>NC_141689.1:658074289-668074289 GCF_964263255.1 Lissotriton vulgaris
AAATCAGTAGCTATATCAGTAACTATATGGGTTATTGAATGGTTGCCCAAGTATTTGTATGGGAGACTGAGTATGTGTGTGGGTGGCTGGGAGGTGTATAACTCTGTGCATAGATGTGTGAGCAGTTGATTCCCTAGGTGTATGGGTTCAAAAGTGCATGTAGAAACAGCTGTATGGACAGTTGACTGTGTGCATGAGTATATTGGTGAGTGAATGGATATCTCAGTTCTACATGTCAAAGTAAGTACATATGTAAAACACACTCTATGTGAGAGTTGACATATATAAATAACTGAACATAAGAGCCAGTAAATGTGAGAGTGGCTGTATGAATCATTGTGAACTTGTATCAAGGATTGTATAAGAAAGTAAATATGTGTTAGTATATGTTTGAATAAGTAAGGTGTGTATAACTGTATAGTTGAGGAAATGGAGGTGTGATTGATTCTTTGCATGACTGACTAGGTGTGTGAGTAACTCCATGGATGTGTGACAGTCTGTGAGTGCCTGTTTACACTGAGTGTATCTAAGGTTATATTAGAGTCTGAAGATGTATTATCACATAAATGATATCATCAGTGATGTAATCAGTAATGTCAAATGAGATGTCAGTGATGTCATCAGTGATGTCATTTGAGATGTCATCAGTGATGTCATCAGTGATGTCATTTGAGATGTCATCAGTGATGTCATCAGTGATGTCACTGACCATGTCATGAATGATGTAATATGTGACATCATTAGCAGTGGATTGCGGGTCCGCGATATATAGTTAGTGCAACTAACTATATATGGAATTTCAATGGTTTTGTGCAAATAAAATAAGGTTTTTTAAATGCTAATCCCTAACTATATATGGTCTATAACCTATGGTTTTTTCAGTGAATTTTCAAGGTTTTGTAATTGCAAATTCCTAACTATATATGGTCTATAACCTATGGTTTTTTCTGTGAATTTCATTGGTTTTTTAAAAGCTAATATCTATAGCTGTGAAATATATTCTTTATTAAGTGACGTATCACGTAGCCCGTGAGACGCCTCATGATGCATCGCATAACCGTGACGTATCGTCTCTGCAGCGCAAACCAAACCCAAAACGTAAGCGCGCCAGAACACGCTTAAAGATATATATATATTTTTTTAACCTTAATTAGACAAAATCCACACATGCACATATCACAAACGTTCAAAAAACACAATATGTTGGACTCCCGTTACGCTGCCGGTTAGCTGCCCGGTTAACGTACCAGGAAGCACCTTTACCGCGAAAAATCGCAATTTTTTTTTTCACCCCCCAGGGAACTTTAATAGCCCCCTCATCAATCCTAGGGGTTCAGGAGGGGTCTGCCTTACCCCTTTCATTCATTTACACCTTTTTTTTTTTCCACCTCTTGTCTCTCGATCCCACAGAGAGACAAGATGGCGGCCGCTCCAGACTGTTTACAATGATAACAGCCAATCAGCTTCTCCTCAGACTCCCGTTACACTGCCGGTTAGCTTCCCGGTTAGCTGCCCGGTTCGCGTACCAAGATGCGTCTCTACGGCGAAAAAATCGGATATTTTTTTTTTTTGGCCCCGCGTGGCTTTATAATATCCCCCTCATCAATCCTAGGGGGTCAGAAGGGGTGTACCTTGCCCTCTTTCCTTCATTTCCCCCTTTGTTTTGGCCTCCTCTTGTCTCTCGATCCTACCGAGAGACAAGATGGCGGCCGCTCCGGACTGTTTACAATGTTGACAGCCAATCAGCTACTCCTCAGACTCCCGTTACACTGCCGGTTAGCTTCCCGGTTAGCTGCCCGGTTTGCTGCCCGGTTCGCGTACCAAGACGCGTCTCTACGGTGAAAAAATCGGATTTTTTTTTTTTTGGGCCCGGCGTGGCTCTATAATATCCCCCTCATCAATCCTAGGGGGTCAGAAGGGGTCTACCTTGCCCCCTTTCCTTCATTTCCCCCTTTGTTTTGGCCTCCTCTTGTCTCTCGATCCTACCGAGAGACAAGATGGCGGCCGCTCCGGACTGTTTAGAATGTTGACAGACACCGGAGAGCCAATCAGCTTCGCTTCGCAAAGTTCCGATACGCGAAAAGTTCGCGAACCGGAGCGCAGCCCGGAGCGCTGTTACAGATATATATCTTGTTTTAAACGTTAATTTCTCAAAATTCACTGAAGCACATATATTGAGACCTAGCAAAGGCACATCGGGCTAACAGTCCCTACAATTTTGCCAAGTTTCGTGGAAATCCATTCAGCCGTTCGGGCTAAAAGTGAGGCCAACCGCCCTATGGAAATTAACATGGGAAAAACGCGTTTTGGGACCCCCCTTTTTTCTCGGCCCCCCCTTGACGAACCCCCCCCAAATTTACAGGAGCTGCTCAGAAACAAAATGTGCCATTGTGAGCTCCGGTTAGTCAACACAGGAGCCACCCACGTGAAGGGCCATTTGCTGGATCCGGTATTTTCGAACATCCCTCGGCTGAGGGCCAGACCAGCTCTTCCGCTCCCATGGTCAGATCACTCCTTAGTGTCGATGGAATGGCAAATCAATCTGCCCTCTAAACCGACATCTCAAGAGGTGGTGGTGGACCGTATATGGTCCAGACTACCGATCGGTGACTGGACTCAGGCCCTGGCAAATTCACAACCCGTAGCTGAGGCAGACCCGATTCAAGGAGATGCTGACCTCAACCGATGGTTGATTGCCTCGCTTGATGGCTTCATACCGGTGAAAACCCTACAGAAGAGGGAGAAACGAGTGGGCTCCGCCCCCTGGTTCACGGCTGAGCTCCGCCTGCTTAAGAAAGGATGTAAGAAACTGGAAAGGGCCTGGAGGAAGAAATTTGATGCGGCCAGGCGTAAGGACTACTGGACAGCGATGAGAGCCTATAAAGCGGCCCTCCGCCTGGCAAAAGCACAATTTTTTGAGGAGCGAATACAACTTGCCTCAAACTCCTCCAGGGAGACCTTTAAGGTGGTGCAAGAACTGCTAAAAGTTCCTGAGCCACCAGTCACCCATGACCCTGAGAGGTGTAAGGAGTTGGCCAATTTTTTCCATACTAAAATAGTAAAAATACTAGACTCTTTACCCCAGGTTGCTATATCTCATGGGATTCAAGAAGAACCCCTCCCTGTGGAGATAAAAGAGTGTCCTTTCTCCCTTGACACGTTCGGCCCAGTTTCAGAAAGTGAAACATTAAAAGCTATAGTTTCCATAAAAAGCGGTTCCCCCATGGACCCTGTCCCTTTTAAAATCCTAAAACAAGCGGCAATCGCTGTGGTTGGGCCCATTACGAACTTGATCAACGCCTCCTTCTCTCGTGGTCTGGTGCCACCCACCTGGAAAAAAGCCGTGGTCAAGGCTCTTCTAAAAAAATCTAACCTTGACGCGGCTGAGCTGGCCAATTTTAGGCCCATTTCTCTGTTGCCAGGTCTCAGCAAAATTGCTGAGAAACTTGCTAACCATCGACTGTCCAACTTTCTTGAGTCAAATGGTCTGCTCCGAGACTCGCAGACCGGCTTCCGTCCCGGCCATGGCACCGACACGGCCCTCCTGGCGGTCGTTGAGGAATCGAGGCGCATCTTAGATTCGGGAGGATCAGTGGCAGTGATCCTCCTGGATCTGAGTGCGGCATTCGACACCGTTGACCATCAGGTGTTGACCCAACGGCTGTCAAAGGTGGGTGTGGCAGGTGTCGCCCTGAAATGGCTCTGCTCATTTCTGGAACACCGCTCCTATCAGGTCTGGGAAGGAAGCAACAAGTCTCCATCTATTTCTCTCCAGTGGGGGGTGCCGCAGGGCTCGTCCCTGAGCCCGACATTATTTAATGTCTATATGGCCCCCCTGGAGGATGTGGTGACCCCTTATAACATCAAAATCATCAGCTATGCTGATGATACTCAGCTGGTGGTCGCCCTTCCTCAACTGGTGGAGAACCCTGACTTGTTGCACTCATGTCTGGCGGACGTCCACACCTGGATGAGCAGTTCAGCCCTGAAGCTGAGCGGCTCTAAAACAGAGATCATGCTGCTTGGAAACAAAGCGCCACCACTGTCACCTTCATGTTGGCCAAGCTGTATGGGTGACTTTCCAACCATGAAAGAGGAGATCAAGAGCTTGGGAGTCTGGCTGGAGCAAGATCTTTCCCTTAGAACTCACGCCAAAAGAACTGCGGGTGTCTGTTTTGCCCTGCTGCGGGCTGCGCGGAAAATTCTTCCGCTTCTTCCTTTTCCATCAAGGAAGTTGTTGATTCAGGGTTTGATAACATCTCGCCTTGATTACAGCAACAGTCTGTTTCTGGGCGCCCCTGAATCGACTTTTAACAAGCTTCAGCAGGTGCAAAACGCGGCAGCTAGACTCCTTATGGGTATCCCCCGAACAGAATCCGCCAGACCCGCTCTCAAGGCACTGCACTGGTTACCGGTGCGGGAGAGAGTACAGTTCAAGGCACTGTCCATCGCCCATAAAACATTCCAGGGCGGCGGGCCTCCTCTTTTGGGGAGCTTGGTAGTACCTTATAAAGCGAATAGAGCACTGAGGTCTGACCAGAGGTGTCTGCTCCAGGTCCCGAGAGTAAAAAGATCACGCACGGGAGGGAGGCGATTCTCGGTGCATACAGCAATGCTCTGGAACTCCCTCCCATTAAAACTCCGCGCTGAGACCTGCACCCTGCGTTTTCGCAGAGGCTTGAAAACACATCTGTTTCCCCTGTGAGTCGCTATCTTTTTTCCATGGTCCCACGGTTGATGTACTGTTCATAGCGCCGGGATGCCCCAGGGTAGCTGCGCGCTATATAAGTTTTAATAATAATAATAATAATAATAATTTTCCTGAAAATTTCAGCCAATTCCGTCCACAAACGCCAAAGTTATTAGGCATAGAATTTTCAAAAGTTCCATAGAGAAAAAATCCTAACTATATATACCTACTGGCTATCGCCAGTAGGTAATATATATATATATATATATATATATATATATATATATATATATATATATATATGTATGATGAAAAACGCTTGAAGAAACTCCAAAAGTCAAAATGGAGACAACAGCAATTGCTATCATTTTCCTTTCTTTAATCAAAAACCACATCAGCCATGATGCACTTCAGCCGGCACAGTGGCCTTGTTCACAAGATATTATGGCGTGAAATGTCAATGACCTTTATACACTATGTGCTCAACTGCCCAGGAAAACAGACTTACATTACTCCACCGCTATTTTACATGTCAGTACTTGTAAAAGGCAGATAATTCTTAGTGATTTGGTAATACTTTTATGTGTGTTGTATGCACACACTTAATGGTTATTAACCTGACTGTAAAGATGTTACATTCAATTTAAAGGCTTTTCAAGATTTTGTTACAGTTGCACATTCTCACTTTGCTTTCGTTTGGCGTATGTGGTACGATGCTCATTAATTCTTCCATCAAGGACAAATATTTCCTACACATTTTTACAGGAGTAAATAAAAAAGACACGTGTATAAATGTTGCTTGTACCTACATCAACGTTATACGATAAGCAAATGCCAAAAATCAATACACACATTTCTATCGATACCTGTCCTCAGGTTTTTCTGCTAATCTAGGGCAAGTTCCCTCTTTTCCTCAGTTGCTACATGGTATTAACACATTCTGCAAGAAGACCAACACATGCAGTATTATTTGGGACGCTTGCATAATGCACACACAATCAGATATTCATTGCTTCATACTGCTTAATCATATACCTTGCTAATATATTTCTGTCAGCTAGTCACAACATATCAATGTCATGAATTACATTCTTCATTGTGATTAAGCCTGTGCGGTGTTTTGCTGTTGAGCAAAAGAATATAACGTGTCTCAAGCACGCGTAATGCTCTCAACCTGTCCCCCATCCTTTGCTAGATGGAATCGCATCTATCACAAAATAAGTGATTTGGGTGGGGTCTTTACAATTAACTATTTTGCAATGTCGGGCTACCGGATATGATCTATCCATATTTGATATAGCCCTCATGTGCAGAAGAATCCTCTTGTGCACCCGTAGCGTGGTACTTCCCATGTACCACAAGTGCACGTCAGCACATATATTGCAAAATGAGTCTTGCAGTTATAGGAACTTCGAATCTTGACCTCTCTATCACTGAAGGGAGTGGAATACTTGATCATGTTTTTTCTAATGCTGCAAGCTCTACACTTACTGCATCTTTGAAACCAGAGGGTGGTTTCAACAATTCTTAGTTCCTATCACTTTCTGGACTTGATTTAACCACATCGTCTCTCAATGACGGCACTCTGTGGAACGTCAATGGGGGATAGTTTGTAAGATGTTGCCCTATGACTGGGTCTGCTTTAAGAATATGCCAGTTTTTGTTTAGCAAATCTCGTAATTCCCAATTCTGACGAGTATAGGTGATTAGGAAATGCATCTGGGGTTCCATGCTCTTATTTTTGGTCCTTCTTTTAGAGAATAAAAGTTACCCACATTTTTTCTTGTTGGCTGTTTCTCTTGGTGCCTTGATAGTGACCTCATTGTAACCTCTCTCAAGGAATCTTTCACTCATTTCCATTTGACATTTGGCCAATTAATTTTTTGTACCGCAGTTCGTATTGGCTCGAAGCATCTCACCATAGGGTATGCTATTCTTAGTTTGGGCAGGGTGGAAGCTAGAAGCGTGCAGCGTGATGCGACCAGCCGTCGATTTTCTAAATATCCTAGTTTCCTACTTTCCTGCCTCTACAAACATCTAGAAATGGTGCCTGTTGTGTACTGATCATATGTGTGAACCTTAGATTTAGATTGTTACAGTTAAATGATTTACAAAGAGTTGGCAGATTCTGTTGTGCCGTTCCAGATAATAAATAATTCATCAATATATCTGGTCCATACAATAATGTTACTATCCTATTTCAGTGCAAATTCCTTGCAGAGCACCTGCTCCTCACACCAGCCTACATGTAAGCACGCATAACTGGGGGCGAAGCAGGTACCCATCATGGTCCTCCTCTTCTGCTGGTATAGTGTCCCATCAAACAGGAAGTAGTTGTCTTACAGGCATCTTCTCGCCATTTGCAACAGCATCTGAGGGTGGCTCCACAAGTTGACAGGTCTATCACTCGGATAAAACTCCATCGCCCTCAAGTCGTCAGCATGAGCGATGCTGGTATAAAGGGTAGCGACATCCAATGCAAGCGAGACATAATCCTGTTCCATTGAGGATATCATATATCATCTTGAGGAAATAGGCTACTGTATCTGACATACAATGGGAGCTTCTCAACATATGGTTTGAGGAAAAAGTCTGTATACTTAGAACAATTTTCCAACATGCTTCCATTGGCTGAGATGATTGGGCAACCAGGTGGGCAGGATACATTTTTGTGCACCTTTAGTATTAGGTATAGTACAGGTGTTCGAGGTGTTTCATTCCGTAAGAACTTGCATCCATCATGTGACAACAGATTCAGGCCAAAACATTGTTCCAATTCAAAAGTGAAATCCACTTGTGTTTGATATTTTTTGATATTTGATATTTATGGGTTTTTTTAAAGCGCAAACTATCGCTCCGGAAGGAGCATCTTGGCGCTATGCATGCAAATGGTTGATAGGTGATAGATGGTACGTGGTGAGAATCTGGGTCTAGATGGCTGCCAGTACAGAGGTGTCTGGTTGTTGATACACCCATGTCTTAAGGTGTATCCTAAAGAGACTTTCCTATTTAATTACATGAGGTTAACGGGTAGGTTATTCCATGACCTTGCTGCCAGAACAGTGAAAGTTTTCCCACCCCTAGTTTTGTACTTGAATCTTGGGATCGTGATGAGATTTGTCCCAGAAGATCTCAGACAACGTATAGGGTTGTAGTGCGTGAAGCGATTTGCAAAGTAATGGGGCCCTGTGTTTTTCATGGATTTGAATACAGTAAGTAGGAGTTTAAAAAGGATTCTTTTATGAAGTGGCAACCAATGAAGGGAGTTTAGTGCAGCTGAGGCCGATGACCTTCTGGGGAGTTTCAGGACCAATCTGGCTGCTGCATGTTGTATACTCTGAAGCTTCCTGAGGGTGGATTTTTTCACTCCAGCCATTAAACCATTGCAGTAATCAAGTCGGGAGAGTATTAGAGCTACCGCGACTGATTTTCTAGCTGCAATGGGGAGGAAGTCGAAAAATTTCTTTAAGGATTTAATAAGTCCGAAGCAGCGTCCAGCAGTGATCCTGACGTGGTCATCAAAGGAAAGAGATGAATCGAATTGAACGCCCAGGTTCCGAGCGGAGGATACTGCACTGGGTGGGGCCTCTGATCCTTCGGGCCACCAGTCTTTCGGGCAGAAAGATAGGTTTTTACCCAGCGGTATGATTTCAGTCTTACCACTGTTGCACCTCAAGTGGTTATTATTCAGCCACTGAAATACATCAGAGAGACAATTTCGGAAACGCAAATCTGGGTCCGTACACTTTTTGTCAATAGTGACGACAAGTTGGGTGTCGTCGGCGTATGACGTGACAAGGATCCCATGAGACTCTATCACAGCGAGAAGGGGGGCCATATAGATGTTAAAGAAAAGGGGACTTAATATGGACCCCTGGGGCACTCCAGATGTAATGGGTTTTTCGCTGGATAGGTAGGGACCCAGAGACACAGTCTGGGACCTGTTAGACAGGAAAGATTTTACCCATGCCAAGACTGTGTCTGTCACGCCAATCTCTCGCATTCTAATAATCAGAATGACATGAGAGATAGTGTCGAACGCTGCTGTTAGGTCGAGCAGGATGAGGACGGCTTGCCTTCCATCATCCTGCAAGAACTTGATGGTATCCGATAGTTCTATCAAAGCTGTTTCGGTGGAATGACCGGAGCGAAACCCCGACTGTTGAGGGTGCAGGATGTTGTGGGTCTCTACAAATGTTTTTAGCTCTTCATGTACTAGCTGTTCCGTGATCTTACTGAGGACAGGTAGTAGTGAAATGGGGCGCATGTTGGTGAGATCAGTAGGAGATTTGTTCTGCTTCTTCATCAGGGGCTTCACAATGGCCTTCTTCCAGTCGTTGGGCACTATCCCGGACTCAAGAGATTCATTGATGATGGTATTAATGTAAGGATTTACTGCCTCGATCAGGTGATGCAGGATGCTAGGAGGACAGGAGTCGGTGGGGGCTCCTGATTTGCATGCCAGAATTGCCTTGCCTGTTTGTTGGAGGGAAACAGGTTTAAAGCTGGAAAGCGGGAGATAGTTATCCGTTACCTCATGGGAGGTGGTCGAAGGAGGAGGGAAGTCTTTCTGGATGTTAACAATTTTATCTACAAAGAAATCTGCGATTTAATTACACAGGCTTTCGGATGGTGGGATTTCGGGCGTGAGAGCTTTGGGATGGGTGAAAGACTTAACTATTGCGAAGACAGTTTTTTGTTTTTGGTGGGCTTCATTTATGGC
The DNA here is from genome assembly GCF_964263255.1 of Lissotriton vulgaris. Lineage (NCBI taxonomy): Eukaryota > Metazoa > Chordata > Amphibia > Caudata > Salamandridae > Lissotriton > Lissotriton vulgaris. The sequence goes on from NC_141689.1 coordinate 658,083,703, forward strand.
CTTAGTAAAATATTCCTTTTTTGCCACTTTTATGTTGGAAAGATATAATTTCCTCTGTTGGACATAAAGTGCTCTTGCAGCCTCATCATACATTTTTCTCCATGTGTTACGTACCATCGGCCAATAACCGCTGACCACTCTCCCAGGCTCCAACAAAGAAGGGCGGTACACTGGAACACTTACCCCGCCATCTATCAGGCATTGCAAGCGAGTTTGGATGATGAGCACACAGTCCGTCTCCTCGCCGTGCAGGCACCATAAAACCACATCTCCCAGCAACCTGTGTGCAGCGTCGTGGGCGCACAGGAAAAGATGTAGGAATTCTCCCAGAAGGCTATGAAAGCCTGCAGCATTGGAAAAGATGCCACAGATTATCCTGTTTGGGGCGGAGATTCCAGGTCTTTGGATTCGGTCCCGCTTCTGCAAACTGTGAGGTAAGGGTGTCGGTGACACCAACTCAAAATCCAATTCCACTTGGGCCTTTATAGAATAGACATTGAGCACTGATTTGACTGCCGATTTCTCAATACCCCTCGGAGACCCTAATCTCTGTTCTTGGAAAGGCAAGGGGACTTATTGGAGATTGTTTCTTCTCGTATACTACCTGACCGGGTTACCACGCCAATACCAGGTGGTATAATCAGCTGCTATATATTCGAAGCTATTCAAGTTACTTTCAGTGAAGTATAAGCAGCAAACAACTTATTCTTATATGTGTGACGTAACACGTTTTCGATTGGAGTGATACCAGAGTATTTTTATTCATTTATGTTGGTGTGTATCATGTGGTATGTTTTGTTGTTCATTTACTAGCGGGGGGAACAGTGAGAGGTAGAAGCTAAGACTATCCTTCTTTCCTTGTGAAGCTCAAACATACACCACTTTTGGTGGATAAGATTCAGAGTACAGCTAAAGGTGTAAATTGTTTATATGTATAACTATGGAAAAAGCCTAATACTACTGATTTCTGTTCACAGTATATGCACCGTGATTGGTTCAAAAAGACAAAGCAGTGTCTTTTCGAAAGGTCTATTTTGAATTTCTCATCCTCCCTAAACTGGCTGCGAATGTTTGTTATTTTCCTTTACAGGTAGATAAAAAGAAGGTACTCATATAGATCTATGTTCGATTGTTAGAGGTTGTATAATGGGACAGTTGTTCTGAAATATTCTTTTCGTTTTCACAGGTCTCCTTCCCTGCTGTTCCCATCCTTTCCTACCCCAATTGACCACCTTGAGCTTCCGTGCTACTATGGCAACTCGGAATTGAAGGTGTCTATAGGCGGTCCCATTTGAGCAATAAATCAATCCTGAGAGGCCTTCAAGGGAACAACGACACCATGACTTCCTGCTTGCACTTTCTATAGCAATCTCTCGGGTTCAGCTGATTGCGTGCTTCCGGCAGGCACATTTCCATGGGCCACAGCACTATCTTTATGCCTTTGTCGGAATTGCTCACCACAATTTGTTTGTTGTTCTTGAGTTTAATCACCAATTCATGGTACTTCTATTCCTTGGCAGTATATTTCATATTTTTCATGTTGATTGCTTTATTCATAGTTTTGAGTCCCTCTACAACTAGTTCCTGATTATCATGTTCATGTTATCCTTGGTTGTGGTAGGCGTTGCTCTTCAGCACGGTCTGAATGGTATAATTACTGTGTCATCTGATTGCAGATTCTGGTCCGTAACGATGTTCCGTACGGATATGGGGATATCTTGAGTTTCGCTCTCCATCTCCAAATCCCTCATAACTTGAAGAACCGGTAAGTCTGCATAAGTAGTACTAATTATGGGCATGGGAGACTGTTCCAGAGGTACTATGGCATGTCTCTCTTTGTTGCTGCCCATATGAATTTTTTGCAGTTTAAGTTTCCTGATATACCTAAATGTGTTGATTCATTCTTGGGGATAGTTCATGGTGTACTCCGGGCAAAAGGAAAGACCAAGTAACAGTTAAAGCTAGGTCTGTAAGATTGATGATGGAATTGTGTTAATCTTTGCTGTTAGTAATTACTTTCATCTCCATGTTCATTTGGTATCTTTGTTTTGTTTTCCTGATTCTTTGTCATTGCCTCCTTTTGCGTTGTCCCCTCTGGTTGGATTTAGAGCTCTGGGATTTTGGGGCCTTAAAGTTGTTCTTCAATCTAGGTGTAAAAAATCCAACTCATCAGAGATAGTGATCTTTCTCCCCGTTGTTGCTGCACCATCATGTCTTGGCTCACGACTTCGATCTTCATTGCTCGTGCCTGCCTCAGAACTCAGTTCTGTTTCAGATTCATTTGTTCGATCACCACAAGATATCTTCATCTCCTGCTGTTGTCTTTATTGCCTAATACGTTGAAATCGCTTGGCAAATGTAAATATCTGGCCGGTTTCATAGTCGGTTTTATCTTTCTATGTTTGATAACTCCTTCCTGCTTCTTTAGCCTTATTTGCATTTCTGTTTTGAATTTTGTTATCAACTCACTCTCTGATCTTGCATTCAGAGTTCCTTCCAGGCTTTCAATTTCCTCAAGAATCTTTGTTCGATGTTTATGAATATATTTGATTAATATTCAAACTAGTCAGGCTGATGCTTCTAAGTTACTTGTTGCGCATTCTTCCAGCATGTCTGGGTCCGGATTCTCGAAGCTTGGTGCGATTAGAATCTGTAGTCCTCGTGGTATAAAGCTCACATATAAATATTTTGAGAGTGATTTCACCTCCCACCATTTCTTTGCACTGCAATTTTTCACATCGTTTTAACATTTGTTGGATATCCATGTCATGTGGCAGAGTATCTTTGTGCTGCGTCTCTGCTCGCACTCCTTGTAGGTTCAATTCACTAAACATATGTTCAGCTTCTTCTTCGCGCACCATTGTGGCTGACATTCCTGCAAAAAAAGCTTTAAAGCGCTGATTCACTAGTAATTTGTAGTCCGCTCTTGATCGCCCCCCCCACCCGTGCTTGGCTGCTCAACTGGGGTTTTCACAATGCGGAAACGGCTTTCCAGTTGATTTCCCCGCATTCCAATCCTCCGTAGATCAGAGGCTTCCCCAGGGCCCAAAAAAATAGCAAAAGAAAGGGGTCCACACAGCCCCCTTTAAAAATATCAAAAGTAAAGAAACACTAGCATCTCGCCGGAGGCCCTGCCCCCTCCCTCATCACTCTGCAAACGCGCCTTCTGGCACATTCAAAGTTGGGGGATTGAGTGCCCTTGAACATTAAGAGTCCTTAGGGGCCAATATGCCCACAAGGTACCTCCAGTAAGCCTCACACAGTGGGAGTGCTGAGAGGTGGTTGAGGTCATGTTTCTTTTTACACCACTCAGCAAACGCCCTCTTGGCGCACTGCTGGTGGGGCGATGAGGTCCTCTTGTGTCCTGAGGACCTCAGGATTGAAGTGGACTTCATTCCCCGAGCAGCAGTGTACCAGAGTGGTGTAAAATGGGGGTGTGGCCTCGGACCACTCTCAGATATCCAGCTGTGTGGGGCTTACTGGAGGTAACAGGAGGGCTAGATGTCCCGCAGGGACCCTCAGGAGGTAGCCAAAAGTGTGCCAGGAGATGCATTTGCAGAGTGGTGGACAAAGGGAGCGTGGTCTGTGTCCGCACCTCAGCAATCCCACTGTCTGGGGCTTCCTGAGTAACAGGTAGGCTAGTTGGCCCCTAACCACCTCCAGCAGTGAAGGGGACTTCACTGTCCATCCAAGAGTGCGCCAGGGAGCACGTTTTCCAGACCGGTGGGCAAAGGGGACATGGTCTGCTATGAGAACTTACCAATGCTGCTATGTGGGACTTACTGGAGATAATTGGAGGGGTAGCTGGCCCCCAAGGTTGTCCTTGGAGGCCAACGATCCCTCCTGTTACCTCCAGTTAGTCCCACACAGTGGGATTGCTAAGAGGTCTTCAGAGACCATGCCCCCCTTTCTCCACCACTCTGCAAACGTGCCTCATGGCACACTACAGTTTGGGGGTTGAAGTCCACTTTTCTCCCGAGGGACTTTGGGGGCCCTCTTGGTACCTCTCGTAGGTCCTATGCAGCAGCGTTCCTGAGTGGTGGTTGGAGGGCCAGCCCCCTTTCTCCGCCTCTCTGCAAACCAGACTACTAATTAAAGAAGCATTTGCAATGTTATAGGTTTCGCATTTGCGAGAGTTAGAGCTATTGCAGTTGTAATTGTAAAAGTGTTTTATTAATGTTCCTTGGAGTGGAGTGGATGTAGGTTGTGTGTAGTGGAATTATGTGATATGTTGAGCAGTGAAATTATGTGGATAGAAAGTATGTGGTATTTAATGTATAGGAATTATGTAGTGTGGGATTAAGTGTTATTGAGAATAATTGTGTGGTATGATAGTCTATTTTGTGGAGTGGTAACCTCAGGTTTAGTGTTCCTCATTTCCATAGAAGCTAAACTATAAACTCAATGAGACAAAAAAAGAAGGAACCACTGAGGAGCACTTCTGGGCTTAGTCAGAGGTATGAGCAGGGTCACTGGAAAGTTGCGACTGCTTGGCTGCACCGACTTATACATTTTCCGCATTTACCAGATAATCCATCATCTGCTGCATAATCTGCAGATTTGAACAAAAAAACTTGTTTCTAGCTCAAACGTCTCAAACGTTACCAAAATGCAACAACAAGCGTGGTGGAAGGCCATTTGCAAACCTCGAAGTGTCACCTGTTGCTTATTGCTAAGTGTGGGTAATAAATTGGTACTAATGGTGTGCAAACCCCTCCTGCTTCTTTCTGTGCCTCTCTTGCCTCTTTCTGTATTTCTGTTGCTTCTTTCTGTACATTTTGTTCTTTTTCTGCACTTCTTTTGCCTCTTTGTGCTCATCTTCAAGTTCAGCGATGGGTTGCGAGTGTTCAGAAAAGAATGGCGCACAACAGGTAGTGGTTGAGTATTCGTGGAAGGGTAGTGTTGGTTGGTGCTACTTGTTCAGAGAAAACCCAAAACTCTGAAACCAAAGGGTGGGAAAGAAAACTCGTCTGATAAGTAGAACGACAAGTCAAGTGCACACAACAAATGAAATGATATGAGTGATCAGAGTCAGTTGTTAAGGATAAGGTCACACAAGAGTGTTCTTTCTGTCTTTTTTTATTAGGTATATGGATGGTCCTCCTATCAAAGGAGACCCACAAAGAAAGAAACCAGCCGACACGTGTTTCGTCAAATCGGGTGTGTACCCGTGACTCTTCAGGGCTGGGGGTGAAAAAATGAACAGGGGGGAATGATACCATAATAATGCGAAAGAACACATTACTTACGAGCATGAAGGGAAATAATAGAAAAGAGAAGGGACATCTGGTGTTAGTGGAAACCAAAGGAAAAAGTGAGGGGGATCAAAGAATAGTGACTTATAACTCTGTATAACAGAAGCTATTATGTGATTAAAAACAACGAACTTGAATGTGAACACCTAATGGTGAGTGTGGGTTCATATACATGAAGAGGTACAAATATTGAAAACACATGGGAGGATGACATGACGAGAACAGTATGCCAAAATGCCTCAATGGTAACATCAGTCATACTTGGCTGCCTGTAAAGGAAACAGAAAACAGGGGTCCAAAGGGTAGAGACCCGTGAGTGATGCAATGTATATCCGGTGACACATCGGTAAGAGTAAAAATACATAAACAGTGTATTAGCAAAACAGTAGACATCAACAAATCATGACGAGCCCTGGTACCTTGGGAAAAAAAGAAACAGAATATATGCTCTGTATATGAGAGAAACTGTAAATATAAACACATGATAGCGAGCCCTGGCACCTTGGGAAAAAAAGAAACAACATATATGCTCTGTATAGGAGAAAACCAACCATAAATGGTAGTGTGTCCTTCAATAATGATTTTGTGTATGGAATACATTTCTCCTGGTGGATGAGGAAAAAGGCATTAGAGAATGTAGACACGGTACCAAATGAATAATGAAAGCAAGAGAGTTTACGAAGAGAAGGGGTATATCCAGTAGGTGGAAAAAAGAAAAGAGAAATGTTGTATTGTAGTGGGAGTGTGGAGAACAAGAAAATTAACAGGAGAAAGGAGAGGCTAGGTTTTAAGAGGAGTAAAGTAAGTGGTCACAAAGTAGTAGGAAGGTGGACATTTACATAATGCGGCGGAAAAAGGTATCTGAGAGCGTGTGTAGAAACATTTTATCTGTTGAGAAAGAACTAAAGCGGCGGTTTTACGAAGGAACACAAGGGTAACACAAAGCTCAATAAGTGCATGAGAAACACCGGGTAAAGTAAAAAAAGATCTAAACTCACCTGGGGACCAGTGATAATTCCAAACCGGTCCTGGTCGGATGTATTGGGCCAAGTAAAAGCACCAAGAATGTGCAACGAGTATGGGAGGCTGAAGGATAAACAGCTCTTGTTTCAAATAGAGGTGGGTATTGCCTGATATCAATGTAACATAACAGCTGTATATTGGAAAAGAAACGGGAAAAGAAGGGTATTGTTGAGTATATGGCTGAGCGATAAAAGCTACAAGCAAAGAAAGAGAGCGGAGTATGATCCATCTGGTCTCCTACCTGTATGCCGATGTGACCCGCAAGGTTCGCCGGATACGGGAAACACTTTCGCTTGTGGTGAGCTCGTTTAATATAGCCCAGCGTGCATTGCGTCAATGGAAAACAGCCAAAGCGCTCATAGTGGCAATAGTTTGGCCGTAAAAGGTGGCTAAAAAAGGTAAAAAGACTACACTGAAAACACGGGTGTGTGCCATGGGTTATACTTGTGTTGTAAAAAGAGATTCTCCTTAAAAAAGAGAAAACGAGTAATACTGGGATGCTGCTAAATTTGGGGGTCCTGATTAGGAATGAAAGATATAGTATCTAATAAGAGAGGTTAGAAAGGGAGTACAAGTCAAAGTTAATAATTTGTACAGAGGAATTAGCTGGTATGTTAGTTATGGGAACTCAGAAAAAGATATGGAGAAAGTGTATTGAAAAAACACAGCCTGAACAAGTAGCAGAAGAGATCAGAAAAGGAAAGAAAACACAAGGAGGGTTAAAATAGAATCTGAAAGTCATAAATTTCAATGACAGTAATGTGCTCATATGACTGAGAACCTGTGTATTGTTTTCAATCAAAATCATTTGACATAGGAAAAACATATGATACAACTGACATAGTTCAAGGTCCTAAGAAGTAGTGAAGCTCATCATCCGTATTCTGTCCGTACTTTATGTGAAGGTGCATGATCCAGGTGGCTTCTTGGCGTCTTAGTCTCAGTTCTTGATTGTCACCTCTCACACTTGCTTCTGTTACATCAATGCCAAAGAAACTGAAATTTCTTGTCGTTCCTTGTGAGGGGCAGGTGGCCATGTGAGTCGCCATGGGATAGCGTGCTGATGTGTTCCACTTTCTGCACCAGTCTTGCCTCTTTCTGCACCTCTCTTGCCTTTTTCTACATCGCGATTGCCTCTTTCTGTACTTCTCTTGCTTCTTTCTACACCTCTGTTGCTTCTTTCAGAAATTTTCTTGCCTCTTTCTGAGCTTCTCTTTCCTGTTTCTATACCTCTCTTGCCTCTTTCTGTACCTCTTGCCTCTTTCTGCACCTCACTTGCTTCTTTCTGCACCCCTCTTGCCTCTTTCTGCCCCCCTGCTTCCTTCTTTGTGCAAATCTCTTGCCTCTTTCTACATCTCTCTTCTCTCTTTCTGCACCACACTTGCCTCTTTCTGTACCCCTGTTGCTTCTTTCTGCACTTCGCTTGCTTCTTTCTGCACCCTTTGTGCCTTTCAGCACCTCTGTTGCTACTTTCTGCACTTCTCTTCCTTCTTTCTGCACCCCTTGTGCATCTTTCTGCACCCTTCTTCCCTTTTCCTGCACATCTCTTGGTTCTTTCTGCACTGCTCCTGCCTTTTTCTGCACCCTTCTTGCTTCTTTCTGCACTTCTCTTGCTTCTTTCTGCTCTTCTGTTGCTTTTTTATGCACCCCTAATGCCTCTTTCTGCACCCTTCTCCCCTCTTTTTACACCTCTGTTCCCCTTTTCTGCACCTCTTTTGCCTCTTTTGGCACCTCTGCTCCCTCTTTCTGCACATCTCTTGCCTGTTCCTGCAACTTGCTTGCCTCTTTCTACAGTTCTATTTTCCCTTTCTGTACCTCTGTTGCTTCTTTCTGTACCTCACTTGCCTCTCTATGTACCCCCTTGCCTCTTTCTGCACCTCTCTTGGTTGTTTCTGTACTGCTCTTGTTTCTTTCTGCACCTGCCTTGCAACTGTCTGCACCCCTCTTGCCTCTTTCTGTATCCCTCTTCCCTCTTTCTGCACCTCTCTTCCCTCTGTCTGTACTCCTCTTACCTCTTTCTGCACTGCTGTTCCTTCTTTCTGCACCTCTCTTGCAAATATTTGCACCCCTCGTGCTTCTGTGTACCTCTCGCCTCTTTCTACTCCACTCTTGCCTCTTTCTGCATCACGCTTGATTTTTTTCTGTACCTCTTTTGCTTTTTTATACTTCTCTTGCCTCTTGATGCATTCCTCTTGCTTCTTTCTGCACCTCTGTTGGCTCTTTCTGCGCGGCTCTTGCTTCTATCTGCTACTCTCTTATACATTTATGAACCCCTCTTGCCTCTTTCTGCACCTCTGTTGGTTCTTTCTGCACCTCTCTTGCCCTTGTGTGCACCACTGTTCCCTCTTTCTGCACCTCTTTTGTCTGTTTATGTAACTCTCTCGCTTCTTTCTACAACTCTCTTGCTTCTTTCTGCACCCATTGTGCCTCTTTCTGCACCCTTCTTCCCTTTTCCTGCAAGTCTCTTGATTCTTTCTGTACTGCTCTTGCCTCTTTCTGCACCCCTCTTGCATCTTTCTGTACCTCTTTTGCTTCTTCCCACACTTCTCTTGCCTCTTTCTACACCCCTGCCTCTTTCTGCACCTCTGTTGGCTCTTTCTGCACTGCTCTTAATTCTTTCTGCACCTCTGTTGTTTCTTTCTGCATTTCTTGTGCTTCTTTCTCTACCTCTCTTGCTTCTTTCTGCACCCATTGTGCCTCTTTCTGCACCCTCCTTCCCTTTTCCTGCAAGTCTCTTGAGTCCTTCTGCACTGCTATTGCCCCTTTCTGCACCCCTCTTGCATCTTTCTGTACCTCTTTTGCTTCTTCCCACACTTCTCTTGCCTCTTTCTGCACCCCTCCTGCCTCTTTCTGCACCTCTGTTGGTTCTTTCTTCACTGCTCTTAATTCTTTCAGCACCTCTGTTGCTACTTTCTGCACTTCTCTTCCTTCTTTCTGCACCCCTTGTGCCTCTTTCTGCTCCCTTCTTAGCCTTTTCCTGCACATCTCGTGGTTCTTTATGCACTGCTCTTGCCTCTTTCTGCACCCCTTTTGCTTCTTTCTGCACTTAACTTGCCTCTTTCTGTACCCCTCTTGCCTCTTTCTGCACCTCTCTTGGTTGTTTCTGTGCTGCTCTTGTTTCTTTCTGCACCTGTCTTGCAAATGTCTGCACCCCTCGTGCTTCTGTATATCTCTCTTGCCTCTTTCAACTCCTCTCTTACCTCTTTCTGCACCACGCTTGACTCTTGCTGCACCTCTTTTGCTTTTTTATACTTCTCTTGCCTCGTGCTGCATTCCTCTTGCTTCTTTCTGCACCTCTGTTGGCTCTTTCTGCGCTGCTTTTGCTTCTATCTGCTACACTCTTGTACATTTCTGAACCCCTCTTGCCTCTTTCTGCTCCTCTGTTGGTTCTTTCTGTGCCTCTCATGTCTCTGTGTGCACCACTGTTCCCTCTTTTTGCACCTCTTTTGACTGTTTCTGTAACTCTCTCGCTTCTTTCTACACCTTTCTTGCTTCTGCCTGCACCCATTGTGCCTCTTTCTGTACCCTTCTTCCCTTTTCCTGCAAGTCTCTTGATTCTTTCTGCACTGCTCTTGCCTCTTTCTGCACCTCTCTTGCATCTTTCTGTACCTCTTTTGCTTCTTCCCACACTTCTCTTGCCTCTTTCTGCACCCCTCCTGTCTCTTTCTGCAGCTCTGTTGGTTCTTTCTGCACTGCTTTTAATTCTTTTAGCACCTCTGTTGCTACTTTCTGCATTTCTCTTGCTTCTTTCTATACCTCTCTTGCTTCTTCCGGCACCCATTGTGCCTATTTCTGCACCCATCTTCCCGTTTCCTACAAGTCTCTTGATTCTTTCTGCACTGCTCTTGCCTCTTTCTGCACCTCTCTTGCATCTTTCTGTACCTCTTTTGCTTCTCCCCACACTTCTCTTGCCTCTTTCTGCACCCCTCCTGCCTCTTTCTGCACCTCTGTTGGTTCTTTCTGCACTGCTCTTGATTCTTTCAGCACCTCTGTTGCTACTTTCTGCACTTTTCTTCCTTCTTTCTGCACCCCTTGAGCCTCTTTCTGCACCCGTCTTAGCCTTTTCCTGCACATCTTTTGGTTCTTTCTGCATTGCTCTTGCCCCTTTCCGCACCCCTCTTGCATCTTTCTGTACTTCTCTTGCTTCTTTCTGCACTTCTCTTGCTTTTTTCTGCACCCCTCATGCCTCTTTCTGCACCCTCTCCCCTCTTTCTACACCTTTGTTCCCGTTTTCTGCAGCTCTTTTGCCTCTTTTGGCACATCTGTTCCTTCTTTCTGCACTTCACTTGCCTCTTTCTGTACCCCTCTTGCCTCTTTCTGCACATCTCTTGGCTGTTTCTGTACTGCTCTTGTTTCTTTCTGCACCTGCCTTGCAACTGTCTGCACCCCACTTGCCTCTTTCTGTATCACTCTTCCCTCTTTCTGCACCTCTCTTCCCTCTGTCTGCACTCCTCTTACCTCTTTCTGCACTGCTGTTCCTTCGTTCTGCACCTCTCCTGCAAATGTCTGCACCCCTCGTGCTTCTGTGTACCTCTCACCTCTTTCTTCTCCTCTCTTACCTCTTTCTGCACCACGCTTGACTCTTTTTGTACCTCTTTTGCTTTTTTATACTTCTCTTGCCTCTTGCTGCATTCCTCTTGCTTCTTTCTACACCTCATCATTCTTGTGCTTCTTTCTCCAACTCTCATGCTTCTTTCTGCACCCATTGTGCCTCTTTCTGCACCCTTCTTCCCTTTTCCTGCAAGTCTCTTGATTCTTTCTGCACTGCTCTTGCCTCTTTCTGCACCCCTCTTTCATCTTTCTGTACCTCTTTTGCTTCTTCCCACACTTCTCTTGCCTCTTTCTGCACCCCTCCTGCCTCTTTCTGCACCTCTGTTGGTTCTTTCGTCACTGCTCTTAATTCTTTCAGCACCCCTGTTGCTACTTTATGCACTTCTCTTCCTTCTTTCTGCACCACTTATGCCTCTTTCTGCACCCTTCTTAGCCTTTTCCTGCACATCTCGTGGTTCTTTCTGCACTGCTCTTGCCTCTTTCTGCACCCCTCTTGCTTCTTTCTGCATTTCACTTGCTTCTTTCTGCACCCCTCATGCCGCTTTATGCACCCTTCTCCCCTCTTTCTACACCTCTGTTCTCTTTTTCTGCACCTCTTTTGCCTCTTTTGGCACCTCTGTTCCCTCTTTCTGCACTTCTCTTGCCTGTTTCTGAAACTCTCTTGCCTCTTTCTACAGTTCTATTTTCCCTATCTGTACCTCTGTTGCTTCTTTCTTCACTTCACTTGCCTCTTTCTGTACCCCGCCTGTCTCTTTCTGCACCTCTCTTGGTTGTTTCTGTACTGCTCTTGTTTCTTTCTGCACCTGTCTTGCAACTTTCTGTACCCCTCTTGCTTCTTTCTGTATCCCTCTTCCCTCTTTCTGCACCTGTCTTCCCTGTCTGCACTCCTCTTACCTCTTTCTGCACCTCTGTTCCTTCTTTCTGTGCCTCTCTTGCAAATATCTGCACCCCTTGTGCTTCAGTGTGTACCTCTATTGCCTCTTTCTACTACTCTCTTGCCCCTTTCTGCACCACGCTTGACTCTTTCTGTACCTATTTTGCGTTTTTTTATACTTCTCTTGCCTCTTGCTGCATTCCTCTTGCTTCTTTCTGCACCTCTGTTGGCTCTTTCTGCACCTCTGTTGTTTCTTTCTGTACCTCTCTTGCCTCTGTGTGCACCACTGTTCCCTCTTTGTGTACCTCTTTTGTCTGTTTCTGTAACTCTCTTGCTTCTTTCGATACCTCTCTTGCTTCTTTCTGCACCTATTGTGCATCATTCTGCACCCGTCTTCCCTTTTCCTGAAAGTCTTTTGATTCTTTCTGCACTGCTTCTGCCTCTTTCAGCACCCCTATTGCATCTTTATGTACCTCTTTTGCTTCTTCCTACACTTCTCTTGCCTCTTTCTGCACCACTTATGCCTCTTTCTGCACCTTTCTTAGCCTTTCTGCACTGCTCTTGCCTCTTTCTGCACCCCTCTTGCTTCTTTCTGCATTTCTCTTGCTTCTTTCTGCACCCCTCATGCCACTTTATGCACCCTTCTCCCCTCTTTCTACACCTCTGTTCTCTTTTTCTGCACCTCTTTTGCCTCTTTTGGCACCTCTGTTCCCTCTTTCTGCACTTCTCTTGCCTGTTTCTGCAACTCTCTTGCCTCTTTCTACAGTTCTACTTTCCCTTTCTGTACCTCTATTGCTTCTTTCTTCACTTCACTTGCCTCTTTCTGTACCACTCCTGTCTCTTTCTGCACCTCTCTTGCTTGTTTCTGTACTGCTCTTGTTTCTTTCTGCACCTGTCTTGCAACTTTCTGTATCCCTCTTGCTTCTTTCTGTATCCCTCTTCCCTCTTTCTGCACCTTTCTTCCCTGTCTGCACTCCTCTTACCTCTTTCTGCACCTCTGTTCCTTCTTTATATGTCTCTCTTGCAAATGTCTGCACCCCTTGTGCTTCTGTGTGTACCTCTCTTGCCTCTTTCTACTACTCTCTTGCCTCTTTCTGCACCACGCTTGACTCTTTCTGTACCTCTTTTGCTTTTTTTATACTTCTCTTGCCTCTTGCTGCATTCCTCTTGCTTCTTTCTGCACCTCTGTTGGCTCTTTCTGCACCTCTGTTGTTTCTTTCTGTACCTCTCTTGCCTCTGTGTGCACCAATGTTCACTCTTTGTGTACCTCTTTTGTCTGTTTCTGTAACTCTCTTGCTTCTTTCGATACCTCTCTTGCTTCTTTCTGCACCTATTGTGCATCATTCTGCACCCGTCTTCCCTTTTCCTGAAAGTCTTTTGAGTCTTTCTGCACTGCTTCTGCCTCTTTCTTCACCCCTATTGCATCTTTATGTACCTCTTCTGCTTCTTCCTACACTTCTCTTGCCTCTTTATGCACCCCTCCTGCCACTTTCTGCACCTATGTTGGTTCTTTCTGCACTGCTCTTAATTCTTTCTGCACCTCTGTTGTTTTTTTCTGCATTTCTCTTGCTTCTTTCCATACCTCTCATGCTTCTTTCTGTACCCCACTTGCCTCTTTCTATCCCCTTCTTCCCTCTTGGTGTACATCTCTTTCTGTATCCTTTTTGCCTCGTTTTGCACCCCTCTAGCCTCTTTCCGCATCTCCTTTGCTCTTGCTTCTTTCTGAACCTATCTTGCTTCTTTCTACACCTCTATTGTCTCTTTCTGCACCTCTCTTCTCCCTTTCTGCACTTCTCTTGCCTTTTTTTGCACTTCTGTTGCCTCTTTCTGCACACACAGGGCTACTTTAAAACTGACCTCACGCTCAGCAGTACACACATGCAAGTACAAAAAAAAGGTTTCTGGCCTCTAAACTACCATGCCCATTATATGCCAGGGACTTAGAGGTAGTTTTAATTCCCTGCCCTATTATGTACTAGGGCTTTGCAGGGGAGGTCATACCAATCACAGGGGTACCCCAAACCCATAGTGTGCCCTCGTGTATGTAGGTGTTTTCACTGTATTTTAAGTGTCTTTCAGCATTACACTGGCTATGGGCCCGGTTAGGTAGAGCCCAGGGTCATCAGAGTGAGTTACCACCAGTACCAGTCAGCAAAAAGTTGGGGGATTTCTGGGCAGAGGATGCCTTTGCTACAAGGCCTCTTTCTGCACCTCTGATGGTTCTTTCTGCATATCTCTTGCTGCTTTCTGCACCTTTCTTCCTCTTTCTGGACTTCTGTGCCTCTTTCTGCATTTTTCTTGCTTCTTTTTATACGTTCTCCCTCTTTCTGCACATGTCTTGCCTATGTAGGCATACTTAGAAATTAGCATTTAAAAAAACCATAGAAATTAATTGAAACAACCATACGTTTCAGGGACGTTATAGTTAGAACTCAGCATTTAACCCATTGCGTGAGTCGGACGCCCCCAGCCGTCCGATGTCATAGTGGGCGTGTGCGGAGGACGACCGGGGGCTGTTCAAAACACCCAGACTCATTAATTCCCCAGCAACGCAGCGTAATTTGAGCCTGGGTCAAGGGCTTAAAAAAAACTTTGAAATTCACTGAAAAAACATAGGTTTCAGGGACGTTATAGATAGAAATTAGCATTTAAAAAAACTTTAGAAATTCACTGAAAAAAACACAGGTTTCAGGGACGTTATAGTTAGAAATTAGCATTTAAAAAAACCTTAGACATTCACTGAAAAAAACAAAGGTTTCAGGGACGTTATAGTTAGTTGGACATTTCACTCGTACAAAACCAGAGAAATTCAGTCGTTACAGTTTGCTGAGCTAACTATAACTTATCCCCCTCAATGCACTGCTGATGATGTCTCATATTACATCATTCATGACATGGTCAGTGACATCCTGATGACATCACTAATGATATCTCAAAAGACATCACTGATGACATCACGGACAACAACATATAAATGATAATCTGATGCACCTCCTCACACCCTAATATAACCTTTGATACACCCACTCTAAAATGCAGGCTACCATTTTCGAAACCATAGACACACCAATACCAATTACCACACACCCACTCACTTATTCCTAGGTCTACACGCACATCCATTTATTCACCCATACAGTCACTCATACATGCAGTCACTCATCAATACAGCACTATCATATGCACTCATACACCTATACAGACTCTCACACACCGCCACTCATCCATAGAGTTACTCACACACCTAGTCAGTCATGCAAAGAATCAATAACACTCCCATTTACTCACCTATACAATTATACACACACACCACCTCACTTATTCAAATATACTAACACATATTTACTCTCTTATACAATCACTGATTCAAGCACACACTCATCCATACAGCCACTCACACAATCACTCACTCTCACATATAGTCATTTATATACCCCAACACTCACATACACTGCCTTTCACATATGTAGTTACTCACACATGTACCACTGAGACATCCATTCACTCACCAACACACCTATACACACACTCACCCACCCAAACAGCCCTTCACAGATATACTCTTGAACCCATATACCAAGTGAAGCACCCACTCACACATCTATGCACAGAGTCATACACCCCCACCCACCCATACAGACCCTCAGGCACCCATGCAGCTACTAAGACAACTAATCATTAGCCCATATAGACACTCATGTAGCTATTCACCAACCCATGCAGCTGTTTACACAACAACTGACAGACTGATACAGACTTTCACACAGTTTTGTCACTAACCCATGCATTTAGTAAGACAAATGTATTCACTTACTTATACAGTCAGTCACACACCTTCTAAATCATCCATTCAGACACTTATACACCCACTCATTCTTCAATACACCTTGGTATACATATAAAACATATTAAAACTTTACAGAAACACGCAGTCACAGGATGATGTCATCAATGATGTCATCAGTGATGTCATTTGCGATGACATTAGTGATGTCACTGATCATGTCATGAATGACGTAATATGTGACGTCATCAGCAGTGCATTGCGGGCACGAGTTATAGTTAGCTCAACTAACTATAGCGGCCGAATTTCTCTGGTTTTGTATGAGTGAAATGTTCAACTAGCTATAACGTCCCTGAAACCTGTGTTTTTTCAGTGAACATATGTATTTACATATATATACATACACACCGACATATATGTACATATAGGCACATATAAATATCTTACTGGCAAAATAATTGTTGTTCTGCTAATCACTTTGGTGCCATTTGACAAATCTTCCCAAACGTTCCTAAACTAGTGTGCTAGTCATTTCAGCTTCAGCTGTGTGTGTGGGGGGGGTCCAAAAACACGTTTTACCAATGGAATTTCGCATAGGGATTTTAGACACAACCACAGCCCAAATGGCTGAACAGAATTACACCACATTTGCAGGAAGATAGAACTTGGTCTAAAAAGAGTGTTTCTTGTTATTTGGTGTAAATCTGTTCATTAGTTTTGGAATTAATAAAGAAAATATTAATGTAGACCTATAAATATATAGCGACATGATCCACTGTCTTTACCAATAGTACAAGGCAGGATTTATATTTTTTCAATCTGCAGCCTTCACATGATCTCAAACCCTGTAATTTAAAATTACAATTTATGAAAATAAACCGGGACATGTTGTTTGAAAGTAGAAGTTATCTAACTTCAACTAAAAAGTCACAGGTATAGAGTCACATTTCCAGTGTTCCTCATTTTAACCCTTCTGGGACTTGTGGTACCTGGAACTGGAACTGAGAATCTATGGCATGCTCGATCCACCAATTCCTTTTTCATAGGAACCAAAGATACACGGTGAATCCTTGTGAACTATTGTAGGAATTTGATTGGTTCCTCTGCAAACATTATTTCAAATTAAAGTAGTTCTTGACTTTCTTTCACAGATCATTGTGCTTCTTGCAATTGAATAGCTCTGCAGCAAAGAAGCCTTTTTAGTTTTGGGAACTTTCGTTTTGGAAATCCGAAACCTTTTGCAACTTTTCAATGGCTTCTGCACAGAAAGAAAAATAAGAGAGAGGAACTCCAGAAGAACACAACGAGGAGCCAAATAAATAACTGAAGATAATCAGACTGAGTGATCAAGCTGAACACCAGAACCAATTGTCTGGCATTATCTTTGCATCCCATCAGGAGAAATAAATTGTCTTCCAAATACGTAATGCCACAAAGTCATCTCATACAGATAGCAAAGTGCAACCCAGCACAAAGATCAAGTAGTGTTCCTTCAGGAGACATGTAAACAATATATTTTACCTTAGTTCATTTCCAATATTTAGACTGCATTGTTGTTTTAGTTAAACAAAAATCCCAAGCAATTGAAAAAAGGTTCTATTGAGAACCAACTTTTATTATTAATATAAAATAAACATATATTTAAGGTTTCCAGTTAAAACTGATTATAATCAATAAAACACCACTTGGTGGCTGCAGTACTATGTGAGGGTGATGGAGTGGGCTGTTGGCTGCTGTCAATGCAGTGAGTTCTGGGTGTCAGTGCAGCAAGGCTGCAGCGTGTGGACCAGGGATTGAGGGTGTCGAGAATCACAGCGTGGTAGCGGCAAAAGGGTGGTCCTGGCTATTGGTGTGCTCCAGGCACGGATGTATGCAGACGGGCTTGCCAACGGCACGTCCGCTGTAAGCATCAACTGCGTGTCCACACTATGGTAGCCTTTAAGTAAGTCCAGAAGGGAGAGGAGTGATGCCACCTCTTGTGCATCTGTTTGATGGGAAATCCAGTGATTCCTGTCCAGATTAATGATGGGAAATCTAGTGATATTGCTTCTTGTGCAGATGATGGAAATGAGTCCTTTTGCTTGGCTTATTGTTTTAAGGGCAAATTTGGTGGGAAACCAGTGATTCACTTCTTGTGCAGATGGGTGAAGGAAAATTCAGTATTGTCATCTATTGTGCAGCCGGATAATGGAAACTATATAGACACCACTTCCTGTGCAGATGAATGATGGGACATTGTTTGATATCAATTCCTATGCAGATGAATGATGAAACTGAGCCTCTTACTTGGCTTCTTCTTTTAAAGACATATTTGACTGGAAACCAGTGATGTAACTTCCTGAGCAGATGGATGATGGAAAATGTAGTGCTGTAAATGTATATATATATATATATATATATATATATATATATATATATATATATATATATATATATATATATATATATATGTATATATATGTATATATATATATATATATATATATATATATATATATATATATATATATATATATATATATATATATTCTGCAAGAGCTCGCCTCCGTCTCTACATGAGAACAGCAGCCACACACCAGCAAAGACGAGGTAGACCCAGTTTTCGTGCTTTTTTCTTTTATTTCTTTTATTTAGCTTAAGAGTGCAACCATGTCAGCCACGACGCGTTTCGGCAGATCCCTGCCTTGATCACATGGCCTGCAATACATTGGAAGTACCAAATTGCAGGTCCACAAGAGGGTACTCCAGCACATAAGGGCCATCAATACAAATGATGTCACGTACCCAGCTGCAAGGCATTTTAAGGAGCACCACAATAACAACAGTGGACTCCTCAGGTATTATGCCATAGACACGGTAGGTCCCTTGAGGAGAGGTGGCAATAGGGAAGGCATTTTAAGAGCTTTGGAGACTAGATACATTTTAGAAATGGACAGCAAGACCCCTCATGGCCTCAATTCCACAGAGGATTTCTATACTTGTCTCTAGTAAATATTGAATGTCTCCAAATGAGTTGCTACCCCTCATAATGTATGAGATATACTTCATAGTCGCTTACTACAAGAATATTTGTATCTTTCCATTTTCATAACTAAATATGTATCAACAGCTAGGTTGGTTAGTGGGGTACAAATCAAATGAATATGCCTGGTTCCTATTTGTCGGAATATGTATCACTTAGTAGAGGTTATGCATAACCTAAATGTAAGATTTTACCACATTTGGTTTTTTCTATATATATAATTTCATAATATAATTTTTGTTTTTTCAATCACATAAGTACAAACAATTGGCTATTGGGGTTAAATAAACGTGGCAGTCAAACCCTATGTTCAATATGGGGTCTGTTGGCTCTGAAATTGCTTAACATCAGCAGAGCCATTACTGTCTACATAAAAGAGGACTATGCTGGGGCAAGGGAAATATGATCTCTTAAGCTCCATATGTCATGGGTTTCAAGTGCAGAAACTGACATTAATGGTAATTGTGTATTTAAACACAACATCCCGTGGTTTGGTGTGTCAAACTTAATGAGATTTAATATAATAAATATATTTTTTTTAATATAAAACTATTTATTAGCCTTTATCCTGGTATTTTACTATATAAAATATAGGTTTGGCACTTTTCAGTATTTCTATGTATATATACAGTGAATGTTGATAATGTTGTGGGATTACCCCCTTATTGCACTTTAAACAAGATGTTTTCTATGTCCATTGTCATATGATACCCCCGCTTTATTATGTCAGCCAATCACTTGTACTGTTACTTCTGCACTTGCACTTTAAATCCAGCTCACTTCTCTCATTGCGTCATGTGACCAAGGCCTCTGTGCAGGCTGAAACGTTATGCTGACGAGGTGTGCCTAAAATAAAACACTCACCTGCATCCTGGGTCTTCTGTTTCTCTTTCTGCTGCGGTTCCTGATGGTGAACGTGCTGCTGATTGGAACAAACAGGCATATATATATATATATATATATAGATATCGATCGATCTGGTTGCGAGAAATGATGTTACACTATACCAAGACAATAATGAACATGGTCTGCAGGGCTTTTACCCATGCAGTCACTGCAAAGCCTGCAGCAACAGTACTTTTAAAAGTGAACTAGTATACAATGGTGTTAAGAGAAAGATAACACCATTTCTCACTTGTAGTACCAGCTACGTTGTGTACATCATAGAATGTCCTTGTCACCTATGGTATATAGGTAGTACTAAGTGTAGTGCGAAAAAAAGAGTATTGGAACATTGCAGGGCGATAACAAACCAGGACCCTAAATATCCGGTGGCACGCCACTTTAGAGAAAAACACTACTCTGATGCTAACCTGTTGAGCTACATGCTTATTGAACAAATTCATGTGAGTCCTATGGGTGGAGACAGATTACTATCCCTTAGACAACACGAATCTAGACATATAATCAATTTTCAAAGCAAACACCCGGGTGGCCTTAACTGGGACGAAGAACTAGCAGTACACTTGAGGGAGGATACATATGGTCTTATTGTGTCCTTCATCTTACTCCCTCTTTTGAGTTGCTCTTATTTGATCTAGAGGTCTTATGTTATTGTTATTGTTGTCACCTTGCTTTGACTGCTCTTTACAGGAATGAACAATGATTGTCTTTTACATGAATTTGATATGTTTATCTACTTGCTTCTTGATACATGTTTGTATGTGTGCTAGAATTTTATTGATTATTTCTTTTGTGTATTTGTATTACAGGTGAACAGGCAGGGTCTCCTAGTATGGATGGATTCTTCAATATGGGCACCACTTCCTGTTTCTGGCACTTGATCCTGTTTCACTTTTTTAGGCACTTAGATTCACGGTCAGTCATTACTTTCTTTCTCACTGTTTGGCACAAAGGAAGTTACTTTTTTCACTGGGTAGGACTTATGTATTTGTCGGCACAATCAATGATCAGTTGTGTCTTGAAGCCGTCGAATAGCGTCCCAGTGGTTGCATCTTATGTGACGTTTGGACAATATTCACATGGACACTTGTCAAGAAGTTCTTTTGATGCACACAATTTCCTTCTACTATTATGTAGGTCTGGACAGCCGACGAGACAGTTATACATATGCTTTTTTGTACTCTATCCCTGGTACATGAATATGTCAATGATATGCTGATTTTGTACACCTTAACAATGACACTTGTCAATGACCCCTATGATTTAATCTTCTAGTGATCACAATAGGAGGTTAACTCTGCGTACTTTGCGGGTGGTAAACGATTATATGCATGGGTATGCTTTCATAATCCAGGACACTTGTCAATGACCTTTATCCCTTGATGTTTTGACATTCCGTATGTGCAATATGTGATGGCACTATTACCCTCTTGCCTGACGGCTTACTTTGCAGGAATTCTGTACATATTTTGATTGCGTGTATTACAATAATGATTTGTTATCTACGATGAGTTTACTTGACATCACTATCTAAATGGTGTTTATTTGACATCACTATTGCATTACTAATGGTGTTACGTGCTCCCGGTGTACATTGGTACATCCTCACGTTTTTACGGCTCACAGTGCAATAACTTTGCAATATTTAGATTGTATTTACCGCACAACAGATATTGTTGATTATGATAAGTTCACTGGAGAATACAATAATATTTCAATTGTGTCTCTGACATTTTGTACATCTGATCAGCCAAATGTTTGTATGATGATTTGTGTTATTTTTACTCTAATGTTGATAACATCGTTACAAGATGGCCGACACTATTTTCCACATATTGTTGTAGTCCTACCTTAGTTTTGATTGTGTAACTTTACTCATAATGGCACACTCACTCACACACTTTTATCACACGTGATCAAGGCAAGTCGCCGAAATGCGTTGTGTGAATAAACTGAAGACTTAAGTTTACTCCTGGATTGTTGTGTGGTTCCTGAGAGCGTACTAGATACTGATATCTGTTTGGAATACTAAATTATCCGGTTGCTTCGCCGGAGTGTACGCCACTTTTCAATGGGTCACAGCGTTGCAGCAGAAGCAGCCTCGTTTGGATATATATATATATATATATGCCAAAGGTGTCCTGTGCTTAAAAGACGCCACTCCACAAAGGATGATTCTCCGACCCTTTATTTGCACACAGGCAGCTTCTTTTCAGAGAAATATTTACATGACTCCCTGACGCGTTTCGAGGCAGCAGCCTCTTCTTCATAGGGAAAACAGTTAGTGCGTGGCTGCACGATACAACGCTTTAGTCCCTTTTCTGCATGCCGCTCCCACAGGGTATTCTCACAGCATGCTGGGCGTTGTAGTGCCATTGATGCCGAGCACTAACCTTCATCTTCATTTTTGTAGTCCTTTTGTTACCCCTCCAATGGGGCTCTGTTTCGATAACTGCCTGTGATTTAAAAGTCCTTTGTGCCCCCATACCGGCGTGATTCCGGCATGTAGACCCGATGTTTACTCCTCGGGCGGTGCATCCTTCCACGGCCGGACTGCTGCGTATTTATGTATGCCAAAGGTGTCCTGTGCTTAAAAGACGCCACTCCACAAAGGATGATTCTCCGACCCTTTATTTGCACACAGGCAGCTTCTTTTCAGAGAAATATTTACATGACTCCCTGACGCGTTTCGAGGCAGCAGCCTATTCTTCATAGGGAAAACAGTTAGTGCGTGGCTGCACGATACAACGCTTTAGTCCCTTTTCTGCATGCCGCTCCCACAGGGTATTCTCACAGCATGCTGGGCGTTGTAGTGCCATTGATGCCGAGTACTAACCTTCATCTTCATTTTTGTAGTCCTTTTGTTACCCCTCCAATGGGGCTCTGTTTCGATAACTGCCTGTGATTTAAAAGTCCTTTGTGCCCCCATACCGGCGTGATTCCGGCATGTAGACCCGATGTTTACTCCTCGGGCGGTGCATCCTTCCACGGCCGGACTGCCGCGTATTTATGTATGCCAAAGGTGTCCTGTGCTTAAAAGACGCCACTCCACAAAGGATGATTCTCCGACCCTTTATTTGCACACAGGCAGCTTCTTTTCAGAGAAATATTTACATGACTCCCTGACGCGTTTCGAGGCAGCAGCCTCTTCTTCATAGGGAAAACAGTTAGTGCGTGGCTGCACGATACAACGCTTTAGTCCCTTTTCTGCATGCCGCTCCCACAGGGTATTCTCACAGCATGCTGGGCGTTGTAGTGCCATTGATGCCGAGCACTAACCTTCATCTTCATTTTTGTAGTCCTTTTGTTACCCCTCCAATGGGGCTCTGTTTCGATAACTGCCTGTGATTTAAAAGTCCTTTGTGCCCCCATACCGGCGTGATTCCGGCATGTAGACCCGATGTTTACTCCTCGGGCGGTGCATCCTTCCACGGCCGGACTGCCGCGTATTTATGTATGCCAAAGGTGTCCTGTGCTTAAAAGACGCCACTCCACAAAGGATGATTCTCCGACCCTTTATTTGCACACAGGCAGCTTCTTTTCAGAGAAATATTTACATGACTCCCTGACGCGTTTCGAGGCAGCAGCCTCTTCTTCATAGGGAAAACAGTTAGTGCGTGGCTGCACGATACAACGCTTTAGTCCCTTTTCTGCATGCCGCTCCCACAGGGTATTCTCACAGCATGCTGGTCGTTGTAGTGCCATTGATGCCGAGCACTAACCTTCATCTTCATTTTTGTAGTCCTTTTGTTACCCCTCCAATGGGACTCTGTTTCGATAACTGCCTGTGATTTAAAAGTCCTTTGTGCCCCCATACCGGCGTGATTCCGGCATGTAGACCCGATGTTTACTCCTCGGGCGGTGCATCCTTCCACGGCCGGACTGCCGCGTATTTATGTATGCCAAAGGTGTCCTGTGCTTAAAAGACGCCACTCCACAAAGGATGATTCTCCGACCCTTTATTTGCACACAGGCAGCTTCTTTTCAGAGAAATATTTACATGACTCCCTGACGCGTTTCGAGGCAGCAGCCTCTTCTTCATAGGGAAAACAGTTAGTGCGTGGCTGCACGATACAACGCTTTAGTCCCTTTTTTGCATGCCGCTCCCACAGGGTATTCTCACAGCATGCTGGGCGTTGTAGTGCCATTGATGCCGAGCACTAACCTTCATCTTCATTTTTGTAGTCCTTTTGTTACCCCTCCAATGGGGCTCTGTTTCGATAACTGCCTGTGATTTAAAAGTCCTTTGTGCCCCCATACCGGCGTGATTCCGGCATGTAGACCCGATGTTTACTCCTCGGGCGGTGCATCCTTCCACGGCCGGACTGCCGCGTATTTATGTATGCCAAAGGTGTCCTGTGCTTAAAAGACGCCACTCCACAAAGGATGATTCTCCGACCCTTTATTTGCACACAGGCAGCTTCTTTTCAGAGAAATATTTACATGACTCCCTGACGCGTTTCGAGGCAGCAGCCTCTTCTTCATAGGGAAAACAGTTAGTGCGTGGCTGCACGATACAACGCTTTAGTCCCTTTTCTGCATGCCGCTCCCACAGGGTATTCTCACAGCATGCTGGGCGTTGTAGTGCCATTGATGCCGAGCACTAACCTTCATCTTCATTTTTGTAGTCCTTTTGTTACCCCTCCAATGGGACTCTGTTTCGATAACTGCCTGTGATTTAAAAGTCCTTTGTGCCCCCATACCGGCGTGATTCCGGCATGTAGACCCGATGTTTACTCCTCGGGCGGTGCATCCTTCCACGGCCGGACTGCCGCGTATTTATGTATGCCAAAGGTGTCCTGTGCTTAAAAGACGCCACTCCACAAAGGATGATTCTCCGACCCTTTATTTGCACACAGGCAGCTTCTTTTCAGAGAAATATTTACATGACTCCCTGACGCGTTTCGAGGCAGCAGCCTCTTCTTCATAGGGAAAACAGTTAGTGCGTGGCTGCACGATACAACGCTTTAGTCCCTTTTCTGCATGCCGCTCCCACAGGGTATTCTCACAGCATGCTGGGCGTTGTAGTGCCATTGATGCCGAGCACTAACCTTCATCTTCATTTTTGTAGTCCTTTTGTTACCCCTCCAATGGGGCTCTGTTTCGATAACTGCCTGTGATTTAAAAGTCCTTTGTGCCCCCATACCGGCGTGATTCCGGCATGTAGACCCGATGTTTACTCCTCGGGCGGTGCATCCTTCCACGGCCGGACTGCCGCGTATTTATGTATGCCAAAGGTGTCCTGTGCTTAAAAGACGCCACTCCACAAAGGATGATTCTCCGACCCTTTATTTGCACACAGGCAGCTTCTTTTCAGAGAAATATTTACATGACTCCCTGACGCGTTTCGAGGCAGCAGCCTCTTCTTCATAGGGAAAACAGTTAGTGCGTGGCTGCACGATACAACGCTTTAGTCCCTTTTCTGCATGCCGCTCCCACAGGGTATTCTCACAGCATGCTGGGCGTTGTAGTGCCATTGATGCCGAGTCCGGCCGTGGAAGGATGCACCGCCCGAGGAGTAAACATCGGGTCTACATGCCGGAATCACGCCGGTATGGGGGCACAAAGGACTTTTAAATCACCGGCAGTTATCGAAACAGAGCCCCATTGGAGGGGTAACAAAAGGACTACAAAAATGAAGATGAAGGTTAGTGCTCGGCATCAATGGCACTACAACGCCCAGCATGCTGTGAGAATACTCTGGGCCCCCTGAATATATGTATATATATGTATATATGTTGTTTATGTTTTAACATGTCCGTGTGGCAGAATGTATGTTGGAAGTACAAAATTACAAGCTAATTTAAGAATACTGCAACATTTGCGCCTGATAACAAACATGGACAATACCTACCCGGTGGCTAGGCATTTTAATGAGGTCCATGGCACCAATAATAAAGGGTTATCCTACTACTTGATCGATTCTGTACCCCCAAATAGATGGGGAGGAGATAGAGAGAGTAGACTGCGCAAACTAGAAACAAGATACATCCTGCTACTAGATTCTAAACAACCGCAGGGTCTCAACAATATGGAAGACTTATACACATGTCTAGAATAAGCAGTATTTGAAATAAAAAAGAAAATATGATGATACAGGTGAAAAGACAAATTACCATTAACCATGAGATTAACATGTCACCTATACACTAAAGAAAACTTTTTAATACATAAAAGTATTTATTGTATATTCGAACATATATTTTAGGATGAGATATTGGTATGATATTTTTAACTTGTATATAGTATTTATTTATTATATTGATGTTAATTGACATATTGACTCTCATTATGGAATGTCTTGTATATAACTAATTAATTTATGATAAAAGTTGGATCTAAGTGACTGGTAAAGGTATCAAATATGTAAAAAATATATAACGTATGGAATCTAAAATGTGGTTTGGAAGTTCTAATAGACCGTATATATTATACAGCAATACATAACATTTTGATGAAATACTATGCTGTGTACATATATCAATTTTATTTTATTGTTATTTATTATTTATTTTATCACAAAATTAATCTTACGATTCAGACACTTGCACTTTAGGGGTTGTTTTTACTGTATTTTTGTACATACTTATGTTTGAACTATCTCAATGGAATTATGAACATACTAAAATGGTATTTTACCACAATCGCCCCTTTTATCTGCGGATTTGCACATACAGTTAAGTTTGTAGTTTGACAAATGGTATTTTACATGTATTTGTTAATGCTAATATTTGTACAGTTAGGATGTGAGATTTATAGCACACGTAGTATTAGGTACAATGTCCTCTCTAGTTGTGCTAATGTATGCCAATTTCATGCATCATGGACTATTCCACATCGTGAGAGAGAAAAAATGTGTTAAAATGGTATTTTACCGATATATTTTATGACATCTTTTTAAACTTTACTGTATATTTGTATGTTTGCGTATTTGCACGAAAATGAAAACTTTGAAAATGGAATGTAAGCAACAGCGATAAAATTATAAAAGGAGTATGTTTTCTACATCCATTGGGAGTAATGTCACGTGATGGGTTTGAAATGAGCTCTTTCACTTTCAAAAAGCTTTCCATTGGCCATTGAATTGTCGAGTGAACAAGCGGCGGGAGCCGCGAAACGCGTCTTTGACTTTCGGCAAAATAAAATAATACAAGAAGGAAATTCGGGTCCGTGTCCTGTTTTCAAGCTGCATGCGTGACTGAGGCGTGTGCCCCAAGCTATTCAGGATTTTGAAATATATGTATATATATATATATATATATTTTTATTTTTTTATTTTTTTCACCAGGCATAAAAGCTTTACACCGATGCACTCCACTCTAAAAATACTTGCCACTCCAGAATTCAGTTGCAAATAAGGATTTATTCCAAATTCATTACGGCATGCTGAGTAAATGGAAAGAACCCAACGCGTGTCAGCGAACAGATCGCCTTGCTCACGGTAACACAAACATGGAGCTTGGTGCAATAAATAAAGTTTGCCCAAAATAATTACGTGATCGTAAAGAAGTGTAAACATAAACATAGGACTTACACAAAACAAACCTCAGTGGCGGCCATATTAGAAAGGTAATATAGATATATACAAAGCGTATATTGTGCGAATCATCATTTTGGCTTGCGACTGGTTAGCATGATAAATAATACTTTATCAAATGCATTCACGTAGAATCAATAATAAACAATACATTCAACATTAGGCAATTGTTTATGCAATATGTTGTGTGAGAAACTCAAATATCAAATGGTAGCAACATAGTTAACATACTGTACAAATCTGTATGATAAACACAGTGCTATACACACGTCCAAACTGGCTTGTGTCTTACGTTTCAGTGTTAACCCACGTGGGTTTGTACATTCATTTATAATTTCAACCGGGGAATCACGTATACTGTTCCACATCTTAGAGGCTGAAAGACTAAAATAATACATCAGCCCCAGTATGAATTAAACACAAAATTAATGTATAAACTAGACACCAGGTCTAGAGCTACCATCCATCTCCATCCCAAAGGGGTGCATTAAGGATGAATCTCCACAAATGTTGCAACTTCATTGTTAACATCACCTAGATGAAAAAAAGAGAAAAAAAAAGTCAATCCCCGCCAAAGTGTTAAAGGCCGAGGTTTGAACAAAACATAAAGTGAATGGTAATACTAAGTGACTTAAAAACAAGTTAGAGCTCAAAAGCAGGAGGTTCAAAGGACATAAAAACTTAATACCAACAAAACTGCTGATACATGTCAGAATTGCTCAACAGATCCCAGACACATGAAAAGGATACAGAAGTCAGACAGTAAGGACATCAGTCCCCCAGATATCAGGACAATTCCTCCTCTGAATTTAATCCTGCTGGAATTCTTGTATCAAGTTCTAAGATATATCTACACTCCAGTTGCCGCATTTTACGTCTCCTACCACCACCCCTCTTCATGGGGGGAACCCTGTCATCGACAAAGAACTTCAAGAGGTTCCGATTGCTTTTGTAAAGTTCTTCAAAATGCCTGGCAACTGGCGAGAGCTGGTCTTTGTTTTGGATTGCCTGCATGTGTTCAAGAATACGCTTCTTGGCTGGGAACATTGTGCTCCCCACGTATTTTTTGGCACACGGGCAAACCAATATATACACACAGTAGTCTGACAGGCAAGATAGATGTTTAGTAATGATTTTCTCCCTGTCTTCTACCGGGTAATGGACCTTTTTAACATTAGAACTAAATGTACCTGCCTTGCATAGCATGCAGGTAAAAAAGCCCTGTGTGTCTGTTTTTTTATTGTTTTTGACCGTACAGATCTCATTTTTGCTCTATTTATCCTTCAATGAGTCTGCTTTACGATATGTGACATTCGGACTGCTGCCCAGTACATCCTCGAGAGTGGGTTCAGTTTTGAGTACTTTCCAATGCTTTTCAAGCATCTCTACACTTGCCATGAACTGGAGGGATAGGTTGACAGAAATCTTACTAATTTGTCCTCAACTCCAGATGTTATCATCTTAGGTGTTAGTAAAGCAGCATGCGTGACCCTTCTAGCTTTCAAATATGCTTCCTTCACCATATTAGGTTGATACCCTCTCTCAATAAAGCGTTTAGTCATACACTCCCCTTCCTGGGCAGAATCCTGCTCTGAACTGCAGTTCCTCCGGGCCCGGAGGAATTCACTAAAGGGTATACTACGAAAAAGCAATTTGGGATGACTGCTATCTGCATGTAGCAGGGTATTGCCAGCCGTGGCTTTACGAAAAAGCTTATTCACCAATTTGTTATCGGACACATTGATAGTCAGATCCAAGAATTCCATGGTACAGTCACTGATTTTGCCTTCTAGGCTCAAATTCAAAATATTATGATTGAGTACCCGAATAAATTGCTTCGCTAATTCCTGTGAACCATCCCAAATGATGAAAAGATCGTCAATATACCGCAGCCATATTATCACATGGCTGCTGTAAAGATCTTGTGTCTGTTTCACTTGTTGCTCCCAGCTTGCCATGAACAGATTGCCAAAGCTGGGAGCAAAACAAGTGCCCATTGCTGTGCCCTGGCATTGTCGATAGTAGACATCATTAAAGATAAAAAAAATTGTTCTCCAGACAGAAGGTCATCATCTGGAGAATCATCTCCGTGTGATCCAAAAATGAGATAGATTGTTTTCTCAAAAATTGCTGACGCGCCTGGATGTCACCAGCATGTTTGATAGATGTGTAGAGACTACATACATCCAGGGTAATGAGTAAATAGCTGTCTTTTCAGTCTACATCTTTAACTTTATTGATGAAATCTCTGCTGTCCTTCAGATATGATGGGAGCTGTTCTACAAATTGACATAGGAAAAAGTCTATGTATTTCGAGGTCTTCTCTAATAGAGAGCCCATCGAAGAACCAATAGGTCTTCCTGGGGTTCTAGCAGAATTTTTGTGGAGTTTGGGCAACAGGTATAAGATGGGCACTTTGGGATTACGGTTTAGTAAGAAAGAATATTCATCCCACTCTACGTGATTCCCCGGTTGAAATTATAAATGAATGTGCAAACCCACATGGGTATAACACTGAAACGTACGACACAAGCCTGTTTGGACGTGTGTATAGCACTGTGTTTATCATACAGATTTGTACAGTATGTTAACAATGTTGCTACCATTCAATATTTGAGTTTCTCTCATGACAAATTGCATATACAATTGCCTAATGTTGAATGTATTGTTTATTATTGATTATACGAGAATGCATTTGATAATGTATTATTTATCATGCTAACCAGTCGCAAGCCACAATGATGATTTGCACGATATAAGCTTTGTATATATCTATATTACCTTTCTAACATGGCCGCCACTGAGGTTTGTTTTGTGTAAGTCCATTGTTTATGTTCACACTTCTTTACGATCACGTAATGTTTTTTGACAAACTTTATTTATTGCACCAAGCTCCGTGTTTGTGTTGCGCGTGAGTAAGGCGATCTGTTCGCTGAAACGCGTTGGGTTCTTTCCATTTACTCAACATGCCGTAATGAATTTGAAATAAATCCTTATTTGCAACTGAATTCTGGAGTGGCAAGTATTCTTGGAGTGGAGTGCATTGGTGTAAAGCTTTTATGCCTGGTGAAACGGAAGATTGACAACAGGGTAACCTCTGACCCTGTGGTGCACCGCAGTCATGGCGTCTCGGCATCTTCAGAGGAGGTGAAAAAATGATATATATATAGGGGGACATTGGGACCTCTGTAATCATGGTTGAGTTAGATTTTCCATAGAAAGATATTGTTTATCTTCTTGATAACTTTGGCGCCGTTCAAAGAGTTTGCATGAAACTTTCCAAAAGAAATGAGCTGAGGATCACCTGCTTTGGGTACCTCATGCCAAATTTTAAGGAGATCCAGATCAGTTAACAAGGGCCAAGAAAAAGGGAGTAGGAGAGCTCAAAAGTGCCATTTCCCTTTTTCATTTAATGGGATTTCGTGCTCCTCAATACAAAAAATATAGCTGAATCAAATTACGCCAAATGTGTCAGGAAGGTAGAATTTCAAACAAGGATGTGCCTTTGCTTGGTTTGATGTAAATCTATGCAGCAGTGTTTGACATATTAGCATTTAAGAAAGGTTCTTGGTTGGCTATAAAGAGGTTACATTTTGAGATATAGGGACGATTATGTCACAGAGTTTTGAGAGCCTTAATTCACAGAGCTCTGTAGATCTAAAAATGTAAAAGTATTAAAATCTGATTAGCAGAGACAGCTTTTCTCCCACTGACAGTTTCATGTTTGTGGATCCAGAGTCACAGAGACATGAAACCAAAACATTCTGATTGACTGGCCCCAATATTGCAAAAACTATTTGCACTCAACATTAACTCACACAGTAAAAGCAATGCTTCTGATAACACAATGTTTATGGATATAACAGCCCCTGAAAGCATTCTTAGCTGTCCCTGTAAAAGTGGTAAGCCTAATGTTATATGTCATCAAATCAGTAAAATGAATAACAAAATGTGTATGCTTACTACCTGCTTATTCGATCATTTGGCTATGAAATGAATGAATGGTATTTTTAGTTGAATTTTTTCTCCATTTGACTTGGGTCTAGATGTGGGACACACTTCTTATAATTTGTATCATTGGGATTTCTATTTCAAAATGTTTTCTTGGGAAGTCAGGAATTATTCCACTATAATTAGCAAGGCTGGGTGCAGATCTTACAGATATTAAATATAACGGCCTACAGATTTATGGGATAACCCAGTATCACCCCCTAGTTCATGATTCTAGCTGTTGTCTCTCACAAAAGGCTGCACTGTGCCCAGTGCCTGAGAAAGCAAAATGACACATGCAAATAACAAGTCATAATGTACACTGTGAAATTGCCATCTCTACTTCGTACTAATTCACATTGAATGTATAAATTGTTTGTGGCTACTATTTTCACTGCAAAACAATGATCAGATACTGATGGCTAAAAAGGGATTGTGTCAGTTTCAAAAAATGGAAGAAGTCTGTGAGCGACCATTTCAACTTGGTAAATATGTGCAGAATAACACAGTGATCAAATAGACTGCTGCATACTCCCCCTAATGGCCTTCAAATCTTGTCATTTATTAAGCCTGGCTTGAGAACGCAGGTGCCTCCAAAACTCATTGTTACCAATTCATTAAAATATACAAATAGGCCTTCATTACAAAAATCCCGTTCCTTCCTGATATCTGTGCAAACTACTGTTCTGAATTTTGTAGTAGTTCCCACATGCCTCACATTTTTCCCAGGTAAATTTTGGCAGGTGAAACCTGTTGAATGTTACCGAGTGAAACTGCCCTGCAAATCCGGTACATGGGGAGTTTGGTGCAAAAAGTATCGAAATCCATGTTATGCCCTATTTTAAAGGGTACAATTGGTAATATGGGTTAATTACCACACCTTTTAAATTCTGATCCCTGTGGTATCAATTTTAAAAGGTGATAATAATCACCTTCCCGGATAGGCCATTTGTAATGAGAGCCATAAAAGGCCATGGCTCCACCTACAGGAGTTTTACCCTCTCATCTCTTACTATTGACATTTAGTGCACCATTCCACATTCTAGAATGTGCCCTCACTGGAATTCATGAGGGATTATTTTAAGTTTGAAAAGTACAGTGGATCATCGCACTGTTTGTGACATTCAGTTTTCTATCTCCCATATGCATTCTTTCTATACAAAAAGGAAACATGTTTTGCTACTTTTTAACCACGCTCTGGAAAGCCAATTGTGCAGGATTAAGGTGAAAAATGTAGTTGAAGATGAACGTAGGTTGCTTTAAAACTTTGGCAGTTTGGACCCTGTTACACCAAACATGACATAAAATCCACCACCTAGCTTGGTTTGAATTAAGAATCATCATTCATGAAAAGTTTATACTTTTCCATTCAAGTTTTAATGATGAATTAAAACATTAACCCAGGGTGAAAAAACACACTTCTCAAAAACTTTAATTAGCAACCTAAAATGCGAGAAAGGAAAACATCACTGGTGAAAGTGTGAAAGATCTGTGATAAATAAGCAATTGTATTTCCTTTGTGTGTTAGAATAGACGCTATTGTGGTCGGTAAGAGATGATTATGTAAAATAAACACCAGTCCAATAACAAGTTGATGATGTAATAACATATTAACATAATGCTGTTCTGGCTGTTCCTGTATTGTTTTTTGTGTTTTTTTTTTGTGTCCTCATTTGCCTTTTCTTCAATAAGGAGCATACCAACCACCTTGCACGGCTTGTAGGCGTGATTTGATATATTGGTAGTAGAGATGTCCCATAAGAAGAGTTACAGATGTTTTACTCAATCTAGGTATCTTTCAACCTGTAGGACCTTTAACACGACTTGACTGACCCTGGTCCAGGAGTATAAGAGGCATAATCATTGGACCCGGGAAAAAAAAAAAACCCGGGTTTATCTCCAGTTAATTAAAAGGTTCCAAAAAGCCATATGCCTCTTACTAGTTGTTCTTTTAAGGTCCATTTTAGATGTTTCATATAAGGAGGAAAGCCACCGAGAGTGTAATGGAGGTGTTTTCTCTACCCAATTTATACAAATTTGTCTTCTCACCAGCAAAATTGCGTAGAAGAGAAAGGACCTTGCCAATCCTTTGATGTTATCTTCCAATCCAAAAATTACGAGAGAAAGGGTTATTTCTAAGGATGTATTTAAGATAGAATTTAGAGTTTCTTTCACATTGATCCAAAATTTCTGGATGTCTGGACATTCAAAAAACATGTGTATGTCACAGGCCCCTAGCCAATTGCATTTATTGCATTTTTTATTTGGTGAGAATTTAGATAGTTTTAGTGGGGTTATATATGCACGATGTATAGAGAATAGATGGTTTCGTCTTAGCCATGAAGGCTTTACTGTTTTGTATAGTAGAGAAAAATAATTTTGCCATCTTTCCTCACATGAGGTACCAATTGCCGTTCTCCATAGATCGTCTGAGAGTTGAAATTCCCCGTCAATTTCCTCTAACAACTGCCAATACCAGGTAGTTACCTCCTTTCCCCCCATAGCTCTTTCCACCAAGTTTTGTTCTGTTAAGCTTGTTTTCCCTAGGTTTGCATCAGTACGAATCTGAGATCTCACCCAACTATTTAGTTGAATATATTTAAATCTTGACAGCCCTACACCAACCAGTACGTATAACTCATCCCAGGCTATAAGGCTGCCTTCTTTGAGTAATTGACCCCATCTTATAATACCTGATTGTTCAATTATGGTGGAAAGACTATCCCTCAGACAAAGTGGCAATGCTGGTGAATCCCAGATGGGGGCATAGTTGGAATAATATGAGAGACCCAGTTTCTTTCTGATGTTATACCATATTTCTGCCCATGATTGTACGATTTTTAATTTAATGTTTTTGAAGTATTTCTGACATCCAAATTTAAACATAAAACTATCCGATGTTAGATTAGCCCCGATTAGCATAGCCTTATACATGGAGTCAGTTGCAAGATTAGATGGCATCTTTAAAAGCATTCTTGTGTGTGATAGTTGGAATGCCAATGAATAATACAGTAGATCTGGCAGTGCAAGGCCTCCTTTCTCTCTCCTTCTCCTTAGCTTTTTCCACGCAATTCTTGTGGTTTTATAGTTCCATATGAAGGAATGTATTTCTCTTTGTGAATTTTCAATCATTTTTGAGTCAAAGGCAGTAGGAATAGAATTAAACATAAAGGTGAATTTTGGGAGGATACACATTTTAACCAGGTTCACCCTACCGATGGTAGAGAGTGGAAGATGTGACCAAGATTTTAAAAGTTTTTTGGTCTCAGTGTGTATCTTTTCCAAATTAATCTGCCCAATTCTCGCCACGTCTTGAGTTATTCTAATTCCCAAATAGCGCATCGATGTAGATATTTTTGGCCCCAGCTGGATATTGGGTATGTTCCAAACCATTATCTCACTTTTGCTGGAATTGATGTCGTATCCCGATATTCTTCCAAATTCTTCTGCCCGGTGGATAACTACTGGGTATGCTCTAGCTGGGTCTGATGTAAAAATCATATCGTCAGCGTACATTGCTACCCGCCTTTCCCACTCTCCAAAGCTAAAAGATGGAATATTAGCCTCGTCCCTTAAAAGCTGAGCGAACGGTTCAATATAAAGATTAAATAAGAGAGGGGAAAGCGGGCAGCCCTGTCTTGTGCCTCTAGTTATATCAAATGGTTCGGTTAGAGATCCATTAACCAGTAGCCTGGCAGAAGCAGTACTATATAGCTGTTTAATTATACTACGAAAATTCTACCCAAAGTTGAATTTTTTCAAAACGGCGTTAAGATATAGCCAGTTAACCCTGTCAAATGCTTTAGTTGCGTCTAGGGTTAATGTGGCCAATGGTGGAGAGAAAGCCGTAGCAATATCTATAGCTCCCACAGCTTCATGTGTAAGCTCCGCTAGTTGTCTGCCTTTGATAAAACCTTTTTGGTCAGGATGAACGATTTTTCCAATGACACTAGCCAGTCTTGTAGATATTATAGTTGTGAAGAGTTTATAGTCATTATTAGGTAATGATATTGGTCTGTATGACCCACAGTCCAGTGTTGATTTCCCTGGTTTCGGGATAAGCACAATTGTTGCTTCTCCCCAGGTTTTTGGGGGCTGCTTCCCTTGTATCAATATGCCGTTGAAAAGTGACGTGAGCACTGGGGCTACTATATCTTCAAGAGTTCTATAAATTTCTCCAGGCAGTCCATCTGGACCAGCCGCCTTCCCTTTTTTAGAGTGGCGAATTGCTTTCTTGACCTCGTCTTCAGTGATCTCAGCCTCCAAAAGGTTGCTCTGGCTTATTGATAGAGCCGGGAGGTTTATGGCTTCTAGCCAACTATCCCTTGCTTGCTGATCGTTAGGGAGATTCTCTTTATAAATCTCCTCAAAGAAATCGAAGAAGGCTCTTCCTATCTCTGAGCTAGTGGATCTTGTTTCTGCTTCTCCAGGTATCTTAATTTCTCTGATGTAATTGAAGTTTTTTTCAGCTCTTATTTTCCACGCTAGTACCTTCCCTGCAGCTTCTCCAAATTCAAATTGAGAGGATTTACTTGCTTCCCATCTTTTATTTATTCTTTCTTGTAAAGTGATTTCTAATTGAGATTTCAATTCAGCCATTTTTTCATGATCATCAGATGTTGTTAGAGACGTATCGATCTTAGGTTCCAAAAGTTTCATTTCCTGTTCTAGGTTTTTTATTTTCTGAATATATATTTTCCGCCTATAGGAGGCTCTGTTAGTGATCTGCCCCCTTAGAAAGGCTTTAAAGGTTTCCCAGACAGTTGTTGTACTTGCGGAGTCTTTATTTATATCAAAGAAGACTAAAGATTCAATTGAGAGAAAATTGACTTCTTCATCCTCTAACAGCAGTGTCCGATCAAAAGACCAAGACGGGTGGTTAGCCAGATTACTAGATTTTAAAGCGAATTTTATTGCAGAATGATCTGAGAGGTGTGATGGTATATAGTCGATCGACTCTACTATATCGTTTAGACAATAACTAAAAAAGACATAGTCGATTCTAGATTTATGTTTGAATCGGCTGTTTCTCAAAGACACACCGGGTTTGTTGCCGGCGCGTTCTCTCCATAAATCCGCCAGACCCAGGTGTGTCATTATGTTTTTAAGAGTATTTCTAGATCTGACAGAACTAGAGATTCTAGATTTAGTAGATTTGTCTAGTTTAGGGTCTAAAACAATGTTAAAGTCTCCCATCCAAATTATTGGTTCCTGTACTGATATTAATTGCTCTCTTACAGCGTCCAAGTGTGATGGATCATCTGAGTTAGGGCCATAATAGCCTATCAATGTCCTCATTTGTCCATCAAGAGAGACTCTAACTATTAGCCACCTCCCTGTATTATCTTCTTTATATTCTTGTATTTGCGCTTTTGCAGATTTTTTGAATATAAATATTACTCCTCTTATATTTGCATTGTGGTCTGTGGAACAAAATGTATCTATCCACCTTTGTTTTTTCATTACATTAACTGCCTCTGACTTAAGAAGGTGTGTTTCCTGCAACACAATGACCTGCGCCTGAGAGTCCCTTAGATATTGGAAAATTCGCTCTCTTCTCCCTCTCACGCGCAGGCCATTTACGTTCCAGGACATATAATTAACTGTTGTCATGTTTTATTTTTGTTTCTTTATGGCATCTTTCTTTCATCCCTTTCTTTAAAGCTTTTATGTTTATTATTTTTATTTTAAACGTATCACGTATGTGATTAAGAGTATAAATTATGGTTGGAATTTCAACATGGTTTTCCAAATGAGGACTTTTAATTTTTTTCCCCCTCCCCCCTCCCCCCCACCCCCTTGGAAACCCTCCCTTATTTCTTCTGGCTTGGTGTTTAGCCAGATATACGTCACTCCGCAGTCTCCTTTAACTCTTCATTGCTACCTCTGTTAAATGAACAAAGAAGGACAAGAAAAATGGGAGGCTTGATTTTATTACTAAAGATAAGATGTAGTTTTAAACCATAAGGTTCAAATCAAAGTTTGATCTATAGATTACTTCAATATCATATATCTGTGTATGTGTACATTTCTTTAATTTTTTTTGTTTGTTTTTGTTTTCCCCCTCTCTTCTCCTCCCCTTCCTTTTTTTCTTTTATATTCTCCTTTCCCCTTTTTATTTATTGGTTTTGGTTATTTAACCTGATTTCCCTTTTTTATTTATTTATGTATTTATTTATTTATTTTTTATTATTTTTTAATATTTGTTTCCGAGATTTGCTATATTGACTTATTTATTTATGAGCCAGAGCCTGAATTTGAGCGTGGTCTTTTATAGAATTTAACAATTCATCAGCATCATGTATAGACTTAACATTGTGCATCTTATTGTTATACATGACTTTTAAGAATGCAGGGAATCTCATTTGTACTGTTGCTCCAAGTGATCTAAAGGAGTCCATGCGTCTTCCGAGCTCCCACTGCCTATCCAGTGTGGTTTTGGATAGGTCCGATCGTATTTCAAACGAGAAATCAGGGCCTTTCATAGTGCCTGCTTTCAAGGCAAGATTCAAAAATTTTTCTTTGAGCGTTTAGGTCAAGAAGTTAATTAAGATTTTCCTCGGTTTGGTTCTTGCTGGGTTTAGACGGAACGGATCTCCGTGAATCCGCTGGATATCTCTATCAAGCACCTCAGCTGGTTCTTCCAATGTGAGAGAGCTTTTTAATAACTGTACTATGAAAGATTTCAGATCGCTACCTTCTTTCCCTTCTGGAACTTTTAGGAGACAAATGTTGTTACGTCTGGAATAATTTTCCAAGACTTCGATCCTATCTCTCATATTTTCACCTTCCCCTTGGAGGGTACGTACTTTAGAGCTTACTGACTCCAGGTTTGCGGTCAAAACGCCTACCGAGTTTTCCAGCATTTCCGTTCTTCCACCCAGACTGTCGACCTTTTGGCTCAACTCCTCACATGTTACCCTTATCTCAGCTTGGTTAGTTTTGGAGACCACAAAGTCCTGCCTTATCTCTTCCCTCATTGCTGCGATGGAGGATACTATTGCCTCAAGTGCGTTACCGAAAGCCGGGTCAGAATTATGGGGAGTTGCAGTTTTCTCCTTCCCTGCTTCTACTCCCAGGGCCTCTTTTCCTACGGTTTTCTTTAACTGGTCAGGAAGAGGATTATCACTAGGACTTATTGTGTGTTTTTTTATTAACGGCACATCAATCTCTTCGGGCCTGATAGATGTTTCAACTGTTTCCAATGCCTCCTCTTCTAATGAAGTAACAAAAGATGCACTTAATCCTAGGGTAGATTCAGTTTGTTGATCTTCCTGCAATAAGCTAGTACTTTCCAAAACCGCAGCCATGTCCTGGGTAATCCGCAGCACTTGTGGTAGGGCCTTAAAATATGTTTTCAAGGAGGGGGTTATGTCCCCAGGGGCTTTTGCTTTTTTATTCTTATTCTTATTTTGAGATTTGCTTTGGGTGGTAGGTATTTCTTTTGTTGTGTCTATTTTCTTTTTTTTTGTCCTCACCTTTTTTTGAAGCTCACCCCAAGTGCCTTCTGGGTTTGGTTGTTTATCCCCCTCCAAACTTACCGCTTTTCCTTTATTTTTAGTTTTGCTTCTAGTGACTCTTAATTGCAGGAATGGTGGTGGTGGGGAGTTATGCAGCAGACTGTTCGCCTCTATCTCTGCACCCTTTTTAAATAAATCAAAGACCTTACTTGTATCGTGGTCCTCCAGGCTTTGTGTACTTAGCTCCTGGCTCTCGTTCTCCACTTCAGCGCTCTCTGTTACAGCCTTCGCAGCCTTCGCAGCATCTCGCTCTTCCCTAGGAGATGACAGCACGCTCAAGGAGGTTTCCCCTCTCCGCCCGCTGGTAACTGCGGCAGCCGCCGTGTGTGTGCACCGCCCCCAAAGTGGGAGAGTGGAGAGCAATCGTACGTATGGCGGGCACATTCACGGAGATGCAGCGCTCTCAGCTCTCAAAAAACGCCGCTCGGCGGATCAACGCGGGGAGAGCAGTTCCGAGACAACAAGCAGCAACGGGAGCCACAGGAGTGCAGCGTCCTCGATATCGCAGCGTCACTCGGTGATTTCAGGTCAGAAAGAGCAGTTCCAAAGTAACGGGGAGAAAGGTCCACAATCGCGCACAGTTTCCATCATTTTCCATCAGTTACATCCAGTTACAGCCATCGCGTAGTAGCAGCGAAGGTCTCAGGAGACTGCCGACGTGCCAGCACGGCAAAGGGCAGAACTTACCGGCGAAAACCCTGACACCAGGACACATCGTGCAGCAGCACCACTGGGGCCCTAACGCTGTGTGTTCTTCCCTGCCACCGTGCTTGCAGCATCGCACGGCCAGAGCAGGGGAAGACTACAGCTCCCAGAGGGCTCAGGGGCTGGAACCGCCCACTTCCGGTTGGAGCGCGCCCGGAGGCGCTTAAAGGTCAGCAGCTCCCTCGGTGGAGCGGGGAGCGCCAGCACGGCAAAGGGCAGAACTTACCGGCGAAAACCCTGACACCAGGACACATCGTGCAGCAGCACCACTGGGGCCCTAACGCTGTGTGTTCTTCCCTGCCACCGTGCTTGCAGCATCGCACGGCCAGAGCAGGGGAAGACTACAGCTCCCAGAGGGCTCAGGGGCTGGAACCGCCCACTTCCGGTTGGAGCGCGCCCGGAGGCGCTTAAAGGTCAGCAGCTCCCTCGGTGGAGCGGGGAGCGCCAGCACGGCAAAGGGCAGAACTTACCGGCGAAAACCCTGACACCAGGACACATCGTGCAGCAGCACCACTGGGGCCCTAACGCTGTGTGTTCTTCCCTGCCACCGTGCTTGCAGCATCGCGGGGCCAGAGCAGGGGAAGACTACAGCTCCCAGAGGGCTCAGGGGCTGGAACCGCCCACTTCCGGTTGGAGCGCGCCCGGAGGCGCTTAAAGGTCAGCAGCTCCCTCGGTGGAGCGGGGAGCGCCAGCACGGCAAAGGGCAGAACTTACCGGCGAAAACCCTGACACCAGGACACATCGTGCAGCAGCACCACTGGGGCCCTAACGCTGTGTGTTCTTCCCTGCCACCGTGCTTGCAGCATCGCACGGCCAGAGCAGGGGAAGACTACAGCTCCCAGAGGGCTCAGGGGCTGGAACCGCCCACTTCCGGTTGGAGCGCGCCCGGAGGCGCTTAAAGGTCAGCAACCCCCTCCGCGTCGCGGGACGCGCGCGGGCGACGCCGGGCGGAGCCCGGGCAGAGGGCGGGCCGTCTGTGGCCGTCAGGGGACGACAGAGGACAGGACAGGCCGGTCCTCTAACATCTACAGTCCAGAAATGGGTAAGAGAAAACTTCAGACATCGCTCACAGGGGGAACCAGCAAAGTTAAAATTGCACGTAAAACTAGTGCTCCCGAAAGTATCTTGACATACCTTACATCTGCTGTTGGGAAACTCAACAAGGAAATTGCCGAGACAGAACGGGAACTTGGTCTGGAGGGAGCTTTGATTGAACACAATGAGTTAAGGGTACCCTTAGAACCCAATATTGTTATTAATAGTACCTGTGACAATCTACCCAATGCTCAACAGTTAGCGCATCAGGAGCACTCCATTGGGGTATCTGACCCCCCTGTGCGTGCCCAAGCACTAGTGGGAGATGCCAAGATATGTAAAACAAGGAAAAGAGCAAGATCTTATAAAACTCTACCCTTACAATATAGAGCGACTACCAAATCACGACAATCCTCAACTAAACTTGAAGGCTCTATTAAGGATATGATAGAAAGGGTATTAACTGATACTATTGAATCCACACTCATTAAGATCTCAAGTGACATAGTAGAAACCCTGAAAGATTGTGTAGCAGGTATTATAACCCGATGTGAGAGGATGAACTCCCTGTTGCTCCAAAAAGTGGCAGAGCACCTAGTAAAGGATCCACAGCATCCCACAGGGTATACCAGCCAACCCATGGAGGTGACCAATACTGGAAATACAATACCCAAAACAGTACACCTGCCGCTCATTCCACCAGTGATTCCTGCAAATAATCCCAAAGCTGCCGGAAACACTCTGAACCCCAGCAGACAGAACAACTTGGTCTCCAATACTTGTGAGGCAAATGAAGGGGCTATTGACAACACATCACACAAGAGAACGGGGCATGGACTGTATCCCAAGCCCATGGTGAATCTACCCCCTGAGGCAACTCCTTTCGTGGCAGTTCTGGTGAATGTCCCAAGACTAACTCCGGGTGAATCAGAAACTCAACTAACTCTCATGGAAAACGTAAAGAGTTGGTGCGACAAAAACTGCACAGGCCCTAGCGATGTTTCTGCACATGTTAGCTTGGCGAGAAGGGTCACTTGGCTAGGCCCGACGGCCAAACGCTTCCCTGATGATTGTGTAATCATTAACTTTAGGAATCCACACGTCTGCTCAAGACTCTTTTGGGATGCAACTGATATCATCAAAGGGCAAATACGTGCAGTCCCACTGGGCTTTTTCTATCCTCGCCCAACACAACATACCTCCCGGGACTTAGTTCATAGGAAAAATACCCCAAGACAAAAATTGCATTTAGCCAGCTGGGCTACTCTACCCCTTAGCTCACATCTTTCCCTAGACAGTCAGCACCAAGCAGCTCTGACCCCAGGTCTGGAGCTTAGTAACCGTTTTGACGCTCTCACTAATCTGGACACAAACATCTGACTGGGCACCAAGATGGGGCAGCAGGAACCTTCTGGGTCCAAAGGGGCTGTAAGAACCATGAAGCTAATGACTTGGAATATCTCTGGCCTACAAACTAAAAGAGAAGACAAAGAATGGCTTGAAATCATTAAGCAACATGAAGTGATTGCACTCCAAGAAACATGGGACACCGAAAGCAATTTTTGGGTAGAAGGATACGTATCCCACTTTAAAGCTGCACAAAAGTCTAATAGAGGCAGAAGTAAGGGAGGTCTTGCATTATTAACCTCAGTAAACCATATGGGGGCAATGAAAATTATAGATATCAACTCCCCTAACTGTCTCATTTTAGAGGTCTTGATGAATACGGGGGAGAAACTCCTATATGTTAATTTTTATAATTCAACAGAAGGGTTACAAGGAGGTGAAAACATCCTAATGTTGACTGAATTTTTAAACAATTATAAGAAGAGTCAAACTACTTTGGTTTATTACATTATTTTTGGTGATTTTAATATTCATCTTTGTCAGCTTAATTGTTATAATGGGAATTCCCATGATGATGACTATTTGACTCACCCGCACTTTGAACACTCTGCTAAGGGGGGCGCATTAGAAGAATTGTTGATTGATATGGATATGTCTGAACCTGCTTTTGCGAACCCGAAAGACAGAGTACCGACATATAGTGCGAGAGGTAGTAACACTATCATTGACTATATCTTTGTGTCACCTAGCATCCTCATGAATGTGATTTCGTATAACGCCATTATAACAGCATTTAGTGACCATAACCCGGTCGTCATGGAATTATCTAATATAAACCCTACGGTAATAAATTATGACCAACAGTCAACATACCCCACAGTAGTCCGGGCCCATGACCAAGGTAGACGGGTTAAATGGTCTAAGATTAATGCAGAGGAATTTTTTACTAATTTGTGTGACGAATTAAGTGTTGAACTCAACATCTGCAGGGATCCGGTGTCAACGGGAGGAAATGTATCAAATGCTTTTGGTACCATATGTAATAGTGTTGCAGAGGCTCTCACAATCAAATCATCTGATAAACCACGATTGGCACAGGGATGGTTCAATGCCGATTGCTCTAAGGCGCATAAAAAACTTCTAGAAGCCCTTAAATGTAAGCCTCGTAATATAACTGAAGTGGCCCTATTGAGGAAAGATTATAGGAGGACGATTGAGGCTCGTAAAAAAGAACTAAAGCATAAGGCTTGGGAAGCACTTTATGACAACCTTACTTTAAAGGACAGTGCAAAATTTTGGAAAATAGTGAACTCTCCTTTGTTTAGCGGTAATGAAAGTGAGATATTAGAGGCTAACATCACCGAGAAACAATGGTTAGATCACTTTGAAAACATCTATGGAAGCAAGTCCATTACTATCCCTTTTACCCCTATAGATTCTGTACTTACAGACATACCATTAAGGGTTTCGGTAAAAGAAGTCTTAAATGCAATCGAAAATACTGCCGGCGGGAAAGCCCCAGGCCCGGATGGGGTACCTGCCGATATGTATAAAGCACATCCCCACATATGGTCAATAGTACTCGCGAATGTTTTTAATTTAGCATGTATGAATCCGACAGACACTCCCACCACTTGGTCACACTCGGTTATTATTCCAATTTTT
Organism: Lissotriton vulgaris; assembly: GCF_964263255.1. NCBI lineage: Eukaryota > Metazoa > Chordata > Amphibia > Caudata > Salamandridae > Lissotriton > Lissotriton vulgaris. The sequence goes on from NC_141689.1 coordinate 658,126,914, forward strand.
AAGAAGGGGCAAAGGGGTGACCCCAGGTGTTATAGACCTATATCGCTACTCGATTCTTCATTTAAGATTCTTGGCAAAGTCATTTTAAATAAAATCAATTTATGGGAAAAGGAAAATGCAATTTTATGTGATACGCAATATGGATTTAGATCAGGGAGGGGTACTGAGGAGCAGTGTCTTAACTTGTATATGACTGTTTCTAAATACACTGCTGCTTCCAGTGGGTCAATTCACCTTGCTTTTATGGACTTGTCCACAGCGTTCGACCTCGTAAATAGGTCTAAGCTGTGGACAATTCTCTCGGAGTTGGGACTAGACCCTGCTCTGATAAATTTCTTAGCCTTCTTGCACAGCGACCTGAAGGCATCGGTCCGGATGACTACAGGTGGCAAGTGCACCAAGGGGTTTAGATCAGTTAGAGGTGTGAGACAGGGGTGCATTTTGGCCCCCATGTTATTCTCCTTGTACATTAATTCCCTGTATTCCGTCTTAAAAATTGCTACCCCAGATATACCTATGATGGGAGGATCACCGTTGCCCGTACTGATGTACGCCGACGATACGGTCCTCATCGCCAGAACCCCTAATGGTCTACAACGGCTCCTCGACTCGTTTGGAGCATTTATGAAAAAACTAGACCTGGTTGTAAATATGGATAAATCACACGTTATGTCCATAGGGAAAGGAAAGAACACCACCAAAACCCTGTTATGTAATGGAGTGATTTTAACCAAAGTTAAAACATTTACATACCTAGGAGTCATTTTTGATGATGCAGGCACCTGGACCCCACAGGTGGTTAATAAAGCAACGGCGATCAGGCGGTCATTTGGAGCGATACAGAGCTTCGCTAAAAGACTGGGGGGCAAACCAACGGAAGCCATCCTCAAGTTGTATAGAGCCAAGACCCTGGCTCTGGCTAGATATGGGGCTGGGATTTGGGGTTTCAGGGATCTGGCCCTGATACAGAAGGAGGAGAATAGGTCCATGCGTTCATTGTTAGGCTTACCACAGTCCACACCCATCTTTTCTGTTTTAATAGAACTAGGGCAAGACTACATTGAAGACACCCTTAACCTGGCCCCACTGCTTCTTTGGGTGAAAATGTGGTTGAACCCGAACCTGACCTTAAATCGTCAAATTATAACTGACTGCATGGGGAGAGACAGAGCTAATGATATTAAATGGCTGAGCTATATTAAGTCTGCTGCTACCCTTCTGGGTCGTGTTGACTTGTATAGTAACCCCGAGAGGCTGTGCAAGGAAGATGTTACATGGATTAAAACACAATTTTTAGAGTCTAGGAATATGCGGCGAGAAGCACAAGAAATAGAGAAAACGACTGTGAGGGCTCACTATATTGTTGTATCTACCATGTCCATCCAGCCTTATTTAAGGGTAGTGAACAGGCCGTATCATCGGTGGCTTCTCACCAAATTCCGATTCAACCAGATGCACCTTCTTCTGGGAGAATACCAAAAATGGAATAAACCAAGGGATAATATCCCTTGCAAATGTGATTCCTTTTCAGACCAAGACCTGACCCATTTTGTATTTTTCTGTCCCTTTTTTGCGGAGGGAAGAAAAAAATACATATTACCACTGATGAGAAACAGGGGATTTATGCAAGTGAAACCTGCATTGCTGTTTTTACAAATTATGGAGTCCCCTATTGTGATGTATGGGGTCGCAAGTTTTTTGGTAGCAGCCATGAGAGCTAAACGCCTCAGATCAATGAACCCCTTAAATATTGATTGAGTCACATAAATATAGGTGTAGTATATTACACAATCTATGCCTGTAGATTTGTACAAATAACTTGCACCATATAGTTTTTAAATGTTTTCTGAAATTGCCAATGAATGAATTTCTTATAGAATATAAATGTACTGTCTTATCAAGGGGTCTGATTTGCTGTAAAAAGTAAATGTAAAAAGTATAAAGTAAATGTAAGAGTAACACCTGACCCCGATTTTTGCTGCAAAATTGTTCTTTTTAAATGTTTTTAAATAATTTTTTATATGTATACCACATCCCTGAACCGTATTGTTGAAACATGAATGAAATGCCATCTCCATCTCCATATTTCTTTATATGTCTTCATATGCCTTATATGCTTTATATGTGCTTATATGTGTTTATGTGTGTTTGTAGTATACTTTTATGATTTTAACTAATCGAATAAAGTATTTTTGACTCTGACTCTGACTCTGACTGCCGACGTGCGAGCTGCGTTAGCCTACGGCCGCCATGTTTCCGTTCCTGTATTGTTACATGAATTTATTGGGAAGGGCAACAAATTGTCCTTATAACCTTATAAGCACTAGAGAATTCTTCAAATATTTGACTAGTGCCCAATAGATTTATCTTTAGGTAGCCTAGACCTCTGTGTTAAGCTTTCAACATGTTTCAACCCTTAAAAGCTAAAAGTTCTCCTCAGTATAAGGATCAGTTGTTTCCTGTGCAAGGGAAAAATGTGAAGGTTTTTATAAAAAAGAGAAGGCTAGAGTTAGTGTACTGTAGTGCAACTGCTGGTCTGGCTGGTGTGGCAACCCCATCTGAGAATTACCTTTTGTTCACCGGGAAATTAGTATTTGCAATTACTTTAATATGGTAGTCCCTAGTTTAAAAAAGAGCAAATGTATTGGGCAAAAAAGCCAATATACTGAAAGGGGATACAGCAACAAATGCAGAAAGAAATATATATTCCCAAATACAGCCTTGAATGAGTCCCGTGTATACTGCCATACTGATATAAGTGAAGGAAACAGGTATCAGATCATTTTCTGGAGGTCATGGGGAAAGCAGGTGCATGAGAGTGTATGAGAGGTGCTACTTGTGGAAAATGAGCCCATAATCCTATCGATGCCCAGGCCGCTGGCGCAAACCGCCTCTTAGTTCCCATGTGAATAATTACCAAATAAAGAGACGGGCGCTGGAAGCAGGAATCAAGAACAGAGTTTAATTCTCATGAGGAGAGCCAGTCATTTCGGACACGAAACACAGTGTCTTTCGGGAGGTGCTCTAACAAGTGAGCTGAGACTCTTGCTTTTATACCTTACAGAACACTTGATAACACAATCAGGACAGTATGACGCAAAAGAAAGACATCCCTATAATCCTCGTGTCAATCCTACCCCACACGTGTTCACAATGGGGACCCTTGACCTGCTGATAAGAGGGGAGGGCAATCACGCAGCTGAGTGTTTCGTAGGATGTGTACGCCTGATCATAGCCCAGGGGGTGGGGTGGCTAGGATCAATAGTGGGTCTCTTGAGGAGGAGTGACTTCATACAATAAGGGCAGTAAATGGTATCTCCTGGGTTAGGCGATGGCCTCGGACATGTGTGGTCAGCCGGACTCGGGGGAAGGGGTCATCAAAGGAGTGGTATTCATGCTGCGTGGACAATCGAGCGCGGAGGGAAGGCTCGTCAACAGAGGGGTATTCATGGAAGGAAAGGAGGTGTTGGTCAGGCGCGGCCGTGACTCTCAAGGACAGGGCCTTGCAGAAGAAGAAGGTTTATGACTTGCCCATGTGAGGAGAAGGGAGGGGTAGCCAGGGTGGACACAGGGACAGAGTCACACAGAGAGAGAGAGAGAGAGATCTGATGACCAGTACGTGAGAGAGCGGGGGCAGCCAGGTGCAGCTGGGGAGGGCTACGTCAGCCAAGGCGAAGGATGCTTCTTCAAGGGGGAATGGGGGGTTTTGTGCGGGTCAAGCAGGAGAGTCGCCTTTGCAGCAGGGTCGCGCAGAGGGAGAGGGTTTCATGGTCTATGCATGAGAGGGGGTGTGAGGTACGCGCAGGTGGGAAGCCGGGGATTCCAATGGGTAAAAGGCCATGGTGCCTAAACTGGCTGTACATAGGCATAGGGGTATGGGCTCTTACTGGCAGAGTGATACGGTCAATAGTTTACGGTATTCATGGTGCTCACAGGGAGAGGAGTGGGAGAAGAAGGGGAATGAATGCTGTCTATGTACATCAATTTCTTCAACTTTCACAGTCGCCCCTTTTTACATAACAGCAGTCATTTTAGCAATTGATGGGTTTACAGGTAGACAGGCATCGTTGATGAATTAGCATTTTGTCGATACTAACATTTGGCGTACAATCATAGACAGTTAAGGTGATGGGCAGAATGCAGTACATAGAAAATTGCTTTTCGTTGAGTTCCTAACAATTAAACGCACTACATAGCAAAAAAAATCTTTCTGACTTAAAAAAAATGTGACCAATGAACAGTTTTGACCAGGTAGTTGAGAGCGGAATTCAGTTCAATACACAATATTTCTTCGTCACAGTGTCTTTTTGTCAGTGAGCCATCACTGGTAGGCTCTAGTCCGTGTACTTTCGTTGGCGCTGTTGAGCACCGGCGGTGGAGCTATAGGTCCAGCTCGGTTCTATCCTTACGCGTTGCAGGGTGCGGTCAGTCCTCTGCTGTTAGACCACAGTCCTGTTCCCTAAACAATCCGGTTGGTGGCGCCTTATGCTCGGCACCCATAGTTCTATGGCAGCACCCTATTCCCAGTGGAATGCGGTTCTTTCCCTTGGCAAAAAGTCACGTGGAAAAGAGGGTGAGTGTGGCTCAAATAGTCGATAGGTGAGAGGGCGGAGTTGGGTCAGAGTTCCTGGGACACGCAAAAGGGACCAAGGGAGCAAAGGATAACAAGCAGGCAGGCCCATCCATCGGGCCCAAAGAAGGGGGACGGAGACTCCAGGCACACGTGGGTTAGTAGGCGGGGGGCTTCGAGGCGGCCCATCGTTTTTCATTTTCCACGTTGAAATTGCGGTCTCGTCCCGTATCCTGTTGCTCTGCGGCTCCACCTTTGGTCGAGGTCACACGAGTCCCAAGATCCGCAGTCAGGCTGTACGTCACATCTGACCCATCTCCTTCGGTGATCGTGAATCTTTGAATAGGTACAAGACAAGGTTTTAGAGAAATGGCAGAAGAAGATATCTACGCATGTGAATTCCTCCCTCAATTCTACGCATTTGGGAGATACGTTCATTGGTCACAGTCAGAGGTCCTATTACCAAGCAGTGCATGTGTCAGCGTTCCTACTGAGTTTATGGCAGGTTTATTCATTGTCCTGTTTATAACTCAAGTGAGGATAAAATGAGATTCCCATCAACTGTGCGTTACATCATATTCAACATTACGGAGCATTTCCCTTCAGGACTGGCTAACATTTTCAGACAGGGCGGGGGTGCCATCATCGACAGTCAGGTAAAACAAGATTTTCTCGAGGGTCAACAGCTACTCATGGTCATCATGTTTATATCCGGGACAGCAACCGGGTTCTATCAAAATGGGGCGGGGATGCTTCAGGCGCTTACGCTTCGGTGCAAAAAGGGGGGTGGGGCAATCTGGGCATTGGGGGTCAATCTAGACGTTGGCGTTCGTCTCTGAAGAACAGACATAAGGTGCCATTGACATACAGTTCCCCCATAAATGGCCAGATTTGGGGGACTTTAGTCGTCTTACCTGTCCTTTCCTTCTCAGCCAATTCAAGTTCATTCGTTTTGCAGAAAGGAGAGGCAGTAATATGGCGAGATACAGTCATTTTAGTTTTCGGTCAATTTCGCTGAACACCTTCGCGTTCAATATGTATCAAATCAGACTGGTACCGGTGGGGTACAGTTTTACCAAAAAGAGGGAGAGAAAATAGGGAGACTCTCATTGAGAGTGAGAGTCGTCCGCAACCTAAACGAGCCATTCGGTACACGTATGACATGTAGAGAGAGAGATAAGGGGGTGGAGAGAGAGAGAGAGAGAGAGAGACGTGTACGAAAATAGGTCATTTAGTGCGCTCACAACACGGAACAGCAAAGGTCAGGTAACACGCAGATACAGACAGAGGGAAGACATAAATTCGTACATTACACACACACAAACTCAGACAGGGAAGACGGCACATGTATTACACATATACAAGACATTCACGACAAGACAGGAAACAGTTGTTAGCCTACAAGATCTGTTTATATATATATCCTACGTATCTTTACTATCCTATTTATCTACGTGCTTAGCTCTTTCTACCCTTCCCCCCTTTCCCTTCTCGCTTGTCACGCCTGCGAGCGTTCCCAATTACCAATACTCACACCTCGGTTGGTCGATCAGTAATTAACCTGGTCGTGCTAGTTACCCATGGCTGGATCTTAAACCATTTTTCTGTTCCCTCCTTTGGTGGGAAGTTCTCCAGGCTGAGGCAACGGCAAGTATTGATCGGGAGAACAGTCGGACAGCTTGGCTATATCTATAAGAGTGTGAGAAAGGGGGTAGTGCATTTTGAACATCAGCAACATTTCTAACTTCCTAGACGGGTGGTGCCGTGGCAACCCTTACCCGTATAATTTTTCTTTGTCCTTTCCCTACCTAGTCAAACGTCCAGTTACATTATTTAACACGTCATTTCTAGTCAATTTTTCGTCATTCAGTACCTGTCCAGTTTCTATGTCAGTCCATCCTCTCAGTCGCTATGTCCTAAGGAGGAACAGTCATGTTAAGCCTACGTCTTTTAAAAACTTATCGTTATAACGACTACACACATATTCCCTCTTTCCCTTTTTCGTCGGTGGTCCGACCGTCGCTCTTCCACACTTCAGCCGACGTTCTGACGTGACCTGCAGAAGGGAGGGAAAAGAAGGGGTGGGGGGGCAGCATTCAAAGTACATCAGCATGTAGTAGTCCAAAAATGTTTTTACCTACCACCTACTCGACCTATCTCCGCGTACTGCATTTCTTTACCATCTCGGCGTTTAAGCCTAGAGGGACCAGTAATGTCAGATAGATGATCATTGACGATCTACATATCTACATGAGTTACTCGGTCGTAACCCTCTCTGTCGGGGGCAAGGGTGACGGCCAGGTGGCATTTCTGTGGTGTCGTTTTAAGGGTGTCTAAAACACTTTTCCTGGCTGCCTGCGATACATAATGTAGCTGCTAAATATCTGATCCCTTTTGATCTACATCCTTTATCATACTTATTCTTTGCTCACAGTAGTAGGGCATCCAAAACTCATTAATGCAACTGCTACAACCATGCTTTCTTTTTCAAAATACTTTTAATAAACGAAATTGGTGGCAGTTCATTGCATAAAGTGCAGCAGTGCAATAAAATCGTATTAAAATTTTCTTACAGAGCAAGCATGATGCATGTCAAGAATTCAGTTTTAATTAATTCATAAATTCATTATCCAATACTCATTCTTTATCTAAATTACACCAATTCATTTTCCAAATCATAATCAGTACCCACCCTAAGTCAGTTCATTATCCAAGCACATACTCAACATCCTTCATATCTACTTTCATTATCCAAAAACTGCATATAGATCTCGGGACAACAAGCTGCGCAATCAGGGTGCAACAAAGTTTATTCAAAACGTCTCATTTTGTGTCGGCGCCATTTTGGGAGGGGTCAGGCGAGTTCCAGCATAGTCAGAATGTCTCTAGTCTCGCATGGTTGGCCCAGAACCTTCCGTTGGCAGTTCAAAAAGTTTTGTGCTATGTGGTTAACAGTCTAACAATATGGACCATGAGTCAAAGAGTGGGGAGGGCGGCAACAATTTTCCTACCGGGTCATCCTGGTGTTCCTCCGGAACTGAACAAGTCTGTGCCGTGGCTGCATTTTAGCCATTTCCAATCCGAGGCTGGTGCCGGCAGGAGTTGCACCGATGTCGTGGTTCCCAGTGAGGGGGCGGGGGCGCCCATGAGGAGGGATCGGGGTGCCCCCCCGGCTCTCATAGAATCTTCAAGGTCGAGGAGAAAAGGCATGGAGCGTGTGCCCGTCCTGGGCAGAAGACCGCTTTTTGATGTTGACCCTCTTTAAGTAAGAGCATTGGGGTGTCGCTGGAAGCCTCCACCTGGAGGGAGGTGGGGGAGGCTCGTTCGCGTCACCTCCCCCTTCCAGCGACCCCGCGCCGTTCCTCGGCTCCGTCGCTTCGATATTGGCCGTGCTGGCTATTGAAGATGGGGGGGGTGGTCGGCGGCTGAGGCAAGACAGCCCCCCCTTTTCTCTTGACATGTGGCGGGACTACCTGGAACTGTCCAGGCGTCGACATGTGGCGGCACTACCTGTAACTATCCAGGAATTTGACATGTGGCGGGACTACTTGAAAGCGCCGCCATTCTCGCTTTTGGCTTCGGCCTTCTTCGTGGGTCGGACCAGGCGAGAGACAGAAGGGGGGGGGTGGTCGGTGGCTGAGGCAAGACAGCCCCCCCCCCCCGGTGGCCTGCAGGGCAGCAGAAGAGGAGAGAAGGAGAGGTCTCAGTCATTCTTTGGACCGCCTGCCCAACATCATCTCCTCCTGACCGTGGCCAGGCGAGCCCCTCGTGCCTCGAGGCCTCGCCTTCCGGATGGGCGTAACCGCGGACCTGTTGCACTTCAGGAGCTTCCGGAATGGGGGTAGGTACCTATTGGATTGTTTCTATTTCATGTGACCGTTATTTGGGCGTGGCGGGCAATGAGGCAGGCATGTTGGGAGCAGGAACAGGCAGTGAAGCCTAGCTACCTCGTGGCTATTTTTGCTGCCAAACTTTTCGCCATTTTATATTTCTTATTATGAACTATTTCTAATGTTTCTTATTTTTAGTGAAGTCAAAAGCTCATCAGGGGGTTACTGACTTAGCCTGATTTCCTTTTCTATTTTTCTTTCTCTTCCTTAGCGTGTTTCGAGCTAAAGCTTTCTATTAGTAGGGAACGGTGATCACTTCATATTTTTTATGTGTCCTTTTCACTAGGGGGTACTTCTGGACGGACCAGACGAGTTCCCTCCAATAAATGGTCCGGGGTGGAACGAGATTATCGATCGAAAGGGGAACATATATTCCTTCATTAGGGTATCATCCTGGACAGACCGAGCGATGTACTTCCATTTACTAGGGTAGCCTCCTGGACGGACCAGATGATCTACTTCCACTAAATGGCCCATGAGCGGGGAGCATATGTCCTCCATAAGGGTAGTCTCCTGGGCGGACCATGCGAGCTACCCCCCAAATAACCAAACAGTGGGGAGTGGGTAGGACTGACGAATTCACAAAGGGGCATAACCTACCCTTTACTACTTGCAAAGACTAGATAGAATATTTCTATTCCACGTTGTTTGCAGGCAGAAAATACCTCAAACGAAACAATTCCTGGAACAACAATGTCCAGGCAACCAACCAATCAGTGGGGAGAAAAACAGGCATGACGGATTACAACGGGGACAAATGTCTGCATTACCTGCCCTTCGCTATCCAAAAAGGAAGACAGAATATTTCTACTCGTCTCAGTTTGTAGACAGGGAAGATCTCAAAGAACAACAATCGATTATTAATCGACTTCAAACAATCCAGTGGGGAGAAAAGTAGGCATGACGAATTACAACGGGGACAAAAAGTCTGCATTACCTACCCTTCTCTATCTGCAAAGAGGGACGACGTTCCTACTCGCCGCTGTTTGCAAACAGAGAATGTCTCGTTCTCAGAAGAGAACCAATATGTCAAGTAGCCTTCAAAGCTAAATGAACCAATACCAACAATATCAGTATACAAATACCGATTCCAATACAAACAACACCCTACTTAATCTTACCCGGACCGGACCATACGGATAGTTCTTCGACTCCCTCCTCCAGCGCCCGATCGTTCTCTTACTCCATGTAGCATTCCTATGGGATTCCAGTCAGGACAATAGGTCACTCAAGAGAGGTCAGTTCAGAATTGGTGAAGTTCTTTTCGATCGGCAGCCGGGCGAGGGCCCTCTCAAGGCAGGCATACCCCGATCATTTAGATGTTCACTTTTTCGTCTGGATCTCTCTTATCGGACCCTATGTCACTGATGGACCCCGCGTTGGGATGCCAATTGTGGAAAATGAGCCCATAATCCTATCGATGCCCAGGCCGCTGGCGCAAACCGCCTCTTAGTTCCCATGTGAATAATTACCAAATAAAGAGACGGGCGCTGGAAGCAGGAATCAAGAACAGAGTTTAATTCTCATGAGGAGAGCCAGTCATTTCGGACACGAAACACAGTGTCTTTCGGGAGGTGCTCTAACAAGTGAGCTGAGACTCTTGCTTTTATACCTTACAGAACACTTGATAACACAATCAGGACAGTATGACGCAAAAGAAAGACATCCCTATAATCCTCGTGTCAATCCTACCCCACACGTGTTCACAATGGGGACCCTTGACCTGCTGATAAGAGGGGAGGGCAATCACGCAGCTGAGTGTTTCGTAGGATGTGTACGCCTGATCATAGCCCAGGGGGTGGGGTGGCTAGGATCAATAGTGGGTCTCTTGAGGAGGAGTGACTTCATACAATAAGGGCAGTAAATGGTATCTCCTGGCTTAGGCGATGGCCTCGGACATGTGTGGTCAGCCGGACTCGGGGGAAGGGGTCATCAAAGGAGTGGTATTCATGCCGCATGGACAATCGAGCGCGGAGGGAAGGCTCGTCAACAGAGGGGTATTCATGGAAGGAAAGGAGGTGTTGGTCAGGCGCGGCCGTGACTCTCAAGGACAGGGCCTTGCAGAAGAAGAAGGTTTATGACTTGCCCATGTGAGGAGAAGGGAGGGGTAGCCAGGGTGGACACAGGGACAGAGTCACAGAGAGAGAGAGAGAGAGAGATCTGATGACCAGTACGTGAGAGAGCGGGGGCAGCCAGGTGCAGCTGGGGAGGGCTACGTCAGCCAAGGCGAAGGATGCTTCTTCAAGGGGGAATGGGGGGTTTTGTGCGGGTCAAGCAGGAGAGTCGCCTTTCGCAGCAGGGTCGCGCAGAGGGAGAGGGTTTCATGGTCTATGCATGAGAGGGGGTGTGAGGTACGCGCAGGTGGGAAGCCGGGGATTCCAATGGGTAAAAGGCCATGGTGCCTAAACTGGCTGTACATAGGCATAGGGGTATGGGCTCTTACTGGCAGAGTGATACGGTCAATAGTTTACGGTATTCATGGTGCTCACAGGGAGAGGAGTGGGAGAAGAAGGGGAATGAATGCTGTCTATGTACATCAATTTCTTCAACTTTCACCAAGGTTGCTGGGCCTATTTTTCTCTGATGTTGCAGGGTCTATCCTGCTATAGTTCCATAAACTGGGCCAAGTACAACGCCTTCAGCATTTGACTCTTAGTGGTAGCAATGGTGAGAAAACACTGACTCCTCTGGGAAATTAGTATGGGGAATACAATAAGCTCACAACTCAACACACACCAAAAAAACATCATAACTTGATTGTCCAGCCCTTATCTTTATGAGAAGAGAAGCACTGTAATGTACATTAAAACATAATACTACGTGCTACAAAAGATGAAATACTCATGATCTAAGGGTGAGGATATCCCCTCCACCTCCCCTCACTCACTCTCAGGCTTAGGGTGTTCCCTGGAGTGGGTCTTAGGCACGGTGCAATGCTTCCTTCTTCTTTGGCAGTGCAGTGTGCTCAGTCTCTCCATCTTAAGGCGCTCGCTAAATGCGAATCTGTGCTAATCCTCAATTAGGTCTCTGTGTACTTCAGTCTGTGTACTCTCTTTTCTGTCTAGAGAAGATGTGCCAATCATAGGTGCACCAGCTCTCCACTCCAATCTTAGGGGCTTCGTGGCACCTTTCTTAGGTGGTGGAAGACAGGAGTGTGGCTGTTTTCAGGATGGAAGACCTGTTCTGAGCAGACAGTGAGGTGGCTAGAGGTTGAGTAAACTGGTCTTGATAGGGTCCTTCTCAACTTGAGCTGATAGGAGAGTTGGTGGCTTAGCTAGGCAAACATCTCGGGATCAAGTGGCAATGCAGTCTGTTTCCAGTCTCAGGCCTGTGTGGCAGACATTTGGGCTACTTCTAGGCACTTCAAAAATCACTGTAGTCTAACCTGGTGCAATTCCTGTCCACGCCTTCGGCAGCTGAACAGTCACTCAGGCACAGTGGACATGTGCCTCGAGGTAGCAGCTTCACCTACAGCAGCGAACTCTGCTCTGGCACACGTTGTGCATGTACTACAGGCTAATCCCTTGATGTCCATTCTGGTGCTTTTTAGCAGTGCCACAGCCTTGGTAACAGTCAATGCTTTGCTGGCACGGCCTTCTAAGTAATATGTGTGCATGTGCATGTGCCAAGGGCGTTAACTGTAGGGGTCCAGAGTGAACCAACAGGAGTCAGTTATGCCTGCAGGGCTAGCTCTCTCCTTCCCTCATCTCATATGCGGGTCACTTTCCAGACGTTCCTGAACAGGGTGACCATTTTCTCTTTAGATTAAACTCCCTGTAATATCCCCTCAGCTCTGGGAACCTGGCTGTTAGGGAGACACCAGCTCTGATTTGGTAGTAGGTCTCTGGGTGCTCTGTGGAACATGCCCTCTCTGGTCAGAGAGAACTTGGAGTTCCCACTTTTATACAGCAGACAGCAGATGAGTATTCTCCGTCAGCACATTCAGAACTAGTTTGGGTCTCATTTCTCCTTTCACGTGTCCTAGTCAGGCTAACCTATAGACTTAGCCTTTATTGAAAGTGAGGCTCCTCATAGCAGGGGTGTCTCCTAGATAGAGCACCCAAAACAGAAGCAAAAAGAGTTGTGAGCAGTCACCATCTGGTTTTCAATAGCCACACTAACAGTGATCAGGAGAGGGACGAAAGTCTATCCTTTTCTAATAGACCTTTCACTTTCTCTGCAACAGAGCCTGCAGCTCGACTCAACATCAAATATCTGCACTCAGAAAGACCAATCACAAATCATCTGCAGCAAAAGTACTCTAAATTAATTACTAAGGGGAGCATGTCTCTTCTTTGCCACTTCAGTGCCTAGCCCCCCCCCCCGCTTGTCTCACAAATGTCCGTAATACACTGTCTTGGAAAGTACTCTCACCTCCATCTTGGGCACGAAAAGTCAATGGTTGCCAACACGGAACCCACTGGCCTCCTTCACTCTGGTTCCCCCATACATTCATGCTGCATGTATCACGGAAACAACACACATACACACATGCACCCACATACACACTGCAATGTTAGTGCAAGGACCCAGGAATAGCCTGTTAATCGCAGAACTTTACCCCGAGAGGGCCAGTGGGCAGAGAAAGGCCTGGGCACAATTATATGATTACTGACACAGCATACTGCCACCTCAGCTCTACAGACTTGGGGGAGACAAAAATGAAAAAAAAAACTGAATGCCAGAAACTCACAATTGGGCACACAACATGACCGAACACCTTGCATTCCCACACCATCTAAAACACATGTGTATGAGTCTATTGAGGAATGTGGAATTAAGCAAAGAGTACACACATGCCCCTCTATGGGTACCTTGTACCATACAAGTACCTGTTAGGGAAGCATCAGTCAATTAATGTGTGGAAGGAGAGCAGAGTGTTAGCACTGCTGAATTGAGGAGCAAACAACTGATATGCAGAGCTTCTGAAAAATGACCCTTGGGTTATTTGAGCACCCAGCATTGAGCACTGCCACCATCCTTTGTCTCTTCAGTGTGATGACAGGCACAGATTATGTCAAGAGAAGGCCAGCATACCTGGTATCGAGTCTTTGAGAAAGTTCCAGTATCATCCTGTTATACCCTGTGCTTCAGGAAGGCATTGTATGAATTGGATTGTAGAATTAGTTGATGAAGATGTTTTGTGTTAGGAAGCGCAATATAAAAGCAATGGTGCCCACATGGGTCGTAGATAACTGGGGCACGTCAATGGTAACCAAAAAGGTCATCACATGGATACACTTGGCCCAGTTAAGAAACATCATTTTACATGCTTACGTTCTTAAGTTGCCTTCTTTCCCTGAGCTCGATGACATTTCACACACATTAATTTGCATGCACGTACAGGATAATATTCTTCAAACTTAATTTTGCTTAAACTACCACTTCGTAGGCACTCTATCAGAACACTTTAAACATTTTGTACAAGGGTTGAGGTCATCAAGCAAGATGTTGCTATTTGTTTTGCCCACTTTGCAACAGAGCTATCACAATAGAATAAACAATAGCAGCCTGGCTGGGGCTTTGGCATGTTAATATGGGGGATGTTATTACATATATGACATCAAGCCTTTGTTTAGACAGAGGAGCCTTTCTCTGGCACTGAGAGGGAGATCCACACCAGAATTCCAGCTTAGATGATTCCTGTTTACCTCATGGAAAGTATGTTGTTCAGCTCTACACCAAGCCAAGCAGTTTTATTACATTAACCCACTGATAATGGGGAATTAGATCAACCTACAAGGATTTGGCAGATTCACTCCCTCTAAACATGATAGGTTAGGATGCGCTAGGAAGGAGTACCAGGGGCAGCCGGCATGGTTCGCTGGTGGAGGGCCGGGGCAGAGTTCACAAGGGTGGACTGCGGGGGGGTCGCGGGTGGTGTCACACGGGGACGAAATAGCAATAATTTTAATAAGCTACACTTACCTCGACAGGTCCTGCATCTTCTCTGTTCCTCCTTCCCTCATTCCGATAGGAAAAGGAAGACCGCAGCCAGGCTCCCTCCCCTAAGCCAATCACAGTACTGCAATGGCAGAGTTGTGATTGGCCTGAGTGCTGTGACACAGCGCTCAGCCAGGGGCTGGAGGGGTGGGCATGTTCTCCGTGCAAGCTGTAATGCAGCCTGCATGGAGAACACTGCATGGAGAACAGGGAAGTGTGCATGACTGGTTTGGACGGCCTGAGAAAACCAACCAAACAGTCATTGCGCGCTTTGGAGTGGGCAGCACACTCCTCCTGTGCCCTCCTCGGAAAGAAGAGCAGCCCCGCCCACCCACCTGCTGCAAAGAAGCAGGACACGTCAGTAAGCATACAATGATAATAAGTTAAAGCTATTATCATTTTAAGTTTCTCTTCTTTGCACTCCTTAACCCCTTCACCGTGGGGCTAATTTCCCCACAGTGCGGGGGTTGAGGGGGTCTGCGCGCAGTGCTGCGGTGCTTGTCTGCACGGTGGCGCTGTGCTCATGATGAGCTGAGCTCGTCATGACCATGCCCGTTTCTGTAGAACTCTCAGCACAGCAGGGGGATTATCCCCATGTGGGAGCGCCGCGGCGCTCATGACGAGCTCAGCTCATCATTTGCACAGCGCCACCGTGCCATGAGCACGCAAGGTGTTAAAGGCAGTGGGGCGACGCTCCACCACCATAGCGGAGGAGCCGTCCCTGAGGAGTACAATATATTACAGTACTTATTTGCAAGCATTTATGTTCTGTAACCAGCAAAATGGTGGAACTGTATATCTTTTTCAACATTCTCCTGATGCTAATCTCATTATTCTGTTTCTTTCTATTGATTATTCCAGTGCAAGTATTTTACTCAAGAATCATAATGCTTCAATAAATGTTGAAACTGCATGTTGTGTATTTCTTGCATGTCTCTTTTGGTATGCATAAGTAACTAAGCAAAAGGGCTCTAGATCTGTTCCCTCAATTTCCTTAGGGAGTCAGGGCTGCCATGTTCTGAGGCTGCACATCCATTTGTTACCCTGTAAGATTAGGGGTACAGATGGTGCACAGTACATATCCGTACGGTGTGGGTGGAATCAGTCACGCACAGTTCAGATGGTTATGTTGTCCAATAAATGTGCAGTTTTACTTGGGAAAGTATGAGCTGCATGACAAGGTTTCCAAAATATATAATAATATTATGAAATGAGGTATGGAATAAAGTCTTCATCATTCACTCTTCAAATATACACTGGTTTGTTACTGCAGTTATGGTGAAAAGACCTGTAAGTGTTAACCTAAGAAAGTCTTCTTCTTTTTAAAGAGAGAAACTAAGCAAAGATTGAGTGAAAATGCATGTGATACACCAAGAGTGGACATCATGTAAGTGTCTTTAAATTGTGTAACAATGTGCTCATTAAGGTTCAACTAGACTATACAAACTTGTGGGTCTTTGTGTTTCGGACATGTTGTGGACAGGAATAATTCTGAAATGAAGAATCTGGGGCAAACTAAGGGTAAAAAATAGGTCAGATTCACGTCCTCATAGTTCAATATTTAAAGTCCTCAAAATGCACAGCTTGATATAGGATGTAGAAAAATATATTTCACTGTATCCATACAGAATTGCTGGACCTAAGTGTAAGGCTGAATGAAGAAATAGACTAGCACAGCATCTAGTGAAGACGTAGATATGAAAATATGTGGGTCTATAACCTCATGGTTAGCTATGTAGCAGGTACAAAACATCTATGTGTGTGTGTAGAAACCAAAAGTGCTGAATGAGTGGTCCTCAAGCATGGATGTAAAGTTGTCAAATATCGAAGTTTGCATATTCATCACATTTCATGTAATCTCTCATCCATACTGACACCTCTCCAGATGAGAGCAACGTCTGTTTTGAGAAGTAGGCATTCAGTTCCACTACTCTGATTCTGTACTATGACATCCAACTCAGTCGATCCCAATTGATTAATTGATTCTGCGTGCAAATCTTTCAAATACAAGGCCGGATCAAAGGGGCTGTTTTAGTTCTGCAACGGATCCTAGACTTTTGCTGTTCAATTTGATTCACTCTTTCTGTGTTTCTTTTGCCGACATAGTCTTTATCACAGGGCAGTGATCCCACAGACAACTTTCTTTGTTTTGCAGTTAGGTCCATAGAACGTCTTCTGCTTTCTGTGAGAAAATTCAATCCCTTCAATAGTTTGTTTATATATGAACAGCCTCCTCGTTCCGGGGGCCTCATTTATGAAAAGTCACGCATCGCTGCGTGAAAACAGCGATGCGTCACTTTTCACTGCGCACTCCTTGCGACACCAATGATGCGTCATATTTAATGTATGACGCATCATGTCGCAAGGACTTACAGATACGTCAGTATTTCTGACGCATCTGTAAGCGCAAAAGTGACGCATTGCTGGAGTGTGTTACAAAAGTGACGCAACTCCAGCAATGCGTCCTTTCACATGGGGAAAGCCCCATGTGAAAGGGCTTGCATAAGTCTTACGCCTGCTGTGAGGCAGGCGCAAGATTTTGACGCAACAGCATCCTAAAAGTGAGGCAGTGAAATCTCATAGATTTCACTACGTCACTATTACGAGGCTTTTTGCGGGGGAACGCCCCCTCTGCATACATTATACCTGACGCAGGTATAATGTGGCGCAGGGGTTTAAAAAGTGACGCATCTACCTAGATGCGTCACTTTTTAAATATGGCGCAACAAGGCGCATTTTGTACGCCGCTGGTGCGTCACAAAAAGTGACGCACCGGCGGCGCAAAACTGACGCAAGGCCTCATAAATAAGGGCCCTGGTACCTTTGCATGGCTTGTATGTTCTACATACTTCTTAACACCTTGGCTGCTAATGGTTTTCCTCTCCTGTGCTGATTCTAGCCGAACCCCATTGTTCATGACGACTGTGCCTCATGACGAGCTGAGCTCGTCATGAGCAGCAAAGGGGTTAAATCGTTAGGGGTTGCAGATGGAGACAATATGATTGCTTGTCACACCTTATTCACTGGTCATAGTTTCCTTTCCTCACGTTTTCAGTTGTTCTTGAATGTGTTTTTGATGTGTTTTCATCTTGCAGAATTGTTTTTCTTGACTATAAGCCCTGGAAATACAAAGTAAAATATTTCTATAATTGATGAGTCAATTGAGGTAATCTCGGGATTGTTCCTGTGTTGCAACGTAATGATAGGCTCATATTCCAACGATTGTTGGACCACGATAGGCGAGTATGTTTTGTGTTGTTTTTTAATTTATAAACAGCATTTGTGCGTGCAATGCGTGTAAACCGTATACGCCCATAGCTGTGCCTGCTTGCGATGGGGTGAAAATTGCAAAAAACACAGTTGATGGACAGAATGTAGAACAATGTCATACATTCACCCCAGTACAAGGATCTGGGCCTAAATCCATCGTTTTTTTGCACTCCACACCACCCTGGGTTAGACACTGGCTATATGCAAATCAGCTCTGACCCTGTGCCTCATGGGAACAGTCCAGTCCGAACTACCAAGCCATGTCTTTCCCAGACCGGAATCAAGCATCCAAGGACTGGTTTCTGGCTATCAGCCTTCATCAGCCTGGATAGCTTGACTCCAGTGGTGTGGATGGTACATCAAAGCCATTTCAAATGACTTTAAAATGTCTGGTTTTATTTTCCCCATACTTTTAAAGAAGAAAAATACCTAAAAAGGCTTTTTTTAAAATATTTATTTTATTAGAAACAAAACAGCAGCAGTAATGACAGTACATTCACATCTCAGATGGAAGTACATGCATCTGAATATTACAAAATAGCATACAATCCATAGGGGGTCCAGAGATAACACAGAGCGTAAGGCTGGCCAGTATAAAGAGGGTTACATATACAGTTTCGGGTTTGGGAACACCACTCATCCTCACTGTGCTCGTTGGCCCAGGGACTTATGTCAACCTGTCCGTGCCTACCTCCTCCAATAGTATATGTCTCTCCCAGCTAAATTCCACCATGGGAGAAATACAGAGGTTCCCCCTTTATTTATTCCAGCTTCTCCACTTTTGATCCCATTTCCGTGGGCAACCTCTATCTTTATATACAGTTTTCTCCACTACCATAGCGTGGTCCATGTCCTCAGCCCAATAATGCAAATATGGTATGGTGTCCACTCCCCACTACTGAGAAATGTTTCTTTTTATGCTCCACCCCATGGTGGCCCACGATTGCTCAACTTGAATGAGGTTGTTGCTTCCCAGATATTAAGGAGGCATAGTTGGGGAGATGGATGAATGGGTTTACCCACGGACCTTGTCATTTGTCGAGTGACGCCTATCCAGTAGTGTTGTATGTGGGGTCATTCCCATAGGATGTGTATGAACGTTCCTATTTGGTTGCAGTGGCGGAGGCAATGTGTGTCTGGTCTCCTCCTTAATTTGAATAGTAGTTTAGCAACAAAGTACACACAATGGAGAAACTTAAGCTGGACGAGTCTGAGTCGCATCGGGACTGCTATCTCCCTGGAGTAACCCAGCGCCTCAATCCAGTCCTCGTCAATCATTGCCCCAAGATCCACCTCCCAGCTAGCTCTCAATTTCTGCATTGGATTGGCCCGGTCATTGATTAGTTTCTTATATGTTAGGGAGATGGCCTGACATTGGGTCCAGTAGCACCTGTCCTCCAGAGGAGAGGAGTCCGGGAGGGGGTACCTGCAGGGAGGGCACAGTCTACGGCATGACTAATTTGAAGATATCGGAAGTGCTCCGACGGTGCTAGCTGATATTTAAGTTGGAGATCTGCAAATTACGCCTTCTTGCCCTTAATCCACACATCCCCTACCCTGGAGATACCGATCATATCCCACTTGTCAAACCCTGTGCAAGCACTCTGTCGACCTAGGATGTCGGGTTCCCACAGTGGGGTGGCCTTTGTTAAGCGCCTGCGCCATCCCATCTGCCTTTGGATCCCCTGTCATACTTCTACCGTACGGGCCGTGGGCCCGGTCAAACCTAGTTTCTTGGGATTTGAGCATAGCGCTCTATTGTCGGCTCCCTTCCCCATTAACCACCGATCAGTGCGGAAGCTGGGGTCCATATGCGATCCAAACCCCCATCTGTTGATGGGAATTAGTTGTGACGCCTGGTAGTAAAGGCGCATGTCCATCAACCCGATGCCTCTGTCATACCACCCCATCGTGAGCTTGCTCATGGCGATCCGAGGCTGTCTATTATCCCATAATAAATCTCTGATTGCTGCCTCAATCTGTAGAAAGTAGGTTTCGGGGACCGCGATGGGAGTGTTGGTAGGGCATGAAGAAAACATGGCAGGACAAGCATCCTAAATAGAGACGCCTGACACGAAAGAGTAAGGGGTAGGGTCTTCCAGTGGACGACATCGGATTTGAACCTCTGCAACAGACCCAACAGGTTCCGTTCATAAAACACATCAGCGCCAGTTGTTACAAAGATACTGAGGTATTGGAAGCCCTGGGTTGCCACTGGGATGGAGTATACCTGGGGACTATGTGGCGGATTGCCCCAGAGGGAGTACATCTGAGATTTGGACCAATTTATCTGGTAGCCAGAGTGGGCTCAAAATATGTGAAAAATGTGGAGAACGCGTCAGAGTGAGCGCGCCCCGGTGAGGTGAAATAGAGTAAAAAATTGTCTGCATAGAGCGATATACAGTCTTCATGTAGGTCTGTCCATTTAAAGCCTCTGATATCAGGGTCTCCCCTGATCCAGACCGCTAAAGGCTCGAGGACCAGGGCAAAGAGAAGCGGTGATAATGGACAGCCCTGCCTCGTGCCACGTCCAAGGGGGAAGGAGACAGAATGATGGTTGTTCACTGAGACGTGGGCAATGGGAAGGTTATATGAAAGTCTAATCCAACCAATCAACTTGGGCCCAAGCCCAATGCGAGCCAAAACCGCAAACAGATAATCTTAAGCCATGGTTTTGAATGCCATTTTTGCGTCGAGCGCGAGCAAGATCGCCTCTTCCTCTAACGCTGCCACACGACCCAACTCGCCATGGACGCGACGTAGGTTACGCGCTGTATTGCGACCCGGCATAAATCACGACTGGTCCAGGTGGATCAGATCTGTGAGGAATGGAAGTAAACAGTTGGCCAACAGTTTAGCCAAGATTTTGGCCTCCAATGTGATCAAGGAAATGGACTGGTACGATGTGCATTCGTCCACTGGTTTAGCGGGCTTGCGAATGACCATGATGGTGGCCTTGCGGATATTGGTCGGGAGGAGACCAGTCCTTTGTTGATCTTGCTCGCTGTCTACTTAGGCAGGCAAGTTTGGCAGCGCGTTCTCTCCAGCGTGTGGCGCTATTGTGGTAGTGTGTGTGTGGTGGCAGCTCCTCTGCTTTTAACTTCCCGTTTTTTCTATTTAATTTAAAAATTGTTTTAGGCACTTTTACCTTGTTCTTAAAGCCTGGCCCACATACCCCCACCTCTGTCACCCTTTACTTGCACTCTAATAGGCAAACTCACCGCGCTTTGCGGGTCCTTCGCCCTGTCTCGAGGCGGCCATCTTTGGTGAGGGAGAGCAGTGGGGTAGTAGTCCTTTGTTGATCTTGCTCGCTGTCTACTTAGGCAGCCATGCTGACGCGCAGCGGCCACGCGCAGCGGGGACGCCGTAATGACGCCGGAGTTACGCCAGAGTTCAGCCCGTCTGTGCCCGTCCGGGCCCAGACGGGCCTAGGGCCTGTCACTATGCCCATCTCCTCGGCGCCACCTACCAATAGGTATCATTATGAGAGGGAGGCTCTCCTGTCCTTTCGTCCGTCCCACCCTTCCACCTGCTGTTTCGCACTAGAGGTAATTACTCCATTTCTACCGTGCAGAGCCTGTAGCACCGGTCATAATTCTGTGGCTGTGAAGTCTGCTCTTTCCATCGCGCTATTGAATTGCCGTTCATTGCCGAGTCACGCCATTGAGATTAACTCTCTCATTCTGGACCACGAGCTCGATGTGCTGTTTCTCACCGAGACCTGGCTTTCCCCCAGCTCGGGCCCTGATATGGTCAGAGCACTCCCTCCAGGCTATCTTATATCCCACCTAGACAGACCTGTGGGGAGGGGAGGAGGAGTTGCTATCCTCTTTAGAGACACGCTTGCTTGTAAGGTTCAGAACGGAGGGGTGGCTGATTGTGAGAGCTGTCAGTTCACCCTCCGTTTGTCATCTACGGTGTCTCTGACGGGCCTGTTGATTTATCGCCCGCCTGGCTCTCTGGGAAATTTCCCCAATTCCTTCCTAGAAACAACGACTCTTCTTGCTTCCTCAGCCACCAACTTTGTGGCTCTTGGGGATTTTAATATCCATCTTGACGACCCCTCTAACGCCCCGGGAGTAGATCTGTTGGATGATCTCAAAGCGTTCGGAATCACTCTGGCCAACCCGGGGACGACCCATGAGAAGGGTCACCTGCTTGACCCCATATTCTCTAACCTGGGCCACTTTATTCCATCTCCGGCGCTGCCCCTGCCCTGGACAGACCATTTCTTGGTGTCCGCAGTGTGGCAATTTGATAATCTAGCTGCAATGGTCCCAAGGGTCCACACTTTGGAAAGAGCCTGGTCGAGGCTCTCGATTGACACCTGGTCGGCACATTTGGAGGCAACGCGGCCCCCTCCTGGTTCTAACCCGTTAGTCGCGGAAGCGAATGTACACACTTGGCTTACGGACTCGTTAGATATCCTTCTTCCTAAAAAGAAACAACTTATGAAGGGGAAGAGAGTGGGTTCGGCGCCGTGGTATACGCCCGAATTGAGATCCCTAAGGAAGGGATGCAAGAGGCTAGAGCGGTCCTGGAGGAAGGACTGGTGTGAAACGAAGCGGAAGGATTATCGGGAGGCCCTGAGTATATACAAATCCGCCATTCGTGCAGCAAAATCTGGATTCTTTGAAGAGAGAATAGGCTCCGCGGCCAACTCTTCTAAAGAATCATTCAGAGTTATCAAGGAATTACTCAACATCCCTGAACCCCAGATCATCCATGAGGACCCGCGCAAAAAATGCACAGAACTGGCGTCCTTTTTTAAAACAAAAATTGATAATATACTGGCTTCCCTTCCCCAGGTATCTCCCCCGGGTGATATCCCTGGTCCGCAGGGTAGGATGCGATCAGTGGAGCTGACCTCCTTTGGTACTGTTACCATGGAGGAGGTTCTCTTGATTTTGAGGACCATGAAGAGTGGCTCCCCGAAAGATCCGGTACCTGTTAAATATCTTAAACAGGTGGCATCTACCATTGGTGGCCCAGTGACGGACCTTATAAACTTGTCCCTCGCTCAAGGGGTAGTACCCCCCAGTTGGAAAGGGGCGGTCGTGAAGGCCCTTTTAAAAAAGCCTAATCTGGACCCCACCGACCTTGCCAACTTCAGGCCTATCTCGCTGTTGCCGGGCCTTAGTAAGATCGCTGAGAAGCTGGTCAACTGCCGCTTGTCGGACTTCTTGGAGGCCAATTCCCTCTTAGGTGACTCCCAAACCGGTTTCCGTCCCGGTCAGGGGACTGACACCGCCCTGCTGGCGGTTGTGGAGAACGCTAGGAGCATTTTGGATTCAGGGGGATCAGTGGCAGTGATCCTCCTGGACCTCAGTGCTGCTTTTGACACCGTGGACCATCAGGTGCTTCTCCAACGGCTGGCAGGGGTGGGGATCACCGGTCTGGCCCTCAAGTGGTTTGCTTCCTTCTTGGAAGGTCGCACATTCGAGATATGGGAAGGCCCTGAAAAATCATCTTCAATCCCTCTCCAGTGTGGTGTGCCACAGGGCTCTTCATTGAGCCCTACGTTATTCAACGTCTACATGGCCCCCCTGGAGAGCGTGGTACTGCCACTGGGTATCAAAATCATCAGTTATGCTGATGATACTCAGTTGGTGGTAGGCCTTTCCCAGTCGGCTCACCATCCTGACCGGCTGCACTCGTGTCTGGAGAAGATCTACACATGGATGTGCAGCTCAGCTTTAAAGCTCAACGGCTCCAAGACGGAGCTGATGCTGCTGGGAAACTCCTCTCCATCTCTGTCTCCCAGCAGCTGGCCCGACTGCCTTGGACCTGTACCCACCCCCAAGCAGGAGATTAAGAGCCTCGGGGTCTGGCTTGAGCAGGACCTGTCGTTTAAAACCCATGCCAAAAAGACTGCTGACGTGTGCTTTGGCCTGCTCCGCTCGGCTCGGAAGATTCTACCGCTGCTCCCAGCGGCCACTAGGAGACTTCTCATCCAGGGGCTTATCATCTCGCGGCTGGATTTCAGCAACGCGTTGTTCCTGGGTGCTCCAGAATCTACCATGAACAAACTGCAGCAAGTGCAGAATGCGGCCGCCAGGCTTCTGACGGGTATCCCCAGACATCAATCTGCTCGCCCTGCGCTCAAGGCACTGCATTGGCTCCCTGTGAGGGACAGGGTGAAGTTCAAGTCACTCTGTATCGCTCATAAAGTCCTGCAGGGGGCAGG
The DNA here is from genome assembly GCF_964263255.1 of Lissotriton vulgaris. NCBI lineage: Eukaryota > Metazoa > Chordata > Amphibia > Caudata > Salamandridae > Lissotriton > Lissotriton vulgaris. The sequence goes on from NC_141689.1 coordinate 658,150,774, forward strand.
TCCACCTATTCTGGGGAAGATGGTTCAGCCCTACAAAGCCCTCCGCTCTCTCCGGTCTGACCACCAACATCTTTTGCAGGTTGGGAGGGTGAAGAAAGTAAGAACTGGTGGCAGAAGGTTCTCTATAAACGTAGCCACTCTGTGGAATTCTCTTCCCCTACAACTTCGCTCGGAAGCCAGTCTGCTTCGGTTCCGCAAGCTTTTAAAAACTTTTCTGTTTTCTGCTTAAACCCCCGCATTACTCTGTAGTTTCATTCCCTGGTGAGCGCTGGGATGCCTTTTTGGTAACCAGGCGCTATATAAAACTCAGAATAATAATAACATTCATTGTATAGATTCAGTAAGTGGGGAGCGAGCTTCGTAGCCATTGGTTTCATCAGTTCAATCGGGGGCCCCTTAGTGCCCTTTGACTTACAAGACAGTATGTCTCGAATGGCTTTTTGATTCTCTTCGACCGAGATATCCACCTCAAAGGCCTCTCTATCCTGCTGGGAGATACATGACACCCCAATAGTGGCAAGGAGTTCTGCCGCCCATGGTGCTTGTGAGTGCAGTGGCAGAATATAAGTTTGCTCATAGTATTTCGCGAATGTCTCCGCAATGCCCTGAGGGTCAGTGATCAGAACGTCATCAGGCCCCCTGATCGCGCTCACCCATCTCGCCAACTGTTCCTTGCATTCCAACCTTGCTAATAATTTACCGGTTCGTTCGCCCTGCTTGTAAATTTTGTGACGGGTGGCCAGAGCTCACCTATTAGGGTCCTCTAGAAGCAGTTGTCTATAATCCCGTCTCTTAACATTGAGGGTATGCTGGGCATCTGGGTCTGGGGACTGTGAAGTGGCGCGCTCAAGAAGTAAGATCTCCGTTTCCAACTCACTCACACGCCAATCGCATTCCGCCCTGTGGCCCACCATCAAAGACAATGCTCTCCCCTTTATCACTGCCCCATATGCGCCACAGAGCGTTATCGTTGACTTCACCGAGCACATATTTTCTTCGAAATAGTAGTCAGTGTCCTCCCGTAAATTATCTCTAATGTGTGGGATCTTTAGTGCCCAGGGTTGAATCATGATGGGGCCTGGCTGCACTGCATGGTGTGCCCTAAGACTGCCATGACCGGAGAATGATCTGACACTCCCTTCGCAAGGAATATGGAATCTGTGAAGTCCTGAATGTGTTGTGCATGGGTAAACAGGTAGTTTAGTCTTGATTGGCTGCCATGTACACCAGATTGGAATGCGAAAAGTGTGTCGTGGAGTGTGACCATCTCCAGACGTTCACTATCCCCAAGGCTGTAGCAAAGTCATGTAGCTGTGAGCCGTGTGCAGAGTCAAGTCTGGGCGGGGAATGGTCTATTTGGTCATTCATTGTCAGATTAAAGTCGCCACCCATCACCAGTGTGCCTACGTGCAAGTTCAATAATAGCACCCCTATATCCGCTAGTGTCATGCGTTGAAAAAAAAAGGCTTTTTATGATGTGAAGGGCAGGAATCAATACCTCCAGTTCACACCCACATTCCAAACTGTTTTGGTCGTATTCGCAAACACACTTCTTACTCATTAACATAAGTGGAGATGGATTCTGCAAATTATATCGAATGATCATTTTTGCACTTTAAGGGATGCGACAATCCAATGCAGCACATGTTGATGCTCATATTGCTCACAAGTCGATTTTTGCACACAGTCACCTCTTTTCAACCTGAGAATGATTTAACAGGCCCTCAATCTTTCAATGTTTCCAGTAGATGCACATGAAAATACAAGTCACTAACGTCCTCACTTCCAGTGGCCGCTTAACTCCGATGGGTACTTAACACCTTTGGAATTTGAGTTTTTTTGCTTTCAGGCAGAGATTGCTCATTTCATTGTGAACTCTCAGGACACAACTTAGAATGGGCCACATTTTTCCCACCCACACTGGAGTTACCGGAACCTCGGGAATCTTTAACACCAGGAGTAGGGGAAATCAGGCACCATTTACAGGGCCACTTGCTGAATGAGGGCCTAACATTTGCGTCTGTCAAATTACATCAGTCAAATTCAATCAGAGCACGGGACAGGGAAAGTAACTCCTGTTCCCCAAGTGGGCCGCCATTTCTCTGCATAGATAAAGCTTCAAGAGTCAAGTAGTTAAGGTGGTGCCGGCCACGCTGCAGTGCAGTACTGCAGAGTTCATAGTAATCGTAAGTTCTTTGCACTTTCAGTTCTATCTCGCGTTAGTGATATCAGTAAAACAGGTACGCAATTTCCGTAAAATTATAATTTGATAACTGATATCCATAATAAAGAATTGTGGGAGCCAAAGCTGTGCTTTAAACTTCCACGTTCACACACCACTTTAAACTACGAATACGGTTATCCTGTAAAATGCTCAAAATATTATATTGTCATTTCAAGGCTGCTTTGTAAAATCTCCATCAAAGGGCAATGTTCTCTAGTGGAAAGACATCACTCGTGGGACTTTTCTAAAAGTGAGTTCGAGTATCTGACCTGTAACCTTCAGTATTCCCCAACTTAAGTTTAGTGAAGCTTAAGTAGGCGAAGATGTGGAGGTGAGAATGCATGGCCGTCACACCTGCCAGAAACAGGCTGTTGCTAAGCAATCAAATGTCACACTAATCATCCAAGAAACCCTTCAGAGAGAAAAGTAATCACACTAAACAGAAGCTTCCACCAGACTCCTCTGTGCCGTCCATTTCGCGGAGTCAGAGGAAAAACATAAAAGAGTACAAGAAAAATAACCCTGAAATCCCAAGTCGCGAACAAAGCGTACTGTAGAAAAAGAAAAGTGTGCTCTGGGAATGCATTAATGTTTCCTAATGCGAAAAAAAGATTCTGCCATGATGGCTTGATAAAGGAAAGCGAGAGATTGTTCTTCAGACCGTGATTTACTGCCTGCTAAGCTTCAAATTGCATTTTGAACAAGCAAAACATGACAAGCAAGTGGTAACTGCAAAACAAGTACACTAACACTTGCTTTACAGTTCGTTTGGATAGCACTTCAGAATCCAAAACAAAGATGACGTAAAAATCTCTACAACACGTTAAAAGTAATTTCATTTTGTGAAAGTTATTACACATGAACGGTTGGCTTAAACAGAGACTACCATAGTTGACCATTTTAGCTCATTCCATACTGACTAGTGAGATAAGCGTACCAAAACAAGAGCTTCCGGTCTCTTCCTCAACTTCTCTAGGGCAATAGCCTCACACAGCAGTGACAGGTGTCCCCAAAATGGGAACATAAGGTGTGTGGTGTAAAGTTGAGCTAGGGTTTCTTTTACACCCTTTCTAGTTGTCCAACAGCCAGGTCTCAGGCCAAGGTAAGAAGTTTAAGATATCAAACAAGGTTAGCTAAAAGTTGAACAAAAAAGCTAACAATGAACACTAGAAGTCATTGCCAGATTAATGAGGATAACATGTAACATAACACGTGTATTTGTAAAGCACACCTTCACCCCAAAGGGGTATCGTGGCGCTGAATAACAGATGTTTATTGCTACCCAACTCAATGGTACTCATTTTATCAACCTCATAAAGGATGAGAGGCTGAGTGGACCCGCTGGGATTTGAACCTGTGACCATGAGGTCGAAAACAGGCCACTGCAGGGGATGTGGCATTGGGTGGGGTCTTCCGGAAAGTGTAAGATCAGCGGAAAATTAGAGGGTACTGTGCAAAAAGTGTTTTCATTAGAGTGTGTTATTCTGCAGTCACTTTCCTAGGTACTTGGTACAGGCTACTGATGCGGCTCAGACGATTTTCTGAAGTGGTGATCATTAAGGGCTAGATTATAGGACAAGCAAGGTACATTTGCTAGTTCTTTCTTACTTGAAATTCAAGGTGAGTAGGCTTCTAGGTTCTAGGAAGCATGCTGGTAAGTGCAGGCATACCAACTTTACTGCCAGTTCCAGATTCCTTTGACCTCATTGTCTCAGGGTCACAATAAGAAGAGTAAAATATCTGCCTGCAGGGATGATGACTTTGATAAAGTATTTTAAAGATTATGCAGATCCCGCAGAGCAGAGGAGCAGTGTGAGCCACGAGCAAGCCGCGGTAGCCGTGAGCCACGGGAACCGCGAGCCGCCGAGAGCATTGACGAAAACACTGGTCGTGACCACCCATGGAAGAAAGGGGGTTGCAGCACAGCCCCCGCAGCCTGTGTGAGTTTGTGCAGCGGATACAATCTGCAGAGCCATTATGGCATTACGGTAAACCCCAAACCACACCGCCGCTCCTCAACGCCTCTGTCAATCAGCTATCCGCTCTTCAACAGCTCCATCTCCCGTTAATCTCCTGCTACCACCTGCCAAAACACCACCTCTGCCAGCCAGCTACATTTAGAGACATTAGGGAGTTACAAGAATTGATTGTGGACAAAGACTGGGAAAAGAATCTGGAAAAAGTACTTGGTTGTACTTGTTGGTGATCATGGGAGGCAAGCACGGCTGCCCTTTAGTGGGCGGTCGCAGCAAGTGTGTGCCCCTGGCGTCTTGCAGAGGTGGCCTGAATAGTTCAGGTGCAGCTAGGAACACAGCCTTGTGAGCCCCGCTTGCCCCTGCCCCCACCCCTGCTCCAGCTCACCACCACCGCCCTTGTCCCTGCTCACCATCACCGTATACACACATCACCTTGTTTGAAGTTTCAAGGCAGGTTTGACTCCCGATTTCACATATTAATATTCATTCGCTCACTGCCTTCACGCCTGTGCTGTAATTAACATTGGATTTCGATAATGAGTAATCGCAAGGGAGCGGTGGGGACTCTGGACGCCTTCATTGTTAGGGCAGAATCAATGCTTAATCACAAGATACAACTAACTGAGAGGCGCCTTTCTCTTGACCCACTAACTCTGCGGCGCTCTTCTTTGGGACAGATCACGCAGTGTGAAACCCCTCATACTCAATCGTCTTCCATCTCTCACGGCCCGGTGGACAACACCCCTGCCTCTGCACTTGTACTGGCTCCGGAAGTAACTGTGGTAGTTACCACGCAAGGGTCTGGCATGGGCATGAGAACTCGGATTTCTAAGACCAGTGATGAGGATAAAACAAAGGAACAACCAGCGAAACAAAGGAGGGGAGAGGGAGTGGGTTCTCTAAAACCTAAACCTAAACCTAAACAACAGAAACTGCCCCGGCGTGTAAAAAATGTAATGACAAGTACCTGTTTGGTTGGTACGCAGACTGAAGCCCCCTGTCCTGTTTTTTCTCACAGTGCATTAGTGGACGCTGCCTCAAATACTTCTGGGAAGACAGCCCATGATAATGTTCTGATGTATATTAAAGAGCTATTAGATAACAGCCTGGTACCGTTACAAGGTCGTCTGGATCACATGGATATCACACTGACCGCATTGATTGATAAATAAGCAATCTCACAGTCTACGCCTAACTTAGTGGAGGGTATGGGCATAGCTGCTCTAGTCGCACCTGCTGTTTCTGTATCTAATGATTTACTTAATGATGTTGTTTCTGCCTCACTGGATAAAATGTTTACTAGGGTTACTGCCATTGAGGATCTAATAAGATTAGGGCAGATAGTACCCCTAGCAATTTTTTGAATAAACCCTTACATTTTGTACGGGATGAAATTACGGTAGCCCCCACTGTGCAGACTGAACCTGTACATATTGCAGATAATGTGGCAGAAAGTTCTAGGGGATGTAGTAGCTCCTCGCTTAGAGGTGCCTTGACTCTTAATAATTTAAGAGAAACTCAGCCCATATCAACATCTCGGTTATCCTCTGCAGCTGGGGAGGAGATTAGTCTGAATCTACCCCCGGATGCTACCCCATATATCATCAGTTTGGCCAATGCACCCCAGCTTCCTTTCACAGTTAATGAAACGTTGGAGGGACTGAGAAACAAGACTCTCTGTTGCCTGGGAACAAGAACCGTGCTTACAGAGGTCTTGTTTGGTGAGTTTAAAATGGTAAGACGTGTAAGCTGGGTGGGGAATAGTGATAAAAAGCTTCCCAGTGTCTGCATTGTCCTCACTTTTAGATCCACTAAATTCGTACAGGAGATCCTACGTAGACTTGGTAATGATTTTATTATTAACAATGGTATGAAGGTACTGCCCCTCGGTTTCTTTTATCCCCCAATAAATTATGTCAATTCCTCCCGAAAGCAGAGGCCAAATAATTCTAATGAACATGATAGTTTTATGTTACCATTGCACAATAGATTTGATATCCTGCCATCCTTGGATGATATAGAGTGACCTATTTCTTTGCCTGGCCCAACAGTACAAAAAGGGGCTTTTTTATCTAATTCTTTTAGTTTAGAATCCATGCCCTCTGTTGCAAGGATACCTGCTCATGGCATCCCTAGCCCGAGGTATGCTATTCTTGATACTTATTCTTTTGGCCGACCGGGGTTATCAACTGGTGCCAAGCCACCTAGTGATGTTGTTGGTAATATCACCAAGGGAGCACAGCTGTGTACTGTGAACATGGTACATACATCTTTATTATTTAGTTTGGCCCCTTCACCTAATATTACTAATAATATAGCTGTCTGCACTAAGTCTGTTGCCCAGGGTGAGCCTAGGCCTAGCTTAATGAATATTCTTTCTTGAGACTTGGCGGGACTAGCTACTAAGCTAGCTGATCCCGCCTGGATAGACTTCATATATAACTTTGATATCTTATGTTTCCAGGAAACTTGGATGGACGTGGTTCATCACATCAATGGGTTCAAATCTTTTTTTACGCTGGCTGTACCTTCTACTTGTGGGAGGAATATAGGAGGCTTATGTATATATCTATCCCATAAGATGAATTTGAGCAAGATAGATTTTACTGAATCTAATATCTATTTTCAGGTCCTGAAATTGAGCAATGATAACACACATTGTATTGTCCTTGCCAATTTTTATAATAATATGCCTAACTCAGTATCTGAGGTAGGACTAAGTTAATGTTAATGTTATTTATAAAGCACGCGAATACCAAAAAGGTGTCTCGGCGCTAAGGACAGAAGGCAACCCTACAGAGCACCCCTCACTGAAACAACCAGGGAGCTGGCCTTCCTGATCTCGGAAGGCAGCAAATTCCACAGCTTCGATGTGACATACTGAAAACTCCGCCCACCCCAGTGCATGGTCCGAATTTTAGGCAACGCCAGCAATTTTGCACCAGTGGAACGGAGCTGTCTGGCTGGCTGGTACCACACAAAAAGTTTCTGAAGGAAAAGTGGATCCTTCTGTGTCAGGGCTTTGTAGGCCACACAGAGCGCTTTGAATTTTATTCGTTGCACCACTGGAAGCCAATGCAACTTTCGCATTTCCTCTGAGACAGACTTATGCCGAGGCAGACTCAACAAAAGGTGAGCCGCCGAGTTCTGCACTACCTGAAGTTTCTTCAGACACTGCTTCTGGGCATTAAAATAAAGCCCGTTGCAGTAGTCCAGCTTGGCCTGTATAAGGGAGGTGATCATCACTTTCTTGGTCTCCACTGGAATGTAGGGTAGTACCTTCCTGATTTTTTTTATAAGGAAATGAGAAGCAGACACCATGGCATTAGTTTGTTGAGTAAGTGTCAATCTGTTATCAATCAGCACGCCTGCGTTTTTAGTGTTTACCTTTGGAGTGGGCGGAAAGCCCATTTCTGATGGCCACCAGAGATTACTCCAGGAAGGTTGTAAATTGATGAAAATCAACACTTCTGTCTTATCGGAGTTTAATTTAAGGCTATGGCTGCTTATCCATTATAATTGTGGCCATACAGTAGTGAAACTGCACAGCAGGTGAACTCTGTTTGTTTGTGAGCTGCAACCACAATTTGCGAGTCGTCCGCGTAAGATGTTAACAAAAAACCAAAATCCTTGACCAGCCAAGCAAGTTCGTAAATGTAGACATTGAATAACAGTGGACTCAGTGCGCTTCCCTGCGGAACTCTGCAAGGCAGCACATAGGGCTCCGAGTTGAAACCATCAAAAGACACTGTTGATCTCCTCTCCTGCAAAAAGGAGGCTAGCAGTGCCAATGCCATGCCATCCACACCCAAGATTTTTAATCAGTGAATCAGGAGAGTATGATCAACAGTGTCAAATGCGGCGGAGAGGTCGAGTAAAAGTAATGCCGCAGAGCCTCCTCCATCCATAACCGCTCTGATCTCTTCGGTCGCCTTAATAAGTGCTGTCTCAGTCCTGTGTTCCTTTGCGGAAGCCAAACTGAGAATGGTCCAGCAGCCCGTTGTCATCAATAAAAGTGAGTTCAACATTCATAATTTTGTCAACAATTTTAGCCGGTAAGGGGAGGCGGGCAATAGGCGGTACTTCGACGTAATTGTGGCATCTAGGGTAGGCTTCTTAAGTAACGGGAGAGTGGAGGTCTCCTTCCAACTAACAGGAAATCTGCCTGAAGTGAACATCCTGTTGAAAATGTCTGAGAGCACAGGACTCACCAGGTCCACCAGCTCTTTCAAGAAGGCTGAAGAACATGGGTCCGATGGTGAGCCTGTTTTAGAATCCAGTATGTAATGGCTCACCATAGCTGCCGACACAGGAGAAAACTCAGAAAAACTACTCATACCGTTGTCCATAACCTGCACCTTAAGTGCTGATTGAGGACCTAGCCGTTCTTAAAAATGCTAAAGATGTCCAACACTTTGGTTTTAAAATTAGAAGCCATATCATTAACAAATTGTTGACTCACCTAATTTACTCGATGGTTTGGAAACAGTAAGTTTATTGATGACTGCAAATAACTCTTTTGAAGAACACTTTGCAGCTTCAATCTGAGCTTTAAAATACTTGCTTTTCTCTGCAATCAAGAGATCTTTATAAGACCTAAGACCTATCCTAGAAGGATGTTTGTCAGAGTCATGATAGTTCAGATGCCAGCGGCGTTCCATGCAGCGACAATTCTGTTTCTCTGTGCGAAGGAGATCCGAAAACTAGGGTGCCGATGGCGCAACCCTGTTACAGGAAGTACTCTTTATGGGGACCGCTACACTAATGGTGTCAGACAACCAATTGTTGTAGTTGTTAACTGCATTGTCCACATTATCGCAACCTAGCGGAACGGAACACTCCAGTGTCGTTCGAAGAACTGTTTTATCCACTTTGCTCCAAGCTTTACAGAAGTCTGCCTGTGGAATAATCTTACTGGCCTGACCGGAGTAGCTCCTTGGAAAGTTAAAGCTAATGAAAGAGTGATCCGACCGTGGAAGTGGAGTCCCATCTTTAAATTTGAGACCATTAAAAGATTAAAAGATCCCGTCCAACGTGTGTCCAGCCACATGAGTGGGAACACCAGCTAATTGGTACAGTCCAACTGCGCCTAATGTATCTAGTAGCATAGCTGTCTCTTTGTTGTCAGAGTCCTCTATATAAAAATTAAAATCACCTTAAATATTGAATTCCTTGTTGGATAGCAAGGTTTCTAGCATCTCATCCAGATTTGCTGAAAAACGTGGTTTTGGTCCCAGGAGGACGGTTAACAAGAATACCCTTAAAAGAGAGGTTAGCGCTAAGTCCAGCAGTGAATTGTAGTGCTTCGCAACCAGATAATTAGAAAGGATGAACAGTGACTGCAAAGCAGTCTCTGAATATCATCGCTACTCCTCCACCTCTTTTATTCACAGGCCTATCCATCTTATCAAATCTGTACCCTTCTGGAGTGGCAGTAATAAAATCCGGGTCCGAAGCAGCATCGGCCCACGTTTCTGTGGGCTATTTCGTACCTGTGTTTCCCTAACGATCTAGCGTTGACATGCCCGCTCTGCAATGTAGTCTCAGCCCGGGGATTGAGCACATCAATGGGCTGAAGATTTGATGGGTTATCTATCTTCCTGGTTGTGAAGGCAAATCCACAGCTATGGCATCTGCTGTTGTCACTCAGAGCACACAAGCCGCAACCCCCACTCACTGGATTGAATGCGCGAAGTTCATTCCCGGAATAAATTACCCTATTTCTGAGGAAACTGACAGCGTTCCATGTGCTGGGCGTGGGCCAGGCCCAGACGGGCAAAAACCGGCTTGCCCAAGGCGTGCCTTCGGCGCGCCCATGGCACGCCCGCTGCGCGTCTGCCACATGAATGCCTATATACCTTCCTTCCGGCGTACGACTAGACCGCGTCCTGCCGGAAGTAAAGATTGTGTGGAGAACGGGGCGGAGCTTGCCAGCAGCTAAAATGGCCGCTTGATCCCGGAGCCCCGCCGTGAACCACCCAATATCCTCCAAAATCCTCACACAGAGTGCAGTCTTTCATCCCAGACTCCCCCCCACGGAAGCGGACAATGGCGGAGCTTCTAGCAACCTCAAAATCGCGGTGATTTGAGACCCCGGAGCCCAGCTGCAGCCGTGTGCGGTGCCGCGGAGGACCAGGCCGTGAAGCCGCGACCTTCAGTGACCGTTACGCCGGCCGGCGTGCCCTTGCATGCAGCAGAGGTGAGAGCGCTAACCCGGGCGCTTGTGAAGGGGATCAGTTGAATGGCAAAACTTGCCCTGACTGCCCGCACAGGTCTAGAGAGGCAAGGAGTGGGATCCGCATAATAATCGGAGGATTGCCTCCACCGCGGGCATACTCGAAGTCCAGCGAGGGAGAGTCGGGTGCGAAGCTGGCCCCGTAGAGAGGAGGCGGCTTGCTACGGCAGTGACACTGAGGCCTGGAAGGCTTGGGGACAGATCCTGACACCAGCCAATCTCTGCAACCAAGTAGGAGGCACCCATCGGGAGTGCTGAGAGTGTCCCCCACCCCCCTCAGAATCAGTACTAACTGGCGAAGCTGCGGCCTGGGAGCCTGCTGGGGAATACACGAGCTGCTGCAGTGAGGGCACTCAAGTGAGGAGATTTGGGAGCACAATTGTTGATCCCTCGGTCTGGCGTTGAACTTTGCCCCGGGCGGAGGCTTTGAGAGGGGCCCCCCCAGGCACTCATTTACATTTGGAGTGGCAGCCCCTGAGAGTGACCAGGGGAGGCCTGTGCTATCCAGTGGAGGCAAGAAGCAGAACGCAGAAGGGAAGCAGATCGCTCAAGTTGGTTGGCTTCCACCCGGCCCTAGTGTGGCAGAGACCCAGCTGAACTGAGGGGGCCGAATTGCGAGAGACATACCAAGGCACCAGGGCAGACGGGAGGGGGCCGCCATAATCCGTCTACGACACTTTCTACCTTGCGCCTCGGGAATCCGGAAAGCCCAGACACTGCATCAGGTCCCCCAGGTTAAACCCTTTGCGTTTATAACTGCAGCGTAGTGGCAGTCCGGCCGCAGCAATGGTAAGGGGGACAAAACGCAAAGCAAACTCCAATTTGCGCAGAGACAACTGCAACTGCAAAGCCCCCCGATGGAGCATAGAGAACCCATGCAACCCATGGAGGAACAGACATCCGACTCCAATATCAAGAATATTTTACGCACCATGGAACAAAGCTTGCAAACTAGCATATCTGCCCTGGGCGCCAAGATGGATGCTATGACCTATAGAATGGACCGTATGGCCGAGCGTCTGGATAAGCACGCAGAGAAACACGACATGGCCGAGAGGAAAATAACTGAAGTTGAAGAGGCGCAGACAGAACTAGACACTGCACACAAGAAAATAGATCACCTGATGCGTTCTCTCCAAGACAAGGCGGAGGATTTGGAAGTGTGCTCGCGATGCAGTAACCTCCGGATAACAGGCTTGCTGGAATCCACTCATACTGGCACGATGGAGCTTTTCTTGGAGGAGCTGCTCACTACCCTATTGGGAGATGGAGCATTCTCATCAATGTTTGTGGTGGAGCGGGCGCATAGGTCCTTGGGCCCCCGCCCAAAGCCGGGAGCGCTGCCCCGCCCGATTATCGCCAAGTTGTTAAACTACCGGGACTAGGATACAGCCATCAGACTTGCGAGATCAAAGTCTTCCCTCCAATATGAGGGGACAGCCATTTCGATATTCTCGAACTTCACTGCAAAAGTACAAGAGGCGCGCAAACCCTTCATCCCTCACAAGAAGCGACTCAGAGAGATGGGCCTGGACTATGCGATATTGTACCCCGCCAAACTACGTGTCAACAGACGGGGTCACTCGCATATATTTACGGACCCTAAAGAACTGCTGCAGGCGATGAAGCGCTGGTCGAGGGAGCAGAGGAATGATGACGCAGAAAAGCAGGCTGACGAAGACAATAGTCATCTAGACGACCAGGAATAACCGAGTATCTAGCCCTTTGGAAGGTCCTGTACGAGGAGAACTGGAGTGCAGATTGAGGGACTTCGGCCACTGCTCTGGGGGATGTGCCTGGAATCCGGAAATGCTCTTCAGGGCGAAGACCCGGTCAGATAAGTGGTGGAGAGAATGGAGGAATGCTGGGACACTTTAGATATTTTTCTCCACTTGCTGCCTTTCTGCCGTGGCCTGAGTGGTCACATTTTGAAATGAGAGGTGTCAGGGTGTACGGGGGGGGTGGGCGGGTGGGAGGGGAAGCTGGGAGTCTTACTGAAGTAACAGAGATTCTGTCAGGCAGCTCTGTCTCCACTTACGGTAGTGCGCGGTGGGAGTAGGGGTGGAAGCCTGACATTGAATGTTGTGAACATTAGAGGTAACGGGCTGTTAGGCGACCTCAGTCCCTGGGCGCACGGCCCTTCTGAAGTTCTAGTAGCTATGTTGTGGGATGTGGGAAGGGGGTGGGGTGGGATGGCAGGGAATCTGCATGGCCAAGTTGGGATGGTCTGCTGTGGATGGGGGGTGGAGGGGCTGGGGAATGTTTGGATGCTATTTGGTTTGCTCTGTTTGTTCGTCCTAGCTGCACTGGCATTTGTGGTTGATACTGCTTTACATTGCACTATTCAGCTACTACAATGGCTAAGTTGAATAATGGGAGTGCTGATGGGGAGGCTGCCACGCTCAGAGCGTTGACGTGGAATGTGCGAGGGCTAAAGGATCATCGGAAAATCAGAAAAGTCCTAAATTACTTACAGCGCCACTATGTAGACCTTGCACTGATCCAGGAAACGCACCTCCCGCTCACGAGCAGAATGTTTCTTAGCAGAGGGCTGGTGGGCAATTACACCGCTGCGGGATTCACAACGCATTCTAGAGGGGTCTTAACCTGGGTTAACCCAAAGGCAAAACTGACGCTGTCCTTGCTGAGAGCAGATCCGGAAGGTCGATTTCTAATTTCTAAGATGTGTGGGGAAGGGACACGATCTGATTGTGGTTACTGTTTACGGCCCTAACTACGATTCCCCGGAATTCTATGGTGTGCTTGCGCAGCACTGCCATGCATATTCCACTGCTCAATTGTTATGGGGGGGGGATTTAAACTTGGTGCTAGACCCTGGGCTGGACAGGTCTTCAGGCCCGCCTCGTAAACCTACGGCAGCAGCATCGAAAATGAATTCGGAACTCATCACACTTGACCTGGTTGATGTGTGGAGAAGTAGGTACACTAATAGAGGGGGTTTCACTCATTACTCGGCATACCACAATATACACACCAGAATAGACTACTGGTTGGCGTCATCCTCGCTTATGAGACTCATAAAGTCCTGTGCTGTGCTGGCACATACGCTTTCTGACCACTCGCCGATTCTTTTGGTTCTTGAGACGCCAGCGAAGAGAATTCCACCCTTCACGTGGCGTTTCCCCTCGTACTCCCTTTTAGATGAGCACTTTCGGGGCGAACTAGCGGAAGAGATAGAGAAATTCTTTGAAACTAACGTAGGTTCGGTGGATAGCTTCCAAACAGTGTGGGAAGCGCTTAATGTAGTCATTCGAGGCATCGCTATGGCAAAGCATTCAAGTGTTCTTAAGGCTATACGCCAAAAATTAGTGCACTTGAAAACGCGGCTAACTGAGTTAGAGAGGACCCAATTGGAGGACTCAAGCGATGATGTGACAGAAGACATCAAGACTCTCATAGCATAGTATAACGAGGAAGCAGACAGAGAGGTTCAGCATTTGGGTAAATACGCTACAGCTCGGACTTACGGTGAAGGAGATCGCTCGGGCTACCTTTTGGCCAGGATAATGGGTAACACAAGATGCCCTCAGGTGATATCAGAGTTAGAGACATCAGAGGGACTACTCCTCACAGAGGAAAAAGAGAACATAGACGAGTTCAGTGCCTTTTACTAAGAACTCTACACTTCTCGAGCTGAGCATAATGAGGAGGCCATAGACGGTTACTTGGGACATATACAATTGCCTTTTTTATCGAATTCCGATCGGGAATTCTTGAAGCAGCCAATACACGAGTATGACATAGAGGAGGCGCTTGTGAGTATGCGATCTGAAAGTGCACCAGGGGCGGATGGGCTCACAGTGGGCTTTTATAAGTCATTTAAAGACATACTGATTCCTCAGCTATCCATACTATTTGATGATATCTGTGTGGAGGGCAGCATGCCGCGCTCTATGAGGGAGGCCCTAATAGTGACTATTCTTAAACCGGGCAAACCGGTGCATATTAGTGGTTCTTATAGGCCGCTATCTCTCCTGAATGTGGACGCCAAGCTCTATGCAAAGGTCTTAGCAACTCGCTTGGCATTATTGGCATCGGAGCTGGTTGCCCCGGCGCAAGCCGGATTTATCCCCTCCAGGAATCTCACTTATAATATTAGGACCATACTAGGTACTATGCAGCATGTCAGGCAGGACACCAAAGCCGTGGCTGTCTTCCTGGACATGGAAAAAGCTTTTGATTCCGTGGAATGGCCCTTCATGCTACGAGCATGGAGGTGAATGGGACTGGGTGAACCCTTCTTACAAATGGTGGGTGCACTATATTATCACCCCACTGCCAGGGTCCGTGTAGGTGATCGGGTCTCGGACTCCTTTGTGATTGGCAGAGGCACAAGGCAGGGCTGTCCGCTCTCTCCATTGCTATCTGCACTAGTGGCTGAGCCGCTGGCATGTGCACTCCGGGAGTATCATAGTAATGAAGGGGTGAACTTTCCTACGTACAAGATCGTCATATCAACTTACGCGGAGGACACCTTGCTTTATGTACGCGACCTGGAAGTGAATCTTGTTTCCGTCTTGCGGGACGTGGTGCGTTTTGGTGCACTTTCCGGCCTTCCGATAAACTGGCCGAAACCGGTGGCCTTTCCTCTGACCCCAAAAACCTTGATTTTTGACATGGAGTATCCGTTGCAGTGGACAACGGAACCAATCAGGTATTTAGGGATCATGCTTCACACCGACCAGGAGCTTCTAATAAGTAAAAACTATGGCGTGGCCTATAGTAAGTTGGAAGACGACGTAGAGAAGTGGCTTAGCTTGCCGCTGTCCTTAATGGGACGTATAGCGATCATGAAGATGGTCATCTTACCCAGATTCTTATTTCTCTTTAAGAATATCCCAATTGTACTTCCGAAGGCCTTTTTCAACAACCTGACGCAGCTACTAACTAAACTTGCTTGGGGGGGTAAACAGCCGAGGGTGAAATGGACGACTCTCATGCTCCCACACGATTTGGGGGGACTGAACGCTCCAAATATGGAACGGTACTACAGAGTGGCACAGGCGGCACACATGCACACGTGGATTCATGGCAATGCGTCCATTCCACATGACCGTCTGGAGTGGCTCTTCGCGAGCCCGCTCCCTGCCACAGTATTTCGTCCGACGGACCGCAGAATTAGTATACTGGACTCGATCACGTCCACCAACCACGCCTGGAACGTGTTGCAGCAAAAGCATGGCTGCGCTTTATTGTACTCCCCGCTAATGCCCATAGAGTGGACATTATGGCTGCCTCCTATAATGGAAAAGGGAGTTACCCAGGCGCTGCGTAAACTGGGTATTGTTTCGGCGGGAGACTTATTCCTGAATGGCGCTGTAAAGACATGGGAGCAAGCCGCGCCATCTACTGCAGAGGCCCCTCTCCTCCTTCTCTTCCAATATCTCAGAATTCGAAGTGCATTACTGGACCTCTTGGGGCCGGAGCTGTCGGAACCACCGGAAATGCCAGAACTTACCCATGTTATTAAATCTCCCTCCCCCTACAAATTAGTCACGATTCTATATCGAATGAAAGGAGAACACGATGAACAACAACTCTCAAAAGCTAGGACGGCCTGGCAGCGTGATCTACTCATCACAATAGATGACGAAATGTGGACATACTGCTGTAGGAACACCAGGAAACTCTTGTTGAACGGCAGGCATAGACTGGTACATTTCAAATTCCTCCAGCGAGTGTATTACACTCCGGAGAGGCTACATAGATACGGCCTCCGCCAGTCTGCAGAATGCGAAAGATGCCACGCTCCAGTCGCAGACTTCATACATCTATCGTGGCAGTGCCCGGGTTTAAAGAGATTCTGGATGGGGATTTTTGCCGAAATGAGCAAAATACAAGAACATGAGCTGACGCCCGACCCTGCGCTGGCGCTCCTGGGCCACTCACGGGGCCTCCCTGTCGCGATGCGGCGGCTAACTGATACGGGCATGCTAATAGCCGGGCGAGTCATAGCTATGTGCTGGTTGAGTGGCCCACTTCCGACCATACAGAGGTGGGGGCGGGACATGCGTTATTGCTGTACACAGTCCGAATGCTACAATGAACTACTCCCTCCCACGAGTCGGCCAAAGAATTTTTGGAGCCTGTACCGAGACTATCTTAGGATAAGAGATACTGAGAGGGCTGAGCGTGTGGTGGTACCTGATGGGCAGGAGCGCTCCAATGGCAAGTCCTCTGACGACGGAACGCCCGGGCGCACTGCGGCTGTATGAGGGGGGCACTGGCGAGAAGTGGCAAGAAGCGGCGTGGGAAACCCAGATAACACACGTCCAACGAAGTCGCAGCACAGCAGACTAAGGCTGGTCCCTCATTCGAGTGGTGACCCCTCCACCCAGTGGAACAGGCATACACACACGGGACCAGCTCCCCAGCATAACACAACCAATCCTAGACGAGTGGGAGCGACCTGCAGAGCACAGTTGGGACCAATATTATGCAGAGCAGGGGGGGGTGGGAACTGGTACAGAGGTTGGGGTTGTTGGGGGTTGAGTTAGTAACGAATACACAGGGTACATGACTCTGTACGGGGTGACTGGTCACCCTGGAGACTTGAGCGAAGGGGAACAGGTTTCAGGTCCAATCCTGTGGATAAAAGCACAGTACTCCAGAGAAACTTTATATACGTATATCTGAGTTATTAGGACATTACTTCAAGCGCCGCCGGACCCCCGGGTTGTCGGCTACTGGCTGTGTATCGTTAATGATAAGGCGTTTCCGCTACTGTTCCCGCTGCCGACCTCCGGGTTGTGGCTGACTGCTGTGTATGACGATTTTACATAATAAAGGTTTTTTCAAACTTAAAAAAAAAAAATAGATTGTGTGGGTAAGAAAGAAACCGCCCTCTGCGCAAATGACACAACAGCCGCGGCGAACTGGGGCAGGTCCCTACAAAAACAGTAATTCAGCAGGCAGATTTGGAAATCAAGAACAGTAAAAGTTAAAAACAGTTTTAAAACAGGCTGCCAAAATGTGGCGCTAGCAGGGCTACTCACAGTCCGCTGCTCATCCGCCACATGAATGCCTATATACCTTCCTTCCGGCGGACGACTAGACTGCGTCCTGCCAGAAGTAAAGATTGTGTGAGGAAGAAAGAAACCGACCTTCGCGCAACAGCCACGGCGGACCGGGTTGGTCCCTACAAAAACAGTAAGTCAGCAGGCAGATTTGGAAATCAAGAACAGTAAAATTTAAAAACAGTTTTGAAGTCAGCTACAGAAGGCCTTGGATAATGCTCAAAAGGGAAATAACAAGGATTTTTGTATAATGTGGGTTGGTGACTTCAATTTGGGACCTTGTCCACATGCAGCAGACAGTAATTGTGGTTTATTGTCTGGCGATGAGAAAGATATCTCCCATTTCCTGCATACTCCGTTTGGGGATCATCTACATTTAATTAAGTTTACCCAGGATTTGGGTTTTGCCAATGATCTTTGTTCACCTTCCTCCCAATTTGGTCAAATTTTTAACGGCCGTGGGTTGTGCTAGACTATAGATTTTTTATTAATATCAAACAGACACGCTGGCAGGATATCTAATTTTAACATTTATACAGTTGCTTTTAGTGACCATTATCCGCTGAGTGTCATTTTTGATTTGCCGTCTAACGTGCTATCTAAAAAACACGCTGTTGCACAGGCCTCACAAGATATTGCCATCAATAGGGTCAATGGCTATACAATTAAATGGACAGGGGTAGATTCACTCCAGTTCACTAAGTCACTTTTGACCCGTTGTAAAACAGATTTTTCTGTTTGTCTTGATGAGACTGCCTTGGACTTTAACATCGTTAACTCCTTCTTTAAAATTACACAGGCCATACAAACTAACTTAAGATCAGAGCCTCAAAGATCTGGCATGGATCCGGCCCTCCAGGACCGGTTTGGAGACCCCTGATTTATAAGATAGCTCAATACCAGAGATGTAAGAGATGAACAAAGAGAAGAGAGAAAGAAATAAACATTGCAGGTCAGAGCTCAGCTAGCAACGCATGCTTACTTTTGTTATGATAGGCCCGTAAAACACCTCACCTGTTATCAGAGTTTGGCCAAGATAGAGTGTGGTCAGCTGGTTGCTCGAATGAATTATCAGTGCGATAAATATTTGCAGTGCTCCTGGTGTGAGGGGAGAAAAGGAAAGAGTGTGGTAGATGGTGGTGAGTCTGTGAGTGAAGGACAGGACAAAGGTATTGTGACATAAATAAATACATGCTTTCTAGCCTAACATAGGTCAATTGTTCCTGGATGTAAGCATAGCTCAAGTGTACAAATTATTCATAACAATCTATCATTTGAGCTTGTAGTGGGGTTGTATGTTGTCAACATTTCGACCCCTAAGGTTGAGGGTGAATTCTGTCCTCACGTTGGGGTCTTCATCAGGAAAAACTGAGAAGAGCACTTATGAATAATCAGAAAAAAGTGTAAGAAGTGAGCACTGTAAATATTTATCGCACTGATAATTCATTCAAGCAACTGTGTTGCCATTAGGAAATGCTTTGACTTTATATTGCATTTGATGCCTTTCAAACTCGGAATTAAATCTGACTCAAGTATCATAAAAAAACAAGAGTGGTGAATGCCTTTTCATTAATTATTTGTAATAAGTAATTACCATGACCGCCTTTCTATTGTACTGTACAGGTGAGCATGGCACACAACTAAACACCTAATCAGGCACGGAAAGATCACTCTTTGACAGCAGCTTTAAGTTACTCGTAACTTTCCTGCATACAGTTTGACACACAGTTTTTTTTTCCTTGGTGTTTCATTGCATTTGATCACATCATTTCCTATTTTTCTGGGATTCAGCCCAGGAAGTCTAACTCATCCCATTGATTTCTGCCCTCATGCAGAGATGCAGCCTGCAATGCCAGAGACAGTGACACAGATAAAGTCACTGGCTTACATTAGATATAACCAAAGACTCCCACGGCACTGAAGGGCTGAAGGGCTGTGAAAAGGTAAGCCTTACGTCGTGTATGGCATGTGCAGCATGTTCATTTACTGCCTGGCTTCCGGATGCTTGCCACGAGCAAAGGTCAAGAAGCCCAGCTATAGATCATATCTCTAAATACATCTGGGTACATATGTGTATTTAATGTTTTTATAGAAAGTCAGAGGGGCTGAGCCCCAGGGCCCGGCTGCAAAAAACACAATTGGGTTAGCCGAAGATTTTGAAGGCTTTCTTATATGGCTGAGATACCCGCCACCCCCTCTCAACACAATCCCCAAGGATGGGAAACCGGAAACAGTTCTGAAGTCTTTGGAAGACGGGAGGGAGTAACCCCCCCGGCCGTATTTATTAAAATATGAAACAAAATTAAAACATTAAATAAACAGTTTCATATTATGTACAATTTCCATACCACATTGCGATGTTTGGCTAACCTTAACAGAGTCTCTAATACAAAGATTCTCCTAGCCGAACTAACATCCTGCAAAACATTTACTTGAAATTTTGAAATTGTACATCCTAACGTTTAAGGGCCAACGGCAAGGTCGTAACCGGTGTCAAGATCCCTAACCCAGAAATATCGCCCACACTTGTGAGGGGCGGCCCAGAGGCGTACCTCAAGTGCAATTACCAATTTCCCTTGACTTGACGGGGGCCCCAATAAAACTCGTCGCCACTTAGAGGTCGTACGAGAACTCGTGTGAGGTATCTAGAAGGTAGCGTAGACCTCCCCCCAAACCCCACACAACTTACCATATCTGCCGTCGCAGACGTCCTGGCCCCGGGAAATTCCCCAGGAGGGGGCTGTAACCCCTCCTACCCAGGAAGGGGCCTTGACCGCCTTTCCTCTTCTTTCGGCGACCCATCCTTAGAAGGGACCGCCTCCCCGTTGAGGGGCCAATGGCCACCTCCCCCGAGCGCTCCCATCCGTGCTGGGTGACGCCCACTCATAGGGATCTTCCAATTAGTGCTCACCGATCATGACCTTACCGCCCGACCAAAATAAATACGACAATGCTAACTAAATGACTAAACTAAAATACAGTAGCAACTATACTTTTATTAAAAGCATGCTTACCAATAAACACTAAAGCAGAATTTCTTTATTTGCAAAACACAAATCGACATTCTTTATTACATACTCAAAATCATCACGATAATACCGCGACCTGTAAACGAAAATCAGAGTTATCCATCAACTTTAATCAAAAAACCACTTGCTGTCATCAGGGGCTGGTGGGTGGGTCAAAATTGGCTCTTCGTTCCGTCTCGAGCTCACGTGCAGCGAGGAGGTGCAGCTTCAGAGCACAGGAACAAGAGGATGCCTTCGGATCTTGCTTCTCCTTTTATCCGTCTTCAGGGCGGGCGTAAACCCGCCCCTGCCTGCCCCTAGGGCGTGGCCAGCCGCGTCAGTGTCTAGGCCAACCCACTCTAGGGCGGGAAAAGGCGCGCCCCGGCTACGCCGCTTCGGGCATACCAGCCGAGACTCGCCTCCCGCCCAAGATGGCTTCCCGGGGGGATCGTGGTACTCTGCCATACGTTCGGGGGGACCGAGTGGTCGCCCCTTTCCATATGGCTGAGATACCCGCCACCCCCTCTCAACACAATCCCCAAGGATGGGAAACCGGAAACAGTTCTGAAGTCTTTGGAAGACGGGAGGGAGTAACCCCCCCGGCCGTATTTATTAAAATATGAAACAAAATTAAAACATTAAATAAACAGTTTCATATTATGTACAATTTCATTACCACATTGCGATGTTTGGCTAACCTTAACAGAGTCTCTAATACAAAGATTCTCCTAGCCGAACTAACATCCTGCAAAACATTTACTTGAAATTTTGAAATTGTACATCCTAACGTTTAAGGGCCAACGGCAAGGTCGTAACCGGTGTCAAGATCCCTAACCCAGAAATATCGCCCTCACTTGTGAGGGGCGGCCCAGAGGCGTACCTCAAGTGCAATTACCAATTTCCCTTGACTTGACGGGGGCCCCAATAAAACTCGTCGCCACTTAGAGGTCGTACGAGAACTCGTGTGAGGTATCTAGAAGGTAGCGTAGACCTCCCCCCAAACCCCACACAACTTACCATATCTGCCGTCGCAGACGTCCTGGCCCCGGGAAATTCCCCAGGAGGGGGCTGTAACCCCTCCTACCCAGGAAGGGGCCTTGACCGCCTTTCCTCTTCTTTCGGCGACCCATCCTTAGAAGGGACCGCCTCCCCGTTGAGGGGCCAATGGCCACCTCCCCCGAGCGCTCCCATCCGTGCTGGGTGACGCCCACTCATAGGGATCTTCCAATTAGTGCTCACCGATCATGACCTTACCGCCACAGGCCGGATAGTTGACCGGCTATCCGGACCCCCCACAACACTCCTACCTAAAGGTCATGGTGTAACGTTTTTAGCCATGCTAAGAAATCTCCTATGAGTAACTCATTCCCCACCCGAGACAAATGCACTCCATCCCCCAAATACATACTGTCATCATTAATACACCCATGGGAAATAGCATGCAATGTCTTGGAACGGAACAACCTACTCACTTTGTTATTAAGCTTCCTAACAGAATGATTTAGAGCAGGAACCGAAATAGCCCCCCGCCACACTTTTCGTGGGATCATATGGGACCATGCAATTGTGCACCCTGGAACTCTCCTCGCTAACCAACTTACAGTGGAAAGCATCGCCTCAAGAAGAAGTCGTCTACCAGTGGTGACCAAATCATTACCCCCAAGATGTACTATCACTACAGACGGCGGTGACCTCGTCCGCCCTAGCAAACCCTCAAAAAATGATTGAAACTGGTCAATACAGAGCCCGCCTCTTCCGTAGAAGGACACACTGTACCCGTATTCCCCAGCTACGTGAATCATATCACCTGCCTTGAATACGTCTGCGGCACGCCTCACGTATGAGTGGCCCACAACCCACACCTCCTTTTTCACAGCCGGTGATGTCTGACCGCTGGCCCGGTGTAGGGTCGACTGCAAAGTCTGCCCCGCCTCGTAGGCTTGCGCAACTGAAAACCTAACAAAAACAAGCAGCGTGAGTACATTGCTACAGCTTCACAACATGTGCAACCGCACATACCTCTTATAACAATTGGAGGACCAACGCCCCACCCGTTTAACTTGTTCAACATCCAGACCCCTGGCTGTTGCTTCTGTAGCAGCCCCTATCCGAAAGGAATGGGTCCCAAACTCGCCCGGGTTCAAGCCCGCAGCGGCAATCGACATCGCAAGCACCCGCTGAAACTGAAACTTTGTCAGTGGGGTGGCGTCAGCGTGTCTCAACAAGGTCCCCCCCCCATGATGCCACCCTTCATGCTAAATAATCTTCTAGACACCTTACCGGGCACATGGAGGACCCGGGAATCCTGTGTATGATTACGCAGTCACCCATCCCACTCTGATCGGTCTTAGACCTGACAAATGAGACCGTCATCGTCTCCCCTCTGATCTGGACGTGCTCCTGGCACACTCCTCCTGTCACATCCTGCTTGTTCCTCGCCACTAATTCGCTTACCCGCATAGCCCCATGGAATGCCAGCGTAAAAGCGGCTCGGAATAACACCGTCTCAAACTGAGATGAACACGTAGCAGGGAGACTGGATAATAACTGAGCCAGCCTATCCAAACCTATCGGGCGCCTCTCATCTACTCTGCGACCCTCAAGGCGTTGCCACCCCCATAGCGCTTTCTGTACAACGAAAGACGCTGTCGGATCCTGGATCCCGTGAGCCCTAGCAACAAAGGAAATGGCAGCCCGATGCCTCTGAGCCGTGGCCACCGATTTCCCGACCCGATGTAAGGACATCAGAAAAATCCACCACCCACTCTTCCTGGCCCCAAAGCTCCTCCCTATCAGTCCCCAAAAAGGCCAAATAGGACCGGAACGCCCCTTCATATGCCTTCCTCGTCCTGGGTGCTAAACTCTCTCCCACGAGGTTACGAAGTTCGGGGCACCGAGAGACCAGAGAGCTTCGGGAAAGGGTGCCGGCTCCGGGTCCGCTGTGGGAAGGAAACCCCAGAAAGCCTGTATACGAAAACGAGACAGTGCATCAGCCGCCTGGTTCATTACCCCTGGGACATGTCTTGCTCTGAATAGCACATTCAATTGCATACAAAGTAAAACAATTTCTTTGAGCAGTCTCAAAATCCATTTGCATCGTGCTGCCTGACTATTGATACACTCGACCACGGTCATATTGTCAGACCAAAATACCACCGAGTGATCTCTGAACCCTCCGGGCCAAGTTCTCAGGGCCACTAAAATGGGGAAAAGTTCCAGGAAAGCAATGTTATTTGTCAGTCCACTGTCATGCCACCATGTCGGCCACTTTTGTGCAGACCATCTCGTGCCGAATATGGCACCGAAACCTATGCTCCCTGCCGAATCTGTCCACAGCCCCAGCTCCTCGGAGGACACGGCTGGTTTGTTCCAGACGACTCGACCATTGAAATCCGCCAGAAATGCCAACCAAATGCGCATGTCCTGGCGGACCTCTGCCGAGAGCCTTGTGCGATGATGGCACTCCTTCAGGCCGACCATGGCTTGAGCGATCGAACGGGAAAAGGGGCGGGCCATTGGTATAACCCTCAGGGCAAAATTCAACTGGCCAACTAACTGCTGTAATTGATGCAGCTTAACCTTAGGTCTACTTATACACATTTGCAGGGATGTCCTGAACTTTGACACTTTATCATCTGGTAAACGAAAACAACCTTCTGCGGAGTCTAACTCGATCCCCAGAAACTCGAGGCAAGTGGAAGGCCCCACAGTCTTACCTGGTGCCAATGGCACGCCAAACTGATTCATCAAGACACAAAATTGCGCCAAAGCCTGCCCACATTCCGGATCCCCGGCTGCCCCCAGGAACAAAAAATCATCAAGGTAATGCATCACATGCTGGAAACCCGTCTTCCTTGTGAAGACCCATTGTAGAAAACTACTGAATTTCTCGAAATAGGCACAAGATATAGAGCACCCCATCGGCATACACCTATCCATGTAATAATGACCCTGAAACATGAAACCTAGGAGACGCTGATCGTCAGGATGTACCGGGAGCAACCGGAACGCTGACTCGATATCAGATTTTGCCATCAGCGCCCCGGGCCCCAGGCGATTCAAAATGGCTACGGCCTCATCGAAGGATGCGTACCGCACTGAACACACTTCCGGGTCTATCGCTTCGTTTACGGAAAGACCACGTGGGGCTGATAAATTATGTATCAGCCGAAACTCACCCGGGTCCTTCTTTGGGACCACACCTAAAGGGGAACAAACAAAGTTAGGAACCGGCGGTACACTAAACGGACCGGCGACTCGACCTCGAGTAACCTCTTTCCTGATCTTATCCTGTACCACAGACGTATGCTGGAAGACCGACAGCTGGTTTTTACATTTCCCTACACCCTGAAAGTCCCCCACTGGGATGCGGAAACCATAAGAAAACCCGTTCCGCAACACCCCAGCAGAAACACGATCCGGGTATTCACTGAGCCAAGGAATCATTGCCAAGGTATCAATCGGGGTAGGTAAAGGCGCCCCTCGGACTATGTTAGACCTGTTTGGCGCCTCCTCTACCCCCGTTATCACCCGTTTTGGCTCTGCACGTGGACTCAGGATGGCATGATTGCCCACACCCACTACATTCATGTCTAAATTTGCATGATCCCTGGGGCCTAGTACATTTACCGCTGTTGAAGTTCCAACAAACCCCCCTTTTTCCAGTGTTACTGGCAGGCTTCGAGTAATTGTCTGTACCCGCACCTGCCCGAAAGGGCGTCCCCACATACTGGCGGGAAGATTCGCCAACGATACTCCCCACTAATGGCAATTTTAACATACCAGTCTCCTTCATTTTGGACCATGACACAGAATCATAACAATCCCACGTTAAGTTTTTATCGTGTTCTTTAGCCTTTCTAAACAGGTTATCATAGCAAAACCAATGATTACCCTCGTGTGATACCGAGTACCCCATGATTCGTGATTGATAAATCGGCAATTCGGGTAACAGATCGGGCCTTCTCTCCCCCAAGATCGATGTAAAAACCCCCCACGCTTGGCCCCAATTGCCAATGTTTTTATTTACCTTAAAGGCGGCCATTTTTGCGCGCCAAACACTCGGATGCATGAGCTCCTTCTGGCCCTTTACATGCTCCATCTCATAGTGATCAGTAAGCAACGAGAATATGTTTACATACTCCCCTGCCCATATCTTTTCCTTAATAGCCAAAGGAACATGCTGACCCAATTTTTCCCTACGAGAGGGTGCCGACTCATCCCTCGCAATCGGCAATGGCCGCTTACCTGCACCGGACGTTGTCTCTGCTACTGAACCCGTCCCCTGCGGCTTCTCTACTGCTGCAGCCGGCGTTGACACCTTCGCTGCATCCCGTGACTCACGCAGTTGCTTCATTAGCTCCTGTGCGTCGACAGCCGTGGCGCCCTCGTTACCTTTTCCCAACCACGCTGCCAATTGTGCTGCCAGCTCGGGCGGCATATCTTCCCCGGAAACGGGGGTGACCACAACGGGAATCGGATTCCCTTCCTTCGGCACGGGAGTTGGTGCCTCGAGCGGGGCACTGGGACCGGGGATGTCTTCTCCCGCTGCTCCCCTTCTGGGCCTCTTGTTTTTCCCTCCCGGGGCTGCTCCCGCCAAAGGACGTTTTGGTCCCCCTTCCTCGTTCTTATCCACTCGCCTCTTTAGTTCGGTCATCTCCTTCATGAGAGCACGCAGCATCTGTTCAGTAGTCATGCGCTTTCCCGCCTTCTTCGGCATTCTCCAACAGAGTATCTGCAAAACAAACAAGAACGATTACAACGCTCAAAATTGGCTCTTCGTTCCGTCTCGAGCTCACGTGCAGCGAGGAGGTGCAGCTTCAGAGCACAGGAACAAGAGGATGCCTTCGGATCTTGCTTCTCCTTTTATCCGTCTTCAGGGCGGGCGTAAACCCGCCCCTGCCTGCCCCTAGGGCGTGGCCAGCCGCGTCAGTGTCTAGGCCAACCCACTCTAGGGCGGGAAAAGGTGCGCCCCGGCTACGCCGCTTCGGGCATACCAGCCGAGACTCGCCTCCCGCCCAAGATGGCTTCCCGGGGGGATCGTGGTACTCTGCCATACGTTCGGGGGGACCGAGTGGTCGCCCCTTTCCATTCTTCTGGGGAGGTTGTCAGATTTATTTCAGATGTTGCTGCCTATTGGAACGGATTGTTCCCTACCAGGGTTGGACTGGGAATAAAAACTAGCCCTGGCAATTCTACAGGGCCGGTGAAGGGTTGGGGTGTCCCAGTGAGGTGCAGTGCTACGGCACTTAAGCACCACTGCTGCCGCTTTTGTTACAGGGGGACAATATTGCAGCACTCCTATAAAACCAGCCCCAACATTTCAAATCCAGCCCCAACTGCCACTTTTCCTTAATCTAGAACTTAGTTACTGGATGGGGTCTATTTACCCAATGAGCTGTATTACTCTCAGAAGTTGATGTTTGAAGTGGAGCCTTAACGCAGAGTCACTTTGCTTCATGGAACTGAGGTTAACATGGTCTCTGATCCAGTAAACTGTGGGAGAACTAACCGAGATAAAATATGGTGTGTCTTAATATTGGGATATGGTATTTCTCCCACAAACTTTGTTAGCAGAGGCTGGTTTTACGTTAACGATCACTTCCTTTTGCTAGAGGACCCTTTTGGTTTTTCCCCTCCATTTCCTGGTTCCCCTTTTTGCTTGATCCATAGAGATAGGGGAAGTTCTGGGTCCTGAGGTTTTGCTGAGAAATCTGACTTGCAGTGCTGTTGCTGAGCAAAATAGACTGTAAGCATGAATAGAGCAGAATGATTCGGTGAGTTGTGAGTATTTATGGGGTGTTGTGTCATAGAACATTGTGAAGTCTTGAGTCTTGGATTTGTGAGATGGGTTGCTATGCTATATTCGAACTGTTTGTATATGTGAGGCTGATTCTGGGTTCAATTGGCTGGGTTGCTTGAATATTATTGTTTTGAATTATTATTCTTATTTGTGATTTTGTTCATAAAGGATTTGTTTTTTATTGATGGGTTTGGTTATCGAATTCGTTGAAATACAAGGTCTCAAATGTTTTATTTTACCAGTCTGCATAAGGTGGCATGTAGAGCTAGATGCCACATGCATGCAGATAGGAGTTTCTAGATTAACAGCTTTCTTTTTCAGGGTTTTATGTTTAATTTAGGTTGATAAATGCATTAGCCAGGGTAGATTCCGGCTTGAGGGGGAACTACCTAGTGTGAATTATGGTCTAAAAGATGGCACAAAGGGTGCTGTTCTTCTCATTCTTGTTACTATTGTTTGCGAGGTTTGTCTTATTTTAACTTGCTTACTTCTTACAATTTTAGGTTGAGCAGATAATGTTTGCTTTATGTAAATAAATTGAGAAAGCCTTTTAATTTCTTTTCCTCATTTATGGAGAGGTCGAGATGTGACTGGTTAGTCATCCATGGAACCACGCTGGTATTGGTGAGACATTACTATGAAGTTGTGCTGTTATTTGGCAGTTGCAGACATAGCTGCGTGTGTTCAAAATGCATAAGGTTTCTGTTGTACCGTCTACTAGAAGTCAGAAATTACTTTCAGAGTAAACACATGCAACCCGCCTACAAACGATGATAGACATTGGGGTTTATACATGTTCCTGGATTTCCGAAGCCATAAATATACAGCCTCTGCAGTTTCCCTTAGAGAGTACCTTAAATGTTAGAAAACTAAGGGGCATATTATCAAGGGGGTTTATCTCCGCTTTTTTGGATTTAAAAGCCAAGAAAGCGGAGATAAAATTATCTCCCTATTACCTAGCTGTCGCTAACACCAGTTAGCAACAGCTAGTAGGAGATAGCGACCATCTTGGGCCCCACTTTGCATGTCAGTGATATTTATCACTAATGACATGCAAAGTGGGTGTGCCAAGATGTTAGCGACTGGAAACAGTCGCTAACATCGCTATCTCCTATTACCAACTTTTGGAGATATTCGCGTTAAGCGCGAATATCTCCAAAAGCTAACACCTGCCCTGACCAGTTCTTAGCCATGTTATCCAATGGGAGGTGGATAACATGGCTAAGAGCATTAGCTCGATAATGCATGAATATCGCTGACTTTTCAGCGATATTCATGCATTGCGGCCGATTTTTATCGCATTTGCGATAAACCTTGGTAATACCAAGGTTTATTTGGAATAGAAATCGCCGCAGCTTAGCGGTAAATTTTTGTCTTTAACCAAGCAATAGCCATAATTATCGCTATTGCTTGGTAATATGCCCCTCAATTTCTTGAGATATAGCATGTATGATAGAAAGCCCTTTCCTTAACTTACACAGTTTAAGGCGCTGAACAAATGGG
The DNA here is from genome assembly GCF_964263255.1 of Lissotriton vulgaris. Taxonomy (NCBI): domain Eukaryota; kingdom Metazoa; phylum Chordata; class Amphibia; order Caudata; family Salamandridae; genus Lissotriton; species Lissotriton vulgaris. Next base: position 658,179,559 of record NC_141689.1, read on the forward strand.
ATCTAATGGCTACAAAGAAGGAAAAAAGAGAAAGACAAACAACGTAAAAGGCTAATTTAGGCAATGATAAGAAAACAAACAGGATCAGCAGGGGAAATATTGGAGAAAGGATACAATGGAGGGTGCAAGTACATCTACAACTGTGGCTGTGAGTACAATAGCAAGAGCCCCACCTGAGAGTGCAATGACAAATGTGCCCAGTAGTAGTAGGAATGCCCAATAGATTTCTCAAACTAAAATTGATTCACCTGTTAATACAGTGGTGTTTGAGGAATCTGATAGGTATAGAGCTATTAATGGGAGATTTTTAAAAATGTAATTTGGAGAAATTCTGAGAAGGACAATTGGTTTGAACAGATTATTGGGCCACAATGTTGTTAAGATAAGGTATCTGATTAATTAAGAAGCTGGATGTGTGAATGAGGGCCACAACAAGTTAGAGGAACTGGCTGATGTATGTGAGGTTGATATCAGCAGAATGAAAAATGTGAGAAAGAGTTACAAGATGCACGTGATTCATGATGAAATTAAAGAATTGAGTTTGACTGTTTTTCTCCATTTCTCTTCACAAAGAGAGTCAGTTTTCATTTATATTTCAATTCCAAAATAAAGTTCTCATTCGGTGTAGAATTCCACAAAGGTAAACTGAAAGTCCTTCAATCTTTAGCCAAATCGTACAAAAAATCTAGATACATTGGTACAATATATTGATAATAAATAAGGAGTACAATGTTACAAAATCACAACTTCTCACTACTGATTTGGGGAGGAGAAGAAGTCACCAAAAGTGATTGTTTCTTTTGAGAAAGTGCCATCACCCACTCTTAGGTGGCATGCTTCATCATCGGATGTGTTCCTCATTGGGCTGGTGCTGCAATGCCCAATGAGCCTTGTGAGAGGGTTCAATGCCGGAGATATTTTGTAGAGAAGTGCCGGAAGAGTTTCAGGACTGTCAAGTGTTCCCTGATTTGTAATTGGTGAAGGACTGTAAAGGATGTGAGTTAAAATTGACTATTGGTTCCATTGATGTACGTTTACTCAGAACTACAGTGTACCCTTTAATCAATCTGGGTTTGTGCAAGGAGCAGGCATGGTAACTAACCTTTTATCTCTATTGATCATCATAGACAAACAAAAAACAACAACCAATTTATTTTTGCTTTGTGTGTTTTAAATCTGCCTTGGACTGTGTGCAGTGCAATCTCCTTTGGCAAAAGCTGGTCTACTGGGGTATCCCAGTTAATCTACTGAAAGCAATACATTTAAGCAATACAGATGCTATATCCTGGAACCTGTGCCAGGGTGAGATTGGTGACAGCTTCCCCTTGTCCAGGAAAATAAACACCACCCAGGGCTTTAAACAAGAATGTGCGTTGGCACCGTATTTGTTTAACCTCTTTCTGGCCGACCTCTCAGGAGCTTTAAATGAAATCAATGCACATCCCCAATACTAGGAGAGATTCACATTTCAGATCTCTTATTTGCAGATGATGTAACACTATTAAGTTAAACTAAAATGTCCCTGCAACAAATTATCAATACACTATCCTTTTACTCATATGCTAATGGGATGACAATAAATGAGAAAAAAATAAAGGTAATGGAAGTCAGCAATAGGAATGGAACCCCATAGTTGGTATTTACAAGGAGTCATATAGAAAAGATTAAAACTTATAGAAACCTTGGGTTTCTTTTTGACAATAAGGCCTCTTTTCATTTACACAAGCAGGATCAGCACAGTAAGGGTAGCACTCTACTCAGGCACGGCCAATTCAGGTAAGAGTAGTGGGGCGGTAGGGTGGGACGGGGATGGGGGAAGTCCACAGACGGTGGAATAGTAATTTATTTATTTTATTTACCCTATCTGTCAGCTCCCACTGCCCCGCCCCACTGCCCCACTTCTCTTACTTGAAGAGATCCTTAGGAGGTCCTCTTAACATTCCTCTGCTAAAATTAATTGAAGACTATCTCCTAAGGTGGCTAGGCTCTACGTGGCAGAAATACATCTACCTTAAACTTGATAATCTCAAAAACATTTAGGTTTCTTTTTATTAAACCAAACAATTGCAAGAAAAGTGGCCTACGTCAAGGTCTGGTAGCGAATTAAGTAATTGGTGGATAACCAATTATGTCAAGCTCTCTGGCATGAAGTACAAACAAAAAAACATCAGTCGGCCTGGCAGTACCTAGATCAGGCAATTGATGATTTGGCTGAGCAACCATTGTAGGAAAGTACCTTATCTCTATTTTCATTCAAAAAAGTAGTCAACAACATTCTGATAAAAACATCCATGACAAGAGATAAAGAGGCCTTCTCAACCAGATCCCATGAATGGCCAATCTTAGGAAAATATAAGGCTATTAAGCCTCAACCCCACCTGGAAGATGGGTGGACAAGGCAGTTAAAATGTATCTTCTTAAGATATGATTGTGGCTCCTTCTCGGCCTTATTCACGTCGTTTGTAGCTTTAGGACTACCAACAATGTTTGCTGCAGGCTGTGTACATCTGGGGTGCAGGACATCATTCATATAAAATGCTTTTGCCCTAGCCTTCTGCCTGAAAGAAGGAGACTATTAAGAACATTGTTTAACCAACATGGCACACAAACATGCAGGCGGTAATGACCTGCTTTATGGCAATGGATCCTACATTAAAAAGTAACTTCACTAAATTTATCAAGCTTGCAACAGTAAAACTAAATCTATGAGAGTTGTAGTTCTTTTACTGTATTGATCAAAAATCTACCCTCAAATGCTGCTCTTAATTCATCGCTGCTAATTAATATTTGTTTGTGGCCCCTCTACACTAAGATCCACTTGAACTGTACCTTAGAAGCACTATAGCATGTCTCTCCCTAGATTTGCTTGTCTCACTTATTCGTGGGAAAATTCTCTGGCAGTTACTGGCAGCTCTTCCTGGGTGATATGAATATTTTAACCTATTCATTTTTATAGTTGATGAATTTTAACTCACATTGGCTAAACTATTTTTGTGTGTTTCAGTCTCATGTGTTTTATATTAAGTATTTTAAATGTTTTATCATGATTGCATATTAATATTGGTCTTAATGACCTAAGTTGAAATGCAATATTGATATGCAGTTTAATGGACCTAAATGTCTAAATAAAGTAAAGAAATTAATTCACTTCTTAATATTTTGGTTCTCGATATTCTGTCCACACAGTATTTTTGCAATCAATATTCACGCATAAACGTCTGCACAAGTGGCAAAACGTGTCGAATTGAAGAGAGCTTATTGCTTTACAGAAAAGTGAGGATTTATACAGACAGCTAGTATGGGTTTTGGTGTGATAAATGATTTCAGTCAACTGTAGTCATAAAGGGGTTTTATGACATTGTCTGGAACTTCCATAAGGAACTGTCACTATATACTTGATTTGTTGAAGTAATACAACAGCCAGAAGAGATTTCTTTTTTCAAGTGTGCTGCCCATGAGGCTGAAAAGGATTTGGTTAGTCTTGGTAACAACTATGAAGATCAAGTTGCCAAATATTGTGCACTTGAGAATTAAATAGTGGTTCAAGAAGCTAAGCAATTAGATGATTCAAGAATAGGAACGAAGCATAATTGAGAAAATGTGAATTGTTTCTGGTTTAGTTCAATTAAAAGGTCTTTAAGTGAGATGAGAGATCTTCAGTAGGAAATTATAGAAGATGAGAAATAAAGAGGTGAAACATTGCTTTACAAGAAGAATCATCAAATTTGTATGTTACTCCTGAAAATAACATACTAAAACCCTTCACAAATTGAAACACAACATAATCCTAATATTAATGCAACATTTTAACATATCATTGTATTTGTTGTAAATAACATTGTCTGCATAATGTTCATGCTTATTTCAGTGTGCATGCTATCACCCAGCTGTGATGTAACAGCTCCAACCACAACTATGCTCTTAATCCGTAACCCACATCATACCACACCATGTAAGCAGTTCTCAAAATTCAAAAGAAAAGAAAACACACCAATGCCTCAGCTTTACTGGGGCTCACATCTCCAATTCCTTAACAAAGACCAGTGTATTTTAGTTATCCAAAACAGCAATCCTCCCATCGTATGTGTGGTTTGAGACAGAATAGTATCACATTCACCCTTCATGCCAAGGAATTCCTGCTGACACATGTCACTAAAATAAACCAAGACTCTACATACTTTTACTGATCCTAATCTCCTCTTCCTAAATAAACAACACTGAGTAGGCTACAATCCAGCTCCAGCTATTTGTACAATAGCAAGCTTTGACACATCACAAATATTAAATCAATTATCTAGATCGACCATAATGGTCTCTCTTCAAAGTAGTCAGAGGTTCAGATTCACCTAAAGTACGTGTGTATGCGACTTTCAACATGGGCGCCGTCTTGTATTAAACAAATATCCTTATCTTTCATGTCCCTGTTACAAATATATTATGCTACTTTCTTTATTTCCTCTCTATGATTCTTTCCCTCTCTATGTACTGTCTTCATTCTAGAACTAGTGTGCTGACTTGCTAGGCTCTTGGTTCTGCAGTGACAGTTTGCAGATTGGTCAGCAGGCGTTGGGTCTATTTCCTGCTGTGCTCCTGAATAAACCTTCTGTACAAATCTACCTGGTTTGGAGCTCAATTTACTACATTTTGGCGACATTGGCCTGTAGTTCAGTGAGTCTTACAGCATTGCTCATTGTATTCACGCAATTATCGATGCGTTTAGCGCTACAGCAGAGTGACCCAACAAAGACGAACCCAGCAACCTCTTTCTGCCAAGCGGTAAGGACAGAGGCATTGGCGTGTGTTCCGGCAGAAATCGGAGTTATAGAAATTAAATTGGATGTCAAAAGAGACATCAACGGCTCACTCGTGAGTAGAGCGCGCTCGTTCCCTAGCAACGCTCTTGTGTTCTTCTTCTCCGGCAACCATCTCTCAGCCCCGGATGATGAATGCGAACAGGCAGAAGTGGAGCATTACGTTTGCGTGCAACGTGCATTGCAAGCTCACTTTCACCCGGCGGCCATTTTCTTGGTTAGTCAAACACCCACTGACGAGTCTTCACTGTTTCTGCCTACAACATTTTTACAGTTTAGCCTGGAAGCCTTGGGGAACAATTATACTTATAGCGGTGCTCCTATTTTCCCAATAGGCTCTGCGCATTGGAATAACATAAACGATAATTTAGACGTAGGACTGAGGGCGACTAGGTCTCTATTGAATATGTTAGACTTCATTTAGGTTTGCCAGCTAGCTCAGAGGTCACTAGAAACTTTCTCGAATGAACAGGGAGGAGTGAACTTCCCTGATTAGACAAGAAAGGATTCAGCTTCTGACAACCACCGCATAAACATGACAACTTTGCTCCCCCAGAATAAGGAGTATATCTCCAGAGTTGTGTGAAAATAATAGATAGCTATTTCACTCAGTCAATCGTGCATACTTAGTTTCACCAGAGTGCAGAGAAATAGAGAGACAGGCGTTTTCAATAAAAGGTGTTATTTATTGAGCAGTCTTCTTTCTCATGCAAAAGAGAAATGAATTGCCACAATTGCAATACTTGTTATTAAGTAAAGTGCGTACAGTAAAAGGAGTATTATGAAATAATACTGTAAAAGCATTGATATGGTTTCTGAGCCACATGATACGGTAAAAGGTATAAAATATATACAGTCACATACAATTATAAAAGTTTGACTAAACGTACTCAACTGGTGCTTCTAAATACGCCTACCCCGATGTACCTAACCTAAGCCTAGTACGTGGGAAGGAGTAAATGAGCTGCAGTTTAAGTTAAGTTAGTTTTTGCCAAGAATCTGACCCAAGAATTCTCTACGGATCTAATCAGCTCCGTACCTTGGTTTTAGAATGGAGGAGGTCTTGTATCTCGCTCTCAGGACTCGATCTCCCAGTGACCCGCAAGGGTGATTGGAAACACTGGAGCTGGATTTTCTCGGCAGGAGAAAAAGACAGCGTCTTTCTCAGTGCGTCAAAATGGGAGGGACGGCTTCCTTCGGCACTCGCATCAGCTGCGCTTCAAGTAAGTAGATAGCCACTCTGCTCCAAACCACCGTGTCTTGCTTAAGGCAAACGCTGGTATATTTATACCTGGAAGGTGCCGTGTTTGACGTAATGTTGGACATAAGATGTCAATAAAAGATGTCACTAAGAACTGGCCGTTCTTTCAGTGCTAGCAGGAGTTCTAGGACAAATCAAAACAAAAGCATTGAGAATTCCCAGGTTGCTGGAAGTTTGGTTTGTTGAAAGAACTTGTTGTACTTTCTAGGAGTCTAAGGAAGTAGCCTTGCCGTATTTGGTTTGCATTGGCTATTACTAAATATGGATTTGATTCTTATGCCTTTATAAGGGTATGATTTGTTATAACCACATAAGGGCATAAATCGGGAATATTTAATTAGGGTCCTAGATAAGATCACAACACCTACTCCACGTATAATGTCCATCATTACTAAATACTAAGCAATAAGTAAACATATAGGTATGCATGTGTTTTCCAGCCCACCCAAAATACATCAAATATATCTGAAATGGTATAGATACATGAAAATGAGTATTATACTGTACGCTTTCAAGCAGTGGTATCATTCAGATAATGCAACTATAAATATCAGCTGAATGAATTGCGAAAATTACATTTATGAAATGGCTCTTAATACAGAAGAGAAGGTCGAGACCATTTCATCACATATTTATACAAGATTGTACATGTGCTAGAGGCTGATTCAAATTACTGTCTCTAGAGTCTCTAGGAATAGAAACTCTGTTCTCTAAGAATAATTCTACTTTAAGCAGAGTACCTTGTGCCAAAAAAAAACAGGTAAATATTTTGGAAGTTGCGAAAATAATTTTTCTTTCAGGGGAAAAAAAAGTTCTAAGTGTTTTCAGCAGTGTTGTTTATAAAAACTGAAGGCTGAATTCAAAGTTCAGGGAACGCTGTGTGCTCGCTATTTCAATTGTTATTCTCGTTGTTAGGAGAGAACATTACCTCAGATAAACCAGCAAAAAACGCGTCTACTACAGTAGGTGAAAGGTGGGCCAACTCCGAAAAAGTTAAAATAGTGCATATATGAGATGCATTGCCATCATCGGTGTCTAGATCAGCAATGTTCACAGAGGGTTGTACCTGTGCGCTACCGCTTTCATCTCGTACTTCACCGCCACCTGTTTGAAATGGTGAAGTCTCAACGAATGGCGTCATAAGAATCAGTAGCCACTGGGGACAACACGTTGCGTGAGCCGTTTCCGAACAAAGCAAAGCGTCGACATCCATTGGTACAGTTGATGCTAGTGTAAGACAGACGTCCAACAGGCATTCTTCTCCGCATAGCAGACTTCGAAGCACAAGTAAGATTACATTTTTCCAGTTCGGTCTGACTGAAAGAAACCAGGTAGTATTCAGATCTCTAAGCCGGGCCAATCCGAGGACCTTAGTGATACGGTCTCTGTATCGTATTGCTAGGATCATTTCTTCCATCGTAGCCTGAGTTTTGTCTGTGACTTGGCTTGCCATATCGGAGCGGAAGCAACAAAAATAAAATTCCTGCTACAAGTCCCAAAATAAGAGGCAGGCCACTGAAAAGAGAGTGCACAATATTCAGGAAGATGCCCAGAACCATTTCAAAAGGTGTTAACAGTCCTGAAAATATTGTTTCAAATACATGTGATGTAACAGCTCCAACCACAACTATGCTCTTAATTCATAACCCACATCATACCACACCATGTAAGCAGTTCTCAAAATTCAAAAGAAAACACACCAATGCCTCAGCTTTACTGGGATTCACATCTCCAATTCCTTAACAAAAACCAGTGTATTTTAGTTATCCAAAACAGCAATCCTCCCATTGTATGTGTGGTTTGAGACAGAATAGTATCACATTCACCCTTCATGCCAAGGAATTCCTGCTGACACATGTCACTAAAATAAACCAAGACTCTACATACTTTTACTGATCCTAATCTCCTCTTCCTAAATAAACAACACTGAGTAGGCTACAATCCAGCTCCAGCTACTTTGTACAATAGCAAGCTTTGACACATCACAAATATCAAATCAATTATCTAGATCGACCATAATGGCCTCTCTTCAAAGTAGTCAGAGGTTCAGATTCACCTAGTGTACGTGTGCATGCGACGTTCAACATGGGCGCCGTCTTGTGTGAAACAAATATCCTTATCTTCCATGTCCCTGTTGTAAACATATTATGCTACTTTCTATATTTCCTCTTTATGATCTTTCCCTCTCTATGTACTGTCTTCGTTCTAGAATTAGTGTGCTGACTTACTAGGCTCTTGGTTCTGCAGTGACAGTTTGCAGACTGGTCAGCAGGCGTTGGGTCTATATCCTGCTGTGCTCCTGAATAAACCTTCTATACAACTCTACCTGGTTTGGAGCTCAATTTACTACATTTTGGCGACATTGGCCTGTTGTCCAGTGAGTCTTACAGCATTGCTCATTGTATTCACGCTATTATCGATGCTTGTAGCGCTACAGCAGAGTGACCCAACAAAGACGAACCCAGCAACCTCTTTGTGCCAAGCGGTAAGGACAGAGGCATTGGCGTGTGTTCCGGCAGAAATCGGAGTTATAGAAATTAAATAGGCTGTCAAAAGAGACATCAACGGCTCACCCGTGAGTAGAGCGCGCTCATTCCTTAGCAACGCTCTTGTGTTCGTCTTCTCCGGCAACCATCTCTCAGCCCCGAATGATGAATGCGAACAGGCGGAAGTGGAGCATTACATTTGCGTGCAACGTGCGTTGCAAGCTCGCTTGCACCCGGCGGCCATTTTCTCGGTTAGTCAAACACCAGCTGATGAGTCTTCACTGTTTTTGCCTACAAACTTTTTACAGTTTAGCCCGGAAGCCTTGGGGAACATTTATACTTATAGCGGTGTTCCTATTTTCCCAATAGGCTCTGCGCATTGGAATAACATAAACAATAGTTTAGACGTAGGACTGAGGGCGACTAGGTCTCTATTGAATATGTTAGACTTCATTTAGGTTTGCCAGTTAGCTCAGAGGTCACTAGAAACTTTCTCGAATGAACAGGGAGGAGTGAACTTCCCTGATTAGACAAGAAGGGATACAGCTTCTGACAACCGCATAAACATGACAACTTTGCTCCCCCAGAATAAGGAGTATATCTCCAGAGTCGTGTGAAAATAATAGATAGCTATTTCACTCAGTCGATCGTGCATACTTAGCTTCACCAGAGTGCAGAGAAATAGAGAGACAGGCGTTTTCAATAAAAGGTGTGATTTATTGAGCAGTCTTCTTTCTCATGCAAGAGAAATTAATTGCCACAATTGCAATACTTGTTATAAAGTAAAGTGCGTACAGTAAAAGGAGTATTATGAAATAATACTGTAAACGCATTGATATGGTTTCTGAGCCATATGATACTTTAAAAGGTATAAAATATATACAGTCACATACAATGATAAAAGTTTGACTAAACATACTCAACTGGTGCTTCTAAATACGCCTACCCCGATGTACCTAACCTAATTCTAGTACGTGGGAAGAAGTAAATGAGCTGCAGTTTAAGTTAAGTTAGTTTTTGCCAAGAATCTGACCCAAGAATTCTCTACGGATCTAATCAGCTCCGTACCTTGGTTTTAGAATGGAGGAGGTCTTGTATCTCGCTCTCAGGACTCGATCTCCCAATAACCCGCAAGGGTGACTGGAAACACTGGAGCTGGATTTTCTCGGCAGGAGAAAAAGACAGCGTCTTTCTCAGTGCATCAAAATGTGAGGGACGGCTTCCTTCGGCACTCGCATCAGCTAGGCTTCGGATAAGTAGATAGCCACTCTGCTCCAAACCACCGTGTCTTGCTTAAGGCAAACGCTGGTATATTTATACCTGGAAGGTGCCGTGTTTGACGTAAGGTTGGACATAAGACATCAATAAAAGATGTCACTAAGAACTGGCCGTTCTTTCAGTGCTCGCAGGAGTTCTAGGACAAATCAAAACAAAAGCATGGGGAATTCCCAGGTTGCTGGAGGTTTGGTTTGTTGAAAGAACTCGTTGTACTTTCTAGGAGTCTAAGGAAGTAGCCTTGCCGTATTTGGTTTGCATTGGCTATTACTAAATATGAATTTGATTCTTATGCCTTTATAAGGGTATGATTTGTTATAACCACATAAGGGCATAAATCGGGAATATTTAATTAGGGTCCTAGATAAGATCATAACACCCACTCCACGTATAATGTCCATCATTACTAAATACTAAGAAATATATAAACATATAGGTATGCATGTGTTTTCCAGCCCACCCCAAAATACATCAAATGCATCTGAAATGGTATAGATACACGAAAATGAGTATTATACTGTACGCTTTCAAGCAGTGGTATCATTCAGATAATGCAACTATAAATATCAGCTGAATGAATTGCGAAAATTACATTTATGAAATGGCTCTTAATACAGAAGAGAAGGTTGAGACCATTTCATCACATATTTATACAAGATTGTACATGTGCTAGAGGCTGATTCAAATTACTGTCTCTAAAGTCTCTAGGAATAGAAACTCTGTTCTCTAAGAATAGTTCTACTTTAAGCAGAGTACCTTGTGCCAAAAAAAAAAGTAAATGTAAGTTGCGAAAATAATATTTCTTTCAGGGGAAAAAATAGTTCCAAGTGTTTTCAGCAGTGTTGTTTATAAAAACTGAAGGCCGAATTCAGAGTTCAGGGAATGCTGTGTGCTCGCTATTTCAATTGTTATTCTCGTTGTTAGGAGAGAACATTACCTCAGATAGACCAGCAAAAAACGAGTCTACTACAGTAGGTGAAAGTTGGGCCAACTCCGAAAAAGTTGAAATAGTGCATATATGAGATGCATTGCCATCATCGGTGTCTAGATCAGCAATGTTCACAGAGGGTTGTACCTGTGCGCTACCGCTTTCATCACGTACTTCACGCCACCTGATCGTAATGGTGAAGTCTCAACGAATGGCGTCATCAGAATCGGAAGCCGCTGGGGACAACACGTTGCGTGAGTCGTCTACGGACATAGCAAAGCGTCAACATCCATTATTACTGTTGATGGTAGTGTAAGACAGACGTCCAACAGGCATTCTTCTCCGCATAGCAGACGTCGAAACACAGGTAAGATGAAATTTTTCCAGATCGGTCTGAATGAAAGAAACCAGGTAGTATTCAGATCTCTAAGCCGGGCCAATCCGAGGACCTTAGTGATACGGTCTCTGTATCGTATTGCTAGGATAGTTTCTTCCATCGTAGCCTGAGTTTTGTCTGTGACTTGGCTTGCAATATCGGAGCGGAAGCAACAAAAATAAAATTCCTGCTACAAGTCCCAAAATAAGAGGCAGGCCACCGAAAAGAGAGTGCACAAAATTCAGTAAAATGCCCAGAACCATTTCAAAAGGTGTTAACAGTCCTGAAAATATTGTTTCAAATACATGTGATGTAACAGCTCCAACCACAACTATGCTCTTAATTCGTAACCCACATCATACCACACCATGTAAGCAGTTCTCAAAATTCAAAAGAAAACACACCAATGCCTCAGCTTTACTGGGGCTCACATCTTCAATTCCTTAACAAAAACCAGTGTATTTTAGTTATCCAAAACAGCAATCCTCCCATTGTATGTGTGGTTTGAGACAGAATAGTATCACATTCGCCCTTCATGCCAAGGAATTCCTGCTGACACATGTCACTAAAATAAACCAAGACTCTACATACTTTTACTGATCCTAATCTCCTCTTCCTAAATAAACAACACTGAGTAGGCTACAATCCAGCTCCAGCTATTTGTACAATAGCAAGCTTTGACACATCACAAATATCAAATCAATTATCTAGATCAACCATAATGGCCTCTCTTCAAAGTAGTCAGAGGTTCAGATTCACCTAGTGTACGTGTGCATGCGACGTTCAACATGGGCGCCGTCTTGTGTTAAACAAATATCCTTATCTTCCATGTCCCTGTTGTAAACATATTATGCTACTTTCTTTATTTTCTCTTTATGATCTTTCCCTCTCTATGTACTGTCTTCATTCTAGAATTAGTGTGCTGACTTGCTAGGCTCTTGGTTCTGCAGTGACAGTTTGCAGACTGGTCAGCAGGCGTTGGGTCTATATCCTGCTGTGCTCCTGAATAAACCTTCTATACAACTCTACCTGGTTTGGAGCTCAATTTACTACATTTTGGAGACATTGGCCTGTTGTCCAGTGAGTCTTACAGCATTGCTCATTGTATTCGCGCTATTATCGATGCGTGTAGCGCTACAGTAGAGTGACCCAACAAAAACGAACCCAGCAACCTCTTTCTGCCAAGCAGTAAGGACAGAGGCATTGGCGTGTGTTCCGGCAGAAATCGGAGTTATAGAAATTAAATTGGATGTCAAAAGAGACATCAATGGCTCACCCGTGAGTAGAGCGCGCTCGTTCCCTAGCAACGCTCTTGTGTTCTTCTTCTCCGGCAACCATCTCTCAGCCCTGGATGATGAATGCGAACAGGTGGAAGTGGAGCATTACGTATGCGTGCAACGTGCGTTGCAAGCTCGCTTTCACCCGGCGGCCATTTTCTCGGTTAGTCAAACACCAGCAATCACCGCCACCTGATCGTAATGGTGAAGTCTCAACGAATGGCGTCATAAGAATCAGTAGCCGCTGGGGACAACACGTTGCGTGAGTCCTTTCCGGACAAAGCAAAGCGTCGACATCCATTGGTACTGTTGATGGTAGTGTAAGACAGACGTCCAACAGGCATTCTTCTCCGCATAGCAGACTTCGAAGCACAGGTAAGATGACATTTTTCCAGATTGGTCTGAATGAAAGAAACCAGGTTGTATTCAGATCTCTTAGCCGGGCCAATCCGAGGACCTTAGTGATACGGTCTCGGTATCGTATTGCTAGGATCGTTTCTTCCATCGTAGCCTGAGTTTTGTCTGTGACTTGGCTTGCCATATCGGAGCGGAAGCACCAAAAATACAATTCCTGCTACAAGTCCCAAAATAAGAGGCAGGCCACCGAAAAGAGAGTGCACAAAATTCGGGAAGATGCCCAGAACCATTTCACATGGTGTTAACAGTCCTGAAAATATTGTTTCAAATACATGTGCGATGCCGCTGGTATCTGACATGTTTAAAATTTGGCTTAACATTTCTACGAAATGCATGGGGCAGTTTGTTGATAATAGGGTATGTATCTCTGCTGCTGTTCTTGCAGCCGGCAGGTCATACGTCTCTTTGGACGAGGTAAAGGCACAGTTGTCTGTAAAAGAATAGATTTCATTTTGCTTAAAGTATCAATTTGAATAGAAGAGATATTCACAGAAGGCCATAATGCCGCATCCATGTCTGGATTGCTGTTTGGATACAATACTTGCATACAACAAATGACCCTGGAAGTAACGCTCACGAGATAGGGTGTTCCTGGCATCATTCCACAACAGCTGTGGTCACTTAATATAACGTAGCTACCGTTGGAAAGATGTCTGAAAAATGGCTCTATCTGTGTAGCTGGGGTACCATGCAGATGACATGAAAGGTTGTTTGATGAACCTTTGTAAGAGCTATGCAAGTTTATACCTTCGCATAGGAGTGTACCGCTCAGTGATGTTTTACAATTATTACCACTAAGAAATACCTCTTTCTTGCCCCCAGTCTAACATCTATGTGTTTAAGGTAAATTCCAGGTTGATTTTATGTATCCTTTACCCAACCTTTCATACAGGCCTGCTGGTATTTTACGTTTGTTAGGCGCGCAATCACAGGATTCCAAGTATCCGTCTTGAAGATGATTAGTCCCAATACCTTCTAGAACCAACTAGCGTGACAAGGAATATAACTCTTGCCGCAACCAATTGGCTCCCAAAAGGAAGGGAAAGTGGAAGACAAGGGAAGGGGAAGTGGAAGAGAACCAAACAAATAACACAGAATCTCTTCAAGAGATGACTGTCCTCTGTTTCTCAGGAAGTACTCTGGACTTTCTTCCAATGCCACCTTTTGTCTGAGTGGCTGCGTGACATCAATCACAGAAGGTACACAAGTAACTAACAATTCAAAGAGACTCCTAAATCATTGCGTTTTAATTTACTTGACCAATCCTAAAACATACCAAAGTAAGAATAGCCCATTCCAATACTTCGTAGTTGCAAGGCAGTTTGAATTTCAGCAAACTATTCTCCTTTAAAAATAAGCACAAAAGTATGAGCATCAAGGGTAAACAATTTCTTGGGAACAGTTATTAACCAAACTAAATAATGAGTTAGTATAACTTGTAAATACTCATGCAAACTCAATATTGTCCTACCTTGCTTTTGGAGGTTCTTGTAGTAACTGGGGTTCTGTAATTACAGTAAACAAGAGAAAGAAGCAGCCTAGAAAATGCCTATCAACTTCGATTAGATCTCAAAACATAGGAATGGCAAGCAAAACAGTTGTAGTCACTGTTGCATTGTTTCGCAATTATAAGAGAACTGATTTTTAACATCACTGTTACAATTATTCTTTATTGTCCAGAAATAGTCTTCAGTCTTATCAAGCGTCTTTGTTATTTTCGCTCTGACATTTTCTAAACAAAGATTCCAGTGTCACAAGGCTTTTTTCCGATCGTCTTTGCCAAGGGTTGTTTGTCAACAAACTAAAAATCTTACTTCTTCTTGTTCGCGTTCACAGAAAGAAGAATTGCGGGGACCGCTTTGTCTGGGGAACGGGTCCGATCTCCTTTGAGTTCCGATGCCGAAAACCGGAAGTTCCGACCTTGGATTCGTGAAAGAAACTCCCCCGCGATGGAGATCTCTGCCAGTGAAAGCCCCGAAGGCTCTGGTGAGTGGCGCCGTACGCGAGGCAGGGAAGGGCAGGAAAGCTGAGTCCAGAGTCCAGGAGGGAGGAGGAACAAGGCGACAGGCTGCAGAGACGCTTCGTGGAATCCCGTAATGACGCCAGGCTTGGACGAAGCGAAGCGTCTCTCAGAAGGTCTGAAAGGCTTTTATAGTCTTTCATGCAGGTGTTAACAGCCTTCAGTTTGCGCTCACTAGCACACATGCTCCACGTGCTAACTTAATGAATATTCATACCGAGCAACAGTTCTGACCAAGAATAGGAAAGCAACAAGCTTTGGTACATGCAGAATAGGTAAAGCAACAAGCTTTGGTACATGCAAGCTTTACATAATTTCCTATTAGCACCAGACATGATTATAGCCACAGACATTATTAAACCAACAGATCTATGTCACCCACAGATGAGGAAAACCAAGAAGCCAGACAGTAAGTGCCCATGACAACTTTTGGCAGTATTGAAACTGAAAAGTCGTTATCGGAATTGTAATGGTGCCATGTATTATCCATTCAATGACATGTCTTTCTGACATTGTCAATGGTAATCTCTCAAGTTTTTCAATGCTCAGCAATGTATAGTCTGCTCCTCTCTGTGCCAACGAGATTTGTCTATCAATAAGGTTAAAGATAGAAAATAATGACGTTATGTTGATTAGACGCCATGGCACGTGACCTCAAAGTTTTTGTAACGTCCAGCCTAGCTGAACAATAGAACGCAATTGGGGCTGACCATGTTGTAACATTATCATATCCTGTTCTATTACATCAATAGCAGATGATACAATGCTGTCCAGTGAATAGATTCTGGAGGACAGAGTCGTTAACCCATTGTCCACTACAGACATGTTTTTTTTTCCAAATTAATTTCTCGTATCTTTTCTGCAGTTTTAATTTGATTTAATTTCCAAGCCTCATTGTAAGCTGCGTATATACCGGCGTATATGAAACGTTTTTTATGCTGTTTGCGAGGTCCCAGTACGAAATCTCGCAAGTCAGCACCTTCTTTAAGTAAAGTTAAGTGTTGCTTAATTTCGGGAAGTGTGGATCTCTGTAGCCAGTCGAGTCATAGTTTTCCTGCACTGTATGTTGTAACTATCCCTGGATGTTGTCTCTGGGAATATCTTGGGTCTGGCCTGTTCTGTTTGAACCCCTGTATTTTGTTCAGGAATCTATCTTGACAGTTATTAGTGTCTGCGGGCCAGATCAACCATTTGTTCCAATCAGGAAGTGTTCTGTTTTGTTTTAAAATATAGGCTACATCTAACCCTTCATCTTTAGTGGTGTTTCTATCAGGCATTGGCTTTGGTATAGACGGGTTGTTTAAATCTTTTATCTTGGCTAAAACAAGACAAGTTGTTTGCTGAATTGTGCCATTCAGGAACATTATTTGTTCTGGGATCATACAGGCTCTGAACAATGCTTCTAAACCTTGTACCTGCCATTCTTTTGTACCCCAGATGGTTTTTGTCTCAATGTTGTTTTTTCAAAATTCAAAACCAAATGTAGACATTTTTTCATAAAATTTTTCAGAATAAATCAGTTTAGTGTTTGTCAACATGTTTTTCATTCCTCTCCTATTTAACATTTTAAAAGAGAATGTTTCACGATCAGTGACATTAAAGCCCGAGAAGTATGGGAATTTCTCATAAAATGTTTTTGAGCTGCCTTTTGGTGGGGTTGGACAATGTTCCCATTGATTATAATTGAAAATATTTCTAGGATTTGCAGATTTATGCAGATAATGATGCCCAAAGTGGTTGAAACAGTACATTTCCTCGTAATTCGATGAGCCCTGTAAATAATCATGTGCTGTAAATTTTGCTGGCATTTCTAAATCTGACATCATATTATTAATATTTTCAAAGTCCCAATCATCAGAGAAACTACTAGGTGATACAAAGTCACTTAAAGAAATCTTAAATTGGTGTGGATATTTCAAAAGCTCAACCGGGCCATAAATTTCATAGTCAGTTTTGTCCCAAGCTATACCACCAGGTAAAGGGATGGATGTGATGTTCACTGATGACAGTTCTCTTTTTTCGATGTGTGAGGATCTGTGTGGTTTCAGGTCTAAGTTGATTTTCTGACTTGCTGTGTCCATTGTACTATATTTTCCATCAATAAATCTACCCAAACTTAAAACCAAGATGAGCCGTAGAAGGAGGAAAAGTACGCCTAACACAACCCAAATTTTAATCCATTGTGAGTTTAGATATGTTTCTCCGAGTTGATGAAAGAGTTCTGTGATTTTTTCTTTGAATGTTTTTGTTGCTGGCTTGTCTCCATGTTCACTTGGATCATCGGAAAAGTCATCTAAGTTGATAAAATAGCCAGATGCAATTCTGTCAATTGGTGGGATTGCCTCCGGATTACTATTGATCTTTGCATTTTCTTTTGTTACATTTGTATAGTCCTAGGCTACATCGTTGTAGACTGGTGTTTCTTGATAAACACATGATTGTGGTTTCACCAGGTTGATTGATACAAATCGGTTCTCCTTTTTTTCCAGCAAGGGGCGGTGGTACAACTGATCTTGTTCCGCTGACAGCTAAGACAGGTACTGTTTTTCTGTAAGAAGGCCCAAATTCCTTCTTCACTGCGATCTTTTCTCTGACCAGATCCCCAATCTTTGGAATCCAGACAAGTCTTGCTGGGACAGGTGGTTTTTCTTCAGTGGTAGTTGGCTTTAGCTTTTCGTTACTTAGACTTTTTCTTGTTTCATTTAAGTCCTGTAAAACAGCCAAACGAACTTTGATATCAAAGGCTTTTTGTTGCACCACTGAAGTCTGACAATCCAAGTCCTGAATGATCATTCTGGTACCAAATAAAAGTTCATACGGACTGATACCTCCTAGAGAATTTTTTGGCATATTATTAAAACTACGTTAGACACTTATTAGATATTTGACACACCCATCACCCGAACCTAATACCCTCGCTGTTATAGATTGCTTTATGTCCCGGTTTTTTCTCTCCACTACCGCCTTTCCCTCGGGATGGAATGGACTAGAATACCGCAATGCAAATGCCCATGCTGGCCATGGCCTCCTTTCAAGCCCGAGACCCTGGTCAGAATGTAGCATGCCAATTGCGTATGTGCCGATAAAGACTCGCAAATCTTTTATAACAGTTCTGGCGTCAGCCGAGCGTTGGAGCCACATCCAAATGAATCTTTGTCTTAATATTTATGGGACCGCATATGTCCGGTCGGACGTCTGCGCATAGATAGCCTGATGCTGTCTAATAGTGGTATCTGGGCTGGTTCACAACTACGATCTCTGTTGCAGTCCTCACAATTCATTGCAAATTTATAATTTTCTACGCTCATCCCCGGCCACCAGTATTGTGATTGTAATTCTATTAGAGATTTCAGGATCTCTTGGTGCCTCAGACCCAATCTCATGTGTGCTTCTTGTATCAAGAAGACTCTCCGGTTCGTGTTTGGAAATACTCTATCCCCCACTCCAGGGATTTGAGCAAACGGAACGGAGTTCGCATCAATTATGTATGTATTGCCGAGTGGATAGTTTAGAGGTAACGCCCCATAATTGCCTTCCATTGAGGCTTTTACTGCAAGCAGCGTTTAGCCATCTATTTGTTTTTTTGCATGCTTTTTTGTAGCTACGGAAGCCGAGAGATCAGCTGCCGCTGTTGCTCTATCAGCCAATGAATTCCCTGCAACATGAACAGCATCACGTTGAAGACTCGGCGTATGTATCACGTGATTCTTTTGTAGTTCTTTCTGCAAAAGAACTACTTGTTCCCATAGTTTTGTATGCTTTATTGTGGCACCTGCCTCATTTTTGTAACCATTTTTTATCCAGGTCTGCATGGAAATATTGTAAGATCGGACGCACTAATGCGAATCGCACACTATTAGTGTCCGGAATTCGCAATTGGCATTTTCAAGCGCCATCTTTAGAGATCTTATTTCAGCTCGCTGAGCTGTACAGTTTCTGAGAGATTCAGTTTTAGTGAACATCGGTCTGAATTTACCTAGGCGCCAGCGACCTTTAACAATCGCGCATGCTGCATTGTAAATCTGTTTTTCCACAATGTAGTGTTGTGCAAATCTGTCCATGTAGATTACACAGGTGTACTGTTCGAGGGGCAGAATTTCGATCGGCAGAGGACATTCATTTTCATATTCCATATATTCTAGTTTTTTCATTTTCGGATCAAATGCATGTGTCACGTCTTCTGTTGCAAGTTAAGTTTCCCATTTTATCCATTTTGTATCTAGAGCTTTAGCATTAGGATTGCCTGGTACTGGTACCGCCTCAAGGGCGGATACTGCTGTTAAAACAGATATCCTTTTTCCCTGGGCTAGGGCTC
The DNA here is from genome assembly GCF_964263255.1 of Lissotriton vulgaris. Taxonomy (NCBI): domain Eukaryota; kingdom Metazoa; phylum Chordata; class Amphibia; order Caudata; family Salamandridae; genus Lissotriton; species Lissotriton vulgaris. Next base: position 658,198,725 of record NC_141689.1, read on the forward strand.
TTTCTTGTGCTACAGAAGTTTGAACCGCAGTTAGTATTTTTTCAGTAGAACTGAATTTCATTTCAGCTTGTGTGTACAAATGTGATTTGTAAGCTATTGGTACAGTTTCTCCCTCATTAGTGGTCAGGTATGTGAATCCGCATCTTCCTGGGATGACTCGGATTACAAGGTTGCGTTCATTTGCGCGTGTTTGCAGTTTTGTTTTAGTTAACATATCTGTCTGTAATGATATTAACATTTCTGTGTGTTTTTGAGTCCAATTAATTAGTTTAAAATCAGGTTTTATTAGTTCGTAGAGAGGTTTAACCCTCTCTGCATAATTTAGAATGTATGTTCTTCCGAAATTCAGGAAACCTAGTTTTGATTGTAATTTCATCAGCGTTTTTGGAGTTTGGAGTACTGCAGACTTCTCTAAGAAGTTGTCTGCTAAGCTTTTGCCTTCACTTGATAATTCATATCCTAAAAATAGGGCAGTTAGATGGGCAATTCGTGATTTTTTAAAGTTAAATTTGTACCCTTCAGCTGCGAACCCAAGTATTATGGTGTTCACTCTTTTCAAGTGAGTCTCCAGGTCATCGTCTGTACGATAGATGTCATCAACATAGGATAATGCCTCATCATCATACATTTGTAGTAACTCGGTTACCCTGGCTGAAAATAATCCTGGGCTGTTCTTGAATCCCTGTGGGAGACGACAACATTGTTTGTGGGTCCCCATGCTGGAGAAAGCGGTCAAATATCTGCTTTCAGGTGCTATGTTTTGACAGAAGAAACCATTTGAAATATCTAATGTCGTTTTATATTTTTTGTGCACAATGTTATTCATTAGTGCTGCACTGTGTGAGTTTTGTACTACAAAAGTTTTACAGCAGGAGTTTAGATGTCTGTAGTCCAAAACTAGACGATATGAATTGTCTGGCTTGGAGAGAGGAAACAAAGGATTGTTCATTTGTGAGGCGCATGTTTCAATCACCCCTTGATATTCAAGTTGATCTGAAAATTTCTTTTACTTGTTTTTTAGCTTCTTGCTTAACAGGATACTGCCTCTGTGCAGTAGGTTGATTTTTTAACTGGATTTTATAGTGAGGAGAATCCTCATCCCATCCTACATGATTTTTATATAATGCAGGGTCTTGGGCCTCTGCCCATTTTCTAGCAAGTGTGTATTTTTTATGAATTGGAATGTGATTTGAGAAGGCAGGCATAATCATTTCTTCGCCATGTGGGCACTCCCTGACAAAGTCTGGTGGCTAGTCTTTCTCTGCTAGAAGGATATCATAGCCTTTAGATAGATTCTCCCAAAAGAGACCTTTTATTTTCCTAGTTTTATCTCCCTCTGTACGTAATGTTATTTCATATAGTTTATGGGGCACGCTCACTCAGGTGTCTGCAGTTTCCACTTGAATGTATTCATTCGTGTCCACTGTCTCCAGAAGATTCTTCAGGATCTTGCGAGCTATGGTCACTTCTGCTGCGCTGTCTAGCATTGTCTGGGCCCACTCTCCGTTTTTCAGTTGTGTCCCCAGAATTCTCTGCATGTTTTATTTTAATACTGGCTACCTTCTTTCTGGGAAATTGTAATTTTTTACTTTGATGAGCAGGTTCTCTGTCTTTGGACTTGACGTGCTCTTCTTTATGGTCTGACCATTCTCTTCTTTCCGATTTCTTTGATGAAGTCTGAAAAGATCAAGAGGAACGTGTATCAATATCTTGATATCTGTCAGGTTTTCTCAAATTGTCCCTATTTCTAAGGTTGTATATTTTTTCAGAGGGCTCCCTTTGGGGAGACTTGCCCCCCCCTTCTGGAGATTTCTCCATTGGGGAGACCTTCCTCTGGACTGAAATTGTTTTTTCTCTGGGAGTGGTTTGTTTGTTACCCTCCCACTTCTTCTTCTGAGAATTGAGATTATTTTTAATAAAAGTGTTTTTCACGATTTTCAATTAGTTGGGGGTTTTACTGGTTCACCACCCAAACTAATTCTGCCTAATTCTTCATTGGATTTTTCAATTATTTTAGCAAGCTCAAAATGTTGGCCTGTTATATCTGTCTCCTTCCATTTTTGGCGGATTGCCACACATGCTGCTTCTCCTTTTATGTTGGCTAATAATATAGCTGAGACCTGCTTAAAGTCTTTCAGTAATGTCATACCCAGAGTTAAAGCAGGTTCTGGACCGTATTCATTTTGAATCTGTCTTAGTACATCTGGTATAACCGCCATAGACGGAACACCATGTGTTTTTGTGTAGATGGAAGCAAAGACTGTACCCCAAGAGTCACAGTCCTCCACATGTGGTGCGATCCCCATTGGGAGACAGATAGTCAGAATTCTGTGTTTTTCGTGAGGGGTAGTATCAGGAAATACTACCTCTATCTGAGTGATTTTTTGAGCTAACCAGAATGGAATTTGTTCCCGTTTTGCGGGTGTTTTACCAAGACATGATTGTATATTCTGTGGTGTAATCTTGTTTGTGTCCCCCTGTTGAGGGCTGTTTTGTGGAATTTTAATTGCAGGTTGTACTGTTGAAGTCCGCATGACATATTGAACCAATTGTTTATGAATTTTAATTAGTTGTTTTAGCTGAACTAAAAGTTATCTGTCTGACATTGCTGTGGTGTGTAGCTGGCTAGAACCGGCCATGTGGCTTTTGGTCTACCTAGTGGACCGAGCCTGGTAATGTAATTTTGATGTTTTAGGGCGCCATTAAACAAGAGCTGGTGCTCTTGGTATGTTAGTTAAATTTCAACTTCCTCGAAAGGAGAGTATTTCGCTGGAGATTTCACTATTTTGTAGTAGTGGAACTCTTGTGTTACATCCAGGTATAGAATACCTCTGTCTGCCGAAATTCATGTGCCTCTACCACAAATATGACTGTACCACCTTTTGATGATACTCCATTTTCTATAGGTTTTATAGTTATGGTTTTTCTTATATTGACCGGGATGATTATTGCATCATAGTCGTTATCTCGGACAAGTGTGTCATCCGCTGCGAGTTGAACTGCCAAAGCAGCTCTCTCCCTTTCGTCCTCACTCTCTGTCATTTTACTGACTGAAAGTTTTGCAGAGCAATTTTTGAGGAAACGAAGATTAGGTGCACAATATTTTGGAACACTATATCCTTCAACGTTGACTATACAATACACTAATACACAGGATTCTTATCCTACTAAGTTCCGGTGCATATTTAACCTTTCACCCACTCCAGACGTCTATTGGAGTTTTTACGGGAAAATGGGGCCTGTGTGAAAAGCACGACTGAGTTACTCTATTATCTTGCGTTAGATTATCGCCTTACCAAACGTTGGGCGCCATGTAGTGTAGTTCCTATTTTCCCAATTGGCTCTGCGCATTGGAATAACATAAACGATAGTTTAGACGTAGGACTGAGGTCTACTATGTCTCTATTGAATACGTTAGACTTAATTTAGGTTTGCCAGCTAGCTCAGAGGTCACTAGAAACTTTCTCGAATGAACAGGGAGGATTGAACTTCCCTGATTAGACAAGAAGGGATTCAGCTTCTGACAACCGCATAAACATGACAACTTTGCTCCCACAGAATAAGAAGTATATCTCCAGAGTCGTGTGAAAATAATAGATAGCTATTTCACTCAGTCAATCGTGCATACTTAGTTTCACCAGAGTGCAGAGAAATAGAGAGACAGGCGTTTTCAATAAAAGGTGTTATTTATTGAGCAGTCTTCTTTCTCATGCAAGAGAAATTAATTGCCACAATTGCAATACTTGTTATAAAGTAAAGTGCGTACAGTAAAAGGAGTATTATGAAATAATACTGCAAAAGCATTGATATGGTTTCTTAGCCATATGATACTTTAAAAGGTAAAAAATATATACAGTCACATACAATGATAAAAGTTTGACTAAACGTACTCAACTGGTGCTTCTAAATACGCCTACCCCGATGTACCTAACCTTAGCCTAGTACGTGGGAAGGAGTATATAAGCTGCAGTTTAAGTTAAGTTAGTTTTTGCCAAGAATCTGACTCAAGAATTCTCTAAGGATCTAATAAGCTCCGTACCTTGTTTTTAGAATGGAGGAGGTCTTGTATCTCGCTCTCAGGACTCGATCTCCCAGTAACCCGCAAGGGTGACTGGAAACATTGGAGCTGGATTTTCTCGGCAGGAGAAAAAGATAGCGTCTTTCTCAGTGCGTCAAAATGGGAGGGACGGCTTCCTTTGGCACTTGCATCAGCTGGGCTTCGGATAAGTAGATAGCCGCTCTGCTCCAAACCACCGTGTCTTGCTTAAGGAAAAAGCTGGTATATTTATACCTGGAAGGTGCAATGTTTGATGTAAGGTTGGACATAAGACATCAATAAAAGATGTCACTAAGAACTGGCCGTTCTTTCAGTGCTCGCAGGAGTTCTAGGACAAACCAAAACAAAAGCATGGGGAATTCCCATGTTGCTGGAGGTTTGGTTTGTTGAAGGAACTCGTTGTATTTTTAGGAGTCTAAGGAAGTAGGCTTGCCGTATTTGGTTTGCATTGGCTATTACTAAATATGGATTTGATTCTTATGCATTTATAAGGGTATGATTTGTTACACATTCTAGAGAGAGAGACATTCCCTTAACCTACCCAACCCTGAATCACTTTTGGAGCCACTATCCCAATTCTGCGATGCCTTCCTTCAACCTTTGGTGAAGCAGATCCCTTCATACCTACAGGACACCAGAGACGTCCTCCGTCTGATTAATGAAGTGATGTCAGAGAAGATGTTGATCTCCTTCTAACTCTAGACGTAGAAGCGTTGTACACCAACATCCCGCAACAAGCTACCCTGGAGGCTGTGGACTCCGTTCTGCGGCAGGAAGAGTGGTCCTCCTCCACCCCGATAGCCTTCATCATGGAACTAGCCCATATAGCCCTCACTGAAAACTTTTTCAGGTATGAGTCGCAACTCTACCACCAGATCCGCGGGACCTCGATGGGTTCGACGTTTGCACCGAGCCTGGCCTGCATCTATATGGCAACCTTCGAAAAAAACCACATCTACGTACCCGAGCAGAACCCGTTCCGAGAACATCTCACACTCTGGCGTCGATATATCGACGATATTTTAGTCTTTTGGAAAGGTGATCGGACCAGCTGCGAAGCATTTTGTGCGTGGATTAACCTGCAAGACCCCTTTTTGAAATTTACAGGCACGATCTCTGAGGAATCTGTACCCTTTCTAGATCTGACAATCACAACAACGCTGTTTAAGAAAGGGACAGACAGGAACAGTCTGCTTTTGTATAACAGCCACCATACCAGAGCCCTGAAGGACAACCTGCCTTTTGGGCAATTCCTGCGGCTTCGCAGAAACTGTACATCAGTAACAGACTACAAACAAGAAGCTAATAATCTCCAACACAAGCTTCAGGACAGGGGGTACCCGACTCTACTTCTTAAGTCATCATCTAAAAGGGCTCTCAACAATAACAGAGACTCATTGCTGGAAGTCCATACTAAGGAGCAAGACAACACAATCACATGTGTAACATCTTACACAAGAAACTCCAACTTCATAAAAAAGACTGTGAACTCACATTGGGGAATCCTCAATACGGCGGGCCTTGAAATAACTCGGCCGTGTTTCGCATTTAAGAGGACATCCAACCTCAAGGATACCTTGATCCATACCCGCCCCAAGAAAACGAGCACCCGCCCAGTTAATACACTTTGGGACCTGCCACCAGTGACGGGACATTATACTTGTGGTTCCTGTGTTGTTTGCCCTCAGACCATCCAAGGTAAAACCATAGAACTTCCAAACGGTTTCACCTGGCACCTCAACAAGCATACAAACTGCAACAGCGCAAGATGCATCTACATGCTGACATGTCCATGCAAGATGATCTACATCGGCATGACGATGCGCACCGTGAAACTACGCATCATGGAACATAACAGCAACATCCGCTGTAAAAAGACACACACCAGGCTGTATGAACACTGTAGACAACACAACCACCTGGCAGAAAACATACAATGGACTATCCTTGAATGCCACCCTTCCATTAACCTACAGGCATTATTCAGAATGGAACAGCGATGGGTGCATCGTCTCCAAACAGATGAACATGGTCTAAATGATTCTGTGCCTTGGAATATGCTAGCCAGATAATCTAGACTTGGATTGTTCCTACCCAAGACTAAGTACTATCCTGCTACACCCATTGTAGGCACCCCCAGCATTCTCTCAATTGGGGTTACTCCATTCCAAGATGGCGCTTTGCTAAGAACATTGATTCGGACGGTGGCTGCCCTCTCTTTCCACACCACGCTTGCCCGCGTTACCTAGCAACGCTTTGCACACACGCCCACTCGCGGCATTCTGCTTCTTTAGCAGCTCAGCCACACACCGATTCACCGGCTGTCCTGCGATCTCGCTGCTGTGGTAGAAGTAGGTGCTTACAAGCCCAGTGCCTCGAGCATACAAGGTAAGATGTGGTCCACGGACACGATGGTTCTGTGTGTGTAGTGGTCTAGTTCTTGCTGCTCAGCCATTAGTAGTATGAATGTTAGTGGAATGTTGGTGCGCGCGTGAGTGGAGTGTTGGAATGCTTGTGTGAGCGTGAGGATTCAGTTAGAGTAGTTGGAGTCGGGCTGAGCAGCAAGTGAGCTGCTCCTGGTGGGGTCCCCCCATGATACTTACTATCTGAAGAATAAAGCATCCTTCTAATGCTACACCTTGTCTACTCATCATTTATCCATCTTATTACATATGGCGACGATCAGGAAAAACCCGCATGTGCTGTATTGAAGGATGTTGAACTTAAAACGGAATTTAACAAAGGTGAAACAGCTAAAACGAAATTGAAAACGGAACTTTAAAAAAGGTAAAGCAGCTGTTTTTGGGAGCCTGACACCTGGGGACCCCACCAGTGACTGTCACCGTCGCCCGCTGAAATGTGTCAGGACTCGAAGCTCTTCATGCGACAGTTGTCTGTTTGCTGTTTTTGTATCCGTAAATATACCGGACCTGTTTCTACCAATTTAAGATTTATCTATCACTCTCCCAACAATCTTGGATCAGTATGAGCCCCATCTGAGGAGAATCCGACTAATCCGAGGCACTGCGGAGCTCTAATGACAAGTTAAAGAGAGATCGGTAAAGTGATCTGGCTCGCTCGACATCGATTTCAATGTCAGGGCAGAGTTGTGTAATTTATCCATTGAGCCATTGAGCGGGAGAGAATGAATGGTTGCTGCCATCTTCTGGATGGAAAACGAACTTTTATTTGGACTTTAAATTAATTCGAGGAGTAAGACTATTCAATTTCGTTTCCTCTGGGAGTCTGCACAATTTCGCTTCATATTGATTGGCACCTGGGTGAGCAGTTCGTCTGTGGGCAATGTTTATTTACTTGGTTTTGGCCCTATACATTTCTTGGAGCTCCCTATGTCAGTTAAACCGCAGTCAGTTTGAATTTAGCTCGAGCCACGCTCACCTGCATCTTTTCACGAGACGATTCGATCTTCATGACATCAGAGTTCCTCCTGGACGTCTGTGTTTACTGACGTACCGTGAACCACCTGGGTCTACGTCTACGTCGAAAAACGTGCCGCCATTTTGTGTTTTCACCGGAGCTCTACATTTAGTCACGCAATCTTCCGCTTCTGCCAATCATCTTGGCTCATCTGTGCCTGGCAATATGTTGAAGCGTCTGTGTGAAACTATCAACACCGTTGTTGTCATTGGCCTCATTGGCCACAGGGTGCAAGTTTTTCTCTCTCCACTCGAAGTACCTAAAGGATTTTCTGATCGGCGTGGGACATGTTCAACTTAAACCAGTTGCTGATTGGTGTGGGACATGTGCAACACTATTCTCGGGTGAGAGAGTTCGCTCACCGGCGGCTATCCTATTCGCTTTACTGTGTTTTTAGTTTAAAATTATTCGAGAGTTGGTAATAATTTTCGTTTAAAAAAAAAAATCTTAAAGTTAATTTGCCTGTGTTGCACCTTTAGCAACACCATGCTTTTGGCTTATTTATAAATATAATGAATTTGCCTGTGTTGCGCAGTTTTGCTTTTAGCAACACCAAGCCTTTAGCTACTTTATTTTACAAAAACAAATGTAATGAATTTGCCTGTGTTGCTCAGTTACGCTTACAGCAGCACCAAGCTTTTAGCTTATTTGTTTAAAAAAAAGGTAATGAATTTGCCTGTGTTGCGCAGTTTCGCGTTCAGCAACACCAAGCTTTTAGCTTATTTGTTTAAAAAAAATATGTAATGAATTTGCCTGTGTTGCGCAGTTACGCTTTCAGCAACACCAAGCTTTTAGCTTCTTTATTTTAAAAGATGTCATTAATTTGCCTGTGTTGTGCTTACAGCAACACCAAGCTTGGTAGCTTATTTAGTTAAAAAGAAAATGGCATAGGTACTACAGTTTTATTTATAGGCTGTAGGATATGCTATTCATAACTCATACATTAGTCAAGTGTTTTCTTTTCAGGGAATGCATTTATATGTTATGGTTTTGGCCAATCTATTTATTATCAATGCTCTAAGCTTTGACTGTTTTTAGGGTAGTTATGTTTGGGAGCTGGTCTCCTTACACTTGTTTTATGCTTCAGTGTGGGTGATGCGCACACCTTTTTACACTGTCTTCTCCCTATACAGTTTTGTGCTTTATGCAAGTATAGATTGTTGCCTACAGCTTCTTAATTCAGCCAGTAACGGAATTTTCATAACACGCATTCATTGCCCGTGTCATTTTAGTCATACTGGAAATGGCACATAACTCATTAATGTACGTTATTTAATTTAACTATATGATTATAGTTTGTTTTATCAAGGTTCACTTTGTTGTAGCCTTTGGCTACGTGGTCTTCCTGGCTTGTGGATTTTCCATTTAGTTAAGGGGTTGCCACTTTTTCCTGTGTACGGGGATTTCCACTTTATTGGATAGGTCACTTCGTGATATTCACTTTTTCGTGCATATATCACCTGCTGTGTCTCTACTTATTTTGTTTTAATTTAATGGGTTTAATTATCCACTGTGTGTAGATTCTACAGCTTCTGTAATTTTGTGACAGTGTATGATTTTATTCTTTTAGTTGTGGTACATTATTCCTCACCTTACCTTGTCACGTTGAACTTATTTTATAGATCATCAGGGTGAAATCTTCACCTTTCTTAATATATTTTGTTTTTCTCTTACTCTTTGTAATATGCTTATGAATTGCATACTATGTCTTTTGTTCTTTATTAATGCAATGTATTTACTTTTGCGATTTATTGCATATTTCTTTTCCTTCACATCCTGTGTTAGCAATTTTACACCAATGTTATTTCATGTTGTGAATGTACTTACAGAATTTTTGTTTCCTTTCAAAAGGGGGAAGGTGATGTAGTGGTCTAGTTCTTGCTGCTCAGCCATTAGTAGTATGAATGTTAGTGGAATGTTGGTGCGCGCGTCAGTGGAGTGTTGGAATGCTTGTGTGAGCGTGAGGATTCAGTTAGAGTAGTTGGAGTCGAGCTGAGCAGCAAGTGAGCTGCTCCTGGTGGGGTACCCCCATGATACTTACTATCTGAAGAATAAAGCATCCTTCTAATGCTACACCTTGTCTACTCATCATTTATCCATCTTATAACAGTGTGCCATCAATTGGCAATCCCCTTGGCTTAACCACTTAAAACCATCTTGCTCCGTCAACCACAATCATAACCGGAATATTTATTCTATTCAGGTAACTACCTTACAGCTCAGGCGCCACAAGGACAGTCAGTGGGGTCCGTCTACCAGGGACTAAGGGTAAGGACCTCTTGAGAATATTCGACCCTGGTGTTCCCGGTTGTTCTTCACCGATTGAAGTGCCTTGGTTCTGATTTTAAATTTTCAACTCCCAATTTAACGAATGCACTACCCCTTGGCTGTAAACCACAAAAGAGTGACTAAGCATGGAGTGTATAGCCTTATGTACATCGTTTTTATGCAACCTTACCACTGATGACATTTGGCACTTAAAATGCAAACCCTCTCCCCGCTTACTTTGTTTTGTAAGTAATTTCTCTCTCTAGCACCTTCACTTCGTGTTGGTAGGGTTCATTGTACCATACCTTTTGTGCATGTTGACTATACTTGTATAATCTTCCAGTTGTTAGGCACAACATTGACTGTGCCCTTCTCTCCTTCTTTCCCCACACCTAGGGCGGGAAATCACGCAGGATCCCATCCTGCGATACTCTGCAGGTTGTATATCTAACTTTTGCTAACGGTTAACAATCCCTGCAAGTTGATGAGCATTTAGGTCCTGAAGAATTGCCCTAGTGGCATGAAACATGTTGACCGCACCATAGGCGAGGGTTGAACGAGGCCAGATCACCTTACTCTTTGTGCCTCGGTATCCCTCCCTTCACCACTTTTAAACGAGGCAGTGAGCCATATCATTAAAGGTTCTTAATGGACTCCACTGACCTTTTTTAACTGTTCACTCACGCTCACAATTGCACCCCCTTCTGGCCCCTCACACACATGCATCTATTGGCTGAGGAATAGAAGATCTCCACTAAAGAGTAGCACCCAGTGCTACCCGACAGGCATTGCACCGCCAGCCTGCTGTTGGAGCAGGAGGCCAATGATGACACAAAACAATCATCGGGTGGGATGGCAACAGTCGTCCAACCTTTGAATTGTGTGAGGCGTCCTTAATTCCGTCAAGGGATTACCTCAATCCCTATCACACAACACATTCTAGAGAGAGAGACATTCCCTTAACCTACCCAACCCTCTGTGGGGAACTCTGTACACCCTTTTGATTCCCTATGATTTGTTATAACCACATAAGGGCATAAATCGGGAATATTTAATTAGGGTCATAGATAAGATCACAACACTATGAACATCATTTTCTTCTTGTATAGCCTACAAGTGAACATTACTTACATCTAAATTCTTGCTCATATGGAAAATTATTGCCTATCACTTGAGAACTTTAACTTGTATTCCTGTGTTACTGTGATAAACAAAGATGGCACAACAAGTTGTGGTCACTCTCCCACCTCCATTTTTAAGTGAACCTGGCAATCCCTCTTTTGCCTGGGAGGATTGGTTCATTATGTTTGATAACTACTTGGAGGCACTTGATGGCAAAGAGTTCTCCTCTAAGAGGAAAAAGGCAATTCTTTTAAGCACCTTAGGCAAGGAAGGACAAAGAATTTTTTAGATTTTTACCTATTGCTTTGCAAGCTAACGGTCAGGCCATCCCTGATGAGTATAAGGAGGCAATTTCAAGGTTAGAGGTCATATTTGCAAAAAAGGAAAATCTTGTCATGAATCACTATAAATCCTATACTCAGAAACAAAGGCCAGAGGAGTCAATTGATGACTTTGTTGCACGTTTGAGAGAACTCTCTATAAAATGCAAGTTTGGGGCCATGTGTGACGAACTCATCCAAGATCAGTTGATTGTACAGTGTAATAAACGCAAGATCCAAGGGGCGGCTAAGAATCCCACCTTGAAGTTGGCGATAGAGCTTTCTCAAGTTATTGAGAAATCCGAGAAGTGTATAAAAGTTATTGAGAATTCAAAGAAAAAAAGTTTGGAACAGGAGGTCTCAGAGGTTTCGGAAAAAGTATGTGACCACGAGGCAGACCAGGCTGTAGATGATTCAGTTGCTGTTGTAAAAAGCGAATTTAGGTCTAATGTAAAAAGAAACACTCCTACTAACAAGGTTTTTACAAGGTGTGGCAGCGATTCTCACACCTCGGAGGCGAGATTTTGCTTCGCTGCCAATAAGGAGTGCCTTAAATGTGGTCGCATTGGTCATTTCTCGAAAATGTGCAAGGCAAAGAGTAGACAAAAAGTTGCTGTGGTGGAGGAGTACACAGATAACTATCCATCTATAAAGAACAAATTGTTAGTTGTTGACGACATTGATGTTGCTAATATCAATGATAAAAGACAGACGAGACCTACGGCTGTTTTCGGAATAGATGGATGTGAAGTATCACTAATGGTGGACACTGGATCACGATATACTATCATTCCTCAATCCACTTTCAAGATGTTGTGGGATGACAAGCCATTACTAGAGAGTGACATTTCTCCAAAGGGGTTCCAAGGAGAGACTATAGACATTGTGGGGTATTTTGAGTAAGAGATTTTATTCAAAAACAGGTCCACAGTGGGTAAGGTCTATGTGTCATTCGATGGTCCTCCTATTTTGGGCTGGCTCCATCAATACGACCTATTCATCATTATCAATCCCAGAGCGCCATGGTGTTGGAGGATGACTCTATTGAGTCTATGATGAATGAATTTGATTCTGTTTTTAAAAGTGATCTGTGTGAACTCAAGGGGTATTCTCATCTCATTAAAGTAAAGGATGATTGTTTAGCTATCCAACATAAGTTGAGGAGGATTCCATTAGCAATTAGGAATGAAGTGAGGTCTTTATTGGAGGAGATGTTGCAGAGTGGAGTCATTGAACTGGTGGAAGGATCCTCATGGGTTTTTCCAGTTGTGATTTCTAAAAAATCTGATGGCAAGTTAAGATTCTGCGTTGCTCTCAGGTCTTCAAATAAATGTGTCATCGCTGATACGTTTCCCTTACCTAATATAGGCGAATTGGTATCCACTCTTGTTGGTGCTAGTTTTTTCTCTAAGCTGGACCTCAAGAGTGCGTACCATCAGTTAAGGTTACACGACAATTGCAAACACCTCACTGCTTTTATCACCACCGAAGGAATTTTCCAATTTACACGTCTGCCATTTGGTCTGATTTCAGCTGCTAGTGTGTTCCAACGCATGGTTGCTGAAATATTTAAGGGGTTAAAGAAGGTGGTGTACTTCCAAGACAATATTCTTGTCTTTGGCAATTCTGTTTCTGACCATAACCAAGTACTCAGACAGGACTTACATAGGATTTGGGATACAGGTCTCACATTGTGCAAAGAGAAGTGTGCATTTCTTGTGGAACAGATTGAGTATTTGGGTCATGCGATTTCAGCCTCTGGTATGAAGCCAAAAAAAGATCTGTTGTTAGCGATACGTTCAGCCCCGCACCCCATGGATAAGGACCAACTCAGATCATTCATGGGGTTAATAGAGTATTACTCTAAATTTGTTAAAACCTTTTTGGAAAAGACAATTTGTTTGAGAGCTTTACTTAAGAAGGGCTGTAAATTTAAGTGGGGATCTGAACAGGAGTCTGCTTTTAGTCAGGTTAAAAATGACATCTGTGAGGCAGGTGTTCTTGCACCCTTTGACACTAAACGTATACCTGTACTCATGGTTGATGCTAGTGCATCTGGGTTGGGTGCCTTGCGTCTACAAAAACATGGTGAAGGAGAACGCCCCATTGCTTTGGCTTCTAGGACTCTGTCTGCCTCTGAATGGATTTTTTTATATACTTTATTCGATATAAAAATATCATAAAAGTAAGGACAAACTTAGTTCATTATAAACATCCATCATTACATACAACAGGTAAGAATATAAAAGTACGTAGCGCCACCCTGTGATCCTCAAAACACAGATTTTTACAAATTGGTTTAAGCCATTTCCTCCTGGCGCCCCCATAAACTGGGCAAGCAAAGAGGAAGTGGAGAGGAAGTGGGGGATGGATTCATTGAGGGCCCCACAACCAGGGCAATTAGAAGATGCCAAGCTGTATTTTTTCCAACCTGTTACCAAATCATTGAGCATTCTATCTTGTTGAGATTGTATAAAGTGGAGATACTGTTCTAATTTATCATCAAGCTGATGCTCCAAGAACTGTTCAGTAAGGATCCCACGGTTGGGTTTGTGGGCCTCCTCTTCTTTCACCCAGTCCCAATAAGCTTTCTTGATAATATGCTTTGCTGGTGGGGTCTGGCTGGCCTATGCCTCCCCATAACCGATTTCTTTTACCAACTGCTTTAGTTTACAGATACATTCGATCTCATTACCTGTATCTAAATTGATGATCTCATTCAGTGCAGCGGCATAAATAGCCAATTCAGGCTCACCCAAAAAAGTAACAGACGTAATCTTACAATATCTTTGATGGAGCGCTTTCCCAGATCTTTACGGAGTGGTATCAGTGGGGTAGAAGGCGGGAGAGAAACCAAACCTCTAAAGAACTTATTTTCTGATCTCTCTAGGTCACTGATATTCTCAAACCCCCATAATTCTGACTCGTAGAGTGCTGAGTGTAATGCTTTCCCCTCATAGACCACGAGGGCTGGGGCTACTGGTCTACTGATGGAAAGCCGCTGTTCTCTCAGGATTGCCCCGGACACGCGCTTGTGATTGAGGAGCATTTTGGCCAGTTGGGTGATCCACTTCATCAAGTTATTGACCCGAATGCCCAGGTAATCAAAAAACTCTACTATGTCTAGTGGCCTGCCATTAAGTGTAATCCCGTTCCTAAAGCGTTTGGATAGGGATAGTGTCATCAGTTTTGTTTTACTAGTATTATTCAATAGACCGCGTGAGTCGAAAAACTGACTGAACCTATCTAGCAGTTTCTGTAGGCCACTTGGACTTTTTGGCATCAAAAGGGACCCCATTGATGAATAGAGAGAACAATGTTGGAACCAGCACACAACCCTGGCGTACCCCCTTGTTCACCGCCACCCTTTCTGTCAACTGTCCCTGGTTTCCCCACTTGACTCTCGCGTAGTTGCCCTGGTGAAGTTGTTTAACCCCTTCGGTGCTCATGACGAGCTCAGCTCGTCATGAGGCACAGTTCTTGTGTGCTCATGACGAGTTGAGCTCGTCATGACCACATCCGTTTCTATTGTGGTCCATCACAGGGGAAGAATATCTCGAGCAGCCAAGGTGTTAATGAAATCAAGAATCAAAGTTGGAATACCTAAATCAGACAGCACCTGCCAAAGCTTGGCACGGGAAACCAAGTCGAACGCGGTCTTAAGATAAATGAAGGTCAAATATAAACTGCCTTTTCCAATGACCACTACTATCCAGTGGATCATATAAAATCTGAAGACTTGGTCCATCGTGCCTACTTTCTGTCTAAAACCTGCCTGGAAGTGCGAAAGCACACTGCCATCATCCATCCACAACCTTATCCTCACAAGGAGGACCCTGCCAACCACCTTCTGTATTAAGTTGATTAAACTAATCGGCCTGTAGTTGGCAGGATCCTCCCTATTCCCTTTTTTATATATGGCTACCACCTCAGCGCCCTTCCAGGAATCCGGGACAGGATGGCCTCTAGCAATTAGATTCATTAAAAGCAAGATGAAATTGGCCCACAATTTTAATTCATGCAAAAGGAGGCCACCAGGAAGGCCATCAGGGCCACCGCCTTTCCTGATGCTTACCCAGCTGCAGCAGAAGAAACCTCATTAATCGTAAAATGTTCAAATGGTCTGGAACCAACGGACAATTCATCTAATGTGGTGCCCTCCAAAGGCAATGGGAGAATCTCACTGTGTTGAGATGGGGTACTATCAGCGTCACTATACAGGTCAAGAAAATGTGCATGCCACTGCTGTTCTGTGATATGGTTGGGTATCAGGTCATCACCCTTCCAAATACCTTTGTTAATTAGCCCCCAAAACACAGTGGCATCTTTCAAATGGGAGGCAGATTTAAGTTCCTGCTAGTGGGCTTCTTCCCAATTTCGCTTAGCTTGCTCAATGGCCCTGGCCTACCCCTTCCTGGCTGTTCTAACTAAGGAGGGATTATTACTTTGTAGGGCCATAGATAGGATATGTATCTTTTCCCTACAAGCAGCTGAGTACCACAAATTTGATGGTCTGAGGAGTTTTTTTCTGGTTGCTAGGCTTCATAGTGGTAAGGAGCCTTCCCAGCCTTTCTATTATATCTTGGTAGAACTTAGGAAGGGGAGAGTTCTGTACTCCCTCCACGGTAATGCTGAGTAGTTCAAGCTCTATAGACTTCTGCTCTATGAGCTCTCTGATACTGTACAGTTTGTCCTCCGCCTGTGAAACCTTATGCCATTTAAGGCGGCGGTTACAGTTGGAGGGCACTACCTCTTTTGTTGACATCCTCGCTCCGTTAAGGGACCTAGCAACAGCCCAGTTATTGCTCAATTGCAAGCATAGGGGATTATGGTTACTCTCCTGGGTCGGTTTGATTTCCATGTCCAAGAGGCCCCAAATCCGTGTGTCCAGCAGGATGTAGTAGATCCATGACGGGAAACTGGGCCTATTGTATGTATTGGCCCTACTTGGATCGGAACGTGTCCTGCCATTCACAACTCTTAAATTATACTCCAGGGTTAGGGCGTTCATTTGGATAGCCCTTTGTGTCAACTTCTTAATTGGGGCTAAACTAAGGGAGGGAATTGCTAATTTGCTGTACTGCTCCCCAGTGCCCAATAGATCCTCACTACACAGGGGTTCGTAAGTGCAATTAAAAACCCCAGCCACAATGGTAACGGAATTGGGCGAAATACTGGACAGCTCATACTCTAGTGCAGCTATGGTTGCAGATGATTGCGCCCCTGGAGACCCTCTAGCATACACGTTAAAAATCTCCACGTTCAGACCGGTTGTAGGGCCTTTCACCGTCGGGTGTAAGATATCATTTGAGAGGGTAGTGTGCATGGTAGTTGTCCAGTTAAGGAAATGTTTAACCAAATTAAAAGACCCCCCCGAAGGGCGGCCTTTCCCTGAGCTTGTAGCTGGAATAAAATAAATAGCAAACCCAGGACAAGGGAACCATACTCCATGTCTCCTGGAACAAACAGATATCTTGGCTGTCCATAAATTCATTCCACTCTGGTAGCATCAGTTTTTTTTTGTAGGCCTGCTATGTTCCAAGAGAGAAAGCAGATTACCCCTGGGTTACTTCCCGCAGACCAAATGCCTCTATCATCTGCACAACTAGTACAGACAGTGTATAAGCTTCTCCCCTCCCCTCTTCCCAGCCCCCGACTGCTTGGACAAAGGGCCTTTCCATCACCCCCCCCCCCTCTGCTTCTGTGCAAGAATCAGGTGCCAGAACTACATCCAGTCAATCGACTGTGCTCAGTCCAGACTCTCTTCCTTCCCTCTCAGACGACCATAGTGGGGAACTACGAATCTGTATTGCAGAATGCCTGGGGGGGGGGGGGGGGAGGGAGTACGGAATTCGAGAGCCACCAGGTTCTCCGCAATTTCAGCGTTAAATACCTGAATCTCAATACAGTCAGTCTGCGAGTTGCCCATTGAGATCCTCCTTACTTTCGCCACGTCCTCCCGTATTACCAACCTACAGCCCCTCACATGTCGTATCCAGTGCATCACTTTACCGGAGTGAAGCTATGGAAGTTTGTTTTAGGAGGGTGCTGATCTAGTGAGATTCCTCTACCACCCTGAGCTATACCTGTCTCGGTATAAGAGTTGGATATATTGTGTAGAGTAGACCTTTCTGTGGGGACCTGGGCACAGATCAATTATCTTGTTGTTGGCCTGTTACTAGCCGCCTTAGCACTCCCTACCGCAGACTCGATG
Source organism: Lissotriton vulgaris (assembly GCF_964263255.1). Taxonomy (NCBI): domain Eukaryota; kingdom Metazoa; phylum Chordata; class Amphibia; order Caudata; family Salamandridae; genus Lissotriton; species Lissotriton vulgaris. The sequence continues at coordinate 658,216,144 of NC_141689.1, forward strand.
CCTGAGCTAGTGCGAGAGGGTGGTATGGAAGGAGAAGATATGCCAGATGGTCTATACATAAGCGCATCCACCTTCTCTCTCAGCATGGCCAGTTCCCTTTCAAGGCATTCTAATCTTTGTTGTAGGGTAATGTTTTGGGGGGCACAAATACTGCACTTTGCTATATAAGTAGACAGCTCTACCACATTATCATTGTTCAAGATGGGAATTATGCTACCCTCATCGATAGATCCTAAAACTGCAAACCTGTTCGAACACGGTAATTGGGCATTTATGCAGTCCCATTGAATCCCCCTGGTGTTAGATCTTATTGCTTCGCTTGGACTTTTCACTGCAGAGAGAGTCCCTAAAGATTCCTCCGCTGATCTATGTACTTCACAGATGGTGGGCTTTTGGGGTGGTTTCTTGCTGAAAATTGCGGGAATTACTCTTCTCTGTGGCTGTGCTAATGCTATCGCATCATCAAGTAAATTAGTATTAGCAGCTAAGTTAATTGTATTACTGGCACCCAAAACATCTTCACATTCATTCACCATGGCTTTGATCCTTGTTAGGACACAATTGCTAGCTGCGTGGGATACTTTCTTAGCTTTTTTCCCTCTTTTACTTAAAAGCGGCCCTCCACTAGCTTCCTCTTTCCCATTGCGTTAGATGCACTAAACATCAGAGCAAAAGACACAGTTCACAGTTACAAGCTCGAGTGTATAGCCAGTAGAGCCCAGGCTGATTGCATCAAGCAGTACCTGGGTCTGTATGTCTGCAGTTCAAATGTAAGAGGGGGGCCCTGCCCTGCCTCTTCCTGGTGATGATGGGCTAGGACGGTCCCGCCCTTGGCACGGGCGCATCCCGCGACTCAGGAATCTGCAGGCAATTAAATGCCCACAGATGGACAAGGGAGGGGCTGCTGGGTAACTCGCGCCACTGGTGCTCTGTGGGGCTTGAAGTCCTGCCCCTGCTGCTGGTCGTCTCCCTCTGTCACAACAAAGCGAAGCGTCTCCCGCGAAGCGGGAGGCGCAAGCAGTTGAAGTACCCACAGGTGGAGAAGGGAGGGGCTGCAGGGTCACTTGCAGTGCTGGTGCTCAGTGGGGCTTGTAGTCCTGCCCCTGCTGCTGGTCGTCTCCCTCGGCCACAACGAAGCGAAGCATCTCCTGCAAAGCGGGAGGCGCAAGCAGTTGAAGTAGCCCACAGGTGGAGAAGGGAGGGGGTGCCGGGTCACTCGTGGCGCTGGTGCTCTGTGGGGTCTTGAAGTCCTGCCCCTGCTGCTGGTCATCTCTCTCCGCCACAACGAAGTGAAGCGTCTCCTGCAAAGCGGGAGGCGCAAGCAGTTGAAGTAGCCCAGAGGTGGAGAAGGGAGTGGCTGCCGGGTCACTAGCGGCGCTGGTGCTCTGTGGGGCTTGAACTCCTGCCCCTGCTGCTGGTCATCTCCCTCGGCCACAATGAAGCGAAGCATCTCCCGCCAAGCGGGAGACGCAAGCAGTTGAAGTAGCCCACAGGTGGAGAAGGGAGGGGCTGCCGGGTCACTTGTGGCGCTGGTGCTCTGTGGGGCTTAAAGTCCTGCCCCTGCTGCTGGTCATCTTCCTCGGCCACAATGAAGTGAAGCGTCTACCGCTAAGCGGGAGGCGCAAGCAGTTGAAGTAGCCCATAGGTGGAGAAGGGAGGGGCTGCCGGGTCACTCGCGTGCACTGGTGCTCTGTGGGGCTTGAAGTCCTGCCCCTGCTGCTGGTCGTCTACCTCGGCCACAATGAAGCGAAGCATCTGAACGGAATTACAGTGTGATAGAGAGAGAAGCTTTAGCAGCTGTGTGGGGCACACACTATTTTCGTACTTACCTTTGGGGATCAGTTTTATTCTCAAAACAGATCATAAGCCTTTGATTCTCATTTTGGCTCCCGGTGGTGAGGTCAGAGGATTGCCTAGATTGGCAAGATTGGCAGCAACGTTACAAGATTTTCACTTTGACATACAGCATGTTCAGGGTTGGCGGAACCTTTAGGCAGATTGTTTTTCCAGACTAGCTATTGAAGCAGATGAGTTAGTTTTAAAGGTTGATTTTATGGATGAAAGTGTTGCTTGGATTCAAGATGTGGTTGCTATTAGTGAAGGTTCATTTTCGCAAGAGGAATGGCCTTAAGCCATGAAAAATGACCATGTTCTAAAAGAAGGTTATAAATATGGTCAAACATGGTTCTAGGAGGGAGATTTGTGTTCAAGTTGCTGTTCATTCTTTATGTTAATTTTGGATGAATTGTCTACTTATGGTGATGAGATGTTGTTGCGTAATGATAAGTTAATTCCTCCTTCTGATCTCAGGAATAAACTAATTTCTAATGCTCATAAGGGACACCTTGGTCAGACCCTAACTCAACAGAGGCTTAAAGCTAATTTTTGATGGCCTGGGATGGACTCTCAGGTTGCTATGTGGGTAGAATGTTGTGAGACCTGTAAGGAAGGTGAAAAAAGGCTGAAGGTGGCTGTTGGTTCGACCATGGGCGAGATTTCTTCTCCGGATGCACCGTGGCATACTATTTGCCTGGATTTTATTGGGCCCATGGTGGAACTCAACATACATCAACGGTTTGCAATAGAATTTGTTGATGTCTACAGTAAATGGTTGGTCGTTGAGTTTGTGAAGGACATTACTACAGACACCACTATCAAAATGTTTTGAAGTCACTTTTTCAAGGGGAAGGTTATCCCAGTGTTATTTTCATGGACAATGGGACACAGTTGATCTCACATAGTATGCGTTCTTTTCTGTCTCATTGTGGTGTGTCTCATCATCGCACCTCTCTATATAACCCACAGGGGAATGGTCTTTGTGAGAGGATTAATAGATTAGTAAAGGGCACAATACAACTGGCTTTCTCTAGAGGGGTAATGCTTTGGACCTTGTTCAGGAAATGGTCTGTGCATATCGGACCACTGTTCATGGTGGGAAGACCAAATCTCCTTTTGAGGTTATGCGTGGCAGGGTCACGGGGACCAAGCTGGTTCCCTCTTGGGTGAAAAATCTCTTTACTAAAAGTCTCACTGTGGGGACAGAAAGTGCTGCTGTGAAAAGTCGTTGGAGAATTTCAAAAGGTGATTTGGTAAAGGTCAAACCGGGAAGGGTTTCTAAGGGGTTAACAAAGTTTAGGGGGCCTTTCTATGTCAAGGATGTTTTTCCTCACTATGTTGTGCTTTCCAATGGGGAAAAATGGAACTTGAGGAGGGTCGCCTTTTATCAAAGAAATGGTTCTCTGGCCTCTGACATTTCTTTGAAAGATTCTGTTAATGGTTCTCATACACATAGGGGTAGTGGTTACATGCTTACCTCTCCAGAAGAATGTATCTCATTCTCTTCTCCCTCTGACAGGATTTGTGATGGTGGGGGTGATGTCTCGGATTCTGGTTTTCCTAGTTTTCGAAGCACCATCATTGATTCTTCTTCCCCTGAAGTATCTTCCTCTCATCTCAGTCCCAAAATTCCAAGGTATCCTAATCCACCTGTTTATCTAAATGACTATGTTTGTAATTAATGTTTTTGTATTCTGTTTTTTTGCAAAGGAGGAAGATGTGTTGTAAACATATTATGTTACTTTCTTTATTTCCTTTATGATTCTTTCCCTCTCTATGTACAGTCTTCATTCTAGAATTAGTGTGCTGACTTGCTAGGCTCTTGGTTCTGCTGTGACAGTTTGCAGACTGGTCAGCAGGCGTTGGTTCTATATCCTGCTGTGCTACCGAATAAACCTTCTATACAACTCTACCTGGTTTGGAGCTCAATTTACTACAGTCCCATTGTGTCAAATGAGCCTTTATGCTCTGCTCTAGAGAGTCCACATTTTTTAATTTCCTGGTACCCTTATCCAACCTAGAAAGAGTGACCCAAAACTACTGTAATAATAATCCCTGTCATCCCATCATAACAAAATCCACCCATGCATGTTTGCCAAATATTTGGTCTCAGTCTTTAGCCACACTTGAAAGAACTGTTTTTTGGCTGATTCCAAGATTACAAATCTCATCACTCTCAAACAATGTTAAAATGCATTCATTGAGCCTACATATTCCACTCAGTAAAGATGCCATCTTTGAATATCGCAGTACCCCATCTAAAGCAGAAAGAGTGACTATGCTCTATCTCCCATTCACTTGCCTATCCTCCCCGCATCTACTGAAGCAGAAGTGGAGGATTCTCCTTCTCCCACATCACAGCAAAGACCTGGAACAGACTCCATACTCACCTCTGGACCATTGCCTCACTTCTGGAATTCTGAATATCCCTCAAGACCTGGCTGTTCAAATAAGCCTCCGGGACCTGCAAGCGCCTAGGTACTCTATTGGGTGATTAGCCGTGCATTATAAATCCTGATTGATTGGTAGTTTAGAAATTAATTACTATTTTATACACAGGGCATATTCAACCCACCCAATGCTATATTCATTCTTCAAAGCTCTCAGCCATACACAAACAGTCAATCCATAAACTTGCCCAAAATATTATATTCCCTCTAGTCAACACATTGTTAGCAATGCTTTGTGCTATTTCAAAGGATGGCCCCATCTCGCTGACCCAAGAAACAAAGGCACAAAACTATCCATATAATATATACTCAACAGTGCAGGACCGGATAGAGGCCCTGGTGTATCAACCCAATAATCATACCACATTTTCCTCTTATTCCAAAAATGATAATCCTTCTCACTAAGCATTAACAGCATAAACCAACTGATACAATGTTGTATCCTATGGCTAGATATTTCAAAGGACAATCACATTCAGGGAGGGATGGTATGGACAAGATCTTTAGAAAATAGTGGGAAGATGCACTTTTAGAAATGTTGTTCAAGGTTTTTGCTTTACATGTCTAATATGTCAGAAAAATAATCAAGGCAAACAAAAAATAGCTGTTATGAACCATCCTGGAAAATCAGAATGCTCATTTACAAGACTGGGATGCCGAGATGTGGTTCCTGTGCTCGCCTCTGGATTCATGCTATCCTGGCTGATGAGGGGTGATACCCCAAAATCGGTTCTAGGATGCTTGTTTCGGTCCAGTCAAGACCTGGCCTGACAGTTCAGGCTGGACTGTTTCCATCGGTAGCTTGGTCAAGAGTGATTTGCAAATTATGGTTGGGCCCAAACTGGGTGGGATGGTGAGAAAAAAAATTATGGGTTTAGGCCCAGATCTATGTACTGGGGATGAGTGTTTGACATCTAAGAATCCAAGACTCCAAGCAGGCCAGTTTGCAGTGGCTTGATTTATTGTCGTGTAAACGTTGGGTCTTTTTAATAATGTATTTTACTGTGTAAGAGATAGATATTTTATTGTAAATGTATTCATGTATGTAATGGCTTCAATTAATCAAGAATAATACAATGTTCTTACTTACTTACTTACAGTGACTTGAAATATATCTTTGCAATAGACTGGTTTTTTTCTAAATGGGTTGAGGCTTATCCCAACCAGGGATCAGACAGCCTTATGTTTGCCATACATTTGTTGAAGGAACTGATTTCCTGTTTTGGATTTCCAACTTCTATTGGGATAAATTGTAGCTCACAATCTAAAAATTAGCTTTTTCTATTAATGCATACTGCTCTCCAAGTTGACCAGAGGTTCCATTGTAGTTACCATCCTCAATCTTCCAGACTGAATGAGAGGATTAATGGAACTCTCCCAAACAAACAAGTCTGTTGTGAATGCATCTAGGACCCTAATTAAATATTCCAGATTTATGCCCTTATGTGGTTATAATAAATCATGCCCTTATGTTAATGTTAATGTTAATGTTAATGTTAATGTTAGGGGGTGTTTTATATAGCGCTCGGCTACTCCAAAGAGTGTCCTGGCGCTTTATGACCTACAACAGAAACAAAAGGGGCAGGCAAAAGAGAAACAAGGAAACAGAGGCCTACTGAGTGAAAGGGCATAAGAGGCATACCCATATTTAGTCATAGCCCATGCAGCCCAAATATGGCAAGGCTACTTCCTTGGACTCCTAGAGAGCACAACAAGTTCTTTCAACAAACCAAACCTCCAGCAACCTGGGAATTCCCCATGCCTTTGTTTTGATTTGTCATAGAACTCCTGAAAGCACTAAAAGAACGGCCCGTTCTTAGTGACATCTTTTATTGACGTCTTATGTCCAACCATACGTCAAACATGGCACCTTCCAAGTATAAATATAACAACACTTGCCTTAAGCAACACACGGTGGTGTGGAGCAGAGCGGCTATCTACTTATCCGAATCCCAGCTGATGCGAGAGCCGAAAGAAGCAGTCCCTCCCTTTGACACACCGAAGAAGTTGCCTTTTCTCACGCCGAGAAATCCAGCTCCGGTGTTTCCAGTCACCCTTGCGGGTAACTGGGAGATCGAGTCCTGAGATCGAAATACAATACCTCCTTCATTCTATAAACCAAGGTAAGGAGCTGATTAAAACCTTAAAGAGAATTCTTGATTCAGATTCTTGGCAAAAACCCAACTTAACTTAAAACTGCAACTTACTTACTCCTTCCCACGTATTAGGCTTAGGTCAGGTACACCGGGGTAGGCGTATCTTAGAAGCAGCAGTTGAGTTCCTTAGTCAATGTTTTCATGTATGTAAATATTTTATCCGTTTTAAAGTATCATATGGCTAAGAAACCATATAAATGCTTTAACAGTATTATTTCATAATACTCCTTTTACTGTACGCACTTTACTTCATGATAAGTATTGCAATTGTGGCAATTAATTTCTCTTGCATGAGAAAGAAGACTGCTCAATAAAATAACACCTTTTATTGAAAACGCCCTTCTCTCTATTTCTCTGCACCCTGGTGAAATTAAGCATGGACGATTGACTGAGTGAAATAGCTGTCTATTGTTTTCACACGACTCTGGAGATTTACTCCTTATTCTGGGGGAGCAAAGTTGTCATGTTATATGGTTGTCAGAAGCTAATCCCTTCTTGTCTAAATCAGGGAAGTTAACCCCTCCCTATTCATTGGAGAAAGTTTCTAGTAACCTCTGAGCTAGCTGGCAAAACTAATTAAGTCTTACATAGTCTGTAGAGACCTAGATGACCTCAGACCTACGTCTACACTGCTGTTTATGTTATTCCAATGCGCAGAGCCTTTTGGGAATATAGAAACTACACTACAAGTCAAAGTCTGTGCTTCTACTGATTAAATTATCCAGATGCTCTTCCGCTTGTTTGTTTGAGTGGCATGAGTGGCAGCACGAACTAGTAGTCTCAGATCTGAACAACCAAAGATTTCAGTTCAAAATTTGAGTCCCCAGAACCCCCAGAGGAAGATAGCAGTTGACATCGAATCGTGTTGTTGAAAATTATCGTAGTTCAAGTCCATCAGTGGGTGGAGAAACCGGTGGAAAAGAGAGACCTGAAAACAAAAAGCCAATTAAAAAAACCTGCAAAGGAAAGCATTGTCAAAAAGAAAGGCAAAAGAAACTAAAGCCAATAATTGAAGAATCAGAAGTAATTGAATTAAACTCAGAAAACAGTGAGAGTAAATCAACTTTTGGTAAAAGGCCGGCAAGAAAGAGAATTGCAAAAATAAAGTATGTATCATCAGACACAATGCGTATATCAAGCCACAGTGTCAAAGGTAGAAAAAGAGGAAGAGTCAGAGATCTACAGTCCAATAATTTGTTGCCAATATGATTTTGAAAGTAAACAAGAAAGTGAATCACAAGTAGAAGAAGAACCACTTTAAAAGTTTTGAAAGGCTGCAAAGATTAAGTTAAAAGTGAGAGTCCTTGATTAAACAAAGAAAGCATTAACTGAAATCAACTTCTGAGAAAAAGGAGACTATGTTAAATTTCGTTTGAATTATTGTTTTCAAAGAAATGAGAAGAAAAGAAGAAACCTAATATTGCTTTAAAGACATTTTATATTGATTTAAACTTTTGGGAGCTTCAGGATAATTTTGTTTATTTTTATTAGAAAATTAAAAACAGCAAATGCTGAAAAATGATAAGTTTGATTGTCCTATTAGTGCTATTTGTAGATTTAGTTCCAGAGAAATACGTCTCCACAAGACTTGAATCAACTACTGTACATACTGAAGTGAAACATCCCCAGGTGTCAGACTGGATCCGGAAAGTTTTGTGTAGCAGCACCCCTGCACGTCGGTAGTGTAGTATGCTATGGCAGGTAGCGGAATTAGAAGGCTTTGCTTGAAGGGACTTATTAGGGATCATCTAAATTTGGGGAGGTCTGGCAAGGGGCTTGTATGCAGTCTTTTCCAAAACAAAAGACACATAATTGATGGACAGAATTCAGAGCAACTCAAAACATTCACACCCAGTCAACAGATCTGGGCTAAATCTGTCACTCTTTTGCTCACCATGCCACCCCAGCTTAGACTTAGCCATATGCAAATCAGTCTTTGCCCTGTGCCTCATGGGAACAGTCCAGCCCAAACGTCCAAGTCAGGTCTTCCCTGGACTGGAAACAAGCATCCTAGGACCGGTTTCATGATTTCACCCCTCTTCAGCCAGGATAGCTTGATTCCAGTGGCACAGTGAGCCCGGGACACACGTCTGGGCATACCCTGTGCACTTAGAGCGAGAAAGCAAAAGGCACACAATTTATGAATGGAATGTAGAACAGTCGAAACATTCACCCCAAGTCAAGAGATCTGGGTTAAATCCATCATTCTTTTGCTCACCATGCCACCCCAGTTTAGACCTGGCCATATGCAAATCAGTCTTGAGCCCAGTTGGGACTAACAATATGTCTTGCCTTTTGTCTATTTTGTGTAACTTTCCATCTTAGAGCCTTCATAGCATTGACTAAGTACTGCCTATTTTATATTTTGTAATACAACCCTTTAACTGTTGATTGATTTAGAACTCAGTTATTAAGTGGGGGCCATTTACTAAATTAGAGATATTACCCTGCAAATTGTGAATTTGATGTTCAGGGAGGTGCCTTAATCCTGGGTCACATTTAAGTATGGGCGGAAAATCCGTTCCGCTCGCGGATTTTGCGGACTTTCGGTAAATTCGCAATCCGCGAACTCTCACGAATTTACTGAAAATCCGCAAATTCGCACGCAGCAGATTTTTTTGCTTGGTGATACAATATTGCGGCGTGTGGCGTTCACTTACCATCATTCAGCGTTTGCCGAGTTGTTTTTCTCAATATTTTGCGAGTGCTGCGCCATTTTGGATCTTGCTGCGGGATCCCGCGGGAGTTTGGTGATGCATCGCGAGAGTTCGCAATTGCGAACATGTAGATGCGGCGGGCAGCAACAATCTCGATCTCGCGAAATTACAAAATTTTCAATTCTGCACAAGAAATCCACCAGCAAGCAGCATAAACCTTCTGAAAATGATGATTTCTATCAGAATAACTCTTCAGGTTGATGGAGTCCATTTACAGGGGGGTGGGGGGAAGGAAGTGCCCCACAGAAAAACAAGTTTTGCAAAACTGAAAGCACTCAGCAGGTGCAAAAGTTCAAACTCATCATTAGTAACCATTCACTGTAGTGCTCCCTGAGGGGCCCCTCCAGAGTTCAGTTGCCTACTTGCAACTATTCATGGGGGGGGAGAGGGAGGAAGGAAGTGCCCCACAGAAAAACAAGTTTTGCAACACGGAAAGCACTCAGAAGGTGCAAAAGTTCAAACTCATCATTAGAAACCATTCCCTGTAGTGCTTCCTGAGGGGCCCCTCCAGAGTTCAGTTGCCTACTTGCAACTATTCTATGACCCTGCTCTGACCCTCACAGCAGGCTCATAGAATAGCTACAAGTAGGCCACAAAGGTCCTGGGAAAAAAAGTTGCACTGCAACAGAAAGCAAATTACAGATAAGGAAGCAGGTGCCAGACAGGAAGTGTAAATTCAGTGACACATTAATCAACCCCAAATTAATTCATGTCAGTTGAAGCAGGGCAGGTGTGCTTGCTTCCCCCCCCCATAATCTACAGTGATGAACCAGAAATGAATTCATGTCAGTTGAAGCAGGGCAGGTGTGCTTGCTTTCCCCCCCCATAATCTACAGTGATGAATCAGAGGGTGGCAGTGATGTACCAGAGGGTGGCATGGGTGAACCAGAGGATGGCAGTGGTGAAACAGAGGGTGCTGTGAACCTGTGATGATGAACCAGACGTAGAAACAACAAAGTCGCGACCATTGCGAGCCAACAAGTATGTTCGCAATTGCGAACTGGTATAAAACCCTCGCGAACTGGCAGAAACCCTTGCGAACACAAAAAAAATCCGCAAATTCGCGAGAGTTCGCGGATTTTGCAGATTGCGAGTTTGCAAATACGCAAATTTTGCTAACGCCCGATTCGCAAAATTCGCCCATGCTTAGTCACATTGCCTCATAAAATTGCAGTTAAGACCGCCTCCGATACAGGACACAGTGAAAAAATCAAATAAGGTACATTTTGGGGCATCTAAATATTAGGGTATAGTTTTTCTCCCACTTGTTTATAAAGGCCAGAATAAGACAGCTTATTGCTGAGGTATGGGCAAGAAAATATTTCATCTTTTTTGAGATTTGTTTTGGGTTTCTTCCAGACCACTATAGCATGGATGTGAAAGTAGAAGAAAAAGAGGGAGAATTCCCTATATTTGAGTAAAGGTGAAGTATATTTTCAAAGATTGCCCCCCCCCTTGTTGTGATGATTTGTGAGAAGATGGACTTTTCCTCTCCTGAAATTCCGAACACAGCATAAGGTTAACTTCTTGATCAATTCTGAAATAAGGAAGAACATGACCTTCTTGTCCACTAGTATTTGCTTGCCATTATCCTCATAGAGTAGAAGGACTTGATTTCTCTACCACTATTCATGACTATTGTCTATGCTTTCAATGATATGGATAATGGGAGACAATCCCTCTTTTTGGCATAATCACCTGGATTCATAACAGTAGTAATGACCCCCTAAAACATGACAGAATTGGATACCTCCTAACTGACATGTCTAACCTTCGAGTAAGGCCATAGATTATGGTGCTGGAGTATATACTAATTACATGGAAAGTTAATGGTCAACTGTGGCCTGCAGCACATGTTGTACCATCAACTAGGCTGAGAAAGGAAACACATGGCTTCCATCTTACCAGCGTAGCATGACTGAAGCAGCTTTTACATCTGTAGACAAACCCGTTAAAATAACTCTTTTTGAAAGGAAATAATCCACTTTTTATTATTAAATACATCACTCATTGTAGCCAACAATGTACAGTGACTATTATTTACAAGTGGTAGCTGAAAGAATTTAGCGTTGGCATGTTCCTGCAGCTACTCACTCCCAAAATCTATTTTCATTGTTAATGTGTGTGTCTGCTCCTATTAGAAAAACTAGAGTTCAGAGAAAATACTATTTCTGCTAACCTTTTTTTGAGATAAGCTTCATGAATGATCCAATCACTGTTTTTAATATCCACAAATATCCAATTCAATAGTGAAGTTGGATTTCTGATAACTATTTAGGAAATGTAACTTTTAAAAAGTTAGATTTGGTCTACTCAAAACTTCAGTCGGCTAATTATTATTAGCCTGCCATCATTATTCCCAGTCAATTCTGCCCCTAAATGGGGTGTGTAAACTGTTCCCAGAGAACAAGCAATAGCTTAGGCCTTTTGACAAGAAGGCCTGGGTGTGAGGTATGTGCCTCCTCACAGCTGAGAAATGGCTGCTGGCAAGGGTTAAGGATCTTAACTTGAAAGAGTACCAGAGTGAGGCCTGCTCATTCACAGAAGGTAAGCCTTTGTTCCATTTGGCCAACTTTTACTAATTTGGCACCACCCCAGTGGTGGGAGATATTTTTATAGAACAAGTTTGATGTGTGGATGAGAAGGAGGGGGCTGCTCATTTAGCTAGACTCACCCCTGGCTGGGACTCCAGTCACGTCTGAGGACAGAAGGGTTCCATCATGCTCGATGTTCCTCATAATAATGCACTGTGGGATAGTTTGCAGTAAGGCTAACTTGAAGTGCTGTAAAAGTGGGAAGGATTGCCGCTGAAAATCTTTTCTCCTCAGTGAGGGAGTCTCTAGTAGTCACCCCCACCTGCTGTGTAGCATTTTAGGATCCAAGCATAATTTACCGATTCATGCCCTTATATAGGTACAATTCGCATTGCCCTTATATAGGCATAGAAATCATAACCATATTTAGACATAACCCATGCAGTCCAAATACAGGCATGGCTACTTCCACTCATTCCAAAAAGCCACAACGATTTCTTGGAAAACTTGGCTTCAGCAGTTAGGGACATCCCCTATCTTGAATATTGATTTGTCCAAGAACTCATGGAGGTTTCAGAGAACTATCAATGGGGTATTATTGGATGCACAGCGATGTTGCTAATAATGTGAAAGTCTGTAAGGTGCTCCAGAGTATCGCCCTCTGACTGGGAGCGTGTTAAATGCTAAAGGTAGCACTACTCGAATAGTGAGAAGTGTCGCCCGGGCTCCTTTGAAGTCCTTATATGAAGGTTTCACCAGTATAAACAATGCGCAAATTGTACTTTAGAAATGCTTGTTTTTTTATTATTATTCCATCTTGTTTTATTCACAAGGAAATCTTTTGTTCACATGAATCTTTCACTTTTACAAAGTGCACTCAAACGAATCCCAATGCATTTCGGCATAACGTGAATGCCTTCTTCTGGGGGATAGATTTCTGTCAATGAAGAAAAACGAGGTGTATGTAAGAAAAGATACTCAGTGTCTAATACATCTCAATAAAGTGATTAGAAATGGAAAATCGGTGAGGAAGTACGTGTGAAGGAATATCCGTGAAAAGATGGTGCAAAATTCAATCTAAGAAAGCGGGTGCCTAATGTTCAGTGAACGGGTTCGTGACAATATAAAAATGCGGTGGTGAAGTGATAGCGGTTAAGAAACGTGAAAGCGGGTGAAATATACGGGTGAAAAATAAGGTCGAAACTAACTGGTTCACAGAAAGGCTGCATGCCGCTATTTCGTGGTCTAGAGTTGACAGGTTGAAGTTAATGAAAAGCTTACCGTGGCGTGCACGGACAGGATTAACGAAGATACAGCAGTCCTCTGCCGGGTCAGGGCGTACGCTAAATCCTGGAAGTGGTTTAAGGATTGTGGTTGCTAGATTACGGATAACTGAAGGTGGAGCTGAGGTTAATGCGGTGAGGTGCGAGCTTGTCGGAAAGGGTAAAGAGACTCGGAGAAAGATATAAAACGCTGTGCAAGATGTGTAATGAAGAAATAAACGTGTTAAAAAGGGGTAAACATAATAAAACATCCGGAAAACCAAGTAAAACTACACAGTGACAATCACGAGTATCAGGCATGAAAACAATACAACATATGATGTAAAGTGAATGATGAAAACAATACGACATATGATGTGAAGTGAATGATGAATAAAACAATACCAGAGTGAACCATGTTACTACACAAAATCGAGTAAATTAATAAAAGTAAAATGCACAGGGCTAGCCATTAGTCGCATTCAGGAAGTTCCTATGTCCCCCAACGGGGGTTACAAATAACAAGAGTATTCCACTCGATCATTGAGTCTGTATGGTTTCATGCTGGACAGTGTGAAAATCCAATAATTTTCACGTCTCAAAAGTTCATTGTGACTGTCTTTGCCTGATTCCTTTGTGACGGTTTCCAATGCGCAATAGCGCAGTTGGCTGATGCCATGACCTGCCTCAAGAAAATGTTGTGCTACTGCTGATTTGGTTTGCTTGGTTCTTATGTTAGACTTATGTTCCATTAGTCTTATTTTCAGTTTTCTCTCGGTTTGTCCAACGTAAATTTTGCCGCATGGGCACTTCAACATATAAATTGCGTTGGATGTGTCACACGTAGCCGTAGTTCTGATCTTTATTTGATGCCCTTTCATGGGATGGTTAACGGTTGTGCCTTTTATGACACTGTTACAGTGATTACAATTCCAACATGGAAGAGTTCCTTTGAATACTTGGGACGTGGCTTTAGGATGTTTGGTAAGTTCCCCCAAATTTTTGGCTCGGGTAAAAGCAAAGATGGGTTCTGTCTCAAAGATTTTGTTGAAATCAGGTTCAACTCTAAGAATATCCCAATGTTTTTTGATGATTTGTTTAAACGTATAGCTGGCTGTGGAGTATTTGGAAACCATAGTGATGACTTCAGTTTTAGTCGATGTTGTAATGCTCAATAGATCATCTCTGGATTTGGTTGCACACCGTTGTTTGGCCTGCTCAAGGATCTGGTTCGGATACCCTCGGGCTTTAAAGCGTGATGTTATAATGTTTACCTCTTCGTTGAACTTGTTTAAATCGGAAGTTATTCTTTTGGCTCGAATAAGTTGACTATATGGTAGATGATTTTTGAGTGGTTGAGGATGAAAGCTCGAGTAATGTACAGTGTTATTCCTGTCAGTTTTTTTGCGAAACAAGCTTGTTTCGAACCCTGTGTTGGTGTTGGTGATCTTGACGTCAAGATATGTTATGGAGTGTACTTGTATTTCATGTGTGAATTGTAACCGTGGATCAATGGAATTGAGCTGAATTAGTTCCTCGAGCAAAATCTCCTCTGGGCCTTGCCATATTAGAAAAATGTCGTCAATGAATCTGACGAACATTTTCAGATGATCTTTCCATGTGGTTTTACAAAGAATATGATCCTGCTCAAATCTGTGCATAAAAATATTCGCATAGGCAGGTGCTGCCGATTTGCCCATTGAAGTTCCAGTCAGTTGTTGAAACCATTCATCTTTCCATATGAAATAACACTTAAATCCATCGCATCCAATAATGAAGTGACTTATGATCCCACCACAGCATACAAGGAAAGACTTGACACAATCATAAGTATGGCACAAGAGAATGAAGTTATAACCTTTAAAACCAAAAATATCTCACAACACAACATCCTAAAAGTCCCAAATTTGTTTTGGTTCCCAAAATTCCCAAAAATCTCCGAGCACCTCCATGCAGGCCCATAGTCTCTACATGCGGAAGCATCCACGATCATGTGGGCACATTTTTGGATAAATACCTCCAACCAATTGTCACTTCTAGACCTTCTTTTTTGAGAGGCACAACAGATTTTCTCAATAAACTCAGCAGCGTGGAAATAGAAGATTTCAGCAACTTACTTCTATGTACAGTAGACGTTACATCTTTATACACGTCTATTCCCCATTCAATGGGAATAGAAGCAATAGAACACAGTTTATTGAGGACTGAATTGAATCATGACCTGAAACTCTTCTTGATGGAGTTACTAGAATTCACTCTACTCCACAGTTATTTCATATGGAAAGATGAATGGTTTCAACAACTGACTGGAACTTCAATGGGCAATTCGGCAGCACCTGCCTATGCGAATATTTTTATGCACAGATTTGAGCAGGATCATATTCTTTGTAAAACCACATGGAAAGATCATCTGAAAATGTTCGTCAGATTCATTGATGACATTTTTCTAATATGGCAAAGCCCAGAGGACATTTTGCTCAAGGAACTAATTCAGCTCAATTCCATTGATCCACGGTTACAATTCACACATGAAATACAAGTACACTCCATAACATATCTTGACGTCAAGATCACCAACACCAACACAGGGTTCGAAACAAGCTTGTTTCGCAAAAAAACTGACAGGAATAACACTGTACATTACTCGAGCTTTCATCCTCAACCGCTCAAAAATCATCTACCATATAGTCAACTTATTCGAGCCAAAAGAATAACTTCCGATTTAAACAAGTTCAACGAAGAGGTAAACATTATAACATCACGCTTTAAAGCCCGAGGGTATCCGAACCAGATACTTGAGCAGGCCAAACAACGGTGTGCAACCAAATCCAGAGATGATCTATTGAGCATTACAACATCAACTAAAACTGATACCATCACTATGGTTTCCAAATACTCCACAGCCAGCTATAAGTTTAAACAAATCATCAAAAAACATTGGGATATTCTTAGAGTTGAACCTGATTTCAACAAAATCTTTGAGACAGAACCCATCTTTGCTTATACCCGAGCCAAAAATTTGGGGGAACTTATCAAACATCCTAAAGCCACGTCCCAAGTATTTAAAGGAACTCTTCCATGTTGGAATTGTAATCACTGTAACAGTGTCATAAAAGGCACAACCGTTAACCATCCCATGAAAGGGCATCAAATAAAGATCAGAGCTACGGCTACGTGTGACACATCCAACGCAATTTATATGTTGAAGTGCCCATGCGGCAAAATTTACGTTGGACAAACCGAGAGAAAACTGAAAATAAGACTAAAGGTACATAAGTCTAACATAAGAATCAAGCAAACCAAATCAGCAGTAGCACAACATTTTCTTGAGGCAGGTCATGGCATCAGCCAACTGCGCTATTGCGCATTGGAAACCGTCACAAAGGAATCAGGCAAAGACAATCACAATGAACTTTTGAGATGTCAAAATTACTGGATTTTCACACTGTCCAGCATGAAACCATACGGACTCAATGATCGAGTGGAATACTCTTGTTATTTGTAACCCCCATTGGGGGACATAGGTACTTCCTGAATGCGACTAATGGCTAGCCCTGTGCATTTTACTCTTATTAATTTACTCGATTTTGTGTAGTAACATGGTTCACTCATGTATTGTTTTATTCATCATTCACTTCACATCATATGTCGTATTGTTTTCATCATTCACTTTACATCATATGTCGTATTGTTTTCATGCCTGATACTCTTGATTGTCACTGTGTAGTTTTACTTGGTTTCCCGGATGTTTTATTATGTTTACCCCTTTTTAACACGTTTATTTCTTCGTTACACATCCTGCACAGCATTTTATATCTTTCTCCGAGTCTCTTTACCCTTTCCGACAAGCCCGCACCTCACCGCATTAACCTCAGCTCCACCTTCAGTTATCCGTAACCTAGCAACCACAACCCTTCAACCACTTCCGGGATTTAGCATACGCCCTGACCCGGCAGAGGACTGCTGTATCTTCGTTAATCCTGTCCGTGCACGCCACGGTAAGCTTTTCATTAACTTCAACTTGTCAACTCTAGACCACGAAATAGCGGCATGCAGCCTTTCTGTGACCCAGTTAGTTTCGACCTTATTTTTCATCCATATATTTCACCCGCTTTCACGTTTCTTAACCGCTATCACTTCACCACCGCATTTTTATATTGTCACGAACCCGTTCACTGAACATTAGGCACCCGCTTTCTTAGATTGAATTTTGCACCATCTTTTCACGGATATTCCTTCATAAGCACGTCCTCACCGATTTTCCATTTCCAATCACTTTATTGAGATGTATTAGACACCGAGTATCTTTTCTTACATACACCTCGTTTTTCTTCATTGACAGAAATCTATCCCCTAGAAGAAGGCATTCAAGTTATGCCGAAATGCATTGGGATTTGTTTGAGTGCACTTTGTAAAAGTGAAAGATTCATGTGAACAAAAGATTTCCTTGTGAATAAAACAAGATGGAATAATAATAAAAAACAAGCATTTCTAAAGTACAATTTGCGCATTGTTTATACTGGTGAAACCTTCATATAAGGACTTCAAAGGAGCCCGGGGGATACTTCTCACTATTCGAGTAGTGCTACCTTTAGTTTTCAGAGAACTACCATTCCGTTAGGGTTCTTTGATGACGTTATTATGTCTGACTTTGCGTCAAACTATTCAGAAAAGGGGGTGGTGATGAACGGAGTGTCTGAATTTAGCAGACCCCTCTTACCCAGTCCAAAGATCAGGGCTTGATCCATCACCGTTATTTATCTCACTGCACCATCCCAGTTCAGAACCTGGCTATATGCAAATCAGTCTGTCCCTGGCCCAGTGCATCATGGGAACAGGGCAGACTAAACTACCAAGCCAATTCTTCACCAGAAAGGAGACAAGCTACCGGAGACCGGTTTCTGGCATTTCAGCCGTCGTCGGCCCGGCTTGCTTGAATCCTGATTGTGCAGTGAGAAAGGGACTCATGTCTGAGTATACCCTCCCACACCTAGAGTGGCCAAAAAAGATTCAGAAAAGGGGGTGGTGATGAACAGAGTGTCTGAATTAAGCAGACCACTCTTACCCAGTCCAAAGATCAGGGCTTGATCCATCACCGTTATTTATCTCACTGCACCATCCCAGTTCAGAACCTGGCTATATGCAAATCAGTCTGTCCCTGGCCCAGTGCATCATGGGAACAGGGCAGACTAAACTACCAAGCCAATTCTTCACCAGAAAGGAGACAAGCTACCGGGGACCGGTTTCTGGCATTTCAGCCGTCGTCGGCCCGGCTTGCTTGAATCCTGATGGTGCAGTGAGAAAGGGACTCATGTCTGAGTATACCCTGCCACACCTATAGTGGCCAAAAACGATTCAGAAAAGGGGGTGGTGATGAACAGAGTGTCTGAATTAAGCAGACCACTCTTACCCAGTCCAAAGATCAGGGCTTGATCCATCACCGTTATTTATCTCACTGCACCATCCCAGTTCAGAACCTGGCTATATGCAAATCAGTCTGTCCCTGGCCCAGTGCATCATGGGAACAGGGCAGACTAAACTACCAAGCCAGTTCTTCACCAGAAAGGAGACAAGCTACCGGAGACCAGTTTCTGGCATTTCAGCCGTCGTCGGCCCGGCTTGCTTGAATCCTGATGGTGCAGTGAGAAAGGGACTCATGTCTGAGTATACCCTGCCACACCTATAGTGGCCAAAAACGGTTCAGAAAAGGGGGTGGTGATGAACAGAGTGTCTGAATTAAGCAGACCACTCTTACCCAGTCCAAAGATCAGGGCTTGATCCATCACCGGTATTTATCTCACTGCACCATCCCAATTCAGAACCTGGCTATATGCAAATCAGTCTGTCCCTGGCCCAGTGCATCATGGGAAAAGGGCAGACTAAACTACCAAGCCAATTCTTCACCAGAAAGGAGACAAGCTACCGGGGACCAGTTTCTGGCATTTCAGCCGTCGTCGGCCCGGCTTGCTTGAATCCTGATGGTGCAGTGAGAAAGGGACTCATGTCTGAGTATACCCTGCCACACCTATAGTGGCCAAAAACGATTCAGAAAAGGGGGTGGTGATGAACAGAGTGTCTGAATTAAGCAGACCACTCTTACCCAGTCCAAAGATCAGGGCTTGATCCATCACCATTATTTATCTCACTGCACCATCCCAGTTCAGAACCTGGCTATATGCAAATCAGTCTGTCCCTGGCCCAGTGCATCATGGGAACAGGGCAGACTAAACTACCAAGCCAATTCGTAACCGGAAAGGAGACAAGCTACCGGGGACCGGTTTCTGGCATTTCAGCCATCGTCGGCCCGGCTTGCTTGAATCCTGATGGTGCAGTGAGAAAGGGACTGATGTCTGAGTATACCCTGCCACACCTATAGTGGCCAAAAACGATTCAGAAAAGGGGATGGTGATGAACAGAGTGTCTGAATTAAGCAGACCACTCTTACCCAGTCCAAAGATAAGGTCTTGATCCATCACCGTTATTTATCTCACTGCACCATCCCAGTTCAGAACCTGGCTATATGCAAATCAGTCTGTCCCTGGCCCAGTGCATCATGGGAACATGGCAGACTAAACTACCAAGCCAATTCTTCACCAGAAAGGAGACAAGCTACTGGGGACCGGTTTCTGGCATTTCAGCCGTCGTCGGCCCGGCTTGCTTGAATCCTGATGGTGCAGTGAGAAAGGGACTCATGTCTGAGTATAGCCTGCCACACCTATAGTGGCCAAAAACGATTCGGGAAAAAGGGGTAGTTTGGTCTGCCCTGTTCCCATGATGCACTGGGCCAGGGTCAGACTAATTTGCATATAGCAAAGTTCTGAACTGGGATGGTGCAATGAGCTAAAAAACGGTGATGGATCAAGCCCTGATCTTTGGACTGGGTAAGAGTGGTCTGCTTAATTCAGACACTTTGTTGATCACCACCCCCTTTTCTGAATCATTTTTGTCCACCATAAGCGTGGAAGGGTATACTCAGATGTGAGTCCCTAGCTCATTGCACCATCAGGATTCAAGCAAGCCGGGCCGAAGACGGCTGAAATGCCAGAAACCGGTCCCCGGTAGCTTGTTTCCTTCCCAGTATAAGAATTGGCTTGGTAGTTAGGTCTGCCCTGTTCCCATGATGCACTGGGCCAGGGTCAGACTAATTTGCATATAGCCAAGTTCTGAGCTGGGATGGTGCAGTGAGCTAAAAAACGGTGATGGATCAAGCCCTGATCTTTGGACTGGGTAAGAGTGGTCTGCTTAATTCAGACACTCCATTCATCACCACCCCCTTTTCTGAATAACCTTTGCATCAAACTAGGCACCTTCCAGGTATAAATATGCCTTCACTTGCCCTAGCAAACACACAGTGGTTCGGAGCAGCTCGACTGTCTACTTGCCCGACGCAGCTCACTTCAGCAAGTGCCGAAGGATGCCGACCCATCCAGCTAACGCACTGTTCAAGAGGTTGCATTTCTCTTGGCGAGAATCCAGCTCCATTGTTTCCAAGCTCCCCTCGCGGTGTATTGGGATATCGAGCCCGAGACTGAGATACCAGACCTCCTTCATTCTAAAACCAAGGTACGGAGCTGATTAGACTCTAAGAGAATTCTTGGATAGATTCTTGGCAAAGAAAACTAAACCTATGCTACACCTCATTTACTTCTTCCCTCGTACTAAACTTAGGTTAGGTACATTGGGGTAGGCGTATTTTAGAAGCACCAGTTGAGTACTTTTTAGCCTTTGTTATTTATGTATGTATTTATCTATGGTTTAGAAACCATATAATGCTTTTACAGTATTGTTTTAGAATACACTTCTTACGCATTATACTTTGCAACCAGTATTACGATTGTAGCAGTTCCCTTTACTTGCATAAGAAAGAAGACTGTTCAATAAACCATTTTATTGAAAATGCCAGTCTCTCTATTTCTCTGCACCTCTGATGAAACAAAGCGTGCACGATTGACTGAGTAAAATATCTATCTATTGTTTCCACGACTCTGAAGATCAGTTTTATTCTTGGGGAAACAAAGTTGTCATGTTTATATGGTTGTCAGAAACTAATCCCTTCTTGTGAATTCGAGAAAGTTTCTAGTGACCTCTGAGCTAGCTGGCACTCACAATTAAGTCTAATATATTCGATAGAGACCTAGTCGACCTAAGTCCTACGTCAAATCTATAGGATATATTATTCCAATGCGTAGAGCCTATTGGGAATATAGGAACTACACTACATGGCGCCCAACGTTTGGTAAGGCACTAATTAACGCTCGATACTAGCGTAACTCAGTCGTGCTTTTCACAGAGTTCCCTTTTTCCCGTAAAATATTCCAATAGACGTCTGGAGTGGGTAAAAGGATAAAATATCCACCATAAATGAGTAGGACGAAAATCCTATGTATTCGTTTTTGGTATGTTTAACGTTAAAGGATACTGTGTTTCAAAATATTGAGCACCTCATCTTAGTTTCCTTGCAACTTTCAGTCAACAAAATGGCTGCCGAGGATAATCCCGGGGCCAGTGGAACTGCAGCATCTACAACCCGACCAGGTTTAGACGTTACAGGTTTCCAACAAATCGATCCGGATGCTATCATCATCCTGGAAAGCTTAAGGAAAACCATCACTATAAAGCTTATAACAAATGGCCTATCATCAAGAGGTGGTAGGGTAATTTTTGCCTTAGAGGTACATGACTATCAGCAGGCAGAGGTATTCTATTCATGGATAGTCTTCCCTGAAGCAAATGCAGTATCGCAAGTGTTTCACTTTACAAAGTAGAAGATCATGCAACGGAATACGTTTCTTTCGAGGACATTGAAATTCCACTAACTTACCAAGAGCACCAGCTCTGGTTTAAAGGTGCCCTACAACATTAAAATCATATTACCAGGCTTGGTCCACTAGGTAGACCAGGAGCAACATGGCCGGTACTACCCAGCTATACACCACATCCTGACATTGGAGAAATGTCAAGAGAAGAACTATTAGTTCAACTAAAACAACTAATAAAAATACATAGACAATTGCTTCAATATGTTATGCGGACTCTAACTTTCCAACCTCCTATAAGGATTCCACAACAAACCCCTCACTAGGGGAACACAAAAAAAATCACACTGCAGACTATACAATCAGGTATTGGTAAATGACCCGCAAAAAGGGAACAAACCCATTCTGGATAGCTCAAAAAATTACTCAAATCGCGGCAGTATTTCCTGACAGTACACCTCATGAGAAACACAGAATTTTAACAATCTGTTTACCAATGCGATCGCACCACATCTGGAGGACTGCGACACTTGGGGTACAGTCTTTGCTGCAATCTACACAAAAACACATGGTGTTCTGTCTATGGCAGTAATACCAGATGTCCTGAAACAGATTCAAAGTGAATACGGAGCAGAGCCTGCTTTAAATCTGGGTAGGAAATTACTGAAAGATTTCAAACAGGTCTCAGCTATAATATTAGCTAATATTAAAGGTGAAGCCGCATCAGTGGCGATCCGCCAAAAAATAAGAGAAATTGATGTAACTGAGCAACCATATGAACTGGCCAGAATAATTCAAAAATCCTATAAAGAACTCGGTAGAGATAGTTTGGGTGGAAAACCAGTAAAGCCCCAACTAACAGACTCCTAAAAAGAAGTGGGAAAATACTAAACAAACTTCTAATGAGAAGCATTTTCAGTCTTGAGGAAGGTCTCCTCAAAAGGAGCCCTCTGAAAAGAGGTAAAAACTCAGGAACAAGTATAATTTGAGAAAACCTGATAGTTATCAAGATACTGATACACGTTCCTCTCGTACCTTTCAGACTGCCTCACCGAAATGGGATGAAGAGGAGGGTCAGAACACAAGGAAGAAAGCGTGAAGTCCAAAGACGATCAACACGTTCCAGAAAATAAGAAAACCCAATTCACCAAAAAGGAGGTAGCAGTTCTAAAGATCAGACATGCCGAGGATCTTGAGGACACAACTCAAGAAAGGGGAGTGGGAACAAACAATGCTGGACAGCGCAGCAGAAGTCACCATAGCTCGCAAGATCTTGAAGCGTCATCTGGAGACAGTGGACTTGAATGAGTACATCCAAGTTGAATCTGCAGATACCAGGGTTAGTGTACCCTATAAGTTATATGAAGTAACGCTCCGTATGGAGGGGGACATAACTAGGAAAGTAAGAGCCCTCTTTTGGGAGAGGCTCTCTAAGGCTATGACATTCTTCTAGCTGAACAAGAATGGCCACCAAAATTTGTCAGGGAGTGCCCACATGGCAAAGACATCATTCTGCCAGCCTTCTTTAATCTTATTCAAATTCACTTAAAATACACCGATGCCAGAAAATGGGCTGTAGCCCAGGGTCCAGCATTATATAAAAATCATGTAGGATGGGATGAGGATTCCCCTCACCATAAAATCCAGTTAAAAACTCAACCAACTGCACAGAGGCAGTATCCAGTTAAGCAAGAAGCTAAAAAACAGGTCAGGGAGATATTAGATCAACTTCAATATCAAGGGGTGATTGAAACATGCACCAGACAATACATATTGTCTAGTTTTGGACTACAGACATTTAAAGTCTTGTTGCGAAACTTTTGCAGTACAAAATGCACACAGTGCAGCACTGATGAATAACATTGTGCGCAAAAAATATAATACAACATTAGATATTTCTAACTGTTTCGTCTGTCAAAACATTGCACCTTAAAGCAGGAACTTGACCGCCTTCTCAATCATGGGGACACAGAATCATTTCTCTCGTCTCCCCCAGGGATTCAAGAATAGTCCGTGGTTATTTTCAGCCAGAGTAATAGAGATACTGCAAACGTATGATGAGGCATTATCTTATGTCGATGACATCTATCTAACGGATGATGACTTGGAAAGTCACTTGAACAGAGTGAGTACCATTATACTTGGATTTGCCACTGAAGGGTATACATTTAACTTTAAGAAATAAAAAATTGCCCATCTCATTATCCTCTTTCAAGGATACAAGTTATCAAGAGAAGGCAAAAGCCAGGCAGCCAACTTTTTAGAAAAGTGTGTGCTGCTCCAACGTCCAAAAACTCTGAAAAACTTGCAGTCAATTCTAGGTTTCCTAAATTTTGGAAGAACTTACATTCTAAATTACGTAGAAAGTGTTAAACCTCTCTATGAAATAATCAAACCTGATTTTAAAACAACTAATTGGACTCAAAAACACACAGAAATTTTGTGTTCAATGCAAATAGACATGTTAGCAACAACACATTTACAGACACGCGTAAACGTACACAATCTTGTAATAAAAATAATCCAAGGAAGATGCGGATTCACATACTTAACCTTTTATGAGGGTGAAAACGTACCAATTGCTTACAAATCACACTTGTACACACAAGCTGAAATGAAATTCACTTCAACAGAAAACATTCTGACAGTGGTTCAAACTGCAGTAGCAAAAGAGAGAGCTCTCACGCAGGGTAAATGCATAATGGTCGTTACTACTGTACCTGCCTTAGAGGCAGTGACAAAAGCAAGCATTCCGAATGCAAATGCTTTACATCCAAGATGGATACAATGGGTTAACTCTCTTGCTGCAACAGACGTTGAATACGTTTTTGACCCCTATTTGAAGACTCAAGAATTTCTACAATACGAGCAAGAATGTCCTTTGCCCACTGAGATTCTGCCTCTTCAACAGTACAAATGTATAATTTATACAGACGGATCAGCACAACCCGCAATTGGGGATAAACAAGCTTATAGTGCTGCATGTGCGATTGTTAAAGGTCGCTGATGCGATGGTAAATTCCGACCTATGGTCACAAAAACAAAATCTCCCGGAGACTGTACAGCTCAGGGAGCTAAACAACAGGCTTTCAAGATGGCGCTTGAAAATACCGATCGCGAGTTCCCCACACTCATAGTGTGTGATTCGTATTACTGCGTGCAATCTTACAATGAATACTTGCAGAACTGGGTTCAAAACGGTTTCAAAGATGCGAAAGGTGGCACGATCAAGCATAAGTTGCATTGGGAACAAGTAGTAAAAGTACAGAAAGAACTACAAAAGACTCATGTGATCGATACACTGAGTCATCAGAATGATGGCGTTCACATTGAAGGGAATTCATTGGCTGATGAAGCCGCGAAGGCAGCTGTGCAAACACTCGTTCCAAAACAAAAATAGACGGCAAAACAATGCTAGCTGTCAATGCCACAAGCAGAGGCAGGGGTGCAGCGTTACCTCTAAACTATGCACTTGAATATTCATACATAATTGATGCCAACTCCATCCCTTTTGCTCGAATTCCTGGAGTGGGAGATAGAGTAATTCCAAACAGGAGACGTAGAAAAACTTTGATACAAGAAGCACATATGGGAGAGGGTCTGATACATCAAGGGATCTCTAAATCCTTTCTAGAATTAAAAGAGACATACTGGTGGCCTGGGATGATTGTCCACATTCATGAATTTGCGAATAATTGCCCTTACTTCAACAGAGATCGCAGCAGAGAATGCCGCCAGATACCTGACTACAGCGTAGTCAGCCCAGGACAGACACATTTGATAGACAGCATTAGACTATCTACACGCAGACGTCCCTATAGACACATGTGATCCCATAACTATTAGGACAGATTCATTTGGATGTGGCCTCAGCACTCGCTGACGCCCGAACTGTTATAAAAGATTTGCGAGGCTTTATCGGCACATATGCAGTCGGCAAGCTACATTCTGACCAGGGTCCTGCGTTTAGCTCCAAAGCTTACAAGGAGGCCATGGCCAACCTGGGCGTTGCATTGCGGTATTCGAGTCCATTCCAACCTGAGGGAAATTCTGTAGTGGAAAGAAAAAACCGGGACATAAAGCAATCTATAACAGCTAGGCTATTAGGCTCCTCGGGTAACTCGTGGGTCAAACATCTAATAAGTGTCCAACATAGTTTAAATAATCTGTCAAGAAATTCTCTGTGTGGAATGACTCCATATGAAATCCTTTTTGGTACAAGAATCCTTGTCCAGGACCTTGATCGTCACACTTCAGTGGTGGAACAAAACCTTTTGATATCAAAGACTGTATGGCTGTTTTGCAGGACTTAAATGAGAAAAGGAGAAGTCAAAGCAACACAATACAGAAACCAACGACCACTGAAGGAGAACCACCCGTCCCAGCAAGGCCTTTCTGTATTCGAAGGATTGGGGATCTAGTCAGAGAAAAGATCGCGGACAAACAGGAATTTGGGCCTTCTTACAGAAAACCAGTACCTGTGCTAGCACTGTAACACTGTTCTTGATCCACGGATCAAGAACAGTGTTACAGCCGCCCCTTGATGGAAGAAAGGAGAACAGGTTTGTATATATCGACCTGGTCAAACCACATCATGTGGCCAATATTAAGTAGTAGGCCCAGTGGACTCCAAAGATGTAGCAGACGACCAAATCTTGCTACTATCCAAGAGGTTCAAATAGAGAGATGCATCACCTTTGAAGAATCTGCAGTAAGAAAAGAAGGACTAAGCAATAAAGCAACAGAACTTGTGCCTCTTAAGACCCAAATAACAGTTCGTCAAGACACTCCTGTCTACAATGATGTAGCATCAGACTACACTAATATGACAAAGGATCCGGTAGCCCTAGTGATTTCAAGTAATCCTGATGCAATACCTACAATTGACAGAACTGCATCTGGCTATTTCATTAACTTTGATATGTTTTCCGAGGATCTCAGTGAGCCTGAAACAACGCCAGCAAATAAAACATTTAAAGAACAAGTAGCAAAACTTTTTTGACAACTTGACAAAACTTATCTGGTTTCACCATGGGTTGAACTTTGGATTGTGCTAGATGTCTATTTCTCCTACTTTGGCTAATTCTTGTATTAACTATGTAAATGCTGATAAATGGAAGATATACTAAAATGGACACAGCAAGTAAGAACATCAACTTGCTCCTCAAGCCACACAAATCATCTCATCGTGAACAAAGAGACTTGACATCATTGAACATCACAGCCATTCCTATACCTGGTGGTATAGCATGGGACAGAACTGATTATGACATCTATGGCCCTGCTGAGCTGTTGAAGATTCCACATCAATTCAAGGTTTCCTTGAGTGGCTTTGTTTCACCCAGCACATTTTCTGATGATTGGGACTTTGAGACAGTTAATAATATGAGGCTAGACTTAGAGAGGTCTGCAAAATTTATAAAACATGAATACTTAGAAGGTTCATCAGATTATGAACAAATGTACTGTTATAATCACTATGTGTCAGGACCCTAAGACCGGCTCATGTGCTTTGCAGTGTAAAATTGGCCAAAACATGCCAAGAGACGCATGGTGCCTATGCTTGGTCCGATTTGGTGAGTTTAAGGAGAACCAAGATGGCCGCGCAAGTGCTCACGTCCCGGAATGTGCACAGCTGAAGAGAAGGTTAGGTGATGCGCGAGCGCCCTGCTAACTGTGCACTTCACCATAGTCTATAGCCAGAGAAGACGTCCTTTGAAGAAGCTTTAATTTTATCGAGTTTTCCCCTAGTATTTTCCTGACAGTCCGTTTCCCTTTTTGGTGAAAACGTAGTGTGGTGTTATTATAGAAGACTCGACACGTTAATCCAAGCGCGAGTCAAAAGCGAGAGTCTTGGTAACGACGACGGCTTCAGGAGCAGAAGTGTATCGACACCGTCAGCTGAGGGGAAAGAGTTACAGAATTCGTCGTCCACAGAGAGAGTCATCCAGAAAGAATAATGTTCGTGTTGAAGAGCTGAATCTTCACTGAAATACCAATGCTCGTGCTGAGAAGCTGAATCTACTAAAGACTGAGCTAAGTGAAAGCGTCTTTGATATAAATAGTGACTAGATAATTTAGAACTTACCTGACATTGAGATATCATTGAACTTCCAAAGCAAAAACACATGAGAGAAAGCATTAGTAGGCTGATGGAGTTAAAACACAGAAGGACAAAAAGCCAAAAGCATCGTATATGTATATATGTGTAAATACTCACCTGAAAACGTTTTTTGATGACTCCATTTCTCTGACCTGTAAGAAATAAAAGAACTGAATCAGGAGAAGTGGTTGCAGATATAAGGCAGTACAAAAAGTCGCAGAGAGTGAGATAACAGAAACCCATATAAGGAACAACTCTTCTAGTTAGTGAAGTAAGTGCACTTACTATATTAGGTCATAGAGAGAGTGTAGGTAACAGAGAAACCTAGTACTACATGTGTTATTTATTCTAAATAGTAACAACTAACCAGAGGAGGAAGCCAGGATCACAACTGAAACAGAAGAGAAGCAAACGTCCAGCATAGCCAGGGTGGGTGAGATATAAATACCTATCAGTAGAACAAGAATAAAAGGAGAGTAGAGTTGGTAGTTATAATGGTGTATTAATTTACAGGTTCCAGAGAAGGAACAGAGAACGTTTGGCAAGTAGCTGACGGAAGGAGCCAATTCTGGACCAGTCTCTTCTTTGTTTGTTATTTTATCCAATTCCCCCGTCCCTTGAGGTAATGACTGGGAGGTTCTGTTGAAAGACCTCCAGGCATTGCTAAGAGGGATTTGGGACCTAGCATCTATGTTCCCGTGCAAGAACCAGTAAGCCAAAGTAATTTTTAGCTTCGAGTTCTGACACTATGGTCATCATTATTTGCACAAATCTGCAAACCCTAGGAATGTTTATTTTATAACGGAACATTGTCCAACACCACCAAAAGGTAGCTCAAAAACATTCTATGATACATTTGCATACTTCTCAGGTTTTAATGTCTCAAATCCAGAAACATTTTACTTTAAAAATGTTAATATGACAGGAAAGAAAAGTATGTTGACTAATACTAAGCACATTTATTACGCAGCCTTTTATTACCAGCTGTCCTGATTAGGTTTCGACTTCTGGAGTGACAACATAGAAATGAAAACTGTCTGGGGCTCAAAATACTGGAAGGTGAAGGGAAAAGAAGTTTTATTTCAAACCTGCATGATGCCTGAACAAATATGTTTATGAACGCCACTCTGCAACAGACATCCTGCCTTGGCCTGGCCAAGATGAAAGACTTGAACAAACCGTCCATACCTACACTTACTCCTGATAGTAAAAATACTTCAGAGG
Organism: Lissotriton vulgaris; assembly: GCF_964263255.1. Classification (NCBI taxonomy): domain Eukaryota; kingdom Metazoa; phylum Chordata; class Amphibia; order Caudata; family Salamandridae; genus Lissotriton; species Lissotriton vulgaris. The sequence continues at coordinate 658,245,182 of NC_141689.1, forward strand.
GAGGGGTCAACGTAAAAACTATTTTACTTAAAAACAGAACTGATGGGAAAAAATGGTTAATCTGGCCCACAGACACGAATAACCATCAAGATAGATTCCTGAACAAGACACAAGGGCTTACATTAACTAGGCCAGATACAATATATGTCCAGAGGCAACATCCAGGGATAGTAACAACATACAGTGTAGAAAAACTGTGCCTTGAGTGGCTACAAAAGTCCGCACTTACAGAGGTTAAACAACAGTTATCTTTACTTAAAGATGGCGTTGATTTAAGGGACTTCTTACAAGGTCCTACAAAACGACGTCATAAACGTTTCGTATATGCATGTATATATGCCATTTATAATGAAGCTTGGAAAGTGACTAAGGCAGAGACTGCAAAATGAATACGAGAAATTGATTGTATTAATTTAGAGAAAGCTCTCTCTGTAGTTGACAATGGGTTAACAACTCTGTCATCTAGAATTTATTCTTTGGACAGCATAGTATCCTCTGCCATGGACATAATGGAACAAGACTTGCTCATGCTGCAGCATGGACAGTCACAATTACATTCTATAATGCTTTTAGGCTGGACATTGCAAAATCTTCATTCTGGATATGTACCATGGAGTCTAATCAACACCACGTCATCGTTTTCTGTATTTAACCTTACAGATCACCTTAAATCACTCTGGCACAAAGAGGAGCAGACTATACGGTGCTGAGCATTGAAAAACTGGAAAGATTACCATTAACTGTTTCAAAAAAACCTGCAACAGAATGGCTAATACACCGGATAATCACTCTGCCTGTCACTATTTTCAATGTTCAATACTGTTTGAAACATATACCAGTTGCTGCGTATAAAAGGTTGGGTAAGAAATACATAAAGTCAACCTGTGAATAACCATACACACACATATGTTGGAGAGGGGGAAAATAAGTATTTCTGAGTGGTACACAATATAAAAGCGCACTAAGCGGTACACTTTTATGTCAGGGTATTAATTTACCTGGAGCCTGTGACAGTTCTTCGACCAACTTATCCTGCCACCTGCAAGGTTCTCCAGTTGCAGTGATAGATCCAATTTTTAGGCATCTTTCTAACGGAGGCTATATAATGTTGAATGATCACAGCTGCTGTGGAATGTTGCCAGGATTAGCCTATCTCGTAACTGTGTCAGCCAGGGTCACTTGTTGTATGCAAGTATTGTTTCCTAAAGCTAAGGCAGATGGGGAGTCCCCGTTATGGCCTTCACTGAACATCTCTTCTATTCGAATTGATACTTTAAGCAGAATGAAAGCCATTCTTTTACAAAAAACTGTGCCACTGACCTCGTCCAAAGAGGCGTATGAACTACAAGTTGCAAGGTCCTCTGCAGAGATGCTTGCCCTTTTATCCACAAACTGCTCCATACATTTCATAGAAATGTTAGGTCATATCTTAAACACCAGTGGTATTGTTCATATATGTAAGAAAAACATTTTCGGGACCATTTGAAGCAGTCTTCTGCATTTTTCCAAACTACGTGCACTCTGTGTTCCTCAGCCTGCCTCTAATTTCGGGACTCGTAGCAGGAATACTATTCTTGATCCTTCTGCTCCGATATGGCAAGTCCGTCAGCAGCGACACCCAGATTACCATAGAGAACACTCTCCTGGCAATGAAGTGTTGTGAGCGCATGATTCAGATTCTGGGCCTGGCTCGTTTAAGAGACCTGAATACCACATGGTTTCTATCATCCCGACCAATCCCGCAAGATTGCATTGTACCTGTTCTACGGTGCTTGCTATGTGGAGAAGAATGCGTGTTGGACGTCTGTCTCACACTTCCATCAGCACTGCCAACGGATGTTGATACTTTGCTTAGTTCAGTAATGGCCCATGCATCATGTTGTCCCCAGCGGCTCCCCATCCAGATGACGACATTCATTGAGGTCTCACAGATGTAATCTGCTGACGGTGAGATACGTGGATCTACAGGCACACAGGTACCATCTCCATCTACGATGAACATTGCTAATGCGGTTAGAACTGATGGCAATGCTTCACATTTTTGTGCTATCGGTTTACTTCATGAAGTGGTCCAACTTTCACCTACTGTGGTAGACGATTTTTTTGCTAGCTTAGAGGATTTAATGTTTTCTTCAAACAACGAGAATTACTTTTGAAGTTAGCATACAGCATTCTATAGGACTCCGTATTCGACCTTCACTTTTCAAAATACAACTTCCAACTTTAAGAACTCTATTTTTCTGTGATATGACTTTTTCCAAAATTTAACTTTTTTTTGGCACAAAGTAATCTGCTTAAAGTAGAACTATTCTTAGAGAACAAACATTCTTTGAAACAGGTCCAAGTGACAATATTTGACCTTGTCCACAACCTAAACAGTTTATATATTCTGTCATGGAATGGTCTCTTCTGTATTTAAGAGCCATTTCATAAATGTTATTTAATGACTCATTCTGATAAGCATTTTTCCAATTTCACACTACATGCTTTGAATGAAAATATTGCTATTTAAAATGCGTACAGCACAAATGCTCATCTTTCGTGTACAACCATTTCAAATGCATTTTATGTATTTTGGGAGGAATTTTTACAAATCTTGCTTTAGATATGTTAAAAAATGCTTAGAATTTAGTAATATCGAACATAATAAAGTGAAATGGGTGTTGTGTACCATTTTAGGATATAAGTGTAATTTACAGATTCATGCCCTTAAACAGGTACAATTCGCATTGCCCTTATATAGGCATAGAAATCATAACCATATTTAGACATAACCCATGCAGTCCAAATACAGGCATTGCAACTTCCACTTGTTCCAAAAAGCCACAGCGATTTCTTGGAAAACTCGGTTTCAGCAGTCAAGGGAATCCCCTTGCTTGAATATTGATTTGTCCAAGAACTCATGGAGTTTTCAAAGAACTACCATTCCCTTGGGGTTCTTTGATGATGTTATTATGTCCGACTTTGCGCCAAACTAGTCACCTTCCAAGTATAAATATGCCTACACTTGCCCTAGCAAACACACAGTGGTTCGGAGCTGCTCGACTATCTACTTGCCCGACGCAGCTCACTAAAGCAAATGCCGAAGGAAGTCGACCCTCCAGCTTACGCACTGATCAAGAGGCTGCATTTCTTGTGGCGATAATCCAGCTCCAGTGTTTCCAAGCTCTCCTCGCCGGGTGTTGGGAAATTGAGTCTCGAGACAGAGATACCAGACCTCCTTCATTCTAAACCCAAGGTATGGAGCTGATTAGACCCTAAGACATATCTTGGATAGATTCTTGGCAAAGAAAACTAAACCTATGCTACACCTCACTTACTTCTTACCTCGTACTAGACTTAGGTTAGGTACATTGGGGTAGGCGTATTTTAGAAGCACCAGTTGAGTACTTTTTAGCATTTGTTATTTATGTGTGTATTTATCTATGGTTTAGAAACCATACAATGCTTTTACAGTATTATTTTAGAATACTCTTCTTACTGTATGCAATATACTTTGCAACCAGTATTACGATTGTAGCAGTTCACTTTACTTGCATAAGAAAGAAGACTGATCAATATTGGCCACATTGTGGCAGATTTTCATTGGAACTCTGGCATCTACATCCTCCGTCTAGATTGCTGGTGGAGGAGAGTCTGGAAGTTTCATGTCTTTATCTATTAAACTCTGATGGTTTTGATGATTCCCATGGAAACTTTTACAGTGATTTCCTAACTTTGGGAAACCAGTCTACATTAGTATTCTCACAGCCACCATCTCTCATAACGTTGTGTGAAAAATGTTTTTTCCTAATGTTTGTAAAACTTTTTTTTGAAAGATATGAATGTTTGGAATTGTTCTTAGGCATTTGGAGATATGGTTTCATAGTCTGGGGCAAAGGCATGAAAATCCTGCATCACAGTCTTGGTGTTCTTTGTTTGAGAGGCCTCCTGTGTTCAGCTCATTTTTTTTGCTTGCTAGTTTCTGTCCCCATGTGATATGGAGTTTTTTCTTGCAAGTACCATGTGAGCCATAAGAGTACCACCACGTGTGTTAGTTGGCTAATCTTAACATTGATACATGCCTCTAGAAGCAGCCAGGGATGTTGCTATAGGATGAGTGGTATGTACCCAGTTTCATTGTGTTTACCATTTACTGTGCTGCAGCAGGTAGTGTGGTTTTAAGTTTGAGGCAAGATGGTGGATTTGGCCAGTCATGCTACAATGGTGTGGCCTCTGTCCTCAAGGAGATGATCTGAAGTCTTCTGGCAGGATGGAGTCCCAGTAAAATCAACACAGTATGTATCATGTATGCCCATAGTGGTAGACAATTCATCATGGAGGAAAATGAAGGTAAATAAATAGTATTAAAAATGAAATTGAGATTTAACTAACATTAAATCTCAATTTCATTTTGAATACTATTTAGGTTTTGGCGCTCAGACTCAGTGGGGTCGTTGAACATCTTGTCTCCCCGTGGCAACATGGCTTCATCCCTGGTAAAGGAACTACAGAACACACTTATCGAGCAATCACCCTATTCGACGCCATGGTTGCCACGGGGGGACAAATGTCGATGATCCTACTTGACGCTGAGAAAGCCTTTGACCGTGTCTCATGGGACTTCCTTTGGGAAGTGTTGAAACGTAATAATTTCGGCCCTAAATTTATTAAATCTATTAAGTCAATGTACCTTCATCCCAAAGCAAAAATTCTAGCGGCAGGACTCTTATCTGAAAATATTAATATTGCAAGGGGTACCAGGCAGGGATGCCCTTGTTCACCCCTGCTTTTTGCTTTATATATTAACCCCCTTATCTTGAAACTATTAGAAAACAATATTATTAAACCGGTCATTAGCTGCCAGTTCGAAACTAAAGTATTGGCCTACGCCGATGACATTGCGGTTACTACATCTGACCCGACTGAGGATATACGTGAAATAGAGAAAGTGACTACTGAATTTGGACATTGCTCGGGCTATTCTCTTAACAAAGGAAAAACGATTATTTTGTGTACAGATAACATCATCTGCCTGGATCAACGAAGAGCCGGAAAGGCTATGTATCTGGGAGTTGTTATTTGTGCAGATACTAAACTATTATCAAAAGCTAATTTCGATCCATTACTGGCCAAGATTAAGAATGATTTTGAAAGAGTTATTAGCCTCCATCTCTCTATCATAGGAAGAGCCAATTATGTAAAAATGAATACGCTGCCTAGATGCATGTATCTTTTTCGGGCAATTCCTTTAGCTATTGATCAGGAAACGCTAGAGTTGATTAATTCACTTATTTCTAAATTCATGTGGCAAAACGGTAAGATTCGGAGATCTCTGGCGCTATTATCATTACCCTTTGATAGAGGTGGTCTTGCTATTCCCAATATAATTTTGTATTACTGGGCAGCATTTTTAAAACAACTCACACCTATGATTAATGGCTATAGTGTAGAGAGCCCAGAAGGAGTCGAAAATATTCCCTCAATCTATGAGCTTCTTATAGGTCAGGAGGCTAAGGGTTTACTCCTACGGAAAACTGAGGTAAGAAATTATAAGGCTTTTAAGGGAGAAGTTATAAATAGCGCATGGAGGATTTGGAAGAAAGTGACTAAATATATGCATATTTGTAAGATTAATCGATATATGCCTCTTTGGCGGTCAAATGCCATTGAAGGCAAGGAATTTAATGCTGTCTTAAAGAAATGGGAAAAGTTAGGAATAATAACAATTGGTGACTTTTTAGTAAATAAATTTGACTCCACCTTTTTCGATTTGAAAGTTAAATATAAGTTAACAAATTGAGACTTTTTGAATTACGCACAGATATTTGCTAAATTAAAGGCCAAAGAGTCCTTAATCTGTCTTTCCAAAGTCGAAATTTTGGATGCACTTCCCAGAATAAACACCAGGATTGGAACCCTCTATAACATTCTTTTGACTCAAAAACAGGATGATCTTGATAAAATTGAAAATAAATGGACCACAAAATTAAACAATCCTAATGTTGACATTGATAGAGTGTTAGAGATGAGCCAGAAGTTACTTATGGCAAGTAATCTTAAAGCGCAACTTTATAAAGCTATATTTGCCCTGTATTTTACTCCTGCTAAATTGTTTCTATGGGGGAAACGTGAGAATGATTTATGTCCTAGATGTACCCAAGGACCTGCTACGCTAACCCACATGTTTTATAATTGTCCTGATTTGATGGTAATCAAAAATATGATATTAGCCTTTTGGGAAGAGGTATTTAATCATAAAATACCAGAATCAGAAACCGTATTCTTACTAGGTCATGATTATTCTCTAAATTTAACTAAATCTGAAGAAAGATTAATCTTTATAGGTACGGCAGTATTAAGACAAATTTTATCAACTTGCTGGAAAGAAACAGATCCTCCTAGCTTTCAGATGTGGCTAGCGCGTTTCCTAGCGGTTTATAGTTACGAAACAGCTATTTTTGAAACAAGAGGAGTCAAATCTAGGGCCCGCGGGGAGGCACTATGGCGCTCAATAACTAGATGGAAAGCCGGCATTATATCTAGCGGCATTGGCTGATTCAAAAATTAATGTTCGTATCTCACTTGCCTTAAGTATTCATTGCTGTACTTATGTTGATTGTTTAATATATTGTTTCTTCTTGTGTTTAACGGTCCAATTTGCATTACCTGCTGTATAGTCAACATTCTATTTATCTTTGTTATGTTTTGTTTCATTTTTTCTTTCTGTAAAGTTGCTCCTGCTTTTCCTGGTTACAAACAAGTAAAAAAAATAAAATAAAAAAAAGAGATTTAACTAACATTACAGACTCCTAATATGGAAGCCCAAATGATGAGTTTCTGCCATCTGTATTTGTTTGGACTTGGACATTTCCTTAAAGTATTATTTCTTGACAGATTCTACTGAACTAAAGTTATGCTTTCATGTGTTGAGTATCAATATTCTTCTACTTCTAATGATTTGGAACCACGCACATGATTTGGTTTGCTGATAGTTTTGTAAACTGCATTCAATATTATTCATGCATGCATATATTATGTATGCATATGTCATCACATCGTGGAAGAGTTATAGTTATAGTTTAGACTAACATTTCATATTATTTTCACAAGTACACATAGCAGCAGAGTGTTACCCAACTCGAGAAGGTATATCATACACAGTATTTCAGATAGTGTGAGATAGTTCAGTTCAGAAGACTATATAGTAAATGTTTCGTTTTTTCTATCTTCAGGGCTCTAACGCATGGGAGAAATCATAAAAGATCTAAGGGTAATGTAATGATGAGTGTCTTTCCCAATTTCCCTTTCCTCTACTTGGAGTTCAAAGTAGGCGAGACAAAGCATCTATGCAGTTTAATCAATAGTCTGACATTGATTTCTTGATTTTAATTACAAAGAGAAAGCAGTATATAGCTGTTCTAGCAAGCTAACATATATGGCAAATGACATTTAGGTTCTTGTTTATCATGAATACCAAAATGTAATCACTCAGAATGGCTGATGTTTGGAACAGCGAGCAAATGCCCTATGAGTTCACCCAAAGTCGGAACAGTAGCAAAGTCAATGACTGACACGAGTTGACCTATTGCCCACTCTGGGGGAAAGATTTACAATAACTGGCGCATCCCCAGGGATGCACCAGTTATTGTGCGCCCCAGCTCCGCCACCCATGGTGCGCCGCCATGGGGCAAAAACGGCACAGATGCGTGACGCATCTGTGCTGTAAAGGTGGCGCATTGCTGGAGTTGCGTCGCAAGCGCGGCGCAACTCCAGCAAGGCTCGGGGGTGCCCAATCTGTCTAATGCTGCGTCAAGCCTTACGCCTGCTTCAAGCAGGCGCAGGGTTTTGACGCAGCATTGGCCTAAAAGTGACTGAGTGAAATCTTGTAGATTTCACTCAGCCACTTTTGCGAGGTGCACCTGCCCCGGAACGTCCACCCTGCGCCGGAACGCCCACATGTGGTGCAGGGCTTTACAACGTGACGCATCTGCCTAGATGCGTCACGTTGTAAATGGGTCGCAGGAATGCGCCACGTTTACGCCACCGTTGCATGATGCAAACGTGGCGCAACTCCAACATAAATCTGTCCCTATGTATTCTGACTCTGGCAGAGCCAAAATATGATTTACATTTCAAACAACCGATGGCTCAAGGTAGTTAACCGAAAGTCATTCTTTACATGTCATTTTATATATAGTTTTGGATTATTAATTTCAAAAGATTTGACATAAGATTGCTAAAGCTGTGTTTTACTTATCCTTTAGGACAGGTAAAAACCCTAACAATTGGTTTTGCTGGGAGCATGCCTACCTCTCAGGAAATTCCTACTGCAAAAACATTTTTGCAGGACGTTTCACACACTGGTGAACTCTAGATCTTGTGAAATTGAGAACTTTGCAGTACACTGACAGTGGAATTTAAACGTGTACAGCTCTCAAACACACTTACAAGCATCAGTATTGTTAGTTTACCTATCGCTGAAGAAAGAAAAGATAGTTGGCAGTAAAGTTATTTTAACCTTAATTTCCTAAAGAAGGAAAGAAAGCCATACAGCTGTCTCATCAGCTGTATGTGCTGCCAACAGATGTCTACAGATAGTCTAGCTCAGTAGATTATAGCTGTCCGTCAGTACTCTATGCAAGTAAATGAATTGAATCTACGTATGGTATTTCAGTGGGCATGTTCCAGATTTACAGATCTGCATGTAACCAGTATAGCATACATTGAAATCTCTGTAGTTCTAACTCAAACTGTATTTCGAGATCATTAAAATGAATACAATTGAGTTGAGCATTTTTTCACACGTTTTAAACAACACAATGTGTTATATCTTAATCCTGTACTCCCCTGTGCCCCGGTTAGCTCTCCGGCGCGTGAGCACCCATTGTCACCTCTCCCCTTCCCTTTAGTTCCCCAACGTTCCACCCCTCCCTCTATCCCAAGGAACTGCCAAACTGTCACACTATTGATGATCTTCCTGACCACGCACTGACATGGTGTGGGGCTGTTATCTGAATAAACGTATACGCTATTTAACTAACTGCTTCCTGAGTTCTACCTTCAACAAGTGGCGACGAGGTAAAACCACAGCCCATCTCCACGGATTTGTTTAATTTCATTCAAAAGGAATTCAGCATTAAATACTGAAACCTGCCTTCCTACCTGGATTCCGTGATATGCTCGACGAGGCACCCTGAACGAGGTGTAAGTGTCCTCGAAGCCTCCCTGCTGCAACACCGAAGTTCAGAGCTTCTGTCTGCTGTGCACTGCATTTCCCTGAGGGTCTGCTGTCCTCCGGCGTTGAGCTACACAGTCTCCCTCTGGAATCAGCTGTGGATGACGACCCGTCAATGAACCTTGCCCTGGCATTGTGTGAAGAGGCTCCGAGTGTGTGTGACTTCACACTGCTGTTCCGCGGGGAATGGATGTGTCACGGCGAAGTGTGTGAGCCTGAGCACGCTGTGTTTCACCTGTGTTTTGTTTCCGGGAGTGGTGACTGGTGATTTAGGAGGCACGCAGTGACATTCCCCTTCGCGTTTAATTTGATTTGGAGAGTGGCGTCTGCATCCTCTGAAGTGCGCAGTGACATTTCCAGTCAGCTGTTTTCGCGCCTCAAACTCCTCTCAGCCTCGTTCTTCTGCGCATGCTCCTGCACGTTTCACGTCACTGGAACGCAGCGTCTGGCGCCATCTTGTGGAAATATTCTTCGGCAATTGAATAACTACATTTCTAAACCTGACACATACACGTTGATGTGCACACCTACGTAATTCAAACGAAAATGTATTTTTCTCACGCAAACATGTTTCTGAAATGAAAGTTACAACAAAACCACATCGCTTGAAACAAAAGTCTGTACTTTCACAAAATAAATCATTCAGTATTGACTAAGCTGATGCCCCCGGCCTGTGAAATATTCTTGTTATAATTGAAGCTTATATATGGGCAGTTAGACGATTATTCATGGTTCAATGCATCTCAAGTTCTCAAATTAACTCTTTGAATGCAAGTGGCAAGTGTTGATATACACCAGGAACAACTGCTACGTGGAACTTCGCTTGCGCTTTAAAACTAGACTTGCTTGTCTTCCTCCTTTAGCTTATCAGCAACGTGTGCCCTTAGTTCATTGAATCTTGCACAACCCCAAGCTTTCCTACCTCTCAAAGGTGCTCCTTGTATGCCATGGAAGGAGTGGAAAGAGTATTTCACTAATTATATAGGAACTGTTGAAGATGAGAACTTCACTGCTTAAAAGAAAAAGAAAGTGCTTTTGTACTGCTTAGGTCCTGGGGGTGTCAAGACTTACAATAACATAGAAAAAAAAGGGAGAGAAGGCAATGATGTTTTTCAACATGCATTAGATGACCAGGATGCCCATTTTTCACCTATTGTATGTGTTGCTGTCGACCGCTACAAATTTTCACGAAGAAAACAGTGCAAAGATGAGAGCATTGATGATTGTGTCGCGGCCTTGAACAATTTGGCTTTAACCTGCAGATTTGGTCAATTGCAAGAAGAATTTGTTCGTCATCAAATCATCATGCATGCGAGCAACCCTAACATCCAAGACAAACTATAGGTTAATGGAGAATCTTCCTTAAAAGACGTTGTTGCTCTAGTTAAAAAAGCTGAACTTACTGGCAGATGTGCCAAAGCAGTTTTAGATGAGCCAGTTGTCGTTAAAGCTATTCATTCTTCAAATGCAAACAAACTAAGACAAAAGGCCAACAGTAAAGAAGTTGCACATGAATATCACAAGAAAAGTGAACCTTACAAATCCAGGCACAAAAGTGGAAAAAGTCACAGCAATAAATACAAAAATCCACCTGAACTCAAATGCTATCGATGTGGTTCTCCTAGCCATTTAGCCGATTCCACAAAGTGCCCAGCTAGACATCAGAAATGTTTGTCATGTGGGTTGACAGGTCACATCGCCAAGGCCTGCAATAGGGCATCCTTTAAACAAAGCAGACATGTCAGACACATTCAAGATGAGAGTGACTCTTCAGAAGAAAATTCAGAGTACTCGGATTCAGACAGCATCAACTATGTGTTCTCCTTTGAATATGATGTATTGGAGCTTAAACCCACTAAAAAAAAGAAACCCATGTGTGATGTGAAATTAGGAGGGGTAATTGTGAACTTAATGGCAGATTCTGGCTCCCCTTTCACAATCATCAATGAGAATGTTTGGAAACAAATGCGCACTGACAAAATAGGAACATCGCTAGAGAAGTCAAACATCATTGCTAGCAGTTACACTGGCAACAACATTGAATTTCTAGGAACACGTGAATAAGAATTTGAATTCAAAAACAGGAAAGCTTGTTGTAAACTCTTCATTACAAAAAAAGGACCTTCTGTACTTGGCTGGAGCAATCAAGCCGATCTGGGAATAATCCTTAACCCAAACAGCGCTGACCCTGTTTTGTCAGTTGATGAGTCATGCAAGAACACAATTCATAAAGATTTTCCTGAGGTGTTCTCTGGTAAAGTGGGTCTTTTTAACAGTTTTGAACATAAAATCGAACTGAAAGACTCAGCTGTTCCATGTATTCACAAGGTAAGACACTTACCTCTGTCGGTAAGGAACGATGTTCTAATAGAGTTGAAAGATGGAATAATTGAGGAGGTTGAATCCACGGAGTGGGTTTCTCCCTTGGTTGTGGTCAAACGTCCCAATGGGAAAATTAGACTGTGCATTGACCTCAGGGATCTTAGCAAAAACATTATTGTTGACCAGTATCCCCTACCACGTATTTGTGAAATGTTTAATGCCACTAACGATATGTGTATTTTCTCCATAATCGATTTAAAATCCGCGTATCACCAGATACCCCTACACGTGGACAGCAAGAAATACACCACTTTCATTACCCCATTTGGTTGTTACCGCTTCACCAGGGTACCGTTTGGGTTAGCCTCTGCCGCAGCGCTTTTCCAAAGGGTCATGACTTCCATCTTTGAGGGCGTTGCAGGCATCAGGTTCTTCCAAGACGATATCATGGTCATGGGCGGCAATCAACTGGAACATGACACACGCTTAAAGCAAGTTTTCAACAAACTTAAAATGCATGGTCTTACTGTTGAATTAGACAAATGTAAAAATTTCTCAGGACAAAGTGGCTTATTTGGGGCACACTATTAGCCACGAGGGTATCAAACCAAAACAGGGTTTAGTAGATGCCATTCTTAATGCTCCCTGCCCATTCAGCAAAGAGGATATTAGAGCCTTTCTCGGATTAACTGAGTATTACTCCAAATTCATAAGGAATTTTTCAGAAAAAATGTACAGTCTAAGACAGTTACTGAAAAATAAAACAAAATTTGAATGGTCCCCAGAATGTCAGAACACCTTTGAAACAATCAAAAAAGAAATTGGTGAAGCACCTTTCCTCAAGGGATTTGAACCCAAAGCTGAAATCTATGTTACAACTGATGCAAGCAACAAAGGATTGGGGGCTGTGTTAGCGCAGAAGGATAATTAAAATCAAGAATGGGTTGTGGCTTTCGCCTCCAGATCACTCACCCCTGCTGAAGATAAGTACTCTGTAATCGAACTTGAAATGCTTGCCTGTTTATGGTCACTCAATCACTTCAGAGCATACATTTAGGGATACAATATACATCTTCGCACGGACCACAAGCCATTAATCAAAATCTTATCTGCTTCTGGTTTGCAAAATGCTTCACCACGACTAAGTAAAATGTCAATAAAATTATTGGACTACAACTACATAGCAGAATATTGGCCAGGTATCTATAACAAAGTTGCTGAATTCCTCAGCAGATTACCCTTGCCACATAAAGAGAATATGGATGCTCCAGAGGATGATGAAAGAGTGTCTCTACTCTTCAACACGAATTTTGAAGGAATCTCTAATTTAGAATGGGAGAATCACATGTCTCAGGACTTAACGCTTAAAGACGTATGTAAATTTGTCAACACATCTTGGCCAGAGAAACGCCATCTTCAGGACAACATTAAGGTGTATTGGGAAATAAGGAATGAACTCAGCTATGAAAATGGTGTGTTATATAGAATCGGAAAGGCCATAGCCCCCATCACACTCAGAGACAAAATCCTGAAACTTTGCCACATGGGTCACCTTAGCATCACTAAAACAAACCAAAGAGTCAGAACCTATTATTGGTGGCCCGGTATTGACAAGCAAATTGAAATCCTCATAAGAAACTGTGTTGAATGCAGTGATTCAAATAAAATTCGCAAGACATCCAAAGTGTCCCTTTCTCCACTTCACCCTCCCCAAATGGCCTGGGAAAAATTAGGCCTGGACATTGCTGGACCAATTGAAGGACACAATGGAGGAATCAAGTACATCATAGTGGTCATTGATCACTTCTCCAAGTGGCCGGAAATAGAAATTGTTTCTGAAATAGACAGTTCAACAATCGTATACTTCCTGGATAAATTGTTCGTGAGTGAAGGCCTACCCAAATTTATTCTCACTGACAATGATCCACAATTTTGCTCAATGACGTTCAAATCATTCCTTGAAAGGAACTGTATCACCTACCACACTACTTCATTATACCATCCAGAAGGTAATGGCCTTACTGAATGCTACAACCGTGTCCTGAAGGGACACATACAGTTGTCAAGAAATGCTAACCTTAACTGGGAAGAAGAAGTGTTCAAACTCATCTTGGCTTTCAGAATTTCTCCTTGTACCAGCACCCGCAATGCACCTTTTGTTCTCATGAGAAGCAGACAGCCCCTGAGCATTGACCTAGGATGGATGCCTGTTTCAAAACAACTTAAATGGTCGCCAGATGTCATTAGGGACAACATAATCAAGGCGCAAAAATACTACAAAGAATGGTATGACTCTTAACATAGTGCAAAAGAACACTCATTCAAGGTAGGGGATCTTGTGAAGGTTCGTTTAGAAAAAAAAGTAAGGAAAGGAGAAAGCAGGTTCACCTCTCCTCTTCGCATTGATGAACTGTATAACAACGCCGCTAGGCTCAGCGATGGAAAAGAGTGGCACATGAGTAGATTGGCAAAATGTCATCTTGAAGGCAAAGCTCGAAATCAAATGCAACTTAACGTGTATAGCAAAGATTTGTGGGTTGATTATGATATGACTAGTTCTGAACATAGTTGCAGGCCCAGCAATGAGACTTCACATGTTCTCCCACCTGTCTCTGACCTTGCTGATTGTCACTCATCAGACCAGTCTGTTGATGTCAGTCCTCACACTCTGATACCAATGCGGGGTTGTCGTGGCGACTTACACTCTGACTCTGAAGTCATGTCTGACAGTTATAGCTTCAGTGGTAGGTCAGGCAGAACCAGTAATGATCCTCACTATGACACCGATTGTGTTCCTGATCCTCACCGCATGATGGGGAGGTTTGGTCGAACCATTCGTAAGCCGAAACGTTATGAAGAATTTGTATATGATTAATGTTCACTGTTCATCCCACATGGCTGTATGTTCCACTGCTGAGTGTTTAATCCTTTAAAACTCTCAAGAGAGAAAGATGTGTTATATCTTAATCCTGTACTCCCCTGTGCCCCGGTTATCTCTCCAGCGCAAGAGCACCCATTGTCACCTCTCCCCTTCTCATTGGTTCCCCAACGTTCCACCCCTCCCTCTATCCCAAGGAACTGCCAAACTGTCACACTATTGATGATCTTCCTGACCACGCACTGACCTGGTGTGGGGCTGTTATCTGAATAAACTTATACGCTATTTAACTAACTGCTTCCTGAGTTCTACCTTCAACGCAACACTATTCAGTTTGCAGTGTGTGTTATGTAAACGTTCAATATTGTATGAAGGTACATCAAATAGATTGCATGTTATGTGCATCAAGCAGATATTTTGTTTTGCTTGCATACTCACATCTTACAAATGATAAAACTGTCTCTTGCTAACCTTTATATACACGGTGTCTCACATTGTCAAAGGAAGTATTGTTGACTTTTCAGGAAGCTTGGCTTAGTAAATCACATTTCTTTCACTCTTTGTCTCATTCATCTTGTATTAATTCACTCTGAAAAGTGGATTTATTAAAGGAGAGACTACACTGCTGAAGGTCGTTACATGCCAAGAGCAACCTGGCAGCACCAGTAACAGTTACAGAGTAAGACCTTTGAATGGTAACATTCTCAGCATGCACCAGACACTGTGACATCACAGCATCAGCAAAGCAGCATCACAGAATACAACATACTTCCCCTGCTCCTACACAACAACGAGAATTAATAAACAACCAAAAAAATGAAAGTAAGATATGCACAATGCACAAAACACAAAACTAAGCGTGAGGTGCAAAGATCATTCACGAAAACTTCTGGGAGTAACGATGATTCTGGAACTCCTCCTAGGTTCAAGAGGAATAGGGGGAACACTGTATTTTTGGTCACTCAACATGGTACTAGACATTGTCTTTTTTTTGTCCTCATACATGTCATCGGAGAACGCTCTAGGTGGAATATCTCTACTCCCTTCATACACGCCCTTATTGGAGACCGCCCTGGTGGTAGGTCTGAAGGAGAGATAGAGTCTTCTCAGAGGTAAGGCTGTATCCTGGTCCCACTCCCTTTCACGACACCTGGAAGATCACCTGCTACTAGGGAGGACCAGACCGACAGACCTCCGGCATAATCATAGGACTGATCTTACTTCTCTCTCCAAGTCTTTAGAGCTGCCCAGATTTTATTGACACTAGAGTTGTCACAGTCCATATCCGATTGACTAGTCATAATAATGTTCTTTAGACAGCCGCAAAGGAAGGGGGTGCCTCAAGATTCCAAGATCTACAAATTTCCCTCCTTGCAATGATTACTACATACAGTGCAAACTTTGAGGCTGGAGCCCATAGTCTGGCAAAAGACTGAAAAAGATTAGCCTTGCACTTACTTCAATCTGCAGGCCCAGTACATCCTCCAGGAAACCATATACCTCCATCCAGAAGGGGCCGATGTTCGGGCAATCCATAAACATATGCAGATTGTCAGCAGCAGGATACTTGCATCTGGGGCAGTGATAGATTGTTGCAGACATCTTGGACAATTTACCTGGAGTCCAATACACCCTATAAGCGGTGTTTAAGTGGTTTCTCCTGAGATTAGCTGGTTTAACCACAGCCTGCAACATAGAAAAGGAGTCACACCAAAGTTTCCGTAAATCGTCCCCATTTTCGGAAAAACACTGCCCCCAGCGTCTCACCAACTCCAAGTCTAGACAGTCCCCTGTATCTATAAACGCCCCAACCCAAAAATACACTTTACGTTTCCATGGTCCTGTTCTAGAAATAGAGTCCACAATTGTACTCAAATCTTCATTGCTCCACGATTGTGATGACCACCATGCAGACAAGTGATAAAACTTAAATCTCGTCAGTGTCCCACTGGTTATTCTGGACATTGAGTCCCAACTGATAAGCTGTAAATCCTCCTGGAGCTCTCCCCACAATCTAATACCTGTTGATCTAAGCGGTTGTGACAGTTGGTCCTGAAGGCATTCCAGGGTACCTGGAGAGTCCCAAATTGGGGCCTATGATGTATAATATGGTATTCGCATTATAATCCTGATATACCCCCAGTTTCTTAATGCAGCCAATAGGACCTTAAGTCTAACTTTTTTGTAAAACTTGGGGTCCCCAAATTTATAAAGGAAAAATTCCTGTCCCTGCGGAACATCGTGCAGCAATGCCGGAAACAAGCGGCCGATAGAGGAAGAATCAATCATTTTGGCTAACATTCTAACATTTTTAAAATCAAAAGCATGGCAATAGGAGAGCAGGTAGGGCTAATCAGCCCTCTCCTAAGCTTTTCTACGCTATTCTCTGGGTCTTGGTGGCCCAGATAAATGACCCGATTTTACCTTGAAGGGTTGCAAGATCTCTAGCATTAAAGGAAAGTGGGATTGAATTGAACAAAAACGTTAACTTAGGCAAAATTATCATTTTTACGAACCCTCCCGTATATGTTTAGTGGTAAATTCGCCCAGCATGACAATGGAAAACCCACCTCCTTTGAAACCTTCTCCCAGCTGATCCTAGATATATCAATCAACTTCTGCACTAAGTGGATCCCCAGGTATCTCATCTGACCTTTTGCCCCTGGTATTGCATTCACGCAATTCCAGCTCATTATTTCAGTTTTCTCTCTGTTAATTTTGTAGCCAGAGACCTTACCGTATTGCCCAGCTAACTTGAACAGTCTAGGTATAGCTTTTACATGGTCAGATGTGTACATTAGAAGGTCATCCGCATAAAGGGCAAACTTAAGTCCCAAGGCAGCGATCTGAACGGCAGAAGGAAAGGATCTTCTCTAAGGCAACAAACATAACGTTCAATATATAAATTAAACAATAAGGGTGACAGGGGGCAACCTTGTCTAGTGCCTCTTGAGATATCAAACCATTCCGATAGTATACCATTGACTAAAACTTTCGCACGTGGGTTCGAATACAGGGATTTGACAGCCTCAATAAAATTCATGGGAAAACCAGAACTACACAAGGTCTCCCAGAGATAATTCCAGCTGACCTGGTCAAACGCCTTAGCGGCATCGATTGCAACAAGGGTTAGAGGCAGCCTTTTTTTAATTGCAACGTCAATTGCCCCTGTACTTGAAAGGTAAGCTCATTGAGCTGCCTTCCCGATATGAACCCCCTCTGATCAGAATGTATAATAGTTTTAATAATTTTTGCCATCCTAGCAGCCAAAATCCCAGAAAAGATCTTAAGATCCGAGTTAAGTAGTGAAATAGGCCTGTATGCCTCAATTCTTTGAGGATCCTTATCTTCCTTAAGGATCAAGGATACTGTTGCCTCCGACCATGAGGGGGGATAGCTTCCTTGTCTAGATATATTTTGTTAAAAAGAGATTTTAGGACCGGTACTACCCTTTCTAATAGGCCGAAATATATCTCAACAGGGAGCCCATCTGGCCCGCAGCTTTACCCCTACTCATCTTTTTTAGTTGTTCTCTGATCTCTCCCTCTGAAATACCAGTAGATCGATATGTCCTGTCTATCTCGGACAGGCGAGGGAGATCTCTCTGATTCAGCCATATTTTCACAGCATCCGGACTATAATCAGTGTCCTCCTTAAATAGATCATACATAAACAATCTGGCCTCCCCCCTGATCTCATCATCTTCCTGCAACAGGTATCCATACCATCTTTGGACCAAGTTCTTAATGTGGTTCCTAACCCGATCCACCCTGGATTTCCAGGCCAGCAAAGAGCCACATTTTTCACCATAGGCTAAATGCTGCAATTTACTGGCATCCCATCTATCCTTCACGACTTTATCCATCCTAACTTGGAAATCGGCTTGCAGGGAGACCAACTCCCTCTCTCATTGTGGCATAAGGCTTCTAGACGTAAGAGCTGCCTATTGCAGCTCCTTCTACTTTTCCTTGATTCTCCTAAGACTATCTGTATCTGCTTCTTTAGCTGATCTGCTTTTATTGATCATTAAGGAGCTCCAAAGTCCCCTCAAATATGATTTGAAGATCTCCCACACTATTTGATTACTGGTGGAGGCTACATTAAACTTAAAAAACTCTTCTGCTTTTGCATCAAGCTCAACCCTCACCCTCTCATCTAATAATAAAGTCCTGTCCAAAGTCCATCTCCTTTGACATCCATCAGATTTAAGGTTAAGCCTCAGCTCTACTGCGGAATGGTCTGATATTAACGCAGGAATATAGGCTATGGACTTAAGGTCTGACAGCAGACTCTGATCTACTAAAAAGTAATCAATTCTTGAATATTGCCTATATTTCTTACTATAAAAGGAATACTCTCTGGCATTCCCTTTATCCACTCTCCATATATTCAGCAGCCTGAACTCCTTAACCAATGTGGAGAAGGTTCTAGGCGGCACATTATATTTTACTTTAGATGTGCGGTCCAAATCCGTATCAAACCATAAGTTGAAACTCCAACGAGTAATACTGGAGCAGATGTTTCTAACAAGCTGGCCTGGAGATTCAAAAGAGGGCCCGGATTATCCTCATTTGGCCCATAGTAGACAGCACATACTACTGATATGCCACTAATAGAGAGGGTTGCAATTAACCACCTCCCAGATTGATCGGTGCTCCATTTCTCTACCTTGATCCCCATATTATGCCTTATGATCATAGCTAAACCCTCTTGTACAACCCCTTTAATTTGAGGGCATCACCTACTGAACCCATCCGAACTTATTAAAGCATTGTTTGCATTCCTGGGCTTCCAGGTGGGTTTCCTGCAATAGGTAAATCTGAGCCTTGCTCTTCTTTAAAGACTCGCCCACCCGGGATAACTTCCTAGGGTTCCTAAGGCCGTTAACATTCCAGGAGAGGAACTTAATCTCTGGTAGCCTACCCATACTCAATCCCAAAAGGAACTACCCAACTTGAGCCATTAAACTTGGCTATTATTTGTATGAGGACAATTTTCCAATTCTTCCCACCCCCCCTCCCTCCCAGCAACCCTCCCCCACGCCCACCCTTGAGGAATCCACCTTCCACCACTTGGCGCCAAAGAAGGTGCCAGATGGGACCCTCCATGGAGCAACCCAGCGTCTCACTATTCTTCCACCAACAGACACATCTCACCTCAGTCGAGTACCCGATAGACGTCGCGTGGTGATCTCGCAAGGTTCACACTACCTTCACAAATTTCCTGCTCAGCCCCCTCTCTTTTTGTTTTAGAAATAGAATCTCCTATTTTATTTTATATTTTGTATCCCCTTTTTTTTCGCTTCACTCTTATCACCTTCACCTTTATTCTCACTCTCTCACAGTAAATCTAAGGACCCTACCGATCCTACTACCATAAAACCATAAGACCATAGGATCATAAGACATACTAGGAAGGCCGGCCATATGCCCCCTACGGAAGTATACAAGCTATACAGATCTATCCCCTCATCTGGAGCAAAAGGGCACCTACATCCTCTGGGGAGCTGAAGTTGTGCATCTTGTTGTTCCACATTACCTTTAGCAATGCTGGAAACATCATTTGGACCTGTGCCCCCAAACTCCTAAGTTCTGGCATTCTAGAGCCATACTCCCACTGCCTTTGTGCTGTTCTGCTGCCTATATCCGAGCGGATCTGATAGGCCCCCACCTCATGATGTGAAGTCACCCCCTTCAGGGACCTCCCCAGAATCAGCTCTTTAACCGCATAAGTCTGAAAATTAACTAGGATTTTCCTCAGTGCTTTCCTATATGGGTGTGGCTGGAACGGGTCCCTATGGACTCTCTGAATATCTGCTTCCAGGTCAATATCCTCTAGGTCTGTCAAAACTCCCTCCCTTAGCAGTTTACATATGAAGGCCTTAATATCACCCTTCTCTGCTCCCTCTGGGATTTTAAGGACCCTCAAGTTGTTTCTACAGGTCTGCATTTCTAGCCGCTCCAAGTCCAACTGTAAAGCTCGAGTCTACGATTTCAAAACCTCAATATCCTTCGTGTTTCCCTGGACTGAGTCCAAGAGGGTTTTAACCTCAAGTTCAAGGGAGCCTGTGCGTACGCAGATATCATCCAGCTTGGACTCTAATGCTTCGCATTTGTCATGTGTCCCCTTCTGATTTGCCTCTGAAATTGTAAACCTAGAGAGCAAGTCACCTCTTAGAGCCTGAAGGAAAGACCCCAACTGTAGCTCGTCTCTGCCTGTTCCCTCTCCTTCAGGGGTCAACATTACAGGTCCTTCATGTACTGACTCTAACATATCTGGGGAACCAGAATCAACAAGCTGTGGAGTTGATTGAATAGGTGATTGAGGAGGTGCTTGGAGGACGGAAGTAACAACAGCTATGTCAGATGTAAGGGCATATAGCTGGCTAGCAGGGCTAGTAGGGTTCACAGAACCCGTGCTAATTTCTATTTCCTGCACCCCAGCCAGGGGGGCAGAACGATTCTGAAGAAGGATTGGGGAGGGCTGCCCCATGGAACTGGACCTGGTTCTTTTAGTCTCACAGCTTGTTCCATTATTTTGAAATAGGATTTAAGGAATGGAGTAGACCTTACAGAGGGGCAACCAGGTACTTTAGATTTCACAGTACCCCAGGCTTGGCATTCTTCTTTTTATGGGGGGTCGTAGATACCACTCTTTTCGAGCCCTCTATAGAATCCAGAGTGCCCCTGATTTTAAGCCCCAACTGAGTCTGGGACTGCAGCTGGTATCTGTTTTTCACTATAGTGATCCCGGGGAGAGACACCTCTTTCCTTTTCTCCTTCCTTCTCTCGCTTACAGAACACAAATCTCCGGGTATAGTAACCCCCGCTAGAATCGGAGCCAATTTAGCTTTGTCGGCTAGCGGAGCAGAAACTGATTTAAGATTTGAAAAAACAAGAGCCATGCACCTCCGTCACCTCCGTCCAATAGCCTGCTTATCGAATACAGACAATAGTCTGGGAGTCCCTGAAAGCTAGTCCGTGCAGCTGCCGCCCGAATCCGTGTCCACAGCCTAGCACGGCTGCCCCCAAAACCACAGTAGGATACCGGCCCTACCTCAGGCTCCGCCTCTGCCTCCACTTTCTGAACCACCTGAGCCTCCCGGCCCTAATGCGGCCGTCCAGCCACCACCTCCAAAAGCTGTCACCCTCTCGAAAGGAAATTATGGGAGAAAAAAGAAAAACGCATCAAATAAAGTACTCCCCTTGGACTCCATAAAGACGCCACATTCTTACCGGGCAAATTTCCAATACGCTGCGTGTCTGTGTATCCACATATTCATGCATACACGCTGTGCTACTCCCGGAGCTTCCGCGACCAGCGTTAGCCCGCCGCCATGTTCCCCTCCAGCCACATCTCTGGGGTGGCTCTGCCCGTCTTGTCTTGACGACTTTAGACAGGCTCCGCCAATGACCTCCTTCCACTTCAACAGCATTATTATCAATCTTGATAACTTTAATAGGTTTACCATATTTACATTTCCCTTTCTTGGTATGCACAGGAATCTTAATGCAAACAAAGTCCACCCGCACTAAGGGAAAAAAGCTTGGCACCTTTTTTTTGTCACACAATCCGTTTTGTTTACTTTGCGCAGATTCAGAATTACCTTTGACAATTTCCATTAGAGAGTCTACATTGGACCACCACCCAATTCATCATTTCTACAAGGCTGTTGCTCTGTGGGTGATAGAGGGAACTCTTCAAATGTTTCACACCCCTTGAGGTTAAATACATTTGAATTCTTCACTCAGAAATTGAGTTCTATTATCCGAAACAAGAAATTGCGGAAACCCTTCTCTCAAAAATCTGAGGCCACTTTGATGCATAATCCATCAAAACTAAAATGTACCTCCTCCCCAAGAATATTACCTCATGTGGCCCCATAATGTAGACACCAACTTTGACCCAGGAACCAGAAGGACACTTGATGGGCGAAAGAGGAGGAGTGGTAACCTTCAAATCTTCCTCAGCCGAGCAACATGTAGGAGAGTTTTCCACTAGGACAGCAATCTTAGCAGCCATACTTGGCCACCAGAAATCTTGACGGACACGCTGTTTGGTTAGCGTAGCACCTAAATGTCCCTCATGAGCTTTCTTGAAAATTACGGGTCAAACAGAATGGGGCAGGATGAGTTTGCCAAACCTCATGAGAAGACCATCCTCTAATGAGATTTCAGATTCAACCTTCCAATATGGTTGTAAGAGGGAAGATAACTCTCTTTCCCTAGGCCACCCCTCTCTGACAAATCCACACACTTGTTGGAGAAGATCATCTTCCAATAAAGCCGCTCTCCAATCCCCTTCAGACCCAACAGCAAGATCAGAACTATCCAAGGCAGCCAAAAAACAATTTTCAGCGTCCTCCTCATTCAATTGTTGGAAACTAGTACCTTTACAACCCTCACTGCTTTGAGGGCAATGAGAAAGAAAATCTGCCCTGCCATTCCTCCCTCCAGCAATATGTGAAACATCAAATTGATATTGAAGAAGCTTCCTAACCATTCTGGTTATCCTGGGGGGTAAAACACTGACTGGGACTGGAACCCAATATGGAAACGAGAGGTTTGTGGTCTGTAACAAGTTTGAAATGCCTTCCCCACACATATGGGCAATATTTTTCAATGGCCGACAAACAAGCAAGCAATTCCTTCTTGATGACTGACTATTGGACCTCAGCTCATCTCTACACTCTAGATGCAAAAGCAACAGTGTTTTCCTTGTCCCCACAACTTTGTGTAAGAATAGCGCCTAATCCAACCTGACTAGAATCCACAGCTATACAACAGGGCAAATCAGGGTCAAATGGTGTGAGGGCATCACTATTCCTAAGAGAGGACTTAACTGCATTGAACCCATGATCACATTCGTCAGACCAATCAAACTTGACTCCCATTTTAAGCATTTTACTAATAGAATGAACAATTGAAGCGTACTTAGGAATAAATCTTGAGTAATATTCAAATAAACCTTGTAGAGATTTGACACCAGTCTTGCCCTTGGGTACAGAAGTGTTAGAAATAGCATCAATGAGACCCTGCCTAGGCTTAATCCCTTCATGTGATAGAAGTTGACCAGATATTCAATCTCTTTGCAGAGGAGTTTACATTTTCTGTTTTGAGAACAACACTATTGAAAAAAAAATATTGAGTACCTTTTTGAGGATGATTTCACGTGAGTCGTTGTCTTTGGCATGAATCAGCACATCATCTTGAAAGACAAGCACCCCTTCAACCCCTCTCAACAAGTTCTGCATAAACCTCTGGAACACGGATGCAGCGGAAGCAAGCCCAAAAGGCATCCTCTGATATCAAAATGTTTCGAGAGGGGACACAAAGGCTGTGAAAGAGCTGGAGTCGGGATGCAGTTCGATCTGGTGATATGCGCTAGCCAGGTCTAGCTTAGAGAACACCAGGGCACCTTTAACACTGGTAAATAGATCTGTGGTTCTAGGCAAAGTATGAGAGTCTACCCAGATCTCTTTGTTGAGAGACCTGAGGTTGACAAACACGCTCAACTGCCCATCACATTTGCGGACCACAACCAGTGGTGACAACCATAAAGATGACTCCGTTAGTTTGATGATCCTCCAGTCACACAAACCCTTGAGCTCTTTTTTGATGTCATCTCTAATGCTGAATGGGACACTTCTGAGTTTGTGCTTGACTGGGCTCGCACCGTCCCTTACAATTATTTTATGCTTGAATCCTGATGTTTTTCCAAACCTCTCACCAAAAACAGAAGGAAACTCGATTTTCCATGTGATACAGGTAAGAAGCATAACTTGTTCCTTGGTGCCTGGCTTGAGTATCATACCAAACAAGCCTGGTGAAACCACTCAAGAATGTTAAGCCCTTTGACAGCAACATAAATGTTCCCTCTGATCCTTCTACCTTTGAACATCAATACATCCTCAATGAAACCTACAAGTTCAATTTTACGTCCCTCCTAGGAGACAGGAGAACGATCTGGAGGTAACAATTCCCTGTCATCCCATGTTTCTGTGAACCACCTTTGAGTTATCATAGTAAACCTGGCACCAGAGTCCACCAACAGTTGGAGTTTCTTATCTCCGACAAGTATTTCAACAATGGGGTCATAACATACCAGTTAGAGGTTCACTCATAACATTGCTCGAAGAACTATCATCAAGAACAACAGAGATGATTTCAGGATCGGAGTCATCATCTGAATCTACAATACAAGCACACTTTTCTTTTGGAATTTCTTCTTGAGACAGACTTTAGCATCGAGACCCATTTCTTTTGCATAATTTGCACATTACATTGGTTGCAGGACATTTATTACACTTGGAGTGAGTAGAGCTACCACATTGGGGACAAATGTTGTTGGGAATGGTGACATCAAATTTGGATCTGGTTCCGTTGTTGGCACTATTCTTAACAAACTTATTTTTAATTATGTTAAAAACTTCAACAACATTTATATTTTCCATGGGTTTTTCATCAAGTTCCTAAAGAGAAACTTACGAAATCTCGATGCTTTTTGCAACCCTAATTGTCTCATCGAGAGACGGGTTCCCCATAGCAAGCAGTTTTTGCCTAATATGCTTATCTCTGCATTGAAAGACAAACTGGTCTCTGACGAGTTCTGTAAAGTTTTTGAAAATACATACTGAAACTAATCTCCTAAGAACAGAGATGTTGGCATCAACGTCTTTCCCATCAGTTTCCTTCCTTTTAAAGAATTTATGCCTCAGAAGCATTAAACTAGGTTGTCTGTCAAAGCGAATCTTGAGTTTGCGTACAGCTGTTTGATATTAATCCAAATTTTCATTGTCAACTCTGGTAGGTGCTTAAAAATTGATCTACCCTTGAAATCTAAAGAATAAAGTAGTAGGCACTTTTTCCTCTCAGCAGAATACCTTAAAGCTCTGATGGCCCCCAAATAAGTTTTGAATGCATAGAACCAAACATCCTATTTGACAGGTGGTTCTCCTGGGCAGGGCCAGACTGGCTACCGGGCAGTTTGGAATGCTTCTGAGCTGGGGGCTGATATCGTTCACAGAGACCTGCGTATGCTAAGTGAAATTCGTTTTGCTTTAATTATTTCGAAGCACACGCAGGTCTCCATGAACGAAATCAGCCCCCACCGCTGTGAAATCATCCCCCAGCTCGGCAGCATTCCAAACTGCCTGGTAGTCAGTCCGGCCCTGCTCCTGGGTTATCGAGGAAAGATGGAGGTGAAGAAATGACTTGCATGGTACACATGGTAGATAAAAGAAATAAAGGAATAAATATTGAATAACGCAGACTCAATGTTGATTTGAAAAAGAAAAAAAAAGAAAAAAATGTGAAAATACTGGGATGTAAGTAGAAAATGGGTGTACAATGAAATAATGAAAAACAAATATTGTGTGAATCACATGAATCCACGTGGAGCAGTGCAGAGCAGACAAAGTGGAAAGTGTGTGAATCACTGTGATGTACATGTTGGTAAACTTAGGTGTCAAAATTTGGCACTCTGCTAAAAGTGTGTGAGTCACTGAAACCCACAACAGGAAGAATAAGTACAGAATGGTGATGGTTTGTGAATCACAGAGGTTCGCAAAGCTCGAGTAACTATAGAGAGCGAGTGCAGTCAGGATAATAAAGAAAATGCTGCCAAAAAGAATCCATGCAGTAGACACAGCATTGCCGTAGAAACAAGATGAATGAGAGAGCACACTAAACAATGAGCATGGTGGTCATGAGATTGCTGCTGGGCCAGCAGACGAGACTCAGCAGGTACAGTGGATAGGAGTCCATAAGAAAAAATGTCTTTGCCCAAGTATAGAGGCAGGATGGCTGGTGAAAGCTGTAGTTCTAGTCGGGGTGCAATAGTTTAGATTGAGGAGACGTGGGCAGGTGACAGGAGTTGAGGGTAGACAGGTCAGTTGAGACCGAATTGAGCCAGGATGATTGAAATCAGGGTGGAAACTGTGAAGAACTCACACTGTGGGTTCTGCTGTGTAGTCAAATTGTCACCAGAAATCTGTAGTAATTCACTCCGAGATGGTCTGTTTGAAGAGTGGATTTATTGACGGAGAGACTCCACAGCTGAAGGTTGTCACCTGCCAAGAGCAACCTGACAGCAGCAGTAACAGTTACAGAGTAAGACCTTTGAATGGTAAAATTCTCAGCATGCAGCAGACACTGTATGATCACAGAATCAGCAGAGCAGCATAACAGAATACAACACATCTCTCAGTCAACTGGTGAATTTAAGCTGCAAACTGATTCTTTGATCATCTGAATGATTGGATGAGGAACCGAACATTTATGACATGCCATTTGCTGGTGGTTTGAATATAGCAATAATACCATAGCTAACAGAGTCCCGTCATGATTATGTGGTACCACCATTTGGTGGTAGTACAACTATTGTAATTCATCACCACCTTGGTATAATCATTTGGACATATAATTTTGTTTTGTTAAAGAGAGACACTAGTTCTTGCAACGTTAAAGAAATGGTACCAAGGTAAAGAAAGTATTGGAATATTTCTATATTGATATCAAAATATTGTGTACTGATTATGAATCAAATAATCTTGATAATGAGCAATGAAATCACAAACTAGCCATATATAGGCAAATACTTAATATATGAGGATTCTACTGAGGCATAACAAATCCCGACATGCTAATTATGAAGGTAGGCTACTACCATAATAAGGAGTAAAACAGTTATAAATAAATACTGAAGGTCGCATTCACAAATATTTTGATCCTGTAAGTAGAAAATATGTGTGCAAAGTAACAACCTGTGAATATTTGAGCTTACAGATATGACTTATGAATGCTGACAATCCATGAGTATAGTCAATTGCCTGCAGTTGTAATTGATCAGTTGTATGAAAGTACTTGTTCCAGGATGGAAGGGAAATTGGCCATGCAAAATACAGTGAACTGACAGAAAGTCAGATGTTTGTGTGTGCTAGAAATTGACTTTCTGATTGGCAGAGGTATGCACCCTGTCCAAGCAGGAGCCATAATCCTAGTCAGGGTAAGTCAGATACACACCACAAATTAACCTGCTCTCACCCTCTGGTTGCTTTGCACAGAGCAGGCAGGCTTAACTTAAGAGGAAATGTGTTAAGTATTTGTGCAATACAACAAACAGCAAAACATTGAAAAACCACAAAAAGGCTCATCACCAGTTTAGAAAATAAAATTATGATTTCATGAATAAAACAAGACCGAAAAAATAAAAATCCAATAAGTAGAAGTCAGGATTTACAATTTTAAAGATGTGATGCAAAAAGAGTGCTTAGAAGGAAATAGTATTTAAAAAGGTAATTGGTCATGCTGGACAGGGACAAAATCAAGAGTTCAGACTGACCATTATGGAGCTTGGCCCGATAAAGGACCCACGCAGAGTCTGCAGAGTGAAGTACCTTAATCCTGGTTGCAACACAAGGTGCGCTGATTTTCCTCATGCACAGATGGCGATGCATTAGTTCTGAAGATGAAGCTCCGGTTCCAAGATGTGTTGGTTCTGAAGTCGATGCGCTGGATTTATCCATGCAAATGAAGGGATGCTTCAATCATCCTTCAGAAGTGGTGGTGTTGCTGTGGTTCTAATGCCGATGTGCTTGTTTCAAGTTTTATGCACTGGTTCTGTTCTCACAACGGTCGGCTATGCCACGGTTCTGCTCGTCGCAGTAGAACATTTGTCGTTTCCCCTGGAGCAAGCACCTGGGTTCACTCTCAATGAACCAGGCAAAGGAGAAGGAGAAGGCTTAAAGACTTTGATGTTCCAGAGTCTTTGCAGAACAGGAGGCTATTTAAATAGCCCTTGGAATCAGTCTGGTCAGGTGCTGTTGGTCCAGTCAGACGGAGCATCAGGTAGCAGAGAGCATAGCAAGGCAGCAGTGTTCCAGAGCAGCAGTCCAACAGTGTAGTAGATGCATGAAGTCACATATAGCCTTCCTTTGCATGGAACTGTCTAGTGGGAACACACAAAGTGAACTTTTACCCAGCCAGTTATCAGAGACAGGCAACAGACACCAAATGGTTAAGAGCAGAAAAATGACCGATTTCTAGAAAGTCGCCTTTTCAAATCCAACTATACCGCTAAAGAGAATTTATCATTACCATTCCAGGGGTACTAAACAAGATAACTTCACCTTCTCTCAATTAGGATTTACAGGAATTAGGAATCCACATGTTAACCTATGAGAGGGGTAAGCCTCTCAGTAGTTAACAGCAAGTTTGAGAGTTTTTACCTACCAGGACATGCAAAACTGAAAAGTACATGTTCTACCTTTGGTTTACACAGCACCCTGCCCTATGGATGATTTAAGGCCTGCCTTAGGGGTGAAATATGAAACAAAAGGGTGTTTAAGACTTGTCAAGGGAGTTTAAATACCAAATCGAAATGGCAGATTAAACTGCACCCACAGGCTCTGCAGTGGCAGGCCCGAGACATGATTAAAGTCCTACCTATAGGGAGGCACAAACAGTGCTGCAGGTCCACTAGTAGCATTTATTGTACAGGCCCTGGGCACAGACAGTTCACTGTACTAGAGACTTACATGTAAATTAAGTGTGCCAATTGTGGGTACATTAATCTAACCATGTTTTAGGGGAGATGTACATGCACTTTAGCATTGGTTGGCAGTGGTAAAGTGCTCAGAGTCCGAAGGCCGACAAACAAAATAGGAGTTAAGCAGGAAAAGTTTTGGGGAAAAGAGACACTGAGGAGGTCAGGTCTAACAGCGTGCATTTTCAAATCTTTTTAAACAGTTATATTATCAACCCACAAATTTATTAATGTAAAAAGTAGGTTTAAACACCTTTCTAAGGAAAGAAACGGAAAGGGCACACCTCCACATTGCAGGACTGTCTGAGGGAGGAGGGTGTATACCAAGGGGACATTTTCCTGATTTTTAATGTGGTTTCACACATATCTTTAATGCCATTTGAGAAATATATTTAAAAAATATAACACTGTGGCAACATGTTCCAAAACCAATTTGAAATATTGTATTATTTTATTTGGAGCTGCATAAATCACAACATAGCAAACTAATGTCTAACAACCATAGATTGGGCCCTTCTGACTAATATTCCATGAATTACTGACTTTTGAAAGGTTGGAGCTGTAATCTTTAATTTTTAAACCATTATGATCAGTTCCTATTTGTTAGCAAAGTTTTAGGAGTATCAATTGTTATACTTGCATCGCTCATTGGATTGGTGCATGAACTATGACCCCAGTGTCAGGAAGCAAACCCCAATAAAGTGTAAATATTCTTCTGCCGGAGTCATCTCCCTTCCTACTCTCAGTAACAGGAGATATTTTAAGTGAAAAATAAAAGTAAACAGAACGTTTTAAAAATATATAGAATATAGTTACTTATAGGGGCTTTCCGCCACCTCTCTTCATCCATTGGTCTGCTGTTGTATCCTTCACAGTTTTTCTTCCACCCACTATAGCATTGGGCAATGGGTCAGCTTACTCAATCCACTGGTTAACTTCACTTTGACTGACTGCATTTTGCATTTTTACAAGGAGCACATACTCACACAAAAGCTACTTATCTTCAGGGGCAGTGGCAGTTTTTTTGAATACTTTATAATTACTTTAATTTTGCCTTTGTGGTTTGAGTCTGATGTGATAGCAGGATGCTTATGATGTTAACACAGGGAACATTCAATTTTTATCTGATCCATACTTCTCACAACGCTGTTGTAAAATCCTTTTGGAGTGTTTTGCTTTTGTGACTGCTACTAAATCACAGCATACAAAATTGTGTCCATGCCAACTGTTCTGTCCAAATACATTTTTTCTTTATCTCCTTCATTTTTTTCTTTCTCATTCCTAATTTATTCATCATCATCATCAATTTAACTTTATTTCGGTTTGTTTATGAACCATAAAAGTACATCAAAAATAGAAAAATACATTTGCAGCAATAGACTAATACACAGTTACATCTCATTTTAAATATTTGCAATAAAATCAGTTAGCATGTGGTTTATAGAGTGACGATAAAGACCCTAAGACAATAAAATACATGGATTAAAGTTTAAAACGCGGTGGAGGCCTAGTTTTTACTAAGACAAACTGTCTACCTACATTGAAGTCGCTTACTACTACCGAATCAATCTCCGTCTAGTTAACCACATTGAAAACAAAAATTTAGCAATAGCAGTAACTATTAGTGCATCAGTATCAGTTTTTAGGATTCTAAAAAACTCTATATGGTTCCTGACTCCTAGGTTCACACATAACTGTTTGATCCATTTTTCCTGCTAACAGAATAGGCAGGACAAAACAAGATCACATGAATTAAAGATTCGTTAGGATCATTACAACCTGGACAAGGACGAGCTAAACCCGTTATCCATTTGTCAGGGTGAGAGTAAAGCGGTAGTGTACCATATCTGAACTGTAAATACAGTTTTTTTGCTAGGACAGGTTCTATGGTGTCTAATTCCTTCTCAAAGCTGTAGACATTCTTGAAATCCAGAAAGCTGTCAGTGAGACTAGAAGGCCTGGCTGACCGAAGGACCTCTTCTAGGTTGTAATGTTTTATAGACTCAGCCAGGGTTCTCTTTGAAATGGATTTGCATGCGTCCTCCGGATTAAACCAGAGATTCTCCATGCCGATCCTAGACGCCTGCCCTCTTATAAAGGATAGCCACTTTATCTTCCCTGCACCTGGGCGTGCCATCACAATCTTCAGTTCTTCTCTATAGCACTCAAGCTCCGGGACGCTCCACAATCTGCGCCAGTAAAGGAGCGGGCGTGAGGCTATTGCTTCTGCAATGGGCCTCAGATTTAAGTCCAACCTTAGAGGAACTAAAGGAGTGTTATTTGGTAAGGAGAGCAGCTGTCTAATAAAATTATTCTCTGTTATGCCAATCTCACTCGCTGGGCGATGGCCCCAGAGTTCCGCCCCGTAAAGGGTGGAGGATCTGGTTTGAACCTTATATATTTCCAGTGGCACACTAACAACTTTATGGACACAGGATTTCTGCACTTTAAGAATCCCCCCCATAGACTGAGAAAGGGTTAGATTAGCCTTAGTCATTTGAGTTTCCCAACTCATTTTATCATTTAAAGTCAGACCTAGGTAAGTGAAATTATTTACCCTTTCCAGGGCTCGTCCATCCATTGACGGGCGTGGACAATTAGTTGCACTGGCATTGAACACCATATACTTTGTTTTATCTATATTAATCACCAAATTCCTGTTCCTACAGAATTTGGTGAATTGGTCTAACACCCGCTGCATCCCCATAGATGTTTTTGAGAGCAGCAGGGTGTCATCCGCAAACATAAGTGCAGGAAATTTACCGCCAGCTAAATTAGGGGCGTCAATGTTATGTACGCTAATTAGGTCATCGACAAGACCATTTAAAAAAATGGGAAAATAGGGTAGGGGCAAGTACGCATCCCTGCCTAACTCCCTTCTCAATAGGAAAAGCACTTGTCAGCTGGCCGTATTTGCCATAACGTACCTTTGCATAGGTTCCTTCATGGAGTCTTTTGAATTGGTGACATAAATAGGGTGGAATCCCCATTGTTGTTAATATACTCCACAATTGGTTCCTGTCCACCATATCAAATGCGGATTTAAGGTCCACAAATGTCAGGTAGAGGCTACCCCCTTCCAGGACCACATGCTTCAAGTAAAGTACCTGGAGCCGTAGAAGTTGGTCGATGGTAGATGTTTTAGCACGGAACCCTGCTTGCAGGTGAGAGAGGATGTTATTCTCACTAATCCAATGTTGCAAGCGTTGCAATAGCAGTTTGGCGTAGATTTTTTGGGTAACGTCAATAAGACTAATTGGCCTATAATTTTACGGGGCCAACGGAGATCCCTTTTTATAAATCGGAATGATTTCGGCCCCCAACCAGGTACTTGGAACCTCTTGTCCGTCAAGAATAGCATTAAATATGACGGTCAGGTAGGGGACCCAGATCTTCGGCTCATCTCTGAAAAGATCACCAGGGATCTTGTCCAACCCTGGGGCCTTGTTACATTTTAACGCTTGAACTGCAAGTGTAACTTCCATCATGGTAAAGGGGGGAGGAGGGGAACCAGGGGCCAAACTCAGAGACATACTCAGTGACACTTTATGCTGGGAAGCAGGGCTCGAGTAAAGTTCACCAAAGAATGCACACCAGGCTTCCTCGGCGATGTTGGGATCAATCTTTGCCTTACCTTCTGGTTTCCCAGTATGAACCAGGTTCCAAAAAGTTCGGGCATCTTTCGCTATTAGTGCCTGTTTGATGGCCTGCCACTTCTCTGTTTCCCATTCGGATTTTGCATGGGAGAGGAGATTCTTATAGGCATTCCTTGCGACCATAATGGTTGCTCTATGGCCTGATTTGAGGGCAGAAATTAGAGTAGTCTTCGCCCTCCTACAAGACTGGTTATACCAAGGATTAGTGACCCGTGCCTGTCGGTTGGTCTGATTTGCTGATTTAAAAAAGCTTACCGCTAGGGCCAGGATTAGTTCATTGTGTATATTTAAAAGTTTAACGTCTTTATCAAGATTATGGGCATTTTCGAGCAATGTTTTTTAGGCGCTCAAGCTGGGGAATGACACTTTTATACAATGATGCCAGGTTATCTGGCGAGGACTTAATAGAGGCCCATCGGATTCTTTTACCACCCTGTAAGATCCTAATATTACTAGAGACCATATCATCCTCTTGGTACTCCCCGTCGGGAAGTGGCAGTTCCAGATCTGCTACCAAGGGGTTATGGTCACTTTCCGAGCGGTCAGGTACATGGAAATATCAGATCAAATGCCATAGGGACATACTAACCATAAGATAATCTATTATTGATGAGTGGCCCATTCCATTGTAGGTACTCCTTCCTGGGCTATCTCCCGGGAAGCGACCATTACAAGCTCTAAGTGAGAATGTATATGTCAATGAAGTGAGCTGCATGGCCATGGGTGTCCAAGTTTTAGTTTGATAAACATTTGGGGGTGGGATCCGACAGGCATCATCCTCATCTGTTGTTATTTGGGGAACCCCCCCAAGTGGTTCATAATGACAATTAAAGTCCCCCCCCATTATCACCTTGGTATCGCTTGAAAAGCTATTTAATAGAGCAGTTAAGGATTCTAAAGTATGAGAAGCCGCACCCCCCAAAACAGGACGTAGATAGATGTTAATAATTGCTATTTTGGGTGTGTTTGGGCGAGTTAAGAGAATACATAGTATATCACGAGTATTGGTGTTAATCCTTTTGACCAAAAACCCAAGATGGACACCCACCCATACGGTCAATCCACCAGATGGTCTACCTCTAGGTCCCTTAGTTGCAAGCTCTGCATAGGTAACAAAGCCCATTCTATGGTGGATAGCCCTGGCCCATGTCTCTTGGAATATACAGATACCATGGTTATCCACAAAGTCACACCACTCCATGCTATCTAGCTTTGCACCCAAGCCCGCCACATTCCATGATATCAACAATAGATTTTTAACATTGCGAGACAATTGATCGGTTGACTGATTAGGAGGTATGGGGTTTTCTACAGTTAGATCACCCACTTCAGAGCTCGACTGTACCATAGTGATCTCATGGTTAATTATGGTGCGGTTAGCCTCATATATACTAGAGGGGGAACTACCACATTGGAGGGGTGTAGATATGAACCTTGTCCCACTCTGGATATCCTCCTCTACTAGCCC
Source organism: Lissotriton vulgaris (assembly GCF_964263255.1). Taxonomy (NCBI): domain Eukaryota; kingdom Metazoa; phylum Chordata; class Amphibia; order Caudata; family Salamandridae; genus Lissotriton; species Lissotriton vulgaris. The sequence continues at coordinate 658,279,267 of NC_141689.1, forward strand.
CCCTCCACCAACCCTTAAATCTTTAGCAAGGGGGGTGGCCGTGGCGGGAAGTCAATCACAGCCGTCAAGGCCGGAAAGGGCGCCGTATCTGTTCGAGATTTCCAATGGGGTGTAAGGAATGAGGTGTTCCATGTTCCTAGTCCCCTGCAAATGCTCTGGCCCCACAAGGGGCAGACTATAGCCACTAGCAGGGACTGTGTTCCACTCTAAATTACTCCTGGTAGGCAGAGGCCTTTGAAAGTGACACAGATAGCTATTAGTAGGAGGCATGAGTATGTTCCTGGTACCTTTAGAGTCAGGTAATCCCCCGGGAAAAAGAGCAGGGGTCACATACGACCTTGGATAGAAGTAAGTTAGATCGTATGGGACTATAACAGTATTCAAATTCCTAGGGGGCCCTGTTAGTATGGACCTAACTGCTTCTGGGTTCCTAAAATTAATAACAACTATATCTCCCTCAATATTTTTTTCCCTAGTGCCCAGCCAAGGCAGGCGTCTAACATGGACTATCTGCCCATCGATGTAATATGGGAGTGGTCTGTTTTGTCCTAACCAATGTAGAATCTTATTCTTAAGTTGGGAATGGCCCTCCTTTCTGCCTACTTCTAATGGGGGGACACCTGTGAGTACAACTACAAAAGGTAGCGACTCTGGGGGTAATTCAAATTGGGTCCATATGATTTGTCATTTGTCGGTATTGTAGACCTCCCCCTACCCAGTTGCTGGCTCTTAGTACTTGAATTGACGCCACCCTTCTGTAGTTCTCTTACAGCCTGGGCCGTAGATTTTGTTACTGTTTGAACTGGAGCCTGGACCTGTTGGGAGACCAAGTTTTTCTGCAGGTTGTTATTTAGGGGCTTACTAGTTACAGTATTTTCCTTTGCAGAGATCTTGGGAGGGTCTACAGAGCTCAGTTTGTTACTAACAGGGGGTTTAGTGGCTCCATTATTGCCACTGTTAGAGCCATTTGGAGCCGGCGGGATAGGAGCAGAGACAGTTGGAATCTGGGGTAGAGTTGTCGACACAATAGCAGGCCTTGGGGAGGTCATAAGAACACTTAACTTGTCAGCATACAATGCCTCCAGATTACCTAGTCGGTGCTCCACCCTTTTTAGGATATCCAGAATAGGGAGCATGAAAGACCTAAGCAACTGCTCAACATTATTCCGCTCCGTATCAATAGAGGGAGTAGTTACTAGACTTGGAGTAGAAACAGCCTCGTTTTCCCTCCCTCGAGTAGTAACAGGTTGTATAAGTTGTGGATCTGGAATTGGTACTGCTATGGGTAGAATATTGATTGATCCCGAAGTTTTAGGTGTAATTACGCCAGTGGTCTTAGGTTTTAATGACTTACCAAACTCAGTATGACTGAGCTTGCCCCTTTGAGGAGCTCCTAACCCCCTCCTCTTTTTAGTAGGTGGTGGACCAAGGGCTTTAGACATAGTAGATGGTCTGCCTAGCCTTTTGGACGGCCCCTTAGGTGGAGGACAGGATGCATTGTCTACATTGGGAGAGGGGCTGGGGACGCATGAAGGCAAAGCATTAGGTGAAGAAACAATCAATGAGGAGCCTGTAGGAGGTGGGGTATTTCTAAGGAGTAAAGGAAATTTGTCCAGAGACAGTGGATCTTCATAGGGTGTGTCATTAATAGTGTCCAACATAATGGGTGAAGATGCCAGATCAAATAATGGTCTGTTTTTCAAGGATTCAATAGAGCGACGTCGTTCAATCCTACGTTCAGATAGTAGGGCGTCCTTATCCGAGTCCACGGAAACCCTAGTGAAATAGTTATCTAATGTTCCTTTACTGGTCCCCACGATACTAGAGTTCTCAATGTTATCCGCCATGAATGGGAGCCTACCTTATAGACTGGGACCAAAAATGTTAGTGGGGTGGCCCGTCCCGTCCTCGGGCGTCCCCGGACGGCCACAGACGGTCCCGCCCTTGTCCCGGGCTTCGCCCGGCGTCCCGCTCGCGTCCCGCTGTGCGATGCGGGCGTGACTAAGTAGGAGGAGTAGGGGGCGGGAAGAGACTCCAGGTGCGCTCAGTTGATCGTGCGCGGAACCCTGGGTCTCGCAGTCCCGGCCCCTGGGTATTGTCAGCAGAGATTTCTTCGTGGAGGCTGGTTCCCAAATCCAAGTGCAGACAAGTTCGCTCACAGTGTCCCAATGCAGCTACAAGCGGCACCCGAGAAGCGGGAGTCGCGAGCTGCAATTAACCAGGGAGAAGCAGGGGGCGGGAAGAGACTCCAGGTGCGCTCAGTTGATCGTGCGCGGAACCCTGGGTCTCGCAGTCCCGGCCCCTGGGTATTGTCAGCAGAGATTTCTACGTGGAGGCTGGTTCCCAAATCCAAGTGCAGGCAAGTTCGCTCACAGTGTCCCAATGCAGCTACAAGCGGCACCCGAGAAGCGGGAGGCGCGAGCTGCAATTAACCAGGGAGTCATCTCCCTTCCTACTCTCAGTAACAGGAGATATTTTAAGTGAAAAATAAAAGTAAACAGAACGTTTTAAAAATATATAGAATATATAGAATATAGTTACTTATAGGGGCTTTCCGCCACCTCTCTTCATCCATTGGTCTGCTGTTGTATCCTTCACAGTTTTTCTTCCACCCACTATAGCATTGGGCAATGGGTCAGCTTACTCAATCCACTGGTTAACTTCACTTTGACTGACTGCATTTTGCATTTTTACAAGGAGCACATACTCACACAAAAGCTACTTATCTTCAGTGGCAGTGGCAGTTTTTTTGAATACTTTATAATTACTTTAATGTTGCCTTTGTGTTTTGAGTCTGATGTGATAGCAGGATGCTTATGATGTTAACACAGGGAACATTCATTTTTTATCTGATCCATACTTCTCACAACGCTGTTGTAAAATCCTTTTGGAGTGTTTTGCTTTTGTGACTGCTACTAAATCACAGCATACAAAATTGTGTCCATGCCAACTGTTCTGTCCAAATACATTTTTTCTTTATCTCCTTCTTTTTTTTCTTTCTCATTCCTAATTTATTTCTTTACTTCTCTTTTCTGTCTTTATTTTCTATAATTCTTTCTTTAACTCCTTCCTTCATTCCTTCTTCTTTCCTTCCTTATTTTTTTCTTTCTTTCTTTCTTTCTTTCTTTCTTTCTTTCTTTCTTTCTTTCTTTCTTTCTTTCCTGTCTTCTTTCCATCGTGTCTACTTTCTTTCCTTCATTCTTCCCTTCTTTTTTGTTTCCTTCCTTCTTTTCTTCTTGCCTACTTTCTTTCCTTTTCTTTCTTTTTTTCTTTCTTTCTTCCTTTCTTTCCTTCTTTCTTTCTTTCTTTCTTTCTTTCTTTCTTTCTTTCTTTCTTTCTTTCTTTCTTTCTTTCTTTCTTTCTTTCTTTTTTTCTTTCTTTCCTTCCTTTGTTTCTTCAGTGCCAGGGAGTACTATGAAAATGTTTACTTGCCGAGACCCAAAAACTTTTTTTCCTGCAGCAAATCATTTTTCTAGACTGATGAGGGCATGCCATATTCCCAAAGAATAACATTTTGCAAAAATCAATAACAAAACAGAACACGAATTGCCAGAAGCATGGCAGCCAACACCAGACCTACTGGTCTAGCCAATGCTTGTTTTGAATATTTGAATTTAATTATACTTTTTTGTCAATGGATTCCAAAGATTAAGGCCGTTATGCAGGGAAGTATATAACTCAGGGCACTGGGAGTAGCATGGCATATTGACCCACTCTCTACTTATAGTTCAGCTGGAATTAATAAAATGTTATGTTGGAAGCAGCATTGAAAACAGCCCAGCAGCAGAGCACATATAATGGCTCTAGTCATAACTTTCCAATTTTCCCTCTGCGTCTCCCTATTTCTTAGAGCATTATGTCCTCAGAGGGGTGAATATTGTAATAGTATGATTACCTTTTTTCTGTGTCCCATGCCATTTTGTCAGTGCCCCCCAGCCCTCCAACCAACATTGGACTATATCTGTGGGAGAAACCTACTGCTAGGCTGGGAGACAGCCATCAGCCAATATATCCCCTGATATTTTACTATAGTAAAAAAATGGTTATTTGACAGGTAGCATGGAAGCTTTAGCACTAAAAGAATGGCAGAATCTGTGGAGCCCTGGAGTTGCAATGTCTGCAGCAGAATATTTCCCAGTAAATCAAGGTCTGTAAGTTATTCTCCATTCCAGGGGGTCTAAATCATAACTGCAGAGACTCTGTTATTTGTAATTCTATCCACAACGAATCTTTGCATATAAATTCTCTCAATTTCATAATCAGGCCTCAGGGTAATTAGCAGGTTTAGTATTACCTCCCCATTCAGAACTGCGCACTTGGAAATGAGGTATAACATTGTAAAACCACACATTTTCCCTGGTTCTGAAATGCTAAACACATTCTGCCAGGCAATACCTGTAAAAATGTGTGCCGGAGAAGTAAGGAATTACTGTACCAGTAGTCACCTGGTTTGAGTGCATACTTTTGTTTGCATCTGAAAAAGGATTAGCACAAGACTAAGAATAAGCCATGAAGATTAGTCAGAAAGCAAACTATTGGCCACTTTAATGTCTGCTTCTCAACAAAAGTACAAACGTTTATTTGCAATGGCATTGAGAAGCCACTAACCATACCTGAATAGTTTTTGAAAACAGAAACATGCAAAATTATAACAAAGAATGCACATGCGAGAACACTATTGGTAATGTACAGTTTAGTGTTTGTGTTTGCAAAAAAAGCAAAACAGCTAATAAATACATATATAATACAGGGTTCATTTACATACATGCCAACATAGCAGTTACTACAGGTGAAGATTTTTCTTGTTTGATACAACCATGCATACCTAAACCACGCAAGCCTTCACTACGCTATCTGAACTCAGACTGCGTCTTTACCATGCATTCCTTTACACCGAATTTCATTGTAAGGGCATGTTTGCTAAAGGGATATGTATGGTAAATTGCATATCCTAGCCCACCTGCACTGCACCCTGACACCCGATACCCCAGACATGTAATCCACCCCACACCAGCCCTTAAAACTACCCTATCTCTCACCCTAAAACCTAACACTCAGTCCCTGTCCCAAACAACTACCCTGATCCCCCTCCCCTGAGCCCTCAAACCGACCGATTTGCCCTTAAAACTACCCTGCCATCCAAGCCTGAGCCCTAAATCCGACCCCATCGTGCCCTTAAAACTACCCCTTCCCCTCCCCTCCCTAAGGCCAAAAACCCTGCCCCTGCCAAAAACGACCATGCACCTCCCCCTGAGACCTGAAACTGATGCAGTCCTGCCTTTAAAAATACCCCTTTCCCCACACTGAGCCCTAAAACCCTGCACCTTGCTGAAAAATTACCCTGACCCCAGCCCCCTGCCATGAACCCTAAAACTAACCCTACCCTTAAAACTATCCCTTCCCCCTTCCCTGAGGCCTGATACCTTTTTCCAGTGCTTAAAAGAACCCCGACTCCCCCACCATGCGCCTCTAAACACTGACACCTACCCAGAAAATGACCCCAACTCCCCAGTCCTGAGTCCTAAAACCACCCCCACTCCAAAAACTACCCCCAACTTGACCCTAGGCCAAATTACCTGGTTGCGCCTAGCATTTCCTGCCCCAAACACTTCCTGTTCCTCTCCTTGCCCATCCGGATATCTAGACTGCTGTCTGCCTTAACCACGTATATGTGTCATAAAGGCAAGCATTGTTCTGCTTGCGGGGAAATAGCACGTGTGGCTAAGCACACTTTGCATAGGCCGCCTCCCGTAGCTTTTAGATAGGAAACGAGCAGCTACAGATAACACTGGGGAAACTCTCTGCAGTAGTACTCAGAGCTTTCACTGACACGTCAAAGAGAACAGGAAATTTAAAATGTAAGCATTCTCAAATCTTCAACAAATGCAAAGTAAAGCAAGTACACATTCAAGCTCATATCCCCATCCACTGTACTCTTCCACCTCCTCCACCTACAAAGCTGGGCGAGAGTCTGCATTGAGCTAACAGGGTCTCAGCAGCATGAACTTCCTTTATGATGTAACACCAGTAGGTATTAACTTTTGTTTTCCACTGTTGCTAAGTCATAGCAGTGAATAATCAGAGTAGGATTCTGGTAAATATGATAGAGGCCTTCAGTGGAAGCCATAAATTGCATAAAGAATTAAAGATAGTGTAGTAATTAGGTCCACGCAGGTAGAAGTGATTCAAGAGGATTTATTCAAGTTGGTTACAAGATCAGAAATACAGCCCCACCAGGAGCAGCCAGCAAGGCGCTCAGCCCTTCTCCAACTGTGGGTTTCATACACCAACATTTCATGTTACATCATCTCTAGAGAGTTCCACTGGCGGAGCAGTGTACTACATATCCTCCTTTCTTCCAGAAGGAAAACAGAAAAGAGAAATATAGAATCAGATGTAGAAGCTAGAAGAACAAAATAGAGAGGAGAGTACTAGAGAGAAACAGAGCAGAGGTAGAGAGAAAGAAAGCAACCAAAAATCTCTTAAATAAACTGACAAACATAACTTGTGTACCATCTTCCTTTCTGTAAATGAGAGAAAGAAATAAAGAAGAGAAAGAGAAACCATCAATGAAGACTCTCTGTACACCAACTGGCCAGGTAGGTATGCGAGAGAGCAATCCACATCAGGAGAAAAGAAGAAGATGACAGAGAAGAAGAGAAATAACTTATACAACTCTTTCTTCTCTTTAATATAATGAACAATTGAGTTAAAAAAAACAATGCACTATAGTTAATGGGTAAGCACCAAAACTATACACCCATTTGGGTAACAATATGAATGTGCAGATGCACCAACAAGAGACAATCAAACTATTGTGCACTGTAGAATAAAACAAACAACCCACACTAGACACCTTAAGTAAGGTAAGAACAGCACTGTAGTGAAGGTATAAATCATGTAATGACATGTGTAATGTCATGTCCGTGTAAGGCGCACCTCGACTAGAGGTCATATGTTGTGCACAGGATGATGGGGGACCCAACAAACACACCTCACGAAGAAGTTAGACACACCTCCTGGAGAGGTCAAGAGACAATGTGCATTGGAAATGCGGGGCAAAAATCCTCGCAACATTTGAGCCACGAGGTGAAAGTGTGAACTGTAATTAAAGAAATATACCTCGAGGAGAGGTCAGTGTTGTGCACTAAAGTAGCAGGACTAAAACCCTTGCGAGACACCTCGTGTGGAGGTAAGGACAATGTGCACTGTAATAACGGAACTAAAACCCTTGCGAGACACCTCATGTTGAAATACAGACATTGTGCAACACACAAGGGAAACAAAGAAGAAACAATGACCTTGAATCAAGGTCTGTTGTTGTGCACTGTAAAATTTGGACGAAAAACCCCAAAACACACCCTAGACACCCTATGTAGGGGGAAGGCATTAGACATCTTGAGATCTTTTTTGACCAATAGGGTCCAGGTAGTCGTGCTAGGGGACTTTGAATCGAAACCCTTTCAACCACCTTGTGGGGTCCCTCAGGGTTCCTCACTTAGTCCTACCTTGTTTAATGTCTACGTCTCTTCCCTGGCCCCAGTCATCCGCTCCCATGGGTTCGAACTTACATCTTACGAAGATGACACACAGATTGTGGTGTCACTGCTACCAGGGAGGGAGAATGACGTGGCCAGCAAGTTTCAGGAATGCATGATAGCTGTGAGCAAATGGATGGCCGGAAATTTTTAAAACTCAATTCGGTTAAAACCGAAGTGATACTGTTTGGTTCTACGGCCAATTTTTGGGGCCTGAGCTGGTGGCCAGAAAAGATGGGGACTCTTCCCACTCCTGTTAATAAGGTTAAGAACGTGGGGGTCATCATAGATGACAGACTCTCTTATAAACCTCAGGTAAACGCCTTGGCCTCATCCATCCACTGGACATTAAAAATCCTTTGGAAGGTTCTTCAGTTTCTTCCAGAGGAATGTAAAAAAAACAGTGGTGACGGCTTTGGTGCTCTCACAACAGTCTGCTCCTTGAAGCCCAGCATGGAGTACTCGGCAAGTTAAAGATACTGCAGAATGCATCAGCATGCCTGCTTACAGGGTTGCCCAAATTTGTGTCCATCCCCCACGAACTAGTGAAATTACATTGGTTGCCAGTAAGGAAGCGGATCCCATTTAAAAGCCTGTGCATTGTCTTTAAGGCGACCCATGGTATAGGTCCAGCATTCCTGGGGCAAAATTTTCATTGGCATAAACCCGGTAGACTGTTGAGGTCAGCTACTCTGGGATTGATCAAGACCCCACGCATCAGAAAAGTGTGCTGGGGGGTAGGAGTTTTAGCCGAGGGGCAGCGGTGGCCTGGAATGCCCATCCAGTGGCGTTCCGACTGTCCCCCGAGCTTATGACGTTTCGGCGAAAGCTAAAAACATGGCTTTTTGTAAATTAACCTGGGGATCTAGTTTCAGGAGTTATCAAGACAGCGCCAGGACACCGTAAGGTAACAGTGCGCTTTACAAGTGGCAAAAATAAATAAATAAATAAATAAATGTAGAGTGACTAAACAAGAAACAGCGAATCTGGGTGAGTGTCTTTTGTTGTACACTGTAGAGCCGGGAAGAACATGAGGACTGAAACCTAGATGCATAAAACAACGTGCACCGTAACAAAAAGGACCAAACCCCAACACCTTATTAAGGTACAGAAATTGTGCACATGGTGTTAGAGACTGGGACCCATCACCAAACCTTATAAAATACAGTACCAAGAAAGAGGGACTAAAACCCAAATTCCAGCACTTCAAACAAAGGAAACCTCGGCATACATAAACATGTAGAAGGAATGTTCAACAATACATGCTCTGTGTAGGTTTTACAACACAAAATGTCCCTGGTGTGCCTGTCACCGTGGTAGGAACAGGCAGACAAAACAGGACACATCAGAACAACTTTGGGATGAAGAAACTGATCCACAACAGAACCCCTTGCAGCAATATACCAACATCTCGTTTCTATGTAATAATCCTCAACAAAATTGTTCCTGTTGCCTTATGACCGCTTGCCGATCTCAAGGCAGCACTGCTGACAGTAGTCCTCAAATGTACGTAGACAGCAAAAAAAAAAGTACCTTCAAAAGTTGAATGTCTCCGAAGAAGAAAGTGAAAGACCATACCTCCCTATGTTGCTGCGGCACGATGTGACCGGAGGATAAAGTTGATGAAACTTTATTAACATGGTTGAAAAACAACGCAGTTGAAACAGGCGGCAACGTGGTTGGCAACATGGAGCTTCGACAAAATAAAGATGGCGGCACGCAATAAGGACGCCGAGCCGGATGGCTAGCGGCAACTGCGTGTGCCAAATGTTCTCCAGAACATGACAGAAGAAGAGTCCGCATGCAGCATGACGGAGTCATAGCAGGTGAGGAGAGACTGCGCACGTTAAATGAATGCATGCGCTGGGCCTCGTGCGACGCTCCTGCAGTGATGTTCAAATGGCAGCGGTTAAACTGCCATGTCGCAGTGCCAACCCCAAAAGGCATTAAAAAAAACAAAAATGTCACTGCTCACCTGAAAGCGTTTAGTCTCAGTCACTCCCACAGTAACACATGCCAGTTTACAAATGATGTTGCACCACACACGACAGGCCGCTCCTGGAGAAACGGATAGGCTCACATGTGGTGCAGCTTCCTCCAGATGATGTTTGTCAACTTCCTCCAGATGATGTTTGTCAAGGCATACTGTTAGTTGTCGTTTGTTGACACCACAACTGTTTGACCCTAAATACATCTTGTCACGTGACATCATTTTCCCAGCAAATGCCACTGTTGAGATGAAAAACTCGGAGTAGTGGTGATACAGTAGCATCAAATATGTCTCTTGGCTCAGTTCCAACGCATACACTGAACAGCCACACAGTTTGGGAAACATCATTGTAGACAAAGTGTGTTCCAAAACAAATAGTTTTCAGGCACACACACTGCACAATACCAATGAAGAATACTTTTCACCAGGTGATGCAGTTGGAACAGACTGTAGGAACAGAAAGAACAGACCTTTGAGATGCTGTGGGAACAGCAGGCAGAGACTTGAGCTTGGTAGAAACTGGAACTGGCTCTTTTGAATTGAGGGTGACCGGTGGGAGGTCACTGGTGAGGCTGATGTATGCCAGTAGAAGAGTAAGTGCAGCTGTAGATACAGTAGTAACTTTAACTTGAGAGTAGGTACTCCAGACTTGAAATTGTAGGTCTTGCAATGTACACACGCGTGGTTCTTTGAGGTCCTCGTCGCTATAAAATTGTAGAAATCAGATCCACGCAGGTAGAAGTGATTCAAGAGGATGCATTCAAGTTGGTTACAAGATCAGTAATACAGCCCCACCAGGAGCAGCCAGCAAGGCAGTCAGCCCTTCTCCAAATATGGGTTTCATACATCAACATTCCATGTTACATCATCTCTAGAGAGTTCCACTGGTGGAGCAGCGGATGACATGAAAAGCATAATAACTAAGATACTACAGATAGGTAACAGTGAATTACAGGGATGTATTTCACTGAGGGGCTCGTAGTTACATCAAACAGAGAACAAAGGTCTGGAACATCAGTAAATGATCATCTGCATTGGAAACATTTGACATGCGACCCTTGACCCTGTTTTCAGGCAGGTCGCTCCCCCCACGACCTGCCAAAACCATGAACACCATCCATTCCGGCTCCTCGTCAGACCCGTGCCCACACCACATCTTCAACAAAGCCAGCGCCACCATCGCACCCCATCTCTGCAAGGCATTCAACATCTCCTTCAAGACCGCGATCTTCCTGGAGAGCTGGAAGCACGCCAAGATCAACGCCTTGCTCAAGAAACCCACGGCTGATCCGAGGGACCTTAAGAACTTCCAGCCCATCTCCCTGCTCCCGTTCCCATCAACAAGCGGCTGACCCGCTACCTCTAGGAGAACAACATCCTGGGCCTGTCCCAGTCCGGGTTCCGCAGCAACCACAGCACTGAAACTGCCCTCATCGTCGCCACCAATGACATCAGGGCCCTGCTGGACACCGGCAAAACTGCAGCCCTCATCCTCCTGGACATATCAGCCGCATTTGACACGGTCTGCCACCGCACCCTACGCACATGCCTCCACAACGCAGGGATCCAAGTAAAGGCTCCTTATGGACCACCTCCTTCCTCTCCGGCAGAACCCAGAGCGTCCACCTCCACCTTTTCCATTCCGAAGCCTCCAAGATTATCTGCGGCGTACCACAAGGATCATCCCTCAGCCCAACATTGTTCAAAATCTACATGGCCCCGCTTGCCCACGTCGCCACACTGCACAACCTCAACATCATCTCCCACACCGATGACACACAACTGATCCTCTCCCTCACCAAGGATCCCATCACCGCCAAGAGCAACCTTGACGAAGGAATGAAAGTCATCGCCGAATGGATGTAGAACAGCCGTCTGAAGCTGAACTCCAGCAAGACGGAGGTCCTCATTCTTGGCTCCACCCCCTCAGCCTGGGACGACTCCCGATGGACGACCGCCCTGGGAGCAGCTCCAACATCCACTGACCAGGCACACAACTTGAGGTTCATCCTCGACTCAACACTCTCCATGACTAAGCAAGTCAATGCCATCTCATTCTCCTGCTTCAACACCCTCAGCATGCTCTGCAAGATCTACAGGAGGATCCCCACTGACACAATAAAAACGGTCACCAGGCCCTTGTCAGCAGTAGGCTGGACTACAGAAAGGCCCTCTATGCTGGAGCCCCGGCCAAACTGCTGAAATGTCTTCAACGCATACAGAACGCCTCAGCCTGCCTGATCCTCGACATCCCTCGGCACAGCTCCATCATACCCCACCTGAGAGAGACCTGCACTGGCTGCCCATCAACAAGAGGATCAACTTCAAGCTCCTCACCCATGCACACAAGGCACTCAACAACACCGGACCAACGTACCTCAATAGACAACTCACCTTCTACACCCCGAACCGCCAGCTCCGCTCCACCGACCACGCCCTTGCCACCATCACCCGCATCCTAAAAGTGACCTCGGGAGGCAGATCATTCTCCTACCTCACCGCCAAGACCTGGAACACCCTCCCCATCCTCCTACAGCAGACCCAAGACCTACTAACCTTCAGGAGGCTACTCAAGACCTGGCTGTTCGAGCAGTTCATCTAGGAGTTTTCTATGTGTTAATGGCAGAATACTTTGCTGTCTCAACACGTTCTACTGTAGAGTAAGCACTAAAGCCATTGTTTATTTTGAGCAGGGAATGTAGTTGGAGCCCACTGACACTCATTTGTGGATACCAGGACATAATCAGACTTTGACCCAGAACAAAAGACAGGAAAATTAAAACAAAGGAAGAAGGGAAAGGTTGGAAATAGTGACGGAGAGAAAGCAGAGATTCAAGCACCTGCTAGAGAGAGATAAACATGCAGGAAGTGTAGTGCTGCATATGAGAGAGGCATGAGTAGAAACCATAACTAGACAACCTTGGTATTTGAGAACTCTGACATACTGTAGCACTGGCGATGTATTCTTTTACAGATTAAGCAGTGACCAGATCAATCACTCTGCCAAGAGAAAGTGCAAATGCCCTGTTACTTACTGTTAATCTACATTTCTCCAAGTATAGTCTTCCTCGCCACATGAGTTACACAGTGAGCTTCAGTGAGCTTCAGCTCCACAACAAAGCCCTCCAGGCAATTTTACGTTCTAATCTTCCCATCCCTCCCCTACATGGTTGACCTCCTTCACCCTTGACCCAGTATAAGATGAGGCATGGCCCACCCTACTTCCTGTTCAACTACCAAGCCACCTCATCAACTACATCAAGCTTACAGCCAAACAGGGAGGGAGGGATTGTGACTCATGTGGTAAGGAAGACTATACTTCGAGTAATAAAGATTACTGGTATGTAACTGAGGCATTGTACTCGTAAGTCTTCCAAAGCCAAGGGGCTTCATGGCCACCAAGAAACGACAGATCAAAGTGTGATGCAAACACCAATTTTTTAATCCAAACAACAAACAGTGGAAAAAAACAGGCACCCAACAGGAGGGGCGCATATCAAGTGCAGGCAAAGCCAGCCTGTAGAACAGCCTCAGCAAAACCCCCAGCAGTAGGACCATCCAACACCACTCAATAGTGATCCAATAACATGTGAGGAGAAGCCCACATTGCAGCCTTACAGATATCCTCAATCGAGACCCCCTTCAAAGAGGGCCAGGAGACAGAAATACCCTGGGTAGTCATACCATGGGCCTTGGCAGACAACTCCGACCCCTGGGAACCATTGGCCAGAAGGATCATCTGCTTAATTCACTTACTCAGGGTGCAAAGAGAAGGCTAATGACCCAATATCACTAGGCCAAAAGTGACAAACAGATTATCACACTTGCAAAAAGTCATGGCCCGCTCCAGATAAACCAACACCGCCCGCCTTCCATCCAGCAGTGGGAGACCAGCATCTACCCCAGACTGAGGCATCGGGCAGAAGGTGGGCAGAATGCACTCCGTGGAATGATTGTCAACTGACAGACCTTGGGCAAGAACTTAAGATTGTGGCAGAGGACAACACGATCTGGCAAGACACGCAAGAAAGGAGGAGACTGCAAAAATTACCCCAATTCTCCAATCCCACCTGCGGATACAGTGACCACCAAAAACACCACCTTCATGATCAAGAATTTCACGTCCACAGACCCAAGGGCTCAAAAGGACCCACCTGAAGGTCCTATAACATCAACAGGAGATCCCAAGCTAGGGCAGGACAAACCGTACTAAGACGATAAAGCAAACAACTACGCATCAACCGGACAACCAATGGATCGAGCTCATCCAAATGAGGACTACAGAATGCCCGCAAATCCGTCCATTAACCCAGAAGCGTAGAAGGAGCCATCCCCTGATCAGATCCACTGAACCGGAGTTCAGACCCATAGACACACATCACCTAGAAAAGGACCTCTAATGCCGGGGAATGAGACTGAAGAGTCAGAAGAAGTCTGGACCAGAGGCTCACCCACTCAAGAGCCAGGCCTGAAGATGAAGCTGACGCAGAACCTCTGCAGGAAGACGTGAACCCCTCAGGGGATACCGAAGATCAGAAATCGCCCAACAGTCCTGAACGGTTAGCTCTCTCAGAAGATGATACCACAGGCAGCAAGCCCAGCCCAGTACAATCAACAGACAAACTCCTTGTCCTGGCAAATCTTGCACAGAAACTTGGCAATCAAAGGGATCAGAGGAAAAGCATAAAGCAGTGTGTGACCACCTGAATGGCATTGCATCCACCCATCACACCTCTGGACAGGGAGTAATTATTCAGAAGCGGGGCAGCTGAACATTGTCTCTGGCCACAAACAAGTCCACTGTCAGACACCCAAACTTCATTTGCAACACACACAACACCTTCCCTGACAGAGAAATCGAAGAAATGGGGGATAAACCCTGCTCAGGTGGCCCGCTGCACAGTTCTCTCTCCCTAGGAGAATCATTGCCTGCAGAGACAACACAGTGCCCTCTGCCCAGGTCAGAATATCATGAGCCAGGAGCCACAAGGACCGGACCCTGCAGCTCCCCTGGTGATTGAGGTAATCCACCAGAACCTGATTGTCCATACAGACCAGAACATGATGCACCCAAAGGGCTGACGCAAACTCCAAACAAGCAATCTGAACCGCCTTCAGCTCCCGTAAGTTGGACGAGCAACCAGCCTGCAGGTTATCCCAGAGACTCTGCAAAGACCAAGAATCCAATGTCGCCCCCAGTCCAACTGGCTGGCATCTGTCAGCACCACCCAGGTGGGAGTTGCGTGAAATGGAAGACCCCTCGTTAAATTGGACCAGCATCCACAAACCCAGGGCGAGCCAAATCTGACGGGACACCACCACCGGCATATCGTAAGCAGTGGAACAAGGGGACCAATGGGATAGAAGAGATTTCACCAACAGGTACAGATATAAACAAGTCCACTGCAGTACATTTATCGCGGCTGACATCAAACCCTGCAATTTCAAATATTGATACACCAGGGAAGAATCCAAGGCCTGTAGACAAACTAGGCCCCTCCTCAAGGTTGCCGTCCTCACGGCTGGCAAAAACACCAGCCCCTTGACCATGTCCAGGAGACCCCCAATAAAAACCAACTCCTTGGTGGGAACAAGATGCAAAGTTTTGCCGCTGATCAAGAAGCTGTGCCTCCCCAAAATCTTGCACTCCCTCTAAACGTGAAGAGTCCCCTTGGATACAGAAGATTCAGCCAGTCATTAAGGTACTGGAATACCCGAATTCCCTCCTTATGGATGAGCCCAACCAAGGGAGCCAGGACCTTAGTGAAGGCCCTTGGGCAGGAGACAAACCAAATGGCAATAGCTGCACCAGGAAATGCTCGGCTCCCACACAAAATCTGAGAAACGGTTGAGACGCACGTGAATGGACACGTGGAGGTAGGAGCAGATCCAAGAAGGCCACCATGTCCCCCTTAACCAGTAAGGAAAGGATCTCCTGCAAAGACAACATCTTAAACTTAACATGAGGGATAAACAAGTTCACCCTTTTCAATTCCAGCACAGGCCCAAAGTCCCCGGAAACCTTCCTTACAAGAAAAAGAATGGAGTAGACCCTTTGACCCCTTTGACAGGACAAGATGAATGACCCCTTTTTTGAGAAGATCCTGAATGCCCGCCAAAAGCACCTCTCTCTTTGGCGCAGCTGATGGCAAGGGAGTGTGAACAAATAATTCTGGGGGTGGAGAGTCGAAGACAATAGAGTAGCCCTCCCTGACAATTTGCAGGACCCACTGGTCAGAGACCAACCTTTTCCAAGTGTCCACGAAAGTCAACAATTGACCCCCCCCCCACAGGGAGGTGACCCGCAGAGAACCACAGATAGTCAGGACTTCGAAGAGGGGACGGAACTACCATCCAACAGCTGAGACTGGGCTTTGTGGGAGAAAGGGGTGCCCTGGCTTGGACCCCTTCCCCGAAAAGGCAAGTTACCCTTAGGAGCAGAAGAAGGACAGAAGGCCCTCTTGGTGCTAAAGAACCTTCCCCTAGAAGGACGGATGGAAACCAACAGCTTCCTATGCTCTGCCGATTTTTCCACCATCTCCTTCAGGAGAGTGCCAAACATTTTAGCCCTGGTAAAAGGAATATTCATCAGCAGGGACTTCTGTGCCGCTTCAGCCTTCCAATGGCACAACCAGACCTGGTACCGAGCCTGAATAGCAGCACCCACCAAAGCAGCAGAGGCCCCCAAGATATCAAAAGAAATTTCAGACAACAGTTGCTCCAGAACCGCTAGGTTAGGCATGATGTCAGCCCCCTGCTCCACAAGCTCGGTGAGAGACTGATAGTCCTTCAAAAGAAACTGATCGGTGTAGGAGAGGTAATGCCCTAATGGAGAAGTTGGCTGTGACATATGACCTCTTAACTGGTGCCTACACCCTTTTGTCCACCGGGTCCAAAGGAGAGGCATCCTCGAAATGATGGACTCATGAGAAGACAACTCAGCCATCACAGAATCAACATTTGCAGCAGTGGGAAACTCCGTAGCAAAATCCTGAATGGCAATTCATTTAGAGAGATCATGCGGGAAAGATTATGTGTCAACCTCCTGCCTCATTGTCAATCACCCTCCTAATAGATGGGTACAAAGGGAAAGACTCAGGTGCACGCCGCTGGTACTGCATGAAAAAATCATTTACATTCTCCTCAACCTGAGTGACTGAAAAATCTAGTCTAACCTTAATGTGCTATAGGACCTCCTTCAGCTCCTGCCCCTGCACATATCTGCCTTGGAGATCATCCTCCACCCCATCAGCCTCTGCACTGGTGGAAGACTCAAAGAGAACTTTTTAGTGGAAGGGAGGCCCTCGTGCTCCTTAAATGCTGCAGACACAGGAGCCTGAATTATCTGCTGGAAGGCCTGCAAGGAGGGCCCCTCTCCAGGAGCCTGCATGCTACGGCCTGCGTCCAGGTGGGGTCCTTCACCAAGCTCCATCCTGTTACACACTGAGAAGAAATATAACTCCCCTAGTGAACAGAGAGGAATAAGAAGTGCATTATGCCGTAACAAACACAACAGAACATCCCAGCCAGTTCCAAACAACCCTACACCAACAGCAGCGAGCTTACTGACACCGGGACTCCAAGTCCACATTCCCAGACAAAATGTGCGTGTCACATCTAGTCAGCAGTAGAGCTGGGTCATCCAAAACAGCCAACCACCCTAGTGCAGCCCTGTAAACAAAAGCAGCAGGGGAAGGCGGACACCAGACCGCAGTACAGCCAGACCAGCAGAAGAGCCCCTGCGAAAGGGAGGCGGGCGTAGGAGCAGAACCATACCGGACCAGTGGCCGCGATGTACTTCCCCCCACCCTCCCAGAATGAGCCCGCTAAATCATGGCTTCCACCACCAATGACGAGCCCGCTCTGCCATGCCTTGCATAAACGCCCCACCAGAAAACACAAAGGCGCTAACAAGAGCCCGCTTCGCAGGGCCTCCACCCCAGGCATCAGGGTCGGCTACAGCATGGCCTCGCCCGACTTACCAGAAAAGTGTGCTCAGAGAGTATGCAGCGCAGAAAAAACAAACAGGAAGTGAGGTGGGTCGTGCCTCTTCTTGTACTGGGTCAAGGGCAAAGGATGTAAGCCATGTTGGTGAGGGATGGGAGGACTAGATGGTGAAATAGTTTGGAGGGCTCTGTTGGGGAGTTGAAGCTCACTGTGTAACTCATGTAGCAAGGAAGACTTACGGGGAGGTAATTAGATATTGAAGAAGTGGGATAGAGGGGTAGGACAGTCTAAAATGTGGGTATCTTAAGGACTGTAGTCTGTAAACGGATGTCCCTCCTATCCAAATACACGTTCACTTGCACTTAGCAAAACTTCCAACAATGGCTCCCTCTTGTAAAGCCCATTGATGATTTGCCATAGTACTTTTACAGTGAGAACTGTGGCAGCCAGTTGAATACAGGCTGACAGGTCGCTAAGTAGTTCAGGATTGGAATATTGTTGTTTGAATGGAAGTGACAAAGAATCAAAGGTACTTTCCCTTCTGCTTACCGATTGAATTTAATCTACAACTGCTGTAGAGTCAGCAGAACAGTTTAATTGACAATGTTTACCGCACAAATTATGCTCATGTAATCGTTTCTTTTTATCTTTTAAGACCTCCCCTACCAGACAGTGGATGTTGCTTGTTTGTGAAAGCCCTGTTGTCAGCTTACAGCGGGCATAAAAACTGTCTGTTGCTTACCATTGGTTGGTATTATAATCACTCTCATGTGTTTGCCTCTTACTTAATTGCTTGCCTTCTTCATCTTGTGTCTGTCCTTCCCCTGCAGCTTAACTTCTTTACCTGAATCATTTCACTGCTCACTTTTAGGGAACTACTTTATTTTAAGCTCTCCATGAGAGTGCACATTTTCCATCAGTCTCCCTCGTGTAGTTCTCTCCTCTACCCTTCTCATCTTTTTCTCTCTCATATGTGCTTCTCTTCATCCTAAATTGCTCTATCTCGCCTGTATGCTTTTCGCCCTCAAGCGCAATGTTAGTCTTTCTTGGCCATGTTACTTTCCCTCTGTCCTCCATGTTGTTTTCCCAACCCTTGGCCTCCGTGTTGCTTGCTTCCATCAGCCACACGTCCTAAACATAATAAAACTTCTCTTGTACTACTTTTCCTTTTTAAGTTTACTGATCTATGTTGCAGAAGTAAATAAAATAAAAAAAGGTTCATAATCATTTTCAGAGGACATGCATGCTTGGTGATACATGCGCACGCCTACAAAACGACACAGCCATGACACTGTATTTTGTGTTCCTGTTTAGTTATGCTGCACAACATTGCTAAAAACCAACGGTTCCAAAAAGCAAGTCCCATTGGCTTTGTCAGTGCTTGTTATGTCTTTGGCTGTAAACTGACTTCTATTCTCCATGGTACTGAAGATCAATGGCACTAAAAGGCTTTTTCGCAAAGGTCTTTTTTATCTTCCATTTTTGTAAACTAGAAGATGAAACTACGATCTGGATATTTCTCACCTCTTAATTACTTTAAAATGTCCTATTACTGACAAAATAGCATCCATGCGTATAACAGTTCAGCATAAAAACTTTACATTACACAAGATTCTCCCAATGGCTTGTACACTGCACAGAAACTGATTCTTTATGTGAGGTGTCTATATGAAGTGTGAGAGACTGTAGGTAAGCAGTTGGACACTGTGACCTTAACAATGTAAGTTATCACAGCTTTGATGTTCCCAAATACAGCTATTTATCTACTTTACGTTCTTTACAACATGCAATAAAGGATCACATTGTTATGTTTAAATCCGAAAGCTCTTTGAAATGTGCGGAGCCTGCACTGGTCAGCATTCACTTTATTCAACTGAATAAAAAAAAGGCTGGACTAGTTTAGTTCGAAACATGTGCTGCCTACTTAAAACACACAGGCACTCAATGTTTCCATTTTTTTTTAATTTAAAATCTTTATTCAACCTATATATAGGCCATAAAAGAAAACCACAATAAAATCGTGCAGACAAATATAAAATACATATAGATATAAAAACAACAGCGAAATGTTGATGTAAATCTACAATATGCATGTTCTGAAGAAAAAGTCACTTGAATTCAATACAATTATTTAATACATATGTTTAAAACTTCCTAAAGGCTAAAACATAGATCATCTTAAAAACATAATACAGGCAATGAGGTACCAGGTTTTTATGGACCCGGCGGTGCCAGGGGGAACACCCAAAGACCTCTTGAGTCCTTCCTGTTTCGGACCACAGAAACACAGAGTCTTCTAGGTGATGTCAAGGATCGTATTTACTGGCTGCAACCAGTAACAGGTATCCTAGAAGTACAACAGCATGTAGGTTCTCAGGAGACTGCTCGTTTTTACAGAACCAGCCTCTTCTCTTTATACTGAATATTGAGCTTCAGGCAAGAATTCCTTGTTTTACAGTTGGTCATACAAATATTTCTACTACAAAGAAAAAGCAGAGTCATGATGACAAGCCCACATTTTAGTTTGTCCAGTTTGTGATAGATTACCCGGCAAGGCCCAGAACTTCCATCAGATATCGACGGACCCCCAATAAAATCAGGCACCTCCTCCTTGTAAAATAAGTCATAAAGAAGAAACAGGGACAGGTGTGTGTGTGAATAGCCATAGCTTGTAGGCGTTTATGACATGTTATGCCTTGATACTAATCTCGTTCGGCCATTGGGAAAGGAACTGCCCGAACAGGTTTGGCTTGAGGCAGTGGAGTCAGCTCGCCCAGGTCACAGAGGAGTCAGCAAAGGTGTACGTGTCCTTTCAGATCGAATTCGGCCTTGTTCATTTGACTA
The DNA here is from genome assembly GCF_964263255.1 of Lissotriton vulgaris. Taxonomy (NCBI): domain Eukaryota; kingdom Metazoa; phylum Chordata; class Amphibia; order Caudata; family Salamandridae; genus Lissotriton; species Lissotriton vulgaris. The sequence continues at coordinate 658,299,586 of NC_141689.1, forward strand.
TGTAAGGGCAATCACAAAATGGATGCCGCTCACAAAATGGAACCCAAGGATCCGAGACAAAAACTACGATTTCAGGGTGCTTTCGTCACTTGATCATGACGCAAATGCTTAGGTATAGTACCTCAATCATTACCGGTCTGCCTGTGGTAAATATAATTTACCGGACTATTTTTCGATACATTAAATGACAATAAAGGATAGCTCAATAAAATGAGAGGCAGAGTCCGTGGTATCCGAGTCATACGGGCTTTAATTAAGCAACTCGAGTAGCTGGACATCTAGTTCCATCACCACGAAGGTTCAGGAAGGGATATTCAACATTTTATTAACATCACACATTATATATAGTAAAACAGTATAATTGAAATGAATACAGTAGGCGTAACAAGTGAAAAGCAAAAGATAAGAACACATGTGCGTAACAGGAGGCGTGTAAAAGGGCGTACACGTAGGCGTGTACCAAATACGTCACAAGAAATGTCATAAATGGGTGGATACATAGCGAATTCCTGCAGGGTCAGCAGAAACCTTTATTCTATATGTGCGCGCAACTGGCATGACGTGGTAAAAACGTGTAACTGGGGAGAGCTGGGGGCTTGACATTTAGCTCTAGTAGAAAAGTCTTGGTGTCTGGGATGTCAGAACGACCTGTACCTATAGCATATCTGGTATCTCATGTTTGGAGGATGTGTTGTCTGAAGTAAAAGGTCTCTCGGGCAGGGGCCATACATCACTCAATGCTAGGGAGTGCATACGTGTCTTGGTACAATGCGCGGGGCCATGGGCCTACCATGGTAACGGGTACTGTAAATCGCTTGCAAGGAGGACAGGAGGGCCGGGCCCTTTGCTCTGCAGCCGGGAATATGTTTACCTATTTCACTAGACTGGAATGTGTTTTCGAGGAGGCTGAGCAGATAACTGTAGGCAAAATACTGTCTTGGCAGGCAGGCCAGGCCGAGCCGGGCACCACTTCGCTGGGCAGGAAGTAAGGCAGAGGTCAGGGATGCATACCTAAACGGCAGCTTTCAGAGACAGAAATGACTTCGGAGCCTCAATTCAGGGCCTAGCTCGGCTGAGCCAGGAAAAACGTGGCTTCGCGTTAAAAGTGTACCATGTAAAGACGTTGGCAACATGGGTCTAGAAACCAAATTAATGTTGCTTTCATGGAGGACTTGGTAGATAACATGTTAACGTTGGACGCAAATGTATATGCGTCTTCATTTTCGGTCATGGAGGGAAAATGCATGGAGGTCATGCACTTACATGGGACGTTGGGGTACACGATAGGGGACATACCTAGTCATATAAAATTTGATTTTCCTCATTCCCTCCTTGTCCCCTACGTTCCCTTCAGGATATATCTATGTTCATGAGGCCATCTATCTGTTCATATAACATCATTTGCTCGTCTTTTCTTATTCGAGCACGGGATCGTGGGCGTGGACGGGGAATACAAGCTGTGGCGCACAAGCCGCAAATTGCTGGCCCACATTGTAGACAAAGACAACAACTGAATACTATAAGGAGTATTATTCCTAGGAATGACAGTACTTTCCATCCCCAGGCGGATATCACACTCCAGAACCAACCGGACCAAGTCCAGGTGCCTGGATTCTGGTGCATCTGGTGAGCTATCTCATGAAGCCTTGTGATGGCTTTATATACAGATGGCGCGTTATTTGGAATGAAAATGCAACAACTGGATCCGATGACTCTACAAGCCCCGCCCCTATCGGCCAGGATGACGTCAAGGACAAGGCGATTTTGAAGGACAACAAGTCTCCTAGCAGACTGCTCTTCGGTTAAGTTACCTAGGGCAAAAGTAGTTTCATTCACTACTGCTTCAAGAGTTCTGGTCAATTTACGTATCAGTTTACTGTTTTGGACGGGACCTACAAAGAAAAAGAATCCTTCATTGAAATCTGTGTATTGCTCCCATGTTGTCTCGGTCTGATCGACAATCGGGGTCTTGATCTCCCTTTTATGTCTTACATGCACAAGACGTGAATTTCGATGATAATCAGGTGGGGCTAGAAAAACAGGTGGTAGTAGGAATGCAATATAACATGTTCCATCCCAATCTAAGGGCAGACGTACATAAGCTGTTGACCCACAAATAAAATAGGAATGACGGGAAACTTTGAAAGTAGACTTTCCTTTATCACTGAATTCGACCACAGTATTGCAATCACTGTGTCCTAGGTGTACTGAACCATTCTTTCTAACGCATAATTCACCTTTCACTGGCAAAACTGTAATAGATGGCAGGTCCACATTAGTTTCGGAATGGACATTCAGAATCATGAGATTAAGTGTAAAATTCCCTAATCCATACACTTCATTTTCTAGATCGGTTCCTGTCCTTTGGGGAAGACCTTCCTTGTCTGGGAAACATGCTTTATTCATAACTGTATTCAGGTCTCCCCATATCCAATTGCCTTGGGAAACTTCGGACTTACTGTCTAATGATGACATTAATGTAAACCATGCTCCGCACGAACCATTGTGTGAAAACGGATAAGGAAAGAGAGGCAGAGCTCCCTTGTATTTCTGATAGGGAGGGAGTCGGCCACATACACAACAATTGGTGGCATTGCTGGTCTAGTGTGAATGGTGTAACATACTGATAAAAGTGTTGTTGCGCAGTGCAAGTCGATAGGAAAGTTCGTGTGGGGGCAGGTCACTGAAAGTGTGCTCTACGGTATCATTGAGAAAAGTATGTACATGTGAACCATGAGGAGGAAAGAAAACATATAAGGTCCAGCTTATACCAATAATCGTAAGACTCCGAAAAAACATAAAAAGTAACGTGATAATACATCTGCTGTGCAGATTCTTACAGTATTTCATTTTCTTGACTTTCTGTCTATCTCTCTCACTATGTGGGTCTATCTCATACATGTCAGAAACCTGTCTAACCGCTTCACCCGAGGGGGACTTAAACAATTAAACGCTGTCTGACTTACTAGACCTCAACTTGGCTCGATACTCCTGTTGTGGAGTTTTCTCTAGCAGGGGGAGTTTAGAGTCTGTAGCGGGGCAGTCCTTAGGGAAAGTCTTTGGACACAATCCATGAAATCTCTTCACGTGGCTGGAGTGCAACCACCCCTTCCGGCCTTCGATCTTCACTGCGGTCCTCGTCGTCATTAACACCAGTTTGGGTTCCTTCCACCTGGGTTCCAGAGGGCTCGATCGGTCAAAGTTGCGGACCAATACCAGGTCTCCGGGAACGATTTCATGCGGTTTCACCTGGGTATTGTCCGGGAAGGCAGCCGCGACCTGTGAACGACAAGATAGTAGTGCAGACATCAAGGAAGCCAGGTAATCTGTCAGCATAGTACTTTCAACATCAGTAATTTTTCGGGGCATAGGCGTACCCCACATGTTTGGGGGACGTCCAAAGACTATTTCATACGGGGACAATCCGGTTCTAGAATGGGCTACCATTCGCATGTAAAAGAGGGCAACCGGCAAGGCTACCATCCAATCTACTCCTTTTTCTGCACAGACCTTCGCTAATCGTGTTTTCAGAGTTTGATTATGTCTCTCAACGAGACCAGCGGCTTCGGGGTGTCGTACGCAGTGGAACTTCCACTGGTAACCTAACAGGAGTGATACCTGTTTCATGAGTTCGGACGAGAACGGCTGTCCATTATCAGAGTACACGACACGGGGCAAGCCATATCGTGGGAAAAATTCACGGACTAACTGTTTGGCAGTAGTTACAGCAGTGTAATCTGGGATTGGATATGCTTCTGTCCATCGGGAAAGGGCACATACAACTACGAGGACATACTTGAATCCTCGGCATCTGTCCATCTGGATATAATCCATCTGGAGGACTTCAAAAGGATGGTCAGGAGGATGAAATCCACCTTGTTCCACGGGAATGCTTTGCCTGGATTAAACTGACAACAGATCATGCAGGTACGCACTTTCTGTTTTGCTGCTGCACGTAAATGCTTGTTGTACCAGATGTTCTGTAAACTGTCTAACATGGCTTTCTCTCCTAAGTGTGCTGGACTATGTGCTGTATTGATGATAACTTGAACCATAGAGTCGGGGAGAAACCATGTGGCTCTTCCCTTCGTCATCCATCCCTGATCTGTCTGGATCCCTCCTTGTTCAGTCCATTTCTTGATTTCGTCTGGAGTGGCATGTGTCTGTATGTCGATTACATCTAGTGTGGGATCCTTAACTGTCATACAGTGTGTCAGTGATGGTACTTCTGTCTGTGTCGTGTCAACTGGAATGTCTGTATGAGTCTGAGCTGTAAGCTTGGCCGTTCGATCTGCCAGGTCGTTACCCTGGGAAATAGTGTCGGTGACTTTAGTATGTGCTTTGCACTTCATGATGGCTATGGTTGTAGGCAAATGTATTGCTTCTAACAGGGCTTGAATGAGGGGACCGTGTTGTATCTTGGCGCCGTGAGAAGTTAAAAAACCTCTTTCTTGCCAGAGGATACCGAAGTCGTGAACAACTCCGAATGCGTACTGTGAATCTGTGTATATGTTTACTTTCAGGTTCTTGGCTCGTATGCAGGCTTGGGTCAGAGCGATGAGTTCTGCTGCTTGAGCAGACAGGGTGTCAATACGGTGGGTTTCTATGACTTCAGTTTCAGTAGTCACGGCATATGCGGCCACTAACTCTCCTGTACTTGTTCTCAAACATGAACCATCCACGTAAAGTGTCAGGTCGGGGTCAGGCAATGCAATATCAGTCAAGTCTTGTCTAGGCTTTGTTACGGTATTAATGACTTCCACGCAGTCATGTGGTGCTGGATCTGCTGTGATCGAGGGTAACAGTGTAGCAGGGTTGAGTATGTTGCAACGTCTGATTTCTATGTGTGGTTGGAACAATGTCAGTTCATATCCTGTCAGTCGTGCTATGGTCAAGTGTTGAGTCTGGGTTTGGTTTAGGAGTACTTCCATGGAGTGTGGAACTTGTACTGTCAGAGGATGTCCTAACACTATTGAGTCGCTTTGTCTGATAGCTAGAGCTGTTGCTGCAACTGATTTTAGGCATGCAGGCAGAGCCTGGGCTACTGGATCCAATGTACTAGAAAAATAAGCGCAAGGCTTGTGTTTCCCTGCCTGATCCTGTGTGAGAACAGATAATGCTGTGCTATCGCGTTCTGTGACAAAAGTGTAAAAGATTTGCTGTAACATGGTGTCGCTAAAACAGGTGCTTGACATAGGGCTTTCTTCAGTTCATCAAAAGCTAGTGTATGTTCCTGAGTCCAAGGGAGGACAGTCGAAATCGCTGCCTCCTGTGTTGTCAACTGTATGAGTGGCTTGGCTAGAAAAGCATACTGGGGAATCCATTGTCTACAGTAAGAAGTGAGGCCAATGAAGGCCCGTACTTCCTTCTGTGTCTTGGGTTGTGGCAAATGTGCAATTAACTGGATGCGTTCAGGTGTCAGCTGTCTACCCCTCTTGGACAGCAAGTGTCCTAAGTAAACCACTTGCTGGGCACAGAATTGTAGCTTCGAAGGGGACACTTTAGGCCCCTTTTCGGCCAGAAAATACAAGACTGTCAGTGATGCATGTTCACAGTCACGTTCTGTTCGGGCTGTGATTAATAGATCATCGACGTACTGGAGCAGGGCAGTGTCAGTTGGCATGTGAATACTGTCTAGTTGTCGTTTCAGTGCTTGGCTGTAAATACTAGGACTCTCCGTGAACCCTTGAGGTGCACGTGCAAATTTGAAGCTACGGCCATTTAAACAGAATCCGAAAAGGTACTGGCTTTCCGGATGAATGGGAACACTAAAGAAGGCGTTCTTGAGATCGATTACAGTAAAGAACGCTGCTTCGGAATCAATAGCAGTCAATAGGGAGGAAATGTCTGGGACCACTGGGTACTGGGGTATTATGCATTTATTTAACTCTCGAAGGTCGATCACCAATCGGTAGACTGGAGGTGCATTTGGGTCAGTTCGTTTAAGAATCGGAATGATTGGAGAATTACATACATTGGAGTCAGTTTCTACAACTACTCCTTGGGCAATGAGCTTGTCAATAATTTTCAGTAAGGCCGCTACAGCCTCAGGTGGTAACTTGTATTGTCGGATTCGGGGTAGTACAACACCTTGCTTGAGTGTAACACGATAAGGTGTAATATGCATGCAACCTACATCAGTCGGACCTTGTGCCCATAAATGCTGTGGTACATTCTGCAATCGTGGATCAAAATCTCTTAACACATAATGACCTTTAAAATCACGTAAAAACAATCTCACTCCTTCAGGAGAACAACAAATCACTGCTCCTAGTGCTTTCAATGTTTTAATACCAAGCAAGTTTTCAGGACATGATTTCGTAAGTAACAAATCAGTAGTACGAGACAATGGACCTACTTCTAGAGAAACTGGCTTTGACACTTCGTTAACAATAGGCTTTCCTGAAAATCCAAGGGAAACATTCTGTGAGCCTGAGAGGGGTGCCCCTGGAACCTCGTCATGACTGATGGTAGTTCTGCTCGCCCCTGTGTCAATCAAAAATTTTCTGTCTTTCCCTAATACCTGACTATGTACATAGGGACCCTCTTGATCTACAGGAACCTCGATAAGGGGCAAGCCAACCTCCCTCTCTAGGCTGTTTCATGAATACTGTTGATAATCTGGATAATCTGACTGTGCATACTGGTACATTTGCTGTGTGACGTGTTGTGTGGCAGCAATAGGTTGGGGCTGAGGTACGGCTACTGTCTGTTGTGTATTCTGTGGAGGTTGCGTGTTCTGTGGAATATTCTGTGGAACATGTTCTGGTCTGGGTGGACGCGGTCTTTCTTTCGTCCTGCCTGTAGCAATATTGTATTTCAGAACGGTACATTCATTTATATAGTGACCTGGCTGTTTACAGTAGTTGCAATTCCCTTTAACAGGAGCTGCAGGATGACTAGTCTGGCTATCTGCTGGGACGGACTGGGCAACTAGTACTTTCATTTTCGTGTCTTTAATACATCTCTGTTCATGGTCGTGTTCTTCTCTAATTCGATTCTGATGGTACTGTAACATTTGTAACATTTGGGAAGGGGTATTAGCTTGCCATGTACTCTCGACTTTCAGTACTCTGTTTTTAACCTGTGGTAAGGAATTCTCGACTAATTTAGTCACGAAAAGATGTGGATATGATTCACTACTTGTTTTCAGGCCGCTATTAATAATGAAACATTTCTCGAATCTGGAATAAAAATCACTAGTGTCTTCGTCTTGTTTCTGTTTGCAGGCTGAAATGGCATCCCAGTCTTCCTTTTTAACTGTCAATAACCTCGGCAAGACTTGTACCAACAGTCCTGGTAATGCTTTAGCTTTATCCCCAAGACCTGTACCTGGGATTCGCCCATTTTCTTCAGTCTCTAATTCTGTCCAAATAATCTTTTTATCTCCCACCTCCCATTCTTTTTCTTTAAGCTTTACGTAAATGCCGGCTGGCAACAGTACCTTTAACATTTTAAGGATATCGGGGTACGTATAATCCCCCATGAGTAGCATGCCTTTTAATTCACGGTGGAATCCTGCTGGATCTTTATCATGACAGGGCACTAATTTTTTCATTTCCAATAATTCCATTTTCGTCAAGGGGGTGTACACGAATACTCGTTCTAGCTCACCTCCTGTGGTCCAGACGGGATGAACTTCTCGTAAGGGATTCTGTCTGTCTATGTAGAATGGTTTCCTTACTGGGGGTGGAACAGGAACGAAATGTGGAGTCAGAAAAGTCCTGTATTTATGGCGTTGTTCTAGAATGATATTAATTAAATCAGTACCTAGGCCTCTCCATCTTTTTAGGAGTAACTCTTCCAATACATTATATAGGGGACCTGGATCAGAATGTTGACTTTCATATAGTGTAATGAGGTGCTGGATCATGTACATACCAGCTAGTCGCTGTTCGTCTGGGGAAAGACTCAAAAACGTTTGCGCTACTATGTCATCTTTATATATACTAGTATTGCCAGCCCATTGGACTGCTGATCGGGCCAGTTCCTGTTCAGGCATGGTACTAAGTTCACTGTAACCTATCCGTTCTTTCAGTATTTTATCGGTAGCTTGGAATAAATGTTCAAGAGAACATTGCTCTGGTATGGGAGAAAGAAAACGTTTCTGGTTTTCTAGACGTATGGGTTTGTCAAAGGGTCTCGCCCTACCTACATACGCTATCCTGCCTTGTGCTTCTGTTTCTATATCGCCGTCTTCTGAGACGTCATCGGCTGCTTTCTCTGTTTCTCTCGCTGCTTTCTCCCTTGCATGTATGTCTAGAATTTCTTTACGAACCTTTCTGTACATGGATTCTATACAACCTTGCTTACTATGTTTACCGTCGGCTATGTTGTTACTCCATTTAATTAGAAGTTTCATTTCGTCTTTGTCTTTTCCTGGCTGGTCTTGTTCCCTAATCAGACAATTTATCAAAAACTGTAAAATCATGCCTTGAGTTTCCACCTTTTGGTGTGCCATGGCCCCGTGAATACTTTCTGGTCTCTCCCCTGTTCTAATAAAGTGATATATGTTGTCTAAATTCTTAGTCATTTCTGGTAGAATAGTCAAATAGTTTGTAACACGTCGTAAACGTAATGAATATAACATCATATCTTCTTCGCCTGGTACTGAATCATATCTACAATCTGTAATGTACTGTCTTAGGGTTGCGAAGTTAGCTACTTTTGGTGTACGTTGTAATGCTGCTTCTCGAATTGTGATTCGTTTTAGTGGAGGCGGGGTGACGGGGTGACCTCCTACTGCTCCCCCTGAAGCTAGATCGTCGGCTATTACCGGCTGTGCTGTCACTGGTGGCAGTGTAGGCGGTAAAATAGGTGCAGGTAATACAGGTAGGCCCTGAGTTACAGGTGCCTTAAAAGGATTGGTAGGACCAGTGACCAGAACAGTGGCAGGAATAGTGGCAGGAACAGTGGCAGATGGGACAGTGGGAGGAGGGGTCGAGTCTTGAGCAGGCTGAATAGGCTGATGTATGTTGTTAGCAGGTGGTACGCGTGCATTGGTATATTCTGGAGCAACATCGTCTAAATAGGAAGAAAGGAAAATATCCGCTGCGGTCTGTTTATGACGTAATTTAGCCGGGACTAGTGGTGGCGGCAAATTACTGGGTACTTCCGGGGTCGCCCTGGGCAGGCCCTCGGCAAGAACAGGGTACATGCCTGTGATAAGAGCATTTCTTTGTCGGTCTAACTGTTCTGCTCTAACTCGTTCACCTTCTTCTAGTAACTCTCTTTCTTTAGCTTTTTCAGATTCTTCTCTACTTTTCTCTGCTTTTCTGATTTCTTTCTCTGTTCTTCTATGCGCTTCTTTACGCCACAATTCTATGGCATCTTTCTGGGATTGTCTGGCTTTCTTTTTCCATAATGCTTCTTCTACTCTCATGATGCATTCAGCATCCCATGTCCCTGAGACAGGCCATCTATACTTCTCTTCCAGATCCCTAGTATAATCAACCCACAAGTCTAAGTACAGTATGGCATCTAAGCCATGTTTGTGGTACATAAAATGTCCTGGAGTGTCCCAATGCGGGACCGGAACTGCTTCTTCGAGTATCCCTTTCCTAGTTCCTATCTGGCGTAATTTAGAGAACAGTGGCATTTTTTAACTGACCTGAACGTGAACACAATAAACACAGTAATGAATAGCAAACAATCATTCATACCACGACATTAAACATATTCAAAACATTTCAGACTGATATTACCTGGAACATAGAACACATAAATTTTGAAAATCTCGAGAAACAATACTAGAATACTGGATTACTAGATGCACTGCTAAAACAGTACAGACAATACCGGTCCCATAAAGAGACACGTCTTACCGTATTCACCTAAGTGAACACGTCTGGACCAGGTCTGTGTACCCAGACCCGTCTTGACCGGGCACAAGTTAATGAACCCGTCTAGATGCGTTCCCAACAACGGTACTCACCGGGAAGCAAAACTGAAGGCCTCGGAAACTGGACTGGACTGGACTGGACTGGTACGACGTCTACCACGCATGCGCTTCGGAACAGGTGGGCCTCTGGATACCTCGGACCTTGCTCTCTCGGCTCGGGCTCTGGTCGGGACTCTCCGCATTCCTCACCGCCTCGTCTGGATGCTGGACCGCAGTCTCCGTCTCCTCCGTGGGCCTGAGGGAGATAGCAGGAAAACCCGCAGGTGTGCACAGGATCCGTCACGGCTGTAGAAGGGGTCAGGCCTGCGTTACATCGCCAGCGCGTGGGGAAGGGGAGGGATTCCTATTCGGGCGCCAGATTATGTGGTAAATATAATTTACCGGACTATTTTTCTATACATTAAATGACAATAAAGGATAGCTCAAAAAAATGAGAGGCAGAGTCCGTGGTATCCGAGTCATACGGGCTTTAATTAAGCAACTCGAGTAGCTGGACATCTAGTTCCATCACCACGAAGGTTCAGAAAGGGATATTCAACATTTTATTAACATCACACATTATATATAGTAAAACAGTATAATTGAAATGAATACAGTAGGCGTAACAAGTGAAAAGCAAAAGATAAGAACACATGTGCGTAACAGGAGGCGTGTAAAAGGGCGTACACGTAGGCGTGTACCAAATACGTCACAAGAAATGTCATAAATGGGTGGATACATAGCGAATTCTTGCAGGGTCAGCAGAAACCTTTATTCTATATGCGCGCGCAACTGGCATGACGTGGTAAAAACGTGTAACTGGGGAGAGCTGGGGGCTTGACATTTAGCTCTAGTAGAAGAGTCTTGGTGTCTGGGATGTCAGAACGACCTGTGCCTGTAGCATATCTGGTATCTCATGTTTGGAGGATGTGTTGTCTGAAGTAAAAGGTCTCTCGGGCAGGGGCCATACATCACTGAATGCTAGGGAGTGCATACGTGTATTGGTACAATGCGCGGGGCCATGGGCCTACCATGGTAACGGGTACTGTAAATCGCTTGCAAGGAGGACAGGAGGGCCGGGCCCTTTGCTCTGCAGCCGGGAATATGTTTACCTATTTCACTAGACTGGAATGTGTTTTCGAGGAGGCTGAGCAGATAACTGTAGGCAAAATACTGTCTTGGCAGGCAGGCCAGGCCGAGCCGGGCACCACTTCGCTGGGCAGGAAGTAAGGCAGAGGTCAGGGATGCATACCTAAACGGCAGCTTTCAGAGACAGAAATGACTTCGGAGCCTCAATTCAGGGCCTAGCTCGGCTGAGCCAGGAAAAACGTGGCTTCGCGTTAAAAGTGTACCATGTAAAGACGTTGGCAACATGGGTCTAGAAACCAAATTAATGTTGCTTTCATGGAGGACTTGGTAGATAACATGTTAACGTTGGACGCAAATGTATATGCGTCTTCATTTTCGGGCATGGAGGGAAAATGCATGGAGGTCATGCACTTACATGGGAAATTGGGGTACACGATAGGGGACATACCTAGTCATATAAAATTTGATTTTCCTCATGCCGATACCAAAATCGTCATGATACAATGATATTTTTGACACGAGTGTAGAGCTTCGGTACCACACAATAGCAGGGTCCAGAATTTTTCAGTACCACAGACCCTCCTTTTGCCCTTATATAGGCAATAACCTATACTCATGCTAATCTGAGTCCAGGTCTGTATACATAAAGTCATTGAGATGCTGCTGTAGCATCATCCTATTACTTAGTTCATCTCTTGATACAGGCTTCCTTACACATGATGTAGCACAGAGGCCACATATTGTAGGAGCCCACTGTACACACAGACAAAACATGAACAGAATGGCTAAGACTATCCCAATGACTATCAGAATTTTCCATCCCCAGGCAGATATCAGTTCCCAGAACCACCCCATTAAGGACCAGTCCCCTTTATCCAAGTGAATGGATTCAGAGATTTTATGCAGCTTGGAGATGGCCTGGTATACTGTCGGAGCGTTGTCTGGGATGAAGATGCAGCAACTTGATTGGATCACTTTACATACCCCACCACGGTCTGCAAGTATGACATCTAGGGCAACCCTGTTCTGAAGAGTCATAAGGCGGTCCGACTGGAGCTCTGCAGTCAAGTTACTAAGGGCACCAGCCATTTCAATCACGGTGGATTCAACTACCCTCGTCAATTGGGGAATGTTCCTGCTGTTCACCATAGGCCCCCAAAACGGCAGAAAACCTTTTGCGAAATCCCCAAACTCCTGTTCCGCAGTGTCGTCTTCACTCACAACACCTCTAACTGTCCTTGTCCTATGGTAATCTGCTGCGGCCGTGTAGGTGGGTGGCAACAGGAACGAGATAAAACATGTGCCCGAAAAGTCAGGGGGCAGCCATGTGTATGCTCTATCATGGCAGATGAAGTAGGTACCCTTAGCTGCTAGGAACGAAGGAGAGGTCTGAGACGAGAAGACGTAAGTTTCAGTACAGACACTCTTCCCTAACTGAGCTGTGGGGTTGTTGCCATTTCCCTGCAGACATTGGTGACCCTGATGGGGTACTATCCAAATTGGGGAGGATTTCTTTGCTCGCTGGCTCTCACTCAAAGAAATTCCATATTTTGTTATATTCCATCTACTGTAAACCTTCAATTCATCTCTGGGAATCGTTCTATACGTGTCGATATCTCTGCTCATATTTCTGATTCCCCCCACTAGTGCCTTGTTGCTCGAGTTGCTTCCTGTGGAACGAGGGGGTTATGGTTCGATGACAAATAGGAACATTGTTTGAAATGCCCACAAAGAACCATAGTAGCTAAATGGCAGGACAAAATATGGGATACCCTTATCTGTTGTGTGTGGCATAAGTCCACATACCCAACAATTTGTCGTGTTCATTACAAACTGGTGTTGGTGCAGGAGCTGAACGAATGAGTTATTTAGAAATTCTAATCTTCTGGCAGACTCGTGTTCAGGTAGAGGGTAGAAAGAGTGCGGGGAAACAGTAGGAGGAGGTGTGGGCTGTGTGGTGTGTGCAAATGATACTCGAAAGGTGAATAAAGCATAGCCTATTAAAAACATCATTACACTACACAACATGAAAATGCATATTATTAAAAATCGTGTTTTCGCCATTACAGTGCATATTCTGGTTTCAAAGTTCGTTGATCTGGCAGGTTTCTCCATCTTGGGAAACTCCATCCTCTAAGTTGCTGCCCGCGGCGGTAGGGTGATTCTGCTAAGTAGTGCTTCTGTCAGTCCAGGGCAACTCCCTTAGACCAACCAGAACCGTTGACCTAAACGTCTTCGGCTGCACCCCAAAGACTTTGGGCAGCCGCGACCCTAGCAGCAGAACCGGATGGCGGTTCGAAAATCAAAAATGAGCAAGTTTCGTGGATGAGAGAGCTGCACAATCAAAAAGAAAAAGCATTTATTTGTGCATAGTCACAGGTCTCGGCCTCAGATTATAACGATTTCTACCAGGTGCTGTGTGGTCTTAAAACAAGAGTTCAGGCTCCGTAGTGTTCAATCGAATTGACGGAGGCACAGCTTCTGGCAAAATGTTATTGCTTTCCTTTTCAGAAATTGTTCCTTTTAAACGTGCATCACTAAAGGGTAGGAACCGAGGCACAGTCTCAGCCTCAGAGTCAGCAATTCCCTCCTGGACCCACCGGTCATACGGAAGTGGCAGAGGGACCCTCTTGCAATGGTTTCCGTGTACCCAATGTTTCTTTCCCTCCACTCGAACGGCAGATCTGGTCGAGAGAAGGACTAGATGAGGGCGGGTCCACCGGGGCTGGTCATTCTTTGTTCGCTGGAAATTCTTGACCAGCACATATGATCCAGGATGGATAGGATGCCCTGGAGCTTCAGAGGCCTGAGGTAGGATGTCGTGGACCTGTTGGTGTAAAACACGCAATTTAGCCGTCAATTCATACAGATAGTCAAGCAGTACAGGATGCTCTATTTCGCTAAACCTGGTGGGCCTTGGCACTCCCCATATGTTGGCCAGGCGGCCGAACACAATCTCATGTGGACTAAGTCCCATTCTAGAGTGAACAGTCGTTCTTGTTGATAGGAGTGCCAAGGGCAGGGCGTCAGGCCATTTAAGACCTGTGCTTGCTTGAATCTTGGCCAGTTTCAATTTTAACGTGCCGTTATAGCACTCTACTAATCCAGCTGATTGGGGGTGATTTGCAGCGTGGAACTTCTGTTGTATGCCTAGCCCTTCACACACTCTCTTCATCACTCGACCCACAAATTCACTCCCATTATCACTCCAGACCATTCTAGGCATTCCTAACCTAGGGAAGAACTCTTTGACAAGGGCTTTGGCTGTGGACAAGGCAGTGTTGTCCTTAAGGGGATACGCTTCCACCCACCTGGAAAAGGCACAAACAACAACGAGTACGTATTTCAGATTGTTGCACCTTTCCATGTGGATGAAATCTAGCTGCAAAACCTCGAACGGATACGTTGGAGGCGCAAAATGACCAGCTGGAGTTGGGGTTCCCCTACCAGGATTGTACTTCAGACACACCATACAATTCTTGACCACATTCTCTGCACACTTAGGGATCCCACTATTTTGCCATACTGGAGCCAGCAAGATCCCTTTCACACTGATGTGAGCCATTCCATGAGCCATTGTCACCACTGCAAGCACATACGCATTGGGTAACAGCCATCTCTGATGCTCTGACAATTCAATCCAACAACCATTCGCATCCAATTTACCCTTACTTTCTCTCCATTCATTCACCTCTTTCTCTGTGGCTTCAGCTTGGATGGACTTCACACTCTCAATCGTATCTTCACACATACCAATATCACCAATCCATCTCGCAGGGCCTGCAACATACATTCGACTCATTACATTCCTTGCAGTTTCTTTTGCAACTTCATCCGCAAACGCATTTCCACGACCAACATCATCCGTCACCTTTTTGTGTGCGCTGCATTTCACAATCGCAACTTGTAGTGGCAAGGTCAGTGACTCGAGAAGCTCATTCACTAACTGACCATGTTGGATCTTAGTACCATGCGACGTCAGGAACCCACGTTCACGCCACAATCGTCCAAAACTGTGAGCCACGCCAAAGGCGTATTGGCTGTCCGTGTACACATTCACTCGCTTTCCTTTTGCCAACACACATGCTCTTGTAAGTGCAATCAACTCTGCTGCTTGCGCTGAATTGTGGGGGATACGTGCAGCTTCAACAATCGTATGCAAAGTCGTCACAGCATATGCTGCAGTCGTATCACCATTCGGCAACTTGAAACACAAACCATCAACAAATAAAGTATCATTACATCCTGTAAATCTATTCTCCCTTTTGTCTCTTCTTCTGTCCTAAAACAGCAGTCATGTTTGTCGACCTCAGCTGTCTCCACTGGAATGGGCAATAACGTGGCTGGGTTTAGTATGTCGCACCTCTTTATTTGTACATGACTCGCTAATAGTGTCAGCTCATAACTTGACAGTCGAGCACTAGTTAAGTGCTGTGTTTTTGTTTTGTTTAACAAAATGTCTACTGCATGTGAGACCATGACGATTAACATATTATTCATTACTAACCCAGCAGACTGTCGAATACAGACAGCTGCTGCCGCAGTGGCCCTCACGCAACTTGGCAATGCCTTAGCGACTGGATCTAAAGTCGCCGAAAAGTACGCGCATGGACGCTGTTTGTCCCCAAAAGACTGTGTCAGAACTGATAATGCACAACCTTCTTTCTCATGGACATACAATGTAAAAGCCTTACTGTAGTCGGGGGTACCCAACACAGGAGCCGAACACAATGCATCGCGCAATTCATAAAAACTTTTCTGACACTCTTCAGACCACGGAATGGGTTTCGGTGTATCCTTGCAAGTTAATGCCACCAAAGGTTTGGCCAACAAGGAAAAATTTGGTGTCCATTGTCTGCAATATGATGTAATGCCCAAGAAAGCACGCACTTCTCTCTGTGTCCTTGGGACACTCAATTTTGCAATTGCCTGAATTCTTTCTGGGGTCAGCTTCCTTCCCTCCTTCGATAAGAGGTGACCTAAGTAGGTCACTTCTTGTCGACAATATTGCAACTTTGAAAGAGAGACTTTGTGGCGCAGATCACATAAATGATGCAACAATGACAAAGTGCCTTGCTTGCAAATCTCCTCAGTATCTGCAGCGACCAGCAAATCATCGATGTACTGAATAAGGGTAGCGCCGTTAGGTAAAACAATCGTGTCAAGCTGTGATTTCAGAGCCTGACTGAATATTGATGGACTTTCAGAGTAGCCCTGAGGAGCGCGTTTGAAGCGGAAACTTCGGCCTCCTAAATTGAAGCCAAAAATATCCCTGCTCTCCTCGGCAATCGGGATGCTGAAGAAAGCGTTCTTCAAGTCAATCGCTGAGAACCAGGTGGCTGAAGCTGGAATCATAGTCAATAGGGCGGTGATATCAGGAACAACTGGAAACTGTGGCACAACAATCTTATTCACTTCTCTAAGTTCAATCACGAACCTATAGACAGGTGGTTGAGAAGGATCAGTACGCTTCAAAACCGACAGAACAGGACTATTACAAATGTTGCCTGTTGTCTCTTCAATGACATCTTTCTCAATCAGATCATAAATGATCGCTAACAACGCCTTTTCACCTTCGCTAGAGATCTTGTATTGGGGAATACGTGGCATTCTAACATTGGCTTTCAATGTTATAACATATGGCATTATTTCCAAAAGACCCACATCATTAGAGCCAGTAGCCCAAAGTATATCTGGAAGAGAAGACAATTCTGTCGGTAATTTTTCCCTTGACAAATACATTGGAGAAACCACTTTCTTACCCAGTGTAAGTTGTAATCCCGAAGGAGAACAGTACAAAGTCGCATATAATCTCTTTAACAGATCCAATCCCAACAAGTTTTCACCACAACCTGTTGTAAGAATGAGGGGTGCTTCTAATTCTCATGGCCCAACAGAAAGGGACATAGGACTAGAGATCAGGTTCCTAACCGGGGCGCCAGAAAAACCTACTGAAACGTTCATTTTGCCAGACAAAGGTGCGCCAGGGAGTTTTAAGTGCATAATAGAACTCTTTGTAGCACCAGTATCCAACAGAAAAGGCTCTGACACACCTGATGTAATCACCTCAACATAAAGTCCATTCTGATCTACTGGAACTGAAATAACTCCCTCCCTTTTGTCCATGGCTGTCCTAGCAATCATTACCCTCCATATTCTCATTTTCTGCATAGTAGTCATCAGCATAGTACTGAGCTGTCCTAGAAAATGCGTTATTCTGTTGGTCAAAACTATTCATAGAATTCTGAGGCCGGAAAGAAGGAGCATTCTGGGGGAAATTTCCACGACCCCTACCTCTAGGGGCTTGCTGAACACCTCGACCTCTTGCACCAGAAACACCATTCATACGCCGTAACAAAGCCGGACAACTAATCTTGAAATGACCCTCTTCCTTGCAGTATGCACACTGATTCGGACCATACGGTAAACGCTGTTGAGAAGACTCGTTTCTTTGCGAGTTCCTCGAATACTGCTGGGGTTGCTGATAATCGTGCTGACTAGCAGTACGAGGTGGATAAGCTTGCTGCAGAAGGACTTTAGTTTTCAATTCCTTAGTCTTTTTATCCGCTTTCTCTAACTGATCCTTACGCCTATTCTCATAGTACTGGGTGTAGGAGAGTAGGGTCTGCTATCCTATGGTCACCCCAAATTTTTGCTTTTTGCTTCACTGGTTTATGACTTAATGTGGCTGTGGGCCTGCTAATCAGACCCACAGCCTGCTGTTCTCTCTCTAAATTACTGCCAATGCACTCTAGGTGCATTACGAATTGGATACTGGTTCACCTTATAGGCCCCTGTAACAGTGTACCATAGGTACCCAGGGCATAGGTGCATCCAAGGCCTACCAGGGGCTGCAGCATGTATTGTGCCACCCCTGGCCTGGCCTCCATATTTGACACAACTGGCTGATAACTCAGATGGGGTAAGTTGGTGTAATCACCTCTTACTTAGGTATAGGATCCCTATGCCTGACCTTAAACTGGACACATATGTTCCTATCAGCCACTCCTATGGAAGGCCTCATCAATCCTGGAGGCAGAGTGCTTGGAAATATGTGAGATGGTGCTCTAGCATGAGCTGAGCCTGTCTGCAGCTGTCGGGAACCACTCCCTTAGCTGTTCTGGGATATTGCCATACCATATACTCTTAAGTGCATTATAATCCTTGCGGTTATATGCTATCTTTGGTTTGGCTTTATCAAAACATGTCGAGTAAGGTGTCATACGAATTGGAATACTATCCCCTCGACAGTTCTGTCGACGGGGATAGCATTCCACCCTTCTAGAGGGACACGACATGTGTGTAGCCTTAACCCCGGTTAAAGTTAACCAGAGCCTCAGCATCACAAAATGGATGCTGCCACCACAGACACAAGTCTGACCTCCTGCTGCTGGGAGTCCTTCCAGCGAGGGAGGCTTGGACAAAGGGTTTCCTGCCTTCCTTGGGAGGTGCGAGCACCACCCCAGACAGGGTTTTGTGTATTGGGTAGGACAGGGCTGAATAGATTGAGACATGCCCGGGGCACACAAGGTGTCCCCGTGCATAAGCCAGTACAAACCGGTCCTGGGACTTTCCAGACCCAGGCCTGGCGAGGAGCTGGACAAAGGAAAGGGGGTGTAACCGCCCCCCTTCCTGGTTCCTCCCAGAGGAGGGACCTAGTAGGTGATCCACCCCTCAGATTGGGAATAAGAGTGGGAGCAGTGCCATTGCACAGCAGATCATCCTGAATCAACTTTACACGAAGAAGAAGACTGGACTTCGACATTCTGCTGCACAGAAGACTGAAGAGAATCTCCCTTGTGGCCTAGGAGTGGCCACACTGTGAACACAGGTACCAACCAGCGAATCAACGTTGAAGGACTGGGTTCTTTAAGACCCAGCGGTGCCAGGGCACAACACCTGAAACCTTCGTGGGTAACCTGCTCCGGCGTACGAATCACAGAGACACGGGACACTTCCTTGGACGTCAAAGATTCAAGGTTTATTTGCTGCAGGGAACACAGAAGTCACGACAAGTACACCACGTGCAACTTGGGGAGACTGCTTCAAATTGTTTCTGTGGATCGCTCCTTTTATACAGTTTTTACCCATAGAGTTACATTGAACACAAAAGTTTACAACCCGGTTCCCACCATTATCCCCCAGAGGGGTCGCTTTGGTCACTTTGAAACACATGAGGTCCGGAACATAAGTGCGGAAACATTTGGCGGTTCCCAACTGTAAAAACCCATCTTCCCAACATCAGTGAATTCCAATCAGCAGTAAAACAGATCGAAAGAGGAACAAAGACAGGTGCAGAGGAAGACGGAGACAGTGGGGAGATCGGAAAGGGTGTAAAAGGGGAGGTATCGGGAAACACGAGATACAGGCATCAAAGGGACGTGCCTAATGAGATGCACGGCTGAGACAATAAGTCCGTGCGGCATGATGAGCCTCGAGCGGCACCATCTGCTTTACAGTAGCATCCCCCTCGTCATAAAGACACTCACAAAAAACATGTGTCTTCCGCAAATATCTTGGGAGTCCCAGGGTCGCGAAGCGGACAACGTCCGTTCGCTGGCTACTTGAGGGCAAGAGACAAAATGGATGCCGTATCTAAGATGGAACCCGTGGGTACAGATAAAAAAACCCACATAACAAACGAACGGTTTAAGTTAGCACAGCGAAACTGCGCACCCTTACTAAACTCGTCATTTGCGGTTCATAGATACCAGACTCGACTATATTCGTGCGAGTCGGAAACATCACTTACAATTGTCACGGAACCTCAGACGCTCCTTTTGCCCTCATGTAGGCAAGCACTAGTCGGAATCATATTCGATATTCATCAGACCATCGAGATGTCGCTGTAGCATAGCTCTGTCCAATCGAGTCCCCTTGGTAACAGGTGGTTGTCTTATACACGTTGTAGCACAGAGGCCACATAAGGCAGGACCACACTGTACACAAAGGCAACACGTGAACAGGAACACCACAACGACTCCAATGATCATCAGAATCTTCCAACCCCAAGTCGACATCAGGCCCCAAAACCAACCAAGTAGCGTCCAATCCCCTACATCCACGTGTATGGATTCGGAGATCTTATGCAACCTTGAGATGGCTTGATAGACAGTAGGAGCATTATCTGGAATGAAAATGCAGCAGCTCGAATGGATCACCTTACATACCCCACCTCGATCTGCTAAGATGACATCTAAAACCATACGGTTTTGTAACGTCATAAGTCTCTCCGCCTGAAGTTCTGTGGTGATATTACCAAGGGCACTGGCAGTAATATTAGCTGTCGATTCCACCACTCGGGTCAACTGTCTCAGGTTCCTACTATTAACCATAGGTCCCCAAAACGGGAGGAAACCCTTGAAAAAGTCTCCTGCCTCTTGACCGGCAGTATCCTCTTCGCTAATTACGCCTCGCACAACTCTAGTCTTATGATAATCGGCATCAACAGTGAACGTCGGAGGCAATAGATTTGCAATGAAACAGGAGCCCATGAAGTCAGCGGGCAACCATGTGTATGCACGATCATAGCAGATAAAGTATGTACCCTTGGCAGCCAGAAACACAGGGGACGAGAACATCGGCAGAATGTAATTTTCAGTGCAAGCACTTGCTCCAAGTCGGGCTTGCGATCTTCGGCCACGACCCATGAGACAGAAATTACCAGTGTGGGGTACGACCCATATCGGAGGCGAGCTTTTAAGCTGCTTTTCACTAGTGAACGCACTATATTCACCTCTACTTAGGACCCTATAGGCTTGTATCTCTTCTTCGGGAATAAGCGAAGGATCATAGATGTCACTATCTAAATCCTCTATTGCTATCGACAAAGGTTTTTGATACGAGGTAGGACCAGAGTAGGGGGAACGTGGTTCTCGAATGGGGTGGAAACCCAGTGCGCTTCGAAACATTGTTTGAAATGCTCGAGCTGACCCTTGGGAACTATACGGTAACACCAGATATGGAATTCCCTTATCTGTAGTATGTGGCATCAACCCACACACCCAACAATTAGTAGTGTTAACCACTAACTGGTGCTGATGAAGGAGCTGAATAAAGGAATTGTTGCGGAATTCTACACGTCTAGCCTGCTCGTGTTCGGGTAACATATGAAAGGAATGAGGAGAAGCAGTAGAGGTAAGATTAGGGTCGGGAGTAGGAGTAGGTGTAGCAGGTAAGAAGTAAGACATCGTGTAATACACCCCACCCGCCAATAATGCAGAAGCAGTCAAAAACAATACAAACAGTTGGAATATAAAACATTTGGTACGACTGAGTTGCTGCAGCTTGAATCTGTGAACTTGAGCTCCCTCCAAATCATTCAGCTTCGAGAATGCCATTCCCTACGACCGTCCGCAACGTTTCTTGATGCACTTCGTTCTATGTAGCAATAGTCAATCCCTAGGAGTTCCCAGGAACCGACGGCCTTTAACCTAGCGTCAAGACCTACTATCCAGAAGGAAGTACGCGCGCGGCCCTACGGCCTTCAATGCACAATATATATGTATGCAAAAACAAAGTCTCTCAGCTGTGGAAGCAAAAAGTACAAGGAATGAAGCTCAATATATATATATACAGAAAAGTTACAGTAATACGAAAGTTCAAAACTGATCACGGAAAACGGGGTAATGCAATTGTCAATACAGCAAAACAGGATCTTTTATTTGTCCTTAGTGCGAGATCGCAAAAAGTATCGGGTTTTCCCAGGACGTGTCTGCTCGTCAAACAAAGAATCCGTTGAAGAGACAGCGTCCTGTTGATCAGTTGAGTGTTCTGGCCTTGAGTCTTTTGATGCTAATTGGTCGACAGTGTCTTTCTGCTGCGCTGAGGATTCTCCAACAAGCTGTGCGTCGCTAAAAGGCACAAACGCCGGCAAGGTTTCTGTTTCAGATGATGCAATGCCTCTCCTTACCCACGGGTCTGCCGGCAAAGGAATGGGGACTCTTTTGGTGTGCGTGGCATGCACCCAATTCTTACGTCCCTCGAGACGAACGGCAGTCCTCGTGGCCAGGAGCACTTGATAGGGTCCGGTAAACCTCGGGTCCAGGTTGTTCTTGCGTGAAAAGTTTCTCGTCACCACCCAGTCTCCGGGCTGGAGCTGGTGGCCTGGACCCTCCGTCTGCGTCAGCAATGCGTCGTAAACCTGTTGGTGAATTAACCTCAGTTTAGCAGTCAAGTCATGTAGGTAATCGATCAACATTGGGTACTCAAGATCAGAAAACATTCCTGGCCTAGGAACCCCCCACACATTCGCAGGACGGCCGAACACTATTTCATAGGGACTAAGCCCTACTCGGGAGTGTACAGTCGCCCTAGTTGACAGTAATGCTAAAGGTAAAGCGTCAGGCCACGAAAGACCAGTCGTAGCCTGAATCTTCGCTAGCTTTAGTTTAAGGGTACCGTTGTACCCTTCAACCAATCCAGCTGACTGGGGATGATTGGCGCTGTGGAATTTCTGATTAATTCCAAGGCCCTTACACACACTCTTCATCACGCTTCCAACAAACTCACTTCCGTTATCTGACCACACGACTCTAGGCATTCCATACCGAGGAAAATATTCCTTCAGCAGGATTTTCGCAGTAGACAAAGCAGTGTTGTCTTTGAGAGGATAGGCCTCAATCCATCCGGAGAATGCACAAACCACAGCTAAAACGTATTTCAGGTTATTGCATCGCTCCATATGGATGAAGTCCAATTGAATCACCTCAAAGGGATATGAAGGGGGAGCAAAACTGCCAGGAGGAGTTGGGGTTCCTTTGCCAGGATTGTACATCATACACACCATACAATTCTTCTCCAGACGTTCAGCACATTTCGTAATGCCATCATTCTTCCACACCGGAGACAACAATTTACAAATACCTTTCACGCTAATATGTGCTAACCCATGCGCCATTGTCACAACGGCCAGCACATACGCATCAGGCAACAACCATCTTTTCTGATCCGACAAATCAATCCAACAACCATTCACATCCAATTTTCCCGTGCTTTCTTTCCACTTCGTCCTTTCAGTCTCGGTGGCCTCATTCTGAATTTCTTTCACACTGTCGATAGTGTCCTCACACATACTCGATTCTGTAGGCCACCTAACCGAACTCGTCACATACATCCGAGTGCTAAGGTTCCGGGCAGTCTCCTTAGCAGTCTCATCCGCAAACGCATTACCACGACCAACATCATCCGTCACCTTACGATGCGCACTACATTTAACAATCGCAACTTGCGTAGGCAGTGTCAATGCATCCAAGAGATCATTCACAAGCTGGCCATGCTGAATCTTCGTACCATGCGACGTCAAGAAACCTCCCTCTCTCCACAATCGTCCAAAACTATGTGCAACACCGAACGCATATTGGCTATCAGTAAACACATTCACACGTTTCCCTTTCGCTAACACGCATGCTCTAGTAAGAGCAATCAGCTCCGCAGCTTGGGCAGAATTCTGATTCAACCTTGCAGTCTCAACAACAGTATTCAATGTTACAACAGCATAAGCAGTAGTCACATCGCCATTCGGCAGCTTAAAACATGAACCATCCACATACAATGTGCCATCCGGTTCTTCCAATGGGGTGTTTTTAAGGTCCACTCGACCTTTTGTTTCCTCTTCAGTCCTCAAGTAGCAATCATGTTCTGCTACTTCATCTGACTCCGTGCTAATTGGTAACAAAGTTGCCGGGTTCAAAACATTACAACGTTTTATCTGGATGTGGCTTGCCAACAACGTCAACTCGTACCCAGACAACCTCGCACTCGTCAAGTGCTGAGTTCAATTCTCTCTGGGGTCAACCTCCTTCCCTCCTTTGACAATAAGTGACCTAGATAGGTGACTTCTTGACAACAATATTGGAGTTTAGAAGGGGACACCTTATGATTCAACTCACAGAGATGTTGCAGCAACGACACCGTAGCGATTTTGCAAATGTCCTGAGTATCAGCAGCCACCAATAAGTCGTCGACGTATTGGATCAAGGCCGCACCGACCGGCAACCTAAACGCATCCAGTTGACCCTTCAAGGCTTGGCTGTAAATAGATGGACTTTCACAGTAGCCTTGAGGAGCGCGTTTGAACCGGAAGCTACGTCCACCGAGAGAGAAACCGAAAAGGTCACTGCTCTCCTCGGCAATCGGGATGCTGAAAAACGCATTTTTCAAGTCAATCACCGAAAACCACGATGCAGAAGCTGGAATCAGAGTCAGTAGCGCCGTGATGTCAGGCACAACGGGAAATTGAGGAACCACAATTTTATTCACCTCCCGTAAATCGATAACAAAACGATAAACGGGCGGTTTTGAAGGATCAGTACGTTTAAGAATGGGCAGCACAGGGCTGTTGCACACGTTTCCCCGAGTCTCTTCAATAACATCTTTCTCAATCAGATCATAAATGATCGCTAACAGTGCTCGCTCACCATCAAGGGAGATACGATATTGGGGAATACGTGGCAGTCGCACATTAGATTTCAACTGAACAACATAAGGGGAGATATCAAGTAGGCCCACGTCATTTGGACCCGTCGCCCACAAAGACGCAGGAAGAGAACTCAATTCCGGTGGAAGCTTATCGAGAGACAAATACATAGGAGAGACAACCCTCTCTCCTAACGTAAGCTTTACACCCGCAGGAGAACAATACAAAGTCGCGTACAAACGTTTAAGCAAATCCAGGCCCAAAAGATTTTCACCACAACCCGTAGTCAAAATCAACGGAGCTTCGAGCTCGCGTGGCCCAATTTTAAGGGGCAAAGGGTGTGAAACTGGATTGCTAACAGGGGCGCCAGAGAA
The DNA here is from genome assembly GCF_964263255.1 of Lissotriton vulgaris. NCBI lineage: Eukaryota > Metazoa > Chordata > Amphibia > Caudata > Salamandridae > Lissotriton > Lissotriton vulgaris. The sequence continues at coordinate 658,324,346 of NC_141689.1, forward strand.
TCCAACGGAAACATTTGTTAAGCCAGACAAAGGTGCGCCAGGGAGTTTCGAATGCATGATAGAACTTTTCGCTGCACCAGTGTCCAACAGAAAAGGCTCAACGACGCCCGATGTAGCAACTGCGACGTAAGGCCCTCTCTGATCAACCGGAACTGATACCACTCCCTCTCCTTGTCTTTGGCTGTCCTAGTAATTACTGTCGTCAGTTCCCTGATCGACGTAATAATCGTCTACATTGTACTGCGCAGACCGTCCTTGCGACGATCCACGTTGATCGAAACAATTATTAGAATTGGATGAGTTATCTGAGCGATCGTTCTGAACACCACGACCTCTACCACGTGATGCCTGCTGCGAACCACCGCGACCTCCCCTCGATGAGTTACCATTATTACGTTCATTCAAAACAGGGCAATTGAATTTAATGTGTCCCTCCTGTCTACAATAAGCACATTGATTGTACCCTAACGACGATCTTTGGGAAGAGGAGTCATTACGATTTTGGGATCTGTTCGATGGTGGCTGTGATTTATTCTGTTGCGAATTATTCTGAGTCGACCGTGGAGGATACGCTTGTTGCAACAACACTTTAGTTTTGAGCTCTTTCGTCTTTTTATCAGCACGGTCATTCTCTTCTTTTTCCCTATTCTCATAATATTGTGCCGTAGCCAATATCTGGGCCGAAGTAGAAACGGCCCATGCACTTTCCGAATTCTTTAGCTTATTGCTCAAATCGGGCAATAAATTCGAAACAAATTTATCCACAAACAATCTCTGACCACCCTCAGTACCCATATCCTGTCCACTATGATCAATGAATGCCTCCTCAAACCTCGTAAAGAAGTCGGAAACACTCTCATCCTTCTTCTGCTTACAAGCTGACAATTTATCCCAGTTTACCCTCATAGCTGGCATAAGAGTTTTCATTAATGTTATTATTCTTTGAGGGAGAGCAGCAATCAGCTGTTCAGGCTTAGCACCACCAACTTGTAACCCATCCGCCGCTATAATTGCCGCCCAATCACCACCTAGTTCGTTTGTGTGATTTTGCTGACGAATCTTAGCCCATACCGGTTGCGGTACGACATTGCCAAACAACATATCGATATCGGCAAGATTCATTACCGTAGCATCTACGAGCTGCGATAATTCTTTGTAATACCCTGCAGGATTCTTGCGAGGGTCAGGCAAAGATTGCTTCACCTGCAACACTTCTGATCTTTTCCATGGGAGATGTATCCATACTCTCTGGAAATGCGGCGGAACAATAGGAATAGCCGTAGCATCACCTGGCATCCACACTGGTGGAACTTCACGCATGGGGTATTGGCCAGACTCATCTGGTTGTTTTTCAATATCCTCAACAAACAATGCATGAGGGATTGGAGCGGGACGAAGAGATAACAATCGTTCAACAGCACGTCGAACATTAGTATCCACTATCAGTCCATTTGCGAACTGAAGCTGAAGATCAGACAGGGCGGTCAGCACCTCGTCAGGCGCATCGGCCGCTATCTGATCATGAAGGAACTTGCACATTTCATTAAACACATATCTCTGGGTTGGTATATTGAATTGACAAAAGGTTTCAAGGACAACACGGGGTGGACTTCTAAGAGGATTTACCATCCAACCCATCGCCATATTATATAGCGCAACGCGTTCTCTGTTTCCAGGAAGCTGACTACGTCTCTGAGGACCATCGGAACCAGCGGACCCACGAACAGGTCCGAGCGAATGAAAGAAGCTAGCCGCAAGAGGAGAATTGCGACTACGAATAGAGGGAGAAGAATAAGACACAGGACTAACAAGAGAAGGAGTAGAAATAGTAGCAACAGCAGGAGTTAACAAAACAGGAGCAGTAGCAAGAGCAGCAGCAGGAGAATGTGGAAGCGGAGGAGCAGTAGGGATAGCAATAGGCAAAGGAGCAGGAACAGTCGGAAGAACGGGTGCAGGTTGAGGAACAGGCGGAGGAGGAATAGGCGGAAGAATAGGTACGGCAGGGACCACAGGAGTTGCGGTACCCTGTACGTACGGAGGTGGCGACTTCATAAGATAAGACATTAAAGGATCCTCAACTGGCTCTTCCCTTTTTTCCGACTCCGTAGGCAAAGCGGGATAACATTTATCTACAGTCATACGCTGTAATCTGTCAAACACTTCCTTATCCTTAACCTCCTTATCATGCTGAAATTGCTCTGCTTTCTTTACTATGGTAGCAACATTATCTCGCTGATTACGTTTAGTCTGTCTGATTTCTTTCTGTCGGGCTATTTTGCGCCACAACCGAAAGGCATCAAACATGGCCGGCCTTGACTTTCTTTCGAATAATTTAATCTCTAGATTATCTAAGATCGGGGCCTCGAAGCTACCATGAGGGGGCCAACGAAGGTCGCCGTCCTTCTTTGTATATTTAATCCAATAATCGTTAAAGGTAATTGGGCCTAGCCCATGCTTACTATAGAGCTCATAAGTGGGAGTTCCAACCGGAGGTATCGGACACGAGTCCTCCAGTCGGGAATCCGTACCACAAGGTCTGAAACAACTAAACAAAGTACTGCGACCAGGCATCTTGCACACTAGCCGAGTTTCACAAACTTCAAGGGTTACGGGATTTACCAAGTCCCAGCAAAGAACAAAACCCTCGGTTTTTGGCGGCTGCAGTCGTCAAACAACACAACAAAGTACGCTAGCAAAAGTGTCACCGACAAAAACACTCACACAGCGTTAACAACAAAAAACACTCGCTAAAGTGTCAACAACCAAGAACTCTGGGAGCGACCCACAAATACTTAACTCAAAAATCGATGGCGTCACCAGGAAGGCCCGTCAATCGTCTCGCTATACCAAGGTCTACGCCAGGCGCCAAAACAGGTCTACAGTCAGGGCAGCAGTCCGTCGCAGCCGTCCGGAGGCGGGAATCTTCGCGGGAAAAGTCTTCGGGCCACTTATTTCGACAACAGGATCGATGAAGCGGAGTGCACCTTCCCTCGGAGATTTCACACGAAGTTCCTCACGATCGTCTGGCTTGGACCGGTACCACTGATGCAGCCCCACGTTGGGCGCCAACTGAAGGACTGGGTTCTTTAAGACCCAGCGGTGCCAGGGCACAACACCTGAAACCTTCGTGGGTAACCTGCTCCGGCGTACGAATCACAGAGACACGGGACACTTCCTTGGACGTCAAAGATTCAAGGTTTATTTGCTGCAGGGAACACAGAAGTCACGACAAGTACACCACGTGCAACTTGGGGAGACTGCTTCAAATTGGTTCTGTGGATCGCTCCTTTTATACAGTTTTTACCCATAGAGTTACATTGAACACAAAAGTTTACAACCCGGTTCCCACCATTATCCCCCAGAGGGGTCGCTTTGGTCACTTTGAAACACATGAGGTCCGGAACATAAGTGCGGAAACATTTGGCGGTTCCCAACTGTAAAAACCCATCTTCCCAACATCAGTGAATTCCAATCAGCAGTAAAACAGATCGAAAGAGGAACAAAGACAGGTGCAGAGGAAGACGGAGACAGTGGGGAGATCGGAAAGGGTGTAAAAGGGGAGGTATCGGGAAACACGAGATACAGGCATCAAAGGGACGTGCCTAATGAGATGCACGGCTGAGACAATAAGTCCGTGCGGCATGATGAGCCTCGAGCGGCACCATCTGCTTTACAGTAGCATCCCCCTCGTCATAAAGACACTCACAAAAAACATGTGTCTTCCGCAAATATCTTGGGAGTCCCAGGGTCGCGAAGCGGACAACGTCCGTTCGCTGGCTACTTGAGGGCAAGAGACAAAATGGATGCCGTATCTAAGATGGAACCCGTGGGTACAGATAAAAAAACCCACATAACAAACGAACGGTTTAAGTTAGCACAGCGAAACTGCGCACCCTTACTAAACTCGTCATTTGCGGTTCATAGATACCAGACTCGACTATATTCGTGCGAGTCGGAAACATCACTTACAATTGTCACGGAACCTCAACATCTGCTTTGCTGCCGCCTCCCGCCAGAGCCCGAGCACAGAGCCTGACAAGACCCAAGCTCCCAGACTTCTCACAGCCCGATCCACAGTCCCTGCAAAGAAGGGACCCGTGGAGGCACCGAGAGACGTGGAACTGGACTTCTTGGAAGACACCCGAAGAGCTGACAGCGCAGCACCAGAGGCATCCTCAATGGTGTGCTTTGGGGACTGAGAACCCCCACCACCAAGCAGCCCTTGCACCGAAGATCAGCCCCCCAGCATCTCAACGATCTGCGTGGGGCCCTTTTGCATTGTGCCACTCGATGCGCCATCCTGGCCACTAGCCACGTGGTCAGCGGCCATCTTGGCGACTACAACTACAAACAACACTGCGGGTCTGGTTGCTCCAGACTTGCCCTAGCTCCTGTGAAAAGGAGCCCCTGTTCAGACCTTGCTGGTCCGAGTAACAAGCCTTTCTTGACTCCTGCGTGGCTTGCATTAGCCAAGGCCTGTTTGCTACAATCAAGATGCCGACACCGCCAACAGCGAGAAGCCTGCGTTTGACAGCTCGTGATTGACTCCTGGATGTCCTCGACCCCGGGTGTCCACGTGGCTGCAGAGAGAAGCTACACCTCAACGCCTGTTTGCACCCGACATCGCCTGGTTCCAATCTGGTTCCACGGTAGTCACTGGCTAGTGACTTTGAACATTGTCCCCTCTGCTTTCAGGTCTTCACATCTTCAGATCCACCCTTGGATCCACCGGAACTCTTCACATCGAGCCGCCTGCAGCAACTTCAGCTCCAAGCACCATCGACCAGCGTGACGAAACCCGACACTACTTCGACCCTGTGCACCCGCTTCCTGTGGGTGAAGTAACTCAGCTCCGCCGGTGTTCCTACACTGGTACACACCTCTAGGGCCTGTGTCTCAAGTTTCAGCTTTCTAGGTCACTCGGAAGGTTCCGAACTAACTAACTTTGTACTTTTTACACACCATAGACTTTGCATTGGTGAGTGCGTGCACTTTAAACACTGCACCCGAGTCCCGCGGGCCTTTCCCGACTTAGTCACTGCTAGTCTCGAATAGCTCCAGCAATTCCCAAGGATCTAGGCCTGTTTCCTTTCCGATTGGTATCTCTTATACCACTTTCTTAGTATATGGTTTAGGTGGCCCCTAGGGCTCATCCATATTGTGCAACTTTTGTGTATTTTAAACTGTCTTGTGTTTAATGCTTGTGCTTCTGTGCTCATAAAGAGTGCAGGGGATACTTTTAGTTAATAAATCAATATATATTTTCAATATATATCTGTGTGGTGTCCTTTCATTTGGTATTCAAGGGGGTTGTGTATGGTAATACAGCTGGCTTCACATGCCTTTCAGAGTTTAGCCTAAGACTGCTTTGTCCACGTTACCACTGGGATAACTGGTCTATAAGGTTGACTTACAACCGATCATCATAAGGGTTGCTTGGCATGGTACAAAGTGATCACTAGAATTAGTGAGCATTATATACCAGGCCAACTTCTCACATTGGTGAGCAGCGGATTGGGATCTGAGCTTGCTGTTGTTTTACCATTACAATCTTTGAGATTATCATTTGAAAGATCATACAGGTACCTGCTAGGTACATATAAAACAAGACTAGTATACTTAAGTTCTACTGAACTTAGTTGTTGTAGAGGAAAGGGAGTAGCACACCCTGACTACAACTACTAGATAGGTTTAGTAGGTAAACACCACTGTAGGTAGATTGCAACACATCCACCCACACTAGAGCATTGTCTGGAGCAGAGGGTTCCACTGGGAACATCCCTGTTGAGAGTGACCCTCCAAGGGAAATATCCAAATTTGCTATTTTTTCCTTTAAGGAATTAAGACAGCTTTGTGTCTTAAGGGGTCCGAGGACAGGGCCTTCCCCTACCACAGACCACCTTAGAGAGATCTTGGAACAGTCTGAGACTCTAAAGACCTCTAAGGCAGACCCCACAGGGAATGCTGAAGGAGGCCATCCTTCTGAGGATGACACTGCAGAAGCCCCTGTCCCTATAATCCTGGTAGATGAGGAAGCCCCTATCACTGGAGCTCCTCAGGTAGATGAGGAGGAGGAAGAGGAAGAGGAAGAAGAGACAGAAGGGGGGAGCAGTGAGTCAGATGATGACAGAAATAGTCAGGTACTGGTCAGTAGACTGAACCAGGCTAACTTAAGCCTATTTGGGACTGAATCTGGGAACAACCCATTCAGACCCCCAGGTGGACTTAACCAGAAGCCTAGGAGGAGAAGGACTCACTCAGGTGATTCTGACAACTCTCATGCTTCTAGAGGCTCTCATGGTCACTCCAGAAGGGAGATGACTAGAGAAGGGAACATGAGGCCAAGATGAGAGAGGCTGAATTGAGGATCCAGAGCCAAGAGTTAGAGGTTGCCCTGGCCCAAGAGAAAATTGCTAGAGCAAGACAGCCTAGAGAGAGTGGGGTAATAGAACCCACTGTTGGCAGCAATATCCACAAGGATAAAGACAGGTCTTTTGATAACAGAAACCTGAGTAAGATTGTGCCCCCCTACAAAGCTGGGGATGATATCCACAAATGGATAACTGCAATGGAGAGAGCCTGCAGAGTACAGCAGATCCCTCAGGAGCAGTGGGCAGCAATCTTGTGGCTCTCCTTTGAAGGTAGAGGCCGAGACAGACTCCTCACAGTTAGTGATGGGGATTCTAGAAACTACCTGGTCCTGAAGAGTGCTCTGATTGATGGGTTAGGCTTAGCCACTGAACAGTACAGGTTAATGTTCAGAGATACCCAGAAGACACACACTCAGGACTGGTCTGAATTTGTTGAGTGTGCCACTAAGGCTCTGGAGGGATGGTTGCTGGGAAGCAAGGTTACCGACTATGAAGGATTGTACAATTTGCTGATGAGAGAACACATTTTACATAACTGTCAGAACCAGCAGTTGCATCAACATTTGGTTGACTCAGATTTGACCTCTCCCCAAGAATTGGGAAAGAGGGCAGATAAATGGGTTAGAACCAGAGTTAAGCAAAAGAACCAGAACTAGACCAGGGTGGTGACCAGAAGAAAACAGACCAGAAGGGTGGGGAGCAGAAAACTCAAGACCAGAAGTCTTCAATAGGGCCCCAAACTGATACAGAGGGTGGGTCCCAAACTTCCAAGGAAAAGAAGAAAGAAGGTCAGAAGAAACCCTGGTGTAAAACTTGTAAAAACACCTCTCACTGGACAAGTGAGTGTAAAAAGGGTGGAGCCCCCAGCACTGCAGCCCCTAAGGCACCCGCACCCACTAGTACAGCTAGCAGTGCTGGTCCACAAGGGGGTAGTGGGTATCACCTTGAGAACTGAAGGAGATTCTGACCTAGTCAGAACCCTTACATAGGCTGTTCTGATTTGTGAAGGGGACATAGATTTGACCCCTGACATTAGTCCCAGTAACCTGGGCAAATACAGACAGACACCTTTGATTAATAACAAAGTGGCTCAAGCTTACAGGGACACATGTGCCAGTGTCACTATGGTGACACCTAACTTTGTGGACCCTGCACAGTACATGCCAGGTGATAATTACCTGGTGACCAATGCCAGCAATGTCACTACTACACATAGTGTGGCACTTGTTAACTTTTCCTGGGGAGGGGTAACTGGCCTAAAAAGAGTTGTGGTTAGTGCTGATCTCCCAGTTGAATGTTTGTTGGGCAATGACCTGGAGAACTCTCTATGGTCAGAAGTTGAGTACAGGACTCATGCAGAGATGTTAGGGATATCATCACATGTCCTTGCTGTGACCAGGTCACAGGCCAAAAAGTGCCTCTCTGAACCTCAGGTCTTGGATCCTGGAACAATGGACCAAGTACCTTCCAAGAAGAAGAACAGGAGGGTAAGGCTGTGCCTTCCCACCTGCCTACAAGTGAGGATCAAGCTTCACAGGAAGCTGGTCTTGGGACCCCTGAAGGAACTGTCTCTGAAGAACTTGAACCTGATCAGGTTGAGTTTCTGGGGACAGGGGTACCTTCTAGGGCAGACTTGGGGCAGGCTCAGTTAAACTGTCCTTCTCTTGAACCCCTCAGACAGCAGGCTGCTGCTGAGGCTGCTGGGAATGCTCAAAGTGCCCATAATGTTTATTGGGATGAAGGACTCCTTTACACAGAGGGTAGAGACCCCAAGCCTGGTGCAACCAGGAGGTTGGTTATACCTCTGCAATTTAGGGGTTTCCTTCTCACCTTGGCCCATGATATTCCTTTAGCAGGACACTTAGGCCAGAATAAGACCTGGGACAGGCTTGCCCCTCACTTTCACTGGCCTCACATGTCTGAAGACACCAAGGAGTTTTGTCGCTCCTGTGAAACCTGCCAAGCCAGTGGTAAAGCAGGTGGAACCACAAAGGCCCCCCCTGATACCACTACCTGTGGTGGGGTTTCCCTTTGAAAGAGTGGGGATTGATATTGTAGGTCCAATGGATCCCCCTACAGCATCTGGGCATAGATTCATACTGGTGGTGGTGGACCATGCCACCAGGTACCCAGAGGCAATTCCACTTAGGACCACAACAGCTCCTGTTGTGGCCAGGGCCTTACTTGGAGTTTTCTCCAGAGTGGGGTTTCCTAAGGAGGTAATATCTGACAGAGGTGCCAACTTCATGTCAGGATATTTGACAGCTATGTGGAAGGAGTGTGGTGTCAACTACAAGTTCACCACTCCTTATCATCCACAATGTAATGGGCTTGTTGAAAGGTTTAACAAGACCCTAAAGGGTATGATCAAAGGATTACCTGAAAAGCTCAGGCGAAGATGGGACATCCTTCTACCCTGCCTTTTGTTTGCTTACAGAGAGGTCCCTCAAAAGGGGGTTGGCTTCAGCCCCTTTGAATTGTTGTTTGGGCACCCTGTAAGAGGACCCCTGTGTCTGGTGAAGGAAGGATGGAAGTTACCTCTCAAAAAGCCTAAGCAAGACATAGTGGACTATGTACTTGGTCTCCGCTCCAGGATGGCAGAGTACATGGAAAAGGCATCCAAAAACCTTGAGGCTAGCCAAGAATTACAGAAAGCTTGGCATGACCAAAAGGCTGTCCTGGTTGAGTTTCAGCCTGGACAGAAGGTATGGGTGTTGGAGCCAGTGGCCCCAGCAGCACTCCAGGACAAATGGTCTGGACCCCATACAATTCTGGAGAAGAAGGGAGAGGTTACCTACTTGGTGGACCTAGGAACTTCCAGGAGCCCCCACAGGGTGCTCCATGTCAACAGACTAAAGGCATATGTCAGCAGGGCAGACATGGGCTTGCTCATGGCTACAGATGAGGGACAGGAGGAAGAGAGTGACCCTCTCCCAGACCTGCTCACTCAGAACCCTGAGGATGGCTCAGTTGATGGTGTGGCCTTAGATGGCAGCCTCACTGAACATCAGCGAAATGACTGTAGACAAGTTCTGCAGGCATACAGGCATATGTTCTCCTTGACACCCAGTCAGACTAACTGGTGTACCCATGTGGTGGACACTGGTGACAGTCTTCCTGTAAAGAGCAAGATTTACAGGCAACCTGATCATGTCAGGGACAGTATAAAGACTGAGGTGCAAAAGATGCTGGAATTAGGTGTCATTGAGCCTTCAGAGAGCCCCTGGGCTAGCCCAGTGGTTCTGGTCCCCAAACCTCACACCAAAGATGGCAAGAGAGAGATGAGGTTCTGTGTGGATTACAGAGGACTCAATGCTGTCACCAGGACAGATACACACCCTATTCCAAGGGCAGATGAGCTCATTGACAAGTTGGCTTCTGCCAAATATTTGAGCACATTTGACTTGACAGCTGGCTACTGGCAAATCAGGTTAGCTGAGGAGTCTAAAGCCAAGACAGCATTTTCTACCCCTAGTGGGCATTATCAATTTGTGGTGATGCCCTTTGGTTTGAAAAATGTACCTGCCACCTTCCAAAGGTTGGTGAATCAAGTCCTTACTGGGTTGGATGACTTTTGCGCAGCATATCTGGATGATATTGCTGTCTTTAGCTCCACCTGGGAGGATCACCTGGTCCACCTGAAGGAAGTGCTTGAGGCTCTGCAGAAGGCAGCCCTCACTATCAAGGCAACAAAGTGCCAGATAGGGCAGAGCAAGGTTGTATACCTGGGCCACCTTGTAGGTGGAGGCCAAGTTCAACCACTGGAGAGTAAGATCCAGACCATAAAGGACTGGTCCCCTCCAACCACCCAGACTCAGGTCAGAGCTTTCTTGGGCCTGACTGGGTACTACAGGAAGTTTGTTAAGAACTATGGGTCCATTGTGACTCCTCTTAATCATCTGACATCTAAGAAGATGCCCAAAAAGGTTCAGTGGACAGAAATCTGTCAAAAGGCAATTGATGACCTGAAGAAGGCCATGTACTCTGCACCTACCCTGAAGAGTCCTGACTACTCAAGAGAGTTCATTGTCCAAACAGATGCTTCTGAGTTGGGAGTGGGAGCAATGCTTTCACAGCTTAATGTAGATGGCCAGGACCAGCCCATTGCTTTTATTAGCAGAAGGCTGACCCCCAGAGAGAAACGTTGGTCAGCTATTGAGAGGGAGGCCTTTGCTGTGGTGTGGGCCCTGAAGAAGCTGAGACCATACTTATTAGGCACTCACTTCAAGATTCAGACCGACCATAAGCCCCTCTTATGGCTTAATCAGATGAAGGGTGAAAACCCCAAACTACTCAGGTGGTCCATTTCCCTACAGGGGATGGACTTTACAGTGGAGCACCGCCCAGGGACTGACCATGGCAACGCAGATGGTCTCTCCAGGTACTTCCACTTAGAATATGAAGACACAACTGGTCAAGGTTAGTCTAATGTCCCTGCGTTTGGGGGGGGGTTGTGTAGGAGAGTAGGGTCTGCTATCCTATGGTCACCCCAAATTTTTGCTTTTTGCTTCACTGGTTTATGACTTAATGTGGCTGTGGGCCTGCTAATCAGACCCACAGCCTGCTGTTCTCTCTCTAAATTACTGCCAATGCACTCTAGGTGCATTACGAATTGGATACTGGTTCACCTTATAGGCCCCTGTAACAGTGTACCATAGGTACCCAGGGCAAAGGTGCATCCAAGGCCTACCAGGGGCTGCAGCATGTATTGTGCCACCCCTGGCCTGGCCTCCATATTTGACACAACTGGCTGATCACTCAGCTTGGGTAAGTTGCTGTAATCACCTCTTACTTAGGTATAGTATCCCTATGCCTGACCTTAAACTGGACACATATGTTCCTATCAGCCACTCCTATGGAAGGCCTCATCAATCCTGGAGGCAGAGTGCTTGGAAATATGTGAGATGGTGCTCTAGCATGAGCTGAGCCTGTCTGCAGCTGTCGGGAACCACTTCCTAAGCTGTTCCGGGATATTGCCATACCATATACTCTTAAGTGCATTATAATCCTCGCGGTTATATGCTATCTTTGGTTTGGCTTTATCAAAACATGTCGAGTAAGGTGTCATACGAATTGGAATACTATCCCCTCGACAGTTCTGTTGACGGGGATAGCATTCCACCCTTCAAGAGGGACACGACATGTGTGTAGCCTTAACCCCGGTTAAAGTTAACCAGAGCCTCAGCATCACAAAATGGATGCTGCCACCACAGACACAAGTCTGACCTCCTGCTGCTGGGAGTCCTTCCAGCGAGGGAGGCTTGGACAAAGGGTTTCCTGCCTTCCTTGGGAGGTGCGAGCACCACCCCAGACAGGGTTTTGTGTATTGGGTAGGACAGGGCTGAATAGATTGAGACATGCCCGGGGCACACAAGGTGTCCCTGTGCATAAGCCAGTCCAAACCGGTCCTGTGACTTTCCAGACCCAGGCCTGGTGAGGAGCTGGACAAAGGAAAGGGGGTGTAACCGCCCCCCTTCCTGGTTCCTCCCAGAGGAGGGACCTAGTAGGTGATCCACCCCTCAGATTGGGAATAAGAGTGGGAGCAGTGCCATTGCACAGCAGATCATCCTGAATCAACTTTACACGAAGAAGAAGACTGGACTTCGAAATTCTGCTGCACAGAAGACTGAAGAGAATCTCCCTTGTGGCCTAGGAGTGGCCACCCTGTGAACACTGGTACCAACCAGCGAATCGACGTCTGCTTTGCCGCTGCCTCCCGCCGGAGCACGAGCACAAAGCCTGACAAGACCCAGACTCCCAGACTTCTCACAGCCCGATCTACAGTCCCTGCAAAGAAGGGACCCGTGGTGGCACCGAGAGACGTGGGACCGGACTTCTTGGAAGACACCCGAAGAGCATACAGCGCAGCACCAGAGGCATCCTCGACGTTGTGCTTTGGGGACTGAGAACCCCCACCACCGAGCAGCCCTTGTACCGAAGATCAGCTCCCCAGCCTCTCCACGATCTGCGTGGGGCCCTTTTGCATTGTGCCACTCGACGCGCCATCCCGGCCACTAGCCACGTTGTCAGCGGCCATCTTGGCGACTACAACTACGAACAACACTGCGGGTCTGGTTGCTCCAGAATTGCCCTAGCTCCTGTGAAAAGGAGCCCCTGCTCAGACCTTGCTTCTCAGAGTAACAAGCCTTTCTTGACTCCTGCGTGGCTTGCATTAGCCAAGGCCTGTTTGCTACAATCAAGTTGCCGACCCTGCCAACAGGGAGAAGCCTGCGTGGGACAGCTCGTGATCGACCCCTGGTGTCCACGTGGCTGCAGAGAGAAGCTACACCTCAACGCCTGTTTGCACCCAACATCGCCTGGTTCCAATCTGGTTCCACGGTAGTCACTGGCTAGTGACTTTGAACATTGTCCCCTCTGCTTTCAGGTCTTCACATCTTCAGATCCACCCTTGGATCCACGGAACTCTTCACATCGAGCCGCTTGCAGCATCTTCAGCTCCAAGCACCATCGACCAGCGTGACGAAACCTGACACTACTTCGACCCTGTGCACTCGCTTCCTGTGGGTGAGGTAACTCAGCTCCGCCGGTGTTCCTACACTGGTACACACCTCTAGGGCCTGTGTCTCAAGTTTCAGCTTTCTAGGTCACTCGGAAGGTTCCGAACTAACTAACTTTGTACTTTTTACGCACCATAGACTTTGCATTGGTGAGTGCGTGCACTTTAAACACTGCACCCGAGTCCCGCGGGCCTTTCCCGACTTAGTCACTGCTAGTCTCGAATAGCTCCAGCGATTCCCAAGGCCCTAGGCCTTTTTCTTTTCCGATTGGTATCTCTTATACCACTTTCTTAGTATATGGTTTAGGTGGCCCCTAGGGCTCATCCATATTATGCAACTTTTGTGTATTTTAAACTGTCTTGTGTTTAATGCTTGTGCTTCTGTGCTCATAAAGAGTCCAGGGGATACTTTTAGTTAATAAATCAATATATATTTTCAATATATATCTGTGTGGTGTCCTTTCATTTGGTATTCAAGGGGGTTGTGTATGGTAATACAGCTGGCTTCACATGCCTTTCAGAGTTTAGCCTAAGACTGCTTTGTCCACGTTACCACTAGGATAACTGGTCTATAAGGTTGACTTACAACCGATCATCATAAGGGTTGCTTGGCATGGTACAAAGTGATCACTAGAATTAGTGAGCATTATATACCAGGCCAACTTCTCACACTGGGCCGTGGCTAAAATCTGCGCTGACGTGGAAACAGCCCAAGCACTCTCGGAATCCTTCAACTTATTGCATAGTTCAGGAAGCAAATTATGTACAAATTTGTCAACAAACAATCTCTGGCCACCCTCAGTAGCCATATCCTGACCACTATGATCGACGAAGGTCTCTTCAAACCGCGTGAAAAAGTCAGACACAGTCTCATCTTTCTTCTGTTTGCATGCAGACAACTTGTCCCAATTCACACGCAATTCGGGCATTAAAGTCTTCATATACGCAATAATCCTACCAGGGAGTTCTGCTACTAAAGGCTCGGGCTTAGAGCCACCAACTTGTCTAGCATCAGCTGCAGCAATATTAACCCATGTGTCGCCTAACTCTTGATCATGATCTGTGTGACGAATCTTTCCCCATAAGGGCTGTGGAACAACATTTCCAAACAACATGTCTACATCTGCTAGATTCATGATACAAGTGCTGGCAGTCTGTGACAACTCCTTATAATACCCTGCAGGATTTTTACGGGGATCAGGCAATGTCTGTTTTAGAGCCAAAACCTCAGATCTCTTCCAAGAAACATGTACCCACACACGCTGAAAATGCGGGGGAATGGCTGGATTAGCATTTGCATCGCCTTCCCTCCAGACTGGGGGAACCTCTCTCATGGGATACTGTCGCGCCTTTTTCCTACCTGGTGCGTCATGCTCAGATAGTGATCGAGAATTGCTCCCCTTACTCCTATAAGACAATAATGTCGCAACCGCTTGTTCAACATCGGCGCCTACAATCATGCTCTCCGCGAACCTGAACCGCACACGGAATAATTCAGGCATGTCGTACTCTGGATCATTTCCCTCCAAATCTTCACAGAGAAATACACACATTTGTTCAAAAACATATCTCTGCTTAGATGCTTCCCACTGACGGATAACTTCCATGACGGACTGACCGTCATATCTTACAGTATTAGTAACCCATTTACGTGCTAACTCATTCAGTACTTCTCTCTCTTGATAGTCAGGCAGTCGACTCCGCAACTGTGTTCGTTCTGGGTTAGGGGTCGTATTAGGCGACCCAAAGAAAGGTGAGAAAAGACCAGTAACAGTGTTTGCTACTCTCTGCCGAACAGAAGGAGAAACTGACGGAAAGGCAGATTCGCCAGAAAAGACAGGCTGATGTAAAGCAGAGGTGGAGGCAGTAGCAGAGGGAGTATTAGGATAAGCAGTTGGAGCAGGAGGCGAAGTCGTAGGAAAAGCAGATGGAGTAGGTAGCAAAGGTGGCGGCCCTTGAGAGGGCTGCGCTGGAGGAATAGGAACCAGCTGAAGAGGAGCTGGTGATTGTGGTAGAACCTGTTGTCCAACAATAGGAGGTTGTACAACCAAAGGTTGCTGCGGTGCTGTAGCACTTTGCGCATATGGAGGTGGTGAACTCAGTAAATGAGACATTAAAGGATCCTTATCAAGTTCTTCTTTTGATCCTCGTCCTTTACGCGGCAAAACTGGGTAGCATTTGTCTACCGCTAGCTTCCTACTTCTAAGCGTTTGTTCATTCTCTTGTTCTTCCTCATTATCCCTGAATGCAATGGTAGCTTGTACCATTGACATACCTCGTTTATTTTTCTTTGCTAGTTTCATTTCTTTCTGTTTGGCTTCTTTGCGCCATAGGCGAAAGGAGTCAAACATCGCCGGCCGGGCTTTCTTCTTAAAAAGTTTTACCTCTAGATTATCTAGAATCTCTGTGTCAAAGCTACCTTATTGGGGCCATTTTAAAACACCGTAGTTTCTGGTGTATCGGATCCACACTTCATTATATGTGATAGGGCCTACGCCATGCTTCACATAGAGCTCATACGTTGGAGTCCTCCAATCGGGAGTCCCTACTACAACCAAGACAAAACAAATTTCCAAGTCTGCTAAGACCAGGCATCTTCGCTCTCTAGTCTAGCTTCAAACTTCAAAGGATTATCGAATACGATAGTCTCGTGAATACATGAGTCCTTCGGCTTTGGCACTTGCAAGTTCCAAATCAAAGCTATCCCAAAGGATATCAAACTAAGAACCAAACTAAGGACTGGGAGACGCTCCACTTATACTTGACAGAAGTATTGATGATCGATGACGTCACTAGAAGACACGTCTATCGTTTCGCTCTACCAATCATCAAGGGTCCAAATCAGGGCGATAGTCAGGGCAGCAGTCCTTCGTAGCCGTCGGGACGCGGGGAACCTCGCAGCAAAGACCTTCGGAACCACGTCGACATACAGGGGTCGCTGAAGTGGCTGGCCGTCCTCTGGAATTTTCACACGAAGCTCCTCACGAACCTCTGGCTTGGACCGATACCGCTTGATACCGCCCCGAGTTGGGCGCCAACTGAGGTACCGGGTTTTTATGGACCCGGCGGTGCCAGGGGGAACACCCAAAGACCTCTTGAGTCCTTCCTGTTTCGGACCACAGAAACACAGAGTCTTCTAGGTGATGTCAAGGATCATATTTATTGGCTGCAACCAGTAACAGGTATCCTAGAAGTACAACAGCATGTAGGTTCTCAGGAGACTGCTCGTTCTTACAGAACCAGCCTCTTCTCTTTATACTGAATATTGAGCTTCAGGCAAGAATTCCTTGTTTTACAGTTGGTCATACAAATATTTCTACTACAAAGAAAAAGCAGAGTCATGATGACAAGCCCACATTTTAGTTTGTCCAGTTCGTGATAGATTACCCGGCAAGGCCCAGAACTTCCATCAGATATCGACGGACCCCCAATAAAATCGGGCACCTCCTCCTTGTAAAACAAGTCATAAAAAAGAAACAGGGACAGGTGTGTGTGTGATTAGCCATAGCTTGTAGGCGATGAACGGTTTATGACATGTTATGCCTTGATACTAATCTCGTTCGGCCATTAGGAAAGGAACTGCCCGAACAGGTTTGGCTTCAGGCAGTGGAGTCAGCTCGCCCAGGTCACAGAGGAGTCAGCAAAGGTGTACGTGTCCTTTCAGATCGAATTCGGCCTTGGTCATTTGACTATGTAAGGGCAATCACAAAATGGATGCCGCTCACAAAATGGAACCCGAGGGTCTGAGACAAAAACTACGATTTCAGGGTGCTTTCGTCACTTGATCATGATGCAAATGCTTAGGTATAGTACCTGAATCGTTATCTGTCTGCCGATACCAAAATCGTCATGATACGATGATATTTTTGACACAAGTGTAGAGCTTTGGTACCACACAATAGCATGGTCCAGAATTTTTCAGTACCACAGCAATCATTACAAGTGAAGGGGTGCTGTATTTCCTGGTGGGATACCTCTCAGCCCGACCATGACTGTCACCGTGTTATTGCAACTGGTTTTCCTTTGTGTTAGACCTGGCCCTTGTTGCAGGTTTATCCTCAAAGTTTTGCCTTCTTCCTTCTATTTTCTGACCCTCTTTTTGTTGGTTTTAGGACTCTGGGCACTTTACCACTGCTAATCAGTGCTAAAGTGCACATGCTCTCTCCTCTAAAACATGGTAGGAATACTTTACATCTGTCTGACATATTTAATTTATTTGAAAATCCCTTCTAAAATGTTATCCCATATACACAGAGCCTGTAAATTGAATGTTACTAGTGGGCCTGCAGTACGGCATGTGCAACCCACAGCCGTAGTCTTTCAAACCTGTCTCAGGCCTGCCACTGCAGGACCTGCGTGCGCAATTTACTGTCATTTTCACTTGGAATTTTAAATTATTTGCAAAGTTGTAAACTCCCCTTTTATTACATATAATTCTCCCTTAAGGTGGGCCCCACGTAGCCCTATGGGCAAGGTGCTGTGTAAGCAAAAGGTAGGACATGTGTCTTTATTGTGTGGCATGTCCTGGTAGTGAAAAAAAGCCTGCTGTGAGGCCTACTTCTCTCATAGGGTAGCTTTGGGAATTTCCTTATATGTGTTTAAGACACAATTTCTGATCTGAAAGGAGTTGCATTGCCACGTTTAGAATGGTAGTGATAAATCCTGCCTACTGGTGTAGGTGGATTTTACATTACTATTTTGAAATGCCACTTTTAGAAAGGGGACATTTTGTCTGTGCTTATAACTGTTTGTAGTTTGCAGCCTGACTCCAATCTACTTCTAGTTCTGGGTGGCGGCTACACTTCTGCATACTTTCCTGAAAGCCTCAACACAGGAAGGGCTTGGTGTGACAGGGTTTGCATTTGCATATCCTGGGCTGCGAAAGAGAGGGGCGTTCACACTTTACATGTGTGTGGGTTGTGTCCTGCCCTCACAAAAAGGGCTGATTTATCCCCTACTGATGTCTGCAGTCAGGTCTCGGTTAAAAGGGATTATTGCACATGTTTAAAGGTTCTTTTGAAGTTCCCCCTTGAAAAAAGACAATTTTGAGCATAAATGCGGGGGATCTGACCCAATGATTTTAGACACAGTGTGGGGCTTGTAATCAGATGTCACTAGCTCCACATGCTGCTTGCTCATTGCCGGGGGACTGTTGTGCTGCCAGAATGAACTGCCATTTGGACTACTTACTTGCTGTGCTGGCCTGCAGGCTGTGGGGCTGAGGGAAGGACTGCCTCTTTGCAAATCTACCTTATGTGCTGGCCTGTTGCATGTCTACCTGCCCTGTGCACGCCTAGTGCTCTCCAGGGACTGAACGGCATGTCCCATCTCTCTCCTTGCCATCTTGAAACTACTTTCAATGTGTGGAGCACATATGTATTTTGTAGTTCTCCAAGTGTTCTGCAAGAGATCTCAGCGCGCTACAAGTGCTGTTATCTGCAATCCATGGGCGCTGTTGCCCTTGTCAGCGCTTGGTGAGTGCTGACATTGGCACTGAAGGTGCCTGAGGAACAGTGTACTGCTGTGAGCCATGTGGAATTTCCCCTGCATTCCTCTCTCCCTCAGCATTGCCTCTCCAGCCAGATAGACTCTGTGACAGCCAAGGGAGTCTGACTTCACGACCCCAGAAAGTTGCCTGAATGGAAGCAGAGGAACTCTGCTGTTATTTTGCTGTGGGCAGTGCCCTGTAGAGTCCTTGACAGAGGCCCTTGCTGAACACAGACACGGGCACACAGGTTGTAGAGCTAATGGCCATATACATGCTGAGCCACGCCCAGGTCCCTGGGCTCTTTATTCATTACTCTGCGTGCTGGCCGAGCACACGCTGGGCCAGCCTATTGTAGTGACGTTGTCGGGGTCTGCAGAGACCTCCCCCTCACAATAGTTGCGAGGTGGGCTGGTCCACTAAAGACAACATTATATTCCTCCTTTACCCAAAGATCAAAACAACCACCACTGGGTGTACATGTTTAAACTATAAAACAGTAAGCATCAGTCTCTGACAGATAAGGCACTCATGGAACAGTATTACTTGGTTTGCCGGGGTTCTTCTGCTTCCAGCTTACAGGGGTCGACAGCGGGCTACAAAGTCCTGGTACTTCTGGGACGGCCGAGGATGGGGACGCAGGCTGTACCAACTCTGGCTGCTTCTGGCTGGAGGGGTCAGAGGCGCATGCAATGAATTTTCAGCCTCCGGCGCCAACTGGCTACTTTGGCTTCAAGGGCTTTGGGATCCTTCTGAAGCAGGGGTAATTCGGCCGTCTTCTCCACTGGTAGCCGGGTGGCAGTTACTGTCTCCTCCTGGCTCATACAGGCTGTCCAGCTCTGTGGTGCTAGGCTCGTTGGCCATTGGGAACTCTTTGAACTCGTCGGCGGGTATCCTCTTGAAGAATGACACATTCCTGGTTACTTTTTCGTTACTTCGAGATGCCGTTACCATAGTGCCTTTGACTTGTGTCACAGTCCATGGATCCTGCTCAAACGGCATCCAGAACTTTCCACCCGGTTGGCGGTCCCACATGAGTACTCGGTCGCCGACAGCGATGGGACTGTCTTTTGCATGTCTCCTCCTGGATGCGTCTTGGTTGGTCTTTGTTCGCCATGCCAGTGACTCATTCCGAGGGTTTGGGAACACTGTCTACATCGGGTGGTGTGGGATGGTGTCGGTCACCGTTCTGCCAAAACAGAGGCGGCTCGGGGAGATTTCGGTAGTGCAGTGGGGTGTGAGGCGATATTCCCGAAGGAACTAGTACAGGGTTTGTTCCAGGATGTGGCCGTCAGCGATGGCTATTTGGATTGTTTTATTTAGTGTCCGCATCAGCAGCTCCCCTTTTCTGTTTGCCTGGGGCCCCCTGGGGGTCACCCGGCAATGCTTGATCCAGTGGGACGAAAGATACTCTGAGAGTTCAGTGCTGGTGAAGGGTGGGCCATTGTCCATTCAGAGTTCCCCAATCAGGTCGTGAGTTGCCATAACTTTTTCCAGTTTGGGGATGACGTCCCCAGCTGCTGTGGAGGAGAGAATCTCAACTTCTGGGTACCGTGAAAAGTCATCTACGATAACGAACATGTACTTCCCTCCAGGGAGGCTGCCGAAACCGCACTGGCTCTCGTGATTACTGGCGCTGGTTGGCTGGGAAGGCTGGTCGCCAGACACAATGGACAGTGCTGGATGATGGACTCGACTTGTTGGTCTAGGCCCGGGAACCAGACCTTGCTCCTGAGGTGGTTCTTTGATTTCACGATCCCTTGGTGAGCTCCATGTGGAAGGAGGGCAGCTTAGTGAGTAAGGCGCCTAGGCAGGACAAGGCGAGGACCTCTTAGGAGGAAGTCATCCATGGAAACTGACAGTTCGTTGGCACCTGGTATAAGACTTTCAATGTGGACTGTGTTTCTGTGGTGCGAAATGGCGTCAGGTTTTGGAGTGGCTTCCAGTCTCCTGAGGAGAGTGTTCGGATGACGATCTGGAGGCAGTCGTCCTCTTTTGTTGCCTGTATCACTTCTTCCAGCGAGATAGGGAGGGGCCGGGACCGTTCGATGATCATCCGTACGTACTCCTCAGTGGCCGTGGCTTCTGCCGCCTCTGGCTCTGTGACCGGTCGGGCGTGCCTAAACAGGAAGTCGGCTGGGTTGCGGGTGCCTGGTCTTGTACTCCACCGTGAATTGGAACTCTTGAAGTTGCAACACCCACTTCTCTATTCTCGGAGGAGGGCGTGATGAATATCCCTGGAAGAGTGGAATGAGGGGTTTGTGGTCAATTAATACCACAAACGGATGTCCATACGGATAAATGTGGAAGTGGCGACAACCCCACAAGATCTCGATGGCCTCCTTCTCGATTTGAGAGTAGCGCTGCTCTGTGGGTGTAAGGGTCCTACTGGCAGAGGCGACAGGTGCCCAATCTCCACAGGTCTGCTGCTGGGCCAGAACTGCCCATAGACCCGTTGGACTGGCATCTACCACTAGCTGGGACTTGTGTCTGTGGTCAAAGTATGCCAAAGTCGTGCCGGCTGAAAAGGGCGGCTTTGGTTCTCTGGAATGCCTCTTCTTGCTCTGCTTCCTACACCCAGTGGCTGGTGGTCTTGGTGAGGTCTCGCAGGGTACCAGTCAGAACGACAGATTTTTGATAAAGCGTCCGCAGTACATGACCATGCTCAAGAAACTACGGACTCCGGACACCGACATAGGGCCGGGAGCATTCTGGATGTCCATTAATTTGTCCAGGTCTGGGCCAATGTCTTTGTCGGAGAAGCGGTACCCAAAGAATCTGATGTCTCTCCTCAGGAACACGCACTTCTCGTGGTGGAGGGTGAGTTCGCTATCCCGGAGTCGGGTGAACACGGCGTGGAGGCATTGGATGTGCTCTTCCATAGTGGTTGCATGCACAAGAATGTCATCGCTGACGTTTAGGACACCTTCCATCCCTTGGTGGACATTCATGACTATGTTTTGGAACACCTCGGCGGCACTGGAAATTCCAAAATTGAGGCGAGTGTAGCGCCAGAGCCCTGGGTGGGTGGAGAATGTTGTGCTGGGGTGAGAGTCCGGATGAAGTGGGATTTGGTGGTATCCCGAGCGGAGGTCCATTTTTGAAAACCATTTGGAGCCAGACAATTCTCCAATGATGTCGTCCACCGTTTGGGTCAGGTGGTGTTCGCGCTTGATGGCGAGGTTGGGGACTCTCATGTCCACACAGATGCGGACAGCATCGGGCTGCTTCGGCTTCTTCGCGACGACGATGGGTGACACCCAGGGGGTAGGGCCGCGCACCCGCTCGATGATTCCGGCTCTCTCCAGAAGACGCAGCTCTGCTTCCACTTTGGGGCGAATATGGAAAACAATCCTCCGGTGGCGAATGGCAACTGGGGCGACTGATTTGTCGATGTGCAGGCGAATTGCAGGGCCTCTCAGGCATCCGATTCCTTCGAACAGATTCTCGAATCCTTATCGCAGGTTATCCAGGTCATTGGCATGTACGGTGAATGCGAATTGAATCGAGTTGAGGTCTTGTGCAGTCCTGCAGCCTAGCAGGAACCTGGATTCTGTTACGTTATGTTAAAATTACTTATAGAGCGCACTTACACCAAGCGGTTTCATGGCGCTAGGAGCGGGAGGACGGCGGCAGAAGGATTACAGGAGCATTATTCATAAGCTTGTGAAAACAAGAGAGTTTTAAGAAGAGTTCTAAATTGGATGTAACAAGTTACAGATCTCAGCTCGGTCGGGAAGGAGTTCCAAAAATGGGGTGCCAGAAAGGAAAATCTGAGACCACCATGTTTTTTGCTTTAAAGGTGGGGATAGTAAACAAGTTGAGTGGGAAGAGTGGAGTTCGTGTGAGGGAACCTAGCGGTGGATCCTGGAGGAGATAAAAACAGGGCCCTGACCAGCGAGGGCTTTGAAGATGGTGCAGCCCAATTTAAATACATAGCGTTTAGCTACTGGGAGCCAATGAAGGCTCTTCATCAGGGGCAGACGTGTTGATGCTTGGGTTGACAGAAAATGAGCCTAGCTGCTTGGTTTTGTACAAGCTGTAAGCGATGAAGCTGGTATGCTGGGATGCCAACATAGAGTGAATTCGCATAATCAATGCGAGAGGTGACCAGGGCCAGGGTGAAAAGAGTGAGGGCCTCGGTGGTCAAAAACCTGCAGATCTTCCGAATTCTGCGAAGGTGGAAGAAACAGGAGGATACTACTGCATTGATTTGTGGCTTCAGGGACAAGTCGCTGCAGATAATGACACCAAGGCTTTTTACAGTATCCACTGGGCAGGGGGAACTGCCCAGGGATGAAGGCCAAAAGCTGGAGTTCCAGCGATTGGTGGCACCTTCAGTCAGTATGAGCTCTGTTTTGTCAGGATTAAGTTTTAATTGGTTGGTGTACATCCATTCACTGATGGAGATCATAGTGGATTGAAAATTGGTGACTGATGTGTTGGAAGAGTCAATATTGAACACTAACTGGAGATTGTGGGCGTAGTTGAAGGTTATGGCGGGACTGTTGCGTAAAGACACAAACAAGGGTTGCATATATAGATTGAACAAGAGGGGCAATAAAGAAGAGCCCTGGGGGATCCCACAAGTCAATCTTGTTTTTTTGGCCGAGAAGTTGGCCAAACGGACTGCCTGGAAATGCTTATGTAGAAAGGCGGAGATCCATTTGAGGGCCAGGCCCTGGATGCCGGCATTACTGACACGGTCGATCAGAAGATCATGATCAACCGTGTCAATAGCAGCTGATAGATCCGGAAGCACCAGGGCCTGGGTGGTGTTTTTATCAGCTGCTCTCCTAAGCTCGTCCATGACTGCAAGGATGACTGACTCCATGGTGTGAACTGCTCTGAAGTCCGCCTGCCGGGGGTCGAGAAACTGAGAATGCTCTATGAATGAGCTGAGGCAGTTCGTGACGTGGGCATCTAGTACCTTGCTGAGGTAGGGGAGCAGGGAGCTTGGATGGATTGGCATTAGGTTTCTTCAAGATCAGGACAATTACGGTGCTTTGAAAGGTATCCGGAGCAATACCTAGTTTGAGGGAGTTTTTGAGAAGTGAAAGTGGCGGATCAGGGCAAGTAAGGAAGGACTCTTTTAAAATGTGCGGGGGGCAACAGTCATTACGGGAGCCAGATACCACCTTTTTTAGAAGAGCCAGAAACTCTTCTCTGGAGATCAGGGGAATTTGGTCGAGCGTGAGTTTTTTTTTGCATGTGATAGGGAGAGTGGTAGGGGAAGTGGGGGTGGGGATGTTGTTCTTGATAGAGGTAATTTTGAATTTTGTCGATGAAGAACGAATTCAGTGAATCACATACTATTTGTGAAGGGGCAGATTTAGCAATCACCCTGTCGGGTTTGCAAGCTCATCTCAACTACTGCGAAAATGTCTTTGGTTTTCGTACAAGAGTTCATAATTTTTGAAGAGAAGTAGGCTGTTTTAGTCTGGAGGATGTAATCTTTGTAATTTTTTAGCAAGGCTACATACACCAATCTCTCCTCGTGTGCATAAGCTCGCCACCATCGACGCTCTGCTTGCCTTAGTGCCAGTTTATTTCTTTTTAGGTCGTTGAAGAACCAGCGTTAGGGATCGTGGGGGCGTTTGAGATTGGTTCTTTTAAAGGGAGAAACCTTATTACTGGCTGATCGAGGTTAGAAGCCTGAAGACAGATGGAGTCCTGTTCAGTGGGAGAGGTGGCTGTTAAAAGTGCGCAGAAATCGTCCATATTGGCCCACTTCCAGTTTCTGGCCAGGAAATTGCCCGCCAGGGGGGGCTTAGTGTGAGGAATGTAGGCTGTGCTGATTATATTAAAATGGTGGTTAGACCAAGTGCATGGAGAAACTGAGGGAGGCGTAATTTCCAATATAGAGGCTCAGACTTGATCCAAGATGTGCCCTTTGGTGTGGGTAGCCTTGTCCACATGTTGGGTACAGTTCATGCCTAGTAGAAGGTCCGTGAACTCAGCGGAGCTGGCACTCTCGTGTATATCAGAGGGCCAGTAGTTGAAGTCTCCGAGGATAATAATCCTGGCGTGGTTGATGGCTAGTTGGGAGATTAATTTGCCTAGTAATTGGGGGAACAAAGGCATATGGTCAAGAGGTCCGTAAAAAAGGGCACAAATAAAGGAGGACTTGGGAGATTCGAATTTAAAGATGAGACTATCAACCCGAGGTATACCGCTGATCTCAAGGGCGATACAGTTGTGTTTCCACTGGATGATAGCTGCCACCCCGCCCCCCAGCTTACCCGACCTTCTGTTGGCTTGGAGAATGTATTAGCCAGTGGGTACTGCTGCGAGGATGACAGGAGTGGAGTTGGCCGTGAGCCAGGTTTCCGACAGGAGAAGAAAGTCAGGTTTGTCGGAATCAAGCAGTTGGAAAATTTTGAGTTGATGCTTCACCATCGAGCGTGTATTTAGGTAGGTGATGACAATTGGTCCCGCTGCCGGGGGGTTAGGATTAGTAAGTTCCAGAAGGTCCTTATTGGTGAGGAGATGGCCCTGCCCGGTACACTGGGTGAAGCGTTCAGGGGACAAGTCTCTATGGGACAAGATCCCTACTTTCCTAGCAGACATCCTGACGGTAGTGCTAATGGGCCAATTGCCCTGTAGATTGTAAAGCTCAAATGCTGTGATAAAATGGGCATAATAACTTTCCCCTGGCCCCGGCCGGTCGCGGACGGGCGCAGACGGGCTTGCCTTTGGCATGCGTCCGCTGTGCCTGCACACTCTATGTGCCTGAAATACTCTCATTGGCGCTGAAGACTGGAGCGCTAACCCCTGCATAAGAGGAAGCGAAAGATTCACTGACGGACTCCCAGACGCCCTCCGATCAATCGGCACAACCCGTGTCGGACCGGGGCAAGGGAGGGGAGTGTGCAGCAATAGGAGGGTGATTTCAACACCTTCCTGGGAGACATATACTTTGGCTTGCTGGTGGGTGGCTTCATGGGAGGGGTTGGCTTGGAATACTCCGCACAGCCTGAGTGGATGCTTGTTGCTGTAGGCATAGACTTGTACTCTGGTGGAGCTGAGCGCCGGGGGATTTGGCAGATCCCTGTAGATGCTGGCTGCCATGAGGTTGATGGTGGCTCCAGTGTCGATGAGGGCTGCAACTGCCTGGTCCTGTACTTTGACTTTACACATGGCGGGCTGGGCAGCTGATAGGGTGTTCAGCATCCTGACCACATGTACAGTGGCTGCATCAGCGTCATCATCATCCATTTCACTGCTGGTTCAACCCTTGGGGGACGGTTCAATCGCACGCACTCTCTGAGGTGGGCCACTTTGTCTCCTTCTCGGTGTAGATCGACATACTTTTGAGAAGTGATTCACTTTCCCACAGGCACTGCAGGTCTTGCCTTGCGCAGGCTCAGTCGTGATGCGATGGGCCTCCGCACCATCTGCATGGGTGACTACGTGAATTCTGTGCGGGCGTGGTGGTCTTCAGCCTGGAGGCTCTGGAGGCTCTGGGCCGTGACTCCTGGGCGTCGGTACGAAGGGCGCACACCAGTTCTTCCTCGACAGTGATGGCTGGTTAAGGGTCCATGTGCGATGCCCTGGCCTTCGACAGCTCTTTGGAGTGGCCGATAATTAGAATGTCCGGTATCGGTGTGTTGTGTTCTTGTGGGACCCGTTCACGCAGTTTGGACATGTCCACAGATTCCTCTGGGAGCTGGCGAGCCTGGCAGAGCAGGGAACGTTCATAGTCGGGACTGGCGAAAGGCTCGAAGTAGACTGTGATGACGTCGCGCATTGTGGCGTAGTCTTTGGGAGGGCCGACCTCCCTGATTCGTTTAGAGATTTTGTGGATGTCTGCCCCGCCTAGATGGAGCAGTATGGACCATCGCCGTGGAGCCACGATCTCGGTGGCCTCGAAAAAGTTCTCCAGGCGCTCTACCCATTCCTTCCAGCGTGTTGCCTGGGAGGGCGGGGGCCCAGTGACGGTGAAGGGCTCAAGCGGGGGCACCGTAGCCATGTTGGCATGGACAGAGGTGTGGTCAGACTGGGTAACCAGCAGAGTAAAGATGACCAGGCTCAACACTGACCAGGCGTGATGTGGTGGCAGACTGGGGCTGCAGCAGGCAGGTATGTACCAGGTGTGACCGTGGGGTGTGCTCAAAATGCCGTGTGGGGGTGCTGTGTGGGATGTGGCTTGCTTGCGCAAGACAGAACTTGGCCATGCTGCAGATGGCGTGGAAAGGTGGGCTCACAGTGTCCCAGCACCATGTGGCTCAAGCAACCGGTCAGCAAAGTCCCTTGATGCTGTGGCCTAGGCAAGGGGGGCAAACGTGTCCTCGCCGGGTGTGTGCTACACAGGGGACACCTGGGAGCTCTGTGGCAGCAAGCGCGCCTTCGCGCACTCACCGATGTAGGCCGCAGGCAGGGCTGAGGGCCGAGGCATCGTCAGAGGCCGCAGACATGTGCGCGCATGCACGGCCGGCCTTCCCTGTTGAGGAGACAGCCACGGGCTGCACCCAGCTGAGAGCTGCACTCGGACAAGAATTATTTCCTTCGGGGGCGGTCACATGTGGCACCAGGAGTGAGCTCCGGAGCTCGGCTGTGGCAGCATGCCACAGCCAGGTCTTGCCGCAGGGCCACGTGAGCGAGCGCACCGGAAGCGAGGTAGGCTGTTCAGGAGGTGCGGCAGGGGTGCTCCAGCAAGGAAAGTGCCAGCAGGGGGCACAAGTGTGGTAGCGAGGTTCAGCGGGGTGGTTAGACCACCTCATCGCCAGTGTAGAGTCCTTGATGGAGGGCCTTGCTGAACACAAACACGGGCACACAGGTTGTATAGCTGGTGGCCAGATACATACTGAGCCACACCCAGGTCCCTGGGCTCTTTATTCATTACTCTGCGTGCTGGCCGTGCACACGCTGGGCCAGCCTATTGTAGTGACGTTGTCGGGGTCAGCAGAGACCACCCCCTCACATTAGTCGTGAGGTGGGCTGGTCCACTAAAGAAAACACTACAGGCCCGATGAGGGAAGCTACACCCGCCCCTCACAGCAGGAATTCTGACCTGTGCTGATGATCAAGCAGCTGGGAATTCTGCACCCACCGTCCGGTGTGAGTTAAGGAAGAGGGCCCTGTTCCTGAGGCTCACTGGTACCCCTGCCGGAGTCTTTCCTCAGCCATATTCTTCTAGGGCAGTGAATGGCCGGGAGAGCCCCTGCTTACCCCAAAAGGTACTGTCAGCCTTTGGCTCCCCGTACACTTGGGGGCAGCTAAGTTTAAAATTCAGACTGCAGGGGACCAACAGGGTCTCCCAGGGTGGTCCTATAATGTGTGCCCCCTTCACTTAATGGCACACAACATGGGGGCATTGTAGTTGTACCTATGTGTCTTGTGGGCATCGTTTCTCCTAGGATTCAGCAGTATGGGTTTGACTCTCAAGGGAGGATCTAGGAATCTGCTGAAATTACCATATCACTTGTAATACGTGCGGTGATCTTGCTACTGACGTTTTATGCCTACATAAAATTATTGCACCAGGGCTCCGATTATCGTAATGCCGCTAATAGGGGCACTGGTGTTTCTGTGCCCACATGGGCTTATGGCTGCTGATGGTTCTGGTGGTATTTCATGATTTCTGCATTACTGGTGATATTTGGTGATGTATGTGTTGTGCCTCTCACCAGTCAACTCGCATTACATGAACTGATGTCATAATAGATGTTGTTCTGCCTTGCATTGTCAGGATTAGGAGTACTATTTCAGGATTTGCATAATAATCACAGATTTTATCATTCATGTCATTTTGGCCTATATTATATGGACATTATATAATATATTTTATACACTCTTGTGTGGAGCCTCTTTTGTGGTGTACTAATTGTGTTTCTGTGTGAATGGGTTGCGCAAACACTTTACACATTCCCTCTGATAATAAGCCTGCCTGCTCTGCACCCAGCTACCAGAGGATATCCACAGCTTATCTTTGGTGTGTAACTTACTTGCCCTGACTAGAGTGGTGGGTTCTGCCTGGCTTTGGTGCATACCCTAGCCAATCAGAAACCCCATTTCTAACATTTTGTGTAGGCACACTGGTTTAGATTTTACTGGCTGGCAATTCCTGCCTATAAAATCACTAGGAGTTGGCTTCAGCACAGCCACGCCTCTGCTCCCTGTGTCTGCTTGAGCATTTTTTCCAGCTGTATAAGTATGTAATGTACATCATGCCTGGAGAACTTTTCTCCCTCCTTCCCCTACCTTCTCAGCACCCTTCTACCCACCCATGCCCAACTCCTACTGCCCAACTCGCATTTACCAAATGTGAGTGTTAATACCTCTGGAACATGGAAAGCTGCATGGAATTTGCCTGGCACATCTCGATTTGCACAGTTATTCCCTGGTAGAAGTGGATTAATTCATAATTGCATGGCACTGGTGGAGCGTTATTCCATGGTATTATCAATTTGTGTGCAGAGTGTGCATCATGCCAGTACTGTGAACCTCATAATGAGGCCTTCAAGTGGTTAATAATGCTAGCTAAAAGTGTCAGCTTGGTGAAGGGCTTTGTGAAATAGTGGCTGACTTGTTTAAAACACCTCTAGATTTTGTAATTTTGGACCTCTGCTGTGAGTGAGTCTCACTAATTGACTCTCACTAACTGTAAAAAGGCATTAAACGATAAGCACAAATGCACTCCTTATACAATAAGTCTTGTTGTTGTGCAGCTCGGGTAAGAGACTGTGCTAGTTACATGCAAACGCTTGTACACACACATGTGCACATTTGTGTGGGCTAAGCGATCGACTGCTGCTATCTCAGCTACATATCTAGATGCATGTAGCCTGTTAGAAAATGGACGCTGAATACGTTGATTATAGCCTATGCAGACCTTATAATTTATTTGGGTATTCACAAAGAAATATTGCTATGTATTTTTGATGAGTTTGAGTCTGTAGTGCTTTGCAGAAAGTCTGTGGTGCTGTACAGTATTGATACTCTACTGAAAACTGCACCACAATATTCATTTTCGAATGGCACAATATAGAGAGATGTTAAATATTAAATGTTCCTGTACTTAAAAACGACCAGAATGTACATGTAATATTAATTGGGCCAAATTTGGGCTTCCTTGCATACTTTGGCTCATGCAAAATTTCCCTGAGACAGCTCTTAATGAGATTCAGGATATGAACTCCCCTGCTGGGCCAAGTCAATTACTCTGCTAGTCAGCAGGTAGATCATAGCCTTCTCCAGACAATAAGCAAATTTGAATGAGGGTTAGCCGTATTGTGTCAGATGCTGACGGTAAGGTAAAATATGCCAAAACTGATTAGCTGCCTCTTCAGTGACAGGTCTGAGCATGCCCTTCTCACAGGGACAAATTAATGCAGGCAGACCTTTGGCAACAGTTACACCAGGGGCTCCCTTTGAATTCTTTGATGGCAGGACCTTTTTTTGAAGTGGCATCTACGGATGGAGCTAACCCAAGTAAAGAGCTCTTGCAAACGAAAACTTGATTTCCCCATCTTTAATATCCCCCAGGTGGTAAACTTGCCTGTGGTCTGCTCTCAGACGGTGTCTGCCAAGTGTGGAGATAACCACCTTGTAGACCATTCAACCATGACCTTTAAACTCCTTTACACAGGAGATACCAGGTAAAGAAGAGGTGCAGAGGAAGAAGGACTTATCAACTCTGTAGATAAGCCCATGTCTGGAATGGGCACTCAGATCGTCAATTTCTAGTGACTATATGAAATAGGGGCCATTTAACATTTCTTAACAGGCTGAATTGCTATTTCACCCCATTAAGAAATGCTAAATGTCCTTTTCCTATGTAAAAAAGGAAAATTTGGTTGCAACCATGTGCAAACTTGTAAAAAAATACATTTAAATGCATTTTTTAATGTGACATTAAGGGCACATATGCCCCTAGTGCATAGGTGCCCTTACATGTGCACTACGAATAGGGGGGCCTTGGGTTTGGATTTCCTAAATTGCGATTTCCTATGAGGGATTCACAATTTAGGAAATGTAAACCAATTCCTAGATGGCCAATAGGTGAGAATGCAAAAGCATTTCCTATTTGCGATTTCCTAATAGCGGTTCTTTCTGTGTAGGAATCGCTATTAGGAAATCGCAAATTTTGTACATATCATTTTGCATTTCTTAAAAAGCGATTCCTACAGAATCTTTATGCAAGAAATGCAAGTTAAGAATTTCGAAAATCTGACCTTAAGTCTCTAATGGCAGTGGCACTGGCCTCTGCAGTCCTTCTGAGGGACAGTGCAGTGTGGACTGGCTGGGGACCCTAGAGGAGAGAGTTCCTCTTTAATTTCTATGAAACACTCCTGCCTAAAGGGGCTGCAGAATACATTCAGAAACACAGGTGCCCTACAAATGAACAGGATGCCGTGGAAGCTGGGGCGTGCAGACAAGCAGTGTAGTCTGCCTTGACCGTTATGGTGTGCTACTGTTTTAAAAGTCCTTAACAAAGAGGCTACAAGAAACTGAAGGGAAAGGAGGGCACATCCCTGTAATTCTCTCTTTTTGAAGGGAGAGTGTTAGAAATGGGATTTCTGATTGGCTAAGGCTTGCGCCAAAGCCAGTCAGAAACCACCACGCTACTCAGGGCAAGGGAGTTACACACCATAGATAACCCCTGCTTACCCCCGTGGTAGCTTGGCACGAGCAGTCAGGCTTATCCCGGTGGCAATGTGTAAAGCATTTGCCCACACACCCAGCAACAACATCCCAGGCACACTACAAAAAGAACTCCACACAAGGGTAAATAAAAATAAACCTTTTTATTGTCATAAACACATTAGACACCTAATCACACATTTACACTGTGCCAACTGGCACGGGCAATATTCACAGGGGATTATATACAGGACCAGGCCAATCGGGCCACGGTCAGAACCATCAGAATAAGTAAGTAAATGCAAATCTAAAACACAACCAGTAACTAATGGTACCATAATGACCTAAGCATTATCACATTAGCATTAGACATAAACCCACATTAGGCCCAAACCTCATCAGCATTAGCACATTACTCAATGGGCCTCACCAGCATAAACACCTTATACACCAACCCCTTAAGCATAAACACATTAAGCAAATGGACACTCCCCAAAACATTATAATATGATAATAGTATAAACACTTTATGCAATTTGGTAGAGCCTGGCCCTCTACCCATGTCACCAAACTGCCCCCAGGCCAACTGGCCTTCTTAAAGGGGACCCCAATGCCCTCTGTCCACAATGTCAGGGCTGGCTGCCAATGCAGGAAAAGAACACTTTACGCAATTGCGCTGGGGGAAATGGAGTGTATGTCACTCCTATCTCCTACAAAACGCCCCCCACAGGGAGGTTTAGGCCTACTCATTGCAGCTGCCCGCTAATTGCTGGGCAGCTGTGACCATCACTAAGGTATGGGCCCTCACTGGGCTCTCTCTGGGGCTACCAATATCCATGTGGCTCAAGCCCTCCTCTGGGACTTCTAAGTAGCAACTTTGCCCCAACGGCACTCCACTGTACTGCCCTCAGACTGCGGGGAGAAGAGATGGTACCTAGCAGTGACTGGAGAGACCCCCTCCTTTCTGGGGCTCCTCTCTTCGAACAATGCACCCACGGTGTACCTCCTTGTGTAGGAAAGCCCTCACTCACCGGGGCTCTCCTCATGGTCTGTAGGTGCAGCAGCAGGACTCCTCTGGGTGGCATGGGGAGCATTTCTGGTCTCCTCTGTGTGCTCGGGAGCGGCGCCGGGGCTCCCAACCACTCACAGAACCCCCCTAGGATCTGACACTCCCTCTCTTTCAATGCAGCAGGGGGCAGGCACCGACAATCCGCACCATGAACACCGCAGAGCTCTCCCTCGCATACAGTGCCTTGGGTCCTCAAACTTCCTTCTCGGCAGCGCTGCCATTGGCCGGCCATTTAGCTCTGCCCACAACCAGGCAGTTGAGCCTGACTTCCGGGTCGGGCGATGCTGAATCGGGTCACCGGCGGTGCTACGGTATAGGCACCCATTATTACTGCAGCAAATAAGTGGGGTGGACACACACAATAAATTAAAAGCAGAAGCGGCGTGGGCACCCGCCATTTTTAAGAACCATAAAGCGGGGTGGGCTCCCGCTCGTAAGAGGCACAAACGTGGGGTGGCCTACGGCCAGACTTGCACCCAAAACATGGGGTGGGCTCCCGCTCGAGCACCAATACGTGGGGTGGGCACCAGCTCCCCTGTCTCACGGGGGGAATCCCTATGTTGGGATTCCCTCTCTGTCTCCTTGGGCAGCTCTATGCTGCCAAGCCCACACGCTCATCCACTGGAGAAAGTATAGCTCTCACCAGGCGCTAGGTGCACCCAAAATAAAGTCTTTAGGAGTCAGGGAGAATGCTGGGCCTAGAGAGGCAGCCCTCTCCTGGGCGTCAGAAACAGCCCACCATCATAGCACAGGAACTGAAACAAAACATAGGGTCACAGCCCCTTCTTTTATACACCCTTTCTCTATTGTCTGTGCCAGCACAGGGCTTGGGGAACTAGCAGAAACTGGTTCAGGGGGGAATTGGAGTACTCTGTTGACAGGGCTCCTCTTCCCCATGGTTAGGTGAGGGCTCCCCATCAGACACACCACAGGCGGGCGGAGTCAACACTCACTAGGGAAGCACCATTCCCTTCAGAGTCAGAGGATCTCTCCTCCCACCACTCTCAGCTCAGGTGTCCCTATTCAGCCTAGCACTGACTCATCCCGCCCCTCCTGGAGCCACCCACACCTCTCAGCCCCTGTCAATCACAAGCCGGACATGCAATTCACATCAGGCAGACAGACACATAGCACACAGAAATGCTAATTTCTAAAAGTGTCATTTCTCCACCAGTCACCATAAATCTGCGCCCACCATTGCGCAGCATTTATTCTCATGAGTTCATACATACTAAACTCACCCCTGCACTCCTCTCATACCAGGAATTACCATGGGCACACATATCCCCAATGCATTCCTATGGGAGGGCAGGCCAATCTCACCTCACATGCACAGAGAGTGCACACACTTTACATTGAACCACAGTGCTAAAGTGCTCAGAGGCCGAAAATCACCAACACCAGGTTACAGAAAAAGGCTAGGAGAATGCAAAAAGTTTAGGGGTGAACTTGCTAAAAGGGTCAAGTCCAATAGAGAGCAATATGAAAATAGCACCAGGAAAATTAAATATAATGTTGAGGTCTGGAGGCCTAAAAGCATCACAGCTTGTGACTGAGAGTTCTACCAAGAGCAAAACACTGTGTCATTTGGACCGTAGGAGTCAGCGAGCTCAACATTTAAACCTACTGGTACTGTGCAGTGCTTAATACCAGTCTCGTAAATGCCCATGACCTGGAAGCATTGGTGGAAATGAGTGAATGCAAGCAGAATCTTTTTATTTCACCTGAAGACCCGTAGACAATGTGGTCCCCTGAGAGAACGAACAGTGAAAGCACTTTCTCCCTAAGCAACCTCTTTTAAGGGAGGGACAAAGAGGCGTGCTATTTCAATGAAAGGATGTTGTTTAATTTCCAGGCAAGGGAGCAGGACTTATGTCAGTGACCAAGTGAGGGATGGTGGTCACCACACAAAAAACTGGGGGAGGAGTGCATGCTGCTAGGAGAAGGGAGTGAATAGCTGTTTCCCAACCTAAAGAGTTTGGGACAGGTGGATGTGGTAACCAGAGAGACTGTGCAGCACCTCGGGGTCTCAATGCACAGTCACTGGGCTGCTGAAGGTGCCCCAGAAAAACTGCAGGGACACCCACAAGAAATAAATGGCAACTAGGTGCTTTCAAAAGCAAAGAAAAGAGAAATACTACCAACTAATCCAGGAACCACGCCCCTGAATGCACAGAGGATGCCTAAATGTGTATATTTGATATGTTTGTTCTAGGGTCACCCAGGAGCAGAAGTGGGGCCTACATGACTCACAGTAGCATCAGAAATTAGGCATTGAGAGTCTCACATAGAGTTTGGTAGATGAAATACTCCATTACAAATGCAACATAATACCCTGCTGCCAAACTAATTGATCTGCTTGCCTCATTTAAAGGCAAATGTATCTTCAGTAATCAGTTGACATAGTCCCTATTGGCTCCTGTTAGACCTGGCATCATTGGTGGAGGTCTCCCTTCCCCTGCTACTCTTCCTGTGTTGTATGTTGGCTGAATATAGATGTTCTGGGTGCTGTGCCCACTGCTACTCAGTGCCCCAGCGCAAATGCTCCATGTATATAAATGACTGTGTGAATTAGGATAACTCTGAAGCTTACATTAGTATAGCCTGTGTTGTTAAGGATTACTGTCTATCACCCTATCGGAGACTAGAACCTGATAGGAACTATGAGTTTAATATGTTTATAATCGGGCTGGCAAGGACCACCTTTTAGTGAAGACCGGTCAGGTATTATATGTTGTGAAATACCTTTCCTGCAAACGCGGTAGTTTCTTGCTTAAAGCTTTACTGTGGGCTGTTGCAAGTATGCGTATTGGCCGTTTTGGAGCAGCAGGGCCAGCTGGGTCAGACCTGGCTGGAGAGAGGGATCGGTATTCCAAGAGTGGGGAAGGGTGACTCTTTGATCCAAGCAGAGTCGCGCCTGGCAAGGTGGATGATGACTCCACCTCCCACTGGGTGTCTGATAGCAGACCCCCCCATTCTGAAGGAGCAGGATCTAGCCTCTTAAACCAAGTGCTCCCTGACCCCACCGATCTCGTTCTGACTGGCGTCAGTGATTCGCAACCTTAGA
Source organism: Lissotriton vulgaris (assembly GCF_964263255.1). Taxonomy (NCBI): domain Eukaryota; kingdom Metazoa; phylum Chordata; class Amphibia; order Caudata; family Salamandridae; genus Lissotriton; species Lissotriton vulgaris. The sequence continues at coordinate 658,359,440 of NC_141689.1, forward strand.
GAACAAAGACTGTTAGGTATAAAATGTTGAGCTGGAACTTTGGCCAAGTGTGTTCCTTCTGGATGTCAAGGCGAGACTCTGTCCGACTGAACAGAGAAAAGGACTTTGCAACTTTAACCCATCTTGCCAAAGAAACAACCCAAGGGCCCAAATCGAGGGAGCCTCCTGCTGAAGTCTCAGGAAGATTAGACTTCACTCAGTCGGCCATTGGAATGCCCAAGCCGGGAGTTACGCTTACAGGTGAGGCCCCCGTCGAGTAATCCAGAGCCTCTAGGTCTACTATAAGGGCCGCGGCCTGGACCTCTTCTGAAACTTTTGCTGAACTTGTGCGGGCCGCTGCTGGTCAGAGTGAACTGCCGTCGCTGATCCCCTGCCTAACTCTGAACCTTTGAACCTTCTTTTGTAAAACCTGTGTGGGACTCAGCAGCTAAGACGAGAGCCGCTGCCGCTGAGAGCCCGCCTAAATCTGCACCCTCCATCCTTCCACAGGATCCGCGTGGGCCTCTGCAGCTGAGGGAGAGGTGTTGCCACTGAGAGCCGCCGGGACCTTCCCCCTCTTGATTTGTCCCGTGGGCCCCCGCAGTCGAGAGAGAGCTGTAGCCACTGAGTGCTCACATCTTTTGCTACTGTGCACTATCGTGATTTGTCCCGACTGGCCGCCGCAGCCGAGAGTGAGCTGTATCCGCTGAGTGCCCACACCTTTTGCTACTGTGCACCATCGAGATTTGTCCCTTGGGCCGCCGCAGCCGAGGGAGAGCTGTAGCCACTGAGTGCCCACACCTTTTGCTACTGTGCACCATCATGATTTGTCCCATGGGCAGCCGCAGCAGAGCGAGAGCTTTAGCCACTGAGTGCCGACACCTTTTGCTACTGTGCGCCATTTTTATTTGTCCCATGGGCCGCTGCAGCAGAGAGAGAGCTGTAGCCTCTGAGTTCCCACACCTTTCGCTACTGTGCACCATTGTAATTTGTCCTGTGGGCCACCCCAGCCGAGAGAGAGAGCTGCTGCGCGCCCACCTCGGAGCAACACGACGAGAGTCCTGGGCCCCAGCCGTGAGCTGCTACTGTGGGGAGCCCGCCTGTCACCGTCTCTGCTTGTTTGAGAAGCTGCGTGCTGTCTCCCCTTCCAATGACAGGTACCTGGTGTGCAACAGGTCACATAGGCCCAATCCCTGAACTCAGTCAGTATTAACGATTGGGACGAGACGTTATTCCTTTGTTATTGTTGACGCACTTTGAGAGTTGAGTTAAACTGCAAGATAAAGATAATATTTTTCTAATCCTACCTAAGTTGTATCCTTTTGTGGTGTCATTGCTGCCTTATTGTATGTGGTCATAAACGCTACACACACTGCCTCTGAGATAGGCCTAACTGTTCGTCCTACATTACTACAGGGTTGAGCAGGGGTTATCGAAAAGGGTGACCCACTTGCCCTGACTTATGAGAAAGGGTCCCTATTTGGACAGTGGCGCCAGCCAGTGCCAACTAGAGACCCCATTTCTAACATTGGAGGTCAGCGGTGAGGATCAGGTTTTGCCTTTGTGATCCACGTACAATAATTGGTAAACACCACTGGTGAGTGTAGACAAGCTCAGCCACAACTTTTTTATGTTGAGTTTGATTGGTTGGTTGTCTTAGTAGTGACTTGTTGATAGCAGCTAGGATTACTGCTAGTAGAGGAAAGCCAAAGTCCAGTGCTTCGAAGGATCTCACCTTTGAGGAAGAAAGATTAGATACCTATACTGCCAGACAGATGAAGTCCCTTTGTAGGCAATTGTCAGTTCCTGTGATAGGCCTCTCTAGGAAGGAGGAGTACCAGAAGTCACTAAAGGCTTGGTGGGAAGCGAGAGAGTCCGCCGGGGATGAGGAGGAGAATGCTGGAGGGCAGCAAAATGATGCAGTAGAGGGGGGTGGGGATAGAACAGCCTCCAATCCAGGTACTAGTGTATCCCAAAGGAGCCTGAACCCAGAAAAGCTGGAGGACAGGGAGAGAGATAGGAGGCATAGTTTGGAGATGGCTAAATTAGAAGGTGAGAAGAACCTGTAGATTAAAAAGTTAGACATTGCGAAGAATCGATTGTCAATTGAACTTGAGAAAATGAAAATGGAACATGAAAGAATATTGAGGGAAAAAGAGATCAGGGCGAGGAGTGTCCCGGTCCCCCCCTCTGGTGGCAGCATACCTTTAGTAACTCCTGAGAGTAGAGTTTATATTCCTAAAGATGTTATTAAGGATTTTCACAAGAGTGAGGATATTGGGCAATGGTTTGCTGCATATGAGATAGCAATGGTGTCCCACCGGGTCCCTGAGAAAGATTGGGGAGCGGGTTGAGGAATGCTTTGTGAGTAGGGATACCCTGTTGGACCTGCCTGAGGAGAGCAGGCTGGTGTATGCCCACATGAAGGAATCTTTGATGACCCAGAATGGGTTGACCCCAGAAATGTACAGGCAGAGGTTTAGGACTTGTAAGAAGTTAGACGGTACCACTTAGGTCGAATATGTGTCATATTTCTGTAGAGCAATAGATCGCTGGGTAAAAGGTAGCAAGGTGGAAACTTTTGAGCAATTGTACAATTTGATTGAGTAGGAGCATTTCTCTAGTAACTGTTTTCCGAGCTACGCCAGCACCTGATTGATAGCAAGCTGACCAATCATAGGAAGCTTGCTGAGGAGGCAGACCACTGGGTGACTGAGTACCCGGGTCCGCTCAGCTTTTTGTGGGAGACTACACCAAAGGTGGGCAGGGTCCACAGCAGAGAAGTGGGCGGACAAGGGTAAACCAAGGGAGTTCCAGAAAGGGCCCCAAGTAATTCCCTAGGGAACCAAACAGTGGTGTCCCAGCCTCCCCCGGTGAAGAAGCTAGTGTCCCCGACAGGTAGGCCTGTTCAGTGGGGGCCACTCACTTGTTTCAAGTATGGTCAAGTGGGACACCGGTATTATGATCCCCAGTGTCCCCAGAGGGACCCCAACGCACCCCCTCATGCACCACCCCATGCACCATTCCACCAGATTGCCAGCATAGCCCTGGGGGGAGGAGATGAAGGTACAAGGTGGGTGGGATCCCGTAGAGTTCACCCTTGTCTCGCTAGGAGACTTTGAGAAGGTCCCTAAGCCCACATTTTCTCAGAACACTAAGAAGTACCAGCAGTGGGTGACCATCAATGGCCATAGGGAGGAGGTTCTCAGGGACACAGGAGCTAGTGTGATTGCTGGCAGCTCCAGGTTGGTGTCCAAGGAGCAGATTGTCCCCATGCGGTCTGTCCCATTGTGTCAGCTGATAACTCAGAGAGCCAGTGTGAGGTGGCTAAGGTTCCCTTCGAGTGGGGGGTCTCAGGAGCTATCTAAGTGGCTGTGAGACCCACCATGCCGGTAGACTGTCTGTTAGGCAATGATCTAGAGAACTCCCTGTGGGTTACGGTGGAGATATAGTCTCATTTGGAAATGTTGGGCCTGCCTGAATGGGCGTGTGCAGCCACACCGTCTATGACAGCTCAGGAGGGTCTGGGGCCTGAAAATATGGCCCAGCTCGCGGCCTCAAAGAGAAAGGGTAGGGGGTGCAGGAAACAGGCCCCCGCGGTTCCCACAGTCCTGGAGGGGACATACCTTGAGGAGGATGCCCTAGGACCTACAGGGGAACAGGTGGCTGAACTGGGGGACCTACCCTCGGACCCATTGGCATCATGAAGGGGGGCCCATTGGATCTATTGGGAGAATGATCTCCTTTACAGCGAGCCTAAGAATGCTGAACCAGGGTCAGCCAGTGTGCTGGTGGTACCCCAGAGCTTCCGATCCATCCTACTGGGGTTGGCTCATGATGTGCCATTGGCCGGACATCTGGGGCAGTCCAAGACCATTGAGAGGCTGGTCACCCACCTTTATTGGCCCCAGATGCGCAGGAGCTCATATGCTCACTGCAGGATGTGTGAGACTTGCCAGGCAATTGGGAAGAGTGGGGGGAAGCTTAAGGCCCCCCTGCAGCCCTTCCCTGTTGTTAGCACTCCAATCGAGAGCGTGGGCATCAATATTGTGGGGCCTCCGGATCCCAATACAGCCATGGGCAACAGGTTCATCCTGGTCTTGGTGGACCATGCCACCTGGTACCCTGAGGCTATCCCGTTCAGGACAGTGCCGGCCCCGGATCACTGACATAATATCGAGGGACATAATATCGACTACAAGAAATATCGGCGAAAAAATATCGAGGGACATAATATCGACTACAAGAAATATCGGCGAAAAAATATCGACAGACAGACCATTTACTTTGTATCTACAAACAGGTAAGTGCAAAAATATCGAATAAAAAATATAGTTTACAAAAATACAGTTTGTAAAAATATCGACTTTATTAAAAAATGTTAAATTAAATTAATATTAAAAATTATTTACTAAAATATACTTAAAAATACTTAAATTAATGTATAATAATTAAATAATTAATTAAAGTTATAAAATAAAAATTTACAATCATATTTGTTAGAACATATATATATAGTAACATAATATAATTAAAAAATATCAAATATTATTAACTTAGGATAGCAGAAGTGTAAAATTACTATTCCCATTCCAGTAAGTGCAACAGTAGGGAAAGCGTTGGATAGCGTAGGGGTAAAAATTACTATTCCCACTCCAGAGAGAGCAACAGAAGAGAAAGGGTTGGATAGGGTAGGGGTAAAACTTACTATTCCCACTTCAGCGAGTGCAACAATAGGGAAAGCATTGGATAGCTTAGGGGTAAAAATTACTATTCCCACTCCAGAGAGTGCAACTGTAAGGAAAGCGTTGGATAGCGTAGGGGTAAAAATTACTATTCCCACTCCAGAGAGTGCAACAGTAGGGAAAGCGGTGGATAGCGTAGGGGTAAAAATTACTATTCCCCCTTCAGAGAGTGAAACAGTAGGGAAAGCATTGAATAGCATAGGGGCAAAAATTACTATTCCCACTCCAAAGAGTGCAACAGTTGGGAAAGCGTTGGATAGCGTAGGGGTTAAAATTAGTATTCCCACTCCAGAAAGTGCAACAGTAGGTCAGGCATTGGATAGCGTAGAGGTAAAAATTACTATTCCTACTCCAGAGAGTGCAACAGTAGGGAAAGGGTTGGATAGCGTATGGGTAGAAATTACTATTCCCACTCCAGAGAGTGCAACAGTAGGGAAAGCGTTGGATAGCGTAGGAGTAAAAATTACTATTCCCACTCCAAAGAGTGCAACAGTAGGGAAAGTGTTGGATAGCGTAGGGATAAAAATTACTATTCCCACTCCAAAGAGTGCAACCGTAGGGAAAGCGTTGGATAGCGTAGGGGTTAAAATTACTATTCCCACTCCAGAAAGTGCAACAGTAGGTAAGGCGTTGGATAGCGTAGAGGTAAAAATTACTTTTCCCACTCCAGAGAGTGCAACATTAGGGAGACAGAATATCGACTTTGTATCTACAAACAGGTAAGTGCAAAAATATCGAGTAAAAAATATCGTTTACAAAAATATAGTTTGTAAAAATATCGACTTTATTAAAAACAATGTTAAATTAAATTAATATTAAAAATTATTTACTAAAATATACTTAAAAATACTTACATTAACGTATAATAATTAAATATTTATTTAAAGTTATAAAATAAAAATTTACAATCATATTTGTTAAAACATATATATATAGTAATATAATATAATTAAAAAATATCAAATATTATTACCGTAGGATAGCGGAAGTGTAAAATTACTATTCCCATTCCAGAAAGTGCAACAGTAGGTAAAAGCGTTGGATAGCGTAGGGGTAAAAATTACTATTCCCACTCCAGAGAGAGCAACAGAAGAGAAAGGGTTGGATAGGGTAGGGGTAAAACTTACTATTCCCACTCCAGAGAGTGCAACTGTAAGGAAAGCTTTGGATAGCTTAGGGGTAAAAATTACTATTCCCGCTCCAGATTGTGCAACAGTAGGGAAAAGCTGGGGATAGCGTAGGGGTAAAAATTACTATTCCCACTCCAGAGAGTGAAACAGTAGGGAAAGCATTGGATAGCGTAGGGGCAAAAATTACTTTTCCCACTCCAAAGAGTGCAACAGTAGGGAAAGCGTTGGATAGCGTAGGGGTTAAAATTAGTATTCCCACTCCAGAAAGTGCAACAGTAGGTCAGGCTTTGGATAGCGTAGAGGTACAAATGACTATTCCTACTCCAGAGAGTGCAACAGTAGAGAAAGGGTTGGATAGCGTAGGGGTAGAAATTACTATTCCCTCTCTAGAGAGTGCAACAGTAGGGAAAGCGTTGGATAGCGTAGGAGTAAAAATTACTATTCCCACTCGAAAGAGTGCAACAGTAGGGAAAGCGTTGGATAGAGTAGGGGTTAAAATTACTATTCCCACTCCAGAAAGTGCAACAGTAGGTAAGGCGTTGGATAGCGTAGAGGTAAAAATTACTATTCCCACTCCAGAGAGTGCAACAGTAGGGAAAGGGTTGGATAGCGTAGGGGTAAAAATTACTATTCCCACTCCAGAGAGTGAAACAGTAGGGAAAGCGTTGGATAGCGTAGGGATAAAAATTATTATTCCCACTCCAAAGAGTGCAACCGTAGGGAAAGCGTTGGATAGAGTAGGGGTTAAAATTACTATTCCCACTCCAGAAAGTGCAACAGTAGGTAAGGCGTTGGATAGCGTAGAGGTAAAAATTACTATTCCCACTCCAGAGAGTGCAACAGTAGGGAAAGGGTTGGATAGCGTAGGGGTAAAAATTACTTTTCCCACTCCAGAGAGTGCAACATTAGGGAAAGCTTTGGATAGCGTAGGGGTTAAAATCACTATTCCCACTCCAAAGAGTGAAACCCTAGGGAAAGCGTTGGATAGCGTAGGGGTTAAAATTACTATTCCGACTTCAGTGAGTGCAACAGTAGGGAGTGTAGATACTTCATATATTAAATAAAAAGAAATATATATATTAATATCTATAAAGAAAAGTATTAAAAGTAATTACCAATTTAATATAATATAAAAATTAATTAATTACAAATACAAATTTAATTTAATCATTACAATTAGTTATCTATTAATACTAATTAATTACAAATTAAGAATTGAATAATTAGTAATTAAAAACTTAGTTAACAATTAAAATCAAATAAATACCCAAATAAATTAACATATGTAATTAGTTATAAATAAATTACTTCCCACCCTATTCCCCTATAAACCCCCAACTCACCACTCACTACAGAAAATAAATTAGTAAAATTGACATAATTATCAATTAATCAACTTAATCAAATTAATTCTCATTAAAAATGTCATTAATTACCAAATAAAAGTTATTTAACAATTAATTAATTATAACTAACACTACATAAATTAACATATTTAATTAAATATAATTTAATTACTTCCCACCCTACTCCCCTATAAACGCAAAACCTGCTACAGAAATTAAATTAGTTAAATTAACATAATTATCAATTAATCAATTAAATAAAATTAATTGGCAATTAAAATTTAATTAATTACAAAATAAAAATTAATTAGCAATACATTATAAACAAATACCAATAAATAAATTTACATATTTAATTAATTATAATTACTTCCCACCCTTCTCCCCTATAAACCCAAAACCCACTACAGAAATTAAATTAGTTAAATTAACATAATTATTAATTAATCAATTAAATAAAATTAATTGGCAATTAAAATGTAATTAATTACAAAATGAAAATTAATTAACAATTAAATAAAAACAAATACCAATAAATAAATGTACATATTTAATTATTTATAATTAAATTACTTCCCACCCTACTCCAGTATAAACCCACAACCCGCTACAGAAATTATATTAGTTAACTTAACATAATTATCAATTAATCAAATAAATATAATTAATTGGCAATTAAAATGTAATTAATTACAAAATAAAAATTAATTAACAATTAATTATAAACAAATACCAATAAATAATTTTACATATTTAATTAATTATAATTAAATTACTTCCCACCCTATTCCCCTATAGAACCACAACCCGCTACAGAATAAAATTATGCAAACTTTAAATAACATTAAATTCATTAATTAAATTACATTATAACATAAATAATCACTTTTAACACATAAAATACACTATAAAAAAATCGATATTATTAAATGTTCAATAGTTTTATTAACTTATATTATGTACTTCGATATTTTGACTATCTATATTTTAAAATTCATTATTACATTACTTACCTTCAAAACGATATTTTTGATTTCTATATTCTTTCCATTCGATATTCTGTCCAGCCTATATTTTGTACTCGATATTATGTCTATTCAATATTCTCTAGTCGATATTTTGTCTGTTTACCGCCGGCCCCCTTGGTGGGACGGGCACTGATGGGGATTGTCTCCCAAGTGGGGTTCCCCCGAGAGGTGGTGTCTGATAGGGAGACTAATTTCATCTCCAAGTACATGAAGTCCCTGTGGGAGGAGTGTGGGTTGACCTTTAAGTTCACCACTCCTTACCATCCCCAGGGTAACGGACTGGTTGAGATATTCAACCGGACTCTTAAGGGCATGATTATGGGCCTAGGTGAGCCCATGAGGTGTAAGTGGGATGCCCTCTTGCCAGAAATCCTTAGGGTTCCGTCCCTTTGAGCTCCTCTATGGTCACCTGGTGGGAGGGCCTCTGAATCTGGTCAAGGAAGGCTGGTAGCAATCTCCCTGGAAACCTCCCCAGGTATGTGTTAACAGCTCCATTGACAGAATTTGTCCTCTGACAGGGCAATGGAGTAGTGTCCAACAGACTAAGGACAGTACACTGCCCACCCTGTTTAGACTGGACGTAGTATTGTTATTTTTCTTGTCTCTGTCACCTCCAGGCGAGGGATAGAAACAAAGCAAGCACCCTGGGTGAAAACTCCTTTGGAATTCCACTCCTTAGTGTTTTGTTTTTCAAATAATTTTTCTCGCTTTGGGAGTTTGTTTCTAAAAAAAAAAAGTAAAAAGGTTTGCGTTTGGTGGACGGCAGTCAAAAATGACATCAACTTTCCACCAAATTCTTAGTACATTGACAGCAGTTCCCTTCAGTGTGTAGAGTTGGCTGCTGGTGTGGTCAAACCTAAATTTGGCAGGCAATAGTCTGTCAGGTTGTCAGAAGTAATTTCTTCCACCACCCTGATGGACAGAACTCCACCTGCTAAACTCTAAGACAGGTACTAAGGGCCTGATTTAGATTTTGGCGGATGGGTTCAGTGATATAGGACATAATGGGACTTATAATTTGGTAGACGGGATAGCGATACCGTCTTAACAGACTAACCCATCTGCCAAAATCTAAACCAGGCCCTAAGTCTCCTGGGGCACAATAAGAGTGGCCATGTGAGATATTTTAGCGTTTGGCTGGCATGGACTGAAAAGAAAAAGGTTTTTTGCTGTTTTGCTGAGCTCTGGTTCTCTAGCCCACAGCACCCCTCCCAAGTATGCTCTGCCTCACTACCCTGAGAGTCAATTGCTAAAAAGAGGTACCTGGTTCAAAGTGTGGGGTCTGCTCGCAAATAGCAAAAGTCCCAATTTGTTACAATTAGGATCCAGTACCCCCTGCCTCCTCTGGACCAGCTTTTTCACAGGGGTACAGCATTTCTCCCTTTGTGTATTCCCCACAAATTGAAATCTGCATGCATGCAAGGTTAAAAACCTGTCAGTACAGATAGGTGGATTTTTTAAGAGCTGGTCCAAGCCTTCTACTGATCTGCACTTTAATAACAGATTTTAATTTTAAGTGTGGTTGACAGTTCCTGATGCGGGGTATAAGCATTGTATAGATTAAAAACAAAAAGTTAAAATACTGTGTTTCATCCTGCATTTTTCTATGGCATCAATTCAATTTCTAATTTTAACTTTCATATCGTTTAAGAAGGGAGAACAGATGGTTCCCATAATGCAGTAATTGCTTCATATTTATATTTTTTATTTGTACTTCATAAAATCATCCGTTCGAGAAACCTCAGGCTTGCTTTGACATTTATTTTTACAATAGTCTTTTGTTTCTGCATTTCTCGCTCTTTTGAGTAATTTACCTTTACTACTGTAATATATTATTTGACATATGATATTGTTTTCTCTAAGTGTGAACATATGTTCTATTTCAGAGTTAAAAACATTAAATATAAAAAAAACAATTATCATGGGCAGGATCATTAAGCATTTTTCTGTGTTTCTCCTAAACTTGTGATCTAAGTGGCAAGCAGTACATTAACAACATTTTCGATCACTATGGAAGCAATGAAAAAGTGCGTGAGATTGACCTTAGAAACACTACCCCAAAAATTGCTGTATTTTCCGAGTAATTGAAAAATTATCGCTTCCACAGAAAATTTCCAAAACTGATAGACCTGTTTTACAATGCAAGGAAACGTCAACATAGAAATCAAAGCCTGTAATAGACACTGGGCAGTGGTAGTATTCAAAAAGGAACCTAAAACAATGCAATATATTTTTCCCAACAACTTTTTTGACAGTTACATGATAACAATGCATTTATCTCCCATTCTACTATCATTAGCAAAAAGGCTGGGAAAGGATAGCAGAAATGTGTCATAAATGATTTACCAAATGTGTTGTTATTTTTCTTTTGAACTCGTATATTCAAATACAGCAGGAATACTAAGTTACAACGTTGTTATTCAATTGGCTACTACCAAAGGATTTGGGGGCACATGCATCAAGCCTGCATTTTGCGATTTCTAAATAGCAAATTTTACTGGTTTGCTATTTAGAAACCGCAAAATAAAATGCATGAAGGATTCGCCCCCCCAAAAATTTGATTCCTTAAAATTCCTTATTTGCGACTCGCAAATTGTGAGTCACAATTAAGGAATTGATTCCCATTCATTCCTATGGGTCTAAAGGCCCATAGGAATCAATTGGAATTGCATGCGCAATTTGCGAGTACTCCATAGGTACTAGAAAATTGCGCATGCAATTTCAGGGGTGCAAGGGTTCAAAAAGGTTACCCTGGTTCACCCCTGAAATTCCCCTTTTTCCACATGTTGAGCACACACACGCCCCAAGGGCATGTGCGTATGTAAAATGTGACTTTGAAAAATGCACTTCAGAGGATTTTTCAAACCAATCGCAAATTACCAGCAACTTTAGTTTTATGGTAATTTGCAATTCCTTTTAGCGAAATCACAATACATTTTTGCTTAATGCATGCATTTAAGCAATCACAATTTGCAATTCCTTAAATGCAATCGCAATATAAATAATCGCAATTTTAGTGATTCCTTAAGTTGCTATTTTTGCATTTAGGATGATTCATCCCAAATGCAAAAATACTGGTCGCAAAGGGGCAGATTCGTTTGTGACCGGTTTTTGGTTGGTTGCATGGGACCCTTGGTCTTATTTATTTATTTAATTTTGGCAGCGCGCTGTTACCCGAAGGTGTCCTGGCGCTAGATGAATACTCCTCAAGGTTCAGGCCAGAACAGAAATTATTGTGTAAACAGCGAAGTTTTGATGCCTCTCCGGAAAGCCATCAAATCTGTCATTTTCCTCAAGGCGAACGGTAGGGCATTCCAGGCCTTAGCTGCCCCCAGCACAAAGCTCCTACCTCTCCACCGCGCTTTCTTTATATGAGGGACTTTCACCAACCGCAGCCCAGATGATCTTAGATGTCTGGGAGGAATGTACCATTGAATGTAGTCCTTCAGGCAAGCAGGCCCCAGGCCTTGAAAAGCCTTAAAGACCAAACACAGGGCTTTAAAAGAAATCCGCTTCTGCACTGGCAGCCATTGTAATTTTGTGATTTCTGACGAGATGGAGGCATACTTCGGTATGCCCGTCAGCAGCCTCGCTGCCGCGTTTCGCAATACCTGCATTTTATTAAGCAGCCCCTGTTGGGCATTCAGAAGCAGGCTGTTGCAATAATCTAGGCAGGACAGCACTAGTGCAGTAATAACCATTTTTTTTTACTGCACTCTGGAAGGAAAGAGAGGATCTTTCGAATCATGTTAAGTATAAAATATACTGACGATGCTAAGGCCTTGACCTGGGGCCTAAAAGTGAGTTCATCGTCAATTAAGACACCCAGGTTCGTCACCTTGCCAACCGGTAGGGGCGAGGGACCCATCTCCTCCGGCCACCAGCGAGGAATCCAGAAGTCCTCCTTTGCGCCAAATATAATGACTTCCGTTTTTGCTGTATTTATTTTGAGGCAGTTATCCACCATCCATCTGTCTACTGCCAGCATACATTCCTGAAATTGCATGGCTATTCCTTCTTCCTTGCCAGGTAGTAGCGACACCACAATTTGTGTGTCATCTGCATAGGATGTTAAATCAAAACCAAATGACCTGCCAATAGGAGCCAGCGGGGTAACAGATATATTAAACAGTGTGGGGCTTAGGGAAGAGCCCTGCGGCACACCGCAGGGCAACACAAATGGTTTTGATACATAGTCACCCATTGCCACACACTGCTCTCTATTGGTTAAGAAAGCTTTCACGATATCCCATGCTTTCCCATGTACCCCAGATTTCTTCAGCCGGTCCATCAGAATCCAATGATGTACTGTATCGAATGCAGCGGATAAGTCCAATAGGACCAGAGTCGCTCGGCCCCTGAGGTTCAGTACTTCTCTGATTTCCTCCGTAGCTTTAATCAGAGCGGACTCAGTACTGTGGCTGGTTCTGAACCCATGTTGGGAGGAGTCTAGGGCCCGTGCGGCCCCTAGAAATGCACTGAGTTGATGGTTCATCATTTTTTCAATTAATTTGGCTAGTAATGCAAGCCTCGAAATAGGACGATAATTATTGGGGTCCATTATATCCAAATTTGCTTTCTTCAGCAACGGAAGGACAGAAGCCTGTTTCCAAAAGGAAGGAAAATGTCCAGTCATAAACATATTATTGAAAATCATGGTTAATGTTGTGGCAATAGGCACGGCTACAGTTGCCAGGCACGGGTCATGGGGGAGCCTGATTTCACCGCAAATAGCAATTTACTTATCTCCTCCGTGCTCACCGGTGTAAACTACTGTAACTTCGCTCCCTGGAGCTCTCCCACTTCAATATCCTGGCTAAGGCTAAGTGGGTCACTCCTATCTGCGTCCAATAAGACTTTATAAATAGTATTTACTTTGGGCAGGAAAAACTTGGCCAAGGCCTCCCACAACTCTTGACTAGGTTGAGGTCCCGGTACATTCGGTGATGCGAGGCAGGAAACAGTTCTGAATAGTCCTTTGAGGAATTACTGGCCAAATTAATCCGACTTGTAAAGTATTCTTGTTTCGCCCGAAAGATAATTTTCTTATATTCAAGGAAGCTCTGATTTAAATTCAGCTTATCTGATTCCTATAGCCTTTACGCCAATCTCTCTCCAACCTTTTACAGCCTAGTTTAAGCCTTCTAAGATCATCCCTATTCCAAGGTGCCTAGGGGGAAGCTCTATGAGAACGACCCCTATTTAATGGTACTAACTTAGCACAAGCTTGCTCTATCCATCCAGTATGGGCCTAAGCGGCTTCTTCCACTTCTGATGGGAGCTCCTCCTTAGAAGCCAGTAGGACCGTCTCCAAGCTTGACCCTACCAGCTTATTCCAAGCTCTACCAACCTTTACTCCTATGCTGCCCTTTTCTAAGTAAGGGAGTTTCATAAGTGATATTTCAAACCTCACAGCCATATGATCAGACCAAGCAACTGGCCATGTTCCAGTAAAAGCTAATGATGGATGGTTAGAAAATATACCATCCAACAAATGTCCTGCGCTATGGGTGGTCCCAACACCAGTTGCTTTAGGTCAGCTCCCGCCATCAGGTCTAACAGAGCAATGGTCTTGGGGTCATTTACCTATTCCAAATGAAATTTAAAGTCCCCTATCATGGTGAAGGCCTCCTCACACAGACCTACCTCTAAAACAGTTCCCACCGAGGTCAAAAAGGCATTTTTTTATCCCTGGGGGTCTGTACAATAGGCACCCTTTAAAGGAATGGTGATTGGAGAGAGTAAAATTAAAAGAAAGAGCTTCGCAAGTCTCTATCTGAATATGCTGGAATATAGCCTTTAGAGAGTTGTGGTATATAACAGCCAGGCCACCTCCTAATTTTCCTTGCCTATCCTGCCTATAATATAAGTAATCTACAGGAGTGGCCTTGATAATTTCAGGCCCGAGGCCGCATCCATCCATGTTTCTGTGATGAATGCAATTTTTATTTCTTTTTCAATTAACAGGTCAGCACAATCAAGACTATGGGCCAGATGTAGGTCGGTCGGTAATGGCCGAAAATCGGTATTTTCGGCCGTTACCGACCGGTATACATGATTTGGCATGTAGGGGCACCATTTTACAGAATCGGTAACTTTACCGATTCGGTAAAGTTACCGATTCTGTAAAATACCGAATCGGTATTTTTACCGATTCGGTAAATCTCTGATGTAGGTGGGACTCTTCTGAGTCCCAAAGGCCCTACAAAATAGGTATTTTACCACACAATCCTATTGTGTGGTAAAATACCGATTTCAGGTGTGCATGCACATGTGTGCATGCACACCTAGCCTGTGACAGACAGACATGCCCTTAGGGCATGTCTGTGTGCCACATGGCGCACATGCCTATTTGTGGGGTGCCAGAGGGTGTCAAAGTGACACCCCCTGCACCCTTGCAAAATTCGGTATTTACAGATTCTGTAAATACAGAATCGGTATTTCCCATTGATTCCTATGGGCTTTGAAGCCCATAGGAATCAATGGGAAATACCGATTCTGTATTTACAGAATCGGTAAATACCGAATGTTACGGAATCGGTATTTCCACATCTGGAAATACCTACATGTCCACCACATTGATTTACCGATTTTCAATTACCGAATCGGTAAAATTTGGTAATTAAAAATCGGTAAATCAATTTTACCTACATCGGGCCCTATGTTTCACCAGCAACCTGGCGTTTATAGATAGACATTTATAAGTTAATACTTCCTCCCTTTTTGGCCCCTGTTTCGACCTCCCTATAACCTGAATGGGAGTTATTAAGATCTTGGGGATAGCTCTATTGCAGACCGGGCAGGGCTCAGTAATAGTGGCCGGCCAACTGTCGTGGTAGTATCCGGTACAGTCTTCCTCCCCGTCGGTTTCCCTGAACTCCATCAAGGTGTCCCTATCATAGACAATATTGGGGACCTTACCGGTCAGTGAACAATCAGGGGTCCTGGCGCAGAGCGCAGAACGTGCGCGGACAGGCGCAGACAGGCTTGCCTTTGGCGCGCTGGGCGCTCGCCACAGCCCGGGATTTATTCTCTCCTAGTGGAGAAAGACTAGACCGCTGCCCTGGTTGGTTGTCAAAATGGCGGACTTCCGCGAGAGTGCGTAAAAATAACCAACCCCGAGCCAATCAAGACTACCTGTAGCTGTCCCTCTAAGAAAGTTAAAAGCAGGTACTGCTAAAAAAAATTTAAAAAGATATCAACTCACTCTAAATCCACAATTGAGCAAAACGGCATTAATCAGGTATGTGCAAAATTGGCGTTTTTATTTTTGTATCTTAAAAATTGCAATGCAGTCGCAGCGTTCCTGACCACCTCTCCCGGCTCACACCTCAGGAGTATTCAAGGCTGCGCGCTCGCACTGAGGTCCTACGTATTGTCAACTAAGAAATGATAACTCATTAAATCATACGGTATTGGGTTAACATCCTATGCTGATGATACCCAGTTGGGGTTGGCTGTTCATAACAATGGAGGAGCAGTTTTCAGGATGGTATGCTGGCCATCAGTTCCTGGATGGACCACAATCGTTTAAAATTAAACTCAGACAAGACGGAGGTCATGATTTTTGGTAGCTTGACCCCGTCTTGGTCTCCAGCATGGTGGCCTTCTGACGTAGGCCCTCCCCCGACACGGTTAATAAAGTCAGGAATTTAGGGGTTCTATTTGACAACAAGCTGTCATTTGTAAGCCATGCCAATGCGGTAATCTCAGCATCTTTTTATACTTTGAGGATGATCAAGAAACTACTGCCGTTTCTGCCAGCCAGCGTGGGCAAACCTTGATGTCAACTTTAGTTTTATCTAAGGTTGACTACTGTAATGGATTACTACTAAATGCCCAAGAACAAGTTCTGAATAAGCTACAACTTGTCCAAAATGCTGCTGCCAGAATCCTGACCCATACTCCAAAATTATCGTCCATCTCTCCAATTATCCGACAACTTCACTGGCTACGGGTTAGGAGCCGCACCAAATTCAAGGCGCTATGTATCACCTACAAGGCTAGGAATAGCATTGGGCCAGAATTTTTAAAGAAAGCCTTGTCTGTTGATACGCCCAAAAGAGCCTTGCGCTCTTCTACAGCTAATTTGCTTCCAATTCCTTGCACTGAAATAGTGAATTGGGGGGGACAGACGCTTCACAGTCGCTGCCTCCAGGCTGTGGAACACTCTCCCCCTCCATATAAAATCCTGCCCTTCCCTGATGACGTTCCGGAGACAATTAAAAACATGGCTTTTTAATCAGTTAGAACTTGATCTCTCTCTGCACTTGATCTGAACAGCGCCAAGACACCTTAGGGTATTTGTGCGCTATATATATTGCATAAATAAATAAATAAAACAAGAACTAATGGGAATATTTACCATTATTTCATGCAGCACAGCAAAATGCAGCAGGTCACTTTGCTATGCTTCACGTCTTGAAAGGGCAGGACTGTGCCATATTTAACACTATACAGGACATTCCTTTCCTATCCTTGCGCTGGCGCACAATATTATATTGTGGGCTAACGGCTATAGTGGGTCAACTTTGAAGCTGGGAAACAAGGTTCATTTCTCGTAGAAAGCTCAAAAATCCTGTGATTCTGGTCAAATCAATTATTCTTCTTATGCCTAGAAATGACTGTGTGCGGCAGTAATGCATCTGGTGCTCATGTAAAGAGCTCTGAAATCCTTAGGGTCGAGTTTGTGCTACATAAAACTGCAACAACAAAACAAACACAGGCACCCTTTCACCACAGTGCAAGGGTGTCTGAGTTGCAAACAGGACACCTTCCTGCACAAAAATAATCACCTTAGGCATTTTCTTTTTTCTATGTGTGCTTAAGAAAGCAGCATACATGGAAAGAGAAAAAAACAAGGAGAAATAAAAATAGTTGTCCTCATCAGTCCTTACCTGTGGAGGAGTAGCATTTTGACGTATTACCACGCCTACCAGCAATGGTAAATCGTGAATGCACCAAAATCCCATGGTGGATGCGTGGGTACACGCATCCTCCACCCATGGAATGCCTCCCTGGGGCAGAGTAACGCAATGAGGCAATTTGAGCTGCGTTGCACTACTCTAGATTTATAAAGTCACTCAGGGCCGTGCAAGATGGACTTGCATGGCTTGATGTACCTAACTTTAGTGTTGTGTCACCCTTGCGCTCGTTGCACGGTGCAAGGGCAGTGCAACACTATGATAGATGTATTTATTTTATTTATCATATTGATGTTTCTATGATTGGTGCATAGACGATGCACGGTCAGAAACAATATTATGGGGTATATTTCATATTCAGCACCAGGTTGGCTTCTTGTGATGAAAACACAATGCAAAATGTGTGTTTGAAATTTACCTTCCAGGTCAAAACTTGTTTTGCGCTGGAAAGTCGCCTGAAAGTAACACAAAGCAGCACTTTTTGCTGCTTTGCATTACTTAGCGTCAAGAGAGTGGTCAATGGGTGTTATATGGGCGTAGTATGACTCCCATCACTATTCCCATCCAGTGACCCAAAAGTGCAAATATATTAAGTCTTTATATATACTGCACTTAAAGTACTAAGGAGGCGGTTGCTTCATATGTTGAAGCCATCTAGGGACTTGACTTCAGCCGAGTCTGTGTAAAAAGGCTGGGAAAAAAGAAAAGGGGGCTGGGCCAGAATAGCTGACCCCCTAACTGGGGTCCTGGGTCCCCCTGAGACCCTGACAGGGCCGAACCCCATTTAAAAAAAAGATTTTGACACAAAAACACTATGGAGTCGCAAATCCGGGGCAAAAATGAAAAAAATAAACAAGTGCTGGCTCCCGTGCTTGTTTTGAGTGGAGCCCTTGTGTGGGCCAGGTTCTGGGGGCATTTATTTTAAAAAGCATGGGCCACACGGGCCACAGGCCTTAGGCTCTTGGAGCCTCACTCTATAAAGAGAGCCCCAAATGGAACAAGAACGGCACACAATATAATCAATCCTCCCACTGATTATAGCCTGAGCACTTGTGGTCTTTAATCGCTGGATGGGCAGTGTCAGTCAATTATTATGCCAGTAGATCAGCCCTAGCACCACAACAAAACTTGACTACATCAGCAGCGTACATCAAAAACTAAGCACCGATTTCCAAATAAAACGGATTCACAGTGCCACCTGCTACCCAAATACAGAGAATGCTTCCCAAAAACACAAACAATTTCGGCACTTATCTCGAGTCCCGACTTCCTGTGCAGATAAAAACAGAAAAAAAATACCACCGGTAAGAGAAGCCTCAGCTCGCGCCCCTTCCACTCATAAAAGCCCACTTACTGAAATTATCGCAACGCCAGCTCCTCTGGGCTACCTAAACTTACCTTGCACAACAGCTACACACCTGAGGATTCAACGATGGGACCAGCTGTGCACACAGATCCCCCTGCAAATTATGGGGAGGGGAGATGCTACCCCCAAAACAGAGACCGTACTGTCTGCGGCGCTCAATCTATGCCTTTAACTTTTGGTTTGCAGAAGTCAATTTGTAATCAGACTTCAAGCTATGTCTTGTTCTTTTGTGTCCGCCCAGCTGCCTTTTTAACAATATTAAGTAACATTAAACAAAAAAACTCAAATGAGGGTCTTGAAACTCATTAACCCCTGTGATTGATCTGCAGCAGGTACAGTTTCAGCCTGAATAAAGTGATCACCCCCCTTTCATTTTGTTCATCGCCCCCATCATATTGATGGAGCCATCAGTCAAACTTAAAATGCATTGACAGGAAATGCTGTGACTGCGGTTTCTGACAAAGCTAGGGATGTCTGCTGGGCCGCTGGACATTTCTGAATTTGGCAGGCGGAGACTCCAACATGAGGATGGAGTATACACCCATCTGACAAACTCTAAATCAGGCTATTCCTTCTCTACCAATCACTACTCTGAAGTAAGAATCTAGTAATACACCACACTACAATACACTAGTTCCAATAGTTGTTGTGTAAGCAGATCCAAAGTATCCAATGACTGACATCGACTATCCAAAAGTCCTCTCTTGGTGTTCTATATCTGAAATTTGCAAACAACTAAAGCTGAGGCTGTCTGTAGCCTGATCTAAAATATTGAGGGAATAAGGTATTTATCATGTACCACAGTCAGTGATGAGATATACTTTAATGTTTTAAAACGGAGGTTTGCCTATAGGGGCATTTACTTTGAACTAAATTCAACCTGCATAACACGATGTTTTCATTCCAAAAGTGTAATCCATTAGATTTTCTTTGCATTCTAGAGAAAAGAACACGGTGACATCCACAAAAGCTCCAAGGCGTAATTGTTAAATGCACATGTCTCAAGAAGTGACAGATAATGAGGTTATTATTTGTGCAGTGTCCAATTACAGGATTTGAACATGGTTGCTTACACTCTGTCATACTTCTAAATCAGGCCCAGTATTAACATCAATTTAGAGAAGCGCACAAATTACGCTACATGGTGGCATGTACTTACCTTTACCAGTACATTTTAGTTGGCGCTAAATGTGAAAGCAAATTTGGTAAAACAGACATAAATAGCATACACTTATTGTACCTAATTTTTTGTGTAAACTGTGCCAAATCTCAAAGGAAACCTGACTTCTACAGGACAAGGGTCCAAGGGCCAGATGTAGGAGACCAAATACCGGTCGATAACGGCCGATTTCGGCCGTTACCGACTGGTATTTGGTGTTTGACATGTAGACAAGTAGGGGGCTTGAGATTTACAGAATCGGTAAATTTACAGAATCGGTAAAATACTGAATCAGTAAATTTACCGATTCTGTAAATCCAGATGCAGGTGGCACAGTAAACAGTGCCACAGGCCCTTAAGAATTCGTTATTTACCACCCAATACTAGTGGGTGGTAAATAATCATTTCCTGTGTACATGCACATCTGTGCATGTACATCTGTGCCATGTGGCACACATACATGCCCTGTATGTGTGCCACATGGCACACAAGCCAGAATCAGGGGTGCTACAGGGTGTCAAAGTGACACCCTGTCCCCCTTGGCAATTCGGTATTTTTACTGATTCGGTAATTACCGAATCGGTATTTGCCGTTGATTCCTATGGGCTACAAGGCCCATAGGAATCAATGGCAAATATCGATTCAGTAATTACCGAATCGGTAAATACTGAATCCTACCGATTCGGTATTTGATACCGAATGATTACCTACATTACATTTACAGATTCATGCATACCGAATCGGTAAAATTCGGTATTTATGAATCGGTAAATCTAATTTACCTACATCTAGCCCAAAGTGCCCCATCAAGTTTAAATGTATGAGATGCTTTTGTGTTACAGTGATCCAGCAATATCAAGGTTACTCAATAATACAGTATCTAACAGAACAATTGCCAACTTTTACATAAGTTGCATTGACCAAGACAGAGTAATGATATTTTAGGCATAAAATGTGTGTGAGGCATGCCACTGTAAGACATTCCCAGAGTAGAAAAAGCATTGCAAATAAATTTTCCAATGGTGGAGGCAGCAGTGGACATTCCATAAGAAATAGAATTCTTACACCACCTTACATGCTTGAGCGTTTAATAGACACATAAGCCCAATAACAGAAATGATGGAAAGAGAATTACCATTTTTCAGTAAAATATAATGCTTCATTAATAATTGAATTCTTCTAAAATATAATGAATAGAAATCAATCATTGGTAAGATGCAGCTTAAATATTTTAAGTAGCAAAGAAAGATGCACAAATATGTAAATATTTCTGTATGAAATACATCAGTGGGACCTCTGGATGACATCAAAGGTCACAGAGTTGCCGATTTCCATAAAGCTAATGCTGTGTACTCTGAGTAAGGAGATTAAAATAATTGTTTCAAAAGGTGAAACAATATTGTTGTACTTTCACATGAGCACAGAGGGCACAGAACACACCAGAACTTGTTGGAAAAGAGCACAGCATATATGTATGTACAGCTAGATGTCTGAAAGCCACTGAAATCTATCTATTTATCTGTCTATCATCTATCTATCTATCTATCTATCTATCTATCTATCTATCTATCTATCTATCTATCTATCTATCTATCTATCTATCTATGTGTCTGTCTGTCTGCAGGAAAGCGCCCTTTTTGGATGTCACCCCATCCACACACTTGTTGCCCTGGTTGCTTTGGTTTTAGCACTGAAAGTGCACTGGGTCCTGCTAACCAGGCCCCGGTGCCAGTGCTCTTTCCCTCAAAAGGTAAAGTTAATTGGTACACCCAATTGTCAAGATACTTTAACCTGTCTTGTAAGTTCCTGGTATATGATACCAGCGTTACTCAGCGCTAGGGTGTTAAAGGGGTCACTAGGGCTGCAGCACTATTTGTGCCACCCTGAGTGACCTGGGTAAAAGTTAAGTCTGCGGGGCTACTGAAGCCTGCACAAGTGGCTTCCCTGCTCAAGGTCGACTCTGCACACACCATGTGTGACAGAGTCCCCTCACTGCCTTGACATATGTAAGTCACCCCTAAAGGTACGCTTCTATAGCCCAGAAGGCAGAGTGTATTATTTCAATGGTGAAGGTGTATATGTTCAGACATATATACCTCTACAGTACCTTGCCATGTAAGGTTACTGTAAGTGAGTGGCTGTCCATAGGTTAGTGTGGATTTACTACCGGACAAAACCAAGATAGACAGTTCCACAATGGTACCACCGAATTTAGATGTGTTTGGTATCACATGTCAAATTCACTTGAACTTTTTCTTATACACTCTTGAAGATATGTGCTAATCTCTAATAGTTCAAACAACAAGAGGGACGGATAGGGCTTAAGTAGGTCCACGTACATGCCCTATGCTCAATCTACAAAAAAGAGGGTACGAAGTTCCAGTGGGGTATACCTGGGAGATGAGTGCATTTTTTGTCACTTTATAACAAAATATTCACCCCTCCCTATTGACTTTTAACCAGGTTGGGACCCTCGCAGAATAAAATTTACCACAGAAGACTCCCTTACCTGTTTTATTATCACTTTACACATCTACACTCACGTAGGCCCCTCACACCCACGGCACCCATACGGTGAGGAACAGAAGATCCCCATAAAAGAGCACTTTAAAGGTGCCCATCGGGCATTGCAGCGTCGGCTCGACAAGGAGCAGACCCACATGATGAAGCATGAAACCTAGCCTGCTGGGTGTGAGAGGACCCTAGTTCCGACAGGAAGAATCCCCCTCCTCATTACCTGTAGTACTTCTAAACCCTCCCCTTTTGAATGATTAATATACCACACAGGAACTTCGTGCCCTCTTTGTTGTAGAATCTCTAATAGTTACCAGTACTGTATTCACATAATTCTGTGTATTTCAAATTCTTTTTTATTGTTTGATTAGTTAAAATCATTACAATACCCCCCTGGGGTGGATTAAAACTTACTTAAGAAAAATCATTATAGTTCCGTTTTAAAATGCACCTGGTTTAACACAATGCCGTGGTTCCGGTATTTCAATAAAAAATGATTAACGATAAAATTCATTTATAAGGATTCCTACTTTAACAACGTTCTCCTGACATAAAACCTTTAATACTCTATGACTCTATTCCTATATAGTCCCTCCTCGACTCCTGGCTAAAGCACAGAGAAATGGGCAGTAAAATAAGCAGCTTAAGACAACACCAATAGGGGTTAAAATTTAAACTCAGAACGTCTGGATTCACAGTGTACGAACGATGATGTTAATAAGACCCCATTGTTCAACTGTGGTTTCCTGAGCTGTCATTTTGTTGAGGCCTATGGCCGCTCAAGAGGCTTCTGCTTTTACAAGGTTGCATGGGTCCCCTTGTTGTGCATGTTCCCCATCAGCTTGCTGTAAAAGTCTTCTAACCTTCTAACAAGTCTGGCAGGATGTAAGTAATTGTCTGTCTCCAGCCCTGTATCTGCAGATTGAGGTAAGCCGCGAACTAGTAATAACGGGGAGATATGATTTAGAGAAAAAATGCATGAATGACAATGTGAAACTTATTTTTTACGCTATTTTATTAGCCCGTACAGAGTTATGCAAGCTGTGGGTTTCTCCGCTCTCCCCCAAAGTAATTGACTGGATATTGGCTATGAGATATACATCCAAGCTTGATATTTCAGATCACACTAAGAAAAAACGTGGGTTTTGGATACCTTTTCTTTTATGTTTTGGGTAAGGTAGATTGGGGAGGATGAGATATAATGTAAATATCGAAGATGTCCGATGATTAAGCCTCCGCCTATCTCGCTGGTAGTTAATATGTGTCACCCCAGGTCGATAATAGAGGATGAGGTGGACACACCGGCTGAGTTAGCTGGCTTGGAATTGTTGGTTATCTCGGTGGCTAGACTCAAGAACAGGTGAGGTTCATGCCTTTCTCCTCTTACCAGCTTATGAGATAAAAAGCCCCGTGGTGGAATCGTTAGAAGAAACTGGTGGCGAGTAGGTGAATGAGGATAAAAATAAATAAATAAATAATAAAAAAAGAAAAGTCTTCTAACCTTTGCCATGAATTTAACCCCCCGGCAGGCCATGATGATGGATGTGCCCTCCAGCCAGCGTATCACCGCTTGCCTGCTTGAACGGATATTCAGATCCTTGAAGACGTGTTTTAAGTGTTGTCTCCTCCAGACCAGAACTGCTAGACAGGCACATAATATGTGGGTTAGAGATTCTTGTTTGAAGCCACATAATCGACAGGTCTCTTATTGAAAGGTCTTTTTCCAAGATGGATACAGGTCCTTTGAGTCGTGCACGCCTAATCGAAAGCTTATAAAGCTCTTTTTTAGCTATAAGCTAAAGTGGGCAGATAAGTATGCTTGTGGCTTTAAAGATCTGTAGGAATTAATGACTGTCCACCCGTGCCGGCGCTTGGTGATTGCTTTTTTATCAGCCAGCAGGGATTTCTTTTTTGCTGCGATATTTGCTGCTTTGCCAAAGCTTGCTCTGTCTTCCCTGTTTTCCCAAACTGTTTCTAGTTCCAACTCAGCCAAGGATGTTCTCAGAAAGCTTCCCCAGGAGTTTGGAGTATTGAGATTTAACTGGTGCTTGATTTCATCCCATCATAATCTGTTCAGGGTACCTGGTTTTGAGTGGCGGAATTTATAACAGAGTTTAATGAAACCGCTCATTTCCCGGAATTTCCGGTGGTGAAGCCCAAATTCCAATCTGACCTGGGAAGGGGCGGCAGACAATGGCAGGTCAAAAACGGCCTTATAGATCTCTGTCTGAAGGTCGTTCAGAAAGTGTGCCTCCTTGCCGCACCAGGGAGCAAGACCGTAGGACAGGCTGGGCTGGATGTGGGCAGCCATTACTTTTACCAGGTGTGTGTAATTCGGGCTGTCCACTTTTTTACATAGTAATGTATATGCATAGATTAATGATTGAGTTTTTGCTTGTAAGGCTGATTTATGTTCTTTATAAGATCCGCCCTGCCCGATTGCTATGCCCAGATATTTATATGAGCGCTGCTCCTCCACAGTTTCCCCATTAGCCGCCCATTTAAACTTGTTTTTTTTGGGGTCCACTAAACGTACAATTTTGGTTTTATCTCTGTTTAGCTCCAGTTGTTCCCGGTCCAAATAAGTTAAAAGATTGTTTATCGATCTCTGTAAGCCAATAGGAGCTTTACTCAGCAAAAAAAATCATCTGCGTATTGTAGGATGGTGACTGACTCATTAGCCAGGTTCGTGGGTGGGAATTGGGTTTTTCAATATGAGGTGCACTGTCTGATAAGAACAAGTTAAATAGGCTGGGGGCGAGGACGTAGCCTTGTTTCAGGCCTCGATGAGTGCGGATGCTTGGGGTTGTACTGAACCCGTCGCCCAGCTTAACTCTCACCCAGGTATCCGTGTACAGGGAAATTATGGCATTGAGCATTGAGTTTGGCAAGCCCCATGCTTTAAGTTTCTTCCAGAGCTGACTCCTGCTAACTCTGTCAAAGGCAGATTTGATGTCTACAAAACAGGCAAATAGCTGTGATTTCTTTTTTTTTGCTTTTTCGATTAGGAGTGCTAGAATAGCAAGATTGGTTGTGGTGCCCATCCCTTGCCTGAAACCTGTCTGGAATTTGGGGATTAAGTTTTTCTCCTCCATCCAGTCTTGCAGGTGGGCTAGCAGGCAAGAAGTGTAAAGCTTGGCTTCTACGTCGATCAATGAGATTAGTCTGCAGTTTCCAGGCTTGCGATTGTCTCCCTTTTTGAATATGGGGTGGATGATGATCCCTTTCCAAGTAGCCGGGATATTGGACTGGGTGTAAATCTCATTGAAGAGGGGTGAGAGATGTGAAGACCAAAACTCTGGGTCGTTCTTGAAGATGACGTTGGGATGTCCATTTGGACCACCCGCTCCCTCGGTCTTAAGTTTTAATATAAGACCTCTTAGTTCCTTCACGTTAGTCAGGCTATCTGGGTCATTGCTAAAGGAGTTTGGTCGTGATGGTCTGGCTTCCGCATGTTCTGAGGCTGAGAAGATGATGGTGTTTCTTTATGATCGAAGTGCCGCCTGCTGGACTTTCCAACGAGACCCGTTGCTGTGTTGTTATACAGAGATTGTACGTGGTGAGTCCACAAGTCAGCTCCGATTCCCCCATCTTGTTGTGATGTTGATCCAGTTGACAGTTTGTTTATTGTACCCCAAAAGTCACTGCTATTGTGCTTTTTGCTTGTGGATAGTAGTTGTAGCCAGATGGCCCCTTTGTGCGCTATTTTTGCGCTCCTTAGGTTCCTCCTATAGTCGCTCCTCAGTTCGCGCAACTTCTCTTTTGCTGTTATGCAACCTTTTTTTGCTGCCTGTGTTTGAAGATGCACCTCTCTTGCAATCTCTTTTTTTTGTTTTCTTAGGCCTTGGTTGAACCAAGGATCACTTTTGGTCACTGTTCTTAAAGAGCGTCCCCGAGTATTTCTATGTATTTATATGTATATGTCATTCACCTATATTTTCCATGTAAAGCTCTCTGATACCCGCAAGGGTCTTGTTCGCGCTATACAAAGCCGTCAAAATAAATAGATAAAATAAGGGTGATTTTGAAAACACCCAGGTGGCACCGTTAGAGGTTGTTTGCCAAGATACCAAGTTCCCTTATGCCTTGGAGGCCTTTCCAAGCCATTTGCCCCCATGACAGAAGTCTGACGTCCTGCTGGTGAGTGCTATCACTCCCAGAGGATGTGAGACAAAAGGCCTGGGAAGGGACGAGGTCAAACCTCTGCCCTTTCAGGATGGCCAGTGAAAGACCCATCAGGGTGGTGAGCCTCAAAGGCTTCACTGCCTCTGATATGTAAGTGACTTGTCTTCCAGTTGAGACAAAAGCCCCCTTGCCCCCATGCACTCGTGCGTGCAAGCAGGTGGGAAATTAGCTTTTCAGGAGGCATACTCCCCCCAAAGGCTAGCCACACCTCTAAGGTAGGCTAGGTGCACTGTACAGACAAGGATGTCCCATGTCATCTTGAAAAGTCTCAAGAATGGTGGGTTCTGGGTAGTTTGGTGACCTACACCCCCCGAATGTGGTCACCTCAGGGGCAGATTAGCTGCAGAACTAGTACCCTATTGGCTACTAGCCCCCACACCCTAAAAAACCCTAGATCAGGGCTTTAAGTGGCATCCCTGACAACAGAACTCCATATCAACTCTGAAGAAGAAGAGGACAAAGAAGAAACCATGCCAACAACAGGCAGGACTCCACAAAGAATAGGTGCAGAGTACTGGATATGTGGCAGCCCCTCTGCACAAGCTGGACTGTGACTTGTTTAGGACTATAGACCAGTTCCAAAATGAAGGTGAACCCCATTGTGACACCAGAACTCCATATGACTAAAGGTACTAGTCCCTTGCAGTTGGCAGGCACAGACTGCTCTTTAGTGATCCAATAAAGGACTGAACGCCAGGCTCTGTCATTGATCAGCTCAAAGGCAACTAGCCAGGTACCTTCTAGGTAGTGTAGTCCTGAACCTCAGAGAGTCTCAGCCCCTACAGTGTTCCCAGGACCTCTGGAAGAAGACTGACCCAGTTATGACCTCTGCCCAGACCAAGGCTTGTTGATGATCAGGTTAACTAGTAACTGTTTCACTCGATGCCCCACATGGAGGTAAGTTTTTGCACCATCCCCTCTCCACTTCTGTGACGCAGTTGTCGAGTTCTTGCATTCCCAAAGACAGATTCATTGGCACGCCTGGTAAAGCCAGCTCCTGCAGTGTCATTCAGCACTACGGATAACCAGGCACTCCTCTGCATCCGAAATGACTGAGCTAGGTAGAGCTGTTCTACTAGGTGACTCCTGGTCCTGGGGCCCCTCCAAGGGGTTCCTTTGAACTCAACTGGCAAGTACTGCTTTGTCAAGCAGTCTGCACTAGGACTCCCGAGCCAAGGTAACATTGTTCTGATTGTCGAGGATTGCCCTGCATACCCGCAAGACCCTAACTTCAAATGGGCTCAGTTGAATTCACCCGCAAGTGATAGAGTGACACCTGAGATTTTCCTCATTGGCTGCAATGATAAAGTTTGACAGCTCTGCTTTTATTTCACTCTAAATTCAATACCTATGATTATATGAGCTGTACAAACTTCTGGTGTCAAAAAATATATAAAAATACGTTCTATTTTTATGATTTGGTATTGGACTTCTTTCGAGTCATGTCAATTACTTATCGATAATGTTGGTACTATAAAATGATTTACACATGTTTCTCTAAGTAAGCCTGTCTGCTCTTTGCCACTCTATAAGACTGAGAGAAGGATTAATAGTGTGAATCCAAGGTCCACTTTTGGGTATTGTATCAATATTACATGGTAAGGCCTCCCAGCCATACCATATAATAATACCCTCTTCCTACACTATCTATATATCTAGCTATCCTTGCACATTCCATGTGTTTTCCTATTTTTCCTTATGTTCTACTAGACCTCTTAATGTATCGATTGAAATTTTCACTTTTTAAAATCTTTTTTGTAGTGCACTAAGGCTTGAAATGTTATTATGAATAACTGAAAATTATGACAAATTATTAGTAAAAATGTGACTAGCACATCAGTATAGTTTAGTTTTGTTGACATGAGATTTTGCATTTCTCCAAAAGATGCCTTCTATTATTGTGAGCTCATGCTATGCTCTGTTGATTATCACCAGTAAAAGGTGGGTGGTGAAACTGACCCATACTTATGATGTAATGCAGGCATTCAACAATGGTAAAGTACCTATGTAGAAGTAACAAGGTTATGATCATCCACCCTGTATAACAATCATTAATATCCCTATTGTTCGATGCAGTTCACAAGCAATTCAGCACTAGATAGCGTTGTTAAAGTGCACAAACTGGGCATGACCTTAATGCTGGACTCTGTATCGCCGCCTCGCAGCTCTTTGGAAGCGACAGATTGCCGGACTGCGCTCCGCATCCACGATACCAGACTTTGCATTGCAAATCCCCGTTGATGGGATCTTCACCTCTGACAGGCCCTTACACCTCAACTTTGCAGTAGCACCAAGCTGATGCATCGCTACGGCTGCGACCAGGATTTAAGATACTTTTGTTCAGTGGGCCTAAATGGGTCCCTGTAGCCATCCCATGCCATAATGCAGTCGACCTGAACCTGTGGCTTTGTCCTAGTCTGGTGCGACCAGATAAACACTGTCGGCGCTGTACGCCTTTTGGGGTTATTTTCAATATAACCTTTAAAATTAAATATCTCCAGTTCTAAGACTTGAATTCCTGTCATTCTGGTCTTGTTTTATTTATTAAATTTAGCTCCTTTTTTACCTAGTGTAGGATCTTTTTGTGTGGTATTTTTTACGCCTAGGCAGTCAATTCCTTTCCGTTTCGCTCGCGAAAATTTGCGGAATTTGGGTAATTTTCTGTTCCGCGGAGAACGCAGAATAGGCAAATAATCTGCAATCTGCTGAGAACGCAGAATTTTTTGCTTGTTCAGCATTCAAAATTCCTGTTCACAAGATATTTCCCCCCGAGCACGCAAACAGCATTTGCGAACAGGAAAGAAGCATCGCGAATGGGCGGAAAAAGCAATTTTGCATGTTCGTGGAACTCTATGTGCTCGCAGAGATTTTTTATTGTTTCGCGGAGCTTTTCATAGTGCGAATACGCAAATTCGGCCCACCCCGAGAATTTTTACTGTTTTACTGTTTAAAGTGTTGCACAAATACTTTGCACATGGACTCCGAGTTAAGCCTATCTGCTCTGTGCCAAGCTACCACAGAGGGTGAGCACATGTTAAATTGGGGTTTGTTTTTGCCTTAGCCTGACAAGGATTGTGGTTTCTACTTGATCAGGGCTCACACCTCAGTCAATCACTAACACAATTCCTTACAGGAGGGATGCCTATAAAAACAGATTTTACAGATACTTAACCATCATCAATTTTAGAGGTTAAAAAAATGCTTCTTACTCCTAAAAAGGGATTAGTACTATTAGTAATAGGAAAATGTATTTTAACTGCTGCAAACCCTGAATAAGAGCATTTGTGACTGTTAAAATGTTTAGAACATCTGGCCCCAAATCTCTATTTTGATACTACTACCGTTGCCCAGCTGACCAGAACCAACTAGACCATTTCCGGACCTGCCTCTGCGCTACTGCTGGCCTCTGCTGCAGTGTGTCTTGATCCCCAATATATGCCCCCCCTGGACCTAGACCCCTGCTGGGATCCGAGTACCCTTTTTCCTCAAATCGGCAGAAATCTGCACTTCTGGTGGTCTTTATGGCCACATAAACCAAATGTGCCTTTCTGCCAGAGTCATATGACTGATAACGGCTCTTATATGGTGTGATGTGGATACCCTCCAAACAGAGGACAAAGGGGACATGGTTTTGGGGAGGGAAGTTTCTTTCCTGAGCAAGATGGCCTTTGGGGTTGTATCAAGCCCCTTCCTGACTTCAGAAGGTTTCTACCCTGACTCTGGCAAATAGAACACACACCTGAGGCTGCCTGCCCTTTGTTTCACTACATTGGCTCCCAATTAATAAGAGAGTCCTCTTTAAAATACTGATTATCACCTTTAGAGCCACCCATGCTTTGGGACCAAAATACCTACAGCAGAGATTCGCCAGATACCATCCCTCTCGCAATCTCCGTTCATCTAGCTCTAATCTCCTGTCAGTTCCTAGGTTCAAGCTCAGCACGAGAGGTGGCAAATCCCTTCCAGTACTCGGAGCTAAAGCGTGGAACACTCTCCCCCCCGACCTCCGTGCCCTAGACAAGGAAAAAGATTTCAGAAAGGGACTGAAAACCTGGATTTTCAAGCTTCAGGACTCCCACGTTAGAGCACTAGTGTAACAGTTGGGTGAGTTCCATCCACTCCCTACCTGCTTCCTTCATCACTGAATCAGTATCTGGCGCCTTGATGCTCCCTGGAGTGAATGCAGCGCGGTACAAATGCTATTTTACATTACATTACATTACTAGCCAGACTGGTGTCAGACCCAGGAGAAAGGGAAGAAGTGACGAGAGCCAGTTTAGGGTTCGAAAATTGGGGTTGAACCCCATCCACTGCCATACTGTCTGAACAAGGAAAACTGAACCTGATTGCCTTGGCCCCAAGAACCCAGAATTCATTCCAAGGGTCAATTTTCTGTTCTCCTGTTTGACCTTTGGGTAGACACTACAAGCTGCTAGCGGCCTCTCCTGCATTCTAGTTGACCAGACCCAACTGGACTTGACCTGGTCCCCTCTGCTGGCCTCGAGGGGAGTGAATACTGACCCCCAAGTGCTCTCCTAAAGGTCTGGGACCTTTGGAAGGAGTTACAGTGTACTCCTTGCTCAACTGAAGGTTTCACTGGATCTGATGCAGTACAGCACAGACTGTTGCAGGGCCTCACATTGCAGTGGCTCGCAATTCTGATCAGTGGAGTTACTAGATCTGACACAGAACTGTGTAGGACGATGCAGGGCCTCGCACTGCAGTGCCGTGTAGGCCCTAATCATCACCTTCAGTGGATGTGACACAGGACAACGCAGAGCCTTGCAATGCAGCGCCGCACAGCCCCTGATTGCTGGCTTCACCTGATCCGACCAAGAGCCTTGCATCACACAACTGTGCTGCGCCTGATAGGCAACTTCACCAGATCCGATGCAGCGTAATTAAGAGCCTCACATTTCATTTCATCACAGCAGAGCTCCTGTTCCGCAGCGCACCAGGGGGCAGATTTATGTTAACTGGCGCATCCCCAGGGATGCGCCAGCTAACATGCGCCACAGTGCGCCACAGCTCCGCCAGCCATGGTGCGCCGCCAGTAGCGGTCGGCAGTAGGTGTTTCTATAGGGCGGTGACGTGGGCAGGAGAAGGGGCAGGGTGGGGTGAAATAATGTATGGATTACGGAGTTTTACAGGTAAGTAAACATTTAAATACATAAAACGAATTTCGTTGCGCACACTGCATCACCAAATGTGATGCAGTGCGTGCAACGAAATTCGTTTTATGTATTTAAATGTTTACTTACCTGTAAAACTCCGTAATCCATACATTATTTCCCCCCACCCTGCCCCTCCTCCTGCCCACGTCACCGCCCTATAGAAACACCTACTGCCGACCGCTACTGTGCGGCGTATTTATAATGCGGCGCACCATGGTGGAACGGCACAGATGCGTGACGCATCTGTGCCGGAAATGTGGCGCATTGCTGGAGTTGCGTCGCAAGCGCGACGCAGCTCCAGCAAGGCTCGGGGGTGCCCCATTTGAACAATGCTGCGTCGAGACCTACGCCTGCTTCAAGCAGGCGCAGGCTTTTGACGCAGCATTGGCTTAAAAGTGACTGAGTGAAATCTCATAGATTTCACTCAGCCACTTTTGCGAGGCGCACCTGCCCCGGAACGCCCACTCTGCGCCGGAACGCCCACAAGCTGCGCAGGGCTTTACAACGTGACGCATCTGCCTAGATGCGTCACGTTGTAAATCGTTCGTAGGGATGCGCCACGTTTACGCCGCCTTGCGTGACGCAACAGCGGCGTAAACGTGGCGCAAGGGCCTCATAAATCTGCCCCCCGGTTTGAAGCAGGAGGATGCAGAGCCTTCAATCACAGCACCTTCACCAAGGACAAAAGGTGCAACTTCCAGTGGGCCTCACCTGGTCTCATACCCAACCAGTGCTCAAACGCAGTCACCTTGAACGTGTGACTTTATCCTGTTCCAGCATTACCAGATACTGCAGGCCCTGCGCCAGTCTGGTCCTACTGACTGGATTTTTGTAGATTTTATGTCATTTTAAGGTCACTGGCCACTCTCTCATATCAAATGTACCTGAAACCAAAGGTGTTCAAGTTTCGGTATCCTGTAGTCACCGTGAAAATGTGTATCTTGTACGCGAAAAGACTTGCTACCCTCAACAAAATGCACGAACTATGCATACCTTCTTTCTTTAAAATGGTCAAAATATAGGGGGGAAAGTGATTGTTTCACCATCGAATTGAGAGAGAAAAATACGTGCTGGCAGTGCCCACCCGGCAGAGAGGAAGTTTATGGCATCAAACTACTTGAGTACATACTTTCATGTGGGTTGACAAACAAGAGAAGCTGGTCTTGAAGCTTTTGCAGTGTGTGCTTCTGTATTAGAGATAACAGCACACACTCTGCAGTGATAACAATTAAAATATCACAGCATGCAAAAATTAATACTTTCAAACCCTGAGAAGCCACACAACCAAAGAATGTATTTTAACACAGACAAAAGCTAACCACAATAAAAATCAATATGCATATTCGCCTTTATGTGCATTCCAATTCCTTGGAAAAGCAGTCATTAAAACATCAAATCATCTTCCTTAACATCTTAATTGATGGATGTTTCGATTTTTAAGGATGCAGTAATGTTGGCGATTTTATAATGTTTAAACAGCTGAATCTCTTCTGGAATTTACTATTAAATGAAAGCTTTGCCCTTCATTAGACAGTAAACTCCAAATACAACATTAACCTGAGGAGAAATAAAAGCAAATAACTTTTCCTTTCAGATAGCTGGCTATAATCTAAAGTCTGTTTGCAGTTTTTGTTTTCAAAATTGTCTCGCATTCCTAAAGAATTTGCCCTTAGGATACTACCAGCTGCTCTGTCTATTTTTTATTATTATGTCTAAACTGGCAGACGAGGCAGGAGCTTAATGAGTCTCTCTTTTATCCATTTTTACCATAAGAGGCGGCAGTATGAATTTTTTTTTAATCCATTCTGAATTCTATTGGTGTTTGGGAAGACAGGAGGAGACCATTCATTTGGGCAATCTGTACACAGCCTTATCATATTTTGACAATTTATGTTCTGTAATAATAAAAATAAGTGAGCTTAACATCTTTATTGTTCAGTTGAAAAACAAAGAATGTCAGCAAGAGATTTTGAAAGCGAATGATTAATTAAAATGGCATTCCATATTTTCAGCCTTAATTGCTTCTTTATGAGGAACTGGATTTATGATATAATGTGAAAAACCGGACATGTATCAACTTTGGTGCCAATTTTATGTCGAATGGATTTTAACTTAGCCGTTCTATGCGGCTGCCCCCCGTGAGCACGGATGCCAATTAGAAGTAACCTGGGATAAAATCTGCTGCCCCGACGTGCCCTTAACACATCTATCTCAGGGATTCACGAAGGGTCGTCATGATGAAATAGGAGGCTGGTGTGTGACGTCCCTTGCGATACCATTCCAATGTTGGTGGTTACTTGATTAAGTGTTTCTGAGGCCTGATAATCCAATTTGACAATAGGGAGCATAATTGTAATAAATGATATGACCAATGATGGGAGATGAGGGTAGACATCAGGAGTTGTGTTTCGATGTGTTATGTGTGATAGAATGATTAGCTTTAAACTCTTTTGAGTCAAATACAAAGCTTGGCGGATCAAGCCTGGAAATGTAGAAGCCCTTCACACTTAAAACAGAGGTGAAATACTATCTACAAAAACGTGAATTAGATGTGAATTGGCTCCTAGGACCCCCATTATACATTGTATAAGGTGCCAGAAGCACCATTTCTAACCAGTACTTGCTATCTTGCACAGTGGTTTGTCCTCAGAACACAGAATAGAAGGCGCCCCCCGCGCCTAGGGGCGGGCGCCTTTAGTGGCATTTCCGGCGCGAGCCAGCCATGGTAACAGGAGAAGGCTGGGAGGGTTGCCAGGAAAATGCCAGATGCAAGGGGCAGGCATCTAGGGGCACCCCTGAGGTGCACGGGCGGACCCTAGAGGAGGGGATAAAAGGCCTGGCCACGAGGAGGAAGCCCTCTTTGTTCTCTCACCCCGGGCGCCCAGCGGGACGCAGCCTGAAGCGAGTGTGCAAGTTGCTGCGGGCACCGGGGTAAGGTTCCTCACAGCGTAGCAAAGGAGGTCCCGGCCTGGCAAGGTGGGTATAATTTTAGTGACGCTTGGTGGTCGCTTTTAGCAATTTATTTTAGCACTTTATTTTAATAAGAAGGAGGGTTCGTAAAGGCTTCTTGGTACAGCGTGATGTTTGTAAAAGCGCGAAGTGCGCGCTTGGTTGAAGGAGTACTCGGTGCAGCTCATCGGGTAAGAGCAGGCAGTATTTTGGGTGAGCGTGGGGTTTGAGGCCAGGGTCCGACCCATATTGATTAATTTTGAATTAGCTATAAGGATGAAGGAGGGTCCGTTAAATGCTTCCTGGTAGAGCGTGGAGATAGGTGATTTTATTGCCAATTCGACAGCAGCAGTGAGTAAAGAGTAGGTGCGCTTAGGCAACACAGCTTGATGATGCTGAGAGGCAAACTAGGCGTAAATGCCTTAAATCATATGTTATTTCTAAAAATGTTGCTCTTCGATTGCATTGCTAGAGATTATATGGAGGAGATAAAGCACACAGAAGTTTAATTGCTGGAATTTTTCTCTTCCTTTTATGTCGGGGGAGGTGCATCACGTGAACATGGTGACAGCGCACCAGTCGCAGGTCGGCGACTGGCAGGAACTGGCAGATGGGCAAGGTCTCAATCGCAACAGACATTGGCAAAGGCTGCTGTGCTCTGTATGTTAACTAAATTGGAGGCGGTATGCAGATTGGCTCAGGGCAGGTTTAGCCAGTTTGGCGGAGTGGGTAGCTCAATAGCAACATAGAGCCGGCTTCGAAGCGCTGCAAAGCTTCTAGCATAGTCATTGTGGGATTAGTACGGCCGGGCTGATGCCACAGAGGGCTGGGGGAACACAGGCCAGTGCGGTGAAGATAAGCATTGCGCAGGTTAGGTGGCCACAAGGTGATATGCGGGGCTTGGAAGGCAGCACATGGGGGACTTGAGCTAAGCATAAGTAAGTCTAATGTGAACTGGTACACATAGCGGAAGAGAAAATACAGGTTTCTGCCTTTTGGAAACTCTGGAATAAGAAAACCTGTCCTCGGGGTGGGGGCAGGGCTGTGCAGCGTTGTTACCCTTAGGTGGTATCACCTAAGGCCGGGTCCGCGGTCAGTATTAGCGGACCACAGTAGGGATAAAAAATGCAACCGGGTTGCGGTGCAATTGGGCATTTTGCGTGCTTTCCTAGGAGGTAAAAATGAATAAATCATTGCCCAAGGAAGCAGATACATCAAAGGTTACAAATATACAGCAGAGTGACGTGGCAAACTGAAGCTACTCAGAAGGGGTAGAGAAAGTGGTGTAGTGTTGGAACTGGCCCTTCTTGCAGGGTCATCCCCAGACTTTTTGCTTCTTCCTACCTTATTTTTCCTGACCCGTGGCTGTTGGCAATAGGACTCTGCGCACTTTACCACTGCTGATTAGTGCTAAAGTGCATATGCTCTCTGTGTAAATTGTTATTTTGATTAGATATACATGATTGGCATATTTGTATCACCAAGAAGTCCCTAGTAAAGTGCACTGGATGTGCCAGGGCTGGCGATGACAAATGCTACTAGTGGGCCTGCAGCACTGATTGTACCACCCACAAGAGTAGCCTCAAAATGGTGTCTCAGGCCTGCCACTGCAGTGCCTGTGTGCAGTCCGTGAACTGCCTTGTCCTCCTGGTCAGTGTCCCCACTGACCAGGCCTAACCCTTACCTTTTATGTGCACATTGGTCACCCCTATGGAAGGCCCAAGGTACCCCCCTGGGCAAGGTGCAGTGTATGTGAAAGGTAGAGCATGTACTGGTGCAGGTGACATGGTCTGGTAGTGAATTACAGCCATTTTCGTTTTTCACTATTGTAAGGCTATCTTGCTCCATAGGCTAACATGGGGAATGCTGGCTACAGTGGCTACCAGCATTTCTTCCCATAGGAACAAGGTAGGACATAAGAGTCTAGTATCCCTGAACTCAGAATTTAATAACACATCTTTTAGGAAAGGTTGTTTTTAAATCTTGTCTTTGAGAACAGCACTTTTAGAAAGTTGCTGTTCGCTTGTCTGACCCTTCTGTGTGCCTTGGCCTGTTTGTGTATTGACTGTCTGGTTTGAGAGTGACAGGGGCTGGGGATTCCCCAGGAGGCTGGCTGAGTCAGGCTTAGGCTGAATGACTGCATTTGCAACTTGAGTGGTGGGAAGAGATAGCACCTTGGCCTGAATAGGGCTGTGCCTGCCTTCCACAATGCCGGCTCCACCTCCTGCTGGGCGTCTGACGACCTTGCCCCTCACTCTGAAAGGAAAGGCAAAGCGAGGAAAACAAAGTGCTCAAGAAACACCCAGAACTGGTTCAGACCGGGCTCAGGGCCCACTTGCACAAAGAGAACAAAGACTTTTAGGGGTATAAGTACAGGACCCCTGACAACAGAAAATTAGATCATCCTGGAATCAAGAAGGAACCTCTGCCAAGGAGAAAGCTGAAACTGAAGAAGGAAGATTGTCCAGCTGTTGCTCTGCTGGATTGCCCTGCTGTTGCTTTGCTGCCAAGGAGAGGGGAAGGACTTTGCTGTGCTGTGTCCCCTTGCTTGAAGGAATCTCCAAGGGCCAGAAGAAGAGCTGGCTCTCTGTTCTGAAGTCCCAGGAACAAAAGGACTTCACCCCCAGCTTCCCCTGAGCTCTACTGAGAGAGGTATGTCCTTCCTGGAGTGCATGGCCCATGTGTGGTGCCTCTGGAAGTTGTACCTGTGCTGGGAAGCTGGAAACTAAGATTTGAGAGACTTTGCTACAGAAAAGTTATCGCATCGCTCGCTGCGGAGCGCATCCCCGGCAGTGCGAGGAAATTCCTGCCGCTACGAAGGTCGAGATCGTCACAGCGCCTGTTGCCGCTGTCAGAGCCGTCGCATCCTTCGTTTGCGGGACGCACTCGATCGGTGCGGGAAGCCTAACATCGCTGCAAGTGTCGTCGCAGAGCCTGTCGTTGCTGGGTGAGATCGCCGCACGGCCTGCCTGCGGACCGCATCACGTCGCTGCGAGAGTCATCGCCGAAGCCATCGCATCGAGGAGCTGTGAGAGAGAGATCGCCGCTGGATCGTGCATCGTCCCCCCGGAGATCGTCGCATCCCCTATGAGATCAACGCATCGTGCCTTTGCGAGAACAAACTTCCGACGGAATCTACGCACTGGAATCCAAACAAGTGGCCTTCCTCCCCATACAGACCGGATTCATCGCAACACTCCCGCTGCTGCAGCGGGGCTGTCGCAAACGCCTCCCCAGGGTCTCAGGAGCAACGCATTGCTTGTTTTCCACCGCACCAGCTTCTGCTTTTGGAACTTTGTCGCAACTAAAGGTACTGTGTCGGAAACGTGACGCAACTGTAAACTTTCCACGCAACTGTGGATTATTTTATCGCAACCTAAAGAACTTTTATCGCAACCTTAAGAACTCTTTTAAAATTATATTCTTGAACTGTGTATGTGGGATTTTTGTCATTTTAGTCTTGTGTAGTTTAGATTAAATACCTTTATTTTTCTAAACTGTTGTGGAGTCAGTCTGTGGCGTTTTCACTGTGTTACTGTGAGTGTTGGTACAAATACTTTACACATTGCCTTCTGATTAGCCTTGACTGCTCCTGCCAAGCTACCTAGAGGGTTAGCAGGGGTTATCTCAGAGGGTTTTCTCCTTGCCCTGACTAGAAGCAAGGGTTCCTATTTGGACAGTGGTACCTACCTCTGCCACCTAGAGACCCCCATTTCTAACATGAAGCAACTAGGGCGTTCGCTCTCAGAGCGAGGGAACCAGGTTTGAGTCTCGGCTGAGACGCGTAACATGCAGTGATTCTGGACAAAACACTCAATCCCCTGTGCCGAAAAATAGAATGGATGTCTGGGGCTAATAGGAAGTGAGTTGATACCTTCGGGACTAGGGAGCGCTATGTAAAACTCCACGCAAGAGTTGTCCATTTGGGCCCAGAGTTATTCAATGTGTACAGCTTCCAATCTCGGCTGCCTAATAGGCGGTAACTGGGCAGATCACTTAATCCCTCGTGCCACAGAAAGAATTTAGGTGTCCATCGGTAACGTAATTGGGGCCCAGGGCTTAATTTGATCCGATGGCTTTCCGGTGCTCAACACCAGCATTTAAACCAATAGACCTTAAAACGTTAATTCCTGCCCCCCAAACCATTCTTACATCTTTTGGGTGCCTCGTACACTCTGAAGTGGTGCACGTGTAGCAGTGGGGCGGCTAGTAAAGTACAGTGATTGGCAGCGAAGGCACAAGCTGGGGTGGCCTCCACATGAGGGCCCTGCAACTTATTGGATTACACAGTAATCATTGATGGGGCTCATGTAAAACGCTTTGGTACCTTGAGTGCAGCTCACGTTATGTAACCGTTGGGTCCAGAGTTATTAAATGTATACAGCTAGCTAATGGAGACAACCACTGTGCAATTTAGGCCTAGTTGAACTCTCATTTGCTAATTGGGTCGGAGTGACTTTAGTTCTTGCTGATAGGCCGGCATGACTTTTGTCAACACAGACCGAGAGAGGGTACAGTTATGTCAGAGTATCATTAAGTTTAAAACAATACCGCTGCTCAGAGCTTTGACCGAGTGAGGGATGTTTCAGGGTGCTAACACAGAAAGGGGTTCTAATGAGCTGCAGGGCAGGGTGTAGTGCTGCACGCAGAAAATGAAGCCGGAACTACTTTGACAGGTTTTACATTACTTATTGTGCTGACTCCCTATGAGACCCAAAACAATCATGGCTGCGGTATTCTTCTCATGGGAATATGTCACTGTTTCATGTCCCACAAAATATGCTTGTGTAATTCAGGATAGAGCCTCCGCTTAGGCGGAGCTTAATTCAATGCACAGTGAAAGGACGAGGGGCTCGAGTAAGGTTCCCATGTGACGGGGCGGGGGTGTCCCGCAGAGAGGGGGTCTTAAGCAGCACAGCGCTATGGCTTAAGCGCAACGGCTTCACATGGACTGCCACAAAGAGACAGCAGCAACAATGAACACCCTGGTGGATGTGGGCTCGCAGCTACCCAGGTCAGGGGCGTGAGACTCTAGAATCCATTGGCTGGTGGAAAGCAGCAAGACTCAGAGTGTGCATAGCTATGGGAATGGTGTTCAAGATCCCTTGGGCACTGCCACAGTATGCGTGTTGTATAAAGTTTTATGGTCGGAAGGATCCAGCAGGACTATGTCAGCATTTCTCGATCACTATTTAATGCCAGATGTTTTCAGTTCTCGATCAAGTAGGATGGTATTGCATCATAGGGGTGTTATGAGTGATGTCTGCACACTTGAATTGGCCGTTAGCTTCAGTGGGAAGCTAGGGTAGGGTGAGAGAAATAGAAGAACCTGATGAACTAGTCACTGCACTCTGGTGAGGCAAGTATGCTTGGGGGGCCTCAGATATAATGTAGCTCCCTTAGTCCGGCCTGGAGAGCACCAGCATCGGGACTACAGTTTAAGGACCTGCTCAAAAAGAAACTGGCTAAGTTACCATAGCAGTCTAAGTTGGCGGCAGGTGCTGTTGGCCCAGGGTGGATTTTGCTTCTGTGGGTAAGTCAATGGTAAAAGGCAGCGAGTCACTTTCAAATTTCGTTAAGGGGGTTGGAGAGGATTTCAGTAGGAAAGGAAACCTTAAGGTAAGACTGGATTATCGTCTCCATCTTGATAATGAAGAATTCGGGAGCTACTCAGAAGTTGCTCCAAAGTGGTTTCAATGATGCATTAAACAAGACTGGGAACAGGATCATAAGTGCCCAGTGGGGACCCTGGTTTTAGACAGTCTTGATGGAAAGATAGCGTCCTATTCTAACTATTTTTAATCTGTTAGACACATAGGGTTGGGGCAGTTAAAAGGGCACCATTGATGCTCATTCATTACTTGAGGGTGTGAATTAGAGGAAGCCAAATGTAAGCAGCACAGAGGCCTTTTGCATCAAAGACAACAGGGAGGTTTAAAGCTCGAGCAGGCAGAAATTACCTGAGTTGGGAAGGAAAAGAATCATCCGCAATTGTGCAGGAGCCTTTTCAATGCTGTGGCATTGCCAAAAACCAGATTGGAAGGAAATAAAAATTATCACCCTGGATATGTGTGAATAGTCGTACAACTACAAAGCTTTCAATATTAGGAGAGATGTACTTAAATGGTCGGTTACGTATATGCAGGGCTGTTCTTTTCCTTTAGGCACCAGCAGTCCTGGGTGAAGGCTGAGGGTGCGCAGCACAATTAACATGGAGTGGGTAAGGCATTTAAAAGGCTCGTCCCACTAACAGGTGTGAAGTCCTTGGTGAGGACTGAAGGTGAGCAGCACAATTAGCATGGAGTGGTAAGGCATTTCACAGGCTCGTCCCAAAAACAGGTGGCAGAGTTTTGTGGCATAATACACAGGCAAGGTGGGGAATGGCTGACAATTTCAATATTAGGGTAGCTGTACTGATGTTGCCAGTCACAGACAGGCTGGGTTGCTCCTTACTTTTAAGCGCCATCAGTCCTGTAGAGGGCTGAGGGTGCGCACCACAATTAACATGGAATGGGTAAGACATTTTAAAGGCTCATCCCAGTAACGGCTGGCAAAAAATTGAATACACAGGCAATGTGGGGAATTCCTAAACAATCAAGGAACATTAGGGTATCTGTACTTAGATTGCCAGTTGCCTGTATGCTGGGTGGCTCTGGTCTTTAAGCATCAGCAGTCCTTGGTGAGGACGGAGGGGGTGCGCAGCACAATTAACATGGAGGGCGTAAGACAAAGGCAAACTTTGGGTTGCTCATCAGAAACCACCAAAGTGTGGGCAGATGGAGGTCTGATTATTTTGGACGGTATGTCAGACCACAGCTAGTTTGGATGGTGGTCGTGGGACTGCTGGTGTGGTAATTCCTGTATAAGCAGAGCAGGGCAAATTTTTGGCGCATCCAGGGAGGAGAGAGCACACAGGGTGAAGGGAATTCATCATCATTGGATAGGGTTGGGGGAGCTACAGTTGGGGGACCTCACGGCCCATTTACAGGGAGCGCTTAATAAAGGCATGCCCATCCCGGATGTGTTGGTGATTCATGCAGGCGGCAATAGCATTATTCCGGCAGGCAGAAAAAGGGTGAAGGAGGCACTCCTCTCTACACTCTCAGGAAGTCCTTGCTGGGTACCACTATATATTTTGTCAGAAGTTCTCCTGCACCAAGTCTGGGGTGCCAATGCACCACTGAGCACAGTGAACAAGTCAGTGAGAAAGTTGAATCAAGAGGTGACGAAATTGTTAGCATATTCGCCAATACGTGTCATCAGGCATAATCTGATTCAGGCGTCTAAGTCGGAATGGTATTTGGCAGATGGGGTGCATCTGTCATACGCAGGCTTGGAAGTGTTCATGCTCACAATATTGGGAGCTATAGCTATGGAATTGGAACAGGAAGGGGCGGGTGGGGGGAGGGCAAAGGAGCCAGTGGTCTCTCTGCCCTGTGGCGGGGCCTGGCCAAGAGGAATGGTAGGGGACTCCTTAGTAGCAGTAGTAGTGTGGCTCACTGGTTAGAGGCAGCAGACCCGAGAGCAGAGGACGGCTCGGGACCAGGGTTCGATTCCCGGCGCGGCAGGTTTCTGGACCAGGGTCAGCGGACTCGATAATTCTCTCGCCTTGGTGCCCACTCTGATCAGCGTTCACACTCGGCAACTCTGGGCATTAGCTTGCCTCATCTTCACTAACGGCCCCACCAGACCGCCGGGGATGCCTGGTCTCACCCTGGAGATACCCATTAAGGGACCATCTCTCAGGGAAGCCAGGAAGGGTTTCGCAGCGGTCGAAGCGCCTTGGGACCCTCCGGGTAAGTAGTGCGCTATATAAATGCCTATACATATACATTTACATTTACATACTGTCAGATCCTTGAGCAGGGAGGACAGTCAATGGGGCTCCGGGCTGGCTGGAGAGGGGGCCGTCCTGCTTGTGTCCTGGACTCTCCGGCCCTACCCGTGATGCCGGTGCTTGGAGGAAGCAATTGGTGTAAGAGCTGGTGCATAAGCAAGGCGCAACGCAGTGCCCTAGTGGCTGAGTCTAGGGGATAGATGGTGGGTCACTTCCGAATGGAAACAATTCAGATGGGTGTTGCTGCCTGCTGGCACAACCCGCATCAGGTGTGGTGGAGGTACAGAATGGTAGTGGAGATAGGTGTTGCTGCCTGCTGGCATTACACACATATTTCTCCTCCTTCCCACGCTTTTAGGTGCGTTCCCTTGAAAATCACCTTACACTCATATTAACACATTACAGGAAATGTTACCTACTCTTTCTCGTTTGCAACTTTCAGTTATTGTATATTGTGGCAGAGTACTTTCAGTGCTTTCTAATGTTTTCAGAAATGTTTAAAATCTATGGTTATCAGTGTTCTTTCTTTTTTGCTGCTGATAAAGACGTTTCTTTTTATTTCATTCCTCCCTCATTCCTTCTTGTGGTCAAGTTCTTTTTTCTTCTTTCCTACTTTTTCCGGCTGTTAACTCCCTTTCTTGTAGCCTTCCACTGAACTTGCACTTTCCGGGAACTTTTCATTATTTCTTTCTCCTCCCTCCCTATCTCATTTCCCAGCAGTTAAACTCCTCTATATTAGTAGGCCAGCTCATCACAAGGCAAGGATGTACATGGATGGAGAAACATTTTCACCTCATTAAGATTTGACTGCAGCAGATGAAACGATAATAGTTGGCATATCGCATATCTTCCTGCTCCACTGTACTTCTTACGACAAATGGCAAAGATCGTCTGAGCGGAGGTTTTTCTTCTTTGGACATGAGACGCACATTCAGGGGTGTTGGGTGTCACATTACCCTGTTCTTCGTCTTGAAACACCAAGAAAGAACGATGATAATATATGCACTATTACTGTCAGGTCTGGGCATGTTCCTGCCCTGTCTATTCACAGGGGAGAAGCATGCAAAAAATGTATGTGCATAGTGCCGGT
Source organism: Lissotriton vulgaris (assembly GCF_964263255.1). NCBI lineage: Eukaryota > Metazoa > Chordata > Amphibia > Caudata > Salamandridae > Lissotriton > Lissotriton vulgaris. Next base: position 658,402,866 of record NC_141689.1, read on the forward strand.
AAGAAGGCTCTTGGTAAATGCAAACCGTGTAACCATAGGATAAAGAGCCTTCGCAAGTAAGAAACATCATAAGGGGGGACAGCTCAGCAGGGGCCCATGCTTCGGATGTGGCTGAAATTGCACTGACTGCAGCACATACTAGTAAACACAAAGCAGTGGTTGCGTCCTCGCGTTTTTAAGCTGTACTGTCCACATACTAAGTTGTGGATTTCCTTAATTAACATATACAATTGTAGGCAGTGCGGTTTCAGCAGAACTTGTGAGCAAATCTCTCCTGGGTCTGTGCATGGGTGTTACAGATGTCCATGAAAGGGCCACTGATCCTTCTAAATGAGTAAATGTGGCTTATATTTGTACGCTTTTCAGATCATGGCAATGTAAAACTAAGAACAGGTGTGCCTGGTGCAGCTATATCAGAAATAACTGGAGTTAAAAGGGAGTGGCTCTGTGAAAAGTCAACCATCTAAAGTTGGTCGATCAGTGGGCTATTCTACTAATGACTTCATGTTTTTATCAAACAGAGCAATTATATACATTCTGCTTCAAAAAAGAAGTCAGACTGAATATTCTAGATTTGTTTCACTCTGGTGTTTTAGTCCAATTTCCACATAATGATTATACTTTTTCAAATGTTGGTGCTTCCATATCTGCTTCTTAAAGCACCATGCCGGTAATGTCCTTAAATGAAAGACCAACATTCTTACTTGTGCACCTTTTCATCTCAGTTATGCTAATGTACAAATTTACAGAGAAGAAAAGACTCATATCCTTATCTCCATACATACTTGCAAGATATCTCCCAATAGGCTGGACTATTGCAATGGACTCTATGCTGGAGCTAATAAGATCGTTCTCCACAAATTGCAGATGGTCCAAAATGCGGCAGCCCGCCTTGTACTGCGCCTGCCCCGTAGATCGTCAGCCTCAACAGCCCTGAATATTTTGCATTGGCTGCCAATTGGGAAGAGAATCTTATTTAAACTTCTCCTAATCACTTTCAGGGCTTTCCACCAACGTGGACCAACCTACCTACAAAAGGGGTTCAAAAGATACCACCCAGCGCGTTGCTTGAGATCCACAAACCAGAACCTACTCTCTACACCCCATTTCAAACTGACCACTAAAGGTGGCAAATCCATCTTCGTTCTGGGAACTAAGGCCTGGAATAAACTCCCCCTTTCCCTGCGGTCTTTCTCTCAAGAAGCCCCCTTTAGGAAGGCATTGAAAACCTGGATTTTCTCTCTGCCTGATGCCGTGTGCCGGACCCTGGTGTAATGTGTGTGAAGAGATTAGGACATCTTTTTCCTTTCCAACTTTCCATCTGAGTTGTGTAAGCGCCAAGATACTCCTTGGAGTGGAAGTAGCGCGGTAGAAATGTCCATTACATTACATTACATTACATTACAATGCTTGGCCCGATACAGATGGAGTGAGCAGCGTCTCTCGGGTCTCCCGGCCACACATCCTGCAATCCAGTCCCATCTTGGCATTCCTCTTGTCGCTATTGCCCCCAAGGTAATGCTGCCACTTTGGTGCAGGGTTGCCCTGTGCTCTGGAAGCAGCACCTGGTGACTATATTGAGTAGCAGACAAGCTCTTCGCTGCCGTGCGCTGCGAGGAGGTACAAGATGGCGGAAGGCACTTAGCTGGGACCCAGGTAACTAGCCCTTCAGGAAAAACAGCTGTGTCCCAGCCTTTCCCTTTGCCTTTGCCTTTTGATCTTCTTAGACATAAGTAGGGTGCTGGCACAGCCGGCGATGGCGCAGTGATTGTCATGGTGCCGCCAGCCCAGAATATGCTGGTGGAGACCAGCACTAAAGGTCGGGGTGGACATTGATGGCAGCTCCATGATGAAGGTGTACCCTTGGTGGGGAGTCCACAGAGAGATCACACACTGTCACAGCGGGGGCCCTGCTGGCATTAGTTGTGCGGGGTTTCCTCTTTCCTTTTCTTTGTACTGCCAGTCAGGTCTGTGTGTGGTGATCCTGAAGGGAGATCGGAGGACTGGTTCTGCCCTGCCTTGCCGGGCTGATCTTGTGGCTTCATCTCTCCTGCAGGCTGATCGTGCTGCCCTGCTATCACTGTGGTTTGCGTACAGCAGGAACCTACCTATGGGTGTGAGGAGCCACCTAACAGCTGCACCCAGATGCTGTGTCCAAGGGTCCTGAGAATGTGAGAATGTGATACTGTCTGGCCTGGGTGCCAGGATGTGACGTGGTCCATGGTATCTTCTTCTAGCTGTTCACCTGCTTATCAGCCGTAGCAGGAACTAGGGCATCCTGTGTTTCCTCATGTGGGGCATCCCTGCGGGTGACCACTCTTGCCCCGGCTGGTGCACCCTCATTTTTCTTTCTTGAGTCACTGGAGTGGTGAGTGTTGAAGTGCACACATTGGGGGATCATTCTGTGCTCCAGTGCGTGCTTGGGGTGTGGATGCATGCTCCTCCCTAGGACCTGGGCTGGGGATACTGTACACTTACTTTTACTGGGCCCTGCCCTCACTGGAGATTGTGCCCCCCTCTGTTGTGGGCAGGCAATTTAAATGGACTGGCCCCTCTGGTGATTTCAGTATTACTATTACTAAAATGGAACCATGGAGGATTACGCCACAAGTTCATCTAAAGCCTCCGGGGATACTCCTATGGCCACATTTGAGTCTATCCTTACAGCTATTAATGACACCAGAGAAGCCATAGAACTCAAAATGGACACTGTTGTGGCCTGACATTGACATCCTCTGTGATGATCAATGCAAACGTTTGAGGAGAAACTGCACCACCCTGTCTGACAACAAAACAGAGGCCCTACACCCGCATCATAACCTAAGAGAAAGGGGCTATCCAGCTCAACAGATTAGGCACTCCTACAAGAGGGCGATGAATAACCCAAGAGAGGTGCTACTGCAGGTCTCAGAAAAAGAACTCACTGACGTGCTCACCTGTGTAACATCATTCACCCACAATTCATCTTTCATTAAGAAAACAATCAACAAACACTGGGGTATAGTGAACACTGGGGACCTGAACCTCTCTCGTCCCAGGTTTGCCTTCAAGCGTACTTCCAACCTCAAAGACACCTTGGTACATACCAGGCCTAGAACCAAGGAACCAGTTGCCCAAACAACAGTATGGGACTTACCGCCCGTTACTGGTCAATACTCCTGCGGGGGGTGTTCTGTTGTTCTGTCTGTGATCAGACTAGTGTCTTTGAGGAGATTCAATTGTCTGACACTTTTAGATGGCAACTCAAGAGGCACACAAATTGTAACACAGCAAGGTGTATATACCTCTTAACATGTCCCTGTGATAAAAAATACATAGGGATGAAAATGAGATAGATTAAGCTATGAATCGCTGAACACAAAAGCAACGTGAGATGCCTGAAGACAACTACCAAGCTATACACTCACTGCAGGGACCTCCACCACAAGGCAGAAACCTTTAAATGGATGGTCCTAGAGTCACACCCCAGGATAACACACCAAGCACTATTTAGAATTGAGCAGAGATGGGTGCACTGCTTGTCTTAAGACACCTGTGGCCTCAATGATAATATACCCTGGGCTGCTCTGGCTCATAAGTAATTGATGGCCCCTAACCCACGGTAGAATCTGACAACACAGTCTACCACCGCTGAAATCTATGATTGCTTATGACAACACCATCAGTTGCCCCCCAGGCCCACACTACATTGTAGTTCCATACTGCAAATTTAATTTTGTTTTGTTCAGAACAGTGATCATTCTCCTCCTACAACTTACATGGAATCGCGAGGCATTCACATACCTCTTTACCCTCATGTCCTTAAATACTTGATGACACCGGAGGGAGTAACTCAGTTTACACTCCACCTCTCTACCATGGGCTGTGAGTACCCTAAAACCAACTTATGTTTCCTACTATAGGTTTGCATACAGTTTTTTTTGTAATAGACCGCAATAGAGACTTCTCCAACCCCTTACAATGGCCTTTGACACCGTGTGGCTATCTACTTAGGTAGTTTTAATACACTTCAATATGGCCACCTTGGAACTGGGAAGTTTTGTGGATATTTTATAGGACACTTTTTGTAACAATTTTTGTTAATTGATACAATAAAATATAAAAGAAAAACCTGGAACCGCCACCCCTTACACGCCGTGTCCGCGCTCTGCACACCACGTGACCCACGTAGAACCACGCACGAGTCATACCACCTGACCAGGGGGCTTCCTATGACAGGGTTGTATTTAAACGCCGCCAATCCATTTCCGATTCGCTCCGGCTTCTCAGCAACTGCGCAGGGGTAGAGGACCATTGTTTCTCCTACTACGAACATGTAAGTGTTCAGGCGGAGTTACGGCTAAGCATGGGTGAATTTTGCGAATCTCGCGTTCGCGAATTTTGCAAATTTGCGAACTCGCAATTCGCAAAATCCGCGAATTCTCGCGAATTTGCGGATTTTTTTTTTTTTGTGTGTTCGCGCGGGTTTCTGCCAGTTCGCGAGGTTTTTGTACAATTTCGCAAACGCGAACTTACCTGTCGGGTCGCAAGTTTCGCGAACTTGTTGTTTCTACGTGTCCAGCCTGTTTGGGACACTCTTCTTCATCACTGCCACTCTCTGTCACCACTGCCACTCTCTGACTACTCACGCCACCCTCTGGCCCACCCATGCCACCCTCTGTTTCATCACAGCACCCTCTGGTTGTCCAGTCAGTGTACATTATTGTGGCAAAGCAAGCCCACCTTCCCTGCCTCAAGTGACCTGAATTAATTTGGGGCTGATTAATGTGTCACAGAATATTTTTTTAGCTGGCACCTGCTTCCTTAGTGCTTCCTGATTAGTGATCTTTTGCACTTGCTAAGTGCTTTCATTGTTGCAAAATTAGTTACAACACCTGCCCTGCCCCAACTGACAATAATGAATTAGGGGCTGATTAATGGATTTGAACTTCCAGCCTGGCTCCTGCTTGTCTCCCTTAGCTGTAATTCAGGACCTTTGTGGCATATGTGTAACTATTCTGAGGTTCAGAGCAGGGTCACATAATAGTTGCAACTGGCAACTGAACTCTGGAGGGGCCCCTCAGGAAGCACTACAGGAAATGGCTACTAATGATGAGCCTGAACTTTTGAACCTGGTAAGTAGTTTCAGTTTTGCTAAGATCGTATTTCTGCAATTTTGCGCTTATTCGCGGGGCGCGAAGTTGTACTGGGAAGCCGCGAACTCACGCGAACAGTGCGAGCAAGCCATAAAATCCGCTGCTCGCGGATTTGCGGATTTTGCGGGAGATTCGCGAATCTCGCGGATTGCAAATTTACCGAAAATCCGCAAAATCCGCGAGCGAAACGGATTTTCCGCCCATGCTTAGTTACGGCCTGATCGGGGGTGTTCCATACTTGTGTTACTTGTTGTAGTGCAGCGCACATGCTGTGTGCCCCAACTTTTGGAGGACCTTAGAGCCTGCATGGTTAGTTCCACCTCCACCGGTCGCCGCACGCTTGTGTTAATTAACCGAGCCTGCGGTGCATGTGTTCGGACCAGTGGTGTTTTGGGGTACTACTGAGCACATACCATGGCTACACGGCACAGTGGTGCCAGCACCAGCATGCCCTACACTCTAAACTCATTCTTAAATGCTGCAACTTACATGCCAGCTACTCTCACAGCAATGGGGAGCTCCACCCTTAAACAAACGAGGGTGGGGGTGGACAATCAGCGTGCCACATTCCTTTGTAGGTTTCGCAGATGCCGTTAACGCTGCTGCAAGGGGCACTGCGGCCCCAGATCCACTCCCAGTTGTATTGTTTTTCATTATACAGGGTACCCGGAAACCGAGGTGCTCACTGTTGAGAAGACCGTTGAAGTAAGCGCTTCCACCTAGTAGGGGTAGGCATCTTACCAGTTTAATTTAATTTAATTATTTTGTCATTCTTTGTTGCGTACTTTCTCCCAGTCACTGTCAGTCTTTTTAATCCTTCACTTTGTACTCACTAATTAAGAAGAGCACATACATATGCAGCATATGCTCTTGGTTGATTAACCACATTCCGTGGGGCTGGCATGATGACCCTGCTTAATCTTCCTTTATGTTTGTGCTTGTGTCATCACTGTCTAGGTTTCCACTAGAGTTGGCGGGACTATATGCTCACACAAGAGACTAGTGGGAGGTAGGAACTTCTCCACCAGACCACTATGTGTAGATAGTTATTAGGTCCTGATGAAGTGCGCTGTATCCCTTTGAACACACTGTGTGAAACATGTCGACCTCAAGTTTAGAGTAGAGCATTGCTCCCCTGGACTATTGAGCCAACGAGCAGCCTCTCTTCTGTTTTTTAGCAAGGTGGATTATAACTATTATACTTCCCTTGTGAACTATCCAACCTTTTTTAAACCACTCACTCACATCTACACTCACTCCTAGGACCCTCACACCCACGGCACCATACGGCAGGAACAGAAGATATCCGCTAAAGAGCACCTTTAAGGGTGCCCGTCGGGCATTGCACCACCGACCTGATGAGGAGCAAGTCCATATGATGAAGCACAACACCTAGCTTGCTGGGTGTGTGAGGACTCTAGTTCCGACAAGGAGATTCCGCTCCTATTTGTCTCCACCCACGTTGGTTCATCCACCCCCTTCTTTGGGGAACTGCGTACTCTCCTTTGTTCTACCTTACATTCCTCAGCACATACACTCAGACAAAGCCTGTGTCATACAGTGCTGGAATATTGCCTAAATATTCAGCGGTTGGTAGCCATGTTACTAGACGCTCTGAATATCTCTTATTTTTAATTTTTGTAATACTTTTTATAGCATTTTACCCCAAATGTTAGAGCAAGCAATACATGAATTCCTAAGTTTTGCCAAATAATTATATAACATATTCATATATATACCCAAAATATAAAGAAAAGATAGAAGAACTAGCAGGTGAGCAAGGGTAAAGGATAAGGTATTCATAGAGCATAGAAGGGATAGATTTGAAAACGAATTTAAATGGGTTACATATACATTACGTGCTGCTTTTGACTGCTGGGGGCATTTTTCTTCCCTACCTGTTGCTGCTCTTGGCGCTGGCCGCGCTGCCCTGTCTGTCCTCTTGCTGCCGCATTTTCCATGCCTGCGGCCGCCGAGCAGGGAACTCAACATCCCAGGCTCCTTGGCGGCGCTGGTTGACGCCATTATTCCTGCACCCGGAGGCGCTTTAAATATCGTGCAGCCCCCGCGTCGCAGGATTGCGCGCGGGTTGCGCCGGGCTAAGCCCGGGCAAAGGGTGGGCCGTCTACGGCCGTCCAAGGCTGAACAAGCCTGAGCTGGGCCACTCCCCGAACATTTTGAAATCTGTAAGACATTTCACTACTGATAACTTTGGCTTTTAATTTATTGTTGGGGCCTCGAGCACATTTGCACTGCTGTTAATATTGAATTTAGATAAAGTTCTGACCCGATGCCTAGGGGGGAGAAAATAGGGATGGGGGTTCGGTAAGTTGCACGCTGGATCAGTTCATTACTAGGATTTTATCAGTCCTTGAACATGAGATTGCCATCACCAAACAGCGTCTTTCTGCTGAACCGATGTATATCAGACGCTCATCCCTGAGGCCGCTAATGCAAGCCATCTCCCTTACCCGCCCAGAAGGGCCTATCAATTTACTAAGTAATGAGCATGATAGACAAACTAGCCCAGGTGAAACTCCTTCGATAGCCCGGGCTCCCTCAATCGATGTTCAAAGCGAAATTATAGCTGCACATCCCCAGACACGGGCTAACACAAGAGCAAATATAAAGAGAAAAAGAACGGAAGCTATAGATAAGGAGAGAAACTCTAAAGTATTGAAAACTACTCAGATAACAACTTCGAATTCAGGCCCATCTGCGAGTACAACGCCACTATCATAGGATGACGATTCTCTTGTCGACATCCGAGGGAGCCCACTTGATAACAGGGTAACTAACTCTAATCCTATCCCTCTGCAAGTTGGAGGATCAGTTATACAGATAGAGCAAGTTGTAAGATCACTGATCCTCCCACTCCTGGAGAGGATAAAGGGGGTAAGCAAAAGGTTAGAGAGATTTGAGCAAGCGACTTTAGATAACTTCTTCATTTTAAAAAACCTGTTAAAAGCTGAGGCAAAAGAAAGAACGAAAAAGGATACCGCTCCTCTAAAAGAAACTGTAATGGCACCAGTGGCTGTAACCAGTGAAGCTGTCATACATTCCCAAGTTACTACGACAAAACCTAGTTCTACCACCAACACACATACAAATATAGCTCTAGATAAATGTCCCGAAGGACCCAACAGTAAAACAAAGAGATCCAAGTCGGGGGAGGTAAATAGCCAGAAAAGCACAACTAAAGAGAAGGGCAACAATGATAGCAATTTAAAGTCATTGCTGACCACTGTTGACCTGCCACCAGAGTCCTTACCTTATGTGGTTGTCCTTACTGGTGTTCCCGAATTGAAGAGCGGAACGGTCAAATCCTACCAACAATTAAAAAATAAAGTGACATTCTGGCTAAACAGGAATAGGCCGCTCCCAAAAGATATGAATGGGGAAGTCCTGTTTGCCAGAAGAGCTCACTGGGTAGGTAGAAGATCTAAGATTATACATGGGAACACAATTATTGTGAACTTTAGGGATAATCGCTTAGCGAGGTACATCTGTAAAGAAAGACACCCTATGGACAGGAGTGGAATTGGTACGCAAAATCAAACCTATTTTTACAATGCGGAGGCTGCTCCATCACTGATCAACCGCCTTGAATGGGGGGTTCATGTAGGAGCAGCGAGTTGTTTAAACACTAATTTTACAGTGGTCACAAATGATCACTTTGCAGAGCTATATTGCCTAGAGGAGGTGGATTGACTGGGCGCAGAAGAAGGGTGGAACCTAGTAGTCACAGGGGCAGCAGCCTTAAAGCGAGCGGACCCCTTTATAATTATCAGTGACAAAGAAATGACTAAGCAAGGCACACCAGATCTGATTGTGGACAACGAACCGTCTGAAACAAGGAGTTTGAGGAATAGTAATAAAACGTATAGTGAAGATGGGCCCACCAACTTTGAGTGGGATGTGATAACCATAGGTAAAAACCTGGAAGGCTCAAGTTTGATTGAGCCTGCGATATTAGGAAATGCTGACCCCAACATAGTAATGATTGCAGGAGAGCAGAACACAGAAAGTAACATATCAAGGCATTGGGTTACAAGGTGATGTTCATTTAACGTCTTGGAACATTGCGGGCATAAGAAAAAATCTGAGTGATCCCGTATGGCACGATTATATCGAAAGTAGGGATTTTATTTTATTCCAAGAAATGCAGGGTGTGGAAAATCACTTTAAAATAGGTTACAGATCTTTTTATATTCCTGCAGTCAAATTGACTAAAGGAAGACCGTCTAGTGGTCTGTTAATCTGGTCAAAGATCACACTGGGAATTAACTATAAACAAATAGATTGTAATAGTCCTGATATCCTGGCTATAAAATTTAAAGATACTAATAACAAAGAAGTCTGTATCATTAATATCTATAACAGACCTATGTCTTCTCATAAGGAATCAGAGACTATAGCTCAATTGGATGCCATTATTTCCAGATTTGATCATAAGATCATGAGGATCATAGGGGGTGATTTTAACCGGAGCTTTGAACCTTTATAGGGCTTAGAAAATTTCACGGAGCTGGAAGATAACGCTAATAGCATTCCTGGTGCTGAGTCCAGCTCACCAGTACCGAGTTCAAAAGCTGCACTCCAATTATTACGTCTGACAGTGGGACATGGCCTGCGTTCTTGTAATGGCCGCTTGCAGTCAGACTCCCCGAGAAAACCTACTTTTAGACGTGGCAGTTGTATCAGTTATATGGACTATATAATGGTCTCAATAACTCTGTGGCCAATGATGATAGATTTGGGGGTAGATGACCATACAGAGAGTGACCACTATCCTCTTAACTTGACTCTTTCAAAATCATTATTTATGTTACCTGAAGAGGGGTTACCCTACTCCAAAAGTATGAGTATTGATCCCCTTATGTCCAACAACTGCAGAGCATTGAAGTGGCCTGCAGTTCTGGGAAATGATTCCACTATTAAGAAAATTATTAGCTTTATGTGAAGTTAATGTCCCCATTAAATCTCAACCCAGTTAAGAAACTACTAATAGTAGATGTCCATGTAAGAATGACACTGGGGCTTAACGAGATACTCACCAAAGTAGCTAAAAGGGCAAATACTGGACAAAGCAAGAAACTGAAAAATGGGACATGGTATAACAAAACATGCCGCCATGCCAAATCAGAACTGATAGAAGCTGTAAAAGGGAAAGATATAGTAGCCATAAAAGAAAAAAGAAGGGAATACAAAAAAGTGTTAGTTACGGCTAAAAAGGGCTGGGATGAAAAAGTAGGGTCAGAACTGTTGGAATCATGTAAATCAAAAGATCAATCCACATTTTGGGGTCTTATAGCCAGGGGAAAGAAAGCGGGTACACCATCCAGGGACCTGTTTTTAGAAGCAAACGTCTGGGTCACACATTTCTCTACGTTATACTCTTACGATGGAAATGACCAAACGGGCAATGAAGAAGATGTAGGAGCAAACGTAAGAGGGACACCCCTATCATTTACTATGGCAGATACTATATCAGCCATCAGTGGTATCAAATCAGGGAAAGCACCAGGTCCGGACAAGATTCCGGGGGATCTCTGGAAACATGAGAATATGTTGTGGGCCCCGTATATTAATCTACTCAGCAATGAAATTGCAAGAGGAGCGCCAATCTCCGAGACATGGAGGGGTGCAGAAATTGTGACTATTTTTAAAAAGGGGGACAGACTGAACCCAGCACAATATAGACCGATCAGTCTGATTGACGTTCTGCAAAAAGTATATGCTCGTCAAGTTTTAAGTAAGCTAAATGACTGGATCCAAGAGAATTCTATTTTAACTAAGTACCAGGCCGGTTTTAGAGAGAAGATTAGCACTGTCGATCCGGTTTTTAGATTTTTATGTTTAATTTGGAAATACATAAATGTAAGGAATTCTCACCTTTATGTGGCATTTGTTGACCTCAGAGCGGCCTTTGATCTTGTTCCCAGGGATAAGCTGTGGACAAGATTAAAGAACCAGGGTGTCCCTTCTGAAATAATCGAACAAATTGTTAGGCTTCATGAGGCCAACTATGCTAGGGTTAGGTGGGATCCTAATGGGGAACTATCGAAATGCATAAACATAAAAAGAGGTGTAAGGCAAGGCTGTGTGCTGGCGCCGACTCTTTTCTCATAGTATGTTAATGATATACCGACCACCCTCTTGGGTTGCGAGCATGACTCTCCCAAGTTGGGTGGCCAAGCAGTGCCGGCCTTGCTATTTGCTGACGACACTATTCTAATCTCCCAGAGCCCAAGAGGACTGCAGAATTTTCTCGACAAATTCCAATCCTATTGTGTGGATAACAAGTTGGAGATTAATTCGTCTAAAATAAAGTTTATGGCAATTAGCCCCCATAAAAGTTTTAAAAGATTAATTACTGTTAATGGTGAAATGATCGAGCACGTGCAGAGTTTTAATTATCTGGGTATTACTTTGGATGTAAAAATGAATTGGAATCCACAAATTGATAAATCCAAAACAATTTTGATACATAATTTAGCACCCATAACCAAAAGGCACAAGAATAGTTACTCCAGAGCCGTATCCCCACAATTGAGCTGTTTAAGTATAAGGCTCAATCTGCCACACTTTATGGTGCGGAATTATGGGGCCATGCTGCAAAAAAAGCCTTTTCAGTGCATGAAAATACTTTCTTTAGGCAATTGCCAGCAGTACCACGCCGTACACCTCTTATCCCATTCATCCTTGACCTAAATATACATTGTTCTGATGATCATGCCATTTTACGCCCATTATTATACTGGATCCGTCTGTGGGCAACGGACGAACTAATTGATTATAGAGAAGCCTTAAAAGAAATTATGACAATAAGGAACACAACCCGGTTGCTGTGGTTGGTTTATATTGAGAATTGGTTCTTCAAACTGGGGTATACCATTTTTGGACAGACCCAGGATCCCTGACCCTGCCTTGCAAAAATTTAGTGCGAGAAAGGTTCTGGGATTCTGTCCTAAACCCCACAACACACAATTCGAAAACTGGAGTTCTGACATTTAAATTTCTTGAGGTTAAAAGTGAAAGTAGTTTTGAAAGTCTTATGGACGAAATACTGCCAGTTATGGCAAAAACCCTGTGTTTAAAGTTTCGTTATGGCATTCTCCATATTAAAGCTAATACAGCGAAATGGGCATGTAACAAGGGTCGCACAGGAGATGTTTCGCTTGAAAATTGTGAGTTATGCAACATGGACACAAGGGAGGATGAGGCCCATGTGATATTTCTTTGCCCAGCACACCAACATAGCAGGAAGAAGTGGCTAAAACCTATTTGTCGTCTCCTAGGATTCAGACGTATCAAGGAGGCAGAAAGAGTGTTTAAATCTGATACCACACAAACCATTGTATTTAGTTTAAGCCGATACCTTTTTGCTGTAGCAATAGTACGAAAAAAACGAGGTCTGAAATTGTAATAGTGTAGAGGACAGGGTAAGGCATCAGACAAAAAAAAAAAAGATTAGTGATGCTGATACGGTTTTGGCTTAGTGGTGGATATGTCACTGAATCATTTCTAAATCTTGTCATATGGAATGGATGAAGTACCTTTAAAAAAATGTATCTCTTTTTAACATGTTTTTAATATTGTTAATACTATTAACTAATATAAGTACCTGGTTTTATAAATATTTATGTATATTTATATTTGTCGTAAAATTTAAAACAGTGTATTTCTCATGCATTTAGCAAACTAGAGACCGACTGATTGTAATTGTGGATTAAGATTTTTAAAATTGTCTGGTCTGGTTAGTTCCCCCTAGAAAAATGTCACACTTCTCATTATGACCCCTCTTTCTTTTCTATGGCCTGCTATTAATTGGAAACTGAAACTGATACTATTGGTACCACTTGTTTTTAGAGATTGTATTGTTTTATATGTCAATGACTCTTTTATGGTTTGTTTAACTGAAATAAAGATTTGAATTGAAATTGAATTGATAAGGTATTCATAGAGAATAGAAGGGATAGATTTGAAAATGAATTTAAATGGGTTTTATTTACATTACAGTAAGGAGGTTTAGTACTGCACTCCAAAGCCAGTGTAACTGAGAACAAATCATTTCCACTTTTTTGATTGATCGGGGTCCCCGTGCCTTGGCAACTGTGGCTTCACACTCATAAATCTGACAAAGCATGGCCCATGGCGATGTGGAATCGATCCATACCCTGGCAATACATAAAAATGCTTTTACCATTATGATTGAGATTGGAGAGTTGAGACTAGGATCCCCCAAGCTTATAGCTAATTAGTATTTCCTTTTACTCAAGCGAGATTCAAGCCCCAATTGTGCTGATATCTGTTGAGATAGACTATCCCAGAATTCTTTAAACTCAGGACACTCAGCAAACATATGGAATATGTCGGCCGTGTAAACGTGACACTTGTGACAGTATGACCGTGCAGGTGTTCTAGACGATATCCACTCAGAAATGTGCTCAGGTGTGTTATGAAGCATACTGTCTAAATTGCTGTAGTTTAAGGTTATCAGAGATTGATGATTGATCTAGTGTTTCCAAGAGATCTTGTATTTCAGTAACCCTTATTGCAGTCGCTAGGCGCCGACTCCATCTTAATGCTAATTGCACACTGTCATCCTCGGCATAAGACATACAATCCCGGTACATTATGCTTATATTGCTCTGGCTTGACTCCCTTTGAGGTTGATACAGAAAAAAAAGGATTTCAGACTTTTTTTTATCATTATTATACTCACACTTGTGTAAACGATAGTTCCTCACCTGGAGATACTAGAAAAAATTACACTGTTGAAGCCCATATATTTCCTGCCGTGAGGCAAAGGACCAAAACCCCTATGTGGCATATAGCTGGCCCACGTTATGTAAACCCCGATTCTGCTAAGCTTGCCCAACACTGTCATTAAATATGTCAGGGAGCGACAGATTGCCCCACAAGAGAATTAACTACTGGTTTAGAAAATGTAGGTCACATTTCACACCAGATCAGAGCCACATCACATATCATCTTCAATCTAACCCTTTTAAAATAGTTAGGGACTAATAACTTATGCATTGGATACCTCATTTCTAGACCAAGTGCTAGTTGGTACCAAAATGCAATCAGCCCGGGTTTATTGCCAATCAACAAGCTTTGGATCGGACCAGTAAATGAGGCCCAAAAGCACAGCTTGAAATCTTGTAGCTTGAATCCTCCCTTCACATAAGGCAGATGCTTATCTAGCCTTTCTATACCCTCATATGACTGCCCCTTCAAGACGTTTGAAAAAGAAATCAGGAACCTGCAATGGTCTGGATCGAAATAAAAAAAGAAACTTTGGTAAAATATTAATTATAATGATATCAAAATGCCCCAAGTTACTTAAAGCGAGCCAATGCCACTGTCATAATTTAGCAATATCTGTTTTAAGAGAGGCTCATAATTAAGCACAATAATAATTTCCATCAGACTGCTCAGCCCTATGCCGACCTAAGTGGCCGTATCTGTGATTCCTATTAGCGGGTTAGGTGTTTTAAAACTGAGAATATTTGTGTTTTAGATAAATTGAGCTTGTAACCAGAAAATGCTCCGAATTGTTCTGCCTCCGTAAATATAAGATTGATGGCTGCACTCGGGTTAGTAACATAAACTGCGATGTCATCTGCATACACAGTTATTTTCAGTTCAACACCATTTATTCTAACTGGCTTTATGCCCAGTTCAGCATCAGATGTCCTAAATAAGCTTCTATGTAGAGAACGAACAACAGGGGAGAGAGTTGGCACCCATGGCGCATGCCCCTATATATTGAAAATAAAGTACTACCCTTCAGGATTTTAGCCACAGGATTCTTATATAGCATCAGCACTACTGCTATGAATCAATCATCGATTCCAAATGCATCCATGGTCATTCAGAGTGATTCCCAGGTGACCCGGTCAATGGCCTTCGCTGCATCCAGCATTATCATGCTGATCCAATCTTTAGTGTTTTTTGGCGACATCAAATAATGCAATTGAGGTATTAATATGGGCTGTAGTGTCCCTACCGGACACAAAACTGTGCTACAGTACTGAGACCAAATCATCAGTGGGGCGAGGCGTGTAGCTAATATGTTAGAGTATATTTTAGCGTCTGCACTTATCAAAGATATCGGGGGATAAGACCCCCTGTCCTTTGATGGCTTACCCTTTTTAAGAAAATCTACTATATTAGTCACTCACCATGAGATGCTTTGAATATCACCACAGAGGGACTGGTCATGTCT
Source organism: Lissotriton vulgaris (assembly GCF_964263255.1). NCBI lineage: Eukaryota > Metazoa > Chordata > Amphibia > Caudata > Salamandridae > Lissotriton > Lissotriton vulgaris. Next base: position 658,418,238 of record NC_141689.1, read on the forward strand.
GTATGCTGTGATGGCGTGGCTGGGCCTGGGCCTCATGTTTATCACCTGGACTCAGTTACTATATTCTAGCCCTGAGGTGCGGGTTAAGACTGAGGAATCATAATAATCCACATTTGTAAAGCGCAAACAATCACCCGTAAGGGTCTCTAGGCGCTGGGGGCCGTCGGGAAGTTTAAGCAAACTATTGCCCAGAGTCACATGATGCTGGGCTAATCTGCCACCGGCACCAGGTATCAAACCGTGATGAACTCTAACACATGCTGGGTGGAGAGGGGCACCTGACAGGGATTCCTACTGCCCTCTCTCTTGTTTGCCATTACAGTGAGGTCCTTAGCAAATGTGACTCAGACAGGCATTTCGGATCCAGGGGTACAAGTGAATCATATTGCATTGTATGTGGACAATGTGATGCTCTTCCTGAGGGATAGGTAATCGGAACCTTATTTAACAATGCAGCTCCACAATCGCTCTGGACCCTCTCATTCCTAAAGGTTAACTGGCAGTAAACTAGCTTGTTTTGTATCTGAATACGACTGAATGCACCTCCCTCTATTCAGGGGTTGGGGTGGGAATTTACCTCGTTTGAATACCTGGATGTCCTTGTGTATAAAATGGTGGCTGATCTTGTGGAAGGCAACACTGGGGCGTAAGTGACCTCCCCAGCCTGGTCGGCTTCTGGAAGACTCTTCTGCTATCGGTTGCTGGGAGAGTGGCGGTTGACAAAATGGTGGCCCTGCCACGTCTCCCCTATTTTTTCGGCACCCTGTGGGTATAGACCCTAGAGTAACCTTTAGGAAATTAGACTCCCTACTCATTGATCCTATTTGGTCCACTGGTAGACGTCAGGTGGCATATGTTAACTACAATGCCCAATGAAAAAACATTATTTATTAGTTACTTTTTAACATTTTAGCAACCTGTCCTACAACACAGCTGCACCATATCTAACTTCTAATTTATACATGGTGAAAGACCAGTCTATCCCTTCTGAAGTACATTTTCAGGGCCCCTTTTTGCCCAATATGCAGGTGCAATGTTAAGAGACATTTATTGAGCGCGCTGTCCCCATGAGTTTCCTGGCGCTGATGGGATACAGAGATTGGACAGTAGGAGTTTAGTGAGGATGGGAGAAAAGCAAAGTTTTCAAGGATTTCCTAAAAGAAAGAAGGGAGCAAGAAGTCTTGAGTGAAAGTGGGAGAGAGTTCCACAGCTTAGGGGCCAAGTGAGAGAAGCTGCGGCCACCAGAACGAGTGAGTTTGAAGCGGGGGACAACAAGAAGCTGGAGGTGTGTAGACCTTAGGGTGCGAGGGGGACAGTAGAGAGTGATAAGGGACTTCAGGAAAGCATGGGAGGGACCAGTGAGAGCCTTGAAAACCAGGCAGTGGACCTTGAAAGCAATTCTTTCATTGACTGGTAGCCAGTGGAGTTGAAGTAATAAAGGTTGGGCCAACTGCCATCTGGGGATTTTGAATGCAAGTCTGGCGGCCTGGTTCTGAACGATCTGTAGCCTGGACAACTGAGATTTCGGGAGGCCATGATATATAGAGTTGGATAAGTCCAGACGGGACATCACCAGGGCTATTAAGACTTGTAACAAGGCTTCTGGAGTCAATAGGTGAGCCACTTTCCGTATCCTGTATAGCTGGAACATGCAGGAGGATGTTACTGCGCTCACCTGGGCCTTGAGAGTAAGCCCAGAGTCAATAATGACCCCGAGACTCTTTACACAGCCAGCAGGGGAAGGAGGTGTGCCAAGCTCAATAGGCCAGTACTGGGGGCCCCAGAAGGGGGTACTTCTCCCAGGAAGGAGAAGCTCAGTTTTGCCAGGGTTGAGCTTGAGTTGATTTTCGTTAATCCAGTGCTGGATGTGTGTCATGGCCGTCTGAAAGTTGGTAACAGCATCAGGGGAGGTGAGGGGGAAAATAATTTGCAAATCATCCGCGTAATTAAACACGGTGACATCCCACCTACCTAAGGATTGAAGGAGGGGTTGGAGGTACAAATTAAAAAGAAGGGGGGACAAGGAAGATCCCTGAGGGACCCCGCAGGATGACGAGACGCTGGTGGCGCTGAAGGGGCCCAAGCTAACTGCCTGAAATCTTCCCTCTAGAAAAGACTTAACCCAGGACAAAGCAGGCCCACGGACTCCGGCGGACTTGACACGGTAGAGTAAGATGTTGTGGTCCACCGTGTCGAATGCCGCCGACAAGTCGAGTAGGACTAATGCCTGGGGTAGTCCCCTGTCGGCATTGCATCTGAGGTTGTCCAACACGGCCAGAATCACAGCCTATGTGGAGTGGGCTGGTCTGAAGCCGGCCTGGTTGGTTTCCAGGAAGTTGGACTCCTCGATGAATTGTGAGAGGCAAGCAGTGACATGTGCCTCCAAGATCTTAGACAGGTAGGGTAAGAGGGAGATGGGTCGATAGTTAGCGAGAACCGCTGGGTCCGCGCCGGGTTTCTTTAACAGAGGCACAAGCACGGCCTCCTTAAATGACCTAGGAACTGTGCCTGAGTTAAGGGAAGAATTAAATAAAGGTAGGATGCAGTGTGGAAAGGTGTGACAGATGTCGCGAAGCACAGAGGGGGGACAACAGTCTTTAGGGGAACCAGATTTCACACGGGTGGACAGTTTGGCAAGGGAATCCGGATCAAGTGTAGGGAATCGGGACAAAGTGGAGGTATTGACGGGGGGTTACTGCTGTAACTGAAGAGGGGGAGTGAGGAATGGAATTTTTAATTATGGTGATCTTGTCAATGAAAAAAGAGTTTAAAGCATTGCATGACTCTGCAGAGGGAGGCAAGTTCGGAAGTGTCCTGGCGTCCGATGTTAATTTGCCAAGGACTTTGAAAATCTCTTTAGATTTATTGGGAGCTGTTAAGATTCTCTCAGAGATGAAAGCAGACTTGGTTGTGATGATGGCTTTTTTATAGGCTTTCCGTGCGGACACGTACGCCTCCCTATCGGGGCTAAGATAATTACGCCTCCATCTGCGCTCCAATTGGCGCAGCTCGAGATGTTGTTGTTTCAAGGCTGAATTGTACCATTTATGAGAGTTACTGTGGCGTATTCGAGGGAAGTGGGACGGGGGTGCAAATTGGTCGCTGGCCGTTGTAAGCCAATGGGTGATATTAGCGTCCATGGTGTTAACATCTGAGGTGTCAGTAGTTAGAGGCTGGGTACCGACCTTTGTTGGTAGAGGCTTAGCGTCAACTATTGATTTTATTATCGCCTCCACTAATATCAATCACAGACTGTTGGGGGTTACGAATATCCAATTACCCATAAGTGACCACCTTCCACAATGCCTTAAGGTAGAAGATTTGTTCCCAGACCCATCGACGGCCGCGCCTCTAGTTGAGGCAGCGGTTGATGTTGTCCTTGGGAGACAAAATGGGTACACACTTAAATGGAGCAAAGTAATCCCCGCAACCTTTTTTAAGGAACTCTGGGAGGTGTGCTCAAATAGTTTTAGGATTTGTCTGAGTGACAACTCCATTAATGATCAAATTATTGAGCACTTTGGAATAATAGCTACAAACATAAAAAGTAGCTTAAGGGTGGAGGCAAAAAGTAGAGGTAAGGGTCCCAAGAGTTGGTTTAATAACGCATGCACCAAGGCATTGAAAAATCTAAAACAGGCAGTACACAGATGCCCCAGGGAAGTAGGTGAAATAAGAGAGTGCAGGTCCGCATATAATCAGGCCCTGAAAATAAGGAAAACTGCGCTAAATAAGGAGGCAATAGAGTCCCTCTGCGAGGCCTCGCAATCTAAAGATTCCGCTGCATTCTGGAAAGTAATTAACACCCCTTTCCCATATGAAACCCATACGGCCCGAATCGAGATTGCAATAGACGAGGATAAATGGGTAGATCATTTTTCTAATCTTTATAAGGCACAGGAAGATATCCATAGGGGGGGTCCTAACATTAGTTTGGATTTACAACAGAGTTATAACCTGGTTGTAACACTCGATGAGGTACTTCTTGCCTTGAGATCCACCAAAGGCGGTAAGGCTGCTGGACCTGATGGGATTCCGGCAGACCTATTTAAAGCTAATACTGAAATCTGGGCACCTATGCTGGTACAACTCTTTAATGCAGCTCTCTCAAGGGGCCTGAAAGAATCCTGGTTCACCTCTGTCATTGTCCCGATCTACAAGAAGGGGGACAGGAACAGTTGTGCCTGTTACAGACCAATCTCCCTCCTTGACTCATCAGTAAAAATTCTGGGACGTATTGTGTTGGCAAGACTCCAAAGCTGGACAGAGGAAAATGATATCATCAGTGATTTGCAATTTGGTTTTCAGAAAGGGATTGGCACAATTGAGCAAGGTTTAAACCTAATGCTTTTGCAACACAAATACATAAGGATTAAATCGGAACGCTTGTATTTTACCTTTGTGGACCTTTCATCAGCGTTCGATTGTGTATCACACTCTAAATTGTGGGGAATAATGAAAGGTTTGGGAGTGGACAACAACATCATTTGTTTCCTGAGGGAACTTTACAGTGGAGCCACAGCTTCTGTTCACTACGGCAGGGGGGGCGAATGCTCCAGACAATTCAGTGTAGGCCGCGGAGTGCGGCAAGGGTGCGTATTGGCACCTTTTTTATTTCTTCTTTATATTAATGGGCTCGAGCGTCACCTGCTGCAGGAGTGCAGGGATATGCCCAGGGTGGGGAGGAGGGCAATCCCTGCGCTCATGTACGCGGATGACGCAGTGCTCATGGCACGCACTCCTCGGGCTCTGCAAAAACTAGTAGTTAGTTTTGAGAAATTCATGTTGAACCTAGATCTACTAGTAAATTGTAGTAAGACTTTTACAATGAACTGTGGCCCAAAACCAGGTAAACCTATGAAGCGGATGTTTTTAAACAATGTGCCACTGGATAACACCCCAACCTTTTCTTATTTGGGCATTTTATTCCATGAGTCAGGTTCTTGGACAAGTGCAATTAAGGCTAGAACTCTTTTATTTATGAAAACGATCATGGCCCTACAGAATTTTGTCAAAAACTTGGGCAGGAAGCCGATAAAAGAAATGTTAACCATATATAAAGCTACCTGCTTGTCTGTGGCTATGTATGGCTCAGGTTTGTGGGGATACGCTAATGTAAATCAAATCCAGCTGGTAGAGAACACATTTTTGAGGGGAGTCCTAGCAGTTCCACAGTGTGCTGCCACATTCAATTGTCACGCTGAACTTGGCCAACCTTACATAACGGACATTATCAAAATTCAACCTATCCTATTGTGGCATAGGGTATGGACTACTAATGAATGCGTCATGAATCGGGCCCTGTTACAGGACACCCTCAGTTTGGACCATGTGGACAGAGCGGAATGGCTGGGATATGTAAAGTGTTTCCTGACTGAGATTGGATGCTATTCATATTATTCGGATCCATCCTCAATGGATAGCATTTCTAGTAGTACACTAAAAACCATCTGCCTGGACCATCTTGCGGATAAGAGGAAGAGGGTGGAAATTTTGAAACCCTCAGTATACTCTCACCTTCCTACTCTGTGTGAGACTAACTCTGTACAGCCATATTTATCCCTGCCCATGATAAACTATGATCGTTTTCTTTTAACTCGTTTTAGATTTTGTATATTTTTTAGATTAGTGTCTTTTCCACACATGAACTCATGGAATCACATTTTGCCCACTTGTTTGTGTGATGGTACGTCACAACAATCAGATATTCATATCCTTTTTTTCTGCAGATTCTACAGTGCCTCCCGTAGAAAAATTATTGTCCCCATTTTAAAAGACATGAATTTAACCAGATGTCGCCCAGCTTTTTTAGAAGTCCAGAAAATGGATACGGTTTTAACTGTTACTGTGGTTTTAAATTATTTAAAAAGTGTTTTTACATTTAGGAAACAAATGCTAACTGAAACGACTTAGATTTCCTATTGATCCACCTCACTGTACTGATAATCATGAGATGTAATTATTGTAATTATTGTAACCATTGTAATTTGTTTTATGTCTGCTACTTTTATGGTTATTTGTTTTTAACCGAATAAAGTTTATTGAACTGAACTAGAGGCTGGGTCTCAGCAAGGGAGGAGAGGAAGGCAGATGAATCAAGGGCCTTCCATTTCCGCGCAGTCCCTCCCTCCAGAGGGGGAGGTCTAACCAGACCTTTTACAGAGATGGAAGACTCGATCAATGAGTGATCGGACCAGACACAAGGGGAGATAATCGGACAGGAAAGCGACACCCCCTGAGTCCAGACGTGGTCCAGGATATGCCCCCCGATGTGAGTGGGGGAGGTGACAGGCTGAATCAGGTTGAGGCTAAGGAGCGCCTCAAACAGTTCAGTAGCATGAGGGCCAGCATCAGCGTGATTGAACCAATAATTAAAGTCTCCGAACAAAGCAATGCGGGCTGAGGAAGTCATCAAGGCAGAGAGCTGCTCACAAAGAGCGGCAGGGAACAGGGGCATGGGGGTAGGGGGGCGATATAGGACAATGAGGGTCAAAGCCCCAGCTTCGGTTGCCAGGCTGATGACGAGATTCTCGGCGTCAGGGAGGCAAAGTGAGGAGGACGTGATGAAAGGCAAATCTTTGCGTATGACTGCCGCCACCCCACCGCCACGGCGGCCTATGGGCCGATTGGCGTTCAGCATGTAATAATTAGGGGGTAAAGCAGCCAAAATGTCAGGAAGGGAGAGATCAGACAGCCAGGTCTCAGTGAGCAGCAGAATATCAGGATTCTCAGCAGTCAACAGAAGGAAGATATCGGCATGGTGTTGAGGGAGGGACCGTGTATTGAGATATAAAATACGGATGCAGGTCTCGGGCGGGGTGGGGACAGACGCAGATGCCCAGGTGAGTCTGGGAGAGGGCAAGTCGGCCGAGATGCCAAGAGAAACCAGACGATCCCAGGTTGTGGATAAAAGAGCACAAGGGGGATGCTGGAGGCTTCTGTCCACCTTTTTCCCGATGCATCACCATAGCAGGTTAGTTACTTGGGAGGAGCAGGATGTTGAGAAGTTAGGAGACTTGTATAGGGAAGAAGAGTTGCCCTCATTCATTGAGCTGTAGGCCGAATTTGTCATTCTGGAGGTGTCATCCTGCTGTTGCTGGTGGCTGGTTCAACCTTAGACACATCTGGGGTGACATCTCATTTGTACTTACTCAGAGAGGATAAACATATTGGGACTCAACCTGACCATAGAGTTTCCTTTGACCCCACTGAAAGACAAATGGGAGGAAGAATTGGGAGCACCCATTGAGGAGGATGCCTGGGGAAGGATCTTGGACCGTACACCGAAAGTCTCTAGAAAAGCAAGATTTTAGCTGATTAACTTTTGCATCTTGCATAGGGCGTACCTCACACCAGAAATAATTAATAGATTCTTCCCGAAAGCCCAGGCTATGTACCCCAGATGTGATGTCTTTGGGGCGGGATGCTACATATGGTTTGAGACTGCCCAAGGCTCACAACGTATTGGAGGGTGCTGTTAGTCTTATTAGTAACGCCATAGAACATAATATTTTAAAACACTACGTGTGTATCTGTTGGGTCTATTACCACACCCTTCTAAATTCAAGGCCATGGCCAGATATATAGACTAAGCCCATATCCTAGCTAAGAGACAGATCACTCACAATTGGAAGTCAGTGTGAAGCCCTACATTGCTGGGCGGACTAGGGCTCTGCTCCGGTGGGGAGGGGGGGGTAAAACATGAACATAACCCTCCTTAGGGAAGCTAAGCTGGGTCAGGCTTCAATGGAAGTGGCTAGATCATGGGAGGGTCTATTGGGGATCTCCGGGCAGGGGATGGTGCTTCGGAGAATGAGTCCAACCCAGGAGAAAGTGAGGTTATGGTCTCACAACAGGCACCCACAAAACACTGCACTAGGGGTGGTTGGCTGCTGCTCAAACTGGTGTTCTTGCTCCCACTCCTGTATCATTCCCCTTCCTGCTGGGTGCTGCAGACTTGCAGTGGGGGAGTAGGGAGCACGTGGCATGGAATAGAGATCTAATTGGCCTCTGCCCTGCACTTTAGTTGGACACCATGCCAGCCTGGTTGGGAGGAGATGGGTAGAGGAGGAGCTTGTTGAGGAGGTGGTTTGATGTTGGGATTGGCATAAAGAAATACTTATTAGCCTCTGTCACTGTATTGTATTACTTTGAAAAATGTCATAAAGTTTTTTTTACAAAAAAAGACATCTCCTAAAAAAGTCCAACTACTCTCTATGTTTTGTGACAGTGGAAACCCCATAGGGATAAAATCTGATATACCCTTAGAGTTGGCTCTCTAGCAGGACTACCCAATTCTACGATCCTCCATACTGAAATTCAACTTGTTGTGAGGCTCCTCTGGACACTTTCAGACTATGGCTGCCTATTGTACTATACATAGGGGCAGTGTCACTGGGGGTATGTGAATGTAGTGTAACAGTAAGTGTGATGTCAAATACCAAGCGACCAGCTAAACTATTGTGAAAATAGGAAGCGTCTCACAGGAGCAACCACCAAGACCCTGATGGAGAATTCTACCAACTGGCTCTGGTTGTCATCATCAGCTCTTTTCTATGTAAACAGGAGATCCTGCCCCGCCCAGGTCTACATGTGGTAGAGAATTGTAGTCTACTCTGCCCTTCTGCTGCTTCATGTGATGTGGTCCCAAAAGAAAAGATTTTTTAGAATGCATCCACAGGGCACTAAATAAACGTTTTACTAAGTAATCCTTCAGCGCATAATTGAAAGCAGATTACATGTTCAGTCCATCGTGTAACGAGCTGCCAAGATCTTTCCTTACCAAGAAAATCGTTTTGATTCCTATTTCTGTAACAGGTAATGTTAATATTTTCCCTGCTTAGATCACCATAATTAAACAATACTCTGTCCATTCTCATGGCAAGAACAAGTAAATCCTTTTCATCTTGTACTTTTAAACACCCCTTTCTTAGGGTCAAAATATTTCCTTGGGGAGTCCTCCAGGGTCAGAGTGGAGCAAACATTGTGTTATAACCTTAGATTGGATACGGCTCTTGTCCATCCTATTCATTTAGCTACAAAGCGCTTACATTTATGGTCACCTGTCACAAAACACATTGAGGCTCGTGCTAGACATCTTTCTCTAAAACTCCCATACAACAAGAAGTTGCCCAACCTCAATGACTTTCCTTGACCTACTATTACACTATTTTACATCTTTTCATGTCATTTTTGTATATTTCCAAGATTACAGTATTTCATGAATGTTGTGAATATCATTCTCTGTTTATTCGGGCATTCCATTCCAGTCATGTATACTTGATATCTTCAGTTAAACAAGTTTTTTTCTATTGTTCATTATTTTCTGATATGTTTATATATTAGCTATTGCATTATTGTATATTTTCACATTGTTTTCTCAATAAACATTTTTTTAACTAAAGAGTTGAACAAACATCCTGGAGTCAAACTGTACTGCTGTACCTAACATATTCAATATTTGCAATGTCCCTTAAACTCACATAATCAAACTGATAAAAAGTATAATCATTTACATTAATGCAATTTTACTGGACTATCAAAAACGGTAGCATGCTCAGTTGCATCTTCTATAGCTCATGATCCATCTTGGTTGCTTGCATTCTCTGGGCCTGATTCACAAAGGTAAACTTGGACATTTGTGTAAGTTTATGCTTATTCAGCATTACCAAAACTGCATATTATTAGTACGTTTAAAGTGGGGAGATCGCAATATGTGTTGGAAAACTCTGCACTTAAACAATTAGGATAGAACTGATGAACATTTTCATTAGAATCTGAGCTGCAGTTTTAAGGAGCTTTTTGAAACTGAAAACTATAGTTTGGTTTCTCAGGTGCCAGTCCTGCAGATTTGACACTAGTCATCGAGCAACTTTTTATAAGGAACCTTTTTTGCTCTGTGTAACCTGAGCCATTTTTAAAGGAGCACAACTGTCCAACAAACCCTTTCTTATCTGATCAAGTTAATTTAGAAGCATTGTTTTCTTTCAATACCAAAAAACAAATGCAATGCAGTTTTTTGGTGACTTTTTGGAGAACCAATGACAGCATACTTATTTTTTGCTTTCCTCCTTTTCCAGGCTTGGCACCGCTGTCCATTTTTTGCTTGGGCATAGCATCCCTACATTACTTCATTTGTGTTGTATTTTGCGCAATAAAGTCTTATCTTATTACCTCGCTTAGCTTGGACAGCTTATCATTAGGGCTCCCGGTTTTATGGTATTTATATTTTTGGCATTTCCTTCTGTAATTATCAATATGTATTTTCTGCTAATTTTGCCTGTATTTATTGATATTTATTTTAGCTTTTGTGAACAATGAAACTGAAATGTGTATATTTCTGCATTTATTTAACCAGTTAATGTACACTCGTGCCTGAGCGCCTGACAGGTTTCAATGAAATATACACACTCTGATGATAAAACATGCACTTGTAAGAAAACATTCACATTTTAGTATCAACGTGTACAAATCTACTGCTGTTTAAGGAGCTTTACTAGAATTCCTTTATTTTTTTGAATCCCCTTGTCTGTCAAGCCACACAGCTATTGGCCTGCAGTCATGATTGCCAGCCTTTATAATCACTCACAAACAACTCAAAATCCATTTTTAGCCACATTTAAAAATAAAAACATACAGGAAAATCAATGGTTTATCTGTAAAAATCAGTGGAAATTGAAAACAGGGAGCCTTACTTATGATACATATTATCCAAACTGTTTTGTTGTTTTGGTCAGTTGTTACACAAGTACTAAATTAATTTCTCTGAGGCAGTTACCAAAATTGAACAAGCTACTCCATGCAATGACCAGTATACCAGTAATCAGTTTACTCTATGTGAGCTAGTTTGAATTTCCTTCTGTAGCAAAATGCTTTCCACCCATTCAGCCCACCCAGATTTTTTTACTTTTTGATCATCTGGTTTTTGAACCTTTAGCACAGGTGCTTGAGTCTCATTCACAGTAATTACACGGTAATTGTGTTGTCCACCTTTTAAAATAATGCAGCTGTGTCGTAATTATGGTGAGGGACACAGGTCGGGTTACATTTAAACATTAATTGCAAACGCGTGTGCACATGTGTGCGTGCTGCACATGTGAGACTATCCTCATGCACAGTCTAGTAATTGTGCCAAGGTAGTTTGGTGCACAAGGGACCCTGCCAGAGTAGGTGTTGACCTTTTAGTATTCGCGAAAATTCAAAGAAAGGTCAGGAGGGTTTGCTGGATTATCTTTAGTGTCACTGTATTATATACATAGGTGACATCTGCCTTAAAGTGTAGTTTTGCAGTGAAATCCGCCTTAAAGCGCAGTTCTGCTCTACATAGTTCAGATAAGTCTTAAACTGGGGTGAAACATGCATCCTGACTCTGAATATGCAGGTCCCAATAACCTATCTGCTGACACAAAAGGAGCAATTAGTGCTTGAATTAGCTCCTGAGAAGGAGGGGTTGGAAAGGCAAATCTGTATCAGCTGCACACTGCAACGTGTTAGGGACATCTAAGGCCAAATGAACAAAGGAGGAAGCTCAGGCATTTAGAGCCAACACAGGAGTGGCTCCCCTTTGAAATATTGGCAGTAAAGGTTCTGGCAGTCAGGTAATCTAGAGGTGGAGCTGAGGTCCTCAGAGGTGTTCTGCACATAGACAACTTAATGGTGCATATTGGATTGTCCAAGAATGATGGTCATGCGGGTTGGGACAAGGGGGGGAGGGCTAATGTGGCATCTATGATTGGCCAGGGGTGCCTGGAAGCTAGAATTTCATCCCACACTCAAAACCCCTGAACAAGAAAGAGGCCCTTGAGCTCGATATGGACGATAGCTACACCAAAGACAGATAAGAGGTGAAGCTTCCTGATGCCCTGCATGATGGCATAAGGACTTTGCAATTTAGTTAGTCTCTAGGACTAGATGGGTCTCTCCAGGACCAGTGGCATTTGCCCATTTATGGCTCCTGAGGACTATTGGGGAAAATCTAGACTGCTATGCCCCAGCAGGAGTAGAGGTCCATCAGGAGCCAGGCAAAGTAGAAAGGTGGCGCAGGAAGCAAAGGAAATCAGTCCCTGCAAAGTTTTCCCGTTTGGAGGCCAGGAGGCCTGCTGAGGATGCTCCTCATGGCTAGAGCTCACCAGCAGGAGTAAAATGATCCAAAGCTCTCCAATCAGCTGAACAGGACCCGAGATATTCACTGTAAAAAGAAATATTGACCTTTGACCCCAAACAAGAAAAACGAGCAAGTAGAGGTCCCCTGCACTGTCCAAATTTCCTCTCAGGAAGGCCAAGCACCCAGGGCCAGCTCAGGACTAATTGATTATTTTTTGATCAGGGAGGGGGCGTGCATGGCCCTCCTCCCCAGACCAATAATTCCAGACTCCCCGAACTATCCAGACTCTTTCAGGGACAAGGGAGCCCATGCCCTAGGCCAGTGCAAGTTCTGATGGGGTCTGGGCCCCACATTTCAGGGCAAGGTCCCAGGACCACATCTCTGGGAGCTCAAAGGCAGAGGTGCACTGCAGTTGGAGATAGAAAGAATACCGGGAACCGCACTGGTGTAGTACAGTGTTGGATATATGGGGTGCTGTCAGGCCAGCGTGGGAGTGGACTCCCCATGTTACCCCAACATTAAGGGTGGCTGTGGATGCCCTAGGAGGGACACACAATCTAAAAAATAAAATAAAGCCAAAGATACAAAAGAAGTGCAGCACAAGCCCATGTGCATGGAAACAAAGTGGCAACAGCAACTAATTTAATATTCACCATCTCCTGGCTTAGAGTGCCCTATAATTCCTTGTGAGAGGAGAGGATTGGTCTTATGCAGTGCCCCCAGGAGAGCAGGCGCCCCACCAACAAACAGTTTAAAAACTGTGGGGGTTCCATGGAGTGCAGAAACCCCTCTCCCCAAGATGCATTAGAAAAATTAATCCTATGTCTCGCAGCTCAGAGAATGAATGATCGTTCGGGGAGTCTGGAATTATTGGTCTGGGGAGGAGGGCCATGCACGCCCCCTCCCTGGGGCGCCGGCCGGGTCATCGGCTACGCACCCTTGAAGGCACGCAGGGATTGGCTCCTGGGTTTCGAGGCTGACAGAGGTCCGGAGCGGTCCTGATCTTTACCGGAGGAGCTCTGCTGAATGTGGGAGCCCCCTGATCGGCTCCCCTGCTTTAGAGAGCACCGAGGTAAAGGAGCAGCTGAAGAAGTCTTGCCTTCCCCCCAGCTTCAGGCACATCCCGGGGAGGGAGGCGATCCCATTATTAGTAGAGGGGCCGACGGGAACCAAGACTGAGGCAGATTGGCAGCCCTGTGGCTGCCCCCATATTGAAAGAGATCTGGGCCAGGCAGGGGAGGCGGTACTTAGCTCCCTGCTGGCCCGGATTGACATTGTGTGCCCCAATTTCCATATGCCAGGGGCTCAGGCCCAAAACACAGACTGAGAACTGTTCTTTTTCCCCTGTGCTGTGTGCCTTATGAAACTGCTGGGAGCTGGGGCCCCAGATGTAACAGCTGCCTACATTTTACCTCTACGTATGGATGTCCCCCCAGGTGAATTAGTGCAGGAGGGCTGTGGCCTAAATTGAATATAGAACTGCCCTTGTTATCGATTTACTCTGCCTAAATGAGTCTGTATGCCCACCTTGAGTAAGAGTCTTGGAAATGTTTATATCGCCTAGTGAGCTAGGAGTGTTACCCTGTGGTATTCACACTGCCTAGGAAAAATTATCTTTAAGGAACAGGGGCATATTAAATGTTGCCTATATTGACCATGTACATAGGAATGTTCCCCTCAGTGAACCTGAGCATGAGAAGTGTTACCTGAAGTGACCTGATGTTGTAGAAACTGTTTACCCTGCACTCTGTGCGAGCTTTGCATTCCTAATTCTGACAAGAGATAGATAAAGCTACTTGCTTTTGTCCATGAACTTGGAGTTGTGTCTCTTTATTGCGTGTGCTTTACTGGGTCAGTGTGTGTGCTGCACAACTACTTCATACAAAGCTTCCGGTGTGCCTTCCCGCCTCGAGCCAAGTGACCACGTCGGAGTCTGTGGTCCCTGGGTCCTTTCGGGTCTAACACTGGTGTTCCACGGTGGGATTGGGAATTGTGCTTGTGCGGTACCCTACAGTAACTCAGTGTGCACCGCAATCAGACACCTGTTTTACTGCAATCTTGAAATTCTCCATAATTGCCTGATTGTGAATGCTCATGTGTTAAACCTGTTACGTACGTCCTAGTGGTTTTCCCTGAAAGTGTCCGAGGGTCTACCTAGCAGGATGGAGTTCGAGCTGGCCAACCTAGAAACATACCCGGTGGCACAGCTTAGGGAGTTCTGCCAGGTGAAGGGGGTGTTCTTCAAACGAGGCACCAAGAGAGAGGAGCTTCAGAAGAGCTTGAGAGCATGGGCATTAGCCGACCCGGGAGAGAGAGGGGACGAGGGGCAAGGAGAGCGGGTCGCTCTAGGAGAGCTTGACCTTCTGCACATAGATGCTAGTGACAATGTGTTGCCAGGAAGACGTTCCAGGGCAGGCAGAGCTTGCGGACGAGGCGGATACCTGGGTCAGTACCCGGGTGTCCAACAAGGGATCTGGCGGGGACCCCCAGAAGGGTGGACAGGGTTTTCCCCAGAAGAGAGAGGGGGGAGATAAAAAGGAGTTCTCCAAAAGCCCCCAAATTAGACTGCAAGGGAGAGGGGTAGGTTCCCAGCCCCAATCTGCATCTCCAAAGCCTACTTATCCTGACCGAAGTCAGCAGCCCAAAACTGTCAGGTGCTATGAGTGTGGGGAGGTGGGACACTACAAGGGGATCCCCAGTGTTGGAAAAGGACCCCAGCCCCTACTGGAGGTAAGAGCCCCGGGGTGGCTAGTGTAGCGCTGGGGGAGGAGTTGTCCCTAGATAAGGGGCGTTAAGTGGGCAGGCTTGACCCTAGTATCCCTGGGGGACAGGGGGATGGTCCCACAGACTCAGGTACCCTCAAATACTGCTAAGTACCGGCAAAGGGTCCTTGTTAACGGGCAGGGGGTGGAGGCTCTGTGTTGGACAGGTGCCAGCATGACGATTGTGAGGAGACAGTTGATGTCCCCGGAGCATGTGATTCCTGATGTATTCCACCTGGTTGTGATGGCTGACAACAGTGTGGGTCACTACCCTGTGGCCCAAGTTCCCTTTGAGTAGGAAGGGGTCTCAGGCCTGTTGAGAGTTGCGGTGAGCCCTGCCAAGCCAGTTGACTGTTTGTTGGGAAACGACTTGGAGCTGGAGTTCAACGCACACGCCGAGATGCTATGACTACCGGGATGGACCTGTGCGGTCACATGGTCCATGGCTGCCCAGCAAGGGAATCAACCAGGGCTGGAACCTGGAACAATGGCTCAGCCCACCGCTGAACAGGAAGATGCCTTAGAAGATGCACCCCGTGAGATGGATGGGGCACCCACTGCGGTGGCCCTGGAGTCCACGGAGGGTGACGTTGGTCCAGTGGGGGACTTGCCAACCCCTGCAGAGTGGCAGGTGGAGGGAGGGCCTTCTACAGAGTGAGCCTAAGGCTCCGGTGCATGGGTCCTCGAGGGTAAGTATTGGCATAATTTGCGAATTCGCGGTACGCAAATTCGTTCGAAAGTGAATTCACGGTCTGCAAAATCCGCGAATTTGTGCGGACTTGCAAATTTTTTAATTTTTGCGTGTTCGCTGGGTTTTTTTCAGCTTGGCTACTGCGAACTTACCCATGCGGTCATTATTGGGCGCAGCCATCTTGTTCGCGTAAGGAAAACAACTCGGCAAACTCAGAATCAAGGTAAGTCAACGCAGCGCACGCGAGATTGTATTTTTGAAGCGCGAACAAGCAAAAAAAATGTGCGAACTTGCAAATTGCGGATTGTTTGACAATTTCGCACGATTCGCGGACCGCGAAATTGCCGAAAATCCGCAAATTCCGCAATCAGAACAAATTTTCAGCCCATGCTTACTCGAGGGCCTTAATGGTCCCCCAATGCTATTAAGCCTTTCTAATAGAGTTAGCGCCTGAGAGCCCCCTGGTGGGACACCTGGGCCAAGATAAAACATTTACTCGTTTGGTCCCGCACTTTTACTGGCCCATGATGAGGATCGCCTTTGACACCTTCTGCAAGTCTTGCGTGACTTGCCAGGCAAGTGGAAAGACTGGGACCAAAATGAAGGTCCCCGTGGAACTACTACCGGTCGTCGGTACCCCTTTCGAGCAGGTAGGCATGGACATTGACGGGCATCTGGATCCGCCGACCACCTCTGGACACCGGTTCATCCAAGTTTTGGGGGACCATGCCACCCAGTACCCGGAGGCCATCCCTCTGAGGACCATCATTGCACCTGCGGTGGCGTGGGCCCTGATGATGATTTTTACCCAGGTGGGTTTCTCCAAGGTTGTGGTGTCGGACAGGGGCACCAACTTTATGTCAGCCTACATGCAGGCCATGTGGAAGGAGAGTAGGGTGACTTATAAGTTCTCCACTCCTTACCACCCCCAGACCAATGGGTTCGTGGAGTGTTTGAATAAGACCCTCAAGAGAATGATCCAGAGTTTGCCAGAGGACTTGAGGAAGAAGTGGGACATCCTCTTGCCCTGTCCGTTGTTCTCCTACAGGGAGGTGCCGCCGAAGGGTGTAGGTTTTAGCCCCTTTAATCTCTGTATGACACCCTGATAGGGAACCCCTCAGTCTCGTGAAGGATGGGTGGGAGAACACTCCTAGGAGGCTTCCCTGGGATGTGGTGAGCTACATGCTGGTGTTCCATAGCCAGATGCCCAAGTTGTGAAAGGAAGCATCCGACAACCTGGAGGCCAACCAAGCAGTCATGAAGGAGTGATACGACTGGAGTGCCCATCGGGTGGAACTGGAAGCTGGACAGAAGGTGTGGGTCATGGAGCCGGAGAGCTTAGCGCCCTCCTAGACTAGTGGACTGGCCCATACGAGATACTGGTAAAGAAGGGCCCAGCCAGGTACATGGTAGATTTTAAGACACCACGGCAACCCCACCAGGTGTTGCATGTTAACCGCCTCAAACCGCACCACAAAAGATCTTAACTTACCCTCCTGATGGTGACTGGCGGGAGCGAGGTGGAAGAGCGCTAGCCTCTTTCAGACCTTCTGGAGTCCCAAGAGAAAAATGGATCGGTGAAGGGAGTGGTCCTCTCTTTGTCCCTGGCACTGGAGCAGCAGAGGGACTGCCGCCAGGTATTGGAGCAGTTTGCCTCCTTGTTTTCCCTCCCCTTGGGATCACCCATCTGTGTAGCCATGATGTGGACACAGGAGACATCCCCCCTGTCAGAACCAAGTTGTATCTGCTGTCAGACAAGGTGAAGACCAGCATACAGCGCAAAGTCACCAAGATGCTGAACCTTGGTGTGATCGAGCTGTCCAGCAGCCTCTGGGTTATTCCGGTGGTGTTGGTACCCAAAGCAGCCCCACCGGGCACCACACCTGAACTTCGGTTCTGTTTGGACTATCGATGACTCAACTCCATTACCAAGGCGGCTGCTCGCCCGATCCCTTGAGCGGATGAGCTCATTGACCAGCTACGGGCAGCCGAAAACTTAAGCACTTTCGATCTTACGTCACAATACTGGCAGATCGCCATGGCAGACGGAGCCAAGGAGAATACTGCGTTCTCCACCCCAGAGGGCCACTTCCAATTTCGAGTGATGCCCTTTGGATTAAAAAACGCTCCTGCCACCTTCCAGCGGTTGGTAAACTAGGTACTTTCTGGTTTAGAGGCCTTCTCTGCGGTCTACCTGGATGACATAGCTGTCTTCAGCAGCATCAGGGAGGACCACCTGGAGCATCTCCAGGAGGTGCTGCAGGCCCTGCAACGGGCTGGCCTAACCATCAAGGCCAGCAAATGCCAGATCGGACAGGGATCTTTCATCTACCTGGGGCACCTGATAGGTGGGGGTGAGGTGCAGCCCCTCCAGGCCAAAATCGACACCATCCTGGCCTGGGAGCCCCACAAAACCCAGACGGAGGTCAGGGCTTTCCTGAGCCTCACGGGTTATCACCGCGGGTTTGTCAAGGGCTATGGCACCATCGTGGCCCCCGTGACCGAACTTACATCTACGAAGCAACCACGGAAAGTAATTTGGACAGACATTTGCCTAAAAAGCCTTCGACACCCTCAAGTAGGATGTGTTCACTGCTCCGCTGCTTAGGGCTCCAGACTTCACTAAAGAATTTATCATTCAAACGGACGCCTCTGAGCATGGCATTGGGGCAGTACTAATGAAAATTTTAGAAAGTCTGCGCACTCCCTAATGCAATAAAAAAAAGCTACATGTGTGTAATCTGTTCAAACGAAGACTGCGTGTGACCCAGTGGAAAGGCTGCCAGCCTGAAAACTATGGACTGTATCTGGTGGAAAACCACCTGTTTTGCGGGCGCACAGCGTGAATTAATGTATTTAACTCCTTATTTCGCAAGCACGTGGTGACATCTTTTTCACATTTTTTTGACCTTTTGTTTCCAATCCTATTCATCCCATTCTGTTTTCTTTACGGTTTCTGTTGTTTCTCATATGATTACAACTACCAGTTCTAGAGAGGCTTGTATTTTTCCTAAAAAAATGTTTTTTCTTTTTCACTAAGCAAGACACAAGTCTTTGTGTACATTGTATCTCTGTCTTTTTGGATAGAGGTGTCTTGCCCAGTCTTTTTCAGTACTAATCCACGCTAGGAGCAGGCGGTCTGCGTCTGTGCCACACTCGTGGCTATAGCGGGTTATATACTTTCAGAAATAGAATACATGGATTGATCAGCTCGTGGAGAGGAGGTTATTCAGTTATTCTTATATTCATGAGGAATTCGTTTTCACGTAATATATTTACATACTCGAAGATGGCATACAAGTGTAGTAGTAGCCAGGCACGGCCCGTGCCGGGCGTTATACTGGGGCGGTGACGTCAGACCAAATGTGATGCAGCATGGGCAACGAAATTCGTTTTTTTTTTTTTGGTACTTACCTCTAATGGTCCATATCCCGCATTTTACAACCCCCCACCCTGACCCTCCCCTGCCTGACGTCACCGCCCAAGTATAACGCCCGGCACGGGCCGTGCCTGGTAGTAGCTGGTCCTCTTTCTAGCTACATGACATAATCACGTGACTGTTCCGGTCGCATTAAATGGCGAAGCATTATCAGAGGCGAGTTCTCGGAGGCGGGCAAAGGAATGGAGCTGCTGACAGCATTGTAATAAGTTTGCTTGAAATTTACAGGGAGAATCCAGGCTCTGCTGTTCAGCGCGAGCATTTCCAGGGCTTACGAGTTGGTTTCATAAAGGGGCTGTCTTCTTTTGGGTAGTGCCAAAAGGGGTGGAAAGGAGTTTTTATAACACTATTTAACAGCACAGGTAATGAAGATGTCTTATTTAGAGATTCAGCCAGTCTTCCATGATTAGAGGCATGAGGTTCCATTCCTTATTATTCCTTTTTGACAGCTTAAAAAAGTGATACTGAAGAGTTTTAAACAAGAAAAGCGTATTGTTGGGCATCACCGTTTATTGTTCTTCAGTAAGTAGACTCTTATGTCATTTAATAGTTTTTACCAGTCTCTTTCTGAGACGTTTGAGATTTACTCGTGGTTTTCTCTTTAAATAGTCCAGCCAGTCCTGCTCCGTTGGAATTGGTCTTAGACTATATGTGCACAGCACTCGGTCATAGTGTACGTTTTTCCATTTACACTACTAATTTGTAGGATTGGTTCTCACAGCAGAGTTATGCTGGGTTTTGCGCATGAATTAACAGTCAGCATCCACACTCTTTTACTTGTTTTCTTCACATCATTCAGATTAATGGACACGGGTGGGACTGGGTGTTTGGTCCAATCCTTTTCAGTGCACCATTTTTCTTGATATTGTCTGCACAATCCCACAGTGGAGTGAGATACACAAGTATCTTGTCCCAATTGGTAAAGTGCAGGACTGACCGACACTTATTGAATACCACTGCGGTCGGGCATGGAAGGGTTTGTGGTATTGTGTTACCATAGAGCAGTTCTATGATGGTGTCCAGTCCCAAGTGGGCAAGTTCCATTCGATATCCAAGGTCACCCCATCCCTGATCAGCCAGACAGTAAAGACCACTAGGTGCAATGCCCAGTAGTAGAGCCAGATGTTAACTGGCCCCACACCACCATCGTATGTTGCCTGACGAGCTCGCCTGATGGAATTTGAGAGTGGAGGTTGACCCATATGGAAAACATTTTTTATCCATGCTTCGCCGAGCAAGCACAGAGATGGAGAATGACCCTCTCTAGGACGGCTTGGGAGACACCCCTGCACCCTTCAAGAGTCTTGGTAGAAATTGGGGTTTCTGGTTTGCAGGGTGTACCCTGTCTAAGAAGGAGCCACAATCTCCTTCAAAGAGAAAATGTATCTGAGTAAAACAAGACCAAAACAAAAAAAATACAATATGTAGAAGTTGAGATGTGACTTTTTAAAGATTAAATGAAAAAAATTGCTTAGAAGACACTAACGGTCAAAAGTTTACTTGTGGTCACAAGGGAATGGTACAAACCCAGAGTTCAGGCTGACCCCGATGGAGGGCAGGCTGGCTACAGATTCTCTGCAGTGCCCATTGAAGAAGTTCCTTGTAAGGTAACAATGCGTCTGAAATTTCCCTACAGTCAGATCTCTGAGTTTGAGACGAGCCTCGTAGGCATGTAGAAGATTGAGCACTGCGTCATTGTCAAAGCCTCGGAGATGGTGTCCAAGGATCGATGAGGTGTCGTCATCAAATCTCGCAGTCAGAGCGCATGTTGTCATCAAATCGGCACTGTGTCATTGTTGGAGGGCACTGCGTCGGTTCCAATTAATGCAAAGGGGCCACTGTGCCGATTATTGAAGTAAAAAGCTGCAGAACCCACTTCTGAGGCCCAGGACTGGAGGAGACACTTCAGGAAAGGGTTGGATTCCAGATGACAGAGTACAGCAGCACCAGCAGAGTTGCAAAAAGTCTATGTGCACCTGAGACTTCAGAAAACAGAAGGCAAGCCAGCAAGTCCTCGAGAATCTTGGGTTCAAGGATATGTATAGCATGCCCAGTCCCTTTAACACACAGGCTTTAAGCAGCAGACAGCAGACCAACACAGCAGAGCAGGTAGCAAAGTATCAGTCCCTCCTACAGCACAGATGCTCTTCTTCAAGGCAGAATGTGCTTGGTTCAATTAGAATTCTGTTTTGGTAGTGTCAGGAGTTCAGTACTTGAACCGAAATGTGCCTTTGAAGTGGGGGAGACATCAAATATGTCTTTGAAGATCACAGGGTCCCTGCCTTTCCTGCCCCGCCTGCATACACCCTACAGAGCTCTTGTGTGGGGACAGACACAGTCCTATTCAGGTACATGTGCCAGCTTCTCCTTCCCAATCTACCTTAGGAAGGCCTATCAGCCTGGTAATGGGCCATAAGGATGCAAATGTCACACCCCAGTTCCCTTTGTGTGAATGTCTAGAGGCAATGCAGAAAGCCCAGCTGTCACCCAACACAGTTGTGTATTCAGGGACAGGCAGTGCCACAGAATGGCTACAGTAACAGTAGGTCAACTTTCGAAAAGTCTAGGTCACATTGCAATCATTTTCAGATTTTAAAACATTTTTAGGTTTTCGACCTGGCGAGGGGCAAAGCCCCTCCCAGATCGAAAACTATTGTCTACAGTAGGGATGTTTGGACCGCCTCTGTCTATCATTGGCTAGCTCCATAAATGGAGGCTAGCCATTGGGAGACAGAGGCTGTCAATCGCGCTTTCTCCAGAAAACGCGATTCGGGGGCGTTTCTGGTGCTTTTTTAAGCCCCGCCCCTTTGTCCCGGGCCGCGCTGCGATTGGCTGCCGGCCCGGGACACCCCTGTGACGTCATTCCCGGGCTGCGCTGTGATTGGCTGCCGGCCCGGGACACCCCCGTGACGTCAGCCAATCACAGCGCGGCCCGGGACCTTACTTGTTTCTTATTGTAACTATGCGGCGGTGGGCGGAGTTGTTTTTGTTTTTTTCGGCGCCATGTTGCTCTCATTCTGCGGCCGACCGACGTTGGAGGAAGTCCAGGTGGGTGAGTGCTTGTTTTATTGGTCTTTGATATAACAAAAAAAAACTATTGTGGCCCTGTTGGTCAAATACTGTTCACTTGACTTCAACCGCTGCTCTAATGATACTTACGCCCCTGTCACGCCTCCTAGTGCTTGCTTCCGCCCTCCTATAATTTTGGGCTGGCAGGAAGAAGGGTGGATCGGGGAGATGACTGACCTATAGGCCGCCAACTGAGCTGACTGACTCCATCTGCCAGGACCTCTCCTGAGCGCTGATAAGGGCTGCTGCCTCCTCTCACCCCGACGTGCGCGAGGAGGACGAGGTCATCTGCGAACAGACGCAAGAGAGGGGAAGGACGCTTTCCGTTCCCAGCCAGTACTTTGTCGTTTTACCCTTGATTCGGACATTCCCAAAAAGCACTGCGTCTGTTCAGGAGACCGAGGTAAGCGACGCCAGGCCAGGAGGGGACAGAGAGGGAGGTCAGGGGCATGAGGGCGTAAAGGTTGCCGTTTACGTTGGTCCTGTATGAATGATGTCGAGGTCTGACTTATCTTTACTTTCTTGTTCGCTTCTTCTCTCCAATAGACTAAAGCCCTCGATGAAAACACACAATCTCTAAAGTAAATAGTTTGCTCTTCGTATATTCTCCCTCGAGCACCAGTGAGAGATACAACTGCTCAGGGACAGGATTGCCACCTGGCCAGTTTTACACCAGCATGTCCGGTATTTTAATGTACTCGACAGAGCAAAATGAGAAAAAACACCCAAAGCAGGAATGTTGTCCATTTACCTGTACATATCTTAAACAGTATATGTTAGGAGACAAGCCTTTAAAATATGCTCTACAGCCGCTGTAATAGCGATTTGCAACCAAAGCGCAATATAGGCACTTTTGTAAAAAAAAAAAAATCGCACGATTTTTACAAAAGTGTCGCAAAATTAAAATGTCCTTTTTGTACATCGCAGACTCGAACCGAAGGTATTGTGGCACTTTACTTGAGCATCAGCTAAATTACACACGGGCACATTCATGTCTATTTTAGACAGGGGTGATTATGTGATTTGCATAGAATCAGATGATGGTTGAGCTGACGCTGAGCCTCAAACCTGGTTCCTTAGCTCTTAAGTCTGCAACTCTTGCGGTTAGGCCGCATAATTTTCTGCTAAGTGAGACAGAGCCGTTCAAATTGCACCAGCAGCTGAACGTGTATTAGTGCAAGGGGCCTTTGCGAGGGAGAGCCAGGAGGAGACGACTGCAGCTCATGCTGAGCGCATGCAAGGTGGGGCTAATTAGAATTATACACGTGACTGCCATGTTGTCGCTATCTGATGTTCTGTACTGTTGGTCCACCTCGTTATCCTCCATTTTGCTCATGTATGTGGTGCTTTGATTCGGTGCAAGAATGTAACCGGTCTATGCATTTTGGTTAATAAAGGTTTTTGAGAATAAAAAAAAAAAGTATACAAGTGTCTCGGCTCCTGTCATGGTTGGACTGGGATAAAAAATAAGGCCCGGGCACCTTAAAAAGAGTGGCCCACATTTGTGGAATGCACCTTTTAGCAAAACAATGCTTAATGTTTTAAGTCTTATGAAAAGGAGGGTGTTTATCTAAAAGAGGCTAAGTTTCTTAACTTCACTGAGATAAAAAAAAAACATGCAAATGTTGCCAGGAGCCCAGGACTCTCTGTGCACGGATTAGTTCACAATGATGAACCACACTTAAAAAATAAGTGACACCACTTCTGCTTAGGCCCCCTCCATCAATCTGCATACATTAATGGGCCAGCACAGGGAGAGACTGGGAATGCCATGGTTAAATGGAGGTAATAGATGCCCATCTGCCTCTGGAAAGGACGCTCAGGCTCCCATTGGGCCGCTGGCGGCATCTGAACAGCAGAGACACAGCTCAAATTGGCCACCACGCTGGCCACAGGTGCAACTCATACACCGGCTTGTTGCCTGAGTGCTCGTTTTACCAATTCGACCCTGGCTCCTGTGCCAGTGCATAGAGACTTCTGGCTGGACCCAGGCATTGACAAGGAACCAGCGGCAGAGTGGAGCTCGCTTCAGCAACCTGGTGTTAAACGAGGGTAAATGCAAGAATCTTTTAAAATGAAATTGGCATCAGCAGAATGTTTCCAGAGCAAGGCGCTATTGTCTGCGAAATATTTCATTGCCCCAATGTTTATTAAACCTTTCAGACTCTTACAGAGCGACATGGGTAAGAAGTCCGAAATAAAATGCACTCCTGCTCACTTTTCACATCCCCTTCCCGCCATTCCTCTCTTCCCAGCTTCTTCACTTCGCTGTCCTCCATTTTCCACCTGTATGTATCCTAGCCTTCCTTCTTTCTGCCTTTTTGCTAGTTTTCTCCTTTTCACTATCTGTGCCTCTCACTTCCCCTCTTTAGTTCTGTCCGTAAAGTCCATACTTTTTGCCCATCGGCCTTCTCCCTCTGTCATCCCTTCTCTACTAGCCTCAGGCTTCCAAGACAACAGACGCTGCCCCATTGATAGCCTCACAGCCACCACGGTCCTGGTTATCATTTGACTACCAACTCTCATTGAAATGTGCAAAAGGGCTATATTCTCTGGTAAATCCACGTTTGTTTTTCGAGTAATTTCAGATCGCTCCCTGTCCATAAGGACTGAGGGCATTGATATTGGTAGAAGTTGCGTTAATGGACATTAATGTTTGGGGCCGGTCATGCTTATTAAAGCACAGAAGCTTAAATACTCCTTTCTATAAAGGGACATTGATGCTAAGTAAGTCTATTGACATTAGAGGATTTGGTTTGGAACCCCAACATCAATACTATTCACTGAAAAAAGTTATTTCTTAAAAGTGGCTTAAGGTTGATGCAAGGTGAATAGTCGCCACAAATTAAAGTTTCAAAAGATAACATGTACCAGGTATTATATTCAGCTCAACTCTTACCCTGGTCCAGTCATACTAAATGTCCAAGTTTTAGGACACTTGCAGTTTCCACTACATCAGCTATCAGTTCAGTAATATGACTAATGTTTACAAATCAACAGATACTGCAGTGATAGTGTTTAAAGCCTTGCATAGGGTGGGGCCAGTGTCTATGCAGAGAAAGTTTGAGTGGTATGCTCCTGCGAGATGCCTCCACTGTTATTTAGCAAGACTTGTGATAATTCCCAGAGTTACGAAAGTCAGGGCAGGGGGTTGAACCTTTGGGTACGCTGCTGCCAAACCTTGGAATCAACTCCCTCTGGAGCCAAGACAAGTTAGTGATCTGTGTGTCCTTAGAAGGAGACTCAAACCCTGGTTGTTCCTAAAACCTAGACGGATGTCGGCTCCAGTTCATCTTCTTGTCCTTTCTTATCTTGAGTCAACAGCCAAAGGATGCCTTTTTGGTGATAGTGCGCTTTATAAGTTAAATAAATAAATTTGACTAGTATGCTTGGGATGATACATGACCAGCATACAACGGATGCTCACCTCATTAACTTGAGACACTTTGAGTAGATAATAATAGGTATTCAGAATAAAAAAATACAGTTTTGCAATTACCAATTGCATTTTTCTCTCTCCCCTATCATTCAAAGTCTTGCACACTGAGTGGCACTCTCACTAAGTCTTCTATGGCCATATGCTTGCTCTGTTTCACCCTTGATAATGGGTTAGGTGTTGATTTGAACTTGCTATTCTAATCAGACTCTTTCCTTTTTTGGCTAGATAATGGAGGGTTTTACATGAGCACCAGTTGCATTGCAAGAGGGCACATTCGTTTCGTTTTTAGGCATGGGGTGATTAAATGATTTACTGAGAATCACAGGATATTTATTCAGCTGATGCCGAGAATCAAACCTGGTTCTCCAGTTCCAAAGTCAGCAGCTCTGGTTGTTATACTACATCCTCTCCTCGTGCTTGGGTTCTCTCCGCTGCTTTATACAATATTCAGTGCATTCGATTGTTATACATGTACGCCATCTCCGTTCAATAGTTAAGTTCTAGGATTCCGAACATTTTATATCTTTAGATGTACCAGCAAATTCAGCGTTTATTGGACCCTCACCGACATGTCTCAAGGCTGTTCTGTCCCTCCTTGGGGGAGAGCTGGTCTCTTCTTCAATATCCCATTTTGAAGAAAAACAAGCATTTGCAATGCATGGTCTCACATTAGTTACATTTAGAGCTATTGGCTTTACAAATAAAAATGATTTTTTGAATTTTTTTTGTCCAAAAATATCCTTGCAGTAGCATAGCTACAAAAGTTAATAAATATTAAAAAATGTTGTGTGTACGCTGTTCTATTTATTTACTTTTGTAGCAATCGCAGTATGTTGCGCTTTAGCTTAAGATGTTTAAAAGTAAAGCGCGGCATGCCACAATTGGTACAAAAGTAAATACATGGAAAAGAAATGTGGCATCCGCCCTCCTTTGTTTTTCAATTTCTTGAATTTTGTAGCAATGGCGACACGCCGCGCTTTAGTGTTAAAAGTTTAAAGCGAAAGCCCGGCTTGCCACAATTATTAAAAAAATCAATAAATAAAAGAGAAAAAAGTTGTGCGGCAGCCGTATTTTTAGGTTTCGACCTGGCCGTAGCACTGCAAAGCAGTGCTACGCCCAGGCGAAAACGTTTGTTTACAGTATGGGGGACTTGAATCCGCCCCTTCTTCCATTGGCTAGCTCCATAAATGGAGGCTAGCCATTGGAAGACATGGTTGTCCATCACTGATTCCCCCGTCACGACGCGATTCGGGGGCGTTTCCTTGTCTTTTTTTAAGTCCCGCCCCCACACCCTCCCTCTCGCCGTCCCGTTGTCTGTGCCTTCTCGAAGTTCTCCCTCCCGCCCACCCACTGTCCGTGCCTCCTCCCTCCCGCCCACTGTCCGTGCCTCCTCCCTCCCGCCCGCCCACTGTCCGTGTTCGATGCTGTCCCTCGTCTTGTTTATCCCCCGCCCTCCCTCCCGTTGTCCGTGCCTTCTCCCTTCCGCCCGCCCGCCGTTCGACGTTGTTTTTCACTTATACCAAATGTTATGCAGGTATTCTGTTTACTTGCAATTAATTTGAACGGCTGGCATCGACGTCTCCGTTTTTATACCTGCCCATATTAAGTGTCAAGAAAACTGGGTGTGTTATTGATCTGGAAATCCAACAGTCACCGGTTGCCTATGGCGGCCGCCGAGGGCCCGTCCATGCGCGAGGGCGCGCGTGTGGCGTTGCTCTGCCTGCTCTGGTACAGGCTGAGCGCCGGCGGCAACGTGGTGAACAAGGTGCTGCTCACCTCCTTCCCTACCCGGTCACCGTCTCCCTCTTCCACATCATGGCCATCTGCACCCTGCTGCCGCCGCTGCTGCGGGCCTAGGCCCTGCCCGCCGCCGAGCTGGCGCCGCGTCTCTACCGCTGGAGCATCCTGCCGCTGGCCTTCGGCAAGTACTTCAGCTCAGTTTCCGCGCACTTCAGCATCTGGAGGGTGCCCGTCAGCTAAGCGCACACCGGTGAGGGCCTGGGGGATAGGGATGGTCTGAGGGAGATGGGGGGCAGAAGTCCTGAAGGTCAGGGGACGGGAGGGCCCCTGTGAGTAAAGGGGAGGAACCGAGAGGGACCAAGGGCAACACTTTAGATGGTGCCCGTCAGACACCCAGAGGAAAACTTTAGCAACTGGAGGGTACTGGAGAGATAACACTTAAGCAACTGGAGGGTACTAGTGAGATAACACTTAAGCAACTTGAGGGTACTGGTGCGATAACACTTAAGCAACTGCAGGAGTACTGGTGAGATACCACTTAAGCAACTGGACTTAAGCAACTGGAGGGGTACTGGTGAGAACACTTAAGCAACTGGAGGGGTACTGGTGAGATATGCGTACACCATTGGGGTGGATGTAAACCTGTAGAAAGAAAGCTTTTAAATGTATGTTCTAAATAAACGAGGCATTGAAATCTTTCTTGACACACTTTAACATTCAAAGATGTGGCAGATATTGGCCTTACTGCAAAAAAACAACCCCAGTGCTTGTTGAACCCCCTTGACGTGTCCCCTCGACCTTAGTACCAGTAATTGCCACCTGACCGCCCATTTAACTACTCCCCCTGTAGATGCTGTAAATACTTACATGCCCATCAAGCGCACTTGTGCGTACCTATTACATTAGTACATTGAGTTCTATGAAAGTATGGTTACACTTTATGCATGTAAATCATTTCACAACATACTTAAAATGCACATACAAGCCTATGTAAACACCCTCCAGCTTCACATATAACCAGGGTGTTTATAAACACAGCATTAATCTCCATTAGTGTATTTGGTGCATGTTTATCTACCCTTTCGTTAACTTATTCAGAAGGGCATCGGAGGTGGTGGTCTGCCGAATTAATGTGTCTACGGTTACTGTAACTCTTCAGTATCCACTCCGCCTTGTAATATTTACATACTGGTGAGAGCCGGAGAGCAGAGGCAGCACATAGGGGGTGCTTTTGAGCCATACACACATGCTAAAAAGAAAATTAGAACTGGGGCAGCATCTGCGTGTTATCTCTGTGCTACGTGGACATATCCGTGAACGCCTGGCTATGGCTGCATGGGGAGGGAAGTGGAATGAGAAGGAACAGGTGAACAGGATACAGCACCTGGGTGGGGGGCTCAGCGAATGAAGCGGGAGGAGAATTTCATTTTTGTGCTTTGAAAACATATCTTGTATGTTTGTGGTATTCGTATATGCCAATCTTAACCCACCGGCGGTAGGGCACAGTGCAGGGTAAATTGCGATTGAAATTGAGCAAGCTTGGTTCTGAGAGTGTGGGTTTACTATTACTTCGTGATGTAGTGTACTTTTTGAGAATGCCTGTTTTTGTTTTTGTTTTTGTTTTGCTTTTCTCTGTCTCTAGGCTCTGACTGGGAGTTTATAATTCAGATCGACATGTTTACCAGTCAGGTGTTTGGATGGTGGGAATCTGTCTGGTCCGAATGAGAAGCCGGCAGCATTTAAGGCATTCGAGTAGGGGAGAATTTAATGGAGACCTTTGTGTCATCAGCAAACTGCTGGATTTTGATGTTTTCAGTGAGTAGAGCCTCAAGAGGCTCCACGTAAAAGATAATGGAGGACAGAATGGAATCCTGGGGTGGTCGGCATGGTATGGGGATTTTCTATCTGGATGTGCTCATCTGAGCAAACTGGTATTGGTCCAATGGGTAGGAGGAGAACCACTGAAGGATGTTGCCAGTGAATCTTGTAGCAAGTACAGGTCCTGTTGGGAGGCAAATATAGAGTTCAGAACTTGAGGAAACTAGTGAAATGTGACCTTCGTGAGTTTAAGATTCTTGGGAATGAGTGCATGACTTCTCTAATGCTATCACACCTGAAAATATTAATTGAAAAGACTTTAAAAAATGTTAGGTCGAAGCCACCCAGACAGCACAGCTGGCTGGTTTGCTAATGACAACTTGGGGACATTCAAAAAGCTTCTCTGGGAATGCATTCTGCAAGTTGCTTGCCGGCTCTGTGGTTTGTAATTCACATTTGCTTGCTCTCTGTTCGCGGACTCAATTTGTTTTAGTCTGTCCAGTTTGAGTTTATCCCTTCTTTTCACCAACCCTTATTTACTGTATTCTTCCACCAGTGCCGGATTTCTGTAAACAGACCTTTAAATCTTGTTCTTATCTTATCACATTTGCTGTGCAATTATGCTGGCTACCAGTGGGGTGGGTTTGAAACTTTCGAGTTTGTATATTCCTCCTGTAATATACCTTTTGCTACCTCGTGGATTTTGTTTGCTCACAATTGTCACTTTTGCCTCATGTAACTTAACGTCTGCTTTTGTAATTTTTTCACTCGTAATCTTCTCATGTATCATTTCTGTTTCTATTGTGAAGCGCTGGATTTAGCAGTGTCACTGTTGTGTTATAGAACTCGTCTGCAAGTAATTGCTGTCTGCTGAGCTCGTCCAGTAGGGTACAATAGGTCTCACATTTGCGAGAGATTAAGCTATTGGCAATGTAAATGACAATGTCATTTATCTGTTTTCAAAACCAACACATAAATAAAAATGTTGTCATTTACAATGCCAATAGCTCTAACTTTTGCAAAGGCGAAACCGTTGCATTGTAAATGCTTGTTTATGGTTGCTACTACATCTATAGCTCTTAGTCTTTCAAGACATGTTTTCATATTGAATGAGAGCTGTTTCAAGATGTCCCCCATAGTTTCTATTGGAGTACATGACCATCCTTCTTTTAATGAGATTATTTGAAAATTGTATCATTCTAAGATGGCCCCTATAGTTCTAACTTTTGATGCAGTTATGAATTTATGATGCAGGTGTTCTAGTTCACCATGCATTTATTTCGCAATCTTTTCTGCGTGACCGTGAATGGTACATCTATTGTTCATAGTAACTTTGGTCCTCTGTGACAGTTTTGACTTTGAACCTGAGACGTGGATACGCTGAATGATTTTACAGGCAGTCTTCTGTAGGAAGAAAAATACGCTTGTGTTTTTAGTTGTGCTTAGCTTCTGTTAAGACGTGGTGCGTAGAGCATTCTGTGTATTGTTTTATGCCTTTCTAGTAATTGCTGTGTTCTCCCTTATAGTTTGATTTGACCATTTCAAAGTCTGCTGTTCGGTAAGAGATCAAACATCTGATTAAAACCGGGTGATGTTAGATTCACTGCTGGTTTATAGGAGATTTTTAGTGTCTTTTGTAGATTTTTTCTAGAAATTGATTAATGCATAAGGCATATGTGGAGCCTTGTGCAAGAGTGTGTGATCCTTTGGCAAGGTAATTCGGGCATTTTGGATTTGATATGCCTGTCCACAATTCTTCTGTTCAGACGCTACAGGTTTATGGCTTTAGTTTTGCATGTTGTTGTTCACGTCACTTTGGTTGTAAGGTAAACTCTGGGTTATGGTCCTTTTGTGA
The DNA here is from genome assembly GCF_964263255.1 of Lissotriton vulgaris. NCBI lineage: Eukaryota > Metazoa > Chordata > Amphibia > Caudata > Salamandridae > Lissotriton > Lissotriton vulgaris. The sequence continues at coordinate 658,449,154 of NC_141689.1, forward strand.
AATTGCACACTGGTGTATTGTGGGCAAGCGATGCACGCATTAGTCTGGCGTATTGCTTATATATTTTATATTTATTTCTTGTGTCTCATTAGTGTTTTTTTGTGGTTTGTGTTAGCATTTCCAGGTTTTGTTCCTTTTCAAAACTGAGTCCTGATGATGGACCTTTGTCGCCATCTGAGATCGAAACATCGACAATGTGTCCTCTTTAATATCATTGATTACGCCATATGGTGGTTCAGTCCTCATGGAACATTTGAAATATAAAGAAGAAAACCACATGGAACTGTGGATTTATGAACCTGTATGGTTAAGAGGACTTTGTGCTTCCTCAGATCCCCAGATTGAATACACACTGTAAAATGTACAGGGATTGTGTGTTGGCACTAGTGTTGCTATATTGATGTATTGCTGTATATACTGCTATTTTTTGCAGAATTAAAAAAAATGTATATGGTGTAATATTGATTAATTTTCGATATAAAAATACATCTTTGCTAATAGCAATACACTGTGGATACATGAGTTTTGTACTGATGGTTTGCAGTTGAATCATTATAATGACCAAAATACCACTGATTTGATTTCCATATAAATATTTCCTCCAGGAACATGTTCCTTTTCTAACTTTCTAAAAGTAGCATTTTCAGACTTATAATTTAAAATCTGACTTCACCATAAGTTGTGATTTTAAATTGTAAGTCCAGAGACACAGAACTCCAAATTTACATCTGCTCCCAATTGGATATCACACTTTAAAAAGTTTTTAAGACAATCCCAATATTAACCTATGGGAGAGATAGGCGTTACAGTAGCGAAAAACTCATTTAAGAGTATTTTACTATCAAGACATATAAAACTTAAAAGTACAGGTCCTACTTTTTAAATACATTTCACTCTGCCCATGGAGCTAGCTAGGACCTACCTTAGGGGTGAGTTACAAGTAATAAAAGGACGGCCTGGCAAGTACTTGCCAGGTCGAAATGGTAGTTTAAAACTGCACACACAGGGGCATGGCTTGAGGCATGAAGATGGCGGTCTCAGTCTGAGAGTGTTCTGGACCGTCTGTCATCTGACTTTACTGCCAGCAGAATCCAGCACCATTCAGATCAGCACGGGATCGCCGCAGCCTTCCGTAGCTCCACCAGTCAATTGAAGCCCTTCATCGTTGGGGTTGACGCAGGGGTTCCTGCTTTCCGAGCAGTGGGTGCTTGCAGCCCACAAGATGGTGGCCCTGACCAGACAATGACTGATCTGGTTGCAGGTGGAGGTGCACGGGGTGCACCATGCAAGAAGCCGCCACAGCGAGAGAATGTAAGTGAACCCGCGGAGGACTTGATTGGCAATGGCTGCACTCACCGGGGGTCACAGGTGGGTGTTTGTGGCTTACTGAGTGGGAGCGCGCGGAAGGTGAACGCCCTACACCAAGCCCTCCTCCAACCTTCTGATGTATGCTGTGGTCCCTGGTGTACGGGACCTGCAGCTCCTGCACATGCCCCTGCACGGAACTCTAGATGATCATCTGGCGGTGTGACAACAAAGACAGTGCTTCTTTCTCTGCCTGAGAACCAGCCAAGAACCACCCATAGGAAACAGCGGCCACATGCTTACGGGGCCTGAAGTGGGTGTCACCTTCCATGTTTTTTCATCCTGCTGGGCCCATGTTAACTGTCATGAAACTTGCCCTGGAGGTGGGGTGGGGATGTTCTGACTTCTTCTGCCTCTGAGTGGTAGTACTCCTGTCTGATCAGTATGCCCTAACTGTGCACAGGATCTCTGGTCCAGAGACCTGCATTTTCCTTACAAAGCTTGACCCTTTTTAGTACCTCCTTTCTGAGGGACACGAGTCAGGACTGGCTGTGCTACCACCGTGACGATGCATACTGGGTGCAAGAATTCGGGTGCGAATAGCTGGAGCTCATCTCTGTTGGCCCCGACCAAGAGCTTCTCCTGCTTCTGAGGAAATGCTTGCTTTGTCACCATTGCTCCCTGGTTTGGCCTGCCGTGGACAGGGAGCTGCTTACAGTTGCATCCACGCTGGTGAGCAACTCTACTACGGTGATTGAGTGGTGGCCCAAATTATAGCCTAATTCCCAGAGGAAACGGGGAAAGACAGACCGACAAAGCTGCCCCCTCCCAACTGAGTATCGATCAATACACAACAACGACAACCCAAGCTAGAAGGGAGATGGCAGATAAAGACTTCACAATGGACAAGATCCTCTAGGCCATACATTCCTCACAAGCTGTTGTTGAAACCAAGATTGGAAAGGACAGCTCCTTTGCCAAGACCTGCCTAACACCACAGGTCGCATTATGGAAGCAGAGGGACATCTTTGCACAGTGGTTGAGGAGGTCACCGACCTAAAAGACAAAGTGGCCCACCTCTTTACCAGCATGGGAGAACTCCATCAGTGTGCTGAAGACGCCAAAAACTGGTCCAGATGCAACTGTGCTTTGTTGTATTCCTGGAGGACATTGAGGGTTCTGATTAAGTCAGCTTTCTCGAGGAATGGATTTAATCCTGGGTGGCAAAGAAGAAACTCTGACCCTGGGATGCCGTGGAGTGGGTACACAGATCACTTGCCCCTAAATCTGCTCCAGGCACACACAGACGGCCCATGATTGCGAGACTCCTCAACTTTAAAGACAGAGATTATATCCTGGGGGTAGCCAGGGGCAGTAAAGATCTCCACTATCAAAATTCCAAAAAACATTAATCTTCCCTGACTATACCCTGGAATTTAGGGCAAAACTTAGGTCGTATGAAGCTGTTAAACAAAACTCAGAGACCTCCAGATGTCCTATTTGCTTTTGTTCCCTGCATGTCCTTAGATTATCCATGACAGTAGCTCCCATTTCTTTGATACCCCTAAATTGCTTGGGACTGGCTTGCAGAGGAAATACAACTGTGCCGAACACATCACCAATTATCCTCGTTCTCCAGGCACTCCTCGGCCACTGGACAGCAAACGATCCGATATTGGTAACTGACCTGCACACACTCCCGCCCGTTCTGGCTTAATGCTGGGACCAGGTCACTCTCCCTCAAGTGGAGTCTTTGGCAAAAGAGCAATCCAGCAGACCAGAATCCTCTGTCTCTGATAGGAGGGCCCCGCAGGGGAGACACGCTGCCCACAGAACGCTTCAGCCAAACTCCCTCACCGATATTTTGACATTGTCCATGGCCGGATCTGTAACACCAAAGAGCTGAGGTTCCTGAACCCTATTGTTAAATGTCAAGAATGTTCACAAAGTTGCAGGTGTCCTACTGTGTTGATGCTACTGATAAGAAGGGTCCATCGTACCAAGCCATATTGAAATTTCTTGCTTCTTTTCCTTCCTTAGTTCCATCCCAGTTAGGGTTCCTGTTATAGGGCGGCAGATATATCTTGGGGGGATGTATATGGTGGGAGGAAGTTGGGGGGACAAGGGGTTGCATACAATATGCATAAATGTAATTGTTTTTTTTTTGTTCATGCCTTTTTTCTTCCTTAGGTTGTCACATTGGCGAGATAATGTGCAAATGGCAACAGATACTGTATACTTTAATCTCCTCTCCTGTAGAGCTCTGCCCTCCTTGGCGCACAAGACTGGTGGGTACCCTGCTTAAGTCCACATTGACACCCAATGCCCTACCATGACTTTGTACAGTGCAATGTTGTGGATCGTCATGGTCTTATGGACAAATGAAGCATTCAGCAGTGTTGTGCTATACACACCACTTTCTCTCCTGTATGTTAATGCTTCAGGAGACTTACCTCCTGGTGACCAAATGTCAGTTTTTCGCATAATAGGGGTACGACAGGCCAGAGGATCCCTGGGGTGGTAATCCTTCCAAGACACTCTTTACCGTTGTGGTGACACGGACCAACTCTTATCCCCAAAGCTTCGTATAAGGGGAAAGACAGACCGACAAAGCTGCCCCCTCCCAACTGAGTATCGATCAATACACAACAACGACAACCCAAGCTAGAAGGGAGATGGCAGATAAAGACTTCACAATGGACAAGATCCTCTAGGCCATACATTCCTCACAAGCTGTTGTTGAAACCAAGATTGGAAAGGACAGCTCCTTTGCCAAGACCTGCCTAACACCACAGGTCGCATTATGGAAGCAGAGGGACATCTTTGCACAGTGGTTGAGGAGGTCACCGACCTAAAAGACAAAGTGGCCCACCTCCTTACCAGCATGGGAGAACTCCATCAGTGTGCTGAAGACGCCAAAAACTGGTCCAGATGCAACTGTGCTTTGTTGTATTCCTGGAGGACATTGAGGGTTCTGATTAAGTCAGCTTTCTCGAGAAATGTATTTAATCCTGGGTGGCAAAGAAGAAACTCTGACCCTGGGATGCCGTGGAGTGGGTACACAGATCACTTGCCCCTAAATCTGCTCCAGGCACACACAGACGGCCCATGATTGCGAGACTCCTCAACTTTAAAGACAGAGATTATATCCTGGGGGTAGCCAGGGGCGGAAAAGATCTCCACTATCAAAATTCCAAAAAACATTAATCTTCCCTGACTATACCCTGGAATTTAGGGCAAAACTTAGGTCGTATGAAGCTGTTAAACAAAACTCAGAGACCTCCAGATGTCCTATTTGCTTTTGTTCCCTGCATGTCCTTAGATTATCCATGACAGTAGCTCCCATTTCTTTGATACCCCTAAATTGCTTGGGACTGGCTTGCAGAGGAAATACAACTGTGCCGAACACATCACCAATTATCCTCGTTCTCCAGGCACTCCTCGGCCACTGGACAGCAAACGATCCGATATTGGTAACTGACCTGCACACACTCCCGCCCGTTCTGGCTTAATGCTGGGACCAGGTCACTCTCCCTCAAGTGGAGTCTTTGGCAAAAGAGCAATCCAGCAGACCAGAATCCTCTGTCTCTGATAGGAGGGCCCCGCAGGGGAGACACGCTGCCCACAGAACGCTTCAGCCAAACTCCCTCACCGATATTTTGACATTGTCCATGGCCGGATCTGTAACACCAAAGAGCTGAGGTTCCTGAACCCTATTGTTAAATGTCAAGAATGTTCACAAAGTTGCAGGTGTCCTACTGTGTTGATGCTACTGATAAGAAGGGTCCATCGTACCAAGCCATATTGAAATTTCTTGCTTCTTTTCCTTCCTTAGTTCCATCCCAGTTAGGGTTCCTGTTATAGGGCGACAGATATTTCTTGGGGGGATGTATATGGTGGGAGGAAGTTGGGGGGACAAGGGGTTGCATACAATATGCATAAATGTAATTGTTTTTTTTTTGTTCATGCCTTTTTTCTTCCTTAGGTTGTCACATTGGCTAGATAATGTGCAAATGGCAACAGATACTGTATACTTTAATCTCCTCTCCTGTAGAGCTCTGCCCTCCTTGGCGCACAAGACTGGTGGGTACCCTGCTTAAGTCCACATTGACACCCAATGCCCTACCATGACTTTGTACAGTGCAATGTTGTGGATCGTCATGGTCTTATGGACAAATGAAGCAATCAGCAGTGTTGTGCTATACACACCACTTTCTCTCCTGTATGTTAATGCTTCAGGAGACTTACCTCCTGGTGACCAAATGTCAGTTTTTCGCATAATAGGGGTACGACAGGGCCAGAGGATCCCTGGGGTGGTAATCCTTCCAAGACACTCTTTACCGTTGTGGTGACACGGACCAACTCTTATCCCCAAAGCTTCGTATAAGGCCGGTCCTTAAATCTTTTGTGTATTAACTCCCCTCCGTTGGCATTAGACAATTTTCTAAACACTCTCATTGACGTGGTGCTGGGCTTCCACAGTCCCCCTTTCAGAATCTCGTCACTCTCAAGCTTGATCACTGCAGAGCAGGGTAGCCACCCTAGGTCTGTGTGATATCTGGAGGGTCTGGAACCTTAGGCAGGGTTAATACAAACATACTTCAGCCGTACATAACACATATGTGCACATTGATGATTTTCATGCCAGCCCCAGACACTCTTCTAGTGTCCTAGGTTTAGATACTCCCCTGTGGACGTTTTGACCACGTTCCAGTGCTGCTTCAAATCGGACACCCAGATATATGCTGCTGACCAACGCGGCGGCTTAATACTTGTTATCTCCAAGATAAGACTTATGCTCAGACAGTGGGAAAGGAAATAAGACCCTTTTTCCTGCTTAATTCTGGATCAGTGAGATCACCAGGTATCCTCTGGGACACGTGTAAGGCCACCTTGCTAGGTCATGCCAGAAATATTCTTTGAGAGGCAGAACATAAACGGCATCATCATCACACAATTGGTGGCCAAAGCGCTCCTGCGGAACAGTAACTTTCCAGTGGCTCTGCTAGAAGACAACTGCCACTACTCCAGGAGGATATTTGCCTCCTCTCCTTAGAAGAGGCAAAGCAAATTTAGTGGGCCTCAATGGCACGGGACTATGGGTGGGGGGGGGGCAAAAATGGGAAACTCTTGCACTGACTGGCATCCTGGCCCTTAGCAAGTAGGGTCATCACGGAAATTATCGATGATGCAGGCCATGCGTATTGCGCCTCCCCAGACATTGCCCAAGCGGTTGCAGATTACTAGTTGTCACTCTACGTGGCCTCTCCACGCTCAACGGGTGAAATGGAGACACCTCCTCGGGACTGTATACCGCTGTCCCGTCTTGCAATGGCTGGATGTAGTGTGTAAGCATGGGCTAAAAATTCGTTCCACTTGCATAATTTGCGGATTTTCCGCGATTTCTCGATCCACGAATCTCGCGAAATCGCTATAAAATCCGCCAATCAGCGGCGTCGAATTTTCAGCCAAGCACTTACAGGGTTACAGCAGCAGGTGCAAAATTTGAAGCTAATTTTTTAACCTTTTACAAAAGGGTTACAAAGAAATTAACTTCAACTTGGGCACCTGCTGCTGTAAGCCTGTAAGTGCTTCCTGCGCCTCGTTGCCTACTTGGAACTATTCTCTGACCCTGCTCTGACCCTTGAAGCCGGGTCATAGAATAGTTACAAGTAGGCAATGAGGCGCCTGTCACGAAAATTAAACCTCAACAGGAAGCACTGACAGATATAAAAACAAGCATTTGCAATGCAATAGGTCTCGCATTAGGAAAGTTTGAGCTATTAGTCTTGTAAATGACAATTTTTTTTATTTATGTGTTGGTTTTGAAAATAGCTAAATTAATAGCTTTGTTATTTACAATGCCAATAGTTATAACTTTCGCAAATGTGACACCTATAGCATTTGTAATGCAACATGTTTTGTATTTACGTGATTTAGATGTATTGATATTACAAACTACCATGGCTTTTAAGTTTTTTAAATTAATACTTATATGAAAGTTAATTTATAATGGCAATAGCTTAAACTTTTGTAAATAACTTTTGTGAAGATCATGTTCAGTGTATTTTATTGTGACGAAAATCCAAGAACAGAAGTGAAATATTAACATCTTTTTGTGACATTTGTAATAAAGCTTGAAACATTGAGAGAACATATTTGAACCAGTTGTTGTTGCATGGTTGCGCAGATTGATGCTGGGGTGGCGCTGAGTGGTGCTGTGGTGGTGCTGAGTGGTGCTGTGGTGGTGCTGAGTGGTGCTGTGGTGGTGCTGAGTGATACTGGGATGGTGCTGAGTGATACTGGGATGGTGCTGAGGGATACTGGGATGGTGCTGAGGGATGCTGGGGTGGTGCTGAGTGGTGCTGTGGTGGTGCTGAGTGATGCTGTGGTGGTGCTGAGTGATGCTGTGGTGGTGCTGAGTGGTGCTGCTGAGTGATGCTGTGGTGGTGCTGAGTGATGCTGTGGTGGTGCTGAATGGTGCTGCTGAGTGATAATGTGGTGGTGCTGAGTGATGCTGTGGTGGTGCTGAGTGATGCTGTGGTAGTGCTGAATGGTGCTGCTGAGTGATAATGTGGTGGTCCTGAGTGATGCTGTGGTGGTGCTGAGTGATGCTGTGGTGGCGCTGAGCGGTGCTGTGGTGGTGCTGATTGGTGCTGTGGTAGTGCTGAGTGATGCTGTGGTGGTGCTGAGTGATGCTGTGGTGGTGCTGAGAGGTGCTGTGGTGGTGCTGAGTGATAAAGTGGTGGCGCTGAGTGATGCTGTGGTGGTGCTGAGTGATGCTGTGGTGGCGCTGAGTGGTGCTGTGGTGGCGCTGAGTGGTGCTGTGGTGGTGCTGACTGGTGCTGTGGTGGTGCTGAGCGATACTGTGGTGGTGCTGAGTGATGCTGTGGTGGTGCTGAGTGATAATGTGGTGGTGCTGAGTGATGGTGTGGTGGTGCTGAGTGATGCTGTGGTGGTGCTGAGTGGTGCTGTGGTGGTGCTGAGTGATAATGTGGTGCTGAGTGATGCTGTGGTGGTGCTGAGTGATAATATTGTGGTGCTGAGTGATAATGTGGTGGTGCTGAGTGATGCTGGGGTAGCTCTGAGTGATGATGTGGTGATGCAGAGGGCAGAAAGATACAAAAAGCAGTCTAACAAAGGGCAGAAGGGCAGAAAAACAAGGGAAGAACGAGTCTAACAGAGGGCAGAAGGGCACAAAAACAGTCTAACATAGGACAGAAGGGCAGAAAAACAAGGGAAAACGAGTCTAACAGAGGGCATAAGGGCACAAAAAACGAGTCTAACAGGGGGCAGAAAGGCACAAAAACGAGTCCAACAGAGGGCAGAAGGGCACAAAAAACGAGTCTAACAGGGGGCAGAATGAATCCTGCCCTGCGTGTTTGTCCACGAAGATGCCAACTTTTTGTGCAATACCTCTACTCAACTGGAGTACTTTCTACTGTCTAATCAGTAAGTGCTCCCGCGTTGGCTAAATGTATAGGGGCAGATTTACAATAACTAGCGCATCCCCAGGGATGCACCAGTTATTGTGCGCTGCAGCTCCGCCACCCATGGTGCGCCGCATTTACAATGCGGCGCACCATGTGGCAAAAACGGCACAGATGCGTCACGCATCTGTGCTGTAAAAGCAGCGCATTGCTGGAGCTGCGTTGCAAGTGCGACGCAGCTCCAGCAATGCTCTGGGGGGCCCTATCTCCCAAATGCTTCATCAAGCCTTGCGCCTGCTTCAAGCAGGCGCAGAGTTTTGCCGCAGCATTGGCCTAAAAGTGATTGAGTGAAATCTTGTAGATTTCACTCAGCCACTTTTAGGAGGTGTTCCTGCGCAGGAACGCCCTGCCCTGCGCCGGAATGCCTCCTGACGGTGCAGGGTTTTACAACGTGACGCATCTCTCAGATGCGTCATGTTGTTAATACCCAGCACCATGGCGCATCTTTTGTGCTGCCGCTGCGTCAAAAAAGAGGCACAAGCGGCTTGTAAATCTGCCCCATAGTGCTTTTACTACACTGTAGCTGCGTAAAGGGCCAGAAGATGTCTCTCCAGTGACCATGTGTGCCTGTGTTACAGGCACACATGGTCACTGGAGAGACATCTTCTGGCCCTTTACGCAGCTGCAGTGTAGTAAAAGCACTATACATTTACCCAAAGAGGAAGCACTTACTGGATTAGCCAGTAGAAAGTACTTCAGGGGCAAATCTCAAAAAAATCCGTGATTTCGCAGGAAAATTCGCGAATTTGCAGACTTTTTTTTGCAATTTCGTGGGGAAATCCACAAATTTGCAGAACGCGAATTCGCAAATTTCGCCCATCCTTAGTAGTGTACTAGATACTCCTAATATTTTGGGACAGATTGCTGAGCCTATCACATCAATGGCAATGGGCAAAATGCCAGCCCCGGATAGGTACCCTACTGAATTCTACGTTAAATATAAGGATATCCTTGCCCCTCTTCTCCTAGATCTTTATCACGAGGAGTTGAAGGCTGGATCCTTCCTTAGGGATTTGAACCAGGCTAAGATTGTTGTTATATCCAAGTCGCTCTCCCCCTTGGTTTCCTGTGCAGACTATTGACCCATCTCCCTTATCACTGGGGACGTGAAAATATTCACTGCAATTCTTGCCTTGTGCCTCAGGTGGGTCCTCTGGTCCCTCATCCATTCCAATCAGTGCTGCTTTATGCCTGCGTGAAGCTTGAGGCATTGCTTATGATGCCCCCATCTTGCACTTGCACACCACCACCTCTTGCTGCATCCTCTGGCTCTGCTTGTAATAGATTTAGGAAAAGTATTCGATAGTGTGGACTTTATCGGGCCAAGGTGCTTGAAAGAGCAGATTTCAGAATCCGGTTCTGGAACATGGTTAGGGTATGTACTCTAATCCTACTGCCAGAGTCCAGGTCAACTGTACGATGTCTGCTGAATTTCCCATGCAAAGAGAAAACCCTTCTGGGATTTCCCATGTCCCCCCTTCTTTTTTGCTTGCAATTGAACCCTCAGCAAGACTCATACAATGCAATTTGCAGATTCGGGGGTTGAAATGGCTTCTCGGGCATGAGGACTGCATTGCTCTATATGTAAATGAAGTCCTTTTATAGCTGGAAGACCCAGCCTACAGTGACCCCTGGTGTCTTTGGATTCTACAGCTCCGTGCGGATGTTTCAAGTCTAAAGGTTAACCCTGTCAAATTGGTACTTGACCCTCAGAAACCTGTATTGATTGGCAGATGAACATTCCTATCCGTCACCTCAGCTTTCGATACTTGGGTGTGTGGGTGGCCCTGCATCCTGAACTGGTGGAGAAACTGGCATGGTCCCTTAATGTCGCCCCGCTGGTTCATTCAAGTAAGGCATATCTTAAAAAAAGGCAAGCGCTCCCTCATAACTAACCCTGGGCGTTGAATTCCGCTCTGCTTGCGGAGTTTGCAGAGTTTCCTGCACTTTACGTTACGCGGAGCTCACGGAATTCCCCAAAACTCTGCTTTGCGCAATGGAGCGAAGTTTTTTCGACGCTTGAATTCACCAACATCAAGTTGATGAGCGTGAACGAGGAAAAACCACCTCTCTGCGAGATTTTTCCCTGTTCGCGATCGCCAACATCAAGTTGGTAAGCTTGGAAAATAAACCTCCCGTGAGATTTCGAAACCGGGGGGGTCATGCTTCTTTTCGCAAGTGGTCGCGTATGCTCGCTACCGTTCGCGTTGAGAAAGCTGCTGCTCGAGTAAAAATCTACTTGAGCGGCAGAAAAGGTAAGCTTGCACTGTAAAGGGTGCTGTTTGCAATGATTGCACAGTGCAGACAAGCATCTGGGACTGTGCAATCATTGCAAACTGCATTTTTCTAACATACTCTGCTGCTTGCGGAACTCCACTTAGTGCGACAGAGTTTTTTTTCACTTCGCATAGCTCCGCGTTGTGCAAATCCGCGAACTCTGCCCAGGGTTACTCATAACATGATTGGAAGGATGGCATTGTACAAAATCATGATACAGCAGTGCTTCCTCTATCTCTTGTCAAACTTTCTCTACCCAATTCCTCACCTCTGTTTTCGCGAGATGGACTCCATGATGATAACATTTCTGTTCCATAAATCATGGCCACTGGTAGCAATGGGGTCAGTTGGTCCCCTACGATAGAGGATTGAGCACATCCAACCTCTACTTATACTATCTGGCATCCCATCTTGTTAACAAATGGCTGTGTGGTGGTTGGTCAGATCCAGCTTACAAACTGGAATTGAGTAGACTGGACTTTCATTGAATCCTTTCAAGGCTGTATGGGAGCACAAATCCTACTACGCTCCCCGAAGTAACCCAGCTGTTGTTTGGGGGATTAAGGCAACCCACTGACCCACGGAATGGTGAGCCACACTTACACAGCAATCCCCCTTATGGCATGGCACGTGGCTGTGGGACACAGCATCCCTGGACGGGTTCACACTCTGGGACACCATTGGTATCACGTTCTTGGGAGATGTTTGGATGGGTCCTCAAATGATTTCCTTTCTGGAACTCCCTGTCTCCCTGTCAGGAACCCGATTCCATAAGTACCTACAAATCCCTACAAATATGTCATACGTTATGGGTACACGTTCCCCCAGATACATCAATCCCAGAATATAATCCACTGGAAGCTAAAATTATGTGGGAACATTGGGTAAAGTGGGAGTATCCTAAATATATTGCACACTCATTATTGACGTCCAACACATTTTAGCGATGCTAAAAGCTCGTTGGGAGGGTTGGCTCAGCCCACTATTAGAGGGAGACTGTAGAGATGCTCTGATGGCTCCGAAGGTGCTGGCCATCTCATTGCAGCTTCACCTGGGCAGACCTATTAACCACACTGTGCACATCTTTCCCTCGACGGGCTATATCAAGCCACATTATATCCCAGCCCCTCATGCTTTCGTTGCTCCTAGGCACCCGCTTATTTTTTCCATATCACTTGGATATGTGCTCATATACAGCGATACTGGAGAAGAGTGGTTACTGAACTCTCACTGATCCTAACTTTAGAGCTCGAACCCTTCCTGCTAATGATACTGCTTGGGGTGATAGAGGGCGTGGGGGAAACAGGGCAGACAGGGTCATTATCGGGGACGCCCCTACTGGTGGCCAAATGGAATATTGCAGCTCAATGGAAGTTCGCCAGCCCCTGTACACTATCACTATGGAGTAGAGGGGTGGACTTTTGCACTCAGCAAGAGAAGCCAGTATAAGAAGCACAGTGTTGTCTGGCTAAGCAGGCTCGAATATGGAATAAATGGCACACCAGCCAGCGAACGCTCACCTGCTGGACGCCACCTCGCTCCTGGGGCCCTGACGCTGTGGTCTCGCCGCTTCACTCCATCACGGCGGCTGGAGACTACAGCTCCCAGAGGGCTTAGCGTCCACTTCCGCCCACTTCCTGTACCAGCGCGCCCGGAGGCGCTATTAAACCAGGGCTCTCCCCTGGAGACACGGGGGTCAAATCTTCTTCCTGGCAGCAAACGGAGCACACCAGCCAGCGAACGCTCACCTGCTGGACGCCACCTCGCTCCTGGGGCCCTGACGCTGTGGTCTCGCCGCTTCACTCCATCACGGCGGCTGGAGACTACAGCTCCCAGAGGGCTTAGCGTCCACTTCCGCCCACTTCCTGTACCAGCGCGCCCGGAGGCGCTATTAAACCAGGACTCTCCCTCCGCGTCGCGGACGCGCGCGGACGGTGCCGGGCGGAGCCCGGGCAGAGAGCGGGCCGTCTGTGGCCGTCCGGGGACGACGAGGGACGGGACGGGCCACCCCCCTTGGCTCCAACGCTTTCGTCTGAGAACTCTGCCAGGTACCGTACTGCTTGTTTGCGCAGGGAAGCTGTATAGGGTATTGAAGCCCTCTGAAAGACATTAGTCCTACCCTTTGACCTCACGAAAGAGGAGTGGAAGGAATCCACGCAGCATAGATTTGTCGCGAATAGGCAGGAATCTTCAGGGGAATCATGTCTACCCATCCTAACACCCGATCGGCTGGGAATAAATCAAATAAAAAACCCACCCCGAAACCACCCAGGGGGGAAACAACAAAGGAGGGAGCCCTTGTAAAAGGGAACAAACCAACGGCAATTGACTTAATGCTAAAGAAAGTGACAGGTGAAATTGAACGCATGGAACGGAGTTTATCCTCCTCGCCGAACCTTAATGCCATTACTCAAACACCCTCTAGAGAAGTCCTAATAATAGATAGCCCAAATACTCAGGGCAGTGTATCTCAAATAATTAATGATACAGAGGACATCCCCTGTGCACAAACATCAGGTCCAGAAACCTCTGAGCTTAATGATATAACCCTTAGGAAAAAAAAGAAAGCGACTGGGGAGAAATAAGGGACACCAGAGACAGAGGAAAGCACCAGTAAGAGACAATTCTTCAACATGCACCCAAGAGCACACAATAGCAGTAAATGTCTCGCAAGTAGAACCTATACCACCAGGGTGGATTGACATGGTAGTTATGGATCTGAAAAAACAACTAGAATCATTCATCACAGCACAACTAAAGCCCATTATAAGTAAGGTGGATAAAATAATGTGTGAGCTCGCCAAACAAGCTAAGGTTCTAGAACACACACTTATTAAAACTCCCCCCGACCCACCCCAATTAATTGAGGAAGTCACAAATGATAAGGCACACCCAAAGAGAGCGCAAAATAACAATTGTGTTAGTCACTCCCAGCAAGAAATAGTCCAGATTCACGAGGCCCCCAAAACTGATCAAAACCCCAAAGGGGGTATTAATGATAACGCAAGAGGGAGACAAAACCAAGGGGCAAATAATACATAAAGAGAGAAACCCACCCCACAACCTTTAATGCAATGGAGACAAGACGATCACACCCAGAGGGAAGGGAATTATAATCACTGTCACACAGACCCTGACCCCTTTTATAACAACAATGCTCCACACATAGATCTCCCCCCCGAGGAATGCCCTTTTGTAGTTATCTTTGCAGGGGTCCCGGAAATTAGACCAAATGAGCGAGAAAGCCATTACCAACTGCTGCCCAAAATCTCCAAGTGGCTGAATATCCATAGGCCCTTAAATAATGGGGAGAGAGGAGAGATAGCAAGTGTAAGAAGGGCAAGCTGGATTGGAGGTAGAAATAAAGACATCAGAGGTGACTGCATAGTTGCACACTTCACGGATACAAGTTTGGTTGAGTATATCTTGAAGAATTCCAATAGGAACCAAACCAGTACCATTTGCGCACTCCCACTTGGGTATTTTTACCCTAGGTTTAGGAATAATAATCGCGGGGGTGACGAAGGAGGGTGGACGCGGGTTAGAGCACAACGCCCACACAGACCGAGACTAGCAAGCCGCCCTGAACAGCCCTACCCCCCCCGAGATTACGCACAATGGTCAAACAGATTTGCCCCATTCCAATCACTAGAAGATATTGATTGACTCACACCCCCAGAAAATACTAGCGACATAGGCCTGGCTACCAGTGGCTGTTCTGGCCCAGAAACACGGGGTGTACGTGGGACTGGGGAGAGCACCCAAACTGAGAGCCCAGACTTACCGCGGGGGCAGGGGGGAATCAAATTGTCTAAAATAGATTCTCCAATAGTTGGGGAGGACATATTAACTCTAACACCCAAAATAAAAGGCAAGGACAAGATGGAGGGTCTGACCATCCTTTCTTGGAACATCGCAGGGCTAGAAGCCAAACTCAAAAGCAAGGAATGGTTAGAATTCATAAAGTGTTTCCATGTCATAGCACTCCAAGAAACTTGGGCTAAGGACTCAGGCCCATGCCAATTGGAGGGCTATAAGTGCTTTTTTAAACCCGCCCAAGGATCAAACTCTGGTAGAGCAAAAGGAGGCCTAGTAGTCTATGTAGACTTAGATCTGAAAGGTAACTGGTCATACCCAGATTGTCTCTCAAACAATATACAAACAGTCAGACTTCTTCATAAGGGGGAGAGTCTACTGTTGGTAAACTTCTATAACGCCGGACCAGTGGAAGGGAACTTCCCAATACTAGCGGAGCTGGAAAGCAGACTAAGTGAGGAACTAGAGCAAAGGACAACAGGGCCAGAACCAATTGTTCTGTTAATGGGGGATTTTAATTGTCATTTATGCCCCAAATTACTCCCCCCGACCCCTGATTGGTCAGCTTGTCTATTAGAAAAGGGTCCCCACTTTACTCATTGTAAAGAGGGAACCACCTTGATGAAGTTAATAGAAAATTTTGCCCTCACTCACGTCATGGATTTAGCGCCGCTCAAGGTAGGCGATTCCCTAATACCGACATTCAAGGGTAAAGGCGGGGGGTCCATAATAGATTATATAATGATCTCAGCTAGTGCAAGAGATCAGATTTTAAACACAAGAACAGAGTGGAGTCCCTTCAGTGACCATAATCCCATTATAATAGAAATAAAAGGGAATGATTTAACTAAAAAAGATCCAGGGTTGATTTACCAATCAGAAATTCAACCTATTGCCCAAGGGAGACGCTTAAGGTGGACAGTAATCAATCCCCAGGAATTTTATGTCAAACTAGTGGATGAAGGGAAAGCCCATATAGAGACCTGTTTAGAACATACAACAGAGGACAAAGGAGTAGTAGAGGCATTTGAGAACCTGACCAAAATAATTGAGAGACTCCTGACAACCAAGAAACCAGCAATGCAGCTATCCACGCCAAGATGGTTTGACTCTATCTGCTCTAAAGCGCTAAGAGATTTAAAACTGAGCCTGAAAAAAACCCCAAGAGACAAGGTTGAAATCACTCGCTGCAGAAAAAACTATAAAACCCAGGTAAAGATCAGGAAAGGGACTCTTCAAAAAGAAGTTTGGGCAGACCTAAGGGAGGCGGGCGAGAACAAAGACTATGCCCAGTTCTGGAAAATCATAAATAGACCATGCTTTCGTGATTCAAACTCCCCAGTCATCAGCTCTAACATCTTACCAGAACAGTGGATTGCGCACTTTAAATCCCTGTACAATCAACAGGAGATAGACACTGGTGATGGAATATGGAGGGGACCAAGGGCAGACAAACTAGAACTATCCTTGGATGAATTACTCAAAGCAATCTTGGGTCTAACGCGAAATAAAGCGCCGGGTCCGGACGGGACCCCCCCTGATCTTTTCCTGAGTAACACTGACCTATGGGCCCCAATGGTAACAAGGGTATTGAATGCAGCAATTAAAACGGGACTGCCGAGATCATGGTCCACTGCGGTGATTGTCCCGATTTACAAAAAAGGCTGTAGGGACAGCCCGCAGTGTTACCGTCCAATCTCGCTCATTGACGTTTCCGCCAAGGTACTAGGGAGGGCACTTCTCAACCGTCTACTAGATTGGACTGACACCAATAACACCCTGGTGGACACCCAGTATGGGTTCAGAACAGGCAAGTCAACCACCGACCAATGCCTCAACCTATACTTGCTCTCCGCTAAGTACACCAAGGCATCGGATGACACCATTTACATGGGGTTTATGGACTTAGCAGCCGCTTTCGATAATGTTAACCGAGCCAAACTCTGGACACTCATGACAAACCTAGGCATTGACCCGGATCTCATTAACATCTTAAGGGAGCTACACTGGAACACCACGGCCAAGGTCCGCTACAGTGCGGGGGGGGTGAGTACTGATCCCTTCCTGTGCTCGGGCGGGGTGAGGCAGGGGTGTATCCTGGCGCCATTCCTGTTCTCCCTCTATATAAATGGCCTGGAGAATGACCTCATAGCATTGGGAACCGACTGCCCTAAGGTAGGCACGCGTCATCTGCCAGTACTTTTGTACGCCGATGACGCGGTTCTCCTAGCCCGAACGGCGGTTGGTCTGCAACTGTTAATCAAGGGTTTCTCGGATTTCATGAGGAAATTGGACCTCTCTGTCAATATGACAAAATCATTTGTCATGATAGTGGGGAAGAAACCTCAAAAGAAATTTGTATTCAAACTGGGGAATCATGTCCTGGACACTGTTAAAACATTCCCATATCTGGGCCTTTTATTTGACGAGAAGTTAAACTTCGCCCCTTTGATCGAGGAGAGGGCGAGGAGACTAGTCTCAGCTAATGGGGCCATACTGAACTTTGCACGTCGAATGGGTCGTTGGTCCCCAGAACAAGTGATGACTTTGTACAGATCAGTGAGTATCTCAAAGACCACTTACGGAGCAGAAGTGTGGGGCTGCAGAGATGCAAAATTAATTCAAAGTGAGGAAGATAAATTTCTAAAAAAACTACTAAAACTCCCACTGAGCACCACTGCAGCAATTACTCACGAGGAGCTGGGAACCACATATATTGCTGATATTATTAGACTGAGACCTATAATGGCCTGGCTCAAAATATGGACAAATCCTAAGGCAGAATTATCCAGACAGATCATCCAGGATTGCTTGCTGAAAGAGAAACACCTTCAAATCCCATGGCTGAAATACGTCAAAGATACTCTGGGGGATATTGATGAACAAATGCTATTCTTGGACCCTACCAGGGTGGATATATACGCTAGACACTCTGTACAAAGCCTATTGTTGGATAAATTTAATGGCAGGAGGAGGGAGTTGGATTTAACTAAATCCTCGGCAGTTGCCCACTCCCTGGTCTCTAATCAAGTTGGCATGGAACCGTACCTCTTTTTAATGTACAGTCAGCACGAGAGGTTTTTAATGACTCGTTTTAGGCTCAATTTGTTGCACCATATTTTAGCTTATCCATCAGGTTTTACACAAACAATTGAGCAGAAGGGTGCCTGCGGCTGCGACAATAGGTCTCCGCAGGATACCCTTCACTTCGTTTTATTGTGTCCTTTTTATAAAACCCCGCGCCAAAGATTTCTGGTGGGCGCCTTGAAGGACTCAAATATTATCCATGCTAAAGCTGCCTTATTGTTCCTGCAAAGAGCCACTGAAACGCGAACCCTATTTGCTGTTATAAGTTTCCTTAAAACTGTTTTTAAACTGAGAAACACAAGGGGATGATGAATTGGTGGGTTAGGGAGGTATCTGAAATGTTATAGGGGGTCCTGTATCACATTTGCTCACAGGTTTTTATCTGTCACAAACAAAATCCTTCCTTTTTTCTTTTTTAACCGGATGTCTTTTTCTCTGTCTTCTTTTTAACAATTGTCATGTTGATCAGAATGTGCCTTCTTGTGATTATGTATTATGATGATTATGTATTTTCATGATGGTTTTTAACCTTCGAAACAAATAAATGATTTGATTTGATTTGATTTGGAATAAATGGTTTGAAGGCAGGATTTGGCACTTTTTGTTCTGCCATTGATATGCTTGTGAAGACTTCCATTGCCATCAGGGCCTTGTATCGGTTTCAATGTGACTTATTTTAAAAATATTAAAACCAATAAAAATATGTTTATTAAAAAAAAACCTGCACAAACAGGGTCTGCAATGGCAGGCCTGAGCCATGTTTGTAAGATCTAATGAGTTGGTGGCACAATCAGTGCTGCAAGCCCACTAGTAAGATTTAACTAACAGGTCCTGTGCACATATAGCGCACATTACTAGGGACTCACAAATAAACTGAATATGCCAATTGTGGATAAGCCAAAGTTATCATGTTTAGAGTACAGAGCATATGCATTTTAGGACTGGTTAGCAATTGTAAAGTGCCAAGAACCGTAAAGCCTGAAAAAATGAAGTCAGCAAAACAGGAGGACAGGATGCAAAACACCAGGAATAACCACACCAAGGATTCCAAGTCTAACATTTCTCTTTTTCTTTTTAAAAACAGAAGCAGATAATACATTTTACACAGCTGCGGCCCCTGCAGCTAAGAGCTGTGGGGCAGTGGGGTCGGATTGGGAGGGGGGATTTGACAGATGACCACGAGGGAAAAAGAAATAAATAATTAATTTTCCCTCATCATTGTCTGTCAAAATACTCACCCACCAGGCCTCATCACTCTTAATGGGGTTTCTGGTTGGCCAGAGCATACACCTAGGCCAGGCATTCTTCTTCAACGAGAAGTATTCTGGATAAAAAAATTGCAGACTTTAACACCATTTGGACTTAATGATAAATTAGAGATGGTATGCTTCCTCTGAACAACACATAGATTAGAGCCTGAGACACACAGAAGATCGAGACACGTAGCTATATTGGAATATTCTAAGAAGAGCTCACTTAAACATCAAACTTAGTCCCTGAAGTTTTAACTGTTGACCATAGATAATTGTGTGTTAAAAAATGAGACACAGTGATATTGCTTCATGAATTAATTTGGGATGTTTGTTACTTATGATGCTAAAAAAAATGAGATATAGAGTGATTTCATTGATAATTTGTTAACTTCATTATTTGGAAATTTTGTTTGCAATATTAATTTTTGTACACATGTCTTGTTCATGCACCAAACAGAAAAACTGTCTAAATAGCGCATATTTTATTCACTTCAAATCTTAGTTAGCATGCGCCATAGCTAAGTTCAATTTACCACACATATCATCTCTTTAACATGTGATCAATAAAGTTGTTCGGTAATCACATTCAGAAAAACAAGATCTCAACTTTCAGTCTCTCTTCAGAGACTATCATGTCAGCTTTCCTTCAGTCCTTTTTCTGTTTTCGATTTCCTGGTCGATTTGCGTACATTAAGCTATTCCACTTGTTGTCCTCAGTTTAATTGAACACAACAGAACACAAATATAAAATAATTTTCCAAACGTGTTCACACACGTATCATTATTTCGTTTTTTAACAACATGGATAGTGCCTTTTATCAGTGTTTGTTCGCGAAAATTCATTTGTTTATTTGGTTCCAGTTTCCGTAGTCCTTCGTCTATGCTAGTTGACAACCAACACGCTAAATAGATACCGAAAACGGACTCTCTATTCGCGTCTCGACATGGAGACGAGAACGCCGTTTGTCGGAGCTTCCCGTTTCAGCGGGTAAGTTGATTTTCAGCTGATTCTCGTGCATCATTGAACTAGCGCCCTACGCATTTTGCAGATCGTCACGTTTGATTCCTTTTTTCTTACAGTCACCGTCTCTACGGGACTACAATAATTGAATACTACGAACGGCTCTGAGTTCACGTAGGTGAGTCACACAGAGCATACAGCTTTGTGCTCACTTCATATGGCCGGGATGCCTATCAACCCCTCCCAACACAATCCCCAAGGATG
Organism: Lissotriton vulgaris; assembly: GCF_964263255.1. Classification (NCBI taxonomy): domain Eukaryota; kingdom Metazoa; phylum Chordata; class Amphibia; order Caudata; family Salamandridae; genus Lissotriton; species Lissotriton vulgaris. The sequence continues at coordinate 658,469,607 of NC_141689.1, forward strand.
GGAAGACGGACGCAGTTCTGAACTTTTGGAAGGCGGGAGGGAGTTACCCTCCCGGCCGTATTTATTAAAATATGAAACAAAATTAAAACATTAAAATAACAGTTTCATATCATGTACAATTTTTCATTTAAACATTTCGCTGCAGTCACGTTTATTGGCTAACCTTAACAAATCTCTAATACAAAGGTTCTCCTAGCCGAGTCTAAACATCCTGCAAATGCATACTTTCTAAATAAAAATTGTGCATCCTACCATTACGGGCCAACGGCAAGGTCGTAACCGGTGTCAGATCCCTACTACCAGAACTCCCCCCTCACGGTGTGAGGGGCGGGCGCACAGAGGACTGTACCTCTGTGCCAACTTCCAATTTCCCTTGTCTTAGCGGGGGCCCCTTATTTAACTCGACGCTATCTTAATGGTCGTCCGAGGACTCGTGTGAGGTGTCTAGAAGGTAGCGTGGACCCCCCTCCCACCCCACACTGTTCATCACATCCGCCGTCGCGGATATCCTGGCCCCGGGAAATTCCTAGGAGGGGCATCGAGCCGCCTCCTCCCCTGGGAGGGGCCTATGACCGCCATCCCTTCGGCGACCCCATACTTAGTGGGTGCCGCCTCCCCGTGTGAGGGGCCAATGGCCGCCTCCCCACGGGCGCTCCCATCCATAATGGGTGGCGCCCCTCCTCTAGGGATCTTGAAATTACTGCTCACCGATCATGACCTTACCGCCCGACCAAAATAAATACAACGTTTTTGAACCTAATGAAGAGAGCGATAAAGCGGTTAAACTGAACATTGTAATATACATCCGCTTATCTACACATGCCACACATTTTAATTAGACTGTGATACTCCGCTCCGCTGAATGAGAAAACATGCTATGAAGCGAGCCATTTTATTGCAGTTCAAACATTGACATCTTTATTTCACACCAAAACCCTGGAAAAAAGATACTATCAAAGCAAATCAACTTCATTGCACTACTAACGTTGCCATAAGGGGCTGGCGGGTGGGTCAAAATTGCTCCTTGTTCCGTCGAGGGCTCACGTACAACGAGAGGGTGCAGCTTCCAAGCACATGAACAAGAGGATGCTTCTTTGGATTGTTGCTCCTTTTATTCCTCTTCGGGAGGGCGTGTACCCTCCTCTGGTACGCCTACGGGGCGTGGCCAACGGTGTAGGTGTCTAGGACAACCCTTCTTGGGCGGGAAAAGGCGCGCCCCGGCTACGCCGCTTCGGGCATATCAGCCGAGACACGCCCCCCGCCCAAAATGGTTTCCCGGGGGGATCCGGGCACCCTACCATACGTTCGGGGGGACCGAGTGGTCGCCCCTTTCCATATGGCCGGGATGCCTATCACCCCCTCCCAACACAATCCCCAAGGATGGGAAGACGGACGCAGTTCTGAACTTTTGGAAGGCGGGAGGGAGTTACCCTCCCGGCCGTATTTATTAAAATATGAAACAAAATTAAAACATTAAAATAACAGTTTCATATCATGTACAATTTTTCATTTATACATTTCGCTGCAGTCACGTTTATTGGCTAACCTTAACAAATCTCTAATACAAAAGGTTCTCCTAGCCGAGTCTAAACATCCTGCAAATGCATACTTTCTAAATAAAAATTGTACATCCTACCATTACGGGCCAACGGCAAGGTCGTAACCGGTGTCAGATCCCTACTACCAGAACTCCCCCCTCACGGTGTGAGGGGCGGGCGCACAGAGGACTGTACCTCTGTGCCAACTTCCAATTTCCCTTGTCTTAGCGGGGGCCCCTTATTTAACTCAACGCCATCTTAATGGTCGTCCGAGGACTCGTGTGAGGTGTCTAGAAGGTAGCGTGGACCCCCCTCCCACCCCACACTGTTCATCAAATCCGCCGTCGCGGATATCCTGGCCCCGGGAAATTCCTAGGAGGGGCATCGAGCCGCCTCCTCCCCTGGGAGGGGCCTATGACCGCCTTCCCTTCGGCGACCCCATACTTAGTGGGTGCCGCCTCCCCGTGTGAGGGGCCAATGGCCGCCTCCCCCCGGGCGCTCCCATCCATAATGGGTGGCGCCCCTCCTCTAGGGATCTTGAAATTACTGCTCACCGATCATGACCTTACTGCCACAGGCCTGATAGTTGACCGGCTATCCGGACCCCCCACACTCCTACTAAAGGTCATGACTATACAAACCCCTTAACCATGCTATGAAGTCTCCTATGAGTAAGACATTCCCCTGCCGGGACAAATGAACCCCATCTTCGAGATACATGTTATCCCCCCGAATACATCCATGCGGAATACAGTGCAACTGTCCTGAACGAAACAATCTACCCAGCCTGTTATTGACTTTCTTTACTGAATGATTCAAAGCTGACACAGAGAGGGCCCCCCGCCACACCTTCCTTGGAATCATGTGTGACCATGCTATCGTGCACCCCGGAATCCTCTTTGCCAACCAGCTAACAGTGGATAGAACCCGCTCGAGGAGTACTCGCCGACCGAGCGCCACCAAATCATTGCCTCCCAGATGCACTATGATTATAGACGGCGATGACCTTGTCCGCCCTAACAGTTCCTCGACAAAACACTGAAACCGGTCAATACAGAGCCCGCCCCTTCCGTGGAAGGTCACCCTGTACCCGTATTCCCCAGCTGCGTGAATCATGTCACCTGCTTTGAATACGTCCGCGGCACGCCTCATGTATGAGTGGCCCACGACCCACACCACTCTTTCCTCAGCCGGTGATCTTTGACCACTGGTCCCCAGGTGTCGGGTCGACTGCACAGTCCGCCCCGCAAGCTCGCGAAACTGTAAACCAAACAAAAGACAAGAAGCGTGAGTGCATGACATTAGCTTCACAACATGTGCAACTGCACATACCTTTTATAACAGTTCGAGGACCATCGTCCCAATTGTTTCACCATTTCCACACTCTGACCCCTGGCTGTAGCTTCTGTAGCAGCCCCTATCCTGAAGGAATGGGTCCCAAAATCGCTCGGGTCCAAGCCCGCCGCCGCAATTGCCAAAGTTAACACCCGCTGAAACTTAAACCTTGTCAGTTGGGTGGCGTCGGTGTGTCTCAGCAAGCTTCCCCCCCATGCTACCGCCCTTTGCGCCAGGTATTCCTCAACGCACTGCACCGGGCACATGGGGGACCCTCGCATGCGCTGGACAACAATACTGTCCCCCATCGCACCCTGGTCGGTTTTAGACCTGGCTATTGTGATTACCATTGAATCACCCTTGATCTGAACGTGTTCCCGACACAGGCCTCCCCTCACATCCTTCTTATTTCTTGCCACCAGCTCGCTCACCCGCATAGCCCCATGGAATGCTAATGTGAAAGCGGCCCGGAACAGCACTCCTTCGGACTGGGAGGAACATGTCGGGGGGAGCACTGACATCAATAAAGACAATCTTTCTAACCCAATCGGGCGCCTCTCGTCTACTCTATGACCCTCGAGGCGTTGCCACCCTTGTAGTGCCTTCTTTACCAAAAAGGACGATGTAGGGTCCTTGATGCCATAAGCCTGCGCCATGAATGGAATGGCGGCCCGGTGCCTATTGGCCGTCGCTGCTGATCGTCCTGCCTTGTCGAGTGCTACTAAAAACTTCAGTACATACTCCTCCTGTCCCCACTTATCTCCTCCTGCTGGACCCAAAAATGCACAATAGGAACGAAACGCTCCTTCGTACGCCTTCCATGTCCTGGGGGCTAAGCTGGCTCCCACGAGGTCCTGTGATCCGGGGCACCGAGTGACCAGAGAGCTTCGGGAAATGGTGCCGCCACTAGATCCGCAGAAGGTAGATAACCCCTGAAGGCCTGTATGTGGGAACGAGAGAGTGCATCAGCCGCCTGGTTCAGTACACCCGGCACATGCCTTGCCCTAAACTGAACGTTCAGTCTCATGCACAGTACTACAATTTCCTTTAATAATCTCAAAATCAACTTGCAGCGTGCTGCCTGGTTATTTATGCATTCAACCACGGGCATGTTATCAGACCAAAATACCACTGAGCGATCACGGAAATTGTCCGGCCATGCCTTCAGGGCCACCAAAATGGGGAACAACTCAAGAAACCCAATGTTACCTGTTAGCCCACTGGTGTGCCACCACGTCGGCCATGTTTGCGCCGACCATCGATTACCAAAGATGGCGCCAAATCCCACGCTCCCTGCCGAGTCGGTCCACAAACCCAGCTCGTCCGAGGATGCTGGTGGTTTGCTCCATACCACTCGACCGTTGAAATCCGCCAGAAATGCCAACCATATGCGCATATCCTGGCGAACCTCTGCAGACAGTCTCGTGCGGTGGTGTCCTTCTCTGAGACCGACCATGGCTTGTGCAATAGAGCGGGGAAAAGGGGCGGGCCATTGGTATCACTCTGAGGGCAAAGTTAAGCTGGCCCACCGCTTGCTGCAACTGATGGATAGTTACCTTCTCTTTGCTAATGCACAATTCTAGCGAGGCCCTAAATTTCATTACTTTGTCCCTGGGCAAACGGAAGCATCCCTCCACTGAATCGAGCTCAATTCCAAGAAACTCGAGTGAAGTAGATGGCCCCACCGTTTTCCCCGGTGCCAATGGCACGCCGAACCGTTTCATGAGATTGCAAAATTCCAGTAAAGCCTGTGCACATTCCGTGTCAGCGGCTGGCCCCAAGAACAAAAAATCATCTAGGTAGTGCATAACCTGTGTATAGCCCGTAGCTCTGGTGAACGTCCATTCCAGAAAACAGCTGAATTTCTCAAAATAAGCACAAGAGATGGAGCAACCCATTGGCATACATCTATCCATGTAGTAGCGTCCTTGAAACACAAAACCTAACAGACGCTGATCCTGAGGATGTACCGGGAGCAACCGGAATGCTGACTCAATATCCGATTTAGCCATCAGCGCTCCGGGCCCCAGGCGATTAAACATGGCGACGGCCTCATCAAAAGATGCGTACCGCACCGAACAGACTCCTGGATCAATCGCATCGTTTACCGAAAGACCACTAGGAGCCGACAAGTTATGAATTAACCTAAACTCACCTGGGTCCTTCTTGGGGACTTCTCCCAACGGTGAACAAATGAAATTAGGAACTGGCGGGTGCCTATATGGGCCCCGGGCAACTTCCTTCGCAATCTTGCTTTCTACCACCATCGGGTGCTGCTGAACAGACAGTTGATTTCTGCACAGTGGGTCCCCCCGAAAATCCCCCGCCGGGATGTGGAAACCATACGAGAAGCCGTCCCGTAACACCCCAGCGGAGACATGATCAGGGTATTCGTTTAGCCAGGGGATCATTGCCATGATATCTACGGGGGTAGGTAGTGGTACCCCTTGGCCGATATTAGACCTGTTTGGTACCTCTTCTACCCCCGGTATCCCCATTCTTGGCTCTGCACGAACTCTCCAGGTGTGAAGAATGTCCGCAACCTGCACACTCATGCCTGAACTTACATGTCCCTTGTGGCCTCATGCACTTGCCTCTGTTAAAATTCCAGCAAACCCCTTTCCTACCCCCATTCCCACCACTCCTGGGTTGGTGATCACCTGCGGGGTTTGTTCGAAAGGGCGCCGCCGATTGATGGCGGGAAGGCGCCGACCCATACTCGCCAAGCAAGGACGACTTCGTCGTGCTCGGCAGGAGCTGCTTCTGCCAAGATACGGAGTCTAGACAGTCCCACGTCAGAGACGAATCGTGCTCCTTGGCCTTACGAAACTTACTATCATAACCCCTCCATTGATCGCCCTCATATGTTTCATAGAAATCCATTATGCGTGTCTGATAACAGGCCAATTCAGTCATAATCTCTGGCTTACGTTCACCCATAATAGCAGTAAACATCCCAAAGGCCTTGGCCCAATTAAAGATCGTCTCATCCACCCTGAAGCCCGCCATTTTTGCGCGCCACACACTCAGATGCAACAACTCCTTCTGAGCCTTAACATACTCAATCTCGTGATGGTCAGTCAGGAGCGAAAACATATTTACATATTTATCAGCCCAAATCATCTCTTTCGTGGCCAGAGGAATATGCTGAACTACTTTCTCCCTTCTTGAGGGCAAAGACCCCCCATTTGCCATTGGCAAAGGCTGCTTACCAGACTCCATAGCTGGTCCCGCTGATTTTCCACCGCCAGCCGCTGGTTCTTCCGAGGGAATCTGTGAGGGGACAAGAGGGAGATTCGCCTTTGCAGCATCTCGCGATTGCCACAACTGCTTCATTAGCAACCTAGCCTCTTTGGCCGTGTCTCCGGGTGCCGCTGCACCCTCGGTATTCTTTCCAAGCCATGCGGCCAACTGGGCGGCCAACTCTGGAGGCATTTCCTCCTCGCTGGTGGGCGTAACTACAACCGGAATCGGTTGGCCTGCATCTGGGATCGGTACCGGGGCCTCTACTGGACTAACTGGGCTTACCGGGGGTGACTCGGGAACTGGGGACTCCCCCCCTGCCGCCCTATTCCTGGCCCTTTTACCTCTCCCTGCGGGGACTACTCCCGGCAATGCTGGTCCGATGACCTTCTTCGGTCTGCCCGTATTATTCATTGCCACCATCTGCTTTTTCATGCTCGCCATATCTTTCATCAGCATGTGGAGCATCTGCTCCGTCCCTGCCTTCTTTCCGGCCTTCTTGCCAGGCGTCGTTGTCGGATACTCGACCCTTGCTGCTTAGCTGCTCAACGAGGTCCTAGATCCGGAGGTCCGAAGTCGCTGGGAGAGAAGGCTCCTGGAAGAGAAACACAAAAATTACAAGTTCTCAAAATTGCTCCTTGTTCCGTCCAGGGCTCACGTGCAACAAGAGGGTGCAGCTTCCAAGCACAGGAACAAGAGGATGCTTCTTTGGATTGTTGCTCCTTTTATTCCTCTTCGGGAGGGCGTGTACCCTCCTCTGGTACGCCTACGGGGCGTGGCCAACGGTGTAGGTGTCTAGGACAACCCTTCTTGGGCGGGAAAAGGCGCGCCCCGGCTACGCCGCTTCGGGCATACCAGCAGAGACACGCCCCCTGCCCAAAATGGTTTCCCGGGGGGATCCGGGCACCCTACCATACGTTCGGGGGGACCGAGTGGTCGCCCCTTTCCATATTTCCATTTCTTTCAAGAATTTTTTTTTTTGTTTAAACATTTATTAACATTCGTGCACATGTACACAGCTTGCGCCCACAACCACAGCATGGCCGGCTGCATGGTATCGTAATCATTGATCATCAATAAGTGAGTAATATTGAACATTAGTCTGACACAGCAAGCCGCCTACAACCACAACCGTATTGAGCTAGGTTTAGTATATCGGTGATAGCAGAGATGGCAAGGTCAAGCACAAAGTAGTCACATGGAAACAACAAAACAAATGTGCAAATCACCTATCCAGCATGTAACATACATCTCTCCCTCTGTGCTTAACACCCGGTAGATTGGCTCTCCTCAATCACATCCGCAACTAGTGTATGCTATCCAATACACGGATATATGTTTGCAATGCAGCAGATCAGTAACATTGAATGTCAGTATAGTGTACCGTGGCTAAGTTAGCTCCCTTGTTGCGCCGTATGCGTGTTACACCTGCCTGGGATAGGGTTGTTCCGGCTCGCACTAATTGTGTAGGTGTCCCCCCTATCTGGCTCTCGGGAATTGTCCTCACTATGTGTACCCCATACCTGCCCGGGGTAAGTCGTACGATAGTGGTGTTAAACATCTCCCCAGCAGGTCCGTTACATAGAGGTAGCATGTACCAACCAGGATTAGTGATCATGTTTGGGAACGCTTACTCTCTGAGTCAGACAGGGCGCCATCCGCCGATTACGTCGCCGTCTGTATGAGGTAAGTGTGTAGTGGGCCCCAAATGTCTGCCGGTTTGGATGTCATCAATTGCATTTCCGAGTATATCCCATATTGCTCCCAACAGTACACCATGTCTTGCATCTATTCCTTAAACTTGGGGGCACGCCCCCTCCCCCATATGCACGCCAGTCGTCTTTTGGCCAATAGCAATGCTACATTGGTAAAATTCCAGCTACTCCTCGGGATTGGCGCCGTATAGCCCAACAAAAACACAAAAGGCTCCATCTCTATTGTGTCATCTATCATAAGTTCCAGTGCCTCATGAATTAGCCCCCAGTATAGCCTCACCTGCGGACATTCCCATGCCAAATGCATAAAACCAGCACCAGGTTGCTTACAACGTTCACAGCAGTCTGAGTCTGCGAGGTGAAGTCATAATTTTCGGGCCGGGGTGTAATACATTCTATGTAGAAACTTATAATGGATTATTTTGAAATGGCAACTAGACATCAATGTTCCCGCGAGTCCACAACAGTACTCCCACTGCTCATCCGTCACCTCACTGCCGAGATCTTCAGCCCAATGCGCCCTGGCCGTACCCACAACTGCTGGTATATGACCACGCATGCTGCTGTATATGCTAGATATCAAATGCGCGCCATCTGCGCTATTCAATACCACATTAAGGGGAACAGTGCAAGGGGGTTATTTGGGGTAATCTGGAAGCACTGTTCTTAATCCTTCTCGCAACCGGATATAATAAAACACCTCCAAAGGGCTGGGGGGGTGTTCACCCAAAAATTGTTCCCGTGAGCGGAAGATCCCTTCAGGGAATAAGTCGCTCCATGTACCTACATTGAGTCGACAACACATATTGCGGAAGCCCACTTCTTGGAGTAACGCCATCTGAGGGTGGTGGGACAGAGGCATTCAGGGCGCGTAGAGTATCGGTGCCCGCAGTCGCTGCCCTATCCTCCGCCACGCATCCACTGTCCACGTCACTGTAGTTGGCGGGGTATCCATAGCACTAGCAGGACCGTATACAATACCAGTTAAGGGCAGCGGGTGGGCTATCCAGTCCTCAACCGCTATCTGCGGCATAAAGCTGGTAGGTTTTATCCAGTGATACAGATAATGCGCCTGTGCGCTTAAATAATATAGTTCAAAGTCAGGTATGTCAAAGCCACCCATGTTATAAGGCTGCGTCATAACAGCCCATTTGAGTCGTGCCTGTCTACCCCCCCATACCAACCGAATCAGTTCAGATTTCAATGCCTTATAAAAAAAGGACCCTGGGTAATATGGTATGTAAAGAAAATAATTAAAAAAATGAGGTAAGACCACCATTTTAATCAGTGAGACCCTGGCAGCCATTGATAACGGAAGCCTTACCCAACGCGAGACGGAGTCCGTCAATTTGGTAATGGCCGTTCCATAATTGAGCCGGAGTGTCTCATCCCTATCTCTGGATATTTGGATACCTAAGTATCTTAGATCGGTATGACACCATTCCAATGGTTAGTCCAGTGAAAATTCCAATATTGCATTAGTAAGTGGAAACAGCTGTGATTTTCCCCAGTTTATCGTTACACCAGATAGCCCACCAAAAGCAACAAACTCCCTCAATAGAGCATTTAGGTTATTCCGAGGGTCTTTGACATAGAGCGTTGCATCGTCCTCGTATAGCTAAAGCGAGAGCTGTTTCTGAAAACAAGGAAAGGAGCTATCTTTGTGTAACTGTCGGATACGACAGGCCAATGGTTCTATCGCTATAGCGAACAGGAGAGGGGACAGCGGGCATCCCTGGCGGGTTGCCTCTAGTGATCGCAAAAGCCCCCGACAAGTGACCATTGGCCAGCACCTTGGCTGTAGAGCGGTGTATAATAAACGTATCCACCCCACAAAGACCGAAGGGAAGCCCATCTTATGCAGGACAGTAAACAAATACCGCCACTCCACGGAATCAAACGCCTTGGATGCATCTAGGAATATCGCAGCCAAAGGGAGTTCCGGAGCCACTGTTTGTATGAGTGAAAATACGGTACGTAGATTGTGGGAGGTCGATCTCGTTGGTACAAATCCCGACTGATCGGGTAGTATAATGCTGGTCATGAGTAGAGAGAGTCTTGTAGCCAACACCTTGGCAAGGATCTTAGCATCACAGTTAAGTAACGACAAGGGTCGATAAGAGTCACACTGTGTAGGGTCTTTACTCAGCTTAAGGAGAGAAGTAATCACCACCTCTCTCATGGATCTGGGCAAGACCCCAACTTTCAACAAGTCTTCAAACAATTCTCTTAATACTGGAGCCATTATATCAATATAGCATTTATAAAACTCAGCTGGGAGTCCGTCTAAGCCAGGCACTTTCCCATTACTGAGGGACATTATGGCATCTCGTATCTCATCCAGTTCGAACGGGCGCTGAGGAGCATTCTATCAGTGTCACTCAGACAGCAAAGCCCCAGTTCTCCCAGAAATCCCTCGAGATCAATGTCATTGGAGGAATGGGATGTGTATAACTGCATATAGTGTGCCTGGAGTGTGGCCAATATACGATCATTATCCCTACAGGCCTCTCCGGAGTCATCCACTAGTTCCAATATGGTGCTAGTTCCACGTGCATCTCGCACTGCCACGGACAACGCTTTACCAGGCCTATCTCTTTCATTATATTGCCGAGCTTTCCAATACTTGTCCCTGAAATGCACCGCTAGCTGTGCCTCTGCCTCATACTCCGAGAGTTTGGTTCGAAATTGTTGTTGTAAAAGCCCTGAACTCCCACCCAGCATTTGTCGCTCTAGCCCCTGCAATTCCTCCTCCAGTTTCTGCATTGTGCGCTGTATGTCCCTTAAGACACCGAAGCTCTTAACTATGCACCAGCCCTTGACCGTAATCTTAAAGGCCTCCCAGATCGTCTCTACGCTATCAACCTTGTCTTTATTGCGAGGAAAAAAATCCTCTATGTCTGTCTTCAGCTCTTCACGAAAGACAGTGTCTAACAGGGCAGTAGGCTATAGCCGCCAAGGACGCCGGGGGCGAGCATAGCCCGGCATGGCTAGTGTAATCAACACCGAACATTGGTCTGACTGGGTCCTGGCCAAATGCCTGGCAGCTGTTAGACAAGGAGCCAATTCTCTGGACACAAGGCAATAATCTATCCTTGCCCATGTCCCTGTATAGGAAGTAAAATGTGTCCCTTCTCTGAGTCCAGGGTGTGTGTGTCTCCAGCCATCCACTAGTCCTCCATCTTCTTCGATGTTTCTTAATATTTCTCTTGCCCTGGGATGGTATTGTGTCTGCCCATCTGCTCTATCCAAGCCAGGGATCATGGCTAAATTGAAGTCTCCTCCCCATATGACGTGGCGCGATCCAATATCTGATATCACTCCCCATACAACTGCAAATAATTCCGGTGTGTCCACATTAGGAGCATAGCAATTAGCAAATGTAACAGTGTCTCCACCCAGTCTCCCCCATAATACAACATATCTCCCTGCCCTATCTGTCCGTTGACCCAGGAGTGTGAAGGAACATTGCGATGTATGAGGATGGCCGCGCCTCTGGCATATGACGAAAGCATTTGAAAATGCTCTGATCCCCGCCCACCTGGCAGCAAATGTAGAAGTAACCTGAGGAGGAATATGTGTTTCCTGCAGCATCACTACATTTATTTTGTGCCGGTCAAAATAAGATAACATTTGCCTGCATTTACAAGTATCCTTTAGACCATGCACATTCCATGACAATACAGTACATGCATTTGAGTCTACTTCACCCATTAGAAATGATCAGTATGCATTCAACAAGTAGTCATAACTGCCGCAGTCAACCCATCCCACCCCATCAGTCTGATCCCCCAACTGCTCTCTCTCGCGCCGCCCTACTTTATACCATTGCGTACGTATCATAGGCCGCTGTGTAGTCAACCAACATATCTCACATAGAGACCACGCGTGCAGTCCCGAAGCACAGCCATGCACTCTGTCCACATTCAAACTGTGCAACCCCCGCAATTTCCCCCAAAGCCCTCCCCGCACCCACTGAAGCAACCCAAACCTGCCAGTATCGTTGCCCCCCCCATCCCGCCCAGGAAGCCCCAAAAAACAGGGGACAAAAAAGCCAGAATTAGAAAACAACAATAAGGGTATTTTCCGCTGGGGAACATGTCCAGTTGGCAACACAACAGCCCCTCACACCTACTGGATCCACAGCAGTACTGCGGCCCGACCAAGTGGAAAGAGGGGTGCCCAGCGATATAGACGTAGGCACCATGGAAACTGCATCGCCCATATATCTATCCATCAATCAAGAAGAGAAATTAACAGAAACTGTGGAGGGCCCACCAACATAAGCTGTCCTGTACTCACATATGGGCATTCAAGTCATTGATATTCACTCCAGTCCATGACAGTCACTGTTCCTCTTCCTCTATTCTCTCGTGCAGTGAATCCGGAGCCTCTCCCATCCCCTCAGCTGACCTGTTAGTGCGTTTGTAGTGTTTAATGAAGTCCTCCACTTGCCGCAGTTTCGTAAAGAATTTCTGTCGACCTTGGTACGTGATTCTCAGGCGAGCCGGATACAGCAGTGCATAGTCAATCTGCAGGTTGCGGAGCTTGGCTTTTACATCTAGAAACTTCCGCCGCTCCTCCTGCATCATTGGGGTGAAATCTGGGTATATGGTAAAGGAATTGCCCTCATACAAAAGCGATTTCGTGCTACGAGCTGCTCGCAATGCTACATCTCTGTCTCTGTAATTCAACAATCGGGCAATGATAGGCCTAGGAGCTGTGCCCGGTTTGGGTCTAGGGCCCAACGATCGATGCGCCCTTTCCACAATAAATTGGGGCGAAAAGGCCTCGGAGCCAATCGCCGCCAGCAATAGTTTCTCCACATATTCCTCCATCTTGCCCATGTTGGTCGTCTCCGGAATACCAACTATACGTACGTTGTTACGTCTACTCCTCGTCTCCAAATCCTCGTTCTTGGTCGCAATTACCCACAGGAGGTTATCCATTCTGGAGAGCTGCGAAGTATGCCGCGTCGTGGTGTCCTCCGAGTTCGAGATGCGTTGCTCCGCTTCTTTCAGGCGTTCTTCGTGAGCATCTAGTTTATGAACCACTGCATCCATGCGTGATGACATTCTGGCGACTTTATCTGCTATCGTAGCAAAGCCCTGTCGCATTTCGCGAAGGATTTCACGCAGATCCGCTGCAGATTCCGAGGGTCCTCCGGCTGCTCCGCTAGTGCCCGCCAAATTTTGGTGGTCCGGTACAGTGCGATTCGACTTCTTGGCGGCCTCAAAGGTGAGCTTCGGATGTCTCGTGTCTGGCCTACCCATCTTCGCAGCAAACCAGGCCAATAAGCCGCTCTCCGCAAATGACCGCACACCAGCTCTCCGGTTAGCAGTCACGGACAGAAGATTGGGGCGAGGGGGAGGGGGTCGTCACAGGCCTAGCTCGTCGCAGGTTCCTCGCCGTGAACTCTGTTCACCATAGACCCAGCTGAGTAGAATGTGGCCCAGACTGCGGCGGATAAGGGGGCAGGGTGGCCCAATCATAGCAAGGCCAGATCAGTGTCTCCTACCCGTGTGCCAGCGTCACCTCCCTGTATCTTGTCCTGCCATGTGTAGTCACTCCATAAGGCCCAGTGAACTCCAAGGGACGCTCCTCTCCAACCTTGTGAGATCGATGGGCCAATTCTGGGGGTTGCCCTTTTCCTTGTCCACGGCGGCTGCCCACTATGTTGAGATTACAAGGTTATATGAGCCCTTGTAAGCTCCGCTCCTTTCAGGCCCACCCTGCGGCCTCGACATGGCGGTTATGCAGCCACTCCGGATGTCGCACTCACCACCGAAATGGTGCATCAATTGTCCTCTCTTGTCTCCCAGGTCCCCGGCGGGGGCCCTCCTGCAGGCGGGCGTCTCATCTAGGGCGGGAAGTGGTCGGGAGTGCACCAGTCCACATCCTCATGCAGCCAAGAGATCATGGTTCCGAACCCCCCACTGCCCCCCGCAGGGTCCACTCTACGCATCAAGGCAGTATCGGGCAGACAGGGTGGAGGGAGCAGGTCCGCAGCTGTCCCTGATGTCCCTGTGCAGGCAGTTGTTGAGGTCCAGGCGATTGGAGCCGCTTTTGCGGGACTCGAGCTGTGCGAGGCCTGAGGCCTCAAGGGAAGCCTCGGTCTTGCGTGGTTAGTATGGCCGACAGCCGACACAGTGCGCTCCACATGTCCAGGTCGCCGAAGCTACTGCTACGCCTCACCAGCTCAGTTTCACTCCGATCCACCCCAAACTCGGCCAGAATGAGTCGGAGGTTATGTGGTGCAGGAACTCATGAGCCTAGTTCCCAAAAGTGCCTAAAAAATGATAATTTACAGGATAAATATCGCAGGACGGCGGGAGCCTCACGCAAAGGCTACCATTAGCTAGTGCGCCACCTAGCGTCCCCCCCTTTCTTTCGAGAATTTTAAAACCTGATAGGTCCTATTCATGTTTTCAGATTGCCATTGAATTCTTCATAACATCTGTTGGCACAGGTAAGCCCAACCTATGGGGAAACATTCTAAATTCAATAATTCCTACTACCAGCGTTTAAATGCTGCATATCTCCATTTATACACAGATCCCAACAGTGTTGACTAAATGGTATTTTGCGTGTTCTAGCACATCTATACTTTTCAATTGGGTAAGACCATACAATTTTTCTTTTAACAACTAACTAGGTCAATCTAAATCTCACTAGGTACTCCAATACAGACTGTCACATGTGTGCAACTTATTGGCAATAGTTTCAAAACGCCAGATATAGACATCTACAACTAGTTAAAATTGAGTTGTCTTGTTTAAACGTCTTTTCTGAAAAAAACAATGGCATCAAGTTAATACGTTCCCTTTATTTATTTTTCTTTATTTTTTTTCTTCTCAACAGAAACCACTGACAAAGGAACAATAGGTTCCGAAATGCATTGGGTTATGTACTGAAATGTATTGTGATTATGAATGTTAAATGCAATTTCTGTTTCATCAAAACAAAGTGAAATAAAATGTAAAATATGAATGTATATTGGGTGTTGATTGTTTAAATCCTTATACGACATGATTAAAATGTTATAATGGAATACCTCTTCTCGTTGATGCATGTCCTAGCAGCCATCAGGGGCTAGGCCACTTTCAGATTTACATGTATGCTAGCAGGCATTAATCTGACATAGCACACATATCAGAATATTTAGTTGATTCTCTAAAAATTTGAGTGCGATTCTCACACACATACATTGGCTTATTCCAGAGGCAATGTGTAAAGAGTTTGCGTAACATGCTCACACAGCAGCGACACACGAGGCACACAACGAAAACAGAAGGCAACAGTTGACAAGAAGCGCACAGAGAAGTAGGCAACAAATTACAGGCAACAGTTAGCTAAAGCAGAGTTCAGAGAGACAGTGCAACAGATACAGGCAACAGTTAACTAACGCAGCGCACAGAGATAACAGGAGACAGAGACAACACAGATACAGGAGACAAAAATATGAGGCAGGGCACAATAAAGCAGGCAGCAGAGCAAACCGAATACTTACTGCCCACCACTGGGCCACTAGGGATCAGGCGCAGGCGGTAGCCTGTGGGTGGAGGAGGGCCTCGACTTCCCAGCAGCAGCGAGGGGCAGCAGACAGGGACACGGCACCAGCAGGGGATGCTGGAGTGGTGGGGGAGCGTCCTGTTCTGAACACAGGTCAAAGTTTGCACCCTTACCATGCAGCGGCCTGCATTAAGAAGGGGTGAAGGGAGGGAGGAGCAGCTGGGAGGCGGGTGGTGGGAAGCGAATGGGAGAGGAGGGGCGGGCCGCCGGGGAGCAGCAGCGGGAAAGGAATGCTGGGAGTGCGGGGAGCGGGCGGGGGAACTGGCACAGCACAAGGGCACAGAAATGGGCAAAACAGAAGGCAACAGTTGACAAGAAGCGCACAGAGAAGTAGGCAACAAATTACAGGCAACAGTTAGCTAAAGCAGAGTACAGAGAGACAGTGCAACAGATACAGGCGACAGTTAACTAACGCAGCGCACAGGAGACAGAGACAACACAGATACAGGAGACAAAAATACGAGGCAGGGCACAATAAAGCAGGCGATTTACAAAAGGGGGTGGTGATGAACAGAGTGTCTGAATTGAGCAGACCACTCTTACCCAGTCCAAAGATCAGGGCTTGATCCATCACCGTTATTTATCTCACTGCCCCATCCCAGCTCAGAACCTGGCTATATGCAAATCAGTCTGTCCCTGGCCCAGTGCATCATGGGAACAGGGCAGACTAAACTACCAAGCCAATTCTTTACCAGAAAGGAGACAAGCTACCGGGGACCGGTTTCTGGCATTTCAGCCTCTTCGGCCCGGCTTGCTTGAATCCTGATGGAGCAGTGAGAAAGGGACTCATGTCTGAGTATACCCTGCCACACTTATAGTGGCCAAAATCGATTTACAAAAGGGGGTGGTGATGAACAGAGTGTCTGAATTGAGCAGACCACTCTTACCCAGTCCAAAGATCAGGGCTTGATCCATCACCGTTATTTATCTCACTGCCCCATCCCAGCTCAGAACCTGGCTATATGCAAATCAGTCTGTCCCTGGCCCAGTGCATCATGGGAACAGGGCAGACTAAACTACCAAGCCAATTCTTTACCAGAAAGGAGACAAACTACCGGGGACCGGTTTCTGGCATTTCAGCCTCTTCGGCCCGGCTTGCTTGAATCCTGATGGAGCAGTGAGAAAGGGACTCATGTCTGAGTATACCCTGCCACACTTATAGTGGCCAAAATCGATTTACAAAAGGGGGTGGTGATGAACAGAGTGTCTGAATTGAGCAGACCACTCTTACCCAGTCCAAAGATCAGGGCTTGATCCATCACCGTTATTTATCTCACTGCCCCATCCCAGCTCAGAACCTGGCTATATGCAAATCAGTCTGTCCCTGGCCCAGTGCATCATGGGAACAGGGCAGACTAAACTACCAAGCCAATTCTTTACCAGAAAGGAGACAAGCTACCGGGGACCGGTTTCTGGCATTTCAGCCTCTTCGGCCCGGCTTGCTTGAATCCTGATGGAGCAGTGAGAAAGGGACTCATGTCTGAGTATACCCTGCCACACTTATAGTGGCCAAAATCGATTTACAAAAGGGGGTGGTGATGAACAGAGTGTCTGAATTGAGCAGACCACTCTTACCCAGTCCAAAGATCAGGGCTTGATCCATCACCGTTATTTATCTCACTGCCCCATCCCAGCTCAGAACCTGGCTATATGCAAATCAGTCTGTCCCTGGCCCAGTGCATCATGGGAACAGGGCAGACTAAACTACCAAGCCAATTCTTTACCAGAAAGGAGACAAGCTACCGGGGACCGGTTTCTGGCATTTCAGCCTCTTCGGCCCGGCTTGCTTGAATCCTGATGGAGCAGTGAGAAAGGGACTCATGTCTGAGTATACCCTGCCACACTTATAGTGGCCAAAATCGATTTACAAAAGGGGGTGGTGATGAACAGAGTGTCTGAATTGAGCAGACCACTCTTACCCAGTCCAAAGATCAGGGCTTGATCCATCACCGTTATTTATCTCACTGCCCCATCCCAGCTCAGAACCTGGCTATATGCAAATCAGTCTGTCCCTGGCCCAGTGCATCATGGGAACAGGGCAGACTAAACTACCAAGCCAATTCTTTACCAGAAAGGAGACAAGCTACCGGGGACCGGTTTCTGGCATTTCAGCCTCTTCGGCCCGGCTTGCTTGAATCCTGATGGAGCAGTGAGAAAGGGACTCATGTCTGAGTATACCCTGCCACACTTATAGTGGCCAAAATCGATTTACAAAAGGGGGTGGTGATGAACAGAGTGTCTGAATTGAGCAGACCACTCTTACCCAGTCCAAAGATCAGGGCTTGATCCATCACCGTTATTTATCTCACTGCCCCATCCCAGCTCAGAACCTGGCTATATGCAAATCAGTCTGTCCCTGGCCCAGTGCATCATGGGAACAGGGCAGACTAAACTACCAAGCCAATTCTTTACCAGAAAGGAGACAAGCTACCGGGGACCGGTTTCTGGCATTTCAGCCTCTTCGGCCCGGCTTGCTTGAATCCTGATGGAGCAGTGAGAAAGGGACTCATGTCTGAGTATACCCTGCCACACTTATAGTGGCCAAAATCGATTTACAAAAGGGGGTGGTGATGAACAGAGTGTCTGAATTGAGCAGACCACTCTTACCCAGTCCAAAGATCAGGGCTTGATCCATCACCGTTATTTATCTCACTGCCCCATCCCAGCTCAGAACCTGGCTATATGCAAATCAGTCTGTCCCTGGCCCAGTGCATCATGGGAACAGGGCAGACTAAACTACCAAGCCAATTCTTTACCAGAAAGGAGACAAGCTACCGGGGACCGGTTTCTGGCATTTCAGCCTCTTCGGCCCGGCTTGCTTGAATCCTGATGGAGCAGTGAGAAAGGGACTCATGTCTGAGTATACCCTGCCACACTTATAGTGGCCAAAATCGATTTACAAAAGGGGGTGGTGATGAACAGAGTGTCTGAATTGAGCAGACCACTCTTACCCAGTCCAAAGATCAGGGCTTGATCCATCACCGTTATTTATCTCACTGCCCCATCCCAGCTCAGAACCTGGCTATATGCAAATCAGTCTGTCCCTGGCCCAGTGCATCATGGGAACAGGGCAGACTAAACTACCAAGCCAATTCTTTACCAGAAAGGAGACAAGCTACCGGGGACCGGTTTCTGGCATTTCAGCCTCTTCGGCCCGGCTTGCTTGAATCCTGATGGAGCAGTGAGAAAGGGACTCATGTCTGAGTATACCCTGCCACACTTATAGTGGCCAAAATCGATTTACAAAAGGGGGTGGTGATGAACAGAGTGTCTGAATTGAGCAGACCACTCTTACCCAGTCCAAAGATCAGGGCTTGATCCATCACCGTTATTTATCTCACTGCCCCATCCCAGCTCAGAACCTGGCTATATGCAAATCAGTCTGTCCCTGGCCCAGTGCATCATGGGAACAGGGCAGACTAAACTACCAAGCCAATTCTTTACCAGAAAGGAGACAAGCTACCGGGGACCGGTTTCTGGCATTTCAGCCTCTTCGGCCCGGCTTGCTTGAATCCTGATGGAGCAGTGAGAAAGGGACTCATGTCTTGTTGTAAATATTTTTGTCCACCCTAAGCGTGGAAGGGTATACTCAGATGTGAGTCCCTTGCTCATTGCACCATCAGGATTCAAGCAAGCCGGGCCGAAGAGGCTGAAATGCCAGAAACCGGTCCCCGGTAGCTTGTTTCCTTCCCAGTGTAAGAATTGGCTTTTGTAGTTTGGTTTGCCCTGTTCCCATCATGCACTGGGACAGGAACAGACTAATTTGCATACAGTCAGGTTCTGAAACTGGGATGGTGCAGTGAGCTAAAAAACGGTGTTGGATCTAGCCCTGATCTCTTGACTGGGTGAGAGTATTCTGTTTAATTCAGAGACTCTGTCCCTCACCACCCCTTGTTGTAAATATTTTTGTCCACCCTAAGCGTGGAAGGGTATACTCAGATGTGAGTCCCTTGCTCATTGCACCATCAGGATTCAAGCAAGCCGGGCCGAAGAGGCTGAAATGCCAGAAACCGGTCCCCGGTAGCTTGTTTCCTTCCCAGTGTAAGAATTGGCTTTTGTAGTTTGGTTTGCCCTGTTCCCATCATGCACTGGGACAGGAACAGACTAATTTGCATACAGTCAGGTTCTGAAACTGGGATGGTGCAGTGAGCGAAAAAACGGTGTTGGATCTAGCCCTGATCTCTTGACTGGGTGAGAGTATTCTGTTTAATTCAGAGACTCTGTCCCTCACCACCCCTTGTTGTAAATATTTTTGTCCACCCTAAGCGTGGAAGGGTATACTCAGATGTGAGTCCCTTGCTCATTGCACCATCAGGATTCAAGCAAGCCGGGCCGAAGAGGCTGAAATGCCAGAAACCGGTCCCCGGTAGCTTGTTTCCTTCCCAGTGTAAGAATTGGCTTTTGTAGTTTGGTTTGCCCTGTTCCCATCATGCACTGGGACAGGAACAGACTAATTTGCATACAGTCAGGTTCTGAAACTGGGATGGTGCAGTGAGCTAAAAAACGGTGTTGGATCTAGCCCTGATCTCTTGACTGGGTGAGAGTATTCTGTTTAATTCAGAGACTCTGTCCCTCACCACCCCTTGTTGTAAATATTTTTGTCCACCCTAAGCGTGGAAGGGTATACTCAGATGTGAGTCCCTTGCTCATTGCACCATCAGGATTCAAGCAAGCCGGGCCGAAGAGGCTGAAATGCCAGAAACCGGTCCCCGGTAGCTTGTTTCCTTCCCAGTGTAAGAATTGGCTTTTGTAGTTTGGTTTGCCCTGTTCCCATCATGCACTGGGACAGGAACAGACTAATTTGCATACAGTCAGGTTCTGAAACTGGGATGGTGCAGTGAGCTAAAAAACGGTGTTGGATCTAGCCCTGATCTCTTGACTGGGTGAGAGTATTCTGTTTAATTCAGAGACTCTGTCCCTCACCACCCCTTGTTGTAAATATTTTTGTCCACCCTAAGCGTGGAAGGGTATACTCAGATGTGAGTCCCTTGCTCATTGCACCATCAGGATTCAAGCAAGCCGGGCCGAAGAGGCTGAAATGCCAGAAACCGGTCCCCGGTAGCTTGTTTCCTTCCCAGTGTAAGAATTGGCTTTTGTAGTTTGGTTTGCCCTGTTCCCATCATGCACTGGGACAGGAACAGACTAATTTGCATACAGTCAGGTTCTGAAACTGGGATGGTGCAGTGAGCTAAAAAACGGTGTTGGATCTAGCCCTGATCTCTTGACTGGGTGAGAGTATTCTGTTTAATTCAGAGACTCTGTCCCTCACCACCCCTTGTTGTAAATATTTTTGTCCACCCTAAGCGTGGAAGGGTATACTCAGATGTGAGTCCCTTGCTCATTGCACCATCAGGATTCAAGCAAGCCGGGCCGAAGAGGCTGAAATGCCAGAAACCGGTCCCCGGTAGCTTGTTTCCTTCCCAGTGTAAGAATTGGCTTTTGTAGTTTGGTTTGCCCTGTTCCCATCATGCACTGGGACAGGAACAGACTAATTTGCATACAGTCAGGTTCTGAAACTGGGATGGTGCAGTGAGCTAAAAAACGGTGTTGGATCTAGCCCTGATCTCTTGACTGGGTGAGAGTATTCTGTTTAATTCAGAGACTCTGTCCCTCACCACCCCTTGTTGTAAATACAATAAAGCAGGCAGCAGAGCAAACCAAATACTTACCGCCCACCACTGGGCCACCAGGGATGAGGCGCAGGCGGGAGCATGCGGGTGGAGTAGGGCCTCGACTTCCCAGCAGCAGCGAGGGGCAGCAGACAGGGACACGGCACCAGCAGGGGACGCTGGAGCGGTGGGGGAGCCCCCTGGCCTGAACAAAGGAAAGTGACCTTACTGCACTCACAGCAATTCTCTGGTCCCATGCAGTCTCTTCTCCAGTTCCAATCGATCCCAAGCAGGCACAAACAACATGGGGTTGCAGCCCCAATAATTATACCAGTAAGCGTCTTTGTCCTCCCCTGGCCCAGGGCTCTGAACCCAGTCCAACCAGTTCTAGGGGGCGCTTTGCAAGTGCACAACACTCCCCATTGTCAGTGTAAGACCTGGCCCCAGACACACCCCATGGGGTGGAGCCGTCATTGTAGAAGGCAGAAACAGTCCTATTCGGGTGCAGGTGCTACTCCTCCCACCTCTCCAAATGCAGACCAGGCCTATTCAGCCTAGCGCTGACTCATTGAAACTCTCTGGAGCCACCGCACCTTCCCAGCCCCTGTCACTCCAATGCCAGACAGTCTATACAAAACAGGCTGGCACAAAGACAAATAGCATACAGAAATGCCTACTTCTAAAAGTGACATTTCTAAAATAATGATAATAAATCCGGGAACACCAATACGCAGTATTTATCACCATTATTCCAAACATACCAAACTTGATCGCTACCCCTCTCATATCAGGAATTACCACTGAAGCACATATCACAGAATCCCCAAAGCATCCCTATGAGAGGGCAGCCTCACAGTAGTGAGAACCCAAATAGGATGCTTGTCATTACCAGGACATGCCTCACAGTTAAGGCACATGTCCTACCTTTCACCTACTCTTCACCCTGCCCATAGGGCTAGCTAGGGCCTACCTTACGGGTGACTGATATGTGGAAATAGGGGAGTCACTGACGTTGCATCCACTTTATGTGCCACATCATAGCGGCAGTAAACTGCACGCCCAGGGCCTGCAGCGGCAGAGGCCTGAGACAGGATTGAAAGACTACTTTGGTGAGTGGCGGAAGCAGCGCTGTGAGTCCACCAGTAGCATTTAATTTACTGGCCGTAGGTATTTGGGATACCACTATAAAAGAGATTGACTGGTAAATAAATATGCCAAACAGGTGTAGACCAATCTTACCAAGTTTATCATAGAGGGCACATGCACTTTAGCACTGATCAGCAGTGATAAAGTGCCCAGAGTCCTAAAACCACCAACAACAGGTCAGAGAAAATACATGAGGAAGGCAAAAAGTTTTGGGATGACCCTGCAAAAAGGGCCAAGTGCCAAGGGCTAAGTGGATATTACAATGCTTCGAGGTCTGATATAGTACCCATGAGCATTATTTCTTGGCCACAACAACTGGTGTATGCACAGGTATTCAGAGAGGTGTGCTGCAGGCTCACTTTGGAATCCGAGAGCGGTGCTGAAAGCCCATGCACTCCATTGTGTCTATGTGTAAAGGGCGGTGTTCCATGTGACCAGCGTGGCCAGTTCAAACCTGTAGCAAATTGTGTTTCAAGCACCCTGTTTATATGTGCAAAAGAAATCGACCTCTGATGTAAGATGTTAATGCAATGTGTCAATGTATTACGAACGCTGTTTGGTTAGTGAGACAAAGCTTCGAAATATGGCTGTGCAATGTGGAAAGCAGACATAAATTCATTTCACTTCTGGAATAATTGCATTTACAGCTTATTCACCGTTTGTTTTTTCAATCAGTTCTTTCATTATGATTGAATGTTTTGCATCAGTTGTGCTGCACTGTTTGCTGCATTTCCATAATAGGATTAGTAGTAGGTATTGAATAGCATCAGGAGACATCACTAATGACTGCATCCATATTTAACAATGTTCTGTGGGTAGAGGGGGTGGACAGGGCAGTAGCTACTGAAGGGAGGGTGCCTTGAGGGCTAGGCCAGCCTATATTGATCCCTCCGCCCCCCACACAAAGTCTCTTCATAATAGGCAGGGTTTAAAGGTCAAGTGAACACAATATTACATATAATTTTTAGCTCATTTCAAACATGAATAATATTAAATTGTTGAAGTTAAAGAGGCAAAGAGTTAAAGATAGACCTGTTCTACGCTGCACTATAAATCAAACATTTCACAAGAAGCAAACATGTCCATTCCTTTTAGCAGAGATAAGACAGGAACATGATGAAAAAATAATAATGCTGGTAAGTGAAATATATGCGTCTGTTAACTCTATGGAAGTGATTTTCCAGCTGTCCCTTTTCCATCTTTCCCTTTTTGTGTGTAAACAGATCTTCAAGCAAATGGGATACTTTTATTACGTGGGACCCTTTAATCCACTGCACACCTCCTAGCTCCACTTCTGTACAGTCATGTCTTCTTGAAGATCCCTTTGGGTGGAATAAGAACTGTAGAAGCGAACATTAGAACAGTTCGTAGTATAGCCTTTAAGGGGATACACATGAGGGCCTTAATAATTTCACAGAGGGGTTGACACTAGGCTATATGCACTGATATGAGGCCCTTCCTTGGAAAATATTATAAGCACAGTGAATCGCAGGCACCAACAATTATCTTGGAACACTGTCACTGCCAAGAGGAGGTTAGAGCAGTGGTAATGGCACAGGGAGACAGGCTTGGGCACCCTGTGACTCTCGCATAAAGATGGGGATACAGAGACACTGAAGCAAGGACTCAGATTGGGAGGCCCTTGATGCCGACACACTGACCCCCGGGCAATGACATGGTATTATTTACATATGGGCAGTGCCACAGAAGCAATGACTAGAGGCCACTGAACACTTGGACACAAGGACAGTGGAACACTGACAAAGGGATAATAGGAGTAGAACACCAGTGTTGACTTTGGGACACAGACAGGGTGTATTGTCATGGCAGCTCTGACGCTAGAACACGTGCACTCATTAATTTAACTAAGGAACTTGTAATAAGAGGATCGGTAGCCGAGTTGTGATGATTCAAGTAGATTTATTGAAGGATAATTAGGTTGAATCATAAAGTCATTAAAGTATCATCTAAGGATCATATAGGTATACAAGTCTCTTCTAAGCCCCACCAGGAGCAGCTCTCTTGCTGCTCAACCCTCTCTTCCAACTGTTATACATCCACCAGGCACACCACACATTCCATATTACCTCACACACTCAACATTCCAACATTTACCCAGATAGCCTGAGCAGCAAAACAGGATAATAAGAAAGGCACGTGACATCCAAACCAGGATACCACAGAACTGACACAGGAATTCACATCGGACACTGACAAGCGGACATGGCGCTGGGGTACTTATTTATGGGGTCACGACACTGTAATAGGAACACTCACACTGGGACACTGGTGTAGACAATAAGACACTGGCCTCACTTTAGTGAACTAGTAATATGAACACAGAGAATTGTGGACAATGCCTCTGTGACTTTGAGATAGAGATGATGACACTGGCAAAATGACACAGGCCCCATAGCACAGAGGAGTATGAAGACTTTTCGCAGGTAAGCTCTGATATAGAGAAAATCTATGTCTTCAGAGGGACTGTCGTACATTTTTTCGGTCAATACAGCTGCCCTTCAGATGTGCTCCCACGCATCTATTTGGCAGGACCAACACATCACAGCATGAGTATGGTTCTTCGTATACAAAAAATTATTAAGCCTGGGCATGGCTGTCAAAAAACACTGGACTGTACCATGCTTCGCAGTTGGGAGAGAAAACGTAAGCCATCTAGTGGCTGATTTGGACAAAGTGAAACCAGAAGGTCTCAGATAAATCCCTGCTTCCCAGTTTTACCACATTGTGTGATTCTAGGCAAATATATTATTTTCTTGAACCTCTTTTGTCTTCATTATCACATATGTGCTGCACAATAACATCTCAAGTTTGATTCAATGACTAGAATGTTCCTCTATATATAATAGGAATATAGGCCACATATCGCATACACATGACAAATGACATGTTTTTAGTTCACTAATCGCATTGCCATTAGGTACAGGAATGTCTCTAGGTTAATGTTTAAAACTATCACTTTTAAAAACTGCCTCTCAATGCAGTAGCGTGATCTTATTACGGTGAAACGCTCCCTCGTTTTAAAGAAATGCAATATTTTTAATTCTCAAGAGGCTTTCTCATATTTGTACATGATGTTTGGTAGATGATTTGTAAACATTTATGGCTCGGTTTATACATGGGCTCTGAGAGCCACTTCTGACACTTGCTTTGGATATGGCTTGGTTGTCCCTATTAATTGCTGGCTTAACCACTTCTAGCTGGCATGCTTTTCATGGACATTATCAATACCTCTCAGCTGGTTTGCGATACTGTTGAAAGCTGTAGCAATAGTCCCAGTGCAGTCTTCATAATTATAGTAGGCCACTTCAACATTCCTCTGCAGCACTTCCGTGTATCTACTGGACAGAACTAACACTTATCAGCAGAAGCGGTAAAATATTATTAGATTGCACTAATATCGGACTAATGAATCCAATGCCGGAAACTGTTATGATTCTGTGTACACAGGTTTGAGGCGTGTAAGATCCCCCCAGCCTCTCATCCTCTGGTCATGAATACAATGATTACCACTGAGTTGAATAACAATAAGCATCTGTCATAGGTGCAGGATGGCTCCAGCATCCCTTCGTCTATTTATGTCTCTCCTTCTCCCCTCTCTCAATGTATTGAGACTGAACTTTTTTGTCTGATGCCCAATGGAACTACCTGGTTTAGCTATAGGTGAGTTGGGCCGTGGTTTCCCTCCTTGGTCTTCACCTACCTAGTCTGTCTTCTGACAGACTTCTTTTTGTCTTTCCGTACTGCCTCTTCCCTTATCCTCCCTTACGCTCCTCCCATGCCCCCTCCACAACTTTTCTCTCTCCTTTCTCTCCTCTCCTAATTGTATTTCCTATTTTTTGAGATTTATTGTGTAATTATTGAACTTTTTATGTTACATTGTTGATTCTGATGTAAAGCGCTCTGATACCTCCGGGTCTAGCCAGCACTATATAAAACTCTTTAAATACATAAATAAATATACACGTCTCATTAGATCTGCAGGGTTACATATTTCTATTAGTCTTGTGCCACAGGCTCTTCGATGGAGTGGTCAGTTTGACATGAAGGACACTCACAGTCAGTTGCTGTTTTTTAGCCACTAATGTCCTGCTGTCCTCAGCATGTAAACTGGCTGAGCTGCTAACACGAATCCAGAGCTATACATTTTTACTGGGATATTGAATACACTCAGGTTGGGTGAGTGAAAGACAGGCTGCAAAAGCACGACAGCAGAATGAGGAAATTGTCTACCCTTTTATCCTTTGCAAACTTGTCAACTTCAGTTTTAGTTCCCACAAGGAAAATGTTACATATGTAAAGTGTGATATTTAACATCGATGTTGGAATTGTGGACTTAGCTGGGTGGAACCCATAGCTTTAAACAGGATGATGTTCATGTACACTTGTGCATGGTCACGTTATGTCTGTGACTTTACCTTGTGGTGTGATCTCTTTATCCCTATTTAATGTCCCTGTGAAAGCATCCCAATGGCACTGTGTTCTAGTTTTGGATTACCTCTTCCTGCTTTTGAAAGTGCTAATATTATTCATATAATGTATGGCAACAATGATGCAAACTGTGGGTTCTATCTCGTAAAGGATCTAGTATCACTGTTGAAATTTGCTTTTATTAGTTCAAGCACCAGTTTCAAATGCAGTGTAATAAAAAAGGCACCACTCGCTTCGCATTTTCTCAAGCACCCTGTGGGAAAAAACCCCAACACGCACACAAAAGACTTGTAAATTCGGCTCTGTTTTGAATCAATGTATGTTTTACAAACATGTATTTTTCTTCCTCCTAGCATTCACCAATTCGCCTGAAGTTCTTTAAAGCCTCTTTTCTGTCACAAACTATCCAGAAATGCCAGCTGCAAAATTCAATATTGCTTGTCCAATGTTCCTAGCAGAATGTGTTTTAAAATATACAGTATTTTAAAATGTTGTCCAAATATGTTTTAAGTAAATGCTAATATTAAAATGTATAAAAAAACAATGAATGTATTGCACCCTTTGAAATCTGACAATAGTGTTACATTTTATGTAAATTTCCTCTGGAGAATCCACTCCCCTCTCGCCAAAATCCCATTAATATGGCTGTCATTAACTGGTGGCAGAGATAGGGGTAGGTTGTTGCAAGATTGTGAGCTGAGGAATCTGTTTTTAGACCGCTAATAGGCACGGCCCTGCCATACCTGATGGGGTTTGTAGCTTACTGTTAGAAGGTGGTTCTGACGCTCTGAGCCACCCAGATTTTTTGCTTTTTGAGCACATATTTGTTGAGCTTTTACTGTGGGATAGCCTCATAAGTTAGGACTCACCCACAGTGAACTAATGATGAAAGAGACAGCATGTGGATTTTACTGGTGTCCCCCTAGCTTGACTAGGCTGCTGCACTGCAGCTGGAGTAAGGGGCACCGGGCTTGTTACCTGCAGACACATGTTTACATGCATGCGCACACATGTACGGACTGAGCAGGGGAGATTCCTAGAGTGTGCAGCCCAGGAGCAGCTACAAACTGCATGGTGTGGCTGGACTTATGTAGAATTAGGTGGTGACATGGGATAGGCTTTATACACTGGGAAGAAACATGCCATCAAAAGTCAGTGTGTTTTACTGTTTCCACTTCATTATTCTCCTATGGGGATGTGAAGCCCATGTGCTAGTTTCACTTTCCTAAGGCCTACCAATTCCAGACACGCACTAAATTCCACTGTAACTTGTGTGAGAAGAAGTATTCTTTAGAGTCCAAAGTCATATTTGTATTGCTTTTGGGTCATCCAGAAATGTCATATTTCTCTGAGTCACCCATAACCAGGGCCTAGCTGGGGGCTGACCCCAGCAGACTGGATTAATGACCATCCTTCCAGGGCCGTTTCTGCCATTAGGCAGGACTAGGTGGCTGCCTAGGGCGGCAAAATGGTGAGGGCGGCATTTTATTGTATGTGGCACTAGTCTGGAAGGAAACGGGAAATCAATCATGCGATGGAGTACGAGTGCACTGACACTGTGCAAGCGCACCTGCTGTTTGCAATTGCTGCCTTGTGAGTGTGACATCATCATGATTGATGTTGGTGTTGCGCAGACAGTTTAGAGCCTCAGCTGAGTGGCACACCCTAGATTAGTGGTGGGTGGTGGGGCAGCGCGTACCGGTCCATAGCGTGTGTGTGTAGAGCGGGGTGCGGGCCCGGACACACTAGTGTAAGTGTGGGTCCCCAGGGCCGTCAATCTTGTAGCGCTGGATAGCGCTACCAATGACGGCCCTGGGGAAAATTTGTAGCAAATCCATGAGCAGTGCTTCAGACAGGGAGGGCAGCCCAGTGACGGTGACGCGCACGGTGCACCAGTGCCATCATCTCTCTCGGCGCGCGCGGGGGATGGTCGGACTGTTTGTGTTGGCTGGGGCGCTGCTCCCCCTGTGATGGCTGTGAATTCAATTTAATTAGTATAGTATACTGCAGCTGCCACCCTGCTGCTGCCAGCGCCACACACAGTCTTGTTGGCTTGTCCGGTCCCGACTCTGTCACCCGCCTGCCTGGGGCCCTCCAAACAGCACAGTGGTCATGGGGCATACATATCGTCTTGCATGCACTGGTGAGTCAGTCAGAAGGCCGCTGGCTGCGAAAATACATTTAAATATATATTTTGGATCGGATGCATATTGCATGCAAATTCAATTGCAAATGAAGAATCATCATGTATTAATGAGTAATGACGTTGTTCATCATCACTCAGGCCTGCTTGCTATGCTAATGTTGTGTTGTAAATGACTGGCGGCGGCGGGCGGGTGAATCATTATCTGTTTAGTTTATGACTGTGATCTCCGACTCCGAGCCCGTCCACTCCTCACTTTCACGGCCGGAGTGGGCCTGGCTGGCGCAGGCAAAACACTGAGTGAGCATGAGCAGGAGCTGGGTTAGTAGGTAGCACTGACGCCGCCAGGTGTCCGAGTGAGGTTTGGTTTGGAAGGTGGCGCGGGCGGGGTGGGTTGCAGCAGGCCAGGTGCTGGCTAAAAAAATCTGAGACTGATTTGAAATCATAAGATGATGGTGGTGGCGGCCCCATGTCCAGGCCTCCTCTCCGGCCTGTGAATAAGGTGAGGTGATGATGGCTGATGGAATCTATCTCCCTGCCCCTGCATGTGAGCGAGGCTGCTGCTGGAGGAGCAGTTTGACACGGGAGAAGGGGGGTCAAGGAAGCATGAAAAGAGAGTGTACAGAAGATAGAAAGAGCAGAGGACCCCTTATCTCATTTATGCATTTTCAGATAGAGCAGACTTTACCCGAAGGTGTCAGAGCACTTCACAATAGGAACAGAACTGATACATGAGAACATTACAAGTGAACAAATTACAAAAGCAAACGTTACATTAAATGAGGCAAAAGTGACAATCGTGAGCCAACAAAATACAAGAGGTAGCAAACGGTGCATTACAGGAGGAAAAAGTGACATGTGTGCAGGTTACAAAAGTGTACAAAGTAAACATAGAGGTATAATATTGCAATATATGTGCAGGTATCGAAAGCAAACAAAATGTAAGAGGTAGAAAGCAGTGTATTACAAGAGAAAAGTGACGTGTGCATGTTATGAGTACCAAACACAGGTAGAAGAATAATACTGCAATAAATGGCAGACTCTCAAATGAACACACTGGGAAGGCACTTCCATAGTCATGTAAAGTAGATTGTTCTATAATAGAAGGACTTCCTTCAGATAATAGAGAGGGCATGAATTACATTTGGAAGTGTCTTTGAAGGAGGAGAACTTTGAGGTCAGTTTTGAAGGCCTGGGAGGAGGTGGTGGTCTGGAGCTGAGGCGGAAGTGAGTTTCAGATTCTCACTGACACTGCGCTGCCTGAAAGGATTGGGCCATTGATCTTTCTTTCTTGAAAGTGGGAGGTTGAAGCAGTAGATTTTCCGCATTTCATGATGGTCTAGAGCCTCCAGTGCGTGGACAGTGGAACTGGGCCTGGTGTCATTTCACCACTGCCAGCCCTCGTACCTTGAGAAGAAGAGGCCCCTGCCTCCTCCCCAGGGCCCTTCCCTTCCCCAAGCAGGCAGGGAAAGCATAAGTCTGCACTGCCCCAGGCATGTTAAGGGGAAGAGATGTTAAGGTGGGTGATTCGCAGTGGTGTTGCTGGAGCTAGAAAGTGACCAAATGCCAGTGCCCCAGCCGACTTTGTCCTGCTTACCCCTGAATGCCACCTGATGTCTGTGCACCATTATACGTTTGCGTCCATGACATAGGGCGCGTGCAGTGCTTTATTTGCTTTTAAGGTTCCAGTAAAAAGCTTTTGAGGCCCAGCCATTTTGCAGCAGGCTTCATCTTTGCTTATTAGTGATGGGTTTTCTGGCTGTCCTTCAGTTTAGCATGAAGAAACGCAAACACTCTGGCTAAGTTGCCCTTCTCAATAAAAGAAATGGAACTTAGCGTGCTGTAATACTCATCATATCTATGCCCTTATGTTAAAGTATTTGTTGGAGAGTTCTCAAATTTGTATATTCCCAGATCTGAGTAGTATTGAAGGTTAGTGTGTCTCCTTCAAAGCACATCATGTAATGTGCAGTTGACAGAATCTTTTTTTTAATGTAAGTAGGCAAGTGGGCTACTGATTTGAACACCATTACTTGCTGTTCATAATTAGTAAGCCTTTTAATATACCACAGTGAGCTACGTAGGTTATGTGACTGCTACATCTTTTAACCCTCACTGAACACATCTTGTACATTGATTTACACACTTGCACAATTTATTTTCAATGTGTGTGTTATGTAAATCACTCTGACACCCTGCATTGGGTTGAGTAGTGCTATTGAAGAAAATTAATACACTAGTGCTAATTAAAGTGTGCGTAAATACTGTGACAGACAAACACATCTGACATTCTTACAGTTCATGCACTTGCATGAAGGGACTGAAAAGAAGTCAAAAGCATGCCTCTCTTAAGTACCTCTGAAAAGCTAAGATGCTGTGCACTTTTGTTTACCTCCGTTTCATTTACATTTAAGTGTGAGGTCCCAGGCCACTTGATCAAAAGGAGGCCTGATGGCCCCTTAACTTGGCCATTATCTATAAATGAAAAACTGGGACTAGACACAACATGGATCCCTCCAGCAAATACATTATCCTCCAGAGTTGTATTACCAAGGGCATATGTACAAGGAAAAAGAGCATTCTGGATATTAAATGAGGTATTGTTTTTTTACAAGTGTAATATGCATTTTGAATCTATACAATATTCCGACATATTATTGCCCTATATTTTTTCAGGTAGAATTTAGAAAGGATCAAAAATGGCAGACAGGAAAAAACTCTCAGGTGCTCAGTACAGAAAATGAAAAGCGGATAGAGAAATAGAACTATCCAAATTGGAAGGGTCTATTGAAAAATGTCTACGTCTTCCAAATACTTCTCTTGAAATTGCTGGGGCAACTTCAACCTCAGAAAAAGATGATGAAAAAGGCCTACCAGACAAGGCCATAGAAGTTAACAGCCAAGAACAAGAAGACCTTATTGTTGATATTGCAAAGGATAACCTTGACACTGAAGATGGTGATCAAAGTAAAACGCCAGACACTAACTGAAGAAAGCATTAAAATAGATTATTCAGATCCTGCTCCCTGGGAACACTTACCAATAAGTGGAGACAGATTAATAACTCTTTTAGTTGAAAATGGGCCAAAACAAGGGAGCAAAAAATTTCCTGTAGATGAGAAAAAAGGACATTTTCAGCTGTACATTACAAAAGAAAACTTCCTAATGGAGAAGTTGTTTACCGTGAATACCTCCAGTATTCTGTATCAACTGATAAAGTTTTCTGTTTTTGCTGTAATGTATTTGGCGGAAATTCAAGTACAAGTCTCACTCAGAATGGATGAAATGATTGGCATAATATATCAGCAATTCTGTCTTCACACGAAAAGAGTGTTGAACATATTACCAACTTCCCTACCTGGAAGGGCCTGTATACAAGTCTAAAACAAGACGCAACTATAGATAGTGTTAATACAAAAAAACCTAAAGAAGGAGATAAGTACTGGCATCAGATCTTAGAGCGTGTAATATGTATTGTATGAGTCTTAGGTGCACAAAATGTGGCTTTCCATGGCAGTAGTGATAAACTTTATGCTCAGAACAATGGCAATTTTCTTAAAATTGTGGAAGTGCTCGCCATGTTTGATCGTATTATGAATGAACATCTCAGGAGAATACAAAATTAGGGTAGAATACATGCTCACTATTTAGGCAACATTATTCAAAACTAACTGGTCCAGGGGCTATCAAACGGTATCAAAGACAAAATCATTCTATTGGTTAAGAAGGCAAAGTATTTTTCTATCATTCTTGATTGCACCCCAGATATCAGCCGCACGGAACAAATGCCATTGGTCCTTAGATTTGTGGACATCATGCAATCTTCAGGAACAGAGCCATTTCAGTCTTCTGATGACGAATTCCAAGAAAGCAGCTTTGTGCAAATAAAAGAACACTTTTGGGGATTTGTAACCACTAACCGAAACCACAGGTGAATCAATGAGTCATGTTCTGAGAGATCAGCTCAAAAGCTTCTCATTGGCAATTGAAGACCTACGAGGTCAGGGTTATGATAACAGGAGCAATATGAAGGGCAAGGAAATAGGTCTTCAGAAGAAAATTCTGGATATTAACCCGTGTGCCTTCTGTGTCCCCTGCAGTTCCCACACACTGAACCTTGTGGTAAATGACGCTGCTTCAGGTTGCACTGAATCAACAGCCTTTTTTGATGTTATACAACGATTGTATGTATTCTTTACTGCGTCAACACGTCAATGGGATATACTGAAACGTCATATACCATCTTTGACTCTAAAACCTCTGAGTGATACTCGGTGGTCAAGCAGGATCGATGCCTTAACTCCCATCAGGTACCAGTTACCGCATGTGTATGATGCGTTGTTTGAAATTACTGAAGATTCAACTCTCAAAGGCTCGTCTGGTACTTTGACTAAGGTTGAAGCTGAAGGTCTTCTGAACAGCATACCTTCATTTAATTTTCTTGTTGCAGTTATAACATGGCACAGTATATTATTTCAAATCAATTTGACCAGTAAACTGATGCAAGAGAAGCACTTTCCTCTTGAGAAAACAGTAAATGAGTTTAAAAGTACAGAGGAGTTTTTAAAAAACATGAGGAGTGACATGGAATTTGAGAGAGTTTTGGTTGATGCTCGAGAGCTAGCTGAAGAAATCAATATTGAGCCAATTTCACAAACAAAGAAAAGAATGAGGAAAAGGAAATTGTTCGCTTACGAATCAGAAGATGAACCATTCACTGACCCCAAAGAGAAATTCAGAGTAAATTACTATTTTACAATATTGGACACTGCAATTAGTTCTGTACAAGAGCGATTCACACAGTTAAATGAAATTGCAAGATTACTTGGTTTTCTATACAATATGAGTGGCCTCAAGATGAAAACTTCCAAAGAACTCATGGATTTGTGTATCCAATTGGAAACCGCTCTAATACAGCCTAGACCTGGAGAAACCCCATCTTTTCTAAAGGACAGTGATGCGGCAGCTCTCTGCTCTGAACTTTCAAGATTAAGTCATTGAATACAAAAAAATGCGAAACCCGTATATGTGCTGAACTGTCTGTGCCAAAACAAATTAGAAAATGGTTTTCCTAATTTGTTCGTAGCTCTTCGTATCCTTTTGACTTTACCAATATCAGTGGCAAGTGCGGAGAGGAGTTTCTCAAAACTCAAATTAATAAAAACCTATCTGCGCAGTTCCATGAGCCAAGAGAGACTTGTGGGACTAGCCACAATTTTAGTAGAAAAAGACATGGCTTAAAACCCCATTGAAGCTAGAAGAGAGAAATTTAAAAACAAAATACAATCAGGGATGTGGAGTTCCTTCAGCCGGACGGCCAAGACATATTGTTTGGGGTCAAGGGTAACAAGTTTTCATGTGTGTTTTGTCTTTGGGACAAGGAGGCCCAACCCCCTGCTGTACAAACCCTTTTGCTGCCAGTTTGCAGTACCACATTATGGATCAGGGAAGGGCACTGCCTGCAGTTAAGGTAATATGTTATCCATATGTTCATACTGTTCAAACTTGTATTTATGGTTCCTTAATTGAGGATTAGTGCTCTAAGTAAATGTTGTAAGCTCTGACTGCACTTCTGATAGTGGGTACAGTATAAAAATGTGTACACATGTTTGCAAAGTTTAGCAATATTAGGCCATGTATAATGCTCCCAGAATGTTCTCTGATTTGATGCAAATATTTGCAGAAGCTTGAAAGCAAGGTTGAGGATTCTTTGCTTCCAAAATAAAATGTTCATAAAAAAATGAAAACAAGAAAAAAACATTGTGCTAAACTACTGCAAAATTTCAGGTACCATTTCTTTGCCGGGGGAGAGAGTGATGGTAGAAAAAGGGAGGGGGCGGCATTTTTCAATTCTTGCCTAGAGCGGCACAACACCTAGAAACGGCCCTGCATCCTTCCAATAGCAAAGGCCTCCTCTCCAAAGAAGAGAAGATGGGGGGAACTACAGGCTCATCCATCAGTAGCTGTCACAGGGTGCCAGGCACCAGGCTGCACAAGGGAGAAGGCAGTGTGGGGAAGGGGCTTTTAGAGACCATGTGGCAGGAGACCCCTGGATGATGCCATCTTGAACCAACCCAGAGGCCTGGGCAGGAAGGAGGGAGCAGGGGCAGTGAAGTGATGTGTCGCTGTTTGATAGAACAAACAGAGACTTCCTGCTAGGCCTTCCTCAAACTTTAAAAAGTGTTTGCACAGGAAGAGAAGCTCTCTCTGGGGTGTGGTCTGCTGAGGAATACTGGTGCTGGAGCCTGGCACAATGGCCAGTTGAAAGGAGGAACCCCCTGACTGTCCCAGGATCCTGAACAGCGCCAGGAGAAGAGACCAGGACCAGTGTGCAGAAGCATTAGCCTCTGCGCAGGGAGAAGAGAGGCCAGGAGGAGAGCCAGGAGAAAGGCTGGCACAGGGAGCCAGTGAAGACAGCTCCCTACTGAATCCACCCTCTGTGAGACCCAGAGGGTGAAAGAGAGTGCTCCCAGTGGCTGGGGAGCGCCACCAGGAGCAAGAAGAGACCAGAATCACAAACATCGGTCCCCTGGGGGCCTAGAAATGCCCCCCCAAAAGGTAGATGACCTTTTATCTCTGACAGACCAACGACGAAGCACGTGGGGCTCCACCTCTGATCTTGGATATGCGCCCAGGGTGGGTTAGGTCCCACGGGTTGCCCCCCAAAGAAGTGAAGTCAGATTGCGCCATCGCGCACCCCGTGAAGGTGCCCCAGCGGGGTGCCAGGAGCCCACCCTGGCCCCCTGAACATGAAGCTGGGGAGTGCCATCGCGCTCCCCACGAAGATGTGCAGGGGGAGGGGCCTAGGATCCCAACTCCCAGCCCCGGGTGAGGGGGCGGGGAGTGCCATTGTGCCCCCTGCGAAGAGGTCTATATGGGCCCGGGACCCCGTCCCCAGGCCCAAAGCAAATCCGGGGAGGGTGATGAGGTGGTCGCCGGGTGCCAGGAGCCCACCCTGGCCCCTGCAGAAGAGCACAAGTAGGGGAGTGCAACAGCAGCGGAGGGGCCCGGGATCCCAACTCTGGGGCCCGGCAGAGCTGGAGGCAAGCCTGGGAGCATGAAGAAATACCCATGGGGCCTGTGACCCCATCTCCGGGCACCCGATGTGGTGGAGGAGGACATGGGAGTGCCCCTGCACTCCCCCGCAGCCGTGGGAAAGCGGGAGGAACCTTCCAACAAAGCCCAGACGCGGGGTAAGGTCATCGAACCAGGCTGCGCAGCTCTCCCCGGCACAGCAGGAGAACAGCTGTTCCAATATGTACGTTGAAGACGAGGAAGCACCCCATAATGCATTGCAGGCCCAGACTTACCTGCAAGGGCAAACCATGTTTTTCTCTGCTTATGGTGTCCCCAGGAGAATGGCGTCACCACCACATGTGTGACAGGATGCAGGGGGAGCTGCAGGAGCAACGCAGTCACCCCCGGCACAACGCGAAGAAGACCCTGCCTAAGTCTCATGGGGACTAAATAGAATAACCCCTCAAGGGCTCAGCAAGGAGTCATCTGCATCCCCATTGCTGGAACTTTTGTTCTACAGCTGGGGGTGCTTTAGGGACTGCCTCAAGGAGTGAAATTCTGAGTTGGGGATGTCTGGAGAAGGGCATCCCCTGGAGGCGAAGAGGTGTAATTGCACCAGAACTGCATTTACTAACATTATTTCTTTTAGAGGGACGGAATATCACATGTGTAGTGTGAAGTACCTGTTGAAAGTCACCTTGTAGTGTGAAGTACCTATGTAAGGTACTGTCTTTCTAAAGTGATGCTTACTCATGTATTCTTGCTGCTGCGCTTAGGTGTCAAGCCAATTGAGTCAAGCTATTCTGGCTGAAGACGGCTGATAGCCAGAAACAGGTCCTAGGATGCTTGATTCCAGTCCAGGGAAGACATGGCTTGGCAGTTCGGTCTGAACTGTTCCCATGAGGCACAGGGTCAAGACTGATTTGCATATGGCCATGTTTGAACCGGGGTGGCTTGGTGAGCAAAATAACGATGGATTAAATCCAGATCTGTGACTGGGAGTGAATGTTTTTCCATAGTGTAACATTCCGTCCATCATCTTGTGTGTGTTGCGCTTAGGTGAAGAACCCAGACTGTGAGCCCTAAAGATGTAGAGGTGGATACTTCATGGTCAGTAGGAAATGCTCAGTCAGGGTTGTGTGTCACCAGGGCAGGTGTGCCTATTTTAAATGCTTGTTGAGGTATTGGGGTTGGTCGCCACTGGATGAGGCCAGTGCGCAGGGCCCTCGCTCCAGGTTATGTTCAACTAACTGCATTTGGGGGCAAGATGATGTGAGTGGTAGTACTAGACACCACCCCCCCTGCATGAGGGGTGGAGATGTTATGCAATGTCACATAGTAATTCCAACAGCTTATGTATATTTGTAAATTGGTGCTTAGCATTGAGTAGTGTGTGTGTTTAATAAATGTACTCTTACTTTTATAAAGCAAAGTACATACTGGACAATCAATTATTGAGTGATATTGCTGCACACCTGTAATAGCGGTTAATAGCCACACCTCCTCCCTTGAGTAAGCCTCAGACTGCTCTGCAATGCTACCCTCTGAGTCAGACGCTACGATTGGGTGTTCGGTTCCCAGTGAAAGACAAATGTAGTCATGTTATTTGTGCAGGCCTCAAAGATACTGCCTCATTTTCCAACACTTACCAAAAAAGGGTTGGTTTTCTTGAATAAGGTATTATTACATGCACTTGTAATTTTGATTGGGTGAACTCATACCAACGCTATGCAGATTAGGTCCCAATCCTCATGAATTGCCGTGATCAGCATTGACAGTAATTTGCAAGAAACATACTGACCAGATTTTGAACTAGATTACAATCATTATATCCTTTTGAAGCCACCTATTAGTTTAACCATAACAAGGGGGCCTAAACATTAAAGGCGTTAGGTATACCTTAGTTATTTTTAGACTCACATCAACATCAATCTACTTTTCATCACAACACATAGAGCACTGATTTACACTTGTCACTCCGGCAAAATGAGATCTTTGGCAAAGATCCCCCTTGAGGGGCCAATTGGGCACTGCAACGCTGGCCCAACAACGAGCTGCTCTATGATGAAGCATGACACTCACTTGGGTGTGTGAGGGCCATTGCTCCTGAGCAATCCGATCCACTGATCTGGTACCTCAGTGGTTTTTCCACCCTTTCCCCTGCCATACTTACCATAAAAGGAACTGCACACTCTTTATACTCACGTAGTTAATTAGGAGCATGCATGCTGGAACTTTGTGTGCTCGTAGTTCCTCCTTATTGTATATAGTTAGCTGGGGCCATGCCCCTTAAAACCTTTACTCCTGGCTGCGGAGCAGGGGGTTAGCTATAAAACAGGCACTGTGCCCAACCCTTAGAAAGCAACCAGCCCACACATGCCCATTGCCTTTGGCTGTGAACAGGGGGTTGGCTGCAGGACTTGACCTTTGGCTGAACCGCACAGACAAAACTCCACAGACCCCCCCCCTGCTGTTCATGGCCTTAACATGTGCATACAAGCAACTGGCTGCAGATATGTTCTGGGACCAAGCCACATTCAATGGTTAAAAAAGAAGGCGTATTGCAAGTGTCGATTTGCAGTAGCCCTAGCAAAATTAGCAGCTAATGTCAGTCATGGGCAGTTCACAAATTTCAAGTAAGTGCTAACATGATTGACGACCTGCAGCCAATCAGAATAGGCCTTACTCATGGCTTTAGTTTGCATTTTGTGAAAGAGTGCCCAACAAGTTGGTGAAAGAACAGTAATCTGATTGGTCATCCTGTTGACCATTGTGATTGCCTGCTGAACAGTCAGAATCACTGTGCAGTTCACTCAAAGGAGACATGGTCAACCCAAATGTTACTGATTTGCTATGCTCAAGCAAGAATTCCTTCAAATTCTATAGTTTTTCTGTGGAGAGGATTTTGACACTTCTTTAGCCCTAATTTTTCCTGTTTCTCTTTTGCCACATTTATTTTACCACCTCAAGTCATGGGAATTGAGAACTCAGGAATTGAAGTGCTGGGATACTGCCATCCAGATATAATGGGTTTAGTGATTAGTGCTCTTCTTACTGGGGAGCTTTCGGCCCGGGAACTGTATTTGTTTGCGAAAGAACATCTCCTAGCGGAGACATATTTTCAGAGCTTTCTAGAAGGCACGTAGGACGGGCAGGCTCAAGCCATTTTAGACATGTGATGCCACAGCTCTAACAGTCCAGTCCCTATGCCACCCTCCATTACATTACACTTGAAAGATTAATTAGCATTTCCAGATCTGAGAGGTGGCCATAAGCATAGTAAAGTACCCGCGGGTATCTGTGGGTGTTTTGGGACTGCTTCCTTTGTGAATTGTCTGCAATAGTTTACATGTGGGACTTTGCTCAACTAGGAGCCTGTAATATTTCAAAGGTTGGATGTTTGCTTTTTGTTTCACCAACATACACTGGGTTGCAGTAATCTAGCTGAGGCATCAGCATAGGTCACCACATATACTAGGATGGTACAATAATCTAGCTAAAGCATAAATGCCACATTTGTGAGTACAAAACATTTTACAGTTAGATATTGAAGAGCTGTTTATAGGAATAGCCCATTAACAGGAATGTAAATAGCCTGCTTGTCTTAAATATCTCTACATCATAATAATATAATGATAGCCATAATGTATGCAATACAAACATTTATTACACTCTATTGAAATTCAACTGGGCATGCAAAGTCACTGGGAATTACAAACTGTAATGCAGCTCCGGCATAAGTGTTTGTCTAATTACTCTTCTTGTGAAATTCCTCAGCTTTTGAAAAATCTCTACATAAAGATTAAACAATTGCCTTTTTAGAGAACAAAATTGGGGATAAATCTAATGTTTCACTTTCTTAAACATAAACAGGCACATGCATCAAGCTAGGATTTTGCGAGTACTTAATTGCGATTATTAAGGAATCACAATTAAGGACTCGCAAAAGCCTATGCATGTAGGAATCGCTATAAAAATAGCGATTCCTACAAATTCCTTATTTGAGAGTCGCAAATTGCGATCCGCAAATAAGGAATGGCTTCCCATTTATTTCTACGGGCATACAGGCCTATAGGAATGAATCGGAAATTGCATGCACAATTTGCGAGTACCAATTGGTACTCACAAATTGCGCATGCAATTTCAAGGGTGCAAGGGTGTCAAAAAGACACCCTGTTGCACCCCTGAAATTAATCTGTGCACAAATGTTGCACACACACGTTCCAAGGACATGTATAAGTGTGTAACCTACAACTTTGAAAAATGCACTTTAGTGCATTTTATCAAAGTTTTTGCAAATTACCATGAAGTTCATTGAAGTTCAACTTCATGGTAATTTGCGACCCCTAGTAGCGAAATTGCTACCTCAAAGTGGTTCTTGCATTGCAATTAAGGAACCGCAAAATGCGATTCCTAAAATGCAATCGCAAATTTGACAACTCACAACTCATTGTGAATTCTCAAATTGCGAGGGCCTTGACCCTTAATGCATTCCAAAAGCTAATTTTGCGATCACAAACGGCCGATTTTTGCGAGGTGCACCGTTTGCAATCGCAAAAAGCTTTGATGCATGTGCCTGAAAATACATAAACAAAAAGTATATTCGTGCATTCTTTCTTTGCAGTTGTTCAAAAATCAAGTTTTATAAATTTCATAAAATTAAGTCCCTTAATTTCTCACACTCCGAATTGTGAATTAAGGCTGAGCACCAATCATTCAAGCAGCCAGGATTTATTTACATGAGTGAGGGCTGTGTGGAATTAATAAATACTTTAAAACATATTGGGGCATATTACCAACAACTAGCGATAATTTTTGTCTCTAACTTGTTTAGAGACAAAAATTATCGCCGCACATCGGCGATTTTTATCGCAGATAAACCTTGCTATTAGCAAGGTTTATCGCAAATGCGATAAAAAACGGCCGCAATGCATGAATATCGCTGAAAAGTCAGCGATATTCATGCATTATCGAGCAAATGCTCTTAGCCATGTTATCCACCTCCCATTGGATAACATGGCTAAGAACTGCTCAGGGCAGGTGTTAGCTTTTGGAGATATTCGCGCTTAGCGCGAATATCTCCAAAAGTTGGTAATAGGAGATAGCGATGTTAGGGACTGTTTCCAGTCGCTAACATCTTGGCACGCCCACTTTGCATGTCATTAGTGATAAATATCACTGACATGCAAAGCGGGGCCCAAGATGGTCGCTATCTCCTATTAGCTGTCACTAACTGGTGTTAGCGACAGCTTGGTAATAGGGAGATAATTTGATCTCCGCTTTCTTGGCTTTTAAAGCCAAAAAAGCGGAGATAAACCCCCTTGATAATATGCCCCCCTGTTATAATAACTCTGGTGATAAGGCATTTTAGTTAGGAAATGTAGTGCACGTCACAAGTCGATGTGAATACCGTACAGTTCTTCGCACCCTGTACATAATTTGGTCGTTACGTTAACCATGTCTCAGACCTGTATGTATGCCACTTAAGATAACGTCCTAATTTAGGCGTAAGGTAAAAAAGGTCATCACAGCCCACCCTGTTGATAAAAGTTGTTTATGGATCAGCTCCGCCGTGCCCTTCACGCTACCCTGTAAAATGCACATATTGGCAGTATGACTGCTTGCATCTCGAAAGCCCAGTGTTATCTTCCTACAACAGCAGCTGTGCTGGAGCTCTGACAGGTACACCGCCATCTGCTCTCAAAGAGGTTTTATCAAAGAAATCCCCTGTATGTACATTATGAATTGTCATATCCATCATATGTATCATTCAGGGCTTCTGTGTATTGTGCTGCTAAGAGATGCCTGCTCCCATATTAATGAATTTCTGAATAGAGCCGTTACAATAAGTAGCACGCAGTTGAGAAGATTGCATA
The DNA here is from genome assembly GCF_964263255.1 of Lissotriton vulgaris. NCBI lineage: Eukaryota > Metazoa > Chordata > Amphibia > Caudata > Salamandridae > Lissotriton > Lissotriton vulgaris. Next base: position 658,511,250 of record NC_141689.1, read on the forward strand.
TCCCTTGACATGCCCAAGCCTGACGGTTTTATCCCTGCTGTCAGATATTTTTTATGAGGGCGCTTCATATTCATAACCTTGGCGTCCAAAATCTAGAAATCAATGCTGCCGCAATTTAAACATGAAGGCAAGAGAAAATGTGTGAAGTGCTTACCAGAAGCAGGGAGTGATGGATGGAGTTTGGGACTTGTTACCTAGCAACAAAATATGTACTGCGTGCCGGAGAGCCGAGATTATCCACAGAAGGAGGTTGCGTTGTAACTAGCATTGCAAGGCAAAAACCTTAATTAATAAGCTAGGGAGGCATAGAGGGAACTGTATGCTCTCCACGCAGCCAGCAGGGCCATTCGGACGCGGTCAGATACTGCTCTACAATGGAGTTTTCGTCTAATCAAAGCCCTGATGTTAGATAATGGGAAAAGGCGCGCGGCTAAGAAACAACCAACAGTATCAAAGCAACTAGTGATTGTAAACGACCTGCTAGCCTCTAGAGTTTAACATCTAATTGAATGCAATAGTGATTACTGTACAAGGAGCAGAGGAACATTTTTTCCTCTTTTTGCTGAACGTTAAAGTAACTTTCGTTGGGTCTCATTTACAAGGAATAAACGCAGTGCTGTGCCGCATGCCCCTTGGATTGCACTGCGCTGCATTCATTTCAAAGCACAGGGATGCATCATATCTACAACGATATGACAGATCCCTTTGGGCTTCCCTGTGCTGGTGCACAATTTGCTGTCATGTGTTGAGGCCCTTACACTATGCATCACGTTGATGATTCTTTATGTGCAGGAAAGTGTCCTATCCTGTTTATAAAAAATCTGCAATGTCGTTTTGAAACTTCTATTGTGTGGTTCATAATGCAGCACATATAGAAGGTGAAAAACGTCAGTTTTAAAAAAATGAGTTTTTATGTGCAGAAAGGGATACCTTCTTGCACATATACAATCACAAGTGGTGATGTACTCTTTCTATGTGTGCTGCAGAAAGCAGCATGAATAGAAAGAAGAAAAAAACGAGGAGATATTTCTCCTCGCAGCGCCTCCGTATGCCTCCCCTGGGAAGGTGTAGCATTCTGACACATTTCTAGGTTTACGATTTCTTGTAAACGTGGAAATGCGGCAGAAGGCATGGGTGTTGTTTTAGAACACCCACAACAATACCCCTGGCATGCCGCTTTGTTGTTGCGTGTAAAGGGACAATATTTACAAAGACACGAAAAACCACACTGGGTGGCATTATGTGCCCTTGTAAATATGGGGCAACAGGTTGCGCCACCGGTGCGCCACAAAACGTGACGCACCGGCGGTGGGAGGGGCTTTTAAATAAGCCCATTATTGTTTTTAACTGCATTTTTTTTCTCTTATCCACTCCTTAAAACAAACTTGTTAGATGAAAATTAAAACCCATACGGTGGTTCAACACCTCTGTGTAAAATATGAGGGCCAGATATATCAAAGGGTTTCACTGATTCTGTGTCTATGGGAAAATGTGGCCCTAAAAGTTTTCACCTGATTATCAGGTGTTCGATTTTAAATTAGTTAGGGCCAAGATCATTACATAATGGTTTACTTGACAATTCGAAAATATTACCACAAGGTGGCGCAACATCAGCTTGAAATTGTCCAGAAATTTCTGATGTCCCTGAAATTACTTTCACAATGACGTATGAATTATCAGTAACCTTATATATACTGTGCCCTCCTTTTCCTGAATATAATTCCGGATGTACCAGGAGCACACCTCTGACATAGGCAACTCCGCATTCCCTTCATCTAAAAATCTGAAGCCTCCACCATCCATCAGGGATTACAATAGCGCCACTTCCACGTCCTCTATTCTAATGGCGATGACAAAACAATAAACTACCTGGTCAAAAGTTGCAACAGGGATTGGAAAACGACACGCCTCACCCTCACTTCTACCAGGTATCGAAGAAGAACACCTTACCTGGGCAAAGCCTGTAAAAGTTCAAGCATGAGAAGAGGGACTTGGGATGAGGAGCAGAAAAGAAGGCGTTGAAGCGCTGAACATTACTGGTACTTAATCAGTGTGGTACCATGTGACCTCGCTTCATCCCCACAGGCCTCAAAGAACATACGAACAGTTAGAACAGCCCATGCTTATAACTACATATAAAACGAGGAAAACACACACAGATGTTCTACACTACCACCCATTTAATGCCAAACAGAATCATTCCCAGTAAGATATTCAACTGAAGACTGCAAATCTAGAAATCCAAAACTGGTCCAGCATTTTTTTTATATCTTTGAGAATATTATAGAATGCAGGTGCTGCTCATTGGATTGTTGGAATATAAGATAAAAATAAATTTTTCTATCCGTTCTTTCCTCTAAATGTCTGCCGCTGCCTCCATGACACTGATATCTGAGGCAGCACAGGCATTTCCAAGGGTACCAAAGAGTAAGCCCCCGGTAGTAGCTGCTAAACCAGGCTGCCCCTAATTGACGTCTATGCTTCGTGAATTGTACAGCGGGCTCAATTGTGTATGTGTCCTGCACATAAACAATTGAGCCTGCAGCAGAGCAACATGGCGCAAGGATGCCTGCGCTGGCACCAGGCAGCTTTATTAGCTCCAGCGCTAGGGGAGACGCAGTGGTGTGCCGTATTTTTGTAAATATGGCACATCCCTGCATTTTAAAAATGTTGGAGTGCAGCGTTACCAATTTTGGCATAGCACGACGCTCCGACAATTTGTTGTAAATATTCCCCAGTGTGTTTTTATCAGATCATACTATTTATATGCTTTAACATGGGGTTGAAATACCTAAAAGGAAGATGATGAAAGCAGATATTTTTCTCTACAGGAGCAAACCAAGCAAAACAATGTTCAACCATGTTTTTAAAATAGAAACTGAGCCAAACAAATGCATGCAGACCTCCTTTTCAGACTCCTACTGCAACCCTACCATAGATTTCTTTTTCTAAAAGATTCTCCAATTTACTGGCGCTGTTCTTTAAAATCTCAGACCTCGGCAAGGAGATAATTTTATGTTGGTTACGTTCATAAAAAAAAGGTGAATTGGCTGAGGAGACAAAACATCTTTAATTACTAGATGAATAACTGTATTCTGTGTGCCTCGCCTATCACAACACCATCAACCTCACCAACACCATCACTACATTACCAAGCAAACATTTACTGCCACATTCTGAATGCAACTGCTAACCACTCGTAATATCAAGCAACAGTGATTTACAACGGTATCATTTGTAGAAAAATAACATGAATCGATGAACTAAAAAAGTCTTATGTATTTCAGCAGGAAATGACAAAACAAATGGTTTTGACACAGCAAAAAGAAACCAGACAAAGCAAATACCACTTACAGGAAAAAATTAAAAGTTTATCTAAATGTATACAAATAAGAAACAGGTCTCAAGGACCAATGGAGAAACTATAACACAATCACAGTAATCATTTAAGTGCAATGTGTCTCCACCGACAAAGCCACAACATTGTTAGTGTAACTGCAATCAGAAGATATGCAAGGCTTTTGTCATAGCAACATATTAACACAATAGGAGCTACAGGGGGAAGAAAGGCCAGGCCGCCCCCCACAGTACATTATAAACAACAATTGGCCTGACCCACAGTACACCTGATATTAAGAAAGCAACACTTAAAGGGTTTCCAATACTTTCCAATTCCTTAGAGTGTGTTCCTTATCACTACTCAAAATTTCGTGGTGTATCAAATTTAGGAATGTCAAGAACCATCATAGCTATTTCCACCCAGAGATAACCTGAAAAAGTGTGGGAAAGTAGAGAGAGCACCTCACGGTAGTAACACCAAGGGGATTGCTGGCTGGTACTCGCCAGCATACCCACTTATCATCATAGGCTACTCTCTCTCCATACAGAAAACAAAAGTGTGTGTATTCTTTTAAAGAAATCTCAAACGCAGTGAAGCAAAAAAGGATAGTAAAACTTAAGTGTGAATGAACTATCAGTGCCTTGTGTCTTTGTAAGTGCCCATCGGACCCCTGTGAGAATGTAAAAGTATAATTCTCACCGTCAAAAACCAGTAAAGCTTACTGTCTCAACTTAGCTTTATTAGGTGCAGTAAGCTTCCCCAATTTAAAAATGGTTTCATTCAAACCGTTAATCATTTCTCTACAGCCAACATGTTTTGTTGCAATACCGTCATGCAACTTCTTCAGGGCCATTGGGGTTCCAAATATAAACTTCACGTGAGATTCACCTAAAACCTATGATGGTATGACAAAGAACACAAAGAATGACATATGTAAAAGCTATCTGTCTTCTGAGAGGACATACTGTAATAGAAAGCTTGCTCTGAGGAGAATACAAAAACCCATCTTTACCAATTGGTTGCGAAGTCTCCTCGTACCTACAACCGTCTCAGACTGGTACAGGCGTCCTCCGATCACGTGCCCATGGGGTGACTGCCCAATGTCTAGTCCCCCAGAAGTATATAAAACACAACATTACACCATATATCGGTTCCTTTTATCCTCAATAGCATTATAGCGTCTTCCTATTGAGTTGTTCATCAAACCTCCTTCAATGTTCAAATTGCTCAGCATATCGCACTAATGGCCCCCAAACTTCCTATGAGCCCGGTTTCCAAGGCGCAGCCTGTTACAACTCTATCAGCGCATTTATATCTCAAAACAGTCATAACGTTAAATGCTGGACCGCAGATAAATATTCATGAGAGGCGGGGCTCGATACAGACTAACGCCGAAGAGCACAGTGTGTTATGCGCCCTTAAACATGGAGAAAAGCCTGGGTGCAGCCATGCATCTCAATCCCGCACACCTCTAAGCACTGTGGCACTGCATATCAAAGCCCACATTTCTAGGCGGTAAAAAACTCACAAAGTTCCGGCAAGCATACATCTTACCCCTGCTGCTCCCACCAGCATGTGTGAAGCTCCGTCATTGAGCTCACACACCCGCGTGGCCCTCGCCAAGGCACCCCATATCATCATTTGCAATTCCTCTGTAAACGGTGGCCATCTTAACAGGGGAAACTAACTGGAAAAGTCACTTTTAAAAACATATTAAGTTCAATTCATTTTAACACATAGTCTAAAACAGGAAACGTTTAGAAAATGAAAAACAAACTGTGGTATCTCCCATCCTGACTTGCCACCACCCCTCTCTCCCCTAACGTGCCTTGGAACGCTCCGTGGTGACATCATTTAGAATGTCACCACTGTGAGGGTTCCAAGGTGAGCGCCTGAGGGAGTCGGGACCGGGAGCGTCGCGGTCAGACTCCAGCTGTGGCTGAGGTCGTAACTGTGTAAACCTTACTCTATGGTTTATGTCATTAATAAACCTCGTGATACCTTCATCCACGTTTCTGTGTCTACTTTACTACATTTCTCACTGGCGACGAGGACGGAGAAAGTCACACATGACCTCAACACAAGAGCCTGGCAAAGCAAACAAAGGATGACGTTGAAAGAGAGCAAAGAAAATCAAGTCGGAAGATAGACTGCTGGAGGAATAGAAGAGAACTGCTTTCCGTGAGTAACTTGTGACACAGAACCTGCGTGTGAGCAAGTAGCTGAATAGACGCCACACAGCGATTGTATTCGTGGGAGTCTATGAATAGTGCTATGTGACTGCCTGTACGGGGGCGGCGACCCAGGAAGGGAAAAGGCTGTCATTGTCCTCTCTCTCTCTCTCTCTCAAAGAAAGGGATTCCCGTGTGAATTTTGACAGCGGAAGAAGAGTGCTGCGGAGAAAGCATGAAGATTGTACTGCATCACAGAGTGTGTGTGAGTTTTGTGTCGGAGGTCACCTCAGGTGTGTGACGTGAGGGGCCGAGGTCACGCGAAGCAAGGATACTGAACTTATTTCACATGTGAAGCTGACGGAGAAAGCATGAAGATTGTACTGCATCACAGAGTGTGTGTGAGTTTTGTGTCGGAGGTCACCTCAGGTGTGCGACGTGAGGGGCCGAGGTCACGCGAAGCAAGGATACTGAACTTATTTCACATGTGAAGCTGACGGAGTAAAAGGAAGAGTGACCCCAGTGTCAAAGTCCGTTCAGAAGCACTGCGCTAGTCGGTTACTGAGGCATAACATCGCATTTACCTTTGGACAGGCTTCTGGCCTTTGTCAAGTACTGTGGGGGGATATCGTGTCATCACAGACAGTATCTGCTTGGAGCTTGAAAGGCTCCCCTCACCCCAGTTAGGGCATTGCCTGCCAAACGTATATCAACATCACCCAGGAGTGGGGAGTTTGACTGAAAGAGGGAGGTTGGAACAACAGTGCCACCAACAGTACAGTGTTTCTTAATCATATTTCATGTCAAGAATGTGATGGTTCATTTGGTAAAAGGTGTTTGATGTTTATGCATAGCGAAAAACCTATCCTGCCATAGTTTTAAAGTTCCAATTGGATACCTCAGTAGGAAATATGCAGAATGTAACGCCACCCCCCATGTTTTTAGTGAATCCAGGGGAACCTACAATACAATGGAAGAAATGGAAAAAAATGTTCATGAACTATGCTATTGTTTGTGGGCCAAATCTGGGCTTAGAGAGGAAGGTAGCCTTGCTAGCATATTACTTGGGAGCGGAAAGTGAAAGTGAAGAAGTCTTAGAGCACCTCCCAGAGCTAGGTGCACAGGAGGCTAGAGGGCTGAATGAGTTTGAGATAAGCATTAAAAAATTAGACCTACACTACCTCCCTAAGACTAGCACCATCATGGAAAGGTACCATTTTGGGAACAGAGGTCAGAAGGAAGGGGAGTCTATTGAGGACTTTGTGTCTGACTTGCGTAAACTAGCTGCTACATGCAAATTTGGAGGTTCAAGTGAAGAGAGAATCAGGGACCAGTTAGTGTTAGCGTGCAGAATGGAACGGGTATGGGAGGAGTTGTGGTTAAAGGATGACCCTCCACTAAGAGAAGTACTCATTGTTGCCAAACAGGTTGAACACATGATGCAGTGTGTGAGTGAGATTAAACAAGACAGTGAGGGCAAAAACAGCGAGGGGAAGGATAAGGTGAGTGAGGTAGTGGCAAAAGGGGACAGCGTAATGGAAATTAAAGGACAGAAGGGGGGTCACAAAGAGCAGAAGGAAGGCAAAGCGGGATAGTCATTTAAAGGGAATTGTTATAGGTGTGGTAAGCTAGGCCACATGGCGAACGACAAAGATTGCCCAGCGCTCAAGTACACATGTAACAAGTGTGGCAGGAAGGGCCATTTCCGACAGAATTGCAGGAGTGGTCAGGGTTTTAAGAAGCAGACAAGGGAAAACATGAATAGAGTGTGTGATGAAATCGTCCTACAAGTCGAATGTGGTCAAGTCGACAGTCCCAAAGACACCATTACGATTGAGGGAACTGGCATTGAGGCCATGTTTGACTCATGCTCCAAAATCACGATCCTCAATGCCAGAGAGTTTGAAAGGGTGGCCAAGGGTAAGATCAGGTTGAGTAGAAGGGACGTCAGACCAGGGGGGTACAATGGTCAACCCATTAGCATGAAGGGCTACTTTTGGGGCATGATAGAGTATAAAGGTAGACTTACAGCGGCGAAGGTGTACGTATCCTCCAAGGGAGACAACATCCTGGGGTTGCAAGCACAAAAGGAGTTGGGCATATACCTCGACTCTAACAAAACCCCACAAATCGTGGTACAAGAAGTGAAAGGAACCAGGGACAACATTGAGACAGAATTCAAGGAGGTGTTCAACGACGAATTGGGGTGCCTGAAGAACTGCTCCCACAGGATAAAACTGAAGGAGAACGCTCTACCGGTGGTAGCCAAGGTGAGGAACCTTCCGCTAGCCATTCAAGAAGCAGTCAGAGGTGAGCTGGAGAAGCTGTGAAACCTGGGGGTCATCGAGCCAGTAGAAGCAACGGAATGGCTCGCGCCGATCGTCGCAGCAAGGAAAAAGGATGGATCGGTCCGCCTATGCATCGACCTCAGGGCTTTGAACAAGGAGGTGGTCCTGGACAAATTTCCCCTGCCAAACATCACACAAATGGTGAGTATGCTGGAAGGAGCAAGGATATTCTCAACGCTGGACCTAACCTCGGCTATTTCCAGATTAAGCTCCGCAAAGACTCACAAGAACTTACTTCGTTTGTGACTCTAATGGGGGCATTTAAATTCAAGAGAATGCCTTTTGGGCTGGTCTCCAAGGCTGCGGTGTTCCAGAGAATCATGGGGAGCATACTTAGAGGCATTCCCGGTGTCGTATGTTACCAGGACGACGTACTCGTGCTTGGCAGAGATGACGAGCAACATGACAGACGGCTGATGCAAGTACTGGCGAGATTCAAGGACCAAGGCCTCACCGTGAAAAGGGTAAAGTGCAGGATTGGGTGCAAAGAGCTAGACTTTCTGGGGCACAAAGTGACTCCAGAGGGGATCCGCCCGAAAGCCGAGTTGCAGAAGACTATAACAAACTTGATGCCCCCAAAGAACAAGGAGGAAATAAAGTCATTCATGGGAATGTTGGAATTCTACAGCAAGTTCGTAAGGAACTTCGCAGGAAGAACATTTAATATACGGTACATGCTCAAGAAAGACGTAGTATTCGATTGGGATGAAGAGTGTCAGAAAGAGTTTGAGGAAGTAAAGAGAGCACTGGCAGAGGCACCCAGCCTGAAAGCGTTTATTCCCAAGAGGAAAACCGTGGTGAAGACTGATGCGAGTTCGAAAGGCCTAGGAGCCGTCCTTTCTCAAGTAGGGGCGAAAGGAGAAGAGACCATAGCCTTCGCATCTTGATCACTACAGAAGTCCGAGACAAACTACTCGGTGATCAAGAAAGAGGCGGCACACTGGGCCATGAGCAAGTTCAGACACTTCATCTGGGGTACCAAGTTCACCCTGCGTACAGATCACAAACCTTTAGTTGAAGTGTTTAACAAGAAGGGACTTGACGCAATATCAAGCAGAATCAGGCGATGGGTGGTAAGTCTGCAGGAATATACATTGTGTGTTGAATATGTACCTGGAACAAAGAATCTTGCAGCACACTGCCTCTCGCGACTGGTAGAAGAAATGGCGGAAGACAAGTCCGAAGACAAGAGTAGTGAAGACAGGGAAGACTTCCAAACAGAGAACGTGTGTGCGATCACACAAGGGGCCATAAGCGAAGAATCGTGAAAAGAGGCTTTGGAGCAGACGACCTATTGATAAGTGTATGTGCGAGAGTAAAAGAGAAGTGGAGAGACGAGGACAAGCAAAGCAAGACTCTACGGCCGTTTTGGATAGTCAGGGAAGAACTGTCTTAGGTTGACGGATGTCTTTTCAGAGGAACTAGGCTGATCCCGCCCAGAGCGGTGAGAGAACAATTGGTGGACTTAGCCCACGACGGACATTTGGGCATCACCAAGACCAAACAGAGAATGCGAGAGGACTACTGGTGGCCGTGCATGGACCACAAAATTGAAAGGAAAGTGAGAGTTTGCATCCCTTGCACAGTTAGCGATAAAGTTTTAAAACAACACACACCGCCCATGGTTTGCAGGTCACCCCCCTCGAGACCCTGGGACGAAGTGGCACTGGACATAATAGGCCCGCTGAGTGGAGAACAATGCATACCGTACATTTTGGTCTTAGTGGATTTGTACCTCCAGTTGGCCAGAAGTGAAGATAGTACCGGAAATCACCACTAAAACGGTCATCGAGTTCTTGCGGGAGCTATTCCTTAGGGAAGGATCACCTAGTAGTTTACTGACAGACAATGGAGTACAGCTGTGCTCAAAGGAGATGAAGGATTTCCTCGAGAATTATGGAATTGTACACAAGCTCTGTGTACTCTACCACCCTGAAACCAACGGAATGGTAGAACAATTCAATAAGACCCTGAAAGATAGTATCCAACTAGCCAAGACCAATGGCCTGAACTGGAAAGAAGAAATCACGAAACGTCTAGAAGCCTACCGTCTGACCCCACACCAGACGACGGGAGAAACCCCTTTTGAATTACTCAGAGCGAGAAGACCTAACACCAAACTATCACCTGGGTAGATGGGTTGGCAAAAAGGATGGACTGATCGCTCTAGAGAGGCTAAAGCGCTAGAAACACAGGGCAAAGCCATGTTAGAAAGGAAGGAAAGGTTCAATAGATTGCTCTCCACCCAGGATGCAGGGTTTAGGGTGGGTGATGACATAAAAATCAGAGCACCCACTGGGAGGGCGAGTTGGTCGGAGCTCAGCAGACCTACAAAGATTGTAAAACTATTCAGAAACGCTGTGAAGACCCAGGAGGGAAAAATTTGGAACTTGGGAAGAGTAGTGAGGTACCACCCCCCTAAAGGAAGACTCCGAGAAGGGAGAAGTGAGGGTGGATAAGCCCCTGGTGCATGGTGAGGTTCCACCAAGGAAGCATTCTGTAATAGCTCATCCTGCTGGCAGGACTAGCCAAAGGGTGGTTAGACCGCCCAGACATCTGGAGCATTATGTTACCTAATGTGCGGGTTATGTTCTGGTATGTTCTTGTTTATCTATTGCAGTTTTGTTGTGTAGGGAAGGGGGATGTGTGGTGATAAAGTGGGAGTCTGGCCGCGGGACCGGGAGCGTCGCGGCCAGACTCCAGCTGTGGCTGAGGTCGTTACTGTGTAAACCTTACTCTATGGTTTATGTTATTAATAGGGCTCCCGGTTTTCCGTTTTTACAGATTTTTACATATAAATACAGACGGAAAACAAGTTTTCCTTTATCTGTATTTATATATAAAAACGGGAAAATACTACTACATGTTGCTGTGCTGCCATCTGGTGTCTCCCACTCCTTAGAGGGTTAAGAGGTGACAGCTTCCCGGCACACACAGAGCTGCCAGCCGCACCCGAGTATTTCACAGATCTTTGAAAGACCATTACTTGTTAATGCGGCTTTGTCGTTATTTCACCCTTTTTAGAGCCCCTGAACGAGTCAAATTAGGACCCTGTATTCAAACCATTGTTATGTGACTTGTGGTTCGTGCACCATGTTTTGAGCAATTCGGATCGGACTGTAACATCCCACTCAGTCTCTCGTGTGATTCTCATGCACAGCAGCGATAAACGACAGATTGCATGAGACTCCAGAACAGCTGCATCACAGACTCGCTGTGAGACCATAGTCGGTAATCTTGTGTTCAAACTGATGATGAAAAGCTGCACTTCCTCGTGCGTTAACGGCAATCAGAATTTGATTGTTGTAAACACCACTGAAGAGTGCTGCTCCTCAGACCTGTGCCACACCTACAGCATCGGCAACTACAACACCATCTTTGGCTTTACCTCCATTACTTCAAGCAACAAAATCAGCTTTTTGGTGGGGACTGCCTCGGTAACGGTCATCGGCGTCCTGTTGAAGCTGGCGCTGTAATGTCTGATGAAAGAAGAACCTGGGCTGTAGTGAGTAAAGTGAATACATTTAACTAGTGCTTCATTTGTAAAAAAAAAAGCTCTTTAAAATTTGGAATTTTTAAATGAAATGACTTTAAAAAAAAGTCTAGCAGGATTCATTGGCCACATGTTCACACTGTATTTTATTTTACTGAAAAACAAAAAGGCTTTGAAGAGCGGGAATGAGGTGTTTATTATTTTAACGAAATGGCACCATATCCCAAACATTCCACAATCACTTAATTGCTAATTAAGTGCAGTACTTTGGGATTGTCTCCGAGAAAGGAGCCACTAGCATGAGGTAGGTCCCAAATTCTGCAGCAACTGCGTAAACAATTGCAAGTTGTGGAACCTGGGGCAGCTTAACCCTAGACCTTCCAGAGGCATGAACATAAAAATAAGTGCTGCTGCTAACCTCAGTGTGGGGGTCACATTCCCTGCACATCCCACTGGACAGCTGGGGCTTGTATTTAAAAGGAGGTTCTGTAGCTTCCACTATACTGGGGGCAAGTTAAGGCGGCAATGGGTTTTACTGGGGTACTCTACCACCTGAGCTGTATCATGGATTGGCTGTACTGGCGCAGTGCCAAGCGCATGTTTTATGTGTCTGTAGTGGATACATTTAACTAGTGCTTCATTTGAGTTATAGCTTTATTTTCAGATAGCAGATCTCGAGAATGTTGGACAAGGCCTGCCTCTTCCTGTTTCTCAGCTGTTCCTGCGTGCATTAAAAAGGTACACAGCTTTGTGTTGCACAAGCAAAGGTCACTCTGATACACCCGGGGACAGATAAAGGGAGGGGTCAGACGGAGTAAGTGAAGAAAGAATCAGCTCAGCACTGATTGCTGGGAAATGATTCCACTGAATCATGCTATGTTAGCCTTGTTTACTACTGAGCCAAATTAAACAACAGGTTTTTTGAGGGCCTGTAATGATTAACCCGGGTCTACTGCTTAAGTGAAATGTATAGAAGCAGAAATTCAATACTTTCTCTGCTTCTTCAATTACCACTTGAACCTGGGCAAGTCACTCTCAAATAACCCCCGGAGGTCATTTAGAGATTGTGCAAAAATTATCGAGTGCATCTAACTTTTTGGTTGCAGGTTTTCCCAGTTTCGAGTTTTCTCAGTGGGGCAGTATGGTGTTCAGTGGAGGAGAGGATGTGGTACTCTGCCGAAGACTGAAACTGCAAGGCTCTGAGACAAATGGCTTGTGATAGCACTTTTAAGCATATTTGGGACATTTTGCAAATGGCAAAGTTTTCAGATGAATGTATAGTGTGACCAATAACAACTGAGCGCATGTGTGCATTGTCAATTTAAATAAACGTGGAAAAATACTAGCTGTAGCGTCGTCTTTTGCTTGTGTCAAAAATAAATGTGGAAACATACAGTAAAAATGCCCAAAAAATAAATATGGATAAATACAGACGGAAATGGCAAAAAAATAAATACCATAAAACCGGGAGCCCTAGTTATTAATAAACCTTGTGATACCTTCATCTACGTTTCTGTGCCTACTTTACTACATTTCACACAAACTTTCGGTATGCAAAACCCCTCGTTTAAAGGCACGACCTTCCTCCTTAAATTAAAAGCATAAGGCTCATTTGAAGAGCTATGCATGAAAAGAGGGCATTGGCACAACCCTCGTTGTTTTAAAAAACGGTTGATTGTAAAAGACACCTTTGTTATTTTTAAACACTATTTATCTTGATAGTCATTTAAAAAAAAGATTTTTGTTTTTGTTTATTGTCAATCTTCATATGATGCGCCCAGTATTTTAACTTAGCCCATCGAGGAAGAGGGAAACGGTGACCAAATGGCATGGAGCCCTCACTAGCGGACATGTTATCAAGTCTCATTTAACCACATAAAATCAAAAATGGCCTGGTGTTCTCAACTCGTGCCCAAAGTGGAAAACGTAGGGTATTCTTATATATATCAAACACCCCATGATGTATAAATAGACCACATTTCAGGCCACTTCATGTACCTTTACATTATCTAGATGAATCACGAGCCGTAATGTCTATCAATATCAAGTGCCCCATATTACTGCATCACGTATCAACATCAGCGTTGTGTTGCAGAGAGGGGACCCTAAAAATTTCTAAATAAAAGTTTCCATGATCAAGGAATTGACACCTGATACCTCCAAGGTTTTATAAATACATCTCATAGAGAGGTGAAAACAGACACATACCTGTTTGTCTGTTACAATATTCGATAGACGCTGTTTCGACCTGTAGTATGGGAAAAGGGGTCTCATCAGGACTTTAGGGATGCAGGAACATTCAGAATGGAAAGTAAAGAAAGGCAATGAAATGGGTTTAGAGTGGAGTGTAGGTTAGTAGGTGTGTTGTCCTAAATGGAAAACTATTACATTAAAAAATCGGGGTACCTGAATACCAGAAGGTACTGGGGTGACATACAAACAGTGTGGGACCTTTGACCCTGTCACCAGGCAGGTCGCTCCCCCACGCCACCACACAACCCTCCTGTGTGCTCTGAGACGTTGCTGCCACTCAATCTGGTTTGTGCCTGAGTGATTTACATTTGCGGTGCTCCCTGTACTTGTGCCCCTCTGTGCCTCTCTTTGCCTTGTGTATCCCCCGCTCTGTGCCCCCACCTGTTTAGTTAGCATTATTGATGTTGCTGTACTCTTGTGCCCCTCTGTGCCCACTTTTGCCTTCTGTATCCCGCTGTGTGCCCGCTCGCCCCATCCATGCTCTTTCCCGCTGCTGCGTCCCCTGCGGCCCCACCCTACTGTGCTCCCATTCGCCTCCCTGCTCCTGCCTCCCAGCTGTTCAGCCCTCCCACTCCCCCTCATATGGAGGCCGCAACGAGGCCACAAAGCGGCCGTGTAGCGGCGCACCGCTGATGCGCCAAAGGCCAGCCCGTCTGCTCCCGTCCGAGCCTGGACCTCCCCCGGACAGCGCCCAGCGCCAGGACCCCTGGCCCCCGCACTCACCACGACGCACACCACCGCCAGGACTCCAGCACCCTCCACGCACTCAACTCTGGACGGTCACGCACCTGCTGCCTGGCCACCCCGAAGCGCACACAAGGACCCTTCTCCTGCCGGAGTTGCAGCTTCACCAGCATCCGGCCCGCCAATCCACTCACTGAAAAACCCAACTTCCTCAGATGCATCCTGCGCAACAACCGATCCGCCCGCAAACACGCCGTCAAACTCTGGGACATACTCGACACCAACGCCCCAGACGTTGACTTCCTGACGGAGACCTGGCTGACCCCCACCTCGGCACCCGACATCGTCATAGCCATCCCAGAAGGCTACAAGATCACCCGCAAGGACTGCACCAACGGAGCAGGTGGAGGAATTGCCATCGTCCACAGAAACACCCTCAAAATCTGGACGCCGACGACAACCTCAGCAACGCGAACACCTGCCCTTCAAGATACACACCGACCCCAACACCACCCTCAGAGGCACCCTTGTCTACAGACTCACTCGGATCCGAACTCAGTTCAGCAACTCCATCGCCGACTTCATCAGCACACACGCCCTCGCCTCCACGGACTACAACCTCCTCAGAGAGCTGAACTTCCACCTCGAGAACAACAACGACTCCAACACCTCCACTCTGATCAACAACCTCGGCAACCTTGGACTCAGACAACTCATCACAACACCCACTCACTCAGCCGGACACACACTTGACCCCATATTCTCAGCAAGCACCCACGTCTCCTTCGACCGCACCACTGAACTCCACTGGACCGACCACCACTGCATCCACTTCACCTTCCGGAAACCCACTACCACACCCAGCCGATGCCTCGCCACAGCTTGGGCAAGATCACCGAGGACCAGCTAACCACCACCCTCGCCCAGAGATCACCCGCAGACCCAACCAACCCCGATGCCACAGCCCGCAACCTCGGACAATGGATCGACGATGGCGCCAACACCCTCTCCCCACTCAAGAAACCCCCAACACCCAGACCAGCAAGAGAGCCAGCTGGTTCTAAGATTCCTAACTTCTGAGCCTTTGTTTCGGAAAAAACTAAAGACCTGGCTCTTCTCCCTGATCTAACCCTCCCTCTCTCTCCTGAACACCTTTGAACCTCACGAGATACTGTCTTCAGCGCTGGGACACGCTGAAGACAGCGCCGGGACTGAATGCTTACACTTCCCGGCGGGAAGTGTAAGCATTCAGTCGGTTCCCAAGTAGTCATGCACCAAAGTAGGCCTTAAGGCATGGACTCCTTCAAATCCCTATAGACTATGCATCCACTGTTCTATACACCGGCTAACTTGCCTTTTATACCTTCAATTCCCTAGTCTGTATCGTTAGACTTTCCCCAAACAGGTTCACACTGCTGTGTCAGTATTATAGTGAACCATACAGCAGTATGTGCTTATCTAAACACTGTTCTAAAAGTAAAACTGCTATACATTCAGCTAGACACTCCTCTTGCAGAATTGTAATCATTCAGGGTCTCATTTATGAGAGGCTCCTTGCGCCATTGGAACGTCACTTTTTGTGATGTTCAGTGGCGCAGCTGGCTGCGTGCTATTTATCAGGCAGCACTAAGCCACTTTTTTTGGCATACTGCTGCCTGATAAATATCAGCCCCTTTAATGCAGTGTTCTGCGTTAAAGGGGCGTGCAATGGGTATTGCTGGGGGCGTTCCCAGGAACACCCATGGCCTTTCCACACTGCCCCAGATTTACGAGAAATCGTAAATCTAAGGCAGTGCCAATAGCTTACGCCTCCCCAGGGGAGGCTTAAGGAAGGCGAAATTAGGAAAAAATGTTTTATTTCTCCTCGTTTTTCCTTTTTCTATGTGTGCTGCATTCTGCAGCACACTTAGAAAAAGGAAAAGCCTCTTGTGATTATTTTTGTACAGAAAGGTTTCCCTACCTGTACAAAAATAATCATCCCAGCAACGCAAAGGTGCAAAGGTGCCTGCGTTGGCGCAGGCAGACCATTGTGCGCAGGGGAAAAGGACAGGATTGCACCGTATCTTATAGATATGGCACATTTTTGCCTTTTTCTTTTGCCGTACGAAAGTGCAGCAGGAAGGCCTGCTGCACTTCCCTACGGCAACATCTCATAAATGAGGCCCTATGTCAGTAGCCAAGTACTTATGGTGCATAGTGGGCCTCAGGGCATGGAGTCCTGCAAACCCTTATAGACTATGCATACACTGTTCTATGCACTTGCAAATTTGCCTTTTATTTGTTGAATTCCGCAGTCTCTATCCTTACACTTCCACCAAACACTCTGTTACTCTTGGTATAGTTTTGTAGTGACTTATTAATCAGTGTGTAGTGAGGCATTCACTACATTAAAACAGTAATCAGTAGATGTACAATAAGTGGTACATCCCCAGAGATATGCCAGTTATTGTGCACTGTGACATCACCACCATGGATGCACCGTATTTACAATGTGGTGCACTATGGGGCAAAAACGGCACAGATATGTGATGTATCTGTGCTGTGAAGATGGCATTTTGCTTGACTTGCGTTGGAAGCACAATGCAGCTCCAGCAATGCTCTTCGGGCCCAATGCTCATAATGCTGTGTCAATCCTTACACCTGCTTCAAGCAGGTGCAGAGTTTTGACGCAGTATAAGCCAAAAAGTGACTGAATTAAATATTATAGATTTCACTTAGTCACTTTTAGGAGGCGTTCCTGTGCCAGAACGCCCCCCTCCCCTGCGCAGGAAAGCCTCCTTCTGGCGCAGGGCTTTACAATGTGATGCACCTTCCAAATGCGTCACATTGTAAATATCACACACCATGGCACATCTTTTGCACCACTGCTGCGTCACAAAAGTGACGCAACGGCTGTGCAAAAGAGACACAAGGGGGCTGTAAATCCGCCTCTAACACATACAAATTCATCCAGACAGTTTCACCAGCAGTGCAAATTGAAGCATAGACTTGTAACATATTTATGTGTATATGTTACATTCAAGTGCTTCGGAGGTACTACAGTATACTATAGGTAAACACCTTATAGATTTATGCTGTAGCATTTCCTTATAGTTCTGCACTTTCACATTCACCATACACTACTAATGTATTCATTCATTCATTTATGAACTACACATTCATTCTGACAAACTTTTACACACTAACATAGAAATATAGTTCTTACTTTGACCAGTGAAGGTAGTTCTGAAAATAACTGTTTTTTCTATTTTTAGTTTTTTTATTTTCTTTGTATTTATTCATCAAGTTTTTTGATTATTAATATTTTTTTTAAAACCAAAAAAAATTGAACTGGAAACAAAAAAACTGTGGAACACGAACAAAAAAGTTTAAAAAAAATAATGTTTTGGGCAACGGTGCTCTTCTTCCCTCTTTACAATGAGTTCAACAGACTGCTCACCATAACAAAGTAATTCTTTGCAATATTTACAATGAAAAGTGAGTTCTGAAACTGTGGCACAATTATGGGATGCGGACTGCTCAGAGGAGGTGGTGGTGCAGTTGAGGTGCTAGCAACTGGAGGTGGAGGATTCTCTTGCAAGTTTTGAGTTGCCACCCTTGCATAGTTGTTTGGAAGCAGGTTTTTCACATGGCGATCCATGCTGGCTGTACCAAAAGAGTACTTTTTAGAGGGGTCACCCCTGGATAGAGTAACGTCACAGATTTTACACGTTACTTTTGGTGCATTCACCTTCTTCTGTCCCTCAGGATAAGTAAAAAACTTCCAGATGAAAGTTTCTTTCCTCTTTTTCTGAGGGGGCTAAGTAACAAATTCTTCATCAGAGGAATGTTCAGATGGAGTTTGAGGAAGTTCAGCCATTGCAGAGTTGGGTTCTAAAGGACTACAGCTACCCAGAATAGGTGCTGCTCCTGAGAAAGTCCAAGTAGAATGATCAAAATGGGAGGCGTCTTTCAAAAGTTGGAGTAGGAAGTGTTATGAACCAATGAAATCTCTTCTTTTAAAGTCACATGGCTTTGCGTACGCTCACGGTGCGCTTACGGAGCTCTTACGCTGTGTTTATGGTGCTCTTACGATGCTCTTACATTGCGAGTACATATGACGTACTGCCGCGATTTGCTTAATTGCTTTTAAAAGTAATATACGGTTATTACAAGTTTAAAAAAAAATATTTTTATGATTATCCCAGATAATGTCTTCTCTTACTATGTACAATAAATACATAAATATATGTTTTTGAACAATTAGAAACTTTCGCGGCGTGCGCGTATGGGGCTCCGTATATGACGTCATGCGGAAGCGTAGATGCAACGCACAACGTCAAAGCGTATTTGTAACGTATGTGCAGGTACGCGCAGAGTACAATTTGTCGTACAAAGTATGGTGCGAGCACCGTGCGCATACGGTACGATTATCCAAAACAAACCAATGAAAAAGGAATTATATAGAATTTATGTTAATATATTGAAAAAAAATTAATTGATTAAAAAACATGTTTGACTTCAGTTTTGTTAATATTTTACATTAAAATATGAAATTTAAATTAAAAAATAAAATAAATATAAATATTTATAATGAAAATGTAGAAAATTAGCATTAAAATGAAAGACATATAATATTTATTACATTTAACAATTATCATTTACAAAACCTTTGAAATTGACTGAAAAAGCCATTGGTTTCACACACGTTATAGTTAGGAATTAGGATTTAAAAAACCTTTGACATTCACTGAAAAAAACATAGGTTTCACACATGTTATAGTTAGCCAGACATTTCACTCATACAAAACCATTGAAATTCTTCCATTATAGTTAGTTTAGCTAACTATAACTGGCGCGCCCGCAATGCACTGCTGATGACGTCACATATTACATCACTCATGACATGGTCAGTGACATCACTCATGACATCATCCTTGTGAAAGAGTGGCAGACCTCCTCTCACCCTAATATAACCTTTGATACACACATTCAAAAATAGAAAATAAAATTTTCAAAAAAATGGAGTTACCAATACCAGTTAAAACAACCATTCAGTAATTCCAATATCTACACACAAATACAATCATTCACCAACAGATCTATACAGTCACTCATACATGTTCTCACTCATCATATGTACTCATACACCTATACATCCTGTTACACACCAACACTCATACCTAGAGTTACTCACACACATACTCACACATGCAAATAAACTATCAAACATCAATTTACTTGCATATACAGCTATGCACACACCACTACACTTACTTCTACAGAAACGTACACATACTTACTCTGCTAAGCAATCACTTATAGAAACAAATACTTATTTATACAGGAACTCTTCCAATCTCTCACTCTCATATATACTCACTTATATACATCAATACTCACATATACTAGTTTAAAACATATGTAATTACTCATAAAGACACTATTGAGACAGTCATTCACTCACTAACACACCCATACACAAACTCATCCACCCATACACTCCTGCACACATGCTGTCTTCAAAACACATACAAACAGTGAGTCACTCATTCATGCATCTATGCGCTAAGTAATATCCCCCACCAAACCATACAGACATTCAGACACTCATACTGATACTCGAAAGCAAGTAATAACCCATATAGACAGTCATTTAGCTACTCACTAACCCATGCAGTCATTTATACACAAAGTGAGAGACCTATACATATATTTACATTTTTAAACATTACTCGCTAACCCATATATTCACTAAGATACACTTAATCAGTCCGTTACACAATCAATTTAACAAAAAAAATTATCCATTTAGACAGTTATATACCCATTTATTCTTCCGTCGACCTTTAGATATACATATATAAAAAATATTTATTTTTCAGAAAGACACACATTCACTGGATGATGTCATCAGAGATGTCATTTGAGATGTCATCAGTGATGTAATGAGTAATGTCAGTGACCATGTCATGAGTGATGTAATAAGTTACGTCATCAGCAGTGCATTGCGGGCGCTCAAGTTAAACTACCTATAACGGGGGAATTTCAATGGTTTTGTTTAAGTGAAATGTCCAGCTAACTATACCATGTGTGAAACCTATGGTTTTTTCAGTGAATTTCTAAAGTTTTTTAAATGCTAATTCCTAACTATAATGTGTGTGAAACCTATGTTTTTTTCAGTGAATATATAATAATAATAAGGGAGCTTGTAAAGCACCTGGTTACGCCCACCGGCGTGTCCCCGCGCTGTAGTAAGTGAGAGATCCTAGAGCCCCATACCCAGACTAAGGCGCCCAGCCCATAAATGAAGGAACAAGTGTGTTTTAAGCTCTCTTCTGAACTTGGTCTCAGAAGGTTCCAACCGAAGCTCAAGAGGGAGTTTTTCCAGCTCCTGGCTGCCAAGAGCCGGAATGATCTGCCACCCATTCTGGCCTTCTTGACTTTAGGGATCACCATCAGGCCAGTCCCAGTGGATCTAAGGGGCCGGACGGGCCTATAGACAGTGATGAGATTCTGCAGGTACCTAGGCCCAATGCCTTGGGTGATGCGGTGGAATGTACAGAGGGCCTTCAACACAATTCTCCTCCTGACAGGAAGCCAGTGAAGAGCGTCCAAGGCCTTTTTGGAAGCAGCCCTTCTTGGAAGCCTAAGGACCAACCGAGCTGCCGCGTTTTACAACACCTGAAGCCGGTCAAGACTCTTGACCGGGGCACCCAGATACAGTATATTGCCATGATCTAATCGCGAGGTTACAAGTGCATGCACCAGTGTCCTCCTAGCTTCTATAGGAAGAAGGTCCATAGTTTTACTTTGACCTTTGAGGACACCAAAACAAGTCCCCACCACATGTCTGATCTGAGGTTCGAATGTAAGATCTGAATCTACCCATACACCCAGGTTCTTAGCCTGGGAGCATGGCATAGGGACTGGGCCTCAGCAGGATGGCCACCATGCCGATGACCACACAGACGGCCCCCCCACCATGAGCACCTCTGTCTTGCTATCGTTCAACCTCAGGCAGTTGTTGGCCATCCAGGAGGCAAGCTCCTGCATGCATGCTCTGAAGTTGGATGCAGCCAGATCAGGTGCCCGTGATAGCGAGATAACCAGCTGCGTGTCATCCAAATATGACACGATCTGGATTCCAAAACCCTCCACTTTACCCGCCACAGGGGATACATATAGATTAAATAGGGTGGGGCTCTGGGCAGAGCCCTGAGGCACAACCTGATCCAGTTTCACAGCTCTAAAGTAAAGGGCGCCCTGTCTGACCTGGAAACTGCGTTCCATCAGAAATGATTGTATCCATTTTAGCGCCGCGCCCGAGACACCGCCCTTATTCAGACACTGCAGCAAGGTGTAATATGCTACAGTGTCAAAGGCGACGCTCAGGTCCAAAAGGATGAGAGCCATTGTCTGCCCCTCATCTGCTCCCTGCCTAATGGCCTCAGTGGCCATAAGTAGAGCTGACTCCGTAGAGTGGAGGGACCGGAATCCAAACTGCGTGGGATGGAGAAGGTTGGCTTCTTTCCCATGGGCCATGAGTTGTAAATGTACAGCCTTCTCAGCCACTTTTGCCAAGTAAGGTAGCAGCGAGATAGGGCGGAGGTTATCCAGTTTCTCAATACTGATGTTTGGCTTCTTCTGAAGTAGAATCACCACAGCCTGCTTTCAGCTATCAGGCACTGTCCGCATACAAAATCTAGGAGATTGCTGATATAAGGCTCAACAGTGGCAATACTCACCCCAAGCAGTTTTGTTGAGGCAGGATCCCTGGGTGAGCCAGACTTTATAGAACTGCAGATTCTGCAGAGCGACTCGGAGGGGGGGTGATAAAGCTATCCAGCCTCTGATTTCCCCCAGCACCTCCGATAGGCTCCACAAACTCTGCACCCATTTTTTTGGCACCTGGATAGGAAGAGTATATTTTTTCCACTTCCTCTGAGAAGAAACCTGCGATACGGTCGCAGGATTCCCTAAAACTTTCCGTGGGAATGGTAGACAATGTAAGTGAGGAAATCTTCTTATAGATCTTGAATATTTCCTTAGTGGAGTTTCCTGCTGCCCCAATTCTCTCAGCATTGTAAGTGGCTTTGGCCTGTCTAATAAGCCCATGTTTCTCTGCTTTTTATGATACTCCAACCTGGCCTGACTAAGAAAGGTTATCCTCCATATCCTCTCCAGACGTTTTCACTCTGTCCTAGCTAAGCGCAAATCGTCGTTGTACCAAGATGCAGATTTCTGTGGTCTATTCACTATTTTATTCAGACGTAGCGGGGGTACGCTGTCTAGGGCTTCTCTTATACGTCTTTCTAGATTACAGCAAGCAGTTTCGACATCAGTACACCCCGGCTGCTTGCTTCGTTAAACTTCAGCTGTGAAAAGCTAGTCCATTTGCGACATGGGTGGTTCTAAGTTCTAAGTTCTGGGCACTTTACCACAAAGGCGACAAAAAAGTGATCGGACCAGGGGACAGGGATGTGAGCACTCACTTCAACTTCCCCCTAATTAGCAAATACCGGATCCAATAAATGGCCATGCTAATGGTTAGGGGCCTTGGAATCCAGGCCTAATTGCAATGACTGTTGTTCCTGACGTAAATCTACAGCCCCCCTATTGAGGGAATTCTCCAGGTGAATATTAAGGTCCCCCAAAAGTGGGAATTTGTCTTCCTGTAAAGCCGTTTCCGTAATACCATCCAACAGGCTGGAGACAAAGCAAGCGTGTGGGCAGGAGGTCTATAGTCCAGGAGTCCTTTCACTGTATGGTGCAGACTGACCCCGATTATGAATGCACCTGCCTCACTATCAGCTATGGTCATAGGTTCCAGTTGGCAGCTTAATGGATGTTTAAAAACAATGGCTATCCCGCCACCTCTACCCGACATCCTATCCAACCTAACAATCATATACCCCTGGGGAAGGGGCTGGATAATTTTTGGCTCGGAGTCCAGCCTTGTCTCCGTGAGGAATGAAAGGTCAAGATTTTTATCTGCGAGTAGATCAAAAATGTCTAGTTTGTGTTTGCACATTGATCTACAATTCAGCAGACTGCAAGAAAACCTTGTTGCCCCTCGCTTTATCTTACCTACCGTGCTGTAGCTAAATGGACAATGTTCATATCCCACATCACGGTCTACCTTCATACTATGGCATCACGCGCTAGATCTCTTGGGGCACAGTTCATATAGTTGACTAAAGCTCCACTGAACTCTTGCAGTAATTTGGCCAGGGCTTATGGCCCTGGTCCCCGAACGGCCGCGGATGGTCGCAGATAGGCTTACCTTTGGCGCAAATTTGGCGCGCCGGCGGTGCAGCCGCTGCCCGCGGCCACTCAAGCATGTGCCTTTTATCCTCTGCTGCAACGACTAGAGCGCTGACTTCCACCGGAAGTGCCTGAGCTCTCCCTTCCACTTCCTCTGCGCAACGGCACTATTCGCCGCATCGGACCAAGGCGGGAAGGAGGGAACAGTTGAGCAAAGGCCCCCGAAGCATCCTGTCAGCCCCCCCCTCCCACTGGCAAGCTTCTGGCCCCAGGTACGTTGTGGCCACACAAATTAAAATAAATACGCAGGTTTGAAAGCAATGCAATGTTAGCAAGTTAATTTTAAAATCACGAGTCTGAGGGGCACAATAGCAGCAGCAGCTTGTGGGCTCTACCACCGCCCACTTACCACATGCGACCGCTCTCCCCGGCTCCCTTTATCCTCTGCTGCAATGAGTAGAGCGCTGACCGCCACCCGAAGTGCCTGAGCTCTCCCTTCCACGGCCTCCGCGCAACGGCGCTATTCGCCGCGTCGGACCGAGGCGGGAAGGAGGGAACAGTCGAGTAAAGGTCCCCGGAGCATCCTGTCAGCCCCCCTCTCCCACTGGCAAGCTTCTGGCCCAGGTACATTGTGGCCACACAAATTAAAACAAATGCACAGGTTTAAAAGCAATGCAATGTTAGCAAGTTAATTTTAAAATCACGAGTCTGAGCGTCACAATAGCAGCAGCAGTTTGTGGGCTCTACCACCGCCCACTTATATATATATATATCGGCGCATATGCACTACAGACAACATAAAATTCAGTCTCGATTTATTTAAGGCATAAAAATAGTACTGTGTTCTCAGATTTTGTTAAAATATGTGACAAAAAAAAGCATTCCTCGATGTCAGGGTTCACAACCTGAAGTCACCTTTGCATGTTTACTACGGACAGTAAGGAATTCAACCTTGATTTTTTTAATGCAGAGACAATTGTACTGTATGTGGGCTGATTTTGTAAAAAATAAGTGAGAAAATTATTCGTCCACTGCCTTCGATTTACAGTGCGGACAGCAGGGTTTAGATCTTGAATTCAGCTTTGAATCTATAGTACGAACCGCATGACATGTAGCCTTGTTTTTTTAAGTTAGAGTTAATTGTACTTTATTTCCTCAGATTTTGTTAAAAGATACGACAGAAAATAATTTCTTGATGTCAGTGATGACTACTGCCTTCTATCTACATTGTGAGGGTTCACCATTCAGATAGAATGACGATTGTACATGACGCATTCCAGTAGACAAGAGACATTATACCACTGCGACCCCCCGAACCACGAATCATCACAGGGTACGCACACACTGAGTTCTTTCAGTACCGCTAACTCACTGCACCACAAGTCATTTCCCCATAGCCTTATTAAAGCAGAATTCACTAGGCAAAAAACATTGCTCCCAGTACAGCCCTCCTGCATTATGCATTATCGCAGGGAACGTACAAACTCAGTGCCAAAGATGCCACTAACTCAGTGCACCATAATTCATCAGAAAGAAGAGTGAACAGTTTTATGTCAGCAATGAGGCATACTATCACTTTTAAGTAGAATTCATGCAGAATCCAATCGACAAAAGACATTACTCCAATTACTGTGCCCCCCACCCCACCAGACCACGCATCATCGCAGGATATGTACACGCTAAGCACCAAAGGTACTACAACTCAGTGCTCCAAAAATTATTATCACGTGGCCTTACTAGGCAGCATTCACACCACAAAAACATTACTATTAGTACGGCCTGCCCGCACCACGCATCATCGCAGGCTCCACAGAACCTTGTTGTTTTAGATACCACTAACCAAACTAAGTATAACACCTATCAAACCCTTAACAATATCCCTTTATTATGCTTCCTATAAAAACGTTTTTTATATCACTTATAGATTTATATTGAATAATAAAATTTACGCTGCATATATGTTCTATCTTTTACTTCAATCATGATTGCAGATGATGCAGTGCACCCTAAGTTCTACACTGAGGACAACATGGTTTACAACTTTAATTCAGCTTTGTATCTACACTACAGTCAGGAGAGAATTTAACCTTGCTTTATTTAAGGCACAAACAAAAAATACTCCTGTGGCACTGCTAGTATGCACAAGCACCTTTAATCCCTACATCCTGCGAACTATGTTTCCAAAGAAAGTACAACACAGCGTCAAAATGTACTCCCACAAATGTTAATACCAAGTACCTCTGGGGTATCACCTTTAACATCGCAACCAGACATACGTCCCCATTTTGAGAAAGTTAGAATGCACTGCGTGAATTGCAATAATTTCATTTCTTATGGAGAGCAATCAGTAGACATAATTTGCAGAGCAATTGATAACCATTGATGATAGTTTTTTTTATCTCAAAATTCATGCAGACCAGTATGCAACACTCAATATTTTGAGTACAGACCGCTCGAACTACGCATCATCTCAGGGTGGGCACATGCTGAGCACCAGACGTACCACTAACTCACGACACCATAAATAATCGCAACGTGGTCTTATTAAGGCAAAATTCAGTTGTCAAAAGAAATTCTTACCAGTTTGTTCTGCTTAAACCATGCATCATCGCAGGCTCTACAGAAACTGCCCACACCTTAGTGTACCACAACTCATGAACACTTTATGATAGAATCTTTTGTCTATCATTTCACATATACCGTTTACGATTGAATATCTGTGTATGATATCATGATTACTATTCTACTTGTTACCAACAGCAACGTAATAAAATGGAGTCAAGCGCATGTGCCCGTACCCACTTCAACTATCTATTTGTGTCTGTGTATTTATTATGTTTCTACAATGTTGGTCCTGTGTCATGCCACATTAAATTGTTCTATAAATAGCGTATGCAACCATCTTACCTCTGACAGTAAGTGTGGACTATTCCTCTTTTTTTTCTTTTTTTTTTTTAGCTTATTTATACTGGTCAAAATCAACCCAAAACTATATCAGCAATTTACATGTGCACCGTATTTACAGTACATATTCAGGCATGCGTTGATAACGTCATTACTCTACAATATCAGAATGTGAACGCAATTCCAAGCCTCAAACTATGATTTCCAGCACCAAGTTCGACAGTCTACCTGAATGACCACATATGCATATATATTAGCTGCCCTTCATGTGCCAAAAACTGCAACTTAAACCTTTCACAGCCCTGTATTACTACAGCTACAACACTCCGCTGAATGTACAACAAACACTCATAATCACAGAAATGCGTCATGTCCACCATCTTTTATGTGTGCAACTATGAATGAATATAGAGTCAGTGATACCCCGTAAACATTTATATCAAATGGGAGTTCCATGGTGACTCATAGTGACGTGGATGTCGTAGTACGGAAAGGGAAGAAATACAACAGAGCTAATACAACAATTAGGCAATAAGGTAAAAGATATGGGAGAGTAATATAACGGAAGGTACAACACAGTGATACGCCGTACCTTTCATATTGGCCATGTTGTGGAAATTTACAGACATAATGATACATTTGCGTTTAAGACCCGGGTGAAGTCAGCACTACAAAACGGACACCCGATTCACTTGATTTTATAACTCACAACGGAACCACACGCATTGCTCCGGAATCCTGGTTCAGAGCCTCGCGCAGCACTGGCATACGTCAGGCCAGCCCACTACGCTTACGCTTCCCGAAAAAAAAAAAAACACAACATTGCCCAGATTTCCATTGTACTGATTTCTTAGTTCCAGATCTAGTTGTCAAAACGGCACACACACACTGCCTCATGGCTGGTATACACCCACAATTTTTAACAGGAGGGGGGAGAGAGAGAGTCAGTGGATTCAGTCTCCCTAGTCATACGAATAAACAAAGTGGAATCCACTCAAAGTGATAGTGATCCCTAGAGTGATGGGGAACACACAGTGTTGTTTAAATGCCCCTCACACACCAACAGGCCCCTTGGTGTCATGCTTCATCATCGGGGCCTTCGCACCCCTCTACGGGATGCGGCGTGCTACGACTCGCGGATACGCAGGAGCACTTGAAGTGAACTATGTGTGGGGGTGTGTGTTAATTACAAAAGTGTGAGTGAGGTGAGGTGAAAAAGTGAGTGGTTAAAAAATACCTGGCACGTGGGAGAAAAAAACTTTATTAAATCCCCGGCTGGTATTATTAAAATAAAAGTGCAAGGCGTGGTTTTGATAGATACGTATTAGGGTATCAGACCACTATCTTAAAAGTCAACATGTTTCGGAGGTCAAAGCCCCCTTCTTCAGGACAAGGGTTAATGCACTTACCCTCCCCTTACTCACATGTAAGATGTAAAAGTGTAAATAAAAATTACCACAATGTGTAATGTTCCTAACACTGTTATATGTTAGTGAGTGTCGTTGCGCCCAATTGGCGTAAGAACCTGTGGAGATAAAATCATAGATAAACATACACATATATTTTTCACAGGTTAGAGGAGAAGAATTATGCTTCTCTGAAAAAACATCAGGTAGAACCAAAAATAATGGGACCCTGGAAAGGAAAAAGAAAAAGAGAAAGGACACTACAAACATACACACACACAACACCAAAATTACTCTCTGCTCAGATGGAAGGAGAGCAAAACAGAAAGGAATAAAGATCTTACTTAAAGTTCCCAACTACAGGACCTCATGAGCCTTTAGCGTATATTGGGGAATCCTTCCTTTCTAATCAGAAAACCTAAGAAATCAATATCAGGGGTTCAGTAGGAAGACATTGTCAACAATGCGCCAAAGGTACAGTGAACGACTGCTTCTCTCAGTGGTCTATAACTCACGGTTACTGCAACAGCTAATCGCCTGCCTTCCCTCAACGCGGCTCCGATGAAGTGAGCTACGAAGGAATCAAGGCCCTTATATATATTGTGCCTGTAGGTAATTAATGCTGATTAATTGAATAACGCAACCCGGGGGAATGCCCAAATACGGAGATAACAACCTCCGAGCGTCCGGTAAAACGCTAGCGCCTTTCACTACTCTATCGCGCATGCGCATTACCGCTCCAGAGGTACGCATGCGCGGCAAGCGAGACTGCCGCGCATGCGTCGACGGAGACACTCCGTTTAGACACGGAGCAGTCGGCTTTGCAAGTAAATGCCTGTAGATGAATGACGCTTCAACTTTAAATGCACAAAGACATGCATTTGGATGCTAGAATAAGCGCATATAAGGCAGGGCATTAAGGCAGTTTTTACAACTAGAGGCAAGGCAAAATATAATAAGCAACGAGGGCAGCAATGGTGAATTAAACTACTATTTAGAAGTGTATTTGGATCAGTAGTTAGTTAAACTGCCTTCAAGTTTGGACTCAACAGACGGTGGTTCTTTTATAGAACTTAGTTGTGAAGAGGGGAAATTCATGAAACAAGGTCCCTACCAAAAGGGATGCATCCTCAATCACAATTCGGTAGTGCCTCGTTGTACTGGTATATTAACCCAGATGAACCCCGCAGATACATTTGTTGAATGTAACCACACGTGTACATCAACAAATTGAGAATGGTAGTCAGATTTGAGTTTTATCTGAGAAGGTTCCATGGAATGGAATCGTTCAGCCCAGTGGTGTCGGTTCCCAACCGAAACACCCACCGTTGCTCTTTTTCTAGGAGACCTATCTCAGAGGGCAGTTGTTCAATTATTGTCCACTGTAGCTCGTTCACAATGTGTTGATGTTCAATATAATGGGTTGACATTTTAGTCGTTAGTTTCTTACACCTGATGTTGCTTTTGTGTTCATTTAACCTGACCCTTACAGGTCTGGTGGTCATCCCAACATATTCCTTTCCACATGGGCAGGTAATTAGGTAAACAACATTTTTACTGTTGCAGTTCGTAAATGCACGTTGTTCCCATGTCGTCCCATTGGTAAAGGTTAGATTCTGGCTCTTTTTTGTGAGGTGGCAGTTATTACAGTTGCCACACGGGTAGTGCCCATGGACGCCTTGCAACCTCGTCTGATCCTTGGTTGGAGGGGGTGGTCTTGTATGAACAAGTATATATCTTAAGTTCCTACCCCTTCTGTGTGCAAAGAGAGGTTTCTCCAGAGTCAAGCCACCACTCGTTAAAGTGCGCCAATGTTTGTGGACCAATTTTGTCACTTGGTTGCTGACCGGACTGTATGTGGTAACACAAACCGTCCTGTTTGCGGCATCCTCCCTACGTGGATTGTCCTCCAGAAGGGCGTCACGGTTATTATTTCGTGCTCTTGTAAAAGCTTTCTTGATCACAGTTTCCGGATATTTCCTCTGTCTTAGTTTTGCACTAAGATCCTTGGCCTCAGTTTTGTATCTAGCCACATCACTACAATTCCGCCGAAGGCGTAGGAACTGTCCATAGGGAAGGTTCTCTCTCAGATGACGAGGATGAAAGCTGTCAAATCTGAGGAGACAGTTCCTCGCCGTTGGTTTAAAATGTGTTTCCGTTTTCAACATGCCGGCTTCATGGTAGATATTCAAATCTAGGAAAACCATGTTGGTATTAGATGCCTGGTGAGTGAATTTCAAAAAAGCATTTTGATTGTTCAGCCAGTCGATTAATTCAGTTATCATGGTTACATCTCCTTCCCAGATGACCAGGATATCATCAATGTACCTCCGCCAGGTGCGAATCCTCGCCCTGTAAGGATTGTCTGGGTGCAGGATTTTCGTAGATTCCAAATGGTGGACATACAGTCCAGCCAGACTCGGGGCAAATGTGCTGCCCATACTGGTCCCATGCTTTTGCCAGAAGAGAGTGCCCTCATATTCGAAAAAGTTTTTCGTGAGTGCCAACGAGATGCACTCCATCACTACATTCCGTGGAGTGTGGTATTCCCAATTCGTAGAATGTAGTACCTCCTCAATGATTTGGATGGTCTCATCGTGGGGGAGACTCGTATAGAGGCTCTCCACATCCAGACTTAGCAGCATCTGTGAAGTTGGATCAAAAGTTTGATTGTTCAACAGTTGTAGTACTGCTTTTGTATCACGCAGATAGGTGTCAGTAGCCTGTACAAGTGGCCTCAAGAAAGCATCCGCAAACTTGGATAATGGTTCCAGGATGGATGAGATTCCGGAAACTATGGGGCGACCAGGGGGGTCATCCAGGTTCTTGTGCACCTTAGGAATAGTATAGAAGTAAGGGATGCGAGGGTTCCTCTGTGTCAGGAACTCGGACTCCTTTTTAGTAATCCAGTCATGTGCAAGTGCCTCTTCCACCATACCACCTATCTGGACTCTTAAAGATTCAGTGGGATCTTCCGTAAGTATTTGGTAGTTCCTGTTATCAGAAAGAAGCCGTCTGCATTCCTTGTCATAGGCTGTGGTTGTTTGGATAACCACTGAACCACCCTTGTCTGCGGGTTTTATAACAAGGTTTTTGTTCATCCTCAACTCCTTAATGGCCTCATTTTCTGTTCTGCTCATGTTCTGAAAGACCTTTTGTCTGGTTTCTAGACCTTTCAATTCCTGCATCATGGCTTTTTCGAAGGCCAGTACTTCAACAGGAAGCTGGTTGTCTAATGGTGTAAATGTTGACTTGGGTTTTAAGCCAGTGTCAGAAGTCTCTGTGGGTAGATCCTTGTCTTTAAAGAATGCCCGCAACTTGATAGTCCTTATAAACTCCTGCATTTCCTTATGTAGTAGGAAAATGTCTGGTCTATTGGTAGGGACATAACCCAGGCCTTTATTCAATACCTCCTTTTGCAGCTCAGTGAGGGGCCAGGGGGTTATATTGATAACTAGGTCCCCCTGTGGCTGGTTGACGCCTGATTGGCTGCCATGCTCCTCGTTACTACACGTGGGTCTGACTCCTCTGTGGGTTGCCAATTCACGTTGTTGCCCTT
Source organism: Lissotriton vulgaris (assembly GCF_964263255.1). NCBI lineage: Eukaryota > Metazoa > Chordata > Amphibia > Caudata > Salamandridae > Lissotriton > Lissotriton vulgaris. The sequence goes on from NC_141689.1 coordinate 658,542,654, forward strand.
CTTGTTCCGCCCTCTGCGGGATCCTTGGCCCCAAGATAAAAAAGGTTGTTGATTTTGGGGTACATTAGTTTGGTCTGGAACCCACTGGGGGTACATTTGTCCCATTTGAGGTGGGACAAACTGATATTGCGGGAATTGAAAAGGAGGTTGATAAGGGTTAAATTGAGGACCTTGAAAACCACGCCAACCTCTTTGACGTGGAAATTGGGCTCTTTGTTGACGAAAGCCGCCTCTTTGCTTTTTTTGCTGGAAACCTCCCGATTTGTTGCTTGAGTTACTGCCATCTGAGTTAACACTATCTGTGTCACTCATGTTATCTTTCATGACATAATCTGCTCGAGTATAAGGGTAGGCTCTCTCAGGAGTAAAGCGGTCTTTGTCTTTTTTCAGTTTATTAAATTTGCTTTGTTTCAAGCCAGCCTCAAATTCTTTCATTTGTTGGTTAAGTTCCTCTAAGCCCTTTTTAAGATCCGCTGGTGAAATGAAGGCCTTTAGCTGTACTTCAAGTCTTTGGATCTCTACTTTCAGCTCTACTGACTTCCTAGCTGCAGTCTGGACTATAAGTACCAGCCAATCCCTGGTACAGTGCCAAGAGATAAGTGACCATGCCTTCTTAAAAACAAGGTCGTCCTGGAAAATAAACGGTTCAGTTTTGACCAATAAACCTTGCGGGGCCATCTTGTTTCTCAAATACTCCCTCATCAGTAAGCCATGAAGGGCTGTCCTGATTTGGATTTTACGGGTGTTCATCAGCTCATCCCAATCGGCTACTGCAGGCCCTGGGTCGCTATTGCTGAGGCCTTCAAAAGGTTTATCATCTGCTAGAATGCGGTCAATATCATCCTCACTAAAGGTCAGTCCATGTTCATCCTCCATGTTGACAGATGAGGAGAGCAGGAAGGTTTTTCAAAGAAATAAAGTGGTTGTGTGTGAAAGAGTATGTGTGTAGGTCCGAAGGGAAAGGGAAGGGGACTCCCACAGCTGCACGCTGTCTATAAACAATTTTTAACAGGAGGGGGGAGAGAGAGAGTCAGTGGATTCAGTCTCCCTAGTCATACGAATAAACAAAGTGGAATCCACTCAAAGTGATAGTGATCCCTAGAGTGATGGGGAACACACAGTGTTGTTTAAATGCCCCTCACACACCAACAGGCCCCTTGGTGTCATGCTTCATCATCGGGGCCTTCGCACCCCTCTACGGGATGCGGCGTGCTACGACTCGCGGATACGCAGGAGCACTTGAAGTGAACTATGTGTGGGGGTGTGTGTTAATTACAAAAGTGTGAGTGAGGTGAGGTGAAAAAGTGAGTGGTTAAAAAATACCTGGCACGTGGGAGAAAAAAACTTTATTAAATCCCCGGCTGGTATTATTAAAATAAAAGTGCAAGGCGTGGTTTTGATAGATACGTATTAGGGTATCAGACCACTATCTTAAAAGTCAACATGTTTCGGAGGTCAAAGCCCCCTTCTTCAGGACAAGGGTTAATGCACTTACCCTCCCCTTACTCACATGTAAGATGTAAAAGTGTAAATAAAAATTACCACAATGTGTAATGTTCCTAACACTGTTATATGTTAGTGAGTGTCGTTGCGCCCAATTGGCGTAAGAACCTGTGGAGATAAAATCATAGATAAACATACACATATATTTTTCACAGGTTAGAGGAGAAGAATTATGCTTCTCCGAAAAAACATCAGGTAGAACCAAAAATAATGGGACCCTGGAAAGGAAAAAGAAAAAGAGAAAGGACACTACAAACATACACACACACAACACCAAAATTACTCTCTGCTCAGATGGAAGGAGAGCAAAACAGAAAGGAATAAAGATCTTACTTAAAGTTCCCAACTACAGGACCTCATGAGCCTTTAGCGTATATTGGGGAATCCTTCCTTTCTAATCAGAAAACCTAAGAAATCAATATCAGGGGTTCAGTAGGAAGACATTGTCAACAATGCGCCAAAGGTACAGTGAACGACTGCTTCTCTCAGTGGTCTATAACTCAAGGTTACTGCAACAGCTAATCGCCTGCCTTCCCTCAACGCGGCTCCGTCTGTTTGGTCCAAACTTGAAGGCAGTTTAACTAACTACTGATCCAAATACACTTCTAAATAGTAGTTTAATTCACCATTGCTGCCCTCGTTGCTTATTATATTTTGCCTTGCCTCTAGTTGTAAAAACTGCCTTAATGCCCTGCCTTATATGCGCTTATTCTAGCATCCAAATGCATGTCTTTGTGCATTTAAAGTTGAAGCGTCATTCATCTACAGGCATTTACTTGCAAAGCCGACTGCTCCGTGTATAAACGGAGTGTCTCCGTCGACGCATGCGCGGCAGTCTCGCTTGCCGCGCATGCGTACCTCTGGAGCGGTAATGCGCATGCGCGATAGAGTAGTGAAAGGCGCTAGCGTTTTACCGGACGCTCGGAGGTTGTTATCTCCGTATTTGGGCATTCCCCCGGGTTGCGTTATTCAATTAATCAGCATTAATTACCTACAGGCACAATATATATAAGGGCCTTGATTCCTTCGTAGCTCACTTCATCGGAGCCGCGTTGAGGGAAGGCAGGCGATTAGCTGTTGCAGTAACCGTGAGTTATAGACCACTGAGAGAAGCAGTCGTTCACTGTACCTTTGGCGCATTGTTGACAATGTCTTCCTACTGAACCCCTGATATTGATTTCTTAGGTTTTCTGATTAGAAAGGAAGGATTCCCCAATATACGCTAAAGGCTCATGAGGTCCTGTAGTTGGGAACTTTAAGTAAGATCTTTATTCCTTTCTGTTTTGCTCTCCTTCCATCTGAGCAGAGAGTAATTTTGGTGTTGTGTGTGTGTATGTTTGTAGTGTCCTTTCTCTTTTTCTTTTTCCTTTCCAGGGTCCCATTATTTTTGGTTCTACCTGATGTTTTTTCAGAGAAGCATAATTCTTCTCCTCTAACCTGTGAAAAATATATGTGTATGTTTATCTATGATTTTATCTCCACAGGTTCTTACGCCAATTGTGCGCAACGACACTCACTAACATATAACAGTGTTAGGAACATTACACATTGTGGTAATTTTTATTTACACTTTTACATCTTACATGTGAGTAAGGGGAGGGTAAGTGCATTAACCCTTGTCCTGAAGAAGGGGGCTTTGACCTCCGAAACATGTTGACTTTTAAGATAGTGGTCTGATACCCTAATACGTATCTATCAAAACCACGCCTTGCACTTTTATTTTAATAATACCAGCCAGGGATTTAATAAAGTTTTTTTCTCCCACGTGCCAGGTATTTTTTAACCACTCACTTTTTCACCTCACCTCACTCACACTTTTGTAATTAACACACACCCCCACACATAGTTCACTTCAAGTGCTCCTGCGTATCCGCGAGTCGTAGCACGCCGCATCCCGTAGAGGGGTGCGAAGGCCCCGATGATGAAGCATGACACCAAGGGGCCTGTTGGTGTGTGAGGGGCATTTAAACAACACTGTGTGTTCCCCATCACTCTAGGGATCACTATCACTTTGAGTGGATTCCACTTTGTTTATTCGTATGACTAGGGAGACTGAATCCACTGACTCTCTCTCTCCCCCCTCCTGTTAAAAATTGTTTATAGACAGCGTGCAGCTGTGGGAGTCCCCTTCCCTTTCCCTTCGGACCTACACACATACTCTTTCACACACAACCACTTTATTTCTTTGAAAAACCTTCCTGCTCTCCTCATCTGTCAACATGGAGGATGAACATGGACTGACCTTTAGTGAGGATGATATTGACCGCATTCTAGCAGATGATAAACCTTTTGAAGGCCTCAGCAATAGCGACCCAGGGCCTGCAGTAGCCGATTGGGATGAGCTGATGAACACCCGTAAAATCCAAATCAGGACAGCCCTTCATGGTTTACTGATGAGGGAGTATTTGAGAAACAAGATGGCCCCGCAAGGTTTATTGGTCAAAACTGAACCGTTTATTTTCCAGGACGACCTTGTTTTTAAGAAGGCATGGTCACTTATCTCTTGGCACTGTACCAGGGATTGGCTGGTACTTATAGTCCAGACTGCAGCTAGGAAGTCAGTAGAGCTGAAAGTAGAGATTCAAAGACTTGAAGTACAGCTAAAGGCCTTCATTTCACCAGCGGATCTTAAAAAGGGCTTAGAGGAACTTAACCAACAAATGAAAGAATTTGAGGCTGGCTTGAAACAAATCAAATTTAATAAACTGAAAAAAGACAAAGACCGCTTTACTCCTGAGAGAGCCTACCCTTATACTCGAGCAGATTATGTCATGAAAGATAACATGAGTGACACAGATAGTGTTAACTCAGATGGCAGTAACTCAAGCAACAAATCGGGAGGTTTCCAGCAAAAAAAGCAAAGAGGCGGCTTTCGTCAACAAAGAGCCCAATTTCCACGTCAAAGAGGTTGGCGTGGTTTTCAAGGTCCTCAATTTAACCCTTATCAACCTCCTTTTCAATTCCCGCAATATCAGTTTGTCCCACCTCAAATGGGACAAATGTACCCCCAGTGGGTTCCAGACCAAACTAATGTACCCCAAAATCAACAACCTTTTTTATCTTGGGGCCAAGGATCCCGCAGAGGGCGGAACAAGAAGTGCAACAACGTGAATTGGCAACCCACAGAGGAGTCAGACCCACGTGTAGTAACGAGGAGCATGGCAGCCAATCAGGCATCAACCAGCCACAGGGGGACCTAGTTATCAATATAACCCCCTGGCCCCTCACTGAGCTGCAAAAGGAGGTATTGAATAAAGGCCTGGGTTATGTCCCTACCAATAGACCAGACATTTTCCTACTACATAAGGAAATGCAGGAGTTTATAAGGACTATCAAGTTGCGGGCATTCTTTAAAGACAAGGATCTACCCACAGAGACTTCTGACACTGGCTTAAAACCCAAGTCAACATTTACACCATTAGACAACCAGCTTCCTGTTGAAGTACTGGCCTTCGAAAAAGCCATGATGCAGGAATTGAAAGGTCTAGAAACCAGACAAAAGGTCTTTCAGAACATGAGCAGAACAGAAAATGAGGCCATTAAGGAGTTGAGGATGAACAAAAACCTTGTTATAAAACCCGCAGACAAGGGTGGTGCAGTGGTTATCCAAACAACCACAGCCTATGACAAGGAATGCAGACGGCTTCTTTCTGATAACAGGAACTACCAAATACTTACGGAAGATCCCACTGAATCTTTAAGAGTCCAGATAGGTGGTATGGTGGAAGAGGCACTTGCACATGACTGGATTACTAAAAAGGAGTCCGAGTTCCTGACACAGAGGAACCCTCGCATCCCTTACTTCTATACTATTCCTAAGGTGCACAAGAACCTGGATGACCCCCCCTGGTCGCCCCATAGTTTCCGGAATCTCATCCATCCTGGAACCATTATCCAAGTTTGCGGATGCTTTCTTGAGGCCACTTGTACAGGCTACTGACACCTATCTGCGTGATACAAAAGCAGTACTACAACTGTTGAACAATCAAACTTTTGATCCAACTTCACAGATGCTGCTAAGTCTGGATGTGGAGAGCCTCTATACGAGTCTCCCCCACGATGAGACCATCCAAATCATTGAGGAGGTACTACATTCTACGAATTGGGAATACCACACTCCACGGAATGTAGTGATGGAGTGCATCTCGTTGGCACTCACGAAAAACTTTTTCGAATATGAGGGCACTCTCTTCTGGCAAAAGCATGGGACCAGTATGGGCAGCACATTTGCCCCGAGTCTGGCTGGACTGTATGTCCACCATTTGGAATCTACGAAAATCCTGCACCCAGACAATCCTTACAGGGCGAGGATTCGCACCTGGCGGAGGTACATTGATGATATCCTGGTCATCTGGGAAGGAGATGTAACCATGATAACTGAATTAATCGACTGGCTGAACAATCAAAATGCTTTTTTGAAATTCACTCACCAGGCATCTAATACCAACATGGTTTTCCTAGATTTGAATATCTACCATGAAGCCGGCATGTTGAAAACGGAAACACATTTTAAACCAACGGCGAGGAACTGTCTCCTCAGATTTGACAGCTTTCATCCTCGTCATCTGAGAGAGAACCTTCCCTATGGACAGTTCCTACGCCTTCGGCGGAATTGTAGTGATGTGGCTAGATACAAAACTGAGGCCAAGGATCTTAGTGCAAAACTAAGACAGAGGAAATATCCGGAAACTGTGATCAAGAAAGCTTTTACAAGAGCACGAAATAATAACCGTGACGCCCTTCTGGAGGACAATCCACGTAGGGAGGATGCCGCAAACAGGACGGTTTGTGTTACCACATACAGTCCGGTCAGCAACCAAGTGACAAAATTGGTCCACAAACATTGGCGCACTTTAACGAGTGGTGGCTTGACTCTGGAGAAACCTCTCTTTGCACACAGAAGGGGTAGGAACTTAAGATATATACTTGTTCATACAAGACCACCCCCTCCAACCAAGGATCAGACGAGGTTGCAAGGCGTCCATGGGCACTACCCGTGTGGCAACTGTAATAACTGCCACCTCACAAAAAAGAGCCAGAATCTAACCTTTACCAATGGGACGACATGGGAACAACGTGCATTTACGAACTGCAACAGTAAAAATGTTGTTTACCTAATTACCTGCCCATGTGGAAAGGAATATGTTGGGATGACCACCAGACCTGTAAGGGTCAGGTTAAATGAACACAAAAGCAACATCAGGTGTAAGAAACTAACGACTAAAATGTCAACCCATTATATTGAACATCAACACTGTGTGAACGAGCTACAGTGGACAATAATTGAACAACTGCCCTCTGAGATAGGTCTCCTAGAAAAAGAGCAACGGTGGGTGTTTCGGTTGGGAACCGACACCACTGGGCTGAACGATTCCATTCCATGGAACCTTCTCAGATAAAACTCAAATCTGACTACCATTCTCAATTTGTTGATGTACACGTGTGGTTACATTCAACAAATGTATCTGCGGGGTTCATCTGGGTTAATATACCAGTACAACGAGGCACTACCGAGTTGTGATTGAGGATGCATCCCTTTTGGTAGGGACCTTGTTTCATGAATTTCCCCTCTTCACAACTAAGTTCTATAAAAGAACCACCGTCTGTTGAGTCCAAACTTGAAGGCAGTTTAACTAACTACTGATCCAAATACACTTCTAAATAGTAGTTTAATTCACCATTGCTGCCCTCGTTGCTTATTATATTTTGCCTTGCCTCTAGTTGTAAAAACTGCCTTAATGCCCTGCCTTATATGCGCTTATTCTAGCATCCAAATGCATGTCTTTGTGCATTTAAAGTTGAAGCGTCATTCATCTACAGGCATTTACTTGCAAAGCCGACTGCTCCGTGTCTAAACGGAGTGTCTCCGTCGACGCATGCGCGGCAGTCTCGCTTGCCGCGCATGCGTACCTCTGGAGCGGTAATGCGCATGCGCGATAGAGTAGTGAAAGGCGCTAGCGTTTTACCGGACGCTCGGAGGTTGTTATCTCCGTATTTGGGCATTCCCCCGGGTTGCGTTATTCAATTAATCAGCATTAATTACCTACAGGCACAATATATATAAGGGCCTTGATTCCTTCGTAGCTCACTTCATCGGAGCCGCGTTGAGGGAAGGCAGGCGATTAGCTGTTGCAGTAACCGTGAGTTATAGACCACTGAGAGAAGCAGTCGTTCACTGTACCTTTGGCGCATTGTTGACAATGTCTTCCTACTGAACCCCTGATATTGATTTCTTAGGTTTTCTGATTAGAAAGGAAGGATTCCCCAATATACGCTAAAGGCTCATGAGGTCCTGTAGTTGGGAACTTTAAGTAAGATCTTTATTCCTTTCTGTTTTGCTCTCCTTCCATCTGAGCAGAGAGTAATTTTGGTGTTGTGTGTGTGTATGTTTGTAGTGTCCTTTCTCTTTTTCTTTTTCCTTTCCAGGGTCCCATTATTTTTGGTTCTACCTGATGTTTTTTCAGAGAAGCATAATTCTTCTCCTCTAACCTGTGAAAAATATATGTGTATGTTTATCTATGATTTTATCTCCACAGGTTCTTACGCCAATTGGGCGCAACGACACTCACTAACATATAACAGTGTTAGGAACATTACACATTGTGGTAATTTTTATTTACACTTTTACATCTTACATGTGAGTAAGGGGAGGGTAAGTGCATTAACCCTTGTCCTGAAGAAGGGGGCTTTGACCTCCGAAACATGTTGACTTTTAAGATAGTGGTCTGATACCCTAATACGTATCTATCAAAACCACGCCTTGCACTTTTATTTTAATAATACCAGCCGGGGATTTAATAAAGTTTTTTTCTCCCACGTGCCAGGTATTTTTTAACCACTCACTTTTTCACCTCACCTCACTCACACTTTTGTAATTAACACACACCCCCACACATAGTTCACTTCAAGTGCTCCTGCGTATCCGCGAGTCGTAGCACGCCGCATCCCGTAGAGGGGTGCGAAGGCCCCGATGATGAAGCATGACACCAAGGGGCCTGTTGGTGTGTGAGGGGCATTTAAACAACACTGTGTGTTCCCCATCACTCTAGGGATCACTATCACTTTGAGTGGATTCCACTTTGTTTATTGGTATACACCCACACCACACCCATCTAGCTCATGCGTCACTACACACGTGATCTTACCAATAGAAAAGACGGAGCGCGCATGCTCTACGCCATTTTAGAGTTGCTCCCATCTCAAGCGCTGTGATGGTCCGTACTGGTGGTTCAGACGCCTCATGTAGGCCCGAACCACCGAGTACAAGGGCCCACCACTATGTGCCTTGCCTCTTTGGTCACTGAGTTAGTGGTACCGCAAGGACTGAGCGGGTGAGGAACCTGCGATGATGATAGGAGCACGAGTATGTTGTTAGCCATACCGATATCGAGACTCTGCACCATATATCAGATTTCTTGGTGAAAGAGCGGGACTGCATGATGTAGAAGGTGTCCTGTCCACGAAAAGGTGAGCAGTGAGGCCTCTGTGCGCATCAGAGAGAGTTGATGTGGTGCAGAAGACTAGATACAAAAAAGCGACTCCGCGATTTAGGTGTATGCAGTCCTATATACCCTATCTTATTGCATTTAATTTTTTTTTCAATAGCAGGAATGTTTTTATAATCAGTCAAATGTCCGGTATATAAACTGTACAAATTGTTATTTTTGAATGCGAGAGGGTAGGTGTGTGAAAGGGCGATGTAATTCTACTCCACATTAAGATAGTAACAAATACCAATCATAACATCTTTCTTTTACTATCTTTTAGATGTAGAGCTTCAGGGTGCATTGTGTCCCGGCACGTGGTGAAAAACACACCGGTGACAGAAAGGTGAGCTGTGAATATTCTTTGCAGTCACTATCTCACTTCCTCTCTCCTTTGATAAACAAATGACACACCATGTTAACTTCCTTTTTAACTTACAGGCTGTGTTTCACAAATTGGAATTATCCCACCCAAACACCTCCAAAGCTCTACGTTCAAGCATTTTGCGATGATGCATGGCCATCGTAACAACGTCTGAGAAGGCTGCTTCGACACGTGGTGCTCCCTATTTAAATCACGTCAATGGCACAAGGTGAGCAAAGAAGCTTGTTTCCGAAACAACGACAAGTCCTCTGTGGATGGAGAGAGTGGATAGTGTGCAGCAGCTTCACGGCATAGGAAGGTACAATTACCTCTGAGCTGTGAGAATAGATAGGCTACAACAGTCTGAGGGGCAGATTTACATGCCCCTTGTGCCATTTCTGTTTTACTTTTAACAATGGAAAAGTGGTGCAAGGAGTTTGTAAATCTGCCTCAAAGTTTGCAAGAAAAAGCACTCACCTCCAGACTCTGTGAGTCAATCAGGAACAACAGTCTAGGTACGCAATATTGAGAACTCACGGCTGTGCAGTAGGAGTGCATGGGATATTGTACTGTGGAAGAAAAACAGCACACAGACACCTCCTTACAGTGGAAGTTGATGAAATACATTATCCTGAGTGTACAAATAAATAAAGCACGAATATATGTGTGCAGTTGTATGTACTATGATATTACTAACTCTACATACTATACTAAACTGGAGGGTGCACTGTGAACCAGCACATGCTTGAACACACAAAGGAGGCGAAAGGTGAGCTACAAGTATTTTCTCAAGTATTAACTGCTCCATCTATAGCTTTCTCTTTCTCATAGTTTAATGTCATTTTTTCTCTCTTTCTATCTCTCACTCTCTCTCACATTGTTTCTCTTTCTCTTTTAATGTTATGGACGCTGCTGTCCACTCTGCGATGTACAACCAAAGCTAAGTTCAAGTTGTGAACTCTGTTAGTCACAGTGTTTACATAAGGTAAGCAGAGCGGCCTAGATATACAATTCCTCAGATTAAATGCATTAGAAATAAAAGAGCTTATTTACAAGCCCCTTGCACCACTTTTGCGTCACTTTTAACATGGGAAAAGTAACGCTAAAGTTGTGCAAGGGGCTTGTAAATGAGCCCCAATGAATATTGTCCTGCATTATGACTTGATCTCTCACCTAATTCTGTCTCCTCTCTGAATCATTTTAAAGACCTGTTGGTCCATACTGTAAATCTGACGCAGTAGGCACTTCCGTACAGACACCTCTTGAACACGGTCCTATAAGAAAGGTGGAATGTATCAGGCACACTGCAGACGTGCAGATAACCAAATATTGCCAAGTGTTACCTTAACTTGTAATGTTTGACCTCATTTAGTCACATCGATCTAATTTTGAACACTTATTTTCATTTTTGTTTTGCAGATTACCTACCCTACTTCTAATGGAGTCCATATCACATTTTGCTTAACTGTTTTTTTAAAGTTTTGTTTCTAGTTATTTATTACAATGTTATCTTTATGTTACGGTTCCAGTTATTTATTGTTGTTTTAATAAAAGTTAATAGAAAAAAGTATATAAGTCTTCTTTTTCTGACAACATTTCACTATTATTTAGTGTGATAATAATACAGTTAGAACACATTTAAAAATAGAAATAATTTTTATAACTTATAATGCTGAGGCTAACTCTTTACCAGAGTCTATAGCTACGACTAATGGTTCCTATGGAAAGCTTTTAAAACGCCAGCACAGTAACTGTTTCGATTAGCAACATTGTGTGGTGAACTTCCAACCTCTGTGCACACTTAAGTGTTCTATGAACTGTTACTATGGTAAAAGACAGTAAGCCGGTTGGGGGTAGGGTTGAAAGATACCGGCTGTACAGAAAACGTTTTATTTACCCAGGATCCTCTACATGACAGAAAGGAAAGCAAAGTAAAATAGAACACGGTGTAACAGATTTACAACCCCCTTGCGCCACTTTCACATCCAAGGACCCCCCTGCAAATTTAGAAGTGTGGGGGCCTCAATGACCCCCATCAAGCCCTGGGAACCACCACCCCCGGGGATTTGTGTATTGTGGGAGGCAGACTACGTGGCCCTCCACCTGGAGCCCTCGAGGGCCCTAGAGACCGCAACTCCCCAGGGCCGGCTCCTGCAGTGTCCCGGCGTGCCTACCCACAAGACACTGCTGTTTGCTATGAGAGGGTGGAAGTCTCACGGCTCCAGCCCTCCCATAGCAAACTTGTTTGGATTTTGAAAGACAGAGCAGTGAAATCTCTTCTCACTTTCAAAATTCAAACCAGATAGCTTTTCCACATGCAAGTTAGCATCTCCCCATGTAGAAAAGCAATACCGGCTCCCAAAGGACGCGGGGAGCCGGTGGGACCGTGGGGTTATTGTGGCTCCCCCCACGGTCCCCAACATTTTTTATAAGATCAGGGGGATAGGGTCCCCGGGGATAATAGAAATGATTGATAGGGGCTATTTTTTTTACAGTAAAAGTAGAAGTTGCGCACCCAGCGCAGCGCTCTGTGCGGTCCCCTGGTGTGCATGCGCTGGATGCACGACTCATAATCTGTAGAGTGCGTGACTCCAGCACCTTTGGTGCACAACTTCTACGCTTTTCCACATGGGGAGCTACTAACATGCAGCTCCCCATCTGGAAAAGCAATCTGATTTAGATTTTGAAAGAGAGAACAGTTTTCCTTGCTGTGGGAGCGGGCCCTCCCACAATATATAAAGCCCGGGGAGTGCTGGTCCCCGGGGCTTTGGAGACATTGCAGCCCCCCAACCATTTTTTTTGTAGCCCTGGGGGTAACATGGTCCTCGAGTGCTCCAGGAGGGGGCCACGCAGTCCCTCTCCCACAATAGCCCCGGTGGTGGTGGTCCCCCAGGCTTTGGGGACCTTGGACCCCCCCACCATTTTTTTATTAGCCCCAGGGGGTTGATGATCCCTGGGTCTGGGGGCCCCCTCTCAGCCCTCAATAACATTTTACAATTTTTCCCTCGATGTTTAGCCCCCCGGGGGCTAATTATAAAAAAGCTCTGTTTTATTTTATTTTATTTTTTTACCGCAGAGTCCGCGCACCCTACACGCATCTGCCGGGTCTTTTAAAAAAAAAATTAATTGTGGGCCCTGGGCGTCCTTCTGGACCCCCTAAGCAGGTCTAGAGGGTAAAAGTATTTCTACCCTGCCCCCTTTCTACGTTTTGCACACATATTCCACCGACTTCTTCAGCCTCGCTTCTACTGAGGCACAAAATGGCTGCCAACAGCTTCTGCTTTCAAATGTTGACAACCACTTGACAGCCAATTAGTATTCTGTGCGTGATCGGAAGGGTGCGCTTATGGTGCGCTCATGGTGTGCTCAGGGTCCGTGGATCAACTGTGCCCATAGATATATAAATACTTTTAACTGTAATTTTCTCAGGAACTACTGAACAGATTGACACCATTTAAGCTAACGGCACTGGTCTGAACTGAGGACTACATCTTTGCCAAGTTTGGCGTAATTCCGTTCAGCAGTTCAGGCTGTAGCTGTGGCTAAAAGTCATATGGGAAAATGCCTGGGGAAAACGTGTTTTGGGACCCCCATTTTTTTTCGGCCCCTGCTTTACAAATCATCCCGAAACTTTCAGGATGGGAGCAAACCAGAGCTGGCCAAAAGTTTGGAAAATTTGGCAAAGATTCATCAATCGGCGCCAAAGTTAATGGGAATAGAATGTTGTGGATTTCCTATGGCTGATAGGTCCTAACTATAACTACCTACTGGCGACCGCCAGTAGGTAATGTATATATGTGTGTGTGTGTAATATATAGATAGATAGATAGATAGATAGATAGATAGATAGATAGATAGATAGATAGATAGATAGATAGATAGATAGATAGATCGATAGATAGATAGATATGTAGATAGATAGGTATATGAACTTTACTGAGAAGTAGCCAACAACAAACAAAAGTAATTCTTGTATGGTTTCTTTATATCTTTCCATATTCTTTCGATGAATCAGTTAATACAGCAATACAGCCAAAGCACTACAGCCAACACATTTTCACCATTACTAGCAATTCTTCTGGGCTGTTAAACTTCATCGTCATTGCGCCGAAGTCACGCCTAAGTCCAGTTCGTCTGCGCCCGTCAGCGCCGAGGATGCGCCAGGGGCCAGAGGGGCTGGCCTTATTACCTACCCCCAAGTAAGTCCTCTTTATTCCCTGCATGAGTTATCGGCACTAAAACCCCATTGGCAGCCCTGCCATTATGTATCTCATCCTGAGGCATTTCTTGGTGTTCTCAGCTGTAGATGTTTGAACACAGGAAGCTGCTTCACTATCCCTTACCCTATAAAAAAGCAGCTCATGCCAGAGATGGAAAAAGTGCCCTCACTGAATGTCGAAACTGGCTTCCTTATTAACGCTAGGTCCCTAGTCAAGAATAACATTGCCTTCAGGGACTTCATTTCTGACAGGAAGCCCTCCTGGGCTTTTATTACGGAAACCTGTGCATTGGAATCCACAGGCCCTGAGCTGGTAAATGCCGTTCCTGAGCGATATGCCTTAGCACGAATGGATAGAGTTGGACGTAGGGGAGGTGGACTGGGCATACTGTATAAGAGCTCTTTTAAATGCTGCACCGACTTTCTCTCCTCCTCTTCTGACTCTTTTCAGGCCATGCATTTTTCCCTCAATTCCTCTCCCACTGTCTCCTTCTCTGGCCTCCTGATTTATAGGCCCCCAGACCCTAGGTATGCTTTTAGCCACGACCTATTGAAATCCCTGGAACCTTTTATTGATAGACCCAATATGGCAATACTAGGAGATTTTAATTTTCATCTTGAAAATACAAATTCTAGCGATACGTCACTCCTGGTAGACTCCTTGGCCTCTTGTGGACTACTGCAACGTGTGGGGAGTGCCCACCCACACAGCCGGGCATACACTGGATTGGGTTTTCACAAATGACCCAAGGCTAGAGACAGGCTCCCCCATTCCCCTCTCATGGTCAGATAATATGGCCGTCCCTCTTGCGCTCACACTTCATCATTCTTCCTCACCCCCCTTCGATCTTAGGAAATTGGAGTTGAAAAGGAACTACAGAGGGATAAAAAATGAGACACTTGCCCCATATATGTCCAGTATCAGTCCTCCTACTTTGAGGGACAAAAATGCATCTGCCCTCGACCTCTTCAACACCATTGCGAGCGCAGTGGATTTTCTGGCTTCTGCAAAATACCACTATTCCGCTAGAAAGAGACCCTCAGCTCCCTAGTTCTCCGATACACTCCGACTGCTAAGGCAGGGTTGTAGGAAACAAGAGAGACTTTGGCAATCTCATCTAGATTTTAAGGAGAAGGAAAAACATAAAAGTCTCCTCAAGGAGTATAAAGCGGCACTGATCAAGGAAAAACAGGCCCACTTTGCTAAATTGACGGCTGCCCTCAGCTCTCCTAGGGAACTGTTTAAAATCATAGATTCCCTGTCCACCCTCCAGTCACCAGATCCAATAGCGGGATCTCAGGAGCTATGTGATCAGATCTCCACTTTGTTTCATACTAAGATAGTGGACATCTATACTGCACTGGAGTTCCTAAATTGAGACTTAGAGGCCTCTGCTCCCCCTGTGGCCCCACTAGTTGAAGGCCAGGCTAATGGACCCTGTAGTAGCCTCTCTAACTTCCCTCCTCTTACCCCCAAACAGTTTAATCTGCTCCTGGATAAAATAAAATCGGGATCACCTTTGGATCCCTGCTCTCTTAAGATTCTCAAGGAATGCCGGGAGGTAGTGTTGCCTCCGCTTTTGGAGGTGATGAATTTAGCAATCTTTGAAGGTATCTTCCCTGCCTCTTGGAAAATGGCAGTGGTTAAGCCCCTCCTAAAAAAGGCCACATTAGACCCCGTGGTTCTGAAGAACTTTCGCCCTATATCCTTGCTCCCCGCTCCAGCTAAGATGTTTGAGGCTCATCTCAACTACCATCTGAGTGCCTTCTTGGATAATTCCAGCCTGCTGGATTCTTCTCAGCATGGCTTCCGGAGGGCACATAGTACTGAGTCTGCCCTCACAGTGGTTATCAATAACATCCGCGCTAAGGTCGACTGGGGCCAGACTACTCTTCTGGTCCTGCTCGACCTGACAGCTGCTTTTGATACCCTGTACCCCTCCATCTTGGCTACATGCCTTAGGGAGATGGGAGTAGATGGCCCAGCTTTAAGCCTCCTAACCTCCTTTCTCAATCAACAAGAACGGAGGGTCGAGCTGGTTGAATTCCATTCCCCCGTTAAACCTGTGCAGTGTGGGGTCCCTCAAGGATCGTCCTTGAGCCCCAGACTTTTTAACATCTATGTGGCCCTACTTGCCAGGTTAGTAAGATCTTTCGGGTTGGAAGTAATGTCATACGCTGACGACACCCAGATCATGGTCTCCCTCTCCCAATCGGTGAGTATCACAGCTCTTAATTTCAGGAACTGTATGGAAGCAGTCTAGCGTTGGATGATTCAAAACTTCCTGAAATTAAATGATGAGAAAACTGAGGTTTTGATCTTCGGGGGCAAACAGGATATCTGGTTGAGTGGCTGGTGGCCTCCTTCCCTTGGAGCCTGCCCCATGCCTTCTCAATCCGCCCGTAACCTGGGTGTGCTGTTAGACACCACGCTCTCCTTTGACAGGCAAGTTAGTAGGACGGTATCAACTTGCTGTGTTGCTATCAGAATTTTGAGGAAGATCTCCCAGTATCTCTCCCCTGAAGCCCGGAAGCAGGTAACTGTGGCCCTCGTCTCCTCAAGACTGGACTACTGCAATGCACTATACTCGGGCACTAATAAAAAGCTGGTTCAGCGCCTGCAGATAGTGCAAAACGCGGCGGCCAGGTTTGTTGTTGACACCTCTAGACTCTCTTCAGCCTCCTCAATCAGAAAAAAACCTGCACTGGCTTCCCATTCAGACTAGGATCAACTTTAAGATTCTATGTCTCACCTACGATGCCCTTCATGGATTTGGTGCAGAAGATATCAGATCCCTTCTTTCCTTCTATGCTCCGAGCAGAGCCCTACGCTCCTCGAATAAAAACCTCCTGTCTGTTCCCCGAGTTTGTAAAGCCAGATGGTGAGGGAGGGCTTTCTTTTCCCTCGCTCCAAGAATGTGGAACACACGTCCTGCTGAGCTAAAAGGGCAAACATCGAATGTGCTTTTTCGTAAGGCACTAAGGGCCAGATGTAGGTACGTATATTTTACCGATTCATAAATACCGAATTTTACCGATTCGGTATTTATGAATCTGTAAAATAGAAGGGGGGAGATTTAGGTAGAATCGGTAATTGAATTACCGATTCTGTAAGAACCGGTATTTACCAAATCGGTAAATACCGATTCGGTAATGCCCATTGATTCCTATGGGCATTGAAGCCCATAGGAATCAATGGGCATTACCGAATCGGTATTTACCGATTCGGTAAATACCGAATGTTGCAAGGGTGCAGGGGGTGTCACTTTGACACCCTCTAGCACCCTGGATTCAGGCACGTGTGACATGTGGCACACAGAAATGCCCTAGGGGCATGTCTGTCTGTTACATGGCATAGGTGTGCATGCACACATGTGCATGCACTCCTGGAATCGGTATTTTACCACCCAATTGGATTGGGTGGTAAAATACCGATTCGGTAAGGCCTGTGGGACTCAGAAGAGTCCCACCTACATCTGAAAATTACTGAATCAGTAAAAATACCGATTCGGTATTTTACCGATTCGGTAAATTTACTGATTCGGTAAATTTACCGATTCGGTAAAATAGGGCCCCTACATGCCAAATACTTAATACCGGTCGGTAACGGCTGAAATCGGCCGTTACCGACCGGTATTTTGGCTCCTACATCTGGCCCTAAAAACCTGGCTCTTTGTAGAAGCCTATGCGTAGTTTGGCACGATTTCACATCATAAACAGCTGTACCATCTTTTCAGGCACCTTGATGCCCCTGGGCTAAGTTGCGCATTACAAAAAAAATATAGCAAACTTAAAGATCACAAATCAATATTTTGCCTTCATAAATAAAAAACATACACTACACAAGCTTGTTACAACCTAAAAATTGCAAATGTGTTTTAAACAAACATAAATCAAAAACCAGTTCTATGTAAAACATTTTCAACATGATTAAACCTTTCTGCAATCTAAAGTATGTACATTCCTCTACTCCTAAGCATATACCATACACTAAAAGTAACAGATTCAAATTGTACTATATTGTAATCTAAATAGATTCAAAGTTTCTACATTATTAGTTATGTAAGCGTATAACCCAGGGGAGTCTTAATAAGCACCTCATCATTGCCCTATTAGATATCCTTGTTACTGAAATGGAAGTTGAGTTATAATAATAAGTATTATACATTTCTTTTCATTAAAAGGAAATCATTTTAATATTTGTATTGCTAAACTATATACCTTTCAAGTTATTTTTCGTAGTTCATAGAACTGAACCCTGTTAATTTGGTCAATCTTATATCTGTTGTATCAGTGTAAGTATCTCTCACTGAACTAGGTAAAGAACATTGTAAGCAAGTTTAATATATTTAGTAAAACTACCTATTGTTGGCTTTACCTATTTTTAAGACTCAATATATTTACAATGTCAAAGGGGTGTTAATTCCACATTTTTCAATTGATCCTATGCATATATATCAACTGCACCCTTCACGCGAACCATGTTTTGATAAAAAGTAGTAACCTAAAGGAAAACATAGTGCTTTCTTATTAAGTTTCCTTTTATATGACATTTATGTTGTGTTCCTCTATTTATTAGTTATTAATTTAAATTCCTACCTGTATTGAATTGTTATATAAAGTACTTCTAAAATTCATCAAATCCTGACGGTACATTAATTGCTGAACCGCACTGATATGCGATACTGCAAATAAAATGGACAAATTGCTATGTCACACATTGATCAGAATGTCCTTATTTTGTTTAACAACTATAGATGGCAATGAAAATTATATAATGTTTTTATCTCACAGGAGGTATCTTAGATTTATTAGCCTCATGTTTGAATTTTTACAAAGTCAAATTCATTCTAGTTGATTAAAGCTTCATTGTGTTCCAAAATGTTTGTTTCTCTAGCAAGACATATCCATATCATCCACACATTTAGTGGATTAAAAGAAACCACTTCTAATGGTTGTTCCTTCACAAACCTATTTCATTTCCTATTTTTTAATCATGCATTCTTATATAAAGCTATGCTGCATGTATCACATGTTGTTTAGGAATAGGTCAAGCATGTTTCTCATAAAAGAAACCCGAAAAACCCACACAGTCACACAAATGATCTTTTAAATGCTGTCAAGGTTTGACAATGTTCCCAAAATATTTAACTCTCACACAGTACCCAGTATCCATAATGAAGATTAAAACACTGGTCCCCATGGCCATTAAGTCTATAGTCACCAACAGCAGCTACTTCATGATTTGGCTGTCTTCACATCCAGTTCAAAGTGCACAAAATGAGGACTTATTTACCCTCTATTAATACATGATCACTGCTTCAATTGGTTATATTTGTTAGCGTGCTAAATGTACATGGCCATTCTTAATCCTTGTTAACATTTTACTCTGTACCTGACATTCAAAAACAGTTGGCGTCCATTGACCAATCTTCATTAAATTTTTCCTAAAAAGTCTTAAAGTAGGTTCTCTGTGTCAGGGAAAGTTTGGAGATGATCTGTGGAGTGGGGACTGAGAAATAGGGGGGCAAAACAAGGGTGTGTTTATAATAGTAATTACCATTGGATCGTGTTTTCAAACCTACATCCTGAACCGCTGGACGGATGACACTAAATTTGGGAGAAAGGTACATGTTGTTATGCAGATTGTGCTTTTTGTTATTTGGTGCAAATCTTTCTAGTAGTTTTTGAGAAATTGAAGCCAAAAATTATAGATATGTCTGTGACCGTGGATATTTCACTGTGGTTTCGCGATTAATTGCAGAAGTGCATGCCATCAGGAATGCTGTGGTTGGCTGGATGCAATCTGAACAGAAAGTTAAGGCCACCATTTTATCAGATACTCATGCACCCCCTTACATACTTACTTGGAGAATCATGCACCCATGTACAGACCCACTCAGAGACTCATGCACCTACTTAGAGGCCCACTCATAGACTCATTTGTACAGTCTCATGCTGACTTAGAGACTCTTACACCTACTCACAGACCCACCTGGGCACTCATTCACCCACTCACAGACCCACTCAAATACTCATGCACCCACTTAGAAACTTACTCGGAGAGTCACTTACCCATGTACAGATCTACTCAGAGACTCATGTACCCACTTACAGACCTACTCACACACTCACATATGTTCTCACAGACCCACTGAGACTCTCGTACACCCTCTTACAGATCCACTCAGACACTCATACACCCACTCACATGCCCATACAGTCACTCCCAAACTTAGTCACAGACCCTCTCCCAAGTTGTAAGCCAGCGGTCTGACCACTGGTGCAGCCGTGGCTGGACCACTGCGCCACCATGAATGTGGGGGTCCTCAGACTGCCAAACTGGTCTTTGGGCCCCTAGTCACTTTATTCCACCTCCGAAGGATTAGGATTAGCTGCGGAGGCTTGTCCAGGTAGGTTGCACTTTAAGTCAGCAAGAAAGTCTAGTTCATCATGCTCTGAGCTCCTGGCTGCACAAAAAAAAGATTTGTTGGGATCTTGTGCTAAATGTATCAGGCTCTGTGCAGCACTTCAGTGCTACAGTGTCCAGCCTCGCCCCTTAAGAACAAGAAATGTGACTAAATCTAAAGGTAAAAACATGGACATTGGAGAGGCTTCAAATCCATTCCACAGGCAAAGCACCTTTGACTCTAAAATCTATGTTTCCTTCGTAACACAATGAATAAATAGCCATCTTCCAGGAACCCTCTCTACCTTCAGCTTAGTTGTAGGGCTTTAACCTCCAGAAACAGAACTAAGGGCTGATTTAGAATTTGACAGACTGGTTACTCCATTACAAATGTGACAGATATTCCATCCATCGTAATTTAAGTGCCACTGAATAAAATGCACTTGCAATACAGCAGACAGGATATCCGTCATGTTTGTGATGAAGTAACCAGTCTGACAAACTCTAAATCAGGGGTCTCCAAACCGGTCCTGGAGGGCCGGATCCATGCCAGATTTTTAAAAAAACTACATGTATCTCAATGGGGATATCCAAAAAATCTGGCATGGATCCGGCCCTCCAGGACCGGTTTGGAGACCCCTGCTCTAAATCAAGCCCTGAGTAACAAGGTAAAACCTTTCACCTGAGAGACCTATCTTATGTATCTGACCACCACTCCATTGTTGTCAGATTGAAATCACTCCTCGATCCTGATTAACCATGAACCGAAACTTAAAAATGTTGCTTTATGCTTGGTCGCTGCTTATTCAATTTTTCTTGCTTTTTCTAAATTGTTGGTTGGCTTTTATTGTGCTGTTTTCTTGACTTTAACACTGTTGTACTGCTTGAACTTAACATGCATTTCACTGGGGAATTGTGTCCTGCTTGTGCAGAAGCTAACAGGGTTGAGCAAAGTTTCACTGAGACCCCTTTTCCCATATATTAATAACCCACCTTATGTTAGAGCAATTGAAGATTAGAAAAACAAGGCGACATTGTATTAGGGTTGATAGATGTATGTAACATTTTTTGACTGGTTAGGTAAAGGTTATTTATTGGAGGCTGCGTAGAATGCAGGTTTTTAGTGTTGTTTATGTTGCTTGAGTTAGTTTGAGCCATCTATATTACACTGGGTTGCATTCCTTTCAGTACGTTTTGTGTATTATGCCTCTCCAGACATAGACCAGCCTTATGCAAGTCATATGAAAGCCAGTCTTGGTCTTGTTCAACGACCACCGGGCTAAGTCCACTCTAGAAAAAAACCAGCCTCAGAGGTGCAGCTGGCATTCAGTGACACATGAGCAAGGGATCCTCATCAAAGCATGCCTGTCATAATTATGTAGTCTCACTTAGGAAAACAAAAAGTGATGATCAGAGCCAATGGGACAGAAAAGGCTCCAACAATCTTGAACCTGTACCTGGACCCAACCTGAGTGAGCCTGAACCTCCCAAGTGGTGCCCCTACTGTCCTGAACCCTTGGTGGTGATGCTGGACATGCTCAGCTAGCCAAAAGGCTAAACTTGGGTCTTTAACATTTTTGGCTAAAACTGCTCCGAGAACTAAGGGACCTCGTCCAGCAACCCAAGGCGCATGGCCGGTCGGCCTGGCTACACAGTAACTCCAGCCATGTTCTTCTCCGCAGCATCAAATCTTTTGCAGTGTTCCTATAACCAAGGGGTATCCGACCCCGTGTAACTCTCGTCAGCAAATGACCCCCTGCCTCATCCCTGAAGATTTTAGACTTGAAAAAAGAGACTAAAGTCTGAACCACTCCATTGTTGACTCATTTGTACAGTCTCATGCTGACTTAGAGACTCTTACACCTACTCACAGACCCACCTGGGCACTCATTCACCCACTCACAGACCCACTCAAATACTCATGCACCCACTTAGAAACTTACTCGGAGAGTCACTTACCCATGTACAGATCTACTCAGAGACTCATGTACCCACTTACAGACCTACTCACACACTCACATATGTTCTCACAGACCCACTGAGACTCTCGTACACCCTCTTACAGATCCACTCAGACACTCATACACCCACTCACATGCACATACAGTCACTCCCAAACTTAGTCACAGACCCTCTCCCAAGTTGTAAGCCATCGGTCTGACCACTGGTGCAGCCGTGGCTGGACCACTGCGCCACCATGAATGTGGGGGTCCTCAGACTGCCAAACTGGTCTTTGGGCCCCTAGTCACTTTATTCCACCTCCTAAGGATTAGGATTAGCTGCGGAGGCTTGTCCAGGTAGGTTGCACTTTAAGTCAGCAAGAAAGTCTAGTTCATCATGCTCTGAGCTCCTGGCTGCACAAAAAAAAGATTTGTTGGGATCTTGTGCTAAATGTATCAGGCTCTGTGCAGCACTTCAGTGCTACAGTGTCCAGCCTCGCCCCTTAAGAACAAGAAATGTGACTAAATATAAAGGTAAAAACATGGACATTGGAGAGGCTTCAAATCCATTCCACAGGCAAAGCACCTTTGACGCTAAAATCTATGTTTCCTTCGTAACACAATGAATAAATAGCCATCTTCCAGGAACCCTCTCTACCTTCAGCTTAGTTGTAGGGCTTTAACTTCCAGAAACAGAACTAAGGGCTGATTTAGAATTTGACAGACTGGTTACTCCATTACAAATGTGACAGATATTCCATCCATCGTAATTTAAGTGCCACTGAATAAAATGCACTTGCAATACAGCAGACAGGATATCCGTCATGTTTGTGATGAAGTAACCAGTCTGACAAACTCTAAATCAGGGGTCTCCAAACCGATCCTGGAGGGCCGGATCCATGCCAGATTTTTTTTAAAACTACATGTATCTCAATGGGGACATCCAAAAAATCTGGCATGGATCCGGCCCTCCAGGACCGGTTTGGAGACCCCTGCTCTAAATCAAGCCCTGAGTAACAAGGTAAAACCTTTCACCTGAGAGACCTATCTTATGTATCTGACCACCACTCCATTGTTGTCAGATTGAAATCACTCCTCGATCCTGATTAACCATGAACCGAGACTTAAAAATGTTGCTTTATGCTTGGTCGCTGCTTATTCAATTTTTCTTGCTTTTTCTAAATTGTTGGTTGGCTTTTATTGTGCTGTTTTCTTGACTTTAACACTGTTGTACTGCTTTAACTCAACATGCATTTCACTGGGGAATTGTGTCCTGCTTGTGCAGAAGCTAACAGGGTTGAGCAAAGTTTCACTGAGACCCCTTTTCCCCTATATTAATAACCCACCTTCTGTTAGAGCAATTGAAGATTAGAAAAACAAGGCGACATTGTATTAGGGTTGATAGATGTATGTAACATTTTTTGGCTGGTTAGGTAAAGGTTATTTATTGGAGGCTGCGTAGAATGCAGGTTTTTAGTGTTGTTTATGTTGCTTGAGTTAGTTTGAGCCATCTATATTACACTGGGTTGCATTCCTTTCAGTACGTTTTGTGTATTATGCCTCTCCAGACATAGACCAGCCTTATGCAAGTCATATGAAAGCCAGTCTTGGTCTTGTTCAACTACCACCGGGCTAAGTCCACTCTAGAAAAAAACTGCCTCAGAGGTGCAGCTGGCATTCAGTGACACAGTGAGCAAGGGATCCTCATCAAAGCATGCCTGTCATAATTATGTAGTCTCACTTAGGAAAACAAAAAGTGATGATCAGAGCCAATTGGACAGAAAAGGCTCCAACAATCTTGAACCTGTACCTGGACCCAACCTGAGTGAGCCTGAACCTCCCAAGTGGTGCCCCTACTGTCCTGAACCCTTGGTGGTGATGCTGGACATGCTCAGCTAGCCAAAAGGCTAAACTTGGGTCTTTAACATTTTTGGCTAAAACTGCTCCGAGAACTAAGGGACCTCGTCCAGCAACCCAAGGCGCATGGCCGGTCGGCCTGGCTACACAGTAACTCCAGCCATGTTCTTCTCCGCAGCATCAAATCTTTTGCAGTGTTCCTATAACCAAGGGGTATCCGACCCCGTGTAACTCTCGTCAGCAAATGACCCCCTGCCTCGTCCCTGAAGATTTTAGACTTGAAAAAAGAGACTAAAGTCTGAACATGGAAATCTTCACCACAACTTGATCTAGCGGCTCCCCAATGACAATGCCTACCCCTTGAACACCACCTGCAGCCTTGCACCACTGAGCTTTACCTTCTTAGAACATTTCTACAAAATTCCTTCTAAGTTAGATGGCAAGATTGAGCGGGCCCAATCCACTTCTTGTATCCAAGTTTTGCTCCATTGCGGCCGGCCATATTTTTCGACTTTGACCGGGTCTCGTGTGACTAGATGTCTGCATTTGTCACTTTGATCTCTTAGGCCCTATGTTTTCCCTTAAATTTCAGAAATTCATAACACCGATTCTACTGATTGGAGTTTTGTCGTTTTTATGTCAAAAAATTTGTTAAAATGTACCCTAATTTTCTAAATTTGTGTGGGATTTTTCCTGCTTGTGTTTTCACTTTAATACTGTTTGTGTGCTGCAGATATACTTTACACATTGGCTCTGTTTTAAGCCTGACTGCTTTTATGCCAAGCTACTTGCGGGTTAAGCAAGCACATGTTCATTTAGTGACTTGGTGTTTCACCCTGACGGGGATTGTGGCTGTTGTTTGAACAAGAGTCACCTTCTAACCAACCAGAACTCAATGTCTCACACAGTCTATCTATCATTTTTGCTCCCTCCCTTTCATACAACGGGGCACAGCAAATAGCTTTCTGCCCTAGGTTGCATGAAAGTTAGTAAATAGGCCCCGAATGTTGTTTTTTTCCCACAGGTCTGATAATTACCACAAAACTTGGCATACCAGTTCAGAAGCACACTCTTGCTTGTGCTTGGATCATATTTTGAGTTGGATTCGTATTGAAGCCCCACATCACACATGCTGTGAGAAAAAAGCTACTAATTTGGCATAGTTTCCACTATAGTAAGAGTGGCTCAAATCTGTGTGAAAAACAGACTAGGAGTTAGAATTACTATTGTACTTGCTAAACATATCTATATAAAACTTGTGTTATACAGTTTGTGCAGGTACCAATCACTTTTATAAGGAACTTCGATGGCCCAATGTCTCCTCATTAATGCCTTCGGGATGTTGATTTCAATTTTGTGCAACTGACGTGCGTCCAATTTAAAAGCTTTGTCCTCCAAACTCCGAAAATATTCTGCCCTTTTCCATCTTTCGGGAAGAAACAATTAGTCAGCTGGCAGTTACAACGCCAGAGCCCTCAGCGGTTGAATAATGCAGATTATGCCTTTATCAAGTGTAAAAGAAAATATGTCATGGCGAAAGATTATCCTTGGAGCCATTGTGTGGCTTCGGCAATTATTGCAGACTGAGTTCCGGACCTTGACTTTTTTCGTGGAAGAAAACAGCTGCAGGCTCAGCAAAGTAGTCCCAAAGATGCAATTAAAACCAATTGCATTCTAATGTATTCTACACCCTCTACAACTATTACCGTTCCATGGCAATATATTTCTTAAAGTAACACTTAGCCAGTGATTCGGGTGCTTCTGCAAGTGAATTGCTACAATGGTCGTGTAGATGACAATGTGCTGCCTAATTTAAATGTATGGGCCATGTAGTCATCTAGAGAAAGCTCCTTAGTAGAAGTATGGCTAATGTTGCAAATTCACCTTAAAGAGGCACAGAGATAACTCTACGTGTGTCTGAAGACCACTGGCAAATGCAGCAGCAAGTTACTAATAGATTCTGCACTGGCTTTGTGTAAATGAAGGGACATATTTAGGAGAGCTTTGTGTCATGCTTGCACTCCGCAACATGACACATGCGTAAACCTCTAAGTCAGATATGTGAAGCCACGCAAAGTCAGTTTGCTTGGCTTAAAAAATCTGGAGTAAGGCAACACAGCGCAAATTGCTGTGCTGTCTTACTCTGCACAAGGGACACAATCCAGGGGCATTGTGGTGGGCGTTCCCATGCAACTCTCATGGTTTTTGAAGCAGAATCAGATTTACAAGGACCTATAAACCTGGGAATGCGCTAAAAAGCTATGCCTCCCCAGGAGAGATGCAACAAGGGGAAATATATTTATCTCTCCTTGTTTTTTCCTCTTTCTATGTGTGCTGCATTCTGCAGGACACATAGAGAGAGGAAAATGGTTCTCAGGGTTGGTTTTGTGCAGGAGGGTACACCTTCCTGCACGAAAATAATCCTGCCTACAACACAGCTTCCACCATGGTGCAAGAGTGCCTGTATTCATATCAAAAAAGGGTCTGGCTCTTAAGCAGCAATGCTGAGCACGCTTAAACTGCAAACAAAAACAATTGCCAATACTGCTACAAATTCCTACACCATATCCTCTCTGCACCATCACTATACCGTAAAGCTCATGAATTGCTTTTATTTTGCTTTTATTTTGGTTGTTATTGTGAACGAATGCCTCTTCATACATGGACATGAACAGCACGGCCAATTCTGGGGCAAAGGGACACCCCATTGAAACGCCTTTTTTAAAAAAAAAAGAAATCATTGGCAAAAGAAAAATAATTCTTTTTCAGTGCAAATGCAGCCAGATCTACAATGAATTCAGTAGGCACTCTGTACGGTCTTTCTTTACTATCTAGATAGTACCCCTAATTGGTGGGGTTGGAAACGCGTAGACCTCAAGATAAACCAAACTATCATTATTTTTCCTTGCACAAAAGGATATTTGTTCGTGATGTAGGATTTATGCAAGTTGATAAAGTTCATTAGAATGCCATAAAATGTATAAATATGTATATATTTGCATTTTTGGAGGAAAAAGTGTTTCCTTTTGATAAATTGTCCATTTGGTTTTTTGCATATATTGTATGATAGGTATATGTGTATGAATGTAGTATGTCTGATCAAGAATGTTTGATGTGATTGTGTTGTATCGTTTAGTATTTTGTACAGTCAATTGTGGGCTTGTTGTGATATGTATTGTACATATGTAAAAAAATTGATAAAGTTCTTTTCTAAAAAATGAAACAAGATTTCAAATCAAAAAGCAATTCATGAGCTTTACGGATATAGTATAGGAATTTGTAGCAGTATTGGCAATTGTTTTTGTTGTAGAGTGCCTGTATTGGCACTAGGCTGCCAAAACTGCACCAGCGCATAGGGAAAGTGAATACATTTGCTGAAATGAATAAATATGGCACATTCCTGTCCTTTCTCTGTGACACAGGGTAGTGCAGCAAGGTGACTTGCTGCTCTGCTCTGCGCCACAAATTTCAGGAATATTGCCCGAAATTTGTACACAGAAGAACTGAACACAACAACTCACATATTTGCCTCTTTTATTCCTATTTATTGAAATCAAAGTATAAGTGATTGCCACTGAATTAGAGCTGTCTTTTCTGTAATGAGCTTTTTCAGCAGGATTAAAAAAAATAACACACAGTGTTGCTCCTGATGATGCTTCACAAGGTCCTCACGAACTGTCCATTAAGTTTCCAACATTGGGCACTCAAAGAAAAAGACCAACTCCAAATCTCCCCTGAATCACAGCCGTCCAAGACTACCTTTTCCATTGTGGCTCCACCACGTCTACAGTATTCACAATTTGAGAGGCTGCTTTCCACTTATGGTTTCATGAGAGAATTGTGCATAAACCTTTACAAAAATGCACCAATTCTCATAAAGGAGACAAAAGAATGCACACTTTTGCTACTGATGCTAGTGATAACAATGGATGTATTATAAGAGTCAGTGCAGAAGCACCTGTCATGTAGTTCCTATAGAAAATATACAGGATCTGTGCGTTTAGACAACATACACTGTAGGATTGGTGTCAGACTAACTCTGATCATCCACACTGGGTATGCTGGTCTTCTTGTAGCCAACTACATCACAGTGCCACCAGAATCTCCTCTTACCAAGGAAAGAATAATTCTTGGCAACCATCGAACATGACAATCCTGATCCCTCAGGACTGCTCACTTAGTCTGTCTCAGAGAGATACACTGAATAAAACAAGCTAGGAGTTTTTAATAATCATTTATTGAACAGTTAGTATTCTGGTGTAGAGTAGATGTGCTGCAACAACTGTTAAACAGTATAAGATATAAATGATTAATAGTACTATAATGGTAAAAGGATGGTATAGTTCTACCATCTTACTAAAATCATGAATACATTCAAGTATATAAAACACACAATAAAAGATGCGTACTCCTACGATGCCTCCCTAACTAGATGTACCCAAGTGTACCTAGCATGGGTGTAGGTGTTAAGCCAAGAATCTCTCTAGGATTTAGTCAACCCCAATAACTAAAGGGAGACTATGGGACCCCATTCTGGTCTCGAGCTGGACACCCCGCGAGGGATATTCCACCACTGCGAGCTGGAGCGTCTGCATGCAGGACCGTCAGCGACTATGGTCAGTGTGTCGGCAGAGAAGTCTTGGTCTCCTCTAGCTCTCTTAGCAAGATGTGATGTATATATACCCATAGGTCTCCTCAGGGGTCCTACCTTGCTGTGTTACTGTGTCGGCCTAAGGATGACGTTGGACATGAACTTTATACATAGATTTTTTACAGGAGATAGCAGTCCTGCTGTGCTTCTAAGAACCCTCATGCACAATGTATGAGATTTAGAACTAGGGAAAATCTGTGTTCTGAATGAAGTGTAATTTCTAGGTACAAGGTCAAGCCCTTATATACCGTGACAAGTATAATGTAGGGAGAGAATGAAGGTGAAGGGTAAGGAGTTTACCGAGGCCTATATTATAGTACCTATTTGGAATATAACACCTCCCTCGAATAGACTAGTCTCAAGTTAAGTCAAAGAAATCTTTATTCGGGCCAACAAAGACCATAAAAGCATATGGACAACACAATAAATACTAAAAACAGAAACAGTGCATGATGGTTAAAGATAGACCAGAAATTCATATACAATTTCCATTTAAGAGTGTCTGGGCCATCTAGAAACCTTAGGTAGAAGAGATAAAAGAAGGCAGTAATGATAATGCACAAAGAGTGTAGAATCTAAATTATAAGAGTAGTGTGTAGAGTCCATATTGTATTATGCAATAAAATATAAAGTACAAATGGAGTACAGTGTAGATAAAACAGCCCATCACTAAAACGTGTATGATTCATCACAGCATGAGAATAATATGAGCGAATTATTCCTTAAACAGCTTTTTCCTACGTCTTGGTGCTCCTGTTAGGAAACTAACAACTCCAAAAGAGTTCAGGGGCAAATACAGAATTTGTAGGTATATCAGGGCAGGTTTAATTTGTGAAAAATTACAATTCTTTAAAAGCTGTAAGATATCTTTTTTTCTGTAAATTACTGTAAAAATCACCTAAAAATAAAGTGGAAAACATCTTGGAGCAGATTTGTGATAGCTGGCAACTCGCGCATCCCCAGGGATGCGCCAGTTATTTTGCGCCGCTGCTCCGCCACCCATGGTGCCCCGCATTTACAATGCGGCGCACCATGGGGCAAAAACAGCACAGATGCGTGACGCATCTGTGCCGTAAAGGTGCTGCATTGCTGGAGTTGCGTCACAAGCGCGACGCAGCTCCAGCAAGGCTCAGGGATGCCCCATCTTTACAATGCTGCATCAAGACCTACGCCTGCTTCAAGCAGGAGCAGGGTTTTGACGCAGCATTGGCCTGAAAGTGACTGAGTGAAATCTTATAGATTTCACTCAGCCACTTTTGCGAGGCGCACCTGCCCCGGAACGCCCACCCTGCGCCGGAACGCCCACAAGTGGCGCAGGGCTTTAAAACGTGACGCATCTGCCTAGATGCGTCACGTTGTAAATGGGTCGTAGGGATGCGCCACGTTTACGCCGCAGTTGCGTGACGCAAACGTGGCTCATTCCCAACATAAATCTGCCACCTAGTTCTGAAAAATTATCACAGGGACAAAGCTTTAGGGGACCTGGCTGTTAGTAACCTTTGGGAACAGCTAAACACCAATGAATAAAGTTAAATCTACATAAAGATAAGAGAAAGCAATGGTGGGGATTATCAATATAATACAAGTAAGGTTGCCTTGAGGGCTCTGGACTCATTATTATGTTTTCCCTTATTGAGGGTTTGATAAGTTCCTTACCTTCCATTTCACCCATCCTCCTAGCAAGGAACATATGTTTAATATCTCTCAACTGACTAGGGCACAGCTGCCTACGATGTGTGAACAGCTCAGGACGTCCTAAAATCTTTAGCTGCTCTAGGACTTAACCCAGCCATTGAATGTTCAAAGCCCCCTCAAGCCTTAAGCAATCCTCTAGAACAAGCTCATTCAAGGTAGGTGTGGGGCTAGACCAAATATTCAACCACCACATTAAAGGAGTCATTGCGATGACGTTGGAAAAGTTACCCTGACCAAGATCCTCATGTACCAGAAAAAAAGAGGTACTGGTGAGTGCTGCTAAAAGTCTGCAGAGCTTTTTATTCACAGATGACTGCAGTTCGACAACTTCATTGTAGCACCACACATCGCAGCCATAGGTGGCTATGGATATGAATTTATCATTGTAAATCTTGAGTAGGGCGGTTAAAGCTTTGTCCATAATGGCTCCTGCTACTCTAGCCAAGGTGCTTTTTTTAAGTACTCTTTGTGCCACCACTGACCCCCTTTCATCAAACAGCAGCCCTCAATAGGAGAAAGTAGAATCTTTAGTCAGTTCTGCCCACCTGCAAACGAACCTGCGTCCAGAAAGCGGTGTTCTGTCTGTCACCATAATGTGTGATTTGGAGAAGTTATAGAAACGTCAAAAGAGACCATAAAATCAGTAAATGTTTTTAAAAGACTTCGCAACCCCACAGCCATCCAGGCAAGTAACACTGCATCATCTGCATAAGTCAGAGTGGGGATAAGTTTAGTACTAGCCCTGTTGATGTCTTTACAAGTAGCTGACAAAACGCCCCCTATCTTGTTAATGTATGGGGTGAACAAAAGAGGAGCCGAGATACAACCCTGTCTGACCCCCTCACTTATCCTCGCAAGAGGCTGAGAGTGAGCCATTTTCATTGTATCTAGCTGAGGCTGTCAGTTTTGAATGTGACCTATGTAGAAAGGCTACCAAGTCAGTATCTGTGCCCTTGCCTAATAGCAAAGGCCAAAGCTTAGATCTATTGAAACGATCAAACACAGATATTAGATCCATTAAGGCCATATGCAAGTGGACCCTTTTGGCTATAGTATATTTTCCAATGACCATATGCAGATTAATGCATTACTCCAGGGTTCCTCTGCCATTCCTAAAACCATGTTGCAGATCTGAGATTACGTTAAAATTATCTAGCTACAGGGTTAAGCGGTCTAATATTACCTTTCCCATGATTTGTGCACTGAGTCAAGTAACGAGATTGAATGGTAGCATACTGGATCATTCCTTGTTCCCTTTTTGAAAATGGTCAAGATGACGGCTGTGGACCATGAGTGGGGCAAGCCACATGAGGCGAGCGCAT
Source organism: Lissotriton vulgaris (assembly GCF_964263255.1). Taxonomy (NCBI): domain Eukaryota; kingdom Metazoa; phylum Chordata; class Amphibia; order Caudata; family Salamandridae; genus Lissotriton; species Lissotriton vulgaris. Next base: position 658,574,098 of record NC_141689.1, read on the forward strand.
TAAAAACCTCTGTAAATGTGTTAAGCCAGGTCACAGGGTCTATTTTGTAAAGGTTCAATGGCACCCCATCGGGGCCAGTTGCTTTCCTCCCTGCTGTGGCCACAATGGCTTTATGGAACTCATCCACATTAAAAGACTGTGGTAGAGTATCAATACCAGGCTCCTATAAAGTATTGTGCTTCCCACAGTCAACTCCCCTATAAATCATTTCAAAGAGATGGTGCAGTCCACTCTAGAGTTTTGTGAGTCAGCAAAGAAAGGGCTGTCAAACACTTCCTAAAACCTAGAGCTATTGGCCAGTACACTGGCCTGACATAGGTCTCCCGGAGCCTGTTCCCTAATAACCTTTTTTCTTTGCTTCATGGCAGATTCCTATGCTCTCCTGCATGCCTCAACCCTTTCCTCATCCCTGAATTTCTGTTTCAGAGCAGTAAAAAGAGTTTGTGTGATTTAGATCATTCACTGTCAAACCACTTTAACCCCTCTGTGCCTCCTAATCTGCCTTGGACAGTTAAGTTGTCCAAAATTTGCTTAGTTAGGTGGCTGTAAGCATCTAAAACGAAACTATCCTATGAACTTTTATCATGACATAGTGCAACATATTCTGCACCTACTGCATACAGCATGTCTGAAAAACCTCTGGTAGCACCTTCTCCCATTTAATTCTACGTGCTTGTTCTCTTTGTTTAATTTCGCTGTTCAATAGACTCTTACCCATTTTCACAGTGAAAGCTTAACCCCCCACCAAGTCCAATATTAACAGATTGTGATTACTAAAGCTGCTCCAACAAGTTTTCAAGCTGTGCACAATGGCAACCAAAGGAGCGGATAACACAATAATATCAATGGAGAAGAGAAGGCACCTACAGAGAACATTGGAACAAGATCTACTTCACCCGAATCTTCAAGACAGTGCAAATTGTTGTCTGCTAGTAGACCTTCTAACCGAAGACCTTGGGCCATGTGTTCAAAGTGGGCAGGTGAAGATAAAGCATCCCAGGGACCTTTTACTAGAATGCAGTTGAGCAGGCAAAGGTGTACATTAAAATCGCCTAGGATGGGGGGGTGAATCTTGCTCATGGCCAAAATGGCCGCTTGAGTTGGGAGCACCGTAACACCGTTGCAAAATCCAACATCTATCATCCAACATCTATCCGGCAACTAAGCTACTCGAGAAATACTGGAAGGTGGTTCCCAACCTCCGGAGATTCGCTGGTCTGACATGGTCCGATTCCGACCCCAGTGCTGCCTGTACGGACGTAGTTCAGAGATCCTGTTGTTTGTGTACTAGAAAAGCCTAAATCCCCGGACTAAAGTTACGATGGAAGGAGGTGCACACCCGGAGACGCTGCCATGAGGGGGCCGGAAGTGCACACAATGCATCGCAATATCAAGATAGTCCCTGGGTCCGCTGGACCCAGGGATAATGCTGAGGTGCCGCTGAAGTTCTGCCCTTTCCCCGGCTGCTGCATTGCTCGACAGAGGATTTTGGTGCGTGGAGTGGCCCTGACTCGGAGTTCTGTGGCTGGCGGGAGGTGCGGCTCGCAGACAGGTGCCCTCAGACTGCATTGCCCCTTCTGTCTTCTTGGGCGACCGGGAGTGGTGCCTGCTGACCGGACATTTTGAGTCCGGCGGCGGGACATATTAATCACCTGTGTTTGCCCTTGGGCGAAACAGCTACCTAACGTGACTCCTGCCTATGGGGAGAAAACTTATACCGACAGGCTGCTTCTACTGGGGTAGCCCTGTTGCGCGATCCGTGACCCACTGTCAGCCCTTGAACCCCTTTTTGTGCCCGCTGCGGAGTGAGTCTTACTGAGCGCGAAGACACGACCCCTACCCACGAGGCTTATTGATTGGCCTGGTAGGGTAGATGAGGCCACTTCTACCCGAGGAAAATACAGCTGAGGCGTCCACCTAGACGAACGATGTAGGAGCCATCGCGCTGGTCTGTGGTCACGAGGCCTAGTGCTAGGGGCCTGTACCTGTACCGGAGAGAGAGTGGACTGTGTGGTTCTGGTCACGGTTGCTCCCGGCCTGGTGGGGTGCATGTGACGCTCCTAGAAGACAACCCTAGTATTCTCATGGTTGACACAGCACTTGTTGTGCTGACCCCCCGGGCGGTGGAGTTTTGGCTGCCTCCAAACTGGGAGCTACTGGAGGCCAGCATAGGCAAAGTGGATAGAGCGCAACCAAAGCTATCGTTTGAACAGAAGAGGTCAAAGTCCTGGGACGCTTCCACCGAAGATGCTGCCAGAATGCAGGAGCAGCCTGTTCAAGAGTCGCACCCGGAAATTCGAGGTATGCTGGTGGCAATTGAAAAGAGTCTGAAGAGTGGTATCTTGGCCCTCGGCACCAAGATGGACGCACTATCCTACAGGATGGACTGAATGGCCGAGAGACTTGACAAACACGCTGAGAGGCTGGACATGCCTGAGCGCAGGCTGACGGAAGCGGAGGAAGCACAAACCAGCTTGGATACTGAACATAAATAGCTTGGTGAAGTTACACAAGTTTTGCAGGAAAAACTGAGGACTTAGAAGCGCACTCTCAGCGATGTAACCTCAGAATTATGGGACTGCCGGCATACATGGAGCACTTCATAGAGAAGCTTCTGAAGAAAGGAAACGCTATGGGTCCAACTATTCAACCTCAGGGTCTGACTCTAGTGACTCAGACACACCCAACCACGCTGGAGCATACTCTGGGGGAGATGGTCAACAACAGCGACCATTCAAAAGGGGTGGTCGTCAAAGAGGAGGCATGTACAACCAGTACCCAGGGAACTACCAGAACCCTGGATCCTGGTGGCATCCAGGCCCGTGGGGATTTCAACCTCCACCGCCGTTTGCACAACAACTGAATCCATATGGACAACACCCTCAGTTTTTTCCTAACCAGTCTTTTTTAGGACGTGGTCGGGGACAAAGCCGGAAAAGAAAAAGAGGACAACAAACTGTCCAATGGGACACAGACCCCTCATTTCCCAACGCACGGAGCAGGAGAGCGGCTCAACAGAGCAACAGTACAGAAACGACCGGGACCTAACAGTTAATTTAAGCTCCCGCACCCTGACACCCATTAAACAGACAGTCTTGGAAAAGGGTTTAGGCTTTGTCCCCATAAATAAGGGAAATCCATTTCAGATCAGAACTGAACTCGAAAAATTCTTTCGGAAGGTGCGTTTGCACTTCTTTTTTAAAGGCAAAACTGTACCCTCTGATAGTGGCAAAGACGAACTTACCAATACAGGGCTGCGTCTGAAATCTACCTTTACCCCCCTGAGCCACCAAGTTCCATCACTTGTAACCACCTTTGAACAATCAGTCAGACATGACATCTCCCAACTACAAGATGTTGATTTTCAGACGTTCCAGAACTTCTCTAAACTGGAAAGGCAGGCCTTGGCTAGTCTCACAAAAGATCCGACTATTATAATAAAACCAGCGGATAAAGGGGGAGCAACAGTAGTTCTAGACATGGTCCAATACCGACAAGAATGCCTGAGACAATTGGATAATCACCAATTTTATCGACGCCTATCTGAAGACCCTACTTCACATCTACTTGCTGAGATAAAAAATCTGGTAGATGAAAGGGAACACCGAAGGTTGGATTACACCTCAGGAGGCCAGATTCTTGGTGACAGAGAACCCTGTTAGACCGGGGTTCTACTGCCTGCCGAAGATCCACAAAGCTACCAGACCACCACCAGGCCGTCCCATTATTTCGGGGATTGGCTCTCTCCTGGAACCTCTTTCTACCTTTGTAGATTTCTTTCTTAGACCCCTCGTCAAGAAAATGCCAACGTATTTTAGAAGACACAGCTGATGTTGTCAGACTGTTACCTAGTGTAGAGTACAATGCACAGACCGACCTACCGGTCAGCTTTGATGTTGTGTCCCTTTACACCTGTATACCTCAACAAGACACCCTGGATACCATAAGACATCTCTTGTCGTCAGAGGATTTTGACAGTATCACTCCTGTGAATTTCATTCTAGCATGCGCTGAAATAGCCATGAAGAAAAATTTCTTCAAATTCGAAGAACAATTTTTTATCCAGATCTCCAGGACATCTATGGGGAGTGTTTTTGTCCCTAGCCTTGCCAACCTTTATGTACATCAATTTGAACAGGACTATATTCTCAACCATAGCAACCCATTTCTCCACCAAGTGGTACTATGGAAGAGATATATAGATGATATCCTGAAGGTGTGGTGAGGCTCTGAAACAGAGATAGAGTCCTTCCACCAATGGCTGAATGAAGGTAACCAATACCTTAACTTCACCTTGGAGTACAGCCATGATAGACTTTCCTTTTTGGATTTGTCCATTTTCCCAGAAGCTGGAGGCTTACAGAGCGAACTGTTTACCAAACCTATGGCAAGGAATTCCCTTTTGCTTTTTAATAGCCACCATCCACGTTCCCTGAAAGAAAATCTTCCTGTTGGCCAATTCCTCAGAGTGAGGAGGAATTGTTCATCTCAGGCACTGTTTAACAAACATGCTACCATCCTTTCTACCCAACTGCAGGAACATAAATATCCCACACACCTCGTGAAGAGAGCATGGAAGCGTGCATCGAATAACAATCGTGAAGCATTGCTGGATAGACGTCCACCCAAACCACCTCTGGAAAGGCTAACATTTGTCAGCACATTCAATGCACAGTCTAACAGAATTCAGAAGTCTGTGCGCAAACACTGGGGGATCTTAAACACCACTGATGCTAATATTCCCTTACCCCTCTTCTCATTTAAAAGAGCACCTAGCTTGTGTGATACCCTTGTCCATACTAGACCAAGGACACAGAACACTGAAAGATCCATGACCTCATGGGATCTCCCTCCAGTTACGGGCCATCACCCATGTGGCTCATGCAGTGCTTGCCCTCAGACTAGCAAAACCAACTCGAGGGACAGGGAGGACTTGGGTCCTTAAAAAACATACCCACTGTAATACTTATAATGTTATATACATGATCACTTGTCCCTGCTCTCTAAGATACATCGGATACACCACCCGCAAAATCAAACTGAGAATTGGGGAACATAAGAGCACCATTAGGGGCCACAAACAGGCTAAAAAACTAGCGAGCCATTTCCTAACCTTTAAACATACAGCAGACAAAATGAAATGGGTTGTCCTAGAACATCCTTATGTTCCCCCTCATATAAGTGATGTGTCAAAATTTCTATTCACAAAAGAACAAAAATGGGTTTTTCAGCTCAAAAGCAACATTAAAGGGCTTAATGACGACATACCATGGGCATCGTTATGACCACTTCTATGTCAACACTTCCTATTTGTACATAAGGGTTACAGTGCAGCTAAGACCCTCATCCATGTCCTTTTGGCCATATATGTAAAATATTAGCATTTCTGCAATTCATGCTTCAACATTCAGGGAACACTACGCTGTAATTCTTTACAGAATTAGTAGTACATACTGTCCATTATGGCCACAGTGCAGCTAGAACCAACATTTCGGCTGCACCATTTAGCCCTAAAGAAAAGATGAGCTTTTCTGTATACCTTTGTTCTAATATAAATTGAACACTACGATTTCTTAGTCTATACACAGATGCTGTGTTGGTAGCCTCTCTTTCTGCATGCCCGACAGTTAAAAATCTCCCTTATAATTCTCTGACATTATTAATTTCTGACTCAGACAACACTGTTTATGAGCCGCTGGTCTAACCACAATGTCACAACAACATCGCACTTTGCCCTACATCTGGGACAAATCCAATCTCCCCCGGGTCTTTTACTATGCAGACGCGAGCCGCGGTTTTGCTCTTAGCACTGCAATGCATGCGCGGCCGGTATAGCTTCTCCGGTTCGCGCATGCGCATTTTGAGTTACACCAACGAAGCGCGCTTGCGCAGCCTTGTATCACCAGCGCACCCGTGCTAGAATGACAGAGCCCTGCACCTGATTAAGCGCTTAGCAGCATCCAATAGGACACGCACTCGGCCAGCTGTACCCGATCAATCAATCAGATCGGGCATAAATAGGAATGCGAGCGCAGTGTTTAGTTACCTCCACTCCTGCTCGGACGCTGGTCTAAGAGGTACCGACGGACAGGTAGGGCTCCTAATGTATTTATGACCTTATACTATGGGTTCTGCGCATAATTTGGCCTCACTTTAATGAGCTTGTTTTCTACTAATCTACTCTAAAAGAAAACCCTGCACTGTGGTTTTTTGCACAAGTTTGCTAAACTCTAAACAGAGCCTTTTTACCTTTAACCAACATGCTCCACAAGAAATCCTTTGGAGTTTTTCTCTGTTTTTGCCTTGTGACTTCTTAAAAATCTTTTGACTGAAAAATCTTATGACTGATGACATAATAGCTTGTCATATAAATTACATTCACTTCCTCTCCATGCATGGTCATTACCATGTGTTTATAGGGGTTGAGTCTCTTTTTAAAAAACAACTGGTTCTTGTTAGTATATCATTGAAAATGACAGATCATATGTACTCTTGTACCTTTTTAAAAATTTTTGAGGTACTCTCTACTTTTCCATTCTAACAGAGCGGGGCTGCCTTCTCCCCGAGTTGGTGCCGGCTGAGGTGAGGCGACCTCCCACAGAATGCTGGGTGAGTGACACTGTACAGATTTAAGTTCCTAAATTTGAATTGTTATTATCAGGAGAATTTTATAGCTTCTGAATGGTGTGGACACTTTTCTTTCGCCTTGTTTGTGTAGTTTTGTTGTGTTCTAATTTCCGAAACACCATCATGCACTTCTTTTACTGTTCACTATTGTGCACTTTTCTTTTTCCTTTAGGAGAAAATGAATAATTGGATAATCACCAGAAAACATTTGGGCTCAAAGTATCTGGTAGGAATAATCCATTATATCAATGCACTTTTTCTAGTTTAATTTTCACGAATTGCAGTTGCTACTATCATCTGGTCCTGAAGAAAGCTTGGACACATAGTCCACTCAAGCTGAAACATGTCGACCTTAATGCACTGCGCCGTTATATAGTTATTTTTTCAAAACTATTAGGCGTTGTTTTAAACTTTGACCCTGGGACAATACCTATTAAACTCATTTTTTGTCCCAGTAGCCAATTTTATTCACACTTCACTTTTTTCACTAGCACTGCACTCCATCAGTACTACTTGTGAAACACTGTGGTCTGGAAGAATATCTTCAAAATCCATCTCTGCATCATCACCAGGTGCGTTGGGTGAGATCTGGATTTATGATATGTACCCCACATGACGACATTCCACCATAAGGGTGGGCTGATGGGAATTTATCCAACCCAGTGTTATCATAGTTGTGGCCTGATGGTCTCACGGTCTTTTGCGCGACGCAACACACAAACAGTCTTGTGGACCAGGCAACTCTTCTTTGTTTTTTCAGTAGTTGTAGGGGCTTGAGCTGCCTTAGTCGTTAAAAATTCCCTTTTGACCCTCCTCACTTCATTTTTTCAGTATTTAGTGCAACTTCTGTTGCGGGTCTTGTTTACATAAAAAAATGTTTGTACAGGGTCATTTCCCTGTTTAGCGCTCAACCAGTTGATATCTATTGAGACTCCCTCTGTGAACTATGGCTGACTTTGCTGGTCTGGCGTTTGATGACGACATGCTTAAATCAGTCCTAGATGAGAATCCATGTCTTTTGGACTCATTGCCTGAGACTACCAACACAGCTAAGGATGACTGGCCTACTCTGCTTAATTTAATGAAAACATATACACGCACTTCAGCACATGGAACCATCATGGCACAATACCTTAGGGGCAAGTGTGCCCCAACGGGCCTAATTGTCACAAATGCACCCAGGCTCTTCTTGACCGATAAAGTTTTTATGCGTTACTGGTCTCTAATAGCGTGGCGCTGCACCCGAGACTGGTTGATACTTATCATCAACACAGCTAAAAGGATAGCGAATCCTATTCTTATAGAGATTCAGGTGTTGGAAGGCCAGATCAAGGCAACCTGCAGCACTCTGTTCAAAAAACGCCTGGACGATACCAACAAGGCAAATAAGGACTATAAAGACAACATACTAGCAAGTAAGATGGATAAATTTAAAAAGGATCTGGAATGTTTTTCTTTAGTCAAAGTCTATCCTTATACCAGCGACAATTATGAAGCCCCTGGATTCAACAGCAAAGGGAAAGGCTATGGGTCCAACTATTCAACCTCAGGGTCTGACTCTAGTGACTCAGACACACCCAACCGCGCTGGAGCATACTCTGGGGGAGATGGTCAACAACAGCGACCATTCAAAAGGGGTGGTCGTCAAAGAGGAGGCATGTACAACCAGTACCCAGGGAACTACCAGAACCCTGGATCCTGGTGGCATCCAGGCCCGTGGGGATTTCAACCTCCACCGCCGTTTGCACAACAAATGAATCCATATGGACAACACCCTCAGTTTTTTCCTAACCAGTCTTTTTTAGGACTTGGTCGGGGACAAAGCCGGGGAAGAAAAAGAGGACAACAAACTGTCCAATGGGACACAGACCCCTCATTTCCCAACGCACGGAGCAGGAGAGCGGCTCAACAAAGCAACAGTACAGAAACGACCGGGACCTAACAGTTAATTTAAGCTTCCGCACCCTGACACCCATTGAACAGACAGTCTTGGAAAAGGGTTTAGGCTTTGTCCCCACAAACAGGGGAGATCCATTTCAGATCAGAACTGAACTCGTAAAATTCTTTCGGAAGGTGCGTTTGCACTTCTTTTTTAAAGACAAAACTGTACCCTCTGATAGTGGCAAAGACGAACTTACCAATACAGGGCTGCGTCCGAAATCTACTTTTACCCCCCTGAGCCACCAAGTTCCATCACTTGTAACCACCTTTGAACAATCAGTCAGACATGACATCTCCCAACTACAAGATGTTGATTTTCAGACGTTCCAGAACTTCTCTAAACTGGAAAGGCAGGCCTTGGCTAGTCTCACAAAAGATCCAACTATTATAATAAAACCAGCGGATAAAGGGGGAGCAACAGTAGTTCTAGACATAGTCCAATACCGACAAGAATGCCTGAGACAATTGGATAATCACCAATTTTATCGACGCCTATCTGAAGACCCTACTCCACATCTACTTGCTGAGATAAAAAAAATTTGGTAGATGAAGGGAACACCGAAGGTTGGATTACACCTCAGGAGGTCAGATTCTTGGTGACAGAGAACCCTGTTACACCGGGGTTCTACTGCCTACCGAAGATCCACAAAGCTACCAGACCACCACCAGGCCGTCCCATTATTTCGGGGATTAGCTCTCTCCTGGAACCTCTTTCTACCTTTGTAGATTTCTTTCTTAGACCCCTCGTCAAGAAAATGCCAACGTATTTAGAAGACACAGCTGATGTTCTCAGACTGTTACCTAGTGTAGAGTACAATGCAGAGACCGACCTACTGGTCAGCTTTGATGTTGAGTCCCTTTACACCTGTAAACCTCAAAAAGACACCCTGGATACCATAAGACATCTCTTGTCGTCAGAGGATTTTGACAGTATCACTCCTGTGAATTTTATTCTAGCATGCGCTGAAATAGCCATGAAGAAAAATTTCTTCAAATTCGAAGAACAATTTTTTCTCCAGATCTCCGGGACATCTATGGGGAGTGTTTTTGCCCCTAGCCTTGCCAACCTTTATGTACATCAATTTGAACAGGACTATATTCTCAACCATAGCAACCCATTTCTCCACCAAGTGGTGCGATGGAAGAGATATATATAGATGATATCCTGATGGTGTGGCGAGGCTCTGAAACAGAGATAGAGTCCTTCCATCAATGGCTGAATGAACATAACCAATACCTTAACTTCACCTTGGAGTACAGCCACGATAGACTTTCCTTTTTGGATTTGTCCATTTTCCCAGAAGCTGGAGGCTTACAGAGCAAACTGTTTACCAAACCTATGGCAAGGAATTCCCTTTTGCTTTTTATTAGCCACCATCCACGTTCCCTGAAAGAAAAACTTCCTGTTGGCCAATTCCTCAGAGTGAGGAGGAATTGTTCATCTCAGGCACTGTTTAACAAACATGCTACCATACTTTCTACCCAACTGCAGGAACGTAAATATCCCACACACCTCGTGAAGAGAGCATGGAAGCGTGCATCGAATAACAATCGCGAGGCATTGCTGGATAGACGTCCACCCAAACCACCTCTGGAAAGGCTAACATTTGTCAGCACATTCAATGCACAGTCTAACAGAATTCAGAAGTATGTGCGCAAACACTGGGGGATCTTAAACACCACTGATGCTAATATTCCCTTACCCCTCTTCTCATTTAAAAGAGCACCTAGCTTGCGTGATACCCTTGTCCATACTAGACCAAGGACACAGAACACTGAAAGATCCATGACCTTATGGGATCTCCCTCCAGTTACGGGTCATCACCCATGTGGGTCATGCAGTGCTTGCCCTCAGACTAGCAAAACCAACTCGATCGACCTAGGGACAGGGAGGACTTGGGTCCTTAAAAAACATACCAACTGTAATTCTGATAATGTTATATACATGATCACTTGTCCCTGCTCTCTCAGATACATCGGATACACCACCCGCAAAATCAAACTGAGAATTGGGGAACATAAGAGCACCATTAGGTGCCACAAACAGGCTACAAAACTAACGAGCCATTTCCTAACCTTTAAATGTACAGCGGACAAAATGAAATGCGTTGTCCTAGAACATCCTTATGTTCCCCCTCATATAAGTGATGTGTCAAAATTTCTATTCACAAAAGAACAAAAATGGGTTTTTCAGCTCAAAAGCGACATTAAAGGGCTTAATGACGACATACCATGGGCATCGTTATGACCACTTCTATGTCAACACTTCCTATTTGTACATAAGGGTTACTGTGCAGCTAAGACCCTCATCCATGTCCTTTTGGCCATATATGTAAAATATTAGCATTTCTGCAATTCATGCTTCAACATTCAGGGAACACTACGCTGTAATTCTTTACAGAATTAGTAGTACATACTGTCCATTATGGCCACAGTGCAGCTAGGACCTACATTTCTGCTGCACCATTTAGCCATATAGAAAACATGAGCTTTTCTGTATACCTTTGTTCTAATATAAATTGAACACTACGATTTCTTAGTGTATACACAGATGCTGTGTTGGTAGCCTCTCATTCTGCAAGCCCGACAGTTGAAAATCTCCCTTATAATTCACTGACATTATTAATTTCTGACTCAGACAACACTGTTTATGAGCCGCTGCTATAACCACAATGTCACAACAACATCGCACTTTGCCCTACGTCTGGGACAAATCCAATCTCCCCGGGTCTTTTACTATGCAGACGCGAGCCGCGGTTTTGCTCTTAGCACTGCAATGCATGCGCGGCCGGTAAAGCTTCTCCCGTTCGCCCATGCGCCTTTTGAGTTACATCAACGAAGCGCGCTTGCGCAGCCTTGTATCACCAGCACACGCGTGCTAGAATGTCAGAGCCCTGCACCTGATTAAGCGCTTAGCAGCATCCAATAGGACACGCACTTGGCCAGCTGTACCCGATCAATCAATCAGATCGGGTATAAATAGGAATGCGAGCGCAGTGTTTAGTTACCTCCACTCCTGCTCGGACGCTGGTATAAGAGGTACCGACGGACAGGTAGGGCTCCTAATGTATTTAGGACCTTATACTATGGGTTCTGCGCATATTTTGGCCTCACTTTAATAGAGCTTTTTTTCTACTAATCTACTCTAAAAGAAAACCCTGCACTGTGTTTTTTTGCACAAGTTGAGGTTCTGTGACAATCATGATGGTGTTTTTGACTCGTTCGAATATGGACGAGTTTGGTATCTATGAACCGCAAATGACGAGTTTAGTGGGTGTACGCATTTTCGCTACGCTGTCTTGAACCGTTCATCTTATTTGTGGCTTTCTCCATCTGAACCCACGGGTTCCATTTTAGATACGGCATCCATTTTATTTTTGTCCCTTGCCCTCAAGTAGTCAGCGAACGGACACTGTCCGCTTCGTGACCCTGGGATTCCCAAACTTTTGTGGAAGACACTTGTTCCTTTGAGGATGTTTTTATGATGAGGGGGATGACACTGCAAAGGCAGATGGCTCCGCTCAAGGCTCATCTTGCCGTGCCGGTCTATTGTTTCAGCCGTGCATGCATTAGGCACGAATCCTTTGATCCTGCAATCATGCTTCCGATATTGCCCCCTACACTCTTTTTCAATCTGTTGTCTATCTTTGTCTTCCTTGCACCTGTTTCTGCCTCTTTTCTTAACTCGTTTACAGCCAGAATGGAATGTATTTAATGGTGGGATAACGTACTTTTACAGTTGGGAACCGGCGATGCTACTGTAAATATGTTCCGGCTCCTGAATACATGAAAGCAACCCTTTTGAAGTTTACTGTGGGAACTGAGTTGTAACCTTTTGTTCGCCATGTTGTGCTATGACTAAAATATGTATAAAAGGAGCGATCCACTGTTGCAATTCGAAGCAGTCTCTCAGAACCTGCACGTAGTGTACTTCTTGCGATTTCTGTATCCCTGCAGTAAATAAACCTTGATCTTTGACGCCGAAGGAAGTGTCCCGTGTCTCTGTGATTTGTACGCCGGAACAGGTAACCCACGAAGGTTTCAGGTTTTGTCCCCTGGCACCGCTGGGCCTTAGAATAGCCCAGTCCTTCAGTTGGCGCCCAATGTGGGGCGACATCAGCGGTACCGGTCCAAAGCCCGACGATCGTGAGGAACTTCGTGTGAAATCTCAGAGGAAAGGTGCACCCCGCTTCATTGATCCTGTTGTCGAAATAAGTGGTCCAAAGACTTTTCCCGCGAAGATTCCCGCCTCCTGACGGCTGCGACGGACTGATGCCCTGACTGTTGACCTGTTTTGGCGCCTGGTGTAGTCCTTTGTACAGCGAGACGATAGACGGGCCTTCCTGGTGACGCCATCGTTCTTTCAGTTAAGTATTTGTGGGTCGCTCCCAGAAGCCTTGGTTGTTGTTGTTGAAACTTGGTTGTTTGCATGGTTCCATTGCATTTGTGGTTCTTAGTTGTTGGTTCTTAGTTGTTGGGTTTTATGTGACGATTGCAATTGCCAAAAACCGAGGGTTTGCATTTTTGCGAGGACATCGTAATTCGATAACCCTTGAAGTTTGTAAACTCGGTTAGTGTGCACGATGCCTGGCCGTAGTACTTTGTTTGGTTTTTTTAAATGTTGTGGTACGGATTCCCGATTGGAGGACTCATGTCCGATACCTCCAGTTGGAACTCCGATCTATGAGCTCTATAGTCGCCATGGAATGGGTCCCATCGTGTATAATGATTATTGGATCCGCTACACTAAAGACGATGGTGTCCTTAGTTGGCCACCCCATGGTAGTTTCAAAACTGCAATTTTGGACAATCTCGAAGCAAAATTGTTTAAAAAGAATTCTAGGCCGGCCATGTTTGATTCCTTTCGGTTATGGCGCAAAGAGGCCAAGCAGAAAGAAATCAAGCAGATTAAGACAAATAAGAGAGAAGGTATCGTTACGGTGATGAGAAATGCAGAGCAGTTTCAGCGAGACAAAGAAGAGAAGGAAAAGGAAGTTTTTGCTAGACTGCAACATATGGCGGTGGATAAGTGTTATCCGGTTTTACCGTCAAGTTCTGAAAAGAAGGGAGAAGAAGCGGTAGAGGACCCTTTGTTGTCCTATCTACTGAAATCACCTCCTCCATATGCACAGGATACTATAGCCACTGTGGTTCCTCCTGTCCCTCAACCTGTTGTTCCGGCAGCTGCTGGTCAGCCTGCCGTTGGTCCTGTCCTTCCGAATCCTCTTGTTCCTCAAGTTGTCCCTGCTCCCTTACCTGCCCTTCTTCCTACTGCTCCACTGTCTATACCTTCTCAGTCTGCTGTTCCCGCTACTTCTGCTCTTTTTGCTACTCCTACTGCTCCTATGTTTAGCCCTCATGTTGTTGCCCCTGTACTTTTCTCCTCTTCTCCGTCTGTCCGTAGTCGCATACCTAATGCTGTTGCTAATCTTTACCCTCCATTTGGACCGATCCTCGGGTCCGATGTTTCTGATGTCCCTCAAAGACGAAGTTAAATTCCTGGTGGTAGGGAGAGTGATACGTTAGTGAAAATGACGCGTAAATGGATTAGGTATCCTGTTAAATACACCCTGTGCATGGTTTTTGAGACGTTCTCTCAATTTAATGAGCCCACGCAGAGATTTGTGTTTGAGGAAATGTGTAAATCCTTACGAGAGGAGTGGGATAATGATGAGGTAGACAATGTGCCACCCGAAATGACTGAACTCCAGAATCAATTTTCGAACGGTATGATTGTGGGTAGTAATGTTCGACGTGCTTTAGAGCGTCTCCTATCCTTTTGATCTATAGTACAACCTCGAGCATTGTTTAAGGACGAAACTGAGGAGTGGATGGCACAACCTGGTCAGTATCCCATGCGAGAAGTCCCCCCAGTGTGGATGCCAGGTGATCCTGCTGCTAATCCTGCTATTCCGCCACACTTCCAGAGAGTTTGGATACACCTCCCATGGAAGCGGTCGGAAGTTTTGCAGGTGAAGCAAACTTTGCCTGACCCCCGCAAAAATCCGGCAGGTTATTATAAGGAGTTATCCCAATTAGTGGATGCTACTGTTATGAACCTTGCTGATATCGACATGCTGTTCGGTAATGTAGTACCTCAACCAATTTGGGCTAAAATCCGTCAAGAGAATCACGTAGCCGAGTTAGGCGGTGATTGGGCTGCTCTTGCGGCAGCCGATGGACGACAAGTTGGTGGGGCTAAGCCTGAACAGATCATTGAGAATCTGCCCCAGAGGATAATTACACTTATGAAGACACTTATGCCAGCAATGAGAGTTAATTGGGATAAACTGTCCGCGTGCAAGCAAAAGAAGGACGAGAGTGTCTCCGATTTCTTTACGAGATTTGAGGAGGCGTTCATCGATCATAGTGGTCAGGATATGAGCACTGAGGGAGGTCAGCGATTATTTGTAGATACATTTGTATCGAATTTGTTGCCTGAACTCTGCAACAAGTTGAAAAATTCTGAAAGTTTGTGGGCTGTTTCTACTTCTGCTCAAATATTGGCCACGGCTCAATATTACGAAAATAGGGAGAAGGAGGAAAATGATCGTGTGGATAAGAAAACAAAGGATCTTAAAACTATAGTTCTGTTGCAGCAAGCGTATCCTCCGCGCTCGAATCAAAACGATGCACAGCAGCAAAATAGATCGCAATCACAGTCTTCTAGGACTCAGTCGCGTACTGACTCCTCTACACCGAGATCAATGCTTGGTTATAATCAATGCGCATACTGTAGAGGTGAGGGCCATTTGAAGTTTAATTGTCCGGTTTTACGTGACCGAAATAATGGTGTTTCGGCTCGAGGAGGTCGTAGTGGTCCTCAACAGGCATCGCGTGGTAGAGGCCGTGGTGCCACTCAAAATCAGAATGAGCGTTCTACCACTTCATCAGATTCGAACAATTGCTTTGATCAGCGCGATTCATCATCTGGTAGATCTGCACAGTATCATGTGGACGACTATTACGTCGAGCATGATATCGATGCTGACGGTAATTACTAGGACAGCCGCAGACAAAGAGAGGGAGTAGTATCAAGTTCTGGTTGATCAGAGAGGGCCTTACGTCGCAGTTGCCACATCGGGCGTAGTTGAGCCTTTTCTGTTGGACACTGGTGCAGCGAAAAGTTCCATCATGCATTCGAAACTCCCTGGCGCACCTTTGTCTGGCTTAACGAATGTTTCCGTTGGATTTTCTGGCACCTCCGTTAGCAATCCAGTTTCTAGCCCTTTGCCCCTTACAATTGGGCCTCATGAGCTAGAGGCTCCTTTGATTTAAACTACTGGTTGTGGTGAGAATCTTTTGGGCCTGGATTTGTTGAAACGGTTATATGCGACTCTGTACTGTTCTCCTGCGGGAGTGGAGCTTACATTGGGTCAGAGAGTGATCTCTCCTATGTACTTGTCAACTGATAAGCTCCCACCGGAATTGAGTTCTCTTCCTGAGTCTTTGTGGGCAACAGGTCCCAATGAAGTGGGCCTGCTGGACATATCACCTTATGTTGTCCAATTGAAATCGAATGTGCGATTACCACGTATTCCCCAGTATCGTATCTCTCTTGATGGTGAACGAGCGCTATTAGCGATCATATATGACTTGATCAAGAAGGATGTCATCGAGGAAACTCGGGGAAATGTGTGTAATAGTCCTGTGTTACCTATTCTAAAACGAACTGATCCATCCAAGCCTCCTGTGTACCGTTTTGTCATTGATTTAAGAGAGGTAAATAAAATTGTGATTCCATTATTTCCTGTGGTGCCTGATATTACGGCTTTACTGACTCTGATTCCAGCCTCTGCCTCTTGGTTCTCGGTGATCGATCTGAAGAATGCTTTCTTTAGCATTCCGATTGCTGAGGAAAGCAGAGATCTATTCGGTTTCTCATTAGGAGGTCGCAGCTTTAGATTTAAACGCGCTCCTCAGGGCCACATGATTGCTATTTACGAACTGAGGAAGAAACGAAGGGTCGTGTTGACCTAAAAAACACTCCATTGGCAGATCCCGATGGTACTTTGTATGTTGATGGTTCATGTTTCAAGTTGCCGAATGGTGATGTGACGACTGCGTATGCTGTAGTGACGTTGAGTACGGTTGTGGAAATTGCGAGATTGAGTCAGAATTCCGCGCAAGCGGCAGAGTTGATTGCGTTGACAAGAGCGTGTGTTTTGTCTAAGGGAAAGCGAGTGAATGTGTTTACGGATAGTCAATATGCATTTGGCGTTGCACATAGCTTTGTTAGTCTGTGGAGAGAAAGAGGATTTATGACATCGCATGGCACGAAGATCCAACACGGACAGCTCGTGAACGATATTTTGGACGCACTTACATTGCCTAAGCAGGTGGCAATCATTAAATGCAGCGCGCACCGAAAGGTTACGGATGATGTTGGTCGTGGTAATGCGCTTGTGGATGAGATTGCTAAGGAAACAGCTAAGAATCTTGCAACCCGAATGTACGTTATGAGTTCAGTAAGGTGGCCTGCGGAGACTGGTATGTGTGAGGACACTGTTGAGAGTGTGAAAGCGATTCAGAATGAGGCCACTGAAACCGAAAAGACTAAGTGGAAAGAAAGCACGGGAAAGTTAGATGCGCATGGATGTTGGATTGATTTGTCGGAGTGTCAGAGGTGGATGTTACCGGATGCATATGTGCTAGCCGTTGTGACTATGGCTCACGGCTTGTCACATATTAGCGCGAAAGGTATATGTAAGTTGCTGTCCCCTGTATGGAAGAATGATGGTATTACTAAGTGTGCTGAGAGAGTGGTTAAGAATTGTATGGTATGTATGATGTACAATCCCGGCAAGGGCACCCCCACTCCACCTGGCCATTTTGATCCTCCTACGTGTCCCTTTGAGGTTATCCAACTGGACTTCATCCATATGGAGAGATGCAATAACCTGAAGTATGTTTTAGTTGTGGTTTACGCGTTCTCTAGATGGATTGAGGCCTATCCTCTTAAAGATAATACTTCCCTCTTCACCGCGAAAGTCCTACTGAAGGAATACTTTCCTCGGTATGGAATGCCACGGATTGTATGGTCGGATAACGGAAGTGAGTTTGTGGGGAGTGTGATGAAGAGTGTGTGTAAGGGCCTTGGAATTCGACAAAAATTCCATAGCGCCAATCATCCCCAGTCAGCAGGTTTAGTGGAAGGGTACAATGGCACTCTGAAACTGAAACTTGCTAAGATTCAAGCTACGACTGGTCTGTCATGGCCTGATGCCTTGCCTCTGGCTCTCTTGTCGACCAGGGCGACTGTACACTCTCGAGTAGGGCTTAGCCCATATGAGATTGTGTTCGGCCGTCCTGCGAACATTTGGGGAGTCCCAAGGCCTAAGGCCTTTGATAGTCTCGAGTATCCAATGTTAATTGATTATCTTCATGATCTGACTGCTAAACTGAGGTTAATTCATCAACAGGTCTTTGAAGCTCTACCGGCACAGACAGAGGGTCCTGGACATCGGCTCCAACCGGGTGACTGGGTCGTCACCCGCAACTTTGGCAGAAAGCGTAAGTTGGAGCCGAGATTTGTGGGTCCATTCCAAGTCCTGCTGGCTACAAGGACTGCAGTTCGGTTGGAAGGCAGACAGAATTGGGTGCACGCCACCCACACCAAAAAAGTTCCGATCCCTTTGCCAGCAGATTCTTGGGTGAGGACTGGGATTGCCGCAACAGAAACAGAGACCCCAACAAGTTTTGTGCCGTTTAGTGATGCTCAACCTGTAGGATACACTTCATTGCAGCCAGATACATCTGTTGAACCATCAGCATTGGAGAATTCGAGGCTTGAACTGTCGTCTGATCGATTGGACGCTGTTTCGCAATCTGAACAATTGTTTGAAGAACAGGCTCGACCTGGGAAAAGTCGATATTTTCTTCGTTCTCATAACAAAGACTAATAAAAGAAATTCCTTTTTGTTTTTTTCCCTTTTTTTGAATTCATATTACCCCCTTACTGTTGCCATGAACATTATGACTATTGCATCCTCTATTAATTCTTGAGCTCTTTTCTACGTATGTTTTTTCCACAGCTAGGAGATTTGCATTAAAATTGAATGTTTGATTAAAGAAAACCTTACATTTGGGTTGACCGTAGGGCCGTGCGGGTGCTTCCTTCTGGTTAGCAGGTTCCTGACACTAGGTCGATTACTTTTGTCGATTCCTGGGAACTCCTGGGAATTGATAATAGCTACTCAGAACGAAGTGCGTCAAGAACGTTACGGACGGTTTCTAGAGGATGGAGTTCTCTAAGCTGTCGGAAGTAGAGAGGATGTCAGCTCAAAGATCAAAATTGCATAGGGTTGTACGAACAAAATGCTTTCTGTTTCAGGTATTCCTGCTGTTTCTGACTGTTTCCATGCTATTGGTGGGTGGAGTGTATTTTGGAATACAGTCGTTATTGCCTTCTGCTTCACCTACTTCTTCTTCTGAACCGAAATCTATTCCCACTGTTTCTCCACATTCCTTTCATCCTCTCCCACAACACGAACAGGTTAGACGTGCGGAATTCATGAACAACTCCTTTGTCCAGCTCCTACATCAGCATCAGTTGGTGATGAATACTACTAACTGTTGGGTGTGTGGGTTAATGCCACATACCATGGATAGGGGTATTCCGTATTTGGTTCTTCCTTACAGCTCCCAGGGGTCAGCTCGAGCATTCCAAACTATGTTCCGTAGCGCACTAGATTCCTACCCCCATCGAGAGCCACGCTCTGCAGATCCTGGTCCCGGCCCATATCACAAGCCTTTGGCAAGAGCGATTGTTGACTTAGATAGAGATATTTTTGATTCATCGCTTATTCCAGAGGAAGAGGTGCGAGCATATAAGGATCTGAGTGAGGCTGAGTATAGCATGTCAGTGGGTGATAGACAGCTTAAAAGCTCGTCCCTGATCTAGATCGTACCCCATCTTGGTAATTTCTGCTTGCAAGGCCTTGGTCAAAATCCGCGAGTCCAGCTTGGGAAGAGTGCTTGCACTGAAACGTATGTTTTCCCAATGCTCTCTTCCCCTGTTTTTCTGACTGCCAAGGGTACATACTTTGTATGTTACGATCACGCATATACATGGTTGCCCCGTGACTTCTCGGGCACCTGTTATATTGCAAATTTGTTGCCACCAACTTTCACAGTTGCCTCGGACTATCACAAGACTAGAGTTGTGAGAGGCGTTATTAGCAAAGAGGACACTGCCGGTCAAGAAGCAGGAGACTTCTTTAAGGGTTTCCTGCCGTCTTGGGGACCTATGGTTAATAGTAGAAACCTGAGACAGCTGACTCGTGTGGTGGAATCGACTGCTAATAGAACTGCAAGTGCCCTTGGTAATTTGACAGCAGAGCTTCAGGCGGATAGACTTATGACGTTGCAGAACCGTATGGTTTTAGACGTCGTACTTGCAGATAGAGGTGGTGTGTGCAAGGTGATCCATTCGAGTTGCTGTATTTTCATCCCTGATAACGCTCCAACTGTATATCAAGCTATCTCGAAGTTGCATAAGATGTCCGAGTCCATACACGTGGACGTAGGTGATTGGACGCTACTCGGATGGTTTTGGGGCCTAATGTCGACGTGGGGTTGGAAGATTCTGATGATCATCGGAGTTGTTGTGACGTTCCTGTTCACGTGTTATCTTTGTGTACAGTGTGGTCCTGCCTTATGTGGCCTCTGTGCTACGTCGTGTATAAGACGGCCTTCTGTTACCAAGGAAGCATTGCTGGATAAAATAATGTTGCAGCAACATCTGAATGACCTGATGAATATCGAGATCGATTCTGATATCGACTAGTGCTTGCCTACATGAGGGCAAAAGGAGCATCTGAGGTTCAGTGACAATCATAATGGTGTTTTTGACTCGTTCGAATATGGACGAGTTTGGTATCTATGAACCGCAAATGACGAGTTTAGTATGTGTACGTGTTTTCGCTACGCTGTCTTGAACCGTTCATCTTATTTGTAGGTTTCTCCATCTGAACCCACGGGTTCCATTTTAGATACGGCATCCATTTTTGTCTCTTGCCCTCAAGTAGTCAGCGAACGGACACTGTGCGCTTCGTGACCCTGGGATTCCCAAACTTTTGTGGAAGACCGTGTTCCTTTGAGGATGTCTTTATGACGAGGGGGATGACACTGCAAAGGCAGATGGCTCCGCTCAAGGCTCCTCTTGCCGTGCCGGTCTATTGTTTCAGCCGTGCATGCATTAGGCACGAATACTTTGATCCTGCAATCATGCTTCCGATATTGCCCCCTACACTCTTTTTCAATCTGTTGTCTATCTTTGTCTTCCTTGCACCTGTTTCTGCCTCTTTTCTTAACTCGTTTACAGCCAGAATGGAATGTATTTAATGGTGGGATAACGTACTTTTACAGTTGGGAACCGGCGATGCTACATGAAAGCAACCCTTTTGAAGTTTACTGTGGGAACTGAGTTGTAAGCTTTTGTTTGCCATGTTGTGCTATGACTAAAATATGTATAAAAGGAGCGATCCACTGTTGCAATTCGAAGCAGTCTCTCAGAATATACACGTAGTGTACTTCTTGCGATTTCTGTATCCCTGCAGTAAATAAACCTTGATCTTTGACGCCGAAGGAAGTGTCCCGTGTCTCTGTGATTTGTACGCCGGAACAGGTAACCCACAAAGGTTTCAGGTGTTGTCCCCTGGCACCGCTGGGCCTTAGAATTGCCCAGTCCTTCAAAGTTTGCTAAACTCTAAACAGAGCCTTTTTACCTTTAACCAACATGCTCCACAAGAAAGCCTTTGAAGTTTTTCTCTGTTTTTGCCTTGTGACTTCTTAAAAATCTTTTGACTGAAAAATCTTATGACTGATAACATAATAGCTTGTCATATAAATTACATTCACTTCCTCTCCATGCATGGCCATTACTATGTGTTTATAGGGGTTGAGTCTCTTTTTAAAAAACAACTGGTTCTTGTTAGTATATCATTGGAAATGACTGATCATATGTACTCTTGTACCTTTTTAAAAAATTTCGAGGTACTCTCTACTTTTCCATTCTAACAGAGCGGGGCCTCCTTCTCCCCGAGTGGGTGAGGTGAGGCGACCTCCCACAGAATGCTGGGTGAGTCACACTGTACAGATTTAAGTTCCTAAATTTGAATGGTTATTATCAGGAGAATTTTATAGCTTCTGAATGGCGTGGACACTTTTCTTTCACCTTGTTTGTGTAGTTGTGTTGTGTTCTAATTTCCGAAACACCATCATGCACTTCTTTTACTGTTCACTATTGTGCTCTTTTCTTTTTCCTTCAGGAGAAAATGAATAATTGGATAATCACCAGAAAACATTTGGGCTCAAAGTATCTGGTAGGAATAATCCATTATATCAATGCACTTTTTCTAGTTAAATTTTCACGAATTGCAGTCGCCACTATCATCTGGTCCTGAAGAAAGCTTGGACACATAGTCTACTCAAGCTGAAACATGTCGACCTTAATGCACTGCGCCGTTATATAGTTATTTTTTCAAAACTATTAGGCGTTGTTTTAAACTTTGACCCTGGGACAATACCTATTAAACTCATTTTTTGTCCCAATAGCCAATTTTATTCACACTTCACTTTTTTCCTAGCACTGAACTCCATCAGTACTACTTGTGAAACACTGTGGTCTGGAAGAATATCTTCAAAATCCATCTCTGCCTCATCACCAGGTGCGTTGGGTGAGATCTGGATTTATGATATGTACCCCACATGACGACATTCCACCATAAGGGTGGGCTGATGGGAATTTATCCAACCCAGTGTTATCATAGTTGTGACCTGATGGTCTCACGGTCTTTTGCGCAACGCAACACACAAACAGTCTTGTGGACCAGGCAGCTCTTCTTTGTTTTTTCAGAAGACACATTGTCCTCTATGTTCGTGTTGGAAAGGGCACACCACTCTCTGGGGCCATGACCACCCCCGGGAGTGGCTCCTCGACCGATCATTGCAAAATGAATCAACTATTGGGACCGGGATGTTGTGTTGAAGTAGGCTAGGTGTCAGAGCTGCTAAACCTTCTATGCGTGTGGTAAATGCTGTATATACCTGTCTGAAGCCAAGCTGGAACAAGAAGAGAGAAAGAGCCCCAGGAGATCGCATTTGGAGTGCCTTACTGCAAAAGCGGAATTCCAAGATGGCCGTCGCGGGACAAATGCCGTAGCGGTCTAGTTGTTGCCTCCACACCTGTGTGGAGCCTTGGGTGAAGTGCGCTCTCCCTAATGAGTGCGCCCTTCTCCGAAGCGTTCCCGGCATTCGGACTCACAAACCTTTGCTGCCTGAAGTAATTTTGAAAAACCCCAGTTTATTATCCTAGTTTAATTTACGAGTTACCTTGAACTGAAGTCAGGTTGTTTTTCTTCTGTTTCTTGCCCGACAATCTATTTCTGAGTCCGGAGATCCTGAGGTGCAGTTCGAGTGACTCTTCAGTGCGCAACACCTCCACCTAGAGTTTCCTGACATGATTTAACCCTTAAAAGACAAGAAGGAGAAAACAAATTCAGTTCTTGCAAGCTAAGTGACAATATTTGTTATTATTGTGAAAACTTGAAGAAGGTTACAGTTAACGCAGAAAGCAAGATGTATTAAGAATATTTAGACTTTCCTGAATACAGTTAGGATCCAGTTTACTCATCTGCTAAAAAAGAAAAGAGTAAGTCTGCATTAGAATTAAATACTAAATACTGAGAAATAAGAAGACAAGTCAATATAATAAAATATCATTTATTTACCAGAAGAATAGAAAGCTCTACATTTAAATAAGGCTGGTAGGTGACTTTACTAAAGACAAAATAAATAAATAGGTAAATGCAAAACTGGACAAGTTCACTGAAACCTTTATGTAATTCATAGCTTATCTGCACTGCAGATACAACAGAGAGAGAAATCTTCAGACAGTGAGATACCAACCACAACCAAGAAGATAGGCTAGTTCTAAAGGACTAGGGGTACGTTAAAAAGAACACATGTTAAATACATGTAGAATTAGGTAGACACAGGTGAAACTAGTTCCTAAGTAATAATCCTGTGTTAGTTTCCCAGGTGTCTTTTTGAGAAAGTGTCTACTGAGCTGACAAATAAGAAAAGGTGCCGAGAAGGAAGCCCGGAGGTCCCAACAGCCTCTTCTGTTGTTTGTTATTTTATCCACTCCCCTTCCCCATTTGGGGTTGTTTGGATGCGTGATTAAAGTCGGTCTCCGTGGAAACCTGAAGTGGGAGTCCGGTACCAGCATCTTCTGTTCTTGTGCAAGTACACGGTAAGAGTCCTCTGTTCTTTGGTTCATCCCTGACACTAGGCAAAAACAGCTGTTGAGATTTAAAGGCTCCACGGTCTCTCTGTTCCTGGACTTTACGCTCTGGGTCCAGGAAGCATTCCGACAGTTTGCTCCAATGGAAAAGCAGCTCCGTGACCTTGGTGAAGATTATGCCATGTTATACCCAGCGAAACTGCGCATCAACAGACAAGGTCGATCCCACATATTCACTGATCGGAAGGCCCTACAGAAGGCCCTGATCCTGCTTGCAGGTCAGGCCATTGCCCACGCCGCACAGCACCTCCGCTGTGTCAGTGCCTCTCCCCCGCTGCTGCCGTAAGTTCACCGCTCCGCCCCTCCATTCAGTGCCTGTTGTATTTTTCACTGTTACCCACTTTTCTGTGCCCCTCCTGGTATTGTGATTTTGGTTCTATCCTTACTGTGAATTATTTTTTTTCCTTACTGCCTTTTCACTGTGTGTCCCTGACCCCCCTTTTGCCACCAGCACCCGCTCCCCTGCCCCCTCGCTCGCCCATAGGCTCTCTCGCTCCTGCCTCCCAGCATCTCCTACCTCCCACCTGCCCTTATATAAAGGCCGCTGCGCTGCAGTGAGAGTGACTCTTGACCCTGCTTGCAGGTCAGGCCACTCCCCACGCCGCACAGAACCTCCGCTGTGTCAGTGCCTCTCCTCTGCTGCCGCCGTAAGTTCGCTGTTCCTCCCCTCTGTTCAGTGCCTGTTGTATTTTTTCACTGTTGCCCACTTTTCTGTGCCACTCCTGGTATTGTGATTTTGGTTCTATCCTTCATGTGAATTAGTTTTTTTTCCTTACTGCCTTTGTCACTGTGTGTCCCTGACCCCCCTTTTGTTATCAGCACCCCGCTCTGCCCCTGTTCCCGCTTCCCTGGGGCCCTGCCCCCTCACTCGCCCATAGGCCACCCCGCTCTTGCCTCCCAGCTGCTCCTCCCTCCCACCTACCCTTATATGGAGGTTTCGCCTGTACCGTGCCCAGCACCAGAACCCCTGACCCCGCAAACACCACAACGACTGACAGCACTGCGATGCCAGCACCCTCCACACACTCAACCCTGGATGAGAACACACCTGCTACCAGTCCATCCCGAAGCGCACCCAAGGACCCTTCACCTGCAGGAACTGCAGATTCACCAGCACTCGGCCTGCAAAACCACCAACCGAAGGACCCAGCTACCTCAGATGCATACTCCTCAACACCCGCTCCGCCCGCAAACACACCATAGAACTATGGGACTTCCTCGATTCCACCTCCCCAGACATCGCCTTACTGACCTGGCTGAGCCCCACGTCAGCTCCCGACATCGCCATAGCCATTCCGGAAGGCTACAAGATCACCCGCAGGGACCTCACCCACAGCGTAGGAGGAGGAATCGCTATAGTCCACTGGAACACCTTCAGAGTCTCGACCAACACCGATGATACCCTCAGCACCGCCGAACACATGCACTTCCAGATTCACACTGACCTCAACACCACCCTCAGAGAAACCCTCGTCTACAGACCCCCCGGACTCCAAACACAGTTCAGCGACTCCATTGCCGAGTTCATCAGCACACACGCCCTTGCCTCCATCGACTAGATCCTCCTCGGGGACCTGAACTTCCACCTCGAGAACAACAACAACCCCAATTCCACCACCCTGATCGCCAACTACGGACTCAGACAGCTCGTGACAACACCAACCCATGCCGCCGGACACACACTGGACCCCATCTTCACCACAAGCCCCCACGTCTCCTTCAACCACACCCCCGAACCCCACTGGACCGACCGCCACTGCATCCAATTCACCTTCAGGAAGCCCATTACGCACCAACCCACCCAACAGATGCCTCGACGCTGTTGGCACAAGATCACATAAGACCAGCTAACCACCACCCTTGCCCAGAGCCCACCCACTGACCCCTCAGAACCCGACACCACCGCCTGTAACCTCACAGAATGGATCAACAACTTCACCAATGCCCTCACCCACTCAAGAATCCCTCCAACAGCCACATCAACAAGAAAGCCACCTGGTTCACCGAAGACCTTCAGGCCCCCAAACGAACATGCCGAAAACTGGAGAAGAACTGGCTCAGCGAACGAACACTGGACAGCTACACAGCCCACAAGAACGCCACCCGCAGACACCATCAACTCATCAGAAACGCCAAGAGGGCCTCATTCAAAGATCACCTGGAAAACATTGCACACAACAGCAAAGAGCTTTCAACATCAAGAAAGAACTCTCCAATCCCAGCTCCAACACCAACGACATTCCATCTTCGCAAAACCTGTGCAACGCGCTGGCCACCTTCTTCCACTGAAAGATCGCCGACATCCACAACAGCTTCAACACCACAACTGCCCCTACAGCCATCGCCCCCACGACCACCACCTGCACCAATCGCCTGCTCTCATAGACCAGCATCAATGACGAGGACATCAGCGAGATCATGAACACTATCCACTCTGGATCACCGCTAGATCCATGCCCTCACCACATCTTCAACAAAGCTAGCACAGCCATCGCCCCCCATCTCCTGAATATAATCAACATCTCCTTCAAGACAGCAATCTTCCCGGAAAGCTGGAAGCATGCCCAGATCAAAGCCTTACTCAAGAAATCCAAGGTGGACCCCAAGGACCTCAAGAACTTCCGTCCAATCTCCCTGCTCACTGAGAAAATCATTAGCAAACAGCTGACCCGCTTCCTCGAGGAGAACAGAATCATGGACCCGTCCCAGTCTGGGTTCCACAGCAACCACAGCACCAAAACTGCCCTCTTTGCCGCCACAGATGACATCAGGACCCTGCTTGAACATGGAGAAACCGCAGCCCTCATCCTCCTGGACCTGTCAGCCACCTTCGACACGGTCTGCCACAGCACACTACAAACACCTCTCCATGACCCCGGGATCCATGAGAAGGACCTAGACTGGACCTTATCCTTCCTCTCTGGCAGAACTCAGAGCGTCCGCCTCCCCCATCCACTCCACTGCCACTGAAATCATCTGCGGCGTACCCCAGGGCTCCTCCCTCAGACCGACGCTGTTCAACATCTACATGGCACCGCTCGCCCACGTCGCCCGATCATTTCCCTTACCAAAGACACTCACACCGCCAAAACCAACCTCCATGAAGGAATGAAGGCCGTCGCCGAATAGATGAGGAACAGCCGGCTGAAGCTGAACTCAAACAAAACAGAGGTCCTCATCCTCGGCTCCACCCCCTCAGCCTGGGATGACTCCTTGTGGCCGGCAACCCTAGGAACAGCCGCGACACCCACCTACCACGCACGCAGCCTGGGGATCATCCTCGACTCCACCCTCTCCATGCCTAAACAGGTCAATGCCATCTCCTCATCTTGCTTCAACACCCTCTGAATGCTCCGCAGTATCTTCAAGTGGATCTCAACCAAGACGAGAAGAACAGTCACCCAGGCCCTCGTCACCAGCAGGCTGGACTACAGTAATGCCCTCTTCGCAGGAACGTCAGCCGAGCTCCTAATACGATTGCAACGCATCCAGAACACCTCGGCACGTCTGATCCTCGACATTCCCTGCCACAGCAACATCACACCCCACCTGAGAGACCTACACTGGCTCCCCGTCAACAAGAGGATAACCTTCAAATGCCTCATCCATGCACACAAAGCTCTCCACAAGACCGGCCCAGCATACCCCAACAGATGACTCAACTTCTACTCCCCCACCCGCCAGCTTCCCTCCGCCAGCCTCACCCTCACCACACTTCCTGACAGCCAGCGGCAGATCCTTCTCCCACCTTGCCGCCAAGACCTGCAACACCCTCCCCACCAACCTATGGCAGACCCAAGACCTACCTACCTTCAGAAGACTCCTCAAGACCTGGCTCTTAGATCACTAGCAGCACCCCCCCCCCAGCGCCTTGATACCCTCACGGGTGTGTAGTGTGCTTTATAAATGGCATGATTGATTGAAAGACTGGTCAAAAGAACAGAGTCACAGTCCGGAGCGGCAGCTGCTTGATGAGGTGACAGGAGGGCGGCTCTAGGAACAGAACTGAGCATTGGGCTGCACCTCTGTGTGATAAGTATTGCTTGGGGACTGTGGTATGTGTGGGGGTGCTAGCAGGTGGGGTCCTTAGGGGTTGGTTATGGTTGCACAGACATACTTCTTGTATATCACAATGGATGGGGCCCCATCCCAGTTATCACTACTACCCTCACATGATAAAGTGGGAATTGTTCAGGGGGGTGTAGCCGGGGGGGGGAGGTGGAGTTTGCGCTCAGTACCAGAACAGTGGTTTAAACTTGTGGAGTCTGCTCCTGGACTAGCGCGTCCTGCCTGATAGACCTTCTGTAACATCATATCCCAGAACTGTGGCCACAGTGCCGAACTGAGTTTTGCATTACTGAGGGGGTTTGGGGATTCAACATGATTTGTAGTTGCATAATATGTCTACAATGCTGCCTGGAGCGCTGCTTTACTTAGGCCTGATAATACTCCTTGTCCGACGAGCAACATCCGCCCACGTGTGAATTACGCTTGGGAAAATGTTAGGGGACTTAATGATCATAGGAAACTCTGCAAACAATTAAATTGCCTGCTAAACCATGATATTGATGTTGCCTTATTGCAGGAGACGCATCTTCCACTTAATAGCCCCGTACTACACAGCAGTGGTCTATAGGAGAACATACACGCCTCAGGTTTTACCACACATCCCAGAGGGTTGATTACATGGGTTAACCACAGATCTGCCTATTCTTTAGTATCACTTGACACAGACAAAGACGAAAGATATGTGATATCCAGGTGCCAGGGGAAGGGCATGGACCTAGTAATAGTGAACGTTTACGGCCCAAATTACGATTGCCCTGAATTCTTTGACGCACTAGCGTTAGCTGCCAACAAATACAGGGAGGGACAATTCCTTTGGGGAGGTGATCCTAATCTGGTCAGAAGTCCGAATGCAGGGCGGGCGGAAGGCCCTGAGAGAGCCCCTCAGCTGCAGCCAGGGTGTTGGAGAGTTGAAGCAGGTTCAAACATGAAACTGGACTCAGATATACAGTTTCTTCTTAAGTTTATTCCATCAAGAAATCCTATCAATCAACAAGCAGGCCTGGCATCCGCTCAATTTCTATATCCATCCCCCGCCACCAATATGTCATACGTAATCTCTCTTTACATTTGGTTAAACCTCCATGAGAAGAATGCACCAAATTAATGAGCTCTTTCCTAAGACTATTAGGTAGAATTATTCTTGTGCCATGAAATACCATTTATTTATTATTAGATAGTTCATTCCGCAATGGTCAAAATTTCTTACTGGCATCCGATCCTTCCTTACTTCTGATTTAACCTTTCCTAATAAGCTTCATGACTTGGTTCAAAGTCTCATCCAAGTGCATTTCCTCACATCACTTTTTCTCAGAAATGACCTCTTGGTCAATTGCACAGACCCATTCCTCACATCTTCAATATCTTCCTCTACAAGTTCTGACTTAGGAGTAAGACAAGATAATACATCTGCTACTTTGTTAACCCAGCCAGGAATATATTTTTATTACAAGTTGTATTCCTGCAAGCCAATCACCCATTTAGTAATTCTGCTGGAGATTGAGTCCAGACCCTTTTTGCTAAATAGCTCAATCAAAGGTTTATGGTCAGTACGTACCTCAAATTCAACACCCCAAAGAAATTAAAAAAAAGTGTAATGGCCCAAAACACAGCAAGAGATTCTTTCTCCACCACTGAATATCTGGACTCAGGATCTTTGAGAGTACGTGATAAAAAACATTATATGCATTTCATTGGGACCTAGTTGTAAGACTGCACCTAACCCTTTTTCACTTGAATCATCAGGGTGGAAAGATAATGCACAAAGGTGAAATTGCTGCACTGATAGATGCTATAAATAATGCTGAACGCATTAGCATACAAACCAGATGACTTGTGAGACAATATATGCCGTACGCAATAAAGTACAAACAGATGCTCAAAGAAAGCTTAATATAAAATAATAAAACTATTGAAAATCGTTCAAGACGTTCGAATTCATACGTGCTGCCCGCATCAGCTTAATCAGATAGTG
The DNA here is from genome assembly GCF_964263255.1 of Lissotriton vulgaris. NCBI lineage: Eukaryota > Metazoa > Chordata > Amphibia > Caudata > Salamandridae > Lissotriton > Lissotriton vulgaris. The sequence goes on from NC_141689.1 coordinate 658,604,013, forward strand.
CACAATGAGCGTTATAAATTTAAGCACTTCCCAATCCAAAATGGCTGACACGTTGGTGTGCGTCTTGACGTGAGGCTGGTTACCGTGCGTTTTGATTCTGCAAGCGAAGAATGGCTTGAGTCTTCTCCACGCTCCGAGTTCGAAAATAAATACCAGGAGAATGAACAATTCGAGACTCGGGGCCCCGTGCTTAAAGTTTAAAGATTAAACGTACACATCAGGTAACGAAAAAGTTAATATTCAAGAAAATGTTCATGCCGAAAAATTTGAATAAAACGTTGTTCTCCTCAGTATTCACCCTTAACAAAGTAATTGAAATTTCCAATTGCAGATAATTCTTTGATGAATACAGTACTGTTCACATTAGAAACTTAAAGATAAGCTTGAAAGATTGAAATCATCCGATTTTAGATGATGATAAAATGTCTTTCTTCACCTTTACTTGGTTATTAATTAACGTGTGCACTTCTTTACTTTGTTATAATTTACTTGCACATCCTGCTGGTTTCACAACTTGTATGTTGAGAAATGAAACCAAGATTCAGAAGTCTATATAACGTTTTCCAAGAATTTCTCCATGTTTTCAATAAAATTTCATATTTAGGATGAGTCCGCACCGATAAAAAAAAACACCAAGCTAGAAGATTATGAAGAATTTTGAGATCAGTCAAGATTTTAATGCGGCAATGCTCCCAATCCTTAATTGTATTCACAATTAAATAATGTCTTCCATAAATAGTCTTTAGTTTATTATCCCAAAAGGTAATTATCACTTAGAATTTACTTTGGAATTAAGTTGTCTTTGAATGAAGAAAGGAGAAAACAAAACTTTCTTTCTCACCAATCTTCTGTGTTGAGTTGTGTTGAGATTCTTGATGAAGATGCCGACTACGCCAGTGAAGCAGGTTTAAACATGGAACTGGACTCAGATATACAGTTTCTTCTTAAGTTTATTCCATCAAGAAATCCCATCCATCAACCCTCTCATAGAATGTCATGACCTCAATCAGTGACCTACTGCACATTTTGTATATGACATATCAGAATTCTATAATAAAGCATCACATGAGAGAAGAAGGCAGAATACCACAAGAGTGCTATGATTCGAATGGATCTGTGTGAAGTATGGCGCACGCGATATCAGTACAAAGGTGGCTACAAACACTACTCAGATTATTATAACTTACATACCAGGATCGACTATTGGTTAAGGTCTCAGATTCTTTACAATAACTTCAGAGAGTTTAAGGTTCTCCCAGGTACTTTGACTGATCATTCCCCCCTTCTGCTAGTGATAGCCACCCTTGGAAGACTATACTTCTACTATTTACAAGCTGTCTATGTCCCACAGGGCAAACCAGTACTCCAAAGCCAGGCTGGACTGGCAGCGAGACTTACAGCAGCCACTAGATGACTCAATGTACAATTATTGTTGCACTAGTATACGTTGTATCTCCCTAAATGGAAAGGCGCAGGCTGATCCATTTTAAATATTTAAACGGAGTATATTATACTCCATAGAGGCTACACAGATATGGGTTGAGGGATAATCCAACTTGTGAAAGATGTAACGAACAGACTGCAGACTTTTTACATTTAGCCCGGTCCTGCCCGAGGGATCACAAACTTTGGGAATCAGTTTTCTGCGAACTGGGGAAAATAACTGATTTAACACTTCACCCAGACACTGCATTAGCCCTGCTGGCTGGGATATTCCAAATGGATCCATGGGGGGTGCATTGCCTGGTAGACATGGCACTTTTCCTAGCGAAGCGTAGGGTGGTGATTAACTGGCTCCGCTGCGCAGTGGTCGCACAACATGATATTTTGTAGCACTCAGACTGAAAACTTCAGCGGCTTCCTCCCTCCCTGGAGTCACCCGAAGAACTTCTGGGGGATTTATACAACATACCTAGGCTGTGGGGTTTTAGGTTTAAACCTACAATAACTGATAAAACCCCACTGAAAGAAAAATAGCCCTCCCTGGTGAAAACATATAAACACTGAAAAAACACCTGGACAACCACAAACTAAATGCCATTCAAAGAAAGGAAAAAGAGAGTGAAAGCGTAATTTTTTCTTCCTGAAGGGCTCAATACAATGTAACTTTGTTATACAAGCTAGCAGTAACATTATTCTGCTTGAGTTTTGTTTTTAGAGATGTCACTAAAATATTGTTTCTTCTTCCCTTTACTTTTTCAGATTTGTGGCCTTTGGTCTAAAGATACAGGGTTCAGTTTTAAGTTTTAGGTCTAGTTTAATTATTTTATAAATTATAGAGAATCAGGAAATATCAAATTCATATTTGATATTTTGGCCGCATTTGATTCTTTCACTGATAGGTAAAATGGCTGGTGTCATAAAAATCTTTCCTAATATGTGTCCTCACATTTACCCACAGAGAATGGGTAAAAACCCTTAATACATCAGCCCATAGTTTCTAGTGGGTCAGTATTGATAGTAGGTGAATTGTCAACACCTCAGGCTTTAAACATTCAATGCAAGGTATAGTGACAAGTATATATATCACCAAACATCTGGGATAGTGGTGAAAACATGACACCAGACTTTCGGAAAACATGGAACGCAGTCTCACTTTTAATGCTCTGCAAAAAAGGTTCTTTCCAAGTTCAACAAAGATTGAAGTGACATTGTTTGTATTTGCAGTGATTCCGCTATGTATATAAAAAAGTTGTGTGATGAACTGTCAAAATTGATAACCGAGCTGAAATGATTCCCTGTAGGAGATCCTTGCCACTTGTTAGGTGGTATGCTGAAAGCATCTTTACAATCTTCAGAGTTAATGAGGGATGCTATTGACTTTTTAGACCATTCTGGTGCACTGTTTTTTTATGCACAGGAACTAAAATGCAAAAATTTATAATGTTGTGCTTTATGTGGCATCAAAGAAAGAGTCATCCCAACTGTGTCCCTTAGCTGATGGTTCTGAGCCCAAGGGGCTATGAATGCTGAGAGGGCCTTTTCACAGAAGCTTACATGGGCAGGAAAGAGCAAGCGCACATGACCCAAAGACTCACTGAAAAAATATTGTATGGTGTACTACAATAAGATTGATTTGTAAAAATCTATTTGGACCTCATATACACAATAAGTACACTTACTATATACCATGTTCTTTCAGTGCAGAAAGCAAGCAATAATAAAAGCAAAAAGTTCCATAAACACCGGAAAAACACTTTTTCTGTTGTTTTTAGTGGCGCGAAAATGTGTAACAACTGATAACAGGAAAGCCTAAACATACCTGTCTACCAAAGAGACTGACATGAATGAGGTTGGTCACAAGACGCAGGGACGCACTACCCCTTACACCAGCAAATTAATTCCACTTGTGACACCACTAAACAGTGAAACGGACCATTGTGTCGAGCCATTCCTGAGCCTGCATTTCTAACGTGATGCTCTGTTGTAGTCGGGAGGGAATGTATCACAGTCACCAGTACGCAATATTTTATTTGACCTCAGTGACATGTTAATTTGCAACCGATCTGTATGTATTATCTTTCTTTGTAATCGACTGATTACTTTGTGCACAATTTACTGCTGTCAGGATGTAGCAACCAAAGCTTTTATGTATTGGGATGTCTTAGGTTAACCACAATACAGTATCCCTCAATATTCTCACTTGCACTAATGCCAACCCAACCTACTCTTCTTGCCATAATAATGTGAGGTGATGTGCAGTGTCCATTAACCTTGTGTATCAGATCTACCATGATCTGCCTTGAGCTCTGCTTAATACTTAATAATTACATTGATAGGCGTGTGAGCTTTAGCTTTGAGCTTTAGTGCGATTTTATCTCACTCAGCGAGGCGATCCTGCAGGCGAGATTGAAGTCGCTTGCAGGGCTCTGCACACCGGCGCAGCCGAGTCAGGCGCTGACGCCGGTACACAGAGGGACAGCCGCCATCTTTGGGGTAGGCAGGGGAGCGGTCCAGCTCTTGGACGCCTCCCGCCCTCCCCTGCTACTTAAGGCGGTAACTTTTGAGAACTGTTAGACAGATTACTCTCTTTCCCCTGAGGCAGAAGCCGGGGGCACTCTTACTTTCCCTCTAATTACATTGATACACGTGTGAGCTTTAGCGTTTTTAAATGCTGTAAATATTTTAAATAGTGCGATTTTATCTCACTCAGCGAGGCGATCCTGCAGGCGAGATTGAAGTCTCTTGCAGGGCTCTGCACACCGGCGCAGCCGAGTCAGGCGCTGACGCCGGTACACAGAGGGACAGCCGCCATCTTTGGGGTAGCAGGGGAGCGGTCCAGCTCTTGGACGCCTCCCGCCCTCCCCTGCTACTTAAGGCGGTAACTTTTGAGAACCGTTAGACAGATTACTCTCTTTCCCCTGAGGTGGAAGCCGGGGGCACTCTTACTTTCCCTCTAATTACATTGATACGCGTGGGAGCTTTAGCGTTTTTAAATACTGTAAATATTTTAAATAGTGCGATTTTATCTCACTCAGCGAGGCGATCTTGCAGGCGAGATTGAAGTCGCTTGCAGGGCTCTGCACACCGGCGCAGCCGAGTCAGGCGCTGACGCCGGTACACAGAGTGACAGCCGCCATCTTTGGGGTAGGCAGGGGAGCGGTCCAGCTCTTGGACGCCTCCCACCCTCCTCTCCATGCATTTAAACAGATGGGCTTCCCGTCCGCGCAGCAGGCGGGTGCAGCGGGCGCGCCGATGGCGCGCCAAAGGCAAGCCCGTCTGCGCCCGTCCGCACCTGGCCCGTGCCTAGGGCTAGTCCCCCTGTTTGTTGGCCGGACACCAGTAGTACTCACTGGAATAGGGACCAGCTACTTCAATTGAAACCAGTGAGATGCATGTCTACTGGGCGCTGTTGCCCAAGTTACCTAGAGTACGCCCCCTTTAATTGTCCTCAATGTAACTTTAATCTACATCCCTGGTGTAAACGCCCCTCTCTAGTTCCCAGCTTGGCCAAGCATTCGACTCACCCTCCGGCGCTGAAAGCGGGTTTGATCAATTGCCGCTCTCTGCCACGCCATTCCTGTGAGATTTGGACATCAATTGTCTCTGACGCTTGGTATATTCTGTTTCTTACAGAATCATGGATTAGGGACACTTCTAACCCTGATATCCATTTGGCTACTCCATCGGGTTATCTTCTGAAGGGTATTAATCGAGAAGGGGGTAAAAAAGGAGGGGGCCTTGCTATTATCTTAAAATCCCACCTCAAGTTGACCATTAGCAAACTCATGGATACGGGGATGATTGAAGCTATGTATTTTACTATTGCCGATGCGGTGGCGGTAATTCTTGCCGGTATTCTGGTTTATAACCCGCCTACTGCATCGCCCCTTTCACTAACTACGTTAATTCACCAGACGGCTGATCTCTCCCTTAAACACCAACACTTTTTAGTGCTTGGAGATTTTAACCTTCACGTGGAGAACTTACTCTGTACGCAGGCCAATCACTTGTTAGAATCTATGCAGGGCTTGAATCTGCTTCAATTAGTTAAGGGTCCAACCCATAAAGCTGGGCATACACTTGACCTAATTTTTTCTAACTTCTTGAATATTAAGGTCCATTCGCCTCTCCCGCTTACCTGGTCAGATCACCATCTCGTCCCTTTTGACCTAGATCTATCTTCTGGACCTAAACCTGTGGTCCTTGGTAAAGAGATGGGAAGAAAATGGCATAAAGTCACCTGCATGGCTTTGGACCCCCTACTCTGTTACCAGTCAGATCCTCTGGCTAGTGACATTGATGAAAGTGTGGCCAAACTTAATTCTGCGCTGCTTCGTGCTATTGACTCCATCCCCCTCTTCAGCCTAATACTTCTGCTAGAACTCGACCCTCTGCCCCCTGGTTCTCTCCGGCTCTCCGTGAGGAAAAAAGCCGCTGCAAAATACTAGAACGTAAATGGCGACAGAATTATGACCCTGAATCTAAAACGATCTATAAGTCCGCTCTAAAAAAGTTCCTTAAACTAAAACGAGCTACTATGAGAGAATTTTTCTCTCTACAAATTACTAATGCTAAGAACTCTTCAAAAACCCTCTTTAGCATTGTTAAGGACTTTGTCAACCCTCCCGCCAGGGCCTCTCAGAACCCTTCGAGCCAGGCATTATGCAATGGCCTGTCCGACTACTTCCAAGAGAAAATTGATAAGATCAGAACCTCGTTTCCTACTGATGAGACTCCTCCGACTCTCATTGCTAGGGACCCGGAAACTGTGTCTTTTCAGTCTTTTAACGAGCTAACTTCTGAGACCGATTTAAGGCTGTTCACCCAGTGCAAATCTGGTTCCCCCTCTGACCTTATCCCTTCCAAGGTCATGGGTGACTTGGCCCCTTTATTGGTCAAACCCTTTCTTTCCATATGGAATGCCTCCCTTCATCAGGGCAAATTCCCGACTGCCTGGAAGGAGGCTTTGCTAGTTCCCATTCTGAAAAAGCCGGACGCTGACCCAGCCCAATTTAGCAACTATCGCCCCATCTCCCTCCTCCCTAAACCTGCAAAAATTTGGGAAAAGCCCGTGCAGTTGCAATTGACAGAATACTTAGAAAGCAATCTCCTATTCCACGATTCCCAATCCGGTTTTAGAGCAGGCTTCAGTAATGAGACTGCTCTCTTGGAGGTCTCTGAGACGATCCGTGAGTGTGTGGATAGGGGCGAGGAGGCCATGTTGGTCCTCCTCGACCTATCCGCCGCTTTTGACACGGTTTCACACAAGATTCTTTTAGATCGTCTGAGGCTAGCTGGAATAGGTGGCACTGCACTGTCCTGGATTGAGTCATTCCTTATGGGAAGATCTCAGAAGGTGGTCCTCAGGCCTTTTAGATCAGAGGGTAAACCCCTACTCTGTGGCGTCCCGCAGGGCTCTGCCCTGAGCCCTCTGTTCTTTAATGTGTATCTTGCACCTCTGGCTGGAGTGGTGGAATCTTGTGGGGTCAGAGTGATCTCTTACGCTGATGATACCCAGTTGGTGTTTTCTTTTAGAGATCACTCTGACTCCACTTTCACCAGCTTCCGTCATTGTTTGGGCAATATTTGTGCCTGGATGACCACCAACCATCTTAGGTTGAATACCGATAAGACAGAGGTTTTATTTTTTAACCAGAAAACTCTGCTGTCCCCTAGTCTGTGGTGGCCTACAGTACTTAACCCTCCACCCACGCCTGTTCAATCAGCACGCAATCTTGGCTTTCAGTTTGATGACTCCCTTTCCTGTAAAGCCCAAATTAATAAGGTCACTGCAGCTTGTTTTGCGAAACTTCGCATGATTAAAAAGATTTTTCCATACCTCCCCCTAGATGCCCGTAGAACCATCACCCAGGCCCTTATTACCTCTCACCTGGATTACGCCAACAGCTTGTACGCCGGTGCCCCTCAATATCTGATTGATCATCTTCAGATTGTGCAGAATGCGGCGGCAAGACTGATTGGCAACATCCCTTATAGGCAGTCGGTTGCTTCCTATTGCAAAAAACTACACTGGCTTCCCATTGCAAGCCACATTCAATTCAAGATCCTTACCCTTGCCTATCGTGCTCTTATTGGCCTCGGTCCAGGATACTTGAAAAAGCGAGTGGTAATATCTCAATCAGCCAGATCACTGAGATCTAATAGTCTACGCCTTCTGATTGTGCCACGCTTCCGACGATCCAGAATGGGCGGCAGAGGGTTTGGCGTTATGACTGCCAAACTCTGGAATAGCCTCCCACCTGACCTCAGATTCTGCCCGTCTGAACCCCTCTTCCGTAGTAAATTAAAAACATGGCTGTTCTCCAGGTCTTGTACTTAGGGCTGTACTTTTCTTGATCCTTCCTTACTCCTGAGCTTTCTGTCTTTAGCCCCGGGACACCCCTTCGGGGGTAGCCGTGCGCTGTATAAGCTACTTAAATAAATAAATAAATAGGAGGGACACCCATCAGGATAACCACCAAGGGGGCTAACTAAAGGAAAGTGCCCAAGTAACGTTTGGTGAGGTCTAGTTAAATTAGAACCGTTCGCTTTCAGCCCTTCAGACAAATGATCGACTCTACGGATATCCCTCGGGACAGCAGATTGCCTCTGGGAACCTGTACCCACTGCCATACCTAGGATCTTGTGCAGCCATTCATGTGGGCCATTTGGCCATCGGTCTTGACTGTGTTGTGTTACTATGCTCACTAGGGTTACTCCCCTTCCTTAACGGGGCTGTGGGTGCGGACCCAGCCGCATGACTTGTCCCCACAGCCTCCACCTCTCCTTTCTCAGTTGAAGAACTGAATTCAGACTGAGTTAAGCAATCAATCAATCAGGGATTGGTAGAGCGCACTATTCACCCGTAAGGGTCTCAAGCTACTCAGGGGAGGTGGTTTTGGGCAGCTCCATTCATCTGAAGAGCCAGGTCTTGAGGCTCTTCCTGAATGTTTGCAGTGTGAGGCTTCGCCTGATGCTGAGTTTGTTCCCGGTCTTGGCCGCAATGTAGGAGTAGTATCTGCCTCCCGTTCTGGTTATGTGGATGCGGGGGATTTTGGCCAAGGCTAGGTCAGTGGAGCAGAGGTTTCTCTTGTGGGTGTAAAGGAGATTATTTTGTTATGGTATTGGGGTCCGGTGCTGTGGAGGACTTTGTAGGCATATGTTAGAAGCTTAAAGGTCACTCTTTTTTTGACAGGAATCCAATGGAGGTCTCAGAGGAGCTGAGTGATGTGGTCTTGTTGTGGGATGCTGAGGGTGAGTCTGGCTGTGGTGTTCTCGATGGTCAGGAGTTTGTGAAGTAGAGATTTCTTGATTCCGGCTTAGAGAGCGGTCCCATAGTTCAGCCTGTTGCCCATGAGTGTGTGGATGAAGATCTTACTAGATTCGGGGAGATCCATTTGAAAGTCTTGCAGAGTATGCAGTGGGTACTGAAGCCTGTGGAGGATATGGCGTTGTTCTGTCAGTTCATGCTGAGGTTGCGGGCAGGGTCAGTGGGAGGGTTTCTGCAGGCGGGGGCCACCAGGTGTCGTCCCACGCAGAGGGGGTAAATGTAAATGTAAATGTATAGGCATTTATATAGCGCACTACTTACCCGTAGGGTCCCAAGGCGCTTCGACCGCTGCAAAACCCTTCCTGGCTTCCCTGACAGATGGTCCCTTAATCGGTATCTCCAGGGTGAGACCAGGCATCCCCGGCGGTCTGGTGGGGCCGTTAGTGAAGATGAGGCAAGCTAATGCCCAGAGTTGCCGAGTGTGATCGCTGATAAGAGTGGGCACCGAGGCGAGAGAATTATCGAGTCCGCTGACCCTGGTCCAGAAACCTGCTGCGCCGGGAATCGAACCCTGGTCCCGGGCCGTCCTCTGCTCTCGGGTCTGCCGCCTCTAACCAGTGAGCCACACTACTTCACTAGTAGATCTGAGGATGAGGACTTCTGTTTTTATGAGTTGAGCTTGAAGCAGCTGCTGCTCATCCAGGAGACGATCTCTCTCAATTCTTCCTGGAAATTCTGCCTGGTGATGTTAGGTTCCTTGGTGAGGGAGAGAATGAGCTGGGTGTTATCAGCATATGATACTATGCTGAGTCCGTGTTTTCTGATGATGGTTGAGGGGGCCATGTAGATGTAGAAGAGCATTGGGCTGCGGGAGGATCCCTGGGGCACTCTGCATCTTATATCCGTGGGTTCGCAGAGAAAGGGAGGGAGTCTTATTCTTTGAGTTTGGCCGGTGAGGAAGGAGCGGATCCAATCTAAGGCAGTTCCCTGTATGCTGGGGTCGTGGAGTCTGGCAGCTAGTGTGCTGTGGGAGATCGTGTTGAAGGCTGCTGAGAGGTCTAGTAGGATGAGGGTTGCAGTGTGGCCTTGATCGAGGAGAGTGTGGATTTCATCCATGGCAGCTAAGAGGGCGGTCTTGGTGCATTGGTTGCTTCAGAAACCAGATTGAGAAGTGCTGAGGATGTTGTTGGATTCAATGAAGTTTATTAGCTGGATGTTGATGATCTTCTCAGTGACTTTGGCAGCAAAGGGGAGGAGAGAGAAGGGACTGTAGTTCTTGAGGTCCATCTGGTCTGTGGAGGGCTTCTTGAGGAGGGGGTTCCAGTCATCAGAAAATGTGCCTGTTTCAAGGGTGCACTTGATTGTCCGTTGTAGTTCTGGTGTGATGAGGGAAGCGGCCCTGTGGATGATGTGCAGTGGGCAGGGGGCAGTGGGTGTTCCAGAGTGGATGCTCCTCATGTTCTTTGCGGTGTCTTCTGTAGTGACAGGATCCAATACGAGTGTTGTCAGCTGAGTGGTGTTGCTGGTGGAGGATGTTGGGTCGGTGTCTTGGTCATGTTCATTATAGTTGTCGTTGAGTGTCCCGATCTTGCGATCGAAGAAGGAGCTGAGTTTGTTGCAGAGGTCCTCGGAGAGAGGGACATCAGAGGTTTCGATGAGGGGGTTTGGTGAATCCTTCCATGATATTGAAGGTTTCCTTGGAGTTGCGGGAGTTGGAGAGGTTTTTGCCCTTTTTGTAGATCTGATGAGTTGGTGGTGTGCCATCCTGGGGGTTTTGTAGGTGGTGCGTGCTTCTGAGGTTTTGCTGTTCCTCCATGCTTTCTCAAGTCATCAGAATGAGCGCTTGGATACTTGGAGGTCCGTTGTGAACCAGATGACTTTAGTGGTGTGTTGTCTGTCAGAGTTCTTTAGGGGTGAGAGCATGTTGGAGCAGTTGGTGATCCATATGTGGGGTTTGTTGGCTGCAGAGTTGGTACCAGTGATGGTGGGGGGAAGAGTGCAGCTTTGGGGGGAGGTGAGGTTCTCTTTGGTGATCTTGATCCAGTTTCTGCACGGGGCGTTGCATTGGCTTGTGTGCGTGGGTTTGGAGAAGGAGAAGTGGACGCAGTGGTGGTCCTTCCAGAGGGGTTACGTGGTGTGACTGAAATGAATGTTATTTTCTCCTGCGAAGATGGGGTCAAGGGTGTGTCCTGCCTTGTGGGTGGGGGTGGTGATTAACTCAGGGAGTAGTTTGCGTACACACGCTACGCGTAGCTACATGAACTACGTAGAGCAGTAGGGAAAATGCTGTTCGCACTGATTGCACAGTGCTGGATGCTTGTCCACACTGTGCAATCATTGCAAATGGCATCTTGCACAGTGGAAGCCGTCGTTTTCTGCCTCGAGCCGCTGCTTTCTCAACGCGGAGTGGTAGTTTCTCATCACGAGCGGTCACGAGCATTCGCAACCACTCGCAATGAGAAACCTGACCTACCCGTTTTGAGAATCTCGCCTGGAGGTTTATTTTCTGAGCTTGCGATCAGCAACTTGATGTTGCTGATCGCGAAAAAGGAAAAATTCTCGCCAGGATGTTGATTTTGATCACTCACCATCACCAACTTGACATTGAGGACCACAAGCAAGCAAAAAATGCCTGCTACGCTATGTGTTTTTGCACTCTGCTACGTGCAATTCACGTAGTGTGTAGTATCACAAAGTACGTACGCTCTGGGAGCATAATGTAGTACTATGCCCAGGGTTAGTGGTGATGAGTTGGTTCAGTCTGAAGTTGGCAAGGTTGTCCAGGGGGTGGTGGAGTTGGGGTTGCTGAGGTTGTCAAGGTGGAAATTCAGGTCTCCGAGCAGTATGTAGTCTGTGGATGCGAGGGCGTGTGGTGCAATGTGGTCTGCAATGGTGTTAGGGAATGGGGCACTGGGTTTGGGAGGTCTGTAGGTGACAGTTCGGTGTAGCGTTGTTCTGGGGTTGGCCTGGATCTGGAAGTGCATATGTTCCATCGGGGGCAAGGAATCGTTCTAGATGGAGGCTGTCAATCGGAGGGACGTTTGTGGATGTTGGCGAGGCCTCTTCCAGGGTGGTTGAGTTGGTCTTTCCTCTAGATCTTGTACCCTTCATGGATGGCGGTTGAGATGCTGATGCTGACCTGGAGTTGGTCCAGGTCTCTGTGAGGAATACAACATCGGGCGGCAGGGTGTTGAAGAGGTCCTAGATTTCTACTGTGTGTCTGTGCAGGGAGTGTACATTGAGGAGGATTCAGCTACGGGGTTTATGTATGCTGGCGTCGATTGGGTTGGCAGTGGCTGTCAAGCTACAGAAGTGGGGAAGGAGCGGCAGCAGTGTCAGCAGGAGGACGGGCTGTGGGAGATGCTCAGCATTGAGAGCTGGCAGCTGTTCTTGTGGCCAGGGTTGAGTGCATGGAGGGTTCCTGAGTCGTAGCGGCAGGGGGTCGGAGGTCTGTGGCTCTTAGCACCGGTTACAGTGGGATCGTGGATGTGTGCAGACAGGCTTGCCTTTGCTGCACCTCTGGTACGCCAGCAGCGCTGCCTTGCAGCAGCCTCTATCAAGTAGGGGTCGGGGATGGAGAGCAGCTGGGAGGCAGGAGTGGGAACAGGCAGGGGACAGGCCACAGGGGCAGCATTGGCATGAAAATAGCCAAACTGGGCCCATAATGGGGCACAAACCAGGCACAGAAAGTAAGAAAAAACAGACAGCAAACAGAACACCAGAAGCAAAAAACAGACAAAAAAAGAACAGAAAAACATAGAAAGACAAAAAAGGCAGATGGCGTGGACCAGCAGAAGAGCAAGGCTCTCCCACTGGACCACTAGGTATGAGGTGCAGACAGGAGCCTACGGGTAGAGGTGGGCCTCGAACACCTAGCTGGAGACCAGACAGCATTGGGGGCAGTGCCTTAAGGACCGAGCTGCGCAAGGGAAGAGTGGTTACCTGGACCGTGAGGTCAGAGGTCTTGCTCGCCCTGTTGCGCAGGGGCCACCATTAAGTAGGGGTCGGGGAGGAAGAGCAGCTTGGAGGCAGGAACAGACAGCTGGGAGGGGCTGTTGAGGCAGCAGTGGCAGGAAAACAGGTTGAAACCAGGTACAGAAACGGACACAAACCGGGCACAGAAAATAAGCAAAAAACAAACAAATAATCAAAAACAAGGTAGAGAAAAGCAGAAGCAAAAACCAGACAAAAAATAGAACAGCAGAAAAAACAGAACAACAGAAAAAAACAGAACAACAACAGAAAAACCGAGAAATTGCAGACACAGCGGACGAGCTGAAGAGCAAGGCTCTCCCACTGGACCACCAGGGCTTAGGCGCAGGCAGGAGTCTGCAGGTGAAAAAGGCCTCAAACACCTACGTGGAAACTAGAAGGCGCCGGGGTCAGAGCCTTCAGGAAGGAGCTGCCCGAGGGGAGAGCGGTTACCCTGACCAGGAGGTCAGAGGTCTTGCGTGCCCTGTCGCACAGCGACCGCCATTAAGTAGGGGTCGAGGGGAGGGAGAGCAGCTGGGAGGCAAGAGGCACCAGCGGCGGGAAAAAAGGGAAAAACCTGGCCCAGAGAGGGGCACAAACCGAACACAGAAAATAAGCAAAAAACAGACAAAGAACAGAACAGCAGAAGCAAAAAACATGCAAAAAACAGACCAGCAGAAAAAAATGAAAAAATAGAACAACAGAAAAACCGAGAATGACAGAAAAGGCAGACTGAGCGGACCAGCAGAAGAGCAAGGTTCTCCCACTGGACCACCAGGGATGAGGCGCAGGCATGAACCTGCGGGTGGAGGAGGGCCTCAAACACCTACCTGGAGGCCAGTAGGCACTGAGGGCAGTGCCTTAAGGATTGAGCTGTACAAGGGGTGAGTGGTTACCCTGACCAGGAGATTAGTGGTCTTGCACTGAGTGAGGTGTGTAAACATGGCTCACTCGCTGGAATTCTTCTTCCTCTGTTTGCCACGTCTGGGACTGCGAGCTACGATACTCTTCCCTTCCCGTCAACTCCTTGCGGAACCCGCTGCGCGGGTCCCGCTTCGTGTGGGGCGGCTGCTGTAATAACATCGGCGAAGACTGTTGGAAGAGCACGTTTGTCACTGACATTGTGGGGTTGTTGTTGAAGTAGGGCTGCAGGGCTGCGAGCGAGGGTGGGAGCAGGACTACAAGTCCCAGGAGCGCCCGCCCGCCTCCATTGACCGCACCTGGATGCTCTCCCTGCAGGCTCCTCCCCATTTACTGCCATTAGAAAAGTGCTTTGAACTGCTCACTCGCTGGAATTCTTCTTCCTCTGTTTGCCACGTCTGGGACTGCGAGCTACGATACTCTTCCCTTCCCGTCAACTCCTCGCGGAACCCGCTGCGCGGGTCCCGCTTCATGTGGGGCGGCTGCTGTAGTATCATCGGTGAAGACTGTTGGAAGAGCACGTTTGTCACTGACATTGTGGGGTTGTTGTTGAAGTAGGGCTGCAGGGCTGCGAGCGAGTGTGGGCGCAGGACTACAAGTCCCAGGAGCGCCCGCCCGCCTCCATTGACAGCACCTGGATGCTCTCCCTGCAGGCTCCTCCCCTCATCCTGAATAGATAAAACCAACAGCCCGGTCCCGCTGTGCGGGAGCGCCCGGGCGAAGCCCGGACAAGGGCGGGACCGTCTGTGGCCGTCAGGGGCTGTAGGAGGCTGGGCTTGGCCACCCCCCTGATATTTGGAAAGCGGGACTGTGGTATAGTTACTGAACTTTGATTATTGCCCCATTTTTTGCTTTTACTATTGAATGTTATGTTTTATATGACCTGTTATGTTTAAGTGGGTTTGTTACTAAATGCTCCTTTAGGTTTTCTCTCGTACACGTTCCCTTTAAACTGTAAAAGCACAAAATTTTGTGAATAGGGATAAGAAGGGCACATACAAGGTTTCAAAAGAAAATGGCGTTATTGCCAATAAGCTGCTGCTGAGACAATTTGCAGGACTGCAAAGTGATCTGGTTTTACAGTGAGGAAATCAGTCTTTATGTAAGTTTTCACAGACCCCTGACACATTATTCATTAACTACTACATTGTGGCGTGACCATCTCAGCCACCTGTACATTACAACATCATGGTGCATTTCAGAAATATGTCTACGTTCACACTTTACATTATTCCTGACGGATCTGACCAAGCAGATGCTGGTTAATCTTTACACCACTACCTCTTGACCCACAGCCTTTGGTCGGTTATCTTTGAAATGTCAATGTGCACTGTTTGCTCTTATCAGCAGAGGCCTGTGTTTTCTGCTTTCCCCATACAAATGACGCACTTGCTATCTGTGCTGAGCAAACACTTTACCCTTAACCGGGCAAGGGCAGAGCAAACTTGGCACGTCCTAGGTCAGCGAACCCTTTCTAGGAATTGGCTCGCTGAACTGGCTCCATACACAGGTGATAGCTAGTGAATCATTAAACAAGTTGGAGTTACAGCAGAATGGGCACGTACACGTTCACTTGCCATTCTTTCTGGTTTCAGCTGAATTTCACACAACTTAATTTTAACCATTTGTGCAGCATGGAGCTACCTTCCATTATGAGTGGCTCATATCATTTACAGGCAGATGTCAGGCATAAATTAATATAAACTACGGTTCATTTAAATGTATTCATTGAAGAGGGCCAACTCATTTTTCATCTTTTACAAAACTCTTTTCTTATGCCTAAAATGTCTTCACCAGTAGCGAATCCCTTATCTAGTACGGTAGGGGTATCTATTCTTGGTCCACTGGGCAAATATTTTTCTAAAGTGAAGAGTGAGGTCGATAGAGAGATCGTGCTTGCAGAGAAGCGAGCTGGGCGCCGTCTCTCTATTGAGCTCTTAAAACAAAGACCCCTTCTTGCTCCTCAGAGGGTTGACATATATACCTCATCAGATCTAACCATACACAAAGAATCTGATTCTGAGTTATTTAGCACAGATAATATTCCGCTTATATTTCAAAATAACCATCCTGCCCTAGATGATATTATAGTCATCCCTGATCTTAATACTTTTGAGTCAATTGAAACACATAATCAGCCAATTGACTTAAGTACTCCTTTACCTAATGATGTGGTACCCCTTCATGATATAAATGTACCTTCCCCCGTGTTTACACCCTTAGGACCTGACCCTCACCCGATCATAGAGCTTGATAAAAAGTCTAAAAAACCTTCTACTAAGGGATTCAATAGCGTTTCTCGCTCACCACCAAGAAAGAGGAGAAGGAAGGGAGGAATTAAAAAGGGGAATAGACTTCTCATTAGTAATATGTACTCTCCACATAAGATAACCAAAGAAGCAGGGAATGTGGACTCAATAGGGCATCTGACTGCTAATTCGATATTTGCCCCTAATTACCAAGGGCTATTAAAGGATATTGATTGCCTCATAAAAGCTCTAATACTCCCACTTACCGAAAGAGTTAAAAGGTTAGGAGAGAAAATGGATCAGATTCTGTTAGACCAAAAGTCAGCAGCCTGTTATAAACCTAGTAACCAAAGTAAAATGCATCCGGTAGTAAAACAGCCTACTAGTAATCCACCTAGGCAACAAACTGCCACTCCTATACTAAATAATATGCCTGTTGTAGTAAAACCAAATGAATTGGCATGCATTAAAAGTCCTATAGTTAAAACTCCTATAGTTATTGAGAATATAAATAGAGAAAAACCCCATATAGGCATATCAAAAAGAGGCCATAATATAAACGAACCCCCTAGTAAGCCCACCCAAACAACTAGAACAAAAATTAGAAATGTTGCAGATCTGCCCCCGGAATCATCAAATTATGTTATTATTCTTACAGGAGTCCCGGTCATGCCAGTTGGAAACACAGAACATAATTCCAATCTTAAAAATAAAGTTATTCACTTGCTGCGAAAAAATAGACCACTTCCTTTGCACCTAAATGGAGATATAGTTTCAGTTAGGCGATGTAATTGGGTGGGATTACGACCAAAGGATATTGAAGGGGATGTGATCATCGTTAATTTTAAAGATCATAGACTGGTCACATATATCAGTGACTGGTTTCCAGGGAGATGTGAGGGAGGCATCTCTACGCGCAATTTGAGCTATTTCTATCCGGAAGCTCTAATGATGCCCCCAAATAATAATCCACCAACGCTGATCACAAATCATCCCTCAAAAAAACGGAGATTTGATGTACTATATAGACCAAATCCAATCCCGAATCCGGTCTATAGACATTATAACAGAAATGACTCCCCTTTTTTCCAACCCATGCCTACTCCTCATCTCCCTAAGATGCATAGACCTAATGTACCACATAGATCGAATTTAATCATGAATCCGGCTGCCCATAGTTTTCACAGTAGGAATAACATCCCTTGCTTCTCACCTATGTATCCAAACCAACCATTGTTTAATAACAATAACTTCTACACCAATAATCCCAGGGAAAACTTTTATACCAATAATCCCAGGGAAAACTGGGATATACCACTATCAAATTTATTCCATCCCTTCTCTGGATTGGATGAGAATGAATGACTCAATGTAACAGGTTTGAGGGAGAAATTGTCCGGTGGGTACCTGATGAATGCTGAAACGATAATAGAAGATGCCCCAAAAGTGTGTAGCAATGGTAATAGTGATGATTCTGGTCAAGTCGAACTTGCCAGTACACTTGAGGAGCTTAGGGTGAATGAAAATCACCATGAAACCGATAAAGGTAACGAAATCTTGGGGATGGGCCTTTCAGAAATAACCAAAGACAGAGAGCGATGTGTTAGTGGTGGATTAGATGAAATCTCTCGAAAAAAATGGTCCATTACATTCTGGAAAATAGCTGGCATTCGGGCTAAGTTAGAGAATCCTGCTTGGAAGCTTTTTACTGAAAATTGTGACTTAGGAATTAGTTTATCTATAGCCTGGTCCAGAACAATATAGCCTAGAATTCCCGGGCTAGCAGCCTTTTTTAGGAGGCCGAGCAACCTTTTTTCCTGCACCCTCTTTTTTTATTATCGGAGGTCCCAACAAAATAGTAATGTCAGCTTGGGCTATCTCTGCGTCATTACTACCTAAAAGATCAGCAATAAGAATTACTTCGGGTAAAAAAACAACGGGATTTTCCATTGTCAATGGATTCATGTGGGGAAAAGGCTCATGAGAGTAATTGGTAGGCCCCAAATATGTCTCCTCTTGGTTAGGGCTATTTCCTTAGAGATGACGCTAGCTGCCCTTGCTAGAAAGGAGTCTGAGGTGGTTACTTTGTTCCCTCTGGAGGTACCCGCATTTTAACTTCCTCTTGCCCAGGATCATATACAACAAGATAAAGCTCATGGGACACATAGTTCAGTTAACGTTTAGGAATGCCAGCTAAGCTCTGGGTCTTCATGTAGTTCCTTAGGACTATTGCGTCTGGGCACCCTGATGACCAAAGTCTCTTCTTTCACAAATGCTAGGTTATGGGATATAACTTTGCACGGTACTCCTTCAAGACACCACCAGAACAGACCACACATAGCCCGTAGGTGGAAAGTACAGAGTGTAAATAGGGAATAGTGTAAATAATAAGAAGCAGTACCTTGAGTTGTCTATGTCAACTATAGCCCAGCAGGATTGCAAAACCAAGAGCGATGGCCCAGCCCAGCCTCGTCTGGCCACAGATGGGCGCAGATGGGATTGCTCTTGACCTAGTCTTTGCTTGGGCACATTCCTTGTTTAGCAAGAGCCCCAGCCATCAAAAATAGGTGCGTCCGGGCTGGAGAGCGGCAACGTGGATGGTGGCCTGTCTCAGGTGTGTCTGGGGCTTGTGGTTTTCCTGCCCCCTCCTGCAACAACAAGGGGAGCCCCAGCTAGCAAAAATAGGTGCCTCAGGTGCAAAAATGTCATTGTGGGTGGCGGCCTGTTGCAGTTGTGTCTGGGGCCTCTAATTCTCCTGCCCCCTCCTGCAGCAACAACAAGCATCTAGCGCAGTGGGAGCCCCAGTCAGCAAAAGTGTGCGCTACCAGGTGCGAGAGCAGCAACGTGGGCAGCAGCCTGCCACAGGAGTTTCTGCGGCCTGAAGTTCTCCTGCCCCCTCCTGCAGCAACATCAGGAACCCCCTAGTCTCATTTCAGCTTTTGCGCTGTGAAGGAACTATTGGTTATCTGTGGGTGCTTCTATGCGGGAACTTAGAAACAGGATTGTTTCTCTTGGAGGTTTACATAACAGTCCTGCATAGTGGAACCCAAGTTTGGAGGAATGGAGCTGCCTGCTGTTGGAAAAAAACATCTTTTGCATGACATTCCCCCACATTTTGGCCATAGGACTTTGCATACTTTACCCCAGCGAACAATGAGAAAATGCTTGTGCTCCCCCTTTTAAACATAGTAAAATTAGTATATACCAAATTAGTATATACCAAATTAGCACATTTAATTCACTTGTAAGTCCTTAGTTTATGGTACTCTATGTACCCCGCCTATAAATGTACTGCTACTAGTGAGCTGCAGCACTCATTATGTGACCCAAAAAAACGAATAATGCAAAGCATGTCTACAGGGCTGCCAATACTACCTAGGAGTCTAGGTTTAGGTTTCATTTTGGCAAACCAAAGCCAAACTTTTGTCAAAGCTAAACCTTTCTTTTTACTACCTATAAGTCACCCCTTCAGTAAACCCTAAATGAACATACGGCAGGGTGTATGGTATTTAAAAATACCATGCACCCTTTTTGTCATCATTACAGAATTATATGACGGCTAATTTTTTGAAGATCAATGTTTCCAAAACAAACATTTTTATCATGAAAGTGATGGAAGTAGAAAATTAAGCAAATTTAATTGGCAGATTGGTCTTGAAAAGTTGCAGGTGGTTGATTCCAATTTATGTCTAGAGAATTTAATCGCGAGCAATATGAAGAATAAACTCCATATTGACCACAGCTTCAGTAAAGCTATGTCCCAAGCTACTGGTCTGTGCATTTTTTCACAATACAATGGGTAGAAGGCATTTTTTACATTTACTGACGGTGTTGACAGCAAAAATTCCACCAACCTTACTCTATGCTATTGAATCAATCCCGGTAAAGGAATGGAGCTTTTTAGAGAAGATAGAAGGCCAGATTGAACTGAGCATCCAGAACATGGATCATGTTTTGTTTGTTTGTCCGGCACTGGCATTTTTCATCGTCGTTGCTGACTTAGGCCGATGTTTTTAAAAAATGGTGTTAAGGATGTAGCCTCAGCTCGCAACTTTCTTTTTAATCCCAAACATGAAGCAGTGTGCGTAAAATTGTTCAACTTTTTTAAAGAATTTATGTAAATATTTTAACTGTATATTTTCCAAGTGAGATATAATTTCTCAAATGTTGACCCTATTTGTAGTCATTTTTCCCTTCTTAATTACGAATGTATTTCGTATTGTTTTGTCGTCCATTCTAAAGGTTTTTTGTTTCTCTAATTTTTAACCTTGAATTGTAAATTTGCACAAGATCCGGTTACCCTCTACTTGTTATTTGCCCAATTCAGGATATGCCCTGTTCTCTTATTGCTGGTTGCTATTTCCAAACTTTGATCCATGAAGGTGCTCTAGGTTGTCCCGGCTGCTTTCTAATTGTTACTTGCATAACTCAGGATAAGCCCTGGTTCCTCATTGTTGGCTGCTAAATTTTAAACTTAATCCTTTGAAACTGCTATTTGTTGAAATCTTTTTTATTTGGACTGCCTTGTCATTCTGTATATTCAAATGGTTTTATTGTATTTTATGTATTTATTGCCATGTATTCTTTTAAGTGGACCTCATTGGAGTTCTAAAACTTAATAAACTGAATTGACAGGCATTTATATAACTAACATAAATTAATTCCAACATCATATGGTACAGATAAGGAAGATTCATATAATAGCTATCCCTAGCAATTTTTTATCTCCAAAACTGATATGTAATTTTGGGCAATAGAATTACGGAAAAAAAAATTACAATATTAAGTAAAGGCTATGGCTTGTGCCTGAGGAAATTGTGGAATTGGACTCCGAGGGAAATGACGAGAAGGGGAGTGAGGCCAGTGCGGGGGTGGCAGGAAAGTGGACTATTTCAATTTTGGATGAATTTTGCATGAGTGAGTGAATAACTAACTGCTAACAAATTTGACATTTCCAACCTTTTGACCTTACTTAGCCCCTTGCTGTTTGGTTGTTGGAAAAAGAACGCTTCATGGTTTTCCACAATATGAAAATGGTTTGCAATTTGGACCAAGCCAATTTGCTCACCCCGAGTTGGTAAAAATCCATCCAGTGTTTGTTGGTGTTTGTGGTCAGAATTTTTCATAAGGTAATTATCGTGGCGAAATTCACCTTTGGGACTCCGCAAAAATGTCCAAAAGATTTTGCACAGTTTTGCCAGATGGCACAAACAGCAGCAATGCAAATATTGCTTTTCCAATAGGAAAAGCCACTTAAGCATCATTAGAGAGTTGCTACTGCCAAGGCTGCCTCCTCTCACCTTACATAATCCCGACAAAACATCCTCCTGTAACTTAATACCTATTAAATATAAGACCTGCAATGATGACATAAAATGATTTCCAAAAACATTGGGGCATATTATCAAGGGGGTTTATTTACGCTTTTTGGGCTTTAAAAGCCAAGAAAGCGGAGATAAAATTATCTCCCTATTACCTAGCTGTCGCTAACCCCAGTTAGCGACAGCTAGTAGGAGATAGCGACCATCTTGGGCCCCACTTTGCATGTCAGTGATATTTATCACTAATGACATGCAAAGTGGGCGTGCCAAGATGTTAGCGACTGAAAACAGTCGCTAACATCGCTATCTCCTATTACCAACTTTTGGAGATATTTGCGCTAAGCGCGAATATCTCCAAAAGCTAACACCTGCCCTGAGCAGTTCTTACCCATGTTATCCAATGGGAGGTGGATAACATGGCTAGGAGCATTAACTCGGTAATGCATGAATATCGCTGACTTTTCAGCGATATTCATGCATTGCGGCGATTTTTATCGCCTTTGCGATAAACCTTGGTAATACCAAGGTTTATTTGCGGTAAAAATCGCCGCAGCTCAGCGGTAAATTTTTGTCTCTAACCAAGCAATAGCGATAATTATCGCTATTGCTTGGTAATATGCCCCATTATTTTCCACTCTATGAGCACTCCATTTCTCTCGGATGTCAGTTAGCCAGACGTCTTGCACAAGTCATTCAAGATTGTATCTTCTTAAGCATACAATGTTCAGAAACATGTCATAATTCATTAAATGTTATGTTCTTATGTAACCATTTGAATGCATATTTAGTAATTCATATATTTTTCTAGTGCTTTATTAGTATTTTGTTTTTGAATGCACTACTTAACCCTTTGAAATAATCACAATTAGTAGCTACCCCGAAGCATTGATGCCCTGTAGTGTTTTATGGCTTCAGAATGTCTTATTTTGGGAAGGTAAGATACACAGTTTATGTGTTAGAACGTTTTAAATAAGTGTATATTATTATTTGCGAAATGTCAGAATCATTTTATAAGGCTTTCACTCTGTCATGAAGTGAATTGAGAGTTTATGTCTAAAAGATAACATTTGGCGGATTTAAGCTAGTAGTTGTTCTCTTTTTTCTTTGATTGTCACAATGTTTCTGATACAGTTGCCAGCCACCACTAAGATAATTCAGTTGCCAGTCAACACTAAAATAATTTCGATCTCCGTGTGACGCTGTTATTTCCTATGCACTTGTTGTTTGCTGTGCCATTAAAACAGCAGGTTGGAAAAGAAATAGAGTAATTTTGTTCATATCCATTTTTCCTCCAGAGATCAACAGTGTGTGCAAAGAGCATACTCCACTGACATATTAACAAAATGCTCTTGTGTCAAAATGCTGCCTTTGTTCAGAGGTTAGTTCTTGGTGAAAGATTTGGAAGTTGCAAATACATGAATTTCAAATAGTGCAGAAGAAAAACAAAAAAGGCACGATAAATAGCTTTGCAATTAGTTTGAGGGTTCTAGCATCTATTCTATCAGGTCTTAAAAGTCGTCTAAACTCACCATGATGCAATGTACACAAAAAAGGTATTTTCTTAATGCTATTCTTACTTTAAATATCTGTGTTTGTGGGGGGGCGCTAGAGGGCGCACTGCGGGATGGCTGGCTGACCTGTCGGCTCCGCCGGATGGACGCCACCATAACGGCCCTTTCGCCCTTCTAACCCGCCGACCCGGCTAAACTGTGGCCAGCCCCGGGTGTCGGAAGGTAAAGCCGACGAGATGCTCTGCTTTTGAAGGCATTTAGCGAGCTGCACGGTGAGAAAACAGCGGACACACGAGACGCCGCCGGGGCACTATCAAGATGGCCGCGCCTGACGGCTGCCGCTTTGAAGCGACTAACTGACCAGCGGAGCGCTGAGGGTTCCTGCAGCATGGTCCCAAGACACGTCGGAGCAGATGTAAGGGCAGCGTGGCGGCAAGACAACGGGGGCCGATAGCGGTGGCGAGAAACGGAGAAGTCCGGTGTGCGTTCCACTGAAACTAAGATGGCGGCGGCGCTGGAACGCACGAGACCGGCGGTATCGGCGGCCCCCAGGACAGGCGGCATGGAGCCCCAGCGGGAGCGGAAATAGCGGACAACGAGGTGAGCCAGCCCAGCGCTAAGCACCGCCTGGCCAGACCAGCTGACCCCCCCAGATCGGCAGGCTCACTGCGTTGCGCGCTCAGCGGAGGTGCGCGGGGCTTCCCTTGAAGCTGTAGACTCCAACCCCCACATCCACAACGTGAGAGTGCTGAGCCAGAGCGCGACGCGGGATACTGCCCACGGTAAACTCTGCCACCAGACCAATATCAACCTCTACAACGTCCCCCTCCTGCCACACCCAGGGGGTAAATGAGCAGACGCACCCAGAGGTGGGGGGCCCAGGCACCAGCGGGAAAAAGCACGCTACCGGCCGGCAGCCCAAAAGCGGCCGAACACACCTCGCCACTACCACTGCGGACTATGGGGAAGCCGGACAAACAACAGTCCAAGCTCCCCTTTGAAACAAAGAAGCAGCCCAAAACAGTGTCAGCCACCCCTGAAACCGAAGGTGACGTAGAAATGGCGGAGGGGTCTGCCATGGAAGCGGTGCTTCGCGCAATCCAGCAGAGTCTGCAGGAAATGAATGGGAAACTGGACAGCGTGGTGCAGAGAGTGGACAGTATGGCGGCTAAAATAGAGAAACATGACGAGCGCCTGGAGGAAGCAGAACAACGGATATCCCGGGTAGAAGACGAACATGCAACCACGTCGAAGGTATGCGGAGGACTGGAGAAAACGGTGGAGACCCTTCGAGCGAAGGTGGAGGATCAGGAAGCGAGGTCCAGGCGGAACAACATCCGAATTTCCGGCCTGCCGGAATCCACCAACACAGGGAGGATGGAAACGTACATAGAGACCCTCCTAAAAGAAATCTTTGGCGCCGACAAACTATCCTCAGTGTTCCTGATCGAGAGAGCGCACCGCTCCCTGGCGCCAGTTCCGAAGCCAGGGGCCACTCCACGAATGATCATAGCGCGTACACTCAACTATAGGGACAGGGACACAGTCCTCCGACTCGCCAGAGACATGGGGAAAATCACACACCAGGGTAACACGCTGGAATTCTACCCTGATCACACCATGGCGGTGCAGCAAGCACGGAAGGAATTTGCGCCGGTGAAGAAGAAACTGCGTGACCTTGGTCTTGACTATGCCATGCTGTACCCGGCCAAACTTAAAATCACGAACCTGGGTAAACCGGTCATCTTGCAATCGGTACAGGCGGCGTACGATTTCATCAAGCAGCAGGGGAAGCGACGGAGGGAGCAGAACAGAGCAGAATCGACCAGCGATGTGGAATGAAAAGTAGGGTGGCAAGGAAGCCTTGATGAACATGAACCCACCCAGGGACCACGCAGAGGCATATGGTTGGCACACATTGGCTCACCCCGGAACACTTGGCCTGGAGGTGCACCGCCACAGACTTTTCTTTTTGGACACTGAAGCAGCGGACCTGAGATGTCTGTCCACGCAGTGAGTAAGGGGGGAACATGGGGCCACCAATGGCTGCGCGAAGAGACATCATGGACAGGGGGCCGAATGGCTCCCATGACAGTAGCGTTTAGTAAGGGTGGTACAGACACTAGCCCTAGGACCAGCCCTCATTGCTAGCACTGTAATGAACCACAGCTCCTGAGTGTCCCTGGGGTATATCAAATCTTCGGTGGGAGGCACTGCTCGATGGCGCACGACTACTTATTGTCGGTGGTTGGTGGGTGGAGGGTGAAAATGTTCACACACGTCATACTAAGTCGACATGGGCGTCCGTCCACGTCCACTACGTGGATGGAGATGTGTGAACCTGGCGATACCCCCGAGCGGGGGCGCCCCACAATGTGTTTTCAAGTTCAGATTCAGTTAGTTCAGGGATGGCTTTGGCAAAGTTCGGGCGCTAAAGTGGGTGGGGGGGAAAAGGGGGAACGGGGTATGGTTGATTTATTAACTCTGTGTCTGAGAAGCATGGCGACCTCCATGACCATACATGAACATGCACAATGTAATAGCGGCTTCACCGACCCGGCGGGGATTACGCATCCAGCACTTCACTGTTTACTGCCTGTTTGGAGCCGTACACGGCTGCCGCACCTCGAAATAGACGCCGAGATGAACACATATACCAATGTCGAGAGTTGACACGTTAACCCTGCTCACGTGGAATGTACGGGGGCTAGGGAACCCGAGAAAGATCAGGCAGATGTTTGCCTATTTTGACAGATTACATGCGGATATAGTGTATTTACAGGAGACACACCAAGATGCCACGCACACATCTACACTGGGGGCACGGTGGGCTGAATCAGTCACAAGCTCTAACTACTCAACGTACTCCAGAGGGGTTAGCATCCTCATACGTAAGGGCACACACTTTGACATTACAAATGTGAACAGGGACTCGGAGGGCAGAAGTGTGATGGTAGAGGGGAAGGTCAGGGGACAGAGACTCCTGTTACTGAACACGTATGGCCCTAATGTGGATGACCCGGGGTTTTACAGGAAAATCTGGCAGACACTCGCAGATACACATATAGACCACATACTGTGGGGAGGTGATTTCAATGTCACACTACAGGATCAGTTGGACCGGGCTGCACACACCACGGAGCACCATAGCAATGCAAGACATATGTTGCGGGACGCGATAGAGGACCTCCAACTGACTGACATTTGGAGGGAGTGTAACGCCGGGATCACCGCTGCAACACACATTAATGCTGCAAACAACAGTTGGGCGCGGCTAGATTATTGGCTTGGTTCATGAGAGATCCTAACATGGGTTCGACACATCTCGCATCCGCCCAGGACACTGTCAGATCATAATCCAGTTTTGCTACAGATAGAGGTCCCTAAATATGAACCGCCGCCCTTCACTTGGCGCTTCAACGCGACTGCCCTGAAGGACCCGCTTTATGCCACCGCGATACATGAGGCAATCATAGATTACTTCGCAATGAACGGCCCGTCCACGGACGACCCCTGTCTCTTGTGGGAGGCGTTTAAGGTCACAATCAGGGGGGTATGCATTAGCACGTCCTCAGGTATACTGAAGGACATCAGGCGGCAACTGCGCACGCGCGAAACAGCGATACAGGAGCTGGAACACATGTACACACACACTGGGGATACTAAGGTGCTAGGAGACATACAAAACCTTCTAACAGAACACAGACAGTTTGCCTCGGACGAACTCAAATACGTCACTAAACGGGCGACGGCCAGGCGCTACGGGGAAGGAGGTAGACCGGGTAGGGCACTGGCAGACAAAATATGCTCGGGGAGGGCCCCACAGAATATAACAGCCGTCACTAAGGTCACGGGTGAAAAGGTGAACGACATCAAGGGAATTATGACAGAATTTATGACACACTATGGTGCCCTATACCAAGCACGCCCCACGCCCTCGCAGGAAGACTTGCTAGCATACATGGAGGATGTAGAATTGGCCTGGCTGTCAGACGGGCACAGAGCATACCTGGCACGCCCTGTCACGGTCGAGGAGGTTACGGACACAATCATGCGACTGCCGAACAACAAAGCACCGGGGCCGGACGGGTACGTGACAGAATTTTACAAAGAATATGCAGATCTGCTTGCACCTCACTTGGTAAGGCTGTATGGGGCGGCTCACGCAGCTCAAACCCTACCAGGCACCATGAGGGAAGCCTTACTCATTGCGCTCCTAAAGCCGGGTAAGGAGGAGGATAAATGTGACTCATACCGCCCATTGTCCCTTTTGAACGTGGACACAAAAATAATAGCCAGTCTACTGGCGGACAGACTGAAACCGCTCATGCCACTACTAATCAGGCCAGACCAATCTGGGTTCATACCTGACAGGGCCACCACGCATAACACCCGCACACTCTTTGCTTTGGCCCATTACCTATCACCAGACACGAAA
This sequence comes from Lissotriton vulgaris, assembly GCF_964263255.1. NCBI lineage: Eukaryota > Metazoa > Chordata > Amphibia > Caudata > Salamandridae > Lissotriton > Lissotriton vulgaris. The sequence continues at coordinate 658,631,138 of NC_141689.1, forward strand.
GCAGTGGCAGTGCTACTAGACGCTGCCAAAGCATTTGACACAATAGGGTGGGCTTTCATAAAGGCAGTCCTGGTGCGCATGGGTTTCCCCCTGATGTTCCTGGGCTGGATTTCCATGCTGTATACCAATCTGTCGGCACGCATCAGAATAAACAAACATGTCTCGGCACCCATTCCGATATGCAGAGGGACGAGGCAAGGCTGCCCGCTTTCGCCGATGCTCTTTGCATTGATCCTGGAGCCATTGGCATGTAAAATAAGACAGCACCATCACTACTCAGCCATACAGATGCCATCACGCCCCATCCACATATCGTTATACGCAGATGACATGGTGCTTTATGTCAAAAACCCGGCACAAAACCTAAATCCGCTGATGAGGGAGTACATAAGGTTTGGGAGCCACTCCGGATTACAAATTAATTGGGATAAATCACTCATTCTAGCCCTGACAGATAGCACACGCCCTATACCCTTGGACTACCCACTCGAATGGCGGGAGGAACCCACGAAATATTTAGGTGTGTGGTTCCACAGGGACCCAGAACTTGTCATACGCACCAACTATGGGCGAGCGATAGCAGACCTGGGGGATAAAATAAAAAGGTGGAATAAGCTCCCATTGTCCCTGGCGGACCGCACTGCAATCGTGAAGATGGTGATACTGCCCAAATTTTTGTATTTGTTCAACAACATCCCAATAAAGCCGCCGGCGGCGGTGTTTCGCAATATCAACTCCTTAGTACTTAGTCTGATATGGGCAGGGAAACAAGCACGACTGGAACTACGCACCATGACACTTCCATATGCCCAGGGGGGTTTCAAGGTGCCGGACCTCTATCTCTATTATTTGTGCGCCCAAGCGCAATTCGCACATTATTGGCATCACGAAGTACCCTTCTTGACGCATGTGGCGGTAGAGGCGGGGGACACAGACCCGATACCGCTGGTAAACATACTGCTACATACACGCCCCAGGCTGCATGACAGAGACATAAACACGGTAGATACCACCACGGAAGCATGGCGATTGATGGGCAAAGCGGCTAAGACACTACCACTGTATGCTCCAGCTCTGCCCTTGGCGCACAACCCACATATCTCAGTGACACAAGAACAGGTGGGCATGGATCTGCTACGGTGGGCGGGCATAGATAAAATGGGGGACTTGTATCTCAATGGGGTCTTCCAAACGCTAGACAAACTACAGTACATCAGCAACCCGTCCCTACTATTCACCTTTAACTATTATAGGCTCCAAAGAGCACTAAAGGAGCATTATCCGACGTATCCGGAGGAGCCGACCCAGCTAGCACCCCTACAACTCCTTCTCACGACACCCACGGCATCACACCTGGTGTCTAAATTATATACTAGTTTACAGGGAGCGATAGGAGGTGGCACAGATAAAGCTAGAAGCAGGTGGAGCGAGGGACTAGTGACACCGCTAACGGAGGAGGAATGGGCGTCTGCATGCATGCTAACAGACATGCTGACACCAAACGGTAACCTGCGAATCATACACTACAAATACCTCCATCAAGTTTACTACACACCACGGAGACTACAGAGATATGGGTTACAAGAGGATTCAAAGTGTAAAAGATGTAAGCAGGAGGGGGCGGATTTCATGCACCTGGCGTGGCATTGTCGCAAGGTGGCGGGCTACTGGGTACAGGTGGTGCAAACACTGAATGTCATGCTAGAAACTACTTTAATGTGCGATGCCAAAATGTGTCTCTTGGGTATTGAACCAACATTAAGGGCGACGAGGCGAAAGTTCTGTGCAGTGGCGTTGTTGCTGGCGAAAAGAAGGGTATCACTGCACTGGAACAGTACAAAAGGCCCAGAGGTTAAGAGGTGGCTAGAAGATATGGTGTACTGTCGAGACACTCTGAACACCTATGAGGAGGAACTGCCAGCTAGATCAAGGCCCAAAGACTATTGGGAATACCTCAGAACCTACTTATTGGAACAAGGTAATGAGGAGAGGATGAATGTGAGCAATTAGGAATGTTACATGCAGTGTAAATAACAGGTGAACGAGCATAATGTGATATGGGCAGGGAGGGATGATGCTGTGACACAGAGTATACGTTTCTGATGGACACTCCGAGTTAAATTAGGGGTGTTACCATCAAGTTTACAGTTGGGAGAAAAAGTAACCAAAAAAGTGAGAACACTGGCAAGAATATACATTGCTGAAGCACTGTATTTGATAGTGAGTATGATGACGATGTAAAACGCCGCCGGTCCTACGGATGTCGGCTGATGGGCTGTGTACATACCAGAGAGAGCCCGATTGGGCACGTGCAACTGTAGCCGGCCACCACTGGATGTAGGCGAATCACTTGTAATGTATTTTCAGATATGCTAAGTGCGAATAAACTTCTTACACCAAAAAAAAAAAAAAAAAAAAAAAATATCTGTGTTTGTGTACATAATGGGGGAATGTTTCCTTGCCCACGACAGATGTTAGTGTCTTTTCCATCCAGACCACCCAAATCAAAGACAGGTTTAGATCCCCCTGAGGCTGGCAGATGACTGCCTTTTGAAGACCCCAGGCTGACTTGAAAGTGGTACCTGGCGAAGCACATAGAATTTGTGAGAACATGCCATGAGTGACAGAAAGAAATAAAACAATGTGATGCAGTAAGTAAAGAAAATGCAAAATATACCAAATAATCCCCCAAACACATGAGCCAAGGAACTATAGGTTGGAAGTTTTACAAATCCGTTTGGTTGTTTTGCCTGATATTTTACTCTCAGAATTAAAAAAGACAAATGAAAAGGATTCCTGCAGACCAGAAGGACCCAGAGTCTGTAAATCTGGCCCTTAATAACAACTTCATAGTGACTAAACTCAAACATGGAAGGAGTAGAAGTCATGGAAGACGTGTCATATGTCGGGGAACTAGACTACAAACCACAACGTGGGGTGGGACTTCCAGGTTGCAATTCACTTCCAAGTCTGTAGGGGCAGAAGGTTGTTGACAGCTCCTTGCCCCGGCCTATTTGTCTCTTCGCCTGGCAGCCACATCAGGGCCGGTCCTAGAACTTCTGGGGCCCCGGGCGAAAGGGAAAATGTGAGGCCCCTCTAATTTTCATGTAAAATCCAGTCGCGGCCAGCATGACTCGCGGGTGGGAGGTCTTGCAGGGGTTCGCGCGGAGGGTAATTTAAAAATAAAATAAACTTACCTTCCCAGGTCTCGCGTCATCTCTGCTCCTGACCTGCTCTCTTTCTTTGCTGCCTCTGACAGGAACAGGAAGCAGGCAGCCTCCCTCTCCTAAGCCAATCACAATGCTGCAATGGCAGCTTTGTGATTGGTTGGGCCGCCGACCAGCCAGGCGCCTATGGGGAGGACATTTTCTCCATGTAGGGTGCATTGGTGCCTACATGGAGAAAGGCCAGAGTGTGCATGACTGTTTGGTCGGTCCCGAAATTCTACCCCCATGTTATGCTGGTACATCCATTAAGAAAAAGACCCAGACATGGAAATCAGTTGGAGAGTAGAGACAGAAGGGCCTAGAGTCGTAAATCTCGCCCTTGATAACAACATCAGAGTTACTAAACTCCAACATGGAAGAAGTAGAAGTAATGGGAGATGGGTCACTGGAAAATCAGGAAACTAGACTACTAACCACAGTGTGGGATGGGACTTCCAAGTTGCAATTCACCTACAGGCCATTAGAGGCAGAAGGTGTTTTGACAGCTCTATGCCCTGGCTTATTCGCCTGGCAGCAACAGTGGTCATTAGTAAACTCTTTGTTATGCCCAGTGCTCACCAAAGGCACTGCCATATTGAATCTGAGACCCTTTAGATCATCTCTTATGGGGCTCCCAAGCTTACCTAGCTGGAAAAATACTTATTCCAAAAAAGTGCAAATGTCAAAACACTGATTGGGATAGTTACCACGTTTCAGTCCAGCCATGTGAACGTGCATTCTGATCTTGGGTTCTACATTCGAAATAGACCTCCAAAAATAGGTCTTTTTTCACTATTCGTGCATTTGCCACACACTAATATGAAATGTCTGTTGAATGCAAACACCATTGGACCTCTTATCAGTTTTTCTTACTTTTTGGAACTTATTCTCTTAAATGTTTATCTTTTTAACTTAGATTGAAAGTTTGTTTCTTTTTTTGTAAGTGTGTTGATGTTTGGTACATTACAAGCAGTGTCTTTCACATCATCTTTGGGATTGCCTTGTTGCTCCAATAAACCTACCAAAATTAAGCCTATGATATCTTTTGTGAGATTTGTATATGCCTTTTTTAGGCGGTACAGAAAATCAGTAATAACTAACACCATTTCTCTGAGCTGTCTAACCCATAGATTGGCAAACACTCCCCCTTCAACACCATTGTGGAACATGCTGCTAGAGATGGCAATTTGTCTAAGCAAGATGAAGAGGTATAGTTGTTTGCTGTATGGTCTTATTATTCTCTAACTTCTAAAAGTGATTATTTGGTACCACTAACTGGCTAGAAAAGATATTGTCCTTGGATAATGAAAGCTTTGGTCTCATAGTGTCTTTGCAATTCTCAAATGATCACCCTGTTGAGGCTTATTACTATAATAGAGAGTTGCCAATGCAGTGGAACGTCATTGGGTGATGAGGGTAATCTAAGTTTCTTCAAAAGATGCATAACTCTGACATATTTATGTGTATCAAATACAAATCACTTTTCTAAAAACATTGGTTAGTGACTGAGCTACGGAATAGAAAATATTTTTAATGAAAGATGAGAGCGAGGGATTACCATACTGGAAGTTCAATTCATATGTCAACCTGTTTTGTATATTAGTCATTGACACCTCATTTAATAAAAAAGAAAGGGGGAAAGAACGGAGTGGCTGATTCTATTTTGATATTTCAGGGCTGCACCCAGAGTTGGTTTGTCTGCAATGGTTACTACATATGAGCCAGGACTTCTGGGTTTTCCTGAGTTTACATTTTAGATTCGTAAGATCAGCACTATGCTACGGCTGGTCAGTTGTTCCTTTAATAATGAATGCAGTAGTACAGTTAGGACTCCTAACCTTACTACTCCTAAACTGAGAAAAATCCTAACTTTAAAAGTTTTGGTATTCGCAGTATGCATTTAGGAGTCCCAAAGTTAGGAGTCCTAACTTTACTACTCCTAAACTGAGAAAATTCCTAACTTTAAGACTTTCTGTGTTCACAGAAGGCATTTAGGAGTCCTCTCCCCGCAAACGCTGTAAAGGACTTTACCCCATTGCTTCTCCCTCTCTGGACCAACATCAATAATAGTTCACTTCAGCAAGGATGCATCCCGGACTCCCTAAAAGTGGGACAAGTGTCGTCCATCCTAAAGAAACCCACAGCTGTCCCTACCGACCTAAACAACTATTGCCCTATTTCCAATAGTCCTAACTTGGCCAAACTGTTAGAAAATGTGTACACCTCCAAATGACAAAACACATCGAGCACTTTGACCTCCTCAACTCACACCAATCAGGCTTCCGAGCAGGCCACAGCACGGAATCAGCTATGACACACATAATTGATGATGCACTTCAAATACTTGATCAGAACGGTACTTGCCTCCTCATCCTACTTGACCTCTCTTCAGCCTTTGATACGGTCAAACACGAGAACCTATTAGATCCTGTTGAAATAACAGAATGGGTCTATAAGGGTCAGTGCTTAAGTGGTTTACCTCCTTTCTTCATTACCGGACGCAAAAGATCAAGATCAACTATACCATGGCCACACCCGTTCCAGTAACATTAGGTGTCCCACAAGGATCCTCCCTATCCCCGACATTGTTCAATTTAGTCATGGAACCACTCACTGCACTACTGCAAGCATCTAACATGCAATTTCACATAAATGCAGACAATCCCCCCACTCTGCCTTAAAATACACACCCCTGGAGACATCAAACTACTCAACACAACGCTTAGGAACACACAGACATTGTTGGTAGAGAATCATCTCAAACTGAACGCTCTAAAAACGGAATTCATCCTAATAGCACCATCTGCCATAGTCCCCATCATACATGATTGGCTCGAACATCTTACTGCAGTCAACGTTCAACAAACCATTGTGGACTCAGTGAAATCATTAGGTATAACCCTCGACTGCAATCTCAATATGCAGAATCATATCAGTAATGCAACTAAGGGAGCAAATTTCCAGATCAATACATTGAGGAAGCTGAAACCCTTCCTGCCCACCAGTGACTTCAGGACCGCAGTCCAAGCTCTAGATATCCCTCAAGTAGATTATGGAAGTGCCGTTCTCTGTGGCCTCCCCAAATCGACAACCACACCCCTAAGAGCCTTTATTAAAGCTGCTGCGAAACTCATCACTGGCTCTAAAAGAAGCTTACACATCTTTCCAGACTTAAAATACTTGAACTGGCTGCAATATGAAGCTACAATACACCTGAAAATTGGGTGCATGACGCATACGGCCATATATCACAACTCACCCAGTTACCTCGCTCAGAAATTTCTCTGGTGGCTCTAGATCCACAAGAAGCGCAGAAAATCTACTACTGAAACCACAAAGATTCAACAAGAAAAAAACATATAAACTGTCCTTCTAAAGGATGGCGCCCAGTATCTGGAATGCACTCCCCTGAGAAACAGACTTATCTCATCCATGGCATCCTTTAAAAAAGAAGTAAAATCGATTCTCTTGGCAAAATTCACATGAATATAGGCTAAGGAAATCTCGAGAATCACTAATATTCCTTTTATGACAATGGTCAGCAAAACCACCTAGGCACTTCTGTTGCCTTTGCCTTGACTCTATGGGTATGCATTGTCTTACACCGTTTTGCTCACCTTTGCACAAAATGTTATGTTAAATGATTTCTGTTGTCTTTATAACCTCTATGTGTGTAAAGCGCTCTGATATCTGCGAGGATATAGTTTGTGCTCTTTAAAACTTTCAAAATAAATAAATAAATAAAGAGATAAAGAGTGACTTTTGAAACAGATCTAGTGGGGCTGAGCATAAAAAATATTTATTAGTAAGGTTTTTCTCTATTTTATTACAGGTTTTTTTTTAGAATGACAATTAAAACATTATTTTTATTCTCTTAATTTTGGAGTGCGTTGAGTAAATATGAAGAGATGGCTATGCATCTCTTTTACGATGATTAAGGACCTGTCTATAGCTACACTGTAGCTCAAGAAAATTTACCAAAGTCATTTTCGCATGTTTCTGTTCCGAATGGAAGCTGTACATGCGCTCTCATTAAAAATGGTGGTCAGACTGATGCATGTGTCTTTGTCTAATTAGCAGTTTCAGTGCTTACAGTTAGGTTTGTCAAGGGCCTAAGATGTCTAAGTCAGAAGACATATGTTATGCTTCAATGTGATCCCACCTCGCTGCCATCCACTGGACCTTCTGCTGTTGGAAATAAAATTAAGTTTCCGAAGTTTTTGCACATGTGGGATTTTAAGAAGAGGCAATGAAACTTTAATGGCATCATACATTACAGAATGTGGGTTTTGAAAGGCAATGATGTGAGAGGGGATCATTGAGGAGTTTGCCTGTTATTATGATGTAATCTGAGAGGGATTCCCAAGTTTCTCCTATTGAGTCCAGTCATTATTCAATGCCCTGCTTCTATTTAGTTAGTGGTGTGTCACAAATCCAATTTGGTGGGTACCAATCTAATTTTGCCAATTGGGCCATTTGCCTTTTGTGTCCTGGGGCACACGTACCACAGATCCTTAAACCTCAGACCAAGTACGAAGTACCAAGGGGGCATCACTAGAATATTGAAAGACAGACAATTCTGGCCTTCCCACAAACTCAATAAAAAGGTGCAATGGGTGGAACCCCCTTGAGCAGTATTGACCTTACCCAAGAACAAATGAAACCCACCTTAAAAACCCTTTGTTCACTCCAGTAAATACACTCTAAAATGTCAAGGTTTTGTATAAACTACTAACTAGGTACTGGAATTGTATCAGTTTGCCAGAGTTCCATAATACCCTGGAATCTACACTACGTTCTGGAATAGACAATGTTATTGAGTTAGAGACCGAAATTACTAACTGGCAATAAAAAGCGAATGAAATTCATGCACCATTAAAGAGGAAATAGAGTTGCCATAAGAGGTATGAGGCCTCTAAGTGGTTCACCATAGAGCTGAAATTAGCAAAGCTAAAAACCCACCAGGCTGAACTCAAATGGCGGCAAAGCTATTCTCCTGCAACAAGGAAAACATATGTAAACGCTTTTACAGACTATGAAGCAGCCATTTTGGAGGCAAAAAAGCCTTCTTTATGAGCAGAGGTCTGAGCTCTGTAAATAAATCAAAAGACATCTTTAATATAGTTAAAGAACTATCCAACCCAGACCGTGTAACACCTACCATCATTCCCTCGCAGGCCTTAGGTGACGATTTGAAGGACTTCTATGTGAACAAAATTAAGACAATACAAGATTCCATTTCTCCTAGTTCACAGTACTGGAAATCACATTAGCAATTCACAAATCCGGTAACACTCTCTCCCTTTCAGAACATGACCCTAGATCGACTTACAGAATTAAGTAACAATGTAAAATCTGACTCACCCAAAGACCCTTGTCCTTCTGCTATACAAAAAGACATTCCCGCCCGCTTTCCAGATACCTTCCTCTCTTTGCTCAATCTATCTCTGGAGCAAGGTGTGGTTCCACAGGCTTTCAAAGAGGCAGTGTTAATCCCGCTTCAAAAGAGAGTCGGAATAGATCCCAGACAATTGTGCAACTACAGACCTATCTTGCTTCTCCCACATCCTGCAAAAATACTTGAGGCACATGTAGCAAAACTCCTATGCGCCTTCATTGGAGAGACCACATATTTGGACTCTCATCAAGCAGGTTTTCAGCCATCGCACTCAACCGAATCAGTCATCTTAAGTGTAGGGGGTTTCCTGAAGGAGGGAGCAGACAAGGGGTGTACGCAGGCACTTGTCCTGCTCGACCTGTTGGCTGCATTCAATACCGTGGATCACACAATATTAGCGGATAGAATGTCAGCGGCAGGTCTGAGACGAACGTCCTTAAACTGGATGAATTCCTTTTTGAGGGATCCCACCTAGACTGTTAGGCTGGCGTCCTATAATTCTGCCCTGGGCAATACCACCTGTGGTGTACCACAAGGCGCGTCCCTGTCCCCCCACATGTTCAACCATTATATCTGCCCCTTGATCTATTCCCTCCAATGTAGGAGGGTTAAGGTCTACAACTATGCAGACAATATGCAGTTTATTTTCCAAATAGACAAGACAGAGGACTCTAAGGCATTTTCCCAAACACCATGCTATTTATTAAAGACTGGATGAAGCTGAAGCTGAAAATATTTGTAAAGCGCTCTGTGACCAAGCGGTTTCCTGGCGCTGGAGGGATGATAGTGTCTGATGGTGGAGGCGGCCAGGAAATTAGAGGTTAGTAAAGGCTTGGGCGTACAGATGAGTTTTGAGCGGCTTATGGAATTGCAGATAGTCAGTAATGGACCTAATGGTGGGGGGAAGACTGTTCCAGAAGCAGGGGGCAAGAGTGGAAAATCTGGTGCCACCGATTCTGCATTTGCGGAAGCAGGGAATGCAGAGGAGGGCCTGACTGGAAGAGCGAAGGTTACGGCGAGGATGATAGTGAGTGATCAAGTAGTTGATGAAAGCAGGGGCAGTGCGGTCCCGGGCCTTGAAGACTAGGCATCCCATCTTGAAGAGAGCTCTCTGTAGGATGGGAAGCCAGTGAAAGGATTTGAGGAGAGGGGTGGTATGGTGGGACTTGGGAAGCCGATGGATAAGGCGAGCGGCCTGGTTCTGAATGGTTTGAAGGCGCCGGACCTCGTAGGCAGGGATGCCCACGTAAAGGCAATTCCCATAGTCCAACCGTGAGAGAATCATGGCCATGACAATTATTTTAAGGGCATAAGTGGAGAAGAAACGGGAGATCTTGCGAATGATCCTAAGGGAAAGAAAGCAGGATGAAATGACAGAGCTAACCTGGGGACGCATGGAGAGGTGCTGACTGATTTTAATGCCCAGAGTTTTAACTGTCCCTGAAGGAGCTGGTGAGGGGCCGAAGGTGGAAGGCCAAAAAGCAGACGTCCAGGGACTGTTGGCGCCACCAGTCAGGACCTTCTCCGTTTTGTCCGGGTTGAGCTTAAGGGAGTTTTTATTCATCCAATCAGAAATAAAAATAAGCACAGATTGGAATTTAAGAAGAGAATCAGGGGCTGGGGCGAGGTCAAAAACAAGCTGGAGGTCATCAGCGTAATTATACACAGAGACCTCCATGTTGAGTAGAGAAATAATAAGGGGATAGATATAAACATTAAAAAGAAGAGGGGACAGGGACGAGCCTTGGGGGACCCCGCAAGGCACCGACGGGAGGGAGCAGAGAAACCGGAAAGACGGACGGCCTGCGTTCTGCCCCGGAGGAATGAGGAGAGCCAGGAGAGGGCAGTACCCTGGATGCCCGCTGCCCTGACACGGTCGAGAAGGATAGAATGGTCGACCGTGTCAAAGGCAGCGGAGAGATCGAGTAGCACCAGTGCCTGGGGAGAATTGGAATCCGCCTTGTTCTTCAACTCATCAAGGATGAAAATGACCACAGATTCGTTCGAATGGGCTGGGCGAAAGTCAGCTTGGTGGGAGGCTAAGCGATGATTTTCCTCTATGTAGGTCGACAGGCACGAAGTGATGTGGCTCTCCAGAATCTTGCTTAGGTAGGGAAGCAAGGAAATGGGTCTTAAGTTAGCGGGAAGGGTGGGGTTAGAACCTGTTTTTTTCAGAATGGGAATGACTGCAGCTGATTTAAACTGTGAGGGAACTTTACCTTGGGAAATAGATGTGTTGAGGAGGGATAAAGGGGGGGTCAGGGCAGCCAGAAAATAACTGTTGTAAGATACAAGCCGGACCACAGTCAGCAGGGGAGCCTGACTTGACCTTCCCAAGAAGGGCAAGGAAGGATTCCTGCGAAATGAGAGGGAAATGGTCAAGGGAGGAAAGCAGGGGAGGAAGGGGGGCAGCGGGAAGAAGAGAAGATGGCGGGTGGATGTTCTGTTTAATATTAGTAATCTTCTCGAGAAAGAAATCGTTCAGGGAAAGGCAGAGAGATTGGGATGGGATTGGGATTAATTCTGTTGGATGCGGCCAGATTGTGGACAATGGAGAAAATCTCCTTAGATTTGTCAGGTGTCGACAGAATTTTACCCGAGAAGTATTCCAGTTTGGCTGAGAGAATAGCTCTCTTATAGTTTTTGAGAAGGGACCTGTATCGGTCCCTCAGGAGGGGGCAATAATTGTGCCTCCACTGGCGCTCTGACTGGCGAAGGGCCAGTTTGAGTGCTTTAAGGTCACTAGAAAACCATTTATTGGCTTCGTGGAGGTGACAAGCCTTGACCACCCTAAGGGGAGCGACCAGGTCACAGGAAGAGGACAGCCAGGAATTAAGCGCATCAAATTGAGAATCGAGGGGAAGGTCGGATAGCTCGGGAAGAGAAATTGCAAGGGAGGAGTGGAGGGTGTTAAAGTCCACTCTGTTCCAATTTCGTGCTAAGATGTTCTTGGGCAGAGGGGGCCTATTAACGACTGAGAGATCTATGGAGAAGGAGATAATGGAGTGATCCGACCAAGGACAGGGGAGAATGACAGTGAGGGATATCGTTCAACCAGCCGACCATATTTGGTCGAGAATATGGCCATGGACATGAGTTGGAGCATGAATGTGGGAAGTAAAGTTAAAACAGCGGAGACTATTTGGAGGTCTGATCTTCCCTAGGGTCACCAGAGTCATAACCACCTCAAATTGAACTCTGATAAAACAGAGATAGTCATATCAAACAACAGACTACAACATTGGACGCCAGGAAACTGGCTGGTTACATTAGGCATGCCACCTATCACGCACAGATTAGGTTGGTCACGTCATCGTGCATATATCAACAACATAATTTCAAAATGACCAGGAGACTCTTTACTTGGGAAGCAAGTGTGGTGATCATGTTGGCCATGATTATGGCCAGGTTGGATTATGACAATGCCATCTACTTAGGTCTCCCAGCTAAACAAACTCACAGGCTTCAGCTGATACAGAACCAAGCGGCCAGAGTATTCTTCCAGCAGCTAAGACTCTGCATACTAAGCCATTGATGAAGCAGCTTCACTGGCTTCATGTGGTTCAGCGGTCTATGTTTAAGACAGACAGCATGCTTTTCAATGCAATCCTAGATAGATGCCCTAAATTTATTTCTACAAAGATTTCACCGTACCTCCCCAAACGGAACCTTAGATCAGCTACAATGAATCTGCTAACGATTCCAAGATTTAATCGCAAGAGAATGGGTGGTTCACGCTTTTCTATGTTAGGCCCCAAATTCTGGAACTATCTTTCAATTGATATCAAACAAATGCTGGATTACATGTGTTTCAGGAAAAAACTGAAAACTTGGCTGTTCACCCAAGCCTATTGTTAGATAGCATCTCAGGACGGCTTCCAACTCAGCGCCAAGAGACCTTTCGGTGAACGTGCACTCAATAAATTACCCTAAACAAATAAAATTTAAAGGAAAGGTATTGGAAACTTCCGGATTTGACCCCCTATTAACTAATAAACAACTGTAGTTTTCCAAAATGCAGCAAATGCTTTCATTACATTTCAGGCTAAGAGAGCAGTGGAGCAGATCCATTGGTGTGCAGGGCCTTAGGCTTTCCAGCTCATTCAAACTTTCTGCTCCCCTGCAAACCGTTCAAAAGGGAGTTGTTCAATCAAACATTTGAATGCTAGTTAATCGATGATACTGAGGTGAAATTGACATAACTACAGTATCCAAGTTGGAATTTAATTGCTTGAAATATTCCATATAGTCTCCCTTTTCCTCTCACAATAATTTACCCTCATTGCTATGTAGGCACCTACAAAGACAATAAAACACTGGTCAAACCATGGTATCTTTTGGTAAACTGCTCTTTCTGTATATCTTATAAAACTTCTAATGATTACTTATGTATAGGAGCATGCTCTGAAGTTGCAGCATAATGATGTTTGATGCTATAAATGTTTTGTCTGCGGTTAAAGGTAGTGTGATGAGGAAAATATCAGTAAATACATTTTAAAAATTGGCGCGAGGGATTGTTTGATAAAAGTCAAACATTCTGCTCAAATGAAAGGTTTTTCAGCCAAAGAGATATTTACTCTAAGTGAGATACACATAAATCAAAAGAAATAAGCAAATCAAGAATTCAGAACAAGTTTAGGTGAAAGATCTTAACCAATTGAATTAGAGAGTCAATTTTACTATCCTGAATTGCGCTTGAAATATTCCTGAAAAAGGGTTGACACCTAGGGCAAAAAGCTCTTGCATTGATTGATATCTCGGACACTTTTATTGTGACCTCCCCATCAAGAGCGCTCACAGCTGGGCATTGTTGATGGGGAGATTATGTCAAGGCGTCTGGCCCCAGTGTAAAAGCTGTTATGTGCTCATGTGCCCCCTCTTTCTGACCCTCTGCATTGGAGTGGGAGACTCTCCTGCTCCCGGTGAGGAGAGTGTGATGGTCCTGCAACTGGTGTGCTCATGTCACTGACACAACAACATCAGTTGCAGGACCGGCACCCAAGAAATGGTTTCCCTAACAGGGCGAAGGGGGCTAAAAATAGCTCCATCCGTGGTGCTTATAGGAGACTCTACCAAAAGGGAGGTATTGTTGAAAAGCTGAGAAACTCAGCGTTCCAGAATTGCCTCTCCTGGCCTGCAATGGGCAAGACAATTGCAGTGAGATGTGATCACCTGGTGCTTCCACTAGACACTAGGGGTTATTTTTTAAGGGATGAGTACCTCTTCAGTCCATGGACCTTTGCCCCACCCCACGATGCAACTTTCTCCCCCTCCCTGGATGAGGTGAAGATGTTTACCTCAAATCTCCACCACTGTGGAGGCAGAAAGCTCACTAGACACAAGGGAATTCACATTTTTAAAAAGGGTGGGGGGCACGAGCATCAGACCACGCCCACCATCCCTGAAGGGGCATTAAAGCCTTTCTTACACCCATGAGAGGTATATTGGGTTGTTTGTCCTCAATTTGCCCTCTGGGGATTGAAACGTCACTAGAAACCATACCTCACCCCAAAAGGGGCAAAAGAGTTCTTCGAGGGCAAACAGAAGGTTTACCTTAGTTGGGTGTTTACCCATATTCTGCCTCAAGGGGGTAGAAAGTCCCAACAGACACCAGGGATTTTATATTTGGGAAAGAAAATGTAGCCGCGGGGAAAAAAGAGGTGGGGCCATCACACCCTGCCATTCGGTCATGTCCTCACCTCCTAAAGGAACAATCTAGCCTTCCTGCCTTCCTGGGGAGCTGAAAGGAGGTTTGCACCAATTTGCCTCGTGGGGGAGTGGGGTGCAGAAAGCACATAGGATGCCAGAAATGGTTTTTAACCCCTTCGATGCTCATGACGGAACGGTTCCGTTATGAGCATCGGTTGAGCTGTGCTCATGACGGAACCGTTCCGTCATGACCACGCCCGTTTTCGTTAGGGCTCAGCACGGCGGTAAATCTTACCTGCACGGATGTGGTTAATGAAATAATGGGTTGAGGGTTTAGACAATCATGACATTAGGCCTCAACCCCACACATAAAGCCTCAACAGTCCTTCTGCTCCCTTGTGGTCTAAGCCATCCCTTATCCTGATGGCAGACAAGAGAAAACTTTGATTCTTCTGAGCAAAGTACCAAACATTTGTAGTTGGGCCTTGTGCCTGCAACAGGGTCAAATCAAAACAACGTCCATGCTGAGTGTATATGGCAGTGGTTCTTAACCTATTACATCCTACTCAAAGGGTCAATGACTGTTTAGGAAATTACATAATCTGTGTAGAATAATAAAGTATATATTCATAAAAATAAAATGTACTTTTTTAAAACACTTTATGGGAGAAGGAATTTGAAAGTAGATGCTAAAAATGAATTTTGTAACCTTATGTCAATTAGTGGTAGCAACTCAGTTACTGCAAGAGTAATCGAGAATGGGTGATTTGTGGCCTCAATCAAAGTACTTATATATGCCAACAAAGAGAGACTATGCATTAGCAGCAAAAACACAGATGTATATGTGAGTGTCTAGCATATTGCCTCATCTTTCAAAATTAAATACATTTTGCAAAACTCCAACTTCCCTATTAAGAATAAAATTAGGATTTTGCATATTTTTTGTTTGTGATCTTAATGTGAAAATCATAAAGAATCGACAGTCTAAAGATAACAACCACTTAGACCAAGCAGAATGCAGGGGTATTGAATTAGACAATATATTAACTGAGCACATTCTCAGTAATGTCATGGATGTAGGTCATACCCCTAGCACGCATTGTGCTCACACGTTTAGAGGCAGAGATTGCCTCTCGGCCATTGATTTTATCTTAATGTCCCCCCACTTAATAGATCGCGTAATGAAATCCACAGTGATGGAAACAATATTTGGAGATCATAACCTTCTTATAGTTACTTTGCACCTAGGGCCTAGCCCAGTATATGCTAATTAAAATGGTGTGAGAGATATTACACCCTCGGGAGATGGTCTGCGACTAAAATGGAGGGGAGTTGACAGTGGGGCAATAATAGAAACCGTGAAAAAGGAACATCCCCATATAATCAACTCCTGCCTATCCCTGGATGGGAATTGCCACAGGATAATTGTGGACTTTGGCAAACTGTGTCTTGCCATAAAAACTTGCTTATCAGTCCCATTGCCAAAGATAGGGAAAAACCCTAGGTGGTTCGACCCCGCCTGTTCATTAGCAAATAGGGCATTGCGTAGGGCATCAATTACTAAGCCCAGGTGCATAGCAGAGGTACAGGCGGCTAGAAGATCTTATAAACTTAAAATAGCTGAAAGGAAGGCTGCATTACTGACGGAACAGTGGGAGTCGCTGGTTGGAAGTGCAAATCTGAGGAGCCGCGGCCCCTTCTGGACGGCCATGAGGAAAAGGCGAGACATGGGCAAACAACTAACCCCAATGAGCTGTAATATTACCAGCAGTGCCTGGGAGGCCCATTTCTCTAAAATATATGCAGCACCACCTGAGGAAATAACAAGTTTTGTTCCTGGACAATTGTGTGGTTTACAGATTGACCTCTATGAGGTAGAAGTAGCAATCTGACAGAGCCTTGGCAACAAGGCTTCTGGTCCTGATGGACTCCACATAGATGGACAGAAGACACAAACCTATTGGACCCGTGTCAGATGGGATTCAGGAGCAAGGTGGGTACGGTGGAGCAATGTTTGAATTTAACGCTGATAATTGACAAGTATAACATTGCTAGATCGTCCCCCATCTACCTTGCGTTCATGGATCTCTCATCCGCTTTTGATTTAGTTGACAGATCCAAACTTTGGTCCATTCTTTTGGATTATGGACTAGATGAGGCCCTTGTTAATTTTCTGGCTTATCTTCATACTGATTTAAGGGCACAAGTCAGGATTGGGATGGGTGGTGAAGTATCCGGAGCTATTAAAATTGGTAGGGCGGTAAGAGAGGGGTGCATTTTAGCACCCCTGCTGTTTATCATTTATATTAATGGGTTAGCCAAAGCCCTAAAACAAGTGACCAGAGACGTGCCTATAATCCAGGGGCAAGCACTACCAGTTCTATTATACGCAGGCGATGCGGTTCTTATGGGCCGCACACCTAACACCCTCCGTTTACTTGTTAAAACTTTTGTCCAACATATGGAGGGTTTAGATCTGCGTGTAAATTTTAAAAAATCTTTTATTATGCCATGTGGGCCTAGCAAACGAAAGCTCAATACTATACATGTAGGGACAGATAAATTAGAATCTGTGACTACATTTCCATATTTAGGGTTGGTGTTTGCTGCAAACGGCTCACGGAGTGGGCATTCGGCCCACACCATGGGCAAGTTCTCGAACACCACTAACTCTATTTTGAGCTTGTCCCGCCCAAAGAAAATAGGTGCCACTAGAGCCATTTTAATTTTTTTTAGATTACAGTGCATACCAGTAGCAACATATGGGGCAGAGGTTTGGGGTTTGGGGAAAAATCCCAGTATTCAGCGAGAAGAAAGCCGCTTTTGTAGAAAAATACTGTGCGCCCCAATCTCATCCTCTGAGTTCATCTGCCACAAAGAACTGAACCTCCCCTATGTATGTGATTTTATTAGAACTAGACCAGCTCTATTGTGGATTAGGATTTGGAGGAATAACTCAGCCACTTCAACACAAGACATTATAAAAGATTGTCTAAAATGGGAGCATGGCTGGGAAATTCCCTGGCTCGCAAGAGTTTCAAAGACACTGCGCCGTGGGCAGGGGAGATCTTTTCACCAACCCATCCATGATTGAGCCAAAAGATAATATTGAGGTCAAACAAGCACTATATCCACTTTATAACTCAGAAAGAATGGAAAGGGAAACACTTACATCTACTGTTGTGATATATATGGGGAACGAATTGTGTAGGCAACCACTTCCATCCGACCTCACTCTCCCCATGACTAATTGGGAAAGATCATTGTTACTCCGCCTTAGAGCGGGCTCTGTAAAAATTTTATTGGGCTTTCCCCTGGGCTATCATCACAGTACACAATATAACCCATGTCCGTGCAATAACTCAAGCACACAGAACGATCTACACTTCTGTAAATTTTATCTAAAGTATATTAACTGGTTTTTAACTCCGTATTTTAGAAAACGAAGACCCCTCTCATTGGGGAGTCTTATTCTATGTTGCTCTCCCTGGATACAGATGAACTGACCTTTCATACTAGCACTTTTTTGAGATTAATAACGCGTGTACGTAAGACTAAGGAAAACCCTTGAATCTAACTAATGAGAGCTGTAAAAGATTTTAATGATCATGATTACTGTGACTAAATTCGTCATGATATGTAAATGTTTTTATTGCTGTACTTTTATGAATTTTATGAAATTTGAATAAAGGTCATTTTGAATTGAATTGAATTGAACCTAAAATATTATATTATTTGTGAATTTGATTGATGTATTCTTGTTTATGTATTTTGGCGTATTATTGTGAGGTACACATCATGGAAATTGTTTAGGCAGGGGTACCCAGCTTCCAGTTGTGATTAAGTGGGCGTCAACAGAAATCAAAAGATTAAGCGCTGCAGTTCTATGATCTTCACAAAGTCCCTGGTTTCTTCTGTTCCTATTGTGGATGCTAGGCCCAGTCAAACAAGCAGGGTAACTTTTCTATTGGGAGACATGTGAGGATACTTGGTAGTTGGTATTTCATGGATCTGCACAAATTCCTGAACATTCTCATGCAGAAATGTGAGAAAAGGGCATGATTGTCAGCATTTTTTAAGGTTTTCAGGTCATTGTGGGTAGGAAAACACAGTTGGATGCGCTCAAGGCACAACTCTATAGACTGAAGGCCTCATTTATGAAAAGTGATGCATTGCTACGTGAATGCGATACGTCACTTTTCATTGCGCCCTCCTTGTGACATGCTGGATGCGTCATATTTACAGTATGACGGATCATGTCGCAAGAAGTTACAAAAACGTCAGTATTTCTGATGCATCAGTAAGTGCAAAAATGACGCATTGCTGGAGTGTGTCACAAAAGTGACACAACTCCAGCAACAGGTTATTTCAAATGGGCAAGTCCCATTTCAAATATGCCTCCGCCAGTCTTACTCCTGCTGTGAGGGAGGAGTAAGATATTGATGCATTTGGGTCCTAGAAGTGGCGCAGTGAAATCTCATAGATTTCACTGCATCACTTCTATGAGGCTTTCTTGCGTCAGAACGCCCACCCTGCACACATTATACCTGGCACAGGTATAATGTGACACAAGGGTACGCAGATGTGTAAATATGACGCAACATGGCACATTTTTCACGCCACTGGTGCATCACAGAAATTGACGCACCAGCGGTGCAAAAGTGACACAAGGGCTCATAAATAAGCCCCTTAGTTTTCAATGCTGTCTGTGTTTGGTTGGTGTCCTTGGGTAGCAGCCGAGCTCAGGCCCAAATACTGCAGCTACTTCTATTACAAACCAGGTAATTTTTCTGATAGGTAATATTGATTTCTCCACGTTGCATTTTAGGGCTTAATGTGTTGTGGGTGTTCACCAACACAAGTGTGGTGCTGCTGGTATCAGGAGTAGTGTGTGAAGACTGTGTGGCTGACTGTTTGTGGATCTACAAATATTCTGGAACTTCCCTTAAAGAAATATGGGAAAAAGTATTGCTAAGTCAAAGTTTGAGATTTGAAGGGGATTGTGGGTAAGAAAGGTTAGTGTGATACACACAAGCCAGACTCTCCTGGACTCCCCTGGGTGTCTAGGTTTCAGAAATGTCGGTTTGGTAGGTGTCCCTGAATTGCAGGTGAGCCCAGGCCTAAAATCCCAAGCTACCAACATTGCAAAAAATTGTTTGCTTTTCTCTTACAAATTTGATCTGTCCATGCTGTGTTTTGGGGCCTTTCCCATCACGGGCACAAGGACTTCCAAGAAAAGTGAGGTACTGCTTTTATCAGGACAAGTGCATAAACAATCAATGGTAGGAATTTGATGGATCCACTCAGATTTTGGAACTTGACCTCACTGAAATGTGAAAAAAATTGATGTGGTCGGCCAAAGTTTAAGATTTCCAAGGGCTTCTTGGTAGGAAAAATGTTGTGAGATCCGCATACGTCCCCCAACTTGAATTCCCCTGGGTGTAAAGTGAGCTAGGGCCCAAAATCTCCATTTTACCACACCTCTATGTCGAGTCACTCTTGTCTCAGATTTTTCGATGTCTCCACGTCGTGTTTTGGAGTTTTTTGTGTTGCCGATGCTAGGCACAGTAACACAAGTGGAGTACCATTACAATCGTAAGATACGTTAGAACTCTGTGTGGTATGAATTTCATCAATCCCTATAGCTTCAATTATATTTCAGAGCTTACTCTTACAGAAATGTGAGGAAAATTGATGTTTTTAGAAAACCTTTGAGATTTGCAAGGCCTCTTGGTTAAGAAAACCTTTACGTGAAACACACAAGTCAAGTCACCCTGGAAGAAGGTACTTGCTGTGTCTTATTGTTCAGTCTGGGCTCACAGAACCCAATCAGGTGTGGATATTAAGCAGCAATCTTTTATTTTTGGCCTTATGATATTTCCCTACGATACTATATGAGCAATACGAGTGCCCAAAAAGCTTCTGGGAGAACTGATTCACCTTTTCGCTTTGACTTCAATTTGATACTGCTGCGAAAAAATACAAAAAACAAAAACCTTGACAAAGTCCTCTATGGCTGAGATACCCGCCACCCCCTCTCGACACAATCCCCAAGGATGGGAAACCGGAAACAGTTCTGAACTTTTGGAAGGCGGGAGGGAGTGACCCTCCCGGCCGTATTTATTAAAATATGAAACAAAATGAAAACATTAAAATAACAGTTTCATATTATGTACAATTTCTTTTCCACATTACGATGTTTGGCTAACCTTAACATATTTCTAATACAAAGGTTCTCCTAGCCGAAACTAACATCCTTCAAAACATTTTAACTTGAAATTGTACATCCTAACGTTAAGGGCCAACGGCAAGGTCGTAACCGGTGTCAGATCCCTAAACCAGAATTACCCCCCCCACTTGCGAGGGGCGACCGCACAGAGGCTGTACCTCATGTGCATCTACCAATTTCCCTTGACTTGACGGGGGCCCCAATGAACTCGACGCCATTTAATGGTCGTCCGAGGACTCGTGTGAGGTGTCTAGAAGGTAGCGTAAACCCCCCTCCCCACCCCACACAACTTACCACATCTGCCGTCGCAGGTGTCCTGGCCCCGGGAAATTCCCAGGAGGGGCCCGTAGCCCCTCCTATCCAGGAAGGGGCCTTGACCGCCTTCCCTTTCCTTCCGGCGGCCCATCCTTAGAAGGGACCGCCTCCCCGTTGAGGGGCCAATGGCCACCTCCCCCGGGCGCTCCCATCCGTAATGGGTGACGCCCCCCCCCATAGGGATCTTCCAATTACTGCTCACCGATCATGACCTTACCGCCCGACCAAAATAAATACGACAATTAACTGAGATCACTAAATTAAAAACAACCATAACTGCTTCACGTATGATTACTGATCAACACTCGTGCAATAATACTTTATTCAAAATTAAAAACATACTGTAAAGAATCCTTCGCTTTATTGCATACTCAAATAACACTTTAATCATCACAACCTGTAAGAAATAGAGTTACCACATCAAAACTTTATTTCAAAACCACTTGCTGTCTTCAGGGGCTGGTGGGTGGGTCAAAATTGGCTCTTCGTTCCGTCTCGAGCTCACGTGCAGCGGGGAGGTGCAGCTTCAGAGCACAGGAACAAGAGGATGCTTCCTTGGCTTGTTGCTCCTTTTATCCGTCTTCGGGCGGGCGTAAACCCGCCTCCGCCCGCCTCCGGGGGCGTGGCTGGCGGCTTCAGTGTCTAGGACAACCCACTCCAGGGCGGGAAAAAAGCGCGCCCCGGCTACGCCGCTTCGGGCATACCAGCCGAGACTCGCCTCCCGCCCAAGATGGCCTCCCGGGGGGATCGGGGTACTCCACCATACGTTTGGGGGGACCGAGTGGTCGCCCCTTTCCATATGGCTGAGATACCCGCCACCCCCTCTCGACACAATCCCCAAGGATGGGAAACCGGAAACAGTTCTGAACTTTTGGAAGGCGGGAGGGAGTGACCCTCCCGGCCGTATTTATTAAAATATGAAACAAAATGAAAACATTAAAATAACAGTTTCATATTATGTACAATTTCTTTTCCACATTACGATGTTTGGCTAACCTTAACATATTTCTAATACAAAGGTTCTCCTAGCCGAAACTAACATCCTTCAAAACATTTTAACTTGAAATTGTACATCCTAACGTTAAGGGCCAACGGCAAGGTCGTAAACGGTGTCAGATCCCTAAACCAGAATTACCCCCCCCACTTGCGAGGGGCGACCGCACAGAGGCTGTACCTCATGTGCATCTACCAATTTCCCTTGACTTGACGGGGGCCCCAATGAACTCGACGCCATTTAATGGTCGTCCGAGGACTCGTGTGAGGTGTCTAGAAGGTAGCGTAAACCCCCCTCCCCACCCCACACAACTTACCACATCTGCCGTCGCAGGTGTCCTGGCCCCGGGAAATTCCCAGGAGGGGCCCGTAGCCCCTCCTATCCAGGAAGGGGCCTTGACCGCCTTCCCTTTCCTTCCGGCGGCCCATCCTTAGAAGGGACCGCCTCCCCGTTGAGGGGCCAATGGCCACCTCCCCCGGGCGCTCCCATCCGTAATGGGTGACGCCCCCCCCATAGGGATCTTCCAATTACTGCTCACCGATCATGACCTTACCGCCACAGGCCGGATAGTTGACTGGCTATCCGGACCCCCCACAGAAAACTCCTGCCGAAAGGTCATGGTTTAAACTCTTTAGCCAAGCTATGAGGTCTCCTATGAGTAACTCATTCCCCACCCGGGACAAATGGACCCCATCCCCCAAATACATACTGTCTCCCTTGATACAACCATGAGGAATAGAATGCAGTGCATTTGAACGAAACAATCTACCCAATTTGTTATTCACTTTCTTCACCGAATGATTTATAGCAGAAACCGAATTCGCCCCCCGCCACACTTTACGTGGAATCATATGGGACCATGCAATTGTGCACCCTGGAACCCTTCTCGCCAACCAACTTACTGTGGAAAGTATCGCCTCGAGAAGAAGTCGTCTACCAGTGGTCACCAAATCGTTGCCCCCAAGATGGACTATGATTATAGATGGCGGTGACCTTGTCCGCCCTAACAAACCCTCACAAAAGGATTGAAACTGGTCAATACAGAGCCCGCCCCTTCCGTAGAAGGTCACCCTGTACCCGTATTCCCCAGCCATGTGAATCATGTCACCTGCTTTGAATACGTCCGCGGCACGCCTCACGTATGAGTGGCCCACGACCCACACCACTTTTTCCGCAGCCGGTGATGTTTGACCGCTGGTTCCCAGGTGTCGGGTCGACTGCACAGTCCGCCCCGCCTCGTAAGCTTGCGAAACTGTAAACCAAACAAAAACAAGAAGCGTGAGTACATGATAGCAGCTTCACAACATGTGCAACCGCACATACCTTTTGTAACAATTCGAGGACCAACGCCCCAAACGTTTCACTTTTTCTACACTCAGACCCCTGGCTGTAGCCTCAGTAGCAGCCCCTATCCGAAAGGAATGGGTCCCAAACTCGCCGGGGTCCAAGCCCGCGGCCGAAATTGCCATTGTAAGCACCCGCTGGAACTGAAACCTCGTCAGTGGGGTGGCATCAGCGTGTCTCAACAA
Organism: Lissotriton vulgaris; assembly: GCF_964263255.1. Classification (NCBI taxonomy): domain Eukaryota; kingdom Metazoa; phylum Chordata; class Amphibia; order Caudata; family Salamandridae; genus Lissotriton; species Lissotriton vulgaris. The sequence goes on from NC_141689.1 coordinate 658,654,458, forward strand.
GGTCCCCCCCCATGATGCCGCCCTCTGCGCTAGATACTCCTCTACACAAACAACAGGGCACATGGGAGATCCGGGAATCCGATGTATGACTACGCAATCCCCGATCGCACCCTGATCGGCCTTGGACCTGACAAACGAGACAATCATCGTCTCCCCCTTAACCTGAATGTGCTCTCGGCACAGTCCCCCCACCGTATCCCGCTTGTTCTTCGCCACCAGTTCGCTTACCCGCATCGCCCCATGGAATGCTAATGCAAAAGCGGCCCGGAATAACACGGTTTCATACTGGGATGAACATGTCGCAGGGAGTACGGATAATAACAGGGCCAACCTATCCAGACCTATCGGGTGCCTCTCATCTACTCTGCGACCCTCAAGGCGTTGCCACCCACGCAGCGCTTTCTGCACTACGAAAGACGCTGTCGGGTCCTGGATCCCATGAGCCCTTGCCATAAAGGAAATGGCGGCCCGATGCCTCTGGGCCGTAGCTACTGATTTGCCTGCCTGATGTAAAGACAGCAAAAATTTTACGACAAGCTCTTCCTGGCCCCAAAGCTCCCCCCTAGCAGAACCCAAAAAGACCAATAGGAACGGGAACACCCCTTCATATGCCTTCCTTGTCCTGGGTGCTAAACTCTCTCCCACGAGGTTTTGTAGTTCGGGGCACCGAGAGACCAGAGAGCTTCGGGAAAGGGTGCCGCCACCGGGTCCGCTGTGGGCAGAAAACCCCAGAAGGCCTGCATACGGAAACGAGAAAGCGCATCAGCCGCTTGGTTCAGCACCCCCGGGACATGTCTTGCCCTAAAGAGCACATTCAACTGCATACACAATAACACAATTTCTTTGAGCAGTCTCAGAATCCATTTGCAACGTGCTGCCTGACTATTGATACACTCAACCACGGTCATGTTATCGGACCAGAACACCACAGAGTGATCCCGGAACCCCTCAGGCCATGTTTTCAGGGCCACCAAAATAGGGAAGAGTTCCAGAAAAGCAATGTTACTCGTCAGCCCGCACTCGTGCCACCATGACGGCCATTTTTGAGCCGACCATTGTGTACCGAATATGGCGCCAAAACCTATACTCCCCGCAGAATCTGTCCACAGCCCCAGCTCCTCGGAGGACACCGCCGGCTTGTTCCAGACAATTCGACCATTGAAATCCGCCAGGAATGCCAACCGAATGCGCATGTCCTGGCGAATCTCTGCCGAGAGCCTCGTGCGGTGGTGTCCCTCCTTAAGACCGACCATGGCTTGTGCAATCGAGCGGGAAAAGGGGCGGGCCATTGGCATTACTCTAAGGGCAAAATTCAACTGGCCCACCGTTTGCTGCAATTGATGCAAGTTTACCTTAGTCTCTCGAATACATGTTTCAAGGGAGGCCCTGAATTTTACCACCTTTTCTTTGGGTAACCGAAAACAACCCTCCTCCGAGTCGAGCTCTATCCCAAGAAACTCGAGTGAAGTCGAGGGACCCACAGTCTTACCTGGTGCCAATGGCACACCAAAATGATTCATTAAGCCACAAAATTCTTTTAAAGCCTGTCCACATTCTGGATCCCCGGCTGCCCCCAGGAACAGAAAGTCATCAAGATAATGCATAACATGCTGAAAACCCGTCTTTCTTGTGAATACCCATTGCAGAAAACAACTGAACTTTTCAAAATAAGCACAAGATATAGAGCATCCCATTGGCATACATTTATCCATGTAATAGCGACCCTGAAACATGAAACCAAGGAGACGCTGATCGTCTGGGTGTACCGGGAGCAACCGGAACGCTGACTCGATGTCTGATTTTGCCATCAGCGCCCCGGGCCCCAGGCGATTCAACATGGCGACGGCCTCATCGAAGGATGCGTACCGCACCGAACACACTTCCTGGTCTATCGCATCATTCACGGAAAGACCTCGTGGGGCTGACAAATTATGTATTAGCCTAAACTCACCCGGGTCCTTCTTGGGGACCACCCCTAAGGGGGAACAAACAAAGTTAGCAACCGGTGGTGAATCGAACGGACCGGCAACCCGCCCTCGAGTCACCTCTTTCCCAATTTTTACTTGTACCACCGCCGTATGCTGCAGGACCGACAGCTGGTTCTTACAACTTGTTTTACCCTGAAAATCCCCCACTGGAATGCGGAACCCATACGAAAACCCGTCTCGCAACACCCCAGCGGAGACATGATCCGGGTATTCATTGAGCCAAGGAATCATTGCCATGGTGTCAACCGGGGTAGGTAAAGGCGCCCCTCGGACTATTTCAGACCTGTTTGGCGCTTCCCTTACCACCGTTATCACCCGTCTTGGCTCTGCACATGGTCTCGGGATGGGAGGACTGTCCACACCCCCCACATTCGTGTCTAAACTTGCATGACCCTTGGGGCCTTGTACATTTTCCCCTGTTAAAATTCCAACAAATTCCCTTTTTACCTGCGTTGCCACTCGACTTCGAGTGATGCTCGTTACCTGCACCCGTCCGAAAGGGTGTCCCAGAGGATTGGCGGGAAGACTCACCCCCGTTACCCCCCGACAATGGTACCTTTAACATGCCTGAATTCTCCATTTTTTGCCAAGAAATGGAGTCATAACAATCCCAGGTCAGAGCTGGGTCGTGCTCTTTGGCCTTCCTAAAAATATTGTCATAGCAAAACCACTGATTGCCCTCGTATGATTGAGAATACTCCATGATACGTGTCTGATATATGGGCAACTCGGGCAACAACTCAGGCCTTCGTTCCCCCATAATTGAGGTGAATATGCCAAACGCCCTGCCCCAGGTACCTATGTTCTCATCAACCTTAAAGGCGGCCATTTTGGCGCGCCAAACACTCGGATGCAGAAGCTCTTTTTGGCCCTTCACATGTTCGATCTCGTAATGGTTGGTAAGCAAAGAAAACATGTTCACATACTTATCAGCCCAAATCTTTTCCTTAACTTCGAGTGGAACATGCTGGGCCACTTTCTCCCTTCGTGAGGGTACAGACCCCTCCCCCGCAATCGGCAATAGCCGCTTACCTGAACTAGGAGCTGTACTTGCTGCCGAACTCGTGCCCGCTGCGATCTCACCCACCGGAACCTGTGGGGGAACAGAAGATGGTGCCTTCGCAGCCTCTCTAGATTCTCGCAATTGCCTCATTACTGCCCTGGCGTCGTCTGCCGTGGTGCCCTCACTATCTTTTCCCAACCACGCTGCCAGTTGTGCAGCCAACTCGGGAGGCATATCTTCCCCGTTCGCGGGGGTGACTACAACGGGGATCGGTCGCCCCTCCTTCGGAACTGTGATTGGCTCCTCTATCGGTGCATCGGGAACCGGGGCCTCCCCCCAAGTGCCCCCCTCTTGGACCTCTTGCCTCTCCCGCTGGGGACTACTCCCGGCAATGCTGGTCCGACGACTCGCTTCGGGCCTCCAATCCCGTTCATTGCCGCCATCTGCTTTTTCATCTCGGCCATGTCCTTTACAAGCATGCAGAGCATCTGATCGGTACCGACCCGTTTTCTGACTTTCTTGCCCGGCATTCTCCAACGAAGATATCTGAAAGAACAAGAACAAAATTACAACGCTCAAAATTGGCTCTTCGTTCCGTCTCGAGCTCACGTGCAGCGGGGAGGTGCAGCTTCAGAGCACAGGAACAAGAGGATGCTTCCTTGGCTTGTTGCTCCTTTTATCCGTCTTCGGGCGTGCGTAAACCCGCCTCCGCCCGCCTCCGGGGGCGTGGCTGGCGGCTTCAGTGTCTAGGACAACCCACTCCAGGGCGGGAAAAAGCGCGCCCCGGCTACGCCGCTTCGGGCATACCAGCCGAGACTCGCCTCCCGCCCAAGATGGCCTCCCGGGGGGATCGGGGTACTCCACCATACGTTCGGGGGGACCGAGTGGTCGCCCCTTTCCATTCATCAGGGTTTCTGTTAAAAGTAAACAAGCCCATTGGCCGGGCTGTTTAATTGATGTATTGAAGATAGAGGCAAATAACTGTTTTTGAGACTTCCACCATTATGTTGTTATTACAGAATAGTATAAAGAGATTGAACTATGTGTTTATTATGAAAGGAAGAAAGGAAAAAAGAGAACAAGCTCAATAATACAATTGTTGGACTCTCGAGGTACTCCCTTTTGTGTTTTTTCTGTTTAAATGCATCTATGGTTTTAGAGTAGTTTGACCATTAGAGGGTAAGTGCCTACAAACATAACTATCCAAGACTAGCACTTGTGCGATCATCCACAGACATAACTACTCTTGCTCTGGGAATATTTTTTACCCTGGCCTCCCCTCTTGACTAATTTTCAGAAATGTCTGACTTTTTTATGTTTTTCTGGGTGGTAGGACAGCCAGAGCCCATAACCCCTAGTTACCTACATCGTGAAACAGTCACTTTTCTCTCCAATTTTTTTATGTCTCCATGTCATGTGCTGGAACTTTCTGTATCTTGGGCCCAATTTCCCACCACACATGTGGGGTACTTTTTTTGGGAGATGTGTGGGAATGCTGGGTGGTAGGACATTTGTGGATCCTCACACCTTCCTTAACTTTCTCAACCAAACATGTGAGCAAAATTGGTATTTCATCCAATGTTTGCAAGGCAGTCTGGGTAAAATAACCTCATGAGTTTCCACATGGGTCATACCACCCTGGGGTCTCCGGCATGTCTAGTTTGCAGGAAATGTCTGGGTTTGATAGGTTTGCCCAGGTAGCAGATTAGCTAGGAACCACATCAACAGCTACCCATATTGTAAAAACAAAGGGGTTGACTTTGCTATGTGAAAGGTCACATTATTGGACAACTCGTATTTCAGCTGCTAGGCCAGCCACACAAGTGGGGTATCGTTCTTAACGGGAAGCATGTGGGAATACAGAACAGTAGAATATTTGCTATTACCAATTGGATTTCTTTTTGGTTGCGAAATCTAAGTCAGTGTGCAATGAAGATATTTACAAAACACCCTCTGAATCCAGATAGTATGGGTAACCCCAAATCTAGAGGTGTACAAATAACAATGCTTTTTGCACAGTACGTTTTTCCAGTACCCTCCCCAAAAAGTGGTTATATTTTGGCCATTTTGTTGGTTTAATTGAGAGCAATCTCTAAACCCTTAGTTCCTTTAGAATCCCCAAGATACTGGAAACAAGGATACACATTTGTCCTGGATAACTTTTGTGCAGAAAAGGTTATGAAAGCTTACGCAAAAACTACTCCAAATATACAAAAAGGGCTTAGCTCCAGGGGTTAAAAAGCATTAGCAGCCAAGTCGCTGACAATTTAAACCTCACCCCATCACCCCAAGTCTCTTAAAGTAAAATGTATACAGTCATCGCATTAAATGACCTCCACTCAATCTTCACCCAAATAATATGTTCTTCTATTCAAAGCTTACATGTTGGGTTCCTAAATAATTCGTAGTCTCCTTCCATAGCTCCCTTATTCTCCTTCCATAGCTCCTTTATCTACTACCCATTTTCTGACTTCTCTCTAGTGAAAAACTCGGAATACACCTTTCAACACCCATTGCGTACTATCTACTGCATGAATTCATGTTCAAAGCAGAATCAACTTCAATGAGGGGCACTGTACTGAGCATGGTTTACAATAATTTCTGCTTCGTATTCCATTGTAATTGGTTACCAGTCCAATTCCAACCTCCTCTGCTAATATGCGCTTAACTACCTAGGGAACATAGTACATTATACTGGTTCCTAGTCCTTAGCCAAGGACATAAATCCTGAACCTCTATTCTCTTTTCATTAAACACACCTATTTCATCTCTCATGCAAGACAGTACACATAATACAACTTTAAATCCATAACAAGACCAAGCTCTACTGTGTAACCCCAAAGATAATTGTGGAAACATGTCAATTCCAATATATATATATATATATATATATATATATATATATATATTACCAGTTGGCGGTCGCCAGTAGGTAGTTAGAGTTAGGATTTTTTTCAATGTTAAATCTCAAAATTCTATTTGGAATAACTTTTGCGCCGGTTGAGGAATCTGCCTGAAAATTTCCTCAAACTGGCCTCGTCGAGCTCCGGCCCTTCCCTGAAAGTTTGGGGGGGATGTGTCAAGCAGGGGCCGAGATAAAAGGGGGGTCCCAAAACGCGTTTTCCCCATGTTAATTTCCATAGGGCGGTCGCTCGAACGGCTGAATGGATTTACACCAAACTTGGCAAAATTGTAGGGACTGGTAGCCCGATGTGCCTTTGCTATGTCTCAAGATATGTACTCCAGTGGATTTTGAGTAATTTGGGTTCTAAAAAATATATATATCTGTAAGCACGCCCCAGTACGCGGATCGGGGAGCACTCCGGGCGCGACACGTGACTTGCGCACGGAAAGCTGATTGGCTGTCGGGTGTCTGTAAACATTCTAAACAGTCCGGAGCGGCTGCCATCTTGTGTCTTGGTAGGATCGAGACATGAGAGGTGGCCAAAACAAAGGGGGAAATGACCATAAGGGGGCAGAGTAGACCCTCCCTGAGCCCCTAGGTTTGATGTGGGGGTTTTAAAAGGGCCCCGTGGGCCAAAAAAAAAGTATATGTTTTTTTTGTTTTTTTGCGGGGGAAGCACCCGGTACGCGCACCGGGAAGCGGACCAGGGAGTGTACTATGGGGAAAAAAGAATGATAGACTTTTCAAATATTGTATGTTTATTAATTGTTCTTTTTTTTTTATTTAAGTGCCAACATGTAGGTACCAATGCAGAGTCTAAAATTTAATATACACTGTCCCCTTTGTAGATATCTTGCATGTTGTTACAGAAGTTATTGTGGTATATGGAATTCATACCATAGTCTGTCAGGAAAGCAGAAACAATATGGAGGCAGGAGATGATAAATAGATGTTAAATACAGATTGGAGATAATATAGTGGGAGAAAGGAAGTAACTATGAGCAAACTTACTATGTAACACAAAAAAGTTGCACAGTATATTTTAAGTCTCACTTTATATTATATCTATTTTGGTACTAGATCATAATTTACATATAAAAAAGAATAATGTCAAACAATTTTTAATTTTTAAATTTAAATTTATTGTTGTGATTTTTCAAAATCTAAAAGAATTTGCAACATTAATTCATCAGGTATGTCCTACTTTTCATTTCATGATTCAATTTCTTCAACACATTTAATTAAGTCTTGGTCTACAGTGTGATCCAAAAAGTCTATTTCATCTTTGTCTTACTTAGGATTGTTTTCCATATTAATTTCAAATGAAATATTATTTTCATTCTGTTGTGCTTCCATTTTCTTGCTGTAAATTGCATAGCAAATAAATATATCAGTAGAGATAGGGCACTGTTGGGTTTAAGATCAGACAGGTACTTGTGAGTTTTTAACAGTGAAGTTATCTTTGGGCAGTGTATGATTTCAGGCAGGAAGTAGAACTATTAAAAAGTGCCTGTGATGAAGCCTAAGTAAATTCATAATTATACCAGAGAAGCCTAACTCAATCCATAATTATAATAAACAAGCCTTTCTCAATGTCTAACTCTTATAGAGCGATAGTATATAACTATCTGAAAACCTTTTCCCAAATTAACTTAAAGTGCATAACACAGTTCTCCTTTCAAATTAGCAACTTTTTTAGATTTGTTACCACTTGACCTGTTTCTTCTATTTTAAAAAATATATTTTACTAATTATAACTTGTTTTTTTTTTTTGTCTTTCACAGATACAAAGTGTAGTTTAAAGATGCAAGTAAGTTTTCATTAATTATATGGTAAATGTGACTACAAAATATAGTTTATCATCACCCTTTGTTTTAACCTCACTACTTTTCTCTCACCCTACCTCACCCCTGTTTTCTTACTCTACTTCCCTCACTTATTCTTATCCTCCATATTTACTTCTCTTTTCCTTACTTTCCTACCACATTCAACTTCTTTCAGTGCCCCTGCTCACCCACACTCCCTCTCTTTCATTTTTTTCTGCTTCACTTAGTCCCTTACTGACACTCCTTCCTTTCCTCTCTCTGTTCTTTCTTTCTGTCACTCAGCATGTCTTACCCTTATTCACTTTTATCCACCCTCTTTCACTCCTCTTTACTTAAACTCACTGCTATTTTCTTTCCCTCCGTCACCATTGTTCCTTTTCTCTGGTTCCGTCACTACCTTTCATTCCTCATCCTTTACTCTCCTTCCTTTTACTGTCATCACCCATTCACATTCTCCCAGAGCATCTGCTTTAGTTTTCTTCCTCTTTCTTCTCTTCTTTTGCTCCCTTATTCATTTTCCTTTTCTCAGTTACTTCCTCTTATACCTTTTCTCTGTTTTACTATCTCTTACACAGTCCTTATGTCTTTCTCCCTCTTGCTCTCTTTCTCTTTACACCACTCTCTTTTTTTCCCCATTCCTCATGCGCACTCCTTCTTTTTTTCTTTTTTTTGTTGGTGCGCTGACGGGACGCGACCCGGTACGCGCACCGAGGCGCTGACCGGTACGTGCACCGGGAGCGCTCAAGAGTGAAATATAAAAAAAAAGAATATACTTTAAAAAAAATATATATTATATTAATATACAATATAGGAGTCATTTTTAGAAAAACATACCTTTCTAAGCTATAGATATTTGCGAAAAAATAGCCTTAGAAATTCACTAAAAAACACATAGGTATGAGTCCGTATAAAAAGTTAGGAATTAGCAGTTAAAAAACCTATGAAATTCACTGAAAAAACCAAAGGTTTCACACCAGTTATAGTTAGGAAGTAGCATTAAAAAAACCTATGAAATTCACTGAAAAAACCATAGGTTTCATACCAGTTATAGTTAGGAATTAGCATTTAAAAAACCTATTAAATTCACTGAAAAAACCATAGGTTTCACACCAGTAATAGTTAGGTGGAAATTTTACTGACATGTCATGAGTGATGTAATATGTGATGTCATCAGCAGTGCATTACACGCGCAAGTTATAGTGAGTCCAACTAACTATAACGTGGGAATTTCTTTGGTTTTATGTCAGTAAAATTTCCACCTAACTATAACTGGTGTGAATCCTATGGTTTTTTCAATGAATTTAATAGGTTTTTTAAATGCTAATTCCTAACTATAACTGGTGTGAAAGCTATGGTTTTTTCAGTGAATTTCAAAGGTTTTTTAACTGCTAATTCCTAACTATAACTGGTGTGAAACCTTTGGTTTTTTCTGTGGATTTCATAGGTTTTTTAATTGCTAATTCTTAACTTTTTATAGGGCTTCATACCTATGTACTTTTTAGTGAATTTCTAAGGTTATTTTTTCGCAAATGTCTATAGCTGAGAAAGGTATGTTTTTCTAAAAATTAACCCTATATTGTATATTAATATAATATTTTTTTAAAGTATATTCATTTTTAAAAAAAATTTCACTTTGGTGTGCTTCCGGTGCGCGTACCGGTGAGCGCCCCGGTGCGCGTACCGGGCGCGGTCCGTCAGCACACTTTTTTAAAACAAAACAATGAGAAAAGGAAAATGAATAAGGGAGCAAAAGAAGAGAAGAAAGAGGAAGAAAACTAAAGCAGAGGTTGTGGGAGAATGTGAATGGGTGATGAAAGTAAAAGGAAGGAGAGTTAAGTATGGGGAATGACAGGTAGTGACGGAACCAGAGAAAAGAAACAGTAGTGACGGAGGGAAAGAAAATACCAGTGAGTGTAAGTAAAGAGGAGTGAAAGAGGGTGGATATAAGTGAATAAGGATAAGACATGGGGAGTGACAGAGAGAAAAAAGAGAGAGAGTAAAGGAAGGAGTGTCAGAAAGGGACTAAGTGAACCAGTAAAAAAGGTAAGTGAAGGAGTGTGGATGAGCAGGGGCACTGAAAGAAGTTGAATGTGGTAGGAAAGTAAGGAAAAGAGAAGTAAACATGGAGGATAAGAATAAGTGAGGGAAGCAGAGTAAGGAAACAGGGGTGAGGTAGGGTGAGAGAAAAGTAGTGAGGTTAAAGCAAAGGGTATTGACAAACTACATTTTGTAGACACACTTACCATAAAATTAATGAAAACTGCATTAAAAGAGTCTTCATAACATAGAAAATCTCCATGTAGTTCCTCTTCTGTACGCCATGGCTTAAAGAGATGCAAAAGAGCAAAATAGTAAAATTCTCTTTTGTCTGGAGCTTCGCAACTCAATTTTTGATGATTAATCAAATGGCCTTTTCTCTGCTTCACTAGACATCCTTCATACCCAATGACAGCATATTTTCCATTATTGATATCTTCTGTGATGTTCCTCTTATAACTGTAGTTTTGCAGAACTTCATATAAACAAGTGTTCTCAAGGTGAGTACTTCTATTTGGATAGTATGTATCCAACATATTTGTCTTCTTTCTCCGCCAAATATTCAATTTCTTGTACATATTTCAAAACTCGGTTTCGTGTTGCAGCAAGACCTAGACTCACCCAAATGATTGTTCTTGATTTGGCATAGAGACTTGCTGATGATAACCGATCAGAACATTCATATGCTCCAATTTCTCGATGCGACAACATCTTCAGACTGAAACTGTATAATTTCTTGCTTAGACTCTTTTCATGTGAAATGTCCTCCCACATTTCCTTCAGTTCTGTCTTTTCTTTTTTTGTGATGTAAGATGTCACATATCGAGCCACAGCAATAGAGTTGTCAGCAACGAACTGAATATCCATGTTAGCATTCCACATGGACAAAATCACTGGGTTGTAGTCGTTGATGTACTTGGACTCTTCGTTTCTTTTTAAATTATATGTATTTTTGGGAGATTTCCTCGTCACCGTATGTCGTAGAGATGACATCAAATTATTTACCTTTCCCTTAGAAATCACTGGTCGTGGAAACGCAAAACGACATTTCGTGTAGTACTTTTCCTTGTTTTAAAATTTTCGACGACAGTACTTTCCACAACGATGAGATTGAAAACGTAAAACTTGTTGCCTTAAACTGTTTTCTTCAGTAGTTTTCGGAACAGCACATGTTGAATACTGTTCAATGAAACTCATCACTGTTTCATCCAAATCTAATCCAAATTTGGGTGCATCTTTAATCCATAACAGCATATGTATATGAGGAGCACCTCTCGCTTGATATTCCTTCCTCCAAAAGAAATCCAAATCCTCTCCAAGAGGAGGATTGTTTTTGTTGGTAATAAAAGACATCATAGCTTCAAATCTATGATTAAAATATCTGCAAACATTCACTGGATCCAAAGAACACAGTTCTCCAGGTGTTTTCAATTCTATATTTTGTATGTTTCCATTTGCCTCTGTACAACCACTCAATATAACTTCTGAAACCTCACTGTTTCCCAAAATACAAATCCTCTATCTTGCAAATGTTGATAGCAAGTATTATCAAAAAGCAAAAAACAAACCAACAGCAAACAAACTCAGGGCCTTATTTATGAAGGCCTTGCACCACAAGAGCGTCACTTATTTCCCATGTTTAAAGTGATGCACCGGCTGCACAAGGAAATCATAAATAAGGGCCATATGAAAATACCATTGATTTGCACCCAAAATCGTTTTTTGATTAACATTTTAGAAACACAGCAAAGATCCTATGTACAAGCACTCAATTTCACTACTGAACCCTCACTATTTCACAAAATACAAATCCTCTATCTTGCAAATGTTCATAATAAGTATTATCAAAAAGGAAAAAACAAATCAACAGCCAAAAGACTCAGGGCCTTATTTATGAAGACCTTGCGCCACAAGAGCGTCACCTATTTCCCATGTTTAAAGTGATGCACCGGCTGCACAAGGCAATCATAAATAAAGGCCAAATGAAAATACCATTGATTTGCACCCAAAATCGTTTTTTGAATAACATTTTAGAAACACAGCAAAGATCCTATGTACAAGCACTCAATTTCACTACTGAACCCTCACTATTTCACAAAATACAAATCCTCTATCTTGCAAATGTTCATATTAAGTATTATCAAAAAGCAAAAAACAAATCAACAGCCAACAAACTCAGGGCCTTATTTATGAAGACCTTGCGCCACAAGAGTGTCACTTATTTCCCATGTTTAAAGTGATGCACCGGCTGCACAAGGCAATCATAAATAAAGGCCAAATGAAAATACCATTGATTTGCACCCAAAATCGTTTTTGTAATAAAATCTTAGAAACACAGCAAAGATCCTATGTACAAGCACTCATTTTCACTACTGAACCCTCACTATTTCCCAAAATACAAATCCTCTATCTTACAAATGTTGATATCAAGCATTATCAAAAAGCAAGACATAAACCAACAACGAAAAAACTCAGAACCTTATTTATGAAGGCCTTGCGCCACGAGTGCGTCAAATGTTAAAAGAGACGCACTGGTGCCACAAGGCAATCATAAATATGGGCTAAATATAAATACCATTGATTTTCCCCCAAAATCGTTTTTTGAATAACATTAAAGAAACACTGCGCAGATTCTATGTACAACCACTGAATATCACTTTTGAAACCTCACTGTTTGCCAAAATACAAATACTCTATTTTGTAAATGTTCATAGCAAGTATTATCAAAAAGCAAGACACAAACCAACAACAAAAAAAATCAGGGCCTTATTTATGAAGGCCTTGCGCCACAAGAGAGTCACTTATTTCCCATGTTTAAAGTGATGCACCGGCTGCACAAGGCAATCATAAATAAGGGCCAAATGAAAATACCATTGATTTGCACCCAAAATCGTTTTTTGATTAATATTTTAGAAACACTGTGCAGAACCTATGTACAACCACTCAATATCACTTTTGAAACGTCACTGTTTCCCAAAATACAAATCCTCTATCTTGCAAATGTTGATATCAAGCATTATCAAAAAGCAAAAAACAAACCAACAGCAAACAAACTCAGGGCCTTATTTATGAAGGCCTTGCGCCACAAGAGCGTCACTTATTTCCCATGTTTAAAGTGATGTACCGGCTGCACAAGGCAATCATAAATAAGGGCCAAATGAAAATACCATTGAATTGCACCCAAAATCGTTTTTGGAATAACATTTAAGAAACACTGCGCAGAACCTATGTACAACCACTCAATATCACTTTTGAAACCTCACTGTTTCTAAAAATACAAATCCACTATCTTGCAAATGTCCATAATAAGTATTATCAAAAAGCAAAAAACAAATCAACAGCCAACAAACTCAGGGCCTTATTTATGAAGGCCTTGCGCCACAAGAGCGTCACTTATTTCCCATGTTTAAAGTGATGCACCGGCTGCACAAGGCAATCATAAATAAGGGCCAAATGAAAATACCATTCATTTGCACCCAAAATCGTTTTTTGAATAACATTTTAGAAAAACTGCGCAGAACCTATGTACAACCACTCAATATCACTTTTGAAACCTCACTGTTTCCCAAAATACAAATCCTCTATTTTGCAAATGTTCATAGCAAGTGTTATCAAAAAGCAAAAAACAAACCAACAACAAAAAAAATCAGGGCCTTATTTATGAAGGCCTTGCGCCACAAGAGCGTCACTTATTTCCCATGTTTAAAGTGATGCACCGGCTGCACAAGGCAATCATAAATAAGGGCCAAATGAAAATACCATTGATTTGCACCCAAAATCGTTTTTTGAATAACATTTTAGAAACACTGCGCAGAACCTATGTACAACCACTCAATATCACTTTTGAAACCTCACTGTTTCCCAAAATACAAATCCACTATCTTGCAAATGTTCATAATAAGTATTATCAAAAAGCAAAAAACAAATCAACAGCCAATAAACTCAGGGCCTTATTTATGAAGGCCTTGCGCCACAAGAGCGTCACTTATTTCCCATGTTTAAAGTGATGCACCGGCTGCACAAGGCAATCATAAATAAGGGCCAAATGAAAATACCATTCATTTGCACCCAAAATCGTTTTTTGAATAACATTTTAGAAAAACTGCGCAGAACCTATGTACAACCACTCAATATCACTTTTGAAACCTCACTGTTTCCCAAAATACAAATCCTCTATTTTGCAAATGTTCATAGCAAGTGTTATCAAAAAGCAAAAAACAAACCAACAACAAAAAAAATCAGGGCCTTATTTATGAAGGCCTTGCGCCACAAGAGCGTCACTTATTTCCCATGTTTAAAGTGATGTACCGGCTGCACAAGGCAATCATAAATAAGGGCCAAATGAAAATACCATTGAATTGCACCCAAAATCGTTTTTGGAATAACATTTAAGAAACACTGCGCAGAACCTATGTACAACCACTCAATATCACTTTTGAAACCTCACTGTTTCTAAAAATACAAATCCACTATCTTGCAAATGTCCATAATAAGTATTATCAAAAAGCAAAAAACAAATCAACAGCCAACAAACTCAGGGCCTTATTTATGAAGGCCTTGCGCCACAAGAGCGTCACTTATTTCCCATGTTTAAAGTGATGCACCGGCTGCACAAGGCAATCATAAATAAGGGCCAAATGAAAATACCATTCATTTGCACCCAAAATCGTTTTTTGAATAACATTTTAGAAAAACTGCGCAGAACCTATGTACAACCACTCAATATCACTTTTGAAACCTCACTGTTTCCCAAAATACAAATCCTCTATTTTGCAAATGTTCATAGCAAGTGTTATCAAAAAGCAAAAAACAAACCAAGAACAAAAAAAATCAGGGCCTTATTTATGAAGGCCTTGCGCCACAAGAGCGTCACTTATTTCCCATGTTTAAAGTGATGCACCGGCTGCACAAGGCAATCATAAATAAGGGCCAAATGAAAATACCATTGATTTGCACCCAAAATCGTTTTTTGAATAACATTTTAGAAACACTGCGCAGAACCTATGTACAACCACTCAATATCACTTTTGAAACCTCACTGTTTCCCAAAATACAAATCCACTATCTTGCAAATGTTCATAATAAGTATTATCAAAAAGCAAAAAACAAATCAACAGCCAATAAACTCAGGGCCTTATTTATGAAGGCCTTGCGCCACAAGAGCGTCACTTATTTCCCATGTTTAAAGTGATGCACCGGCTGCACAAGGCAATCATAAATAAGGGCCAAATGAAAATACCATTCATTTGCACCCAAAATCGTTTTTTGAATAACATTTTAGAAAAACTGCGCAGAACCTATGTACAACCACTCAATATCACTTTTGAAACCTCACTGTTTCCCAAAATACAAATCCTCTATTTTGCAAATGTTCATAGCAAGTGTTATCAAAAAGCAAAAAACAAACCAACAACAAAAAAAATCAGGGCCTTATTTATGAAGGCCTTGCGCCACAAGAGCGTCACTTATTTCCCATGTTTAAAGTGATGCACCGGCTGCACAAGGCAATCATAAATAAGGGCCAAATGAAAATACCATTGATTTGCACCCAAAATCGTTTTTTGAATAACATTTTAGAAACACTGCGCAGAACCTATGTACAACCACTCAATATCACTTTTGAAACCTCACTGTTTCCCAAAATACAAATCCACTATCTTGCAAATGTTCATAATAAGTATTATCAAAAAGCAAAAAACAAATCAACAGCCAATAAACTCAGGGCCTTATTTATGAAGGCCTTGCGCCACAAGAGCGTCACTTATTTCCCATGTTTAAAGTGATACACCGGCTGCACAAAGCAATCATAAATAGGGGTCAAATGAAAATACCATTGATTTGCACACAAAATCGTTTTTTGAATAACATTTTAGAAACACTGCGCAGAACCTATGTACAACCACTCAATATCACTTTTGAAACCTCACTGTTTCACAAAATACAAATCCTCTATTTTGCAAATGTTCATAGCAAGTATTATCAAAAAGCAAGACACAAACCAACAGCAAACAAACTCAAGGCCTTATTTATGAAGGCCTTGTGCCACGAGTGCGTCACTTATTTCCCATGTTTAAAGTAATGCACCGGCTGCACAAGGCAATCATAAATAAGGGCCAAATGAAAATACCATTCATTTGCACCCAAAATCGTTTTTTGAATAACATTTTAGAAACACAACACAGGACCTATGTACAAGCATTCAATTTCACTACTGAAACTTAACTATCTGCTTCCAAATATTCGCCATAGAGCAAACAAGTCTCTATCTAAATTAAATAAATCATTACTTACCTTTACAAATGCTTTGGGAGATTGAAAACAGTGTCAGACACACACACCAATTTTTCTTTAACAGAGCAAAAGGTGTGCACTCAATACACTGAAACCAAGACTGGCATAGAAAATCTCTAACTTTACACACATATGCCTTATTTCAACCAATCAAAAGTCTTCCCTCACTATTTTCAAACCAACACACTTCCCCCTCTCAGATCTTTCTATCTGTTACCATAGCAACTCCCTCCTAACTGAACTCTCAGGTTCAAAAGTTTATTCTACAATGTTGCAAATTAAGTCAGCAAGGATGTTTGACCTCTCAATACACCAGCTTATCCAGGGCATTATTGCTTTTAGTGACTTTTTCTTAACCATTCAAATTGCTTCTTACACACAACACAACCAAGCACCCTAATTTTCTGTTTTCCACTAACTGAATCCACCAATCATTGCTTGTGATTCAACAGCAGGGAAACTCCACAATTATTTTTTTGTAAACTCCTACTGTTCCAACTGCCATTGCATTCCCACACTTCATCTGACTGCATCAGAACCTTCTCACATCATGCATTCTGTATGGATTATTGGACATAGCTACATCCACTGGGCTCAAAGGTATGCAGCAAGCAGAAATTATCACAACCTTGATTTATCAAATGTGGAAATCAAGTGGATTGGCCAGAGAGGATTGAGATGTCATCAATTGATACCATTGGTGAAAACCTTTTTGCATCTGCCAAACCCTGACCTCTTAATAGTGCACTGTGGTGGAAATGATTTGGGCACTATGACTGGGGTTGGTCTGGAAATGCTTTTAAAGGACACCGTTGATCAATTGATGACACTTTTTCCACAAACTGCCTTGGTATATTCCAAAATATGCCAAAGACAGAAATGGAACTGGCCCAACCAATTTTGTCCACAATTTGAGAAAGCACAGAAACATGTGAATATATATGTTTCTGCTTACATGAGAGACTGTGGAATGGGTTCAATATACAATATTAACTTACGTTACAACATGCAAGACATCTACAGAGGAGATGGTGTGCACTTCTCAGATGAGGGGAATAGAATATTCCTCCTGGATTTAAGACTGTGCATTGGAACCTACTTGTAGGTACCTAAATCAGCCACAGAACCCAAAAGCTCTTTTCAGAGCTACCCTACCTCTGATCATTCAAAAAGTTTATCTTTTTCTAACTTTTTTCACTATTTTTCACCAAAGTACGCTCCCCGGTACGCTTACCATTGCGCGCACCGAGCGCTCCCCCGCGAAATCTTTCATTTTTTTTGTGCCTATATGAGCGTCCTAAGCCCCCCTCAGAAAACCTAGAGGGTCAGGAAGTGACTACAGTTCCCCCTTCTACCCATTCCAAACGTTGTTTGTTCTCCATCTTGTGTCTTGATTGTACCGAAACACAAAATGGAGGACTCCCGTAACGCTGCCGGTGCACGTACCGGGGCGCCTACCGGTAGGCGCTCCCTATAAAAAGGTGGGAAAGTAATTTACAGAAAAACCACTGGAGACACTTTCATCAAATATAGAATAGGCCCTACTACATAGCAGTCCCTACCATTTGCCCAAATTTGGTGGAATTCCATTGAGACATTTAGGCTGCAGGCCTGTCTAAATATCCTGAGGTAAATTACATGACCAAAACACATATGAAGTGTTAGAATTTACAACCAATTAAAAAGTTACTTTCATTTTCTACGATTATTTCCTGACATTTGATTGGTTATGTACATGAATATATATAAAAAAAAGAGAGGGAAACACAGCCATTTTGACTACTACTTCCTGAAGTACATTTGAAAAGAAATTGCACTGACAACTTCAACTGCTTTCTCAAAGGTAAGTTGTTATTTTGGAAAGTGAAGTATGTTGTGCACTTTAAGTTAATTTGAGAAAAAATATTCTGTTAGTTATATACTATCCCACTGTAATAGATATAGATTGAGATAGGCTTCTCTGTTATAGTTATAGATTGAGTTAGGCTTCCCTTGTATTATTATAAATTTACTTAGGCTTTATCACATACACTTTTTTATATTTCAAACTCCAGCCTGATACCATACACTACCCAAAGATAGCTTCACTGTTAAAAAATCCAAACTGCCTGTCTGAACTTAAACACGACAGTGCCCTATCTCTACTAATATATTTATTGTTTATGCAATTTACAGCAACAAAATGGAAGGAGAACAGGATATTTCTTTTGAAATTGTTTTGGACAACAACACAGAAGAAAGAATTGCTGAGAATGATGACTTTGATTTTATGGATGAGTCTCTGGACCATGAATTAGTTCAGTGTGTGGAATCAATGGAATCACAGAATGAAAATGAGGACATTCCAGACAATATATTGTTAGAAGTTTTATTAAATTATGAAAAAGAATCAGAAGAATAAATTTATATTTAATAATCAAAAATTGTTCGAGCCATTATTCATTTTTATATGTAATTCATCAAGTAGTTCCAAAATGTTTAAAATATAAAGTGAGACTTATAGTATACTGTGCAACTTTTTTGTGTTACATAGTAAGTTTGCTCATAGCTACTTCCTTTCTCCCACTATATTATCTCCAATGTGTATTTAACATCTCTTTATCATCTCCTGCCTCCATGTTGTTTCTGCTTTCCTGACAGACTACGCTATGAATTCCATATACTACAATAACTTCTGTAACAACATGCAAGATATCTACAAGGAGACGGTGTATATTAAATTATAGACTCTGCATTGGTACCTACATGTTGGTACTTAAATAAAAAAAAAAACAACAAAAAGAACAATTAATAAACATACAATTTTTAAAAGTCTGTCATTCTTTTTTCCCTATAGTACGCTTCCCGGTCCGCTCCCCGGTGCGCGTACCGGGCGCTTCCCCCGCAAAAATCGAAAAAAAAATTATTATTTTTTGGCCCCGCGGGGCCCTTTTAAAGCCCCCACATCAAACCTAGGGGGTCAGGGAGGGTCTACTCTGCCCCCTTATGATAATTTCCCCCATTGTTTTGGCCACCTCTCATGTCTCGTCCAGCCGAGACACAAGATGGCGGCCGCTCCAGACTGTTTAGAATGTTTACAGACACCCGAGAGCCAATCAGCTTTCCGTGCGTAAGTCGCGTGGCGCTTCCGGTGCGCTCCCCGGTGCGCGTACCGGGGAGCGCTTACAGATATATATATTTTTTTTAACCTAAATTACTCAAAATCCACTGGAGCACATATCTTGAGACATAGCAAAGGCACATCGGGCAACCAGTCCCTACAATTTTGCCAAGTTTGGTGTAAATCCATTGAGCCGTTCGGGCTAAAAGTGAGGTCGACAGCCCTGTGGAAATTAACATGGGGAAAACGTGTTTTGGGACCCCCCTTTTATCTCAGGCCCCCGCTTGACGAATCCCCCCCAAACTTTCAGGGAAGGACCGGAGCTCGAAGAGGCCATTTTGAGGAAATTTTCAGGCAGATTCGTCAACCCGCTCCAAAGTTATTCCAAATAGAATTTTGAGATTTAACATTGAAAAAAATCCTAACTATCACTACCTACTGGCGACCGCCAGTAGGTAATATATATATATATATATATATATATATATATATATATATATATATATATATATATATATATATATATATATATATATATATATATATATACACTATATATATATATATATATATATATATATATATATATATATATATATATATATATATATATATATATATATATATATATATATATATATATATATATATATATATATATATATATATATATATATTACCTACTGGCGTCTCGCCAGTAGGTATATATAGTTAGGATTTTTTCCCTATGGGATTTTTGAAAATTCTATGTCTAATAACTTTGGCGTTTGTGGACGGAATCGGCTGAAATTTTCAGGAAAATGGCACATTTTGTTTCTGAGCAGCCCCTGAAAATTTGGGGGGGTTTCGTCAAGGGGGGGCCGAGAAAAAAGGGGGTCCCAAAACGCGTTTTCCCCATGTTAATTTCCATAGGGCGGTTGGCCTCACTTTTAGCTCGAACGGCTGAATGGATTTGCACGAAACTTGGCAAAATTGTAGGGACTGTTAGCCCGATGTGCCTTTGCTAGGTCTCAATATATGTGCTCCAGTGGATTTTGAGAAATTAACATTCAAAACAAGATATATATCTGTAACAGCGCTCCGGTCCGCTTACTTTTCGCGAAACGGAACTTTGCGATGCGAAGCTGATTGGCTCTCCGGTGTCTGTCAACATTCTAAACAGTCCGGAGCGGCCGCCATCATATCTCTCGGTAGGATCGAGAGAGAAGAAGAGGTGAAAAACGAAGGGGGAATTTAATGAAAGGGGGCAAGGTAGACCCCTCTTGACCCCCTAGGAATGATGTCGGGGTTATTAAAGGGTCCCGTGGGGAAAATAAAAAAAAAATGATTTTTCACGGTAGAAGCGCTTCTCGGGCCGCAAACTGGGCCGCAAACTGGTAGCGAAATGGGAATTCGCCATTTTGTGTTTCGTTTTAATTAAATTACTAGGTATAAGGGGGTGCGGGAGACGTATCCTGATCCCTTATGTTTTCTGAGGGTGGCTGAGGAGGCTCATATATGTTGATACATGTCTTCCAGCGGCTGTGCGTGAGCTTTTTTTTTTTTTGCTGCGTGACGTCTGTTAACGTTCGATTCGATGGAAATCAGGAAGTGTTGACCGCCAATTTGTCAGTGCGATAAAATATTTTGTTATAAATGAATCCTTATTGATAAACATTGTCTGCGCCATCTTGCCTTTTTTCCAATGCCACAATTTTGTCGTGCACGGCAGCCATTTTAGATGCCAGGCCGGTCCCAGGCTATCATCTAGCCCTGCGGATGTAGTTTATGGCCCCAGCTGTAGAGAATCCAGACATGCCAACCCTCCCGATTCAGGCGTGAGACTACTGATTTCAGTGCTAGTCTCCCGCCTCCCGATTTCTGCAAGCAAAAACCCGGGGGCATATTACCAACAACTAGCGATAATTTTTGTCTCTAACTTGTTTAGAGACAAAAATTATCGCCGCACATCGGCGATTTTTATCGCAGATAAACCTTGCTATTAGCAAGGTTTATCGCAAATGCGATAAAAAACGGCCGCAATGCATGAATATCGCTGAAAAGTCAGCGATATTCATGCATTATCGAGCAAATGCTCTTAGCCATGTTATCCACCTCCCATTGGATAACATGGCTAAGAACTGCTCAGGGCAGGTGTTAGCTTTTGGAGATATTCGCGCTTAGCGCGAATATCTCCAAAAGTTGGTAATAGGACATAGCGATGTTAGGGACTGTTTCCAGTCGCTAACATCTTGGCACGCCCACTTTGCATGTCATTAGTGATAAATATCACTGACATGCAAAGCGGGGCCCAAGATGGTCGCTATCTCCTTTTAGCTGTCACTAACTGGTGTTAGCGACAGCTTGGTAATAGGGAGATAATTTTATCTCCGCTTTCTTGGCTTTTAAAGCCAAAAAAGCGGAGATAAACCCCCTTGATAATATGCCCCACGATCCCTCGGGGGTTTCAGCTGACAAGGCTTGGTATTGTGTTACGTGGTAATTCTTCCATGAAACGTCAGAGGGTCGATGCAGGGGTTCTAGAAGGGGTGATAAACCATTTAAGCCTCATAAACAAGCGCATGGTCTTTTAAAGATCTGTGAAGTACTCGGGGCGGCGGTGTGTGTGTGTCCTCTTTCAGGAGCGGGCGGGGGGGGCACTGCCAGCAACTTGCCAGGCCAGGCAGTGTTCAACACTTGCATCACCCTTTCTCTGCCTGCTATTGCGCTCCATGCTTCGGAAAGGTAAGAAAAAGAACGTGCATTTGAGTTTGAAATGTCCGATCCTGTAGCAGTACACTTGCAAAGCCCACACATGACAATAACCCGATTCAAGGCCCCATTCACCCGATTTTTTAAAAATATATAGCACTCCAACAAAGTAGGATTATAAAACTTTATTAACTTTTAAATATAACGAACGGAACAAAAACTGTAAAAACATTTAAACATTTTTTACAAAAAAAAGCAACAATGGTCAGAAGCTGTCTTTTGTGCGAATAGTCCCAAGGCAGCACAACGTGCTGAGTTCTGGACGGCACCCAGGTGATGTCACCTGGGTGTCGCACTGGTTTTTGGTTTCCTACAATGCAGCTCAGAAAAACAGCGTGGGGCGTCCCGGGTGGTGCGGGGGGAGGCCTCGTCAGTAGCGGTCTGAAGTGCGAATAGTCCCAAGGCAGCAGAACGCGCTGAGATGTGGATGGCACCCAGGTGATGTCCAGTAAACTGCCGCACTGGTTTTGGTATCCTACAATGCTGCTCCGAAAATTGGCGTGGGGCGGCCCGGGGGGGGGCGTGGGGGAGGCGGCGTGAACGGGCCTCCCCAGGTGGCGGCCATCCAGTTGAGTTGCGCCCGCTCTTGCGGCTACAGCGTCTCGCTCACCATGTAGTTGAGTTGCTCCCACTCTTGCAGTGCAGCGATAGGCGGCTGCCACAGGACTCTTAAAATGGCGGACGGCTCTTCGGTTTTGGGCCTGGTCCACTAAAATGGCCCTGGGACACCTTGGAACTCGGACGCTTGCCTGCTAGGGCTTGGGCTCCATTCTCGAAAGCGTCCCCTCAGCCGTGAAGATTCTACAAAAGTCTTGGGGGCCCTCGACTCCTGCAGGCTTCCGGTGGGGAGCGGCTGCCATGATTGCTCGCGGAATGACCACGACGGAGCCACGAGATGGTGGTGCTCTCATGCTGACGCCAGCTTCAGTCTGAATCATCAAGAAACAAGGTGGGGCTTTCATCGTTTGGGAAAAAAAAATGTTCTAAACCAATGAAAAGTGTTATTTTTAGGTCATATGACCAAGCCTTCCATCTTTAGGAAACCAAAAGTAAAATGAACCAATGAAAAGTTTTATAAACAAGTCACATGACCTGTTATGCGGCATAGGGCTACAAAAAGCGTAGAAAATCCGTTGGCACGTGAGGCGGCGTCAGTAGCGGACCGATGTGCGAATAGGCCGAAGGCAGCACAACGCGCCGAGATCCGGATGGCACCGAGTTAGTGTCCAGCAAGTTGCTGCACTGGTGTGGCTATCCTACAATGCTGCGCCGAAAGTCGGCGTGGGGCGCCCCATTGGCGTGTTTGGTCGCGTCAGTCAGTGGGGGCTGTGCGTCTCCCCCAAGATGGAGGCTCCTCGGCTGCAGTGGAGCGCCCCTTAGCGTTTCACTCGCCGTCCAACTGAGTTGCGTCCGCACTTGCGGCTACAGTAGGCCGAAGGCAGCACAACGCGCCGAGATCCGGATGGCACCGAGGTGGTGTCCAGCAAATTGCCGCACTGGTGTGGCCATCCTACAATGCTGCACCGAAAGACGGCGTGTCCAGCTGAGTTCCGGTCACTCTTGCGGTACAGTGACTCGAACGCGCCGAGATCCGGATGGCACCGAGGTGGTGTCCAGCAAGTTGCCGCACTGGTGTGGCCATCCTACAATGCTGCGCCGAAAGTCGGCGTGGGGTGCCCCGTTGGCTTATGAGGTGATGTCAGTAGTGGACCGATGTGTGAATAGGTCGGAACCAGCACAAGGCACCCTGCACTGTTGAGCCTTTTTCAATGCCTGTTTTTTGTTGTTTCCCCTCCATCAAAAACAAAAAAAATATATAAAACTGTGCAAAAATACAAAAAAATCAAAAAATGTTTAGAAAAGCAGTGCTTGTAAGACTGTCTGAAGCTTATTTGCACCTGCTGCAGCTTCACTATTGCCCTGGTGTGGCCAAAGATCGCCCATGACATAGGCGGCCGGCTCCCGAGGTCCGGCGGAACTTTTTTCCTTTTCCTTTCTGCTTCTTGTCCCACAATCCGTTTCACCTGAAGACACGACCAGGTCCCTGAATGTGTGCAGGGGGACGCTATTGATTGAATGAAAATGGCGGCTTGACACAAAGCTGACTCAAGCGTTGCTGTTGATGCTATACAGACAAAATTTGGTTTTCAGTTTGTACATTCTTCAGGATTTTTTTTTCCATCCAAGGCTGATTAAGAGTTTGTAGAAAAATGGCTTCAGATTTTCCACATATTACTCTTCAACATTCTTCCTAAATGTAACAATGTGAGACTCACTAGGAGAACGGCTGTTTATCTTTCCTTTCAAAATGCTGCCAACAATATTTTCTGAATGGAAGACACCATCTTGTAGCATAAAGGGCCGAAAGGGGTTCTGGTCTGGCCGATGGTTGGTGGAGACATTTTGACTATATCTTGGACCTGCCCGGCCTCGCCCAAAATGGCGCCGGTATAAATGGGACTCGTAACTCCTTGTTGTGTACTGGTTGAACAACCTTGATATCACGAGATATGAATGCAGTTTTGATGCTCATGGCGGGCGGGGACGAGAATTGATTGAATATTTCGACATCCCTATTGATATTAAGTTCTGATGTGTTATTGATTACTGTACTATTGAAAGTTCGAATTAACGTCACCCATGGTACTTGCACGCAAATGTATATCTAGATAACTTTTTTGTAAGTGGTCCTGTCGTATTTTAATTACAAAATGTACGTCCACCGATTCCGCAACTGTTAGACACCTTAGTTCTTGCAACCTAATGGCTCGCTCGTTACGTTCCTCTATAATGTAAATGTCTCCTCATCATATACAATTTCAGTTTGCTCCGTGGCCGGCCCACGTGGTTATAGGCCTGTATTTGTATACTGACATTTTCACAATAAAGGTTTTTAAAACAAAACATGGTAGTAGTATTTACATTGGTAAAGTTTTTACTTTTAGTCACTGTTTTCGAATCAGTAAAAGGCAAGTGAAATAAAGCAGTCCAATTACATGACGGATAAAAGGTATAATATGTAGGAACGCAGTAAAGATAAATGGTCAAGGGCAGTTGTGTTTTCCACTCCTGCAACATAAAGTGATCGATAAGAATCTGATAATCAGGCGTATCGGCGACTAAGACAGCAGGCCGAGTCTCTTTTACTCAACGGCTCCGTCATGGAACGAAGAAACGCCCTTTTTCTCGAAAAAGGAATATATTTTACTTGCAGGACAGTTGTAAATTTTCCGGGAAAGTACATTAGCCTGGAATATTATAACATATATGTTTTAAAAAAAAAAGTTCGAAATCAATAAAAAGCGTATTTTTTAGGTCATATGACCAAGCTTTTCATTATTAAAATAACAAAAGTAAAATGAACCAATAAAAAGTTTTATTAACAAGTCACATGACCTGTTATGCTTACGTTACGCGCTGCGCGCCGCGCCCCGGATCACTTCCGGGTGGGCTAACGCGGCGTGTCATATAACGCATTACGCGACAACGTAGGTCAAGAATATAGTCAAAATGTCTCCACCAACCAGCGTTCGGAACACAACCCCTTTCAGCAGTCCAAAAAGTTCTGTTAAATGACAACAGAGGGGACAGGCAACAAGAACCATCAGTCAAAGAGGGGACGGCAAGTTCTTCTCTACCGGGTCATGTTGGGGCGCTACCGGAACTGATCGAATTGGTAGTCTACAGTGTTTCTGGATGTTTCAGACTAAAGCTGGCGTCAGCATGAGAGCACTACCATCTCGTAGCTCCGTCGTGGCCATTCCACGAGCAGACATGGCAGCCGCTCCCCACCAGAAGCCTGCGGGAGTCGGGGGCCCCCAAGACTTTTGTAGAATCTTCACGGCTGAGGGGACGCTTTCGAGAATGGGACCCAAGCCCTATCAGGGAAGCGTCCGAGTTCCAAGGTGTCCCAGGGCCATTTTAGTGGACCACGCCCAAATCTGAATAGCCAGCCGCCATTTTGAGAGTCCTGTGGCAGTCGCCTATCGCTGCACCGCAAGAGTGGGCGCAACTCAACTACATGGTGAGCGAGACGCTGTTGTCGCAAGAGCGGGCGGTAAACAGCTGAATGGGGGAAGAGGCACAGTGTAGCAAAAGCGGGTGGAATGGCAACTAAAACGGTAAAGGGGCGCCCCACTACAGCGTGTCTTCAGGTCAAACGGATTGTGGGACAAAGTCCAGAATAGAAGAGTCATCAAAAGGCAAAAAGTTCCGCCGGACCCCGGGAGCCGGCCGCCTATGTCGGGGGCGATCTCAGGCTACACCAGTGCTATAAGACTTGGGGAGGGGGTCGGAGCCAAGCGTCTTCTCCGAGTCCGTGCCATCACACCGTCCCTCGGCGGCCTCCGTCAAGCGGTTTAGGGAGGTACCATATAACATTGTTTTCAAATGCAGTCAGGTCCACAAACGACCCTCACTTACTTTGAGAATAGTGAAGCTGCAGTAGGTGGAAATAAGCTTCAGACAGTGTTACAAGCGCTGCTCAGAACTCTGAACTATGGCACCCAACATCCAGGACTTGCCATCCGGATCTTGGCGCCTTGTGCTGCTTCCGACCTATTCACACATCGGTCCACTACTGACATCATCTCATAAACCAACGTAATGTAAATAGTTATTTAATAAAATGTTTTACCCTGTTACTTTGCTGGTGTGTTGTCTATATTTTTAATATTTGCATAGGGTTTGTCGTTATTTTGGGCGGGGTGGGTGACGGAGCCGAGCTGTCTTGCAGCCCTCATGGTGTGGAGCTCAGTTCATCTCACTATTTTCGTATTTCTCATGAAGGGTTGTTCCTAATATTTCTATTTTAGCGAGGTCAAAAAGAGATCCAATTAGTGGCCTACTGATTTTGCTCGATTACTTTTATTTTTTTACACGATTTTTCACGATTTTTCACTATCTGCAAAGACTAAACAGAGTATTGCGACTTTGTGCTTGTTTGTAAATAGAGAATGAACCAAAGAGAATCAATTGTAAAACAGTAAATGCTTGGATAACAATCAATCAAATGGAGAGACAAGCAGGCACGACGGATTACAACGGGGGTAAAGGCCTGCGTTAACTACTCTACACTATCTGCAAAGAGAGAGTACTACTAAGAGAAAAGAGGAGGGGGGGCAGCGTTCAAAGCACATCAGCGTGCATAAACACGAAAAAGTTTTTACCTATCACGTACTTGACATTTGACAGCTTTTGATATTTGCGATTAAAAAACCAATGAAATTCACTGAAAAAACCATAGGTTATAGGCCATATATAGTTAGGAATTTGCATTTACAAAACCTTGAAAATTCACTGAAAAAACCATTGGTTATAGACCATATATAGTTAGGGATTAGCCTTTTCAAAACCTTATTTTACTCACACAAAACCATTGAAATTTCATATATAGTTAGTTCCACTAACTATATATCGCGCACCCGCAATCCACTGCTGATGATGTCACATATTACATAATTCATGACATGGTTAGTGACATCACTGATGACATCACTGATGACATCTCAAATGACATCACTGATGACATCTCAAATGACATCACTGATGACATCTCAAATGACATCACTGATAAAATCACTGATAACATCTCATTTGACATGACTGATCACATCACTGATGATATCATTCATGTGAAAATACCATGAACCTCTTCAGACTCTAATATAACCTTAGATACAATCAGTGTAAACAGACAGTCACAGACTGTCACTCATCCATGGAGTTACTCACACACATAGTCAGTTATGCAAAAAATAAATCACACCTCCATTTTCTCAACTATACAGTTATACACACCTTACTTATTCAAACATATACTAACACATATTTACTTTACTCTCTTATACAATCCCTGATACATGTTCACAATGATCCATACAGCCACTCACACATTCACTGGCTCTTATGCACAGTTATTTATATATGTCAACTCTCACATGTACTGTGTTTTACATATGTACTTACTTTGACATGTAGCACTGAGATATCCATTCACTCACTAATACACTCATGCACAGTCAACCGCCCATACAGCTGTTTCCACATGCACTTTTGAACCCATACATATAGTGAATCAACTACTCACACATCTATGTACAGAGTCACACACCTCCCAGCCACCCATACACACACACTCAGTTTCCCATACAAATACTTGGACAACCAATGAATAACCCATACAGTTACTCATATAGCTACTGATCAACATATGCAGCAGTTTGTAGAACAACAGATATAATGATGCACAAATTAAAACAGTTTAGTCACTAACCCATGCACTCAGTGAGACACATTTAATCACTCACTCATACAGTCAGTCATGCACCTACTAAATCCTTCATCCAGACACTTATACATCCACTCATTCTTCAATATGTAAGACATATTTTAACTTTACAGAAACATACAGTCACTGGATGTTGTCATCAGTGATGTCATTTGAGATGTCATCAGTGATGTCACTAACCATGTCATGAATGATGTAATATGTGACATCATCAGCAGTGGATTGCGGGTGCGCGATATATAGTTAGTGGAACTAACTATATATGAAATTTCAATGGTTTTGTGTGAGTAAAATAAGGTTTTGAAAAGGCTAATCCCTAACTATATATGGTCTATAACCAATGGTTTTTTCAGTGAATATATATATATATATATATATATATATATATATATATATATATATATATATATATATAATATATATATATATATATATATATTCAATAAAAACATGTTTTTTCAGTGAAAAAAAAAAAAAAATATATATATATATATATATATATATATATATATATATATATATATATATATATATATATATATATATATATATATATATATATTCCAGTACTCTATCCTTCAGAATCCAATCACCAGCCAGGACTCAGATAGACAAACGCGGACCCATTTTTTCGTGCTTTTATTTATTAAAGATTATTTCGCCACGCATCAGTATGCCGCCATGACGCGTTTCGGTCCGACCTGGACCTTGATCACATGACGCGTTACAACGGACCCAAGCCAAATTTAAAGTGCCAGGTAACATGTAATTGTAAACAGCTGTTGCATTGCAAAATGAAACTGAAAAACAGACTATGCAATGAACATAGTATATATAGACCAGACTGCCGATAGAATATGTAATAAGAAATTCAAAATTCAATAGAATGTACAATTAAAACATGCGTATTTACAAGTTATTTCATTAATGTACACCATGATATTGATAAAAAAATATATACATAGATCTCAATAGAAAAATATATATATATACATCTCTCAATAAATAATGACTTTATAAGTGCTTGGCTCCAAAATAATAAAGGGAGCACTCCTCACATCATCCTAATATAAAACCGACTAATGGTCATATATTATACAGAATTCATACGCAGTCTACAATATGCTGTTTACATTAATATAGCCCAAGTGGGCGAACACTTCAAATAAAGTATGGCAAACAGGATCCTAGAATAGAAAGATCGATATTATCAGTTGCCTGAAATATATAGGCGAGAAATTGTGTGATAACATAACTGTGAATCAGTGAAACAATACAAATGAAATAAAGACCCAGATATTCCATTTGATTACTAAGAATAACCAACAGTGTGTTACGTGAATTAAAAAAGCCAATGCTTGAAATCATATTATAGCGCAGATGTATGTTAAGAGAGACATGCAGGAAGGCATTGTTTGCTGAACTAAATGGAGATTTGTGAAAGTGCCATAACAATAAACATAGTTGACCAAACAGTTAATCAAATCTCTTAAATCATGTAAGGCCTGCCACATTCATGTTGCAGTTTTTATCAGGACCGTGAGACATCATTTATATACAAGTGTATAAATCCTCTGTGGTGTTGAGACCGTTTGGGACTTTGGAATTAAATTCCAAGATGTACCTGGTCTCTAACACTCTCAGGGCACTGTCTCTATTGCCACCCTTGCGAGTTGGAGGAATACAGTCAATGGCAAAGTACTGAAGCAGAGTATTATCACTATCATGCCTAGCTTCGAAATGCTGTGCTACCGGATACGTTTGATCCTTGTTATTAATGGCCCTGAGGTGTTGCAGGATCCTCATGTGCACGGGTAGCTTGGTACTGCCAATATAACGCAATGGGCAAGGGCATTCCAACACGTAAACGACGTATTCAGTTTTGCACGTAATGCGTCGCTTGATTTTAACTGGTTGGGGCAAAAATGGAGTGCTATACTCCTTCACATTCTTAGCATTTTTACAGGCCTTACAATGAAAGCATTTGAAAAAACCTTTTTGCTTTGAAAGCCAATTGGAGGGAGGTCTGATGTCAGGATTACATTTATCTAAGCTATTTCCCATGGATCTAGCTTTTCGAAAAGTTATTTGAGGGGTAGGGTTGTCTTTAAGCAAATCCTTGCCTATGATAGGGTCCTTCAACAACAAATCCCAATGCCTCCTAAATATCTTTCTAATGGCCGCCTGTTGTTTGTTATAGGTCACAATAACTCGCACCTTTTTGTTTTCGTCATTGGCCATGGCAGGGATTTTAGGGGATAAGATACTCTCACGACTCAAGGATTCGGTTTTCTTGATAGCTTTGTCAATAATCACAGGTTTGTATCCCCTTTGAAGGAACCTCTCTTTACAA
Organism: Lissotriton vulgaris; assembly: GCF_964263255.1. Lineage (NCBI taxonomy): Eukaryota > Metazoa > Chordata > Amphibia > Caudata > Salamandridae > Lissotriton > Lissotriton vulgaris. The sequence continues at coordinate 658,685,001 of NC_141689.1, forward strand.
CTTCTCTGTGCCAGTTTACATTCCTTATTGTCACTGCAAATGCGTTTGATATATATATATGAAAGCTCCGAGTTCCCCACAGGTTCGGGAAGCACTCCAGCCATAGGTGCCATGGCTCCAGAAGACCAGGACAAGATTTCCTGCTCGCTGGCCCGCTGCTTTCCTGGCTTCATGCGGTGGTGCTTTCCCTTACGGCTGGGTTGCCGCGTACATATGAAAGCTGTTAATTGCCTCCTGATAGGCTGTAGGTATTCTGGGATATGTAGTCCACCATGTGCAGTTGCATGCGGAATTGTGTTAAAAGACCCTCCAAAGGGCCCTAAGGCGTGCGTGGTAAATAATAGGTGCCATGGCTCCAGAAGACCAGGACAAGATTTCCTGCTGCTGTAGGTATTCTGGGAAAATGTAGTCCACCATGTACAGTTGCATGCGGAATTGTGTTAAAAGACCCTCCAATGGGCCCTAAGCCGTGCGTGGTAAATAATAGGTGCCATGGCTCCAGAAGACCAGGACAAGATTTCCTGCTCGCTGGCCCGCTGCTTTCCTGGCTTCATGCGGTGGTGCTTTCCCTTACGGCTGGGTTGCCGCGTGCATATGAAGGCTCCGAGTTCCCCACAGGTTCGGGAAGCACTCCAGCCACGGTGTACATCCACACAATCACAAACACGTCTCAGACAGCCGACGCGTTTTGAAAATAAATTCTTCTTCAAAGGCTTCATTCCACAAAGTACACAGTGTTCATTGAGACCACACCTTTATTCCTTACAAAAACATTAGTTGCCTCCTGATAGGTTGCCGTTAATTGCCTCCTGATAGGCTGTAGGTATTCTGGGATATGTAGTCCACCATGTACAGTTGCATGCGGAATTGTGTTAAAAGACCCTCCAATGGGCCCCAAGGCGTGCGTGGTAAATGATAGGTGCCATGGCTCCAGAAGACCAGGACAAGATTTCCTGCTCGCTGGCCCGCTGCTTTCCTACCTTCATGCGGTGGTGCTTCCCCTTACGGCTTGGTTGCCGCGTACATATGAAAGCTCCGAGTTCCCCACAGGTTCGGGAAGCACTCCAGCCACGCTGTACATCCAAACACCCACAAACACGTCTCAGACAGCCAACGCGTTTCGAAAATAAATTCTTCTTCAAAAGCTTAATTCCACAAAGTACACAGTGTTCATTGAGACCACACCTTTATTCCTTACAAAAACATTAGTTGCCTCCTGATAGGTTGCGGTTAATTACCTCCTGATAGGCTGTAGGTATTCTGGGATATGTAGTCCACCATGTACAGTTGCATGCGGAATTGTGTTAAAAGACCCTCCAATGGGCCCTAAGCCGTGCGTGGTAAATAATAGGTGCCATGGCTCCAGAAGACCAGGACATGATTTCCTGCTCGCTTGCCCGCTGCTTTCCTGGCTTCATGCGGTGGTGCTTCCCCTTACGCTGGGTTGCCGCGTACATATGAAAGCTCCGAGTTCCCCACAGGTTCGGGAAGCACTCCAGCCACGGTGTACATCCACACACCCACAAACACGTCTCAGACAGCCGACGCGTTACGAAAATAAATTCTTCTTCAAAGGCGTCATTCCACAAAGTACACAGTGTTCATTGAGACCACACCTTTATTCCTTACAAAAACATTAGTTGCCTCCTGATAGGTTGCCGTTAATTGTCTCCTGATAGGCTGTAAGTATTCTGGGATATGTAGTCCACCATGTACAGTTGCATGCGGAATTGTGTTAAAAGACCCTCCAATGGCCCCCAAGGCGTGCGTGGTAAATAATAGGTGCCATGGCTCCAGAAGACCAGGACAAGATTTCCTGCTCGCTGGCCTGCTGCTTTCCTGCCTTCATGCGGTGGTGCTTCCCCTTATGGCTGGGTTGCCGTGTACATCTGAAAGCTCCGAGTTCCCCACAGGTTCGGGAAGCACTCCAGCCACGGTGTACATACACACACCCACAAACACATCTCAGACAGCCGACGCGTTTCGAAAATACATTCTTCTTCAAAGGCTTCATTCCACAAAGTACACAGTGTTCATTGAGACCACACCTTTATTCCTTACAAAAACATTAGTTGCCTCCTGATAGGTTGCCGTTAATTGCCTCCTGATAGGCTGTAGGTAATCTGGGATATGTAGTCCACCATGTACAGTTGCATGCGGAATTGTGTTAAAAGACCCTCCAATGGCCCCCAAGGCGTGCGTGGTAAATAATAGGTGCCATGGCTCCAGAAGACCAGGACAAGATTTCCTGCTCGCTGGCCCGCTGCTTTCCTGCCTTCATGCGGTGGTGCTTCCCCTTATGGCTGGGTTGCCGTGTACATCTGAAAGCTCCGAGTTCCCCACAGGTTCGGGAAGCACTCCAGCCACGGTGTACATCCACACATCCACAAACACGTCTCAGACAGCCGACGCGCTTCGAAAATAAATTCTTCTTCAAAGGCTTCATTCCACAAAGTACACAGTATTCATTGAGACCACACCTTTATTCCTCACAAAAAAATTAGTTGCCTCCTGATAGGTTGCCGTTAATTGCCTCCTGATAGGCTGTAGGTATTCTGGGATATGTAGTCCACCATGTACAGTTGCATGCGGAATTGTGTTAAAAGACCCTCCAAAGGGCCCTAAGGCGTGCGTGGTAAATAATAGGTGCCATGGCTCCAGAAGACCAGGACAAGATTTCCTGCTCCCTGGCCCACTGCTTTCCTGCCTTCATGCGGTGGTGCTTCCCCTTACGGCTGGGTTGCTGCGTACATATGGAAGCTCCGAGTTCCCCACAGGTTCGGGAAGCACTCCAGCCACGGTGTACATCCACACAACCACAAACACGTCTCAGACAGCCGACGCGTTTCGAAAATAAATTCTTCTTCAAAGGCTTCATTCCACAAAGTACACAGTGTTCATTGAGACCACACCTTTATTCCTTACAAAAACATTAGTTGCCTCCTGATAGGTTGCCGTTAATTGCCTCCTGATAGTCTGTAGGTATTCTGGGATATGTAGTCCACCATATACAGTTGCATGCGGAATTTTGTTAAAAGACCCTCCAATGGGCCCCAAGGCGTGCGTGGTAAATAATAGGTGCCATGGCTCCAGAACACCAGGACAAGATTTCCTGCTCGCTGGCCCGCTGCTTTCCTACCTTCATGCGGTGGTGCTTCCCCTTACGGCTGGGTTGTCGCGTACATATGAAAGCTCTGAGTTCCCCACAGGTTCGGGAAGCACTCCAGCCACGGTGTACATCCACACACCCACAAACACGTCTCAGACAGCCGACGCGGTCCGAAAATAAATTCTTCTTCAAAGGCTTCATTCCACAAAGTACACAGTGTTCATTGAGACCACACCTTTATTCCTTACAAAAACATTAGTTGCCTCCTGATAGGATGCCGTTAATTGCCTCCTGATAGGCTGTAGGTATTCTGGGATATGTAGTCCACCATGTACAGTTGCATGCGGAATTGTGTTAAAAGACCCTCCAATGGGCCCTAAGGCATGCGTGGTAAATAATAGGTGCCATGGCTCCAGAAGACCAGGACAAGATTTCCTGCTCGCTGGCCCGCTGCTTTCCTGCCTTCATGCGGTGGTGCTTCCCCTTACGGCTGGGTTGCCACGGACATATGAAAGCTCCGAGTTCCCCACAGGTTCGGGAAGCACTCCAGCCACGGTGTACATCCACACAACCACAAACACGTCTCAGAAAGCCGACGCGTTTTGAAAATAAATTCTTCTTCAAAGGCTTCATTCCACAAAGTACACAGTGTTCATTGAGACCACACCTTTATTCCTTACAAAAAAATTAGTTGCCTCCTGATAGGTTGCCGTTAATTGCCTCCTGATAGGCTGTAGGTATTCTGGGATATGTAGTCCACCATGTACAGTTGCATGCGGAATTGTGTTAAAAGACCCTCCAATGGGCCCCAAGGCGTGCGTGGTAAATAATAGGTGCCATGGCTCCAGAAGACCAGGACAAGATTTCCTGCTTGCTGGCCCGCTGCTTTCCTGCCTTCATGCGGTGGTGCTTCCCCTTACGGCTGGGTTGCCGCGTACATATGAAAGCTCCGAGTTCCCCACTGGTTCGGGAAGCACTCCAGCCACGGTGTACATCCACACACCCACAAACACGTCTCAGACAGCCGACGCGTTTCGAAAATAAATTCTTCTTCAAAGGCTTCATTCCACAAAGTACACAGTGTTCTTTGAGACCACACCTTTATTCCTTACAAAAACATTAGTTGCCTCCTGATAGGTTGCCGTTAATTGCCTCCTGATAGGCTGTAGGTATTCTGGGATATGTAGTCCACCATGTACAGTTGCATGCGGAATTGTGTTAAAAGACCCTCCAATGGGCCCCAAGGCGTGCGTGGGAAATAATAGGTGCCATGGCTCCAGAAGACCAGGACAAGATTTCCTGCTTGCTGGCCCGCTGCTTTCCTGCCTTCATGCGGTGGTGCTTCCCCTTACGGCTGGATTGCCGCGTACATATGAAAGCTACGAGTTCCCCACAGGTTCGGGAAGCACTCGAGCCACGGTGTACATCCACACACCCACAAACACGTCTCAGACAGCCGATGCGTTTCGAAAATAAATTCTTCTTCAATGGCTTCATTCCACAAAGTACACAGTGTTTATTGAGACCACACCTTTATTCCTTACAAAAACATTAGTTGCCTCCTGATAAGTTGCCGTTAATTGCCTCCTGATAGGCTGTAGGTATTCTGGGATATGTAGTCCACCATGTACAGGTGCATGCGGAATTGTGTTATATATATATTTTTACTAAAAAAAACATAGGTTTCACAATCGTTATAGTTAGGAATTAGCATTTAAAAAACCTTTGAAATTTACAGAAAAAACCATAGGTTTCACACCAGTTATACTTAGCTAAACATTTCACTCATACAAAACCATTGAAATTCCCACGTTATAGTTAGTTGGACTCATGATAACTTGCGCGCCTGCAATCCACTGCTGTTGATGTCACATAATACATCATTCATGAAATGGTCAGTGACATTCCTAACTATAACGATTGTGAAACCTATGTTTTTTTTAGTGAATTTCAAAGGTTTTTTAAATGCTAACTCCTAACTGTAACAATTGTGCAACCTCTGTTTTTTTCAGTGAATTTGAAAGGTTTTTAAAAGCAAATTCCTTTGTATATCGAGTTTGTAACTTCCGATTTTTTTCCTGGGGCGCTCAGGGTGCGCGCACCGGTGAGCTTACCCGTATCATTGTGCCTTGGAGCGCTCCGGGTGCACGCAACGGTAAGCTCACCAGAGAGCGCAGTGAGAGCGCCATTTCTGCATTCATTAAAAAAACTATGTATGAAAACTAAATTATAATGCTAGACATTCAGTGCTAGACTTATAAAATTAGTATTTTTGATTTTCAGAATAGATATGATTTTGCATTTCGTAAAGCTAGCAAAACGTCTCTTAGACGCGCCGCGTAAGCGCCCCCGGAAGCGCCTACGTGCGTGCTGTGTAAGCGCCCCCGGAAGTGCTTCGGTGCGCGCAGCTTAAGCGCGTCAAGTCATGTGACCTTAAATTAGCACTTTTCATTGTTTGCTAACAGTTTTTTTTTTAAAAACCTCACCCATTTCCTTCACTTCTGCTTTCACTTTTGAGAATGCAAGACCTGTTTGTTTCTGCTGAACCTTTTTGGGATTATAATGGCTGCTAGATTCTCCAGTTGCAGTGGTGACTTGAATGAGTTTATAGATGAAGAGTTTCCTCAGCCCAAGGTAAAGGAGCACTTCATTTGGAAGTTTTTCAAAATACCAGCAGATAAAAAAAAGTGAATGCTCTTAAGGTAGCGTGCAAAATTTGCAAAACTGTCCTTTCACGGGGTGACCCTACAAGGAAATACAGTTTCGGAAATTAGACCATGATTTGCCACGTTCAGAGGCGGCACCCCCAGAATTATGCTCGGGAGAATGTCCGAGCTCTGGCTCGAGATGCTCCAAGGGATGGTGCTTTGACTTCGACTGGAGGACCAACGACATCATCGGTGAGGGGGCGACCTGAGCAGCTGATTCCTAATATTCAGCCCTTTTTTAATGGAATCAGCATCAAATGTAAAGACTGTGATGAACTATTTTCTTACGGTGAACAAAGTATTATGAACATTGTCCGAACAAGAGAAAACCACCGGTGCCGTCCCCAGACCTAATTTTGACTCTTTTTTTTTTGCTCCTGTTGAGCAGTTTGACATACCCTGTTTTTGTTTTTAAAAAAACGAAAAAAGAAGAAAAAAAAGTTCTTTTTAGAACTACCTCCAATTCTCAAAAAAGAGCTGTATTCTTTAAAAAAAATCAAAAAGAGTAACTGAGGTGGAGTTCAGTGAGAGAGGAAAGGAAAATGAGTGAGAAAGGAAAGAAAGGGACGCGAGGGGAAGGGAAGTGAAGTAGGAGGACTGAAAGAAGGTGAGTGTGGGAGGTGAGTGAGGAGAAGGAGAGTGAACATGGGGAATGAGGATACGTGAACAAAATGTAGTAAATGAACGGGGGTGTGAGGAATTAGTGAAGTGGAGTAAGGAGAGTAAGGGAAGGTAAAACAGTGAAGGAGCGAAGGAAGGGAAGAGAGAGGAAGGGAAGTAAAGGAGAAGGTTTGAAAGAAAGTGACTGTGGGAGTATGGCTTTGTTATAGGTAGAGAGCGTGACAGAAGAGGAGTGAGAGACTAAATGGACGCAGAGAATGAGGCAAACAGAGAGAGAATGAGGGAATGGGAGAATAGAAGTAAGAGGACAGAAGGAGTAACAGAAGGAATTAGTGAAGTGGAGTAAGGAGAGTAAAGGAAGGGAAAACAGTGAAGGAGCGAAGGAAGGGAAGAGAGAGGAAGGGAAGTAAAGGAGAAGGTTTGGAAGAAGGTGAGTGTGGGAGTTTGGCTCAGTTATAGGGAGTGAGCGTGATAGAAGAGGAGTGAGAGACTAAAAGGACAGAGAGAATGGGGGTAACAGAGAGAGAGTGAGAGAAGGGGAGTGAATAAGTTAGAGGATAGAGGGATTGAGAGGAGTAACTGAAGTGGAGTAAGTGGAGTAAGGGAAGGGAAAAGAGTGAAGGAAGGGAACAGAGAGGAAAGAAAGTAAAGGAGAAGGACTGAAAGCAGGTGAGTCTGGGAGTATGGCTCAGTTATAGGGAGTGAGCGTGACAGAAGAGGAGTGAGAGACTAAGGGAACAGAGAAAATGAGGGTAACAGAGAGAGAGTGAGAGAAGGTGAGTGAGTAGGATTGAGAGAAGGAGTTACTGTGGTGGAGTAAGGGGAGTAAGGGAAGGAAAAAGAATGAAGGAGTGAAGAAAGGGCACAGAGAGGAAAGAAAGTAAAAGAGAAGGACTGAAAGAAGGTGAGTGTGGGAGTATGGCTCAGTTATAGGGAGTGAGCGTTATAGAAGAGGAGTGAGAGACTAAAAGGACGGAGAGAATGGGGGTAACAGAGAGAGAGTGAGAGAAGGGGAGTGAGTAATTAAGAGGACAGAGGGATTGAGAGAAGGAGTAACTGAAGTGGAGTAAGGGGAGTAAGGGAAGGAAAAAGAATGAAAGAATGAAGGAAGGTAACAGAGAGGAAAGAAAGTAAAGGAGAAGGACTGAAAGAAGGTGAGTGTGGGAGTATGGCTGAGTTATAGGGAGTGAGCATGACTGAAGAGGAGTGAGAGACTAAAGGGACGGAGAGAATGAGGCAAACAGAGAGAGAATGAGGGAAGGGGAGTGTAGAAGTTTGAGGATAGAGGGAGTAAGAGAAGGAATTAGTGAAGTGGAGTAAGGAGAGTAAGGGAAGGGAAAACAGTGAAGGAGCGAAAAAAGGGAAGATAGAGGAAGTGAAGTAAAGTAGAAGGTTTGAAAGAAGGTGAGTGTGGGAGTATGGCTCAGTTATAGGAAGTGAGTGTGACAGAAGAGGAGTGAGAGACTAAGAGGAAGAGGAATCATATATCAGATAACACACAGGCACAAAGTAAAGTTAGACACAAGCAAAGTATACTCTGTAACCAGATTGTTGCAAACTGTTACAAGGCATAGCTGACATAATGCAAAAATGTGAAAATGTTTTCACTTATTTCATTCAGAAATGCAGTGTGATACTTCACCAAATTTTAAAAAGCAGATTTTTTTCCAGAAAATATTTTCCATACTAAATCGTTTTTGACACAAAACACAGCTCATTTAAATGACCAATAGAAAAACAAAGCAGAAAATTAACTCCTTTTCAAAGTACATTTCCAATATGAACCATTCTATTTTTAAACAACATTACAAAAAAAAGACACAAAATGCAAGAATAATGAAGTACAATATGCTTCTTAATCTTCCCCATAGTGCATACAGCTCTCTATCTTTTTTAAAAGAATGATTACTCACCTTTAAAAATGCTTTGGAAGATATAGAACAGTGTCAGTCACACTCACCAGAAATTCTTAACCAGAATCTCTGAATAATGCTTCTTTCACTTGAGCCTCAGAATAATGGCACAGATACTTTCTCATTTCAGACCCATATTCTTTTTACTTAACCAATTAAAATTGTTCCCACACAAATTCAAAACCAAACTGCACATTTTAATTGGTTGTACATTTCAAGACTTTGAAACTCACATAACATTCACCCATCCCCCCAGTGCTCATTCATTCTGTAACCATGGTAACTCCCACCTTACCCAGCACACAGTTCGCAAGTTCATCATACTATGTTGCAAAATAATCCATCAAGGATGTTAGACCTCTCAATGTACTAGCTAATCAAGTGCAATGTTTGTTTAAATGACATTTTCTCAACCATTGAAATGACTTACAAAAAAAAAACATGCACCCTAATTTTCAGTGTAGATTTGTAAGAAAGCACCAATCATTTCTGGTTTTTCAAGTGCACTGATTCTCAACCACTTTTTTTCATAATCAAACTGCCATTTCATTTCCACTACTCATCTGACTAGAAGCACATCTACCTTCAAAATGCAGAAAGTCTGGTTTGTGGGTCATAGCTATGTCCACTGGAGTCAGAAATACACAGCTAACAGAGGTATTTACAACCTTGATTTACCAAATGTGGACATTGTATGGATTGGACAGAGAGGATTGAGAAGTCATCAATTGATACCATTGGTAAAATCTTTTATGCATTTACTGGAAAGGGGCGACACTCGGTCCCCCCGAACGTATGGTAGGGGGCCCGGATCCTCCCGGGAAACCATTTTGGGCGGGGGGCGTGTCACGGCTGGTATGCCCGAAGTGGCGTAGCCGGGGCGCGCCTTTTCCCGCCCAGGAGGGGTTGTCCTAGACACCTACACCGTTGGCCACGCCCAGTAGGCGTACCGGAGGAGGGTACACGCCCTCCCGAAGCGGAATAAAGAGAGCAGGATCCGAAGAAAGGTCCTCTTGTTCCTGTGCTTGGAAGCTGCACCCACTTGTTGCACGTGAGCCCTCGACGGAACAAGGAGCAATTTTGAGAACTTGTAATTTTGTGTGTTTCTCTTTCAGCGATTTCGAGCCTAAGGGTCCAGGATCGTGTTGAGCAACGAAGGTCGATAACCATCAACAATGCCTGGCAAAAAGGCGGGAAAGAAGTCTGGGACTGATCAGAAGCTTCGCATGCTGATAAAGGATATGGCGAGTATGAAAAAGCAGATGGCAGCGATGAGCAATACGGGGAAACCGAAGAAGGTTATAGGCCCGGCATTGCCGGGAGTTGTCCCCACGGGGAGGGGTAAAAGGGTCAGGAATAGGACGGCATGGGAGGAGGTCCCGGTCCCCGAGTTACCCCCGGCAAGCCCGGTCATCCCAGTCGAGGCCCCGTTACCGATCGCAGACGCGGGTCAACCGATTCCGGTTGTTGTTACGCCCGCCAGTGAGGAGGACATGCCTCTGGAATTAGCTGCACAGTTGGCCACATGGCTTGGCAGAAAGGGGGGTGCTACGGCACCGAGAGATACGGCCGAAGAGGCCAAGTTACTAATGCAGCAGTTGCGGCAGTCGCGAGATGCCGCGAAGGCGAATGTCCCTCTTGTCCCCCCACAGGTGACCTCGGACGGACCGGCAGCTGGTGTCGAAAAAACAGCGGGAACAGCAACGGAGCCGGGTAAGCAGGCATTGCCAATGGCAAGGGAGGGGTCTTTGCCCTCAAGAAGGGAGAAGGTGGTCCAACATATACCGTTGGCCACAAAAGAAAGGATATGGGCTGATAAGTATGTGAATATGTTTTCTCTGCTGACTGATCATTGCGAGAAGGAGTATGTTAAGACACAAAAGGATTTGTGGCACCCGAGTGTATGGCGAGCCAAAATGGCGGGATTCAGGGTTGATGAGACAATCTCAAATTGGGCCAAGGCCTTTGCGATGTTTTCTGCTATTATTGGGGAACGTAAGCCCGAGGTTTTGTCCGAATTGACCTGCTATCAGGCACGAATAATGGATTTTTATGAAACGTATGAGGGCAATGAGTGGATGGGTTACGATATGAAGTTTCGTAAGGCCAAGGAGTATGATTCATCTCTGACGTGGGATTGTCTCGACTCGATCTCTTGGCAGAAGCAGCTCCTGCCGGGCGCGACGAAGTCACCCTCGCTTGGCGGAAATGGGTTGGGGCCTTCCCGCCATCAGCCTGCGGCGCCCTTTCGAGCGGGCCCCGCTGGCGACCACCAACCAAGGAATGGTGGGAATGGGGGTAAGAAAGGGGTCTGTTGGAATTTTAACAGGGGCAATTGCACAAGGCCACAAGGGACATGTAAGTTCAGACATGTGTGTGCAGGTTGCGGAAATTCTTCACACCCCGAGAGTTTGTGCAGAGCCAAGAATGGTGATACGGGGGGTAGAGGAGGGGCCAAACAGGTCTGAGGGGGGCCATGGTGTATCACTACCTACCCCCGTTGATATCATGGCAATGATCCCCTGGCTAAACGAATACCCTGATCATGTCTCCGCTGGGGTGTTGAGGAACGGCTTCATATATGGTTTCCACATCCCGGCGGGGGATTTTCGTGGGGAAACAATTTGTAGAAACCAACTGTCGGCTCAGCATAATCCAGCGGTGGTTGAGAGAAAGATAGCAAAGGAGGTTGCCCTAGGCCGGGTTGCGGGCCAATATAGGCACCCGCCAGTGGCTGATTTCGTCTGTTCCCCGTTGGGAGTAGTCCCCAAGAAGGACCCGGGGGAATTTAGGCTGATCCATAACCTGTCAGCGCCAAGGGGTCTTTCAGTGAACGATGCGATTGACCTAGGAGTTTGTTCGGTGCGGTACGCTTCATTCGATGATGCTGTTGCCATTTTGAATTGCCTGGGGCCCGGAGCGCTGATGGCGAAGTCAGATATCGAGTCAGCGTTCCGGTTGCTCCCGGTACACCCACGGGATCAGTGTCTGTTAGGTTTTGTGTTTCAGGGCCAGTACTACATGGATAGATGTATGCCAATGGGTTGCTCCATCTCTTGTGCTTATTTTGAGAAATTCTGCTGTTTTCTGGAATGGGCATTTACCAAAGCCACTGGTCATAGCCAGGTTATGCATTACCTTGATGATTTTCTTTTCTTGGGGGCTGCCGGCGACACAAAATGTGCGCAGGCCTTACATGAATTTTGCACTCTCATGAGGAGGTTTGGGGTGCCATTGGCACCAGGTAAGACGATTGGACCGTCTACTTCACTCGAGTTTCTTGGAATTGAACTCGATTCTGTGGAGGGATGTTTCCGTTTGCCAGTAGGGAAAGTGGCGAAATTCAGGGCTGCCCTGGAACTGTGCCTTAGCAAAGAGAAAGTTACTCTTCATCAGTTACAGCAAGCAGTGGGCCAGCTTAACTTTGCCCTAAGAGTGATACCAATGGCCCGCCCCTTTTCCCGCTCTATTGCACAAGCCATGGTTGGTCTCAAGGAAGGACACCACCGCACAAGACTGTCGGCAGAGGTTCGCCAGGATATGCGCATCTGGTTGGCGTTCCTGGCGGACTTCAACGGTCGAGTGGTGTGGAACAAGCCACCAGCGTCTTCGGACGAGCTGGGTTTGTGGACCGACTCGGCTGGGAGCGTGGGATTTGGCGCCATCTTTGGTAATAGATGGTCGGCGCAGGCATGGCCGATGTGGTGGCACACCAGCGGTCTCACAGGTAACATCGGATTTCTCAAGTTGTTCCCCATTTTTGTGGCTCTGAAGGCATGGCCGGAGGGGTTCAGAGATCGCTCTGTGGTGTTTTGGTCCGATAATATGACTGTAGTTGAATGTATCAATAATCAGGCAGCACGCTGCAAGTGGATATTGAGATTACTGAAAGAAATTGTACTACTTTGCATGAGTCTGACCGTACAATTCAGGGCGAAGCATGTGCCAGGAGTACTGAACCAGGCGGCTGATGCACTCTCTCGTTCACACATGCAGGCTTTCAGGGGTTATCTACCTTCCGCGGACCTAGCGGCAGCACCATTCCCCAAAGCACTCTGGCTACTCGGTGCCCCGGATTACAAGACCTCGTGGCAGCAAGCTTAGCCCCCAGGACAAGGAAGGCATACGAAGGAGCGTTTCGTTCCTATTGTGCATTTTTGGGTCCGGCAGCGGGGGACAATTGGGGTCAGGAGGATTATGTCCTGAAGTTTCTAGTAGCACTGCACAGTGAAGGCCGATCAGCGGCAACTGCCAATAGGCACCGGGCCGCCATTTCATTCATGGCGCAGGCGCATGGTATCAAGGACCCGACATCGTCCTTTTTGGTTAAGAGGGCCCTTCGTGGTTGGCAACGCCTCGAGGGTCGTAGAGCAGACGAGAGGCACCCGATTGGGTTAGAAAGGTTGTCCCTGCTAATGGCGATACTCCCTACGACATGTTCCTCCCAGTTCGAGGCAGTGCTGTTCCGGGCCGCTTTTGCATTAGCATTCCATGGGGCTATGCGAGTGAGCGAGCTGGTAGCAAAGAATAAGAACGATGTGGAGGGAGGTCTGTGTAGGAATCACATCCTGATTAAGGGTGATTCAATGGTGGTCACAATAAACAGGTCCAAGACCGACCAGTGTGCTATGGGCCACAGTGTGATTGTCCAGCTCATGGGAGGGTCCCCCATGTGCCCGGTGAAGTGCGTTGAGGAATATTTGGCGCAAAGGGCGGATACATGGGGGGGAAGCTTGCTGAGACATATCGACGCCACCCCGCTGACGAAGTTTCAGTTTCAGAGGGTGCTAACAATGGCAATCGCAGCAGCGGGCTTGAACCCGGGCGATTTTGGGACCCATTCCTTTAGGATAGGGGCTGCTACAGAGGCTACAGCCGGGGGTCAGAGTGTTGAGAAGGTGAAACAACTGGGACGATGGTCCTCGAACTGTTATAAGAGGTATGTGCGATTGCACATGTTGTAAAGTCAATGTCATGCACTCACGCCTCTTGTCTTCTGTTTGATTTTCAGTTTCGCAAGCATGCAATGCGGGGCGGACTGTGCAGGCGACCCGGCACCTGGGGATCAGTGGTCAGAGATCACCGGCTGAGGAGAGAGTGGTGTGGGTCGTGGGCCACTCATACGTGAGGCGGGCCGGGGACGTATTCAAAGCAGGTGACGTGATTCACGCAGCTGGGGAATACGGGTACAGGGTGACCTTCCACGGAAGGGGCGGGCTCTGTATTGACCAGTTTCAATGTTTTATTGAGGAATTGTTAGGGCGGCTGAGGTCACCGCCATCTGTGATCATAGTACATCTGGGGGGCAATGACTTGGTGACACTCGGTCGGCGAGTACTACTCGAGCGAGTTCTATCTAATGTTAGCTGGCTGGCGAGAAGGATCCCGGGGTGCACGATAGCATGGTCCCACATGATTCCCAGGAAGGTGTAGCGGGGGGCCTCTCTGTGTCAGCTCTGAACCATTCAGTGAAAAAGGTCAATAACAAACTTGGTAGGTTGTTTCGCACGGCGCAGTTGCACTGTATTCCGCATGGATGTATTCGGGGGGACCACATGTATCTCGATGATGGGGTCCATTTGTCCCGGGAGGGGAATGTCTTACTCATAGGTGACTTCGTAGCATGGTTAAGGGGTTTGTAAAAGCATGACCTTTAGTAGGAGTGGTGGGGGGGCCGGATAGCCGGTCAACTATCCGGCCTGTGGCGGTAAGGTCATGATCGGTGAGCAGTAATTTCAAGGTCCCTAGGGGGGGCGCCACCCACTCTGGATGGGAGCGCCCGGGGGAGGCGGCCATTGGCCCCTCACACGGGGAGGCGGTACCCACTAAGTGTGGGTCGCCTAAGGGAAGATGGCCATTGGCCCCTTCCAGGGGAGGAGGCGGCCACGGTGCCCCTCCTACGAATTTCCCGGGGCCCGGATATCCGCGACGGCGGATGTGATAGACTGTGTGGGGTGGGAGGGGGGTCCACGCTACCTTCTACAGACACCTCACACGAGTCCTCGGACGACCCTTAAGATGGCGTCGAGTTAAATAGGGGGCCCCCTCAAGACAAGGGAAATTGGAGTTGGCACAGAGGTACAGTCCTCTGCGCACCCGCCCTCACATCGTGAGGGGGAGAGTTCTGGTAGTAGGGTTCTGACACCGGTTGCGACCTTGCCGTTGGCCCGTAATGCTAGGATGTACAATTTTAATTCCGAAAGTATGCATTTGCAGGATGTTAGACTCGGCTAGGAAAACCTTTGCACTAGAGATTTGTTAAGGTTAGCCAAAGAACATGTCTTCATCGAAATGTAAATGAATGAAAATTGTACATGATATGAAACTGTTATTTTAATGTTTTAATTTTGTTTCATATTTTAATAAATACGGCCGGGAGGGTGACTCCCTCCCGCCTTCCAAAAGTTCAGAACTGCGTCCGTCTTCCCATCCTTGGGGATTGTGTTGGGAGGGGGTGACAGGCATCCCGGCCATACACACCCTGACCTTATAGTTGTGCACTGTGGTGTAAATGACCTGGGCACTTTGACTGGGGTAGGTCTGCAAATGATTTTAAAGGACGTCTTTGGGCAATTGTTGTCACTTTTTCCAAAAACTGCCTTGGTATTTTCTAATATTAACCAAAAAAAATGGAACTGGTCCAACCAATTTTGTCCACAAATTGAGAAAGCAAGGAAACATGTGAATAAATCTGTTTCTGCTTTCCTCAGAGACTATGGTATAGGTTCCATTTACCACAACAACTTGTGTTACAACATGCAAGGCATCTATAGGAGAGATGGTGTGCATTTTACAGATGAGGGGAATAGAGTTTTCCTCTTGAATATAAGACTCTGCATTGGTACCTACTTGTAGGTACCAAAAACACCCACATAACACAACAGCTCCTTTCAGAGCTAACTTACCTGTAAGCACTCTAAATTATTTTTTTACTCTATTTTTTTCACTGTTTTTCCCCGTGGTGCGCTCAGGGTGCGCGTACCGGAGAGCGCACCTGGGAACGCACCCAACACTTACCCCGCGAAAATTGCAAAAAAAAAAAAATGTTTCACCCTTCAGGGTCCTTGTAGGCCAACCACAAAAAAACTAGGGAGTCTGAGGGTGTGTACCCTGCTCCCTTTTATATATGTGAATAAAGCACCCAGGCAAATCCTCAATACCTACTAGCACATGAAAGGGTGGTAAATTACCACACAAAAAATAATCGACTACTGTTTTTACACATAGAATACAATTTAATTTCTCATACAAAATATAATGTTTGATAAAATCGATACATAATTATGAACAATTAATAAAACATTTTGGCATTTTAGCATATGCATTTTTATCCCCAGACACATAACACTTGATAAGTATAAAAACTGTAAGATCGTTTCCTGTCTACGCGTTTCGACACCAAGGTGTGTCTTCCTCAGGACTGTACTATCGTAATGCTATTTATTGTAAATCTTTTAAAAGGAGAATATTCTAATCCGTCAGGATGATCCTTCACTGTAGGGCTAGCATGTGATCACTGTTTGTACATCTGAGGTTGACCGAACATCTATATAAGTGCCCGATCAAGATGCCATGGAGGTTATAGTGGAATCCACTGAAAGTGTTCTATTTTTAACATGCAACCATGGTGAATGTGTAGGTCTCGTGTAACGATAACGGCATTAAAAGGTTGACATCAAATTACTGCTAGCCTGTACTCTCCATATATTCAGTCAGTATAAGTCGGTTTAAACGTTCCTTCTTTGCCTTCCGTTCAGTTCAATTAGATCAGCTGCAACACTAGATGCCGACGGGAATGCATAGAATCCGGTCCGTTCAACTCTACTAAATGCAGATAAAAGCTTTCACCACCCTTTGAAGCATATCCGGATTAACGCGATAGCGGCGCTGTGAACTAATCAAAACAGAACAGACGTTTAAGCAGTATAAAAGAAAGCCCTGCTTACGAAATATATCCTGACTTATGTTAATCGGCGCAGCTGATCTAATTGAACTGAACGGAAGGCAAAGAAGGAACGTTTAAACCTATTTATACTGACTGAATATATGGAGAGTACAGGCTAGCAGTAATTTAATGTCAACCTTTTAATGCCGTTATCAAGCATTATATTTTGTATGAGAAATTAAATTGTATTCTATGTGTAAAAACAGTAGTCGATTATTTTTTGTGTGGTAATTTACCACCCTTTCATGTGCTAGTAGGTATTGAGAATTTGCCTGGGTGCTTTATTCACATATGTTATGTGCCCTGACCCACGAAGTTGATTCTTATCAGGGGGTCCTTGTTACTGTACATCCTGCCCCCTTTTACACATTTCCCCCTTTTTTGTATCACCTCAGGTGTCTCGATTTTCCCGAGACACAAGATGGCGGACTCTCCAAACTGTTAAGAATGTTGACAGACACACAACAGCCAATCAGCTTACAGCTCACGCACTCCAGTAGCGCGCCGGGTGCGCTCTCCAGTACGCGTACCGGTGAGCGCTTAGAGCGCGTCCATAGAGATATATGTGTTTTAGAAGTTGCTTTTCATAAAAACCACTTGAGCAATTTTTTAAAAATGAGGAAAAGGCCCTACTACATACAAGTGCCTATCATTTTGCCAACTTTGGTGTAATTCCTTTCAACCGTTCAGGCTGTAGCCGTATGTAAAAGTCCTATGGAAAACTGCATGGGGAAAACACATTTGAAACTATTGAAAATTAGAACCAATCAAAATGTAACTTACATTTTTTATTTGTATGTGATGAAGTATGATTGGTTATGTATATATCTTAAATGAGAGGAAAACACAGCCATTTTGTGATACTCCTGTCAGAAGTACTTTTGAGAGGAATTTTGGGTGCACAGTTTGTGGACTTTCAAAAACACAGTACTTAATCTTCTACTTTCAAAAAGGTGAGTTGTAAATTTGTAAGGGGAACTATATTGTACACTTTAAGATAATTTGGCAAATGTATTATGTTAGTTATTTACAGTCCTCATATTATAATTATACATTAAGATAGGCTTCATCCCATACAGTGCTTTATATTTGTAGTTCATACCTGATACTATACACTGCCCAATTAATTTGAAATAAATAAATACTTGATTAAGCAACTTTTATGTTATGTATTACCAAAAACGATAAATGAAAGTGATTACTTTTTTCTGCAATTTACAGCAAGACATTTGAAATTAAAATTGAGGAGACAAAGAAATTTCATTTGAAATTACTTCAACATATATTGATAATGAAAATGTAATGGATACTGAAAGCAACATTTCATCAAACGTTGAAGAAGACTTAAAAGACTTTTTAGATCAATCTCTAGATGAAGAATTAATACAATATTTGGATGAAATAGAATGCCAACAAACAGCAATGAACAATTTGCATGAAGAGATTAAATATATGAATGAAGATGATATACCAGATGAGAACATGCTACAAGTTCTATTAAATTATGAGAAATCTGAACAATAAATTATTAATTAAAAATTTAAAATTAGTTGACATATTATTCATTTGTATTTCTAATTTATGAGGTAAAAGCGAATTGAATGTAGTATAATGTAATACTTAAAATATAGAGTGCAACATTTTTATGTTACATAGTAAGTGTACTCATATTTACTGCCCTTCTCCCACTGTATTTTTACCAATGTATATTTGACATCTCTTCTTCATCTCCTGCCTCCTTTATCTCACTGTCTGTCTCTTATGCACCCTATTGCCGCCATTTTGTGTAGTTTCATAAGAGAGTGAAATGTAATACTTCTAAACTTGAAAAGAGAGCAGGGTAGGGTGCCCCTCACCCCTATATCTTCTCAGGAAGTCCCAAAAGAATCTGTTTCTGCTTTCCTGAGAAACTATGGTATGAGTTGAATATACCACAATAACTTGCATTACAACATGCAAGATATATACAGAGGAGACGATGTACATTTCTCATATGAGGAGAACAGAGTTTTGCTCTTGAATTTTGGACTCTGCATCAGTACCTACTTGTAGGTACTTAAATCACCCGCATAACACAACAGCTCTTTTTAGAGCTACCCTACCTCTAAGAAATCTAAATTATTATTTAAAACTATTTTCTTTCACTGATTTACCCTGTGGTGCGCTCACGGTGCGCGCACCGGAGATCGCTCATGAGAACGCACCCAGCGCTTACCCCGCAAAATTAAAAAAATAGTTTTTTGGCCCTTCAGGGTCCTTCTAGGCCCCGCTCAGAAAACCTAGGGGGCCAGGGGGTGTCTTCCCTGCCCCCTTTTGATCATTTCCCCCTTTTTATTTTCTCCTCAGATGTCTCGATTTTACCGAGACACAAGATGGCGGACTATCCAGACTGTTTAGAATGTTGATAGACATCCGACAGCCAATCAGCTTTCCGCTCGCACACTCCCCTAGCGCGCCGAGTGCGCTCCCGGTACGCGTACCAGTGAGCGCTCGGAGCGCTGCTATAGATATATATGTGTTTTTTAAGTTAATTTTCAATAAAACCGCTTGTGCAATTTTCACCAAACATAGCAAAGGCACATCTGCGTACCAGACCCTACTTTTTTACCAAGTTTAGTGTAATTCCGTTCAGTGGTTCGGGCTGTAGACGTGTCAGACCATCCTATGGGAATTACCATGGGGAAAACACGTTTTGGGACCCCCCTTTTTTCTCAGCCCCCACTTCACGAATCCACCTGAAACTTTCAGGGAAGGAGCAGAGCAGAGCTGGCCAGAATTTTGGAAAATTACACGCAAATTCCTCAACCGGTGCCAAAGATATTCTCAATAGAATGTTGCGGATTTCCTATGGTATATATATATATATATATATATATATATATATATATATATATATATATATATATATATATATATATATATATATATATGTGTAACGCCACCAGCGGTTCCCTTCGGGCAGGTCTGGCGCTCTTTGCTGGAGGTGCGTCGCTTTACGGCAGAACCACGCCGTTACATATTCCCCAACATCTTCCACAAAGAAAGAAAGTAAGCCGCACACCAACAGCGGAGCCTTTGTGTTTTTATTAAAAGTACTTTCTCTCACCCGGCAGTCCTGACATGTTTCGCTCGACCTTCGAGCTTTTTCAAAGGTGCGCCGTGAGTCCTTGTCCTTTCAGCTGATGGAAACCATGCTCTCATACTTTTTCCGTTTTGACACGCCCCCAATGGCTGCTGAGACTCCTGGTCTTTGTAGTCTGTAATGGTTCCCAGGCTGAAAGGAAATGTTTACAGTTTCAATTTTTACACAAAGAGTCTGTTGTGCCACTGGGAGCCCATTTTCAAAGCTCCCTGTGGTCCATTACCAAAGTCGGTCTTTGGAGTTCACCGCACTGCCCTTGACATTTCTGTAACTCCACCAGCGGTTCCCTTCGGGCAGGCCTGGCGCAATTTGCTGGAGGTGCGTCGCTTTACGGCAGAACCACGCCGTTACATATTCCCCAACATCTTCCACAAAGAAAGAAAGTAAGCCGCACACCAACAGCGGAGTCTTTGTGTTTTTATTAAAAGTACTTTCTCTCACCCGGCAGTCCTGACATGTTTCGCTCGACCTTCAAGCTTTTTCAAAGGTGCGCCGTGAGTCCTTGTCCTTTCAGCTGATGGAAACCATGCTCTCATACTTTTTCCGTTTTGACACGCCCCCAATGGCTGCTGAGACTCCTGGTCTTTGTAGTCTGTAATGGTTCCCAGGCTGAAAGGAAATGTTTACAGTTTCAATTTTTACACAAAGAGTCCGTTGTGCCACTGAGAGCCCATTTTCAAAGCTCCCTGTGGTCTGCCCGAAGGGAACCGCTGGTGGAGTTACAGAAATGTCAAGGGCAGTGCGGTGAACGCCAAAGACCGACTTTGGTAATGGACCACAGGGAGCTTTGAAAATGGGCTCTCAGTGGCACTGAGGACCATATGTGCGGGAAAAAAACATTTCTTTTTTAAATTTTGCGCGGTTAGCTTCCAGTTCGCGTCCCGGGTAGCGCTCCGGGGAGAGTAGTTTGTTGAAAATTAGAGAAAAAAGTTAGAGAAAAATAATAATTGTGAGTGATCAGATGTAGGGTAGCTCTGAGAAGAGCTTTTGGGTTTATGGTACATTTTGGTACTTATAAGTAGGTACCAATGCACAGTCTTAAATTCAAAATGAAAATTCTGTTGCCCTCATCTGAGAAGTGAACTCCATCTCCTCTGTAGATATCTTGCATGTAGTAACGCAAGTTATTGTTGTACATGGAGCCCATTCCATGGTCTCTCATGTAAGCTGAAACAGATTTGTTTACATGCTTCCTCGACTTCTCAATTTGTGGACAAAATTGGTTGGACCACCTCCATTTCTGTCTTTGGCATATATTGGATTATACCAAGGCAGTTTGAGGAAAAAGTGCCATTAATTGCTCAAAGGTGTCCTTTAAAAGCATTTCCAGACCTACCCCAGTCAAAGTGCCCAAATCATTACCTCCACAGTGCACAATTAACAGGTCAGGTTTTGGCAAATGCATAAAGGTTTTCACCAATGGTATCAATTGGTGACATTTTAATCCTCTTTGGCCCAACCACTTAATTTCCACATCTTGTAAATTGAGGTTAGGTAAATTTCTGTTCTCAGCATACCTTTGAGCCCAGTAGATGTAACTATGTCCAACAATCCAGACATTAAACATGGTGAGAGAGGTTGGGCTGCAGTCAGATGAAGTGTGGTAATGAAAGGGCAGTTGAAACAGTAGGAGTTTGTAAAGAAAAAAAACTGTGGATTTCCAGTGCTAATGATTCATTAGCAGTGATTGGTGCATTTACATTTCTGAAAACAGAAAGTTAGGGTGCATGGATGTGTTCTTTGAAAGATGTAATTTGAATGGTCAAGGAAAAAACATTTAATGAAAGATTGCACTGGATACGCAGGTGCACTGAGAGTTCAGAGTTCAATTGAAACATTGTTGTGTGAACTTGCAAACATGAGAGGTCTTTCAGGAGGTGGTTGCTAAGCAAAAAAGGCAGAGAGGGCAGAGGGGGGAAGGGTTTTGATTTGAAAAAAGTGAGGGAAGAGTTATGATTGGCTAATATGAGAGATATGTGTAATGAATATCAGCATTTCTCTGCTTTCTATAGCTGCAGCCTCTGGAGTGCATCCTCTTTGTTCTGCTGAAGACAATTTGGAGTATTTCTGAAACTGTTTTGAAACTCAAAAAGTATTTACTAAGGTGAGAAAAGATTTATTTAATTTAGATAGAGAATAGTATGATTTAAGGAGAAAATGATGAAGAAAGCTGTGTTTTTAAAATGTGGCTTTGTCTCAAGTGATATACAAATAGATTTTGTTTCTTTGAGAACTTGTAATTGCATATTCGGTGTAGCATTCTGGCATGCAGTAACACAAGTTATTGTTGTACATGGAGCCCATTCCATGGTCTCTCATGTAAGCTGAAACAGATATGTTGTGTTTAAAAACGATTTTTGAAAACAATTACATTTCTGGATATGTTCTGCTAGAGTTTCATAGGTTATTTGGGCCATATTTATAAGGCATTTGAGTGTCTCTGATGTTATTGTTCCCATTTTAATTGAAGAGCTTTCTTCATGGGGCTAGTTTCTTGTAAATACGCTCCCACCTGTGCTTGGTAAATTTAGATTTTGATTATGGGAGTTACATAGCCATGTTAAAAATGTCCCAAAAATGGAGCAAGGGCATTCAAAAAAACGCTTTCATGTGTCTTAAGGACATTTTTAGTCATTTCCTCTTGAATGTAGGTATACAATTGATTTATATGCTGTGTTTAAAAACGATTTTTTGAAATCAATTATATTTCTGGATATGTACTGCTAGAGCTTCATAGGTTGTTTGGGTCATATTTATAAGGCATTTGAGTGTCTATGATGTTATTTTTCCCTTTTTAAATGGAAAGCGTTCTTCATGGGGCAAGTTTCTTGTAAATACGCTCCCACCTGTGCTTGGCAAATTTAGATTTCGATTATGGGAGTTATATAGCCATGTTAAAAATGTCCCAAAAATGGTGCAAGGGCATTCAAAAAAACGCTTTCATGTGTCTCAAGGACATTTTCAGTCATTTCCTCTTAAATGTAGGTATACAATTGATTTATATGCTGTGTTTAAAAACGATTTTTTGAAATCAATTACATTTCTGGATATGTACTGCTAGAGCTTCATAGGTTGTTTGGGTCATATTTATAAGGCATTTGAGTGTCTATGATGTTATTTTTCCCTTTTTAAATGGAAAGCGTTCTTCATGTGGCAAGTTTCTTGTAAATACGCTCCCACCTGTGCTTGGCAAATTTAGATTTTGATTATGGGAGTTACATAGCCATGTTAAAAATGTCCCAAAAATGGTGCAAGGGCATTCAAAAAAACGCTTTCATGTGTCTCAAGGACATTTTCAGTCATTTCCTCTTGAATGTAGGTATACAATTGATTTATATGCTGTGTTTAAAAACGATTTTTTGAAATCAATTACATTTCTGGATATGTACTGCTAGAGCTTCATAGGTTGTTTGGGTCATATTTATAAGGCATTTGAGTGTCTATGATGTTATTTTTCCCTTTTTAAATGGAAAGCGTTCTTCATGGGGCAAGTTTCTTGTAAATACGCTCCCACCTGTGCTTGGCAAATTTAGATTTTGATTATGGGAGTTACATAGCCATGTTAAAAATGTCCTAAAAATGGTGCAAGGGCAATCAAAAAAACGCTTTCATGTGTCTTAAGGACATTTACAGTCATTTCAAACTGAATGTAGGTATACAATTGATTTATATGTTGTGTTTAAAAACGATTTTTTGAA
Organism: Lissotriton vulgaris; assembly: GCF_964263255.1. Taxonomy (NCBI): domain Eukaryota; kingdom Metazoa; phylum Chordata; class Amphibia; order Caudata; family Salamandridae; genus Lissotriton; species Lissotriton vulgaris. The sequence continues at coordinate 658,708,137 of NC_141689.1, forward strand.
ATCAATTACATTTCTGGATATGTACTGCTAGAGCTTCATAGGTTGTTTGGGCCATATTTATAAGGCATTTGAGTGTCTATGATGTTATTTTTCCCTTTTTAAATGGAAAGCGTTCTTCATGGGGCAAGTTTCTTGTAAATACGCTCCCACCTGTGCTTGGCAAATTTAGATTTTGATTATGGGAGTTACATAGCCATGTTAAAAATGTCCCAAAAATGGTGCAAGAGCATTCAAAAAAACGCTTTCATGTGTCTCAAGGACATTTTCAGTCATTTCATCTTGAATGTAGGTATACAATTGATTTATATGTTGTGTTCAAAAACTTTTTTTGAAATCAATTACATTTCTGGATATGTACTGCTAGAACTTCATAGGTTGTTTGGAGCATATTTAAAAGGCATTTGAGTGTCTATGATGTTATTTTTCCCATTTAAATTGAAGAGCTTTCTGCATGGGGCAAGTTTCTTGTAAATATGCTCCCACCTGTGCTTGGCAAATTTAGATTTTGATTATGGGAGTTACATAGCCATGTTAAAAATGACCCAAAAAAGGTGCAAGGGCAATCAAAAAAACGCTTTCATGTGTATTAAGGACATTTTAAGTCAATGAGGAAACACAGGTGATGTAATTCTGAAATGAGGAAAAGAAACTCCACATTTTTCAATTACATCACTAGTGTTTCCTAAGTTTATGAATGACATTGTGCAGATGAAGTTTAGGTCTGACCACAGATTCAAAAGAGGTCTGCCCTTTGTTGAGTGGACATGACTTACTTCATTGGTAGGCCTTCACATGTATTATCTCCTTTGTTTTCTTCAACAAGCGAAAATCTCATCTGCAACCGTGTGTTGGCCTCACCTCAAACAAACAAAACAGGTGATGGACCGAATGTGGATCAATGACACACATTCACCCCAGTCCAAAGATCTGGGCCCAAACAAACCTCTAGATAGGCCACACCTTATCGTCATCCTGAATCAATCATTTAAAATGTTAGGGAGAGATTTATGATAGGTGTATGCCTGTTTTGTACCACTGTGTGTCACTTTTGTGACGCAGTGGTGGTGCAAAAGATTTGCTATGTTAAATAATAAGTAGGGTGTTTGGTGACTGTTATTCATTTACTGTTTGGTAATAGTGGTTAATAACATTTTTTATTATATTTTTCCACAGATTCAACTGCAGATCATTTCAAAATTTGAAAAATGCCAACTAAGAATCGAGTTAGAAAGGCTAAAAAACGTCAAAGACAGCAGGATCATCTATTATTGCAGCAGTCCTCTCCCCAAAAAACTTGTGAAATCACCAAGAAAGCTCCGGGTAAGAGCACGAAATCATTCATAAGAAATATTTGTAGTAAAAAAAGTATTTCAACAAAAAATGTTTCAGTCCAGAAAAAGAGAAGCAATGTAAATGGAAAGGAAAGACCAATCAAAAATGTTACTGCTAGAGCAAGAGATAACTCTGTGCATGATAGTAGAAGGAAACAACAGTTTAGGGACATTCGAAAACGAATGTTCCGCAACAGGATAATAGTTAATTTATTAAAAAATATTAAAAAAGGCCAACAGAAAGTGGCATTTTATAAGAAGAAGAAAAATGTAGAGAAAATTATTGATCATGCTTTCGAAATTAAGCGAAAGTTATTTATTTTGGTAATCAATAGAATTAGGAAACTAAACAAGGTAATTTCTGATTTCAAATCAAATAGTAGATGGAAGAGAGTAGTAAATTGTAGTAACTTTTGTGAAGTTTTTTCCGGAGAATGGATGCATAGTTCAAGTTGTGAGGCATTTTTTAATGAGGAGAGTTATTTTCAGGATAATGATTTGGTGTTTGCAGTTGACACCAGTGGTCGAGCTTATGAAGTGAAGGATGGTTGTCCAGTTGAAAAAGAAAAACTTGTGACAACAGAGACAGACGAGGTGTTAGGTAATGAGGTTTTAGGAAGACGTCCTAAGGGTCCTGTGTACATTTGGAAGTGTAGTTCTATTTGCAGTGTGCGACAGGATTCCATTAATTTGCTTTGTGATTTTGTACGGACATTTAATAAGAAGAGTTTGAAGCAGAAAATGAAGTTGTTGCAAGAATTAGATCCTTGTAGAGTGAGACAAATGACAGGTTTGCGTGGTCATTCACTGGCTTGTCTTTCCAGGAGAGTATGCCAGAGTGTTTTTCATCATTTCAGGATGCTAGCAGTGCATCATAATAAAGTGAGGAAATTAGTGAGAATGTTGTATCATGCTAAGAGTCCAGCAATTATGCTTAAACAATTATGTGCTGCTCTTTTGCATGGTTCTGAAATAGATGTCAAGAATATTTGTGAAGAAATTGAGTTTTGTTACTTTTGAAGTAAAGATGAGAATGTTCAAATTGACCCAGAAGTAGAGGGTAATGTTGAAGATAATGTACAGTTTTCTAGTACAGATAAATTTCAGAAGGAAATTGCCACGTTTCAGATGAAATCAAGTGAGAGGCCTAATTTCACTTGTGTGTGTTGTCGAAGCACTTATTACAAGAATCAGATTAAGTTAGTGGATTTATATGCAAAAAGTGAAAGGGCAAATAATAGTGAATGGAAGGATTTTGCCACATACTTGATGGTAGAAAATTATTTTGATTTGGGATCGGATCAACGTGTGTGTACTTATTGTTGTAACAAATTAAACCAAAACCAGATGCCTGCTAGGGCGGTTCATAATAATCTGGAATTGGTTGAGATTCCTTCTGAATTGAAGTATTTAAATACTTATGAATCTATTTTGATTCAAAGTATCCATCCCTTTCAGGCTATTGTAAGAATGGAGCCAAAGACAGGGAAGTTGCCTCCATCAGATTTACAGAGAGGATTAAAGGGAAGAGCTGTTTATTTGCCTCTAGATTTGAACAAAAACATTAACACAATTGGAGTAGAAAAAGTGGAAGAGGAACCTCTGGTTATCTTGGTTAATGGGGTTCCGACAAAGAATAAGAAAATATGGCAAGATTTAGTGGATGTTAGGAAAGTCAAAAAGGCAACATCGTATTTGAAGAAAAATAATAAGTACTATAAGAATGTATATGTTGCAGAAGAGGAAGTAAGTGATGAAGAGGATAGCGATTTGTGTGCTGGCCAAATTGAGAAAGTAGAGGCCTCTAAAAGTGAAGAAATATATGAACATTATAGTGTTCATCCTTTGCATTCCAAGGAAGTCATGGGGAATGCTATTGAGTTGTTTCAAATGAAACAAGCCAAAGGGAGTCCCATTAGTGTTTGGGAGGAAAGTTTGGAAGCTCAGTGTTTCCCACAGCTATTTCCAACAGGTCAAGGAGGAAGATATGAAGAGCGACCTCATCAAATTCCTGCGTCTGAATACCGGACTTTACGATTGTATGCAGAAGATCCTAGGTTTCGTCAATGCATTCCCTATTTGTTTCATCTCCTGTTTGAAAGCGATCTGTCTGGACTGTCATATGCAGTGAACCACATCTTAAAAAGTGGTATACAGATGCGAAACATCTCGGCAAGTGACTTTATGCATAAAGTCAATGTCCAAGACAGTATTTTGGATTCTCACCTAATTAATCTCATGGCGTGTCAGCGTGGTACTAATGAGTACTGGTACCGTCGTCATGGTGATTTAAAATGTATGCTGAGGAACTTAGGAACTCCAACATGGTTCCTCACTCTGAGCTGTGCCGAGTATGGCTGGGAAGACTTACTTGAATTTCTACGAGAGGCAAATGGAAATATTGAAAACATTGAATTCAAGACACCTGGAGAACTGTGTTCTTTGGATCCAGTGAATGTATGCAGGTACTTCAATCATAGATTTGAAGCTATGATGTCTTTCATCACAAATAAGAAGAATCCACCTCTTGGAGAGGTGTTGGATTTCTTCTGGAGAAAGGAGTACCAAGCAAGAGGTGCTCCTCATATACATATGTTGCTGTGGATCAAGGATGCACCTAAATTTGGAACAGATCCGGATGACTTAGTGATGAATTTCATAGAACAGTATTCTACGTGTGCTGTTCCAAACGCAACGGAGAAGAAAAGCCTAAGAGAACAAGTTCTACGTTTCCAAAGCCATCGTTGTGGAAAGTACTGTCGTCGTAAATTCAGAAACAAGGACAAGTTCTACACCAAATGTCGTTTCAACTTTCCACGACCGGTGATTTCTAAAGGAAGAGTGAACAGTTTGATGTCTTCTCTGCGACATAATGTGACGAGGAAATCACCCAAAAATACATACAATTTGAAAAGGAACGAAGAGTCCAAGTACATCAACGACTACAACCCAGTGATTTTGTCCATGTGGAATGCTAACATGGATATACAGTTTGTGGCTGACAACTGTATGGCTGTGGCTCGGTATGTGACATCTTACATCACCAAAAAAGAAAAGACAGAATTGAAGGATATGTGGGAGGACATTTCCCATGAAAAGAGCCTCAGCAAGAAGTTGTACAGTTTCAGTCTGAAGATGTTGTCGCATCGAGAAATCGGAGCTTACGAATGTTCTGACCGGTTGTCTTCAGCAAGTCTCTATGCCAAATCCAGGAGTATCGTTTGGGCGAGTCTGGAAAGGGGCGACCATTCGGTCCCCCCGAACGTATGGCGGAGTACCACGATCCCCCCGGGAAGCCATCTTGGGCGGGAGGCGAGTCTCGGCTGGTATGCCCGAAGCGGCGTAGCCGGGGCGCGCTCTTTTCCCGCCCTGGAGTGGGCTGGCCTAGACACTGACGCGGCCGGCCACGCCCTTTGGGGCAGGCAGGGGCGGGTTTACGCCCGCCCTGAAGACGGATAAAAGGAGCAACAAGCCAAGAAAGCATCCTCTTGTTCCTGTGCTCTAAAGCTGCACCTCCTCGCTGCACGTGAGCTCGAGACGGAACGAAGAGCCAATTTTGAGCGTGGTAATCTTTCTTTTTGTCTTACAGATACTCTGTCGGAGAATGCCTAAGAAAGTCGGAAAGCGAATGACTACCGACCAGATGCTGCGTATACTCATGAAAGAAGTGACCGATCTGAAGAAACGGATGGCGGATAGAGACGGGGAAGGGGGACCGAAACGACCTTTGGCAGGAGCTGCTCCGGGAGGAAAAGGCAAGAGGCCCAGAAGGGGAGCAGCTGGGGGGGACATCCCGGTTCCCTGTGCCCCACTCGAAGAGCCAACTCCGGTGCCGGCAGAGGGGAATCCGATTCCCGTGGTGATCACCCCCGTGTCCGGGGGGGATATGCCGCCCGAGCTGGCAGCACAATTAGCAGCGTGGTTGGGGAAAGAAAGCGAGGGCGCCACGGCTGACGACGCACGGGTGTTGATGAAGCAACTGCGTGAAACGAGGGAGGCGGCGAAGGCATCATCGCCAGTTATCACGCCGGCTGCGGCAGTAGAAAAACCACCAGGAACAGGTCCAGCCGCAGATACGGCTTCCGGTTCAGGTAAGCGGCCATTGCCGATTGCGAGGGATGAGTCTGCACCTTCACGAAGGGAAAAGTTGGGTCAACATGTCCCTCTGGCTATTAAGGAGAAGATATGGGCAAATGAGAATATAAACATCTTCTCGTTGCTTACCGATCATTATGAGATGGAGCATGTTAAGAGCCAAAAGGAGCTCATGCATCCGAGTGTTTGGCGCGCAAAGATGGCCGCCTTTAAAGTTGATGAAAACATTGGCACTTGGGGGAAGGCGTGGGGAATTTTTACCTCCATCATGGGCGAACGTAGACCCGAGTTGCTGTCCGAATTGCCGATATACCAGACACGGATCATGGAATATTCCGTATCATATGGGGGCAATCAGTGGTTCTGTTACGATAATATTTTTAGAAAAGCAAAGGAACACGATAAAAACTTAACTTGGGATTGTTACGATTCTGTTTCATGGTCAAAAATGGAGAGTACTGGTATGTTAAAAGTACCATTAGTAGGGAGTAGCGGGGGTGAATCCTCCCGCCAATATGTCGGGACCCCCTTTCGATCAGGTACAGGTAACGAATACAACTCGAGGCCGAACGGCAACACAGGTAAAAGGGGGATTTGTTGGAACTTCAACAGAGGTAAATGTACGAGGCCCCAGGGGTCATGTAAATTCCGTCACGAATGTGGAGGGTGTGGGCAGCCATCCCATCCGGAGTCCATGTGCAGAGCCAAAACGGGTGATAACGGGGGGAGAGGAGGCGCCAAACAGGTCTAAAATAGTCCGAGGGGCGCCTTTACCTACTCCGGTTGATACCATGGCAATGATTCCTTGGCTCAGCGAATACCCGGATCACGCTTCCGCTGGGGTGTTGAGGAACGGGTTTTCATATGGTTTCCGCATCCCAGTGGGGGAGTTTCGGGGTGTAAGGAAATGTAGAAATCAAATATCGGTCTTGCAACATACGACCGTGGTACAGGAAAAGATTGGGAAAGAGGTTACTCGAGGTCGAGTCGCCGGTCCATTTGATGAGCCACCGTGTGCTAACTTTGTTTGTTCTCCTTTGGGAGTGGTCCCTAAGAAGGACCCGGGTGAGTTCCGACTGATACATAATTTATCAGCCCCACGTGGTCTGTCCGTAAATGATGCAATAGACCCGGATGTGTGTTCGGTGCGGTACGCATCTTTCGATGAGGCCGTGGCCATGTTGAATCGCCTAGGGCCCGGGGCGCTGATGGCAAAGTCAGATATTGAGTCAGCGTTCCGGTTGCTCCCGGTATACCCAGACGATCAGCGTCTCCTTGGTTTCATGTTTCAGGGTCAGTATTACATGGATAGATGTATGCCAATGGGTTGCTCTATTTCTTGTGCATATTTTGAACAGTTCAGTTGTTTTCTCCAATGGGTCTTCACAAAGAAGACGGGTTTACAGCATGTCATGCATTATCTCGATGATTTTTTGTTTCTGGGGGCGGCCGGGGGTCCGGAATGCGGACAGGCTTTGAATGAATTTTGTACTTTAATGAAGCATTTCGGTGTGCCATTGGCACCAGGTAAGACTGTGGGTCCCTCGACTTGCCTCGAGTTCCTGGGGATCGAACTCGACTCTGTGGAAGGTTGTTTTAGATTACCTAAAGAGAAGGTGATAAGATTCAGGGCTGCCCTGGAAGCTTGTATTAGCGAGTCCAAGGTCAGGCTGCATCAATTGCAACAATTGGTGGGACAGCTGAATTTTGCCCTGAGAGTCATGCCGATGGCCCGCCCCTTTTCCAGCTCGATCGCTCAAGCCATGGTCGGCCTGAGGGAGGGTCATCATCGCACACGGTTATCGGCAGAGGTTCGTCAGGACATGCGCATTTGGTTGGCATTCCTGGCGGATTTCAATGGTCGAATTGTCTGGAACAAACCGGCGGTGTCCTCCGAGGAGCTGGGGCTGTGGACAGATTCGGCAGGGAGCACTGGTTTTGGTGCCATATTCGGCACACGATGGTCGGCTCAAAAATGGCCGTTATGGTGGCATGAGTGTGGACTGACAAGTAACATTGCCTTTTTGGAACTTTTTCCCATTCTTGTGGCCCTGAAAACTTGGCCCGAAGGGTTCAGAGATCACTCTGTGGTGTTTGGGTCAGATAACATGACCGTGGTTGAGTGTATCAACAGCCAGGCAGCACGATGCAAATGGATTCTGAGATTGCTCAAAGAAATTGTGTTATTGTGTATGCAGTTGAACGTACTATTCAAAGCAAGACATGTGCCAGGGGTAATGAATAAAGCGGCTGATGCGCTTTCTCGTTTTCGTATGCAGGCCTTCTGGGGTTTTCTGCCCACAGCGGACCCGGTGGCGGCACCCTTCCCCGAAGCTCTCTGGTCTCTCGGTGCCCCGAATTACAGAACCTCGTGGGAGAGAGTTTAGCACCCAGGACGAGGAAGGCATACCAAGGGGCGTTCCGATCCTACTGGGCCTTTGTGGGGGATGCTAGGAGGGAGCTTTGGGGCCAGGAAGAACTAGTAGTGGATTTTCTGCTGTCCTTACATCAGGCAGGCAAATCAGTGGCTACGGCCCAGAGGCATCGGGCCGCCATTTCCTTTATGGCAAGGGTTCATGGGATCCAGGACCCGACTGCGTCTTTCGTTGTGCAAAAAGCGCTACGTGGGTGGCAACGCCTTGAGGGTCGCAGAGTAGATGAAAGGCGCCCGATAGGTCTGGATAGGTTGGCTTTGTTGTTATCTGTACTTCCTGCAACGTGTTCATCCCAGTATGAAGCAGTGTTATTCCGAGCCGCTTTTGTGCTAGCATTCCATGGGGCTATGCGGGTAAGCGAACTAGTGGCAAGGAACAAGCAGGATACCATGGGGGGACTGTCCCGAGAGCACGTCCAGGTCAGGGGGGAGACAATGACTGTCTCATTTATCAAGTCCAAGACCGATCAGGGTTCGATGGGGGACTGCATAATGATACAAAGGATTCCCGGGTCGTCCATGTGCCCGGTGGGTTGCGTTGAGGAATATTTAGCGCAAAGGGTGGCATCATGGGGGGGGACCTTGTTGAGACACGCTGACGCCACCCCACTGACGAGGTTTCAGTTTCAGCGGGTGCTTGCGATGTCGATTTCTGCCGCGGGCATGAACACTGGCGAGTTTGGGACCCATTCCTTTCGGATAGGGGCTGCTACCGAGGCTACAGCCAGGGGTCTGAATGTCGATCAAGTAAAACGTGTGGGGCGTTGGTCCTCGAATTGTTATAAAAGGTATGTGCGGTTGCACATGTTGTGAAGCTGTAATGATGTACTCACGCTTCTTGTTTTTGTTTGGTTTCAGTTGCGCAAGCCTACGAGGCGGGGCGGACTGTGCAGTCGACCCAACACCGGGCCAGCGGTCAGACATCACCAGCTGCGAAAAAGGAGGTGTGGGTCGTGGGCCACTCATACGTGAGGCGTGCCGCGGACGTATTCAAAGCAGGTGACATGATTCACGTGGCTGGGGAATACGGGTACAGTGTGTCCTTCTACGGAAAGGGCGGGCTCTGTATTGACCAGTTTCGATCATTTTTCGAGGGTTTGTTAGGGCGGACAAGGTCACCGCCGTCTGTAGTCATAATACATCTTGGGGGCAATGATTTGGTGACCACTGGTAGACGACTTCTTCTTGAGGCAATGCTTTCCACGGTAAGTTGGTTAGCAAGAAGAGTTCCAGGGTGCACAATTGCATGGTCCCATATGATCCCACGGAAAGTGTGGCGGGGGGCTCTTTCGGTCTCTGCTCTGAAACATTCAGTAAGGAAAATTAATAATAAAGTGAGTAGACTGTTCCGTTCAAGTACACTGCATTCTATTTCGCATGGTTGTATTAAAAGGGGCCGTATGTATTTGGGGGATGGTGTTCATTTGTCTCGGTTGGGGAACGAGTTGCTCATAGGAGACCTGATAGCTTGGTTAAAAACTTTATTACATGACCTTTAGGCAGGAGTGTTGTGGGGGGTCCGGATAGCCGGTCAACTATCCGGCCTGTGGCGGTAAGGTCATGATCGGTGAGCAGTAATTGGAAGATCCCTATGGGTGGGCGTCACCCATTACGGATGGGAGCGCTCAAGGGAGGTGGCCATTGGCCCCTCAACGGGGAGGCGGTCCCTTTTAAGGATGGGCCGCCGAAAGAAAAGGAAAGGCGGTCAAGGCCCCTTCCTGGGTAGGAGGGGCTACAGCCCCCTCCTGGGGAATTTCCCGGGGCCAGGACATCTGCGACGGCAGATGTGGTAAGTTGTGTGGGGTTTGGGAGGGGGTCTACGCTACCTTCTAGATACCTCACACGAGTCCTCGGACGACCTTTAAATGGCGTCGAGTTTATTGGGGCCCCCGTCAAGTCAAGGGAAATTGGTAAATGCACTTGAGGTACACCTCTGTGCGGTCGCCCCTCACAAGTGAGGGGGATATGTCTGGTTTAGGGATCTTGACACCGGTTACGACCTTGCCGTTGGCCCTTAAACGTTAGGATGTACAATTTCAAGTTAAATGTTTTGTAGGATGTTAGTTCGGCTAGGAGAACCTTTGTATTAGAGAATATGTTAAGGTTAGCCAAACATCGCAATGTGGAAATGAAATTGTACATTAATATGAAACTGTTATTTTAATGTTTTAATTTTGTTTCATATTTTAATAAATACGGCCGGGAGGGTCACTCCCTCCCGTCTTCCAAAAGTTCAGAACCGTTTCCGGTGTCCCATCCTTAGGGATTGTGTTGAGAGGGGGTGGCGGGTATCTCAGCCATATTGGTCTTGCTGCAACGCGAAATCGAGTTCTAAAACCTGTCCGGGAAATTGAGTATTTGGCGGAAAAGGAACCAAACAGTACCGACATTTTGAAGACCAACATGTTGGATACATATTATCCAAATCGAAGCAGTCACCTTGAGAATGTTTGTCTATATGAGGTTCTACAAAATTATGTATTCAAGAGGAACATCAAAGAAGATATTGAGAAAGGAGTGTATGCTGTAATTGGAAGTGAGGGATGTCTGGTCAAGCAAAGAAAATGCCAATTAGTAAACCATCGAAAATTTCTTTTTAGCACTTTTGCAACTTTTCAAGCCTTGGCGTGCAGAAGAGGCACTGCTTGGAGATTTCCTCTGTTACGAAGATTCTTTCACTGCTGCTAAGGAGACCATAGAATGTCCTGCTTTTCCCAAATATCAAGAAATGTTGACTTTGGAAATTGAGCAGGAAGCAACGATTGCAGCCGAGATTGCCAGAGACAGTTCTCAGGACAGTCAGAGTTCTGTTTCATTGAGTCAGGATCCACTAGGAGGACCTATTATCAAAAATGAAGCTGCCACTGCTATGAATGAAGTGGAAAGAGCCATGGCACATGCTCAGGAGGATGCGGTTAACTTAGAAGACTTGGAAAAACAACTCAACGTTGAGCAGAGGAAAATATATGATGAAGTTACCAAGCAAATTGATCATGGATTAAGTCATGAGAAGAAAGAGTGCTCATGTACGTCGTTGAAGCCTGTCCGACTGTACGTGAGTGGAGAAGCGGGAACTGGAAAAAGTTTCCTTATTAAAGCAATTTCTTGTTATTTGCAGGAAAGGACTGAGTCATCGCTGTCTTGTGTTGTTACCGCTCCTACTGGACTGGCAGCACATAACATTAAAGGTATTACTTTGCATCGTCTACTGATGCTGCCAGTGGAGCATGACAACAAATTACAATACCACAAGTTATCTGGGGATGCTTGTTGTGAAGTTTCAAGAGTCTTGAGGAAAATGAAACTTCTTATCATTGACGAAGTAAGCATGGTTTCCAATGTCATGCTTGCCTTTGTGCATTTGAGAATGCAAGAAGTTCTTAAAACTGAGTATGATGTGTTATTTGGTGGCAAACACATCATTGTTTTCGGAGATCTTCTGCAGCTGACACCAGTAAAAGGACAACCTGTGTTCAAAATACTCACGCATGAAGATACCAGGAAGTGCCTAGGGAGCATTGGCAACGTCAATATATGGTTAAACTTCAATTATGCTGAACTGCATGAAAATATGCGTCAGGCAAAGGATGAAGATTACAAGAATATTCTACAAGATATTAGAATTGGAAAAGTGACCGAGCATGGGAAAGAAGCTTTAAATGCACGATTACTGTCAAATTTATATCCAGAACAAGACGTTGTGCCTGAGAATATTTTTCAGAAAATTACTGAGAAGAAATCCGGAATATGTTTGATGCCAACTCTTGCAGAATGTGCCATCTTCAACAACAAAATGTTGAATTTAGAAAAGCAAGAGATTGTGAAACTTGAAGCTATTGACAGAATAGAGCATATGGGATCAACAATTATTTTGTCTGAGAATTTGAAATCAAAATTGGATTCATTAGAGAAGACTATATCTAAAACAGCGGGTTTTGAAAAGACTTTGAATGTGTGTTTAAATTGCCGCATCATTTTGAGAAGGAATTTACATGTTGAAAGAGGTCTGGTAAATGGATCAATGGGTAATGTTGTTGATTTTGAGAAATACAGAAGTAGAGATGGTATTGAATTTTTAAAAATTAAATTTGATGGCATTGAGGAAGTACAGCTAATTGGTCGTTGTTCTGCTAGGTTTTTGCTTGTTAAAGACTTATATGTTCGCCGTGAACAGTTTCCTGTTTGCTTGGCATATGCGGTGACAATCCATAAATCGCAAGGTTTAAGTGTAGACAGTGCTTTGGTGAATATTGGCAGTTCTGTGTTCAAAGAGGGTATGGCATATGTGGCATTGTCACGAGTTAGAACTTTATCGGGATTGTACTTGATTGATTGTGATGTCACAAACATTTCTGTGGATCTAGATTGTGTTAAGGAATACAATAGGTTAAGAAGAGAGTATGCGCCACATTTGCCTCAATATCCTTTGTTTGAGAAACGTGTGGTAGGCCGTAAACGAAGAAATATCACTAATAGTAGGGAGGTTGTAGCAAAAAGCCGAAAAGTCGATGAACCGAAAATTGTAAGCAGAAAGAAAACGGATTCTGTTGAAGATGTTGTCGGTTTTCAATTTGAAAACAGTTCTGGTGTCAACTGCTATGCAAATGTAGTGGTTAATGTTCTCTTTTCACTAGAGACTTTAAAAGAACACATTGTGTTCAATTTGGAACAAAGTTTATGCTGTTTGTTGAATTCTGTGTTAGAGAAATGTAGCACTGATCGAACAAAAGTAGAAAGTGTGTCTGAAGTTCGTTATCTGTTAGATGAATGTTCAGGTCAAACAGACTTCTCTGAAAATAATCAGCAGGATTGTCAGGAGTTTTTAATGTATATGCTTGATGTATTGCAAGATGAGGGTGTAGATGTAGATCACCTGTTTGGGCTTTCTTATCAATGGCAGCATGACTGCGAGAACTGTATGGTATCAAGTACTACTAGTGTAGACTCAGAAAGATTTATATATTTAACTTTGCCAGACAGTAAATCAGTCTCCTTTAATAAGCTAGTAAATGCAGCTGATCACAACATGGAGTGTAGCCAATGTAAATCTGAAATGATGTCAACATTATTTATACGAAGATATGGCCAGTATGTCATTTTAATGATCCAACGATGTAGGCCTGATGGATCAAAATTGTCAACTTTAATAAAAAGTTTTGTTGCTTCTCAGCTGTCAATATCAGGAAGGACTTTTGTAACTGTAGCAATTATCTATCACGTTGGTCCTTCAACAACATCAGGACATTACACAGCTTATTTAAAGTCTAGAAACGGCTGGTCATTCTGCAACGATTCTGTTGTAACTTTCAAAAAAAAATTGCAGTTTGACCTTAAAAATTCTTACCTGGTGTTTTTAAAACCAAAATTTTAAGGAAAGAATCTCGGGATTTCCTCTGAGGAATTGCAAAAGGTTCATGAAGTAGAGGGAATGGAAGTCTGCAATGCTGTCTAGATTATTGGTCCAAAACTTTTAATTATAATGTCATTTTAAAAATCCAACTATATAAACCTGATGCAAGTAAGTCTGCTTCATAGTAAGCAGAATCAGTGTCATAGGAAAAGTAGAACATGAGTGAGCAAGAAGGGTAAGATATTAGTAGTCCAGGATTGTGAAAGTAATCTTAAATGTTTTCTTTTTGAAAGTTGCGAAAATAGAAAATGACGGGATTTGATTACAAGAATTACAAGAGTTGTAAATCGCTGCAACATGATTTGGCCAAGTGGAAACATGTGGTAGAATGTGAGAAGTCTTTTACTGTATGTAACATATTTTTCAAAACGATGGAGGTTTACTTTCAGAAAGTGGCGGGCTGAAAATATTAATAGCACAACAGAGTGTACGCTGTTCATAGGACATCCTTCGACGTTATGGAAAGTAAGTTAATTTTAAGGAGTTTTGAATTCAGATTTCTTATGTTGTATGGGTTTTTTAAACACAATCATTTTGATTGTGGTTTTTTTTCCCCGCTGTTACATGATGAATACCTTCAAGTCACTGATTTAAGTGAAATTTGATACATTCTGAGAACAGCAAAAATAAACCATTTAACATGTATAATTAATGTTCTACTTTTTGTACTTATGATATACATTTAGAAATGTGAGGTAGATATGGAAAAACTGAGGCTTCTGTAAGTGTCAAAGTTAATGCTTACAGTGCTGCACTTCTGGGTACTGTTTTTATTGAAAACTGAATAGGCCTCACCTCAAAGAAACCTCTTGAAAGGACACATCTTATTTGCATCCTGAAACAATCATTTAAAATGTTAGACACAATTTTATGATGGCTTTACATCTCTTTTGCGCTGCTATTGCATCACTATTGTGAGACATCAGCAGTGCAAAAGATGCACCATGTTCCAAAATAGGCCTCACTTCATCAGCATCAAGATACTGTTTGTTTAATATATATATCTTTAGGATTGTGTAGGGGACGTAGAGAAGCAGAGGCGTCTGTAAATGTCAAAGTTGTTGAAAAACTGTTTGTTCTTGAACCTTTTCCCTTGTCTTTTCTAATTTTTAAATACATGTTTTAATATTTTTGAAATGTTTGTTCTCTCTTTCGCAGATTCAAAGTATGAAAAAAGAATTGAAAAAGTTAACAAGAATTATAAGGTAAATGTTTTCTACTCTTTCTACCCGCAATCCACTGCTGACGATGTCACTGACCATGTCATGAATGATGTAATAAGTGGACATGACTTACTTCATTGGTAGGCCTTCACATGTATTATCTCCTCTGTATTCTTCAACAAGCGTAAAATTGATCTGCAACCCTGAGTAGGCCTCACCTTAAACAAACCTCTGGAGAGACCACACCTTATCGTCATCCTGAATTATTTATTTAAAATGTTAGGGACAGATTTATGATATGTGTATGCCTCTTTTGCGCCACTGTGCGTCAGTTTTGTGACGCAGTGGCGGTGCAAAAGATTTGCTATGAGGCGTCAAAATTACAAATTGATGCATCTAGGCAAATGTGTCATGCTGTTTTAAAACCGTGCCACATGAAACCGATGCAGCAGTGATGAAAAAGATGCACCATGTTGCAAGACAGGCCTCACTTGGGGCCATATGTATCAAGCTAATTAGAATGCTTTGGCGACATATTTCTGCTGATAAAAGCTGCAAAACTTTTATTGCCTATGTTGATGATATGGCTCTATGTTATTTACATTTCTTTGCTGTTTCAATTAATCTTTTTCTGTTCTTTTTTCTTTTCTGTTTTCTATTTTTTCTCTCTGTTATTCCACATGTTTTAATCTTATTTTGAACATTCACTCACATTCTCCAAGACACTCTTCTTTGTTATTGTTCTACTCTCTTTTTTTTCTTTCACTTCCTTATCCATTTTGTTTTTCGCAATTATACCCTCTTCCATCTTTTCTTCGGTAAATAGATCTAATAAACAGTATCTCTGGTTTACTCCCTATAGCTGTCTTTCTTTTAACATTACTCTCTGTTTACTTCCCTTATACTTACTCTTCTTTTTTTTTTTTTTAAATGTTTTGGTTCGCTCCTAGTTCGCGAACCGGGCAGCGAACGGGGAAGCGAACCTAAAGAAATAGAGCTTGCCAGAGTGCTAAACATTCTAGCAATTTTATTTGAAAGGGGAGGTAGTTCTGAAAAGAACTTTTTTTATGTTTTTTTTTTTTTGAACATTTTTTGTTTTTTTTGTATTTTCTGAACAGTTTTATGATTTTTTTTGTTTTTGATGGAGGGGAAACAACAAAAAACAGGCATTGAAAAGGGCTCAACAGGAGCAAAAAAAAATTACTGTCTGGGGCGGTTAGGGCAATTATGATTTTCATAAGCAACGTTCATTAACGATATGCACATGTTACCACATGAAAGCAATGCACCGCAATACAAACAGGTTAATTTCATATGTAAAAAGTTCTGCTGAATGTTTGGCACGGTTTCCCGTGCCTCTGCTCCTGTCAACGATATTTGCGAAGTTGACCTGGCCACAGGAGTTGTTGTTGGATTATCCTGCAGGTCACGCAACTCTGCACGGCTGTAGTTCAATGGATGCCACCTGCTCATATGCCGATACATGGTATAGTTCCCCATGCTATATTTTTTATCAGTGCCTCTTGATAACTTGTCTTTACAAATGAGGCAGGTGACATACTTAGCATTTACTTTCTTCTGCCCTCGAGGGAGTGAAAAAAACTGCCAAATGAAACTGGTTTTCCGATGGGAAACACGGGGCACCTCTTGTAAGAACTGTGGTCCTTCTGTCTCCTCTTCCTCTAGTTCATCCTCTTCCTCCTCTGTGTTGGTGATGAACAGGGGTGGTGGTCCTCTCTTCCCATGAGGAGGTGAAGGTGGTGGTGGGGGTGCACCAGCTGAAGCAACTACTGAAGCCATTGCTCAACTATGAAAAAGGGTCTTTCTCTCACCAAGATGAAAGTCAGAGTGAGGAGGGGTTTTCATCATTTGCTCATCACTGATGACAACACCCAGTGACTGTATGTTTCTGTAAAGTTAAAATATGTCTTACATATTGAAGAATGAGTGGATGTATAAGTGTCTGGATGAAGGATTTAGTAGGTGCATGACTGACTGTATGAGAGAATGATTAAATGTGTCTCACTGAGTGTATGGGTTAGTGATTAAAGTGTCTTAATTTGGCAATCATTATTTATGTTGTTCTGTAAACTGCTGCATGTTTAAATCAGTAGCTATATCAGTAACTATATGGGTTATTGAATGGTTGCCCAAGTATTTGTATGGGAGACTGAGTATGTGTGTGGGTGGCTGGGAGGTGTATAACTCTGTGCATAGATGTGTGAGCAGTTGTTTCCCTAGGTGTATGGGTTCAAAAGTGCATGTAGAAACAGCTGTATGGACAGTTGACTGTGTGCATGAGTATATTGGTGAGTGAATGGATATCTCAGTGCTACATGTCAAAGTAAGTACATATGTAAAACACACTCCATGTGAGAGTTGACATATATAAATAACTGAACATAAGAGCCAGTGAATGTGTGAGTGGCTGTATGAATCATTGTGAACTTGTATCAAGGATTGTATAAGAGAGTAAATATGTGTTACTATATGTTTGAATAAGTAAGGTGTGTATAACTGTATAGTTGAGGAAATGGAGATGTGATTGATTCTTTGCATGACTGACTAGGTGTGTGAGTAACTCCATGGATGTGTGACAGTCTGTGAGTGCCTGTTTACACTGAGTGTATCTAAGGTTATATTAGAGTCTGAAGATGTATTATCACATAAATGATATCATCAGTGATGTAATCAGTAATGTCAAATGAGATGTCAGTGATGTCATCAGTGATGTCATTTGAGATGTCATCAGTGATGTCATCAGTGATGTCATTTGAGATGTCATCAGTGATGTCATCAGTGATGTCACTGACCATGTCATGAATGATATAATATGTGACATCATTAGCAGTGGATTGCGGGTCCGCGATATATAGTTAGTGCAACTAACTATATATGGAATTTCAATGGTTTTGTGCAAATAAAATAAGGTTTTTTAAATGCTAATCCCTAACTATATATGGTCTATAACCTATGGTTTTTTCAGTGAATATATATATATATATATCACTGAAAAAACCATAGGTTATAGACCATATATAGTTAGGAATTAGCATTTACAAAACCTTATTTTACTCACACAAAACCATTGAAATTCGCATATATAGTTAGTTGCACTAACTATATATCGCGCACCCGCAATCCACTGCTGATCATGTCACATAATACATCATTCATGAGATGGTCAGTGACATCACTGATTAGGGATGGGGAGGGCAGCGATGTTCTTCTCTTTTGCGAACAATTAGTCGGATACTCTGTTCTCCATAACAAAGCAGTTTGTCACACTGCTTACACCTGATGGTAATGACAGTAAAAACAGGCTGAATATTTGGTATCAGCTCGACTGCTGATCCTCTCCCCGATGATGTTGCTCCTCCGGTGGAAGTCGAGGTGCCATCTCCAGGTGCATTCCGTGCCAAGTCCCTGGCACTCTCCCGGGCATAGTTTTGGAGGTGCCTTCTTTGGACATGCCTGATCATTGTGGAGTTCCCAAAGCTGTATTTTTTCTTGGGGTCACCACGAGACAGAATAGTGTTGCAGATCTTACATTCCACTATTAGAACATTTACCTTCTTCTCCCCTTCTGGAATGCTAAAAAACTTCCAGATGAAGTGCTGCATCACTTTTGGCTGAGGAGGTTCTTCCTGGAGAAAGTCCTCAGAGTCATCACTGCTGTTTGGTGGTCTTGCAGCCATTCTTTGCAAAGAATTGAAGAGAAGAAAGGAATAGGTCTTGTTCTCTCCAAAGTGAAAGAGGTAGTGAAGGAAATGGGTGGGGTTTTCATTAGTTGTAAAAAAAACTGTTAACAACCAATGAAAATTGTTGTTTTAAGGTCACATGACTTGACGCGCTTACGCTAAGCGCTCCGGAGCGCTTACGCGGCATGTACGTAGGCGCTTCCGGGGGCGCTTACACGGCATGTACGTAAGCGCTTCTGGGGGCGTTTACGCGGTGCGCCTGAATGACTTTTTGTTAGATTTTCGGAAATGCGTTTAAAGGTGAAATTCGGTTATTAAAAATGAAAATTAGTACTTTTATGAGTATGCCACTGAATGTGTTGCATTATTACTTACTTGAAATACATGATGTTATTTTTTTTTTGCACGCAGGCATAGCGCTCTCGCTACGTGTACGGGTGCGTTTACCGGTGCGCTCACCCAAAAAAACAGGAAAAATACATTGAAAAATTTATTTTAGAAAAAAAAATGTTTTATAAAAAATATTATATTTAATAGTTTTAAAAAACAACTATTAAAAAAAATTAATAATTCACTTTAAAAATCGTAGGTTACAAACTCGTTATAGTAAGGTATTAGCTTTTAAAAACCTTTGAAATTCACTGAAAAAAACATATGTTTAACACTCGTTATAGTTAGGAATTAGCATTTAAAAAACCTTTGAAATTCACTGAAAAAACCATGGGTTTCACACCAGTTATAGTTAGCTGGACATTTTACTCATACAAAACCATTGAAATTCCCACGTTATAGTTAGTTGGACTCACTATAACTCGCTCGCCCGCAATCCACTGCTGATAATATTGTTAGAGCGCACAGGTTGCCCGACCCTAAGTTTTTCCAGATTTCACGCACTTGGGCCCATGACGTGATTATGACAGTATTTTTGTGAATCGGGAGAGTTTACACACCACTATCAGTAATTTGTATGTGTTTTCTTTAACACTATTACCAACTGACTTACCACAGGCACATATTTCAGAGGACAAGAGATAAGATAATCCTAAAATACTTTATACATTCAACAATACTTTAATAGCTTTATAATGACCACAGACACCTGAAGGGTTTTAAGGATTTTTATATAGTAATTAAAATTCAAAGTGACAAGAGTATAAGGCTGATGCAAATCAAAACGTCAATAATCAGGATTACAACTATAATGTAACTATGAATGAGGGCAAGCACCATTGAGTGCGAGTGGGACTCTATTGGATAAGGGTAAAAGGGAACATGCTATTCAGTTTCAGGCTTATATTAGGGTAGATAAGTTCAAAACACATTAGTCAGTGAATTTCTAAAGACCTATGAGTGATAAAACAAATATAGTCTAACTGCTAATTCAAACCTAGCTTCTAAACATCAGTAAATTAGATCACTCTATTTAAGTAAAACAGTTTCAATAATGTTCTATAGGTAAGGGAAAAATGGAACACAACTAATAAACAGTTTGCATATATGACGTTTGAGATAACAGAGAGAATATCATGGGCATAGAGGCTTTATTAAAAGAGGAGAAAAGAGGATAGATAGACAAACACCCACACTATATTTACCTAAGACAGGAATGAGGACTAACCCTGGCCACGGGTCAGCTTCGGGAAAAGGCGAGGACAAGGACCCTCAAGGATTTAGGATACCAGTAGGTGAGCAGGTACAGCTCACGGAAAATCAGGACAGGATACCCCTCAGGACTTGGGTCAGGACTGGGCTCACCAAAGGGCACGACCAACACCTGCAGCTTCGGATGCAACGCCTGCGCTACCCCCTCACTGCATGGAATCCGCCAGTAACCCCGATTGGGTTCTAGAATCTCCCAGCAAAGTGCTCCGCCAGCACTTTAAGACTATTTCCACCCCTTGGAGTTTGTGGAAAATTCGGACAGAGTGCTCCGCAGCTCTCTGTATCAATCACCTATAGAGTCGTAGGGTCGGTGACAGGTCAGCTATTCGGACAAGTGGGACAACTTCTCTAGTTAAAACTAGGCTAGTTATACCCTTTTTTGGGTCCTAGGCCACCCACAAATGTTGCAAGTGACAGGATCCCCAACTTAGGATTGGTCAGGAGAGGTGGTTAGGTCATTGTCACCACCTAAAATTCTGGGTTCCCATGTTTAATATTCATATTTCGTACCCACCCCTTACATTCCAGTTCCCAGGGCATGAGAAAGGTGTAAAACAATAGGGCACACATAAGAAAATACATTTGTAGCAGTTTTAGGTACAGCCAAAATCTTCTCTCGGTGCACGAAAGTTGTTCCCAGGCGCATCTCAACTTCAGAAGCCAGCTGGCTTGGTGTTGCTTCTGCGCAGTTTGAATTCTCCCTCATCACATGACGGGGTTGTAATGGGTTTCAAAGATGGAGCGGCTCCCCACTCCCAGGCCCACAGATACGCGATACATTAAAAGTAAGCAAAAACAAATTAGAAACACAGAAGAAATGAATACACTGTACACCATGATAAGCTACACTTCACCCCTTACTTTATAATTACTATAACGGTTAGGAGTTATGCAGAAATAGACAGAAGTGCAAAGCAGCATTGGCAAGCAGAGAGCGTGTTTAAAGACAAGCGGCCATTTTTGCAGTAATGCGCATGAGCGAGAATATCCCTCCAAAACTGTGAGTGCGTCACATCACATGGGTGTGACCAACGCATGCGCAGACTGGATTTCTGCGAAGCAGCGATTCTGTAGTATGCAAGCTTTGTTATGATTAAAAGACACATAGGCAAGCGTCTCTGGGACACCCGCGTGTACTGTAAAAGTGTGATATTAATGACAAACGGGATTGGTTAATACTATTACAAGTTAACGAGGTTCATGAATGTGAGCAAGTCGCTTTACGTGCGAATCCTTGCTCCATCAATCCCCTCTTTTATGATATTTACTATCATCACTATTTAATGGAAACAGATGCCAACTTTCTTTCTTACATCTCACTCATTTCTATCTCAATAGATTTGTTGTTGAGCCTCTTTTCAGCATCCTTATTAGGATGGAAACTCTTGGCCTTCTTGTAAATCTGATTTCTTAATTCCTCTAACTCAAGCTCATCCACATTTCGTTTCACTCCCCTCCTATTTACAGTGTACTTCTTTCTGCATTTTTGGCATTTACAGCAAATTATTATAATAAACACAATCAGACTTATTCCAGCTATTGGCATCAGTATTTTCCCAACGAGACTTCGCCCTATGTTAGAAAACCAACTACCTACAGAGGAGAGACCATCAGTCAGTCTCTTCCAGGCACTATCAACCTCCAGTGGTTTGAGTTCTTTTTCCAAATTGGTTATGTTTCGCACATATTTCTTAATTTCTACTCTTTTATCAGGAATGTAAGTGCAACAATGTTGCGCCTTCAGCATCCTGCAGGCTCCGCCCTCTTTTGCCAATAAGGTATCAAGAGCAAGTCGATTCTGTAAAACCATTGATCTGATCGCAACCATTTCAGTATTGACCAGCAGGAATCCAGCAGCAGTGTCAGTAGATAACCGATCCACTACTGTAGATAATTTGCAAATACGGTGAGTATTCAGAACCACTCCCACTCCAGGTATCAGTGCACTAAATATATCACCTATAATTTCTCCTACACTTTCACGCCTACTACGTACTAAACCATTAGTATTTTCATTGCTTCCAGCGGCGTTGTTCACATGGTATATTTTCGGGAAGACAATGCCAAAATAGCAGTTTCCATACCAGTGATCCGGCAATTTGAAATAAGCCTTGTTTCCACATATATAATAAATTCCGGGAAACACAGGTTCTGACCCATTTTTGAAACCCCAACCTCCAATTACCTTGTAATTATGTTCGCATTCACTGGAACCGATGAATACATTGTTATAATAACTAGTCTTTTCTCTATGAAGACAGAGTTTCCCTTTCCGTTCAAAGTCCAGCAACAGTGCAGGATTAGCTTCGCCATTTGAGGTGCTTTCCATGTTTTCAGCCCATTTAGGAGTTTTCTGTCTCTTATCATTTGCCTTTCTTTGGAAATTCTCCCTTCTCTTTTCTGCCATTTTCAAGAACATTTTCTCTTGCTCATGTAATGAACAAGTCAAATTTTCTCTGCGAGCTTCATTTAAATCTATGTCACCTATAGTCAGGAAGTATTCTCCCATGTAACGAGTCACTTCGCTTCTAACATGTAAAATGTTCAGGTTTACCCGAATAGGAAGTTAAAAAAAAATCACGTCTGTGCTTGAATAGTAGTACTGTAAAGTGCTTCTATAAAATAAGCTTGCAATATACTACAGGAAATTCCATAGGTCAGGGGTAAATGGTGATAGGTCACACCTTCAGCTACTGAAGTAGGTAGCTTCATGCAGACATAACAATCTTCTATTTCCATAGCTTCTAGATAATGCACTAAAAGATTTGCAAAGACATTTAAATGTGTTCTGTTTTTGATTCTGTGAAAATGTAGTCCTTCCTCATCTGGTGCTTCTAAGTCAGGTCTGGTTTGTTTCAGGCTAACTGAATTCTCACGTCTTTCTACACTACGTGGTGTTTCTTCAGTATGTACAACTTCTGTGTCTGGTGTCATTGATTTAGTAGAGTACAGGTTAGTATCTTTACTTATCATAAAAGGTATAAAGACTGTTAGTCCTATCCATATTACTATTACTATTGCTACACTACATAAGCATATCTTACAGCAAGTTTTGCAACAATTCCCTCTAGGTCTTCCATTTACTTTTGAATCAGACATTTTAGCTTACAGGTGGTTTTCCAACCCCTCTTTGTTTCTCAACACAAGAGGCTTACGCAGTTTCTCTTTCAAGTTGGGTCTTCTTCTTCAGGACTCAGATCCTCAATCGAATCTTGGTCGCTTTTGTCGCTTATTTCGGGATCATCAATTTCTTCAAACACCAAGTAGGTCCATTCAGGACTTCAGTAGATTTTGTTTTGTCTTTTTACTCTGGTACTGCGTCTATTTTGTTGAGTTCCTGCTCTCTGTCTTTCACTAGCAGCTCTTTTTCGGTCTTCTATCTTTTCTTCCACTGTTTTTTAATCTTAATTTCAGTCTCTTTATGTATCTGGGTTCACTTTTCTTCTTGAGTCTTTTAGCTGTTACTGTAGTTTGGCCCTCTTCACGAGCCCTTTTATTTTCGTTCTGTTGTGGCACTATCGCTTCGGCAGTGTTTTTTTTCCTTCCTGTCTGACTAGTCCCAGGTCTTTCTTCAGTTTCCTCTGCCTGGTTTCTAAACTGGCCTTGTTCAGGTATACTCTGGATTTGTTTTTGATTTTCAGCTGTTTCGGGCTCTGCCTCCTGAACACGTTTGTCTATGTCTATCTGTTCCTGTTCATGCACTTCGATCCCTTGGTTTTCTTCTGCATGAACTTCAGCCCTAATTACTATCTGTCCCTTTTCAGTTTCTGGAGTCTTTGGAGAGGTGTCTATGACTTGGTCTGTCCCTACTTGACCTATTCCCTGATCAGGTCTGACGTGAATCTCGATAACCTGACCGTCTTCTTCTAGTCCTGTCTCATCCTCACTATCCCACTCTCTGTCTAGATAGGAATATTTTCTGGTTCTTATTGGATCAAGAATCAGATCGTCTGCTGGGAACCATTCGTCTTGACTGGTGCTCGGTAGTATGACATCAGCTAGATCTGGACCCTCGTCAGAAGTCTCCTCAGCTGCACCAGCTTCAGTCGCTTCTTCTCCGGTTACCCTCTTGGTATGGCTGGCATGGATCCACTTTGGCACGCCGGCGCACTTCACAGCAGTGGTAGTGACAAGGATCACTTGCCTCGGTTTTCCCCACTTTGGTGCAAGGCAACTCTTCCAGATGTGTTTCTTCAACACAACCCAATCCCCAGGTTTCAGTTTATGGGCTGGAGTTGTTGGCCATTCGACAGCTGTCTCCCCAATCTGGAGAGAGATAGAACGCACTTGGTCACCCAGCTGCCTGCAGTATTCTAATACCAAATCATCAGAAATACTTAGCAGTTTGTGTCCAGGTACCCATGCCTGTCGCATCACTCTTCCCATTAGTATCTCATGGGGGCTCAGGCCTGTCTTTCGGTTTGGAATGCTTCTCAATCCCATCAAGACAAGAGGTAATGCTTCTAACCAGTTCAATTTCGTAGAATTACACATTTTTGCCAATCTTGATTTTATAGTGCCATTCACTTGTTCGACTATTCCAGAAGCCTCTGGATGATGCACAGTGTAGCTTTGGCTCAATCTTGAATGCTTTATAGAGCTCGGCTAGGATTTCGTTGGCAAAGTGTCCACCTCTGTCTGTTTCAATTGTCTCTGGAAATCCATACCTAGGTATTAGCTCCCTTAGTAATAATTTGGCTACAGTAATGACATCATTTTTCTTTGCGGGGTAGGCTTCCACCCACCTTGAGAATAGGCAAACTATCACTAGGACATACCTATATCCTTTGCACATGGGTAACTGAATAAAGTCAGCCTGTAGTCTGACGAAGGGACCTTCTGCCTTTCCAATCGTACTTTGGTCTACTACAGTCCTCTTCCCTGGGTTAAACTGCTGGCACACCAAACACCTCTGGCAAAGCATCTCCGCAATGTTTCTGAACTTTGAGTTATAAAACACTTCATGGAACATACGGCACATCGCATCCCTCCCAATATGTGTGTCTCCATGGATCATCCTGGCCATTGGGGCAACCATGCTGTCTGGTAACACAGGCACACCCATCTTATCAACCATAACACCATCCCTGTCCCTGGGCTGACATTCCTCAGTCTCCCATCTTTGCTTTTCCTCCTCCTCTGCTGCTTGCTGCAACTCTTTCAGTTCCCCCCAAGAAGATACATTCGCAAACACCATAAGTTGGCAGCTGTTTCCGCCTCCCCATAATTTAATTTTTAGGGACATTTTGTATCAGGCACAGTATTGGGCAATTTGGTCAGCATATCGATTTCCGGCTGTCACATCGTCGTTACCAGATGTGTGAGCAGCACATTTGACCACCGCCAATTCTTTGGGTAACTGGATTGCTTCCAGTAGGTTTTGTACCACTTTTCCATTTCTGATAGGGGTACCTGAGGAAGTCATGAATTCTCTTTGCAACCATAGCTGGCCGAAGTCATGAACAACCCCGTAACCATATTGACTGTCAGTATATATGGTTACTCTCTTATTTTTCCCTTGCTTGCAAGCTCTTGCCAATGCAATTAATTTGGCTACTTGGGCAGATTTTATTTCCCTTAAGTAGGATGCTTCTAGGGTCGTTTCCAATGTGACTACAGCATAGGCAGCACTCAACCCTCCATCCTCATGTCTTAAGCAGGAGCCATCCACAAACATCACAAGGTCTTCTACAGGTAAGGCTGTTTCCTTTATATCAGGACGTGGTTTGGTGCTAAACTCAGTTAAGTCAATGCAATTATGCTCAATTTCACCCTCCACTTCTGCATTTTGGGTGATGGGCAACAAGGTTGCAGGGTTCAGAATGTTACATCGGGAAATTATCACATTCTCTGCACCAATAAGAATTCTCTCATACTTAGTCAGCCGACTAGGTGTGAGATACTGGATTTTTGTTTGGGTCAACAGAATCACAACAGAATGTGGAACATATACTGTTACAGGATGTCCCATGACAATGTTTTCACTTTGTTCCAGACTAACGCAGATGGCAGCTACTGCTTTCAGACACCCAGGCAGCCCAGCAGCCACTGGGTCCAGAGTAGCTGAAAAGTAGGCCACTGGACGTCTGGTCAGACCATGTTCTTGTGTTAGGACTGAGAGTGCACAATTGTCTCGTGTATCACAGAACAATTCAAAGTTCTTGGAATAATCAGGCATTCCTAATGCAGGTGCTGAGCACAGACAATTTCGTAATTTTATCCAGGCTGTCATGCTTTCGTCATCCCAGCTAACTGGATCATCTACTCCTTTCTTGGTCATTTTTATCAATGGTTTGGCTAAAACAGAAAATCCCACAATCCACTGTCTGCAGTATCCCACAACTCCTAGGAACATTCTGACTTCCTTCTGGGTTCTAGGTAACTCCATATCTCAAATTATTCGAATTCTTTCTGAAGTAACCCTTCTGATACCTTTTTCTATCTGGTGCCCCAGATATTTCACTGAATTTTTACAGAACTGCAATTTGTCAGGTGATACCTTATGACCTCCCTTGCCTAGATGATTCAATAAAGCAATGGTATCAGTGACACAGTCTTTCAACTTTTAGACGCCACCAGAAGGTCTTCTATGTACTGAACCAAAACAGACTCTTTTGGCAGGACTAAGGATTCAAGGCATCTTTTTAAAATCTGATTAAAAATCGAAGGACTTTCTGTGTACCCCTGGGGGACACGATTCCAGACGTAGACATGACTGTCGAACTCAAAAGAGAAAAGAAATTTGCTGTCTGGATGCAATGGGATGGAAAAGAATGCATGACATAAGTCAATGACAGTGAACCATTCCGCATTCCATGGAATCTGGTACAGGATCACTGCAGGGTTTGGCACAATGGGACAGCAAGGTACAACAATCTGGTTTACCTTTCGCAGGTCATGCACTACCCTGTACTTTCCGCTAGGCTTTTTAATTCCAATTATGGGTGAGTTACAAGGACTGCTCATTACTTCCTGTATTATGTTTGCCTCTAGCAACCTGTTTACTTCAATTGCAACTCCAGCTTTCACTTCTGCACTCATTTTATACTGTCTGGTTTTCGGGTATACAGCATTGGTCTTAATGGCTATTTTAACTGGGTCCAGATTTGCCATTAATCCTACATCTTTCCCAGTGAAATCCCACACCTCAGGTATAACCTTTTGTTGGAGTTCTTCAGGTAAGTCTTGAATTGTCAGAGTTTTGATGGCTGTATCAGGCCTCAGCAACATTAGTTTGTACAGGCCGTCTTCATCTGGGGTCTGAATTTCAACGCCTTTTGGTGTGCAAAAGATGGTACAGTTCATTTTGCACAACAAATCACGTCCCAGTAGATTCACTGGACTGGAGTCACAGACAACAAATCTGTGCATTTCTTTGAAATTTCCTATAGAAATCTCTATTGGTTCAGTTACAGGAGTACTAATTATCTGATTTGATACGCCCACTACTTGGATAGCTTCTCCCGAGAGGGGTAGGTTTGGAACGTCCGCTGTTCTCACAGTCGAACGGGTAGCACCAGTGTCCAACAGAAAGGTGACATCATTTCCTTCAACCTTTCCTTCAATGTATGGCCCTGTCTGGTCTACCGGTAAGGAGGCGCCAAGCACGCACTCCTCGTCCTCCCCCCTCAGGCCCCGTCAGTATGGTTCATCGCAGAGGAATGTATCATTTAACAGGAATTGTGAAGTTGCTGCATTTCTCTCATTCCCTCCTTCCCATACCTCGACCCCCTCATTCTGCTGAGCCTGATTCTTGTAATTAGGGCTAGGAGCTCGAGTCAATGGATGCTGGTTTACCTGTTGCTGATTCTTCCGTGGCACCTCTTTCTGCACCTGTGGATTTAAACCATTTATGGGGGCATTATCAGCCTGCAAATGTGGACACTCGTCTCTCCAGTGCCCTATCTGACCGCACCCGTGGCAGGGGAACTTTTTCTTAGCCTCTTATTTACTCATCTTTACTCGGGGCTTCCCTCCTCCCCCAGAGTTAGTGTTTTGAGTATTATTAGTCATTTTACTTAACTGTTTATCTTGTTGCTCCGCCAATTTTACTTGAGCCCACATGACCTTCTCCTTCAGGGCTTTCTTTTTGTTCTCCATCTCATCCTCACAGTACTTGAGAACCTCATCTATGGGCTTCCCCTGCCAACAGATTTTATTATCCCTAATCCACTGGGATATTTCCGGTCTCAAACCCAACACAAATCGATAAATGAAATGGGTCATATCCTTCATTTCAATGTTATCGATTCCACTGTAGGTTTTGAACACCTGTAGTAATCTTTCATAATAGGAATGCACAGTTTCATTATGATCCTGAGTAGTTCTATCTATTCGAGTCCAATCAGTTTCCTTTGCTGGCACCTTTCCTTTTAGGTATTGTATGACTTGGTCATACTTTCTCATTACGTCTGGAGAGGGAGCTCCGGTTCGGGAGTCTCTCTCATATTCGTCACTGGGCCAATCAATTGCAATCTTGCACTCAGTCCATAAATCTACAGGAACTACAATGTCAAAGAACCCATCCAGGTCCTTCAGGAGACACCTTTAGACTTTCACAAATCGCTCCACCTGCCTATACCACTCCACTGGTTTTTCCCTTAACTTTGGGAAGTCATTGGTAAAAGACACAATGTCTTGTCGGGACCACGGGACATGTACATATTTCCCACCTGGTACTTCTCTCATGGGATACAGTTTTTCTGCTTGGCCTACGTCTTTTAACACGTATTCGGAAGTCTTTGGTTTGGCCTTACTATCTTCCTTTTTCTTTGCCCATCTGGCTTTCCATTTATCTAGATCTCCCCATTTTAGCAGTATGTTCAATAGTTCTTCTATCTGAATCTTCTTTCCTGACACATTCATGTTCTCTAAATCTTTGTCGGAGAATTTGGCTCTATAGGGTTTCTGTAAGACTTTGGATCGACTAACATCAATTCCCATATCAGCAGCTGTGTCCATTAATTTTTCGTGGAGCACTCTGGTGTTCCGGGTAAGGCTTTTGCTGATAAACAGCAACTCTTCTTCATTAAGAGTATTCAATCTGTCTAATCCCACATGTCCAGCCATTAGCTCCTCCATTTCTATCCTTAGCCTGTAGATATCTAAAGGTTTGGGCTGGGGAGTTTCCCTTTCTATCTCTTTAGTCCATCTATCCAGTTCTTCTGGAGTCACCACTGTGGCACTCCTGATCCCTGAAGTGGTTTCAATTAGGACTTCCTTTGTCTTAGCCTGATTTCCTGCCCGTGGTTCACTGGTTCCAGGCTCCCTTATGGGCAAATCCATTAAGGAGATCACAGACTCACATTCACTTGCCTGATCATCAACTATGAGCGGCTCTTTTCTTGGGGGTGCTGCAATTGGAGTAATAACTGGAGTTCTTGGACTAGCCTGCCTATCCCCGTAAAGAGTTATAGCAGGACCAATAGTTACTGGGATTGTCAGGGCGTCAGGACTGGGATGTATCTGAGCTATAGTCTGAATTAGGTCATTTCGCTGCTTAATCAGGGCCTCTCTTTCTCGTTCATGCAAAACCCTTTCTGTCGAGTTGTCATGCATTACTTGGGGTACCAAAGGAGGGTATATACTCGGGGCAGTTGGGATTGCTAACCCTGGTCTGTCTTCACCAAAAGGTCGGTAATTTGGGACTGCTGTACTAGGTCTGCAAAACTCGTCATTATTACTGGGTTTGCTACCAGCACCAGTTATATCTGTCTCGCTGGCCCTTCTACTTCTGGGGTGTCGAAAAAAAATGATTTTTCGAGCTCAGGGTCCCAGACTCTTCAGCATAAGGAAGTGGATTTTTCATTAACAAATCCTCCAGATACTCATCCTCCGATTCCCCCATAGCCATCAGATGTCGAGTTTTCTCTACCTTTTTTCCTCCCCCTTGTTCAGTTACCCCAAACATCGGAAATAGTCCCTCAACCATCATATTCTGTCTCCACTGCTTCATCTTTTGTTCTTTTGTTTCCCGCTGCAATTTTGGATACCATTTGCTCACTCTCTTATCCATCCGGGGTCTGTCCCGCTCTAGAGCCTCAATCTCCAATTCCTCTAAAGCTTCATACTGCGTTAATCTGGGTCGGGGGTGCAATTCGTTCATTCTGGTCCTCAAATTGAACAGGATTCTACCATTAAAGGTACCATCGAGGGGAAATGCTAGGACTCCGTCATCTTCAGTATATTTTACCCAATTCTCCAACCACACACAGGTATGATACTACCCTTTGTCAAACATCATAAAAGATGCATGAGTATTAGGAGGTGGAATGATCACACCCTCCCTAGTTCTAATGGGTTTGTCTTTCTTAAAATAATTCTTGATCTTTTCGGCAAATGAACATTTTCTTTTTCCTCCGTACATATTGTAAGGTCTACCTCTTAGCATCTGTTCCTTATGAAAACCTAGGTTTTGCGGATTAAGTACGAATTCAGGATACCACTTACACCTCTCCAAACTATCCTCAAGCTCGGGTTGATTAATTTTTTTTACTTTTGTGCTTAAAATGTTAGCGCGTCTTTCAACTCACGGCAACCAATCAGCACTGAGGTTGCAAAAATCTGTTGACCAATGGGTGCGCGGCCTCTTCGTGAGACGCGGTCTTACTCTACGGCGCTCACCCCTCCCTTACAATTCTGGCTTCGCTACACACCCGCTGGTTCAACCAATACCAGCGCGGCACGGAGTGACGTCAGTGCAGCCTTGCGACCGACTCCCTCCTTCACAAGGTAACGGAAACTTTGAATTTTTCTCAAAGTGCAAGTGCTTATTTTAGTTAACAACGTATAACATTCGCCACTGTGCTTGAGGGTTTTTCTTTTACTGCAAGTAAACCACTTCTGTCTACTTTTCATTCACTACGGATAGATCTCTTCTGCCTATCCTCTCTTACAAGCATTAGAGAACCTGCTACTTCTTTGACTCATCCACTTCTTTCCGGGATATATACTAAGTTAAACTTTCACCAGCGAACTCCTTTGCTGTCACTCAAGCTCCGAAGAACCTATTACTCCTACCGCACGTGACCCTTACTAGGTGATATCACAACGGGAGTTTTATCAGGGTACTCGTAGCTAACATTTACACAACAATTAATTCATGAAAATCCTAATTAGCGCTTCCAGTTCTGCCTAACCATGCACTAATCTCCCTCCTAGCCAGTGACCTCACAGCCAAGTGGATTCTACTCACCACTTGCTATTTTATTTCCCCGGGGATTCTAAACAACATAGAACACTTACTCACAATTGTTAATTACATGCAATATTATAGCAGCATTTCATGAGATATAATTTCAAAAGAAGACTTTTATAACATTTAAATGCAATAAAAACGTATTTTAGCAGCAATCAATTTTAGCAGCACATTTTTCACAGTTCCTCAAACTATCTTATCTACCTATCTTAACTAGTCCTAACCATCTATCTGCTACCAGAAAATACTGTTAGAGCGCGCAGGTCGCCCGACCCCAAGTTTTTCCAGATTTCACGCACTTGGGCCCATGACGTGATTATGACAGTATTTTTGTGAATCGGGCGAGTTTACTCACCACTATCAGTAATTTGTATGTGTTTTCTTTAACACTATTACCAAGGTACCTGACTTACCTCAAGCACATATTTTCCTGACGGATCAGGAGCTATCAGAGGACAAGAGATAAGATAATCCTAAAATACTTTATACATTCAACAATACTTTGATAGCTTTATAATGACCACAGACACCTGAAGGGTTTTAAGGATTTTTATATAGTAATTAAAATTCAAAGTGACAAGAGTATAAGGCTGATGCAAATCAAAATGTCAATAATCAGGATTACAACGATAATGTAACTATGAATGAGGGCAAGCACCATTGAGTGCGAGTGGGACTCTATTGGATAAGGGTAAAAAGGAACATGCTATTCAGTTTCAGGCTTATATTAGGGTAGATAAGTTCAAAACACATTAGTCAGTGAATTTCTAAAGACCTATGAGTGATAAAACTAATTTAGTCTAACTGCTAATTCAAACCTAGCTTCTAAACATCAGTAAATTAGATCACTCTACTTAAGTAAAACAGTTTCAATAATGTTCTATGGGTAAGGGAAAAATGGAACACAACTAATAAACAGTTTGCATATATGACGTTTGAGATAACAGAGAGAATATCTCATGGGCATAGAGGCTTTATTAAAAGAGGAGAAAAGAGGATAGATAGACAAACACCCACACTATATTTACCTAAGACAGGAATGAGGACTAACCCTGCCCACGGGTCAGCTTCTGGAAAAGGCGAGGACAAGGACCCTCAAGGATTTAGGATACCAGTAGGTGAGCAGGTACAGCTCACGGACAATCAGGACCGGATACCCTTCAGGACTTGGGTCAGGACTGTGCTCACCAAAGGGCACGACCAACACCTGCAGCTTCGGATGCAACGCCTGCGCTACCCCTTCACTGCACGAAATCCGCCAGTAACCCCGATTGGGTTCTCGAATCTCCCAGCAAAGTGCTCCGCCAGCACTTTAAGACTATTTCCACCCCTTGGAGTTTGCAGAAAATTCGGAGAGTGCTCCGCAGCTCTCTGTATCAATCACCTATAGAGTCATAGGGTCGGTGACAGGTCAGCTATTCAGACAAGTCGGACAACTTCTCTAGCTAAAACTAGGCTAGTTATATCCTTTTTTGGGTCCTAGACCACCCACAAATGTTGCAAGTGACAGGATCCCCAGCTTAGGATTGGTCAGGAGAGGTGGTTAGGTCATTGTCACCACCTAAAATTCTGGGTTCCCATGTTTAATATTCATATTTCGTACCCACCCCTTACATTCCAGTTCACAGGGCATGAGAAAGGTGTAAAACAATAGGGCACACATAAGAAAATACATTTGTAGCAGTTTTAGGTACAGCCGAAATCTTCTCTCGGTGCACGAAAGTTGTTCCCAGGCGCATCTCAACTTCAGAAGCCAGCTGGCTTGGTGTTGCTTCTGCGCAGTTTGAATTCTCCCTCATCACATGACGGGGTTGTAGTGGGTTTCAAAGATGGAGCGGCTCCCCACTCCCAGGCCCACAGATACGCGATACATGAAAAGTAAGCAAAAACAAATTAGAAACACAGAAGAAATGAATACACTGTACACCATGATAAGCTACACTTCACCCCTTACTTTATAATTACTATAGCGGTTAGGAGTTATGCAGAAATAGACAGAAGTGCAAAGCGGCATCGGCAAGCAGAGAGCGTGCTTAAAGACAAGCGGCCTTTTTTGCAGTAATGCGCATGAGCGAGAATATCCCTCCCAAACTGCGAGAGCGTCACATCACATGGGTGTGACCAACGCATGCGCAGACTGGATTTCTGCGAAGCTGCGATTCTGTAGTATTCAAGCTTTGTCATGATTAATAGACACATAGGCAAGCGTCTCTGGGACACCCGCGTGTACTGTAAAAGTGCGATATTAATGACAAACGGGATTGGTTAATACTATTACAAGTTAACGAGGTTCATGAATGTGAGCAAGTCGCTTTACTTGCGAATCCTTGCTCCATCAATGTCACATATTACATCATTCATGACATGGTCAGTGACATCACTGATGACATCACTGATGACATCTCAAATGACATCACTGATGACATCACTGATGACATCTCAAATGACATCACTGATGACATCACAGATGACATCATCCAGTGAATGTGTGTTTCTGTAAAATAAAAATATGTTTTACATATTGAAGAATGAGTGTATGTATGAGTTTGTGGATGAAGGATTTAGTAGGTGCGTGACTGACTGTATGAGTGAGTGATAAATGTGTCTTACTGAATGCATGGGTTAGTGACTAAACTGTCTGAATGTGTGCATCATTATGTCTGTTGTTGTGTAAGCTGCTGCGTGTGTTGATTAGTAGCTATATGAGTGGCTATATGGGTTATTGATTGGTTGCCAAAGTATTTGTATGTGATGGTGAGTGTGTGTGGGGGTGGCTGGGAGGTGTGTGACTGTGCATAGATGTGTGAGCAGTTGATTCACTTGGTGTATGGGTTCAAGAGTTCATGTGGAAACAGCTGTATGGGCGGTTGACTATGTGCATGGGTGTGTTGGTGAGTGAATGGATATCTCAGTGCTACATGTCCAAGTAAGTACATACGTAAAACACAGTGTATGTGAGAGTTGGCTTATATTAATGACTGTACATGAGAGCCTGTGATTGCGTAAGTGACTGTATGGATCAATGTGTACTTGTATCAGTGATTGTAAATGAGAGTAAGTATGCTTTAGTATATGTTTGAATAAGTAAGGTTATGTGTGTATAACTGTATAGATGAGGAAATGGGAGTGTGATTGATTCTTTGCATGACTGACTAGGTGTGTGAGTAACTCCATGAATGAATGGCAATGTATGAGTATCTCTATAGGTGTATGAGTGCATATGATAGTGTTGTATTGATGAGTGACTGTGTGTATGAGTGATTGTATGGGTAAATGAGTCGATGTGTGTGTAGACTTAGGAATCAGTGAGTGCATATGTAATAACTGGTATTGAAGTGTCAATGTTTTCTGGAATGGTAGTCTGTATTTAACACTGGATATATACTGGTTAATTCTCATTAACCAGATACTCAGCAGAGACCCAATGCAGCACAGGTTTAACTGAGTTAGAAAAATAAAGACAGATATACTAGGAACTTATTTTACACTTCATGTCTTCTATTAGTGTCCTGTAATCTGGTACTCTGTCTAAAACACCAAACCTTAAGAGCTGTTCTAGATGCAAGTCCCTAAGCTGATTTCTTAGTTTACTCTTCAGCAATACGATTGTAGAAATCGAAGTTTCACAAACATATGTTAAGCCGAATATACAAATTACTTTCTGGGCCATTGTAAAAAGAAGTGGAAATTTGTCAGAAGGGACAATTTTCTAGAATTCTTCTAGAGCCTGCCCCAAAAAAGATGCTTCAAGAGCTGAATTGTGTTGCATGTCAATCAACTCTATTTCTGCTTCCCCCTTTTCATGCCATTAAGTTCCGCAACATCAAGATTTCATGCACTCGCCATCCAAGGGTTTTCAACCAGCCTGAACAGAGGGGTGAGGGCTCTGAATTCAGAAAAAACACCTTTTAATCTCTCCAGAAAGTTCCACGAGACATGCGCCAATGTCTAGCATTGACAGCATTTCATGTGCATTTGGAAAACTGTGAGTCACAGCCAACAGTTTTGGAAAGTGGGTAAAGTCAGCATCATCCAGTTGTTCCTTGAATAGCACAAGCTTACTTTCAAAGGAGTAAGTAGCGTTCATAATGGAGCAAACTAGCTGGTGTTTTCCTGGCTGCAGCAAATTGAGAGCATTAAAGTGTGTGAATGGATTTGAAAGAAAATGGAGCATTAGGAGCCCTTTCACATCCTTTAATTCTGGAAATGCCTGACCTCTTCTGTCTACAAACTGTTCAATTTCAGAAAGCAAAGCGATGAATCACTACAGAACTGTCCCTTAGCTGCTGCACTTCAGGTCATCAACAGGTCTATGTATTCAGCATCAAAATCCTGCAGCATTGCTTTAAAAAGTCTATGATTAATGTCTTTGGCACAAATAAAATTAACAATTTTCACTGCAAGTTTTAGGACGTTATTCAGTTCTCTGTGCTTTAACTTTACACACAAATCCTCCTGGTGAATAATGCAGTGGTAGTCCATCACAGTCTCTCCTGTGAACTTCTTTTGAAGCAGAGATACATAGCCTGTGCCATGGCCTACCATGGCAGGAGCCCTATCGGTTGTGATGCTGGCAAGAGTGTTCAATGGTATATGATATGTTTCAAAGTATTTGCAGATGCTGTCTAGTATATTTTTTTCTCTTGTGTGCCCTTGAAGTGGTAGAAGGCACAGGAGCTCTTCTTTGGGATGAAGCGATTGGTTCAAATACCTCACCCGAACTAATAACTGGATCACATCACCTAAATCCTCTTCCGTGCTCATGACAGCCCCTGGCCTTCATGAGTCACGGTGGGCGTGTGTGCACGATGGCCGTCCGAGCCATGCCCGCAAATGGAATGTCCCAACACTGCGGGGGAATTCGTGCCGCGGTGAAGAGGATATCAGTTAACTCCCATAAATCTATATATCTGTTTTCACCCATTGACTCTATTCTGTGTGCCCATGTGGAATAGGATAGCTGTAATGCACCTATTTCCTTCAAAAAGCTGGCATTACTAATATAAAATTGTAGCTGCTGAAAGGAAACATTTCTTCCCCAGCTCTGCCTCTGTGAATGTTGTTTTGTGTTTGGCAAGCAAGTAGCATATTTTGAACACTGTTTCTGTAACAGTCTCATATTCCTTCATCTGGCAAAGGAAGAGCTTCTGCTGAGAAAGAAGAGATTGCTTTAATTATGCCACTTTTTCAGAACACAGTTTTGAGTGCAAAGGGAAGCTCTCAGTATGGCTGAAGTGTTGAGTTTTGTAGTGCAGTTCCAGGTTATATCTCTTAAGGACATTAACTTTCTCATTGCAAAGCAAACAGGTGGCTTTTTCTATTGGACATTCATCAAACAAGTACCTTTCCTCCCATGCTACCTGGAATTCCCTGTGTTCGCTTTTTATGGATCTCAGTCTTTTGCAAGGCTTGGTAACTGGACTGTAGGCCATTGTGGAGTTCTCCAGCTTGGGTGTTACTGTTCAATAAGTAACAAGGATCAGGAGTCTGATTTTCCACCTCACAACCAATGGACTGACACTGCCTCACAAACGACACCACTAATGAACCAACACCACCTCACAACCGATGGACTGACACGTGAAATAGACTGCTTCATGACCGATGGACCAACGCCACCTCATGATCAATGAACCAACATCTCGCCGTACGACAAAAGGACCATCAATCTGTCTCACTACAGACCTCTGTTAGCAAGTGGTGTAATTTATTTAACCAAACAACATTGATGTGTAAAAAGAGAGGCATGCACATTGCGGTTCAACATTTAATTGTAAACACATATTGACCTTGTTCCATTCCCAGGGAAGCATGTTACAAAAAGGAAATTTAGCAGTTATGCTTGCAACAAGCCAGCTATCATAGGTTGATGGCTAAACGGTACCCCACTTGTCCACATCTAGTTTTGCCAGCCCACCCCAGAAGTGAAAACAGCAATGAAGAATATTACAAAAAGAAATGTTTGCAATTACGCTTGCAACAAGCTAGGTATCATAGTTTGATGATTAAAAGGTACCCCACTTGGCCACATATAGTAGTGTCTTTTTCATCCCAGAAGTAAAAGCATCAAACAATGCCACACTGTATAACCCAAGAAGTTTGTTTCCTAAATGCTCATAGAAACTTTGCTTAAAAAGCCATTTAGAAAATAAATGAAAATGTGTTTCTCTTTGAGGTAATTTATGCTTGTTTTGACTTTAAAAACCACACCAGAGCAGTTACACGGTGCAATTCTTTTATAGACAGGGCTGCTCTGTTTCTCTTATGCAATGTTTCAGGCTAGCTCAGGATGCTTTTCTCTCAATGTGTGGCCGTTTTTCTTGGAACAAATATATTTAGGTTCAGATAGCAGGTATGCTGTGTGGCCACATCATTCATTCATTCAGATGTGAGGGTGTATTCATAATTCCAGGCTGTAAGGAGGTAATCGCCAACAGGCAAAAAACAAGTTATTTGAAGCCTTTCTCCTGCTGGGCACATGTGACTGGATGATAAAGACTCCCTAAAAGGTATCTCAGTAAGCTGGCAAGTTTTAAGTTGCCCATGTGTGACATCATGTTTTCAGTGTGCTTATGTGAGCCATTTTGTACATGGTAGACAGTCAAAATATCGAGTTGTTAATGTCGAAGTACCATATTATCGAGTCCTAAAAGTCGATGGTAAGAAATATCGACAACCAAAATATCGTTGTAGAAAATATCGATTTATGTGTGTGTCAATATTATCGAAGACATGAATTTCGAAATCAGTAATATCGCAGCTGAAAATATCGATAGGCAAAAATATCGATATGTAAAAGTGATGTTTTAAAGTATGTTAAGTAATGATATAGTCAAATGTTGTTTATATATAAGGTCATTTATACATATAATTTCAATAGTTTTAGTTATAAATGTAGGAGCGGGATGTAGAGTTTATAGGGGATAAGGGTGGGTAGTGTTTTAAAAAAGTATAGTGTAATTATGGAATAATAAATTTCGCATTTGAAGTAAAATTTTACATTTTCGAAATTTGAATTAAATATTTGTAAAAGGCGAAATTTTATATAAATTTATGGAGTATTGTTACATTTATTGTAGTTTGCTTTTGTGTATGTAGTAAAAAATGTTGTAAATATATATTTATATTTAAATATTTACGAAATAATTGTAAAATAATTTTAGGAGCGTGATGTAGAGTTTATAGGGGATAAGGGTGGGTAGTGTTTTAAAAAATATAGTGTAATTATAGAAATTAAAATTTCGCATTTTCATTTAAATTTCTAAATTTCGATTATTGAAATATATATTTGAACTAGTCGAAATTTTTTCAAAATTTAGGGAGTATATTAAACAAATTGTATTTTTCTTTTGTGTATGTACTAAAAAGTATTGTAAATATAAACTAATTATTATATAATTTATAAATATTTGTAAAATAATTTTAGGAGCGGGATGTAGAGTTTATAGGGGATAAGGGTGGGTAGTATTTTAAAAAATATAGTGTAATTATAGAAATAAAAATTTCGCATTTTCATTTAAATTTCGAAATTTCGAAAATTGAAATAAATATTAGAACAAGTCGAAATTATATCGAATTTTATGGAGTATAGTACAACATTTTTTAGTTTGCTTTTGTGTATGTACTAAAAAGAATTGTAAATATAAAATTTTTATATATTTAAAAAATATTTGTCTAATTATTTTAGGAGTGGGATGTAGAGTTTCAAGGGGATAAGAGTGGGTAGTGTATTAAAAAAGTATACTGTAATCATAGAAGAATAAATTTCCAATTTTATTAAATTATTTCTACATTTCGAAATTTTAAATACATATTTGTTAAATGCGAAATTTCATACACAATTATGTTATTTTTTTTAATGTTGGGATTTTGTGTATGTAGTAAAAAGTATTATAAATATATATTTTTGTAGATATTTTATAAAGAAATTTATCATAATTTTAGGAGCGAGTTGTCGAGTTTATAGTGGATAAGGGTGGGTAGTGTTTTCTAAGGGAAATTTTTAGGGTTCAGGGACAGTTTTTAGTTTTTGGGTAAAGGGGTATTTTTAGGGTTCAGGGTCAGTTTTTCATTTTTGGGTAAAGGGGTATTTTTAGGTTTCAGGGTCAGTTTTTAGTTTTTGCGTAAAGGGGTATTTTTAGGTTTCAGGGTCAGTTTTTAGTTTTTGGGTAAAGGTGTATTTTTAGGTTTCAGAGTCAGTTTTTAGTTTTTGGGTAAAGGGTTTTTATTAGGTTTCAGGGTCAGTTTTTAGTTTGTGGGTAAAGGGGTATTTTAAGGTTTCAGGGTCAGTTTTTAGTTTGTGGGTAAAGGGGTATTTTTATGTTTCAGGGTCAGTTTTTAGTTTGTGGGTAAAGGGGTTTTGTTAGGGTTCAGGGTCAGTTTTTAGTTTGTGGGTAAAGGGGTTTTGTAAGGTTTCAGGGTCAGTTTTTAGTTTGTGGGTAAAGGGGTATTTTTAGGTTTCAGGGTCAGTTTTTAGTTTGTGGGTAAAGGGGTATTTTTAGGTTTCAGGGTCAGTTTTTAGTTTGTGGGTAAAGGGGTTTTGTAAGGTTTCAGGGTCAGTTTTTAGTTTGTGGGTAAAGGGGTATTTTTAGGTTTCAGGGTCAGTTTTTAGTTTGTGGGTAAAGGGGTTTTGTAAGGTTTCAGGGTCAGTTTTTAGTTTGTGGGTAAAGGGGTTTTGTAAGGTTTCAGGGTCAGTTTTTAGTTTGTGGGTAAAGGGGTATTTTTAGGTTTCAGGGTCAGTTTTTAGTTTGTGGGTAAAGGGTTTTTTTAGGGTTCAGGGTCAGTTTTTAGTTTGTGGGTAAAGGGGTATTTTCAGGTTTCAGGGTCAGTTTTTAGTTTTTGGGTAAAGGGGTATTTTGGTGTTCTGGGTCAGTTTTTAGTTATTGGCGTACAGGGGTACAGGGAAAAAATAAATTAAGATTAAAATTAAATTAAATTAATTAAATGAAATTACATTAAATTATATTACATTAATTTTTTATTTACATTTAAGTTACGATAGTAATTTATTATGAATTAATGTCCTGCACATACTCAAATTAATTGGTGATTGGAGTTGGAATACTAAATTAAATAGGTTCTGTGTCCTGCAGTTACCCTAATTAAATGGTGATTGCAGTTGTAATAGTAAATTATTAAAGATTTTTGACAAGCAATTACCTAAAGTAAATGGTGATTGGAGTCGGAATATTAAAATTATTAATTCTGTGTCCTTCAAATATTGATATTATATGTATATGGGTCTATGAATAATAACTGTTATAGGTTCAGTGTATAGTATGTACTCTAATTACATGTGGTATATAGAAATAGATAGAACATTACAGTTATAATACATTTGCTAAAAGACATAAAAATGATTTTGTAATAGGTAATAGAAAATAATGACACAATTTTTGTTTACAATAATTTTTTTTATTCAACAATTGAAAAATACGATCACATATACATTTTATCAAGCTATGTTTGGGATAAATATTAAAAAAAAGAAGGACAATGTTCTTTAAATAATCACATTTTTGAGTAGTTTTCTTGAAAAGTACTTTTAATTTGTAAAGAAAAAATGGTTAGTTCACATAATGCAATGTATGATATTATACATACATAATAAAAATATTGTTTCTTAATAAAACATTAAACATGTGTAATGAAAAACATAAATCACAAAATTTCAATAAATATAGTGATATACAGATGATGATATTAACATATGAACACTTTTAAATGTATGATATAATATAAAGATCTTGATTAGAACATTTACATCATCATCAATGATTGTTTTAACAATACAATATTGTTATGTATAATTATTATTATTAATAAATACGTTTTAATAATAATAATTTTCACATATTAGTAATATTGTAAACAAGCCAATCAGAAAAACAAATACAATATTACACATTTAGTTATATAATAATTTTAATAAATATTACATTAAATATTTCAACATTTTCATACTTAATGTAATAAATATTAAAAGTATGTAAAATATAATTCATATACAGTAAAAAAGATTTTCATTTCACAATGTACTATACAATTTTTTGTACATTACACATAATTTCGAACCATATATATAACAATAATGGACATTTATAGTAGTACTTTTCACAGTTACATATAATTCGGCTCTTTTATTTTGTAACCACTCTTTGTCTTTTTGCGTTATTTTGGGAAAGGGAAAGTCGCGGTTGGAAGCAGGTTCACGTTTGAGTAGGTACGATTCTACTTTTATCTTTTTAAAGTATTGTAACTAAATATTAAAGGTAGTCCTTTGTTATTTTGGGGTTGGTAATTAAAGTATGACTATTTACATATAATGGAGTGGACTCAATACGTATTTCGGTTCACGAGTTTTTGGGCCATTTGAAATAGTTGGAGTTAATGAGTATGTGGTATGATTTAATTGAAATTTAAAAAAATAGGAATGTTATGTTTATATATTATGGTATACTCGTTAGTGTTATGTCGGTGGGATTGTTTTGAATTTGTTTGTCTCGTATTTTGAAACAGCTATTTCCGTTTCCGATTACTCTTTTTTTTTGGGAAAGGAAGTGTGTTTCAGTTGTTAGAACGGAGATGTATAACATTCTTCCTTTATATTTTGAGCTCTCTGAAATATTTATCACAGTTTAAGATAACAGTCGTCATTTTCAATGGCATTTAAAGAGTCGTTTTTTTTGGATGATGGATAGTTTTAGCACAGTTAATAGAAAAATAATTAATGATTTGTTGGATTAAGTCTTTGAGATTTACACATTGTATTGTCGGTAAAGGATTAATATTTATGATGTTCTATTTAAAGGTAAGTTATTCATTTTTATTATTTTGTTTGGATGGAAACAGTATTTAATTTTTTTTTTGATTATAATGATATATTTATTTAGTCTTTTTATAATAGTGTAAAAAAATAAATTAGACTAAATAAATATAGATTTATTATATTAGAATATGTGTGTTATCATATTAAGGATATTGTTTGATGTTTATCCATTGATTTACTTATTGCAATTAGTTCAATGTTTTGGCTATCATTTTTAGATATTCCAGTCCTCTTGTTGTAGGATATAGTTGGACTTGCTGTTGAAGATATAGATACATTTGAGCAGTTTGTCTAGAGATTTTTGGTTTTAGTTGTATGACAGATTGATCCATACGTAGTTCCTGAAAGCTTTGCTCTTTTTGTATAGCTGTGACTAGCTTGTGTAATGTGGGTGTTGTACGTCCAGTAGAAGAGAGGAAGGCATTGTGCAAACCTTCAACAGCATTGTTCGTTTTTGCCTCTTGGTTCAGCGTTGGTACATATACATTCCACCAGGGAATTAAAAATTTAGGCTGGCGTCTGTGGCCTGACCTATGTAGTCTTCCTACCCAGTTGTCCTCAAAGTAATCTAAAAGTGGGGCGAGTCTTTGCTCATTTTGGGTGTAGAAAGGACTTTCAATTAATAGATTGTAATGTTCTGCCACATCAGTTACTGGTACATATGCCAGAGCAATGAGATGTTTGATTTGGTATGCAAAAGTTATATTTGTTGCATACTCAACACTAAGGGCAGATTTTTGTAAATGTCTCCAGAGACATTGATTGAAATGAAAATAACATCCTTGAATGGATGTGTGTGGGTAACTTTTCAAAATAGAATTAATCATAGCTTGTTCGAAGTCTATGATGATTTTCATTGGGAAGTAGTCAGAAGTTTGTTCTTTTATTTTTTGCAAAATTTCTGAGTAAGTTGTGGCTTGTTTGTTCGGTAATAAACAGTATATGAAGGGGATACAGGTATGATGATATTGCCCATGAATTGTGTATAATTGGTAGAAAGGTTTTGGGCATATAGAAAAAGTTCCATCCATCATCCAAGTAGCACTTTCTGTTAATTTTTTAATATTGTTATTAGTTGCAAACATGATTATTCTTTTGTCCTTGCTATGATTATCATAAAAAATAAATGGCTCGTCATTATGAGTGATTACAAGCTCAGGCAGAATTATGACTTCCTCAAAAGTTCTAGGAGTTGGTATATTGGGTCTACTTGCTTTCTTTGTCCTTGCTATTGTTCTTTTAATGGAAGCAAAAGATGGTAGCTGACCTCTTGCTTCTCTGGGAACTTTAGGTAGTAATTCTTTCAGAATTACGTTGGTAGGTAGTTCTGATCTGCTACTTAATTCTTTGATATTCTCGAGAGTGGATCTCACTTCGATTTCCGAGATGTTTGGTGGGTGATTATGTTCAGTGGTATTAATAACACTAGTTTCCCTTGTTGTAGCACGGCCCTAGCATTTATTGGAGTAATATTTCGTACACTTCCAATTCACTTTAAGGTCTTTTTGTTTCTCCTGAGTATAAATGTAGCCCATATAGCATAACAAAAATTTGCCTTTCTGAGATGTAATAAATTTTGCATCATCAGTCATTCTTGAGTTCTGGTATCTAGAAAAGTTAATATACAAATATTAATAAAATGTGAAATGTATAAAAGATTTTAAATAAAGCAAGTACTCTTCTAGTAATTTACTTACCAGCAGTAATGTTCTATGTATCGAAAGTAGGTGCTTGTTCATTCCGATGTTGTGGTCCTATTGCCACGGTCTGTTGAAAAAAAATTAAGTATGTTATAGGAAAAGTTACAATTTTTATTTTGGTTACATTTTTGGTAGTTTATAACGTCTCTAAAAATACTTTAGTTTATTTGGATTTTAAAAGAGACATTTCCAAGATAATACTAACAGAAGCATAAAAAGAGTCATTTTATGTTCGAGTATATTCTATACAGTTTATAAAGACTTGTTATGTTTTATTTCTGAACTTACCAAGAGAATTAGAGTAGTAGCAGAATGTTTGTTCTTTGATGTGAATTATCTGTTTTCTGTAGCTTTGAGGTCTGTTTAGAGAGAAAGTTAATGAAAATTACCAATGCGTTTATATGTTCCATAAACAATACACACTTGTTATAAAGCATTGTTACTTATTTGCTGAAAAGAACCTGGGATGACACATGTATTATGAGTTAAAGCAAAAGAAACATATTTAAGAACAGGAATAAATAATTTTTTACACAGCATTGTAACGTTCTTTCCTCAAAATATTCTGGCTACACAATATGCATTAAGAGTTACAGGCTAAGAAACAAAGTAGAGA
Organism: Lissotriton vulgaris; assembly: GCF_964263255.1. Lineage (NCBI taxonomy): Eukaryota > Metazoa > Chordata > Amphibia > Caudata > Salamandridae > Lissotriton > Lissotriton vulgaris. The sequence goes on from NC_141689.1 coordinate 658,752,274, forward strand.
GTTTGAAATTAGGACACTAACTGTCAAATAACGTTAAGTAAATACTAAAAATATGTAGATACCTTTTTTAAATTTTAAGTGTCCAGTATCTTGAAGTTGAAGTATAACTTGATTTGTTTGTAGAGTCTGTTTAAAGGCAAAGTACATAAAGAAACAACAATTTAGGTTACAAATCTTGGTCTATAAGTAATAGTAAAAAAACATTAGAATTTATTAACAGAGCTATATGATTACTTACTTGTAGTTTCAGGACGAATTTTCTTGCACAGAAGAATATAGATGGTGCTCCCAAAATTGGCAGTATGTGGTCACGAAGAATATTCCCTGCAAGTTGTATGGCTGTTTGTGACTGGTTTATATAGTCTATGTGTAATTAAGTTTGCTATCTGATTGGTCAGATATGTAAAGACGAGTTACTATTGGTTAGTTTGAATTTTTTTTAACTTAAACATTTAAGATATATCTTCTTATATTGTTTATCTAGAGGAACTGAAATGATATATTTATGTAATCAAAAACTCTTGTAATAAATATAGAATATGTACAATGAGTACTAAGTATAAAAAAGTATGTTTACAAAGAGTTTATATCCAAATATCGTTAGTGCGCGAAAACACAATTGTTTACAGTAAATGTTACTTAATAATTTGAAAATAAATTACTGAAGTCTTTTTAAATGTGTGTATTACTAAGAGAATAGATTTATTGGTGTTATATATAAAAAATTGAGTATTATTTAGCAATCGATATTTTTATATAGTCGAAAATAGTGCTATCGAAATTTTAGTATTCAATATTATTGTAGTGTGCTATATGTAGTATTAAGTGTCGATATTATGGTAGTAGAAAATAATGTTAACGATATTTGTGTAGATGATATTTTTGTGCATCGATATAGTATGATCGATATTTTAGTCATTTTCATGTTAAGTATAGGGTGTCGATATTAGTGATATCGATGTTTGAGACTCGATGTTATAGTAGGTCGATTTTTGTGAAATCGAAATTCTGTCAGTGATTCGTCTGGTAGAGTGGTCAAATAATCTGCAACGCGTCTTAAACGTACTGAGTATATGAGCATTACGCCCTCACCTGGTACTGGATCATATATACAATCGGAAAATGACTGTCAAAGAGATGCTGGTGTCATGGGCTTTGGCGTGCGTTGTAGTGCTACTTCTCGTAATGTTCGTTTTATTGGTGGTGGGGTGTGCGGTGTATGTGGTATGTTTCCAGAGGGCCCCCCTCCAGATGCCCCTAGACTTGAATCGCCTTGGCTTGAATCGTCATTCACTATCAGTGATACTACAGGTGCGGGATGATCTTGTGCTACGGGTGGTTGACTAAAAGGATTGGTAGGAATATTGACAGGAGCATTGGTCGGGTTGGGAGGAGGAGGAAGATATTCATTTACATATTCTGGAGCAGCGTCGTCTAAATAGGAGGAAAGAAAAATGTCAGCTGCTGTCTGTTTATGACAACGGAGTTTAGTCGGGATCAGTGGTGGCGGCAAGTTACTGGGTACTTCCGGGGTCACTCTAGGTAGGCCCTCGGCGAGGATGGGATACATGCCTTTAATAAGGGCATTTCTCTGTCTATCAACTTGTTCTGCTTTAACCTGTTCACCTTCTTCTTTTAGCTCTTTTTCCTTGGCTTTTTCTGATGCTTCTCTACTTCTCTCTGCTTTGTGGATTTCTTTCTCTGTTCTTCTATGCGCTTCTTTACGCCACAACTCTATGGCATCTTTCTGGGATTGTCTAGCTTTCTTTTTCCACAGTGCTTCCTCTACTCTCATGATGCACTCAGCATCCCATGTCCCTGAGACAGGCCACCTATATTTCTCTTCCAGATCCTTCGTGTAATCTACCCATAAATCTAAAAACAGTATGGCATCTAGGCCATGCTTTTGGTACATAAAATGTCCAGGAGTGTCCCTAGGCGGGACGGGAATTGCCTCTTCGAGTATCCCTTTCCTAGTCCTTATCTGACGTAATTTCGAAAACAGCGGCATATTTGAACTTACTTGAATGAAAACACAATAAGCACAATAATAAACTGAAAACAATCATTCATACCACGACATTAAAACATTAGAAACAGGTACTAACTAGTACATAGAAAAACACAATCCTAAAAATCCTAAAATAAACCTCGTATACTGGATGCACTGCTAGAACAGTACAGTCATACCGGTCTCATGAAGAGACTCGTCTTTACCGCATCCACCTAAATGGACACGTCTTTACCAGATCTGTGTACCCAGACCCGTCTTGACCGGGCTCAAATAAATGAACTCGTCTATATGCGTTCCCAACAACGGTACTCACCGGGACGCAAAACTGAAGGCCTCGGAAACTCAATACTGGACTGGACTGCTACGGCTTCTGGTACTGCTACTGCTGCTTGCTGCTTGCTGCTACGCATGCGCCTCGGAACAGGTGGGCCTCGGGATACCTCGGACCTTGCTCTCTCGGCTTGGGCTCTGGTCGGGATGGTTCGCAATCCTCACCGCCTCGTGTGGATGCCTGGTCGCAGTCTCCGTCTCCTCCATGGGCCTGAGGGAGTTGGCAGGAAATCCTGCTGACGTGCACTCTATAAGAATGTCACGGCTATAGAAGGGGTCAGGGGGCTGCGCTTACATCGCCGGCGCATGGGGAAGGGGACTAGTCCCTATTCGGGCGCCAGATTAATGTGGTAAATTAAATATTACCCGGACATAGTTTCTATACATTAAAAAAAGGATAGCTCATTAAATGAGAGGCAGAGTCCGTGGTGTCCGAGTCAAAAGGGCTTAATTTCAATGACTCGAGTCAGGGGAGAATCGGGTTCCATCACCACTAAGGTTCAGGAAGGGATATCTAACGTTTTATTCACATAACACATTATATATAGTAAAACCATACAATTGCAATGAATAGAGAAGGCGGATCGCTCCAGGCGGAGCAAGTAAAAGAGAGAGATAAGAACACATGGGCGTGAAAGAAGGCGTGTAAGGAGGCATACACGTAGGTGTGCACTTGATGAGTCATAGGTGTGTCATAGGTGGGTGGATGCATAGAGGAGGTCTGCAGGGTCAGCAGAAACCTTTACCCTACATGTGCGCGAAACTGGTCATGACGTGAAATTGACGTGTAACTGGGGAGAGCTGGGGGGGCTGACTTTAGCACTAGTAGAGGAGTCTGGAGTCTGGGATGTCAGAACGACCTGCACCTTTGGCACATCTGATATCTTGTGTTTGGAGGATGTATTGTCTGAAGTAAAGGTCTCTCGAGCAAAAGCTGTTCATCACTAAATGCTAGTGTGCGCATATATTTCTTCGTGCATTGCGTGGGGGCCATGGGTCTTTTATGGCAACGGGTTCAGTAAATCACTTGCATGGAGACAGGAAGGCTAGGCCCTATGCTCTGCAGGTGGAATATGTTTACCTCTCTCACTAGACTGGAATGTGTTTTTGCGGAACCGAGCAGATAACTGTAGGCAAAATACCGTCTTGGCAGGCAGGCCAGGCGGGGCACCTCTCGGCTGAGCAGGGAGTAAGGGAGAGGTCAGGGATGCATACCTAAACTGCAGCTTTCAGAGTCAGAAAAGAGGCTCGGAACCTGAATTCAGGGCCTGGCTCAGCTGGGCCACAAAAACGTGTACTTCTCGACTTTTAAACGTGTACCATGTAAATGCATTGGCAACGTAGGCCTCAGTGTAGAATTAACGTTTCGTTCATGGAAGGTCTAATAACTGACATGCTAACATTAGACGGAAATGCAGGGGCATTATTATTTCAGGCACGGGAAGGGAATTGCATGATAACATGGACATACATGGGGCATAATTACATGGATAGGGTGCGAGTGGGGGAACACACTGGCCACATAAAATTTCTATTTCCTCACAACTTAACTCAGATCACCAACAATTTCCAATTTGGCACACAATTACAAACTACGGAAGACGGTCAGATCCAAATATCCATGAAAAAAAATCCAATTAAGCGAATCCTAAACTCTCAGCATGCTCAATTCAAATCCACTGTCACTTAATTGCAGGAAGGCACAGCGTTGCAGGAAACAGAGAAGAAGTATCACTCACCACATCTGACCATCAATGCCAACCGCTAAGATAATGTTGTTGGTAGAAATTGTCACGAATTATTCAGTCCAATTTGAAAATTAACTTCTTTCTTCTGCGTGGTTCAGTGGTTGAAACAAATCCCGATCGTCGCTAATATGTAGAAGACAATAGGTCATAATAATCCAAGGAAACCTCAGTAGGTAGATTAAGATATTTAATATCGGTTTCAACCGCAGAAGGAGTGCCTCTTCAGCCCGGAGTCCGACAAGCAACTGAAGAAGCCCATCGAACCCCAGACATCAGAAGACTCCCTACAATCAAAGGAATACATTCTACATTACATGACATCTACACATTCTGAAACACAATCACTTACATGGCATATACATATTCTAAATAACAATTACGTAACCACTACATCTATGTCTTTGTTTTATTAATACATGTTTAGTAGCATTGCACTTTTCTCCAATGTTCATCATGAATTCGAGACCCAATCAGGGGCGTAGCTTGGTCAACAAGACTGGAGAGGGGGGAAGGTTCATATTTCTCAACAATCATGCTGGCACATAATATTAAATTACATTATATGACAAGCAGGTGTGCACAAGAGAGCAGAAAGGGAGAGGAATGCAGATTGGTAGGGGTATTAAGTGATAGAAAGCACATTATTTTATGAAATACCAACATTCTTGAATGTCTTTACAAACAGAGAGAGGAGAGTGTGCCTTTTTCGTCTGGGTGTGTAAATCTTCCTGGTGAAATCAGACAGATACCTCCCCAAGCTCACCTGCAGGCAAGTATTTATCACAAAATGCATTTATTAAGGGAATGAAGTGCCCTATGCACCTCCCCAAAGCTAGGCCCCTGAAATAAATTGGCAGAGTGTGGTGCTATGCCAAAATTGGTAACTCTGTGCTTCGACAGTTTCATAATGCAGGGATGCGCCATATTTACAAGAATGCGGCGCACCCCAATGTTACTGCTAGTGCTGGTGCTAAAAAAGCAGCCTAGCGCCTGGACAGGCACCCTTGTGAAATTTTGCTAGGGTGTCTGCGCTGCAGGGGCAATTGTTTATGTGCAGAAGGCAACACCTTCCTGCATATAAACATTCTTGACAGGTGATTTGTCTCTATCTATGTGTGCTGCAGAATGCAGCAAGTGTGAAAAGAGCCAAATACGAGTGGAAATAAAACATTTCTCCTCGTATCCCCTGCTTCACACCAGGTATTCCCTGGTTGTATTTTTGGTGCCGCCAAATATACCTTGTAAATATGGGCCCCAAAATGCAACACCCAATGTATGCCCCTTCAAGGCTAAGTGATGCATGAATGGGGGCATTATTTATAAGGCAGCGTTTAGCCACATTAAGTGGCTCATGCCACCTTGTAAATAAGGAAAAGGAGTCAAGGTCTTAGCAGATGCCTATAAATGATGTGCATTTATGTGGTCAGTTTTTCTAGGGACTAACCCATCCATGTGTTCGTGGACCAGGCCATCAGTGGTGAAAGATACCTTTACAAGCAGTGGTTCTCAAACTTTTTCAACCCGCAGATCGTTTCACCTATTGACAGTTGGCGGCAGCTTCCTAGTATGTTACTTTATTTTGGATGGAGCGGGTATTTCTGTTACCCTACGAAAGAGTAATTTTTAGTCACTTTTTTTGAGGGAGCCAAGGGAGGAGATTTCCCAGATGTTTCTGGGTAGGAAATTGTGGGCGAACAGACCTTTTTGCTTTTTGAGTTAAGTTCCATCTGGAGTGGTTTACGCTCTTAGAGAGCATATCTTTGCACCAAACTTTTCTGAGCTATTTAGAAGTAGGAATGTGCATGAATACATTTGAATACATGGCAAACTAATCTGATGAAAATACTATCTCTGGCTGAACCAATGTAGTGCCCCCCGCCTTCCATAACATGGTCTCTTCCCCCATGACAGCAAATGGACAACAGCATTTTGAGTTTTTGGGAGATTATGGGCTAGTAATACTGGAAGACTAGCACAAAAAGTGAAACCCACTGGTACTTGCCTTCAGTAATGTTTTGTTACTATAAAAAAGCTAGATAAAAAATAATAATTTGATGTATTTATGTTAGTGGTTTGAACTGTAGATTCGGTATTGATGCTTTTACCGAACAAACTGCTACAATAAGGCTTGCTAATTTTCCCCTTTCTCAAATTCTTACAAATAAATACATCTAGAGTTCTAATTGTTTTTCCTGTAAATCTTTGTATCGAAAGCAGAAGCATAAACAAACCGCTCAACCAGTGTCCAGCCAATGGTGAGAGTTCTAATTGTTTTAGTATTAAAAAGGAATCAAATGAGTAATAAAGACTGCACACCTTCTTGTGGAACATTACTGATGAACTTAGAAATCCATCGAAGAACATAGGCGAACAGGGAAGCATAAAGACTATTCATAGTGGCTTCTCTTGTGCTAATCATGGAAAAGGGGAAAGATTGCACTAAGGCCCAATGTATCGTGGGCGACTTGAAAACTAAAATGTGTATCTTGCACACTGAATGATCTGTGACCTGCTTTTCATTTTGGATTGTGACCGATGTCAAAGTAACAGGTCTTACAGGACATAATTTGTGACCACCTTTGAATGGCTGCGAACACAGAAGTGGAGACCTGGGAGACCAAAGATAGTAGATTGCCATATTTGCACATACAATCTCCGCTTTAGAAAAATAAATAAGGCTGGGAAGACTTTTGGGAGGGGGAGTTGTTTGATCAGGGAGGAAGGAGAAAGCATGCAGTAGTCCGGCCTAGCTAGGTAACATAGTGCAATGGAGAATTCAGAAACAAAAGACAGATTTCACATAACATATAAGGAAATACACGTAGGCTGTCTTTTATATGATTTTGATGACTGCCCTATATATCAACCATTAAAATTACAAAACATGTTGGTGCCATACTTTGACAGTGTAGGACTTGCAAAACTCATAATACCAGCTGCAATTCTCCTTTGCCAGGGTGGTGGCACTGAGTAGTGCTGCATCCTTCAAGTGGTTTTCTCACTCTGGCGCACAAGTCTTGTATGCTCCAGGAAGCAGGAAGTAAGCGCCGCCCAGGTCAGTGGAGGCCATACTCTCATGGCCTAGTTAAGTCCCAGCAAGCCATGTTGTTATCTTCACAGCAGTGGCTGGCCCTGGGCTTTTTCAGTTGTCCCGGCCCACCTTGCTTACAATTTAAGAGGTGGAGAAGAAATCGGTGTTTGAAAATTGGGATACAGGATTCTGATGGGTTGTCCTATGCCAACCACATTGGACCATTGCCTAGTAAAGATGAGTGTGGTTTGACTTATGCCTGTCCCATATCCTAATACAGACCACCGCCAGCAATAACACACTGCATCGCTGTACCATGATTGCACCTGGCCCCGCCTAAGCATAGGTTCTTTATTACTTCGAAGCACACAATGCACTGAGCCAAACCATGATCCAGACACTGACAGATGGGTATTCATTAACTCCCCAACATAACGAACCACTGACAGAATTTCGATTTCACAAAAATCGACCTACTATAACATCGAGTCTCAAACATCGATATCACTAATATCTACACCCTATACTTAACATGAAAACGACTAAAATATCGATCATACTATATCGATGCACAAAAATATCGTCTACACAAATATCGTTAACATTATTTTCGACTACCATAATATCGACACTCAATACTACATATAGCACACTACAATAATATCGAATTCTAAAATTTCGATAGCACTATTTTCGACTATATAAAAATATCGATTGCTAAATAATACTCAATTTTTAATATATAACACCAATAATTCTATTCTCTTAGTAATACACACATTTAAAAAGACTTCAGTAATTTATTTTCAAATTATTAAGTAACATTTACAGTAAAAAATTGTGTTTTCGCGCACTAACGATATTTGGATATAAACTCTTTGTAAACATACTTTTTTATACTTAGTACTCATTGTACATATTCTATATTTATTACAAGAGTTTTTGATTACATAAATATATCATTTCAGTTCTTCTAGATAAACAATATAAGAAGATATATCTTAAATGTTTAAGTTAAAAAAATTCAAACTAACCAATAGTAACTCGTCTTTACATATCTGACCAATCAGATAGCAAACTTAATTACACATAGACTATATAAACCAGTCACAAACAGCCATACAACTTGCAGGGAATATTCTTCGTGACCACATACTGCCAATTTTGGGAGCACCATCTATATTCTTCTGTGCAAGAAAATTCGTCCTGAAACTACAAGTAAGTAATCATATAGCTCTGTTAATAAATTCTAATGTTTTTTTACTATTACTTATAGACCAAGATTTGTAACCTAAATTGTTGTTTCTTTATGTACTTTGCCTTTAAACAGACTCTACAAACAAATCAAGTTATACTTCAACTTCAAGATACTGGACACTTAAAATTTAAAAAAGGTATCTACATATTTTTAGTATTTACTTAACGTTATTTGACAATTAGTGTCCTAATTTCAAACTCTCTACTTTGTTTCTTAGCCTGTAACTCTTAATACATATTGTGAAGCCAGAATGTTTTGGGGAAAAAACGTTACAATGCTGTGTAAAAAATTATTTATTCCTGTTCTTAAATATGTTTCTTTTGCTTTAACTCATAATACATGTGTCATCCCAGGTTCTTTTCAGCAAATAAGTAACAATGCTTTATAACAAGTGTGTATTGTTTATGGAACATATAAACGCATTGGTAATTTTCATTAACTTTCTCTCTAAACAGACCTCAAAGCTACAGAAAACAGATAATTCACATCAAAGAACAAACATTCTGCTACTACTCTAATTCTCTTGGTAAGTTCAGAAATAAAACATAACAAGTCTTTATAAACTGTATAGAATATACTCAAACATAAAATGACTCTTTTTATGCTTCTGTTAGTATTATCTTGGAAATGTCTCTTTTAAAATCCAAATAAACTAAAGTATTTTTAGAGACGTTATAAACTACCAAAAATGTAACCAAAATAAAAATTGTAACTTTTCCTATAACATACTTAATTTTTTTTCAACAGACCGTGGCAATATGACCACAACATCGGACTGAACAAGCACCTACTTTCGATACATAGAACATTACTGCTGGTAAGTACATTACTAGAAGAGTACTTACTTTATTTAAAATCGTTTATACATTTCACATTTTATTAATATTTGTATATTAACTTTTCTAGATACCAGAACTCAAGAATGACTGATGATGCAAAATGTATTACATCTCAGAAAGGCAAATTTTTGTTATGCTATATGGGCTACATTTATACTCAGGAGAAACAAAAAGACCTTAAAGTGAATTGGAAGTGTACGAAATATTACTCCAATAAATGCTATGGCCGTGCTACAACAAGGGAAACTAGTGTTATTAATACCACTGAACATAATCACCCACCAAACATCTCGGAAATCGAAGTGAGATCCACTCTCGAGAATATCAAAGAATTAAGTAGCAGATCAGAACTACCTACCAACGTAATTCTGAAAGAATTACTACCTAAAGTTCCCAGAGAAGCAAGAGGTCAGCTACCATCTATTGCTTCCATTAAAAGAACAATAGCAAGGACATAGAAAGCAAGTAGACCCAATATACCAACTCCTAGAACTTTTGAGGAAGTCATAATTCCGCCTGAGCTTGTAATCACTCATAATGACGAGCCATTTATTTTTTATGATAATCATAGCAAGGACAAAAGAATAATCATGTTTGCAACTAATAACAATATTAAAAAATTAACAGAAAGTGCTACTTGGATGATGGATGGAACTTTTTCTATATGCCCAAAACCTTTCTACCAATTATACACAATTCATGGGCAATATCATAATACCTGTATCCCCTTCATATACTGTTTATTACCGAACAAACAAGCCACAACTTACTCAGAAATTTTGCAAAAAATAAAAGAACAAACTTCTGACTACTTCCCAATGAAAATCATCATAGACTTTGAACAAGCTATGATTAATTCTATTTTGAAAAGTTACCCACACACATCCATTCAAGGATGTTATTTTCATTTCAATCAATGTCTCTGGAGACATTTACAAAAATCTGCCCTTAGTGTTGAGTATGCAACAAATATAACTTTTGCATACCAAATCAAACATCTCATTGCTCTGGCATATGTACCAGTAACTGATGTGGCAGAACATTACAATCTATTAATTGAAAGTCCTTTCTACACCCAAAATGAGCAAAGACTCGCCCCACTTTTAGATTACTTTGAGGACAACTGGGTAGGAAGACTTCATAGGTCAGGCCACAGACGCCAGCCTAAATTTTTAATTCCCTGGTGGAATGTATATGTACCAACGCTGAACCAAGAGGCAAAAACGAACAATGCTGTTGAAGGTTGGCACAATGCCTTCCTCTCTTCTACTGGACGTACAACACCCACATTACACAAGCTAGTCACAGCTATACAAAAAGAGCAAAGCTTTCAGGAACTACGTATGGAGCAATCTGTCATACAACTAAAACCAAAAATCTCTAGACAAACTGCTCAAATGTATCTATATCGTCAACAGCAAGTCCAACTATATCCTACAACAAGAGGACTGGAATATCTAAAAATGATAGCCAAAACATTGAACTAATTGCAATAAGTAAATCAATGGATAAACATCAAACAATATCCTTAATATGATAACACACATATTCTAATATAATAAATCTATATTTATTTAGTCTAATTTATTTTTTTACACTATTATAAAAAGACTAAATAAATATATCATTATATAAAAAAAAAAAATTAAAATACTGTTTCCATCCAAACAAAATAATAAAAATGAATAACTTACCTTTAAATAGAACATCATAAATATTAATCCTTTACCGACAATACAATGTGTAAATCTCAAAGACTTAATCCAACAAATCATTAATTATTTTTCTATTAACTGTGCTAAAACTATCCATCATCCAAATAAAACGACTCTTTAAATGAAATTGAAAATGACGACTGTTATCTTAAACTGTGATAAATATTTCAGAGAGCTCAAAATATAAAGGAAGAATGTTATACATCTCCGTTCTAACAACTGAAACACACTTCCTTTCCCAAAAAAAAAGAGTAATCGGAAACGGAAATAGCTGTTTCAAAATACGAGACAAAAAAATTCAAAACAATCCCACCGACATAACACTAACGAGTATACCATAATATATAAACATAACATTCCTATTTTTTTAAATTTCAATTAAATCATACCACATACTCATTAACTCCAACTATTTCAAATGGCCCAAAAACTCGTGAACCGAAATACGTATTGAGTCCACTCCATTATATGTAAATAGTCATACTTTAATTACCAACCCCAAAATAACAAAGGACTACCTTTAATTTTTAGTTACAATACTTTAAAAAGATAAAAGTAGAATCGTACCTACTCAAACGTGAACCTGCTTCCAACCGCGACTTTCCCTTTCCCAAAATAACGCAAAAAGACAAAGAGTGGTTACAAAATAAAAGAACCGAATTATATGTAACTGTGAAAAGTACTACTATAAATGTCCATTATTGTTATATATATGGTTCGAAATTATGTGTAATGTACAAAACATTGTATAGTACATTGTGAAATGAAAATCTTTTTTACTGTATATGAATTATATTTTACATACTTTTAATATTTATTACATTAAGTATGAAAATGTTGAAATATTTAATGTAATATTTATTAAAATTATTATATAACTAAATGTATAATATTGTATTTGTTTTTCTGATTTACTTGTTTACAATATGACTAATATGTGAAAATTATTATTATTAAAACGTATTTATTAATAATAATAATTATACATAACAATATTGTATTGTTAAAACAATCATTGATGATGATGTAAATGTTCTAATCAAGATCTTTATATTATATTATACATTTAAAAGTGTTCATATGTTAATATCATCATCTGTATATCACTATATTTATTGAAATTTTGTGATTTATGTTTTTCATTACACATGTTTAATGTTTTATTAAGAAACAATATTTTTATTATGTATGTATAATATCATACATTGCATTATGTGAACTAACCATTTTTTCTCTACAAATTAAAAGTACTTTTCAAGAAAACTACTCAAAAATGTGATTATTTAAAGAACATTGTCCTTCTTTTTTTTAATATTTATACCAAACATAGCATGATAAAATGTATATGTGATCGTATTTTTCAATTGTTGAATAAAAAAAATTATTGTAAACAAAAATTGTGTCATTATTTTCTATTACCTATTACAAAATCATTTTTATGTCTTTTAGCAAATGTATTATAACTGTAATGTTCTATCTATTTCTATATACCACATGTAATTAGAGTACATACTATACACTGAACCTATAACAGTTATTATTCATAGACCCATATACATATAATATCAATATTTGAAGGACACAGAATTAATAATTTTAATATTCGGACTCCAATCACCATTTACTTTAGGTAATTGCTTGTCAAAAATCTTTAATAATTTACTATTACAACTGCAATCACCATTTAATTAGGGTAACTGCAGGACACAGAACCTATTTAATTTAGTATTCCAACTCCAATCACCAATTAATTTGAGTATGTGCAGGACATTAATTCATAATAAATTACTATCGTAACTTAAATGTAAATAAAAAAATATTTGTAATATAATTTAATGTAATTTCATTTAATTAATTTAATTTAATTTTAATCTTAATTTATTTTTTCCCTGTACCCCTATAACTAAAAACTGACCCAGAACACCAAAATACCCCTTTACCCTAAAACTAAAAACTGACCCTGAAACCTGAAAATACCCCTTTACCCACAAACTAAAAACTGACCCTGAACCCTAAAAAAAAACCTTTACCCACAAACTAAAAACTGACCCTGAAACCTAAAAATACCCCTTTACCCACAAACTAAAAACTGACCCTGAAACCTTACAAAACCCCTTTACCCACAAACTAAAAACTGACCCTGAAACCTTACAAAACCCCTTTACCCACAAACTAAAAACTGACCCTGAAACCTAAAAATACCCCTTTACCCACAAACTAAAAACTGACCCTGAAACCTTACAAAACCCCTTTACCCACAAACTAAAAACTGACCCTGAAACCTAAAAATACCCCTTTACCCACAAACTAAAAACTGACCCTGAAACCTAAAAATACCCCTTTAACCACAAACTAAAAACTGACCCTGAAACCTTACAAAACCCCTTTACCCACAAACTAAAAACTGACCCTGAACCCTAACAAAACCCCTTTACCCACAAACTAAAAACTGACCCTGAAACCTTAAAATACCCCTTTACCCACAAACTAAAAACTGACCCTGAAACCTAATAAAAACCCTTTACCCAAAAACTAAAAACTGACTCTGAAACCTAAAAATACACCTTTACCCACAAACTAAAAACTGACCCTGAAACCTAAAAATACCCCTTTACGCAAAAACTAAAAACTGACCCTGAAACCTAAAAATACCCCTTTACCCAAAAACGAAAAACTGACCCTGAACCCTAAAAATACCCCTTTACCCAAAAACTAAAAACTGACTCTGAACCCTAAAAATTTCCCTTAGAAAACACTACCCACCCTTATCCACTATAAACTCGACAACTCGCTCCTAAAATTATGATAAATTTCTTTATAAAATATCTACGAAAATATATATTTATAATACTTTTTACTACATACACAAAATCCCAACATTAAAAAAAAATAACATAATTGTGTATGAAATTTCGCATTTAACAAATATGTATTTAAAATTTCGAAATGTAGAAATAATTTAATAAAATAGGAAATTTATTCTTCTATGATTACAGTATACTTTTTTAATACACTACCCACCCTTATCCCCTTGAAACTCTACATCCCACTCCTAAAATAATTAGACAAATATTTTTTAAATATATAAAAATGTTATATTTACAATTCTTTTTAGTACATACACAAAAGCAAACTAAAAAATGTTGTACTATACTCCATAAAATTCGATATAATTTCGACTTGTTCTAATATTTATTTCAATTTTCGAAATTTCGAAATGTATATGAAAATGCAAAATTTTTATTTCTATAATTACACTATATTTTTTAAAATACTACCCACCCTTATCCCCTATAAACTCCACATCCCGCTCCTAAAATTATTTTACAAATATTTATAAATTTTATAATAATTAGTTTATATTTACAATACTTTTTAGTACATACACAAAAGAAAAATACAATTTGTTTAATATACTCCCTAAATTTTGAAAAAATTTCGACTAGTTCAAATATATATTTCAATAATCGAAATTTAGAAATTTAAATGAAAATGCGAAATTTTCATTTCTATAATTACACTATATTTTTTAAAACACTACCCACCCTTATCCCATATAAACTCTACATCCCGCTCCTAAAATTATTTTACAATTATTTCGTAAATATTTAAATATAAATATATATTTACAAAATTTTTTACTACATACACAAAAGCAAACTACAATAAATGTAACAATACTCCATAAATTTATATAAAATTTCGCATTTTACAAATATTTAATTCAAATTTCGAAAATGTAAAATTTTACTTCAAATGCGAAATTTATTATTCCATAATTACACTATACTTTTTTAAAACACTACCCACCCTTATCCCCTATAAACTCTACATCCCGCTCCTACACTTATAACTAAAATTATTGAAATTATATGTATAAATTACCTTATATATAAACAACATTTGACTATATCATTACTTAACATACTTTAAAACATCACTTTTACATATCGATATTTTTGCCTATCGATATTTTCAGCTGCGATATTACTGATTTCTAAATTCATGTCTTCGATAATATTGACACACACATAAATCGATATTTTCTACAACGATATTTTGGTTGTCGATATTTCTTACCATCGACTTTTAGGACTCGATAATATGGTACTTCGACATTAACAACTCGATATTTTGACTGTCTACCCTACCAGACATGAAGGAACACTTAGACAGAATATACCACTTCATTAGAACGGGGGAGAGACCAGAAAGTATACAAGAGGCCATGGCAAACAGAAAGGTGGAGATTCAAAGCATGCTTTTAAAGTTTTTGATTAATTGTTTGATCAGGGAACGAGATCAGCCAGATAAAGAAGTAACGAAAGGTATGATGACTTGGAGTGACAATATAGGTGTTGGTAAACATGATACACAGAACAGAATAGAAAGCATGTACAGGAAAATTCGTAGAGAAATTCTTGATATACACAAGAAAGAACAAGCCGAGAAACAAGCCGAGAAAGAGGACGACGAAGTCTCAGATGAGGATAATGCAGTAACAGAGGAAATGAATAAAATGAATTACATAGGTAGGGCAAGACCGTTTGACAGACCCATACGCCTAGATTACAATAAACGTTCCCTCTCTCCAATACCAGAAAGATATTCCCTTGAACACCTATTCCAAGCTACCGAACATGCACTGAAAAAACGAGTAGGTAGTAGTGAGCTTTGTACTATGCATGAACAGGAACTAGCCCGGTCAGCAGTTCAATGGGCTTGTAATTCTAACATATATAAAGATGACATAGTAGCGCAAACATATTTGAGTCTTCCTCCGGAAGAACAGCGTTTAGCTGGTATTTACATGACTCAACATCTCATCACCTTGTATGAGAGTAAGCATTCTGATCCAGGTCCCTTGTATAAAATACTGGACGATTTACTCCTGGAAAGATGGAGAGGCCTAGGTACCGAATTAATTAATGTCATTCTAGATCAACGACATAAGTACTTGACTTTTCTGACAACGCACTTGATTCCTGCCCCACATCGAGAAAGAAAGACCTTTCACATAGACAGACAGAACCCCCTACGAGAGGTTCATCCCATTAGAACTACAGGGGGTGAGCTTCAACGAGTATATGTTTACACACCCTTGACGAAAATGGAATTATTGGAAATGAAAAAATTACTGCCCTGTCATGATAAAGACCCAGGGGGGTTCCACCGTGAATTAAAAGACATGCTCCGCATGGGGGAGTATACATACGCTGATACCATTAAATTGTTGAAAGTACTGTTACCAGCAGGCATTTACGAAAAGCTTAAAGAAAAAGAGTGGGAGGTGGGAGAGAAAAAGATTAACTGGACAGAATTAGAAGACGAAGACAGACTCCGAGGCCCTGGTACTGGTCTTGGGGACAAAGCTAAAGAACTACTCGAGCTATTAATACAGGTTTTGCCGAGATTATTGACTACTAAAAAGGAAGATTGGGATGCTATTTCAGCCTGCAAACAGAAACAAGATGAAGACACTAGTGATTTTTATTCTAGATTTGAAAAATGTTTTCTTATTAATAGTGGCCTGAAGACAAGTAGTGAATCGTACCCGCATCTTTTTGTGAGCAAATTAGTAGAGAATTCCCTACCCCAGATCAAGAATAGAGTACTGAAGGTTGAAAGTACCTGGCAAGCAAATAGTCCTTCCCAAATATTACAAATGTTACAATATCATCAGAATCGAATTAGAGAAGAACAGGAACATGAAAAGAGACGCATGAAAGATACGAAAATGAAAGTACTAGTTGCTCAATCAGTTCCAGCTGATGGCCATAAAAAGGGCCCGGCACCTGTCAAAGGGAACTGTAACTACTGTAAACAGCCAGGTCACTATATAAATGAATGTGCTGTCCTGAAACACAATATAGCTACAGGCAAGACGAAAGAAAGACCGCGTCCTCCTAGACAGGATAACGTCCCGCCGAACATGCAACCGCCACAGAACACGCAACAGACAGTAGCTGTACCCCAACCCATTGCTGCCACACAACATGTCACACAACAAATGTACCAGTATGCACAGTCAGACTACCCAGATTATCAACAGTACTCATGAAACAGCCTAGAGAGGGAGGTTGGCTTGCCCCTTATTGAGGTTCCTGTAGATCAAGAGGGTCCCTATGTACATAGTCGTGTATTGGGAAAAGACAGAAAATTTCTGATTGATACAGGGGCAAGCAGAACTACCTTCAGTCATGACGAGGTTCCAGGGGCACCCCTCTCAGGCTCACAGAATATTTCCCTGGGATTTTCAGGAAAACCTATTGTTAACGAAGTGTCAAAGCCAGTTTCCCTAGGAGTTGGTCCATTGTCCCGCACTACAGACTTGTTGCTTACGAAATCATGTCCAGAAAACTTGCTTGGTATTAAAACATTGAAAGAACTAGGAGCAGTGATTTGTTGTTCTCCGGAAGGAGTGAGATTGTTTTTACGTGATTTTAAAGGACATTATGTGCCGAGAGATTTTGATCCTAGACTCCTGAATGTACCACAGCATTTATGGGCGCAAGGTCCGACTGATGTAGGTTACATGCACATTACACCACACCGTGTCACACTCAAGCAAGGAGTTGTACTGCCACGAATCCGACAATACAAGTTACCACCTGATGCTGAAGTAGCATTACTGAAAATTGTTGACAAACTCATTGCACAGGGAGTAGTTGTAGAAACTGACTCCAATGTATGTAATTCTCCTATCATTCCGATTCTTAAACGAACTGACCCAAATGCTTCACCAGTCTACAGACTAGTGATTGAACTCCGCGAATTGAACAAATGCATAATACCACAGGTCCCCGTGGTCCCAGACATTTCTTCACTATTGACTGCAATTGATTCTGAAGCGACGTTCTTCACTGTAATTGATCTCAAGAACGCCTTCTTTAGTGTCCCGATCCATCCAGAGAGCCAATACCTTTTCGGATTCTGTTTAAATGGACGAAGCTTCAAATTTACGAGGGCTCCTCAAGGGTTCACAGAAAGTCCTAGTATTTACAGTCAAGCATTGAAAAGACAACTAGACAGTATTCACATGCCTACTGACACTGCATTGCTCCAATACGTTGACGATCTTTTGATCACAGCACGAACAGAACGAGACTGCGAACGTGCATCACTGACAGTCTTATACTTCCTGGCAGAAAAGGGGCACAAAGTGTCCCCTTCAAAGTTACAATTCTGTGCCCAGCAAGTGGTATACCTTGGACACTTGCTGTCCAAGAGGGGTAGACAGTTGACACCTGACCGCATTCAGTTAATTGCACATCTTCCACAGCCCAAGACACAAAAGGAAGTACGGGCCTTCATTGGCCTCACTTCTTACTGCAGACAATGGATTCCTCAGTACACATATCTAGCCAAACCACTCATACAGTTGACAACACAGGAGGCAGTGGCTTCGACTGTCCTCCCATGGACTCAGGAACATACACTTGCATTTGATGAATTGAAGAAAGCCCTATGTCAAGCACCAGTTTTAGCGACACCATGTTACAGCAAATCTTTTACACTTTTTGTCACTGAACGCAAAGGCACAGCATTATCTGTCCTTACACAAGATCAGGCAGGAAAACACAAGCCTTGTGCTTACTTTTCTAGTACATTGGATCCAGTGGCCCAGGCTCTGCCTGCGTGCCTAAAATCAGTTGCAGCAACAGCTCTAGCAATCAGACAAAGCGATTCCATAGTGTTAGGACATCCCCTGACAGTACAGGTTCCACACTCAGTGGAAGTTCTCTTGAACAGGACACAGACACAGCACCTGACTATAGCAAGACTGACAGGATATGAACTAACATTGTTTCAGCCACACATAGAGATCAGACGTTGCAATATTCTGAACCCTGCTACACTTTTACCCTCGAGCACAGCAGATCCTACACCACATGACTGTGTGGAAGTTATTAACACAGTGACGAAGCCAAGACAAGACTTGACAGACATCGCATTACCCGACCCAGACCTGACACTTTATTTGGATGGTTCATGTATGAGAACAAGCACAGGAGAGTTAGTGGCCGCATATGCAGTGACCACTGATACTGAAGTCATAGAAACACATCGAATCGACACCCTGTCTGCCCAAGCAGCAGAGCTCGTCGCTCTGACCCAAGCCTGCATACGAGCCAAGAACTTGAAAGTAAATATATACACAGATTCACAGTATGCATTCGGAGTCGTTCACGACTTTGGAGTCCTTTGGCAAGAGAGAGGTTTTCTGACCTCCCATGGGGCCAAAATACAGCATGGTCCCCTCATTCAAGCTCTGTTAGATGCAATACACTTGCCTACAGCAATAGCCATCATGAAGTGCAAAGCACATACTAAAGTCACAGACACTATTTCCCAGGGTAACGACCTGGCAG
Source organism: Lissotriton vulgaris (assembly GCF_964263255.1). Lineage (NCBI taxonomy): Eukaryota > Metazoa > Chordata > Amphibia > Caudata > Salamandridae > Lissotriton > Lissotriton vulgaris. The sequence continues at coordinate 658,771,581 of NC_141689.1, forward strand.
ATCGAACAGCTAAGCTTACAGCTCAGACTCAAACAGACATTCCAACTGACACGACAAAGACTGAAGAACCATCACTGATGAATTGCATGACAGTCAGGGATCCCTCACAAGATGTACTCAACATACAGACACATGCCACTCCAGACGAAATCAAGAAATGGACAGAACAAGGAGGGGTCCAGACAGATCAGGGATGAATGACAAAAGGCAAAGCCACATGGTTCCTCCCTGATTCCATGGTTCAAGCTATCATTAATACAGCACATAGTCCAGCACACTTGGGAGAAAAAGTCATGTTAGACATCATACAGAACATCTGGTTCAACAAGCATTTACGTGCAGCAGCGAAACAGAAAGTGCGTACCTGCATGATCTGTTGTCAGTTCAATCCAGGCAAAGGCATTCCCGTGGAACAAGGTGGATTTCATCCTCCTGACCACCCTTTTGAAGTCCTCCAGATGGATTATATTCAGATGGATAGATTTCGAGGATTCAAGTATGTCCTCGTAGTTGTATTTGCCCTATCTAGATGGACAGAAGCGTACCCAGTCCCAGATTACACTGCTGTGACCACTGCCAAGCAGTTGGTCCGAGAATTCTTCCCGCGATACGGCTTGCCCCGTGTCGTGTACTCAGATAATGGTCAGCCATTCTCTTCTGAATTGATGAAACAAGTATCTCTTCTGTTAGGGTACCAGTGGAAATTCCATTGCGTATGACATCCAGAGGCAGCAGGTCTCGTAGAGAGACACAATCAGACTCTCAAAACAAAGTTAGCGAAGGTCTGTGCAGACAAAGGCGTGGATTGGATGGTAGCCTTGCCGGTTGCCCTCTTTTACATGCGTATGGTAGCTCATTCCAGAACCGGACTATCCCCGTACGAGGTGGTTTTTGGTAGACCGCCGAATATGTGGGGTACGCCTATGCCCCGAAAAATAACAGATGTTGACAGTACTATGCTGACAGATTACCTGGCTTCCTTGATGTCTGCACTCCTTTCTTGTCGTTCACAGGTTGCCGCTGCCTTCCCCGACAACACCCAGGTGAAGACTCATGCAATTGTTCCGGGAGACCTGGTGTTTGTCCGAAATTTTGACCGTTCCAGTCCGCTCGAGCCCCGCTGGCGCGCGCCCAAATTGGTCCTGTTAACAACGACAACCGCCGTCAAGGTCGAGGGACGAAAAGGATGGCTCCACGCCCATCATGTGAAGCGTTTCCATGGACTTGGTTCAGTAAAAGACTCTGAGAACTGTCCCGAAAACATTAACATTGACTCTAAACCCCCTTTGTTAGAAAAGACTCCGCAACAAGAATATAGACAAAAACTACGGTCTAGTAAGTCAGACAGCGTTTAATTGTTTAAGTCCCCCTCGGGTGAAGCGGTTAGACAGGTTCCTGACATGTATAAGATCGTAGACCCAAATAGACAGAGAGATAGGCAAAAAAAGATGAAAGAAAAGTACTGCAAAACTTACGCAGTAGATGCATAGTAACTCTGATCATTATGTTTATTCTAAGTATATCGATTATATGTATAAGCTTGACGCTACATGTTTTCTTTCCTCCTCTTAGTTCACATGTACATTCTTCCTTCAATGACACTGTAGAGCACACATTCAGTGACCTACCACCCCATGAATTGTCATATCGACTAGCAATGCGCAACAACACTTTTATTCGTATGTTACATCATTCTCACCAGACCAGCAATGTAACGAATTGCTGGGTATGCGGCCGACTCCCACCTTATCAGAAAATGAAGGGAGTTCTGCCTCTCTTTCCTAATCCGTTTTCGCACAATGGTTCGTGCGGAGCTTGGTTTGCTTTAATGTCATCAACACAAGACAGACAGTTCACAAACTCCCAGAGTGAATGGATTTGAGGGGACCTGAATACAGTTATGAATAAGGCATGTTTTCCCGATAAAGATGGTTTTCCCCAAAGGAAAGGAACAGATCTAGAAAATGAAGTGTACGAATTAGGGAATGTTTCCCTTAACCTCATGATTCTGAACGTTCAGTCCGAGACCAGTACAGGTTCACCGTTTATAACAGTCTTACCAGTAAAAGGTGAATTATGCGTTAGAAAGAATGGTTCAGTGCACCTAGGACACAGTGATTGTAATACTGTGGTCGAATTCAATGATAAAGGGAAGTCTACTTTCAAAGCTTCCCGCCATTCCTATTTCATTTATGGTCAGACAGCCTATGTATGTTTGCCCTTAAATTGGGGTGGAACGTGTTATATTGTGTTCCTACTGCCACCTGTTTTTCTAGCCCCATCCCATTATCATCAAGACTCACGCCTGGTACATGTAAGACACAAGAGGGAGATCGAGTCCCCAATTGTCGATCAGACTGAGACAGCTCTGGAGCAATATACGGATTTCAATAAAGGATTCTTTTTCTTCATAGGTCCTATTCAAAATAGTAAATTAATATGCAGGTTAACCCGAACTTTGGAAGCAGTAGTGAATGAGACTACTTCTGCTTTAGGAAACTTGACCGAGGAGCAGTCTGCTATGAGACTTGTTGTTCTTCAGAACCGCCTTGTTCTTGACGTCATCCTGGCCGATAGGGGCGGAGCTTGTAGAGTGATCGGCTCCAGTTGTTGTGTGTTTATTCCTAATAACGCACCATCAGTGTATGCAGCAATAACAAGGCTCCACAAGATAGCTCATCAGATACACCAGAATCCAGGCACCTGGACTTGGTCCGGTTGGCTCTGGAGTGTGATATCCGCCTGGGGATGGAAAGTATTGTCATTCCTAGGAATAATACTGCTCATAGTATTTAGTTGCTGTCTCTGTCTGCAATGTGGCCCAGCGATTTGCGGCTTGTGTGCCACTGCTTGTATTCCCCGTCCACGTCCACGTTCCCGTGCACGAATGAATAAAGACGAGCAAATGATGCTATATGAACAAATAGATGGTCTCATGAATATAGATGTGTCCTAAAGGGCGCAGTAGGGGACAAGGAGGGAATGAGGAAATAGAAATTGTATGTGGCCAGTGTGTTCCCCCACTCGCACCCTATCCATGTACTTATGCCCCATGTATGTCCATGTTATCATGCAATTCCCTTCCCGTGCCTGTAATAGTAATGCCCCTGCATTTCCGTCTAATGTTAGCATGTCAGTTATTAGACCTTCCATGAACGAAACGTTAATTCTACACTGAGGCCTACGTTGCCAATGCATTTACATGGTACACGTTTAAAAGTCGAGAAGTACACGTTTTTGTGGCCCAGCTGAGCCAGGCCCTGAATTCAGGCTCCGAGCCTCTTTTCTGACTCTGAAAGCTGCAGTTTAGGTATGCATCCCTGACCTCTCCCTTACTCCCTGCTCAGCCGAGAGGTGCCCGGACTGGCCTGCCTGCCAAGACGATATTTTGCCTACAGTTATCTGCTCGGTTCCGCAAAAACACATTCCAGTCTAGTGAGAGAGGTAAACATATTCCACCTGCAGAGCATAGGGCCTAGCCTTCCTGTCTCCATGCAAGTGATTTACTGAACCCGTTGCCATAAAAGACCCATGGCCCCCACGCAATGCACGAAGAAATATATGCGCACACTAGCATTTAGTGATGAACAGCTTTTGCTCGAGAGACCTTTACTTCAGACAATACATCCTCCAAACACAAGATATCAGATGTGCCAAAGGTGCAGGTCGTTCTGACATCCCAGACTCCAGACTCCTCTACTAGTGCTAAAGTCAGCCCCCCCAGCTCTCCCCAGTTACACGTCAATTTCACGTCATGACCAGTTTCGCGCACATGTAGGGTAAAGGTTTCTGCTGACCCTGCAGACCTCCTCTATGCATCCACCCACCTATGACACACCTATAACTCATCAAGTGCACACCTAAGTGTACGCCTCCTTACACGCCTTCTTTCACGCCCTTGTGTTCTTATCTCTCTCTTTCACTTGCTCCGCCTGGAGCGATCCGCCTTCTCTATTCATTGCAATTGTATGGTTTTACTATATATAATGTGTTATGTGAATAAAACGTTAGATATCCCTTCCTGAACCTTAGTGGTGATGGAACCCGATTCTCCCCTGACTCGAGTCATTGAAATAAAGCCCTTTTGACTCGGACACCACGGACTCTGCTCTCATTTAATGAGCTATCCTTTTTTTAACGTATAGAAACTATGTCCGGGTAATATTTAATTTACCACAGTTGCGACTTTGCTGGAAGTTGAGGATCGTTTTGATGGCACGTGCAAGTTGTCAGCAAACGCGGCCCTTTAACATTGTTAACCCCTGCAACCAGCGCCCTCCAGCATTTCGTATGTAAGTACCTCTAGAGATTCCAAGTCAGAACATCTTTGCAGCGTCGGACAGAAGTTCCCTTACGCTTCGTCATCGGCGGAATACTGCATTGCATTGTGGGAACGTTCGACGTATGACGCAATACGCTGTCACGTATTTTGGTGGCCATTTTGGTTGGACTGTGAGGCAATTTTTGAGATTAAGGAACTGTGCGATACTGTTAACGATGATTCCCACACCTTTTCTCAATATTATTATACGGCGAGTGTTTTAGATAACAAACAGAGGAATTTTCATCTAAAAATAAAAGGAAAGGTTACAGTTGTGCAAGTTGTAAAACGGTGATTTGCACTCTTCAGGAACTTCAGTAAAGTATACAGTACTATATTTGAAGTTAGTTATTTAGCAGTTATTTAAGTCATTTGTCACATTCTTATTTCAGGAAGGGGGCTTGCTTAGATTACTTGTTGAATATTATTTGCTACTTTATTATGAAATGTCTGCAGTCAGGGAGGTAACACAGCCTCCTCCTTTTTTAGAAAAACCAGGAAAACCAGTGTTGTTATGGTCTGAATGGTTTGGTTTATTTGAAAACAATATTGTAGCTATTGATGCTGCCGACTATTCACCCCCTCGTAAATTTGCTTTGTTATTTGGCAGTTTGGGTTTGGATTCTCAGCGTATTTTTAACAGTTTGGTACCTATTCCTCCCCCTTCAGGTCAATCCGGGGATAGGCAATGGAATGTGTATGTGAAATTCATTGCAAGACTTACAAAACAATTTGAGGAGTGACATAACATTATGTTAGAGAGGCATACATTTTATAAAAGAAAGCAGAAGGAGGATGAGAAAATTGATGAATATATTTCGGCATTGAGAGTCTTGGCAATTTCATGTGATTTTGGTCTTCTTCTTGACAACTATATACAAGATCAATTTGTTTTTAATTGTGCTTCCCCTAAAGTTAAAGAGAGGATTCTCAGTTATAAAAATCCTTCTTTGTCTGAAGTTGTAGATTTAAGTCTCAGTATTGAGAGATCTATAATTTCTACAAAAGCGATGATGGTGGATTCCTCTCCTAAAGTGAATTTGCTTTCTGAAGAAATGGGTGAAGAGGGTCTGTATGCTATTGGAGGGAAAGAAAAATGGGTGAGGAAAGCAAACCAAACAACACAGAACTATTGCTTTAGATGTAGGTCTAAATTTCACGTTGGGAATTTTAAAGGTTGTCCGGCTGCGAATAAGCACTGCTTTATTTGTAAGAAAATTGGGCATTTTCAGAAGGTGTGTAGGTTTCAAAAGAAACCAGTAAAGGTTAACTATGTTGATATGGATGAGTGTTCAGAGTCATTGGACAATCTTTTATTGATGGTGGATACAGATGAAGAAACAATCTTTTTCAAGGGACCCTTAAGTGATGCTACTATTTATGACATTGATATTCATGTAATGGCGGATTCTGGATCGCTTATCACTATCCTTCGGGATACCACCTTTTATGAGAAGTGGGGAAGAAATGTAAAATTGACACAAACTGATGTAAATCCTAAAGCGTTTGGGGAGAAAGATATTGACATGTTGGGGTTCTTTATGGGAAATTTACAAATACTAAAAAGGTCAATTGTTACGAAAATCTATGTAGCGATAAAAGGGAAAGATATTGTTGGGTGGAAGGACCTAGCAAAGATGGGAATGTACCTTGTTCCAGGTGATGAGAATCCTATTAAAGTATGTGAGTTTCCTGTTTGTTTTGTGGAAGGTGCAAAAATAGATCGTTTGGATCTTTTCAATGAGTTTAAGAATGTTTTCAGCAACAAGATTGGATTAGTGAAAGGCGCTGAACACAGGATTAAATTAATTCCTGGAGCAACTCCAGTGTCACATAAGGTTCTTCCTGGTCCTTTGAGTGTCAGATCTGAGCTTAAAAAGATGCTAGAGGATTTGTGTGAGGATAAAATAATTGAGCCTTCTGAGTCCTCGCAATGGGTCGCCCCCATTGTCGTGTCCCGAAAAAAGAATAACGAGATAAGATTATGTGCGGATCTCAGGGGTCTTAATAAAAATATAAAAGTGGACTGTCATCCACTTCCTAAGATTCACGAGTTGTTGGCAAATTTGGACGGAGCTAAATGGTTCTCGCTGTTGGACCTCAAGTCGGCATACCAACAGGTCCCCTTGTCTAAGGAATCTCAGGAGCTGACTACCTTCGTTACCCCATTTGGCGCTTTTACATTTTTTAGACTTCCGTTTGGGTTAGCGTCGGTAGCCAGTGTCTTTCAAAGACTTATGGATTCATTGTTCAAAGACCTGGTGGGAGTCCAAGCATACTTAGATGACATTTTGATATTTGCTAAAACAATGGATGAACATAATATTTTATTGAGGAAGGTTCTATCTATTCTTGGAGATAGAGGAATGACTGTAAGAGAGGACAAGTGCAAGTTGGGTGTGTCTGAATTAGAGTATTTAAGGCACACGATTTCAGAATCTGGTATCAGACCAAAATTCTCTGTAGTAAGAGCTCTCAAAGAGGCTAAACCACCAGGGGATAAGGATTCTCTTCGCTCATTTTTGGGCCTTGCGGAGTACTATGCCAGGTGTGTGGTTAACTATGCTCAAGCGGTTGAACCTCTTCGCTCTTTGCTTAAGAAAGGTCAGAAATTTGTTTGAACTAAAGATTTGCTAAGGTCAAGGAATTAATCATTTTGGCACAGACCCTTCATGCTTGCTTTTGGGGATGATTGCATTTCTATTATTTCTGTGGACGCGAGTATGAAGGGTTTAGGTGCCGGTTTAAGTCAACAGGTGGATGGGAAAGAGCAAACTGTGGCTTTTGCTTTATGTCATTGAAACAGTTTGAACAGCACTATAGTACAATTGAGAGGGAGGCGTTGGCCTGTGTGTGGGCGGCTCAAAACTTTAAAATGTACATCTGGGGTTGTAGATTTGTGATGTTGTCGGATCATAAACCACTTTCTTTTATTTTTAGCAAGGTGACAGGAACCAATAATTTGTTCTCGAGATTGACCAGGCTGGTGTCCAAACTTCAGGAGTTTAATTTTGAATTGAGGCACATTGCTGGGGGAAAAAATTTCAGGGCGGCTTGCTTATCGAGGTTGTTAATGGATAAAGATGATGAGAATGATTTAGTGGAGAAGGATGTGGACTGTGTGATTGTGGTTGATGCTATTGAGGAATGGAACTCAGCGATTTCAGAAAAGGATTGGAAAGAAGCTAGTTTGAAAGATGTTATTTTGTCTCAAGCTGTGGAATTTTCTTCTAAGGTTTGGCCTGATGTGAGGAATTTATCCGGTGAATTAAAAAAAAATTCTCAGGTAGCAGACGAACTTTCTGTGAAGGATGGCATTTTGTTAAGAGGGGTTAAATTTGTTCCTCATAGTGGCTTGAGGAATGTGATTGTGAGGTTAGCTCATAAAGGTCACTTGGGTGTAACGAAAACTTGTATGAGGATTAAATCTCATTACTGGTGGTCTGGCATTGACACACAGGTGAGAGCTTTGGTTGATAATTGTGAAGATTGTTTATTGTCGGATAAACATTGGAAAACTAATGACTCACCTCTGCAACCTACTCAATTTCCAGGGGTAGCGTGGGAAAATGTAGGTCTGGATTTTTCTTGCCCGTATAATGTTTTGCCTGATGGAAAGAGATATTTTATTTTGGCCGTGGATTACTTTTCAAAGTGGATGTATTACACATTTTTGGATGCTCCAAATTCAGATAATGCTATCTCATTTTTAGAAAGAGTGTTTTTACAGGAAAGAGCCCCACAAGTGTTGGTAACGGATAACGGTACACATTTTGTATCTGACAAGAGGCGTAAATTTCTGGAGCTTCATGATGTCAAACAAGTTATTGTGGCGCTTTATTACCCTTCCTCCAATGGATTGGTGGAACGTGGGAATAGGATTTTGAAGGAAGGTATTCAAACGGCAATAGCTTCAGGTTTGGATGTGGGTAAATTTCTTGAAAAAAAAGTTTGGAATTATAATTCTTCACCACATTGTACAACTCAGGTTATTCCCTTTGAATTGTTAAGAGGCAGGAAAGTACACTCTTCTTTATTTACTTCTTGGCTTAGTAAAAAAAAAGATTCTGATCTGAATTTGAGTGTTCCAGAGGAGCTAAATTTTGCAGTTAGGTAAGGAAGAAAAACTTTGATAAACCTAAGAATGTGAAAGAGGTACAAATTTTTATTGGTGACTTGGTTATGATAAAGAAAACCTTTCAGAGTTTCAAAGGGAAAGAATGGGGCATATTACCAAGCAAAAGCGATAATTATTGCTATTGCTTGGTTAGCGTGAAAAAATTATCGCCGAGCTGCGGCGATTTTTATCGCAGATAAACCTTGGTATTACCAAGGTTTATCGCAAATGCGAGAAAAATCAGCAGCAATGCATGAATATCGCTGAAAATTCAGCAATATTCATGCATTAGCTAATGCTCTTAGCCATGTTATCCACCTCCCATTGGATAACATTGCTAAGAACTGCTCAGGGCAGGTGTTAGCTTTTGGAGATATTCGCGCTTAGCGCGAATATCTCCAAAAGTTGGTAATAGGAGATAGCGATGTTAGCGACTGTTTCCAGTCGCTAACATCTTGGCACGCCCACTTTGCATGCCATTAGTGATAAATATCACTGACATGCAAAGTGGGGCCCAAGATGGTCACTATCTCCTACTAGCTGTCGCTAACTGGTGTTAGCGACAGCTAGGTAATAGGGAAATAATTTTATCTCTGCTTTCTTGGCTTTTAAAGCCAAAAAAGCGGAGATAAACCCCCCCTTGATAATATGCCCCTACATTTTTACAAATCCAGTACAGGTAATTAAAGTTAGTAAAAATGCGGTCTTCTTGGGGGAGAAAGGATGGTGGAATGTAAGACAGCTGGTAAAATTGTCTGAGGATCAAGCCGCTTCAATCTGTTAGAAGGAAAGTAATTTAACCCTGGAGGAATGTGATTGGATGCATTGGTTACAGCAAGATGTTAAGGTTAATGCTCATGCTCAGGACAATGTGGATACTCCATCTTATAGTGCTGATAAGGCTTCTATTCCTTCTTGCAGTCGTAGCGGTCGAGTCAGGAAAGCTCCCACAGGATACAATGAATTTATTTCATATTAATGTTTATTCTTTGTTTTGTACAATTAATTTATTTCAGATTAATGTTCATTCTTTGTTTTTGTAAAGGGGGAAGGTTATGTAGTGGTTACGTAATTGGTATTTAGAATGTGTACATGCCATGTAAGGGATTGTTGTTCAGAATGTGTAGATGTCATGTAATGTAGAATGTATTCCTTTGATTGTAGGGAGTCTTCTGATGTCTGTGGTTCGATGGGCTTCTTCAGTTGCTTGTCGGACTCCTGGCTGAAGAGGCACTCCGCCTGTGGTTGAAACCGATAATACCTACTGAGGTTTCCTTGGATTATTATGACCAATTGTCTTCTACAATAGACATCCAAGAAAGCAAAAGATGTCAAATGTTACAAATATCCCATGAATATGCTAGAAGAAAAAAGCACTACAACATGTAGCTATACTGAAAAACCACCTAATAAACATGCACACCTGAAAGGCCACAGAATAAATAATAAATGCACAGTGAAAAGAAATCCCTTCAGCGGGTGCCCTCTTGGTACCTAATCCTATATGCTGCACCAGATCACATTGCTCACTCCAACTGCATTTATTACAATGATGTGCACCATACCTAATATGAAAAGAAGCTGGACTGCGACAAATGAGATGGAAAGCAGGCTGGCCCCCCATTGCAGTCCTCAATGGCGGCGTGAGGAGAGGAAGCTCCAGGCACCAATGTCGTCAGGAAAGGCAGTGAAGAGTGGTAGTGCAGGCTGCATGATGAAAGCAGACTGGCTCTCTGCTGAAGTCCTTAATTTTGGCGTGAGGAGAGGAGACTCCGGTCGAAGACGTTATCAGGGAAGGTTCTGGACAGTGCTGGTGAAGGCAGTGTGATTTAGGCAGCAGGAGGACACAGGCTGGTCCCCTGCTGCAGTTCTCAATGGCAGCATGAGGAGGGAAGGGGTCAGAGAATGCTGTGCAGGTGGCGCAATTTTGACCAGCAGGCTGGTGTGCAGGAGCAAGGAGGAAGGCTGACTGACCCCTGCTAAAGTCCTCAATGGTGGCGTGAGGAGAGGAGGCTCTGGACGAAGTTGTCAGTGGGGAAGGGTCTGGAGAGTGCTGGTGCAGGCAGTGCAATTTTGATCAGCAGGCTCGTCTGCAGCAGCGAGGAGGATGGCAGGCTGGCCTCCGCTGCAGTCCTCAATGGCGAAGTGAGGAGAGGAGGCTCTGAGTGAGGATGTCGTCAGGAACGGCAATAGGAAGCTTTCCAAAAGGCCCTTTGAATTCTGCTGTGAACGTGAAACAGCGGACTTTTACAGGGCCTTAACTTCCTGCCATTGCCAGATGAGTGACATCAAAGGCTCCCAAGAAACATAGAAGAGCGCCGCTGGATCATGCCCAACAAGATCCGCTGGTGGCCAAGGAGGGTCTGACGGGCAGCTGGCGGCACATGGACTGTACTTTGAGTACCACAGTACTAGTGGAAAATAGCTTTGAAAGTAGGACATTACTTCTTCCAGAAAAAAAATATGATTCTGGCTTGATTATTGTTAGAAACTGGGTTGCAGGTTGACTAAGGTATAAGCACAAGTCAGGCAGCAACCACAATCGTAGTCAGTGTAAGAAGCAGGCAATGCCAGAGGCAATGTGAAAAGTTTTTGTGCAACACTTTAAATATTAAAACAGTGAAAGCACCTCATAAAATTATTGTACGCCATGTTAGAAAAATAGAACTTCATTAAATAAATACAACAAGATCAAAACAACAAAATTTCAAAAAGTCAAACTTGAGATATTTATTTTTTGAAGAAAAAAAAGAAAATAGCCCCAAAAAATTGCTAAGCCCCAACAAGGGACTTCTGGTCATGCTGGGCTGGGACAAAGTCAAACATTTAGGCCAACCCCGATGGACAGCGGGCAGGGTAGAGGAACCAAAGAGGGCCCACTGAGCAATAGTAACTAGGTCCAGGCTGGGTCGACATTGAAGATCCTGTCAATGATGGGGATGAGAGATCAGGGCCGGACTGGGAACCAAAACTGGCCCTGGCAAAGTGCTCGGCCGGGCCCCCGGGGGGAGGTTGGGGTTGCGACCAAGCTCTTTGCCGGGGTCCGTTTTCGGACGATTTTAGTACAGGGCTGATTTTGCAGCTATGCTGCAAAAACGGCCCTGTAACAAAAACGGCCCCCGGCGGCCCAAAAATGGCCCCCACCCTTGCGGCGCAATGGGGGATTTCCCGGTACGCGTAATGTCCAGTCTAGCCCTGTGAGAGATGCAGCCAAAGCGATGTGTCAGTGTCAAAATGATGCATATGTGTTCTTCCCCACAGTGGCGGTGATGCACGGGTCCTAATCCGTGCAGCAGCAGTGATGCATGAGCTATGATGAGAGCAGGGGATTTGATGCAGAGTTCTCATCGTCATCGTCAAGGCTGCTGTCAACTGAAATGCAAAGACCTTGTGGAGAGCATCGAGCAGTGCTGGTTCCCAAGGTGATGTCTAAGGACGATCCATGCAGAGGAGGCGATGTGCTTGTTCTGGTCACAGAACAAGGGGTGATGCAATGGTTCTGATCCACACAGCAGCGCTGATGTGCCAGTTCAACCTTAGACCTCACTTCCAAGGGTCCAGGACTGAGGGGGTACCACTTGGCATGGCAGATTCACAAACGGCAGAGTCCAAAGCAGCGGCAGAAGAGTTGGAAGTCTGTTATGTATCTGAGACTTCAGATCAGGATGCAAGCTAGTTATTCCTTGGAGTCACTCTGGATTCAAGGGATGAAGGTCCATTCCTTCTCATCCAGGCAGGGGAACAGCAGACAGCATGGCAGCACAGCAAGGCAAGAGTGCATGAAAGCAGCAGTCCGTCAGAGTGACAGTACTTCAGCGGCACTGCAGTCTTTCTTCCTGGCCGAGCCTTTACAGGTCCAGAGGCGCACTGACTGGTGTTGTCAGATGTCCAGTACTTATACCTAGTTGTGCCTTTGAAGTGTGTGAGACTTCAAAGACAGGTCTTTGAAGTGCACAGAGGTCCTTCCTTTCTGCCCTGGCCCCAGACTCACTACAAAGGGGTTATGCACCCCTTTGTGTGGGGACAGGACACAGCCTGTTCAGGTATGAGTGAGGCTGGCTCCAGCTCCTCCCTCCTATCCTGTTTGGATGGCACACCAAGGCACACCTAAGCTCCCATTGTGTGTAGCTGTCTAGGGGAAATATACAAAGCCAAGCCGTCACCCTCTCCAGACAAATATCAGAGACAGGCAGCAGGCACCTATTGACTAAAGTTAAAAGTGGCAATTTCTAAAAGTGTCAAAAAAAGGAGAGTAACCCTTTAGTCCCAAGGGAACAGGGTAAATGTACAAAGTAAAACAAAAGAGTTCCCTTGGTTGTACCTCAAAAAAGATATTAATTTCACAACCTGGTCTGTTGCAATAATCCTACTCACATCAGTACACTACTCGTGTAGCCTAACATCAAGCTTTCCACATGAATATTAATGACCACCAGATAAGTGGAACCACAAAAGTGCACTTACACTCTAAGCATTAATCAAAACATTAAAACATTATTCAAAGCATATCATAACGTTGCCAAAGTATATGTCTTTCAATTAGTATTTTATTAAAAATGTCTTTATATATATTTTCTCAAAAAACATCTGACAAACACAGTCAATATATTACAATAGTTTTCCAATTTCTAGTCTGCTGTAATCAGGCACTATCGTCAATTTAAAACAAATCATACAATCCAAATGTGAAATATAATAAAAAACCACACGGGTTAGTACATGTTGACGCGTTTCAGTGGGTCTTGCGTGTTTGCACCACCTTCCTCAGGACAATTAAAAACAATAATCTGTGAACAAAACTTTCAAAAAAGAAAAGTAAGACACATAATCAATAATTTGTGCTTTGGCAAACATTTACATATTACATAAAATGAAATCCATTATCCCATTGTCATCATTTACATAGCTCCTTCTCTAATTTATATTATTTAGTTACTATCCAAAACAAACAACAGTATTGTAAATGTAAATGTAAAATGTAAATTGATACTTGTATAGCTCACTACTCACCCGCAAGGGTCTCAAGGCGCTTGTACGAATACCGCTGTGGAACCCAATCTGGCTTTCCCTGTGAGGCGTCCACCCCTGGGCACCCCCAAGGTGGAGGCCAGGCATCCTTAGCGTTGTGGGGGCCGTCCGAACAGGATCGTTAAACAGGCCTATAAAAGAGCAAAATACTATAATCGCGACTCCCTATTTAACAATGGTAGAAGTAAAAAACCAGAAAAGAATAAAATAACTTTTGTGACTAACTTTTCTATTTTAAGCAACAAAATCAAAAACATCATAAACAGAAACTGGAGTTTGTTGCAAACTAAAAATACAGCTAAAATAGAAAAACCTCTGTTTTCATATCGGAGGAATAAAAGCATTCGAAATATGTTGGTAAAAACTTATAGAGATAAAAGCGGCTACAAACAGAGAAGTATTGACACTAATAGTAAAATCACTGGCACTTATCAATGCAGTTCTTGCTCCAATTGTAAATCAATATTAGGAGGGCAGAAAATTACAATAAATAATATAGAGCACATTTTCAGAGAAATGTTCAATTGTCGGGCAAAGAATGTTATCTATCTCATTAGGTATCCATGCGGACTAGATACGTTGGAGAAACAAGCAGGGAAATCCGCGTGCGCCTTAATGAACATAGATCAGCAATAAGGAATAAGGAGTGCAATGCCCTCCTTACTGAACACTGGAACCAATGTAATCATACACGTGAAGAAATAAGCTGGTGTATATTAGAACGAATAGAAATGTCGAAGAGAGGAGGAGATGTAGACAAGACGCGTAAAATCAGGGAACAGTTCTTCATGTGTAAGTTTAAAACCTTTACTAGTGGGCTGAATAGCCGCGAAGAGTGGGAAAGAATGTATAGATAATTGGTCATTGTATAAACATTATTGGAATAGTGTCAACTATACATAAAGGAGAGTAGCCATGTATTATGAAAATACTAACGTCATTGTCAAAATAGTTAGAAACTTTAGGAATTTATGAAATCAAACTGATCGATTATGAATAACTGGATATATTAAGTACAAGATTCGCTTGACTATTCAGAGTAGCTCTAATTGATTCCTGACTTTGCTTGATGCACAAGGAGTGAGTATAGGTTTTTACTTAAAATCAATCACCTTAGATGATGGACTGTGTAGTAACGTTTTTGCTATACGAGAAAAGTTTCTATTTTAGAAAACCTCAAACTGCGCAGATAGCATAAGGTAATTTGCAGGGGGTAATTATGTGGCGAGAACTAAGGGAGATAGGACTACCATTTATGGCAACATGCACCTAGAAATTCCCTTTTGATAAATATTGATGGTTTTCTCGATAAGGGGATACCAATCTAAGATGGCGCCCACAATTCAGCATAGTGAAGCCTGGACTATTAATACCACGTGAGCACGGTAGGGTCCAGAAATAACCAACATAGAATGTGTCCTCTGTTTATTTCGGCAGCCCAAGAGAAAACGAGGATAGGCGAGGTAAGATGATGGACTGATAGTGCTACTTGCTAATGGGAGTTATGTTTGAGAATTATCGCGCTAAGAGTCTGCGGGATAAGGGTGTTATAGACAGCAGGTAACGGGACCCAAATAATAGTGGTCGCGGAAATGGATATATAAAAAGACCGGACCTACGTTTTTAGTTAAGAGAGTAGGATAATCGCAAAATGGCATTTTTTTGCAATTTTATAAAGCTGCACCGGGGACATTGATAACAATATGATGCCCATGAGTGACTCTTAAATAAACATGGAATAGAGGATATGCGAGGATATTGGTTAATGTACACACAAGCGTATACCTCTGATACTTGCGTGTAGTGCGGCTATTGTTTATAACTTGAAGGGACAGACGCAGAAATAACATAATTTTGAGCCCTCCATGTAACGCGCTGACTATCCCGAAAGAAGGACACATAGCAAGCCAGCCTAAACACAAAGTTATATTATATACAAGAGACCTCTGCACATCGAGTTAAATCGCAAGATGGCATGTAGATGGGGAGCAATCTACGGGAATCCTTAGTCCTGTTTGAAAATCTACTCGGGATACATAGATATCGAGTTTTTATTTATTTTGTTCAACAGTTACCGCCGAAATAGAACGATTGATTAAATCCTAGTAAAGGGTGAAGGAAGGAGCACCGTTAAGTGCAGCCCTGCATTAATTAAGAAGTACAAGGGTAAAGAATTACTGGTGAGTAACAAGGATAGCGTAGATGCAAATAAACCAAAAGAGAGACTAGTCAATTTTGCCAATCTAAAAGGGCCCTATTGGTTTTATTTCAGCCGAGGTGAATACTACACCGTTCAAGTGAGGGAGTTAGCATAATTTGTCCGCATATTCACTGATTGAGAGGAAAAGAACATACTCCCCGCAGGATAGCCCACTTTGAGTGTGTATAGCCGACCTTATTAGCAGAAAGTATGAACGACTATGGGGAGGAAAGACGCTAATTAATGTTTGTTTTAACCCCAAAAAATATGATTTCTAAAATTGAAACACATGGTACATTGAACATGGTACACAGATTGACCATGAGTGGAGGATACTAAGGTATGCCCACGATATATTTGTATAACTTGAATGAATGGGAATGTGTGCAAGGGAGCTGAGGGTAACTGCGAAAAGCATTCTCCCTCTTTAATATAATGGGGTGATACGCGAACCCATAAGTGGGATCCACAAATAGCACAGGACTATATATTTATACTGTTGTTTGTTTTGGACAGTAACTAAATGTTATAAATTAGAGAAGGAGCTATATAAATGATGACCATTCAAGTCAAGTCAAGTCAAAAAGATTTATATAGCGCGCTACATACCCATAGGGTCTCAAGGCGCTTACGGAGGGGTGGGGAATTACTTGTCGAATATCCAAGTTTTAAGTTGCTTTCTGAATGCTAGGTGGTTCTGAGTAAGGCGAAGGTGAGTGGGAAGGGAGTTCCAAGTTTTAGCTGCCAGGTAGGAGAAGGATCTGCCTCCCATGGTTGTTTTGTTGATGCGAGGTACAGAGGCAAGAGTTTGGTTGGAGGATCGTAGCTGACGGGAGGGGGTGTAGAAGGACAGTCGTGTGTTGAGGCATTCAGGTCCAAGTTCGTAGAGTGCTTTGTGTGCGTGGGTTCGGAGGCGGAAAATAATCCTCTTATTTACGGGGAGCCAGTGGAGGGTTTTCAGATGACCAGAGATGTGTTCTTTACGCGGGATGTCTAGTATGAGCCTGGCAGAGGCGTTCCGGATGCGTTGGAGTTTTTTCTGGAGTTTTGCGGTGGTACCGGCGTAGAGGGTGTTTCCGTAGTCCAGGCGGCTAGTGACCAGTGCGTGGGTGACCGTTTTATGAGTTTCGGTGGGGATCCAGCGAAATGTTTTTTTGAGCATGCGAAGAATGTTGAAACAAGATGATGAAACGGCGTTGACTTGTCTGGTCATCGAGAGTGAGGAGTCCAAGATGATGCCCAGGTTCCGTGCGTGGTCTGTCGGGATGGGTGCCTTTCCAAGGGCCTCTGGCCACCAAGAGTCATCCCAGGCGGAGGGGGAGGTGCCTAAGATGAGGACTTCTGTTTTGTCGGCGTTCAGTTTCAGACGGCTGTGCTTCATCCACTCGGCTACTTCTTTCATTCCTTCGTGTAAGTTGGTTTTGGTGGTGTTAGGGTCTTTTGTGAGTGAGAGGATCAGTTGAGTGTCGTCAGCGTAGGAGATGATGTTGAGGTTGTGTTGGCGAACGATGGTCGCAAGGGGGCTCATGTATACTTTGAAGAGGGTGGGGCTGAGAGAAGATCCTTGTGGCATGCCACAAATGACTTCAGTGGACTCTGACTTGAATGGTGGGAGGCAGACTCTCTGGGTTCTTCCGGTGAGGAACAAAGTGATCCATTCCAGTGCTTTTCCTTGGATTCCGATGTTTCTGAGGCGCTGTAAAAGGGTACTATGACAGACCGTGTCGAAGGCTGCGGAGAGGTCGAGGAGGATGAGGGCGACTGTGTCTCCATTGTCCAGTAGAGTTCGAATGTCGTCTGTTGCTGCGATGAGGGCGGTTTCAGTGCTGTGCTTGGCTCGGAAGCCGGATTGTGAGGAGTCGAGGGATTTGTTGGTTTCGAGGAATGCAGGGAGCTGGTTGTTGACCGCTTTCTCGATGACTTTGGCCGGGAATGGAAGGAGTGAGATAGGGCGGTAGTTTTTGAGTTCGGTGGGGTCAGCTGTGGGTTTCTTCAAGAGGGCGCTGAGTTCGGCATGTTTCCAGCTTTCCAGGAAGGTTGCAGAGTTGAGGGAGCAGTTGATGACGTCTCGGAGGTGCGGTGCTATAATGGAGTCTGCTTTGTTAAAGATGTGGTGAGGGCATGGGTCTGTGGGGGATCCTGAGTGGATAGAGTTCATCAGACGGATGGTGTCCTCAGTGGAGATAGGCTTCCAGTCGTTGAGGATGTTCAGGGGGGGTGGGGGTCCTGAAGGGGGTTGGGAGGGTTGGTCTTTGGGTTGGTTGTCGAAGCTGTTGTGGATGTCTGCAATTTTGTTGTGGAAGAATGAGGCTAGGGAGTCGCAGAGGGCTTGAGAGGGGGTGATGTCGTTGGAGTTGGCCGAGGGGTTGGTAAATTCCTTGACGATGTTGAATAATTCCTTACTGTTGTGGGCGCTGTTGTCTAGTCTGTCCTTGAAAGTGGCTTTTTTGGCGGTCCGGATCAGTTGGTGGTGTATGCGGGTGGCGTTTTTAAAGGTGTCCTTGGTGCTGGTGGTTGGGTCTTTTTTCCAGGCCTTCTCAAGGGAGCGGCAGAGTTTCTTGGATTTCTTAAGATCCTCGTTGAACCAGGAGGCCTTCTTGCTGCCTAGTTTGATTTGTCGTTTTTTCAGTGGTGCTAAGATGTCGGCGCTGTTGGATAACCATTGTGTGAGATTGGTGGCTGCTTGGTCTGGGTTTGAAGAGTGGGCTGGGGGGTTTAGAAGAAGCGATGAGGAGATCTGACCGATGGTGATTTTGTTCCAGTTTCTTTGCAGAGTGGGTTGGGGGTGGTTGTTGGAAGTGGGTTTGTTGTAGGTGAAGTGAATGCAGCTGTGGTCAGTCCAGAGGAGAGCTGTGGTGTGGCTGAAGGAGACATGTTTGCTGGAGGTGAAGATAGGGTCGAGTGTGTGACCTGCGATGTGGGTGGAGGTGGTGACAAGTTGTCTAAGTCCGAGGTTGGCGAGGTTGTCCAAAAGGGTGGTGGTGTTGCGGTCGTTGTTCTTTTCAAGGTGAAAGTTGAGGTCGCCCAAGAGGATGTAATCCTTGGAGGGGAGCGCGTGTGGAGTGATGAAGTCCGTGATGTCCTCACTAAACTTTGCGCGGGGTCCTGGTGGCCTGTAAAGGAGGGTGCCTCTGAGTGTGGTTTTGGGGTCGATGTGGATCTGGAAGTGAAGGTGTTCAGAGTTGGCGAGGTTGACGTCTGAGCTGGTAGAGATGCGGATGGATTTCTTATGGACGATAGAGATACCGCCTCCTGTGTGGTCGGTACGGTCCTTGCGTATGATCTTATAGTCTTCTGGGATGGCAATGGTGATGTCTGGGGCAGAAGAGGCATTCATCCATGTTTCTGTTAGGAAGGCGACGTCCGGAGAGATGGTGTCTAGTAGATTCCAGAGGTCAATGGCGTGCCTGTGGACCGATCGAGTGTTGAGCAAGATGCATTGTAGGTGGTTGGGTACGGATATCTGTTGTGTGATCGTAGCGGAGTTGTTGTCGGTGCCGTTGAATTTGCAGGAGTTGCATGAGAAAGGTCTGTGGGTGTGTCCAGGAGCGGCTTGGACGCAGTTGGGGGAGCGGCCGGGGTAAAGGGCTAGGAGGGTGGTGGCATCGTAAGTAATGCGGGAGGGGTGGGCATTACGAGGACCAGGGGGTCTTGCGCTGGGCGCGGTCCAGGCGCGGACGGGCGTAGACGGGCTTACCTTTGGCGCACCTTCAGCGCGGCCGTAGCGCGTGGACGCTGCGTGTTGGAACATCTGACATAAATGGAGAGTGGGGGGGGGCGGAGCGTGGGCGGGTCAGCTGGGAGGCGGTAGCGGGGAGGGTAGGCGGGCCAAAGGAAGGCAAAACAAACACGAGAAAATGGCTCCTGGGAAAGTGAAACTGGGGCTGAGGAGGATGCAAATCACCACAAGCATACAAAGCAGCACGAAGTAATATGCTAAAGGCGGCGGTAGCTTCAACAAAACAACGTTTAAAGCAGCACACAATGCACAATGTAAAAGGCGGCAGCAGAATCAATTAAGCCAAAGTTGCGCTTCAAAGTGAACAGAGATCGTAATGCGAGGTTTGGCGCTATAATGCGCTATGTTCAGAGATAGGCTACGATACCACAGGGATAATCTGCCAGCTCTTGGGGCCAGGGAGCGTGGTGGGAGCAACCTCTTACACCGAGGTCCAGACGGTCACAGCTGCAGGGAGGAGGGGTAGCGCTTGATGTTCGTGGGTGGGCGGGTCAGCTGGGAGCCGGATAATGGATTTGATTTTATGTAATATGTAAATGTTTGCCAAAGCACAAAATAGTGATTATGTGTCTTTCTTTTCTTTTTTAAAAGTTTTGTTCACAGATTATTGTTTTTAATTGTCCTGAGGAAGATGGTGCGAACACGCAAGACCCACCGAAACGCGTCGACATGTACTAACCTGTGTGTTTTTTTAATATATTTCACATTTGGATTGTATGATTTGTTTTATATTGACAATAGTGCCTGCTTACAGCAGTCTAGATATTGGAAAACAATTGTAATATATTGACTGCGTTTGTCAGATGTTTTATAAGAAAATAAATATAATTTTTTTAAAATAAAATACTAATTGAAAGACATAAACTTTGGCAACGTTATGTTATGATTTGAATACTGTTTTAATGTTTTTGATTAATGCTTAGAGTGTAAGTGCTCTTTTGTGGTTTCACCTATCTGGGGGTCATTGATATTCATGTGGAAAGCTTGATGTTAGGCTACACGAGTAGTAGTGAACTGATGTGAGTAGGATTATTGCAGCAGACCAGGTTGTGAGATTAATATCTTTTTTAAGGTACCACCAAGGGAACTCTTTTCTTTTACTTTGTACATTTACCCTGTTCCCTTGGGACTAAAGGGTTACTATCCTTTTTTTGACATTGTTACAGTACGGCTTGTGAGCCGGAGAGTCTTTGAGCACTAAAATCCAATTTAAGATGTATACTATAGAGATATTCGGTTTCACTGAAGACCAGTTTACTAAGATCATTGATAGCTCTAAGAGCATCAATACATCTGTAAAGATTGACAGCAACACAGAAAAATTGAATACTTTCTGGAATCTTAAAAAGAAAGTAACACGCACAGAAATGCACGCTAAGTTCCTGATTGAGTATTGTAAGAAAGGCATTATACCAGTAGGTTTACAGGTGAGGAATGAACCTGGATTATTCGTGAAAAATGACAAATTCATAGATCAATGGGCCCTGATATCCAATCGTTGCAGCAGGGATTGGATGCTTTTAATTATTGAGGCAGCTCAAGAATATATTTTACTGGAGAGAAGGGAATTAGATCAGCTGTAAGTACAGTTGAAGAATAGCAGTAGTAATGCTCTTGAAGAAGCAAAGCGGAAACTTAAGGAAATAGAAGAAGATGTAGATGGGTACAGGGAATATTTGATAAATAAAAAAACAAATAAATTGGGAAAGGATGTGTCAAGGTATAGCAGGGAAACAGTGTATCCCTATACACAAAAAGAGTATTATGACACCCCAGCCCAGGATACTATTTATCAAAAGAGAACCTTGTACCCATATCGCCCTAAAGGACAAAGAAAGAATGTCAGTTTTTCTGACTCATCCTATGCTAGTACAGAATCAGAGGAGGAGAACCAATATGATAACAGAAATAGGAGTGAAGCGAACCATGTCCAACATAGAGAACAACAACCTTTTTTAGGACAGCAACAGCAGAGGCAGAATCAAGTCACCAGGGGGAGAGGGCGAGGGAACTACCAGTGACCAGTACAGCAATACAGACCTCCTTATATGAGAACGATGAGTCAAAAACAATCGGAAGAAAAACCTAAGAGAAGGCTCCCATTATAAATCTATCCAAGAAAGTGCTAAATAAGACTGAGGAAACTGTGTTGTATTTAGGTTTAGGCTTGGCACCCATATCAAGACCCAACTCTTATGACATCCAGAAAGATATAAAAAGTCTCTTTAGAAAAATTAGATTAAAACAGTTTTTCCTTAACAAAGAATCCACTGAAAAAGTAAATAATACTGGCTTAAAACCCGTATCCACATGGACCCCAGCTCAAAATGTGGTGCATACAAACGCAGAACTTTTTGAGAGAGCAGTGTAAAAAGATATTGATGATCTCCTAAGTAAAGAATTGAAAACATATACTAACAACCTATCGAAGGAATGGCCCTATCCAATTTAGAAAAATGTGAGAACCTGACAATAAAACCAGGAGATAAAGGAGGGATTGTAGTCCTGCTAGATACTGAAGACTATAGAAGTAAGATGATGTCCCTTCTTCAGGTGGAAGAACACTATAGAAAATCTTGCAGAGATGAGTGGAAGGACCTCCAAATTAACATCAAAAGGATTCTAGACTTAGCAAAAGAGGATAATCTAATCTGCGGTGATGAATATGATTTCCTTTATAATTGTCATCCTGTCTTACCTGCTATATATGGACTTCCTAAAGTCCACAAGAATATAAATAAAAAGAGACCCATTGTCTCAAGTTTGAACTCATTAACGGAACCCGTAAGTATTTATGTTGATAAGTTTTTAAGACCATTGGTGTCATTACAAAAGTCCTATATCATAAATACCACTGACATGATTAAAATAGTGGAGGGTCTAAAGTTCGATGAGAGGAATCAGTGGCTAGTGAGTCTAGACATCGAATCACTGTATACGAGTATACCACAAACTGCAACAGTAGATACAGTGAGGGATATTTTGAAGTACGAAAATGGGAATTTATCTGAGCATGCAAATTTAGTGGTAGAACTGACTGAACTGATCCTGAAGAATAACATCTTTATTTTCGAGGAGGATTTACATTGTCAGATCAAGGGCACCAGCATGGGGGGTACCTGTGCGCCGAGTCTGGCTTGACTATATGTTGGTGCCTTTGAAGAAAAACATATATATAACGAAGCTGCCCCTTTCTATGAAAACGTGACCCATTAGTCACGTTTCATAGACAATATCTTTTTTATTTGGAAAGCAAACAGAGAGGAATTGTCTGTTTTTATTGAGGGGCTCAATTGCCGGAATCAAAATGTAAGATTCACTTCAACTATGAGCCAACAAGTCTGTGATTTTTTGGATATTAAAATACAACACAAGGAGAATCAATTAATTGTGGATCTCTTTGTTAAACCAACGGACAGAAACACAATGCTACATTATGATAGTGACCACCCCAAATGTCAAAAGGACAACATCCTGTTTGGGCAGTTTCTGAGCCTCCGCAGGAACTGCTCAGATAGAAAGGATTTTGAGGAGCATGCAGATATTCTGAAGAACAAACTGCACAGTAGGGGTTATCAGAACATGATCGTTAAACAGGCCTATAAAAGAGCGAAATACTATAATCGCGACTCCCTATTTAACAATGATAGAAGTAAAAAAACAGAAAAGAATAAAATAACTTTGGTGACAAACTTTTCTATTTTAAGCAAAAAAATCAAAAACATCATAAACAGAAACTGGAGTTTGTTGCAAACTAAAAATACAGCTAAAATAGAAAAACCTCTGTTTTCATATCGGAGGAATAAAAGCATTCGAAATATGTTGGTAAAAACTTATAGAGATAAAAGCGGCTACAAACAGAGAAGTATTGACACTAATAGTGAAATCACTGGCACTTATCCATGCAGTTCTTGCTCCAATTGTAAATCAATATTAGGAGGGCAGAAAATTACAATAAATAATATAGAGCACATTTTCAGAGAAATGTTCAACTGTAGGACAAAGAATGTTATCTATCTCATTAGGTATCCATGCGAACTAGATACATTGGAGAAACAAGCAGGGAAATCCGCGTGCGCCTTAATGAACATAGATCAGCAATAAGGAATAAGAAGTGCAATGCCCTCCTTACTGAACACTGGAACCAATGTAATCATAAACCTGAAGAAATAAGCTGGTGTATATTAGAACGAATAGAAATGTCGAAGAGAGGAGGAGATGTAGACAAGACGCGTAAAATCAGGATACAGTTCTTCATGTGTAAGTTTAAAACCTTTACTAGTGGGCTGAATAGCCGCGAAGAGTGGGAAAGAATGTATAGATAATTGGTCATTGTATAAACATCATTAGAATAGTGTCAACTATACATAAAGGAGAGTAGCCATGTATTATGAAAATACTAACGTCATTGTTAAAATAGTTAGAAACTTTAGGAATTTATGAAATCAAACTGATCGATTATGAATAACTGGATATATTAAGTACAAGATTCGCTTGACTGTTCAGAGTAGCTCTAATTGATTCCTGACTTTGCTTGATGCACAAGGAGTGAGTATAGGTTTTTACTTAAAATCAATCACCATAGATTATGGACTGTGTAGTAACGTTTTTGCTATACGAGAAAAGTTTTTATTTTAGAAAACCTCAAACTGCGCAGATAGCATAAGGTAATTCGCAGGGGGTAATTATGTGGCGAGAACTAAGGAAGATAGGACTACAATTTATGGCAACATGCACCTAGAAATTCCCTTTTTATAAATATTGATGGTTATCTCGATAAGGGGATACCAATCTAAGATGGCGCCCACAATTCAGCATAGTGAAGCCCGGACTATTAATACCACGTGAGCACGGGAGGGTCCAGAAACAACCGACATAGAATGTGTCCTCTGTTTATTTCGGCAGCCCAAGAGAAAACGAGGATAGGCGAGGTAAGATGATGGACTGATAGTGCTACTTTATAATGGGAGTTATGTTTGAGAATCATCGCGTTAGGAGACTGCGGGATAAGGGTGTTATAGACAGCAGGTAACGGGACCCAAATAATAGTGGTCGCGGAAATCGATAAATAAAAAGACTGGACCTATGTTTTTAGTTAAGAGAGTAGGATAATCGCAAAATGGCATTTTTTTGCAATTGTATAAAGCTGCACCGGAGACATTGATAACAATATGATGCCCATGAGTGACTCTTAAGTAAACATGGAATAGAGGATATGCGAGGATATTGGATAATGTACATGCAAGTGTATACCTCTGATGCTTGCGTGTATTGCGGCTATTGCTTATAACTTGAAGGGGACAGACGCAGAAATAACATGCTTTTGAGCCCTCCATGTAACGCGCTGACTATCCTGAACGATGGGCACATAGCAAGCCAGCCTAAACGCGAGGTTATATTATATACAAGAGACCTCTGCACATCGAGTTAAATCGCAAGATGGCATTTAGATGGGGAGCAATCTATGGGAATCCTTACTCCTGTTTGAAAATCTACTCGGGATACATAGATATTGAGTTTTTATTTATTTTGTTCAACAGTTACCGCCGAAATAGAACGATTGATGAAATCCTAGTAAAGGGTGAAGGAAGGAGCACCGTTAATTGCAGCCCTGCAATAATTAAGAAGTGCAAGGGTAAAGAATTACTGGTGAGTAACAAGGATAGCGTAGATACAAAATAAACCAAAAGAGAGACTAGTCGATTTTGTCAATCTAAAAGGGCCCTAATGGTTTTATTTCAGCCGAGGTGGATACTACCCTGTTCAAGTGAGGGAGTTAGCATGCTTTATCCGCATATTCACTGATTGAGAGGAAAAGAACATACTCCCTGCAGGATGGACCACTTTGAGTGAGTATAGCGGACCTGATTAGCAGAAAGTATGAACGACTATGGGGAGGAAAGACGCTAATTATTGTTTGTTTTAACCCAAAAAAATAGGATTTCTAAAATTGAAACACATGGTACATTGAAATATAACAGATTGACCATGAGTGGAGGATACTAAGGTATGCCCACGATATATTTTTAGAACTTGAATGAATGGGAATGAATGCGAGTTTGCGAAGGGAGATGAGGGTAACTGCGAAAACCATTCTCCCTCTTTAATATAATTGGGGTGATACCCGTACCCATAAGTCGGATCCACAAATAGCACAGGACTATATATAATACTGTTGTTTGTTTTGGACAGTAACTAAATGTTATAAATTAGAGATGGAGCTATATAAATGATGATAATGGATTTCATTTTATGTAATATGTAAATGTTTGCCAAAGCACAAAATAGTGATTATGTGTCTTTCTCTTCTTTTTTAAAAGTTTTATTCACAGATTATTGTTTTTAATTGCCCTGAAGAAGGTGGTGTGAACATGCAAGACCCACCGAAACGCGTCTACATGTCCTAACCCTTGTGGTTTTTTAATATATTTCACATTTGGATTGTATGATTTGTTATATATTGACGATAGTGCCTGCTTACAGCAGTCTAGATATTGGAAAGCAATCGTAATAAATTGACTGTGTTTGTCAGATGTTTCATAAGAAAATATATATAAAGACATTTTTAATAAAATACTAATTGAAAGACATAAACTTTGGCAACATTATGTTATGCTTTGAATAATGTTTTATTGTTTTGATTAATGCTTGAGTGTAAGTGCTCTTTTGTGGTTCCACTTATCTGGGGGTCATTGATATTCATGTGGAAAGCTTGATGTTAGGCTACACGAGTAGTAGTGAACTGATGTGAGTAGGATTATTGCAACAGACCAGGTTGTGAGATTAATATATTTTTTAAGGTAGCACCAAGGGAACTCTTTTGTTTAACTTTCTAAAAGTGGCATTTTCGGAATTCAATTTTACAATCCGATTCCACCATAAGTTTGGATTTCAAATTGTGATTCCAGAGACACCAAACTAAAAAAGTTTAGTTCTTTGCAATTGGAAATTACGCTTAAAATGCAATAAGGTAATTGTTGTGGAGAAGTGTGGCTCAGGGGGTGGAGAAGTGTGGCTCAGGGGTTAGAGGCGGCAGACCCAGAAGCTGAAATCGGCCCTGGACCAGGGTTCAATTCCCCGCCTCAGCGGGTCTTGGGCCAAAAATTCCACGGACTCGATAATTCTCGCTCCGGTGCCTTCTCGACTCAAGGGTTCACACTCTGCCACTCTGGGCAATAGCTTGCTTAATCTCCACAACAGCCCCTCGCGGCGGGATGCCTGGCTTTCACCTTGTGGATACCCTGCCGGGGTTATCTCACAGGGGAATACCAGGACGGGTTCCCTAAGCAAGCGCTTAGATACCGACCTCGGTCAGTGATTTGCGCTATATAAATACATGTACATTTACATTTACATTTGTTCTATTGAAGAAATATGCCTTCTAGTAGTGAAAAGCACATTTGAGAGTATTTTTAATATTAGGACAAGTAAAACTTAAAAGTACATTTCCTACCTTTACAATATGCCATCTGGGTTGCCGTACCTTAGGGGTGACATATATGTATAAAGAGGTAAGGTTTAGTCCCTGCAAGAGGTTTATCGTGCCAGGTCGAAATTGCAGTGTAAACTGCTCATACAGGCTCTGCAATGGTAGCCCTGAGACATAATTAAGAGGGCTAATTAAGTGGGTGACAAAATTAGTGCTGCAGGCCCACTACTAGCATTTAATTTACAGGTGCTTGGCACATGTAGTGCAGTTTGCTAGGGATGCGTAAGTAAAATAAATATGCCAATTGCAGATTAGCCAATATTACCATGTTTAGGGAAGAGAGCACAAGCAATTTAGCACTGGTTGGCAGTGTTGAAAGGCATTGATTCATAAATCCAGTGCAACAAGTTCAGAAAAAGTGGAAGAGGCAGGCAAAAAATGTGGGTAATGCCCACCCATACGGCTGTCGGGTCTATCAATTAACAAAAAAAGGTTTGCAGAAAGTAACCAATTGCACTTTCTTCACATAGATGAGAATTTGCATGAATAAATAGAAAGCAGGCCTGCAAATACAGGACTGTAGTAGATTTCGAGGTATTTGTCTAGATTTCCTTGTGATCTAAAAAAACAAGAATCTACTCTACACTTAGAGAGAAAACCTACGAGGGTATATTATTGACTTGCAGAAAGGATGTGTTTATCGGCCATTCGCATTTGAATGCGTAGGGGTGAAGAGTTGAAATCATGATTCAATTGTCAAGATTTACTCTACTGTCACTTCCCACAAAAAGTATAAATCTTTGTTTAAACATAACATGGAAATGGGCGAAAGGTATTCAATCAATCAATCAATCACACAATGTAAATAGCGCGCTACTCACCCAGTAGGGTCTCAAGGCCCTGGGGGGGGGGGGGGTTCGTTACTGCTTGAAAAGCCAGGTCTTGAGTTGTTTCCTGAAGGAGAGGTGGTCCTGGGATGCGTGGTAGGGCGGAGAGGGCGAGGCTGGCCGATTGTAGCTGGCGGGTGGGTGTGTAGAAAGTGAGGAGGTTGTTGAGGTACTTCGGGCCCATTTCTTGGAGAGCCTTGTGTGCGTGGGTGAGGAGTCTGAACGTGATCCTCTTGTTGACGGGGAGCCAGTGCAGGTCTCTTAGATGGGACGAGATGTGGCTGTGGCGAGGGATGTCCAGGATGAGTCTTGCGGAGGCGTTCTGTATGTGCTGGAGTCTTTACTGTAGTTTGGCAGTGGTTCCCGCGTAGAGGGGGTTCCCGTAGTCCAGTCGGCTGGTGACGAGTGCCTGGGTGACTGTCTTCCTGGTTTCGGTGGGGATCCATCGGAAGATCTTACAGAGCATGCGCAGGGTGTTGAAGCACGATAACGACACAGCGTTGACTTGTCTGGTCCTCGAGAGGGAGGAGTCCAGGATGAAGCCCAGGTTTCGTGCGTGGACCGTTGGTTTGGGGGTGGTGCCCAGGGCAGGGGGCCACCAGGACTCATCCCAGGCGGAGGGCGATGATCCCAGGATGAGGACTTCCATCTTGTCTGAGTTCAGTTTCAGGCGGCTGTTCTTCATCCCTTCGTGTAGGCTGGCTCTGGCGGTGGCGGGTCGTTGGTGAGGGAGAGGATCAGCTGGGTGTCGTTGGCGTAGGAGATGATGTTGAGGTTGTGTTGGCGTGCGATGGCTGCGAGGGGGCTCATGTAGACGTTGAAGAGGGTGGGGCTGAGTGAGGATCATTGTGGTACACCGCAGATGACTTTGGTGGCCTTGGATCTGAACAGGGGAGGCGGAATCTCTGGGTTCTTCCGGCGAGGAACGAGATGATCCACTTCAGAGCCTTCCCTTGGATACCGATGTTGCTGAGGCACTGTACTAGAGTGTGGTGGCAGACAGTGTAGAGCGCCGCAGATAGGTCCAGGAGGATGAGGGCTGCTTTTTCGCCGTTGTCGAGCAGGGATCTGATGTCGGCGGTGGCTGCGATGATGGCGGTCTCGGTGCTGTGCTTGGCTCGGAAGCCAGACTGCAAAGGGTTGAGGGATCCGTTAGTCTCGAGGAAGGCGGCAAGCTGTCTGTTGATGGTCTTCTCGATGACTTTGGCAGGAAAGAGGAGGAGCAAGATGGGGCAGAAGTTCTTGAGGTCGGTGGGGTCCGCTGTTGGTTTCTTTAGGAGGGCGCTGAGCTCAGCATGCTTCCAGCTCTCCGGGAAGGTGGCGGTGTTGAAGGAGATGTTGATGATGTCCCGGAGTTCGGGTGCGATGATGGAGTCGGCCTTGTTGAAGACGTGGTGGGGGCAGGGTTCGGTTGGTGATCCGGAGTGGATGGTGTTCATCGTGCGGGTGGTGTCATCGTTGCTGACCGGGGTCCAGTTGCAGAGGGTGGTGGTGGGGGGCGTTGGTTCGGTGGTTGGGTGCGTGGTCTGTGCGCCAAAGCTGTTGTGTATGTCGGCGATCTTACTGTGGAAGAAGGTGGCGAGTGAGTCACAGAGGTCTTGCGAGGCTGTGATGTCGTTGTTTCCGGCGTTGGGGTTGGAGAACTCTTTGACAATGTTGAAGAGTTCCTTGCTGTTGCGGCTGTTGATGCCCAGTCGTTCTTTGAATGTTGTCCTTTTGTTGGTGCGGAGTAGCTGGTGGCGTTTGCGGGTGGCGTTCTTTAGGGCAGTCATGTTTGCTGTGGTCTGGTCGTGGCACCATGCTTTTTCAAGGGTGCAGCAGTTTTTCTTGGATGTTTTGAGTTCGTCGGTGTACCAGGAGGTTTTCTTGCTTCTGGGTCTGTAGGGAGAATTCTTCAGTGGAGCAAGGTTGTCGGCGCAGTTGGGGCGCCACTGTGTGAAGGTGCGGGCTGCTGCGTTGGGGTCCGTTGCGCTGGCGGGAGGGTTGACGCGGTCCCTCCGGGTGATCTTGTATCCGTCCGGGATGGCTATGGCGATGTTGGGCGCTGAGGAGGTGTTCATCCAGGTTTCCGTGAGGAAGGCGACGTCTGGTGATGTGGATCGAGCAGGTTCCAGAGTTCGACGGCGTGTCTGTGGACTGAGCGGGTGTTGAGCAAGATGCACTTGAGGTGGTTGTTGCTGGTGCCTGGCCTTTTGGGTGCGGTGCAGGTCCGGAGGCAGGTGAAATTGCATGCTTGGCAGGCGAAGGGTCCGTGGGTGCGTCTCGGGGGTGGCTCGGTAGCAGGCGGGGTTCCCGTCGGGTTTGAGTGCATTGAGGGTGGCAGCATCGTAGGTCTTTCGTGCGGTCTGGCATTGTCGGGGGCCAGGGGTCCTGGCGCTGGGCGCGGTCCAGGCGCGGACGGGCATAGACAGGCTTGCCTTTGGCGCGCCTTCGGTGCACAATCGGCGCGTGAACGCTGTGCGTACGCGCCTGGTCCATTTAAGTCGAAGTGGGAGGGAGGAGCAGCTGGGAGGCGGGAACGGGGGAGCCAATGGGGTTAACAGAAAAGAAAAGGGGCAGGCCACGAGGGGGCAGGGGCGGAAAGCGGGGAGCGGAGGTGGGATCACAACAGGGGAACAGTGAGAGAAATACAAGGCGCAAGAACCTACTATACAAAACGAAGCACTAAACAGTAAACAAATGGTAGAAATACAGAACACTGAAAACTGGGCACAGAGGGGCAGAAAAACGGAAAAACGGTCGAAAAGAGCGAGCAGCAGCGAGGGGGCACCGAGGGCAGGGAAGAACCTGTGGCGCTGGGGGGGAGCCGCGCCTACAGCTGGTGGCCGTGCGGCGTGGAGGTGTCCTGAGTCAGGTCACGAATTGATGCTGTGCAGATTTAAATCCCAATTTATACTTGGGCTAGGGCCATGCAGGGATTACAAACAAGAAAAGGATTATGAGCCTGAATTAGAGTTTGTTAGTAGGGTTACTTTGTCACACCTCTGACGAATATCAATGTCTCCTTATTACAAGTGACACTGGATATAATGCACTTGTAATAAGGAATACGGAATATTTTTCACACTTGTGACAGAGTAACCCTCAGCCAAAATCAGGTGCCATGTCCATAGGCACGCATCAGCTTCCAAAATGCTGTGATGTTAAGGAATGTAAATTAGTGAGTAAATTTGATTTTCATGATTAATCAGTTGGCTATTCGTTTTTTTTGGCCACACTGCATAATTACATGAATGTTTGCATTATGTATCCTTTCTTTTCAATGAACAAACATTGACATTTCTTGCGTTTGAAAATTTAAGTTCTATCAGGGAGACCGTGGAAACACTAATTGAACCCTACACACAAGACAGTTATATGGCTTTAAAATAAACATTGTCTGACATGTCCGTGATGGAGGAGAAACAATGATAATATGCACTTTCTGCTGAAATCACCGTTTTCTTGCTTTTGTTCGGCCTCAATTAAGTTAAAATGAAATTACTACATTGAAATGTCAAGGAGACTTGACCTGACCTTTTACAAAATTCAACTATCTGCAATTTTCTGCATGCCCTATTAATCATAGGTTGGAAACATTCCATGAAAGTCATGGCTGATGCCAAAACATAGACATCAGCTCAATAAACAATGTTTCTAAATCAATTCCGCAGATAGGAGCGTGCAATGTACCCAGAGAGCAGTAAATATCCCGACATTTCAAGAGGTTTGCCTTGGTCACAAACATGGTCGGCTGCGAGCACAGCTTGTTGTCATTGTGCTGAAAGGTTCTTAGAAAACACACCATGCGGATTTGTATTTTCCGAAGAGAACTGATTGAGTTAAAAAAATTATTAATGGGTCAATTTAGAAAACCTGTTTTCCTAATCAAGTAAATGTGCAAATGAGGCCTTGGGAATAACAGGCCTCAGCATCAGGATGCTGACGGGTGCTGGATATTGTGTTATTAGTATGAAGAGTCGCGTATGCTAAATATTCTCCGAGAGCTCTGCGGGGATTCTGAAAAAGCCCCCATGCATGTTACGCATCCGTGTGCTGTGAAAGACATTATCAAATGGGGTGAAAAACGCAGCTGATTTCTCAACTTCCACCATTATGTTTGATTGATGGTATGTAATTTATATTAAAAGATGGAGGGTATATCTGGGAATTCACATTTTTGCATGTGTGTCTCGGAGACAGCCCTCTGGTGAGAGCCATGTACGATAGAACCAGTGCATCGAAGGCTTGCAGAGAATATGATTGCAGATGCCAACTTCCTTCCTTTAGTGCTAGCCTCGAACCCCCCTCCCCCCCCCCTCACCTCCCACCCGTACGGTGTAAGACTCCGATGCATAGGATCGATTCTAAGGGGCTTATTTACGAGCACCTGGTGACACTTTTGTGCTGCTGTCCCGTCACTTTTTGTGACACAACTGTTGCGTAAACAATGTGCCACGTTGCACCATATTTACAGAATGAGGCATGTAGGCAGATGCGTCACTGTAAACCCCTGCGAAAAATTATACCTGCAGTAGGTATATTGTATGCAGGTTGGGTGTTCCCCCGCAAGAAAGCCTGGTAGAAGTGGAACAG
Organism: Lissotriton vulgaris; assembly: GCF_964263255.1. Taxonomy (NCBI): domain Eukaryota; kingdom Metazoa; phylum Chordata; class Amphibia; order Caudata; family Salamandridae; genus Lissotriton; species Lissotriton vulgaris. The sequence goes on from NC_141689.1 coordinate 658,803,877, forward strand.
TGAAATCTATCAGCTTTCACTGTGTCGCTTCTAGGACGCCACTGCCAGTGAGCCATTCTCGATTTGCAGTCAAGCCTTTACAATTTGCACTAATTACTGATTCACACTTTAGAATTTCTAAATTTGTTAATGCAACTCATAAGCAATCACAAAATGGCATTATGGCGTTTTCATACATAACATTTTGCAAATCGTTAATCGTGATCCGGAAATGTTTGCAAATTCTGAATTTCAATTTTGAGGCTTCATACATTGGCTCCTATGTAACCCATATAGGTTAAATAAATTAATAGGTAAACTTGCATAGTACAGCATTGAAAATGGTATCACCTCTAGCAGGCTCTTTCCAAGCTCCCCAGAACAGTTTGATAGCACTGAGTAGAAAAATGACATATGATTGCGGTCATGCTAATTATGGCCATCAATATCAAATATGTTTAGAAGCAAGTCAAGGCTTATGCATCTTGCAAAATCTTGTGAAAAGATCCACATTTTACATGAAATGTTGTGAGTTATGTGTCCATCCATAGTAGAAATACTAATCTGGAAGAGAACTTTGGTGGTGAGTTTAGGCCGGGTATCCAGTTTTTAATTTTAGGTTTGGAGTTACTTCATCTAAAAGCCTGTTCTTAACACATACTTTTTTTTTTTTGCATGAATCTAGCTGTAAATACAAAAATATTGTTATGGACTAGTCAAGGTTTATTTAAACCGGATATGCATATAAACACAGCTAGATGCAGCATATTTGAAACTAATATTCTAATTTCTAAAAGTAAATCTGTATCTAATAAACAAAGATTTGCCAATCAGTTAAATCTGGTAAAATAGTCTATGCCTGCAAGGATATGTATTTCATGAGCAGTTTCCCAACGCATGGCTTGTGTTGCAACTATTCATGGGCTTTAGTGAACATTTCTCAGATCGCTGCAACACTTGTGGAAACCATTCGGATTCCAGTGCACTTTCAAGACACACCACAGTCATCAGGGTACATTACAAATATCGTGAAATCACCTGGTGTCATTCACTTCAGAAGTAATCAAAGCATTGAAAGCTGCTTTCGGATTTCATGAATATTTACACATCACTTTAAATAATATTTTAGTCTTAAATGCTGTGAAAACATTGATTTTAAAGTACCTACAGTTCATTCACATGTCTCACATCAATCGCCTCTGAGAAGGTTATAATGGAGGAATTCAAACTAGCCCCGAATTAATTTATTGTCAAGGGCGCTCATTGCTTATGGCTGATGCTTTGATTCTGTTCATAATAACAGAAACATATTTCTTTTAGTATACATGCTGGAGGGAGGAAGAGGCAGGAGGTCAACCTCATCGGAAATTAAGCGCACCATTGATTTGAATAATTCTGATATTTAGGTTACTTCTTGAAGTTGTTTTCGACTCGGAGTAGAAAGGAAAACAGTGAGTTGGAAGGAGACTTTTAATGTAGGGAGACTTGGTACCGTATCATAACAAACGCGTCTTAATAATAACTTTAAGCAGTGCAACGAGAGTCCTGCTCATTTCATAAGGGGATTATCGAATCACTTTTACGGGATGAGCGAGTATTTTGGGCCTAATCTCGGTCTTTGTAGGGATCTTTTTTGCAGAGTTCAGTTTAGTGGTCCTGCCCAAACTCAACAACTATAGCAATGTGCAAACATAAATATGATCCCAGTGTTTAGTTATGGGTCAAAAGGAAGTTCAACAAACAAGAGAACCCCTGGTACCTGATGTGCACTGCACTTTTACAGTCACCAGGGTCGGCTCTAGGCTCATGGGCAGGGCGTGTATGTAGGGGCCCACCCGAGGAACAGGTAGAGGGCCCCGGAGGAATGCAGGGGTGGAGGCCAGTGAAGAGGGGGTTTGGAAGTGGAACAGAGCCAGAGGCCGCCAAATCCTTGCCAGGGGCCACCACGCAAATATGTATCCATCCTCAGAGGATTATTATATTAAGGATATATATTGGCGTGGTGGCTCCTGGGGTTTGGTGGCCCTGTGCAGGTGCACAGCTTGCACATGCCTAAGGCCGCCCCTGCAGTCACAAACCCTGCCATTCCCAGAATTATAGAGTGTGCGGCCATGGATTTTTAAATGAACAAAGCCTCTTTTACAAGATGGAGGAGTATTTACGACTTGTAAAACTGGTTTTGCAACCTTTCTGAGTTGCATATTGGAGAGCACATTAAAGGGGCAATCACTTCTTATTTACAAATCACAAATGTATAGATCAGTTTTTCACCATCATTTGGGTCGCTAACCATTCATCAGTTATCAGTCTGCACGAGGAGGTTGTAATTTATTTGCAAAGGGGAAGCAGTCCCCATGGGAAACCTTTTTTCATCACTGATTGTGCCACGCTCCTTGGTGGTCGATCCTAGGGCCTGATTATTAAGAGTGGGTGTAGTGGGCGTAGTGGGGCTACGCGAAGCATCGCGAAGTGGGGGGGAATCTACGCTGACCCACACACTTCTGCGAAGCCCCACTACACACCGCCCACCTCCCTCCCGCCCTCTTCTAAATGCACTTAAAATCATTTAAACCATTCTAAACTAATCAAAACGACTTACCTGAGATGTGGCGTCCCAGGGCTCCCTCTTCCTGCTTTCTCGCCGACTTCTTCCTCACAAATTCGCATGCGTGGGCGCCCGCGCAAAGGGGGCATTCAGTACTCCACACCTGATTGGGCTTTTATCTTGGATTGTTTGGTCCTTGAACATCTGGGTAGTTTGCCCTATGGAGAAGAGTGGGAATGTATATTAATTACATTTATATTCCTTGGTGTTATGTGTCACGGAGCATGCAACACTCCTCTGGCATTTGTAGTGGCCTTTGATGGGGTCCAAGACCCAGGTAGATGCGATTGATTCATCATTGTTGGCTTTTTGAGGCCAAGTTATGGCACGGAACAGGTGGTGTGCTAAATTACTTCCCCTACGGTAAGAGAACAGTTGTGGTTCCTGGAATATATCAGGAGTCCTCAAGGTGTTCCAGTTCCTTTTGATGATTTTACAGATTTTGTTACTGGATGGGAGAAGGTTGACACACATGGAATACATGTGTTTATGGAGTGATCAGGGTTTCCCTATGGTTATACCAGGCAAGTTTGTGGGCTCTGGTACCCAACTTTTTCGGATAGCCACGAAGGATAACTTTATCTATAAGGATGGCCGCTTCGCAGAAGTAATCTCTCCTCCATTTGGAGTTCCTGGGAATGAAGAGGAATTGTCCGAAAGGCAAGCCATCGCATAGGCCTCGTGGGTTGAAACATATGTATAGTTGGAGAGTGTTTCGCTCAGTGGGCTTCCTTAAATAATAGGTGCCTATCTCGCCTTCTTCGACCTGGAGAGGAAGGTCCAGAAAAGGGAAGTTGTTTTTTTAGGATCTGCCTTAAACTTAAGATGGGGTTGACATGAGTGGAGCCAGTCTAAGAAGTGTTGTAAAGTTTCTTGATTTCCTTTCCAGATAAATAGACTATATTCGATATAGCGATGCCAGAAGGTGATATTCGTTTTGAAGGGGTTGGATGGAGTCAAGATTTTAGTTTTCTCAAGGTTGTATACGTAAAGTATTGTAAAATTTGGAGCGAAAAATGCCCTTTTGGAGACTCCCATGACATATAGGTAAAAAGTATCCCTTTAGAGATAATAATTATCATTGAGAGTAGTTTCAAGTACGTCCATAACAAAGTCTGTGTCAATTTGTACAGGACGTGTTCTGGAGTTAAGGAGGTTCCTTATGACAGAGAGGCCTTTACTGTGAGGGATATTGGTGTAAAGTTATTCAATATCTAGGCTAACCATTAGGCCAGTCCCAGTATTGAACGGAGTGTCCTCTATAAGGTTGATAAGGTCATGCTGTCTCTAACATAGGTGTCAGTTAGTGAGACAAATTCCTTATTTATGGCGTCAATGTATTTTCGAATAGATTCGAGGATAGATCCACATCCGGAAACAAGAGGTCTGCAAGGGGGATTGTTCACATCTTTGTGTATCTTTCCTAGGAAATAGATCACAGATGTATGGGGATGGCAATTGTTGAGGAAAATTCTTTGTCCGTGATGATATCCTGCGTTCTGGCTTCATTGGTGACTTCCTGAATTTGTATTCTTATGTTGGAAAAGGAGTCCGATGGTAATGCACGATAGCGAGTCACATTCTTCAATTGTCGCATTATTTCAGTGTCATTTTTATTAGAATCCATGTTGACAATATCACAGCCCTTGTCAGCTGGGTAAATTATTATCTTCTGGTTGGATTTGAGGTTTGTGACTGCCTGTTTTTCAGTGATGGTTAAGTTGTAAGTCACAAAACTCATGTTTCGCCTGGATGGTTTTAATTTTTTGAAGGACCAATCTTTCAAAAGTAAAAATTTCTGGGGGCATGAGAGCTACAGTGGTAAGAAATGTAGAAGGTAGTTGAAAAGGGGATTAACCTATCTGACCTCGAGGTGGTCTACCTGCAAAAAAATGTTTTAGTCTGATTCTTCAGAAAAACTGCAAGAGGTTTTCTTGTAGTTCAAAAAAGTTGCTTCTGTCCGTTGGGACAAAGGAAAGTACCTTGCTCAGGAGAGTGATTTCTGGGATTGGAGAACATGTTTGGAAAGGTTAAAGATAGGAAGAGTTTGCTCAGGGGTGGATATGGGGTCGCTCATGTGAAGGGCCCCATTGATAGAACTTGCCTGAGGTATTGATAATTGCTTCTTGTGTGAGCCCTGTCCCGTCCCGGATTTGTTTCTAAAAAACTGGCCAGAAGGAGTGGCTGTGGAACTGGGACCTTCACCAGGCTTGAGTCTTTGGCTGAAGTGTTGGATGAGTCAGAGAAAGTAATCCTCTGGGGGTTTCGGAATCTGCCCCAGTTTCTTTGTCTGGGTGGTAGGTATAGTATGTGGGTACCAGAAAATTTCTGGTACCCACCGTAATCTGGTAGCACCCTCTTTCTAGTAAGTCCTTTTCGTGCTTTTCTCTTGTCCACTAGCCAGTTCGTGGGCTTCTCTTATACTCTTTGTCCTTTTCCCCCAGCTTGCATCTGCCTAAGTCAGCAAGACGTCTTCTCCCCTATTCCTGCTTCCCCTGGTTGCATCCTGCTCTTACGAGGCTTCAGTGCCTTCTCTTTAGTGTCGACAATGCTCAGACTCCACAGTTTAGTGCCTCCCTTCACCCCCTTGACTATTTCATTCACTCTTAATATTTTTTCTCTGAGCCTAGGCACCATAATTTCCTATTGTGATCCTTGCGACCCTCTCAACGCTACACGACCTCACGCAGCCATTGGCTGTATGCCTCTAGCCCTGTCCTTTCGTACTCTTGGCTCACCACCTTACCCCTGTGGCTTTTACTCTGTCACCTTTAAGTGGTTCAAAACAACTTTCTCTCTATGGTCCATAATTGAATGTTACTATTATTTTCTTCATACAGCATTGTAACCTAGTTTTGTAACCTGGTCCTGATGATGGCCTTATACTGTATAGTGGCCAAAACGCTCTGAACTTCTACAGTGCAATTTACAGTGCTCGTGATTGCCCAAAAGGATCAATCTGTTCTTAATGTATCAAATGTATGGGAATCACTAAGAGTACACTGCATATATCACTTGTTTTTTTTCGCCTCTCTTCTGGCTGTATATACCCCTTCACGTGTCACCAGCACCATTCACTTTCTCATGAGCACTTGTGCACAGTATAGTACAGGTTACATGACATTTAATGTAACACAGTGCATTTATGATTTTTTATTTGTGACCATATAACCAAATATATGTGAAAATAAATGTCTTAATCATTTGTCTCCCAGTCTGTTGTGTCCTTGCTCCCCTGTTCATGGCAATTGTTTGCAAACTGTCTACCAAACAATACCCTTTTAGACACTGTTATATGCTATATATTTTTTATTACGTCTGGGGCTGCGGGCTGCAGTACAAGCTGCAGTACAAAAAGGGGACACTACACATAACCGTGCACTACGTGGCAGGCACCATGTGGTGCCTGCCTAACGGTGCAGGGATATGTAGGGGGGGCAACATAGGTGCCCCCGAACCTACAGCTAAGGGCCTGGCGCTAAGGGGGGCACCCTAAGGGCCCCCAATGTCCCTTTCCACCAGCCTTTTCATGGTAGGTAAACCACCATGAATGGCTGTCGGGAAGGACATCGTAATCCCTATGGCAGTGCCTGGCATGCACAGCCACCATTATAGGGATTGCAGCTCCCTCCAATGCACCGGTGGGCTAGTTGGAGGCATGGCGGACGTCTTTCCGACCACCAATCATCCACCTGCCTTTGTAATATTGCGGGCGGAAAACATGATTATGATGGCAGTGGGACTGCCACCGACGGGCTGTCGGTGGCAGTCCCACCGTCTTCGTAATTAGGCCCTAACTTTTGCTTTCTCCACTAGTTCCTTGATATAGATCAAGGTCATCCTGAACTACTTCATTATGGATTCTACCACATTCCTCTGCTATTTTGATAAATGTACTGTCTGATAAATCTATTTAAAATGTTTTGTAATATTTTGTGTTAACTTTCATTCAAATCAAAACACCGTCTTTTTCTGTGTGTCCCTAGTTTTTATTTGATTTTTTTTTACCTTAATAGCTTGTGCCCTCCGGGCAGCTTGGGTTTCTTAACAGTTTCTCGCTTATTGTGATTTTCCCTAAAACTTGGTGAAAATGTTGGCTTATTAATTGCTAGCAAGTATTTAATTCCTCATGAGTGGTTCAACTCCTGAAGTCATCAGTAATTATTTTCTTTCATACTCTTTATCAGCCCTAGAAATCTGTGTATCTACACAATACCTGAGGCTCTCCCAGAGAAAATAGCTTCCTGAACTCATGCCCTGCTAAATGACCAAAGCTCTTCGTGCAAAGGCCTGGCCATCTGTCAATGGCTTTTGTCTCCCGAGAACCCTTTTAAGGAAGTTTGGCTCTAATGAAAGGACAGCTCCCACACCAGAGCAATTTGTCTTAGGTATTGGCAATTAAGTCACAAGGCAATCATCCCACTAAATCCCTTGAAGCTGTCATGGACCGGCAGAACCATACAGAACGACAAACGTACACCAAGCTGTAGCCCTCCATCTTGAAAAACCGGGGAACAAGATGTTGATTAATAGCTTTTACAGTAAGTTACTGTCCGAATCAAGGAACTGGACAATCCCGCTAATAGGTAAAGGAGGAAATTACACGAAAATCCTGCCCTGATTCATTTTGTGAATTCTACCTATCAATGATAGCTTAATCTTTTAAAAGACTGCTTCCACCACACTCAAAGAAGAGTGCTGCTTGGAACACAGCCGATGCAACGATACTGCAAAATGGAACAATCCTTTCTGTTGCAGGTCTTTTCAGACTCCTTGATTCTTGGTGATTATTCTAGAGATAAGGGGAACTGGTCTCATGTTGACCCCACAAGGAGAAAAGTGGTCAGCACTATTTAGAAGAAGACTGCACGCTGTGGAGTATCGTCTCTGACAAGAGAATGTGTGGATTAAGACCCATGGACCTGTATACCAGGAATTAGGCATGCAAGTAAGTATGTGTTATTTTTATAGTGCAAACATAGCCACATATCAGCAGAATATTCAAGGAGAAAGGCCAAGATACAGTCAACAAGCAATTTGAGAGGAAGCTGAACTCTGGGACAATACGAGAACTGTTTCTGCACTCTGATATAGTGTTCTTTGAAAGGTTATTTCTTTAGCCCTTCCCTAAATAAGAGCAGGATTAGGGCACTTTCAAACTGGTTGATTGGTGATCATACCTAGAGGTTATTTTAAAGGTAGGGACATTCCAACCAACATATGATCTGACCAAGGAACCGGGATGGGGACAGCTACTATGGCTGATTCAATATTGGAAAAGATGGGATCTAGCAGATGTCCCCCGCAGTGGGTAGGGCTAGCAACTAACTGGTACAGCTGAAATGGCGCTAAATCTGCTAGTAAGCTGCCAATATTCTTATCTTGAATGAGATTGAAATGAAGATTCAAGTCTCCAAAAATGCTAAAATTTGCGGCTCCTACAGCCAGCGTCCCAACTGCCTCCAAAAATGCATTTTTTAAATTACTGGCTTAACTAGGCAGCCTATACACCAATAACCAAGAAAGGGTCAGATGAGGGTTTATCAAAATGCTAAAACAGGCACATTCGCACCCCTCTATATCGACTTTAGTAAACAGGCAGGAGTAGCGAGATTTAACAATCACTGCAATACCCTCCCCCCCTCGTTTCCCTGTTTATAGTATACACAGAGTAACCAGGCGGCAGAGCTAGGTTAAGTACCGTTGCCATGTCGTCCTGCAGTCAGGTCTCCGTAAGGAAATAAATATCCGGACTTTTATCCCTAATGAGGTCATGTATTTCAGCATGGTGCTTAGCTAAAGATCTTACATTCAGCAGAAGAAATATAAGCCGTTGTTGAGGACAGGTGACTTTAGGGGGCGGAAGTACTGTTGGTTTAGGGGGTGAAAAAATCCCACTTGCACAGTGAAAGGGACCACTCAGAGGGTGGAGTGGGGTCCTATTACATCTGATACCCGATGTGTTCAGATCTAGAAGGATTTCCCTTGAGTAGGTGCGCCCAGTCGACTCACCTTGACCAGCGTTCCTGGTGAGAGGCGACGTACTGGCGCGGACGGGCACGTTTGGAGGGGCATCCCACTTTATACTCGGGGACCAGTTAACTTGCGCCACGATCTAAAACGGAAGTCTACTCACTACCGGTGTGTGCAGCGAGTCCATCTTCCCTCCACAACAATCCGACCTGAAGTCAGCGGTGGACCGGGGAAGCGGCAAGAAGGTGAGTTAAAAACAATTCAAATTAAAAAGAAAGTGAAAGTCTCCAAAGTAACTAAATGCAGCCCTTCGTGCATAGCGCAGCGTCTCCTTGCTTCGTGAGTCTACATGTGTATTGAAGAATACCCCTTTTGAAGAAGTGTTATTTTCTTAAACTGAGGATCATTGTTTATGTTTAGTGATCCAAATAATTGGTTTGCTATCCCCTTATGGAAATAACCCAAATCAGATCATATATTTAACTTTTCTCTTACATAGATTGCACTAAATGCAAAATGAAAATATAATAAACTGTTTTAAATGTTATTATTCCTACATTAGATTACTTTCATTTACATTAGATGTATTACATTTTTGTTTCATTTTCAATATCATTAGATTGTCTCCCATTTGAACTAAATTACTTTTGGATTAGTCTCATGTTTATTTTTTAACTGTGCTGTTAGCCTCTTGCCTGCGGCGGTTATTCCACCGCAGTGCTAGACATTCCATTCACGGGTTGAGTCACGACAGCTCCCGGTCGTCATGAGCACACGCCCACAATGACTCATGACGGCCGGGAGCCATCGTGAGCATGGAAGACGTTAATTTGTTTCCACTGTACACATTCACTCTCAGAATTCACTGAGGAAGACCTAGCTGCTTGTGCCAAGTGACCAAGGGTAAACATGGAATTGCTCACAAAACCTACTTTTATTATTAGATACCAAATTGATAACAGCACATTTTGTTCGGTTTTGCAGATTGACCTGACCACTACTTTTTGCTCCAGTATGTGTAGTATGGTGAAAATCAGCATTCCTTCCTCATACGTCCATGCTTTGTAACTTTTGCACTGGTTTTGCAGCTTAATATTGCTAAACTTCAATTTTCAGCCTTGTTCCTTCTCTGCTTACCATCTTCCACAATCAATCCCTTTTTAGTTTTTTGTAGGGCGGTAGTCTCAGGTGGTTCTCTTGTACAACAATTGTCCAATATTGTGAAATTAAGACTGTATCCTTTTCATACAGTGATTCAGTCTTTAGAGACAATGGGGATGAATCACAAAGGAATCTTACTCTTTTGAGTAATTTACACTTTTGAGTAAGGGCCTAATTCAGAGTTTGGAAAATGGGATGCTCTGTCACATATGTGGGTTATTAGAAGGGGAAAGTATGCACCTATCACTAGCAATAAGGTCACTAACGTAGTGGAAGGTCCAGTAAGGGTCTCAATAAGTTAGTCCTTTGCTCAACCTTTGGTTGCTGGCAGCAAGCAGTTTAGGTATAACTTAAGAGACAGGAGTGTAAAGCATTTAGAAAGACCAATACATTAAATAAAAAAGATACCAAACACAAAAAAAATTCCACTCCAATTTATAAAAAAGGTCATATTTTTATGAACAATGAGACACCAAAACTAAAATATCTAATGTAGAGAACGTCAATCGGACATACAGAGCAGGCTGGATTTTTGAGTGTTTGCTGGCTTGACTTTCTGCGTGGCCTCTGTGAAATCCTGGAAGTGAAAGGCTCCTGAGTTTTTTAGTGGGAAGAACTTGAAATCCTGGCCAGGTGGCGGTGGAATTTAATTGACTTGATTCTCAACAGTCACCTTATGCATTTTTTTCACAAACATTTTCCAAAGCTCTCAGAACTTTAGGAGATGCTTCCTGAAGGTTTCCTTGTAGGTTCAAAGAGAGTCAAAAACACCAATCCAAATATCTGGATTCTCCTACATGGTCTCTGGGATCTCTGGACTACAAATCCCACAGTGCCCCTTGCCAAATCCTTAAAAGTCCGCTGAACGCACTGCAGGATGGGGACTCTTGAATGGAAATAATGCAGGTAGACTCTGTTAATGTATACCTTGCGGGGAGTCCACTTCTTAATCCTTCTTGAAGCAAGGTACAGTCCCAAGGTCTTTAGTACCAGATTGTGCAGCAGGCACAATCAGTCAGATTGAAGGCCATTGGGTGCGGATCCAGATTCCAACAGTGCAGTCCTTCTTCTCCTTTTAGTTTCAGGCAGAAGATCTGAAAGCCTATGCAGCTCTCACACATTTATTCAGTTTTCTGTAATGATAAGCATGGGGACACCTCTCTCCAATGAGATGCTGGGTGACACCCAAAAGCATGACATCGTCCTCCAAAGTATGGCATCTTCTTGTCCCACAAAGCACTGCATTCCGAAAATACAACATGGATGAATTATTTCCAGAGGAGTAAGAGCTGGCTAGACCAACCCACAGTGTGGTACATTTCCATTAGCTCTCCTCCTCCTGACCTCTGCAAATTCCTGTCCTAAATATGCCATCTGGCTGGAGGTGTAGGATGTGAGGGTTGCAAGGGCTGGCATTTCTTTACGAACGTTCTGTCTTTAACATTGAGTTTGATTTACCCAGCCCCCCTTTATGAGCTATCCTCTGCAGCTGCAGAGCTCTCTTCATCAGATAATCCCTGTTCTATGCAGCCACTTATCAGCTCTTCGAGGCAGCTTAGCTAAGCCTCTTAAGGCTGACCAATCATTAAAAACTACTAGAAGGCTTGTTTTGTCTTACAGAAGAGAATGTTCTATAAGTTTTTTTCTGTACTAGTTATGGTAAACGCAACAGTGGTTAGTTTATGTATTTATCATTACCCATCTTTTAAGTCTTTTAATTGTATTTTCATACCCTTCCTAGCAATAGTTATAATTTAATAGCATGATCTCATTTTAGCCTATGGAGCCATTAATCTACACTGAGGCAACAGCATTGGCAGTTTTCCCTCCCCAGGACGTATAAAACTGGTTTTATGAGGTCCCTACTTATAGTTACATGGCACTCTACCCCTGGGACACCTAGGAGAGTCCTTAGGGCTGACTAATATGGAACAAAAGGATAGATTATCACTTTTAGAGTGCCCATACCATCAAAGTCGAATTTGCACAAAATGTACTTTTAAATTCAAATGACAGTAGGCACTCAGCAGTGCACATATGCAAATGTAGGAATTCTGCTGGGCATGTAAACGTCCATGCCTTATTATATATATAATAGATGTATAAGTAGTTTTAACCTCTGGCCCTATTATATACTAGGGACTTATAGAGTCTGTCAGTACCAATTGTGAGAATTTACTTTTAAAGATAAGCTGGGCTGCCTTTAAAAGGACAGCAGGGACACAGCAGTGCACACATGCAAGGGCAGGAAATTTGATGGGCCTCTAAACCTCCATGCAATATTATCCACTAGGGGCTTATAGATAGATTGAATACCCCCGGTCCTATTATATACTAGGGATGTACAGGGGTCTGCCATTGCCAATTGTAAGTGTACCCAATTACATGTATCTTTAGCAGAACCCACAGCACAGTCAGAGTCAGTTTCCACCATGACCAGTTGGATGTTTGTGATGAATTATCCCTTCAGCAAAACTCTAAATCAGTCTCTAAGTTTACTACTTTTTGATTATTCACAAAATCTGAGTGCAATGTTACCCATAATAGCACATAACTTGACCCCCTGAAAAAGGGGGTGGAGTCAAGTTTACAAGTGTGTAAGTTCCTACTTCCAAAGTAGTAGTAAGTACAGCATCACACCTTGCCAGCCACTGGCACTACAACACGATCCCATAGAAAATAATGGAGGTAAGGATTTTAACTAAAGCATATGTACTACTTTTATTATTATATTACATGTATTTATATTTGTAACTAATTAAAATAATGTATTTAAATGTTATTGTAGCATATGTTCCTATCGGGTTTTACTTAAAGTCCCTACTAACAATATTTTCTATGGGTTAGTGTTTCAGCACCAATGGTTGGTCAAGTGTGGTGCTGGAAGTTCTACTGTTTTTTTTGTAGTAACATACACTCAGATTTTGTGTAAAGCTAAAAAAGTGTAAGGTAGTCAGGACCACAATATTTACTTCTTGTAATTTAGAAGATTGTTATATATCGGTTTTGTCTCAGGATTTTAAATCTTAATCACTCAGTGCAATTGTGCTAATATATCACCATTAAGGGACTGATGTAGAGTTTACCCTGCACTCTAACCCCTCATATAACTCACCTGATGTAGTGATGGAAGGAATACTTGAATTAATTGTTTTATCATTTGGAGACAGGCAGACTGTAAGCATTCTGTCGACATAGTCTCCGCTGGCTCTGCCAAAGACATACTTCTTCTGATGACCCAAAGGAGTAGGCCGACATTGGAGAGAGGACAATACACAGTTTTCTTTATTTAGTATGGATGGTGTATTCCATTTTTTTCTGCCTGAGACTGTCAAGAAAAAAATCAATAATGACTCCTATCAATTTTGGAAAGATTAACCAATATTGAGGAACAGCTAACTATGGATTTGAAACCCATGTGCCAGCAGAAAAAACTCCACTATACATCCGAAGTACGGGGGGGGGGGGTAACTCGTCAGAGACTAAACCTAATGGGGTGGCCTCTAGGATGGTACCATCTACCCTCAGTGGTATCCCCCTAACCCGTGGTTGTACACTGTAGACCACGAATATTAGTACACCAGTGAAGTTAGTAGAGGATTCTGTTCCTCATGGAAACTCCCACCTTCAGAAGGGCAAAAGGAGGGCTGGTAACCTTAATTTCAGTTAAATTCGATCCATAAAAGCTTTTTGTGTATGATCATATCAGTGCTTTCAATTGATTATGATCATTAATATGATGCAGGTTAGAGTCCTACTAGGAAATTGGTACTATATTATTTTTGACTCTAAGAACTGTCATGTTATAGAAGCCTTGCAAATGGATATTGTCAATGTTTCTGGGAAGTGGCAGCCCCTATGTGTTTTATGGGCGGGGGACTTTAATTTCACATCCTGTGAATATAGTAATGAAAGAGTTTGTGGTGTCTTGGACACAGACGGACAGCCTTTGGCACATTTCATTCATACACCACAAGGGGAGGCACTAAATACTATTATTACGATTTGGATAGGTTGACTAATAATTTTTCATCTCAGTGCCCCACTTTTTTTTGGCGGGGTAGGGAAAGTTTTATTGATTTTATATTCATTTCTAGGGAGTGCTCTTCATTGGTCTGTGTTTCTAATGTAGAACCAAAAATAGCGAGTGACCACAACCCACTCATTGTCTCATTTAAAGCAACACCTAGAATCACAGGGGCCGAGCGCTGGACGGGCTTGGCTCCCTTCCAGCCTGGTGTCACATCTCTAAACACTGCTGTGCGAGTGCTTAGGACTTGTGTGTGTTCATTCTATCCTGCTTCTGGTAGCTAGAGTTCATGCCGTATAAAAACTTAAAATAGAAACTCCCACAACACTGCTTTTTCTATCGTAAGAAAGACAGCAAACTTCCTTCAAACTTCTTGACCTACGGAGTACGGACTACATAGTAGCCTTTGCATTCCTCAGACGCCTCTAGCTGCCTGCGTAATATTTTAATGATTGAATTGTGAACGTTTATCTTTTTCTTTTTTAACAATATTGAAAACATTGCTCGCTGAAACCCCCTACCTGTTGCTGCTCTCTTCCTTCCCTCGCCCCGGTCCGTCACAGCCTGTGCCGATTGCTCAGAGGGCGTTTGGGAGTCAATCTTCCACTTCCGCCGATGCGGGGGTCAGCACTACAGCATTCAGCGCCACCAAAAGTACTTCAGGCACCTAGAGTGTGCGTGCGCAGTGGACGCGGCAGCCTTTGCATTCCTCAGACGCCGCTAGCTGCCTGCATAAGATTTTAATGATTGAATTGTGAACGTTTGTCTTCTTTTTTAACAATGTTGAATACATTGCTCGCTGAAACTCCCTACCTGTTGCTGCTCTCTTCCCTCCCTCGCCCGGTCCAACAAGGCTTGTGCCCATTGCTCGGAGGGCGTTTAGGAGTCAATCTTCCACTTCCGCCGATGCGGGCTCAGTGCTCCAGCCTTCAGGCCACCAAAAATACTTCAGGCACCGAAGGCTCGCCAAAGGCAAGCTCGCCTGCGCCAGGCCGCACCCGGCCGGGACCAGGGGCCAGTTATAATGCCCATTTTATCACCTATACAGCACTTGAGCTTCATAATCTTCAGGGCAACTGGCCCATTAGTCCTAATGTTAGGATAGCTTCTAAGAAAGTAGGGATCCTGTCCCCCAGAGACCTGTCCCCTGAATGCCTCATCCAGTGTACCGGGCAGGGCCCTTTTCTCACCAACAAGGACTTTCCGGAACCTACCAATCTTAACTCCCCGGCAGCTCGATCTCTCGTCATCACCTACTTAAACACGCACTCTATGGTTAAGCACCAGCTCAAAATTTTACAACTGCTTGATTCCGACAAACACGAAATCCTTCTCCTGTCGGAAACCTGGCTCACGGCCGACTCCACCCCCGACATCCTTGCAGCAGTGCCCCCTATTTACTATATACTTCAAGCAAACAGGGTGTTGGGCTAGCTAGGGGGCGGGGTGGCAGCTATCATCCAGCAGAAACATAAATCCACTGCTCTCGAGATCAGCAGTTTACCTCAGGTTGACAGTCTCATTTTAAAATTCGAATCTCCCAAGTTCTCTTTTATCTGTGCTCTCTTTTACCGACTGCCTGATCATATTCCTCTGTTCCCTCAATTATTTGGCGAATTAATTTCCCAGCTAGTCATTTACCATGCCAGGATTATCATCCTCGGAGACTTCAACTACTGGCCCTCTGATATACACGAGAGTTCCAGCTCCATTGAGTTCACGGACCTTCTATTAGGCATGAATTGTACCCAATATGTGCATGAAGCTAGCCATGCCAAAGGGCATATATTGTACCAAGTCTGAACCTTTAACATGGAAATCACACCTCCCTCAGTTTCTCCATGCACCTGGTCTGACCATCATTCTATTACTTTCAGCATGACCTACCCTCCTCCCACTAACCCGCCCCTGGCGGGCAACTTCCTGGCCAGAAACTGGAAACAGGCCAATATGGGTGACTTCTGCTCATTCTTAACAGCGACCTTTCCCAACGAACAGGCCCCCATCTGTCTGTAGGCTTCTAACCTTGATCATTGGCTGCAATCAGCAAGTGACAAGGTTGCCCCTTTTAAGAAAACCAACCTCAAACGCCCCCACGACGCCCAACACTGGTTCTCAGACAATTTAAAAAGAAAAAAACTGGCACTCAGACAAGCAGATCTCCGATCGCAGCGCTCTTATACACCTGAGGAGAGACCGGTGTGTGTAGCCTTGCTAAAAAATTATAAAGATTCCATCCTTCAGACCAAAACTGCTTACTTTTCCTCAGAAATTACTAACTCATTCACGAAAGCCAAAGACATTTTTTCAATAGTCGATGAGCATGTGCAACCCAACAGGGTGATTGCTAAATCTGTCCCTTCACAAATATTATGTGATTCACTGAATTCATTCTTCATCGACAAAATCACCTCTATCAAGAACAACATCCCTACCCCCACTGCCCCTACCACTCTCCTTATACCATGCAAAAATCCCTTCACGCTTGACCAAATTCCCCTGATAGAGAAGAGTTCCTGGCTTTTTTAAAAATGGTGGGATCTGGCTCCGCCAATGACTGTTGCCCCCCCCCCACATTGTGATGTCATGGACGAGCTTAGGAGAGGAGCAGATAAAAACATCACCCAGGCCCTGGAGCTTTTAGATCTGTTGGCTACTTTTGACACGGTCGATCACGAACTTCTGATCGACCGTGTCAGTAATGCCGGCATCCAGGGTCTGGCCCTTAAATCGATCTCCTCCTTTCTATATAAGCGATTCAAGGCGGTCCGTCATGCCAACTTCTCGGCAGAAAAAACTAGACTGACCTGTGGGGTCCCTCAGGGCTCTGCTTTATTGCCCCTCCTGTTCAACCTATATATGCAACCCTTGATTGTGTCTTCACGCAACAGCCCAGCAATAACCTTCAACTACGCCAACGATCTCCAGCTGGTGTTCAACATTAACTCTACCCAACACATCAGTTACCAACTTCCAATCCACCATGACGTCCATCAGTGAATGGATGTATACCAACCAACTGAAACTTAATTCCGATAAAAAGGGGCTCATACTGACTGGAGGCGCTGCCAACCCCTGGAACTCCAGTTTTTGGCCTTCACCTCTGGGCAGTCCCCCCCCCCCCGCCCAGCGGATTCTGTAAAAAGTCTTGGGGTTATCATCTGCGGCTATTTGTCCTTGAAGCCACAAATCAATGCAGTAGTATCCTCCTGTTTCTTTCACCTTCACAGAATTTGGAAGATCTGCAGGTTCTTGACCACTGAGGCCCTCACCCTGGTCCTGGTCACCTACCGCATTGATTATGTGAATGCACTCTATGTTGGCATTCCAGCATACAAGCTTCATCGCCTACAGCTTATACAAAACCAAGCAGCTAGGCTCATCTTCCCTCAACCCAAGCATCAACACATTAGTCCCCTGATGAAGAGCCTTCATTGGCTCCCGGTAGCCAAACGTTGTGTATTTAAATAGGGCTGTACCATCTTCAAAGCCCTCGCTGGTCAGGGCCCTGCCTTTATCTCCTCTAGGATCCACCAATATGTTCCCTCACGCGAACTCCGCTCCTCCCACCTTAACTTGCTCACTATCCCCACCTTCAAATGCAAAAAACATGGGGGTCTCAGGTTTTCTTCTCTGGCTCCTCGTTTTTGGAATTCCCTCCCAACTGAGCTGAGATCGGTAACTAGCTACATTCAATTCAGTACTCTTCTTAAAACTCTCCTGTTCTCACAAGCCTATGAATAAAACTCTTGTACCCCCCCTGTCGCGGTCCTTCCGCTCCTTGCGCCATGAAACCGCCTGGTGTAAGTGTGCTTTATAAATAATTTTAAAATAACATAACATGGTCGCCGGATTGATTACAACCACAATAAAGGCATAAGAATTAAGTGGGGAAAAATAAATCCACCACTTCTTGAGGAATAGTCAGCACAAATCACGACTTGATCATGGACTGCCTGGAGCAGGATTATTCCTCAATAATGATTGTACAAAACCTTGAACGGTTCTGCATTAATGTAGCAAATAGATTAACACGCCTAGCTAAGCCCAAGCAGCACCACAAGACCCTCTGGTTTAATGCAGAATGTTCTAGGGCTCACAAGAACTTAATAAATGCCCTCCAATCTACTCCCGGTAACAGAGAACAAATAAAAAGTGCTAGACATTTATATAAAAACACCATCAGCAAAAGAAAAGAGCATGGGAGGATTTGGAGAGAGCTAGTACTTTCAAAGATAGTAAAGGTTTTTGGGCCATCTTTAACTGACCTAAGTTCACTGAGGAAGTGGGAAAAATGGACTCAATGATTCTGGGTGACACTTGAGAATCTCATTTTGCGTCCATCTTCAACCCAAGTAGTAGGGAGCTGTTGGTGTCTAATGAGGTGCTTTCAGTAGACATGACACAAGTAGCAGAGTTCAGTGCCTTGCTCACGATGGCAGAGGTGGAAGAAGCACTTGTAAAGGGGATAAGTCGGAAGGCACCAGGACCCGATGGAGTCCCATTGGATCTTTTCAACTCACATACAAATCTGTAGGCACCCCTGCTGACTAATGTTTTTAAATCTGTGGTGACTGGTCTAATCTCAGCTTCCTGGAAAGAGGCCATGGCTGTACCTGTGCTTAAAAAAGGGAATAGAATTGACCCTGCCTGTTACAGTCATATTTTCCTTATTGATTCCACTGTCAAGGTATTGGGTAGGGTAATCGTCGCCCGATTAGAGACCTGGGCAACCAACAAGGAGTTTATCTCAAAAACCCAGTATGGTTTCCGAAGGGGGCTGGGAACAACAGAGCAGTGCCTACATTTGTCCGTGGTCATGGGCAAGTACATGAAGGCAAAGAGGAGTTCTATCCACCTTGCCTTCATGGACTTGTTCAGTGTATTTGATACCGTCAACAAGGAGAAACTGTGGGCGCTAATGATAGAAATGGGCTTTGATAATGCACTGATCCTGCTTTTAACAAGACTTCATGCTAACACCTCTGTCTCCATAAGATTCGGTCCACATGGGGAAAGGACGAAGCCCATTGCCACAACTGAGGAGTGCGGCAGGGGTGCATTTTAGCTCCTTTTCTTTTTCTGATCTACACAAATGGCCTGGAAGTGTTTTTTATTGGGAAAGAAAATCGATTTTCCTTGTAATAAAGGCCAACCAGTTCCGATACTCTGGTATGCGGACAACACTGTACTCATGGCCTTGACGGCCAGTAGTCTACAAACCTCTTTGGACACCTTTACAAATGTCATGGCGGCTTTAGACTTGAAGGTTAACTTTTCAAAGTCTTATATAATGGTATGCAGCCCAAAGAACACCCAAATCAGAAGTTTTATTGTAATGGGCAAGTCCATTGAAAAGGTGGAAACATTTACAAATTTGGGAAATATGTTTAAGAAGGAGATGAAATGGAATTCTCTAATCATGGCAAGGGCACAGCAAACAAGCAGAGTTGTGGAGGGGCTGTTTAGATTTGCCTGTATGTTAGGCCATAAGACAGAGCCCGAGCTTGATACTTTATACAAAGCAAAATGCCTTTTGGGGGCATCTGATGGGGCGGGTGTGTGGGGAAAACAAAAAAGCCGCCAATTACAAGTGGCGGAAAATAAGTTTATAAAACGCTTGCTGATGATTCCAAACAGCTCTGCCACCTCTTTTTCTCACCAAGAAGTGGGGATGGAATTTATAGAAGACTGCATTGGCTCTGCCCCCCCTCCTCTTATGGGCCAAAATATGGGTCTCTGGGTGAGCACTTTTGAAATATTGCCAGTGGGTACCAACGATCCGTGAGGGAAATGGCAAGCTCCATTGTCCCGCCGTAAGGGAAATGACCACCGTGAATACCGGGGACTACATCCCCCAACAGCCCCGGCAGCCCCGGCACTCCTGTGACGCTGCCACTGCACCTGCTGAATCCATAAGACCACGGAGGGTCGAGCGGCCAGTGGGGAGCAGTTTTGAAATATCGCCAGTGGGTACCGACGAGACGTGAGGGAAACAGCAAGGTCAAAGGGCGGGCCGTCTGTGGCCGTCCGGGGCAGGAGGAGGCAGGGCAGGGCCAGCCCCCTGACATCGTAAGATGGGTAAGCGCAAGAAAGTCAATGACGCAGAGGAGGGGGGAAGCAAAGCAAAGGTACCAAAACACTCGAACTCTATTCTGACGTATCTCTCTTCTGCTGTGGGGGCACTTACAAAGGAAATTGCGAATGCCGAATACCAACTGGGCCTGACACCTTCATCCCAATCCACTACCCCTAACACTCAGGACATCCAGAACCCTGTTAAAGCTTCCCATATCCCCCTTGAACCTGAGGTGATTATTGCTAATCCCATCCCACCAGCTATTTCCGGTGCTGACTTACTTCCAGACTGTACCATAACGCTTCCTGTTTGCCCTAGCGCTCAGCAGTGCGATCCATCCCCTAAGCGGAAACGGGGAAAACTAAAGAAAGCTCCTGTTGTGCTACCTGGGGTACCAGACTCTTTGGGAGACCAGATGGAGGCCCTTTTTATTGCCTGGATTGAGCCCCTACTCACTGATATTGCAAAGGATATCGTGGACACCTTGAACACCTGCTTGGAAGAACTCTTAAAGATGTGCTCACTTCTGGAAAGACCTGTACACGATCATACTCTGCATTTAAAAGCACACAATGTGGGGCCCGCAGGTAATGGTAACAGTGGTAATGAGGAGGTCAAAACAGGGGATTCGGACCACCCCACATTGAGGCGGTGCAAGTTAAAGTTAACGACCGGATGAGGGATCCTTTAACCTCTCATAAAGGTTTGGAGGTAATTTTACCACACCTTAATATTCCCGCTCGCCCAACTGAACAATCTAAGGTTCCCATTAATAAAGGGTAAGACCTAGCCAGGTCAACCTGGACTTACCACCGGAAGCTGCCCCACTTGTTGCCATCTTTACCGGGGTACCCCACTCATTTAGGGAGAGCTTGAATCTGTCCCAGATCTTATGGTAAGAGCGCGTTCCTGGTGTGATGTTGTTTGCAGCGGGGCTTTAATCTCCGACATGATCATTTTTGTATGGAGGGTGGGCTGGATAGGGTGGCGTGCGAAGTCCGTACAGGGGGACTGTGTCCTAATCAATTTTGACAGGGCCAATCTGGCAGATAGACTGTTCTGGGACGGGTCACATATTTCTGTAAGAGACCAACTGAGACCTGTCCCTTTGGGTTATTTTTATCCCCCTTAGTAAAGTCTTATGGTGACCTCCGACCATCAACAGGGAGGCGGGGAATGATCCCAGTTTTGGGGGGGACATGTCCAGACGTGCATGATCGCATTAATACCCTAAGGACAAACACTGCAGCCCTGGTACCTGTTCCCCATTCAGTATCTAGCCCTGTCGTGGGTTGCGGACCGGTCTTGAGTAATCGTTTTGCCCCTTTGTCGGGTTTAGAAGATATTGATTGACTGGCGGACCTGAGGCCTGCTCCGACGGTTGAGGCTCCCATTCCTGATGAGGGTATAGCTTGTAAAATCCTCAGTTGGAAGTGGCTGGGGTCAGAGCTAAAAGAAGAAATGATGCATGGGTTAGCTTCGTCATCAGCCATGACATTGTAGCACTGCAGGAAACATGGGACACCTCACCTGGTCTCTGGTTGGATGGTTTTGTAAGCTTTGCCGATCCGGCAGTCCCTAGCATCACTGGTAGAGCCACGGGAGGTCTTATTCTCCTATTTTCATTAAAACTTAAGGGGGCTTTAAAAATAATCAATAGTAGCTCACCAAATCTTTTAATTGTGGAAAGGGATGTTTCCCCTAGCAGGAAAACCTTCTTTATCAACTTTTATAACTCTTGGAACAGGGATAATGATAATGACCATATCGCTACCCTGGAATCCTTTTTATTTTCAGTCGGTCAAGGTAAAAACACTAATGATGAGTTCATCCTATTGGGCGATTTTAATATTCACCCCTGTAATAACATGTGTAGCATAGGCGACCCCATGGGCCCCCCTAGCTCAGGGGCCACTCATTTTGAGCATACCAAGGCTGGAGAGGCACTGGAAGAGTTGCTAGCTAATTCTAACCTATCCGAACCTATGACCCCGGATGGGAAGATGAGATTAAATACCTAAAAGGGTTCAGACCCTGGGTCTGTCATAGATTATATATTTGTGACTCCGGGGATCTTACACTGGGCTCTTTCCTACGCAACAGTTGATTCCCCGTTCAGCGTTCATAATCCTGTCTTACTTGAAGTGAAATGGAGGGATTTCATGAACCCATGTCATGGCCTGTTAAGATTAGGTCAGTGCTTCACCCCGTGGATCAGGGGAGAAGGATAAAGTGGGCAAACGTGGTCCCTGAAACCTTTTATGCAGATTCCTCCCAAAATTGAGGGTTATATGGCTATTTGTGGGGACCTGAGTGCAACAAATCATGAAATAATGGGGCATTTGAATCCATATGCACACATATCTCTTCAGATCTGGGCAGGGAGCAAATAATCACCGTCGATGGTTCAACACTAAGGGGCCGATTAGGATGGAGGATTTTCCGCCTCCTCCGGGCCGGCGGAAGCCACCTCCGGCCCGGAGGAGGCGGAAAATCCTCTGCGGACTCACCAAAGACCCACCGCCGCATTACGATGGCTGGTGGGTCTTGGTTTCTGTCCGCTGCTTTTCCGCCGCGGTCGGATTACAACCGCGGCGGAAAAGCTCTCATTTGGCTGGCAGTGTCTATCAGACACCGCCAGCCAAATTAGGAAGCATTAGTAAACATGCTTTTCCGCGGCGGTTTTTCCGCCGTGGAAAAGCATGTGTACTTTTGATTTTGGGGGCCCGTTGCGGGCCCCCAGGGTGTTGGCGGGTGGGGGGTGCACATGGGGGGTACCTATGGTACCCCCCAGCATTTGCATGCACAATGCGGCAGGCACCGCGCGGTGCCTGCCGCTTTGTGCATGTAAATGTAAAACATGCACTTTTAACATTGCGGCGGGTGCTGCTTGAAGCAGCACCCGCCGCAATGTTAAATATCCAGGATGTGACCGCCAGGGTGGCGGTCACATCCTAATCGCACATGAGGGAACGCCGCAGCCCCTGCGGACGTTCCCTCATACTCTGGGGTCGCGGACGGACTCAAGTCCGTCCGCGATCCTAATCGACCCCTATGTGTTCAAAAGCACATAGAGCATTCATGTCAGCCCTACAACATAACCCGAGAGACAAGGCGGTCATCACACTGCTAAGGAGAGAGTAGAAGCAAGCTATCAAACAAAGGAAGGACAACATAAAGGCAGCGGCTTGGGACAATCTACTTTCAGTAGACGTTCTCCATAATAGCAGCAAATTCTGGACAATAATCAATGAGCCTTTTTTCTCGGACTTGGACAATTGTGTCACGGATTGTGTCATTCCCGATGACAAATGGCTGAGCCATTTTAGAGCAGTCTAAGGTGATTTGGACTCAGAAGTCTCAGGCTATATAGGAACAGTCCCTGAGGCTGGACCAGTAACCTTCAATGAAGCAGAGGTGGAGCTAGCAATCTCAGAGTCAACTAAAAACAAAGCCTCAGGGCTGGATTGGGTGCCAGTAGATTTTTATAAATATTCCCCGAAGCTTTGGGCCAGAATATTGTCTAACATATTTAAAGATGCCAACTGATTTTTTTTTCCTACTTCTTGGGCCACCGCAATTATAGTGCCGATCTTTAAAAAAGGTCGGTGCGATGACCCAGGGTGTTATAGACCCATATCCCTCCTAGATTCTGCAATAAAGATCTTAGGCAGAGTCCTTCTGGTCAAGTTGAGGGACAGTATTGAGGGGTGTGGGGGGCTATCAAACATCCAGCAAGTGCAGTGCTCCAATCTGCACTTGCTGATCGCCAAGTATACGGTAGCCAAGGAGGGTCGTTATTTTTGGCCTTTAAGGACCTCTCCTCGGCTTACGACTTGGTGAACAGGGCCAAGTTATGGGCAATCCTCCTGCAACTTGGCATAGACGGGGCATTAGTTAAATTTATCGCATCCCTCCATCAAGAGCTGTTCTCCCAAATCCGGGTCACTAACTAGGGAAGGTGCACTACCAGCTTTAAATCCATGCATGGAGTGCGCCAGGGCTGTATTTTGGCCCCCCTCCTTTTTACCATCTACATCAACGGCCTGGGATGACATCTGGAGGAGGTGGATGGGGACGTCCCGCGTATAGGAGAAAAAAAGATCCCTGCTCTCCTATACGCGGATGACGCCGTCCTCATAGCCCGCACTGACAATGGCCTGCAGCTCTTACTTGATGCATTTGGGGCATTTATGGACAGGCTGGACCTAAAGGTAAATGCTAATAAATCTCATACCATGGTGGTCGGATTCCATAGGAACAGGGGCAAACCAACATTTTTTAAATGTAAGGGCGAGGTGGTTACTAGGGTAGCTGTTTTCCCATACCTGGGGGTGCTCTTTGACGAGAGGGGCTCTTGGGTCCCTCAGGTAAGGGTAAAGAGCCTATCCGTGGCTAGATAAACCATGGCACTCATGGGTTTCACAAAAAGGTTGGGGGCAAGGCCCATGGAGGTCCTGCTCAAGGTCTATAATGCTAAATGCATCTCAATCGCGATGTATGGGTCGGCCCTATGGGGATATGTACATTTAGAGACAATCCAGAGGGTAGAAAACAGGTTCCTGCATTCCTTGTTGTCAGTGACCCAGTCGAATCCGACTTTTTTTTTCAACTCATGCGAAGCTGGGCCTGGATTATGTCACAGACAGGCTTAACCTGGCGCCGTTAACATTCTGGCTTATGATCTGGCTAAACAAGGAACTAACCCTTAATCACGCGATCTTAGCAGATGTAAGGTCCTTAGAGAATTCCCACAAAGTGTCCTGGTTGGAGTATCTGAGAAAATCCTTTGAACATATGGGACGCCTGGACCTCTTCTTGTCACCATCCTGTATCAGGAAGGCAGATGTGAATCTGGTCAAAAAACAGTTTATGGAAAGGGCCAGTCTAGCCATGGAGTATAGGGAATTGTTGAAACCCACTGTGCGATCCCACTATATGCTTTTGGGTTCAACCTCACTTGAGCATTACCTTATAACTGTCACAAAGCCATTTCATAGGTTTTTATTGGTAAAGTTTAGGTTTAATTTGATTCATTTTTATTTGGGCAATTATCCAACTTAGGTCAAACATGATCTAACCACCCATTGCACTTGCGATCAATTCTCAACCCAAGACACAATGCACTTTGTGATGTTTTGCGGGCTCTAATTGGACATCAGAAAAAAATACCTGCGGCCTATTTTGAAGGAGGCTGGCTTTACACAAGTGAGGCCGGCATTAGTTTTCCTCCAGTCTTTGAGAAGCATTTTGTGTAGCAAATTTTTTAGCGGCGGCTTTGAGGATTAAATTGCATAACGCCCCACGGTTTGTGACATAATGAATTTTTATCATGTTATTTACATGTTTTTAACCTTTTGACCTACTGTATTGCACATACTGAAAATGAAAATGTATCAAATAATTTTATACGTGTACAAATATATTTTTATGCCTTTTATGATTTTTATAAATCGAATAAAGTTTATTTGACTGACTGGGTCTCTGAAGAGTTACATTTTTCAAGGGAGATTATCAAAGACTGTTTTTATCTGGATAAGTCTGTGAAGATTCCATGGCTCCTTTTTGAGAGGGATAGGTTATTTGAGATTGGGTTGGGCGAATACTTTGACACCCCGATGAGTATTCCTACAAATGGGAAGGTTGTAATAAAAGAGGAGTACAACATTTGGGCAAACTCGCGTCATTCGCAATTGGAGGCATCAGGTCCTAGCTGCCTGTTTATGCCAAAACAGCAATTTTACCTATCCTTTACAGAGAATAGCCAGATGCATTTTATTTTAACAAGATACTACCAAGGAACTTTGCTCTTTTTAGTGGCATTTCCCAAACAATCTGGCTACAATAGTACAACCCGGAGCACCTTGCACTTTACTCTTTTCTGTGCACTTTATAAATAACAGAGGAGTAGTTTTTTGGTACCCTCGCTAATGAATATTCAGCCATGTACATATGTCAAGGGGTTTAGACACCTGCAATAACTGACCAATTCTGTTATCTGTAGTGCGGTGTTAAATTTTATTAAAACAGCAATGGGTATTAGGAAACGTTATGAATTACAGTAACTGGTTTGGGACACAAAATGATTTGTAAATTTTAATGTCAAACAATTATGAAATTCTATGGTTGATGATTCACTTAATTTTAATCGTAATTTTATCCCGCTGGACTTTTTATTTCTTTTACATATTTTATAAATGTATTATTTGTTTGTTGAATTTCGTGTTCCTGTGCTGAATAAAGTTAATTTGACTTGACGTGGGTGCATTGGGTTTTTGTGTGTCGTAAAAAAACTCCTACTTAGGGAGTTTGTTTCAGGAATTTTTTTTTTGAAAAGGTTGATTTGCACCGGTCATGGATGACAGTATTGTGTTTCAAACTTTTCCTAAATCGGCAAGGCCCACCATGAAAGGTGTCTAAACTCTAAATCAGGCTCTAAGTGTCAGTGTTTGTGGATAGGTTTTTCAGATGAATCAAAATCAGCTTTTCTAATTCTGCTGCCTGATAGTGGTCTATTCTAATTTGTCCTTTGAACAGTTTAATTTCCTCTGATTTGTCATTTTGGAGTTCATTTACAAGCCCATTTTACTGCTGGTGTCTCACTTTTTTGATGCACTACCAGTGCAGTGTGCCTGCCCATATTTACAAGGCCATGTAAAGCCAACCTGTGTGGCCTTTGATGACCTTGTACACATGGCCCTCTTTCACACATTACTCTGCATAAATGGGGCGTTCCATGGGTGTTGCTATGAGTGTTCCCACGTAACATCCATGCAATCTAACCCATTCAGAGATTTGCTAAGTTTTGTAAACCTGGGAATGCATTAGAGTCCTATGCCTCCCCAGGTGAGGGGTAAGGGAGGTGCAACAAATAGAAATACCTTTATTTCTCCTCATTTTTCATTTTTCTGTGTGTGCTGCTTTCTGCAGCACAGATAGAAAGAGGAAAACACCTGTTGTGATTGTTTTTGTGCAGGAAGTTGTTCATTCCTGCACAAAAACAATCACCCCTACAACACTTACACCCTTGCACCATGGCACAAGGTTCCATGCTTTGGCGTATGGCAGCTCATTGTGCACCAGTGCAGGGTAAAAATACTTTAATGCGCCAAATCTTCTAGATATGGCACATTACTGCCTTTTTTAACGCGAGGCAGCACAGCAGGAAGGTGTGCTGCGATGCTGTGCATCAAAATATTGTAAATGAGTTTCTTTGTTTCCTCAAGCCTGTCTTATGGTCTGAGCTTTCACCTAAGATTATGGCATCTGTATTTCACAAAATCTTAGTCAGTCTCAATGGCGATCTGGACTTCTCACCTCAATGTGCAGTTTAACATTACCTCATTCTTCTCCAACTCCCATTGTTTTCCAGTGCAAAATGCCATCATGTCATGTCCTTGCACTTACTCCCGGATTTCATACACTCTAATCTTTTCCCAGCAGCTTTTACTTCCAAATTTTTTATTCTTACTGCACATGTACCCCCTTTCTTGCTCTCAGTGTCGAAAGTGATATGTTACCATTTCACCTATTTCTATGCCAATCTCTAACACACATATCCATTTGGTAAACCCACTCCAGTTAGTTCTCCAATTCCAGTGCCTCAACTGTGGATGTGATGAGATTGATGCCATTAAGCAAAGTATCTGATTTTTGTATTTGTTAAAAAAAAAATCCTGACTTTATTTCTACCAACTACATGTGCCCTCGTAATTTTGATTTCTATCCCTTCTGATGGTAATAATTTAATCTAGTGTCATCCATTTGAGTTTTACTCCATGGAGCTTTAGGTTTTCTGTATCTGTATTGATTTTCTGGTTAATATTTGGTGCATAATATCAGCTTTGAAGCATCAAGTTACGTGAGGGGGTGGGTTATGTGTGTCTTTGCTCTCTCAATTAAAGAGAGCTTTATTCGATTGTGTAAAAACTATCATAACGCACAAAAATATTAGCAACGAAATTCTATATATCTAAAACAACTTCATATAAAAATTCACTCATTTATACATACCAGTAAAAAATCCCACATTCATGAGATAAAGAAATAATCAAAGGTTAAAAATAGATTAAATAAACACTTGCTTTCTTTGACTCAAAACCTTTTTTTAAAAAGTTACCGTCCGAAAAACGCTATGTACATTATCTAGTTGTTGTAATGCCAAAAAGGCAGGACGACATTGGCAAAGCCCAAACTGTTTTAACACAAGAACTAACCACACTTTCTTAAGGTTCGTATAAAATCTACAAAAGAAAGTGACATGAATCATGGTTTGTTCAGAAATGTTATCACAGGGGCATAGCTGGAGGCCATGAGACCAGTCATTTACATTAGGAAAAGTAACTAGTCTATGAAAGATTCCTAAACGGAATCGAATGAGGAGGTACCTATCATAATCTGTAGAAACAAAAACGAGGTAAGGTTGTATATGGAAAGGGGAGACCACTCGGTCACCCCGAACGTATGGATGGGTGCCCCGATCCCCCGGGAAACCGTTGCGGGCGGGGGGCATGTCCCGGCCGGTATGCCCATAGCGGTGTGGTCGGAGCACGCCCCGACGCCTAAAAGGGTTGTCCTAAACACCCGCCCGGAGGTCCGTGCACCGATGGGCGGGATGGGGTCGCGGCCCTGCCTTCCCGCTGCTGGATAAAAGGCGCGGGAATCCAGAAAAAGGTCTTCTTGTTCCTGCGCTCTGAAGGCTGCACCACTCGTCGCTCGTGAGCCCTCAAGGGGAACAAGCTGCAGTTTTTTGAACGTTTAATCGTTGTTTTTTCTGTTTCAGTCGTCAAGGCGTAGCTGGAGTTCGAGTCGCTACTGGACAACAGGCAGAGATAAAGCAGAACGCAGGTATGCCTGGCAAGAAGAGCGGAAAGAGCTCCGAGATGGAACGAATGCTGCGCACACTGGTGAACCGAGTGTCGGCGATGGACAGAAAATTCGGTAAAGTAGACCAGCTGGGTCGGGGCTTGGCGGATCTCCAGAAACAAGTGGAGGCCCAAGCGGGGCCCTCAGGGCGACCTAAGAGGATTGTGGGGCCTGCTTTGCCAAACATTACCCCAGGGGGGGGGCAAGGGGAAAAAGAGGAAGGTGAAAGCGGGTTCTAGCGAGGCCCCAGTCCCGATGGAGGTCCCACTGGTCCCAGTAGCACCAGCGTCCAGCCCGGTACCCACACCGGATGGGAGATTGCCAATCCCTGTGGCTATCACACCGCTGGATAACGACCAAATGCCTCACGAACTAGCGCTTCAGTTGGCGGCTGTGTACCCTGGTTGAAGAAGGGAGCGGGGGGATCCGCGGCTGTGGAAGACCCGGCCGAAGAAGCTAGGCAGATTATCGAGCAGCTAAGGCAGACAAGGGGTGCTGGGACAGCGAACGTGCCTTCTATTTCTCCACAGGTGCCGAATCTGGTCGCGGTCGAAAACCAGAATAAGTCCACGGACACGGCTGGAGGTGCGGCGGAAGCCGTTAAGAGATCACTCCCAATGATGGGGGAGGGCGCGGTACCCTCAAGGTGGGAAAGCTTGGCGCGACATATTCCTATGGCAACTAAGGAAATGGTGTGGGCTAATAAATACATAAACATGTTTTCATTGTTGACTGATCATCGGGAGTTAGAATATGCCAAGACTCAGAAGGATTTATGGCACCCCAGTGTATGGCGGGCAAAAATGGCAGAATTCAGGGTCGAAGAGTCTATGATGAACCGGATCAGGGCCTTT
Organism: Lissotriton vulgaris; assembly: GCF_964263255.1. Lineage (NCBI taxonomy): Eukaryota > Metazoa > Chordata > Amphibia > Caudata > Salamandridae > Lissotriton > Lissotriton vulgaris. Next base: position 658,833,423 of record NC_141689.1, read on the forward strand.
TCTATTTTTGTAGCAATTATCGCTGAAAGAACACCAGAACTGTTGAGTGACCTGGCTTGCTACCAGAGCAGGATCACGGGCTTCCATGAGAAATATGGAGGAGAAGAATGGAAAGGGTATGACATGGCTTTTAGAAAAGCGAAAGAGTTTAATGAAACATTGACTTTGGATTGTTTGGATACTGTATCATGGCATGGGCAGTTCTTGACGGGATCAGCGGGTGAATCAGGGTCGAGCGCAAACGGCTCCAGGGCCTTTCAACAGAAACATCCTCAGCCCTTTCGACCAACCTACGGGGAGGAGTCTCAGCCTAGATCGAGCGGGAACGGAAATAGGCGAGGAGTGTGTTGGGGTTTCAATAAGGGAACGTGTAGCAGGCCGCAAGGAACGTGTAAGTTCAGGCATGTGTGCTCTAGTTGTGGTAACACCTCTCACCCCAAAACTAGCTGCCGATCCAGAACCAATGGTAGCGGAGGAAAAGAGGATACCAAGCAGGATTGATACGGTGCCGCGGAAGTCCAAACAATCGCCCGTAGATATTCTGGCTTTGACCCCGTGGCTGAACAAATACCCTTTCATGGGTCCGCTGGGGTCCTGCGAGATGGCTTCTCGTATGGCTTCAGGATCCCGGCGGGTGATTTTCGGGGGGCCCCCTCATGTAAAAGCCAACTGTCAGTTCAGCACAACCCGGCGGTTGCCGCCACAAAGATCGCCAAAGAGGTTGGCTTGGGGCGGGTTGCAGGACCTTTTAGTGACCCACCAACGGCCGATTTTGTGTGTTCCCCACTAGGGGTAGTGCCTAAAAAGGACCCAGGGGAATACAGGCTCATCCATAATTTGTCGGCACCAAGGGGGGCTTCCGTCAATGAGGCGATCGCTCCAGACATTTGCCATGTGAGGTATGCATCTTTCGATGACGCAGTGGTAATGTTGAATCGCTTAGGCCCCGGTGCATTGTTAGCAAAATCGGATATTGAATCTGCATTTAGGTTGCTTCCGGTGCATCCACAGGATCAGCACTTGCTGGGTTTTACATTTCAGGGGAAATACTACATGGATATGTGCATGCCGATGGGTTCAATTTCGTGTGCCTATTTTGAAATGTTTAGCTCATTTCTGGAGTGGGTGTTCTCCAAGGCCACAGGGCACCAACATGTGATGCGTTATCTTGATTTCCTGTTTCTCGGCCCAGCGGGCTCTCGGGACTGTGCACGGGCATTGCAGGACTTCTGCGTGCTCATGCGGGGTTTCGGGGTACCGTTGGCGCCAGGTAAGACGGTGCGGCCGACTACCTCCCTGGAGTTTCTGGGTATCGAACTAGACTCCGTGGAGGGTTGCTTCCGCTTGCCGGCGGAGAAGATCGCCAAATTCAGGGCTTCCTTGTTGCAGTATCTTCGGAACGAGAGAGTGACACTGCACCAATTACAGCAAACAGTGGGTCAGCTTAACTTTGCATTAAGGGTTATGCCGATGGCTCGCCCTTTCTCACAATCCTTTGCCCAGGCCATGGTTGGCCTCAAGGATGGGCACCATCGCACGAGACTGTCGACAGAGGTTCACTCATTTGGCTGGCATTCCTGGCGGATTTCAACGGCCGAGTAGTCTAGAGCAAAGCCCCGGCCTCGTCGGCGGAACTAGGCTTATGGACTGATTCGGCGGGCAGCGTGGGGTTCGGCGCGATCCTTGGAAACCGTTGGTCGGCCCAAAGATGGCCAGTATGGTGGGAAACAAGCGGTTTGACGAGTAACATTGGCTTTCTAGAGCTATTCCCCAACTGGGTGGCCATGTCGGCATGGCCGGAGGAGTTCAGAGACCGCTCTGTGGTATTTTGGTCCGATAACATGACTGTGGTGGAGTGCATTAATCAGCAGGCAGCACGCTGCAAATGGATATTGCGATTGTTGAAAGAAATTGTGTCGAAATGCTTGAGAGTAAACGTACAATTCAGGGCAAAACATGTGCCGGGTGTACTGAATAATGCAGCTGATGCGCTCTCTAGTTTCAAAATGCAGGCTTTCAGGGATTGTTTACCCTCAGCGGAGCTAGTGGCAGCGCCATTTCCCGAAGCATTATGGCAAATCGGCGCCCCGGACTACAAAACCTCGTGGCAGCCAGTTTAGCGCCCAGGACAAGGAAAGCTTATGAAGGGGCGTTCCGCTCGTACTGCGCCTTTTTGGGCCCGGCATGGGAGCATAGATGGGGTCAGGAGGGGTCCTTTACCCAATTTTTAGTGGCACTTCATGAGGAGGGCCGGTCGGCGGCAATCGCCAGTCGGTATAAGGCCGCCATACCAGGCACCCAATAGGACTTGACAGATTGACCTCCTTGTTGGCTAAACTGGAGGAGACATGCTCCTCACCTAGCGAGGGTGTATTATTCCGGGCAGCGTTCGCGTTGGCTTTCTATGGGGCCTGCGGGTGAGCGAACTAGTGGCTGCCAACAAAAGAGATACGGAGGGGGGTCTGCGCAAGGATCACACGCAAGTGAGGGAGGATTCTCTGCTGATCGCAATAGCCAGGTCAAAGACAGATCAGGAGGCCCAGGGGAATAGCATTGTGTTGCAGTGTGCTCCAGGTGGTCCCTGTGGTTCAGTGAGGCATGTTGAGGCCTACCTAAAACAGAGGTTGACAACGTGGGGGGGGGGGCCTTGCTGCGACATGCGGACGGCACCCCGTTAACAAAGTTTCATTTTCAGAGGGTGCTGGCAATCACGATTGCAGCGGCGGGCTTGAACCCGATTGATTTTGGGACCCATTCATTCAGGATAGGGGCCGCTACAGAAGCAACGGCTCAAGGTCTGCAGGCAGACAATGTTAAACAGATAGGCCGCTGGTCTTCGACTTGTTTCAAACGGTACGTGCGGCTGCACATGTTGTAAGTTACTGAAGAAGTGCACTCACGCTTGGTTTTTGTTTGGATTACAGTTTCAAGAGCCTGTGACGCAGGGCGGAAATTGGGACCAGCCCAGTGTCAGCTAGCCACCACTTCAGGAACAAGGAATGGAAGACGAGTGGTCTGGGTCGTGGGCCACTCATACGTGAGGCGTGCCGGGGACATATTCAAGACAGGTGATGCGATCCACACATCTGAGGAATATGGTTTCAGGGTGTCCTTCCATGGGAAGGGCGGCCTGTGTATTGACCAACTGCAAAGTTCTGTTGAAGAATTATTAGGGTGGCACAGGTCACCGCCATCTGTAGTCATAGTGCACATTGGGGGCAATGACTTGGTAAGGTTGGGCAGACAAGCTTTAATTGAGCACATACTTTCTGCAGTTAGTTGGTTAGCAAAGACGCTCCCGGGATGTACAATAGCTTGGTCTCACATGATTCCGCGGAGGGAATGGTGGGGTGGTTTGTCCACAACAGCGTTGAACCATTCAGTAAAGAGGGTCAGCAATAAAATGGAGAAATTGTTTCGCTCTGCTCATCTTCAAAGCATATCTCATGGGTGCATCTGGGGCGATCACTGTTATTCTGATGATGGGGTACACCTGTCCAGGGTGTGGAATGACTTATTGATAGGAGACATGATATCTTGGCTAGTGGGGTTGAAGAGACATGACCTATAGGAGGTGTGGGGGTGCCAGATAGTCGGTAAACTATCTGGCCTGTGGCGGTAAGGTCATGATCGGTGAGCAGTGATTTCAAGGTCCCTAGGGGGGGCGCCACCCATTATGGATGGGAGCGCCTGGGGGGAGGTGGCCATTGGCCCCTCCCACGGGGGGGCGGCACCCAATACGGATGGGTCGCCCAGGGGGAGACGGCCATAGGCCCCTCCCAGGGGGAGACGGCTATATGCCCCTCCCCAGAATTTCCCGGGGACCGGATATCCGCTCTGGCGGAAGAGCGTGCGGGGAAAGAGGGGGAGTCCACGCTGTCCTTCTTACGGATACCCCGCACGGGAACTCGGACGACCTCAAGATGGCTTCGAGTGAAAGGGGGCCCCCATGACAAGGGAAGTTACAGTTGGCTATGAGGGTAAAGTCCTCTGCGCATGCGCCACTCACACGTGAGAGCGGGAATTTGGTGATAGGGACCTGACACCGGTTAAGACCTTGCCGTTGGCTCCTAACGTTAGGATGTACAAATTCATATGCAATGCATTATGTCATGATGTTAGACTCGGTTAGGAAATCTTTGTATTAGAGATTTGTTAAGGTTAGCCTGAATACCTGTCTTCATCAAATGTAATGGAAGTTGAATTTGTACATACATGATACATGAAACGTTTTAATTTAAAGTTTTAAATTTTGTTTCAAATTTTAATAAATACGGCCGGTGGGGTCGTGAGGCCCCCCTGCCTTCCAAAAGTTCAAACTGTGTCTGTCTCCTCCTATTGGGATTGGTGGTGGAAGGGGTGGCGGGCATCCCGGCCCATTTGGAAAGGGGAGACCACTCGGTCACCCCGAACGTATGGATGGGTGCCCCGATCCCCCGGGAAACCGTTGCGGGCGGGGGGCATGTCCCGGCCGGTATGCCCATAGCGGCGTGGTCGGAGCACGCCCCCGACGCCTATAAGGGTTGTCCTAAACACCCGCCCGGAGGTCCGTGCACCGATGAGCGGATGGGGTCGCGGCCCTGCCTTCCCACTGCTGGATTAAAGGCGCGGGAATCCAGGAAAGCGTCCTCTTGTTCCTGCGCTCTGAAGGCTGCACCACTCGTCGCTCGTGAGCCCTCAAGGGAACAAGCTGCAGTTTTTTGACCCACCCACCAGCCCCTGTTGCAAAAATTTGGGAATAAACAAAGTTCTAAGTTGCAATTTGTTGGTAATAAAACATGTCTTGTGGGAATTGTTGCCTTCATCGTAAGTCGATGCCAAGAGTATGCATGTAACTGAATACTTGCTTATAGGCCTTTTTTCCTTTGTAAAAATGTTAAGGAATGCATACAATAAAGAACGTTCTGTGCTATAGGACCTTTCTTCCTTTGTAGCAATGTTAAAGTCATTGGATATATCGAGCTGTACTTTAAGAGTAAGCATAGGGTTTTTCTCCCTAGTAGGTAACTAACTGTCATATTTATTTAGTCTTCGGTCGGGCAGTAAGGTCATGATCGGTGAGCAGTGATTTCAAGGTCCCTAGGGGGGGCGCCACCCATTATGGATGGGAGCGCCCGGGGGGAGGCGGCCATTGGCCCCTCCCACGGGGGGCGGCACCCATTACGGATGGGTCGCCCAGGGGGAGACGGCCATAGGCCCCTCCCAGGGGGAGACGGCTATGTGCCCCTCCCCAGAATTTCCTGGGGGCCGGATATCCGCTCCGGCGGAAGAGAGTGCGGGGAAAGGGGGGTAGTCCACGCTGTCCTTCTTACGGATACCCCGCACGGGAACTCGGACAACCTCAAGATGGCTTCGAGTGAAAGGGGGCCCCCACGACAAGGGAAGTTACAGTTGGCTATGAGGGTAAAGTCCTCTGCGCATGCGCCACTCACACGTGAGGGTGGGAATTTGGTGATAGGGACCTGACACCGGTTAAGACCTTGCCGTTGGCCCCTAACATTAGGATGTACAAATTTATATGCAATGCATTATGTCATGATGTTAGACTCGGTTAGGAAATCTTTGTATTAGAGATTTGTTAAGGTTAGCCTGAATACCTGTCTTCATCAAATGTGATGGAAGTTGAATTTGTACATGATACATGAAACATTTTAATTTAAAGTTTTAAATTTTGTTTCATATTTTAATAAATATGGCCGGGGGGGTTGTGAGGCCCCCCTGCCTTCCAAAAGTTCAAACTGTGTCTGTCTCCTCCCATTGGGATTGGTGGTGGAAGGGGTGGCAGGCATCCCGGCCCATATTAAAAGTTGTTAAGATCAGCTGGTTATGTATGACAGTGGATTTTGCCATTTCAGATGATAATCTAGCAGAGACTAATAGTGTCAAGCTCTCTGATTTTAATTCCTTCCTAGTTATTCTCCCAATATCTCTTGGGTTGATAAAGTATTCTAAATGATCGAGATCTTGCATAAAGTTACGGACTTGGCTTATATGTGGGATCCTCAGGACCCCATCCAACGTCAAAACGTTCAGAAGAATATCTCAATTTGTTTTTGCCTCTTCCTTAGTCCAGAGTCTGTGCCATAGCAGCACAGGCTTGAGCTTAATTATGTCAGAAAAAAAAGGGGAGGCCTGGCTTTGCATGGCAGATATGGGCCGCAGAACCATTCGGGACAGATACAATATGCTTTAAAAAGATGTTTTCAACTCTTTGGATGGGAAGCAAGTCTACTGGCCCCAAGATCCCAGTCCCATAGACTGCTGCTGAAACACGTTTTGCTTTGTAAATATTAATGAGCTCCTCAGGTGGTCTTTTCCCTAGTTATTTTGCAAAAGTACTAAGGGCAGTAGTAGTACGTAGCAATGTCAATTTTTTCACCGACACAGCCTGTGACCAGGAGTCATTATAGGCAAAAAGCATTCCCAAATGAGAAAATTTCTTAGTGGCCTCAATCTTCTGTCCTGCCAAAAACACATCCTTAAGTAAGTCTTGTGATGCCAGTACCGCAACGCATAATAAAGGTCTTAGAAGAATTCATTCTTAGACCTAAATCATTCATAAAATTGGTGAAACCATCAAGTACCCACTGGAGTCCGACTTGTGTGCGGGACAACAACACCGCATCATCTGCGTACAGAAGAGCGGGTATAGGTCATCCTGCCACTTGGGGGAGGAGGTGATTATCATTTGAAAAAGCCTCCCCCAATCTTTTTATATATAAATTGAAAAGGAAGGGGGCCATAACACACCCTCGCCTAACTCTGCTGTTTATTAAGAAAGGGGTCGTTTGTTCACCCTGCATACCATGTCGCACACGTGTGCTGGCATCACAATAAAAACATTTAAGAAAATAAACAATCTGGGTATCAACCCCATCCCACCTAAAATTGAAGAAAGTTTGCTATGAACGTTGCAATCAAATGCAGCCGTTAGGTCAACAAATGCTAAAAATAGGTTCCCCTTCTTGGCCCTCGTATATTTGCCTACTAGGAGAGACAGGTTCAAACACTGCTCCACGGTCCCTACACCGGCTCGAAAACCATATTGCAGGTCCGATAGGACAGAGTTTTCTTCCGCCCATTCCTGCAGGCGTTTCAAAATTACTCTACCTGCTACTTTTGTTATAGTATCCAATAGAGAAATTGGCCTATACCAAGCCGGATCTTGCCTATCCCCCTTTTTGAAAATGGGTACAATAGTTAATTGTACCCAAGTAGATGGAAAGGCTGCACTACAGCTAGCATGCCGCACCTGTGTTAAAAGGGTGCCCCAGAAAGAAATATTAGATTTATGCAGATCTACGGGGACCCCATCTGGGCCGGGAGCCTTACCACCCTTACTTACAGAAAGAGCCCGCTCGACCTCAGCCAAGGTAAACAAAAGTGCAGTTGGTTGTGGTAAACCTTCCAAGTGACAGGCATCCTGGGCACAGCTATCCAATGTGTCTGAATATCCCTCCCCGAGATACACATTTGTAAAGTGTTCAATCCATTGCCCCTCGCTTATTGCAACTTCAATTGTTGGATCCGCCTCGGTAGATAGGATAGGGGCCCTAATAACTTTCCAGAAGGCCGCACTATCATTAGCTATTGAGGCCGAGTGCAAGGCATCCCAAGTCTCCTTTTTTAAGGTGGCTTTCCTATCCCAAATTGCATTTTTATATGCTCCTCTAGCCAACTTTAGGTCAAAAATATTCCGTTTTCTTTTTCCAGTTCTTGTTTTAGGCGGGAGTAAGCCTGGGTGCACCTAGAGTCAAACCAGCCATCATGCCTGCCCTTACGGATTTTACGTTTAGTTAAAATCTAACAGCATTAGTTATTGCCTGAAATAAATCTAGGATACGTTCTGAGGTGGCTGTTTCGCTCAGGCATATCTCTATGTCTGAGTTACATTTACCCACCAATGTTTTGATGGTTACTGCTGGTTCCACCATGGTCCAGCGGAGGGCATAACCGTTGGTGCTACCTAAGTCTATATTTTCCAGCAATTGTTTTTTCTTTTTGGGTCTTAGCAATGCCTTGGATGGTAGTATAATTGCCAAGCAGACCAGAAAATGGTCACTAAGGCAATTATCAGAGTCATGGAACGAGTGAAGGTTTTGTGCATGGCTATTAGAGATTAAAATATAATCCATAGTAGAACAAAGGCCCCGCCATTAAACGTCCCAGGCATAGGGGCGGGAAATAGGCACATTTCATTTACAAACCCTAAATCCAGGGAGAAGATAAGTTCATTGAAGAGTTCCCCCAAGACTGAGTGCCGGAAGTGAGATAAGCATGCCTCATCATCGTTCAAAACTTCATATACTTTGTCCCCTGCATTCAAACATAATGTGCAATTAAAATCCCCAAAAAATATCACCATTGTATATTTCACCTTACTCCTTACCCCACTCTCCGTCGAGTTCAACATATTTAAGATAACTGTTCCAATTTTGTCAAGGGGAATATTGTTGTAGAAATTAGTAATGACTATAGAGTGGGAGGAATGTAGGTCCAATTTGACTAGTTCATAGTAGATATCGATAGCAAGCATAATTGTCCTTTTGATGTTAATTCTGCCCGATAAATATATACAAGCCCGCCTATTGCTTTGCCACTCAAGCTATCAACTGCTGAGCAGTGGTATGTCTTATATCCATTCAGATGGACCTGCTCTTTAGCCCAGGTTTCCTGGAAACACAGGATCTCAAAATGACTGATAAATTCCCTCCACAAATAATTGGTTAACTTTGAGGAGATACCATAAATGGTCCAAGAAAGAATATTACAAAGGGCAATTTTACCTCTCGCAGAACAGTTGTCAGTGGCAGTACCACTTAAAATCTCTCTTATATTGCTATATGGCAAAGGAGCATTTAGGGTGTCCAAAGGTTCAGCCAAGGAACTAGCTTCCACAGTTATCGATCTATATGCCTCATTACTATCACCTAAGATAGAAAGATTGGGTGCATAGACAACTTTTTCTACTCTGAGCCGATCAAAAGTTCCCCCTAGACCATAAGCATTCACTATGGGGTTACAGGGTGCCAGATTCCCTATGTCCAGTCAATCGATATCCTCCAGCATGCGCAAAGAATTGAAGCGGTTGCTCACCGGGACCAAGAATCTAGACTCCCCCATGCCCCTGAGATTATCTCCCATGTTGAACTGCCCTCGTGAAGTATGACAATTCGATGGTTTATAAAAAATAACCCACTAGGAGGATAGGAATATCATTGGGGTGACAAGGCCCATTATTTCCTATCCCCAGAATCTCTTGAACTAAGAGGGCGGAGCTAAAAGTTAACACAACACAATCACCGGTAAATAACTTGGCTGAGGACCCTACCCACTCAATTCTTCGTGTCATTTTGAATTCAGAGAAGAGAAAGGTCTCTACTCCAGTCCTGTACCTCAAAAAATAGGGAGACTTGTTCCTTAGCTTCACCCAGTGTTCAAAAGCATTGTGAGATAATGGCGGGACATTAGCCAGGATCACCGTGTAGGGGTGGCTTCAGGGGGAAGGTTTAGGTTAGGCAGGGGACTTTTGAACTTTTTAGAGAGATGGTGCGTGTACAATCCTCTCTCTCTATCCTTACGTAAACCAGGAGACCTGACAATCACAGCTCCTCTCTCAGTACCAACAGGATGGTTAAGAAGAGCCAAAGAGGGACCTTCTCTGGGAGGAGGGTGCCTATTACTAGCTGGCGTCATTATTGCAACTGCATCTTTAGCTGCGGTATTACTCCCACCCTGTATTTGGCCATTTTCAAAGCGGCTCGGGTTGCCTACCCCCCTGTTTGCCTCCATGTTATTCAGGACATGGGAACCTGGCTTAGAGCTATCTAAAGAGACTGCTAGATATTTATTTCTAACAAGTTCCTCTACCTCGGCTAACTTTTTTTCTACATTAGTGATTTTTAACATAATGGGTTCCAACAGTGTATACATCATTGTTTTAATTATTCCCCAAAAATTCCCATCTAATGCTATATAAATGGGTTTATCTATCACATTCATCCCCAATGTGGTCGGTTTCCGCGTATTCCTACCCTTCAGTGTTCTTAATGGCTGTTCTACAGCCTGAACAGTCTTGGACTCTAGTAGGGACTGTGAGTCTAGCCGAACTGGACGCTGGCTTAAGAGATAATGGGAAGGCAATATCCATTGATCGTTCAGCTATTCCACACGAGTTTTCACCAGACTTTGCGAGGGATATCTCATTACTAATCAGCACTCGTGATTCAATGAGTTCAGGTGTCAGGGAAAGTCTACTTTGAGCAGAAAATGCTCCAGAGACAACCGCCGCTCTGTAAGTTTTATTTTATTTATGAGTGCAGGTTCTGCCCTTGAAAAAAAGGCGTCTAAAGTGCCCACTAGCCCCTGACCTTTGTTTAACCTCCATTTACTCATTTTAGCCTTTAAACATATGCACATTATTTTGTACAGTCAAATCAGCCAGGTATTTACAAATACAGTTGTTACAAATATGGTACTCTTTCCCAAATCATTAAAGGGGGTGGCCCAGCCCAGTCTCTTACTGTCTCCGGGCTTTGTCCGGCTTCGTCCTGCGGGCATCCCGAGCAGCATAGGGAGAGGCTGCGCTTTATGCGCGATGGTCAGGCCTCCCCCTCACTCACGGCAGCTGTGTGCACCAAGTTACACCCTGGGAGTTGCAGTCCTCTATCAGGGTGATAGCTTCTTCCCAATGGCAATAGGCGTGTGTCCCTGGGACCCTCGTCCCACCAGGGAGGCTCCGACGACAGCCGGCAAAACCGGAGGCAGGAATAACAATTAAGCGGCAATGCGGGTAAATAAAGATCACTTTGGACTCTCTCAATATTTGTCTTCACTGATTGAATTTATGCTTAAAATCCTTAGAATTTGCTGGTACTTTTGCCACTTTGTAACTTGCACATTTACTTGATCAAATTTATTGTAACGTTAACTTGTATTTGATGCTTAAGTGTGCTATTTTTTTTTGTACGATGCAGAACAGGGTATAAATATAGGAAAATAATTTACTTTAATACCAAAGATTAAATATTTACTTGAATCGTGATTTAGCAGCCTTTCCTTGCTTTGCAGCACTAAATGGTACTGCTGATTAGGAGGTCATTTTAAGTTTTCTATAGCAATGTTTCCAGATTTCTCTGGAACTTAGGAAAGGATTGCTAAGAATTAAGAGAAGGGGTGCCTAACACATAGGGAAGAAAGATGGTTACTATATTGACCAGAACGCTTTGCCTTCTGCTAACTATAATCATGAAGCCTGTCATTGAGGTTTTCGGCTTTCTAACTGCCTTACTTGCATTGCTGTCTCTGAATTGGTGTTCTGATGTGGATGTTTTTGGCTCATAACTTAATGAGTGTTAAGTGTGGCAGAGTTCATGTAAATGACCAAATATAATTTTAGATTGTACATGTGTCTTTCTAGTGAGTAGTCAAACTTCATAATTCTAAAATGGTCGGTAACCCAAATATTGGCATAGTAAAACAACATTTGCTCCTTAATGTAAAGGTAATATGAATGTAGTACTGTGACGGTTGTGAAGATAAGATCTTGTATTGTGTAACAACTATTCTTCTGATGCTGACCTGGATTGCTCAATATTGTTATTCTGAAATCAGAAGTTGTTCGTCCCTCCTGTTCTCAACAATGAATATAAAAGTTTGTTTAAAATACTGATTCATTACCATTAAAATGAGTGACTTTCATCAGCAACTGGTCTTGGTTGAACATTCATGATTAAAAGGGGATTATGCATTTCAAAGATAGAATTAGAGAAAATATCTGATCAAAAGAACGAAATAGTTGAAACTTTTGATATCTTCATACGAAAGGATAAAATTATATTATCTTTGAATTAGCTGAGCTTTATAGAGTTTTCTTTTTTTTTTTTTAATTTTCAAAAACCTTTATTTACTTATTAATCTTATCACACAGCAGATAGCCTAAAACCCGGAGGCCGGCAGCAAATCATAGTCAGCAAATCTGCATCATCTGGTCACACCATACACAGCCAATCAGCAGACACCCCGGAGGTCCAGCGGCAGTCAAGTAATATGTAATTCAAGAATCTCCATTTTATCCACAGATCCGCCATTCTGGACCTGTCTCGCTCTCCTTGCGTGTGGGTGTTTAGCATCTTTGTCAATGATTGCTGTTCCTACCTCACTAAGATGCAGGCCTAAAACAGTATCTCGTGCACAAGAATACAAGGTCTAACCCCAACAACCCTCCACCCTCAACTCACCAGACACTCTCCGTCTCATCCCATCATCCTGAAAGAAGGCTTACTTACCACTCTATAGATTCCATCCCAGGAGGCAACCTGCATACCCTTTGTGGCCTGCCCTTTTACGACAATCAAGTCCACACCACTCAGCGCTCCCTTCAGTTCCACGTCTCTGCTTAAAGAATTGGCTAGAGTATTGCTCCGGACCCCCACCCTCCCTACATACAGAGGTCCACTGTTTCCAGGTGTCTACCTACCCACTATACCTCTTAAGTTCAGTTATTACCTCTTTACGCCCGCCCTGTCCCCTGCTCCATCGGTTCCTGTCCGTCCTGTGCTGTCTCCTCCCATTCTCCCGCGTGCGTTTCCTGTCCATCATTCGCCTCACCCTGTGTTGTTTCCTCACCATCTCCAGTGCTCAAATATGTCCAATACAGACTCCAGAAATTCTTGGGCCGGCTCTTAGGTGGAAGCAATTCACTGTAAGTTTCCGACTGTGTGCTGTAATACAACATATCTCTTGCCCATCTTCTCTTAGTTGGCAACGGACCCCTCATCCAACATACTGCGACCACCCGCTTAGCTATCAACAAGCCTATATCTGCCAGACGTCTCAGTGCAACCGGAAGGGGCTTGGAGTAACCCAGCATTGCCAGTGCAGGGTTATCCGGCATTTCTATCTTTAAGATCATACTCATTTCTGAAAACACTTCTTTCCAAAATGTATTGACACCAGGACAGCTCCACGCCATATGCATGAAATCTGCCTCCTGTGCATGGCAACGTTCACATTCAGCGGATTGTCGAAGCCCATATCTATGTAGTCTCTCTGGGGTGTGATATACACGCTGCAAATATTTGAAATGGATCAGCCTATGCCGTCCATTAAGAGACAGCTTTCTCATATTTGTACAACAGTATTTCCACATTTGATCATCTATCTGCATTTGTAAATCGCGTTGCCACGCAATCCTAGCCTTAGAGTGTTGCAGTTTCTTTTGTCGAACTCCTATCTTAATTAAGTTCGTAACCAACTTGTGAGGGGCCGCCGTTTTAATCACGTATGTGAGTTCCGGGATCTCCGGCGATCTGCCAGATCTGCGCCCAATAGTCCTAATAGCGCACTGCGCACCCTGTGAAACTGAAATTGTAGTAATAGCATGGCCTCAATATCCGAGGATAGAATCTGCTCCTAGGTTTTTTCTACCCCGTCTATAAATAGGTCCTCCATTTTTGCGATGCCCAGTTTATTCAGTGCACACGTGACTCCTTTCTCTTTCAGTGGGGCAAGCCACACTGCCCATTCTATCGGCATAAGTGGGGAGTATAGCAGTCCACAGTCCCTTTCCCATAAGAGCGCATGCCATGCGTGGTTCGTGGCCTTTATTGAGTCTAGATTACCAATACTGCGCTCAGCCGGGTAAAACACAGTAGCTGGTAATGGGGTAGGGTCGGCAAACAATCGCTCAAGGATCACATGTGGAATTGCAGAATTCCTGTGTATCCACGTAAGCAACATGTCACTACATTTTAGTAACTTTTCATCTGTTTTAAATTTAAAAAAAAAAAGTTTATTCAAGTAAAAGAAAGAAACAGAAAGTACAGTAAAGGATATATATACAATATGATATGAGAACATATGGTTGAACATGAATGCATGTTTACAGTGTGAATAAAGAGGAAAAGAGGGGGTAGAGGAAAATACAAAGATGTAAAACAGGTCTGGCCACTTATCAAGAGTACAACAACATATTATCTTTTAAATATATATAAACAATTCTGAAAGCAGAACAACGGAATGTCAAGGAGGTTTTAAAACCCCTTGTTCTTAAGTGGTGCGTGCATGTGAAAGCTTAACATGACAATCAATATACTTCGTAACTGGAGGCCATAGATGTAGACAGTTTACAGCCAGAGACACAGGATATACACAAACAGTGTCCAATCTGTGGTTGTGACATATGGCATACCACCAAGCCTGGAAAGAAAGATCAGACACATTCTTCCAATGTTTGGTAATCTGCTAAAATGCTACTCCCAAAAGAAAGTCCAAAATTTGCATATTTAAAGGCTACTGAGACCAGGCATCAGAAGGAGAGTCCAAAAAAATATTAGTAATTGAGAAGGACACAGTAGATTTAAAGATTAGGGTAATTTGCCTCCAAGGACATTTCCAGAGGTCATGAACAAAAGGGCAGGTAAAAATCAAATGTTTTAAATTAGCATTTGTGGAGCAAATATTAGGTATATCAGCATTCATCTTATGAAGAATTATGGGGGAAAGAAATAATCTATTAAAGATAAAGAAAAGTGTCTGTGTTATGTTAGCTGCTCTAGAGGATTTTCTTATCTTAAGCCAGATTTTGTTCCCTAAATGAATGGGCCAGTTAACATCTAAATCACGTTACCAGTCCATTCCAACTTTAGTTTTGTCTCTAGGGGATTTTAATTTGCGTAAACAAGCATATATAATTGATGCTTTGGAACAAGAGCTTAGAATAGTATGAGTGATATTGGTAGTAGTATTAGATGAGACAGGAGTGAATTGAGCAGGTGCCCACCCTGCGATCTTTAGATCCATTTAGCGGGAGCCCACCTCTCTTCACCCGGGCCACCCCTCGTGGGACCCAGGACTTCTGGATTGCTGCTTGGGGAGGCGAGGTAGGCTCCCGTCCTCCCTTCCACCTGCACTTCCTCTTCAGTGGGCTGGGACTTCCCTCAGGCGGGTCATGACAAGGCTCCCGCCGGCGCCAATCCCAGGACGGCTTCCCTGACGTCACGGGGAAGCCCGCACAGAGCTCCTGGACTGCCAGGCCGGCTGCGGTGATCCTTGGCAGTTCTTAAATGCGGGGTGGGGTCCCACTAAATGGGTCTAAAGATCGCAGGGTGGGCACCTGCTCAATTCACATTGTCCACAGTGTGCATACACGTGGGATGGGCACCCACGGGAGAGCGCGAACACGCGTGGTGGGCACCCGCTAAGTTCAAAAATATTGCCAATGCGGGGTAGGCTCCTGCAGTCTTTCCCAAGAGGCAGCTCTCCTCGGGAAGCATAAACGCGGGTGGGCACCCGCTCCTGGAAACGCGGAGCTCTCCCTGGCACACGGGAGCCCCGCGGGGAATGTGGATTCTTCTCCTGGGGTCAGGACGACTGAGGCGGCCAACAGCAGGGGGGCTCCTGCTGGTTGGAGATGCAGGCTGGGGGGAATCCCACACACAGGGGTTCCCTTGTAGCACTTTGGAAGCAAAACACACCAGGTGTCAGCCCCTCCTCGCTAGCAGTCTGAATATAGCGCTCACAAGGCGCTAGGTCCCAGGCATGCAGTCAGGGTCTCACACAAGCAAGAGTGCCCATGCTCCTCACCTCCTTGGAGTGCAGGCAAACAAATTGTGGCACTAGGGCAGGAGAGCAAGCAGGCAGTGCTGGGCAAGATCAGCGGTCAGTGGGCACTCATCGGTACAGGCCAGCAGTTCTTAGGAACAGTCAACCCCCATATTGTGGCACTCCTCCTGGCACAGCAGTCTTCACTCCAGTAAAGGGCTCTCACTGGCCCTGTGGACAGCAGAGGGGTACAGATGGGCACAGGGGCAAGCACACAGACCCTTGCAGCGGTACCTTCTGGCAGAGTGTCCCCCCTCAATCAAAGTCCCTACACAGTCTGAACACAGGGAGTCTTAGCTCCTCTATATATATATATATACACTCCTCACCCCACGTACCAGATAGGGCCAGAAGCTTCTAGAAGGCTCTCTGGGGAAACCGGTCCCAATTGGTTTTGGGGAGGTGTAGGGCCCCTGTCTGCCAGGCTTCCCTCCATAAGCTTGGGGTGTGTGAGACGGACACACCCCAGGGGGTGGAGCCAGCCTTGGTCACTTCGAGCACTAGACTGGCAACCCACCTCAGGCATGCACAAGCACACAGACATGGTGACTGTTTAAAAGTGACATTTACACATTGGGCAAAATCAACCTGCATACACCCTTGCGCAGCATTAACATTTGCCGTACAACAACAACAAACACACACATTTATTGTGTTTCATTGCAAACCACCAATTTCATGCTAGAAAAAACTAGGGGAAGGCAAAAAAAGTTCTGGAATGACCCTGCAAGCAGGACCAAGTCCAACATGACCCCCTACCAAGCAAAAGACAGGGTAGACTAATCAATGCTTTGATGGGCTTCTCTGCTTAGGGTGAGAAAACATGGACATGGGCCCGCAACTGCAGGGGCACCCTCAGGTTCTCCGCCACTCTGGACCGAGGTGGTTCCCTCTATCAGAGCTCCCTGGACCAACTAAGCCACCCCACTGCTACTCTCTATTCGGTTGCGGCCAGGACCAGCCTGAGGCCATTCAGATATCTCTGGCTCCTACTGCCTCTCCGAGTGGGGGGCAGTAGCCCCAGGCACATAGTACCCCTTGGCCACTCTACCTCTCCTCTGTGCAGTTCCAAACTGCCACTGGTCCTCCCACCTGGGGTCCGCACCCTCAGGCTGAACAGCATTCTGGGGTGAGGATCTCCTCCCCCTCCTCTCCTTCTAGGGTACTGCACTCTCCTCATATGCGAGGCACCCTCAGAACACAACTCCCTCCCCAGTCCAGGGCCATGACCCTACAACTGATCCACCAACCTAGGGTCTAAACCCTTCAGTTGAACCGGTGCCAGAGGCAAGTCCACCCTCCCTCTGCACCCCCTTCCAGAGTTCCTCACCCTCCCGCCTGGAGAAGTACCCCTGGAAGACAAACCAGGGGGGAACACTAATTACAGACGTCCCTCCCGCCAGGTCAGGCAGTACCTGTCCCTGGCCTCCCAACCCAGGATCTAAACCCTGTGGCTGAGCCGGTGCCAGAGGCGAGTCCTTCCTCCGTCTGCACAACCTTCCAGAGTTCTGCACCCTCCCACCTGGGCAAGTACCCCTGGAAGTCAAACTGGTAGGAACCCTGATTACAGGTGTCCCACCCTCCAGGTCAGGCAGTTCCTAAACCTGGCATCCCAGCCCAGGATCTGAACCCTGTGACTGAACAGACCCCCGAGCCCCTGGAGCTCTGATTACCAATGCTCCTGGTTCTCCTAACACTAGGGAATCCCCCATTATGGATGGCCCATCAGGACAGCCTAGGCTCCCAAACTGGGGTTCCATATTGGAACTCTCTAGGCCCTGAGACTGTGGTTGTGACACCTCGGGACACCTCCCTGTCTCACTCCTTCTTGTAGATAGGACGTGAGGCCCTACAACCCTCCCACTACACCGGGACCTAGCTGGACAACTTTGAACCTCTCCCCCCTCACTGAGTTGGAAGAACCTTGAACCCCTCCCATCAGAATCCCTCCCTGATGCCTCCTCAGACACTCTGGTGCTCACCCAGAGGTCTGCCTCCCGTGCAAGCTCCCTGGGGTTAGAGAACCCACACTGCAACAGGTGTTGGCGCTACTTGGGAAAGCAATTCCTGAGCACCTGTTCTCTAACAATCAAATTAAACAGCCCTTCATAATCATTCCCAGTGCTACACACCACCCAATCCTACAGTGCACTGCAACAGTCAACCACAAACTCCCCCCAGGACTGGTGAGACCATTTTTTACGGCCCCTGAATATTAATCGGCACCCCTCTTCCCAGGAACCAGGTACCATCTTCCGGGCTCTGGGAGTGGAACTGCCTACACTGGAATCTCTTCTGCTGCCACCCCTGGACCACACCCTCCCTGGTGAGTCCAAACTCCTGAAACCACCCTCAGGGGACAACCTACCCTCTAGATTTAGTTTCTCCCTGGTGAAGGCCCTCTCTGCCTCCGCCATCCTCTCCTGCACTAGGACCTTTTCGGTCACTAACCTTTTTTCTTCAACCCTCAGCTGCGCTATCTACTTGGCGTGTTCTAACCGGAGCCTCTCCAAAGCCAGCTGATGTTCCCTTTCTTCGCTCCTATCTACCCCCTCCTCTGGGGACAGGGAAAGGGACGGGGCACTGCCCCTGGGACCTAACCCAGAACATGACTCCCTATCTACTGTGTCCTCACTAGCTACTGCCGTCTCCACCCTATCATCTTCTTCCTCCTCATCAGAGCCACCGCCCTCCAGGGTTATGGAATGGGAACCCTTGTCCTCAGGGTCCTCCCTACACCTCGGATCCTCCTCAGATCTCCCCCTAATCCATCACTCAGCTATGCGGAGGGGTAATCTGAAAGGTCCCCACAGAGCTCTAAGGGTTCTCCCCTTTTAAAATCTTCAAACACCAATGTTAGAAATGGGGTAGCGTGGTGTGGACGAGTAGGCTAAATTGCGGAACAATGTTTAAAGCAACTGTGCAGCACACACTCACAGGCGACACACTGGACACACTACAAAAGAGACTCCACACCAGGTTATGTAAAAGTAGCTTTTTGTATTAAGAAAGCACATTAGACTCATAATCACAGTCACATATAACACTGTGCCAACTGGCACCAGGTAGCACTTATACAGGGGAATTATTTACAGGGCAGGGCCAATCAGGCTGCTGCCAGAACTATCATAGAGCACAGGGGGTAAATGTAAGAGCATCAATCAATGTGTAACAGCCAGTACCTACTGGCAAGTCCAGGTACCTAGCAACATTGCAGTAAACATTAGGCCTACACATAAGGCATCCTCATTAGCATAGGTCCTGAAAGCGTAATCAGGCAGGAACATAAAACATCATAACATCAGAATCAGGCAGGAATCACCTTTGCCGTAGGCCTGGAATGGAAGCATCAGGTTAGGCATAGAAATGCAAAATGCATAAACATAAGAGCATTGGCATAAACTGCAACATCATTAGGCATAACCCCATTCGATTAGGCATAGCCACCTTAGATCAAGTATAAGTACATTTTGCAGAAAACCAGCAATGTCTTGGGGGTAAAACATTAGGCATATAAACACATTACGCATCATAACAGCAGGGCAAACATAAGTACATGGTGCATCTCATTAGAGATAGAAAACTTATGTGTTCACATATTTGGATGGGGCAGAAACCATGAGCATAAGTCACATCTTTATAAGCATAAGAAGAACACTGTGCATAACCACATTCAGGTGGGGCACACCCCATGAGCATCAAGCACATTATGCATTGGGCATTATCATGGCATAAACATCACTGGCACCAAATAGTAGTACTCTGCATATCATGCTTGTCATCACCAGTCATGCAGTGCACCCAAGAAGATTATTATCTGGCAAAGTGTCCTTTGGCGCCACCGCGCCCGGGGAGCCCCCCCTGGGACACTTTAAGGATCCTTTCCCCCAACGTTGCAGCAGTGCAAAAATAAGGCCCGCAAGTTACTGGCCAGGTAGGAGTCCCTCTTCTGGACTCAACAGCTATATTGCCCCCTCGGTGCAGCTGCCCGTGCTGAAGCGACACAGCTGTGGAGCCCAGAGTACTGGCACTACCGTGCCCAAGGTGACCTCCGGTCTGTTGGAGCCCCCTCTGGGGCTCGAATGTGCACAAAAATGTCCAAACTGATGCAACTGCCCGCTGCTGCAGGGCAGCTGGGATGGCAGAGACCAGCGCCAGCACTCACGTTCCTTCAGGGGCCTCAGGACTGACCCCGTCCCCCGGACAGCCCCCGACAGTTGCAGAACACAGCCCCACTCACAGGCTGTCCTCTATCTACTCTTGTGTCTTCTCTAGGCATGCAGGGCTCTCTCCAGACATGGGAGCCCCGCCAACGAGCCGGCACTCCTGCCTTGCCACCGGACATCTTCCGGTACTGTTCTCGACTCGCGGTGCTCTCTCCAGCACACGAGAGCCCTGCCCGGCACTTCTCTTCACCCTGGCCACCCCTCGTGGGTTCCAAGACTTCTGGATTGCCACTTGGGGAGATGGGGTAGGCTCCCGTCCATCCTTCCGCCCGCACTTCTTCTTCATTGGGCCGGAACTTCCCTCAGGCAGGTCCTGACAAGGATCCCGCCAGCACCAATCCCAGCACGGCTTCCCTGACGTCACGGGGAAGCCATGCAGTGCTCTTGGACCCCCCCCCCCCCTGCCCGGGCCGGCAACGGTGATCCTCTGCAGTCCTGAAGTGCGGGTGGGATCCCGTTAAATGAGTATAAAGATTGCGGGTTGGTCTCCCGTTAAATTCACATCATCCACAGTGCGCAAACCTGCAGTTTGCGCACTGTGGATGATGGCAGACACAAGCACACAGACATGGTGACTGTTTAAAAGTGACAATAATACATTGGGCAAAATCAACCTGCGTACACCATTGCGCAGCATTTAACATTTGCCGTACAACCACACCAAACATACATCTTTATTGAGTTTCATTGCAAACCACCAATTTCATGTTAGAACAAGAACTAGGAGGAAGGCAAAAAAAGTTCCGGGATGAAAGCAGGGCCAAGTCCAACACTGATTGTATGTCCATTTTACTTACCTTTCCCACAATGGCAAAATCCTTCACTCTGGTTCTGCCATAAAATATTTTCCTCTTTTGAGGACAGTGTGATGGGAGCATGCGGTCTCGATATAGTGGAGGTGCCTCAAGTACCCTTCTGTTTATGCATGCACAATAATAGTAGCCATTCCCGGTGACCTCGCCCCTTTCTCAAGGCACTTAAAGTACTCCAAGGCATTATCATTACAGATTGAAAGTCCCACAATTAGGTTTTGATTGCGAGCCTGCAGGCCTGTGTACTTTTTTTCATTCAGAAAAAATAGTTTGCTGCTTGTGAATGGGCCCAGGGTGGGCCACTTGGCTATTTTGAGGGGGCATGGCCCACCTGACCCACTCTCTAGAACTGGGCCTGGAAACCCCAAACATGTCCCTTCCAAATACCGATTTGAAAACCCGAATTGCGATTCTGCAGAGTAGTAGTAGAAATGTTTTAGTTGTAAACTCCTCAATTCTGCAAATAGGGCTATTAGCAAACTCAAACATGCTTCGTAGATCTGTCCTTAGTACTGTAAATGAGCAGAAGGGCAATTAAGAAGAAGAGAGATGCAAATCACGTTGCTCAGTTTAGCAGCACTTAACCCGAACTGTTGCCTGCGCACTTAGCATCAGTACCATTGGTCACATTTTGTAAAGTCAACTCCAGAGTTTAGATTTCATTAATTAACTGTACCTACATTACAAGAAGGCTATCTGCAACATTTGCAACATGCATAAAGGTCGAGGACACTATTGGTGCTTGTATAAGACAAAAACATTTTTGATTTCACATCATATGCATGGGTTTTTTTTCTCTGTATATCCCGGTGTAGGTTTAGGTCTGGATAATGTAACACAGAATGAATGCCAGTTCTTTACAACTTTTCCATTTACCGTGCATAATTTACAGATGTAAGAGCACAATAAAAATGCAATCTGAAAAATCTAGGCTTGCTACGCACCATGCACCATCCAAGATTAAAATGTACCTGACGCTCTTCTATCAACCTTCAATTGATCGGTTTTTCATAGCGAGGACATGTGCACATCTGAATACTTGACAAGTTAAATGGAATAAAAGGCATGCTTGAAAGTGAAGCAGCTGAGAAATAACCTCAACACATCTAATTTCCTGCAGCTAATGGTGCGATGTGAGGGCAGGCTTCCACCACACTCACATTCATTGTACCTATGCCAGTGTTCTTTTACTCTCTGAGAAATCATGTTTTTAAGGTAGATGTTGATCCCTTTCCCCAACTTCGTGAATACTCTGAAGAATAAATATATTAGATTTACAACCAAGTTTAGCCCCATTCCCTGGACTAATTTCCATTTTTATTGAAATTCAGAGAAAAAAATATACAACTAAGGCTTAGATTGTACTATGAAGAATTAACAGATTCAATTGCTCTCTATTTTATTTATCTATCACACTGGAGATGGCCAAATGAAAATGCTGAAGCAAACAATAATTAAGTAACCTTCCAGTATTCAGTCAGTCAGTCAAATTTACTTTATTCGCTAACTTAATATCATGAAAGGTCATGGTACAATCATTACAATAGCAAAACAATTAATTTACACATTTTTTAAAAAAGTTCATTCATATTAAATTTAAAAGTATTAAAACATCTGTACTTTCTCTTGCCATAGGGAAAACCTTTGGAAAGTGACTTTCAGTAAATCTCAGATCTGTAATGTTTTAAATGAATCTCGGACCCTAGTATCAACTTCCCGATTCATGCCCTTATATAGGTATACTTTATCATTCACTTATATAGGCATAGAAATCACTACCATATTTGGCCTAAAGCTTACAGCCCAAATACGGTATGGATACTTCCACTAAGCTCCAAGAATTAACAACGTTTTCTTGGAAAAACCCGCCTTCAGCAGCTCAGGACTTCCCCTGCTTGAATATTAAGAAATTAGCCTTTGAGTGACGATATTAAGTCCAAACATGAGTCAAACTCGGCACCTTCAAAGTATAAATATGCAATGATTTGTCTAAACAAACACACCGTGGTTTGGAGCAGATCGACTATCTACTTGCCCGACGCCCTGCAGCAGCAAGCGCCGAAGGAAGTCGACCCTCCAGCAGTCGCACTGAGAGACTCTGTCATTTCTCCTGCCGAGAAATCCAGCTCCAGTGTTTCCAGGCTACCCTTGTGGGTATCTGGGAAATCGAGTCCCGAGAACGAGATACAAGACCTCCTTCATTCTAGAGCAAAGGTACGGAGCTGATTAGACCTCTTAGAGAATTATTGCAATCAGATTCCTGGCAGAGAACTCCTAGACTTAATTTCCTCCCCTTATACTCCCTCCCTCTTACCAGACTTAGGTTAGGTACACCGGGGTAGGCGTATTTTAGAAGGACCAGTTGAGTATTTTAGTCATCCTTTTATCATTGTATGTATTTTATGTATTTTATACATTTTATGCACTTTATGGCTTAGAAACCATGCAATGCTTTTACAGTACTACTTTATAATACTGTTCGTATTATATGCATTGTACTTCATAGTAAGCCTTACTATTGTAGCAGTTCATATTCAATGCTTGAGAAAGAAGACTGTTCAATAAATACCTTTTTATTGAAAGCGCCCGTCTCTCTATTTCTCTTGCACCTCTGGTGAAAATAAGCATGCACGATTGACTGAGTGAAATAGTTATCTATTGTCTCCGCGACTCTAGAGATTTGATTTCTTATTATTGGGAAACCAAGTTCTCATGTTTTATGCGGTTGTCAGAAACGAATCCCTTCTTGTTTATTCGAGAAAGTTTCTAGTGACCTCTGAGCTAGTTGGCACTCACAATTAAGTCTGATTTAGCCGGTAGAGACCTAGTAGACCTCAGTCCTACGTCTAAGCTACAGGATATATTATTCCAATGCGCAGAGCCTATTGGGAATATAGGAACTAAACTACAGGAATCTTCCATATGACTGACTTCTTAAGAATATATCTCCACAAAAGGAGCCATAGGTAGTAGAAATTGTGACAAAAGGACAATTTGCTTACACAATGGCTTCCAAAATATATTTATAGTGAGGAAGCCACTTCGGAGTTCGAAGTGGAGGAGACTGTAAAACCCTGATGCTCTAGTGGTGAGTGTAAGTACGTTTGAGCTGGCCTTGTGGAAGGAACACAGGAACTCTTAAGGTAGGGCGTGGTTTCAGAATTGAATACTATTTTGTCCCCTCCGCTCATCAAGTCATGAACTCATCGGAGAAAATTGCACACAAATGTCACATAGTCATATAATTGAATTTCTTCTGTAGAGAAAATAAAGCTAAGGTGCTGCAACAGATCTTAAAGTACAAGGATATTTTTCTTCAAATTACCTCAAAATGTTATACATCTTAGTCAATATAATTGGTACATTGTTCTGTAAAATTAACTGCTTGCTTCTTATTTTCAAACAGACTTTTTTGAAGGCGATCTTGAGAAGACAAACTTGCTTGCTGAACTTGGCTGCTCGGTATATTATGGGAATAGTAATTGTTAGAAATGGTGTGGTATTCCCCTAACATTTTGCACTTCCTTACTTTGCTGAAATCATGTTATTGGCATTAGGACTTTTCTCCTGATAAACACTGTTACACTGTTTGTGCTCTCTCATTAAAACATAGCAAACGTGCCCTACATCTAATTGGCACATTTAGTTTACTTGTAAGCCTCTAGTAAATAGTGTGCTACATGTGCGCACAGTGAAATGCTACTAGTGGGCAGCAGCACTCATTGTGCTACTCACTAAAGTACCACTGTGAACATGTCTCGGGCCTACAACTGTAGTCTAATGTGCAGTTTTAAACTGGCAGTTCAACCTGGCAAAATAAACCTTTTGCCAAACCTATACCTGCCCTTTTACTATATATGTCACCCCAAGGTAGGACCTAAAACTCATAAGGGAGGGCTTGTGGTATTTAAAAGGTAGGACACATGTGTTTAAGTTTTGCATGTCCTGACAGTGAAAAACATCTAAAGTTGTTTTAATGTATCACTGGGAGAAGATAAATTATGTTTACACTCAAATGAATCATATTTATAATCCTCTTTCTTCATAAAGCCAGATTGTGGATTATAACTTTGAAAATTTAAATTTTAGAATATTTTTCCTGCCCAATCTTTCTGAGCTTTCTAGGAGTTTCCAGCTGCCTTTGTCTGTTAACGGTTACCCCATCAAGAATGTGCATTGGGCCCAGACAGTGAAAATGGGAGCTGGGTTAAGCTGGGACAGGGCTTTTCAGACAGGATAGCTAGGAAAAAGCTGGAGCCTGCCCGCCTTACATTTCAAAGGGCCACGCTGATAGCATCTACAAATGAAACTGAAACCAGCCATGTCATTGCATTTTTCACCTTGGACAGTTTGGAGCCAAGACGAGGGGACGGGGAATACATGACCAGAATGTGTTTTGGGGGTAGGTCAGGAAATTCACACACACAAAGGCTGGCACCAGATATAAAAATAGGGCCCTCAAAATCACTCATCAGAACACTCCTGGTTATCTGTGGAAGATTCAAAAGTAGGGCTGCCCTGCTGCCTGATGGACTGCCTTGCTGCTTTAAGGGTTGTCTTGCTGTCTATGAAATGAAGATTGGACCTACGTGCCTTGCTCCCAGGCTACCCAGAGTGACTCTATGGGTCAGTTGGCTGATCTTCTTTGTGAGCTGCAGGGACAACAAGCTTTCCAAGGATTCCCAGTAACTGAACAACTGACTAACTGCAACTGGACCTGCCTGAACCTACCAGAGCCCTACTGCTGCCTCTGTTGGTGTGTCTTGATCTACAAGAGGCAACCCCAGGACCTGGACCCTTGACTGGCACCAGTTAGTGCTGTCCCTGAAATACAAGTTGTAAGTCCTGAAGTTTGTGCTCCTCGTGACTGCCAACTGGCCGGTTTGTGCCAAAAGTCTGTCACCTGCAATGATTGGCAATGCAAAGTTCTAGAGGGAACTGCTCTTCTCCACGTCATCCCTGATGATCACCAACGCGAGACCTGCACTTTGTGAAAACTGTGACCACCTGCATTTATCCACCAATGCAAATCTCCAGCGTCGTCCATCTCTTCACTCGACAGCAACAGCAGTCTGCAACACTCGACCTACTCTTTGTACTGAAAGCCTCCTCCTGTGGTCCTCCTCCAATGCAAACAGACTTAAGAAGGTAAATGTTCAGTGGGACTAACCTGGTCCCTGTATCTTACCCATGCTCCATTGCAGCCATCTGTTATTGTGACTGTCCCCCGTCTAGGATGACCAGATAACCGTGGGTAGCACTTTCTGTTTCTTCGCACTATTGTCACAAAAATATCATCAGTTCTACTGATAGGATTTTGATTATTTTAATGTAATTTTATTTAATACAATTTATGGTGTTTGGACAAAATAATGATAAAAAATATTGTGGTACAAAAATATTGTTTCAAGAATATTGGCATGTCAAAAATGTCATAAACATGAATATAATAGGTAAGAACATCATTTGAAGTGCTGCTTTAATATTGATGTAAAAAATATAGTAAACATTGTTTGTAAGTGTTATTCTATATTTATTTTACTGTAAAGTGTTAGATTTTCTGCGTATGAATTTTTTGAATGTATGTGTTTGATAAGATAATTTATTAATTATGATATTTTTTAATGGGTTAATGTGGTAAAATTATTGCTTTTTTAAACATAATATTTCAGAATTATTTTCATGCACTGATAAATTATATTATATTTGAAAAATCTGTTTAATTGATAACATTAAGAGTATTATTGTATATATTCAATTTTCGGAAAAAATATAATTTATTTCATTATGGCAATTTTTTTTATTGACTATTTTTTATTAATGAATTTTCCTTGGACATTATATCATATATATATATATATATATATATATATATATATATATATATATATATATATATATATATATATATATATATATATATATATATATATATATATATATATATATATATTCTCCCCACCACCGCTGGTCAAAGGAGGAGCTGGCGCGGGCGGTCCCGTTGCAGCCACCAGCTGGCTGAGTCAATTCGCTTCAAAAAACACCAAAGTTATTGATGAAAAACGGGACACCCAGAGCTGCAGTGTTCAGAAAGATTTATTCGGCAGATGAAAATAATCATCTGCCGAATAAATCTTTCTGAACACTGCAGCTCTGGGTGTCCCGTTTTTCATCAATAACTTTGGTGTTTTTTGAAGCGAATATATATATATTTCTTTCGCCAAAAACGGAGGAGTGTATCATATATATATATATGTATACATATATATATATATATATATTTTTTTTTTAATCTTACAATTACAATAGCATTTTTAATAGATTGTTTTATTTTCTCGATTTTCAAATCTATTTTAAAATATTTGAAATTATGTATATTTTATTTATGGAAATAGAATAAATATATAATATTTAAGAGGCAATATTTAGGATATATTTGTATAGATATTCACATATTATCTACTGGCGATCGCCAGTAGATAGCTATAGTTTTTGTTTTTCCAATAACTTTGGCAACGGATAACGATTCTTTGCGAAATGTTCAAAACTCGTGGCGCGCTCCAGTCAGCTCCTGTCTCAAAAGTTTCGGAGTGATTCATCAAGCGGGGCCGAGAAAAAAGGGGGGTCCCAAAACGTGTTTTCTCCATGTTAACTTTAGACATGGCTACTGCTCAAACTGCTGAACAGAATTACACCAAAGTTGGCAGAAAGGTAGCCCTTGGTTCAGAAAGAGAACTTTTTGCAAAATGGTGTAAATCCGTTCAGTAGTTCCTGAGAAATTTTTTCAAAAGTGGGCGGAAAATCAATTTTCCAAAGGAAGCTTTAGACACTGCTACAGCTCGAACTGCTGAACGGAATTACACCAAATTTGCCAAAAAGGTAGCCCTTGGTTCAGAAAGAGACCTTTTTTTTAAATGGTGTAAATCCATTCAGTAGTTGCTAAGAAAATCAAAAAATAAACGTTTCAATGTCTAGAGGCGCTGTGGATCCGTGGACCCACCCGACCACGAGCTTTCTTCTAATTGGCTGTCAACACTCCAAACCAGGAAGTGTTGGCAGCCATCTTGTGAATCGGTAGAACCGAGTCATAAGAAAAGAGAAAAAAAACACGAAAATAAAGAAAAGGGGGCAGGGTAAAAACACCCTGACCCACTAGACCTGTGCAAGGGTTCCCACAAGGACCCCCATGGCCCAAAAAAGGGTTTTTATAAAATACAAAATTGGCCAAATTAGCGCTGGGTGCACGAATCCGGACGATAATTTTTTTTTAAATGAAGCGTGGGCTCCTGTGCTTCGTTGGATTGAAGCCCCTGGGTGGGCCTGGTCCCAGGGGCAAACATTTAAAAAAGTTTGATATAAGATGAACCAGGGCGTGAAATACAATATGCAATGATTTGTACGCAATGGCAGATTCATTAGAGAGCGGGATATAACACAGGCACTAGCGCCCAGACTCTAATATGTATAGCATTGCGCCATGTATTATAACATAGGCATCGAGGCACTCAAGTCCTGTGTGTACTGCAGAGTGTGGAATGGTACGCTAGATAGGGCAATATAACACATGCGATGGAAAGTATGGCATGACATATTCACTGGGTAGTGTTAAAGTGCACATGGGCTGAGATGTGTCATAGCATTTGCACTAGCTGGTGGCATACAACACAGTGGTGTGTGGCACTCGGCGGGCACTGGTGGGTGTATTGCAGCTTTGGGCTCAACGAGGAGCGCGTTGTGGCTCTCAAGTCGGTTTGTCTCCTTTAGAGAGTAAAATAAAAAGTATTACACATCGGTGGTGGGTGGGTGTTTTATTAACCGTGAGGGGAGTTTTTTGCATAGTTTTGGTAGAATCCCCATTGAATGGCTTGATATGTGTGTGTATTGAATGTACCCATGTTTGTGTAAATAAATGACAAGGGTGTCTATTTGGAGATTACACACCGGCGGGGCCACCAAGATTATGCACGGTAGGGTCGTCAGACATGTCAGATCTTCACCAACTGTGTAAACAAATTACACGTGGATTCATTGTATGCAGATATGTCTTTTAATTAATATCAAGCAAAACCGTCATGATGATAAGTACGTACGGCTTCCAGCATGTCGTATGTGTTTCTAAATGGTTGAATACTTACACTTCATTATATAGAGATAGTTGGACCGCTAAACGAGACCTGCAGATGTATCTACACACGCCCCCTTTATCTAATGTCGAGGTTTTTATGGTCTTTTGTAATAGTACCTTTCTTACAGGCTTATTTACAAGCTCCTTGCACCGCCGTACGTCACTTTTTCTCATATTAAAAGTGACTCACTGGGGGTGCAAGGAGCTTGTAAATAAGCCCCTTAGTGTATCCAATGTTGGCTCTTGCATAGGTAAGGAAACTAGGATTAGCCCCGGATCCTACAATTAGTCACCCGGATTGGCCACATTTAGCCGCATTAATTTCCCTTTCTGAGGTGAATTGCACAGCTGCACATTTATTTATTGTATCGAGAGAAGGTAAATTCAGACGCACATGGGATAGTGTGTCAGATCACGTGTGTGTGTATATTGTGCGTGGGAGACTTCACTCTATCAAACACCTCCTTGCAAGATCCCAAGCTCCCTCTCCCCAGCCCTGCACAACCTCAGCACCTTAGATACTTTTTGTCTTTCTAAAGGGATATCGGTGACAAAAGTATTCTGTTCTGAAAGGCTTGTGGTGCCACCATAGAACAACATTAACCCCCTCCACGCCCCCTTCAAAGAAGCACCCGAGTTAGGACATAAACTTCTAGTCTACCCCCAAACATTGGGATTGTTAATCTGGACCCTCTTAGCTGCAGGTCACTGCCTGGAAGGGTGGGAAGGAGGTGAGAAAGGTCACAGGTCACCATCACCCCCCTGACCTGTGATATAAGCCCCCTCCAGGGACCCTCAATGGGCAATATTTAACTTGCTTAACTTGCCTGCGCAAGCGTCAAGCACGTGCCATCATTCAGTGCAAGCAGAACAATGAGTCAGATACCGGCCGGCAGGACGAGGCCGGGGCTGTGTTTCCAAGCAATTGAGCTTTCGGTAGGACCGGGGTCCGGGTTTGACAAAGCAATGGGTTTTGAATAAGTGCCAAAAAGAGATAAGATCACGAGGCGTTGCATCTCGACGAACCGTTACCCCTGAAGGCCTTGCTGGGTGCACCCCAAATCAGTCTCCTCCATCTTGTGAGTTGCAGCCCACATGTGCCCCAGATTGCTTTGAGCAGAGTCCAGGAAGTGGTAAGGAGACAGACTAGTGCTGTCTCTTCCCAAGACAAAAAGATATTTAAAAAACGATTTTCACTTTCTGTGTTTGCTGTCTATGCCTGTGGTTGTTACAGTTAAAAATTATAGTTTTAGCCTGCCTGTAATTGCATATTTTATCACCTGTGTTGTGTTTTAAATGTGTGGTTTTCCCTGCCCATGATTGCGTTCATTTAGTGTGTTGAATTGCGGGATTTGCAGTCCAACTTCTGTAGTTTGTACATCAGAGGGTTCTTCTGTGAGCTGTTGAAACTGTATTTACTGGGGCCTGTGCACTTCGTTTTTTGGCCAGCAGGGGGAGTAAAGCTTTATTCAAACAGTATTGTTAGATTTCGAGTTAGTGAAGCCTTTACCTGCTGAAGTCCAAAGTTGTGGATTGAGCCTGTCTGTCTCCTAGGAGATTCTGAACAGGAGCAAGCGCTTCCAACTCCCTGGCCAGCAAACCTTGTCTGAGGTTGCTGGGACCTTATATGGTGTACTGATGGTTGGCACATGTGTACACTGATTGGTGGTTGTAGCTGGTGTTTCTTTTGGATTAGGGTTAATGTCCTCATTGGCTGGGTATTTGAGGGTTCTGATTGGTGTCTCGGTCTGTGATTCAATCATTGCAGGGTTGGGACTAGGGCTAAGGTTTGGATTTCTATAGGAAGTAGGGACTAGGGCTTCCTATGTTATTGGTTGTTGGGAGTAGGGTGGGACTAGGGCTACGGTTAGACCTTTAATTGGAAGTAGCTATTTAGTGCTTCTGGTGTGATTGGTTGTTGGACCAGTTGTGGGACTAAGAGTAGGGTTAGGCTTTCTATTGGAAGTAGGGACTAGTGGTAGGACTAAGGCCTTTATTGGATGTCGAGATCAGGGTTTTTGAACTGATTAAGTGCTTGGACTAGGGTTAAGATTGGCTGCAAGGTCCTGGTCTCCTATTGGTTCAAGATGTTAGGGCTAGTGTTGTGATTGGATAGTGTTAGGGCTAGGGTTCCCATTGGCTGAAGGGGTCACCTGATTACTAGGGCTCCAAAAAGGGCCAGGCTTAGGGCGTCTCAGCCCGGGCGTCATGGCTAAGGGTGGAGAGGACAAGGG
Organism: Lissotriton vulgaris; assembly: GCF_964263255.1. Lineage (NCBI taxonomy): Eukaryota > Metazoa > Chordata > Amphibia > Caudata > Salamandridae > Lissotriton > Lissotriton vulgaris. Next base: position 658,864,423 of record NC_141689.1, read on the forward strand.
TAGTTGCCTGTTTGGGCCTGTTCGAGACTGGTCGGGACTAGGGCCTGAAATGCTGCCCTTTTTCTCTTAAAAAAAAAAAAATCCTTCACTCTTTTATCCTTCCTTTTTCTATCAAAATTAACAGACTAACATGTTCACTTCTCAAATTCCATGTTCCATATTCAACTATACTAATATACTGCCCAAATAACTGAATAACATATCTACTACTCAAATTACTTCATATTTATACTATACTAATTTTCAACACTAATCCTTTATGGGTTCCGGAGTGGCGTGCTACTCGCCAAAAAAGCGCTTCAACACCCTTCAGGGGTAACAAGTGCTATATGAATGCAAATATTTCTTCCCCTTTTATCCATCCGCTAGCCTTCTCACGCCAAGTAACACACTAATATCCACCACTGAAATTACCTCATATTTCACCATATTAATTCACCACTAATCCTTTATATGCTCCATGAATAGCATGCGTCAACAAGCGAGCGATAAATAAATACTAACCTTTGTCCTACTCTATCCTTTTGCTATCATTCCAAATCCAAATAACTGACTAACCTATCCACCACTTAAAATGTACTTGCATGTTTCACTATACTAATTCAAAACGAATCCTCTGTGGGTCCCGGAGTAGCGTGCTACCCGCCGAAAAAGCGCTTCGATGCCTCGTCAGGGGTAGTAAGCGCTATATAAATGCAATTACAATACAATACAATACACCAAAGAGGCTGACCCTTCAAGACACATGTCAGCATAAACAGTGCAAGCCCTCAGCAAGGGCAGACAGCCCAGTAGACAGACATTTCAATTTGTGTTTATTAGTACCACACACATAGTGCAACAGGGCAGGAACTACTGAAGCACCGTTATTGGACCGGGTATCGAAAAACAGCCCTCTCTGTGAAGGTAATGTTTAGGGAGGGGCAAATACATTGTTCGGTCTCACCCACTCTCCCTGCTCTTCAACCGGCCTGGCTAAGGCCGTATTCAGTCACTTGGTGATATATGATACACTGCTGGACCTGCTCGCCAATAACTTTCCCTCATCAGTCAAGGCCCCGCTAACTAAGGACAATTGGGGCCAGATATAGGTCGGTCGGTAACGGCCGAAAATCGGTATTTTCGGCCGTTACCGATCAGTAAATAGGTGATAGGTATGTAGGGGGGGCATTATTTTACTGAATCGGTAAAATTACCGAATCGTAATTTTACCGATTCGGTAAAATAGAAAATCGGTAAATTTACCGAATGTGAGCCACCCAGATGTAGGTGGAACTCTTCAGAGTCCCAGAGGCATTACCAAATCGGTATTTTACCATCAAATCCAATTTGATGGTAAAATACCGATTCCGGTGTGCATGCACATGTGTGCATGCACACCTATGCCATGTGACAGGCAGACCTGCCCTTAGGGCATGTATGCCTGCCACATGGCACCCGAGCCTGTTTTGGGGGTGCCAGAGGGTGTCAAAGTGACACCCCCTGCACCCTTGTGAATAGCGGTATTTACCGATTCGGTAAATACCGAATCGGTAATGCCCATTCATTCCTATGGGCTTCAAAGCCCATAGGAATGAATGGGCATTACCGATTCGGTATTTACCGAATCAGTAAATACCGAAATCCTCCGATTCGGTATTCCAGCACATCTGGAATACCTACATGTCCACCACATAGATTTACCGATTTTTAATTACTGAATCGGTGAATTTCGGTAATTAAAAATCGGTAAATCTATTGCACCTACATTTGGCCCAAAATGCTGTCCGCACTTTGGAGACAATTCCAACCACCTTTCAGGAAAGTGAATGGCATCCCTCCTTTCGTCAGCATGCAGGGTTTTGTTTTTTCCCCAGTCCTTTTCTATATAATTTGCACCTCTCTGATCACGTCATTCTGTTCACCAATAGCGCCAAGAAAACTCTAGAGGTGTAAGCGCACTTTCGCGTACTTCACAAATAAAATTAGGCAGAACAAAATTTTGTAAACAGAATCTGTGTCAGTCTCTCGAGGACCCCTCTGGGCAATTCCCCGCAGGCTAGGTATATACCGCATCGTAAATATGCAAATTGCTAGTGTATGCTGGGATATTACTGTGTCTGATACCATCTCTAACCTTCCATCACACAACTTCTATGCCTCTGGCCCCGCACCATGCTGGACTGTGCTTTGTGAGGACCAGGTGCTGTGAAAAGGAACTACAGGAAATAATATGCGTAGTCCGAATATACACAATGACAAGACTGTTTGTCATTTACCCAACACGCCTATGCTGTTTTCAGTATTACTGGTATTTAGGGATCATTTGAGCTATTCATTAAGGGATGACTCTTCCTCGTTTAAGAGTGAGAACACATGGGGCGTGGCTTGGCGCCCGGGAGGAATGGCGGCGCCTGAGTGAGGCTCAGCGGTGACTCCAGGGAATATCCTCCTTCCCTACTGATATCTCCCAAAAGGAGGATAGTTTTCGCCGTCGGAACGTTCCAGCTATGTTCCGCTACACCTGACAACCATCTCCGTTGACTACTAACGGAGTATTTGTGTACGGCGTTTCGAGGGGCTCTGCTTGTGACTGTAACCGCCATCTTGTATCAGCCGGCACGCTGATTTTCCCTCACGGCGGCGATGTAAGGAACCCACCGTACACATTATTTTCAGAGACTGCCTTGCTATATGCCTTTCCTATTACGGCTGCACGATCTTTGGAGCGCCATTTCTCCTTTCAACGACCCGACGCCTGAGGCAGTGAGTTTCTGGAATTTTATCTTTTCGACGCGGCCACCATTTTAGACAAGCTGACACGCTGCGCTCTCTCAGTCAGGGTGAAACAGCTGTGCTCCACTGCCATTTGCCTCAAGCTTCGCCTTAAGCACTCATTATAAGCACCTCTCCTTTAATGCCACTATGGTATCCTCCATTGTTCACCTGTTTTGCATCTGTAGTAGATTGCTTGCTGCTTTTGCATTACTGTGACCATTGTTTTGTCATTTTTCACTGCCTCTTTATTATTGCGCCATGCTTGTACTTTGCTGACCCCCTGCTAGACGAAGTTTGCTTTTGCGGGGGCGTACATCTGGACATGCAGTTTTTTACTCGCTGATAACTTTGGCTGACGTTGCGCTTTTTGGTGCATTTTACATCTCTGCCTACCCCAGAGCCATAACACTGACCGTCTATTGTCTATCCACTTCGGTCCCTGGTGCACTGTTATCTATTTTTACGTCATGGCGCTTTCGCAGTGACTTCATTTTATCATAAGTGATACTGCTGATATCCTACATAATGTATTCATTTACTATATTTTTGAAAATATGCATGGTCTTTTTCCTTGCTAACTCTGTTATGTCTTATTGACTCTGACCATTAACAGCTATTTTTTCCTCAAACCTCAATTTATGACCTAAATCTCTAATAGAGGCTGTTATTCCTTCATGTTCTAAGCTTTTTTTTTTAACATACAGTGCAGATTTTCTCTGGTGTGCAACCATTGACGAATTTCCTCAGTCACTGCAAGTGGTTGTGCCATATACTTGTTTGGATGATCTTTCACCTTACAGAGCGTCCTCTCACTCTTCTGTGTGGATAACAAGTGCTGCGCAACTCCCTGCTTCTTTCTATGAGGCGATTTATATCTATGTCGCGCTCACCCTCCAAATCAACTACGAAAGTGGCCTTCGTGAAAAATTCCAAAGTCTTCTCTGGTTTCTCTAAATTGGAAGAATCTCTCACCTCTTCTGGCGCCGACACCTTCATGGATCCTCCTCCGCCATCATCAGGGAAATCTACTACCAAGAGACTAAAAAAGGATCCTCCTTCACCACCCAAGCAGTCTACCCCTGTTTCCATGGAACTATTACTGGAGGAGATTCGTTCCTTCCGCCCTTTTTTGGAAGAGATCGGGGCTTTGCGTCCTTTTATGGAGGAAACTACTGTTAAGCTTCAGGCTCTCAATGACAGTTGGTCGCAAATCGAAACAAGAGTCTCTACAGTTGAACAGTCAGTTGCTTCTTTCCAAGAAACCACCACCAAAGTTCTTCATCTTACCTCACAAGTAGATACCCTCCAAAGGCAGGTTGAGGAGTTGGAAAATAGAAATAGACGTAACAACCTTCGTATTTACGGCCTGGCAGAAGGCCTTCAGGAGGCGGACCCTATCAACTTCTTCAAATCCTTTCTCCCCAAATTGCTCCACTTGCCCGAAAGTACAAACCTTAATATTCAATGTTCTCATCGTCTGGGTCGCCCTCCTGCTTCCACTTCTTCATCACAACGTCCACGAGGTGTTATCCTTTATGTTTTGGAATATACTGATCTCTTGAAGGTTCTCACCACTGCTAAGGCCTCTCCAAAATTGACATGGTCAGGTTCTACCTTGTTCTTTGCTCAAGACTATGCCAAAGCAACTGCAAATCACCGGAAGGCCTTCCTTGGCATGAGAGGCGACCTTCGTTCCATGGGTGCCCGATATGGCCTATATCATCCTTGCTTGTTTAAAGTCACCTACAACAATAAGACGACCACGTAGACTTCAGAGCTTCATTAATGCACACAAACCTAATGCCAAGGATTCTTCTGGTCCTTCTTCATCCTGCCCTGGCTGAGTTATCATTTTCTTTGTCCTTGCGTAGTTCATATCTGCCCATATTTATGTGTTTTCTCTTTTACATGATGTTTTCTTAATCGTTCCTCTTGTTTGCTTATGCAGTTGTTGATTCTTTGTTCTCTCTTGATGTTGATTTGTAACTCTTTCTTCCGTCTCCCCTCTTTGCCTTTACAGGTTCCCCTCCTCGTTTGATGACGTTTCCCTGGTTTCCCGTCTGGCCGTCCTCGGATGTGTTGCCATGCCTCTATGGCTCCCTCCCCCCCATTACTCCTCCTTGCTTCCTCATTATGTGGGTATGTCCATCCGGTGTTTTTTCCTCCTCCCTTGTTTTCCTATTGTTCTTTGTTTCTTTTGTGTGTTCCACTCCTTTGGTTATGTTGTAATCATAACTTCTTCTTTCCAAGTTGTATTTTTCTTTCTCTTCCACTCCTGCTCTTCTTGCACTTCCCTCTATTTTTCATTTTCCTCTTTCTTTATGCACACTTGTTATTTCTCAATTATCTCTTTCTCCTCTCCCTCCTCTTACTCTTCACTGTTACTTTATTCTCTCTTCATCTGCTTTCATTCATGGGTTTTTTATTTTTATTTTATTTATTACGTAACCATTGCTTTGCTGAACATGTTATGTCTTTGAATATAACATCTTGGAATGTTAAGGATATCAATTCACCGATTAAGCGTCAACGCATCCTATCTCATTTTGCTAAACTGAATGTTGACATTGCGTTTCTCCCGGAGACTCACCTCTCTGATGTAGAGTCCGCTAAGCTTAAAAGAGGTTGGGTAGGTGATGTTTTTTATTCCCAGGGTAATGGTAAGCGTAATGGTGTTGCAATTCTGTGTCGTAGATCTCTTCCTTTTACAGTTATTTCTTAAGAATCTGATACTAATGGCAAATGGGCGCATGTTAGACTATCGATTAGAGGTGTTCCAATCTCTCTCCTTAATGTTTATGGTACCACTATTGGTGAGCCCCTTTTTTGGGCTGAGTTCTCTCCACGCATCACCCAATTCATGGATGATAATTTCATTCTTGCAGGAGACTGTAATCAGCCTCTTGATCCATTCATAGATAGGAAATCTGATGCTACGTTTGTCCCTACCAAACCACACAAACTTTTTACTCAAGCTATGTCCCAACATAAACTTGTCGATTCCTGGCGACTATGCAACCCAACTTTGCAGGAATTTACTTTTTATTCACCTAGCCATCGCTCCCAATCATGAATTGATTAAATTTTTGTTTCCCATGATCTTGCTCAGACGCTCACTGTAGCTGACATTGGCCCAATTCTGTTATCGGATCATGCTCCTGTTGTGGTTAGCCTCAATGTGCTCCCAAAAATTGACGGGCCCAGGAGATGGCGCTTTAATAATGCCCTCCTTTTGGACCCTACATTTTCCACTTCCTTCCCTGCATTTTTTGAAGATTTTTTTCTACTTAATGATGTTCCGCCCACTTCGAAACATACTGTTTGGGACGCTTTTAAGGCAGCCTCACGCGACTTCATTATCAATTTTTGTGCAAAAAAACGCAGATCCGCGCGTCAATTCACTAAAACTCTCCTCACCGACATTAAGCGATTGGAACACGTCTATTTCACCTCACATTCCAAACATAGTCTAACAGCTTTAGTTGCTGCTAAGCTTAAATATAATGAAAAATCTACTGAAGATGCTTACTTATATTTGCTTAAATCAAGTGCTAAATTCTATGGTGGTAAGAATAAAGCTGGGAAAATCCTTGCCAATTATCTAAAGTTCAAACATAATAAGATGAATATTGAATCTGTTTATGATTCTAATACACACTTACATCATAAAGATGCTGACATCCTTGCCACATTTTCCCGCTTCTATGAGACCCTGTACACATCTGACACTCCACCCTCCCCTCATTCTCTCACTCATTTCTTCTCAACTATTCAACCTCCTTCACATTTCCCTCTTGATCTGTCCTCCCTGGAGACTGATATCTCCCAAAAAGAATTACTCAACGCACTTCAGCATCTTAAACCTAACAAAGCCCCTGGCCTGGACGGCTTTACAGTCGAGTTTTACCTTCATTTTTCCAAATTATTGCTACCAAAATTGCACTGTCTTCTCCATTCCTTTGCTGATTTGGGTGTTTCCTATGGGTCCTTTTCGGATGCGCACATTTGTTTGATTCCCAAACCTGGCAAAGACATACAATATTGCAAGATTTACAGACCCATCTCCCTTGTTAATATCGATTATAAAATTTTTGCTAAATCTTTGGCGATAAGACTGGATCATCTTCTGCCTGACCTTTTAGGAGAAGAACAGTCTGGCTTCGTTAAAGGTCGCTATATCACAGATAATACCAGGCTTTTGTTTAATATTCTCTCAAAATCATCACACCTCCAACACTCTCTTGCCGCAATAGCCCTGGACGCTGAAAAGGCGTTTGACAGAGTTGAATGGCTATACCTCTTTCACACCCTTAATTGGTTCGGATTTGGCCCTAAATTTACTTCCCTAATCTCATTATTATATTCTCACCCGCGTGCTGCAGTTTATGCTAATGGCCAAATCTCTCCCTACTTTGACCTTGGTAGGGGAGTGCGTCAGGGTTGTCCCCTTTCACCCTTTCTTTTTAACCTTGCTTTAGAACCATTCCTATCCAGGTTGCGCCAAAATCCTGATATTTACGGCTTTCAGACCACAGACTCCTCCATTAAACTTGCTGCGTACGCAGATGATATTCTACTCTTCATCTCTAATCCCATGGTCTCCATTCCTGCTTTCTTGGAGGAAGTACAACAGTATTCCTCAATCTCTGGCTATAAGCTTAATAATGATAAATGTGAGATCCTCCCCTTGACAAAATTCACCTTTAAACCTGACTTTAGCGCCTCTAATTTTACCTGGAGTCCTTCTCACATTAAGTATTTAGGATTGTATATTACCCCCTCCATCCACAACACTGTTTCCCTCTGTCTTACTAGATGCACTCAGAAACTTTCTGACCTCACAGCCAGTTGGCACCCTCTCTACTTGTCTTGGTGGGGTCGTTTAGATACCGTTAAAATGATGTTATCCCCCATTGTTTTATACACACTCTCTAATATTCCTGTCTCTATCCCAGCCAAATTTTTAAAGAAAATTAATTCAGTTTTGTCCTCCTTTTTATGGCATAAAGCGAAACCAAGAATGTCCCTTGCTAGACTCATTCGCCCTACCTCTGAAGGAGGTGTTAATTTTCCTGATTTTCTGGCTTACCACAGAGCTTTTTTGTTGCGCCAGGCTTCCTTTTGGTTGCAAAACCCTGATTCCCCTTCTCCTTTATGGACCAAGGTTGAGCATCTTTTCCTTCCCCCTTTTTCTTTTGCTGAATATATTTCTTTCTCTCGCAAACCCCTTTCGATTCCTACTCCCATTCACAAATTCACTCTCAAACTCCTCTTATCTGCTAAACCTCCTCCCCGTGCGAATATTGCCGATTTCCTCTCGTCCACTATTTGGCACAATAAATACCTTTTAATCCGAGGCAAGCCCATTTATTGGAGTTCTTGGAGGTCCAAGGGATTGATTTGGATTTCACAGCTCTTTTCACAATCGACCTGCCTCTCTTTTCACGTTTTACGTTCCACATTTAAGTTACCGTCCTCCTTTGCTCCCAAGTACCTCCTCCTTAAAGCAGCGGTCATGGAGGCTTATACGAAACTCTTGTTGATATCCCCCTCTTCTACCTCACCGGACCTCACCCCTCAACCTCACTGCATCCAACTTCATTCTATTTTGCAAACCCTTCCTAAAGCATCTACTATTTATAAGCACCTCCATGCTCATACACTCCCCAGACCCAAATCCACAGTAGAGGAGCACTGGGAAAATGACTTTTCTAGATCATGGCCAATTTCCCTGTGGGACAAGATTTGGACAAAAGTTCGTAAAACTTCTAGGTCGGCTTCCCTAACTCAGTCTCTATTTTTCATATACAACCGATTACTCCTTACTCCATTTACCCTTCACAAACGATTCCCTACCACTCCTGATCTATGCTGGTCTTGCTCCTCCTCCAACGCTACTCTTTTTCATATGCTGTTCCTTTGCAAAGATGTTCATGCCTTTTGGTTGCAGGTTTGGGCACAAATCAATGTTATTTTCCATACTTGTATCCCTTTTTCCCCTACCCATGTCTTTTTGGGGAGTCTCTCTCCTTGCTGGGACGAGAGTAATCTCTATGTTCGTGTTGTTGATTTACTACTGGCTGTTGCATTCCAACAAATAACTATTAATTGGAAGTCTTCTTCTACTATTACCTTCAAAGCATGGTGGTACAATGCTTGCCATAACCAAAGACTTGATACTGCTTTTGTTTTTCCTGCCCAGTTGGCAGCTAAGCGTGCAGATTTATGGCTTCCTGTTACGATGTATTTGGATAATTGTACAACTCGTTCCTATCGCCCACGACCTGCCCAGCAGGAAGTTTCCAAACCCCCTTGATACCCTTTTGTTTCATTCCTCTTTCTTTGTTAACATGATTACTTGCATAATCTCATTTGCATTTACTTTTATTTTATATTTGCTGTACCCTTTCTTTCACTTGTGTTGCCCATGATAAGTTTACTATTGTTACTTCCATATTTATAATGTATTTTGCTTTTTCCTCCCAGATTCTCCTTTCCCTCCTCACCTCCTGCTTTCCCCCATAATGTCTTTGCTGTATTATGTATTCATACCTTTTATTATGACCAATAAACTTTTATTGAACTAAAAAAAAAAAGTGAGAACACATAAAATGCGCAGTAGAAATGGCAATATACATCTGTAAGAACATAGACTGACAAATATACAGTGAATAGTAGACTCAATAGTTAAAAACTAAGTATAGGGATAGAGAAAAAATAGCTGACAATTTTAAAATTAATTAAATCCACATAAAGATATATAAAACTAAAATGCAAACATGTATTCTGCTAGGTTGTCAATAGTGAGCACGAAGCGCAGCGCTGCCTTTCATTGGTGCCCGCGGTCTGCTCTGTCTGTTAAGGTGCCAGGTTTTTAGGAACACGGTGGTGCCAGGGGATAACACCCGAAGACCTCTGAGTTCTCCCTGTTCCGGACCACAGAAACCAGGAGTCTTCTAGGTGAAGTCAGAGATCGAGTTTTATTGGCAGCAACCAAGTAACAAGCGTCCTTGAATTACAACAGCATGGGTCGTAAGTTCTCAGGAGACTGTTCGTTTTTACAGAACCAGCCTTCTCCGTATATACAGAAATAACAGCTGCAGGCAAGAATTCTTGAGTTTACAATACGGCCATACACATATTTCTACAATAAAGCAGAAAGCGAAGTCATGACAGCCAACCCACATTTTAGATGTCCAGTTCGTGATGGAGTACCCAGCCAGGCCCAGAACTCCCATCAGATATCGATGGAACCCCAATAAAACCGGGCACCTCCTTGTCGTAAAACTGGCCATAAACAAGGAACATGGACAGGTGTATGTGTGTAGAAAACATGGTCTGTATGTAGTGAATGGTTTATGGCATGTTGTGCTTTGATGCTATCTTCCTCGGCCACTGGGCGAGGAGTTGCCCAAACAGGTTTGGCTGGAGGCAGTGGAGTTAGTTTGGCCAGGTCATGGGGAAGTCAGCTAAGGTGGACGTGTCCTTTTCAGATCAAGCTCGGCCTCAATCAATTGACTATATGAGGGCAAGCCATAAGATGGATGCCGTTCACAAAATGGAGTCTGAGGGTTCAGAACGGAAACCATGATTAAAAGGTGTTAGCATTGCTTAATCACGATGCAAATGCATAGGGATAATGCCCTACTCATTACCGGTCTGCCGACACCAAATTCGTCATGGTACGATGATATTTTGTGACACGAAGGTTGGGCCTCGGGACCATATTACAGCAGGGTCCAGAATTTCAGAACCACACTGTAAAAGTTTGTGCATTTTTGTTTGCTTTATTTTGATTTGTTTTTGGCAAATTTTCTGTCCTGTTGCTGAAGGGCCGGCGAGGACAGAGAGGCAGCTCCCGAAAAGGCGCTCGTGACCTGAAGCCCGGGGGCCCAGAGACAACACCACTGTAGTGGGGCAAACAAGACGTTGGAAGCGCTGCTTCATTTACATACGGGCCAATTCCTGTTGAGTGAATCATTCACTTTCAAAGATCTTTCCAGGGGTTGCGCCAACAGACCTGCTCTGCTTGGCAACAGATACGCGTGGAGCTAGTTTGGAGTGATGAAGGCATCGAAGCACTATGGAAATGGTACGAGGGCAATGTGTGAACGGAGAGAAGCGTCGACAATCAAGGAATTTATTTATCCGGCCTCAATTCTTGCTTCGGCGGCCGGGGTCGCTTGCAGGAGCTTCTCAAACTCCCCTGTAGCTCTTGAGGACGGCCTCTGTGTGATTTAAGTGTGTATATCGTTACTTTTCTAGAAATATTCACACCTAAAGATGTAATGAATGGACAAAGCCGTGATTATAAAATGTGCCCGCAGCATCTGGCATTTTATCCTCTTCTGTTCTGCCTGCGCTATTTACGGTATGGGCTGTGATCCATTTCAAAAGAATGGTATTTAACCCTTTCGCTGCTCATGACGGGCTCAGCTCATCATGCAGCACACTGGTCGTGTGCTCATGACGAGCTAAGCTCGTCATGAACCATGGAATATAACAATTCCCAGCACAGGAGAGTAATCAGCCTAGCCGTCATGTGGTTAACCAGCAGCAGCGTGCAGGGGGTTAAGTCCCTCTAATTACAAATCCCATTCATTAACACCTATGAAGATGCATCAGTCATTTTTCCTTTAGAGAGTTTCTGGAATACGCAGTCTGTGAGGCACTAAGCAGTGATTTCTTAAGTTGGCAAAACCACTCAGTGGTAATGAAATAGAGATGACCATTGCACTGTAATAAGAAAGGTGTGGGTGCCCCATTGAAAGTATGGCATACTTATTTAAAATAATCCGTGTGATCAACCTGTATTTGTTTTATTTCCAGTGACGTGTTGAACATGATATATAATATAAATGAAGATGCAGAAGTGTAATATGCTATTTATTACCATTGTTGAGTGTAAGGAGGGGCAATGCGTCATGACCGCTAGAGCATCTAATAGGTTAAGATGTCTCTTTCCTCCCACACGATGTTAATAAATATCATAATACATTCCGCACATCTGCATACATGCTTCATGCCATGGCAGCCTTTCATGTGTATTGGTTTAAAAAGAAGGTAACCAAAACCTGCTGCCCCACAACTGTATTTGTGAAGTAAGCTACAATCTCATTGGAGAGGCCTCGTAACTGTAAGCAGACCTCCTATGTGTGAAGCAATTGTAATATATAATCTGTGAGGTAGTAAACAGTTCTTTTCTCATGTCGCTTTCAGTCCACTATTGTAGTAAAGTTGCATTTGACATTTGTACTGTGCAATAAATGTATTGAGTTTATTAGTGTGGTTCCTCTAAATAACACATTATTAGGCCACGATTTATAATCTCTGTCAAGTTGTTATATACAAAGATGCATCTAAGGAAACCCAGGAGGCAAGGCAAAATGTTGTGCGTTAAGTCAAAATCACTTTGAAAGGGCTTTCCTACAATTCAGAGTTTCTTTCTTGTGTGAAGTAACAATAACATGGAATTTTTGAGGCAGTAAACAGTATTTATGTCAGTTCCTCTATTCTGTAGTAATAGAATGCACTTTCACATTCACAGTGAAGTTATTTGCTTATTACCTACTGGCAGACGCCAGTTGGAAGTTATAGTTAGAGCCTAGTTTCGATAGGAAAAGCATTTTTTGATTTGCTAATTGGCGTCGTTTGATGAATCTTCCTGATATTCTGCCAAAAAGAAGTCTATCCAGGTCAGCACCTATCCTGAAAGTTTGAGGTTGATTTGTTAAGCAGGGGCTGAGAAAAAAGGGGAGTCCCAAAACTTGTTTTCTCCATGTTAATTTCCATAGGAAAGTTTGCGACGAGCTACAGCTCGAACTGCTGAACGGAATTACCCCAAATTTAGCAGAAAGGTAATGCTTGGGTCAGAAAGCGACCTTTTTAAAAATGGTTTAAATCCGTTCAGAAGTTGCTGTGAAATTAGAAAAATAAAAGTTTTGATATCTGGGAGGAGCCTAAGTGGCGTGCGCAGGTTTCACTGTGATTGGCTGCTAGCACTCCAAACCAGGAAGTGTTGGCTTCTATCTTGTGGCTCGATTGAAGCAAGTCACCCAAAAGCATAGAAACAAAGGTATAAAACAAGAGAAGGGGGCAGGTTAGAAAAACCCTGACCTACTAGGTCTGGTCAGGTGGTCACAGAACGACCCCCAGGGCCCAAAAAATCATTGGAAAAAAAAAAAAAATTGGCGCAATTTACGCTGGGGTTGCGGGTTCTCACGTTTTATTTTAATGAGGCCCTTGGGTGGGCTAACTTCCGGGGGTATTTCTTATAAAATATTAGCAGGGGCTCACAGGGGTTGTGGAGGTCCGCTGGGGGCTGCACAGCCCCAGGGCTTCCCTCATGTTGGGAGGGGGGTTGCACTGCCCCCTCCTGGAGTATTCTATGTGCTAGTAACTTTGGCGTAGTTTGACATATCTTTATGAAATTATTCAAAACGTTTCTCTTTTTTTGATTAGCTCCTATATTGAAAGTTTGGGGGTGAATGGTGTAGGAGGGGTTGAGAAAAAAGAGGGTCCTAAAATGTGTTTTCTCTATGCAATTTCCATACAAAACTTTTCAGAAGACTACAGGTGAAACTGCTGAACAGAATTCCTCCAAATTTGGTAGGGAGAAAGGTGATGGTCCAGAAAGCATGCTTTTGTTTAAATGGTGTGAATCCGTTCAGTAGGGTTACAAGCACCAGCTTGTGGCTTATTGGCTGTGAAAGGTTGAATCCAGGAAGTGTTGACAGCCATTTTGCGATTTACTCCGTCAGCTCACATCTCTCCATGTAGAAGCCATCAGGTCTGCAGTTTTACCTGTGCGAGGCAACACAGGCATCAGTGTCTGTTTGAGATATACTTTCACCCTGCCTCTCCTCATATCACCAGGTCACGGGTATGCCTTTAGAAGCCCGTCCGTTGGCTCAGAGCTCTGTGAGTCAGGCTGTCGGTACGATCCCCTACACTACCCAAAGGCTACTCAAACACCACTGCATTGTCATACACTCTAAAACACTACTCTCAGCAGGACCTCCTACACTACACAAACAACACTACACTACTCTAAACCCTAAAATACTACCGCCAGCACAACCTCCCACACTACCCAAACACCACTGCATAGTCGTAAACCCAAAACACTACCCCTAGCAGGACCCCTACACTACCCAAACACCACTGCAGTACCCTACATCCTAAAACACTACTCTCAGCACGACCCACTACACTACACAAACAACACTGCACTGCCGTAAACCCTAAATCACTACTCCCAGCATGACCCCCTACACTACCCAAATACCACTGTACTGCCGTAAACCCTTAAACATTTCTTCCAGCATGACCCACTATACTACACAAACACCACTGCACTACCCTTACCCCCAAAACAGTACTTCCAGCATGACCCCTTACATTACCCAAACATTAGTGCATTGTCATAAACTCTAAAACACTACCTCCAGCATGATTCTTACACTACCAAAACACCACTGCACTACATTAAACCCTGAAATGCAACGTCCTGCATGAACCCCCTACAGTACACAAACACTACTATACTACCCTAAAGCATAAAACAGTACCGGTCCATCGGCTTGCAGCTGTGCGTCTGCGAGCTGTGCTGTCCCTAGCTGTACATGTGCAAGTCAGTCCGTTAGGTGATAGGTATGTCTCTGCTAGCAGGGCCATTAGCCCGTTGGTGTCCCTTTGAGAGTTAGACCCGAACACTCCCTCTGAGAGCCAGCATGCTGGTGTGCGTTTGCGAGGCAACGGCCCGTAGCTCACATCGTGCAAGCCGAGCCGACGGTCTGCAGCTCTCCCTCTGCGAGCCTGGGCGATGGCCTGCAGGTCTCCCTGTGCTAGCCGGATCGCAGCTGTCACTCTGCGAACCGATATTGGGAATATAAGGGGGCTCTAAAAAGAACCCTTGTGTTTATTAGGTGGAGCTACTGATAGGTGTGGATGCACAGCTTCAGGTTATTCAGCAAAACTCGATTTCCATGATCTGTGAATTGTACTCCATCACTTCTGCAGATATTAGCCGTATCAAAATGTATGTTGTTGTTGCAGATCAACCCCATTCTATGGACTCTGAGGTATGCAGACACAGCTTTGTTGACATTCTTCCTCGATTTTTCACTCTGAGGACAAAATTGGTTTGACCATTTCCACTTCTGTCTTTGGCATATATTGGAATATACAAAGACAGTTTGAGGCAATAGCAACATCAATTGTCTAAAGATGTCCTTCATTAGCATTTCTAAACCTACCCCAGTCAATGTGCCTAGGTCGTTTCCACCACAGTGCAGAATCATGAGGTCAGGGTGCTGGAGATGCAAACAGGTTAATGTAATTTTGTTACTCCACACATAAATACATGTAAAGAACAAATTAAATAATGTAATAAACTAAATTTAACAAACTCAACACAAAACATACAAGGAAAGGAATGAAGAGAGTTAGCAAGAGATGTGTGTGGTGTGTGTGAAAACCTAGCCTCAGGGAGTGGCCGTGACATGTTGACAACTAGACCACTGACCTGCACACCAACAGCGAGTATGCCTGCGACAGGTTTCTATGTGGGGCCAACGTCGGGACGTAATTGGAGTGTCATGGCGTACGACGGAACAGGGCAGGGATAGCCACAATGACGTGGACGGCTTGTAGTACTGCGTCTGTGAGTCAAGTGGACGGGCAGCAGTTTTCCCTCTGCAAGCCTGGGTGCGAACTGTTCATAAGTCACACTACATAAGCATTGAAAAGCCATTTGTGATTCAGTCCGTCAGCTGGCATCTGTCCGAGGCATTTTTGAAAACATACGGGAGTTCTTTTTGTGAGGGATACCCCTTTTATGCTGCATATCCCCACATCAGCAGGTGACACACCCTCTTGCCACATTACCAACATACCCCCAACAATCTTTTTGGGCCCGGAAGTGTCCCAGTGGGGTTGGACTAGTGATGTATACATTTACATATAAAACAAATTATTTAAAGAAAAGAATAACAAATAAAACTGAAGGGAGTCTGGTGCTGAGGTAGCTGCTACGAAGTTGGGGTCACTGCCATTCAGGACTCAGGACACAGTTCCTCATGTGGAATCAGCTTGTGTTGTACAGGGTTAGTGGCACCACGTGTCGCCGGCCTTGCATATGGAAATATGCCTCACTAATCGAAGGGAGTCTGGTGCTGTGGTCCCTGCCACAAACTTGGGGTCACTCCAATTCAGGACACAGGACACAGTTCCACATGTGGGATCAGCTTATGTTTAACAGGGTTAGTGGCACCATGTGTCGCCAGCCTTTCATATGGAAATATGCCTCACTGATCGAAGGGAGTCTGGTGCTGTGGTCGCTACCGCAGACTTGGGGTCAGTGACATTCAGGACTCAGGACACAGTTGCACATGTGGGATCTACTGTGCCGATGATGCGTCGTCTGGGCAGGCCGTACTGGTAACAAGGTCTGTTGCCTACTGGATGGCATCATCTGCAATTGCGACTCGATCTGAATTGTGAGCCCTACTCACCACAGTGGAGGCAGGAGGAAGCGGTGAGGAAGGGCCCACAGGCTTGTGGCATTGACTTGAGCAATGTCTGTTGCTTACTGGACTGCGTCATTTGCAATTGCGACTTGATCTGTATTGTGAGTCCTACTCACCGCAGTGTAGGCTGGAGGCAGCAGTCAGGAAGAGCACACAGGCACATCGCGTTGACTTAAACAATGTCTGATGCCTACTGGACTGCGTCATCTTGAATTGCAACTCCATCTGATTTGTGAGCCCTACTCACCGCAGTGTAGGCTGGAGGCACCGGTGAAGAAGGGCCCACAGCCACGTGGCATTGACTTAAGCAATGTCTGTTGCCTACTGCACTGCATCATCTGCAATTGTGATTCGATGTGAATTGTGAGCCTTGCTGTCCGCAGTGTATATCGAAAGCAGTAGTTTGTACAGACATAAGACCACGGTGCTGTGTCACTGGGGGCTTGTGTGGCGGAAGCCAGTGATCAGCTGAGGAGGCTGGCGGTCCCAACAGGAGCCCCGTCGCAGGGTGAGGGCCGTCCTGGCAGATGCTTTGGCTTTCCCACAAGTGAACCACGCCCAGAGATCCGACCTATTTATTCACACTCCTACGCTGAAGAGGATTGTGTCGGACCATCCCAATCTGGTTACGATTGTGCTTACAGGGGGGATGACACAGCTACTTGACTGAGATCTTCCCTAATGTTTGACGTAACATGGTTGGGTCCACTCTCCACAACACTACAAGCACGAGTAGTATTTGTGTACATGGAGAGGTGTATGTTGTGCATACTGAGATGTGTCCAGCACATCACCGCTACACTTTGCATTGTGTGCAATGTTATTAATAGGTGGGTTTCTTCATTCACATATAGTTTGTTCACAACTGTCCCAATATTCAGCTATTGTTTGTCTGAGGGGCCATGTTGTTTTCAGAAAGTTCGCTGTCTTGTTCTGTCCTGCCTCAGTGGTAGAGGGAGGGGGTGGGGTCCTGGGGGTGATGGTGGGTGTTGTGGAGTTCTTGGCTGTTGGAGCTGCTTAATCAGTAGGTCTATGACATGTGTTGGTCTTCAGATGTGCTGAAACAAAGAATGGTTCTGTCGGGTAGGACCAAAGTAATTTGGTGATGCTCTTAATGCAATCAGAGAACCAGGCACTCTAACAAACACAGCTCTAAAACCTAGCACGTAATGAATGGGACATGAGATCAAATGATTTTGCTATGTATTTATATCAGAATTACTTCATTCAATGATACATACATTTCATAGTTAGACTGTCGGGATCAATGTTAAAGTGCAATTGAGTGACATTTGTGCATAGTGCTCAGGTGGTAAAAAATATATACAGTGAAAACATTTTCATATATTCACATATATACAGGTGTTTTGAAAGGCCAGATACTAATTTATATCCAAAGATTCCTATTCTTCCTCTTATTGAATCCTGGTGGTGCTGGACCTATGACAAGCGTCGACGTTTCAACCCTTAGATGCCCCAATGGGTGGTCACGGCGGGTCTTCCTCAAGACAGAAGTGTGGGTATGTTGATTAGATTTGGTTGCGAGACAGTCTGAAAATAAATAATAGGCTGTGTGTCAGAGAGACTGTAGGGGCACTGGGATTGTACCTAAAAAGCGGGGAGCAAAGGTACTCATCCTTTTAAGAAGGCCAGAAACCTCAGCCTGAATCAGTTGGGCACAATGGCCAAGTTATCTGTGGAAGAGGAGTGACTAAATCAGAACCCCGCCTGTTGCATTTGCAGATGTATGACCTCACAAGGAATGATGCATTTGGTCTGTGAGGCTGCATACGTGCAATGAGTAAAGAGCAAGAGTCATATTCAAGTTTACTTTGTGCAGTCGCTTATGCTACGATTGCGGTGAAAATGAGGTGCTGGTAATTAAGACCACGCGCTAGGTCCTCATTCAAAGGTATATTAAAACTTATTAGCTAGAAACATGCATAGTGCCTTCAAGGGTGAATCTGAAAGTGCTGGGTACTAACCCGTTTGGCACATGTGGGATGGTGAGCATGCCATCAAGGTCAACGGGAGGCAACTTAATAGTGACTTATATGGTTTTGCATATTATTGTTAGGGCCCGGTGAACCTGCCGTCAGAAGTTAAAATGCGGCAACCGGTAAAGGACTTCAATGGTGGTGAAGGGTTGTGGATACCCCTAAGGAGTGCATGCCTCATGATTCAAAAATAATTACGCATATTATTGTTAGGCTTGGTGAACCTGCCGTCAGAAGTTAAAATGGGGCAACCGGTAAGCGTCTCTAATGGTGGGGAAGGGTTGTGGATAACCCTAAGGCGTACATGCCTCATGGTTCACCGATATTCAAACGGAACAAAAGCCGCACGCCATGTTGCTGAGATGGTGTGCGGGGCAGTGGTGACAAGAGCGCAGGTGGAGGCTAGCTCAAAAAATATTAAATTGCGGGGAAATTAGATTGAGATTGACAGTGTCCTCGCGCTTACCCGTACGCTGGAACAATCAGGTTAACGAACTGGACGATGATGCGGAGTCCCATCCGTCAGCTGCATTTAATCAGTGAGGCCGACTCATCCTGTCTGGTCAGTTTTTTGCAAGTGAAGGGACGCTTCAGCGAGGACGCGTGCACGTCAATGAACGAGCGCGGTTACCTAGCGACGCCTTCGTCCACTGAGCCACCAGACCCGGCATACACACATCTCTCTTTCTCTCTTTCATTCTCCCTCTCGCTCCCTCCCTCTCTCCCTCCCTTCCTCTCGCCCTCTGTCTCCCTCTGCCTCACTCACTCTGACTGTCTCACTCCCTCTCTCTCTGTCTCCCTCCCTCTCTCTCTGTCTCCCTTTCTCTGTCTCCCTCCCTCTCTCTCCCTCTGTCTCCCTCCCTCTGTCTGTCTCCCTCCCTCTCTCTCCCTCTCTGTCTCCCTCCCTCTGTCTGTCTCCCTTTCTCCTTCTGTCTCCCTCCCTCTGTCTCCCTCTGTCTCCCTCTGTCTCCCTCCCTCTGTCTTCCTCCCTCTGTCCCCTTGCTCCCTCTGTCCCTCTCCTCCCTCTGTCCCCCTCCCTCTATCTGTCCCCCTCTGTCTCCCTCTGTCTACATCCCTCTGTCTCCCTCACTCCCTCTGTCACCATACCTCTGTCTCCCTCCCTCTGCTTCCCTCCCTCTGTGTCCCTCCCTCTATCCCCCTCTCTCTGTCTCCCTCCCTCTCTCTCTGTCTCCCTCCCTCTCCCTCCCTCTGTCTCCCTCCCTCTGTCAATCCCCTCCGTCTATCTCTCTGTCTCCCTCTCCCTGTCTCCCTCTAGTTGTCTCCCTCTCTCTGTCTCCCTCTCACTGTCTCCCTCTCTCTCTCTTTCTCCCACCCTCTCCCTCCCTTTGTCATCCTCTGTCTCCCTCCCTCTATCTTCTCTTCCACCCTCTCCCTCTCTTCCTCTCCCTCTATTCCTCTCCCTCTGTCTCTCTCTCCCTCTGTCTCCCTCCCTCTGTATCCCTGCCTCTGTTCCCCCTTTCTGTCTCCCTCCCTCGGTCTGTCACCCTCTGTCTCACTCTGTCTGCGTCCCTCTCTCTCCATCCCTCTGTCTCCAACCCTCTGTCTCCCTCTGTCCCTCTCCCTCTGTCTCCCTCTGTCTCCCTCCCTCTGTCTCCCTCTCTCTGTCTCCCTTTCTCTGTCTCCCTCTCTCTGTCTCCCTCTATCTCACTCTCCCTCCGTCCCTCCCTCCCCCTCTGTCTCCCTCTTCCTCTCCCTTAGTCTCCCTCTCTCTGTTTCACTCTCTCTGTCTCGCTCCCTCCCTCTGTCTCTCCCTGACTCCCTCCCTCTGTCTCCATCTGTGTCTCTTTGTCTCCCTCTCTCTCTATCCCTCTCTCTCTATCTCCCTCCCTTTCCCTCCCTCTGTCACTCTCTGTCTCCCTCCCTCTGTTGCCCTCTCCCTCCACCCCTCTCCCTCTTGATAGATATAACTTGACTTTGTTCCCTATTTCCAGTATAGACCAAATTATATAGTTGTTAGCATGATGTATGTTAGAAATGGGATCTCTGGCTGGCCAAGGCTTGCGCCAAAGTCAGTCAGAGACCACCACTCTAAGTCAGGGCAAGGGTGTTACATGCCAAGATAACCCCTGCTCACCCTCTAGGTAACGTGACGCGAGCAGCAAGGCTAAACTTGGAGGCTATGTAGGTTAAGTGTTTGCGCGCGCAACCAGCAACAACACCCAACAGGCCCACCACAAATAAACCCCACACAAGGTTATATATAAAAAAAGCCTTTGTATTATACCAAAACACATTAGATAAAAACACACACTTTACAATGTAATGTTTTCTTCGTTTGTATTGTTTTGTATTTTCTTGTTTATACCTTTGAATGAATTGAACTGAAGGTATGAACATGGCCATGTTTGAGTGATGAATTTTTTCTTGGATGAAATTTGATGGTGAGTCAGTACGACAAAAATGCAGTGCTTCAGTAAATTGTGTTTTGGATGTGGCTGCCCAAAGGCACGCGAATGGATGAAAGTCAGCCTGCACTTCCAGAGGGAAGTCCGAGTCATGATATGTATTGTAAGCATGGTATTACACACCTTTTGTTTAATACATTGTGGCATAAGTATACCAAAGATAATGTGGAATTGCAATGGACCCTAACTGGGTCTTTTGATGAGAAAAAGATACAGTATTTGCAGGATCGATAGTTTTCTAAACGTAGCTGTCAGGCGATGTTTGACACCCTAAACCTGTGGCAGAAGGAAGCAAAGCGTAGACGCATTAGGGAAGGAAAATTTTGTAAGATCAAGGCAGGAAAAAGATTACACAGCAGGCTATTGCATATGACAAAGGTCAGACCGAGCAAAATATAGATTCTGCAAATAGACAATTTAGGTTACAAGTAGATAAAAGTTACGTTACTCGGAAAGAGCCTGAGGATGAATTAGAAGATTTGCTTGATGCTAGGCCCCCTCCCTCGTATGCCCCTCAGCGCGTGTATCCCGCTGTCCCTTTAATTTCAGACGCAGTTCCGTCGGCTCGAGCTTCTCCAGTAACCCTTTTCTCCGCCCCTACGGGAACCTCTTTTGTTCCATCTACCTTAGCGGGGGAAACGGCTACTCTGATCCCTTATGCATTATCCCCATCTGTCAGGCCCTCTTTAATTTTATCTCCTCCAACCCCAGTTCTAACTTCTCAATCTGCAAGTACAACCACTGCTTTGACAGATTTGACTCCTGTCTGAGCTCCGGGGGACCTTGGCGGCCGGAAATTATGTACACGGGCATCAGTGGGGTATGGTGAGAAAGAAATGGTTGCGAATCAGGCCTCCCAGTGGATGCGGAATCCTATATACACGGTTATCGATATATGGAGTACTATGAGAGATTATGAGCCTGTGATGCAGCAATATGCATTAGAGCATATGTCTAATCGACTTATTTCCCTATGGGAACAATGCTTCCCAGATGAACAAGCTCCTCAGGTGATATATGATATTCTGGATCAGGCTCATAAGTTTGAATTAAGTCCGGAGGATGTGTATAGGAATGTTGAAACCTTAGTGAAATATCGAGAGCGAATGCTTATTGAAATGTCCAAATTGGGATTCCCAGCATCCAATACGTGCATCCCAATTTTCATCCTGAAATACGTGAGCTACGAGACATCCAGAATGTGGTTACTAGAGCTCGTGCGGAAGCGCGATTTCAAGAACAGTGGGTTTATACCTGTGGAAAAGAAGTGAGGTCCTTTCCTTGAAAACACAGCTTCCCGATCGTCGGAAAAATCCTACGGCTTATTATAAAGAGCTTACGGAGGCTGCTTCTTCAGCCGTCATGAACCTAGCCAATATAGAATTGTTTTTTGGGCTCTGGTACCGATAGATATGTGGCGCCAAGTGCATGACCAGGATCATGCTGCTGAGTTAGGAGGGACATGGGACCAGTTTAAGGATTGGGACAAGGACCGAAAACCGGGTGGCAAACCCTGAGCTGAAATAACATACCTACCGGCTAAAATAATTACTTACATGCATTCTCTAATTCCGCCCCGGAAGGTAGACTGGGATAAGTTGACGGCATGTAAGCAGAAAAAGGAAGAAAGTGTTTCAGATCTTTTTACTAGATTCAAAAGAGTATTTATCGACTTCAATGGTCAGGATCTATCAACAGAAGGCGGCATTCGATTGTTTGTTAATCAGTTTGTGACTAACTTATTGCCTGAAGTCTCAGCTAGATTGCAAGCTGCCGAAAGCACTTAGACTACCTCTACGCCTTCAGTCATACTGAGCATAGGGAGAATGAGAGTAAGGATAAAATAGAGAAAAAAGCGAAAGATTTAAAAATGACAGTACTGATGCAGCAAGTCATTAGAGGACGAGGGGGAGAGATAGGTGGTAGAGGATTTACCCCAAGGGGGGTGGGAAGTGGCCGAGGCGGAGGTCCGGCCGTTACTTTAGGAATGAACCAATGGGCTTACTGTAAACAGGAAGGACATGGGCGGCTCAGTGTCCCCTGTTATTGGCTCAGAATGTGGCTGTAAGAGGTCGAGGTAGAATAGACCGAAGCGACATGAGACGGGAAGAAGTGGACCGTAGTAACTCTGAGAAAATTGTATGTATGGGGGAATAGATGGGTATACCTGTGCGTAGGACAGCCATGGACAGTGTGGAGACCGAGTGTCTATACCCGTCGATCAGCAAGGACCTTATGTGAAGGGGCATCTGATGGGAACTTCTGGGAACTTCTTGATTGATACGGGTGTGATGAATAGTTCCATTGCTCATTCACTGGCCCCAGGGGCAGCTCTGTCTGGGCGAAATAATGTTTCAGTAGGATTCTCTGGAGTCCCGGTGGTGAGCCCCATTTCAAAACCTATCCCGTTTACTATAGGTCTGATCACAATGGACTCTCCGTTTCTGCTCAACTCGCTGTGCGGGGAGAACTTATTAGGACTGGACTTGTTGAAAAGATTGAATGCTAAAATTCACTGTTCTCCTGATGGTGTATATTTAACAATACGCTTCCCTGACCGACAGAGTCGGCAGTGTTTTGCTAAAAACTAGCCACTACCTCCGGAGATGGCCGCTGTTCCTTCCACGTTATGGGCAACTGGGGATGCGGATGTTGGTCTTTTGAATATTCCTCCTGTTTTCATCACCTTGAAACCACACGCAAAGTTGCCCAGGATACCACAGTACAAAATTTCACAGGCTGGTGAACAAGCTTTGCTCTCTATTAAACAGGATTTGATTGACAAGGGTGTAGTAGAGGAAACTGCTGCCAATGTTTGTAATAGCCCCGTTTTACCAATCTTGAAAAAGGCTCCCACTGCAGATGTGTCTGAAGATATTGATAAATATCGTTTTGTAATTGACCTCCGGGAGGTCAACAAGATTGTAGTGACATAGTACCCTGTCGTGTCTGACATTACTACTATACTCATGATGATTCCCCCAACTGCGAAATATTTTTCAGTGGTTGATTTAAAAAATGCTTTCTTCAGCATTCCTATTCATCCAGATAGTAGACAAATATTCGGCTTCTCATTATCTGGTCGCAGCTTCAAATTTTGCTGCGCCCTTCAAGGATATACAGACTCCTAGTATATACAGTCAAGCTCTTAAAGCTGTACTAGATGAATTGACTTTGCCCCCAGGAAATGTACTCCTGCAATATGTTGATGATCTATTGGTGGTGTCTGATACTGAGGAAGGTTGCAAGGAGGCCACGGTAAAATTGTTGGACCCTCTCCAAATTCCAATATTGTCGACAGGAGGTGACATATCTTGGTCATCTGCTGTCGAAAGCGGGGAGGAGACTAACCCCTGAGCGTGTTACTACCATTTCTAATATGTCTGTACCTCGTACTCAATGTGATGTTCGTGATTTTCTTGGCATAACTTCTTACTGTCGCCAGTGGATTCCTAATTATTCTCTTCTTGCTAAACCTCTGCTGTACTTAACTACTAAAGAAGTGCATGAACCCCTCCCTTGGACTGACGAATGTCAGCAAGCTTTCAACTCTTTGAAATCTGTGCTTTGTTCTGCACCCGTCTTGGGTACTCCTCACTACTGAAAGCCTTTTGTGCTCTATGCACACAAGGTGGATGGTTGTTCGCTGTCTGTGTTAATACAAGGATTTGGAGGTAAGCAGAGATCTTGTGCTTATTTTTCATCAGTATTGGATAATGTGGCCCGAGCACTTCCTAGCTGTCTGAGGGCCACGGCTGCAGCAGCGGTGGCCATCCGACAATCGTAAGGGCTGGTTTTAAATTCTGACCTCACAGTGATGGCACCGCATGCTAAGGATGTGTTACTAAATAAGACACAAACACAGCACCTTACGAGTGCACGTCTTACTGGATATGAATTGACTTTGTTTGCTTCCCATAATACAATTAAACGTTGTGCCACTCTGAACCCTGACACGTTACTACCCCTCCCTTCAGACGAAGAAAATAATGATGTGCATGATTGCATATTTTGGACTGAAGAAGAGACAAAGGGACGGGTTGACCTCACAGACATTCCTCTATCCAACCCCCAAGGGAAATTGTATGTGGATGGCTCTTGTTTCAAGTTAGCAGATGGCACCACGACAGCTGCATATGCTATTACAACACTTCGCACAGTAGTTGAGACTTCTCGAGTACCCTATCAATCAGCCCAGGCTGCTGAGTTAGTGGCACTATTACGGGCCTGTGAATTGAGTCAAGGATTGAGGATAAACATATATACAGACAGTCAATACATCTTTGGCGTGGCCCATGGTTTTGGGCGACTGTGGGCAGAAAGAGGTTTCCTTACTTCCCATGGACAACAAATACAACATGGACCTTTGATTTTGCGATTTTTGACCACCTTAACATTTTCTAAGATGGTGGCAGTGGTGATGTGTAGCGCTCTTAAAGCAGTGATAGATGAAGTTGGTGAGGGCAACGCTTTTGCTGATCAAATAGCCAAAGAGACAGCACAGTCTAAAATGACCCCGATGTTTGTGACTACAACTACTAGGTGGGTGGCGGACTCAGAAATGTTTGACAACACTGTGGAGATTGTTCGAGAAATACAGAAAGAAGCTACACCCGCTGAGCTGGACTATTGGGAGAAGGAAGTGGGAAGGTTGGACGAGAACAACTGTTGGGTTGATTTGACTGACAAGCAAAGATGGTTATTACCCAATGCATTAGTGAATGCTGTAGTAACTATGGCCCATGGTCCAGCGCACATTGGTGCAAAAGGGATTTGTGCATTATTGGATCCTGTTTGGAATAACCCGAATCTAGCAAAGACAGCTGCACATTTGGTCCGATATTGCATGATCTGTTTACAGCATAATCCAGGAGGCAGGGAACATGTCCTGAGCGGGAACTTTGCACCACCTACCCTCCCTTTTGAAGTTCTCCAGATGGAATACATACATATGGAGCGTGTTAATAATCTGAAATATGTTTTAGTTGTGGTATGTGCTTTTAGCAAATGGGTGGAAGCCTATCCGACTAAGGAGAACACTGCTCTGGCCACAGCAAAAGCTCTAATCAAGGAGTTTTTCCCCCGCTATGGATTGCCTCAGGTGATCTGGACAGATAACGGGGGGCATTTTAATGGAGAACTCGTAAAACATGTTTGTAATGGACTGCAGATTAAGCAGAAATTTCATGCAGCTAGACATCCACAATCTGAAGGGTTAGTGGAAAAGTACAATGGAATACTGAAATTGAAAATGGCTAAAATTGAGGAAACAACAAAACTAAAATAGCACAACACTTTTCCCTTAGCTTTGATGTCAGTGAGAGTTACCGGGAATTGATGTCAGTGAGAGTTACCGCCCATTCTCGATCAGGACTGTCACCTTATGAGGTTGTCTTTGGACGACCTAAAAATGTCTGGTGGGGGCCAAGACCTAGATCATTTAAAGACATTGACATTGACATTGAGTATCCTATGTTGACAGACTACCTGTATGCATTGACTTAAGATCTTTGTTCTATTCATCAGCAGGTATCAGCAGTTCTGCAGCCCCTGCCGGAGGGTCCGGAACATCACTTGGATCCTGTCCAGTGGGTACTGGTCAAGAACTATCAGTGAGACTCCAGCTTGGCTCCCAGATGGTCTAAGCCACACCAAGTTCTTTTGGCCACGCGGACAGCGGTAAAAGTGGATGGTAAGAGGCATTGGATACATGTCTCCCACGTGAAAAGGATACAGCCACCCCTTCCTGGTGATCAGCAGCCTCCAGAAGGAATTTTGGCCCAGGAGAGTGAGCGAGCCACCTGCTCTGATCCTTTTTCTGACGCCCAGGAAGCTGAGGAAGGGCTAGAAAGAGGAGTTCCAGAAGTAGACGGGGTATTGCCAACCGCCTCGGCAATTGCCCCGAGATCTATTGTTTCTGCAAGTAGTCAACCAGCTCATGATATTCTAAAGATGGCAGATGCATCTTCTCCTGTTTTGTTTGCTGATCAGGAAACACCTGGCCATGTTCGCTACAATCTGTGGCCCAGAAAATTACACGCTACCCTAGATGAAGCTGGTAGGAGATAGGGAAAGACTTGAGTAACATGGTCTGTTAGCACCCGCTTTGGGATATTGAGCGAGACACTGGACTGAACTAGTAGAGAGCTGGGAACATTGGTATTGCTCTGTTCAGAAAGAAAGACTCAGAAGCAGTTAAGAGGCCCAGGTTGCATTTTTCCTTCAAGGGTTGTGTATGGCATACCACCAACGAGAGGATCTGTTTGGATTGCTTTGAGATGAACGATAGGAGCCTGCCTGTGAGACCCTAGACGGACACAGGAAAGAAGCACCCTCTGTCAGGTTGGACTGCATTGCCCGAGTTTAGTTTGGACTTTTAGCAAGCATGTATCCCTTTGCCCGTTTTGTTCCTGAAGAAGAACGACCTTTTGTACCCCGTCATTACCCCGCTTATATACCAGTTTTCTCTAGTAAAATTGCTTTTGTGATCACCATTATGATTCTGTTTTTAACAATGATGAGTGTTTTTATATATCTGGAATTTTGTCACCCAATGCATACGGTATTAGGAACTACTCCCTCACCTCCAGAACATGTGTTTTTCACTTTGGCCCCTCACAAGGAATGACATCGTCAAACCTATGCGAAAAATGTATTTGTTGAAATGCTTCATCAAACTCATAGCGCGACCAAAACTACGAATTGTTTGGTATGTGGTCTCTTGCCATCAGTCATGCATAAGCATGATTTATTTATATCATTGTCTTTATGCTATTCAGGGAGTTGTGAGGCTTGGTTTAAGTTATTATCAGCAATGTACATACATTATACAGTAGACCCCAAGCGATATTCTGAAAAGGATTATGCCATGATTTTAGCATATATAGAAGTACATCAAGGTTTTGACCCAGAGGGAAGGGAGGGGGAAGGATCACTAGACCCTAATGCTTGTATGAATTTGTATACTACTAATGAGAATGTTACTTGGCTCCAGAACGAAATTCTTGATTTTGTCGAGTTTAACCATACCCAGTACTTTCAGCAATTCATTGAAAGAAATGTTACTGATGATAGAACAGCGCCTACACCTATTTTGAATAGCACCTCTGCATTCTGTGTGCAGGGAGCAGGACATGTCCGGGTAGGAGAAAGTAGGTGTAATTACACTTATCGTCTAAGAACATTTAGCAGCCCCCCACTTTTGACTTCCCCAAATGTATATTTTGTTTGTGTAGAAAATGCATATACGTGGCTCCCACGCGGATGGTCAGGATGATGTTATTTGTCCTTCTTGTACCCCCCCAGTGTATATAGCTCCCTCCAATTATCATAAAGATCATCGTCTAGATGATCCAAGTCAGTCAATTATTAGAAATAGGAGACAGATAGATACCTCCGATGTAGATCAATCAGATACTCCCCTGCAACTGTTCTCTGATATTGCAAAGGGAATATTTCCTATATGGGGTCCAATTCTAACAAGTAGGGAAGTACGGAAGTTGTCCAGAGTAGTTGAGTGAGCCATTAATATCACTACAGATATTTTTACTAATATGACAGTGGAGCTTCAGGCGACGAGACTTGTCTCGCTTCAAAATCGAATGGTGTTAGATGTTATCTTGGCTGATCGAGGAGGAGCTTGTCGCGTGACCGGCAGCTCCTGCTGCGTGTATATTCCTGATTCGGCCCCCGCTGTCCATTTGGCCATCCAGAGATTGCATCGTTTGGCCTCAGAAATTCACGTGGAAAATGGCACTTGGTCTCTCTCCGGGTGGTTCTGGGGATTACTGTCCACTTGGGGTTGGAAGCTATTGATCATTCTTGGAGGGATAATTGGGTTTATATTTATTTGTTGTCTTTGCATACACTGTGGGCCAGCTTGCTGCTCCTATTGTGCCACTAGACTTTCGTGTGCGATGGTTCCTTCTCATTCCACCATGAGAAAGCAGATGGTCCAGCAGGAAATAAATGACCTTATGAAGATCGATGAAGGTCTTTTTAGGGACTGAATAACCGTTAGTTAGCTACATCATGCTAAAAGGGTGGATTTGATGGATAAAACTTGACTTTGTTACCTGTTTCCAGTATAGACCTAATTATAAAGTTGTTAGCATGATGTATATATATATATATATATATATATATATATATATATATATATATATATATATATATATATATATATATATATATATATATATATATATATATATATATATATATATATATATATATATATATATATTATATATATATTACCTACTGGCTGTCGCCAGTAGGTATATATAGTTAGGATTTTTTCCCTATGGGATTTCTGAAAATTCTATGTCTAATAACTTTGGCGTTTGTGGACGGAATCGGTTGAAATTTTCTGGAAAATGGCACATTTTGTTTCTGAGCAGCTCCTGGAAATTTGGGGGGGGTTCGTCAACGGGGGGCTGAGAAAAAAGGGGGGTCCCAAAACGCGTTTTTCCCATGTTAATTTCCATAGGGCGGTTGGACTCACTTTTAGCCCGAACGGCTGAATGGATTTACACGAAACTTGGCAAAATTGTAGGGACTGTTAGCCCGATGTGCCTTTGCTAGGTCTCAATATATGTGCTTCAGTGGATTTTGAGAAATTAACGTTTAAATCAAGATATATATCTGTAACAGCGCTCCGGGCAGCGATCTGGTTCGCGTACTTTTCACGTAACGGAACTTTGCGCACGGAAAGCTGATTGGCTCTTCGGTGTCTGTCAACATTCTAAACAGTCCGGTGCAGCCGCCATCTTGTCTCTCGGTAGGATCGAGAGACAAGAGGAGGCCAAAAGAAAGGGGGAAATTTCCATAAGGGGGCATAGTAGATCCTCCCTGACCCCCTAGGTTTTATGTGGAGGTTTTAAAAGGGCCCAGCAGGGTTCAAAAAAAAATTTTCTTTTTTTTTTTTCGCGATGAGCGCCTAGTACGCGAACCGGAAAGCGTTCTAGGCAGCGTACTATAAGGATAATAGAATGATATACTTTTCAAAGACTAAATGTTAATTGTTTGTTGTTTTGTTTGTTGTTTTTGTTGTTTTTTTTTGTTTTCTTTATTTTTAATTTTTTTTTTTTATTTTGATTGTTTTTCATAATTTATTAAACTTTCTAACATTTCAGTGTCTGAAATGTCATTATTTTCTTGAAATATTGTTTGCAATCTGTGAGGTTGTAAAATGTCCTCATTTGCAAGGAGGGCATCTACTGCTTGGACACATTGCAGCAGTTCATTATCCAAGCTTTGATCCATAAATTCCATGTCAATTTGTTCAATCAATTCCTGGCTGCTCTCTTGCAGGTCCATTTCAAAAGAAACTTGGTTTTCGCCTTCCATTTTGCCTGAAATTTGGATTAAAAAAATATATATTAGTAGAGATAGGGCACTGTTGGGATTAATTTTAGATAGTCATTTTTTATCAGTGAATTTATCTTTTGGCAGTGTATAGTATCAGAGTGGAAATAGGACTATAAAAAAGTGTATGTGATTTAACCAAGACAAGCCTAACTCCATTCATAACTATAACAGAGAAGTCTATCTAAATACATTACTAGTACAGAGGGATAGTGTATATCTAGCAGAAAAAGTCTACTATATTAAGTTATAGTGCACAATATATTTCATTTTTAAAAATTATAACTTACCTTCACAAAGAAGTTGAAGTTTTTGGAAGCTATTGAAATGTGATGTACAACAAGAAGTAGTAGTCAAAATGGCTGTGTTTTCTTCTCTTCCTTTATATATTCAAGTATATAACCAATCAAATGTCAGGTAATAAAAGTAGAAAATGAAAGTAACATTTTCATTGGTTGTCAATTCCAACACTTCAGATGTGTTTTGTGAAGTAATTTACCTCACGGTACTTGGAGAGGTCTACAGGCTAAATGGCTAAATTAAATTTCAATCAAATTTGTGAGAATGAAAGGGATTGTTATGTAGTATGAGCTAATTTATATTTGGTGAGAGTGTCTCTAGTCGTTTTTCTGTAAATTACTTTCCCACCTTTTTTTGGATCGCTTCCCGGAAAGCGGTCCGGTCCGCGAACTAGAAGCGTAACGGGAGTCCACCATTTTGTGTTTCGGTCGAATCAAGGTATAAAATGGAGGGTAAATAATGTTCTGAATGGGTAGAAGGGGGCATGGTACAAGTATTTTGCCCCCCTACGTTTTCTGAGGGTGGCTGAGGAGGACTATATGTGCGAAGAAAAACCGTTTTTTTTTAAATTTTGCGCGGTTAGCTTCCAGTTCGTGTACCGGATAGCGCTCTTTGAGCGTAGTTTGTTGAAAATTACAGAAAAAAGTTAGAAAAAAAATAATAAAAGTGTGTGATCAGATGAAGGGTAGCTCTGAGAAGAGCTTTTGGGTTTATGGTACATTTAGGTACTTATAAGTAGGTACCAATGCACAGTCTTAAATTCAGAATGAAAATTCTGTTGCCCTCATCTGAGAAGTGAACTCCATCTCCTCTGTAGATATCTTGCATGTAGTAACACAAGTTATTGTTGTACAGAGAGCCCATTCCATGGTCTCTCATGAAAGCTGAAACAGATTTGTTTACATGCTTCCTCGCTTTCTCAATTTGTGGAGAAAATTGGTTGGACCACCTCCATTTCTGTCTTTGGCATATATTGGAATATACCAAAGCAGTTTGAGGAAAAAGTGCCATTAATTGCTCAAAGGTGTCCTTTAAAAGCATTTCCAGACCTACCCCTGTCAAAGTGCCCAAATCATTACCTCCACAGTGCACTATTAACAGGTCAGGTTTTGGCAAATGCATAAAGGTTTTCACCAATGGTATCAATTGGTGACATTTTAATCCTCTTTGGCCCAACCACTTAATTTCCACATCCTGTAAATTGAGGTTAGGTAAATTTCTGTTCTCAGCATACCTTTGAGCCCAGTGGATGTAACTATGTCCAACAATCCAGACCTTAAACATGGTGGGAGAAGGTTGTTCTGCAGTCAGATGAAGTGTGGTAATGAAAGGGCAGTTGAAACAGTAGGAGTTTGTAAAGAAAAAAAACTGTGGATTTCCAATGCTAATGAATCATTAGCAGTGATTGGTGCATTTCCATTTCTGAAAACAGAAAGTTAGGGTGCATGGATGTGTTCTTTGAAAGATGTAATTTGAATGGTCAAGGAAGAAACATTTAATGAAAGATTGCACTGGATACGCAGGTGCACTGAGAGTTCAGAGTTCAATTGAAACATTGTTGTGTGAATTTGCAAACATGAGAGGTCTTCCAGGAGGTGGTTGCTATGGAAAAAAGGCAGAGAGGGCAGAGGGGGGAAGGGTTTTGATTTGAAAAAAGTGAGAGAAGAGTTATGATTGGCTAATATGAGAGATATGTGAAATGAATATCTGTATTTCTGTGCTTTCAATAGCTGCAGCCTCTGGAGTGCATCGTTTTTCTTCTGCTGAAGACAATTTGGTGTATTTCTGAGACTGTTTTCAAAACTCAAAAAGTATTTGCTAAGGTGAGAAAAGATTTATTTATTTTAGATAGAGAATAGTATGAATTAAGGAGAAAATGATGAAGAAAGCTGTATTTTTAAACTGTGGCTTTGTCTGTAGTGATATAGAAATAGATTTTGTTACTTTGAGAAATTGTAATTGCATATTCGGTGTAGCATTCTGGCATGCAGTAACACAAGTTATTGTGGTACATGGAGCCCATTCCATGGTCTGTTATGTAAGCTGAAACAGATATGTTGTTTTTAAAAACGATTTTAGAAATCAATTACATTTATGGATATGTACTGCTAGAGCTTCATAGGTTGTTTTGGGCCATATTTATAAGGCATTTGAGTGTCTATTATGCTATTTTACGTTCTTCATGGTGCAAATTTCTTGTAAATACGCTCCCACTTGTGCTTTGCAAATTTAGATTTTGATTATGGGAGTTACATAGCCATGTTAATAATGTCCAAACAATGGTGGTAGGGCATTCAAGAAAACGCTTTCCTGTGTCTCTAGGACATTTTCAGTCCTTTCCTCTTGAAAACAGGTATACAATTGATTTATATGCTGTGTTTAAAAACGAATTTTGAAATCAATTACATTTCTGGATATGTACTGTTAGAGCTTCATAGGTTGTTTGGGGTCATATTTAGAATGCATTTTAGTGTCTTTGATGTTATGTTTACCTTTTTAAATGGAAAGCGTTCTTCATGGGGCAAGTGTCTTGTAAATACGCTCCCACTTGCGCTTGGCAAATTTAGATTTTGATTATGGGAGTTACCTAGCCATGTTAATAGTGTCCCAAAAATGGTGCTAGGGCATTCCAGAAAACACTTTCATGTGTCTCAAGGACATTTTCAGTCATTTCTTCATGAATGCAGGTATACAATTGATTTATATGCTGTTTTTAACCCTTTCGATGCTGATGACGAGCTCAGCTCGTCATAATGCACAGTTGAGCTGTGCTGATGACGAGCTGAGCTCGTCATGAAACAATGGGAAATGTAGTGCCTCCAGCACAGGAGGGGAAAACACCTAGCAGCCAAGGTGTTAAAAACGAATTTTGAAATCAATTACATTTCTGGATATGTACTGTTAGAGCTTCATAGGTTGTTTTGGGCCATATTTATAAGGCATTTGAGTGTCTTTGATGTTATGTTTTCCTTTTAAAATGGATAGTGTTCCTCATGGGGCCCTGAGCAGTTCTTAGCCATGTTATTTAATGGGAAGTGGATAACATGGCTAAGAGCATTTGCTGGAAAATGCATGAATATCGCTGACTTTTCAGCGATATTCATGCATTGCGGCCGTTTGTTTTTGCATTTGCGAGTAGTTCTTAGCCATGTTATCCAATGGGAGGTGGATAACATGGCTAAGAGCATTTGCTGGATAATGCATGAATATCGCTGACTTTTCAGCGATATTCATGCATTGCAGCCGTTTTTTATCGCATTTGAGATAAATCTTGCTAAGGAGAAAATGATGAAGAAAGCTGTGTTTTTAAACTGTGGCTTTGTCTGTAGTGATATAGAAATAGATTTTGTTTCTTTGAGAAATTGTAATTGCATATTCGGTGCACCATTCTGGCATGCAGTAACACAAGTTATTGTTGTATATGAAGCCCATTCCATGGTCTCTTATGTAAGCTGAAACAGATATGTTGTTTTTAAAAACCATTTTTGAAATCAATTAAATTTCTGAATATGTCCTGCTAGAGCTTCATAGGTTGTTTGGGGTCATACACCTTTTTTGGGAAATTATTAACATGCCTATGTAACTCCCATAATCAAAATCTAAATTTGCCAACCGCAGGTGGGAGCGTATTTACAAGAAATTTGCACCATGAAGAACGTAAAATAGCATAATAGACACTCAAATGCCTTATAAATATGACCCAAAACAACTTATGAAGCACTAGCAGTGCATATTTCCAGAAATGTAATGGTTTTCAAATAATGACTTATTTCATTGGTAGGCCTTCACATGTATTTTCTCCTTGGTTTTTTTCAGTGAAAATCTTATCTGCAACCATGTGTTGGCCTCACCTCAAATAAACAAAACAGGTGATGGACCGAATGTGGATCAATGACACACATTCACCCCAGTCCAAAGATCTGGGCCTATACAAACCTTTAGATAGGCTACATCTTATCGTCATCCTGAATTAATCATTTAAAATATTAGGGAGAGATTTATGATTGTTCTATGCCTGTTTTGTGCCATTGAGTGTCATTTTTGTGATGCAGTGCTGGTGCAAAAGATTTGCTATGTTAAATAATTAGTAGGGCATTAAGTTTTAGATGACTGTTATTCATTTACTGTTTGGTAATAGTGGTTAATAACATTTTTTATTATATTTCTCCACAGATTCAACTGCAGATTCTTTCATAGTTTGGAAAATGCCTACAAAAAATAGAATTAGAAAGGCTAGAAAACGTCAAAGACAGCAGGATGATGTTTTATTGCAGCAGTCCTCTTCCCCAAATACTTGTCAAAACACCAAGAAAGGTCCGGGTAAGAGCACGAAATCATTCTTAAGAAATATTTGTAGTAAAAAAAGTATTTCTCCAAAAAATGTTTCAGTCCACAAAAAGAAAAGCAATTTAAATGGAAAGGAGAGACCCATCAAAAATGTTACTGGTAGAGGAAGAGATAACTCTGTGCATGATAGTAGAAGGAAAGAACAGTTTAGGGACATTCGACATCGAATGTTCCGTAACAGGATAATAGTTAATTTATTGAAAAATATTTAAAAAAAAGGCCAACAGAAAGCGGCATTTTATAAGAAGAAGAAAAATGTAGAGAAAATTATTGATCATGCTTTTGAAATTAAGCGAAAGTTGTTTATTTTGGTAATCAATAGAATTAGGAAACTAAGCAAGGTAATTTCTGATTTCAAAACAAAAAGTAGATGGAAGAGAGTAGTAAATCGTACTAACTTTTGTGAAGTTTTTTCCGGAGAATGGATGCATAGTTCAAGTTGTGAGGCATTTTTTAATGAGGAGAGTTATTTTCAGGATAATGATTTGGTGTTTGCAGTTGACACCAGTGGTCGAGCTTATGAAGTGAAGGATGGTTGTCCAGTTGAAAAAGAACAACTTGTGACAACAGAGACAGAAGAGGCGCTAAGTGATGAGGTTTTAGGAAGACATCCTAAGGGTCCTGTGTACATTTGGAAGTGTAGTTCTATTTGCAGTGTGCGACAGGTTTCCATCAATTTGCTTTGTGATTTTATACGGACATTTAATAAGAAAAGTTTGAAGCAGAAAATGAAGTTGTTGCAAGATTTAGATCCTTGCAGAGTGAGACAAATGACAGGTTTGCGTGGTCATTCACTGGCTTGTCTTTCCAGGAGAGTATGCCAGAGTGTTTTTCATCATTTCAGGATGCTAGCAGTGCATCATAATAAAGTGAGAAAATTAGTGAGAATGTTGTATTATGCTAAGAGTCCAGCAATTATGCTTAAACAATTATGTGCTGCTCTTTTGCATGGTTCTGAAATAGATGTGAAGAATATTTGTGAAGAAATTGAGTTTTGTTACTTTGGTAGTAGAGATGAGAATGTTCAAATTGACCCAGAAGTAGAGGGTTATGTTGAAGATAATATACAGGTTTCTAGTTCAGATAATTTTCAGAAGGAAATTGCCACGTTTCAGATGAAATCAAGTGAGAGGCCTAATTTCACTTGTGTATGTTGTCGACGCACTTATTATAAGAATCAGACTAAGTTAGTGGATTTATATGCAAAAACTGAAAGGGAAAATAATAGTGAATGGAAGGATTTTGCCACATACTTGATGGTAGAAAATTGTTTTGATTTGGGAGTGGACCAACGTGTGTGTACTTATTGTTGTAATAAATTAAATCAAAACCAGATGCCTGCTAGGGCAGTTCATAATAATCTGGAATTGTTTGAGATTCCTTCAGAATTGAAGGATTTAAATACTTATGAATCTATTTTGATTCAAAGTATCCATCCCTTTCAGGCTATTGTAAGAATGGAGCCAAAGACAGGGAAGTTGCCTCCAGCAGATTTACAGAGAGGATTAAAGGGAAGAGTTGTTTATTTGCCTCTAGATTTGAACAAAAACATTAACACAATTGGAGTTGAGAAAGTGGAAGAGGAACCTCTGGTTATCTTGGTTAATGGGGTTCCGACAAAGAATAAGAAAATATGGCAAGATTTAGTGGATGTTAGGAAAGTGAAAAATGCAACTTTGTATTTGAAGAAAAATAATAAGTACTATAAGAATGTATATGTTGCAGAAGAGGAAGTAAGTGATGAAGAGGATAGCGTTTTGTGTGCTGGCCAAATTGAGAAAGTAGAGGTGTCTAATAGTGAAGAAATATATGAACATTATAGTGTTCATCCTTTGCATTCCAAGGAAGTCATGGGGAATGCTATTGAGTTGTTTCAAATGAAACAAGCCAAAGGGAGTCCCATTAGTGTTTGGGAGGAAAGTTTGGAAGCTCGGTGTTTCCCACAGCTATTTCCCACAGGTCAAGGAGGAAGATATGATGAGCGACCTCATCAAATTCCTGCGTCTGAATACCGGACTTTACGATTGTATGCAGAAGATCCTAGGTTTCGTCAATGCATTCCCTATTTGTTTCATCTCCTGTTTGAAAGCGATCTGTCAGGACTGTCATATGCAGTGAACCACATTTTAAAAAGTGGTATACAGATGCGAAACATCTCGGCAAGTGACTTTATGCATAAAGTCAATGTCCAAGACAGTATTTTGGATTCTCACTTAATTAATCTCATGGCGTGTCAGCGTGGTACTAATGAGTACTGGTACCGTCGTCATGGTGATTTAAAATGTATGCTGAGGAACTTAGGAACTCCAACATGGTTCCTTACTCTGAGCTGTGCCGAGTATGGCTGGGAAGACTTACTTGAATTTCTACGAGAGGCAAATGGAAATATTGAAAACATTGAATTCAAGACACCTGGAGAACTGTGTTCTTTGGATCCAGTGAATGTATGCAGGTACTTCAATCATAGATTTGAAGCTATGATGTCTTTCATCACAAATAAAAAGAATCCACCTCTTGGAGAGGTGTTGGATTTCTTCTGGAGAAAGGAGTACCAAGCAAGAGGTGCCCCTCATATACATATGTTGTTGTGGATCAAGGATGCACCTAAATTTGGAACAGATCCGGATGACTTAGTGATGAATTTCATAGAACAGTATTCTACGTGTGCTGTTCCAAACGCAACGGAGAAGAAAAGCCTAAGAGAACAAGTTCTACGTTTCCAAAGCCATCGTTGTGGAAAGTACTGTCGTCGTAAATTCAGAAACAAGGACAAGTTCTACACCAAATGTCGTTTCAACTTTCCACGACCGGTGATTTCTAAAGGAAGAGTGAACAGTTTGATGTCTTCGCTGCGACATAATGTGACGAGGAAATCACCCAAGAATACATACAATTTGAAAAGGAACGAAGAGTCCAAGTACATCAATGACTACAACCCAGTGATTTTGTCAATGTGGAATGCTAACATGGATATACAGTTTGTGGCTGACAACTGTATGGCTGTGGCTCGGTATGTGACATCTTACATCACCAAAAAAGAAAAGACAGAACTGAAGGATATGTGGGAGGACATTTCCCATGAAAAGAGCCTCAGCAAGAAGTTGTACAGTTTCAGTCTGAAGATGTTGTCGCATCGAGAAATCGGAGCTTACGAATGTTCTGATCGATTGTCTTCAGCAAGTCTCTATGCCAAATCCAGGAGTCTCGTTTGGGCGAGTCTTGGTCTTGCTGCAACGCGAAATCGAGTTCTAAAACCTGTCCGGGAAATTGAGTATTTGGCAGAAAAGGAACCAAACAGTACCGACATTTTGAAGACCAACATGTTGGATACATATTATCCAAATCGAAGCAGTCACCTTGAGAATGTTTGTCTATATGAGGTTCTCCAAAATTATATATTCAAGAGGAACATCAAAGAAGATATTGAGAAAGGAGTGTATGCTGTAATTGGAAGTGAGGGATGCCTGGTCAAGCAAAGAAAATGCCAATTAGTAAACCATCGAAAATTGAGTGGTGAATCTCCAGAAAAAAAGGAGTTTTTCCATTTAGCACTTTTGCAACTTTTCAAGCCTTGGCGTGCAGAAGAGGAACTGCTTGGACATTTCCTCTGTTACGAAGACTCTTTCAATGCAGCCAAGGAGTCCATAGAATGTCCTGCTTTTCCTAAATATCAAGAAATGCTAACTTTGGAAATTGAGCAGGAAGCAACGATTGCAGCCGAGATTGCCAGAGACAGTTCTCAGGACAGTCAGAGTTCTGTTTCATTGAGTCAAGATCCACTTGGAGGACCTATTATCGAAAATGAAGCTGCCACTGCTATGAATGAAGTAGAAAGAGCCATGGCACATGCTCAGGAGGATTCAGTTAACTTAGAAGACTTGGAAAAACAACTCAACGTTGAGCAGAGGAAAATATATGATGAAGTTACCAAGGAAATTGAGCACGGATTAAGTCATGAGAAGAACGAGTGCTCATGTACATCGTTGAAGCCTGTCCGACTGTACGTGAGTGGAGAAGCGGGAACTGGAAAAAGTTTCCTCATTAAAGCAATTTCTTGTTATTTGCAGGAAAGGACTGAGTCATCGCTGTCTTGTGTTGTCACCGCTCCTACTGGACTGGCAGCACATAACATTAAAGGTATTACTTTGCATCGTCTACTGATGCTGCCGGTGGAGCATGACAACAAATTACAATACAACAAGTTATCTGGGGATGCTTGCTGTGAAGTTTCAAGAGTCTTGAGGAAAATGAAACTACTTATCATTGACGAAGTAAGCATGGTTTCTAATGTCATGCTTGCCTTTGTGCATTTGAGAATGCAAGAAGTACTTAAAACTGAATATGATGTGTTATTTGGTGGCAAACACATCATTGTTTTCGGAGATCTTCTGCAGCTGACACCAGTAAAAGGTCAACCTGAGTTCAAAATACTCACGCATGAAGATACCAGGAAGTGCCTAGGGAGCATTGGCAACGTCAATATATGGTTAAACTTCAATTATGCTGAACTGCATGAAAATATGCGTCAGGCAAAGGATGAAGATTACAAGAATATTCTACAAGATATTAGAATTGGAAAAGTGACCGAGCATGGGAAAGAAGCTTTAAATGCACGATTACTGTCAAATTTATATCCCAAACAAGAGATTGTGCCTGAGAATATTTTTCAGAAAATTACTGAGAAGAAATCCGGGATATGTTTGATGCCAACTCTTGCAGAATGTGCCATCTTCAACAACAAAATGTTGAATTTAGAAAAGCAAGAGATTGTGAAACTTGAAGCTATCGACAAATTAGAGCATATGGGATCAACAATTATTTTGTCAGACAATTTGAAATCAAAATTGGATTCATTAGAGAAGACTATATCTAAAACAGCGGGTTTTGAAAAGACTTTGAATGTGTGTTTAAATTGCCGAATCATTTTGAGAAGGAATTTACATGTAGAAAGAGGTCTGGTAAATGGATCAATGGGTAATGTTGTTGATTTTGAGAAATACAGAAATAGAGAAGGAATAGAATTTTTAAGAATTACATTTGATGGCATTGAGGAAGTACAGCAAATTGGTCGTTGTTCTGCTAGGTTTTTGCTTGTTAAAGTCTTATATGTTCGCCGTAAACAGTTTCCTGTTTGCTTGGCATATGCGGTGACAATCCATAAATCGCAAGGTTTAAGTGTAGACAGTGCATTGGTGAATATTGGCAGTTCTGTGTTCAAGGAGGGTATGGCATATGTGGCATTGTCACGAGTTAGAACTTTATCGGGATTGTACTTGATTGACTGTGATGTCACAAACATTTGTGCGGATCTAGATTGTGTTAAGGAATACAATAGGTTAAGAAGAGAGTATGCGCCACATTTGCCTCATTATCCTTTGTTTGAGAAACGTGTGGTAGGCCGGAAACGTAGAAATATCAGTAATAGTAGGGAGGTTGTTGCAAAAAGACTAAAAGTCAATGAACCGAAAATTGTTAGCAGAAAGAAAGTGGATTCTGTTGAAGATGTTGTCGGTTTTCAATTTGAAAACAGTTCTGGTGTCAACTGCTATGCAAATGTAGTGGTTAATATTCTCTTTTCACTAGAGAGTTTAAGAGAACAGATTCTGTTGAATTCAGAACAAATTTTATGCTGTTTGTTGAATTCTGTTTTCGAGAAATGTAGCACTGATCGAACAAAAGTAGAAAGTGTGTCTGAAGTTCGTTATCTGTTAGATGAATGTTCAGGTCAAACAGACTTCTCTGAAAATAATCAGCAAGATTGTCAGGAGTTTTTAATGTATATGCTTGATGTATTGCAAGATGAGGGTGTAGATGTAGATCACCTGTTTGGGCTTTCTTATCAATGGCAGCATGACTGCGAGAACTGTATGGTATCAAGTACTACTAGTGTAGACTCAGAAAGATTTATATATTTAACTTTGCCAGACAGTAAATCAGTGTCCTTTAATAAGCTAGTAAATGCAGCGGATCACAACATGGAGTGTAGCCAATGTAAATGTGATATGATGTCAACATTATTTATACGTAGATATGGCCAGTATGTCATTTTAATGATCCAACGATGTAGGCCTGATGGATCAAAATTGTCAACTTTAATAAAAAAATTTGTGGCTTCTCAGCTGTCAATATCAGGGAGGACTTTTGTAACTGTAGCAATTATCTATCATGATGGTCCATAAACAACATCAGGACATTATACAGCTTACTTAAAGTCTCGAAACGGCTGGTCATTCTGCAATGATTCCGT
The DNA here is from genome assembly GCF_964263255.1 of Lissotriton vulgaris. Taxonomy (NCBI): domain Eukaryota; kingdom Metazoa; phylum Chordata; class Amphibia; order Caudata; family Salamandridae; genus Lissotriton; species Lissotriton vulgaris. The sequence continues at coordinate 658,905,395 of NC_141689.1, forward strand.
TGTAACTTTCAAAAAAAAATTGCCGTTTGACCTTAAAAATTCTTACCTGGTGTTTTTAAAACCAAAATTTTAAGTAGAGGGAATGTAAGTCTGCAATGCTGTCTAGATTAAAAATCCAACTATATAAACCTGATGCAAGTAAGTCTGCTTCATAGTAAGCAGTATCAGTGTCATAGGAAAAGGAGAACATGAGTGACAAAGAAGAGTAAGATATTAGTAGTCCAGGATTGTGAAAATAATCTCAAATGTTTTCTTTTTGAAAGTTGCGAAAATAGAAAATGTCGGGATTTGATTGGAAGAATTACAAGACTTGCGAATCGCGGCAACATGATTTGGCCTAGTGGAAACATGTGATAGAATGAGAGAAGTCTTTTTTTCTATGTAACATATTTTTCGTATCGATGGAGGTTTTTTTTCAGAAAGTGGCGGGCTGAAAATATTTATAGCACAACAGAGTGGATGCTGTTCATAGGAGATCCTTCGACGTCATTGAAAGTAAGTTAATTTTAAGGAGTTTTGAAATCAGATTTCTTAGGTTGTATGGGTTTTTTAAACACAGTCATTTTGATTGTGTTTTTTTTTCCCCGCTGTTACATGATGAATATCTTCAAGTCACTGATTTAAGTGAAATTTGATACATTCTGAGAACAGCAAAAATAAACCATTTAACATGTATAATTAATGTTATGCTTTTTGTACTTATGATATACATTTAGAAATGTGAGGTAGATATGGAGAAGCTGAGTCTTCTGTAAGTTTCAATTTTAATGCTTACAGTGCTGTACTTCTGGGTACTGTTTTTTTTTTTAAAAAGAAATAGGCCTCACCTCAAAGAAAGCTCTTGAAAGCACACATCTTATTTGCATCCTAAAACAATCATTTAAAATGTTAGACACAATTTTATGATGGTTTTACATCTCTTTTGCGCTGTTATTGCATCACTATTGTGAGACATAAGCAATGCAAAAGAAGCATCATATTTCAAAATAGGCCTCATTTCATCAGCATGAAGATACTGTTTGTTTAAAATAAATATCTTTAGGATTGTGTAGGGGTCGTAGAGAAGTAGAGGTTTCTGTAAGTGTCAAAGTTGTTTAAAAACTGTTTCTTCTTGAACCTTTTCCCTTCTTTTTTTAAATACATGTTTTAATATTTTTTAATATTTTTGGAAATGTTTGTTCTCTCTTTTACAGATTGAATGTATGAAAAATTTTCTTGAAAAGTTAACAAGAATTATAAGGTAAATGTTTTCTACTTTTTTAACCTGCATTCCACTGCTGATGATGTCACTGACTATGTTATGAATGATGTAATAAGTGGGCATGTTTTACTGCAATGGTAGGTCTTCACATCTATTATCTCGTCTGTATTCTTCAACAAGCATAAATTTGATATGCAACCCAGAGTACGGTTCACCTTAAACAAACTTTTAGAGAGGACACACCTTATCGTCACCCTCAATCAATCATTTAATCTATCACATTTAACATCTATTAGTTCTACTGCTTCATTTCTTTAATCTTTACTTTCCTGTGTTTGCTACTTCTCTCCTTCCTTTCTCTATTACTTAATTTTTCTACTCCTTCCAGTATTTTTCTCACTCCCTCTCTTCTCATACTTCTTCATTATTATTCACTAATTCTGTCTCTATTAATGTTACTGTTTCTGAATGATCTCCAAAAATTTTTAAAACAAGAACAGTAAGTATAAGGATAGGAAAAGACATTTATGTTACAAGAAAGACAGCTATAGGAAGTAAACAAAAAAAACTGTTACTCGCAATCCACTGCTGATGATGTCACTGACCATGTAAAAAATTATGTAATATATGACATGATCAGAAGTGAATTGCGGGTAACAGTATCTTTTCTTTACTCCCTATAGCTGTCTTTTTTGTAACATAACTGTCTGTTTCCTTTCCTTATACTTACTGTTCCTTTTTTTAAAAAAAAATGTTTTGGTTCGCTCAAAGTTCGCGTACCGGAGTGCGAACTGGGAGCGAACTAATAGAAATAGAGCTTGGCAGAGTTCAAAGAATTCTACCAATTTTTTTTAATAATGGGGAGGTAGTTCTGAAAAGAACTTTTTTTTTTGTTTTTGTTGTTTTAAATTTTTTTAATTAGTTTTCTGAACATTTTTTATATTTTTTTGTTTTTTTCTGAACATTTTGTATTTTTTTTTATTTTTTGGGGGGAGGGGGGAAACAAAAATGATTCATCGAAGAGGGCTCAACAGGAGCAACAAAAAAAAGAAGAATTTATTTTTTGGGGCGTTTTGGGCACACATGATTGTTGATGGCTCTCATTATAAGGGTAATGCTACTTTCGCGGTAGCAAAGTGTCTGGTTGCACCACACACAGACTTGCTTCACTTCCCCCATGTTGATTTGGATGTTCGGGATCACCTCCCTCGCCTCCGGTCCCGATACCTCCTGAACAACAGATCTTCTTGCCATTTCTGGGGAATTTTGTTGTTGGTCGCGAAGCTGGGCATTACTGTAATTGTTAGGGTGCCACCGACTCATGTGCCTGTGCATTGTATAATTCCCATAGCTGTACTTTTTGTCAGTGCCCCTTGAAAGACGATCGCCGCAAATACGGCAAAAGACGTATCTGGCATTGACTTTTTTTTGGTCAGCTGGAAATTTAAAAAATTGCCAGATGTAATTTTCTTTCCTGTTATATCTCCTGGGCTCCTCTGGCAAAAACTCAGGATGTTCTTCCTCTTCCTCCTCTTCTTGATTTTCCTCCTCTTCTATAATTAGTGAAGCAGGTGGTCCTTTCTTCCCATGAGGAGGTGGAGGAGGTGGTGGGGGCACACTGGCTGAAGCAACCATTGAAGCCATTGCTGAAGAATCAAAAAGGGTCTTTCTCTCACCAAGATGAAAGTCAGAGTGAGGAAAGAAGGAGGGGTTTTCATCATTTGGGAGAAGGAAAAATTCTAAACCAATGAAAAGTGTTAATTTTATATCACATGACCAAGTATTACATCATTAGGAAACCAAAAGTGAAATGAACCAATGAAAAGTGTTATTATCGAGTCACATGACCTGCTGTGTTTACGTTTCGCGCTTTGCTCCGCTTTCCGGTCCACTTCCGGGTCCGCTAACTTGGCGCGTCCAATGACGTATTACGCGATAACGCAAAACGTCATGCGATCGTAACAGTTACGCTAAAGGAACGATTACCGGTTCGCGTACTAAGCCGCGGCTTTAAATTAAGCTAACGGGAAGCTGACCGGTTCGTGGACTGGGAGCGAAACAAAAAAAAATGTTTTAAAAAAATTGTCTAAAGAACATGAAAAATATATTTCAAGATTTAAAGAAGAATATATTTTACAGCTACAGATATTAGCTTTTAAAAAACCATTGAAATTCAATGAAAAAACCATAGGTTATAGTCCATATATAGTTAGGAATTTGCATTTACAAAACCTTTAAAATTCAATGAAAAAACCATTGGTTTTAGGCCATATATAGTTAGGGATTTGCATTTACAAAACCTTATTTTACTCGCATAAAACCATTGAAATTCCATATATAGTTAGATGCGCTAACTATATATCGCGCACCCGCAATCCACTGCTGATCATGTCACATATTACATCATTCATGACATGGTCAGTGACATCACTGATGACATCACTGATGACAACATCCAGTGACTATGTTTCTGTAAAGTTTAAATATGTTTTACATATTGAAGAATGAGTGGATGTATAAGTGTCTGGATGAAGAATTTAGTAGGTGCATGACTGACTGTATGAAAGAGTGAATAAATGTGTCTCACTGAGTGCATGGGTTAGTGACTAAACTGTCTTAATTTGTGCATCAGTATGTCTGTTGTTGTGTAAGCTACAGCATGTGTTGATCAGTAGCTATATGAATAACTATATGGGTTATTGATTGGTTGCTCAAGTATTTGTATGAGAGACTGAGTATGTGTGTGGGTGGCTGCGAGGTGTGTCAGTCTGTGCATAGATGTGTAAGCAGTTGATTCACTAGGTGTATGAGTTCAAGAGTGCATGTGGAAACAGGTATATGGGCGGTTGACTGTGCATGGGTGTCTTGGTGAGTGAATGTATATCTCAGTGCTACATGTGCAAGTAAATACGTATGTAAAACACAATACATCTGAGAGTTGACATATATAAATAACTGTGGATAAGAGCCAGTGAATGTGTGAGTGGCTGTATGGATCACTGTGAGCTTGTATCAGGGATTGTATAAGAGAGTAAATATGTGTTAGAATATGTTTGAATAAGTAAGGTGTGTATAACTGTATAGTTGAGGAAATGGAGGTGTGATTGATTCTTTCCATGACTGACTAGGTGTGTGAGTAACTCCATGGATGAGTGACAGTCTGTGAGTGTCTGTTTATACTGAGTGTATGTAAGATTATATTAGAGTCTGAAGAGGTTCATTGTATTATCACATGAGTGATGTCATCAGTGATGTGATCAGTGATGTCAAATGAGATGTCATCAGTGATGTCATTTGAGTTGTCATCAGTGATGTCATCAGTGATGTCACTGACCATGTCATGAATGATGTAATATGTGACATGATCAGCAGTGGATTGCGGGTGCGCGATATATAGTTAGCGCATCTAACTATATATGGAATTTCAATGGTTTTATGCGAGTAAAATAAGGTTTTGTAAATGCAAATCCCTAACTATATATGGCCTAAAAGCAATGGTTTTTTCATTGAATTTTAAAGGTTTTGTAAATGCAAATTCCTAACTATATATGGACTATAACCTATGGTTTTTTCATTGAATATATTATATATATATCTTTTTTTTTGTCTGAAATTCTTTGAATTTTCCGCAGAAATTGGAAGGTTCTGAAATCAGACAATATCATAGGAAAAGATCTTCCAGAACTACCCCTGATGACTTACAGAAGAGGGCTCACACTTAGCACGCACTTGTTGAGGAGCCACTTTACCAAACATCCCAAAAGGAAAGAAGTAGTCACAGGATATTTTCCATGCATGAACTGCAAAGCGTGCAGAAATGGCCCGAAAGTAAAGGAATTTCATATTCCTGGCAGGAAAACCCCGCACATAATCAATAAATTGATGAATTGTAGCACAGAGTTTGCAATATATTGCCTCACTTGTCCATGCGGCCTCAATTATGTTGGGAGCACTATTCATCCCGCGAAAAAGCGAGTGCTTGAACACATGAGGGCGATTACGAACCGAGACATGGGGTATCCTGTGGCACGCCATTTCACAGATGTCCACAAGTTCAATTCTAAACTTTTAAAATATTTTTGTGTCGACTGTATCCCAGAGAGTGAAAGAGGTGGGGACAGAGTAAAAAAACTACGACAACTAGAGTCCAAGTACATAGTGCTAATGCAGTCCAAGAGTCCTACGGGACTCAACAATGAGGAGGAATTATGGTCTCACATTAAGTAATATAAGTAATGCCCGGGAGTAACAGACAGAAACATGAACCAGTTAAGAGTAATATCGAGACGTAGGGGCACCCAGAAATCGAGCATGATAAGAACATTGCGGTCACGGAATAGTATACCATGATCACAAATGCCCATCCAGGGCTTGAAGACTTCTGTTTCAAAACTTGATTCAGAATAAGGAGGGGGCTAGAGTAGAATCCTAAAGAATACATTTGAGGAATCACATGATTTTCCCCTTTAGAGATATACACTACAAAATGGCCCCCATACAATGTAGTAAGCATCACGATCTGAATGTCCTACAGCGATTTCCATGAAATTTATTTTTATTTATTTATTTATTTTAGCGATTTCTACAGCGCCTGGTGACCCGAGGGTATCCCCGCGCTATGTAACTTGAACCTATTGAGAGGGGAGGTAGTCAAAGGGTGTTATTTGGGAAACAAATGGGTCTTAAGTTTTTTGCGGAACGCAAGGAAATTGGATTCCAGTCTGAGGGCGCGAGGGAGTGCGTTCCAGCCTTTGGCCGCCTGAACGGAGAATTGACGGCCTCCTGTGTGGACTTTTTTGAATCTGGGAATGAGGACTAGATTCTCATTTTGAGATCGTAGCGATCTGGTTGCTATATAGGGTGTGATCAATTTGCTAAGGATCGCTGGGCCAGAACCGTTGTAAAGCTTGTGTGTGGTACACATTGCTTTAAAGTGCACCCTTTGGCGAACAGGGAGCCAATGCAGGGTTTTAAGGGCTGGCATGGCGGATGTTCTGGAGGGGGTGTTGGTGATCATGCGTGCTGCCGCATTCTGTGTCCGCTGGAGTTTCGTGATGGTAGCCTCTGGGGCTCCCAAATAGACCAGATTGCTGTAGTCTAAACGGGACAGCACTAGGCCCTGGATAAGGAGCTTTCTGGACATAGGAGGGAGTAGGGGCAGGATTTTACGAGTCGAACGCATGAGCCCAAAACATGTGCCCGAGGTTTTGGTTGCCTGGGTTTTCATCGTAAGTTGTGGCTCTAGCCACACCCCGAGTGTCTTAATTTCAGATTTGGGGGGGGAATTTCACCGAACACATCGGGCCATATCGTGGGAGGGATAGTTGTCCATTGCTTACCGAGTAACATTACCTCTGTCTTAGTCCCATTCAATTTCAATGATAATTCGTTCATCCAGTTGTGGATGTTTATGAGGCAGTTAGTCAGGTTTTCAGGATGGTCAGTCAGCTGGGACAGGGAGACGACTAGTTGGGTGTCATCGGCGTAACTCACCATTTTGATGTTAAATGGTGTTACCACGTCCTCGAGGGGGGCCATATAGACATTAAAAAGCGTGGGGCTTAGGGAAGAGCCCTGGGGGACGCCGCTAGTAAGTGGGAGGGTGGATGAGTGGTGGCTGTCATCCCAAACTTGAAAGGTGCGTCCTGTAAGATAGGATTCGATCCATTTGATAGCTGTCCCGGTAAGTCCTGCATTTGCCAGTCTGCTCAGAAGGACACGGTGGTTGACCGTATCGAAGGCTGCACTTAGATCCAGGAGGATCACTGCCACTGATCCTCCTGAATCTAGTAAGCCCCTTGCCTCTTCGATCACCGCAAGCAGTGCGGTGTCCGTTCCGTGGCCTGGGCGAAATCCGGTTTGGGATTGTCTGAGCAGTTTGTTCGTTTCAAGGAACTGGGATAATTGGATATTTACTAATTTCTCGGTTACTTTACTAATGCCAGGGAGTAGGGATATTGGCCTATAGTTGGACAGGTCCGATGGATCCAGCTGGGGTTTTTTTAAGAGTGCTTTAACCACAGCACTCTTCCAGCTGTCGGGGACGGTTCCATGGGAGAACGAACAGTTGATAAGGTCCGTAATGGTAGGAACAATTACTGAGGCTACTGTCTTGAGGAACCTGATAGGGGCTGGGTCCAGAGGAGATCCACTTTTCATTTTAACTAGGGTTCGCTCAACCTCTGCGGGGGTGACAGGTCGAAAAGTCTTAAGCGAAGGACGACTGATGCTTTCAGTCGGTTCGGGGGCAGTACTACTTTCCGTGAGGCTGGAAAGGCTGGGGGGAGGGAGGGAGGCCAGGATACGGGTAATTTTCTCGTTGAAGAAGTTGGCTAACTCATTACTTCTGTCAACTTTGGGTGTGTTGGAGGAGGAGGTGGTGGGGACCTTGGTCAGCTCTTTGACGATCAAAAAAGATTCTCGGGCTGAATTGGATGCTTCTTGTATACGTGTGTTGTAGTAGGAAGCTTTGGCTGACTTGGTAGCCTCTTTGTAAATTTTGACTGCAGACTGGTAGGCTTCTTTGTTGGCATGTTGCCAGGTCTTTCTCCAGAGACGTTCGGCCTTTTTGCAATTTTTGCGAAGTGTTCTTAGCTCTGTGGAGTACCATGGTGCTGAACTACGTTTGCCGTTTTTATTTTCCCTATTTCTGAGTGGAAGTATCAGGTCTAGGGAGACGGTAATCCAATCTCTGAATCTTCTGTCAGCTGTATTTGGGTCTTCGGCCTGAGCAGGAATGTTTTTTTCCAGGGTCTGAGCCCATTCGTGGAGAGTCTGGGCCAGGTCCTATCCTTGCTGAAGTTAGGGGGTGTACGGTTTTTCGTGGAGGTTCCAGGTAATTGGAAAGAGACCAGAAAGTGGTCTGTCCAGGGGAGGGGCAAGGCCTCCTTTGCTAACATTGAGGGCGAGTTGGTAAGTACGGGGTCTAAAAGGTGGCCCTTGGTGTGGGTGGCTCCGGAGTTTAATAAACGGATATCGAGAGCCGCTAGATCTTGAATCAGATCAAGGGCTACCGAGTTGGCCGGGTCTTCAAGGTGGATGTTCAGGTCTCCAACTATCATGTAGTTTGAGAAGGAGTGGGCTTGGGTTGTGACTAGGTCCAAAAGCGAACAGGTGAAGGGACCCGGAGTGCCGGGAGGGCGGTAAATGAGGAGTCCTGTAAGGGAGGTGGTTGGGTTGAGTGTGACGGAAAAATGCAGGCTTTCTGCGTCGGTAATCTGTGCGTCGTAGGTTTTGAAGTGAAGGTGTTCTCGATGGATAATGGCTATCCCGCCTCCTCTACCTAGAGGACGGGGTAAGGATTGAATACAGTAGCCCTGTGGGGTTGCTAGGACCATGTCAGATTGTGAGTGAGGGCCGAGCCAGGTTTCCGTGAGGAAAAATATATCAATTCCATGGTCTTCTATAATGTCTGCAATCTGAGTCGCGTGTTTGGGAAGTGAACGGCAGTTCAGAGAGGCAAAGTTAAGGGTGGCAGGTTTGCTGGGTCTAGTGGGTAGCGTGAGCTGCGTTGGTTTGCATAAGGAGCAACCAGAGAAGGGTCCCTTGAGATTATAGATGTAATCACAGGACGGTGGGGGAGGTCTGAGGCTCAATAGGTCTCAGCGGGAGTACCTTATGATTGAGTGGAGGGAGTCGGGTAGGGGTTCTGGCCCTAGGCCCGGTCGTGCGCGGACGGGGGCAGACGGGCTTGCCTTAGGCGCTCCCGCTGCGCTCGTCCGCTGCGCTGGGGGGGTCGACACATTTGTACTAGATGTGATGGGCGTGGCCTCGCAGTGGGCGTGGCTCCGCCTTTGGCGCGCTGTCGGTGATGGCGTTTCCCAGAGGGTGGGGGACTGAATTAGCGCGTAGCAGCAGCGCTTCCAGCAAGGTGAGCGAGAGCGTTTTGTGGGTTAAAAAGCAATAAATTGTGACAGTTTTAAAATAGTGCAATTTTACAAAACCTCCGGCTTTCCGCCTCAGAGGGGTTCGAAGTGAATGGAGTCGTTGCGCTAGTAGAGCGTTTAAATAGTCGGTCGGTGGGCGTGGCCTCGCAGTGGGCGTGGCTCCGCCTTTGGCGCGCTGTCGATGATGGCGTTTCCCAGAGGGTGGGGGACTGAATTAGCGCGTAGCAGCAGCGCTTCCAGCAAGGTGAGCGAGAGCGTTTTGTGGGTTAAAAAGCAATAAATTGTGACAGTTTTAAAATAGTGCAATTTTACAAAACCTCCGGCTTTCCGCCTCAGAGGGGTTCGAAGTGAATGGAGTCGTTGCGCTAGTAGAGCGTTTAAATAGTCGGTCGGTGGGCGTGGCCTCGCAGTGGGCGTGGCTCCGCCTTTGGCGCGCTGTCGGTGATGGCGTTTCCCAGAGGGTGGTGGACTGAATTAGCGCGTAGCAGAAGCGCTTCCAGCAAGGTGAGCGAGAGCGTTTTGTGGGTTAAAAAGCAATAAATTGTGACAGTTTTAAAACAGTGCAATTTTACAAAACCTCCGGCTTTCCGCCTCAGAGGGGTTCGAAGTGAATGGAGTCGTTGCGCTAGTAGAGCGTTTAAATAGTCGGTCGGTGGGCGTGGCCTCGCAGTGGGCGTGGCTCCGCCTTTGGCGCGCTGTCGGTGATGGCGTTTCCCAGAGGGTGGGGGACTGAATTAGCGCGTAGCAGCAGCGCTTCCAGCAAGGTGAGCGAGAGCGTTTTGTGGGTTAAAAAGCAATAAATTGTGACAGTTTTAAAATAGTGCAATTTTACAAAACCTCCGGCTTTCCGCCTCAGAGGGGTTCGAAGTGAATGGAGTCGTTGCGCTAGTAGAGCGTTTAAATAGTCGGTCGGTGGGCGTGGCCTCGCAGTGGGCGTGGCTCCGCCTGTCGGTGATGGCGTTTCCCAGAGGGTGGGGGACTGAATTAGCGCGTAGCAGCAGCGCTTCCAGAGAGATATAAATAATAAATACAAACGATGTAGAAAGGTTGTGATTGGTTCCTCTCACGTAAAGAGTTTTTTTTAATGTTTGTATATAATTGTGTGAAAATATGACCTCCCCGACATTGACAAAGGCGTGTAGCCGAAACGCGTCTGTCGGGCCGTTTGATTTGTGATCAATAAACTGAGAAAACGACCCCTTGAGTGCACCTCAATCTTTGCTCCAAGAGATAGAAGGAGTTTCGCACAGGAATATATATATATATATATATATATATATATATATATATATATATATATATATATATATATATATATATATATATTACCTACTGGCGGTCGCCAGTAGGTAGTTATAGTTAGGATTGTTTTCCATAGGAAATGCTCAACATTCTATTTGGAATAACTTTGGCCCTGGTGGATGAATCTTTGTGAATTTCTCAAAGAAGATGGCTCGGTCCGCTCCGCTCCTTTCCTGAAAGTTTGGGGGGATTCGTCAAGTGGGGGCTGAGATATAAGGGGGGTCCCAAAACGTGTTTTCTCCATGTTATTTTCCATAGGACCTTTAGACTCGGCTACAGGTCGAACGGCTGAATGGATTTATAAGAAATTTGGCAAAACTGTAGAGTCCTGTTCGCAGATTACGCTTTTTTTGGAATGGTATAAATCCGTTCAGTAGTTGTTGAGAAAATTAAAGTTAAAGTCAATTACATATCTATAGGCGCGCACACGTGCGCGCACCCAAGCGGCTGCGCGTGAGCGGAATTTTTTTTTGCTGCGTGTCGTCTGTTAACGTTCGATTCGAAGGAAATCAGGAAGTTTTGTCCGCCATTTTGTCACTGCGAGTAAATATATTGTTCATTTCAAAGCGTTGAAACATGGAAAGGGGAGAAGGTAGAGATTGTCTTGCTGCGTAGGTTTTCTCGGGGTGTGCAGTAAGGCCCTTAAACGTGAAAAGATATAATTTTTTTCCGAAAAAAAATAGCGGGGTGCGCGCACCCGGTCGCGCACACCTATTAACGAGAGTGTGAAAATGGAGATAAATCAGAAGTTTGAGTGCTTAGATATAAGGTGGCTCTGAAAAGAGTCCTTGTGTTAATTGAGTGTTTTCTGCATTTATAAGTAAGTACCGATGCAGAGCCTGATGTTGCAGAGGAAGATTCTGTTTCCCTCATTCGTGAAATGAACACCGTCTCTCCTATAGACGTCTTGCATGTGGTATCGCAAGTTGTTGTGGTAAATAGAACCCATGCTATAATCTCTGAGGAACGCAGAAACAGATTTATTTACATGTCTCCTTGCTTTCTCAAATTGTGCACAATGTTGATTGGACCAATTCCATTTCTGTCTTTGGCATATATTGGAATATACCAAGGCAGATCGAGGAAAAAGTGTCATCAATTGTTGAAAGGTGTCTTTTAGAAGCATTTCCAGACCTACCCCAGTGATTGTGCCTAGATCGTTCCCACCACAGTGCATATTTATAAGGTTTGGTTCTGGGAGATGCATACATTTTTCACCAATGGAATCAATTGGTGACATTTCAATCCTCTTTTGGCAATCCATGTAATGTGTACATTTGGTAAGCCGAGGTTGCAAATTCGTCTGCTTACTGCATATTTTTCACTCAAGTGAATATAACTGTGTCCTATTAGCCAGACCTTCATTTTCAAGTGATTTGTAGTCGTCCTCCGATCGGTTCTGGAAGTGGAATTGGAGTTAGAAGTTGAAATTCTAAATAAAGAAAAAGGAAGAGGTTGTGTGTGGTTAAAAAAATAAAAATGATTGGTTGATTATAATAAGTGGAGATTGAAGAGTACGTTGCATGTTAATGTTTATGTTAAACGAAAAGTAGTATTGGGTGTGAAAAAAAAGACATGTAACAGAGTTGTGGATTGGCAGGTGTTTCTGGAGGGAAAACAATCTTCTAAGTTTGCTGTAGAACGTTGAGACATGAACTTTTGACCTGTGCCTTCAGCAAGGTGCAGAATGAGGTGTTACCATGGAAACAGCCGGAGATGGCAGTTGGTGATGGGTGTCTCTCACGTGAGTCTGAAAATATTGTGAAGGACAACAAATTGAAATGTAAATTTGATTTTACAATTTTGCGTGAGGAAATGTGATTGGCTGAAGAGAGTTATATGAGTGTGTATTGACTGGATATCTGTGCCATTCAATTTTGGTTGCAGTGATAGAAGCAATATTCCGAGTTCCGCTAACGAATATCTGTTTTGTGACTTTCACTGTTCTACATCGTTCAAAGCATTGGTAAAGGTAAGTGCGTAACTGTTTGTTTTGTCATGTACCGTATAATATAGTTTAATCAGAAACAATGATTGATTGGTGGCCGTGGCCTGCACTGGTGGGGGTGGGGCGAGAGGGACGGGGAAGGGGACTAAAGTGGTAATGATTAAGGTATTCACAAAGTTTCTGTTAGACGTCAAAATTATAGTGCGGTTTCTGGTCGCCGTTTGCACTGGTGGGGTGAGGGAGGTGGTCGAGTGAAATAAAATGAAAAGCTTTGACCATAAGGTTCTATAGAGATTTGTGTAGTAAATGTGTTCGTACATTGAGGTTGGAAACGGAGTATATAAAAATCTCTCTCAGTCCTGCTGTTTGACTGCATCTTCATGTCCCTTCTGTTTTCAATCTCCGTTGCCCTGTGTTATCTTATTGTCTGTGTGTGTCTGCCTTCAATCCGGGCTGAGGAAGTTTGCTGTGGAGGCACACACAGATAGTACTATCAAAGTGATTGGAACGTTTCCAAAAAATAATTATATAATTGCATTTGTATTTTTAAAGCGCTACTGAATGTGTTCTTTCACAATTACCGCTTGGTTGCTCTCTCAGAGCAGAGGGTATGTCGTATTTCACTCTTTGGTGCCTCTGCATCTGAGTCTGTTCTCTGGTGGGTGGCGGAGAACTGTTTGTTATTGTGGAGATGAAAGGGTGATAAGGAGAGAAATACGACATAGCGTCTGGCCTGTAGAAGCGTGGGAGCAGTGATTAACTCTGAGTGAAGCGGAACTGTGGCGGTGCTTGGTAACAGTAAAAAAAAAATTTAACAGTGGTATAACTGTCTGTACGGTGCGCGACCTAGTAAGAAAGAGTTCACGGGCCGTAATTGGCTTGCAGGTTCTAGTATCAGTAAGTGAGGTCGAGAAAAGAAAACATTCAGGACTTTATTTATGAAGGTCTTGCGCCGACGGTGCGTCACTTTTTTCTCTTTTTAAAAAATGAGGCACCGGCGGCGGAAGGTCTTCATAAATAAGGTCCTCAGTGTCTACAGTTAAGGTTATGTGGAACCCATGAATAGTTTTTCAATATGAAATCATTTCAGTTGAGATTATGGATTAAAAGAGAAACCGTGAATATTTGAAATGTTTATTTAGAAATGTACTGTTTTAAAGGCAAATCATTATGTGATATGAGTACAGAAATTGCAAAAAAACACAGTAATTGGTATTGTCAGTAGTACATGGAATATAAACGCTATAGTTGAAGAAAATTGAATATAGTTGGAAAAAAACATTGTACACTCTTATAAGGAAGTATATTATATATTAATAAATGGAAGAAGGTCTCTGGTCTTTTAGTTTAGGAACGATATATGAAAATGCAAGTGGTTATACATCATTACTTTATCAATCAGCTGTCTACATGCGAAGCACTATCAAGTTTGTGTTATGTCAGTGTGTGAGGGAAAAAAAAGGCGCCAAAAGCGACAAAATGGCGGATTGGTGCATGTATGTAATCTGTTGGATGCTGCTCAAATCACTATTGAGGAGAACTATGGTATTGAGATATCTTTTGAAGGTTGCAGTATTGCATTTGAAATACAGCACAAGTAATAATGGAAATATTGTTGAAAGAACATATTTTTCTGTAAAGTTTTTTAAAAACATAATTTTATAGGAAATTAAAGGAGTAGAGGCGTGTGAGGCGGAAATAAGCAGTTGAGATGCGAAATGGCGTTTACAGTTATAAAAAACTCGTTTAAAATTTACACATTAATTAGGGCACATGTAGCATATATTAGCGAGTTTTGCATTGAGTCAATGGCTTGTATAAGAGTTATTGAAGCATTGTTTAGGCAAAATAGGTAGCTTCTGCTTCTAACAGGAAATCACTTTTATCATTTGAAAGTATGTTAGCTATCCAATCGAAAAGAGTAAAGCAGTATTCATGATCTGTTAAAATCGGAGCCTCTTTTATTTTCAGAGGGCAGCTCGGTGGGTTTTCGATGTAGTTCTCTGTTAGGAAAGAGTTAATCGTCCATTGTGTAGGCAAAATAGGCAGCAAGTGTTTGGAACAAGAAATCACTGTTATTATATGAAAACATGTCAGCCATCCAATTGAGAAGATGAAAGGAGCATTCATGATCTGTCATTATTGGAGCGTCTTTTACCATCATAGGGCAGCTCGGTGGGTTTTCGATGTAGCTCTGTGTTAGGAAATATTGCGCCGCTGCAAATATATTCCAATGACCCAGAACTGCTTGTATCCCTGCAAAGGCCATAATCTCTTCGTCGGAACAAAGCTGTTCATGATCAATTAACGGATTCATGAGGTGATTGTAATTCGCTTCAGGAGGTACCAAATTGCAGAGATATAATTCCAGGGCCCACGTGAAATCACAGCTCAGGCAATGAAATACAGGCTGCACACAGGTGAAATACGAATATCGAAATGATAATCGATATGAAGTATTCAAAGTTGAGAGTGGTAAGGTGCCGTAGTACTGAAGCATTCTCTGTCGAAATAGTTGTATGTGGTCCGGTTCGTTTGCGAAGGCAGGAGGGACATCCATTTTGAATTTACGAAGGTGGTAAAGGAAACGGCGCGGTACTGCCGGTCGTATAGGAACTGCACAGAATTAGGTCGCAGGCTATGCAGTGGAGAGGAGCATAATGACTTGATAAATTTTCTAGGAGTCTAGTCACTTAAATATTGCTAAGGAGTTTGCCACGGAAATATGTATCCATTTTTAGAAGTTTATTATATTAAGGATATATATTAACATGGTGGCTCTTGCTGTTTTGTGTTTCTGTGCAAGTGTACTGCTTGCATGTGTATAATGCTTGTTCTGTAGTTTTTCTCTATGGACATGGGGCCTTATTTATGACGGCTTTGCGTCACCCGTGCGTCACTTTTCCCATTGTAAAAGTGACGCAGTGGCGGCGCAATGTTTTATTAATAAGGCTTTTTTTGTTTTGTGACTTGGCCTTTTACTTTTGAAAGCCTACTGGTGTAGGTGCATGAATTTTAATATGGGGAAAAGTGACATATCTGTGGCACAATGCTTTTATAAATGAGAAATGTTGTATTTATTTTTAATGGAGAGTATTTTGGGAATCTTATTACTTATGCTTGTTCAATGCTATAATGATTGTATATTGTGTAGGAAATAAGTTTCTTATAAGTTAATAAAATTTTATTTTTTCCATTTTTAGAGTGTTTGGTGCCTGAAAGGAACAACCTGCTATTTGAATTCATATATTGAGAGTATATATTCTTTTTTTCAGGTGAGTTCCTTTTTTGGGCTTTGGCAATTTCTGTGGGTGGTGATGAAAATAATAAAGAATAATTTGTAAATGTTTTGAACATGATTTTATCTCAAATTTTTCACATGTGGTCCTATCTGCTTATAGTACATATGTTTTTGGAGATGTTCTCTATTGACAGTTCAAATTATGTTTTAATGAGCTTGGGATATGTGATATTTTGCAAGGAGTTGAGATTTAGAAATCATTGGAGTATAATTCTTTCAGGTTTGTTTTAATAATACTTGTGAAGTGCTCATTATTTTTAAAATCTTGTTGTATTATGTTTGGCAGTGTTCCATTTTTAATTACAGAGAGGTATTATGATATGGATCTAAATTTAATGCTCATTTTCCTGCATATCTGTGAATATACTATGTATAGGCACTTTTTTAAATATTAATATAGAGTTTTATTATGAGGTGGTTGTTCATGGTAAGTATGACATTTTGCATATGCTAAGAAATTGACATGGTGAGTATACTGTTGTAATATAAATGGAACTGTCTCTGTGGGAAGTAGTAATCTCTAAAGTGAATTAAATGGTTTGTATAGTGTGATCCTTTTCTTTAGAGCGCATATATTTATATTGCACTTTGTAGTGATGAAATAAAAGAAATGGGTCTCTAAAAATTATTATACAGGTAATAAATATTTCAAATATGTAGAAAATCTAAAAATAAATTTTACAGTGAAATGTCTTTTATCAACAGTAATTATTTAATTTAAAAAAAACACAGTGTCAATGTTTAGAGTTATATTGCCAATTTCTTTTTCAAAACAAGAGGAATGTGGTATCTTACAAATTATAGAGTTAATAAGTTAGAGATTATAAAATTTTCTGTAGTTTAAAAATTAGTAAAGGTAGTTTTCAATTATACACTTGTGGACAAAGATATAATTTAGTCTTTATATTTTTTTAAAAGGAAAAAGAAGAATTTATAGAAAAAAATACAATGGAATTTTTTTTGAAGAAAATGAAGTGCATTTTGAAATTATAAATGAACTGATGGAGGAAATATTAGACGCGGTTGTTGGAGAGGAAGAAGATGAAAATGACAATTTTATGGACATTTCATTAGATTCAGCATATTTAGAGCTGATAGAAGAGGAGGACAATGGACTTGAGGAAGTCTCTGATGAACTGTTGTTAGAAGTTCTTTTAAATTATGAACTTTTAAATGAATAAAAAAAAGTGATAGCAAACCATTCGTGATGATAGTTTTCTTGATATATTTGTCGATGAAGTGCTTCATGAGAGTGATAAGATATGTTCTCATGAAGTGTAAAAGAGATTGTAGAAAAAAAGATTAAAACAGTTATGATGACCGATAGTTTTTGAAAAAAGTGTACTGTTTGTATGCTTTTAAATTTTTTTTAAAAATTGTCTATGAAGTTTAAAGAAATATACAGTGTGATAAATTTAGAAGGAAAATTCACTACAGGATTTACTACTTTTTTCAGAGATTTTCTGTTATTATGTGTATTTTATTAAAAAATTAATGTGTGGTTTTAATTTGTACGGTATATGGTAGTACTGAACTATAATATTTGTTATTTTTGTGTCTTACAGGTTCACAATCTCATCAAAATTTTAAATTAAGATGCCGACCAGAATTGAAAAAAAGAAACTCTACAAGCGGACGTACAGTTTAAAGAAGAAAACTACAGAATTATTTTCAAAGACTGAGAGGACGGATACAAATAAGAGTACTCCTGGTAAGCAAACTAAAAAGTTTTTTAGAAGCATTTTGGGAAGGAAAAATGTAAATATTGAAGTTCAGAAGGAGAAAACGATTTCATCATCTAAAAGGAAATCTGGAGTTAAAGAAACTACTATTACTGGAATTCGGAAAGATGAAAGTCAGTACAGTAAAACCCGGACCAATCAATTTAGCCAAATCAGGAAGCGTATGTTTTACAACAGAGTTGTTGCGAATTTATTACAAAAGGAAAAAGTTTCTAAAAAAAGATCTGTTTTTCTTTAAAAAAACCTATATATAGAGGCTTTTGTTGAACGTGCATTTGAGACCAAACGAAAGTTATTTATTTTAATACTTGATAGAATAAATATTTTAAATAAGGCGATTCGAGTTTTCAAAAGTAAAAGTAAATGGAAGAGACATATAAATAGGAGTAATTTTTGTAAAGTGTTTTCTGGGAAGTGGATGCATACTTCAAGTTCTGAGCCATTTTTTAATGAAGAGAGTTACTTTCAAAGTAACGATCTGTTGCATGCAGTTGACACCCCTGGTCGAGCGTATGAGGTGGGGGATGGTTGTGTTATTGAGAAAGAGAAAATTGTGGTTAGAAATGCAGAAGATGTTATGGGTAGAGAAGCTTTAGAGGGACGTTCTAATGCTCCTGTTTACAGTTGGAATTGCAGTAGCATTTGTAGTGTACGACAGGATTCAATTGATTTCTTTCGCAATTTCTTATGTAAGTACACTAAAGAAAGTCTAAAGAAAAAAATTAAAATGTTGCAAGAATTAGATGAATGCAGAGTGCGCGAGAAAATAGGTCTGCAAGGCCATTCTCTGGCTTGTCTCTCTAAAAAAATATGCCAGAGTGTGTTTCATCACTTCCGGATGTTAGCAGTGCATCACACTAAAATGAGAAAATTAGTGAGAAAGTTGTACTATGCAAAAAGTCCAGCACTTAAACTTAAACAGTTAAATAGTGCTCTTTTGTATGGATGTGAATTAGATGTTAAGAAGATTTGTGCAGAAATTGAGGTAAGTTATTTTGGTCCCGAGGAAGATAATGCAGAAGGTGATATAATTATAGAAGGAAATGTGTTAGAAAATGTTGGGAATGTAAATATTGAAAACTTTGAACAAGAAATAATAAAGTTTAAGGTAATTGCAGGTGAGAAACCACATTTTTCTTGTGTCTGTTGCCGACGAATTCATTACAAAAGTCAAACGAGGTTAGTTGATTTCTATTTAAAAAGTGAAGATGAAAGTAATGGTCAATGGAAAGATTTTGCAACTTATTTGTTGGTGGAAAACTATTTTGATTTGGGTTTTGAGCAACGTGTTTGTAAATATTGTTATAATAAATTAGATGAAAATAAAATGCCTGCTAGAGCTGTTCACAATAATTTAGAGTAGGTAAATATTCCATGTGAATTGATGAATTTAAATACTTATGAGACGATTCTGATTCAATGTGTACATCCTTTTCAGGCTATTGTTCGAATGGAGCCTAAGACTGGTAAATTAAATCCTTCAGACTTACTAAGAGGATTAAAGGGTAGAGTTGTGTATTTGCCTCTTGATCTTAAAAAAAATATGGAAACAATTGGTGTTGAAAATGTAGAAGAGGAACCTCTAGTTATTCTAGTGAATGGTGTACCTACAAAGAGTAAGAAAATCTGGCAAGATTTAGTGGATGTTAGGAAAGTGAAAAAGGCAACGTTGTATTTAGTGCAAAATAATAAGTATTACAAAGATGTATACGTAGAACAAGAAGATGTAAGTGAAGAAGAGGATAGTGATTTGTGTAGTGGACAAATTGAAAAAGTTGATGTATCTAGATCTGAAGAAATTTATGAACATTACAGTGTTCATCCACTGCATTCCAAAGAAGTAATAGGGAATGCTATTGAATTATTTCAGATGAAAAAGGGGAAAGGAAATCCTATTAGTGTCTGGGAAGAAAATTTGGAAGGTTGTTGTTTTCCACAGTTATTTCCTACAGGTGAAGGTACACGATATGATGATCGACCTATGCAGATTCCTGCATCTGAGTACCGGACATCTAGATTATATGCAGAAGATCCAAGGTTTCGCCAATGCATTCCATATCTGTTTCATCTTCTGTTTGAGAGTGACTTATCTGGTCTGTCTTATGCAGTAAATCATATCTTAAAAAGTGGTGTACATCTGCAAAATATTTCAGCAAAGGAATTTATGGATAGAGTGCATCAGAAAGATAGTGTTTTGGATTCTCATTTAATTAATTTAATGGCTTGTCAGCGGGGTACTAATGAGTATTGGTACCGTCGTCATGGAGATTTGAAGTGCATGCTTAGAAACTTAGGAGCACCAACATGGTTTTTAACTCTAAGCTGTGCAGAGTATGCTTGGGAAGATTTAATTGAATTTCTTCGGGAGGCGAATGCAAACATAGAAAATATAAACTACAAGACACCTGGAGAACTGTGTTCATTAGATCCAGTTAATGTTTGCAGGTATTTTAATCATAGATTTGAAGCTATGATGTCTTTCATTACTAACAAGAAAAATCCGCCTCTTGGTGAAGTACTGGATTTCTTTTGGAGAAAAGAATATCAAGCAAGAGGTGCTCCTCATATTCATATGCTGCTATGGATCAAGGATGCTCCTAAATTTGGAATAGACTCGGATGAGACTGTACTGTCTTTTATTGAACAGTATGCCACTTGTGACATACCTAATAGTACCACTGATAAGGACTTAAGAGGAAAAGTGTTACGTTTTCAAAGTCATCGCTGTGGAAAATATTGTCGGCGAAAATTCAAATCAAGGAGCAAATTTTATACCAAATGTCGCTTTGGATTTGCACGACCGGTACTTTCAAAAGGAAGAGTCAACAATTTGATGTCATGTTTGCGACATAATATCAGAAGGAGGTCACCTAAAAATACGTACAATTTAAGAAGAGGTGAAGAATCGAAATATATTAATGACTATAACCCAGTCATTTTGTCCATGTGGAATGCTAACATGGACATACAATATGTTGCAGACAACTCTATTGCTGTGGCTCGATATGTAACGTCTTACATCACGAAATCTGAAAAGACGGAACTGAAGGAGATGTGGGAAGACATTTCTCATGAAAAGAGCCTGAGCAAGAAATTATATACGTACAGTTTGAAGATGCTGTCTCATCGAGAAATTGGAGCATATGAATGTTGTGATAGATTATCATCAGCAAGTCTTTATGCGAAGTCAAGGACTATTCTCTGGGTGAGTTTGGGCCTAGCAGAAACACGAAACCGTGTTCTGAAACCTGTGCAAGAAATTGAGTACTTAGCCCAGAAAGAATCAAACAGTACAGACATTTTGAAAACAAATATGTTGGATACATACTATCCAAATAGAAGTACTGTGCTTGAAAACATTTGTTTGTATGAAATACTTCAAAATTATACTTTTAAGAGAAATGTTACCGAGAATATTGATAAAGGTGTACATGCTGTAATTGGACATGAAGGATGTCTGGTAAAACAAAGAAAAGGACACTTGATAAATCATCGGAAACTGAGTTGCGAAACACCTGATAAAAGAGAATTTTACTATTTTGCTCTTTTGCAACTCTTTAAACCATGGCGTAGAGAAGAGGAACTACTTGGAGACTTTGATAGTTATGAAGATTCATTCAACGCATCTAAAAGTAGTATTGAATGTCCTGTTTTCAGCAATTATCTGCAAATGTTGAATGACGAAATAGAGCAAGAAGCAACAATTGCAGCAGAGATTGCTAGAGATAGTTCACAAGGTAGTCAAAGTTCGGCATCATTAAGTTAAGATCCACTGGGACAACCAATTATTCAAAGTGAAGCTGCTACCGCGATGGATGAGGTGGAAAGCGCAATGCAGCAAGGTCAAGAGGAAGTAATCGACTTAGAAGAATTAAAGAAGCAGTTTAATGTTGAGCAAAGACAGATATATGATGAAGTGACAGAGCACATTGAGCATGGCTTTCGTCATGAGAGAAAAGATTGCTCATGTATGTCATTTGAGCCTATTCGATTATATGTAAGTGGAGAAGCTGGGACTGGTAAAAGTTTCCTAATTAAAGGAATTACTACATATCTACAGCAAACAACTCAGTCAACACTGTCATGTGTTGTTACTGCTCCAACTGGATTGGCAGCACATAATATAAAAGGTGTTACTTTACATCGTTTGCTGATGCTGCCAGTTGAACATGAAAATAAATTACAATATCAGAAGCTATCTGGAGAAGCTTGTTTTGAAGTTTCTAGAGTCCTTAGAAAAATGAAACTTCTTATTATTGATGAAGTAAGCAAGGTCTCCAATTTAATGCTTGCTTTTGTGCATTTAAGAATGCAACAGACACTTAAGACAGAGTATGATGTGTTATTTGGAGGTAAACATGTCATAGTTTTTGGAGATCTACTGCAGCTGACTCCTGTGAAAGGACAACCTGTATTTGAAACTGTTACACATGAGGAGACCAGAAAGTGCCTGGGCAGTATTGGAAATGTAAATATATGGTCACATTTCAAATATACTGAACTGATTCAAAATATGCGGCAGGCAAAGGATACTAAATATGGAAGTATTCTTCAAGATATTAGGATTGGAAAATTAACTGAAGATGCGAAACAGACTCTACGAACTCGATTACTTTCCAAGCTGTTTCCTAATGAAGATAATTTTCCTGAGAGAATATATAGTAAAGAGGTAGTAGATAAGTCAGTGATATGCTTGATGCCAACTCT
Source organism: Lissotriton vulgaris (assembly GCF_964263255.1). Taxonomy (NCBI): domain Eukaryota; kingdom Metazoa; phylum Chordata; class Amphibia; order Caudata; family Salamandridae; genus Lissotriton; species Lissotriton vulgaris. The sequence goes on from NC_141689.1 coordinate 658,927,482, forward strand.
GAAAGAATGTTCAGTTTTTAATGAGAAAATGTTGAATTTAGAAAATCAAGAAATTAAGAAACTGGAAGCTAAAGATAGAATAGAGCATGAAGGTAGTACTATTGTTTTGTCTGAAAAGTTGAAATTGAAATTGGATTCTCTTCAAAAAACTATATCTAAAACTGCTGGTTTAGAGAAAAATCTGTATGTATGTTTAAATTGTCGGATAATTTTAAGAAGAAATTTACATGTAGAAAGAGGATTGGTAAATGGAGCAATGAGTAATGTTGTTGGTTTTGTCAATTATACCAATAGAGATGAGATTGAATTTTTGAGGATAAAATTTGATGGGATTGAGGAAGTTCAACAAATTAGTCGATGTTCAACTCGTTTTTTGCTTGTGAAAGACTTATATGTCAGTCGTAAGCAATTTCCAATTTGTTTAGCATATGCAGTGACTATACATAAATCTCAAGGTTTAAGTGTAGATTGTGCTTTGGTAAATATTGGAAGCACTGTATTCAAAGAGGGCATGGCGTATGTTGCTTTATCGCGTGTTAGAACTTTATGTGGACTTTATCTAATTGATTATGATGAGACAAAGATTAGTGCAGATTTAAATTGTGTGAAGGAGTATAATAGGTTAAGAAGAGAATATGCTCCAAGTTTACCTCAATATCCTTTAATTGAAAGGCGTATAGTTGGTCAAAAAAGGAAAAATGAGGACAAATGTGCTGAAGTAGTCCAGAAACGATGAAAAAAAGATGAAGCTGTTGTTGGTAGCTCTAGGAAAACTGTTAGTATTGAAGAGATTGTTGGATTTAAGTTGGAAAATAGATGTGGTGTCAACTGCTATGCAAATGTAGTAGTTAATGTTGTTTTCTTTCTGAAAAATGTTAAGGAACAGATTATAGAAAATCAGGAGCATACCTTTTGTCATTCTTTAAATTCTATATTTGAAATGTGTAGTAGTGGTGATAGTGAAGTAGGAAGTGTTTCGGAATTAAGGAATGTTTTAGACATATGTGCAGGAGTAAATCAGTTTTCTCAGAATATTTAGCAAGATTGTCAGGAATTTATTATGTATATGTTTACAGCTTTGGAAGATGAAGGTGTAGATATTGATAGTCTTTTTGGGCTTTCTTATAAATGGGAACATAAGTGTGATAATTGCTCATTTTTAAGTAGTACTGAGATACCCAGTGAAAGATTTTTATATTTGACATTACCAGACTGCAAAGAAGTGCCTTTTCATAAACTAGTTAAAGATGCGCATCAAAACATGGTCTGTTCTCAATGCAAGTCTGAAATGTTATCAACTTTATTTATCCATAGATATGGACAATATGTAATTTTAATGTTTCAACGATGCAGAGCTGATGGGAGTAAATTATCTACTTTAATTAAAAATGTTGTGGCTTCTCAAGTTTCTATTTCTAGAAGAACATTTGTAACTGTAGCCATTATTTATCATGAAGGGCATTCTACATCATCAGGACATTATGCAGCTTATTTGAAGTGTGCTAGTGGCTGGACACTTTGCAATGATAGTCAATTGACTTTTAAAAAACGTTTGCCTTTTGCCTTAAGTAACTGTTATTTGTTATTTTTGGAACCCAAATTTCAGTAGAATGGCTTGCTGTAGGAATATGTATACTATAAAGATCTGAAACTTACTAGTTTATAAATATTATGTAAATGAGGGTGTACAAATCTATAAATGAAATTTGTGTTTTGCATAGTGATAACATCAGGTACGAATTTACTTAATGTTTGATGGTATAAAATATGGTATAAATTTTGATTGTGAAAGTACAGAAAACAATAGATAAGACTAAGATTAAATAATTTCAGAAAAAAACTACTTAACTCATAGTATTTGGCCACGTGGAAAAATATGAGAGAAGAAAATGAGTACTTTTGAGAATTATTTAGAAACTTATATGGACGCAAGTGTTTGGGAGAGGTATTTAAAAGATAATGAGTTACCTTATACAATTTGGCCACGCGGAAAGGTATGAGAGATGAAACTGTGTCTTTCTAATACATATTTTTAAAGGAGATTGCTGCACGGGGCTTTGTTGAGATATCTTGAAAAATAAGTGGTATACTTTAATTAGGTTGTAACTGTGGAAGATGTACTGTGCTTACTCAAGAAATTGGGAATTTGAGGAAAACATTTAAGACATGTTTTTTCAGGTATTTATAATATGTATGCAGATTTTGTATGGGTTTTTTAAACACAATCATTTTGATTGTGTTTTTTTTTCCCCACTGTTATATGATGATTAATATTGAAATCACTCTTGATAGTGAAAATCAATGTATTCTGAGAACAGCAAAAATATATCATTTAATATGTTGTTTACTTATTTTGTTACATTGCATTTAGAAATATGTATTATAATAGATTTTTTTTTACTCTCCTCCACAGATATTATATGTATAAGGTAAGTTTAATTAATAATATCTGACAGTTTTCTTTGCATCTCTCTTATTGTTTCCTATTGTTTTCTTTAAATAATATACTTTATAATCTTATTTTTAATTTTTTTCCACAGCTGCTACGTTTTAATAAGAAATTTACTTTTTTCTTTTCTTTTTATTAGGTAAGTATATATAATAAAGAAATGTTTACAACATTGTGTTATTTATTTCTCTATCCTTCTTAAAGCAATGTCATTTTTTATATTGAATACTTTCATATAGGATTGGGTGCATTGTTAGAAGGTATACTTTAAAAGTGATTTAATAAAATGAGCGACATTTCACTGAGTGAGTTTAGCAAAAGTGATATATGAAAACAATGGTGTATATGATATTAAATGTTATATGGTGTTCTTTGCAGGACTTTAAATCCTGTGTTGCAGTGCCAATTCTGCCTCAAGGTTAGGGGGCTGGGGGACTTAGTGGTACTTGTATGGTCATGATAGAGCTACTCCTTCTATGAGCCATGGTTCAGATGTGTTTATGATAGAGTGGTTCCGTCATGGTTCTGCTTAGTGAATAGAACGTGTTAAGGAAGCACAATGTTAGTGTTCTGCATGCACAGCGGCAAGTTCATCACAAATGTTGTCCGTCCTGGGGACAGCTGAGGCAATGCTCATGATGGAGCAGCTTTGTGATGAGTATGGAAGCATTTAACAGCTGTTAAAAAAACCTGAAGGGTTTCTATAAAGACGAGGTATGTGTGTCATTCTAGAGCCGTGTATCATAAAGAAGTGTTCTTCTGAAGTAATACGTATTGAAAGTGGTTGACTGTAATTTATGAGATTTTACTCAGTGAGTTTCTGGGCCATATTCTGTCAAAACTGTGCATGTGATTGCTGCGTCAAGATCTACGCCTACTTCAATTTGAATATAGAGGTATATTATGAAGGGTGTTTATCTGTGTTTTTTTTGCTTTAAATGTCAAGAAAGCAGAGATAAAATTATCTCTCTGTTACGTAGCTGCTGCTAACACCAGTTAGCAACACTTAGTAGAAGATAGTGAACATTTTGGGCCGCACTTTGCATGTCAGTTGCATTTATATCTAATGACATGCAAAGTGGGCATGCGAAGGTGTTAGCGACTGAAAATAGTCTTTAACATCGCTATCTCTTATTACTAGCTTTTGGAGATATTTGCGCTAAGCGGGAATATTTCTAAAAGCTAACACTTGCCCTGAGGAGTTCTTAGCCATGTTATCCAATGGGAGGTGGATAACATGGCTAATAGCATTAGGTCGCTATGCATGAATAATCCTTATTTTTCAGTGATACTTATGCTTTGCAACGATTTTTACCGCATTTGCGTTAAACCTCATTAATACCAAGGTTTATTTCCGGAAGAAATCGTTGCAGTGCTGCGGTAAATGTTTAGTCTCTAACCAAGTAGAAGGACTGCTACATACTTGAATATTGTTTAGTGCTTATTTTCATTGAGACCGTCACAGAAGTTCAATGGATCCGAGACGCTGTTTTTGTGCATCTTGGCAACTGCCAAGCCTTTGTAGCAGTGGGAGTGAGGGCTCTCCAAGGGGTGCAGCGTAGCTCCTTTTGATGTTTATAATTGCAGGTAGCAGGGTAGAAATGTCCGCGGAATTTATGGATGCTTTGTCACAGTATAGTGTACGTGGTGCTCTTAGCACCTCATTACGACACACAGTGGAGTCACGTTGCACAGTTGGAGATCAGAGACTTAGGAAATAAAACTTTATAATAGCAAGGGCTCTAAGTGATACAAATCGCCCGTTCTCGGTGTAAAAAATATCACCGCTAAGGTGGTATTTTCTACGGTGTTAGTGGTCAAAGGAGAATAGTAACATATATGTGAAAGAAAATTCTGTAACAGGCTCAGCATTTCACATTATCACGTGAAAACAAAAGTTTTTCTCACATAGCAATAAGTCTCTTATAATTAAGGGATGGAGTGTATCTAGTGCTATTTACTACACTGCTATGTGAACGATGTCGAATGTTTTATAAGGGGAGGCTTTAAAAGTTTTTCGATAAACTGGTTTTCTAGGGAAGTGGGTGGAGTGTTCCGTGTAAATTGCAGAATAGAAACTAGTAAGAACCAATTGGAAGTGTTGTTTTTAAGTCACATGACTGCACATGCGTGTCTCGACGGCTGTACGCGATAGGTGAGTGCGCGCACCCGGTCGCGCACTAAATGAAAGCGGCGAGAAAATATTAGCTAATATGCTCTTGGAGCTCGTTTTGATACAAAGAGTTAGTTCTGAAAAGAACTTTTTTTTTTTTTTTTTTTTGGAAACAAGTGTTATGATGCTTTTGATTTCTTAAAGTTGCTACGACATTTTTCAGTATGTCATATTATCCAAATAAAGTGAAGAAATGTAACTTTTCTAGGAGCATTTATGACTCTCAATTTTGTGTTTAATTAGAATAAAGCTTTGCTCTCCGTATACAAGAAGTTCTCCACAGTTGTTGCATTTTATGTGCACGTTCGCCAGACATGGTTTCAAGTCCATTTCAGCACTCGATGGAGATACAGGTCGTCCACCGGAAGATGTGCTGGTTACTTCTGATGGTAATAGCGTAGCCTCCGTTTTTCTTGTGAAAGGTGGTCGCTCATCTCCTTCAGTTTCTGAAGATGAATGCGGAATGATAGCCATAGTAGCGAAGTCTTCGGGAAGATGTTCGACGTTGTTCTCTCTTGAGAGTAGAAAAGAAAGTGATGGAAGTAGGTGGAGTGCTGCGTGTAAATTCCAGAATAGAAACTACCAAGAACCAATTAGAAGTGTTGTTTTGAAGTCACATGACATCACATGCAAATCTCAGGTCCTGTACGCGATAGGAGGGTGCGCGCACCCGGTCGCGCACTAAAATAAAGCGGCGAAAAAACATGTCATAATATGCTCTTGGAGCACGTTTTGGTAGAAAGAATTAGTTCTGAAAAGAACTTTTTTTTTTTTTTTTTTTTTTTGAAAACAAGTGTTATGATGCTTTCGATTTCTTAAACTTGCTACTACATTTTTCAGTATGTAATACTATGAAAATGAAGTGAAGAAATTTATCTTTTCTTGGGGCATTTATGACTTTCAATTTTGAGTTGAATAAGAACGAGGCTCTGCTCTCCATACAAAATAATTTTTCCACACTCGTTGCATTTCATGTGTACCTTCGCAAGATATGGTCTCAAGTCCATCTCAGCACTCGATGGAGATACAGGTACTCCACCAGAAGATGTGCTGGCCACCTCTGATGGTAATAGCGTTGCCAGGGCTCTTGTCGATGCTTTTGCATAATGCTCAGGGTGTCTTTGTTTAACATGCCGCAGCATGGTGTGTATAGAAAAGGAATATTTTTTATTTGGATTTCCCCTTGAGAGTTCCGAATTGCATATCGTGCAGGTTACTTTTGGCGCATTCACCTTCTTTTGATCTTCAGGATAAGTAAAAAATTGCCAAATGAAAGATTCCTTTTTTCTTCTTAACGGTGGTCGCTCATTTCCTTCAGATTCGGAAGATGAATGCGGAAGGGCAGCCATTTCAGCAAAGTTTTCCGGAAGATGCTCGACGTTGTTGTCTCTTGAGAGTAGAAAAGATTGTGAGGAAAGTGGGTGGAGTGCTTCTTGTAAATTTCAGAACAGAAACTACTAAGAACCAATTGGAAGTCTTGTTTTCAAGTCACATGACTTTACATGCGCTTCTCAGGACGTGTAGGCGGTGACACTATCTGGTTACGAACGTGATTACATACTTAGGAACTAGCATTCAAAAAACCTATGAAATTCACTGAAAAAACCCTAGGTTTTACACACGTTATAGTTAGGAAGTAGCATTTGAAAAACCTATGAAATTCACTGAAAAAACCATAGGTTTGACACCAGTTATAGTTAGCTGGAAATTTTACTGATATAAAACCAATGAAATTCCACATTATAGTTAGTTGGACTCACTATAACTTGCGCGTGTAATGCACTGGTCATGTGATCAAGGCAGGGATCTGCCGAAACGCGTCGTGGCTGACATGGTTGCACTTTTAAGCTAAAATAAAAAGAAGAAGCACGAAAATCGGGTCTACCTCGTCTTTGCTTGTGTGTGGCTGTTGGTCTCGTGTGGAGACGGAGGCGAGCTCTTGCAGCATATATATATATATATATATATATATATATATATATATATATATATATATATATATAACGAAATTGTTATTCACAACCATTCCTCTCCAGAAGAATAACGCAAGTAAGCCCAGAATTTGTGCTGATTCTTCAGTGATTTATTGTGCAAATGTGTTGCCAGCCATCTGGCATGACGCGTTTCGCCTCCCAAACGAGGCTTGATCACATGACGTGCAATAAAACAAACAAGGGGTTTAAATATTCCCAAAATGGGGGTGGGGCATATCGGGCTGCATTTAAAGTGAACAGTGCATACGCATTTTTCCTTTTTCAACCTTTTACCAATTTGAAACAAAATATATATATATATATATATATATATATATATATATATATATATATATATATATATATATATATATATATATATATATATATATATATATATATTTTCTCCAATCCTGTCGATCTGTTTTTAGAAAACAGGCGCTGACTCCGTGGGGTCTTATTTCAGAAACAAATTTATTTTCTGTTAGTGCTCAGATTGACGCGTTTCGACGGTCACAACCGTCTTGCTCACAATACAGAAAAACATTACGTCAGTGCTTTTAACATGTCAAGTGCTCATTGGATCATGTGATGGTTTGCCCGTTGTCATGACAACCAGTTCCCAAACTCCCTGGAAAATTACAGCGTTATCTTATCTTTATAACACAATCATTTCGTTTACTGCTTCTCTTAAATTATTTGCTGCAAATTTTTTCATCAACATAAATAAAAGACAATTAATTCTCATTGTCGATTACTAGCACATGATTAATTACACAGTGCCGACTTTTGCGTTTGTGTACAATTTCAATTATTGACAATGTGTAAGGTTTAAACATTAGAATACCGCATTATATGTATTACATCAGTAAGGGTTATAGTCTGGATATATAGGGTCTAGTGCCCGATTGAACCAGTTTGGTAATACATTTTACTTTGGGAACCATTGTTTGTAAGGTTCTCGTGAATAAGGCCCAAGTGGGCATGAGTCAACCAATTGCAGTATTAAACCCAACTTAAGGCAATTTCTCCTCTGTACATTTTGTTACTTTGTCATTTGCAAGCAATGAGAAGCCATTTTGCTTAGGGAAACCATCATAAAAAAGGTTTGTGAACATATATAATGTTATTTAAGATAGATGACATGTATCTATTAGGTTACGTTTTTGCGACTCTGTTTACGGAGGAAAGGTTTGGGGAACACACGGAAGTTACTTTGTAGACTAATTAACTTTTTAACTTTACAAATGTACACTTAGCGCTTCGTCTGCATTCAAACCTTGTGGAGCTTTACTGTCTAAGAGAATAATGTATCTCGATTCTAATCTTCGGAGGGCTAGTTGTCTATTACCCCCTCTAATGCTTTTCTTCACATGGTCTATGACGAAGTATTTGATATTTTCTGCTTTGCCTTCATGTTTCAAATTGATGTGCCTTGCCACCGGATACGTTGGATCATTATTTTTTATGGCCCTGAGATGCTGTAGCACTCTTACGTGGACAGGATGTATTGTGCTTCCCACGTATCTTTTTTTGCAACTACACTGCAAAACATAGACTGCAAAGTCTGTCTTGCATGTATAGTTTGCTCGTATCTCTAGTGGTTTTTTCCTGTATGGGACATTTACCGTAGTAACATTGGTTCCATATTGACAGGCTTTGCATTTTGTACATTTATAGAAGCCATTTTTAGTTTTTAACCATGGTGATTCTTTCTTCTTTAACACTGGGGCATTGTCTACCAATTCTTCCCTCATACTTTTAGCTTTCCTAAAGGTAAGTTGCGGTATTTTGTTGCAACTTTTTCCTATCACTGGGTCATTACGGACTATGGGCCAATGTCTATAGATTATATTTCTCAGTTGTTTATGATAGGCATTGTACCCTGTGATAAGACGTGGAGTCCCTGTATTTTGTTCTGACTTGGGGTTTTCAGTTTTGGCGGAAAACAGTAGGTCTTTCCTCTCCCTAAGGTCACATTTCTGTTCCGCTGTTTTTAATGTGTGTTCTGGATAGCCTCTAAGTCTTAGCCTGCTGAACAGATTTGTCTTAGAATTCCTGTAGCTTGTGGTAGTGCTACAATTCCTTTTCATTCTGAGACATTCTGCATACGGGATGTTATCAATTAGATTTGGAGGATGGAAACTGGAAGCATGCAAGATTGTATTTCCTGCGGTGGGTTTGCGGTAGGTATTGGTTTGTATTCTGTCATCTATCACCAATAGTTCTAGATCTAAGAAATGTATCTTATTTTTGCTAGTATCGCAGGTAAACTTTAGGTTTAGGCTATTTTGATTAAGTTGTTCTGCGAACTCTCTTGCACTTTCTTCACTTCCTTTCCAAATTAAAAAGATGTCATCTATGTAACGACTGTAAAGTGTTACATTGTGTGTCATTTCTTCCGTATGTTTCACCCTGAGTACTTGCTCCTCCCACCAGCCCATATGCAAATTAGCATAGCTGGGGGCGAAGCAAGTACCCATGGCAGTCCCCTGTGTCTGTCTGTACAGCAGTTTATTGAAGCTGAAAGTATTGTTCTCCAAACACCACTCCGTCATTTGGAGCAACATCTGTGAATGTTTGTACAGATCAAGGCTTCTACTTCCCAAGTAATGCTTGATGGCATGTAGGCCATCTCGGTGTCTTATACTTGTGTAAAGGCTTTGAACATCCAAAGTCATAAAAACAAAGTCTGATTCCCGGTTTACATCATAGATTTTCTTCAGAAAATCTCCACTGTCTCTTGTGTATGATGGTAGAGTTTTTACAAAGGGTTGTAGAAAGGAGTCCACAAATCGGCTTGTATTTTCAAATAAGCCACCTATGGCGGAAATGATGGGTCTTCCAGGAGGGCAGGTTGGATTTTTGTGCACTTTAGGAATTAGGTATAGGTTAGGGATAACTGGATAGTTGTTCTTCAAAAATTCAAATTCATTCTTTGAAATAGTTCCCGCTATTTTCCAGTCATATAGACTCCTATGGTATCTCTCTTGGATGTTAAGGATATTGGTTTCACTGATCCTTTGGTAACATTCTCTGTCAGATAATTGGGATAACGCTTCAGTATTGTACATATCCAGAGGCCAAAGGACTACGTTACCTCCTTTATCTGACCAGCGCACAACTACATCGCTTCTTCCTTTTATTTTGGTCATAACCTTTTCGTATGCTGATCTTTCATTAGCATGTGTCTTGTAAAAACCATTACTACTTGACCACGATAAGGATTTTAAATCATTTATGACTTTTTCAGAAAAGATGTCAATGCAGTCTTTGGGCATGATGGGACAGAACGTAGATCTCGGTTTAAATTGTGTTCTTGATGAACCTGCAATATAAACTCCAGCATATTCCGCCGCATCTTGAGTGTTCATCATGTCCCTTGCTTCATCTGTATCCAGGTCTACCATTTCCCTGATGAAAGGCATATCATCAATTTGCCAGTTTGTGTCTCCTGAAGATTCTTTTTCAGTGTTATTTGTCTCTTTACAATTAAAGAAATGTTTTTTCAATTTCAGTTTACGTGTGAACTGATGCAAGTCTATCCGAGTTTGAGTGTAATTAAAATTGGTACGTTTACAGAAGGATAATCCTAATGATAATGTTTTTTCTTCTTCACTTGTTAAGGCCATATTGGTTAGATTGATAACTGTGTTTTTGTTTTTGTCTTCTTCTTCAGTTTGTGTGTCCATTATCGTCTGTAGTTCCGTCTGTAGTTCTGTTTCTTTGTATTGTCTTTTTGCTGTCTTGCATTTTCCCCATCTCCTGTTTTTTCGTTTCCTGCTTTTTGTGATGATGCTTTGTCTTTGGTGGAGTTCTGTCGACCCCGCAATGGTCTTAGGGTTCTCAGTCTCTCTTCTCGTAAAAAAACAAACTCATCTGCAGGTGTGGGTACTATTTCATCTTCGGCCATCGATCCCGATGTGCCCGGTTCTGATTCAGCTCCAGAACTTATTTCAGATTCCTCAGGTGTTCTGTTATCCTCAACATTTGAGGTTGTTTGCTTTCTTTGCCTGATGCCATCATATTTTTTCGCAAACGTATAAATGCGCCGTTTCATGTAGTCTGCGCGGTCCCTTTGGAACTTTTCAGCTTTTCTTTCCTTTATCGTTTGCTCATATTTATTCACACGTGTTTTAATATCAGTCATCTGTTTAGATATGTAATCTTGATCTTCCTGTTTTTCAAGTTCGTTTGCAACGTTGGCTAACTGCGCCAAGAGTTTTTCTCTGTCCGTTGTCGCATATTTTACCAATATTTCCAACATATTTTTTGATGACTGTGCGTTGTTATTAGCCCACTCTTCCAACATTTTTGGGTCAGGGTTGCCATATGTTGGTGCGAGAAGGATTCTCAGGCCTCTCGGTACTCTATTTACTTCTAAGTACCTGCGCAATGAAGTACACTCCCACCACTTTGAGATTTCTTGCTTTCGAAATTTTTCATAGTCTCTCAGCAGTGTTTTGGTATCGGATTCCTTGGTTGATGGTTTACTTCTACCACTTCCCTTTCCAGTGTTTGTATCTTTATCAACATCCTCAAAGATATCACGCGCTGCTTCTATGCGCTCCCGTTCCCATTCCTCCGCCATCTTGCACTTATGTCTTCAGAATATGCAGTCGATATATGCCATATACGTGTATCGTCTTATATGCTTTCTATGTAAACCTAAGTATTTTAGTGTGTTAGTACGTTAGGCCTAGGATCTGAGCAGACGCCATCTTGTTGGCCCTGCTCTGTGTTGAGCTAAAGTCACGTGTTCCCTCTTACATCGACAGAACCCTTCCCATTCAGAGTTATAGAGTAGCAGCTGAAGAGGGACTGTCTCTCCCTCTGTCTGAAGGCCCAAGGTTGCATCTGAGTTTGAATGCGATAAAGCAGATTCCTGAAGGCGCCGTGCCTGTACTCCCATGTGCTAGGCAGAGGGGAGTCAATCTCTTTGACCTTACTATAATGAAAAGAGTTATTCTGAGCCAATTATGTGTGCCTAATATGGTCTTTCCTTGAGGCCACTAGAAGCCTCCAGTAGTTTTCCATTTAGGGTGATTGCATGGCATTAGAAAAGTATATATGATCTATCTGGACTGTAAGCCAGCAGTCTTCTCTGCGGACCTTGAGCGTGGAGGCCGTGGGGAGGGTCCTCTGCGTAGAGTACTTTGTTATTAAATGATTGAACTTTCTTCACTGCCAACTGACTGGTTATTTATTTGATTAATATAGAAGACGAGCTGGGGTAAGTGCAGCTCTATAGGTGATTGATTTTCAATATGTCACTCTGTCTCCCTCTCCCTCTGTCTCCCTCCCTCTCCTTCCCTCTGTCTCCCTCTTTCTGTCTCCCTCCTTCTGTCTGTCACCCTCTGTCTCTCTCTGTCTCCGTCCCTCTCTCTCCCTCCCTCTGTCTCCAATTCACTGTCTCAATCCCAACCACTCTCTCTATATCCATCTCTGTCTCCCTCTCCCTCTGCTTCCTTCCCTCTGTCTCCCTCTGTCTCCCTTTCTCTGTCTCCCTCTCTCTGTCTCACTCTCTCTGTCTCCCTCTGTCTCACTCTCCCTCCCTCCCTCTCCCTCTGTCTCCCTCTCCCTCTGTCTTCCTCCCTCTGTCTCCACCTCTATGTCTCCTTCCCTCTCTCTCCTTCTGTCTATCGCCTTCTTTATTTCTCTGTCTATCTCTGTCTGTCTGCCTCCCTCTGTCTCCCTTCCTCTGTCTCCCTCCCTCCTCTGTCACCCTCTTCCCTCTGTCTTTCTGCCTCTCTCCCCCTCTGTCTGTCTGCCTCCCTCTGTCTCCCTCTCTCTGTCACCCTCCTCCCTCTGTCTGTCTTCCTCTGTCTCCCTCCATCTGTCTCCCTCCCTGTGTCTGTCTCCCTCTTTCTCCCTCCCTCTATCTCCCTCTCCCTCTCTGTCTCCATCTCCCTCTGTCTCCCTCCCTCTGTCTCTGTCTCCCTCCTTCTGTCTGTCACCCTCTGTCTCTCTCTGTCTCCGTCCCTCTCTCTCCCTCCCTCTGTCTCCCATCCACTGTCTCAATCCCAACCACTCTCTCTATCTCCATCTCTGTCTCCCTCTCCCTCTGCTTCCTTCCCTCTGTCTCCCTCTGTCTCCCTTTCTCTGTTTCCCTCTCTCTGTCTCACTCTCTCTGTCTCCCTCTGTCTCACTCTCCCTCCCTCCCTCTCCCTCTGTCTCCCTCTCCCTATGCCTTCCTCCCTCTGTTTCCACCTCTATGTCTTCTTCCCTCTCTCTCCTTCTGTATTTCTCTGTCTATCTCTGTCTGTCTGCCTCCCTCTGTCTCCCTTCCTCTGTCTCCCTCCCTCTGTCACCCTCCTCCCTCTGTCTTTCTTCCTCTCTCTCCCTCTGTCTGTCTGCCTCCCTCTGTCTCCCTCCCTCTGTCACCCTCCTCCCTCTGTCTGTCTTCCTCTCTCTCCCTCTGTCTGTCTCCCTCCCTCTATCTCCATCTGTCTGTCACCCTCTGTCTCACTCCATCTGTCTCCCTCCCTGTGTCTGTCTCCCTCTTTCTTCCTCCCTCTATCTCCCTCTCCCTCTCTGTCTCCATCTCCCTCTGTCTCCCTCCCTCTGTCTCTGTCTCCCTCCCTCTGTCTCCCTCTGTCTGTCTCCCTCTGTCTGTCTCCCTCTGTCTGTCTCCCTCTCTCTGTCTCCCTCTCTCTGTCTCCCTCTGTCTTCTCTCTCTCTCCCTCTGTCTCTCCCTGACTCCCTCTCTCTGTCTCCCTCTGTCTCTCTGTCTCCCTATCTCTGTCTCCCTCTCTCTCTGTCTCCCTCCCTCTCCCTCCCTCTGTTACCCTTTGTCACCCTACCTCTCCCCCTCTTCCTCCCCCCTCCCTCTGTCTCCCTAACCTCTGTCTCCCTCTGCCTGTCACCCTCTGTCTCCCTGCCTCTGTCTCCATCCCTCTGTCTCCATCCCTCTGTCTCCATTCCGCTGTCTCCCTCCCTTTGTCACCCTCCTCCCTCTGTCTGTCTCCTACCCTCTGTCTGTCTCCCTCTGGCTCCCTCTGTCTGTCACCCTCTGTCTCCCTGTGTCTACGTCCCTCTGTCTCCCTCCCTCTGTCTCCCTCTCTCTTTCTCCCTCCCTCTTTCTCCCTCCCTCTGTCTCCCTCTCTCTGTTTCCCTCTCTCTGTTTCCCTCTCTCTGTCTCCCTCTCCCTCTCCCTCCCTCTGGCTCCCTCTCCCTCCCTCTGCCTCCCCCTTTCTGTCTCCCTATCTCTCTATCTCCCTCTCTCTGTCTCCATCTCCCTCCCTCCCTCTCCCTCTGTCTCCTTCCCTCTGTCTCCCTCTGTCTCCCTCTTTCTGTCTCCCTCCCTCTGTTTGTCTCTCTCTGTCTCCCTACCTTTGTCTCCCTCTCTCTGTCTCCCTCTCTCTCTATCTCCCTCTCTGTCTATGTCTTCCTCTCTCTGTCTCCCTCTCTCTCTGTCTCCCTCTCCCTCGGTCTCCCTCTCTGTCTATGTCTTCCTCCCTCTGTCTCCCTCCCTCTGTCTGTCTCCCTCCGGCTCCCTATGTCTGTCACCCTCTGTCTCCCTGTGTCTCCGTCCCTCTGTGTCCCTCCCTCTGTCTGTCTCCCTCTCTCTTTCTCCCTCCCTCTGTCTCCCTCCCTCTGTCTCCCTCTCTCTGTTTCCCTCTCTCTGTTTCCCTCTCTCTGTCTCCTTCTCCCTCCCTCTGTCTACCTCTGTCTCCCCCTCTCTGTCTCCCTCTCTCTCTATCTCCCTCTCTCTGTCTCCATCTCCCTCCCTCCCTCTCCCTCTCCCTCCTTCCCTCTGTCTCCCTCTATCTGTCTCCCTCCCTCTGTTTGTCTGTTTGTCTCCCTACCTCTGTCTCCCTCTCTCTGTCTCCCTCTCTCTCTGTCTCCCTCTCCCTCTGTCTCCCTCTCTGCCTATGTCTTCCTCCCTCTGTATCCCTCCCTCTGTCTGTCTCCCTCTGTCTCCGTCTCTCTGTCTCCCTCTCCCTTTCTCTGTCTCCCCTAGACTCCCTCCTTCAATCTCCCTAGGTCTCCCTCCCTCTCTCTGTCTCCCTCTCTGTGTCTCCCTCTCTCTGTCTCCCTCTCTCTCTGTCTCCCGACCTCTCCTTCCCTGTCACCCTCTGTCTCCCTCCCTCTGTCACCTCACCCTGTGTGTGTGTCAGCCCCAGGCTGAGACAGCTTCCTGGGCACACACACAGCTGCACCCGAGTACTTAACAGGTCTTTAAAAGACCATTTACTTGTTAAAGAGGCTTTTTTGTATTTCACCTCTTCTTAGCCCCCTGCATCTCCATTCCCCGGAATCGCCCGCCCCCACAGAGTCTCTCAGAGTCACGCTGCTGCAACCGGCAGTGTTTTGGACACTCTTTAAAGAAAATTTAAAAAACATCGGTATGATGTCTGCAAGGTCCACAGGCCGCCAAGGAAGGCTTGCCGGGCCACAGGTGGCCCGGGGGACGTACTATGAGTACCCGTGCCCTAATATACCCTTTGATATAATCAATCAATCAGAGTACTTGTAGAGCCAGCTACTTACCCGTGAGGGTCTCAATGCGCTGTGGGGGGACTGCTACTGCTCGAAGTGCTAGGTCTTGAGGAGTCTTCTGAAAGCGAGTAGGTCTTGGGTCTGCTTTATGTGGGTAGGGAGGGTGTTTCAGGTCTTGGCACCGAGGTAGAAGAAGGATCTGCCACCGGAGGTCGTTCGTTGGATGCGGGGGACAGCGGCGAGGGCGAGGATGGCGGAGGGGAGCTGGCAGGTGGGGGTGTGGAAGCTGAGTCTGCTGTTAAGGTAGGCTGATCCGACATTATGGAGTGATTTGTGTGCGTGTGGGATGGGCTTGAAGGTGATCCTCTTGTCGACGGGGAGCCAGAGTAGGTCTCTCAGGTGGGGTGTGATGTGGCTGCGGTGGGGGACGTTGACGATCAGTTGGGCAGAGGCGTTTTGGTTGCGTTGTAGTCGTCGTAGGTGTTTGGCTGGGATTCCTGCGCAGAGTGCATTGCCATAGTCTAGTCTGCTGCTGATGAGGGCCTGTGTCACCTTTCTTCATGTTTTGGTCGGGATCCACTTGTAGATCCTGCGGAGCATGCAGAGGGTGTTGTAGCAGGAGGAGGAGACGGCGTTGACCTGCTTAGCCATGGAGAGGGAGGAGTCGAGGATGAATCAAACTTTGCGTGCATGGTCGGTAGGTTTTAGTGCTGTTCCCAGTGTGGTCGGCCACCAGGATTCGTCCCAGGCTGAGGGGGTGGATCCAAGGATAAGTAACTCCGTCTTGTCTGAGTTCAGCTTCAGACGGTTGCTCCTCATCCAGTCGACGATGGCCTTCATTCCCTCGTGGAGGTTGGTTGCACCGTCTCCAAAATACAGAATACCTTTTTCAAAACCATAGACTCACCAATACCAGTTACTACATATCTAGTCACTGATTATTAGGTCTACACAAACATCCACTCATTCACCCATACAATCACTCATACATGCAGTCACTCATCAATACAACACTATCGTATGTACTCATACACCTACAAAGACACTAATACACCAGCACTATCCACAGTTACTCACACACCTAGTCAGTCAAGCAAAGAATCAATCACACTTCCATTTACTGACCTATACAGTTAGACACACACCGCCTAACTTATTCAAACATATACTAATACATACTTACTCAATTATATAAACACTGATACAAGTACACACTCATCCGTACAGCCACTCTCACAATCACTGACTCTCACATATAGTCATTTTTATACACCAACTCTCACATACACTGCCTTTTACATATGTACTGAGTTGGACATGTACCACTGAGACATCCATTCACTCCACCACCCATTCAACTGTTTCCGCATGCACTCTTAAACTCATACACCCAGTCAATCAACCACTCACACATCTAAGCACAGAGTCACCCCCCCACCCAACCACACACAGACTTAGTCTCCAATATAAATACTCAGGCAACTAATCAATAACCCCTATAGACACTCATGTAGCTACTGACCAACTGATGCAGCAGCTTACACAACAACAAACAGACTGTTACAGACAATCACACAGTTTAGTCACTAACCCAAGTATTTAGTGAGACACATTTAATCACTAACTCAAACAGTCAGTCACACACCTACTTAATCCTTCATCCAGACACTTATACATCCACTCATTCTTCAATACACCTCGGTATATATATAATACATATTTAAATGTTAAAGAAAACCACATTCACTGGATGATGTCATCAGTGATGTCACTGACCATGTCATGAATGATATAATATGAGACGTCATCAGCAGTGTGTGGCGGGGGCGCGAGTTATAGTTAATTCAGGGAATTTCTATGGTTTTGTAGGAGTGAAATGTCCAACTAACTATAACGTTCCTGAAACCTATGGTGGTTTTTTCAGTGAGTAGGAGTGCATTGCAAATGCAAGTGTATATACAACCATGGTAACACACCTCCTTAATGAAAAAACTGTGAAGACAGACCCAATGGTATATCATGGTGCAAGGAGCTAAAAAAGACGACTTTGTGTTTAAAGTTGATGAATCAATCTCAAATTCAAAATTTCAGTGAATACATTTGTTAAATCATACATTTAGAAAAATAAGCGTTTTGGAAAGCGCCAATTGACTAATACGATGCCTTTCTCTCATGCACTTGCTATGATATAGTTTTTTCCGTACTTTCAACAAACGATCATGGTGGAGAATAGGGACCCACAATCCCATCACAGCCCACCACCGTAAGAGGCTCAGATTACTAAGCTGTGGATATATATCTGTATATATATATGTGTATATATGTATATATATATATTTATATTTCCACTTGCAGTCTCCCTTTTCACAAGATAGACGAGGGGGCACGCCGTATTCAAAATAAAGTTCTTTATTTTTCAAGGAACAGCATGACGCGTATCAGCATTAGGCTTTCTTCAGATGCACTTCCTTGTTAGTTGCCACTGCTTCTGCGGTCCAAAGTTTAAAGTCTTCTGGCACCTAAAGTAGATTTGTTTGCACAGCGGTGTTTCATTTGGGAGGAGCCGCTTCGGTGACCCAACACGTTGAACTGCAGCTCCCAGAGTGCAGTTCACTTACACCAGCGTGCTGTGGTTTGCGGTCCAAACAGCCAGATTTCCTTCGTTCCCTCGTAGTTGAGGCTGGCTGCAATTGAAAACAGGTAAGGTTGCGCAGTATTTTTCTGGGCGAGGTTTTTCATCCGTTTTGTTCCCGTACTGCTAGCCTTCACATCACAGACAATTGCAGGTCCAGGGCATCATTGAAGTAGTGGTGTCTTCCCATGTAGTCATGGACTATCCCTGATAGCGGAGATGCTATGCCTTGGTGATGTGGGG
Organism: Lissotriton vulgaris; assembly: GCF_964263255.1. NCBI lineage: Eukaryota > Metazoa > Chordata > Amphibia > Caudata > Salamandridae > Lissotriton > Lissotriton vulgaris. The sequence goes on from NC_141689.1 coordinate 658,945,394, forward strand.
CGATCCAGGTGCTTGCCAGTCCCACCAGACAATTCACACCAGATACTTCGGAAGGTGCCTTCCTTGCACGGCGTTGTTCTGCGCTAATGTTTTCACAGGCAGTCTCCCTTTTCACAAGAAAGATGAGGGGGCACGCCGGATTCAAAACAAAGTTCTTTATTTTTCAAGGATCAGCATGACGCGTTTCAGCATTAGGCTTTCTTCAGATGCAATTCCTTGTTAGTTGCCACTGCTACTGGGGTTCAAAGTTTAAAGTCTTCTGTCATCTAAAATAGATTTGTTTGCACACCTGTGTTTCAATTGGGAGGAGCCGCTTCAGTGACCCAACACGTGGAACTGCAGCTCCCAGAGTGCAGCTCGCTTACACCAGCGTGCTGTGGTTTGCGGTCCAAACAGACTGATTTCCTTCATTCCCTCGTTGTTGAGGCTGGCTGCAATCGAAAACAGGTAAGGATGCGCAGTATTTTTATGGGCAAGGTTTTTCATCCATTTTGTTCCCGTACCTACAGCCTTCGCATCACAGACAATTGCAGGTCCGGGGCATCACTGAAGTAGTGGTGTCTTCCTATGTAGTCATGGACTATCCCTGATAGCAGAGATGCTATGCCTTGTTGATGTGGGGCGATCCAGGTGCTTGCCAGTCCCACCGGACAATTCACACCGGATACTTCCGAAGGTGCCTCCCTTGCATGGCGTTGTTCCGCGCTAATGTTTCCACAGGCAGTCTCCCTTTTCACAAGATGGACTAGGGGGCACGCCGGATTCAAAACAAAGTTATTTATTTTTCAAGGATCAGGAGGGCGCGTTTCAGCATTAGGCTTTCTGCAGATGCACTTCCTTGTTAGTTGCCACTGCTACTGCGGTCCAAAGTTTAAAGTCTTCTGACATCTAAAGTAGATTTGTTTGCACACCTGTGTTTCATTTGGGAGGAGCCACTTCAGTGACCCAACATGTGAAACTGCAGCTCCCAGAGTGCAGTTCTCTTACACCAGCGTGCTGTGGTTTGCGGTTCAAACAGCCAGATTTCCTTCATTCCCTCGTAGTTGAGGCTGGATGCGATTGAAAACAGGAAAGGATGTGCAGTATTTTTCTGGGCGAGGTTTTTCATCCGTTTTGTTCCCGTTCTTCCAGCCTTCGCATCACAAAAAATTGCAGGTCCGGGGCATCACTGAAGTAGTGGTGTCTTCCCATGTAGTCATGGACTATCCCTGATAGCAGAGATGATATGCCTTGGTGATATGGGGCGATCCAGGTGCTTGCCAGTCCCACCGGACAATTCACACCGGATACTTCGGAAGGTGCCTCCCTTGCATTGCGTTGTTCCGAGCTAATGTTTCCACAGGCAGTCCCCCTTTTCACAAGACAGACGAGGGGGCACACCGGATTCAAAACAAAGTTCTTTATTTTTCAAGGATCAGCATGACGCGTTTCAGCATTAGGCTTTCTTCAGATGCACTTCCTTGTTAGTTGCCACTGCTACTGCGGTCCACAGTTTAAAGTCTTCTGGCATCTAAAGTAGATTTGTTTGCACACCTGTATTTCATTTGGGAGGAGCCGTTTCAGTGACCCAACACGTGGAACTGCAGCTCCCAGAGTGCAGTTTGCTTACACCAGCGTGCTGTGGTTTGAGGTCCAAACAGCCAGATTTCCTTCATTCCCTCGTAGTTTAGGCTGGCTGCAGTTGAAAACAGGTAAGGATGCGCAGTATTTTTCTGGGCGAGATTTTTCATCCGTTTTGTTCCCGTACTGCCAGCCTTCGCATCACAGACAATTGCAGGTCCAGGGCATCACTGAAGTAGTGGTGTCTTCCCAGGTAGTCATGGACATCTCTGATAGCGGAGATGCTATGCCTTGGTGATGTGGGGCAATCCAGGTGCTTGCAAGTCCGACCGGACAATTCACACCAGATACTTTGGAAGGTGCCTCCCTTGCATGGCGTTGTTCCGCTCTAATGTTTCCACAGGCAGTCTCCCTTTTCATAAGATAGATGAGGGGGCACGCCGGATTCAAAACAAAGTTCTTTATTTTTCAAGGATCAGCATGACTCGTTTCAGCATTAGGCTTTCTTCAGATGCACTTCCGTGTTAGTTGCCACTGCTACTGGGGTCCAAATTTTAAAGTCTTTTGGCATCTAAAGTAGATTTATTTGCACACCTGTGTTTCATTTGGGAGGAGCCGCTTCAGTGACCCAACACGTGGATCTGCAGCTCCCAGAGTGCAGTTCGCTTACACCAGCGTGCTGTGGTTTGCGGTCCAAACAGCCAGATTTCCTTCCTTCCCTCGTAGTTGAGGCTGGCTGCAATTGAAAACAGGTAAGGATGCGCAGTATTTTTCTGGGCGAGGTTTTTCATCCGTTTTGTTCCAGTACTTCCAGCCTTCGCATCACAGACAATTGCAGGTCCCGGGCATCACTGAAGTAGTGGTGTCTTGCCATGTAGTCATGGACTATCCCTGATAGCGGAGATGCTATGCCTTGGTCATGTGGGGCGATCCAGGTGCTTGCCAGTCCCACCAGACAATTCACAACGGATACTTTGGAAGGTGCCTCCCTTGCACGGGGTTGTTCTGCGCTAATGTTTCCACAGGCAGTCTCCCTTTTCACAAGATAGACGAGGGGGCACGCCGGATTCAAAACAAAGTTCTTTATTTTTCAAGGATCAGCATGACGCCTTTCAGCATTAGGCTATCTTCAGATGCACTTCCTTGTTAGTTGCCGCTGCTACTGCGGTCCAAAGTTTAAAGTCTTCTGGCATCTAAAGTAGATTTGTTTGCACACCTGTGTTTCATTTGGGAGGAGCTGCTTCAGTGACCCAACACGTGGAACTGCAGCTCCCAGAGTGCAGTTCGCTTACACCAGCGTGCTGTGGCATTTATATATATATATATATATATATATATATATATATATATATATATATATATATATATATATGTGTATATATATATATATTCACTGAAAAAAAAACATAGGTTTCAGGGGTGTTATAGTTAGCTGGACATTTCACTCATAAAAAACCATTGAAATTCCTCCGTTATAGTTAGTTGTACTAACTGTAACTCGCACGCCCGCAATCCACTGCCTTCGATCTACACTGCGGACAGCATGGTTCACAACTTGAATTCAGCTTTGCATCTACACAGAGGACACTAGGAAATTCAGCCTTGATTTATTTAATGCAGAGACAATTGTACTGTATGTCTTCAGATTTTGTTAAATTAAGTGACATTAAGCATTCATCGATATCTGTGCTGACTACTGCCTTTGATCTACACTGCAGACAGCAGGGTTCACAACTTGAATTCAGCTTTGGATCTACACTAGGACAGCATGAAATTCAGCCTTGCTTTCTTTAAGGCAGAGACAATTGTACTCTCTGTCCTCAGATTTTGTTAACGGTTGCAACAAAAAACATTGTTTGTGTCGACTACTGCCTTCGATCTACATTGTGAGGGTTCACAATGCAGGTGGAATGGCGATTGCACATTACACATTCCAGTAAGTAAGAGACATTGTACCTGTGCGACCCGCCTGAACCACGAATCATCGCAGTGTACGCACATGCTGAGTTCTTCAGGTACCACTAACTCACTGCACCACAAGTCATCCTCACATTGCCTTATTAAGGCAGAATCCACAAGGCAAAAAAACATTTTTACCAGTGCGCCCCCCCCCGGACACTCATCATTGCATGTTATGTACACTCTCAGTGCCAGACGTACTACTAACTCATGGCACCATAAGTCATCGCCACATGGCTGTATTCAGGCAGAATTCAACAGACAAAAGACATTGGTCCGAATGCGGCCCCCCTGGACCACGCATTATCACAGGGTACGTACAAGCTCAGTGCCAAAGGTACTACTAAGTCAGTGCACCATAAATCATCGCAAAGAATAGTGAACAGTTTTATGTCAGCAATGAGGCATACTATCATTTTTAAATCGAATTGATGCAGAATTCAATAGACAAAAGACATTAGTCCAATTACTGTGCCCCCCCGACCACGCATCATCGCAGGGTATTTACACGCTAAGCACCAAAGGTACTACTAACTCAGTGCATCATAAATTATCACCACGTAGCCTTATTAGGGCAGAATTCTGTAGGCAAAAGACATTGCTACCAGTGCGGCTTGGCCGAAGCACGCACATTCGCAGGCTCCACAGAACATTGATGCTTCAGGTGCCACTTACTCAGTGCACCACTTATTATCGCTGTTTGCAGACATGCTAACTTCCCAATACTCTGCAGCTCTACTCAACGCCACCTGTCCGTGGGCTCTTGTTAACCGCTGCCTTCTGCCTACACTGCAGTCATCAGAACTCACAAATAAATAGACTCTTCATTCATTATTTACAGAGTTCAATACCACACAAAGAATAACGTCCCTCAAACCTACAAAATAACCCTATAGTAGCCTCCCTTCAAAAACTTCTTTTATATGAGTTCTAGGTTTAGTTGAATAACAAAATTCACCCTGCAAGTGCAAAGCAACTGTGAATGGCAGTGTACACTGCGGATAGCACAGGTCACAATTTGAACTATAATGTCCCTGAAACCTACATATTTCGACAACGTATTCCATATGTGTTTCGTCTTTTATTTGAATCATGATTACAGATGATGCAGTCCAGTAGGCAACAGACAATGCTTCCAGTGCAGCCCGTTCAGACCACGCATCAACCCGAGTGAGCACACGCTGAGCACCAGACAAACCACTAACTCAGTACACCATAAATAATTGCCACATGGCCTTTTTAAGGCAAAATTAACTAGTCAAAAGACATTGTTACCAGTGCGGTCTGCCTGGCCCACACATCATTATAGCCTCCATACAAACTGCCCCGACATCAGTGCACCACAACTTATGAACCTTTTACGATAGAATCTTCTGTGTATTAGTTCACATGTAGTGTTCCTACCTTTGTACAACAGAAGTCATAAACCGTTTATAATGGAATATTTGTGTATGATATGATGATTACTATTGTACTTGTTACCAACAGCAAAGTAATAGAATGGAGTCGAGCGAATTTGCCCATACTCACTTCATCTATCTATCTGTGTCTGTGTATTCATTATGTTTGTAAAATGCTGCCCCTGAGCCCTTCCACATTATATTGTGCTGTTAACAGCGATGCAACCATCTTACTCCTGGCTGTAACAAAAACTTCAGTTATATAACTTCCTCTCGCTCATTCTACAAATACGAATGTAGAAACTGGATCATTACAATAATGCAAGCAAAGTGTATAGTAAATTTATAAATGTGTGCTATTGATCGAGTTTTATCTGTTTTTGTAGCATATTTATATAGCTCGAAGTTGACCCAAAACTATATCAGCAATTTACATGAGCTGCTTATTTACAGTACATTTACAGGCCCTCCGAAGCTCAAACACAGATTTCCAGCACCAAGTTCGACAGTATACCTGACCACATACATATATATATTACCTGCCCTTTACGTCCCAAAAACTGCAACCTAAAGATTTCTTAGCCCTGTATTACTACAGCTACAACACTCCACTGAATGTAAAACAAACATTCATATTCGCAGAAATGCATCATGTCCACCATCTTTTATGTGTGGAACTAAGGATGATTGTAGGATCAGAGATTCCCCGTACCTTCCATGTTGCCCATGTTGTGAGACTTCAAAGACATAATTACACATTTGCTTTTAAGACCCGGGTGATGGCAGCACTACAACACAGACACCTGAATCAGTTGATTTCTCATACAGTTCATGACAGAACCACGCTCATAGCTCCGGAGTCATTGTTCAAAGCCTCGCGCAGCACTGGCATACGTCAGACCAGCCCACTCCGCTTACGCTTCCAAGAAAACACAACATAGCTACATGGCCCAGGTTTACATTGTAGTGATTTCTACGTTCCAGGTCTAGTTGTCATAACGGCACACACACACACTCCCTCGGCTGGTATACACCCACAACACACCCATCCAGCACAGGCATCACAACACACTTGACCCTACCAATAAAAAAGACTGGGCGCACGTGCTCTACGCCATTTTAGAGTTGCTCCCATCGCAAGCGATGTGATGGCTCGACCTGGTGGTTCGGACGCCTCATATAGGGCTAAACTACTGAACAGGAGGGCCCACTACCACTATGGCCTCTTTAGTCACTGAATTAGAGGTACAGCAAGGACAGAGCGGATGAAGAACCTGCGACGATGATGGGTGCACAAGTATGTCCTTTGCCATAGTGATATCAAGACTCAGCAATAAATATGAGACTTCTTGGTGGCAGAGCATGACTGCATGATGTAGAAGGTGCCCTGTCCGCAAAAAGGTGAGCAGTGAAGCCTGGGTGCACACCAGAGGGAGTAGATGCTATACAGCAAACTGGATACAAAAAAACAACACAGCGATTTAGGCGTACGCAGTCCTACATAGCCTATCTTATTGCATTTGTATTTTTTTCCTATAGCTGGAAAGTTTTTATAGTCAGTCAAATGTCCGTTGCTCCTGGCCATTATTTACATGGATGATTTTGAACAGAAGAATGTTCTAAGTGATAACAATCCCTATTAAGATCACGTCACCTGGTGGCGACGCTACATTGACGATGTGCTCATGCTGTGTGCAAGCACCAAAGACGAATTGGATTCATTCCATCGCTGGTTGAACCAGCAGATCCAGGACATTCAGTTCACTCTTCAGTCAGATAACAACAAACTGGACTTCCTTGACATCACTATCTTCCATGAAGACAGAAAGCTCTCCACTATGCTGTACCATAAACCAGCCGAACTCAATTCATTATTACGATATACCAGCAACCACCCCCTGGGCCTGAGGGACAACTTACCGGTAGGCCAATTTTTGCAAATATGTCGCAACTGTATGAGGCAGGGCGATTACTTTGAGCAATCTGAGGATCTCAGCGCGAGACTCCTGGACAGCGGCTATCCACAACGACTTGTCAAAAGAGCGCAGAAGCGGGCTTGGTATAGCCCCAGAGAAGTACTCCTCACGACACAGGAGAAGAAGGATGAGAGGCTGGAGAGGAGGATTTGTGTAACTACCTATTGCACGCAGAGCAAAGCCATTCGAAAAATCATTAATAAACATTGGGCTCTGATTGCTGATGCTGATGACATTAAACAACAGGTTCCCCCCATGCATTCCTTCAAGAAGGCAAAAAGCGTTAGGTACCATGCGGTCAGTTCATTCCTGGACACCCCTGAATCACCCACATTGCAAAGTATGTGGAATCTGCCTGTGATTGCTGGTCATCTCAGATGCGATCAGTGCAAGGCCTGTCAAACTACCATACAAACGAAACAGTACACATACAGACACCATAACATAGACCATAAAACATTCACCAACTGCAATACCAGTTGCGTAATCTACTGCATCACATGTCCATGTGGACTAGCCTACAAACCCAACAAAAGATCAATGCACGCATCCTGCAACATTGCAGTAGAGTAAGGTATGACATCCAAGGTGCACCATTGGTTGAGCACTGTCAGACAGCCAACCACAAACCAGAGGAGTTAAAGTGGGTTGTCCTTGAGAAAGTATCTTTAGGCCCAAGGGGAGGCAACTTTGGGTCCATCCTTAACCTAAGAGAAAGCAAATGGATGACTTGTTTTGATACTGTCCAAGATGGTTTAAATGAACAGGATGCTAGCTATGCTCAGTTAGCATCTCTCGACTAAGGTCTATTCAGAGAGGGTAACCACATTGTAATTAAGAATATTTTTGTGGTGTTTTTTGCACTCTACCCCTCTACAGGTCTAACCTACACCACAATGATTGTATATTGTATTTTGTCTATGGGAATACTGTATGAACTTAATTACTGTAATTCAACATTGCTTGACATTTTTGGATAATTTATGTTGGTGATTACTACATGGATGCCAATTTGTCACCGAGTTAACTTAATACCTGGGGGTTATCTACCCAGCAATATGGGAACACTGTATGAACTTAATTACTGCAACAACTGTAATTCAAACATTGCCTGACATTTTTGGATAATTTGTGTTTGTAACTAGTACAGGGACTACATTATCTTCACCGATGTGACTTAGGACCTGGTGGTTGTCTACCCAGCTATACCCAAGGCACACCACACCCTCTTGTGACCAACCATTAAAATCACGTTCAACACAAGAGTCTTCATCACGTAGAATATTGCCCTACTAACGTATGAACCGCTGTATCAGTGCAACCTTTATTGTATTGAACCTTCGTCCAGCTTAAAGCATATTTATTATGTAGAATAGTGCCTTAGTTGCTCAGGAATGACTACATGACAACTGTGTAAATTTTTAACTTAGTTCGGGAGACTCACTAGTTGAGGTCATCTGTGTTGATATTCAGGTTCCTGTCCTGTCAACCGGTTTTGGAGTCTTTTTTCAGTTTCTCTGAAATGGTCCTCTCACGGTTCTGCCGTGCCGTGCAAGCATCCAGCAGTTGCGTGTGCACACGCTGCTGGCGTTCTTAAGGGATGCACTCCGGCCCACCCGCACTCTCCATGATTTACACGTGGGAGTCGGATGGCAATTTACTGCGGTGAGTTCCATTTAGGTCCACAACGGCCCTTGATGTGATACTCTGAGTTAGATGGTGGGTTTTACAAAGGTTGTTCCGTTGTCTTTTGTTTTCAGATTGAAGCACGGTTTTGCCGATAAACTTTTGACTTATTCGAAGCAACTTACTTAACTTTCTACACACTGCATGGACCCTCAGGTATGGGTTTTCAATACAGGACACTAGTGGTTGTCCACAGATGTGATACTCTGAGTCAGAAGGCGGGGTTACAAAAGGCTGTTCCGTTGTCTTTCTGTTACAGATTAAGCATGGGTTTACCAATAAATTTACCTGATTGAGGAAACTTATTTAACTTTCTTCACACTGCACAAACCGTCAGGTACTGTTTTTTATACAGGGGATACAACAGCTTTTAGACGCTCTTACTCATGTAATTGACTCCATTTACATGTTTTTAAGAAGGATACTTATGACTTGTTTGACTTTCTGCGTATTTTAAATGTGACACGCATTCAGTGTATTCCGGCTGTGACTATGTCAAGGCTCAGGTACTACATATTCCCCTTTTCTTTGGAGTAAAGTGGCCGAATGCTGTACCGTCTTGGTGAGGTCAATGTTTAATGCTGCATTACTGTTAATATTGTCAACTATGGCCATAGACACGCTATTGGTAGAAGTGAATAGGGGTGCCTTCCAGCTCCTACAACTGGAATGACAAACGCTTTAGGAATGGCTGTTAATTTTTATGCTCCATGTGTGCTGTTAGTGAGTAAGCTTTGGAACCCGGCTGGGTACTGTTAGATTGCACGCTGATAAGCATGCATGCTGCACATGTTTCAGATATGTATGTGGGTACACTCCGCTGCAAGCCCACTTATGTACTTACCTTATTTTTAGGCTATAGCACACTCTCTGTTAGTAGGAGCCCACAGGCCCAATCCTCTCTGACCAACCCTGCCCCACAATCAAGGTGGCATTCTGGTAATTATACCCTTCATTTTTTGAACTCCCCAATTAGGTTCTTCGTTAGCTTATCTCTATTCTCTCATTAATCTTTAGGTGTCCCCCACCCCACATCACCTATCCGTCCTGAAGAAGACCCCACAGTAAGGTGCAACTCAACCTACACCCACTAGGGGTCGAATTGTCGACTTTCTTTTACAAGACCTACCCATGAACAACAGATAATTGTTACTGTGTTTTACCATATGAGATAGGATTATATAATTGTTACAGATGTATGTGGCTATAATATGCCCATGTGATGTCAACCAGCAATTCATTTGTTTGATCACATTTGACTTCTGAAACTACTTCACACAACCTTGATCCTCACAAATCACTGACCTCCCCCCCATCCCTCTTTTCCTTATGCCCCACTTTGGGCACAACTTTTACTGATATGGACTATGTTTGTACATCAAATGTATGTGAATGAGGATGTGAATAAATAACATCACTCATTACCATTTTGTTACTCATTATATTTGGATTAGGTTTTAGCATTTCTATGTGAACTAAGAAGCATTAAACTGGGACCCCTACCCTTGCAACACAGCTCCTATATGCGTAGCAAAGTAGATGAATATTTTTTTTTATACTATGTACAAAGAAATGTATGATCTTATTTTGACAACCTTTCCTTTCTCAATGTATTTAGCACTCGCGCCTACGTTGCTGTGCCCAGTACATTAATCTAATTTTAAGGACATATGTTTCATTTTTGTTTTGAAGGTTACGTATGCTGCTACCACTGGAGTCCATCTCACATTTTGTTTATTATACTGTTATATTAAAGTTACATTTATATTTGTTTATTTCTGTTTAAATGAAAGGTAATTTAAAAAAAGAAAAACTGAGTTTATACATCTTCTTTTTCTGACAACATTTTACTATTATTTAGTGCGATAATTATCTGCTTAGAGAAGAATTTAAAACTAAAGATATTTAACATTACAGTGCACCTACAAAAAATAATATAAGTAACTCTTAGGCACATAAATCCTGAGTAATTACACAACTACAAGAGTTCTATGAGTGCATCACTTTATAACAGCAGAAGTACTGTCCGTCTTATTACAAACCGAATAAGCCACTGCCTAGCACCACGAAGCTTCAGAGACTGCCGAGGCACACCCTGCACATTAAAATCAAGATCCTGAGTATGAAAATTCCCAGACTTAAGTTGCCTCGAACTCCTCGAACAATTAGTAAATAACTTTCGGGAAGGTGGCCGTCACCTAGACTACAAAACTTCTCTGTACTCTTCTGCGCCCAATTCATATGTGACATTAGCACAGTACTTGGGGGCATATTTACAAGGAAGCTGTTAAAATTATACCCCTTAATTTGTAAAAGAATAACTGACGGAGCTCAAAGTTTTATTAAGAAAAGAATGATGTTTATAACTAGAAGTATAATACCGGGGCTAACTCTTTACCAACTCTTTACCAGAGGCTGTAGCTGCAATTAACGGTTCCATTGGATTATTTTTAAAGGTCAAGCATACTTGCTGTTTGTATTAGCAACATTGTGTGCTGAACTTGTGACCTGTGTGCTCAATTGAGTGTTCCATGAACTGTTACTATGGTAACAGGCAGTAAACAGTTTGGGGGGTAGTGTTCAAAGGTGTATGCACCCAGAGACACAGCAAGAGCCGGCCCTGGGCAGTGATGTTCCCCAAGGCCCTCGACTGCTCCAGAATGGGGGCCAGGTGGGCCCTTTCCCACAATATAAAAAGCCCCGGAGGGTGGTGATCACTGCGGCTTAGAGGGACCTTTGAGCCCTCTGACCCATTTTTTCAAAGCCCCGAAGAGTAGCGGTCCCCGGGGCTGGAGAGGGCCTTTAAGCCCCCCGTACCCAAGTATTTTACTGAGGGAGTACCTTTGAACCACCCCACCCATTTATTTTGTAGCACAGAGGGATGGCGGTCCCCGGGCTACAGGGCCCCTCTGGACCCCCATCAAATTTATTATTTTAGACCCCGGGATTTGGCCCCCCAGGTAGCTAATTGTTAAACAAGCACAGGAGCCAATTTTCCATAGGAACCGTTCATCACGGCTACAGCCCGAATGGCTGAACTGAATTATACCAAATTTGGCAAAGTGGTAGTCCTTGGTTTAAACTTGTGACTTTTACCTAAATGGTGTAAATCTGTTCAGTAGTTCCTGAGAAAATGTCAATTAAAAATACATATATATCTATGACCTCGGTGGATTCGCGTATCTTGCTCGCACTGTAAGCTCACCATCCCGATTACGTACTGAATGCTAATTGGCAGTCAAGTAGTTGTTAATATTTGAAACCAGGAATTGTTGGTAGCCATTTTTTGCCTTGGTAGAAGCGAGGTTGAAGAAGTCAGTGGAAGAAGTGTGGAAAACGTATAAAGGAGGTAGGGTAGAAATATCTTGACCCTCTAAAGCTGATTAGAGGGTCCCACAATGACTCCCAGGGCCCCAAATTTTATTTTATTTTTTGTAAAAATGGCAAAGTGCGCTTAGGGTGCACGGATCATGCCGTAAACAAACAAATAAAAGGAAGCACAGGCTTTATTAATTAGCTACCAGGGGGGCCAAATTCCGGGGGAAAAAGTTTTCAATTTTATGGTGTCGTCCCAGAGGGGCTTCCTAGCACCGGGGATCGCCCCCCTCCAAGGCTAAAACATCAATGGGTGGTGGGGGGTGGCTCAACCGCCACCCCACCAGTCAAATAGATGGGTGGGGGGGCTTAAAGACTTGCTTACCCCTGCAGCTTTTAAAAAATGGTTGTGGTGGGCTCAAAGGCCCCACCAGTCCTAGGGACTACCATTTCAGTTCTCTATGGCTCTCTGGTGTGCACATGTTGGGTGCATGACTCTAACGGGGCAGGTGTGCAACTCTAAGGGAAAAAAAAGTAATATTTTTCAGATATACATGAAACCTATGTGTTTAGATTTTGGATGGCTCTAAAAAGAGCCCTTGTGTTTATTGAGAGATTTTGGTACTTCCAAGTAAGTACCTATGCAGAGTCTAAAGTTCAAGAGGAAGAATCTGTTACCCTCATCTGTAAAATGTACACCATCTGTCTTATAGATGCCATTCTATAATCTCAGAGAAAAGCAGAAACAGATTTATTGACATGTTTCCTAGCTTTCTCAATCTGTGGACAAAATTGATTGGACAAGTTCCATTTCTGCTATTGGCGTATGTTAGAATAGACAAAGGCAGTTTGGGGGAAAAGTGATATCAATTCTCCAAAGGTGTCCTTCATAAGCATTTCCAAACCTACCCCAGTCAAAGTGCCTAGGTCACAATTATGAGGTCAGGGTGTTAGAGATGTAAAACAGATTTAACCAATGGCATCAATTGGTGCCACTTTTACCCTCTTTGTCCAATCCATTTAGTGTCTTCATTTGTAAACCTGGGTCTTTGTCAATGGCTCCATTTTCTGCGTTCCTTTGGCTCCGGAAAATATAGCTGTGTCCCACAATTCAGACTGTAAGCATCTTGCAAGGAGGTCTGGATGCACTGAGATGCTCTCTGTAAATTAAATGGCAGTTTGAAAAGTAAAATGTTTCTAAAATGGTGGATAAGGTGTAGTTTTGAAAAAACAATAGAAATGATTGGCTGTTTAAAAACATTTTAGTCTGAAAAGTAGGGTGCATGCTTCTGTTTTTTAAAAGCATATTTTCTATTGATTATGAGAAACTGTTTGAATGGAAAATCAGATTAGATCAGGTGATATTTTGGAAAGTCAAGCACACTTGCTATTTGCATTTGCAACACTGTGTGCTGAACTTGTGACCTGTGTACTTATTTCAGTGTTGCATGTACTGTTACCATGGTAACAGGCAATAAGCAGATTGGGAGTAGGGTTCAAACCTATGTCACTTGGAAAGGGCTGAAATGTGTAACCAATAGAAATGTGTCTTAGATTTTGAATTAATGTGGGAAGCAATATGATTTGATATTTACATGTATATGTGTGCAGAATGACAGGGAAACTTTTCTAGTTTTTGGTTTCGCTAAGTAGTGCAGTACAGAGATTCTGTATAAGAAAATCTGGTGTGTTACTGGCCTTCTTATTCTACAAATCAATTTGAAAGGTAAATAAGTAATTTTGAAGAGCTTTATGTGGGTTTTTGTTTTTAATAAAATTAATGTGTTTTTCCTTGTAAAATCCAGGTAGTAGTGTTGCCTGTCTAGAATTACAAGTGTGCCTGCTGTTCGGATCCTGCATAAACCGCAATTAGTGAGAGTTTTAGTATCATTCCTCAAGTGCCGGGTTACCTTGTAAATACAATGCTATTGTCGGACTCTCCTCTTCCATGTTCTATTGTCATAGAAAAACCTACTTTGCCTCTGGGAACGCCTACATTGCAACTCATTGGAGATACGAGGCGAGCCGTTACCAAACAGGCTGCTAACATGGTTAATGCATCTTAGCGTCACCTAGTAAATAGGATGATATAATTTTCACTGCATTTTTGGCTTTTTTTTAAATAATTGCGGCGAAATTGCATTTTTTAATATGCCCTCAAGTTTGCTATGACACAGCGGGATCATCGACTCCCACCCTGCCATACCAAGCAGCAGTGTCCCGGGGTACACACCTAGAGATATAGCAAGTGCTGGTCCTGGGGGGTGGTGTTCCCCAAAGCTTTTGACTGCCCCAGAATGGGGCCACGTGGCCTGTCTCCTACAATATAAAAAGTCACGGAGGGTGGTGATCAGCGGGGCTTAGAGGGACCTTTGAAGAGTAGCGGTTCCCGGAGCTGGACGGGGTCTTTAAGGCCGCCCTACCTAAGTATTTTTCTGGGGCATATCTTTGAGTCTCCCCACATATTTGTAAATGTAAATGTAAATCCAGTACTTGTATAGCGCACAAATTATCCCCAAAAGGGTATCTCGGCACTGGGGGCCATTAGGAATATTAAGCGAGCTATTGCCCAAAGTCGCATGGTGCTGGGCAGACCCCTGCTGCCAGAGCCCGGGATCGAAGCATGATCCCCAGCGTCCAGCATCAGTTGCCCTGGCCGCGGTGGCACACCTCTTCCACATTTATTTTGTAGCACTGAAGAATGGTGTTCCCCGGGCTACATGGCCCCTCTGAACCCCAATGAAATGTAATATTTTAGACCCTGGGATTTGGCCCTCCCTAGGTAGCTAATTTTTAAACAAGCACAGGAGCCCGTACCTTGGGGCATATTATCAAGGACGGGCATTAAACATATTGCCGCTTTTGCAGCAGAAAACTGCAGCTAAAGTGGCAATAATGGGCTTGATAATATGCCCTGGAGAATTCCAATAGAAGCCCATGGTCACACGAGAACATGGAGTTCTACTAAATTCTCAAGGGCATATTATCAAGCCCATTGTCGCCTCTTCAGCTGCAGTTTCCTGCTGCTAAAACGGCGATAATTTTATCGCCATGCTTGATAATGTGCCACTTCGTTTTTATTTTTTTACAGTGGATCCATGCACCCTGCGCACATTTCTCAGTTTAAAAAACAAAACCATGCTTTAGGTCAGGACATGGACTGTTTTAAACTCCTATACACTATGGGGCAGATTTACAAGCCCCTTGCACCACTTTTGCATCACTTTTCCCGTGTTAGAAACACATGGCCAAAAGGCTTGTAAATAAGCCCCAATGCATGTACTGGTCTAATCACCTTTACAGTTGTGTTTCAGGCCTACAATTCTCTAGTCAGTTTATATACACCACAGCAAACACCTTGTCACTGCTCTTGCTATGCCATAGTGAATCTTTCAGTACTATGTTTTAATCCATTCAGGAAAGTAAAATTCAACTAGTTATAAATTCACTTAGTATCTTTTCTTGACTACTCTAATTATTCAGTTAGTATGCATGTACACATATAGTGAGCAAGGCTTTAGGGCACAGAGTGCATCACATCTCTATGCACTATGCACGTGGTGTAGTGTAACTACTTTCACATTTGTATTTAAAGTATACCATTTCTTTGTCAGTATGTTATGATATGTTATGTTACTGTTTTTGTTTTGTAGAGCGCTCAGCTGCTCCAAAGAGCGTCCCGGCGCTAAAGATCATCACACAAAATACCAGCAACCAACACACAAGGATGAGGCACCAGAGTTCAATATAACGGCATTACAGGGCAAAAAGATAAGTTTTAAGTCCCTTTCTAAAAACAGAAAGATTGGAGCACGTCCGCAATGCCAGAGGCAGCGTGTTCTAGAGACGGGGTGCGAGATAACTAAAGGAACGGCCTCCACAGCGAGCACGTTTCACTATTGGGACGATGGCATTGGCCTGGGCAGCAGACCTCAAAGGTCTAGATGGAAGATAGAAGTTGACCCTTCTCTGCAGGTATCCAGCGCCGAAGTTGTGAAGCGCCTTAAAAGCTGTAGTTAAGGTCTTAAAGAAGATGCGCTTACGAATCGGCAGCCAATGCAGAGAGACAAGGATATTGCTCAAATAGAATTTGTTTTCATAGTAATAGAAAAGTATAATTTAAAAGATTAGTAACATACTTTTATTTATGTTTATTTTTTACAGTTATTGTTTATCATCATTAAAATAATGTTATCATTCCTGAAAGAGGTCGAATACGAAAAAGAGAGCATTGGATGAGCAGCATAATGTGGCCAAAAAGAGAGAATCTTCTGGTAAGATTACTAAGAACTTTATTAAAATGTTTGTAGACAGAAAAATAATGTTGAAAATGTTAAAAGCAGTGATGCCGCTTCAACGAGAAAAAAAAATAGGAAAAATAAAGAAATCAAATGTAGAATCAAAAAAATCAACTTTTGGTAAAAGAAGAGAACATCAGTATAAAGAGATTTGAAAGAAAATATTTTATAATAGAGTAGTACTTGATTTGCTGAACGATTTGAAGAAATATAAAAAGAGATCACTATTTTATAAAAAGAAGAAGCTTATTGAATCCATTGTTGAAAAGGCTTTTGAAGTAAAAAAGGAAACTATTTATTTTAGTTTTAAACAGAATTCAATCATTAGATAAACCAATCCATTCAATGAAGACCAAAAGTAAGAGGAAATGAGTAATTAACAGAACTAATTTTTGTGATTTTTTTTGGGGTGAATGGAAACACAGTTCAAACTCAGAGCCTTTCTTTAATGAAGAGAGTTATTTTCAAACCAATGATTTGATGCATGCAGTTGACACCAGTGGTTGAGCTTATGAGGTTAGAAATGGTTGTCCAATTGACAAAGAGAAAACTGTTCCCAGAAATGCAGAAGAAGTGATAGCTGATGAAGTTCTAGGCAGACGTGCTAAAGCCCCAGTGTACACGTGGGATTGCAGTAGTATTTGTAGTGTACGACAAGAATCTATTGATCTTTTATGTGATTTCTTACGAGAATATAGCAAAAAAAGTGCTAAACAAAAGATGAAGATGTTGCAAGGACTAGACCCTTGCAGAGTGAGAAAAAATTCTGGTTTGCAAGGTCATTCTCTGGCTTGTCTTTCTAGAAAAGTATGTCAAAGTGTTTTTCATCATTTCAGGATGTTGGCAGTACCTCATACTCAAATGCGGAAGTTAGTCAAAAGATTGTAATATGCAAAAAGTCCAACACTGAAGTTAAATGAGTTGAACAGTGCTCTTTTGCGTGGGTCAGTTTCAGATGTGAAGATTTGTGATGATATTGAGTTGTTACTTAGGTCCTGAACAAGAGAGTGAAGAAACTCAGACAATAATAGAAGAAAATGTTGAAGATAATGTTGAACATAGTTGTACAAACAAATTTGAAGGTGAAATCACAAAGTTTAAGGTGATTTCAGGTGAAAGGCCAAATTACTCTTGTATTTGTTGCCGGTAAACTCACTATAAAAATCAGACTAGGAGTGTTGATCTGTATTTAAAGAGTGAAAGAGAAAATAATGATAAGTGGTAGGAATTTGCAACTCATTTGTTGGTAGAGAATTGTTTTGATTTGGGTTCTGATCAACATATTTGTAAATATTGTTATAACAAATTAGATGAGAATAAAATGCTCACTAGAGCAGTCCATAATATTCGTCCAGAATTGATAGATTTAAATAGCTATGAGTCTATTCTTATTCAATGTGTGCACCCGTTCAGGCTATTGTTCGTATGGAGCCTAAAACAGGTAAATTGCCTCCTTCAGATATACAGAGAGGATTATAAGGAAGAGTTGTATATTTACCATTAGATTTACAGAAAAATGTTGAAACTATTGGTGGAGAGTGTGTAGAAAATGAACCACTAGTGATTCTAGTTATTGGCGTTCCTACTAAGAGTAGAAAAATCTGGCAGGAGTCAGTGGATGTTAGGAAAGTGCAGAAGGCGACTTTGTATTTAATAAAAAACAATGAGTACTATAAACATGTGTATATTGGAGAAGAATAAATACTTGTAGAAGAAGATACTGAAACGTCAAGTGGACAAATTGAAAAATTGGATATGTCAAGAAGTGAAGAAATTTATGAACATTACAGTGTACATTTACTTCATTCAAAAGAAGTGATGGGGAACACTATTGAGTTGCTTCAAATGAAAAAAGCAAAGGGAAGTCCTATGAGTGTATGGGAAGAGAGCTTGGAAGCTTGTTGTTTTCCGCAGTTGTTTATTTTTTTTTATTTTTTTTATTAAGCAACATTCAGTCACACAATATAATAATACATAATTATCAGATATATTTAACAAATATCAGAAATATTAAGATTGAAAAAAAGGATAATTACGCATATTGATAACTAAATCAACTGTATAGCGGGGATAGGAAGAATAAAGGATAAAAAGATATATAAAAAAAAGAGAAAGAAAAAAAAACAAAGAGAAAAAAGAGAAGAGGAAAGAAAGACAAAATAGAAAATTCAAAATATCCAATATTATATACTTCCATGTAGTAATTTAAACAATATGATCTTATCATATCAGGATATAGCAGTCAGGGCAGGCGACTTCACATTAGAATACCAATTAGAAATTGGGGCCCAAATCTGATTTCCAAGAAGTCTAGTTTTTTTACCCCTAGTGCCATAGATTGAAATCTCCTGTTTATATGTGGCCCGGAAGCGGCCAAGCCACATCTGAAATGTAGGTGGTTCCAGGTCTTTCCACCGAGCAGCAAGAATGGTACGTAAAATTGCAGTTGCTAAAAACATAGTCCTTTGCTCCTCAATGCTATGACCCAAAGAATCGTCATGTCCCATCACATAAAGGGTTACAGAGTCTTTTATATTCCGACCAAAAACCTGGGCCCAGAATCTCCTTATCATCGTTTTTAATAGGTCAAATTTGGGGCATTCAGCGAACATATGGATTAAGTTTGCTTGAGGTTGTTTACATCTTGGGCAGTTGTCATCAGCCTGCAAGCCCCATGAGAACAATTTTGCTGGTATATAATACAGGTCATACATAACTCTATAATATTGAGATTTGAGGTTAGAAGCAATAAACAGTTTTGATCATAGAGCTAACGAGAGATCAATATCTACATTTGGATTAGTCAACCTTTGGGCCCAAGCTTGCTCTACCCGCTCCAGATCATCCTTGACATTTTCCATCAACAATTGATATAAGCTACCTATACTGGTAGATCGTTTCCCAATGATAGAAAAAAAATGAATATGGTTTAATTCGATTCTGGGAACACAATTACGATTATATATGTAAATATTTGAAAGTATTTAAGAAAATCAGTAGCAGGAATAGCATATTTCTGTTGAAACCATGCAAAGGTGGTGGTACCTCCTGGGTTTAAAAAATCTGCTACAGTCTTAATACCTATATTTTCCCATCTCCGAGAGGTGCTATCATTAAGGCAAACCGGAAGGATTGAGCTATTCCACAAGGGAGTGCATTTTGTGAATTTAGGAATCTTTAGTTGTTTAGATATAGATTTCCAAACCTTCCAGGCATCAGTAATAACTTTAAACTTAATTTTTTTAAAGTAGGATGGTTCAACCTGCCTCAGGAATAGCCCTTGACATTTGGTCCCCAGGCTAAGCTCGTACATGGAAGGGATATAGTATTCACTATTAAGTAAAGTAGATGAATTTAACAAAGGGCCCATGTATTGGATAAGTGTTGCTCATAAATATAAGGTTAAGTTAGGGACAGCTAAACCCCCCCTTCCTAACGGTAGAGTTAGATATGGTAGGGCTCTTCTAATCTTCCCAAAACTCCAGATAAAATTAGACATGGAGGAGTCAAGAGTCTTTATAGAACTACCCCCGGCCAACAACGGTGTTGTTCGAAATATATAGAGGATTTTTGGGAAGATATTCATTTTTAAGTAATTGGCCCTTCCAATGATAGACAGATGTAAATTGTCCACTCTTCTAAGATCTTCTTTTATCTTCTTAATCAAGGGGGAATAGTTAAGATGATTAATTTCATTCACATTGGGAAATATACAGACCCCCAAGTATGTTGCCTGTTTAACTTTATAGGGGCTTTCGAATATCGTGTTATTTGTGCATAGGACCATTGTTTTATCCCTGTTAAGGGAGTAGCCTGAGTAAATACCAAAAGTATAAGTAATTAATTCAATTTCGCTAATTGCCTCAGTTGGGTTTGCTGTTATTACTGCCACGTCATCGGCATAAGCCAAAATTTTTGTCGAAAACCGATCTACCGTAACTGGTTGAATAAGAGGGGATTTATATAGAGGGCAAATAATATCGGGGAACAGGGACAGCCCTGTCTTGTGCCTCTTTGTATCTCAATAAACTCCGACTCAGAACCACAGATGTTAAGTTTCGCCTTTGGACCTACATATAGGGCTTTTACAGCATTGATAAATTTATACCTGATATTATTTAGCTCCAATATGTTCCACAAAAATTGCCAGGAAACACGGTCGAATGCCTTCTCGGCATCGAGAAGGATCATCGACATCCCACCCCCCGTGGCGCCCATGATGTCAAAAAGGGCAATGGCTCTGCGAGTACGATCTGTGGTGCCCTTCCCCGGGATAAAGCCATGCTGCCACGGGGAGACAAGACATTCGATGACTCGACTCAACCGGTTGGCTAAAACCTTGGCATATAGTTTTGAGTCGGAGTTTATAAGAGAGATAGGCCTGTATGATGATGGAAGATGGGAGGGTTTGCCTTTTTTAGCGAAAATCGCTATATTAGTATATTTCCAGGATTCCGGCGGTATTGCATTAAATTGGACCCCTAAAAAAAGATCCAATAAGTAGGGGAGTATTTGTTTGCCCAATATTTTGTAAAGGTCCAAGGGAATTTTGTCAGGACCTGCGGCTTTGCCGTTTGCGAGCTCAGCTAATGCCTTTTCCAATTCTTCTTTAATTGATTCATCCATCAATGGAGTATGACCTATCTCTGACAACCAGCTATTAAGAAAAGTTTTTAAATCTCTGCTGGAGTATTGATCTTCATTTTGATATAACTTTTGATAGTATTTCCGGAATGCTCCTATTATGTCCTGTGTGGAAGTATATTGGTGACCCTCATACTCAATCATTTTTATATTATTATAGGATTGTTTTTGACGTGTACGTAGGGCTAGCTGCCTCCCAACATTTTCCCCAGATTCATATAAACTTCTTTTGTTTGATTCATATGTTTCTGCGGCTTTCCTAATTAATGAGCTGTTAATTTCGGTTTTCAGTACTAATATTTTATGGAGAATGTCATTAGCTATGTCTCCTTGATGGATCTGGGTGGCATGTTGAGCTTCAAGATTGGACAACTCACGGTTAAGCCCCAGGTTGTTGTTATCTTCTATCTTTTTCCTTTTGGCAACAAATGAAATAGTTTCACCCCTTAGTGCTGTTTAAAACAATCCCAAACAATCAATCTGGATGCACTATATCAGTTACAGTCAAAAAACGCCTGGGCCCAAGATGTTATATGGGTTATATATTCCAAGTTGACAAGTAGCTTTCTATCCAAAGACCATTGTGGTTTAGGTTTGTTATAACTGGCTAGGTTGACAATAAGAGTGAGTGCTTTATGATCCGATATTGTTTTCGGGGATTTTGTTATATCTAATATATCCAAATCCATCAAGGAGGTCATAATGTAGTCAATTCGAACATATTTATTATGCGGGTATGAAAAAAAAGTAAAACCAGAATCATTATGTTTTTTCAAATCCCAGACATCCCGCAAATTGTGGTTATCCATTAATTGGCGTATGGCTCTATAAACCTTAGGCTTACGACTATTATAGTTTGGAGGCAATTCATTACGTACAAAAGCCCCTAATGAGATGTTAAAATCTCCACAGAGAATAAGAGGAGAGGGCCAGGAGGCCAATTCTAAATCTAGATCAGTGAATGTTGAAGGCTCATCTAAATTAGATCCGTAGATTGCACAGATCGTTGGGCCCAATTCAAGCTGTACTATAGCCCATCTTCCATGTTTGTCAGCTAACTTACGCCTAGGATTGCCAAGTAGTGGTTTGGTCAAAATTGCAACCCCCCTGATTTTAGATGTTTGGGAGGTGGCAACGATCACATTATATCCTGGGATCTTCAACAGTTCTTTATCGGAATCTGCTATATGCGTTTCTTGTAGGCATAGTATGTCAACAGGGTCTTGTTTTAATAGTTGATATGATGGTGCCCTTTTATCCCTATTACAAAGTTTTAGTCTCCCCATTTCAAATGATAGAACTGGACTTGACTTGATCATACCCGCACAGTAACATATGTATACATATTTTAGTCCCTATGACATATCTAACAAACAGTTATTTAAACATACGGCTAGTATAAACGAGATATCTAACTACTACATTATAAGCTTATGTCAGACTGTCTAGAAACTCTTTGGCTTTTATCTCCGAAGTGAAGAATTTGACCTGGCCTTTGGAGATGACTTTCAATTTAGCAGGGTTGTTAAGATGCACCTGAGCATTTTTGTCCAGGAAAGGTTTAATAATTTGGCGAAGACGCCATCTTCTCTCCACAGTAGTGGGGCAAAAGTCAGGCCTGACAAAATAGGAGATATTGTTTCTGGTGAGCCGAGCTTCAGGTTTTGCTTTGTCGGCGATGGCCTGACGGAGAAGAAAGTTTCCAAAGTAAACTAACACTGCACGGGGGTACTTCCCTTGTATTGAGGATGCCTTCAAGGTAGATGGAACTCTGTGGACTCGTTGCACTTCCATGTCCCAGTTCCAGGAGCCAAGCTCCGGGGAAAGTGTCTTTGAATAGTTGAATAATAAAAGAGCGTATATCCTCTTCTTCACTTTTTTCCGGAATCCCAAGGACGCGGAGATTATTGCGTCTAAGGCGATTTTCCATGTCCTCCAGCTTCCATCTAACATCCTTTAATTCCTCCTCGTGGGATTCGACTCGCTCTTGAGTAACTGTAGCATCTGCTTCATTGATTACTATTCGATCCTCCATCTCCGTCATCCTTGCATTTGACGCTGCAACAGATTTTGATAGTTTATGCACTACACCTTGTACCTTATGTAACGCTAATTGTGCCCTTCGAACATCCCTTGAGGTTTGTTCTCGGTGGGAAGCGATTGCCTGTAAAACTGTATCCATTACTGTGGTCAACGTAGCATTTTGTGGATCTACAGGTATATACGGCTCGGGTAAAGATGTAGAGGTATGCTCCTGAGGGTTAAGAGCTGATGCTGTTGTTGGAGAGTAGTCCCACTGTAAATCTGAGGCGCCATGGTGGGTCCTTTTTTTCCTCCGTACGGTCCTCTTACCCCCCCTCGAGTCATTTCGGGCTGGGTCGTGGTCACTCTCTGTTGCACTAGTGTCAGTACCGGTACCAGTGCCAGTATTGACCTCCGATTCCAACTCTGATTCATGTGACCATCTGAGATCATCGGCTCCTTCAGATATGGAATAAAAGTCTGAGGGGTCTCTATCTGTATCCAATGAATCGGATACAGTATATTCCTTACATTCATTATGTGGTTTTGATATCTTCCCCTTAAGTTCATTATTTTTCCCTGCATTTTGCACCTGAGATTTGGCTAGATTCCCAATGTTAGCCTCAGTTTCAGTTTCTGGGTCGTGTTCGGGTTCAGGCACAGACTCATTAGTCAAAGTCAGAGTGTTTATTAGGGATGGAGATACATTAATATCTTCAGTAGCCGAGTTTTGAACGGATATAGAGCTGGGAAAAACATCCGCAGGAGAGGTTATAGGGGCAGAGGTGGCACAGGGAGATGTGTGTAGATCAGAATCTTCCAGGATATTCAGTTGTTTATTTACAGGTATAGTATTTGTCTTCATTGACCTCTCCCCCACCCGACTAGGCTCTTGAGCACAACGTCCTGAAATACTCCCCGTCTCACCTATAGTTTCCAGTCCTGGAGAGGAGGGATCCGCCATCGTTGTCTGAGTCTCTGTCATCACTGCAATCGTAGGGGAGGTTGGAGCAGGCACTTTTCTAAGAAGATCGACCACCGAGGGGCCGGGTCGGGGTGTAGACGGTAATTGCTTGGTAGATTTAACTTGCTTTGTTGATGTTGAATTTTGAGCATGCTCAGAGCCGGAGCCAGGAGTCCCGCCCGATCCCAGTGCGCCGGTTCGTTTTAGTGCAAGCTCCCGGTCGTGGAGAGCCTGCTTTGCCGCTCGAGTTTTTAAAGCTGCAGCAGCGGCTGTAGAAGTGGCGTTCTTTGGGGCCTTTTCTTTTATATGAATCCACGGGCTCACTTGGCAGGAGAGGTTACTCTCAGAGAGGCAGGGAGGGTCAATTGTCGCCACAGAGCAGTCCAGTAGGCTGCCCACACCGTGCTGAGTATCAGCGCTTCCAGTGGCGTTTCCAGCAATTCGGGTGTGGCCAACAAAGCGTAGCACAGCAAAACCAATCAGTGAGGCTAGGAAAGTGAGGCGGGACCGGAGCTTCAAGGCTGTAGCTGAGTCTGCCGAGCCCTGCGAGTTTCTAGTGCAGAGCCCCTCCATCCGGTTTTCAGCGCCGCTACTAAAGGCAAAGAGTAAGTCAGAGCGTTACTTTGTTGCTGCTGCGTTTACAGTGTAGCCAGTTGTTAAAGTCTCTTATTTCTTCCCGCTCTGTTTAGATCTGCATTTAGTTAGGTTGCGCTGCCCGATATTCTCCGTTTAAAATGCATATCCAGCACTTTTACATCTGCGAGGTACTGGTGAGTTGAGCCTCTTGCAGCGGTCTAGGACGCCGCCGCCATCTTGCCTCCCGCTCCGCAGTTGTTTCTAACAGGAAAAGCAGGACGATATGATGAATGACCTGTGAAAATTCCTGCATCTGAAGTTCAGACTACAAGATTATCTGCAGAAGATCCAAGATTTAGACACTGTATCCCTTATATATTTCATCTTTTGTTTGAAAGTGACTAGTCTGGACTTTCTTATGCAGTCAATCACATATTGAAAATAGGGGTACATCTGCAAAATGTTTCTGCTAAGGAATTTATGGATAAAGTGCACCAGAGGGATGATCATTTAGAATCTCAGCTGATTAATCTAATGGTATGTCAGCGTGGTACTAATGAATATTGGTACCGTCATCATGGAGAACTGAAATGTATACTACGGAACTTAGGAAATCCTACATGGTTCCTTACACTAAGCTGTGCTGAGTACGATTAGGATGATTTACTTGATTTTCTTCTGGAGGCAAATTCCAATATAAAAAATATTGAATACAAGACACCTAGAGAATTGTGCTCTTTGGAGCCTGTTAATATATGCAGGTATTTTAATAATAGATTTGAAGCTATGATGTCTTTTATCTGTAAAAAAGAAATCCTCATCTTGGGGAAGTTGTGGATTTCTTTTGAAGAAAAGAGTATCAAGCAAGAGGTGCTCCTCATATACATATGCTGTTACGGATCAAGGATGCCCAAAAATTTGGAACAGATTCAGATTACGTTTCTTAATTAAAGTAATCACCAGTTATATACAGAAAACAATGGAATCACATTTGGCTTGTATTGTAACTGCTCCAACTGGGTTAGCAGCACACAACGTTAAAGGAATTACATTACATCGTTTACTGATGCTACCTGTGGAGTATGAAAACAAATTGGAATATCACAAGCTATCTGTAAAAGCTTGTTGTGAAGTTTCAAGAGTGCTGAAGAAAATTAAACATCTTATTATTGATGAAGTAAGCATGGTCTCAAATTTACTGTTTGCTTTTGTGCATTTAAGAATGCAGCAAATTCTTAAAACAGAGTATGACGTGTTATTTGGAGGAAAACATGTCATAGTTTTTGGAGCTCTACTGCAACTTACTCCCATAAAAGGACAACCAGTATTTAAAACACTTGCACACAAAGACACCAGAAAGTCTCTGGGTAGTGTTGGAAATAAAAACATTTGGTCATATTTTGAATACAAGGAACTCATTACAAATATGCGACAGGCAAATGATATTGATTATGGAACTATTCTTTAAGATATAAGAATTGGCGTACTGACAGAACATGGCAGAGAAGCTTTGCAGAGTCAATTAATTTCCAATTTGTTTCCAAATGAAAATGTAGTTCCTGAGAAAATATATATGAAAATTGCAGAAAACAAATGTAATCTGCTTAATGCCAACTCTGCATGAGTGTTCTATATTCGATGAACAACTTTGAATCTCGAAAATGAAGAAATAATAAAAATGGAAGCCATTGATATAATTGAGCATGAAGTAATCACTATTATTTTGACAGAAAAGTTGAAAACAAAATTGGATTTTTTAGAAAAATCGATGTCTAAAACTGATGGTTTAGAAAAGAATTTATATGTATGTAAAAACTGTCGGGTAATTTTAAGGCGTAATTTGGATGTAGAAAAAGGTTTAGTTAATGGAGCAATGAGCAGAGTTGTGGATTTTGTTAATTATCTGAATAAAGATGGTATTGAATTTTTAAAAATATAGGGCCTAACTATGATTGCAGTTTTTCCGCATCCTCCGGGCCCGGAGTATGCGGAAAAACCGCAGCGGACCCACCAAAGACCCACCGCCACATTAGGATGGCTGGTGGGTCCTGGTGTCCGTCCTCAGCTTTTCCGCCGTGGTTGGCTTACAACCGCGGCGGAAAAGCTCTAATATGGTGGCGGTGTCTCTCAGACACTGCCAGCCATATTAGGATGGGCTTTGAAACATGCTTTTCCATGGCGGGTTTTCATGTGGAACTTCACTGCAGGGGCCCGTTACGGGCCCCCTCAGTGAAGGGGGGTGAGGGGTGCACATGGGGGGTACCTATGGTACCCCCCTGCATTTGTATGCAAATATCGGCAGGCACCACACGGTGCCTGCCGCTTTCTGCATACAAATGCAATGTATGCATTTTTACCATTGCGGCGGGTACAGCTTGAAGCCGCACCCGCCGCAATGTTAAAAATAGAGGATGTGACGCCAGGGTGGCAGTCACATCCTAATGTGCGTGGAGGGAGCGCCGCTGCCCCTGCGGACGGTCCCTCCTACTCTGGGGTGTGGGACAGATGCAGCTCCGTCCGCCATCCTAATGAGGGAATTAATTTGATCACATTGAAGAAGTAAAAGAAATTGGTTGTTGTTCAGATTGCTTTTTGCATGTTAAAGTTTTATATGTCCGTAGAAAACAGTTTCCAGTTTCTCTGGCATATGCAGTGACTATTCATAAATCTCAAGGTTTAAGTGTAGAAAGTGCTTTATTGAACATTGGAAATACTGTGTTTAAAGAGGGTATGGCATATGTTGCTTTGTCGCGAGTCAAAACTTTGGGGCCGATTAGGATGGAGGATTTTCCGCCTCCTCTGGGCCGGCGGAAGCCACCTCCGGCCCGGAGGAGGCGGAAAATCCATTGCGGGCTCACCAAAGACCCACCGCCACATTACGATGGCTGGTGGGTCTTGGTTTCTGTCCGCTGCTTTTCCGCCGCGGTCGGATTACAACCGCGGCGGAAAAGCTCTCATTTGGCTGGCAGTGTCTATCAGACACCGCCGGCCAAATTAGGAAGCATTTGAAAACATGCTTTTCCGCTGCGGTTTTTCCGCCGTGGAAAAGCATGTGTACTTTTGATTTTGGGGGCCCGTTGCGGGCCCCCAGGGTGTTGGTGGGTGGGGGGTGCACATGGGGGGTACCTATGGTACCCCCCAGCATTTACATGCACAATGCGGCAGGCACCGCGCGGTGCCTGCCGCTTTGTGCATGTAAATGTTACACATGCACTTTTAACATTGCGGCGGGTGCTGCTTGAAGCAGCACCCGCCGCAATGTTAAATATCCAGGATGTGACCGCCAGGGTGGCGGTCACATCCTAATCGCACATGAGGGAACGCCGCAGCCCATGCGGACGTTCCCTCATACTCTGGGGTCGCGGACGGACTCAAGTCCGTCCGCGATCCTAATCGACCCCTTTATTTGGTTTGTTTTTAATTGTTTTTGATGACAAAAAAATTACTGCAGATGCAAATTGTGTAAAAGAGTATAATAGGTTAAGAAGAGCATATGCTCCCAATTTAGGTCAATATCCTGTATTTAAAAAGCATGTAGTAGGTCGAAAAGAAGATATGAGAAAATCTGTAGTGAAGGTATAGGGAATGGAAAAAAACAAGATAATGATGTGTTTACAAGCAAAAAGAAAAAGGACACTGTTGAAGAGATTGTTGGTTATCAGTTTGAAAATAGTTCAGGTGTCAACTGCTATGCTAATGTTGTGGTCAATGTTGTTTTTTTTCTTGAAGGTTTGCAACAGCAAATTATAAAGAAAGATTTTGTTCATTGTTGTTTTGCGTTTATGAAAAATTGAGAACTGATAAAAGTAAAATATAAAGTGTTTGTGATATTCGTAATCTTTTGGATGTACGTTCTGGTTCTACACAATTTACGCAAAATATCCAATAAGATGAATTTCTAATGTATATGATAACCATATTGAAAAATGAAAAATTAAGGTATACAAATTGAAAACCTTTTTGGCCTTTGTTATGAATAGGAACATCATTGTGAATATTATATGGATACATGTAGCACTAACATAGACAATGAAAGATTTATATATTTGACTTTGCCAGACTGTAAGTCAGTGTCTTTCAATAACTAGTTAAAGCAGTGAATCAGAACATGGAGTGCAGCCAATGCAAATCAGAAATGTTGTCAACATTATTTATACAAAGATATGGACAATATATCATTTTAATGATGCAACATTGTATAGCTGAAGGAAGAAAATTAGATACTTTAATAAAACATTTTGTAGCAAGTCAACTATCAATATCAGGAAGGACTTTTGCAGCAGTAGCAATAATTTTCCATGATGGTCCTTTCATAAGACCTGGACATTACACTGCCTATCTAAAATGTGAAAAAGGCTGGACACTTTGTAATGATGCTCAGTTAGTATTTAAACAACGTTTGCCAAGCAAATTACCTAATTCCTACCTAATATTTTTAAAGCTAAAGTTTTAGGAACGCAGGGGCATATTTTCAAGGGGGTTTATCTCCGCTTTTTTGGCTTTAAAAGCCAAGAAAGCGGAGATAAAATTATCTCCCTATTACCTAGCTGTCGCTAACACCAGTTAGCGACAGCTAGTAGGAGATAGCGACCATCTTGGGCCCCACTTTGCATGTCAGTGATATTTATCACTAATGACATGCAAAGTGGGCGTGCCAAGATGTTAGCGACTGGAAACAGTCGCTAAGATCGCTATCTCCCATTACCAACTTTTGGAGATATTTGCGCTAAGCGCGGATATCTCCAAAAGCGAACACCTGCCCTGAGCAGTTCTTAGCCATGTTATCCAATGGGAGGTGGATAACATGGTTAAGAGCATTAGATCAGTAATGCATGAATATCTCCTGACTTTTCAGAGATATTCATGCATTGCGGCCGATTTTTATCGCATTTGCGATAAACCTTGGTAATACCAAGGTTTATCTGCGATAAAAATCGCCGCAGCTCAGCTGTAAATTTTTGTCTCTAACCAAGCAATAGCGATAATTATCGCTATTGCTTGGTAATATGCCCCAAAATTTGGCATCTCAGGAATTTATTAATATGTATTACTGTTGCAAAATTTCAATATAACGGATTTCAAGAATACTATTTGGCCTTGAGAAAAAGTGTTTTTTTGAATTACTGACTTTTTCTTCCTCATTGTCTCAGTGAATTGTTATAAGCAACAGCATTTACAGTTTTAATAAATTTAAGTTATAACATGTTCTTATCAGTAAGCAGTTTATAAATGTGTGATTTATATTTTATAGTATTTTATTGATGATGGATTTTTTTTAACAATCTTATTGATTGGTATTTTTTGCCCACTGTTATGTGATGAGTGCCATTGAAATCACTGTTCCTAGTGAAATTCAATATATTCTGAGAACAGCAAAAAAGGCAAAGAAAATAATTTGTGATATAAAAAAATATTCTGTTTTCTAAAAAGTATAGTATTATGTATTTTAACTGTATTTTTCTTCTCTTTTACAGATTCTAATTCTAAAGTATCAAATGTATTCAAATTTATTTTATAAAAAAACTTGAAAGAAATATCTAGCATTTTTTATTTATTTTATTGTGAAGATACGTTTAACTAAGTATTAACAAGCACAATAGCTTGTGTTTGCACACAGGTGAAGGAAATGAAGAAGGACGGAGCAGATTTATGTGGAAAGATGCTCTGTGGCTGTTTTAAGTTAATGGATGAAGTTAACATGACTACTGAGAGGCAGATCTAAAAGAAAGTGCTGCAGTGTTGCACTGCAAGCCCTTTGGTTGCACCACGCTGTGTCACTTTCAGAGCACAGGAATGCGACATATCTACAATGATATGTTGCATTCCTGTGCTCTCCCCTGCGCTGGTGCAGAAACAACCGCCACGTGCTGGTGTAGGCACCTTGGTACAATGGTGCAAGGATGTCTGTGCCATGGGTAGATTGTTTTTGTGCAGGAAGGGGCACCATCCTGCACAAAAAGAATCTCTAAAAGCTTTTTCCTCTTTCAATTTGTGCTATAGAATACAGCACGCATTGAAAGCGGCAAAAACGAGGAGTAATGAAACATTTCTCCTTGTTGCTTCTCCCTACATAACATATAAACTACACATGACTAAATATGGGCGTGAAATCCGTTCCGTTTGCGGAATTTGCAGATTTTTGGCAAATTCGCGTTCCGCGAATCGCACAAATTTGCCCAAAAATCCGCAATACGCAAGCTGGCGGATTTTTTTGCTTGGTCGCGCTTCGAAAATACAATATTGCATGCGCGGCGTTGACTTGACGTGGTTCTGAGTTCCCCGAGTTGTTTTTCCTCCCGGTTTGCGTGTGTTGCGCCATTTTGGATCTTGCTGCGTGATCACGTGAGAGTTTTTCGACCACGAGTACGTCATCACGGCCCGCCATCTTGCACAGCGAGACTTTGACAACGCGAGTATGTCATAAGGGCCTGCTATCACATATCGTGGGAGTACACAATTGCGAACACGTAGATGCGGCGCGCAGCTGACTTCTGGTGGGAGATTTGAACAGCTCGCTTTCTCGAACTTGCAAAATTTGCAATCCTGCACAAGAAATCCACCGCAGACAGCATAAACCTTCTGAAAATTATGATTTTGATCAGAATACCTCCTCAGATTCACATTTGGCTGCACTTTTCTGTGCAAGGAGTCCATTTTGAGGGGGGGGGGAAGTGCCCCAGAGTCCCCAACTTCCTGTTCCTGGCCAGCAGGCTCCTCCGAGTGCTTTGTCTATGTCCTGTCACTTCTCATTTGGATCTGGAGCTGGAAGGATTACTTTTTGTGGCTGCTGCTGGATATTTGTATTTGAGGACTTTTTGGACTTTGGAGTTTGGATCACTTTTGGATTTGAGATTTTACAAGCAAGTTGGTGTTGTTTGTTTGGGGCATTGCAGCTGCTGCAACTACAATTTATAAACTTTTTTACAACTTTAAAAAATATATATTGTGGGTAGCCACAGTATCCAGTAGGCCCAGGGTTAGTCATGGGTGCATGATACAACTGTTTCTGTGAGTTTTGTTGAACTTAAATCTCATTTAGGTCATGGAATTTTAGCTCACTGTTATATGTGGATTTTTTTTTATTTTGGGGTGCCTGTAAAGCCACACTAGGGGTAGTGAGTGGTGCATGGACCAAGTCTTTCTGTAGGGTGTCTTGAATTTAACCATCATTGAGCGCATGGATGGTATTGGATTGTGGTGTTTTTTGTTTGTATTTATTACTTTTGGGGGTATTGTTGGGGCCTGGCCATGTGGGTGGGGGCCATTTTGATGCCTGGTATAGGCAGGGCCTGGCCATGTGGTGGGGGTCAAGGCTCAAGGTGCCATTTTGAAGCCAAGCAGTGTGCTCAGGCCTGCACCCAAGTTGCCTTGCTTTCATCCATTATGCCCATGGGGGTACTCAGTGGTGCATGGACCAAGTCTTTTTGTGGGGTGTCTTGAATTTATGAATATGGAGGGATATACTGCGCACTCGTTATTCTGGTATTGATCTGTTATGTTCAAAGTGTAAAACTAGTTTAGGACGGGGTGTGCAAGGTTATGGGGGTCAAGGATCGAGGGGTCATTTATAAGTCAGGCAGTGTGCTCAGGCCTGCACTCAGTTTGCCTTGCTTTCATCCATTATGCCACAGGGTACTCAGTGGTGCATGGGCCAAGTCTTTCTGTGGGGTGTCTTGAATTTAAACATCATTGAGGACATGGATGGCATTGGATTGGGGTGATTTTTGTGTGTTATTTTACTTTTTGCCATGGTGTTGTTGGGGCCTGGCCATGTGGGTGGGGGCTACTGGGGGCCATTTTGAGGCCTGGTACAGGCAGGGCCTGGCCATGTGGTGGGGTCAAAGGTCAAGGCTCAAGGGGCCATTTTGAAACCAGGTAGAGTGCTTAGGCCTGCACCCAGTTTGCCTTGCTTTCATCCATTATGCCCGGGGGGGGGGAGGGGGTACTCAGTGGTGCATGGACCAAGTCCTTCTGTGGGGTGTCTTGAATTTAAACATCATTGAGGGCATGGATGGCATTGGATTGTGGTGTTTGTTGTTTGTTTTTCGACTTTTTGAGGTGTTGTTGGGGCCTGGCCATGTGGCTGGGGGTCAAGGGGCCATTCTGAAGCCAGGCAGTGTGCTCAGGCCTGCACCCAGTTTGCCTTGCTTTTATCCATTATACCCAGGGGTACTCAGTGGTGCATGGACCAGGTCTTTCTGTGGGGTGTCTTGAATTTAAACATCATTGAGGGCTTGGATGGCATTGGAGTGTGGTGATTTTTGTGAGTGTTTCGACTTCTTGGGGTGTTGGTAGGGCCTGGCCATTTGGGTGGGGGCCATTTTGAGGCCTGGTACAGGCAGGGTCTGGCAATGTGGTGGGGGTCAAGGCTCAAGAGGCCATTTTGAAGCCAGGCAGTGTGCTCAGGCCTGCACCCAGTTTGCCTTGCTTTCATCCATTATGCCCAGGGGGGTTGGGGGGGTACTCAGTGGTGCATGGACCAAGTCTTTCAGTGGGGTGTCTTGAATTTAAACATCATTGAGGGCATAGATGGCATTGGATTGGGGTGATTTTTGTATGTGTTTTCAACTTTTTGCTGGGGTGTTGTTGGAGCCTGGCCATGTGGGTGGGGGCTACTGGGGGCCATTTTGAGGCCTGGTACAGGCAGGGCCTGACCACGTGGTGGGGGTCAAGACTCAAGGTGCAATTTTGAAGCCAACAGTGTGCTCAGGCCTGCACCCTGTTTGCCTTGCTTTAATCCATTAAGCCCGGGGGGGGGGGTACTCAGTGGTGCATGGACCAAGTCTTTTTGTGGGGTGTCTTGAATTTAAACATAATTGAGGGCATGGATGGCATTGGATTGGGGTGATTTTTTGTTTTTTTAACTTTTTGCTGGGGTGTTGTTGGGGCCTGGCCATGTTAGTGGGGGCTAGTGAGGGCCATTTTGAGGCCTGGTACAGGCAGGGCCTGGCCATGTGGTGGGGTCAAGGCTCAAGGGACCATTTTGAAGCCAGGCAGTGTGCTCAGGCCTGCATCCAGTTTGCCTTGCTTTCATCCATTATGCCCAGGGGGGTACTCAGTGGTGCATGGACCAAGTCTTTCTGTGTGGTCTCACTTCTATTAATTTAAACGATAATGTGGAGGAGGAAGATGGCGGTAGGCAGACGCCAGTCGTGAGAGCTCTGTCTCGATCAGGAAACATCTGGTCACTTAATTGAAGTACCTGCACTTCTACAGCGAGTCGCACGGGTGAATACTATGCGGTAAGCATATGTGGTCTATTTTTCCCTTTTAGCCCCTATTTTTATTAAATCCCTTACTTTGCTTCCACGATTTTACCTAGGGTAACCAAGGGTAACCAAGCTGATCCGGCGTGCCGAGCAGGGTGCACTAGGACCCGGATCTGGAGACTTGATGGGCGTAGGCTCTGAATTCGACGTTGGGTGTGAGAGGCGAGACGAACGAGGCGGTCTGGACATTGCAAGCAGTTCTAGCATGTGGAGGAGAATCCAGGGCGCTGCAGCAAGGGTTTACCCCAGAAGACGTGGGACTCTAGCGGTGAGCGGGTATCGTTCCTGGTACGGTGAGGGGGGAGGAAAACAGTCGAACGGCTGCTGTGTGCTCATTTCAGATAAACAGCATATTATATCTGAGGGCAGTAATAAGATACAGACAGTGGCACAGGTATTTCGTCATAGACCTACAGGTCGTAAGGGGATGGACTCTGATGCCGATGTAATTTCTAAGACCCCCCTAGTGACCTCGAAAGAACTTTTTCAACAGCAATAGTGTAGAAAAAAGTATTATAGCAATTCAGAGGTAAAGGAAACACCACAAGAAACCGTAGGTGTGGCTGCGGTCTTCCAGTCCTTCGTTCTCTGCCAGAAAGAGAATTTTTACAATTTTCTTCTTTAAACCAAACTCGTGGCCTGTATCCAGCTCCTCTGACTCCACAACGAAAAAAAAAAGAGAGGAAGGAGAGAAGCAAAAATGAAGAAGTGAAAAAACAAAAGAAAGCATCTACTTTATTAAAACCAGCCCCCTCCCTAACATCTTACTTTAAAATGATGGAGAAAACAGTATCTAACAGTATCTAATTTAGATACAGCCACTAAGCAGATGCTACCCCAGTCTGATTCACAAGTGTCTTTTATTACTAGGCCTAGCTCTGATGTGATTTTGCAGAATAGGTATGCCTCTTTACTCACAGAGCCAGAAACAGACCCGAGAGATGATCTCTCAAGCATTGCCTTACAGGGAGATGGTAGGGAGAATCCCAGGAGAATCCCAGCCCCCATACCTCTGCTGAGCTTTTCTCAGGGTTAACCCCACAAGCTGCAGTCAGTATAGCCGGTGACTTTCCTTCTGAGGTAACTGACCCATTAGTGGGGGATGGCCAAAGAGCAGAACAGCAACAGAAAGCTGGAGGTGAAAATATGGAGAGTTTATTTAGATCCTTACCCGTAGATCTTCTGGCAAAATTGTTACCCAAATTTGAAATATCTGAAGGAAATCAGAAAGAAATTACTCAGAAATGCACTATCCTTGAAAGTAAACTGGACGATATCTGTACAAGAACAGAAGCCTTAGAAGGGGAGGTAGCTGTTCTTACGAGGGTTTCGCAAGCACACTCAAAAACAATATCTGAACTGAAAGCTCAGAATCAGACCCGGCAGCAGGATATGGAACGTTTAGAGATTCATGCGAGACGCAATAATCTGAAATTCCTGAAAATCCCCGAGGGGGCCGAAAATGGAGACGTAAAGACTCTGATTTGTAAGCTCTTGAGAGAAGGAGTCCTGAAGGATAGACTTGACATAAATCTTGAAAGTGAAATACAGCGAGCTCATAGAGATCCCTTCCGTCGTCATCCCGATAGGAATGCCGCCAGAAAAATCTTGGTAAATTTCTTATCATATTCAGTCAAGGAATTAATACTAGGTAGGGCCCTCATTGATTCCATGGTTCAGATTGACTCCTCCAAGTACCTAATCTGTTCAGATGTTGGCAGAGTGACCGCACAGAGACAGTGGAAGCTGGGGTCTCGGATGCAGGAATTAAGAGGGTTGGGTGCACAGGTTATGATGAAGTTCCCAGCCTCATTACGGGTGGTATGGAATAATAAGACGCATAACTTCACGTCCCCTCAGGAAGTAGATAGTTTCATTATTAGCCTGAAAGAAGCTCAGAGATAGCTCGATATCACAGAATTTTGATCGTGAGAATCTAGTGGGCCGTATTATTTGGGCTACATTATACGTATACGTAGATATATAGACATATAGATCATAAAGAAGCTTAAAGAAGCAAATAAAAGGGAGGGCTGTGGGAGAGAAATATTCACAGATGAAAAGGAGGAAAAATAAAAAATAAAATAAAAAACCCTATATAAATAAAAATAAAAATATAACTCAAGGTGATAGATGGGTGTAGGTACATCTTCTATATGTAGTGAGCACAGATAAGACCAGAATCCAGATCGGGGGGGGGCCCCGAATGGCGATACAATCGCCAAAGGTAATAAGGGGTGGTTCCTCATGGGGGGAGGAGGGTGGCGGGTGGGGGGAAGGGGCACTAAAGAGAAAACATTTTCCTCATATATCCAGAAATGATGAGATAGGCATGAACCAACTTGTAATTAGAGCAGATATCTGGCAAATAATGAAGCTAACTATACAACCGACTATCTCTTCTCCGTGACAAACAAGGAATATGGAGAATAAAATAAAAATAATACATTGGAATGTTAACGGGTTGAGGGAGAGTAAGAAACTCAGTAGAATCTGTGAATTCCTAAATAAGTCTGGGGCCCATATTC
Organism: Lissotriton vulgaris; assembly: GCF_964263255.1. NCBI lineage: Eukaryota > Metazoa > Chordata > Amphibia > Caudata > Salamandridae > Lissotriton > Lissotriton vulgaris. Next base: position 658,981,591 of record NC_141689.1, read on the forward strand.
TCCTCTTAGAAGAAACCCACCTTGACAAGCAGGAATGTAGGATAGCTTTTAAAAATCAGAACTGGATACATGACCTCCTCTGCTCTCAACAGAGCGGTAACACCGGAGGAGTGGCGATAATTACTAGAATCAATAGTGGGATAAGAGTTGAGAAGTACGAAACTGATCACACAGGTAGATGGCTGACTGCATCATTAGCCATATAAAATACAAAGCTGACATGTGCAGTACATTCTGGACTAAATCAGGATTCTCCAGAGGCTCTGACTAGTTAAAAAACCAGTTTGCTTGATTTAAATGCTCCCATCATTCTAGGTGGTGACTTTAATCTTGTACTTGATCCAAGACTGGACCGTACTTCTAAGGTTGCTTCGCCCCCCCCCTACGTAGATCTTAAAGAGAGCTTAGAAATATCATGAGAGATTTTAATTTATTAGATGTCTGGAGGGTCAAGAATCATAACAACAGAGACTATTCATTCTATAGCCATAGACACAGACATCATTCACGTATTGACTTCTTCCTCATTGATCAAAGTCTGCTTCCTGAGATTCTGTCTACCACTTATATTCCGGCAATATTATGTGATCATTCCTTGGTAGAACTAACAGCCAAACTTCCACAAAATACTCTAGTCAGGCGGTGGACCCTGGATAGATCCTTATTACTACAGGAAGAGCTAAAGAATGATCTATTGAAACTTATGGCTGAGTATTTTGAATTTAATAAAGCTACTGCATCATATCAAATAATATGGGAAGCTTTCAAGTCATTTCTAAGGGGGATACTTACAGCTATAATGATAAGGAGAAATAAAATCAGGAAGAAGGGAGAGGAAGACTCCTTATCTAAAATAAAGCAAAAAGAGCAAGAACTACAGAAAGCCTCCCTAGAACAGCAGATTAACCTGATATCCATACAGAAGGAGCTGGAGAGTCTAAAAACTAAATATCAAGTTCATCTAGATAAAATTATCAAGGACAGATGGGATGCAAGCAGACTGCAGAACTTTTCCTATGGGGAGAAATGCGGCCGAATATTGGCTTGGAAGGCTAGATCCGATCGTACTAGGAACCTGATAAGTAGATTAAGGATACAGAGCTCTGGGGACATATCATTTGATAATGGTGAGATTTTGGGAGAAGTTAAAACATATATGCAGAACTTATACATGGGGAATAACGATAAAACATCAGCTGAAGATGCAGTTCACTGGTTAGAGGTCTTCCACACCTAACTGAGACAGATAGTCTGTTTTTGAGTTCTTTGATCAAAGAGGGGAAGGTTCATGATCAACTGAAGAGAATGGCTAGGGGAAAGGCTGCCGGACCAGATGGGCTTCCAGTGGAAATATATCAAATAGGGTCTGATATCTTAGTTCCCATTCTCACGGCCTTATTTAATAAAATACATCTAGCAGGAGAGTCTACTTCCCCGACCTGGTCTGAGGCTACGGTCACCCTAGTTCTGAAGTCAAATAAAGACCCTACAAGAGTCGAGTCATACCGGCCAATCTCGCTGCTAAACACTGACTATAAAATCTTTGCGGGTGTGTTGGCAGCGAGATTGGCCAAAGTAATAAAGTCTGTGCTCCATGAAGACCAGAGGGGCTTCACGCCTGGCAGACAATTAAACAAATTGACTTTCCAGGCAATTGCGGCAATCGATTTTGCTACAGAGGACAAATCCCCATTAACTATTGTAGCTATCGACGCCGCCAAGGCCTTTGACCAAGTTAGCTGGTTGTACTTATGGGAAGCGTTGTCAAAGTTTGGTGTACCAACTAATTTCATAACATCTGCGAAAGCATTATATCTCCACCCTAGAGCCAAGTTTCTTGTAAATACCTTACTTACAGACTGGGTTCAAATACACAGGGGACCAGGCAGGGATGTCCCCTCTCTCCCTTATTGTTTAATTTATATCTAGAGCCCTTAGTTATCCAGTTAAGATCGGATGCTATAAACGAACCTTTCCGCATGAAAGAACTAGGTTTAAAATGTGCTTTATATGCGGATGACCTTTTAATGTTTACATCTAATCCCGAAATATCAATCCCTCAACTATTCTATCAGGCAGAAGCCTTCGTAGAGGTCTCAGGATATAAAATTAACAAAGAAAAAACCGAAGTCATGCAATGGAATCAGGAGGATCGATTCCCTGGAACAAAGTCTCGGATGAGATATCTAGGCATACATCTGGTTCAGAACATTTCGGAGACATCCAAGGTAAACTTGGACAGAGTATACAAGGACATTAATGTACTCTTACATCGCTGGTCGGGTTTACCATTGAACATCTTCGGGAGGGTGAACCTAGTGAAAATGGTCATTTTACCAAAGATTACCTTCCTTTTTAATTCGATAACCCTGTCATTCAGTCCTAAGGATATTGCCAAACTGCAGGGACAAATAGGATCTTTTATCTGGAATTCTAAATCGCCCAGGATCTCCATGAAAAAATTGAGAAGGAAAATGAAGACAGGTGGGCTTGCTATGCCAGACATTCTCCACTACTGCCATGCCTTTCATTTTAAGAACTTTAGGTCAATGGCCGCTAAAGCTGATACATCCTGCTTCGGTCGGCTATTTCAGGCGTTACTACATAATATTCCTTTAGGTCATGAATTTTTTTTGTTTAAGTTTGGGTACCCAAGGTTTTGCAAGAAGGTCAGACTAAGGTCTTGGGCACGGCTCTGAGAAACTGGGTGTTTATCAGAAAAAAATTAGGTATCCCTTATTATACACCTCTTGCTCCAATATGGTATTCCCCGGGAACACCCGAATGTCTCAGAGATCAATTATCGCTTCCCCTTAAAACAGCTGGTATCATGCAGTGGCAAGATATTCTTAATGGCTCAGTATTGTTTGGGTGGGATCCACTTTCTCGGCTGACAAACGGAACTCTCACTAGGTTCAAATTTTATCAACTATCTAGCTGGTGTAGCACCATATCCTGGGGCCCTACAACTAACCCTAAATTTGAACTTGTAAAGAAAAAAGGAAGTTGGAAAAAGGAGATTTCCTTTTGGTATGAGGTATTAAACGAGAAATATGAAGTCACAGAACTTGAACTTAATAAACTATGGGGGGAAGCAGCAGTTGTGCAATGTGATAATCTACCAGCTCTTTGGGGAGATTCTTTTAAATTACTACATATAGTGGTGAAACCAGCCCCTTTAAAATGAAATCATTTGTTCACCTTATATAGAATATACATATCCCCCACGTTGCAAGATTTCCGCTGCGGACGATTTGCAAATGTTTGGAGAGTGTCCAAGACTATCTCTCTTTTGGTCTAAAATCGAAGAATTTATAACAGAAGTCTTGGGTATACATTTTGTTATCACTCCCATGACTATTTTTTTTGGCCTAGAGATAGGGTACCAGCTTAAGGATATGAGGACCAAATTCATATTTTATGTAATGATTTTAGCTAGACGGGAAATATGTAAGTCCTGGAAGTCAGAGAATGCTCCCATCTTTGCTGACTGCCTTAGATATATTATATATATCAGCAAGTCTGACATTGCATGCGATAGCTCTAGCCTTGTTAAGATCTGGGCAGTCCTAGTGGCTTGGTGGAACAGTTGAGAAATATTCCTATGATTTCACCGGGGTACTGTTGGCGCTTGGTCTCCAACCCAACTGAGGGTCGTTCAGATTAAAGGGTATGGAGTGGACCTAGCAAACAGCTGAGCCTGGAGGGGGATTCTCTTTCCTCTCCTACTCTAAATTGAATTCCTTGAATTTAGTCCTTGAGGTCGGAACATCGTAATTTGGAGAGGAGGAGATACCCTATCCAGAATACCCATTATTGGTATATGAGGAATTAAAAAAAAATTGAAAAAAAAACCCTTCTATTAATTTAAACATCCGTTTTGAATTAGAATTGCAATTTTTATTTTGTGATTTTCAGTTTTTGGGTGTGTTGTTGTAATAAAATTAAACGCAATGCCTAGTTGCAAATATTAATTGAAGCACGACATATACAACATTTATTTAACTAATGTTCCTCTGGCTTCCTTTACTTTTAGGTGCACAAGAGATTCACATCAGTCATCGTTCATCATCATCCATGCCAGGAAGAAGTCCTGCAGTGGTGTGTGCAGCACAACACCACATGTGGCCACAGAAAACTCGTGCAACTGCAGTCAGCTGCTCTGACATCTGAAGAAGATTGGCCCAAAGAAAGGTGGCCGTAGCTCCTCTGGCAAAAAAGTTGCCAGTGCCACTGCCAGTAAAAGGAGCAGAAGAAGCAAGTGTCGCCACAATTTCCAAGGAGACTGGTCTGCCCACAGACACTTTTTTGGGAGAAAAAAAACTATGCTTGCAGCAGCGGTGTTCGCTCGGGACCAAGCTGGGAGCAGCACCTCCGCTTCATTGGGCTCAGTGCCACCACGCCTAGTTAGGTCCAAGACCATGAGTGCTGCAGAGGCAGCCACTTTAATTGTTTAATCACCATCGACAAGTGATGTTGGCTCATTGCAAGAAAGTAGCATCCAATCAATTCAGGGTGTAACTCATCTGACAAGTGTTCAACAACCACAGCCGCAAAAACAACCACAGGTGCAACTAGTACAAGCGCAAGTACATGCGCAAGGAGAGGCGCAAGAAGAGGCGCAAGGACAGGCGGAAGGAGAGGCACAAGGAGAGGCACAAGGAAAGGTGCAAGGAGAGGCACAAGGAGAGGTGCAAGGAGAGGCGCAAGGAGAGGCGCATGGAGAAGCGCAACTAGAGGCGCATGGAGCGGCACAACTGCCCACAATGCTTGTTCCTCCAGAAGTAGGGGCACATCAGGAAATCAAGATTCAAGTGGAGGTATCATCCGAGAAAGCCACTCCTCCTGATGATGATCCATTGTCTTCCACATCCCCAGCAAGAAAAAGGTCAAGGAGGGCTACTACTACAAGTTCTTCTTCAAGCTCCCTTCCTTCTGATGATCTTGATGTTGATTGGAACCCACCAATGCAGTCTGAGAGTGAGGCACGCCATGAGTCGACAAAGGTAGCTAAGCCTCAAAGGAAGGTTCCCGCAGGACTTTCACTTATGGCTGATGATGACGATGAGCAAGAAGTGGTGTATTCTGCTGCTGATGAACAGTCTGACGACGACCCAGTCATCACAGTCATCAATCCAGCCCCAGCGGGCATGCAGCAGACATTTTTACCCTATCCCGAATTGCTGCTGAGCGAGATGTGGGCAGCGTGGCACTGGTACCACCACCAATGCAGTTAACTACTACACCAACACGACCTACAGCTTCCATATTTTCTCGTCAGAAGGACCGGCAGGGACCTCCATCCAGCTCAACCTCCATTACCTCAAGTAGTGGTGCTGTAAGTGCACAACAGAGTCATATTCAGCCACACCCATATTCCACTTCATCTGGCATTGAAAGTAGCACCTCCACCACCAGCAGACATCTCCAGTCCCCAGTTTGGGACTTCTTTAGTGTTAGCAAAAAGGCAGAAAACATGGTTGTTTGTTCGATTTGTAAAACTGTAGTTAGTCGGGGTAAGCTTGGTACCAACTATGGTACCGGAGGCCAGAGAGGTCATCTCCAAAAACACCACACTATCATTTGGGAGGCGCACCTAAGGAAGATCTGGGAATACAAAAATACATCAAATCCAAATGTATCCATTCATATTGCATCTGCTGATGATGAAGGGCTGATCGTGCAGGAGGAAGTGAAGAAGCGACAGACATTTTTTCTGGTACACCCAGTACCCCTGGCAGCAGCACTGCAGTGGTAGCTCCCACACCCTCTACCCCAGCAACATGTATGAGCCACAATAAGAGTCTGAGAGAGACACTAATGCGAAAAAATACATCAATGAGCCTAACTGGTTTCAGGAAGTCTTCATCATCATCATCATCATCATCACGTAAAACGGCCCAGACCACCATTAAAAGCCTGTTTTGGTCGGAGGCGCCATTTGTACGCAACCACCCAACTGCACGTCTGTATAACGCAAAGCTGGCAAAAATGCTAGCGCTGGACCTTCTCCCTTTTTCTTTCATGGAAGGGGTGGGTTTTCTAGAATTTGTAGCAACAGTCTGCCCTAAATGGAAGGTTCCTAGCTGGTCCTATTTTGCCAGAGTTGCGGTTCCAGCACTGTATGAAGATGTGCTGGAAGTGATTGGGTCGGCTTTGCAGAAGAGTGCTGTTCACACTATCCACCTGACAACAGACATGAGGACCAGTTGTCAAGCCGTAGATTACATGTGCATCACTGCACACTGGGTCTCTTTTGCAGGGGTTAGAGATAAGATATCTGCAGGTGTTGACAGTGGCACAATTTTTCAAGCTACTCGGAAACATGCAACAGTAGCCATGTTTGCCTTGGAGAAATCTCATACTGCAGTAAACATTTTGGATGAGTTTAAGAGTAAGTTCTCTAAATGGCTGGTAGCAAGAAGTTGCATGATTGGTTATGTTTCCATGGATAATGGCCGTAATATAGTTAAGGCCATGAATACTTCCGAGTGCAGTGTTTGGCACACTGCATTAACATTATTGTTCAAGATATCTTGAAAAGAGAAAACACAGTCTGCAAGTTACTGACCACCTGCCGAAGAATCTGCACACATTTAAGCCTTTCTTTTAAGGCCCCGAAGGAGATGAGGATCATTCAACGTAGCCGTGGAGTGCCAGTCAAAAGACTCATCCAGGAGGTAGCAACACGTTGGAACTCAACCTTCTACATGCTTGAACGTCTTTTCGAGCAGTACTTTGTAATCAATGAGTACGTCAATAGCATTAACATACGGTCTGCTGCAATGAAAGACATTAGGCTAGAGCCGGAGGAATGGGACCTAGTTAAAAGCCTTACAGATATAGATATGCTTTGTCCTTTTGAGGTCTTCACCTGTGAAGTCAGCAGCGAGGACTGTAGTTTGGGCATGCTAGAGCAACAACTGAAGGCGGTGTCTTCAATGTTCCGAGCTGATGTTCACAAACCAGATGCATATCGGTTGGCGGAGAGCTTATTAAGCCGCCTACTTGTCAATGAAAGGCTTAAAAAAATACATTCAGAACAACATTACATTTGTGCCACTATTCTGGATCCACAGTACAAAAAGGCACTGACCAACAAAGTATTCATTCCTTTTGATGAAGAAGATGTTTCAAAGTACAAACATTGGCTAGCTGTGTCAGCCACTCGGTTCAAAAAAGAGCGGCAGGAAATTGAAGGAAACACCTCAAGTACCACTGAAGCAGAAGGCCATCCGGCGTCAAGGTCCACTTCTGTGGCCGAAGGTAGTCACTTTCCCTCACAGCCATTACCGAAAGCAGCAACAGTATCTTCGTCATCATCACCTGCACCAGGCCCAGCCATAATATTGTCGGGAGCGGAATGGATAACTCAGAAAGGGTTTTCTCACTCCAGTGTTGATGCAAAGGAAACACATGGTAGGCAAAGTGGAGCACCACCCAGGGAGGCCCTTGAGTGGATGGTGCAGGCCTATCTGAATGACCCAACAGAGGTCTACATTGATTGTGACCCATTGGTGTATTGGTATGGGAAAAGGCCTCACTGGCCACTGCTCAGCAGGCTGTCTATAAATTATTTGTCTTGCCCACTCGCAAGTGTGTCTTCGAAACGAGTTTTCAGTGCTGCTGGTGCCATTGTCACTTCAAAAAGGTCCCGCCTCTCGCCCAAAAATGTGGAGAGGTTAACAATGATCAAGATGAATCAGCACTTCATACCAACAGATTACAAAATACGTGAATCTACGCAGGAAGAAGAGGGCACCGACTTAGCTGACGGAAGCTCTTCTCTGTTAGCTGACCTACTCCATGTTCAATTCACAGAGTTTGAGGACGAGCTCTACTTCCCTGACAACTAGGCTTGAAAAACGTACTTTTTGTTTTCTTCCGTTCTTTTTGACTTTTATTTCTGTGTGTCTTTCTTTGATTTTCAACTTTTAGCCCAACAAACTTTAATCACAACAAAGCCATTAGCAGCACTGTCTTCATCTTATTTTCCATATTGAAGGTGCCGCTGTCTGCATTCCTGAAGTTCACAACTCAGTCATGCTCCTCTATCATCCTCCTCCAGACTCCCCCTATCCATTTCCCTTAAGGCAGATGGCGGGATTATACAGGATCTAGAAACTGTCGCTTCAGTCCGTACACAAGTCCCCTCAAAAGAAGTGTGACTGGAATGACTCACTATGCTGACTGCACCTTCTAAAATTGACACGAGAGGCTGCCCTGTGGTCCTTCACTTAAGAATAGGATGATGACCAGTGGAACAGTGTCAAGGCCTTGCTCACCTGGCTATCCGGTTAGTTCTGCTGGATATTGAAGACAGTCCAATCCCACCCTGAAACTGCTTGCTCCGGCACACTAGTTATTCACAGTGTACAAAGAACCAGAAGCTCTAGGGGAGGGGGAAGTGGATAAAATAAAAAAAGAGAAACAACACTTGTTCCAGCGTTTTCCACTGTTGAAGAGTTGAATTAATCTGCGATTCACTCATACTTCTTAGGAAAACAGGTGCCTAATAAAACATAAACAATAACAGGTAAATTCAACCTATCCCTAATGGTGTACCTGACTTTTTCCTTCTTTATTTAGTGTGTCGGTAAGTACCTCTCTAATCCTGGTCTCTAGCTTCCAGGCTGATGTTTTTTCTATGTTCTGGGATGTTGCTTATATTCTGTGAAGCTTCTAAAACTAAATAGGATATTGTGGTTAGGATTGCATACATTAAATCCTAAAGCTAAACCAATGATTCTATTTGTTACACACTCACTTGCTTACACGCTCAGAAGCTCTTCAAAATGGGTTCTGTACTTTTACATCAAAGTACTGAAAACGTTTTTAATGAAAGTCTTGCATCAATGAATGTCTTGCAATTAAAGTTCTTTCAGTTCGAGTCTCAAAATTCCAAGAAAAACAATGTTCTATTCACAAAGTTCCAAAACTCGAGAGCAATACCTGAAAACAATGTCCGGTTATTTTTTCACCAGAGTCTTAATAAGAATCTTGAGAGCGTAGACAAAAGATCTTGCCGTTTATAAATGGGTTTTCACTTACTTGATACTCGAAGGGGATGTAATTCTTATCTAACCTTGTTCTTTTTTCTTTTTCTTGCAGGTTGATTCAATTAGTCAGGACAGGAGCCGGGATTCAAAAGAGCAGATTGCCGGAAGACAGGTGAACCTGCGACCACGCCCACTTGAAGCCTTTGCAGATCCAGAAGGGAACAGGAGCGCCAGTGCCGATGAATAGGAGCCGTTCTCAGGTAAGCGGGAGAAAGACGAGTACAAGCGCTGGGTGAAGATCGGGTTGCCTTTTATAGACAGGGCTGGGTGTGGTTCTTACGTGCTGCACGTTGTTCATGAGAAGCGTGCAGTGCTTCGGTTTTTATGCAAATTAGGACTAACATGAGAGGGCTTTGCACGTTGTCTAGGGAATGTCTCTAAGAGAAAGGCCTTGGTAAAAGCAAGAATAATCAAACATACAAAGAAAGAACATCAAGCACATAAACCTAAAGTCTAACAGATGAGTTATTAGAAATACTTCAACAAAGTATGTGTACATGGAAGCTACTAACAAGGACACTACTGTAATGAGAGGGGGCAAGCTCTCTGTTGTGCACTAACCCCAACAAACAGGTAATCAATGATGAGATTGCATGCAGTGGTGGACAACACTGGCTGTCTGGCTCGGATGAAAGCAATTGTTGTTTGTTTGTTTTGCATGAAGTGAATCCTATGTATGTGGTCTGTTATTATTATTTAATCTTTTACACACTGAATGTAACACAAGTGTACTCTGTTACCTTGTTTAATACAAATTGTACTTCTACTGCAGGGGCCAGCCACTACGTTGCATTTTTCAATATGGAAAATGTCCTTGGACTCAGTGTGTAGACAACATTGAGTTTGCCAATAACATACCATGATGATGATGATGAGTCTTGATGATTAAAGTTACATGTCATCTTTATTCTTTACACAGTCACTCCCTGGGATGGATGGATCATCATCATTGTCGGTTTACGGAAGAAATATGGCCGTTTCGTGAGTGGCAAACAACAGGTAAACAAGTCAACAACAACCACAGCAGACCTACATGTCTGTCTAGTCGTGGTAAGGGAGAGGTCGAGCCAGTGTAGTGTATGCCAGAGACCAGACAGCAGTTCATGTAAAATTGTGGCTATGTGGCTTGCTGCATAAAATTAGATATGCTTTGTCTGTCTGTGTCAAAGGGGTATGCTACATCATCAGGTTGGTTCACTCAGTGGTACCTGCCTTCACTGTCTGCATGGCCCTGGCCTGCTGTGTGCAATTACTATCCTTGAAAAGGAGACTCAGAGTACGCACTTTAGAAATGATGCCCAGGCCGGCTTTTACCTTGTGCCATGGGAACAACATCAATCCACAATTCCGCATCCGCCAGGCAGGCAGTGGACAGTGTGTCTGGTCACCAAGATTGATCGACGGAGCGTCAGATGGAATCAATGGAGGAGTACCGCGAATAAGAGGAATGGCTGGATGCATGCAACTTCCCAAATTGAACCCGACAACAACATACAGTTACAGTATCCTCTTCACTTCTCCTTATCTTTTAAATAACGTATTGTTGTGACCTTCTATGAGTGCGACTCTCTGCTTCAAATTCATCCCTACAGCTATTTCATAACTTTCTTTGCTATTTTTAAAACTAATGTACTACTAAGTCATTCTCTCTCTAAGTGAAATTGCGTAATTACAGCAGCCCTATACTGTCAAATAGTTTAGTACTACTTAGTAAGTTGTAGTTAGTACTACTTTTTAGTAACCAAACCATCCGTTAAGCAAACAACTTCATGCATGCACTTCCTTTATGTCCCTTAAAAGATTTATGGAGAATATTCGTATCCAAAGATTTGTTTTTCTTCATTTGTTGTTTGTCCATGCTGTGTTTTTTTTCCTCTCTCCACAAAACTTGCCCAAAGAACCCCATTCCCATCCAAATTTCAAACCCTAAACTTCTTCCCCTGGGCTGTGTGGTTTTCAATGAGGTGTGACTAAATGACGGCAGTAATTCCACACACTTGCTGGAGAGGATAAGGTGTAAGCAACCTCCTCAAATCAATTTTAAGGTAGCTAGATGAATCCTAGGATATGGTAATTCTGCCTAAAAAAACACCAATGAGTATTTTACTATTTTCAAATCAATTCTGTGTATCATGCCCACCATCGATTGGATTCATCGTCAACATCATCCTCCTACATGTCAAGTCTTGTTACGCTGCTGTGTCACTGTTCTTGTTGTAGCCATAATCATTCATGCACTTTTTTTCCCATACTTATCTTCAGCATTGCTTAGGCTACAAATGAAATATACTGTTGCTTATAATACTCATCTCAGGCCACTCAATGTCTCTTTTTTTTCCATTTATTTTTCATATGCTGCTACTGCTAGTGTGGTACCACTCCTACTACCACCTGTACCACACCTACTACTACCACAACAATGGAATTTGTGTCCTGGATGGATTTCATGGGCAACCATAATCGCCATTTGACATGCAGCCAGAGCTGTGCCTAGCTCTATTCTCAAACACGTATCACAGGTAAGATAAGCATTTTGGGGAGGTAAAATAAATTCTAAGACTTGGAGGAGAGGGAAGACTGATAGTAGTTCTAGTAAATTACTTGTAGGCCAATTGAATTCACTAACTCTGTTAGTGGCATTTTTGTACATTTTTGGACGTTTTAGATAATTCATGCTGGTAAGTTTGAGGAAACCAAACATGCAGTAACCCCGCCCACCACCCCACAAAATATTATGAACGCGTACACTATGTTGAAGTATGTAAAATAAATAAATATATATTTACCCTACCAAAAATAAACGAGTCCAAAGACCCAAACAACCCCCCTACCTAACCCCAACAACTGTCCATTTCAATGTCCTGCAAAAGTCCCTCAGAATCCCCAACTCCCAATTCCAACCTCTCCAACAGTCTTTAAAAAAGGGGCAAGGGACACAGTCACTTCCGGCGGTGTCTTGTGGACAGGTGGTCCCGCAGCTCTTTGTGATGTCCGGGAGATGGTGCTGCTGCTTCTCCACCGTGCGCTCCAGGTAGTCCTCTCGGCAGCGTAGCCGGTGCAGGCGTGCCATCCAGGCTCTGTGGGGGCAGCTGCTGGTGTTGTTGCAGCTGAGCGGCAGTGGAGGCGGGAGGCTGTCGGACCATGGCGCGGTACTGGAGGCTGATAGCTGGTGGACCCGGGGGCACTGCAGGAGGATGCAGCTGCTGCCGCTCCTCCTCCTGTTCCCGAGCCCACAGCCGGCTATATTCTGCACAAATGGCCTCCAGTTTCCGGGCCCAGGCCCGGACAGACATCTCCTTTCGGTGAGCCTTTGTTGAGCATCTATGTGAAGAAAGAAAGAAAAATACTGTAACCAATACTCTTTAACAATAATACAAAATAATTTAACAGAAAGTTGTCTCACAGTAACACTAGCAATTTGCAAGCACAGTATGACATTTTGGCATGTATCTTTCCGCCGTATTTGTAGGCCTGTAATATTAGTGGGAGTTTCAGGAATTCTTCTAGCAGCACTATGGACTCACTACATAGTCAGAGAGTCAGAGAGTACACAAGTTTTCTACTTCTGTTCTCTAGTTTTGCAAAAAAAAAAATACTTGTACGTGAACTTGTGGTAGCCGGCATAACGCCAGCTCAGTCAGCTTGCACCCAAGAAAAACAGACACAAGCCATGATGACGCAGACTCGCATTACTTTAAGCAGTAAATGCAGGTGGGGATAGGGAAGCTCTTACTTTTCTTTAGGGGTGGCACTGACCATACTCGGTTACATCAAGGGCTACTGCTCAATGTAATTTATATTTCGCACTGCCCCCCCCGGTCCTTCAGTACTACAAAAGGAAAATTAAGATTATTCATTTCTGATCATGTATCCAGCCGATCACATGATTTTTGCTTATATGATGGATGACTTTAGGTGCTTTGTTGTGATAGATTGAGTGAACAACAGCGATAGTCCACCCATGATTGATACAGCTGAAAGAAAATTATTAACATAGGGAGTGAGTGTGGTACCCATAATTGCCGGAGGAAGGGTCTTGACTCGATATCATTGTCAACTATACAATACATACACAATATATGCTGTGCTTGCAAAGTAAACTACTGTACTGTTACTTCAGTCACGGGAGAATTTCTGAACAATCACAACTTCTAGTATTTGGATTTCCTCTGCTTTGCTACTCTGGCACAGACATGCTGTTCAAACAAAGTAACACTCTTCATTCACTAAGCGTCTGCTCTACAGACACCTCTGCTGTATCTATGTGGAAGAAGATACCATCCAGGCTTCCAAAGTAAATGACTAACATTCTTAATGTCTCAACTGTACCAACTTTACTATTTCTTAACTACCAACTAACACCCTTTTCATTTTATTTGATAAACCACCGTCTTGACTTGCATTTGAGTTTCACCCAAATGATAATGCACACCACACATGCATTTTCTGACACTGGCAGTCATCTTTTCTTTCTCTTCCAACCCCCCTTGCTTCAAGCAGCCATGCATCTGATTCCTTCCTATCAGCCACCTCTGCATGCATTCAAAAACACCTATCATTCTTTACAGCCATAAATGTTACGACTCACTCATCCTTCCTTACACCCTTCTTTCCCTTTTAGTTCATCACATCCCTCAAATTCATCTGATCTGACTTAGCTTTACAATAAAAGTTTCACAGCTGAGCTGAAGTCAAATAGAGGGGGCCATTGCTTACTCGAGAATTACCGCCGCTAATGCTATGGCTAAGTCAAGAGTGACTGTCTTCTCTGTGATTGGCAAAAATGTAGTTCTAAATTAGTAACTGTTCATACCAGTACAGTGTACTTCTACTACTGTACTGTCTACTGTACAGTACATCATACACCCCTTTGCGAGCCTACTCTAAAATGTCAATAAGTAAGGAGTAAAATAACTTGCCACCGTCTGTCGCTGCTGAGCACTCCCCCGCAGCAGCTCCTCCTGGTGGGATTTGTGGCGCTGCTGCATTCGCCCCTGGAGTGGACCTCTCCGCGCTGCTGGCCCCGGCACTAGTGGTGGGAAGTGCCTCATCCGATGTTGTGAAGACGCCTAGAAAAAACATGTCATATTTTAAAATGCCATACACCACCCCCTATTTCGTCTCGTCATGGAAGAGAAAATGTTAAACAATTTTTAATTATTGGGACTGAAAAAAAGTCACGGTTTTGGGAAGGGTGTTAACTTATATGCTTAGCCATAACATGCAACACTTTTTGGCACAACTGATGAATGCTTGCTTTTTAACGTGCAACATTTTTCTAATTACAGATAGAACCACATACTCCTCATCACCACCAGGAGGACTTGAAGTTCCAACAAGGTGAGGGCTCCCGAGTCCCGCACAGTTACTATTAATAATGAGATGTGTTAAGTTGAGGGAAGGGTAATTAAACTTTAACGTCATCTATCACCACTGCTCGCTGGGAATACTGCGCTATTAAAAATAAAGAAATTGTTTTTTTATTTCTTATTTGAAAATAAAACTTTAAAACTAAAAAACACTGTGTGGTTTTTTTCACGAGTGAGTGAGCGGAAGGATTTGCAGTTGCACTACTGCACTTTGCAAGCATGCTTCCATGACGCTGATAGGTCGGGACTCTGTAGTCTTCTTCTGTTCTTCTGGGTCATATAATCATTGGTCAGACACACTAGATAGCCCGTCAGGGGATTGGGGTTCAACTTCTGGTCTGACTGAGGTATGTGGAAAGTCGAACTGCACCTATCATCAACAATGTCCTATTTCTCTTGTCCATACTTCTGTATGTGTAGAATAGTCCCTGAAACACTAGCAGTATGATATGTGCAATTATCAAATCAAAAATCCAACTGCTAGCTTATTCTTGGTGGACATTGGCATTTTGTTGTTGGAAATTGTCAAAACACTAACATTAAGAAGACTGGTATAGACAGCAAGGGCACTCAGTGCCTCTAGAGCTATTGCTGGATCAGAGTTTTGATTAACACTGTTTGCCGACTGGGCAAGATTAGCTACCTACACAGACCGACTCATAATTATAGAATAGTAGATAAACTTTATTGTACAGTTAATAAAAACCATTACAAATATTTAAAATACCAGAATTTAAAAAGTAGAAGATGAACACTAGACAGCAAATAAACAGGTAATGAGTCGTAAAAAAAAAATGTTTAAATTAATATTGTGCTTAAAAATTGCCATATCTGGGACAGGGAGAACATTTGTGTTTAATGTACGAGTTCATGATGGAAATTAGGACTTTACCAAGGCTCCTCTCTTTTTCTCGAAATTACTTATGTATTTGACTGCTCCACAAATAAGATGAGGGTCCACAGAACACAGTGTTTGTATAATAGCGGACCGACAGGTACGTACTCCAATTTATTGAACTTCACTCTTAGGGCCCCATTAGGATGACGGGCGGACATTGTCCGCCCGCCACCCTATCGTAGAACGGGACCGCCCGCCATAAGGGCAGGGGTCCCGTGGGGGGAATTAGGATGTGCCCGCCACAGTGGCGGGAACATCCTGTAGTTTTTGCATTGTGGCGGGCGGTGCACTCTGCACCGCCCGCCACAATGTAAAAAATGCTGTTTTGCATTTGCATATGCAAATGTGGGGGGGTACCATAGGTACCCCCGATGTGCCCCCCAGACATAGGCGCCAACCTGGGGGCCCTGCAGGGGGCCCCCGCAGCAATCACCGCATGCCTTTCCGTGGCGGCATTGCCGCCATTGAAAGGCCTCTGCATTTTGCCATTGTAATATGGCTGGCGGTGTCTATTGGACACCGCCACCATATTAATCTATTACCGCCGCGGTCGCAAGCCGACTGCGGCGGTAAAGTGGCGGATGGTCTTTCCGTCCGCCGCTGTCCCCTCCGCCATCCTAATCAGGCGGAGGGGAACACGAGATTGGTTGTCGGGCGGATTGCCTCCCTGGCAGAGGCAATCCGCCCGATATCGTAATGGGGCCCTAAGTCTGCTCCGGCGTTCCAAATTCATGGCGGGGTAGATGCAGATCAGATGAATTAAGTCTTGTTTTCTTGCTCCACACAATTCGCACCCTTTATTTTCTTGTATCCGCCATTTTGGTTGATCAAAGTTTGTTGGAAGGTTACCCAGCCTCAATGTAGGATGTCTCAATTTGATATGCGCTGAGAAGGCAAGTTGTGGATATGCTGCCGGAACCAGTTTTTATATGATTGTATTGTCATTCAGGCATATTCACAATGACTCAAAGATGACTTATCGTTAATTAACTCATAATAATAGTAAATAGTAGTAGCACAGAGAGTGATGGTAGAGGCAGGAAAATAATGTAGAAACAGTCTACAAGAAGATCAAAGACTATTTTGTAAAAAATAGAATTAGGAAACAGTTTGGAATGAATAGGAGCTGTAAAAGTTAGGGAAGTATAAATATTAATATTAACAACAGAACAACTTACTGGGGCCAGCAGAAGAGCCTGCAGAGGACCGATCCTGCCCACCTCGTTCCGCCGGAGTCTCAGGTGTGGTCTTCTTGCCCCTGGGAGGTGCTGATGATCATGAAATAAACACAAACATGGATGATTGTTGTTTTGAAATATTTGATTTCTTTGACCACAATCTAAAATTATCTCGGGGAAACAAATTACCAACAATTGCACTACATGTATTGATTGACCTATCTGATCTGGTCTACTAGGATAGATAGTACAGTATTGCTGGATTCGCAGACCGGCTGCTTGGATAGTTATGTATATCACTATATCCAAGGCCAGGGATCTCCACGCCTAGCAGGTGAAGCATATCCTGCTCCCGGTCAAGGAGGTCAGCCCACCGGTGCGTCGCCTGATGGTAGGTGGGCCGTACCCACGACTCCCTACGCATCGCCCGGCACACCTTATACCACAGCTGGTGACGTTCCCGGACGCTATACTACTAGCGCCCGGAAACAGAAATACGCAACGCAAAACAAGATGGCCACGCCCACCTAGGACCGCATGGGTAACTTCGCAGTCGGCGCGCTGAGAGCGGGCCGCAAACACGCAAAGCGCCCCGCGAAAACGCAAAAATAAAAATCCGCAAATTTGCATAAATTCGCGGATAATGCAGAACGCAAATTCGCTTTCGCACGAATTTGCGTACCGCGAATTTGCAAATTTCGCCCATACTTACACATGACACAGATATACTTACACCATCGTGCATGGGGTCCTATGTCATCACATGGTTGTAGTTTAAGCACCAGTGCCGAGAGAAGCACAGAGTTGCAATATATTTATGTAAATATATTGCATCTCTGTGGTTCGGAAGTACCTTAGCATGCTGTAGGTGAAGTGTTTACTGTATCATGCTACAGCACTTCCTTATAGTTCTGTAGGTATACATTTACCATACACCACAAATGAATTCTTTCACTCAATTATGTAGTACGTATACATTCATATAAACGTTCATACACCAGCATACAAATTTAGTTCTGAAAATAAATTTTTTTTCTTCCTTTTTTTCGTTTTTTAAAAAAAAAGAGAAAAGTCAACAGAATGAACAAAACCATGAACTTTGAAGGAATTAAAAATAAAACTAGCATTGATGGTTATCAATTGCTCTGCAAACTAGGTCTACTGACTGCTCCCCATAACAAATTAAATGACTGCACTTCGCGCAGTGTATTTTAACTTTCACAAATTGGGGTTGTATGTCTGGTGGTGATATTGAAGGTGATGCCCCAGAGGTACTTGGTATTGCCGGTGGTGGACGTGTATTTTGGAGCAGTCTTCTACATTCTTCGCTAGCATAGTTCACAGGATGCAGTGGTTCAAGGTGCTAGCGCATACTAGAAGTGCCACATGAATATTTCTTGTTGGGATCTCCTCTGGACAGCACTGGCTAGCAAATATTGCATTTCACTTTCATAGCATTACATTTATTTTGCCCCTCAGGAAAAGTAAAACAATTTCCATCCGATGGATGTGTACCTTTCGGGATGGGGAGGTTCTGGTAGAAATTGTTCAGCAACAATTTCATCAAAATCAGATGTTTGTTCCAGCGGTGTAGCCATTTTTTTCTCCAAAAAAGAAATACAGATTTCAAACGAAGAAAAAGTGAGGTTCTTCCCAGAACAGGACTTCTCCTAAGGAAGGTCTATGAAGAGTAAATATAATGGGTGGGGTTCTTCAATAGTTAGAACAGTAAGTGTTATAAACCAATCAAATCTCTTTTTTTGGTCACATCGGATTCGCGTTGAGTGCGTACATGCAACACATACCGAGCGAAATTGCATTTAAAAGTAATATAAATTTATTACAACTAAAAGAATATTTTTGTTGCCTTACTATTTATATTAAATACATATATATATCTTTTTGTGTATTGAAAAAAAAAACGGAAGTTGCGCATCCACCGCGTTGAAGATGTAGATGATGTCATGCGGAAACGCGCAAGTGTGGCATGGCGTGATACGTATATGTCGCGATTGAGTTTGAAGTCGCGTACGGGTCGCATAGCGATAGCGCATGAAAATACGCACCAGTCGCACACCCTACACGGATCATATGGAACAATTGAAAAACGGCCTCTACGTTTCACGCAGTAATCGACAGAGGTGCGCTTTGTATGCAGGACTGCTTAAAAAATTGTAAAAAAAAAAAAGAAAATATTGTAAAAATATTGAAAAAAATGAATTACATAAATATTTTAATTTCTATTAAAGAAAAATATTAAAAATACGTTATGCAATGTAAAAAATAAGATCTTTAAAAATAAATAGAGTAAAAAATTTAATAAATCAGTACCAAAGAAATTAATATAACAATTAATACATTTAAAATTTTAATTGAAAAAACCTTTGATATTCACTGAAAAAACCATAGGTTTCAAATGTGTTATAGTTAGGAATTATCATTTTAAAAACATTTGAAATATACTGAAATAACCATAGGTTTTAGGGGTGTTATAGTTAGCTGGACATTTCACTCATACAAAACCAATGAAATCCCTCCGTTATATTTAGTTGTACTAACTGTAACTCGCACGCCCGCAATCCACTGCTGATGATGTCACATAATACATCATTTATGACATGGTCAGTGACATCACTGATGACATCGCTGATTACATCTCAAATGACATCACTGATGATATCACTGATGACATCATCCACGTGACAATCAGATACACCTCATCATACACTAGTATAACCTTTCATCATTCAATGTAAAATACAGAGCACCATATTTGAATACATTGACACACCAATACAAGTTTCTAAAAACCCACTCAGTGATTCCTAGATCTACACACATATCGAATCACTTACCTTTAGATTCACTCATACATGCTGTCAATGAGCAATAGAACATTATCAAATATACTTATACACCTATATCGACATTACACACCAGCACACATCCTATTCACTTATGTAGTAATCCTACTCATTTATGCAAACAATGGATCATACTTACATTTACTCAGCTGCACACCTATACAAACACCACTTAATGTATTCATATACATAGTAGATCATACTTAGTGTGATATAAAATCACTATTACAAGTATACAGTTATCCATACAGTGACTCATACAATCACTGACTCTTATTTATACGTATTTATATAGAACTGTCACATACACTGCATTTTATTTTTCTAGTTTGTTGGACATGTACCATTGAGAGATATATTTGCTCATCACCACACGCATAAAGATATTCACTCACCCAAATAACTGATATAACATGTAGTCTTAACACATCTTTGGGCAGTCACACACACCCCCACCGAACCACACACACATTCACTCTCCCATACAAATACTCAGTTAACTAATCAATAACTCATATAGACTTTTACATACCTAATAACACACTAGTGCAGCAGTTTACACAACAACTGACAAAGTGATACAGATATTCACATAGTTTAGTCACTATCCAATATATTTAGTGAGACATTATTATTATTATTATTATTATTATTATATAAAATTTGTAACGCGCGCAGTTACCCAGGGGCATCCCGGCGCTGTATAAATTATATACATTATAAATTAGTCCAGTAAACAGTGAATCACACTCCTACTAAATCCTCCATCCAGATATTTATATATCCACTAATTCTTCAATGCAGAATGCTATATATAATACATATTTAAATAACGAACCAAGCCACATTCACAGGATGATGTAATCAGTGATGTCATCAGTGATGTCATTTGAGATGTCATCAGTGATGTCATCAGTGATGTCACTGACCATGTCATAAATTATGTAATATGTGACATCATCAGCAGTGGATTGCGGGTGCTCAAGTTACAGTTAGTACAACTATCTATAACAGAGGAATTTCAATGGTTTTGTACGAGTGAAATGTCCAGCTAACTATAACACCCCTAAAACCTATGTTTTTTTTATGAATTTCAAAGGTTTTTTAAAGGATAATTCTTAACTATTAGATATGTAAAACCTATGTTTTTTTTCAGTGAATATATATATGAACAAGGAAGTAGGAGACTTCCGAAACGCGTAGATGTAATTTGTCTAAGTACAATAAGTGTCTTTTAAAACCCTACCTTGGAGTGCTGGATGATTGTCTACTCTGCTTTTAAATGATCATATATATATATATATATATATATATATATATATATATATATATATATATATATATCCTACTGGCGGTCGCCAGTAGGTAGTTGTAGTTAGGACCTAGTTTCCATAGGAAATCCACAACATTCTATTTGGCATAACTTTGGTGCTGGTCGACGAATCTTCACAGAATTTTCCAAGAAAATGGCCTGCTCCGCTCCACTCCTTCCCTGAAAGTTTGGGGTTGATTCGTCAAGCGGGGGCCGAGAAGAAAGGGGGGTCCCAAAACATGTTTTCCCCAAGCAATTTTCCATAGGACCTTTAAGACAGGCTAAAGCCAGAACTGCTGAACGGAATTACACCAAATTTGGCAAAAAGGTAGAGTTCAGTTCGCAGATTAGGCTTTTTGATAAATGGTGTAAATCTGTTCAGTAGTTCCTGAGAAAATCAAAAGTAAAATCATAGATATTTCTCTGTACTCTACTCTGTACTGTACTCTGTACCTTCCCGAGCACAAGCTTTATGCTAATTGGTGGTCAACACTCTAAACCAGGAAGTGTTGGCAGCCATCTTGTGCCTCGGTAGAACCGAGGCACAAGAAAGCAGCAAATGAAACATGAAAAAAACGCAAAGAGGGCAGGGTAGAAACACCCTGACCCCCTAGGCCTCCTCATGGGGTCCCACAAGGACCACCAAGGGCCCAAAAAATTATTATTTTTTTTTAAATCATAGGATACGCATAGGTACGCGTACCCCATGAAAAAATAAAAATCCCGGTCTGATTTTTTTGTAATTAGCCCCCGGGGGGACCAAATCCTGAGGGCTTATGAAAAAAAGTGTGGGGGGGGCCCCAATCTCCCCCACACTGCCCCAGGGACTGCCACCCCCGGGGCAAAGTAAGTATGATAGTGGGGGGCACTCGCCCTCCCGCAGCCCCGTGGACCGCCACCCCCGGCGCTTAGATATGTATGGTGGGGACCGCCACTTCCCAGGGCATAATTATTAGGTATGCGGGGGCTCATGGGCCCCCCGCAGTTTCCCCAGGGGCTGCCACCCCCCGGGGCTTAGATATGTAGGGTGTGGGCCTCCAAGGCCCCCAGCCCCGGGGGCCGCCACCCCCGGGGCTTTATTATTAAGTATGCAGGGGGTTGATGGCCCCGGACCACCCCCCGGGGCTTCGTTTTTAATCAAAAATATTAAACACCTGTATGGGGGGCTCAAGCCCTTCCACATGCCCCAGGGACTGCCACCTCCCCTGGGCACTAATATTTAAATTGGGGGGTCCATGACGGGCCCCCCAGCTCCTATGACCACCACTCCTGGGGCTTTTAACAGATGGGAGGGGGCCCCGCGGCTCCCCGGGACAGTGCTATTTGCTATGGTAGGGCGGGAGCCTAGCGGCTCCCGCCCTACCATAGCAAACTGCTTTGATTTTTGAAAGAGAGAGCAGGAAACCTGCTCTCTCTTTCAAAAATCAAAGTGTATTGCTTTTCTGCATGGGGAGCAGCATGTTAGCTGCTTCCCAAGCTGAAAAGCAATGCTGGTTCCTGCAGGATGCTGAGACCGTGGGGGGCTTGGGGACCTCCCAATGGTCCCCAAGCGGAGAGGGCAGGCCCCGGGGGAGGGGGTCCCCGGGGCCATAAGTTGCCCAGGAGGGTGGCCACGCAGCCCCCCTCCGCCATTAAAATTAAATACAATAATGAAAAAGGCATCCCCCAGGGGATGGGGCCCCCGGGGCCTTAAGGGAGCATAGGAGGGGGGCTATGCAGCCCCCCTCAAGAAAGAAAATAAAAAGGTTGGCCATGCCCCTGGGGATGGGGTCCCCGGGGCCAGAATTGGCCATGGGAGGGGGCCACATGGCCCCCTTCCTGTAAAAATAAATAAATATAATAGAATTGGGGCAGGCCCAGGGGGTTCTCCAGGAACAAAAAAAAGAAAAAGAAGGGGACTACACAGCCCCCCTTCTAAAAAGCAGATTTTAAAGAAAAACGGGATCCAGAAGAGGCCATGCCTCCTCCCTGCAGCTCTCTGCAAACGCACCCCCTGGCATGTTTGCAGAGGGGGAACTAATTCCCTTTGCATACTGGGGGTCCTTGGTGGCCAACTAGCCCACCAGGAGCCTCCAGTATGGGCCAGGGGGCTGCGTTGCAGAGAGGTGTAAATAGGGGCGTGGCCTCATTATACTTCTGCAATGCAGCCCCCTGGCGCATATTGGAGGTTCCTGGTGGGCTAGTTGGCCCCCAGGGAGCCCCAGTATGCAAGGGGAATTAGTTTGTGCGTACGGAGTCGGGGGTCCGGCGCACCTGCCATCAGGCGACGCACCGGTAGGCTGACCTCCTTGACCGGTAGCAGGACCTGCTCCACCTGCTAGGCGTGGAGATCCCTGGCCTTGGTGAGTAGCTATTTAATAACTACTTTGTTTTCTTCTGCTCTGTGTTATAATGCTTGTATATGTTTTTCCCGAAGAGCAAGAATGCTGCCGATTTGATTACATTGCAGGTAAATTAATGTTTAAATAGCTTCTGTGATTGCAAGTGCTGCTCGCCTGCTCAGTGGCGTTGCTACTATGCTTACTTGTTTGCAACTTTGCGCTCATTTGAGCAGAACTGTGTAATGCTAGAGAGACTACAGACTCAAGTCTAGTCCTTCCTTTGTACTTCTGCTGCCACTAAGAAGATATAGTGGTGGATTAATAGGTTGAGTATATTATGACTTGTTATTTAGTAGTTGGACATTTTTTAGTGGTCTGCAATGATGATGACGGACTGTGTCTGTCACGTCGGGTGCTGCTGAGTGCTGGCAGTCGTAGTAGAACCTTTTTGTTGTTGGTTTAGTTAGTGATTTACATAACTTTCCAAGTAGACGGTCTGCGATTCCAGCAATACTGTACTATCTATCCTAGTTGACCAGATCAGATAGGTCAATCAATACATGTAGTGCAATTGTTGGCAATTTGTTTCCCTGAGATAATTTTAGATTGTGGTCAAAGAAATCAAATATTTCAAAAAAACAATCCTCCTTGTTTGTGTTAATTTCATGATCATCAGCACCTCCCAGGGGCAAGAAGACCACACCTGAGACTCCGGCAGAACAAGGTGGGCAGGATTGGTCCTCTGCAGGCTTTTCTGCTGGCCCCAGTAAGTTGTTCTGTTGTTAATATTAATATTTATACTTCCCTAACTTTTACAGCTCCTATTCATTCCAAACTGTTTCCTAATTCTATTTTTTACAAAATAGTCTTTAAACTTCTTGTAGACTGTTTCTACATTATTATCCTGCCTCTACAATCACTCTCTGTGCTACAACTATTTACTATTATTATGAGTCGGTCAGTGTAGGTAGCTAAGCTTGACCAGTCGGCAAATGGTGTTAAACAAAACTCTGGTCCAGCAATAGCTCTAGAGGCACTGAGTGCAGTCCTCTGGGTTGCCCTTGCTGACTATTCCAGTCTTCTTAATGTTAGTGCTTTTACAATTTCCAACAAAAAAATGTCAATGACCACCAAGAATGAGCTAGTAGTTGGCTTTTTGATTTGATAGTGGCACATACCATACCGCTAGTGTTTCAGGGACTATTCTGCACATACAGAAGTATGGACTAGAGAAATAGGACATTGTTGATGATAGGTGCAGTTCGACTTTCCACATACCATAGTCAGAACAGAAGTTGAACCCCCAATCCCCTGACTGACTATCTAGTGTGTCTGACCAATGATTATATGACCCAGAAGAACAGAAAAAGACTACCGAGTCCCGACCTAACAGAGTCACGGAAGCATGCTTGCAAAGTGCAGTAGTGCAACTGCAAACCCTTCCCCTCACTCACTGTTGAACCAAAACCAGTTTTATTTTCAAATAAGAAATAAAAAAACAATTTCTTTATTTTTAATAGCGCAGTATTCCCAGCGAGCAGTGGTGATAGATGAAGTTAAAGTTTAAACACCCTTCCCTAGTATATACTTCAATTTAACACATCTAATTATTAAAAGTAACTGTGCGGGACTCGGGAGCCCTCCCCTTGTTGGAACTTCAAGTCCTCCTGGTGGTGATGAGGAGTAGGTGGTTCTGTCTGTAATTTGAGAAATGTTGCACGTTAAAAAGCAAGCATTCATCAGTTGTGCCAAAAAGTGTTGCATGTTATGGCTAAGCATATAAGTTAACACCCTCCCCAAAACCGTGACTTTTTTTAGTCACAATAATTAAAAATTGTTTAACATTTTCTCTTCCATTATGAGACGAAATAGGGGGTGGTGTATGACATCTAAAAATATGACATGTTTTTTCTAGGGGTCATCACAACATCGGATGCAGCACTTTCCACCACCAGTGCCGGGGCCAGCAGCGAGTAGGGGTCCACTCCAGGGGCGGATGGAACGGCGCCACAAGTGCCACCAGGAGGAGCTGCTGCGGGGGATGGCTCAGCAGCGGCGGACGGTGGCAAGTTATTATACTCCTTACTTATTGACATTTTAGAGTAGGCCTGCAAAGGGGTGTATGATGTACTGTACAGTAGACAATACACTAGTAGAAGTACACTGTACATTTTTGCCAATCACAGAGAAGACAGTCACCCTTGATTTAGCCATAGCATTAGCAGCGGTAGTTCTCGAGTAAGCAATGGCCCCCTCTATTTGACTTCAACTCAGCTGTGAAACTTTTATTGTGAAGCTAAGTCAGATCAGATGAACTTGAGGGGTGTGATGAACTAAAAGGGAAAAAAGGGTGTAAGGAAGGACAAGCGAGTCAGAACATTTATGACTGAAAAGAATGATACATGTTTTTGAATGCATGCAGAGGTGGCTGATAGGAAGGAATCAGATGCATGGCTGCTTGAAGCAAGAATGGTTGGAGGAGAAAGAAAAGATGACTGCCTGTGTGGGTAAATCAGAAAATGCATGTGTGGTGTGCATTGCAATATATCATTTGGGTGAAACTCAAATGCAAGTCAAGACGGTGGTTTACCAAATAAAATGAAAAGGGTGTTAGTTGGTTGTTGAGAAAAAGTAAAGTTGGTACAGTTGAGACATTAAGAATGATAGACGTTTACTTTGGAAGCCTGGATGGTATCTTCTTCCTCATAGATACAGCAGAGGTGTATGTAGAGCAGACGCTCAGTGGATGAAGAGTGTTACTTTGTTTGAACAGCACGTCCGCGCCAGAGTAGCAGGAAATCGAAATACTAGAAGTTGTGATTGTTCAGAAATTCTCCCTGGACTAAGGTAACAGTACAGTAGTTTACTTTTTCAAGCACAGCATATATTGTGTATGTATTATATAGTTGACAATTATATCAAGTCAAGTCCCTTCCTCCGGCAATTATGGGTACCACCCTCACTCCCTGTTTTAATAATTTTCTTTCAGCTGTATCAATCATGGGTGGACTATCGCTGTTGTTCACTCAATCTATCATAACAAAGCACCTAAAGTCCTCCATCATATAAGCAAAGATCATGTGATCGGCTGGATACATGATCAGAAATGAATAATCTTAATTTTCCTTTTGTAGTACTGAAGGCCCGGGGGGCAGTGCAAAATGTAAATTACATTGAGTAGTAGCCCTTGATGTAACCGAGTATGGCCAGTGCCACCCCTATAGAAAAGTGAGAGCATTTTTTAAACCTCTCTGCAATACCCATTGCTGTTTTTTTAAGCAGACTTACAATATCCTAGGATTCATCTAGCTGCCTTAAAATTGATTTGAGGAGGTTGCTTGCACCTTTTCCTCCCCAGCAAGTGTGTGGAATGATTGCTGTCATTTAGTCACACCTCAATGAAAACCACACAGCTTGGGGGAAGAGGGTTAGGGTTTGAAAATTGGATGGGAATGGGGTTCTTTGGGAAAGTTTTGTGGATAGAGGAAAAAAAACACAGCATGGATAAACAACACATGAAGAAAAAGAAATCTTTGGATACGAAGATATCCATAAATCTTTTAAGGGACATTAAGGCAGTGCATCATGAAGTTGTTTGCTAAATGGATGGTTTGGTTACTGAAAATTAGTACTAACTGCAACTTACTAAGTAGTACTAAACTATTAGACAGTACAGGGCTGCTGTAATTACGCAATTTCACTCAGAGAGACAATGACTTACTAGTACATTAGATTAGTTTTAAAAGTAGCAAAGAAAGTTATGAAATACCTGTGGGGGTGAATTTGAAGGAGAGAGTCACACTCATAGAAGGTCACAACAATAAGGTATTTAAAAGATAAGGAGAAGTGAAGAGGATACTGTAACTGTATGTTGTTGTTGTCCTGTTCAATTTGGGAAGTTGCATGCATCCAGCCATTCTTCCTATTCACGGTACTCCTCCATTAATTCCAATTGACACACCGTTGATCAATCTTGGTGACCAGACACACTGTCCATTGCCTGCCTGGCAGATGCAGAATTGCGGATTGATGTTGTTCCCATGGCACAAGGTAAATGCCGGCCTGTAATTGTTGACGGAAAAACAGGAAGGGATATTAAAACAGCACTGAGAAAAGATGCGTACTCTGAGTCTCCTTTTCAAGGATAGTAATTGCACACAGCAGGCCAGGGCCATGCAGACAGTGAAGGCAGGTACCACTGAGTGAACCAACCTGATGATGTAGCATACCCCTTTGACACAGACAGACAAAGCATATCTAATTTTATGCAGCAAGCCACATGCCACAATTTTACATGAACTGCTGTCTGGTCTCTGGCATACACTACACTGGCTCGACCACTCCCATACCACGACTAGACAGACATGTAGGTTTGTTGTGGTTGTTCTTGACTTGTTTACCTGTTGTTTGCCACTCACGAAGCGGCCATATTTCTTCCGTAAACCGACAATGATGATGATCCATCCATCCCAGGGAGTGACTGTGTAAAGAATAAAGATATTATGTAACTTTAATCATCAAGACTCATCATCATCATGGTATGTTATTGGCAAACTCAATGTTGTCTACACACTGAGTCCAAGGACATTTTCCATATTGAAAAATGCAACGTAGTGGCTGGCCCCTGCAGTAGAAATACAATTTATATTAAACAAGGTAACAGACTACACTTCAGTTACATTTAGTGTGTAAAAGGTTAAATAATAATAACAGAACACATACCTAGGACTCACTTCATGCACAACAAACAAACAATTGCTTTCATCCGAGCCAGACAGCCAGTGTTTTTCACCACTGCACGCCATCTCATCATTTATTACCTGTTCCACTTGTCATCATCTTAGTCTTAAGGTAAGGGCCACAGGGCAGCCTCTCTTGTCAATTTCAGAAGGTGCAGTCAGCATAGTGAGTCATTCTAGTCCCACTTCTTTTGAGGCGACTCGTGTATGGACTGAAGCAACAGTTACTAGATTCTGCGTAATCCGGCTATCTGCCTTGAGGAAAATGTATAGGGGGAGTCTGGAGGAGGAGGATAGAGGAGCATGCCTGGGTTGTGAACTTCAGGAATGCAGACAGCAGCATCTTCAATATGGAAAATAAGACGAAGATAGTGCTGCTGATGAATTTGTTGTGATTAAAGTTTTGTTGTGCTAAAAGTTGTATATCAAAGTAAGACACACAGAAATAAAAGTCATAAAGGACGGAAGAAAACAAAAAGTACGTTTTTCAAGCCTAGTTGTCAGGGAAGTAGAGCTCGTCCTCAAATTCTGTGAATTAAACATGGAGTAGGTCAGCTAACAGAGAAGAGCTTCCGTTACCTAAGTCGGTGTCCTCTTCTTCATGCGTGGATTCACATATTTTGTAATCTGGTGGTATGAAGTGCTGATTCATCTTGATTATTGTTAACCTCTCCGCATTTTTGGGCAAGAGGCGGGACCTTTTTGAAGTGACAATAGCACCAGCAGCACTGAAAACTCGTTCCGAAGACATGCTTGCGAGTGGGCAAGACAAATAATTTATAGCCAGCCTGCTGAGCAGTGGCCAGTGAGGCCTTTTCCCATACCAATACACCAATGTGTCACGATCAATGTAGACCTCTGTTGGGTCATCCAGATAGTTCTGCACCATCCACTCAAGGGCCTCTCTGGGTGGTGTTACACTTTGCGTACCATGTGTTTCCTTTGCATCACACTGGAGCGAGCAAACCCTTGCTGAGTTATCCAATCCACTTCCGACAATATTATGGCTGGGCCTGGTGCAGGTGATGATGACGAGGATACTGTTGCTGCTGTCGGTAACGGCTGTGAGGGAAAGTGACTGCCTACGGCCGCAGAAGTGGACCATGACGCCGGATTGCCTGCTGCTTCCGAAGTACTTGTGGTGTTTCCTTCAATTTTCTGCTGCCCTTTTTTTAACCGAGTGGCTGACACAGGAAACCAATGTTTGTACTTTGAAACATCTTCTTCATCAAAAGGAATGAATACTTTGCTGGTCAGTGCCTTTTTTACCATGGATACATAATAGTGGCACAAATGTAATGTACTGAATGTTTTTTTTTAAGCCTTTCATTGACAAGTAGGCGGCTTACAAAGCTCTCCACCAACCGATATGCGTCTTGTTTGTGAACATCAGCTCGGAACGTTGAAGACACCTCCTTCAGTTGTTGCTCTAGCATGAACAACAACGGGATAGCTTTGCCCAAACTACAATCCTCCCTTCTGACTTCACGGGTGAAGACCTCAAAAGGACGTAGCATGTCTGTCAGGCTTTTAACTAGGTCCCATTCCTCCGGCTCTAGCCTAATGTATTTCATAGCAACAGACCGCATGTTAATGCTATTGACATACTCATTGATTACCAAGTACTGCTCAAACAGACGTTCAAGCATGTAGAAGGTTGAGTTCCAACGTGTTGCCACCTCCTGGATGAGTCCTTTGACTGGCAGTCCACGGCTACGATGATGATCCTCATCTCCTTCCGGTCCTTAAAAGAATGGCTGAAATGTGTGCAGATTCTTCGGCAGATGGTCAGTAACTTGCTGACTTTGTTTTCTCTTTTCAAGAAATCTTGAAAAATAATGTTAATGCAGTGCGCCAAACAAGGCACTCTGAAGTAGCCACCATCATTCATGGCCTTAACTATAATACTGCCATTATCCGTGCAAACATAACCAATCATGCAACTTCTTGGCACCAGCCATTTAGAGACCTTAATCTTAAACTCATCCAACAATTTTTACTGCAGTATGAGATTTCTCCATGGCAAACATGGCTACTGTTGCATGTTTCCGAGTAGCTTTAAAAATTGTGCCACTGTCAGCACCTGCAGATATCTTATCTCTAACCCCTGCAAAAGAGACCCAGTGTGGAGTGATGCACATGTAATCTACGGCTTGGCAACTGGGCCAAATTTCTGTTGTCAGGTGGATAGTGTGAACAGCACTCTTCTGCAAAGCTGACCCAATCACTTCCAGCACATCTTCATGTAGTGCTGGAACCGCAACTCTGGCAAAATAGGACCTGCTAGGAACCTTCCATTTAGCGCAGACTGTTGCCAAAAATTCTAGAAAACCCACCCCTTCCACTAAAGAAAAAGGGAGAAGGTCCAGCGCTAGCATTTTAGCCAGCTTAGCGTTATGCAGACGTGCCGTTGGGTGGTTGCGTTAAAATGGTGCCTCCAACCAAAAGATGGTTTTAATGGTTGTCTGGACCGTTTTACATGATGATGATGATGATGATGCAGACTTCTTCAAACCAGTTAGGCTAATTGATGTTCTTTTTCGCATTGGTGTCTCTCCCAGTCTCTTAGTGTGGCTCATACATGTTGCTGGGGTAGAGGGTGTGGGCGCTACCACTGCAGTGCTGCTGCCAGGGGTACTGGGTGTACCAGAAAAAATGTCTGTCGCTTCTTCACTTCCCCCTGCACGATCAGCCCCTCGTTATCATCAGATGCAATATGAATGGATACATTTGGATCTGTTGTACTTTTGTATTCCCAGATCTTCCTTAGGTGCGCCTCCCAAATCATAGGGTGGTGTTTTTGGAGATGACCTCTCTGGCCCCCGGTACCATAGTTGGTACCAAGCTTACCCTGACTAACTACAGTTTTACAACTCGAACAAACGACCATGTTTTCTGCCTTTTTGCTAACACTAAAGAAGTCCCAAACTGGGGACTGGAGATGTCTGCTGGTGGTGGAGGTGCTACTTTCAATGCCAGATGAAGTGGAGGATGGGCGTGGCTGAATTTGACTCTGTTGTGCACGTACAGCACCACTACTTGAGGTAATGGAGGTCGAGCTGGATGGAGGTCCCTGCCGGCCTTTCTGACGAGAAAATATGGAAGCTGTAGGTCATGTTGGTGTAGTAGTTAACTGCGTTGGTGGTGGTACCAGTGCCAGGACGCCCACATCCCACTCAGCAGCAATTCGTGATAGGGTAAAAATGTCTGCCAGCTGCCTGCCCGCTGGGGCTGGAGTGACAACTGTGATGACTGGGTCGTCGTCAGACTCTTCATCAGCAGCAGAATACACCACTTCTTGCTCGTTGTCATCATCAGCCATTAGTGAAAGCCTTGAGGGAACCTTCCTTTTAGGCTTAGCTACCTTTGTCGGCGCATGGCCTGCCTCACTCTCAGACTGCTTTGGTGGGTTCCAATCAACATCAAGATCATCAGAAGGAAGGGGGCTTGAAAAAGAACTTGTAGTAGTAGCCCTCCTTGACCTTTTTCTTGCTTGGGATCTGAAAGACAATGGATCATTATCAGGAAGAGTGGCTCCCTCGAATGATAGCTCCTCTTGAATCTCGATTTCCTGATGTGCCCCTACTTCTGGAGGAACAAGGATTGTGGGCATTTATGCTGCTCCATTCGCCTCTAGTTGCGGCTCCCCATGCGCCTCTCCTTGCGCCTCTCCTTGCGCCTCTCCTTGCACATGTACTTGCGCATGTACTTGCACTTGTACTAGTTGCACCTGTGGTTGTTGTTGTGGCTGTGGTTGTTGAACACTCGTCAGATGAGTTACACCCTGCGTTGATTGGATGCTACTTTCTTGCGATGAGCCAACATCACTGGTCAATGGCGATTGAGCAATTAAAATGGCTGCCTCTGAAGCACTCATGATCTTGGACCTAACTCGGCGTGGTGGCACTGAGCCCAATGAAGCGGAGGTGCTGCTCCTAGCATGGTCCCCGGCAGACACCGCTGCTGCTGCAGGCATAGTTTTTTCCCCAAAAAAAGTGTCTGTGGGCACACCAGTCTCCTTGGTAAGTGGTGCCACTTGCTTCTTCTGCTCCTTCTTACTGGCAGTGGCAACATTTTTGCTAGAGGAGCTACAGCCACCTTTCTTTGGGCCCATCTTCTTCAGATGTCGAGACAGCTGGCCGCAGTTGCACGAGTTGCAGAGTTTTCTGTGGCCACACGTGACGTTGTGCTGCACACACCGCTGCAGGACTTCTTCTTGGCACGGATGATGATGATGAACGATGACTGATGTGATTCTCTTGTGCACCTAAAAGGAAAGGAAGCCAGAGGAACATCAGTTAAATAAATGTTGCATATGTTGTGCTTCAATTAATATTTGCAACTAGGCATTGCATTTATTATTATTACAACAACACACCCAAAAACGGAAAGACACAAAATAAAAATTGGAATTCTAATCGAAAATGGATGTTTAAATTAATAGAAGAGAGACCACATAGAAAGACTTGGTCCATGCACCACTGAGTACCCTCCCTGGGCATAATGGATGAAAGCAAGGCAAACTGTTTGCAGGTCTGAGCACACTGCCTGGCTTCAAAATAGCCCCTTGAGCCTTGACCCCCACCACTTGGCCAGGCCCTGCCTGTACCAGGCCTCAAAATGGCCCCCAGTAGCCTCACCCACATGGCAAAGGCCCCAACAACACCCCGGCAAAAAGTAAAAAAACACACAAAAATCACCCCAATGTAATGCCATCCATGCCCACAATGATGTTTAAATTCAAGACACCCCACACAAAGACTTGGCCCATGCACCACTGAGTACCCCTGGGCATAATGGATGAAAGCAAGGCAAACTGGGTACAGGCTTGAGCACACTGCCTGGCTTCAAAATGGCCCCTGGAGCCTTGACCCCCACCACATGGCCAGGCCCTGCCTGTACCAGGCATCAAAATGGCCCTCACCCACATGTCCAGGCCCCAACAACACCCCAAGAAGTCAAAAAACAAACAAAAATCACCACAATCCAATGCCATCCGTGCCCTCAATGATGTTTAAATTCAAGACACCCCACAGAAAGACTTGGTCCATGCACCACTGAGTACCCCTGGGCATAATGGATGAAAGCAAGTCAAACTGGGTGCAGGCCTGAGCACACTGCCTGGCTTCAAAGTGGCCCCTTGACCCCCAGTCACAAGGCCAGGCCCTGCCTGTACTAGGCCTCAAAATGGCCCCCATCCACATGGCCAGGCCCCATAAACACCCCAAAAAGTCAGAAAACACACAAAAAACACCACAATCCAATGCCATCCATGCCCTCAATGATGTTTAAATTCAAGACACCCCACAGAAAGACTTGGTCCATGCACCACTGAGTACCCCCCCCGGGCATAAAAGATGAAAGCAAGGCAAACTGGGTGCAGGCCTGGGCACACTGCCTGGCTTCAAAATGGCCCCTTGAGCCTTGACCCCCACCACATGGCCAGGCCCTGCATGTACCAGGCCTCAAAATGGCCCCCACCCACATGGCCAGGCCCCAACAACACCCCAAAACGTCGAAAAACACCCAAAAAACACCACAATCCAATGCCATGCCATCAATGATGTTTAAATTCAAGACACCCCACAGAAAGACTTGGTCCATGCACCACTCACTACCCCTGGGCCTACTGGCTAGTGTAAAATCATAAATCGTAAATCATACGTTCTTATATAGCGCCTTTTCACCGTAAGTTCTCAAGGCGCTTGCTTTGGGAACCCGTCCAGACCTTTCCCTGCGAGATTATCCCTACTGGGCATCCCCAAGGTGAAGACCAGGCATCCCATCGTGGTGGGGCCGTAGTGGAGATTAAACAAGCTATTGCCCAGAGTTGCAGAGTGTGAACCCACGATTCAAGTAGGCACCGAGGCGAGAATTATCGAGTCCGTGGACATTATGAGCTCAAGACCGTGCCACGTCTGGGATTTAAACCCTGGTCCCGGGTCTGACTTCTGCATCAGGGACTGCCTCCTCTAACTGGTGAGCCACACTTCTCCGCTTTACAAGCACCCCAAAATTAAACAAAATCCTGATATAACAATGAGCTAAAATTCCATGACATAAATGAGATTTAAGTTCAACCAAACTCACAGAAACAGTTGTATCATGCACCCATGACTAACCCATTGGCCTACTGGATACTGTGGCTACCCACAATATATATATATATATATAAGTTGTGAAAAAGTTTATAAATTGTAGTTGCAGCAACTGCAATGCCCCAAACAGACAACACCAACTTACTTTTAAAATCTAAAATCCAAAAGTGATCCAAACTCCAAAGTCCCAAAAGTCCTCAAATACAAATATCCAGCAGCAGCCACTAAAAGTAATCCTTCCAGCTACAGATCCAAATTAAAAGTGACCAGGACATGGACAAAGCACTGGGAGGGTCCTGCTGGACAGTAACAGGAAGTTGGAGACTCTGGGGCACTTCCTTCCTCCCAACCCCCCCCCCCAAAAAAATGGACTCCTTGCACAAAAAAGTGCAGCCAAATGTCAATCTGAGGAGTTATGCTGATCAAAATCATCATTTTCAGAAGGTGTATGCTGCCTGTGGTGGATTTCTTGTGCAGAATTGCAATTTTTGCAAGTTCGGGAAAGCGAGCTGTTCAAATCTCCCGCCGGAAGTCAGCTGTGCGGCGCATCTACGTGTTCGCAATTGTTTACTCCCGCGATACGTGATCGAGGGCCATTATGACGTACTCGCATTGTCTAAGTCTTGCTCTGCAAGATGGCAGACAGTGATGATGTACTCGCAGTTGAAAAACTCTTGCGCGATCACGCAGCAAGATCCAAAACGGCGCAGCACACGTAAACTGGGAGATAAAACAACTCGGGGAACTCAGAACCACGGTAAGTCAATACCGCGCACGCGATATTGTATTTTTGAAGCGCGACCAAGCAAAAAAATACGCTAGCTTGCGAATTGTGGATTATTGGGCAAATTCGCGCGATTTGCGGAATGCGAATTTGCAAAAAATCCGCAAATTCCATGAACTGAACGGATTTTACACCCATACTTAGTAACAACTTTGGACTGTTATCAAACTCAATGATCACTTGCAGTAGGGAACACCATTGGCCCCAGCCAAAAGTAAAGATCAATTGCCCCAGGCAGTTCTGAACTTGAATTGCTGAAGATAGTAATGGAAATAAATTGCAATAGGCAGTAATAAAAGTCAATAGCATCAGGCAGTAACGATCAATTGTAGCCGTGGGCAGCATTAATACTAAATGACCGTAGGCCCTAATAATCCTCAATTGCTCCAGAAAGTATTGACAAAGCCACAGTTCTGACTTTGTTTTACATGATAGCATGTCTTTGTTGATTGGTAAGTTGAGCAAGTGGACGGTAGATTAAAATTCCTGAGAAGGTAAGAGTAGCACAGAATGAAATTGTAAAGAAGAGGTTTTTACAGTCTAGTATAAGATCAGACTCAATTGACAGCATTTGAAATAATCCCTAAGGATGATAGCAATTCCTCCACCTTACCTCTTTTCTCAGTCTTTCCTCTGGATATAGTAACCAGGAGGAAGGGTTTGCATACGATCAGGTTTGGATTCCTTGTGGGACCACATTTCAGTTCAAAACAATGCATTGGGTTGTTCTCCGTCTAGGAATATGAAAAGTTCAGAGGAATGTTTAGGTAGGGATCTGCAATTTAGTACATACATTTTGTAATAATGGAGGGTCATTGGTTTTGGCCGAGTCCTTGGGACTGGGCAATGACTGAAAGAGCTGTGAGTGCATGAGGGGAAATCATTCATAAGGCAAATAGAGTGAGGGCATTTATCTTTGCATGGAGTGGGTAAATGAAGAAGTTGACTGGAAGAGTATGCAATTTTACTTTCAGAAAAAGGGGCAGGGGGTCTTACCCCTGGCCCCAGAGGGACCGGACTGGTGCAGATGGGCTTGCCTTTGGCGTACCTTCAGCTTATCACATGCAATGCAAACATACCTATCTGGGGTGGTGGCACCAGTTAATGTACAGCAAGGTTACTGAATGAATGGTCCATAGAAACATTGTTACATATAGAGTAGACATGTATGACTCTTCCAGACTTAACACTGGCAGACAGCAGTCGGAAGTCAGAAGAGTGTGACAATCCCATTTGCATATCTGGGAAGGAATCCTTTCCAAAAGGCAATGAAATCTGGAAATGAGCATAAATGTTTCCAAACAACAGTGGATATGAGCATTGAGTGGGTGTTTCCACAGTCTCCCCATCTTACAACGAAGGCATGTATAATAGCAGCAAGTAGGGATATTTCAAGCACAAAAACTTTAGGAACCCCTAGGATAATAGAGCCTTATTCTCACTCACACACATCCCCAGAATTCACAGAAAAGGAGGTAGCACTCTCTCATACATCAGAAATGTAGAAAAGTGCCACTTTGTGCATCGTCATGCCCAATGTTTTGCCTGATGCCGGATGTGATTTCAAACTATAAGTGCAATGGCTCCCTGCTAACCAGATTCCTAGTACCAGATATCTTTGCCCAAATCCATATTACGATTGGCTCATTTTCAGTTACCCCTATCAGTCCCTAGTAAATGGTGTCCCTGGTACCTAGGCCTAAGAGCCTAAGACCATTGAATCCTGCTAGGCTTTAGTCAAACCCCAATACCTGAATAGTGAGAGTGTGGGACTTTGTCCTGGACTTCAGCTGGACACCCCGCAAGGGATCGTCAGACCACTGTCAGCTGGAGCAATGTCATGTTGGAGCTGCAGCGTCTCTGGTCAGTGTGTCGGCCTTGTAGTCTTGGGTCCCTCATGCTTACTGATAGCAAGAGGTGCTGTATTTGTACAGTCTATGTACGTGTGTTACCCATTGTTCAGTATGAGGATGACGTTTGGGGATTACATTTTGTGCATCGATGGGAGAGGTGAAGTGTACCTCCTGGAGAGTGTACTCATTAATTATTCATATGTGGTATGAATGACATCTTCGAGGTATCGATCAAGTAGACCCCACCCTCGTTATGAACTAGGTGAAAGGTTTAGTCCATAAAAGGCTGCAGACCTTATAAGGCGTTATGTCCATGCAAGGCAGTCTTTCCTTATTTGGAATTATGTCCTTACAAGGCTCGTTCATATGAAACGATGAGAGCTGATGTAGGGAAAGTGCACAATGTTCCCTGGAGCTATATTAGGGTACTGATATGAAATATAACAGTATGGGTACTGAAGAGGGTACTCTAGGGCTGTAGCACTGATTGTGTCACCCCAGGACGATCTCACTGAGGCTAATAACTCTACAATTGCAGGTTGTGTGTCTTGGTGCAGGAAAGTCTGAATTGCCAACATAGCATAAAGCCCTGGGTGCCATGCCTCCCATGTAATGCATAAGATATAGGTAAGCCACCCCCACTGCAGGCCTTCTGTCCTAAGTTAGGGTGCCTTATATCCTATGTATGGGCATATCTGCATGAGCAGATAGGCCCCTACAATATCAAGTTAATTCTGTGATGTTGTAAGTGAAGATATCCTCACGCTGTGCAAGGACCCCCATTGCGGACCTGCACCCTCCGGATTACAGATTCTTGGACCTGGGCATTGTTCCCCATTGACCCCACAGTAATTGGGCAGACTATAATCCCTAGAAAGTCACCAAGGTCAGTAGACTTTCTTTAAAAACGACCCTCACCATATCCGGACTGGGGCTTAAGCTGATTTACTAACTCTTTAGGCAATTATTCCTTGTCCTGAGGATGAACCAATAATATGTGTGGTTCGAAACGTCGTCGACAATTAGTACACTAAATGCAGAGTTAACATTTTATTTGAACATGCATGTGTGTACAATGTGGATTATCATTGTTGCAATTTTCATTGATTGATAACCTGCTGTTGCCTGAATATTCCCTCCTCTTTGTTCTGTCCCCCAAGTGTGTTGGTTGGACATCGGCTGGTGTCCCACTTCCATCGCACTGTGTGCTTCATTCCCTTGTTTCACACTATTTTCATCAAGAAATTAAAGTGTCCGGCTGGGCATTCTTAACAATATAGTTCTATCGAGTCTATATTTATTGTTCCAATTCCCTTCCTTTCTAAGGACCGCTGTCTTTTGGAAGTAAGTGAACAGGATAGCCATACGAGTACAAGGGCTGCATACTCG
This sequence comes from Lissotriton vulgaris, assembly GCF_964263255.1. Taxonomy (NCBI): domain Eukaryota; kingdom Metazoa; phylum Chordata; class Amphibia; order Caudata; family Salamandridae; genus Lissotriton; species Lissotriton vulgaris. The sequence goes on from NC_141689.1 coordinate 659,019,455, forward strand.
TCATCACGAGTATTCTAGCTCCATGATGGTTTCACTGATTTCTAAGATGTTTGGTATCAAGATCTTGACCTAATAAATCCTCACTGATGCCAGTCATAGATTTATTAACAATTTCACACAGGAAGCCCTGTTTAGAGGGTCCCTTGAAAACCCACCAAGTCCTGGTGTGGTTCCTGACTGGATTTCGTCAGTCTGCCACCACCAGACCATGTTTCTGACCTACTGGGGTGAGAGTCCTCGCTCACTAGAGGACAGAGACAAAACTGCTTCTGAAATCCAGCCCAGGAACTCCCAGATCATGGAAGAGGCCAAAACTCCCCTTTATTGCTCCACTTTTAGTGGGAGGAATGGCCGTAAAACTAGTGAGGATAGGAGGTGTGCGCACCTTCAGCTTGCACCACCTCTAAGGCGGGGCAGATGAGATGGACCACACTTTTTGCTTTTCACTATCTTGAAGGTGGGATAAAAGACTTTGCATTTGCTGTAACCACCGTGTCAATGTTTGACCACATGAGTAAATCGATAAATTATCATTAGCTAGTGGAATTTTTAGATTGGTCTATTTTTTTCCAAATTTCCATAAATGAACTAATAGGGCTTTGGCTAGGTCCCTGAAAGAAACTGTTTAGAAATTTTAAAATCTGCACTTTAGTTAGGATAAAGTATTAAGTGTGTAGTTACTTTTTAAACTTCCTAAAAATGTTCCAACTTTAGTAAAATAATGCCTGATTTTGATAGCCAGGTTCCCGGAGAGCTGGAAACATGCCGAGCTCAGCGCCCTCCTGAAGAAACCCACTGCGGACCCCATGGACCTCAAGAACTTCCGCCCATCTCGCTCCTCCCTTTTCCTGCCAAAGTCATTGAGAAGACCATCAACAAACAACTCTCCGCCTTCCTCGAGACAAACTGATCCCTCGACCCCTCGCATCCTGATTCCGAGCAAACAACAGCACCGAGACCACCCTCATCGCAGCTACCGACGGCATCAGGTCCCTGCTCGACAACGGGGAAACAGCTGCCCTCATCCTCCTGGACCTCTCAGCAGCCTTCAACACCGTATGCCACAGCACACTAATACAGCGCCTCAGCAACACCGGAATCCAAGGGACAGCCCTGGAATGGATCATCTCGTTCCTCTCCGGAAGATCCTAGAGAGTCTACCTCCCCCCTTCCGATCCGCAGCCACCGAAGTCATCTGCGGCATTCCTCAAGGATCCTCGCTCAGCCCCACCCTCTTCAACATCTACATGAGCCCCCTCGCAGCCATCTCACGCCAACAAAAACTAAACATCATCTCCTACGCTGACGACACCCAGCTGATCCTCTCCCTCACCAATGACCCCGCCACCGCCAGAGCCAGCCTCCAGGAAGGAATGAAAGACGTCGTGGAATGGATGAAGCGCAGCCCTCTGAAACGGAACTCAGACAAGACGGAAGTTCTCATCCTGGGACCATCCACCTCTGCCTGAGAAGACTCCTGGTGGCCCCCTGTACTGGGCACCACCCCAAGCCCTCGGACCATGCACCCAACCTGGGCTTCATCCTGGACTCCGCCCTCACAATGACCAAGCACGCTGTCTCATCATCCTGTTTCAACACCCTGCGAATGCTCCCAAAGATCTTCCGGTGGATCCCCACCGAAACCAGGAAGACGGTCACCCAGGCCCTCGTCACCAGCCGACTGCACACGGGAACACCCTCTACGCTGGAACCACAGCAAAATTCCAGAAAATACTCCAGCGCATACAGAACGCTTCTGCACAACTCATCCTGGACATCCCCCGTCACAGCCACATCTATGCCCATCTGAGAGACCTGCACTGGCTCCCCGTCAGCAAGAGTATCACGTTCAGACTGCTCACCCACGCACACAAGGCCCTCCATGACATGGGCCCCAAATACCTCAACTGCCGCCTCACATTCTACACACCCACCCACCAGCTCTGATCCGCCAGCCTTGTCCTCGCCACCATCCCACGAATTCGTAGAGCCACCGCCGGAGGAAGATCCTTCTCCTACCTGGAGGCCAAGACATGAAACTCCGTCCCCACCCACCTACGGCTGACCCAGGACCATCTCTCCTTCAGGAAACAACTCAAGACCTGGCTGTTCGATCAGTAGCGGCCCCCCTCCTCCCAGCACATTGAGACCCTAGCGGGTGAGTAGCGCGCTCTACAAATATGAGTGATTGATTGATTGATTGATTGACTGGGTACTACAGAAGGTGTATGCAGGGATATGGTCCCTCAAAGCTACCCTCACAGAAATTACCTCTAAGAAAATGCTAAAAAAAGTAAATTGGGCAGTGAACTGTCTAAATGCTTTTGACACCTTGAAAGAAGCAATGTGCTCAGCACCCATTCTAAAAGCTCCAGATTACTCCAAGCCATGAATGGTGCTGACAGATGCCTCTGGACATGGGATAGGAGCAGTCTTATTCCAGACCAATGATGATGGCGACAACAAACCTGTTGCTTTCATAAGCCTAAGGCCTCTCCCGAGAGAGCAGCTTTGGAGTGTCATACAGAGGGAAACCTTTGCTGTGGTTTGGCTCGTGAAGAAGTTGAGACCATACCTGTTTGTTTCCCACTTCCTTGTCCAAACTGACTACAGACCTCTCAGATGTGCATGCTGATGAAAGGAGAAAAACACTAACCTAGGACTGACCAAGCGAACGCCCATGGCCTTTCCAGGTTCTTTGACTTAGATGATGAAAGACTTTCTAGGAAAAGATTAGTCTCATCCTTTTTCATTTTGGGGGGTCATGTAAAAAAGTGAATCCTTTTGCATGGTTGGTCTCCACTTTTTGCCTGATGCCGGATGTGATTTCGAACTGCAAGCATACTGGGTCCCTGCTAACCAAGTTCCCAGTGCCAGATCTCTTTCCCCAAAATTGTACCACATTGGCACAACTTCAGTTAACTCTATAAGCCCCTAGTAAATGGTACCCCTGGTACATGGGGCATGGCCCTGAAGACGGTCCTCTGGGGCTGCAGAAAGGATTGTGCCACCCCAGCACCCCCTCACCATGTATATGCACTCTGCACTGCAGGCTTCCTGTCTTGCTGAAGGAAAAGCACAAGATTCAACATGACACACAGCCCTATGTGCCATGCCTCCCTTGCACTGCATGAGATATAATTTATTATGTATTAATTTAAAAAGTTTTATATAGCGCTGGCTGTACCCAGGGGTATCAGAGTGCTTTACAGGAGTGTGAGGAGGTACAGTACTAAGAACACTTGATCGAAAACATTGCAATAAGAACCATTAAAACGAAGGAAGCAGATAAATACGAGTACTATTTACAAAAGTACCATATGAAGCTAAACAGGGAAGTGAGAAATCAGGCTAGAATGAGTGGGTGAAGGTGAAAAGAAAGGTAAAGGAGGGGGACAAAGAACACTAGATCATTGCTGTAAGAACCATTATACCATAGAAAGCAGATGAATACAAATGCTATTTACAAAAGTGCCATATTAAGCTAAAGAGGGCCGTGAGTAATTAGGCTTGGGTGGGTAAAGGAGAGAAGAAAAGATAAAGGAGGGGAACAAAGATGGTAAGGAGTTAGGAGAACAGGAAAAAAGTGGGAGGCTGTGAGTATAAGGTAAGCCACCTCTATTGCAGGCCCTCAGCCGAACAGGGTGCACTATATCCTATGTGCAGGCCTATCTGCATGAGCAGATAGGCCTTTACACTATCCAGTTAATTCTGTGATGTTGTAAGTGAACAGGGAAGCCATGAAGAGTAAATGGGCTGAATACTCGTCATCTCGAGTTTTCTAGCTCCATGATGGCTTCACTGATTTCTAAGGTGTTTGGTACCGAATAACTTGTCTTAATAATTCCTCACTGATGCCAGTGATAGATGTAATAATACATTCACACAGGAGACCCTTTTTAAAGGATCCCCTGAAAATCTACAAAGCCCTGGTGTTGTTCCTGACTGTTTTTCATCTGTCTGCCACCACCAAATATGTTTCTGACCTCATGGGGTGAGAGCCCGTGTTCTCAAGAGAGACAAAGCCAGGACAATAAGGGCCTTTTTGGGCAGGAAGCTTCAAAGGCCATGCCACCTTTGAATTCCATCCCAGGAACCTCCAGATGGTGAGGAAGGCCAAACCCCTCCTTTCCTGCTCCACTCTTGGTAAGAGGAAAGGTTGGAAAACTGGTGGGATTAGGTGTTGTGCCCACCTTCAGTCTGCACGATCCCTAAGGCGGTGCAGGTGAGGTGGATCCCACTTTTCAGTTTCCACCATCTTGAAGATGGGAAAACGAGGCTATCAAGATCAAGGATATGATCATCCCCCATGTGGGGCAAGCATACAGAGGGTGTAGTCACCTTACAGGCAAGCAGTCCATTGCTTACTACCTGGCTTCCCCTTAATGCCCTCTAAATTTAGTATTTAGATAGTCTCCTGAGACCTTAACTTCAGATTCTACAAACCTAAAGAAGATACAAAAGGAAGAAGTGTTGCTGATCCATGAACTGAGCCCTGCTGCTGAAGAAACTGGTGCCAAACCCTGCCAACTGCGAAAGGACTCGACAACTGTGGTCTGACATCCCTACCTGAAACCTATGCTACCTCCAAGAATACCCTACCCCTCCCAACCCTTGCCAATTGCCTGGGACCTCCCTTTGGGCTAGTGTTACTAGTGCCTGGCAGGCCGCTGGTAAAAAACGCCACATGGTCAAGACCAGCACCGACCATGCAAACGCCATTCACCTCGTCAACCAAAAGTTTCAGCAGGCAAGGCTTGTTGGTCTCCAATCCAGTAACTGACCCCTTCAAAGCAACCACCAGACAGAGAGATCCTCACAGTACCTGTAACCGATGCTGGAAACAGCACGTTGGTGTGAGACTGTACCCACATTCTGGCGACGCAGACTGCGTGAAAGCAGCTAATTCGGCATGACCACCCCGACCACGATCCACGACTGACTGTCCTCACCACAACTGTAGCTGAATACCACTGGTGAAGAAAAAGTTCTCCAGCATCACCAATCCAGGTAGCCCAGAACTGCCTGCTGTGCCCGAGCCCTGGGATTTCCAAAACTCTGACTCCCCTGGAAGATAACTTCCCCTGAACTCTGGGCGACTGTTGTCCCCCAAAACTCACTTCCATTGACCGCAACAATAAATGTTTTGGCCGTACTGCCCTATGTAATGTATGCTTTTCTGCCTCTTCACCATGAAGGTCTCTGCCTGATGATAGTGACCGATGTTGCTCTAATCCCATAAGCATTAGTGTATTGAGCTGCATTTGGTTAAAAATCGACAGAAAAGCATTTATTGTTTGTTGAATGAAGTTCTTGGTTTCTAAATATATATATATATATATAAAGATACAATTTTATTTTTCCTAATTGGTCTCAGATTCATTCTTGAGTGTGTGTCTCATTTATTGCCTCTGTGTGTGACAACAAAAGCTTAGTACAACTCTCTGATAAGCCTAACTGCCTGACCACACCACCACAAAAAGAGCATTAGAATTATCTGCGTTTACCTCTGCACACCTATTGGGGTTCCACTGGACTCTCTGCACAGTCTACTTCATTTTTAGTGCACTATGTAGAGAGGCAGCTTCCTACAGCACAAAAAACATGGAACAGGCTCACTCAACACATCAGAGCCTCCTCCTCAATTCTTGGTTCTGCAAGAAGCTGATGGCATGGCTCCTCAAATAACTCACCTGGTTACCTGCTCAAGCCCCTGGATAACCTCACAGTTGATTGGTTGGTGCACCATACAAATCTAAAAAAATCTAAGAGTGTCCCTATGGCATATACCTATGTGGACAGTTGATCTAGTCCAAAAGAGCATGTGCATCCAGAATTGGACTTATGAACACACCTATTCTTAGTTATATCTGAACAACCAGAAAAAAACGTTAAACTTACTCGTCTAGAGGGGAGCTACAAACTCAGGTACATATGTCAATGGTCTTGGTAATTAATACACACAATTTAACAGAACACAAGGTATGCAAATCATCAAAAAAATTAATTAAGAATCGTATAAAGAATATGGTTAAAGACTTAAAACATGTACATGTTTATTCTGAAAAATATGGTCTCATATATATAATAACAAATACATACATTCATAAAAAATCAGTACATCATGATATTCATTAGGAAAATTTAAAAAGGTTTACACATCAATATTGATTAAAATTGTTCAAGAGAACATATTTTGACGCAGTGTTTTGGTGTTGGTAATGGGCACCTTCTTCAGGGCTGTTTCTCTACAAAGAGATACATAATTACCATCCAGAAAACATGACAGTTAAAAACTCTACAATGCAACCTTAAACTAAAAATGTTCTGTCAACCAAGTAATCCATTACTTCAATTATTTCTAAACACCCTCTTTATGAAGAGAACATTTAACTAATATTGCTTTACACATTTCAAATGCTTACAAATTGAGTTCTCACCCTCTCTTTTCAGTTCACATAGGGTTTTTTTGTGGTTACTCAATATTTCGGGTTCTCAAGGAATCCTTCATTCCATTTCTTACAGAGATAAAGTAACAAAGGTTTTGTTACGTCTCGTACCTTAGATATGAACGCTCTGGAATTACTCAGAGTCACTTTGCAGTTTCGCTTCCTAATGTGGCGTAGTGACGCTGCTCAAGTACTCATATTAATACTTCTACGTAGTGATCTTCATTCAGTTTCTGAATGGGTGAAGGCAAAAAATATATAGAATACTGCTCATGGCCCTTTATCTAGGTCGGATAGAACTCCATCTTATAAAGATTAGTTTCAATACCTGTTTTGATTTTCAGGAAAAATATACCCTGCCTGCGGGGAGCCACCAATCTTAATTCAGGTGCTGGATGTCTAAAAGGAACATACACATGTCACTAGGTGCTCTCTTGTCCTATTGTTTTTACCATTTTGTCAATTAGTAGTATCGCCACTCACCACCTATTTTCTTTATAATTCAAAATCGCTGTAGCTGGGCCTGTAGTACTGTGTTTCACGGCACTGATAAACTCAGGGGGTGACCTCTGATTTGGAAGCGGTCTGTAGAATGAATAGTATTAATATTACTTTTATTATCTTCTTGTATTTTCGATGAAGAGCATAGGTAACACAAGAAATTCATATGTGTAGTGTTAATCTGTCGGTTATGTGACTAATATTGATCTATTGTCATTGATTTTAATGAGACTCATTATTGATACCTCCATACTTCCATTCGTAAATGCAAGGGAAAAAATATATATATATAGTATATATAGAGTATGGCTCTTTTTTAACTGTTTATTAATTACATGTCGATTGGTTGCCATTGAATAGGTGGGTGTTAAATATAAGCACACACAATTCCAGGCACATGTTAGATGCAAAGTGCTTTTCTAAGGCACCCGCAATGTTTATTAAAAGCTCAGTGGAGCTATTCAGGCGAGCCTATGTCACATGCTTAAAAGATGTCATTATTGTACCAACTGCTCTGCACAGTTTTTTCTCAGCCCAAAGCCTTTGTGTCTTTCAAAAAGGGTGATGTCCCTTTCCTCTTTCCATGCTGGTTTTCTCAGAGCATGCCACAAATGTACACTTGATTTTCGTTATTTATAAACAAAGAGCCCTTCCTTCCTCCCATTCTGGCACTTGGCCCATGCATTTAGTTTTCTTACACAACCATTCCCAAAGTCTCATTCCACAAATTAAGGGATTTATTTCATAGCAAACCTGCCCCCCTTTCACGTGCCAGTGCATGTCACAAATCTCTGACATGCACTGGCTTGACTTAAAAGGACACACATCTCACATACACTGCTAGGGGTGATTTACAAAAGGTAATCTTTCATTTGTGGAATTTAGAAAATAGATTTAAAAAATAAATAAAAAACGTTTTTCCCCAGCTGGGGATTGAACCCTGGTCTAAAAGCACTCATAGAGGCTGTGAACTGCCCCTGTACCAACTGGTCTGCTTAGTGTTTCTCAGCCCAAAGCCTTTGTGTCTTTCAAAAAGGGTGATGTCCCTTTTCTCTTTCCATTCTGGTATTCTTAGAGCATGCCACAAATGTACACTTGATTTTCGTTATTTATAAACAAAGAGCCCTTCCTTCCTCCCATTCTGGCACTTGGCCCAATGCTTTTAGTTTTCTTACACAACCATTCCCAAAGTCTCATTCCACAAATTAAGGGATTTATTTCATAGCAAACCTGCCCCCCCTTCCACGTGCCAGTGCATGTCACAAATCTCTGACATGCACTGGCTTGACTTAAAAGGACACAAATCTCACAACACTGCTAGGGGTGATTTACAAAAGGTAATCTTTCATTTGTGGAATTTAGAAAATAAATTAAAAAAATGTTTTTCCAAATGCTTTTCCACATGCTTTTCCACAGCGGAAAAGCCGCTGTGGAAAAGCATGTGTCAAAGCACATCCTAATTTGGCTGACGGTGTCTTGCCGCCACCGCCACCAAATAGCCCTCCACACCCCGCGGATCAGCGGCGGACGGACTTTCCGTCCGCCGCTGGTTCCACCGCAATCCCACCGCAATCCCACCGCCACCCTAATCTGGCGGTGGGTGATGTCTGTGGCCGCGGCGGTGAATCTGATCCTCTAGGCCGGCAGTGGCTACCGCTGGCCTGGAGGATGCGGATTCATCGCCATCCTAATCGGCCCCTAAGTTGGATGATGGTGCATCATTGGTTGTAATTTTCTTATTGCTTAGATGGATAGTAAACAGGTAATAGAAAATTAGAAGAAATGGAAGATGTAAGACAAATAAAATAATTGACCTGTTGTTGTGTTATAAAAAAGTGGGCATCCATCGACTTGAGTCTGATTGTTTTTTTTATGCAGCGTGAAATTAATTGTAATAAAAACAGTGTTTTTGTACAGTAATTCAAGTTCCTTTTTTTTGTCAATGCTATTGATATCATCATTTTGTTTTCTAAAATGACATAATTTGTTTAGAGTATGAATTAAGGAATATATTTCATTAAAAAGTGCCTCTTTGGAGCCTCTATATTTTTCTTGTAATTTTTTTTATTTGTACTAAATTATTTACAATTGCTTCATACCTTTGGCTTATTTACTTTAGTTGTTTATTTATATTAACTGCACCTATTCTTTGTCTCAGTGAATCTGAGAACCAATTATTTCCTAGTCGGGTCTAAGTCATCCTACATGCTGGTCTATGCTAGTTAGATTTTTTTTCAAGCAGTTATGACACTCAGCCATACCATATCTGGATGCTTCACACATTCTAGGGTCAGGGTGGATTTGTACCAATGTTTACATTTATCATGGTCTAAGGAACCTCTTGATCATATTTAATAAGAAAAACATTAGGTATTTCAAATATGTGGCTAATAAGCCACATATGGGATTTCACATGACATTGTGAAAGATTATGGGAGTGGTCAATGTCATCCCTCGGAACCACAATATATTGAGAACTAAAATTAATATAGTGAACATGAAGCAAATATATAAGCTTGTGTGGACCAGCTACAAGGGTGAAGAATTAAATGAGGGACTGCCATTAAAAGGAAAGAGATTCGAAGTGTGAAAGATATCAATAATTTCCGTGCCCTCTGTCTTGTAACTTTTTACTGGGGGATCCCTATTTAATTTAAGTAGTAGCATGAGTGTAATCATTATAACATTTTCCCTTTATTTCTAAATATATTTAAAGTAAAATCCACTGGTCTAATCATGGCTGCTCCAAGACATATGGTCTTCCATCTGTCTATATTAATAAAATCAAAAAATTAACTAAATAAAATGTTGTGGACGCTTCCATACATAGTTAGATTGAGAATTATAGCCAATTATAGCCAAAAAATGTGGGAAATGTTCCCCAATATACTACATGTATACAAAAAGACAACTTTCAAATCAATTCAACACTATTTTATTGTGTAATAGTAATATGGATAGCTGCAGATATGTAAATGGAAAAAGTAGGTGGTGGGGGACCATGTTTAAATGTCATTGTAACTGGTAATTCGGTTTTATGGTAGCCATTTACGGCCTGAGATTTTGTGCTAAAAGTTTATTGCAAACATAAAATATACCAGTTTATTTAGAAGGCAATTGTAGTAGGTTGTTGTGAAAATCTCCTTTGATTCAATGCTTTGTAGGAGATTAAGGAATATGATAGTTGACCAGGTACATCTAATAATTGATATATGTTATCAGGAGTGTTGTGTGAGGTGATCGCCAAAAATGTTTAGGAGCCAGGGTCAATTTGTTATCAAAACCTATGGAAAATAATGTTGAATGTCTATGGTATGGGAAAAAGTTTGAGTGTCTTATTGTTCCAATCGATGCAGTAGTGGTCTAAATTAAAGAACTTGGTCTGTTGACAGTATTCATAAGAATGTATGGATATTTTTTTACTGTATTTTTTACAGCACATCTCTGCCATAAGTATGACCGTTTGTGATTAATGGGAATTGTTTTGTATTATGTTTGCAATGGCATAATAAAGTTTAATACTGCTTAAATCAGGCTTCCTAAAAGTAATAATTGGATAATGTTAGTAATCATGGTATATTTGTGGCCATTTCTGTCATCATTCTGGCTATTCTTGGAATAATAATGTCTATGAATGACATGTTGTGAAGGATCTTAGCAATAGGATGGGCATACATTGAACACTTGTGTCCCTGACAAAATAGTGGGCTTCCTTGCATAAAGTAGTCATCTTTAGCATTATGGGATACAAATCTGGCATGTGAAAAACTAAACCTGTTCAGGCTAAGCAGAATCTTTGAATGAGATTCATTGTCATTAGGAGAATCACAAGCAGGCATATAGGGGTTATTCTTGAAAAAAAAGAATTTTGAATTAAAAATTGATTTTCCTTTTCAGACAAAACATTATTTAATTTGAGTGTGTTTACACATTATAAGATGTTCATATTAAAAGAAAAAAGACATGCATTCTTATTGAAAGGGCGAAAACTATGGGTTGGTTTTTAGCCATCTTCTGTGATCAAGTGGCCACATTGAAAAATTGGCCTTGTGGTGCATGAAAATGTTGTTCTACACTTACGATGGTATTGTGAAACTTTCCATAAAAATAAATGGACACAAATTAGTAAGTGCTTCTCTTTACAACACATACCTTAGAATTTGGCATTATTCTGAAAACTGCCAATAATTCATTACTTGTCACCTAAATAACATTTCAACTAAAACATCTATCATCACTTAAAAAACTATAATTTAAAATGTGATATCTAAAAGTGTATGTACATAAACCTAAAAGTATGTAGGGTTTGATTATTCAGCCATAGACTTTAAAAAATTGAAAGTTCAAGTAACCAGGCATTTTCCAAAAACAAAAACAATAGGCAAATGGATATCCTTGTATGTTTACATTTGGTGTAACCAGACAACTTGTAACATGTTCACAAATGTAGGTAGCAAGTGTAATACTAAATATAAAAATGATGAAAGACAACAAAAGATAAGCCATACTTAAAATCTGAAATAGTTGTCCATTTAACTGTGTCTTTTCGTAGAACATGAAATAAAAATGTTTGAATTGAAAGAGTAAAAAGTAAGCAGCTTATCATATTGGAAAATGCTACTTTAAAACATCGATTTTGAATCAAAGTTTTGAAAATATCAAATAAGTGTTTACTCACTTCACACCTGACAATAAATCCATCTTATTAATGTACATTACTGAAAAATGAAATAACAGAGGACTGTAATTCTTTTACGGAATGTTTATATGGTATGAATACTTTCCATGTAAGCTTGAAAGCTAAAAGTATGTTGATTTAAAAGTTCTTAATTTTCTTATTGCAGATGACAATCAAAATTCTCCAAAAACATGAAGAGTTAAATAGATATGAAGCAGAACTTGTACTGGTGAGAGGGTACTTCCTAGACTCCAATGATGATGAAGTAGATGAAGTTCAAACATTGAAAAAAGTGAAAATGGGCGCACGGAAATACCTTTTTTGAAAGATTGTCTTGTTCATTACATTGAAAAATTAAATTGTATGTTTATGTCAAATGGTGTTTAGTATTACATGTAACTTTACTAAAAGAATTGTTGTGAAAACTATTTATTAACTAAAATATAATATGTATAACTGTTTACTGTGGTTGAATTAAACATAAAAGGTAAATAAATGGAGGTATTTTTACTAATGAGATAAAAATACAATGAAGATATTCTTTGTCATGCCTATTTTGATTATGCTTCATTTCAACATATAATATTATTCAAAAATTCACACAAAGAAATTGTATTCATAAACAATAAGAATAGTATCGTACATCATTTTTGGTTTCATGAACATAGAAATCAAAATGACTACCATATAGTGCAATTTTAACATTCGGATTCTACATCAGCTACAATTTCATGTTATTAGTAATTGAAAATGCTATTAATATAGAATGCACTTAATTGCTGTGTAGATTTTTTCGAAAAGGCTGGAAAATAAACCTAATGTCTGTCAAAATTAAAAAGGACAAAAATTGTAGTGGACTTTATGGAAAGAAAAAGTTCAGTTTAAGAAAAAAAGCATGAATTTATCTTCAGGAAATGAACATCTTTTGCATTACATATACCCAAAGTCTTACCAGATCAGTTACTGCTGGGTGTACTACTCTCTATACGTTAAACCTGCCTCCCAGTTATGATGTGCCTGTGCTCCTCTTTTCAATGTGATGAAATTAGTTCATTGTAATTTGGCATATTTATTCTTACTTCTAAGCCCCTATTCTTGTGCACAAAGTGTACCCAAGGCCTCCAAGTTAAATGTCACTGTTAGACTGTAGCACCAAGTGTTTTTTCTGTCAATGCTATTGATATCATCATGTTGTTTTGTTGTACACCTGATGGTGTACAACAAAGCTTTGGGACTAGCTGTAGAAAAGTGCAATACAAAATATTGTGGCTGGGGAGCCTTAACTTGTAATGTTATATTTATACCCCAAAGATGATCCTTGAATTCACAGTAATACTTCTTTTTTTCAGTCCAAGTAAGTAGAGTGGCCAAAAGAAATCAGGCTTAAATAGAGGGACATGTAATTAACACAATTTGTAAGAAATCCAACATCAATCTATATAAAGTAAGGGTAATATTATCTTAATGTAGAGACAAAAAATAACAGAATAGCATACTTATAATAAGAGTTATAGATTTTTAAAGCAATAGTAAATCAGTGCTGGAAAATACATAGACAAAATAACATTGAAGTCAATTGCAAAATCCTCTAGTGACAATAGGTCACTTGCAGGTCGAGTCTGCAGCGGCTCCTCGAGCAAAGTGGAACACAGTCACCCCACTGCTGTTTTTGCAGCGCAAAAAACAAAAAAGAAAATAGTAATAACTCAATGTTATTATCAGTTATTTTTCAGTGTGAACTCAGAGCCAGGTTAGGGTGGGGCGGGCTGGGCTATCTGAGCCAGTGGGAGGAGAAAATATGTCTTACATTAGTGCACATGTCAGTTTGGCCTGCCAGCCAGGTGAAGACCTGTCCTACGCTTTCAGGCACTGCCTGAGCAGACAAACGGGAAGCTCAGACTAATCTCGATACTGCTGTGTTGCTGGTGACAGTAGAGTTGTGATTGGCTTAGGGGAGTGTGGAAGCCTGTGTGTTTCTGTTCCATGAAGCCAAGAAAAAAAGAAGAGAAGAGGATGAAGGAGAGGCAATAGCCGTACACAGTTAAGTATTTTCTTCATCCCACAAAACCCCAGTTCTGCAGCAGCCGCCACTGGGTCTAATTCCTTGGAACAAAGTAAAATTTAAAGAGATGCGGGCCCCAGCTTTGGAACCAGGCCATAACAGACATATACTTTTTACATAGCCCGAGGTGCATAGTTGTCCTGGCGCTTTCTGGATGCAGAACAGGACACACTGTGTTACCCCTGATTTTACCGCTTACACAGAGCGGCAAGAAGGAAAATGCGAAAGTACAACAGGCACACACAGCTGATGTTGGATGTTGGTTGCACACCGTTCTCTGTAGATACAGCGTAAGCTTTGTGCGTTGAATTCCAGATTGGTGACTAACATATGTCGGCTGCAGTAAACACAATGAAAAGCCTCAGGAACCTCATTGGGTCAGTAACATAGTGGTGTGAAACTTTGGGGCAGGCGAGACTACATATCCCACAATGCACTGGACCACCTTGATTTAGGCAATCCCTCAGAAGGCCCAATAGCAAAGATTTCTTTGGAGTCAGTGATTGTTTTTAAATGCAGTTGTAGGGGAGTAGTTTTTCTAATCCAGGGTAGATTGAGGGTGTGTCTGGCTTCACCAGGGGCACCCATTTTGAGCGGTGTTGCGTTCTAGCCAATTACGGGGGTCTTTCAATAAGTTCAAAGTTTTTTGCCATTCGCTTTTGAGTGGTGGGCAAAGTTCTGTTATTGGCAACACAGGTCTCCTATTAGACCCTTTTAAAAGATATGTGTACAGATCCAAGATTCTGGTGTCATGGGGGTCCCTGAAATCCTAAATTTAGGGAATATAGGGATGTGGGAGATAGGAGCCAATGCGTTGCTAGCCTCTGCAGATAGTCTGCTCTTGAAGTGACATCATCTTGTGGTGGAGGCCGCCTTATCTACCCAGAAAACACTATTTCTGCCCACCTAAAGATAAAAGAATTTAATTTTAGGGGGACAGAACATGTTTCCCAAATTAGATGTATGGCCAGGTTTCCTCTGTGTGAGTGACTCCTGCATAGCTAATTTGCAAGCTTTCCCCATTGCAAGTGCGCCTGGGGCATAGGTAGTGTTCTTCCCTCCCAGCTCAATATCAAAGGAGGGTCAGCCTTTGAAGCTCACTGCTCTGATGTGCCAATTCACTAGGCTGCTGGGGATGGGGGAGGTGTCAACTCCTGTCTTGGCTACATCAGGCATGGTAAGCCAAGCACAGTAGAGATATGGGTAAACTCTAAGGTGCCAAATGGGTGCTTGCCACATCACCCAGGGCACAGGAATTGTGTCCGCGGTGAGAAGGCACTTTGTTTGCTACCAAACATTACTTATTCTAGTGGCACCAATAATGGAACCGCCAATCTCGATAGTGTCCGGTTGGCAGCCCATGTTATGCTATTGAACGCTAACATATATACTAATTTACAAAGGGGAATGCAACTATAGGGACACTAGTAGCCCATTCCGTCCTTGTCCGGGAGCAATCAGGCTTCCCGGGCCCCCGCTGCGATCATTAGTGCCCTTTGTTATTTGGGGTTCTTGGTATTGAGCACAGTGTACTTATCTTTTGGAGCGATGTGACATTGCTGCTGTTTGGCTCTATCCATGACGTGACCCCCGCCCGCCCCGACATTGCCCAGCAGCGCGGGTCCCCGCCCGCCCCCCGCCTGCCCTGTCCCCCGCCTGCCCGGATCCCTGCCTGCCCCGACCTCCGTCTGCCCCGACATTGTCCGAGGGTCCCCCGGAGCCTTCCCTCAGCCGCCGCTCCTCCCCTGCGCTCCTCAGTTCACCGCTCTGCCGCTCCTCACTGCTCCTCCCGCCTGTCCGCCGCTCCTCACCGCCTGTCCGCCGCACCTCACCGCTCCTCCCCCACGCCATGTCCGCCGCTCCTCCTCGCGCTCCTGGACGCCTCTCCCCCCCGCGCTCCTGACGTCAGCACGCAGGTCGCAGCCGGCGCTACTTCGAAGGGACTACTTTTTTTTATGTACATTTTTTAAATGCATATTTGTATAGTTTATATAGCCTATGTCCATCTGCACACCCTGACGATTACAATGATGTATCGGGTGTGTGGATACATTAAGGAGTGTCTGTGATAAAGTAAAGGCTGTGTAGGTGTCACACATTGTGAGGGCACAGAAGAATTTGTGTACTTTGTACTGCTTCTACAATAAAAGGCCTGCTGTCTTTTGTTTACATAGGTCACCCAGGGTAGCATAAAATGTGCTGAAGCCCTGGTGACTCCTTTACTACCAATGCCCTGGGTACTCTGGGTACCATATGCTTAAAAGTCATCAGGTGGTAAAATGTTTACCAATTTTGGAATACCAAGTGGAAGATAGCAGTTGTAGGAGATAGGACATGCACTGGTGTATAGGCACCAGACTCATGTTCACTTGTCATATCCATCAGCCTTTAGAGCAACGAGGTTGGGGTGACTATACAGAAAGCGGCACTTCCTTACACTAGCATTATAGCCTAAGTATGGCAGTTTAAATATTACAATTCAAACTATCAAAGTAACCCCTTTTAAATGGTCAGAACTTTCTTTATAAATATTAACACATCACGCCTATGAAGGCCATCCTACCCATAAAGCAGAATACAATGTTTTTAAAAGTAGGACATTTCAAAGTGTATTGGCAGATTTTCATAAAAATGCACACAACATAATGCAGCAAGAGAAGTTGTTGTGCTGTGATACAAGATTGGAAAAGAACAGAACAGTGCCACCTTACAAACATATGGCGCATTTCAGCTCTCTACCTATGCTGGTGAACTTGCACCAACTCCTGCAGACTTGCACCAGGATGCAAAGGTGAATATAATATGGGCAGTTAATGTTTTTCTATCGGAAGACATACTCCCAGCAGAAAAACAACACTTAGAGGCATATTCCTTGTAATATGTGTGCTACAGAATAAAGCACATATTCAAAAAGGATGTAACAAAGCAAAATTAAGCTTTTTCTCACTATTACTGCTCTACCTGGCAGGTGCACGATTGTCCCATAAAAAAAGTTTACTACCTTCAATAATATAGGAATGCAGTAAAATATAAGGGTGGGTGTATGGGAATGCTCATGGTCCACCCATTGTAAGGTCAACCCTTCACAGTGTACCCAATGTGATTTTGTGTATGTTATTTTACAGAGTCATGCAAGGTGAGGCAAATTGGTCCTCAAGTGGCTTTCCAATCCTAAATTGGATTTTGAAGTCTGAGCCTATATTTCTAAGTGCTGTCCGTGAGATAATGGTTGAATTCTGCTGCAATCTCTAAAAAGTGTGTACAGAAATGGCTTTGACCTTCCTGCAATAGGAGAACTAAGACCATACCATCTGAGCAAATCCCAAAATATTGCGTCTTCACTGGGCTGAAGAAAAAGGTTTCTTGTGCAAGGAGCTTCTCTGCAGCAGCAAATCTGTTTCAGCTGGTCCTCTATGAGAAGTTATGCACGCCCCATGTTTCCAGACTCATCATCAGATAGAACCTTTAGCCTTGTCAGATGGATGATTGTGACCTCTGGAAAAAAAAATAGGGATTGGTTATGAGTTTTGCAGATTTGTGGACCACCAAACCTACAGTGGTAGGGCAGTAAGCGCCACACCAGTTGTCCGTCTGCTGCAATACAAGTATAGCATTTAAATCACCATAGGATGCCACAACCACCAGTGCTCTGCAATCCCTGGGGGCTGATCAGTAGTCTGAGGGCCGCAATAAGCTGAAAGTACCACTGCAGCACCTCCAAGCATGTTACTAGTTTCCTAACATCCAACCTTTTAATGGAGGTGAGTCCCCCATAAAAAGGGTGGCAGTAAGAACACCTAGGGGGTCTTACTGGGCACCCTATTCAACAGGGCCACAAGCAGCATACAGGGGGGCACATGGTGTGCACCCATGTGTGAATGCACCCCCTTTACTGCAAACCATGGACTTTACAGTATATGCCGTGAATGAATGGGCTTTAGCATTGACATTGCTAGGCCTTTTTTATAGGCACCACCGTGGCAATGCCAAAGGACCACCTGCCAGCCTACAAAATTACTCTTAATCTTGCGGGTGGACGGCTGTAAGGTATGACAGTGTGGGTGGGGGTGGTGGTGTGGTGTTGTGCTCTCACACCATCAAACTCATAATCAGGCACTAAGTACAAACTTATAAATCTTGAACCGCCTAACACAATTACTTCAATCAGGCTTCCAGAAAACTTCATCAGGTATGGTATGCAACCTTAGCACAGTCAAGGATCTCCACTTTCATGTCTAAGTCCTAAGGTAAAACATTCAACCTGACTTAACCTATTGATATATCTGACTGCATTTTATTTGAGTAAACCTCAAATTACACCTAGGTCCAGGTCCCCCAAGAACAGTGAATTATTCTTGACACACTTTCTTTTGGAAATATAATATCTCAGGTTCCCCTTATTGGTATTTCATTATTTTGAAGTAAATGTGTTTATTCAATTTAAAATTATTTTTTCAAATTGGGGTTAGATTATTAGTGTGTTGTGTTTTAAACTTTTAAGTTTTTGGGATATTTGAAATGCTTTGCACATTTTCTGTAATGTAACAGTGTTTGCTCTGTGCTATATCTAGCAGGGGCTTAGTTTAGGTTTAAATAATGAAATATAAGCTTGGACCGAAAAGTTTTGTGACTTTATTACTTTGCTAACCTAATAACCCCCCGAAAGTATTAATTCATTTTCTTACAGGTACCCTATGGAGTTCTTTGCTATACTACATTCCCTCAACCGGGTATGCAACTGCAGGATTCTCAGAGATGCACACAATCTCAGAGTTTATAAAAGTTTCAAATGGACTGTTATAAATAATGCCTAAACACAAACCAGTGCACAGCAACTTTAAACTCTTCTGTGAAACAACAAAGAAGATAGAAGCTTCAATCCTTAAGTAAGAACACATTACAAGCTCCTCAGAGTTCAGGGCTTACATCTGGAATGAAGTATTAGTATCCAGTCTAAAAACATTATATTACATCCATTTAGTGTCTGTGTCTTTCAGTGCAGAACAAAATTATAAATAAAATGTGGCATGATGTCTGAATAAAAGTAGCGTAAGATCCCTAAACTTTAAGGGCGCAATTTATAGTTTGATAGGCAGTAGTCTGTCAGTCATGGTGGTGGAAGAAATTTCTTACACCACGTTGATGTACTACAGCAGAACAGATTTAGAGTTACCCTCAAGCCCAGCAATGATCTCTGTGCCTTCAGAGGGAAAGCTGTAACAATGTGTCCCCTGAAGGTACAAAAAGCTCTGTGAACAGCAGACATATTTTTTGACAGACAGCTACCAAACTCGGAAAAGCTTTCGGGGCTCATGACGATGTTGGACAGAATCACTTCTGCCAGATACTGACTCAATCATAGGACCTACCGAATCCCAGTCATCAGCCCTGACCGCCCTATTACGATGCGAACAGACCTTGTTGTGTTGCATTGTTATAATTTACTATGGGAGCATGACTTCTGGCCATAAACCGGACATAATGCATGCTCCCATAGGTAACTAAAGGTGTTTTCTCAGCCTCAAACGGGAGGTTGTGAACTAAAGGTGGCCCAGCTGGGGCACCCAAAACACGCTATTCAACATGGTTTCCATATTGGAAAGACCAGCATGGAAACGATGTCGGAAACCATGATCGTAATCTCAGGGGCAGAAAGAGCCACACTTTAGTTTACAGGCTGCATTCCGACTGGCAGACAGACTCTTCAAGCCAGACGGAAGCCAGCCAGAACAAACGGGCATATTCCATTCCGAACTCCTCCATCAAAATGAGGCGATCGGAAAGAAATCGAACCGACCCATTATGATGCGGCTCGCCTTCCGAGCCATATCGTAATGTTCCCCTTAGTGTCATGACTATGGTGTTGTTGATCCTCAGACTATATGCTAGTGACTAAAGTGACACATATTACATTGTGGAACTTGACACAAACTTGTGCACCCAGAACGTTTTAATAGCAGTGTCACCTAACTGGTGATGCATGTGATAGATGGGGTGGGTGTCAATAAAGCTGCTAAGGAACGGTAGCTAAGTTCTGTGTTCAGCAGAACACTCCAATAACAAAGATACTAATATGTGATTTATCCAGTTTCATTGGGTAACCTACATTTCCAAGTCTACCATAGCTGTTGTGAACCTTGTTGCAGTGTTTCTCACCATAGACAGCCATGACAGGAGAGTTTGCAGTGGCTGAGGAGGTGTGCGGCATCCAAGGCCTAGTGGGCAAGATGCCAGTGGAGCCTTCTGGACGGCAGCCGGAGGAGAGAACGACGGACGCGGCACCGCCAGTGTGCTCTGAGGGCGGAAGCGCTGGCCGAGTGCAGAATTGGCTCCTAGTCGATGGCCTGGCGTGCGTGTTGTGGCAGCAACAGTGTATATGTGACCAAGAGGTGCCCAGTAGTGACCCGATGATTGTTGTTTATCATCTCCCCTCCACCAAGCTTCTACATTGATTCTAGAGGTCAGATCAGGCCGCGGGGATGGGGTGTCCTGAAGACTAACTGGGGGTTGGAGTCGAGTGAATTGCCTGCTGGGGTCCGGACAGCCTGTGGGGGGCCATTGGGACTGCGCCGGGCCCAATTGTATCTGTTACCAGCAGATGTAGCATTAGGGCCTGCAGCATAGGGACTGGCACGGGAGGTGTTGGGCTCCAGAAGGCATATATATCCACGCAGTGGAGGGACACTGTGACCCTTTTTATGTACAATATTGTTACTACTTGAGCCCTGGGATGTATTGCCTGTGACTACAGGGGAAGAGTGCCATTGGAAGCACTGGGGAGCGGAGCCTAGCACAGGGCCCTTAGCTGATGTGAGTTAACCCCTTCACTGCGGCGGCTATTCCGCCGCAGTGCTAATGGGCGGGGCGGCCGTGCGGCGGCCGCATGCTGGTGACGGAACCGCTCCGTCACCAGCGTCAGTGGCGCTTTGCTTATGACGGAGCGGTTCCGTCACGGCCCGCCCCGCTCAATAGAACGCTAAGCGCAGGCGCGGCATTCGCGCCGCGCATGAGCAGCGAGCGGGCCATGACGGAACCGCTCCATCATCAGCACAGCGCCACCGCAGATGATGACGGATCGGTTCCGTCATCAGCAGACAAGGGGTTAAAAAGAGCCCTGTGAAGCAGTGAACAGCCCTACATGGACATTTGTAGTTCTTGTCACAGTGGCAAATAGTGGACCTACGGCATGAAGGCAGGCTTGTGATTGCTGGACCCCATATAAACTACTGACTTTTACCAAGCAAGAAGCCCAAGGACTACTGCTCCCAGGGTGCCCTGCTGGTCGCTGTTTGAGCGCATCAGCAGAGGGCGCCGAAGGGGCTCAAAGCCAGCGTTGCTCTCCAGCAGCGGGGGACTCACCAAGCCAGTTCGCCGTTGCCGTGAGGGAAACTATTCATTGCCCCCTGCCCTGCTCGAATGGACCCCCGCTGTTGCCATCATTGAAAAGGGAGCCGCCCATCACCAGGACTACTGCTTCCAGGGTGCCCTGCTGGTCACTGTTTGAGCGCGTCAGCAGAGGGCACCAAAGGGTCTAAAAACCAGCATTGCTCTCCTGCAGCACGGGAATCACCAAGCCGGCTCGCCGCTGTCGTGGGGGAAACGGCTTCATTCATCGCCCCCTGCCCTGCTCGCCGGACCCCCCCTGCTGCCATCATCAAAAAGGGAGCCGGCCATCACCAGGACTACTGCTCACAGGGTGCCCTGTTGGTCACTGTTTGAGCGCGTCAGCAGAGGGCGCCGAAGGGGCTCAAAGCCAGCGTTGCTCTCCCGTAGGGCAGGCCTGTCTGCGCCCGTCCGAGCCAGGAAGAGGCAGTGCTGGGCCTGGTCCCTTTCATCTTTCATTTGCCTTGGAGCACAACTAACGAGGTACTGTCTGTTTCAATCTAGTGACTGATATAAGTTCCTTTGTTGCCATCTATATTTGATTTGAAATGCTACCTTACGCTTGTGCCACAGCACTCTTTGACTTTTATTCTTAGTACATTGCGTCATAAAAAAACAACCTATAAGGTCTACCCAAACCAAAATTGGGCAAAAGGAAAGCACTGGAGGGAGCTGGGGATGTAATGGGATGCCAATAGAACAAAGGAAGAAAAAGAGACGGAGTAAACTCCTAAAAAATGCTGGTGCTAACTGTGTGATGGATAGGATAGACAACTTAATACAAGAATGTGAAAAAATCCTAGTTAATGAGCCTAGTACTCCTGTCAATGAACCCTCAATTAAGAGCCCTGTAGTCCCCCCCCCAAAAAGCGGTAATTCCATCAATTTTTAATAAATCAAATCGGGGAAAAAAAGGGAGCCTGCGGGTCTGTCCCAGCCTGAAGCGAATCCACATGAGCATGAGTCTTTGATCGCCCAAGAAGAGAGTAGGCTGCCAAATCAGGTGGGCTTTATAGCCCAATGTTCCAACAGATTTGCCTCCCTTGATACGATAAGTGTATACTCTCATTCGATATTAACACTATTATTGACTATTACACCCGAGAAGGTGCAAAGTTTCCCATGTAATCAATATATTGAGGACCCTGTAGCAGTTATAATGGCACTTGGAGGGGAGATCGAACAGATAAAAAGCATGTTGACCGAGCTCCGTGTGACAGTCAACTCTACACTTAACCTTAAAACAAATATAAGTCAAGTTGGATTGGTCACCCATGCAGCTCAGGAAACCACATGCAACCAAGGGGACCAAAGCACAAACATTCCAGACGCTGCGAGGTTTATGTCTGAATCACTCAGGGGGAAAGGAGGCTCACTACAGCACATACTTAATAGATCCGTTTATACCAAAGACAGTGCAGATGGATCCTATCTCCTAGTAAACAAACAAGTACCACAGGGCATACACAATAGAACTCATACTCTGTTAGTTCCTCTAACAAACTCAGGCCTTAGAAATTGTGAGAACCAAAACACACCTACAAATATCGTTTTCATGGTTAATGTCCCCAAACTCAATGAGACTAGAAGCCCTGAAAATGGCGAATCACTGATTAATAAATCAATCCATTAGATTCATCATGTACGAGGGTGTTGTTGCATTATTAGGGAGGACATAACTAAAGGAAGAAGATGTATAATCCCCAATACGACATTAGATAGTATTGAATTAACACTGGCAGATGCTGTGGTTCTGAAAATTCCGGACCCTGCCATAATGGTGTACCAAGGCCTAAACACTCGTACAGAAAATATCATCATACCACGACGAATTTGGTATCAATAGACCGGTAATGATCAGGACATTATGCCTGTGTATTTTCATCACGATACAATGATGCATGCAGGAGTTATTGGCAAATTCATTCTGAGCCCACAGGCTCTAGGTTGTGAACAAGCGTCCATTTTAGTTGTTGCCCTTTACATAGGCATATACATGAGCCAATGATTCTTAAAGGACACGTATTCCTTAGCTTGAGTTCTTCCTGACTCCCATTTGACCTGAACAGGCTGAATCTGCCTACGTGATGTTGGCCTCACCAAACCAGTCCATGCCCTCTAGTCAATCTATATTAAAGATCTGAGCAACTTGTTGTGTACATTGGCCTGAGCAAGATTAGAAGGCCGAATACAGTAGCCATGCCTGTTTATGACCCACAAGCATCCCTTATCCTACATTTCTATCTTCCACACCTGGCTCTGTTTCTCTGCTTCTGGGCTTTTACAATGGGGAGGTGACTGTTTATATGATGGGGAGGAAACCAGTCTATTGTGAGCTTCTCCGGCCTGCACAGGAAAATATGTGAAGTTTGACATATGTTCATGATGGAAGATGGGTTGGTCAGTTTGGGCAAGTAGAATGGAATTCATAATTATAGCCTGCTTTGTTATGGTACCATGGGAGCGACCTACAATGATGTGTTTCACAGCAAGAATGTGAGCCTAGGGCCAAACTTTTTGTATAAAAGGCCTGCCTGAGAAAGCTCAGGCAGGCTCCCTCTTTCAATTGTAAAACTACGGTTGGACGACGAAGCCTCATAATTAATTATAATAAAGATGTCTTTTAATTTTACAGATTGGCTGTCAATTCCTTACCTGCTTTATTATGCAAACTGCTGGATAGATCCCTGGTGGGGAGAGTGAGTCATTTATTACTTTTCTTCAATGCTAGTCTGGTTGAAAACCTGGTAGCATTAGAGTATAGAACGTCCTCCCCTGATTCATCCCGTATACAATTAAGGCGCTGTCCCATTCTAACTGCAACTGTAAGTGGTGGGGTGAAGGAACATGCTCTTGGAATTGAAGATCCTAGGTCAAACTTGGATACTAACGATTGACTCTATCAGAATCCACCTGAAGAAGGGGAGAGGAGTCGCAAATCCTTCTGTCACAGCACCCCTTCTCTGACCAACCAAGGGCTACCTTTGGCGCCGCCCATTCTTATTCCACAAGAAACTGTTACACATAAGGAAACCTCAAGGCTCACTTCCGTTGATCAAACCCACTTCAACATCCTCTCAAGGAACATAGCTGGGTTAAAGAAAAATATGTCAGTTCCCTTGTGGAACAAGTTTGTAGAAACTAATGGTATATGTTTATCCCAGGAGACATGGAGTGTAACTGCACTGTATAAATCCGGCTACAGTACATTCCATATCCCGGCAGTGTCTACGGGAAATGGCAGGCCTTCTGGAGGACTAACAGCTTGGATCAGATTAGATCTGGGCTGCTCAGCCCTCCTACATGACACAGTAAATCCCGACATTTTGTGACTTACAATAAAAGGTCCAAAACGAGGAGATCTATTGGAGCTCTTTAATGTCTATATAAGAGGGACAGTAAATGGCAAGTCCTCGCCCATCTTAACTCAGCTAGAAAATCAAATAAACAAGTGCCCCTCGTCTACTAAAATCATTGTGGCCGGCGACTTTAACTGCACATTCGAGCCACTCACTAAGCAGTGAAGATCTCCTAGGGATAATTGAAGAGGATAGCAAATGGGCAGTGCCCCCCCTAGTCTTACCACCAGTAAAAAGATGGTCTGAGATTGCAATCCAAGTTAGTGCTATAATACTAGAATATGGCCTAAAAGCGACAAATGGCAAAACCCTATCCGACATCAGGGGGAAAAAAACTTACAATACACTTGCATGCCCTTACAGCAATGATTATATCTTGGTCGACTTACGCCTCTGGGCCGATGTCGATGACATGGAAGTGGGCCTAACTATTCACAGTGACCACAACCCTCTAATGTTAAAATTAAGGAATCAAGGGGCCCCTCCCAACAAAAAATCTAATACCATTGGGAATTACCTCATCTCCACAAAGGAGTTAATTCTCTCTCATTGTGGTAGGCGTCTAAGATGGCCCAAGGTCACAGGAGAGGACCAAAAACTATAGAACATTTCCTCAATATTAGTGTCAAGACAGCCGAACTCGAGGCAGCTTGAGATAACGTCCTTGCATGTGGCTTTGAAAAATGTAAGCACGCAATTGGCCAAAGGAGGGTACATGTCCAACATTTTCCTGTCAGGAGTGAGCAGCATCACACAGAGTGCCAGCTGAATTCCTCGTCATTAGTCATTAAACAGAGAACGGTTGAGTTCACTTTAGCAACGTGGCTTGTCTTGCATTGCTTTAAAAGCAGAACCAACCCCCAACAAAGCATCGAGCAGCGCTCATTACGCATCTTCATTTATTTGTTATCAGCAACCACATGTTTTTTTAAACACAGCATTGAGCACTGCATGCTGTGCGCCTTTATTTATTAACTGTAGTCCTGGATGTGTGCCTGCAACAAATGCCTCCCTGTTCGTTTTGTGTGCTCTCCACTGTAAGCCACTATCATGATGTTTATTAAAAGCAAGGTGGCTGCACGCGCTACCAGCACCTGGATGGTGCTCAATCCTCCACAAACACAGGACAAGCTCTGTCTGAGCTCCAGTATAATTGTTTTTAACTGCTCTTTGGCTCAAAAGCAGACCACTCCTAACTAATACACAACATCGACCAGCGCTATTGTGCACCGTTATTTTATTAATGACGCCTGTATGTTAAATTTTTTTCATGGCTTGCCTTCAAATGACACCTCTCCCACCTCCAACAGAGCATGGGCGCGGACAGCTGCATTTTCACTTTGAATTTGACTACTTGCAGTGCTTTTTGTTGGATTTCCTCAATAGCAGAACCTTCCCATCTCCCGACAGAGCATGACAGCGTGCCTTTAATTTAAAACTTATGAACAGCCCACTTTTACTTTACATTTATATGTAAATAGCTCAACTTGTTTTAGATGGGGGGGGCATGGGGAAAAAAGTGATTTGCTCAGAATCACAGGTTGTTGAGCCAACAAGGAGGCTCGGACATCGTCACCTCCACTCCAAAGTTGCCTGCTTTGGCAATTATGCCACACCTTCTCCTTTGTCATATCGACTTTAAATAAAGAAAAAAAAACTTGTACGGTTATTCAGAGATGTTAAGAGTGTGTGGGCATGCCAGTGGGGGATAATGTACTGCATTAATAAACATTTGTAAGGTCCAAAAAGGCTAGACTTAATGACTATGCCAGTGCTTGTTTTAAAATGGTGTCATTGCCGGGTCTGCTCTACCAATTGCAGAACCATCCATATCAGATACTCCCTATGTGGTTTTTCCAGGTGAATGCAGCGCTATGTGAATTTATGTTGACAGGAGGGGACTCCAGAGTGGCGCTGAGGACTTGCTGTCAGTCGACATATTGCGGGGATGGCCATGTCGGATCTCAAATCGTACTATATGGCATTGCATCTTTTGGTGCCGAATGAATGGTGGTATGGGGACAGGAAGGACACTGCTCATGCAGTAGAGCAAAGGTGTATACAAGAGTCACCCTACATAGCATACTGTATTTGGCGCCTCTACGCAATTCTTTAACGCCGGCCACTCGGGTGGTATTCTAGGTGTGGAAACCGTCTCTCCGCAGGATGGAGTGGTGGAATAAATTTACTGTGGAAACCCCACTGTGCCACAACGGTCATTTGCCGCAGCTAGCTGCATTATCCGGACATGGAGGGTGGGATAATATAGGAGTGTACACATTAGGAGACAAATTGCGAAGCTTGGTTCTGAAATCATTCCAAGATCTTCAACAAGAGTACCAGATGCCAAAAACTACATTTTATAAATACCTTCAATTTGGCATGCGAATTATCCTAGTATGTCAGGGTTAGAGGCTTTTCACAAATTCAGTCTGATTGAAGCCAAGGTCTTCATGGGCCATTTGCAGAACCATAAAATCTCAAAGATCTATCAGTCACTGGTGACCAATAGCTTCACTACATTGGATAAACTTAGAGAAGCATGGGCTGTTGATATTCGATAAATAGACGGAGATGATTCTATGGAAAGACTGTGCTTCCCTAGGGGAGCAGAGTATACCAGGATCTGGCTGTGGAGGGCAGGCTTAGAGTCATCCCCTATATGCCGGCGGTGTGGTCGGGATGAGGGGTACAAAATACAGAGAATTTGGCATCGTACAGTACTCACAAAAGTTTGGAGACTAGTTCTGGCCAGTCTTGCAGAAGTGTTGGGGTGGGAGCTCCCCTCTTCAACAAGATTGGCAATTTTACATACCACGGAAGGCATAGGAGGTAAAGTATAGTAGAGGCACCTCTTATTGTTGGGGCTGACATTGGGTAAAAGGAATGTAGTAAGGCTGTGGAAGGCAACAGCCCCATGTTCTCTCTCGTCATGGAAAAATGGGCTGGACTTTTTGCATGGGGTTAGATATCCCAATATTCAAGGGCAGGGGTTGCCCACAAAAGCACCCCAAAATCTGGAAAAGAGGGGCAGACAGCCGAGGACTAAATTTGGACCCGGTGCCACCAGTGGATGCATATGTATCAATGTTGTTATACGGGCCTTTTAGTTAAGGGACCAGCTATATGGTGATGGAATCTATTTGTTGGGGTGGACGATGTGGTGGGAAATGAAATGCAGTAGTGGTTCAATGCGTTTATGTTATATTCCAATTCAATTCAATTAAAATAATCTTTTTTCGGATACTTAATATCAATAAATACACAGGTCACGTTAAAAACTTTTTGATAAAAAAATCAATAAATGACAATAAATAACAAGGATTTGTATATATCGCATAAACTGAATTATAAATATTCATATTATAAAAGAGCAGCAAATATATAAGACTCCTTAAAATTGGTCCGTTTTTCTTGACTATAGCAGCATAGAGTAATAAGTGCCAAAATGCGGGCAATCAGAAACAGACAAATAACAGCACTGCGTAATATGTTAAAATACAGTAAGAAATTAGCAGCATGAATATATTATATTAAAGTGCATACAGGTATTAGCTATATTTGATAAACCATAATTTGCAGGGCACAGATTTCTACAAGATGCCACATAACATTAGAAATTATGGTTCACAACATGTAACAGCTAAATGTAATCATGTGAAATATGATGTTTTTAAGGAGTGCTCATTGACACACGTGAGCGAAGTGCCACCTTCAGAAAAAAACAAAATATTCTAAAGGTTGAGACTACACTCTTAACGTTAAGGATTTATAAGTACATTCAGCAAAATAGATGGCTCATTGAAAGGTCATAGGGTCAGTGAGTGCTTTTTGACCAGGGCTTAAACCACAGCTAGGGAAAATTGCTTTTTTTTTTTAAATGTATTTGTTTTATAAATTCAACAAATGAAAGCTGTGCCTTTGTAAATCACCCCCTAGCAGTGTATGGGAGAACTATGGCCTCCTTAGTCATAGTGCATGTCAGGCATTAATGTCATGCAGTGTGGCATGTGGAAGGGGGGGCAGGTTTGCTATGAAAGAAATCACTTATTTAGTGGAATGAGAATTTGGGGATGATTGTTTAAAAATAAGAGATACATGGGGCTAGTGGCAGACTAAAAAGGATGGGCTATTTGTATTTAAAGCATATAAATTGAGAGAGGATTTGTGGCATCTAAATTCCAAACACCATTAAAATAGAGAAGGGACCGGCATCATTTTTTCATGACAATTATGCTTTTGGCTGTGGAAAATTCCTGCAAAATAGATGTCTCACTGGCAGTTAGCAGGGCCTTTGAGTGCTCTTAGACCAGGGTTCAATTTTCCAGCTGGGGAAAATCGTTTTTGTTTATTTTTTTATTTATTTTCTAAATTCCGCTTTTGAAAGCTGTGGCTTTGTAAATCACCCCCTAGCAGTATCTGGGAGAACTATGGCTTCCTTAGTCAAAGTGCATTTCCAGCAGCTAAACAAAACAACATAGAAATAGAGAAGGGAATGACATCATTTTTTCATGACAATTAGGCTTTTGTCTGTGAAAAATTCCAGTAACTTAGGTAGCTCACTGGTAGTTCACAGGGACTGTGAGTGCTCTCAGGCCAGGATTCAATCTGCAGCTGGGAAAAATCTTTTTTTTGTTTATTTTTTTATGTATTTTCTAAATTCCACAAATGAAAGCTGTGGCTTTGTAAATCACCCCCTAGCAGTATCTGGGAGAACTATGGCCCCGTAGTCATAGTGCATTTCCAGCATCTAAACCAAACACCATAGAAATAGAGAAGGGCCTGACATCATTTTCCAATGACAATTAAACTTTTGGCTGTGGGAAAATCCAGCAAAATAAATGGCTCACTGGCAGTTCATAGGGACTGTGAGTGCTTTTAGACCAGAGTTCAATCCCCAGCTGGGAAAAATCGATCTTTTAATTATTTTGTAATTTATTTTCTAAATTCCACAAATGAAAGCTGTTGCTTTGTAAATCACCCCCTAGCAGTATCTGGGAGAACTATGGCCTCCTTAGCCATAGTGCATTTCCAGCATCTAAACAAAACACCATAGACATAGAGAAGGGACTAACATCATTTTTTCATGACAATTAGGCTTTTGGCTGGGGAAAATTCCAGTAAAATCAGAGGTTCATTGGCAGTTCACAGCAGCTGTCAGTGATTTTAGACCAGGGTTCAATCCCCAGCTGGGGAAAATCATTTTTTATTTATTTTTTAAATTTATTTTCTAAGTTCCACAAATGAAAGATTCCCTTTTGTAATTCACCCCTAGCAGTGTCTGTGAGATTTGTGTACTTTTAAGTCAAGCCAGTGCATGTCAGAGATTTGTGACATGCACTGGCACGTGAAAGGGGGGGCAGGTTTGCTATGAAATAAATCCCTTAATTTGTGGAATGAGATTTTGGGAATGGTTGTGTAAGAAAAATAAATGCATGGGCCAAGTGCCAGAATGGGAGGAAGGAAGGGCTCTTTATTTATAAATAACAAAAATCAAGTGTACATTTGTGGCATGCTCTAAGAATACCAGAATGGAAAGTGAAAAGGGACATCACGCTTTTTGAAACACACAAAGGCTTTGGGCTGAGAAAAAACTGTGCAGGACAGTTGGTACAGGGGCAGTTCACAGCTTATATGAGTGCTTTTAGACCAGGGTTCAATTCCCAGCTGGGGAAAATCGTTTTTTATTTATTTTTTTAATTTATTTTCTAAATTCCACAAATAAAAGATTACCTTTTGTAAATCATCCCAGCAGTGTCTGTGAGATTTGTGTCCTTTTTAGTCAAGCCAGTGCATGTCAGAGATTTGTGACATGCACTGGCACGTGGAAGGGGGGGCAGGTTTGCTATGAAATAAATCCCTTAATTTGTGGGATGAGACTTTTGGAATGGTTGTGTAAGAAAACTAAATGCATGGGCCGAGTGCCAGAATGGGAGGAAGGAAGGGCTCTTTGTTTATAAATAACGAAAATCAAGTGTACATTTGTGGCATGCTCTAAGAAAACCAGCATGGAAAGAGAAAAGGGACATCACCCTTTTTGAAGGGCACAAAGGCTTTGGGCTGAGATAATGTATGCAGCAAAGATGGTACAGGGGCAGTTGGCAGGGTCTGTGATTACTTTTTGACAAGGGTTCAAACCCCACCTTGCGAAGTCTATTTTTATATTGTTTTTCTTTTTTTAAACAATTTATTTATTTTAGCAGAGTGAAAGATAGTCATTTGGAAATCCTCAACTGATAATCATAAAAGACCATGTAAAAAATCTGCAGCATATGTCACATCAGCTGTGGCATATGCCACATGACAGAGTGACACGTGTCACATGCCAGGAATGGGCTCCAACCCTTACTGCCTCTGTTAGGCATTGCATGTATCTCCTAATATTAGAGGAGTGATCAACATTCTACTTCTCATAAGCCCAAGATTCTACTTCCTGTTCAATCGATTACAGTCAGGTCATCGTGAACATTCTTATGACAAGTCACTCTGACCTCTTCGAATTGTTGACTAATAATTACCTATTTCTCTCTTATCTAAATGTTAACCAAAGTCTAACTTAGTAGTTACGCTTTACTATCCATTATCTATCCGTTAATGCTCACTTTGTGCACATGTCTGGTTATCAGTGATTTATGGCCATAAACACACAAGCTATAGCTATACAGGGTTCTTTGAGATGAAATATCGGTACTTTGTGCTGTTCGATCAGTTATAGGCAAGTAATTTTAATCGCCTAAGGCATTTCCATATTCAGTCGCTACCTGCTTTTTTACCTAGAGTTGAATAATTGTCTATTATCTTCTCAATTATAAGTTACATAAAGGCTATGTTAATCCCATTAATCATACGACTGGTTGTCCAAGACTGTTATATACTCACACTAAGTTACCTATATTTATGTTCATATATGTGAAAGATAACCAATAGTAGGTTCTACCTTTTCATACAGCTGGTAGTCTAGATGGTAAATATCAGCCTATTATTCGTTCCCAGTCTTCTCTACTGTTAAGACCGTCTCTAACTATACAAATCAACATAACATAACATCAGACAAAAGCTCTAATGAACATTAGATCAATGAGGCAAATTAGACATTGTAGAAATATGACTTTCCAAGCTACTAGTGTTAATAAACTACTTTACCTTAAAATACTCTACGTTTGTGCACAGCATCCTCTCACTAGTTATTAGGTCTGTATTTCTATATTTTATTTTTAACCTTTGCATTAACATAAGCAGAGGAAACAGAAAAGCTGCAAGGGACTGTGGTATGACGCACATGCTCTTACAAGAAAAACAACAAACAGATACAAATGTGGACTGGCTAATCTGGGAATGACTCACATTACCAGTACTGTCTAGATGGTTGCCTTTTTCTCAGAAGTGATACATTGACATTGACTACAGGATACACCAACAATCCAGGTTTAAATTAGTTGAACTGAACAGGTTACATTTTCTGAAGATTATTGTTAATAAATAAGTCTGAGGAACTGGAATGGGCATCTTTAATCAATTATGTAAAAATAGTTGACCAGAATATTTGGAAACCTTGCTGTGGGGAATATTCTGAATCCCTGCTTCCTTCATAGGCCTAGGAAACAAAGTATAGTCAGTAAATCTTAAAATCATATGAAAGCCAAATAATAGGGACTTTCACTGATAGATTTGACATCACATTCTGTCACAAGATATTGTATATATGTATTATTGCTACGCTGCGTGAAAGGGAAAGATCAGGAAATTGCCATAATTAACATTATACGGCACATTCCTGTCCTTTCATTGCCTGCATTGTAAGCAGTATTGTTTCTGTGAATGAAGGAACACCTTCCTGCACAGAAACAATCCTCTGAGGCATTTCACCTTTCTACGTGTGCTGCCAGTTGCAGCACACATAGAAGGAGACCTAAAGAGATGTCTCCTTGTTACACCTCACCTAGGGAGGTGTAGCCATTTGACAAATTCCTAAGTTACCATTTATGGCAAATCTGGGAAGGCCACCATAGAGAATCAAGAAAAATTCCTAATGGGGTGTGTAAATGACAAAAGGAAAGAATGTATCCTTTTGTTAAAAACCCCTCACTCACCACCCTAGAGGTGACATGCTTCATCATCAGGGTCCCCCCCGGGTGGACTAGCGTCACCAGGGTGTGCTACAACACCTGAATTACAGTGGAGCTGGTTGTGGGTGCAAGTGCAAAAAACGGTGTGTTAAAAATTTTCCTGGTTTAACTTAGTGGGAAGATAAATTTTATTTACAAGCAACTGGACAATGTTAAAAAAGTGTGGTGAGATACTGTGACGGTAGTTACAGCCAACAGTATCTCTGTATGTTATCTGGTCTACATGTTTCAACCTTAGTTTGGGATATACCAGGTTTTCGTCAGGACCAAAAAACAAGGAAGTGGACGGTATGTGCCCCCTACAAGGTGCACCCAATCCTAAATCCTCGTTACCAAGTTAGCAAAAATCGCTACTGGTGAAGGCTCTAACCTCAGTGGGCGAGCATGTGAAGTAAAAATCAAAAGACCTGTTTGGGAGAAAAAGAGAGAAACGAACATCCGTCAGACGTGATCAATATTACATGCCTCTTACGTTGTGCAGTGTTGTATCTCCGTGTCAGCATGCTTCATGCCACTCTCATTAGCAAATTGTGTTACCCAGGCACGTAGTTTTATGGCTAATTATATTGTACTCGTGCCGGTACCAGTGTGATATTGTCCTGCTGTTCTTTGGCCCACTCTGGGTATTCTATTTTGCCAACACAAGCATACTGATCAATAGGTGCGTGCTCCGTGGCATACAATACTTTTATTCCAATCTCGCGCACTCACAGTAATTATTGTGGGGGGATATTTTCCTCTCACATCCCTATTATTGTGGTTGCGGGGTTCGTTTTTGAAAATGTGCATAGATTACCCATATAACTCATTCGACACAAAAGGACTTACTGACATGTAACACGGAGGACAAACAAACATATATTGGTAAATGTGAGGTGGCTTACTCCTATTCTAGTGTCTGTTGCATCGGAGGGCAGGGGTTGGTATCACCTCGTGTACAACGTATTCTGTAATTACATGGAGGCAAATGTTTAGGGAAAAAGGGTTGCCGATCAGGGTGGGCGGCATATCGCGGTAGATTCTGGACTCGTCTATGGCGATGAGTCACGGAGGCTGAAAAGGAAGTCTGCTCTACTTACAGTTTTGTCGTGGTGAAAGTGGCCAGTTACCTACATCTCTCCTCCGCTGCCCCGCTACACTGGCTGGAGTTCCCGTGCGCGTTAATGTCAGGAGCCGGCTTACGGGTTGGGAGGGGTTCCGCGTTCAGCCAAAAAGGTTAAAGATTACAAGCCCGTTCCGTGTAATGGGATAAAGTTATTTGGTGATAAAGAAGGGGCGCTATAGTGTAAAAATCGTCTGCAGGATATACCCACATTGTCAGGGTTGGGTGAATACTCTAAGCACGACAAAGTGCGCGCACATTTGTTAACCACTATCGTGGGGGAGAAGCAGCTGTACAACGGCTACTATATTCTGGCCATGATAGACGCTGATAAAATAAGAGCATCGGGCAAAGGTGTAAACGCTAAAAAATGGGAGTTACGAAGTGCACAAAATTATACAAAGGACTGACCACCATAGATGCAGAGTGGTCATTGATAGCATTGGTGCACTGTTAAAGGCAGAATCATTGACAAAGGGAAGTAGTGCTGGGGAAAGAGATGCCTGACCTTAGTTGCACAGTGCCATGGTTGAGGAATAGATCAAACCGTGGGGTAACTGTGACGGGGTTTAATAGGGTGTTTCGTGTTTTAATCTGTTGGTAGCACATTCACACAGTGTACCAGAACAGGGTAAAGACTACTCTGGTAATAAGCTTGAGAATTACAGATGTGTGAGGTTTTAGCATCTTTTTACATGGGTGATGTGTAAACATCTTGACTCAAAGTCGGCAAGCATCCGGGTATGCAGGTATGAACACATACTAGTTATTTTAAAACAGAGGCCCAAGGAATATTGTCGTTCAGGCCTATCTTTTGTGTCGAAAGCCTGTAGATCCAGCGTTGTTCCTTTTCAAACAAGCGGTTCTGTGAATTTGGACCTGGTTGCACTTGGTATATTACTGTCCATTGCATGTCATTGGGTGTGTGATGTGCCTCCAAGAAGTGGTCTGTTAGTATTGTGGTGTTTTTCTTGCAGCGTATCGTACTCGGATGTTCACTGATACGTTGCTTCACCTTTCGCGTCATCATGCCTATATATGGTTTTCCACATGTGCACTTGATCATATACACTACATTGCTGCTGTTGCAATTAGTGTGAGATCGCTGTTCCCAAGTTTTGCCTTCTTCCAGGTTGAGGGTTTTGGTGTTTTCTGTGAGGTGGCATACACTGCAGTCCCCACATTTTAAGCCGTTAAATTTTACGGCTGGGAGCCACCAGATTTGTGTTATACTCGGATTTACATTTGTATTTGATGTCTTTGGTCTGGTGTTGAACAGGCTATCTTTGAGGCTCTGTGCTTTTTTATATGAAAATAGTGGTTTGTCCCATTGGAAGTTTCCAGTATTAAGTATGGACCAGTGTTTATTGATGCTTCTACTCACTTGGTTGGAAATTGCTTTATAAGTGCTAACGCATGTGAGTGGAGTTGTCTCGCTCTCATTTGTATTTTCCTCAAGTAGGGCATCCCTGGGCTGGTTTCTGGCCCTTTTCTGGCATTTGTGTACAATTTTGGAAGGGTACCCTCGTTGTTTCAGTTTTTTGGTAAGATCCTCTGCTTGGTTTTTGTAGTCTGATAATTTGCTACAATTCCTGCGTAGTCGAAGGTATTGTCCATAAGGGAGGTTTTCGTACCTCAAATGGTTGTTTTTGGCTGTGAGCTTGAAATGGGTTTTTGTCATCAAGTGTTCTTCTTCCCTGCTAATTTCAATGTCCAGAAAGATCATTTTCTCCCTGTCATAACAGTGTGTGAGCCGTAGGTGTGGGTCACATGTATTGATCCATGTGATTAATTCCTTGAGTGTTTCTTGCGGGCCTTGCCAGATTGCCAAGATATCATCTATGTATCTTCGCCAGAATTTGATGTGGGTGGCATAGGGATTTTCGTCTGACAGGATGTATTTCCGTTCAAAATCATACACGTAGAGCCCTGCCACTCTGGGGGCAAAAACACTGCCCATTGAGTGTAAACAGCAGTTGCCCAGGTTACGTTCACGTGACTAACACGGAACCCTGCCCACCCCGGAAGCCGGCTCCTGATATTAACGCGCACAGGAACTCCGGCCAGTGTAGCGGGGCAGCGGAGGAGAGATGTAGGTAACTGGCCACTTCCACCACAACAAAACTGTAAGTAGAGCAGACTTCCTTTTCAGCCTCCGTGACTCATCGCCATAAACGAGTCCAGAATCTACCGCGATACGCGGCCCACCCTGATCGGCAACCCCTTTTCCCTAAACATTTGCCGACATGTAATTACAGAATACGTGGTACATGAGGTGATACAACCCCCTGCCCTCCGATGCAACAGACACTAGAATAGGAGTAAGCCGCCTCCCATTTACCAATATATGTTTGTTTGTCCTCCATGTTACATGTCAGTGAGTCCTTGTTTGTCGAATGAGTTATACGGGTAATCTATGCACATTTTCAAAAACGAACCCCGCGACCACAGTAATAGGGATGCGAGAGGAAAATATCATGCCACAATAATTACTGCGAGTGCGCAAGATTGGAATAAAAGTATTGTATGCCACGGAGCACGCACCTATTGATCAGTATGCGTGTGTTGGCAAAATAGAATGCCCTCAGTGGGCCAAAGAACAGCACGACAATATCACGCTGGTACCGGCACGAGTACAAGATAATTAGCCATAAAACTACGTGCCTGAGTAACACAATTTCCTAATGAGAGTGGCATGAAGCATGCTTACACGGAGATATGACACTGCACAACGTAACAGGCATGTAATATTGATCACGTCTGACAGATGTTCGTTTCTCTCTTTTTCTCCCAAACAGGTCTTTTGATTTTTACTTCACATGCTCGCCCACTGAGGTTAGAGCCTTCACCAGTAGCGATTTTTGCTAACTTGGTAACGAGGATTAAGGATTGGGTGCGCCTTGTAGGGGGCACATACCGTCCACTTCCTTGTTTTTTGGTCCTGACGAAAACCTGGTATATCCCATCTAAGGTTGAAACATGTAGACCAGATCACATACAGAGATACTGTTGGCCGTAACTACCCTCACAGTATCTCACCACACTTTTTTAACATTGTCCAGTTGCTTGAAAATAAAATGTATCTTCCCACTAAGTTAAACCAGGACAATTTTTAACACACCTTTTTTTGCACTTACAACCACAACCAGCTCCACTGTAATTCAGGTGTTGTAGCACACCTTGGTGACGCTAGGCCACCAGGGTAAAGCCCGATGATGAAGCATGTCACCACTAGGGTGGTGATTGAGTGGTGTTTAACAAAAGGATAAATAATTTCCTTTTGTCATTTACACACCCCATTAGGAATTTTTTCTTGATTCTCTATGGTGGTACTTCTCTCTTTGTTTATTTAGTCCTTAATCAGGGGAACTGGAGTACTCTCCGTTCACTCTAGGTGAACCCGATCCCTTGCTCTCCCTTTTGTTAGTCTATAAATCTGGGAAGGCACATAAATCAAAGGGTGGATGCAAGGGAACACCCATGCTTCACTCATGGAATGCCATCCTGGGGCAGAGTAATGCAGCGCAGCAATTTGTACTGCATTGCTTTACTCTAGGTTTATATTTATTGGCAACCATTGAAGAGATTTGAGAATAGGCTCAGAGTGGGTGTGGGGTGGGAGTTTTACAGACAAGGTGGGCAGCCATGTTCTGCGCTACCTGAAGTTTAGCTTAATGAGCTTTGATTGATGCTACCTTTACCTTAAGCATGTTGCCAAGGTCTAGGCAGTTACAATGAGAGCTTGAGTGAAGGATTTTCTGGTCTGGAGGGGAAGCCATTGTAAATTAGGTGCATGATCCCAAAATATGCACCATATGTGTAGCTAGCCTGCTTTTTCAACGAAAGGCTGTCATCTATCAGGATGCCCAGATTATTTACTACCTTTTTAGGAAGAGGGGCTGGCCCTAGTTATGGGGGCCACCAGCCCCCTGACCAATGAGCATGAGCCTTACCAAAAAGCAGGATCTCTGTCTTCCCACTGTTCAATTGTAGGCAGTTGAACGACATCCAGAGAGAAATTTTCTTTATGCAATCACTAAATCTGATGTTAGTGGATTCAGGATTGGGTTCCATGCATATGATTAATTGTGTGTCATCTGCGTAAGAGATGACTTCAAACTCACAGGATCTTACCACTTGAGCCAGGGAGGCCACGTAGAAAAAAAAAGGGAGAGGGGCTATAGGAAGAGCCCTGCGGCACCCCTCGTCAAAGGTCATAGTACAGGAGTTGAAGGACTCTAGATATACTCTAATAACGTTTTTAAGCCATCCCAGGGATTGTCTGCTGACACCAATCTCAACAAGTATGTGGATCAAGATGGAGTGTGAGATGGTGTGGAATGCTGCTGTTAGGTTGAGTAAAACCAGCATAGCTGGGAGACCCTTGTCCAGAAAGTCTGATAGTTTCTTGCAATATCAGCAGCGCCATTTCTGTTTTGTATAAAGCACAACAGCCTGACTGTGTGGGGTCTAGCAGGGAGTGCATTTCCAGAAAAGAAGAGCTGTTTGTTTACCAGTATGCCTAATATTTTACTGAGAAAATGGAGCAGCAATAGCGGCCCATAGTTAGATAGCTATATGGGTTCCGCCATAGGTTTGACCTGAGCTGCTATCCATCTTGTAGAAAGAGTTTTGGTGTAGAGAGAGTGGTCATACAGACTGTTAATCACTGGAAGGAGTGCTAGGACAAGGGTAGCCATGATGTGAGGAGAAGGATCCTCTGGTGAGCCTGATTGCATTTTTGTCATCAAGGCCAAGACTTGCTCTGAGGTAAAAGGATTGAAATTCTCCAAGAGGGTCTAGTGGTTAGTGACTGAGGTTACAAGTGAACACGATTCTACCTGTGCAACACTGTTTAGAAAGCAGATTTTGGAATTTCTTTCCTGAAAATGATGAGCAAGGCCATCACAGAGAGACTTGGATGCTGGAATGAGAGAGGCACAAGCAGTGGGTTTGGGGAACTCTATTAGGATATTATACAACTATTCTGTTGAATTACCTACATTGTTAATTCTTTCCACTGTGTGGGAGCTTTGGTGTTCTCTAATGTTTTTATTGTAGAAGCTTAATGATGCTTTAGAGGCAGTTTTGTCAGGAGGGGATTTTGTGGTTTTCCTTTTTTGCTCAAGCTTTCTACAGGTTGTTTAGAGGGCCTCCATACACCAGGGGAAGATGGCTTTATTAGGTTTTAGCTGGCAGAATTTGGCAGGCACAATAGTATCTAAGCCTGACAGAAAGAGCCTTGGCAATCTTTTAGAGTGAGATTAATATCTGAGTGCAATGTGGGTGGGAAAGTGTGTCATGAAAGAGGGAAGTGCTGCCTTCCTCCAAGGCCTCATCATTTTAGGTGCTGCTGTCTTGTGTCCCTTAGATTCCTCAATTTCGGTCTGGAAGTTTATGGAGAAGTGGTTTGTACAAGACCAGCGGAAGAGGAGAGTCCACCTGTAGATTTGGTGAATTGGTAAATATAAGGTCCAAAGTATGACCCGCTATATGAATGGGTCCTGAGACTTTTTGATACAGTCCCAGCAATTCAAAGTCTGTAAGCAGATGTAAGGTTTCTGGATCTGAGCCCAGTTCTGCATGGTAGTTAAAATCCACAATCAGCATAAACTTTTGAGACTCAAGAAGGTATGTTACTGAACTCTTTTTTTGGACCTTTAGGGCAATAAACCAAGGCGTCCTTCCAGACCCCATTTATGCATGTCTCCAGATGAAAAATACAGAGCTCAGCCCAGTCATTAAAGAGAGAATCCAGTAGAGTGAAAAGCAATTGCAATTCTCCCACCAGTTTTGGCCTCTCTGTTTAATCTGACCGGGGGGGTGGAGCTACAGGTATATTGGGAAGCGCTGAGGGATGAATCCATGATTCAGAAATAAAGCAGATATCGGGTTTGTCAGTAGTGAGGAGATTCCATAATACAACAGCATGATTGGGAATGTCCAGTCATTACAATAGATGCCACAGAGCTGAAACTGGTCCTTGGCGAAGTTCAGCAGCGGTTTTGCTGCTAAGTACTGAAGGGGAGAACTATTGTGTGCTCTGGCTGACTGTGACTATTTTCACTATGAAAGCTGCAGCTCTTAGAGGGTTAAAGAAAGTGCAAACAAAATAGCAAGGGTCATCTTGTCCCAAAGGCAGAACCAAGGTGCAGATCAGACATGGAGTCGGAGAAAGGATAAACGTATCCCCAATACCAATTAGGTTTGCACTGGTGTGGTGTATAGTATAAGAGGCATTTGACTACTTTTATAAGGAAAGGAGTAGGGTTGCTGCCAGCTTGGGGCACGCAGACAGGCTTGCCTTTGGCGCCGGTGGTGCATCCATACCAGAAAGCCCTTGAGATGCAAAAAGACTAGAATGCAACCACCCTATCAAACGGCGCTTGCAGTAGTCTCCTAATATATACATAACCCATGCACAAATGATGATAATATTGCTAGTATATACAATGTTGATGTTTGTTATGACTTAGGCAAACTTAACTGTGCTAATACCAATAAAAACAATGTCAATGTATGCTATGACAAAGGTATGCGTAATGTTAAGTATGTCGATGGAAACAATACCAGTGACTGCCATTTAATGAGTTCAAATATACTTGTATCATTGCTGTTGGATTCACCTAAGGGGACTTTCTCATCAACCCCGAGTTAGAGCAACATGGTTAGACATGTCCAACGACCCATACCCATGCCCTTTCGAATACCAGGTCACAGGTGGGCTCTCTATTAACCTGAAGACAAAAGCACACCCAGGGAAAACCCCAGTGGCATAACAAAACTTGTGGGGCCTCCCTGCAAAGTGCATGGAGGGGGCCCCCACCCTCCGGACCTAGTCAGGAGCTTTCAGGCCTGCCCGTACACAGTGCGGATGGTGTCCTCTGGAGTTCTGGGTCCCCCAGCATAGCAGGGGCTGCAGGGGCTATTGTTACGCCACTGGTCTGATGGCGAGCAGGGAGGCACAAGTAGCGAGGTGCCCTCAGATTTCCGGTATGGGTAGGAGAGCAGCAAATCAGGCTTAACAGGGCTTGACAGAGCCATTTAGTTAGTACGAAGGTAGTGCCACTTATCTCAGGGAATGTGGATAGAGGGGGATTAGTAGTAAGCCTCCAACATGCAACCCAGGCTTTCCCAACTTCTCACCACTCAGGTCAATGGATCAGTCCAAGACTCAATGCTGGTGAGCCACTCTCACCACCAACATGCCATCGGAGTGATGCTGCAGAAGAGAAGCCATGCTAAAGTAGCAAAGCCCTCCCATCATCAGGATCACTGCGGCTGGCAGTGCACTATGCTGGAACAATCCTCCCAGCCATGGCCCAGCTCCACACAGCTGCGGTCTTCTATGGTGGTTCTCTTTCTCTCAGATGCACCAGTCACAACATGGGAGGGTGACATCAGAGACCCCATTCAGCCGCAGCCATGATATCAAGGCTTCCCCCAGTTATCAGCCCCGGGGAACTCTGGGCTATGCGGCATGGGGCTACAGCAATAGTCGCTTCCCTTAGCAGCTGCTGGTAGTGTAATAGGCAATAGAAGCAGCAGGCTGGCCACAGATAATTTCATGTGTCACTCAGTGGGCTCCTCCCAGGGCCAGGATGGTAGAACGTGTTTTTCTGATCAGGATTAATGGCAAATAGTGTTTACGGCTGGCAGAGCCCTTCAGAGATGAGGCTATTTTGCAGCCAGACTCTGCTGGCTCAAATATCTACTACTTTATTCATGCTGGTTTTAGCACTGTTTTGGTTTTTGTCTATTGTAATATTGTTTAATACATTTTATTAGCTTTTATTAAACGCTCTTTAGTTTTTTGTCATTTTTCCTATTTATTTTTTAGGTTAAAAATTTTGATTTATTTATACTTAACTTGTTATTTTAATGTTTTTAGATTGTTTCATTTTTATTTGGGATATGAGTGGAAAGCTTTTTACGTTAATGTTTAAATGCATTTTTATTTATTTATATATTAAAAAATGTTTTCTTTTTTATATTTCGATAAAAGGGTAAAGAAAATATTTTTAAAGTTTAATATCATTTACTTTTGAAATCCTGATTTTTATAGTTATTTGAGTGAGGGGTAGTTTAAACTTTTTTTTGTATTTTTTTTTAATGTAATTACAGTTTAACAATATTTTTACATTTGCCTACTAATGATTTTTTTGTTTATGTTGTTTAGGTTTTGGTTTTAGTGAGTTTGTAGGAATTTTTGGTCAGCGTTTTTTTAAATGTATTTATTTTAACTTTTTGTTTCAGCTATTTCTGTATATTTTCTAATACTTTTTTTTATCAGTTTGTAATGAAATATTTTTGTTTAAGAAATGTGTTTGTTTTTATTGTTTTATTGTAATTCTTAAAACAGTTTTTGGAGACTGAAATTGGGTTAATCTAAATTTATGTCAGATGTTATTACATAAACTAAATATTTTGTAATATGTTTATTTTTTAAACATGTTATTTTTCTATTTGTGTACTCTTCTAAAGAATATGTTTTATAGTTTTTTATTTTATATTTGCTTAAACATAGTTTTCCACTTTTTACCTTCCATGTTGCATAATTTGGAGTGGGAATGGGGGCAGTAAATCTATCTCCCACCACCCAAACTCCAACACTAATGTTTTCTCCAGTGTTGTTTTGTTTGGAGTGGGAATAGTAAATTGGCCCCTTTCACTCCAAGTCCAACATTTTCATCAGTGTTATAAATATATGTTAATCTATTTAAAATTCAAAAGTATACAAATAATTACATTTTCATTGATTATAAGAAATAATTTGATATTTTTATACTTTATTAGTAAAGATATCACATTTTCAGCTGTATACAAAAATATTTTAATTGAACTATCTTTTGTCATTTCAATAATATTTTTGGATATTTGTAATTCGAAATACTTCTTTTTTAAGAATAAACAATGTATTAATATTAATTACATAAAATATATTTAAAAAAAAGTATTGACATTTTTTAAAATTTCTAAATAATTTTTATCAAATGCGTTTAATATTTCTTTGATGTACTAATAATTTTTTTTTACCTACATTTTGCTTTTACTATGTTTGTTAATTTTGATGTTCATTTTAAAACTTAATAATTTCGTAATCTCTATTTTTATATTAGATACATTTAAAATGCAGATATTTTTGTACAATGATATTTTTGAAATAACATTTTTATTTGCATAGTGTTTATGATATTTTGGTAGTCAATAATTTACCATTGCTGTTTTGTTAGGTGTATATTATTTATGATTGATTTTGATGGTTACAATCATCCAAAAACTGTATGTTGGGAATGGACAAATTCAGAGGAGTTCATATAGCACTAGAATGCTACTGGTTAATTACATAAATTGCCAGCTAGCCACATTCTGCTTTCTTCTAATAGGGTGCTATGGTAATTTGAATGAGGGAACCTTTAGATTCATGGTCAGACTGAGATATGAAACAAGGAGTTTACCTGATAAAGGGACTGGGCAAAAGTGGAGAGGGGAGTGGCAGCAAAAATATCTGTTAATTTCCAAGGGAATCTCTTGGTTACTTGGTTGTTAGGGTTTACTCTAAGGGGCAGGCTTTAGATATGGAGAGATATCATGTTGATTTTAACCTACTTCATATGAAAGTTAATTGTCGAATGCAAAGTGAATTGCCACAATCCGGTATGAGTACTGTGGCTCGCTAACTTGCCTGTGTCATCAATGGGCCTGTTTTCTGTTGTTTTTAAGCAAGATAGATGGACAGTGCACTGGTGCTCTTCTAATGGCCTATGCACCTTCGTGAATGTGACAGGCTGCAAGTACAGGTCCAGGACCTGACTGACATCTGTGTGTCTCATCTGCCTTTTATGGGTGAGAATACATCATGGTCCTTCTCTGCCTCTTCATTTCAGGCGTGGGGTATGCTTGTAATAATTTTGAGAGAGCAGCTTGCTGAGACTGGTGGAGTAACCATGCCTTCCCTATTCCCCAGGTACAGCTTTACACATGTTGCTGTACAAATAGACCCAATGGATCTGTCTCGTGCCACTGGATAAGCCAATGCTCACAAACTAAATAGGCTTTTAGGGCTCCATTAGGATGGCGGTCAGTTTGCCCCCGCCAGGCCGGCAGTAGTCACCGCCAGCCCGGCGGGCACAATCCTCCCACCATCCCGGCAGAAAAGACCCCTGCTATTTCACAATCGCTGGGGGGCCCGTGGCGGACGGAGAGACCGTCCGCTGCTTTTCCGCCTGGTCGACATGTCGACCGGGTGGAAAAGGGTTCAATATGGTGGTGGTGTCTGAAAGACACCGCCAGCCATATTACAATGTGACCATGAACATGCCTTTCCGTGGCGGCCAGAAAGGCATGCAGAGTCGGGAAATATCCTTTACGACGCAACTTTTACCACGCAGTGCCTTTACAACGCAGGTTTTTCAACACAAGTCATTATAACAAATTGCACTGGGGGGCGCTGTAGGATAGGTAATGATTTAATTTACTAGCCAACACCTTCCCTACTATCCACAAGGACTGGAGTTGGAATAGTAAATTAAACTATTCACTATCCAGGACCCCCCAATGCAAGTCGTTGTAACGACTTGCGTTGAAAAACCTGCGTTGTAAAGGCATGCATGTTAAAAGCATGCGTTGTAACAATGTACATCCTGCAGAGTCTGCTTGGGGGGCCCATTACAGGCCCCCAGGGACTCTGGGGGGTGGGGGGTTGCACATGGGAGGTGCCATAGGTACCCCCCTGCCTTCCAATGAACAATGTGGCAGGCACCACGCGGTGCTTGTCACATTGGGCCCTCAGCGGGCGGCCAGTCCCGGGTCCCGAGAGCCCGCCATACTAATGGGGCCCTCAATGTTTCCTAGCTAGCAAGATGTCAGAGTGAGGTAAGCACCTGGAGCGGACATGTTATGCGAATTTGCATATAATGATACTGAATCCTGGCAAGGACTATCCAGCCTTTCATTCATCTCGACCGGATATATTTAGTACCAATAATCTGATAATAGCAAACTGCTATATACAGTGCCTGGAAACGTTGAAATGTTGTCTGATGCGTTATATAAAAAAGAAATTACTATGAAACTGATTTGTAGTTGTACACTGACATTTCATGCATTATGCCAGTGACAGTGCAACTAATTACTCAGCTGCGGTCATAAACTAGCATTTTCTCATTCGTAGCATCAAAATAACAGATTAAAGCCATAACAGGGAAAGCTGACATGCATAAATAAATGTAGGCGCCTCACTTCTTCCCTT
This sequence comes from Lissotriton vulgaris, assembly GCF_964263255.1. NCBI lineage: Eukaryota > Metazoa > Chordata > Amphibia > Caudata > Salamandridae > Lissotriton > Lissotriton vulgaris. The sequence goes on from NC_141689.1 coordinate 659,064,366, forward strand.
TTGGAATATATTGTGATGTGCTCAAACATCTTATAAGGCCCCCCACATTACAATCACTTTCTCTGGTTCTCAGCAGAGGAAGGCTAGACTGGTCAAAAGGTCAAAAGGGTTCAATATGGTGGTGGTGTCTGAAAGACACCGCCAGCCCTATTACAATATGACCTTGAACATGCTTTTCCGTGGCGGCCAGAACGGCATGCAGAGTCGGGAAATATCCTTTACGAGGCAACTTTTACCACGCAGTGCCTTTACAACGCAGGTTTTTCAACACAAGTCATTACAACGAATTGCGCTGGGGGGCGCTGTAGGATAGGTAATAATTTAATTTACTAGCCAACACCTTCCCTACTATCCACGGGGACTGGAGTTGGAATAGTAAATTAAACTATTCACTATCCAGGACCCCCCAACGCAAGTCTTTGTAACGACTTGCGTTGAAAAACCTGCGTTGTAAAGGCATGCGTGTTAAAAGCATGCGTTGTAACAATGTACATCCTGCAGAGTCTGCTAGGGGGGGCCCGTTACAGGCCCCCAGGGACTCTGGGGGGTGGGGGGTTGCACATGGGAGGTGCCATAGGTACCCCCCTGCCTTCCAATGAACAATCTGGCAGGCACCACGCGGTGCCTGTCACGTTGTGTATTGAAACGCATAACCTGCTTCTGTGGTATTGCAGCGGGTGGTGCTCTCTGCACCGCTAGCCCCAATGTTGCAGATGCTCTTTGCGCCCGCCAGTGTGGTGGGCGCATGCAAAACGGGAGTGCTGGACCCCCGCACCCTCAGCGGGCGGTCCCGGGTCCCGAGGGCCCGCCATACTAATGGGGCCCTCAATGTTTCCTAGCTAGCAAGATGTCAAAGTGAGGTAAGCACCTGGAGCGGACATGTTATGCGAATTTGCATATAATGATACTGAATCCTGGCAAGGACTATACAGCCTTTCATTCATCTCGACTGGATATATTTAGTACCAATAATCTGATAATAGCAAACTGCTATATACAGTGCCTGGACACGGTGAAATGTTGTCTGATGCGTTATATAAAAAAGAAATTACTATGAAACTGATTTGTAGTTGTACACTGACATTTCATGCATTATGCCAGTGACAGTGCAACTAATTACTCTGCTGCGGTCATAAACTAGCATTTTCTCATTTGTAGCATCAAATTAACAGATTAAAGCCATAACAGGGAAAGCTGACACGCATAAATAAATGTAGGCGCCTCACTTCTTCTCTTTTGGAATATAGTGTGATGTGCTCAAACATCTCATAAGGCCCCCCACATTACAATCACTTTCTCTGGTTCTCAGCAGAGGAAGGCTAAATTGGTCATTTATTCCATCTGGCAATTCCTCAGAGAATTGCAACAATGGAAGTCCTGTTTTTAAAAGCCCAGGGCCACTGCTGGGACCTCTGTCAATTTTCCAGCTCCAAGTTGTCAATTACAGCAGGCACAGGAGACACAGAAAGAGAGAGGGATAGAGAGAGAAAGAAGAGAAGGATAGAGAGTGACAGAAGAGAGTGAGAGGAGAGCAACTGATAATGGATGTAAAGAGTTAGAACGCAGGGTAGAGGAAAGCAGAGCTCGTGATACACGTGAACCACATATTTTGCTCAAGGAACGATAATCCAAAGTCACCGTGGTTGGATTGCTCAGTGCTGCCAACCTTTAGACAGGAATTTTGTTTCTTTTTGTGCCAGAAGAACTGGCGATGCCATTCTGGTCAACACACTGAAAGCAATGTTCCACTTCATCCAAGAATGGATGGCTGAGTGCCTAGGGGGCCCCCTGGAGCATGGGCATGTTTTACGCCCGTGGAAAAACTCTGATTAATCCCACAGATAGATAGTTGCACCACAAACAGGTCTGAGGAAATTGGCCCCAATAAAACACATTTTGCCAAGGACTCGCATTTTCAAGGTACCACTAAGCTAGATATCATATGTAGACAGAAACACTCAACCAATCAGCACACGACATGCACACCACACATAGTGATCGCGCCCACCTCATGCCCAGCAACTGGACATATACAAACTGGCCCACCCTAGCTCTTCCTGAGGTTGAGAGCCATCTGTGCCTTTATCAGATACACACTCTTGTTGATGTACAACTTAGATGCTTTTTGGAATGTAGGCAATTGTTTTATTGCACCTCATGAACTGTATATACCAGCAGCCAAAATAGGTACACCGAAAGACTTTGAGCAGATGCACTCTGTCAAGGATCTCCCGGCCGCAGCGTTTAATTAAACCGACTTGTTCCTGTTTTGTCAAATGCCTCTTGTCTTTTCATTTATTTATCATACAAGAGTCTGGAGCCACTGAGACGGTGCAGAGACAGAATATCAGGAACAAAATGTCAAGTTGCACAAATATCGAGTCATTAATATATTGGGTCAGAAATATTGATAGCAAGAAAATCGCGGTAAAGAATATGGACTTAAGGTAAGTAATATTGATTTTAAAAATATTGAAGTGTTTAATATCATTTGCAAAAATATATTTGTTAAAAATATCGATTTTTAATATTGATATGTATTTTAGTATATATACTATATGTATGGGATGTATGGTTTTTTGTATAAGAATTGTTTGCATTTTTAATATATGGGTTACATTTTTAGTAGTTATTAATTTTTTTTATTTTAATTTCGGGCTTTTAGTTCCGTAGCGGGTTGTGGGTTTATAGGGGAATAGGGTGGGAAGAAATTGAATTATATCAAATTCATTTAAAAAAAATTATTTGAATTTTGCGGTTTTTGTTCTGTAGCGGGTTGTGGGTTTATAGTGAAATAGGGTGGAAAGTAATTTAATGATATTAAATGTATTGATTAAATGTTATTTATTAATATTTGTTTAATTGAGATGCTATAGTTTTAAATGTGTAAATTAATTTATTATTAATGAATTAATAATTGGTTGTTAATTAATTTTAATTATTTGGTCATTAATTATGGTAATTGTGTAAATAATTTTAGGCTTGTATTGTGGTGTTTATAGGAGTAAAGCGCAGGAAGTAATTTTTGTGTAAATAATTATATATAGTTGTTAATAAATGTTAATAATTTAAAATGTATTTTGGGTCATTGTTATTTTTTGTGTGTGTGTTGTTTTTACTTTTAAAGGGGTAAGGGTGGGTATTAAATGCATTTTAAATATTTCATTATTAGTTATTAATAGTAATACTTCTTATGTTTAAAATAAGTTTTAATTGTGTTTTATTATTTTATAGTTTAATTTAGGTGTGTGTTGTAGATATTATAGTGATAAAGTATGTGTAGTCACTTAATGTTTATTAGGTTTTTTATTAATAATATTTTTTAAATTAATTTTTAATCATGTTAATTATGTAAAAACATTTAATAAAAATGTCAAAGTGTTTTTTTATTGGTGTAGTGTTATAGGGTAAGAAATAAAATAAATGCATTCATGTTTTCATTAGGATTTTTGTTTATAAATATTTGAAAGTGTTTTTGTAAATGTATTTAATATTTGATTTTATATAATATTTGTATGCTTTAGTTATATGAAATTAGTATTATACTATCGGTTCTTTTTATATGTTTGATATTTTCAATTTTTATTTTTTGAAATGTTGTCTATTAATTTTCTTTTTTACATTTTTAATATATATATATTTTACTAAGTGTTTGAGTGTGAATGGTATTTTTTTTCACCGCTGTCCAACACATTGCCTACTGTTACATTCACTGGTGTAGGAATAGTAATTTTTATCCCGTCGCTATACAGCACATTCCCTACTGTTGCACTCACTGGACTTGGGATAGTCATTTTTACCCCTCCACTATCCAGCACTTTTCGTACGGCTGCACTCACTTGTGTTGGAACAGTAGTTCTTATCTCTCCACTATCCTGCACTTCCCCTACTGTTGCACTCACTGGAGTTGCAATTGTAATTTTTACCTCTCTGCTATCCAACACTTTCCCTACTGGTGCACTCTCTGGAGTGGGAATAGTAATTTTGACCCCTCCTCTATCCAGCACTTTCCCTACTGTTGCTTTTACTGGAGTGGGAATACTAATGTTTACCCTCCGCTATCCATCACTTTCCGTACTGTTGCTCTCACTGGAGTGGGAATAGTAATTTTTTCCCCTCCGCTATCCAACACTTTCTCTACTGTTGCTCTCACTGGAGTGGGAATAGTAATTTTTACCCCTCCACTATCCAACACTTTCCCTACGGTTGCACTGTTTGGAGTGGGAATATTAATTCTTACCCCTCCGCTATCTAACACTTTCCCTACTGTTGCATCACTGGAGTTGGAATTGTAAATGTAAGTTTTTTTGCTATCCAACACTTTTCCTACTGTTGCATTGATTGTATTGGGCAATTTGACTTGAAATATATTTTCATAGTTTCATGTTTAATTTATCCCAAAATGTTTTTGTTATATTTGAAATCATTTATATATATTTTTTTATTTTTATATCATTTTTAGATTTTAAAACAAATTGAAGATAAACGTTTATTAAAATATTTTAAAGTAAATATATATGTATACATTAATATGGTTGTGTGTTTATTGATTTTTTATTAAGTTTCTTTGTAATATTTTGTAAAAATGTATATTACATTTACTTTATTTTGTTAAAATAAATATTAATGTTTAATATATAATATTTTATTTCATATATATATATATTTAAATCGATATTTTTACATCTACAATTTTTACCTCAATATTTTTGAATTTATATTTTTGTATTTACCTCTGTAGGTATCGGAGTCGATATTTTTGTAGTCTTTATTTTTCTATGCAATATTTCTATGCAATATTTTGAACATCAACATTTTTAACATCGATATTCTATCTGTGAACCCACTGAGATATAAAGTAAGTTCTTTATTTCATTTTAGGCCCTTCGGTTACAGGAACAGCAGGTGCACCATTCCCTTCAACTGTCCTATCTCCTAGATCACATGCCAGACCACAGATTGACATTCTGTTATACCATTCATAGCATTCCAGACACCCGCTTAGAAATACGGGCAATGTGGACAAACAGGGTACCACACCAGCCTACAAAGCACAAATAGGATTTGAGATGCACACTGGAACCCGTTAAGGTATTCAGAAGGGTTGGCTTTGAGAGAATAATGTGGAAAGGGGAAAATACTGTACAAGAAAGGTACCATTGTGAAGTGGTGGACCCAACTTTCCTCCCTTATGTAAGGAATGGGAGGAAAAATGTGAAGTAGAGGCAACAGTAAATAGGGGTTGCACTTTTACGTCTAACTACTTTGGTGTTTGTAGAGTGGCGTGATATTGCTTTTCATATGTAATATCAGTAGTGTCTCCTGAAGCGAGTGCTGTGAGGTGGTGGAATGGGGAGAGGAGGGGCAGGGTGGGGGGTAGTAAACTATGGCAAATGACGGAACAGAGTTAAGTAACTACCTAAATAAATAAAACAAATTACGATGTGCGCGCTGCATTGCAAATGTCGATGCATTCATTTTATTTAGTTTGTTACTTAACTCTGTTTGGTGTATTGCGTAGATTACTATGCCCCACCCTTCCCCTCCCCCGCCGCCCCACAGCACTACCTCCAGGAGCCGGTACTGTGTAATATCGTGGCTCAGAAATATTGACAGCAAGAAAATCGAGGTCAAGAATATCGACTTAAGGCAAGTAATATTGATTTTAAAAATATTGAAGTGTTTAATATCGTTTGCAAAAATATAGTTGTTAAAAATATTGATTTTTATTATTGATATGTATTTTAGTATACATATTATGGGTCGATTCCGATTTGGGAAAAAACGCTCCGAATAGCCGTTCGGTGAGTTTTTCCCATACGAATCGTACCCTGCACGTCCCCCGTACATAGGATGAAGTACGATTTGTACCAGGGGCTGGACTCCGTACGAATCGTACAGAGACCGTACAAATCTAATCCCCGTACCAATCTCCCTCTGGACCTGCTGTACGCGACATCTGTATGGTTCGCGGCTGCTTTTTCCGACCCAGCAGGTATGATTCGTGTTGGGCGAGCACGGTATGACCCTTTTTCTACGGGAGCTGAAAACAGCCGTAAAAGCAGAGTTCGCCCCGAAACAGGTACGGAATGGCCCACCCGGTGTGGTGCGTACACCCCATTATCGCAGTGGTACGGTGCGTACCCCTGTAATCACGGGGTGTACGCACCGTACCCCGCGATCTTGGGGTGTACGCACAGTACCCCATGTTCGCTGGGTGTACGGTGCGTACACCCTGCGATCGCGGGGTACGGTGCGTACACCCCATGATCGCAGGGGTACGCACAGTAGCCCTGCTATCATGGGGTGTATGCACCATATAGTGTGTAAGTGATTGTGTGCTTTTCCGTACGAATCGCCCTTACCTGACGTGGACCGTACGAATCGCGTCCTCATACTCCACTCTGGATCGTACTCATCGTGTCGTACGGCATGTGCACGAGTCGTACGGTTCACTGTTTCAGCTTTGCAATACGTACGGATCACAATGATTTGGACGGATTGACAGAATACGGATCCTACTACGTGACTCGGACGGACGGGTACAAATCGTACGGCGATGGCTCCGGATGAAAATCGTTCGGACGTTTTTTCCCAGGATCGGAATCGGCCCCTATATGTATGTGATGTATGTTTTTTTGTATAAGAATTGTTTGCATTTTTAATGTATGGGTTACATTTTTAATAGTTATTCATTTTTTTATTTTAAAGTTACGCTTTTAGTTCCATAGCTGGTTGTGGATTTATAGGGGAATAGGGTGGGAAGAAATTGAATTATATAAAATTCATTTAAAAAATGTATTTGAATTTTGCGTTTTTGGGTCTGTAGCGGGTTGTGGGTTTATAGTGAAATAGGGTGAGAAGTAATTTTATGATATTAAATGTATTGATTAAATGTTATTTAATAATATGTGTTTAATTGAGATGTTATAGTATTAAATGTGTAAATTGTTTTAGTAATAATTAATGACTAATTGGTTGTTAATTAATTTTAATTATTTGGTCATTATTTATGGTAATTATGTAAATTATTTTAGTCGTGTGCTGTGGTGTCTATAGGAGTAAAGCGCGGGAAGTAATTTGTGTTTAAATAATGATATATAGTTCTTAATTAATGTTAATAATTTAATATTTATTTTGGGTCATTGTTTATTTTTGTGTGTGTTGTTTTTACTTTTAAAGGGGTAAGGGTGGGCATTAAATGCATTTTAAATATTTAATTATTAGTTATTAATAGTAGTAGTTCTTGAGTTTAAAATAAGTTTTAATTGTTTTTTATTATTTTATAGTTTAATTTAGGTGTGTGTTGTATATTTTATAGTGATAAAGTATGTGTAGTCACTTAATGTTTATTAGGTTTTTTATTAATAATATTTTTAAAATTAATTTTTAATCATGGTAATTATGTAAAAACATTTAATAAAAATGTCAAAGTGTTTTTTTATTGGTGTAGTGTTGTAGGGTAAGAAATAAAATAAATGCATTCATGTTTTCATTAGGATTTTTGTTTATAAATATTTGAAAGTGTTTTTCTAAATGTATTTAATATTTCATTTTATATAATATTTGTATGCTTTAGTTATATGAAATTAGTATTTTAATATCTGTTCTTTTTATATGTTTGATATTTTCAATTTTTATTTTTTGAAATGTTGTCTGTTAATTTTCATTTTTACATTTTTAATATATATATATTTTTCTAAGTGTTTGAGTGTGAATCGTATTTTTTTTCTCCGCTGTCCAACACTTTCCCTACTGTTACATTCACTGGTGTAGGAATAGTAATTTTTATCCCGTCCCTATACAGCACATTCCCTACTGTTGCACTCACTGGAGTTGGAATAGTCATTTTTACCCCTCCACTATCCAGCACTTTTCCTACTGCTGCACTCACTGGTGTTGGAACAGTAGTTCTTATCTCTCCACTATCCTGCACTTCCCCTACTGTTGCACTCACTGGAGTTGCAATTGTAATTTTTACCTCTCTGCTATCCAACACTTTCCCTACTGGTGCACTCTCTGGAGCGGGAATAGTAATTTTGACCCCTCCTCTATCCAGCACTTTCCCTACTGTTGCTTTTACTGGAGTGGGAATACTAATTTTTACCCTCCGCTATCCATCACTTTCCCTACTGTTGCTCTCACTGGAGTGGGAATAGTCATTTTTTCCCCTCCGCTATCCAACACTTTCTCTACTGTTGCTCTCACTGGAGTGGGAATAGTAATTTTTACCCCTCCACTATCCAACACTTTCCCTACGGTTGCACTGTTTGGAGTGGGAATATTAATTCTTACCCCTCCGCTATCTAACACTTTCCCTACTGTTGCATCACTGGAGTTGGAATTGTAAATGTAATTATTTTTGCTATCCAACACTTTTCCTACTGTTGCATTGATTGTATTGGACAATTTGACTTGAAATATCTTTTCATAGTTTCATGTTTAATTTATCCCAAAATGTTTTTGTTATATTTTAAATCATTTATATATATTTTTTTATTTTTATATCATTTTTAGATTTTAAAACAAATTGAAGATAAATGTTTATTAAAATATTTTAAAGTAAATATATATGTATACATTAATATGGTTGTGTGTTTATTGATTTTTTATTAAGTTTCTTTGTAATTTTTTGTAAAAATGTATATTACATTTACTTTATTTTGTTAAAATAAATATCGAAACCCCCTGCTTACTATTCAGATTCTTAGTATAAGCATGAATGTAAGTCTTCAGTTTGATTCAGACCATTAGGGGTTTTAGAATTGAGCTCCAAGATGTAACGAGTCTCCAATATTCTCAATCGCGCCACTCTATCCCCTCCTCTGTGAAGGGGTGAAACCATATCTATGGCGTAGTACTGTAGGCATCCTACATCACCTCCGTGGCATGCATTCACATGTCTAGCAACAGGGTAAGTCTCATCCCTGTTGCTAATTGCCCTAAGATGTTGTAGAATACGCTTGTGGACCTGCAATTTCGTGCTGCCCACGTATTGCAAGCCACAAGCGCACTCCAACACATAGACAACAAAGTCAGATTTACAGGTGATTTTCTTTTTAATGTCCATCACCTCATCGCTAAAAGGCGTGTTATAAGAAGTGCGACTCTTTCCTATTCTACACGCCTTGCAGACAGCACATTTAATAAAGCCCTTACTCTTTCCCAACCAATTATCATCAGAAACTTCAGGGCTTCTACTCACCAACATATCGCTCATAGATCTAGCCCGACTATATGTTATGGCTGGTCTATCAGATTGGGTCCCCCCAATAACCCGATCACCCTTGATGACCTGCCAGTTCTTGCTTATTATGTTGTGAATTTGCTTGTGCTGCCGGCTATAGGCAGTTATGAATCTAGGTTGACCTGACTCCTTGTCCTCTGGTCCCTGTGTTAGTTCAACTTCGGCAATGATTTCCTGCCCAGAGGTTTTGTTGGCACGTCTCATGGCACCCTCCACCATTTCTCTCGAGTACCCCCTTTCCACAAATCTCTCCCTGCTCGCATTCTGGGCTCTCACACAGTTATCCCCTGTACTACAAATCCTCCTGATCCTTAGCATCTCCCCATAGGGGATACTACAAATCAGGTGGCCTGGGTGATGGCTAGTGGCGTGCAAAACCTTATTGCTTGCTGTCTCTTTACGGTGCAGGTCCGTTATTATGTGGTTGTTGGCAATGCTAACTTCCACGTCCAGGAAGGTGACTTTAGAGCTACTAATCTGACCAGTGAATCTTAAATTCGAATCATTTTGGTTGATGTCTGAAATGAACTCATATATATATATTTAACTCGATATTTTTTACATCTACATTTTTTACCTCAATATTTTTGAATTTATATTTTTGTATTTACCTCTGTAGGTATCGGAGTCGATATTTTTTTAGTCTATATTTTTCTATGCAATATTTTGAACATCAACATTTTTAACATCGATATTCTATCTATGAACCCACTGAGATATAAAGTAAGTTCTTTATTTCATTCTAGGCCCTTCGGTTACAGGAACAGCAGGTACACCATTCCCTTCAACTGTCCTATCTCCTAGATCCCATGCCAGGCCACAGATTGACATTCTGTTATACCATTCATAGCATTCCAGACACCTGCTTAGAAATACGGGCTATGTGAACAAACAGGGTACCACACCAGCCTACAAAGCACAAATAGGATTTGAGATGCACACTGGAACCCGTTAAGGTATTCAGAAGGGTTGGCTTAGAGAGGATAATGTGGAAAGGGGAAAATACGGTACAAGAAAGGTACCATTGTGAAGTGGTGGACCCAACTTTCCTCACTTATGTAAGGAATGGGAGGAAAAATGTGAAGTAGAGGCAACAGTAAATAGGGGTTGCACTTTTACGTCTAACTACTTTGGTGTTTGTAGAGTGGCGTGATATTGCTTTTCATATGTAATATCAGTAGTGTCTCCTGAAGCGAGTGCTGTGGGGTGGTGGGATGGGGAGAGGAGGGGCATGGTGGGGGATAGTAAACTATGGCAAATGACGGAACAGAGTTAATTAACTACCTAAATAAATAAAACAAATTACATTGTGCGCGCTGCATTGCAAATGTCGGTGCATTCATTTTATTTAGTTAGTTACTTAACTCTGTTTGGTGTATTCCGTAGTTTACGACGCCCCACCCTTCCCCTCCCCCGCCGCCCACAGCACTACCTCCAGGATCCGCTACTGTGTAATATCGTGGCTCAGAAATATTGACAGCAAGAAAATCGTGGTCAAGAATATCGACTTAAGGCAAGTAATATTGATTTAAAAAATATTGAAGTGTTTAATATCGTTTGCAAAAATATAGTTGTTAAAAATATTGATTTTTATTATTGATATGTATTTTAGTATACATATTATGGGTCGATTCTGATTCGGGAAAAAATGCTCCGAATAGCCGTTCGGAGAGTTTTTCCCATACGAATCGTACCCTGCACGTCCCCCGTACATAGGACGAAGTACGATTTGTACCAGGGGCTGGACTCCGTACGAATCGTAGAGAGACCGTACAAATCAAATCTCAGTACCAATCTCCCTCGGAACCCGCTGTATGCGACATCTGTATGGTTCGCGGCTGCTTTTTCCTACCCGGAAAGTACGATTCGTGTCGGGCAAGCACGGTATGACCCTTTTTCTACGGGAGCTGAAAACAGCCGTAAAAGCAGAGTTCTCCCCGAAACAGGTACGGAATGGCCCCCCCCGGTGCAGTGCGTACACCCCATGATCGCAGGGGTATTGTGCGTACCCCTGTAATCACGGGGTGTACGCACCATATCCCGCGATATTGGGGTGTACGCACCATACCCCATGTTCGCTGGGTGTAAGGTGCGTACATCCTGCGATCGTGCGGTACGGTGCATACACCCCATGATCGCAGGGGTACGCACTGTACCCCTGCTATCATGGGGTGTATGCACCATACAGTGTGTAAGTGATTGTGTGCTTTTCCGTACGAATCGCCCTTACCTGACGTGGACCGTACGAATTGCGTCCTCATACCCCAGTCCAGATCATACTCATCGTGTCGTACGGCATGTGTACGAGTTGTACAGTTCACTGTTTCAGCTTTGCAATACGTACGGATCACGATGATTTAGACGGATTGACGGAATACGGATCCTACTACGCGACTCGGACAGACGGGTACAAATCGTACGGTGATGGCTCCGGATGAAAATCGTATGGACGTTTTTTTCCCAGGATCAGAATCGGCCCCTATATGTATGTGATGTATGTTTTTTTGTATAAGAATTGTTTGCATTTTTAATATATGGGTTACATTTTTAATAGTCATTTTTTTATTTTAAATTTACGCTTTTAGTTCCATAGCTGGTTGTGGGTTTATAGGGGAATAGGGTGGGAAGAAATTGAATTATATCAAATTCATTTAAAAAAATGTATTTGAATTTTGCGTTTTTGGTTCTGTAGCGGGTTGTGGGTTTATAGTGAAATAGGGTGGGAAGTAATTTTATGATATTAAATGTATTGATTAAATGTTATTTAATAATATGTGTTTAATTGAGATGTTATAGTATTAACTGTGTAAATTGTTTTATTAATAATTAATTACTAATTGGTTGTTAATTAATTTTAATTAATTGGTCATTAATTATGGTAATTGTGTAAATTATTTTAGTCGTGTGCTGTGGTGTTTATAGGAGTAAAGCGCAGGAAGTAATTTGTGTTTATATAATGATATATAGTTCCTAATTAATGTTAATAATTTATTATTTATTTTGGGTCATTGTTTATTTTTGTGTGTGTTGTTTTTACTTTTAAAGGGGTAAGGGTGGGCATTAAATGCATTTTGAATATTTAATTATTAGTTAATAATAGTAGCAGTTCTTGAGTTTAAAATAAGTTTTAATTGTGTTTTATTATTTTATAGTTTAATTTAGGTGTGTGTTGTATATGTTATAGTGATAAAGTATGTGTAGTCAATGTTTATTAGTTTTTTTTATTAATAATATTTTTTTAATTAATTTTTATTACTACACCCCACCCCACCCTTCCCCTCCCCCGCCCCGCCGCCCTACAGCACTACCTCCAGGAGCCGCTACTGTGTAATATGGAACAATGGCATCCCCCGCCTTTGTGTATCTTTCAGATTGTTATGTTAATGTGCTCAATGTCTTCAAGCAGGGTAGAATAACAGGCATGAATGCTCTTTTTTGCTCTGACATATCTCAGGTTAGGATCTGTGAATTATTACTCACAAAATACACAGGAGGGTTTTTGAAACTATCCGCTTTGCAAAGCAGAATATATGGAAAAGATACCAGGATACTGAAGAAACTTGCAGCGAGCGCAATGTAATTTGTTTTTTTTCATTTAGTTAGTTACTTAACTCTGGGGCATATTATCAAGGGGGTTTATCTCCGCTTTTTTGGCTTTAAAAGCCAAGAAAGTGGAGATAAAATTATCTCCCTATTACCAAGCTGTCGCTAACACCAGTTAGCGACAGCTAGTAGGAGATAGCGACCATCTTGGGCCCCACTTTGCATGTCAGTGATATTTATCACTAATGAGATGCAAAGTGGGCGTGCCAAGATGTTAGAGACTGAAAACAGTCGCTAACATCACTATCTCCTATTACCAACTTTTGGAGATATTCGCGCTAAGCGGGAATATCTCCAAAAGCTAACACCTGCCCTGAGCAGTTCTTAGCCATGTTATCCAATGGGAGGTGGATAACATGGCTAAGAGCATTTGCTCGATAATGCATGAATATCGCTGACTTTTCAGCGATATTCATGCATTTCGGCCGTTTTTTATCGCATTTGCGATAAACCTTGTTAATACCAAGGTTTATCTGCGATAAAAATCGCCGATGTGCGGCGATAATTTTTGTCTCTAAACAAGTTAGAGACAAAAATTATCGCTAGTTGTTGGTAATATGCCCCTCTGTTCGGCAGTATGCCGTATTTTACTACACCCCACACTGCCACTCCCCCGCCCCGCTTCACTTCCCCGCAGCGGTCCCTCAAGGAGCCGCTACTGGAAGAAAAAGTGCAATATGTGTATGAATTTTATTTTTCGAAGCTGGCTGTGAGGAATAGCTAAACAATTTCTTGCATACAAGGTGACTCTTAGAGCAACATTCTGCACAGAAACAACTTGCTGGCTGTCAGATCACAAAGTGACATTCGTATTTCAAGCAGAGAAGAGTTGTAGGATGATGACATGTTGTGTACCACGCTGATCCTTTTCCTGCTGGTCTATTGATGCCCGCTAGGCAAGTCTCCAAGATCTGACTCCTGGTACCTTACCGTACAATAAACCTGATACATTATTGAACCATTCAAATGGATGCGCTGTTTGATAGTGGAATCACAAACCCTTGGATAATGAACCTCGGCAGCTTCACTTCCTGAATGCATGCCAAGGCATGCCTATTTAAGTGAGAGGAGACATTGAAGAATGCGCTTTAGTTGCACAATGCGAATCCTTCAAATATTGCAATGCAGTGTGTGGACCTTTGACACATAAAATCCTCCACTAATTGATATTGGGGACATGTTTCGAAACAACATTGGTGAATTAGTCATAATTTCTCGAAAATCTCAATGAAAATGCATTTGTGAAATTATTAGCATCAAAAAGCGAAATCGATCTTGTAAACTGTGATTTATTTATGTATTTATTAGTGCTTAGCATGGTACTGCTAAACCTTGGAGGGTGACAGTGCGCTTTACAGTAAAAGTTCATTTTGAGTACAAAACAACAACAGTTGCATCGTGTCATAGGGGTGATACAGAACAATGAAAATATGAGCATAAGACCAGCAGGGCAAATATGTATACTTTCTCATTCAGCGGACATTCAACGTTGCAGTAATGCACCTATAAGGTCAAGTACATTACTAATCAGGAGTAATTAACGAGTGTAAATTAGTGGTGATAAGATTAGAACATAGCAGCGAAAATAGGCAGCTGTAAATGTATTTATAAAGCACAAATCGCCGAACCGGTATCTAAGCGCTTGTTTAGGGAACCCGTCCTAGTTTTCCCCTGTGAGATAACCCCGGCAGGGTATCCACAAGGTGAAAGCCAGGCATCCCGCCAGCGAGGGGCCGCCAGCGAGGGGCCGTTGTGGAGATTAAGCAAGCTATTGCCCAGAGTCGCAGAGTGTGAACCCATGAATCGAGTAGGCACCGGAGCGAGAATTGTCGAGTCCGTGGAATTTTTTTGAGCCCAAGACCCGCCAAGGCGGGGAATTGAACCCTGGTATCGGGCTGACATCTGCTTCCAGGTCTGCCTCCTCTAACCAGTGAGCCACACTTCTCCACATCTTGTGGTGTCAAAGATGTAATACATTATATGTTGGTTATATATACATTTGTGTCCAACAGCATGTAACATCAGCAAGGTAGGAATTAACATCATGTAACAAGGAGAGCAAGCGAGTTTAGTAGTTGATCCCTTGGTCTGTTATGTCATATGTGAAGAGATTAAGAGAAGGCCCACCTCTTACATGAGTTAGAAGGGTACTCTAGATTCTGGAAGCGCACCTACAGCGTGTGATTTTGAGTGTGACCTTTTTAATACCTGGGTTGTTAACGAAGTAGCGTGATAGAAAGATTTTTTTCTGCCCACAATAGACCTCTATTACAGTCCGCCACTTCTTCCTGTCCTTCTCCTGCACATACAACTCTTCCTTTTTTGATGGAAATAACACCTGACTCCTCATTTGCCAATCAGATATAGATTTGATTACTTGAAGGGAAATTATAAAAAACCATGTGGGGATTGTAGCAATATTAGGCTATAGGTGTGCACCTTAAACTAATTGGTTAAAGATTACCAGTTAGTTTTCTAAACAGATGTTTAAGGAAATAAAATTCCTAATTTAAATCAGATATTGCCCATCTGAATGGAGTGCATTGTAAACACACACGTGAGAGGCGGAGAGCAATTACATACAATAATTACTTTCTGCTCCACCAGGAAAAAGAGCTCAAGGGACAGTTTCCTTTCTACCAAGCCATTTCGGCCTACTATTTCAAAGGAGTGCCTGGTGGAAACGTGTCAGCTGTCAGAAGGGTACCGCCAAGAGACACAACACGGTATCCCAGTCTAAAATGACACAAACAGGCTAAAAAATAATTCATTGGAAGGCATTCCAGAATTAATTCCTGAAGCTAGGATTAATAAAATCAAGTCCACTCCTCACCTTTGTGCTGTATAACTGTGAAGGACGTTATTCGAATGGCATGGCAATGTCCTGTGCATGATGTTGCAAGTGTGCCCTTTTACCATCATTTACCCAAGAGTGAGTCTCCGGTGTGTTTGTGACCTTTTGGTTCGGCTCAGTACACATTCATATCATTCATGTAGGCTGGGAACTGCATTACTTAAGCTCATAAGATCCAGAGCCGGACCCCATGTTCTGGAGAGCCACACTTGCATGCCCTTCCTAATGACCACAGCCGCCCTCTGCTGACTGGATTAAGCACGACCAGCTGTTGTCACAGCATAGTAATTGATAAAGGCATACACGTTTTTTTTACCTGTTGCCTGTAGGCGAGTAGTTGGCATATCGGTTGCACTGGAACTAGGTTTCTGCCTAGTCTTATGTAATCAGGTTCTTTGTTACCTTCCATGTGCAAGGATGGAGCGCATGCACGTGGGACTGGTGTGCATGATAACAGTAACCAGGAGTCTGTGGAATGACTGTCTATACCAGTGGAATCCACCTTTGATTTCTACTCTATATATGCTGCACAAATGGAGTTTGGAGGTAGCGTGCCAGACCAGGTAAATACACTGCTAGCATTCCTGCCACCTTGTGAACAGCCTGACTCTGTTATAAGGGAGGGATGGAGAAAGGGGCTATTTTAGATGTCTAAATGCAGCTTTGTTACACTGCTCCCCTCCTTTCACCTTTCACCTTTCCAGTGTTCCCCCCATGAGATTGCTGGAGGTTGTGAGGAGGTTGGACACAGTGGTCTCCTTAGAAATGCAAGGGTAGCCTTTTCCCACAGCCTGTCCATTTGCTCCTCTGAAGTTGCTACTCTGAAGAAAAAGGTAGGTAGGTCAAAAGTGTGGGGGCTCTCTTCGCTGTTGTGTTAGCGCTGTTGTTTTCTTCTGGTGGAGATTCCCAAAATTAACCCCGATGATCACCACCTGAAGAAAACGAGTGTGACCGGGCTGCCTGAGCACAGAAAGTGGTAGAAAACCCTCGATCCAGTTCCCGAGCTATAGTGATAAAATACACCAACTCAGCCTAAAAGACTAACATAAGAGACTGAAACTCCAGATCAGTTTTCCAAGACTTCTCACTGACTGCAGGGTGTTAAATAATTGCCTGAATTTTAGGGTTGTCTTTGACAACCAATTTTCCAAACAGGTGAAGGGATATCACCTGAGGAAGTCAGAAAAGAACCAACACCAACTATAGATGCCTGGTGAAGGAGCAGCCCAGAGAAGAGCATTGACCCTAGCAATTGAAGCGAGAACTGCCCCTTGAGCGAACAGGGTGAGCATCATTGCAAGTGGACTGGAGTGAGCCCCTGATAGTTGAGGCCTGTCCCTTGTCTCTACATCTGGTATTTAAGGGTCCATTGCATTCCTTTTTGCTCTGGCATGGGCTGGTGGGATTGTTGACATTAGCTGTAGGGTGTCCTGTTTACCCATGGCCACACATTCTCTGCCTGGTCCTGATGAGAATTTGAGGTGCACTGCACTAAGAAAAAGAAACTGCAAATCTAGGGTTGCTTCTGTGAAACAAACTATTCGACAAACAAAAGAATTCAACCCAGCAACCTTTTACCCCCATTGGCATGCTGCTTGAGATTATGGAAAACAGGCTCCAGGGACATCATTTGTACTCCTACAAACTCCTGCCACAACTTTTTTCAAGATCTGTTCTCCTTGTTTAGTCAAGGGGTTTATTTGCACCTGAGATGATGATTCCAAAAGCAGTGGACATTCTCCAGGCTGACCACAACCCTTGTGCATCCGTGCACCAGTTGTAAACTTCCGGGACAATGAGGTGATTGATCCCACTTAATGGTGGCAGGCCCAGACCTGAAGCTCTAATCCCCAAAGGTAAAACTGCTCCTGCTAAACACACGTACCTGATTGAGGAGCTGCTGAGCTTCCACTACATGAATTCAAGGTCCGAGTAACCACGGAAGCATGCAGAGCTGGATCTCTGGTACTTCACAGAAAGGAAACTGCTCACTACACAGCGTGAGCCAAAACCATTTCAGAATTCATTATATTTTTTATGCAGTTGTAAGAACTACTCTAGCTGTTCAACTGTTGCATCCTTAGTAGTATTGCGTACTGCTGTGTTTCCCAAACCTTTTAGAACCGCAACCCAATTTTTTAAAATTACAAACTTTCGGGATCCTCCTTTTTTCCATGGACATGAAGAGGGCAATTCTTTCATGTACGGAAAGCATGGTGTGGTAGTGCACTGTCATTTACAGACAGCACATTTTTCGTTGAGATATGTTCACTAAATTTGCACAGACATATTGCTTTAGTGATAAAACTATATTACACACAAATTTTAATTTGCGGAGACCATTTGTACATCACCAAGTAATGCATCTTTATTTTTTTTGATCCTGGTAAAATCATTGTTTCTATCACACTTCAGAAATATAAAACATGTGCTTAAGTTTTGCTTTACTAACTACTGAATATGTGTAGTTCACATTTTACAGGTATTTATATTCAGTCTCTATTAGAGAGTGACATTCTACAGCCTTTTCCTTCACTCTCCATGCACCCAGGCAAGATTGTTGCATAATTGACTTTACATTTATTTCTCTGACTGCAAAGAGAGAGGAGTTTCTAAACACTAATCCCCATATTGCAAAAATAAGCAGCAATTTGTAAGAAGATATAGTTTGATATTTGACCTCAGTCTTTAAAGTTCAGCAACTGTGACAAGATAAATACAGAATTTAAAGGCATCTTTATTTATTCCTTGAACTTTTGCAACCCACCAAAAACCAGCGACACACAGTTTGGGAAATACTGCCGTACTGATGGAATAAAGTCATTTTTCGTGTTAAAGTGGAAATACTGGCATGGAAATCTGTTATTTTGAGGTATGTTTTACATGACTTGTAGAGTTTTGAGTGCCTAACTCCATTCTACCACCTTAAGTAAGCCTCTGACGGCTTGTCCCCCTTTCTTGATGGTCACAAGTGCTGAACGTCTGTACTTAGTTCTCATTCATCCCCCCCCAGTATTAAACCCCAGAACATCAGCGTAAATGGAATTCAATCACCTTGACTGAGGACCAATGGCCAAGGTGCGCCTGAGACACCTGAACTGATTCCTTGCAGGTAGCATGCAGTTCCCTTGTTACAGAAGGGGGCCTTCTTTATCCCATCAGCAGAGTCTCCTGGGGTCCCCTTGGTGAGCCTAGAGGACAGCACCTGCTGCTCCACATATACACTACCCAAGATAGGACTAGTTCTGTCGCTACTGCCATCCTATGCCTAATTGACTTTATGGCCTGTGGTAATATTAGCGCATGTGAATTGCATGGTATACCTATGCAAATAAGCGAGACCCACCTCATCACCATAGCTCTTTTAATGATGGAAAGTCGTTCTGGTTTGAGCCCTTCCTTAGGCGTGGCAGGAAGCACTGGTCATTCTTAAAGTGATAGTTAAGAAGGCTTAAAGCCTTCCTTCTCGCAAAGGTTAAGTAGAAATAGTTTACTAAAATGGAATAAAATGATCAATCGCTAACAAAAGAGATTCACGGAAATAAAAAAGTGTGCTTTTTAATATCCAACATGAGAAAGATGAAGTTAAACAAGGTCACCAGAAATCAACTTTCTAACTCTACAAGAAACTATTTTCTACTATCCACTGCTTCTAGTACAGATATTTGTTCCATGGTTGACTTCAAAAACTGAAGATTTTCTGAGAACTGTGAATGTATACTTATTAATAAGTAGTGTCTCTAGACTTCAAAGACCACTTCCATGCCTCTCACAGCATAACTACCTTTGTCTAGAGTCTGTGTGAGGAATAAGCATGTGAGTGCTCCTAATGGCTAGCTGTATCAGTGCTTGATTGGATGGCGCAAATAGCACTGCAGAGGCATTGACGTCCACACCAAAAATGACATTCAATATCTCAGTCTTACTAGATGGGTTCTATCATTATAATATATGTCAGTGTTTCAAGGAAATGTGTGTTACTTTACAATCATGCAATGGTCATTGTGATAATTTAAGATTAATTTAATAGCTGTCAAAAGGGGCCAGCTCAAGACATCTTTTACTGTGTCCCAGTGCATTTGAATATAGTGTAGGTGATATAACCCCAAATCTTTATTGAACGAACTTGGAAACACATTTTCTAACTTAGCATGCAGCTATTATGAGTGTAGTGGTACTAGAATGGACCTTGTGTGCCTTATGCATCTCTCAGCTCTTTGTGAAAACAACAGTTTATCTTTTATGCGCACCAGTGCATTGATGTCTGTGAATTCCTTTCAAATGCTGTGTATGATGCATACTTGAACGATGCAGGAGTGACATAAACAGTAGAGTAGCCAGTGCGTCATGAGCCCGTAGGCAACAAAATAAATTGGCACCCATGGGCTGTTTGGGTTGAACAATATCAATTATCGGGTTTCAGTGGGCTCCATAGACTTCTAAGCCACAGATGCCACTACAACAGCTGCACCAATGGAAACTACGCCCCCGGACACAATGCATTACTCGACCGAATTCCGGTGAGTATGGTTATTTCCATTCACAGCCTCTCTGACTATTAGGAGTTTGGCTCCTCAGACGTCCATTTAGTTATAAATGGTGGCTTTTTGACTTGGTCCAATAAAACCGTGATTAGAGGAAGTGATCTCTCTTTGTCACATTTTCTTTTTTTTAACCACTCCATGGTCTGTGCCCGCTAAAGCCATACTATGTATCTGACAGATGAAGTTCCTTTTTGTTTGTACGGCTCCCATTTCATATTCACTAAACATGACTGCAAATTCCGGAAACTCTTGCAGTAACATTGTAGTATACATTTTCGCTAATGCTGCTGCAGTGACCAAGTCAGTATTCGAATTAAGCACAATATAGTGTTGAATAAAACACTAGAATGCCAATTTTACACTTCTTTTATTCCTGTTCATTTTAGAACTATATTCGGCTCTTCATTGGGTCAATAAAATATGTGATCTTCTGGACATTTAGAAACATGACTTCTGGAATACGAAATGAGGTCCTTGGTGACCACCATAGGCACAGACAAAATAACAGTTTGACGACCGAATTATGTTGCATATCTTAATTTCATGAAATCAAGGGTAACTCCACAAGAGAGGAGATACATGTGGGAATGCAAGGTTTGCCTAAAACGAAGTGACTTGGCATTGGCATGGGGACTAATGAGGACACAGGAATGTCTGGAGGAGTGACTCCTCCCTGACAGGTGTTTTGACATAATGTCACTGTCAGCGTGTGAATTTTCCCACCTTGGATATTGTGGGTTGATAAAAGTTAGTCATTTTGCAAAACATGCACACATTGTGGGATCTTTACTAGGCCTTTTCTTCATCACTTAAAGGAGAGCAAACCCTACCTCTGTTAATAGGTTAACTGCCCTGGGCTTTAGCACTGGCTTCAGTATATTCAACATTAAATAGCAGGTGAACAATTCAAAAAGGCATTTTGGGGTACTTCAAGAAATATTTGTGTAGTATTCCTTTATGTAGGCATACTTGCCTTTGTGAATTGGGACCAAGACATCGAAAAAAGCAAGACAATTGTAATGTTCATATAGAATTAGTACAATAGAAACTAGGCCATTGTTGTACTTTGTGTCTTTAATAATAGGAACTTGGATGTTTCAGGGATGTCACATCCTCCCCTGCCTGGGAGCTCGTAAATGAAATATGCCACACATGGAACTCTGTAACAGATGTCTTTATTCTTCAGCATACGATCACACAACTGTCTAATGGTACGCATTACATCATGATTTAATAACCACACCTTAACACCTCCCAGGGCTTACTTTCTTCCTGTTTGAAGTCCTCCCAGGTCTGCGAGGGTCCTAAGGCTCATTACATCAATACTCTACATCTCCTCCTTTCTTAAATAAAAAGTATCAAACAAAATCAACATCATATTACCTCAATGAGTCATCGAGGAGCATGCACTGGTCTGCCTGATTGAGTAGTATGAGGTAGTATAGTGATACATGGACAGCTCACAGATGACATAGGTTCATATGTTTGATATGGACGTTCAACCATGTTTATCCCAATCAATCAATCAGGAGTTTGTTAAAGCGCGACTACTCACCCGTAAGGGTCTCAAGGCGCGGGGGGGGTGCCGGTTCCAGTCCATCAAGGAGGGGGTCTGTCGAAGAGCCAGGTTTTGAGGTTTCTTGCGAAGATGGGGAGCGATGTTGTCTGTCTGAGGTGGAGCGGAAGGGCGTTCCATGCTTTGGCCGCGAGGAAGGAGAAGGAGCTGCCTCCTGATCTGGTCTTTCTGGTGCGGGGGACCACGGGCTGATCGTAGGGTCCTTTGGGCTGCGTGGAATTTGAGTCGGCTGTTCAGGTATGCTGGTCCGGTGCCATAGAGGGCCTTGTGTGCGTGGGTGAGCATCTTAAAGGTGATTCTCGCCTCGGCGAGGAGTCAGTGGAGTGTGCGCAGGTGCTGGGAGATGTGGCAGTGTTTTGGCAGGTTGAGGACCAGTCTTGCGGCAGCGTTCTGGATGTTCTGTAGCTTGCGGATCTGTAGCTTGCGGATGAGGTTTTTGTTATCTCACTCAAGCTCTCAAGAGTAGACGAACACGAAGTCAAAAGTCTAAAGTGTGATGAGTCCCTTGTGATAGATGTTTTAGGACGACTTGCAGTCACCATGAGTCATTTGGTCTTTACAACTCTCATTACCCTATCCCCTCTATTGAAGAATGTTTCCTGGGCACGTCAGTGACAATCAGCATAGGTTTTTATATCGCACTTTAGAGAAGTATCCATGACACAAAACTTGTCAACGTTTGTTGATTGATCTGATGTCCACTGTGGTAGCCTAGTTCCTATGGCTCTCCCAAATAGCAAGAAGGCAGGAATCTCATTAGTGATGGAGCAAGTAGTTGTCTGGTCGGTACAAAGAGCTTAACCCATTTCTTGTTTCAGATCGATTTTTTCTGATGATGCCATCTGAATTATTATTTCAAGGGTGCCAGTAAAACTTTTGAAAACACAATTAGCTTGAGGCCAAATCAGTGTGATCTTTTAATGCTTGATGTTGAGTTGACTCAGAACCTCTTTGAACTCATTGCTGTTAAAAGGCCGACCATTGTCTGTTTTGAGAATAGCGGTATACCCCACACTGCAAAGATGTTGTCAAGGCCCTGCATGACAGTGTCACCGGATAATTCTCCCAGCAAACAAAAACATGAGTATTCATCAATGATCAACATAAAATGATGTCCATTCTCCAGGGCTCCAAAGGAATCAACTACCACTCTCTACCAGACATGTGCAGGAACGTTAGACATAGTTAATAGATGCAGTTTCATTTTAGGAGATAAGCAGTTACACAGATGACACTCTTTCAGTTCTTTGTCAGCACGTTCATCAAGGTGAGGGAACCATACTCAATCCACAAGGCTCTTTTGGTGGCTGCAGTGCGATGATGTCCTTCATGGCCGAGCTCAATAGCTTGTTGCTTCAGGCTCTCAGGTATGACGATCCTCAAGCCTCTCAATACGATTCCTTCTCGAGTGATGCATAATTCAAATTGCACATTTTTTAATTCCTGAAATAAAACATCAGCAGCAAATGGTTGAGCACATTTCTTCCACGAGGGAGTTTAAATTATGTTTTTGTGTTATGCGTATGTTATTGTCTGTGTTGGGAGGAGCAATAATCTGTTCAAGTGATAGAGCTTCTGGTGTACTAGACAACACAATAAAGTTAACATACTCCTCAGCCACTTTGGATGTCGAACTGTGGCACGGTGGTGGCACTATTGAAAAGTAATAACAGGGTTATGATCTTTCCCCAGCTTGTATACAATTTCATAGTCATAGTCTTGCTGATGTCATCCCCACCTCTCAATGCGAAGAGGCATTTTTTACTTTGGTTTTCTACAGATGGTGAGGAACGCCTGATGATCTGTGATGAAGGTGACATTTTTTCCGTACAGAAATACATGAAAATGTTTGCAGGCCAACACCACAGCCAAACTCTCCTTCCCTGTCTGAGAATAAGCACCTAAGGTTCAGACAGACTTAGACTGGCATAGGCTACAATGTGTCTCTGAGCATTTGGATGACCATTCTGTTGGGCAAGAAGAGTTCCCAGCCCCACCAGGCTCACATCAACTGTGTGCTTGGACAAAGTATCTAATAAAAAATATCAAGATGCCGAAATATTGAGTTTTTAATATTGTGATACGCAAATATGTTGATGGAGGAATATTGTTGACAAGAATATTGAATTTCTATGATAAGTAGTATCAATGTCAAAATATCAATATTGTTAATATAATTTACAAAAATATCTACGTTGTTAATATTGATGTTAAAGATATATATGTTGTTAATATATTACGAAAATTCATTGTTTCTATTGTTTTTAAATAATTTTAATGTATTTTGGGATATGTTTTAATTGTATATGTTATAAATTGTTTGCATAATTATTGTTGTTTTAAAAAAAAATCTTCATTAATAGTTTTAAATATTTCTTCAATACAGATGTGGGAAGGTCATGAGAAGAAGTAAAAAACAGGTCATAAAAAGATAAAATACCATTGCATTTTATGGTATATCTGTATCATGTTTGGTCAGGAAAATCAGTTGGTGAGGTATAAGGCATGCTCTAAATGCAGCATTGTTCCCCTGAACCTCCCAACATCTAGTTCCCCATTTAGATTTGAAATCAATATTGTTTCTCTAACAGTCGCATCCTTGTGTCGACAGCTGGGAAATGAAAAATGCAGAATAAATCAACTTTGTGTCATCATATTTTTCTTTGCTAGTGAAGATGTAAGTCTGTAATAATAAGACTCTGGGCCTGCTGGACTGTGACCACAAAAATATGCACATTTCTGTCCAACTGACTTTAAGATACCCTGTGAAGGTGCAGAGCAGTGTTCCCATTGGGTGTAAATAAATACTGCACGTTGAGTACTTGCTTTATTTAAATAATGGTGACCCTAATGGTAAAAACAGAACATTTCATCATAATTAGATGTGGCATCCTACATTTCTTCACTATTAAAAACCGTGTAAAGCTCTGAATCAGCAAGCATTACATGCACTGTGTTAATTTCCTAATTGCCAGAGATAGTACCAGGAGTGATAGTATCATTTAAGGATATACAAAATACGTATAGGACTTGTGGAGTTTCTGTCGGTCTAACTATCTCATAGGATACCTTATCCCAAACAATGCAATCCAGAGATACCAAGCAAACAGCTGAAATGTTCACCAGGGAAAAGTTTCTTTGCACTTTATGTGAGGAAGAATGAGGCATCAAAATCTTGTTTACCAGTTCAACAGCAGAGGATTCTGTGTGATAGTGCCCAATCAGAAGTAGGTAGAACACAGCCACAAAACCAATTGAAATGAAGAGGAAAAGTTATTAAATTTGTATCAAAAGGTACATCCACAGAGGGATAAAGTGTGTCTTTACGAGCCAAATAAAAAGTTAGCGAGGTCCTCTTTGTGGAGGTTGTTTGAGAAATCCGAAGAGAAATCATCAACGTCGACAAAATAGCCGGTGACTGTTTGCACAGGCATAAGGGGCTCTTGAAGCTGTGTAAATTTGGCAGTTGACTCCAATTATGGTACGTTGTAAACATCATCAATCTCTGCTTGCAGAGTTGAAATCTATGTAGCTGTATTTGAAGGTGGAACTGTAAGTAGTGATACTTCAGTGTTAATTGTCTCCAGGCAGGGAAAAGAAGCCTCATGAATGAATGAATGAATAAAATATTTAATAGAGCGCACGATGGCCAAGCGGCTTCCTGGCGCTAGGGACCTGATCAAGAACTCAGCAGAGGGGACCCAGGGGAGTTTAAGAGGGGAATGCCTGAAGGAAGAGGAAGGTTTTAAGGGCTTTGCGGAAGTGAGAGTAGATGGGAATGGAGCGAATAGAAAGAGGAAGGCTATTCCAGAACTGGGGGGCAAGGACTGAGAATCGGGTTCCCCCCGTTCTGGATTTGCGGAAGCGAGGGGTGTGAAGAAGAGAGAGAGAGGAAGAACGAAGGGTGCGAACAGGGGCATGAGAAGAGACAAGAGTGTTGATGAACAAGGGTGCGGATCGAGAGTGAGCCAGAAATGCTAGACAGGCCAGTTTGAAGAAGGATCTGAAACGAACGGGGAGCCAGTGAAGTGATTTAAGAGCCGGGGTGATATGAGAGGATTTAGGGAGGGAGAGGATGAGACGAGCAGCTTGGTTTTGAATGGCCTGTAGGCGGCGAGATTCGTAGGCAGGTATGCCCACGTACAGGCCATTCCCATAGTCAAGGCGAGAGATGACGAGGGCCATGACTATGGATTTAAGAGCATCAGTGGAGAAGAAACAGGAGATTTTCCGAATTAAACGGAGGGAAAGAAAACAGGAGGACACAACAGAACTGATCTGACTGTGCATGGATAAGTCATGGCTGACTTTGATGCCGAGAGTGCGGACAGAAGAAGAAGGAGCAGGGGGGGGACCAAAAGAAAGGGGCCAATGTGCGGGGGTCCAGGGGTTAGAGGGGCACCGGTGAGAACAAGTTCCGTTTTATCTGGATTGAGCTTCAGTTGGTTAGCGCACATCCAGTCAGAAATGAAAACTAAGGTGGAACAGAACTTGGGAAGAGAATCCGGGGTGGAAGAAAGATCGAAAACGAGCTGAAGGTCATCTGCGTAATTATACACAGAGACCCCCAGCTCAAGAAGAGAAGTGATGAGGGGGTGAATATAAAGATTGAAAAGGAGAGGGGAAAGAGAAGAGCCTTGGGGAACACCACAAGTGACAGGACGGGGAGGAGCGGAAAAACCGGAGAGATGAACTGCCTGGGACCTATCCTGAAGGAAGGACGCCAGCCAGGAAAAGGCCACGCCCCGAATGCCCGCTGCGCTGACACGGTCGAGGAGGATGGCATGGTCAACCGTGTCAAACGCAGCGGACAAGTCGAGAAGGACCAGAGCTTGGGGGAGATTGGAGTCGGCCTTCCCCTTAAGCTCGTCCAAGACTGCGAGGACCACCATCTCCGTGGACTGGCCCGGGCGGAATCCTGCCTGGTGGGATGCAAGGAGGCCGTTCTCCTCAATATAAGAGGAGAGGCAGGAAGTGACATGAGCCTCGAGGATCTTGCTGAGGTAGGGAAGGAGAGAGATGGGACGGAAATTGGAGGGAAGAGAGGGATCTAGACCAGTTTTCTTTAGAATCGGAAGGACTATGGCAGATTTGAAAGAGGAGGGGACGGATCCGAGAGCCAAAGAAGAGTTGAGGAGGGCAAGGGGAGGTCCAGAGCAATTGGTGAAGAGGGTTTTAAGAATGCGTGCTGGCGCGCAATCCATGGGGGAGCCAGACTTGATTTTGATCAGGAGTTTTAGAAATAGTTCAGTGGAAAGAGGAGGGAAGGAGGAAAAAGAGAAGGAAGGACAGATGGGAAGACAGGTGGGGCGGGGTTGAGGCAGTGTGGGAATGTTGGCTTTGATCTTTACGATCTTGTTGTTAAAAAAAATCGTTAAGTGAAGAACAGAGGGACTGTGAGGGAACCGGGCTGGGGGTAGAGCGATCAGAGGTGGCGAGATTGTGGACCAGAGAGAAGATTTCACGGGGTTTGTTAGCCGCGAGAGCTACTCTCTCAGAGAAATAGGCGGTTTTGGCCGCCAGGATCGCTTTTTTATATTCAGCAAGGAGTGATTTGTATTTGTCGCGCAACAAGGGGCAATAGTTCCGTCTCCAGTGACGTTCCGACCGCCTTAGGTCGAGTTTGAAAGTTTTAAGTTCTGGAGAGAACCATTTGTGCGCGTCATGTGGACGAATCGCCTTGATCTTTCTGAGCGGAGCGACAAGGTCGCAAGAAGAGGAAAGCCATGTGCCAATGGCGTTGACCTGAGAATCAAGAGAAAGATTAGTAAGGGTTGGAACAGATGAAGCCAAGGTGAGCGAGAGGGAGTCAAGGTCGGTTCGATTCCAATTACGGGCTGAGATGTTCTTAGGGAGGGGAGGCTTGTCAACCACTCCCAGGTGGATGGCAAAAGAAATGGAAAAATGATCCGACCAGACGCATGGGGAAATAAGAAGGGATGAAACAATGGGGCGGGAGGACCAGATTGGTGATCATAGATCGTAACTGGACTTCCTGTACAATAGTGAGAGGAGGTAGGTACCTACCCAGGAGTCCTTGAGGCCTGCTATGTAGAACTGGCCACAAGATATGGTTTGATGAGATCAAGAGACACAAATCACTTGTGTTTGCTGCATGCCAGGGGCAGTAAAACCACAGTTCTGGTACTTTCAACAGCCAGGACAGGCAGATCCTCGATCTTTAGAATCCAGCCAGGATTTGCCAGTGCTTCCTTCACTTCACCAGTGGTGGAATGTTTCGGCTGAATGTTGCTATGAGCATCTCTGAAGTCATTCAGGTCCTGTAAAACATCCAAATGTTCACTGATATCAAAAATCATTTTGATTGCCACTGTACTGGGACTGTCACGATCTGGAACCCACATCTTAAACCGAAAAGAACTTCATAGGGAGTCGACCACTCATGGATCTTCTAAGTAGATTGTTTAAGGCTCTCTGGACCCGATACAGATGATGAACCCAATGAAAACCTCAGCGTAAGTCTCTAGCTTTTAAAGACTGCTTTAAGTTATGGTTATGGTTTCTCCTCTCCACTACAGAGACTTCCTCAGGATGATAGCGGTAGGAATACTGCACAGTCATACCAAAGTCTCCCATGCTGCCTCTGTAGGCCCTTGAGGCGAACGTCGGATCCTGGTCTGAATAGAATGTGGCTACTACATATGTGCAGATAAAGACTAGCAGTTCAAGTGTCAGCCGATCGCTGTGGCCATACAAATAGGAATCACGAACAGGAATCCACTGCTAACATGATATATTAGTAGGGAAACATACTTTATGATGAAGCTGGAATCACGCTGTTCCTTCATACAGCGGCAATCGAACAAACACGTTTTAGCATGCATTCATTCAGCACGCAAGTTGTTACAATGGCTGGCTTTAGGGGGGGCGCATTGATGGAATGGTGTTGGAATTGAAGTCCAACTCCTTCCTTCTGTTGCACAAATGGGTTGGAATAGCGATTCCAAAATCCATCGTCCCCTAAAAGCAAGTCATTATAACAACTTACATGTTGAACGAATGCGTCCTAAAGACACGATCATTCTAATGACAGCATTCAGAAGGCAGGCATGCTAAATGCATGTAGAAAACTGTCATACATTCATATTAGTAAGACCCATTGAACTGTAAAGGTCAGCAGTTATCCAGATAAACAGAAACCAGAGGCTTGTCTGAGAGCAAGAGAGGTATCTGCAGTAGATGAGCTGTGGTGGATACTTCGATTTGCTGGCAAATTTAATATTTAAAGACATAGTCTTTTGCTACTTAATAAAGGAGTAAAGACCTGGCTACCAATATCATTGATGTAATAATTAAATTGTAGCCATCATCCCTGTGTGAGCAGGTGATAGAAACTCATGTGCTACTAGGATGAGTCCTAACATGCGAGTTGAATTAGGTATTACTCTATCCCCTACTCTGAGAAAATGAGCACATTCTCGACCCCCCATATTACCCTTTAACGCCATGCAAGCGGAAGAGTATTGATGTTTGTTCCTGTTGCAGTTTGGGCAAAAACACCAGTGTAAGTAATAAAATCATACTGATCTAGAGGCATTATTTAATTGTTCAGAGGATATTCGCATTCATATTGAAGGTAGGCTTGCGTTAGTAGGGTTGTGTCACACATGTAATCTATATCTGTTCCTGTCAGTTAGTTGGTCCATTGTATCCATCGTAAATGTAAATCTTTTGTGCTAGCAATGCTGGCCTTTGTGACAGCCTCTAAAACTGGGATGGGAGTCACAACAATTATTCAATTTCCCTGAGCCAATAATCTTTCTTTCATTATAGCTGTCTATACCACCGTCAGCATATTTTTGGTAGGGACAAAACTAATTTCTGCATGGGTATATAAATGTGATTTATATGCAATAGTTAGTGTCTCCATTAAATGTAACATAGGTGTATCCTGATGTACCCACAATGATACTGTTAAGTCTTCACTCGCCTGAATTCCAGGCAGTTCAGCTTGAGAGGTAGGATGAATGTTCTCTATGCCCCTAAAAATCTATACCAGCCTAAACCGTATTTGAATCACAGTTTTCCGTGAATAGATCTCCAGGGGAAAGGGGAAAATGGGACAAGATAATACAAAGACAAGACAAAACACTCCACTGGTTGCATTTCTGTTTCAACACCAATTGTTCTTCTACTTGAAGTTTTCATATATACACTGTGACGTACAATTCTTCTATGTGTGACATCTGTATGAACACATAATAAATACATAACAAAATTGTACTTAAAACCAGATTTGTCTTTTATTGTTTGTTCTTCACTAATATGTTATAACAGATTCATCTAAGTACCAATCTTATAATGCCTTTTGTTTACAATTGTACTTTTTTGCTTAGTGGAAGATTGGTGCCTGAATTATAGGTCTTGGCCCTTCTATAAAATAGGAGCATTAATTAGAATGATGTAAGATGACCATAAGACTCTGTTATATTATACACCATATTACACACTTACTACGAGCTGGCAAATATGCCTCCTATAATCGTGATCTGAGATATATTTATTAACAAAACTGTAAAGTTCAATATCACTCAGTCCTTCAAAGCAGTTTTCTCCTGTTATATTTTTACCCAATTCCACTGTCTTTGCAGGAAGAAAAAAGAATTACAGGTCATTTGCCTCTTTTTCGAAAACGGGATTTAAGATAGGTAATTTCTTATTTTAAAATAAGTGTTTCAAAATACCTGTAGTCTTCTGTGCACGATTTCTCTACAAATGCTAGAATTAAATCTGTCTTAATTGAATGAGCTTTCTCTCTTTGTTGTTGCAGATCTGAGCGCTTTTGAAGTTGGAACTGAGATTGCCAGACGGAGAAGAGGAGCATCGGCTCATTGCCATGGTAAACAGAATCAGGGCTGTAACTGCTAGAATGCCGAAGAGGAATCTGTGTCTCTGTGTATCACTGGAAGCATTGAAGTCCGGACCAGACGAACGCTGGAAAATCAGGTGATTAATGCCAGGAACGAGCGAAAGCAGATGGGTTTTAATACTCTTGGGTATGGGTGGGGTTCCAAATAGGATAGGACGGCAAACATGTGCAACATGTGACTCAATGGCAATGGAGTCAGCGTATTCTTTATGCAAAAAAGCTTAACTGCAGTGAATGTGCCTTTATTCAATCTCAGGGAAGCACGTGCAAACCGTTCTCAACTTGGTTCAACCCAAAGTCAATGCCATCTCCTCAGCAGCTAAACAATGTATGCTCAGTCAAAGCACAACGCAACAATGCACACAATAATGTGGGACAAATATTTGGGACACAGATCATACAATAAAAGATATGGTCATGAGCACACAAAACAATAGAAGAGATGGTTACTTGCATGGTACAACCAGAGAAGTGTTAATGTACAGCATGAGGCTGCACCAAGTGTAAGGTACAAATATGGATCACATAGTTTGTGGTGTTTGCTTGTGTATGTAAGTGTTTAGAAGCTAACATGTCAGCTTGTACTGAACCTTAAATCTGTGTGCGTTCAGATGGCCAATCTGTGCTTGAAAAGTCTGGATGAATAAAATTGTAAAACAGTTTTACTCATTGTGCATAATCTGGTATGTAGGTTCAGCCAAAGTTTAGGTAACACAATATTGATTTGGAGCTTATTCAATTAATTTGGAGGGTGTAGAAGTGCATACTCTAAGAAATGTGTCACCAGTCTTTTGCTTTCATTTGACTGCTCATATGCCAAGAACAGGAAACTGAGATGGATAATTTTTGATATTTATAAATTAAATTTGTAGGCCATATGAACAAATCCCAAAATTATGCGATCTACTCTTGTCAAGGGTGTCGTTAAGTCATCACCCGTCAGGTATATGTCATCATTATAGGACAATGCTTGGTCGACAAATCTTGTAATTGTTCTGTTACATGTGCTGAAAACACCCTGGGGCTATTCGTATGCCCCTGGGGCAATCAATGAAGTATTTTAGGAACTAAGAGGGCTGAATGCTGTCAAATAACTGGTTTCTGGTGCTATGTTGTGGCAGAAAAACCTATTTGAAAAGTCTAATGTGATTTTTCATTTTTTGTTCACTATATTGTTCATTAGTGCCACAACATGTGAGTTTTGTTCCACAAATGTGCATGAAGCAGTTTTCAAATGTCTGTAATCTATGATGAAACAACATGAATGCTCCGGTTTCATTACTAGAAACAAACGATTATTCATTGGTGAGGTGCAACTTTCTATTACACCTTGACATTCAAGTTGTGTGAATATCTCTCTGAATAGTTTTTTGGTCTCTTGTTGAATGGGGTATTGTCTTTGTCATTGTGGGCTGGACCTCACTTTTACGATGTGGTAAGGCAATCCTTAATCCCAACCCACATGATTGCAGCATAATGCCGGAACTTGCACTAGGGCCAACTCCTTGGTGTATGCGTGTTTAACAGATTCTGAAACAAGGTTGGAAAGGGCTGATAAAATTACTGTTTCTCCTTGTTGGCATATGCTAACAAACTCTGGTGCCTAATATTTTTTAGCCAAGTGAATGTCATAGCCGAATGACAACTTCTACCAAAAGAAAACATATATAGCACGTTGTATATCTCCCTCCATCTGGAGTTGCAATTCATATAATTGACTAGTGACACAGAATCGCTGGTCTGCTGTTTCCACCGGGACGTAGCCACTCATTGCTGCTGCTTCGTGCAGACACTCCATAAGACTCCAGCTAACTATCAGGACTTCTGTCCCACTGTCCAACATGGTCAGAGCCCTCAGCCCACTCCCAGTTCAGAAGTTGCATCCTCAATATCTGTTGCATGCTTGGCTTTGATCCCTGCCACTTTCTTCTTTTTAAATGTAAGCGTTGACTATGGAGGTTTGTCTTCCTTTTTTATTATGTAGTCAGAAGAGCATTGTGAGTCCTACTTTGATTTCACAAACTCTTTTGATCTGTGTTCGGATTGTTCTCCTCTATCCAAGAGTTTTTCAGATGATTCCTGAAAGGAACAAGAAGGGCATGTACCAGTATCCTGATACCTATCAGACTGGTATGCAAATTATAGGACTTTTCAGTGGACTCCTGTTGAGGAGATCCACCAGTGTTTTAGTCTTTTCTTTATTTTCCTTATTTTACCACTTATTTATTGAAGACTCAGGCACCTGCTTTGAGTTTTCCTTTTTAGTTGTAACTCTTTTTTATTGTTGTTATTGTTAGCCGTTTCATTGTACATACATTCATAGCTCTGTCAACAAATGCCCTACAGACAAGTGTACAAAGAAAGAATGACTGTACACACAGCTCTAGTAACTGTAATCAAAAGGGTCCACCTCGAAGAGGGTTAGTGTGTATCCTGTTGACTTTGGAGTACACACACTTGGTTAAAATACCCCTCACACACCAAAAGGGCCCTTGGTGTCACGCTTCATCATCGGGGTCTTCCCACCCGGCTGCCGGACGGGACAGTGCTGCGACAAGCGACTACGCTGGAGCACCTTTTTAATTGTGGGTGCTATGTGAGTGAATTGGAGTGAGTGTCAGTGGGGTCAGGGGTGATAGAGAAGTGATGTTAAAAAATACCTGGCATAGTGATAGAACAAACTATTTAATAAGCACTGGCTGGTATTATTAAAAAAGTGGTGTCGGAAAGGGTAAGCAGGTTTATGGGCTTACTTTCCTGTGCGGGTCAACATGTTTCGGGGCGCCATGCCCCTTCGTCAGGACCGGGGTAAGAGATCCCCCTGTCACTCACTAATGTGTCGCCACAATAGGGTGTATGTACAAAAAGGTGTAGAAAAGATCAATGTGTATGGATATATAATTTATATTTTTATACACATCCCTTGCTAAATAATAAGATACTCATGTAGTATGCCTGAAAAGACAAGAGCACGGTATTATTAATGCGCGGATCCCAAAGCGCTATTTCCTAAAATACCTGTAAGAAAAAGGGACAGACATACATGTAGCAGTAGTCCAGCCCTAGGGAACCCAGGGAGGGATCCATAGTTTTTACATTGATAATCACACACACAAACTAAACTCACACATTATATACATGTATAATACAGAAGGTTCAACTGGATAGTCTGTACTTATTCTCCAATACATACTTATTATGGTGAGGAACAGTGCCTCATGAGCCAACACTAGATCGAAGGGTATTTTAGGGTCCAACTGCAGATGGGACAAAAATAAAACAGAAAAGCATATGTAGAGGGTTTTGGTCCTAGTATTCTGATGGTAAGTATCTTAGAGTTGTAATAGTGACATCACATGTGTCACTGTCTACGAGTCCTTCCTTTCCGGCTATACCGTACTTACTCAACCCCCAGCCTCGTTGTGCTTCCTCCTCCGTTCGTGGCTTCCGTGGTAGTGAGGATGGAGGTAGGGGCGGGTGTTTAAATAGCTGCAGTAATTGGTGAATTAGGGTTGGTCTAATTGCTAAGGGGTTGATGATTCTGGACACCTGTGCCAGAAACATGGAGTGCCGAGGTCCGGTTACTGCGGTGGCCATTGTAAGCTGGTCACCGAAAGTGGTTCGACATGGGCAAAGAGGGTGGGTTCCAAAGTGCCCCGTAATTTTATTATCATGTAAATCATTGTTTTAAAATTAGGGTGTCAAAAGTGGTTCGGGAGATCGATATTCTAACTGGGTGCGGCCGCCATCTGGGGCGGAGAAGTGTTCCTGGGCCGCGCATGCGTGGTAGCAGATTGAAAAACTGAGCATGCGCGGAGGAGGGGTAGAACTCCGCGCATGCGCGAGCCGCCGGGACCGCCGGGGTGCGGGGCGAAGTGTACTCGCTCTAAGCAACCCTCGGTACAGAAACTAAGCCGCCAAACATCCTGATGCAAGTAATGCACAGGGTGTGGTGTACCACAGGAGTAATTGTTGGGGAACGGAGTGAGAGAAAATTATTAAAAACAGATGGTTAATCGTAATTTATGCTAGGGTGATATAGCAATGTTGAAAGGTAGCAGTTTTTAGATGTGAAGCAATGCTTTTGCAGATAAAGATGGGGACAGCTGAATAGGCACTTATAATCTCATAATACAGTTTTTAAATATGCTGCAATTCTATACCAGACACGGATGGTGACAGCTGATTGGGCACATGTCATATAGTCTCTTATTACAGTGTTTAAAATATGCAGCAATTCTTTACCAAACATAGACGGTGACAGCTGATTGGGCAACTATCATTTTATAATGAAACCTTGTGATACTAGTCAAGAATTTAAATGGGACCACGGTATATCATCGTTTAGGCCGGTATGATGTGTACCTAGCCGATGCACCCAACGTTGTTCCTTTGTTAGTAAGTTCTTGTCATTCTTGAAGACTTCGATGACTGTCCATTTCAGATCATGAATGCTGTCACCTTTTGTAACATAATGTGTCTCCATTTTAGTCGTGGTTTTTTTCAGCGCACATTGCTGCGGTGTTCATTCATGCGAATTTTTACCGGTCTGCTTGTCATCCCTATATATTCTTAATTACAGGGACAGGTGATTAGATAGACCACGTTGCGACTGTTACAATTCGTAAAAGCGCGTTGTTCCAATGTGGTTTGATTGGAGAATGTGATAGTGCGGCTTTTTTGCGTGTATTGACAAGACGCGCATGAGCCACACGGGTGGTGGCCTCCTATTTCAGTAAGTCTGGTAGGGGTGTTGGACTCCATGTTTCTAGGCCTTGTGTGGACCAGTATATCTTTCAGATTCTTGCCTCTTCTGTGCGAGAACATTGGTTTAGGAAAATCAAGTTTGCCGCAATTTAGCATTCTCCAATGCTTGTTAACAATTTTCGTGATGTGGTTTGAGTTAGTGTTATATGTTGTAACACAAATGGGTCTTGGGTCAGGCTCTTTGGTACCAGTTTCTTCTAGTAGGGCCTCTCTGTTATTGTTGCGGGCTCGCTTTTGGCCCTTCTTGATAATGGCCTTTGGATAGTTTCTATCAAGTAATTTGCACTCCAGATCTGCCGCTTGGGTCTTAAAATCTCTGATGGTGCTGCAATTGCGTCGCAATCAGAGGAATTGCCCATAAGGTAGATTCTCACGTAGGTGTTGAGGATGAAAGCTGTCGAAAAGTAACAAGCTATTTTTAGCTGTGGGTTTGAAATGTGTACTAGTTTTTAGTTTCCCATTAACAGGGTAGATGTTCAGATCAAGGAACACAAGGTTCTCTTTGGAAACCGTGTGAGTAAATTTTAGGAACTGATCTTGTTGGTTAAGCCGTCCCATAAATAGGTTGACTGAGTCCTGATCACCCCTCCAGATTACTAGCACATCGTCAATGTACCTCTTCAACATTACTACATGGTCTCTGTAGGGATTCTGGTTGCTGAGGATCTTGGACGTTTCCAGGTGGTGTACGTACAGACCTGCCAGACTAGGGGCACAGGTGCTGCCCATGCTCGTGCCATGTTTCTGTAGATAGTAAGTGTTCTCGTACTGAAAGTAGTTTTTCTTCAGTGTGAGAGAGATGCACTCAAGTACCACCTGTCTTGGAGTATGATATTGCCAGGGGATGGAGAAGAGAACTTCCTCTATTATCTCCAAAGTTTCTTTGTGGGGGAGGCTCGTCTAGAGACTCTCTACATCCAAACCTACTAAGAGGTGTTGTTCTGGGTCGAACTGTATCTCTTTTACCAGCTGTAAGACAGCTTTCGTGTCTTTCAAGTAGGTACTGGTTTCTTGCACAATGGGTCTGAGAAATGCATCAGCGAACTTTGATAAGGGTTCAAGGATTGAATTGATACCTGATACTATGGGGCGCCCAGGTGGATATGGCGCAACCTTATGAATTTTTGGTATCGTATAAAAATATGGTGTAATGGGGTTGTCCTGAATCAGAAATTCACTCTCTTTTTTAGAGATCCAGTCAAATGCTGTCGCTTCCTCAATCATTATCTGGATACAGATTCTGACCTCTTCAGTTGGGTCATCCCTCAGTACTTCATAGTTGCGTCTGTCTTCCAACAGTTTCCTACATTCCCTATCGTAGTTTTCATAGGTCTGTATAACTGTGGCCCCGCCTTTAATCACAATATCTTGGTTGTTGGCAAGTTCTTGTAGTGCAACTCTCTCTAATCTGGAGATGTTCTGAAATTTGGTGCCTGTGTCTGTGGGCAGTTTCTCTAGATCCTCCATGATCGCTTTCTCAAAAGCTAGGAGTTCGACCGGTATTGGGTAAGGTTGCCCCATATCCACCTGGGCGCCCCATAGTATCAGGTATCAATTCAATCCTTGAACCCTTATCAAAGTTCACAGATGCATTTCTCAGACCCTTTGTGCAAGCAACCAGTACCTTTTTGAAAGACACGAAAGCTGTCTTACAGCTGGTGAAAGAGATACAGTTCGACCCAGAACAACACCTCTTAGTAGGTTTGGATGTAGAGGGTCTCTACACGTGCCTCCCCCACAAAGAAACTTTGGAGATGATAGAGGAAGTTCTCTTCTCCACCCCCTGGCAATATCATACTCCAAGACCGGTGGTACTTGAGTGCATCTCTCTCACACTGAATAAAAACTACTTTCAGTACCAGAACACTTACTATCTACAGAAACATGGCACGAGCATGGGCAGCACCTGTGCCCCTAGTCTGGCAGGTCTGTACGAACACCACCTGGAAACGTCCAAGATCCTCAGCAACCAGAATCCCTACAGAAACCATGTAGTAATGTGGAAAAGGTACATTGACGATGTGCTAGTAATCTGGAGGGGTGATCAGGACTCAGTCAACCTATTTATGGGATGGCTTAACCAACAAGTTCAGTTCCTAAAATTTACCCACACGGTTTCCAAAGAGAACCTTGTGTTCCTTGATCTGAACATCTACCCTGTTGATGGGAAACTAGAAACTAGTACACATTTCAAACCCACAGCTAAAAATAGCTTGTTACTTTTCGACAGCTTTCATCCTCGACACCTACGCGAGAATCTACCTTATGGGCAATTCCTCCGATTGCGACGCAATTGCAGCACCATCAGAGATTTTAAGACCCAAGCGGCAGATCTGGAGTGCATATTACTTGACAGAAACTATCCAAAGGCCATTATCAAGAAGGGCTAAAAGCGAGCCCGCAACAATAACAGAGAGGCCCTACTAGAAGACACTGGTACCAAAGAGCCTGACCCAAGACCCATTTGTGTTAGGACATACAACACTAACTCAAACCACATCACGAAAATTGTTAACAAGCATTGGAGAATGCTAAATTGCGGCAAACTTGATTTTCCTAAACCAATGTTCTCGCACAGAAGAGGCAAGAATCTGAAAGATATACTGGTCCACATAAGGCCTAGAAACATGGAGTCCAACGCCCCTACCAGACTTACTGAAATAGGAGGCCACCACCCGTGCGGCTCATGCGCGTCTTGTCAATACACGCAAAAAAGCCGCACTATCACATTCTCCAATCAAACCACATGGGAACAACACGCTTTTACGAATTGTAACAGTCGCAACGTGGTCTATCTAATCACCTGTCCCTGTAATAAAGAATATATAGGGATGACAACCAGACCGGTGAAAATTTGCATGAATGAACACCGCAGCAATGTGCGCTGCAAAAAAACCACAACTAAAATGGCGACACATTATGTTACAAAGGGTCACAGCATTCATGATCTGAAATGGACAGTCATCGAAGTCTTCAAGAATGACAAGAACTTACTAACAAAGGAACAACGCTGGGTGCATTGGCTAGGTACACATCATACCGGCCTAAACGATGATATACCTTGGTCCCATTTAAATTCTTGACTAGTATCAAGAGGTTTCATTATAAAATGATAGTTGCCCAATCAGCTGTTACCATCTATGTTTGGTAAAGAATTGCTGCATATTTTAAAAAACTGTATTAAGAGACTATATGACATGTGCCCAATCAGCTGTCACCATCTGTGTCTGGTCTAGAATTGCAGCATATTTAAAAACTGTATTATGAGATTATAAGTGCCTATTCAGCTGTCCCCATCTTTATCTGCAAAAGCATTGCTTCACATCTAAAAACTGCTACCTTTCAACATTGCTATATCACCCTAGCATAAATTACGATTAACCATCTGTTTTTAATAATTTTCTCTCACTCCGTTCCCCAACAATTACTCCTGTGGTACACCACACCCTTGCATCAGGATGTTTGGCGGCTTAGTTTCTGTACCGAGGGTTGCTTAGAGCGAGTACACTTCGCCCTGCACCCCGGCGGTCCCGGCGGCTCGCGCATGCGCGGAGTTCTACCCCTCCTCCGCGCATGCTCGGTTCTTCAATCTGCTACCACGCATGCGCGGCCCAGGAACACTTCTCCGCCCCAGATGGCGGCCGCACCCAGTTAGAATATCGATCTCCCGAACCACTTTTGACACCCTAATTTTAAAACGATGATTTAAATGATAATAAAATTACGGGGCACTTTGGAACCCACCCTCTTTGCCCATGTCGAACCACTTTCGGTGACCAGCTTACAATGGCCACCGCAGTAACCGGACCTCGGCACTCCATTTTTCGGGCACAGGTGTCCGGAATCATCAACCCCTTAGCAATTAGACCAACCCTAATTCACCTATTACTGCAGCTATTTAAACACCCGCCCCTACCTCCATCCTCACTACCACGGAAGCCACGGACGGAGGAGGAAGCACAACGAGGCTGGGATTAAGTACTGTATAGCTGGAAAGGAAGGACTAGTAGACAGTGGCATATGTGATGTCACTATTACAACTCTAAGATACTTACCATCAGAATACTAGGACCAAAACCCTCTACATATGCTTTTCTGTTTTATTTTTGTCCCACCTGCAGTTGGACCCTAAAATACCCTTCGATCTAGTGTTGGCTCATGAGGCACTGTTCCTCACCATAATAAGTATGCATTGGAGAATAAGTACAGACTATCCAGTTGAACCTTCTGTATTATACATGTATATAATGTGTGAGTTTAGTTTGTGTGTGTGATTATCAATGTAAAAACTATGGATCCCTCCCTGGGTTCCCTAGGGCTGGACTACTGCTACATGTATGTCTGTCCCTTTTTCTTACAGGTATTTTAGGAAATAGCGCTTTGGGATCCGCGCATTAATAATACCGTGCTCTTGTCTTTTCTGGCATACTACATGAGTATCCTATTATTTAGCAAGGGATGTGTATTAAAATATAAATTATATATCGATACACATTGATCTTTTCTACACCTTTTTGTACATACACCCTATTGTGGTGACACATTAGTGAGTGACAGGGGGATCTCTTACCCCGGTCCTGACGAAGGGGCATGGCGCCCCGAAACATGTTGACCCACACAGGAAAGTAAGCCCATAAACCCGCTTACCCTTTCCGACACCACTTTTTGAATAATACCAGCCAGTGCTTATTAAATAGTTTTTTCTATCACTAGGCCAGGTATTTTTTAACATCAATTCTCTATCACCCCTGACCCCACTGACACTCACTCCAATTCACTCACATAGCACCCACAATTAAAAAGGTGCTCCAGCGTAGTCGCTTGTCGCAGCACTGCCCCGTCCGGCAGCCGGGCGGGAAAACCCAGATGATGAAGCATGACACCAAGGGCCCTTTTGGTGTGTGAGGGGTATTTTAACCAAGTGTGTGTACTCCAAAGTCAACAGGATACACACTAACCCTCTTCGAGGTGGACCCTTTTGATTACAGTTACTTTCGCAAGAGGAGGACTTGCCCACCTCGGTGCCAGGCAGCACTACCTCTTCCTCCCCCCTCTGATTTCCCTACTGTACACACAGCTCTAACATGACCCGCTTTTTTCGTCTACTGATCCAGTGACCTGTGAGTCTGTGCTTGTTTTTGAGCTATCCTTTTTAGAATTGTCATTAAATTGT
Source organism: Lissotriton vulgaris (assembly GCF_964263255.1). NCBI lineage: Eukaryota > Metazoa > Chordata > Amphibia > Caudata > Salamandridae > Lissotriton > Lissotriton vulgaris. The sequence goes on from NC_141689.1 coordinate 659,105,020, forward strand.
GTTTTTTTAAGTCTGGCTACCAATTTAGTTCTACCTATAGCTCTACAGGTTTCCTGAATAATTGTAGGTAATTTGTGCTCCCGATCTACTAGGAACATGTGTGAGTCATTGATGTATAGCCAATACTGTTGCTTCCCCTTTTATATTACTTAGTAAAATTGAGGATTCTGCTCCGAAAGTGTCCATAGTTTCATCCCCAAAGTCCCGGGCAGTGACTGCCCTGTATTCATTTTAGATCTGTTTAAACACAGCAGGCAAAACAGCTAATGATGGTATACAATGTGTTCTGGTGTATACTGCAGCAAAGACTGTTCCCCAAATGGCGCCGCCTTCCGCTGGGGAAGCCATCCCCATTGGCAGACATAACATTAGAATTCTAGATTTTTTGGGGGGTCCTTCATGAGGAAACAATGCTTCAAGCTGTATTGATTTTTGTGCATTCCTGAATAGAAGCTCATCCCATCTGATGGTATCGTTACCCATTATTGGAATAACTCTTGCTGGGCTACTTGAAGGCACAGCCAATTGTGGATGTGGAGCTTGAGCAGCCCTTTGTGGTATAGCCTTTAAGGGTCATATAACAAATTTCACTAGACGTCTACAGAGTTTAACAAATTCTTTGTATAGTTCTCTTAGCTCTGGGTGTGTAATGCTTACTATTTCTGAATATGGTGTTTAACCAGCTAAGACTGGCCATTTTGCTCCCTCATTGCTGAGGGGAGCTAATCTGACATTTTCCAATGTATGTGGTAGTGCGTCTAGGAACCAATTCACTTGTTCCCGATAAGTGAGCAGGATTTCTAATTCCTCAAATGCTCGATATGATTTTGGTACTGCTACTTCAGTGTATGTGTGAATATTCCCTGAGTTGGCATTTACTACGGGGATTATGACCCATGAATAGAATACCTCTGTTTTACATGCTTTGTGGGCCTCTGTCATGAAGGTAACATCCTTTTACCATTTGCAGGATTCCATGCTGTAATAAACATTTTTTGAATGCATGTCTGCAATTAATTGGTAGAACCACTTGTGCTGGATCAGTGATTGTAGTATTTGGAATATGGGGAATTCAGAGAGAGTACCTCTGTAGGAGGATCCTTTTAAAGGTTGAAGCTTGAAGAACTTACTGCCAGAAAGCAGGGATTCCTACTTAGCTGAGGAGGATTATTCCCTAATACCACACACATCTCGGGTTAGTAGGTGAATAGGGTCTTTGAGCACACAAAATAAAAATGACTTGAGAGACACATTAAATAAGTACCAAAATGTGATCCCCTACTCGATTTCTGGAATTCCAAGATGGCCGCCAAATGCTATCCACAGAGAGGCGAGGGTAGCGTACCAGCACGCCTGTCACACGAGACCGGAACATCATAGGACAGGCCTATAAGGAGAAAGAAGAAAGGAGTTGAGAGCAAGAGGGAGATGCCAAGAAAGACATCGGGGAAAATGCGGTGGCCATGGAAAAGGAGGAGGAGAGCATCGGAGAAACAACCCAAACAGAACAAGGAAGGTGTATGGAAAGATGAACCATGACAGCAAGAGAGGAAGGAGGAGACCGGAAAGCAGAGGATGGAAGTGGAGGACCTCTTAGCAAAGACACTGCCTAAGACCATACCGGGAATGCCAGGGGTTAGGTTGACTGGCCCTGAGAAGGAGAGAGCGTCGATATACCTCCTGCCGCAACCCAGTATGGCTGTGGTCAAAGGCAAGTGCCTATTCTCCTTTTTGATCACTAATAAGGTGGTGCATGGGAAAAGGGATAGCCGCACCAAATCACAGAGCACCTAGATGCGTGTGATCACTAAACACAGACTGTGGTCGTGGTACCCTTAATTAAAAAAAATTTGCAAACCGAATCAAGCTCCCTGACCCATTATTATAATTTTTTTTTTGAGGCACGGCCTGTTTTTTTTTTTCTTCTTTTTTTAATACCCCATGAAGAAGAGCCAATCCAGGAAGAAAGACGGCAACTACTGAAGAAACTCCTCCAGAAAAAGAAAAGAAGGAGGGATGTTATTAGTCTGTGTTTTTTTTCCACATTTAAAAAAAAAGACAGTGAAAGTTTGAAAAAAGTAAATATAAGACTTTCTGACCCCTTTAATATTGGATTTACGACTATTCTTATCTTCCCCCCTCACCGGACTACACCGAGTGAGAACGTTGGTGGTGCCATGCAGTATGGTTCATACTTTCTTAGTAAAACTATGTGTTTTTTGGACAACATAACCGCCAAAACTGTGCAAGACTGATTCTAGGCACTCCATCAAGATTTCTTGGCCTCAGTCCTGTAGTCTGCACTTAAGCATATTAAATGGCAGCAAACCCTAACAGCTATGATTCCCATGTAGCAGTGCACATGGCTAATGCAGGCTGTGAGAATCCCGGGATTATCCCACTAAGATCTAATTGATGTATTGACCTTCGGGAATATAAGTAGGGATAGTTGCAGCAAAACATTTGAGGTCCTGGTCTCACTTGGACAAAACAGTTTTGACTTCTAGCGAGACACACTCACTGGGTTCCTCGGTCATAGCCCTCTGGCGCCCTGGTTGGTGTTATATAAACTTGGTAAAGGAGGTATTTTTTGACTGTATAAAACTAATGTGCATGATTCAACTGACCAGCTTGAACAACTCATGGTGGTGTGTGAAGCAGATCTAGGAAAGATGGAGGACAGTAGATGGACTGAAGCCAAAATAGCCTGAGTGTTGCTGGTCTACATGTGCCTCAGCCCCATCCAATTTAATGATTTTCATCAATATTATTATAGCCCAGCAAGGCTGCTGTGATTAGGTAGGGTTTGCAAACCCAAACTGTCACAGAAATAGAACTTCACCTGGTACATTTTGTCATACAGTATGGGGGTGTCCAATGGTTAAAAGGTACTGGGGCTCAATAAACAGAATGCTGGGTATGTCCTAGACAAACATCCAGACGTAGACCCATATGTGGTACTCCTAGGACTGATGGATGACTTAAGTGGCCCATGCAGTGTCGTCAGCTTGGTGGCAATGGGATATATACATGCAAAGAGAGACAATCACATCACTGGAGGGACAGGGATCCCCTCTGGCTGCAGAATGGACTAGGGGAATGAACCACTTCACCAAAATGGAAGAATTGGTATATAAAAACAGACGTGCACGTAGAAAATATGTCAAGATATGGCAGCCTTGGCTTGAGGTTACTTCAACAATGTGAACAATATGAATACCAACTCACCAGGGCTGATGCCCTCTCACTGTAGTACAATATACAGGCCATGACTTTATAACACCACTGTTGATTGTGTTATCTCGCAGTGAACTGGAAATAGACATGAACGTGTTTGTCTTTTCTTTTTGTTAATGTAAAGAAGCAAGAACCATTAAAAAGAGTTTAAACTAAGTAAGGGCAATTAGATTATTTGCCAAGAGCATCTAACATTTCTTAGAAAGTACATTATAGGTCATCTCATAAACTTTGCCCATTCATTGATAGTGACATACCAGTAAGAGTTGTACAATTTGTTATTTTCTTCTTCGTAATATTCAGTCACATAGAAATGGATTGTTTTGAGGCACTAAAGGGATAGTAAATGCAGCTGCACTGTCTCGTGGTATAAGAAAATTAAAAGTTGCCTTCAATTGCTCTTCAAGAAAGTGTGCTGTACAGCAAAGAAAATTGAGTTTCACTGGATCATAAGGACAAAGAATGCAAGTGGGTCTCCTAAGAATAATAGATCAGGGAGAGTAAGTGTGCTGCTGAAGATGATTTCTCTGTAATCTTCTCAGACAGTAGAGAGACAAGTGAGACTAGTACGTTGTTGCAGTACTAATAGGACTGTGAGGCAGAAGACCCCAAACTTGAAGTTTGGCTCAATGTGGTGAAGGATACTCACAAATTCTAGCAGGTAATGCTGTTTGGGGTGCTTGCTAGAACTCCATAAAGCAGCCAGTTCATGTCTTGACTAGACTTAAGTGCAATGAGCATAGGGCTACAACAGAGAACAATAACGTCTTGACTACACTATAGGAATCAAAATGTCTGGAGGTTCCGGATAGCTGAAATTAAGATTTCTGACCAAATGTTCTAAATTTTTACTCCTAATATGAAATAAACCCCATAGAATGAGTAATAACTGTGCTGACCCAGATTTATTGGGTGCAAAGATGCACACAATTTCCTGCTCCAAGAAGTTCAATGCTCCCATTTACCACCTGCTTAAAGTAGGTTCTAAATAGGAGTAAAGACTTCCGTGCTGGACAGAGATTGAGAAAGGTGTTAGAGTGTAGGGGAGGGAAGGGAAGAGGAAAATTAGTTCTGGCACAATGGAGCACTTAACCCTCTCCCTTTGTCTTACCCAAAGCCTCATGTGATATAAATGAACAGAACGAATGGCTGGTAAATTTGGGTCCAGTTTTCATGAACCTGGGAAAACTTTGTGCAGAAATTAAGGCAACTCGTGATACGGCAAAGCGATAACCCACCCAGTAATACTGCCCTGTCTGACTTGCCTAAATAGGGCATATTCATAGAATAGCTTAGTAAATAGTGAAAACATGATAGAGTGGCAATATACTGCAAATGGTATGTTAAGAAAGTAGATTAAATACCTATTCACTTAGCTCCCAACTAACTCAAAAATAAAATGCTTTTCTTTTGTTGGTTTTCATAGGAACTGAAAACACACTTTGTGCTGTATACCTTTAAAAGCAAATGGACTATATAGGGGATCATATGCTATCACTAAATGATATCCCGCATGTTCTCTGTCTTTTGCTGAAAACAAAATAACTATCTAGACAGGCCTTCATCTAAGCTCCAACTCATCTATTCCAAATTCCGGTAAAGGTAAAGTGGAACACACCTACACACACAGCCAGCCATTCACACATCCACTGACTTACCCATAGAGCCACCCTCATGCCTACTCACTCACCCATACAGCCACTCACACAGCCACTTACTTACCCATACAGCCACTCAACTACCCACTCACTCAAACAATCACAGAGCCATACAGCCACTCACACAACACTCACAGACCCATACCGCCACTCACACACCCACTCACAGACTCATACAGCTACTCACACACCCAGTCTCAAAGGTCAAAGGTTGATGGTTACTGTTAGGAAATTAAATTGAAAAAGACTTAGAAATTCACCTGTTGGAAATGGTTCTCCATATAGTGAACTAAAATGAAGGTAAGCCTGCAGATAATCTAGAGGAATATTTACTGGTACACAGAGGTAAAAGTATATGATTCCAATGCTCTTTTTGTGGGTGAGTAGTTAGGATTATCAGATGGTAGTGCTAAGCATTTGTTGTACTTCCAGAGACAATAAATGAGACACATACTCAAGAATAAATCTGAGACCAATTTATAAACATAATAATAATGACTGTAAGGCACTGTAAATGATTGCATTTAGCTGGATCACATGCGTATGCATCTGTGAAAAAAGTGCACTTCTGTGCCAATGTTGCGGTACATGGGCTCCAGGGCACTCCTTTATTCATAGATTTTATTTTGTTATTGCCCATTTTTTTGCATAATGCATATGTTTGCAAACAATAACAAAATGCATGCTTGCAAAGGCTAGACATATTGGTTTTGATACGAAAATAATTTCTAATATGTTGTTTGAAAGTAGGGGTTATCTGACAACCAATCAAAAAGACACAGATAGTGTTACAGTTAAATTTCTCCATGTTTTAAGTGTTGTGGAATTTGTGAAATAGGGAACTGATATTGCAAAAAAAAGGGTGCACTGGCCCCACTCAGGGTTTGCAAAGAATCTTTGAATGCTTATGGGCCATTAAAGAAGAGTCATTGGTTCCTAAGAATTTTTTAAGTCTTATATAAATTGATTCTATAGTTATTTTCTCTCTGGAACAATTTCATTTTCCACCTTTGCCAGACCCTGCTCTCAATCCTACATGGGCTGGTAGTCTCAGTTCTGTCTGACCAGTCCGGTGTGGGCTGGCCACAGGTCATGTCCTCAGGCACAGCCCTGTGATCAACACTCAATAGGCCATGAACTGTCACTGTAAGTGGCCTGCAACCAACTTAAAGACAGCAGCAAAACAGGACTCACCTTGTGGTTACCTTTGCTGTTGTTTGGAGAGCCTGTTGCATGGATTACCTGGCTTTGTCTAGTGTCTTTTTTTTAGGGTTTGTGGATTCTGTCACAAGATATATGAATCTGTGGTCCTTTGTTGGACCTTCCATGGGATTTGTGAACCTGGATTCAGATTTGGGGACCTTTCCAATAAGCTAATTTGGGTCTTTGAGACCTGCTGTGGGTTTGTGGTTCACTGCCTGGGTACACAGTCTCCAGCTGCCAATCGTGAACCTCAGAGACTGCACAGTGGACCAAGAATCTGGCCTTCAGGATCTGTAAACTCTGCAGCAAAGTCGGTATGTTTTTAAAATAATTTAAACATGGGAGGGTTACCTCAATGGCTCGGGGTAAGGGTGTTTTTCACCCTGCTCCATTCTGTGTTTTTTTTTTTAAAAAGGGTTCAGCACCTGGAGACTTTGGCTCAACGTCCTGTATTGGCTCTGGATTTTCTCTTGTAATTCGATCATTTCATTTTTATGGATTCAGCTGCAGATCTGAAAACTCAAAGGGACCGAAGGGTGAGAAGGCTCCCTCCTCCCTAATAACTGACAAATATTGCAGATTTGAGTCTTTTCATTGGAAAAATGAGGTGGTACAAAAATCCATATTTCACCAAGAACGTAAAATATTGGAATATTGTGCATTTTAATGTGGAAAACAGATTTCGACATCATAATGACACCCCTTAATCTACTTTGCAGACCTGTAATATGGTTCAACCTTTTCTCTCTCTCGCGCGCTCTCACTCTCTCACTCTCTCTCTTGCTGTCTTCTCTTCCGATATTATTACTTTTAATTTCAAACTCTCAAGTATCTTAACTGTATATTCTTGGGCCTGGCATTTCTTAGCCTACAGTTGCTCATACTCAACGTCACCATGACAGCTTTCACACTGATGGCTTGATTCACAAAGATAAACTTGAACCTGAAGTTAAAGTTTGGACCTGAAGTCTAAGTTAAGAGCTGAAGTCTACGTTTATAATGAAAGTCTACGTTTAGACCTGAAGTCTAACTTTAGGCTTGGAGACTGAGTTTAGACTTCATATCAAAAATTAGACTTCATGTCTAAACTTAAACTTCAGGTCTGGGGTTACCTTTGTATATCGGGCCTTTACAATATATCTCCTCGTCCTTTTTACACTGTCCACTGGAGTAGATTTCTTCAAAGTTCTTTATTGATATGATCATATTTTTTGACTCTTTCTTCCTCAAGAATTGCATTTCTCAAACTCCCTGTTCCAGGTTTTTCGATTATTTAAAGAATTATCTCTGTGTCTTATCTTCCTCCTGGTTCCTGTATCCGAATCAGTATTGCACTCTTGCGAAGCAAAATTTAGTCTGGACCTATAGTTGTGGATATAGGGATGAGGCACATGAAACATAATAAAATGACTTAGACAAAATTTTAAAAAACATAGATTTTACATTCTCTATGCCAAACAGACTTTAATACGATCCCAAAATTGGAAAACAGTTATTTATAGAGCATTCTATTTTTATCTTACAGAGATTTATATAGCGCAAACCTGACCTGAATTGGGTATCAGAGTGCTATACATAGCACCAGTTGCATTACATGAGGACAAATTCATTTTTGTTGGGCACAGGGAGATTTAGTGATTTTCCCAGAATCACAGGATGTTCAGTGTAATTGCCGAGACTCTAACCCAGTTCCCCAGATTCAAGGTCTACCGCCCTAGCCGTTCGGCCAACTCCTCTCCCCAAAAATGTTCACACACTTATCCATCTCCACTGCCGTATCTCCCTTAGCAGCAAATTCACCAATGACGTAATACAATACCCCCACAATTCAAATCACAAGGATGGATGACAATGCCGTTAATCCTCATCCATCATACTCTACCACTGGGATTAGTCACAAAAAAAACCAACTCTTTTACGAGGTAAATCATAGATAATGAACCTCAGTCAGACAGTCTTCAATATGTTTGCACAGGATTGTAAAACAAGGTAGAGAGGCCAGAGTCTTCGTGTGAGCAATGACTGAGGTTACATAGGAGAAAATCATACAATATATAAAAGGTGGGCTAGTTCTTGTGAGGAATTCTTTGCTATTGTGGATAAACCCTGGCTCACTTGTGGTTGCTGGACTCAAGCAGCAATGGTTTCAGCAGAGAAAATTCATGTGATATAAATGCAATAATTAAATAAACAGGGAACACATTGGTTACAAATATAAACAGTAATGGAAATATCAGATGTGAGGATGATATAAGCAAATTAAGAAACACCAATATGAAATTTGAAGAAAATGGCAAAGTGCCCAGGAGTGAATGCCAACGTGTAGTTGTTAATGAATGTTATCTTTTTACTTAGAAACATGTCTGACATGTATCCTTAGCAATGCAATCCTGGAAGCTGTAGTAAGCTATGGGTCTACAGATGCACATGGTCGGACATCTTTACCTCGCAGTCAGCTGTAGCCTCTAAATTCCACCAAAAGTCTTAGAGAAGGAAAATCTGCAAAGCTAAAGACACCAAGGGGGTCATTACGAAGTCGGGCGGATTGCCTCTGCCCCACATCCACACTAGTTTTCCCCCCGCCATATTAGTATGGCGGGGGGACCTCGGCGGATGGAAAGACCGTATGCCGCTTTTCCGCCCCGGTCGCCTTGCGGCCGTGGCGGAAAAGGAATAATATGGTGGCGGTGTCTATCAGACACTGCCAGCCATATTATGATATTATGATAGGCATTTTTGATTGCCTTTCCGTGGCAGCAGGCATGCGGGCTTCACTCTGGGGGCCCCCTGCGGGCCCTCAGAGTGAAGGAGAGTAGAGGGGTGCACACGGGGGTACCTGTGGTACCCCCCTGCATTTGCATAATCAATGCGGCAGGCACCGCGCAGTGCCTGCCGCTTTGATTATGCAAATTCTGAAATGCATTTTTAGCATTGTGGCGGGCAGTGCAGAGACCACGGGACCGCCGCCCTTATGGCGGGGGCTCCCGATTACCACGAGGATGGCAGGCGGGCAAAGTCCGCCTGCCATCCTAATGACCCCCTAAGTGTGCATACTTTTGCAAACATCTGGTGACATATCTTAGTCATCCACAAATAAATAATTAGCAATGTTCAATACCGTTATATTTCTGCAGGTTCTGGTACTAGCCGAAAGTATTCAAATCTCTGTAGGAATACTTTTGCAGACATCTGGCGACATCTGGCGACATATCTTGCTCATCCACAAATAATTAATTTGAAATGTTCAATATCATTATGTACCTGCAGGTTCTGGTACTAGCCTAAAGTATTCAAATCTCTGTAGTAAATTTTGTTATTGGTTGAGAGGGATGGAGGACCCACTTAGGTAACCATCACAATCCTTGTCAGGATGCAGCTGTGGCCCATGCAGGTAAGAGAGGTGTGGTGGTGGGACCGGCTGTGGAGGGATTTAAACGGACGATAATGAGGGAAAATGTAATATTTATTTATCTCTCGTCATCGTCCATCGAAATACCCCCCAGCTGGCCCCACCCACCGACCCCTCTTACCTGCACGGGCCACGGCTGTAAGGATGAACCACAAAAGTCCCCAAATTAATCTCTGTTTAACCCTCTGGTAACTTGGCGCTAGTAATCAGGCTCAACTTAGAGGCAAAGTGTAAAGTATTTATGCCACACACAAACAGAAATAAAGTGAAAACAGAACACAAGAAAAATATTCTACCAAAATAGTGCTTAAAAGCACAAAAGCGCCACTCGCAGTGATCTGTTCATGCTAGACCAGGGGAAAGTCAAAAGTGCAGGCCAACTGTGATGGATTGTGGGTTAAGTACAAGGAACAGGTTAATCCCTGTCAGGACCCACTAGTCAGAACAGACGTGGATCCCTATGCCTGCCCACCAGTGCAGTCGCTCTTCTCACTGAGCAGCGTCACCAACAGGGAGCAAAAGGGGAATGGGATAGAGAAGAGACACTCCTTCAACAGCTACCACCCTTGACTTGACTCACTTCCAGGAATCTTCTATGAAGATTCTCCTGACTGTTCAATGGGTGCTTAATACACAGAAGGGGAATAAAAACATAAATGCAACATCCTTCACTGTAATCAGTCAATGCCTACTATAACTCCAATTAGTGTTCTTCCTACCAGCGGTTGCCAAAGTATAAGCCCCCCTCATAATTTAGATAGTAATTTCAATGGTATTCTTTGGGAATAGCTCTAACTATCTGAAAGAGAGAGAGAGAAGAGGTCAAGGAAGTATTACAACTTCTGTCACTAAACGGAATATAACTATCCTGAAGTGTACCTTCTATTTCCAATTGAACAATGTTATTTCAATCTCTTTCTTACTCCGTCACAAATGGTGAGTCTCTCTCCATTGGTTTTAGTCTTTAGCCAACCATACTGTCCTCATTCAAGATGTGCGCAAAAAGGAACCAGGTAGGGACAAGGGGAAGTAAAGGTAAGTGTAAGCACAAGTAGGAAACAGCTGAACTACTTGTAAGCCTAACAGCGAACAGCATTGGTTGAAATTTCATTCATGGAAAGATCGTACTTGGACGCTGCTTGACTGGCTCGCGGAATGCTTCAGGGAAGCTTGAATTTATGGAAAGCCTGCAAGTCTTGCGGGAAATTCTCCACCAGGCAAGTCACTCTGACCTCCTCTCAGAAGATGTTTGCAGGTCTCTGGAACTCTAGTCGATTTTCAATGAAGGAATTTGTCTCTGGAAGCAAAGTTCGACTAAACCGTCTCCTAGAATTAACATATCACTAACTATGAAGCAGAACTCTCCTTTTCCGCTACTATAATTCTATAACGAAAACCGTTAACTCCCGCTCGTCACGGAACGCGGAGAAACGTTTTCTTGATACTTACTCTAACGAATCTTCATTGAAGTGCGCAGTTGTAATCACGCGCACTTCACTCAAACACTAGACTGCTCAATGAGTTCAAATGTAAAAGAGAACCGCTACTAAGGCAGTGGCCATCTTGTAGTGTCTGGCTACCTATACAATGTCATACCACAAATTCCCCAAACAGGGTTTGACAATGACTCGGTTCTTTTTCCATGTGTGTCATGGATTGGAAAGTGTGACTGTACTAATCATGAGTTTTTTTGACAGTCCTAAAGTAAAGTTACTTTATAAAAACTGATGTGAAGAGTTCCATTGGCATTCGAGGAGACCTCGAGGAGGGGCTCAACATTGCAGACATTTATCGCTGTAGCATGAAGAGGAGGTCGATTGTTGCAAACAGTCGTCAAGGTAGCATGAAGAGCCGGTGAGACATCATAGGGGGTTATTGCTGTAGTTTCGCATTGGCAGTGGTCACAGACTGGGCTTGTGTTGCAGGACCCCGAGGACTATTGTTTTTGGCACAAAAAGCAGGTCTTACCGGTATTTCATAATAACAGTCACTGCGGGCAGCAGATTCTTGGCACAAACAGTTTGAAAATAAACAACAGAATGAGAGCCAGCAAGAGGAGTCACTCTTGTTTTTTAGAAGAACCCTCACTCACCAACCTGGTTGGTGACATGCTTCATCATTGGGTTACCACCAGAGAGTCCTAGTGCCTCCCTGGTGTGCTGCAATGCCTGATTACAATGGAGCTGTTTTTTTGGTTTCGTGAGTATGAAAGGTGATGGTGAAAAAGTTTTAAAATGCCTTGATTTTATCCAGATTTTGTTTTATTTGTGGAAGATCAGGCACAGTTTAAAAACAGTGTGGTGGCTGTTTTAAGCTAGATAAATTGTCTTGACAAGTAACACCCTTGTGTAAAAATAGGGTGTGGTCAACACGTATCAGCCTCTTTTCGCCCCTAGTGAGGCTTTCGTCAGGACCAGATACCACAGCGGTATGCACACGCTTAGGCGCACCCTCACCTGTGGTAGAGACAAACCGATTCAACTTACAGTTGTAGTAAAACCATCAGAATTTATGAAAGCCGAATGACTCTGAAAAGCAAGAAACATGCAAAGAGACAAGTCACATGACAGAAAATATAAAAAACTCAAATCTTTGCTTTGCCTGTGAGTGACAATACTCATGATGCTGTTCTGTGCTCTTTGGGGTGCAGCAGTAACCATATCCTTACATGCTATAGTGCTAATTGTAAAAGTGGTGCCGAAGTACTGGGTTTTTCAGAACCCAGCGGTGCCAGGGAACACACCCTAAGACTTCGAGTCCTTCCTGTTTCAGACTACAGAAACACAGAGTCTTCTTGGTGAAGTCAAAGATCGTATTTATTGGCTACAGCCAGTAACAAGTATCCTAGAAGTACAACACGGTGTATATTCTCAGGAGACTGCTCAACCTTACAAAGCCAGCCTTCTCTTTTTATACAAAATATTATGCTTTAGGGAAACATTCCTTATTTTACAGTTGACCATTCACATATTTTTTCTACAAAGAAAAAGTCATGATGACAAGCCCATATTTCAGTTTGTTCAGCCCACAATCAATTACCCGGCAAGGCCCAGTATTTTCATCAGATATCGACGGACCCCCAATAAAAACGGGCACCTCCTCCTCGTAAAGCAGGTCATAAAGAAAGAAACAGGGACAGGTGTGTGTAAGATTAGGCATGGTCTGTGTGCGATTAAAGGTTTATGATGTGTTGTGCCTTGATACTAATCTCATTCGGCCACTGGGAAAGGAACTGGCCAAACAGGTTTGGCCTCAGGCAGTGGAGTCAGCTTGCCCAGGTCGCAGAAGAGTCAGCAAAGGTGTACGTGTCCTTCAGACTCGTTTATGGCCTTAGTCATTGGGCCTATGTGAGGGCAATCACAAAATGGCTGCCGTTCACAAAATGGAACCCGAGGGTTCAGGACGGAAACTCTGATTTCAGGGTGATTTCGTCACCCGAATATGACGGAAATGCTTGTGCATAGTATTCTAACCATTCCCGGTCTGCTGATACCAAAATCGTCATGATACGACGATGTTTATAACACGGGTCCAGAATTTTCAGTACCACAGAACCCTCCTTTTGCCCTTACATAGGCAATAACCTATACTCACGCTAATCTGAGTCCAGGTCTATATTCATAAAGTCATTGAGATGTTGCTGTAGCATCATCCTATTACTTAGCTCATTTCTTGATACAGGTTTCCTTAAACGCGATGTAGCACAGAGGCCACATATTGCAGGAGCACACTGTACACACAGACAGAACAGGAAAAGAATGGCTAAGATCATCCCAATGACTATCAGAGTCTTCCATCCCCAGGCCGATATCAGTTCCCAGAACCACCCATCAATGACCAATCTCCTCTATCCTCGTGAATAGATTCGGAGATCTTATGCAGTTTGGAAATGGCCTGATAGACTGTTGGAGTGTTATCTGGGATGAACACACAGCAACTTGATTGGATCACTTTACATACCCCACCTCGGTCTGAAAGTATGACGTCTAACGCGACCCTGTTCTGAAGAGTCATAAGGCGATCCGACTGGAGCTCAGCAGTCAAATTACTAAGGGCACCGGCAGTTTCAACTACAGTGGATTCAACCACCCTTGTCAATTGCCTTATGTTCCAACCATAGGCCCCCAAAACGGCAGAAAACCCTTTACGAAATCTCCAAATTCTTGTCCTGCAGTGTCTTCTTTACTGATGACACCTCTAACTATCCTTGTCTTATGGTAATCTGCCACGGCCGTGTAGGTGGGAGGCAACAGGAACAAAACAAAACATGTGCCCGAGAAGTCTGGGGGCAACCATGTATAGGCTCTATCATGGCAGATGAAATAGGTACCCTTAGCTGATAGGAACGAAGGGGAAGTCCGAGATGCAAAAACATATGTTTCAGTGCAGATACTTTTCCCTAACTGAGCCCTGGGATTCTTTCCTTTACCTTGCAGACATAGGTGACCCTGATGGGGTACAATCCAAATCGGGGAGGATCTCTTTGCTCGCTGGTTTTCACTCAGAGTAACTCCATATCCTGTTACATTCCATCTAGCGTAAGCTTGTAACTCATCTCTGGGAATTGTTCTATACGAGTCAATGTTTCTGCTCATATTTGTGATTCCCACTACCAATGCCTTGTTGCTTGAGTTACTTCTCGTGAAAAGTGGGGATATGGTTCGATGGCATATATGAACATCGTCTGAAACGCCCACAAAGAACCATTGGAACTAAATGGTAAGACCAAGTATGGGATACCCTTATCTGTTGTATGTGGCATAAGGCCACACACCCAAGAATTTGTTGTGTTCACTACTAATTGGTGTTGGTATTAGAGCTGAATGAAGGAGTTATTGATAAACTCTAATCTTCTAGTGGACTCATGCTCAGGCAGAGGGTGAAAAGAATGCAAGGAAACAGTAGAAGGAGGTGTGGGCTGTGTAGTGGGTGCAAAGGTCACTTGAAAAGAGAATAAAACATATCCTATTAAAAACGTCATTACACTAAGCAACATGAAAATACATAATGTCAAAAATCGTTTCTTTGTCATCAATATACACATTCTGGCTTTAAAGTCTATCTGTTTGGCAGGTCTCTCCATCTCGAAAAAACTCCATCCTCTCTAATTGCTGCCCGCGGCGGTAGGGTGTTCTATGCAAAGGAATGCTTCTGTCAGTCCAGGGCAACTCCCTTAGACCGACCAGAACTGTCGACCTAACGTCTTCAGCTGCACTCTGAAGACTTGGGCAACCGCGACCCTAGCAGCTGAACCCGGATGGCGGTTCGAAAAACAAAAATAAGAACGTTTCTCAGATGAGAGACCTGCACTTTCAAAAATAGCAAAGAAAAAAAGAAATTTTTATTTGTCCATAGTTCTCGGCCTCAGATTATAACAGCTTTTTCCAGGTACTGTCTGGTTCTGGAACAAGAGTTCAGGCTCTGTAGTGTTCAATCGAATTGACGGTGGCACAGCTGCTTGCAAAATATAGTCACTTTCTCGTTTAGAAATTGTTCCTTTTACACGTGGATGTATGACGTTAGCACGCATACTATTACCACGCATACCTTTACAACGCGGTATTTACAACGAATACCGTTACAACGCATATCGCTTTGAGGTGCTGGATAGTGGTAAGTATAATTTTATATTTCAACTCCAGTCCCCGTGGACACTAGGGAAGGTGTTGGATATAAAATGAAACTTATTCCCTATCCTTGAGCGCCCCCCAGCGCTATGCGTTGTAATGGTATGCGTGGTAATGCCTGCGTTGGAATGGTAGTGCGTGGTAAAAAATGCGTGCTAAACGCTGTATACCTTTCACACGTGCATCGCTAAAAGGCAGAAAACAAGGCACAGTCACAGTCTCGGAGTCAGCGATACCCTCCTGGACCCACCGGTCGTACAGTAGAGGCAAAGGGATCCTCTTGCAGTGTACGCCGTGGATCCAGTTCTTTTTCCCTTCCACTCGAACAGCTGATCTTGTTGAGAGAAGGACGAGGTGGGGGCCGGTCCAACGGGGCTGGTCATTCTTTGTCCGCTGGAAGTTCTTGACCAGCACCCATGATCCAGGATCGATAGGATGTCCTGGAGCTTCAGAGACCTGAGGCAGAGTATCGTGAACCTGTTGGTGTAAAACACGCAATTTAGCCGCCAATTCATACAAATAATCAAGCAGTACAGGGTGTTCGATCTCACTGAATTTTGTCGGCCTTGGCACTCCCCATATATAATGTTGGCCGGGCGGCCAAACACAATTTCATAAGGACTAAGTCCCACTCGCGAATGCACAGTCATTCTTGTTGATAGGAGTGCCAAAGGCAGAGCGTCAGGCCATTTAAGACCAGAGCTCGCTTGTATCTTGGCCAATTTCAGTTTTAGCGTGCCATTATAGCACTCTACTAGTCCAGCTGATTGGGGGTGATTTGCAGCGTGGAATTTTTGCTGGATACCTAGCCCCTCACATACTTTCTTCATCACTCGACCCACAAATTCACTCCCATTATCACTCCAGACCATTCTCGGCATTCCAAACCTAGGGAAGAATTCTTTGACAAGGGCTTTAGCTGTGGATAAGGCAGTGTTGTCTTTTAAGGGATATGCTTCTCCCCATCTTGAAAAGGCACAAACAACAACAAGTACGTATTTCAAATTGTTGCACCTTTCCATGTGGATGAAATCTAGCTGCAAAACCTCGAACGGATACATTGGAGGCCCAAAATGACCAGCTGGAGTTGGGGTTCCCCTACCAGGATTGTATTTCAGATACACCATGCAATTCTTGACCACATTCTCTGCACACTTAGGAATTCCAGCATTTTGCCATACTAGAGCTAACAACTTACAAATCCCTTTCACGCTGATATGAGCCATTCCATGAGCCATTGTCACCACTGCAAGCACATACGCATCGGGTAACAACCATCGCTGATGTTCTGACAAGTCGACCCAACAACCATTTGCATCCAATTTACCTGTACTCTCTCTCCACACACTCAACTCTTTCTCTGAAGCTTTAGCTTGAATAGACTTCACACTCTCTATCGTATGTTCACACATTCCAACGTCACCAATCCATCTTGCAGGGCCTGCAACATACATTCGATTCATCACATCTTTTGCTGTTTCTTTTGCGATTTCGACGGCAAATGCATTTCCACAACCAACATCATCAGTAACCTTTTCGTGTGCACTGCATTTCACAATCGCAACTTGTAACGGCAAAGCCAGTGACTCAAGAAGCTCATTCACCAACTGACCATGTTGTATCTTAGCTCCATGCGAAGTCAGGAACCCACGTTCTTTCCACAATCATCCAAAACTATGAGCCACGCCAAAGGCATATTGGCTGTCAGTATATATGGTCACTCTCATTCCTTTCGACAACACGCACGCTCTCGTAAGTGCAATCAACTCTGCTGCTTGAGCTGAATTATGTGGGATACGTGCAGTGTCAACAATCGTATGCAAAGTCGTGACAGCATATGCCGCAGTCGTATCACCATTCGGAAGCTTGAAGCATGAACCATCCACCCATAAGGTTCCATCACACTTCACAAGAGGAGTATCTTTTAGATCTACTCTCCCTTTCATTTCTTCTTCTGCCCTGAGAAAACAATCGTGCTGTTCGACATCATCTGTCTCTACTGAAATCGGCAATAATGTGGCTGGATTCAACGTGTTGCACCTCTTTATGTGCACATGACTCGCTAATAGTGTCAACTCGTAACCTGACAGACGAGCACTAGTTAAGTGCTGTGTCTTTCGTTCTGTTTAACAAAGTGTCCACCGCATGTGGAACCATCACAATCAACATATTATTCATCACTAACCCAGCAGACTGTCGACTAGAAACAGCTGCTGCCGCTGTGGCTCTCAAGCAACTTGGCAACGCCTTAGCTACCGGATCCAAAATCGACGAAAAATACACGCATGGATGCTGCTTGTCTCCAAAAGACTGTGTCAACACTGACAATGCGCAACCTTCTTTCTCGTGGACATACAGTGTAAAGGGCTTACTGTAGTCGGGGGAACCCAACACAGGAGCCGAACACAATGCATTACGCAATTCGGAAAAACTTTTCTGACAATCTTCAGACCACGGAACGGGATTCGGTGTATCTTTACAAGTTAATGTCACCAAAGGTTTGGCCAACAAAGAAGAATTTGGTATCCATTGTCTGCAATATGATGTAATGCCCAAGAAAGCACGTACTTCTCTCTGTGTCCTTGGCACACTCAATTTTGCAATTGCCTGAATTCTTTCTGGGGTCAGTTTCCTTCCCTCCTTCGATAAGAGATGACCTAAGTAGGTCACTTCTTGTCGACAATATTGCAGTTTTGAAAGAGACACTTTGTGATGTAAATCAGACAAATGACGCAACAACGACAACGTGGCTTCATCATGTAAAACAATCGTATCAAGCTGAGTTTTTAAAGCCTGACTATATATCGATGGACTTTTACAATAGCCTTGAGGTGCGCGTTTGAAGCGGAAACTTCGGCCTCCTAAACTGAAGCCAAAAATATCCCTGCTCTCCTCGGCAATCGAGATGCTGAAGAAAGCATTCTTCAAGTCAATCACCGAGAACCAGGTGGCGGAAGCTGGAATCATAGTCAATGGGGCAGTGATATCAGGGACAACTGGAAACTGTGGCACAACTATTTTATTTACCTCTCTAAGATCAATCACAAACCTGTAAACAGGTGGCTGAGAAGGGTCAGTACGCTTCAAAACAGGCAGAACCGGACTATTACAAACGTTGCCTCGTGTCTCTTCAATTACATCTTTTTCGATCAGATCATAAATGATCTCTAACAACGCCTTTTCACCTTCGCTAGAGATCTTGTATTGGGGAATGTGCGGCATTCTAACATTGGCTTTCAATGTCACAACATATTGCGGTATTTCCAAAAGACCCACATCATTAGGGCCAGTAGCCCAAAGAATATCAGGAGGAGAATAAAATTCTGTCGGAAGTGTATCCTTCGACAAATACATCGGAGAGATCACTTTCCTACCCAGTGTAAGTTGTACTCCCGAAGGAGAACAATACAACGTCGCATATAGTCTTTTCAACAGATCCAATCCCAGAAGGTTCTCCCCACAACCTGTCGTCAGAATAAGGGGTGCTTCAAATTCATAAGGTCCAACAGAAAGAGACATAGGACTAGAAATCGGGTTCCTAACCGGGGCGCCAGAAAAACCAACTGAAACATTCATTTCGCCAGACAAAGGTGCGCCAGGGAGTTTTGAGTGCATAATAGAACTATTTGTAGCACCAGTATCCAACAGAAAAGGCTCTGACACACCTGATGTAATCACCTCAACATAAGGTCCACTCTGATCTACTGGAACTGAAACAACTCCCTCTCTTTGTCCATGGCTGTCCTAACAATCATTACCATTCGCTTCGTCACCTTCAACATAGTAATCATCATCTACATAGTACTGTGCTGTTCTACCAGACGAACTTTGCTGCTGATCAAAACTATTCATTGAGTTCTGTGGAGGCAAAGGACGTACGTTCTGTCCGGGACCTCTACCTCTAGGCACTTGTTGAGCACCTCTACCACGTACACCAGAAACACCATTCGTGCGCTGCAACAAAACCGGACAACTATTTTTGTAATGGCCCTCTTCTTTACAATATGCACACTGATTAGGCCCATACAGAAAACGCTGTTGAGAAGACTCGTCTCTTTGCGAGTTTCCAGAATATTGCTGAGGCTGCTGGTAATCGCGCTGACGATAGTACGGGGTGGATAAGCTTGTTGTAGAAGAACTTTAGTTTTTAATTCCTTAGTCTTCTTATCCGCTTTCCCTAACTCGTCTTTGCGCCTATTTTCATAGTACTGAGACGTAGCTAAAATCTGCGCTGACGTGGAAACAGCCCAAGCACTTTCAGAATCCTTCAACTTACTGCACAATTCAGGAAGCAAATTATGTCAATGAACAATCTCTGGCCACCCTCGGTAGCCATATCCTGACCACTATGGTCGACGAAGGTCTCTTCGAACCTCGTGAAAAAGTCAGACACCGTTTCGTCTTTCTTCTGCTTACATGCAGACAACTTGTCCCAATTGACACGCAATTCGGGCATTAAAGTCTTCATACACGTAATAATCCTATCAGGAAGTTCAGTAATCAAATCCTCAGGCTTAGCACCGCCTACTTGTCTATTGTCGGCATCTCTAAGATTAACCCATGTATCACCCAATTCAACCGCATGATCCGTATGACAAATCTTACTCCAAATAGGTTGTGGAACAACATTGCCAAACAGCATGTCGATGTCCGCCAAATTCATAATACACGAACCCACACTCTGAGTCAATTCTTTAGGTACCCTGCTGGATTTTTGCGTGGATCAGGCAAAGACTGCTTAATAGCTAAAACTTCAGCACGTTTCCATGGAACATGCACCCAGACACGCTGAAAATGAGCCGGTACAGCTGGCGGATTATTATTTGCACCAGCAACCACTGCTTCTTTCCACACCGGAGGAACCTCTCTCATTGGATATTGTCGTGCCTTTCTCCCAACTGAAGAATCAGGCCCAAACAATTGTTGAGAAGGAGACTCACTCCTAAATGACAACAACATCGCGACCGCTTTCCCAACATCAGATGGACTTACAATAGTTCCTTTCGCAAATTCGGAACGTATGCTATACAACTCGTCAGGAGCTTGTCCCACTTCCTCATCCCATTTTTCAACAAGAAAAGCACACATTGTATCAAAAACGTACCATTGCTTCGGCTCTTCCCATTGAAGGAAAACATGCATAACACCCTCAAGATCATACTGCGTATCGTACATAATCCATTTACGCGCCATGTGGTCCAAAATCGTCCGCTCATCCATATTCGGCAACTGACTACATGACTGTCTACGCTCAGTAACAGGGGACAAACCCAATTGTCCCAACAAAGGAGTAAAGAAACCAGTAACTGCAGTAGTCATTTGTTGTCTAGCAGAAGGAGAAGGTGAAAGAATAAGAGAAGACGGAACAATAGCAGAAGAATTCAAATTCGGAATGGAGGGAGCATTAAGAACAGACGTAGGAGTAGCAGACGAAGAAGGAGGCAAAGGTGGCAGCCCCTGAGGAGGCTGCGCCAAAGGAATAGTAGCCAACGGAAAAGGAGCTGGCTGTGGTGGAATCACAGGGGGCACAACAACTGGGTGTTGTGCAACCACAGCTGGTGGCGGTGGTGCCGTAGCATTTTGTGCATAAGGAGGTGGCGAACTCAAGAGATGCAACATTAAAGGATCTTTCTCAAGATCTTTCTTTTCTTCCTGTTCTTTACGCGGCAAAACTGGGTAGCATCTATCTACCGCTAACTTCTTCACCCTAAGCATCTGTTCGCTTTCTTGCTCTTCCTCATTATCCCTAAACGCAACCGCAGCTTGTACCATTGACATACCTCATTCTCGTTTATTTTTCTTCGCTAATTTCATTTCTCTCTGTTTGGCTTCTTTGCGCCATATGCGAAAAGAGTCAAACATTGCCGGCCGGGCTTTCTTCTTAAAAAGTTTAACCTCCAGATTATCCAAAATCTCCGTGTCAAAACTACCATATTGGGCCCATTTTAAAACACCATCTTTCCTGGTGTATCGGATCCATACTTCATTATATGCGATGGGGCATACCATGTTTCACATATAATTCATAGGTTGGAGTTCCAATCGGAGGAACCGGACACAAGTCCTCCAATTGGGAATCCCTATTACAACCAAGACAAAACAGATTTCCAAGTCTGCTAAGACCAGGCATCTTCGCTCTCTAGTCTAGCTTCAAACTTTAAAGGATTATTGAATACGATAGTCTCGTGAATACATGAGTCCCTCGGCTTTGGTACTTGCAAGTTCCAAATCAAAGCGATCCCAAGGGGATACCAAACTAAGAACCAAACTAAGGACTGGGAGACGCTCCACTTATACTTAACTGAGGTATCGATGACGTCACCAGAAGACTCGTCTATCGTTTCGCTCTACCAATCATCAGGGGTCCAAAACAGGGCGATAGTCAGGGCAGCAGTCCTTCGTAGCCGTCGGGAAGCGGGGAACCTCGCAGCAAAGACTTTCGGACCACGTCGACATACAGGGGTCGATGAAGTGGCGGCCTTCCTCCAGAATTTTCACACGAAGCTCCTCACCCTCTGGCTTGGACCCGTACCGCTGAAATCGCCCCACGTGGGCGCCAACTGAAGTACTGGGTTTTTCAGAACCCAGCGGTGCCAGGGAACACACCCTAAGACTTCGAGTCCTTCCTATTTCAGACTACAGAAACTCAGAGTCTTCTTGGTGAAGTCAAAGATCGTATTTATTGGCTGCAGCCAGTAACAGGTATCCTAGAAGTAGAACACGGTGTATATTCTCAGGAGACTGCTCAACCTTACAAAGCCAGCCTTCTCTTTTTATACAAAATATTATGCTTTAGGCAAACATTCCTTATTTTACAGTTGACCATTCACATATTTTTACTACAAAGAAAAAGCAGAGTCATGATGACAAGCCCATATTTCAGTTTGTTCATCCCTCAATCAATTACCCGGCAAGGCCCAGTATTTTCATCAGATATCGACGGACCCCCAATAAAAACGGGCACCTCCTCCTCGTAAAGCAGGTCATAAAGAAAGAAACAGGGACAGGTGTGTGTAAGATTAGGCATGTTCTGTGTGCGCTGAAAGGTTTATGATGTGTTGTGCCTTGATACTAATCTCATTCGTCCACTGGGAAAGGAACTGGCCGAACAGGTTTGGCTTCAGGCAGTGGAGTCAGCTTGCCCAGGTCGCAGAGGAGTCAGCAAAGGTGTACGTGTCCTTCAGACTCGTTTATGGCCTTAGTCATTGGGCCTATGTGAGGGCAATCACAAAATGGCTGCCGTTCACAAAATGGAACCCGAGGGTTCAGGACGGAAACTCTGATTTCAGGGTGATTTCGTCACCCGAATATGACGGAAATGCTTGTGCATAGTATTCTAACCATTCCCTGTCTGCTGATACCAAAATCGTCATGATACGACGATGTTTATAACAAGGGTCCAGAATTTTCAGTACCACAGAGCGTGGGTATTTAGCACTAGCTGGTTGTGTCATACAAGTGACCTGGTAGAGTGCCAGGCAAAAGGTTTTATTAATACCGGTATATCATGGTCAATGGCCAATGGCGCACCGCAAATCCTGCACGCCGACTTTGGCGTTAGTCAGTAAACAATTGGTTTAAAAATAAGTGAACATGACTAGTTAAAAGTAAGTAGCCACATGCAGTTGTAAGGCTTGTGATATCAAAGAAACAGGCAGACTGAATATATGGAGAAAGTCAGGCTTACATAGAGTGTAGGTTAACCTTACACCATGGGTCCTAGTGGGGGGCAGTGGCTTGTAGTCACACGCTGAATTTTTTTTTCAAAAACAAGTAACAAAGCTTTACTGCAAAGATGGCCATCAGGTTACCTTGAATTGCTGGAGAATTAGTTCAGTATTTACTCCGTCAAAGTAAAGCACCCATTTGGCACCTGGAGACTCCCATTGATAGGACCCCGTTGATGCGAACATGCCGAGTCGTGGAGTTTTTTAAAGAGAGCAGCAGAAGCAACAGGGCTCAAGCAGGTCATGTTGCAGGTTAAGGCAGCATGTCAGCTGGGCAGTTGCAGGAAGTCCTCTGAAGCTTGTTGTAACCCTTAACTCACACAGGAGCTCAGCTAACTGACACTTGAAGTCACTCTGGGTAGCCTGGGATGAAGACAAGCATGCTCAATCTTACTTCTCAGACCGCAAGCCAGTCCTTTAACACCTGGGATGTTCTCTGGTAGAAGGACAGTCCTTCTTCTCTAAATTCCACAGGTACTGGAAGGTTCTGATGAGTGACTCCCGGGGTCCCATATTTATACCTGCCTCTCTGTGGTGAGACTCCCTGCCTTATCCTCACATCTGGTTATGGAAAGTTCTCTCCCTTCCCCTATCAAGGCTCTAAACTGTCTGGGGTGACAAAAAGAAAAACAGACCCAGTATCTGTTTACTTTGTGGGTACAGTAAGCAAAGACCTTTGAAGTGTAAGTGAAGATGGGTATAACCTCTCTCCTGTCATCCTGCCATGAAGGCTCATTCTTTCCACACCTAAACCCCTTTGTGCTGCTGTCTGAAAGCTATAAACAAACCCCAAAAGCAGAGCCATTGACAGTCATGTCATGTGATACAGAGCACTGGAAGAAGGCACAATGGTTGGGTCAAGAAAATGCAAACTTTCTATATGTAGCATTTTTTTGAATTGTGACTTAAAATCTGACTTAACAGTTAAAGAGGATTTTAGATTGGAATTTTATTTGAGTGTAAACAGTATGGCCCACATGCATCAAGCATTTTTGGAATCGCAAACGGTGCGATTCCTTAAAATCGTCCGTTTGCGATTCCAAAAATGCTTTTTGGGATGCATCATTGCTTTTTCTTTAAAATCGCTAATTTTGCGATTTTCTAAAATGCGATTGCATTTAAGGAATCGCAGTTTTGCGATTCCTTAAATGCAATGCATCATTCTTTAAAAAATTGCGATCTTGAAGATTGCAAGTGCAATTTACCACGAGGTTGAACCTCGCGGTAAATTGCGAAAAATGTTTAAAATGGTCAAAATCACATTTTAAACAATGTCATGTTACAGACACACATGTCCTTAGGACATGTGTGTGTGAAACATCCATTTAAAAAAACATTTCAGGGGTGCAGGGGGGGTCCTTTGGACCCCCCCTGCACCCATGGAATGCATCAACATTATGCGAATTCAAAATTGCGAATTCGCAATTTCCATTGATTCCTATGGGCCTTTTGGCCCATAGGAATCAATGGGAATAGCGAATTCGCAATTTTGAATTCGCATAATTTTTGCGATTCGGTAAAAATTGCGATTTTTACCGCATCGCAAAAATTATGCATTTTCTGTGATGCATCCCGTTTTGCGAATCCATATTTGCGATTCGGTAAAAATCGCAAATTTGGAAACGCAAAACGGGACTTTGATGCATGTGGGGGTATATCCCTATCTGCTCCCAACCCAAAGGTAATACTTAATAAATGTAATATGGTAACCCAGTGTTAGTCAATGCAAGATAGGCCTTGCAAAGGTGAAAATAGATTTTCGGAGTTGTATCCATCCCAGGACATGTAAACCTTAAAACCACATGTTCCACTTTGTAAATACTATGCAACCTACCCTCTGGTTGGTTAGGGCCTAACTTAGGGTTGACTTATAAGTATTACAAAGGAAGGTTTTAGAACTGGCAACATGTTTACATTGCAAGGACGAAATAACAACTTAGAGCTGCACAATAAACTGCAGTGGCAAGCCTGAGACATGATTGAAAAGGTTACGTGAGTGGGTGGCAGAAGGAGTGATAACAGACCCGGTTACAGGTAGTACCATTTACTAGGGATTTACAAGTAAATTAAGTGTATCCGTCAGGTATATGCTAATTCTACCATATTTTAGGGAGAGAGCACAAGCACTTCACCACTGAGTACCAGGAACAAAGTACACTGAGTCCTAATGCCAACAGAAACGGGTTCAGCAACAGGAGGCAAAAAGCTGGGTGTTGACACTGCAAAAAAGGCCAGTTTCATCACTCTTTATGACAGTCTCCTTTGACTTAAGAATTGTTGAGTTTCACACCTCTACCCACTAGTGAACAAGCTTTACTTGACACCCTCTGGCCTTGTGCATCTGCAGGATGCTCATGTCTCTAGCCCTGTAGCAAAAGTCTCAAAAGCAGATGTGTAGGAAAGAGTTTGGGACATCTATCTTCAGTATTCAGTCTTGGATTTTTCTGTCAAGTAACCAGAAGAGTCATCTTTCCTCTTATTCATGCAGGCAGTGGGGGCTCACAGGGGGAATGCTGTGGGTCGGGGCGGGGTGGGGGAGGAGCAGAGTGGGTACTTTACCACTGAGTACTAGGGACAAAGTACACAGAGTCCTAATGCCAACAGAAACGGGTTCAGCAACAGGAGGCAAAAAGCTGGGCGGTGACACTGCAAAAAAGGCCAGTTTCATCACTCTTTATGACAGTCTCCTTTGACTTAAGAATTGTTGAGTTCCAACTAGGTTACTTCCAATTCTTCCAAGTAGTATACAGGTTCTGAGGAGGCTGTGAATGCTAAAAACCTTTTGTAGCATTCATCCTCAAAAATTAACTCCCATCAAAATAAATAATAATATTTCCACATTTTTAAAGTGCAAACTTATCACCGCTAATGGTATCCAAATGCTGGGGGGGCCGTCAGGGATATTAAGTGAACTACTGCCCAGAGTCACATGATGCTGAGCTAAACTGCCACCGGCAATCAAACTGTGAGCCTAATGCTCTGGAGTCAGCTGCTTTGGCCACTGCGCCACACCTCTACCCACCAGTGAACAAGCTTTACTTGACACCCTCTGGCCTTGTGCATCTGCAGGATGCTCATGTCTCTAGCCCTGTAGCAAAAGTCTCGAAAGCAGATGTGTAGGAAAGAGTTTGGGACATCTATCTTCAGTATTCAGTCTTGGATTTTTCTGTCAAGTAACCAGAAGAGTCATCTTTCCTCTTGTTCATGCAGGCAGTGGCGGCTCGCAGGGGAAATGCTGTGGAGCGGAGCGGGGGAGCAGCAGGGTGGGTGGGGAGTGGATTCAGACATACGACGGCAAGGAGTAAAGTAAGTAAATAAATAAGTAAACCTATTAACCTTGTGCTCGCTGCATCGCCAACTCAGTGATGCAGCGAGCGCAAGGTAAGTCGTTTTATTTATTTATTTAATTACATTATTCCTTTCCGTTGTATGTCTGACTCCACTACCCCCACCCTGCCTCGCCCCGCTCCACAGCCCCACAGCATAACCTTTACGAGCTGCCACTTCATGCAGGTCCTTTCACTAGACAAAGACAAGCAGGGAAGTTTAAAGGTTAATGAGCACCTGATTAAGGTGATAAATATGATTCACATTACCCGCTTGTTAATAAAGTGATGCAGCTCCTGTCTTAGGTGGAAGCTTGTAGGTATTACATTTCTTATAGTATTCCATGCAACATGATCTCAAATGGAGGTCTTAGCTACACCGATCTCCTTCTGACTCACAAAACCACAACTGGGGCTCTGAATTCAACCTCATTTGCTACATGGGAATTATTCTACCCCCCCACACACACACCCTCCTCCGATGCAACTTCTGATCCAAGTGACTTACTGGGCAGGGTTACAGTAGGCCTGCTGGATTCCCTTTCAGAATGGGAATGGGTGTTGTAGAGGACATTCAAACAAACACTGACCCATTTTTCAGTCCCCAGATGTTCCCTCCATTCCTGAGCATCCTGCAGCCAGCCCTGTTAAAATGACAGATGGAGAAAAAGAACATTCATAAATGCCTTCCTGCATACATGCCTTTTTCGGAATACACCTCACTGGAGCTCAGGTATTTTTTTTTTTCATTTCTTAAAACTTCTAAACGGGTTTTAAGACATAGGAATTTATACTCAAAATCTGCTGTTTTCAGCTTATGGTACCTATACACTTTAAATTTGCTTTGGATTGGACTTTGCAACTCATTTCCAATGGTGCTTGAAATATGTTCTGTGTGCTTAATTTGAGCCGGAGCTTTCCGGTGCTGAGCACCGGCACTTAATTGGTTTTGGGTGCTTGGAACTGGCACCTTATAGTCAATACCCCACTTATGGCAGTCTGACACAAGGTGGCCCTGCTCATGTAATTTAGAGATGAGCAGTGTAACAGTTGTTTAGGAAAACAATCTACATAAAAAAAATGGCTAATACCTGCCTCCCCAGTCATTCCTTTTAGCTTTGGGGACTTGGAATAATCTGAACTGTTGCATTTACATGCGAGAGAGATGGTTAGTAGTTGTTTTGGCAGCAATGACTGGGGTGATGGAGGTGCAAGCTGCAGTGGCCTCCTAGTCAGAGCCCTGGCACTTAACATTTTTACAAACCCTCAGCATTCTAGTATTAGTAGTGCGAGTAGCACAAAGAACCGGAAAGTTTTTCTCTACTGATGAGGGATATAAATCCCGAAACCCGGGCCATATCTCGGGCCTAGAGATGATTGAACTTTCTAGAACTGATTTGCACCAACCAAGGTGATACACTTTAAACTTTCCGGTACTTCGTGCTACTCGCACTACTAATACCAGAATACTGAGGGGCGATGCGGTGGAGAGGCCAGCAGTGTCGCGCCCATCTTTGTTTCTACTTAAGGGCTTTCGCGAGCCTCCAAAGCTGACTGGCTTTTTTGGGAAATGCACCTGCGTGCCGAGCAGGCAACAAAGCCCTTGACGGATCTACGGCGGCTTTCTTCACCACCACTGAACTTTTTCTCCACTGTTGAGGAATATAAATCCCGAAACCCGGGCCATGTCTCGGGTCTAGAGATGATTGAACTTTCTAGAACTGATTTGCACCAACCAAGGTGATACACTTTGAACTTTCAGGTTCTTTGTGCTACTCGCACTACTAATACCAGAATGCTGAGGGGCGATTCAGTGGAGGGGCCAGCAGTGTCACGCCCATCTTTGTTTCTACTTAAGTATTTTAAGAGGGGCTCCACTGTTCAGGAAGCACCTTCACGTAGTCCAAGGTCTAGGAGCATCAGTGGGAAATAGTAATTTCAGAGCCCTTCAGTTCATCAGTTTCTGTGGGGGTGATCATTAGGTCAGGAAACGGTCTCTACAAAGTGGCTATTTCCACGCAAACCTTAACCACACATGCATTGAGTAGCTTTTACCACGTATACTTTTACTATGAGATACATAGTAAAGGCATGTGTGTTAAAGGCTAAAATTAGAAAAAGGGGTTGGGGGATCTCCCCCCCCAAAAAAAAGCATGCAAAAAAAAGTGTGCTTGGTGGGGTCTCCCCCCAAAAAAACGCACCTGTTTCTGCCGTGAAGTGGGGCAATCGGTGTCGTAAGATGAAACGGAAAGACACTTCCGCTTCCTCTTTACGACGTGCAACATCACCTCGGAAGAAGAAAGGAGAGGAGACTGAAGAACCAGGTTTTTCAGAACCCAGCGGCGCCAGGGACACGCCCAAAGTCTTCGAGTTCACCTGTCTTGGCAAACAGAGACACGGAATACTTCTAGGTGGCGTCAGAGATCAAATTTATTAGCTGCAGCTAGTAACAGTAATCCCAGCAATACAACACGGGGTACAACTCAAGAAACTGTTCAATTTTCGTAGAGCAAGACATCAGTATTTATCCACATTTTACTCATTTGCAATGCACACCCACTGCGACAAATTCGAACGAATCAAATACATTTTCCCATGCTTCGTCATATTGTAAAACACTCACTTTACATTTAACCAGCCCACAAGTTAATCATTAGGAATGTCCCAAATCCAATTTCCACAAGCCGGACAAACCCATAATTGAAAGCACTACCCATGTAACGAAAAGACATAAAGAAAGAAGTAATTCAGATATTGAGTAGGATAAGATATGTGCAAGCGAACTAAAAGTTAACGATATCCTGAACAGTGATTGGCAATTTCAGACAACAATCAGCCAGGGAGATTGGCCTCGCAAAGGGTCAGTTTCAGGTGACGGGGTCAGCGTCTTTGCAGTCCAGTCGCAAGTCAGAAAAGGCCTAGTTAATATGTACATGAATAACAAAGCCCATGCAACTTTGTTTGTTCAGTTACCTCCACAGCCTACGTGAGGGCAACACAAAATGGCGTCTTTAGACAACGTAAACAAAATGCAACACAAAATGGCATCTTTAGACAACGTAAAAAAAATGCAACACAAAATGGCGTCTTTAGACAGCGTAAACAAAATGGAGTCGGGTTCGGAAATCACGGAACCTCAGACCCTCCTTTTGCCATTACGTAGGCAATTACCTAAATTCACGTCAATCTGAATCCAGGTCTATATCTATTCTCATCAGATCATCAAGGTGTGGCTGTAACATCATCCTATTCTCCTTCACTTCTCTCGAAACGGGTCTCACACAAATCTTAGAACAAAGACTACAAATGGCGGGACCACACTGGATGCATAAGCAACATGAGAAAAGGATAGCTAATGCCATACCAAGGAACATCAGAACCTTCCATCCCCATTTGGACAACAATTCCCAAATCCATCCTGTCAATGACCAGTCCCCTTTGTCTACACGTCTAGACTCAGCGGACTTATGTAACCTAAAGATGGCTTGGTACACTGTCGGGGCATTATCTGGTATGAAAACGCAGCAACTTGATCCGATCAATTTACATACCCCAAATCTATCTGCGAGTATGATGTCTAAAACCATACGATTTTGTAACGTCATAAGACGATCCGCCTGAAGCTCCACTGTAATATTGCTTAGGGCACCAGCAGTCTCATTAATAGTGGCCTCAACCACTCTCGTAAGCTGACAAATATTCCTGCTATTGGCCATAGGACCCCAAAAGGGCGCGAAACACTTAAAGAAGTCACAAGCTTCTTGTGCGACAGTATCGTCCGCATCGATGACACCTCTACCATATCTTGTCTTGTGGTAATCGAAAACAGCAGTGTATGTAGGGGAAAGCAAAAATGCCACGTAACATATGCCGGAAAAATCAGATGGCAACCATGTATATGCTCTATTGTGACAAACAAAATACGTGCCCTTTGCTGGCACGAACGGTCGAGAATTCTGGTACGTATAGACATAGGTGTGAACACACACACTCTTACCAAACTGAACTCTCGGATTCTGACCATTACCTTGCTGACAAAAATGACCTCGGTGGGGTACAATCCAAATAGGGGGAGACCTTTTTCGTCTCTCCTTTTCTGTCAGACTAATGCTATACTCTGTCTTGTTCCAACCAACATCTGCTCGCACCTCATCCTTGGGGATAGCATTATATGCATCGATATCTCTGATCATATCTACTATTCCCCGTATCAAGGCATTATTACTCGCATTATCTTTGACGGAACGTACAGGAGATGCTTCATTCGCATAAATAAACATTGACTGAAGCGCCCACACTGACCCATTAGGCGAAAAGGGCAAAACCAAATATGGCATTCCTTTATCTGTCGTATGCGGCATAAGTCCACATACCCACCAGTTCGTGGTATTTACAACTAGCTGATGCATATGCAACAACTGTATAAACGAGTTGTTAACAAATTCTGATCTTCGTGTCTGTTCATGTTCAGGCAACGTATGAAACTCATGTGGAGAATCAGTAAAGGAAGAAAGAGTAGGTTGGGACGTAGACGTAGGCGTATGTTGTATGGCATAGAAAATCCAACCCACACAACTCAGCATAATATTCAGAAGCATTAAGAAACACAATATTAAAAAACATTTGAGACGGACCAATATATACATATTCATTTTGAAACCATTTTCCTCAACACTCTTATCAGACCCAAAAGACTCCATCCTCTAACGTGCTGCTCAGGGCTATTACCTTCTTCACTTAAGTGTGCATCAAGATCGTACTAACCACCATGAACCACAGACCTTTCGTCAATTTGCGGCTCACCCCTTAAGAACTTCCTACCGTGACCCTGCAACTGAGTCCGGATGGTGACTTGAAAAAGGAAAAAAGGAAAAAAGTCTCTTGGTCTGAAAAGGTGCAACTCACATTAAATTTTTTTTTTACTTTATTAGTCCTTTTTATCTTTTCTCGATCTCAAATTGTAACGTTCTTTGCCAGGCACAGTCTGGTCTTGAAACAGGGTTTCTGGATCCGTCGTATCAAGTCTCAATTCAGGAGGCACAGCAGCTTGTAAGATGCCGTCGTCTGCACGTTCTGATTGAGTCCATTCCAAGTGTGCATCACTAAAGGGCACGAATCTAGGAGTTTTTGCGCATTCAGAATCGCCAATACCTCACCTCACCCACTCATCATACGGTAAGGGTAACTGAACTTTTTTACAATGGGTGGCATTCACCCAGTTTTTTTTACCAGCTACTCTAACTGCACTCCTAGTTACTAACAAGACTAAATGCGGTCCAGTCCACCTTGGCTCCAAATTTTTCGATCGCTGGAAATTCTTTAGCAGAACATAGTGGCCGGGTTGGATCTTGTGACCTGGATCCACAGACGCTGCCGGCAAACTGTAATGGACCTGTTGGTGGAGAACACGTAATTTAGCAGTCAAGTCATGTAAATAATCCACCAACATAGGGTACTCAATGTCACTGTACTTTTTGGGCCTTGGGACACCCCAAACATTGGCTGGACGACCAAACACAATTTCATAGGGACTAAGTCCCATACGAGAATGTAGTGTTGTCCTCGTTGACAAAAGAGCCAATGGCAAGGCATCTGGCCAGGTAAGACCAGAGCTCGCTTGTATCTTAGCCAGTTTCAGCTTTAATGTTATTATTATTATTATTAAAACAGTTTTGTATAGCGCGTGGTTACCCTAGAGCATCCCAGCGCTTCACCAAACAGAGTAACAGATTAAGAGAGAGAGAGGCACAGCGGTTTAACAAAAGAGAAAAGTTTTCAGTTGTTTACGAAAACGCAAAAGGCATTGCTCCGAGCGCGAGCCTAGGGGAAGTGAGTTCCAGAGGGTTGCAACCTTTACGGGGAATCTCCTCCCTCCTGAGCGGGCCTTTTTGACCCTGGGGATCATGAGTAAGTGTTGTTGATCTGAGCGTAGAGTTCTACTTGCCTTATAAGGGGTCACCAGCTTTTGAAGGGCAGGAGGGCCTTTGCCTTGCAAGATTTTATGTGCAAGGCAGAGAGATTTAAATTTAACCCTTTCTCGCACTGGCAACCAATGCAGCGCCCTCAATGCGGGTTTGGCCGATCGTGACATAGGGATGTTGTGGAGCATTCGTGCCGCCGCATTCTGAATTTGCTGTAATTTGTTCAGAGTGATCTCAGGGGCACCCAGATAGATTGCATTCCTGAAATCTAATCGAGATATAATCAGGCCCTGGATCAAAAGCTTCTGAGATAGAAATGGAAGCAGAGGCAGCACTTTGCGCACCGATCGGAGAAGGCCGAAACAGA
Organism: Lissotriton vulgaris; assembly: GCF_964263255.1. Lineage (NCBI taxonomy): Eukaryota > Metazoa > Chordata > Amphibia > Caudata > Salamandridae > Lissotriton > Lissotriton vulgaris. The sequence goes on from NC_141689.1 coordinate 659,137,495, forward strand.
CACCAGCCAGTTTGGTAGCCTGGGTCCTGAAGGAAAGATCTTGCTCCAACCAAATACCAAGGCTCTTGATCTCAGCCTTGGGTTTGGGGGGGGAGGGGGGGGGGGGAATCCCAGGCAGCTAGGCCAGGCAGACCGGGGGAGTGAGGGACTTTTCATCCCCATCAGCATTATCTTGGTCTTTGAACCGTTCAGCTTTAGTGCTGATTCCCCCATCCAGGTGTGGACTTTGGATAGGCAGGAATGTAACACCTGGGGATTTTCCATGGCCTCGGAGAGGGCAAACACCAGCTGGGTGTCATCGGCATAGCTCACGATTTTGATGTTAAATACAGCCACCACATCCTCCAAGGGGGCCATGTACACATTGAATAATGCAGGGCTCAGGGAGGAACCCTGGGGCACTCCACAATGGAGGCGGGTGGATGCCGATCGTGCGCCCCCTTCCCAGACCTGAAAGGTCCGTTCGCTGAGGAATGACCTAAGCCATTTCAGCGCTGTCCCCCTCACTCCGGCATCTGACAGTCGTTGAAGTAACACTCAATGGTTAACAGTGTCGAACGCTGCACTAAGGTCCAGGAGGATCACTACCACTGATCCTCCTGAATCCAAAATGCAACGTGCCTCTTCCGCGACTGCCAGCAAGGCGGTGTCAGTGCCTTGACCCGGGCAGAAGCCTGTTTGGGAACTTCTCAGTACACCGTTGGACTCAAGGAAGTTGGATAGCTGGAAGTTAACCAATTTTTCCGTGATTTTACTGAGTCCCAGAAGTAGCGAGATGGGCCTGTAGATTGCCATGTCAAGGGGGTCTAGGCTAGGTTTTTTAGGAGGGCTTTTACTATTGCACCCTTCCAATTGGGTGGGACCACACCGGCACCTAACGAGGCATTGATTACCTCAGTGATAGGTTCCACAATGGAAGGGGCAACCTGTTTAAGAATCCTCATGGGGACTACGTCCCAAGGAGAGCCACTCTTAACAGACACTAAGACTTTAAGAGCTTCGTCCTCAGTGACTGGTCCAAAAGACTCCAAGGTCTTCAGGGGTCTTCCCTCATCCTCGAAGGGCTCAGCTCCTATGTTAATTTGGGGCAGGGTAATCAAAATCTTTTCAATTTTAGTGTGGAAGTACTCTGCTAGATCATTGCATTTTTCTTCCAGATTATCCATGGAGGCAGGTGGTGTAGGGACCCTCAAAAGCTCCTTGACCACTAGAAAGGTTTCTCTGGAGGAGTTGGAGGCATTGCTGATTCTCTCCTCCAAGAATTGGGTTTTGGCGAACCGGATGGAGAGCTTGTAATTCCTTATCGCCACTCGGTATTCGGTCTTACAAGCTACTTCACAATTCTTCCTCCAGGCACGTTCTAGTTTTTTACAGGCCCTCCGCATATCCCACAGCTCTGGCGTGTACCACGAAGCGGAGCACGATCTTTTCTCCCTCCTTCCTGCCGATCTTAAAGGGAGCACGGAGTCGAGTGTATTAGACATCCATCTGCAGAAATCTGCTTCCGCCAGTACTGGGTCCTTCACTAGTGAAGGGTGTGAGGCCTCCAGACTGCGTGACAGGTTTTCCACGGACAGCCTGGCCCAGGGTCTTTCAGGCGCACAGACACTAATGGAGGGGGTACTCTCCGGCTCGGTTTGCCAGGCAAAGGGGATCATAAAATGGTCCGTCCACGGAAGAGGGATCGGGGAGGCTGCTTTCATAGTGGTAATGTTAGTAAAAATAGGATCCAGTAGGTGACCCTTATTATGGGTAGCCTCCAGGTTTATAAGGTTAACCTCACAGGTTTTCAAGTCACATTGAAGGGCTGTCGCCGACCGGTCTTCCTGGTCGTCGAAATGAAGATTAAAATTTCCCAAAGTAATGAAGTTTGTCGCAGAAGCGGCTAGAACCATTACCGTCTCCATAAAAGAGCCTATGAAGTTACCATTACTTCCTGGGGGACGATAGACTAATAACCCAGACATCGCCACAGTAGGTGAGATTTGGAAGGAAAACTTACAGCTCTCACAATCCTCCACCTCACCTTTTTGGGCTCTGCACACCAACGAGTTCTTATACAGAATAGCAACACCTCCCCCTCGACCCACCGGTCGGTCCTGGGTGTGGATTAGGAAACCATTGTAAATCTCAACAAGTCCAGCTGACTGAGGGTGATTCTCAGCGTGGAACTTCTGATGGATACCCAATCCCGCACACACTTTCTTCATGATCTGGCCCACAAATTCACTCCCATTGTCACTCCATACAATTCTCGGCAATCCATACCTAGGGAAGTACTCTTTGAGCAAAACCTTGGCTGTAGACAAGGTAGTATTATCCTTTAAGGGGTAGGCCTCTATCCATCTGGAAAAGGCGCAAACAACCACAAGGACACACTTCAAATGTTTGCATCTCTCCATGTGAATGTAATCTAACTGTATCACTTCAAACGGATACGTCGGAGGAGCAAAATGACAAGCTGGAGTTGGAGTTCCCTTTCCAGGATTGTACATCAGACAAATCATACAATGCTTTACCACATTCTCAGCACACTTAGGAATTTCAGTATTCTGCCATACTGGAGCCAACAACTTGCATATTCCTTTCGAACTTATGTGAGCCATTCCATGAGCCACAGTAACCACTGGGAGCACATACGCATCAGGTAACAACCATCTCTGGTGCTCCGACAACTCAACCCAACAACCTGTCGAATCCAACATACCCGTACTTTCTCTCCACGTACTCACTTCCTTCTCAGTAGCTTCAGCCTGAATCAACTTCACACTTTCCATTGTGTCTTCACACATTCCACTTTCCACAACCCATCTTGCGGGGCCTGCAACATACATTTGACTCGTCATATTCCTCGCAGTTTTTTTCGCAATTTCATCTGCAAACGCATTTCCTTGACCCACATCGTCCACAACCTTTTTATGCACACTGTACTTCACAATTGCAATCTGCTTTGGCAACGTAAGTGACTCAAGAAGTTCATTCACCAATTGCCCATGCTGTATTTTTGTACCATGCGAAGTTAAAAATCCTCTCTCTCTCCACAAGCGTCCAAAACTATGAGCAACACCAAACGCATACTGTATATCAGTGTAAACATTCACTCGCTTTCCTTCTGACAACACACACGCTCTCGTCAATGCTATTAGCTCTGCTGCTTGAGCTGAATTCTGTGCAATATGTGCTGTTTCAACAACTGTATATAAAGTTGTGACAGCATATGCTGCAGTCGTTTCTCCATTTGGAAGCTTAAAACACGAACCATCTACCCATAGAGTACCATCAGCATTCGAAAGAGGAGTGTCTTGTAAATCAACTCTAGCCTTTGTTTCTTCCTCTGTCCGAAGAAAACAATCATGCTCTTCCTGAACATCTGTCTCTACAGAAATTGGCAACAACGTAGCTGGATTCAACACATTGCATCTTTTGATGTGTACATGGCTAGCCAAAAGCGTCAACTCGTAACCTGACAAACGAGCAGTAGAAGGTGCTGTGTCTTGGTCCTATTCAATAAGGTATCCACTGCATGTGAGACCATCACAATCAACGTATTATCCAATACCAAACCAGCGGACTGTCGAATAGAAACCGCTGCTGCAGCTCTCAGACAACTTAGCTACCGGATCTAACGTCGATGAAAAATACGCACATGGACGCTGCTTATCACTGAACTGTTGAGTCAAACCTGACAATGCACATCCATCTCTCTCGTGAACATAGAGTGTAAAAGCCTTACTGTAGTCGGGAGTACCCAACACAGGAGCCGAACACAATGCATTACGTAATTCAGAAAAACTTTTCTGAAATTCGTCAGACCAAGGGAGAGGATGCGGCGTATCTTTAAGAGTCAATGCCAACAAAGGTTTCGCTAATAAAGAAAAATTGGGGATCCATTGCCTACAATACGAAGTGATACCTAAAAATGCACGCACTTCTCTCTGCGTAGATGGCACACTCATTTGCGCAATCGCTTGAATTCGTTCTGGGGTCAATCGTCGTCCCTCCTTCGACAAAAGATGACCTAAGTAGGTCACTTCTTGGCGGCAATACTGTAGCTTAAAAGGCGACACTTTATGGTGAAGGTCAGACAAATGTCGCAACAAAGAAAGAGTAGCTTCTTTACAAATCTCTTCATCATCAGCAGCAATCAGTAGATCATCAACGTACTGGATAAGAGTAGCACCAGAAGGTAACACAAAATTATCAAGCTGAGTTTTCAACGCCTGGCTATAGATTGAGGCACTTTCACAATAACCTTGAGGAGCTCTCTTAAACCAGAATCTTCGACCTCCTAAAGAGAAGGCAAAAATATCTCTACTCTCCTCAGTAATCGGAACACTGAAGGAAGCATTCTTCAAGTCAATAACCGAAAACCAAGCAGCTGAAGCAGGAATCAGAGTCAACAAAGCAGTGATATCCGGGACAACAGGAAACTGTGGCACAACAATCTTATTCACTTCTCGAAGGTCGATCACAAACCGATACACAGGTGGCTGAGAAGCATCAGTTCGTTTAAGGACAGGCAAAACAGGACTGTTACACACGTTACCTCTCGTTTCTTCAACCACACCTTCTCAACCAAATCATACATGATTGCTAAACGAGCTCTCTCGCCATCACTCGAGATCTTATATTGCGGAATACGAGGTAGCCTAGCATTCGACTTGAGAGTAAAAACGTAGGGCGGAATCTGCAAAAGACCAACATCATTGGGACCTGTAGCCCAAAGTGTATCAGGAAAAGAACGCAATTCCAATGGAAGACAATCTTTAGACAAATACATTGGAAAAATCACTTTCTTACCCACCGTAAGATGTACTCCTTCAGGAGAGCAATGCAATGTCGCATACAAACTTTTCAGCAAGTCCAAATCCAACAGATTCTCACCGCAACCAGTCGTTAAAATAAGAGGAGCTTCCAATTCACAAGGACCGATAGAAAGAGGCAAAGGACTAGAAACCGGATTACGAACTGGGGTGCCAGAAAATCCCACGGAAACATTGGTCAAGCCAGACAAAGGTGGGCCAGGAAGTTTAGAGTACATAATAGAACTCTTTGTCACACCAGTATCCAAAAGAAAAGGTTCTGCCACACCTAATGTAACCACTTCAACATAAGGTCCACTCTGGTCTACTGGAACTGGCACTACTCCCTCTCTTTGCCCATGGCTTTCCTAGCAATCATTATAACCAGCACTCTCTCTCTCGACACAGTAGTCATCAGCATAGTACTGAGCAGACTGAACAGTCGGAACATTCTGTCTGTCAAAACAATTCGCAGAATTCTGAGGGGGAAAGGAACGCTCATTCCGAGGAAACACACCACGTCCCCTACCCCTAGGAGCTTGTTGAAAACCACCACGACCTCTCTGATCAGATACACCATTCGTACGCTGTAACAGAACCGGACAACTATGCTTAAAATAACCTTCTTCCCTGCAATAAGCACACTGATTAGGGCCTGGGAAAAATCGCGGAGGAAAATACTCGGGCTTCTGTAACACTCTCTGAAACTGTGGGGGTTGCTGAAACTGAGGCTGATTCGTACGAGGCGGATAAAAGAACTGCAAAAGAACTTTCGTCTTTAATTCTTTAGTCTTCCTCTCTACTTTATCCTTCTCATCTTTATCCCTGTTCTCGTAATATTGTGCTGTAGCCAATATCTGGGCCGACGAAGAAACAGCCCATGAACTCTCAGAATCTTTCAACTTATTAGAAAGTTCGGAAAGCAAATTAAAGACAAATTTGTCCACGAACAACCTCTGACCACCTTCGGTGCTCATATCCTGACCACTATGATCGATAAATGTTTCTTCAAACCTAGTGAAGAAATCAGACACACTTTCATCTTTCTTTTGTTTGCATGCTGCTAACATATCCCAATTCACTCGTAAGGCAGGCATCATAGTTTTCATCAAATTAATAATTCTACCAGGTAATTCTGCAACTACAGGTTTGAGTTTGGCACCTCCTACCTGCGGACCATCCGCAGCAACGATATTGGCCCACGTATCTCCTAATTCTTGCGCATGATTTTCATAACGAATCTTCACCCACAAAGGTTGAGGGACTACATTGCCCATCAACATATCTATATCACCTAAATTCATAATACACGCCTCAACTGTCTGAGACAACTCTTTGTAATAACCAGCAGGATTTTTACGTGGATCAGGTAAGGTCTGCTTAAGAGCCAAGACCTCTGCTCTTTTCCAAGGGACATGTACCCATACTCGCTGAAAATGAGCTGGCTCAGCTTGAATACCATTATTAACATCAGTCTGAACTGCATCTCTCCATACAGGAGGAACTTCTCTCATGGGATACTGCTTCACTTTCCTCCTAACGAAGGAATCAGGTTCATACAATGTCTGAGGCGGTAGCCTAGACCTGAAGACAAGTATTGTCTCTACAGCATCTGTAACATCGGACTCCACTATCGTCCCTTGAGCAAAATCTGACTGAACATCAAGCACTTCCTGCGGAATCGGACCCAACTCATTATTTTCCCATTCCTGACGGAGAAAAGTACACATCATATCAACCACATACCTTTGCTTCGGTGGTTCCCACTGAAAGAAAACATCCATAATCGCTTGTAAATTATACCTCAAAGCATTTAAACCCCATCTTCGAGCCAAAAGATCCAACACTGCCTGCTCTTCGGGACTAGGAAACTGACTACGACTCTATCTATGTTCTGAAACAGGGGTCATATTCAATGACCCAAAGAGTGAAGACAAAAGATTAACAACAGTCTGAGTCATTCGTTTTCGAGCAGAAGGAGAAGAAGTAGCCATAAGAACAGGAGAAAGAGTATTTTGAGGCAAATGAGGCGTAGGGACAAGAGTAGCAGGAGTCGAAGATACAGAAGTAGAAGGCAAAGGAGTTTGAGGCAAAGCAGATAGCAAAGTCGGCGACCCTGGAGGCGGTTGCACCGTAGGAGGGAGAACCATCTGTGCAGCAACGGGTGGCTGAACAACAGCAGGAGGCTGAACAGCAAGAGGTGCAATAACCGGGGGTAATGGAGGCGCAGTAGCACCCTGCACATAAGGAGGTGGTAATCTCAGTAAATGAGAGATCAAAGGATCTTTTTCAGGGTCTTCATTCACTTTCGAAAGGGAAGGCGGCAAGGCCGGATAACATTTATCGATAGCCATGCAACACTGTCTATCTAAAACTTCACTCGCACGTTTTTCTCCATCTTTCCTAAACTGCTTAGCAGCTTGTGGTACTGACAAGTTCTTATCTTTCCTATCTCTCTTTGCTTGCTTAATTTCTCGCTGTTTGGCTTCCTTACGCCAAAGGCGGAAAGAGTCAAACATCGCCGGACAGGCTTTCTTCTTAAATAGCACAACTTCCAGATTATCTAAAATCTCTGCTTCGAAACTACCATATTGGGGCGATCGTAAAACACCATCTTTCCTAGTATAGCGGACCCATACTTCATTATACGTAATGGGACCCACTCCGTGTTTTGAATAGAGCTCATAAGTCGGAGTTCCAACCGGAGGTATCGGACACGAATCCTCCAATCGGGAATCCCTGTTGCAACCACAACCAAACCATTTCCCATATTTGCTAAGACCAGGCATCTTATAGCTCAATAATCTAGCTTCAAACTTCAAGGGGTTATCAACTATCGATACACTCGCAAATATACGAGCCCCTCGGCTTCAGCTATTGCAATATCTGAATCAAAACCAAGGACCAAAACAAAGATCGTGGGAGCGACCCACTTATACTTAACCAAAGTATCTGTCACGCCACCAGAAGACCGTCTATCGTCTCGCTCTACAGAGGATCAATCAAGGGTCCAAGACACGGCGACAGTCAGGGCAGCAGTCATTCGTAGCCGTCGGAAAGCGGGAAGCCTCGCAGCAAAAACCTTCGGACCACGACTACTTACAGGGGTCGATAAAGTGGTTGGCCTTCCTCCAGAATTTTCTCACATAGCTCCTCACGATCCTTGGGCTTGCACCGGTACCGCTGAAGTCGGCCCACGTTGGGCGCCAACTGAAGAACCGGGTTTTTCAGAACCCAGCGGCGCCAGGGACACGCCCAAAGTCTTCGAGTTCACCTGTCTTGGCATACAGAGACACGGAATACTTCTAGGTGGTGTCAGAGATCAAATTTATTAGCTGCAGCTAGTAACAGTAATCCCATCAATACAACACGGGGTACAACTCAAGAAACTGTTCAATTTTCGTAGAGCAAGACATCAGTATTTATCCACATTTTACTCATTTGCAATGCACACCCACTGAGACAAATTCGAACGAATCAAATACATTTTCCCATGCTTCGTCATATCGTAAAACACTCACTTTACATTGCACCAACCCACAAGTTAATCATTAGGAATGTCCCAAATTCAATTTCCACAAGCCAGACAAACCCATAATTGAAAGCACTACCCATGTAACGAAAAGACATAAAGAAAGAAGTAATTCAGATATTGAGTAGGATAAGATATGTGCAAGCGAACTAAAAGTTAACGATAGCCTGAACAGTGATTGGCAATTTTAGACAACGATCAGCCAGGGAGATTGGCCTCGCAAAGGGTCAGTTTCAGGTGATGGGGTCAGCGTCTTTGCAGTCCACTCGCAAGTCAGAAAAGGCCTAGTTAATATGTACATGAATAACAAAGCCCATGCAACTTTGTTCGTTCGGTTACCTCCACGGCCTACGTGAGGGCAACACAAAATGGCGTCTTTAGACAACGTAAACAAAATGGAGTCGGGTTCGGAAATCACGGAACCTCAAGACGACGTGGAGAGGTAAGGGGAATTTAGGTTTTGAAAAAATATATATATAAGGAGGGGGTTCCAGGCAGGGATAATTCAAAGAAGGATTGGGGGCTGGGGGTCACACAGGGGTACAGGGGAAGGGTATTTAAAAATAAATAAATAAGGAACTAGAGAAGGGAGAGGGCAAGGTAGCAGTTATAGGAAATGGGCAAGGGGTCTGAGATAACCTTTACCAAGAGTATGCGGTTACCATGCATGAATTTACAAAGAAAATTGTTGTAAAGGTTTGCGTGGTAAAGGAATATTCGTGGTAAAGGTTATGCGTGGAAATAGCATTCACATTGTAATGCATGCGTGATAAAGGCATGAGTTGCAACGGAATGCGTTGTAACGTCATACAACCCATTAAGTCGCGCCTACACAGCGCTTGTGCTTTCAAGCAATCTGTTGTAGGTACTTTTTTGTGGGCCTGACCCAGGCATTGGGTTGTCCTTTGTCTGTGTCTTTTAATAATTGTAGCCTGCAAATGGCTACTGGTGGGTGCATGTCCCACCTTTTCTGAGAAGTTAACTCTCCTGGCGTATTGCCTCGGGAGCGAGCAGCCAAGCGCATGCAGTCCCTGCGTGCAGTTCGGAGTGCTTGTTCTGGTTGTGACCAATTTAGACTTCCCTCCATGTTCTTGGGTTTAGAATAATGTCTACAGCTTCATATGTGGTGGTTCTCAATCGCAACACAAACGCGTTGTAGAAAACACAACGTTGAGCGTTTGTAGTTACAAAGTGTTGTCCTGTTTATAACCAGTGCGTTGGCATGCTTGGGTCGTGTGTGTAAAGTAGCGCCCAGCACGGTCTGTTAAGACTTGAATGGTGTTTCCCAGACTACCTTTCTAAGATGGAGGCTGCAGTACTTAGAGGGGGAGGGGCTCAGTGGTGGCTGTTCTCACTATGATCGGAGAGGGTTTATTTATTGTAGTTATGGCCGTCTGCAGTTTGTTATGAAGCTACCTTAGAGTGCTGTAAGAGAGGAGCAGTGCAGAGGAGAAGGGATGAGTAGGGGTTTCTGAACATAAGTTTGTTGGTGTGGGTATGTGCAAAAGAAATGGGTTTGGCAGGAGGGACGCAAGGTTAGATTTTCCAGGGACAGGGCTTGGTCCCTTCTTCGAGCCCAAGGCAGCGGGAGGGCCATTTCCTACCGGTGTTCTGAGACCGGCTGCCGGTCCCACCCTGCGCACTTCCTCAGGATGCCGAACGTAAACCTCACAGATTCAGGCATGGAGGTGCCGCTGCTCGGAGTTACAAACCAGAGCCTTGGCGAGCCCCATAACACCATGCAGTGTCCCATGCCAACCCATTGCAATACTGGGAAGAATGCACCCCTACTTGAAGTGCAGGTAATCAATCCCCCATTACACGTGAGCAGTGCTGGTACTCTCCCATGCAAAATAAAGGAGTGCAGGTACTCCCTACCTGCCCATCTGAAGCAATGCATAACCCCTCTCTTACTGACTCCCTCCACATGCAAGCCTAACTCTATACCCTTTCTTTAAGGCCACTCATCCCAAATCTTTTAAAATTCCTCTTCGCCACCTACCTGCATATCCAAACTGAATATCCATCCAGGGGGGCTGTCAAAGGTCCCCTCACTTTCAAGATCTTGTCCCACTGGGGTCTTACTTTGATGCTATCCCTCCCAGACCCTATTTTCATATTTCCATCTATCCTGTCCCGCACTCCCCATGGCAACCTTTTGCACACCCCAAAATCTCTTATGAGGCCTTGTTCTCTGCAAGTCCCAACATGTCTACCTTGACTCACAATGGCTCCCCAGCGTTCTGCCCCATCTCCAACTCCTGGGTTTCATCTACATACACCTTCATGTGAGTCACTTCCCTCACCATTCCTTTGTCATCCATTTTCCCTTTTTCTATTTGTTCACCACTACCTCCCCATTCACCCATCTCTCTCTTCTCTCCCATCAAAGCCTGTCTCTGTCGACAACACTAACCTGCCTTTATGGCCCCATGTCCCAACTCCTTCCCACTTCTGGTCCATCACCACCTGGTACACCTGCTTTAGCCCCCATGAACAACCACCCCTTTACCCTTCGGTCCCGTCCCGAGGCATACTGTCTTTGAGGCGCTATAAACAGCCTGATTATGGGCAGTGCACCCTTAACTAATTTTTCCAAATTCGTCTTCTTTCCTTTCATTTTCTCCACCTCATTCTTCTGCTCTTTAACTTTCTTTCTTGCCCCACCTGTCCACCTTTTAGACATTTTTCTCAATGACACTTGTGTGTATGTTGCCTGCTAGTCAGACCGCCCATCTCCCAGCAGTCTTCCACTTGGAAGGACCAGGGCAGATGATTTCTGCACAGCTGGGGTCCATTCAGAAAGGGATGGGGGGCTGGCAGACCACTTAAAGACTGCTACCCGGCACCGACCAGCACTTTGGCCGTGATATCCTACCTAGGATGATTGTTAGCGCTTTATAAATAAATTAAATACAAATACAAATACAAATTTGGCAGCAACATGGGCCACCTGTTTCAGCTAAAAACAAATCGTCATATAAAACTTACAAGGATAATTTGTCACTGACAGGGGCTGAGAGATTAAGCAGCCACAGGCACCACTGACATTAACAAATAATACTGAATTCTTTGATGGTGCACCACACAACTAACTTGTCTCTTATTGCCTAATTAATAGGCATGCAAAATTAAAGGGAAAACAATTGCACCACCTAAAGACGATAGCCATATAATTTAAATAAAAAAATGTTTTATAAAATATCTGTAGCATATACTTTTAATAGAACAGTGCCGGTGTTTCTGAGCAGGCAGGTATCATTAAAACAGGTATAGAAACCTTTTTTTTTTAACTCTAATGCACATCACCCGAAAGAAGATACTTACCAGAAAGCAAGATACTTACCCTCACGAAGAAAGCCTAATACTGGCTTTTAATTACTGCGACCTGAAGGAATAGCTCAAGCACACAATGAGTACCAAAAAAAATAAAAATAAATATAAAGGAGAAAATCACTCAGCTAAGTATAGTTTAACCCACAAGCCCTGGTATAGAAGTTTACCTCTTTTTAAGCAAATATGCATATGTGATCCTGGCTTTTTGTAGTGGTTTACCCAAGACTTTCCTTTTAGGTCGAGCCTGGGAAGCGCATACGCTGCTCTGCAAGCCATGCTTTATTGGAGTAAGGAATAAAAGTCCCACCCACTCTCCGCCCATACTTGTCATTAGCTTGTGTCATTGTCCTTCGTAAATGCTGGCTTTTGTTTCATTAATAGGCTTGTTAGTTCCCACTTAGTATAGGCTTGTTAGTCCCTCCTTAGTACCGCCTTGTTTTCATTTGTAACCTCCCATGAGGGCTGGCCTTTTTCTTCGGTTGTTACAAGGTACATGTTTTTTAGTCTGTAAGAAGTATTTTCTTTAATGAGTTTCTCCTACTGCTGACACAACATGTTTTCCTGCAACATTCAGCACGCCATACGTGCTTTCATTTTCTGAGCAGCCGGGACCATAGTGGCTGCTTCTTTGAACAGGTCTCTAATTTACCAGAGTTTGAGCTATTGGCATTGTAAAGGACAATGCCTTTTTTTTAGATGTTATTTAACAAAACATATAAATGAAAGGCATTGTCATTTACAATGCCAATAGCTTAAACTCTCGCAAATGCGAGACCTATTGCATTGCAAATGCTTGTTTTATATGTTTTACATAACCCTGGCCAAGTGCCTAATTTCAGCACTATGTCAGAACAACTCTCAGCTGTAACCCTACCTCCACAGTGATTTTAACACAACACCAGAAGTCTGAGCTGTAACCAGCCTCCACATTAACACAATACCAGAACTGAGGGTTTTGAAGGTCACACTCCGGGCTTTGGGTGGGATGAAAAAAACGTGGGGGTCTCTCAAAGGGGCATAACCGTTCTAATTAAGGTTGTGTCTTAAAAACACATAAAATAATAATCTGTGTTTAGCATAGTGTCCCACCCCACTGGTATTTCGTTGATTCTATCATTGCATTCAGGTATATAATACAACAAGTAACATTACACCTACAACAAGCCAGGACTATTAGCTTTGCCAATCGGTGTTAGTTGTATACGACAAATAAGCAACAACTATGGCTTCGTTGTATATAATATTGAAAATGCCTCCGATTTAAGATCACAAAAATGTATCTAGTAAGGTGTTATGACACGTGAGGCAGTAAGATGTGCATAAGGTACACCTTGTTGATGGCAGTGCGTCAACACTTCTATTTTGTTCATTTAAAGGCGTTGTGGCCGTGGGGCATATTACCAAGCAATAGCGATAATTATCGCTATTGCTTGATTAGAGACAAAAATTTACCGCAGCGCGGCGATTTTTACCGCAAATAAACCTTGGTATTACCAAGGTTTAACGCAAATGCGGTAAAAATCGCCGCAAAGCATGATTATCGCTGAAAAGTCAGCGATATTCATGCATTAGCGAGCTAATGCTCTTAGCCATGTTATCCACCTCCCATTGGATAACATGGCTAAGAACTGCTCAGGGCAGGTGTTAGCTTTTGGAGATATTCCCGCTTAGCGCGAATATCTCCAAAAGTTGGTAATAGGAGATAGCGATGTTAGCGACTGTTTTCAGTCTCTAACATCTTGGCACGCCCACTTTGCATCTCATTAGTGATAAATATCACTGACATGCAAAGTGGGGCCCAAGATGGTCGCTATCTCCTACTAGCTGTCGCTAACTGGTGTTAGCGGCAGCTAGGTAATAGGGAGATAATTTTATCTCCGCTTTCTTGGCTTTTAAAGCCAAAAAAGCGGAGATAAACCCCCTTGATAATATGCCCCCTGGTTCTCATACAAGCATTGAATGTGAAATTAAATTTCGTTAAACATATTGCAATATATAAATAACAGAAAAAATCTCTAATAGAGTCAATGACGAAACTTGTCTGCAACTTTACACATGCATTTGATTGATATTGCGCAGCCCAGAACACACTTTTTAAGAGCTGGGGAACAATTTTTGCAATTCTGTCTCTTGCCGCCTAGATTTCCTATTCTGAACTAGAGCAGAGGTTAGTGATTGTCCACCGCCTCACTACCCTCTCTCCTGCAAGTTACGAAGGCGAGTCAGTGCTCACTGCTGATATCTGCACTGAGCTGCAGGTCACAAGTGAGAATTCCAGATAGGCAAACCCAGTAGTTCATCTTCCTGAGGTTGAGATAGTGAGTTCAATTAACTGAGTAGCAGCAACATAAATGATTTATTTACAGTGCTAAGAATGCCTCAAAATAGAAGTATGACGCACAGCGCTATGTAAAAAACTAATTATTAATAAAAACAACTTTGGAATTCCTTGGGCAAGCATAGCAGCCACTAACAATTTCAGAGAGCTATTGATAGGCAGTCTGTTTCCTCAAGATGTTTAGGTGGGTGAAACACGTAACAGTAACATTGAAGAATACGCGTCATTCTGGCTTTTACCAGCAAACCTATCAGGCAGGGCACAGATGCATTGATATTGTGCCTGGTGCTCATTAAAAACCACTGCAGTTAGTGTGGAAGTGGGGAGCAGCCAGTGGTGCTGATTAACGGTCACTGGAAAGGTTTCTCTTAGATATTCACCGCTACCGCAAATCACTGGATTTCCCCATTGCCTCTGTACTCCCTCCTTCCCTGCAGACCCAACATCCACGCCATGTCTCGACCTCACATTTACTGCCTGTAGCGAGCAGCACCTTCCACCACAGGCCAGCCCACCGCATTGGCCCATTCTCCCTTCACCGGCTTGGCTGCAGGCAGTCAGGGGCGTAACAAACACCCCTGCAGCCCTCGTGGTGCGGGAGGCCCCCAGCCTTCAGTAGGTGAAGGGGGCCCCCTCAGCTCTTCTGTAAAGAGCTGTGAGTGTAAGAAAGCCAGTGCAGTCTGCAGCCTGCACTGAGAACCTTTGCGCTGAACGGGGACTGAACTGAAGAGAAACAAAGTAACAAGGTACATTGTTTCTCTTCAGTCAGAGCCCGGTCGGAACAAGGATGGGGGCCCTCAGCAGGACGCGGGCCAGGCAGGGCAAGCTGGAGAGCAGTGTCCTTCTATATTGAACTAGCAGGGATTCAAAATATCCCCCTTTCAGCTATATGTTTAATCTGACCCAGAGAGCGAAATGCAATCATTTTCAGAAGAGTTACCTTCACCATTGTATTCTAGAGTAGAGCAACAACATTGTCGTGGTGTCACCAGGGCTTTAAGTCAAAGCTTTTTCAATATTATTTACAAGCCATAGTTGGTGCTTATTTATCTTATGCAGCTAACAACCATTGACAAAGCCAATAGTCCTGACTACTTGTATGTATGTTACTTGTTGTGTCATATATCTGGATGCAATGACAGTGTTGGACCTGGGCCTCTTGGCAGGGTCATCCCTAAACTTTTTGCCTTCCTCCAATACTCTCTCTGACCTATTTTGTTTGGTTTAATGACTCTGGGCACTTTACCACTGCTGACCAGTGCTAAAGTGCATATGCTCTTTCTACTGAAAAGTGTACATGTGATTGATGTCCATGATTGGTTCATTGGATTTACTGTTAGTCCCTAGTAAAGTGCACCAGGAGTGCCAGGGCTTGTAAATGCCAATACTGCTAGTGGGCCTGCAGCGCTGGTTGCGCCACCCACAGAAGCAGCCTTAAAATGTGTCTAGGGTCTGCCATTGCAGAACCTGTGTGCAGTCTGGTACTGTCATGCTGGCTGGGCAAGTGCACACACTTGCCCACCCCTAAACCTTCCATTTCAGCCCGCCTCTGCTTTTGTGTGTATCTGACTGTCTGAGTTGTGTGAGTGACAGGGCTGGGAGTTGACAGGTGGTGAATAGCAGGATGACACCTTAGTGGGAGGTGGGAGTTTCCCTGAATGATGCATCAGGCTGTGCTCTGCCTCCACAATGCTGGCTCCGCCCTCCTGGGGAGCGACTGATGACTCAGCCTGCACCTGGCCCAGGAAGGACCGAAGCTTGTCAACAAAGTGCTCAAGCTGCCCCTGTCTTCACAATGCTGGCTCCGCCCCCCTGGGGAGCGGCTGATGTGCCTGCCCTCACACTGAATGCAGAAGCAGAAGTACCCACCACAAGTGCTCAGGGACTGAGAGCAGTTATGCAAAGGCCCTCCTGGCCTGTAAGAACAAAAGAAACTGGGTATAAAAGTAGGAGCCCTGCTCCTTGTAAATTAGATCCTGTTTGCGCTACAGAAGAAACTCTGCCCGAAGAGAAGGACCTGGAAGAAGACTACAAGGAAGAGTGCTGTCTCTGGTGCCTTGCTGCAGAAGGAGAGGAAAGAAAAGACTACAAGAGACTTTTGCTTTTATTGAACTTTGTGCCAAACTCTGCTAAAAGATCTCCAAGGGCTTGCTGTGGAACTTGCCCCCTGACCAGCGCCCCAGGAACAGTGGGCGCTACCCCCTGACAGAGGAACCGCTGTGAGACGCTGCTTTCCCCCTGCACGCTGATCCAGGAAAAGCGGAGCGCGCTGTGACCATCGCGCTCTTCAGCAAGCTCTGGGTGTTGCCATCCCTCTGAACACCGTGACTGCCGCCTGCCAGGCCCAGAAGCATCGCAAAGACCAGCCCAGCTGATCCGAGCACCGTGACTGGCCCCGAGCCGCAGCTCGCAACGTGAAGAAAGGCCGTGCCCGGTGCCTGCTTGCACCCCTTCGGGTCTTGTGCCCCTGAACTCGCTGGCCGCTGTCCGAGAAACAGCTGCGGCGTGTGGTGCAAGTACGCCGCCTGGATCGCCTGTGGCGTGCTCTACGGATCGCCGCCCACTGCGTGTGCCACCTCTGTAAGGAAACCCCAAGGCGCTCTGTCCCTGTGGCCTGGCCCGCGCCGCGACGCCAACCTCCGAGCCAGAGGCGAGCCGCCGCTCGCTCCACCCTGGGAGGAAGACACTGCGACACGGATCGCCGCTCCGACCTGCGCCCTGACGATCTCAGCCAAGAAAAGGTACTGTTGAATGCCCCGCGGTGCGAGCATTTGGCCTGCCTCGCTCGCCCCGCCCTCTGACCAAGCGCAGCCCCCGGAGCCGCGTGTTGAGCGCTCCCAGGGCCCCCGCTCTCTCTCCCACCAGCCGCGCACAGCCGTGCAGCTCGCACTGGGAGGCAGACTCGAGCCGACCTGCCACCGCTCCCGCCAGAAGCGTGAGCCCGGGCCTGGTGGGCCCCTTTAATTACCAGAGGTGCAGCGAGGCTTCAGCAGGCACCCCGCCTTCGTGAGAACGTCCAACAAGACAGCCCCAGATACTATCGTTTTGGGGAAATAGAGAAATAAGCGGAATAAGAACTTTGATTGCTATTTGAAACGCTGAACAAGGATTGCTTATTGCTAACAAGACCTGTGGCATATGTAAAGGATCACTGGAACCGTTTTTAAATTAAACCAAGACTGTATTTACAAGCCTGCTTCTAAAAAAGTATATAAAGAGAATATATTTTTACAAATACAGTTTGGTGTCATTGTGTGGTGGGTTGGTTGTGGTGGTATGGTATTGCAAATGTTTAACCCCATGTGCCCCAGAGATTAGCCTAGACTGCTTGCGCCACCCTACCTAGAGGGTAAGCAGAGGTTGTCTTGAAGGTAACCCTTAGCCCTGACGTGGAAGAGAGGGTCCCTGCTTGTCGCCAGCGCTGCACTGCGCCAACCAGACACTCCCCTTTCCAACAGACAGAAACAGCAAAATACAAGTTGGGCGGCGCACTATGCAAAGTGCAAATTTTTAGCTAACATGTTTTTAAGCCACACCCTTAATTACATTGGCCACGCCCCTTTGAGAGACCCCTCAGTTTTTTCATCCCACTTAAAGCCCTAATTCTACTTTATCTATCATTCACCTGTTAATGCCCGTGTTTTAGCTTTGCCAACACTTGTTTACCCCTGACAGAATTCTTGGAGGCAGGAACGTCAATAGATAGAGGCTAAGAGCGGGATAAGGGTTCAACTATGTTGTCATGGAGGCCAAAGGGCAAGCAATGTCACTTCCTTACACCGTGCATTTTGTTGCATTAAAGATGGGAGACGTCTCTTCAGGGAAGCCTGGTGTGGCGTAGCCTTACCGGATGTGAGATGTCACTTGTCGTTGCCAGTCAGGAAAAAGGCATTTTAGCCATGCTTGCGATTTTCATGGGAAACAAATGTATGTTTTGTTCATGTTTATACAAGTGACGGGGTTTGATGTGGGGGTCACATCCCGTTATGCCCTAGATGACTTCATTAGAGAGTTATGGAATAACCTACAATAAAGTCCAAGACCTCTGTTACACTTGGACCGGTAATCCAGGCTCGGGTGTAAAGTAAACGTGTTTGCACAAACAGGATTATTATTTGTGGACAAATTCTGCACACACCTCTGGGGACAAATTTCTTCAGGTGAAACGCTGTGAAATGTGTGCACGAAAAAAGTGTAAAACGCCAGATCTGCCGGCTTTGAACAGGAGAAATCGCTCCTTACTGTCTTGTTCCACGGTTCGTACAAACAAGAGGAGGGGGAGGTAGAGCAAAATAGAGAAGGATTCTTGCTCCACAGAATACTTTAATAAACATAGAGAATCCAACTCAGAGGTAGGGTGAAGTGTTCAACAATTGGTGTTGGAGCACTTAGTGTTTTGTAAAATACCCCTCACACACAAAAAGGCCTTTTGGTGTCATGCTTCATCATCGGGGTCTTTGCACCCTTCTAACGGGATGCGGCTTGCTACGACCTACGACTACGTGGGAGCACTTACAGTTAATGACTATATGTGGTGCATGTGTTTTGGGTGTATTTACAAGTGAGTGGTGGGACGTGGTGAAGTTTAAAAAGTATCTGGCACGTGAGTATACATGAAAACACGCACACCTGAGGTCCTGTCCATAATCACGACAGATTTAACCTCACACAGCACTTTTTTTAATAGTACCAGCCGGAGTTAGGAATAAAATTGTTTTCCTGTATACTCACGTGCCAGGTACTTTTTAACCTTCACCACGTCCCACCACTCACTAGTAAATACACCCAAAACACATGCACCACATATAGTCATTAACTATAAGTGCCCCCACGTAGTCGTAGGTCATAGCACGCCGCATCCCGTTAGAGGGGTGCGAAGACCCCGATGATGAAGCATGACACCAAGGGGACTTTTGGTGTGTGAGGGGTATTTTACAAAACACTAAGTGCTCCAACACCAGTTGTTGAACACTTCACCCTTCCTCTGAGCTGTTCCACGGTTCGACAGGCAGAACTATGGATGGGGAAGTCATGTCTAACCGGGGAAAACTTGAACACCGTGATTTACCCGCACAGTATTATATTGAATTAGAGGATGAACATCCCCAAAAGCGTTCACCATTAATATTGCCAGGCCATCAGTCGGGGGTTTGTGTACAATGATTAATGCGGCTGCCCTGCACGTGTGGTCAGTGTTCTGTCTCCAGCCGCATCTGTTTCAAGCTGGAATTTGGCAGGGCAGGGTGACTAAAACTTTAGAACAGATTATTTACTTTTTGTGTACTTTGAAGGGAAACCTGCTTTGAAGCTATTTCTTTAGTAACTTCTGAAAAAACTGAATGTGTAGCAGAATGAATATAAAATATGACAAGTTAGTATCCAACTGAGTGCCTCTTTTTTGACAAAGGTGCTTAATGGATGGAACGCTAGAGTTTTAATCAGCTATGACCGTAAAGTGCCAACCCAAACAAAAACAAATAATAAAAAAAAACATACAAGACTTCAAAGTCATATTCATGTTCACCCAAAATATTTACAATTCTTAAACCCTCCCCTTCCGCTGATATCAAAGAGACCCCATGTGTAAAACTTCTAGCCGACCTTCCAATGGGAGATGTGTCCCCTCCGCCGCACCACCTCAACATCCCATCCAAGGGAGACAGGAACAAATGGCAGGGTTTAAAAACAGAAGCATTAGCTTTCCTGTCCTATAAAGCACCACTGGTAAAAGGTTCACTAGAGGCCAATTACAACAAGGGGGGTCAGGGTGGGGAGGTTAGGGGGTGCTGAGGAGTTCTTTCGGGGGATGCATGTTCTGTAGATTTGCTCAAAAAATAAACACATTACTTCTGTATAGGCAGAACTAAAACCGACACAGGTCAATGCTGCAAGTTTTAATGTGCCAGGAAAATGAAATCATTTGTCAGTGAAATGGCACCACCCCTCCCTGATTTAAAGGGAGACCCTCTGTTTTTGCTAAAATACTGGAGTCTTTCACAGCTTTACATCCTCCCTTTGTCCATATCACAAGGTGAATAACATCCAGGAATAAGTATAGCACCCGATGCTTCTCATATTAAAATGCGCCTCCTAGATGCTTCCACATATGGGCTCCCAGGAGTAGTAACAAATTTACAATCAAAATCAGCCTTCAAGCGGCTTAAACATATTTATTAGCGTTTTTATCCAGTGACGTGTTTAGGATACTACTTTCTACTGTGAGTTTGCCCTGTGATCCCCAAGGTCGACACATGTTTGTGCCACGTGGACTCAGTCATTAAGCTTTTTGGGGTTCATTTTCACATGAATGTGCCCCTTTGAAATGCAGAGGGACTCTGTGGCGAGCCCACCTCTACAGCCCTTTGTCCCCTTAATGAAGGGGCCCTGGTTATCATGCGAAACGCTTTGAAAGTTTAAGGCACTTTAATAATAATAATAATACCAGTATTTATAAAGAGCGAACAGCTGCCTCAACTAGGAGGCGTCCCGGCGCTGTGAGGGCTTAGCAAGAAAGCTAGCTGGGAGTCTGCAGCCTAGAGAGGCACCGAGAACAGCCACGACTTAAGCTGTCTCCTAAAACTTGTTTCTGATTGGGCCTTTCGCAGCTCAGGAGGCAGGGAATTCCAGAGACAGGTCACGTTGGCTGAAAAGGTCCGGCCGCCCAGTCTAGCCCTTTTGACTCGTGGCACACTCAGTAGCACCTGATCATTTGAGCGAAGGGAGCGGGACTGTGTATATCTAGGCAGACGGGCTCTCAAATAATTAGGACAGGTGCCGTAGAGGGACCTATAGGCCAGAGTAAGGGTTTTAAATTTTATTCTACTGGCGATCGGGAGCCAGTGTAAGGCCTGAAGATGGGGGGAGATGTGCTCTTTAAAAGGAATATGCTTAAGTAGCCTGGCTGCCGCATTTTGCACCGTTTGCAGCCTTTGAACCAAGTATTTCGGGAGACCGCTATACAGGCCATTAGCATAATCCAATCTCGAAGTGATGGTGGCATGGATCACGGTTTTCCAGCAAGACTCAGGCAAAAGTTTCAGGACTGGACGGAGGTTCCTCATTTTGCTCAGGCAGCAGCCTGTGACCTGATGGATCTGGGGCACAAAGGAGAGATTTTCGTCCCACTTGACCCCCAGATTTTTTGCCCCCTGAGAGGGTGAAAGTGGAGTACCCATCTCAGTCGGCCACCAGAGCTCAGCTGGAGGGTGACTGCCTTTACCAAAGAAGATCACTTCCGTTTTTCCCGGATTCAGTTTCAGCTTATTAGTATTCATCCAGGAAGGCACATCCTGAAGGCACCTCTTAAAGTTTGCAAAAGCCACATCTGTAACCTCCGAGTAGGGAAAAACCAACTGGGTGTCATCAGCGTAAGAAATTGCAGTGACTCCCCAGTTGGCAATGAGAGAAAAAAGAGGGGCAAGATAAACGTTAAACAAAAAGGGGCTAAGGGCAGATCCTTGCGGGACCCCGCATTGCAGCGGCTTACGCTTTGAGTCACAAGTGCCTAGAGTGACCCTATGCGTTCGGTTTGACAAATAGGACTGCATCCAACCGATCTTGTAGGCCGATGTCTGCCAGACGTTGGATCATCCTAGCATGATCCACCGTATCAAACGCGGCAGAGAGATCCAGGAGCATCAGCATAGCTGAGTCTCCTGAATCTAACAACCACCTCAGAGAATCAGCCACCTCGATCAGCGCCGTCTCCATACTGAAGCCGGGTCTGAACCCAGACTGAGTCTCATGAAGGATGTTATTAGATTCGACATGAGCATTCAGCTGGTGATGAATTAGTTTTTCCAGCATTTTCCCGGGAGCAGCCAGCAGAGAGATAGGACTTTACCATGGGAATTGGTTGCATGAGTTCAACTTGCATCAGGAAAGGGGGCTCCGGGGCAAACAAAACATTCTTAGACTCCTTTGGTTACACCTAGGGACACAAAGGGACACTGTGCACGGAGGATAGAGATCCCCTTGCGCGGCTCATTTTACCCTCGGTTCACTTCTGCTTCTGCAACAAGCAAAATGGACGGAAGGATGGTGCATCGCAGCGGCTGCCCACATCGCGAGCAAAAATTAGCCAATAGCTGCAAATTGTCTCGTAATATCACATGTGACACCTCCAACCTTTCCTGGTTGTGCAGAGAACAGCAATCTGGGGTTAAGGGTTTGAGTTTACCTTTATAAGAATTATGAGAAAAAAAGACAGAATGAAGAGTACTTTCAGGTAAATATCCAGGGCTTGGTGAAGAATTCACAAATGATTCAGGGCTTCTTGGCAGCCACATTTAATGGTAACCAATGACGTTACTAACGCAACTCTACATTTTCTTTTCTGCTAGCTGTACATCAGTTTATGTCTGTCACAAATCACTGTTTATTAGCATACTGCTGCCTGGAGTTTTTTCCCCCTCAAAGTTATGTAATCATATTGCACTGTTGCCATCACGAGGGTCAAAGTTTATGTCTTTATTGATTAGAAGGGGTGCATAGCTCCTGGTGCCATATCACGTGTGACACCTTCAACCAGTCCTGGTGACAGCACTTTGCACTGAGGAAGGTGAAGTTTCAGAATTGCAGAATGCATAGTGCTGTAGGCAAGATGACGTCGCAGGCGAAACAGAGCAGACTGATTAATTGATGGCAGGATGACCATGAGAATAGCACAGGGGTTTTGGTGAAATACCTGCACTGGCTAAAAGTGGCAGCTGGCATCATTGTTAAGAGGGGGACGCTTGCATTCAGATAAAATAAAACAAATCAAATAAAGCTGGTGCACACAAATATATACTTAAACTATATTAAAAGAAACAGTTACCTGACAACTGGCCCTCCTGCACCAGACCTCGTGCTGCAGCCCGGCCACCAGGAAACTCCCTTGACAAATCAGGGTGCTGCGCTCAGTAGCGTGAGAGCAGCGTCCTGATTGGAGGGAGTGGCCTGCCTCGGCTCTCCACATTGCTATGGAGGCCTGAAGTTGCTCTAACTCATTGTCCTAAGACAGCTGGGTTAGATATTTCAAAGTGGGTAAGACTGCCTGGCTGTCGCAAGACGGACGGACAAAAACAACCCACCCTCCTCCTAATCGCTGTTGCTGTCATTTAGCAGCGGCCTCGCCCTCATCCTGCCGCTAGTTCAGTACTGGAGGATCACAGGGTGAAAATAAAATGGTAATTATGAATTACCATTTTATTTTTCATCTCGGTGCATTTAAGTGGGTTTATGCTCCTCCGCTCCAACGGAGGAGCCGACCCTGCTGGCAGATGTCAATCACAAGACAAGGATGTGCATGTGCAGAATGGCTTGTCTCCAAGAGCGGACAGGCGCACGATGCACCATAATGATTGCCTGCCTCCCTTTCAAACTCCTGAACCACCAGACCCCAAAATATCCAACCAAGAAGCTTTCCTTTACTGGATGCTCACACTCTCTACACTATGAAGGTGAAGACCATTCTCCATCCTACTCCTCGGGAAAATTCCACACTCCGCACCCAGAATAACCATGTACTCTGACCCGCTGTCAGTTAACACCAATGAGTCCCTGTCATGAAAAGGTTTGTTTTTACTGCTGCTCCTGTAGTTTCACACATAAAATGCGATGCCGCTGTAGCCATCACTCATACTGCTCATAGTTGGAACCAATGCACTTAGTGATAGTCTGACTCTTGTTTGTACCACCCCCAAAGATCAATGCATGGTGGTTCTAAAAGTCCTACCACCAGGGATCTGGGTACAACCAGCCTTACATCCCCTTGTGTGCAGGACTTCTCTTGACTGTCTTGAGTGTACTCAGTGTGGATACCAGTGGCGGCTGGCACAGAACTTGAGTGGTGAGGTGGGAGGCAGGGGAGTGGTGGTGGACTCTAAAATAATAAAGACAAAAACACTTACCTTATGCCACATCTCTCCTTGTGTCGGAAACAGAATAGGAAGCACCCAGGCTCCCCTGACAAATTACAATGCTGGAATGCAGCATTGTGATTGGCTTGAGTGCCATGGTTCGACACTCAGCCAGGGAATGGGAGCCTGGGCATGTTCTCCACCCAGGCTGTAGTGCTGCCCGGCTGGAGAACATGCCAAGTACGCATGAATGTATGGTCAGTTAAAGATGGCCAGCCAAAAATTCATGCACACTTGGAGTGGGAAAACCACTCCACCTCCTGCTCCTCCGTCATTGGAGGAGCCCCTGTCATTGGAGGAGCCCCGCCCGCAAAGCTGCCAGACCAGGAACAAATAAAATGATAATAACGTTGAGTTATCATTTTTTTTACCTTTATTTCACCGCTAAAAATCAGTGAGGCGACACTACGCCTTAGCGGAGGAGTCTCCACTTGTGCCTACTGTGTCTGTGACCCTGGAACGGTCCTCATCATCAGCATTTCCCTTAGGTATCCCTCCCTTGCTTCTCGTGCACTCATAATGGATAGATCCGACACTGTTGCTGCCCGTCTTTTCACTGCGCTTCCACCATTTATGGTCAATGACAAAATTGACCTGAAAAACCATCATCTGTACTGCAAGGATTTCTTGCTCTTTCTGAAGATGGTTGATGGTCTATGATGGACCAAAAGAAGCTGTGTTGTAATCTGGTGGAGACGTCTGGCATATCATGACTTCCTCTTTCACGATGATGAATCAGAAATGCATGAGTTCCTTGCTTTGTAAGAGCACATGCAAAATAAGGTCATTGGCCCTTTTCTGGTGTCAGCTACAGCTGTTGATAAGTACTATGGTTCATATCAAAGACTTATAGTAGATTCCATATTTTACTCCTGCCCATCAGGTTTTGTGCCTGGGTCTAGTCTATAAGATATGCGAGGTTGCATAGAAAAGTCCCTCTGTCAAGTCAGTACCCAAACTGTCAAACTTCCCAAGTTGCGTGGATCTCTGCCTGCTTGCCCATGTGGTTTTACCCTGACTAGATCCTGATTAACCCGGATCACTCCCTGGCAGTCCATCTGAAGGTTGGAAGCTTCTGGGTTGCTTTCCTCATGAGATGGTTTCAGAGGAGAAGAATTGTCCACAATAAGTAGAAGTCCTCCTCGCAGCACACTCACAAAGATCCTGCCACTGAAGTCACCAAGCAACAACCAAGATGTCTCTTACCCTCTTTGAATGCAAGCCATCAATGAGGTATTTTGTCTTCCCTTGCAGTAGGGGGACCAGTTAACTGACTGTACGAAACCCTTGGCATTTGAATGACTTCTGCTAGTTGTTGCTTTGCTGCCATCCAGGCAAACTACCTTGCCAGTGATGCTTTGTTTAAGAAAGACTCAGGATTGTCCTCACTTTGAGTCTATCATTATAGTATGTCTTTTTTGTGATTATCTTCATTCTCTTGTAAAGAGACACGTAAGACAATCCTTATATACCACATGATCATTCCTCCATGTGTAGGTCACGCTTGGTGACTGCCCACTGTGCCAATATCATGAAGTGCCATTGTGGCTACAAGAGCAGACCTGCCCACACTTTTGGAAGGAGCTAGAATATCTTGTCATCCTTCTAGAGAGGACCCAGTCCTTGTGTTGGCTCTGATAAACAGACTGTTGCAGGAACTGCATGCTACTTCGGTTGTTATGTTTTTTCATAAGATGCCTTCCATACCTTGGAACTTTGAGAGGAATGCCCCCTGAAATCTAAGGCTTGTTGCCCTTCAAATATATCAACAAACACACCTAGTAAATGAGGGTCAAAGGGATATTTTTATGACCAGACTCAGTTCAAATCCCTAAACACCATAATACCACTAACCAACTGAACTGGGAGTCTGACAAATATCAAGCCAACAAGTGCTTTGAATAGTCACAAACAGAGTTACAGAGGTTTAGTGAGGAAAGGAATGGTAAAGGAATCAGAAGGCATTGAGCAGAGCTAGGATTCCCATCAATTATCAGAGTGATCAATATAATCATCTGGTTTTCCAGCACTATGGGTAGTGTATCTCCTGATCATGGAGACAGACTTCCATTATAAGGATTTGCTCAATAGGATCTGATGGAAAGACCCCAACAAAAAGGCGAACCAGACTGGCCAGTGTTATCAGTCTGTGATCACTTGGAAATTACAAAGCAGTGCAAAAAGTAAAAAAGGGGGAGTATGATGTTAAAATAGAGTTGTGAGGAGGGAGAGTTTATTAGTGTTATCACCTCACTCTCTAGACTAAAAACAGAACAGTGCAAAGATCAGTGTTAACAAATAACTGCTAGATTAAGACGGCCAACATGTTTCAGCATATAGGGTAAGAGCATCCTAAGCTTTTGTCAGGACCTCTGTTCTTAATAATTGCTACTGCTTCAATCACTCATATAATCAAAATGAAAAAGGAGTGAAAAATAATAAGAATAAAAGTGAAAAATAATAGTTATTCGGTTGGAATCAATACAACCTACTGTCACATATCCTCTGCTTCAAGCGATGCAGATGGCATCCGTCTTGATCGGGGACTGTACCTCACCTCACCTGGACCTAGTTCAGGTTTAAAGAGGCCCTCTCAGTCCGTCGGTACCTCCGGCATGTACTGAGTCAAGGGGGATCCTTCTGATTCCTTGACAATTTCTTTCCTCACTCAACCTCTTTAGCTCTTCAAATATAACCTAACGTGTATTTAAAGCACATCTTCTCGTGGCGTTTCTTAGGGCAGTGTAGTAGATGAGCACTGCTTCCAAAGTCTCAATGGTACTAATTTTACCAACCTCAAAAGAATGAACTGCTGAGTGGAGCCACTGGTGGCGAACCTGTGACAGTGAGGTCAAGCAGTAGCATAACAATGGCCCCCGCAGGGCAGGTGGCCCTGAGTCCCTGGGGCCGCCTATGTCAATGTGTACGGCCCCCGGCTTGAGAGCCCCTGACTGGGCCTGGAGTGTAGGGGAGGCCCCCTCCATGTACTTTGCAGGGGGGCCCCCTAACGTTTCATTATGCCACTGCAGGCAGTGGTCCAGGAGTCTACTTGAGTGAATCATCGACTTGCCACGGCCCACGGTATTCTCAAATTAATTATGGCTGCTCTGGGCTAGACTGCACTGCAGTCCTGCTGACACCAGTCCACTGCGCCAGTGGCCCAGAGCCAGTGGCGACTCGTCAGTGTCACATTTTCGGACAACAGGCTGACACAATGCATGATGTGAGCAGCGGTGGGCCACCAGTTTGCCACAGACAAACTAAACTTCTTCCATGCCGCCCGCTTGCACCACAGGCGGTGCCACCTGGGCCTGTGGGTGAACTGAATCGACTTTGTTACAATGTAGCTACTGCCTCAGCCAACCCGAAGTGAGCTGAGCGAGCCGCCCCAAGTCTGCAGCCAGCTTTGTCATAGTGGTGCTAACACTCACTCTGACTTGACTGATGAGGCACTATAAAAATGTGTGACTGTGTTTCAGTGCGATGATGGGGACTTTCACACTTAAATGTGTTAGTATAACACCTGAAGCGGGCTACTTGGCAGGACTGTTAGCCTCCGAGTGTCCCCTGAATTCTTCTTAGCTGAATTCTCCAAAATACACAAGTGTATCTCTATACCATCCCACCATGCCACCTAAAATTCTGCTCCAATTTAAATCCTTCAAACCACTTGAGACTGATGAAATAAAATCTTCCAACTAAAATGGAGCCATGCTCAGTATTGTGCCGTAAGCACATGGATATTGTTGATATAATGAATGCCTACTACCGATCAGGTGTCCTGCCAAATTCTTGAAAGCATGCCTTCAACTTATCACTGCAGAAAAAACACAAATACTGACCTTTAGAGCATTCTTACTTACAATTCATGATGCAGTGCAGTAAGACCAGTTGTAGCGCTGCGTTGTATGAATGATAGAGAGCTGAAAATGCCATATCTACTAAGATATGTCGCTCTTCAGCTCTATCCCTGCCCTGGCACACAGTCTGTTGCCTAGCACGAACACAGGCATACTTGCACCATAGTGCATGGGTGCCTTCCTTGTTGGTAGGATTGATTGTGTGCAACAATCCTCAAATGCATTTTTCTCTTTCTATGTGTGCTACAGAATGCAGGGCACATAGAAATAAGTAGCAAGGAGAAATAAAGATATTTCTCCTGGTTACACCTGCTTCAGGGAGGCACAGCTGCTTGATGCATTCCTACGTTTGCAAGTCTTTGGACATCTTGGAATGTGGCGCAATCCATGCGTGGATGCATGGGAACGCCCATGCAACACCTGCCTGACGCAAAGTAATGCAGGCAGCTCTTTGCACTGCCTCGACTCACTTTGTATTTACTAAACCTCACAAAGCCATGCAAGGGGGCTTTGTGTAGGTTAGTAAATGCCAAAAAGGATTTTGCATCGGGGCAGCGACATAAAAGTGACTCCTTAGCAAATGTCCCCCCTTAGATCATTTCTAATAACAGCACCATATCTGACTCCAGTTCCTAGTAAGATTCCGGAGAAGGAGATGAGGAGATAGCTATGGTGTGACAAACAGCCAGATTCATGAAGCAAAATTGCGAGCGTAATAGCTGCGAAAATGCTATTGCGAGCGCAATTGACAAAATCGGTATTCTAGAAGAAAATTGCGAAATCGCAAACACAGAATAGCAAAATCGCAAAAAGATTCACAGAATCCCGGCAGTAGACCATTAGCGAATCGGAATTTGCAAGAAACCACTGATCCTGCGAATAAAATAGCGAATTCGCAATACAATCGCAATCGGTATTCATGAAAAATCGCAAATAGCGGAAAAACCCCTAAATCGCTGTTTGCGAGGCGCAAATTAAGGACAACCCAAAGCAGGTGGTAACCATCAAAGCCATTGTAAAAAAAAATTGAAAATCCGTTGCCCAATCAGTAACAGGTGCAGGCCTAACCACTTAAGGAGATGCAGCATCAGCATAAGGAGTCTCACAATGCCAGGACTCTACATGGTGGTCAGGCGGCGAAGGCTACAGCGAGCAGCACGGAGGAGACGCAGAATCCAGGACAGGATATTCCGCCAGCGGGTCACCCTGCTGGGCCAAACCAGAGAGCAAATATACGCAAAGTACCGCCTGAATGGGCCAATGATCATCAAGCTAATTCAGGACCTTGATCCCCTGATGCAGCACCCAACAAGGCGGACCAATGCCGTGCCCACACATGTCCAGGTATTGTGTAGCCTGCACCTTCTGGCCTCCGGGAGCTTCCAGGGGATAGTTGCGGCTGCTGGGGGGATGTCCCAGCCCTCCATGTCCCGCTGCCTAAGGAGTTTCCTAGACGCAATGCTGACCCAGCTACACGACCACATCAAATTTCCCACAAGCCAACAGGATTTGGATGATACCAAGCATCAATTCTACAATGTTGCACATTTCCCACATGTGATAGGATGCATTGACTGTACCCACATCCACATCTGCCCACCAGCTGCAACGGAGTACATGTACCGCAATCGCAAGTCCTACCACTCCCTCAACATCCAGATGGTCTGCAATGCTAAGAAATACATCATGGACATAGTGGCACAGTACCCGGGGAGTACACATGACTCCTTCATATTCCGGCACTGCGGCCTCCACACACGACTGGCCAGGGGAGACTTTGGTGAAGGACACCTACTTGGTAAGTACACTTGGCCCACAATGTTACACTGCGATGAAGTAGCTGCGCTGCACAGGCACTCACCCTCTGCTCCTCTCATTCAGGTGACAGTGGCTAAACCCTCCGTGAATACCTCCTCATCCCATACCTCAACCCTGCTACACCACAGCAATGGCGCTACAATGTAGCACACATACGCACAAGGAATTGCATTGAGAGGACATTTGGGCTACTGAAGAGCAGATTCCGCATACTGCACAAGACTGGTGGGGCCATGTACTACAGTCCTGATGTGTGCTGCCTCATTGTGGCTGTGTGTGCAATACTACACAACATTGCTACCAAGCGCCGGATACCTGTAGAGAACTCTGGCAGTGAGTCGGAAGGGGACGACCGGCCACCTGCACATGTGCGTCATGCACGCGGGGAGAACCCAGCTGAAGGACAGAGACGCCGCAACCACATCACAATGAACAGTTTCTAGTGCACCCACTCCCCTCACCCAACAAATCACAATTGCATGCCAATGGAAATAATGACAGGAGGCTGATGTACGATGCTAGAATAAATATTATTGTTGAAGGCACAATAATAATGTAAATTTGCCATTCTTTACATGCAAGCAGTATTGCGCCATACTGCTCCAAAAAATACACAGGACATGCTTGCATCAGCATGTCCCTGCCAATGTACAGTAAAGTCAAGTGCGCCTCCGGCGCGCGGCACCCAATCGCCTCTCTGGCTCTTCCTCTGGGACGGCACGTGACCCTGCAGTGGGCCTGGTGCTGCGGCGTAGCACACCAACCTGTGAGGCAGACAGGCTGCTGACACTGGAGGTGCCCTCACTGGTATCGTCCCCATCTACATTGGCTGGCCCAGTAGGATGTAGTGCCAGTAAGGCACTGGTGACCTGCTCCAAGACTCGTGCCACATCCTGGCAGCATTGCACCATCTGCTGCTGCATAGCCAGGGACGGTTGTGAGAGCTGGGAGGTGGCATTCCCAATGACATAGTTTGAGCGGGTGTAGGCTGATAGCTGCGTAAGTAGCTGGCGGTGGCGGCGGCGGGCGGGGTTGCGCTGTGAGATGAGGGCCGCAGTGTTAGCCTCCATGGCAATTGTCATGCGCTCTATCCTGTCGGACACATTTGCGACATTGCAGCCAATGTTGTGGAGCTGGAGTTTTATTGCCCCTTGCCGTCGTGCCTGCAACTGATGGATGCGCAGCATCCGGCGCTCTATGCTGAGCCCTGTCACGCGCACAGCCATCCCCCTCCTGCCGCTGCGTGCTGTGCTTTGCTGGCGATCCCTGCCATGCCTGCTGTGCTGGCTGGCCACAGTGGGTGTGTGCACTGTCACCGCACTAGCAGCACCAGATGTAGAGGGTCCCGCTGGTGGTGTTCCGGTTGTCAATGGTGCTGCGCCTGATGGTGCAGGCACAGATGGTCGTGCCCTGGCTGCGGGGATAGGTGCAGCGCCTGATGGTGCTGACGCAGATGGTGGTGCCCTGGCTGCGGGGATAGGTGCAGCGCCTGATTGTGCTGGCGCAGATGGAGGTGCCCTGGCAGCAGGGATAGGTGCAGCGCCAGATGGTGCAGGATGTGGGGCTGTTGGCACCTCCTCTGCATCCTCTGGTGCCTCGTCTATGAGCAGCCTGTCACTGTCGCTGCTGTTGTCAGCGCCACCTGTGAGGGGAAGTGGACGTAGATTAATTGCATGTATCTGTCACACGTGCAGTTGCTACATGCATGCTGGCTGACATTCCCTGACTGGCTGTGGCATTGCGTACTTTGGGACATGTCTGGCTGCATTGGGGTTTCTGTACATTGTGGGCAGACTACATGTCCCACAATGCTTTTGGGCATGACCTAATGTGCATGGATTGCATGACTTGGGATGATTATGGGTGGCTATAGGGTCATGGCCATTGTTAGGGGACAGGGTCGCAGTCGCATGCCACTTACCTTGGCTGTCTTGTGTGGGTCGGGATGAGTCCAGATTGATGACTCCTATGCACGCCTCTCGCTCAAGTGTGTCCTCCACGCGGTCCTCCAAGGGGGTGTTGGGAGGGACTGTAGGATCTCCACCTCCGGTAGCCAGGGTCTCGCCCAGTCTCTCTGCCACCCTCTCCTTGGCACGACCTCGGAGGTCGTACCACCTCTTTTTAAGCTCCTCGAGCGACCTGTGTGTCACGCCCACAGCGTTGACTTTTGCGGCTATCCCAAGCCAGAGTCGGCGTTTCTCCGCCTCAGGCACCCTCCTGGAGTCCTTTCCAAAAAGTTTTGGGTGGTTTTCAACCACTCCGTCAATCAGGTGCTCCAACTCCTGCTCAGAGAATTTGAGCTTCCGCTTGCGCCCGGTGCTGCATCCTCTGCCATTGCTGCAGTCACAAAAGTAAAGGATTTGGAAGCTTGGAGGTGTCCTGGAAGGAGCTCTGTGAGATGCAGCCTCGAGATCAGCCTCACTGTTCTGAATGGGGGTGGGAACTGCCTGCTTCCTGGTTGTGATGTCATCACTGTGCTCGGAATGCGACTTCCCGTTTTTGCGATCTCGCTAATTGCGAGATCGCATTTAGCGATCTCGCAATTTGCGATATCGCAATTCCTACACGGATTTTGACGGAAATAGCAATTTATCTGCGATTTTTAAACATCGCTAACGCTTTTTGCGGCCGCGTCCGAATCGCTTTATTTTCTCGTAAATTTTGATGAATGCCGGTCTGCGAATTCTAAATTGCGATTCGCTGTAAATCGCAATTTAAAAATCGCAGAATTCAGTTTTCTCAGTTTTCATGAATCAGGCTGTAAGCCCTCTCATCGTTGTTATCCACATTTGTTGTATTTAGAACCAAATATTACAAATCATGCTACATTAATGGTATATATAGTTGTATAACATGCCTTTTAAATCTCCCACTCTATTTAAGCTTGAGACTTGACTTGATTAGTAGCATTTTCTGTAAAGATACTGGAAACAGAATTCGTGTTTTCCTCAATGTCAAAGGATATATAAAACTTGTAAATGTTTTTATCAGAGCATCCTCGCCCCATACCATCGGAAGCCACACTTCTTCCGGAGACCCTGAGATTCCCATCATTTTTGCGTTTCCCAAAGTCACCAGAGGGGCTTATTCAGCGAGAGATTTGTGTCCTTACTTGCAAGGTCTGGAATGTAGACGTTTTCTTTTGAATATTTAATGAGAACATGTTGTAACTCTGTTTGATAATCTGCTGAAATCAACAGTCTTCCAAGGAAAGACTTTAATTAAGCCAGTAGATAGATAGCCTAATGACTGTGATGCTTGCCAGGAGAAACTGATATTTTCACATTTATAACCCTATAGAGGTGTAAAAAGGGGGAAACAAAATATATACCGACTTTTTCATAAATTTTTTCTGTAGTATCCATAGGTAACAAAAAAGTGATACGCACTTCTACAATCAAAGCACATTTGTCACGATAGATTCTCATAAATATGCAATTTGCTAAGTAATTGATACAAAGTTCCTCAATGTAAGTTCAGCGGTGAGACAACACGAACATTCTGCTTTTGAAAAATACAGATTTCCATACAGTGAGAAATAGACTTGACTAAACAGAAAAATATGTGTTTGAACGCCACTGTACTGGCACTTACGAATATGATAAAACTATTCCATTTGACAGTGTGTATTTTTTGTGCAGGCACTAAAACTGCAGGTGAGTTTATCCCAAACAGAACTTCAGTGTATCTGCAAACATCAGGAAATAGCACTTTCTAACAACGCGGAGGCCATTAAACACTGTGGGGGATAACAGTGAAAGATGCCCGACCCTGAGACTCCTAAAGGCGCACTGGCAAAGTGCATACCTCTCCCAAAACCGGGACACATAAAGGAGACCATCTTGATGGTTCAACATAGGCCATTACAGCCAAAACAATACAGTGTCATTCTCTGCACCTAGGTGCAGTGACAGATGGTGAACTTTGAAAGTTGTGTGGCCCAATGATGTTTTAAGACCTGGAAAAAATGGACACTTGCCCAGGGTCCATATCTTGCAAGGTGCCCCTGTGAAGGTGAACTTTTTCATTATCTTATTTCTGTCTATTTTCCAATCTCAACTTTTAATGTATAAGTAAATATAGTTTGACAGCATGGTGTTAAAATAAGTAGAAAAAGGTTAATAAAACTCAAAGTTGTTCTGAACAGGGGCTCACAAAATTCTTAAGTTGGCACTGGTGTTTAGTAACACCGCAAAATCACATATACATTAAGTCAGAACTAGAAATTAGGGGTCAGCGGAACTTGCAGAGTTTCACTTCACAGAACACAGAGTTACATAAAGGAGATTCAGCAGACTTTCACTAGCGGGCTGAATTAGGTACATGTGTTTCTCAAGCTGACTTTTGGAGCCAGGAGCTTGTTCGATGCTGTGAAATCACTGCGAACAGCACTCCAGGGCCCACCAGAGGGCTCTACTTCTTTCTGCTTTTCGAGTAAGTTTTCTATTTCAGCTGTAGCTTTTTCAACACAACCTCATTGAGAAATCCCACAGGGAAGTGTTCTATTGCCCAAAATTGTAGTAGGGGACGCAAATCCTTACTCGTGCTCACCAACTTAACGTTGGCAAGACAACATGCAGTGGTTGGCTGAGTTTTTCGGGAATCCACATACCAAGTGGAATGTAGAGTGGTCAAAACTCGAAGTTATGGAATCTGCAGGGAGCTACACATTTCCTACCACCCTGAGTTCCCACATGTCTCCTGACAAGAATGGTACCCCACTTGTTTGGGTGAGCAAAGATGCCATGGCACAAAAAGTCCTAAAGTGCTACGTTGGAAGATAAGTATAGGGGCCAATGTGGTATGTGGGGCCATGCATTCAAACCTACGAAGCACAGACATTTTTGAAAACTAGACAACCAGGGGATTTCAGTATAGTGGGTTTTCTGCCATCCAGGGGGGGCTGATTAGAGATAACTTTCAAATTCTCCCCCCAGAGGGGGCAGAAAGTCTTTTGCTGCTTTTTCTGGGCTGGGACATGGCCATGTCAATGGTGGGCAGCCAACACCCCTGTGCCTTTTTTGCCAATTTTTCCTGGTGTCTAGTGGATTTTCTCCCCCCCCCCCCCATCTGCCCACCGGGGAGGCAGAAACATTGATGCCATGGTTTTGGGGTGGGAGCATGGCCAAGTCCATGGAAGGCAGTTCCCACCCCTACATTTTATTTTATTTTACCTGGTGACTATGTGCTTTCTGGCTCCCTGGGGCAGATTGGTGGTATTCATCCCCTATTTCCCCCATGGGGAGAAGAAAGACAGATGCAGCAGTTTTTGGGGCGGGGGGCATGGTCATGCCCATGGTGAGCAGCCTTCAGACTGAATTTGTTATTTTTTTGTTCTTCCCTGGTGTCTAGTGAGCTATGAGGGCAGATATGGGGTAATCACCACCATCTGCCCCTAGGGGGATCAGAATGACTGAAATCATTTGTGGTATTGGGGGAGCACGAGCCCTTGCCTAAGGGGTCACTCCCCTATGTCCATCAGACTAAGTTTTTTTTTTTTAATTTGTTTTTATTGCAGAATTAGAAACCCCAGCTTACAATTGCTCAACCAGTCCACTCATGGTGTCCCCCCGCATCAATCGTAAAAGCGTGTACCATACACAGCCATTCAGCCCGCATCCCGGAGGCCGGGCGGCACAGTGTCCTAAATAACAGGAAGACATCATGGTGAGCGTCCCAATGGGACAATGGTCGAAAAGAACGTTTTACGTATCTGCTTTTTACCCCCCCACCCACAACAAATAACAACATCAGCCATCCTACATATGCAGGTCAGTGCTACAAGCCGCTACCGTACCCCCCCATGCTCTGTGGGGCCCACCATACCTGTCCTGCACCCCTCTGCTACCTCCCACTAGCCAACTACGCCCCACAGGCCCTCCTCAGTCCCAAATTCGCCATCGCGGTCCATCAACCCCCTGGCTCCCAACCCACCCCGAACGCCCTCTGAACAACCCCCTAGTACCCCTGCCCCGGCAACCGCTAATGGTGTGTGTCATGTTCCTAATTGTAGTATGGGTCCTGCCACAGTGTCAATGATAACTCTGAACTAGTATGCCTCGCGGTGTCCTCAGGTCCCATCCACTCAGTCCTCATCCTCTACTAATGAATCACGTAAGGCCTGCACCACCAATTCCCACGCACGCGCTGTATCCAAGGCTTTCTCATTACCAAGCTTGACAGCCTGCCTCATTCGGAGCACACTCTCACATTCAGACCACCGCAACAAGTCATTCTTCCACCTCCTTACTGACGGCCCTCCCCTGGACTTCCAATGCCACGAAATCTCTCTTTGTGCTAGTATCAATCCCAGGTCAATGAATTTGCTCGTCACCTTGTGTGTTTGGTGTGCGGGAACCAGAGCAACAGACACGCCGCCATGTCAAAGTCCACCTCCCTGTCAGTCACTTCGTTTAGAAGGTCCCCCACCTCTGCCCAATAGGCCTCCAAATGCGGGCAACCCCAAAACAAGTGATCCATGTCCGCCTCCGGTGACAAGCACCTCGGGCACCGTGCGTCCTGCACCTGGAAGTACCGCCTTATTTTCTCCGGAGTCAGATAGGCCCTATGTAGCACAAAGAAGTGCACCTGCTGGAACCGAGCATTCCTCGTGCCTTTCCACGTACGCCGTAAAATATGGCTCCATGCCGTGTCCGGAATGGGCCTGCCCACACTCTCCTCCCATTTCGCCTTGAGCCCCAGGAGCGGTTCCAGCCCCTCGTTCAACATCCTGTTATGGAGGCAGGTCACCGCCTTAAAGGTGCCCGCTGCCATTACCACATATTGGCATGCCATAGTTGTGTCCGGTTCAAGGAGCCCTCCCTTCCAATGCTTCTGTATAGCCGCTACCACCGCCGCATGTCATAGGAAACCCCCGTCAGGTAGCCCGAACTGTTCTTGAAGTACTCCGAAGGGCACTAAAGTCCCATCGACATAAAGGTCTCCCACCACTTGAAGGACCGCCTCTTCCCATTCCAGCAATGGGGACCAATCGCCTCCATGCGGTAGGGCTGTCAGCATGCCAATCGGTATCTCCGGCGCATATGGTCGAGTCGCCTTCGCCCTCCTGAGACTCCTCTGCCAGCATAACCTGAGCGTCCGTTCCTCCATAGTGAGGCCCCGCAACTCCAGTTTCTGCTGCATAACGATATAGGCCAGTACATGGCGCTGTATCCCCAATTCTCGATCACACTCCGCTCCCCTAAACACCCGAGCCACATGCTGCGTAAGAACCTGGAGTTGCGCCGCCAAGTAATACAGTTCAAAGTCGGGGACGGCCATCCCCCCCTCAATCTTGGGGCGTAACAACGTGCTCAACGCCACTCTACGGCGGCCATGTCCCCACAGGAAACCGATGACCATCGTCCTCAGGTCCCTAAAGATCTTTTGAGGAATCCAAATGGGCAGTGTCCGAAAATAGTACAGGAGCCGGGGGAGCGCCACCATTTTCAAGAGAGCAATCCTACCCAGCACCGTCAGGGAAGGGTTGACCAAAAAGACATACTACCTCTCAGCGCCCGAACGCACCGTCCAATATTGCCCTCTAACAGGTCCGCGGTCACGTGGTAGATACGGACTCCCAAATAAGTGAAGCAAGATGGCTCCCATACTACCCCCAAGTCATGAGCGGGGCAGGGCGATTCCGCCCTCAGCGGAAACACACAGGTCTTTGCCCAGTTGACCTTGAGGCCCGACAACTGGACAAACTCCGACAACAGGTCCATCGCCCCTTCCAAAGCCCGTTCCGTGTCGTCTAAATACAGCAACAGATCATCCGCATACAGCGAGATGTGATGTAGCCGCCCACCGCTGTCTATCCCCGCATATCTGTCTCCCGACCTAGCATGGACCGCCAAGGGTTCCATCGCCAGGGCGAACAGGAGGGGAGAAAGGGAGCACCCCTGCTGTGTGCCTCTACCTACTGGATAAGCCGCAGACACCAAGCCACCCAAATGTACTCGCGCTGTCGCCGAGGAATACAGCACCTTCGTCCATCGGCGGAACCCCTCACCAATACCAAATCTCTCCAGCACTCCATCTAGAAAAACCCACTCCAAACTATCGAAAGCCTTCTCAATGTCCACTGACAGGACCGCCTGGGTCCCGTTCTCATCCAATACAGCGTCCATTATCCCAACCAGTCGACGGATATTCAGCGCCGTACTCCTCGTGTGGATAAACCCCGCCTGATCCCTGTGCACCAGGCCAGTCATATGTGGAGCCAGCCTGGTGGCCAGGATCCGGCTCAGTATCTTATAGTCCACCGTTAACATGGACAACGGGCGATAGGACCTCACATCCGTCGCATCCCTGCCGGGCTTCAGCAGCGGCACTATCAATGCTTCCCTCATGGATCCGGGCAAACCCCCTGACTCATAAGCCTCCGTGTACACCACCAGCAGTCTGGGTGCCAAGCTATCCACAAACTGCTGGTAGAACTCTATCGGCAACCCATCCACACCGGGTGTTTTATTCCGCGCCATATTTTTAATGGCCGCCCTTATTTCAGCTAGCTTGATCGGCCCGCCCAGCTCTTTCGCGTCCTCATCGTCAAGGACCGGAAGCTGCCTCGCCTCTAGGTACTCTGCAATTTCCTGGACCTCCACTCCCAACTGACTCCGGTACAATTCCTCATAATACATACGAAAGCACTCCAACACTGCTGCCTGAGAATACACCGTTTCCCCCAGTGCGTTATTGATGCTAAGGACCGGGCAGCCCCTAACTTCAGGATTAGCAAGTCTGGCCAAGAGCGTGCCCACCTTATCCCGTTCAGCATGCACTCTGATGGCGTATTGCCTATAGTCGTAGCTCCTCAACCGCTCCGTTTCGGTAGCGACCACCTCCTTCGCTTCCAGCAACCGGGCCTGCAAGTCCGGTCTTTCCGGCCTTCGCCGCTCCAGATCTCTCAGTTTCTCTTCCGCATTCGCAAGTGCATTCAACACAGTCGTACGAGCATTCAAAAACCGACCCAGGCATACCCCTCTCACCACCACTTTCATCGCATTCCACTCAGTGGACTTACACGCTGCAGTACCCTCGTTCTCACTGAAATGATGATCTATGCCCTGCTGGACCGCTGCACTGAACACTGAATCCTCCAACGTGTCTGGCCGGAGCCGCCATGTTGGAATCGCCGAGCGCTCCCGTTGCCACGGGACATGTACCAATAGGGGATTATGATCCGATATGGTTCTGGCCAAGTATTCCGTGTGAGAGATCAATGGGGCCAGGGACCCGCCACAGAGCACCGAATCAATTCTCATGTGTAGTGCATGGAGGGCTGAGTAAAAGGAATACTCCCTGGTATCCCTGTGCTGTTCCCGCCACATATCCAGCAACCCCCACCTGTCCTGCCAATCCTTCCTGTGCATGGCTAACTTGCGTACCGGGGAATCAACAAGGGGAGGGTGAGACCTGTCCAAGACCACATCCGTAATCGAGTTAAAATCCCCCCCCAGTATCACCGGGCCCGCTAGGAAAGAGGCCAAGGACCCGGAAAGGCCATCAAAGAATCAGGCCTGATCAGCATTTGGCGCATATACACAACAGAGAACCACATCCCGACCATATAACCGCCCCTCCACCGCCACAAACCTACCCTCAGGATCCACCACTTGGTTCAGCACCTGGAATGGTATCCCCGCTCTCACCCATATCAATACCCCCCTAGCATACGCTGAATAAGTGGTGCCAAACACCTGAACCCGCCATCTTTTTTGCAATGCAGCACATTCTTTTTCCGTCAGATGGGTCTCCTGTAGCATGGCAACCTGGACCCCCCTTCGCACCAAATACGCATGTACCTTGTGGCGCTTGACCATGGTTCGCAGCCCCCGGACATTCCACGTTAGGCATTTTAAGTTAGGTAACGTCCCCATACCAGCAGTGAACAATCCAAGTCAAACATTGCCAGATCGTATCCCCACCATAGCAGTTGCCCCCCCGAAACAAACTCTGAAAAGGAAAACACCCCAAACCCCACTCCCCAGGACAGAGCCTACAAACCCAGTGTCAGCCCCGATCCAAACCTCAATCCAAACACACATCCTTCTAACCTGTGGTCACCACCACAGAAGGCCTTAAGGGCCCTGGGGGGGTGAGTTATCTCCGACCCCAGCTAGCGGAGCCCACGCCCCGTGCTCCTCATCCCATCCTGCCAACGCGGCACCCTACTCGGCAACCCACCCATCACCAACAGGATAGCACCCTACCAAAAGATCGTGTCCAAGTCCCAATGCAGTCTCAACCGTGAAAAATCCCATCAGATGTCTGAGGGGTCACCACCGGCCCCTTCGAACTCTCTGCCTCCGAGAGGTCCTCTCCCGTCCTGCTGCTTTCGCCGCCAGAGTCCGTCTCCGCCAGTTCACTTTCCTGCTGCGACCTCGTAATGGCCGCCGTCGCCGCAAGCGCCTCTCTCTTGTCCGCAGCCATTTGGGCCTCCCGTTTCTCCCGCTGGCGCCTATTGCGGGACCGAATTCGTTGTGATTGTCTGACCTGAGGTGGTTTAGGCCGATCTCACCTACTTTTGTAAGACCTATCCGTCCCCGCTCTGTAAGACTCCAGCCACTGCCATGCTTCGTCCGGGGTCTGAAAGAAGTGCGTGGTCTCATCCAGAATGACCCGCAGCTTGGCCGGGAAGAGTAAGGAGTATTGGATGCCCTCCTCTCGCAGTTCCTTCTTCACCGCCAAAAACGATGCCCTATTCCTCTGGACCGCCTGGGTGTAGTCCGGGAAAATCGTGACCCTGCTGTTCTCCACCTCATACGGGCCCGATGCCCCAGCCCTCTGGATGAGGAGGTCCCGGTCCTTATAATGGAGGAGCCGCACCACCATCGGTCGGGGGGGGCGGCCAAGCCCAGGCGGGCGAGCCGGCACCCTGTGGGCTCGTTCCAGGGTAAAGAAAGGAGTAAGCCCCTCTGGTGCCACCACAGTTCGAAACCAGTCCTCCATGTAGGCCACCGCATCCTCCCCCTCAATCCGTTCCGGCAGGCCTACGACCCGCACGTTGTTCCTCCTGTTGCGGCTTTCTGCATCCTCCGCTCGCCATTCCAGCGAATCCAACCGGGCCAGGATATCTGTGATCTTATGTTCCGCGGTCACCACTGACGGTTTCAGGTCCAATAGCAGTTGATCATGGTCCTTGACCTTATCTGCCAGCTTCGCATGGTCCGCTCGCAATAGCCCCAGCCCCGTGGCGACTTGCTCAATGTCCTGCTGTAATGCCTCCTTGGTCGAGGTGATGGCATCCAGTATGGCGTCCAAGCGCCGATTCAGCCGCTGCTCCTGGTCCAACATCGGCGGGGGGGTCTCGCCCACCTGGGACAGCGCAGCTAGGTCCTCTTGTCCGCGCTCAATGGCCGCCGGTCACCCTGTAGCCGCCATCGTAGGGTACTGCGTCACAGGCTAGGAAACTCGCCTGGTCCCGGCACTCGTGGGACGGGGCAAACTTCCCAATAATGTACAGGATCAAGTGCCACCGCCGATGCCCGCAACTCCAAGGGCCAAATGGGCTAGCACCGCCTGACTCGCCCCCTCCAGGGTCGGGGGGAGGAAGGGAAGGAGGAGGGGTAGCGGCCAGCAGTCGTCCCCGATGCCCGAGCAGTGCCGGGTTCCAGGCCCCCCGATCTTCAGGGCTGTCGCCACAGCCCCCACAGCATCGATCTCACAACAGTGGGACCCCCCACCAGTCGGAGCCAAGACTGCTCAATGTCGACGTCCGGAGCCGCCGGTCCGCTCCGCCGCCATTTTCTTCACACTCTCGGCGACACCTCTGCTGTCTTTTCATCGAGGTCTCCTCAGGGCCAGCAGTCCCCCAGCAACTTTCTGCCGATACCCCGTGGTTCCCCTACACTCCGTAGGGCAGTAGTATCGATCACGGGTCGCCCAGGGTGCAGGAATCAGGAGAATTAGCGGGATTCCGCGCGGAGCTGCGAGCTCACGCCGCCATCCCGATCGGCGTCCAAGCCACGCCCCCCCCGTCCATCAGACTAAGTTGGTAGATCCCTGCTTGTGGACCACTCCCCTGTGGAGATCCTAAAGTATGTATCCACTTGTCAGGAATATCATTGGAAAGAGGAGACTCGCCCCTTTCCAACAATACCTCTCTCTAAGCATTCATTGCTCAGGGGGCTGAGATATTGCCCAACCCTTGATTCAGTGGCTATTTTACTTTCACAATTAAGAAAACCTACATGCCTTAAAAAGAGGTACTTGAGGAACACAGGGGCATATTATCAAGGGGGTTTATCTCCACTTTTTTGGCTTTAAAAGCCAAGAAAGCGGAGATAAAATTCTCTCCCTATTACCTAGCTGTCGCTAACACCAGTTAGCGACAGCTAGTAGGAGATAGCGATCATCTTGGGCC
This sequence comes from Lissotriton vulgaris, assembly GCF_964263255.1. NCBI lineage: Eukaryota > Metazoa > Chordata > Amphibia > Caudata > Salamandridae > Lissotriton > Lissotriton vulgaris. The sequence continues at coordinate 659,179,450 of NC_141689.1, forward strand.
CCACTTTGCATGTCAGTGATATTTATTACTAATGAGATGCAAAGTGGGTGTGCCAAGATGTTAGCGACTGAAAACAGTCGCTAACATCGCTATCTCCTATTACCAACTTTTGGAGATATTCGCGCTAAGCGGGAATATCTCTAAAAGCTAACACCTGCCCTGAGCAGTTCTTAGCCATGTTATCCAATGGGAGGTGGATAACATGGCTAAGAGTATTAGCTCGCTAATGCATGAATATCGCGGACTTTTCTGCGATTTTCATGCTTTGCGGCGATTTTTACCGCATCTGCGTTAAACCTTGGTAATACCAAGGTTTATTTGCGGTAAAAATCGCCACAGCGCTGCGGTAAATTTTTGTCTCTAACCAAGCAATAGCGATAATTATCGCTATTGCTTGGTAATATGCCCCACAGTTGTATATGGTCATTTTGTATGTTACTAGAAGAGGAATGGAATTGCACATTCAGAGCTCTCAAATTTCCATGCTTCATTTTTGAGTACGCACTCTGGGCTACTTCTTTTCTTTTTGGTACGTGTGGTCCTGAAGTAAAATAGTATACCCAGGACTACATGTACCAGAATACAAAGATAAAGTCTTGGTCTGGTTGATCTTCTCACAAGTGGAGCACAGTAATTAGAGAGTGCCGCACATCATAAACTGAAATTAACTCACGCTTGTCCTCCATCTTTCCTATCTCATCAAGGGTCCCTTTCAGGACTTGGATTTCACCATTCTATTCTGAGCCCAGAAATCTCTGACTGTTGATTGAAGGAGTCGAAATTCCTTTGGACATTTGGCAGGAGCAGCTCTTTGCCACTCCCCACACTAAAAGCCCGGCTTTTTTGCGTCATCATTTATAATTGGTGTCCTTGGGTCTTCACTTGTCCATCTCCTTGCAGGCTCTGATCTGCTGAAGATGAATGTGAAGTGGGCCCAGTCACTGGAGTTACCAACACTAGATGTTTTCCGGATCATATGCCCAGTAGACTTTTCTTCTGAGCAGTTTTGTTCACAAAGGAAAAAAGCCAGATGGCGGTCAAGTCACCCTGGGGAGAACATGGGACCCAGGATAATGCTCTTAAGGCTTTTCAGCAATCAGCTGCACATGCTTTCAGTCAACTTACAGCAAAAGCAACTCAGGCTAAAGCATGAGTCAGCAGAATGTAAAGGTGCTATGCACTCCACCTTCATGGTGTATGGACCCATAACGGGAGGCCTTTCTCAAGCAGTCTTAACCTCATCGCTGCTAGAGAGTTTCCCCTGCTGTGCTGGACAGCAATAAAAACGGGTGTGGTCATGACGAGCTCAGCACGTCATGAGCACCTGAGAGGTATATGCCATGATGAGATGAGCTTGTCATGAGCATGGAAGGGGTTAAGTAAATGTGTGCAACACACGCAGAGTACCTAAACGGCATGCCAGGAACACATTGAACAATCTCCATTGGTCATCGAAGATACATGTTTACACACGTACTAAAAATGCAGCTCCTTATATACAGTGTAAAAACCAAAGGTTACAGGGACGTTACATAAATATATTATCACACATAACTATATAAATAAAAATGAAAGTATGTCTGTTTGTTCTTTATGGATTACTACACCATTCATCCGATCGCCATGAAACTTTGGGAAGTTGGGAGTACACTCCTGCGAAGGTTCCGGCAAAAAAAAAAAAAAATTAAAAATAATTTGTTAAAAGTTGTTGAGTACACTCCCGCGAAGGTTTCTGGCACAAAAAACAATTTTCTTTTTCAAATATCGCCCCCCCGGCCACCAGGGCCCTCATAATCTTTCCAATACTGAACATTTACAGTTACTCTCTTTTTCAATGACCATCAACAAAGCACAAGAACAATCTCTGCAAGTGTGTGGACTAGATTTGGAGAATCCGTGCTTCTCACATGGACAACTGTATGTTAATACAGAATTAAAACAACACTTTAAAATGTTTTCCATATTAAAATAAATAAGTAGTTTCAATAAAAATGACACAATGTAAATTGATTGTGATCATAACAAGTTTTCTTGAATTTCCTTTCTTCAGAGATCGCAGCAACGCGCGACGGGTAAGCTAGTATATAATATAATACTTTATAATATAACATAATATAATATAATATAAAATAATATATTATAATATAATATAATACAATATAATATAATACATATATGGATATAGATATATTCACTGAGACAGCCAAAGGTTATTGAAACTTTATAGTTAGGCTCAGATTTCACTCGCACACAACCACAGAAATGCGACAGTTATAGTTACCTGAGCTAACTATAACATACTCCCCCACAATGCTCTGATTATGACCTGACATATTGCATCACTCATGACATGGTCAGTGACATCACTGATTACATTAGTTATGACATTTCAAATGACATGACCCAGCATCTCACTCACCCACACAGCTACTCACACACCCGCTTATGCACCTATATAGACACTCACACAGCCATACACACACAGATACATACAGTCACACAGCCACTCACATAATATATGTTACAAGTAGTATCACTCAGTAGTAGTGCACCTGGTTTACTATTTAAACATTTGTAGTTGGTTAGTATATATGTTTAACACCCTTAAACTCTAAAAACACTTACACTCGCTTGATGATGTCATCAGTGATATCATCAGTGATGCCATTTGAGATGTAATCAGAGATGTCAAACAGCTATGTCCCAGGGTGGGCACCCCGAGACATAGCAGGAACCTGTCCTATGGGGTTGCCGGTTCCCAAGGCAATCTATGGATCCAGGAGAGGCGTCAGCGATGGGCGAGTGAGTGGAAGTGCGAGTACTTGAATGGATGTGTGAAGGGGTATGCAAGTGTGGGTGTGGGAGTGGGTGTGTGAGTGGCTGTATGTGTGAGTGAGAGACTCTGTTGAGAGGCTGCATGGGTGTGTGAGAGAGTGTGACAGTGGCTGATGACAGTCAGACTACCATCTCCTCATGAAACCCAGTCACCACTGAAGACACTGCATCGACAATGAAAGGCATTCACTCAGGAGTCCCCACAGACCCCTGCCCTCTGCACACCTTCCACAGAGCTGTCACCACCATTGTACTGAAGCTATGATGCACCATCAACACCTCCTTTGAAGCCAGCACATTCCCCGATGACTGGAAATGCTCCCACCACACTCTCACCGCCAGACTTCACAATGCCGGCATAGAGGGGAAAGGCCCTCAACTGGCTCCACTTCTTTCTCACCAGCAGAATGCAAAGAATCAGACTTCCCCCCTTTCACTCCCGAACCCACTGAAATCAGCTGCGGAGTACCCTAAGGATCGTCACTTAGCATCATGCTCTTCAACATCTACGTGGCACACTCGCTGCCATCGTCAAACAGCATAGGCTCAGCATAATATCCTACGCCAACAACACCTAGCTCATCCTCTCCCTCACTAAGGACTCCCTCACCACCAGACTCAGTTTTCAGGAACGAATGAAGGAAGTTGCATCCTGGGTGAGCAGCAATTGCCTGAAGCTCAACTCAGAGAAGAAAGAAGTCCTCCCCATCTGCATAGGATAGAACCTGGTGGCCCACTGCCCTTGGCACCACCCACCCCTACAGACCATGCCAAGAACCTCAGCATCATACCCAACACCTCCCTCTCCATGATCCGACAAATAAACGCCTTCGCCTCAACCTGCTTCAACATCCTCCGCATTCTTAGCAAGACCTTCAAATGGATCCCTCCGAATCAAGAAAGACCGTCACCCACATACTCATAACAAGAAGGCTCGACTAGGGAAACGCCCTCTATCCAGGGAACAAAACATCTCTGCTCCTCAAGCTCCAGACCATACAGAACAGTGCAGCCAGACTCATCCTCGGCGTCCCTCAACATGAACATATCACCCAATACCTGCAAGACCTCCACTGGCTCCCAGTCGAGAAGAGAGTGACCTTAAAGATACTCACCAACGCATACAAATGCCTCAACAACATTGGACTAACCCTGGGTGGACAACTACGCTAAGCTCACGTAGTTTGTGAAGTTTGCGCTACTTCGCACTACCCAAATTGCACGTAGCACAGTGCGAACATGCGTAGGGTAGCGTAGAAGTAATTTTTTGCTTGCTCGCGGTCCTCAACGTCAAGTTGGCAACCGTGAGCAAGCAAAATGACACCCCGGTGAGACTTTTTCCCCATTCGCGGGGAGGTCAGGTTTCTCTTTGCGAGTGGTCGACGACCACACACGATGAAAAACTACCAGTCCACGTTGAGAAAGCTGCCGCTCGAGTAAAAATCTACTTGAGCGGCAGAAAATTACAGTTCCCACTGTGCAAGATACTGTTTTTCAATGATTGCACAGTGCGGACTAGCATCTGACACTGTGCAATCATTGCAAACAGCTCACTACGCAGTTCGCGTAGCGATACGCGTAGCTCTCGAAGTGTGAAGTGCACTTTGGGTAGTTACGCGTAGCACTACTTCGCGAAATACGCCCAGGTTTACACTGGACCCCAATATCTCAATGAAAGAATCGCCTTCCATGTACCCAATAGAAACCTCCGATCCACTAACCCCACCCTCGCAGAAACCCTGCACAACCGCAGAGACAGAATTGGTGGAAGACCCTTCTCCTACATCGCGGCAAAGACTTGGAACGAGCTCCAAATCAACATCAGATGTGCCCCGACTCTACACATCTTCAGGAGGACCATCAAGACGTGGCTCTTTGACTGACGGGAGCTGCTCCCCCAGTACCTTGAAACCCTTACGGGTGAGTAGCGCACTTCACAATTGCCTGATTGATTGATTGATGAAAATATGAGTGTGTAAGTGGGTGTGTGAGTAGCTGTATGGGTGAGTGAGTGGCTGGTTAAGTGCTGTATGGATGAGTAAGTGGCTGTGTGAGTAGGTGTATGGGTAAGTGAGTGGCTGTGTGAGTGGTTGTATGGGAAAGTAATTGGCTGTATGCGTGGCTTAGGGATATATAAGTTGTGGTATGGTTTAGTGAGTGGCTGTGTGAGTGGCAGTATGAGTGACTAAGTGGCTATGTGAGTGACTGTAGAAGTGACTAACTGGGTATATAATTGACATTACGAGTGAGTGAGTGACTGTTATAGTAGGTGTTTGGTTAACTGAGTGAGTGTGTGAGTGAGTGTTTGTGTGAGTGGCTGTATGGGTGAGTGAGTAAATATGTGAGTTCTTGCATGGATATGTGAATATGTATGCAAGTGCTTGTTTAGGTGTGTGTGTGAGTGGCTTTATGGGTGAGTGGCTCTGTTGAAAGGCTGTATGGGTGAGTGAGTGGATGTCTGAGTGACACTCAGGACTCCATAGAAAGATAATTCAAAACCAGTGGTGATCTGCTTTTTGTTCACTTTCGTAATTATTTGATAGAATGGCTGAAGCTTCAACTTCTGTCCAGGATAAATATCCAGAACCTGTTGAGGATGAGGAAAAAGATACACTTCCTCCAAGAAAACAACGTGATGTCTGGAATCATTTTACAATACCTTCTCGGGAAAAGAAGGTTACTGCTAAATATGTGCAGTATTTGTGGCAAGCAGTTATCCAAGGGTGCCTCCAAAGAAGTATTCACATGGGACAATTTCCATTTGGAAACCCTTAAAAACAATGCGTGAAAGGCTCTACAACCAAATTAAGCAGGAGAAAGCAGGTGCAGCAGGACAATCCACCTATAGAGCACCCTTTGGGAGAAACATCATCAGCCACAGTCATTACGATACCAACTGCCTGCGAAGAATTACGTAAAATGGTTATAAACAACACATGCATGTTGCTATAAAAATGTAATCTGTGGGTGCATTATTTGATACAGTAAAGCAGCATCGTTGTTAGCTTTGTTTTTGCTTCCAGTTGCCACTTAAAACTTTTTCAACTCTGAAGCCAAATGTTTCTTTGCATCTCACTTACCTTACCCTTTTAGTACCCTATTTACTTTTCGTTAAAAAAAAGTAAAAAGCTGCTAAAAATCCCCTTTGCCAAAAAGAAATGCTTTCTTGTTAGAACCACGGACTGGTCAAACTAAGAGCTTTCGATGTGTTTTTAAAGTATCAGTGACTTCAATGATTTGAGACTGGGCATGTGTATGTGGCTGTATCAATGTGTGACCGGGCGTGTCAGTTGTGGTATTGGTGTCTGCATGAATGCATCAATCTCTGTATCGGAGTGTGACTGTGTGTGTCAATAGCTTTAGCAGTATGTGCCTGGATATGTAATTGGTTCTATCCATGTGTGAATGGGTGTGGATTGGATGTATGAGTGTGTGCCCTGGTGTGTCAGTGGCTGTATCGGTGTATACCTGGGTAGGTCAGTCTTTATATTGGTGTGTGCCTGGGCATGTCAGTGTCAGTCTGTAACACTGTGTGTCCGGGTGTGTTAGTATCCATATTAGTGTGTGATTGGGTGTGTCAGTGGCTGTATCAGTATGCATATGTGTGATCAGAGACTGTAGCCGTGTTTGGCTGAAAGGTTAAGTGGCTGCATTGATTTGTGACTAGATGTGTCATTGGCTGTAACAGTATGTGCTTGTGTGTGCCTAGGTTCTCTATTGGAGTGTAGCTTGGTGTGTCAGTAGCTGTATCAGTGTGTGTCAGGGTATTTCAGTATCTGTATCATGTGTTCATGGGTGTGTCAGAGGCTGTATCAGTGTGAGCTTGTGTGTGTCAGTGGTTGTATTGGCCAGTGCCTGGATGTCTCAGTGTCAGTAGTTTGTGTGTGTGCAAGGATGTGTCAGTCTCTGTATCTCAGTGTAGCTAGGTGTGTCACTAGCTGCAGCAGTGTGTGCCTGGGTGCGTTAGTGTCTAACAATGTTTGTCTCTGTGTTCAAGACTCTGTATCAGTGTTTGGTTAGGTATGTCAGTGGCTGTATCTGTGTGTCTACAGGTGTATGAGAGGCTATATCAGTGTTTGGCTTAGTGTGTAAGTGACTGTGTCAGTGTTTGACTGGATGTGCCAGTAGTTGTATTGGTGTGTAGCTGGGTGTGTCAGTGTCTGTATCGGTGTTTGCCTGTGTGTGTAAGTGGTGCTGTCGATTTGTGAACAGGTGTGTTATTGGGTGTATGAATTTGTGCCTAAGTGGGTCAGTGGCTGTATCAGTGTGTGCCTGAATGTGTCACTGGCTATATTAGTGTTTGCCTGGGTATTTCAGTGTCTGTAACAATGTGTGCAATGGCGTGTTCGTGTCTGTATTAGTGTGTGGCTGGGTGTGTCAGTGGCTGCATCAGTATGTGTATGGGTGTTTAAGAGGCTGTATCAGCATATGGCGTAATGCCTAAATGGCTGTATCGATATGTGAGTTTCTGTAAGGGTCTGTGAGTGGGTGTGTGAGTGGTTTTGTGGGTCTGAGACTTTAAGTGTGACCGCCTGTATGAGTGTGTGCGTGGGTGTCTGAGTTGCTTTAGGGGTGTGTGAGTGGGTATGTTAGTGTTTGTGTAGGTCTGTAAGGGAGTGTGTTAGCAGTTATATAGGTCTGTAAATGTGTATGTTAATGATTCTATGGGTTTGTGAGTGGATGTGTGAGTGGTTGTATGTGTGTGTGGGTATATGATTGGGTATGTGAGTAGCTGTATGGGCCAGGGACTGGGTGTGTGAGTCGCTCAATTGGTGAGTGTATAGCTTTATAAGTGGCGTATGGGTGAGTGAGTGGGTGAGTATCAGTGTATAGGAGTATAAGTAGGTGTGTGGATTTGTAAGAAGGTGTCTATATTTTCCTATTGTAGTTTAAAGCACCCTGAAAATGTAACGTTATGGAACAACACTGAAAGTACTAAATAGTTAAGGAAATTAGTCCAATACAAGGTGCCATTAATCTGTATGAAAATAAAAATAAGTGAAACATTAATTTCTATTGCATTTTTTTTAAATAAGGAAATAAACATCCATTTTCAAAGAAATCAGTAGAAATCTGTCGTGCTGTAAATATATTTTATAATGTAAACAAGCATTAATTTCCCCTTTGTTTCTGCTCTCTGTTTCTATACTTACACACAATAAATGAGGATGTACTTTTGAAAGAATCAGCATTGAACAGTGGGGAAAAACAATCATAAAGATTGTAGAAAAACAATACTGCACACTTTGTCACTGCAATTAAGCAACAGTGTGCAATGCACTGATTACACATTTTTAAAATGATTCTTTTACCTATATTTGCACTACTAATTTGAGAAAGAGTTTGCTGAAAATGTGACCCTCATTATCAGAACTACTAATCAATACATAAGGCACACTAGCATATGGTAAGCCTTATAAAGATATCACCCATGTTAGGCCAAATTATGTCATAATTACTGAGAATAGTTCTAGAACAAATACAGTATACCACTTTCACAACTGTAATCAACCTTAGAACTCCAATTCTAAAATCAAAAGATAAGAATTTAGTAGCTCAAAAGGCAGTATTTTCTTCCATTTGAGGTTGCTATCATTACATTCTGTCCATCCACTTTTAAGTTTTAACATAGACAGTGTAGTGACCTGATGTAAAAATAACTACTTCATGAAATATGACATCCATATTAGTATATATTCTACCGGGAAAATATATTTGTCCTGCTTTGAAATTTGGAATCTCTGTGTCCAATATAATTACATCTGCTCTGTATCATTGTAGCAATAAAAAAAGATATTTCCCACTTCTTCGTACATGTACTGTTGACATGGGATCTGATTGACAATGTGGGCAGGTATAGTTTTCTTTAACTTGTTTCTACAATCCATCACAATACACAGTTTTGCAATCTGGTAGTGTTTAATAAAGAAACAGCTCCAAATCTATTTCTGTACTTGATGTGAAAGAGCAATCTTCTTCACACTCAGGGTCCGATGAGGAGGTAAGTCCAAAATACATGTTTTATCAATAAGAACTAGCTAGAGGTGCGAGACTCTGTTATGTACGCTTTATCAGGGAAACCGTTGGTTTTGTTTTAAAAGCCCTCACCCACCAACCTAGTTGGTGGCATGCTTCATCATCGGGCCCACCACAGTGGCATCTAGCGTGCCCCGAGTGTGCTTCGATGCCAGTATTGCTGTGGAGCTGGTATACTTGCTGAGTGTGGTGTGTAGTGAGTGAGAAAGTGAGTTTTAAAAGCTATACAGTGTGTATCAGATGTGGCAAAAACATTAGCAGATTAACAGACCATTTTCTGACTCACAACCACACCCCAAACGACTTCACTTGGACTGTGATTGAACAATTTGAAACAAGGGAAATGAATGACAAATTTCTCGTTGCCAAGGAACAAATCTGGATATACCGCCTTTCCACACACCTTGAGGGTCTGAATGACTCAATACCATGGCATTCACTCACTCCATGAGTAAACTGATGCTAGACAACCCTTCCTGTACCCCGCTTTCTTCACAGTACAGTGCTCTCAGCGCACTCAAATAATCAAGGGGACATATATCCCTAGTGAACACACCACACAGGTGGCGTCAATAACATTGTGGTTACTCACCCTTAACCATAAGTGCACAATCGGTACTCCAACCCCGTGCGCACGCGCACCATAAAGAAGTGCAACGCACTGCTCAGTCGCAATGCGCATGCGCCATATTCACTGCCCCTCGCACACATGCGCATAGTACCTCGAATGACTAGGCACTCAGGGCGAAGCACCTACTTCTATTTCCACCATCTCACAGGTGCAGCCAATCAACCGATCTACTTAAAAACCCAACAATAGCCCTCAGAATTCGAATCTGGGCACCGCAGAAGGACGACAGGTCCAAGGAGGAACCAGACCGGTACTTCCAAGAGTAATGCACAGTCGATCAACAGTATTGGGGTAAGCAACTCTCTCCTTACAGGTTGTTTGTTAACCGTGCTTTTAAAAACTTTCCGTAGGGTCTTTTTCTCTGCCGAGTGACCCAAGGAGGCTTTTACATATACTAGCCTGTGTGAGGAAAAAGTATAATTACTTACCTGCTCTTCACCATGTCTAAATTTACGCTGTCTTAGCCCACCACCACCATTACTGTCTTATGATAGAATCACTAGTCATGCCACGAACATGACCACACCCTAGTCCAACATAGGACGAGCACACACCTTACCAGTCGGCAATGTCGTGTGTTACTGACTCACCATGCTAATTGACTCTACCTGTACGTCTGTCTTTGTCCTATATGTTATATGTAGTAAAAGCAAGAGGGAATCCCCCTCTACATATAGACGCACTTTAGGGAGTGCGACACATACAAAAGAAATATCACTATAATTTAGTATCACTTATTTGCACTTTTCTCTCATTGGTCCTGAGGAAAGCCAGTTTTTAAGGCCTGGCTGAAACATGTAGACCGCACTGGACGTAGGGAATCATAAATTCACCAACACGTCCAACAGCCTTTTTAACCGCTAACAGGGGCCCAGTTAATAAAACTTATCTATCTTACCCTCGGGTACTGGGACCCACTGTATAGCTTTTAAATCTCACTTTCTCACTCACCACACTCCACACTCAGCAAGTATACCAGCTCCGCAGCAATACTGGCGTCGAAGCACACCGGGGGCACGCTAGGTGCCACTGTGGAGGGACCGATGATGAAGCATGCCACCAACTAGGTTGGTGGGTGAGGGCTTTTAAAACAAACCCAACGGTTTCCCTGATAAAGCGTACATAACAGAGTCTCGCACCTCTAGCTAGTTCTTATTGATAAAACATATATAAATTGGGGATCCGGACTAGCATATCCAGTCCTCATTCTCTTCTTTGATCAGGCATACACTAGGCAGCGCACAGCTGCGAGAGTTAAACTCAAACCACCGCCAAACATGGCAGAAAACACCGGCCTCACCTTTTTCGAGGACGATGTCAGCGAAATCTTAGCTGACCCTGCTTTCTTGGCAGACTTTAATACCTCTACCACCATAGCGCAGACAAATGACTGGGACACACTAACTGAGAAGAAGCGGAACATGATACGGACCATCTTGCATGGCGTCATCCTAGCACAGTACCTACGAACCAACACTGCACCCACGGGCCTACTCGTTACCAATGCCCCGCGGATATTCCTAGAGGACGTCAACTTCAGGAAAGACTGGGCCCATATCGCCTGGCACTGTACCAGGGACTGGCTAATCCTAATTATAAAAACTGCCAAACGCCTTTCAGACGCAATAATGATAGAAATCCAAGTGACCGAAGCTCATTTCAAAACCACAATCACAGGCATCAAGAAGAAACTTGATGACCAGAACCGTGAAATGGCTGAATACAAAGAATACCTTACCCAAACAAAAGCTAAGAAGTTTGAAAAAGACCTAAAAAGATTCAGCTCTTCAAAAATCTACCCCTATGCTGATGAAACCTATATAGCTCCCAAGAAAGACTCCGACAACTCAAGTGACGATAGCTCAGCCTCAAGCAATTCAAGCACAGGATCGAATAAATCCAGAGGCAGAGGACGCCGCGGTCAACACTGGCAGCAACCTTGGCAGGGGCCACCACAGAGCTACAACTTCGGACCTCCACAATTCGGACCCATACAACCACCATACTTTGGATACCCTCCGATGTACGCACCAGGACAAATGCCATTCTACCCGGGCAACCAGAACCGCAGGTACCATTTTTTATCACAGGGCCGCAGGACATGTGGAAGAGAAGGACGACCACGCAGGTACACTGGGCCCCAGAAGAAGAACCCGTCAGTTCCAACACACGGAACAAATCCAGAGAACAAGCGGGACTGAGCAAGTAGCAAACATAGACACCAGCATGCCTCTGGTGTTCAACATTTCGAGCACACCACTCACCAAAAAGGAAACGGAAGTCCTCAACAAAGGCCTCTCCTTCGTACCAACCGCCAAACTTGATACCTTCAAGTTACATGTTGAACTTGCGGAATTTGTCAGAAAATTAAAGCTAAAGGCTTTTTTCGAAAAACAGGAACGAACAGAAGCAACCGATGAAATTCAAAACGAAACTGGCCTAAGACTAAAATCCTCCTTCATACCACCACCTACAAGTATACCGGCGGAGATAGCAGCCTTTGAACAGGCAGTCTACTCGGACATTGAATCACTACAACCTAAAAACACTTTCAACAACCTCTCCAACGTATATCGCGAGACCATCAAACGACTACAAGAAAACCCACCCCTGATAATCAAACCAGCGGACAAAGGAGGGGGCATCGTCTTGATGGACAAAAGTGACTATGACCTAGTGTGCCGCAGACTCCTGAATGACGAACGCAACTACAAAGGTCTGAGAGCAGACCCCACAGACGAGTTGAAAAACACCATCAATGATCTGGTTAAAAATGCCTGTGACACGGAGCAAATCTCGAAACAAGAGGCAGATTACTTACGGACAAAAAATGCCAAAACTCCCTACTTCTACATAGTGCCCAAAGTGCACAAGGGGATCATACCACCACACGGCAGACCCATCGTATCTGGCATACAATCCCTACTGGAACCACTCTCACGATTCTGTGACTTCTTCCTCAACCCGTTGGTGCAAAAAAAAAAAACGTCATACATTAAAGATACGAAACATCTACTCAACATCATAAAGGACATCAGCTTCGACCCTACAAAACAAATCCTAGTTGGACTCGACATCGAAAGTCTATATACTAGTCTCCCCCAAGATGCCACCCTACAGGTCCTACATGACGTCCTAAGGGAAACCCATTGGGAACACCAAACCCCAATAAGCTTCATAATGGACTGCGCCACCCTAGCGCTAAAAAAGAACTTCTTTGAATATGAAGGAACATTCTATTTACAGACAAAGGGAACTTCGATGGGGAGTGTTTTTGCACCCAGCGTGGCTGGACTATACGTCCACCACTTTGAACGTACCCATATCCATGGACCCACCAATCCGTACATCACCAACATCAAAATATGGCGCCGTTATATTGATGATATCCTCATCATTTGGGAAGGCGACCAAACGTCATTAGACAACTTCATTGAATGGATCAACAACTGTGACGCTTACCTACGCTTCACATGTTCCAGCAGCCGGGATGAACTGCCTTTCCTGGACCCCCACATCAAGGCTGAGAGAGGTGGCCTTATCACAAAAACCATTTACAAACCCACTGCCAGGAACTCCCTCCTCAGGTTCGACAGTTTCCACCCGAGACCTCTGAGGGAGAATCTGCCCTACGGGCAAATTTTGCGCATCAGACGCAACTGCAGCAACACCCAGGACTACAAATCACAGTCAACAGCCTTAGTCCACAAACTAAAGGACAGAGGATACCCCACCAAAATCATACAGAAAACATGCAAACAGGCACGCAACCAGAACCGAGAAGCCCTTTTAGAAACCATCAACAAACCTCCTGAGGAACCACAACTTACATGTGTGACCACTTATAACACCGTGTCAAACCAAGGGTCCAGCATCATCAACAAAAACTGGAGAATCATCAATTCAGGTCCAAGAAAATGGGAAAGACCACGATTTGCATACAAGAGAGCAAGAAATCTAAAAGACCAACTAGTATAAACCAGACCCAAGCCACAGAAGCAAGCATCACAGAACACTATTATCAACGCCTGGGGCCTTCCAAAACTTACTGGCCACCAACCATGCAATAACTGCAGTGTCTGTCACCTGACTTCCCCTTCCAAAACCCTTGCATTGGAACCTGGCAAAATCTGGACACAACGGCAGTTCACCAACTGCAACTCCTCCAACCTTGTGTACCTAATAACCTGCAGATGCGGTCTCCGATATGTTGGAATGACCACCCGCAAAGTCAGAACCAGGATGACGGAATATAGGAGCACCATCAGATGTGGCAAAAACATTAGCAGATTAACAGACCATTTTCTGACTCACAACCACACCCCAAACGACTTCACTTGGACCGTGATTGAACAATTTGAAACAAGGAAAATGAATGACAAATTTCTTCTTGCCAAGGAACAACGCTGGATATACCGCCTCTCCACACACCTTGAGGGTCTGAATGACTCAATACCATGGAATTCACTCACTCCATGAGCAAACTGATGCTAGACAACCCTTCCTGTACCCCGCTTTCTTCACAGTACAGTGCTCCCAGCACACTCAAATAATCAAGGGGACATATATCCCCAGTGAACACACCACACACGTGGTCGTCAATAACATTGTGGTTACTCACCCATTACCATAAGTGCACAATCGTTACTCCAACCCCGTGCGCACCATAAAGATGTGAAACGCACTGCTCAGTCGCAATGCGCATGCGCCATATTCACTGCCCCTCGCACACATGCGCATAGTACCTCGAATGACTAGGCACTCAGGGCGAAGCACCTACTTCTATTTCCACCATCTCACAGGTGCAGCCAATCACCCGAGCTACTTAAAAACCCAACAATAGCCCTCACAATTCGAATCCGAGCACCGCAGAAGGATGACAGGTCCAAGGAGGAACCAGACCGGTACTTCCGTGAGTAATGCACAGTCGATCAACAGTATTGGGGTAAGCAACTCTCTCCTTACAGGTTGTTCGTTAACCGCGCTTTTAAAAACTTTCCGAAGGGTCTTTTTCTCTGCCGAGTGACCCAAGGAGGCTTTTACAGATACTAGCCTGTGTGAGGAAAAAGTATATTTGCTTACCTGCTCTTCACCATGTCTAAATTTACGCTGTCTTAGCCCACCACCACCATTACGGTCTTATGATAGAATCACTAGTCATGCCACGAACATGACCACACCCTAGTCCAACATCGGAGGATCACACACCTTACCAGTCGGCAATGTCGTGTGTTACCGACTCACCATGCTAATTGACTCTACCTGTACGTCTGTCTTTGTCCTATATGTTATATGTAGTAAAAGCAAGAGGGAATCCCCCTCTACATATAGACGCACTTTAGGGAGTGCGACACATACTAAAGAAACAACACTATAATTTAGTATCACTTATTTGCACTTTTCACTTATTGGTCCTGAGGAAAGCCAGTTTTTAAGGCCTGGCTGAAACATGCAGACCGCACTGGACGTAGGGAATCATAAATTCACCAACACGTCCGACAGCCTTTTTATCCGCTAACAGGGGCCCAGTTAATAAAACTTATCTATCTTACCATCGGGTACTGGGACCACTGTACAGCTTTTAAATCTCACTTTCTCACTCACTACACACCACACTCAGCAAGTATACCAGCTCTGCAGCAATACTGGCGTCAAAGCACACCCGGGGCACGCTAGGTGCCACTGTGGTGGGCCCGATGATGAAGCATGCCACCAACTAGGTTGGTGGGTGAGGGCTTTTAAAACAAACCCAACGGTTTCCCCGATAAAGCGTACATAACAGAGTCTCGCACCTCTAGCTAGTTCTTATTTAATAAAACATATATAAATTGGGGATCCGAACTAGCATATCCAGTCCTCACTCTCTTCTTTGATCAGGCAAGTCCAAAATACACTCATCAATACATATATTTTGTCTTCTTCAAATACCCCAAAGATCACCATTATAAACTTCTATGCATCCTGTTGAATATCTGTTCAAACTTTACAGATCCACTACATATATCTCGAAGGTCTCTAATATGTGATGCACAATGTGTTATTATTGTTCTATCAGTATGTAAATGTTGCAGCAAAGCACACAGTGCAGAACACAATCTCTTCTGTGGTTTCTGTTTAATTGTCTAATTGAAAGAGCACGTTTAGAACATTTGCATAGCAGTCCACACCAGAGGGTTTTGAAAACTGGTAATAAAGAATCTCTCCCTCGTCATTTTTATTTTCCTAACAATTTATTTCTTCTCTATCATTTCTTTATTTCCAAAAATGTGACTACTCTCCTTTGAAAGCTTTCATTTTAGACAAATGATGCGTTTTTCATGAATGGAATACTGTCCTAAATGAGGAGCATAAACACTTTTAACCAATTGCACTCTTTAACACAACTTAGATCAATACTTACTTTGCTGTCATAAAATCCAACCACATACAAACCGGACAATGTTTTAACTTGAGATAAGGCTACATAACACTTCTTACTTAAACACTGTACTCCCAACATTAACCAATGCTGAATCTACATTTAAACCCTCAGATTTCTGAATACTTACAGCATATGCCAGAGAAACTGGAAACTGTTTCCTTCACACATATAAGTCTTTCACAAACAAAAAATGCACAATGGACCTTCCAATCAGCTTTATGCTATCAATCTGATCAAAGTTAATAGCTAAGTACTCTTTCACACTCCTGTGAGGAAAACTAATGAAATTAATAATTTTACCCATTGCACCATCAACTAATCCTTCTTCAACATTTACATATTGACATAAAGTTTTTCTACAGTTTTTGCAAACAATTAACAATTTCTCTAATCCTGCAGGTTATGAAACAGATTTTTCCATGGAATCCAATTTTGTTTTCAATCAATTCATTTAACAATACTGTGACACCATGATTTTCCATTTTTTCCATAGCTATCATTTCCAAAAGTTCTTCTTTTCCCAATTGCAGCAATTCTTTATTGAAAGAGGAGCACTCCACTAGTGTAGGCCTTAGGCACCCAATTGGTTTTCCTTCTTGAATGGAAGTGAACATTATCTCTGCTGCTGTCTTGTTTGTTGGAAACACTTTTTTAAGAAGGCGACTTTCTAGCAGATGATTTCCCTTTTTAGAAAAAACAACTACTTTAATATCCTTCAAAATTTTCCCGTATTCAACATAAGAAGCTTGCCACATATTCCTAAGTAGTTCTTTGTACTGGAAGTTTAGCTAAATGTTGACATTTTCAACATATATTTAATTTTGCTTGTCATTTAGTTGGGTAGCTAACTCTTCCAGATCAATAGTTTCCTGTCTTGCTAGTTGCATTGCAGTCTACACCTCTTTCATTGTAATGGCAGCTTCCATTTCAACTATTGGCTGTCCCTGAGGATCTTGAAGTAGAGGACCTGGCATTTGGCTGTTTCGTGTACTCTCCTAAGCTATCTCAGCAGCAATTGTTTCATCCTGTTCAATGTCATCATGTAACACATTCAAATAGTTAGGAAATACTGAACACTCAAAGCTACCCTTTGCAGCATTGAAAGAGTCTTCATAGCAGTCAAACTCTCCTACTAATTCTGATTCAGAACAGCAAGGCTTAAAGAGCTGTAGAAGTGCCAAATAGTAAAACTTTATTTTTTCAGCAATCTGGCAACTCAGTTTTCTATGATTAATTAGATTGCCTTTCTTATGTCATACCGAACAACCATCCCAACCCCCTACTGCAATTTTACCTTCTTCTATATTTTCTGTCACATTGTTTCTATATCTATAGTTTTTAAGTGTTCTATGAAGACATATATTTTCAAGATGTTGACTTCTTTTTGGATAGTAGGTCTCCAACATGTTTGTGCTGACAATATCTGTACTTTCTAGGTCAAATTCTACAAGGTACTGAATTCAGGAACAGACTGCAATACTCTAATTCACGTGCATGCTAGGCCTAGACTCACCCAAACCATTCTTCTTGACTTTGAGAATAAATCAGCTAAGCTCAACCGATCACAGCATTCGTAGGAGCCAATTTTCATGTGTGTAAGCATCTTTAAACTGAAACTGTACAGTTTCTTTGTTAAAGACTTTACATCAGAAATCACTTCCTCATAACTTTCATCTGCGTCTTTTCAAATTTCATTATGTATGAAGTAGCATAACGAGCAACAGCTATGGAGTTGTCTGCCACAAACTGAATATCCATATTGGCATTCCACATTTTGAGAGTGACAGGATTGTAGTCTTTGATTCATTTTGATGTGTGAGAAAGTAATTCTTTTTGCTCTATTCACCTCAAGTATTTGACTGTTACTGATGGTAACTGACTCTGACTCTGCTAACCAGGCCCAGGGTCAGTGCTCTGATTAAAAAGGTATATGGTAATTAGGTATAATTATTGGAAATGCAGACTATCTTTAAAAGTAAATTATGTGCAAATTCGCCTTTGGAATTAAAGATACTTCAAAAGTGGTAATCTACCTTATTTGTACATATAAGTAACCCCTAAGGTCTCCCCTAGGTGCTCCAGTGGTGGGGTGACATGTAAATAAATGCAGGGACATTATAAGATATGTGTTATATGCCCTGGAGAGGGAAAAACTGCCACTTTCAGTTTTCCCCCTTGAAGATGCTTATCTCCATAGGGTAAAATTGGGATAATTTATTTAAGTATAAATATTGCTAAGAAGGGACAAAATGTCATTCAAGGAACGTAAAAGATGGGCAATATTAAATCCAACAACTCGCCTCTGGTGAATTTATCATAACTAGCACTTTCTTTTCTGTGAGCAAAAATCCAGCAATCAAGCAGCCTCTCCAATTGGTCAGCATTAACAGGCTTGGCCAAGCTGTTTTGATGAGGTGATAAGTGGCCTGCAGAGAGCAGAGGTTACCTTTTATAGGGAGCTCTGCAGCTGCAGAGATCAGGCCAGGGGCTGGGTAAATCAAACTGGTCTTCAAAGATAGCAGGACAGTAAGGAATGCCAGCCAGGCAGTCCACCTCTTCATGTACCCCCAGCCAGATGGCAGGCCTTGGAATGGAATTTGCGGAGGGGCTGGAGGGGGAGTATTAATGGAAATGGGCCACAACAGTAGGTCAGTTTAGCCAGGTCTTACTCTCCTGGAGAGGAATCCTTCATCTTGAATTTTAAAGTGCAGTGCTTTGTGGGACCAGAATATGCCACACTTTGGAGGAAGCTGTAATGCTTTTGGGTTGTACCCGGCATCTCATTGGATGAGAGTACCCGCCTGCTAGTCACCACAGATCATTGAATACATATGTGAGAGCTGCATGGCAACTCAGATTTTGTGCCTGAAACTACAAGGAGAAGGACTGCCCTGCTAGAACTCTATTCTGCAGCCCGGAGGATTGCAATATAATGAGGGATCCTGTTGCACATTTAGAACTACAGCCCTGAAGACTTTGCCTTGCCTCAAAAAGAATATTGAGTGGACTCCCTGAAAGCAAAAGGTAAATAGAGCTCCCTTCACCATCTCACTCAAGAGGTCCCTAGCCTAGAGTGTGTCCTGCGTACTTTTAAGGATTTGGCCAGGTATATTATGGGAATTTGAGTTCCACACTTCCAAGAACCTTCTCAGTGCTTCTAGACCCTTTGATTTATATTTTGGACACGTTAAACCTTTATGTTCAACTTCAGTAAGAGGTTCCAGAAGTTTGGAGCAACTTTTGGAAAAATCTCCATAAGTGGACCGACCCGACGTCGATAGTCAAGCCGGATAATTTCACCCGCAACCCAGACTCGATTTCAGGTTTGTCCTGCTAAACATCTCCAAAGCGCACAACTTCCAGGGGATGACCTGGGGCTCCCACTGAACCAAGCTGGAGAACCCACTGCAAATCTGGCCTTACTATGTTCCTTGCTCGTTGTTTAAAGAAAATCCTCCAGAAAGTTTCTAAGTGTGAAAGGTAAACTTTTGACCGGGCCTCCCCATTTGCGTATCCAACCAGGGCTCCATCACAGTTGGCCTCAAACTTAGACTTTGTCCTGATCATATGGGACTATATTTCCCAAGTTGGTGCAATAACATTTTTAAGCCCTAGAAAGTGTTTAACCTTCAGAAATTCATATCTCCAATTCCCTATTTTGGATTTTTGTCATTTTAAAGATAAAAATATTCCATATTTAATATTTTCCTAAATTGGTGTTAGATTTATAATGTGTGTTCTGTCTTACTTATTTAATGTATTGGTGTTTTTAAATGCTTTACTTACCTGTATCCTGAGTTAAGCCTGCCTGCTGTCAGCCAGCTACCAACGGCTGAGCCATAGGCTACTGTATTGGGAGCTTGAATGGACCTTCAATTGTGTTGGTGCCTTTATTGCTAGTTGTAAGTGCATCCTTACCCCTACTAATAATCCGCCTTCCAGCATGATGCTTGTCATCTCCTCAGGTTGTAGGTCTTTTGAGTGATTTTCAAGGAAGTGTATGTCTGACGGTAGACTAAAACTGCTGACTCTTCCTTTGACAAAAATAGGTCCTGGAAATCCAAAACAACCTTTTGGGGC
The DNA here is from genome assembly GCF_964263255.1 of Lissotriton vulgaris. NCBI lineage: Eukaryota > Metazoa > Chordata > Amphibia > Caudata > Salamandridae > Lissotriton > Lissotriton vulgaris. The sequence continues at coordinate 659,199,453 of NC_141689.1, forward strand.
CGATTCCGACCTCGCTCGGATGGCTCTGATCGTGATCCAGCCGGGAAAAGTACGAGCCGGATACGTGTTTCCCGATCGACTCGTACAACTGTACAAGTGAGCAAGTACAATGCGGGAAACGTGAAATCGACGATCAAGACGTTTCCGGGTCCGTATCATTCCGTACGTGTCAGCCATAAGCGAACCGCGCCATGCAATAAAGGCTATTTCACCGAGCCAGTACTATATACAATTCGGACAGCTGGATCGAGACAGAGTTTCTGACTCATAAAAGCTCGGGGAAGCTGACTTCGGGAGTCCATGCCGGACCCCCCTTCACCCGTAGCCTTAAGAGTCTGATATGGGTGACCTAATGGTCCCCCCAACATGTGTATGCACGGTGCAGGTGGCACAGACACGTCCCCTCTACAGGGGGCACCCTTTTTCACAAAGTATCTTTTTCATCAATGGGAGTCTATTCACGCTTTGTACAACAGGCTCCCATTGACTTGCACGTGTTAGCATTGTACTCGGGCTTTGGAGCCATGGAGTACGAGTCGGTCGGAAAGCACTCTGGATCTGACTCAGACGGAGGGCTTTCCCAACAAAATTGGAATCGGCCCCTTAGTGTAAAATTTGCCTTTCCCTCTGTACTTCCATTGACAGAACTGCCCACATCTATGCCCACATCTATGTGAAGTGAAGTAGTGTGGCTCACTGGTTAGAAGCGGCAGACCCGAGAGCAGAGGACGGCCCGGGACCAGGGTTCGATTCCCGGTGCGGCAGGTTTCTGGACCAGGGTCAGCGGACTCGATAATTCTCTCGCCTCGGTGCCCACTCTGATCAGCGATCACACTCGGCAACTCTGGGCATTAGCTTGCCTCATCTTCACTAACGGCCCCACCAGACCGCCGGGGATGCCTGGTCTCACCCTGGAGATACCCATTAAGGGACCATCTCTCAGGGAAGCCAGGAAGGGTTTCGCAGCGGTCGAAGCGCCTTGGGACACTCCGGGTAAGTAGTGCGCTATATAAATGCCTATACATACATTGAAAACGCAGAACTTGCTGTGTTAGGCTTTTTTTGTCACAGCCTTTTTGGGTGGTACATGTAACATACAACAATACATGATTATGAGGAGAACCTCTTGCTTGGTACTCTTTTATGCCGATAAAAATCAGCTGCTTCTCCAAAAGTTGAATTTGTTTTGGTGCAAATGAAGGCAAGCATGGCTTGAAATCTGTGATTAAAATACCTACATACATTTGTAGGAATCAAAGAGCAAAGTTGTCCTGGTGTCTTCAGAATGATGCCCTTAATATTATAGTTTTCTTTTCTCAAAACGTCATGTAAGTCAACCGATACATACTCTGCATAGCTGAGGGTCACAAACTAAGTTGGTGTACCTAAATTTTATAACTACATTTTAGTTTGCCATGACAACAATACCAATATTCATTGGTGCCACGTTGGAATGCCTTCAAATGTATCAAATTATATTCCAACTCCTCATCTTTTACATTTATTTTATCAATAAGTTCCATGCAGACATATTTATTAGACTAACTCCTGTATTAAGAATATGATTAACATCGTACAATAGTCTAGACAAATCACTTTCAAATAACAGTTGGATATATATGGAATGCTTTGATGAAATCTAGGATCCTCTGAATATTATCTGGTTGATCTGTACCCAGCTGCTGGTATTTGCACTGGGTGGTCATCATACCATCTGCCTTCTCCAGTTGGAAATAGTTGTGAAAAACATCAGGCTTCTAAACTTTTCTCCCAGGCACTCATTGAAGCTCATTTAGCTTGTTTTTTCGAGTACAGTTCAATGGCATCCTCATAACTTCTTTTGAATGCAGTGGGTGTATACTGTATTGCTCATAGATTTCTTCAGATTTAGTTCTATCCACTTTTTCAAACTACCCACATGAAGGAAACATGTCATCCTCCATGCAACCCTCATCAGTGAGAACATCCACATCTTTGTAATACACATTATTCTGTTTAAGATAGAATGTAGCATTCTTCAACGTATTCACGTCCACTAGTTCTTGCCAGATTTTATAGTTTTTTGTGGGCACACCATTAACTAGAATAATACCCAGTTCTATATCTCTTCAAACATACACATTTTCAACATTAAGTTTTAAATCTAATGGTAAGTACACAATTCTACCTTTAAGGCTGTTCTGTAGCTCAGTCAGTGGTAGTTGCCCTGTCTTTGGTTCCATATGAACTATTGCTTGCAATGGGTATACAGATTGTATCAATATTGTTTCATAACATTTTGATGTAAAAGTTCCTCTGGAATTTGAAAAAAACCTAACATATTATGTATTGCTCTCACAGGCATTGTGTTGACGTCTAATTTGTCATAGCAATACTTACACATGATCTGCTGTGTTGACAAATCTAACCATTCCTCCACAAATAAATGCACAGCAAATTCTAGCCACTTTTCTCTGTTTTCCTGCTCGCTTTTGGAGTCCATATCAACATTTTGTGTTTGGTCTTTGTAGCGAGTGCACCGACAACATTTACACACATAAGTTGGTTTCTGTGTAGAACCTGCATTAAACCTTACTATTTCTCATACAAATTTATGATTAATAACATCTATGTTTTCTTCCAATACACCTGGACAAACAAACTCCTCATTTTCCACAGACTCTACTTCAGGACCGAAGAAATGGAATTATATTTCATCACAAACTTTTCCAACAGCTGATACTGTACCATACAAAAGTGCTTTGTTAATTTCTCCTAAACACAGTGCTGGAATATTTACAAGTAAAGATTTCTAGCAAAATTTAGCATTTTGTAATGATGAACAGCCAACATTCGGAAATTATGAAAGGTCCTTGTGCACACTTTCTTGGACAGATACACCAATGAATGTCCTTGTAAATTAGTATATTTTCTTACTTTGCACGGATCTAATATTTGCAACATTACAATTTCCTACTTCACACTTTTACCTGGGAAATAAAATAGAAAAAGTCTTAATATATCTATTGATTCCTGGCAACACTACAAATACTGCTGCACTCCGATTTATACCCAGGAACATGCCTATGCCTTACTTGTACTTCTTCAGCTATCTCTTCCTCTACATTTCTAGGAACCGTCTCTTCTTTTTCAATGGGAGTACCATCTTTTACCTCATAGCATTGACCAAATGTTTCAACTGCTTGCACTAATGTGTTCACTTGCAGGTAGCTTTGTTCATCAAAGAAAGGTGCAGTACAAGACATATGCTTACATTCTCCTCTGAAGAGTTTACAAAAATATTTTTTATTAGAAAGGTTTTTTTTCAGGCTTTTTCTCTTGATAGAAAACACTATTGTCCAGTGTTCTCATTCCTTTTAGTATCAAAATAAATAATCTCCGCTTCACAACAGTTGCTTTATCAACTACACTCTCAATATGTTGTTTTTGCTTCAGTGTTTGCTTTTTCCTGTACTGCTGCTTCATGTTTTGTACCAAATTATGTATTACCGTACTACGAAACATTCTCAATTTTGTTTAAAAATTGTGTCTGTCTTCTTGTTTAACTAGTTGTTTTCTTATAAGATTTCTGATTTTGAATGTATTTACTCTTCTACTTTCTGAGCTGTTTTTAAACATCCATTTGTATTAGCATATTTATGTAAATTTTCCATTTATCACCATTATATTTAAAGAAACTTCTTTGTTTTCTTACCAGCAGCTCTTTTCTTTTTAACCACATGCTCTGAATTATGTCCCTTTTCACTGTCAGTTGAAAGTAGATAACACTGTTTCCTCTTTGATTTTCTTCTTTCTGTTCTTTTGGCACTGTTAATCTTCTTTTGTAAATACAAGTAGATGTCTGAAAAACAAATAAACAATACATGCACGTTTACATTATATACTATTAAATTGTATCCAATAAGCAATTAAATAGCTACATGAGTAGTTATATCAGTGTGTAACAGGCACTGTAAGTCTTCCACTTAGGATGTATAAGTGAATTTATTAGTGTATGGATGAGTGACTTGGTGGCTGTGTTAGTGGGTGATGTAACTGTGAGTGCAACTGACTCAGTTACTGGAGGATACAAATGGTGCTGTCAGGGCATGTGAGTGAATATGTAATTGCTTCAGTCACTATCTGAATGGGTATGTGAGTGGCTCTAAGCTTTTCTAGATAGGTATGTGAGTCACAGTATGAGTGGGAGACTGGATGTATGGGCCTATAAGTGTACGTGTAGCTCACTGAAACTTCAAAGTACATATCTTACCTTTTAGGCACATATCACCCTGCCTTATCTTCTCTGGGTGGGTCACCGGATGTGAAAGTAACCATGTCCCTATATGACTGGCTCTGTTAGTGACTCTAGGGGTCTGTAAACGTGTATGAATTCGCTATATGGGTTGCTTACAGGCTGTCTTAGTGAGTGTTGGGGTATGGCACTCATGTGGAACTGGCTCTGTTACTGCTGGATACATAAGTGATATGTGGGCGTGTGAGTGATGGTGTAAATGCCTCTGTCATTGTCTTACTGGGTGTGTTAGTGGCTCTATGCTTTTGAACATAGGTATGTGAGTCGTAGTATGGTTGGGAGACTGGATGCATAACTGGGTGTACGGGTCTGTAAGTGTGTGTGTAGCTCACTGAAACTTCAAAGTATGTCTTACCTTTTAAACACATAGCATCCTTCCCTGTGGCTTGCCTATAGCCTACCTTATGGGTGACTTATATGTAGTAGAAGGGGGGTTTAAGGCTTGGGAAGGGGTTTTAAATGCAAGTCGGCCTGGCAGTAAAACTGCACACACAGGCTCTGCAGTATAAGGCCTGAGACATGTTTAAAGGGCTACTTGTCTGGATTGGTAACTTGGTAGTGTCAGTTCTTCCGTACATATATCTGTGGGTGTGTCATTGGATATCTAAGTAAGTAAGTAAATAGTTTATTGTGTAGTTAATTAAAACTATTACAATGTTCCATAACATAAAATATATTACATATTGCCTTCATGAACTGTTAAAAAAGTTCAGATGAATCAATGAATATCAAGCTTAAGAAATAATTAGCAATTTTTATAAGATCTGCTAATATTGTAAACATAATTCTTTCTTCAAATTCTCAAATAAGTTAAAAATGTGATTATATAACAAATTAATTGTGGTTCCTTTGAGTCCATGCTCATTAATATTGCTGATCTGCAGGTACGTATGCATTTTTCATTAAATTTTCTCTTAAGCAAATCCTGACGGCAGCGCCCTAGCCCTGTGCAGATACATAGCAGATGCGCAAAGTACTGTACTGCTGCTCCACATAGATCGCAGTCTTTTCGGCCATGGGCCCTCCAGATCAGTTGATCGGCATTGGACGGTAATTTCTCCATGCGCAACTCCATATACTTTGTTTTCAGATACGGCGAAAACGTTAAGGCCAGATATGCTGCTGGCTCAGGCTTTGTATATGCTTGTAAGAACATCCATGCGTGCGCACGTCGGCTTAAGGTTGCTTTATCTTCGATTAAAGAGTGAGAAAGTTAATCGTTATACACCACTCTTACACTCTAATGCTATTCAGGGTCAGGATTTAGTTGGCTTTCTAAAACAATGGGCCAAGCTGGGAATTAAGACAATAGGTTATTTTTCAATAAATGACTATGATACAACTTTCCTAGCTTTAAAAATGAAATATAAATTACCGAACGGAGATTTTCTGAAGTTTGCACAGATATTTGCTACACTAAAAGCCAAGGAATCGCTAATCTGCTTACATAAATATGAAATTATTGAAGCAATATTTAGATCAAACACCAGAATTGGAACCTTATACAATATTCTTTTAAGCATGAAGAATGATGACCTTGACAAAACCGAAAGAAAGTGGGTGCTAAAATCGAATAATCCAAATGTAGATCTAAACCAGGTATTAAATATGAGCCAAAAGTTATTGATGGCGAGTAATCTTAAGGCACAACTATATAAAACTGTTTTTGACCTTTATTTTACCCCCGCTAAATTATTTACATGGGGCAAACGGGAGAATGATTTATGCCCAAGATGCACTCAAGGGCTGGCAACCCTTACTCATATGTTCTATACTTGTCCTGATCTGACCTTAGTTAAAAATATGATACATTTTTTTTGGGAAGAAATTTTTGGACATAAAATACCAGAATCTGAAACTTTATTTGTACTTGGCCATGACCATACCTTACATTTGAAAAAATCAGAAGAAAGATTAGTTTTTATTGGCATGGCTGTATTTAGAATACTTCTATCTGCAAGATGGAAAGACGTAGATCCTCCAAGCTTTCAGATGTGGTTAGCACGCTTTTTAGCAGTTTACAGATATGAAATCGCAATATTTAAAACAAGAGGGCTTCATTTTAAATTACGAGGAGATATACTCTGGCGACCAATAACTGAATGGAAAAATGGTATTATGCCGGGTGGTATTGGATGATTGTTGAATATATCTATAATTGATCTTTGAGTTTACTTACAATGTATTATAATTTTATTTCCTCGATGTTATTTATGTTGCTCTCTGTAACCATTCTTTGAATTTCAAAACCTGCGATGTATTAATACTGCTGTATTATTTGAGTTCATTTGAGTTGATGTATTACTGCAATGATATCCTACTTATTATGCCTGAAAAAAAAAAAAAATAAAAAAAAAAAAATAAAGAGTGAGTTTTTGCCGCTTTTTTTATAATCATCTGAAAAGCTGTCCATGGCAGTTTCCTTTGCCAGAGAGCCTCCATCTTAGTTATTTTCAGTGAGGAATTAAAGTTCTTTGCGTAGTATGATTTTGTATCATTTTGCAGAGCTTCCCAGAGTGCAGAGTTGATAACTAGATCCTGATTCAGCCATATTTTATACCAAAATTTGATTGTCTCATAGCTTTTGTGTATTTCCTGTTTTTGTAATCCAAACTCAAGATGCACTTGGGCTGGCGAGGCATCACATGGCAGATGGAATACTCTTTTATAGACTTGTGTTTGTATTTTGTCTAATAATAGCGCAGTTTTCCCATGATGAACCACACTTCCATATGCAATAGTCTGTAGTAGTTTTGCTTTCATAACTGCAAGGAGTGGGGCGAACGATGGCCCTTTTATACATTTTAGAATACTGCAAAAAGCAAATAGTAGAGCAGTTCCCCTTTATTTCCATTGTTTCCTGTTGCGTAGCAAATGAAAACCTTGGGTGTAAGGTTAAGCACACATATTTGTAGCTATCAACTACTTCCAACTTGATGTTATCAATTATAAATTTTGGATGTCTCGTTCGACGGTTTGTTATAATCATGACTTTTGTTTTTTTATGTTTATGTCCATTAGATTTATTTTGGTATAATCCGCTAACTCATGGATTGATCGTTGTAATCCAATTCTCGTGTGGCTTAAAAGTACAACATCATCTGCATAGGACAAGTGTGTTAGTGGAAGTGTACTCAGCCGAGGTAGATGGGAGTTGACCCCCTCTAGCCTTGGTGTTAAGTCAGCCATTAATAAATTGAAAAGGTACGGGGCCAATACACAGCTTTGTTGAAGCCCTTCATTAGTGTGGATCCTCCGTGTGAGCCGCTGTCCATCGGCAATCTTAACCTGCATCCAGGTGTTCGTGTAGAGGTCGAGGATTGGATTTAGAAGTGTGTCTGGTAAGCCCTGTTGCTTAGGTTTGGCCCATAATATATGTCGATTGACGCGGTCAAAGGCCGCTTTGAAATCCACAAAGCATAGATGGAGTGCCAGACTTTGTCTTAGGCTTTTATCGGCAATTAGCCCTATTTCTAATATATTTGATATTGTACCTGTGCTGCGTGGAAAGCCCGACTGATTCATGGGAATTTTATTGTTTTCATCGGACCAGTTTATCAAGTCAGTTAGAATCAAGGATGCATAGTATTTGGCCTCTGCATCAATCAACGCGATCAGGCGATAATTTGCGGGATTTGTACGATCTCCAGCTTTATATATTGGCTTAATAATCGCACCTCTCCAACTATCTGGGATTCTACTAGTGGTGCTGATCATCTGAAACAGACTACTTATCTTGCATGCCCAGAAATTGGGGTCCTGCTTATAAATTACCTGTGGAACACCATTTTTGACCTGGTGCACTGTCCAGCCGACTTTTTTTTCATGATCTGTAGAATTTCTGTTTCAGCATAGGGTTCTGTCAACTAAGATGCATCTTCTTTCTGCTTTCCATTTGGCTTCGTCATGACTGTGAATAGATGGTCCGTAGTATTTGAGAAAGTTGAAATTAAATGCTGTACCCATGCGTGCTCAGTAACGCAGGACATGTTGATAGTTTTAACATTTCTATTCATGGAATTCCAAAAATGAAGCCAGTGTCTGGGTTCAGGGACCTGTCTTGTGTGTGGGCTATCTACCAGCAGTGTGTAGGTGTAGCCATTCAGAAAGAAAAGAATTTTTCTTTCTTGTTATCCCCTCACTCACCGGAGTTTCCTCACGGTGACATGCTTCATCATCGGGGTCATCCCAGTTCTCTACGAAAAGGGGCGTGCTGCGACTCTCGAGCTACGAAGGAGCACTATGAAGTGAAGGACTATGTGTGGTGAGAGTAAGTGGAGTGGATGTATGTGTGAGTGTTAAAAATACCGTGCTAGTGGGCCTCAATGTTTTATTCTGCTCCTAGACCGGTATGTTAAAAGTGGGGTTTGTACTGTGGACCAACCTGTGATGTGGGTTGGTTCAGTATCTGGTCAACATGTTTCACGCTACCCCTAGCGTTTCGTCAGGACCATACAGGGACCAGCCCTGTATAATACCACTCCTAAAAAACCTAGATTTAGGATTCAAATATTAAATTAGTGCGAAAAAAATATTTACAGTGATTGACGCTGTTCCAACTTGGTACACGCGTTGTTTTTTGTTCATTGGTGAACCTGTAAAAGATATGAACAGAACAATGTTAAAAATTACTTTGCCCCTATCTCAGCCGAGATCGGGGTCTTTTAGTCCCTCAGGACGTGCAATTGTCCATGCACGTTCGTTCATGCACGTGGTTTATATGGTGTGAGTTTTTCATACAAGGACGTGCATACTTTGGAGTCTGCTGTCTGTCGGCGATTGACACTGGAAGTGAAACTACCGTGAGAAATCGTGTCAAACATACAGAAAGTGACTTTACAGATTACAGTGAATACACAAATCAGACACACAAAAAGAGAAAAAGTATTGTCAATAATTACATTTGTTGGTGCAAAATGGCACATCATGGTCTCATGGGGGGGGCGGTATCGCCTCGTTGGAAACAATGCTACAAAGTTATTAAAGGTGTAAAAACAGAGTTAGTATTCTAAAGTTTCTACTCTTCAGAGTACGAGTCTCATGTGCCCAAAAGAGTTCTTAGGTCTGGATGGATATAACTTACTTCCTGATCAGCAATGCCGCATGGTTTTACCTAGCTGCTTCCCCTTGGACCGCATCTTAAGGAATGGTCTGTGGGTCTGGGTTTTATAGGTCTTGACTTCCGGTTAGAAGAGACTAGAATGTTGTAGCGGCCATCTTTGGAGGATGTGAATTGACCTAGTTTGGGTCTTTTTACTATTTCCATTAAGCAATAGGCCTAGTCACTAGATTTCATTGTTTACATGGGGATTTTTGCAGTTACGTGTGGGGATTCTCAAGGAGTTCTAGTTCCAGATTTAAATGGGTTAGAAATGTCATCTATTCAAGACACCCCATGGTATGTCATCGTTCAATCCTCTGGTATCTGTCTGGAGTTTAAAAACCCAGCGCTGTTCACGTTCGTGAAGGACTTTGTCAAGATTTTCTCTGTTTTTTACACATTCCAAGACAACCCATTTCAGATCGTTCGGGGTGTGATTTCTCTCGATGAAGTGGTTGGTCATTCGGGTTGTTGACTTTTTACAGCGGATGTTGCTTCTGTGCTCTACAATCCTGGTGCTTACTTTCCTTGTTGTCATGCCAACATAGTGCAGGTTGCATGTGCATGTGATCAAATACACCACTCCACTTGTGTTGCAGTTGGAGAATTCTTTGAGTTGCCATGTGGTGTTGTTGTTAAAAGTGATTTTTTTGGTTACTGAGGTTAGATGACATACGCTACAGTTGTTGCACGGGTAGTGTCCGTTCGGAAGTGGTTGCAGTCTGTTCGTGTTTTCTGTTGGTTTTGGTCTCGTGTGTACCAAATAGTCCTTCAGATTCCTTCCTCTTCTGTGACTAAACATCGGTTTAGGGATGTTTAGTTCGCCACTGTTCAGAATTGTCCAATGTTTATTCACGATCTTGCTCACTTGGTCAGATACTTTGTCGAAAGTCGTGATGCAGATTAGTCTCTCACTGTTAGTTGGTTGTGCTGTTTTCGGTTCCAAGAGAGCCTCTCTGAGAGTTATGGCCTCCATCTTACCACACACCGGGGCGCCTAACAAACCAAGTGGGGATTCCAACCAAGATTGGGATGAACTAACAGAACTCAAAAGACTACAAATTAAGACCCTGATACATGGCGTAATGATGGCAGAATATTTAAAAGTCAGTACTGCACCAAGAGGCCTAATAGTCCGTAATGAACCTTTCATTTTCCAAAACGACAAACAATTAAAAAAAGACTGGTCATTAATATCATGGCACTGCACCAGGGACTGGCTAGTCCTGATTATAAAAACAGCGGCTCGTCTATCCGAAACACTAAAGGAAGAAATACAGACATTGGAGGTCCACCTGAAGACATACATAGCTCCAGCTGAACTCAAAAAAAGACTAGACGAGTTGAATAAAACAATGACTGAATTTGAGATCAGTCTCAAAGATTCAAAATACACAAAATTGGATAAAGACAAGAAAATTTTTTCTCATGAAGTAGTCTATCCATACATACGAGACGACTACAAACCAAGCAATAGAAACCCCGGATACAACACAGATAGTGATGGATCCGATAGTGGCTCAGATTCGGCAAACTCGCCAAAAGTTTATAATTACCCTCCAAATAGAAAACAAAGGAGAGGTAGAGGAAATGCAGGGAGATACCGAGGCAATCAACCACAAATATGGCCCACCTACCAGCCGCCGTTCGGCCCTCCACCACCATTCTTCTATGGACCACAACAGTTCCCGCCGATGTACCCCCAACAACCATTCCAGAACTGGAATAGTAACCAAAGCAACCAATCTCGCCCTTTTTTAGGAAGAGGCCAAACGACTCAGAGAGCGAAGAACAAAACCGGCCAGCAGGTGCAATGGGCAGAGCCCGTGGAAGTTTCGAAACGCCACACACGGAGCAAGGGGCCGCCAGAACCGTCAACGAGCAACCCCCAGATCTAGTAGTAAACCTATCAACTCTGGCTCTGACGGAAATCCAGAAACAAGTATTAAACAAAGGACTAGGTTTCATACCAACACCTACTACGGACAAGTTCAGATTGTGTGCAGAGCTGAAAGAGTTTCTGAGAAAATTAAAATTACAGGTCTTTTTCAAAGACAACGAACAAACACAAACCTCGAGGTCGGACACGGGACTGAAAAGGAAATCTACTTTTGTTCCACCACCTCAAAACCTACCAGTAGAACTACTGGCCTTCGAAAAAGCTGTGATGAAGGATGTAAGAGAACTGGATCCTAACACCATAAAAGTCTTCAAAAACACAAGTAATCTGGAGTTCGAAGCGATCCGGGAACTATCAAATAACCACTCAATAACAATAAAACCGGCGGACAAGGGAGGAGCAATAGTCTTACAAGACACCGAAAAATACAGACAGGAATGTCTTCGACTCCTGGCCGATACAAGGAATTACATCATCATTAAGGAAGACCCTACAGAGAAAATAAGAATCAGCATAGCACACCTCATTGAGGAAAGTCTGGTGAATGACTGGATGGATAAGAAAGAATCCGAATTCTTAGTCAACAGTAAACCAGTCATCCCATACTTCTATACAATCCCGAAGATCCATAATCGCATGGAAGACCCCCCAGGAAGGCCAATAGTCTCTGGTATAGGGTCAATATTGGAACCGGTATCAAGATATGCGGACGCATTTCTCCGCCCCATTGTTCAGAAAACAGACACGTATCTGAAAGATACTAAAGACGTACTATGCCTTTTGAAAGAAACATCTTTTGACCCCACATCTAGCATTTTGATAAGTCTAGATGTGGAAAGTCTTTACACGAGCTTACCGCACAAGGAGACATTGGAAATCTTGGAAGAAGTTCTGTTTGAGGAGGAGTGGACATATCACGCACCCAGACATGTGGTACTGGAATGCTGCAGGTTAGCGCTCACAGAAAATTTCTTCCGATTTGAAGAGACCCTATATCGTCAACAACATGGGACCAGTATGGGCAGCACCTTTGCGCCGAGCATAGCGGGACTGTATGTCCATCAACTAGAGAAAAAGAAAATCCTAACCGCCACCAACCCCCACATGAACCACATAAAATTATGGAAACGTTATATCGACGACATTCTGTTGATATGGAACGGCAATGAGGAAGAGGCATTGAGATTCTGCGAATGGCTAAATGAACAAGATCTATTCTTAAAATTCACTAACACCATGAGCAGGAGCCATCTGGTGTTTCTGGATCTGAATATTTGGGCAAGAGACGGAATGTTGATAACTACAACACATCACAAACCTACCTCCAGAAACTGTCTCCTTACCTTTAACAGTTTTCATCCGAGACACCTCAAACAAAACCTCCCCTTCGGACAATTTCTCCGACTAAGAAGAAATTGCTCTTATAAATCAGACTATCTATCCCAAGCAGATGAACTAAGCATAAAACTACAACAAAGAAACTACCCGAAGAAAATGGTACAAAAGGCATGCAAAAGAGCTAGCAACAACAACAGAGAGGCTCTCTTGGAACCGAAAACAGCACAACCAACTAACAGTGAGAGACTAATCTGCATCACGACTTTCGACTAAGTATCTGACCAAGTGAGCAAGATCGTGAATAAACATTGGACAATTCTGAACAGTGGCGAACTAAACATCCCTAAACCGATGTTTAGTCACAGAAGAGGAAGGAATCTGAAGGACTATTTGGTACACACGAGACCAAAACCAACAGAAAACACGAACAGACTGCAACCACTTCCGAACGGACACTACCCGTGCAACAACTGTAGCCTATGTCATATAACCTCAGTAACCAAAAAAATCACTTTTAACAACAACACCACATGGCAACTCAAAGAATTCTCCAACTGCAACACAAGTGGAGTGGTGTATTTGATCACATGCACATGCAACCTGCACTATGTTGGCATGACAACAAGGAAAGTAAGCACCAGGATTGTAGAGCACAGAAGCAACATCCGCTGTAAAAAGTCAACAACCCGAATGACCAACCACTTCATCGAGAGAAATCACACCCCGAACGATCTGAAATGGGTTGTCTTGGAATGTGTAAAAAACAGAGAAAATCTTGACAAAGTCCTTCACGAACGTGAACAGCGCTGGGTTTTTAAACTCCAGACGGATACCAGAGGATTGAACGATGACATACCATGGGGTGTCTTGAATAGATGACATTTCTAAACCATTTAAATCTGGAACTAGAACTCCTTGAGAATCCCCACACGTAACTGCAAAAATCCCCATGTAAACAATGAAATCTAGTGACTAGGCCTATTGCTTAATGGAAATAGTAAAAAGACCCAAACTAGGTCAATTCACATCCTCCAAAGATGGCCGCTACAACATTCTAGTCTCTTCTAACCGGAAGTCAAGACCTATAAAACCCAGACCCACGGACCATTCCTTAAGATGCGGTCCAAGGGGAAGCAGCTAGGTAAAACCATGCGGCATTGCTGATCAGGAAGTAAGTTATATCCATCCAGACCTAAGAACTCTTTTGGGCACATGAGACTCGTACTCTGAAGAGTAGAAACTTTAGAATACTAACTCTGTTTTTACACCTTTAATAACTTTGTAGCATTGTTTCCAACGAGGCGATACCGCCCCCCCATGAGACCATGATGTGCCATTTTGCACCAACAAATGTAATTATTGACAATACTTTTTCTCTTTTTGTGTGTCTGATTTGTGTATTCACTGTAATCTGTAAAGTCACTTTCTGTATGTTTGACACGATTTCTCACGGTAGTTTCACTTCCAGTGTCAATCGCCGACAGACAGCAGACTCCAAAGTATGCACGTCCTTGTATGAAAAACTCACACCATATAAACCACGTGCATGAACGAACGTGCATGGACAATTGCACGTCCTGAGGGACTAAAAGACCCCGATCTCGGCTGAGATAGGGGCAAAGTAATTTTTAACATTGTTCTGTTCATATCTTTTACAGGTTCACCAATGAACAAAAAACAACGCGTGTACCAAGTTGGAACAGCGTCAATCACTGTAAATATTTTTTTCGCACTAATTTAATATTTGAATCCTAAATCTAGGTTTTTTAGGAGTGGTATTATACAGGGCTGGTCCCTGTATGGTCCTGACGAAACGCTAGGGGTAGCGTGAAACATGTTGACCAGATACTGAACCAACCCACATCACAGGTTGGTCCACAGTACAAACCCCACTTTTAACATACCGGTCTAGGAGCAGAATAAAACATTGAGGCCCACTAGCACGGTATTTTTAACACTCACACATACATCCACTCCACTTACTCTCACCACACATAGTCCTTCACTTCATAGTGCTCCTTCGTAGCTCGAGAGTCGCAGCACGCCCCTTTTCGTAGAGAACTGGGATGACCCCGATGATGAAGCATGTCACCGTGAGGAAACTCCGGTGAGTGAGGGGATAACAAGAAAGAAAAATTCTTTTCTTTCTGAATGGCTACACCTACACACTGCTGGTAGATAGCCCACACACAAGACAGGTCCCTGAACCCAGACACTGGCTTCATTTTTGTAATTGTACCTAGGAGGACGACCTGGTCTTTAGTAAACCTCCTTTTCCCTCTACTCTGTTGTGTATTCATGGAATTCACCAGGCCCCAGAATGCCCTAGCATCGGATCTTTTTGCATTGTATAACAATTTTGTCCAAAAGTTGTTTTCTTCGGTTTTCTTATCAATCCAGATTTGTTTTTTGTATTTCCTTTTTAATAGGCGTACTTCATCCCATATCTTTGACCGGGGACTCTGACATTGTGCCTTACGCAGGGCCTTTCTTAAGTGCCTTCTCAAGCTTAGTGATATTAGACACAGGTTGCTATTGATATATTTTCGGTTATTAGTTGTGCATTTGTTGACTACTCCTAATTCGGTGAGTTTTTCCAGGAAAACGGTCCATGTTTCCGGAACTATTTTATTTTCTAGCTCAAGTGATGTCATTAGATTTTTGGCTTTTAAAGCGATGTCCGGGAGAGTGTTACATGTCCACCTTAGACGTTTCAAATTAATTTTTGATATTTCCCCATCAATGACTGGGGCTTCTCGATGTTTAAACAGTGTTATTTTAAGTTTGATTTGCTGAGTTGAGTGATCACTATCGTCTGAGCATTCAATTTGAAAGCTGATCGTTTGACTAACAAGTGGGAGAGTTACTATTGTATAGTCCAGAGTTGAGCTCGAACAGGGGCCAATATAAGTGCAATTGGCGGGTCTATCTTGTTTTATTCTTCAGTTTAAGGCACGCATTCCCAGATGTTCAAGTTCTCGTATCAATTGCTGGCCTGTTTTATCATTATGGTTTTGCTCATGAAACAACTGCGTTTCTACAGCCCAGATTCCGTTTGCTACAAGGATGCTATCTTCTTCTTCTTGAGGAAGAAATAAGTTTGCATTAAAATCCCCGGTGAGAATTATCTCCCATGTTGGGTTTTCACAATGGTATTCTATGATGACATCTAAGAGTTTCTTGAAGAGATGTTTTTTTAGTTTGGTTTTTGGGGGAGCATAGATGTTGATTCAAATAATAGTGCTTGCCCCTGATTGTGTACCCAGGGCCATTCTTATTATTTGCATAGCTGGAGTTGTTGATAGCACTTGAGTTGTCGAGCTTTTTAATGATGTTGAGATGAAAACAGCAAGACCCCCCCTTTGCTCTTCCGTGCTGTTGCGTTCGTGTAGCATTAACATGATATCCTATCCAGCCTGGGATAGCTACAGGGCTGTCAGCCAGGTTTCTTGTAGCATAATCATTTCATAGTTATCCCAGGATGCTGTCTTTCCTTTGTCCTGTAGGGTTCCTTTTGCCCCTGCGATGTTCCAGGATAAGATTTTTATAGTGGGAGCTACTGTTTCTCCGGTTAGACTATAATTTGATTCTTCTGTCCATCCCTGGATGGACAGTCCCTGCTTTATTTTACTTTGTTGAGATATATTTTCCCCTTCTGCACCTTTTGCACCTTTTACTATCGAGGGAACTTTATTTTTTCCTGGACTTTTTTTTTTTTGTCCTCATAACCACCGTGTAGACCAGTGCCAAAAAGGAATCAACGGAGAATAACTGACTCAGTTTAAACTGGAGGGGACACATATCTTGAAGGCCGTCTATCCCACAGTCTTCCACCGTAATCCAAAGAGGCACTAGATCTTAATTTGCCATCCCGCAGCATATCTTGGAGTAGTTTTAGCAGCCATATAGGAGCCGGGCATGAACCGGGTAGCAGCTGTTCCAATGGTGCTGAACACAAAGAGCACCTTAGGAGATCAATCATTGGACTCGGGGAAAAAAAAACCCGAATACATCAATGAGGCACTTTAGTAGGTGCCAAAATGCCCTTTTTCTGCGATTTCCAGATCTAGCCAAGTCCATGACTGAGGTCCGCAATACTTGCCAGTCTCTAAAGGTAGGAGGTAAGGAGTCCTTCCATTTCCTGCAGATCTCTCTTCTTGCGAGCAGGATGGAATAAAAAACTAGACATCTAGATAGATGTTGTACTCCTTCCAACACTCCAAAAATAATCAGAGACAAATCCATTGTGACAGGTCTTCCTAGAGACTCAGTAAGGCAGTTGCTAATATCCTGCCAAAATGCTGTTAGTATCGGGCATTCCAAGAACATATGAGTATCCGAAGCAGCAATTAAACCACATTTTGCGCAAGACACTGTCTGACCTCCTGTAAATTTAGAGAGTCTTGAGGGGGAGTAATACGCCCTAGAGATGGTAAAGATGTGATTTCTGCGAAGCCATGATGGCTTGACGATACTCCACAAGAACTCGAAAGAAGATTTCCAAAGCGTTTGTAAGTTCACATCCACCAGAACAGAACCCCATACTGACTCTAGTAAACAAAGTCTCCATCTACCTCCTCCATAATAGAGTTGTACCATCTAGATATTTCTTTCTTTTCTGGCCCTCTCTTTAGTAGGTCGGAGATAAAGGGGCTATGTCCACCAAGTTTGAACTTATTTTTATTAGCAGGAGATGCTTTATAGGCTGCTGTCCAACTATAAATCTGGATATATTTAAAGCGTGAAAAGTTAGGGCCAATCTTGGCTTGCAAATATTCCCATGAAAATAAATCTCCCTCGTAGAAAAGGTCCCCCCAAACCTCCATGCCAGCCTCCCTCAGAGGGACTGCCAGGATGTCATCAAGCCAAACCGGACTTTCAGGTAGGTCCCACAACGGGGTTTTTTCGCAAAAGTAGTTTACTTTTATAGCTTTCATGATTTCTGCCCATGTTCGTGCAAGACCCTGTAGGATCTTCAGTTTAATTTTTTTTAAAAACTTAGGATTTCCAAACTTAAAAAGAAAACTAGAATGATTGATATTTTCCCCCTCCAACATTGCTGCATACACCATACCCACCCCCAAGGAGTCAGGATTCTTCAACAACATCCTTGAGTGGGATAATTGAAAGGCCCAAGCATAGATTTTTAAATCTGGAGCCGCCAACCCTCCCTTTTCACGTCGCCGTCTTAGTTTTTTCCAGGCGATTCGTGGAAGATGGTTGTGCCAAATGAAAGATGAAACATTTGATTGAAATTTAGCTAAGATATTTTGATCAAAATATAGGGGAATGGTATTAAATAAAAAAGAGATCTTTGGGAGAATAGACATTTTGATAAGATTGACCCTACCTATTAATGAGAGGGGGAGATGTGACCAGGATTGAAGAAGCTTACGACAGTCTTTAAGTACTGTGGATAAATTAACTTGGACTATTTTATTTATGTCTTTTACAATTGTTAAACCTAAATAATGCATAGAGGTGCTGGGATGAAGTTCTGTAGGTGGGTTCTCATCATTCCAGATAAGCATTTCGGTTTTGGCTGCGTTTATCTCATACCCCGACACCTGTCCAAAAGCGCTAGCCAGCTTCACTTTGGCAGGGAGAGCCGTAACGGCCTCTGATGTTAAAATAAGTACATCGTTGGCATATAATGCCACCTTCCTCGTCCAGCCTTGATAATGAAAAGGTTTAATGGCGGGCTCCTCCCTTAAATATTGCGCAAAAGGCTCGATGTAAAAATCGAAAAGTAAGGGGGAGAGTGGACACCCCTGTCGAGTTCCCCTGGTGATAGAAAAAGGGCTTGATAATTCTCCATTAACGAGAAGAGATGCAGAGGGATTGCTGTGCAAGAGACTGATCACCCTACGAAAACCATCCCCCACACCAAACTTGGCCAGGGCCTCCGACAGGTAAACCCAATTAACCCTGTCGAAGGCCTTGGTTGCGTCCAGCGTTAGTGCTGCCAATGAGAGCTTATTAGATGTTGCTATATCTATGGCACCAATTAAATCAAAGGTCAGTTCATATAGTTGCCTGCCCTTTAAGATGCCCTTTTGATCCAGATGAAGGACAGATGGTGCGATATTGGCCAATCTTGATGATAAAACCGTGGTAAAAATGTTATAGTCCACGTTCAGAATGGATATTGGCCTATACGACCCACATTCTTCCTTCGGTTTACCTGGTTTTAAGATAAGGGTAATAGAGGCACCATCCCAAGATGTTGGAGGAGACATACCTTCTAAGAGAATTTGGTTAAACAACTTTGTAAGAAAAGGAGCAATCGCTGAGTCTAAGAACTTATATAACTCAGCAGGAAGGCCATCGGGGCCCGATGCTTTCCCCTTCTTAGATTTCTTAATAGCTGATATCACATCACTCTCTGTAATGGGGCTGTCCAAGTATTGGGATTGTTCTAGAGAAAGGGAAAGTAAGGTAATATTATCCAACCAGCTCTTGAAAGACTCAACCGATATCACTTTGTCTTCTTTATAAATAACCTGAAAGAATTCCCTAAATGCCTCCCTGATATCATCATCTGAAGAGAGATTAGTGGTACCTATTTTTATGGATGCAATGTTGTTCCGGACCTGATCTACTTTGGTCTTCCAAGCCAGAAGTTTGCCTGCACCTTCGCTATATTCGAAGTGGCCCAACTTGCTGGCTTCCCACCTCTGTTGGATCCTCAAACTCAGAGTCGATGCCAGGGTCCCCTTCAGGCAAACAAAACAGGTGATGGACAGAATGTGGATCAATGTCACACATTCACCCCAGTCCAAAGATCTGGGCCCAAATCCATCGTTTTTTTGCACTCCACACCACCCTGGGTTAGACAATGGCGATATGCAAATCAGCTCTGACCCTGTGCCCCATGGGAACAGTCCAGTCCGAACTACAAAAGCCATGTCCTTCCCAGAACGGAATCAAGCATCCGAGGACCGGACCGGTTTCGAGGTAACACCTCTCATCAGCCCGGCTAGCTTGACTCCAGTGGTGTGGAGTGCCTGGGACCCATGTCTGAGCATCCCCAGCGCACCCATGGCGGTAATTGCAAACAAAACAGGTGATGAACAGAATGTGGATCAATGTCACACATTCACCCCAGTCCAAAGATCTGGGCCCAAATCCATCGTTTTTTTGCACTCCACACCACCCTGGGTTAGACAATGGCGATATGCAATTCAGCTCTGACCCTGTGCCCCATGGGAACAGTCCAGTCCGAACTACAAAAGCCATGTCCTTCCCAGAACGGAATCAAGCATCCGAGGACCGGACCGGTTTCGAGGTAACACCTCTCATCAGCCCGGCTAGCTTGACTCCAGTGGTGTGGAGTGCCTGGGACCCACGTCTGAGCATCCCCAGCGCACTTATGGCGGTATTTGCAAACAAAACAGGTGATGGATAGAATGTGGATCAATGTCACACATTCACCCGAGTCCAAAGATCTGGGCCCAAATCTATCGTTTTTTTGCACTGGTGTGGAGTGCAAAAAATACGATGGATTTGGGTCCAGATCTTTTGACTGGGATGAATGTGTGACATTGATCCACATTCGGTCCATCACCTGTTTTGTTTGCAAATACCGCCATAAGTGCGCTGGGGATGCTCAGACGTGGGTCCCAGGTACTCCACACCACTGGAGTCAAGCTAGCCGGGCTGATGAGAGGTGTTACCTCGAAACCGGTCCGGTCCTCGGATGCTTGATTCCGTTCTGGGAAGGACATGGCTTTTGTAGTTCGGACTGGACTGTTCCCATGGGGCACAGGGTCAGAGCTGATTTGCATATCGTAATTGTCTAAGTCAGGGTGGTGTGGAGTGCAACAAAACGATGGATTTGGGCCCAGATCATTTGACTGGGATGAATGTGTGACATTGATCCACATTCGGTCCATCACCTGTTTTGTTTGCAAATACCGCCATAAGTGCGCTGGGGATGCTCAGACGTGGGTCCCAGGCACTCCACACCACTGGAGTCAAGCTAGCCGGGCTGATGAGAGGTGTTACCTCGAAACCGGTCCGGTCCTCGGATGCTTGATTCCGTTCTGGGAAGGACATGGCTTTTGTAGTTCGGACTGGACTGTTCCCATGGGGCACAGGGTCAGAGCTGATTTGCATATCGCCATTGTCTAACCCAGGGTGGTGTGGAGTGCAAAAAAACGATGGATTTGGGCCCAGATCTTTTGACTGGGATGAATGTGTGACATTGATCCACATTCGGTCCATCACCTGTTTTGTTTGCAAATACCGCCATAAGTGCGCTGGGGATGCTCAGACGTGGGTCCCAGGCACTCCACACCACTGGAGTCAAGCTAGCCGGGCTGATGAGAGGTGTTACCTCGAAACCGGTCCGGTCCTCGGATGCTTGATTCCGTTCTGGGAAGTACATGGCTTTTGTAGTTCGGACTGGACTGTTCCCATGGGGCACAGGGTCAGAGCTGATTTGCATATCGCCATTGTCTAACCCAGGGTGGTGTGGAGTGCAAAAAAACGATGGATTTGGGCCCAGATCTTTTGACTGGGATGAATGTGTGACATTGATCCACATTCGGTCCATCAAATGTTTTGTTTGCAAATACCGCCATAAGTGCGCTGGGGATGCTCAGACGTGGGTCCCAGGCACTCCACACCACTGGAGTCAAGCTAGCCGGGCTGATGAGAGGTGTTACCTCGAAACCGGTCCGGTCCTCGGATGCTTGATTCCGTTCTGGGAAGGACATGGCTTTTATAGTTTGGACTGGACTGTTCCCATGGGGCACAGGGTCAGAGCTGATTTGCATATCGCCATTGTCTAACCCAGGGTGGTGTGGAGTGCAAAAAAACGATGGATTTGGGCCCAGATCTTTTGACTGGGATGAATGTGTGACATTGATCCACATTCGGTCCATCACCTGTTTTGTTTGCAAATACCGCCTTAAGTACGCTGGGGATGCTCAGACGTGGGTCCCAGGCACTCCACACCACTGGAGTCAAGCTAGCCGGGCTGATGAGAGGTGTTACCTCGAAACCGGTCCGGTCCTCGGATGCTTGATTCCGTTCTGGGAAGGACATGGCTTTTGTAGTTCGGACTGGACTGTTCCCAAGGGGCACACGGTCAGAGCTGATTTGCATATCGCCATTGTCTAACCCAGGGTGGTGTGGAGTGCAAAAAAATGATGGATTTGGGCCCAGATCTTTTGACTGGGATGAATGTGTGACATTGATCCACATTCAGTCCATCACCTGTTTTGTTTGCAAATACCGCCATAAGTGCGCTGGGGATGCTCAGACGTGGGTCCCAGGCACTCCACACCACTGGAGTCAAGCTAGCCGGGCTGATGAGAGGCGTTACCTCGAAACCGGTCTGGTCCTCGGATGCTTGATTCCGTTCTGGGAAGGACATGGCTCTTGTAGTTCGGACTGGACTGTTCCCATGGGGCACAGGGTCAGAGCTGATTTGCATATCGCCATTGTCTAACCCAGGGTGGTGTGGAGTGCAAAAAAACGATGGATTTGGGCCCATATCATTTGACTGGGATGAATGTGTGACATTGATCCACATTCGGTCCATCACCTGTTTTGTTTGCAAATACCGCCATAAGTGCGCTGGGGATGCTCAGACGTGGGTCCCAGGCACTCCACACCACTGGAGTCAAGCTAGCCGGGCTGATGAGAGGTGTTACCTCGAAACCGGTCCGGTCCTCGGATGCTTGATTCCGTTCTGGGAAGGACATGGCTTTTGTAGTTCGGACTGGACTGTTCCCATGGGGCACAGGGTCAAAGCTGATTTGCATATCGCCATTGTCTAACCCAGGGTGGTGTGGAGTGCAAAAAAACGATGGATTTAGGCCCAGATCTTTTGACTGGGATGAATGTGTGACATTGATCCACATTCGGTCCATCACCTGTTTTGTTTGCAAATACCGCCATAAGTGCGCTGGGGATGCTCAGACGTGGGTCCCAGGCACTCCACACCACTGGAGTCAAGCTAGCCGGGCTGATGAGAGGTGTTACCTCGAAACCGGTCCGGTCCTCGGATGCTTGATTCCGTTCTGGGAAGGACATGGCTTTTGTAGTTCGGACTGGACTGTTCCCATGGGGCACAGGGTCAGAGCTGATTTGCATATCGCCGTTGTCTAACCCAGGGTGGTGTGGAGTGCAAAAAAACGATGGATTTGGGCCCAGATCTTTTTACTGGGATGAATGTGTGACATTGATCCACATTCGGTCTGTTTTGTTTGCAAATACCGCCATAAGTGCGCTGGGGATGCTCAGACGTGGGTCCCAGGCACTCCACACCACTGGAGTCAAGCTAGCCGGGCTGATGAGAGGTGTTACCTCGAAACCGGTCCGGTCCTTGGATGCTTGATTCCGTTCTGGGAAGGACATGGCTTTTGTAGTTCGGACTGGACTGTTCCCATGGGGCACAGGGTCAGAGCTGATTTGCATATCGCCATTGTCTAACCCAGGGTGGTGTGGAGTGCAAAAAAACGATGGATTTGGGCCCAGATCTTTTGACTGGGATGAATGTGTGACATTGATCCACATTCGGTCCATCACCTGTTTTGTTTGCAAATACCGCCATAAGTGCGCTGGGGATGCTCAGACGTGGGTCCCAGGCACTCCACACCACTGGAGTCAAGCTAGCCGGGCTGATGAGAGGCGTTACCTCGAAACCGGTCCGGTCCTCGGATGCTTGATTCCGTTCTGGGAAGGACATGGCTCTTGTAGTTCGGACTGGACTGTTCCCATGGGGCACAGGGTCAGAGCTGATTTGCATATCGCCATTGTCTAACCCAGGGTGGTGTGGAGTGCAAAAAAACGATGGATTTGGGCCCATATCATTTGACTGGGATGAATGTGTGACATTGATCCACATTCGGTCCATCACCTGTTTTGTTTGCAAATACCGCCATAAGTGCGCTGGGGATGCTCAGACGTGGGTCCCAGGCACTCCACACCACTGGAGTCAAGCTAGCCGGGCTGATGAGAGGTGTTACCTCGAAACCGGTCCGGTCCTCGGATGCTTGATTCCGTTCTGGGAAGGACATGGCTTTTGTAGTTCGGACTGGACTGTTCCCATGGGGCACAGGGTCAAAGCTGATTTGCATATCGCCATTGTCTAACCCAGGGTGGTGTGGAGTGCAAAAAAACGATGGATTTAGGCCCAGATCTTTTGACTGGGATGAATGTGTGACATTGATCCACATTCGGTCCATCACCTGTTTTGTTTGCAAATACCGCCATAAGTGCGCTGGGGATGCTCAGACGTGGGTCCCAGGCACTCCACACCACTGGAGTCAAGCTAGCCGGGCTGATGAGAGGTGTTACCTCGAAACCGGTCCGGTCCTCGGATGCTTGATTCCGTTCTGGGAAGGACATGGCTTTTGTAGTTCGGACTGGACTGTTCCCATGGGGCACAGGGTCAGAGCTGATTTGCATATCGCCGTTGTCTAACCCAGGGTGGTGTGGAGTGCAAAAAAACGATGGATTTGGGCCCAGATCTTTTTACTGGGATGAATGTGTGACATTGATCCACATTCGGTCTGTTTTGTTTGCAAATACCGCCATAAGTGCGCTGGGGATGCTCAGACGTGGGTCCCAGGCACTCCACACCACTGGAGTCAAGCTAGCCGGGCTGATGAGAGGTGTTACCTCGAAACCGGTCCGGTCCTCGGATGCTTGATTCCGTTCTGGGAAGGACATGGCTTTTGTAGTTCGGACTGGACTGTTCCCATGGGGCACAGGGTCAGAGCTGATTTGCATATCGCCATTGTCGAACCCCGGGTGGTGTGGAGTGCAAAAAAACGATGGATTTGGGCCCAGATCTTTTGACTGGGATGAATGTGTGACATTGATCCACATTCGGTCCATCACCTGTTTTCTTTACAAATACCGCCTTAAGTGCGCTGGGGATGCTCAGACGTGGGTCCCAGGCACTCCACACCACTGGAGTCAAGCTAGCCGGGCTGATGAGAGGTGTTACCTCGAAACCGGTCCGGTCCTCGGATGCTTGATTCCGTTCTGGGAAGGACATGGCTTTAGTAGTTCGGACTGGACTGTTCCCATGGGGCACAGGGTCAGAGCTGATTTGCACATCGCCATTGTCTAACCCAGGGTGGTGTGGAGTGCAAAAAAACGATGGATTTGGGCCCAGATCTTTTGACTGGGATGAATGTGTGACATTGATCCACATTCGGTACATCACCTGTTTTGTTTGCAAATACCGCCATAAGTGCGCTGGGGATGCTCAGACGTGGGTCCCAGGCACTCCACACCACTGGAGTCAAGCTAGCCGGGCTGATGAGAGGTGTTACCTCGAAACCGGTCCGGTCCTCGGATGCTTGATTCCGTTCTGGGAAGGACATGGCTTTTGTAGTTCCGACTGGACTGTTCCCATGGGGCACAGGGTCAGAGCTGATTTGCATATCGCCATTGTCTAACCCAGGGTGGTGTGGAGTGCAAAAAAACGATGGATTTGGGCCCAGATCTTTTGACTGGGATGAATGTGTGACATTGATCCACATTCGGTCCATCACCTGTTTTGTTTGCAGGGTCCCCTTCAGGGTCGCCAGTTTGTTATGTAGGGGGTCTAATTTCGACCTCGAAGATCTATTGCTTAGGTCAATTTCCTGTTCAACACAAGCCATATCTGATTCTATAGAAGAAATCGTTTCGTTGTAACTCTTTCTCTGGAAGGCTACTTTGGCAACAATCAACCCTCTCAATGTTGCCTTATATGAATCCCAGATAACTTTATCAGATTAGTTCCTTCGTTAGATAGAAAGAAGTTACGTGTCTCTGTTTTTAAAAACAAAATGTCCTCCTCATTAGTGAGTAAGGAACGATCAAAGGACCAAACAGTCGAGGTTTTTTTGCTACCAAGTCCCATCACCAATTTAACAGCAGAATGATCTGAGAGGTGTGACGGGAGATATTCTATTGTTCTAACTGAATTGACCAGTCTTTGGGTCATTAAAATATAGTCTATCCTTGACTTATGGTGATACTTATAATTCCTGTAAGAAACCCCCTGTTGGTTTCCTGATCTTTGTCGCCAGACGTCAACGAACCCTTGCTGTCTCATGGCATCTAATAGAAAGGATCTGGTTTTAACAAAACCCTGGAGCGATTGTTGGGGGACTTATCCAAGATGGGGTCCAAGACAATATTAAAATCACCGGCTAAGATAATAGGTCCTGATATTGATAGTAACTGCAAAAAAATTGTTTCCAATGTCGTGGGGTCATCCTGATTCGGACTATAGTAGCCAACTATTGTAATTGAAACCCCAGCAATAAGAACTGTCGCTATAGCCCACCTGCCAGAAGAGTCCACAACCTTTGAGATTAGCTTAGCTTTGGCTCCCTTTTTAAAAATGATTGCAACCCCTCTTGTGTTGGATGTTTGTGTGGTAGTGACCATAAAATCAATCCATCTATTCTTTTTAATTATTACCAACATTTCAGTATGCGTAAGATGGGTTTCCTGCAACACCATGACTTGCACTGCCGATTCTTTCAGATATTGTAGAATTCTATTTGCACGAGGCTTTGTGCGCAGGCCATTGATGTTCCAGGAAAGGAGACCTATACTACTCATCTCTTAACTGATAGGGCAATTTAATTGATGTTGCATCAGAAAGAGACGCTTGTAATACTGTTAAATGTTTGTACCCAACAATTATATGTAAGATATGTGAGATATATAAAACAAGAATTACTATTCCAAAAATTTCCATACTGGTTATTGAGGACATTTTATATTTTTGCCACCCCTGTGCACTCACCCGCTCAAGGTGAGAGCCCCCCCGCCCCCGTGAAGAGCCCTTGCATTATCTAACCGGAACGTAATCCCAGTAGATAGTGCCCCACCGGTTGATCCCCTACAGAAAAGTCCAACCGCTGACTATTCAGGTAGGTAGACCTAAATGAATGATATGATTATTGTATCTTTTTTATATATATATTTCTTTTTTTTTTTTCTTTGATTTCTTCCCTTTTTTTTTCTTTCCTTTTTCTTTCTTTTCCCTCTATTTCCCCCCCTTTTTTTTTTTGCTTACCCTATCTCTCTCTGTCTCCTTTTAGCCAAACAGAAGAAGAAAGAATAATTTTAGTAAAGCTATACTATTTTTTGACTAATAAGTATTAAATGTGTATATAGTGCAATGTAGTGCCATGTAGAGATATGTGCCTCTGCTCATTATCTTCAAAATTAAGACTATGACAGAACAAACATCAAACATATTAAGGCCATTTAGTGCTAAGGAAAGGGGAAGTTATCTAAGACTTAAGATTTAAGCCAAGGTTCTTTCCATCCAAGCCCATTTATGGCTCATTACTGGTTATTCGGATCATTATTATACTTTAGCCCTAAGAGGCTGTTTTACCCAGATCCATTAGCAACTCATCTGCCGCTTGCACCGACCTAATGTTATACATCTTGTTGTTGTGCATAACTTTAAGAGCTGCCAGAAACATCAGCTGGGCTGTTGCCCCCAATCTTCTGAAAGTATCTAGGTGTTTGCCAAATTCCCACTGTTTTTCGAGCGTTATTCGGGACAGGTCAGATCTTATCAAAAAAGTAAAGCCTTTCCCAGACAAAGACTTTTGCTTCAGGGCCATATTCAAAATACGTTCCTTCAAAACGTAGGTGTGAAAATTAACCAAAATCTTTCGTGGTTTAGAACGCTGAGGATTAAGTCTAAAAGGGTCTCTATGTACCCTCTGGATGTCAACTGACAACTCCGCGGTAGTGTGTTCTAATGGCAAAGCTTCCTTCAGTAGTGAGACGATGTATTGCTTTATGTCTGACCCTTCGTAACCTTCTGGGACATTCAAAATGCGGATATTTCCTCTTCTTGCATTATTCTCAAGGGTCTCCATCCTCTCACTAAGGGCCAGATCTTCCTTTGTGAGTTTGACTATATCCTGCCTTGCCTATTCCAGATAAACTGAGTGGACACCTACTGTTTCCTCTAATACTCCCGTTCTTATAGTGAGGCTTTCGATTTTACTGTCAAGGGATTCGCAATAATTTTTGAACCCTTGTTGATTGGCAGAAGACTCAGCAAATCCTTTCCTTATCTCCTCAGTGAGGGCTGAGAACATCTCTAGTACAGAGGCTGCCGTCAACGGGGCTTGAGAGATTAGAGGAGGGACCAGTAGGGAATTAATCTCGGGTCGAACCGAATTTACTGAATCATCCTCAAGTGGCCCCCCAGATGCACCACCAACACCACCCAAATCGGTATAATCTAATTCTTCATCCTCTTGAAAAAAAACTGTAGTGGGAGCTTGAAGTTCACTCAATTGCTGCTCCAATGACGACTGTGACTGTGACTGATGTTGGTCTGGCTCTCTTCCTGGATCTAGTGATCCTCGCGAACTAGCCTCTACACCAGAGGTTACATCAGTAGCTATAACTAAGTCGATTGCTTGATCAGGGAATTTTCCGGCTTGAACCGACTCTTCAGATAGCACTGTATCCATTGATATGAGTGATTTAACAACTGATATAGTATTGCACTCTGATGTCGATGCCATACCTTAACTGTTTAAGCCTTCAGAAAGGTGTAGAATCTGCGGAATGGCTTTAAAATAGGCGCGAAGTGAGGGTGTTAGTTTAGAACCTGTAGGGAGTGATACTTTAGTGTCTTTGGTCTTGATCTTTGCTTTTGTTTTGGACCTCACACTTGGGGCTTTAGACTTGAATTCAGTATTTAAATATGAAGAAGGTTTTGCCTTGGATGATGTTTTGGTTACTTCTCCTGCTTCTGCTGCTTCTATCCCCCCTTCTAAGGTACCGGCCTTATTGAACTCTGCCTTCTTTTTTTTTCGGCTACCTCGACCACACTTAGCCCCGCTTTTGGGAGTATTAGGTAAGCCGTAAGTTGCATTAAATGCACCAGATGTTACTGACGTATTTTTATCAAGAGGGGTCTGTACGTGTTCCCCTACCCTGACAGCGTTAATGCCAAAATCAGACAGAGTGATATCTACCAGTTCCTGATCGATAGAGCTGACGCTAACCAATTCCTGCCCAAAGGACCCCTCCACTGTTGAAACAAAAGCTGGAGCTTGTGGATATCGGGGCACTTCGTGAGTGTCACCCTTAAAAGGAGAAACCACGCTTATTTCAGCATCTGTGGCAGTGCGTCTTTCAGGCTCTAAAGCTGTCTTTGAACCCTTGGGGGGAGAAAAAAAAAGATTCCTCAATCTTTTCCCTTTTCTAAGCTCCAGGGAGGCAATGCAGATCCTCGGACTAAATGAAGTGCCCGGTGTATTTAAACACTTCTCAGCAGGAGTTGAAGGAGGTATTACGATGTTGCTAAATCCTGACTGATGCGGAGTGCAAATGACTTCAAAATCTCCTCTACCCAGTTCAATGCCACTCTGACTACACCAGATCTCAAAGTTCCAAGCAGAAAAAAGCAACTTACTTATGGCTACTGAAGCCTCACCGTCACCCCCGTGACACCCGCTACCTCTGCCGCCGCACCCGCAGCCGTCCTCGTTGCTGCATACACTCCAGCCGAGATCGAGAGTGAGGGAGCATGGAGACAGAGAGAGGACTCCCGCACTGCACCAGCCGCTTCGCCAGGCAACCACCATCGGGGCAAAAAATGAAAGCAGGATCCGTCTCAAAAGTAAGCGAGGATTTTTCAGTAAATGCTGCCACTCCTATACGAGAAACATGCCTCATTCAGGTCCTCCATGGTCGCGCAATCATCTACTCAGCGGGGCCGTCCCGCGGGGATCAACCTGAAGCACCGCGGCGAGCTAGTACGCCGCCGCCATGTTCTTCCGCCTTCGGGAATGCAGTGTTCGCCATTTATTATTTTTTTTTTTCCTGGACTTTTTGTTTTGGGAATAAATGGAGACCGATATTGTTGGATTACTGGGATGGAGATTGATATTCCCCAGTCCTCAAATTTGGTGATTTCTTGTAAAATTTCAGTTACAGTCTCTTCATTTTTCCATATTGCTAGCGTACCTTCGTTTCCAGTATTTTTTCCATGATTAACAAATTCAATTGCTATCAGATCTGTAGATGTTAAGTGTTGCAGTGTTGGAATTTCTCTCATGAGCCGTAGAATATTTCCTCTGTTTAGGTAATCTTGGGGACCCTGTGAGTGATAATGGGGGTAAATAGAACCTTGTTTGTTAGATCTAGTTTGTTCTCTTTGGTTTGACCAGAAGAACATAGCAGCTGCTCATTTGGTGACTTTCTTCCTGGTTCCTTAATATCCCTGCTATTTGTGTAGTAATGTTGCCTTATGATGTTCAGCTGCTGATTTTTTCTATCGTATTCTGACCGCTCGTCTGCCTTCAGACTATATTTTCTGTCATCTCTTCCAATAATTCACTTTATGCTTTTCTGTTCATAGTTGTGTAGGTTTAAGGGATAACAGTTGCTTGGGTTTCTTTCTTGTTCAATTAATCCATTGTTCTTAATTTTGACCCTCTCTGGGTATATTGTAATCAATATTGAGTCTTCCCTGTTGTTTCTCGAGCTTCCCTTAACCTTTGTGATGAACTGTCTGTCTTGCTCGGTTTCACAGTTAAAATCTTGTTGATTTGATCTAGTATTCATGTTAGGGAGGGGATTTTCTTGTGGCTTTATAATCCATTGCTGTCCAGTTCCACTTATTCGTTTGGCATAATTATTTGTGTGTGTCTCTTCTTTTGGCGTTCCTTGTCTGCCTACCCCTGTGTTTGAGTCTTTTGTGTTTTTTTTGTCTGGGAGAGCACCATGTACATGTTCAATCCGGATCTGTCTTGTTTGTTGTTTTGTTGACATTTCTGGTTGTTTCATTTGATTTTCAATATGTGTTCCTTGTCTTATTGCGCTCCCATTAGGTTTAGTTATTTCCGGATCATTAGTTTCGCTGGTCTCAATTGTACCTTGCCCCATAAGTGTGGGTAAAGCTAGGTCGCTGCCTACCCTAACCTGCGACCACAATGGGGTATTTTCTATTTTCTACCAACTTATTTGTTTGGTACGATGTTTTTAGTGGTACTGACTGAAGGCATTGATTTTTTACCTCTTTCTCTTCTTGTTTGTGATCTTTCTCCAATACACGTGAGGTTCTACACCTGCTCTGAGGATTAAAGATTGGGTAATTGACCATGCTATGTTGACTTGATGTTTTACTGATGTGTAGACTATTTCTAGCCTTCCAGGCTCGTTTTTTTGTTGTTTTGTTAGGGCAGGTGGAGATGTGTTTGTTGTATTCATTAGCTGATGCTTATGGTGATTTACTTCCATACAATGGACCTGTAAACTAAAGCAAGGTTCTGGAACCGGATTTAGTACTGTATTTGACACCTTCTCTATGCCACAAACTGTCTGCTGTTCAGTAGACTTTTCTGTTTCACTTGTTACAGCATTTTGGGAATTTTTTCCCTCAGTTTTTCCTCTTTATTATTTTCTCCTTTTTTGTTAGTAAATGGAGCAAGGTTATGATTATGTCCTCCCTGGATACAGTTTTTACTATTCAGATCCTTATTATCAAGAGAGCTGTTTGCGCGTTTGCATTTGTGTAATATGCTTGTTAGAAAAGTTGGTAAATCCCTTAATTTTTCCATTATGGGACAACAGGGGCAACTAAAGGCTTGTGACTGTATTTCCCTCAGTTTTGAGTGTATCCTAATTAGTTCATCATGATGTCTAGTTTGTTATTTATGCCTGAAATATATTCAGCGATTATATTCATCAAATCTATTTGAATGTCCAGTTTGTCAGACTGCATATTCAAGGTTTTAATTGATGTTTTTAATATATTGACTAAAGCAACATGTAAATTTGTAAGGGATTCTGGATTGTGTTCAGTATCCGGCGTTCCCTCTATTGTATTTTGTACAACATTATTATGTTCCTGCTTGTTCCTGTAATTTAGCGGAGTGACTGTAGATTTTTTGTTTTCCACCTTGTTGTCCTTATCCATGTGAACCCTCTGACCTGGGTTTACTTTAATTTTTTTTTCTTAGTTTAATGTATGGTTCATCGTACTCTTGGTATATCTGTTCCGGTAAGCTTGATGTGTGAACCCTCTCCTCTGGGTTTACTCTCCTTTTTTTACTTAATTTAAAATGTGGTTCGTCATAATCTTGGTCTATCTGTTCCAATGAACTTGATATTTCAATTATGTGAAGGACTGGGTTATTCTAAGACCCAGCGGTGCCAGGGATAACACCTGAAACCTTCGTGGGTTACCTGTTCCGGCGTACAAATGACAGAGACACGGGACACTTCCTTCGGCGTCAAAGATTCGAGGTTTATTTACTGCAGGGAATACGGAAGTCACAAGAAGTACAACACGTGTAGGTTCTAGGAGACTGCTTCAAATTGTATCTGTGGATTGCTCTTTTTATGCAGTTTTTCGTCATAGGATAACATGACAAACAAAAGGTTACAATTCAGTTCCCACAGTAAATATCATAGGGGGTCGCTTTCATGTATTCAGGACCGGGACATAATTACAGTAGCATTTGGCAGTTCCCAACTGTAAAAGTACATCTTCCCACCATTAGTACATTCCGTTCGGCTGTAAACGAATCAAGGAAGAGACAGAAACAGGTGCAGAGGAAGACGAAGATAGCGAACAGATCGAAGAGAGTGAAAAGGGGTGGTATCAGGAAACACGATTGCAGGGATCAAAGGAGACGCGCCTAAGGAAATGCACAACTGAGACAATAGACCAGCACGGCAAGATGAGCCTCGAGCTGGGCCATCTGCCTTACAGTGTCATCCCCCTCATCATAAAGACACCCTCAAAGGAACACATGTCTTCCGCTAGAGTTTGGGAAACCCAGGGTCGCGAAGCGGACAGCGTCCGTTCGCTGGCTACTTGAGGGCAAGAGACAAAATGGATGCCGTATCTAAAATGGAACCCGTGGGTTCAGATGAAGAAACCCACGAAACAAACGAACGGTTTAGGCTAGTACAGCGAAAATGCGTACACCCACTAAACTCGTCATTTGCGGTTCATAGATACCAGACTCGACCATGTTCGGGCGAGTCGAAAACACCACTTACAATTGTCACGGAACCTCAGACGCTCCTTTTGCCATCATGTAGGCAAGCACTAGTCGAAGTCAGAATCAATCTCGATATTCATCAGATCATCCAGATGCCGTTGCAGCATTATTCTATCCATCAGCGCTTCCTTGGTAACAGGCGGCCGCCTTATACACGTCGTGGCAACGAGGCCACATAAGGCAGGACCACACTGCACACAAAGACAACACGTGAACAGAAATGCCACAACAACCCCAATGATCATCAGAATCTTCCAACCCCACATCGACATCAGGCCCCAAAACCACCCGAGTAGCGTCCAATCCCCTACGTCCACGTGTATGGACTCAGAGATCTTATGCAACTTCGAGATGGCTTGATAGACAGTTGGAGCGTTGTCAGGAATGAAAATACAACAGCTCGAATGGATCACCTTACATACTCCACCTCTATCTGCTAAGACGACGTCTAAAACCATACGATTTTGTAACGTCATAAGCCTGTCCGCCTGAAGCTCTGCTGTGATGTTGCCAAGGGCACTCGCAGTGATATTAGCGGTTGATTCCACCACTCGAGTCAACTGTCTCAGGTTCCTACTATTGATCATAGGTCCCCAAAACGGCAAGAAACCCTTAAAGAAGTCTCCTGCTTCTTGACCGGCAGTGTCCTCTTTGCTAATCACGCCTCTCACAACTCTGGTCTTGTGATAATCTGAGGCAACCGTAAAAGTTGGTGGCAACAAATTTGCAATATAACAGGTACCCGAGAAGTCAAGGGGCAACCATGTATATGCACGGTCGTAACAGACAAAGTACGTACCCTTGGCGGTCAGGAGAACAGGGGAAGAGAGCATTGGTAAAACATACGTTTCAGTGCAAGCACTCTCCCCAAGGTGAGCTCTCGGGCTTCGGCCACGACCTTTCAAACAGAAATTACCAAGGTGGGGTACGATCCATATTGGAGATGAACTTTTGAGCTGTCTATCACCTACTAGCACGCTATACTCGGCCTCACTCAGATCCCTGTAGGCTCGCACCTCTTCCTCTGGGATAAGCGATGAATCATAGATATCCCTATCTAAATCAGCAATCGCTATTGCCAAAGACTTATGGTACGGACCGGGACCAAAGTGTGGAGAACGTGGCTCTCGATTGGGGTAGGAATCTAGTGCGCTACGAAACATTGTTTGGAATGCTCGAGCTGAACCCTGGGAACTGTAAGGAAGGACCAAGTACGGAATTCCCTTATCGGTGGTATGTGGCATTAACCCACACACCCAACAATTGGTGGTGTTCATCACCAACTGATGCTGATGAAGGAGCTGAACGAAGGAATTTTTCATAAATTCCGCACGTCTAACCTGTTCGTGTTGGGGTAGAATGTGGAAAGAATGAGGAGAAACAGTGGAGGTAGGTTTAGGTTCAGAAGAAGGGGTAGGTGAGGCAGAAGGCAACAATGACTGTATCATGTAATAAGCCCCACCCACCAATAACGAAGAAACAGTTAAGAATAGAAGGAACACCTGAAACATGAAGCATTTAGTACGTGCAATTCTATGCAGTTCGAATCTTTGGGCTTGAGCTTTTTCCAATTCCGACAGCTTCGAGAAAGCCATCCTCTAAAACCGTCCGCAACGTTCTTGACGCACTTCGTTCTGTGTAGCAATAGTCAATCCCCAGGAGTTCCTAGGAACCGACGGTCTCCAACCTAGTGTCAGGACCTACTAACCAGAAGGAAGTACCCGCACGGCCCTACGGTCCACCCGGATGTAAGGTACTTTAATTAAACAATATATACAAAATCTCCTAGCTGTGGAAACAAACACATATGCCAAAAAGGACTCAGAATTTACAAAATCACAGTTATTCAAAAATGTTCAAAGTGGTAATGGGGTAACTGGAATGTCAGGGGAGGAAGCAAAAATATTTTTTATTAGTCTCTAGTGTTGGAACGGAGAAAATATCTGCTTTTCCCAGGACGAGTCTGATCTTCAAACAGTTGGTCAGGTGATGAAATAAAATCCTGTCGACCAGATAATTGTTCAGATCTTGAGTCCTCCGATGACAAATGTTCAACAGTATCGTCCGGCTGCACTGAGGTATCTCCAACAGGCTGAGTGTCGCTGAATGGGACAAAGTTTGGTACAACCTCAGCTTCAGACGAAGCGATGCCCTTCCTCACCCACGAGTCCGCTGGCAAAGGTATTCTTGGTGTGGGTGGCCTGCACCCAGTGCTTGCGACCCTCCAAACGAACAGCAGTCCTCGTGGCAAGGAGCACCTGGTAGGGTCCGATGAACCTTGGCTCAAGATGTTGTTTTCGGACAAAATTCCTCGTAACCACCCAGTCTCCGGGCTGGAGCTGGTGGCCTGGACCCTCCGTCTGCGTCGGTAGTGCTTCAAAAACCTGTTGGTGAATTAACCTCAGTTTAGCAGTCAGATCATGAAGATAATCGATCAACATTGGGTACTCAAGATCAGCGAACACACTGGGTCTAGGGACCCCCCAAACATTGGCAGGACGACCGAACACAATCTCATATGGGCTAAGCCCTACTCGAGAGTGTACAGTCGCCCTAGTTGACAGAAGAGCTAAGGGCAAAGCGTCAGGCCACGAGAGACCAGTCGTGGCCTGAATCTTTGCGAGTTTTAGTTTAAGAGTACCATTGTACCCTTCAACTAAACCTGCTGACTGGGGATGGTTGGCGCTATGGAATTTCTGTGTAATTCCAAGGCCCTTACACACACTCTTCATCACGCTCCCCACAAACTCACTTCCGTTATCAGACCATACAATCCGTGGCATTCCATACCGAGGAAAGTACTCCTTCAGTAGGACTTTCGCTGTGGATAGGGCAGTATTGTCTTTAAGAGGGTAGGCTTCGATCCATCGGGAGAATGCACAAAGCACAACTAAAACGTATTTTAGGTTATTGCATCGCTCCATATGGATGAAGTCTAACTGAATCACCTCAAAGGGACATGAAGGGGGAGCAAAATGGCCAGGGGGTGTAGGAGTTCCCTTACCAGGATTGTACATCATGCATATCATACAATTCTTGACCAATCTCTCAGCACACTTAGCGATACCATCATTCTTCCATACAGGAGACAACAACTTACAGATACCTTTCGCACTAATATGTGACAAGCCGTGTGCCATCGTCACAACAGCTAGCACATATGCATCCGGCAACATCCACCTCTTATTCTCAGACAGATCAATCCAACAGCCATTCGCATCCAGCTTTCCCGTACTCTCTTTCCACTTTGTCTTTTCGGTCTCGGTGGCCTCGTTCTGAATCACTTTCACACTCTCAATAGTGTCTTCACACATACCAGCTTCTGCAGGCCACCTTACCGAACTCGTCACATACATCCTAGTTGTAAGATTCCTTGCAGTCTCCTTAGCAATCTCATCAGCAAATGCATTACCACGACCAACATCATCCGTCACCTTACGGTGCGCACTACATTTAATAATCGCCACCTGCTGGGCAATGTAAGTGCATCCAAAAGATCATTCACAAGCTGTCCATGCTGGATCTTCGTACCATGCGATGTCATAAAACCTCTCTCTCTCCACAATCGTCCAAAACTATGCGCAACACCAAACGCATACTGACTGTCCGTAAGCACATTCACCCGTTTCCCTTTCGAAAAAACACACGCTCTGGTCAAGGCAATCAGCTCTGCCGCCTGTGCAGAATTCTGATTTAATCTCGCAGTCTCCACGACCGTACTCAACGTCACCACAGCATACGCAGTCGTCACATCACCATTCGGCAACTTAAAACACGAGCCATCCACATACAAGGTACCATCAGGGTCTTCCAAAGGAGTGTTTTTTAGGTCCACACGACCTTTTGTTTCCTCCTCAGTACGTAAGTAGCAGTCATGTGGTGCTACCTCATCTGATTCCATATTAGTTGGCAACAAAGTCGCC
Source organism: Lissotriton vulgaris (assembly GCF_964263255.1). Classification (NCBI taxonomy): domain Eukaryota; kingdom Metazoa; phylum Chordata; class Amphibia; order Caudata; family Salamandridae; genus Lissotriton; species Lissotriton vulgaris. The sequence goes on from NC_141689.1 coordinate 659,236,030, forward strand.
GGGTTCAGGACATTGCAGCGTTTTATTTGAATGTGACTTGCCAGAAGCGTCAACTCATAACCAGACAACCTTGCACTCGTCAGATGTTGAGTTTTCATGTGATTCAAGAGAGTGTCAACTGCATGCGGAACCATCACCGTAAGCATATTATCCATGACCAATCCCGCAGATTGTCGGATGGACACCGCAGCTGTCGCTGTTGCTCTCAAACAACTCGGCAATGCTCTAGCTACCGGGTCCAAGGTCGAGGAAAAATTTGCACATGGACGCTGCTTACCACCGAATTGTTGCGGCAAAACACTCAACGCACAACCTTCCCTCTCGTGAACATATTGTGTAAACGGCTTACTGTAGTCCGGAGTACCTAACACAGGGGCCGAACACAACGCATCACGCAGTTCAAAAAAACTTTTCTGACACTCTTCCGTCCATGGCAAAGGAGTTGGAACATCCTTGTACGTAAGAGCCACCAATGGTTTCGCTAGCAATGAAAAATTTGGAATCCATTGCCTGCAGTATGAAGTGATACCTAAAAAGGCACCCACATCTCTCTGAGTTGCTGGCACAGTCATTCGAGCGATCGCTGCAATTCTCTCTGGGGTCAACCTTCTTCCCTCCTTTGACAATAAGTGACCTAGATAGGTTACTTCTTGGCAACAATATTGCAATTTAGAAGGTGACACCTTGTGATGTAAGTCACAGAGAGGCTGTAACAGAGACACCGTAGCAATTTTGCAAATGTCCTGAGTGTCCGCAGCCACCAATAAGTCATCAACATATTGGATCAAGGCCGCACCGGCCGGCAACACAAACGCATCAAGCTGGCTCTTCAAGGCTTGGCTATATATCGATGGACTTTCACAGTAGCCCTGAGGAGCGCGTTTAAACCTAAAGCTGCGGCCACCTAGAGAAAAACCGAAAAGTTCCCTACTCTCCTCAGCAATCGGGATGCCAAAGAAAGCATTCTTCAGATCGATCACTGAGAACCAGGACGCAGATGCTGGAATCAGAGTCAGTAGAGCCGTGATGTCAGGCACCACAGGGAACTGAGGAATCACAATCTTATTCACCTCCCGTAAATCGATAACAAAACGATAAACAGGAGGCTTAGATGGATCAGTGCGTTTCAAAATGGGCAGCACAGGGCTATTACACACGTTTCCCCGTATCTCCTCGATAACATCTTTTTCGATCAAATCGTAGATGATTGCTAACAACGCTCGCTCACCATCAAGGGAGATACGATACTGGGGAATACGTGGTAAACGCACATTGGATTTCAAGTGAACAACATAAGGGGAGATGTCAAGCAGGCCCCCGTCATTAGGGCCTGTTGCCCACAAAGATGCAGGAAGAGAACTCAATTCCGGTGGAAGCTTATCGATGGACAAGTACATAGGAGAGATAACTCTCTCACCCAATGTAAGCTTTACTCCCGCAGGAGAACAATACAAAGTCGCATACAGTCGTTTCAGCAAATCCAAGCCCAAAAGATTTTCACCACAACCAGTAGTCAAAATCAAAGGAGCATTCAGCTCGCGTGGCCCAATTGTAAGGGGCAAAGGGCGAGAAACAGGATTGCTAACAGGGGCGCCAGAGAATCCAACGGAAACATTTGTTAAGCCAGACAAAGGTGCGCCAGGGAGTTTCGAATGCATGATGGAACTTTTCGCTGCACCAGTGTTCAACAGAAAAGGCTCAACTACGCCCGAGGTGGCAACTGCGACGTAAGGCCCTCTCTGATCAACCGGAACTGATACTACTCCCTCTCCTTGTCTATGGCTGTCCTAGTAATTACCGTCGTCAGTACCCTGATCAACGTAATAATCATCCACATTGTACTGTGCGGATCTACCTGATGATGATCCACGCTGATCGAAACAATTGTTAGAATCAGAGGAATTATTGGAACGCTCATTTTGGTTCTGATTAACACCACGACCTCTACCTCGTGAAGCCTGTTGAGGACCACTACGACCTCCTCTAGACGAATTACCACTATTTCGATCACGCAAAACCGGACAATCAAATTTCAAATGACCCTCACCCCTACAATAGGCACACTGATTGTACCCAAGCATAGATCGCTGCGAAGAGTCATTCCGCGATTGTGACCTATTTGACTGTGACTGCGATCGGTTCCGCTGCTGCGAATCATTCTGATTCGAACGCGGAGGATACGCTTGTTGCAACAATACTTTCGTTTTGAGCTCTTTCGTCTTTTTGTCCGCACGATCATTTTCCTCTTTCTCTCTATTCTCATAATATTGGGCCGTAGCCAATATCTGAGCAGAAGTGGAAACAGCCCACGCACTCTCTGAATTTTTTAATTTGTTGCCTAGGTCCGGCAACAAATTCGACACAAATGTGTCCACAAACAATCTTTGACCTCCCTCAGTGCCCATATCTTGACCACTATGATCGATGAATGCCTCCTCAAATTTCGTGAAGAAATCGGAGACACTCTCGTCCTTCTTTTGCTTGCAAGCGGACAATTTGTCCCAGTTAACTTTCATAGCTGGCATAAGCGTTTTCATAAGGGTGATTATTCTCTGAGGCAAAGCCGTAATTAACTGTTCAGGCTTAGCCCCACCGACCTGCAAACCGTCTGCGGCTGTAAGTGCAGCCCAATCACCACCTAATTCAGCTGCATGATCTTCGTGACGTATTTTCGCCCATACCGGTTGCGGTACGACATTACCAAACAACATATCAATGTCAGCAAGATTCATCACCGTCGCATCCACTAGCTGAGACAACTCTTTATAGTACCCTGCAGGATTCTTTCGAGGGTCAGGCAAAGATTGCTTCACCTGCAAAACTTCTGATCGCTTCCACGGGAGGTGTATCCAAACCCTCTGAAAGAATGGCAGGACTGGACGATTAGCACCAGGGTTACCTGGCATCCACACTGGTGGAACTTCGCGCATGGGATACTGACCAGGCGCTGCTGTCAGTCCCTCAGTTTCATCTGTAAACAATGTTTGAGGCATTATAGCCGGACGAAAAGATAGCAACTGCTCAACAGCACGTCGAACATTGCTTCCCACCATTATTCCGCTCGCAAACTGAAGCTGAAGGTCAGTTAGAGCAGCCAATACATCATCAGCCGCATCAACTGATATCTGATCACGTAAGAGCTTGCACATTTCTTCAAACACGAATCTTTGTGTCGGCTCATTGAATTGAGAAAACGTATCGACCACCACACGTGGAGGATTCCTAAGGGGATATCTAATCCAATTTGTCACCATGTCATATAGCGTATCACGTTCCCTACCACCAGGAAGCTGGCTTCGTCTTTGGGGAGCATCAGAACCAGCGGACCCAAGAATCGGTCCAAGAGAAGTGAAGAAGTTAGCAGCAGCAGAGGGAACGCGACGTCGAACAGACGGGGTAGAAGAGTAAAGCAACAGGGTAACAAGAGAAGTGTCAGAAACAAAAGGAACAGCAGGAGTAACCACAAGAGTAGAAGTAGCGGGAACAGGAGTATGAGAAGGTATAGACGGAGGAGCAGTAGAAACAGAAGCAGGTAGAGGAACAGGAGCAGGTTGAGGAACAGGAACAGGTTGAGGAACAGGAGGGACCACAGGAACTGTGGTATCCTGTGCATACGGAGGTGGCGACTTCAATAGATAAGACAACAAAGGGTCCTCTACTGCTTCCTCTCCCTTCTTATCCGTACCCATCGGTAAAGCGGGATAACACTTATCCACTGTCATACGCTGTAATCTATCAAAAACTTCCTTTTCCTTCTCCACCTTGTCTCGCTGAAATTGCTCTGCATTTTTCATTGTTGTAACAATACCTTCTCTCTTAGTACGTTTAAGCTGCTTGATTTCTTTCTGCTTGGCTTCTTTACGCCACAACCGAAAGGAATCAAACATGGCCGGCCTTGCTTTTCTTTGAAACAATTTAGCTTCAAGATTATCTAAAATCGGGGCCTCGAAACTACCATGAGGTGGCCAACTAAGGACACCGTCTTTTTTGGTGTAACGAACCCAACACTCATTGAACGTGATCGGACCCAAACCATGTCGACTATATAATTCGTAAGTTGGAGTTCCAACCGGAGGTATCGGACACGAGTCCTCCAGCCGGGAATCCGTACCACAACCTCTAAAGCAACTGAACAAAGTACTACGGCCAGGCATCGTGCACACTAACCGAGTTTCACAAACGTCAAGGGTTATAGGATTACGAAGTCCCTGCAAAGGTGCAAAAACCCTCGGTTTTTGGCGACTGCAGACGTCAAATAGCACAACTAAGAACAAAATACCAAGAACCACAAATGCAATAGAACCATGCAACAACTTAGCACCCACAACAACAAAGGACTCTGGGAGCGACCCACAAATACTTAACTCAAAGATCAATGGCGTCACCAGGAAGGCCCGTCAATCGTCTCGCTGTACCAAGGTCTACGCCAGGCGCCAAAACAGGTCTACAGTCAGGGCAGCAGTCCGTCGCAGCCGTCAGGAGGCGGAGACCTTCGCAGGAAAAGTCGTCGGGACACTTGTTTTGACAACAGGATCGATGAAGCGGGGTGCACCTTCCCTCGGAGATTTCACACGAAGATCCTCACGATCGTCGGGCTTTGGACCGGTACCACTGATGCAGCCCCACGTGGGGGGCCAACTGAAGGACTGGGTTATTCTAAGACCCAGCGGTGCCAGGGATAACACCTGAAACCTTCGTGGGTTACCTGTTCCGGCGTACAAATGACAGAGACACGGGGCACTTCCTTCGGGGTCAAAGATTCGAGGTTTATTTACTGCAGGGAACACAGAAGTCACAAGAAGTACAACACGTGTAGGTTCTAGGAGACTGCTTCAAATTGTATCTGTGGATCGCTCTTTTTATGCAGTTTTTGGTCATAGGATAACATGACAAACAAAAGTTTACAATTCAGTTCCCACAGTAAATATCATAGGGGGTCGCTTTCATGTATTCAGGGCCCGGGACATAATTACAGTAGCATTTGGCAGTTCCCAACTGTAAAAGTACATCTTCCCACCATTAGTACATTCCGTTCGGCTGTAAACGAATCAAGGAAGAGACAGAAACAGGTGCAGAGGAAGACGAAGATAGCGAACAGATCGAAGAGAGTGAAAAGGGGTGGTATCAGGAAACACGATTGCAGGGATCAAAGGAGAAGTGCCTAATGAAATGCACAACTGAGACAATAGACCAGCACGGCAAGATGAGCCTCGAGCGGGGCCATCTGCCTTACAGTGTCATCCCCCTCATCATAAAGACACCCTCAAAGGAACACGTGTCTTCCGCTAGAGTTTGGGAAACCCAGGGTCGCGAAGCGGACAGCGTCCGTTCGCTGGCTACTTGAGGGCAAGAGACAAAATGGATGGCGTATCTAAAATGGAACCCGTGGGTTCAGATGAAGAAACCCACGAAACAAACGAACGGTTTAGGCTAGTACAGCGAAAATGCGTACACCCACTAAACTCGTCATTTGCGGTTCATAGATACCAGACTCGACCATGTTCGGGCGAGTTGAAAACACCACTTCCAATTGTCACGGAACCTCATATGGATTCCTTTTTGCCCTCGGATGTATCCACCTGATAGGCCTCTCATGTGCTGGTACTGTACTAATGCTTAATGAGATGTTCTTCTGGGGGTTTCTTTCTCTTATAAGCTCTACTTCATCTATGCATGGGGTATTATCATTTGGTTCAACATGGCCGTTGACTGACTTTCTTCCCCCTGCGATTACCTTTGCTAGGGTGCACATTTTTTCTTCTATAGATTTCTGAGTTTCTAATTGAGATGTTAAAGGGGCTTTATTCATTACTTCTTTGATGAGTTTGAATTTTACATTTTTTACTTGCAATGTTCCTTTGTTATTTGCTAATGATCGAGACTCCATCCACGGCTCAAACACATCGTTGATAATAAGGTAAGATTCACTTTTTTAAGAGACCTCCTTTGTTGTCTTTGTGTCAAATGAATTTTGGATTTTCATTGCAGGTACCATTTGTGTTGCTGTTAACTATTGTACCCGTGTCATATATTGTATCTTGATTATCTGAAGAATGATGTTTTGTTTCCCCAAGTAGGTCCCCAGCAGATTTAATGATTGAGGTTGATGTTAACATTATTCTCGCCTGTTTTGCATTAGCGATTACCTCAACATCCATATCGTCCAATGTGCTATCTGAGATACTGTATGTTTTTTTACAGTGTGCTTGATCGCCCGTGTAACCACGATCTCCCGATTCTGCGTGTACTTGTGCCTCTGTTTGAATTAACTGCATATTATTGACCCCACAAGGCAGCTTTTCATCCACGCATACAGATGTTTTAATCTTGTTCTGTAATTGGTTTTCAGTTATATGTGTTTCACTGTTCGCTGAGTGTTATCTATTTTCTCATCCATCTTTGGTGAGTTTAGTGTCTGTGGCGTCAATGGCTTTCGGAGACCAATTATCTGTTCCGACATTGTATAAATTGCTGTAACTTGGTCTTTTAGAAATGTGAATTTACCTGTGGATTTCACTGAGCCAAAGATTGAATAAATAGATGGTAATAGTGTATCCCCTTGGTTTGGCGAGGGCTTGGTTGCACTACACAGAGGAGAGGCTGCACTTTTTACGTATGATTTGATTTTCCTTTTCGTGGATTGGGTTGAGATTCTTATCCTGCCTGATCTCATTATACTGCTGTGTATGGACTGCTCTATGGGCTGCTGCATAATGCTGAGTTATGATCTTGTTTAACCTTGTTGGTACAGGGCGGTGCAGTACAACAGATGCTTCTCCTTAGTGACTTTATGGTTTGCAAGGAGTAGGACTATGGCCGATGCCTCCCGTAGGATGTTTCCTCATTTGTGGCTCGGGCTCGCTCCTGAAGCTCCTCACCTTAATTACCCTTTCCTTTTTACGGGGTAGTTCTGTGTTGGGGCCCCTTTCCCTTTTTTCCCACAGGATGAACCTGTCAAGTCTGCCAGGCGGCGAGGCGTTTAGAAAGGAGAATCAGCCCCGTGCCTCTGCCTCACAGGACACAAGACACAAGACACTGACTGAGCGCTCTATCCGTGCTTTTCCAAAATTACACGGACCAGAATCACGCTTCACAGTGCCACTGAGCCACTGCTGGGAGGATATTGCGGTGCTACCTGGGTTCCTCCCTCCTCGAGATTCCTCCTGCAGCTCCAGCTCCTGGTCCTGCGCCCACCGGGTGCCTCGGCCTCCGGGCACCTATTCGTGGCTTACCCCTCTCACCCTGCTACCAGGTGCCTCCCACGGCTCCTGCAACCACCGGGTAATTCCAGCGCATCCCACGGCTCCTGCAACCACCGGGTACTTCCCGCAGCTCCTGCCACCTCCCGGCGCTTCTCGTGGTTCGCACCTGCACCAGGTGCCTCCGGCGGCTCCTGCCAACTCCTGGCACCTCTCGCGATATGCACCGCCACCGGGTGCCTCCCGCGGCTCACACCGACACCTCAGCCTCTCGCGGCTCCTGTACTGGTCCTTCGCGGTTTCCGCTGACGCTACCGCAGCTTTACCGGTACCACCGTTGCCAAACTACAGCCGCAGCAGCCTCGTATGGCCCCCATGCTGCAGTATGGAGGCGAGGGAGCGAGGAATCAGGAGCCGGTGATGGGAGAGTCTGGGGAGGCAAGCCGGGACCCAGCAGCCAAACGTCTTCAGGTGAGCTGCATACCGAATGCAACAATCTCTCCGAATGCTTGATGCTTCTCCTGCAAAAATCAATAGGAAAAGGGATATCTAAGTAACTAGGTCAGCATATGACTGACTCTGAATCTCTATGGATCTTAATATGTGTATGTAAGAGGCTGTATTAATTGCTTACTGTCTGTGTTAGTGAGTGTTGCAGTATTTAACCGTGTGTGCAACTGGTCTGTTACTGCTGGATATATAAGTGTGGAGTGGGTGTGTGAGTGAATGTGTAAATAACTCTGTCACTGTCTGAATGGGTGTGTGAGTGGCTGTATGTTTTTGTCAATAGGTTTAGAGGTCACAGTATGAGTCTGAGACTGGATGTATAAGTGGGCATATGGGTATGTAAGTGCACATGTAACTCAGTAAAACTTTAAAGCACATGTCTTACCTTTTTAGCCCTATGGGCTACCTTAAGGGTGACTTATGTATATACTAAAAAGGGAGTTTAAGGCTTGGTAAGGGGTTTTAAATGCCAAGTCGACCCGGCAAGTAAAACTGCACACACAGACTGCAGTAGCAGGCCAGAGACATGATTAAAGGGATACTTGTCTGGGTGGGAGACTGGGAAGGTCAGTATTTAATTACGTACATGAGTCACTGCATCAGACCCTCTGTGGGAGTGTCACTGGATGTGTAAGTAAATAGGTAATGTTTTTCTAAAGCACGTGAATGCCAAGGGGTCTTAGCGCTAATGAGTGATATCACTAATCAAGAAACCAGAAGACAAACTTTAAACCCTAGAAACAAAGAGCCAAGCCTTCAAGGATTTTCTAAAACCCAGACTGCTTGTTTGAAACCTCAGTGCAAATGGCATGGTGTTCCACAGCTTACAGGCCAAGTGGAAAAACCTTCTGCCTCCCCAATTTGCCTTCTTGGATTTGGGGATAACCACCAATCAGGGAGGAGGATGATCTTAAGTCCTGTCGAAGGATATGCTACCTAAGTAACTTCTGAAAAATGGAAGGGCCTGCACCATGGAGGGCCTTGTGTATGAAACATAAGTGAGTGTATTAGTGCCTGCATAGCTCCGTGAGTGGGTGTGTGAGTGCCTGTGTGGGCCTGCAAGTAGGTGTGTGAGTTTATGCATGGGTCTGTGCATAGGTGTGTGAGTACTTGCATGGGTAGATGAGTGTCTGTGTGAGTGCCTACATAGCTGTGTAAGTGTATGAGTTGGCCTGTGAGTGGGTCTGTGAATGTCTGTGTGAGTCTGTGAGTGGGTGTCTGAGTACCTGCATGGGTATGTGAGTAGATGTTTGAGGCTCTGAGTGGGTGTAAACATGCTAGCCTGCAGCTGTGAGTGGGGGTATGAGTGCATGTGTGGGTCTGTGAATGGGAGTGAGAATGCCTCTGTGGGTCTGTAAATGGATGTCCAGATGGATGCATGGGTCTTTGGGTGGGTGTGTGACTACATGCATATGTCCGTGAGTGGGTCTATGAGTACCTGTGATTTTTGTGTGAGTAGGTTATCAGGACCTGCATGGGTTTCTGAGTGAGTGGGTGAGTGCCTGTTTGGGCCTGAGTGCTTGTGTGGTTCTATCAGTGAGTATGAGAGTGCATGTGTGGGTTTGTGAGTGAGTGTGTGAGTGGTTGTGTTGGCAAGTGGGTGTGTGAGTGGTTCTGTGGGTATGTGAGTAAGTCACTGGGTGCTTGTATAGGTCTGTAAGTGGGTGTGTGGGTACTTGCAGGGGTCTATGACTGGGTCAGTGAGTGCCTGTGTTGGCATGTGAATGGGTGTGTCAGTACCTGCATTGGTCTGTGTTAGAAATGAGATTTTTGGTTGGCTAGGTCATGCGCCTAAGCCAGGCAGAAACCACCACTCTAGTCAGGGCATGGGAGTTACACGCTGAAGATAGCCCCTGCTCACCCCCTTGGTAGCTTGGCACGAGCAGTCAGGCCTATCTCAGAGGCAATGTGTAAAGTGTTTGCATAACAAACACATACACAGCAGCAACACACTAGGCACACCAAAAAAGAAACTCCACACAAGGTTATATATCAATAGCCTTTGTATTATCCAAAACCCATTAAAATCATAATCACACACACACACACTGTGCCAACTGGCACCAGGTAATAATTTACAGGGACTTTTATACATGACCAGTTCAATCGGGCCACAGTCAGAACCATTACAAAGCACAAGTAGCAAATATAAAACAACCAGTAACTACTGGTAAAATACTGTACTCAGCATCTGGTCAAGCAACGTAAATGCATTATGTCTGCATCACATTATGCATAAAAACATCATGCACCAAACATATTTGGCATCAAAGAATATCAGAAATAGAGTAGAGTATCATTGTTATACCTGGGGCCCCTCTCAGACATAAATATACCTCATATTAGGCCTCTATGTCCCCCTGAGCCCACTGGCGCCCAAATGGCAGTTCTAGTGCCTTGGCGCTCTCTCCATAGCGCTGTCATGAATGATGTAATGTGTGACGTCATCAGCAGTGCATTGCGGGGTCGCGGGTTATAGTTAGCTAAACTAACTATAACATCCGAATTTCTCTGGTTTTGTACGAGTGAAATGTCCAACTAACTATAACAGCCCTGAAACCTTTGTTTTTTTCAGTGAATTTCTAAAGTTTTTTAAATGCTTATTACTAACTATAACGTCCCTGAAGCCTATGGTGTTCAGTTAATCTCAAAGGTTTTTTAAATGCTAATTTCTAACTCTAACATCCCTGAAACCAGTGTTTTTTTCAGTGAATTTCAAAGGTTTTTTTAATACTAATTTCTAACTATGACTCCAAAGGTAGGGCATGTGCAGAAAGAGGAAGAAAGGCGTAGAAAGACAAAAGAGAAATGCAGAAAGAGGCAACAGAAGTCCAGAAAGACGAAAAATTGAGCAGACAGAAGCAAGAGATATGCACAAAGAACCAACAGAGGAGCAGAAAGAGGCCTTGTTGCAAAGTCATCCTGTGCCCCCAACTTTTTGCTGACGGGTACTGGTGGTAACTGACTCTGACTGGAGCCAGTGCTATGCTGAAAGACACTTAAAATACAGTGAAAACACCTGCATACATTAGGGTTGGTGTACCCCTGTGATTGGTATGACCTCCCTGTATGGCCTAGTACATAATAGGGCAGGGGGATTCAAACTACCCCTAACTAAGAGGTACAGAAGGAGACAAGAGAAGTGCAGAAAGAAGCAACACAGGTGCTAAAAGAGGCAAGAGAGGTGCAGAATAAAGTAAGTGAAGTACAGAAAGAGGCAAGAGCAACAGAGGTATAAAAAGAGACAAACAGGTGCAGAAATGGAGTAGGAGAGGTGCAAAAAGAGGCAAGAGAGCTACAGAAAGAGGCAGGAGGGATACAGAAAGACGAAAAGTACAGAAAGAGGCAAGAGCATTGCTTAAAGAGGCAACAGAATTGTAGAAAGAAGCAAGAAATATGCGGAAAGAGGCAAGTAAAATGCAGATAGAAGCAAGAGCAGTGCAGAAAGAATCAACAGAGGTGCAGAAAGAGGAAAGAGGGGTGAAGAGAGAGGCAAGAGGGGTGCCGAAAAAGGTAGTGTAGGTGCACAAAGAGGCAAGAGAGGTACAGAAAGAGGCAGGAGGGGTGTAGGAAGAAGCAAGATAGGTGCAGAAAGAGGCATTGCAAGTGCAGAATGAAGCAACGGGGTGCAGAAAGAGGCAAGAGAAGTGCAGAAAGAGGCAAGGAAAGTGCGGAAAAAGGCAAGAAAAGTATAGAAAGAAGAAAAAGAAGTACATAAAGGGACAACAGGGGTGCTGAAAGAAGCAACAGATGTGTAGAAAGAAGCAAGAAAAGTGTAGAAAGAGGCAAGTGAGATGCAAACACAGGCAGAAAGGGTACAGAAAGAGGGAAGACGAGTGCAGAAAGAGACAACAGGGGTGCAGAAATATGCAAATGAGGTGCAGAAAGAGGCAACAGAAGTGCAAAAAGAGGCACAAGAAGTGCTGAAACAGGCGAGAGAAGTACACAAAGAGGTAAGAGAATTGCCAAAAGAAGCAACAGAGGTGTAGAAAGAAGCAGGAAAAGTGCAGAAAGAGGCAAGTGAGATGCAAAAACAGACAGGAAAGGTACAGAAAGAGGGAAGATACCTACAGAAAGAGACAACAGGGGTGCAGAATGAAGCAAATGAGGCACAGAAAGAGGCAACAGATGTGCAGAAATAGCAATGAAAGGTGCAGAAAAAGGCAAAAAAAGTGCAGAAAGAGGCAAAAGAGGTACATACATTGACAACAGGGGTGCATAAAGAAGCAAGACAGGGGGCAAAAAGAAGTATGGAAAGTACAGAATGAAGCAACAGGGGTGGAGAAAGAGGCAAGAGAAGTGCAGAAACATGCCAGAGAAGTGCACAAAGAGGCAAGAGAATTGCTGAAAGAAGCAACCATGGTGTACAAAGAAGCAAGAAAAGTGCAAAAAGAGGCAAGTGAGATGCAAAAACAGGCAGTAAAGGTACATAAAGAGGGAAGACGAGTGCAGAAAGAGACAATAGGGGTGTAGAAAGAAGCAAATGGGGTGCAGAAAATGGCAACAGACGTGCAGAAAGAGGGAATAGAGGTGCAGAAAAAGGCAAGAAAAGTGCAGAAAGAGACAAAAGAGGTACAGAAAGAGACAACAAGGGTACAGAAAGAAGCAAGACAGGTGCAGAAAAAAGCATGGAAGGTGCACAAGAGAAGTGTAGAAAAGAGCAAACGAAGTGCAGAAAGATCCATCAGAGGTGCAAAAAGAGGCAAGAGTGGTGCAGAAACAGGCAAGAGAAGTGCAGACAGAGGCAATAGAATTGCGGAAAGAAGCAACAGAGGCATAGAAAGAAACATGTAGAAAGAGGTAAGTGATTTGCAAGAGCAGGCAGGAAAGGTACAGAAAGAGGGAAGATGAGTGCCAAAAGAGACAACATGGGTGCAGAAAGAAGCAAATGAGGTGCAGAGAGAGGCAACAGGCGTGCAGAAAGAGTGAAGACAACTTCAGAAAAAGGCAAGGAAAGTGAAGAAAGAGGTACAAAAAGAGACAACAGGGGTACAGAAAGAAGCAAGACAGGTGCAGAAAGGTGCATGGAAAGTGCAAAATGAAGTAACAAGGGTGCAGAAAGAGGCAACAAGAAGTATAGAAAGGAGCAAGTGAGGTGGAGAAAGAGCCAACAGAGGTGCAAAAAGAGACAAGAGTGGTGCAGAAACAAGCAAGAGAAGTGCACAAAGAGGCAAGAGAATTATTGAAAGAAGCAACAGAGGTGTAGAATAAGCAAGAAAAGTGCTAAAAGAGGTACATGAGATGCAAAAGCGGGAAGGAAAGGTACAGAAAGAGGGTAGACAAGTGCAGAAAGAGACAACAGGGGTGCAGAAAGATGCAAATGCGGTGCAGGAAGAGGCAACAGACGTGCAGAAAAAGGCAAGAAAAGTGCAGAAAGAGGCAAAAGAGTTACATAAAGAGACAACGGGTGCAGAAAGAAGCAATACTGGTGCAGAAAGAAGCATGGAAAGTGCAGAATGAAGCAGCAGGGATGCAGAAAGAGGCAAGAGAAGTGTAGAAAGGAGCAGGTGAGGTACAGAAAGAGCCAACAGAGGTGCAAAAAGAGGAAAGTGAGGTGCAGAAACAGGCAAGAGAAATGCACAAACAGCCAGGGAGAATTGCTGACAAAAAGCAACAGAGGTGTAGAAAGAAGCAAGAAAGGTGCAGAAAGAGGCAAGTGAGATACAAAAACCGGCAGGAAAGGTACAGAACGAGGGAAGACAAGTGCAGAAAGTGACAACAGAGGTGCAGAAAGAAGCAAATGAGGTGCAGAAAGAGGAAACAGATGTGCAAAAAGAGGGAAGAGAGGTGCAGAACAAGGTAAGAAAAGGTACAGAAACAGAGAAAGAGGGAAAGCGAGTGCAGAAAGAGACAACAGGGTTGCAGAAAGAAGCAAATGAGGCACAGAAAGAGGCAACAGATGTGCAGAAATAGCAAAGAAAGGTGCAGAAAAAGGCATAAAAAAGTGAAGACAGAGGCAAAAGAGGTACATCAATTGACAACAGGGGTGCATAAAGAAGCAAGACAGGGGCAGAAAGTAGCATGGAAAGAAACAGGGGTGCAGAAGGAGAACTGCTGAAAGAAGCAACTGTGCTGTAGAAAGAAGCAAGAAAAGTGCAGAAAGAGGCAAGTGAGATGCAAACACAGGCAGTAAAGGTACAGAAAGAGGGAAGATGAGTACAGAAAGAGACAACAGGGATGCAGAAAGAAGAAAATGAGGTGCAGAAAGAGGCAACATACGAGCAGAAAGAGGGAAGAGAGGTGCAGAAAAAGGCAAGAATAGTGCAGAAAGAGGCAAAAGAGGTGCATAAAGAGACAACAGGGGTGCAGAAAGAAACTAGAAAGTGCAGAATGAAGCAACAGGGGTGCAGAAACAGGAAACAGATGTGCAGAAACAGGCAAGGGAAGTGCAAAAAGAGGCAAGAGAATTGTTGTAAGAAGCAACAGAAAGAGACAACAGGGATGCAGAAAGAAGCAAATGAGGTGCAGAAAGAGGCAACATACGAGCAGAAAGAGGGAAGAGAAGTGCAGAAAAAGGCAAAAAAAAGTGCAGAAAGAGGCAAAAGAGGTACACAAAGAAACAGGGGTGCAGAAAGAAGCTAGACAGGTGCGGAAAGAAGCATGGAAAGTGCCCGTATGGCACTTAAAATCTCTGTATATCCCTGAGCGGCCATGGCTAGCTTCAAAAAGCTTATTCAGCCGTCAAGCGGTTCTCTGGCCTTTCCAGTGTGGTTATGCGCAGTGCTGTGCAGTCCTGCACTGCTCTGTGCACCGCTGTTCAGGCATACATCAGCCTGAACCCCTTGATGCTCGGCGCGGCCCTCTACAGTACTGTGGAGCACAGTGTAACTGCGCAGCCACCATGCAGCCAAGGCAGCCATGTGAAAGCGTAGGGTCCCCTGCAGCCATGTGATAGCTTGGGGGCCCCTGCAGCCATGTGAAAGCTTGGGGTCCCCAGTAGCCATGTGAGAGCTTGGTGAGTCCCCTGTAGCCATGTGAAAGTTTGATGAGTCCCGTGCAGCCGTGTGAAAGTGTGGTGTCCCCTGTAGCCATCTGAAAGCTTGGGGTCCCATGCAGCCATGTGAAAGGTTAGTGAGTCCCCTGTAGGCATGTGAAAGCTTGGAGTTCCTGTAGCCTTGTGAAAGCCTGATGTCCACTGTAGCCATATGAAAGTGTGTGAAGTCCTGTGCAGCCCATAAAAACTTCAAGAGTAACGAACAGCTGTGTAAATCTTCTAATCCCCCACATCTACATGTGCACCCCTGGAAGCCTATACTTCCCCACAGACGTGCATACCTGTGCATTCTCCCTGCAGAACGTAGTTACGTGAGTGGAACAATGAGGTAATGTTCAGTTCAATCTGACCCTATTTTCCGTTTGCGAAACTGTGCGAAATCGAACTGGAGCGGAGGTCCTTTTGTGCCTGGAAAATATGTTCTGAATTTAGAAGTGAGAGCGAGTACTTACAGGAGGAGACTTTTCTCACAATTTGAACTTTCAAACCGCACCAGCACCCATAGTACTGTAGAGAGCCACTCGGGCTCTCCACCACAATGTTGCAAGTTATACACGCATCCATGCACCCCTGGGGGCGGGCTCGTCACGAGGTTATAAATAAACGGGAGGAAGACCACTCCTGGTCTTCCAGCCCAGGAGTAATTGCTGCCTCCTGTGTGGTTATTATCAGCGTGGTAAAGGCCTAGCTTACCCTGGTCCCCGCTGCGCTACATTGGCGACGAGGCCGGTCGCACCACGCGCCTGCCCGCCTACCTGCCGTGCTCTGGTCAAGGAGCGCGCGGTGTCCACCCACAACTGCCCTGCTCCTGTGGTGCCTTTACAGCGTGTGGAAGGAGCCGCAGTGCCCACCCACATCGCTCATCATCCGCGGACTGCTGCAGCTGTTTCGGCGCTGCCGGCTCGAGCCCGCCTATGCACCTCCCGATTCAATGGGATCGCTTTTGGCTGGCGGAGCTCGTTGGTGGCGCGCTGTGTAGCAGGTAAGTTTGTGTCACCCCGCCCGCAAGCTGCCCTTCCCACGCTGTGGTGTCCATGTCTGCCGCCCTCCTGTGCCGGCCTGTGTTAGGCCCAGCTCCTGGTGTGCCTGTTATCTCCTGCAGTGAGGCCCCAAGGTCAGGGCTGCCCCTTCCACTGCCTGCGCTGGGGTGTGAGTGCTTTTCGGAGCCCGGGTGGCAAGCGAATCCCCTGGGAGCCTCCGTGGGTCGCCGAGTCAAGGAAGTGCCCTGGAAGAGTACAGTGTGCTTGGCTGGGAGGAACCACAACAAGCACTGGTACATTCAAGCACTCAGAGGCTGGTGAACATACTGCGAGAGGCCCGGGTGCTGACAACTGGGAAAAGAAAGTAGTGTGGCCGCTGAATATAAAAGGAGGGCACCCTGTAGAGACCTGCTGTGGGCAGGCAACGCCCACTGTTGCTCCGACACCCGCAGAAGAGGTTGCAAGAGGCACTGCCACGCGGCCCGAACACCAAGAACACATGCCTGAAGCAGGCCCCTGCACCGCGCGCCGAGACGCAGGCCGTACCCATGCGCTCTTACACACTTGCGCCCATTTACCATGAGCAACACCGCAACCGGGGAGGCGGCAGTCCCCCAGCAAGATGGAGAGGCAACCAAGTGGGCACTACAAATCCTCCGCCACCACTGCACACGCACACAGCGGTTGCGCCGTTACCCCCGTTCAGCAAAGCCGCAGACCTTGCGATGGCCACACCCAGGTGGAAGGCCTGGGTCGGGCGGCTCAACCATTACTTTAGAGGGACCTGGGAGACCGAAGGGACCGTCAAGAGGTCACGCCTCATCTACTATGGCAGAGCAGAGATATATGACTTATTCAAGACGCTTCCAAACACCAGAACGGATGACGACTACGAGGCGGCGGTCACCGCGCTCAACAAGCACTTTGATCCGCAACTCAATCACGACTTTGAGAAGTTTAAATTCAAGAAGACATGGCAAACTGAGTCAGAATCCGTGGACATGTTCTATGCGCGACTGCGCCGGCTTGCCAGCACGTGCCCTTTCGCTGAGCCAAGAGACGCGATCCGGGACCGGATCATCCTGGGATGCCGCTCAAAACTCTTAAGGAAGCTCATCCTCCGACAACAGGGAATCTCGATGGACGAGATTCTGATCCTAGCTCGGTCCCACGAGTTATCGGACGCCAGAGCAGAGGAGATGGAGGCTGCCCTACACACCCCGATCGCCGCATCGCGGTCGCCCAGACTCCCACCAGTCAAGGAGGAGAAGGTGGATGCTATCCAAAGTAGGCCTTCATGTCACAGAGGGCAAGAAGGGGACTCTGCTCATCTGTCATACCGCTGAAGACCTCGGACTCGTGTTCTTTGCTAACCAGGCACACGAGTCCCATGCGGAGGCCCTGTGGAAGGAATTCCCGGCGCTCTTCGAAGGCCTAGGGAAACTGAAAGGCAAAAGGTTCCGACTCCACATTGACACTTACGTGCGGCCAGTGGCCCTCCTGCACCGTTGGGTGCCCTTCAACTTACGCCCACAGGTGGAGGAGGAGCTCCGGAAGCTCAAAGAGTTGGGAGTCATCAAGAAGGTGTCCGGGCCTACGCTGTGGGTGTCCCCGCTGGTCATGGCACCGAAACCCAAGCAACCAGGGGCTATTTGACTCTGTGTCGACATGAGGTTACCAAACACGGCGGTAAAATGAGAGCGTCATATCACCCCCACGATGGACGACATCATAGCTGACCTGAGTGGTGCAAAATGGTTCTCTAAACTAGACCTCAATGCTGGGTATCATCAGTTGGAGTTGGAGCCAGAAAGCCGGTACATTACCACTTTCTCAACGCACGTGGGTCTACGCAGGTACCGGAGGCTCAACTTCGGCATATCCTTAGTGGCCGAAGAATTCCAAAATGCCATCCGGGAGGTGCTGTAAGAGCTGCGAGTAGTGGTTAACCTCAGTGACGATATCTTGGTGTACTCGGACACGCTCAAGGAGCATCACTCGCACCATAGGGCCACGCTGAAACGGCTGGTGGACTGCGGACTGACCTTACACAAGTCGAAGTGCTCCTTCTATCAGGAAACCATTGACTTCTTTGGCTACACATTCACTCGCGAGGGACTCCGGGTAGATCCGAAGAAGGCTGAGGCCATCCGTGCAGCCAGCACCCTGCGAAACCCCACAGAGGTGAGAAGTTTCCTCGGCATGGCCACGTACTGTGGACGATTCATCCCCAACTTGGCAGCCATGTCATAGCCTCTGCGGGCGCTCATGCGCCAGAAAAACAAGTGGGAATGGTCACTTGCTGCCAACAAAGCCTTCCAGGACATCAAGGCAAGCCTGCTTGACAAAACCGTGATGGCCTACTTCTATCTCCAGCGCAAGACGGAACTGGTCGTTGACATTAGCCCCTTGGGCTTAGGGGCAGTACTCCTGCAAGAACATAGCCCAGAAGTGTGGAAGCCTGTCGCCTATGCCAGCAAAGCCCTGACTGACACAGACACACGGTACACCCGGTTGGCGCCCCCAAGGATTGAACGGTGGGCCGTACAGGTGCAAGGGTACAACTTCAAAGTCATCTTCCACCCCAAGGCACACAACCCAGCAGAATACTTGTCTCGACATCCGGAATCTTCCATGCCGGTCAACCCTTCTGCAGATGACTGCAACGCGGAAGCGATTGTCCACATGGTGTCGCAGGTGGCCTGCCCCAAGGCCATGACACTGAAGGGGATGGGCAGGGCCACCCAGGAAAACGCAACTCTGTCCCGAGTCCGGGGAGCCCAGGAGAACAGTAGCTGGGCTCACTTTATGGACGGAGCTCGAACCCTCCGGCTGGAAGTTAGCCATGCATGTCAGCAATTGTGGCAGGTTCGAAACGAACTAAGTGTGGGAGAAGAAGGAGTCATCCTGAAGGGACATCTCATTGTGGTCCCAGAGAGCTTACAGAAGACTATCCTCGCATTGGCCCATGTTGGAGATCAGGGAATGGCCAAGACTAGGGCAAGATTGAGAGACAAGGTCTGGTTCCTGACGATGGACTCCATGGCGTGCCATGCATGCACAATCAGGGGATCCAGCGCCAGCGCCGGTGAACACGGAAGGACCATGCAGTACCCCATGGACACATCTGAGCGTGGACTTTGGAAGCTTCCCAGATGGCCGTCACATGCTGTTCATAGTCAACTCGTTCTCGAAGTTTCCCATCGGCGAAGTCATCACGTCGACAGCTTTTCCACAGGTGAAGAAAGTTATGGACCGCGTCTTCGCCATGATGGGGTTGCCAGAAGAAATCAAGTCTGACAACGGACCCCCCTTCCAGGGGTGAGAGTTCCAGGATTATCTCGCAAATCTAACAGTGCGACACAGGAAGATCACCCCTCTGTGGCCCCAAACTAACGGGGAGGTGAAGAGATTGATGAGGACAATCAATAGTGCGCTTCGCATAGCGGTGGACAATGGGGAAGATCCTGAGGCGGCCCTTGATCAGTTCCTTGGCGCATATAATCGGACTCCTCACAGCACCACTAAGTGTGCCCCAGCTCATCTCCTGTTCAAGCGAGCCCCTCGAGATAGTATCCCGTCGGCCCGTGGCACGGGATGATGAGGCCATCCAGATGAGGAGAGAGGCCACAAACCGGGCAAGTGAGGCCCGTAGAGCCCAGGAACCGATGCTCAAGATAGGAGACTGGGTGGTGATCAAAGACCGACACCCCGGGTGGAAATTACGGACACCCTACGAGCCGGAGGCATGGGTTGTCGTGCGGGTCGGAGGGACTATGGTGACCACCAGGAAGGGACAACAATTGCTCACCCGCAATGTGTCCAGCTTCAAGAAGACAACAGAGGCTGAAGAAAACCCTGAAGTCTCTTAGGATCAGGACACGGTGCCGAACATACCTCTCTCTGGGTCACCCACTGGGAGAAGTCCATCGGTGGGGTCATCAAGGTAGTCTGGCCAAAGGGCTGGGGTCAGTCCCCAATTGACTGGACAGAACGATGACCAGGAGTCAGCTGAGGGAACCCCAGCTGGGGTCGCAACACCTCCCTGTGGCTGAAGCCAGCGATATGGACTCTAGCCGAACCCGGGCCCGAGTCAACCGCTCGGAGACTTTGCGTGTGCCTCCCCTGAGCTGAGAGAAGCTGGTGGTACAGGACTAAAAGAAAGGAGGGATGTAGAGAGCCACTCTGGCTCTCCACAACAATTTTGCAAGTTATACACGCATCCATGCACCCTTCGGGCGGGCTCGTCCTGAGGGTATAAATAAATGGGCGGAAGACCGATCGTGGTCTTTCGGCCAAGGAGTGAATACTGCCTCCTGTGTTGTTATTATCAGCTTGGTAAAGGCCTAGCATACCCTGGGCCCCTCCGCGCTACATGTACCACACAAGCACTACTTCACAACACAGGGGTCATGTTTAAAGAGGGACATTATTGGTGGAAAAATCGTGTTCGCTTGACTCGCATTAAAGTCAAGATTTGTTCACGATATTATCGGGCGGCTTTGTTGTGACACAAATAACCAAAGAAAGGTATGTGGTAAAAGATGTGTTTAATGTTGCCTCTCTTGTGTTCTTTACAGGGCTTTGAGATGGAGCTGATCTTGTCCAAGAGTGTGCCTTTCCTACGGATGTATGTCATTACAATGCATAGTTTTGCAACGCATACCTTTACAACGCATTTTTTACACCGCAACATCCATTACAACGCATTCCATTACAACGCATGCCATTACAACATTCTTTGAAACTACCTTTACAACGCATTCCACTTCAACGCATACTACATTTACAACGCATACCATTACAACGCATACCATTACATTGCATGGATGGTAAGTATTGGATAGTGTAGGGGTAAAAATTACTATTCTAACTCAAGGGGGTGCAGCAGTAGGGTAAGTGTTGGATAGTGTAGGGGTAGAAATTACTATTCTAACTCCAGGGGGTGCAACAGTAGGGTAAGTGTTGGATAGTGTAGGTGTGCGTTGTAATGGTATGCTTTGTAATGACTGCGTTGTAATGGCATGCGTTGTAGTGGTATACGTTGTAGTGACATGCGATGTAATGGTTGCGTTGAAATGGTATGCGTTGTAATGGATGGTGCATTGTAAAAGGTTCGTTGTAAAGGTAGTGCATTGTAAAAGTTGCGTTGTAAATGTTTTTCCCCCTTTCCTACGCAAACTTATATAAGACAACCCTCAGAAACACCCACCTTAAATCTGTGTACATTTCATTCAAGATCAAACAGCGCTAGCGAAGTGCAGATCCTCTGCACATGCTTTTAAATGGAGCAACTGAGGTGAACATTTGATTAGATAGATAGATGGATGGATGTATAGATGGGGGTATGGATGGATGGCCCACAATCTGACGTGCTCGGAATTCCTGCATGTGCTGTGTTCAGAAATAATTTTTATAATATAAGTTCTCTGTAAGAGTGACACCGTGTCTCTCTTTAAGAACATTACATGGTTTAGCCCTTGTACAAACAGGAAGAAAGCAGAGCTAGTCTTCGACAATGACAGCAAGTCCACTCGGCCGCCTGTTGTTGAATATGTTTGTTAGATTGACAAATGAGGTGCAAGAATACAAATCTCAAGGCATTCCTTCACTCCAGGATGTATACCAGTGTGTGCATCACTGGGGTGCAGAGAGTGCAGCAAGGAGTGTCCACTGACCCCTGCAAAGTGTGACTTTCATCTACAGATTTTACACATTTAACCTGTGCATTCAGCTAGAGATGTCACAAAGTGTGGGTGTGTATAAAAACAGAGTCCTCTACTTGCGCTCTTTTACTGTTGCACTGCTGAAAACAGGAACGACTGCCTCCGTTAAGAAATGTCCATCAATGAATTCCACAGTACTCTTTGTAATCAACGTATTCGTTTATCATCCTTGTTGCTGACTTTTGCATCATATTCTTCACCACAACTGAGACAGCAGAGTTCAATCTGTAATCTTTATTAGACGTTTCTGATACATGTATACATGTTGTTTGCCATTCTAGGCTTCGTACAACAGTACGTACAAAGTGATCTCCATATGAAGTGAGTGCACCATATAATGTCCCAATGCATTTCAAGCTCTGGGGGCTCTTCGTCAGGGGATTCTGAAACATGTAAAATGAACAGATTTGACTCATCCAAACCATGGTAACACGCATAAAATATCAGAAAAATATAAAGTGGTATTGTTCATAAAAGCCAAATCTACTTAAAACATACTCCCTTCATCCACGTTAATGAAAATCATAATACCAGATACACCACCTAACTCTACTCCCTCCTACCCGAACATACATTCCCCTGTGAACTACACAAACAAACCTCAAACCCATACAACCCATATGCCTCTAAGGTTCCCTCATATGCCTCCAAGGCCCCCCAAGCCCCGGAGGCCGCCACCCTCAGGTCTTTTATTAATTATTCGTGGGGGCATATGGCCCCCCTGCTTTTTCAAAAAAATAAATAAACCTGTTTGCGAAGCTCGAGCCCACCACACGCTCCGAGGACCGCCACTACGTGGGCGAACTAAAATGCACATGTGGGAGTCCATTACGGACTCCCGGGGAACACCACTTCCCTGGGGGTGTGCACTAGGTGGGACAGGGGCCGCGTGGCCCACCACCTGGAGCCCTCAATGGCACAGGAGACTGCCACCCCCAGGGCCGGCTCCTGCAGTGTCCCAGGGTGCCCAACCCCGGGGAAAACTGCTGTTTGCTATGGCAGGGTGGGAGCCGTGTGGCTCCCGCCCTGTCAAAGCAAACACTGGTTTGGATTTTGTAAGTTAGGGCAGGGTTCTTGCTCTTGCTTACAAAATCCAAACCAAATTTCTTTTCTACAAGGGGAGCTGCATGTTAGCATCTCCCCTTGTGGAAAAGCAATGCCGGATCCCGCAGGAGGCGGGGAGCCAGTGGGATCATGGGGGAAATGGGGCTCCCCCCACAGTCCCCAATGGAAAGGGCAGGGCCCAGGTGAAGGGGTCTTGGGACCAGAAAGGGCCCAGGAGGGGGGCCACGCGCCTCCCCTCCCTTAATAACATTTTTTTTAAATGAGGTTGTTGCGTGTTTATCTAGGTTCCTGATCGATACTGTAACCTTATGCCCCTATTCGGCTATAAATCCATTTATTCCCTATATTGGCATAAACGTTCAAGTGGGATTTTCAGAAAGTCATCTCTGGCCTCACACGAACAGAGCCACATTCCAGCATAGTTCTCTGCCACTTCCTTTGCAACCAATTAGTGCAATGACAGAGCAGAAGTCCCTATCTGATATTCCTAGATTAACACTCCGAGTTCTTCAACAAGATAAAAACTCAGCAAACCTGGAAATCCCCGCTTGCTGTGTTTTGATTAGTAATGGAACTCTAATGAGCAACTGATAGCTATCACTTCCTAGTGACATCTTTAATTGACGTCTTATGTCCAGCAAACTTGCGTCAAACCCGGCACCTGTCAGGTATAAATATTACCAACGTTGCCTTAAGCAATAAGCTGTCGTGCTGTTGTATGCTGCTGTGCACCCTGTTGTGCATCCCATTGCTGCTGCAGGCAGTACGCTGCTGCTGTCCCTTGGTGGTGAAGCTACTGATACCATTATCGCTGCTAAAGCGCGAATGATGGTGCAGTACGCTTAGGAGCTGAACAGCCGTCCCTCTACAAAGGGCCCAGCAGATTCCAGCTAACGCGGACGCTGTCCCCCGCCTCCTCCTCCCGACGCGCTGAAGAGAGCCGCTGCCTTTCTCCTGCAGAGAGATCCAGCTCCAGCGTTTCCGGTCTGCCTTTGCGGGTGACTGGGATATTGAGTGCCCCCTGAAGGAAATACCAGACTTCCATCATTCTATTCAGAGGTATGGTGTTGACTAAACCCTTAGACGAGAATTCTTGAAGCAAACCTTGGCAAAACCAACTTAACTTAAAGCTACTTACTTACTCCCCTTCCACGTGTTAGGCTTAGGTCAGGCACACTGGGGTAGGCGTAGTTAGAAGCACCAGTTGAGTATGTTAGCCTAATGTATATATGACTGTATATATGTTTTATTACTTTTAAACCATTGTATGGCTAAGACACCATATCAATGCTTTTACAGTTCTATTTCGCAATACTTATCTTACTGTACGTACTTTTTATCATAACAAGTCTTGCAATTGTGGCAATACATTTCTCTTGTACGAGAAGAAAGACTGTTCAATAAATGTTAACCCTTTATTGACAAACGCCCGTCTCTCTATTCTCTACATCTCGTGCAAGTAAACTGCACTAAACTGACTGAGTGAAATACCTGTCTATTGTTTCACACGACCCTAGAGATTGACTCTTGATCTGAGGAGCAAAGTTGTCATGTTGCACGGTTGTTGGAAAGCTGAATCCCTTCTTGTCTGTGCCAGGGAAGCTGATCACTTCCCATGCAGAGAAGAAAGTTTCCAGTGACCTCTGAGCTAGTTGGTAACACACCCAATTAAGTTTAGCATAGTCAGTGGAGGCCTGGAATATCCGCAGTTCCACGTCGATACTACTGTTTATGTTATTCCAATGCGCAGGGCCTAGTGGGAAACTAGGAACTACACTACATGGCGCCCAAACGTTTGGTAAGGCGATAAACTAACGCAAGACGTTAGAGTAACTCAGTCGTGCATATTTCACACAGACCCCTTTCTCCCGTAAATACTCCAATAGACGTCTGGAGTGGGTGAAAGGTTAAAATCCGCCCGACCTTAGTAGGAAGAGATTCCTATGTAAAGCTCTGGTTTATTCAACGTTGAAGGATACAGTGTTCCAAAATATTGTGCACCTAATCTTTGTCTCCTTGGAGACCTACTCTGCAAACCTTGCATTTATACAATGCCAGGAGAAAACGGAACCACTGGGGCCGCAGTAAATGCAACTCAGCAGGATTCCGACGATATGGTACCGGGTGCAATAATCATCCCGGTCCACTTAAGAAGATCTATAACGTTAAAACTTATAGAGAACGGACTGACACCACAAGGTGGTACAGTAATTTTCGTGATAGAGGCTCACGAATATCGGCAGACAGAGGTATTCTATTCATGGATAAACTTTCCAGCGGTAAACGCTATAACAAAAGAGTTTCACTATTACAAAATAGAGAAACCTCCGGAAGAGTACGCTCCTTTCGAGGAGATTGAAATTCCACTTAAATTTCAAGAGCACCTGCTCTGGTTTAATGGCGCCCTAAAACACAATGATCACATAACTAGGCTCGGTCCACTAGGTAGACCAGGAGCAACGTGGCCGGTTCTAGCCAGCTACACACCACATCCTGACATTGTAAAAATGTCTAAGGAAGAGCTGTTAGTACAGCTAAAAACACTAATTAAAATACATAGGCAATTAGTCCAATATGTAATGCGGACTGCAACAGTCCAACCAGCTGTTAATACACCACAGCTGACCCCTCATCAGGGGAACACAAATAAAATTACACCACAGAACATACAGTCATGTCTTGGTAAAACACCCGTAAAACGGGAACAAATTCCTTTCTGAATTTCGGAAGAACTTACATTCTAAATTACGCCGAGAGGGTTAAACCTCTCTACGAACTAATTAAACCTGATTTTAAACAAATCATTGGACTCAAAAACACACAGAAATTTTGAGATCACTGCAAACAGACATGTTAGCAAAAACAAAATTAGATACACGTGACAACACACGTGATCTTGTAATCCGAGTCATCCCAGGAAGATGCGGATTCACGTACCTGACCTCTAATGAGGGAGAAAAGGTACCAATTTCAATTAAATCTCACTTGTACACACAAGCAGAGGAAACATTCAGTCACACAGAAAGAACTGTGAAAGCAGTGCAAATCGCATTAGCAAATGAACGAGAACTAGCACACGGCAAACGGATTAATATCCTTACAGCGGAATCCGCCTTTGAGGCGCTATTCAGCCCAGTAAACCTGCCTACAGTGTCACTGGATCCGAAATGGATACAGTGTATAGATTCTCTAGGAACGGAAGACGTGAAATACTATTTCGCCCCACAATTCGAAGAACTGAATGATTTAGAATATGAAGAAGAATATCCTCTGCCAATCGAAATTCTGCCTCTCCCACAGTATGCCTGTATAATCTATACAGATAGCTCTGTACAGTATTTCAACGTAGAGAGAAAATCCTACGATGCAGCATGTGCGATCATTAAAGGTCGATGGCTGTGCGGTAAATTCAGACCGAAAGTAACAAAAACTGAATCTGTAAGAAACTGTTCGGTTCAGAGAACTGAAATCAGATCTTTAAAGATGGCGCTCGAAAATGCAGAACGTGAATTCCCGACACTTATCGTGTGCGATTCTCATTTTTACGTCAACTCTTACAACAATAAACTGCAGAGTTGGATTGAAAATGACTACAAACATGACACAGGTGCCACAATAAAGCATAAATTGCTCTGGAACGAGGTAGCTCTTTTACACAAAGAACTACAAAAGACTCACGTGATTCACGCACAGAGTCTTCAACGTGATGGCGTTCACGTTGCAGGGAATTCATTGGCTAATACAGCCACAGCGGAAGCAACTGAACCGGCTTCCGTAGCCACAAAAAAGCGTACAGATAAATACATAGACGGGGAAACCATGCTGGCAGTAAAAACGACCGTAAAAGGCGACTGTGCAGCACTACCCGTGAACTATCCACTCAATTATGCATACGTAATCGATGCAAACCCCGTTCCTTTTGCTCGAATCCCTGGAGTGGGGGACAGAGTAATTCCAAACAGGAGCAGGAGGGGCTTCCTCTTACTGGAAGCACACATGGGGTTGGGTCTGAGACACCAAACAATCAAAGCCTCTCTGAAAGAATTACAATCAGAGTACTGGTGGCCAGGAATGAGTATAGATATTCAATGTTTTGCTCAAAATTGTGAAAACTGCAACAGAGATCGCAGTAATGAACAGGCCAGTGTAGTTTCAGGATCCCTGCTAGACAGCATAAGGCGGTCTATCTGCGCAATCAAAGAAGAGAAGCGCGTCCCAGTGTACACCATTAAGACAAAAAGCACTTAAAAGATGAGGCTCCAGCGCTCGGCTGACGCTAGAACGGTTATAAAAGATTTGCGAGTCTTTATCGGCACTACGCAATTACCACGTTCCATTCTGACCAGGGTCCTGCTTTCAGCTCTCGAGCCTATAAGGAGGCCATGGCTAGCATGGGAATTGGGTTGCGGTATTCTTGTCCGTCGCACCCCGAAGGGAACAGTGTGGTAGAAAGAAAAAACTGTGACATAAAGCAATCTATAACAGCGAAGGTATTAGGTTCAGGCGCTGGGTGGGTCAAACATTTAATAAGTGTCCACACTAGTCTTAATAACATGCCAAGAAATTCTCTAAAAGGTTTCAGCCCATACGAACTATTGTTTGGAATTAGAATGCGTATTCAGGACCTCGATAGTCAGATGTCAGTGGTACAAGAAAAAACAACAAACTTTGACATCAAGGATCGTTTGGCTGTTTTACAGGAACTGAATGAAACAAGAAAATCCTTAAGCAACATAAAGTTAAAGCAACAGCCAGGTACCACTGACGAGGCACCACCAGCAACAGCCCCAGCAAGGCCTGTCTGGATTCCAAAGATTGGGGATCTAGTCAGAGAAAAGATCGCGGTGAAGAAGGAATTTGGGCCTTCTTACAGAAAAGCAGTACCTGTCTTGGCAGTCACCGGAACAAGATCAGTTGTACTACCGCCCCTTGCTGGTAAAAAGGAGAACAGAGTCGTGTCCATCGACCTGGTAAAACAACAAGCATGTGGCCTATAATTAACAGTAGGCCCAGTGGACTCCCAAGAAACAACAGAATACCCAAACTTGCAACAATCCAAGAGGTTCAAACTGAAAGACTAATCACATTCGATCAGCCTGCAGTGCACAATGAAGGACTATGCAATAATGCCATGGAACTCGTGACTCTTGAGACACAGATCGAAACAGTTCGTCAAGAAACATCACCAGTCTACAATGATGTGGCATCAGAAAGTGCTACCGAAAGACAGATTGAAAGAACAATCCCATCAATTGACAGAACTGCCTCTGGTTATTTCATCAACTTCGACAACTTCTCTGAAGATCAAAACGACCCCGAAGTGATGCCAGAAACAAAAAAGACTTTTAAAGAAAAAGCAATGGAACTCTTTCATCAACTGAAGGAAATCTACCTTATTTCCCCTTGGCTAGAGTTCTGGTTCGGTCTAGGTGTATTTTTCCTCCTGCTTTGGCTCATCATGGTACTGTGTTTGGGAAAATTCATTGAAGGAAAATATATTACAATGGACACAGCAAGTCAGAACATCAACCTAGTCCTGAAACCACACAGATCATCCCACGTGAAGAAAAGAGAACTGTCAACAGTAAATGTCACAGCAATTCCAATACCTGGTGGGGTAGTATGGGAGAAAACAGACTATGAGATATATGGTCCGGTCGAAATCCTGAAGTATCCTCATCAACTGAAGGTTTCCTTAAGTGACTTTGTAAAACCTAGTACATTCTCTGATGATTGGGACTTTAACAGTATTAATGACATGATGTCTGATTTAGTAATGTCAGCTAGATTCACAGATCATGATTATTTACAAGGTTCATCTAGTTATGAGCAGTTATTCTGTTACACCCACTATGGGGATCATTATTTGCATAAATCTGCACAGCCTAGAAATGTTTTTATGTATAATCAATGGGAACATTGTGCTACACCACCTAAAAGCAGTTCTAAAGCATTTTTTGAGAAATTCAAATACTTCTCAGGGTTTAACACCAGTGATGCAGAAACGTTTTATTACAAACTGTTAGATAAAACAGGAATGAAAACAATGCTGACAAATTCTAAATTGATATATTCAGAAGCATTTTATGACAAAATGATGACATTTGGTTTTGATTATTGGAAAAATAATATTGAAACGAAAACCATTTGGGGTGCAAAAGATTGGCAGGTACAAGGCATTGAAGCACTATTTAGAACCTGCATGATACCAGAACAAATGTTGTTTTTAAATGACACAATACACCAAACATCTTGTCTTGGCTTAGCTAAGATCAAAGACCTTAAAACACCGTCTATTCCAAAGCCAATACATGAAAATATAACTGCAGATATTGAGTTAGACGTGTCACAAATTTTACATTTCAACAGAACACATCCTGATTGGAAAAAGTGGTTAATCTGGCCTACTGACACAAACAGCTGTCAAGATAGATTCCTGAATAAAACACAGGGGTTAACAATGACCAGATTAGACCCTAGATATTCCCAGAGACAACATCCAGGGATAATAACAACATACAGTGTAGGGAAACTCTGCCTTGAATGGCTAACAACATCCACACTGGCTGAAATTAAGCAACACTTGTCTTTACTAAAAGATGGTGCTGATTTGCGCGATTTCATTCTTGGACCACGCAAACAGCGTCAAAAGCGTTTCATAGCGACCAGTATCTATGCTGCTTACAACGAGGCTTGGAAAGTCAAACAAATTGAAACTGCTGAAAAAATACGAGAAATTGATCGTATTAATTTGGAGAAATCACTTTCTGTAGTAGACAATGGGTTAATGACTCTGTCTTCCAGAATATATTCGTTGGACAATATTGTATCATCTGCCTTTGATGTGATAGACAGAGACTTGCTAATGTTACAACATGGCCAGTCGCAATTACGTTCTATTACAGAATTGGGCTGGACGCTGCAAAATCTTCGTTCAGGCTATGTGCCTTGGCGTTTAATCAACACAACGTCATTATTTTCAATTTTTAACCTTACTAATAAACAGATCAGTTTGGCACAGAAAGGAGCAGACTATACAATCCTGAGCATCGAAAAACTTGAGAGATTACCATTGACAATGTCAGAGAGTCCTGTCATTGAATGGATAATACACGGAATTATCACAATTCCGATAACAACTTTCCGATTTAAAAAGTGCCTTGAGTACATACCTGCTGGCCAGTATGAACAATTGGGTAAAGGATATGTAAAATCTGAATGGAAATTACCATACACATATTCTTGCTATAGTGACAGCGACAAAAATGTATTTCTTAGTGGTGACAACTGTAAACATTCACTAAGCGGTATACTTTTGTGTCAGGGTATTAATTTACACGGAGCATGTGATGGAAATTCTAACAACCTTTCATGCCACCAGCTAGTCACACCTGTAACTCAGATAGAGCCCTTCTTTATGCAACTTTCAAACGGGAGTTACATTCTTAGAACGGATCACAGATGTTGTGGCCTTGTGCCAGGGAAAAGTTATCTAGTAAGAGTAACATCCACGGTCAAATGCTGTATGCAAGCATTGTTCCCGAGTGGGCCTGCAGACACAGTGACTCCCATCTGGCCTCGTCTGAATCTCTATTCTATACGAATTGATACATTAAGCAAAATGAAATTGTACTTTTACAGACAACAGTGCCTATAACGTCATCAAAAGAGACGTATGATCTTCTAGTTGCAAGGACAGCTACTGAAGTTCATGACCTTTTATCAACAAATTAGCCCCGTGCATTTCGTACAAATGCTTAGCCAACTCCTTAACATGTCTAGTGCCACAAGCATCCCAGGCATATTTAAGACAGTCTTTACGGGACTTCTAACACCCTTCCAGGCAATTTTGGGAATCGTTCCTAATTTTGTACACTCTGTTTTTGGCGGCATACCATTATTTTTGGGACTTGTAGCAGGGATTTTATTTTTGACCCTCCTGCTTCGTTATGGCAAGCCTCAGCTCAGACATAGCTCCCATGGGAATGGAAGAGACAATCCTAGCAATGCGCTACCGGGACAGGATAACTAACATCCTCGGATTGGCCAGGCTGAGAGATCTAAACATGACCTGGTTCCTTTCATTCAGACCTATATGGCAAAATTGCATTTTACCTGTGCTACGGTGTATGCTTTGCGGCGATGAATGCGTGTTGGACATCTGTCTTTCACTTCCATCAGCAGTACCAATGGACGTCGATACTTTGCTCAGTCCAATAACGGCTCACGCATTGTGTTGTCCCCAGCGGCTACCAATCCTGATGACGGCATTCGTGGAGACTCCTGTGCTACAACCAAGTGGTAACAGTGGAGCGAGTGACAAAAGCAACATCATCCAGGTACAACGTTCTGTGAGCATTGCTGGTCCTGCCCTTGATGACAGCAATCATTCTCACACCTGCCAAGTTACAGCGCTATCTAATTTGGTTGAACTATCACCTGAATTTGTAGACCAATTCTTTGAGAGCCTGTCTGATATGATGTTCTCACCCAACGAGAAACTATAACTTTTTGAGAAGCTTTCCGACACACAGCGTTCCCATGAACTCTGAATTCGGCCTTCAGTTTTGATCAACAAAAACTGCAAAAAGCTTTGGAGCTCTATTTCCCCGTTCGAGCATTGATTCTTTTTGAATTGAACATTTTTCTAATATTCACCCCTTTTTTTGGCACGAACAATTCTTTGCTTAACGTAAAAACTATTCTTAGAGAACAGAAGCTTCACACTTCTATTTCTAAACACATCTAGAGACATAACAACATTACATCAGCCTCTAGCACATGTTATTACAATGCATTTATATGTGATGATTTATCTCGCCCTTCTTCTGTTAGAGATACTTCATGTGTAATTCTTTGGCATAATCGTTCATTGATTTCATATGCAATAATTTTTGAATGATTTCTATGCTTCAAAAAACGTACAGTACCTAAATTTCATGTATTACAAATACGCCTATTTCGAATGCATTTATGTATTTTGGGGTGGGCAATGTTACACATGCATCTAATTGCTCTAGTTTTAGTAATTTGATGGACATGAATACGTGGAGTGGGTGTTGCGCGTTTATCTAGGTTCCTGATCGATACTGTAACCTTATGCCCCTATTCGGCTATAAATCCATTTATTCCCTATATTGGCATAACCGTTCAAGTGCGATTTTCAGAAAGTCATCTCTGGCCTCACACGAACAGAGCCACATTCCAGCATAGTTCTCTGCCACTTCCTTTGCAACCAATTAGTGCAATGACAGAGCAGAAGTCACTATCTGATATTCCTAGATTAACACTCCGAGTTCTTCAACAAGATAAAAACTCAGCAAACCTGGAAATCCCCGCTTGCTGTGTTTTGATTAGTAATGGAACTCTAATGAGCAACTGATAGCTATCACTTCCTAGTGACATCTTTAATTGACGTCTTATGTCCAGCAAACTTGCGTCAAACCCGGCACCTGTCAGGTATAAATATTACCAACTTTGCCTTAAGCAATAAGCTGTCGTGCTGTTGTATGCTGCTGTGCACCCTGTTGTGAATCCCATTGCTGCTGCAGGCAGTACGCTGCTGCTGTTCCTTGGTGGTGAAGCTACTGATACCATTATCGCTGCTAAAGCGCGAACGATGGTGCAGTACGCTTAGGAGCTGAACAGCCGTCCCTCTACGAAGAGCCCAGCAGATTCCAGCTGCCGCGGACGCTGTCCCCCGCCTCCTCCTCCCGACGCGCTGAAGAGAGCCGCTGCCTTTCTCCTGCAGAGAAATCCAGCTCCAGCGTTTCCGGTCTGCCCTCGCGGGTGACTGGGATATTGAGTGCCCCCTGAAGGAAATACCAGACTTCCATCATTCTATTCAGAGGTATGGTGTTGACTAAACCCTTAGACGAGAATTCTTGAAGCAAACCTTGGCAAAACCAACTTAACTTAAAGCTACTTACTTACTCCCCTTCCACGAGTTAGGCTTAGGTCAGGCACACTGGGGTAGGCGTAGTTAGAAGCACCAGTTGAGTATGTTAGCCTAATGTATATATGACTGTATATATGTTTTATTACTTTTAAACCATTGTATGGCTAAGAAACCATATCAATGCTTTTACAGTTCTATTTCGCAATACTTATCTTACTGTACGTACTTTTTATCATAACAAGTCTTGCAATTGTGGCAATACATTTCTCTTGTACGAGAAGAAAGACTGTTCAATAAATGTTAACCCTTTTTTGACAAACGCCCGTCTCTCTATTCTCTACATCTCGTGAAAGTAAACTGCACTAAACTGACTGAGTGAAATACCTGTCTATTGTTTCACACGACCCTAGAGATTGACTCTTGATCTGAGGAGCAAAGTTGTCATGTTGCACGGTTGTTGGAAAGCTGAATCCCTTCTTGTCTGTGCCAGGGAAGCTGATCACTTCCCATGCAGAGAAGAAAGTTTCCAGTGACCTCTGAGCTAGTTGCTAACACACCCAATTAAGTTTAGCATAGTCAGTGGAGGCCTGGAATATCCGCAGTTCCACGTCGATACTACTGTTTATGTTATTCCAATGCGCAGGGCCTAGTGGGAAACTAGGAACTACACTACAAGGTACAGCCTCAGGGGATGGGGTGCCTGGGGCACTTAAGGCCTAAGGAGGGTGGTGACCTAGCCTCTGTCCTTTAAAAAGAATAATAGAAAAAAAATGTGCCCATGCCCCAAATTGGCCTCGGGAACGGGGCCGTGCGAACCCCTTCCAGTTTTTTTTTATTTTCTTTTTAAAAAGCAGGCACTGGGAAATGGGGTCCCCAGGGCCCCAATTATTGTAAAAGGAGAGGGCCACACAGAGAAATAAAATAAAAAATAAAAAAGCTGGCATTGCGGTGGAGGCCCGCCCCCTTACTGCAGCACTCAGCAAACGTGCCCCCTGTCGTGTTGTAAGTGGGGGAATTAATTTTCCTTGAATACTGAGGGTACCTGGGGGTCAACTAGCCCTCCAGGTACCTCCGGTATGCGCCAGGGAGCTGTGTTGCAGAGAGGTATTTTCCGAAGCCACATCCCTTTTTAAACTTCTCTGCAACAAAGCTCTGTGGCGCTTACTGGAGGTGTAGCATTCAGGAAGGCAGAGAAAAAGGCATGAGACTGAATCACGACAGGGGACTGGGCAGACTAAGTGTTAGTAACCGCAGCAATGGGTAACACTTTGGTTGGACTACTTTGTGCACCTGCGTTAAATACCGTACTCTCAATATACACTGCCACCCAGAGCGCTGCAATGGTGCTGGGACTGCACCGTGGGGAATGATATGAAAGATGACAATGGAAGACATGAGGGGGTTTCCTCACTTGTCGTTCTTGCCAAATGTTGCTGCCTCTTTTACTCTGTCTGCTATTCTACTTCTCACTGATCCCTCACCCACTATATCTGTTAGTACATTCTTTAATCACTTCAGATGCACTCTTGAAACTCTCACTCTCTTTGACCCAATGCCCAGTTTTAACTGTTACCCCCTTATTCAGTTTGTAATCTTGCATTATCTATTTATTCACTACCTCATTATTCTCTCTACTGACTTTCCCATCTTACCTCTGTCATCTCCCCTTACACACTGTACTACCTTCCCAAAGCCACAATGCTATCCCCCACCCCTTATTTATCCCTCACATTGTAGTGGGGCGGAGCCTTGCATTCATACCGTATTAAGTTAGCATGAGCTTATCAGTTAAACGCCATTTTGCCTTTTGCTGTCTTTTGCACATGGTACACACGTTAACCATTGTTTAGAGTTAGGCTGAGTGTTTTGCTTCACATGAGTATAACTTGTTTTTCTACATTGCTAGACTTGCTTCGTAAGCCTAGTCTTAACAGTGAGTGTCGAGGCCTTCAAGGTTATATCAACACTGTAGTTGTTATTCGAACTGATCAGCGCACGTTCTAGCCATAACATATATGCAGCTGTGGCCAATTCAGATACTGGCGTCTTTAACAATGCATTGTTAGGCATGATTGAACACACTTGGAAAACATTCGTATGCTGAGAGCTCGTGCAGAACTCGATGTGATTCACCCCTGCTAATCTTTAAGGTATGGGGTCGCCTACGCAAGCCTAAGAGGCCTTCTTCAGTTATAAACTAACCTACTAGCAAGGGAGGGTGAAATATAGGTATATATTTAACCTGTTTCCATTTAGCATTATAACATGATTTCTCCCTTTGTATTTTATGGAATAGTAACTATGCTGACAATCTTATTTCTTATCATATGTCTGCTTGTATTAGCTAAGATGCTGCACCTGAGATCACGGCGTCAACATAAATATTTTAAACGTACACGTGTCTCCCTTTACTCCCTGTCCTGGACTGGTATGAGAGTATAACAAAAGAGTGTTCATATTTCCCACCTTACCTAAGGTAGCCTAAGTCACATGCTCTGTGTTGTCTAATCATTGACTACTTTGCTATAGGATGAAGTGCTAATGAGACACTGATGAACGTCTGGTAGGGGATTCGGGGTACTAAGGTGGGTTTTTGGCACACCCTAATTTACTGAGGTCCTGAGTCTCTGTGCACAGTTCTGTGTCTGATCAGAATCCCTGCAACACCATCTTCTTTAAACCACCCTCCCATTAATTTTTCCTTTTTGTTATCACCACACCCCCCTCAGTCACTCTGTCACCTCCAACTAAATACATTTCCTACTCTCCTTATGTAATGGAAGCTGAGATTATCCACTGGAATTCCAACATGTGACTATGGGGGTCAAGCACAGATCCCTGTAGTGGAAGAATTTGTTTACTGAGCACAAGACCCAGCCTCCAATCACTCCTTCTCCCATCACCATACCCCCTCTCCCATCGCCAACGCTCCTCTTCCCTGCTATTACCTTCAGCCCACCTGCCTCATCCTTGAGGCTCTCTTAAATCCATTTCCAGGTCTGGTCCAGGAAAGACCCCCAATGCAGTTTACGAATCAAAGCCCTGCCTGGGAATCTCAGGTGGGAGGCTACCTTAAAACCAGCAGATAGTTCAAAAATTAAACATAAGCTGCAAAAAAAGTTAAGGAAAAGCAAATGAAGGATTGTGGTTTACCTGGAGTAAAACTTGAATTTGGCATAACAGCTGTCAACCAAGTAAAATAACTCAGATATGTAATTTGAGCAACTGCTTAGGATGGGGAGTGGGCAAAGGCAGATAGAAGGAGTCCTAGACTGCAAAGAACACACAAATGAAGATGTGGTTTTCAGGAAAATTATACTTATTTTAATCATGTCCTTTCTTCTCTCTGACCTGTTATATATATTCCAGACAACATAGAATGCCACCCTGTGTTTGATAGTTATGGTTTGCTAAAATGTAGAGAAAAATTAGAACTTTATTTTACTTACTTATAGTTTACATGAATGTAAAACCATGAATCTCAGTTATATTCTAAAACTCAACCCAAAAATATTTTTTAAAGGCATCAAATTATTTCTAAATGTGTTACTTGAGAGATTAATTACATGAAACGAGAATCACATTGAACTTGTATGCGGTGTTTAGCTTATACGTCTTAGTACAAATCATGCGCGTAATCCTTGATGACTAGCGCATCCATGACCAGAGATTACTTCATTAGGCACGATGGGAATAAACAAAACGCCTGCATTTTACATGAGTGACATAGCATAACAGTCCTTTACGGAAATAATTCTTTATTTTAATAACCTGGTGTCGCTTCGGGCCTACACATGCATGCGATAGAGGGACTGGATATTAGCAGGATGGGCCATCCAAACAGGATGGGGAGTGGAACTGTGCCCAACATCAACTGCACCTCAAATACACTGCTTCAGCACACACACACACAAAGACCTTCACACTAGCCTATTTGTACCCCCAGACATCCTGATACCAGGGCAGGCAGGCAGGAAATCACTTCTGGACCTGTGGAAGGCTCAGAAGTAAGATTGCTCTTCTGTTCTGCTCCTGGAAGGTTTGCCCTGCTAACCTGCTGCAAGATGGATCTGCCATACTGCACAGCTGCCAGAGGAAGGAAAACTGGCCCTCTCCTCAAACTCAGAACCATCAGAGTGACTTTAAATGGTATCTTACTGGCCTCCTGCTCAGACACAACTGGATCTGCCTGTTTCATTCTGCTTGCCTCTGCTGAACTGAGTCCTGACCCCCCAAGTGGTGCACCTTAGTCGTAGAACCATCAGAGTGTACTTCTGCTGGCCCAACGATTGGTTTCCGCAGAAGTGACACAACTTGACAGTGTGACACAGGACCTCGCAGTGCAGCATCTCATAGCCCCTAATTGGCGTGTCCATCATAACCAACACAGCATGAAGCAACTTGGCGCAGGAACAACCCTCACGGCTCCTCATAGTAACTAATGCAGACTTATTCACCTTGACAAAGGACCTTGCCTCGCAGCCCTCACAGCTCATAATCAGAACCGATGCAGTGTGATGCAACTCAACACAGGACCTCTCAACGCAGCTCTCGCAGCTCCTTATTGTGTCACAGCACAACGCAAAGCGCAGCATCAAAGACATAAGGTACAATTCTCAGGGGCACTAACCTGTTCTTTGTATCGGTCACGCATTCCATCGTGGTAGGCCTGAACTTGTATCTTTGTGCAGTCCAGGGCAACCAGATAACCACGGTTGTCGCTTTGCATTTCTTAACTCTACTTTTTTCTTTGAAGACTTTAAAATTGCATATCTTCAGTTCTATTGATTGGATGCTTGTAGTTGTGGTGTTAAATAATGTATTAAATTGCACTCTATTTATCTAAAATGGTGTTTGATTTGTCTTGTGCTGTGTTGTTAATTTGTTATTGTTTGTCTGCTGTATAAATAGTTTACACATTGTCTTTTAGTTGAGTCTGACTGCTTTCTTGCCAATTTACCAGAGGAACAAGCACAGATTATTTTTGTGACTTTTGTGTTTTAGCCTGTCTAGGATTGTGGCTGTTGCTCAAGAAAGACTCACATCCCCCTTAACCAGCAACACAATTCCTCACAGCAGATGATAAAGAAAAGGTTTGTTTCCCATCATTAGGTTAGTAAGACAATTAGTTAGTTTAGGTTTATTAGGTTGTTGTTAGTTAATTGTTAATTGGTATTGATGGTCGTCCACTACAAGTAAAACAGTTACTAACCTGTTCAGTCCAGGCAACGATTTCAGTAATTCAAACCTAAATTTAACCCCTGGTATCTATGTCAGAAAGCAGATATACTTAACTGAGAGAAGATGTGTAAAGCATTTGAAAATACCAAAGCAGTTAAAAATTCAAAAACATAGCACACTAAAAATGTCACTCTAATTTATAAACATAGAAGAAAATGTAGAAAACAAACTGACACCAAAATGAAATGAAGGTGCTCAGAGATTAGTCCGACTGCCACTTTAATGAGTACTTGGGTCTCTGACATGAAAGTTAAAATCCTGCAGCAGGGAAAAGTTACAGGCTGTATCTGGCAATGAATTCCATGAGCAAAACCAACGGGGATGATGGATGGAGTGTTGAACATTGCAAGCACTCACCCCCAGTCAACTGATCTTGGATTAATCCATCATCATTCTTTAGCTCACTCCGCCACCCCAGTTCAGACATGGTCATATGCAAATCAGTCTTACCCTGTGCCTCATGGGAACAGTCCAGCCGGAAATGTCAAGCCATGTCTTCTCTGGACTGGAAACAAGCATCATGGGACCGGTTTCTGGCTAATCAGCCGTCATCAGGCAGGCTATCTTAAATCCAGTGGCAAAGTGAGCAAGGGACCCACATCTGGGCATACCCTGCCAACTTTGGTCACCCTAACTCTGAATGCCGTTTTGGGCACCAAAAGGAGTTTGCACCTGAAACTGATTTTGCCAAGTAGCTGTGGCATTGATGTGTTTCTCTATTCAAACGGCACACAAAGTTTAATAAAAAAAATGTAGATTTTGTTGAGTTGCAGGCGTTGATGAATATAACTGCCTCCCCTAAGTCCATAAAATGGATCAATCAAAACCATCTGAAATTGATTGGTGAGAAATCTGAATTTCTGCACCCAGTTGAACCTTTATCTTTTTGGGGGTGGTTGTTTTGGTCCTCCTTGTTGGGTTCTAAACTAGCGTTGCTAAACCACATAAAAACATTGTGCTAAAGATTGACTTAGATCTAACCATGTGGGCCCAGACCAAATCAATAGATCAATAGTCAAGATATATTACTTTCATCTTCGCTCTCTGAGCCCCGGTTTACTTTTTCTTCGAAGACACAATTGATAACGTCTTTATATCAGCAGGTCTTTAGTGTTACAGTTCAGTGTATCTAGATTTGCCTAATGTTCTGGGTTAAAGTTACAAACAGTTAAAATGTTCATCACATATTGGTGCTTCAGTAAGAAACCATGGCCCAGATTTACAAAAGAATTGCGCAGCAAAAAAAGTTTCTGTGTTACATTGCGTGAACAGTATACAGCAGAGCACAATCATATCTATTAAGGACTTTTAGGCTGTCTACCTGCATTGGTGCACTTTTGACTGCCAAGTGCCAACATAGACAGACTTACTTCATAGTGCAGGGGCGTCAGTATGGTGGTAAGGATATTTGTTGTGCAGGAAGGGGTCCATTCAAGTACAAAACCTATGATTTAAAGTGTTTCCACGTTGTACATTTGTGATAGAATGCAGCAAACATGTAAAGAGTGAAAAATGAGGAGAAAATAAAACAGTTCTCTTCATTACACCTGCCTCAAGGAGGCACAAAAACCTGCCTAAAATTCATTGTAGATATGAATTTGCAAGAAAATTGTAGGAGAGTGCCTCATTTGGGAGGGTTAAGCCTCATGTTTTGCAAGTCCCTACTAAATGGTACCCCTGGTACCTAGGGTATGGGTACTGAGGAGGGCCCACTAGGGCTGCAGCACACATTTTGCCACCCCAGGGACCCCTCACAAAGACCACGCAAACTGCCACTGCAGGCTGCCTGTCTTGGTGCAGAGAAAAGCGAAGAGTCAACATGGCAAACAACCTGTGTGCCATGCCCTTTCACACTGCATGAGATATAGGCAGGTCACCCCCTACTGTAGGCCTTACAGCCCACTGGCTGTGTGCACTATAACCCTTGTGTGGTCATTTCTGTATGAGCACATATGACCCTGAAATATCTGAGCCATTCTTGGATATTGTAAGTGAACAAGGAAGCCAAAAAGAGTACATGGGCTGGATACTTGATGTTATGAGTTTCCTAGCACCATGATGGGATATTTGGTACCAAGCATCTTGTCTTAATACATCCTCACTGATGCCTGTGAGAGATTTATTAATAAATGCACCAAGGAGACCTTTCAGGGGGTCCATGAAAACCTACAAAGCACTGGCATGGTCTCTGACTAGTCACAATCAATCAATCCACCAGACATGTTTCTGACCTCATGGGATTAAAGCCTGCACTCTCAGAGGCCAGAAATAAAGTCTGCTCTGGGTGGAGGTGCTTCACACTTCCTCCAGGCTGGAATGGCCTTTCAGAGTGGGAAGCTTGAAAGGCTTTGCTGCCATTGAGGTTCAGCACGGGCTTCCCCAGAGAGTGGGAGATGCCACCCCACCTGGCCCGCTCCACATTTGGTGGGAAGACAGGTGGGAAAATTAGTTAGATGAGGGGGAGGACCCACACCCAGCCTGAACCACCTCCAGGGTGGGAAAGGCATTGTGAACCCCTCCCCTGAAAATCCACCATTCTAGGATGATGGAGAAACAGCCTATCAGATTTTTGATTTGATTATGTTTTTTTGATTTATACAGTGCACAAATGCCCAAGGGTGTCTTGGCGCTAGAGTCAGTAGGACAGTATAGTTTTATTGCAAATTATGCGCCATGTCTATTCATATCAGCGATAGGGTAGTGCCCGTTCCCACAAGAAGTGGTCCCTTAGAGAGTGTTGCCACCCTAGAGTTAAATAGCTCATTGGCTACTACCTGTCTCCCCAGTAACACAACTAAATTCAGTATTTAGGGGGCATCCCGAGACCTGTAACCCAGATTCAATGGACAAGGAGAACACCAGGACAAGGAAGGCTTGATGCCCAAGAACTGAAGCCCTGCTGCAGAAGAAAATTGGCACCAAACACTACCTACTGCCTCAAGGACTTTGTCAATCGTAGTGTTCTGTGCCATCCTTAATATATGAAAACAGCAAGAACCCTGGAGCTCCTCCAGTCTTTGAGAAATCACATCGAATCTCCCTTTAAGTGAAAATATTACTCCCTTGCACACCACAGGCACCAATCTCACTAAGTCCAGTTTGTTGAAGTACTGCTCCCCGAGGACTTCATTGCAGCACCCTCTCTAAAAAGGTACACCAGATCTGGAGGGTCAGGTCTGTCTCCCCACCAAGTTTGGAGACACCAGGACCTCCCGGTGGCACACCGTTCCAATACCCATGGTATTGTACCCCCTACAGCAAACAGCAATACGATCGTTCTTCTCTCCTTTCTCGTTTTTCTCTCTATAAACCATCTCCTGGTTTCAGATAGCAAGACAAGCGTGATGCCATTCCTTAGGTTTAAGCCTGTCAGCTGTAGACTGCGGCACTTTCCGCAACCAAGAAACTGAATTATTTTCCCCTGAGACAGACATGGGCCTTTCTCAAGTTCAGGATTCCTCCTTTCAAAACTTCGTCTGTGTACTGTTGCTTGTTCATCTCTAGCTCCGAGATGTCCTGTGCGTGAACATCCTGGTTAAAGTAAAAGATCAACACTTACCTTTATTTAGGCCTATAGTACTTCAATAGACAGACCTGTGATGTCAAAACACGTGGCAACCGTTGATTCCGATGTGAATGTGTAATAAAAAGTGATTTCTGCTCATATTTTATAAAAGAGCCTGTTTCTACAGCTAACTATGTTTTAATTTACATCTGCGTGAATGTAGTTTGTCAAAAAATGCAAAGAAACATTGCTTAAAGTTTAAGCACAGGGCAAAATCTGTCCAAAATTATTGTCGGCTCCAGACAACCCATTACTTAAGAACAAATATTCACTTATTCTTGGTGAATTACGTCTTCATATGATCTAAAAAAAAGTGAAGAGATTAGCAGTTCTATTGAGGATGTTTTTATTTAGGTTAGCACTCTCTCATGTAATTATTTATAATAATAATCCTCAATATGGTGAATTTATTAGAAGGGAAATCGAAGCACGCACAGCAAGGAAAGATGGGGAAATGAAAACCATATTTTATTAAAATACATTCATTTCATCCTATACATGCAAAGCGTGTTACAAATGGAATATGTTTATTAGCTCTCCAATATGATAAATATTGCAAAGCCAGCAAACAGCGCTTTACAGCACTCTCAAGTCTCTTTATCTAATCCCCTGAGTTGCATGGTAAGCAAGCTACTCTTCCAGTCAGATGTAGATGGTTTATTGGCAGGAAATGTGTAACCTGGCCCAGTGAATATGATCATTATGCATTATTCATACCTGCCTTGATCTTCTTCTACGAGTAAATAAAACATTGATTCATTCTGGAGCACCTCAAGTCGCATTTGTATTTATGTTCTTTGTGAAATGTAAAACATACAGAAGCATTTGCCTAATTAGAACTCCTGAAAATAGTTTGCTCGAACTCCCACTTGTCTTTTGTTCAGTTGAAAATATATGTCAAGCATCACTACATTCTAC
Source organism: Lissotriton vulgaris (assembly GCF_964263255.1). Classification (NCBI taxonomy): domain Eukaryota; kingdom Metazoa; phylum Chordata; class Amphibia; order Caudata; family Salamandridae; genus Lissotriton; species Lissotriton vulgaris. The sequence continues at coordinate 659,278,123 of NC_141689.1, forward strand.
TATAATAGATCGGATTATAGAAGTTCAGCAGTTGTGCGCTACGTATGGTTGTTTTAATTCATGTGGACTCAGCCGAATGAGAATACCTACACACATAAGAGGGTTTTGGGTCACTTATTTTCTGGGACATTGCATTTCTTGAAACTGAGTAGCACTAGAGCCTTCAAACCAAAAAATGGGGCCAATTCATACACTGAAAGTAGGCAAAGCTGTATGCATCTTTGCTTCACCCTAAGTGCCATGAGTTAGCACAGAACTGGGTCCCACTCCCATGCACTCTAAGTCACTGGAATTAATCTGTACCCGGCCGATGAGCCCAAAACTAGGGTGAAACATGTCCTGGGTTGCCTCTGTTTCAGTTCAGGGAGGTCCTACCTTGTCAGTTCAGGCTGTACTGTTCCAATTGGACAGTGGTGTAATGAAACTTGAGGGAGCCCCCCTGCAAAGTACATAGAGGGCACCCCTCTAAAGTCAGTAAGGAGCGCACAGTCCAGGGTACTCTGCTGAAGGGGTATCGTGGGGCCTATGTTAACCACTGCCTTTGGAGCAGGGTCAAGACTGACTAGCTTCTATCTGGGTTTAAACTGAGGTGGGATGTTGAGCAAAAGAACAATGGGTTGGTGTACTGTCCCGGGCTATGACCAGTTGTTAGACTTATTGTAAGTAGCCTCCAATCACCTTTGTCGATTTGCATTTTACTTCTACAACTGTACATACGTTTCTGCATAAATGATAGTCACAAGGAATAATCTGAGATATTTACACATTTGGGGCCAGATGTAGGAGCCCAAATACCGGTCGGTAACGGTCGAATTCGGCCGTTACCGACCGTTATTAGGGTTTCCAGGGGCCCGATGTAGGTCGGTCGGTAACAGCCGAAAATCGGTATTTTCGGCCGTTACCGATCGGTAAACAGGTGAATGGCATGTAGGGAGCATTGTTTTACCGAATCGGTAAAATTACCGATTCGGTAATTTTACCGATTCGGTAAAATAAAAAGTCGGTAAATTTACCGAATCTGAGCCACCCATATGTAGGTGGGACTCTTCAGAGTCCCAGGAGCCTTACCGAATCGGTATTTTACCATCAAATCCAATTTGATGGTAAAATACCGATTCCGGTGTGCATGCACATGTGTGCATGCACACCTATGCCATGTGACAGGCAGACCTGCCCTTAGGGCATGTATGCCTGCCACATGGCACCCGAGCCTGTTTTGGGGGTGCCAGAGAGTGTCAAAGTGACACCCCCTGCCCCCTTGTGAAATTCAGTATTTACCGATTCGGTAAATACCGAATCGGTAATGCCCATTCATTCCTATGGGCTTCAAAGCCCATAGGAATGACTGGGCATTACCGATTCGGTATTTACAGAATCGGTAAATACCGAATTCATCCGATTCGGTATTCCAGCACATCTGGAATACCTACATGTCGGACCCATAGATTTACCGATTTTAAATTACCGAATCGGTAAAATTCGGTAATTTAAAATCGGTAAAACTTTTCTACCTACATCTAGCCCCAGATGTAGGGGGCCTGTATTTTACCGATTCTGTAAAGTTACCGAATCAGTAAATTTACAGAATTGGTAAAATACCGAATCGGTATATTTACCGATTCGGAAAAACCACATGTAGGTGGCACTCCTAAGAGTGCCACAGGCCCTTAAAAATCGGTATTTTACCACCCAATCCTATTGGGTGGTAAAATACCAATTTCAGGGGTGCATGCACATCTGTGCATGCACACCTGTGCAATGTGACACACAGACATGACCTTAGGGCATGTCTGTGTGCCACATTGCACACAAGTCCAGAATTGGGGTGCTAGAGGGTGTCAAAGTGACACCCCCTGCACCCTTGAAGGATTCGATATTTACCGATTCTGTAAATACCGAATCTGTATTTCACATTGATTCCTATGGGCTTCAAGGCCCATAGGAATCAATGGGAAATACAGAATCGGTATTTACAGATTCGGTAAATACCGACTCTTACAGATTCGGTAATTTTTTACCTACATCTGCCTCCTTCCAATTTACTAATTTCTAATTTCTAATTTAAAATACTTGTAGAGCGCAGCATACACCTTGCGGTTTCTTGGCGCTGGGGGGATCGGCAACTGAGATGAAAAAAGACCAGGGAGAGATGAAAGGATATTGCGGGAGTTTTAAGTGGGGAAGGCCTGGCTGAAGAGGAACGTTTTCAGCTCTCTGCGAAAAGGGAGATACTGAGTAGCAGAGCGGAGATGGTCAGGAAGTGAGTTCCAGAAGGTTGGAGCTAGGGTGGAGAAATTAGCCCCGCCCCACTTTTTGCGAGTGAAGCGAGGGATCTGGAGGAGGGACCTGGAGGAAGACCGAAGATCTCTTGCGGGTACATAGGACTTGATTAGTGAGGAGATGAAGGCAGGGGCAGAGCCCTGGCGGGCCTGGAAGGCCATGCACCCGATCTTGAATAGAGCCCGTTCCTTTATGGGGAGCCAGTGGAGCTCCCTGAGAAGGGGGGTGGAGTGGTGATAGCGAGGGAGGCCGTACACAAGCCGGGCTGCTTGATTCTGGACGGTCTGGAGTCTACGCAAACTGTAGGCGGGGATACCGTGGTAAAGAGCGTTTGCGTAGTCCAATTTAGATATTACAAGTGCGGCCATAATGATCTTGAGTGCCTGGGGGGAAAAGAAGCGGGAGACAGTGCGGATAGTGCGGAGAGAAAGGAAACAGGAGGACACCACAGAGCTGATTTGTGAATGAAGAGTGAGTTGGCTGTTTATTTTGACACCAAGTGTTTTGACCGTGGTGGAGGGGGTCGGTGCAGAGCCAAGAGAAGGGGGCCAGAAGAGAGAGTTCCAGGGACTGGATGAACCACCGGTGAGAACCAGCTCGGTTTTATCCGGGTTCAGTTTAAGATGGTTGTGGTTCATCCAGTCCCTGATGAATGTCATAGTTGACTGGAAATTGGAGACCGAAAGAGGAGAAGGGGACAGATCAAAGATGAGCTGGAGGTCATCCGCGTAGTTATAGACGGTGACCTCCAGCTGCTGTAGTGCAAAGATGAGAGGAAAGATATAAAGGTTGAAAAGTAAGGGGGAGAGCGAGGAACCCTGGGCAACACCGCAAGTGACAGGGAGGGGAGTAGCCGTGAAGTCGCCTAGCCGGACCGCCTGAGTGCGTTCCCTCAGAAAGGAGGAGAGCCAGATCAGAGCTGATCCCCCGATGCCGGCCGCTTTGACACGGGTGAGTAGGATGGTGTGGTCCACCGTGTCAAAGGCGGCGGAAAGATCAAGGAGGACCAGTGCCTGGTGTTTATTTTCGTCCATACCCTTTCTGATTTTGTCCAAGACTGAGACCACGACTGACTCGGTCGAATGCCTGGGACGAAATCCAGCTTGGCGGGAAGCCAAACCCCCATTTGCCTCAACATGGGCGCTGACTGACTTTTAAATACCGAATCGGTATGACTCTGTATTTAAAAGTCGGTAAATCGGATTTACCTACATCTGGCCCTTGGAGAGATATATGTCCTCACCTCCTCGCAATCATTTAAATGTGCAGGGGATAGATGTGCGCCTGCAAACATGTCTATAATGTTGCTATAAGTAACTCTGAGAATGTTTCCACGATTCATAGACCAATAAAGAGTGACGGGGTTCAGGCTGTAAAAAGAGTTTTTTACCACTGGTGCCCTGGGGCATAACCTTAATGTTGAACCCAAAACTGAGCACCAAGTACATTCCTTCAGCACTTGTCCCTAACGGTCCAAGTATTACCCAAGAAGGTGGTGTGGAATTAGACACTTAGAACTCAGCAACGCATATTTGCAACCGTTTTTACATTCTTGCCCAGCTAGTGATTGTGTTCGAGAAAGGAAAGACACTTTAATCACAAACACACTACTTCATAGTTTACTTAAAACTTGAGAGCAAATGAATACACACAGTTATGCTTGGAGAGGTACTTGCAGTGCGGGAGGGTCAACCGATGAGATCTAGGTCTGTCATCACTTTCTGTGTAAGGGCTGACATAGTCAATGCACAGCAGGAGAAGTGCCCTGAGGGAGGTTGAATGGATAATTTAGGAAATGATGGTCTGTACTCCTTTGCACCAGGGTATCATAGGCATGTAGTGAAGTGAAAATGGGTGGCCGTGCCTTTTCCTATCTTACCCTAAGTACTGGAACTCTCTGCCTGAGAACCTTCGGGCATGCCTCACCCTGGCTCCTTTTAAAAAATTGCTCACAACCTGGTTATTTTAATAAGTATCCGATATAATAATTTACTTGCTCCCAGGGCGCCGAGATATCCCCTTGGGGATGATTTGTGCGCCATAAAAAAGATAAATAATAATTATAATAAATTATACCAGTGCCCTGGTGGACGACAGCCCGCACACCTAGCAGTGAAAGCCCCACCATGGCGGCTCCACTGAATACACTTCCAGTTTGCAGGGCAGCCACCATGTTAATGAAGCTGCTCAGCAAATTCTTTTGTTTTCTACAACAAACCGTTAAAGAGGGAATTTGGTTTTGAAAAACAAAAACAACAAAACGCCAAAAAGATCAGAGTAATTTTTATTTTGTTCAGGACTACTAAGCTTCTCCTTGAAGCCCCAAACAGAAATACGAGTAAAAAGGTATCTCAAACTTTTTAGGGTCCTCCCTACAGTGCACTGACAGTCTGAGGTACTTAGACCAGTGGTTTTAAAACCTTTGGGGATGTCAGTCTAATAATTTCCGACAACAGAGCCAGTGGGGGGAGCCAACGGTGGAAACATGACAGTTTGCCCAAATCTTAATAGAACAGTGAGACCACTACCAGAACAGAAATACCCTTACAGCCTAATTCATGAAGGGGCCGTTTTGCGAGCCCCTAATAGCGAATCATAGCGATTCGCTATTAAGGACTCGCAAAACGGTAATCATGTAGGAATCGCATAATAAAATGCGATTCCTACTGATTCCTTATTTGCGATTAGCAAATTGCTAATCGCAAATAAGGAACAACTCGCCATTCATTCCTATGGGCCAAAAGGCCCATAGGAATGAATGGGGAGTATTCCTTATTTGCGATTAGCAATTTGCTAATCGCAAATAAGATTGCGATTTGAAGGGTGCCAGGGGTGTCCACAGGACACCCTGTAGCACCCCTCAAATGATCTGTGACACAGGTGTTGCACACACACATGTCCAAAGGACATGTGTGTGTGTAACATGCAACTCAGAAAAATCCATTTAAATGCATTTTTCTGAGTTTTCGCAATTTACCGTGAGTTCTGACCTCGCGGTAAATTGCGCCTAGAAATAGCGAATTCGCAAATTGAAATAGGATGTTGAATAGCATTTAAGGAATCTCAAATAGAGATTCCTTAAATGTCATTTCCTCGCACATTTGCGACATCGCAATTAGCGATTTTTGCTTTTGGGATGCTGAATCCCAAAAGCAAAAATCGCACTCGCAAAGGGCCGGATTCTCAGAATCCGGCCCTTTGCGAGCCGATTTAGCCTTCATGAATAAGGCTGTTAGTCTCTGGCAGCTTACTTTGAATCTGGAGTTATCTCCTTTTCCTTCGGGAATGAGACTGACTGGATATCTTGTTTAAAAGCTCCCAGTGTCCATGGTGGTTCCCTAGCATGCTCTGTATGTGCAGTCAATCTTAACTGTAGTTTAATGAAACGTGTTATCATTGGAATTGGCCAATAGATGCATCATCCACTGGTGTGTATGCTCATGCTAAGTCCTTGGGGTAGGTGTGCTGGCACTGGCCTTTCCTTAGGCAAGATTCTAGTACTAATGATAATGGTGGGGCAGAAACAGGTCAAAAGAGAAATTACTCCCTTGGCAATCAATGATACCAACCCTGGAGCTCAAAAGAGTCAATCCAGCTCTACTGCTGTGGAACTCTTACTCTAGCTGATGAGAAATCTTGTCACTAAGATTAGGGTGTCTGTACCACGCTCAGTTGGCAGACATAGGTTTGTGCATTACACAGGTACAGCTCTAGGACCAGTTTCATGCAGCTACTGATTTTGGCATTCCTCCTAGACTGGTCAAGACACAGGGTTTGTCCTTTAGTAACGTTGAGTACTCCTGGATAACAGAGGTCCAAAATAAAATAAACCAAAAAGAGAGAGGCTGTCTACTAACTACTTCTTTAATGCTGCAGGTAACCCTTATGCGAAGGAATGAAGCAGTATGGCGCAAAGGGTTTCCCTACACTGCAAAGAACCCTCCGTATGCTACACTTCACACTATAGAGGGTGGTCCACTAAAAACCAACTTAGGGCATTGGAGAAAGTCAACAATTCATATTGCTGTAGGTGCTCAATTGAGCCTTCATCTTATGTAAACCTCTAGTGAAGGAAATTAAAATGGACTGCGTGGTTGCCACACCCACATGTGGCTTATAAATACCAGGGACATCATTCGACATATGCATACATGCATCATCCATGTCACGCAGGAAAGTAGTGAAGGACCTAGCTGTTGTGGACTGATAGACAAACTTATGCACAAGAAAGCCCTGTAGGCAACTTGCCATCAGATCTCACAGGTAGAAATGCATGTTCTTCAACTATAATCAGTTGATGCCTCCACTAACAGTCTTTCACAGCCCAGGGAACTGACAGGAGCAATGCTCAGAAAAGGATGGTTCACATTGTATGTTCCTCCAGGTCACAGAGTGCAGCTCTGGGTGGCATTCCAGTTGGCCTTCAGCAAACACTCATGATAATCATGTGTGCTGTACAGGACATGTGTGACAACGGCATCCATTTATCAATACCCATGTGCATACATGATGCTTGGAAAATGTGGATGTGAAACAGTGTTGAGTGTTGTGTGTTCTAACTCAGATACCTCTCTACCTTTCTTTATCAACTTTAACTTTCAAGTCCGCGAGTCCCTAAAACTGTGTTCACACTAACAGAGACTAGCTAACGTCAAGATGTCCATCCTTACACACAGCTTCCATGGCCTTCAACTTCCATTATTGTACTAAGTTGTGCATGTCACTGTTGCATGATCACTTTTGGGTCTACCCTTCCACATTCCAACACATCCCATACAGTTGTGCTGTTTGGAGTGGGAATAGTAAATTTTACCTCTCCGAAATCCAATGCGTTCTTCTCTACTTTTGCCCTGTTTGGAGTGAGAATAGTAAATTTTACCCCTCCAAAGTTCAACGCTTTCCCTACTTTTGCTTAGGCATGAGTGGGAATTGTTAATTTCTCCCATCCGTAGTCCAATTGGTTTCCCTACTGTTGCTCTGAATACAGTAGGACTTGCAAATCTAAACCCTCCAAAGTCCTACACTTTCCCTACTGTTGCACAAACTAGAGTGAGAATACTACATTCATATGCTTGAAATGCAATTGTTTTCATATTATTTGTTAGATTTTATTGCAATAATTGTTTTATTTTTATATACTTTATATTGTTTGTTTTTATTGTACATTTATTTTAATGTTTATAGTATTTTTAGTAAATGAGATTTTTGTATTCAATTTTTTTAATTTTATTTATAGTCTATTTTAATTAATATATGTTTTCGTATTTGATTGTTGTGTTATACATATATTTATATATATATGTATATAAATACATTCAATATGCTTGAAATGCAATTGTTTTCATATTATTTGTTAGATTTTATAGCAATAATTGTTTTATTTTTATATACTTTATATTGTTTGTTTTTATTTTAAATTTATTTTAATGTTTATAGTATTTTTAGTAAATGAGATTTTTGTATTCAATTTTATTTATAGTCTATTTTAATTAATATATGTTTTCGTATTTGATTGTTGTGTTATACATATATTTATAGATATGTATATAAATTCATACATATATATGTACATGCATACACATATATATAATACAAATATTTATTTTATGTTAGATTACACTTCTTAATATTTAAAATGAATTACAAAATATAATTAGATATTTTCATACCCATAAATATAAAATAATGATAAAATATATTGCAAAATGTAGGAAAGTAGGATCTGCTTCTTAAAGGTTACTCCCACTTTTTGCTAAATGTGATACTAATTTTGACTAGTCTGACTGGGATCCTGCTAATCAGGGCCCCAGTCTATTTGCTTTCTCCCTAAACTGTTATGCTACGTACTTAGGTACACTCCAGATTGGATACTGGGGTACCCGTGTCACTTCCTAGTATTTGGTACCCATATACCCAGGGCATAGGTACCCCAGAGGTCTGAACTTGAAGCATGTATTATGCCACCTAGGAGAGAGGCCATACAAAATGGAACTACAGGTCTGCCATTGCAGCTGATGGAGCAAGGACTCATGTAAAAGAGACTTGCTCGGAGGCAAGCCTCTCACATAATCCCATAATGAAGTATTAATAATGTTTGCAATACTAAATGTGCACAACATTCCATATATTTCTAGATAGGGGAAGCTTGCCTATGTGTTTTACTAACAATTAACCAGAGTGTGATTAAAGACCTGCTGCTAATGCGGGAAAATGTACAGCACATGCGTCAGCTGCATGACGTCTAAACACTTGGAGGCTTGAGGTAGGAGGTACAACCAAATTATGCCAATTAAAAAACCTTGCCCAACCCTTGAAGAAACAAAAGACAGTTGTGAAACAACCAATAACACACACCAATGTGTCCAAATAAAAATATGAAAAGAATTGGAAAAAGTGTGTGTGAGCGAGATGGCACCTCACGGGCGAACCACCAACGGGAACCTGGCAGGTACTCACCAGGATTGCCCTGATCTCATCATTGGCGCCATCAAGCTCTAAAAGAAAACAAGTGTCCACGGAACAAACAAAACAGTGTTTGTGAAAAAATGCAGTGTGTGAGACAAACAACCACAGTACGAAAGACCAAACACATGTATAAAAGCCACAAGCAACACAAGACTTATCTTTATTCTGTTTCTTTCGTGTTGGTTATGGAGTGTAAAACAGTGAAGATGGCTAATTCCTATCTTGCCATATTCCACTTGCCGACATGTTTCATTGCCACTTTTATTTCGGGCAATTTCTTCAGGGCATCACAAAATTTTTAGAGCCACTGCATGAGGACACACATCGTATTCACAACTGAAAAACAAAGAAGAGTAAAAACGCACACATATACTTTGTCATCCTGTTTAAAAAAAGGAAGCAAGGTAATTGAAAAGCTACCAATACATGAGTATGTCACCAACCACATACAACATCCAGCTATTTACCCTCAAACGACCACTTGGACTCGTACCAGTCGTGAGGTCCAGACCAGTAAATGGTTTCAAAATAGACTCCAGTTGTGAGTCACTCTTCATTCCATCATTCTACTGTGGGGAATAGATATAGAGAAAGAGTAGTGTGTCAAATCTCAACTCTATACACTTTTGAATGCCTATCTAGAGCCCCAGCTAATTACTAGATTCCATATAGCTATTGTAAAGGTATGGCCCATCCTCAAGGTAACACATCATTTAACCCCTCAAGTTTAGACCCTGTGTCTACTTCCTTCCCTAAGGACACAGACCACTAGGGACATTCCATCCATGTACTAGACGTAACAGACTCGATATTGGCCTCATCCTAAGTGTAAATGCAACCCACATTTATCGTTTCCAAAGTGTAGCCTTCCAAAGCATTGTCGACTGTCCCTTAGAAATGCATTCACGGTTCACTGTTGTTTGAACCCGAGTAGAAACGGTCCAAAAAGTGTGTTGACACCTAACAAGCATGAGCCCCAAATTATGTCCATTAAAAAATGCCCTTCTACCTATCTTCCTCCCTCTCCCCTCTCTTACCGGTAATGGGTGGAAAAGATGCGTTGTATCAGCACTCGCGAACACCGGCATTATCCCCCTCGGGATAAAAATAGTTCCTTTTTGGTTTTAACACTCGCTGCCTCTCGCGAGTTTTAGGTCCGCCATGATACCACGGGAGAGAAACCGCCTGGGCAGCGGCAGCTCTCATAAAGTATCGTGTGATTGCGGGCCGACCATTTTAAATCGGGCTGCTATTTGTAGAATGGCAGGTGAGGCCTACCACGTGGTGCTGTGGGGTTGAAATGACTGGGCACATACAACAGTAGAGGGTTAGCCGGAAAGACCCCGAGCGGTCTTCCGCATCTTTATTTATACCCCGGCGCGAGCCCGCCCCGGGGTTGTGCGTGCGTGCGTGGGGGAAAAGGATACATTGTAGGAGAGAGCCCGAGTGGCTCTCTACATCCCTCCTTTATTTTAGTTCTTGTTGCTCCGGGGCATTCACATGATCAGTTCACGGAGATGTCCATGCAAAGTCTCTCAGCCGCTGGCTGGGCACCGGATTGGGTCTCAGACTGTAGCGACGACTCCGGGTCTCTGGTGGTTCGGCAGCCCCAGCCGGGGTTGCCCTCCGGTCTTCGCGTGGTTCAGGCAGACTCCGCTCGGCGCCGAGGCCGGGTGGCACTGGCCTCGATGGACTCTCTCCGCGTGTCGGCCCTGGCGGAGAACCTGGGGACCTGGGGCAGCTTGCGTCTTCCAGCACCAGCTCTTCCTCTTCTCTTTCCTCCACTCTCTGGTGCCCACCGACTGCTCCAGTCGCCCTCCTAAAGCATGATACGTTTCGTGTGACCGTTTGCCCGTTTCTCCTGGCCGTGACCATTGTCCCTTGAACCTTCTCTACTCTCCACACTTCGGGCTCGAACGGCGTTCGAAACTTCCACCCTGGATAGCGATCCTTGACGACCACTGCGTCCCCTTCTCTGATGCTCGATTCTTGGGCGTGGCGATGTAGGCTTGCTTTGGCGTTGGTGGCCTGTCTCCTTGCCTGGGTGGCCTCTGCATCTCTCTCGGCCGGTACCCACGCGCTCACCGTGGGTATGCCGTCTCTGGGGGCCCGCTTGAACAATACATGAGCCGGGGCGCACTTGGTCGTCGAGTGCGGCGTTTGCCGATAGGCTCCCAGAAACTGATCCAGGGCTATCTCCAGATCCTCCCCATTGTCTACCGCTATCCGAAGGGCTCGGTTTATTGTTCGCATCAGCCTCTCCACTTCTCCGTTGGCTTGAGGCCATAGCGGGGTGATCTTCCTGTGATGGATACGGAGGGATTCCAGGTACGATTGGAATTCTCGCCCCTGAAAGGGAGGTCCGTTATCAGATTTAATTTCTTCGGGCAGTCCCATGGTTGCGAACACTCGGGTTAGCACCTTTCTGACGTGTGGGAAGGCAGTGGATGCGACGATTTCAACGATGGGGAACTTCGAGAAGGAATCCACCAGTACCATCATCTGCCTTCCATCCGGGAAGCTGCCGAAGTCGATACTGAGTTGGGTCCAGGGAGCCCGAGGCGCATCTTCCGTGATCACCGGTGCTGGAAGGGGGTCGCCCCCGGTGATCGTGCACGCATGACATGACCGTATCATTGCCTCCACCTGGCTGTCCATCGCTGGGAACCACACCTTGCTTCGTAGACGCGCCTTCGTCTTAGCCATGCCCTGGTGTCCCACGTGGGCCAGGCTTAACGCTCGTTGTTGCAGGCTTTCTGGCATGACGAGGAGGTGTCCCCTCAGGATCACTCCTTCTTCTCCCACGCTGAGTTCGCTGCGAATGTGCCATAGCTGCTGTCGCGCATGGCTGACTTCTGGACGGAGGCTAGCGGCGCCATCAAGGAAGCGAGCCCACTGGTTGTCTTCGAGGGCTCGGCGAACTTTCGTGAGGGTTTCATCTTCAGCCGTGGCGTCTCCAATTTCCTTGAGAGTCATGTTGTCGGGACACGCCGCTTGCGTGACCATGTGTACGATCTCCTCCACGTCCTCTCCGTCCTCGGTGGGGGGTAGAAGCGGGGCGACGCCCGGGTGCCGGGAGAGGTAGTCGGCGGGATTGTGAGCTCCAGGCCGGAACACAACTTTGAAGCGATAGCCTTGCAGCTGGACTGCCCACCGTTCGATCCGTGGGGGAGCTAGTCTTGAGGTCCCAGCGAAGAGGGGTAGGAGAGGCTTGTGGTCAGTGACCACGGTGAATTCCTGTCCACAGAGGTAGAGATGGAAATGCTGGCAGGCCCATTTGATTGCGAGGGCCTCTCTCTCTATCTGCGCGTACCTGGTTTCTGTGTCTGTCAGGGCCTTGCTGGCATAGGCGACTGGTCTCCACTCTTCCGGGTCATGCTCTTGCAACAGAACGGCTCCTAGTCCTACGGGACTGGCATCCACGATCAGTTCAGTTCTCCTTCGTGGCTGAAAGTAGGCCATAGTGGCGTTGTCTAGAAGGCCGGCCTTGACGTTCTGGAACGCTTTGTTTGCGGCTGCAGTCCAGTCCCATTTCTGATCAGTTCGGGTGAGAGCTCGGAGGGGTTCCGCAATGGCGGCCAGGTTCGGGATGAACCGGCCACAGTACGTGGCCATGCCTAAGAAGCTGCGCACTTCAGTTGGGTTTCGAGGTGTGCTGGCAGCTTTGATCGCCTCCGCTTTCTTTGGGTCTATTTTGAGGCCTTCCCTGGTGAATGTGTATCCGAAGAAGTCCACTGCTTCCTGGTAGAAGGCACATTTGGCCCGATGCAAGGTCAGCCCGCTGTCGGCAAGCCTCTGCAGGGTCGCCCTCAGGTTGATGTGATGTTCTTCGAGGGTTGAAGAATATACAAAGATGTCATCGCTCAGATTGATGACACCCGTTAGTCCCGACAGCACCTCGCGAATGGCGTTCTGAAAAACCTCAGCTGCCGATGACACGCCGAAGCTGAGCCGGGTGTAGCGACGCAGCCCCACGTGCGTCGAAAAGGTGGTAATGTATCTGCTGGCTGGCTCCAACTCCAGCTGGTGGTATCCGGAGTTGAGGTCCAGCTTCGAAAACCACTTCGCCCCGTTGAGGTCGGCTATGATGTCTTCCATGGTGGGGGTGATATGCCTCTCGCGCTTGACGGCGGTGTTCGGGAGTCTCATATCCACACATAGGCGAATGGCTCCGGGCTGCTTCGGCTTGGGGGCGACGACCAACGGGGAAACCCAGGGTGTCGGTCCCGACACTTTCTCGATCACCCCCAGTTCTTCGAGCTTGCGCAGCTCCTCTTCTACTTGGGGCCGGAGATTGAAGGGTACTCGCCTGTGCCTGAGTGCGACGGGCCTCACAGTGGTGTCTATGTGAAGTTTGAACTTCCGTCCCTTGAGTTTGCCGAGACCTTTGAACAGCTCGGGGAAGTCTTTTAGCATGACATCCGCATGTGCTTGGTGCACTTGGTTGGCGAAGAATACCAAGCCGAGATCTTCCGCGGTGTGGCAACTCAGGAGGGTGCCTTTCTTGCCTTCCGTAATGTGGAACTTGGTCTCTGTGGAATACTCCCCGTGGATGACTGTGGTTTGGATTACCCCTCGGAGAGGGAGCGGCTCCGTACTCCCATAAGTGTATATTCTTGCTGTAGATGGTGCTAGCGTAGGCTTCGGGGACATGCTTTCGTATTGCTCTGAGTCCATGACGTTGACAGACGCTCCGGTGTCTATCAGCGCGTTGACGTTCGTTCCATCGACAGTGATGGAGCACATGGGCGGTGGCCGTCGTTTCGTAGATGCTCGGCTGACATATGAGACGATGTATACCTCGCCATCTTCATCGTCTTCGTACCTGGGCCGTCGGCCCTGTGCTTCGGTGTCCCGCGGGGGTTGTTCCTGATCGAGAGATAGCTGGTGGACCCGCTACGCCACCGCGCGGGCACGTGGGCCTGCAGATTTGAATTTGCCTCCCCGGCAAACCGCGGCAAAATGGTTGAGGCGCCCACATTTGAGGCACGTCTTGCCTCTGGCGCTGCACGTGGCGGCGGCCGGGTGATCTTCTCCGCAGTACCCGCAGCGGTTGGTTCGGGGAGGGCCTTGTCGCTGCCTTGCCGGCGGGAATCGCCTGTGAATGGCGTCCGCTCGCTCCTCTTTGATGGCCGGGGTCCGCGCCGTCGCTGGAGTGATAACTGGAGTGCGCAACGCCACCTCCATTTCTTCGGCCCTGGCATCGGACAGTTCGTGAGACCTGGCCAGGACGAGTATCTCGTCGAGCGATATCCCTGGCTGTCGGAGGATTAACTTTCTGAGCAACTTCGACTTGCACCCGACAATTATTTGATCCCTGATTTCTTCCCTGGGGTCTGTGAATGGGCACGTGCTCGCCAGTCGACGGAGTCGAGCATAGTACATGTCGACGGATTCAGCCTCAGTCTGCCAGGCGCGTTTTAACTTGAACTTCTCAAAGTCATTGTTTAGCTGCGGATCGAAGTGGGCGTTCAGGGCCGCGACGGCGGCATCATAGTCATCTTCGGCTCCGGTATTCGGGAGCGATTCGAACAGGTCGTAGATTTCTTGACCCCCATAGAGGATGAGCAGCGACCTCTTCACCGTTCCATCAGTTTCTCTGGTCCCCTTGAAGTACAAATTAAGGCGTCCGACCCACGCTCTCCATCGGAGCGCGGCTGTTGCAGGGTCCGACGTTTCGCTGAACGGCGGGATGGGCGCTGCGCCGGCGTGCAGGTGGGCAGGCGGTGCAGGAGTAGTCGGCCCAGCAGGGGCCTGGATGCCTGCCTGGGAGTTGGCCTGTGGGAGGACAGCGGGTGGCGGTGGCTGAGCAGTGCCATCTTGAACTGCGCCTGCGTCTGGGTTCATGGTGAGGCACTGTGTAGGGAGGTTCGGTGCTTTCCGGGGTCGTGGCTGCACTTACAATGGGGCGCCCGGGGCTGGTTGACTGCTGGTGCACTTAGTAGTCGTGATTGACACCTGTGTTCCCACCTTGCCTTGAGTTTGCTTGCCCGCAGGGCGTCAGGCCTCTCACAATGTCACAGAATGCAGGCAGAAGTGAGACTCGAATTGCAGTGGCCACTGCTTGTTGGACGTGTAGGCACCACAGTTCAGGGCTGGAGCAGGGCCGGAATGCACTTGCCAATGCTTGTTGAGGCCTCGTGTGCAGCGCGAGCCAGAGGGCCGGGGTGAAGTGCAGCGCGGGGCTTCGCGCGCACACGCTGTGGATGCGTCGCTCGCAGGCCGTCTGGTGAGCGAGAGAGGCGGGCCTGCGCTAGGCCGCGGTCACGTGTCGTGCCGGCCGGCGAGACGAGGGGGCGCAGTGAGCGCGCGCAGGCGGGGCAGAGTGAGCACTCACCCGCAGGAGGCGAAGGATGGTCCACAGCACCGCGAGTCCCGCCAGCTGAAGGCGCACCCTCACGGGTGACGCGTGGGCGGGTCTCGGGCCACGGGAGCACTGCAAACGGGAGCGGCTGGGCACCGCTACAGGAGCACACGCAGCAGGATGTGCAGGAGGCGGCAGGCACGCGTGGCAAACGACTGCCTCGTCGCCAGTGTAGAATGGCAGGTGAGGCCTACCACGTGGTGCTGTGGGGTTGAAATGACTGGGCACATACAACAGTAGAGGGTTAGCCGGAAAGACCCCGAGCGGTCTTCCGCATCTTTATTTATACCCCGGCGCGAGCCCGCCACGGGGTTGTGCGTGCGTGCGTGGGGGAAAAAAATACATTGTAGGAGAGAGCCCGAGTGGCTCTCTACACTATTAATCTCATGTATAGGGGCTTGTGAGATCGAACCTGAGCAGTATAAACATCGCACCATCTTCAAACTGGTGTTTATTACGTGTTTAGTACAGAGAACGTGGACAGTAATAAAGATGGTCTTTTTAAAGGATGGAATTTTTTTTTTTTAAACGGGAGTATAAGAGGCTCGAACCCCTGAGGATAATACTCGGGCAAGGCTAACAGGGTTGGTTGGAACCTGCACCAGTCCCTTAACCCGCCAGCGATACTTACTGACTGATAAGGCTATTTATGGGGAGTATGTAACATGCACCAGTCCTATTGCAGTAATAATTATTTAAGAAAAAAGGGTTTTTTTTATTTTATTTTTTTATTTTTATTTAGTGCAATGACCATATGGTTCAAATAAACAGTGGATAGGACGGTTCGGATTGTCTATCAAAATGATGTGTATTGATATTTATTTATATGTAGGTATTGTACATTGAGTACACTAATCCTTTCAGAACAGAAGATGTGAGGTTGTTATAGTGAAAATTCTGGAAAGGAGGTGCAATACAATTCAAATTTAGTGCACTTTATTCCATTCCAGAAGTTCATTCAAACCTATCTGTTTGCATTTTTCTTGATAGATCCATCTTGCTTCTTTGGCAGTGAGCAGCCGCTCTACTGTTCCAGGGTCACCCATAACTTTTTCGAGTACCACCCATTTGAAAGAGTGCTTGTTGGTGTAACAATGTTGGACCAATTTGGTAGTAAGTTTCCCTCCCTTGATGGTACTGAGATGTTCCTGTATTCGCGTCTTAATTTTTCGGGTGGTGAGTCCAATGTATTGTAGCCTACATTCACATTCAAGCCTATATACCACATTTGTGGTATTGCAGTTACTGAACTGCGACAGATGCCATTGTCTACCTGATTGCAATGTGACCTCAGATGTCTTAGACGTTAAAGGACACACAGAACACCCTCCGCAAGGAAAATGTCAGTTAGGAATAGTGCTGTTCTTTGACTTATTTCTATCCTGCGGTCTAGTGTGGACAAGTTTGTCCTTAAGGTTGCTTGAACGCTTAAAGGCAAACCTGGGCGGGGGCATTTTAAAATCCCCGCTGGACAGCAATGACCAGTGCTTACGTATGGATTGAGAGACCTCAATCACTGTCCCCAATACAAAGAGACTGAGGCACCACTTGATGCGGAAACATTTGGGAATCCTCATTAAAGATTTTCAATAGAAGACGGGAACCGCGCAAATAGGCTTCCTGATCGGTACGTGACAGGAGCCTCTCTCGATTTAAGTGAAGATTTTAAGTTCCACGACTATTGGGGACAGTGATTGAGGTCTCTCAGTACATCCAATTGGAATTTACTTCTACAACATAAGATTGTACGACATGTTGATGGATAACTGAATCCCATACTCAAACAAGGATTTATTCCTACGTGGGTGATCCGAGGATACACTGATCCCGGCCCTGCTCCATAGGGGTCATCCTTTACCCTTGGTTGCCCCAGCATTTGTCCTGAGGAAGACTCGCACGGTCCAGGTCTAACTTACCGGCTGACCATAAGTCGAGTCGAAACGTCGACGATATTTTTTCCAACCTAGGATCCACACTTGCCAAAAAAATGTGCACTAAAATCTGACTTGGTTGTCTGTGTTTAGTTTATATTGACATCATTTGGTATTCAGCATTATTTTGTGGACCAGGTCCTGACACGGAAAATTGTGAGACCGTGATTATATAATTAAAATGTGAATTCTTTTAACCAATTACTTTGAATTCTTTTCTTTTCCTTATTCACCACACACTCTTTTGATCACTTCTTTGTGCACGCCTTTTCGGGCAACCCTCTTACCTTAAAAAGAAAAAAATACTTTTGTATATTATCATCTACTTGTGTAGAGACAATAAATTAAATACTGTACTTTGGATTGCTGTTGTAGTGGTATATATATAATTGTCTGACTATGTGAAATAATTGATTTGAAGCGGATCTTGTTGGAACGCCCAGGAACTTTCCTATTGTATGAATATATACTGATTGAATCAGGTTGAAAAGAATTAGGTCTTGGACCATTGTTTTTTCTTACTGATAATTCCAACCCGGCAGCTTGATACTGTAGGGTAAGTGGAAACGTGAAAGTTCTATGGCGCAGTCTGGTCACAGTAGTATTAGGAATTTCAAGAGGCCACGGATGAATACACGGGTGAGTGTAAGGTATTAGGTGATTCAGGTAGACGTGACAGAATATTTACCCCAGATTACGTAAATCCACGTGATATGGGGATAGTGTGCCACAACAAACTGTTTTGGACGCGAGCCACGGAGGATGCTTCCCTACTCCCGAATTACCGATAGCCGACACACACCCGTGTCTTCACTTGTTATCCCCATATCACGTTTCCACTTACCCGAGAGTATCAAGGTGCCAGATTGGAATTATCTCCGGCATCCTGATCACACCTCTATTGTTTCCAGTATCTCAGCCCTGAAGAAGTCAAGGGAGTATTCTCCTAGACGAAACATGTGTTGGCTGGTTGTGTTTGTGCAGATTACTTTCTACATGAATAAAATGAAAAAGAACAAGGAACAGCTCTTCTGTGAACTTTATTGAATACTGAATTTTACATGGACTTACGTAACAAGATTGTTTTCTAAACACACCTCTGTATGTGTGCCCAGGATTCAGGAGTACAATTTTGTTGTAGGTTTTCCTACACTCACATAGGAGTTATGGGGTCTCGCCTACCTGGCTAGCACTATATATATTTAAACTTTTACTTCACGCATACGCAAATATAGCAGAGTGACACTTCTTCCTCTCTACTGAAAACCCTTCCTTTTGATTATACGTTCTCCACACATGTCCTGGGAACCAGCTGAACATCCTGAAGATTCAATGGACAACTATGAAATAGTATACATTGTTGTTCATAAAGTTTACAAATATGGGTGGAAAATAAAAGCTTGGGAGAACAAATTAATGGGCGGGAACTTAAAACAATGAACTAAGGAAAATTATTAAAACTTAGCATGGTGTGATGATCATTCCCTCAGCTTATCCAATCAGAAATAGGAGTTTCATAAGGTTGAAACATTTGGGGGTCCTACATGCCATTAAGAAAGTATAATTGGGGTAGTTAGTTAGATTATAGAGAGCAGTCGTAGCCAGAACATTGGAAGATCGAGATGTTGTCCTAATGCTGATCGAATACCTGAAAAAGCAGACTTAGAATTTCAAAGCAAGTTAGAATTAGAAGAAGATCGCAGAAGAATTGAGGAGGTACAAGAATCAGAAGAAGCTTGCGGAAGAATCGAGGAGGAAGCTAGTATCAGATAGGGGTGAGACGCAAGCGTCGAATGAAGAAGAGGTCACCTGTCCTGTCCTATCCTGTCCTGAAGTACCTGTCACCTGAACTTTCCAAGGGGCCCATTAACTCTTGGCCAGAGGGGCCAATTTTTCTCACCATCCGAAGTAAATATAATTCTGTGTATTGTATCAATGTGCTTTCTCTCTCTATCCTCTCGTTCCTGAGGTCTTTGTTGTTGTGAAATCTTATTTCAAAATTGGAGAGACCGACTTACCAGAGTCTGTGGTTTTTCAATGAGATAATCAGGTAAATGAACCTATGTTATAATCATCAAATCCTATTCAACTAAAATAGATCCATTAGTTATAGAAAGGTCTTTGGATCAGTAATAGATTAGAGAATTGATAAACAATGAAACTATAATTTTAGCCCTATAAAATTGATACCCAGCGGTGTTCACCGGCTTATATGAGTGAGTGTGTTTATGGGCCCAGAAGAATATATAGTGATACATGTCCGCAGGTTGGTAGCCCGCTGGATCAGTTTGCTGGAAGCAAAGGAATGGTTTTTATCGATTAGTTTGGTGTTTATTGGTTATAGATTTATGTATTAACAAACCAGTTCGTATATTGTTTCATGTTTCTGGAAATTCCCGGGAAGTGTATATCGGGTGGTGAATAGAAGCCACACTGCAGTGAGGTTACTTGTCTGTTTTAGTAATTGAGTTCTGTGAATAAGTGAGAGTGATTGTTAGCAAAGAGTTCCATGGTGAAACTTTGGAGGTATATCACCTAGAAAGGGTAACACTAAATGAGTAGCAAGTTCTTCTGAGCTTGGGTGAAGAGTAAACGGAAGGTTTTACTCGGAGTGTATGAAGAGTAAGCAGAAGGTTTTACTCGGAGTAAAATAATTCAACCTATTACCTTGTGAAGGGAGGGTCAGCTGCCGGAGTTACGCTTACGTCATGGAGTGCCGGACTGTGATTGGTTGAGGCAGCGGGTGTGTGACAATAGAGGGAATTGTAAAGGAGGGGTCAGTTGTCGCACTGCCATCACAGAGTGGCACGCTGGGATTGGTCGAAACAGCGGGTGTTTGATTTTTGGAGGTTTGGTAAAGGAGGGGTCAGTAGTGAGGACTGATACTGACCGCACTAGTATTGGTTAAGCAGATTGTGTAAATTAGAGCGTAATTGGATAAAAGAATAAAAGCTGCAATTGGATTGGTGAAACCTGAGTGTAAACAAAAGGACTACTTGGTTGACAAAATAGAAGCAGGAATAGTGGAGTTTGTATGTGGAAATATGATCCAACATTAATAGGGAATTGCCCAGATAGGAGATATTTAGGTTTTGCCAGACAAGAACATATAAGAGGACCTTCTCATAATATGTAGGAAGAGAAAAGAAAAATGGCATTTATGCAGAAAATAAAGAACTATTTAAAAAAAGATAAACCAATTAAAACTAGAGAATCAATTCTTATCCCGCCACCAAAGATTCCTGCCTCATTTTTATGATGATGGAAAGAGGTTATCATACCTGTGTAGGGTTCGAAAATTGGATTGAGTATACAAAAGGTGACAGAATACTAGCTTTCCCAGAAATTGGTACATTTAATCAGAGAATTCTTCAGAACTTAAGGACGAGAATGAATGAATTAGAGCCTAGAACCAGGTCAACACAGTATGAAGCTTTGGAAGAATGGGAAATGGAGACATTTGATCAAGACAGATCTAGAAGTACTAGGGGTTATAGAGGATTCTATCTTAAAAGAATGCATGAATCACATGAAGATCAGATGAAGCAATGGAGACAAGCAATGGTCACAGATGGACTGTATCCTGTATTAATGTTAGAGGAACAGTCGGGAGGCAAGTGTATAAGAAAAACTAAGCATTTAACAATGACTGGTTGTGGAGAATCAGAAGATGAGTTTATGGAAGATATCCTTACAAATAATCCTCTGCCATATCAGGAGGGACCCAGTAGAACTGCTCCAAGGGCCCCTGCTTTAGAAACACCAGTAGTTTCTCAGATTATGCATGACTCATTAAATAAAAGGATACCCCAGGAAAAAGAAAGAGAAGCAATAAACAAAATAGAGAAGAATTAATACAGAAAATAACACAATTGAGTGCACACCCTAAAGCATTAACTATACCAGTGACTATAGGACATTTTTGTCCCTTTGTATGGGGATAAAGGAAATTGTCCAAAACCACCCGTCATGGCCACTCCTATATTAGAACCTAGAAAAGAGAACATAATGATTGAAGATCAAGCCAGTTAATCTGAATCAGTAATATCACTAATGGATTTGCCAATGAGAGAACAGTTAAATGAAACCCCAAGAAGAGTTACACCTAGTTGTTCAAAAGAAATACCATTAGAAACCTCCACAGGAACTAAAAGTGCCACAATAGCGTCTCCAGAAGAATTAGAAAGGTGGGCAAAGGGAATAGACAAACCGAATCCACAGCCAAAGATTTTTGACATTTATAAATTAAAAGTAGAATTGGAAGAGATGATAGCTGGAAATGTGGAAATAGACAGGCTGAATGAGTACAGTGAAGAAGAATTGTTGCTCAGATGAGGAGCATAACTAGAAATGTAAAAATATTTCATGAAAAATTGACAGAACTTGCTTCTGAAATGGCAAATGAAATAGGGAGATGAAAAGTATTGCAGAAACCTTACAGAGCAGACTTTACTGACAAAGATTTGGAAAATCTGAACATGTCAGGAAGAAAATTACAGATTAAGGAATTAATGACAATATTACAGAAATGGGGAGAATTAGACAGGTAGAAAACAAGGTGAACAAAGAGAAAGGAGGAAGCACAGGCAAATAGGACTGCATCAGAATATTTATTAAGTGAACCTATACAGACAGAAAGATTATGCCCCATGAGAGAGGTACCAGCAGGAGGATATGTGCATGTTCCATGGACCCTACAAGATATTTTATCATTTACTAATGATTTTACAAAATTATGACAGAAGTCAGTTGAATGATATAGGCAGGTTGAAAGGTTTGTGAAAGTTTCTAAAGATTTGTTAAAGGATTTGGATGGTCTATTTGACATAGTAGTACCTGCAGATTTATGGACAGAATGTAAAATCACAGTTGATTGGCCTAGTGATGAGTACCCAAGAGATGAGAAAACAGGAACACCCTCAGAGAAGGTAATGAAGAAATATTATCAAGTGATCACTTTCTCGAAAAGGGAAAATTCCCCCAAAAGAGACAGATTGGATAAAAATAGATAGAACAACACAAGAAATACATGAGACTGTACATGCTTATTATGCACGCCTGCTACAGGTGTTCAAGCAGTATAGTGGTTTTGAGAATATTGGTGAAAAAGGTATGGGCCATTTTGTGTATCGGTTTGTATCTGGACTGAGACCTGAGATTTATCAGATGATTCAAAACCATATGTTGTGTTGGCAAGGAAAGCCAATAGATGACGTTTTAAGGTATGTAAAATACTGTGGCGATGAGATTGAAAATAGACGCGAAAAGTTAGAAGAAAAAGTAATGTGGGCACAAGTAAAATTGGCAGAACAGCAGGAGCCTAAATTAAATAATCAGAATAATAATCAAACTAGAGGATCTGGACAGAATGAAAATAGTGGGGGAAAACCAAAAGGGAAAATGAGCAGAGAGGAAGCAAAGAAGACATTTTCTTGTCATGGGTGCGGACAATTGGGCATTGGAAAAACAAGTGTAAAAATATTCAAAATAATAATGGCCCAAATCAAAATTTAAATCCACAGACACAAAATGAGGTGATATTGAGTCAACTGCAATCGGTTGTTAATCAACAGTCAGTTACCACCTGCCCCTATGCCAAATTTTTGAGGTGCCTGCCACATCATGCATGCAAATATACCCCCTATGTGCCCCTCTCCACCCCGCAACATCCTGGGGGACTGCAACAGGCCCCAACTGAGAAAACTGCATGCCTTTCCATGGCGGGAACGCCGACAAGGAAAGGCTGCTTCCCGTATACATTTTAATATGGATGGCGGTGTCTAGCAGACACCACCACCCTCTTCTGCCCGTCGACCGGACGATCGGGCGGAAAAGTGGCGGACAGTCTTCCCGTCTGCTGTGGTACCCCCACCATCATAATATGGCGGGGGTAAATGGGAGGTGGGCAGGAGATTATGTCGGGCGGATCGTCACCGCCATACTGGCGGTGGTAATCTGCCCAACATAGTGAACCCCCCCAAGGTGTCACCAGAGATATTGCAATTCTGTCAAACCAGAGTTAAATATTTGGGACAAAAATTAGAAAGAGGAGTGAGGAGAGTGACACCTGAAAGAATACAAATTATAAAACAGATGCAGTTACCACAAACCCAGAGAGAAATCAGAATGATTCTTGGTGTATTAGGGTATTGTAGGCAATGAATTGTAGGTTTTTCCTTACTGGCCAAACCACTAATACATATGACAAGAAAGCGAGCAAAAGAACTATAGAGTAGGATGATGAAAGCATGGAGACTTTTGTGAAATTACAATATTTGTTTGTGTGAAGCTCCTGCTCTCGTTAAGCCAGACTATACAAAGGAATTTGCATTATTTTGTTGTGAACAAGATAATTTTGCTTTATCAGCACTAATTCAGCAACATGGTTTGATGTAAAGTCCGGTGGCATATTTTTCTGCTACTTTGGACCCTGTAGCTTCAGCTTTACCTGGTTGTTAGAAAGCAGTGGCTGCTGCTTGCACAAGTCTTAAACAAAGTGAGTCCATTGCGATGGGACACCCAGTAAAAGTCTATGTCCCTCATTTAGTGGAAATTCTTTTAACTAGAACACATACTCAGTACCTTACTCCAAGTCAAATGACCAAATATGAAAGAAATATCTTAGGAGCAGGAAATGTGACAGTAATCAGGTGTACTATGCTAAATCCAGCTACTCTATTACCTGATGTACATGGAGAAGAAGTGAGAGATGATGTTGAACATGATTGCTTAGTTGTTACTACATATTGTAATAAACCTCGCTCAGACATACAGGAAGAACCTGAGAAAATGAGCTATTTGTAAATGGCACGTGTATGAGGCATGAGGAAGGAGGATTAAGTGCTGCTTATGCTGTCTGTACATTGGCGTGAATAGTCGAAGAATCCTATTTACCAGGAGTCAAGTCTGCACAAATAGCTGAATTGATGCTTTAATTAAAGCATGCAAAATTGGGAAGAATTGGAGAGTAACCATTTACACTGATAGCCAGAATGGTTACAGGGTTGTGCATGACTTTGTGTATGACTTTGGCCAACTTTGAATGCAGAGGGATTTCATGACTTCTTCATGAATCCCTATCGAAAATTGAAAAATTGTAAAAGAGCTTTTAGAAGCTATACAATTGGCAAAGGAAGTGGGTGTGGTCCAGTGTGCTGCACATCAGTCCGGAAATGACTATGGTGACCATGTTGCCAATACTGTGCCAAAACCAAAATGGCAGAAAACAAGAAACAACTGGAATCAGATGCCAACCTATGCTTATCTCAGCATTAGAAACATGGGATGAAGTAAGACATTTACAGGATGAGGTGGAAGTAAGTGAAAAGGAAGGTTGGATAAAAACAGGATGTCAAAGGAGAGCAGAAGATGGTGTCTGGATTTCTCCAGATGGTCGACCGGATAGAGGAGAGAGGATCTCACTTTATTAATGAAATAATTCGAACAAAAATTGCACTATGCTTACCGTCCATGGTCTTTTGTGGTGGTAGAACAATTGAATGGCACAATAAAATCAAGTTTGGCAAAGGTGTGCGCCTCTACATCACTGTGTTGGCCAGATGCATTACCTCGCGTTCTGATGGGACTCAGAAACAATCCTGACAGAAACACAGGGTTGAGTCCCCATGGAATACTCATGGGAAGAACAATGAGATTAGCCTTTATACCAGGACACAAACTGTTAAGAATAACTGATGATCTGGTATTAGACTATTGGAAAAGATTGGCTGGCGTAGTGAGTTCTGTCTCTTACCAGGTTGGAGAAGATGCAGTTGGCAGGTAGCCAGATCAAGCACATGATCTAAATCCAGGAGACAGGGTGGTGGTGAAAAATCAAACCCGAGAGACGTGTCTAGCACCCAGGTGGAGTACTCCGAAACAGGTCATACTGGTTACAACAAAAGCAGTGAAATGCGCAGGTTTGCCTAAGTGGATACACACTAGTCATACCAAGAGAGTACCAGCTCCTGATGAGAAAAATCCTCAATTGATGCCAGCAGTTGAGAGTGCCGAAGGTTGTGCAGCTGAGGAGTCTAGAATAACAGACTCTGAAGTAGCTGATCAAGAACAACCGAGCACTAGTCAGGAGGAATGGATACCAGTGGTTGACACACCTGATGTAAATATAAGAACAAAAAGTAGGACAATTTAGAAAAGCAAGACACTAGAGAGGACCAGACAGGTTTAGAAGAACAAGCTCAGGAAATTGAATTTGAGATTGTTGGAGACCATGAGCAAGAACAGATACAGAAAGAAAAATACACTCAGACAGAGGTGAACCAACATATTCACAGATCTAAGGAGGGACAGATAGGCTTGGAAGAACACGTTTAGGCTGCAAATCATTCAGAAAAGGGGGTGGTGATGAACAGAGTGTCTGAATTAAGCAGACCACTCTTACCCAGTCCAAAGATCAGGGCTTGATCCATCACCGTTTTTTAGCTCACTGCACCATCCCAGCTCAGAACCTGGCTACATGCAAATTAGTCTGTTCCTGTCACAGTGCATGATGGGAACAGGGCAAACCAAACTACCAAGCCAATTCTTATACTGGGAAGGAAACAAGCTTCCGGGGACCGGTTTCTGGCATTTCAGCCGTCGTCGGCCCGGCTTGCTTGAATCCTGATGGTGCAATGAGCCAGGGACTCACATCTGAGTATACCCTTCCACGCTTATGGTGGACAAAATGATTCAGAAAAGGGGGTGGTGATGAACAGAGTGTCTGAATTAAGCAGACCACTCTTACCCAGTCCAAAGATCAGGGCTTGATCCATCACCGTTTTTTAGCTCACTGCACCATCCCAGCTCAGACCCTGGCTACATGCAAATTAGTCTGTTCCTGTCCCAGTGCATGATGGGAACAGGGCAAACCAAACTACCAAGCCAATTCTTATACTGGGAAGGAAACAAGCTTCCGGGGACCGGTTTTTGGCATTTCAGCCGTCGTCGGCCCGGCTTGCTTGAATCCTGATGGTGCAATGAGCAAGGGACTCACATCTGAGTATACCCTTCCACGATTATGGTGGACAAAATGATTCAGAAAAGGGGGTGGTGATGAACAGAGTGTCTGAATTAAGCAGACCACTCTTACCCAGTCCAAAGATCAGGGCTTGATCCATCACCGTTTTTTAGCTCACTGCACCATCCCAGCTCAGAACCTGGCTACATGCAAATTAGTCTGTTCCTGACCCAGTGCATGATGGGAACAGGACAAACCAAACTACCAAGCCAATTCTTATACTGGGAAGGAAACAAGCTTCCGTGGACCGGTTTCTGGCATTTCAGCCGTCGTCGGCCCGGCTTGCTTGAATCCTGATGGTGCAATGAGCAAGGGACTCACATCTGAGTATACCCTTCCACGCTTATGGTGGACAAAATGATTCAGAAAAGGGGGTGGTGATGAACAGAGTGTCTGAATTAAGCAGACCACTCTTACCCAGTCCAAAGATCATGGCTTGATCCATCACTGTTTTTTAGCTCACTGCACCATTCAGGCTCAGAACCTGGCTACATGCAAATTAGTCTGTTCCTGTCCCAGTGCATGATGGGAACAGGGCAAACCAAACTACCAAGCCAATTCTTATACTGGAAAGGAAACAAGCTTCCGGGGACCGGTTTCTGGCATTTCAGCCGTCGTCGGCCCGGCTTGCTTGAATCCTGATGGTGCAATGAGCAAGGGACTCACATCTGAGTATACCCTTCCACGCTTATGGTGGACAAAATGATTCAGAAAAGGGGGTGGTGATGAACAGAGTGTCTGAATTAAGCAGACCACTCTTACCCAGTCCAAAGATCAGGGCTTGATCCATCACGTTTTTTAGCTCACTGCACCATCCCAGCTCAGAACCTGGCTACATGCAAATTAGTCTGTTCCTGTCCCAGTGCATGATGGGAACAGGGCAAACCAAACTACCAAGCCAATTCTTATACTGGGAAGGAAACAAGCTTCCGGGGACCGGTTTCTGGCTTTCAGCCGTCGTCGGCCCGGCTTGCTTGAATCCTGATGGTGCAATGAGCAAGGGACTCACATCTGAGTATACCCTTCCACGCTTATGGTGGACAAAATGATTCAGAAAAGGGGGTGGTGATGAACAGAGTGTCTGAATTAAGCAGACCACTCATACCCAGTCCAAAGATCAGGGTTTGATCCATCACCGTTTTTTAGCTCACTGCACCATCCCAGCTCAGAACCTGGCTACATGCAAATTAGTCTGTTCCTGTCCCAGTGCATGATGGGAACAGGGCAAACCAAACTACCAAGCCAATTCTTATACTGGGAAGGAAACAAGCTTCCGGGGACCGGTTTCTGACTTTCAGCCGTCGACGGGCCCGGCTTGCTTGAATCCTGATGGTGCAATGAGCAAGGGACTCGCATCTGAGTATATCCTTCCACGCTTATGGTGGACAAAATGATTCAGAAAAGGGGGTGGTGATGAACAACTCAGTCAAGTCAGTCAAGTGCAATAAGACCTGAGCAGGACCAGTTAGGAAAAGAAGAACAAGTTCAGGAAGAAGAAGAGCAAACTAGAGTAAAACCTGAACAGGATCAGATAGAAGAAGCAGAACATGTTCAGGCAAATGATGTCACAATAAGAAGCCGTGAACTAGGTCAGTTATTGAGGGATTTGGAAGACGAAGAAAATCAAATTGTGCCACAACATAATGTAAATAAAAGAACACTTTAGAGTGACGAGGAAAGTGAAAGGGAAGTGCAAACTAAAAGGGTTAGAAAAGGTGATAATTAGCCTAGATATGTCAAAAGATTAAATTATCATTTAAAAATAAAAAATGAATAACCTGACCAAGTGAATGAAGTCACTAGTCAATCAGGACAACAAACGAGAGCCCCAGGCGAAGGAGTCAAAGATTAAAAATACTGACTAATAAATTCAAAGGCCCTGAATAGACCTATGTGATTCTTGAGGAACTTGAGAACTTAGATTTAAACGAAGAAATAATTGCTGATCAGATTGATGAAGGAGAAGCGAGACCCCTTCGAAATAATACGAGACATTTAAAATTACAGAAATAAAATAAAGAATATAAATCTTCTTAAAATGGCTAAGGATGGAGTTGCTGAAAGACCAAAACGAAATTGCTAAAAGAAATGCAGTAGAATATGCATATGTAAATGTAGGATACTTGTAAAGCGCACAGCTGCCCATCACTGGGGCGTCCTGGCGCTGTATAACACTGTGGAACCCTTCCTGGCTCTCCCTGTGAGATGCCCCTACTGGGCACCCCCAAGGTGAAGTCAGGCATCCCAGTGTTGTAGGGGCCGTTGTGGAGATTAAGCAAGCTATTGCCCAGAGTTGCAGTATGGGACCCCATGATTAGAGTAGGCGCCGAGGCAAGAATTATTGAGTCCGCAGACAATGAGCCCAAGACCCTGCTGCGTCGGGAATTGAACCCTGGTCCCGGGCCAGACCTCTGCATCAGGGTCTGCCGCTCTAACCATTGAGCCACACTTCTCCACTAGCATTTTATGTAGCATTTTAGTAGTGATTTTAGCATGATTTTTTATGTGTTGATTTTCCAGATACAGAAAGGAACATTTTACAATTTTCCAGATTATGGCATTAGTATAGCATGTATGATATATATAACTACATTGCAGAAATCACAGTGTTGCAAAGCGCATTGTCAAGAGTACAAATAGTTACAGACATGGTACTCGCAGGATTTACATTGCAGGGTGGTGATTGACAGGGTAGTGGTACAATTACAGTACTGTCATCAAATATCAGTAATTAACAGTAGGTAGGATGTAAGCGGCTCCCAAATGTCTTGCGGCTTGGACGCAGACGGTAGTTCCCCTGTGTAACATGTGAGCTGGTCCCGGCAATATA
Source organism: Lissotriton vulgaris (assembly GCF_964263255.1). Lineage (NCBI taxonomy): Eukaryota > Metazoa > Chordata > Amphibia > Caudata > Salamandridae > Lissotriton > Lissotriton vulgaris. Next base: position 659,307,012 of record NC_141689.1, read on the forward strand.
GACACACATTTCTTATTGGATGCCTTTACCTTAGCTCCAATCCCCAGCAGACACATCCCCCGGTTGCACTAAACAGATTCCCCAATCATCAGAAAGATAATTTTTATTACTGAAAGCCAATAGTCAAGCACTTTAGGACATTCCCAAGCCAGATGATAAAAGTTTGCCCCGGGCGCACCACAGCACTTGCAGGTGGCAGTTTGTTGCAGCCCAAATCTATAAAGTTGTGCAGGAGTGTAATATAACTGTTGCAAATATTTAAAATTTACGAGCCGTAGATTGCCATTTGCTATCAGTTGACCTGTCAGGCAGCAGCTACTTAACCAATCCTCCTTAGAGAGTGGCTCTGGCAGCGCAGCATTCCCAATACAGTTGTGCCCCCAGGTGGCATATCACTCTGCGATGCCCTTTATATTCTGGTGACTAGCTTAGCATTGGATGTAGCTGTGTATAGGATTTGTAATGCCTCTAGGGTTGGTGGCTCTGAAGGGAAGTGTGGGTAAAGCACACGCAAAGCTGAGCGCAATCTAGTTTATACACACTGTTGCATGTTGGGAGCCTCGCCCCGGGCGTCTATGTTCTCTGGGGCCACAAATTGGCACCCAGGCAACATATCCGCCATGGTGGACAGTCCCATATTCCCAAGGGCTTTTAGCGTGCAAGCCTCTGTGGTGACCGAAAGCTTCGAGTGATGGAGCAGCGGCATGTTAGGTGGGTATAGTGGCAATTTATGTGCTCGCAGACCCAGTTCTTGCCAGGCCCTAAATGTAATTTGTACCGTATCGAATTCCCCTTTTTCAAATACTGTATGTTTGTTCACTATCATGGCCTTGAGTGGTATGGGGCGCACAGCTCCCGCCTCTACCACCACATGTGGGATATATGCTGTATGCTGGATCATGTTGCCAGCAGTAGGCGTAGTGTGCCTGTGCACAAAGATAGTAAAGATGGAAGTCTGGAGCTGTAAGTCTGCCTTGATCACACAGAAAGTTCAGTGTCTCCCATTTAAGTCGAGATTTCTTACCCCCCCAGGCTAGTGTGACCAGAAGGGAGCGAAGACTATCAAAAAAGTGTCGCGTTAGGTGTACTGGAACATTTAAAAACAGATATAAAAACCGTGGAAGAACCACCATTTTCATCAGTGCTATTCGATCCGCAAAGGACAGGGACAACTTAATCCAGCGATTCACCTGCCCCTCAAGTCGCGTGATGGCGGTGCCAAAGTTGGATTGTATAACAGTCTGCAGGTTCCTGTGCATCCATACTCATAAATATTTTACAGTGTCGGTACTGTCTTGGTTAGGGGATATTCCATGTCAAATTGTTTGGTGCAGTCCATGAGGGGAAGTATAGTTGATTTGGACGAGTTGATTCCCAGGCCTGAGAAGTGTTCAAACCGGACATACTCTCGTATGAGCTGTGCTAGAAATTGTGCCGGCTCCCTGACATATAGCACCATGTCATCCACATACATGGAGACTGCAAGTGGACATTGCAAAAACCGCAAGGCCGTTGCAGCATGACGCTGTCTTAGGATACAGGCTAGGGACTCAAGCACAAGAGCAACTAACAGTGGCGACAGCGGGCAACCCTGCCTTGTGCCATGTTGGATAGGAATCTTCTCCGACAGCTGCCCGTTAATTCTAACCCGCACCTCTGGGTCAGTATATATTAGCCTAATCCAGTTAGTAAAGACAAGCGGAACTCCCATACGATGAAGGACCGTGATCTTGTATGACCAGGATATCGAGTAAAACGCTTTTGCAGCCTCGAGTAACACCGCCACCGCTGGCAGCGTGGGCTCCAATACATGCATTGTTGCGAAAAATGAGGCACAGATTATGGGACGTAGATCGGGTAGGGACAAATCCCGACAAATCCCGATCCGAAAGCACCGTAACAGGAAGGAGCAGCTGTATTCTCGTGGCTAACACCTTCGCTATAATTTTGACATCAGTATTTATGAGAGATAGTGAGGGTTTTAAATTTCTTTAGTCTAGTCATATGAGAGTGTTTATAAAGTTAGCATAGTGTGGCTAACTAATGCACACAGATTTTCTTATTTGCGGCCTTCTAATTTACGCCTGCAGTATAGAAGGCCTGTTTGACTAAGGTACTGCCAGCTTCAATTGTGTGTTCACTGTTTTCCTGTATTTGTCTTCATGTTATGCAACCCACTGATGAATCCTTGTTATTCGTAAACTTCAGTATAGAAGCTTGCTCCCCTAACTCCTCTCTGCCTCCTGGAGCAATTCCCACCTCCCTTTGGCTCTGCTGCGAAAGCAGACACAATGACCTTGGCGCGCAGATAGTGTGCTCAGCCCCAGAATCGAAACTTACCAACTGTCTTGGTTTGTTTAACTGGTCCCAACTGAAAATTCCAGTCTGGACATGTCTGGGAGGGGTGGAAAAGCTTACTATGTGTTCCCCTTTGTCCTGAATTCAGTCCTCCTCAGGTCCATCCTAGAGTGCGGGTCTGACTGGGGCTCTCTCTGCAGAGATTTACTAATAAATCTGGTTTGTATTCTCTACTGCCTGACTGACTATTTACTCCGCCACTGAAAGCCCCAAAATGGCCGTGCCGCAGTCACAGAGGCAGCCAGAACCAAGATCCTGAGATGGTGCCATCAGGAAGGGACGTCAGGTGGGGGCAGGTTGGTCCGAGTTACGCCCGCACTCCCGCCCCGCAGCAGCACCTCGCCACGTCAGGGCACCTCGGTCACAGCACAGCCTCCGCAGGCCTCCGGAGTGGGACCCGCCACCGCAGGCAGGAGCACACATCACACACACCACAGATTAGGAGCCGTGAAAAGGCCACCCACCTTGGCCCAGATCTAGCAGGGAGCATCACAGAGTCGCCTCCTCACACGCCGAGGGTCAGGCAGCAGGCAGAGAGATCAGCAGCTCCCGGTGGTCCGCTAGTTGAGGAGACAAATTCCAGATCAGGGAGATTAATCGCTCGCACTCATGGTGGCCGCCATCCTTTAGCCGGCAAGGTCTGGAAGGTGCAGCAAGTTGTGAGGTATTATAGGCAGTCGATCCACGAAACAAAGACAGAGGGGCAGGTACTAGTCTATGTCAGCCATGAATGGCACCTGATGTGACTGATAGTAGGCGGATAGTTAACTCAACCAGCAGAGCAGCACTAAAGCGCAGCTATCTTGCTCCGGGCTCTCTAGCGCCCCCCCGATTGTAGTATGGTTAATTTTAACTATAGCAATACCATATTTGATGAGCGTAGAAAAGAGAAATAATACAGACACAAAGGGAAAATTAGCTAACTCAACGGGAGATAGAGTAGAATTAGAAGGATCAGATGAGTCAGAAATACATCCCTCAGTAACAGATAATAGCACACATTTAAATGTTTTCACCAAGTTATTGTTTCAATACGTAGACACTATGGAAATTAGTGATTGTTATGTATGTATGAAATTACCAGCTTCAGTAGCAGAAGGTGTCACATATCACCATTTACCGCTAACATATGGCATTTCATGTAGTGTATTAACAAGTCTGTTTTATAGAACAGGCAAATTGCAATATTATAATTCAAACTTAGATGTAATATTTTCAGAGGTTCCTGTTCGAAAGAATATGAATCCAGTATGTAGTGGCCTAGCAGCGCGGTTTATGGGGGAATTTTTCTTAACACAAAATGTAATAGATATAGCAGAAGCTCAGAGGAATAATTTAACCTGTTCACTAAAAGAAGAAGAAAATATATTTTTGAATTTAGTAGAAGAAAGGAGACAGGATTTCTAGAAAAAGGCCAACAAACAGAAAAGTCATATTCCACCATGGGCTGAGAAGGAAAGAATGTATACGTCTGGCAAGACTCAAGCTGCGATGTCCCTTGATTTAGAAAGGAAAGGGAAGATCTGTCGCCATAGGTTAAAGACTGACTATACCAACTTATTTATTGGTTCCAGTGAATATGAACATAACTTCCTGGATATTGGGGAATGGGGATTAAAAAGGGGAACTTATCTAGAACTGATCCAGTATTTCCTGGAATTTATTACATATGTGGAAATAAGGTGTATTTCAAGCTACCTGGTATGGGAGTTGCTATTTTGGAATAGTATTCACTAAAGTCTATCATGTGAAAAGAATCACTGGATACAATGAAAACAATAATGAACTAATGAGTAGTAGGGGACATATTTAGTGCATTGATACCTTTAGTGGGAGTAATTCTGAATTCACTAAGATTTTGTCAATTATCTACAGTAGTGGATCGTTTATCGACTGATTCTGCTGGAGGTTTTCTGATGATCAATACCAAAATGGTTGCGATCAGATCAATGATTTTGGAGAATCGACTTGCTCTTAATATATTATTGGCAAAAGAGGGTGGAGTCTGTAACATTCTGAAAGTGCAACATTGTTGCACTTACATTCCTGTCAATAGTATAGAATTTGGGAAATACATACATACATGTTGTAGCACAAGTACTACTACCTATACTCTGAATAACTATGATAGTTTTAATAATAATGATTTGGTGCAAATATTGTAGAAGAAGAAGGTATGAAGTAAATAAACAGGGAAAGAAGAGAACATAAGAAGAAATTAAGTTTGAAGAATTAAAAGGAGAATTATATAGGAAAATGAAAAACATGAAAGAGAAAGATGAAGTGGAAATTAAAAAAGGCAAAGAAGGGAATTGAGATGTGTTAAAGTTGTCATTTGATTGGGTATAAGTAGTTTATAATGGCATAAATACCATCAGAGAGTGGATTGATGGAGCAAGGACTCATGTAAAAGAGACTTGCTCCGACGCAATCCTCTCATATATTCCAGTAGCGAAGTATTAATAATGTTTGTAATACTAAATATGCACAACATACCATATATTTCTAGATATGGGAAGCTTGCCTATGTGTTTTACTAACAAGTAACCCTAGTGTGATTAAAGATGGCTGCTAACGCGGGAAAAGGTACTGCGCATGCATCATCTGCATGACGTCTTAACGCTTGGAGGGAAAATTCTGCTTCTGCGCATCTGATATGGCTGCTTGAGAACTCACGTGCTAAGCATCTGCTTCGCTGAGACTAAACCGAATGATATACTAAATGCTAATGCACAAATAGTTTTATAAGTAAATGGGATTAAAGCAGAGATAGGGGGTAAACAGTTAAATCATTTTATTTTGAATGTAATACCTTTTCTTTTGACCTCTCTATTAGTTCGTATTTGGGCCTCTGAACGATGCTAAAGTCTGACACCCATGTGGTTTTGCCCGCATGCGGAAGAGGGACAAACTCCATAACAGTGAGCTCAAGACTTGGGACACGTCCAAGGACGTTCTCCACACATGTCCTTGGAACCAGCTGAACATCCTAAAGATTCAATGCACAACTGTGAAATTGTTTACATTGTTGTTGATAAAGTTTACAAATATGGGTGGGAAATAAAATGTGAGAGAACAAAATATTGGGCAGGAACTTAAAACAATGAACTTAGGAAAATTAATAAAACTTAGCATGGTGTGATGATCATCCCCTCAGCTCGTCCAATCAGAAATAGGAGATTTATAAGGTTGAAAAATTTGGGGATGGTACATGCCATTAAGAAAGTATAATTGGGATAGTTAGTTAGATTAGAAGAGCAGTCGCAGCAGGAACATTGGAAGACCGAGATGCTGTCCAAATGCTGATCGAATACCTGAAAAAGCAGACTTAGAATCTCAAAACAAATTAGAATTAGAAGAAGATCGCAGAAGAATCATGGAGGTAATAGAATTAGAAGAAGATCTGTCACCGGAACTTTCTAAGGGGCCAATTAACTATTGACCAGAGGGGTATGATTTTCGCACCATCCTAGGTAAACATAATTCTGTGTATTGTGTCAATATGCTTTCTCTCTCTATCCTCTATCTCCTGGGGTACTTTTTGCTGTGAAATCTTATTTTAAAATTGGATAGACCGATCTTACTTCCTCCAAAAGATGGAGTTAACACTGTAATTTGTTTTGCTCTTATGATTAATTTGATAAACATTTAAAAGTTACCTGAGTCTGTGGTTATTCAATGAGATAATCAGATAAATGAACCTATGTTATAATCATCAAATCCTATTCAACTAAAATAGATCAATTATTTATAGAAAGGGCTTCAATTCAGTAATAGATTATGGATTTGATACACAAATGAATCTACAATTTTAGCCCTATAAAATTGATCCCCAGGGGTGTTCACCAGCCTAAATGAGTGAGTGTGTTTGTGGGCCCAGATGAGTATATAGTGATAAATGTCCGCAGGTTGGTAGCCCGCAGGATCACAGCATGTGTAATTCGGTGTATGCACCACTTACTTAAGATATAGGTTTACTATATATAAGGGTCACTGCACTTAAAACGTAAAAGTTGGGGTGTGGCCAAGCGCTGGAGGAAATGGCGGCTTCAAGAGGCGGCTCAGTCCGAGCGCACCCGTTTCCATGAATATCCGTCATACACTGATCCAGCAACTGGTGCATGTAGACACCGGGATGCAGCAGACAATCCTGGGTACCTAAGGAGACTATCCCTGTGATTTTCCATTCCGGGATCGCAGAGGTCTGGCCGGCAGCATAATTGACCTGTAGAGCAAGCACTGCCTCTCCGACAACGTGGCCTACGCAGTGCCAAAACCTGCGGCCTCGATTTGAATATCCTGCGGGGCTCCGACTCCTGAGTGACACTCTCGGCACCTGGGGCCTGTTGAAGGGTGTGCACCAGTGCCTGCAGCTGTGGCAGCGCACTCAGGCCGATCCCTCTGTCCCTCGCCTGACCTGGGACAGCACTTGGGCACCATTAGTTGTGTATGGAGGCAGTGCGGCCTCAACCTCCCCTAGACGTGGCTTGACACCCAAGGAGTGACTTTGCCTCTGTGGCGTAGCTTCCCTTCTGGGACTCCCGTACCCCCCGTATGGAGCTGTTGGTCCCTCCACTTGGCCATCTTCGAAGACTCTGCAGGGGCTGGTTGGGGTCCCTAGCTGTCTCTGGAGTCCTTGGGTTGATTACATCTATTGTGTGGGACCACGGGGAAAAATACATCGTGAGGTAGCCACCTTTAGCACCTGAATATTGTTGGGGGTGTTGGGCCCTCTTATCATCAGGGGCCACATGGGATTGCCGGGCCCGGCTGGTCTTGGGCCCTGAAGGAGGTGCGTTGTGCGGGTGACGTCGAACTATAACTTGAGAGTTCGCCAAATTGATGCCACACAAAGCATGAGCGACACCGTAAAGAATGTCAAGCTAACAAAAAGACAAAGAAAATGGGTCAGAAAGGGTAGGGTCCAGCGTAATGAGAAACCACCTACAAATTAACATATTTATCCTATTTTCAATAATCAAACAATAACAAAGAAAGAAAATCACCCGCGGGAAAGAAACCCATCAAACCTCTCAAACATGGTTTTAGAGCAAACAAACCAACACGGAGTGGTTAGGGGAAGTAATCTGCAGAACGAATCCTTGAACTCTCCAATCTTTACAAAGCAAGAGAACAGACAAAAGAGAAAGAGTCAAGACTTACAAAAATACAAAACTGTACATCAACCATGCAAAGATCGGACCCTTGTAAAAGGGATACAAAGCAACTGTGCCAAATAGAAATCAAAGAATGGGTAGGAACGACACAATGGGTACATGAAAACATAACAGCTAAGGACGGAGGAGCGAAGAGAGACATGGGGGTCCAAAACTCTCCCAGGCAAGAGGAAAAACAAACAACTGAAAGTTACGAAGGAGGTAAAATCACCTCACAACAAAAAGCAAAAGAAAAAATAGTCAATGTAGAGCATAGCGCAAGGATCCTAATAAAAATAAGGATAAATGAAAAAGGGAGAACATGTAAGTTGCCACATAAAGAACACCACTTAGAGTCCACGCAATTATCAAAGCACACAAAGAGTGATACACTTGAAGAAGTCAAAACAGAAGGGAATAATTTGGACACAGTAAGGAGCAGTATACCCATCGAACAACTGAGTAAAGCAAATGATGTGAATGGTGGAACAGTAAAAAACAATCAAGGGCAAAAAGGAAAATACGACATTCCAGTTACTCCAATACAAGGAGAAACCTCCGAAAAATTTACATTTGTACCAGAATATCGTACAAATGGCAGACAAGATTTCTTGAACCAAGGGAATTTAATGCAGCTCTTTAAAGAAATTCCAGATTTAGAAGAAATATCATTACAAGATCTTCTATCCGTAGAGTTTAAAACCAATGTAAACTACCCCGATGTCGAGGAGTCTTTCACCACTTGGACCTCAAAGGCCTTAGTAGATAGGATATATGCTATTTACCTGATCTTTGATGCCTGGGGCATTCCGTTGAGACGTCACAAACGGCAAAAATATCCATTTCCCCTTCTAAAAAACACCATAAACCAAAAAATGGAAAATTAAGTTTGGAAAAACCAGCAGTCATGATTAAAGAGCTCCTCAAAATACATTAAGTGCGAAGAGAGTGACAAGCTCAGAGGAGCAAGACACCAGGCTGGATAAAAGCACAGATTGGTCCTGGGTTCCCAAGGCCTTAAGCAATAAGTGTTCCTAACATGCAAAGCAAGCTAAACGAGGAAACCAAACCCCAGTATCAGATAATACATTGCAATTGGCAGAAAACAGGACATATTCAAAGAATTAGGGATGAGCCCAGCGTGGAGAACTCTGATAAGATCTGTATCTGTTCATGGAACGTTCATGGCTTTAATAATATGGGGCAAGACCACGAAACAGTGAAATGTTTGGAACAACATGAATTATTATTACTCCAAGAAACTTGGAATTTGAGCCCAGTATCAATCCCTGGATACATAGAGCTTCATACCCTAGCAGAAAGATTGTCAACTTTCGGGCACCCGAGAGGAGGTCTAACAACATACATTGCACAAAAGTATGGATGGCAAGTGGAAGAAATAGACACTGGGGTAAATTGGCTGCAAGCCACAAAACTAACAGGGAAACCCGATTTAAACTCACTTAACCACAATTTATTAGTGCGCAATGTTTACGTTCATTCGGATAAAAAATTTGAAGAAGGAAAAAATCACTATATTAATGACCCTGATTCAAGCACTACAAAAGTCACACAAATGGTATTCCTTGATTATCTCTGGTGATTTTAACAGCAATTTAGTAAAGGATAACCACATAATCCAAGAACTGGGAAGTCTGGGCCTGACAATTTTGAATGGGAACACAATCGGGGATAGACCTGTGGCTGTTACTTTTTTAAGTGGCAAAAGGCAATCGACAATAGACCTTACGATAATCAGCAGCAATCTGGTTCCGAAATATGATGCATTAGAAGTTGGTCAACGAATAGAAAGTGACCATTCCCTTTAATCACAAAAATCAATATTTCCTTTGATAAAACCCAAAAAATTAACACCTTGATTCAACATACCAAAAAGTTTAACTTACGGAAATTGAAATGGGTTGAAAAGGATATAAAACCAATATTGGATACATTTAAAGAACATCTCCTTTTAATAAAAACCCAAAATAAAGAAGATCTCATAAAGACTTGGGAACACCTATGCGACGTCCTAACCCGTAATTTTCCTGTTACTACTTCTAGCAAGGGTCTACTAGAGGAAAAAAGGAAGATCTCACGTGAAATCCGAAGACAAGCCATAGTGGCAAAAAGGGGAAGGAAAGTAGATAAAGTGAAATTAAGAGTCCTACGAAAAAACTGTAAGAAGATGCTGGGCAAAGCCAAAAAATGATACCAAGAAGGTATTTGGTCAAAACTATTACTGCCCGGTAAGAACCCAAACGGTCGGACATTTTGGGGTATTATTAATAACTTGACAAAGGGTAACCAACTAAGACAAGCGGCAGGAATTGGAGAAAACATCTGGATTCAGTATGTACAAAATATGTTTCTTGGCAGGGAGCATGACCAAAAAAGGCACATTAAAAAAGAGTGCAAAATATGTGCCAAAAACATAGTTTTTGCAGGAACATTGCGAAAATAAAGAAAACTTATAGGAAGATATTAGCATGCCATGGAAGGGTAAAGAGAGCTTGTCCGAAGAAGACATTTGTAATGATCAAGTTACCTTGCCAGATTCTAATCACTCGAAAGAAACAACAAAACATACAACACCAGTTTCAGATGAATGTCTGACATAATATCGACAGACAGAATATCGAAATACAAAAATATCGGAGCAAAAATATCCACATCAAAAATATCGGAATCCTATCTTCATAAAGGTAAGTACAAAAACATCGAAAAAATAATATCGTAGTACAAAAATATCGGAATCAAAAATATCGTGTTTTTAAATGTATTAATAATAATGTAAAAATAATTTTAAAATACATATAATTTTACAAATATTAAATAAAAATATTAAAACAAAATTAAAACTAATACATATACATTTAAAATAAATAAAACACTTAATAATTTAATGTATATATATTTTTTTTAATGTTATTTATTTGATTTAATGTAATGTTTTTTTGTTTTTACCCTGTACGCCTGTACCCCAAAAACCCAAAACTGACCCTGAACCCTAAAAATATCCCTGTACCCCAAAAACCCCAAACTGACCCTGAACCCTAAAAATACCCCTTTACCCAAAAACTGAAAACTGACCCTGAACCCTAAAAATACCCCTTTACCCAAAAACTGAAAACTGACCCTGAACCCTAAAAATACCCCTTTACCCATGAACTGAAAACTGACCCTTATCCCTAAAAATACCCCTTTACCCAAAAACTGAAAACTGACCCTGAACCCTAAAAATACCCCTTTACCCAAAAACTGAAAACTGACCCTGAACCATAAAAATACCCCTTTACCCAAAAACTAAAAACTGACCCTGAACCTTAAAAATACCCCTTTACCCATGAACTGAAAACTGACACTGAACCCTAAAAATACCCCTTTACCCAAAAACTGAAAACTGACCCAGAACCCTAAAAATACCCCTTTACCCAAAAACTGAAAACTGACCCTGAACCCTAAAAATACCCCTTTACCCAAAAACTGAAAACTGACCCTGAACCCTAAAAATACTCCTTTACCCAAAATTAATTAATATTATTTAATTGCCAATTAATTATTAATTAACAATAACAATAAAGTAAATATATTAGCACATTAGCTGTAATTAATTTAATGTAATAATTATTATTATTTTTCCCAATTAATTAATTAAGAAAAACAAAAAATTATATATAAAAAAATTACTATAATTAATGTAATTAAATAAATAATATTAATTAATTACCAACTAATTAATAATTATAAATATGTACAAGATTATATTAATTAATTAACTAATTATTATAAATTAATTACCAATTAATTATTAATTTTAAATATGTACAAACATATATTAATTAATTAATTATTATTAAATTACTTCCCACCCTATTCCCCTATAAACCCATAACCCGCTACAGAACATATTTATCAATTAATCAATTAATTAAAATTAATTAAAATTATTTCTCAATTAATTAATTAATAATTCCTACTAATTATTAATGAATTTAACATAATTAAATTCCTTCCCACCCTATTCCCCTATAAACCCACAACCCGCTACAGAAGTAAAAGACAATATTTAATTAAATTACATTAAAAATAAATAATAAAACATAATAAATACAATATAATATACACTAAATTTATTTAAAAATTGATATTAGTAACATCGAAGTTATTTATTTCGATATTATTGACATCGATATTTAAAACTTCGATATTACTGATATCATACTAATATCGATATTAAGACTGTCGATATTACTTACCTTCGATATTTTGTCCCATCGATATTTAAACTTCGATATTTTTGTATATCGATATTTAAAAATCTATATTTTGTCTGTGTACCGTTTCAGACACCTTGATAAACATTAAACAGTTGAAGGGAATAATAAAACGCCTAAAAACAGAAGGTGCGGCAGGCCCAAACGGGCTTCCTAATGCCCTTTTCAGACATTCACCTGACTTTTGGGCAGAATATTTAACACCGCTTTTTAATCAGATCTATATCCAAAACAAAATGCTCAAGTCCTGGAAAGGGAATATCATCCATCCAATTTTAAAGCAGGGTGATCATAATGAGCCAGGAAATTACAGGCTGATATCGCTGATTGACGTGGAGGCGAAATTATACGGATCATGCGTACTGATGCACCTTCAAGATTGGATGGAGGAAACAAACATAATTCCCACGTTTCAAACGGGTTTCAGGCCAGGGACAGGTACATTAACAAACCTGACAACTTTGGCGCTCCTAATAGAAAAAGCAGAAAAAAAGAAGACCAGACTGTTTGCATGCTTTATAGATCTGAAAGCAGCTTTTGACAGGGTGAACTGAAACCTATTATGGTAAAAATTAAGATCATGGGGGCTGCCAAAGAAATTACTGGAGGCAATAATAGGCTTGTACAGTGAAACTTGGGCAAGAGTAAAACTGGGCGATGGTCGCAGCATCACTGCCGAAATCAGTACGCAACAGGGATTAAAACAAGGCTGCGTCCTGGCCCCTAGTTTATTTAACCTACACATGGCAGATATTGTTAAACACATGCAGGTAGGGGAAGGCCATCCACCGAACCTGGCAAATAGTCCAATTCCTTTTTTACAATATGCCGATGATGTTGTGGTGCTGAGCCAAACCCCTATAGGGCTGCAAAGAATGATCAACAACCTTGTTATTTACCTAGAGCATGAAATCTTGGAACTGAACAAGGAGAAGACTAAGGTGGTACGTTTAGTAGACCCCAAAAAATCGAATTTTAAATGGTATGGAAAAGGATCACTAATAAAAGAGGAAGCGTCTTATAAATATTTAGGTCTAAAGTTGGGGCGAGGATTGACCCACAAAGAACATAAATTGGACCTAAAGGCGAAAACATATTTCTTGATCTACGCATACAGGTTATTATATAAAAAATTGGATTGCCCAAATTACATGCATCTTCTAAAGGTGATGGCATCACAAACTTTACCCACTCTGTTATACGCTCTGGTTACCTGGTGTGGTAAAGAGGCTGGGTTGTTAAACAACCTCCAAACAAAGGCATACAAAGCAGTTTTTAACCTTCCAAAATCAGCCTCGCCGGCACAGGTTCGACCGGAATTTGGGTTGCGGAACCAGAAGATTCGGGGCATGAGTAGTTTTGTGAAACTACCACAAAATACGCCTGTCAGCACAAGGTTCACTAGACAGCCTGTGTTGGAAAGAAATTGAAAATCATTTGAATCAAACCACATTAAGTGGTTGGGGAGCTTACCTGATCAAATCTTTGAGGGAGTTAGAAATCCAATCGACATGGGATACTATTCCAGATAGAGCTAGCTTTGACAAAATAATAAATAATGCCGCCAAATGGAAGTCCTTTCTGGAATATAAATCAGCAATTTCCAAGCGCTGACATGGGTGGACAGTGATTAATTCATATTCCTTGATAAAACCCCAGGCATACTTAGAAAGTCACTTTAGCACAATGCTAAAGATGAGATACATAGAAAATCGGATGGGCTTACACATTTCGAAAGATCTACAACCATTTTGGAAAGTCGTTCATATGGATCTTCACTGTCGCCTATGTGATTACCAAAAAGAATCACTACCCCATCTGTTATGCGTGTGCCCGGCTCTCATGGATCTAAGGAGAAGGCTTTTAAAGGACATTTTTAACAAATCGAATATTCTCACATGCAGGCAAGCTGTAATTCGATGGTTGGAGGGAACGTCACCAACGTTGGCTTGTAGGTGGGTCAAATATATGAGAAAAGTACAATCTCTCCTACGACAAGTTGAACTCGAGGAAACAAGTGAAGAAGGAAATAGTAACCTTAAAACTTGACAGATATTTTTAGCAAGGGTGGAAAAAAATGTTAATAATGGGCTAAAATGAAAGATTTAATTGAGATGGCCAGTTTAAAACTTCTATGGACCATTCACCCATTTATTTAACGTTGTACAATACAAACGTCCCCAATGATTTCCATGATTATAAGCACACAGTAATGGACAAGGCAACAAGATGATAATTTTATGTAAATGTGTCTTATAAATTGTTTGAAATTTTAAGGACCTTTTTTCTATCGTGATTTGTAATGATTTTAAATAATCAAAAACAATACATTTAACTGACTTGACTTGACTTGACTATAACTCGAGCAGGGGCTGCCTAGGTGTGCTGCTGGTGTCTGTGTGCCCATATTCTCTGACCCAAGGTGCCCCATCGGGACTGGCCTGGTGCGGTAGGAGGGACAAACCGGGCTGCACGCTGCCTGCACGAACCAGTCCACTGCCCTTTGCTTTTTGTACTCTACGTCTCAGGAGCCATGCCTGGGGTAGCAGCTCTAAAGCAGCGGTGCAGGCCAAGCTGACGAAGTATGTGTGGGATGGTGGCCCCGGCGCGAGCTTGAAGGAGGGGCCTGCTACACCTCCTGAGAAACCACAATCCGGCGGGAAGAAAAAGGGACCGAAGCTGCAGGACATTATGGAGGCCATAACAACGGTGCATACGTCTATGGAGTCATGCATTGATGTTGTTTCCTCAAAGGTGTCCCTTATCCGGGCGGACATACGCTCGATGAACTCACAGTTGAAAGAAATTGAGGTAAAGAAGAGCTCCCTGATTGAGGACACTTCTGATCTCCAAAGCAAGATGGAGGCCATGCAGCCGAATGCTGCGAAACTGGAGGCACAGCTGGACGATTACGAGGGGGATTCCCGGCGCAATAACGTTCGTATACTTGGGGTGACAGAGTGGGCAGAGGGGCCATCAGAGGGCCATTTTGTGGAAGAACTGATCACCACCTACCTAAAGCCAACTGGCCTTTCTAACTTTTTTCCCTTGAAAGGGCTCATCGCGTGCCAGGTGGCTGGCCAAGGCCCAGGGCCCCCCCATGGCCCTTGCTGGCTAGTATCTTCAACTTTGTAATCAAAAGAAGAATGGACACTTGTTACCACTTTAACCATTGGTTAAGATGGGACACTCTCATAAACGCGGTGTTGCTCGTGCGGTGTATGTCTTTCTTCCGCCCCTCACACGCGTTATGGCATTTATCATCGAGTGTTCCAACAACGTGCTATATGCCAAGCCTCAACCCGAGGCAACCTCTGGCGCTAGTAGCAGTGTCCAGAGATAAGGGAAGGGGAAGGTAGGGCACCCAGAGAGAAAGATAAGAAGCATATACTACACCGATGGAAGTTTTATTAAAAAGGTGAAGTATTGCTATTAAAATTGGTTGCGGTATAATGGGAGGTCGAGTTAATGGATCTCTTTATACCTTTTTAATAGCGTCAACATGTTTCTGCTCCATGTCGCCCAGCCGGGTCTGCGGAGCATTCGTCAGGACAGGTACACAACACAAAAACAGATAATGAAAATTACTTGCACCATTTGTGTAGTAATGATATATGCTGAATTTTCGCCTTTTCGGGAATTGTCTGAAAAAAGGAGGAAGGAAATAATTCTATATTAGGAATTAAGTCTTATGGGTGCATATATAGCATACATGTGATTTCTCACCGTTTGTGGAGGATTGCTCTATATGAGTGAAAGTAAAAAAGTAAAAAGAACTGGTATAGGGCTCTGAGGAAAAACGTGGTGCTTATGGCTTCTTTGGAGGGTTTATAGTTAGTTGCTGCAAGTAGCCTGACGTTTATTAATGGACTGACAAGGAAGTTAGCTCAATGTGGAGTTTGAGACTATGTCGGTCAATACGTGCAAGACAGCGAGGCTAATGCAGCGTTTAGTTTTAAAGTGACACACGAAGGCTAATAATCTTAAAAGGTGAAGTGTGCACACAGTCAAACAGCGGTAATCTTACCTATTGTGCTTGCTGAATTCAGCTTCAGTCAGGTGGCAACGGGACTCTCTGGTCCCAGACTGAAACGAAAAAGAAGTAAAAAGGGGGGGGGCCTTCAGGTAGAGTTCTTACCCCGTAACGTTCAGTGTTTACCCGAAGCCGGCCGCCATTCTTACCAGCGCGTGGAAAGTTTCCAGGACTTGTGCTGTCTCTGCCCCCGGATGCTAGATGCCGGTTTCCTGTTACAATTTGTAAGTTGGAAATGTTATGGAGCTGGAGAACAGACTATACATCTGCTGGCGATATCGGCAGGTTCAGGTTTTAAAGTGAGGTCGAATGTTGAACTACAGTTCATTATGGTGGAGAACAATTAGGGTATTTTAGCGAAATTAGTAGAAGTTACAATTTTTTGTTATTTGATATCGATAATCTCCTACCAGAAAATAGGCTTATCTTTTTCATGGGGTACTATTAAGAGCATCACCGATCAATGCATCATCAGGCAAAGGTATTCTGTATTTTAAGAGAACTGGCACCAGGGAATATTGTCATTGAGCCCAAATAGATGGGTTTTCAATCGGTCCACCCACCGTTGCTCTTTTTCGAATAAGATTCGTGTGGCATTCCAAGGTCTGTCTGTTAGTTTTTCAAGAACTGTCCATCTCATTTCATCACAATCATGATTTAGATCAACAAAGTGGGAACAGAGCTTTGTGTTGTTCTTTTTTATTCGGATATTACTTTTGTGTTCCCCTATACGGGTCTTGACTTTTCTACAAGTCATTCCGATATATTTCTTCTCACATGGGCACTGGATCATATAGACCACATGGGTCGAATTACAATTCGTGTGTTGTTTTTGTGTCCAGGTGAGGGAGTCTGTGAGTTGTAGTGATTGTGTGATGGTTGTTAATTTGCACACTTGACAGGAGCCACAGGGATAGTGACCTGTGACAGGTGACATTTCTAGACTTCTCAAATTAGTGGGTTTGGTTTTGGGTACAGTGGGGCGAGTATGGACAAGTAGGTCTTTTAAGTTCTTTGTCCGCTTGTTGGAAAAGCGAGGCTTCGGCCAGGTATGTTTTCCAGTACACAGAATGGGCCAGTTTTTATTGATGAGCGGACAAAGAACTTAAAAGACCTACTTGTCCATACTCACCCCACTGTACCCAAAACCAAACCCACTAATTTGAGAAGTCTAGAAATGTCACCTGTCACAGGTCACTATCCCTGTGGCTCCTGTCAAGTGTGCAAATTAACAACCATCACACAATCACTACAACTCACAGACTCCCTCACCTGGACACAAAAACAACACACGAATTGTAATTCGACCCATGTGGTCTATATGATCCAGTGCCCATGTGAGAAGAAATATATCGGAATGACTTGTAGAAAAGTCAAGACCCGTATAGGGGAACACAAAAGTAACATCCGATTAAAAAAGAACAACACAAAGCTCTGTTCCCACTTTGTTGATCTAAATCATGATTGTGATAAAATGAGATGGACAGTTCTTGAAAAACTAACAGACAGACCTTGGAATGCCACACGAATCTTATTCGAAAAAGAGCAACGGTGGGTGGACCGATTGAAAACCCATCTATTTGGGCTCAATGACAATATTCCCTGGTGCCAGTTCTCTTAAAATACAGAATACCTTTGCCTGATGATGCATTGATCGGTGATGCTCTTAATAGTACCCCATGAAAAAGATAAGCCTATTTTCTGGTAGGAGATTATCGATATCAAATAACAAAAAATTGTAACTTCTACTAATTTCGCTAAAATACCCTAATTGTTCTCCACCATAATGAACTGTAGTTCAACATTCGACCTCACTTTAAAACCTGAACCTGCCGATATCGCCAGCAGATGTATAGTCTGTTCTCCAGCTCCATAACATTTCCAACTTACAAATTGTAACAGGAAACCGGCATCTAGCATCCGGGGGCAGAGACAGCACAAGTCCTGGAAACTTTCCACGCGCTGGTAAGAATGGCGGCCGGCTTCGGGTAAACACTGAACGTTACGGGGTAAGAACTCTACCTGAAGGCCCCCCCCCTTTTTTACTTCTTTTTCGTTTCAGTCTGGGACCAGAGAGTCCCGTTGCCACCTGACTGAAGCTGAATTCAGCAAGCACAATAGGTAAGATTACCGCTGTTTGACTGTGTGCACACTTCACCTTTTAAGATTATTAGCCTTCGTGTGTCACTTTAAAACTAAACGCTGCATTAGCCTCGCTGTCTTGCACGTATTGACCGACATAGTCTCAAACTCCACATTGAGCTAACTTCCTTGTCAGTCCATTAATAAACGTCAGGCTACTTGCAGCAACTAACTATAAACCCTCCAAAGAAGCCATAAGCACCACGTTTTTCCTCAGAGCCCTATACCAGTTCTTTTTACTTTTTTACTTTCACTCATATAGAGCAATCCTCCACAAACGGTGAGAAATCACATGTATGCTATATATGCACCCATAAGACTTAATTCCTAATATAGAATTATTTCCTTCCTCCTTTTTTCAGACAATTCCCGAAAAGGCGAAAATTCAGCATATATCATTACTACACAAATGGTGCAAGTAATTTTCATTATCTGTTTTTGTGTTGTGTACCTGTCCTGACGAATGCTCCGCAGACCCGGCTGGGCGACATGGAGCAGAAACATGTTGACGCTATTAAAAAGGTATAAAGAGATCCATTAACTCGACCTCCCATTATACCGCAACCAATTTTAATAGCAATGCTTCACCTTTTTAATAAAACTTCCATCGGTGTAGTATATGCTTCTTATCTTTCTCTCTGGGTGCCCTACCTTCCCCTTCCCTTATCTCTGGACACTGCTACTAGCGCCAGAGGTTGCCTCGGGTTGAGGCTTGGCATATAGCACGTTGTTGGAACACTCGATGATAAATGCCATAACGCGTGTGAGGGGCGGAAGAAAGACATACACCGCACGAGCAACACCGCGTTTATGAGAGTGTCCCATCTTAACCAATGGTTAAAGTGGTAACAAGTGTCCATTCTTCTTTTGATTACAAAGCCATTGCTACTGGGGTGATGAATGGACCGTCTACCCTACTCCCCAATTTTTGATTAATAGTATCTTCAACTTCCAGGTCAGAAATGTTATCCCTCAATCTGCCCGGTCAGCGGCACTGGTGGCATTCCAGAACAGCTGTATTACCTTCTTCCCAAACTTCACCCTCAAGTTAGAGCATCAGTGCCGCAGTTTCCTGGATGTGAAAAAGGCGCTTCGTGAGCAGGAACTGAAGTATGCTATGCTCTTCCCCACCAAGCTGAGGGTAGAATTGGAGGGGAAGGCTTGGTTTTTCACCACCCCTGAAGAAGCCTGGGATTGGCTCGACGGTTGGCGTACAGGTGGCCTGAGGGGCAATCGTGTCTGGAGAGCGTGGCTGGAGGAGGGCACGACTCCACCTGATAGAAGTACCCCACCCAAAGAGCAGGAGGCAACAACTGGTGGGCCGGAGTGACTGGTCTGTATGTGGGTTCCTTAGGGATGGTGGGGTTGCTGCTGTTTCTGGGGATTAAACATAATTTTGCCCTCTCTGCCTATGATGTTGTCCATGTTTTTGGACTGAGACTGGGCCTCGTTGGGGACTCCTCTGCAACAGACTTCATGGGACTTTCTCTATTGATCCTTGGCCTCTTTTTAGTGTCCCCAACATGTTTCAGGGGGGTTTCTTTGCGTCTTCCAATCGATCTAATTCTTTGTAAAATGTATGTACCAGTTGTTAGATGCCTAGACGGGTGTACGGTTGGCATGCGCATCCATAAATTTGGTGAGGTTGGGCGATATACACTCTGCTAATTTTGGTGGGCGGGAGTTTCTTACACCGCCAAACAGGGAGGCAGTGTCGGGCGTTTTGGGGCTGGTTTCTTGGGTTGGGGGATTGTTTTACTGTATGGTCTTCTGTGCTGCCACGGCCCCTCCCACCTACCCTGTGCGGTCAGCTAGCTGCCCCTGACCCCCTCCTACCTTAGTCAAGTCAAGTCAAGTCAATGAATTTACATAGCGCGCTACATACCCAGAGGGTCTCAAGGCGCTTGAAGAGGGGTGGGGAATTACTGGTCGAATATCCACGTTTTAAGTAGCTTTCTGAATGTTTGTTAGGTGGTTCTGAGTGAGGCGAAGGTGAATGGGAAGTGAGTTCCATGTTTTGGCAGCCAGGTAGGAGAAGGATCTTCCTCCCATGGTGGTTTTGTTGATGTGAGGTACAGCAGCAAGGACTTGGTTGGAAGAGCGCAGCCGGCGGGAGGGGGTGTAGAAGGAGAGTCGTGTGTTGAGGCATTCGGGTCCGAGTTCGTAAAGTGCTTTGTGTGCGTGGGTTAGGAGGCGGAATGTTATCCGTTTATTGACGTGGAGCCAGTGGAGGTCTTTCAGGTGACCAGAAATATGGTCTTTACGTGGGATGTCTAGTATGAGTCTGGCTGCTGCGTCTGGATGCGTTGGAGTTTTTTCTGAAGTTTTGCGGTGGTACCGGCGTATAGGGTGTTTCCGTAGTCCAGTCGGCTTGTAACCAGTGCATGGGTGACCGTTTTTCTAGTTTCGGTGAGATCCAGCGAAATGTTTTTTTGAGCATGCGGAGAATGTTGAAGCAAGATGATGAAACGGCGTTGACTTGTCTGGTAATCGAGAGTGAGGAGTCCAGGATGACGCCCAGGTTCCGTGCGTAGTCCGTCGGGATGGGTGCTTTTCCAAGGGCCGCTGGCCACCAAGAGTCGTCCCAGGCGGAGGGGGAGGTACCTAAGATAAGGACTTCTGTTTTGTCTGAATTCAGTTTCAGACGGCTGTGCTTCATCCACTCGGCTACTTCCTTCATTCCTTCATGTAGGTTGGTTTTGGCGGTGTTGGGGTCTTTGGTGAGTGAGAGGATTAGTTGAGTGTCATCAGCGTAGGAGATGATGTTGAGGTTGTGTTGGCGTGCGATGGCCGCGAGGGGGCTCATGTATACGTTGAAGAGGGTGGGACTGAGTGAAGATCCTTGTGGCACGCCACAAATGACTTCAGTGGCCTCTGACTTGAATGGTGGGAGGCGGACTCTCTGAGTTCTTCCGGCAAGGAACGAGGTGATCCATTCAAGTGCTTTTCCTTGGATTCCGATGTTTCTGAGACGTTGTAGTAGGGTGCTGTGACAGACTGTTTCGAAGGCTGCGGAGAGGTCGAGGAGGATGAGGGCGACTGTGTCTCCATTGTCCAGTAGAGTTCGAATGTCGTCTGTTGCTGCGATGAGTGCGGACTCAGTGCTGTGTTTTGCTCGGAAGCCGAACTGTGAAGAGTCGAGGGATTTGTTGGTTTCGAGGAAGGTGGCGAGCTGGTTGTTGACAGCTTTCTCGATGACTTTGGCCGGGAATGGGAGGAGCGAGATGGGGCGGTAGTTTTTGAGTTCGGTGGGGTCAGCTGTGGGTTTTTTCAGAAGGGCGCTGAGTTCGGCGTGTTTCCAGCTTTCCGGGAAGGTGGCGGAGTTGAGGGAGCAGTTGATGACGTCTCGGAGGTGTGGTGCTATGATGGAGTCTGCTTTGTTGAAGATGTGGTGAGGGCATGGGTCTGTGGGGGATCCTGAGTGGATGGAGTTCATCAGTCTGATGGTGTCTTCCGTGGAGATTGGGTTCCAGTCATTAAGGATGTTCAAGGGGGGTGAAGGTGCAGCACAAGGTTGTGTGGGTTGATCTTCGGGTTGACTGTCGAAGCTGTTGTGGATGTCAGCGATTTTGTCGTGGAAGAACGAAGCTAGGGAGTCGCAAAGGGTTTGAGAGGGGGTGATGTCGTTGGAGTTGGCAGTGGGGTTGGTAAACTCTTTGACGATGTTGAATAATTCCTTGCTGTTGTGGGCGTTGTTGTCTAGTCGGTCTTTGAGTGCGGCTCTCTTGGCGGTCCGGATCAGTTGGTGGTGTATGCGGGTGGCGTTTTTGAAGGCGTCCCTGGTGCTGGTGTTTGGATCTTTTTTCCAGGCCTTCTCAAGGGAGCGACAGTGTTTCTTGGATTTCTTAAGATCGGGTCGAGTGTGTGACCTGCGTAGTGAGTAGGGGTATTAACAAGATATTTAAGTCCGAGGTTGGCGAGATTGTCCAGAAGGGTGGTGGCGTTGCGGTCGTTGCTCTTTTCCAGGTGAAAATTGAGGTCTCTCAATAGAATGTAGTCCTCGGAGGGGAGGGCGTGTGGGGTGATAAAGGCCGTGATGTCTTCACTGAATTGTGCACGGGGTCCTGGTGGTCTGTAGAGGAGGGTGCCTCTGAGTGTGGTCTTGGGGTCGGTGTGGATCTGGAAGTGAAGGTGCTCGGCACTAGCGAGGTTGACGTCTGAGCTGGTTGAGATGCGGATGGAGTTCTTGTGGACGATAGCGATGCCTCCACCTGTATGGTGGGTGTGGTCTTTTCGGATGATCTTGTAGCCTTCCGGGATGGCGATGGTGATGTCTGGGGCTGAGGAGGCGTTCATCCATGTTTCTGTTAGGAAGGCGACGTCCGGAGAGATGGTGTCTAGTAGGTTCCAGAGGTCGATGGCGTGCCTGTGGACCGATCGGGTGTTGAGCAGGATGCATTTTAGGTGGTTGGTGTCAGATCTCTGTTTGGCGTTAGTGGATGAGGAGATAGTGTTGGTGCCTTATATCAAAAAATTGGGAGGGAAGAGGATTAGAAGTCCATTCATTTCCCCTGAACTGGTTTCCATTAATCAAAAGAGGAGAATGGACACTAGTTTCTACAAAACCATTAGGTTATTATCGAAAACCCTCATAGACTTCCTGGTATTATCGTTGCGGTATATCTTTTTTCCGCCCCATCAGGAGTTATGGCATAGTCATTGGGTGATCGATTAACGTGCTGGATGCCTGCCTCACCAGAGGCTACCTCTGGTGAGGCAGGCATCCAGCACGTTAATCGATCACCCAATGACTATGCCATGACTCCTGATGGGGCAGAAAAAAGATATACCGCAACGATAATACCAGGAAGTCTATGAGGGTTTTCGATAATAACCTAATGGTTTTGTAGAAACTAGTGTCCATTCTCCTCTTTTGATAGTGTTGGTGCCGTCATACTTGCAAGAATTGCATGTGAAGGGTCCATGGGTGAATCCAGGAGCGGCTAGGGCGCAGTTGGGGAGGCGGCCAGGGTTTAGGGCTAAGAGGGTGGAGGCGTTGTATGTGATGCGGGTGGGGTGGGTGGTACGGGGACCAGGGGGTCTGGCGCTGGGCGCGGTCCAGGCGTGGACGGGCATAGACGGGCTTACCTTTGGCGCACCTTCGGCGCGCATGGAGCGTGATCGCTGCGCGTGAACGCTGCGCGTATTGGCATCGGTCATATATGGATAGTGGAGGGGGAGGGCGGAGCAGCTGGGAGGCGGGGTGGATATCCGGGGAGGGAAGGCTTCACAACAACAACAACAAGAGATGAAACAAGATGGCATTCGGCCAAAACCAATGCAGAGATGGGAGCACACAGTATAAATGACACGCACAGACTGATCAACAAAATCGGGCACAGACAGTCAAATAAATGAAAGGCAAGGCAAAGCAGACAGAGCTCAGCGTTACAGCACGTTATGGAGGCTAGCGCTGTGTGATTATGCTAATTGGTGCAAGTGGCAAAAGCGCTACGCTGTGAGACAGACAGTGCAACTATGGAGGAGTTGGAGCGCTATGGGGATGAGTAGTTAACTATTGAAACCGGGCGCTATGGGAGTAAGTGGTTGAGGTCCGGTGCAGCTCAGCTCTAATCAAGGCAGGGAATGAAAATAAATAATATCGGCAGTTATGC
Organism: Lissotriton vulgaris; assembly: GCF_964263255.1. Lineage (NCBI taxonomy): Eukaryota > Metazoa > Chordata > Amphibia > Caudata > Salamandridae > Lissotriton > Lissotriton vulgaris. The sequence goes on from NC_141689.1 coordinate 659,330,593, forward strand.
AATTCTAGATTTGCGGTCGGGCGCTGTGGGAGTAGATAATTCAATCGAGTGAAGCTCAGGTCAGGTAACAATACCACACTTAGGTCGGGCCGGCAGCTTCAGGTGGAGCGACCGCGTCTGACGAGTCAGGACGGTCACAGAGGTCTCGTGGAGAGATCGAGCCTGAAGAACCTCCATGGTCTGTGTGTATGTCGTTACAGTCTCACTGTTGCTCTCCATGGTGTGTCTTTTTCTAGTGCCCATCCTGCTTGACCTCCATGGTCATCTTGCTGATCCTGCCCCCTTGCCCCCAGCCCTCTGTTTCTGTGTGCAGCCCCCTATTCCCTCCCTCCTGGCTTGTCTGTTTCATTGTAATGCCCCTGATCCGTCCCTCCTACCCTTTATGGTCCGTTATGCTGCAGCTTTCTCTCCTGTGTGTCCATTATGGTCAGCTAGCTACCATTTCCTCTTTCTCCTCTGTTCTCTGTTGTCTATGTGCATGGTCCTGTCCCCTCCCTATTGCTTTCTATTGAATGTTGTGCTGCACTCCCATCCCGCATGCCCTGTGTGGTATATTGTGCTGCGGCAAACTCTTATGCCTGCCCTGTAGGTTCAGTTTGGTGCACCTCTCCATGTCCCACCTGTCCTCTGTCATCCGAGTCCATGTCCCTACCCCAATTCCTCCTGCCTTCCATGATCCAATGTAATTTGTAATTTGTAATTTATATTTATAAAGCGCGTTACCACCCAGTGGTCTCTAAGCACTGCCAGAGGGAGAACCTAACCGGGTGGTTTGAGAGGGCGTCTGCTTAACGCGTGCCCCACACCTCTGAGAAAAGCACAGTCTTCAGCTTCTTCCCAAAGGGAAGGAGGTTCGCTTCCTTGCGTAGATTTACCGAGAGGCTGTTCCATACCTGAGAGATTGATGTTGAGAAGGCTCTCCCTCACATGGAAGACAGATTAAAACGGGGGAAGACCAGTAGGCTAGCCTCTGCTGACCGAAGCACCCTGCTGGGAACATAGTTGGCTAGGCTGTCCTTGATGTATTATGTGTAATGCAGAGACCTTTAAACTTAATTCTCTACCTCACTGGGAGCCAGTGTAGCTCGCGTAGCAGAGGAGTGGGGTGTACTCATCTCGGCATTTTAAAAATTAGTCTGGCCGCATCATTCATAACAACCTGTAATCTGGTGAACAGTTGTTGCGGGAGGCCAGAGTACAAGGAGTTGCCATAGTCCAGACGCGACAATATCATTGCTGAGACCGCCTGTCTGAGTTTGGAAAAGGTGAGAAGTGGAGACAGTGTTCACAGCTGTCTCAGCAGGCCTTCACAGGTTGCCACAACTGCCGACACCTGTTGTGTCATGGATAGCTTGGCATAAATTTTGATGCCCAGGATTTTCACTGCCTCGGCCGGTTCCTGAAAAGGTCAAGTTCTTTTATCCAGATCGTTCCATGGATTGGAAACTATGGTGATGGCCAGTACCTCAGTGTTATCGGGATTGATCTTTAGGGAATTCGCCGACATCCAGTTGACAGTAAATTTTAATATGTTTTGCATCATTAAATGAGCCGTTGATGAACTGTCAATATGGATGATGATTTGGGTATCGTCGGCGTAGTTATAAATCCAGCACTCCATCTGGCTCAGCTCAGAGATCAGGGGCTGCAGATAGGCATTTAAAAGGAGCGGCGATAGTGTAGAGCCCTGAGGAACCCCGCATGAAGGAGTGGCTGGATCGGACACCAAATCAGCTAACTGGAATCTCTGAGAATGGTCTTTAAGAAAGGATGTGAGCCAGGCCAAAGCCGTGCCTCGAATTCCCAGATCCGCAATCAGGGACAGTAGTTGGTCATGATTGACCGCGTCAAATGCCACAGATAGGTCCAGAAACACCAGGGCACATGGCATTTTCTTGTCTGCCCTTAGTCTTAATTCATCCAGCACGGAAATCATGACCAATTGCATGCTGTGGTGGGCCCTGAATCTGGCCTGATTAAATTCTAAGAGGTGATTGTCTTCAAGATGGCGTGAAAGGGATTTTAAAACATGCTGTTCTAGTACTTTGGCCAAGGTAGGCAGCTGTGAGATCGGCCTACATTTTTTATAATTCTTGGTGTCTGCGCCCGTTTTTTTTAGGAGCGGGATGACACAGGCCTCCTTAAACTTAGCAGGGTTGAGCCCTGCTTCCAAGGAACGATTAAGGAGCGAGAGCACCTCGTTATCAATTCCCGAGAGGGCCTTCTTGAAGATCTTTGATGGACAGGGTTCTGCTGGTGAGCCTGATTTCACCCGCCCAGATAAGATTGTCAGGGACTCCTTTGTGAGTAATGGTAAGGTGGTTAGTGGGTTGGCGAACGTAGGGGGTGAGAAGGTGAGTCCTGTAAAGCAGGGAAGAGTCGGGGAGCTGTGAATTTTCATCAGAAGGTCCTTAATTTTTGTAGAAAAAAAGGTCTGGAATTCATGACAATCTTCCTGGCTAAAGAAGGGTGTTAGATTTGGGGGTCTCTAGTTGGCACAGGTAAGTACTTGTGACAAATTGGGACACTCTCCTTTTGTCAGGACAAGGGATTACACTCCTAAAATAACCCCTGCTCACCCCCTAGGCTGTGTGGCGCGAGCAGTCAAGGCTTATTTCAGAGGCAATGTAAGTTAAGCAGTTGTAACCACATACAGTAACCCAGTGACAACACTGCAAATGGACACCACACAGGTTTTATATAAAAAATAAGTAGACTTTATATAGAGTTACCACAAGACCATAAACGACAAAAATACACACTATGATTACTTTAAGATTGTAGATTTAAGCTTAGTTCAGATCAGTTCTTAGATGCGACAATCTGCATCACTGTACCTTAAGTTGCGTTGCGCCTTCACGACAAACAATGTTGCAGCGATGGAAAATGAGTTCTTGACCTCTCTCTGTCCTCCAACTCCTCTAGAGACAGACTCTTGTTAGAAGCACTGCTACATGCGGGGGAAGGTGCTTTCCTTCCTCTTAGGCCCACTGGCCCTTCTTGCTGCACAATTGCCAAGTCATCCTCCTCAATCACAGGTGTTTTCCTTGCTTCTATCCAGGCCCTCAGCGCTTTGTAGAACTCTTCTTTTACTCTCAACCCAGAGGTGGGAACATTGAACTTTTTGCAAAAAAACTTCAGCTGTGCAACTTTGTAGCTTTCCAATTTCTCGTCTTCCCATTCAAGATCAGTAGAGGCTATGGATTCTGCCCTTTCTATCACAACTGAATTAGGTATCTTTCAAAAATAGAAGAAAAAAATCCAAAAAGGAATCCACCAAAAAGTATGCGGTATCGTTATGGTCTGCACTCACTAAGTAGTGTTCACCAGTCACTGTACATGAGTCACAAATGCAAATCCAGAATCCTTGCCGCTGATGCTTCCAATGTTAGATTTGGGGGTCTCTAGTTGGCACAGGTAAGTACTTGTGACAAATAGGGACCCTCTCCTCTAGTCAGGACAAGGGGATTACACTCCTAAAATAACCCCTGCTCACCCTCTACGCTGCGTAGCGCGAGAAGTCAAGGCGATGTAAGTTAAGCAGTTGTGACCACATACAGTAACCCAGTGACAACACTACAAATGGACACCACACAGGTTTTATATCAAAAATAAGTAGACTTTATATAGAGTTACCAAAAGACCATAAACGACAAAAATACACACTATGATTACTTTAAGATGGTAGATTTAAGCTTAGTTCAGATCAGTTCTTAGATGCGACACTCTGCGTCACTGTACCTTAAGTTGCGTTGCGCTTCCACGACAAGCAATGTCACAGTGATGGGAAATGCGACAAAGTTAGGTGCAAAGAAATAAAGAAGTGAAGATCTTCCAGATGCGGCACGCTTCTCGGAGATGCGAGAAGCTCTCGGTTCAATGTGTGGACTTCAGCGGCGACATCCAAGATGCGAAGGCAGCAGCTCCAGCGGCGACGCTCTTCTCCACCGATGCGTGAAGCTTCCACTTGATGCGACAACTACAGCGGCGACATCCAAGATGCGACGGCAGCAGCTCCGACGGCGGCGCACTTCTCAGGGGATGTGAGGTGCTCTTTGTCGATGCGGTGCAATGCGACAGTTCCAGTGGAGACTCCCTCCTTCGGAGTTGCGATGGCAGGCACAGCGACGGCGACACGCTATGACCTCGTTGCGAGATTTTTCTCCTGATGCGGTGCAGTGCGACAGCTCCAGCGGCTACACCCTCCTTCTTCTGAGTTGCGACGACAGCAGCAGCGACGGCGACGCGCTTCCTCTTCATTGCGGCACGCTTCTCTCCGATGCGGTGTAGTGCGACAGTTCCAGCGGTGACACCCTCCTTCGAAGTTGCGATGGCAGGCACAACGACGGTGACACGCTTCTTCTCGTTGAGTCGCGCTTCCAGCTCCTTGCGATACGCAGTTCCTCTTCTAGCTGTTTTGCCTGGCTACCCTTAGGTGCTTTCTCCCAGCGGAATTTAAAATCCCCCATCACCACCAACCCTTGATAGCGTGAGCAGAGATCGTGGACTAGTTCCAGGAAGAGTTCCACAAACCTGGGCGGCGTACATGGTGGGCGGTATAATATCAGTATTACAAAATATTCCGTGGGGGAACAAAACTTAACCCCCAGAACATCAGTACCCTCGATGCTTTCTAAGCAGAGAGTTTCTGTCTTTAGTGAGCGGTTGTAGAGGATGGCAACTCCCTCCCTTTTATGCTGCTAGCTCTGTTATGATGGATAGCTGCAAAATTTGGTGGAAGCGAAGCTACCAAATCCGTGGTTGAGAACTTTTCCAGCCACGTTTCCGTGATGCCTAGAATGTCCAGGTTATCCTCTCGAAGGAGCGAAAAGACCCTTGCCGGCCTTGGGAGTGGTGTGGTATGGTTTAACCTCCTCGTGCTTAATCGTGGCTTCAGCAACCCTTCCCGCCTGAGCTTAGCTGTTATTTTGTTTTGTAGGTGTGGAAAGCCTTGGTTTAAGGACTGGAGTTCCTTGATAGAGTACATGAGTACATGAGGCGGGGGCTAGGGGTCTTGGCCCCTGGTCCCAGCCGGGCAGGGAAGGGCACAGACGTGCTTGCGTTAGGCATGCCTTTGGTGTGCCTGCGGCACGCCCACAGCGCGCGCCCGGCGCGCTTGCTCCAGCTTTGATTTTAAGGCCAGGGACTCCTCCCACCCACCACTCAGCCCTGCTGTGCAGCAGCTGCCTGTTTCAAGCACTAGACCGTGTGATTGCCAGGAAGTGCAAAATGCAGAAGGGAGGGGGCGCTGGGAGCCAGATGCAGGAGATTACAAGTGCAAAGTACAAGTCACAAATTACACAGGCAAAAATCTTAAAACTTATTAAAACGTCAGCAGTTTAAAAATTAGCAGTGTTTTGAGCAATGTTCTCTAAGTAAAGCGAAGCAGCGTTTTCAAGCAGCCCACCGCAGGTCTAGGTGTGGCCCTCTGATCTCTACTTGCTAACATTTTTAACTTGGTAAGAGGGAGATTTTGAAAAAAAACTGGGGTATTGATTTTCCCCTTTGACTTACATTGAAAAAGAGGAGATTGTAGACAGGGGACAGATCAAATAAAGCCCATTTGGGCTTTAAAGCATTGGACATTTCCTGGTTGAATTGGGTCTTTTGGCATGTATGGTTGTACTACCACTGCCTCTTCCTTCTGCCCACAATGGTCTATTATATTGCCACAGCCTCTCTTGACAGTCCTGTATTGTTGGTTTATTCCCCCTGCCCCCCTTTCCACTGCCCTCCATAGTTTGTTGTGCTGCCACTGCCCTTCCTGCCTGCCCAGTGTGGTCAAATTGTTGCCTCTGCACCCTCCTACCGGCCTTCAATTTTCAGCGTCCGTGCCCCTGGCCTCTGCCTCTCAACAGTATCCTAATGAACAACTAGATTGCTAACATTCAATATTTAATACAAAAGTGTGGAACGCCTGACATCATCTTGATGTAATCAAAACTGTAATACCTAGAGCCTTTCCTTTAGAAATTACATATACTAGAGGGTCTTATTTGCATCAAAATTATGGTTAGTGCTTTAAAAAACTAAAATGAGGACATATTTTCTGAGTTTTCAAATAGCGACAAAGCACTTTTAAATTATTTGTTATCTTTATGTTTTTTAACCAGTTGACCAATTGATTAAATGTTGCACTTAGGGTAGAGGATGTGGTGTTACTTCCAGAGCTGCAGACTTTGCAACTGGGTAACCAGGTTGGAGTTTCTGCTGCAGCTCGACATTCTGTGATTCTGGTTAAATCCCTTAATCTCCCCATGTCCAAAACCAAAACCAAAATGACTTTGTTCTAGTGTGATGTAACCAATGCTCATGTAAAGCACCCCAATATCTGACAAGTCTGCACTATATAAAACTACAAAAACACAAAAAATTAAAATTGTTTTGCACACTTCTGTCATTGGGCTACATGTGGGCAACATCTGGGTGATATTTGTGCAACATTTGGGCTCTTTTGTCTCTGGTGGCCATCTTGGGAGACTTATTTGATATGAAGTTTCTTAATTTCCTCATTTACTGCAGTCTCCTCAGTAGGAAATACTTTTAGTTTTTCACTTTTGGTTCCATCCAGAACGCGTTCAGACGTGTCACACGTTTGCCATAAATTCTGAATGTTAGCACTCTAGTTGCTCATTAGATCTCTGTGGTAAAGCTACTGCTCACCTGGGATCTCTGCTGCTGGTATTCAAAGTGCATGTTTCAGTCTGCATGTCAGAATTTTTTAATGAAATAGAAGAGGATTTGAAAAGTCACTCAAAATGTGCCCTACTTTTTCTTTCTGCAGCACTAATCATACTTTCTATGGCAAAATGAACCCCCCTCATTGTGTTCCTTTTTAAATTAAATGTTTTAAGAGTTACAACTTTAATCCAATCAGGATAGCTTCAGGTGTGCAATACGTTTGTCATAAGTAGGACTGTTAGCGCTCTAGTTGTTCTTTAGAACACTCTGGGAAGCTGCAGTAGAACACAAAGGATTCAACTGACTTTGTTGAATGTACATGCTTTACTGAGAATGTCAGACTTCATTCTCACATGACTGAGAAGGATAATGTGAATTTACAGAAAATATGCTCTCAGTTTAGCTTATAGATCACCTTCCAAACCTCTGTGGGAAAAGTATGAGAAAATAGTTTTCTCTCAAACATGATTCATGATATCCCAGCAGAAAGCTTTGTCACATGGTAAAATCACCTTAGAACACCCCGCAATTCTTAAAATGAGTATGGTACCATCAACAAATGATTTATAATGTAACTAAAACCTTAAAACATTCTATGAACTGCAATGCTTTTTAATGAGGTGCTATCATGTATATTGGTCCCAAGATGGCTGCCAACACTTCTTGGATTAAGATGTGTGATTATGCTCTGCCCATATATATATATATTTTTCATTATTATTTAAAAAACTACTGAACGGTTTTACACCATTTAATGAAAAGGGCTCTTGTTGAACCAAGGGCTACCTTTTTGCCAAATTTGGTGTAATTCCATTCAGCAGTTCGGGCTGTAGACGTGTCTAAAGTTTCCTATGGAAAATTGCATGGAGAAAACAAGTTTTGGGACCCCCCCATTTTTTCTCGGCCCCTGTTTAATGAATCACCCCCAAACTTTCAAGATAGGAGTGGACCTGAGGGGGCCATATGTTTTAAAAATTTGTCAATCGGCACCAAAGTTATTGGGAATAGAATGTTGCGATTTTCCTATGGTAACTAGGTCTTAACTGTAACTACCTACTGGCAACCGCCAGTAGGTAATCTAGCTATATATATGTATATAGCGGAATTACAATGTCGGCGGTCAGAGTGTAAACTAGCCTGGCAAACTGACTGGCATCAAAACCGCACATAATCCCTTAAGGATGACGTTTATGCCATCGGTATTATGATGTTGTTTTCTGACATGTTGGCCTTCCTAACATTGAAAGGCTGTTGGAAAGCGACTTTAGGGGGGCCCAGCATGGCCCCCTTGGGCCCGTAGTAGAGCTCCCTTCTCCCCTGGTCCTAAAGTTGTGGCCCTAGGGGGCACCTATCGTGGCCTCGTCCATATCCCAGCACTGTGTGGCAGGCACCATAAGGTGCCTGCCACTTCATGCCAAGATGTGCAAAAACTTCCATTTTACAATGGGAGCTTGTGCTGCAGCCAGTTTTGGACTGCCCCCCAGGCTTCCATTGTAAAATTGAAGTTTGAGACCACACCAGGCAACTCCAACCGACATTGTAATGAGGCCCTATATGTGTATATTACCTATTAGATTGTCACCAGTAGGTCGTTATAGTTAGGACCATGTTTCCATAGGAAAGCATTTTCTGACTCGCCTATATCTTTGGTGCTGTTTGACGAATCTTCATGAAAGTTTACAAAACAAGTACACCGCTGATTCTTTTCGTGCATGGAAAGTTTTGGGGTGATCCGTCAAGTGGGGGTCATAAAAAGTAACTCTGGGCGTGGAGGCAGAGCAGGGCTATGCGGAGGTCTAGGGACTTGCGAACAAACTCCGTGGAACTCTGCTACGCTAAGCCACCCGCCTCCACCCCCCTATTAACAAGTAATTCTACATTAATAAAAAATAAATTAAAAACCACTTACCTGTACTGCGGCGTCCCAGGGCTTCCCTCCTCATCGTCTGGGTAATCCTTGAGAAAACTGTTCATATCATGTTACCTCATTGGGACAGTCTCCGGGGCTGAAAAATAAAATAAAAAGTTTTAAAAAAGGATCAGGGTCAAGGTATCCTGACCCTATGCTTAGCATATAAGGGTCTTTGAGTGATCTCTGATGTGTATAATATATTGAGAAACAGGTTTTTTTCCCACAAGTGATATTCGCAAATTCGTCGCAATGCCAGTGCAGCCCCTGCTTGTAATGTTGTGGGAAATTCACAAATAACAGCAAAATAACAAACATTAACAGACATAATCTGACAAAAAGACTTTTTTGGTCATCTTGAATTGAATGTTACTTGTATGTTATTGCACTCCGTTCACCACTCTGTGACATCTTAAATACATTGTTTAGTGTCCCGAGGTTATATTAACTCCTTTATCAAATATGACTGTGAAACTTTTTGAGATGGAAATTTGTGCAGCTTTAAAGTTTGTAATTTCAGTTCCATCCATTCTGCATCGCTGTAGCATATCTATGATATATTTTCCATACCTTTGTAGAAACAATGTTGACCTAAGTTCTGATCTGCAGTTTGGACAGTTCATACCTGGATGGGCATTTCTAGTCAAATCTTCAAACGACACAGCTTTACAATCTGGTAATGTCAAGTAGAGGAATCGTTTTGAATTGATTTCAGTGCTAGATGTAAATTCACAATCTTCACAGTTATGGGTCCATTTATAAGTCAAACCAAATAATCAATTGATACTCACATCTTCTTCATCTAATAGTCCTAGCAGCATTAGAAATTCTTGAGGATCATGCTGAAGTATTTGAGAGAACACTTCTGATCCTGTACAGTCATCAGTGAGTTTTCTAATTCCGGTAGTAGAATGTATAATACTTCTGTCACTTCTTAATTCTTCAAGTAAACTACATAGTTGTGTAGACATTCTTTTATCTACATTTTCTTTAATAGAATTTGTAAAATGAGGCAAATGATAGTCCATTTAACACTGCATTTGCATAACAGTTCGCTCAAGATTCATTATCAAAGTGATAGCATGTTGTATTTCCTGATTGTGCTTTTGTTTTCTTTTTTCCCTCCTTGATTTTCCTTTTGTTCATCTTTCTGTTCAACTCAAATAGACTATTTCGATATTGTCCACTTTGGACACAGTATTACTTTTTGAACCACAGGATGCTGGCCTAAATGAGGAGCATATTGAGCTCTCAACAGATTATACTCCATCATGACACAGCTCACATCAGCACTTACTTTCTTATCAAAATCAATCAGAAAAAAACAGACAATGTTCTAATTCGCGACAAAGCAAAATGTGACCCTCCCTGCAACTACTGAACGCTGTGGGGATTCCTGCTTGTTTTGCCCCTTACCGTCAACTTCTCGCCGCTCCCGCTTCGCGGGAGCCGCTTCGCGGGAGCCGCTTCGTGGGAGGACTACCCATAACGTTGTCTGCTGCCTGTTTGCCCCGTGTCTGATACCAACTTGTGGTGCTGAGAGGCTGCGGGTGAGTAGCGCGGCAGGGACTCACTTTCCCAGGAGTCCCTGCGCGACCAAGCAACATCCTGTCAGCGCCTCCTGCGTGCCCCGCCCACAATCGCCCCCTAATCTACATAATCCGGTGAGGGCCCGTCTTGCGGGACGCCGGGCGAAGCTCGGGCAAAGGACGGGACGTTTGTGGCCGCCCGGGGCCAGCAGGGGCCAGGATGGGCTACCCCCCTAAGAACTACATCAGGTAAAACATAGACTTCGATTTAATATTGTAACTGGGCAATCTGCTGGTTTACATTTATGTCTAGCTATACACTTATGTCTACCCGCTCCGGAAGATGTATGAGGCGAGGGGGAAACTCTACAATAGGTACTATGGATCAGTTTATAACCCGTGCAGTCTCCGTTGTGGAGAAGGAAATTATCTTAGCTGAGCGAAGACTATCGCGGGAATACCTCGCACATAAGCGCTCTTCCTTGGGAGCATTGGTACGGGCAACATCTCCTAATAATACTAACCCAGCGGAACCTCTAATTATCACAACGCCAGGCAATACGCAGCCCTGTATAGCCAAGCCAGGGGAAGGTAATGGAATCCTTGACATCCTCCCTGACCCGGAGATAGCAAACAGGAGCCCAAGTAGTGCTGTTGTAGTACCGATTCACCCAGCTACATCAGCAGCAGATTCACCTACCCTGCCCATGATAACGATCCACAAAGCACCTACACGACAAGATTCATTGGCCACTTCGGTAAAAACAAGTTGTGCAGCATTAAAAAGGAAAAGATTAGTCACCCCGCGCAAGGACTACCGATTTAAAGCCTTCAAACGAGCACGAAGAAATTATATAAATGTGGGCGCCCCTTGTAAATCTACAGGGTTTGAGAGTAAGAAAGTAGGTGCAGGAGCAGGTGACCGACAAGAGGCGGATCCTGCAAATGCCCCTACTAGTCCCCAACCTGACACTACCCAGGATAATTGTCCAAAGGACCCACCCGTAGATAAACCCTTGATGGACCAGATCCAACATTTAATGTCATCCTTGATTTTACCTGTGATCGAAAGATTGAAAGGGCTCTCGGATCGATTGGACAAATTCGAACAAGCTTCATTTGACAACTTTTTTGCATTAAAATCGCTAGTTAAATTACACTCAAAAATCGGAATTGATATACCAAGGGGAGAACCAAGCCCGACAACCCCCAAACCACTCGAACAAACCCGACCTCCAAGAAAAGATAAGACGTTGGCCCAGAAAAAGGATACTGCTGTACAGGGGGGATTGCATCCAGCCCCTTCAGGGGCCCTGTCAAATAACGTAGGAAAACAAATTGCTGTCCCTCCAAAACCAGCGCCACGTAAAGGAAAACAGGATGCACTAACAACCAAGACAGTGCCCATTACCACTGAAATGTTAGGGCCACTGAGAACAGACGAAGGGATAGGCACTCCTATTTGCACTGCAAATCTTGCTACCAACGCTAAAGATTCAGTACCTGATTGTAACCTAGGCCAATCAGTGCCAAAACTAGCTCCAAATGCTGACCTTCCACCCGGCTGCCAACCGTACGTGGTAGTCCTTACAGGGGTCCCACCTCTGAAACCAGATAGGAGGGAGTCCTACGATGAACTCAAAAACAAGACCTTATACTGGTTAAGAGAAAATAGGCCTCTTCATCATACTATTAATTGCCAGGTTATACACGTCAGAAGAGTTAATTGGTTGGGCACCAGACCAAAGGACATAAGGGGGGACTGCATCTTGGTGAACTTTAAAGATCCGTCGGTAGCCCACCTTGTGTATGGACATAACCAACGGAGAGGATACTCAGGAATTAGAACATGTGACCTTAGCTATTTTTATCCAAAGCAAACAATATCAAGTAATAGAGGCCCACCTCGTGTAGGCACGATGAGCAGTAGGTACTCGTTCTTTGATCCCCCAACACCAGGGGGCGGAACGCCATTACAGAACATGGGTGCAGATACAAACTGGTCATGGTGGGGCCGTTGACAAGAAGGAGAGTTTGAAGTCGGGGAAAATGCCTTTCCTCTGCCCAGTGAAGCTCTACGGGGTAGATGTGTAGGATCGTGTATAATGTCGCCCGAAACTGAAACAGCCAAAAACCAACGGGTTGGTACACCGCCTGCTAGTATTGTTGGAGAACGCTTAAAGAGGGCACCTGTACATGTGCTTACTGTCTTGGATAAAAATGTGTCATTACCAGCATGCACAGATGCCCAAGAGCCAGTGTCTAGTAATGGGCTCTTGGTTGGTCTAAAGAGGGGGGAAATATCTAATGTACTTATGATTAGGAACGTCTCCCCTTGTAGCTCAGCCCAATGCAAAATGATGCGAGAGATAAAAATGTTATCATGGAACATTGCAGGGGTAACAAGAAATCTTTGTGATAGGGCCTGGAGCTCTTTTATGGAAGAGCATGATATTATACTCTTACAAGAAACTTGGGCAATTGACATGATTCATAGACTTGGGTACAAAGCTTTTCATTGTGGGGCAATTGCGTCTATAAGAGGTAGACCGTCTGGGGGTTTAATAATTTGGATAAGAATAACCCTGAATGTTGTTGTCTCTCATCTTTACCTTTGTTCCAATGATTTGCTTGGGGTAAAAGTGACTACGAAGACAATGGGGACTGTATACATTATAAATATTTACAACAGGCCCAATCCTCATAACAAGGAATCCATGGTTGTAGCACAGTTAAGTTCGTATTTGGGCACACTAGAACTAAATCCTCAAGTTATTATAGGTGGGGATTTCAACTGTCAATTCGAACCTGTATTGGGGCTTGAAAACCTATTAGAAAATGAAGACAGGGCCCATGATATCCCCAATCTAGATAGTGTGAAATCAGCTAAAAGCTCAGTGGCAGCAATACAGATTTTTGAACTAACTGTGTCTCATGCCCTAAGGGCTTGTAATGGTCGTTTTGATTCCAATAAACCTGCTAATTACACATACAGCAAGGGGATTTCCAAATCACTTATTGATTTCATGTTGGTAACTACTAACCTGTGGCACTTATTGTTGGATTTTATAGTTGTGAATAGGCCTGAAAGGGATCACTTCCCTTTACAATTGGGGTTACCTTCTAAATTATTTATGACATCATCTGAGGTAACTGAGCCTATAAGGGATGTGGGAGAGGTTGAGGTCTCTAATAACAGAAGAGCGATAAAATGGCCATATATCCTAGCAAAAAAAGACACACTTGCTGGTATTTATAACACCTTTTCAGACACAATCTCCTCATATAACAATTTGTGCCTGGGTTCCCAGGAAGTTCTAAACATGCACTACCACTTGGTAGAATTATTAATTCCCCTCCTGAGTAAAATATGTAGTAACGATAAAAGCAACATAAGCAGGCAACTCGAACTAGAAAGACCATGGTACAACAAACAGTGTCGCCTAGCGAAGAGCAACCTAATTAAAGCTGTTAAGTCCAAGGATCAGAGGATGGTAAGAGAATGTAGACATGAGTATAAAACACTTCTCGCCTGGGCAAAAAAGGAATGGGACAACTCAGTCTGGGAAGATCTCCTAAATGCAGCTAGGAAGCATGACCAAAGTACTTTTTGGAGTCTGCTATCAAAAAATAACAAAACCGGGCGCTCCAACAGGGACTTTTACCTCAATGAGAAAATATGGTATGACCATTTCCTTAAATTGTACGATTCGGTAGATGTGTGTCTAGGTCCAAATGAATCAGGAACTGATTTGTCCTTGAGTACTAGCTTACCACAGTTCAGTGAAGAGGAGACCCTGCGTGCAATAAATGCAATTAAGGTGGGCAAGGCACCTGGCCCTGATAAACTGCCTGGTGACCTATTTACCCACAATACAGAAGTATGGTGCCCATATATAAATTTTTTGTGTAATTCCATATTGGCAGGGACTCCAATCCCTGAGACATGGAAGGGGGCTGAAATAGTTACCATTTTTAAAAAAGGGGATCGCTATAACCCAGCCAATTACAGACCGATTAGTTTAATTGATATTTTACAGAAAATCTTTGCCAGGCACATCTTAAATCGACTTTTAGACTGGATGGAGGAATCTAAAATCCTCTCCAAATATCAAGCGGGGTTTAGAGTTAAGACAAGCACGGTGGATCAGGTGTACATGTTTATGTGCATCTGTTGGAAATATGTACAAATAAAGAAGGGTAGTCTTTATGTAGCATTTATGGATCTACGTGCAGCGTTTGATCTTGTTCCGCGCTCCCTTCTTTGGGATACTTTGAGGAAAATGGGTGTTCCGGGTGAATTGCTAACAAACCTTATAAAGCTACATACAGACAATTTTGCCAAAGTAAGGTGGGGAAGAAATGGCGAACTGACCAAGGCCATACCAGTAAAAAGGGGGGTAAGGCAAGGGTGCGTGCTGGCCCCTACCCTTTTTTCTTTAATTTTGAATGATATCCCTCCTTACCTGGCACAATGTAACCACGATTCCCCGAAATTGGGAAACAAGGCAATTACAGCATTGTTATTTGCTGATGACACCATCCTAATATCCCAAACCCTGAAGGGACTACAAAACTTAGTAAATCAATTCCATAGCTATTGCGAAGTAAAGGGGTTAGAAATTAACTCAACAAAAACTAAGTATATGGCCATTAATCCTCCAAAAACGTTCAAGAAAAATTTAGCCCTAAAAAACATAAAATTAGAATACGTGGAGTCTTTTGACTACCTGGGCATTAGGCTAGATAGTAAAATGTCTTGGAAAAACCAATTGGAAAAAAGCAGGCTGACATTTAAACATAGTTCCCTTCCTATCCTAAAGATTCATGGAGGGAGTGCTTCCAAAGCCATAACACCGGCGATGGAAGTATTCAAAGCCAAAGCCCAATCGGCAGCCCTATACGGGGCAGAGATATGGGGGCCATACTCAAATAAGACCTTTGACACCGATGAGAATGCGTTTTTTAGGCGCTTATTGAGATTACCCTTAAGAACGCCCTTAATGTCAGTTTACCTAGGCATCAACGTGAAACGCACAGACTTATTATGTAGCTTAAGACCACTCCTTTACTGGGTAAGATTATGGTCTACCCCGGAACTCGCTGATTATAGACTTGGTTTACTAGAAATTATGGAACTGGACATATTCAATTCAATTAAATGGCTGAGACATATATCCACTTGGTTCACAAAAATAGGTCTATCACACTTTTGGAATAACCCACTTGTACTGTCAACTAATTGTAAAGAACATACAAAAGCTGCCTTTTGGTCCTATGTTAATAATGCATACTTACATGAATGTGGTACCGGCTCCTTAACTTTGAAGTTTCTGCAATTTAAGGATATACCCATGTTTGAACAGTTTATGGATGAAATAGAGCCACCCTTGGCCAAAACTATATACCTACAATACAGGTATGGTGTCTTACAAATAAATGTAAATACCTGTAGATGGGGACAAAGCACGGGAAATGAGTTGTTTAATTGCAAATTGTGTGAACTCAAACATAAAGAAGATGAGGCCCATATTCTCTTCTTTTGTCCGGTGTACAAACACCCACGTATGAAATGGATCAAACCACTTTGTAAAAATTTAGCATAAGATCTTACAAAGAGGCAGAGAGGATACTTAAATCTACAACCTCTCAGCTGGTAGCTTGTGGAGTCAGTAGGTATCTCCTCAGTGTTTGCTTGACTAGGAAGAAACTTGGGGTTAAAACATAGGGCTTGACACCCCGCAGCCCTGATTTCTACAAGGAATTTCTTAAATCTGCAATTAAGTAAAAACATGCTTTTAATTTACTGGCATTTTAATCATTTATATAATGTAGATAGGTTTTTATCTTCGGTCCTGTAACAGACTTTTAAAATGTATCAAATTGCATTTTGTATATAAACACTCATAATGAATCAGTAATGTTTCTTTATCCAAATTGTATATACCCCCTGAGGATGTTGTTTCTGGTGCACCACAGATGTAGTTATTGTACCTTGGGTAATTATGCTCTTTATACCTTTGTAAATGAATGTATTTTAAAAATGTTTTTATGGCTTCATGACAAATATGTCAAAATAAAGCTTTACAAACAAACAAACAAATGTGACATTACTTTTTTGAACACACTACTACCAATATTAACAAGATCTCTATCTACACTTAAACCTTGAGATTTGTGAATAGTTACTGCAAATGGTGAAGACACTGGAACAGCTTTTGCCTGACATACAAGTCCTTCACAAGTAGGAAACAGACAACACATTTACTGATCTGCTTAACTTCAACAATATTATAAAATGTTATGGCTAAATATTCCACATCATTTCTGTTTGGATAATTAACACATTTCATAACTTTACCCATTGCACCGTTCACTAGCCCTTCTTCAACATTTAAACCATGAAGTAAGATAACACAATCATTTTTACAGATACATAACTGTTCTTTTAGTCCTGCACTTTTTGACACAGACTTGGCTAAACTATCCAAATTAAATTGCAGTTTTTCTGTTAGTAGCACTGTAACTCCTTGATGTACTATTTCATAATTTGCTCTAATTTCGATGATCTCTTCTTTTTCCAGTTGCAATAATTGTTCATTGAATTTACTACACTCCTCAAGAGTTGGCATCAAATAAACAATAGACTTCTCGTCCTTAACAAAATTATACATTACTTCAGCAGCTGAAACGTTACTTGGAATAAGGACTCTCTCTCATGTCCTTCAGTATATCTGCATAATGCATTTCGGATGTTTGGTTTGTGCATATTTTGGATTAACTCTTTGTATTGAAAGTTTTTCCAAACGTTACATTTTCAATACTTCCTAGTGAATTCCTTGTTTCAGTATGTAGTCATTCAATCTTGAATACAGGTAGTCCTTTTATGGGAGTTAGTTGTAGCAGGTCTCCAAAAAGTACATTGTAGTCAGTTTTTAATATTTGCTGCATTCTTAAATGTATTGAAGCTAGTATTAGGTTAGACACCATGCTCACTTAATCAATAATTTGTAGCTTCAATTTCTTTAATACTCTTGCCACTTCATGATAAGCATCGCCAGAAAATTTGTTGTCATGTTCAACTGGCAGCATTAGTAATCGAAGAAGGCTAGCTCCTTTAATATTATGAGCAGATGAGCCTGTTCGTGCAGTGACGACCCACGACAAATTGGAATCTGTTGTCTTCTGTAGGTAACTTGTCAGTACTTTAATCAAGAAGCTTTTTCCAGTTCCAGATTGACCACTTATGTACAATAGAACTGGTTTATATGTAGAACATGCACACTTTGTATTCTCATGAAGAAATCCATGTTCTACTTTACCTTTTACCTCTTCAAAAATGTCTTTCTGATCTCCATTCACTTGCTGTATTAGTAGTTCTAGATCCACAGTTTACCATCTTGCTTGCTGCATTGAATTCTCCACTTAATTGATAGCCATTGCAGCTTTATTTTCAATGATGTGCTGTCCAAGAGGATCTTGACCTCCAGGTGCTGAACTTTGACTGCTCTAAGAACTCTCTCTTACTATCTCAGCAGCAATTGTTTATTCTTGTTCAATATCTTCTCTCAACTTTTGAAGATACACTGAAAACACACAGCACTCAATGCTGTCTTTCACAAGAGGCTTCATAACAGTTGAATTCTCCAAGTATCTCACTTTCTGTTTGCCATGGCTTAAACAATTGTAAAAAGGCTAAATAGAAAAACTCTCTATTGTCTGGAGTTTAGCAACTTAGTTTTCAATCGTTAATTAAATTGTCTTTGTTATGTCTCACCAAACATCCTTCACGTCCACCCGCAGCAATATTACCTTCATCTATGATTTCACTACCATTACTTCTGAAAGGTGTTTTAAAATTTGCCTTGGAAATATACATATGAATTTCCTTAATATATCAATGGATTACTGTCTGATACTACAAACACTACTACAATTACTTGTATACAGGGGACTGACTATGCCTCCCTTGTACCTCTTCTTCAATAACAGCTTCTACATTTCTAGGTGCCATCACCTCTTTTGCTATGGGAATGGCATTCTTCATTTCATAACATTGTCCGCTTTCATAAATACCATGAACTAATCTGTTATCCTGAAGATAGCTTTCTTTGTTATAGAAAGGCTCTGCACAAGAAGTATGAATCCATTCTCCACTAAAAACTGTACAAAAGTTAATTCTATTCACTAAGGTTTTCTTCTGGTTTTGTCTCCTTCATTCTATTTAGAATCAAAATTAAAAACTTTCTCTTCAAAGCAAAGGCCTTATCAAATACTCTCTCAACTCATCCTTTCTGCATCAGTGCATCTCTCCTTCTTTCATACTTTTTCAAATTTCTCAGTAGATTTATTGCCACTCTACTACAAAACATTCTGGCTCTGATTTCATTAAACTGCTTCTGTCTCCTGGTTCAGATGTGTCCATGTTTTTACAATCTTTTCTGTTCTTGCAATGTACACTTTGTCCACTCTTATTGTTTCTCTTTGTCATAATTTCACTTTCTTTATTTTGCAACCTTTGCAAATGTCCACACATATTTTTAAGTAATGACTTTTTACTCTTACCAATAGCTCTTTTTTCTTTCACCACTTTTTCTGCATTTTGCCCCTTTCTGCAACATACTGTAGTTGCTTCTGCTGCTTTTTCATCCGAGATTTTGTTGGCATCAAAACTCTGTGTAGCTATGTAGATATTGTTCTGTAAAAACAAGTATATTTAAATTTTTACCCTAGCCAATCTGCCAACTACTATACTAATATTTACACAAAATACAAAAACAGTATTCTTGTTATGTTTCATTTTTAAATCTACAGATGAACTAGATATATCGCTAAATGCACTTACTTTAGTATAACATACCCAGAGTAAAACACAAAACTTTATTTATTAGTTACCTTTCAACATTTTAGCACCCTGTCATACAACACAGTCAAAGCATATCTCACTTCTCACTTATACATGGCAACAGAACAGTTTATACCTTCTGCAGTAAATTTTAAAATGAACATCAAGGAACGGAGGCGTAGTGACAAGCCCCCTGCACTTTCTGGAACAGCATTTCTTTGACATACTGGCACCGTAATGTGGTGCTCCATCTTTACAAAGCCACATAAAGTCACTCTGTGTAACTTTTCACTGCCTTATAAATACAGCGACTTTTCAGGCAGCACTTTGCTTGAAAGAAGCATGCCATGGGTGTTGCTGTGGGTGTTCCCATGCAACACCCATGGATTCTGCCACATACCCAAATTTACAACAACTCGTAAACCTGCGAATGTGTCAGAATCCTACACCTCCCCAGAGGAGTTGCAGGGAGATGCATCAAGGAGAAATACTTTTCTTTCTCCTTTCTGCAACACAGATACAAACAGGAAAATACCTCTCCTAATTGTTTTTCTACAGGAAGGTGTCCCTTCCTGTGCAAAAACAATCATCCCCACTACACAGGCACCCTTGCATCATGGTGCAAGGGTGCATCCATTGATGCATTAGCAGTCAGTTGTGCACCAGCACGGGGAAGAGCATAGGAATCCATTATATTGTTGTAAATATGATGCATCCTGTGCTTTGAAACTAATGCAACATGGCACAGCCAAATGACTTGCTGCTCTGCACTGCGTTACTTTCTTTTAAATTTAGCCCCCAGAGTACAAACACATACAGTGTCTCAACACTGTGAATAAATACAAAAACACAACATAAGTACTATTGGATGCCTCTCTACCACTGTGTTAGTGGTGTATTTAGTATCTTAGTACTGTTATAATCAAATGTATCAAATTTACATTTTGGGATACAGTGAATATAAAAATCTGCGTGTTAATCTCTATCAAAGCTTATATCTCACTAATTCTTACAACTACATGCAAAGAGTGTGTCACAACTTGCATATATAATTCACTAGATCATTCTAAAAGACTACATATTCCTCAGTAAAACTTGTAAAAGCATGTGTTTGTGGTTGAATACATGAATTCTCCCTGGATGATTAAAAGGGTGCATAGATAGTACCTTGGTGATTCTTTGAGGAAGCAGGTAGTACCTAGATGATTCCCGGAGTATATCAGAACTCTGTGGGTCGTTCCATATCTGCATAGTTACTGTCTGCATGTTTGCATGATATATCACTACTATCTTGGTGTTTGGATGAGTGTATGAGTGATACTTAAATCATTAGATAAGTGCATGACTAATGGCTTAATAATTCAATACATGCATATATGGTGCTTGGATGATTAAATTAGTGCAACTTTAGTGCCTGGATGATTGCAGTAGTGTATAGATTGTATATAGGTGATTTATAGAGTGCATGGATAGTGTATACATAATTGTTTAAATACATGCATAGCACATAGCAGATTGGATGAGTGAATGACTGGTGTTTCAGTGATTGGCCAACTACATGCATTGTGTCCATATGTTTTTAGTTCAGTGAAAAGGTACTGCCTGGTTGTTTGCATAACTACATGAGTAGGGCCTGGATAATTTAATAGGTGCATCAGTAGTGCCTGGCTGATTACATGAGTGCATGACTACTGTCTGAGTGATTGCATGACTCCATTGTTAAAGCATTAGAGATTGGATGAAAGTAAGTGTACAGCTTGGGTGATTGTATAAGTGCCAGAGTATGCCTTCAGTAATTAAGTGAGTGCATAGCTACTGGATACATAACAGGTTTACTACAATGGTATTCTGTATGTATTTAGATAAGTGCATGAATAGTAACTGAGTGCATGAGTTCATGCATGTGCCTCAGTATTTCAATGATTGCATGGGTTGTAAGTGTATATTTAGATGACTGCATAGCTTCTGCTCAAGTGTTACAATGACTGCATAGTTACAGCCTTGTTAATTGCATAAGTAAATCGTTAGTGTCTGTGTGATTAGATGAATGTATAGGTAGTGCCTCCATAGTTCAATGACTACATCATTTCTGCATGCCTGATTTGAAGAGTACATGTGTAGTGTCCAGGTAATTCAATAACTCCATGGATACTGAATCACTGATTTGATGACTGCCTCACTGGTGGTTGGGTGATTGCATGAGTACCTGAATAGCGAGTGACTTACTGTGAAAGTACCTTCATTACTGTTAGATACATAACAGTTGTGACTATATATCTGACTCATTGGTTAACTCCTGTCAGTATCAAACTACCTGTTTTACTGTATATACGCGTTTCTACAGAGCTACGTAGGAGTGAAGTCTAGATATCATATTTGATAAATAATTTCATACATGGCTCTCTAGGAGCGAAGTTGCTTTGTTACTTAACATGCACATGCATCAGCAAGTTTCTAAAATGGAAAAAAAACATTTTCAAATTTTCCGAATCACAAGAACTTTTGTGGTAGGCATATCCACATAACTTCTCACATAGTTAATTTGGTTCTAAAACATATATTTAACATTTCCCAAACAAAAGTTACACTCTGAATGAAGCTCGCACAACAACTCTTGAGTGCATTTTGCACTATTAATCCTCCTTAATTTTAAACAAACTATGTCTAAAGAAAAAACACCACCCTCACCATATACATAACATTTTCATCACCCTACTGAACTTAGATCACCTTGTATACATATAGATGCAATTTCTCAATAGATGTACACCTTCAAGCTATCTTTCCAAAAATATATACATCTCTGCATCTTTAAGTAAACTCAAAGGTCCCACTGTATATATAGCTATCTGCAAGCACAAGAACCACATCTCACCATATAAGCATATGCAAAGCTGTCATGTAAGTTAAAAACCACGTTGACAAACACTTCCCAATACATAACTAACAAGTATTATGTCTTTCTAATTCATATACAGGCAGATAACATGTTCTCATCTTTTATTTGCGACTACACTATTCCTGTTTATTAATGTGCTAAGCTACCTCTCTCACTTGCAGATCACATTGCGATCATTTGAATGACATTTTTATCCAAACTACTGTATCTGTTAATAAACACCCCTGTCCGATTGAATGTTGCGCTATTTAACACGTTACAGTCGGTCCTGCTCGCGTTCGTTTGGGGCGGTGGGAAACTCTGGTGTAGCTTGAAGGTTTTGAGGTGGACGTTCAAGCGAGGTGGATTTTAGGCCCCAGATTTCTATCTAAATTATTTATGCGCTCAGGTGCAGTTTGTGCACTTCTGATATTTTCCACAGAGGTTTCAACCATACACGGCTATTCAGGCGGATTCTGTACTTCTGGTGACCCTGGCAGCAGCTGCCCTAATGGGAGGGGGCGGAGGACCATGGGGTGAAATCAGCCTGGTTCATTGTACGGCATGGACGTGGAATGCACTCGCTAAGAGGGCATGGGTACTCTACCTATTAGCCCCCAAACTGCCAATCGCGGCACATCCTGATATATCGGCTGCACGGGAACAAACAGCCTTTCAAGCACTGGGTAAGGTAGGGATTACTCGCCTTGGTGATTTGTACACTCAGGGCCAGTTCCGGGCATTTTCAGATTTACAGAGTCGCCATGGCACAGGTCTGATGCTGGGATTCACGTACGTCCGGGTGGAACAAGAAATCCATGATATCTACCCAGAATTGCGGGCTGAACCACGTACTCTGCAGGCGCTGCAGGTGGTGCTAGTAGGGGAGGAGCTTTGGGGCCTGATTACAAAATTATACAATGCATCTCTTAGGGAGACTAAACTAGCGGAGTCCCCCTCATATACCAAATGGGGGATGGCAGTGGGTTCCTGCATGTCACTCGTTGAATAGAAACTTTGCTGTGTATTGACCGGACGACTAACGGCGAACTGTAATCTCCGAATAATCCATATCAAATATCGGCAACAACTCTATTATACCCCGCTTCAGCTGCGCCGTTTCGGACAGTGTGCGCTGGGGGTGTTGTGGTCGCAGATTTCCTGCACTTGGCCTGGAACTGTGCAGGTATTGCCAATTTTTGGACAAAGGTCACGCAAGTGCTCACGGATGTTGTGATGGAGTCTGTTTTATGTTTGCCAGCCATGTCTGCTGGGATGGGTACAAAAGCTTAAACCATGTAACATGCGACTCGTAGCCATTGCCACATTGTTAGCTAAGCAAGCTGTAGTGCAGAGGTGGGGGGCTAAAGCCGTTCCAACAGTGAAACAGTGGATCCAGGACTTATTGTACGGTAGGGACCAATTGGACACTTATAGGGAGGAACTACTGGAGGTCTCTCACCCCATGGAATTCCATGGCTCCCCTTATGGGATATTTACTTGTAAAGCCATTCTTATGCTGAGATACCATCAGAAGTGCTAGGCTGTATATGGAGGGGAAAGGGAACTGTTAAACAATATGCTGCATGTCACTCTGAAAGGCTACCCAAGATTTATTGAAAAGCTATTCACAGTGCTGAGATGGGGGGGTAGTGGATGGAGGGATTGTTCATTGTGGGTTAAGTACTGTAACTGCAAAACGGCTTGTATTGATATCCTGTGAGGGAACAACAACAGTGGAATTCTGAACCCTATATCGGGGTGTCTTATGTTTTTACTGCCTACAAGCTGATCAATAAAGATGAATACAAAAATAATGTTACTAAAAGTACTATAACTCCCAGAATGCAAATGCCTTTTTTTTGTGTATATCAATGAGCTGAGCAACACCTTATGCACTTTAACCAATGATGTTCCAATTGTTAATGGCACCCCCATCCCCGCCCTATTGTACGCGGATGACGCGGTGCTAATGGGCCGAACACCCAACGCCTTATTTCAGGCTTTGTTTCCTTTATGGCAGATTCGGGTTTGTCGACCAATTTTAATAAATCGTATATTATGAACTGCGGCCCTAAAAGATATAACATTACCACAATCAAATCTGGAGAAAATATCCTAAAAAGCACAAACACTTTTCCATATTTGGGACTACTCTTCTCAAATTCTGGATCCTGGCAACCACATGTCGCTTATGGGAGAAATAAGATTGGCAAATCTATCAACT
Organism: Lissotriton vulgaris; assembly: GCF_964263255.1. Classification (NCBI taxonomy): domain Eukaryota; kingdom Metazoa; phylum Chordata; class Amphibia; order Caudata; family Salamandridae; genus Lissotriton; species Lissotriton vulgaris. The sequence continues at coordinate 659,354,662 of NC_141689.1, forward strand.
CGGTTCTCTCCCTTCGTCAACCTAGACATGCAGATGTTGTCTCCTCCCTTATAAAGATTTACCGTACTCAATGCCAACCTACTGGCACGTATGGCTCAGAGGTGTGGGGATATTCTAACTGTCAACAAACAAAAAAGTGGCCTGGTCAGAAAACTGTAAGTGTGCCGCAACTGAACTAGTGCCCCAAGACCATTAGTAGCACTAGAAGTGATGACCCGGTCTGCTAAGAAAATTCCCATCAGCCCACCCATTTGGTGGAATGTCGTCATGTGGGAGATGTCACCAATCCAATTCTCAAACAGTGCACCTAGTCATGGTGCAGAGATGGATTAACATGGTGTAGATACAGACCACTGGGCTTCACTGGTGATGCTAATGGGGTGCAGTGCAAAAAATTAAAGTGAAAAACGTGAAAGTAAAATTGACTCCAAGGGCCAAAATTAATTTTAATCAGTATGGTGCTCGGGTCAAGATTAAAATTGCCAAAATAGTTTGAAATAATAACTATATGTGGGCAAAGTGAGTGGAGGTCGACATGTTTCAGCTGTATTGACTTTTGGTCTTAGCTTTCTTCAGGACCATTGGGAAACTGCGACTGCAAATCAAAAAAAGGGGTGATGCACGCTAATGTACATTGGATAAGTCCTACCAGTTCCTCTGAGCCCAGATGAATACTGTAGGAAGTCCAGAACTTTATGTATCTCCTGAGGAAGAGACATAAGCGTGAATCAAAAAACCATGTAGTGCACAACAGAATTTAGGAAAACAAGAACAAGATGCTAAGCACACAGACAGGGCGATGGAGACAATCTCTCCCCGCTAATTATACTACTATGTTTTAATCAGTGTATAAAAACACGCATATGGAAATGAATGTGGTAACTTACCCAGCATTATGTGGGAGTACGCCTCACCTCACCCGGAACCCACTCGGGAAAAAGGGAGGCCCCGCTCTAGTTAAGGGGGGAAATGGAAAAGAAAGTACCTCTGAAAAATAGCAAAGGGACTAAGAACAATAATTGCTACCATTTCCAAAATTTTTCTTAACAAAACCTAGCTTTAGACAGAAAAAAGACTCAACCAAGTATAAGGCAATTGGCTAAAAGACACTGCAAGAATTAATTAACCAAAGTTTGAGGGCAGAGCCACTCCTTAGGGGACTCTAGCTAGCGCTAAGATGACTTATAGAGGCACTAGCGCTATCAGCAACCAAGTATTGGGCGAATGGCTGAAGACTTAAGGTTTGTAGGGCAGAGCCACTCCTTAAGGGGCTCTTGCTAGCGCTGAGATGACTCGCCCTATAGGAACAGCAAATGGTGGTGTGGTGCCCTACCTGTCCGTCGGTACCTCGATGCCGGCGTCCGAGAAGGAACGGAGGTACCGACACACAGCGCGCATGTCTATTTATACCCAAGTTGATTGGGTAATGGGCTGCAGCTGTGTCCATTCTCCATCAAGATCGTAAAAAGGGTGCCCGCGCTATTGTGCGCATGCGCTAGGCATCCCAGTAATACTACGCGTGAGCAGTGAACTGCAACGCGCATGCGCTCAGCACCTCGGCCGCAATGCGCATGCGCGGACACCGAGCCATGCACATCGATCCGCGCATGCGCCAGAGTGCACTGCGCATGCGCCGATATTGGAACACGTCCCATTGCTAGTGTGCACCGCCACAATGCCAAAGGAACGTTACTGGTGTCAAACACACAGACAGCTGCATCAAGGGCACAAAAATATGGTCAATTCTGAGGGCATGCGCTGAAAGGAGTAAAAAGGGGATCATGTGTGCTAATTTTCAATCCCTATTGCCAATATAGGAAAAAGTAAGTATTGTATGTAGATTTGAGCCAGAGTAGAGGCAACAGTAAATATACTCCTAATGACTACAGATAGTGACAGTAATTGGACTATATATGCTAAAATAAGCAAATATACATGTGGAGTACTGCATCAAGCGCAAAATGACTTAATTTGGTCAGAGATGAAATATCTTGAATGACCTCAAAAGATGATAACAGAATGAGCCAATGTAGTAAACAGATGACAAAAAACTCAGGACTAGTTGGATTACAGCGATGCCCATGGTATGTCATCGTTTAAACCTAGCATGTGACTTTTCAAAAGAAAAATCCATTTCTGCTCCTTCCTGAACAGAAATTTGGCCACGTCACTGATGTGAGACGGAATAAATGGCCGTTCTAAAATGACCCATTTCATTTCATCAGCAGTATGTCCCTGATCCAGAAAGTGGTTTGTTAGTTTGGTGGCCTGTTTGCGACACCTAATAGTGCTTTTATGCTCCCCTATTCTAGTTTTGATCTTGCGGGTGGTATAGCCAACATATCTAAGGGAACAGGGACACGTTATCATATAGATGACGTTGTCAGTGTTACAATTAGTGTGCTTTTTGAGCAACCATGTCCTCCCTGTCCCTATGTCGACTGTAGTGGTTTTCTCAGTCTGGGGGCAGACACTACATGACCCACAAGGATAGTGACCAGAAACCGGAGGAAGGTTCCATAGGGTTGTTGAGCCGTCAGTCTTGGTAGTCCTGGGTCTTGTATGGACAAGAGTGTCTCGAAGACTAGGTGCCCTTTTAAATGAGAACAGTGGTAATGGAAGATTTGCATCAGTACTGTTCAGAATCGTCCAGTGTTTGCGAACCAATTGCTGGACAGAGTTAGACATTGTACTGAATGTACTAACAAATGTCAGGCGCTCCATTGGTGGTTTGGATGGGCGTTTTTCAATTAGTGCCTCGCGGTTGTTGTTCGAGGCACGCTTCCATGCTTTGTTCACAAGATGCTTGGGGTAATATCGTTCCTCTAGGTGAGTGGCTAGTGTGGTTGCATGCTTGTTGAATAGTTCTCTGGATGAACAATTCCTCCTGACCCGGAGGAACTGACCCACCGGAAGGTTCTCCCTCAGGGAACGTGGGTGATGACTGTTAAATGACAGGAGTGAGTTTCTTGCCATGGGTTTAGTAAACAACTCACTGCGGAGACTTCCATCCTCGGGAAAGATAGATAGATCAAGGAAGGGGAGTCTTACATGACTGTACTCAAGCGTGAACTTCAGATGAGGATTGCATCCATTGAGCCAAGTATGGAAAGCCTGTACTTCAGGGATAGAGCCTCGCCACACTACCAGGACGTCATCTATATACCTCTTCCATAGCACCAGGTGTTCAGAAAATGGGTTGCTATGGTTGAGGATATGAGTCTGTTCCATTTGGTGTACATAAAGATTTGCCAGACTCGGGGCAAAGACACTCCCCATGGAGGTCCCGGAGATCTGTAGAAACAACTGTTCTTCAAATTTGAAATAGTTTTGCTTCATTGCCAGTTCTGCAAGAGATAGAATAAAGTTGACTGAGGTTATGCTGTCCAGCTCTTCCATTGACAGAAGACCTCTGATTGTATCCAACGTATCCTGTTGTGGAATACAGGTGTAGAGTGATTCTACATCAAAACTGACCATAAGGTCAGTATCCACGTTGTACTCTATAGTTGGTAATAATCTGAGGACATCGGCTGTGTCCTCCAGATACGTGGGCATTTTCTTAACTAGAGGTCTAAGAAAATGATCTACAAAAGTGGAGAGTGGTTCCAAAATGGAACCAATCCCTGAGATGATGGGACGGCCTGGTGGTGGTCTCGTGGCCTTGTGAATCTTGGGGAGACAATAGAAACCTGGAATAGTGGGTTTCTCTGTTACAAGGAATCTGGCTTCCTTAGGCGTGATCCACCCCTCCATATTCCCTTCGTCCACCAAAGTTTTGATTTCAGTAAGTAAACTTTGAGTGGGGTCTGAAGTGAGACGACGATAGAATTTGTCATTATCCAGCTGTCTAAGGCATTCCTGACGGTACTGTTCCAAGTCCATAATAACAGTGGCTCCCCCTTTGTCCGCCGGTTTTATGATGATGGACGGATCTTGTGAGAGGTTTTTTACCGCCTGCTGTTCAAGTTTTGAGAAATTGTGGAACGTACTCCGTTCGGTATTTTGCAGCTGCGAAATATCGTGTCTGACCGCTTGTTCAAAGGTAGTGACGAGGGAAGGAACTTGATGACTCAAAGGAGTGAAAGTGGAAGGAGGACGTAGTCCTGTGTTCTTGATAGTGTCATCACCTGATTGAGAGTCATCAGTTCTGTCCTTAAAGAAAAAGTGAAGGCGCACTTTACGGAAGAATTTCTCAAGTTCCGTTCTTAGAAGCAATGGGTCTCCTACATTAGTTGGCACAAAGCCCAGACCTCTCTCCAAGACTGACTGCTCAACTGGAGTAAGAGTACGAGAGCTGAGATTGACACTTACAGTTTTCTGACCAGGCCACTTTTTTGTTTGTTGACAGTCTTTCTCAGGGCATGAGTGGTTTTGGTCGTTAAATATAGCTCTATTTGACCCTCCCTACGTTTATTCTTTGTGATATTCTAACTGTATCTCTATTCAAACTGAAGAAAACAGATTTTGTCGAAAGGTATTGGGGTGAGTTGTCTCTGCCGCAACATACATTTGCCATAAAGAACTTAACTTAACCTTTATAGAAGACTTCATCCGTTCAAGACCAGCGCTTTTCTGGCTAAAGATTTGGCTTAACCCTTCGGCCATCCTAACACGCAGCATACTAACTGACTGCCTAAAAAGTGATAGGTCTCACCATATCCCATGGTTGAACGCGGTTGAGAAAAGTTTGACTAGTGTGGGGTATGGCTCTTTATTTACTTCCCCTAACACCATAGACCACTCCCATAAGAATAAAATCAAAGGGGCCTTGTACAACCTTTATAATATGGAACGGATAAGACTGGAATATCTAAAGCCATCTGTTATTAAGTACTCTACCCTCCGCGACCCTAATGTTGGTTTATCAGTGTCACCACAGAGATATCTGCTCACTACATTTGGTAGATGGAATAGGAGTCTTCTGTTCCGTCTCCGGGATGGTAGTATTGTGAATCTGTTAAATTTTCCTCTGGCATATAACAAACATCTAGATAAGCTGGATTGTCCATGTATGGGAGGCAAACAAAGCCTGGTGCATTTCTTCTTTTTCTGTAGTTTCTATAGGCTGTACACCACTCGCTACTTAATGCCGTATTGTCGCAGACATGAACTTAGAGACTTTAATCTGGCATTACATTTTTTTCGAATGTTAAGGTCAGACGAGGAGATATTCTGTGTAAGCAGCTTCCTTAAAGCTGCTGTCCGTTCCCGTGCTTCTATGGATTCACTATGATGAAAAGAGTGAAATTGCATCCTTTGCATAATTTGCACAACTTCTATTTTACACATTTTGATGGGTATATGTTTACGATTGGACATGTGGAAGCTCTCCTCTATAGGAAATGATATATTTTTTAACTTTTATATAACTTTTGTACCAATCATTATTGGTTTTATTAATTGCACTAATATGATGTACCTGTTGTCTTAACTATGCTCTTTTTTATTGTATACTGTACTTTTATGGATGTATTTACTCCGAATAAAGATCATTTGACTTGACTTGGCAAATGACATATGTATCTCTTCTGCACATGATGTTCAGACATTTAAAAAATTCTTAGCTCCTTATTGCAAGTTCCAAGGAGCTGAGAGGCGGATCTCTGCCTCATTGTTGAGGATGCTATTGACGAGAGGCTTGTGATGCAAAGTCCTGTGCCGAAGATGCATTGCACAGAGCACTTCTGAAGAAGCTGCAAGGCTGTGATGTGGAGTTCTGTGTCATCATCAAGGAGATGGAATCCTGGTGAAGCCCTCTGATGCAGGAGGTAATGTTGTGCTCAGGGGATGTGATGTGTACAAGAAAGAGGCTTTGAGTCAACTGAAGAACAGGGATTGTTATAAACAGATTGAAATGAAAGAGTATGAGATGGCAAAAGATACATTTTTTGAAAGACTGGAATGGTGGAAACAACAGGAACTCTTGAGTTGGGATGAGTTCATGTTCATAAAGCATGAAAATCTTGTCATACAAGTATTTTACATGATGCCTAAGGTGCACAAAAGTCCTGTGAATCCACCGGGGAAACCCATATTATCGTCATGCAATGGTCTGCTTGAGACCGCCTCCAAACATTGACTACTTTTTAAACCCTATTGTGAGATCACTAACATTGCATATAAAAGACTCTACTGGTCTATTTAAACATGTATACGATGTACGCTGGGATGACACTATGGTTTTATTAACTCTTGACTTTGCTACACACTATATTAGTATAAAACACACTGATGGACTTAGGGCCACTGAACATTTTTTTTTCAAATGAGACCATTAAGATTTTTAAATCACAACAAAATGCTGTTAGAGATGATGGAGTGTTGCCTTACTAAAAGCATCTTCCTGTTTGGGAATTAATTATTCCACCAGTAGCAAGAGACAGCCATGGGCACCTGCTTTGCCCCCAGTTATGCTAATTTATATCTTGGCTTGGCATTGTGGTTTAAGTACTGTAACTGCAAAACGGCTTTTATTGATATCCTGTGAGGGAACAATAACAGTGGAATGCTGAACCCTACATCGGGGTGTCTTATGTTTTTACTGTCTACAAGCTGATCAATAAAGATGAATACAAAAATAATGTTACTAAAAGTACTATAACTCCCAGAATGCAAATGACATATGTATCTCTTCTGCACATGATGTTCAGACATTTAAAACATTCTTAGTTCCTTATTGCAAGTTCCAAGGAGCTGAGAGGTGGATCTCTGCCTCATTGTTGAGGATGCTGTTGACGAGAGGCTTGTGATGCAAAGTCCTGTGCCGAAGATGCATTGCACAGAGCGCTTCTGAAGAAGCTGCAAGGCTGTGATGTGGAGTTCTGTGTCATCATCAAGGAGATGGAATCCTGGTGAATCCATCTGATACAGGAGGTAATGTTGTGCTCAGGGGATGTGATGTGTACAAGAAAGAGGCTTTGAGTCAACTGAAGAACAGGGATTGTTATAAACAAATTGAAATGAAAGAGTATGAGATGGCAAAAGATACATTTTTTGAAAGACTGGAATGGTGGAAACAACAGGAACTCTTGAGTTGGGATGAGTTCATGTTTATAAAGCATGAAAATCTTGTCATACAAGTATTTTACATGATGCCTAAGGTGCACAAAAGTCCTGTGAATCCACCGGGGAGACCCATATTATCGTCATGCAATGGTCTGTTCGAGAATGCCTCCAAACATTGACTACTTTTTAAACCCTATTGTGAGATCACTAACATCGCATATTAAAGACTCTACTGGTCTATTTAAACATGTATACGATGTAAACTGGGATGACACTATGGTTTTATTAACTCTTGACATTGTTACACACTATATTAGTATAAAACACACTGATGGACTAAGGGCCACTGAACATTTTTTTTCAAATGAGACCATTAAGATTTTTAAATCACAACAAAATGCTGTTAGAGATGATGGAGTGTTGCCTTACTAAAAGCATCTTCCTGTTTGGGAATTATTTATTCCACCAGGAGCAAGAGACAGCCATGGGCACCTGCTTTGCCCCCAGTTATGCTTATTTATATCTTGGCTGGTGGGAGGAGCTGGTGCTCAGGGCCCGGAACTAGAACATTGGTCTGACAATATCTTACTGTGGGTAAGGTTTATTGATGATGTTTTCGTGCTGAGGCAGGCCACGGAAACTAATATTGATTTGTTTATCAATGACCTTAACGCAAATAATCTTAACTTAAAATTTGTGTGATACTACAGTAAATCTTCAATCAATTTACTGGATATTAGAACGAAACCAAAAGGAGATAAACTGGAAATGACTATTTTCCGCAAGCCTAAGGCAGGAAATACAATTTTGTATGCAGGGAGCTTCCACCCAATGACACTTATCAGGACTACTCCTTTCAGAGTTTTATAGGGCACAGAGGAACTGCAGTAACCCAGAGGAATATGATAGAATAGAACAAGAAATGACTAGTCATTTTATTCAAAGGGGTTACCCATTAGAAATCAAAACTGGGGCGTCAGATAAAGCTAGGAATCTAAACAGAGAAAAGGTACTATTCAAACCATCAAAAACACAGTGTAAGAAAGAGCAACAAAGAGATTTGAAAACTCACAGATTCATAATGACGTTTACCACCAAACATAAAGATGTTAGATCTATATTAAACATGCATTGGCACCTTATCAGAGGAGATCCAATATTGGGTCCTGAGATTAAAAAACATCCTGAAATAACGTGTAGGCAATCCAAATCACTAAAACATCTGATTGTCAAGAGCGAATTTCAAGAGAGTGTGGGCAAACAATCATGGCTACAACAAAGAACAAGTTTTGAAAAGTGTTTTAAATGCTAAGCATGTCAGCATGGAGGTAATCTTGCGAGTTTTAAAACACCTTTTAATAAAACCATTAATATAAAAGGCTATTTAACATGCAGCTCTTGCTTTGTAGTTTGCATGTTGAAATGCCTCTGTGAAATAAGTTTATTTAGGAAGTACCACCCTACCTGCGCATAAGAGCATACTGCAACACAGAGGAGCGATTAGTAATAGGGACAGAAGTTACCCTCTAGCTAGACATTTTAAAAAAAATCATCTAAGTGATCCCACACTGATACCATACCGTTGTATAGCTGAAGTGTCCAGGAAAAGGAGGGGGGGAAATAGAGAAAAAGAGCTCTGCAAGTTGGAAACATATTATATACTGGAGTTCGACAGCAGGGACCCGAATGGGCTAAACATAGATGAGGATTTATTTATTTGTCTATATTAAGAAGAGCTGTTCAGTTTGCGCATTAAAAAGAACCATTTTTAAAGACAAATTTGTATATAAGAAGAAGAACAAAGGACACTGGCACTTTAAATTATTAATAGGAATAGGTATGCACTAGCACTTTAAATATGAATAATGTGTTCTTATAAAAGTATATGATTTTAATATATAGTAGAAGAAGTAAAGAAATTAAAAGACAAATTACTTCTTTAGACAAATAAATATATAACAAATGAGCACTAGTACTTTAATTATCACTGTATCCAAGGAAGGGAGAAAAAGAAAACGAGATAAATATAAGGTTTAGCACTTGCATTTTGATGAGGTTTATGTCATTTAAAATTTAGGATGAATCCTATATATATTGTCGATGGCCAAACAATGTTTTCCTATAAAAATAAGGAAATGTATTTTTCTATCTATCCATTAGTGGTGAAGTTTTCAGTAAGTGATGAATTATACTGCTCATACCAAGCCAGGGATACTTATCTTGCAGTTTGAAAATGTTTATTTAAGTATCAATATTTTAACATGTTTCAATATAGTGCCCAGAATTGGGAATGACTAACCTCTCTGAGCTAATGAGAGGTGTCCTTTGTCAATGTTTACACACCATAAAGAGTATTTTAATGTTTGTCAGAATGGCGTTCAGCATTGTGAACAAGACTGCGTGTGGCAGCCGAAACACGTAGATGCCGTCAGTGTACCAATAAAGTCGAGTGGAAACTACCCCTTGGAGTGCAGGATTATTGCCTGTTACAGAGCGGCGAATCTTATGTGATATATATATATATATTTTTAATCTGGCTCCACCATTGAATTGGATTTTTAATAAATATTTAATTAGTGATTAGTTATTTTCCAGCTGGTCTTGTTACTGAGATATCATCACTACTATTTTAAATTGTGCTTTGCTTTTCTACAAAGGATAGCTAGGTCTGCCACAGTGAAAATAGCTTTGGAGACTTTGTCACTGTAGGGACATGGTAGCATTAGTTTTCTAAATGTCTTAATTTTAAAAGCCATGAACTCCTCGTGGGCTGAAAGGCCTACAAATGGGTGACTGTTGGAAACTGGGAAACTGGTTGGGGGGGGTAAAACCCTACTTAAGCAGCAGCCACAATTTCTGTCACAGTGAATTCACCACCAAACCACAAATTAACCTTTGCTTAACCCTCTAGTAGCTTGGCTCAAAGCAGTCAGGCTTAACCTAGAGGCAATGTGGAAAGTATTTATGCAGCACTTAAAACAATGATAAAGTGAAGGCACAACACCAGAATTATCCCATAGTAATTTTTAAACAATAGAGCAACATTTAATCAACTACTTGACACAAAAATAATAAAAAATCGAATCACTAGACCTGGAGTGCAATTTAAAAGTTTAAAGTGAAAATAGTGCCTAGAAGCACTATGTGCAAACTGTGGTTATCTGGTTGCGTCAGACCAGGACAAAAAATAATATTTTCAGGCCAACCGCACCATGACCAAATTAGGCCCGCTTAATAAAGTCCCTTAAATCCTGGGTTGATAAGCGTTGCAAGATCCTGCATTGTGAATGTGTAGTGCAGCTGAGTTTCCAAGGAGCTGAGAGGCAGATCTCTGCTTCATCGTTGAGGATGCAGTTGACGAGAGGTTTGCGGTGCAAAGTCCTGTGCTGAAGATGCGTTGCACAGCAGCAGTTCTGAAGAAGCTGCAGGGATGTGATGTGAAGTTCTGTGTCGTCATTGAGGATGCCGTCGGTGAGGGGCTTGCAATGGATCTGAGGGTGCAATTGTTATACATGGTGCCCATTTTGAAGTAGGAGAAGGTTCTAGAAGTTTCCACTCCAGAGATGTTCGGAATTTCCTGTCTCCCTGCCCTACCCCAAGCTTGTCTAGGGTCACAATAGACCAGTGTCAAACCCTTTGTGAGTGTTCTTAGGCAGAGCCTTTGTGATGTGCAAGTGTGGTAGGTGACAGGTCCTCCCCCTCATCAAGTCAGAGTTGGCCCATCTGCCAACACCTACGCTCTTTTGCTGACTGCCTGGGCACAATACACCAAGACTAACTGCCAGATACACCTAGTCATGTGACTCAGGAAACCAGCTACAGGCTCCAAATGACTAGGACAAGACAATGCCACCTTTCTAAAGGTGGGGTTTTTTTTTTTTATTCTGTCTTAAGAGAGGGTTTTTAATTACAATTTTTAATACATTAAAATTGATATTCCTAACTGCTTCCTATTGGAAATTCTCACTTATTAAATATAATAAGTTAACCCAATGTTATCCAATGAGAGAAGCAGGCCTTGCAGTAATAAAAAACAAATGTAAGGGTTTTTCACTCCCAGGACATGTAAAAGTTAAAAGGAAATGTCCAACTTATTAAATACATTGCACCCTGCCCTCTTACATTTAAAAGTGAAAAGGACATGTCGAACTTTAATAAAACACTGCATCCTGCTCTCTGAGCTGTTTCGGGCCTACCTTACTGTTACTTTTATCCATAAAAAAAGGAAGGTTTAGGCATGGCAAGAAATGTGGCCAAGCGAAATGGCAGTTTAAATTGCACACACAGACTGCAGTGACAGGCCGAAGACATGTTTACAGGCCTACTGAAGAGGGGTCTACAATCAGTGCTGCAGGCCTACTAGTAGCATTCTATTTCTTGTCCCTGTGTACAAGAAGTACCACTTACTAGGGACTTACAAGTAAATTAAATATGCCTATTGGGTGTAAGCCAATTGCTAGAAACAGGGTTTCTAATTTGGTTAGGATATGCACCTAAGCCAGGCAGAACCCACCACTCTTGCCAGGGTAAAGGAGTTACACACACAAGATAACCCCTGCTCATACCCTTGGTAGCTTGGCAGAGAAGTCACGCTTATCTCAGAGACAATGTGTAAAGCGTTTGTGCAACAAACACACACACCAGTGACACACTAGCCACAGCACAAAAAGAGACTTCACTCCAGGTTATATAAAAATATCCTTTGTATTACACATAAAACAAATTAGACAACAAATCACATCAATCATCGATATTACAGCTTCGGTGCGTGTCTCCGGGGCGGTCTCGGGAAGGTTTCCGATTGGTCGGGGGACCCAACAGGGGTGCCCACTGTCCTCGTACTTATTTGCCCTAGCGATGGAGCCTCTGGCCTCTTGGGTGCGCATAGACGCCCAGATGCGGGGCTTTGTGTGGAGTGGGAACCTTACTGATAGAATCGCATTGTATGCAGACGACGTTCTCTTCTTTCTTACCGATTTGCGTCGCTCGGGGCCCCGAGTTTTGGAAATCATGCGTATTTTCGGGGAGGTATCGGGCCTTTATCTGAATCCACGTAAGTCCACTCTGTGGGTGTTGGGTGGCGGAGTCGTGGAGGACCCATGGGCATCAGGATTGCAGGTGGCGGCCGGAGGCTTGAAGTATCTGGGGGTGTTCCTCTCGGAATCGGTCGATATTGCCTGGGAGCGTAACATAGTGCCAGATTGGGAGAGGATTCATACGGACGTGAAAACGTGGTCTCGGATGCCCCTAACTATTTTCGGTAGGTCTGCGATCTTCAAAATGGTTGCGCTCCCACGCCTTTTATACCAGCTGCAGAGCTACCCCCACCTGATTAACCCCCGGTGGTTTCGGCAGGTCAACTCTGTTTTAGGCCGCTTCCTATGGGCTGGGGGGCTGCCAGGGTGGCGCTGCGGACCTGCTTCCTGTCCACGTATTGTGGTGGTCTGGCCACTTCGGACCTATTGTCCTATTATCAGGCCTCCCAACTACTGGTACTTAATGAATGGTGGTATGGAGACAGGGGGGACCCAGTATATGCCCTGGAGCGCTCGCTGATGGGGGACAATTCACTACACACGATCCTGTACTCAGCTAGGCTGCGGCGGACACTGCCGTGTGTCACGAGAATTGTCTTTGTTGTGTGGCGACAGGCGCTGCGTCGCATGGGCTGGTGGGGTAGATTAACAGCGGAGACCCCGTTGTGGAACAACGGGAAGCTCCCCGAGCTGACCTCACTGGCGGGGTTCAATAGCTGGGACGCAATTGGGATCTCGTCGTTAAGCCATGTACTGACCGGAGTCACCCTCAAATCATTCCAGGAGCTCAGTGCTGAGTTCCACATGCCCCAGACCCAATTCTTTCGATACCTACAGTTTCGCCATGCGCTGGCGCCCAGCATCGGTAACATGGAGTCGCTCCCAGAATTTATCCCAATTGAAGCGAAGGTCTAAATGGGAGACCTTGGAGATAAGAAGGTCTCCCGAATCTATCAAACACTGGTCACTCATTGCTCCTTCACCCTACTTCCCCTCAAGGAGGCCTGGGAGGTGGATGTCGGTCCCCTAGACGAAGATGATTGGAGGGAAGCCCTGGAACCCCGCGAGGGACTGCCATTACAATGCGACTTAGTTCTAATCCAATTCAAGTATCTGCACAGGGCCTATTACACCCGCGAGCGGCTGTGGAAGACGGGACTGATTGGGTCTCCGGAGTGTCTGCTCTGTGGGGCTGCAACGGGTACGCTGCTGCATACTGTGTGGTCATGTACTAGGCTGATTGGCTTCTGGAGGGGCGTGTGGAGTTGCTTGTCAGAGGTATTGGGATGGGATCTTCCCCGCACCCATCGATTAGGGTTGCTCCATGTATTGGAGGGAGTCTGTGGGAATATATATAAACGCCATCTACTGTTGCTGGGACTTGTTGTTGCCAAAAGAGACCTGGCCTGAGCATGGAAGGGAGAACGAGCCCCCCCTTCTGTGCATGGAAGGCTGGACTAGACTACTTTATGGGGCTAGAACGCCCGGTGTTTGAAGCGAGAGGATGCCCCCGTAAGCATTTTAAGATCTGGAAGCGGTGGGCGGACTATAGGGGGTTGGCACTGGATCCCCCGGTGGAACAAGAGGAAGAAATATAGGTGGAGGATGCTGCACAGGCCTGAGAACTGTGTCATGCCTAGCACACTACGACCAAGTGCTAAATGTTTTCTATTCTCACGTGCATGGGGTTAGGGTGGGATAAGGGGTGGGTAGCAGGGTAGTTGGGTGGTGGCGGTTGGCAGGTGGTGGAGGAGGGGGGGTTCTTTTTCTTTTTGTCTTTTCTCCTTTTATTGATTGGACTTTGCACTAGTGATGTAAAATATGCCATGATGCTTGGTGGTGATCTCCTGACTGTGGGAAGCCACGTGTCTTATTTTGCTTAATCACTCAATACAATTTGTTGTGAAAAAAAATCACATCAATCACCTTGCTATTAGGCAATTGTCATAATAAAGCATGAGTCATAAATCACTTTTCCAACTAGGCAATTGTCATGACATCACACGTAGTGCACTGAAGTAAATAACTATATGGTGCACATTTCGTAAAACATTATGATAACACTACATTTAGTGCACCCTCATGGTACATATGGTGCATTTGACATGGGTACTTATCCCTCTATCATGGCCAGGTGTAACTGGCATAACCCACAACATTAGTCCATCAAACTCCAGGTACCATATGTGAAGCACAACATCAGGGCCTAAACACAACATATATCCATATATCAGGGCCTAAAAATACAGTTGTAAGATGTAGAGATCAAACACGTGGATTACTAAATCTAGGCAAGCCCTGGGAACGTAGGCCGCAGGAACAGCTGCACGCCTACTACAAGTAGGTAGGTAAGTTTCCCCAAAGCAGCATTCTTATGCCACAACTGTACAGAAATAGTGCCCCCCTCCAGGTATGTGAACCCACAGCAGTCTGCGATTGCTCAGAGGGGCAGCTGCTGTGGTACAATACGTTGGATACCTCGCCCGGTTTTGTGCAGTTAATTGGGAGGGGACAATTCAACAGCAAAGCCCCATGAACATAATCATGGGGGGGCCTTGTTGGGACCCCAGTTGTAGAGGGTAGTAGCCCGTGTCACTTAGCGGGCTGCCCCTGCAGAGCAATATGGCCCAAGGATTTCCACCCAGGGGCGGGAGGTGCTGTTCCTCTCTGCGGTGCATCCTCATTGGTTCTTTGCAGCTGGGGCTGTGCAAGAGGAGCTCCAGTCTACCTGGAGAGTGCCTTGCGCTGCCCCACACAGGTGATTCCTCTTCAGCAGTGCAGGTTGGCCTTGGCGGGTGGCCGAAGACAATGCTGCATCCCTGTCAGCTTCCTGGTGGTTGCCTGGCAACGAAAGTAACTCCGGGCAGCCACTTTGGTTGACTGGCAATGCCCGGGACTCCTTCTTGCTGGCTCACTGATGAGCGGCTGAACCCACTTGTTGAGATCTCTTCCGGCCTGGACCCGCTGCACTTGTAAAGTGAGCCCATGCCACAGATCACAGGACTCAAAGTGCTCACCATGCGCTTTGTAGTTTTCAAGCCTTTGTTCTGCGAGGAATCCAGTGATCCACACACTCCCTAGAAAGGCAACTGGAAAGCTCTTACCATGCACTCTTGGGAGATAACCACAGAACGCTCAACCCACACTTGTTTAAGGAATCTCCCAAACGAATTTCTTTTTCTGGATAATATAGGGTAAAGGGCTGTCCAGCCCTTCTTCTGCTCTAGGAAGGAGCAGCCACTACAGGGCGTCCCACCCCAATACAAATCAGGGGATTAAAGTAATCTAAAATCCTGGGGGTTTAGGTGTAATACTTAAGCCCCATTTTATCATTGTTCTCTTTGCTGTAAAGGTCTTTCAGTCCAAACCAGTCTTATCCTCCCCGGTGCAGTATGACCACAGGGGGCAGAGACAGCATTGTGAAAAAGGAGACACAGTCTATTATGGTGCAAACAAAAGTCCTCCTACCACTCTAAATGCAGATCAGGTCTATTCAGCCTTGTGGTAAGTCACCCAGGCAAGGCAGGGCACATCCCCAGCTCCTGTCACTCAAACACCAGATGCTGAATACACAAACAGCCAGAGGCACACAGAATGGTAAATTAAGAAAACACCCACTTTCTAAAAGTGGTGTTTTTAACCACAGAATTTAAAAAACACCTTTACCAAAAGGAGCATTAATAAATTCTGAGTTCAGAGATTCTAAGCTCCATTTTCCGATCTTGTCCCTATGGAAAGCTACACGTGTAAACATTTTACAGTGCAACCCCAAAGATAAGCCTATGGGACAGACTACCTTTCAATAGTGAAAAACGAAATACACAGTATTTCAGTACCAAGAAGACATGTCATACACACACCAGTACATGTCCTACCGTTCACAAACACTGCACCCCGCCCATGAGAATACATTGGGCCTACCTTAGGAGTGCCTTACATGTAAGGAATGGGAAGGTTTGTGCCGGGCAAGTGGATGCACTTGGCAGGACAACATGGCAGTTTACAAATGTGTGCGCAGACGCTACAGTGGTAGGTCTGAGGCACATTTACAGCCATACTCGTGTGGGTGGCACAACCAGTGCTGTAAGCCCACTAGTAGCATTTGATTTACAGGCCCTGGCACAAATTGTGCACTTTACAAGGGAATTTGCAGTAAATCAACTATGCCAATCATGGAAAACCAATCACTGTCACAATTGATACAGAGACCGTATGCACTTTAGGACTGCTCAGCAGTGGGAAAGTGCCCAGACTCCTATAGCCAACTAAAACAAAGTCAGAAAAATAGGCGGCAAAAGGTAAAATGTTTGGGGGTTAACCCGTCAAAAGGGCCAGGTCCAACACCAATTTAATAATTTTTAAAGGAGAGAGCACAAGAATGGTAGCACTGATAGCCAGTGCTCAGAGTCCTACTGTCAACAAAAACGAGATCCATAAAAATGGAGGTGTAAGGCAAAACTTTTGGGGGAAGACCACTCTAAGGCAGACAGGTCTAACAACATCATACAGATTTACAAAGCAGACCAACTGCGGTCTCCAAATGTGTGGGGTAGTTTCATAAACATTTTCAAAATCGAGTAGCATACTCTGAGATCATTTGAGGCTGACCAAGGCAAAATTGATTGTGAAAATGGACAGCAAACGCACAATCTCAATATTGATTTTGGGCTTGATCTGTTTAGTTAAAGCTTATTCTGTCACTTGTTGACCCTCTGGATAAATATGTTTGATGTAGAAACTACGTGGGGATTTGGAATGTGGCATAATCAAAAAAACGATTAGCAGAGTGCCCTTAAGTCACTTATCTGCCTTAGAAAAACGTTATCCTTTTAGGCAGTATTTTTCCATAGTTTGTTTTTAATTCCGAAAATGGTTAATGAGATACGACACTTAAATCGTTGTGCATATCGCTGTTTGTTTTGGAATTGCATCGTTTTTGTCACTGATTGTCAATTTACCTTAGGGCAAAACTTACACTGAACATCGAACCTAATAAAAAAAGGAGACGGAATATATTGTGAGGCTATTCATATGTATGCCCCAAGCGTGTTGTGCAAATGAGGATTATAATTTGAAGACAAGATCACGGTCTATCCTTCAAAAGCAGTTTTGTACATGGAATATCCGTTAACATCTGTGAATCTCAGAATACTATTGAAACCATGGCATATAAATGACAGTGTTTCCTGTCCCCGGCAAGCCTTCAAATGGGAATGCTCTGCAGAGAGGTTGGGGCGCCATGCTGTGCTTATTGCTGTGAGATTTCAAGAGCACAGAGAAGGGAATGCAATACCTAGAGACTCTCCGCCTTCATGTTTCAGAAAAAAAATCATAGGGGCATATTTACAAATCCCTTGCACGGATCATTTTCTTGCCCCATATTTACAAGGGCATGTAAATCAACCCTGCGTGGCTTTTCGTGTCCTTGTAAATACGGCCCCTTTTCACACAGCACTTAGTGTGAAAGAGGCGTGCCATGGGTGATGCGGTGGGTGTTCCCACACCATGCCTATGGCTTCTGCTGCATTCCCAGATTTACAACCTTTTGTATTCCAGGGAATGCGTCAGAAAGCTACGCCTCCCCATGGGAGGTGTAGGGGGGCGCAACAAGGAGAAATGTTTTCATGTCTCCTCGTTTTCTCCTCTTCCTATGCGTGCTGCATTTTGCAGCACACAGAGAAAGAGGAAATCACCTCTCTTGTTTCCTTCCTGCACAAAAACGATCTCCCCATGTTGCAAGGGTGCCTGCGTAGGCACATGGCAGCCAATTGTGCGTCAATCCCTGTGCGTTGAAAGTGACTCATTGCAGTGCAGCCAAATGGCTTGCGATGCTGTGCTGAGTCACTTTCTTGTAGATAAGGCCCATACAGTATAGTACACCTGCAGCTGTGCTGCGTGCAATATGCTATTTATTACCATGGAGGACGGAGGTGGAACTCACGAAAGGCAAAGCCTAGCATGAGTCATGATGACTGTCCCCAAGGAAGTAGCCAAAATAAAAATGTTAGATCCCAATTTGAAGCACATCTTGAACGGCAAGCCTGAACCTACTGTTAAAAGTTTGGGTGTTCCCACCAATGCTGGGATATTTTATTTAAATTGGGAGTAGTGGGTGTGTATTGCTGTATAATTTTCAAACAATGTGGCCACATAACTGCACGTTATGGAGCACTCATAAAATATCCTAGGATACATAGGTCAGCATACTCAGGTCGACCTTTTCCATGGTTATTTTTGTTGGGTTTCTACCCAAGCAAAATAGAACCGAATAATGCTTTCAGAACATAATTGTCGCAGCAGCTTGGGTATGTTTACATTGGTTTGAAATTTAATACAGGCTCCCGACATTTTTCTCAATGTTATAGCACCTTCTTTTACTTTTATCCTACTTAGCTCAAATGAGATGAGGTTGAACTGAGACAACAGTGGCACACCATAGGTGGAGGACAAAATACACAGCCTAAGACCATGAAGACTTCGCACAAATGGTTCAAGAATGGCTATCATAAAGCAATACTTTGAGTGGAACAATCCCAATGTGCCTAGCACGTCAACACTGCTCTGAGGCAAACAAAAATAGGGGCCTCATTTATAGGGTTTTGACGTATGGGTTCATTTATAGGGTTTTGACATATGGGTTCATTTATAGGGTTTTGACATATGGGTAGTGCCGCAAGGAATCTTGCTGCGCTGCCTTTCATTAACTGTAAAGGGGAGGAATGTGCTGCTTCTTTGTGATACAGCGCATTCCTGCCCTTTTCCCCAATGTCGGTGCACAATGGACTGCCATGCACCAATGAAGGCACTCTTGCACCATAGTGCAAGGGTGCCTGCTTTGCGGAGCTGATTGATTTTGTGCAGGGTGGGACACCTTTCTGCACAAAATCAATCAATCAATTCCGGTGATTTTCTTTTTCTATGTGTGCTATAATGCAGCACACATTGAATAAGAAATGCACGAGGAGAAATGAAAACATTTCTCCTTGTTACACCTTCCTAGCTCCGCACCTTGGGTGGCATTAGGTTATGATGCCTTCCCAGGTTTACAATTTCGCTTAAATCTGGGAATGTGTCAGGTTCCATGGGTGTTGCGTGGGAGCACCCACAGCAACACCCATGGAACTCCTTTTTCACACAGTTTTCTGTGTGAAAATATCTGTCTAAGATTTCCCATCACTTATGTCTTGATGATAATTGCTTTGTTGTATCAGACCTGCTTCTCTGCATTTCCTGAGGGCTCAGCAATGACTCTAGGTGAAACTCAGTGCTTTAAAAAACACAAAAATAAATATTCTCTGTACGTTTTAGTTCTATGCGTTTTCCCCATAGCACATGGGTGCCTTGACAAACACATCCTTGGTTTAATAATACCCCCTCAAAAATCGCCACAGTAACGTCAACTTTTAACGTGGCTTAACACAGCCTTGTAAATAAGGCCGCCTTTCACGCTATGCTTAGCGTGAAAGTGGTGGGCAGTGGATATTGGGGTGGGCGTTCCACCTCAACGCTCATTGATTTTGATGCTGCCCCCTATCTACAAGTGTAACTACAACAAATGATGGACGGAACACTGAATGATTCAAACTTTCTACCCCAGTCAGGAGATCTGGGTTAAATCCATTGTTCTTTTGCCCACTACGTCACCATGGTGTGAACCCAGCCACTAGCAAATCAGTCTTGACCCTGTGCCTCATGGGAACAGTCCAGACCGAACTGCCAAACCAGGTCTTCCCTGGACTAGAAACAAGCATCCTGGGGCGGGTTTCGGGGTACGTCACGCTTCACCAGCCAAGCTAGCTTGAATCCATTGGCGCACTGAGCAAGGGACCCACGTCTGGGCACACTCATCCCACTTAGGGTGAAAAGTGTAACTGCAACAAATGATGGACGGAATGCTGAATGATTCAAACATTCTCCCCCATTCAAAATATCTGGGTTAAATCCATAGTTCTTTTGCCCAATAAGCCACCCTAGTTTGGACCCAGCTGGACTGTTCCCACAAGGAACAGGGTCAAGACTGATTTGCATATGACTGGGTCCAAACTGGGGTGGTGTGGTGAGCAAAGGAATGATGGATTTAACCCAGATCCTTGTGACTGGGGGTGAATGCTTGCATCGTCCAGCATTCCGTCCCTCAGTTGTTTTTTTTCTCCATATATTGCCCTACAAGGGGAGCATAAATAGGAGGCTGCGCCAGAATGAAGGGAAAATCTGATCTTAAGTTGGTGAAACGAGGAGTAATGCATTATTTCTCCTTGTTTGTGCTTTTTCCATGTGTGTAGCACATGCTGCACAAATGGACAAAGCAAAATGCCTTAGATTGTTTATGTTTATGTACAGGAAGGTCCCCCCTTCCTGTACATAAGCAATCTTTAAAAAATTTGATTTTGTGACTTCCATGTGTACTGCATTAAGCAGCACACATATAAGTGACAAAATGGCATTTAAAGATTGTTTATGCACAGGAAGAGGGACCTTCCTGTACATAAATGATCTTTCTCCTGCAAGTAGACATCCTTACACTATGATGCAAGGGTGTCTGTGTTTGTGCTACACTGCTAAGGGGGAAAAACAAGGCTGCACCATATCGTTGTAAATATGGTGCAGCCTTGCGTTTCTGAAGTAGCGGAGTGAGACGTCAAGCCATGATGGCTAATGCCTCACTTCACCACGTTTTTTAACATATGCCCCTGGTGTCATACTGCCCTCTATCTCCATCAATGTCTAACAGATAATTGTCCCAAATATATCACTGATTCACAAACTGCCCTGGATGTTCTTATATTTGTCTAATGTATGGAGTAGGGCGCACAGGCAATTATTTTTGCTTCTCAATCAGCCACTGCATATTAATAGAATAATTGTCATTATGTCTCAACATTCTCAAAAGTCAGCGAAAGAAAGCTCTGCGTTGATAAAGGTTGGTAATGAGACATCAAAACTTGCTTGTAATCACATAGGAATCAGGAATAGCTTGTGCAACATTATTGAAGGCAAACTCAGTTGCCTAGCTCTTTTTAAAAGCTTGTTTTGATTTGAAAAGCATTGTGGAATCAGAAAATTGTGTTAAGGAAACTTCAGACTTCGGTGTATTAGTAATAATTTAATATTGATCACTTATATTACAAAAAACACAAATGGACTTGTTTCAGTGTGCTTATAGATGCTATTGTGCTGACCCAGATTAGTGCTACTCTGAAAAAGGAGTTCTCTGGACTTGTGACTCTCCCACAATTCGCTTGTCTGGCTATTCAGACATCTGCAGGACTGAATTCAGGGCTGCAGATCAGGACGGGGAAGCACTTTCTGGGGTAGGTGCCCGCAAGTAGCCAGTTATGGAACAGCAGGTTACAAACTGACAAAGCTGAACAGAGGAGCTACGTGCTGAAGTCTCTTTGGGTGCTATAGTGAACACTGGGGTGCACTGGTGGGGCTATGTGGGGCACATGTGTTCTAAAAACGGGATGTGGACCAGGTTTAGATTGAGGAGCGCTGTCACAGTTCTCATGGATGCAGCCCTACATTAACAGAGATGCTATTGCTCACCACGAAAGTGGTTGCATCTCTAGAGCTATGTGGGTTTTCGGAATTTTAATAATAGTAGGAGATTTTGCGGTTCATGACTGAGGTGTAATATCGAATTATTTTGGGTAAAGTGCTAAAATATCAGGGTGCAGATCACAATTATGATGTTTTAGCAGAGCTGTATTTGGATCCTAGAATTTCAATTCCAGGGGATGCTAGAACTCATCATGAGTTACACTTTCTCAGGCCAGAATAAAGGCCCATTTGTAGAGCTGATTAAGAGTTTATACTGAAATAGCAGAGTTCTTAGATCAGAGTTCTTAGATCAACTGTTCTGGACTTTAAAGCGGTAATAAATTGAGACTCCTAGATCTAAACTGTGGCCTTTAACAGTCGAGCACTGGCCATCCAATATAACCCCTGACTCGAGGTGCACTGGTAGATCTATTCATTAGGGGCTAGTTAAGTGTTATACTAGCATTGGATCACCTATTCAGCTTCAGCAGATCTCTGCACAGGTGTCGTGACTTATACATCCCAAATCAGTGCAGCAACTTTCAGAGATTGTTTTCAACTGAAATTGCTGATGAGGCGCTTCCTTTTCGCCTGTAACGGCGTTCCACTCCCCTTTTTCATCAACTTGACCTCTGAGTTAAGTCTATGCTGAGTTTGAGACGCTTTCTATACACAGCATAGCGCATGCACAGGCACTCTGCTGGTAACACCTTGTCACAAGCTTAACCAGACACCAGTCTGAACCATTTGAAATTAAGCCCTGTAACTCCAAAAGCACAATTCCAGATTGACAGATTGTGTACTATACAAATGTGAAAAACATAACAAACATAGACAGGAAAAATTGACCTATTGATAAAGTTGATGATGTAAGTTAAATTCTTGACTGCCCGACTTGACCATGCTATGCGAGTCATGGCAATACATCTTCTCTCCCTCCTAAAGCCACTGTTTTGTCATTTACCTATAACTGAGGCTTTACAAGAACACGAGTATTAACCACTATGTAAAAAACGTCGTCCTTTTGCAGAAAGTAACAGGTTTGCACCAGTTTCTAAGTCCAATTCATGGTCCTAAAACAGCATTGCCACAGTTTGGGACTTAAAGAAATGACCTAAATAAGACCTTCACCAGATGTCTAAGGATTTTCGAACTTCCGCCTTCTTGATCGCCTCAGGGTCGCAGTTAGACCCTCTACCACCTAGGACTTGGAGGGAGTTGGCCGATTTTCTGGCAGCTTCTCTCCTGTGATAATGGCCTATGATCTAAATGATGGCAGATTGATGTCTTGAGTTTTGAGAGTCAAAGAATCAGTAAGCCAAACCAATGCCCTAGAGTGCATTCCTATTTCATACAGCTCCTTTATAAGGAGCCCATGGGAGACTGTATTGAAAGCCACTGAGAAGTCTAGTAGGATGAGGGAAGCAGGTTTACCCCCATCCAGGCTAGTTCTGATCATATCAGTAACAACCAAAATAGTAGTCTCTATACTGTGCTCAAACCTGAAGCCAGACAGAGACGGGTACAGTAGAGAGTTGCCGTTCAAATACTGGTATAGTGTTTCTTAATAACCTTTTCCAGTAATTTGACTGGGAAGGGCAGAATCTAATTCAGAAGGTAGTTTGACAGATTAGCAGGATCAGGATAGTTAGTGTGCTTCCACAGTTTTAGGACTCCAGCAGTTCTCAGAGAAAAGTTAAACTTTACTCGTAAATGAGAGGAAAACAAAGTAGAAAATGGGAACTACACTTGTCAAGGTAAAGGATCATATGGTGAACCCACGTGGAGAGATGAGGTCATAATGTCCACTTCCTCAGTGGTGATCTCACTCAAGGTCTGCAGGCTCCATGCGTTTCTTGAGAGTGACTGCTCACGAGAAGATGCAAGAATCTGTGATTACCCTTAATTTTCAAAGTTCTCATACATTTTGAGAACTTTTTTCTGAAAAAAGGAATACAGGAGCTCAGAGAGTTCATTGGAAGCTAAAATACCCATACCACAGGCCTCCGGATGTGGGAATTCTTTTAGAATGTTTAAAATATTTCCTTTTTAGCAGAATAACTATTTTAAATTCTAGGAACTAGAAACGTTTTTCTAGATGCTAATCATTTTTGGTGGGACTCCTTTAATGTGGATTTAAATTTCAAATTATCCTGAGGTAGTTAAGGCTTTATCCATGCCTGTTCTAGTATTTTAGATCCCTGTTTTTCTTTTCCAAACTCTTTCTAAGCTCTTCTATGTACTGTATGGACACACGGAATGAAGTGACCGGTTTTAATAGGGAAATTATGTCTAATGTATCCTCAATAGAAATGTTGTACCTAACTGCTGTTGTATGTATATCCATATGATCTACTACTGTGGGTAGCCTGAGTGACTCCTCAAGGGTATGTTAATTTCTCTTTTTCCACAAGCACTGCGCTATTTTTACCAGGGTAAGAACTGGGCTGGTGTTCTAACCAATTGATCCAAGTTAAAGGAACTGTAAAATCAACATGGATAGAACTATAATTGATATAAATTAGATTAAGAGTGGGGCCTGTCACTTTTTGGGTCAATTCCACTGCCTCTAACACTTCTTTAAATTTTAAGATGTATTGGTCTGATAGATTATTGAAATAAAAATAAAAATCCCCTACCGCTAAAAAGTTGTAAGATCCAATGATATGATAAGCTAAGCAGCCCATCAACTTTAAACTATATTCCCTCTCATGGCTAGTAGGTCTGAGCACTACAGCACCTTTCCACCCCTAACAAGTAGGAATTTCCAGTTTAAAATTATGCATCTCGAATCGTTCAAAGAGGTGGGTATCAATTATAGTACGTCAAGATTGTTTTGAATATGACTTCCACCCCTCCTCCCATCTTTCCCTGGCAGTCTGGTTTGATTATTTCATACTCCAGAAGGATAGTTATAGATAGATCTGGGTTGGCAGCCAAGTGAAGACATATCCAAATCAGGCTTCAGAGAGGAATTGAGCTCCCAAAGTTTAACCCCATCTTTGGGGAGGGATCTCACCTTCAGGTACATACTTTTCACAAGACTATCCATCATGAAAGGTATCTCTAAACCCTCCTGCTTCTCCCTTACGTCCTGCACATTGGTTGCCATTTGTATGTGTGTCTTCCCTTGTCCCAGTATTAACACCCCTAAGGTGGATAGAAGATGGGCTTACATCCTAGCAGGAGATCCCTCACGTCAGGCATGCAGATGGCCATACATAGTCTCTGGTAAACATTTAATGCAGGCATTGGGTTCCTGGTAAACCCTATCAACGGAAGCTACCAGATCACATGAGTAAGTAATCCTTACCTCAGGGTCTGGGTTAAAAGGTCAAGGGGTCCAGGCATCTGACATTGTTCAGGTGCGGATGGGCATTGACGGACCTGCCTTAGGCATGCAAGCTGCATGTATCCCCTGCACTGAAACCTCATACCCTAGTTTTCATCAGTCTCGGCAGTCAACCATTACACCATAGCAGTAGGAGGAATAAACTCCTCCAGTTACGTCCAACATACTAGACTAGCCTCAGGACTACAAAACCACCTGGCTGACCAAGCCAGTACCAGGAGAGTCATATGAGAAATCACCACTAAATAAAGCTTCCTCAAGGGGAAATTTAAGTGAGAAGAGTGTTCTCCCACAACTACATAACACCTAAAAAGGCAGAACGTAAAAGAAAATGTTAAAAACACATTTAGCATGAGAGCCAACAATGTCTATCCGGCTTTATAATATCATCTGGGAACTGAATCTTTCCCCGAATATTTTCAAGGCGGGAGTTCTTTAATTGACCATCGAATTTCCTCCAGTGTTATTTCACGCTCTAACAGCACTCTCCCTCCTTGTGTTAATGAAGGGAGTTTTAAATCTTTTAGAAATACTTCATTTGCTTGTAAAGTATTTTTGATGGCTGGGGTGTATAGATTTTCAGAGAAGAAGGTGAAGGCTACTGCTATTTTGATGAACTGTGCGACTTCTGACACTCCCTCTGTCATATCTGGAATGCTAACTACCTTCCAGCTTTTTACCTCCATCTTAGTGCAAGTTTTACTGTTTCACAAGAGCTTTTTCAGCTTTATATGTGAAAAATAACTTTAGTGTTGTCTTCCCTTTTTCAATTTGTTTAAACAGTTTTGGTGATGTTCTCTGTGTATATTGTATCATCAGGGTGTTTGGTGATCATTCCAACCTGTGTTGTTCTATAGTATCTTCTCTACATTTGATCATCAAATCCCTTATCAGTATACCACTAATTTGAGCTTTTCCTGTACCACAGATTATTTTTGCTAAATATAGTATGATTCATTTTCTCATTGTATATGATATGAGAACATAATGTTTCTTTTGTATTGTGACACTTGCATGAAGCTGGGGTGGGGCAACTTGGCCTAGAGTAATGTCTATTTGGACCATTGACAGTTACCTTCCACGTATCTTACAGTATGTCATCATGGATAGTAATTTATTATAGGCGAGGATAAAGTTGATTCATGATTCAGTACCATGTAGAATCAATAGAAAGGTGTAGCCCGTGTCTTCTGCATGCAGTAGTCGCTACGTGTCTACCATTCCAAAATCAGAGCAGATATCTGTGGGGACGGCCCTATCACGGTCATTGATACAATCTGTTGGTCCTGCTCTGTCTAATATCGGGCCTGGTGCTTTTGGCCAGTGCGTCCAATGTTGATATTATCAGAGTACATTTCATTCAATATGTGTGATATTTTTTAGAGGAAATCTTGTTTTTGGTGATTAGGTGCATAGACATCTATATGGAGTACTTTGCCAATTTATTTAGTTTTACAAAGGCATATCTACCCATTGGATCCAGGTTGTTAATTTTTTGTGTAGCAGTGTTTTTTATAATTAACATGGCAGTTCCAAATACCTGCTTGCTCCTAATTCATCTGTTTATGAAGAGCTCCAGACTTTTGTGCATCTGTCATCAATAAATGTGTTGATGATGTCACATTTGAGTTTAGGTGCATCTTAAATTTCTACGTTGATTTTTTGAAGATGAGTGATATCTGCTAATTTCGTTTTCATGCACTGTGGGATGTCCCCGGTCCCCCTACACCTTACATAGTTAATCTATTCAGTATATGTGTGGGTATCATTGGCAATGTGTTTGGTGGTACTATATTTTAGGTGGACAAGAGTATCATAAAAACAACTGCTACACTGCTGTTGGCATACCTATATATAAAGTATAGGATTCATGAATTTTAACCCTATCCCTCTTTTGTGGGTAGTCTGTGGGGTGGTAGACGTTATAAGTCTGTTTACTATGTGCAGTCAATGAGATGGTGAATCCCTAATGTGTTGTGTACTGTGGTCTGCAGGCTGTATCACTTGAGTGTCTGGGCCGAGCTGCATTCGGGTTCTACATCTGATATAGTAATGGGGCCTACTTTTTCAGAGTAGTGCATTTGGTGGCAAAAACCAGCCACATTTCAACCGTCATAGTAGGTTAGTGTTGATTTGTCTGTACTGTTGGGATTGTTGTTTGCTTAAATTGGCATGAGTAAAGAAGAAAAGAAAACTGTGGGGTAAAATATCAATGTATTCATAACAGGAAAGTTTAAAACCGTCATACCAGATAGTTATAAGAGTTCTCTATTATTGGTTTACGTTTGATTCACGGTTTTTAATAATGAAGGCTTGTCTTGGTCTTTGTTTAAGGGTTTGATTATTCTATGTTGTCTACCTTCTTCTGATCCTATCCGTCAAGAGATACAGCCATCTGTTACATCCCATTTTGGTAATCACTCAGTTCTGCTACACTTCTCAGTGTGTTCCATACATGTGGAGGTGTTGAGTCTATTGCATCAGAGTTTATCTGGAAGAGAATGGATTCTAAATGATCACTATTTGCAAATTCAGACTTTTTAGCATATAATGTTATGACCATCATTGCTTGATCCATGGGGCTACATTTTATTTCATGTCCTTTAACCCTGGACAAAACTTTTTAAACTTTTTTCTTAAGAATATTAATGTCCAAAGAGCAATCTGACAATATCGAAATTCCCTGCCCTTTAAAGCAGGGCAGTTCTCTGTTCCTTTTCACCTCTTGTAGTATGGTTTTTGCATGTTGGTGCCTGAACAAGCAGGAGATAATCAGACCTGGGTGGTAATTGGCGAGATCGGATTCTGTGCACTCTTTGAAATTTGATGGCATGATCAAAACTGATATTTAGGAGCTAATGTGAGAGAGATGATAACAATGCTCTCAAGTACCCTTTTCCCTCTTTCTCTATTACTCTATAGATTTGTATGCGGTTCTGACAGGTAACTTCTGCTAGGAAACACCTATCACTATACCTATTCATTCCTAAATTCATTGTAATATTTAATAAAACCTCACTTCATTGATGACGTCGGATCTTTAATACCTATTAAGGAAGAGCTACTTTTAGAAAATGACCCTTTCCTGCTTAAAGCCTCTGGAGGCAAATTTGCATTAACCTGCAGCTGAAGGTCTCTGTGTGCTCAAGCCCTTAATGATGTGTGAACACTAATCTCAGAGCAGAAGCATAGGCCTGGGTGTGGGTGGTGTTATGGTTCCTCTGGCATGATGACCATTTGCCAGCTCCCAGTAACTTGATTAACTTCAAAGTGGCCTCTCCTGTCACAGGCAAATATTAACTGACAACTGGGCAGCCCCCTTTTTTTGTTCCTCCAGTAAAACAGGCTTCAGTCCCAGTGAATGAATGAATGAATGAATGAATGAATGAATGAATGAATGAATGAATGAAGGAATGAATGAATGAATGAATGAATGAATCCCAGTTGAGAGGGAGCTATCCCTGAACTGGCTTCAAGTGACTACAGAGGAGAGGTTGCTCATTTCTTTGGCCACAACTCTGGGGTGGGCACCGAGGATCTGTACAAGGAGAGAAGGGTTTCACCAGCTTGGAAGTAGGCAGAGAGAGGTGTTGTGGGATTGTTATTTTAAGACCAAATAGGAACAGCTGCAAAAATGGGTAGGATAACCCTCCAGGAACTTTAAAACTACTGGTTATGGAGGGGCCAAGAGTCATCCTCACTGGCAGGCATAAATATGGCACCCCTTAGCACACTCTTCTGAACACTCTGGACCTATGGAAGAACATAGGAAGGACTGCACTTACTGTTTTAGCCGTGGGAGGAGACCTGATAGGCTGGACCTGCTTCCACTTACAACCATGATAAAGACGTGTACTTCAAAGGTCAGTTGGCTGATTTCTTGTTAAGCGTCATGGTCTTAAGAAGCTGGAAGAAGTATTTTCCTGAAGAGTCCAATGGGCCAGTTCCAACTAGACCAGCCCTGAAACCTGTTGATGGCTTCTGCTGGAGTGAATAGTGTTGTTTGTCTCTGGAGTGTGTCAAAGTGTACTCCTCCTAACATCCTGAAAAACCTGGGACTTTTAACATTTCCGGCTTCAAAGGCCTCTGGAGGACATTGACAAACCTGCCATGTCCATTAAATTCAAATAATCTTTATTCGTGTGTCTAAGACATACATATGAGTACATAAAATACCACAGATCATCATAAAAAGCATGCCATGAAATTCAGAATTTCAATTTTCCATTAATAAAGTACAATGCTCAGGATAAAGTGGAAAGGTTTTTAAAAAAGTTTAGATATACAGCTGTACAGAACAGCTTTAAAAAAACACCTTACTCTGAAACAAGCATCTTTATATTTATCTATTGCAGAAAGCAGAGGGCAACTGGACACTGTGTGATTGTATGTTTTTTTATTGTTATTAGGAATCTTTAAGTAACTTTTACAAAAAAATGTAAACAGCAAAAGATTCGGAGTCAACACATTATCAGATGGGCGATAACAGGTATCATCATATATTTATGTCTACAGGATGAACACCTGATGGTGTGTCAGAGTGAGGGCTGCCCTTTCTCATTAAAACATTTCTGCACGTAGGCGAACAATGGCATTATAAGCCTACGTTCATATGAAAGGCAATCATTACTTATGGGTTGATTTATAGTCCTGGCCCCTTGATATACCGACGTATAAAATTTGTTTTCTAGAGATGTTCTGTTTTGATTTGTGTTTTTGTTGAAATGACGGATGTGTTGCAGTAATTATGTAATATTTTAGAAACCATGAGACCTATATACTTCATTTTGGTATCAAAACATAGGTTTTGGGTTTCAAGTACTCTTATAGGCACATTTACAGCGCTACTCATGTGGATGGCACAACCAGTGCTGTAAGCCCACTACTAGCATTTGATTTACAGGCCCTGGCACAAATTGTGCACTCTACTAGGGAATTACCAGTAAATCAACTATGCCAATCATGAAAAACCAATCACTGTCACAATTGATACAGAGAGCATATGCACTTTAGGACTGATCAGCAGTGGAAAAGTGCCCAGACTCCTATAGCCAACTAAAACAGAGTCAAAACAAAAAAATAGGCGGCAAAAGGTAAAATGTTTAGGGGTTAACCAGTCAAAACACCAATTTAACAATTTTTGAAGGAGAGAGCACAAGAATGCTATCAGTGATAGCCAGTGCTCAGAGTCCTACTGTCAACAAAAACGGGATCCACAAAAATGGAGGTGTAAGGCAAAACGTTTGGGGGAAGACCACTCTAAGGCAGACAGGTCTAACAACATCATACAGATTTACAAAGCAGACCAACTGCGGTCTCCAAATGTGTGGGGTAGTTTCATAAACATTTTCAAAATCGAGTAGCATACTCTGAGATCATTTGAGGCTGACCAAGGCAAAATTGATTGTGAAAATGGACAGCAAACGCACAATCTCAATATTGATTTTGGGCTTCATCTGTTTAGCTAAAGCATATTCTGTCACTTGTTGACCCTCTGGATAAATATGTTTGATGTAGAAACTACGTGGGGATTTGGAATGTGGCATCATCAAAAAAACGATTAGCAGAGTGCCCTTATCTGCCTTAGAAAAACGTTATCCTTTTAGGCAGTATTTTTCCATAGTTTGTTTTTAATTTCGAAAATGGTAAATGAGATACGACATTTAAATCGTTGTGCATATCGCTGTTTGTTTTGGAATTGCATCTTTTTTGTCACTGATTGTCAATTTACCTTAGGGCAAAACTTACACTGAACATCGAACCTAATAAAACAAGGAGACGGAATATATTGTGAGGCTATTCATATGTATGCCCCAAGCGTGTTGTGCAAATGAGGATTATAATTTGAAGACAAGATCACGGTCTATCCTTCAAAATCAGTTTTGTGCATGGAATATCCGTTAACATCTGTGAATCTCAGAATACTACTGAAACCATGGCATATAAATGACAGTGTTTCCTGTCCCCGGCAAGCCTTCAAATGGCAATGTTCTGCAGAGAGTTTGGGGCGCCATGCTGTGCTTATTGCTGTGAGATTTCAAGAGTTCAGAGAAGGGAATGCAATACCTAGAGACAGCTTAAGCAGTCTCTCCGCCTTCGTGTTTCAGAAAAAAATCATAGGGGCATTGTTAGGACCTTTCCTTCCTCACGTGTTCCTTACAGAATGTTCCCTGCGTGGAACACACAGTTAATTCTATTCTCGGCAGTTGCTGCCGGAGAGTTGCTGAAGCTGGACATATAATAAATTGTGGTCCAACTTACCTTCCGTGTGGACCCGTCTTCTTTACAGTGGCGACGATCGGGTCCAGTCTCCAGTCTCTCTCCACCCCCGTTGAAGATCCCTGCGCTCAAGTGGAGTTTCTTCGCTCGAAGTGGAGAACGGCTCAACGGCCCTTCTTCCAGGACAAGGGTCGACGTCTCCTTGTGGCAGAGCTTTCACAAGAGGTCCTGCCGTGTCCCATTTTCTACAAAACCCCTGATCTTCATTATTCAGGTACTTTTGTTCATTTTCCCAGCGCGACTGCCCTGCGCACCATTCTCGCGCTAACACGCGAACGTGCCTGACCTGCCTGACGGCGCATTGGGGACACATAACGTTACGTGCGGCGGCCATTTTGAGATGCATCTAGCAACCAAATGCTAGCAACGCTCCACTGATGCGCACAGCATACTGTTTGCGCTCAGCCTTCAAAGCCCTAATTCATCCCTGATGCGCACAGCTCAATTTAATGCCCTTAACCTTCGCTGATGCGCACAGCTCCATGAACCAAGTTAACTTTACTTCAATAGTAACTTTAAATTACTATTAACGCAATTCTGAATGTACTAATCTACTTATTAGCACAAGTTATGGGTTATTGAGCGCAGCATTTCTCTGTATCTGGACATATAATAAATTGTGGTCCAACTTACCTTCCGTGTGGACCCGTCTTCTTTACAGGCATATTTACAAATCCCTTGCAAATCCCTTGCATGGCTCATTTTGTTGCCCCATATTTACAAGGGCATGTAGAGCAACCCTGCGTGGCTTTTCATGTCCTTGTAAATACGGCACCTTTTCACCCAGCACTTAGTGTGAATGAGGTGTGCCATGGGTGTTGCTGTGGGTGTTCCCACACCATGCCTGTGGCTTCTGCTGCATTCCCAGATTTACAACCTTTTGTATTCCAGGGAATGCGTCAGAAAGCTACGCCTCCCCATGGGAGGTGTAGGGGGGCGCAACAAGGAGAAATGTTTTCATGTCTCCTCGTTTTCGCCTCTTCCTATGCGTGCCGCATTTTGCAGCACACATAGAAAGCGGAAATCACCTCTCTTGATGCCTTCCTGCACGAAAACGATCTCCCCTGCAAAGCAGGCACCCTTGCACCATGTTTCAAGGGTGCCTGCGTAGGCACATGGCAGCCAATTGTGCGTCAATCCCTGTGCATTGAAAGTGACTCAGTGCAGTGCAGTGCACTTTCTTGTAGATAAGGCCCATAAAGTATGGTACACCTGCAGCTGTGCTGAGTGCAATATGCTATTTATTACCATGGAGGACGGAGCTGGAACTCATGAGAGGCAAAGCCTAGCATGAGTCATGATGACTGTCCCCAAGGAAGTAGCCAAAATAAAAATGTTAGATCCCAATTTAAAGCACATCTTGAACGGCAAGCCTGAACCTACTGTTAAAAGTTTGGGCGTTACCACCAATGCTGGGATATTTTATTTAAATTGAGAGTAGTGGGTGTGTATTGCTGTATAATTTTCAAACAATGTGGCCACATAACTGCACATTATGGAGCACTCATAAAATATCCTAGGATACATAGGTCAGCATACTCAGGTCGACCTTTTCCATGGTTATTTTTGTTGGGTTTCTACCCAAGAAAAATAGAACCGAACAATGGGGCATATTATCAAGGGGGTTTATCTCCGCTTTTTTGGCTTTAAAAGCCAAGAAGCGGAGATAAAATTATCTCTTTATTACCTAGCTGTCGCTAACACCAGTTAGCGATAGCTAGTAGGAGATAGCGCCCATCTTGGGCCCCACTTTGCATGTCAGTGATGTTTCTCACTAATGAAATGCAAAGTGGGCGTGCTAAGATGTTAGCGACTAGAAATAGTCGCTAACATTGCTATCTCCTATTACCAACTTTGGAGATATTCGCGCTAAGCGCGAATATCTCCAAAAGCTAACACCTGCCCTGAGCAGTTCTTAGCCATGTTATCCAATGGGAGGTGGATAACATGGCTAAGAGCATTAGCTCGGTAATGCATGAATATCGCTGACTTTTCAGCGATATTCATGCATTGCGGCCGATTTTTATCGCATTTGCGATAAACCTTGGTAATACCAAGGTTTATCTGCGATAAAAATCGCCGCAGCTCTGCGGTAAATGTTTGTCTCTAACCAAGCAATAGCGATAATTATCGCTATTGCTTGTTAATATGCCCCAATGCTTTCAGAACATATTTGTCGCAACAGCTTGGGTATGTTTACATTGGTTTGAAATTTAATACAGGCCCCCAACATTTTTCTCAATGTTATAGTACCTTCTTTTACTTTTATCCTACTTAGCTCAAATGGGATGAGGTTGAACTGAGACAACAGTGGCACACCATAGGTGGAGGACAAAATACACAGCCTAAGACCATGAAGACTTCGCACAAACGGTTCAAGAATGGCTATCATAAAGCAATACTTTGAGTGGAACAATCCCAATGTGCCTAGCAAGTCAACACTGCTCTGAGCCAAACAAAAATAGGGGTCTCATTTATAGAGTTTTGACGTATGGGTAGTGCCGCAAGGAATCTTGCTGCGCTGCCTTTCATTAAAGGTAAAGGGGAGGAATGTGCTGCTTCTTTGTGATACGGCGCATTCCTGCCCTTTTCCCCAATGTCGGTGCACAATGGACTGTCATGCACCAATGAAGGCACTCTTGCACCATAGTGCAAGGGTGCCTGCTTTGCGGAGCAGATTGATTTTGTGCAGGGTGGGACACCTTTCTGCACAAAATTAATCAATCAATTCCAGTGATTTTCTTTTTCTATGTGTGCTATAATGCAGCACACATTGAATAAGAAATGCACGAGGAGAAATGAAAACATTTCTCCTTGTTACACCTTCCTAGCTCCGCACCTTGGGTGGCATTAGGTTATGATGCCTTCCCAGGTTTACAATTTCTCTTAAATCTGGGAATGTGTCAGGTTCCATGGGTGTTGTGTGGGAACACCGACAGCAACACCCATGGAACTCCTTTTTCACACAGTTTTCTGTGTGAAAGGGGGACATGATATGAAAAGCCACATAAAATGGCTTTACTTGGACTTATAAATTTGCTGTGGCACATTGCGCCACCGGAACTTCAAAAAGTGACATTCCCGCGGTACCAAGGTGCCAGTAGAGCCTCATAAATGAGGCCCATAATATTTAATATCTAGGAACAAATGACGTGAGTCAAAAATAAAACAATATTGGGAAGGAAATACTAACACACCATTATATTACCCATAATTCTGCCCTCTCCTTTTTCATACATTTTTCACCACTTTCAAACCCATGCACCTGAGGGTATAGTAACAACAGCACTAAAGATTACGGCTTCCAAACTACCTTCTAATCTTATTCTCATATCTATATGATTCAATTTTACCCATCATTGGCTGCCTCTAATACCAACATAGTCAACTATTCTCTCGTGACTGGCATAGTCCCTGGCCAGCTGTTGCAAGCCATTACTACAAATATGTCATCCATACCTAAGAATGTTGGCTCCTCATTACACACCAACTCAAAAATATACATAGACACTCCTCCCCAATCCCGTAATGCCCTTTCAAACATCAGAAGCATAGCAGTCAAGCAATGGGAGTGGAGGGAGGGTTTTAAACAGGTCAGAGCTCTTCACCTTCACCTGAGGACATAAGCAAACTGTCTCTGAGTTAGGAAACCCCTAAAACTGAATTATTCAGGAATTACCTTGACTGAAGGGCTGCCTTCATGACTTGCTTCTGTGATTGAAAATATCTGTCTAAGATTTCCCATTACTTATGTCTTGATGTTAATTGCTTTGTTGTATCAGACCTGCTTCTCTGCATTCCCTGAGGGCTCAGCAATGACTCTAGGTGACACTCAGTGCTTTAAAAAACACAAAAATAAATATTCTCTGTAAGTTTTAGTTCTATGCGTTTTCCTCGTAGCACATGGGTGCCTTGACAAACACATCCTTGGTTCAATAATACACCCCAAAAATCGCCACAGAAATATCAAGTTTTAACGTGGCTTAACGCAGCCTTGTAAATAAGGCCGTCTTTCACGCTATGTTTAGCGTGAAAGTGGTGGGCAGTGGATGTTGGGGTGGGCGTTCCACCTCAACGCTCATTGATTTTGATGCTGCCCCCTATCTACAAGTGTAACTGCAAAAAATGATGGACGGAACACTGAATGATTCAAACATTCTCCCCCAGTCAGGAGAACTGGGTTAAATCCATTGTTCTTTTGCCCTCTACGTCACCACGGTTTGAACCCAGCGACCACCAAATCAGTCTTGACCCTGTGCCTTATGGGAACAGTCCAGACTGAACTGCCAAGCCAGCCCTTCCTTAGACTAGAAACAAGCATCCTGGGACGGGTTTCGGGGTATGTCACGCTTCACCAGCCAGGCTAGCTTGAATCCATTGGCGCACTGAGCAAGGGACCCACGTCTGGGCACACTCATCCCACTATGGGGCGAAAAGTATAACTGCAACAAATGATGGATGGAATGCTGAATGATTCAAACATTATCCCCCATTCAATAGATCTGGGTTAAATCCATTGTTCTTTTGCCCAATACGCCACCCCAGTTTGGACCAAGCTGGACTGTTCCCACAAGGAACAGGGTCGAGACTGATTTGCATATGACTGGGTCCAAACTGGGGTGGTGTGGTGAGCAAAAGAATGATGGATTTAACCCAGATCCTTGTGACTTGGGGTGAATGCATGCACTGTCCAGCATTCCGTCCCTTAGTTGTTTTTTTTCCATATATTGCCCTATCTACAAGGGGAGCATAAATAGGAGGCCACGCCAAAATGAAGGGAAAACCTGGTCTTAAGTTTGTGAAATGAGGAGTAATGCATTATTTATCATTGTTTTTGCTTTTTCCATGTGTGTAGCACAGGCAGCACAAATGGACAAAGCAAAATGCCTTAGATTGTTTATGTACAGGAAGGTCCCCCCTTCCTGTACATAAGCAATCTTTAAAAAATGTGGTTTTGTGACTTCCATGTGTGCTGCATTAAGCAGCACATATATAAGTGACAACATGGCATTTAAAGATTGTTTATGCACAGGAAGAGGGACCTTCCTGTACATAAACGATCTTTCTCCTGTAAGTACACATCCTTGCACTATGATGCAAGGGTGTCTGTGTTTGCGCTACACTGCTAAGGGGGAAAAACAAGGCTGCACCATATCGTTGTAAATATGGTGCAGCCTTGCGTTTCTGAAGTAGCGGAGTGAGACCTCAAGCCATGATGGCTAATGCCTCACTTCACCACTTTTTTTAACATATGCCCCCTGGTGTCATACTGCCCCCTATCTCCATCAATGTCTAACATATAATTGTCCCAAATATATCACTGATTCACAAACTGCCCTGGATGTTATTATATTTTTCCAACTTATGGAGTAGGGCACACAGGCATTTATTTTTGCCTCTCAATCAGCACTGCATATTAATAGAGTAATTGTCATTATGTCTCCACATTCTCAAAAGTCAGCGAAAGAAAGCTCTGCGTTGATAAAGGTTGGTAATGAGACATCAAAACTTGCTTAATATAGAGACGCGCGAGCGCGTCAACCAAGATGGCCGCCGCCACCGGAGCTCCGTGATTCCGCGGAGCCTTTAAGTTAATTTAACGACGAATTTCTGTCACAATTCCAGAGAAAATACCGGCGTTTGCCTCCTGATGCCTCTACTTACCTGTGGAGTTCTTTTTTTGACGATTTTCTTCGCCGGAAGTGTTTTCTTCACCTTCCATGGTTTCTGCTCCCTGCTGCTCCTCAAGGTACTGCCGGAATTGTGAGCCTGGGGGCGGAGAGTTGTTTATGAGAGAGGCTGGCTTGGGCCTAGCTCCACCTACTGTACTGTTTAGCTGCTGCACCTGGGGTTTTCCAGTGTTTTCTGACGCATTTGCCCTTATTTACAGCCTGATTCATGTACGGGCCGTTTTGCGTGGCCCTAATAGCGAATCATAGCGACTCGCTATTGAGGACACGCAAAACGGCATTCATGTAGGAATTGCTAAATCAATAGCGATTCCTACATGTTCTCTATTTGCGAGTAGCAATTTGCTACTCGCAAAAAAAGGAATTTCTCCCCATTCAATCCTATGGGCCAAAAGGCCCATAGGAATGAATGGGGAGTATCCCTTATTTGCGAGTAGCAATTTGCTACTCGCAAATCAGATAGCGATTTTAAGGGTGCCAGGGGTGTCCAAAGGACACCCTGTAGCACCCCTAAAATGCACATTTGAACAGGTGTTGCGCACACACATGTCCAAAGGACATGTGTGTGTGCAACATGCAACTCAGAAAAATGCTTTTAAAAGCATTTTTCTATGTTTTTGCTATTTACCGAGAGGTCTGACCTCTCGGTAAATAGCGGCCCAATTTTGCTAAATCGCAATTTTTGCAAGTGTCATGAATAGCATTTAAGGAATCTCTAATAGAGATTCCTTAAATGCTAATCCTCGCATATTTGCTAATTCCTCATTAGCGATTTTAGCATTTGGGATTGTGAATCCCAAATGCCAAAATTGCACTCGCAAAAGGCAAGATTCTGAGAATCTTGCCCTTTGCGAGTGCAATTTTGCTTCATGAATCAGGCGGTTAATACATTTTGCTTCACATTTTGAGGCTATTTTGTCTTATTCTATATTTTCTACATATTAAGGCATATTTTTTTTTCTCCTCAAAATGGATTCTAAGAATTCCTCCACTAATAAAAGGAAGCAGCAGGTTTCCCCGCCTCCAACCAAATCTAAGGTGGTTGAATCCTCAGAACCTTCTTTGGCCCTAATTTTGGAGGAAATTAAAGCCTTACGTTTGAATACTGACACCATTGCCTCAGAAGTCAAAAATGTCCGTAAAGATATGGCTTCTATATCGATGAAGGTGTCGGATAATACCATTAAAATTCAAGATAATAAAAATAAGTTGGATGCTTTTACACCTTTAATGACCAGAATTATTCCAATGCATAATCAGCTGCTGGACTTGGAAAATCGCAATAGGCAATATAATCTTCGCATCTTTAACTTACCTGAGCAAATTGAAGGGACCAATTGTCGGCTCTATCTTGAATCTCTTCTGCCTGGTCTCCTGAATATTAAGTTCACAGAAAAATTTGAGATTGATAAAGCCCATAGAGTTCCGTCACATCGCAATCCTCATCATTCTAAGCCAAGGCAGATGATATTTAAGGTCCTGCGTCATCATCATCTGGTTCTTATTCGAAAAGCTGTGAGGGAAATCCCATCATTGTTGGTGAATGGAACCAAAATCTTCATCCATCAGGATTTTGCTAAAGAAACTGTGGCTATTCGTAAGGAATTCTCTTCCCTTCGTCCAGAGCTGAGGAGCCTTGGTTTCAAATATGGCCTATTTGATCCTTCTACAATGCGGGTCTGGAAAGACAATGTCTCTAAATCTTTTCAGCATCCAGAAGATCTTCGTCTTTTCCTTGAACAGCAGGCTCCTCAATCAATGGATACACAAGATCCTAATTCTTGACTTGATTTCGCTGAATTCTTGTGGCATGTTTATGCATAAATTTCTTCATGGGCTCCAACGGTAACTGGCCATGCTTGAGGAACGGGTGTGTGTTTCCTTGTCTTTATTCATGTTGCTTGTTTGTACCTTACTCTCTCTTTTTTGTTTCTCCCTTTCCTATTTTTCGCTCAGAGTTACTCTTTTAACCTGTCTTTTTCTGCCTTCTTCTTGTTCTCATTCCTTTCTCTACTTTCTCTTCTATCCTAATGGCTAATGTTCATAATATTAAACTTGTTTCTCTTAACGTAAAAGGTTTAAGACACCCAGTAAAACGTTTGAAAATTTTAGATTATTTAGGTAACTCTAAGGCTGATATTTGTTTCGTCCAAGAGACACATGTTGATGATAAAGTTTTAAATTATATGAACAAAAAGTGGGTTGACTCTATTGTCTCTTCACCTGCTAAAGGTAAAAAGAACGGGGTAGCTATTTTCTTTGCCAAAAGATTACTTTGTCAAGTTTTACATAAGATTTCAGACTCTGAAGGTAGATATATTATAGCCAAAGTTAAAATTCATGACTCTATTTTCTTTTTGATTAATGTGTATGGCCCTACGGCTGAGGATCCTGTTTTCTGGGCTACTGTTACGACTGAAGTTCTAAAGTTGGGAAATGTTCCATTGATTTTTGGTGGAGATTTCAATGTTTTTGTAGATCCCTTGTTGGACAGATTATCTGCATCTCCATTTAGACCATCCAAGACTTTTCATGCCTTTAAAACTTTTGTTCAAACCACCAAGTTAGCGGATATTTGGAGATTGCAATATCCAACTGGTAAAGAGTTTTCCTTTTTCTCCAATCCTCATAATTCCCATTCCAGAATAGACTATTTTTTCCTTTCCCCTTCCCTCATTCAATTTGCAAATAATCCTACCATTGGTACCATTGACATCTCAGACCGCACAATGATTTCTTTTGTTTCAAATGTTTCATCTTCTTTTACTAAACAGTCGAGATGGCGTATGAATACTGATATTGTCCTTAATGACACTCATAAACCCAAATTGTTCCAAGCAATTCAGGATTATTTTACATTCAATCCGGAAGGCTCTACCTCTATTACCACTCGATGGGTGCATTTAAGGCCTATGTTAGAGGTACTACTATTTCTATTATGGCTCATGAAAATAAGAAATGTTATTCTAATGTTAAATATTTAGAGAAACAAATAGCTCATTTTGAGCGTCTATTTATTACGTCTAGTGATCCTCAATATAAATTAAAGTTACAAAAGCTAAGGTATGAATTTAATGCTATTCTTAGTACAAGAGCTGGGATTCAACTTTCTAAATCTAATGCTAAATTCCGCTTTAACACCAATAGGTCTGGAAGCCTTCTGGCTAATTATTTGCGTATTAAATGAGATAAAACACAGATTACTTCCATTCAAAGTCCTCAAGGTAAAATTGCACTTTCCCATAATGATATTGTTCAAGAGTCTTCAAATTTTTATTCCACATTATATAATAAACCAGATTGTTGTGATGAATCTATAATTGATGCCTTTTTAAAACATTCTGATTTACCTCACATTTCTTCCTCTGATAAACTTAAGTTAGATTTACCTATTACTACTGATGAAATCCTCTCAGCCATTAAATCGCTTCCAAAAATAAATCCCCTGGTCCTGATGGTATCCCTGACGAATTTTATAAAGAGTTCCAACATCAACTTTTACCTTATTTGTGACAGATTTTTTCTCATTTTTCTTCATCAGGTACCATTTCAGGTTCTTTTTCTGAAGCAATAATTGTTGTACTTCCTAAACCTGATAAAGACCCTACCCTTGTTGCTAATTATCGTCCCATTTCTTTGATTACCCAGGATTGTAAATTACATGCTAAAATTAATACCTCTAGGTTAGCGCCTGTCCTTCATTCTGTCATCCACCCCGACCAATCTGGTTTTATGAAAAATAGATACTCTGCTAATAATACGAGAACGGTATTACATATTATTGAACAAAGCTCCACTATCCTTATCCCTGCTGGTGTTATGGCATTAGATGCTGAAAAAGCTTTTGATAAAATCCATTGGCAGTTTTTATTTAAAACTTTATTATCTTTTAATTTTGGACCATCCTTTATTCGTATGATTTCTGCTTTATACTATGCTCCCACTGCTCGATTGTTTATTAATGGCCAGATTTCTAACCAATTTTCCCTTTTCAGAGGAACTCCTCAGGGCTGTCCCGTTTCCCCTCTTTTATTTTTATTGGGTATAGAGCCATTTCTTAATTACATTCGAAAATGTGACAACATTCATGGTATTACTATCAATGATATTACTGTTAAAACTTTGGCATATGCTGATGATGTGTTATTATTTATTAGTAATCCTGTTTCATCTGTTCCATTTTTGCTTGATATTATCTCTAAATATTCCACTGTGTCAGGTTA
This sequence comes from Lissotriton vulgaris, assembly GCF_964263255.1. Lineage (NCBI taxonomy): Eukaryota > Metazoa > Chordata > Amphibia > Caudata > Salamandridae > Lissotriton > Lissotriton vulgaris. The sequence goes on from NC_141689.1 coordinate 659,395,790, forward strand.
TAAATTAAATGTTAGTAAAATTGATTTTTTTCCGCTAAATATGTTATGTACTCCTGATATGTTACCTTCACCAGATATCGTTTGGCAAAAGAGTAAATTGAAATACCTTGGAATAGTATTCTCATCATCCCTCCATGCTACCTTGAAATTAAATTGTGAGTTCATTCTTGAGTATATTAAGCAAAAAACTGCCAAATGGTCTTCCCTTCATATTTCCTAGTGGGGGAGAATGGAATCTATTAAATTGACTATTGCCCCTAAAATATTTTATTCTCTTGCTATGATACCAACTCAATTTCCACTCAAATTTTATAAAGATATTGACAAACTATTATCTAAATTTCTATGGAATAATAAGCCTCCCCGTATTGCTTATAAAAAATTAAAAATTCCCAAATGTCAAGTTGGTTTTGCCCTACCTGATTTCTTTTTGTATCATAAGGCATTTATCCTTAAACAAAGTTCGTTATGGTTTAATATTTCCCCTATTGTTAATCCCCCTATCTGGCTTCATATTGAGACATCCCTTGTAAAACCTTTTCCTTTACTGTCCTTGTTAACCATGTCTCCTATATCTAAGATTGTACATTCTTCTTCCATAATCAAATCATTGAGATTAATATTTAATGATTTAGACTCCAATTTTGAATCCCCTTTACTTTCTACGGTGCATTTGTCCCTATGGCATAGTGCCTTAATCAAATTAAATAGGAATATTTATTTTTTTTCTTCCTGGATTTATAAAGGTATTTTTTATCTTGGAGATGTTTTCTGGGATGATGCCTTTATTCCATTTACTCAACTCCAATCGAAATTCAATCTGCCTTTATCAGATTTGTTAAAATATCAATTTCTTTGTAATTCTATTTTAGATTCCTTCCCAAATGGTATTCCTTTTAAAATTACAGCTGATTTTTTTGGTTTATGTTAATACTGTTTCTTTGTCCTCTAAAGCGGTGTCTGTATTTTATAAGAAACCTACCGTATCCTTAGGTTCCAATGTTGATACCATTTCCACTTTTTGGAATAATGAGTTATCTTTATCTCTGTCAAATGATTCATGGTCATTAATTTGGACTCATTGTATTTCTGGATGTTTGTCAGTGTCAATTTATCAAACTAATGCTTATATTTTATTTAATTCTTTATGGACTCCATTGCGTTTATTTAAAGCTAAATTGTTACCATCTAACTTATGTTGGCATTGTAATTTGCATCCTAGTTCTTCACGTCACATGTTATTTGATTGTCCTACTATTAGGAAATTTTGGTCTGAAGTATGGAATGTAATATTGAAAATGTTACCTATTTCCGATTTACCCTCTTATAATTTAGTCATATGTAAATCTGTTGCTTTGAGTGTGCCCCTTGACGATAATGAAGCAAAATTATTAAATTTTTTTGTTTCGGCTGCGTTAAAATCCATCACTTTTTTTTGGAAGGATGCTACTTCTCTTTCAGTCCATGCTTGGTGGTCCTGGATTATCTTTACAAGAAGAGGTGCTCAATTATCGTTACAAGGTGTTCGTCATAATTCTTTACATTTTCAATCTTTCTGGTCTCCTATAGATTCGTATGTACAGTTATGATTCTTGTTTTCTTATTGATAATATTTTATTGGTAACTCTATTTATCTAAGTTATTATGCTATGAAATGTATATTTCCATTTTCCTTCTATCCCTCCCCTTCCTTCCCCTTCTCCCTTTCTTAAGTTCCCCTTTGATTGACAATATTATATTGCGATGTATTTTACCGATGACTGTATTTTTATGATTGTTCTCTTTCACTTCTTTGTAATTTAATGAATTATTTCTTCACCTTTTTGTATGTATTTCTGTACTTCTCCATTGTCAAAAATTTCAATAAAATCTTACTGAACTAAAAAAAAAAAAAAAAAAAAAACTTGCTTGTAATCACATAGGAATCAGGACTAGCTTGTGCCATATTATTGAAGGCAAACTCAGTTGCCTAGCTCTTTTTAAAAGCTTGTTTTGATTTGAAAAGCATTGTGGAATCAGAAAGTTTTGTTAAGTAAACTTCAGTCTTCGGTGTATTAGCAATAATTTAATATTGATGACTTATATTGCAAAAAACACAAATGGACTTGTTTTAGTGTGCTTATAGATGCTATTGTGTTGACCGAGATTAGTGCTACTATGAAAAAGGAGTTCTCTGGACTTGTGACTCTCCCACAATTCGCTTGTCTGGCTATTCAGACATCTGCAGGACTGAATACAGGGCTGCAGATCAGGACGGGGAAGCACTTTCCAGGGTAAGTGCCAGCAAGTAGCCAGTTATGGAACAGCAGGTTACAAACTGACAAAGTTAAACAGAGGAGCTACGTGCTGAAGTCTCTTTGGATGCTATAGTGAACACTGGGGAGCACTGGTGGAGCTATGTGGGGCACATGTGTTCTAAAAATGGGATGTGGACCAGTTTTAGATTGAGGAGCGCTGGCACAGTTCTCATGGATGCAGCCCTACATTAACAGAGATGCTATTGCTCAGCACGAAAGTGGTTGCATCTCTAGAGCTATGTGGGTTTTCGGAATTTTAATAATAGTAGGAGATTTTGCGGTTCATGACTGAGGTGTAATATCTAATTATTTAGGGTAAAGTGCTAAAATATCAGGGTGCAGATCACAATTATGATGTTTTGGCAGAGCTGTATTTGGATCCCAGAATTGCAATTCCAGGGGATGCCTGAACTCATCATGAGTTACACCAATGCTTTTGTGAGGCTTTATTGTTGTTTAAGTAACACTTTCTCAGGCCAGAATTAAGGCCCATTTGTAGACCTGATTAAGAGTTTATACTGAGATCAGCATTGATGTGCTTTTTCTCAACTGTTCTGGACTTTAAAGCGGTAATAAATTGAGACGCTCATGTCAGAATTGAGACTCCTAGATCTAAACTGTGGCCTTTAACAGTCGAGCACTGGCCATCCAATATAACCCCTGACTCGAGGTGCACTGGTAGAGCTATTCATTAGAGGCTAGTTAAGTGTTATACTAGCATTGATCACCTATTCAGCTTCAGCAGATCTCTGCACATGTGTCGTGACTTATACATCCCAAATCTGTGCAGCAACTTTCAGAGATTGTTTTCAGCTGAAATCGCTGATGAGGAGCTTCCTTTTCGCCTGTAACGGCGTTCCACTCCACTTTTTCATCAACTTGGCCTCTGAGTTAAGTCTATGCTGAGTTTGAGACGCTTTCTAGATACAGCATAGCGCATGCACAGGCACTCTGCTGGTAACACCTTGTCGCAAGCTTAACCAGACACCAGTCTGAACCATCTAAAATTAAGCCCTGTAACTCCAAAGCACAATTCCAGATTGACAGATTGTGTACTATACAAATGTGAAAAACATAACAAACATACACAGGAAAAAATGACCTATTAATAAAGTTAATGATGTAAGTTAAATTCTTGACTGCCCGACTTGACCATGCTATGCGAGTCATGGCAATACATCTTCTCTCCTTCCTGAAGCCACTTTTTTGTCATTTACCTGTAACTGAGGCTTTACAAGAACACGAGTATTAACCTCTATGTAAAAAAACGTTGACCTTTTGCAGAAAGTTGCAGGTGTGCACCAGTTTCTAAGTCCAATTCATGGTCCTAAAACAGCATTGCCACAGTTTGGGACTTAAAGAAATGACCCAAATAAGACCTTCACCAGATGTCTAAGGATTTTCGAACTTCCGCCTTCTTGATCACCTCAGCATCGCAGATAGACCCTCCACCACCTAGGACTTGGAGGATGTTGGCCGATTTTCTGGCAGCTTCTCTCCTGTGATAATGGCCTATGATCTAAATGATGGCAGATTGATGTCTTGAGTTTTGAGAGTCAAAGAATCAGTAAGCCAAACCAATGCCCTAGAGTGCATTCCTACTTCATACAGTTTCTTTATAAGGAGTCCATGGGAGACTGTATTGAAAGCCACTGAGAAGTCTAGTAGGACGAGGGAGGCAGGTTTACACCCATCCAGGCTAGTTCTGATCATATCAGTAACAACCAAAATAGTAGTCTCTATACTGTGCTCAAACCTGAAGCCAGACAGAGACGGGTACAGTAGAGAGTTGCCGTCCAAATACTGGTATTGTGTTTCTTAATAACCTTTTCCAGTAATTTGACTGGGAAGGGAAGAATCTAATTCAGAAGGTAGTTTGACAGATTAGCAGGATCAGGATATGAATTCTTAAGTATTGGAAGCACGTTAGTGTGCTTCCACGGTGTCGGGACTCCAGCAGTTCTCAGAGAAAAGTTAAACTTTACTCGTAAATGAGAGGAAAACAAAGTAGAAAATGAGAACTACACTTGTCAAGGTAAAGGATCATATGGTGAACCCAAGGGGAGAGATGAGGTCATAATGTCCACTTCCTCAGTGGTGATCTCACTCAAGGTCTGCAGGCTCCATGGGTTTCTTGAGGGTGACTGCTCAGGAGAAGATGCAAGAATCTGTGATTACCCTTAATTTTCAAAGTTCTCATACATTTTGAGAACTTATTTCTGAAAAAAAGAATACAAGAGCTCAGAGAGTTCATTGGAAGCTAAAATACCCATACCACAGGCCTCCGGATGTGGGAATTATTTTAGAATGTTTAAAATATTTCCTTTGAAGCAGAATAAATGTTTTAAATTCTATGAACTAGAAACATTTTTCTAGATGCTAATAATTTTTGGTGGTACTCCTTTAATGTGGATTTAAATTTCAAATTATCCTGAAGTAGTTTAGGCTTTATCCATGCCTGTTCTAGTATTTTACATCCCTGTTTTTCTTTTCCAAGCTCTTTCTAAGCTCTTCTATGTACCGTATGGACACACGGAATGAAGTGACCGGTTTTAAGAGGGAAATTATGTCTAATGTATCCTCAATAGAAATGTTGTGCCTAACTGCTGTAGCATGTATATCCATATGATCTACTACTGTGGGTAGCCTGAGTGACTCCCCAAGGGTATGTTAATTTCTCTTTTTCCACAAGCACTGCACTATTTTTACCAGGGTAAGAACTGGGCTGGTGTTCTAACCAATTGATCCAAGTTAAAGGAACTGTAAGATCAACATGGATAGAACTATAATTGATATAAATTAGATTGAGAGTGTGGCCAGCTGCGTGACTGGGGCCTGTCACTTGTTGGGTCAATTCCACTGCCTCAAACACCTCTTTCAATTTTAAGACATATTGGTTTGATAGATCATTGAAATAAAAATAAAAATCACCTACAGCCAAAAAGATGTAAGCTCCAATGATATGATAAGCTAAGCAGCCCTTCAACTTTAAACTAAATTCCTTCTCATGGCTAGTAGGTCTGAGCACTACAGCACCTTTCCACCCCTAACAAGTAGGAATTTCCAGTTTAAAAATATGCATCTCGAATCGTTCAAAGAGGTGGGTATCAATTATAGTACGTCAAGATTGTTTTGAATATGACTTCCACCCCTCCTCCCATCTTTCCCTGGCAGTCAGGTTTGATTATTTCATACTCCAGAAGGATAGTTATAGATAGATCAGGGTTGGCAGCCAAGTGAAGACATATCCAAATCAGGCTTCAGAGAGGAATTGAGCTCCCAAAGTTTAACCCCATGTTTGGGGAGGGATCTCACCTTCAGGTACATACTTTTCACAAGACTATCCATCATGAATGGCATCTCTAAACCTTCCTGCTTCCCCCTTAGGTCCTGCACATTGGTTGCCATTCGTATATGTGTCTTCCCTTGTCCCAGTATTAACACCACTAAGGTGGATAGAAGATGGGCTTACATTCTAGCAGGAGAACCCTCACGTCAGGCATGCAGAGGGCCATACATAGTCTCTAGTAAACATTCAATGCAGGCATTGGGTTCCTGGTAAACCCTATCAACGGAAGCTATCAGATCACATGAGTAAGTAATCCTTACCTCAGGGTCTGGGTTAATAGGTCAAGGGGTCCAGGCATCTGACATTGTTCAGGTGCGGATGGGCATTGACGGACCTGCCTTAGGCATGCAAGCTGCATGCATCCCCTGCACTGAAACCTCATACCCTAGTTTTCATCAGTCTCAGCAGTCAGCCATTACACCATAGCAGTAGGAGGAATAAACTCCTCCAGTTACGTCCAACATACTAGACTAGCCTCAGGACTACAAAACCACCTGGCTGACCAAGCCAGTACCAGGAGAGTCATATGAGAAATCACCACAAAATAAAGCTTCCTCAAGGGGAGATTTAAGTGAGAAGAGTGTTCTCCCACAACTACATAACATCTAAAAAGGCAGAACGTAAAAGAAAATGTTAAAAACACATTTAGCATGAGAGCCAACAATGTCTATCCGGCTTTATAATATCATCTGGGAACTGAATCTTTCCCCGAATATTTTCAAGGCGGGAGTTCTTTAATTGACCATCGAATTTCCTCCAGTGTTATTTCACGCTCTAACAGCACTCTCCCTCCTTGTGTTAATAAAGGGAGTTTTAAATCTTTTAGAAATACTTCATTTGCTTGTGAAGTATCTTCGATGGCTGGGGTGTATAGATTTTCAGAGAAGAAGGTGAAGGCTACTGCTATTTTGACGAAATATGCGACTTCTGACACTCCCTCTGTCATATCTGGAATGCTAACTACCTTCCTGCTTTTACCTCCATTTTAGTGCGAGTTTTACTGTTTCACAAGAGCTTTTTCAGCTTTATGTGTGAAAAATAACTTTAGTGTTGTCTTCCCTATTTCAATTTGTTTAAACAATTTTGGTGATGTTCTCTGTGTATATTGTATCATCAGGGTGTTTGGTGATCATTCCAACCTGTGTTGTTCTATAGTATCTTCTCTACATTTGATCATCAAATCCCTTATCAGTATACCCCTAATTTTAGCTTTTCCTGTACCACAGATTATTTTTGCTAAATATCGTATGATTCATTTTCTCATTTGCAAATTATGATATGAGAACATAATTTTTCTTTTGTATTGTGACACTTGCATGAAGCTGGGGTGGGGCAACTTGGCCTAGAGTAATGTCTACTTGGACCATTGACAGTTACCTTCCATGTATCTTACAGTATGTCATCATGGATAGTAATTTATTATAGGCGAGGATAAAGTAGATTCATGATTCAGTACCATGTGGAATCAATAGAAAGGTGTAGCCCGTGTCTTCTGCATGCAGTAGTCGCTACCATTCCAAAATCAGAGCAGATATCTGTGGGGACGGCCCTATCACGGTCATTGATACAGTCTATTGGTCCTGCTCTGTCTAATATGGGGCCTGGTGCTTTTGGCCAGTGCGTCCAATGTTGATATTATCAGAGTACATTTCATTCAATATGTGTGATATTTTTTAGAGGAAATATTGTTTTTGGTGATTAGGTGCATAGACATCTATATGCAGTACTTTGCCAATTTATTTAGTTTTATAAAGGCATATCTACCCATAGGATCCAGGATGTTAATATTTTGCTTTGGCAGTGCTTTTTATCATTAACATGGCAGTTCCAAATACCTGCTTGCTCCTAATTCATCTGTTTATGAAGAGCTCCAGACTGTTGTGCATCTGTCATCAATAAATGTGTTGATGATGTCACATTTGAGTTTAGCTGCATCTTAAATTTCTAGGTTGGTTTTTTGAAGATGAGTGATATCTGCTAATTTCGTTTTCATGCACTGTGGGATGTCCCCGGTCCCCTTACACCTTACATGGTTAATCTATTCAGTATATGTGTGGGTATCATTTGCAATGCGTTTGGTGGTACTATATTTTAGGTGGACAAGAGTGTCATAAAAACAACTGCTACACTGCTGTTGGCATACCTATATATAAAGTATAGGATTCATGAATTTTAACCCTGTCCCTCTTTTGTGGGTAGTCTGTGGGGTGGTATACGTTATAAGTCTGTTTACTATGTGCAGTCAATGAGATGGTGAATCCCTAATGTGTTGTGTACTATGGTCTGCAGGCTGTATCACTTGAGTGTCTGGGCTGAGCTGCATTCGGGTACTGCATCTGTTATAGTAATGGGGCCCATTTTTTCAGAGTAGTGCATTTGGTGGCAAAAACCAGCCACATTTCAACCGTCATAGTAGGTTAGTGGTGCTTTCTCTGTACTGTTGGAATTGTTGTTTGTTTAAATCGGCATGGGTAAAGAAGAAAAAAAACTGTGGGGTAAAATGTCAACGTACTCATAACAGGAAAGTTTTAAACCGTCATACCAGATAGTTTTAAGAGTTCTCTATTATTGGTTTACGTTTGATTCACGGTTTTTAATAAGGAAAGCTTGTCTTGGTCTTTGTTTAAGGGTTTGATTATTCTACGTCGTCTTTCTTCTTCTGATCCTATCCGTCAAGAGATACAGCCATCTGTTACATCCCATATTGGTAATCACTCACAGTTCTGCTACACTTCTGAGTGTGTTCCATACATGTGGAGGTGTTGAGTCTATTACATCAGAGTTTATCTGGAAGAGAATGGATTCTAAATCATCACTATTTGCAAATTCAGACTTGTTAGCATATTGTATTATGACCATCATTGCTTGATCCATGGGGCTACATTTTATTTCATGTCCTTTACACTTGGACAAAACACTTTAAACTTTTTTCTTAAGAATAATAATGTCCAAAGAACAATCTGACAATATTGAAATTCCCTGCCCTTTAAAGCTGGGCAGTTCTCTGTTCCTTTTCACCTCTTGTAGTATGGTTTTTGCATGTTGGTGCCTGAACAAGCAGGAGATAATCAGACCTGGGTGGTAATTGTCGAGATCGGATTCTGTGTACTAATTTGAGGGCATGATCAAAACTGATATTTAGGAGCTAATGTGAGAGAGATGATAACAATGCTCTCAAGTACCCTTTTCCCTCTTTCTCTATTACTCTATAGATTTGTATGCGGTTCTGATGGGTAACTTCTGCTAGGAAACACCTATTATTATACCTATTCATTCTTAAATTCATTGTAATATTTATTAAAACCTCACTTCACTGATGATGTTGGATTTTTAATAACTATTAAGGAAGAGCTACTTTTAGAAAATGACCCTTTCCTGCTTAAAACCTCTGGAGGCAAACTTGCATTAACCTGTAGCTGAAGGTCTCTGTGTGCTCAAGCCCTGAATGATGTGTGAACACTAATCTCAGAGCGGAAGCATAGGCCTGGGTGTGGGTGGTGTTATGGTTCCTTTGGCATGATGACCATTTGCCAGCTCCCAGTAACTTGATTAACTTCAAAGAGGCCTCCCCTGTCACAGGCAAATGTTAACTGACAACTGGGCAGCCCCCTTTTTTTGTTCCTCCAGTAAAGCAGGCTTCAGTCCCAGTTGAGAGGGAGCTATCCCAGAACTGGCTTCAAGTGACTACAGAGGAGAGGTTTCTCATTTTCTTGTCCACAACTCTGGGGTGAGAAGGGTTTTACCATCTTGGAAGTAGGCAGAGAGAGGCGCTGTGGGATTGGTATTTTAAGACCACATAGGAACGGCTGCAAAAATGGGTAGGATCCCCCTCCAGGAACTTTAAAACTACTGGTTATGGAGGGGCCAAGAGTCATCCTCACTGGCAGGCAAGTGGCAGGCATAAATATGGCACCCCTTAGCACACTCTTCTGAACACTTTGGACCTATGGAAGAACATAGGAAGGACTGCACTTACGGTTTCAGACGTGGGAGGAGACCTGATAGGCTGGACCTGCTTCCACTTACAACCATGATAAAGAAGTGTACTTCAAAGGTCAGTTGGCTGATTTCTTGTTAAGCGTCATGGTCTTAAGAAGCTGGAAGAAGTATTTTCCTGAGGAGCCCATTGGGCCAGTTCCAACTAGACCAGCCCTGGAATCTGTTGATGGCTTCTGAACAGCTTTAAAGAAACACCTTACTCTGAAACAAGCATCTTTATATTTATCTATTGCAGAAAGCAGAGGGCAACTGGACACTGTGTGAATGTATGTTTTTTTGTTGTTATTAGGAATCTTTAAGTAACTTTTACAAAAAATGTAAACAGCAAAAGATTCGGAGTCAACACATTATCAGATGGGCGATAACAGGTATCATCATATATTTATGTCTACAGGATAAACACCTGATGGTATGTCAGAAAGAGGGCTGCCCTTTCTCATTAAAACATGTCTGTGCGTAGGCGAACGATGGCATTATAATCATACGTCCGTATGAAAGGCAATCATTAATTATGGGTTGATTTATAGTCCTGGCCCCTTGATATACCGACGTATAAAAATTGTTTTCTAGAGATGTTCTATTTTGATTTGTGTTTTTGTTGAAATGACGGATGTGTTGCAGTAATTATGTAATATTTTAGAAACCATGAGACCTATATACTTCATTTTGGTATCAAAACATAGGTCTCAGAAAATAACTCCTCAGAGCAACCCTTCTGCCAATTTTCAAAATTACCGCTCTATTATGATGTGCTTTAGCCAGCATATTGGTAATTTATTTCAATATTGTTTTTGTTTCAAGTTTTCTGTTGATTCAAATTCGAAAACATGAAGGAAGCAGGTGCTAGCAGAGGATCTTTACCTCCTGACAGTTTTGTTAACTATAAAATCTAAGAACTACTTCAACAAAGAAAAATGGAAAGGGGCGACCAATCGGTCCCCCCGAACGTATGGTGGAGTGCCCCGATCCCCCCGGGAAGCCATCTTGGGCGGGAGGCGAGTCCCGGCTGGTATGCCCGAAGCGGCGTAGCCGGGGCGCGCCTTTTCCCGCCCTAGAGTGGGTTGTCCTAGACACTGAAGCAACCAGCCACGCCCCCGGAGGCGGGCGGAGGCGGGTTTACGCCCGCCCGAAGAAGGATGAAAGGAGCGACAAGCCAAAGTAGCATCCTCTTGTTCCTGTGCTCTGAAGCTGCACCTCCCCGCTACACGTGAGCTCGAGACGGAACGAAGAGCCAATTTTGAGCGTTGTAATTTTGTCTTTTTCTTTCAGAGATCATCGTTCGAGAATGCCGGGCAAGAAGGTCGGAAAGCGGGTCGGTACCGATCAGATGCTCCGCATGCTCGTGAAAGACATGGCTGAGATGAAGAAGCAGATGGCGGCAATGAATGGTGTAGGAGGCCCGAAGCGAGTTGTCGGACCAGCATTGCCGGGAGTAGTCCATAGCGGGAGAGGTAGAAGGTCCAAGAGGGGGGCAACTGGGGGAGAGACCCCGGTTCCTGAGGCGCCGCCTGCGCTCCCCGATACACCGACGGAAGCCCCGATCCCGGTCCCGAAGGAGGGGCAACCAATCCCGGTTGTAGTCACCCCTGTGAATGGGGAGGATATGCCTCCCGAGTTGGCTGCACAGCTGGCAGCGTGGTTGGGAAAAGATAGCGAAGGCACCACGGCGGACGACGCCAGGGCAGTAATGAGGCAGTTGCGGCAGTCAAGAGAGGCCGCGAATGCACCATGTCCTTTTGTTACCCCGCAGGCTCCAGTGGGTGAAACCGCATCGGGCAAGAGTTCGGCAGCGACTACGGTTACAGCCTCTAGTTCAGGTAAGCAGCGACTGCCGATTGCGGGGGAGGGGTCTGTACCCTCGAGAAGGGAGAAAGTGGCTCAGCATATCCCGATTGAAATCAAGGAGAGGATATGGGGTGAGAAATATGTGAACATTTTTTCTTTGCTAACTGATCATTATGAGATCGAGCATGTGAAGGGTCAAAAAGAGTTTTTGCACCCAAGTGTTTGGCGCGCCAAGATGGCCGCTTTTAAGGTCGATGAGAACATAGGTAATTGGGGCAGAGCATTTGGCATTTTCACTTCAATTATGGGGGAACGAAGGCCGGAAATGTTGGCCGAGTTACCCGTGTACCAGACACGTATTATGGAGTACTCTCAGTCATATGAGGGCAATCAGTGGTTTTGTTATGATAATATTTTTAGGAAGGCCAAGGAGTTCGACACATCTCTGACGTGGGATTGTTACGACTCCATTTCTTGGCAAAAGATGGAAAAAACAGGCATGTTAAAGGCACCATTGGTGGGGGGAAGCGGGGGAGAGTTTTCCCGCCATTCATCTGGGGCGCCCTTTCGGGCAGGTTCAAGTAATGAGCATCACTCGAGATCAAGTGGCAATACAGGCAAAAAGGGCATCTGCTGGAATTTTAACAGAGGAAAGTGTACGAGGCCCCAGGGGTCATGCAAGTTTAGGCACGACTGTGGGGGGATGTGGGCAATCCTCGCATCCTGAGACCATGTGCAGAGCCAAGACGGGTGATAACGGAGGTGGGTGAAGCGCCAAACAGGTCTGAAATAGTCCGAGGGGCGCCTCTACCTACCCCGGTTGATACCATGGCAATGATCCCTTGGCTCAATGAATACCCGGATCATGTCTCCGCTGGGGTGTTGCGAGATGGGTTTTCATATGGATTCCGCATCCCAGTGGGGAATTTTCAGGGTAAGACACAGTGTAGGAACCAACTGTCGGTCCTGCAGAATACGGCGGTGGTACAGGCGAAGATTGTGAAAGAGTTGACCCGGGGTCGGGTTGCCGGACCATTCGACACGCCACCAGTTGCTAACTTTGTTTGTTCCCCTTTGGGAGTGGTCCCCAAGAAGGACCCGGGCGAGTTTCGATTAATACATAACTTGTCCGCCCCGAGAGGTCTTTCGGTGAATGATGCGATAGACCCGGAGGTATGTTCGGTGCGGTACGCATCTTTCGATGAGGCCGTCGCCATGTTGAATCGCCTGGGGCCCGGAGCGCTGATGGCCAAATCAGACATCGAGTCAGCATTCCGGTTGCTCCCGGTACACCCAGACGATCAGCGTCTCCTCGGTTTTATGTTTCAGGGGCGCTATTACATGGATAAATGTATGCCAATGGGATGCTGCATATCTTGTGCTTATTTTGAGAAATTCAGTTGTTTTTTGCAATGGGTTTTCACAAGAATGACGGGGTTTCAGCATGTTATGCATTATCTTGACGATTTTCTGTTCCTGGGTGCAGCTGGGGATCCAGAATGTGCGCAAGCTTTAAATGAATTTTGTGGTCTGATGAATCAGTTTGGTGTGCCATTGGCACCAGGTAAGACGGTGGGGCCATCAACTTCCCTCGAGTTTCTCGGAATAGAGCTCGATTCACTGGAAGGTTGCTTCCGGCTGCCCAAAGAAAAGGTGGGGAGATTCAGGGCCTCCCTTGAGGCATGTATTCGGGAAACCAAGGTGAACTTGCATCAATTGCAGCAAACTGTGGGTCAGTTGAATTTTGCCCTTAGAGTAATGCCAATGGCCCGCCCTTTCTCCCGCTCGATTGCTCAAGCCATGGTCGGTCTTAAAGAAGGGCACCATCGCACGAGGCTCTCAGCCGAGATTCGCCAGGACATGTGCATTTGGTTGGCATTTCTGGCGGATTTCAATGGTCGGGTGGTCTGGAACAAGCCGGCGGTGTCCTCTGAGGAGTTGGGGCTGTGGACAGATTCAGCGGGGAGTATAGGCTTTGGCGCCATATTCGGTAATCACTGGTCGGCCCAAAAATGGCCGTCATGGTGGCACGAGTGTGGGCTGACGAGCAACATTGCGTTTCTCGAACTGTTCCCTATTCTGGTGGCCCTACAAACATGGCCTGAGGGGTTCCGGGATCACTCTGTGGTGTTCTGGTCAGATAACATGACCGTGGTTGAGTGTATCAATAGTCAGGCAGCACGATGCAAATGGATTCTGAGATTGCTTAAAGAAATTGTGTTACTATGTATGCAATTGAACGTACTCTTTAGGGCTAGACATGTGCCAGGAGTACTGAATCAGGCGGCTGATGCGCTTTCTCGTTTCCGTATGCAGGCCTTCTGGGGTTTTCTGCCCACAGCGGACCCGGTGTCGGCACCATTCCCCGAACCTCTCTGGTCTCTCGGTGGCCCGAACTGCAAAACCTCATGGGAGAGAGTTTAGCACCCAGGACGAGGAAGGCATATGAAGGGGCGTTCCGTTCTTATCGGTCCTTTTTGGGATCGGTTAGGGGGGAGCTTTGGGGCCAGGAAGAATATGTCGTAAAGTTTTTGCTGTCGTTACATCAGGCAGGCAAAACGGTAGCCACGGCCCAGAGGCATCGGGCCGCCATTTCCTTCATGGCGCGGGCTCATGGGATCCAGGACCCTACTGCATCTTTCTTAGTACAGAAAGCGCTGCGTGGGTGGCAACGCCTTGAGGGTCGCAGAGTAGATGAAAGGCACCCGATAGGTCTGGAGAGGTTGGCTCTGTTATTTTCCGTTCTCCCTGCGACTTGTTCATCCCAGTCTGAAACAGTGTTATTCAGGGCCGCTTTTGCATTAGCATTCCATGGGGCTATGCGGGTAAGCGAACTGGTGGCGAGGAACAAGCAGGATACGGGGGGGGACTGTGCCGAGAGCACGTTCTAGTTAAGGGGGATACGATGATGGTCTTGTTTCCCAGGTCCAAGACCGATCAGGGTGCGATCGGGGACAGTATAGTAGTCCATCGGAGTCCCGGATCTCCCATGTGCCCCGTCGTATGCGTTGAGGAATATTTGGCGCAGAGGGCGGCATCATGGGGGGGGGACCCTGTTGAGGCACACTGATGCCACCCCACTGACGAGGTTTCAGTTCCAGCGGGTGCTAACAATGGCAATTTCGGCCGCGGGCTTGAACCCGGGCGATTTTGGGACCCATTCCTTCCGGATAGGGGCTGCTACAGAGGCTACAGCCAGGGGTCTTAGTGCGGAAAAAGTGAAACAATTGGGGCGTTGGTCCTCGAACTGTTACAAAAGGTATGTGCGGTTGCACATGTTGTGAAGCTGTAATCATGTACTCACGCTTCTTGTTTTTGTTTGGTTTACAGTTTCGCAAGCTTACGAGGCGGGGCGGACTGTGCAGTCGACCCGACACCTGGGAACCAGTGGTCAAAGATCACCGGCTGCGGAAAAAGTGGTGTGGGTCGTGGGCCACTCATACGTGAGGCGTGCCGGGGACGTATTCAAAGCAGGTGACATGATTCACATGGCTGGGGAATACGGGTACAGGGTGACCTTCTACGGAAGGGGCGGGCTCTGTATTGACCAGTTTCAACCTTTTGTTGAGGGTTTGTTAGGGCGGACAAGGTCACCGCCATCTATAATCATAGTGCATCTTGGGGGCAATGATTTGGTGACCACTGGTAGACGACTACTTCTCGAGGCGATACTATCCACAGTGAGTTGGTTGGCGAGAAGGGTTCCAGGGTGCACAATTGCATGGTCCCATATGATTCCACGAAAAGTGTGGCGGGGGGCGAATTCTGTGTCTGCTATAAATCATTCGGTGAAGAAAGTAAATAACAAGTTGGCTAGACTGTTTCGTACAAGTGCATTGCATTCGATTCCTCATGGTTGTATCAGGGGGGACAGTATGTATCTAGAGGATGGGGTCCATTTGTCCCGGGTGGGGAATACTTTACTCATAGGAGACCTCGTAGCTTGGCTAAAGAGTTTACAGCATGACCTTTAGGTAGGAGTTTTGTGGGGGGTCCGGATAGCCGGTCAACTATCGGGCCTGTGGCGGTAAGGTCATGAAAGGTGAGCAGTAATTGGAAGATCCCTATGGGGGGGGCGTCACCCATTACGGATGGGAGCGCCCGGGGGGAGGTGGCCATTGGCCCCTCAATGGGGAGGCGGTCCCTTCTAAGGATGGGACGCCGAAAGGAAAGGGAAGGCGGTCAAGGCCCCTCCCTGGATAGGAGGGACTACGGGCCCCTCCTGGGAATTTCCCGGGGCCAGGACATCTGCGACGGCAGATGTGGTAAGTTGTGTGGGGTGGGGAGGGGGGTCCACGCTACCTTCTAGACACCTCACACGAGTCCTCGGACGACCTTAAAATGGCGTCGAGTTAATTGGGGCCCCCGTCAAGACAAGGGAAATTGGTATGTGCACATGAGGTACAGTCCTATGTGTAGCCGCCCCTCACAAGTGAGGGGGTAGTTCTGGTTTAGGGATCTGACACCGGTTACGACCTTGCCGTTGGCCCTTAACGTTAGGATGTACAATTTCAATTTAAGAATGTTTTGTAGGATGTTAGTATCGGCTAGGAGAACCTTTGTATTAGAGATATGTTAAGGTCAGCCAAAACATCGTTATATGGAAATGGAATTGTACATGATATGAAACTGTTATTTTAATGTTTTAATTTTGTTTCATATTTTAATAAATACGGCCGGGAGGGTAACTCCCTCCCGCCTTCCAAAAGTTCAGAAATGTTTCCGTATTCCCATTCTTGGGGATTGTGTTGAGAGGGGGTGGCGGGTATCTCAGCCATATGGAAAGGGGCGACCAATCGGTCCCCCCGAACGTATGGTGGAGTGCCCCGATCCCCCCGGGAAGCCATCTTGGGCGGGAGGCGAGTCCTGGCTGGTATGCCCGAAGCGGCGTAGCCGGGGCGCGCCTTTTCCCGCCCTAGAGTGGGTTGTCCTAGACACCGAAGCCGCCAGCCACGCCCCCGGAGGCGGGCGGAGGCGGGTTTACGCCCGCCCGAAGAAGGATAAAAGGAGCAACAAGCCAAAGTAGCATCCTCTTGTTCCTGTGCTCTGAAGCTGCACCTCCCCGCTGCACGTGAGCTCGAGACGGAACGAAGAGCCAATTTTGACCCACCCACCAGCCCCTGGAGACAGCAAGTGGTCTGAAGTGAAGTTGTGATGTGGTAACTCAATTTTCGTACAGGTTACTTGGATTAAAAGTTGTGATTCCTTATGCAATAAAGTGGTAACGCGATTTTCTTACAGGTTGCTATGATTAAAAGTTGTGATTCATTGTGCAATAAAGTGGATAATTTCTTACAGTATGTTTTTCGAATAAAGTATTTGCACCAGTGTTGATCAGTGATGATTCGGCAGTTCATACATTGAGCATCTTCTGTCTTTTGTGATTAATCCTTTTTAGTTTAATGTTGTATTTATTTTCGGTCGGGCGGTAAGGTCATGATCGGTGAGCAGTAATTGGAAGATCCCTATGGGGGGGGCGTCACCCATTACGGATGGGAGCGCCCGGGGGGAGGTGGCCATTGGCCCCTCAACGGGGAGGCGGTCCCTTCTAAGGATGGGACGCCGAAAGGAAAGGGAAGGCGGTCAAGGCCCCTCCCTGGATAGGAGGGACTACGGGCCCCTCCTGGGAATTTCCCGGGGCCAGGACATCTGCGACGGCAGATGTGGTAAGTTGTGTGGGGTGGGGAGGGGGTCCACGCTACCTTCTAGACACCTCACACGAGTCCTCGGACGACCTTAAAATGGCGTCGAGTTAATTGGGGCCCCCGTCAAGACAAGGGAAATTGGTATGTGCACATGAGGTACAGTCCTCTGTGTGGCCGCCCCTCACAAGTGAGGGGGTAGTTCTGGTTTAGGGATCTGACACCGGTTACGACCTTGCCGTTGGCCCTTAACGTTAGGATGTACAATTTCAATTTAAGAATGTTTTGTAGGATGTTAGTATCGGCTAGGAGAAACTTTGTATTAGAGATATGTTAAGGTCAGCCAAAACATCGTTATATGGAAATGAAATTGTACATGATATGAAACTGTTATTTTAATGTTTTAATTTTGTTTCATATTTTAATAAATACGGCCGGGAGGGTAACTCCCTCCCGCCTTCCAAAAGTTCAGAAATGTTTCCGTATTCCCATTCTTGGGGATTGTGTTGAGAGGGGGTGGCGGGTATCTCAGCCATATGTGTCATATTCCAAAATAATCAAAAAGAAAATCTAACATCAACTGCAGCTGGACAGAAGAAAGTTTGAGAATGCCTCAGAAATATGGCATGATGAAGATCGCAAAAGATTGAAACTGATGGGTGGAGAGGATCAAATATTTTATCATTGTAACAAGTGCTACAAGTCATATACAATGGAAAAAGGCCTAGATTTTCTTTTCCAAAATTTTGCAGAAGCCGGTGAATTGCAACAAGAATCCGAGTCTTCTGAGAAAGCGACGACAACCAAACCCAATGCCCATCCACTTAGATGATTGATGGCTAAACCCTTTGTCCACCTACAACAACTGATCAGAAAGCAGAGGATCTTCAATGTTTTATCTGTGCTTCAGCCAGAACAAGGGGTGAAGGGATTGACGAAAGAGCAAAGTACAAGTACTATAAGAGTCTTAAATGGCAAACATGTTTTTATCAGCAGCTATTTTCTCCCAAGATGACGTTTTCAGATGAGTAGTTGATCTAAACCGCAAGTTGAATGTATTTGCAGTGTATTTGTTTGCCCACCCCAACTGCATGCATGTATACATTTGACTATATGAATTTACAATGAGCTCCAAGCAGCAACATAACCGCCAGCCTTCAGTTAAGTTTGCACTCTTTGAAAAAGCAAATTAAGTTTAAAGCTACTTTTGAGTGCTGACCATAAGTTCACACCCAGTGTGATCAGAAAAACAATGGCTAACATTGATGACATTGTATTGAGTTATAATAATGAAATGAAGATGTTTCTGATGAGAATGTACAATGACAGAATTTGTTTTCCTCAGTCTAACAAAAAGAATGAGCCACTTATAATTTTCTCAATGTATTCAAATCCTGAAGATCTTGCTGCCAAAATAAGATCACAGGAACTAGTAAAATCAGTATGAACCATTTTAAGAAATGTCCTGAAACATTTAGATTTTGGACTTTATGACAAGTTTTGTGATGCCCCAGAGCTCTGCAAATCATGGGAGTCAACAAGAATGCCTCATGTTGTCTTCCCATTTTTTACATCATCATTTAATATCAGCAAACCAAAACTGTTACAAACTATAGTTCTTGAGCTCAGAACAGAAGCCAACAACAGTGATGATGGCTTTGAAGATATAAGCAAAGAAGTAGAAGACAATCCCATGAACTGACATGCTTATGCTATGATGCAAATGTACTATTGTTTCCAAATCATATTTTATGAATTGCATCACTGCAATAAAGAAATCTCCACTACACTTGATGACTTCCCATGCAATCTATGAAAAGTGCAGAAGTAGAGAGCTAATCACTTCAATGAATAGGATTGGTGCATCAACAATTTATAATGATATAGTTCAGAGCAGGAACTTGTTAGCAGCTCATGATACTAAATCTTGTGAATTCAACAGCACACGACTTCCTAAGTCACTTTACCGGGAAAGGATTTACAATTGCTCCTATTCATTATTTTGATTTTGAAGGCATGTTTTTTTTTGTCTGGAACATCCAGCACACATGATACTGCCAAGGTGGTTTTTCAAGACTGTATCAATAAAGTAGCTGCTGGAAATACAAGCGGTGTCAGCTGTAGGCATAAAAAACAAAGCTGCAAACTTGTAATTCAAATGCCTTGCCAATGCGTACAAAATCTCTACAAGCCAGTCTACCAGAAGGTTTCAAAGTGGCTGAGGACATGAATCTTCTTCTACCTGATGCTATGGTCCGCAAGTCTGACTTAACTGAATTTGTCATATCGCTCATTCGGTGAGGTGCTGAAGGACGAAAAATTGCCAATTCCTCTGTGGGCTGGAATTCAGGCTCTGATCTCCTAGAACACCGTCCCATTGAAGAAGATTGGGTTTTTACCAGCAATACTATCTCGAGTCACAAACTACACAACAGTATACACACCTCTAAATAATTTCCAAAATGTGCATGCTCAGCTTGAAGACCAGCTTATCCTGACAATTTTCTGAGATAAAGGTCTTTTCTGTATTGTAGCTGACATTGTTATGAGCAATCCAGTAGAATTTGATGATCTTTATCCAATGATGGGCATTTTCTACATGACAAAAGTTGTGTTGCAGTGTGTAGGAAGTTATGTCAGTGGATGCCGCATAGCCAACGCACCCTTTGAGGCTGAAATCTTTGGAAGCAAAACTGCCTAGTCAGTATTGAGTGAATCTCATTATGTCTGTTTGTTACAAAATATGCCATCATATCAGAGGTTATGGAAACATTGAGTTGGAATGCTTTTTGGAGCAAAAATGTCAATTTAGTTTTGCACATCTCACTTCAGAAGTGAACAAGGCACGGGGTGCACTTCATTCAAAAGACATAATACAAAACCAGGCAATGTTCAATACACTCAGTTTAAAATCAGAAAACCTAAAAAAGGAGTTTGTCAAAGTATGTGAAGAGAAATCAGAACTGTGCAAGTACTGGAGTAATGTTTTACACATGCTAGATCCAGTGAAAAACCTGGTACATGCTTATCTGGAAGGTGCTTGGGAGCTGCACAGGAAGACTGTGGAGTCACTGATTACAGTATTTTTCAAACATTTTATAGGTTTTAGCACCCAATCATTATCTTCTCAACTAAACTTCACACTGATCTTTCTCTACATATGCATAAATGCTCGTTTAATGTGTCCATGCACTGAAAATCACATTTGTGGAATGTTACTTAGCGGGATGGATCTCTTGAACTCAATGTACCGAAGATCGTCACATGTGTGACAGTCAGAACTCATTTTCCACACATGCTCAAGGTATTTTTCTACGTCTTTAAAGTCACATTCTACTTCTGTCTCATCAAATCCTTTTAAACACTTAATAGCCTCAGTAGTTAAAGCTCAAAGCCTTGCTCCAATTTTGCCCTTTTGTCATCATCCATAAGAATATGTGCCTTGATAAGAACACTGGGTATCTTTGGGTCAAGTTTCTTATACAGAACATGAAGTGGGCCATAATGTATCCATAACTCTGACAATCCTTGACTTATGAACATTACAACAAATCTAGACAGCACATTCATAAAATCTGTGTCATATGACAGTAGAATGACTCAATTGAAACCATTATGAACAGCCCACTCAACATGTGGCACAACACAAAGGTCAGCTTCCTACATTTTGCTGTTATATTTTATAACAATATGGCCTGTACCTTTTGAATATATCTCTGCAGGTGCCAACTCCTCATTGATAGTCATTCCACTTGCAATACATGGAAATTCTGGGTTCACACAAGCATTAGCTATGTTTTATCGAGTTAACATTTCCAAGTTCATTTTTTTAGATGTTGATAACCAGTGTTTATCAAGTTGCACTGGTATATAGGTGTACAACATTTGCTAAAACCTACAAAATGTATAAAGCATCTACCCACAGAACTTACAAGTACATGCACTTGCAACACCTGTGCTACAAAAAGATGTCCCTGTTGATATGCATTTCTCAAATGTTCAGCATTCTACAAATGTGCCATTAGCGATTGCCAACACAAATAAATAAAGTGAACTATGAAAATGTGTCTAAAAATGGAGTGATATATTTTTTTTTTGATATTCGGATCATAAACATAGGTTGGTGTATAAATAAAATAATTCAAAATTATTATTATGTGTTTCTTTTATATATTTATATATATATGTCTCTTTTATCTCTGCTAAAGCCTTTATTTTGGAAAATGGTGGAAGGGTTGCTCTGAGGAGTTATTTTTTGTCTTTATAAGACTACTTGACCCCAAAACCTATGTCTCGACACCAAAATTAAGTATATAGGTCTCATGGTTCCTGAAATATTACATCATCACTGCAACACATCCACCATTTTTAGAAATGTTGTCCTGAAAAATTAAGCTTGTATAAGCAATGTTTAACCTTGCTACATTACTTCTCAAATGATCAAAAACATAAATAAAAAAGGAAAATCTTTGGACAATTTTGTTTGCATCAGGACTAAGCCACGCAGATATCCACAGAGAGACAGGTTCATATTTTACAGAGTCTTCTATGTATGGAAAATCTATCTACTCGTGACATATAATGTAAGATGTTCAGGGCAGCACAGGAAGGAGCAGTAGGCAAAATCCGTTCTTTTCCACTTGAAGTTCAGAGTAATTAGCATTCCCCCACAGCTCACATCATTAACTGCAGTGGGAATGCATTGTCTTATCAATTTACAGTAAGGGTGATATAGGTTTACCCCCACTTGGTCACATCATTTTAAACACAGCACCTACAGACTGGCTCAATTTGAGTCAATGATTGTGGATGTTAGGTGTCCAGTTGCCCAAGGAATCAGAGAATATCCCTCAATAAAAGAAGCTGTTAGCTCAGTCTAGTCTATAATTGCCAATGGCAAAGATGCTCATTGTAATGCATTTGGGATCACAGGCCATATGTGTGATTTGTCATTTTTGTAATCAAGCTGAGGTCAGCTATTAACTGGATAAATGTAATGGTAAGACAGCGCAACGCTTTAGGAGCACAAGCTATGCGCACTCCATCATCTATATATAAAAGTGCAAGGGTATGTACTTTATTGACCAATGGGAACATCTAGGCAAGCTTAGATAAGTGTTGAGATTTTTTATATAAACAACATAAATTAGTGGCACAAGCACACACCACTGTCAAACCTTCCCTAGTAGGGAAAATGTGCACCCCACCAGTACATATCTGCCCATGGCTGTAAGGTTCTAATGAAGAGCAGACAAACCATTTACTAGGACCAAATTCAAGCCCGGATGAAGTGGGGGCAGCCAAACTCTGGAGCGACTAACATTGTCAAACACTGATGACAAATCCATAATAGCCAGGTGCAATGGGCAGTGCCTTGCTATAGTATATTTCCCAATAATTAAATATTAGATTTAGACACTGTTCCACTGTACCTAACTTCTCCCTGAATTCATACTGACAGCAAATTATGATGTTATTCACCTTTGCCCACTTCTGTAATCGATTATGAATTATTTTACTAATTATTTTCACTGTGGTGACTTTAAGGACAGTTGATTACTAGCACTTTGTGCCAGAGTGATCCCCTTTTTTTAAATATAAATATCAGAACTACTAAAACAATTTGACCAAGAAATGGGTAACTGATTAGGGACAAGACAGTTTCAATTTTGGTCAGGAGAGGTGTCCACAGATCTATTTTGCATTTTACTAGGTCTACAGGCATCCTTTTGGGACCCGTGGACTGGCCGATATGGCTCTCTCTTATGACATCCAATACTTACAATTGTTCAAATATCACCTTATTATTTGTGCCATGGCCATGACAAAGAGCGCTTAGTTGACTGCAGCCAGAAGGCGCACAATAAATGTCCTTAAAATGCACCACCCACTCATTGCCTGTGAAATGACAACTTAAATGTTCCCAGTTCAAGTGTTCAATTTAATAGCATTAACTGTGCACCAAAACACTGTTTCATCTCTCTTGTGAAATCACGTAGCAGGAGTTCCCAGCAGGGGTGTAACACAGGCTGCCTGGATGAAGTCTGCTGCACGCAGTGGCGTAACAAAACCTAATGGTGCCCCCCTGCAAGGTGGGATGAAGGGGCCCATTCACCTACATTCAATCTATGTCCCTCACCTTTAACCTTTGCAAGGACTTTCAGAACCACACAGCTCATAGACACTTTCAGTAGAACTATTCCCAGTTTACACAAATCTTCTGACTGTGGATTGAAAAAGTTTTGCAACTCAAGTGAAAAAAGGACTATAGGCTGAGCACACTAAATGGCATCAACCAAACTGGGTGCTAAACTGGGGAGTAGGTATGTTACTGATTCAAGAAAGAGAGGCATCGGACACAAATTACTATTATTCTTGGTGTATGCAATGCTGGTACTGGCAGAGAGGAAATCAGAAGATCTAAAAAAATGTTTTATTTAAGTGAGGAAATGGCAGAGTCGGAATACAAACGACTGTAGACAAGAATGAAAATCAATCAATCAGAATGCTTATGTAGTGCAAACGCAAAAAGCACTAAGCACTGAACACTGACAAGCTCAAAACTTTGTTTCATGATTTAGGGGCATGGTAGGCAGAAACCTTGCAGTTTTCTATTAAACCATGAACATGTGTTTGAAGATGTTGGGGCCTCTGTCTGATCTTATAGACAGGAGTCTAAACCCAGGTTTTTTTTGTCAATTTATCACAAAAGGGAGATGTGTAGAACACCAGAAAGAAGATGGAGGAAGAGAGAATAGGAGGAAGACACAGCTTGCTATAGTAACCACCTGCAGCTTCATTAGGAACTGGAAAAGGCAAACATATGTATTATATTACTACAATAATGGAAGCCATAACATTGTGCTGTTAGGGGGTTCAGTTAGCTTACTCATCCATCAGGCCTCTTCCTGATGGCATTACCTCCACAGAGATTGATGACAGACTGGGACTCCTGCCTTTCAACACAAGATCATTATAATCCAACACAAAATATGAATATTATGTAATCAGGATTTCAATTTGTTTTCTACCTATCTCTCTGGGTGAGGCCCCATTGGGTCTTTGTCCAGCAGCATGTTGTGGTGTCTGCCCCTGTTATGGCAAGAGGGTGTGGTCTCACAATAGAGTACAACTACTGTTGTGACTCTTCACCTTAAAACAAGAACGTCCACCCATGGATGACTGACAATTTTAGGCCAGGTTCTTATTTGCCGATTTTGACCAAGTGACGGAGGGAGTAGTACATGAAGTGATCCAGCAGCATGTGTGTACGTTTTACTTACCACAAGGTTCTGTAGTTTCACTTTATTGAGTGCCATTTCCTTCTTTTTATCTCCTGTTTAAAGTTAGAATGTGTGGTTGTAACTTTCGCAGCATCCCCTGGACTAGAACGCAAAGCTTTGTACAACTGTCAATTTTCGTGGCAGTGCACAGTTTCAAACCAGCATGGCTTGGCATGTTCTTTGCGCATGAACCTTAATAAGCCTAAATGAATGCAAATACAAATACACATTTTTCAAATGCATTAACCATGTGAGTCATGGTGTTTCCCTCTGTAAAGCAGGGCAAAAAGCAGTCAAAATTGCTTTGGAGAGTGGGAGAAAGAAAATGCTAGGGCTGGACGAATCCTAAACAATTCTAAGCCTTTTGCTATGTGGTTTGGCATGGCGTAGGTTTTGTGTTGGATGCTCCACAGTCAAGGGGGTATGGTCCCTGTAGTTCGCATCCCAAATTTCCCCCTGTTTAAAATATTCAAGTGGACCCTGTGACGGAAAAATATAATCAATAACTGAGGCATAGCCTCTTCCAATGAAAGTTGGAATTCTTCCATCACCACATATCACAATCTCAAACACGTAGATGAAATCATGTGCAGTGATATAGTAACCCAATTCTTTGCCCCTGCAATCCCTGAAATTGTCAGTAGTGTCAATTTCTTGTAAGCTAAGATTGAGAGGGTTAACCAGTACTTTGGCATTGAAGAGAATAATAATAGTGTGTTTAAAGGCCTGGCTACTTTTACTATGTACCTGCTCCACAACACTAAACAGCAAGCATAATTTGCATTGGTGGTGGACCTAAATTAATTGTTCTATAAATTAAACTAGCATTAACAAAAATGGTGACATCCCTTTATATACACAATCTGAATTACAGCACTACCTGTTTCTGACAAAGTTGCTGATACCTTTAGAGACAAACTAATCCATGTCGTCAATCAACCTTTTGCACTCCTAGATCTAATGGGGCTAACAGGCACAGAATAGCATGCAAACCCTTTAAAAAACTAGAGAAGTTGACCAAGTCAGCTGAAAAAGGATTATATCATACTTGCTTTCCAGATCTTACCATTGAAGTTGTTCCATATCAGACTTAATACTGGCTGCATTCCGGCTCATGAGACTGATAGTAGGTGATACATGAATCTCCGGGGTAGTTAGCTCTGGTACTCTCAGAACAGGTCCTATAATGTAACCAGTGATTGTGGGATCTGGTTTGAGTTAATCAAAGAGAATTAAATTGGCCAGTCTATTGTCTATTGTATCTATTCTGTAATGTTGCACTATTGTAGCAAGGTTCATGTGCGGATTTTAGCAAGACAGGAAGAAGGGGATGCGGCCTATTACAAGCAACCTGAGCTAGATACCTTGATTGGAAAGATACGTCTGACCACTATAGGCTGCCAAGCATGGTAAAGAACTGTACTGTAAATTTGTGGGCACAATTTAAGGACCGACAATCAATGCACGTTTTTGTATACTTGCTTTTGGTGTGGAAGATCTGGAGACACTCATGTGAGGGTACGGCCAACTATACCTCTTATTTGAAATGGATGTCAAGAGAAAATGAAGGTGTCCTCCCAGGATTTTATTGTCATTTGGTTTGGGAAACTGAATCACAATAAAATCCTTGGAAGACACACTCATTTTCAGTTTGCAACTACGGGAATTGTGTTGGTAATATAGGGTCTGGTGAACAATTGAGACTTAGGGGCAGATGTATCAAAATTCCATTTTGCGATTTCTAAATAGCGATTTTTAAGGAATCGCTATTTAGAAATCACAAAATGGGATGTATGTAAAAAATCGCAATTTTTTTGTGATTTCTTAATCTTTCTTATTTGCGAATTCGCAATTTGCGAATTCGCAATTAAGGAATAATTTCCCATTCATTCCTATGGGCCAGGAGCCCATAGGAATGATTGTGAAATTAATCTCAATTTGCGATTCGCAATTTGCAAATCGCAATTTGAGAATAATTTCAAGGGTGCAGGGGTGTCTCAAGGACACCCTGCTGCACCCAAGAAATGTACATGTGTGTGCATATGGCGCACATACATGCCCTATGGGCATGTGTGTGCGTCACATGCCACATTCAAAAATGCCGAATTTTGCATTTTTAAAAGAATTCGCAAATTAACATCAACTACAAGTTGGTGTTGATTTGCGATTCCTTAACCAAAATTCGCAATTGAAAAATGCTACATACATAGCATTTAAGGAATCGCAAAATTGTGATTCCTTAAATGCTATGGCAAAATAAGGAATTGCAAATTTTAGCGATTCCTTAGTTTGCGAATTTTTGATGCATGCCAAAACATACAAATATACCGTTTGTGATTCGCAAACGGCTTGATACATCTAGGCCATGGTTCTCTCTGATCTCTATAATAATTGGTAGCAAATGTTCATTCTATTAAAATCTGGCTAAGCATGGCTCAACATTCATTCAGCAACAAAAAGTCAATACCATCCTGTATAGGTACAGGGATGAGCCCCATTTGAGTCGCATTGTCATTATGCTCCATTAAATTATCAACCCTTCTTTTCCATTTAGTGGCCATAGCGGTTGGGAAAATAGGTGTGGGCGCACCCTGTGCTGGGATAGGTGATCAAGAGTCTGTTATCACATTGTCACCATGGTTATCTCTGTTTGCAATTTCTGAAAGTAAGGTGCCATTATCTAGCAAAGGTCTGTGTTTTGTGAGAGCAATTTCTTTGGCAACCACCCACACAGCTCTCTTCATAATGCTATCAATGGTGGCAATGTGGCTGGGGGAATAATATATGAATCTGGCTTAGGCTTACCCATTGTGAAGCTGAACAATAGTGCAAAGCTCCAGAGAAGCGGATGATTGAGAGGCCATCCATCCTGCTCTGGGCTCCCTCAACACAGATGGGCCTGCTCTTGACCCGGTCTTTGCCCTGGACACACCTGGTTATGCCCCATGCGCATCCTAAGCAGAAGGTATCAGTAGGAGCATTAGTAACATGAGGTTCAGAGTGAGGGGCCCTCCTCCTCCACTCCCTTCTACATTCAGAAAGAACTCTGTGACTTGCGGTCCAGCTCCTGGGTGTCCTTTGCTGCAGGAAGCAGCTGGTGCTTTAGTAGCAGAATGTGCAGGGTGAGGGTACCACCTCCTCAACCCCTCCACACACAGCAAGAACTCTGGAACTGGCAGTCCTTCATCTGTGCCATGTACATTTATCCGATGTGAATCGCCACTCTCTGCTGAAGATTCAGGTTTCTCCTGGTCTTTTCTTCAGCCTAAGATCCATTTCAGTAGGACCTCACAGAGAAGGAGTTGGACCCCTTGGTGCCCTCTTCGGCTATAGCCTGCAAGCTTGTCCAGATGTAGGAATCCTAGCTCCAAAAAAGTAAATACATCTGAACATAGAAAACTTGACCTGGAGAAAGCAGAAAAAGTGTCTGGG
Source organism: Lissotriton vulgaris (assembly GCF_964263255.1). Lineage (NCBI taxonomy): Eukaryota > Metazoa > Chordata > Amphibia > Caudata > Salamandridae > Lissotriton > Lissotriton vulgaris. Next base: position 659,423,577 of record NC_141689.1, read on the forward strand.
CGACCAAGTGTACTTGGCACAAGTTTCGAATTTCCCTGCTCAGAGCTTTTCCTGTTTAAACAAAAGGTTTCATCACCTATACAATGTTGTGAAACCCTTCTTGGATACAGTCTGCTGCCTTGCCCCCACTAAAGGACTTGTACTTCCATTTTCAAGACCAAGGGGACAATTTGCGAGGTGGTTTGTGTCACTCTGGCACCACACAACGTGGTAAATGAGCAAGGCAAGCCTTAAGTCAGATTATGAAGTCACACAGAGTTACTTTGCATGGCCCTGAGGGGCTCCATAAATCCGGAATAAGGTAACGCAGAGCAATTTCCTGTGTTGCCTTACTCTACTCTGGGAAAGTTTTTCATGGGTGTTCCATGGGTGTTCCCATGCTACGCCCATGGTTTTTGACACATTCTCAGATTTTAAGGAATTAGTAGACCTGGGAATGCACCAAAAAGCTAAGCCTTCCCAGGAGAGGCGTAACGAGGAGAAATATTGTTTTTTCTCCTTGTTACTTCCTCTTTCTTTGTGCGCTGCATTCTGTGGCATGTATGGAAAGAGTAAATGCCTCTCAGGATAGTTTGTGTGCAGGAGTGTGCTCTTTTTTGCACAAAACAATCCTGCATGCAATTCAGGCACCTTTTGCACCATGGTGAAAGGGTGCCTGTGGTGGTGCTAAGGCGTAAAAATGGCGCTAGTGCAGGGCAAAGGGCAGATATGCCCCATATTGTGTTAAATACAGCGTATTCCTGCCCTTTCCCTGACAACTTTGTAACTGGGCCCCTAGGTCAAAGGTAAAAGCTGAACCTAGTTAATGTATCCGAACCACACTTGATTAAGGTCAGCCTCAAATCACACATAGGCCCCGATCTACTTCGACCAGTTAACCTGCATTGGTGCTTAAGGTTTTTTGGCTCTATTTATATCCCTTTTTGATTTTTAAAATTGTGTTCATTACATTTATTCTCTGATTTTATACATTGGAGTGGGATTTTCATCGGGTTGTGTTTTGGGCTTTTTATTTGTTTTGGTACTTCTAAATGAGTGGTGTGGCTCACTGGTTAGAGGCGGCAGACCCAGAAGCAGAGGACGGCCCGGAACCTGGGTCCAATTCCCAATGCGGCAGAGTCGTGAACCAGGGTCAGCGGACTCGGTATTTCTTGCCTCGGTGCCTGCTCTAACCAGGGATCACACTCGGCAACTCTGGGCATTAGCTTGCCTCATCTCCACAACGGCCCCCCACAAATGCCGGGGATGCCTGGCTTCACCTTGGAGATACCCAGGATGGAACATATCACAAGGAAAGCCAGGAAAGGTTCCCCAGCTGTCTATAGTGCCAGGACGCCTCCGGTTAGCAGTGCGCTTTACAAGAAACACACATTTAAATGCTTTACACATTTTCTTAAACTGAAGCCTGTTCGCTCTGTGCCATAACTATCAGGTGTTTGACCCAATTGAAGTTTATTTTCCTAATAACATGTGGATAAGACATCCAACATGGTGCCCAAAAGTTTATAAAGTGCCCAGACAAACTACAGACATGTTTTTCGGGAATTCACATTGGTCTCACCAAATGTTGGATAGAGAAGTAATTTTGAAAGTTTTATTAAGGCAACAATTGGGTAGCTGCTTGCTTCCAAAATCAGTTGATTACTTTCTCGAACTGCTGTCTCTTCTTGTGTGCTAATATTGTGTTATCTTGGTTTGTAGCTGTGACCCGGGGCACCATGGTAGGATTGTTATGAATTCTTTTTGGCAGAGAGTTACATGTGTGGACCTCCAGCAATTGAATCAAGATATTACAAAAACAATGTTCCTGGTTTCCTAAACCTTTTGTCTACAATATAAACTTTTTGAACAGAGGTTTTCAAAAATGAGAGAAGTTGGCCAAAACATTCTTGATGCTCTAAAACTATATTTACAGTATAATTGTGTTTAATAAGGTACTGCAAGTGCACATTTGTTTTGTGAGCATTGTTTAGCGTGGAGTTTAGATTATAAATCATGGCTTGCAAATGAACTTTGTTAAATTTGATGATTCGTTTTCAAGGGTTTGCAAACCATAAATCATGGCATTTGGAAGTACCTTGAATGAACTTAAAATCTTCTGAGATTTATTTAAAGATGTTCTGTGCTGGCTCTTAGCAGTTTCAGTGTGAGGAGCGAATTATTTGTTTAACAGATTTTGTGCTATGAACCTTGCTTTTCTCTCACGTGTCCTTGACATAGAGTATGATGTAAACACACTTATTGACAATGTGAGCCTATTTCGTTCTATTCCCACATTGCAAGGCTATGTTTAGTTAGTGGATTGCCATATTGGAGGAACACAATAGAGATGAAATAGCTGAGAAAGTATATGTTAATCAGCAGGTATAGCAATATTTCAAGTGAGAGAATTTCCGAAGTTACATTCATAAGCTTAGTAAAATATCATTTGTTTTGTTTTAGATTTCCACTGAAGAAAGACTAGAAACTCAGCAGTCCAGTAAGATGTACACCTTGAGCCAGTTGTTTTTTTTCTCTTCCCAAACCCCCCCTCTCCCACCCGGCACTCCATCGTATAAAGAGTAAATTCCTTTTGGGCAGTGGATTGTGGTAGGGCAAGTTGAAACTTACTGTTGAAGTCGAGACATCCATACATGACAGGCATATTCGAATTTGAGACAGTTGGTCAGATGCAGCTCGACATCAGTCTCGGTGAAGCCCTCTACGTTTGGACTTTGAAACTTACCCTCAAAGTCGGATCTTCTTCAGTGGGGCAAACCAGCACGTTGAATCTGACCAGCGATTCAACGTCAACCACTTCAGCTCGACTGCAAATCTGGTCTCCAGGGAAAAGTTGGCAAAAAGTTACTAAGTCCCAGCTCTTGCAGTTTTTTTAACAGGACAAATGCACTCTTCACCAGCCAAGGGTCTGGGACCTGTGGGGCACCACTTGGGGGTTAGGACTCCAACAGAAGCCAACATGAGGGTCCAGGGCAGGTGCAGTTGGAACTGGTTAGCAGGGCTGTTACAAGGAAAAGGCCTCTATAAGTATATTATGTCTCTGTAGCCCACACAAGACGTCAGCCAACTGACTCTTTGAATCCCTTCTGGGGTAAGGGGCTCAAGGCAAGCAGGCCCGGTTGTCCTTCAGGATTCAGACAGCAGGGCAGTTCTCCATTGGATTATTCACAGGTCCAGGGGTCTTTGGAACCAGCTGATTAGAAAGATAAAAAGTTGGGAGGCCTAGGTGTGAGCTTCATCTGTCAGTGACGGGGTAGGCATCTTTTGAAACTCAGAAAGGAGCTGGGCACAGTCCCCTAGGCTATGCAGTCAAGGAGGAAAACTCCCTCCCTGCACTGCCTCTTTGTTCGATGTCTGTGAGCAATACACATCTAGCCACAGGATTACCATCAGTAGCCAGGTGACAGTTGTACTCTGGCAGAAAGGCCTTATGGTATTACGCAGGAACAAGACAACTTTTTAAAAGTTTATTTTCTAAAATAGTAATTTAAAATCTGCCCTCACCATTAAATTGGCAATTAAAATGCTATTAAAATGAGTCCTTTAATTATTTTTCTAGCTTTACCTAAACTTAGTGTAGCAGTTATCACATGTATTAATGGAAAACAGTATTAGAGTGTGGGAGCTGCCAGCCTTGCCATAGAGAAAAATGACTTGGGAGGTTATTCACTGTAAGGCATATAAAACATTAATTTCTACATGTCCTATTATTAAAAACTATGCACCCTTATGTATTGGGCATTAAGTTAAGGCCCACCTTTCGGGTGTCTTATACATATTAAAGAGAAAGGTGTAGGCCTAACACAATAGTGAGTGTGACAGGGCAAAATGACAGTTTAAAACTGCACATCGAGGCTGCAGTAGCAGGCCTGGTACTGCTACTATAGTTGGTGGCACAAAGAGTGCTACATCCCACTGGTAGTATTTAATTTACAGGTCTTGGGTACATGTAGTTTCATATACTAGGGCCTTACAAGTAAATTAATGTACGAATCAGGGGTATACCAATGCTAACATGTTTGAAAAGGAGGGTACAGGCACTTTACCACTGGGGGTTCAGGGGTAAAGGGTGCAGGGTCCTATAACCAACAAAAAAGAGTTAAGCAAAGGTAAGTCAAAATGATGGTGTAAAAACATTCAACTGATCGTAATTTCCGACAGGTGGCTATACAATGCCCGTCAGCTCCCATTAATTGTAATAGATTCTTGTCCCGGATGATTAAGGTGAGACAATGCAGCAGACATGGCTCCCTGTTTCACTTCTGCTATTTATTCTTTTTCCATAAACTTTATCATCTGATATTTATCACTCGAGTCTTGCCCACAGTATGCAGACGGTGTCGGTTTAGATCAAGGTCTTCCTTAACAGGCAACATCCTGCTAACGTTGTCTATATCAGAGTCATCCCTACCTGCTGTGATGTTCTCAATCTGCTTCTTTTCAGAATTCTCCAGACACAAAAATCAATTGGATTCTTCTCAAGTCATGCTTCAACACTAGGGTCTGCTTTAGTGAACACCCTATTAGGTACATAAGGACCTTAAATAATTGTGAATCAATATCAATAGAAGCCTTGAAAGGATGGAACCTAAGGCCTGATTTACAAAATGCTTTAACAGTTGCAAACCGCAAGATTTGGTAAATCTGAGGGTTTGCAACTCCTAAAACATTTTCTGTAATTGTAAACCAAATTAACAAATTGGAAAAAGTTTTAGTAATCATCAAATGGATTAAGTAAACATTAAGGGATCACTGTATGGAAGGGGCGTCATAAGAGCATCCTTTACAAATATCAAATACAAAAGAAATATGTTAATGTTTTTCAACCGAAATCTGGTTGCAAAACATTTTTATTTTACAGCTAATTCAAAATTGATGGTAAGCCATTTACAAAATGGGAAGGGTCACCGGAGACCCTCTCCCATTTGAGAATGTTGAAGACAAAGTTTATTAGAGGTAGCCAGTGGTCTACTGGATCACAGCTTACTCCTAAAAAAGTGTTGTTTAACTTTTCTTTTTTTTAATTAAGGCCAATTTTCCATGTAGGAAACCAGGCTGCATTAAAAAAAAACGCTTTATTTATGAGTAAGGTCAGACATGGTGGTCTGATGCCCCTGAAGGATACCATGGCTGTTACTCTAGCCAATTGTACTAGGTCTCAATTTCCGATCTCCCTCATGCCTATTAATGAGGTAGGTCAAATTGCAACCCACTACAATTCAGAATTTTGTGAACCGATTCATTAGTCCATAAGTCGGTTCGCAAAATTCCTTTCCATTTGCTAAAAGTTGGTGAACAATTTGCAATTCCTTCTCACTACTAAAGCCAAGGATAATTTTGCACACTGAAGTCATCTCAATTTGTCCATAGGCATAAGATCAATACAGTAATATTGATCGCTACATCCAGGAATATTAATGCACAAAGGGTCTTCTCAACCATTTATAGCCCAGATTAATTTGGATATTGTCATATAATTGGGTTGGGAGAAAAACCCTATTGAAGAGTCAGAAACTAATAGCACACACCACATTTGCAAGTCTCCACCTACGTCACATGTTAACATACTACTTCTCACATCATCTGTCACAGCTGGCCTACTTCCTATAGGATGCTTGTGAACCACCACAATGGTTGGTCATTGGGATGTATATCCTTGTCTGAATTTTGCCCTCTGATTTGCACACACAAATTGTTACCACCCAAAAACGGACAGTTCAGTACTCCGATCTTCATTACTGTAAGGAAAGTGGCTCAATTCTTAAAGGTTTGTTTGCTGATCCATCAATTGATGTCCATTTGGCACAATGTAGATATACAAGTGGGTCTGAAGTCAATAACTTTGGGTGGAAAACAAAGTGCACAATCACTCTTTTCCTCTGTACAAGAACAATACTCCCAAGTCATTGCATGATTTGTGCCTGCATTTCGATCTCCATGACTCCCTCTTCTGTTAATACCACCAGCTCTCTCACTGTCTGATGTGTTATCTTGGTCCCTGATCAGCCTGCCTACACATTTCACTGATTGCTTTTGCTTTTTAATTAGACCTATTCAAGGGGTTAGTGTCAGACATATTTAATGGCCAGGTTATGGGGATTGTCCTCCAGTCAAACCATGACCGCTCTTTAAATTTTCTGGTAGGCGTTATTGGGCAAAGAACATTCCATAGAATATTGGTCCTCTCTTCATTGGGATTATGATAGAGTAGTAGTATAAATCGAGTTGAAATTCTTATATTTCAACATTGTATGTGCCTGAATTTGACTCCCTTCATATTAGAAAGAGCCTCACTGCTGCCATACTCTGGTTGCTTGACAAGTGGATAGGGAAAGGCGTTCTGAAATGTACTGTGGCCGAGCCAAAGCTAAAGACCTAAAGGTCTCTAGTGCAGGCGAGACTCTCCTGGGTGGGTGAGACTGTGCTTCTGCCGTCGGTTTTTGGCTACTGCACAATGTTTCTGACAGTGAGGGACTATCTGCCCCTAAGTAAAGATGGGCTGCCACGTCCCTTACAGCAGCAACAATCGGTATTTTGAGACACTGGCACAAGGCTTCACTGGTAAAATGGCAGCTGCAGTCACAGTGTATAGCCTCACTGCAAGTACTTAATGAAGCCAACAGGCTTCAGCCTTCATTATGAGCTGGTTGGAAATATATCACCCTAATAAAATCTGACTCCACTGGGTCAGAAATTATTAGGTGTGATAAATAACGTCCAATTATGAGTTTTCCCCAATAATGGGAAATAACATGCAGATTTGACGCTGGTTGAACACACATTTGCATGTCCCAGTATTTATTGGGCATTCTTCCACCAATAAATATCCGCAGGAAATTATCTTGGGGATGCGATTTTTTTTTGCAATACTCGATATTTAAAATCTATGATAACAGGAAATACCACACAATTGTGAATGTAATGGCTAACTCGTAATAAGGATGGTCATTTACTTCAGGCTTACTCACTCTGGTCACTAAATAATAATTCTAGGCACATCTCCCATGCGCACAGACGTGCAAAGCTCTGAAGGCAATCAAACTCTCATCTTTCAAGTTTCTGGCTCTCTGCTTTTCATGGACTTTCCCTGCACCACTAAATAAAGAACTATGTAACACTTGAATTTCTGGCTGTAGACAATCAGGGCAAATGTTCTAAAGAGCACCCCAATGAACACAGGGTGCTTTGGAGGTTGATGTAGCTAACAATGGTAAGCATGTTCAGTCCAACGATAAAATTGGGGCAGGAAAAAAAAGCTTCTGCATTCTTCTTGACCAGGAATGAGAAAAGTCTTCAAACTTAAAAAACTGCTACAAAATATTTGAATCCGAGCGTGGTATTAAATAGGGAACATCTCTATTCCATGTAGATGAAATATACGAAGGTATACATATATTAACTTGCTTTAATTTTGCTAGAAAGTGACCCAACCAAACTCAGATAGTGCTGCTTTCAGCAGATAAAATATCCAATTTGGTTGCATCTGAAATTCATTATGGAAGACAGCTCTGCTTTCTTGGACACCCTAGGCCCCCTAGAACTTAAGTGTGACCAGTCTCCGATGGGACCTGGCTCCAGCACCTCAAGGCTCCAGACGTATTGCCTAGCTCCTCTCTCTGTCTCCCTCTTTCTCCCTTTCTAGCTTTCCCTCTAATCACACTTTCCACACTGCTCTCTTGTACCACTACTTTCTAGTGACTTGTCTGCCACTGCTTTCTCTTTGCACCTTTATTCTACCCATTGTTTTCGCACTTCTCTTCCCTTTTCCCACTGTTTTGCGTCCACTTGATTCTGCTACAGCTCTTGTTTGACCAGTCTTTCTCTATTGTGCCTGTTTGTTTTTGCCACTGTTTTTGTTGAACAGTCTTTCTCTACTGTACCTGTTTAGTTTTTGTCACAGTTTTTGTTTGCGAGTTGTTCTATTTTGTGCCAATTTTCGTTCTGCCACTGTTTATTTTTTTCCAGTCTTTTTCTTTCTGAGCTGCCACAATTCGTTTTTAAATGATATTTATAAAGATCACAAAAACTAAAAGGTGTCGAGGCGCTGGACGAGACGGAAGAGAGACAAGCAACAACCAGCTGGCTAAGAGGCAAAGAGCCAGTTCTTCAGAAGCTTCCTGACGGTCTGGAGCGAGTCGGCCATGGTGATAGAAGGGGGAAAAGAATTCCAGAGTTTAGTGGCCGCCACTGAGAATGAGGGGTCACCCCATTTGGACCTACGAAATCTGGGAGAGACACGTTTTTTATGAGTAGAGGATCCCAAGGCTCTACATGGAGTGCACCAATGGAACACGTTTTTGAGATGTGGTGAGCCTTTGCTTTGCATAGCTTTGTACACCAAGTTCAGAGCCTTGAAGGAGATGGGCTTCCTGATCAGAAGTCATTGCAAGGCACAGATTCCTTCCCTGGCAGACTGGTGTTAAGGGATGTTAAGAATAAGTCTTGTGTAGAGTTTTCACCAGCTGAAGCTAGTTCAGGGAACCTATGCTGGCACTGAGGTATAATGCATTGCAGTAGTCTAACCTGGAGGTAACTAGTGCAATGATGGTGGGCCAATGAAGCTCCGAGGGGATGTACAGCAGAACTTTCTTCAAAGTTTTAAGAATATAAAAGCAAGTACTAACTGTGCGGTTCACTGGGGAATCGAAAGACAGTCTCTCATCGAAGAGGACTCCCAGCGTTTTAGTCATTTTAACTGGAACAGGAAGGGTACCACAGATTTCGGGCCACCAGGCGGCGGACCAAATAGCGGTTTGAGGGCCGAAGACCAACACTTCGGTTTTCTCCATATTGATTTTAAGAGAGTTGACCTTCATCCATCGTATTATGCTGGACATACAATGATCAAACTTTTAGGCAACCAGCTGCAAATCATTAGAGATGGAAATTATGATTTGCGTGTCATCCGCATAAGAGAGTACCCGGAAGCTGAATGATCTCACCAGTGAAGCCAGGGGGGTCACATAAAGATTAAAAAGAGTGGGGCTGAGCAAAGAGCCCTGGGGGACTGCACACGGAAGGTTAAAGGCTTTGGCTTTGAACCTGCTATAACTGACGATATTGGTACTGCTGTGCATAAATGTGTGGAGAAGCTGCCGTGTCCTCCCGGTGACTCCTGCTTGCTGTAGATGCTGAAGCATGCGAACTGGGGAGATGGTATCAAACGCTGCCGAGAGGTCGAGCAGAATGTGCAGCGCAGATCCGCCCTGGTCACCTGCATGCTGATACAATCTGAGGCTGCTACCATGGAGGATTCTGTGCTATGACATTCTGGGAGCTGTCAAGGACGCATTGAGCTTAGATATGTTTGATAAGCCCGACGTTGATACATTTTTCCAGCATCTCGGCAGGGGCGGAGAAGAGGGAGATAGGCCTAAAGTTCTTCAACTCTGAAGGATTGGCATTGGGCTTCTTAAGGAGTGGTTAGACAATGACTTCCTTCCTGATATTCGGATATTGCACAGATAAAAGAATATTATTAAAGACTTTGCACAGGGAATCGGCTTTAGGGTGAGGGACAAGTCTGAGTGTGGACAACATGCAAGGATATGTGGGTGCCCCAGATTTAAGGCCAAGTAAGAGTTCCTTTACGCGACAGTCTGTAGTGGGAGAGAAGGATGCTAGAGCAGGCATAGGAGGAAAAGATGCCAGAGCTGACTATGTGGCAAGGTCAGCTTCCTCAGAAGGGGAGAACTCATGAAAAATTTTCAGGACTTTCTCCAGGAAGTGGAGTACAATGTCGTCACAGAAGTCTTTGGTGGGATTCAGGAGCAGTGCTCCTGGTGGTTCAGCAATCTTTTTAATAACCTTGAAGAGCATGCTGGAGGAATTATCCGCTGACTCAATCTTTTTAGTGAGTTACTGGGACTTGGCCTGGAAGATTGCGTGTTTATAGTTCCGCAGAAAGGATCTCTAATTAACATTTTCCCGAAGGCAAGGGCCGCTTGCCACCTCCGTTCTTGCCTGCAACAAAGGTGTCTGAGAGCCATGAGTTTTTCTGAGAACCACGGAGCTGAGGGTTTAGCTCTTTTATTGGCACAGTTTCTGACTGCAGCAAGAGTGTCCAGTGCATTGGTAATCCAGTTGTGGAAGCCCTCTGCCATTGGGGGGTAAGCAGTGGGACTACCGGCAGAGGCTGAGATCAAGGCAGCCTTCCAGTCCATGGCCGTGACTTTATTCAGTCTTCTACATTGTATATTTTAAGGGGGTAAACATGTGATGGTTTTAGTGGGGGGAGGAAAAAAAACATCGAACTCAACCAACCAGTGGTCAACCCAGCTGAGAGGTTGAACTGCCTTAATCTTAAGACTGCTATGGTTGGCAAAGATGCTGCGCATAGTATGGCCAGCCATGTGGGTAGGAAAAAGAATACATTATTCAAAGCCCATGGAGGTCATAAGGTCAAGAAGGTGAACAGAGGCAGTGCCCTGGTTGCATTCAAGATGAAAATTACAATCCACAAGAATAGTGTAATGTGCCATTGAGGCAAAGGGTCCAAGAGTCTGGCCTCACGTCTCAAGAAAGGTGTCCCTAGACGGTAAACCAAGAGGACAGAGAAATTGTGCTTTACTGCTGACTTGATTCCAAAAGTGACTGCTTCAAGGGGCATGCCGGGGGCACCCTCCAGAGGGGTAAGGGTGCAGCTGAGAGAATCCCTAGCCACCAAGGATAGACTGCCACCTCTTCTGCTGGGGCAGTCGTATCTAAGGATAGTGTAGCCAGGGAGGACGACATCCATCAAGTCAGGACCCGAGTGTTCCTTTACCCAGGTCTCAGTTATAAAAATGCCGTCCAAATTAAGCGTCGTAATAGTAAGGGCGATTTCAGTCTTATGCCTAACCATGGAGCGAGGGTTAATGAGTGCTCCCTTAAAAGAGGTGCATCTGAGTGTTAATGAGTGCTCCCTTAAAAGAGGTTCATCTTAGCTACTCCAGGACTATTGAGTTTTTCTGTGCTTGCTTTGTCCCCCTGCAACTGCCCATTTTACAGATCTGGCTCCCTCTTTCTCCTCACCTGCTCTGCTTGCCCTCCCTATTTTTTACACTCTCCCATGATCCTCTCAGCCATGCCCACTGCCCCCCCCCGCTTCCCCTACCCTCCTCCCTCATCCCTTCTTCCAGGATATATGTAATGTTGGCTGCAGAATGGAATTGTGCAGTGGGTGTGTCAAAAGTGCATCAAAAAGCCAGTCTGCACCCGTTGGCTGCTGGACCGAACCCTGCAGCAGAAACCCTGATCCTTCCCCGGCTCACTGTTACACTACCATGTTTCTCCAAGTCCTCAACCCTGGCATGGCTTCCCACGCTGCTGGTGTGCCACACCACACAATGTGGCAGAGGCATTCAACTACACTTCATGCCACTGCACCACGCACTAATCCAACACCCACCACGGCCACATCACAGAACCAAATGACCCACCCAATTCCCGTTCTGCTCAAGTACCCTTAAATCAACACCCATCCACTCCTCCAAATTCCTTGACATCATGCATGCTCTTCAACGGCTACTTGCTCAGCAAACAAGCTACAGAGATCTGGACTGGCTTGATGACGACATCCCAAAACTCCTAATCCTCATAGAAATATGGTCTTGGCTGGCCGCAGCACCAAACCAACACAGCGCCACACCCATCCCAGCCAAATACAAATTAAACAAGGCAAGAATGCCAACACAGAGATGAGAGTGGAAGGTTTATCATCTTCAAAGACTCCATCAGCTGCACCACTTCCACTAAAACTAGAACCAACTACATGGAACATCACAACTTCAACCTCCAAATTACTGTCAACTTTACTCTGGGCAGACGGTACTGATATACTTACTAAACTGGATGGATACCCTTGGTCTGATGACTTAAAATGTGTGACATTTGTTGTAGTAGGACTTTACACCTGCATTAAAAAAACGTATGGGCTGCTGGCGACCCAATACAATCTTGACAAGGAGGCAGCAGACCGCTATGATTTTAACAACATGATCATAGAAATGATTGACCTAATCCTCAGTAACAATTATTTTAAACATGACGAGAGATGGTTTCACCAACTGCAGGGTATAGCCATGGGTTCAAAGTTTTCTCCCTCTTATGCCGGCCTTTTCATGGGCTGGTATGAGAGGGAGCATGCTTGGAGCCGTCGTGCCTCCCCCTGGACCAAACACATTGTGTTCTGGGGGAGGTACATAGACGACATTTTGTGCCTTTGGACTGGATCCGATGTCGAATTACAGAGATACTTTAACTACCTTAACAGTAATCCATATGATGTAACACTCACTATGTCATATCATGAGGAACAGATGGATTTTCTGGATATTCGATTTTTTGTAAAAGAAGGACAGGTACATAGCACACTGTTCAGGAAGGACACCTCGTGCAACAGTACATTACACGCCACCAGTGTACACGTAAGGTCAGTAGTGGCAAATATACCATATGGGGAGATGGTCAGAGCCCGTAGAATTTGCAGTAGAGACACTGAATTAATTGCCAATATAGCAGATGCAAAACGACGTTTCATGCAGAGGGGATATGACACATATACCCTCAACAAAGCAGAACAACCCATACTAAAACTCCCAAGGTCTGATACCTTACAATCTCGGGCCAATCGAAATGGGGGAGGTAGCAATGTGAGAAGCAAGGCCAGAGACAACGTCTCGTTTTTTACTGATCATACGGCACGCAGTAATAAGATATATCAGGCCTTTAGAAAACACTGGCATCTGCTTTTGGATATTCCTAAACTAAGCCCTTTCATCACTGAGAAACCATCCCTGGTGTGTAGACGTGGACACACATTGAGAAGGACACTATGCCCCAGCTATATCACAACAAAGAAGGCTAACAACTGGCTGCCTGAGGTGCCAAAGGGTTTTTTCACTTGCACCAATTGCAACATATGCCCATTTGGACAAAACAAGTGTTAGGAATTCAGTCATAACACCACTAAGACATATGAAATCAAACACTTCATAAATTGTAATACACCATTTGTGGTCTACACATTGGTATGCCCGTGTGAAATGACCTATGTGGGAAGTACGGCTCAGAATCTTAAAAAGAGGATACAAGAACACCGTAGGGCTCTACTCAATGGCGATACGAGGCACCCAATGACTGAACATTAAAAAACTTCCATGGGGACAATAACACATTCAAGTTCTGTGGGATCGATCTTGTACCCAAAAACCCCCGGGGAGGTGACAGGGTTCTTGCTCTTCGCCAGTTAGAGTCCAAAAGGATATGTAGACTCCAGACAATTAAGAAGGGCCATAACATTGACCACGAGTCAATGTTATGGCCCATGGGGGCACCATGGTAGGATTGTTATGAATTCTTTTTGGCAGAGAGTTAAATGTGTGGACCTCCAGCAATTGAATCAAGATATTACAAAAACAATGTTCCTGGTTTCCTAAACCTTTTGTCTACAATATAAACTTTTTGAACAGAGGTGTTCAAAAATGAGAGAAGTTGGCCAAAACATTCTTGATGCTCTAAAACTATATTTACAGTATAATTGTGTTTAATAAGGTACTGCAAGTGCACATTTGTTTTGTGAGCATTGTTTAGCGTGGAGTTTAGATTATAAATCATGGCTTGCAAATGAACTTTGTTAAATTTGATGATTCGTTTTCAAGGGTTTGCAAACCATAAATCATGGCATTTGGAAGTACCTTGAATGAACTTAAAATCTTCTGAGATTTATTTAGAGATGTTCTGTGCTGGCTCTTAGCAGTTTCAGTGTGAGGAGCGAATTATTTGTTTAACAGATTTTGTGCTATGAACCTTGCTTTTCTCTCACGTGTCCTTGACATAGAGTATGATGTAAACACACTTATTGACAATGTGAGCCTATTTCGTTCTATTCCCACATTGCAAGGCTATGTTTAGTTAGTGGATTGCCATATTGGAGGAACACAATAGAGATGAAATAGCTGAGAAAGTATATGTTAATCAGCAGGTATAGCAATATTTCAAGTGAGAGAATTTCCGAAGTTACATTCATAAGCTTAGTAAAATATCATTTGTTTTGTTTTAGATTTCCACTGAAGAAAGACTAGAAACTCAGCAGTCCAGTAAGATGTACACCTTGAGCCAGTTGTTTTTTTTCTCTTCCCAAACCCCCCCTCTCCCATCCGGCACTCCATCGTATAAAGAGTAAATTCCTTTTGGGCAGTGGATTGTGGTAGGGCAAGTTGAAACTTACTGTTGAAGTCGAGACATCCATACATGACAGGCATATTCGAATTTGAGACAGTTGGTCAGATGCAGCTCGACATCAGTCTCGGTGAAGCCCTCTACGTTTGGACTTTGAAACTTACCCTCAAAGTCGGATCTTCTTCAGTGGGGCAAACCAGCACGTTGAATCTGACCAGCGATTCAACGTCAACCACTTCAGCTCGACTGCAAATCTGGTCTCCAGGGAAAAGTTGGCAAAAAGTTACTAAGTCCCAGCTCTTGCAGTTTTTTTAACAGGACAAATGCACTCTTCACCAGCCAAGGGTCTGGGACCTGTGGGGCACCACTTGGGGGTTAGGACTCCAACAGAAGCCAACATGAGGGTCCAGGGCAGGTGCAGTTGGAACTGGTTAGCAGGGCTGTTACAAGGAAAAGGCCTCTATAAGTATATTATGTCTCTGTAGCCCACACAAGACGTCAGCCAACTGACTCTTTGAATCCCTTCTGGGGTAAGGGGCTCAAGGCAAGCAGGCCCGGTTGTCCTTCAGGATTCAGACAGCAGGGCAGTTCTCCATTGGATTATTCACAGGTCCAGGGGTCTTTGGAACCAGCTGATTAGAAAGATAAAAAGTTGGGAGGCCTAGGTGTGAGCTTCATCTGTCAGTGACGGGGTAGGCATCTTTTGAAACTCAGAAAGGAGCTGGGCACAGTCCCCTAGGCTATGCAGTCAAGGAGGAAAACTCCCTCCCTGCACTGCCTCTTTGTTCGATGTCTGTGAGCAATACACATCTAGCCACAGGATTACCATCAGTAGCCAGGTGACAGTTGTACTCTGGCAGAAAGGCCTTATGGTATTACGCAGGAACAAGACAACTTTTTAAAAGTTTATTTTCTAAAATAGTAATTTAAAATCTGCCCTCACCATTAAATTGGCAATTAAAATGCTATTAAAATGAGTCCTTTAATTATTTTTCTAGCTTTACCTAAACTTAGTGTAGCACTTATCACATGTATTATTGGAAAACAGTATTAGAGTGTGGGAGCTGCCAGCCTTGCCATAGAGAAAAATGACTTGGGAGGTTATTCACTGTAAGGCATATAAAGCATTAATTTCTACATGTCCTATTATTAAAAACTATGCACCCTTATGTATTGGGCATTAAGTTAAGGCCCACCTTTGGGTGTCTTATACATATTAAAGAGAAAGGTGTAGGCCTAACACAATAGTGAGTGTGACAGGGCAAAATGACAGTTTAAAACTGCACATGGAGGCTGCAGTAGCAGGCCGGGTACTGCTACTATAGTTGGTGGCACAAAGAGTGCTACATCCCACTGGTAGTATTTAATTTACAGGTCTTGGGTACATGTAGTATCATATACTAGGGCCTTACAAGTAAATTAATGTACGAATCAGGGGTATACCAATGCTAACATGTTTGAAAAGGAGGGTACAGGCACTTTACCACTGGGGGTTCAGGGGTAAAGGGTGCAGGGTCCTATAACCAACAAAAAAGAGTTAAGCAAAGGTAAGTCAAAATGATGGTGTAAAAACATTCAACTGATCGTAATTTCCGACAGGTGGCTATACAATGCCCGTCAGCTCCCATTAATTGTAATAGATTCTTGTCCCGGATGATTAAGGTGAGACAATGCAGCAGACATGGCTCCCTGTTTCACTTCTGCTATTTATTCTTTTTCCATAAACTTTATCATCTGATATTTATCACTCGAGTCTTGCCCACAGTATGCAGACGGTGTCGGTTTAGATCAAGGTCTTCCTTAACAGGCAACATCCTGCTAACGTTGTCTATATCAGAGTCATCCCTACCTGCTGTGATGTTCTCAATCTGCTTCTTTTCAGAATTCTCCAGACACAAAAATCAATTGGATTCTTCTCAAGTCATGCTTCAACACTAGGGTCTGCTTTAGTGAACACCCTATTAGGTACATAAGGACCTTAAATAATTGTGAATCAATATCAATAGAAGCCTTGAAAGGATGGAACCTAAGGCCTGATTTACAAAATGCTTTAACAGTTGCAAACCGCAAGATTTGGTAAATCTGAGGGTTTGCAACTCCTAAAACATTTTCTGTAATTGTAAACCAAATTAACAAATTGGAAAAAGTTTTAGTAATCATCAAATGGATTAAGTAAACATTAAGGGATCACTGTATGGAAGGGGCGTCATAAGAGCATCCTTTACAAATATCAAATACAAAAGAAATATGTTAATGTTTTTCAACCGAAATCTGGTTGCAAAACATTTTTATTTTACAGCTAATTCAAAATTGATGGTAAGCCATTTACAAAATGGGAAGGGTCACCGGAGACCCTCTCCCATTTGAGAATGTTGAAGACAAAGTTTATTAGAGGTAGCCAGTGGTCTACTGGATCACAGCTTACTCCTAAAAAAGTGTTGTTTAACTTTTCTTTTTTTTAATTAAGGCCAATTTTCCATGTAGGAAACCAGGCTGCATTAAAAAAAAACGCTTTATTTATGAGTAAGGTCAGACATGGTGGTCTGATGCCCCTGAAGGATACCATGGCTGTTACTCTAGCCAATTGTACTAGGTCTCAATTTCCGATCTCCCTCATGCCTATTAATGAGGTAGGTCAAATTGCAACCCACTACAATTCAGAATTTTGTGAACCGATTCATTAGTCCATAAGTCGGTTCGCAAAATTCCTTTCCATTTGCTAAAAGTTGGTGAACAATTTGCAATTCCTTCTCACTACTAAAGCCAAGGATAATTTTGCACACTGAAGTCATCTCAATTTGTCCATAGGCATAAGATCAATACAGTAATATTGATCGCTACATCCAGGAATATTAATGCACAAAGGGTCTTCTCAACCATTTATAGCCCAGATTAATTTGGATATTGTCATATAATTGGGTTGGGAGAAAAACCCTATTGAAGAGTCAGAAACTAATAGCACACACCACATTTGCAAGTCTCCACCTACGTCACATGTTAACATACTACTTCTCACATCATCTGTCACAGCTGGCCTACTTCCTATAGGATGCTTGTGAACCACCACAATGGTTGGTCATTGGCATGTATATCCTTGTCTGAATTTTGCCCTCTGATTTGCACACACAAATTGTTACCACCCACAAACTGACAGTTCAGTACTCCGATCTTCATTACTGTAAGGAAAGTGGCTCAATTCTTAAAGGTTTGCTTGCTGATCCATCAATTGATGTCCATTTGGCACAATGTAGATATACAAGTGGGTCTGAAGTCAATAACTTTGGGTGGAAAACAAAGTGCACAATCACTCTTTTCCTCTGTACAAGAACAATACTCCCAAGTCGTTGCATGATTTGTACCTGCAATTCGATCTCCATGACTCACTCTTGTGTTAATACCACCAGCTCTCTCACTGGCTGATGTGTTATCTTGGTCCCTGATCAGCTTACCTACACATTTCACTGATTGCCTTTGCTTTTAAATTAGACCTATTCAAGGGGTTAGTGTCAGACATATTTAATGGCCAGGTAATGGGGATTGTCCTCCAGTCTAACCATGACCGCCCTTGAAATTTTCTGGTAGGCATTATTGGGCGAAGAACATTCCATAGAATATTGGTCCTCTCTTCATTGGGATTATGATAGAGTGGTAGTATAATTCGAGTTGAAATTCTTATATTTCAACATTTTATGTACCTGAATTTTACTCCCTTCATATTAGAAAGAGCCTCACTGCTGCCATACGCTGCTAGCTTGACAAGTGGGTAGGGGAAATGCCTTCTGAAATGTACTGTGGCAGAGCCAAAGCTAAAGACCTAAAGGTCTCTAGTGCAGGCGAGACTCTCCTGGGTGGGTGAGACTGTGCTTCTGCCATCGGTTTTTGGCTCTACTGCACAATGTTTCCGACAGTGAGGGACTATCAGCCCCTAAGTAAAGATGGGCTGCCACGTCGCTTACAGCAGCAACAATCGGTATTTGAGACACTGGCACAAGGTTTCACTGGTAAAATGGCAGCTGGAGTCACAGTGTATAGCCTCACTGCAAGTACTTAATGAAGCCAACAGACTTCAGCCTTCATTATGAGCTGGTCGGAAATATATCACTCTAATAAAATCTGACTCGACTGGGTCAGAAATTATTAGGTGTGATAAATAACGTCCAATTATGAGTTTTCCCCAATAATGGGAAATAACATGCAGATTTGGCGCTGGTTGAACACACATTGCATGTCCCAGTATTTATTGGGCATTCTTCCACCAATAAATATCCGGAGGAAATTATCTTGGGGATGCGATTTTTTTTGCAATACTCGATATTTAAAATCTATGATAACAGGAAATACCACTCAATTGTGAATGTAATGGCTAACTCGTAATAAGGATGGTCATTTACTTCAGGCTTACTCACTCTGGTCACTAAATAATAATTCTAGGCACGTCTCCCAAGCGCACAGACGTGCAAAGCTCTGAAGGCAATCAAACTCTCATCTTTCATTAGTGGTCACTGAAGTTTCTGGCCCTCTGCTTTTCATGGACTTTCCCTGCACCACTAAATAAAGAACTATCAGGCACATGCATCAAGCGATTTAGGAATCGCAAACGGTGCGAATCGCAAAATTCGGCCGTTTGCGATTCCCAAATCACTATTTGGGATGCATCAACCTAAAAGTGAAGAAATCGCTATTTTAGCGATTTTTTAAAGTGCGATTGCTTTTAAGGAATCGCAATTTTGCGATTCCTTAAAAGCAATGCATGAAACTTAAAAAAATTGCGATTTCGCAATTAGAGAGAAAAAATTACCATGAGGTTGGACCTCATGGTAATTTTGCGAAAAGTTAGAAATATGCAATTTTGGTCATATTTTTAACTTTCATGTTGTGCACACACATGCCCTTAGGGTATGTGTGTACACAACATATGTGCATTGTTTGATTTCAGGGGTGCAACAGGGTGTCCTTTGGACACCCCTGCACCCTTGAAATCGCAATCTCAATTTGCGATTAGCTAATTGCGAATCGCAAATTGAGATTGTCTTCCCATTCATTCCTATGGGCCTCTAGGCCCATAGGAATGAATGGGAAGGGATTCCTTAATTGCGATTCGCAAAATGCTAATCGCAAATAAGGAATTCTAAGGAATCGCAATTTATTTAGCGATTTCTTGATGCATAGGCATTTGCGATTCCTTAATTGCGATTCCTTAAAAATCGCAATTAAGGAATCGCAAATGCCGAGATTGATGCATGTACCTGTATGTAACACTTGATTTTCCAGCTGTAGACAATCAAGGCAAATGTTCTAAAGAGCACCCCAATGAACACAGGGTGCTTTGGAGGTTGATGTAGCTAACAATGGTAAGCATGTTCAGTCCAACAATAAAATTGGAGCAGGAAAAAATAAGCTATTGCATTCTACTTGACCAGGAATGAGAAAAGTCTTCAAACTTAAAAAACTGCTACAGAATATTCGAATCCGAGCGTGGTATTAAATAGGGAACATCTCTATTCCATGTAGATGAAATATACGAAGGTATACATATATTAAGTTGATTTAATTTTGCTACAAAGTGACCAAACCAAACTCAGATAGTGCTGCTTTCAGCAGATAAAATATCTAATTTGGCTGCATCTGAAATTCATTATGGAAGACAGCTCTGCATTCTTGGACACCCTAGGCCCCCTAGAACTTAAGTGTGACCAGTCTCCGATGGGACCTGGCTCCAGCACCTCAAGGCTTCAGACGTATTGCCTTGCTCCTCTCTCTGTCTCCCTCTTTCTCCCTTTCTCGTTTTCCCTCTAATCACACTTTCCACACTGCTCTCGTGTGCCACTACTTTCTAGTGACTTGTCTGCCACTGCTTTCTCTTTGCACCTTTATTCTCCCCACTGTTTTCTCCCTTCTCTTCCCTTTTGCACTGTTTTGCGTCCACTTGTTTCTGCTACAGCTCTTGTTTGACCAGTCTTTCTTTATTGGGCCTGTTTGTTTTTGCCACTGTTTTTGTTGAACAGTCTTTCTCTACTGTACCTGTTTAGTTTTTGTCACAGTTTTTGTTTGCGAATTTTTCTATTTTGTGCCAATTTTCGTTCTGCCACTGTTTATTTTTTTCCAGTCTTTCTCTTTCTGAGCTGCCACAATTCTTTTTTTAATGATATTTATAAAGCTCACAAAAACTAAAAGGTGACAAGGCGCTGGGCGAGACGGAAGAGAGACAAGCAACAACCAGCTAGCTAAGAGGCAAAGAGCCAGGTCTTCATAAGCTTCCTGACGGTCTGGAGAAAGTCGGCCATGGTGATAGAAGGGGGCAAAGAATTCCAGAGTTTAGTGGCCGCCACTGAGAATGAGGGGTCACCCCATTTGGACCTACGAAATCTGGGAGAGACAAGTTTTTTATGAGTAGAGGATCTCAAGGCTCTACATGGAGTGCACCAATTGAACAAGGTTTTGAGATGTGGTGAGTCTTTGCTTTGCATAGCTTTGTACATCAAGTTCAGAGCCTTGAAGGAGATGGGCTTCCTGATCAGAAGCCATTGCAAGGCACAGATTCCTTCCCTGGCAGACTGGTGTTAAGGGATGTTAAGAATAAGTCTTGTGCACCGTTTTCACCAGCTGAAGCTAGTTCAGGGAACCTATGCTGGCACTGAGGTATAATGCATAGCAGTAGGGTAACTAGTGCAATGATGGTGGGCCAATGTAGGTCCGAGGGGATGTACGGCAGCACTTTCTTCAAAGTTTTAAGAATATAAAAGCAAGTACTAACTGTGCGGTTCACTTGGGCATCAAAAGACAGGCCCTCATCGAAGAGGACTCCCAGAGTTTTAGCCATTTTAACTGGAACAGGAAGGGGACCACAGATTTCGGGCCACCAGGCGGCAGACCATATAGAGGTTTGAGGGCCGAAGACCAAGCCTTCGGTTTTCTCCATATTGATTTTAAGAGAGTTGTCCTTCATTCATCGTATTATGCTGGACATACAATGATTGAACTTTTAGGCAACCAGCTGCAAATCATTTGAGATGGAAATTTTGATTTGCGTGTCATCCGCATAAGAGAGTACCCGGAAGCCGAATGATCTCACCATTTTATATTTTATTTACAATTTACCAGTGAAGCCAGGGGGGTCACATAAAGATTAAAAAGAGTGGGGCTGAGCAAAGAGCCCTGGGGAACCCCACATGGAAGGTAAAGGCTTTGACTTTGAACCTGCTATAACTGACGATATTGGTTCTGCTGTGCATACATGTGTGGAGAAGCTGCAGTGTCCTCCCGGTGACTCCTGCTTGCTGTAGATGCTGAAGCATGCAAACTGGGGAGATGGTATCAAACGCTGCTGAGAGGTCGAGCAGAATGAGCACCGCAGATCCGCTCTGGTCACCTGCATGCTGATACAATCTGAGGCTGCTACCACGGAGGATTCTGTGCTATGCCATTCTGGGAGCTGTCAAGGACGTATCGAGCTTCGATATGTTTGATAAGCCTGACGTTGATACATTTTTCCAGCATCTTGGCAGGGGCGGAGAAGAGGGAGATAGGCCTAAAGTTCTTCAACTCTGAAGGATTGGCATTGGGCTTCTTAAGGAGTGGTGAGACAATGGCTTCCTTCCAGATGTTCTGATATTGCACAGATAAAAGAATATTTTTAAAGACTTTGTACAGGGAATCGGCTTTAGGGTCAGGGACAAGTCTGAGTGTGGACAACATGCAAGGATATGTGGGTGCCCCAGATTTAAGGCCAAGTAAGAGTTCCTTTACGCGACGGTCTGTAGTGGCAGAGAAGGATGCTAGAGCAGGCATAGGAGGAAAAGATGCCAGAGCTGACTCTGTGGCAAGGTCAGCTTCCTCAGAAGGGAAGAACTCATGAAGGATTTTCAGGACTTTCTCCTGGAAGTAGAGTGCAATGTCGTCACAGAAGTCTTTGGTGGAATTCAGGAGCAGTGCTCCTCGTGGTTCAGCAATCTCTTTAATAACCTTGAAGAGCATGCCGGAGGAATTATCCACTGACTCAATCTTTTTAGTGAGTTACTGGGACTTGGCCTGGAAGATTGCGTGTTTATAGTTCCGCAGAAAGAATATCTAATTAACATTTTCCCGAAGGCAAGGGCCGCTCGCCACCTCCGTTCTTGCCTGCAACAAAGGTGTCTGAAAGCCATGAGTTTTTCTGAGAACCACGGAGCTGAGGGTTTAGCTCTTTTATTGGCACAGTTTCTGACTGAAGAAACAGTGTCCAGTGCATTGGTAATCCAGTTGTGGAAGCCCTCTGCCCTTGGGGGGTGAGCAGTGGGGCTACCGGCAGAGGCTGAGATTCCAGTCCATGGCCGTGACTTTATTCAGTCTTCTACATTGTATATTTTTAGCAGGTAAACATGTGATGGTTTTAGTGGGGGGAGGAAAAATAACATCAAACTCAACCAACCAGTGGTCAACCCAGCTGAAAGGTTGAACTGCCTTAATCTTAAGACTGCTATGGTTGGCAAAGATGCTAGTCATAGTATGGCCAGCCCTGTGGGTAGGAGAGTGAATACGTTGTTCAAAACCCATGGAGGTCATAAGGTCAAGAAGGTGAACAGAGGCGGTGTCCTGGTTGTATTCAAGATTAAAATGACAATTCCCAAGAATAGTGTAATGTGCCATAGTGGCAAAGGGTCCAAGAGTCTGGCCCCACTTTTCAAGAAAGGTGGCCCTAGACCCAGGTGGGCGGTAAACCAAGAGGACAGAGAAATTGTGCTTTTCTGCTGACTTGATTCCAAAAGTGTCAATAAAGTTTCCCCTTTGGGTGAACTTATAGGTTAACCACAATTTAAAACTAATCATACATACATACAGTTAATTCAATACCACAAACTAGAAGCAGCAAATGATAAACATGATAGAGTCATACAAAAAATGTACATTTTATTTTGGTATATTAAAAACAATATTAAAAACAATACATTATGATACACCATGAATTAATAACAGAAAAAATGGGACAATACACAAGGAAAATAATTCCAATTAAAAAGAGGAGAATACACTAGTTCGGACAGATAGTTGAATCCTACTCTAAGTTGTATATTTAAGTTCACATTCAGAGGAGTATCTGTGTTCAATGGCTTAGTGTATCTCCACCCAATATTGCATCAACGCGTTTCGGTTATGGCATATAGTTATTCAAAGCCAAAAACCTTCCTCATGATTAAAATAATAATATCCCACTTTCAACAAAGTATCTGAAATAAAAAATACACAATATAAGATATACATCGCATGACCGCATAGAAAAAGTATACAATTTTCATATAACATAATTCTGCTTCTACATGCACAACTCATTTACAACACTCTACTGTGGTTTATTAAGTCAAATGTTGCACAAATAACAACATATATAGTGTGCAAGACATTGTCACAAACTTGCCCATGACCTCTATGGGCGGCAAAAAAATCCAAAAGTGACTGCTTCCAGAGGCATGCCGGGGGCACCCTCCAGAGGGGTAAGGGTGCAGCTGAGAGAATCCCTAGCCACCAAGGATAGACAGCCACCTCTTCTGCTGGGGCGGTCGTATCTAAGGATAGTGTAGCCAGGGAGGACGACATCCGTCAAGTCAGGACCCGAGCGTTCCTTTACCCAGGTCTCAGTGATAAAAATGCAGTCCAAATTAAGCGTCGTAATAGTAAGGGCGATTTCAGTCTTATGCCTAACCATGGAGCGAGGGTTAATGAGTGCTCCCTTAAAAGAGGTGCATCTGAGTGTTAATGAGTGCTCCCTTAAAAGAGGTTCATCTTAGCTACTCCAGGAATATTGACTTTTTCTGTGCTTGCTTTGTCCCGCTGCAACTGCCCATTTTACAGATCTGGCTCCCTCTTTCTCCTCACCTGCTCTGCTCGCCCCCCCTATTTTTTACACTCTCCCATGATCCTCTCAGCCATGCCCACTCCCCCCCCCCACTGCCCCCTGCCGTCCTCCCTCATCCCTTCTTCTAGGGTATATGCAATGTTGGCTGCAGAATGGAAGTGTGCAGTAGGTGTGTCAAAAGTGCATCAAAAAGCCAGTCTGCACCCATTGGCTGCTGGACCACACCCTGCAACAGAAACCTTGATACTTCCCCGGCCCACTGCTACACTACCATCTTTCTCCAAGCCCTCAACCTTGGCATGGCTTCCCACACTGCTGGTGTGCCACATCACACAATGTGGCAGAGGCATTCAACTGCACTTCATGCCACTGCACCACACACACTAATCCAACACCCACCACCGCCACATCCCAGAACCAAATGGCCCACCCAATTCCCCACCTGCTCAAGCACCCTTCAATCAACACCCATCCACTCCTCCAAATTCCTTGACATCATGCATGCTCTTCAACAGCTACTTGCTCAGCAAACACGCTACAGAGATCTGGGACCGGCTGGATGATGACATCCCAAAACTCCTAATCCTCATAGAAATATGGTCATGGCTTGCCGCAGCACCAACCCAACACATCGCCACACCCATCCCAGCCAAATACAAATTAAAAAAGGCAAGAATGCCAACACAGAGATGAGAGTGGAATTTTTATCATCTTCAAAGACACCATCAGCTGCACCACTTCCACTTCCACTAAAACTAGAACCAACTACATGCAACATCCCAACTTCAACCTCCAAATTACTGTCAACTTTACTCTGGGCAGAACCCTGGTCTACTGACTTTGAAGACCCTGCACAAACTTCACTAACAATAATGCAGACTTCATTGCTTTGATAGTCATTGACTCAAATGCCTAGGCCCTTCTAGGAGACCTCAACTTTCACCTACAAGACCTGACCAACCTTCAACTCAGTCACACTCCGAGAATGTGTTGTTATGGTCAATTTTCCTGCCTATCCCTTCATTACACTTTACCCTCCTTTTTCCGTCCATTATGATGTCTCCTGTTCCCCTTGCCACGAGCCATTACCGCTGGCTGCCAACATTCCAGTAGTCAGTTGGTAATAGTTGCCCCTGTTGTAAAGCTGTGATGGTGTTGGAGGCTGAGAGAGGAATAAAGAAATCTACTTTCAGTTCTTCTGTTGACCATCCTTAAAAGAAAGCCTCTGAAACCTCAGACCCATCCAACAAGTCTTAAGTCTCAATCACCCATCACCTAGATCAACCATGCCATTGTCTGTTTTGCAATCATCATCCCTTATCACAGAAGAACCACCATGATAGGCTGGGCCAGCCGCTGCTAGAATAACATAATGCCAGTGTATTGGGCTCTACTGACATTAAAAAATATTAACGACTGGATCACAGCCTGTGCTGACCCCCTTGCTTCCTATGAAATAAGCAAATTAATGAAAACATGATGTCAGTCCAGCTGGTACATAGAAAAACTCATATTGATCAAACAGTACTGCAAGCAACTAGAACAAAGAAGGAGAGTGAGCCAGAAAGACTCAGACAAGGACAGGTTCAAATCCTCCCTGAAAAGCTACCATCAGCAAATCCAAGAAAGCAAGAGAAAGGCCACATCCGAAGCATTTATTACAGCTCCAACAGCAGTAAAGAAAGTTTTGCAATCATCAATGGCTTCAACACACCTGCAGCAAATGCCATCAAGATCACCCCAACTCAAGAACTGTGTAAAAACCTCTTTGACGTTTTCTCAAGCAAAATCAATAAAGAATAACTTTGACCCTCAACTGGACACTAGCAACTTTGCAACAATTCTACGATATTGAAAGAAGGATACACACTGGCAACATGAAAAACCATCACCATAGAGGAAACCACAACTATCATAAAGACCATACACTCCGCCGTCCCATCAGACCCTTGCCTACCACACCTTCAATATAGGATCTATCCCAAGTAGCAAAGCTCTCACCCTCATTCTCAACACCCCCATCTACACAACCACCTTTCCAGAAGCTTGTCATCAATGTCCTCCTAAAGAAGCCCTCAGCAGACCCAGCAAAGTCACAAATTACTGATCAGTCTCTGTCCTACCATTCCCAGCCAAGGAACACTTCACCAACCACCAGCTCCTCAACGCCATGCAATCGAGTTTCAGACTAAACCTGCAGTACAGAGACATCCCTCATCGCAGTAACAGAGGACACTTGGAAGATCCTTGACAGAGAAGAAACTGCGGTCCTCATCCTACTTGACCTTTCTACAGTATTCAACAAAGTCTCTCATCCCATTAAGATCAGACGACCACATAAGATTAAAATTCAAGGAGCCGCTGTAGGACCTTTCATCCTGAGGGTTGTCTTCCTCCAATAATTTTTCTGCTTTTGTCAATTTTTTGCTGTATCTATTTGTTGGCCTTAGGACTCTCAGCACTTTACCACTGCTGACAAGTGCTTAAGTACATGTTCTTCCCCGCTACACATGGTAGTATTGGTATACACATGATTGCCATATTTAATTTACCTGTAAATCCATTGTCCCATGGTATACAATATACCCAGGGTGTGTAATGTAAATTATACTAATGGGCCTACAGCACTGGTTATGTGACCCACACAAGTAGACTTTCAAACCTGTCTTAGGCATACCTTTGGCATTTAAAACTACTTGCCAAGCCTTAAACTCCCCTTTTATATGTATACCTCACCCCTAAGGTAGGCCCTAGTGACCCTAAGGACAATGAGTTGTGTAACTAAAAGGCCGGACACATACTTTTATGTTTTGCATGTCCTGGCAGTGACACACAGCAACATTCATAGTTCACTGCTATGAGTCCTACTGCTCTCATAGGCTAACATTGTTGATTCCTTAAAACATGTTCTAAGCTGTAATTCTTGATCAGAAAGGTGTAGCTACATCATGTTTCGTCTCTTTGGAGGGGTAGTGATAAATCCTCATTAGTGGTAACGTTGGATTTGACATTACCATTTTAGAAATGCCATTTTTAGAAAGTGCTAAAAGAACAATTGCAAAAAGAACAATTGATTGACAGGATGTTGAACAATGTTAAACATTCATCCCAGTATAGAGAACTAGGCTAAACCATAGTTTTTTTTGCTCCCCATGCCATTCCATTTTAAACCCAGCCATATGCAAATCAGTCTTGACCTTGTTCCACAAGGGAACAGTTCAGCTGAACTGCCAGGTTTTACCCCGAAACCGATCCCAGGATGCTTGTTTCAGGTCCAGGAAAGAGCTGGCTTTGCAGTTCGCATTGAACTGTTCCCACAAGGAACAGGATCAAGACTGATTTGCATATGGCTGGGTCTGAACTGGGGTGGTGAAGTGAGCTAAAGAACAATGATGGATTCAACCCATATCTGTGACTGGGGGGGAATGTCTGAAATGTTTCAAAGCTAGCAGTGTGTGTAGTTAACAACAGCAAGTCACTACTCACACGCCGCCAGCCGAGCGCCAGAAAGTGGACATTTCTCTGCTCTTAACTTTGCTCTGTGTGCCTCCAGCCTGTCTCCAACACATGTCTGGATGAGTGACAGCTACACTTTGTGCATTCCCTCTAGACAGCCACAAACACAGGAAGGGTTGGTTGTGACAGAGGACTAATCTGCATTTTGATAGACTTTCTGTGCAGGAAGGGGGAGAGATGGCTCATACTTACTTCTGAAGGGACTGTGTTCTGTCCACCCACAAAGGTCTGATTAACCCCACCCAAAATAGCCTGGCAGACAGGACTGGGTTGAAAGGGATCCTTGTGCATTTCAAAGAACTCCTTTGCAGTCACATGCTACATCAAAGGCACTTTTGGGAATAGGTACCTGGGCTCCGACCCCACCAAATTAGTAAACCCCTGGACAATGGGAAGAACTTTGCTGGTGTAAAGACTGGCATGCTGTAAGGATTGCCATTTTACTGTGACTAACTGTTCTGAGGAACCACTTCTCTGCTTTGCTGAGTTGCCCTGCTGCCTGCTGATCTCCGCCCTGCTGAGGACAAGGACTGGACCCAACTCACTTGAGCCTAGAGTGACTCCAAGGGCTTGCTGGATTCCCTCCTGTTTTTCTGAAGTCTCAGGTACACAAATTCTTCCTGTAATCCTGCTGGTGCTGCTAGACTCTGCCTTCTGTGAGTACTACCCTTGCAAGGGGTGCCCCCTCCAGCGCTGGGCCTCTGCAGATGATTTCTGCAAAACCCAACGCTTTGCCTTGACTGCGTGAGAATTTCCCCAGCATCCTCCTTTGATGCTCAATCAGATGATGAAGAATCCACTGTGTGCGCTATGAAATGACAGTGGTCTGTGAGGTTCAACAATAATGCATTGCATTCAGTTCAACGGAGCTTGACAACGACCCACGACCCCCTTTGCATGGCTCGACAACAACACAGAACACTCTCGGGGTTGACAAAATCTCCATCCAAGGTATTTCGTCAGTCAGACCTGTCTTGGTTCTATAGCCAGCCTGCCCTCCATCCCGGACGGGCTTTCCCTTGCGACCACAAGTAACGTTTTGACTGCTAGTGACTTCTAAGTACTGTTTTCTTTCACATTTAATCTTAAAAAATTCATATCTCAACTTCTACTTATTAGATTTTTGTCATTTTGGTCTTGTTGGACTCATGTACATGTTCGCTGTTTTTCCAAACCTGGGTGGAGTCTTGTACTGGTGTTTACATGAAGGTACTAGAATATGCGTGTTGCACAAATACTTCACACATTACCTCTTAAATTAAGCCTGACTTCTCTGTGCTAAGCTACCAGAGGGTCAGCTCAGGCTAATTTAAGGTGTGTATCTGACTTACCCTGACTAGAGTGGTGGTCCCTACTTGGACTGGGTGCAAACATCTGCCAACTAGAGACCCCATTTCTAACACCCGCCCTCCAATGGATTGACATATTTCATACCAGAAGGTACCAAACAGTCAACATGCAGCCTTTTTTCCTTAGAAGATTGAAAACACATTTGTGGAGTACAAGACTCCTCACTCAACCCAACTTTCTTCAACATCTAAATGACTCCTTTTGTACACATTATCTGAGCACACATCAACATACTCACCTACGCCAATAACATGCAACTCATATTGTCCCACTCAGAGAAAACAACCAGAACAAGGAACAACTTCAACACCTGAATGACCGAAGTGACCACCTGAATGAAGCCCAACTGTCTCAAACTGAATACAGGCAAGATAAAAGTGTTCATCTTCCAAAAGGATGCCTTATTGTAGGTCGCTATCTGGTGGCCTACAAACCTCAGAAACACTGCCACTCCCTATCACCAAGGAAGAAACCTCAGGACCATAATTGACAGCAAGTTGGACGTTTCCGCTGAGGTCATCAGCCTCACCACATCCTTCTTCCACACCCTGAAGATATTATAAAATATCTTTAAGTGGCTACTAAACTACACCAAGAAAACAGCTACCGGAGACCTCTTCCCCAACAAACTATAGTGTGGAAACTTTTTCTATGTAGAAATCACTATCCAACCCACAAAAGGACTACACACCATCCTGAGCATAGTGGCCTGACTCATCCTTAGCCTGCTACACTGATCTAACATCAAATCACACCTGAGGGAAGTCTATTATCTCCTCATACACAAGCCCACACATTCCAAGGTTCTCACCCACAAAGCAGTTCACAACACCGATCCGACATACCTGAACACATGTGTGCATTTCCACTGACCATCCAAGCACCTCTACTCAGATGACCCTAACTCACACATGCCCCACACATACACAAAAGGATATCAGGAGGCTGAGCCTTCTCACACATCACTCCTAAAGCTTGGATTGACCTCCCACACCACATAACAACCTTCTCCTTACTTCTTGAATTCCGAAAGAAGCTGAAGACCTGGCTCTTCAAGTTCATTTCCCTGAGGCTAGCCTCAAACAACTGCCACGTGCCAGGATACCCTCACTGGTTATTGTGCACTATAAAAATCCACATAACATAACATAGCATAAAATAACATAACATATCAAATCACTATACATTTCTTAACTTTTCCTTCCAAAGTAGAAGTGTCACCGCTGAATTAGGATGCAATGGGCCTGATTCACAAGTTGATTTCAATTTGCTTCAATACATTTTCTTTTTTTGGATTGAATGCTTCCACCTAAGAATCCATGTTACTCATCTGTATGTGTTTTGGGTGCATACTTATGCACAATTATATGTACCATAAAAGTGCAATAGAGCTTTAACATTTGTCTGTGTTTTCTCCACAGATGCTCAACTTTTTAGTGCACTTTACCCTAAGACATCAATCCCTTGCTCCTGTGAGCTGACTTGTTCACATATTTTACTTTACTGGTTTTATGCTAGGTCTAACTGGCATTGTTTTTACTTTTGTGAGTGCAAGAATAATTAATTACTTTTTTAACACACGTCTTTTGTTCAACTTTGATGTCCAAATGGTTTGTGAACATGTGATATTGCCACAGAAGGGAACAAGGCTTTGAATTACAAATTAAGTGAAGCTCAAGTAGATTGTCAGGTATGCTTTCTTAAAAAAAAGACTAAACAGGCATGTCAATAACACTGTCGTAAGATACGTAGTAACTTCTTAGACCTATCCCTTTTTGCAGGGTCTCCCTCAAAGTTTTGCCTAAACCCATTTTTATTGGCATTAAGACTTTACCGCTGCTAACAAGTGCTACAGTGATTGTGCTTTCTCTTTCAAACATGGTAAAATTGACCTTTACCTAATTGGCACATTTAATTTAGACTGCTATTTTGACCTGGCAAATTAAACTTTTTGCCAGGCCTAAAGGTTCCTTTTTAATACATATAAGTCACCATTAAGGTAGTCTCTAAAGGCTTATAGGAGACGGTGCACTGCATTAAAACAGTAGGACATGTGTACTTAAGTTTTGCATGTCGTGATAGAGAAAGACTCTTAAAGTTGTTTTTCACTGCTGTGAGGCCTATCTCTCCCAGGGACTAACATTTGTCTTCCTTGCTATATTTAGTAAGTGATAACATTAGATTTGAAGCAGATAGAGATGTGCGGTTTTCACTCAAATTAATTGCAATTCAAAATCCTCTTTAATGGAAAAGTCAGATTTTAAGGTTTAGGTATGGACAGGATGGACCGTCATGGCAGAATGACTGGGAGGGGCTGTGCCCAGTCCCACGTACATTTCAAAGGGTTTTATGCACACAAAAGGGAATCTGACACCAGGCCTACCTATTTTTTGTCACCCCAGACAGTTTAGAGCCTTAACTGGGTAAGGAGAAGAAGTTTTCAGAGCTAGATGTGGGGGTCGGTGTGATGTAAATATTGGACCCCCCCCAAAGACACTCTTCAGAACACTCCTGGACTTGTGGAAGTTACAGAAGAAAGAATGTCTTGTTGCAATTGACTGCCTTTCTGTCTGAGAAGTAAGTCTGTACCTGCTTACCTTTATTCCAGTCTAACCCAGCAGGACTCCAGGAGAGTCAGTTGGCTGACTTCCTGTGTGAGCTACAGGGACACAACACTATTCAAAGGCCTCCCTACAGCTGTCCAGCTGATCTGCTGCAACTGGACCTGCTACTGGATCAATCTGAGCCCTGCTGGACTCGACTGGAGTGAATCTCTGATCCCCAAGAGTTGCTTCCCCAGGTCTTGGATACTTGGCTGACATCAGGGAGTGCCCCTCTCGAAGAAAAGGGGAAAAGCTTGAAGTTTAGTCTCCTTGTGACCATAAGACTCTGATGCCCATAATGACCACCAGCGCAAAGCTCTGATGAGAACTGCTTTGTGCACTACAGTTTTCACCAGCAACGACTGCCAACGGAAGAGCACCACTTCGCTCTACTGCAACAGCAGGCTGTGGTGACAGTCAAAGCAAAGATACAACATCGACCATTCACAATGCCTGACCTGCTCTTCATGCTACAGTAGCGACAGCTCACAACACCTTGCCTGACCTTTACACTACAGTGACAACCATCTGCGATGCTCTACCTGTTCTTTGCCGCATCTTCCACCTCAAACGGAAATCTTTGCACCAGATTTTGAAGTTAACTCTTCAATGGGACAAACCTGTTCTCTGTATCTGATTTGTGCTCCAGCATGATCGGCCTCAACTTGTGAATCTCCCCCAGTCTAGCCTGAACAAATGGCGTGAACAAATGACTCAGAGTAGACGTTTGTGCTTTTAGGTGCTATTTTCACTAAAATCTTTAACATTGATAATCTACCATTCTATTGATTGGATTTATTTTGTGTTGGTATCATTTTATTTATTAAAATGTGCTCGATTTTTCTAAATTGGGCTTTTCTTGTGTTGTGTTTTCACTTTATTACTGTTTGTGCTGCACACAACTTAGCACATTGCCTCCGAGTTAAGCCTGACTGCTTTGTGCCAAGCTACCAGAGTGCTAAGCATGTTAATTTAGCTGCTTTCGTGATTCACCCTGAGAAGGAATGTGGTTCATTGCATGAGTGGGATTTCCACTACAACACAATTTCTTACACCATGAAAGAAGCCCTCACATGTGCATTTTGTCTAACCCTGGAGATGTATGGCTTGAAGTTCAGGGATGTCCAGAAACACCACTCTTAGGAGTATTTTGTATAGCTGTCAAGCAAGCACTGGATAGTTGGGTCAAGGGCAGTAAAGCAAAGGATTATTATTGGCAGATTATTTTGATTGTGGGGGAGAGCATCTAGAGTGATTGTTTTACACAAGTACCTGATAGATTCCAAGGTCACTGTTCCCAGACAGCTTGGGAAAGAAGCTAACCTCAGCCTGAGCACCAGAATGTCTTGGAA
Organism: Lissotriton vulgaris; assembly: GCF_964263255.1. Lineage (NCBI taxonomy): Eukaryota > Metazoa > Chordata > Amphibia > Caudata > Salamandridae > Lissotriton > Lissotriton vulgaris. The sequence goes on from NC_141689.1 coordinate 659,456,387, forward strand.
GGTACCCAAAAGTGACCCTAAGAAGATTAGTCAAAGTTTCTGCCCACAGAGGGAAAGTTTTGAGGGGAAGGATTCACATACCACTTCTGAGTAGAAGCTCTGCTGGATACCGGTGCCAACCAGACCATGTTGTGGACAAGATTTATTGTCCTAGAAGAGTATCTGCTCAGAAAGATCTGTAAGGCCCCGCAGGCACATGAGCAGTGGCCATTGTATCCTTAGAATGGGAGAGGGTACTTGACCAGAGGAGGGCCATTGCAAATCCCCAGGTACTCTGCGAGGGTGAGGGCGGTGGAGCTGAGGTTCCTCTTGGGTACGTGGAAGGAGACTCTCTCTTTGAGTGTTTTGGGTCTGATGTTGTGGAGGGATTTGTAGACGTGGGTGAGCAGTTTGAAGGTTACTCTCTTCTTGACAAGGAGCCAGTGGAGGTCTCGTAGGTGTTATGTGTTCGTGTCGTGGGTTCAGAGTCTCGCTGTGGTCTTCTGGATGGTTTGGAGCCTGCGTAGGAGAGTTATGTGGATGGTTTGGAGCCTGCCTACGAGAGTTATGTTTATTCTGGCATAGAGGGCATTGTCGTAGTCCAGTCTGCTTCTTATGAGAGCGCGGGTGACGTTTTTCTGCATTCGGGGGGTATTCATTTGAAGATCTTGTGGAGGATCCAAAGGGAGTTGAAGCTGGTGGAGGCAATAGAGTTGATCTGGCAGGTCATGGTAATAGTGGATTCAAGGATGATGCAGAGGTTCTGTGTATGGTCTGTAGTGGTGGGCGGGTTGCTGAGGGTGGAGGGCCACCAGGAGTTGTCCCAGGTGGAGGTGGAGGGTCCGAGGATTGGCAAAGGGGTTATACAGGCATGTTGAATTAGCAGTTTAAAACTGCATGAAGGCTTGCAATGGCAATCTGAGGACATTTTTAAGGGGCTACTTGAGCGGGTAACATATAAGTGCTGCAGGTTCACTAGTAACATTTAATTTACAGGCCATGGGTATATGGTATACCACTCTACAATGGACTTATAAGTAATTCAAATATGCCAATCAAGGTGTACGCCAATCAAACAATGTTTAAGGGAGTGGGCACAAGCACTTTAGTACTGGTTAGGAGTGGTAAAGTGCACAGAGAAAAACACATCTCAGCTCAAGAACGGAGGTAAGTAGGTTAAACGTTTAAGGGAAACCCAACCTAAGGCTGACAGGTCTAAGTGGAATGTTCCCACCTAGACTACACCAAAAATGACATTGACACTGGTCAGGCAGTAACTGGCACATGTAAAAACTCAAAGTACAGATTATACACTATAATCTGTAACTTTATACCTGTTCCAGCTACAGACGTCATCCAAAGACATTTTTATATTTAATGAAACTCCAATGTAATTCTAAATTCATATTTTTTTATTTATTGGAATGGAAATCCAACTTGTAGGAAGTTGCACTTTGCCTGCTCTTTCAGTTTGCTAATTAGCATTAACCTCTGCCAGTTCCCAGCATGTACTTGGCCTGATAATGAAGTGATAAAATCCTTCGGGAGTTAAACAACAGGTCAACATGATTGACAGGTGAATCTGAATGGGTAGGGATAGCTCCTCTGTGCTCAGCCTAATTCTCAGGAGTGTACTGTGGGCATGCTGTTTTCTCAATAGTGTAAAATCCTGCCAGTCTGTCTGAAGCACATGTAATACCTTGGTGCACTTGAAAGGGAGAATGCCAGGATAATCTTGTGCTGCAGGGCATTGCCTTTGTACTACCAGAACTCTGTCTCCTGACTTGTTGTGGGTACAGGGCCTGCTTTAAACTGAATATATTCGTATTGGATGTGGGAGGACTGTAGTGATTTCCTTACAAAACTCCCACACACACAGAGCTTTCAGAGCCCAAGTTTAATGTGGCTGAAGATTTTAGCCATCTTAAACACACCCTAGGACATGGCATTTTGTGACTGTTTGTAGTAACACAAACAGGAACAACTGAAGAATTGAGTAGGTTTGCCCCCAGGAAGTTTTACATCATTGTTTAGGGAGTGCCTAGGAGTCACCCCCACCCACTAGCTGGTGCCAGTCATACATTTGGCATTCTCATGAACTCTCCAGAGAACACTATCTGGACCTGAGGTAGAATGAAAGAGAACTGCACTAGCTGTCTGTGAACTGAAGGGAATCCTGAAGGACTGGTCTTGCTCCCCCTTGTACAGCGGACAAAGACATGGACTCCAGGTGGACTTTGGGCACAATAATGAACTTTGTAAACTTTCAACCAGTGCTCCCTTCGGGTCAACCTCAAATCTTGCATAGGTTCCAGTCTACCATTAGATTTGATTAGATTAGATTTAGATTTATAGAGCACATTGGCCCTTTGCACTTTTTGGTGCTATACGTCTATTTAGAACCTTAAAAATCTATATCTCTGGTCCCCCTTATTGGATTTTAGCAATATTGATTTTGTGATTTTGTTCATTTAATTTTACTCAGTTTTCTAAAGAAGGTTGTTATTTTCATTGATTGGTTGTTTACATGTATTACAGTTTTCATACTGCATAGACACTTTAACCAGTGTCCTAAGTTAAAACTGCTCTCTCTCTGCCATAGCTACCAGGGGATTGAGCTCAGGTTAGTTTTGTGTCTTTAAGGGTTCACCCTGACACGAGTTGGGATTATTCCAAAAAGTGGGAAGTTTGCCACCCCAAAAAATAATTACATTTCTTACAGTGTGCATTTGAGACCTCAGTTGTGAACTTTTGCCATAGGGTAGCGCCGCAGGCCTTACTGCTGCACTGCCCTATGGCAAAAGAAAAGGGCAGGAATGCGCCGTATCTATCCGATATGGTGCATTCCTTTCCTTTTCCCCTGCGCTGGCCCGCAATGGGCTGCCATGCGCCAAAGCAGGCATCTTTGCACAATGGTGCAAGGGTGCATGCATTGCGGAGAGGATTATTTTTGTGCAAAAAGGGAAACCTTCTAGCACAAACACAATCACAATTTGCTTTTCCTCTTTCTATGTGTGCTGCAGAATGCAACACACATAGAAAAAGGAAAAACAAGGAGAAATAAAGATAATTCTCCTCACTGTGCCTCCCTTACGCCTTTCCTGGGAGGCATACGTTTTAGCCATAAATAGTGTGGGAGGTATGATTCCAAACACTGGAGGGAGCCCTCTGTTAGGCTCTCAGTGTTTCCGGTACCAGCCTTCTAGCCCAGGATAGCACAAAATCGTTGCTGCTGACCAGAGACACATTTCTACACTCCTGCTGCTAAGCCAAGCTCGAGCAGGGGAAGTCAGAATAATAGGCATCTTGTCACAGGGAGATGTGCCCACCTCCCAGACAGGATTTATTGTATTAGGGCTGGGTGGGTGAGCTTGCCAGCGCCTGAAAGTCTGCATAAGGGGCATATTTGCATAGTCCAGTTTAAACCAGTCCTGGGAGCCGCCACAGGGTGCGCCATGTGAACAGGCTCAAACCTATTGTAGACAGGGCTGTCATGGGCTTGCTCATGGCAACTCGTGAGGGACAGGAGGAAGAGAGTGACCCTCACCCTGATCTCCTCCCACACAACCCTGATGATGGGTCAGTAGATGGTGTAGCCTTGGCAAGCAGGCTAACTGAGCAACAGCAGATTGATTGTAGGAAGGTCCTTCATCAATATCGGCAAGTATTTTATTTTGACACCCAGTCAAACCACCTGGTGTACCCTTGAAGTGGATACAGGTGAGAGTCTACCTGTCAAGAATAAAATCTGCTGGCAGCCTGACCATGACACAGATTGCATCAGGACAGAGGTCCTAAAGATGTTAGAGTTGGGAGTAATTGATCCCTCAGATAGCCTTTGAGGTTGTCCAGTGGTCCTGGTACCAAATCCGCACAACCAGGGTGGTAAGAGAGAGATGAGGTTTTGTGTTGACTATCGGAGACTCAATGCAGTCACTAGGACTGATGCTCATCCAATTCCGAGGTCAGATGACCTTATCGACACTTTAGCCTCAGCCAGGTTTTTGAGCACATTTGACCTAACTGCTGACTATTGGCAAACCAGACTGACTGAGGACGCCAAACCAAAAACAGGATTCTCAAACCCTAGTGGGCATTATGAATTTATTGTGATGCCCTTTAGTTTGAAGAATGCACCTGCACAAAAGCTGGTGAACAAAGTTCTCACAGGTATGGAAGGCTATAGTGCAGCACATCTTGATGATGTAGCTGTCTTTAGCTCCACCTGGGAGGATCACCTGGTCCACCGGAAAAATGTTTTGGAGGCTCTACAGAAAGCAGGCCTCACTATCAAGGCTAATAAGTGCCAGAAAGGGTCAGAAAGGGCAGAGCAAGGTTGTTTATATGGCCCACCTTGTAGGTGGAGGCCAGGTTCAACCACTTCAGAGCACAATCCAGACCATCATGGACTGCGTCGCTCCAAATACCCAGACTCAGGACAGAACTTTCTTGGGCCTGACTGGGTATTACAGGAGATTTGTAAAAGGATATGGGTCCATAGTGACTCCCTTGAATGATAACACCTCCAAGAAAATTCCCAAGAAATTTCAGTGGACAGTTACTGTCAGAAGGCATTTGATAATCTCAAGCAGGCCATGTGCACCTCTCCCATTCTGCAGTGTCCTGACTACTCCAAGCGATTTATTGTCCAAACAGATGCATCTGAGTGGAAGGTAGGGGCTGTGGTGTCCAAAATAAATGAAGAAGGCCAGGATGAACCAGGAGCTTTTATTAGCAGATAGTTGACACCCAGAGAGAAACGTTGGTTAGCTATAGAGAGGGAAGCCTTTGCTATGGTCTGGGCCCTGAAGGAGTCGAGGCCTTACTTGTTTGGCACTCACTTCATTGTTCAGACAGAACATAGCCCCTCTTATGGCTAACACAGATGAAGGGTGAAAACCCCAAGTTTTTGAGGTGATCCATTTCCCTACAGGGGATGGATTATACCGTGGAACATAGACCTGGGAGTAACGATGCCAATGCAGATGGACTCTCCATATATTTCCACTTAGAAAATGAAGACTCAACTGGGCAAGGTTAGTCTCATCTCCTTACGTGTGGGGGGAGGGGGGGGGTTGTGTGGGAAAGTAGATCTGCTTCTTATGGATATCCTCACTTTTTGCTTGATGTGATGCTGTTTTTGACTAGTTTGACTGGGATCCTGCTAATCAGGTCCCTAGTATATCTTCTTTCTCCCTAAACTGTTATGTTCAGTACCTAGGCACAACCCAGATTGGATACTGGTGTACCCTTGTAAGTCCCTAGTATATGGTACCCATGTACCCAGGGCACAGGTACCCTTGAGGTGTCCCATAGGCTGCAGCATGTATTATGCCACCGATTAGAGGCCATTGTAATAGAACTACAGGCCTGCCATTGCAGCCTGTGTGCGTTGGTGCATGCACCACTTACTAAAGATATAGGTTTACTATATGAAAGGGTCACTGCACTTAAAACCTATAAGTCACTCATAGCAAGCCTTTACAATCCAGAGGGCAGGGTGCTTGGTTCTAAGTACGAGGATGCCCCTGCAGGAGCATGACCCCCCTGCTGCCTACGGAGTCCATTTGCCCAGGTTGTCAATGAACCAGCCATATACTTCTAAATTTAAATTTTACCATCTATCGAGTTGGATAAAGAAGATAAAGAAGGAGCCAGTGGTACTGGACTTTCATATCAGCAGGAGAAGAAGAGTTAAGCTTAGCCACAGAGATCTGGGGGAAAGACCAGCGGACGCTGAACACCCAGAACCTATGGCAAATATCAATGTCTACATGCTGGCATATAGTCAAATCTGCTCCCCTAAAAAAGAATAATTAATTCACAAAACATAAAGTCTATTGGACATCGAAGAAGCCGTTCAAGCTGTCAAGGGGCAAGGCAAAAAAGTGTCCCAAATGTGGCGAGGAGAGAGCGGATGATATCAACATGTTCTGGAGGTGCCCTAAACTACAAACCTTTTGGGAAGAAGTGGGTAAGATTCACTGTGAAGTACTTCAGCAGAACATAGAGGTAAGTCTGGGGTTAGTCATGTTTGGGGTGAGGAGCATAAATGTTACCAATAACAGGGAAGAACCTAGCTTAAGTAAAAACAGAATAGATTACTATTCCTTTTGATATTACTAGCAAGGCACGAAATGTGCATTAAATGAATTTACCATGACCCGCCAACATTAGCAGAATGGATGGGATCAGTTATTAGGACAAATAAGCTTGAGCGGGCAGGCATTCAAAGTAAAAGGCAAGAATTTTTGGATTTTTTGGAAAGTTATAGAGGTAGTCCGATCAGCTGAAACAAATCGACGTGAAACCTGGTCCAGTGATTAAGGTAAACAGCAACACGAGTAACTTGGGAACTGCTGGCGCAGATATCACTCCCAAAGAAGGAAGTATCGGAAGAGGTGAGGAAGAGGGGCCCCAGAGGCTGCTAGGATGCCCACATGCACTAAATCTTATGATGGAAGGTGTATGTCAGAGAGAGAGGGCCTGGGCGGTACAGAAAGTTGTGGCCCCTCAACCATGAAAAATCCTGCTCTCTCAACTCATTTCTTTTATTGCACAATGAGGACAACAACAAAAAAGAAGCAGCCATATATTATATAGAGGGGCACAGCGTAATCGAGTGATGACCATCTCGAAAATGGCTACAACTAATCCTATCATGTTTGGTATTAAACATGTTGGAATCATACCTACCCCTACACCGTAAACAGTGTGGGAGGTATGATTCCAAGCACTGGAAGAGCCCTCCGTTAGGCGCTCAGTGTACTAGCCTTCTAGTCCCAGACAGCACAAAATGGTTGCTGCTGACCAGAGAAACATTTCTACCTTCCTGTTACTGAGCCAAGCTTGAGCAGGGGAAGGCTGAACAATAGGCATCCTGTCACAGGAGGTGTGGCCACCTCCCCGGCAGGACTTAGTGTATTAGGGCTGGGTGGGTGTGCTTGCCAGCGCCTGAAAGTCTGCATAAGGGGCACATTTAGGTCCCAGTGCATAGTCCAGTACAAACCAGTCCTGGAAGCCCTTGGCTTCCACTCTGGTGCAAAACTGGACAAAGGACAAGGGAGTAACGTCGCCCCTGTCCAGACCCTCCACAGAACCTTCCCAACCCTTTCCGTAGGGTACTTATGGGCTTAGCTTGGTGTTTGGTCCCTAGATTTGTCGTTGGATAGGATTCAGAACTGAAACCACTGCACTTCTACCGTCTGGGCACTCTGGACTTCCTTTTGGCTTCGTTTGGGCCTGACTTCATCTCCCTTCCAGTCTGCTGATTCTTCCAAGGCCTGAGAAGCATCAAGGACAACCAAAGTAATCTCCCATGGAGTGAAGGAGTCACTTCCCTGCATTCACAGGCACCGCAACGAAGAAGGTCGGTCTGCAGATCCCGAACTCCTCCGGACTCCGTGGGCTCTGCAACAAAAGTGGTAGTTTTCCTCAGCTCCCGAGGCTTGTTCTACCATCTTACCAAGTTTGAGGCCAGTAGTCCTTGTGGGGGTTGCAATAACCAATCCCCTTTGCAAGAAGATCTCCAGGCTCCAAGTAGCCCCAACCTCGAGCACCTCCAGTGACCAGAATCTTTGGCTACACCACAACATGTACATTGTGGCCTGCCTCATTTGGAAAACTGCTTGAGGTACTCTCGCCACTCTTGTGCCTTCTGCCTGTGGGTCAATTTGAGGGTTACCTTAATTTTCCATGAGCTCCCCTGATTGCCCCGGACCGGCCCTGACTGCCCTGCATGTGCTGAGTCTCCCGGACCTTGATGGTCCCAACTGTGCAACTTTTTGACTTCCTGCATGGGTTGCATTTGCCAAGGCTTGTTGATGCTCCCGCCAGACACGACCCCTCAGCACTCAACATCCTTTGTGGGGCAGCGCGTATCCAGGTCCTGGTTGTCCTCAGCATCCTCTAGTCCTCACAGCTGTAGAGTCAAGGTCACCATCATCTTTTCTGAAGGACCCAACATTGGAGGACATCCGTCTTCCAAGTCTCCTGGTCACCCCTGAGTGACATATACATGGTCTCCCCTGCTTTCAGGTACTCTTCTTCAAGAATCCACATTTGGATTCCTCCGAACACTTTCTCCTCTTCCAGCAGTCTCACTTTCCTGAAGTCCTCCATTGGGTTCGACAGGGATTTTTGATGCCACTTCACACCTATACCTGGAATAGGTAACTTGGGTACCATGGTGTCCACAGATGGGGTGGCCCACCAACCTTCTGTCTTCCACAGGGTTTCTTCAGGGTCCACTGGGAAGGGTCCCTAATCTTTAAAAATCCAACCGCGACTTGTACATAGACCTGTATGGACCACGCGGTCATGCTCACACACTGCACACGACTTTTGTGGGGTCCATATGTTCTTACCTTGGGCTTGTTGTGTGGGTTCCTAGCAATTCTGCGTCCTCTCAACATGGTTCTGACTCGAGTCGTGGTTCTTATACCACTTTCGCAGTATATTGTTTTGTTCCTCCCCGGGGCCCACTGTGTATTGGCGCTATTTACTGCGACTTCTTTGCTAAAGGGATATATGAAGTTACAACGCGTACTTTAAGCACGCATACCATTACCACGGATTTTTTACAACGCAGGTCATGTTACAACGGATACCTTTACAACGCAATACACTACAACGCTGATACTATTACAACGCATACCATTACATCGTAAGTATAATTATAGGTAAGTATATAATATTATTTATATTTTAAATAATTATATTAGAATTATTATATTTAATTATTTATTATTAAATTAATTTTAAAAAAAAATTGTAATTTTTAAATTTGTAAATATATATTACAAATACCCCTGTACCTCAAAACCCAAACCCAGCCCTAAAACCTAAAAATACCCCTGTGCCCCAAAACCCAAACCCAACCCTAAAACCTAAAAATACCCCTGTACCCTAAAACTCAATCCCAGCCCTAAAACCTAAAAATACCCCTGTACCCCAAAACCCAAACCCAACCCTAAAACCTAAAAATACCCCTGCACCCCAAAACCCAAACCCAGCCCTAAAACCTAAAAATACCCCTGTACCCCAAAACCCAAACCCAGCCCTAAAACCTAAAAATACCCCTGTACCCCAAAACCCAAACCCAGCCCTAAAACCTAAAAATACCCCTGTACCCCAAAACCCAAACCCAGCCCTAAAACCTAAAAATACCCCTGTACCCCAAAACCCAAACCCAACCCTAAAACCTAAAAATACCCCTGTACCCCAAAACCCAAACCCAAACCCAACCCTAAAACCTAAAAATACCCCTGTACCCCAAAACCCAAACCCAGCCCTAAAACCTAAAAATACCCCTGTACCCCAAAACCCAAACCCAGCCCTAAAACCTAAAAATACCCCTGTACCCCAAAACCCAAACCCAGCCCTAAAACCTAAAAATACCCCTGTACCCCAAAACCCAAACCCAGCACTAAAACCTAAAAATACCCCTGCACCCCAAAACCCAAACCCAGCCCTAAAACCTAAAAATACCAATACCCCTAATAAATGTTATTTAAAAAGATAAACTTACCTATCAACTTACCTAAACTTACGATGTAATGGTATGCGTTGTAATAGTACCTGCGTTGTAGAATAATGCGTTGTAAAGGTATCCGTGGTAATGGGTTTTGCGTGGTAATGGATCCGTGGTAACGGTACTGCGTGCTAAAAATTGCGTGGTAACAGTTACATACCTTGCTAAAGTATTGTGTGATTTGTATCTATCTCCATGTGGGGGTTTATATAACGTGTTAAAAGGTGTTATATAATGAATACATATTTTTATAAATACTATGTGTGGTTCTCTTTTCATTCAATCTATACTATAATAATGCTTTCTGGTAAGACAAGCAGCTTTACACTCCTTCAAGACTAAGCCTGAAGGCTGAAATAAAATGAAATGAAATGGCGATTTATAGAGCGCAAAATATTCACCTGAGGGTGTCAAGGCGCTTACTCATTGAGGTTCGACAGACCTTATCGACTAAACAGCCAAGTCTTTAGCGCCTTCCCGAAAGCTAACAGATTATTCTTGTGTTTCAGATTTGTTGGGAGAAATTCCACAGCCTAGTAGCATCCCATAAGAAACTTCTCCCTCCCCAGGAGCATTTTTCACCCTGGGAACAACAAGATCATTGGAAGAAGATGAACAAAGGTTACGTGCTGGAATGTAAAATGACAGATTCCGTTTTAGAAAACCTGGTCCTATGTCCTGAGTGGTCTTGAAAACAATACATAGAGCCTTGAACTCTATGTGTTTTATTAGCAGCTAATGAAGATCCTTCAGTGCCAAAGAAACTGATTTATATCTTGGGATATTCAGCAGGAGCCTGCCCGCGGCATTCTGGACGACCTGCAGTTTGGCTAAGCATTTTTTACGGGGATTAATAAGGAGACCATTGCAGTAATCAGCTCTCGAGAGAACAAGTGCTGAGATCACCAGCTTACGAAGCTCAGCTGGGATGAATAGGAGGATTTTTCGAAGGATTTTTAAAGTATATAAAGAGAGGGATGTAACCTGATTGAAGTGGTATTCAAATGAAAGTTTAGAGCCAAAAGTGACCCCCAAATTCTTACCCTTGGTCACTGGTGTAGGTAGTGGTCCCAATTCCAGGGGCCTGAGATCCTATGACAAAAAGTTGGTGTGAGCCCCAAAAATTAAAACCTCTGTCTTACTGGAGTTCAGTTTTAAACAATTGGTAGCCATTCATTCCCCCTCCTGGCGAAGGCAGGTGTTGAACCGCTTCACAGTGTCAGTAGGGGATCCTGACACTGAGACGATAATCTGCGTATCATCCGCCTAGGAGACAGCAGAGAACCCCAGGAAATCAGTTTCCCAATGGTGCAACATAAACATTTCAAACACTTCAAACTTACTGGCCTTTAGGAAAGGGCTCAAAACCTGGCTTTTTACTTCTTAGTTGTTTATTTGGTGTTTCTATTTTCTCTCAGGACTCTCTGTTTTATCTTTTTCTTTTGTTATGTTATGAGATAGGTGTGCAAACCAAAGCGCCGGGACACTCTCCGAGTAGCCGTGCGCTATACAAAATCCTGTATAACATAACATAACATTAAAAAGAGTAGGGCTCAGGGATGATCCCTGTGGCACCCCATAGGGTAATGTAAAATTTGGAGACCTAAAGTTATCTAAAGCCACAAACTGTTCTCCACCAGACAGGGATGACTCAAATAGAACTTCCAAAAGTTTCTGATGGTTCACAGTGTCAAATATCACTGAGAGGTCAAGCAGCACAAGTGCTGCACTGCCCCCGAGTCGACAGTTTGCCTAATCATTTAGGAGGCTGTGATTAGTGCCAATTTGGTACTTTGATGTTTAGGAAACCTGAATTGAGTATCATCAAATAAATCATTCTTTTCAATGTATTCTGATAGAATATTGTTTATGGCTTTCTCCACCATCTTAGCAGGTAGCGGAAGTCTATAAATCAGACGATCATTTTAGGACCAGTGTCATCCAGGTTTGGTTTTTTCAGAAGGGGGAGCACAGAAGCCAGCTTCGAACAGGTAGGGAAAATACCAGATAAAGACATTTTATTAAAAAAAGGCATCAAGTGAGAAGCAAATATTTCAGGTAAGAGATGAAAGATTTTTAGAGGGCAAAGGTCCAGTGGAGAACCCAATTTGATCAATTTTATCAGGTTTGTTGTTGCTTTCATTGTCAGCGGCAAAAAAGTAGATAATTCAGGCGTATTGCTACTGTTACTATACTCAGCACGGATGCCTGGTGCAATGCAGGCAATCTAAGATTTTGCTGAGTTCGCTGACAAGGCGGTTATTCCATGAACCGTAGGCTCACCAAACCTGTCGTAGATCCTTAACTTTCTCTTGGAAGTATGTGGCCACTCTATCACAAAACGCCTGGGTTTTAGGAGAATCAGTAGCCTCAGCGCATTTAGCTAATCTTTTTACTGTTAAAAAAAGCTCTTTAGATGAATTTTTGCTGTCAGTTTTGCCGTAGTAAAATAACTACTTTTTCTTTGCTGATGAGGGTTTTATACTCCAGTAAGGCTGATTTATAATCAGCTTTGTTTTCCGAGTCAGGACATAATCTGCACCTCCTTTCCAAACTGCGGCATTTTTTTTTTGTGTCCTAAGTTGTTTGGTATACCATGGCTCAGTGGGTCTGGGCCTGTGGCTAGAGATGCATTTAGCTGGTAGACTTTGGTCAATTGATTTCCTCAACCATTCTTCAAATGCAGCTACGGCTTTATTTGGGTCATCTAATGGTGGTGCGATGCTTCTTGCTAAAGCAGTTTGAAGCACACCCACATTTAATTTATTCCAGGGACGGACCATTTTCCGCTGTCTGTTTATTGCATTGTTTGTATGGGGATTTTGAATTGGAAATGAGAACGTAACAGCTTTATGGTGCGACCAAACAATTGGCATTGGTGGGAAACACTTTAGATGGTCATTATTAGAAAATATTCAGTCCAACAAATGACCTGCTAAGTGTGTGTCGCCAGATACATGCTGGGTAAGGCCCATGCTATTTGCGAAGTCTATAAAATTTACCACATCGCTGTCCAAAGGGTCCTCCAGGTGGACATTTGGACATTTAAATCACCCAGAAGCGTTAAATCCGGTGATTGAGACAAGACATCCAGAGAGGTATCAATATCTTTCATAAAACTCACCGGAGTGCCTGGTGGCCGATACAATCATAAATTTAAAAAGTAGGGACTCCTAATAGGGACCATTTTGCTGGGAAGTAAATATTCCTTTCCAGGTGCAAGGAAACAGGACGGCCAGTCCTCCTCCTCTTTTACCCATTCCGTCTTGCCTATATAATGTGTAACCTAAAGAAACCGCCAACGCTAAATCTGGATCAGCTGAGGCGTCTCCCCATGTCTCTGTAGTAAATGCTACATTAATACCATGCGCTTCAATAAGTAAAGCAAATTCAGACGCATGTTTGCACAGTCATCATGCATTCATAAGACACCTAATATGTCATTTTTCCCAGTGGATAATTGTTTAAAATTAGCTGAAGACTGGGGATATTTTGGGATATTAAAAGGAAGGCGCCATTCCTTCTCCTGCCACACCTGCAGCTTCACCTGTGACAGAACCACCAAACCTCCAAGGACTGAACCTAACCACCTCTGTTGCATACTCCTCAACATCCGCTCCGCACGCAAACATGCCGTCGAGCTCTGGGATCTGATCGACACCTCCGCCCCGTTCGTGGCCTTCCTGACCGGGACCTAGGGGAACAACTTCTCAGCACCCGACATCGCCATAGCCAACCCGGACGGCGACAAGATCGCCCGCAAGGATCGCGCCAACGGAATCGGAGGAAGTAATAGCCATCGTCCACAAGTCCACCCTCAAGGTCGCCATCCACGTAGATGACACCCTTAACACCGCAGAACACCTGCACTTCTGGATCCACACCGACGCCAACACATTAGTTAATTAATAAAAAAAAAAATAATTGTAATTTTTAAATTTGTAAATATATATTAAATATACCCCTGTACCCCAAAACCCAAACCCAGCCCTAAAACCTAAAAATACCCCTGTACCCCAAAACCCAAACCCAACCCTAAAACCTAAAAATACCCCTGTACCCCAAAACCCAAACCCAGCCCTAAAACCTAAAAATACCGCTGTACCTCAAAAGCCAAACCCAACCCTAAAACCTAAAAATACCCCTGTACCCCAAAACCCAAACCCAACCCTAAAACCTAAAAATACCCCTGTACCCCAAAACCCAAACCCAGCCCTAAAACCTAAAAATACCCCTGTACCCCAAAACCCAAACCCATCCCTAAAACCTAAAAATACCCCTGTACCCCAAAACCCAAACCCAACCCTAAAACCTAAAAATACCCCTGTACCCCAAAACCCAAACCCAGCCCTAAAACCTAAAAATACCCCTGTACCCCAAAACCCAAACCCAGCCCTAAAACCTAAAAATACCCCTGTACCCCAAAACCCAAACCCAAGCCTAAAACCTAAAAATACCCCTGTACCCCAAAACCCAAACCCAAGCCTAAAACCTAAAAATACCCCTGTACCCCAAAACCCAAACCCAGCCCTAAAACCTAAAAATGCCCCTGTACCCCAAAACCCAAACCCAGCCCTAAAACCTAAAAATACCCCTGTACCCCAAAACCCAAACCCAGCCCTAAAACCTAAAAATACCCCTGTACCCCAAAACCCAAACCCAGCCCTAAAACCTAAAAATACCCCTGTACCCCAAAACCCAAACCCAGCCCTAAAACCTAAAAATACCCCTGTACCCCAAAACCCAAACCCAGCCCTAAAACCTAAAAATACCAATATCCCTAATAAATGTTATTTAAAAAAGATAAACTTACCTATAAACTTACCTAAACTTACGATGTAATGGTATGCGTTGTAATAGTACCTGCGTTGTAGAATAATGCGTTGTAAAGGTATCCGTGGTAATGGGTTTTGCGTGGTAATGGATCCGTGGTAACGGTACTGCGTGCTAAAAATTGCGTGGTAACAGTTACATACCTTGCTAAAGTATTGTGTGATTTGTGTCTATCTCCATGTGGGGGTTTATATAACGTGTTAAAAGGTGTTATATAATGAATACATATTTTTATAAATACTATGTGTGGTTCTCTTTTCATTCAATCTATACTATAATAATGCTTTCTGGTAAGACAAGCAGATTTACACTCCTTCAAGACTAAGCCTGAAGGCTGAAATAAAATGAAATGAAATGGCGATTTATAGAGCGCAAAATATTCACCTGAGGGTGTCAAGGCGCTTACTCATTGAGGTTCGACAGACCTTAACGACTAAACAGCCAAGTCTTTAGCGCCTTCCCGAAAGCTAACAGATTATTCTTGTGTTTCAGATTTGTTGCGAGAAATTCCACAGCCTAGTAGCATCCCATAAGAAACTTCTCCCTCCCCAGGAGCATTTTTCACCCTGGGAACAACAAGATCATTGGAAGAAGATGAACAAAGGTTACGTGCTGGAATGTAAAATGACAGATTCCGTTTTAGAAAACCTGGTCCTATGTCCTGAGTGGTCTTGAAAACAATACATAGAGCCTTGAACTCTATGTGTTTTATTAGCAGCTAATGAAGATCCTTCAGTGCCAAAGAAACTGATTTATATCTTGGGATATTCAGCAGGAGCCTGGCCGCGGCATTCTGGACGACCTGCAGTTTGGCTAAGCATTTTTTGCGGGGATTAATAAGGAGACCATTGCAGTAATCAGCTCTCGAGAGAACAAGTGCTGAGATCACCAGCTTACGAAGCTCAGCTGGGATGAATAGGAGGATTTTTCGAAGGATTTTTAAAGTATAAAAAGAGAGGGATGTAACCTGATTGAAGTGGTATTCAAATGAAAGTTTAGAGCCAAAAGTGACCCCCAAATTCTTACCCTTGGTCACTGGTGTAGGTAGTGGTCCCAATTCCAGGGGCCTGAGATCCTATGACAAAAAGTTGGTGTGAGCCCCAAAAATTAAAACCTCTGTCTTACTGGAGTTCAGTTTTAATTAATTGGTAGCCATTCATTCCCCCTCCTGGCGAAGGCAGGTGTTGAACCGCTTCACAGTGTCAGTAGGGGATCCTGACACTGAGACGATAATCTGCGTATCATCCGCCTAGGAGACAGCAGAGAACCCCAGGAAATCAGTTTCCCAATGGTGCAACATAAACATTAAAAAAAATAGGGCTCAGGGATGATCCCTGTGGCACCCCATAGGGTAATGTAAAATTTGGAGACCTAAAGTTATCTAAAGCCACAAACTGTTCTCCACCAGACAGGGATGACTCAAATAGAACTTCCAAAAGTTTCTGATGGTTCACAGTGTCAAATGTCACCGAGAGGTCAAGCAGCACAAGTGCTGCACTGCCCCCGAGTCGACAGTTTGCCTAATCATTTAGGAGGCTGTGATTAGTGCCAATTTGGTACTTTGATGTTTAGGAAACCTGAATTGAGTATCATCAAATAAATCATTCTTTTCAATGTATTCTGATAGAATATTGTTTATGGCTTTCTCCGCCATCTTAGCAGGTAGCGGAAGTCTAGAAATCAGACGATCATTTTAGGACCAGTGTCATCCAGGTTTGGTTTTTTCAGAAGGGGGAGCACAGAAGCCAGCTTCGAACAGGTAGGGAAAATACCAGATAAAGACATTTTATTAAAAATAGGCATCAAGTGAGAAGCAAATATTTCAGGTAAGAGATGAAAGATTTTTAGAGGGCAAAGGTCCAGTGGAGAACCCAATTTGATCAATTTTATCAGGTTTGTTGTTGCTTTCATTGTCAGCGGCAAAAAAGTAGATAATTCAGGCGTATTGCTACTGTTACTATACTCATTACAGATGCCTGACGCAATGCAGGCAATCTAAGATTTTGCTGAGTTCGCTGACAAGGCGGTTATTCCATTAACCGTAGGCTCACCAAACCTGTCGTAGACCTCCTTAACTTTCTCTTGGAAGTATGTGGCCACTCTATCACAAAACGCCTGGGTTTTAGGAGAATCAGTAGCCTCAGCGCATTTAGCTAATCTTTTTACTGTTAAAAAAAGCTCTTTAGATGAATTTTTGCTGTCAGTTTTGCCGTAGTAAAATAACTACTTTTTCTTTGCTGATGAGGGTTTTATACTCCAGTAAGGCTGATTTATAATCAGCTTTGTTTTCCGAGTCAGGACATAATCTGCACCTCCTTTCCAAACTGCGGCATTTTTTTTTGTGTCCTAAGTTGTTTGGTATACCATGGCTCAGTGGGTCTGGGCCCGTGGCTTGAGATGCATTTAGCTGGTAGACTTTAGTCAATTGATTTCCTCAACCATTCTTCAAATGCAGCTACGGCTTTATTTGGGTCATCTAATGGTGGTGCGATGCTTTTTGCTAAAGCAGTTTAAAGCACACCCACATTTAATTTATTCCAGGGACGGACCATTTTCCACTGTCTGTTTATTGCATTGTTTGTATGGGGATCTTGAATTGGAAATGAGAACATAACAGCTTTATGGTGCGACCAAACAATTGGCATTGGTGAGAAACACTTTAGATGGTTATTATCTGAAAATATTCAGTCCAGCAAATGACCTGCTAAGTGTGTGTCGCCAGATACATGCTGGGTAAGGCCCATGCTATTTGCGAAGTCTATAAAATTTACCGCATCGCTGTCCAAAGGGTCCTCCAGGTGGACATTTAAATCACCCAGAAGCGTTGAATCCGGTGATTGAGACAAGACATCCAGAGAGGTATCAATATCTTTCATAAAACTCACCGGAGTGCCTGGTGGCCGATACAATCATAAATTTAAAAAGTAGGGACTCCTAATAGGGACCATTTTGCTGGGAAGTAAAGATTCCTTTCCAGGTGCAAGGAAACAGGACGGACAGTCCTCCTCCTCTATTACCCATTCCGTCTTGCCTATATAATGTGTAACCTAAAGAAACCGCCAACGCTAAATCTGGATCAGCTGAGGCGTCTCCCCATGTCTCTGTAATAAATGCTACATTAATACCATGCACTTCAATAAGTAAAGCAAATTCAGACGCATGTTTGCACAGTCATCGTGCATTCATAAGACACCTAATATGTCATTTTTCCCAGTGGATAATTGTTTAAAATTAGCTGAAGACTGGGGATATTTTGGGATATTAAAAGGAAGGCGCCATTCCTTCTCCTGCCACACCTGCAGCTTCACCTGTGACAGAACCACCAAACCTCCAAGGACTGAACCTAACCACCTCCGTTGCATACTCCTCAACATCCGCTCCGCACGCAAACATGCCGTCGAGCTCTGGGATCTGATCGACACCTCCGCCCTGTATGTGGCCTTCCTGACCGGGACCTAGGGGAACAACTTCTCAGCACCCGACATCGCCATAGCCAACCCGGACGGCGACAAGATCGCCCGCAAGGATCTCGCCAACGGAATCGGAGGAAGTAATAGCCATCATCTACAAGTCCATCCTCAAGGTCGCCATCCACGCAGATGACACCCTTAACACCGCAGAACACCTGCACTTCTGGATCCACACCGACCCCAACACCACCTTTAGAGGAACACTCATCTACAGACCCCCCCGGACCCCAGGCTCAGTTCAGCGACTCCATCACCGACCTCCCCAGCACCTACGCATGCGCCTCCACGGACTACATCCTCCTCGGGGACCTGAACTTCCACCTCGAGAACAACAACGACGCAAACTCCGCCACCCTGATCGCCAACCTCGCCAACCTTGGCCTCAGACAACTCGCCACCACACCCACCCACGCCGCCGGCCACACTCTGGACCCCGTCTTCTCCACAGGCTCCCATGTCACCTTCGACCACATCACCAAACTTTACTGGGCCGACCACCGCTGCATCCATTTCACCTTCAAGAAACCAACCACGCACCACTGCACCCAACAGTTACCCCACCACTGCTGGAGCAAAGTCACCGAAGACCAGCTGATCACCACCCTCGCCCAAAACCCACCCACTGACCCACCAACCCAGATGCCGCAGCCCACAACCTCAGACAGTGGATCGACGACTGCGCCAACACCCTCGCCCGCTCAGAAACCCTAAAACAGCCACACCAACAAGAGAGCCACCTGGTTCACCGATGAGCTCCAGACCTCCAAACGTACATGCAGGAAACTGGAGAAGATATGGCTCCATGAACGCACACCGGGCAACCACGCAGCCCACAAGGACGCCACCCACAGACATTACCACCTCATCAGATTAGCAAAGAGATCCTCCTTCAAAGACCGCTTGGAAAACAACGCACATGACAGCAAATAGCTCTTCAGCATCGTAAAGGAACTCTCCAACCCTAGTGCCAACCCCAACCACATCCACCCTCACAGGAACTGTGCGACTCACTAGCCATCTTCTTCCACCGCAAGATCACTGACATCCACGACAGCTTCAACACCACCACTGCCCCAACCACGCCAGACTACCCCTCCCCTGTCAACACCACCAGCGCCAACCGCCTGACCTCCTGGTCTAACGTCAGCGACGAGACTCGCAATCACATGAACTCTATCCACTCTGGATCTCCGTCAGACCCTGCCCTCACTACATATTCAACAAAGCAGATGCAGCCATCGCACCCCAACTACAGAAGGTCATCTTCATTAAGAGCTTGTAATTGTTCACCAGTGTACGCAATCGTAGAGGCAGACTCAGGGTGAGGTCTTACACCGACAGCATCGCTGGCTCTAGGCACGGGCCAGGCGCGGACAGGAGCAGATGGGCTAGCCTTGGCGCGCCGGTGGCGTGACCGCTGCGCACGACCGCTGGGCGGCCACTGTGCGGCCGTGCTTAAATCTCCCCAGTGCACCATTAGAGGTGGGAAGGCACCCTGCAAAACATCCGGGCCAGACAAATTTCCTAATGACCAGGCGGAAGCGCAGTCACCACGTAATCCGGCTCTGTTATCAGCCCAGTGATGTGCAAGTTCACTGAGGCTAAGTACGGGCGGATATAGGAGCAGCAACTAGAGATTTGAAAAACAAATAAAAGTTAGTCAGTTTCGATTCCCAAGTCATGGCAATAGCCGCAATCCAACAGTAGAAACTGCCACAGTGAATTTTAACTTTCCTGGGTCAAGCAATTCAGCCCCCCCCTGTAAATTCCCAAGCAGTTAAAAAGAGGTTTATAAAGACACAAAGTAAAATCAGGCCGCAATTGGTTAAATCTTTCTCGAGCTTAGCGTCTTGACCACCAAAGCCTAAATGAGCTAGACTAGCGGCCGCTCTCCACAGCTACCACTTGGATAGCTCTCTAAAGTTGTGTGAGACTTCTTAACTCACCATAAAGGGTGTCTGGACTGGTGCAAGGTGACTACTTACATTAGAGAACAACATATATCAGGCCAGCTTCTCACATGTACAAAGTCTCAATATATATAGATAGTGCTATGCAATATATTGCTTTAATTTAAGTCGTTTTTCAGATTCTGTGGTGTTATTTATTGTAAAATGGAGGAATAGGACCAAACAAGGCCTGACACAACACTGCTGTTGTTACTCATCAGAGGGTGCCAACTTTCGTTATTGCAAATTAAGGGGCATATTATCAAGGGGGTTTATCTCCGCTTTTTTGGCTTTAAAAGCCAAGAAAGCGGAGATAAAATTATCTCCCTATTACCTAGCTGTCGCTAACACCAGTTAGCGACAGCTAGTAGGAGATAGCGACCATCTTGGGCCCCACTTTGCATGTCAGTGATATTTATCACTAATGACATGCAAAGTGGGCGTGCCAAGATGTTAGCGACTGGAAACAGTCGCTAACATCGCTATCTCCTATTACCAACTTTTGGAGATATTCGCGCTAAGCGCGAATATCTCCAAAATCTAACACCTGCCCTGAGCAGTTCTTAGCCATGTTATCCAATGGGAGGTGGATAACATGGCTAAGAGCATTAGCTCAATAATGCATGAATATCGCTGACTTTTCAGCGATATTCATGCATTTCGGCCGATTGTTATCGCTTAGGAGATAAACCTTGATAATAGCAAGGTTCCTAAGCGATAAATATCGCCGCAGCTCGGCGATAAAAATATTGCCGCTAAGCCAACATAGCGATAATTATCGCTAGTTGTTGGTAATATGCCCCAAAGTTTGTTCTGCGAAAACAGACCAGTGTATCCATCACATGGTAAAAGAACTAGCTGAGGTAGCAGAACCAAGCTGATACCACAAGGGACTCCAAATGTCTCTTGTTGTCTCCTCTCATGATGGCGCTTGCCTTGGGGTCTGAAGGTCTTGATTAGTGTGTGGGTAAGCAAGCATTGGTTTCATCCAGCATAATTTGCCTCTTTAAGGCCCGATCACAGACCGTGCCTAGGTCACTATAAATTCACTTGAACTAAAGAATGACCGGTATAAGATGTTCAATCTTGTGTGCCAAAGGAAGCTTTTGTAATGGCCAATACACCAGTGATGGAATGGCCACACATCAACAACAACATACAACACCCTTGGCCAGATTAAACTCTTAGCCTGACTAGAGTCCTGGAAAATAACTACACAATACTAGCGAGAAAGATCAAAGCAAAAATTTGCTAATATGTTATAGATGCAATTGTCTTTATCAAAGTCCATTCCCAGAAAAGACTCCAAGGCATTTGCGTGGAGTCTTTATTTTTTGGTTTGACAAATATTAAGTTATTCTTTCCCATTAAACAACTCCAGAGAAGATGACCAGCTGATCTAAGATGCTATCGTGGAAAATAAAGTGCAGTTACCACCGAATATGAAAAAAAACAATTTGGCAAATAAAGCAATACCAATACTGTGAGTTGCATTCTCACGGATGTATGTCACTACCACGCGTACCATTACCACGTGTACCATTACAATGCGGTTGTAACAACGCAAGTCGTTACAACGACTTGCGTTGGGGGGGCGCAAATTTAAAAAATATAATTTACTATTCCAACACCAGTCCCCGTGGATAGTAGGGAAGGTGTTGGGATAGTAAATTAAATCATTTATTATCCTTTTGCGCCACCCAGCGCAATTCGTTGTAACAACTTTCGTTGTTATAACCACGTGGTAATGGTACTTCGTTGTAACGCTCGCGTTGTCAACGTTGTATACCCATTCTCACTAGTTGCTGGCAAGAATTCATCCACCAAGATTACCAGCCACACTCAGTAACGTGCTTGAATCATCACACCCCTTGCCATTACACAGCAAACAATAACCCAAAGTGCTACACTGACAGTGGCCAATGAAATGCTCTTTATTTAGGGCCATTAAGTCTCTTTCCTATGAGGGCCATTATTGCTCCTTACTGTGCAGGGTCATTAAAGCGGGTTACTGTGTGGAACCAATATTGTTTGCTACTTCGTCGGGTTATTAATGTGTGTTACTGTCTAAGGCCAGGAATGTGGTGATGTAATGCTCATTACTGAGCGAGGTTGGTAATGCGTGTTACCTTGTGGGAACATTAATGTTAGCTATTGCGTAAGGCCCTTAAAGCTGGTTACTGTGCAGAGCAATAAATATGAGTACTGTGTGGGGCCATTAAATCCGGTTACTGTGCAGAGCAATACAGAAGGTTACTGTGTGGGTCCTTAAAATCCTGTTACTGAGACAGGCCATTAAAGAGTATTACTTTGCTGGACATGTGTGCTGTTTATGGGGACATATTTACAATTTATAGGCACTGGTGCAGATACGTATTGGGGCCACTGAGATATTTAATACATGAAGCAATAGATGCATTAATTGCTAGCATAAATGTTTGTAATGTAGGTTCGGAAATCAGAATTCATGCCTTTTTGGGGCTATCCACATACACTAAGTAATTTACATCGTTGGTGGTGATGTTTAAAATCTTGCAGGGGGCCAGCATCACTTACTTAGAAGCACTGAAACATATAGTCTCTGTGATCTCATATGGACTGTCCCATTGACACATGTTGCTATCACTGAGCACAACACCGTTTATGAATGTGAAAATAGATGTTCATTGCTGTTAGTGATAATTGTCCTGTGATATGCGAAGACCAACCAATCTCTTCTCTGAGATGCCTCACAGAATTGAAAAAGTAAGGGAAAAAGTATGGGAATGGTGCTAGTAAATCTATGCAACGTGTATGTAGTGAACATGCTTAGCCAAACTGCTCTCTAAGAACCAAGGGGCATATTATCAAGGGCCTTACCTCCCCTTTTTTGTCTTTAAAAGCCAAAAAAGCAGAGATTATGGTTTTGTCTTTTTAACAAGAAGGTGATAACATGCATTAGCGCATGTTAGCACCCTTTAACCCAACGCCTCCCTTTTCATATCTAATGAGATGCAAAGTGGGCATCACTGGGCAGAACAACCTTGTAAACATCGCAATATTTACAAGAAGGCCCATGCATTTTTGTAGATGTTAGTTTTTGGGCGAAAACAGCGGTTTTCACCAAAAACTAACGTCTGCAAAAATGCTGACTTACCCATACTTTATATTGGAGGCGGATTATGCTGATACAACCATAAGGTCGAATCCACAAGGTTATCGCCATTTTCCATGGAACATCGCTGGAAAACCAGCAATGTTCAATGGAAAACCAGCTATTGCTGGAATAATTATCGCCATTGCGCTATGCGTTGTTAATTCAGCGCTAGCATGGCGATAATTATCAGCGATAGCCGGCGATAACTATTCTCACGCTAAGAACGGGCAGCGATAATTATCTATGGCCGTTGATAATATGCCCTCTAGGGAAGCTAAGACTGACGATAATCCCAGTTTTGGAAGAGTCCGTAGGGCAAAGTCAATCCGATTATCTTTCTGCATATTTCCCTTGTCTCTGTCAGGCTCCGCCATCATCAGATCTTGAAGTGCACTTCTGTCTTTCTCCATCTGGACTTTTGTGAGCTAAGGTTTCTTTTCAAAAGGTGCATCTATTACAATGTTACAATCAATAGCCATCGCCACATTTCATTGCAGCAGCGTCCTGATTAAGACGCTATAAATACTGTGTCATTAAATGGCATCTATACTTGTCATTTGTCAGCTTATTACATTGAAGCGGTACAGATTTCGTAACAAGAATTTTCAATCCCAGTAAATTCATATTTGTGATGGAATTCTAGACGGTCTAGCACCTTTTGTCCATCTGTGCTTTGAGTTCACTCCGGATGCTATGCAGCACCTCTAACCTAGGTATTTCTTGTGTTTTAATATATACTCTCAGGGGCATATTCTCAAGAACATGTGATAACCTTTGCAAAATTTACTTAACGCAATTTCCAACATCGCAGTCTATCGTGGGAAAATTACGCAGTGTTAACCAAGCATTCTCAACACATAAGTACCATGCAATAGTCTTCAGATAACACGTCAACTGCCCGCGTTAAAATTATCGCCACACCACAAAAATGCAAAACGGGAACGTAAAAAAAGCTGTGATGAGGCCAACCGAGAAAAACCAGTAATAGGCCTGAAACCCACTCACGTCAGGTTGGAAAAATCATCATAAAAGTAGAAAAAAAACGGACAAACAAATGCCAAACAACAGCGAAGCACAATAGATGTTGCCGGAGCAACTACGGAGGAGAATTAGAACCCCACAAGACCCCCGGAGGACCTGCCTGGGACCTCGAGGTCAGGTCCGGCCAAGGAGAAGAAGAGTAGGAAGAAGCACTTCAGTCCGCAGGAAAACAGAATCCTGATAACGGAGGTGGTCGAACACCATCAACAAATGTTCGTCACCTCCACTGTGTCATTGGCAACCAAAAATGCAGAAATAGATTGTCCTAAATAATCAACTTCTGTTTCCAAAAATGTGCATTTTTTCTTTGCCCAAGGTAACACCAGCAACTTTGAAGAGAGACAGAACCTCTTTTATAGTATGAATATGTGCTTTTTATTCTTTGAAAAAATAACTACATCGTCTTGATAAGCTTGCACAAATTCAATGTCTTTCAATAAACAATCCATACATTTTTTTAAAACACTGGCCGCAGAGGCCAGGCCAAATGGTATTCTCAAATATGTAAATGCTCCAAAGGGAGTAATGAAAGTGGTTAAGTCTGAGGATTTAGAAGATAAAGAAATGTGGTAATATGCACAGCGGAGATCAAGCAAAGTGAAGTGAGTTGAACCACTGATGCCACTTAATAAATCTTGGATTTTGGAAAGGGGATGACAATCAATAATTATATTTTGATTAAGGGAGCGGAGATCAGCACACAGGCAGATACTAGCATCTCTTTTCTCATAATAACAATAGGACTAACCCATTGGGATGAATTCGTTGGTTCAATAATACCTTCTAAAACCACTTTGTCTAGTAGTTTCTTCAGATCCTCCCTCACACTCAGAGGAATGGATCTAAGTTTGTGAGTGATGGGTATAGCACCAGACGTGAGTTTAATCAAGTGTTCAAAATGTTGATTTTACCTATGGAAGTGTTGAAAACTTTGGGAAATTCAGAAATTATACCATTAATGAGTGGATTCAAATCTTCACAAACTAGAGAAATAGACACATCATTGAGATGGACTGGGTTTTCTGACCCCGGCACCAACTTGAAACTTATTTTAGCACGATCTCTCAACCAATAATATTCTTGCCTTTAATAGCAACGGAAATTTTTGTCCAAAAGTCTTTACCCAAGCAAGTTAGGTCTGCAAGAAAGAAACCCAGCATATCTATGTCTTTGTCACCATGGGCTTTAGGAATAATGTCTAAAGGTTGTAAGTGAACATTCGATGACCAGTGAAAATCAAAAAGAGAGTCAGAGAGGATGGTCACTGGTGCACCAGAGTCTGCCATCATGTTGATAGACTTATTATCAATAGTGACTTCAAAAGTGGGATCTTTAATGTGTTCAGAGTTAACCAAATCTTACCTAGTGTCAATAGATAAAATAATCTTTTGTTTATATTTCTGAGAAATTAAATCCACAGTATTAATGTCAAGACTCTGTGAGAGTGAATCAAGAGAAGAGACATGAAAATTGGGAGGATTAGTTGAAGATATTGAACTAACATGAACCATGTGTTTGCTCCTGCAAACAGAGTAAAAATGAGCAGTTTTGTGACAATTGGTACACTTCTTGTCGAGTGCTGCACAAATGGGACTATTGCCCAGATGTGTCTTGGAACCGCACCTGTATCAAATAATATTAGTTTTTCTTTTGAAAAGGCTTAGCAACTTTGTTTTTAACAGCTTTGACATTAATTACAGACTCATTTTGTAATAAATTGACAGGAGAACCACTGTCATTTGAGAAACATTTCGGAGATATAATGACCCTCTCAAACCTTTTAGCCATGTCTATAACCTCTGATAGAGTTGGGTCTCTACAACTTAGGATACGTTCTTGTATTTTTTTATGATAACAACTATACACGAACTGGTGTCAACATGTCCAGTGTTGCACCAAAATTGCAGTCTGCAGCCAAATTTCTAAGTACTGATATAAATTCTCAAGGTCTCATTTGGGTTTGTTTGCGTTTCATGAAGTTAAACCATTTCAGCATTACGTTAGGTTGTTTCAAAAACTTTTTATTAAGTCTCTGAACAGCGTCTACGTAGACATTCCAGCCATCACTGTTCCTTGGCTGGCAGATTGTCAAATATTTGTCGTCCAGCACAAATGATTATATAATATGGCTACTTTGCGTTTTGGTGAGTATTCCTCAGCATCTATTGCAATTAAAGAACTTTCAAAACTGCGAAACCACATTTTCCATGATTCTTTCGGTTAACCTGAGACCGGAAGAAAGTGGTTTAGTTGTACAACTTGATGGTTTGAAGCCATGTTTAAATATAGAGCTGAGGAATAATTTGTAAAACCAGTTGAATGAAAGAAGTCAAAGTATTAAAATGTTATTAGAGAGACCAGTGAGGAAAGCAGAAATCTTCCACATTAAATGACAAATTCACAGAGAATTATTTTCAAAAAATACCTTGTATTTCCCGTTTTGAGTTTGATGAAAGTGCTGATTTGAGAAAATCACATATAAATCCACTCACCAATCGTGCGAAAAAATGATCGCGCATGGAGGGAAACAGCTGAAGCCTTAAATATGCAGAAACAGAATGCACGTTGGGTTGTGAGGTAACGAAGTGTAAGCCTTGAAACATGAAAGCGTCATGAAAAGGCTGGAAAAACAACAGTAAACTCATGTATAAACTGACTTTAAGATAGCGGCATGTAGCGTGATTACATCATCACGTTCGCTTTGGTGAGTGACGTGTTGAAGAGAATGTCACTGCAGTAAACGTTGTATCCCTTGGAAATGGCCAAAAACTTCAAAATTGAGTAAAAGTTTGGGAGGAGGTCACATCCTGGTCGGAGAAACTGGCGGCATGACCGCGAAAGATGCTTGATCCGAAGAAAGGCACCCGAACTGCTTGAGAAGCACACCAACTTGTGGTTTGAGGTGGAAGTTGAAAATCCGTACAAAATTAGTGGAGATGCTACCTCGATGTAACAATGTAACGATGCGGGTATGGAATGATGAAAGAGACGTTTCAGGTAAATAAGGGTCAGCTTTACTTCAAGTTGCCAGCATCACCACAGGAGTACAGTTGTCCACAGGGAAGCACAACTGTTGAATGGCAATTCAACAGTTGGAGCTTCAGAGTGGAAAAGAACTTTAACAATGCATCTTTGAAAGATAACAAGTACAAAGCTGTGCATGCTAAGGGTATGACATACAATGCAGAACTCAGTGAAGGGAAATGGAAATGAAAGACAGACATACACAATTACATATTTATAATAAGAATAACCCATTACAAACTACTCTATTGTCTTCAATGGAGCTCTCAACATTCCAAAGTTCTAATATTAGACTGACACTTTTTGTGCCACCAACGGAACTCTGCAACCAGACCCTAGCAGACCAGTGCAAAGTACTAGACTGCCCCATTGTGTGAGACAGAGGGACAGCTGGTATCACAGCATCTCAATTGCAATACCTGGACACATCACTATTCAAGCATGTATTGCAATAATAACACTCTACAACTGTTGGGCAATCGAAGGCTCAGCTGCCATAAAGCAGCTCATGAACAAATGGGATGAGTCGAAGTTTCTGTATATTCTGTATTGTAATACTATTCGCTCCAGAAGACAGGTAATACTGTCTTTAACTAGTCTAGGCTGTCTCTAACTAGTCTTAAAAAGACAGTGCATAGATTGGTAGGAAATATAATTTATCTACACCCCATATTTCAGGTTCCTCTATTAAACAGCTTTAAAACATTTAATATGATCATTACAATAAACACCCCTACCAATATTTGCACTAACCAAAATTGAATATTAGAACCATTATAACATCGGGCCAGAGATGCTTTTCTTTGGAGACTCAAAGTGGCTCTTGGTTCTTTCGTCCATGTCCTTTACCCTTACTTATTTTGCTAGTCAAATATCGTTATATTTTAGCTACCAAATGTGTAAAGATAGTTGTTCTCCGTTTTAAGAAAAAATATGATTTTCTGTTTTTTGGCTGCAAAAGGGACCCCCTCCCCCAACTTAAAGATAATATTATGACTTTACAAGAACGTAAAGTGCCGTCTCACTTTTTTCCTTTCATTAGCATTTGGCTGCTTTTTTAGGTTTCGCCTGGCGAACAGCTGCGCAGCAGTGTTTCCCGCAGGCGAAATCTTTTGAGAATAGTATGTGGGCTTTGTCCCGCCTCTGTCTTCCATTGGCTAGCTCCATAAATGGAGGCTAGCCATTGGAAGAAAGAGGCGTCTGTCATTGTGCGAGGGGATTCGTGGGCGTTCCGTCAAATTTTTCTCATCCCGCCCCTTTGTGACGTCATTCCGGCGGTGGGCGGGTGTTTTTTTTTTCGTCTTTTTCGAAGTGCCTTTAGCCGGAGTCGTCTTCCATACTCAACGCTGCATCATACTTCAGCAGTGCAAGCTTACTGCAGATTAATGCAAATCGATTTAAACAATGTAAGAAATCTTTTCTAAACACGTCAATCATTTAATTCTGATGGCATTGTTGTGTCTCAGGGGGTTAGTTTGCCTGGTGCAGAGATCGGCGCGGCTCCAGCGGTCACAGTTTCCCATCACCGAGGTGCGTGTGCCCTGCACGTCCCGGGTTCCAGTCCCTGCGAGCCTGTCCTGCAGGCTCATGCACATTCTGCTGCGGCGTGCGTGTAACGTGCGTGTAACAGCAGAAGCGCCCGGGCGGTGAATGTTCTATCACAGTGATTTGTGTGAAAGTTGCGAGTTGCGGGTGCAGTTAGATTATATAAATCAGTGGTTTCATGTATTGTTTTACAGATTTGCTTAGCATGCAGATGAACCGGTCCGAGTAAAATAACTCATCGGCCGAAGCATCTGTGCAAGACGTGTGTGTGGCCGGAGTCCCAGTTTCCAACCCCAGTGAAATAGCTCGGGTGTACTTTGCTTCTATAAGAATAGCATACTGATATGCCCAGTTCTCCGCCATGTGGCAGAGGCTGGTTTCTTCTGTGTGCCTATTTCGGGCAGCCCTCAGCTGTTTCCTGTGACTCAGGCAGGGCCCTGGCGGTGAAAGGAGCTGAAAGTGTGTCTCCAAAGCCGTGAGTTTTGTCTAAACTGTCCAAAATGGCCGCCAAGCTCATTACTACGGCCACTGTCCGCAGATCCAGTATTGTAGTCACAAAGAAGGCCGTGGAGGGACGTGAGGTCATGACCCGTCCTCCCTTCGGCCATCTGCTGCACCGTGCAGCGACTGCACACACTGGCTGGATGAATGAGAGACAGACACATGTCCTCTGGCGCTGACTGCACTTCGACACCCAAAGAATTGAGCATGCTTTAAAGTCTACTCAAGTACTTACAAATCTTCAAAAACACAAACCTGGGGTAGGATAGCACTTTGGCTTGCAAGCTCAATCCCATCCTCCCGGCCCTATGCATTCTGGTAGGTGTGATGTAAAGTAGTCATTTACTCTCAGTGATTGCATTTGTGGTTCTTTACGATATTGCGAGATTTTGATTGCGGTATTTTGTACGCTCCAGTAACTTTACTGAGGACAGAATTATGCATCACGAGCAGAGAACCCAATGAAACATCATAACACTGGCCATTTAATTACTTTTACTACATTTTGTGACTGGTTTCAAATCATTTATGAAATATATTCAGGGCATGCAGAATGAACTACAGGAGGAATAATGATGACGTCATCCTGTAGTTCTTTACGATATCGCGAGATTTCGATCGCGGTATTTTGAACGCTCCGGTAACTTTACTGAGGACAGAATTATGCATCACGAGCAGAGAACCCAATGAAACATCATACCGTGAGTTGTTACATTAACATATTCCATTAGTGCAAAGCCATATGCAAGCCGGTTAGACTATAACTAGGGACGTTTTTGTGTGTGTGGCTCTGGGTGTGTGTGTGTGGCTCTGGGTGTGTGTGGCTCTGGGTGTGGGTGTGTGTGTGGCTGTGGGTGTGTGTGGCTCTGCGTGTGTGCGGGTGGCTCTGGGTGTGTGGGTGGCTCTGTGTGTGTGGGTGTGTGGCTCTGGGTGTGTGTGTGTCTGTGTGTCTCTGGGTGTGTGTGTGTGGCTCTGAGTGTGTGTGTGTGGCTCTGGGTGTGTGTGTGTCTCTGGGTGTGTGTGTGTTTCTGGGTGTGTGTGTGTGGCTCTGGGTGTGTGGGTGTGTGTGTGGCTCTGGGTATGTGTGTGTGTGTCTCTGAGTGTGTGTGTGTGTGTGGATCTGAGTGTATGTGTGTGTGTGGCTCTGTGTGTGTTTGTGGCTCTGGGTATGCGTGTGTGTGGCTCTGGGTGTGTGTGTGTGGCTCAGGGTGTGTGTATGTGGCTATGGGTGTGTGTGTGTGGCTCTTAGTGTGTGTGTGTGTGGCTGGCTCTGGGGGTGTGTGGCTGTAATTGCTGTCTGCTGAGCTCATTTGTAGGGTACAATAGGTCTCACATTTGCAAGAGATTACGCTAATGGCAATGTAAATAACAATGCCATGTATTTATATGTTTTCAAAACCAACACATAAATACAAATTTTGTCATTTACAATGCCAATAGATCAAACTTTTCAAAAGGCGAAACCATTGCATTGTAAATGCTTGTTTCATCTGTTTTGACCTCAACAATCTCCATTTCAATATACTGCTCATCTTCCTGTTCGAAACGAAAACTGCCTTTTTTTGTCCTACGACATAATTAATTTTACCAGGCTTTGGCTCTCCGTAGAGGTACAAAACAATTTCTGCAAGATGCATGGTTTCGTAAATCTTTATTAAATCTTATGTTCAATATAGTAACACACGATTCTTTAGAAGACTGCTTTAAACAAAGACCGCCTATTCGGAGTTTCCTTAATGCTTCTTTTCACATAGTCCGCATTTGTATTCCAGGTCTTTCTGTGATTGTCCTGTGTTTTATTGACGCTGTCATAGGTGAATCAATTCTGCTGGTAAAGATAACACTTAAAAAGGATAAATAGGACAGCTTTGAATATTAAACTGTCATCTAGAATGGCCTCAAGGTCTGTCATACATAAAAAAGCGTTTCTTTCCAACTCCTCCAGCTTGTAATTTATTGTGCAATGGATTTATTTTATATTTGAATAGAGGCAGATGTTTCTTCATATTTTCTGTGCGTGTTTTTAACACTAATGTCTGCCATGCCCCGTCTCGCCCTTTGCTTTGAGACAGGCTTAACATTTACTGGCCCTTTATAGAATCTACGGAATAATACAAACATGATTTATAAATAAAATGAAACGATCAAGGCTCCCATCGATTGTTTACATTGAAAGATTTTAAGGCTGTGTTTAGTGCCTGCCAGGATCATTGAAGCATGAGTGCTAGAGAGAAAGCATTAGTACAGCACATTACAAAATAAACACACTCTCCTGGTCGGGGGCCAGATCGGTTTCGCCTGCTTTGCCCACACACACCCTGGTGTGACTCCCTATCCCAGGATACACCGACTGCCTGGCCCGCCACAGCTACTACAGGAGGAGGCGTGGCCATCGCTCATAGAGTGCTGCCTCTCCCCTTGCGGCTCGGGTTGCTGTTCTGGTCAGGGGGGCAGCTCTGTTTTGCCTGATTTGCCCACACACACAGTGATGGGACTCCCTGTCCCAGGGTGCACCGTATGCCTGGACCGGCGTGGCCATCGAATATATCATGCTGCCTTTCCCCTTGGCACATGACGCATGCGGGTCGCTCAGGTGCAGGTCTGTATGCGTCCGTCCGTGGCTGGACGAGGGTGGGCTGGACCAACCCTCTTGGACCTTTATGCGGAGGACCCTTTAAAGTACTGTGCAATTTCTGGTGGTGTCCTTTTTATTACATATTCTCATTCAAAGTCATAAAACGTTCTACTCTCTCCATCCCAGTTAACCCCCTGTGCCTGATTACTGGGCCTTCAACCACGTGAAGTGCTAGTTATGGGGAAACACAAAATGGCCCCTACAGCACCGGTACTACTCTTGCCAGACTTTTTATAGAGGGTCGTGGGTGTCCTTAACAAGGAAATTGAACTCGCAGAACAAAGACTGTCCTTGTCTTCATCACCACCTCCTCCTATGGCTGTGGTTCTGGAGCCCGCAGCCAGAGTCACTGTAGACCGTCCGACACCCCATTCAATAGTCCCTCTCTCTCCCATTGATGTGCTTGATTGTCTCGCTAACTGTTCCCAACGTCCTGATAAGCACCGGGGCAATGATGCAATGATGAAATACCAAAGCTCAAGGGAGGAAAAAGGAAATGAGCAGAGCTTGGTATGAAATCTTAAAAACAATGCCTTGCCCCCCAAAAACATCTGCAAAGTCCTGGCCAGGATGAAAATACTTCGGTCAGTTCTACTGGTGAAGGCAGGGTCTTGTCCCACATTTGAGGCATTTTATTCTTGTATTGCAAATCTTCTCTCAGATACTTTGAAACCTATACTGATCCGTCTGGGAAAAATAGAACACCAGCTTTCATCCTTGGTTAACACTGCCAAAGAGGGGCGCCAAACCAGCCTCCCTCTAGAGCTCTGGGTAAATCAGGAACCTGATCTCTTACAAGCAAGAGAAAGAAGCCTGTGAAACAGGTTTTCCATCAAATGCTACACTTGCTCATGCCCAACGACTCATCACCAGCATTACGCCGTCTATTGACAAACTAAGCGCATGGGGAGCTAGATCCTCCTGACACAATCCTGGAGCCCCAACATAATTGCCCACTTAGGATTAAGAATAACCCTGGGCGTAGTTTGCGAAGTAGCGCTACACGAAGCTACGCAAAGTGCACTTCGCACTACGCGAGCTACACGTAGCACTACGCGAACTGCGTAGTACCCTGTTTGCGATGATTGCACAGTGCTGATGTTTGTCCGCACTGTGCAATCATTGAAAATGGCATCTTGCACAGCGTGAGATGTCTTATACTGCCGCTCGAGTAGATTTTTACTTAAACAGCAGCTTTCTCAACACAAACTGGTAGTTTCTCATCGCGAGGGTCGCGAGCATACGTAACCACTCTCAATAGGAGACCTGACCTAACCCCCGTTGAGAAGCTCGCCAGGAGGTTTATTTTCCACGTTTGCGATCGGCAACTTAATGTTGCTGATCGCGAATGAGGAAAAAGTCTCGCCTGGATGTCATTTTGCTTGCTCACGGTCGCCAACTTGACGTTGAGGACCGCGAGCAAGGAAAAAATGACTGCTGCACGATGCTACGTGCAATTCGTGTAGTGCGAAGTAGCGCAAACTTCACAAACTACGTGAGCGTAGCGTAGTGTTTTGCCCAGGGTTAGTTAAGAACACAACTAGCCGACTTCAGACTTTCCCTTCTTCTCAATTAAAAGGTACTCCTCAAAGCTTGCATTTACCTAAAACTATCACTTTAAAAAAAAACTTCTGAATGCACTGTTACAATTTGATTTACTAAGGTGAAATGGTTCTACAGGTCAATGAAATACACTATGTGAATGTTTAAAAGACTATAATATTTTTACACGTTTGCCGAGAAGGTGTTCCATTCCTAAAGTTGAGGGCCTGGTTACTTACTTTTGTTTAACTGCAATTAACCTTTAAATAAGTGCTTGCTGTATATTTAACATTTTTCTAAAGTTAGTTCTGCGTGGAGTAAACAGCAGCCCAGTGCTGGTGCTCAGGGGTGTGCATGTAAAGGTCAGGAGGGCCGCATGCGGCCCCCAGGGCTGTACTTTGAGTATCACTGCAATAAACGATGGTTTTAGTTAGAGTTCCACCGTTGGCAGAAAGCACATACGAGTATTATCAATGCCTTATAAATAAAGCTGCACACTGGTACATGAGGAATGCAGATTGTTATCCAGCAGTAGCTGACAAATTAATTATGGCCACAGAGTAAACTGGGTCAGCCCCACAATGAAATATACAGAGGGGGAATGTGTAGTTTTAAACTTTGAAGATCCTAAGAGGCAGATTTACAAGCCCCTTGCGCCGCTTTCGCATCACTTTTAACATGGGAAAAGTGACGCAAAAGTGGCACAAGGGGCTTGTAAATCTGCCCTAAGTATGTCCGTTTTCTACTGTCACATCTGAGTATTCTAATGTTTGTAAAATTAAGGCACGCCCCCTAGGATATATCTATCCACCCCGTCCAGATTACATCTTTAATGCTCAGTACAGCCAAACACAGAGGACCCTGCAAAGACTATCACCTCCAGCATCATTTGCCCATCCCAACCGCTTTGAAGTATTATCAGGGCTCAGAAATGATTGATGCCAGAGCCAGCCTCCATCGAAGGTGCCACTGACTCACTGAATGCATCCACCTAATCCCCTCCTCCTGTTCAGTTATTGTGTAATTTAAATATGGACACAAACACTACTGACTGTGGGCAAGGCATGCAGATTCTCTCCTGGAATATTACGGGGGGCTCCATAAACTCAACGATGATGTCTTGGTGGCATACATCCAAAGGTTTGACTTTGTATGCTGTCGGGAAACATAGGTTGTATTCTCTATTGCCTTAAACGGGTTTAAATCCTATTGTTTGCTGGCAACCAGATCATCTGTTGCAAGAGGAAAGGAGGGCTTTGTTATTTTCGTGTCATGTGCGATTACATTAAAAACGTGAAGGTCAAAGACGTAGCATCTCGGCCGTCCTATAAAATGTAACATTTACAATCACCAAATCTGCGAATTGTAATTTTAATCAATGTTTATTTTAATATCTTTACCCATAACCCGTAGAGATTGTCCAAGCATTGGGGAAGACAGTCTTAGAATCTGTGTATAGGCAACGAAATAATAACATCTCAAATATATAGTTGGGTGATTTTAAGATCACTAAACGCTCTGGTACTGGGGATCGGCTTTGCGGGTTATCTAAAGTTCAAGGGGCCGACACTAGCCACTTTATATATTCAACTTATGGAAGAGAATCTCTTAAATCAGACAATTATAACACCCAATTTGACCTTCTCCTTGGATTTTCATGCCCAGGATAATGCAAATCCTCCATCCGGATGTATATAATTACATTGCATACTAATACCATGCGTGCCATTACTATGCGGGTATTACTACGCGATGTCAATGACAACTGCATGCCATTACATCGCACATTTTTACCACGAGTATGCCTTTACCACGCATGCCACTACAACGCAAAGGCATACATGGTAAAGCGATACTCGTGGTTAAAGTTTGCAAGGTAAGTGACAACCCTACCCCTACACAACCCTCCGCCGACCCCCAGTCCTCTCCCTACAATAACACTACACTACCATGCACGACCCCCCAACACTACCCTAAAGCACTACACTAAAACACTACCCTAAACCCTCAAACACTACACTACACAAACACTACAACACTACCCTAAAGCACAACACTACCCAAACACTACAACACTAATTCCTAAAAAACTACACACACATCAAAACACTACACTAAAACACTACGAAACTACAACACTACCCTGAACCACTACCCACACTAATCCCACCCCTACACTACCCTAAACCATAAAACACTATCCCTAGCACAACGCCCTGCACTACCTAAACACCACTACACTACCCTAACCACTATGACACTACAAGACTACCCTAAACCACTACCCACACTACTCCCACCCCTACACTACCCCTAACTCTGAAACACTATGACACTACCCTAAACGACTACCCACACTACTCCCACCCCAAGCACAATCAGCCATACCACTTTCCTCATGGTTCCAGTGTTGCCGTCTCTGCTCCCGGTTCCTGCTTTCTGCTTCACGGCGGTGCACGTCGCTGTGGGGAAACAGCCTCAGTTTCCTCACAACGACGTGAATAGCCATTACATGCGTTGTAAAAGCACATGCGATGTAATGGTATGCGTAGTTTTTACTACGCATTGTAACATCCCATGCGTTGTAACGCCTGCGATGTAATGCAAATCGTAGTAAAAGTTGCATTGTGATGGCTGTTCCCCCCTCCCTCCTTCACAGGAAGAAACAAGGAGAGCCTTCTTTGTTTTCTTTTATGGGTTTTAGCAATTTCTCCCCTTTTGGTTAGTTCACGTTTGATTTACCAGTACTTTGGACATGCCCCCCTCTACCCACTCTGGATGTTAGGCTTGAAAAACAGCCAAACTGCGCATCCGCACAGCGGACACGTGCAGCGGGCGCAGTGCTGGTGCGCTAAAGGCAAGTGCGTCTGTGCCCATCTGCACTCAGACGGCACTCAGCACAAGCCACTCTGCTGGTCTGCTGCCAGAAGATAGGCAGCCTGCTCGGTATGCCAGGAACGAACTGCTCACCCTGTGTGCCCAGAGTAGAAAGCAATGTTGCTCCTTGTTCGATCCCTCATCAGTTATCAATTTGCAGACTTGCCCTAGTTGCTCTATAACATTCCTCAACTCCAAAATCAGCACAGTTACTAGAGATGAACAAACTCCATTTAAAATTAAGCCCACTTACCAACTGCTTCACAGCACCTTAATCAATGCAAGTTGGGAGTCTTTGAATTCCTTCAAACTCACAGCCTAGATTTGGCCTTTGTTATGGAAACATGGACCGACGAGAGCTTACGCCTGGATTTAGTACTGGCCATCCCAGAGGGCTACTTGATGTTCAGGCTTGACCTCTCTGGTAAGAGAGGTAGCGTATTAGCAACTATTTGTCAGGAAGCTTCTCAATTATACCATGCATTATGAGGCCTTGAACTTAAAGTTTATACAGAACAACCACACTTCTTTCAGCGCTCCGCTAATTTACAGACCGCCAGGTCCAAGGTCTAACTTTTTACACAGCTTTTGTCAGTTGCTGGAAGCCAAGGCCAAGATGGCATATTTCACAGTTCTCAGTGATTTTGATTTTCTACTGGAGAACATTGAAAATAAGGACTCTTGAAGGTCTGTTAGACGTAATGAACTCCCTAGGCATGATGCAGTTAGTTACCGTCCCATCTCATTCTGTGGGCCACACACTTCTTTGCAATGATTCTGCCATGAGCATGGTCAAAGCACCCTGCCATGATGTTTAATTTATAATTTGAGACTAAGCAAATCTTCCCCTTCTCTCTTTTCTGCAAATTGCGACGCTTGGCATAACATCGATTCGAATTTGCTTGACAATATGCTGCAATTATCACTGCCCACAGTTACTAATCACCTTGATTATAACTCTCAGGAGTATTTTTTGGCTTATCTCAGCCTTCAATCAACTGGACCCCATCATATCAGTCAGCAAAAGGCGAATAACTCCTTCACAACCATGGTTCTCTTGAGACAATTGAAATAGCTTTGTAGACGACAGGAGGGCTGCTGGAGACATTACGACCTCGGAGAAAAAATCTTATATAAACAAAACATCTCAGAATATAAAGTACTGATTTTCTCAAAAAAAGTGGTGTATTTTTCTCAAAAACTGCTATCAGTGAAGAGCTCCTCTAAGGTACTCCTTGCCACTGTTAAAAAGTAGCCAAAGTTGATGATTTGGATAAGACCAATTGTAGTCAATCATTATGTGACAACATCGCAGCTGACTTTCAGATAAAGGTTGTCGACATCTATAACATCTTTATCAATAATCAGGTGCATACCCCCTCTATATCCGCAGAGGTTGACGCACAAGCGTCTGGCCTCCTCCTCCCTCAAATCCCTGTAAGCCACATCCCGATTTTGCCCACTGTCTCTTTCCTCTTTCAGCAGGCTTACAGTACCTCTAGTTCTGGATTTAATCTTGGACACTGGACTTTGCTCACCCTTGGACCCGTGTCCACCATAGATCCTGCATACTGTTGCCATGACTGTAGCCAGTCACCTAACCAATATTTTTAACAAAATGTTTAGGTAATGTTGTTTACACAAAATTTGGAAAATTACTTCTGTTTTACCTCTCTTAAAAAAACTAAAAACACATCCTAACCGTTTGGAACCAAGTAATTATCGGCCCATCTCTTGCCTTCCCTTTTCAGGGAGAAAGCAATAAATAGAGTACTCACCTTCTTTCTCGAGTCTAATAAATTGTTGGATCCTACACAATATGGCTTTAGGAGCCCACACAGCACCGAGTCTGCTCTAATAATTGCATCCGAAGAGCTGAGAGCTATCCTGGATGGGGGTCATCTTGCTGCACTGATTATGCTAGACCTCTCTGCCGCTTTCGATACAGTTGATCACAATGTTTTGATTGACCAAATCGATGCTCTGAGAATGAGAGGCTCAGATCTCCTACTGCTCATATATTTTGTATCAGAGGGAAAGCAATTTGTAGCTATGGATAGCCACACTTCCAGTTCTTTCTCTCTCCATTGTGGTGTACCCCGGGGGAAACATCCTTTACAATGCAACTTTTACAATGCAGTGCCTTTACCACACAACTTTTACAACGCAAACCATTACAACGCATTGCGCTGGGGGGCGCTCTAGGATAGGGAATACGTTTAATTTACTATCCAACAACTTCCCTAGTGTCCACGGGGACTGGAGTTGGAATAGTAAATTAAACTATTCACTATCCAGCACCCCAAAGCACTATGCATTGTAAAGGTTTTCGTTGTAAAAACCGCGTTGTAAAGGCACGCGTGGTAAAAGCACGCGTTGTAATGTCATACATCCGTACCCCGGCGCTCCTCATTGAGCCCTACTCTCTTAAACCTACATGCTACACCCCTAGAGAACCATATCAAACCATTTGCCGTTTATGTGAGTAGCTATGTAGATGACACACAGATCGTTGCCTCAATGACAGGAAACCAGCAGGAATCAGCTGCCAATTTTTGCAGCTGTATGCAACAGATTAGTCACTGGATGACTAATAGCTGTTTGAAGTTAAACTCCGGCAAAACTGAGGTGTTGCTTTTAGGTAATAATACTTCCTTCTGGTCTCCAGACTGGTGTCGGGCAGATAGTGGAAACCACCTGTTCCAGTATCCAAAGGGAAAAACTTGGGGGTAGTAGTTTGATGATCTGTCATTTGATAAGCAGAATAACACAGTGACATCTTCATCTTTCTTCACCCTAAAGATTCGGAGAAAGGTTTTCCTTTTATTCCCTTGGAATTTAGGAAAATAGTTGTCATTGCCCTCATCCTCTCAAAATAGGACAACTGCAATGCTCTGTATATTTACTTGCAGAAGAGGTTACTCAATAAGTTACAGATTCTGAAGAAGGTTGCAGCATGAATGCTGGCAAGTATTCCCAAGCATTAATCTGCCTCCCAGGCCTTAGTATAACTCCCCTGGCTACTGGTGCATAAGCACATAGATCTTAAGGCATTATGGGTTGCTTTTAAGGCCCTGCACAGCATTGGACCCAAATATCTAAGAAGGAAATTCAGCTGGTATGCTCGATCAAGAGCCTTGTCTTCTGCGACAGCGCACAATCCGGTTGTCCCTAAATTTAGAAGACCTCTTTGGGGTGGCAAAAGCTATATTTTCGTTACTGCCAAATGCCCTGCCTTACCATCTGAAGACCTGTACTTCAATGTATTCTTTTAGGAAAAATCTTAAGACTTGTTTTTTTAATCTTTAGATTAGTTCCTATCATCTCTCCTTTCCCTTCTGCTGTACTGGCTAGCACCAAGAGGCACTCAGGCAGATGTTGCCCTTTACAAATCTAATTTTCATTTTATTTCATTTAATTAAAGATTCCGTACTTCTGACAACACTTTTTGCATGAAACCTCTTATGCTTCTCAATCTATCTTCATCCAGAGACATAAGACACAAACAAGCTGCCTGTTAGCTAATCTACAAATAAAGGGTCTGAATGAATTGGGGGGATGTTGAACCAAATACATTTTTTACTGTAGCTAATAATGATATTACTTACTGTTTCTCACTGGATATGTCCCCAGGTAACATCTTGGAGAGCTTTATTAACCCCTTCGATGCTGATGACGGCACCCAGCCGTCATGCATTACGGTGGGCGTGTGCTGTTGAAGGCTGGGGGCCGTCATGAACCCGCCCACTACGGAAAACGCTGCACAGGCGCAGAATCGTGGCCGCGCCCAAGGAGTTAAAATGAGTAGAATTGTGTTACATGATTTATATACAAATAAACCAACAAATGAGCACCCTGCCAAATCATGGTTGAGCCCCAAATGTTCAGCAGCACTCAAGGCACCAAAAATGGCTAGGAATAAGACCCCACGTAATATAGTTGACGTCAGGGTAGCTACAAATAATTGGAAGAAAGTCCTAGAGAATAGGAGGCAAGAAATCAGAATTAAGGCTCTGGAGTATTTAGAAAAAGCTGCTTGTTTGAAAGACAACAGCCTTTTTGGGGAAACAGTAAATAGGCCTGTTTTCAAGGTTAGCCCAGCCACTGGCATTGAGTACCATATCTCTGAACAAGATTGATCATTTTACTCTCATTATTTAATTTGGATTATGAGGGGGATGGTCGTGGAAACAGATTTAGGTCTGACTCCCTACCATCAAAAGAGAACTTTGCAGGTAGACCTTATAGACCTAGCATCTGTCATCAAAGCTATCCAGAGTGCTGCCAGTGGTACGACCCCAGGCCCTGATGGGGGTAACAATAGTTCTAATAAAACAGCGTAGACTTCTGGGCCCCACTTTTAACTAATGTCTTAAGGGCAGCAGTCAGGGGTAATTGAATTTAATCTAGAGAGGCCACCATACTACCAATTTATAAAAAAAGATGATCAGAATCTACCAGCATGCTACCGCTCAATTTCATTAATAGATTCTACAGGAAAGATACTTGGGTGGGCCATCTTGGGCAATTTGGAGGATTAGGAAGAGGCCATCTGTTTCTTCTCATCAGTCCAACATGGCTTCCGACCCAGTTTGGGGACCGTAGAGCAGGCTCTCAACTTCACTCTAATTTGGGGGAAGTACGTCAAGGCCAGGCAAGTGTGCTTCACATGGCATTTCTGGTCCTTTCCTTTGCCTTTGACTTAGTAGATAGAAGGAATTTGTGGGAACTAATGGAACTGGTGAGCGTTGACCACCTTTAACTGGATCTTGTCAGGTGCCTGCATTGAACCACAACCACAAAAGTGCATTATACACAATCTGGGGACTGCATAAAACCAATAAGGGTTACTTGAGGCATTAGGCAGGGGTGTATATTAGCTGTTTTCCTATTTTTATTCTATATCAAATCTCAAAATGCCTTTTTAGGGTCATGCAGTAAAGTCATCCTACGAATTGGAACCCATGCGGTTCTGGAACTTTTATATGCAGATGACGCAGTTCTTTTACCATTAACAGCAAATGACCTCCAGAACCTTTTAAATTATTTTAATAATTTTATATCAAAACTAAAGTTTAAATGAATCATAAAAAATCATTTATAATGACTTGTGGGTCCAAACTCATGAAATCCAATTGTTTTAATATAGGGGGGGGGGGGGCACCTATAAAGAAAGGCCTTCTGCTTGATGCTAATGGGTCATGGGAGAGGTTAATCAATCAGAGAACGCAAAAGATGAGGGCAGCCTGTGAAATGATATGTGGATTTGCAAAAAGGTTAGGCTACAAAGTAATCAAGGAGATGAGTCAGCTTTTTAGGAGCAAGTGCTTCTCATTTGGCATTTATGGTGCAGGAGTTTGGGAATGTGCTGCTCCAGGGAAGTTACAGGCATCTGAAAACAAAATTTTGTGCAGGCTCCTAGCGATGCTCCAAGTTCTAATGGACACATGGAATTAGGAATGGGGGTTCTTGAGAACTTTGTTGGCATAGATCCTATACTATTATGGTTAAAGTTATGGAGCACTCCTAAGGTCTCTCTAGGCAGGTATTGAAGGATTGCTCAATTCTCTATAATATGACTGCAATCATGTTAAAAACAATTTCCACAATCTAGGTTTGAGTACCCTTTTTAATCCTCTTGCATATATTGGACTTCAACAAAACATACAGTCAAAAAGATCTTTGCTTCATACAGAGAGGAGACCAGAATTGAGAGTTCCCCTTGCGTGGGCACAATTATTAATTATATGCAAATCTTTAATGGCCCAGGCATGAAATCTTATTTAACCTGGCTTAATAATCCCCAGCACATATTTTATTTCCCAGGTTAAGACTAAATATGCACCATTATTTCGTTGCTTTTCCTTTAGCTGGCTCCATGGTTTCTTTCCTTTCTCATCGCCCATGTGATGCTACCGCCTCTCAATCTACTGTGCACTTTATGCTATTTTTTCACCTTGTACTGTATGCTAAGAGCCTTGTTTTTACCCCAATTATTTTGCACAAGCAGTTTACATCACATAAAGAAGGACTGGGATACCAGCAATCTTTATCTACACCGGAAATGTGCTCTTCTGTCTTACATCATAAATTGTTATGCTTTATTATGCTGTTTTATAGGATTTTTAATTGATTTATTTCTGTGATCTTATGGCCATTTATTTGTCCGAATAAAGATTATTGATGATGATGATTAAACGCATTTCAATGCAGTTTTAAAAACAGTCACTGGAACAAATTGATTAATTTTTCTTCAGCTCTTTTGAATAGCTCTGCTTTAGAGACTGATGAGCTTATGACACCCCAGTCACAGCCCAACCACTAACTCTGGATGGGCAAGAAATGTTTGTAAAGAGTATTTCCACCTACACTGCAGGAGCACTTTTAACTAAACTGTTCAAATCAGTCCGGCCGCCATGTCAAGGTTGCATGCCGATCA
This sequence comes from Lissotriton vulgaris, assembly GCF_964263255.1. Taxonomy (NCBI): domain Eukaryota; kingdom Metazoa; phylum Chordata; class Amphibia; order Caudata; family Salamandridae; genus Lissotriton; species Lissotriton vulgaris. The sequence goes on from NC_141689.1 coordinate 659,498,890, forward strand.
AAAACAAAGCCTCAAAGAAGGATTTAATTTTATTTGTTTCTTCAGAAAACCAAAAAACAATGTGGCTGATTCACTGGAGCATTCTTTGATAATGTTACTACTCTAGAGATGCCTGGAACTGTACTGTGATGAGGTTGGGGGTAGGGAGTGAGGGGCAGGAATGTAGTGGAATAAACCAATTTTGTGGGACTAGTGCCCTAAGGTGGTCTGCTAACATGAATTGGACATTTAGTAGTGCGTTTGGGCATCAAAGCATGTTTTGCGTGATACTGACCTCTCTGGTTTTAAGCAGCCCATAGTGGTGTAATGGCTGAGACAAGGGGTTTATGTGGGGTGGGTCCAGTTAAAAACAGTAATGGGTCCCTACCAACCCCAATATACATCCCATTAACATGGGATTGAAACAGTGTTGTCACACTAAAAGAATGGGTGCTACGATGAACCAGTTGACTGTATCAGTAGGCAGCTCCTCCCCAGAGAGCAACATTGGAGTGCCATTGAGATGGAAGCCTTTGCTGTGGTTTTGTCACTGAAGAAGGTGATAGCCTACCTGTTTTGAGACTCATTTCAGGGTTCCAAATAACCACAGGCTTCTCAGATTGCCAATGCAGATGAGAGGGGGACCCCACACTATTGAGGTGTTCCATATCCCTACAGGGTATCACCCTTACAGTGAAATACAGATCTGGAACTGACCATGCCAGTACAGAAGCCTTTCACTTATATAAAGAGAACTACCAAGGAAATGGTTGAGTTGCTCCTCACCTTTCTCCTGGAGGTGGCAATGTAAGCAAAGTACTCTGGATCACCTCCCCCATTTCATTTTTTATGTCTCGCCTAGCGTTGCAACGCCCATGCGCTGCTCCCTCTGCGAGACATATTGTTAATGAAGAGATTTCAGAAGGGAACTCGAAGCCCCGCTCCTCATTTTCATTGGATGGTGTCATCGTTTATGGTAAACAGTGGCCTCCCATTGAAAATGAGGCTTCTTTTTTACCGCCCTTTCTCCTTTTGGGACGGTACATCTGGACTGGATCGTTTGCTTCACGGCTGTCGTGAAGCACTTTCTTATCTAAAGGAGGCCTGTTATATAAAGAAGCCGTGCAGCAAAGTATCCTATCTGGATAGGCCATCCTAAAATGAGACAGGGAGGTAACAAAGAAGCACTGGGAGTGACCATAAGCATATTGGTCTGTGCTTCCGTCGTTTTAAACAGTCTTCCACAAAAGCGCTGGTTACCTGCGCACAGCGCGTTTGTAGCAAATGTTATATTTTAAAGGCAGCTCTTCATTACGGAAACCGTGTACGACCGGTGTTTTAAAATCTACTTAATCCCAGACATCCCTGGCTCTTATACAAGTATCTGAGCAGTGTTGTGCATGGGGTAGCATAATTTTGTGTTACGCTGCTGGTCTGATGACTACTTCTAAGCACATTACACCGTAGGTTAGTGCCACTGGAAAAGACCTGAGTATGTGCAGAATGTTGCGTAGCCACAAGAGCCAGGATTAAATGGCTGCCCACATCCATGCACCCATCAGCCTAAAAAGGTTTCACAGGAGGAAACAGACGCAGGCAAGTGTAAGATAGGGGCCTAAGGAGAGGTAATGCGCTGACCCAGAGCCTGAATCCAGAACTTGCACACCATTCATCCACCCACAGCTGAACTGTACACACCAGCTTTCGACAGCAGAGCTGAAACTTACAGGGAGTCAGTAACTTAGAATATCTGACCTCCCAACCCACAGCCCTTCAGCCATTGCTTTAACAGCTCAGCGCTTTGAAGAGACGTGGAGGCAGCGTGCAGCGCTATGTGAGCACATCAAATACATAGTTAAATTGGCAAGTGGTGGAAATGGGGATTTGGTAAATGAAATATTCACCTACCACGTGCCGTGCAACATCAATCAGAGTCCTACTGCTCCATTACGGTATTACTTTTCCACCACAGATAAACACCAGGAACCTGAACCCGACAACACACTGTCCTCTTGCCCCCCTCCACCCTCTTTTCCGGTAACATATGTGTCTGCGAGAGTCTCTGTGTCGCTTACCCCCATTCACTTCCTATCCAAGTGGAATCCCAGCCCAGGGGCACTTCCGGTTGGTTTCCCCTTGTTTGCCTTCAGCTGCTGTCTCATACACGCCCGGACCCCATAACTCTCCCTAAAGACACTATTATTGGGACAGTGTTTATTTTTTGACAGGTTAATGACCCACACTAATTATCAGCCTCCTGCCAGCCGCCTCCTCATCCTCCTGTGGTTACAAAGGCGCCATTTTGAGTAGACTGCCCAAGCCCTCTTCCTATTTCGGGATCTGAGGTGCACAAAGAGGGGTCTGTGAACCCCAAAGAGTCTGTTTATGAAGCCACAGATAACAGGATGTGGAAATAATGTTGGGTCTGATGGCAAGGGATCAGGGCCCAGTCACAGAGGCATCATCTGTCCCCGCGCCCACACCAGGGTCAGATCTGCTGAGATATATAGTTTATTTGGGCTTACCGCGATTTCAGCACTTCCTCAACTGCCCAAGGGGAATATGCAAACAGTGCTAATAATACAACAAAAAATGCCTCCCGGTACCAACCTGGGACGCCTCCAATAACTCCAGCCTCCGGGCTGGCCATCGGACGGGATCATTTTTAATATGTATGCAATAAATGTTCACTTTGTTAGAGTGAATGACAGGACAGAATCCCAGCACATCAGCATGTGCCCGTTAGCGCCCCATGAGGTGCGGCCGCCTCTGGCTCATCTCTGTTACCGGATAAAGCAATTACTGCCCAGTCCTTTTCATCCCCACTCCTCTGGGGGTTACCAGGGCAACCCCTTCTCCAACAGCCCATAATGAAAATGTTAAACCAGATTAATTATTAATTGCCTGCAATTAATTTCTCATGTTTTGCTACTTTGGCGGTTGGGCGCAGCAGATTAGTTGATATTGGATCGGACCAGTAAATACTTTATCATGTTAATCCACGGCCTCTTCATTTATGAGTGTTTACAACAGACAGGTTTGTGTTTTCTGACTGCGGAAGACACCCTGGCCAGGTCCAGCCCCTCTGCTTTGGCAGTCCAGGGGACAGAGCAGCACAACTCTGTCCCCTTCCAGCCTTCAAAACTCTTGGAAAATTCGAGATTGGTTCAAGGAGAGCTGCTCTACTGTGACAAAAATGATCCATGCCAGGGAACGGGCGTGCTACATAAAATACAAATAACAATAATAAATGAGTAACGTATATAGCTGAATATGTAATATGATACTATTTTTATTGACAGTACTAACACCATGTTTATGATAATGTATTATTACTGTGACTAGCAGTATTACTATTCCGATGTGTGTTTGACATTAAAAAAAGCCAGTACCATATACAGTACAAAACTCACACTAGTACAAATGCAATGCAATAGATTTCGCAATTAAAACAAAGTGAGCTATTGCCATTTGGCATTACACCATTTGATTAATGCTTCACGAAGGGAATAAAAATGACATTTACAATGCCAATAGCTCAAAATAATGTAATTGCGAGACCAATTGGATTGTAAATACTTGTTGTACTGATGCGGCTGATTTTCTTCTCTGTTGCATTGGGGACCTGCTAACCAGGCCCCAATACATGTGCTCTGACTGAAAATGTGTATAATTTGCTAATACATCATTAGCATATTAAGCTTACCTGCAAGTCTCTAGTATACGGTACCCTGAATACCTGAGGGCTTATGAGTTAAAGTCACTCGTGGACTGCAGCACCTATTGTGCCACCACTAAAGTGAGAAAATAAAATCTGTCTTCAGGCTTACCCTTGCAGACTGGGTGGGCAGTTTTAAAACTACAAATTCAACCTGGCCTGACAAAATGAACCTTTTGCCGGACCTTAAACCTTCCTTTTTAATAAAGGTAACTCACACCTAAGGAAGGCTCTAAATGCCCATATGGCAGGGTGCATGCTATTTAAAAAGTGGGCCATGTGTTCTTAAGTTTTACATGTCCTTGTAGTGAAAAATCTCCAAGGTCGTTTTTCACTGTGGTAAGGCTGGATCTCTCATAGACAAGCAAAGGGTTGCATTATAACACATTATAATGCATTCCTTTCGTTTGGGAATAGTTAGAGCCATGGTTCATGGACTAAAATTAATAGGAATATAAAATCCAGTCCAATGGATACGTTGGATTTAAAATTAATATTTTTAAATCTCACGTTTAGAAAGTTGGCATTTCCCTTCCTAAAGCGTCTAATAGTATTTACAAAGTTAACTCTCAGCTGTCACCTGGAAGCCTGCTCGGAGTTGTAAATGGCTCCCATTTAAGGGAACAAAATGGACTAGGCTGAGAGGAGATGTGACCTTCTCCTGACAGGATGACCTGGGGAGTGTGTTCACCAACTGCAAAAGGTTCATTGGGACATCCCCTATTGCATGCAGATGTAACTCACACTTAGGCCTGCCATTGTCCAAGAAGTCAGATTCTTACTGTTAGAAATGGGGTTTCTGGTTGGCTAAGGCTTGCGCCAAAGCTAGGCAGAAACCACCACTCTAGTCAGGGCAAAGGAGTTACACGCTGAAGATAACGCCTGCTCACCCCCTTGGTAGCTTGGCACAAGCAGTCAGGCTTATCCCAGAAGCAATGTGTAAAGCGTTTGTGCAACACACTCACTCACCAGGAACACACTAGGCACACCACAAAAGAAACTCCCCACAAGGTTATATAAAAATAGCATTTATATTGTCATAAACACATTAGAAACATAATCACACATTTACACTGTGCCAACTGGCACAGGCAGGGGATTATATACAGGATTGGGCCAATTGGGCCACGGTCAGAACCATCAGAACAGGGTAAGTAAATGTAAAACACAACCAGTAACAACTGGGACAATAATGACCTAAGCATTATCACAGTCACATTAGACACCATCCTAAAATATCATAGCCTACCATTGGGCACAACCACATTAGCATAGGAAGCACCCTCCTAAGCATAAACACTTACACACTAGGACATCAGCAGCCCAAACACAGTAGGCAGGCACTAATCATGGGGCATAAACACATTACGCAATGGGCCTTACCAATATAAGCACAGTATGCACTAACCTCCTAAGCATAAATAAATTACACATTAGGTACGACCATTAGGCCAGATCATTGAGCATAAATCATCACTAAAAGCATAAACACACGGTGAAAGGGGCATCACATTAGGACTTTTGCGCCCTACCAACAGCCAACCTGTCCCCCAGGCCAACTGGCCTCTAAATGGAGGGCCTCCCATGCCCTCTGTCCAGAAAGTCAGGGCTGCCAATGCAACAGACAAGAAGTGCACAATGCGTTGGCACCACTGTGCCCCTGGGTCCCCTCCTGGGACTCCTCACCATAACCTGGCCTAAATGAAGCTGCCCACTAATTGCCGGGCAGCTGTGATCATTACTGGCACTCAGTGTGCCCTCCTGGGTCCCCTCCTGGGACTCTATCCCCACGGGATTCTCTGAATGATTATGCGGAACGTTGCAGCTGCCCACTGTCAGGTGGGGTAGCTGGGGGAAGTGCCTTGGCACTACGGTGTACTGGGAACCCTCACTTGGGTCCTACAATAGCGCCCAACCGTTGCAGCTGCCCACTGTCAGGTGGGGCAGCTGGGGGAACTGCTTTGGCACTATGGTGCCCTGGAAACCCTCAATTGGTTCCTACAGTGCCAAGGAGAAGCCCCACTTACCAGGGCTTGGTTTTGCCACCTCCCATCTCTCTTTTAGGGGTGGAAGGCACCAGGAATGCTTATGTGAGCCCCACAGGGCTCCTTAACCAAAAACGCTGGTTCCAGTTAGGCCCCACTCACCGGGACATTGCAGGCTCCTCTTCACTCCTCTTGCTGGCCGAAGGCAGGCCGGGACACATCACCAGCAGGACCAGATCACAAGACCTTTTCTGGGCAGCTCCGGGCATACTTCAAGGAATCCCCGTTCACCGGGACTCTCCGATCGTCCTAGGCTGCAGGCAGCACTTCCTCTTGCACCGGGATGCCCTTGGAGGCGGGGTAGGCTCCCGTCCTCCCTCCTCCTTTCCTCACCGGCCGGCAACTTCCTGCCTTCAGGGACACACGGGGCGCCCCTCTCCCTCACGGGGATCCCTGCCAGCAGCCAGACTCCGTTTTTCTTTGGCGTGCGTCCCATTGCGGGGTGGGTTCCTGACTGGGTCTTCTGGTTTTGCGCTGCTTTTCCCGTCCCACTTCTTCTCAGCCCCGCCCACAACCAGGCCTGCTGCCTGGCTTCCTGTTTCGCCGCTCGCAGTGGTGGCAGCTTACTTTCTCCTCAGCGGCGTCGTGCAGGATGGGCACCCACCTTGGAAAGTTGGCATGGAGCGAGATGGGCACCCGCCTTAGCGCACCATGCAGGATGGGCTCCCGCTCCACCCTGGAGCAAGCGGAAATCCTTACACCAGGGTTCCCCCTGGAATGCAGCAGCACGCTGTCGGGCACGCAACAGCAGTGTGGGCTCCCGCTTCATAAAATCACCCTTTGATAGAAAAAAGGGAGGTGGGCTCCCGCTCGGCAGGCAACACAGGGGAATCCCTCATGCTGGGATTCCCTCTCCAAGGGCTACAGTGCTGCTCTGCGGAGCCCACACTCTCCTCTTGCCAGGCAGTGGAAAATATAGCGCTCACAGGGCGCTTAAGGTAGAACAAGGTCCTTAAGGTTTCTGGGGCATGCCGGGTCCAGGGAAGCCAGCACACAGTACCCTTCAGCAGGGAGGCAAGCCCCCATGGTGGTTCCTCCTGGGCCCCAGCAGCAGCAAGTCCCGTCCATCAGGAACAGCGCCCCAGAACAGGAACTGCACCCCTTCATGGGGTCACAGCCCCTATACTTATACTCCATAATCTCTTGGGGAACCAGATGCAACTGGTTCAGGGGGGATTTGGAGCACTTTGTTTTGCAAGCTACTCTTCCCCTTTGTCAGGTGGGGGCTCAGTGATCAGACACACCACAGGGGGCGGAGCCAGCATTCTACAGGCTGGGCACAGTCCTATTCAGAGTCAGGGGATTACTCCTCCCACTACTCCCAGCCCAGGTGTCCCATTCAGCCTAGCGCTGACTCATCCATCCCCTCCTAGAGCCACACACACCTCCCAGCCCCTGTCACTCACAAGCCAGACATACAATTCACATCAGGCAGGCAGACAAATGGCACACAGAAATGCCAACTTCTAAAAGAGGCATTTCCCCATCAGTCATAATAAATCTGCACACACCATTGTGCATCATTTAGTCTCACAATTTCATACATACCACATTTGACCACTCTGCTCCTCTCAGAACAGGAATTACCACTGACACACCTTATCAGGGTATCCCCAATGCATTCCTATGGGAGGGCAGGCTTGTCTCACCACATGTACACAGAGAGCGCACGCACTTTACACAGGACCACAGTGCTAAAGTGCTCCGACGCCTAAAATCACCAACACCAGGTTACAGAAAAAGGCTAGGAGAATGCAAAAAGTTTTGGGGTGAACCTGCCAAAAGGGCCCAGTCCAACAGGCACCAATCCCACTGGGGAGCAACCTGTTCCAGAACTAGCTTGCTAGATGGGTTCCTCATTTTCTTAGGCACACATCAGGGGTGCCTGAGCTCTGGGCAGGGGAAGAAATATTCTGCTGCCTTGGACTTTGGCAGAGCAGGGTACTCTGGGATTGTTTAGGGCCAATACCTCCATGTTAGATTTGGAGGTCTCTAGTTGGCACAGGTAGGTACTTGTGACAAATAGGGACCCTTGCCTCTAGTCAGGGTAAAGGGGTAAACTTGTAAAATAACCCCTGCTCACCCCCTTGGTAGCCTCAACGAGCAGACAGGCTTATATCAGAGGCAGGGTGTAAAGCATTTGTGACCACATACAGTAATCAAGTAACAACACTACAGATGGACAGCACACAGGTTTTATATAAAAAATAAGTATTCTTTATATACTTAACAGAAGACCACAAATAACAAAAATCCACAATACTGTACTTCAAATGGTAGATTTAGCTTAATTCTGTTAAGTTCTTAAAATGTTACATTTTAAGTCAATTTACCTTACGATGTGTTACGCTTCCAGAACAAAAATGTTGCAGCGATGGAAATGCAGCAAAATTCTGGTGCAAAGAAATAAAGACGTGAAGATCTTCCAGATGCGGCACGCTTCTCCGATGATGCGAGAAGTCTTGATTCGATGCGTCAGCTACAGCAGCGACACCCTTGTTCCGCAATGCGACAACAGCTTCGGCTGCGACACTCTTCTCCGACGTTGCAAGACGCTTCTGCACAATGCCGCAACTACAGCGGTGACATCAAAGATGCGAGGACAGCAGCTCCGACGGCGGCACGCTTCTCCGTGGATGTGAGGTGCTTTTCTTGATGCAGTGCAATACGACAGCTACAGCAGAGACATCCAAGATGCGACGGCAACAGCATTGATGGCGACAAGATTCTCCTTCATTGCAGGACGCTTCTCTCGATGCGGTGCAATACGGCAGCTACAGTGGAGACATCCAAGATGTGACGGCAGCAGCAGCGACGGCGCCACTCTTCCTCTTTGTTGCGAGACGCTTCTCTCAAAGCAGTGCAATATGACTGCTACAGCGGCGACATCCAAGATGCGGCAGCAGCAGCAGCGACGGCAACACGCTTCTTCCTCTTGAGTCGCGCTTCCAGCGCCTTGCAACACGCAGTCCCTCAGAAGGCCCATAACAGCAGCAGGTACTTCCCAAGGAACTGTAGGGAGCTGAGGGTTGAGGTCTGTTGTCCCTGAGACTTCAGCAGGAGGCAAGTTCTGTTCCAAGCCCTTGGAGATCCTTACAAGTTGATGAAAGTACACAAAGTCCATTTCTCCTTTCTTTGGCAGTCATGCAACCACTGCAGGCCAATCCCCCAAGCAGCACTTCAGCCTAGGGATTGTCTCTCCTCAGTTTCTTCCGGTTCCTCTCCTCAGCAAAGGTTTCTTCTTGTTTTTCCAAAAGTGATCTAATCTCTTGGGATCAGGGTCCCAATATTTATACCCCAGCATCCTTTGACCTCTGAGGGCAGAGGGGCCTTTGCCCAGTTCAAACCAGTTCTGGAGCACTCTGTTGACATGACTCCTTCTTTCCTTTCACAGTGCAGGGCAGAAACATCAGACGCCCCACAGGAAGTGGAGTCAGCATTGTGCAGGAAAGGCACAGCCCTGGAGCACTCTGTTGACATGATTCCTTCTCTCCTTTCACAGTGCAGGGCAGAGACATCAGACGCCCCGCAGGAGGTGGAGCAGGCATTGTGGAGGGAAGGCACAGCCCTAGTCAGGTCCCATGTGCAACTCATCCCTCCCATCTGCATGCAAATCTCTCTATTCACCACTGGGCTGACTCATCCTGTCTCCTGGAATCCCCCAGCACTGTCACTCAAACTCCAGACAAGGAATACACAACCTACCAGAGGCAGGCTTGAAAAGTTAGACAAGAAAATATCTACTTTCTAAAAGGGGTATTTTCAAACACAGAATGTTAAAATCAAAGATGCATTTCATCATTCTGAGTTCAGGCATACTAAACTCGAATTTCTACCATGTTCCCTGAGTCAGTTAGGATTATAAGATGTAATTATCTAACTGCCCATTCAGGCCTATGGGTAATAGGTAGCCTTGCAATGAAAATGGCTTGCAATAGAGATAAAAATGAAAATGGCTGTACTGCACTATTAGGACATGCCCCACATCCCAGGGCATGTCCCACCTTATACCTACAATGCACCCTGCCCTTGGGCCTACCATAGGGGTGTCTGATATGAATAAAAGGGAAGGTTTAGAGACTCGCAAGTGGGTGCACTTGTCTAGTCAGCATGGCAGTACCAGACTGCACAGAGGCTCTGCAATGGCAGGCCTTAGACACACGTTTACAGGCTGCTTCTGTGGGTGGCACAACCAGTGCTGCAAGGTCACTAGCAGCATTTGGTTTACAAGCCCTGGGCACACTCAGAGCACTGTACTAGGGTCTGACAAGTAAACCAAATCAGCAAATCATGGAGTCACTAATCCATACATCAATTTACAATTGGGAGAGCATATGCACTTTAGCACTGATCAGCAGTGGTAAAGTGCCCAGAGTCATAAAACAGCCAACAACAGGTCAGAAAAAATAGAGGAGTAAGGCAAAAGGTCAGGGATGACCCTGTAGAAAAGGCCAAGTCCAACACTCCACAAATGATGTCAAAGCAGGTATGGTTGTCCCTGGAAATGTATTCCCTATTAGACAGGAAGCCTCCCCCTCCCACAACCTAGTGCCAGGAATAAAAGTGGCACACTAAGTTACCTTCTTCATAATAGTGCTAGACCTGAGGAGGACAGAAGAAGGACTGCACCTGTTTGATCACTTTTGGTCTTCAGAAAGAGGACTGCACCTACTGTGATCTGTGGAGGGAACCCCAGTGGGCTGGTCCCTGTGGACTCGAACTTAAACCCAGTGCAGAAGAGGGTAGACCGAGGCTATTTGGCTAGCCTCCAATTAAATTACAAGGACCTAAAAGCTGCAAGAAGCCCACCTTCCTGAATAGCCTAGCTGACCAGATCCGGCTGGACTTGCCCTGGACCCTGCTAGACTCTGATTTGATTGATTTGATTTGATTATTGGATTTGTAGAGCGCTCGAATGCCCGAGGGCGTCTTGGCGCTAGATGACTATGCTGCAGAAGTGGAAAGAGTCGTGCGAAAGCCAGACAGGACTATGCTGAAAAAAGCCAGGTCTTCAGATTCTTACGAAAAGAGAACAGTGAAAAGCTGTTTTTTAGTTCTACAGGTAACTTGTTCCAGGTTATTGCTGTGTTCAGTAGTAAACCTCTCCCCTCCCATCTTAGTTGTTTGAATCTGGGAGTTTTAAGAAGCTTGGCACTACTTGACCTTAGAGTCCTAGGAGGTTCATAACGTAGTAAGTTTCTTTTCAGAAAGTGAGGGCCTGATCCATGCTAAGTTTTGTAAGCCAGGGAAGCTGACTTGAATTGGATCCTTTTTTCTACGAGGAGCCAGTGGAGACTTCTCATTTTATGGGCTACTGGTTCAAACCTGGGAATATCCAGTACCAGCCTGCCTGCTGCATTCTGGAGCCGCTGTAATTGTAATAATAGCTGTTTTTGCAGCCCTACATACAATGCATTCCCATAATCTATTTTTGATAGAGCCAGCAAGGTTACCAGGGTTGTGCAGGTTTCAGGAGGGATATATGGCAGCAGTTTCCTAATCAGTTTTAGCATGTACCATAGAAAGGAGGCAAGTTTATTTACTTGCGCATTAAAAGTAAGTTTGGAGTCATATATGACCCCCGGGTTCCTTACGTTGTCCAACGGTGACGGACATCTGCCGAAAATGTCGGGCCACCAGTTGCTTGACCAGATGTTAGGTTCAGCCCCCAGTAGCAGGACCTCTGACTTATCCCCATTCAACTTTAAGCAGTTTGCCTGCATCCATTCACTGACTTGGTCCATGCAGTGCCTGAATCTATCCGCTGTCTCGGCAGTGTTGTTTGAAATTGCCACCACTATTTGGATGTCATCAGCGTAGGAAACTGGGAGGAAGCCGCAGTTTCTGATGATGTTGGCTAAAGGGGCAACATAAATGTTAAAGAGGGAGGGCTTAATGAAGAAACTTGGGAGACCCCCCAGGGCAAGCTGAATGACTTTGATAGAAATTCCCCAAGCTGGACCGAGAAGGATCTGTCACCAAGAAAAGAGGCCAGCAATGCGATTGCTGATGCATGTAGGCCTATTTCCTCAAGCCAGGATAAGAGTATATCATGCTTGATGGTGTCGAAGGCTGCCGACAGGTCTAACAATATGAGGGCAGCCTTTCCCCCGCATCCAGTATACTCGTAATTTCCTCCGCTGCCATAACCAGCGAGGTTTCAGTCCCATGTTCCTCCCGGAACCCGTATTGGGAGTTATCTAAGACATGGAAGTCCCTAACGAACCCAGCACATTGAGAGTTCAGCAGCTTTTCTAAGATCTTGGCCGGGAATGGGATTCTCGATATCGGCCTATGGTTGGCTGAGATAGAAGGGTCAAGGTTAGGCTTCTTAAGGAGGGGAAGAACGGAGGCCGCTTTCCAAGCCTTCGGGAAGCAATTGGACTGTATTATGTTGGCAAGGAGCAGCTGAAGTTGATTGCTGAGCATCTCAGGGAACATATGCAGGACCTTGGGGGGCAAGGGTCCAGGGGGCCCCATAATTTGGTTGACATAACAAGATCATTAATCTGTTCTACAGACAGGACTGAGAACTTGAATTTTGGGGAACTTGAAACTGAGGGCTTTCCCAGATTAGGCTGGAGATTACCCCTTGCCTGTGAGTTGCAGTGCGGAAAAAATAAGGATTCGTAGATGAGTCTCACTTTGTCAGTGAAAAATAGCCCCAGTTCGTTACACAGATCCAAACTACCTTCTATCTGTTTGGCCGCAGGTTCAGTGAGTTTTTTACAGTGTAAAACAGTTCTTTACTAGAGTTTTTTGCCTCATTGATTTTTTTTACGGAAAAAGGCCAATTTTTCTTCAGCTAACAGTTTCTTATAGGTAGCTAATGATTTGCAGTAAGTTTCTTTCTCCCTAACCTCATAGTTGGCCCTCCATCTCCTTTTTGCCCGCCTGCATGTCTGTTTTTGTAATCTTAATTTCTCTGAGAACCAAGGCTCCGAGAAGTTTTTCCTCTTATGGTTTTTAATTTTAATGGGAGCTACTGAGAGAACCGCTGATTTGATCCATGTATCTACTTGTTTTGTAGCTACATTGCAGTCTTGATCTAAGCCTGATATAGTAGCACCAAGCTGTGCATGCAGTTCAGCTATATCAATCTTGTCCCATTCCTGGTATGAGAGTTGCCCCTCCCCCCCCGCTGGACCCTGACCGTTTTGTGTGGTCAATGGTTAAGGTGAAATGGACAATTTTGTAATCAGACCAGGGAACCGGCATCACATCCCCTATTTTGATGTTAGGATTGGAGAAGAAGATCTCATCCAAGGTGTGACCAGCAGAGTGGGTTCCTTGTTGGACTAATTGGGTCATGCCGCAACTAGTCATGGTCTCTGTGCTAAGTATCGTATTTTTGTCTTCGACTTTTTCAAGGTGGATTTTAAAGTCACCCAGAATAGTGTAGTCTGCCCCCGAGAGACTGGACTCCAGGGCGGGGCCCAGCAATTGTGACAATGGGGAACTAGCCTTGGAAGGCCTATACAGCAGAAGGCCCGTAAATGTGTAGTTATTAGTGATGCAAATGTTAAACGGTAGAGTCTCACACTCAGGGGAGTTTAAGCCCTCCAAACCCTGCACCTGAAATGTCTCTTTGCTGATGATGGCAAGCCCTCACCCCCACTTCCCATTTCTGTCTTCTCGAAGGAGAGAATATCCCCCCGGGACTGGTAACGCCAGACCAATATGAGGATTTATCTGCCCAAGTTTCCGTTATAAACAACAAATCTAAGTCATGAGTGTCGATCAGACTGGCTACTTCAGTATTATGTTTCATTAGGGACCTGAAATTTACCAGTGCTGCCTTTATCTGTTTACTTGAAATAGGACCAGGTTGCTGAAACTGACGCGCTGCTGTGCCGCAAACCGTGTAACAGAGGTGCAGTGGACAATTAGGCCAGTGTTTGATTTCTTCCCAAGGATTGAGCATCTCACAAACCGACTTAGTCTGTAGTTCCCTCAGTTCTAAGCTGTTATAAACCCTCCTGTTCACCTTGTTCCCATTTTGTGCAGAGATTCTGGCCCTTGGCCCATGCCAGGTGCGGACGAGTGTAGACCGTCTTGCCCTTGGCGTGCCTTTGGCGCGCCGCCTACGGGCCCGTTGCGTACGTCCGCTGCACGCGTCCGCTGCGCGAACGTAACAGCATGAGTTTAAATGGTCTTAGGGTTGCAACAACCAGCCCACTCACCCCCGTAAAGATCTACCAGCCGGAGGTGATGGTGTGCTGACCGCGCCCTCTGCCCATTCCGTACAATCGGCACTTGCCGTGACGGACCGGGGAGCATAGGCGGGTAGCTACTGCCAAGGATTGTGAACAGTAAACGGTAAGGAAGCTTTGCACAATTGTATTTTAAAAATCTAGCAGTGAATACTTTTTAAAAAACGCAAGTTACTAGCACTAGCACCACGATGTTCGAGCTACGGCAGTCACATTCTTATGGACCCTGTGTCCGCCCTTCCCGTGGTTTTGTAGTCTTAGGGCTTCAACAACTAGCCCGCTCCCCCTCTTATGCTAGAAACTTCTCCTGGACAGAGACCTGGCCCCCAAGTGGTGTCCCTAAGGGCCTGGGGCCCTTTCAGAAGTGTCAGAGTGTACTCCTTCTACTTATCACTAAAAGCTGGGGCTTAATAGGATTTCAAGGATGTTTGGTAAAAGAACCAGAAACTTCCTACCACCAGACTGCTGCTGAGCTGCTACTGCTGTGGTCGGTCTCTGTCAGACTCAACTTGCTGGTTTGCTTTGCTGAAAGGATCCTCACTTCCTAACAAATTCTAAGTCTGAAGGTAGAAATCTTCAACAGGTGAGGGCACCAAAACTATCCGGCTAGCAGGGGACCTACCCCAGGAGTGAAATATGAAATTTTCCCACTCTGAAGTTTCCTGAAAAAGTCGAAGTCTTCACCAGGACATTATCTGAAAGATATACAGCCTTGGGGAACCCATTTTGGACAAAGCCTGCTGTCTTGCCCTGCTGACGATTTTCAACTTCCATTTCAGAGACTAAAGATCCAATCTATATTGCAGTAGAAGGCCCATTGTTTTGTCAGGGGACAGAGTAAATTACTCCACCCCCCTGGTGGAAGCACTGCCGACCAAATATATAAATCACCCCAAGCTGGGAGTTATTTATAAAGCATTGGCGGAATCTACCGTCACACGTTTTTTGTCTTTTTTTGCTGTTTTGTGCAGGGTTGTGTCATCACGACAGGTTCCCTCAGTAAACACTGGCTCTCTTTCTAATACTCTGCCTTCTCAATTCTGTGCTAATGCCACTCGGCCCAGTTACCAGTGGCTAATCTGTATACCAATCTAGTGTAGTACCAGGGTTCCCAATGCTTAGTAATGTTTGTAGGCTTTGAATGTGTTACATAAATGTCCTGAATCAGTCAGCTATAGTTCCTAAATGTTGACAGTTAACTTTACCTACATCAGAAACCTGGGGTGCCCTACAGATATTCCCAGATTTCTTACTTAAAAGACAGGAGGGGGGGGCACATCCCCAAAGCCCGAGGCCAAATGCCAAAGGTCCATGTATCAAGAGGGGTCGCAGCCACCATGATTCTTATCTCAGAAGTCAATAGCAAGAAGGCTAATAAAATGTTACAGAATAGCAGGCCTCACAGGATACTGAGAATGACTGTGATACTGGAAGGCACAAACCTTGATCCTTGAGGTGAAAGTAAAGCCTAGAGGCCCAGCATAGAACAAGAAGACACATAGAATAAACACATTGAGGGAAAAGTTATTGTGCTCCAACTGTCTGGATAACAAAATAACGTTCAGTGATAGTCCCATGCTTGCTTTTTCTTGAGACAGGTGAAACTGGAAGTCCTTTGTGACTTTGACTGGTCTGGATTTCAAAGACAGGGCTTTCAATCCAAACGTTGCCAGCATTAAATCTCTCAATTCCAAGGGAACAATGGCATCCTCAGAGTGATGGTCTTGTTCCCCTTTCTTTTGGTTTGTTTCATGAGGTGCTCTGGTGACTTCTCTGGACAAGGAAAAAAAGACTGGCACAGAGCAAAACACCGTACATAACTATATTGCCACTGAGATGTGTTCATTTTTCTAGAAACTAGAGGATTCTTTGCTTGTAATCAAATAAAGAGATCGACATATTTTCTTAAAACAATTTGCCAGACCTCTCCTTCCTGTGCTTTGATTACTGAAATAAAAAAAATACTTGATCTTATTCACGATCTAGTTTATTTTAGAATCGAAGAATACATATGATAAACTAGTTTGGTTGGTGTTATTACATTTTAAAATATACAATATTGTAATCCTCTTCCTCTGTGAATCCTCACCTCGTGGAAATCACTTATCGGAGAGGTAGGCTCTGAAACCTTTTGCAAACCCCAATACAATATTATCAATTTATATGTAATGTGATTAAATTGTGGAATGATATAGGCGAGCAGTGAAAATAAGAGAGTTACTATGGATGTAACAATTAAATAGAACATTCTTATTCTGATCATCTTTCATGTTTTGTGTTGCCCTTGAAAGTTGCTGAGTACAATATCAAGCTAATATTAATGAAGATCTTTTTAAAATTCATACAAGCAGTCTATATGCTGACAGAAACACTCTTTGTTAAGACAATAAGACCCTTTGTGTGCAGTTTCTTATGCAGCCAGCAACAGTGGAATTATGGAGTACTGACTGTAAACTGCGCAAGAGGTGCCTCTGACTTAAAGTCTCAACCAACTAATAGTAGAGTGTCAGGCATTTGCCTTTTTTAGGCTTATGGGCTGTGTGAAATTATGAATAGGGGTCGTTTACCACACCAATATGGGTGGTGTAAAATGTGCCATGTCCAAGTTATGGGAGTAATGTTGTACTTAAATTAACAAAACACATAATTTACTTCATGCGATTCATTTTCTAGAATGCCAAGCTGCCCTGTATATTCCAGTGAGGGTTAATTTGAAACTTCAACCCAGTCAGAACTCCAGGAAGGATCCATTCTACTTCCCACAGCCTTCATGGATTACTCACAGGTTGCTGTCTGGTCGGATCGCTATCCATCATCGGCAAGGCAGCACACCCAACATGCCACTGCCACTATGAATGGAGGCTGCTGTGGTGCCCTGGGGCCATATCTGGGTGTATTGTGTCTGGTAGCAGTCATCCCCCGTCTGGGAATTTAGAGGGTGTCTCATACACTAGGGGCTGACAGGTGGTGCCCGTAATTGTTCTGGATATCCAGCACTGAATCCCCTCCAGTTACCAAGGGGTCGGGTGTGCTCGCTCCCTGCCATTTGGCTAAGCCACACAACTAAACCAGGCCGTTGCACCAGCTGTCTCTGGCCTGTAACTTCAATTGCTGCCTCCCGGTTGCCATCTTAGATGCAGAACTTCTAGAGCATGGCTGCTTCGGAGTTCACACAACATCGGTCCTCTGATCATCCAAGAACCCGGTAGTAAAACTGTGTATGTTCACATGCCCTTTGCTGTGTTCCTAGCCCAGCTGCGTCCATGGACGTCATTTGAGACTAGTTAGGGGTCGCAGCTGCAACCTCTAACTTGCTCCCTGCTACTTCTGGCACTTCTTGTGTGAACCCTGGCCTCATATGAGGCAAACGGTTTTCCCCCTCTGAGGCCAGGGTTCCAAAGGAAGTGGCAGGAGTAACAAGTTAGAGGTCGCAGCTGTGACCTCTTAACTATTCTCAAATAACATCCATGGCTGCACTCCTCACAGGCAAAGTAGAGAAGAACACCTCCCACATGGCCACAATCTTGCCCACACAGCTATTCATGATATTTAAACAAGCTGTAAACTAAAGCCAGTACCATAGCTATTTAATACATAAGGAGCATACAAGCTTGAGAAGAACAGTGGATTTAGGGGCATATTATCAAGGGGGGTTATTTCCGCTTTTTTGGCTTTAAAAGCCAAGAAAGCGAAGATAAAATGATCTCCCTATTACCTAGCTGTCGCTAACACCAGTTAGCGAGAGCTAGTAGGAGATAGCGACCATCTTGGGCCCCGCTTTGCATGTCAATGATATTTATCACTAATGACATGCAAAGTGGGCGTGCCAAGATGTTAGCGACTGGAAACAGTCACTAACATCGCTATCTCCTATTACCAACTTTTGGAGATATTCGCACTAAGCGCGAATATCTCCAAAACCTAACACCTGCCCCAGAGCAGTTCTTAGCCATGTTATCCAATGGTAGGTGGATGACATGGCTAAGAGCATTAGCTCGTTAATGCATGAATATCGCTGACTTTTCAGAGATATTCATGCGTTTCGGCCGATTTTTATCGCTTAGGAGATAAACCTTGATAATAGCAAGGTTCCTAAGCGATAAAAATCGCCGCAGCTCGGCGATAAAAATATCGCCGCTAAACCAACATAGCGATAATTATCGCTAGTTGTTGGTAATATGCCCCTTAATTATTGTATGTATATGCAAATTAAACTCCATATTCGCTGGATTTAAATCATTATCACCTTTTTGAAGCAAACCCAAGGGGGGTGGCTCAGCTTATCCTCTTTTAGGCAAAAACGGACATGGCCTAGGCCCAGGTTTTGCTCGGACATGGCACATGCACAGTATGCACAGCAGGGATGGGCAGCACTTTTGTAGTGCAAGTCTGAGGGTTCCTCCCCACTCAGGCAGCTCTCTCCAGATGAATCCATGGGGTGGAGTCTCTTAAAGTTGGCAGGTCATTCCACACAACTGGAGTTGGGCGCTACTTTTGATGCACAAATCCAGAGGCTCATACCCCCTCAGGCAACTGTCTCCAGATTAATTCTGGGGCCTATAGGGAGTACTATTATCCACCTGCAGGCCAGTAGATTCATTAACTTGGCATACTGGGGGGACAAAGTCCTGGAATATGATTATGGCAGAGCTAGGTAAAAATGAAAAAGTGTTAGAAGGAATATATGTATCACAAAATTGAAAATGGATCTGCACTTGGGGTAATTGTTTACCCTAAGATTAGTTCCTGACCTGTATCTCTAGGCCTAAGCACTGCGAAATGTGCAGTGGTGCAAATTTCTCCCATAAGTAAGCACTGCAGAACTAGACTATGAAAGCACCCCTCACATTGCCAGTGTCAATCCCTGAAGGGTTCCTTATACAACAAGCTACCTGTGTGCAGATCCCCGGCTAAGCAAAATGGCAGTCTCACACACTCAGCCCCAAAATGTGTTCATGCACATGTGCTCACATGTTGCTTGTTACCAGCCTCTTACTTTAGATGCTAAGCAGGAGCCTTATTTTAAAAGAGAGACTGGCACTTATCAGTCTCATCCCATTTCCACAAAAAGTATCATGAGTGATTCTCAGGAAGTGAGACTCATTCACAGTAAACGTGCAAAAATCGGGTATTCAAAAGTGAATAATCCAGGGGTAATAAATGGGTAGAATCCATTTTCTACAGAAATGTTCGACATGCACCATAAAGATTCCTTATGTAAAGACTATAGGTATCAGCAATAAACTATAAGACTCTCTGGTCATAATTAAATGCACTCCTAAAGCTAGAACAAGGACATAATGTGTCCTCTTAATTGTTTAATCCAGAAGCTAAATTAAAACATTGCAACATTGTTCTTTGTTTTGTTGTGCACTTGATGATGAGAAGATATTCTCGTGGTTTTCAGCAGTGTACAACGGTAGAGATCACCAGGATCAAAGAAGCATCATTTAAAGGATTACCATTTACAATAATAACTGTGTGTCACTCTTTGATTGATGACTAAAGGACTTACACCACCAAAGGTCTTTTCGGGCATAGATCTTTCCTGCATGTGGCCAGTAAAACTGCACCATCTCTCAACTGTCTCTATGGCTGTACACCAGGATTAAAAATACACATCTAAGGGATGTGAGTTGAATATGACTAAGTGAAACTACAAAGTTGAGATCTGAATATGATATTTTGAAAACCTCTTCCACCTTCTTGTCCACAATAAATGATGCTGTAACATCTTCCACTGAGCCGCTCTAGAACAGTTTGGTCAGAATGTGTATACCAAAAGGGTATTGGTAAATCAATCTCATACTTCTCCCTAGGATATTGATAGACCTCAAAGCAGTGTTTCAAGCAACTATATGGATTGTTCTACTTCAAGAGAATACATTCTCTGACATCTTCTGGCACCGGTTTTGTGACTGGACTGTGGTGGTGGAAATGATTCACCAGGCTCCTACCAAAGCCAGGCTTTTCATCTGCAAGGCAACCTAGATCCTTGAGCAGATAACCAGCAATTATCCAGAGACCCTTCTCTATTTTTATTTTCCCCACAATTTCAGAATCTGTTGCTGGTCCCTTTTATCAATATATAAATCTACGAAGGGAGTTCATGAATAAACAGGAGAAGGGGGAAACGTGAATTATTCATAAATTAGACACATAATGTGATGGGATGTAGAAAGCTTACTAGTCCCATTAAGTGTGGCTCGGTCTAAAGCCTCAGAGAGAATTGGTATTGGGTACCTATGCTGCTCTTTGGCCAGCACTGGACAATTATGGTTAAAGCACATGCTCATATGTAGGATTTAGCTTTGCTTATGACTTCAGTTCCTAAACATCTGAGATATATACTGTTAGAGTGAGAGACATCAAAGTGTCCTAAGGAACAATGCTTCTAGTGCTCATCTGTGCTAGATAGGCACATCATCTGACACCAACTCAAAAACAGACACTAATCCTGACTATAGAGCTCTTTAATATTTATATTATAGACCCTGCTCTGAGCACCCATTGTGCTGCCAGTCCTCGGTTAAAATCATAAAAAACGAAAATATAATTTTGGGGTTTCTCTTGCAGTGGTTGGTTGGAGATGGCATGCCTCTTACCACCGCACCCACAACAATCTTTCATTTTTACTCCATCCCCCAATTTCTTCTTGTCTCTCTCAACATAGAAAAACAAAAAGAAAGTGTTAGCCACCCAGAAATCCTATTTCTAAGGCTTGCGCCAAAGCCAGGCTGAAACCATAACTCTAGTCAGGGCAAGGGAGTTACACGCCACAGATAACCCCTGCTCACCCCCTTGGTAGCTTGACACGAGCAATCAGGCTTATCCCGGAGGCAATGTGTAAAGCGTTTGCACAACACCCACACAGCAGCAACACACTAGGCACACCACAAAAGGAACTCCACACATGGTTACATCAAAAATATCCTTTGTATTATCAGAAACACATTAGAGTAGTAATCACACAATATACACTGTGCCAAATGGCACGGGCAATATTCACAGGGGATTATATACAAGACCAGGCCAATTGGGCCACGGTCGGAACCACCAGAAAAGGTAAGTAAATGCAAATATAAAACATAACCAGTACCTACTGGTATAATAATGACCTCAGTATTATCACATTTGCATTAGACACCATCCTAACATATGATAACATGACATTAGGCATATCTCCATTAGGCCCAAACCTCATTAGCATAACACATTATTCACTAGGCATCATAGTATGCATCACAAGCATAAATACCTTTTGCAATACCAGTAAGCAAGAGCACCATCACATAAACATATGGGGCCTCACATTAGGGCTTTGCGCCATAACAATACTCAATTGACCCCTTGGCCTTCCAATGGGGCTCAAATGTCCTATGTCCTGAGGTCCGGTCAGAGGCTATGCGCAGGTGTCGAGCGGGTGCCAGGCGTTGCGGGCAGTGTGCCATTTTCGCCTTCACCCCCCTCCGTGACCTATGGGGCGTGGATCTTTTACATAACGAACTATACAGGTTCCTCTTATTTTTGAGGCCGCTTACCCCACAAAAACCTGTTGGTTTGTCTTTTCTTGCACCATTTTTTCACTCATTTTTAACTTTCATGCCCTCTGGTAAGGGTGGGCCTTAGCGTGCCCATACCGCCGAGGTACACTCCCCATTGTCCTGACGAATGCCCAGTAAATCACATATAGACGGGCGGAAACATGTTGACCCCACTTTAAGTAGAAATAACCAACAATTAACTTGGTAGTTTCCACACATATTGTTTTTATTATGTCAGATTGGCCACAGAATAAAATGTTGATGTGAGACACATTCTGTACATTTTTAACCTTTCACACCTACACTTCCCTCACAAAAACCAGCTCCACAGTAAATCTGGCATTGAAGCACACCGGGGAGGCATTCGGCTTCTCCCGGTGGGCCCGATGATGAAGCATGTCACCATCTAGGATGGTAAATGAGGGCTTTCTATGCAAATCTAATAGATTTGTTTCATCCATCCTTTCCCTTTTGTGCTTCTACACATGCATTGATTTACACTCTTTTGTTGTTTAAAATTGATTCCGGGGGGGACTGAGAGTTAATTTCTACTTCCCTCCCTCTCTTGTTGTTAAATAGTACAGCTGTGAAACTGAGCACTGGCACCAGCATGCCTCCTGAGCCCTTCTCTGGGACTCTAAACAAAAGGCCCCCAAGGAAAAGAAAGGGTCTGGCAATACTATTCCTCCTGAACCCCCACTGGGGCTCCTGAATCAGCAAATGCCCCAATGTTGAAGCTGCCCGCTCTCTCTTGTGGGGCAGCTGGAGAATTTGGCTCAGCACCACTGTGAATGGGGATCCACACTCCGGGACTTTTAACTGTAATGGCCCTAAGTCCTACTCCGGGACTTCTAAACTGAAATGGCCCCAAGTCCCACTCCGGGACTTCTAAACTGTAATGGCCCCAAGACCTACTCCGGGACTTCTAAACTGATAGGGCCTCAAATCCCACTCCAGGACTTCTAACCAGAAACAATGCTCTGCCTTTCAGCCCCCACTCACCGGGGGCTTGTCCTGACTCCTCTGACGTTTTCCACACCAGGGGGAGAAGGCACAGAAAATGTGCCTCGACCTGGGAGCCCTTACTCACCTGGGACCCCTCGAGGACTCCTTTCGCTGGGGAGTTTTCGGCTGGTCGCACCTCGCTCCTCTGGGTGATCACAGCCGGCGCTACAGCATGCGGGCCTCTCCCTTCACCATGGGAGCCCCGTGGATAAGTTTCAGCCCCTCTCCTCCGTTCCTGCGGCTCTCCCCTGGCCACGGGAGCAGAGGGGGTGGAAATGGAGCCCACGAGGCTCTGGCGTTTGTCGGCAGGCCCCGCCCACAGTCAGGCACGGGTGCCTTGATTCCGGTTTTAGGATCGGGCCACAGCGGTGATTCTCAATTTGGCCTCGTCACTTAAATAATCAAGGCGGGGTAGGCACCCGCCAGAATCCAGCATAAGCGGGGTGGGCGCATGAAACATAAATAATTAAGCGGGGTGGGCTCCCGCTCAACAGCACGTCATTGCAGGGAGCAATAACGCGGGGTGGGCACCCGCTCTAGTGCACACAAATGGGGGGTGGGTTTCCGCTTCAATAAAGGGCAGTCTGGGGGAATTCCACACATTGCAGCTCCGCGCTGCAAGCCACCAGCGCTCATTTAAGTAAAAGTAAAGAGCGCTCACGAATAAAAAGATATAGCGCTGTCCAGGTGCTTAGTCCAAAGTCCAGGGGGGCAAAGGCTTGGCCCAGGCAGGCCAGCACACAGGGCCCTCCGGCAGGGAGGCAGTCCCTCATGGCGGCTCCTCCTGGAGCCCGGCAGCTCCAACAGGCCCCCCTAAGTCAGGAACAGCACAACAACCATGGGGTCACAGCTCCTTCATTTATAGGACGTTTTCCTTTGTCTGAAAGCACAGGGCTGGGGAAACCATATGCAACTGGTTTGGGAGCACTCTGTTTACAAGGCTTCTCTTTGCTATTCTTAGGTGGGGGCTCGTCATCAGACACACCACAGAGGGGCGGAGCCAGCATTCGCTAGGGCAGGCACACTCCTATTCAGGGCCCAGAGACTTCTCCTCCCACTACTCAAAATGTAGGTGTTCCATTCAGCCTAGCCCTGACTCACCTTGCCCATCCTGGAGCCACCCACACCTCACCAGCCCCTGTCACTCAAAAGCCAGACATGCAATTCACATCAGGCAGGCAGACAAATAGCACACAGAAATGCCCACTTCTAAAAGTTACATTTCTAAAATAACCACAATAAATCTGCTCAAACCATTGCGTAGCATTTATTAACCCCTTCCCTGCAGGGCACATTCCCCCGCTGTGCTGGGGGGAGGAGGGGCGCACACAGCGCCCCGGTGCTCATGACGAGCTCAGCTCATCATGCAGCACGGTTATCATGTGCTCATGACGAGCTGAGCTCGTCATGACCACACCCGTTTCTTTAGAGCGCTCGCACAGCAGGGGAATTAGCCAAGCGTATGAGCGTTCTAACAGTCATGACAAGCTCAGCTCGTCATGAGCACCCAAGCACCGTGGCTCATGATGAGCTGAGCTCGTCATGAGCGTCAAAGGAGTTAATACCATTTCACACATACCAGACTTGACCACGCTGCGCCTCTCATATCAGGATTTACCAGTGACCCACATTAATCAGGGAATCCCCCATGCATTCCTATGGAAGGGTGGGCCAATCTCACTAAAGGTGACACAGAGCACACACACTTTAAACTGGGCCACAGTCCTGAAGTTCCCCGAGGCCTAAAACCACTACAACCATGTCAGACCATAAGGCAAAATGTTCAGGGGTAAACCTGCCAAAAAGGGCCAAGTCCAACAGAAACAATTGCTCATTTGTGTATGCTGTGCATAGCCTCTGTACACATCAATTACAGGGGCCTCTTTATCATGCTTCTGTACTTCTTTGACCAGCATGCAGTACAATGGCAGGACACTAGTCTGTCAGAGATGTACAATACTACCTAAACCCCTGACCCCTCCTTCCTGTTAGATCATAAATCACAAGGGCACAGGTGTGGGTTGTAACCCTGAGATCCCATAATAAACCCTAAAGTCTGTGTCACCCCTCAACAGTGATAGTGCGGAAATCTTGCGGTAATCTCTCTTAGGAAATTTTAGTAAATGTGGCACAATTACCTTTAATTATCATTTCCCTTTGTTTCCCGCCAAATTCTGTTTTCAAGGTGATGAATCTTTGAAACTGTATTTTGACTAAAAAAGCTCCTTTATAAACACAGGTAAGTTATCAAACGCAAGTAAATATTTTAGTCAATAATGAGAGTTGTGAGTAGTTTTGAAGGGATTTATTTTAAGAAAATGTGGCACAAATGATGTCACTCAGAACTCATGAAGAATTCAAAATGAACCAAGATTGAGATTAGCATGAAGCTAAATCAATAATTCCCATACAGAGAAATAAAGCATAGAGCAAATAGGCCTTTGCAAAACCAGTTAGTTAAAGCATAAAGATTAGGGGTTTAAATAAAAGTTAAAATGAAACACATAGCCTATATCTAATCTGCCCTTATCCCAGCTGAATCTGCCTCCTGATGTTCAGCTTCATCTGAATCTGTTCTGCTCTGCATCTGCTGTCTTCTCCTCTGCTGGTCTCCATCACTCAGTCTAAGTTGAAATCTGCATCAGAACTCCTGAACCAGGAACGCGTTTATAAATCAAAAAAGAAATATTGCAAAGCATGTGGCATGATCTTTTTCTTCATCCAATTGGAATACAGCACTCTCCAGAAGGACATCTCTACCTCTCCGCTGTCTGCACATTTCACCCATCAGGCAGGTGAAATACTTCGCATGACACATTCTGAATCTTATTTGATAAAGCTTCACTTCCTAACCTTCTCTTGAAGAAAACATTTTAATTTAACTAAACACATAACATTAGCTGCAAAAAGAACTTGCTATTGAAGCAGGGATCATTAAAACATAACATGGAAATTCATTTACAAAGTATTCCTCTATTATCTTGAAGGTCAAAATTGTTATGTTAATTTAATACAAATTATATTGTACCGCTGCACACATTTTAAGATTTTTTTATAAGTTAAAATCACATTTTATAGTGAGAGCAAAATCTAAACTGGTCACATTAAAATCAAACTAAGAATTAGTTGTGCATGCGTTACATGATTTATTAAGGCAGGTTTGTCACTAGTAGCACTTGCATTTTACAGGAAATGTTCATTCTCTTTCAATAGCTTCACTGCGTTGGATCAAGCTTATCGCCCATAGGATGGAAAGATCTTTGGAAAACATGTTCATTTAAGCTGTCCCCCATTTCACTGACCTTTCCTCAATACAATCTTCCCGAGGCATGACCTCTGATGGACTTGAATGAGGAGAATTACTAACAAACATGTGTCAATACCGATACAAATCATGCTGTAAAGCTCTTGGTGTTCCATACTTATCCAAACACATTGGAAAACACCTCCTGTTTCGTCATCATAGTTTGAGTGGAACTAGAGCAGCTTGAGAGGGCCATTCACCATCTGGGGTGTTGGCAGATAGTGATTGGCGTCAGCGCATTCCACAGGATCCATGAAATGCAAGTGTTTGTTAAGATGCCAGCTTAAGAAGAGCACATTAAAGCAACCATTTGGTAGAATATTTGTTTTGTAAAAAAAACAGATGAATAAAATAAGTGTTTAATTAAAATGGATTTCTATTTATATCCGATTGTGGGGATTTTACCTATAAGGAGTCCTGTATGTGTTCTGCTGTATTGTTTCAGATGGGGAATGCATTTATAATTCTTATGGAGAAAGATTGTGGTTGCCAAGAAGGATGGGAGTAATGGCTTAGTGGAACCACAGATATTATTAGCTTGTGAACATGTTGAGGACAATGACTGCTGACAGATTTGGTAGACGTAGGGTTGAGATGATATGTACCTATATTGACTTTTTTTCTTTGGCTGAATCAGGTAGCATATAACAATTTCTAAATTTGCATAACTTTTATTGGAGAAGACACCTAGAGTATGATTTTCTGACTGTGGCTGCTGCTGCAAAGAACAGGATTTTATATGGGGATATTTCCGGTATTCCTTGGTAACATCAGGTACTCCACTGTGTTTCAAAAAGAAAGGGAGTCTTTGTTTGAGTTCAAGTTTCTCTTTGATGTTTCTTTGGTTGTGAATTTGACAGTCCTCCCTGGGGGATGGGCTTGTTTGCACTAAACCTACTCAAGTGTTGCCAATTATGTCTGGCCTCAAATGATGATTGCTACACTATTGCAATCACCAGTGTGCACAGTTGTAAGAGGGTGGAAATGATTTAGGTGTCTTGGATTCGAAAATATCTCGGAGCATCCTTGTAAAAGTGACATGTTTTTGTCAGCCTCTTTTCATATTTGGCAATCTATGGGAAGTTTTTCCTTGCTCAAGATTACTGAACTAGCTTCTCCCATCCTGTTCAGCATTATTCTCATTTCTCCTAGGGTGAGGATACACACACCATTGAATATAGGGTTTATTCAAGATCAGGGTTAGGCAGGATTTACTCTGGTGGATCAAGGGGCTTGAAAACTATTGGTAAGCAGTGGATTGGAGGGCTGGGTGATGCATTAGAGGAAAAAAATGTTGTATCCTGGATTAAATGAATTTATCAAACATTTAAGTCATATACACAAGTAAAAGGGGTTTGGTCAAATTAGCAGTCAGGATTCCATTAGGATAATATACATTAGACTTTTTCTTAATCTTCACACTCTTTTGTCATGAATAATTCTTGGGTTAGGAATATTAAATTCAATTAGAATATGCCTAGATCCTAGACATTTACCATCCTATTTATAAAAAATAATCATACTACAAAGCATGATTGCAGAGAAGTGGCATGGTATGGGAAAACCAAAGAAAACCACTCTGATCAGTATTCCCAATGTAAAGAATAGTCATTGGGAATATAATTTTAAGCAATACTACCTAAATCTATTTCAATAGTTGATAAATGGTGTTGGGACAGGAATGTCCCCTGCATGGTGCTCAGTCATGTCACCTGCCCTAACTGTGAGTTTCTTGAATCCAGGTGTTTGGATTCTTGGCACCGGCCTCATGTTAAAGTGTGTGTGAACTCCTAGGCCTTTCTCTTGACATAGGGCAGCCCCTGAACTGTCCTGGACCTGGAGGATGACACAAGCACACTCTTCCTAGTGGAACTGGACAAGTGTTCCTGGTTGTAGCATGTAGAACTGTGGTGGCAGAATAGGTTTTTCGCGTACTCTGATGGTGTGACTACCCTTTTTGTCCGGGTGACAGGAGTGGTGATCTAGCAGCCCTCTTGTGCAAAGTTCCACTGCTACAAGCTAACCAGATCCTTTTTCTAATATCCAAGCATGTGTGTGTTGTATGTCTAAGTGTGGTCTGCATGTTAAACAGGACCAAGACACTTCGGTATTCGAGCACTTTACAAGAAAAATAAACATAAACATATTGTGGGTCTGAGTGAACCAAAGTAAATAGGTATGTCCTGGAAGCCTCTACCTGTTCATGTACAAAAGACAGTGGAAATGTATTTCTGGAATTCCTGAGGCTGAAGGAAAGGGTTCTAGACACTGGAGGGGGAAAAGAGGAGACCGGAGTCCATTTAATAAATCAGTAAAGTAATTTTGCTGCAAAGAGCTGCTGATTGGTGTTCCTGAATACTGCCATTTGTTAGATGGCTGGAGTGAAAGGTTGGACTCCAGTCCCTATTGTTCAAAGTATGAAGAGTCCTTTAGAAGAGACCAGTCTTTTATTTCTCTGCCTAATCTCTGTTGGTGAGGCTGATAATCAGGTGCAGACTTCTCACACTTATATGTGCCTTGATGTGAGGATGCACTAATGTGGAGAGGACCCTGCTGTGAAAAAAAGGCTGAGTCTACAAGACAGCCTAAACAGGACACATGAAAGGGGAATTGATGCAAACCAGTTATGACTATGGTGGCAGTGAATACATATCCCTTTCTGAGGTACCGCAATAAGACTGGAAGCTGCGGACCCACTTGTTGTTCCATTTCCAAGTTTTCTCTGACCAAGTTGGGGTGCTTCACATAGTACCCAGAGGTCTACTATACAACCAGAGCTGACGTCTGCCTGACGGCTATCTTTCAAGTTGGTGTGAGGCATCATCTGGAGTCTTATCTGGAGGAAAAGCTGTCTCTTCATCTTAGAACATCTTGAAGTGCCCAGTCTGGAAGAAAAGGGATGGAGTGAGCCAACCATGCAATAGGAACTGACTACCCACAGGGGCATGAGCAGTTAATCTCTGTGCTGTAAATCAATCTAAGAGAGACTTTTGAGATTGTGAATGGATTGCACAAATAGCAGCCAGTCACGCTCACTGAAGTAAATGTTCTGTGGCGCTGCCAATGTATGCCCAAGTGTATGGTCTTATTAAAATCTACCTGCACAGTCCATTGGCACTTGCCCAAGTCTGCCAGGGATGCACGCTGCCATCACAGCCATGGCACTTGTACTAAGTGGCCTACACTACTGTACATGAACCTTATCCCTCAAGGCTCTTGGCCACTGTGTGCCAGAGTGGTGAAGCTGCCTGAGGCACTAATCAGTAGTGTGCCTGAACTGACACTGCGAGACCTGAAACTGAAAGTAGACTGCCTCGCCACCTCAACCTGAGAAGTCTGCCCAGCTGAGCTCAAGACTTACCAATCAGCCCAAATGGAGGAAGCCCTTTTGAGAACCATAGGACCCAGCATCCAGCAGGCTCGTCATGTTCCAGGAAGAGAGCTGCTGACTCGCAGACAGCTGGAATTTTGCTGTCAATCCCTGACGCTGCAACACAGCCCCACATCTGCTACTAGAACCGAAACAGTGGACTGGTGCACATGCCTCTGGTGCATCTTCCCGCCTTAAGAGGAAGGCATAGTTCAAATCACACAGAGGCCTAGTCAAGGCCTACTACAAAATCACAGTTCATGAGATAACACGGTCTGAGAGACTGAGTACCTGGTACCTCCTAATTGAATGAACAAAAGCACTACACCTGTGCTTGAGACCCACCCAAGCATTGTCTAATGCTAAGAGAGAGTGAAGGGAGCTGTTTTGGATGACTCTACAGTGCTGAGTTAGCTACACCTCCACACTAACCTCCATGAGAAAACTATGAATGCTACCCACAACTACCACTGACAATCAAGTGCTGAAGGAAGCCTAGTTTGCTGAACCGTAGTTGGATGGACCACGGGATATCATAAGCAAACAGCCCCAGGCCCCATAGCTGTGGCCCAGTAACCCGGGTTTGCCCCTCGTGGGGTATGACAAATCTTGAAGTAGTGAATTAACTAAGAATATCAGATGTGCTGGCTACAAAGAGCTTCATCTATTTCAAAAAATCTCATGTCATCATTTATTCAAAACACCACAATAGGAAGGGCAGAAAAACAGCAGTCTTTGAATCATCCCCCTTCGAGCATTCGCTTTCATGTGTTTTTCATGGTTTGCCATTACTAGGAAAGACTGTCAATCAAGGCCTTGGTATTTTGTGGTTGGTTTGCTTTTAATAAAATTAATTAAATGGTAAATTAAAGCTGGTCTTGTATTTTCCTACGCCTGATTTTCTTTCTAGCAGATCCATTGCCACTATGGTGGTGTGTCTGAATGAAATTGGTGTTTGATGAAAACCATGGTAAATCCTTTAAAACTATAGGTGTAAATAATAAATAGTCAAATAGGTTTAGACACTCCGCCAATGTTACAGCATGACTCCTTTGTGTTTCACCAAACCCTGAATTTGAATTAAATGAACAAAGATAGTGTGCAGTGTTATGGGCCCCAATGGTGAATGGATATGTGTTTGAATACTTTAGAGTAATGGTGATGTTGAGTTAGAATTTATTTTTGGAGTCCCGCTATAGCAGTTATTTCTTGGTAGCAGAGTAGTGGTTGCTAAGAAAATTAGCTAGGATTATGTATAAAGCACTATATAGAGTTTAATGTACAGAATTATGAACTAACATCTGTTAAGTTTGTATTATGTTATATGTAGTTCAGAAAAGGCTTCCAAATGTTATGTGAAGCTAGTGCCTCTGTCTGCAGGCAGAGGAAGTGTGGTAAGTAAAGTCTCACAGTGCATTGGTCTGTTTCAAAGAAGTAGTATTGTTGTATACTGCGGTGGTATTGTCATATATCACTGTTTAGGGACACTAATCCGGTCCAACTGCTTCCCGAAAGCCTGGAAGGCGGCTTCCGTTTTGCCACTCCTCAAGAAGCCTAACCTGAACCCTTCCATCCCCGCCAACTTCAGGCCAATTTCGAGAATCCCATTCCCAGCTAAGATCTTGGAAAAACTGTTGAATTCACAACTCGCGGGGTTTGTCAGGGACTCCCATGCCTTAGATGTTTCCCAATATGGGTTTCCGAGAGGAACATGGGACAGAAACTGCCTTGGTGATGGCAGCGGAGGAAATCAGGAGCATTTTGGATGCAGGGGGGAAGACCGCCCTCATTTTGTTAGACCTGTCGGTGGCCTTCAACACTGTTAACCATGAGATTCTCCTAACCCGGCTGGAGGAAATAGGCCTACATACATCTGCAATTGGTTTGCTGGCCTCCTTTCTGGGAGAAAGATCTTTCTCGGTTCCGCTTGGGGAATTCACTTCTAGGTCCTTCAGTCTGCCCTGGGGGGTACCCCAGGGTTCCTCGCTGAGCCCTTCCCTTTTTAATATTTATGTTGCCCCCTTAGCCAACATCATTAGAATTTGCGGGTTCATCCCACTTTCTTACGTGTATGACACCCAAATAGTGGTGGCAATTTCCAACAACACTACTGAGACTGCGGAAAGATTTAGGCATTGCATGGACCAGGTCAGTCATTGGATGCAGGCTAATTGCTTAAAACTTAATGGCGACAAATCAGAGGTCATGCTTCTGGGGGCTGAACCTAACATCTGGTCTAGCAAATGGTGGCCCGACAGTCTCGGCAGATGTCCATCGCCAGTGGACAACGTAAGGAACTTGGGGGTTATATTCGACTCCAAATTTACTTTTAAGGCGCAAATAAACAAACTCGCCCCCCTGTATTAGCTTTTCCAATCAGGGAAAAGGAGGCAGTGACAACTGAGTTCCCCATGAGAGAGATACCTGGAGGAGGATATGTACATGTTCCTTGGAGCAGACAAGACATATTGTCATTTACAAATGATTTCCCTAGGCTGAGAGAGAAACCAGTAGAATGGTATCGACAGGTAGACAGATTTGTAAAAGTGTCAAAAGTTTTATGGATTGATTTGGATGGATTGTTTGACATAGAGGTGCCAGCAGATTTATGGACAGAATGCAAAATAGCTGTGGATTGGCCAAGGGAAGAGTATCCCAGAGACAAAGTAACAGGAGCGCCATCGCCTGATGTGATGCGAAAGTATAAACAAGTGATAGTGTGGCTGAAGAATAAGATACCTCCAAAAGAAACGGATTGGGTAAAATTAGACAGGACCACACAAGAGCCAAAGGAATCTGTGCATTCATTTTATGAAAGATTGCTGTTAGTATTTAAACAGTATAGTGGTTATGAGGAACTAAATGAAAAGGATATGAGCCATTTCATATACAGATTTGTTTATGGATTGAGACCAGAAATTTTGCGGTTGCCAAGATGGCGGATTGACGCCGTCAGAGCGGAGAACGGCTGCTGAGGGTCCGGTCATGCTTGCTATGGCTCGCTAGCTGTTAACCGGCCAAGACCCGGTTTTTGAAAATCTATGCAAGAAGAATCTTCTGTACAATCAGAGTAGAGTAGAGTGGATGGAGCACCGTACGGGAGCTGAGATAAGCGCTGAGTCTGCCTGCAGCTGAGGAGGAACGGTTTTGCTGTTGAAGCTGTGTGTAGAACTGAAGGCTGATTGAGAGCCGGTGGAGGACGTGGAGCGGGAGTGGCGGAGTGGCGGAGCAGTGGATGGAGCGCCGCACAGGAGCTGAGAGTGCCTGCAGCTGAGGAGGAACGGTTTTGCTGTTTCACGGCGGCGAAGGTACATGGAGCTGGGATAAGCGCTGCTGGTCGAGAGTTCGGTGTTTGGAGGATACGGAGTTGGAGCACTGTGCAGAACTGAATACCAGTGGCTGGAGAGGAATGGCCCGCCGGTTTTACTGCAGCAAAAGAACACCGAGCGGTAGCAGAGCGAGAGCTGGATGCGGCGTCTGAGGCTGCGGTCATTCCGGCTTCCGCACTTCTACTCTGTAACTACTAGGGGGGTGTCGGTGTTTGGCAGGCTCAACCTTCCGGCTCATTGGGGGTTTAACTTTGGCTCTAGTTTTGGGTCATTGGTATCAGTGGAGAACTTTGTAATGGCGCCAAAACCCCAAACCAGAAACGTGCGAGTTATGAAACAGACTGGGGCGAATAATGTCTTGGATCGCGATGGGACATCTACAGCAGTGGCGGCGACAGGAGCTACTATGGAGGGATTAGCAGTGAAAATCCCAGATGGGGGGAAAAAATTAGGAAAATCGGAGAAACCTGGCTTAAATGCTAGTAAACCACTCCTGCCGCTTCTAGTTAAATCTAATCTAGTATTTAATAAAAGCATACGGAAGTCAGCTGCTGGTGTTCATACAGAGTTGTCAGATACTCCTGTTCTTTTGGGGTCACAGCACAATATTGCTGCTACCTTATCTAATGGAGAAAATAATGCTATAATTACTGCTTTGGGAACTGCTCCAGAAACAGAAACGGATGCCCATACCCCCATTGATGTTGAGGTAGTAAATGCAATACTATTAAAAGACTGTAATGCCAGTGTGAATACTCAGACTAGGGCAGAGGCTCAATTAGAAACTCCCGGTAACAGTAATATCAATGCTAATCCCATGCCATCTACACTCGCTTCAGTATTACTAACAGAGACCCTAGAAGATCTTTGTGATAAAGAGCTGAGGGAAGATGAGGCGATAGTAGTGACAGGAGAGGTGATAACCAGGGAAGCAGAGGACATTCCGGAGACTATATCTAATGAATACGAGGAGGGGACTGAAACGGAAGAGGAATACAGCGACTTCCCTGATCTAGGTAATAATACACCCTTGTGTTCAGCTAAAGACAAGGCCAAAGTGTAAAAAAAGGAAGAGGTAAAGTTAAGAATAAGGGGAAAAAATTGTAAATAAATCAAAATCGACTGTGGCAAAAGTAATAGCAGAGAATAGCCCCATTAGGAAATGGGTGCAGGCTAAAGGTGTAGTTAAATCTATGGCATTAAGGCTTTTCTGGGAACAGCCCCATCGACACTGGTAACAAGGCAGTTGCTATGCCAGGGGGGGTAAACTCCCATGGTGATGAGATTACTTCTGTAGCGGTATCGGTAATTGGTGGTGATACCCCGACTGCCATTCTGGGAACAACGGAGACTTCTTCATTCCCCTCTTCTTCCTCCCAGGTAGTAGTACTGCGGATGGCTCCCACTTCAAATTCAGTGCCTGAAACCTCAGGTTCAGCAGAAACTAAAGATACTGACTTTACTTCAATGGGGGCAGATAACATCAATGATACACTCCCCTCAAATATTTCTCAAAATGTCACATCCAATGATTGGAATCTTCAGGGGGAGGTATCCTCGTCATTGCAGCTACTCAATGAGCAAAAACACAAAGCTCAAACACATTATCAACAGATGCGGGAGGATAGTAGTAAAACTCAGTCAACGTTACAAGAGATGTCTCTTAAATTAGGGGCTATGTCCCAGGAGATGGAAGAGCTACAACAGAGAGTTGTGTTAACGGAAGAGAAGTCAACTCATTCTGCGATTGCAGTTAACAAACACGAGGTTCAGATCTCTCAAATGCAGGATTTGGAAAACCAACAACGAAGACAGAATTTACGCATATTCGGTATAATGGAAGGGGCTGAAGGAGCCGATCCCAGGGCATATATGCTTCACTTATTTCAGAAGGCATTCCCCGAGTTATCGGACTGGGATTGGGACTCACAAATACAACAAGCCCACATCTTCTCTGATCCAGAGAAATAAGGGTAGCCAGTAGCCGCGTCCTATGCTGATTAGTATTGGTAACTTTTTACTTCGCCAAGCAATCTCATTGAAGGCAAGACCAAACACCCCTGTTACCATTGACTCAGTTACTTTTTTTGTCAGATCGGACTTAAGTAAACTCACAATGGAGCGTCGATGGAAACTTCAACAGTATATTGATCCAATAAAGGAATTAGGGGGCCAAGCCTTTTTGCAAGAGCCTGCTAAGTTAAAGGTCTTAAAGAATACACATGTATACTATTTTTCTGAAGAAAGGGAGGTTGAGCAAATCCTGAGTAAATGGAAATTGGAGAAAAATGGACAATGAAGTATATTATATGTACTAGTTTATGAATAATGATGTAGTACTCTGTGTGCAGAATGTGTGGGAATGGGATTGGGTCTTGGAAATTTTCTAGTTTTACTTGCAGTTAAATCTAGATGTTTTTTTTTCTTCTCTCTTTCTATATTTTGATACAAGATTCTGCAAGATTTAATACATTGTTATGAGTTTGTAGTATTGCACGACCGGACTTTCTGGGCTATGACTTCGCCTTTTGCTGCCACTACAGCGGCAGCAGGTCTAATGGTGGGACCTGCATGTAGGCGTAGAAATGGGTGGGGGTGGGGAAGAGAGCTGCAAGGTAGGGGTTGGGGGGATTGGGAAACTCAGGGTAAAAATTGCATCACTGGGACGGAGAACTGGATAATACTATTTGTAAGGGGAAAAAAATTATCACAAGAGGTAGAAAAGACTGGAGAGAAAAAAAGTAATATTTGTTTTTTGAAATATCTAAAAAACCAGAGGAAGTGTATTCATTTATGGTCTCAACATGATTTTGATTAGGTGTTTGGCTTGGAACGTGGCCGGTCTCAATAGTAGGCAAAAAAGAAGACTAGTGCAGGAGGAACTCAATATGTACAAGCCACATTTAGCAATGATATCTGAGACTCACATCGGGTTTAAAGATAGAAAACTACTGGGACAGATGGGATACAATCTTATTGTCTGTTCTACGTTGGGTGCCTCAATCAGAGGGGTTGCATTATTGAAGCAGAAGCATTTCACGATAGAAGTTGTTAAAACTGCTGCTGATTCTAGAGGCAGATGGGTAATTGCTCAAGTGAAACTTGAACATCAAATATATGTATTCTGTGTGGTATATGGGCCTAACATTGACGAACCAATAATGTATGATTTGTTAAATATTGAATTATTAGATTGGGAGGGCGAATTATTGATTATGGGGGATTTTAATTGTGTTATGAGCTATGCGGCTGATTCTACAAGGCAAGGTACATCACTACGCATGTGTAAAGTTAGGGCTGCGATATTGGAAATAAGTCGCTTACATAACCTGAAGGATGTATGGCGATCTATGCACCCTAATATCTCAGGGTTCACTTATTACTCAGCACCTAATAGACTCTGTTCCCGAATTGATCTAGTATGGGCCACGGATAGAATTATGGAAGGATGTAATATAGAACTGTGCCCTAGGATAACATCTGATCATAACCCTATACTCCTGGAATTTAATATTTATAATACGAAACGAGAGGCCAACAATTTACATTTCCTAGATCACTGATGTTTGACCAAACATTTATCCTACAACTTAGAGAACATATAAGGGAATTTATAGACATCAATCTGAACTCAGCCACAATAATAACTGTTTGGGATACTTGCAAAGCAAGTTTAAGGGGCTTCGCCCAACAATATGTATTTAAGAAAAATGCGGAGGCTAGGAATGAAATGAAACTTATGACTTCTAAAATTTTAGCTCTCGAGCAGAATTTGGCAACAGCCTTGATGGATGGGAAACTTAATACTGACAAGTTAAGAATGGATTTGGTGAAACTACAATCAGATACTAAGCAGACTTTTAGGGAGAAAACCAATTTTAAACTTCATAAGTATCATTTGACACAGTACGAGAGTGGAGACAGAATTGGAAAGGTCCTTGCCTATAAAGTAGCCGATAAGAAAGCCAAGACTAATATTAAAACAATTAAAGGTAGCGACATGGTCACTTATAACAAACCAGATCAGATACTAGAACAGTTTGTTAACTAATATTGTAAATTATACACTCCAGAAACCCTTACTACCAAGGATGATATACTACTATATCTTCATTCTCATATAAAGGTACAACAAGACAAGGAAGCTGTTGGACTGCTAAACTTAGAAATTATATCTGATGAGATTAAGACTGCATTTTTATCTCTCCCCTCGGGTAAGGCAGCTGGAAAAGACTTGCTCCCTATGGAACTTTATAAAACATGCTTACAGGAATTACTCCCTTTATTCAAAATGGTTGTAGATTCAATTGGTGATACTGGGAGGGCTCCCCCTTCTTGGAGAACAGCTAAGATAGTATTCTTTTTAAAAAAACAAAAGCCTGCAGATGAGTGCGGGTCGTATAGACCGATATCTTTGATAAATGCAGATGCCAAGGCTTTTGCTAAAATACTGGCAAATCGACTCGCACCTCTCATGCCCGAACTGGTCAATGCTCAACAGCATGGATTTGTCACAGGACGTGATACTACCGCCCATATTAACATGGCCATCACGTTTTTTGATGTAGCATCAATTAATCCCACCTCACTCGGAATGGTCATGTTAGATGCTGAAAAAGCTTTTGATCGAGTGGGGTGGGATTTTTTGTGGGCTGCCCTGGAGGCCTTTGGCATTGGGGGTAGATACCTTGGATGGATTCGGTCGCTATATCATCAACCAATGGCAAGGATCAATTATGCAGGAAGGAGCTCTCTCAGTTTCCCAATTGGAAGAGGAACAAGGCAGGGGTGTCCTCTCTCACCCATGCTGTTCGCATTATCATTGGAACCATTTCTTAATGCACTATTAGCACAGGATGATATTAGTCCATTCCAGCACATGGGAATAGCTTAAAAATTACTGCATACGCGGACGATGTTGCTATCTTTACTACTGATGTACTTAAAGCTATACCTGCAGTAATAGAAGAGGCAAAACAATTCGGAAATGTATCTGGATACAAATTAAATATAAATAAAACTCAGGTTATCACCAACTATAATCCATCAGGGCTGGTACCAGGTTTGTGCTCCAATGCAGTGTATCTGGGTGGTAAATATCTGCAAAGAGTGAAGAAATAATAGCCCTTAACTATGACCCACTTTTGAAGGAAGTGGCTTAGGGCCAGATGTAGGTCGGTCGGTAACGGCCGAAAATCGGTATTTTCGGCCGTTACCGACCGGTAAACAAGATTTGGCATGTAGGGGCACATTTTTACAGAATCGGTAACTTTACCGAATCGGTAAAGTTACAGATTCTGTAAAATACCGAATCGGTATTTTTACCGATTCGGTAAATCTCTGATGTAGGTGGGACTCTTCTGAGTCCCAAAGGCCCTACAAAATCGGTATTTCAGCGGTTTTCAATTGCTGACGCTGCCATTTTTGACCGAGAGAAGCACCACTCCTCGCCGACCGAGCAAAAAGACGATTTGCCGTGAAATTCACAAACTTCAAAACGCGAGAACAAAAATTCGGAACAACAGACAAGCCTACATCGTTTTTCACATAATAGAAGAACTGTTCTTTCCCTTAAGCATTGTCGCCCAGAATTGTCGATCCTTAACTGCTTGCAATACCATTTTTCTCGCCTCACAAGATAGCCTACAACAATTTGGCTACAAAGGGTCTCCAATCTAATGCTTTTTAACCTTTGTCCTGAAGATGGTCTTATGAATTTATAAAAAAGACCGAAACGTCGACAACATTGTCTTAATTCTGCTGTTGTTTCACTCAGTACCATTGACTTTCGTGTCATTTTTGTCTGAAGTCAAAGTCATTATTTATTAGCAGTTTAGACTTGTTTTGATATACCATGTGAATGAACAACACTGCTTTAGTATATCTTACTTGCATTTTATGTACCCTTCATTATGCACAAGAGATAATTTCTCTTTTTGATAATAAAACTACAAAGAAATATTTTTGATTACAATCACCTGGTTTTTGTATTATTACTGTTTTATTTCGTATAATGTTAGTGTGGTAACAATATTGATCTATAGTGATAATTCAGCTCTCCAGTTACAATTGATGAACAGTGTAAGCACATAATTAAATCAAGTTCTGCACTTACTGGTTCCTAACCATAGAAATAAAATCCCTTGCTGGCCCAATCTATTACTAACTATATGTTCAGATAGGACTAAGTCACTTATCAGTAAAAGCTATTGTCTTTTGAACCTGGCAAAAGGAGACAATTGTGTTAAGTTAGCATCCAAATGGTCCTACCGGCTAGGATTAAGTATAACTCCCAAGCAGATATCTGCTTCCTTTATCCAACTCAACCAAGTAGTACAGTCTTCTAGTATGAGATTGCAGTCTTACAGAACCATTTGCCAGTTACAATTGATGAACAGTGTAAGCACATAATTACATCAAGTTCTGCACTTACTGGTTCCTAACCATAGAAATAAAATCCCTTGCTGGCCCAATCTATTACTAACTATATGTTCAGATAGGACTAAGTCACTTATCAGTAAAAGCTATTGTCTTTTGAACCTGGCAAAAGGAGACGATTGTGTTAAGTTAGCATCCAAATGGTCCTACCGGCTAGGATTAAGTATAACTCCCAAGCAGATATCTGCTTCCTTTATCCAACTCAACCAAGTAGTACAGTCTTCTAGTATGAGATTGCAGTCTTACAGAACCATTTGCCAACTATACTACACTCCTCAAAGAATCTCAAGTTGGATACTAGATAATCGTTCAAATGAACGTACCAGTTGTCCCAAATGTAAATTAGAAGCTGCTGATATTGTCCATATGCTTTTCTCATGTCCGGTGTTATCAGATTTCTGGAAGGGCGTCGTGGGAATATTAGATAGAAAACATATTATATCATCACACCTTTCAGCTCATTTGATTGTATTAGATCTGCAGGAAACAAATAGCCCAAATAATGATTTGAACTCTATTCTACATGCCGGCGCAAGACTAACTATAGCTAGGGCATGGATATCTCCAGATCCACCGCACATTATGGAGTGGTGGGCTCTGGTAAATGAAATACACACTATGGAGATAGCACTAGCAAGACTAAGGGGGCCTAACCCTCTGAGGAAAAAAGAGGGAGTATGGGACATTCTATTAGGGGGAGATTAATTTCACAAGATCGTACTTGGCCACAGATACTAAATTAAGGCTTATTCAGACGCAGATTTGTTATTGTTTATTTTCTCTACCTCTGCGTTTATATTTCTGTTTGGTTTTTCTTTATGCTTATGTATATTTTTGTCTTCTTTTGTATAATCATGTTATGAATTGTAAAAGTATTTATTTTACTCTGTCTCTTGTGATATCAATAAAAATTGAAAAATAAAAAAAGAGACCAGAAATTTCAGACATGATTAGACACAGCATGATAGGATGGCAGTCGAGCTCAGTGGACAAAGTAGCGAGACAGGCAAAATATTGCAGTGAAGAAATTGATGCAAAGCAGAAAAAGCTGAAAGAGAAAGCTATGTGGGCACAAGTGAAGGTAGCGGAACAACAAGTGGCACAAATGGAGAGTAAGAATTCAGGGAATCAAGGAAATTTTAAGGGTAAACCTAAGTTAGTGGGAAATATTGATGAGTTGAAGAAGAAGTTCCCCTGTTTTAACTGCGGCAAGTTAGGGCATTGGAAGAAAGAGTGTAAATGACCGCCGAGAGTTACTTCATTGAATTTGCAGGTGCAGTTTAAGGTAAATCCACAACAGCAACAACAGCAGATAGCAAATCAGCAAAGTCAGGTGGCACAATCGCCACTGCCAAACAGTGTAAACCAGCAGAGATACAGTGCATAGACAGGATTCAGGGGAGGTGAGCAGGTAAAAAGACCGCAAAGAGTGAATGCATTTACTCAGTATTGGTTACAAGAAGAGGGTGGCAGTGAGACAGATGAAAGTTTATGATGGTGCCTGATAGAGGAAGAAGAGTGTGTGCTTTGAGCCACTCTTGAGGTAGATCAGTCTGGTCCATTTGTGAACGGAAAGGTGAATGATGTGGAAATAACTTTCCTAGTGGACACTGGTGCTACCCGTTCTACTGTTAGACCATTGGAAGTTCAAAATCTTCCTCTCTCGGGTGAGAGCATTCAAGTTGGTGGTGTAGCTAATAGACAGATACAAACTCCTCTGACAGAACCAGTTGAAATAGAAATCGGAACTTTTAAAGATATGCATCGATTTGTGGTGTGCGATAGTCCTGTTAATCTGTTAGGAAGGGATATTGTGTGTAAGATGAACTGTGCCATAAATTGTTCATTGTTGGCATAGAGTTGCAGACCCCAGATGAGGATAGCTTGTATAAAATGACAATGCTCATGATGGAGGCAGAGCAGAGCAAGCTATTTCCTGTTTTTGACCGAGAAAAGATTCCTGTTGAACTGAAAGAGGTAGTGAAAGAAGAGGTATGGGATTTCACTGGAAAAGATATAGGATTGATGAAAGGTGTTGATCCTGTAGGAGTCACAATAAAGGAAGGTGCAAGCTACCCAAATATTCCTCAGTATAAGATGAGTGCAGAAGTAATTGAAGGAATAACTCCAGTGATTGACAAAATGATTGAGCAGGGAATACTGAGAGAAATAGAAAGCAGTCCTTGTAATTCACCAATCATGGGATTGAAAAAGCCTAATGGAACGTTTAGAATTGTACAGGACCTTAGAAAGGGTAATAAAATTGTTGTCCCATGTCGCCCGATTGTTCCGAATCCAGCAGTAATTCTGTACCAAATTCCCCATGATGCAGAATGGTATACTGTAATTGACCTGTGCAATGCGTTCTTTACTGTTCCATTGCACCCAGAAAGCCAACCAATTTTTGCGTTCAGATTCCAGAACCATATCCTAGCATGGTGTAGAATTCCACAAGGGTACACTGAGAGTCCATCGATTTTTTATCAGCTGCTAAAGAAATCATTAGAAATTTTGAGCATGCCTGGAGAGTCTGTGTTGGTACAATACATTGATGATCTTTTGGTTGCATCAAAAACAAAGGATGCATGTGTAACTGA
Source organism: Lissotriton vulgaris (assembly GCF_964263255.1). Lineage (NCBI taxonomy): Eukaryota > Metazoa > Chordata > Amphibia > Caudata > Salamandridae > Lissotriton > Lissotriton vulgaris. The sequence goes on from NC_141689.1 coordinate 659,540,432, forward strand.
CACCGTGTCATTGCTGAATCACTTGGCAGAGGAGGGACATAAAGTGTCTCCATCAAAATTGCACTTTTGTCAGAATGAAGTACAATATTTAGGTCACAATATTGCTAAAGGAATCAGACAAGTCACCATAGAAAGAATCAAAATGATACAAGGAATGCAGCCACCTAAAACTCAAAGACAGGTGAGAATGTTCTTGGGATTAGTAGGTTATTGTAGACAGTGGATTAGTGGATTTTCATTGATTGCAAAACCATTACAGAGACTGACAAGAGCAGACATCAGAGACCCCATAGTAAAGTAATTTATTTAAAGTAAAGTAATTTATTGTGTATGGTTATTTAAAACCTTTACAATATTAAATACATAAAAGAAAAGAAAAAAAGTGTTCGAACTGGCCTTGAGTAAAAATACATCAACAATCTTTAAAAAGCATTGATCGTTTAAAAAGTCATGTTACTTAGTAAGTGTTTTGGGCCGTTCCTTGCTCATCAGTCCTTCGATTTGGGGCCGGTGGTCACCATTTTTTCAGTTTTCAGGATTAGAAGGCTCGCCTTCTGCAGGAATTTGGCGGCCCTACAAGCTATCTGCAGCTGACGACTATTCAGTGCTAACATGACGGCAGGCCGACATGTTCTGATTTGATAAAAACGAAATATATTTGATAGATAGTAACGTCTCAGACTGGTCAATGATGGGCAAATTCACAGTATATGAATCAGTGTTTCATCGGTTCGACGGCATAGTCTGCAAAGTGATGTCGACCATGTTTGCTTCCATGCGGGAGTCTGATCTTTTGAAGTGTAGGTTCCCAGACGTATTCGCAGAAGCATTTGTTGTGTAGGAGCGGTTATGTGTTCGACTAAGTATGGTTGTGGGGCACTTCTCTCGTACGTGGCTAGCACCATCCAGCCATGTTTTTTCTTTGCTAGTTCTGCTTTGTCGATGATCGAAGATTGTCGTTTTGCCGCACTATTGGCGATTTTTTTGAAGGCCGCGATGGTGTCATTTGTGTTCCATGCCTCTGGCATGTTAAGTTATATCAGTGCTTCCTCCAATGATGTTTTCCAGGTATTTTTTTGCGTTTGTTCGGTTGTTTATTTCAAACCAACAGCGGCCCATCAACGTGTCCTCTTGGGCTGATCTTAGTTTCCAGCACATTTTTAGTATGGCGGCTTGTCTGACTTGGTGCTGATTTGATAGCCCAAATTCAAGGCGCACTTGCTCTTGTGATGCAAACCTTGGCATATGAAACATGTATTTAAACAGTTCTGACTGTTGTAAATTCAGGAAGTTTGCGTCTTTGCCTCTGAATAGTTCTGAACCGTACGTTAGAGATGGTAGAAACTTTGCTTCAATTACCTTCAAGAGGTATAAGTTGGATGGACATTTCAATTTTGTTTTCAGTAAGTTTAGAGCGAACCATAGTTTGTTAGACTGGGCTTTTCTGAGCTGTTGGTGGGTTTTTAGTGTCCATCTTGAGTCGACCATGACTCCCAGGTACTTATAAGAGGGGCTTCGATCTATGGTGTTGCCCTCAATGTGCCATTTAAAAGATTGCCGCCCTTGCCGTGATGCGAAACAGACAATCTTCGTTTTATTGTAGTTAAATTGCAACCCATTTGCACTGATGTATTCGTGCAATCTTGTGATGGAGCGTTGTAGACCCAAGGGGGTCTGGCTGCATAAAACTATGTCATCAGCATACTGTAGACTCCTTATTTTGTAATGTGCTAACTTTGACGGATCACTTTTTATCTCCAAGATACTGTTATCGAGGTCAGCGGTGAAGATGTTGAAAAGGGTGGGAGCTAATACGCATCCCTGCTTGAGGCCAATTTGAGTGGGATTTTTTTTGTCGTTCTGTTGCCATTGCCTAGTTTGATCTTGACACAGGGGATGTGTAAAGGTTTATGATTGCTCGTAAGAACTTCGGGGGTAAACCCCAATTGGCCATCTTTTGCCATAGAATCTCCCTTGGTACTGTGTCAAACGCCACTTTTAAGTCTACAAAACAGGTATACAGTTTTGTTGACCTTTCCTTTGCTCTTTCGACAAGAAGATTTAATGCAAGAAGATTACATGTAGTGTTGGTTCCGGGCCTAAACCCCGTCTGGGTGATTGAGAGAATGTTATTAGAGCTGACCCAGTCTTCCAAGGCTCTCAAAAGATTGGATGCGTATATTTTAGCCTCGATCAGCCTGTAATTTGCTGGGCCTGTTCTTGTGCCTGCTTTAAATATTGGGTGCAAAATGCTCCCTCTCCATGATGGAGGAATGCTTCCTGTTTGGAAGGCATTGTTGAACAATGGGGTGAGGTATTCCGCCCAGAAGGGTTGATCGTGTTTGAACAGCCCATTTGGCAAACCATTTGGGCCTGAAGCGCCTTTTGACCTTACTTTTTTTATGACAATTTGTACTTGGAATGGTGTGATCCAGTGTTCATCAAAGTTTTGGTCCACTTCTTGCTTTTCGTGTTGTTGACAGGTAAGATGGTATAAATTCCATGATTGGAGATTGTTATTTTGGGTTTGCTTTAAATACTGAATCTAGTCTTCCTGTAGAATGTTTGAATTGATGACCTGTGCGGAGCCGTTTGCAACTTTGTTGATTTCTGCCCAAAATTTCCAGTTATTATTTGATTTGCTTGATTCTAATAGTTTTTGCCAAATATCTGTTTGTTGCTTTGACTTTTCTAACCAAACGTCTTTTTTATATTTTTGCCTTAGATTATGGATTTGGCGCTTGGTATCATCACCCTTTAGTTTGCCTTTTCCTAATAACTTTCTGGCTTCTTGATTTAAGATCCTTTGTTTGCACGCTATTGAGCCCAAGGGCGCCTGGAGTGCTTTGCGTGGTTTCCTTTTGTTTGTGTACTTTTGATGACCAAATCTGTCCGTTAGGGTAGTGATCATCTTTTCCCAATTGTCCTGGTGTGCCGTTTGGCTGTTCCCGGTGACTTCTGCATGCACTTTTTTCACGTGTACAATAATTTCTTTGACGTTCTTTCCATTCCATACTAATCGCTTGAGATTATATAAACTCGGGGGATCAATCAAATCGTTACATGCTGGTGCCCTGGAGTATTGATAGCTGAGCTCAATTGATTGTAGGCTATGATTGCTTTCCAATCTGTGTTTTATTCTGAAGGTAAGTATTGTTTGTAATACCTCTGGGTCCACTATGGTGTAATCTAAAATAGCTTGAGCCTGTTTGGTGATTCTGGTCATGGACACGGGCTGATCTTGTGGAAAGCGGCCATTCAGAGTGATCAGTCCGATATCGGTGAGCATTTGTGCGCACTGCTGGCCGTACTTGTCCTTTTTCCGGAGGTTTGTTATCGTAGGCGGAATGGTTTTGCCATTCCATTTGTTTTGGTTGGTGTTTGGGACATGGTCCTTTTGTAGTAAGAACATATTCAGGTCGCCTGACACTACCAGCCCTGCCTGTGAGTAAGTGGATTGCATTGATTTGACGAGCGCTTTTACGGTCTGAATTTTCTCTGATTTCTTCTTGAGTTCCGGGTGGATGTAGAAATTACAGATTACCAATGACCGAGACTCTTGAGCGCCCTGTGGTCCTAAAAAGGGGGCAGGAGGTACCTTGATTTTAATGCACTAGATCCATGTTTGTCCCGTGTCGATGGTGACGTAGGACCAAGGAATGCTGGAGTTCAAATAGATCGATAGGCCTTCAGCGGCCCTGCCTAGTAGGCCTCTTTTGATGGCGTATAGTTGGATTTCTTTGAATCCATCTATGGGTTCGGCCGTGGTTGACCAAGTCTCTTGGAGTAGAATGATGTCAAATTGTTTTAGAAATGCGGATAATTCTGCGTCTTTTGTTTTGCCCCCCAACCCATTTATATTCCATGAGCATACTTTCATGTTCGGTGTTAATGCTTCATTCGTCTTGTGGTCCACTGGACTTGATGTTCGGGGTAAGATTTTGCTTCTGTTGTTTGATCCTCCTGATGTATCATGGTGAATGATACGTAGGTTGGACCATCCTCCCTTGATGCTCTCCGAGCAGCCGACGGCCCCCCGAAGTATTCGCTGTTTGGTCGTGATCCTTCCTCTGCCAAAAGGGATAACGGGCCCGGATATCTTTCTAATGCTACTGGTCTAATTTCGATTCCCCATTTTGCAAATTCTTCTCTGTTTTGCCAAAATTCTTTGGCTATCATGGGGTCCTTCCATGTTGCCACTGTCATTTCTTTCCCGTTTGTGTTTACGATTGGTTTAAATTCAATGCTTTCAATATGGTTTGTATTCAAATGTCTCAGACATTCAATCACATTGGTAAGTTTTAGAATGGCGCTCCGATTGAGGATATCGTGCTTCCCCCTGGAGCTGTAGTGTGGGATGATTTAGTGTGTTAGTGTACCTGCTGGGTAAGTTGAATCTGTCTCTTTTTTTTGATCCTCGTTCCTGATTTGGGTGATTGTTTTGACTGTCTTAACTGGGTTGCCCTGGATGGAGGGAATGGGCTGAGCTGCTGGCTCAATGGCGGGAGCGGGTTGGTGAGGTCTTGGGAACTCAGGGCCTTGAATGGTGGCTCTTAGCTGCTGCACGTTGGGCGTAGGTTTTTCATTTTGTGCCTTTGTCGTTATCGAAAAGTAGTGCATGATGCATTTTTGTTCTACTCGTGGCTTCTGCACAGAAGAGCAACCCGCCGGTTGCGTTTTTAAGTACTCTGGTGGTGGAGGGTTGGCTCTTTGGCTGCTGGAAGGTTCTATTGATGTGGCTGTCAGGGGAAGACTTGTTGGAAGGGGGTCCTGCCAAGTTTCCCCTTGCTCTTCCTGGACCTTTTTGCTTGAGTCTTGGGGTGTTGTTTCTGAGGTCAGGTTCGTTTTTTGGTTGCTAGCTGCTGGGAGGTCTTGGCCCTAATGCCTATTGGGCTGTAATGTTGCTTTTTTCCCTTGCTGCTTGTTTTGCCTGGCTTTCCTCAATCTCTTGTGTTCACGTTTTGTTAGGGAGGCAGTTTGTTTTTGTTGCCCGTTCGGTAGGGGGCACGGATCTTCACTACCTAGGTTGACTGGATCCTCAGTGCCTTTGTGTTGGGAGGTTGTGTCTTCTGGGATTGCTGTCTGGACAGTTGGTGAATGATTTATTGTGGGGCTGCTTTCCGTTAGGCCTACCCTAATGCCCACGCCAGTTGAGGTGTCGCAACTAGTTGTGCTTGTCAAATTTTCCGGAAGATTTTCAATGGCTGGAGTTTCCGTGATTTTTTGATGCTCATTTGTTTTGTTTTGTACTTCTGACAGCACGTCAGTTAGAATGGTCGGTAGAACTTTAAGGTGGTTCATTGTTTCAAAACACTGGCATTTGTGGTACATTATGTGCGGGTCTTTCTCTACCCGTTCTATAAGGGAATTTAGCTCTAGTATCTTTCTGTCAATGCCCACCACATGAGATGCCAGAATTTGAAGAAGATCTATCTGTAACTCTAATTTATCGGAGTGTTGGATTCGTGCTGTGGAAATGGTTTCCATGATACTAATGAATGGCGGCCACAGTGGAGCCTGCGCCGGTGACTGGTTGTCTGGTTGGTTACTGCTAGATTGGGAACTAGACCTGGCTTGGACCCCTTGCTTGTTCCGACCCAACACTTGTAGGTCTCCACCCTGACCTGTGCCCGGCGTAAGTATTTGATTATCCCTTTTTTTCTTGGGCTCTGGTCCTTTTGGTGGGGTTGTTTTGATCGGTGAGCAAATGGTGTTGTGGAGGGGAAATAGTCCCGACGGGGTGTTTGGTGTTTGGCTATTTGCCTCATGGTGAATTATTAGACAGGTATGCGATCGATTGCTCCCCATGTATCCAAACCTGGGGAGGGTTGTGAGGATATATCCTCCTTTGGTGGGACCTCTGTGCTTGGTCAGCCCTGCTGTGCCCTTGCTCGTTCCAGGTTTGGGTAGACGTTGGCTTTTATCTGTTCGTCATGTTCCCGTTCGACGATTTCTGTGCCTGTTGTGTCCTTGTCAAATATGTCACTGATATCCTTTCTTAAGGCTGGGTTGACAGCCCTAGGGTCAGGGTCAGGCGCCACTGGTCCAAAGTAAGAGCCCAGGCTTAATGAGCGGCGCTTCGCTGACGTGTTTGGTGTTTTTGCCGATGGTGCCGCCGAACGTTCAGAGCACGACTCACTGTGTGCATTGACGTTGTTTGCTACTTCCCTTGTGTTAATTTGTGCTTTGATTATTAGTTTGTTGGGAAGTTTCCAAGGGTTATGTCTGATCACTCGAGGGGTGTTACTCTAAGGCTGCAAGGCTGTCAACGGTGAACCCACTGTCGGGGACATTCTTTTATTGCTATTGACAGAGTTTGATTTCTCCGTTTGCAGCACCGATGGCGATGAAGGAAGAATTAAAAAGTCTGTAATCTTGGAATTTTTTAGACCTGGAATTGTTTGTGGCGTCTTGACGGTGGGGGCGCTAGCAATTATGTCTTGCACATCTACTCGGTCCTCGTCGGAGGTGTCGTTGGATTTTTCACTCGTATTTCTGGAGTGTTGTCAGTTTCTTTTTTTTTTATTAATTGAGGGATCTGTTCTATGTTCACAGGTCTCAGGATGGGGAAGGGGTTTGGAAGTTATGAAGAGCCTGCTCCCTTCTTTTTTCTCCTTTTCTCCTTTCGGCCTCACTGTCCTCCGCACTGCACCCTTGCGTTGGCTGAGGCGGGAGGATCTTGGTTAGGGATGGTGGAATTTACTTGTTGTTGGAGTGTTGTAAGCTTGTGGAGGCTTTGTGAGGGCCAACGGCGGGTTGGAGGGTGAAAAAGTTGTGCTCTCTCTGACGGGACTTTGGGTGTCGGGTTGCTCCTGTAGCCCCTGTTGCTCTCGCCGTTCTGTAGATGCCTCAGGGGCTCGGGGGCTCGGGGGACCACTGTGCAGTACTCCTATGGCCTTATCGCCGTCGCCGACACTAGCTCCATCGCTTGTGGATTTCTGGGGTGAATGAGGGGGGAAGAGGGGTTCTGAGGGCTCTTTGCTTCCCTGACCTTTATGGCCCCTTGCCCCTTTCCACCTGGTACCGAGACCCCTGGGCAGAGGTACCCTGGGCGCTCGGTAGCTCTTGGCCCTTCTACCCAAATGCCCGGCAACGGTGTCAGGCTCCCAGGCCCCCCCGGCTGCCTGCTGGGTTGCTGGTACTCTCTAGTACTCTCTGGGGGAGCTGTTTGCTCTCCGGCGGTCACTGGAGACTCTGGACTCTGGAGAGCTTGGCACAGCTCGGCGCGGCGCGGCTCTACTCTGCTCCACTTCGGGTCGACTATGGCTTCGGGCGAGTGCTTACTTGCTACCCCCTGTTGTTGTTGGGCCCACCCACGCTGCACTGCTTTTTCTCGATGTGCCGGGGGGGGAGGGATGGGCCGGAGAGGAGCGGGAATGGCGAGCTGCTGGCTGTGGGGTGCGGACGCCAGGAGCGGTTGCGGGGTGAGCAGGGGAGCGGGGGAACCACACCGAGCTGCCTCCGCTCGACCCCGATTCCTCCGGGCACCAACTCTCAATGACGGCTCTCGACGACTTCTCTGCTCCCTGATCGCAACTTCGCTTCGGTGCCGCTCCGCACTGGCTCCTCTTGCGGCACCGCTCGCAGGCTCCTCTCACTGACTACTGCTGACTGCTGCTGACCCCATAGTTTTGACCAAAACAGAAATGGAAGCTTTTGAACAGCTGAAAACGAAACTGTGTGAAGCACCAGCTTTAGGAATGCCTGATTATGAAAAGGAGTTTGAACTGTACTGCAGTGAGCGAGAAGGATGTGCATTGTCAGTGTTGGTTCAGAGACATGGAAAAATGAGAAAACCAATTGTGTATTTCTCAGCTGTTTTAGACCCTGTTGCAAAAGTTTGCCAGGATGTCTGAAAGCAGTAGCAGCTACCAGTGTAAGTTTGGAGCAAAGTGAGGGAATTGCGATGGGATTTCCTGTGAGGGTGTATGTACCTCATTCTGTATAAATTCTCCTTACCAGAGCCAAAACGCAGTATACGACCAATAGCAGAATGACCCGATACGAGAAAATAATTTTGGGAGCTGAAAATGTGACAATCACCAGATGTGTAAACGTTAATCCTTCCACATTGCTACCTGACACTATTGAAGTAGAAGTGAAAGGTGAGCTTGATCACAAATGTTTGGATGTTCTTGATTACTGCACAAAACCCAGACCAGATATGAGAGATGAACCTTTACCTGAATCAGATTTTGTGATGTTTGTGGATGGATCATGCCTGCGAACGGAGAGTGGTATTTTAAGTGCTGCTTTATGCCGTTTGTACTGTGGCAGAAGTGTTGGAAGCATCTTGTTTGAAAGGAATTCATTCTGCTCAAGTAGCAGAGTTGATTGCTTTGATACGAGCATGCAAATTGGGAAAGGAGGTGAAGGTAGCCATAGTGGCTGACAGTCAATATGGCTACGGAGTTGTTTATGATTATGGACAGCTTTGGTCCAAAAGAGGTTATTTGACTTCTGCAGGAACACCTATTCGGAATGCTGAGTTTGTAAAAACACTAATAGATGGGAATCGTCTGCCTGAGAAAGTAGCAGTGGTAAAATGTTCAGCCCATAAAAAGAGTGAGGATTACATAACCTGTGGAAACAATTATGTGGATGCAATTGCAAAGCATTGTGCGAAAAATCTAATTTCAATCAATCTAGAAAAGCTTAAAGAACATGTTTTGAGTCCTTTAATGCTAACCACTGTGGTTGAGACATGGCAGGAATTGAAACAGATACAGGAAGAGGCAAAAGCAGAGGAAAAATATATTTGGCTAAAAGCAGGATGCAGACAGAGAGAGAAAGATGAAATTTGGGTTTACAAAGATGAAAGACCAGTAATGCCCGATAGCATGATCTCATACATGGCCCCAATGTACCATGGTCAGGCCCACATTGGAAGAGATGCTACGATTTGTCTTTTTACACAGACTTGGTACAATCCCAAGTTCAGGATGATTGCTGAAAGTCTGTGCCAAAGGTGTTTGGTATGTCAGCAATTCAATCCAAACAGGAGAACTGTTGTAAGTTTGGGAACCATAGGACGGGAGGGTGGTCCATTTACAAGGGTTCAGATGGATTTTGTGGAGTTGCCCCATGCAATAGGCTTAGGTATATTCTTGTAATAATCTGTTTGTTCTCCCAATGGGTGGAAGCTTTCCCCACGAGGAGGAAGGATGGAAATAGTGTTGCCAAACTGTTGTTACGTGAGATAATACCACGTTTCGGTTTCCCCGTATCGATTGAATGTTCAAAACGAGCTAATGCAAATGATCTGTGAAGCTCTGGACATTCACCAGAAGCTGCATTGTGCTTACAGACCTGAGGCTTCAGGGGTAGTGGAGCAGATGAATGGGACAATTAAGAACAGAATTAAAAAATGTGTTTGGCAACAGGACTTAAGTGGCCAGATGCTTTGCCGCTTGTCCTGATGACATTGAGAAGCATTCCTGACAAGAAAACTGGACTAAGTCCACATGAGATTTTGATGGGCAGGGTGATGAAGCAGGTCTATGTACCTGTTGTAAGTTATTGACAATTAATGATGATATCATACTGGATTAATGCAAAAACCTGTCTGATGTGGTAACTTCTGTACTCCACCAGGTGGGAACTGAGTCAAATTCCAAAGAGAAAAATCCAGCTCATGATCTAGTCCCTGGAGACTGGGTTCGAGTGAAAGTACATCGCAGGAGAAATTGTTTGGTACCTCGGTGGCAGAAACCATGCCAGGTAATCTTGGTCAGTACTACTGCAGTCAAGTTGGCTGGATTAAAGAGGTGGGTGCATGCGAGCCACACCATTTGTGTGCCTGCACCGGAATACCCTTACGACGGTGAAAGTACAACTGACTCTGATTCTGAAGCTGAACCAGAAAGAACTCCAGATACTGAAGATCGACAGGAATGTCGACATCCGGAAGTATCAGAAGCCAGTTCTGTGTCTGAAGGTGAAGGTGAAAGGGAGATTGTGGAGATACCAGATTCTGAAGATCAATCTGAAGATCGAGAATCGGTAAAGGCAAACACCAGTAAAGACGCAAAAGAAAGTGAAGACAAGGTTGTTGAAGAGGAGAAAGCTGAAGAGAAACCTGAAAACTCTGAAAGCAGGAACGGAAAACCTGAGACTGGGGAACAGGAAGTAACTCACGATAAGGATGAGATTCCAAGTACCAGTTATGAAGGTGTTCCTAACAGAGTAACAGAAAAGAAAGCTGAACCTGAGGAAGACAAAGACATTGTGAAATCATAATCAACGACACAGTTGAAGAAACTGAAAGTGAAACTGATGACAGTGCAGATGAAACTGCATTAAGAAAAAGCCCAAGGAAAAGAGCTTGGAGAGTGGAGCATAACACAATAGAGCCAAAAACTAAGAAAGTCTGTAAAGGAGAACATTGGTCTAAAGAAACTGGTGGATTAAGATTCAAACTGGTGAACAAAGTAAAAGAGCCAGAAGAGCCAGTTAATGAGATCACTAGCCAGAAAGAAACACTAGGAAAGAAAATAGAAGTTGTCCAAAGGACAAAAAGAGTAAGACGACCAAACCATAAATATAAATCACCCGAGTGGGCATACATCGTATTGCCACCCATTATTGAAGTTAATAGCAGGCAAGAAAACCTGTATTACCCAAAGATGATTGGGAAAAGTGAGTAAAGAAGTCAACTTAGAGAAAAGAGATAGGTGCTCAAAGTATATGATAATAAATAAAAATGCTGAAGTCCTGTGAGACGGATATTGTAAATATAGAAGAGGTCAGAGATGATATAAGGTCGAAGAAAACCTGTTAGAAAAATTAATCATAGTGTAATTTAGAATAGAACTGACACAAGGTCGAAGAAATCTTGTTAGTGAACTGTGTGCTGTGTAATCTAAAGGTGACGCTAGGTCGAAGAAACTGTGTTAGAGAAAATGGCCCTAAGTAACCATAAAACAAAATGTTCTATTTTTAGAAAATGGTGTAGGTGCTGCTCAATATGTATGGGATTATTGATAATATTGTGGGTGATTTGAGCTATTGTTATTCCTTTTCAAGACAGTTTAACGAATTTAAAGCCAAATGTGAGTTCAAATAAGCCAAGTGAGAAAGTAGAAGTTCATGAGACTCATGTGTATAGACCAGAGGTGCATCAGGATAAGTCCATCAGTGACTACACAAAGAACACATTCTCAAAGTTATTAATTGAGTATATTAAAACTATGAATGTTGATGATTGCTATGTTTGTGTAAAATTTCCAGCATCAGTGTCAGAAGGGGTGACCTATCACCACCTTCCTCTTACATATGGTGTGACCTGTAGTGTTATTGCAAGTTTGTTTTACCAGACTGGAAAATTGGAATATCACTATTCCAATGTGGATGACATTTTTGCTAAACTAAAAATTGATAGTGTATTGAACAAAAAGAAACCTGCAAAAGAGATGGGAGAGTATTTCTTAGAATTAGACGAACTGACACATGAATATGCTTTTAAAAATAATTTGACATGTAAAATGAGAGTTGAAGAGAAGACGTTCTTGAATATGGTTGAGGAAAGAAGGGTTGCTTACAAACAAAGTGAGAAAATTAAACATTCGAAATCTAAATACTGGACATTTAATTATGAGAATCTTGATGATAAGAATGTGAATGTGGCTATAAACATAGATACTCCAATGTTATGGACATTTTGTATTAGAAGAGACAATACTATGTATGACAATTATTTTGTGGGTGCAAGTCAATGTAAAGACACCTAAAGAATTATAGGGGGTTGGGGATTTAAAGGAGGAGATGATCCTTTTTTTCCGGGTGTTTATTTCATCTGTGGGAATAAAGCTTACTATAGGTTACATGACCATTGGTATGGGACCTGTTATGTGGGCTTGGTCTTTCCTAAAAGTTTTCATGTAGATAGAGGTACTAATGGAAAGCATGAGATAGGCAAAGTCTTAAGTCGAAAAAGAGTGTGATGGAAATAATAGGTGATGTTTTTGGAGCACTGATACTAGCAGTGGGAATTTCGTTTAATGCAAAAAGAATCCGAAAATTGTCCACAATAGTTGATCGTTTGTCAACAGACACTGCAGGAGGTTTCCTGATGGCTGATACTGAAATGGTTGCTATGAGAGCTATGGTAATGCAAAATCGAATTGCTCTTCATATAATTTTAGCAAAAGAGGGAGGAGTCTGTGGAATATTGAAAGTGCAACATTGTTGTACTTATATTCCAGATAAAAAGTGAAAATATTGAGAAGTATATTACAAATATTACAGATTTACATAGAGAAATTGAACCACTGGAGGCTGAAGGAAAAATCAGGTAGAAGTTTTACAGCAGTTAAGCATTGGTTCCAGGAAATAGGTAGTTCAATTATAGGTAAAATACTAATTCCAATAACAATTTTAGTGATAGTGATTTTCCTAATAAGATTATGTTGTATAGGCAAAGGTAGGAGAGATTTCAGAAAGGAAATAAAGAAGACAATTCAAGAACGAAATGCAAGGGAAAAAGAAAAGAATGAAATAGAAATGGAAGAAATTAGAGATAAACTTTTTAAAGAAACAAAGAAGAAAGTTACTAGAGTATAGAATATACTAATAGGAAGAATTCGAAACATGTTATGCTAAATTTTCCAACATTTTGAGAGATGTTTGGTGATAGGATCACCAGATGAGGGAATTGATGGAGCAAGGTGGCAAAACAAAATTTTGTGTACCCCTTGTGAAATCAATGGTCCATAACTTTAATATTTATTAATAGTGTGTTGTGGTAAATTAATCAACCATAATATAAGTTGCATACATTTATACACGCGGGAATGCCAATTCTGCGTGCATGAAGCAATATAATGGACTAATATGTATTGTTACTGTGATGTGAACTAATGCATAGCTTAAATATAAATAAACGCAGCTTAAATGTGCTTATTGTGCATGTTTTTGTGCCAGAAAGTAACCGGATATGCAAGTATAAAACACATTTATGTGGCTTACCTGCTAGGTAATAACTAATGGGGAAACATTAGTATGGTGGGAGGTAAACAGAAGGGCTTTAGTTCCATATTTAACATGAACTTGTGTTTGTTTCTATGATAGTTTCAAAAGTGGCCTCTGAGGCCTACAAAAAATATGGCTGCTCAGGTAAACTGTGAGCAAGTGTTGGACTGCACATGCGCGCCCAAAGCCTGCAAGTGAGAGTGAACTGCCTGTGCTCGGATGGGAGGTTCAAGGCTACCTTGCCCTGGAAGACAGGATGGTTGCCAAAACATGGACATTCGAATGTTCTGAACGTGGGAACGAAACCTAAAGTTACAAGTCAAGGAAGTGACTAGGCCAAAGACTGTCCTAAACAATACCTCTTTATGAAACTGCTGATTCACCGTGAATATGATGCTGTAATGATGATGAAATGCTCATCTACCCCAAATCTATCCAATCAGAACCCAAGTTGGTGTTGTTAGATACTTTTTAGATAGATTTAGTTAGGAAAATTAGTGTATAAAACCCCCTGATTTTGCTTAGAAGCATCGCTCCTTTCAATTTCATCTCGAAGTGCTGTTGGATTGCAGATCGAATCCTGGATGTAAGAACTCTTTCATTTATTGCTTGTTTTCTTTGCAGGACTGAAAGATAAGATGAGGGCCTTCGTTAGGGATGTTAGGAAAGAATGAATTTGGAACTATCTGTCCTTTGCTAAACTTTACACTGATTTCTGAAATAAATATCCATTTTCCGAGCTTTTAAATAAAATGATAATTTTTGAAATAAAGTTGAAGATTTTTTTTTACTGAATAAAGAATTAATAAATGTCTAAATGTCAGACATACTAAAAGTTTGCTTTTAATAAAATTAGTTAAATGGAAAATTAAAGCTGGTCTTATATTTTCCTACGCCTGATTTTCTTTCTAGCAGATCCATTGCCACTATGGTGGTGTATCTGAATGAAATTGGTGTTTGATGGAAACCATGGTAAATCATTTAAAACTATAGGTGTAAATAATAAATAGTCAAATAGGTTTAGACACTCCGCCAATGTTACAGCATGACTCCTTTGTGTTTCACCAAACCTTGAAGTTGAATTAAATGAACAAAGATAGTGTGCAGTGTTATGGGCCCCACTGGTGAATGGATGTGTGTTTGGATACGTTAGGGTAATCGTAATGATGAGTTAGAATGTATTTATGGAGTCCAGCTGTAGCAACTGCACCGCCAACTTGGCGATGCAGCGAGCGCAAGGTAAATAGTTTTATTTATGTATTTACTTACTTTACTCCGTTCCGTCGTATGTCCGAGTCGACTACCCCACACCCTTCCCCTACCCCGCCTCGCAGCACTCCCTCTGCGAGCCGCCACTGGTTGCTTGTTTACCCTGTAGACTAGAGGAAAAAAGTCTGGTGGGGGGCAGGCTGTGCCTGCATTAGAATCTGAGGTGGTTTTACTGTTAATTGCATGCACTTGGTAAATTCGTGCCCAGTTTTTCTCACTTATGTTAATTTCGGGTGCAGGAACCCCGACTCAATGGGATGAGTCCTTATGTCTTTTAAGTTCAACACTTGCTATAAAAACTTCATCTTCGGACTCCTTTTCAAAACACTGGTCATTGAGGATACTGCTTGATCGCGCTAATGCAGTCTGCTCAGCAAAATGAAACTTTCGTATATGATTTTATCTCTTGGACAGCAACTCACACAAAGTCGCACATCGAATGACAGCACTTCCATAAACAGCTAGAAGTTTTAGCTTCGCCAATGTATGTTCTTTTTTGTCTCTGTCCCTATGTTTTTTGTTTTGAAGCAGAGCATTAGTTCGTAGTTCTATGTTGTACTGAATGAAGACGGAGCTGGGTGTTAAATTATTTTAATTTGCAATTACATTTTCCAAGTATTTTAAATATTATAGAAAATTATCAAGTACAGTAACAGCGTAATTAAATTATTGTTCTTTGCATAATCCTATACATAAATAACAACCGTATCCAGCATGCATGAAATTAATCTCGCCTTACAAGATTCACCACTGAGTTACTGAGGCCACTGGAGAAATGACACAAGAATATGAGGTCATAAATATTTAATGATTTCAGTGCAAGATTCATAAGAAAGGGAAAAAACAGACATTTGGGGGTCATTAGGATAGCGGGCGTAAAACCACCCTGACCGTCATGGAGGTGGAAACCAACCGCCCGCCTGCACCGCGGAGACACCGGCGGCCACATTAGGATCAGCCGCCACTAAAGACCAACCACGGTGGTAGCAGGCCAAGCAAAGCCGTCCGACGCGGGCGGTGATGGCCAAAAACTGACCGCGGCGGTCGGAATATCTGCGGAAAAGCAAAAACCCGCCGCCAGGACAGCAGACACACCGCACGGGAAATTAGTATATCCCCGAGGATGTCTCGGTTGGAACCGCTGTTACCGACCACCGAGGACGTACACAGGAGTGAATGGGAGAAATAGCGGAAGAGCTGCAGTATAGCCACCGCAGCGGATGGGACATGAAAAACATGGCGAACGATGCCAAAACACCGCAGTGATGCCAAATATTGCACAAATAAAAGTAGCCATGCCCCCCAAATACATAACACACATACAAATAACCAAAATAAATGCAAATGAAAATAAAACAGCACAGAACAACTCCTATAAAGCCTACCCCTTCACTAACCACAATCCTTTGCAACACTCCAGAAGAGAAGGCCATACACCACATCTAACAGGAGAGGCAAAATACCACAGCAAACACACACATCCACCACTACCAGCACCACCACCATTACACCAGCACAAACAATCCCCCGGCACACAACACACCTCACACCTCAACACCACACCCCTGAACCCACAAACACCTCAACCACCACACACCATGACATCACAAAAAATGCCAAAATTCACAGAGAGTGAGTTGACAGTCATGGTCAATGAGATTGTGAGAGTAGAGCCACAACTGTTTGGTAGCCTGGTCCAACAGACACCATTAGCCCCGAAGACACAAATGTGGGAAAGGATAGTCCAACGGGTGAATGCAGTAGGGACCACCCCAAGATCC
Organism: Lissotriton vulgaris; assembly: GCF_964263255.1. NCBI lineage: Eukaryota > Metazoa > Chordata > Amphibia > Caudata > Salamandridae > Lissotriton > Lissotriton vulgaris. The sequence goes on from NC_141689.1 coordinate 659,556,451, forward strand.
TAGAAGGAGATCATGAAGCGTGGCATGATCTCAAGAGGGTTGTCAAGGAGCGGAGGAGTTAGAACTGGACGCTGGCGAACGTGACTGGCAGTGGCCCTCCCATCCCACAGAAAACACTGGAGGAGAAGGTGCTTGCCATACTGCTTCCGGAGAGTCTCACAGGAGTAGCCGGGGGAGCGGAGGCTGGTAAGTACAAACAAATGCCAAACAACACACTGAGAAGTACTTCCTTGCAAAACCTAAACACCATTACACTGTCCACACTCACACAACAGGTAGCTAGCCATCTTGCTTAGGAGGCCTGTATGGGGGAGGGAGGCCTGCACTACCACTCCCACCATGCCCCCTGTCCCACAGCTGAGCAGTATAGAGGACTCCCAACACAGAAGCATTTGTCAGCCATTGCACGGTTCCCTTCACCTAATAGGTAGGTAGCTATCTTTCTTGTGATGTCTGTCTGTTGGAGGGAGGCCTGCACTACCACTCCCACAATGCCCCCTGGCCCACAGCTGAGCAGGATACAGGCCTACCCCACCCAGGAGCATGTGTCAGCCATTGCACTGTTCAACAAACAAACTTACAGGTAGGTAGGCATCTTGTATTGGAGCACTGTTTGGGTTTGGGAAGCCTGTATCACTACTCCCAGCATGTCCCCTGGCCCAAACTCCAGCATCATGGAGGCCTCCCCCACCCAGGAGCAAGTGTCAGCCATTGCACTCCTCACCCTCACCTAACAGGTAGGTAACTATCTTAACTCTTCCTGATGTGTGTGTGGTAGACCTGCATCCCTAAACGCAACAACAATAGCATGCAATGCATTGACAATAAACATGTATGAGTAAATTATGTTCCTCTGCACTATGATATTACACACAGTGTTGCCAAGAATTGTACTACCGGTGACTTCATTATTGTGTATTGTACAGATATTCGATGATACGCAGATGATACAATACTTGCACAGTGCCCAACACTGACCATTGCCCATCTACTCCACAGGTGACGAAGAACTAACTGCTGAGGACCACCCCAACGACCGGCAGAGCCAGTCTCCACCCCCGGCACATGGACTTTCAGATGTGGACTCCCAGGACAGTTTGGACGATGAGCTCCGGCCCGGCCCATCTGGTGTGCCACAGACCCAGAGGTCCCAGGTGCCCATCCTCCCCACCACCACTTCTGCTGCAACAACAGCGCAGCAGACCCCTGCTGTCATGGCCTCTGCCCACCGCAGCCACCACCACCGCCACTACTACTAGTACCACCAGTACCACCTGCAGCACCCTCCCTGTCCCAGGGGATGACCAGCTCACAGAAACAACTGTGGAGGGCAGGGAGAGAGTGCGTGGACCCACAGTGGTGAGGCAAGAGGTCCGTGGCAGCAGAGCAGGTGGGAGGGCCAGGGTCACCACCAGACCTCGGGAGGAGTGGACACCATCCCTGGACCACTTCACCAGAGTTGTGCAGGCATACCAAGAGGTCTAGGGACAAAGTGGCCGGTCGGATGCACTATTAAGGGAGCTCATCATGCTGATGAGGTTCATCGACAACCGCCTTGGACAGATAGTGAACCTCATGGGCCAACAAGTGGCGTTGCAGAGGGACGGGCCTGTGTCCCAACCACCACCTCCGTCCCCTCCTGTTGTGCCGCAGGATGACAGTGAACCATCCTCCCCTGTGCCAACAGAGAGGGGCGAGTCCTCTGACGCCGCTGGCCATTCAGCAGGCCCCCAACCGCCAAAAAGATCTGGGGGCATCCGAAGAAGAGCCTGGGAGTCTCCATAGGCAAAGCACCTGCCACACACCAGTCACTGAGCCAGCCGTGATGACAACCCTCTTCCCCACTACATTCACTGTTTGGACTGTCTTTCCCCACATTTCCTTGGCAATAGCACCTGTCTGTTGGACTGGGTCACCACATCCATGTGGTGTCTACTCTTGCATCTCATCAAACAGGACTGTCAACTCACTGCTCATTCCCCACCTCCATGTAAATATTCCAGCACAATTCACATGTCCACTTTCAAAATAAAATACCTGACGCACCTGATTTTGTGCATTTTCGTTTTTAGTGCAATATTTACAGTGTTGACAATGTACATGATGTATCCAAATGATGTACAGTATGTAGGGCAGTATTCTTCTGTAGCACCGGAGACGCAACAGAACAGCAGTCACTGGTCTCATTCTGGTATCACAGCCAGAACACTACACAAACATACACAAGACTCAACAGGCATACTAGACAATGGGCTGCAGGTATGAACAAATAGGGTCCAACATACGACCCCATATGGAACATCAATGTCACTTTTACCACACACAGGTGACTGAACGTGTGCCTGTAAGTTACATCCACGCATTGCCCTTCACAACAACAGCGACCACACCAGACAATGTACACGTTGTACCTCGTCACCCACCTTCGCGTGAAGTAGCGGTCGATGAGCTGCTGGCACAGGTCTACTCCTTCCTCCTCTCCACTGTCCTTATCACTGGACTCAGGTCCTTGAGCAGGTGGTGCCTTGGTTCCTCACCATCGTCCAGGAGCAGGGGGATCCCCTTGTGGATGGCCAGGTTGTGCAGCATACAGCATGCCTTAACGATCTTGCACACCTTCCCAGGCGAGTATGCCAGTGCACCTCTGGTCCGGTCAAGGCAGCGGAATCTTGACTTCAGCAGGCCAAAAGTCTGTTCGATTACCCGTCGGGTCCTGCCATGGGTCTCATTGCAGCGGATGTCAGCTGGGGTCCTGGGATTCCTGAGGGGGCTCAACAGCCATGGCCTACTGGGATATGCTGAGTCACCTGTGATTGACAAACACCCATTGCAATGTTGCACAGCCAGAGTGCATCAGGTAACACACAGCACGCCATATCAGTAGGCATACTCACCCACAATCCAAGCACACTGGGGATGCAGATTCTCCATCATCCGTGGCACCATGCTGTTCCTCATGATGTACGAATCATGGGCCGAGCCAGGATACTTTGCACATACATGAGACATGGTCATGTCTGCAAGGCACACCGCCTGCACATTGATGGAATGATAATGTTTGCGGTTCCTATAAATGTGCTCCATCGCCTGTGGTGCCACCAGAGCTACATGGGTGCAATTGATGGCACCAACAACATGGGGGATGCGCCCAAGGGGATAGAAGTCCCCCTTCACGGCAGCCAATTCTCCTCCCCTAGGGAAATGGATGTAGTGATTCCGATACAGCATCATGGCAGCAAGAACATCCCTCAGCACCATGCTGAACATGGGCTGCGACATCCCTCCAATGCTAATCACGGTCTCCTGGAAGGAACCTGTCGTAAAAATGTGGAGTGCTGCCATCACCTTGTATGTGGGTGTGAATGCCGTTGGATAGTGACGGCGAGGCTGCAGGTGGGGCGCCAATAGATCACACAGGATCTTCAGTGTTGGTCTATCCAGGTGGAATTTCCGTATTTGCCTCATTCTCCATGTCCTCCAGCACTGTCAGGTGACGTAGGAGATTTGGTCCTCCTAGTTGAGATGTAAAATTGAAAATGTCAGTGACAACCATCATGAGATGGCCACAGCACATACCATCAATGATGTCATGGTAAAACTGCCTGAGAGATGCATGGCACACTAGGTTACATGGCTGGCCTTTTGATAAACACAGAGGGCACACCTCTCCACTGACAATACACAAGTGCCACAAACACATCGGAGAATGGGAATGCGCACATACTGGAGAACACAATTCACATGTGCATTCAAGGTGTTGCAACACCCGCCAATGTTTTGGAAATTACCATGTCTGTATCATACCCATCTGCTGTACCTGTCACACCTCAATGCATCATGTAAAGTCTGCACACATCCATCAACACAATGATCACAGTATCAGGGAAACGTACAGTTGTGTGCATGAGCTGTTGTGAATGCACCAGTCTGATACGATACAATGCAGTGACAAAACCCTTGTCAAGGTCATCACTGACCCACAACAAATGGATTTGGACTACATCCTGGAAACCAGCTCAAGAGTGTCAAGCATCATCAGCCATGAAATGCATAAGTAACATGGCAGGGACTACAGACCAAAGTGTGTCACACTGAACGTGCGTTCACCTGTGGATGACATGGAAGTATGCATTGTGTGTACAATGATGTGCCCCTCACCATGTTGCTGCTGTGTACTGATACAGTGTTCAGTATTGACATAGCCATGAATGGTTATGAAAATACCGGCACCTACCGCCTGTCCCCGGCGGTCTGATGCCAGCACCCCCCTTCACAAGTGCGGTAGGCATTGGCATATGGACATGTGTACACTGCGGTGGGCATGCTCCGCCGCATGCATCGCAGTACCTACCACCTGTCCCCGGCGGTCTGACGCCAGCACCCCCCCTTCACAAGTGCGGTAGGCATTGGCATATGGACATGTGTACACGGCGGTGGGCATGCTCCGCCAGCGTGGAGGTGGTCATTCGATACTTTTGAATGATGCACCATCGCGGTAGCGCAACCCGGGCACCCGCGGTGCATCACCGCCATGGAGCATAGCCTACAGCCAATGGGAGTGATGATCGCGGTGGAATGATGCAGATTTGAAAGTCGCTGAAGTTGTGGTCCGCCACCGCGGAAGCGGTCATTGGATACTTTTGAAAGAGGCAGACCTGGACAACCAATTGTTGCTGCTTTGCAGTTTCCAAACGACCACAGGGGGCTATAAATCTGTGGGAGTGAGCCCCACATTTCTACTGCTCACAGAGCCTGCTGCCTGGGACCCTCTCCTGCTGCTGCCTGGGACCCTCTCCTGCTGCTGCCTGAAGAGCCTGCTGCCTGGGACCCTCTCCTGCTGCTGCCTGGGACCCTCTCCTGCTGCTGTCTGGGACCCTCTACTGCTGCTGGCCGAAGAGCCTGCTGCCTGGGGCCCTCTCCTGCTGCTGCCTGGGACCCTCTCCTGCTGCTGCATGAAGAGCCTGCTGCTGCCTGAAGAGCATGCTGCAAGGGACCCATCACCACTCACTTCCACCACAGGTGTTACATGTCCACAGGGATGGCAAGGACAGAGAAGATCGTGCCAGTCCATTCACAAGTGATGAGCTGGAGGTCCTTGTGGACGAGGTGCTGGCACAGTACCCAAGGCTGTTTGGTGGTCCCAATGTAGTGGTAAGTCACCATGAAGGTAGCTGGAGGGCAGGGGGGTGTCAGACGTGTAGTTGCGCAGCTGCAGTATATGCCTGGTGGTGTGGTGTTGTGTGAAACACTGACAGACAAGCTGTCTCCAGGGCAAGGGAGTGTGTGTCACAAGGTCACTCTTTTACATTCCTGGACTTGTATGTGTGTGTGGTGTGTGTTACGTTGTCAGACATACAGAGCCAATGGTTGATTGCCATGTAAGTGTCAGGACAGTATTTTCATGTGTGAATATTTCTGTGTGCACCTGTAGTCTGAGTCAGTGTGACCCAGAGAGTAGATTCAGGGCCTGCCCAACAAAACAATTAGGCATCGCCAGACTTACATGCTCATTGCTCCAGTTCCTTCACACTGAATAGTAGATATGCCCCATCTATGCCCTGGATTACTGCGGACCTCCACACTTTTGTCGATGCATATTGTGTTGAGGCATCATGCATTTGTGGGAATATCATGGAGCATATATGCCCCAATGTGAGCATGCAATCACAATTGTCTTGGCCATGCATAGTGCCCTTATGAGTGGGCCCCCAGTTTTGGATTTTGCATACCTGCAGGTCAAGGTACACCAGCGTAAGGCCTTGTGGAGGGCCATTGAAGAAAAGGTGCAAGCCCTGTGGGTTTCCAACAGACGACACACCCACTGTCACAAGAGGTGGGACGACATCAGCCGGCTGGCAAAGCAAGTGGCAGAGATGACCTTGGGGATGCTACCACGCACAGGGCGTTTGGCACAGCGCAGCAGGACTCCACTGATTGACCGCATCTTGGCAGTGACTCATCCAGACCTGGATGCACGTCTGAGGGAGCATCGGCAGCAAGGCAGGGCTGGTGAGTATCTGGGGAGGGTGATATTTGCTGGGAGTGGATGAATGTGTACAGGGCCTGTGGCACCGGAGACCCATGTGCTGTGCGTGCGGTGCTGTGATGTGTAATGTGAGTGGCTGCTGGGATGTGTCGTTCTATCAGGCATTGGCCCACCCTGGCCTTACTGAGCTGATAATCCCTGCAGTACTTTCGCATTGCCAGATGGGTTAGGCTCCACATGGTCGTTCTTCATTGGGATAGTGTGGGAAATCCATTATGGGGTGAACTGCAGTGTCGACTTTCTGGTTGTGACTTCATGTATGCCTACTTTGCATGCACCATGATCGTCGAGGTACACACATCAGACAACAATGTGCCCCAGGTTACCACATGGTGCTTGCTATGGCCTACTTGGCATTGTGGACTGTAATGACCTAATAGAAGTGTGTGTTGTCCCCTCCTGTTCCCTGTAGGTCTGACATTGGTTATAAGTGTTGTATCCACATCATGTCCCTAGGGCAGGGCGAGTGGGGGCGGGGGGGCACTCCATCTACGGGCAGCGAGCAGTGCTGTGTTGCATCAACATGGCTAATTCATGGTGTTATTTGTGCGTTACAGGCACTGTTGTGGTCTATGTAGTGTGTTGCTGCACTGTGATTGCAGGGTGTGGCGGTTACCATATATATTTGGGCATCTCCTATACTGCATTGCTTGTAATTCGTGTGACCAGATGATGACACTTACACAACCCTGTATCTCTCACTCATGCAGATTCGCAAGAGACCACGGAGGAGCATGAGCCAGAAACCAGTGGTGGCGAGAGCAGCACTACAGCTGCACTGGAGGCCAGTGACACAAAGCCCACCAGTGCATCTGAGGGGGACAGAAGTATGCAGGAGGAATCTGTGCCAGAGATACAGAGTACCACATCATCAGATGCCAGCGGGGATGCATCCATGTTGGCAGGCACAGGGGATGGGGAGTCTGCATCATCATCTACCACCCAGCGGCCTGTGCCCAGCCTCTTCCTCTGGTGCTGCCCGTATCCGTGTCACAAACAGGGGACGAGTCACATTCACACCTGGCACTGCTGCTCCTGCACCTGTTCCCCCTGCTGTCCTCAGTGCAGAATGTGTTGAGCTCCTGCGCCAGCTTTGTGTGGGCCAGACCGCCCTGCTCAATGCCTTCAGTGACCATGACAAGAAATTAGGCCAGGTGGTTGCATACATGGAGGGCATACACTCAGACGTGGGTGGGCTACACCGTACAGTCCAGGCGTTGTCATCCACAGTCAAGTCAGCCCTTCAACAGGCACATGCTCCCATTGCAGCTCAGGTGCCTTTGTCCACCCCCCAGTCAGTGGCTACATCAGATGACAGTGCACGCTTCGCCTGCGTCAACGAAAAGGTACAGCACCAGAAGCACACAACAGACACAACCCAAACACTCCCGCCCACAGACACCATCCCCACTGAAAGCAGGGCCACCCCAGAATGCACAGACAAGAGCCAGTCAGGGAAGAGCAAGGCCAGAAGAGCAATGAGGCAGACATCAGCCTCACATGCTTCAGAGGCATCACCGACAATAGACTCTCATGTCCGTAGTACATCACACAAACCTACCCATGCAGTGTCTGTGCCCACTGATTAGGTCTTGCATACAGGGGTACGCCTAGGAAGAGCATAGGGACACATCCACCAAAAACATCTACCTCAATTCCACGTGCACTGATGCAGGTGGAGGAGGGCTGTGTAGAGACTGAGGAAATATAAATGTTATGGTCAAGTTGTGTTCCCTAGCGTGTACCCCACCGTCTCCATGTACCAGCTTAAAGTGCATGTAACTTCCCTCCTGTGCCAGCTATGAAGACGCAAATACATTTGCGTCCAACGTTAACATGTCCTCTTTCAGACCCACCCTGGATGGGTTGAATAGTCCGTTCCTAAGTATGCTATGCCAACGTCTTTTTGTAGTGTACTTTACACGTTTTTCAGCTCTGGCAAAGTAGGCCCTGAATTTCTGCCATCGAGCCTTTTTTCTGGCTTCTGACTCTGAAAGCCTCAGCCCAGGCTGCCTCTGTACCCGTGAACTCTGACTTACTTCCAGCGCGGCCCACCGCGTTTAGCTCAGCCTGCTGCCTGCCAAGACTGACTACAACCTTCGAATTATCTGTTCCGCTCCTCGAAAATACATTCCTGCCTACTAGTTTAAGTAAACATCCCCCAGCTGCAGAGCCAAAGGGCCGGCCTGTCTCCATGCAAGTAATTCATAGCCACTGTTACCATGCTCCCATGGAAGGCCCATTCCCCCACGCTTCTCATGCAGACACTCAGGCGCTTATACACGCACTTACAGTCAATATAGAATAGCTTCTGCCCCAGAGACCTTTCCGTTCAGATAATATGGTTCCCAAACATCAGATATCAGATATGATAGAAGTACGAGTTGATCTGACATGCCAGACTTCTGTCTCTTTCCGTCAGTGTAAATGTCAAGCTCCCTGCACCCTCCAGTTTCACGTCAATCACACGTCATGCAGCTGCGCGCGCATCCAAGCTTCCGATTTCTGCTGACATTGCAACATTTCTGTTTAGTGCCACCCCCTTGTGACACCTACCTGTGACGTTTCTAACACACACCTCTAGTTCACGCCTAGGCCACGCCTTCTGATTACGTACTAGTAACACGTGAATGCTGTTATCTTGTCTTCTCTCAGCTGTTACGCCTCCTATATTGGTTTCTATGGTGTAAATTAAGTATATAAGCTATGTATTGTCAATAAAATATGGCTCTATCCCTTCCTGGACCCTGTGTGGTGCCAGGAACCTGATATCCAGTTCCGGAACGATTCCTTTGTAAGGAATAAAACCCCTAAGAACTCTAACACCACGGACTCTGTCTCTTTCTTTCCGATTGAGTTATTATTGGTTAAGTACTTACCTGCATAGAAATTAAGACGGTAAATTATATATTTACAACATTTTGGCACCCGAATAGGGACCCCTCCCCCACCTCACGCGCCGGTTGGTGCGTTGCAAGCTCTGTCCCCTGCCATCAGTTAGAAGGAAACTACGCGTACCGGCAGGATTTCCTGCACCTCCCTCTGGCCCACGGAGGTGACGAAGACTGCGATCAGTACCCAGACGAGGCGGTGAGGAGTGCGGAGGATCCCGACCAGAGCCTAGCCGAAAGAAGCAAGGTCCGAGGTGTCAAGAGGCCCACCAGTTTTCCGAAGTTTTCCGAAGTTTTCCGAAGTATCCACGTGTCGAGTCGAGTCCAGTCCAGTCGAGTTTTCCGAGGCCTTCTGTTTCCGTGCTTCCCGGTGAGTACCATTGCTGGGACGTATCTAGACGGGTTTGGGTACACAAGTCCGGTCTGCACTGTTTTTAGACAGTGTATCTGTACTGTTTAGCAGTACATCCGTTATTTCAAGTTTCTGCACTGTTTTAGCAGTGTATCTGTGCTGTTTAGCAGTACATCCGGTATAGGGGGTAGTCATATATGTCTCAAATGTCATTTCATGTGATTAATGTCGTGGTATGAGTGTGACTGTTTTTGATGTGTATTATTGTGTTCTTGTGTAACTAGCTGTATTCAGTATTAAGTAGCAAGGATTGAGCATTCAGTACTAAGTAAACAAGATGCCGTTTTTCAACAAGTTAAAGCAGATAGGAACTAGGAAAGGGATACTAGAGGAAGAAATTCCTATCCCCCCTAGGGACACTCCAGGAAATTTTATGTACCACAAGCATGGCATAGATGCCATATTATATCTAGACTTATGGGCCGAGTATACTAAACATCTAGACGAAAGACACAGATGGCCTGTTACCGGAACATGGGATGCCGAGTGCATCATGAAGGTAGAGGAAGCACTATGGAAAAAGAAAGCCAGACAATCTCAGAAAGACGCCATAGAGTTTTGGCGTAAGGAATCATATAAGCGTGCTGAAAAAGAATTACGTAGAGAAGACCGACTTAGAGAATCAGATAAGGCCCAAGAAAACGAATTAGTTTCTGAAGGGATCCGAGTAAAATCAGAGCAAGTAGACCGTGCACGAAACAATCTCGTAAACGGTATGTATCTCGCGGCCGAGGGCTCGCCTGAGGCCATTTCAGAAATACCGAAAAATCTGCCGTCACCATTGGTTCCAACTAAAGTAACTCATAAGACCACTAAAGACATATTCCTGAACGCCTATCTAGAGGATGTAGCACCCGCCTACACCAATCTGCCTGTCCGCGCCCTGCCTAACGACAGGGACGGGGGTGGTAACATGCCCCAAGATCATATTCCACCACCTCCACCACTTCCCGTACCTAAAATTGATCTACCGAAACCACGTCTACCTGACCCTACTAAAAGACAAATTCACGTTCAGATACAGACTCCACAGAGGGATAATGTCCAGGCTACCGCCTCAGGAGGTGCGATGGGGGGTCTCAGGACCCCGCCATTAACACACAGAGTACAACTTAGGGATATGCAGAGTCCTTTCACGTTCAAATCACCCCGCCTCGACATACTTAAAGAAAACATTTCAGTTTGCAGATATGATCCAGTACCCGGTAAAGACGATAGAATGATGATGGCATCACTACGGTTAAGATCTGCTACGGATTTCCTGCTGTACTTTGCAGGAATGAAGGAGCGCCTAGATAGAATATATCAGTTTATTCAGACTGGGAAAGACCCTGACAGTATTAAGGATGCCATGGAGCATCAGAAAGTTGACGTTCAAGCACAGATACTACGTTTTTTCATAAATTGCCTAATAAGAGAACGAGACAGGCCTGGGACAGATCAGAGTGAATTAGATGCACTGAACAAGTGGGGTCAAAATATATCTGAAGGAAAACACGACAAGGGGACTTGCATAGCCAGTATGTACAGGAAAATAAGAAAGGAAGTGATAGAAATACACAAAGAAGAGAAAGAAAAGGCTTCCTCCGAGGAGGAAGAAGAACCTGAAGAACAAGAAAGGACTACAGACACTATAGCGTATGTAGGTAAGGGAACTTACCTTAGGAAAGGCACTCGTCCAGAAAGCAGGAGAGTTTTTCTCTCTGCCTTAACAAACCCGAATTCTTCTGAACATCAGTTCCAGGAGACTGATAAAAGGCTCCGAGAGAGAATGGGGTACCATGTACTCAATTCTATGGATGAACAAGAACTAGCCCGGTCAGCCATATTATGGACTGAAAATCCGGATATATATAATGATGACACCGTAGCACAGACATTCCTGAACCTTTCCCCAGATGAGCAGAAATTAGCAGGTGTATACATGATTCAGCACCTCCTCACGAAATACAGAAACCAACATTCTGATCCAGGTCCCTTACACGAAACATTAGAAGCACTACTCATGGATAGATGGAGAGGTCTCAGTACCAAGTTAATACAAATAATTCTAGAACAACAACATAGATATAACACTTTCATAAGCTCTGAATATGTTCCCGCTCCGCCCCCAGAAAGAAAAATGTATCATATGGAACGCCTGAGTGGCATTGAAAGTCAGAACCCCTTACGAGAAGTACACCCAGTTATGGGTGAGGATCATAACTTGAAACGTGTGTATGTACACACGCCACTGACTAAGTTAGAACTGTTAGAAATGAAGAAACTAGTCCCGTGCCATGATAAAGACCCCGCAGGTTTTCACAGAGAGCTTAAAGACATGTTACTAATGGGGGATTACACATATGAAGATATCATGAAAATGTTAAAGGTACTGCTGCCCACGGGCATCTACGAGAAACTAAAGGAAAAAGAATGGGAGGTGGGAGAGAAAAAGATTGTATGGGCGGAAATAGAAGACGAAGAGAACAAACGTGTCCCAGGGGTAGGCCTTGGGGACAAAACTAAAGCATTACCAGGTTTGATAGTACAGGTTCTGCCAAGATTGCTGGCAACAAGAAAGGAAGACTGGGATGCAATCTCAGCATGTAAACAGAAACCCGACGAAGATACTAGTGACTTCTATTCAAGATTCGAGAAATGTTTTATTATTAATAGTGGTCTTAAACCAAGTAGCGAGTCATACCCGCATCTTTTTGTATCCAAGTTAGTTGAGAATTCCCTGTTAGCAGTCAAAAATCGTGTATACAAGGTTGAGAGTACATTGCAAGCAAATACGCCATCACAGATGTTACAAATGTTACAATACCATCAGAACAGAATTAGAGAAGAACAAGACCAGGAACAGAAACGTATGAAAGACACGAAAATGAAAATGTTAGTAGCCCAGTCGGTCCCAACCGACGGCCACAGAAAGGGTATGACCCAGACAGGTCACGCCGCAGCTCCCGTTAAAGGGACATGCAACTATTGCAAGCAGCCAGGTCACTACGTACATGAATGTCCAGTTCTGAAACATAACATATCAACAGGTAAAACTAAAGAGAGACCGCATCCACCAAGACAAGATCAGGTCCAGCAACAGACCTCACAGAATGTACAGCCCATGCAGAATACGCAGCCTATGCATGCTTCACCTCATACAGCACAGACAGTAGCGGTATCACAGCCACAGCCCATTGCCGCGACTCAACAAGTTTCTCAACAGATGTACCAGTATGCCCAAGCTGCTTATCCCGATTACCAACGATACGCATGAAACAGCCTAGAGAGGGAGATGGGTTTGCCTCTTATTGAAATTCCTGTAGATCAAGAAGGTCCTTATGTACACAGTCAAGTATTGGGAAAAGACAGAAAGTTTTTAATTGACACAGGGGCAAGCCGCACCACAATCAGCCATGATGAAGTCCCAGGGGCACCCCTCTCAGGCTCACAGAATGTTTCCCTTGGTTTTTCAGGACAGCCCATTGTAAATGAAGTATCAGAACCAGTCCCCCTGGCCGTGGGTCCATTATCACGAGTTACAGACTTATTACTTACGAAATCATGTCCAGAAAATCTGTTAGGAATAAAAACGTTGAAGGCTCTAGGAGCCATAATTTGCTGTTCCCCGGAGGGAGTTAGACTCTTTCTGCGGGATTTCAAGGGTCATTATGTTTTACGGGAGTTCGATGTCAGATTGAAAAATTTACCAGATTACTTGTGGGCAAAAGGCCCAACTGATGTAGGCTGTATGCATATCACACCATACCGTGTTACACTCAAGACAGGAGTTGTTTTACCACGAATCAGACAATACAAGTTACCACCCGATGCTGTAGTGGCTTTACTGGAAATCATTGAAGAGCTCATTGCCCAAGGAGTGGTCGTAGAGACCGACTCCAATATCTGTAATTCACCCATCATTCCAATTCTTAAACGTACTGACCCCAATGCACCGCCAGTATATCGGCTGGTGATTGATCTGCGAGAGCTGAATAAATGCATTGTACCACAGTACCCTGTGGTCCCTGATATCTCTTCCCTATTGACTGCTATTGATTCAGAAGCAACGTTCTTCACTGTAATTGACCTTAAGAACGCTTTCTTCAGTGTACCTATTGATCCAGAGAGCCAATATCTCTTCGGATTCAGTTTAAATGGACGAAGTTTCAAATTTTCTCGCGCACCTCAAGGATTCACAGAAAGCCCCAGCATCTATAGTCAAGCACTGAAAAGACAACTAGATTGTATTCAAATGCCAGTTAACACCGCTTTACTGCAATACGTCGATGATCTGCTGATCACCGCACGAAGTGAGCCCGAATGTGAACAAGCATCACTGACAGTTTTACATTTCCTGGCCGACAAGGGACACAAGGTGTCTCCTTCGAAGCTACAATTCTGTGTTCAGCAAGTTGTGTACTTGGGTCACTTGCTGTCCAAAGTGGGGAGACAGCTCACTCCCGATCGCATTCAGTTAATTGTAAATATGCCACAACCCCAGACACAAAAGGAAGTGCGGGCCTTTATAGGCCTCACCTCGTACTGCAGACAATGGATTCCTCAATATGCATTTCTAGCTAAACCGCTCATCCAGTTAACGACACAGGAGGCAGCGACTTCGACTGTCCTCCCTTGGACTCAGGAACACACACAAGCCTTTGAGGAATTAAAGAGAGCATTATGTCGAGCACCAGTTTTAGCGACACCATGTTACAGCAAACCGTTTACACTTTTTGTTACAGAACGTGATTGCACAGCATTGTCTGTCCTCACCCAAGATCAAGCAGGTTCACATAAGCCTTGTGCTTATTTTTCAAGTACATTGGATTCAGTAGCCCAGGCACTCCCTGCGTGCTTAAAGTCGGTAGCAGCAACAGCATTAGCAATCAGACAGAGCGATTCAATTGTTTTAGGCCATCAGTTAACAGTACAAGTTCCACATTCTGTAGAGGTTCTTTTAAACAGAACCCAGACTCAGCACTTGACTATAGCACGACTGACAGGTTACGAATTAACGCTATTCCAGCCACACATAGAAATCAGACGCTGCAGCATTCTGAACCCCGCAACGCTGTTACCTTCAAATATGACAGATCCAGCCCCGCATGATTGTTTAGAGATCATTAATGTAGTAACAAAGCCTCGACGAGACTTAACAGATGTTCCACTGACAAATCCGGACCTGACACTTTATGTGGATGGTTCATGTATGAGAACAAGTACAGGAGAATTAGTGGCCGCGTATGCAGTGACCACTGAAACCGAAATAAAAGAAACACATCGTATTGACACACTGTCCGCTCAAGCGGCAGAGCTTATTGCTCTGACCCGAGCCTGTATATTAGCCAAAAACAGAAATGTCAACATATACACTGATTCCCGTTATGCGTTCGGAGTTGTACACGACTTCGGAATGTTATGGCAAGAACGAGGTTTTCTGACCTCTCATGGTGCCAAAATCCAACATGGCCCCCTCATTCAAGCACTGTTAGAAGCAATACATCTGCCTTCAGGCATATCCGTCATGAAGTGTAAAGCACATACTAAAGTTACAGATTCTGTTTCCCAGGGTAACGACCTGGCAGATCAGACAGCAAAACATACAGCATTAACTCACACTCAGACAACTGACATGACAAAGACAATAGGACCGACAAATTGTATGACAGTCAGAGATCCCACACTAGATGTTATCGATATTCAGACACATGCTACCCCAGATGAAATAAAGAAATGGATTGAACTAGGAGGGATCCAGACAGATCAAGGGTGGATGACGAAGGGAAAATCTACATGGTTTCTCCCTGATTCTATGGTTCAAGTCATGATCAATACAGCACATAGTCCAGCACATCTAGGAGAGAAAGCGATGTTAGACAGTTTACAAAATCTTTGGAGCAATAAACACTTACGAGCAGCAGCAAAACAGAAAGTGCGTACTTGCATGATCTGTTGCCAGTTCAATCCAGGTAAAAGCGTCCCTGTAGAGCAAGGTGGATTTCATCCTCCCGATCACCCTTTTGAAGTCCTCCAGATGGATTATATCCAGATGGACCGTTGTCGAGGATTCAAATATGTCCTCGTAATTGTTTGTGCACTGTCCCGTTGGACCGAAGCATATCCAGTCCCAGATTACACTGCTCCGACCACTGCCAGGCAGCTGGTTCGTGAATTCTTCCCACGGTACGGCATGCCTCGTGTCGTGTACTCAGATAACGGTCAGCCATTCTCATCCGAATTAATGAAGCAAGTTTCCTTGCTGCTAGGATATCAATGGAAATTCCATTGTGTCCGACATCCCGAAGCCGCAGGCCTTGTAGAGAGGCATAATCAGACATTAAAGACCCGCCTTGGAAAAATATGTCAAGAGAAAGGGGTCGACTGGATAGTCGCCCTGCCAGTGGCACTGTTCTATATGAGAATGGTTGCCCACTCGAGATGAGGACTATCCCCGTACGAAGTGGTTTTTGGTAGACCACCGAATATGTGGGGGACGCCCATTCCTAAGAAAATTACTGATGTTGATTGCAATATGTTGACAGATTACCTTGCCTCCTTGATGTCTGCACTCCAATCATGTCGTTCACAGGTTGCCGCAGCCTTCCCTGACAACACTGATGTAAAGCCGCATGATGTCCGTCCAGGCGACCTGATTTTAATAAGGAACTTTGACAGGAAAAGTCCGCTGGAGCCCCGCTGGAAAGCACCGAAGACCGTTCTACTTACTACGAGGACAGGTGTGAAAGTGGAGGGCAGAAAGGGGTGGATCCACACGAGCCATATCAAACTATGCAATGAACTGAAACCCGACCCAGGCTCGTCCACCCCTTCCAAAGACTGTATCGAGCCCAGTGACTTTAAAGTTTCCGACCGAGAGAAAACTCCCCAAGAAGAGTACAGATCAAAGCTCCGATCTAGCAAGTCAGACAGTTTAATTGTTTAAGTCCTCCCCTAGGTGAATCGGTTAAATAGTTTCTGACATGTATCCCCTAGATCGAGATAGAGAGAGAGAGAGACAATTCAAGAAACGTACATACTGCAAATCACTGCGTAGTCACTGTATAGTGACATTGTTAATAATGTTTTTTCTAAGTATTCTGATTATTGTTGCAAGCATATTACTTCCTATCTACTGTCCTATTTTCAAGCGTGAACAATCTGCTTACAATGTTTCTGCTGAACATTCTTTTGGCGAGTTACCTCCACATGAACTCTCTTACAGACTTGCGCTGCGCAACAACACATTCATTAGTATGCTACACCATTCCCATCAGACTAATAATGCTACAAACTGCTGGATATGTGGCCGACTCCCTCCCTACCAGAATTACAAGGGAGCTCTGCCCCTCTTTCTGTATCCGTTCACTCACAACGGCTCCTGTGGTGCATGGTTTAAAATAATTAATTCCTTAGATCCTGATATTGCTGTTTCCGACGGGAGCTGGGCTTGGGGAAACTTGAACTTAGTCCTGCTCAACGTCTGTTACCCTGATAAGGAGGGACTCCCCACTAGAATAGGAACTGATCTAGAAAATGAAGTATATGGTTTAAGTAATTACACAATTAACCTTATGATTCTTACAGTTGAATCCGAAGCTGCACCAGTTCTGCCCGCTATGTCAGTATTACCAGTCACTGGTGAATTATGTGTCAGGAAGAAAGGTTCAGTACACTTAGGTCATAGTAAATGTACTACTGTGGTCGAATTCAGTGATCATGGTAAATCGTCCTTTAAAGCTACCCGTCATTCTTATTTTGTTTGTGGTCATACCGCATACATACGTCTACCTCCAGATTGGGATGGTACCTGTTATATTGCATTCCTTCTGCCACCTGTTTTTCTAGCTCCTCCTGATTATCACAGAAATACAAATCTAGTAAAGAATAGACTCAGAAGAAATATTCCGCTTGTCGACTACACCGAAACGGCATGGGAACAGTACACCGATTTTAATAAAGGATTCTTTTTTTTTTTAGGCCCTGTCCAAAATAGTAAACTAATACGCAGATTAACTAGAACACTTGAAGCAGTAGTCAATGAAACTGCCTCCGCCCTAGGTAACTTAACCGAAGAACAGTCCGCCATGCGGGTTGTTGTCCCTCAGAATCGTCTTGTTATTGACGTCATCTTGGCAGATAGAGGTGGAGCCTGTAAGGTCATCGGGTCAAGTTGCTGTGTTTTCATTCCAGAAAACGCGCCATCTGTATACAAAGCTATTACACGTCTTCATAAAATTGCTAATCTGATACATCAGAATCCAGGCACCTGGACTTGGTCCGGTTGGTTCTGGACAACGTTAACAGCTTGGGGATGGAAGATCCTATCCTTCCTAGGCATTGGCCTAGTCCTAGTATTCAGTTGCTGCCTGTGCTTACAGTGTGGGCCAGCGATTTGTGGACTGTGCGCCACTTCATGCATTGAACATTCCAGTTTTCTTTCAAGACGTGAAAGAAAGAAAGAAGAGCAAATGATGTTACAAGAACAAACTGATCGATTCATGAGGATCGATATATCATGAAGGGTCCGTAGGGAACAAGGAGGGAATGAGGAAATATAAATTTTATGGTCAAGTTGTGTTCCCTAGCGTGTACCCCACCGTCTCCATGTACCAGCTTAAAGTGCATGTAACTTCCCTCCTGTGCCAGCTATGAAGACGCAAATACATTTGCGTCCAACGTTAACATGTCCTCTTTCAGACCCACCCTGGATGGGTTGAATAGTCCGTTCCTAAGTATGCTATGCCAACGTCTTTTTGTAGTGTACTTTACACGTTTTTCAGCTCTGGCAAAGTAGGCCCTGAATTTCTGCCATCGAGCCTTTTTTCTGGCTTCTGACTCTGAAAGCCTCAGCCCAGGCTGCCTCTGTACCCGTGAACTCTGACTTACTTCCAGCGCGGCCCACCGCGTTTAGCTCAGCCTGCTGCCTGCCAAGACTGACTACAACCTTCGAATTATCTGTTCCGCTCCTCGAAAATACATTCCTGCCTACTAGTTTAAGTAAACATCCCCCAGCTGCAGAGCCAAAGGGCCGGCCTGTCTCCATGCAAGTAATTCATAGCCACTGTTACCATGCTCCCATGGAAGGCCCATTCCCCCACGCTTCTCATGCAGACACTCAGGCGCTTATACACGCACTTACAGTCAATATAGAATAGCTTCTGCCCCAGAGACCTTTCCGTTCAGATAATATGGTTCCCAAACATCAGATATCAGATATGATAGAAGTACGAGTTGATCTGACATGCCAGACTTCTGTCTCTTTCCGTCAGTGTAAATGTCAAGCTCCCTGCACCCTCCAGTTTCACGTCAATCACACGTCATGCAGCTGCGCGCGCATCCAAGCTTCCGATTTCTGCTGACATTGCAACATTTCTGTTTAGTGCCACCCCCTTGTGACACCTACCTGTGACGTTTCTAACACACACCTCTAGTTCACGCCTAGTCCACGCCTTCTGATTACGTACTAGTAACACGTGAATGCTGTTATCTTGTCTTCTCTCAGCTGTTACGCCTCCTATATTGGTTTCTATGGTGTAAATTAAGTATATAAGCTATGTATTGTCAATAAAATATGGCTCTATCCCTTCCTGGACCCTGTGTGGTGCCAGGAACCTGATAACCAGTTCCGGAACGATTCCTTTGTAAGGAATAAAACCCCTAAGAACTCTAACACCACGGACTCTGTCTCTTTCTTTCCGATTGAGTTATTATTGGTTAAGTACTTACCTGCATAGAAATTAAGATGGTAAATTATATATTTACAACAAGACCACCTCTGGCAAGAAGGCAAAGGAGGGCAGTGTAGAGCCCACCCCAGGCAAGAAGGCAAAGGAGGGTAGTGTAGAGGCCAGCCCTGGCAAGAAGGCAAAGGAGGGCACGGTAGGGGGTACACCTGGCAAGAAGGCAAAGGAGGGCAGTGTAGAGACCACCCCTGGCAAGAAGGCAAAGGAGGGCAGTGTAGAGACCACCACTGGCAAGAAGGCAAAGGAGGGCACGGTAGGGGGTACACCTGGCAAAGAGGGGAAGGTGGTCCAGAGACGTAGCCAGACCAAGCGTTCCGCGGGTTCCAGCACATCTCCAGAGGTAGTGCCAGAGTCTGCACCTGATGTGGGACAGTTGGAGTGTGTGTCAGTTGTGTCATCACCACTTCCATCAACCCCAAGACAGGGAAGCCAATTCATATTCCCAAAAAGTGGAAGGGCACCCAGCCAACCTCACCCACCCACACTGTGTCAGAGGTCTGCATGACTACACCTCCACGTTCCACTATGCTACCTGGTCCACACAGCCCTCCAGCTTGCCAAGCCACTGTTAGTCCCACAGCACCTGGGGCTCTGTCACCACAGTCAAGTAGGCCTGCTATCCCCGACACACAGCCAGGTACAAGTCCGCATGACAGCCAGGAGTGAGTTGACATCACCCTCATACGCCTGTGCATCATACAGGTGTGCTAGTCATGTACATTGATTTTTATATGGGTGTGTTGCTGGCCCTGTTGCTCTGCTGTGCTGGCCTCTCACCTGCCATGGACACTGGCCCTGTTGCTCTGCTGTGTTGGCCTCTCACCTGCCATGGACACTGGCCCTGTTGCTCTGCTGTGCTGTACTCTCCCCTGCCATGGACACTGGCCCTGTTGCTCTGCTGTGCTGTACTCTCCCCTGCCATGGACACTGGCCCTGTTGCTCTGCTGTGTTGGCCTCTCACCTGCCATGGACACTGGCCCTGTTGCTCTGCTGTGCTGTACTCTCACCTGCCATGGACACTGGCCCTGTTGCTCTGCTGTGTTGTCCTCTCACCTGTGCCATGGACACTGGCCCTGTTGCACTGCTGTATTGGCCTCCCACCTGCAATGGACACTGGCCCTGTTGCTCTGCTGTGTTGGCCTCTCACCTGCCATGGACACTGGCCCTATTGCTCTGCTGTGTTGGCCTCTCACCTGCCATGGACACTGGCCCTGTTGCTCTGCTGTGTTGGCCTCTCACCTGTGCTATGGACACTGGCCCTGTTGCTCTGCTGTGTTGGCCTCTCACCTGCCATGGACACTGGCCCTGTTGCTCTGCTTTGCTGTACTCTCTCCTGCCATGGACACTGGCCCTGTTGCTCTGCTGTGCTGTACTCTCCCATGTGGTATGGACACTGGCCTTCCTGTTTGTGTTTCACCTGTGCATGGTATCTGGCATTTGTACATAATGTTGAACCTTGCTGTTGTCTACAATTGTTGTACCGCTACATCTGTGCAATCTGTGAATAAATACAGTTACTTCTGTTGTGTGTTTTGTCAGTGTCCTTCCTGATTATAGTTCTGTTTCTGTTCGCATTTAATTGCCTGTGCACCATGCTCCAAGTATAACTTCAACATTGCATGGCGCTTTGCAGGCATCATATTTTTGGACAGGGGTGACAGGGTCTTCAGGCCATTCTGAGCCTGCAAATGTTGTCATGTGTGATGGCTATTTTACCTGCCATGCAGCCATCTTGTTAATGTTTTGCTACTGTTCACATGTCTGGTTGGGGGACACTGCCAGCACAGGATGTGGTGCTGTGCAAATGTTTAAGAGCTGGCTGGGATATGTCATGAAGTATGTGTGTGGTTTCCTTTCTGTGTGCCCTGCCTTGTATGTGTATGGTCATCTTTTGTTGGCCCTTGGTCCTGGTACCATTGCCCACATGAGATGTGTGGTCTTGGGTGTTACAGAGGTGTGCAGTGTGAAGGGTGTGAGTTTGTAGTGGATGTAGGTGTGCTCCTGTATTGTGGGGGGGACACATGTGTCACCCAGGAGTTGTATTCCTGTTGTTTGTTTTGTCTTGACCTGTGTAGAGGATTGTATGCACTTGTGTGAGCTGTTTGTAGTGCACTGTGCTGTGTGTTGGTGTATCCATGATGTTGTGTGTGACTCCTCCTTGTTGTGTTTGTAAGTGTGAGTTGCACATCAGTGTTGTGTTTGGTTGATCCTCAATGTGTTCTTGGGTGTTTTGTGTAAACTGTGTCGCCCTGCTGCTCCAGACTGCCATTGTGTTTGTCATGTATTGCAGGCACATGGTGGTTTTTCCACTCCTGGTGTGTGTGGTTTTGGACCATCGACTATGTGTGCCACTTGTGCCTGGCCATTGTGGGTATTCCCTCTCCCTATTTGTGTGTGGTACACCCCTTACATGTCTGCTACTGACATGCAGGCTGTTTCACTTTGATGTCAGCTGTCCCCTTGGTTTCCATGTGTGTGTGTGCCTCCACATCACTTCATTTGTGGGCTTGTGCTTTGGGTGCAGTTCTTGGGCCATGAGTGTTATTCCACTCTGGACATTGCCCCAATGGTTTATGTGTGCTGTCCTTGTGCTATTGGTCATTCTGTAGTGGTCATGTGCACTTCAGCTGTGTGTGCTGGCCAGTGCTCTGGTGGAGGTGGCTGGGCTCTTGTATCCCAGAATGGTCCATGTGTAGTTGTTGTGTTGGATGTGTGGATGTTAGCTGCGGTATTGCTTCAGTTCCTAGGTGTGCTGTTGTATTTGTGCAGTGCTGATTTGTGGTGTGTGTGATGCAGTTGTATCGATCATGTGTGCGTGTGGCTATTGTGCTTGTTATGCACACACATGCAGTGCTGTGTGTATGTGGCCTTGGCATTGCCTGATGTGCATCCCCTGATGTCTTGTGGTGTTTGTTGATTTGGGTTTCATGTGCATCTGTGGTCGGTTTGATGTGGCAGTGTGTGTTTGTCCAGATGCATTTCTTGTGTGATTGGTGTTATGGTGTGTGTGTTTTGTTCCTGAGTGAAATTGCTGTGTAATCCTGCTGTGTCTGTGCTCCCGTTGCTTTTCCCCAGTTTGGCTGACTGGGTATGTCTGTTTCTGTTGGAGTTCAGTACGTGTTCCTGTAGTGTTTGTGTGTTTTTCTTGTGCATCCATCAGTTGAGGCATCCCTGTGTGTGTGTTGTGTTTGTAGCTACACCCAGGGTGTGTGTTTGTTTGTGTGTGTATGTGCTGGCAAGGATTGTGAGGCTTCAGTGTGTGTGGCACTGGTGTTGTGTGTTCCTTGTCAGCCACTCCTGCAGTGACTGTGTACCCTGGTTGTGTGTTGTGTGTTGTGTGGTGCAGAGGGTGTGCGTTGTGCTTGTTGTTGCAGTGCTTGTTGCTGTGCCTGGGTGGTGCACGGGATGGGCACCTGGCCTGTCACTTGTCGGGGTGTGTTGATGTGTGGTTGGGGTGGTGTGTCCCTATAGTGTTTGTGCCCTGCCCATGCCTTGGAGTGGCCCTGCCTTCTGCATAGTGCGCATGGTTTGACCGCGGCGGTGACGTGACCGGGACCGGGACGTTGCTGCTGGTTGGCGGACGATGTGTGTTCCGGATACAGAGGGGTGCCTTGTTGTCAGGTGGGTGATGTTTGAGTGCCCTTGTGGATGTGTTGTGACCCCCAGCAGGGTGTCTGTGTGGTGCTTGGGCCCTGAGTCGGCATGTGTGTTGTGTGTTGCATATGTGTAGTTGCGTACCTGCGGCGCCCCATCTGGCGGTAGTGTTGTAGCAGGTGCATCACCGGATGCATATGGAGGGCTGGGTCCATGGCGTTCATGACCGGGTCTCGTATTTCGCGCTCCACTGTCGACTTTCCGCATGCTCAGGCTGAGGGGTTTCTCCGCTGCGGTGCGTCAGCTTGTTTGGGCCATCCTAATTTGTCGAGCGGGGCAGACGTCATTCGGCACGGCAGAGAGTCTCGATTGGCTCCTGCCGTCGCGGTGGTGGGCGCACTTTGATGGCGGTGCACGTCGCTCCACGGTGGACGGGAAATGACCTATGTTTCGCTATACTAATGGGGCGGACGTGAGTACCGCTGCTCGAGGGCGGAAAAAGCTGTTTTTCCACCCCGCCACCACCGCGGTGGTGCCACCGCCCGGCGTCCTAATGGACCCCCAAATCTCTGAACCCTATTGCGAATTTAATTCCATACGTGGTTGTGTTCATTTTGAGGAAAACAAAATGCTACATGATATTCTGTGCAGACTTTTGAAAAAGTCAGACTTGATCTGTACCTAATTACACATCTAACACTTTTTGACTCAATAAAGATATATATATATAGGTTTATAGGCTAAGTGCCCGTTCACAAACAAATGCTTAAAACTACACTTGAAGATTTTCACTCCTGCAGTAGCATATTGCTATGTATTTCAGGTATTTACAAACCTTTCTTGGGCGATGTCTGAAAAGCTGCTCCAATTGCAGATTTCCAGGTGTAATAATGGAAAAACTTTGGGGCATATTACCAACGATTAGCGATATTTATCGCTAACTAGGCTTAGCAACGATTTTCTTATCACTAAGCATTGCCGGAAATTATCGCTGAGATAACGTGCTATTAGCTACGTTTATCTTCAAAGCGATAATTTTTCCGGCGATAGCGTGAATATCGCTGAGAATACAGCGATATTCACGCATTAGCGACTAAATGCTCTTAGCCATGTTATCCACCTCCCATTGGATAACATGGCTAAGAACTGGTCTGGGCAGGTGTTAGTTTTTGTGGATATTCGCGCTTAGCGCGAAAATTGCCATCGCTAAGCCTGCCTTGCTAATAGGCGTTAGCGACGTTAGCGACTCCTTTCAGTCGCTAATGGGTTGGGAACGCCCACTTTTGCATGTCATTAGCGTAACATGCAAAGCGGGCCCCAGACTGCTCGCTATCGCCTCAAAGCTGTCGCTAACATCAGTTAGCGACAGCTTGCTAATTGGGCGATAGTATTATCGCCGCTTAGCGGCCGAAAACGGCAGCTAAAGCGGCAAAAATAGCATATCGCCAGCATTGATAATATGCCCTTTTATGCTTTTTAGGTCTTGTGCATGCACTCTCTCTTGTGAGACTCTTGTATTCTATGATGGACTTGGTACCCGGCCATTGCTAAATGTTTGTTTAGAGCGCTGTCACTCTTCCTTTCTGCCTTTTAATTGGGCAGTGCGTGCTATGTGTCACTTCCTTTTCAGTCAGCACTCACTGCATGGACCAAGCAGAGATTACTGAAATGTTATTAGTGTCACTACGCTGCTTAGATTGTGATTCAGATACTATTTCTGGCAGTCAGCACCGGCCGCATCATAGCGCTTTTTTTACCTTCCTCCACCCGCACCTCCGTTTCTTCCCTCCTTATTGCCCTAATTTGTTTCTCCCTCCTGAGGCCACCATTACCCACCCTTACGCAATTACCAAAGCCAAAAGCTCGCTCAAAGGCATGGCCTAGCATTTTTTCAATTTTCTTGTCTGCTTCCAGAGTTGTGTGTTTTGTCCCCAAGGATGATGTTGGAGAGTATTTTTATAGGAAGCTGCATGACAATGCTCCCGGAAACCAGCGCAGGTCTAGCAGGATGTTTCGGACATCATTTGTAAAATGCAATTTGTGCTGCATGTGTCACTAAAAGACGCTTTGTCAATGCGTATCTTTCTGGTGAATGTCTCTGAGGAGCAGCCCACTGATAAATACTCAATTTTTGGGCCACCGCTTGTGGGTATTCACAAATATATTCATGTAGGAACAAGTGTACTAGTGTTAATCATTTATAATATTCATGTAAAGCTGCAACTCTTCCAAAGAGCCTTAATGGGGATGGTGGAAAAGTACAAAAAATCATACATTTTCTCATGTGCACAGCTCAAAAAATGTCATATTTTAATGTTCTATTACTATAGATGAGTGATGTGTCTACTTTCTTTTTTTCTGGTTTAAATGTTTGTCATTTAATTTGTTTCATTCTATTATGTTTCTATATGCACAGATTATCAATACAGGTTGAGTTTTTTGTTATCACTGGGAAGAGATTTGTAAAATGCATTAGCCAAAGAGAAACAAGCTCTGTTATTCCAAAAAAGATCACTGCAGTCCCAGCAGTCACAAACTATTGCTGAACTCGTCAGAAAAACATCCCCAGCTCTTAGACTGGAAGACAGCTCCAACAACCGCAAAGAGCTCCTCAACATCATCAATGAATTCTCTAACCCCTCAGACGCCACTAGCTCCATTTCTTCTTCGCAAGAACTCTGAAAAAACATCCCAAATTCTTTAACAACAAAATCCTCAATATCTACAGCAACTTCAACCCCACACAACACAAGACACAAGAACTCATCGACCAGCTGCCCCCACACCACCACCATATCAGACTACCAGATTACAAACTGGAAACCCCTCACCCCAGAAGACACAGCTGAAATCTTGAGAATATCTACTCCACACCCCCAACTGGCCGCTGCCACCACCATATCTTCAACCTTGGAGGAACTCTGATCAGTTCTCACCTAACTGCCATCATCAACACCTCCATTCAAAGAGGAATCTTCCAGGGAAACTGGTAACATGCAGAAATCATAGCTCTCTTGAAAAAAAACACAGCAGACCCAAAGGAGCTTCGCAATTACAGACCCATCTCACTCCTGCCCTTCTTACCCAAAGTCTTGGAAAGAGCTAGCAACCAACAACTCTCTAACCACCTCGAACATCACAACCTACTTGACATCTCGCTGTCTGGATTCTGCAACAACCACTGCCTGGAAACTGCTATCATCCCAGCAACTGACGACATGTGGCCTATTATGGACAAAGGAGAAACCACCTCACTTATACTATTCAACGTTTCCACAGCCTTTGGCACAGACTGCCACAACACCTTTATCACAAGACTCCACAACTCTAGAATGCATGGTCCCAACCTAAGATGTCTAGCCTCCTTCCTTTCCGTCTGGACCATGTTAATCCTGCTCCCAACCTGCACCTTCAAACCCAATAACCTCATTTGCATAGATCCACAAGGCTCATCACTACGCCCTAACCTCTTATACATTTACATGAAACCACCCACCCATCTTATAAGATTCCATGGAATTAACATTGTATCCTATGCAGAGGACACCCAGCTCATCCTCTCCCTCAGGGACAAGACCAACTTTAACACCTGCATGTCCAACATAGCAAACTGGATGAAAATTGACTGCCTAAAGCTTAACAGAAAAAACTGAAGTCCTGATCTGCAATAAAAGCTCTCCATGGGCCTACTCCTGCTGGTCAACAGACCTGGGTCCCACGCCCACCCTCACTGACCACACCGAAAACCTATGTATCATCGTGGACGTCAAACTCGCAATGACAAAACAAATAAACACTGTCACCTCCTCCTGCTTCTTCATCCTATGCATGCGCTACAAAATATTCCATTGGTTACCTACTGACACGAGAAGCATGGTCACCTAGGCCTTCATGACCAGCAAACTGGATTATAGCAGCACACTCTGTGTCGACTTCACAAACCTACTCGTACAAAGACTCCAGACTACCCAGAACACAGCTGCCAGACTCATCCTCAACATTCCCCACAGAGTATATATCATGCCCCAGCTCACTGGCTACCAGTCTAGAGTGATGCCATTTGACACTGCTCACCCACACATATAAAGCTCTCCACAACGTCAGACCTGCCTACCTCAGCCACTGCCTCAACTTTCACCAACCCACCAGGCAACTGTGCTTATCCTCTCTGCTTCTCATGCACATAGCCCACATCCATAGGAGAAAGTCAGAATAATGCTCCTTTTCCTACATCCCTGAACAGGGATTCAGTCCTCTCTTGACGGCAGGAAATCATTGAACATTACCAGAGTAGGATGGGTCTGGGGAATTTGTAAATTTCTAATGGATCATAGATTTGTAGTTGTTCACAAACTTTATGAACTGACCATAACTTGCAAATCCAATAACCAACCAACACAATCCAATACCGAACCATTGGAAGGCTTTTACTTCAATGTAATATCACACCATCAAGGGGTATTATGTGAGAGCAAACAATGTCTGACTCCAGTGTTATCAATTGTGAATTCCTTGCAGTCGTACACCCAGGCCATACCATATGTACACAAACTTACACTTGAAATGGCTTTCATAATTAGGCCTACATGTTTCCTCTGTCCGCTTTGGCCATTACATTTAATCTGGTAAAGATACTTATCGAACCCGTTCCTCCTCAACCCGAATTATCTGCTCGTCTCATGGTGAGATTGAGTTGACCATTGTTGTCCTTCTATTCTGACACATTCTCCACTCCCATTTTGGAGTCCAGGAGGGTGTCGGGCATAAATTATTCAGCAGGAGGCTATGCAGAATTCCCTAACAGGAAAATCTACGATGGTGTTAGTGGGCTTCCCACTGGTCCATAGCTTTGGTCCCTTATCCATGATACCCCTGTGAATGAAACTTCCCTTTTACCAAACGTGTACCACAAGAAAGATGTGGTCACCTTTACTGTTGACCACATCAATGCTACAGCTGTTCTCCCTCTGTGCTGAGGAGTCTTTGATTTCCATTATTCATGACGAGCTCAGCTCGTCATGAGCATACAATCAATGTACTGCATGACGAGCTGAGCTCGTCATGAGCATGGAAGGGGTTAAGAACAATTGACAGGAACTGCATCATGGCATTTTTTCTTTACCCATAATGTTTTACTTGCAGTTTACTTGGTGCATTTTTGTTGCTGTTCTATTTTCGGTTTTGTTGTAGAACTTTGGCCCTGTCCCATTTCACTAACCCAGATATTTGTGTGCTCATTAAATGATTTGATGTTCTTTTTGTTATTGTTATTGTTTGTCACATTTACCCAAGCACTAACCTTACAATTTCTT
This sequence comes from Lissotriton vulgaris, assembly GCF_964263255.1. Lineage (NCBI taxonomy): Eukaryota > Metazoa > Chordata > Amphibia > Caudata > Salamandridae > Lissotriton > Lissotriton vulgaris. The sequence goes on from NC_141689.1 coordinate 659,584,434, forward strand.
TGAAAATAATTAGCTGTCTGTTCAACTGTATATACATATTTTACCATCAGTAGTTTTATTTTTATAGATGAGGCATCTTTTAGTTTGCTAATAACTTTAGTGCCCTTTCGCAAATCTTCACAAATCTTTCTGCTAAAAAATCAATCCTTTCTGAACAGTTTCACGGTGATCTGTCAAGTGCTACTGCAAAAACTGATGAACGGAATTACACCAAATTTGGCAGAAAACTACATCTTTGGTCACAGATTGACTTTTCACAATTCGGTCTAAATCTGTTCAGTAGTTTATGAGAAATTAAGGTTAAAAAATAACTGGATGGTTGGATTTGAGGGACTCTCATGGGAACAACAATTAAAAAATAGAGTGCTCTGATTGGCCCAGGGAGCTTTTTTACCTTGGACTATCTCACTCCCACGAGAATCAGACCCCCCCAGGAGCAAGGACTCTGATTGGCTACAAGCAACATGAGAGAAATGTTGCTGGCAGGCATTAAAGGAGTTGTGGTAATAGACCCCAGTGTGTGTGTGTGTGTGTGTGTATATATATATATATATAAATTCACTGAAAAAACCATAGGTTTGAGGCCTGATATAGTTAGGAATTAGCATTTAAAAAACCTTTGAAATTCAGAGAAAAAACATAGGTTTTAGGGGTTTTATAGTTAGGAATTAGCATTTAAAAACACCTTTGAAATTCACTGATAAAACCTTAGGTTTTAGGGGTGTTATGGTTAGTTGGACATTTCACTCGTACAAAACCATTAAAATTCCTCTGATATAGTTAGTTGTACTAACTATAACTCGCGCGCCAGCAATCCACTGTTGATGATGTCACCTATTACATCATTCATGACATGATCAGTGACATCACTGATGTCATCACTGATGACATCTAAAATGACATCACTGATGACATCACTGATGACATCATCCAGTGAATGTGGTTTGGTTTGATATTTCAATAAGTATTATATATATAGCAATGTGCATTGAAGACTGAGTGAATGCATAAGTGTCTGGATGGAGGATTTAGTAGCACTGTGATTGACTGTCTAAGTGACTAATTTAAAATGTTTCTCTAAATATATGGGATAGTGATTAAACAGTGTGAATATCTATATCACTCTATCTCTTGTTGCGTAAACTACTACATAAGTTGGTTATCAGCTATTTGAAAGTCTATATTACTTATTAATTAGTTAAGTGAGTATTTGTATGGGATAGTGAATGTGTGTGTAGTTGGTTGGGAGGTGTGTGTGACTGTCCAAAGATGTGTAAATAGTTGATTTAGTAGATAAATGAGGTTAAGACTGTATGTGGAGACAGTTGGTTGGATGAGTGAACGTCTTCATGGGTGTGGTGATGAGTAAATTTATTTCTCAATGATACATGTCCAACAAACTAGAAATATAAAAGGCATTGTATGTGACAGTTGTTGTATATAAGTAAGTATACATACAACTCAGTGATTGTATGAGTGACTGTATCGAAAACGTTATACATGCAATTGTGATTTTATAACACACTAAGTATGAGTTACTATCTGAGTTACTATATGAATAATTAAAGTGGTGTTTGTATAAGTGTGTAGCTGAGTAAATGTAAGTATAATCAATTATTTGCATAAGTGAGTAGGATGACTGCATAACTCAATATGATGTGTGCTGGTGTGTAATGTTGATTTATGTGTATAAGTATATTTATTAGTGTTCTATAGATCTTTTTTAGCATGTATAAGTGAATCTGTAAGTAAGTGTTTAGATTTGTGTGTAGATGTAGTAATCCCTGAGCGTTTTTTTAGTAACTTGTATTGGTGTGACAATGGTTTCAAATATGGTACTCCAAATTTTATGAGTGTTGAAAGGTTATAATAGTGTATGATGAGATGTATCAGATTGTCACATGAATGATGTCATCAGTGATGTCAATGACAATGTCATGAATGATGTAATATGTGACATCATCAGCAGTGGATTGCGGGCACGCGAGTTATACTTAGTACAACAAACTATATTGGAGGACTTTTAATGGTTTTGTACGAGTAAAATGTCCAGCTAACTATAACACCGCTAAAACCTATGGTTTTTTTAACGAATTTCAAAGGTTTTTTAAGCGAAGAGTTTCATTAATTTAAGTCATTAGATTTGTTTTGCAAAAAATGGCTGTGCAGCTTGATGGGGATCGTAACGTGGTGCCCTTTTGTTCTTACATTTCATCAGTGATGTAATATGGGACGTCATCACCAGTGCATTGCGGGCGCTCAAGTTATAGTTAGCTCAACTAACTATAATAGGCGAATTTCTCTGGTTTTATAGGAGTCAAATGTTCAACTAACTATAACGTCCCTGAAACCTGTGTTTTTTTAGTGAATTTCCATGGTTTTTTAAATGCTAATTCCTAACTATAAAGCCTGTAAAACCAATGTTTTTTTCAGTGAATATATATTTATATATATACCCACACATAGCAGTGTAGGGCTAGCCTGCCTCCTTAGGCATTGTGAGGGAGTGCAGTAGTGCAACCTGGATCAAAATAAAAAAGAAAATCAGTTGCTTTTGCCATGATCTTGTGGAACTCTAAAAAGATTCCTGCCATTTTTCTATTGAATATATGGGAAGGGGGAATGAGTAGTGCCCCTTCTCTGAGCCCATGTTGGGCCCCTAGGACCCCCATCCCTGAGGTTGGGGATATTTAGGTAAGGCCATGCTATCCCCCTCACCGAGCCTGTGAAGGCCCTGTGGACCCCATTTAAGAGGCTGATTTTTAGAAAAAAAGAAACAGGGGCTGCACTGCCCCCAAACATTAAAAGGCCCTGGGGACCCCATCCCTGTAGGCCATCACATTAATTAATAGGAAGGGTACATGCGATCCCCTCCCCAAATTTTCTTAAGTCCTGGGGACCCCATCCTCTAGAGCTGGCTCAGTGACTGTGTCCCATAAAGCGTCCCAAGCGTTTAGGGAAAACATTCAAGAAACGCAGAACCCCCGAAATGCCGCTGGAATAGGATTAGGGAGGCCGAATCGAAAGAAATAGGTAAGCAATCGCACACGATAATAGACTTTATGTCCCACGCACTAAAGGAGTTAACGAAATAGCGTAAATGCGCCAGTAATATGCCTGCCTTAAAACTCGATACCTTTACCGTTCAATCAAGTCTAATGAAATGCCGCTTTAAAGTTTAAAAATATGCGCAGTAATATGGAATGATGGCGAATAGCATCCCGCACAAATTATCGCCCTTTCACCAACGGCAATCTTTTGATAGTGAATACAGCCAAAAGACGTGACCGACGTAATGTTCGATAGAACGGTCATTCCAGAGCGGCACATAATGACTAAACAACACGCTGGATACAATCACCAGCACAAATGTTCTTAACAACTACAAATACGTAATGTGAAATCGAGCGGTACATAATGATTAAGAACACGCTCGTTATAATCACAAGCCTAAATATTCTCAAACAAATATAAATACGTATTGAAATTAGAAGTAAGGCGAATATAAATCTTTGTGGTAATATGCATAATAATACTATTAAAACGGAGATATGACTCACTGACAAAAACGCTGTTTGTCTTAAAAATAATAGCAATGTGTGGCACACCACAAGAAAGATTATTCTTGATAATATCAACAGACAAGAGTGTGCTTTTCAATACAGGCAGAGAAATTACAATCGCTACCCTTTCTCTTTCTACCACACAGTGTGAGGATAATCCCCTACACTTAACAAGACAACAAGACAGAAAAGCCAATTAAAAGGGCGTACATCAATGATTTGCCAGTTTATTAAATCTGGGTAAGTGCAATCAGAATTATCTGTGTGAACCATTAGGAATCACTCCTGTCAAAATATTATAGTAATATATGCATTTTCTTTTCAATTAATTACACAAATCAATATCGGTGGCTCCTATTACCAGAGTGCGAGCACCATTACCAATAAGTAGAAGGTATTGTCATTATTCATATATAATTTTGTGCAAATATCCTCAGAGCTCTTTTTTCTGTGGTACAATTTAAAAGAACGGTTATGACTAGTGAATGTGCTGTTTTCATTCACCCACAGATATCAAAATTCCTCCAATTATATTGAGAATTCTTAAAGTATGCAGTTCACCTAGAACCCGGATTACACAATCGGGCCCCTGTTCTTCCTTTATTAATCTGGAGGAAACATATAATCCCAGGTAATAATGCAATCGCTACATGCCACATATGAAATTTAGCGACAATATGGTTTAATTATTAGAACTACATAATCTGGAGCTAAGGAATGGTGCCTTTAGTATAATTTTGATTTTGTTTTTGACAATACCAATAAAGAAAACCCACTCATTATTTTGTCCTCGTCAGAGCCAACTAGGAGTAGATAGGATAACATTGCATCATGAGTAGACAGGATAATACTGAATTAAGAGCTATTAGGAGATGTTTTCTTAAATGAATTTAAGATAAATGTAGTTTTGCGATGAAATAGTAATTGTGTGTTTTCTTTTAGAACTGGTCCTGAAGAAGGTTTTTATTAATTTCTTCCAACGGAAACGCTGCGTCGACCTTTGTTCTTGTGAACATTTTAACCAACATTGTATTTTTGTGTATATGTTTTTGATCCTATATGTTTTTTAATAAACTGTATAAAAATCTTTTAATATTATTGTAAGAATATTTCTCTTTTGAATAAACACACACATGTATTTTTGAAAACACTTTGCCTGTCTTGCCTAAATTTGATTAATAGTGAATATACTATGTGATATGTATATGTACTAGTTGCTTTATATGTTGGCCTATAATGAGTTTGATGTCTCCGCAACTCGTGAGGTTTTGATTTATTGTGAGATTGGTATTCTCAAAAATAGGTTTGTGGCACCACCAGATTAATAACAACCATCTTTATGGTTAGTCAGTGGGACTCTCTCTGTTCCTTACCATTACTCCCCTGTCCCAGATTACGAAGATAAGGGGGCCTCCTTTACTTTATATGATGTGTCCCAGGAAGACCAGCCTTGTGACATAGTAGTTCCCTTCCTGCACTAGCACGGGAAGAGAAGCATGTGCCTGCTCCAGCCTGGTGGGGGCATTTTTAAATCTCTTGCCAAATGGCAGCAAACACATAAGTCTTCTCCCACCGGAGGGACATTTAAAGATGCTCCCCTTTGGCCCCCAACATGGTTTATGGGTGCACACGGTGCACCAGGGCACCAACCTATACTTAATAAAGGCCTCGGGGATGAGGTCCCAAGGGATTGAGAAGGCCGAGGGAGACCCCCTCCTTAAAAAAATACACAGCACCAAGGGATGGGTTCCCAGGGCCTAGCAAGGATAGCGAGGCATACAGCCCTCCCTTTATTGTTTTATTTAGCTCCAGGAGTTGGGATCCCAGGGGTCCATTATGGTTTGGGGACTGGGATGCCTGCCTCGTTTCCCATTAGATATTGTAACCACAGGGGATGGGGTCCCTTGGGCCAAAAGGGAGGTGGGCTGCATGTCCCTCTCCCCTTTTTGATTGTATTTGGTCCCAGGGGATTGAGTTCTGGGGTCATATTAGGCTGGGCGGGGCAGCACCCCTTAATAAAATATGGCCTGAGAGGATGGGGTCCCCAGGGCCCAAGAAGGCTCTGGGAGGGGGCAATGTGGCTCCTCCCCGTTTCAATTGTATTTGGCCCCAGGGGATGGGGACCTCGAGATCAAAATTGGCAAGGGAGGGGTTGCACCTCTTTTAAAGAAATGCCGCCCCTGAGGATGGGGTTCCTGAGGTCTGGGATGGTTTAGCAAGAGGGGGACCACACTCCCCCAACCTCTAAATATTTAATTGGGTCCTGGGTGGATGGGGTCCCTAAGGCTAAATAACACTCTTGGAGGGGGCCACTTGGCTCCTCCCTCCCAAACCACCCAGGGGATAGGTTCCGCTGGGCGGTTTGGGGAGGGTGGTCAAACGTCCCCCTCCTCTTTGATATAGTATTTGAACCTGCAGGATGCGATTTCTGCGGCCTATTAAGGTTCAGGAAGGGGTACTCCACACCCCCTCCCCTTTGAATTTGGCCCAGGCTGGATGGATCTCTGGGGCTTAAGGAGGCTCAGGGGGGTGCTGCATACCCCCTCCCCAGTTTAGTTGCATTTTGCCCCTGAAGATGGAGTAAATGGGCCATTTAAGGCTTGGGGAGGAGGGTCATGCGGCTGACCTTTGGACTCACTTCTTGTAGCTTGGAAAAAAGTGAGCAAGTACAGTATTCCTTCTCAGACAGTAGGGCAGGCCTCAGACAGCATGGCAGGCTTCAGGCAGCAGGGCAGTCCTGCTTCTGTAGAATCCTTAGGTCCAGGAGTGTACTGAAGTGAGGGTCTGAGGGTCCTAATTGTATACCTTGTACCAGCTTTAAAGTGGAAGAAACATTTAGAGTTTGCCCCCACAGATGGCGCTGGAACTTCCTTCCTCCCTGCCATGGTCCCAGGATGTCTGTGGGCTCAAAAGACTAGTGTGAAGTTCTTTGTGTGTGGGCTGAGGCAGTGTCTTTGAAGTGCAAGTAGGGCTGGCCCATCCTACCAACACCCAGCCCCCAGTGGTGGATGGTAACATTTGAAAGTGGCAGGGCGTAAAAGTTAATAATGAGTGGCCTGTGTGAAGTGAAGGTAGCAAACAAGATGTAGAGGTGAATATAGTATTTATTCAAGTAGTAGTAAATAACAGGTGAGAGCCAGGGAAGCGATGTCCATCTCTCAGCAGCTCTGTATCATCAATGTTCCACATGGAACTATAAAACCATTACACTCTATGTTCTAACCACTCTAACCTCGTGGACTTAAAGGAACAACAACATAACACATCCCCCCCCCCATACAATAAAAGGAAATTGAACATAAGAAAAATGGAATAGTAAAGGAAATAAAAAAAAAAAAAGAGAGAAATCTACAATACTACAAGGCATAGTCTTTAAGCCATTTGGGCACAGCTCTTGTTCTTTTATCAAGTAACACACTGGTCTTATTCTGGGTAACACTTGTGTCCAAACTTGTAGAAGTAGAGGCATTGATGTTTGCTTGGACCTCATGACTGCAACCTTCGCCCACTCCCCCCTCAATATGCAAAGGAAGGCTGGATTGCTTAGGCTCAAAAGAAACAGATGCAAAATCATTACCAAGTTGAGACTGAACATGACTATTCTCGAAATGATCTTCTACCCAATCAAAATTGTTGACATTGGAGTCTGGAAGCACCTCTACACAATTTTGATCAGGGTTAAAGGCAATATTTTTAAGATTCCAAACCCTTCCATCATCCAATCTCACAGAATTTCTTAAAACTTCAGCAACCTTACATGGTGGTTCAAAACGACTCACACCCTTAGGTACCTTAAAAGGTTTCTTAACCCTTACCCAATCTCCAACCTTGACAGAAACATCTTTGGTGTTGTGATGAGAGTCATAAAACTCTCTGCTCTTCTCGTGACTGGACAGTAACCTATCTTTGACATCTACTGGAGACCAGCATGCAATTTTTCCATCAAAAAGCCACCCAGGATTAAATTTACATCTAGCTGTTCTGCCTCTCATCATGGTGAACGGGGACATGCCAGTGCTGTTCTGCACAGTAACTCTATATGACCAAACCGCTTTTTGTACTTGTACCTTCCAATCAAGTCTACTATGCACAGAGGCCTGAATGATACCTTTGATCACTCTGTTGAACCTTTCAACAGTGCCGTTCCCACTAGGGTTATACAATGCAGTAGTCTTGTGTTTGACGCCACACCTGCGAAATACCCCTTAGCCAGCTTGGACGTAAATTGGACACCATTGTCAGACAGCACACAAGCCGGCAAACCTTCCACCATGAATGTTTTATCCAAAAATGTAAGCACTGTCTGAGTGTCAACCCTTTCTACAATTTTGACAATAGGCCATTTGGAAAAAAGGTCAATTGCCACCAAACCATATTCTTTAGAGTCCCCAACAGGTCCAAAAATATCAATGGCGATGGTGTCCCAAGGAAAGTTAGGAATTAAACCATCACTCATCTTAGGCTTAAATGTCCTAAGAGTCTTGTCAGCGGACATGCAAACCACACACTTTTTGACAAACTCCTCGACCTCACTGTCAACTCCTGGCCACCAAAACATTCCTTTGACAATTGATTTGGTTCTCATAATTCCAAAATGCCCCTCATGGCAAAGTTGCAGAATTTTCTTTCTCAATGACACAGGTGGAACGATCCTATCACCTCTAAACAGCATATCATTTTCAGAGGACAACTCCATGCGGATTTGCCAAAAAGCATCCAAACCAGGAACACTCTTCATCTTGGGCCAGCCCTTGCAAATATACTCTAAAACATTTTTCAAAACAGTGTCTTTCTCCTGTTCAGTCAACCATTCCGTTTTACTTATGGCAGGCTCACCACAATCATGCACTAAAGCCACACAGTATTCGCTCCAGGGATCATCTTCACATTCCTCAAGAGGAGGTGGAAGTCTTGACAAACAATCAGCAATACGGTTATCCCTCCCAGGTAGGTAAACCATTTTATAGATATATTCTTTCATCCGCATAGATAATCTAGCTAATCTCGCGGATGCACCTGAGATACCTTCACAAGATAAAATGTGTATCAATTGTTTATGGTCTGTACGAATGGTCACAGGTTTGCCCCAAACAAATGCTCGGAAATGTTCCAATGCCCATGCACACGTAAGGGCTTCCCTTTCGATGATAGGGTACCTACTTTCAGCAGGGGAAAGGGCCCTAGAAGCAAACAGAATTACCTTTTCTTTGCCTTCCCCATCATGTTGTGACAATACAGCACCCAAACCCTTGTCACTTGCGTCAGTTGTTAACAAACAGTCAATATTGGGGTCAAAACTGGCAAGAGCATTTACCTTTTGCAGTTCATTCTTGATTAAATTAAATTCTTCTTCACATAACTCACTCCATATGAACTTAGTGTTCTTCTTCATAAGTGCACGCATATTGTGAACTTTTGCAGCAAAATTTTTTATAAACTTGGCACAATATTCGGCCATGCCAAGGAACGCTCTCACCTCATCTTTTGAAACAGGTGCAGAGAATTTAACTATATTCTCAACTAAAGTAGGTTTGGGTTCAACACCTTCTTCACTTATTATATGTCCCAAATATGAAACACTTCTTTGACTGAATTTGCATTTGGATAACTCTACAGTCAGACCAGCTGACTGCAAGGTTTCCAATACTTGTTTTAACTTAGAGTCATGGCTCTCTTTGTCTTTAGCCGCGACCAGGATATCATCTTGAAAAAATGAGATATTCTCCATATCTCCAAAAAGTCTGTGCATCAACCGCTGAAAAACAGCAGCGGCTGAGGCCAACCCAAAAGGCATACGCCTGAACTGGTAACAACCAAACGGTGTTATGAACGCCGTAAGGTTCTTAGAGTCGGGATCTAACATCACCTGGTGGTAAGCGGCAGAGAGATCAACAGTGGAGAACCATGTAGCACCTTTAAGGGAAGATACCATTTCATTGATTCTGGGAAGGGGAAATTTTTCAACCACGATGTTATTGTTCAAGTGGCGCAAATCAATGCATAGACGGATTTTTTCGTTGGGTTTCCGGGCAACCACAATCGGAGAAATCCATTCTGATGTTTCAACTTCCTCTATAATGCCTTTGGCAAGCAGTCCCTGAATTTCCTTTTTAACTTCCTCTCTTATAAGTATAGGTATTGGTCTCACTTTGTGAACTTTGGGTTGTGCGTCAGCCTTTAAAATTATCTTATGTTCAAACCCCTTCAGAACACCTAACTCCTTACTAAACACTTTGGGAAAATTTTCAGACAGTGTTTCTTCCATTCTACTACAGTCGTCTAAAATCAATACTTTATCTTTAGAGTTAGGATCTAAGATGATGTGTAATTTCTTCTGATCAAACCATCCTAACACAGATGGTCCAACCTTTGCCACATACAACTTCGCTCTCGTGGACCTACCTTTAAACAAAAATGTAAGCCATCTAAAACCAATCATTCCAATTCTATTACCTGTAAAACTGATTGGGCAAACATCTGATGGATATAATTGCTCACCAATCTTATTTACAAACTCCTTCCGCCAAACTTCCTCATTTATAATCGTGTATGGGGAACCAGAGTCCGCATACACACTTATGACTACCCCACCAAGGGATATCTCACAAATTGGTTTTCCTTTTAGCGAATCTTCGGAAATGTTGATCACATAGTTTCCTCGAACACTTTTTATGCAACATTCATCCTCAGTTTCTAATTCATCCACACTCTCAATCTCATCTTCATATACATACTTCACATTACTGCGTCTGCGACACATCTTGCTAAAGTGACCTAAAAGTCCACAAATACCACACTTCTTCTTTAACGCTGGACATAGTCTACTAAATGCTAGATGTTCTTTACTATCACATCTATAGCATCTCCTATCTTCCATGTTCTTGTTCTGAACCCTTGCAGGCTGACCAGTCCATCTCCCTTGTTGCTGCTGCTGACGAAAATTTCTATTGGAAGCCTGAATCTTACATACAGTTCCCGAAGCCTTGGACAAATCTTTCTCAGTCTCCTTCACCACCGTGGCACACCTCCCTGACATTTCAGATTTTCTCATGATGGCTACAACATCATCAAGAGGTGCATCACCGTTAACCCAAAGACGATCTTGTAGGGCAGAGTTGTTGTTGTGCATTACCAACTGATCACGTATGAGATCATCATGCAAATTGTCAAATTTACAATCAATGGCTAGTTTTTTGAGGTCATCCATCCATTCATCCACAGTTTCCTCTTTAGTTTGTTTCCTTTGGAAGAATTTGTGTCTTATGACCCCAATGCACACCTTGGGTGCAAAGTATTTGTCCATATTTTTTATCGCGTTTTCATACTCATCTAGACTGGAGTCGTCAGATTTACTCATTCTTGAAAATGTCTTTAATCCTATGGGACCTAAAGAATGTAATAAAAGTCTATTTTTTTGCTCGGGTTTCATTTTCTTGGTTTCATCAACGGCTTCCAAATAATTAATGAAATATTCTTTCCATTCTATCCACTTTATACTGGGTTGGGTACCTTTAACCCAAAATGGTTCAGGAGGACTAATTGAAAAATTTTGTTGTGCCATGTCTCTGTCCTTAACCACAGTACTTACACTGGAATCACCTTCTTCCATGCACTGTGAAGTACAAGTTAAATTAACAAAAACAACCTTCTCCCGACCTTCTCACCTGTTATAATGTTCCCCACATAAAAAAAAATTATTATTAAATAAAAAATTTTTTTTTTTTAAATATCCGTTTCACCTTACTGTGCTGTCCGGAATGTATTTTCTGTGAAATGTAAATATTGTCTCTTCGCGTTGCACCACACGACCTTTGACGCTTATTTCAGAATGTGCCAGATTTTTTCATTACTCTCCGAGAAGTACTCGATGTAAACAATGGTTGTAAAATGGCTGCCACGTTGGGGTCACGCTGCGTGACCTGCGTCCGACGTCAGATCCTGAGGGTATTGATGCAGTCGCGTTATGAGTGACGCGCGCAGACGCTGACAAGTAACGGTTGCTTTTAAGCGGCGCTGTGTACAATACACACAGTTTGTAATTTATTTAACGCGTAGTCGGCGAGTGGTGGCAACGTCAAGGTAATTGTTAAAAAAGTACTCACAGAAGTCTCTCGTTCCGGTCCGCTTTCTTTTCTTTACTTTTTTTTAAGATGAAATTTCTTTCGAAATACTTCCGATAAAAAAGTCTGTAAAGATGACCAAACGCCAGTTTCCCTCGTCGCCAATTTGAAGTGAAGGTAGCAAACAAGATGTAGAGGTGAATATAGTATTTATTCAAGTAGTAGTAAATAACAGGTGAGAGCCAGGGAAGCGATGTCCATCTCTCAGCAGCTCTGTATCATCAATGTTCCACATGGAACTATAAAACCATTACACTCTATGTTCTAACCACTCTAACCTCGTGGACTTAAAGGAACAACAACATAACACTGTGGTGACGGATTGTAGCAAGCGAGCCCAACTGTCATTAGGAGGGATCAGGGGCTTCTTCCCCCAGGAAAACTTTGAAAAGATTGTTGGTAAATGTGCATTTTCTAGCAAATTTGAAAAAGCAAGAACATTAAAGCAATTGTGATAGTGTAGTTATGGCCTCAATAAAGAGATTTAATATGATAGTGACATGGTGGCTGCTTGTTCAGTACTAGTGGATCTAAAAATAGAATGCACAGGAAAACAGTGATGTGGGCCATGTGCTGCTGAAATATTTAAAGCCTAAGTCTTTAGATATTGCAAAAACTATTATTTAACAAATGATGACACCCAACGCAATTATTAATATTCTATTTTTAGATGTTCTATAATTGCCCACGACTTAACCATCTCTAGCACATTTCAATTCTAAGTGGTGTATGGTCTAAGCCCAGAATTAGACTGCAACTCACAACCATATACATATGGAACAAGTGTACATTCTTCATGCAGGCAATAGTCACCCCTTACCGCCTTTATTGTACAGCACAGCCCCAAAAACAAAACCGCCACTCTAAATAACACCAGGGTAATCTTATACTCCACAGTGGAATTAAAGTCAAGCTATGTGACAACCCATAACTACAATGTCCAGTTTTCAATTCTAATACATGGCCTAAGCTGTCAGCCTGTCATCAGATTATGATGTTGCTGTAGAATCTAAATCCATATCAGGTAGGAGCCAAAGGTTGTTAATACACCAGCTGTCAAATCTGTCCAAACTTCGATGTCACAAGTTTGAATGTCTGGTCAGTTATGCCATTCATCATTCTGCAGAGATGGAAGAAAGAATTCGCAATTATAAATATCACATTAAATCTTTTCATAAAATCCCTCTTTAGCAGTTAAAATATTAGGAACTCAAACATTACACTTGTAAATACTCAAGCCACACCTCCAAAATCTGACTCACAACCCTGGACATGTTACGTATCAAAATCACAATTTTCATACACATTTTTAGAGGAATTGAACAGCTGTGAAATTCCAGGCTCAAGATAGACACAGAGAAAAACCTTCCTTTCAGCCCATGCCTCATACAAAAGTCCACCCTTATAAGGGCAATCCCACAATGCCATGCCTATTTATCAGCCCATGTTTCAACTGGTACTTCCAGCTACAGTTTGCATTGGTTTTCACTCCTCATGTACTCTCTCAATAAAGACCTCGACCAAGGCTCCTCAACAAGCTGGACATTTATATGTTATAGGGGTTGGTCATGTGGAAACTAGATGCTTGCAGTGGCTTTAACATGGCACGTCTCATGCATTGAGAGGATAGCAGGTTTCTTTTAACCCATGAGGATTCTCAACAGGAGCATCAGTTAGAATTTCAAACCCTTCCTTTTTACTGCCTTCTGCTACATCTAAAATATGAATGTGCCCAGACCACGCAGAGAATGTCTTTCACTTCATTTTCATCCCAGTTTAGTTACAAATGTTCCGTTTGGTGACCTACACTTGACCATTTTTCCTAGCAACTGATTGTCCAGGTGAGTTCCACTGACAGCTATTTAGAAGTTGTTTATATAAGTAGGCAATGATGCCATAGCAGAGGGATCCTACCCACGGCATCTTATGCTCTTCTTCTAGTCCCCCCTTTAGCTGTTTTGCCCTATGATCTTGAATGAGATGGGCTTGGCATTTTTCTGGGGTAGATGAGAAAGTGTAAGCACACAGGTTGCGATTACATCCCCCGGAAGAGGCACTCCAGAATGTTCATAACAATGATTCAAAAAGTTAATTTGTAAAGGGTTTATTCAACATTGTACCCTTGCTTGTAAGGCAAAGTTCGATGGTTCATATGATATTATCGCCATATCATTGAATGCAAACAAAAGGACACTCCAATGCATTTCGGGCTTCACGCCCTTTATCAAGGAGAGGCTGGAGAGAAAAGAAGAGAAAAGCCCGGGTCAGGCGGGAGTATATAGCGGATTGAGGCCATTAAAACAACAAGTGGGTGAGTATGGTGAAGCATGCCATAGGAGTGTGGGAAGGCTACTCCGTGTGACTTCATAGTAGTGCAGGTCGGATATTTATACACGAAAAGGTAGTGCAACGAAAACATGCTCAGGAGTAAATACAAAACAAGGTAAGATGCCGAGACAGTGCAACCAAATAAATAAGGAAGTGTAAAGAATTAAGTGTTTTAAACACGCGATGCCAAGCATTAAAGCGCTTCCTTAGATGTGAAGCGTGAACGTGCAGGAAACATGCCGTTTAAAAATGCAAATGCGTTACGCGGTAATATCGGGTCCAGGAGGTGGACTACCCAGTGCGTGACTATAATAGCACGAGTGAGCTAAACGAAAAATAGTACATTGTGAGGAACTTACTCAAAACGGCGCCGTGGCGGTCACAGACGGAAGGCTTGGCAATCAGTGAAACGGCCGGTGTGAGCCCGGAGATAACTAGTGTAACATAGAAGACGGACTAGGAAAGAAAGTAAACCAATGGGGGCCATGATGGGACAGGAAAGTATGATAGAAAACATAGAAGAGGGGTTGTGTTGATACAACAAGTAAGTGTGAAATAAACAGGAATATTAAAGGAAAATAAACAGTTTTTACACATGAAAAAACATATGATGGAGCATTAATGATTAGAATAGAAAAGGAGTAAAGAGCAATGCATAAGGCTAAAGGTAACAGCTATATTCTACTCGGTCGTTAAGTCCGTATGGCTTAAGTGTTTGTAAGCGAAAGGTCCATTCTAGTTCTTTCTGCAAAAGTAATTTGCGATTGTCTACCCCTTCTCTACGGGTGACACATTCCAAAACAGTGAATTTCAGCTGTGCGATGGTATGATGAGATTCCTGGAAATGCATGGCAACGTTGGATTTTACCTGTTTGGTGCGGATATTAGATTTGTGTTTGTTAATGCGAACTTTAATCTTTCTTTCGGTTTTTCCGACAGAGTTTTCCGCATGGACACTTCAGTGCATAGATAAGGTTCATGCTGTCACAAGTGGCATTGACACAAAGTTTGATAGCATTGCCTTTCATGGGGTGTGTTATTTGGTTGCCTCTGATGATGCAATTGCAATTGTTGCAATTTAAGCATGGTTGTGTTCCCTTATATTTTAGTGGGGTCAAAGCTTCTGTAGACAAGATTTCTTTAATGTTTTTCCCCCGTGTATGTGCGAATAGAGGAAGATCGTTAAAAATATTCCGAAAGTCTGGTTCAATTCGCAAAATAGACCAATGGTTCAATATAATTATTTTGAACTGTTGGGTTGCCGAGGAAAATTTAGAAACAAGGACCATGCGTTGCGATGGTGGTTTAACGGTTTGAGTTAGGCTTTGTTGTCTGGTGATGTTAGTCAAGCGTGTTTCCGCAGTTTTGAGTACTTCAGTAGGATAACCTCTGTCTATGAAGCGTTGATGCATCTCTTTGATGCGGTAGTTGTAAGTGTCCTGTTCAGATACAATCCTTTTTATGCGCAGCATTTGTGAGTAGGGTAAATGTTTTTTCAGGGACCCTTGGTGAAAACTTTGGAAATGCAACGTGTTGTTGCGATCCGTAGCTTTGCGATGTAAATCGGTGATGATCTTGTTGTCTTGAATTTTCACCTGCACATCGAGGAAAGATATTTCTGATTGGCTTGTCTGCCATGTAAGTTGGATGCGTGGATCCTTAGAGTTGAGATCCGTTAGGGCTGCAATCAGTTGGTCATGTGTGTTGTTCCAGAGGAAAAAAAGGTCGTCTATGTACCTTACGTACATTTTGATGTTTTGGTAGAGTCCGGGATTGTCATAAATGTAGGTTTTTTCGAATTGTTCCATATATATATTGGCGTAGGAGGGAGCCGCACAATTGCCCATCGCCATTCCCGTAAGCTGAAGATACCATTTGTCATTTTCCTGAAAGTAGCTATGGTATAATGTATAAATCATAAGTTCCATGAGAAATGTCTGCATTTTGGGATCAATCTCACTTTGGAGTAACGCTTGCTCAACTGCTTCAATACCTCCTTGATGGGGTATGGAGGTGTAAAGAGAACTGACGTCGGCTGTACATAGAATAAGTGACTCGTCATTGTTGATGTTGATGGTTGAGAGTTTGTTAAGGAATTCAGTGGTATCTTTAATATGACTTGTGGATTTAATGACCAGGGGTTGCAAGTACCTATCTAGGAACTTGCCTGTAGGTTCATGAATAGATCCTTTGGTTGAAACAATTGGGCGAAAAGGCGGATCAAGGAGGTTCTTATGAATTTTCGGACTCATGAAGATTCTTGGACTTCTAGGGAATTCTCTCAGAAGATATTTTTTGGTACGTTCTTGAATGATACCAGTTTGGTGAGCTTTGTCTAAGATGTTAGATAATGTTTCTTGGAATTCCTTGGTGGGGTTATTGCCAAGTTCCACGTAAGTGTTGACGTCAGTGATGTGTTCCAATAGACGTTGTGAGTACATGTTGGTGTTCATGATGACAAGAGCGCCGCCTTTATCAGCTTTTGCACATCGGATGTTAGGGTTATTAGCCAAAGATTTCAGAGTGTCACGATCCTTTTGTGAAATGTTACGATGTTTGTTGAATTTCTTAAAATTGATTTTCGACAAGTCATTTTTCACCAAACTCTCAAATAGGTCGATGCTTTTATGGCTCAGGGGAGCCAGGTAGTTACTAGGCGGCCGTAGGCCCAGAAGTTGGTCACTTTTGGTTTCAGTGCTAGGTGGCAACACGTTCTCGAAGTAATGACGTAATCTAAGTTTTCTAGTGAGCTTAAATACACTAACTTCTAACTCCAGTTGATTAGTGTGAGTTACAGGAACAAATGAGGTGCCTTTCTGAAGAAGATTCATTTGGTGTTTAGAAATAATGGTATCAGAGATGTTAATAACTAAGTTGGTTTTTTGGTTTTTTGGTTTTGAGATCCTTCTTGGTTACAGTGCTTCGCGTGTTGGGAGGACTTTTTTTTATTTGGTTGCACTGTCTCGGCATCTTACCTTGTTTTGTATTTACTCCTGAGCATGTTTTCGTTGCACTACCTTTTCGTGTATAAATATCCGACCTGCACTACTATGAAGTCACACGGAGTAGCCTTCCCACACTCCTATGGCATGCTTCACCATACTCACCCACTTGTTGTTTTAATGGCCTCAATCCGCTATATACTACCCCCTGACCCGGGCTTTTCTCTTCTTTTCTCTCCAGCCTCTCCTTGATAAAGGGCGTGAAGCCCGAAATGCATTGGAGTGTCCTTTTGTTTGCATTCAATGATATGGCGATAATATCATATGAACCATCGAACTTTGCCTTACAAGCAAGGGTACAATGTTGAATAAACCCTTTACAAATTAACTTTTTGAATCATTGTTATGAACATTCTGGAGTGCCTCTTCCGGGGGATGTAATCGCAACCTGTGTGCTTACACTTTCTCATCTATTATCGTATGGTGTTTGACGGCAACACCGCCCCTGAGAGCACCCATCCTGAGTAAATACTTACTTACAAGATTGGTATTACCAGTGCTGTGCACCTTCCTCACCGTTTTATTGTATATCACATTTTTCTGGGGTCTCATTAGCACATTTCTGCCACAAGCTCTGAGTTTTTGCTAAAGACATAAAGTTTGCTGCTTATCTGTCTCTCGAATCTGCTGCAGTTTTTAGCTTCATTGTCCCGCTGGCTCTTCACTTCCCTCTCTTCTGTGGCCTCTCTGTCTCTCCTACTTTATTTGGCTGTTCGCTCTAGCCTCTGAAGTCTCACATCTACAGGTTAATTCTGCAGCCGAACTGCCCATTTTGTGCATGCTGGGTGTGTGTTTTTCTATGAGCTTTGCCACACAGTTATTGCATACAAGCAAGATGCCAGAAGGGTAGACAGCACTGAAATTCATGTTGTCAGTATCCAAACTACTGGAAACACTGCTGATATTCTGGGTCCATGTGTGTGGGATGAGAGCCTCTGACCTCACCTTTGAAGGTGTAATGGTTGGAAAATCAGGCACCACACACAGCACAGTGATCATTAGGTCAAGTGGGCACAAACTGACAGGAAGGACATAGAACAGTCAAGGATTTCCTCCAACAGGCTACTGCATTCTGGGAAATGGAGTCTTGATTCATTGTCGTCCTACGAGGTCATTACCCAATAATTAGGCACGGGGTGACTGCGGAGGAGGTATCGACAAGCCACTCTAAGCCAAGGTTGGTGGAAGTTCCACCCACAGCCTGCACCACCACAACAGGCACACTCCACAGACAAAACGCATGGAGGGGTGCTGTGCTAAAAAAATCGTTGTGAACTTGTGAAATATTTTAAGGAAAGAAATGCCAACATTTATGAGCTTGGTGGTACAGAACGAAAGGGAAACATGCGGAGACTGAGTGTTGATATTCTAGGAAAACTTTTCCCTAACTTCATGCCGATTTAATGGAAATGCAAGTCAATTTAAACTATCCTGTTTCATTGGCAGATGGCACGTTCTTATCTGAACTTTTTTTGCTTGGAATTCACGAGGAGCAGCCTCTGGACATGCCTAATAGAGCCTTGTGACCGTGCTTTGTTGAATACCTTGGCCCGCCAGTCCTTCCCCGTGTCTCCTGACTATAAGCCGATCTAGACACTGCTCCTTTGCAGTTGTCTTAGTAAAGAGCATGAGAGCAGTGAGAGGATTGGCTCAGTCAGATGAGCCCAGCGTTAGGGGGCTTTGGGGCTGTGGTTGTAATCCCCCCGGCCTCCTAACGTTCTTCAAATGGGAGAGAGATCAAGTGCGCATGTCTGGCTGGGCACAGCAAGTCAACTGCCCAACCCGGCAGATGCACTTCACTTCAAGGCCTAGCTGTCAATCTAAACCTGTGTCCATTAAGTCCCACCCACGTCCTCCCTCACTCATGCTGAAACTGAAAGGCAGACGCCACCTGTGCTGCAATAAAACAAGCAGTGCACTGCTGGGTGCTAGGGAAAAGAATTATTGAATCAAAGCATTTATGAGGCATAGGGGCAACAAAATAAACAGGTGGGCAATGCCCCAACACCCAAATAAAGAAACCCCCTATGCCAGCCCTGCTTTTGCTTGATTGTCTGAGAGGAATACACAAAGGCCAATTGCCAACTACAACTAGTCTTATGACCCAGGAAGCAGGCTGCAGGCACCAAATATTAGGATAAAAACATTGTAAATTTCGACAAGTGGCATTCTCAGAATTGCGATTTAAAATTTGACTTTAGCATTAAAGAGGATTTTAAATTACAGTACCTAGACACAAAACATGATATTTCTTACGGCTCCCCAACAAAAATTATCACTTACTAAATGTAATAAGGTAACCCAATGTTATCCTATGGGAGAGGTAGGCCTCAAAGTAGTGAAAAACGAATTTATGAGTTTTTTGCTGCCAAAACATATAAAAGTATATGACCAACTTTTAGAACACACTGCGTCTTGCCCTATGTGCTATTTAGGGTCTATCCTAGGGGTGACTTATATGCATTAAAAACATAGTTTTAGGCTTGCCAAAAAGGTTATTTGGTAGTTTGAAACCGCACCCAATTTGCAATGGCAGACCGGAGACATGTTTTCAGGTGGTGGCACAATAAGTGCTGCAGACCCAATAATAGCATTTAACTTAACCCCTTCCATGCGGCCGCGATTCCCCTGGTGTGATGTAAACAATACGAACAGGGGCAGGCCGTGACGAACCCCAGCCGTCATCAGCACACGAGCACCGTAGTGCATGACGGCTGGGGTTCGTCATCAGCATGGAAGGGGTTAATGACCCTGGATACATGGTATACTATTTTAATAGTAACATATAAGTAAATTAAATATGCCAATCAAATGTGAGTCAATTTTAGCATGTTTTGGTGAGTGAGCACAAGCACTTTAGCACTGGCTATCTGTGGTAAAGTGCACAGAGTCATAAGGCCAACCAAAACGAATAGAGCAAAACAGGAGGGGAGAAGGCAAAAGGTCTGGTGGAAGATTAACCTAAGTCAGGCAGGTCTAAATCTGATGATGCTCAGCTCCTTCTTAGATACCTTCAGATGAGTCTTTCCAGTAATATAGAAAGAGAATCCAAGAATGCAATGCAGCCACAGTCCAAAACTGAACTTCGATTAAATATAGGTAACAATAATGGGGCACTTATCTCTGGTCAGCATCTTGCTGACCAGCCACACTGCATACATTCCCTTGCCTGTTTGAGAGGTATGGGAACTCAGATTTAATTTTAACTGTATCATTTCATGAATAGTCTGTACCTAAGCATTCTGAAAGAAGCAGAACCGTATAGATATTCCAAATTTGAAACAAAAGCCTCTGTGATACAATAGTCTGTAATAGAAGATACCCTAATGTAGTGTCTAATATGCTCCATCTGCAAGGCCTGATATTTTTAAAATAACCATACTTTGTTATACAATTTGATGAGTGGAGTATGGCCATGACTTGAGACACAGATTGGTGCACCACGCTACATGGCTGTCCTGAAGAATGTGGAATGTTACTTCCCTTTTCCCACCAAAACATATGTTGACTGCCTTTTGAGAAATCCTAGTCCACAATACCACAATACCACAATACAGAAATTAGGGATCTTTCCCTGTTGAAGCAGGGAGTGTATGTTAATTGTGGCTGGGATTGGAAAAAGTGGTGTATGTGAGAGGATGTGTTTGTGTTGTTCATGAATGAGAGATTGGATTGCGATATGGGGTTAGAAAAATTATATTTGGGAGTACAATTGATATGCACAATGTGTAATGCGTTTTATGTGAAATGTATGTCTTTGACAAATAACAAAATTGAAATGTATATGGCAATAATTGTGCATAATGTTTGGAACATATGACTTGGTCTGGACATATGGCCTTTTAAACTTAAATGCATACATTCTGCATTCAAATCAGACTTTTATACTTTTCCCAGCCTTTACAACTTGTGTGATGTTTTGTAGAAAACATGGTGGCTGTCTGCAAATATTTAAATCTGTGCTCAGATCAAGTGGTTCATCAAGTTTTAAACTTTTCCTGTCTATCAATATAAAGCACAGCTGCATAAGACTTAACAGCTGAACAATTTTCCATTTTTATGCTAATGACACTTAAAGACATTTGAATTTGTTATATAATTGCGTTATTCAGAACCTTTAAAACAAATGCATTAATAGAGAATGTGGTTTCTCAGCTCCTATTGTACCAAGGCAATGTGCAATTATTGAAATTATTGAAATGGCAGGAGATACAAGTAATTGAAATTATTTCAATTAGAATTTTTCTTATTATATGAACTAAAACAATCAAACTGTAAGAACAAGTGTGTCAATATTATTAGAAAATTGGCTTATTCAAGTATTGATCTTTTTAAATATACTGAAAAGTACAAAATTCTAATGTGACAAAAGATTTTGTACTGGTGCCTGGCAGTTTCTCCGTCATATTTTTTTAATGGGGAGAGTATAAATTACATTTGTGACTTGCTGGTCCGTGCAATTATAAGTTTGCGATTAGCGAAAGAAACTGATATGAAGCGGAAAATTATTTGGCAAGTGTACAAAACTGCAAATTACATGGTCAGGTCTTACTTTTTACAGTACAAATATTATTAACATGCCTTTTCTCCAATCTCCATTAAAGCAAGTGGGAGTGATGTAGAGAGTTAATGCTCTCATTACCAGTTACCTGAAGAAACTGCAGCCTATTTCGGGTATTCATTCAACTGAAATCAATTGTGAAGTATTGCTTCAATGCGCTCTATAGGCCACTTATTTGAACCTCTGTGATTTTTAGTGCTTGAATTAAATGCGTTGATAAGAATGCAGAATTAAAATTCATACACAGAAACATCTGCTAATGCAGGGCATGGCTTCCCACCTCCAAGAATGTGAGAAACGTTGAACACAATGTGCAGACAGAAAAGTTTGGATTAGAATTGGAGTCTTAATACCTATTGGCTAGAAGCAGGAGCTTTTACACAAAGGATTTGATGTTACCGGCAGAGCTGCTCACTTTATAATTGGGGAATAAATTTCGAGCCTCGAAATCGGCTGAACATCATGTGATTCTGTGCAAATCACTTAGGACCTCGTGCACTTTTTTTTTTTTTTTTTAACATATTTTTATTAAGTTCTTGGCAGAGAATCAATGACATAATGATTACCAAATATCCGACATGTAAATCTAAACATACTAAACTGAAAATACATTGAAATTGCCCAAGATAGGTACAGATCAAACAAAAGATTGTATTTAAACAAAAACATACTGTCCCAGATCCCAGATATCCAGCGTTGTACGCTTTTCTCAGTCCAAGTAATCTTTCCAGATTTTAGTAAATTTACGTAAAGCTCCAATCCTTTTTGCATACCTCAATTCACTATTTCTAACTCTCTTGATTTTTTGAAAACATTCATCTGCAGTTGGAATTATTTCTGATTTCCAATATTTAAGAATAAGAGATCTGGCAATTGCAACAATGATGTACAAAAGCTTCACCAAGGAATCTTCCAAATTAAGCTCTGGATCAACCCCAAGTATAATCAAATTATTATAGTTATCGATCGTAAAATGTAAATATTGAGACAATATAAAAAACACATTTTCCCAGAAAACCTTGATTTTGGGACAAAAGGCAATAATATGTGACCAATTAGCCAAATCAGGTTGAGTGCATCTAAAACAATTAGACGTTGCATTACTGTACATTTTGGACATCGTTGCCGGTGTATAATACAATAGCCATTTGCTAAAGAAAAGCATACGTCTCCAGTTCGCCCCTCTAAGGACCGTGAAGTTTAATTTATTTAGTGTTGTCCAGTTTATTTCCTTTAAATTGAAGCTTTCATGTTTCTGCCATTTATTTACCGCTTTGGCACTCAGATCCTCCTCCCTATTTTCTGCCAAACTTTTCCTCCATGTTCCCGCCCTCTTGAATACTGGGGACCAAAAGATATCGTTCGTTAAATTAGAGATCTGACTTAATTGTATTATATCAATAATACTCAGTAACCTATACAGCGCTACATATGAGCCCATAAAAAGAAAATTACCACTTATTGACACTGCCATCTCATCGGGAGTCAACCAGACTCCAAATTTAATAAAATTTGATAAGTTAATGAACCCATATCTTGCCCAGGTAAGTGTGATGTCTAATTCTAATCTGGTCCCTAATCCAAAAACAGCCTCTCTTAATGGAGTTACTAGGGATAGGAGAGAGAGTGAGTACCTTTTCAGCATAACATCTCGCTTTTTAAGAAACCAACGCAGAGTCTTGTATCTGACTAATTTGGGTGATTTAAAAATCGCGAGAGGAGAAGGTATTTTGGATTCTTTGCAGATTAAGTCAAAAAAGAAATTAATAAACAATACATCTCTAAGTGCTGGATATTTAAATCTCGAAAGATACTGCACAAAATATGCATAGTAATAGTCTTTTAAATTTGGTAGGACCAATCCTCCGTGTTCCTTATCTACATATAAGGTTTCTATAGCTAATCTTGGAGTCTTTTTTGCCCAAATGAAGGCTGAAAAAAGAGATTCAATCTTGGAAAAAAAAAGGCCAGGAAGGGAACAAGAAATGGTTGAAAACAAAAAGTTGAAAAGTGGGAGTATTGACATCTTAATTAATGCTACTCGGCCCAAAATAGATAAAGGAAGTGTATCCCATCTTAGGAACATAGTACGGACTTTCCTAATCAAGGGTTCAAAATTAAGCGTGTATAGATCGCGTACTGTAGATGAAAAATAAACCCCTAGGTATCTTTTGGGTTTATTGGTTATACATCTCCGAATATCTGGATGCAGGTCCGGGTTGTTATTCCCGCTGATAATAATCTCAGTTTTCCGCTTATTAATGCGATACCCCCCCAATGCTTCAAATTGTGAAAAAATGAGAAAGGCTTGTTCTTGTGACTGCATATCGGATTTCAACAGAAGCATAATATCATCTGCGTACAGTTTGATCTTATCCATACCATCTATCGGTGGAGAAATATTTTTATTTTTTCTTATTGCAGATGCTAGAGGCTCGATAAAAAAAACAAAAAGAGTGGGGGAGAGAGGGCAACCTTGTCTCGTTCCTCTTTGAACAGGAATAGACCCAACCATCAATTTGTTGATTAGAATATGGGCTTTTGCTCCCTGGTACAAATTTCTAATTAAAGTGATGACTTGTGAAGGTATACCAAATCGATATAAAATAAAAAAAAGAGTGTCCCAAACTACTAAATCAAAAGCTTTTTCTGCGTCTAAAAGAAGAATTAAAGCTGATACCTTACGAGTTTCAAAAAAATCTAGTGCTTCTGCTAAATAATGTGTGTTAGTGAGCAGTTGGCGGCCAGTTATAAATCCATTCTGATCTGTATGAATTAACTGTGACGCAACCTTATTGAAACGAATAGAAAGCAATTTTGTAATGATTTTGTAATCCGAGTTTAATAAAGTTATAGGTCTATAGGAATTTGGGTCTTTTGCTTCTTTTCCTTTTTTCAAAAAGCTAACCACTGTACCATCATAGAAAGATGTCGGGATTGGTCCCCCCTGAAGCATTGAATTTACTAATAAAAGAAGTATTTCTGAAAGAGAGCCAAAAAAGGTGACAAAAAATTCGGCTGGAAATCCATCTGGGCCGCAAGCCTTACCATGTGGCAAGTTTTTAACTACCTGCTCCAATTCTCTAATAGAGAAAAGAGAAGCCATTACTTCTTGATCCATATTGGAAAGTGATGGAAGAGAGTATTTATCTAGAAATACATTTAAACTAATTTGATCCAAAATATGGGAAGAAGAGTAGATATTTTCGTAATGGGTTAACATAATTGCTCCTATTTCCGCCTGATCTGAGGTATCTTCTCTGGTGGTAGGCGATTTTAGAGAACGAATCAGATTGGCTGCGGCTTGTTCTTTTACTTGCCATGCCAAAAAATTTCCAGTAAAGTTGCTATGCTCATAGGATTTCTGCGCTTGCCTATAAAAGATTTCCTCACTTTTTAAGAAATAGTGAGCACTCAGTTCACGTTTTGCTGCATTTAATAGGTTTTTTAACTCTACCGAGGGATTATAATATTTTTGATGTATTAAGGCTTGTATTTTTTGCTGTAGCTGGTTTTTTGTATCACGAAATATAGCTGCCTCCCTTGCGTCCCTACTCATAATAATGCCCCGGATATACGCCTTCAAGGTGTCCCATATAATATGAATTGGTGCTGTCCCCATATTTCGTTCTACAAAGTCCTTAATCTCTGCCTGGACAGACATAACCCAAGGTTCATCATTCAAATAGGATTTATTGAAGACCCAGCGTTTCACCACATTAGTCCTTACATCTAGCTCAATTTCAAGAACAAGCATTGCGTGATCGGAGAAGCCATTATGTAAAAACTTATGATCTCGACTAGTGAGTATTGAGGAAATTAGAAAAAAATCTATACGAGAAAATGACTTGTGCCTCCCCGACCAGCATGTATATTCTCTTTTATGAGGGTTTGCTAACCGCCAACACTCAGCTAGATCTAAAGTCCTAATATTGTTAAGAATAATCTGATAAGATTTAGGTTTAGACTGCTTTTTTCCGCCCAAAGTTGAATCAAATTGTGGGTTCATCAATATATTAAAATCCCCTCCAATAACTATATCTCCGTTGACCATAAGGAGAGATTGAAACATTTCTTCATATATTAAAGGGCAATCGTTAATGGGAGCATAGAAGTTCACAAAAGTAATGGGAGATGGTCTATTCTTAATTTTACAATTAGCCCAGCACCAACGGCCCTGTGTATCTGCTTCGGTAAGAATTATTTCTGCCTCTAATTTCTTACTAAAGAATAGTGCAACCCCCCGCTGGGACTCTGAAAAGAAAGAGAAACCTCGATAGTCGGCCCATCCTTTAAACATGGAAAATGTATCTGCCTTAGAAATTGCAATATGAGTCTCTTGTATCATAATGACTGCAGGGTTCTCTGTTAGAATCCATGCCTCTATTGCCCTCATTTTCTTCTTATTATTGAGACCGTTAACATTAAAAGAAATAATTTTCAGACCCAACTTAGACATAGTACAAACATATAATTAAAGTGCATAGCGTGCATTTCAGCCCTTATTTCCCCAAACTTCTTAGAACCATCCACTCTGTGCTTACAAAATATATTAATCATCAAACAAAAATAGCACAATGCAACGTCTCTCCACCAAGAACACTTTTTTTAAAAAAAAATTCCCCCCTACCCCCCCCTTGCCTGTGGCCCCCTACTAACTCGCTGTCCAATCCCCCCACGCTTGCCACAGCACCCTTCATTTTAACCCTGGGGTGTAGTGATAGAACACCCCCTAACCCCTGGACCCGTGCTCCTCTCTCCCCTCCCAAAACCAAAGAGTATAGACATAATGGCGTTTAAGAGTAACAAAAGAGAAGTAAAAAATTAAACTGTTCTATCCCTATTATACATTTTGTATTTCGTGCAGCAAATCCTGTGCTTCCTCAATATCGGATAGTAGATAGAATTTACCCTTAATCAGAACTCTAAGTTTAGATTGCTGTGCTATCATCGCCTGAGCCCCTTGAGCCTTAAACAGTTGGAGCATCTTTACAAATTCTTTCCTACGTCTGGCCGCAATAGCTGACATATCTGAGAATATTCGGCATTTCACCGTAGCATTCACAGGAAATTGTCTTTGTTTGATAGCCTTAGACAGTATTTGTTCCTTTACCCTAACGTCTGCAAAATTTAGTACAATAGTACGCGGAAGGGTAGAGTTCGGAAATGGTCGAGCAGGAACTCTGTGGGCTCTTGTTATAGTGAGGTCTCCTTTATATTCCGGTATCACCCCTTGTTGAAGAAAAGAGGTTACCCATGCCAATGTATCTGACCCCTCAATTCCTTCCGGAACTCCTACGATACGTAGGTTGGACCTCCTATTATAGTTTTCCAACTCATCAAGTTTTAGTTCAAGAGCCCTTGTGGTTTTTATAGTCCCTTTAGTGTCTTTTTTAACTTCGACCATTTGATCCTCCAGTGTTGAAATCCGTTCTTCTACTTCCACTAAGCGGGCTGGGAAAGTAGATACTAATTCCTCGATTTTGTCCATTTTATCCAGTCTCTGGTGGATTGCCGAAAGTTCTGCATTTTGCGACCTTTTTATTTCTCTAACTTCATCGAGAATCAGGTTGAGCATATCCTTCACAGACATTCGCATCTCTCCCTCTGTTTCCGTATTCATCTCAAGCAAGGGCCCAAGGTGGTCCGCCGCTCCCCCTTTTGTCCCCCCTCCTGCTTCCATATCGAAATCTTGAAGTGGCACTGTTGCTGCACTTAATGTATCTATCGTTTTGTCTTCAGAGGTATCGAATGCTTGCTTTGAGTCATGAGCAGAATTAGTGAGAGATACCAAGTTTGAAGGGGTCGCTGCTATACACGGATCCTTTGCAGAGATTATGCCAATTGAATGATTTTGTATTGCATCTATGTTTGTTAAATTCTTTGGGGGGACCAAATTAGGTGAGAGAGGCGAGATTTTTTTTGCGAAAAGGGGGAACTGCTTAGCCGCCGAAGGAATAGGTGGAGGCGGCAGAGGTGGAAGTGGATGAGATGAGTCATGGGTATGAGATACATCACCAAGGGGAGTTTCAGTCAAATTATCTCCCATTTGCGACTGACTGTCTGTTAACAGATCCTCGACCTCAGAGTTATCAGATGAATGTACTGAGTCATCATCCTTCAGAGAGTTTCCTTCTGTTAATTTAGCAACTGCCTCCTTTGCCTCCTTTGCCTGCTGTCGCCGTTGTTTGGCTTTGAGACGAGCGTTAAGCAGTTTCCCCATTGTGCTCACACTAGGCTGGATTAGGGTCGCAAAAAAGGCTCTGAATAGTATTTGAGTCTTTAATTAGTCTTTAAGTAGTCTTTAAGTAGTCTTGGAATTATTATAAACAGCTAGGAGTTAGATATCAGACAAACCCTTTTTTTGCTTCCTTCTTTTCTTCCTTACTTGTTTGCTTGGTTCAGCCCCACACTACAGGCAACAGTCAATAGGCAGCAAAAAAAACAAAAAACAGAAAAAAAAAAAAACGGAAGGGAAGCTTACAGTTTTATACGTCCAAGCCAGTTAGTACCATCCAGAAATGCCGTATGTATCTTGGTAAAGCTCCCAATTCGATATTCACCCAAACAAAAACTGCACTGGCCATTTCTTTACTGCTTCCTTGCTGCTTCTCCTTCTCAATACCTTTTCCGGGGCTTTTACTGGCACTTTAACTATTAACTGTTAAAGCACTCCCTTAAACAATCTCTGCAGCCTTGTTAAATGTACAAGATTTTGAATGAAAGTGAAAGTGCTTAATCCGCTTTAACAGACAGAAATAAAGTGCTCTGCCTTTCCTACCGCCGGTATTGCATTCATATCGACGGCCCAGATGCTGCAGATGCCGGAAAAAATATGCCCACCGCTCCCGGTGTCTGTCCGGAGAATTTCAATTAAATTGAAACAGCAGAAAGTCCGGGCGCCTGAAAGATATTAAAGGAGCAGCGCTCTGTCATTCCGTTCCGCCGTTTTCAGGATAGCTGTCTGCCTGCTAGCTGAAGAAGGGAATTCCAAACGCCGGAGAAGGTAGCTGCACACACTTCGCGTCCGCCGCCATCAGAGTCAGCCTCGTGGAGGGGAGGAGTCGCAGCACGGCTCACAGGTGCTACGTGGAGGCGTGGAACTCCACCGTAGCGAGCCCCCTCTTAGGACCTCGTGCACGACCATTTTTAGTTATCGAAAACAGAGATACTGGCATTCGCAAACGCTAAAAGGGTTGTGGCATGTATCAACCCTATTTTGTGAGTCGCAAAATAGGGTTTGCCCTTCACTATTAGGAAGGGGCGTCCCTTCCTAATAGCAAGTCACAAAGGCATGTATGATTATTTTGCGACCAGAATGCCATCGCAAAACAATCACAGTTTACTGCCTACTTCAAGTAGGTTTCAAGCCACTCTCAAATGGAAATGGGTCTCCAGAGAACCCCTTCCCCTATGTGATTGGCAGCAAAAATGTTTTTTAAAAGCAGGCAGTTGTCCCACGGACCACTGACCACGCTTAAAAAATGAAACTGAAACTTTTCATTTTTGCTTTGAAAATCATCTTGTTTTCCTTTAAGGCTGCATTTTTTAAAAAAAGTTGCTTTATTTAAAAAGCAAACACAGACATTGGGTCTGCTGTCCCCAGGCGGACACCATCCTTGTGCTATTGTCCATTCGCAATGGGTTGTAAATTGCGTCCTGCCTCATGACTATTGATGAAGCAGGTCAATTGCAACCCCACTGGGAGTCGCAAAATGTGTTTGAGACACATGAGTACATTTGCTTTTGCAGCTCGCAAATTGTGAGTTTCTAAAATGTTAATATTGCGAGTTGCAAAAGGCAATGGCCGTACATGTGACCATTAGGGTTGGATGTATGGGCATCAGGGTTTTTGACTCACAAATTGCGATTTTTAGTGAGTCTCAAAACTTGATGTACAACAGCATCTGAGACAATGCTTGTAATCACAAAATGGGTCCCAAAGGACCTGTCTCATTAATATTCACAAGGCAGGGTGCAATTTGCTCCCCATTGGGAATTGCCGGCGCTCACAGGGTTGGTGGCCTACTGGGGTCAGCAGAACACCATGTCTGTGTCTGCTTTTTAAATGAAGCAGTTTTTTTTTTTGGGGGGGGGGGGGGGGGGGGGGGGAAGGAATGCAGCCCATTTTCCATAAATTAAAACAGGATAATTTTTTCAATGTGGGCAGTGGTGCATGGGACCACTGCCTGCTTTAAAAAAAAATGTAGGCACCCCCATTCACAAAGGGGAAGGGGTCCCTTACTGACTCTTTCCTGTTTGCAAATGGATAACCACCAATTCGAAATTGATGATACACTGAAAATGTTTTGCGACCGCATTCATGCTTGCAAAACATTCCTTAATACAAGTGAGACTCGCTATTAGGAAGGGACGCCTTTGCCATGCCCCTTCCTAATAGCAACTTGCAAATCCTATTTTGTAATTCAGTAATGGGTTACTAACTCGCAAAATAGGGTTGGTACATTTGAAAATGGATTTTACTGGTTGCAAATAGTTTCCTACGCCTCCCCAGGGGAGGTGCAACGAGGAAAAATAATTGTAATCCTCCTAGTTTCTCCGTTCTATGTGTGCTGCATTGAGCAGCACATATAGAAAGAGGAAATCGTTTCCTTTGATTGCTTTTGTGCAGGACGGTGTCCCTTGCTGCACAAAAACAATCATCTCTACAACGCAGACACCTTTGCAGCATGGTACAAGGGTGCCTGCATTGGCGCAAGGCATCCAATTGAGCACCAGCACAGAGAAAGGGTACACGAACCGGTTGTTTCTGTATTCCTGCCCTTTTCTTTTGGCGTAGGGCAGCACAGCAGGAAGGCTTGTAGTGCTGCTTGATGTCAAAATATTGTAAATGAGGCCGATAGTGTCTCTGCAGTACTTTGGATTCATATACTGATAACAAGGTGGACATTCGTTCTCAATGTTCAAATTTTTCCAAGTGATTCAGAACTACTCGACTGTCAAAATTCTCACAGTAAAGTTACAAAAAACATGATTAAGCAACAATTGCCATTATCCATTGCTAATTAAAGAGTGTCTTAAAATGCATAGCACTTTGAATTCAAAAGGACTCAAATAAAAAGCTAAAACACCTTAAGTTCCAATATAGCAGGTCAGCTGTGACTGAGTATAACAATGCAGATTTTGAATAAAAAAGTAGCCCCTTGTATTCTTTAGGTTGAAGGTTGTTGGCCGTCCCAAGGGTCATCCCTCAGCCCTACCCTGTTCATCGCCTATATGACCCCACTGGTCAGCTTGGTCGGGATGTATGGTCTGAACATCAAATCATATGCAGCTGAAATCCAACTTATCCTCTCTCTGTCCGCAGACCCCTTCACCACCAAGACCAACTTCCACCTGTGTATGACCAGCATCTCCAGCTGGATGCAAACCAACTGCCTCAAACTCAACACTGACAAAATGGAGCAACTCATCCCCATGGTGCAGCTCCTCATGGCCAGGACAAATTAAACTCTCACCCCAACCCACAGAACACAGCAGGAACCTCTGCAACATACTGAACAGAAAACTAACCATGAAAAACCAGATCAATGCAGTATCCTCAGTATGCTTCCTCCTGCTCCAGAAAGTCTTCAAGTGGCTCCTGGCCAGCACCAGATGCACTGCCACTGAGAGCCCCATTACCAGCCGCCTGGGATATGGTAATGCTCTACAGGATCACCTCACACCTGCTAAAGAGACTACACACCATTCAAAATGCAGCCACCAGACTCTTCTTCATTCTCCCCATATGGGCCCACATCACCCCACACCTCAAGAAACTCTACTGGCTCCCCATCCACAAGAGGTGGCAGTTCAAGATTAGGCCTGGGCGGTGAACTCCGCTCCGTTCGTGGAGTTTGCAGAGTTTTCTGCGCTCCGCAGAGCTTGCAGAATGCAGAAAACTCCACTTTGCGCAGTGCAGCAGAGTTTTTCCCTACGTGTGCTCACAAACAGTAAGTTTGTGAGTGCAAGCTGCCATTGGGGTAGAATTTCTGCCCGAGCAGCAGAAAGACCAGTGCAGCGTAGCAAAACTCTGTGAACTACACTGAGGCTTATTCAAGATGCTAACTCACACCTACAAGACCCTACACAATCCGGGACCAGCCAACATAAACCACCGTGTGAACTTCCATCAGCAGACAAGTGTACTCCACCTCCCTCTCCCTCGCCTCATCCCCCGCATCCACTGAAGCAAGAGTGGCGGTCGCTGTTTTTCCTATCTGGCTGCCAAGATTTGAAACCGCTTAACTCTCATCTCCCCCTCCAGACCTCCCGCTCCCTGCAGGAATTCAGAAAGTGTCTGAAAACCTGGCTGTTTGACTGACTCCACCCAGCAGCAGAAACCCCCAACACCTAGATACCCTCTCTGGTGATAAGCAGCGCTCTACAAATCCCATTTCCCTAATCGATTGATTTATGAAAGTATTTGCATTTTTTATGCACATTTCTGCAACTGAGATGCAATACATTTTTCAATTGTAGTTAATTTATAAATGCTTGGGCTCACATCGTTGAAATCAGCCAGTTTGGCAACAAAGTGCTATGTAGTCGGTTTTAGTCATGGCAGTGATTTACAATACTGATTTACAAAAATGTACAGGGGGTAGCAAAGTGAAGTCTTAGTGCTGACTCCTATGATTTCAAGAAGCATGCCCTTAACCCAGGAATGTTCAGCAGCATTTAGAGCATGGTCACAGCGGTTTGCTGTCTGACCGCCCAATTACGATGTCGTCAGTCAGAACTTTAACCAGCTGGTCATTCCGATGTAGTTTTGACCGGATTTCAGACTATTCCAGCTGGTTGGAACCACACTGTAATCCCCTATGGACAGTGTTTCCGCTGTTGGGATTACGATGTCGGTTTCTGACAGTCAGTCTTTCCCTGCCTGCCTTTCTGACACGGAAAGGCTGTTGGAAAGTGACTTTGGGGCCCCCTTGCCTCTGTGGCCTATGGTTGGTGGTCAAGAGGGCGCCTAGGGTAACCCCCAGTAGATCTGATGGAAGTAACCTGTTTAGGGCCACTCAGGTCACTAATGACCACCTCTCAGCCTTCCGTACTAAATGAAGAGTCGGTCAGACAGTAGAGAATAGATACCAAAAACTGTTTATTCATATACACTCAAAGCGGAGCTCCATCTGCCCAGTCAGCAGGAGTGCTACAAAGGGAACTGAAATCAACAAGCATAAATATACATTATGTAAGTTTCGTAACCGGGCGAAAGCATGGTCTCAGTATTCATATCTTACACAAAGTAACATAGTCCAAGGTTGTTCCATCCGGAGCCCACCACTAGACAAGGGGGAGAGGGCCTCCATCGAATTGGAAAGTTATGTGCTAACATGAACAGTGTGCCCATTACTGAAACAAAACCCAAGTGAGGAAACAAAACTCAAAGAGGACGATTTCTCGGAATTGAACTAGATCAGTTTCGAACAACCTAAAATGGTGCCCAAATAGAATTTGGTGCAGCGAATGCTAACTTTCATTAACACTGCAAAGCATAAACAATTTCTATTCTATCAAATCCCTGCACTGTGAAGCATGCACCATGGGGGGCCTGTCACAGGGTACAGGGTTTTTACACACACACCCATTTCTCTATGGGAATCTGTATTACAGCCGGGTTATGGCCGTAACACAAGCTCCCACAGAGAAAAGGGAGTATACGACCGAACACTATTCGGTGGCAAAGTAATCAGAAGGTCAGATACGCCGATTGAAGGTTGGGCGGTCCTGAGACTGACAGACAGTCGGAGGCAAAGCCGACCGACATCGTAGTAAGCCCCATAGTGTCACAAATAGAACACTGTCATATCATACATAAGCATATTGAAAATGTGTCAAGGTCACATATAGGCATACTGAAAACATGTAAATGTCACAAACAGGCAAAAAGAATATTTAGCATCTATGTTGCAGGCTAAAATTAGACTTAGCTCAAAGGGTGGACCACCCCTGAAGCTTGGAAATCATAGAGACAAAAGCACAGTTTTTCCTTTTGCTTTCACCTATTTGCTCACAAGGACAGATCACTGTATGTGACAGCAAAGGGCTGTGGTTTCTGTGCCTGAGTTTACTTTGAATACTGCTGATTATTAATGATTAGGTGTTGTTACAGATGATGTCTCTAAATTGTTTGGCCAAAATATTAGTTGAAAAAATATTGTGCATCACAAATATTGTGGTTAGAGTGTCATGAAGTAAAAAATATCATGGGACTTAATCTTGATGCAAAAAATCCCTTTTTTTAGGTACTTGATTTAGTATTTTTAAATTTAGTTGCACATAGTATTGTTAAAATACCATTACTTTAATATTTTGATAACTTTTCTACTATAAAGTATTATTATTGGAATTATATTTGTTTTATATATTTTTATATGGTTATGTATGTTTTATGTTTAAATTTGAAATTATTAATTTAAGTAGTGAGTTGTTAGTTTTGTAGGGAAACAGGGTGAGAAGTTTTTTAACATGTAAATTAATATTTATAATTGATAGTTTTTGATCATGTAATTTAATAATTAAATTGATAATAATTATGTGAATCAATCGATTAGTGGTTATTTTAATTAATTGTCGATTTATTGTTCATTGGTTCATTTGTTTATTTATCATATCCTATTAATGACTTCTATATTCAATAATGTTGCTAATTGCTACTGGTTTATTTACTAATTAATGTAATATTAATATTATTCATTTTTGTTATATTACGTATTTTTGTGTTTTAATTGTTTGCACATCTTTCCTTTTTAGGGTACTAGGGCAGGAAGTGTTCTAGAAAAGTGTCCAATCTTTGTACAAAATGTTATGTGATATATCATTCTGATTTTCAATTAATTTTTATTCATATATTTAATGATTACATTTATTTTTTTAAATATATATTTATTGATTGTCTACATTAAAAAAATATTTAAAAAAATAGAAGTAGGAATAGTAAATCTAAGCCTTCTAAAGTCCAACAATTTTCCTACCTTTGCTTACATTGTAGGGGGAGTTAAAAATCTGTCCCCTTCAAAGTCCAACACTTTACCTAATGTTGCTCAGAATGCAATACAATTAGTCAATTTGGCTTTTCCAAAGTCCTTTTTTCCTACTGTTGGTTGGATTGGAGTGGGAATAGTTAACCTTTCCCCTCAAAGTCCAACACGTTCCCTACTGTTCTCAGCATCACCCAACTGGACAACTATCGTCCCATATCACTCCTACTATTCCGCGCGAAGGTAGTGGAAAAGATAGTTAATGTCCAACTGATAACACATCTAGAAGAAGTACATCATTTCCATCCCTCGCAGTCAGGATTCAGAACATACCACTCCACTGAATCAGCCCTTCTCTTTTCTACGGAGCTATTAAGGAGTAGAGTAGATGAGGGAATGACAGCCACGCTCCTTCTATTAGATCTGAGCGCGGCATTCGATACCGTCTCTCACCCTATACTACTATCTCGTCTCAGCGAAGCTGGAATTGATGGCCTAGCTTATGAATGGATGCAAACATTCTTAGCCAATAGACAATTCAAATCAACTGCCCCCCGTTTAAATCTGAAGGCCGAGCACTCAGACATGGGGTGCCGCAGGGCTCAATCTTGAGCCCTACATTATTCAATCTTTATATGGCCCCCCTGGCTGGGATAGTTGAGGCATTTGGAGTCGAGATAGTGTCATACGCAGATGACACCCGGCTTGTGGTGACACTGTCTCGACCACCCGAGGAAGCTTCAACTAGCTTCTCGGCATGCCTCAGCGACCTAGCTAGATGGATGAATACCAACTGTTTATGCCTCAATGCAAATAAAACAGAGCTTCTTGTGTTGGGAAAAAATCCGTCCATCTGGTCGTCTGCATGGTGGCCATCCGAACTTGGCGCCATACCAAAGCCCTCGGAACAGTTGAAAAACTTAGGAGTCAGATTAGACTCTACTCTATCCCTCCAACACCACACCAGGGGGATTGCTGGCAAATGCTACGGAATCCTTAAAACCTTATGTAAAACTCTGGATTCCCTCCCTACAACAAATAGGAAAACCCTGATTATTGCTCTAGTAACTCCCCATCTGGACTATAGCAACTCATTGTGTATGGGTTTGAGTAAAAAAGGTCTTCAACGTTTACAATGCGTCCAAAATGCTGCTGCTCGCCTGGCACTTAATCTATCAAGAAGATCGTCGGGGAAAAGTGCCCTAGCCACACTTCACTGGCTCCCTATACGTGAGCGCATTACTTTCAAAACAATGTGTATAACTCATCATATCGCCCAAGGAAAAGGACCAAAATACCTTCAAAATTTGCTGACCAAATATCAACCAAGATGACTTTTAAGATCTCAAGGATATATGCTTTTCCAAGTACCCAGAATTTTCAGGTCACATATGGGCGGTAGATCCTTTAAATACATGCCCGGCAAACAATGGAATGCACTTCCCTTGGAACTTAGAATGGAACCTTCTGAAAAAATCTTTCACCAAAAATTAAGAACCCACATGTTCCCGAAGGTATGAGCCTCTTCACTGATTTCCTCTACAACATCACTCTCCCAGCTTTTGGAATACCCAACTCAGTCCTTGTTCAAAAAGCACGGGGACACACTGTTTCCTAGTGTAACCAGGCGCTATATAAAAGGCTTTTATTATTATTATTAATATTATTATTATTATTACTGTTACAAAGGTTGGAGTGGAAATACTAAAAATGTCCCCCCACCCCTCAAAGCCCAAACTTTACCTAATTTTGCCTTGGATCGAGAGGGAATAGTACCTCTGAACCCTCTAAAGTCCATCACATTCCATACTGTTGCTCAGATGTGACCCTCCAAAGGTCAGCACGTTGCCTACTGTTGCTCAGATTGGTCAGGGAATAGTAAATCTGAGCACTCCAAATGTCAAAAATGTTCCCTACTGTTGCTCACATTGGAGTAGGATTAGTAAATCTATGTTTTTAATGTTTTAAATTTGTTTTTAACTATTTTTCAATTATTTATAAAATTAAAAATTTGGAAAATGCTTTTTTGACTTAGTTTTTCAAGAAAATGCGCTATATGTCTTTGTTACATATATAATTTTTCTCAGAGGTACTATTAAACATTTTAATGTAAGTTATTTTGTATTCATTGTTTTGACAAATCTTTTAATTTTCTAAAAGTGTATGCTATTTTTGTATTTACTTTATATTATCCCTGTTATTATCTTAAACTTTAATATCTAAACTTCATTAACTATAATTTCATATAATATAATTCATAATTTTAAATGATATACCTACCCATTTGTTGATAATATTCTGGACCACAATATTTTTGTCTCATTATTTATTGAAATATTTAAGTATCGCAATGTATTTGTTGCCAATGCGATGGCATGCAGCCGTTTTTGAAGGGCTGGGTAGCTAGGGTCAGGTCAATCACTCACCCATGAACACTGAATTACAGTGTTGAAAGATTTTACTGCATTAGTTCTAGTCCTTCCATCTTTTCATAAATATAACAGTGTTATAACATTTCCATATTTCTTAGTACAATTTGATCCTTGCCCAAATAGTTATACCAATCTTATTTTACTACTCCTGTTCCCATAATATTCCAACATGAACTGTCAACTTAGTATGACTCTTAAAACACTCAACTTATTACCAGTGACTGTCATTACATAGTTTTAAAAAGCAATAGTTGCCTTAGATGCTTGAAAACATTTTGGGACAACATCAGAATGGTCCCAGGAGCGGCTTTTAACCTAGACTTCACAAATCCTTCTGGCAAGCCAGCTGTGCAGAAATGTAGTCAGCTGATATGGAATCTGACATCACATCTGTCACCCATCTACAATGGTTAAGCAGGTAACCTTTGACACACCACTGCAACACAAGACCGAATAGAAGTCTAGAATAGAGTGAAAATTAAATGATAGTGAAATTACATAAGCAGCCTGAAAATAAATTTGCCTTCCCAGAAAAAGTAAATATAACTGTGCCTACAATTAAATATAGATTAAATATGATTGCGCATCAGTTATGGTTCTGCTTTCAACTCATTACAATGCAATACTAGTCCTGTCAAATGCAATGAATGATGATATGGAATATTGGTGATCATTCGGAATTACTAACGGATTGTGTTTATTTCAGTACCTCGCAGATATTTGTAATCTGCACCTACTGAACTCCTAAACCCCATTGAAAATTTGCTACAGTTACTGACTGTTAATAAATGGAATATTTTTGCAACAGAAAAAACGAATCAAGTCAATATATATTATTTACATTTTATTGTGTAGCACTTATAAACATGTTTTAAACCTCCTCATTCTGTTGAAGTGCTAGGCTGGCATGGATTTAAGAAACTAAAATAAAAAAACACCCAAAAGGGACCTGTGGGAAGCAGGACCCCTTCCTCACAGATAGGCTTATTTACAAGCCCATAGCACTACCGGTGTGTCACTTTTTTAGACGCACTGGCGGCACAGTGTGCATGTCCATATTTACAAGGCCACGTAAAGCCACCTATATGGCTTTTCAAGGCCTTATAAATATGGCCACAATTCACACATTACTCAGCATGAAAGGGACGTTTCATGAGTATGTTGTCGGTGTTTCCATGCAACATCCATGGGACTTGAAGCCTTCTCAGATTTATAAGGTTTCATGTTATAATGAGTCATATTTCTACACCTCCCCATGGGAGGCGTAAGGGAGGTAATGGAGGTTAGGGCCGGTCTGAGAACGTAAACCAGCCCTTGCAATTAAGTAAGACTGGCCCCAATGGGGAGTGTTGGTGGGAAAACTGCTGCTGCTTCTGGTACAAGAGGCCGATATTGCAGCACTGCGGCAAAACTGACCCCAAGTAACAAAAACGGCCCCTACCAGTCCAGAACCGGCCACCACCCCTCCGGCCCACCAGGAAAATACCTGGTGCCCGCTACGGCCAATCCGGCCCTGGCAACAAGGAGAAATATCTTTATTTCTCCTTGTTTTTCCCTTTTCTATGTGTGCTGCAATTTGAAGCATACATGAAACAAGGAAAACACCTCTTGTGATTGTTTATGTGTACAAAGGTGTCCATTTCTGGACAAAATCAATCAGCCCTACAATACAGACGCCCTTGCACTATGGTGTAAGGGTGCCTGCGTTGGCATATGGCAGCCCATTGAGCGCCAGCACAGGGGAAAATGACAGGAATGCGCCATATCCTGTAGATACGGAGCAATACTGCCCTTTTCTTTTGACGCAGAGCAGTGCGGCAGGAAGGCTTAATGCACTCCTGTGTGTCATAATATTGTAAATGAGGCCCGAGCCTCAATCATGCGCCGAGTCAAAAGCATCCTAATGGTTCAGATGAACACATATAACGAAAAGAAGTGGAAATCATTCCTGAACCTAGATGTTCCAGGACTTCCAGGTGTGGGAAATAAGGTGGGGTGATGCAAAACTACAGAGGCAACGTTTATAGTATGCACATCTCTAGTTCTATATTGCTTCTTGGTGTCTTCCTGACTGAGACCCAACCATAAGGTGGAGTGATTTGTAAATGTCACCTTAACTTGAGAAAATGTCTGTTCTGCATTTGTAATGCTGTATGTTGGTGAAACAAATAAATGCACTTTGAAAAGTGGACTACATATTACTGATTGATGCTGTGGTGATTTACAATTTGTAGTTATATTTGTTGAAAATTGTAATTTGCAGAGTATATGTAATTTCTGTTATTTCTGGAAAACAATACATATTTATGACATAATTTCCATGAAATATGGATTTTGATACCACTACTGAAAGGACAATAAAAGTAGGATCCACCATCCTAAAAATTAATGCTCATCACTGATTATCGTTAGCAGTGGTATCACAGCACTGTTTACATTCACATCTAATGCAATTCAGACATATCATGTAGCCAAATCCCTGACTGTATTAATCTCTGGGCATAGCTATGCTTAGTGAGAACTGAGGACATGTGCTCTGGTGCAAGTCTCAAGCTGGCCAAACGGGCGCCGGACACATGGAAATTTGTGTCAGGATCCAGGTGGTGTTTCTGCAGGAGTGTCTGGAACTGATGACAAGCCCAAGCCCTTCCCCCCTACACCTCCTGTGTCTATCAAACCCTAGAACACAAGGGTGATATGGAGGGAAATGAGGGAAAAAAACAAGGAAAGGAGGGGAGAGGCTCCTTGGATGGGAAGGATGTCGCTCGGCTTGCAGAATACAGTCACTAAAAATAATGGAATGTTATAGTATGACAGCAAACAAATAGATAAAGGAATCAAAACACACACTGGAATGTTAATCCTACCTAGGAGGATACTTGTGGTCTCTCTGTACGTAGATGAAACCTTCTTCTGTTGTCGTTCTCTCTCTACATCTGAGGGTGCAAATAGTCTCACCTGTGAATGTAAAGGGCTATCAGTATCAACTTTATAAGGAGGTGATCTATAACCAGTAATTCCTGTAGCTTACCCTAATAAACCATCAGTGGCAAGTGAAATCTGAATATCCTTCTAGTAGCCTTCACAACTGTAACATCTAGCAGCGTGGAAGAGCTGTAAATGTATAAAGACTGTCATGCCTAGATATAGATATATAATGCCTTGTAATTCAGAAACATTAGCGCTATGCGCCTGTACCTGTTCTTCGTAATGATGCAGCTGCAACGATTGCCAGAAAGTCCATAATCTGATGGGTCCAAAGATGGATAAAAAATGATAAGGCATCAAAATAAGGGAAGGGTATTAATAATGGGCAGGGACCACAATCCCATAATGCCCCTAGTGGGCCAACGGAACCGCTCCAGCCCAAGTCCAGCTGGCCGGCGGAACAGCGAGTCTGGCCGGCAAGCGGAACCGAGAGAAGACAGCCTGGCCAGCCCACAGGAACTCTCAGAGGAATGGCAAGTATAATAGAAAAGGAGCAGGAAGGAAATGAATGGGAAACAAATTAACCACCCCACACAAGCAAGGCTCCGATAATTGGGAGGGAGCTCGGGAGCGGTCAGAATAGTCACGGGGCAATTCAGAACCCCGACAGGATCTAATAGCCAGGAAACGAGACACGGGTAATCCCGAAGCAAACAGGGAAAGGAGTGACACGGCGAAAGCGGCAGGGACACGGAAGATGCAGACACTAGATCGCGAAGCGCCTTGTCAAGGGGAAGTCAGGCTCTTATGGCTTGCCTAATTTCCTCGCGCATGCGCGGTACGGGGCAGCCATCTTGGAGGGAACATCGGACCTGGCAATTGTGACAATTTGTGCACTAATACCTAGTTCAGTTGCTTGCAGTATACATTGGCCACTGTCCACACGTTACGCCAATAGAATTCTCAATTATCCCACAAAGTACTAAAGATAAGTGACTTTTACTTTCTTAGAAATGGCAAATTAGGGCATATGTAGTCAGGTGCACCTTTATTATAAAACCACGCTACGTGGCATAGCAAGAGAACTTGTTGCACCAAGTTGTGTGAAGGGAGAGAGCAGAAATCCTCCATATTTACATAGATATGGAGCATTTCTGCTCCCTCTTTGTGCTGGCACACTGTGTGATGCCTAGTACTAATGCAGGCACCCTTGTACCATAGCTCAAGGGGGCCTGTGTTACAGGCAGGATTGTTTTAGTGTAGGAAGTAACACCTTCCTGCATAAAACAATCCTTAGAGGCTTATTATTCTTTCTAAAATGCAGCACACATTGAAAAAGAGTATAAATAAAGATATTTCTCCTTGTTATGCCTCTTTTGGGTATACATATAATTTTAGTGTAAAACTAGATTTACAAGTATTTGTAAATCTGGGTTTGCCTGGACATACATGAAAGGATGAGTGGGAATGGCTATACTCAGCCCATGTAACTCCTACTGAACGCGAAGTAACTCAGTATTACATTGTACTTACTAAACCACACAAAGTGGCTTTGCATGGCTTAGTAAATACCAAATTTGATTTTGCATCCGTGCTGAGAATGTGATCAACCCAGTGCAAAATCAAAGTACAACTGGGCCTCAGAATCGAAAACGGCATCAAATACACTTTAATTTTTTACTGCTTCTCCTTGCATCTCTTGGGCACCGCCATGCTTTTTCATGGCCATTCTGGATACAAAGTCTACATGAATGTCCTGTTGTGAGAGCAAAATCGTTCCTCAAAATTTTGATGCCCCAAAATGTTACCTCATTCGGTTCTCCCACACGTTAAATTGCATGTGAAGGCACCCCCTAAATATCAATTAGCTGAGTAAAACTAATCAAATAAGTAATGGGACCTACTCAGTAATTGAATTCTAGATCAAGGAAAAATGATGCAGGACTTTATTACAAGATTCAAAATAGTCTGTACATAGTTAATGCTCTAAAGGCTCTCAAGTGCAAAGTTATCCCGAGTATTGTGTGAGTCGCATATCGGTTGCAATCAAGTATGCAAATGCAAAAACGGCTGTACACGATGTACGACAAGCATTTTCAAA
The DNA here is from genome assembly GCF_964263255.1 of Lissotriton vulgaris. Classification (NCBI taxonomy): domain Eukaryota; kingdom Metazoa; phylum Chordata; class Amphibia; order Caudata; family Salamandridae; genus Lissotriton; species Lissotriton vulgaris. The sequence continues at coordinate 659,626,458 of NC_141689.1, forward strand.
TCCAAAGTAATGATGCAACCTTTCTGCGACTTTCAAAAAAAGCATAGTGGATTTTGCAAGTCGCAATTAGAGAGCTCCTAATTGCGACTCAAAAACCAGCATGAACAAGTGAGTCGCAAATTGTCAATAGTGGCAAAATGGCCTGTTTGCACATGCAATTTACCACCAATTCAAAACAGGTCGTAACAGGGCCCAACCTATAAAAACAGCCCCAGAATGCATTAAAGAGTTTTCAACAATAGCTGCCCTGTACGTGATAGCGAGAAGAATGTGGATTCTGACTCTCCAGCAGAGGAGGCGGAGACAGGAGTGGATATTAATAGTCAGGCTGACCATGTTTGAGAAGACAGAGGAAGAGATTTATGAGCAATACAGGCTGAGTAGCAATGTGATTTCAGAGCTAATAGCTAATTTAAAGCCAAACCTAGAAATCAGTATGCAGTGCAGCAATGCTATCCCCACCCATGTCCAGGGATTGTGCTCCCTCCACCTGTTGTCCATTACCAAGATGTCCTAGCAGTGTGCTATTTTGTTTTTCTTTTGCAATTACCTAGATGCCATGCTACACCACATACACCAACCCATTTACCTGCCCAGCAATGATGTGGAACAGAAAAATACAAACATGCTATTCAACATGATAGCAAGTTTTCCATGGGTCATGGGGTGCAGAGAAAGGACCCATATGCCCATATGTCCTCCATCTTGCCTGGAATTCATAATCCAGAACTGCAAAAACACCCATTCCCTCAACATTCAAGTTGTCTACAATGCACTCAACATTGTCACAGACATAGTGGTCAGGTTCCCGGTGAGCACCCATGGCACCCAGATTGACTAGAAAGAGGGCATTTTGATGACAGATACGTACAAGGAACTGGAATATCATGTCCACAGTACAATGTTTTTTCCAATCATTAATCTTTGTATTTTGTCTCACGCTTATATGTATCTCACAAGGTGTCGGTGCGCATGCCCAGTGGCCATGGATCCTCACACCCTACCTGTCTCCCAACAACCCACACGAAAGCTATTACAACATGGCACCTAGGCCCACCAGGTCCATGATTGAGTGCACAATGGCCCTCCTCAAATTATGCTTTCAGTGCCTTCACAAGAGTGGTGGAGTATTGCAGTATGCACCTGAGAATGTGTTGCAAAATTGTGGCAACCTATGCCATACTCCACAACATTGCCTGCAGGAGAGCCTTATCCATAAAAGTGTCTGGATCAGACTCCAAGGATGATGACCTTGGCCCACCTACCCAACAGCATATTGAGGGAAGGAGACCAGCAGAGGCAGAGGGACCACAAAGCCAGACATAACTACATGGTACGATCTATCAATTTAAAAACTACCCTCTACAAATGACAAAAAGAAATGTAGATTTCATAATAAAGATAACCCTTTATTTTCAGGGTACACAAAAATCGTGCTGTTGGACCTGTCCATCACGAACATTATAGCAGAAATAAATGTACATGTTAAGTGGTTACACCACCACTAACCTATACAACAAGCATTTGCAATGCAATAGGTCTCGCATTAGGAAAGTTTGAGCTATTGGTATTGTAAATGGCAACGTTTTTATTTATGTTTTTTTTTTTAAATACCTAAATTAATAGCTTTGTCATTTACAATGCCAATAGTTATAACTTTCGCAAATGTGATACCTATAGCATTTGTAATGCAATATGTTTTGTATTTACATGACTTAGATGTATTGATATTACAAATAACAATGGCGTTTAATTTTTTTAAATGTTATGTTATGTTATGTTATGTTATTGAGCTTTTGTATAGCGTGCAGCTACTCACAGGGAGTGTCCCGACGCTTTCCACCCTCAACTCATATTGAAGTAACACAACACAGCTAAAAACAGGCAAACAGAACAGAACAGAAAAAAGACAATGGGCAGTAAAAACAGACTAGGAGTTAAAAAGCCAGGTCTTCAGGCCCCTCCTAAACTGGAGCAAATTAACAGTACTCCGCAGAGAAAATGGAAGCAGATTCCAAAGCTGGGGGGCTCTGTAGCCAAAAGACCGCCCTCCCGCACGGGCCTTCCTCACCCGTGGAACCACCGCTCTGCAAAGAGCTTCCGAACGGAGGGAACGAGCCGGACGAAAAAAAGTCAGTCTCCTCTGCAGATATCCCGCTCCTGAACCATGCAGAGCTTTGTGCATCAGGGTCAAGGATTTAAACTGGATCCTCTTCCTAATGGGGAGCCAATGGAGCGACTGGAGCAACCCAGACGCTCGAGCTCGTCTCCCTAGACCAAAGATCGCCCGGGCGGCAGAGTTCTGCACCACCTGAAGGCGCTGGACCAGGTAATCAGGAAGGCCAAGAAAAAGAGCATTGGCATAATCTAGCCTCGAACCGACTAGAGCCTGCACTGTAATCCTCCTATGCTCCTCAGATAACAGAGGCAAAAATTTGCGGAGCATTTTCAATAATCCGTAGCAAGTGCCGGCCAGGCCAAGGATGTGAGTGCGGAGCGACAGCTGATTGTCTAGCTTGACGCCCAGGTTTTTGGCCACCACTGAGGACTGTACAGGAGGACTCATGTTGGACGGCCACCAATGCTGCCAATCAGGATCGGCAACGCAACCAAAAAATAAAATCACAGACTTTCCTGAGTTGGCCCTCAGACCGTTCCGCTGGAACCAGTCGAAGAGCAGCGCAAGGCAGTCCCGGATTCTCTCTCCCACAAATTCTTGATCTTTCCCGCATGTGAAGAGGAGTTGCGTGTCGTCGGCATAGGAGACGATCTGGGCCCCATACGCCTCTACCAAGGCCGCCAGAGGGGACATAAAGATGTTAAATAATGTGGGGCTCAACACAGAACCCTGTGGAACCCCAACTCCCAATGGCGGCATCTCGGCGGAGCTCTGGGAAACCCAGACCGTCTGGCGGCGGCCTTCCAGGAAAGAAGTAAACCACCTCAGCACCGTCCCCCTCAGGCCGATGTCATAAAGCCTGGTTAGAAGCGTCAATAACTAATACTTAAATAAAAGTTATTGTAATTTATAATGGCAATAGCTTAAACTTTTCTAAAGAACTTTTGTGAAATTATGTTCAGTGTATCAGAGAGCGCAATAATACGAGATCAGTGTGAGATCCTGAACACACCTGCTGCCATGATGGATACCGCCCAGGCTCTCTGTGACTCCATCCACAAATGTGTGAGGGGGGTCTCAGTGTGGGGAGCTCTAACCAGCTGAGGACAACCAGCAACAAGACTGGGCTAGTACCAGATATTCGGCCTCTCACACCATGTCCTATTCCCACAAAAACCTTACATTTAGATTTAATCTGAGGGTGGGAACGGGGGTGCTCTTTCACTGTGCCTGGGTGAACCCTCAGTCTTTTTGCTGAGAAGAATTTGGGAGGTCTTGTCCTTTTTTAAAGCTTTGACAATCTAGCTCTTCACTGGGACCCCTTCTGGGGTGCCCCAGCATTTTACATAAAAGTAATGACATAGCTTAGGGTTGCAACATCACTCACAGTTGTCAGAGCTTGGAGATTCCCTCCAAGTGGTTATTACAACTGCATTTTTTTATACATAATATACAACATAGCCACATTCTGTTTACACTGCTTAAGTGTCTAAGCTCTCGTTTCTGTAGCAGGATGAGAACTCAAGCTCAAACATGACAGCAAAAAGTAGGTACTTTCAAAAGCAGAACATGTGGACTTCTAAAACAAGCATATCGTAGCGCATTAATAAGATACAATCCACAGTCATCTAGAAACATCCTCAAACTGAGTCTCGGCTGTCCATGCATACGAACAATTGATTCTTCCAACTCTCACATTTTGGGGCACCTCCGGAGAAGCTTCAATAGGTTAAACTACCAACCTGCGGGCACCAATATGTAAATTTCTTACCCTCTATTAATAATTCACAACATTTTCTCCACACGCCCTTAAATATGAGGCTGATACTAACCTCGGGGCCAAGCATGACAGCAGGATCTGTGATTGTTGACATAACTTAAGCGCGTGCTGCAGTCCGCCGCCGGCCTGCGACCAGGAAGTCAGGCAGGCCGGGCGGGACAACCGGAAACAGGAAGTAGGAGGGCAGGAGCCTACCCCGCCTCCCACGGAAGAGCCGCGATTGTTTGGAGCACTGGAGCAGGCAGGAGCCTACCCTGTGCCCCGGTGCCGAAGAAGGGAGGAAGAGTCCTGCTGCCGGTGAGAGCCGCTGCACCAAGTAAGCCGGTGAGTGGGCGTTCGCCTTGTTGCTGGGCTGCGAGGGCGGGGGGCATGTGTGTGTGCGTGCGCGTGCGGCGGCGGGCTGTGTATGTGTGTGAGCGTGCGTGTGTGTGTGTGTGTGTATGTGTCTTGGAGTCTGTGTGTATGCGTGTGTGACTGTGGCGGGGATGGGGGGGTTGCCTGTCTGGGTGCCTGCGTGTCTGTGTTAGTGTAAGTGCGTGTGCGCGTGTGTGTGCATGCATGCGTGTTAGGCTGACTTGCTGGGAGTATGGGAGGGAAGTGCACGGCGCGGGGCAGGACGGAACGTGCGTGTTCGCGCACCCAAATCTGCCTTCAAAAGCTTGTAACAGTTTCTTTTCCTCATTCCCCCGAGTCAGATAACTATAAGTCTCCAACCCTGGACGCATCCTTCGGATGCGAATTCCAGGGCGAGACCTAATAAAGGGGCATCTGCATGGCTCAATGTCAGTGTTAAGTTATTTCTTCCCTCTACATCAGGGATGGGGGGATCTGGCAGGCGGAGTTGCAGGCTGGCGGCTGCTGCTCCTCCTACATTGCATATGTGTAAAACACTATTGCTGCTAGACTCATTACTGTCTGTTGCCTCTCCAGTTGGTCCACTGGTAATGCTGGCAGTCTGAATCTCCTCAACAGATGCAGAGATCTTTTGCAGGCCTCACAAAACATTTTTTTTTTTAAAGGTCCTCATTTCACCATTGGCGTCTGCAAATGAACATTTAAAACCTGGTCCATCCTGGGCGCCCAGGGCTGATGTTCTTGCATTCACCTGGAGCCAACCCAGCCTGCTTCTTTGTCTGAGGCATGGTGTAATCATAGAACCTTTGAGACCTTAGACCAGCCTAATTTCTCTGCCCCACAAAATTAAAAGTTCCCACACATTGCTATTGCCATGCCCAATTCTAAACGCACCATACCTAATGTTGCACGCAACTAATTTTCAAAGAGAGGGGGACAAGCATCCTTCCAAATTTTTGCAGATTTTTCTACGGTCAATCAAAATTAGGCTAAAAAACAGGGCCACTTGTGCTGCCAATAGCACCCTCAAGAGATCTGCATCCAAACCAAACGGTACTCTGCCTGTATTAAGGCACAATTTAACTTTGAAAATACCCTCCAAAGCCCTCTCCATATTAGCCCAAGAGAGATCCAGAATAGCGCAATCAAAAAAGATGTGAATATCATCGGCCTCAACCAGGCCGCATCTGGGGCACCTAGGGGACAGACTCACCAATTTCGCTTTTTTGGGGGCGTATAATACAGCCTATTGATGACATAGAAGTGTTTTTTATTTTAAGAGGATGGCCTGACGAACTTATATAAAATTTGAAGGATGTCCCATATAGACTAACTGAGGCTTCCTCCAGCGTGGAGGAATTCCAAACAAGGTGAAGTGGGGGGGACTGTAGATCCTCCACGTCCAAAAGGTTTCTATACCAGAATCCCACTTCTTTTTTTTAGGACATTGAAGGGCATACTCGATATTCCAATTACCACCAATATTCTCTTTCTGTGCCAGGAACCAAGAACAAAGTTTCATATATTTGAATCTGTAGAAAGAGTCCCCGATCTTTGATCTCAGGACCTCCCTAGGGAGAACCCCCTCAGATGTTACTAGGTCAGACCATACCTTAATCCCTGCTCTCCTGATGGGGGATGATAAACTATCTCTGAGGCATAACGGTAGACCAGGGGAATCCCAAATTGGGGCGAAGTCGGAGTAGTATCTAATACCCCATCTCCATTTGACTCTTTTCCAGACGAGAAGAGCTAGTTTGAGGACCTTGAGTCAGACTTTTTGTAAAATTTTGGTGCTCCAAATTTATACAGAAAACCAGTATCTCCCCCCTCAAGATTTGCCATTATAGTCAAGATCTGACCCCAGTTGGAATCATCGGGGCTAGAAAGGAGACTGCGTATATTTTTTAGCTGGAAAGAGAATAAGTACCAGAGCACATCTGGCAGCACTGCACCTCCTTTTAACAGTTTTCTTTTTAGCTTTTTCCAGGAGAGTCTGGAGTTTTTATTCGCCCATATAAAACTGCCTATTTTCCCTTGGATTTTCCCCAGAAGTTTATCAGGAAAAACTAAAAGGTATAATATTGAACAGGTACGTCAGTTTGGGCAAGATGACCATCTTAACCAAATTCACGCGCCCATATATTGTCAGAGGAAGGTTCTGCCATCTGGAGAAAAGATGGTCGATCTCCTTGGCCACCTTCTTCATATTGGTCTGGGTGATGCTGTTTCGGTCTTGTGTTATTATTATCCCCAGATAAACTCACTATTGCGGGTGCCTGCCCAGTTATCCACCCCCTAGCACATAACCTCGGTTTTGGAGTTGTTAATCAGGTGGCCAGAGTACAGACCAAATTCAGTCAGTGCATCCTCCACCCTAGGGAACACCTCCACCAGATTACTGGTATAGACCAGCAGATCATCAGCGTAAAGGGCTAATTTACAGCTCTAATCCATAACTCTGAAGGGGTGATCAGATAACCCATCCTCAATGCCTGCGCAAGGGGTTCGATGTATATATCATACAAAAGGGGCGAGATGGGGCACCCCTGCCTTGTTCCCTTTTTTATGTTAAAGCGCGGCGTCAGAAGGCCATTTAAGAGTATAGCTGCAGAGGCACCCTCAGAGCACCCTCTAAGTGTTTGAATAAAGATTGTTCCAAAGCCCATAGTTCTTAAAACCTCCCATAGGAAGCCCCAGTTGACACGGTCAAAGGCCTTCGCTGCGTCATACGCAGCCATTGCCAAGGGCTCTGACCGTGCAAACACTAGATCAATACTGCCTATTAATTGCAGAGTTAGCTCTTGAATATGCCTGCCAGGGACAACGCCCTTTTGGTCAGGATTGATAAGCTGTGGGGCCAACTTAGCCAATCTCCCTGCCAAAACGCTGGTAAAGATCTTATAATCCACGTTAAGCAGGGAGATTGGCCTATAGGAGTCTGCCTTAAGGGGGTCCTTCCCTGGTTTTAAAATAAGTACTATTATTGACTCTTTCCAAGATGGAGGAGCCCTTCCCTCTGGACTATATACATAGTTAAACAGCTCACAAAGCCTTGGGGCCAAGACCTCCTGAAAAACTTTAAATACTTCTCCTGGAAGAGCGTCGGTCCCTGCAGCTTTATTATTCTTTATTTTCTTAATATAAAATCTGATTTCTTCCTCCGTATAGGGGCTATTAAGCATGTCTTGGCCTTCTTCTGTCAAACGTGGTAATGCCTTGCTTTCCAGCCATTTTAGGGTGTTATCAGTACTTGGAGACGACTCCTCCCCATAGAGTTTAGAAAATAGGGAGAGCAGATACCTCTGCATATCCTGATCGCAAGAGGTAGTTACCAGATCGTCCACAGTTAGGTTATTAATGTTATTTCTTACACGATCTGCTTTGATGTTACGGGCAAAATTGCTCCAGCTTTTTCCCCATATTCATAATTCTTCATACCATGGACAGCCCTTTGCGCCTTAACTTTTAGATCTTGCATCCCCCTATATTCCAAACGTAGTCGTTCCAAATCATCAGGGACTTGTGGCAAATTATCTGCATGACCACTCAATCTAGCGCTTTCTAGATAAGAAATCTTATCTTCCAGTTTTTTAAATTTCAATACCTCCTCCCTATTTTTAGTACAAGTCAAGCTGTGCATATGACCCCGAATGTGGGCCTTGAATGCGTCCCAGACAAACTCAGGCGATGCTGAGCCGATGTTGTCGTGAAAATAATTGTCAATAGATGTACTGACTGCAGTGACTATGTCCTGATTATAAATCATTGCCCTTTTCAGGGTCTATCGAGGCGCTAAATTAGACCTAGATCTACCTATCGAGAGTGTGAACGAAATAGGGGCGTGATCCGATAACACGCTAGGGAGTCTGTAAGCATGGCATGTCCATTAGGATATAATCTAATCTTGAGGCATGCCAGTGTTTTTTACTAAAATAAGTGAAGCCCGGGACTTCCCCCCTCATGGCCTTCCAGGCATCTATTAGACCTAGCTCATGGATCATGTTGATCATGGCGTGACGGGATTGTGGACCAGCAATATGCTGACTATAATTTGATCGATCCTGACAAGGGTCGAGGAGAACGTTGAAATCACCCATCGGAAGGGCTTTGCGGCAGCAAATGCCTTACAGGGGGCCGATCTTACTGCTCCTCCGCGAAAATATGCCTCCAGTCCACCTGTGCTGAGACCGAGGCGCTGGGCCAATCATCTGGGATTCCTCCACCACTCTCCTACAGCGCCGAGCTCCCGGAACCAAGCAGGCTCCGTCAGCGCGCCGCCCCCAACACTGCAGACCATCCACTCTCACGCCAAAAAGAAAAACAAACGGTGCAATCTGGCTGCAGACGTCGAAACAAATGAAGGCAAGAGCTATCGCCGCTGCCCATACACGTGGCGGCTCATACGAGCAGTTCTAGGAGTAAAAAAAAAAAGAGAAACACAAGGAGCAGCCACTGCTGCCACCGCCAGTCGCTTACCGCTAACCAGGTTCAGATGCCGCACACAGTGGGAGGAGCTCCGTCACGGCCGTTAACTTCTGGCCGTCATGTTCCCCCGGCTCTGGCCTCACAAAACATTACCACTGCTGTGGCCCTTCTCAACCTGCAGTCCCAGGTTACACTTTGAGTGTTAGGTGGTTGGCTGTGCTCGCCTCACGATTGCCATGGCCATTGCCTCCATCCTCCTTAATCTGGCCCTGCTCCATGCGCCTTTGCTGCCCTCTCTCCTCTGACAGCTCTGTACACAGTTGCATCAAATTTGTCATCCAGCCATGCCCGGTTGTCAGCCAACTAATGGCTTATGTTGTTTCAATCCCTGGCTCAGCTTGTTGTTAATGATCTATATTTATTTTTGCTGCAGGTGCTGAACCTGCAGCATGGCATGTTCTGGGCCACCAAACACTGCCTGATTGCTTGATCTTGCCTGGGAGTGAGCATCAAGCCTTGATTGCTGACGCCGTCATTGATGTGATGGACTCAGGTGCCGGACCCTGGTGGCTGGACTGCGTATGATTGTGGTTTGCTGGTGGGATGCTTGGGCCTGAATTGCAATAGCCTGTGGTGAACTGAATGCAGTGCTTCCCTGGACATGGGAATAATGTGGCTTAGTCACTGTAGCCCCATCCTGCTTTTCTCCATCTGGCCCTGGTCTTCGCCTGCATCATCAGGCCTTTCCTCTCCTCCCAAATGTGTATCTGTGTGGCAAAAGGGGAGATGAATGAAATGAACACGTGAGACAATATCTCAGTGGTCATACAATGTTGTTCAGCTTATGTCGGACTGTACCTGCAGTGTTTATGTCACTGACTACAATTCCCTTAATGCACCAGCTGTGACTTTCTGATCATCTAAAAAGTGCATCTAGGTGTGGGTGTGTTGCATGCATGTGGAGAGCAGGGTTTTGGCAGGGATTTTGATATAGTAGGCATATTGCATTCAGCACGGGGTTTGGGGGTTCAGACATGCCAAGGGATCCAAAGCCACACACTGCATCCAACTCCGGTGTACTCTCCACCATTACTTCTACAGATGAGGATGGGGAGTCATTAGATGGAGCTCCTTTATTTCTCTGGATGCCCAGCAGCCGTGCTGCCAATCTCTCCTTGGACGCAGAGTGCAGGTCATACCACCTTTTTTCATCTTGTAGATGGACATGTCTGCCACACCCGCGCATTGCTGCAGCTACATGTGTCTCCAAATGTTTATCTGTGGGAGTCTGAGATGCACGCCCAAAAAGATGCTTATGATTGTTGCATCATTCTTCTGTCAGGATGTCCAATTCCCTCTCAAAAAACTTCAGTTTGTGGCAGCACTCCCTAGCTGGCTTCTCATCTTGCTGGCTGGCCATTGCAGTGCTATGCTTGGAGCCTGCCTGCAGTGTTGGTCTGTCCTGCTGCACTTTTCAATGTGCTCTGACTACTGATCAGGATCCTCCAGGGCAACCACTTAATGTTTTGGGTCCTTCACCTGTTTTAGGAAGGGATTCCTTAAAACCACAGGCACTAATTGCTACCACAATTTGCGACTGCAATCACATTTATAGACTGGTCATCAACTTGCAACTTGTGTCATTGCTTACAGCAATGCAACTTCCTATTTGCTGGACAGATTTCTGCGTACATTAGATTTAATGACTCGCAATTGCAAATCGTTAATTTTCGCAAAATGCGGGTCACTAATTCTAGGGGTCATGTTGTAAATAAAACAGCGATAATGTTAAGCATTCGCTGAAGACATGCTTTTGTGTCTTTAGTATAGTTTTCCCGCTCATACTTGAATGTACGGCCGGACTCCATTTTGTTTTCTGACCTCCATCTTGTAGGCTACATTGTGCCATGTGCTCGCCATGAGGCAAGTCCTACCTCACTGACCGTCACCCCTGGAGTTTGCCCAGCAACAGGCTAAAAATAGCTCCAGCTTATCTAGCGCATGCCCAGTATGTGTAACATCTGTTTCTGCTTAGAGGGGATCGGAATGTGCATTCAAGGGGCTTCGTGAACCGTTAACTCCACCCATGTATCGATCATGTTTGAGAAATATCCATATAAGGCTATAAATCATGACTTTGAGCTGTAACCGCCCACTTATGAGCCCCTTCTTTGTGTATAAAAGGGGACTGTATGTCCGAGTTCTTTGTGCTACCTTGTACAATACTGTAGAGTGTTGTGTGGGCTGTAGTACCACCTTTAAAGGTTTATTAAACTATGTTTTTGTATTTCCAGTTTCCGTGCCAATTTCTTATGTAGTCTGAGGACTTTGCGTACAGAAGGGCGAACCCTTTTCGCACTCGCAGGCCTTGCTGAGGCCTGAATTCATCAATTGGCGCCCGTCACGTGGGGCTCATCGGTGACTCGGATGCTCGACGGACTGGTAGCGACGAAGGATCGGAACTTTGCCGGGGACGTGATCACTGCCAGCGGCGCCTTTAGTCCTGGCATCCCGAGGTATTCTTCTTTCCCTTCCGATCTGACCATCTGGGTGGCGCCGGTCATCGACTGAGACCTCTTCAGTCGGTTTTCTGCATAGTGGCCGTTTGGGCGAATTCGGAACTTGCAGTTGGAATCTGGATGCTCTTGATTGGTAAGAATCGTTGTACGATCCTTGCTCCGAGCCTTTGGTAGTCTTGATTGGCAAGGCATTTTTAGGATACGCTTGCCCCGACTAATTTGTTTGATTGATTAGATGACTAGTCATATTATTGAACCTATGAGAGTGATATATGTGTTGCAACCCATATAGGCAGGCAATGTGGGGATATTTCTCCTGATCTGTGAATTTGAACGGCGCAACGTTTAAGTGCCATTTTTGTATAATATTGCATATTCTGCATTATTTTTTTCGACATGCCTGTTTTTAGCGCACTCCGTAAGTGGTGCTGCTGTTTTGGAAAGGACCGGTTGGTACTTGAAGAATCACAGCCGGCTCCCCAGAGGGGACGCCGAATAGGGATATGTATGTCAAATTTGGTCATTCCCCCATAATGTACAGCACGTTGTGGAGGAAATACACAAAGAAGGATCCTGAGTTGCGGTGGCCTATGTATGGATCGTTTGATTTAAGGAAGATTGAGTATGTGGAGCAATGTATGTGTAAGCGGAGAGTGCGACAATACATGTTTGAATGTATAAGACTGTGGGTGAAAGAGGTGCGAGAACGTGAGAAGCGTGAGCAAGCACTGATTGAGAAAGAGCAACGAAAGAGTGAGCATGAGAAAGCGCATGAGGCGAAAAAGCGTGAAGCGAAAGAGTTAGAGGAGAGACAGGAGAAAGAACGTCGGTTGCAAATATCTGGCCAGTACCCTGTTCGTCAGCCTCTCTATCCTGTCCTTAATAAATTGGATGATGATTTTTCGTTACTAGATCGTTCGCCACCGCCGTACGCTGGTCCATCCGCCCCGAATGGAGGAGATCAAGATTCTAGGCCGCCCGACCAGAAGAGGGATACGCGGTCTATGTTATCGATCGACCGTATGGCTGAGCTTCGTAAGATTGCTCATCGGGTTAACAAGGATTCTGTTACACTCGCTGATTTGTTAACAGAACTAGAGGCATGGGAAGATAGGGAGAAATTCTATTTTACTGATTATCTTTCTACTGAAGTAGTGTCAGCATTTCGCAAATATTCTGATGTTCTTGAACCGGCGGATGTGATAGCTGATGCAAAAGAACTGCGTAAAGGTCTTTTTCTTTCTTCACAGGTGCCCATGCAATTCGGCGACTATTTGCGTTACGGGATGAAATGTTTCGACTCTGGGATAAAGCTCGGAAACGGAAGGCTGGCGACGAGCCATCGAATCCGGCTGGCGACGGAAAGCAGTCACCCATCTTTTATTCAGATAAGATCGATGCAGTGCATGTTAGGCCAATGCGGGAGGCGGCGCCTTTGTACGTTCCCCCTAAGGGAGCGTGTACTAGTACGGATAGAGGGTCTCCTGATGCTCAAGGGTATTTCGGATCACTGAAATAATATCTTCTACCAAAATATCGAGTTCCCATAATATTGATGACAAAATATCGAGGGACATAATATCGACTTTCTATCTTCACTAAGGTAAGTACAAAAATATCGACTTTAAAATATCGAGTGTTAAAAATATAGACTGTCAAAATATCGATTTTTTTATGTCTTTAAAATAAGTTAAAACTATTATAATATTACATATATTTAATATAAACATTGTTAAAATTATTAAATAAATGTAACATTATTACATAATTAATGTAAATTTAAAAATTAATAATAATACATATATATATAAATACATGTTATTAATAAAACATATAGAATATATTTACCGTAGCATAGCAAAAGGTTTAAATTTAATGTAACCACTCCAGTGGGTGCTACATTACAGAGATCGTTGGATAGCGTAGGGGTAAAAATTACTATTCCCACTTCAGTGGGTACAAGAGTAGGGAAAGCGTTGGATAGCATAGGGGTAAAATGTACTATTCCCACTCCAGTGGGTGCTACAGTAGGGAAAGCGTTGGATAGCGTATGGGTAAAAATTACTATTCCCACTCCAGTGGGTGCTACAGTAGGGAAAGCGTTGGATAGCGTAGGGGTAAAAATTACTATTCCCACTCCAGTGGGTGCTACAGTAGGGAAAGCTTTGGATAGCGTAGGGGTAAAAATTACTATTCCCACTCCAGTGGGTGCTACAGTAGGGAAAGCGTTGGATAGCGTAGGGGTAAAAATTACTATTCCCACTCCAGTGGGTGCAACAGTAGGGAAAGCGTTGGATAGGGTAGGGGTAAAAATTACTATTCCCACTCCAGTGGGTGCAACAGTAGGGAAAGTGTTGGATAGCGTAGGGGTGAAAATTACTATTCCCAATTAATTATTTTAAATTAATTACCAATTATATTTTATTTATTTAGCAATTACTAATTAATTTATAAATATAATTAATTTACATAATTATTTAATTAAAATTAAATTACTTCCCACCCTATTCCCCTATAAACACACAACCCGCTACAGAAAATAAATTACTAAAAATGTATTATTTATCAATTATTTATTTTAAATTACTTACCAATTATATTTTAATTATTTACCAATTATTATTTAATTAACAATTAGATTACATTTACATAAATAATTAATTATAATTAAATTACTTCCCACCCTATTCCCCTATAAACACACAACCCGCTACAGAAAATAAATTACAAAAAATTATTTATTTATCAATTAATCATTTTTAATTAATTAACTATTATATTTTAATTAATTACCAATTAATATTTAAGTAACAATTACATTAAATTTACATAATTAATTATTTATAATTAAATTACTTCCCACCCTATAAACCCACAACCCGCAACAGATTTATATTACTCAAATATTATTAAATATTAATAACTTACCTTATTTTCGATATTTTTGTTGTCTTCATTTTTTCTAGTCTATAATATGTCTAGTCTATATTTTTGATTCGCTATTTTGGCTATTCTAGTCGATATTACTCGATATTTTTGCTGTCTATATTTTGTCTAGTCTATATTTTGTCCAGTCTATATTTTTTACTCGATATTTTGTCCAATCGATATTTTGGACTCAATATTATGTCTGTTTACCGGGTATTTCATCTATAATTGGGTTTATACTCCTTGGAATAGGGCTGATGTTATGGCACTAAAGGCAGCATTACCTGATCCCCAAAAGAATCCCGCAGCCTTTTATGAGGAAGTTGAGGGGGCTTTGAATTCTTGTACTATTACTTTGGCCGATATTGATTTGTTTTTCGGGATTATATTTCCTCCAGATATGTGGATATCAATATGAAAGGTTGATGATCTTCCGGCGTTTAAAGCTTGATGGGCGGATCTGGAGGATGAGGACAGGGAGAGAAAACCAGCACAGAAGCCGCCCCAATCGATTTTAGATCTTCCTACTGCCATTGTAACTAAATTAAAAATGCTTATCCCCCCTAAAAAGATTGATTGGACTATGTTAGCGTCCTGTAAACAGAAAGCAGATGAATCCGTCTCGGATTTCTTTACTCGGTTTGAGGAAACATTTCATGATTTTAGTGGTCAGTCGCTTACGGACGACACAGGTCAACATCTTTTTGTTGACAAATATGTCTCGAATTTATTACCAAGTATAGCAGCTCGATTAAAAGCGAGTGAAAGTTCTTGGACGACTTCGACTCCTGCATCCCTCCTGACGATGGCTCAGTATTACGAGCATAAGTGCGCTGGGGATGCTCAGACGTGGGTCCCAGGCACTCCACGCCACTGGAGTCAAGCTAGCCGGGCTGATGAGAGGTGTTACCTCGAAACCGGTCCTGTCCTCGGATGCTTGATTCCGTTCTGGGTAGGACATGGCTTTTGTAGTTCGGACTGGACTGTTCCCATGGGGCACAGGGTCAGAGCTGATTTGCATATCGCCATTGTCTAACCCAGGGTGGTGTGGAGTGCAAAAAAACGATGGATTTGGGCCCACATCTTTGGACTGGGATGAATGTGTGACATTGATCCACATTCAGTCCATCACCTGTTTTGTTTGCAAATTCCGCCATAAGTGCGCTGGGGATGCTCAGACGTGGGTCCCAGGCACTCCACGCCACTGGAGTCAAGCTAGCCGGGCTGATGAGAGGTGTTACCTCGAAACCGGTCCGGTCCTCGGATGCTTGATTCCGTTCTGGGGAGGACATGGCTTTTGTAGTTCGGACTGGACTGTTCCCATGGGGCACAGGGTCAGAGCTGATTTGCATATCGCCATTGTCTAACCCAGGGTGGTGTGGAGTGCAAAAAAACGATGGATTTGGGCCCAGATCTTTGGACAGGGATGAATGTGTGACATTGATCCACATTCGGTCCATCACCTGTTTTGTTTGCAAATTCCGCCATAAGTGCGCTGGGGATGCTCAGACGTGGGTCCCAGGCACTCCACGCCACTGGAGTCAAGCTAGCCGGGCTGATGAGAGGTGTTACGTCGAAACCGGTCCGGTCCTCGGATGCTTGATTCCGTTCTGGGGAGGACATGGCTTTTGTAGTTCGGACTGGACTGTTCCCATGGGGCACAGGGTCAGAGCTGATTTGCATATCGCCATTGTCTAACCCAGGGTGGTGTGGAGTGCAAAAAAAATATGGATTTGGGCCCAGATCTTTGGACTGGGATGAATGTGTGACATTGATCCACATTCGGTACATCACCTGTTTTGTTTGCAAATTCCGCCATAAGTGCGCTGGGGATGCTCAGACGTGGGTCCCTGGCACTCCACGCCACTGGAGTCAAGCTAGCCGGGCTGATGAGAGGTGTTACCTCGAAACCGGTCCGGTCCTCGGATGCTTGATTCCATTCTGGGGAGGACATGGCTTTTGTAGTTCGGACTGGACTGTTCCCATGGGGCACAGGGTCAGAGCTGATTTGCATATCGCCATTGTCTAACCCAGGGTGGTGTGGAGTGCAAAAAAACGATGGATTTGGGCCCAGATCTTTGGACAGGGATGAATGTGTGACATTGATCCGCATTCGGTCCATCACCTGTTTTGTTTGCAAATTCCGCCATAAGTGCGCTGGGGATGCTCAGACGTGGGTCCCAGGCACTCCACGCCACTGGAGTCAAGCTAGCCGGGCTGATGAGAGGTGTTACGTCGAAACCGGTCCGATCCTCGGATGCTTGATTCCGTTCTGGGGAGGACATGGCTTTTGTAGTTCGGACTGGACTGTTCCCATGGGGCACAGGGTCAGAGCTGATTTGCATATCGCCATTGTCTAACCCAGGGTGGTGTGGAGTGCAAAAAAAAGATGGATTTGGGCCCAGATCTTTGGACTGGGATGAATGTGTGACATTGATCCACATTCGGTCCATCACCTGTTTTGTTTGCAAATTCCGCCATAAGTGCGCTGGGGATGCTCAGACATGGGTCCCTGGCACTCCACGCCACTGGAGTCAAGCTAGCCGGGCTGATGAGAGGTGTTACCTCGAAACCGGTCCGGTCCTCGGATGCTTGATTCCATTCTGGGGAGGACATGGCTTTTGTAGTTCGGACTGGACTATTCCCATGGGGCACAGGGTCAGAGCTGATTTGCATATCACCATTGTCTAACCCAGGGTGGTGTGGAGTGCAAAAAAACGATGGATTTGGGCCCAGATCTTTGGACTGAGATGAATGTGTGACATTGATCCACATTCGGTCCATCACCTGTTTTGTTTGCAAATTCCGCCATAAGTGCGCTGGGGATGCTCAGACGTGGGTCCCAGGTACTCCACGCCACTGGAGTCAAGCTAGCCGGGCTGATGAGAGGTGTTACCTCGAAACCGGTCCGGTCCTCGGATGCTTGATTTCGATCTGGGGAGGACATGGCTTTTGTAGTTCGGACTGGACTGTTCCCATGGGGCACAGGGTCAGAGCTGATTTGCATATCGCCATTGTCTAACCCAGGGTGGTGTGGAGTGCAAAAAAACGATGGATTTGGGCCCAGATCTTTGGACTGGGATGAATGTGTGACATTGATCCACATTCGGTCCATCACCTGTTTTGTTTGCAAATTCCGCCATAAGTGCGCTGGGGATGCTCAGACGTGGGTCCCAGGCACTCCACGCCACTGAAGTCAAGCTAGCCGGGCTGATGAGAGGTGTTACCTCAAAACCGGTCCGGTCCTCGGATGCTTGATTCCGTTCTGGGGAGGACATGGCTTTTGTAGTTCGGACTGGACTGTTCCCATGGGGCACAGGGTCAGAGCTGATTTGCATATCGCCATTGTCTAACCCAGGGTGGTGTGGAGTGCAAAAAAACGATGGATTTGGGCCCAGATCTTTGGACTGGGATGAATGTGTGACATTGATCCACATTCGGTCCATCACCTGTTTTGTTTGCAAATTCCGCCATAAGTGCGCTGGGGATGCTCAGACGTGGGTCCCAGGCACTCCACGCCACTGGAGTCAAGCTAGCCGGGCTGATGAGAGGTGTTACCTCGAAACCGGTCCGGTCCTCGGATGCTTGATTACGTTCTGGGGAGGACATGGCTTTTGTAGTTCGGACTGGACTGTTCCCATGGGGCACAGGGTCAGAGCTGATTTGCATATCGCCATTGTCTAACCCAGGGTGGTGTGGAGTGCAAAAAAACGATGGATTTGGGCCCAGATCTTTGGACTGGGATGAATGTGTGACATTGATCCACATTCGGTCCATCACCTGTTTTGTTTTCAGTATTACGAGCGTCAGGAACTTGAAGCAAAGGGGAGTGAGGAAAATAAATCTAAAGATCTAAAAACGAAGGTTATGTTAGCGCAAGTATATGGGCCGCCTCGTAGGGGTAACGAGCGGGGCGGCAGGAATTTTCCTAACTTTTCTTCGGGCCATTCTGATTTGGCCCGGGATCAATGTGCATATTGTAGACAGAAAGGCCATTGGGCGAGCGAGTGTCCAGAGTTGCATGCGCATCGCCAGGAACGTGGCCAGGGGTCTCTAAGGGGTAGAGGTAATTTTTCAGGCCCTAGAAATAATACAAATGATCGAGCTAGATTTGATTCTAATATACGACCCCGAGATGGGTCTAATGTCTTTGATCAACGAAACCAATACCAAATGTCTGATTACACACCTCCTGAGCAGCATGATTCGCAGTATGCATAGGATTGCGTAGGATGGGGTAAGGAACCAGTTGAAGTGCCAGTAGATCAGAGGGGTCCTTATGTTACAGCAAATGTTTTGGGCTCTACTGATAGGTTCCTGGTTGATACAGGAGCTACTTGTAGCGCTTTGTCCAAAAAATTGGTTCTGAGGGCTCCCCTGTCTGGCTCAACGATTACGTCAATAGGGTTCGATGGAACACCTTCTGTTAGCCCACTGTCACAACCTCTTGCACTCTATGTAGATCAGTTTGCTGCACCATGCCCATTCCTCTTTTCCCCGAACACTCCTGATAATATCGTTGGCCTGGATATGCTCAAATATTTTCGGGCCACGATTCGGTGCTCCCCTGAGGGAGTACGCGTTATTTTGAATGATAATTATCCACCATCAGAAAGGGTGTACATGATTACCATAGAGGCTGCACTGGCCTCTTTGCCTGAATCTTTGTGGGCCACGTCCGATACCGACCTGGGACAGATGATCATCCCTCCGGTGCACGTTAGTGTAAAGGAGGGAGCTGTGCTACCGCGCCTGCCTCAGTATCGGATTTCACAGGAGGGGGAGGAGGCGCTCATACAGATAGTGCAGGACTTGATTAAAGTAGGGGTGGTTGAAGAAGTTCCATACAATGTGTGCAATAGTCCTATTTTACCGATTTTGAAGAAAGACACTTATACCAGGATTTATCGATTCATTATTGATTTAAGGGAGGTTAACAAGATAGTGATACCTCAATATCCAGTGGTTTCTGACATTACGACACTCCTTACTTTGGTTCCGCCAACTGCAACAACGTTTTCTGTTGTAGACTTGAAGAACGCCTTCTTTTCGATCCCTATTCATCCTGATAGCCGATACCTCTTCGGTTTCACGTTGAATAATAGATCGTACAGATTTTGTAGAGTTCCTCAAGGCTATACTGAGAGCCCTAGTATTTACAGTCAGGCATTGAAACGACAATTGGACTCCTTTGTGTTACCTGACGGTGTGGCGCTTATACAATATGTCGATGACATCTTTTTGGCCGCCGACACCCCTGAGCAGTGTGAACAGTGCACTTTGTCTTTGCTAACCTTCTTGGCATCACACAATCACAAAGTCTCGAAGAAGAAACTACAATATTGTAGACCAAAGGTAACCTACTTAGGTCACCTTTTGTCTAAGGAGGGGCGTGCACTCACACCAGATCGTCTTCAAACCATTTTAGACACACCAGTGCCAACTACGCAGAAGGAGGTCCGAGCCTTTCTGGGCCTTACATCCTTTTGTAGACAGTGGATATTAGGTTTCTCATACGTAGTTAAACCATTGTTAGGCTTGCTGACGAAGGATACTCCAGTTCCCCTTCCATGGACAGATGAATGTGAGGATGCTTTTCACCAATTACGACAGGCCCTTTGTTCAGCACCAGTGTTAGGCACCCCTGATTATACAAAGCCCTTTACATTGTATGTGCATGAGAGAGATGGATGCACGTTATCAGTGTTAGTGCAGATGAACGGCGATAAGCAGTGCCTTGTGCATACTTCGCGGCAGTACTTGATCCTGTTGCCCGAGCTTTGCCTGGGTGTTTTCGCTCAGTTGCGGCGACAGCTGTGTCAATACGCCAGAGTGAAGGGATAGTCTTATCTCATAAGCTGTTGGTGTTGGTTCCCCATGCTGTTGATGCCTTTTTGAATCAGACGAAGACGCAGCATTTAACTAGTGCTCGTCTGACAGGATACGAGCTGACATTGTTGGCTCCTCATATTACTTTGAAGAGAGGTGCAACACTGAATCCAGCTACGTTGTTACCCTTCCCAGCAACTCAGCCCGAGGCGCAAGAGACGCATGACTGTGTCTTTGTGACCGAGGAACAGACAAAGGGTCGTATTGATTTACAGGATACGCCCTTTACTGATGTGGATGGAGAGCTGTGGGTGGATGGGTCCTGTTTAAAGTTACCAGATGGAACCACTTCCGCAGCATATGCAATTACCACGTTACACACAATAGTGGAGACAGCACGCATGCCACAGAAATCAGCTCAGGCAGCAGAACTGATAGGGTTGACACGAGCTTGTGAGCTTAGTGCAGGATTATGTGTGAATGTCTACACAGACAGCCGCTATGCTTTCGGAGTAGCGCATGATTTTGACCTGCTCTGGAAGGAAAGGGGCTTTTTGACATCACATGGAACTCAGATAATGTATGGAGAATTACTACAAAACCTTTTGACTGCATTGACGCTCCCTAAGAAAATAGCTATAGTGAAATGTAGCGCACATAAGACAGTGACAGACAAAGTGGGACAAGGAAACGCTTTTGTAGACCGAGTGGCACGTGACACTGCGATGCAGCCTGGCTCTACTTCAATGTATGTTGTGAAGTCACAAGCTGAACGATGGCATGATGCTAGAGAGAAAGTATTAGAAATGCAAAAGACTGCTACTGAGAAAGAACGAGAACAATGGTCCAAAGATGGAGAATTGGACGATGAGGGTTGTTGGAGGAATAAGCAGATGAATAGGTGGAAGTTACCTACAGCCTTTGTACAACCTATGGTTCAGATGGCACATGGGCTAGCACATGTTGGAGCTTCGGCAATTGTGAAATTGCTTACACAAGTATGGGAGCATCCAGAGATTGCTAGCACAGCTAAGAGAGTGGTACAGACTTGCATGATTTGCCTTAAATATAATCCAGGAAAAGGGACACGAACTCCGGCAGGAGGATTTGCAACACCCACTGCACCTTTTGAAGTACTGCAAATGGATTATATACAGCTGGAACGCTGCAATAATCTAAAGTACGTTCTGGTTGTGGTTTGTGCATTCAGTAAATGGATTGAAGCATACCCTACTAAGGACAATACTGCCATGACTACTGCTAAGGTGCTTCTGAAGGAATTCTTTCCTCGTTTCGGTGTTTGTAGATTGTTGTGGAGTGATAACGGACCTCATTTTGTGGCAGACGTTATTAAGTATGTCCTGAAGGGATTAGGCATCGTGCAAAAGTTCCACGCCGTATTCCACCCGCAATCAGCAGGATTGGTGGAGAAATACAATGGCACTCTGAAGTTGAAAATTGCAAAGATACAGGCTTCTACTTCCCTGACTTGGCCAGATGCTCTGCCTTTGGCGTTGTTGTCTATCAGATCGGTACCACACTCTCTGATGGGCTTAACGCCTTATGTTGTCATGTTCGGGCGCCCCATGAACATATGGGGGGTGCCCAAACCGAGTTCAGTGTATGATGTACCTTGTGTATTAATGAATGACTATTTGGCACAATTAACTGATAGTTTGGTTTCTATTCATCAACAGGTTCGAGAAGCACTCCCTGATCGGTCCACAGGAGAAGGTCACAGTCTCCGGGCTGGCAATTTTGTACTTATAAAATCATTTGAGAGGTCGAATAGTCTGGAGCCGAGATGGTGTGGCCCTGAACAGGTCCTCCTAGCCACGAGAACAGCAGTACGAGTGACGAATCGCTGAAACTGGTTCAATTCTGTTCACTGCCGAAAAGTGCAACCTGATCTGGTGGAACCTGCTGTACTGACTGACCATCGAGATATCCTGATTACGGAGAGAGGCCGTGCTGTGGTACCTGACGACACTGAGCAGTTCTTCCCGGACCAAACAACGCCTGCATCAAGAAGATACAATCTACAACCAAGAAAAGAATCTGCAGTTGTATGAGAAGTTGTCAGAATGGTCCCTAGGTTTGTGAAACGGAGAGCCAATGAGGCAAGGGGGGGGGATCAGCCATGCATTAGAGTAGTGACACCCATCTTGGCCCGATGGTGAAGAAAACAAACGGCTACCGAGGGGTAAGAGTTCTGAAAACACTTTAGTTTCAGGAAGATACTGTGTACATTTTGCTCGAGATGGATAAAAGAAAGATTTTTGATTCGATAGGGTTCATTCTTGTTATAGCAGTCATTGCTGCAGTCATGTGGTTTGTTGAGGAGAAAGCTCCTGCCCGTGAACTGTATGTTGTTTCTACTCCAGTCCCTGATGAGCACTTTTTCTATACACTCCCTTATCAAGAAGAGTTGAAGCATCAGCAGTCATATTTGAATAACACTTTCATTCAGATGTTGCATCATACCCACGTTGCTACAAATGCCACAGATTGCTGGATATGTGGGATGATGCCAGCTCATCAAAAGAAAGGGGGAACACCGTTCATACCACTTCCCTTTTCTCACAATGGCTCCTGTAGAGCGTGGTACACTTTGCTTTTTGCTACAAGGAAGTCTACTGTAGGACGATTGATTTTCAAACTGAATAAAGAATGCCATCAAGATAAAGACGGCTATCCGCAAGCCAATGGAACTATATGGGAGTGGGAAGAATATCGACCGGACAATGAATCGACCCCTTATATCTTCACGAACACAAGAGACACTGTCGGACAAGAGAAATTTGTAATTTCTGTGGCACAAGCACAAGCTGATTTATGTGTACAAAGTGTACGCCATATTCCTGTAGGTGTTAGCGATTGCATTGTCGTTCTGAACATTGACAGCCTGAACAACAGTACTTTCCTTGCTTCGCATAACACATATTTTGTATGTGGGAATAAGGGCTATTATCGATTACCAGCCGGTTGGTCTGGAGTATGTTATGTATCGTTTTTGTTACCACCTGTATTTTTGGCACCTGCATCATATCATAAAGACTTGAAGTTGTTGAATAATGTAACTGTGAACAGATTCAAACTGACTTTATTTATAGATGAGGTTGATCAAACGGACACTAGTTTGCAACAGTACATAGACTTCAATTTAGGACTGTTTTTCTTTGTGGGAGCTGCTCTGAATAGAAGGAAAATACGACGATTAACAAGAGTAGTGGAAGCTGTTACTAATCAAACTGCAGCAGCTCTGGGGAATCTCACTTAAGAACTACAGATTACCAAGATTGTTGCGTTACAGAACCGAATGGTTCTTGATGTTATGTTAGCTGATAGAGGTGGAGCTTGCAGAATTATTGGAAGTAGCTGTTGCGTCTTTATACCTGACCATACTCCTTCTGTGTACAAAGCCATTAACAAATTGCACAAAATTGCAGCTGATATACATCAAGAAAATGGGACTTGAACTTTCTCTGGGTGGTTTTGGACCCTGATTTCTACATGGGGTTGGAAGGTTCTTACTGGACTATGTATAATTGTTGCTATATTATTCACCTGTTGTGTATGCATCCAATGTAATCCTATGATATGTTCATTATGTGTTTCATTCTGTGTGCCCAATAAACAGGCTATTGCGGATGCTGCCCATAAGAAAACTATACCTAGAGAGATAGCAGATATGATGAGCATCGATATAAACGATGAGTGTTTAGATTATCCAAGGAAACCGAATGTCTTCAGCAAATGCTGAATGGGTCCTCTGTTGTAAATAAAACAGCGATAATGTTAAGCATTCGCTGAAGACATGCTATTGTGTCTTTAGTTTAGTTTTCCCGCTCATACTTGAATGTACGGCCGGACTCCATTTTGTTTTCTGACCTCCATCTTGTAGGCTACATTGTGCCATGTGCTCGCCACGAGGCAAGTCCTACCTAAGCATGAGCGGATTTTGCGGATTGGCAATCCGCGAATTTGCGGATTTGCAAACTCGCAATCCGCAAAATCCGCGAATTCCCGCGAATTTGCGGATTTTTTTTTTTTTTTGTGTTCGCCCGTGTTTCTGCCAGTTCGCGAGGGTTTTTACAATTTCGCAATTTGCGAACTTACCTGTCGGGTCGCAAGTTTTGCGAACTTGTTGTTTCTACGTGTCCAACCTGTTTGGGACACTCTTCTTCATCACTGCCACTCTCTGTCACCACTGCCACTCTCTGACTACTCATGCCACCCTCTGGCCCACCCATGCCACCCTCTGTTTCATCACCACACCCTCTGGTTGTCCAGTGTACATTATTTTTGGCAAAGCAAAGCACACCTTCCCTGCCTCAAGTGACCTGAATTAATTTGGGGCTGATTAATGTGTCACAGAATATTTTTTTAGCTGGCACCTGCTTCCTTAGTGCGCCCTGATTAGTGATCTTTTGCACTTGCTAAGTGCTTTCATTGTTGCAAAATTAGTTACAACACCTGCCCTGCCCCAACTGACAATAATGAATTAGGGGCTGATTAATGGATTTTAACTTCCAGCCTGGCTCCTGCTTGTCTCCCTTAGCTGTAATTCAGGACCTTTGTGGCATATGTGTAACTATTCTGAGGTTCAGAGCAGGGTCACATAATAGTTGCAACTGGCAACTGAACTCTGGAGGGGCCCCTCAGGAAGCACTACAGGAAATGGCTACTAATGATGAGCCTGAACTTTTGAACCTGGTAAGTAGTTACTTTCAGTTTTGCTAAAATCGTATTTCTGCAATTTCGCACTTATTCGCGGGGCGCGAACTCACGCGAACAGTGCGAGCAGTGCGAGCAAAATCCGCTGCTCGCGGATTTGCGGATTTTTCAGGAAATTCGCAAATCTCGCGGATTGCGGATTTCCCGAAAATCCGCAAAATCCGCGAGCGGAACGGATTTTCCGCCCATGCCTAGTCCTACCTCACTGACCGTCACCCCTGGAGTTAGCCCAGCAACAGGCTAAAAATAGCTCCAGCTTATCTAGCGCATGCCCAGTATGTGTAACATCTGTTTCTGCTTAGAGGGGATCGGAATGTGCATTCAAGGGGCTTCATGAACCGTTAACTCCACCCATGTATCGATCATGTTTGAGAAATATCCATACAAGGCTATAAATCACGACTTTGAGCTGTAACCGCCCACTTATGAGCCCCTTCTTTGTGTATAAAAGGGGACCGTATGTCCGAGTTCTTTGTGCTACCTTGTACAATACTGTAGAGTGTTGTGTGGGCTGTAGTACCACCTTTAAAGGTTTATTAAACTATGTTTTTGTATTTCCAGTTTCCGTGCCAATTTCTTATGTAGTCTGAGGACTTTGCGTACAGAAGGGCGAACCCTTTTCGCACTCGCAGGCCTTGCTGAGGCCTGAATTCATCAGTCATACATCATATTAGTCCCAAATGAGCAGCATAATCAAAAAATGTCGGACAGCATCCCTAGTAGAAAAGGAAAGTCTTCTGGCCCCCAAAAGCAGGGGTTCCTATACACAATTCTTGCATAACAAATTCGACAAACTACAAAAATCAACATGCTGAGAGCAAAACTATAATTTCTTTTGCAAATCAGAATACAAGAAAATTGCACATGACTACCGTAGCAAATAAGTACCATCCCATTTGTAAAAACTGTATTTAGTACTCTCTATGCTGTCATCCGAAGATGTTTTAACTAATATGAAACATTTATGCAATAAAACTTTCAGCGAATGAAACGACTAGCACAGACAGCTGAAGGCTACGGAAGGGGATTTGATAATATTTTACGTCATAGAGAACAGAGAAAATCTAATGGAAAGCTATGTAATTGTAACAGTGGTAATAAACTACTACACGTCAGCTTGACAATGCTCTGCGGCACCTGTGGGGAGAAGGTGTTTGCAGGTGGAGAAGCAGGAGTGAGCGAGACTTCTCAAGCCTTGGCGACACACTTAACAGAACATCGTTCAGCGATATACACATCCAAACTAACTGCACCATTAGTTAAACACTACCTCGAGAAAAACCATCATCCAAAGGAAATCAGATGGCATGTGCTGGAAAAAATTGAGGCCATGCAAGAACCCATGAGTACAGACATAAATGACGTGAAGTCTTTTGGATTTTTGTTCTTAATACGTACAAAAAAGGATTGAACAATGAGATACCATGGGGGAATGCAATCAAATATGACATCTGATCCTCCTGCCTACCCCAGCCTTGAGCCTGTTTCCCTTTACCTATATGTAGTGCTCCCTTTTCTGAATATACTCACCGGAGTGGTTTGTGCCAGGGCTTCTTTCCAGTCCACTGCATCGCATCAGAACTGTTGCGCCCTATTTTTTCATATTTAGTAGCTAGTGACGCCACCTCTTCTGTGACACCATACACAAAGGTTCAGCACTACAGCCCCATAGCTGCTCTATCTTTGTTAGATTATTTCCTGTTAATAATGCCCTATGTCTTTATTTATTTTAGGACTATGTTTCCCCACGTTTCCATTTTGAGCACGCCCCTTTATTTGATCAATAGACTCGCCCATACACTTCCCTCAACAAATCTTTCTTTAGTATTCTTACCCCCGGGCTACATTGTAGTACTGTGAGATCCTATCCCGTTAATTGGGCAGTTCCTAGCTAGACTGACGTAAGCATCAGCTCTTTAAATAGTTCAATTGACCGGAACTACCTCGAGTCTCTGGAGAAATCCGTTGACGACTTGTTTTTGCATTTGTCACCCCGAGTGGGACGGGTATGCTCAGACGTGAGTCCCTGCTCTCCATGCCACTGGAATCAAGCTATCCAGGCTGAAGAGGGGTGAAACCCTGAAACAGGTCCTAGGATGCTTTTTTCCAGTCTGGGGAGGACCTGACTTGGCAGTTCGGGCTGGACTATTCCCATGAGGCACAGGGTCAAGACTGATTTGCATATGGCTGGGCTCAAACTGGAATGTCATGGTGAGCAAAACAACTATGGATTTAGGCCCTGATCTCTGTAATGAAGTTAATGTATGACATTGTTCTGCATTCTGTCCATCAACTGTTGTTTTTGACTGGACAGGACATTTCCACCGACAACATCTTTTAAGTTTTTTGCAGCAGCTGCGCCCGGTGACACAGTCCTGCTTGGCCGTGCGGCACATATGGTTCGTCTTCTGCCCCCTCCATGCTGTTTTTGAGCGTGCCCTCTTCTGCCGCTTGCATGATGGGTTTATCTTTCCATTGGCTACCAATCTACCTGTAATGTAGCCACATTATCTCTGGCCTTCTGTGACCGAGGGTGTTGCAATTTACGCCGGTTTTCCCTACCCACAGGAGTAGTTTCACACTAGGTATGTATAGGTCCAATCATTGCTCAGCTTGCAACCTCATCCCCCCATCCCCCTTTTTTATATTTTAGGGTAGCAGTACCTTTACCTGCTCAAACCCCGTAAACCAGTAAATCTGAGGTTGGATGATTATTTGCCTTATCTCTGCCTCCAGGGATTTGGCATGACGTATTCTAAAGTTTAACATGTAAGACATCAGGTCTCTTTAGACCTCTATTTCGATGCCCATTTTTATGTTCTTGTCCATGTGAGTTATTAATTCATCTTGACCTATAACTTCTTATATACTCGATGGCTTCAGCCACCTCCGCATGTTTATGCATCCCCTCTTGGGTTCTAGGGATTAGTTCCAGAATCGATGATTCGGCCTGACACTGCCAAGCTCCTGGCATACCCGCAGGTTTTGGTGATTGCAAAAAGTGTCCTTACTGACACTTGTTTTCTTTTCTGCCAGCCTGTCTTCCCTTTCCCTGGTTGTTAATTTTAACTGTTTCATTGCTGTCTATTATTGCATTGCCTTGCACATGCATATCCCATTAGGGCAGCTTCACGGGGCCATCCCTCCTTTGGTGCCTCTTGGTCCATGTGAGTAATTCTGCTCTCTGCAGTAATTATATATTAGACTATTCAATTTCCCGACAGTTACATATGATATTTGCCTGTCAAATAAGTTTTGATCTAATATTTTACTTTTCAGTCCTTTATCTTATCTAACATTCACAACATCACATTTCCCCTTCAATCTGTCCATTGCACCAGTGGTTTCTCTGGTTAAACAGGTTCCTCCCTTTTGTAGATAATATTTTATTGTGGTTCCCTCACTAAGGCGGCGCGTTGATCACACCAAGAACCTTCGCTACATTTTCTGCTTTTGATTGTTTATCATTGATATAATTGTTTTTGTTCCAGTGTGGCTAAGAACTTGCACATATTGTCTCTGCGTCTTGTGATACTCAATTGTTTGTGATGAATGTTTTTCTGTACATTAATTGTAATCCAGATTTGTAAATCAATTTTGAAAGCTGGAAAATTACCCATAGTCATCACATCATTGGGAATAACCATTGATAAAAATCACACTTACTGTGTTATTGTTTACTGTTCTGTATGATACATTTTTACCCACTTTTTAATTGTTTATTTAAAAGAATAAAAATATATATTTTAAATATCTGATTAGAACATTAAGTTGTTCCATGATTAGTTCTTTGATTTAAGTCTGTTTTTTATTTCTATTTGACCATATTGCTGCCTAGCGATCTTGATTTACAGTGAGCGACTAAGATGGCATCGCATTTTTCTAAGATCGCATCTAACAGAAAGATGTGGGAGAATTAAAACGTATTATAAACACAACAATGATTCAATTACTTGCCTATCCTCTTCTTTACTATGAATATCATATTTCTCATACTAATACTTACTATATTGTCATGTCGTTCCTAGGATTCCCCCAGGACCTGTGCGTTTTAGATGACCCAAACTGAGGGATCAGTGTCCCAACCGCTTCTGGACACGTCCACAGGATATGTCAATCATTAGACCAGCTAGCTCTACAGTGCCACTACCACCCCCCCTGTATTCTACAGTGGTGTAGGTAGTCTCTGGCAAACACTGAACAGGACAACCCTGATGCCTCTGGGATCATGGAAAACAGTACAGTACGTTTTGCTAAGTCACTTGTGTTTCCTTACTCTCTGAAAATATAAAGGTTGGTGATTAGGATGTTTCAATAAGTATTTATTGATCCAGCAACAGCCCCATGTAAAACATATGTGCTGTGACAATTAGGAGACAGAAGCATACGAAAGAGATTGCTAGTATCAATATAGTAAATAAAAGATACATTTCTACTATAGTGCTAATATGATGAAAAGAAGCAGTTTAGATAAAAACAGTAGCACATATTCCTAAAATGTGGGCCCTAAGTAATTTGGCTTAATGTACCTAACCTAACCTGGCTGTGTATGTGTATGTGTGTATATCTATGTGTATCTGTAGCCAAGAAACCCCTTGGGAAGAACCAGCCCCTTCACCTGATGGTTTAGAATGAAGGATCCTGTCCCCTTTGAGGATGACTGCCTGCAAGGGATGTCAGACCATTGCGTGTCTAAGATATAGCATACAGGACCCCATCTCAGATTGGAAGAAATTCTCCTCTGATTTGATGGAGGGGTGTGAGAGCCTTTTATACCAAAGTCGTCACTTCAGGGTTTTTAATAGAATCAATATATTTTTAAAACAATCATGGATGTATTGAAAACAATCATAAATGTTTTGAAAACAATCACCAATGCTTTTCTGAACAGGTGCGATCATGCACAGCTGGCTGTTGACCAAGGATGAAAAAAAGTGGCGACCCTTATACAGAATAATTCTGCCATGCCTGGGGACATGTGTATGTATGTCAGGTACAGGGATTACAATAGAATACTTAGAAACTGATGTCAAAGAGACATAAGCATGCTACTAGGTATAAGTTCACCAGTATAAATTGTTATTGTCGTGTGGATGGGACAAAGTATGTAAAGAATGGGGTATACATGATGGGACAATCCTAAAAGACATGACACTCACTCCTCATCAAAAGGTCAACAAGGTAAGCTAGGTAATGATAAAGCTAACACTATTAAAAAGGCATAAAAATCCTTTATAATAAAACATACTAAAAGCATTTTAAAAGCCTGAAAAAATATCCATAAAAAAAGTCATTTCAAAGCGTTCAAAAGGTCCTCTAAACTTGTCGATATTGTGATTATTGCACTGAGCACCTTGAAAGCCATGAAGCCCAGTTAGAGCCGAGAAGAAAACAAAACAAAACAAAGTCACACTTAGCCTTCAGTTTGGTAAATGTTTAAAAAGTTGCCAGCACGGAGAAGCCAGATTGTTTTAAGAATTCTGCACTGAAGACTCAACAATGCTGAGGCACTTACTCATTGATGAGTAAGTGCCTTCTGTGAATACCAAAATGAGTAAGTGCCTTCTGTGAATATCAAAATGGTAGTAAGTTTAGGATTTTGTCACAAGTTAGTTCTCTGAATCAGCCGCGTATCCGCAGGTGGCTTTCCCTCCAGAATTTCCAGTATCATAGCCAGTGAGCAAAGATGTTCATCTCTGGTTCCCACGGCAGCTGCCAGGGGAATAATTAGATGCTTTTGTGCCTGATACGGATGCCTGTACCTCTGGAGCGAAGCCAATATCCCTTCCAACACAAGTGGAAGCATCCCTTCGAGGCTCTAGAAATTCCTTCATCAACATGGGAAAACGCTGAGGACAAATGCACATGTGGGCCTGCAAAGGCACCATTAGCGCTTCTATGTCTGGTGGCACAACCGATGGAAGTGTCAGACAGAGGTCCATCATGCAGCCTAATCCACAGAAGAGGCAAAGGAACACAGGCAGGACACAGTCTAGCCAGAACGGTCTGAAAGACAGGAACTAATGCTTACTCATCTCTCCAAGACGAGGCGTAGTCAGGTAGAACACCATACGCTCACAACACTGTCGTTCCAGCAGTGTTCTCTACATTTCTTGATGGATTGCGGCATCCATTGCAAAATTAGGATGCCCACTACCGAAAGCAGGACCAAAGGAAGCCCTCCAAAAACACTTTTAAGTACGGAGTGTGTGAACGCTGGAATTACTTAGAAGATGGTCTGAAAGGTGGTTAAGAAACCTGATCCAAGTCCTTTAAATAGGTGTACAATCCCACTCATATCAGATGATGAAATAGATCAGGAAGTTCGTACGGACCAGGGTCTATATCTCTGCTGAAGACCTTACAACCTGGAGATCAAAAGTCTCTCTCAGGCTGAAGTTAAGGCCACATTTTGTTGAAACAACATGGCTTTCAGTCTGCTCAGTGAATCAAGCCTTATACTGGGAACATTCAATTAATGCCACAGTGGTGCCTCCCTAACTGTGCGAGCCGGGGTAAACCATACTTGCTTACAGCAAACAACCCTGAAGTTTACTGTGACTAGATATGCAATGCCTGGCACTATTCCACAACAGCCTTGATGATTTAGCACTAAATAAATTCCATTCGAAAGCAATTAAAAAACCAGATGAATCATGGCAGCTGGGGAGCCTTTCAAGTAGCAAGATAAGTTTGCTTTTGATACTTCTTTGCACACTAAAGACCCACTTAAAGCCTTCCCGCAGTCAGTAACACTTAAGAAAATGTCAGTGTCCTTATTTCTGCACCTATATCTGTACGGTAACTACCACGTGTCCCGACACACGTCCAACATGCAGCCTAATCAACAGAAGAGGCAAAGGAACCCTTTAACTGATACTTCATATCTGCCTGCTTGGGTGTATCTAAGGTAGTATTGGAACTGAAATGTTGTGATTGGCAGTCTGGTATTTACAATGAATGAATCATTCTGTAGACGGTGACTCTGCTACAGTGAAAGGTAACTTCTCTAATTTTTCAATGAGCAGCGTAGTGTATGTTGCATCTCTGCGTGGCACAGTCAATTGTCTGTCAGTCAGATTGTAAGCCGAGAACAGGTTTGTGCTGTTCATGCATCCCCATGGCACATTGCTTGAACGCAGTGACTGGAGCTTCCAGCTCAAAAGCAAAATGGAGTGCAATTGAGATTGATCATGCTGTAGAACAGACAAATCTTGTTCCATTATGTTGATTGCCGAGGACACAATGTTGCTCAGTGAATAAATATATGAAGAAAGTGTGGTCATACCATTGTCTACCACAGCCAGTGCCTTTTCTAGATGAATCCTATCAATTGCACGTAATCTCTCAGCAGCATCCTGTTGGGAGATATTCCACAGTTCATTGTAGATGGCATATAAGAAGCATTTTTTATGCGGTTTCCTGGGACCTAACAAGAAATCTCTAAGATCCATGTTGTCTGCTAGAAGGGAAAAGTATTGTTTCACCTGTTATAGTGTTGGGGTTTTTAGCCATTCTAGGCACAACTTCCCACCACCTTAAGAAATCACTAAACTTGGGTCATCTGTGTGTACATTGAGTGGGTCAGGCCTGTGGATACTAAACTCTCTGGTTGTACCCTTGAATCTTGATTAACACCTATTTATGTCGACAGGCCAAACCAACCATCCCTTCAAATTGGGATCTGAGTTCCTGTCTGTACCATTCTGTATCATTGCACCCAGTACCTCCTCACTAATCAGTGTGTCATTCGATATACCTTCACTAGGTATGGGCAAGGAGATGTGTGGTGTCTTCAGGTCTTTAATTTTTGCAAACCTTTAGGAGGTGGGTTACTGCACTGTTCAGTTCAGGAGAAATATCTGTAATGGCATGAGTAAAGCTCTAAATAAGGCCTCTGTTCCCTGATCCTGCCAATCTTTTGTCCCCAGATGAATTTTGTCTTTCGTGTCCCTCCACTAGTAGAAACCTTGAGTAGTCATTTGGGAGATAAAAGGAGCTGAATATATGAGCTTGATGTTTGTCATCATCATTTTCTTCGCAGTTGCATTAGTTTGTTCTAGCTTATAATAGTATGACCTGGGTCTGATGTATTGCACCCTGAAAAGTATGCAAATGTATGTGTGAATGTAGCAGAACTAACTTTTGGTGGTGTTGTGCAATGTTCCCATTGAAGGTAAGTATCCACAGTGCTCGGAACACTAGCTCTGTGCAAAAAGTGATGACTATAGTGCTGGTAACAAAACATACTGTTGCAATCAGGTGTATCTGCATATAATTCCCTGTAAGAAAATGCAGCTGGAGTCTTAAAACGTTATTAGCCTTTCCATCTGTAATTCCTGTATAGTAGCAAGAGGAGATCTGTGGCTACTCAGGACTCCACATGGTCTGCTGTTGAGAATCGGCCACATAGTGTGGTTTGATCAGACCAATGGAGACAAATCTTTTTTTTCTTTTTTGCCGGCAAGAAGCAGAAGAAGTACTGTTCTTGTTCCTTGAACTGCCAGGACTGGTACAGGTGTTCTGTAGGATGGCCCAAACTACTTCTTGTCCATTATCTTTCTTCTGACCAGGTCCCCAATCTTCGGGACCCAGACAGATCTTGCCGTTACCGGTTTCACTTCCCCAGAGGTGGTGTGTTTAACTTGGACTTTGCTTTGTAATGCCGGGAATTCATTGAGTTCCTGTAAAACAGCCAAACGATCATTCAATTCAGATGGTTTTACATCTGCCACTGTGCTGGCACAATTGAGGTCAGGTACCCACATTCTTGTCCTTAAAACGATCTCATGGGGGGACGTCCTCCCAAGGATTTTCTTGGCATATTATTGAGTGCCCTCTGGACCCCATATAGGTGATTGACCCAACTACCGCCTGCTCCTAATACCCTTGCTGCTAAGGATTGCTTTAGGTCCGGGTTTTTTCTTTCCACCACCAAATTTATCCCAGAATGGTTGGGGAGGAGTACTGCAAGGTCATGCCCATACCTTCCATGGCTTCCTTGTTAGCCCGAGAGCTAAACGCAGGGCCACGGTCGGAATGTAACGTGCAAATTGTGCATTTCCCAATAAAGACTCGCTAATCCTTTATAACAGTTTGAGTATCAGCCGAGCACTAAGAACAAACCCATAGAAATGTAGAGCATGAATCTACTGCCACAAAGATGTGCTTCTAAGCCTCGTCTGAATGTAAGGGACCACAGTGATCAAAATAGACACATGCAAGGGGTCTGCCTGAAATGAGCAATGGTGTTTGTGGTGGCCGTGTTACGATGAAACCTTTCATCTGCTGACAGATGTCGCACTTTAAGACATAAGCCTTTGTTTGTTTAGAGAAACTTGGCGACCAGAACTGCCACTTCAGTAACAAAACTGTGGCTGTGACTCCTGCGTGTGCTGAGCCCAGACCCTCATGTGCAGCTAGAATTAAACCTAATCTGCGATCTGTGTTTGGTATAACTCTAGCCCCCACTCCAAGAATTTGAGCATATGTTGTATTTGAGTGAAATACCCTTTGGACCAGTAGAGCCGTTCTTTGAGGCATTGACAGCTATCAGTATGTCTCTGTCTATCCTCATGCTAGAATGAGTGATTGCAGCAATAACAGCAGTTCTCACTGTCGCCTTGGTGGCTTCATCAGCCAATAAATTCCCTTCATTGCGTATGCCAACTCGCTGGTGATTTAAGGTGTGAATAACTTGAGCCTGTGGCAGGCATGCTTTTAGCTTTTTCAGGTTTAATTGTGCAACCCGTAGAATCTCTAAACCCATTATGGCGCCAATAATGAAGATATTCATTGTACGACTGCACACAGTAAAATGAATCGCACACTATCAGTGTGGGGAATTCCCGATGGGTATACTGTAGTGCCAATATCAGGGCTTTGCTCCGCCAACTGTGCGGTATAGTCTCCTAAAGATTGTGTGGTCGTATCACTGGGATGGGACTTGCCGTCCTGCATACAACTCTTCACTATAGAACATGTAGCGCTATACTGTTGTTTACGTCCTTTGGCAGGATGAGCAGATATGTCAGTATAAATGATGTATTCCTATTTCTCTAGAGGCAAGATTTAATTCGGGAAAGGATATTCTTGTTCGTACTGCAGGAACGCTTGTGTTTTTAATGTAGAATCATATCTGTTATCTACATCTGTTCCAGTGAAAGAATTAGCCCATTGTATTCTTCGCGGATGTAGTGCTTTTGCATTTGGACTGCTTGCTTTGGTAGCAGCTTCTAAAGTTGGTACTGGGTTTTGATCCTTCTCTCACTACAGCCATCTGTACTGCGGACAATATTTTCTCTGTTGCCACAAATCACATTTCAGCATTTGTGTGTAAATGTGATTTGTATGCAATATAATGCCAGAGCTAGCGCTAGCACCCACTCCCGCGTGTGAGTGCTTTAAGGATTCTGGAACGAGGTCGAAGAAAGCAGGCAAAATGATGCTTTCCCCTTTTGCGCAATCCATCACAAACTCAGGCGGCCAATCTTTTTCTGCTAGCAGTATGTTATATCCATATATTAAGTTCTCCCAAAAGAGACCTTTAACTTTTCTTGAGCTGTCCCCCTCTATTTGGAGTGCAATTTTGGACAGTCTATGCGGGACACCAAATCTGGTATCAGGTGTTTCCACTGTGATGTGTTCATTCAATACTGCTGTCATGAGAAAATTCTAAAGGTTCTGGCGAGCTACTGTTACTCCTGTAGCACTGTCTAGCATCGTCAGAGCCCATTCCCTGTTCAGAAGCTGAGTCCTCAGTAACCGGAGCATGTCTAATCTTTAAGCCAGCTAAGTTCTTCTTTTTGAACTGAGGTTTTGCTTTAGGTTGCTCTTCCTGTTTGATAATATGATCTGAAGAGCGATGTGTTTCCTTTTTTGTCTTTGGTCGACCTTCTTGCTTTTGTTCTGATCACCCGTCGCGCTCTTAATTTTTTTCTGAACCCTGGAACAAAAGGAGCGTGTCTCAGTGTCCTGTTTCCTAATGTTATCACGATTCCTAAAGTTGCACCTCTTTTCAGAGGACTCCCGTTTGGTGAGAGCCACCCCTTGATTGTGAATTCTTTTCTGAATTATTATTTTTAGAATTTTTGTTTCCCCATTTCTTTTTAGAAGAAGTATTTGCTTGCTTTGAGTTGTCCTTGTCAGGAATACCCACTATTTGTGACTTCCCGGCTTTCGTTCCCAGATTATCAGTACCTAATGCAGCATAGGTTTCTTCGATAATTTTTGGTAATTCTCGCTCCTTAATATTGGAAGCTGTTTCTCCTAGGCAACTGTGTATGTCCACTGGTGCTGCTCCCCCTTTATATTGCTCAGCATGATTTCAGAGACGTGGGCAAAATTACCCATAAGTTTCATTCCCAAGTCCAGGGCAAGACCTGCTTATACTCATTGTATATTTGTTTCAATACTTCTGGAAAAACTGCTAAGGAAGGGGTACCGTGTACTCTGACGCAAACTGCAACAAAGACTATTCCCAAGTGGTACAATCCTCAATCCTGGGAACCATCTCCATTGCCAAGCACATGGTTAACATTCTATGTTTTTCCTGAGGGCCTGTAGCGGGAAATACTGCTTCCATACCAACAACTACTTTCTCCTTGCGTGACTAGGGAAAGAAGGCGGAATTAAAGAGCATACTTTTCAACATGTAGTTCCTTTCGGGCATTATAAGCATTAGCCTCAGCAGAGGTAACCAAGACATCCTCTGTCAAAATGGAGTTACCGAAATAGGCTTCACTTTCTCCTTCTGCAGCCTGGCTAGGAGCCTGGGAATTAAAGGAAAAGAAGGGAAAGCAAATTGAAGGACGGGACGCCAAGGGGAATTTAAGACATCTACACTCAAACCAACGTCCTCCTGAAGCCTGGTGAGAAACTCTGATATTAAGAAGTTTTCAGCTGTGTCAAATAGATCTAGTTGAGGAGTGCCAAACCTTTGACATGTTTGCTCAAAGACCTGGAGAGACAGACAAAAGTCATGGGAAGCAGGGAAACCTTGGTTGACCTGTTCACAAAAACACTGTTCTTCTCCCGAATATCAGTTGCAGACAGAACCAGATGATTTGCTGCCCAACTGATTGTAATGAAAGCGAGCTCTGCAAGAGGCTGGGATCCTGTCCCTGATCATTTATTTAAATGGGCCTTCGTGACAGTTCTGTTTGTTGGTACCAACACAACCTGATTTAACAGATGATGTGAGATTAAAAAAGAGGATGGTAAACTGCCATCATTTCGTTTCATTCGAAAGAGCAAGATTTTTCCTCCTGTAACCACCTCACCTGAATTATTAGATTTCCTGAAGTGGCTCTGCAACCCAAGCGAATTGAAGCCGTAGTTAGAATACAAGGAGGAGACATTAATAACAATATCCCATTAGAAAGATTAACAGTATTCAGCCACCACTGCATATTACCCCAAATGTCTCTTGCCATAGGCACCAAATGATCCAAACTGTGACGAGCTGGATACCAATAGTCTATAAGACGATAAACCAATGAACCAAGGTGAACGCGAGCCCATGGTACTACAAACACATGAGGTCTGTAGAAAAAACACTTAGAAAGAATAATACAATCAGTGTGGATGATTATAAAATGTAATTAACCATGTTTCCCTGGAGATGTAACCGTTCTCTGGGTAAGACTTTAGAATGTTGCCCCAGTGATAGACCCCTTATTAGAAATTGGGTTTCTAGTTGACAGTGGTATGCCCCCTGTCCAAGAAAGAACCAATTTCCTAGTCAGGGTAAGTCATTTCCACACAATAAATTAATCTGTACTCACCTTCTGGCAGCTTGGCACAGGGCAGTCAGGCTTAACTTAAGAGGCAATGGCAGTATTTGTTCAACACTTCAAAAAGTAACACAGTGAAAGCACAACAAAAAGACTACACACCAAGTTAGACGAATAGAATATATTTTAATGAACAAAACAAGACCAAAGCAACAAAATTCAATAAATATAGCTGGAGTTATGAATTTTTAAATATTTAATGCATTTATACAGCTTAAAAACTTACTTGGATTTAGGAGATCACCTTTTTTGTAAATCGGGCATAATATTGAACCTCTCCAAGATTCAGGTGTTTTGCCCTTAATGTGAGGGGTGTTAAATAGCAGGGTTAGTAGCCCATCCCAGCCCTCTGGGGCTGATTGAATGATCCCTGAAGGGAGCCCATTTGGACCAGGTGCCCAGCTGCCCTTCATAGATTTTATTAGTTTTACTATTTCCATAGATGAAATCGAGGCTTGGTTTTCTTCTGCTTTCGGAGGGCCAAGGCCTGTAGTTATTGTAAGGTTGTATCCTAGGAACCTGGCGGCTCCACTTGGTTCTCCCACACTAATGCTGGAACTGCTTTTGCCCTTGGAGGCCCAAGGGATTTTAGATTGTTCACATTCTGCCACAATCAGGCTTGAGACCCTTCCTTGAGCATTTCAAAAAAGAAATTGCATTTGTCCTCTTGTTATGCTTATTTCAGGGCCCAGATGGATTGTTTGTGGGTTTCCTAGGCCTCTTTTGCAGCCGATTAGTTTGCTGCTGTTGGGTTAAGTTTGAGCAGGTAGGCTCTCTTTCTCAGGTTCTTCCGTGTGAGGTTAATGCTCCATTGTAGCAGAGGTTTGTGTAGGTAACTGTGTAGCTGCTGATTTTGTTTGGGGGTTCCTGTGACCCTGGAGTGATACTGCCAGATTTCTAGTCTTGAGGTCCCAGTTTGTTAGAAGTAGGTCTCCTGGTTGGTCCAGGAACCAAAGTCTCCCTTTGTCGAGCCATTTGGCCACCTGGAGCGAATGGTAAGGTTTCCACTTGATTATCCTCACTTAGGGGCTTTTATTAGTCTCCTGTAGAGTAGCCCAGTTCCTGGCCAGTGTTGGCTATCTGGTGGTTTAAGTTCAGGCTTATAACTAGAGGATTATGGTCGCTTTCTGTGTGAGTTACTATGTCAAAACCCTGGAGATGATTTGTTAAGCAGTTTGACATAAAGATGTAGTCAATTATGGAGAGTTTCGTGAATGTGGGGCGGGTCACGCTCCCAGCATTTGTCGTAATCTGGTCTTCTAATTTTAGACCAAATGTGGTGAGTAGGGTGTTAAACTGATCTTGTTCTATGCTCATTTTCATGACATTGTGATGACACAGGTATTTGGTGTTAAAGTCCCCTGCCAGCACAATTTCATGAGCAGAGTGGGATTCAATGATTGCTTTTATGCCCGAGCACAAGGACCCCATAGTACATGCTAATGAAGTTTTCTGCAGTTCAAACAGCAATTAATGAGGAGCAGGGAGAAGGGCTTCTGGCTGCTTTTTAGTCTTTAAATGGATAGGGCTTTTAAACCCTGCCACGTTCCAGGAAATGATAGAAAGTTAATCTTTGGATCAACATTGTGCTAGGCGGCATGATGGAAGTTGCTGCCCCTGGGTGTTGACTACAGGGTTGTCACCTCATGGTTCTAGTCTGTGGGTTTCCAGCTAATGGTCCGGTCCTTGGTGTCACAGTGGACTATAGGGGGTTAGATGCCATTGAAGACCTTACCAGCCAGTCGTGGGTGGCACCCCAAGCTCCATTCAGTATGCTTGATCTGGAGGGGGTTCGATTAAAACGTGAGGATATTTTTCTATGACCAAGTAAGCTCTAGCTCAATGCCCCATTCCTCGTAAGTAAGGGCCCCTTTGACAATGGCGTCTCTGGTTGCTATTGAGACCCAGTTGGTACTTGTTGATTTGCCCAGTACCTTTGGGGCAGGAATGTATTGCTACTTTTGAGCGCTCGGTTGGGGTACTCGGCTTTCACTCTCTAATGGACTTGCTTGCTTGAAGTCCCTGAGTGCTGTGGCCTTGGACTCTTAAATGTAGCTGATCCTCCCATGTATATAGTGTGGGGAGCTATGACTGTACCCCTATGTGTCCATATTCTCCCCTGGAAATTCCTCGGTTGGGTTGGCCAGATGTTCGTTTGTTCTCAGGGACTGGGCCCTCTAGAAAGGTTCATGTGAGGTCCTTGTGAGGTCCCCGGTGTTCGTACTCCCCTTATCAAGTTATTCTGAGTCTGTGCTTCATTCCTCATACATTCGGCCATGGTGTTATTTAGGGTTCTGTGTGGGGGTTGGGTATGGATAGATGTTGCCTATATGCTGGCAGAAGTGGGAGGCAGGTTGGTGTTGGTTTGTGCTCCATTTGGTGAGGTGGTCCTTTCCACGTTAGAGGAAAGGGCGAGAGCCATGGTTTAAACGGTGCACAGCCGCAAGCTAGGATGGTAATATTCACTCTCGTTATTTATAAGGTTTCCTGTGCTGGACTGGTGCACAAGTGGCTTTTCTACCATGGGTCATAGCATATCCCTTGTTTGAGGGGGAATCGATGGCAGATTGCGTATGTTGCCATGTTGGGGTTTATTTGTGTTTGCCATTCTTTGGGCGCTCTTTATGTCTCCTGGTTTGGAATGCTGATGCTTTTTCTGGTTGTAGGCTCCTATTTCTTTTGCAACTGAGTTATTTGCGCTGAAATTGCTGCCAAGCTAAAGATTCTTGTTTAAAATTGGAAAGTATTTGGTTGGCTTTTTTTGTTGTTTGGAAGGGCCTATTGTCGAACCTAAGCCTGTTGTCACCAGATGCCTTTTTAGTAGGCACTGTTTTAGAGAGTTTTTGTATTTATTTTTTGCTCTCTCTCGGGAGAAAGGTGGATCTTTTGAGGAGTAAAAGTTAGGGGCTTTCTGAGTAGAGCTCATAAGTGACTGTGGATTTATGTGGGAACTTAAGGTTGCATTGGTCTTGGCATTTGCAGCCATGTTTTCACTGCGGCAAGGGATTACTGGATGATGTATTGGTTCCCCTGGTGGTGTGGGGAGCTAGTTGTCACAGCTATGATGTCTTCCTGAGTGTTTGTGGGTGAGCAACTCCTCTTTAAGTTGTCTAATAAAGCCCACAAAAGTTCTGGTACTGAGATCAGTCTGTCCATTAATTGGGTGCAAGAGCAGACTTGGCCCACATCTGTCTGGCCAAGTTTGTGTTCAATCAGGGTTAGCCTGTTTGCCAAGACCAATAGACTTGTTGCTATCGACTGAATTAAATAAATCTGGAGCTCCATTTTTTGGAATTACCAGAGTAGGGCTTTGGCTATTGTATCCTGTTTATAAAAAGAGGGGTCCTCCTGGTTTGAAATTGCTGGGCTTGCCGGGCTAGTTTGCCAGCTGCCCCCTTTATGTGAATGGTGCTGCAAGTAGTGATTAGTAAATGTTGCTTGCATGATTAGAGGCATTTGGGCCAGGGATTTGAGCATCTATTTGCGCTTCTAGAGTTGTTGAATTGTGAGATGAGAGTTTGATCTCCTTAGTTTGCCGCTTGGGCTTGTGAGGCTCTGGGCTCATTGAAGCTGTCTTGGTTAGGGATAGAGAGCGTCTTGTTGTTGTTTCCTTTGCATCCTTTTGCGGGGTTGGGGCTGGGGTTGTATTGTTTGTGTGATTTGGAAGTAGCTCTGAATTCTGCCCCGTGGAGGATTGAGCGGGAGGGGGACAAGTGATCCTTCCTTTGGTGGGCCCTTACTCTGAGGGCTATACATTTCCATTGGGGGTTGGATTAGTGGCTGTGCATAAATGGCACCTAGAGGCTCTGGTTGAAGATTGTCCTACCATCCCTTTAACTGCCCCGGTCACTCAGACATGTGGTCTGTTTGCATCTTTCTGGCCGTGCTTCTGGCCAGCATCTCTTTCTGACCATGCTTTTGGCTGTGCTACTGGAGCATTATAATGCGCTGCTCCTTTCCCCAGGAGGCTGATGATCCCTTTCTCAGGCCCTTTGAGGCTGTTTGGACCGGGCCATCTGGGTTGTAGGGACTGGCTACGTTGTTCGCTCAATGGCCAGATAATCCTGGCTCTGGCATAATAACGGTGAGGGGTGTACGAGCAGAAGACAGGTGGAGTTCTTGGTCATGCCTTCTCTTTCTGCGTAGCACTTGCTGAATTCTAGGTTGAGCTCTGATGGTCACCTACCTCCAGCCTCCTGTGAACTTGCAGTTCTTGAGGAAGGTGTTGGATCCTTTGTCCCGAATCTTGGTGTCCTGGAACTACTGGCCTGGACTTTGCATGCGTTGCCTTGCCTCCCTTGGGTGGAACGCCGGGCCAGATGGAGGGCCCAAGCTGGGGGGCGGGTTTCCTCTGCTCCCCTCCTGCAGCGGGACTGGCAAGAGTTATTGGTGCTGCTGAGGAAGGATAAGGCCTGGTGAGGCAGCTGGAGCTAGCCAACTAGTGGAAAGCAGTTCAAAGAGCAATTTTGTGGCCCAAGGTGATTGGGGCCCTACAGACCGACGCACCTGGGACTAACCGGGCTACTGTTATGGTTCCGCATCTGCCTGGGTCATGCTCTCGGCGGCCGCCGTCTGACAGCAGCCTCAATAGCAGGTGTGGTCGAGGTGAGCTCCTCTGGCCACAAGCTCACGGTCATTGGGGAGGGTGCCATGCGTCAAACTGGAAAAGCCGGCACAGAGCTGAGAGTGGAACCGATGCAAAGCCAATATAAAGCCCCTACAGCTCCTGCGGCCCCTCCTCCTTGCGTCCTCCTTCGTCCTCATCTATTGCCCTTCCGTCAGCAGAGCACAAGCACCATGAAAATCACAATGGTGACACTAAAGTAATCATAAAGTAAAAACAAAAACACTGGCACTGAAGTAAACTTGCTTGTGCGCAGATGTGCTCCTCATGAAAGTGGAATATGCAGTCACCCAAAGAGAAGCTAACCAGAGCTGAAATAGGTTTTCCCACTGCCCCATGCTATAGTTGCCAGAAGCAAAATGTGAATGATGCAACGACACACCAATGGATGAAGAGAGGTGGCTATACATAGTTATACAAAGTTATAGATTTTGGATCGTCGAGCCTATGTGTTGGTGTCATATTTACATGACCTGCTTGTACTGTGCAACTAATTTTGTAAATATATTTGTCTCGTAAGATGCCAATGGCTCAGCGAAAGAACCAATTCCACATTAAAAAATGTCCAGCATTTGATAAGGTCATATTTTTTAAAGTGTCATGTCCTTGATTAATGACTCCATAGTGGTCTGTGCCCAACACATGCTCCACTACCAGCATAGAAACGCACACACCGTGCCCTACAAAAGTGCTCACACAGCAAGCATCATTGTGCATCAGGCCCTGTTCTAGAGGGTGGGCCGGGTGGGCCAGGCCCACCCAAACATGAGCCTGGCCCACCTAAAGAGGAGCCTTGGCCCCCGCAGTGAGGGCTTGAAGACAGGCGCGGAACGGCATTGGGCTCAAAGGGTGTCTGTGTGCGCCCGGGCTGAGACAGCTTCCTGGGCGCACACAGACACTTTTAGAGATTATCGCAGCCGCACCCGAGTACTTCACAGGTCTTTAAAAGACCATTAACATGTTATTGAGGCTTTGTTTATTCTTTTACCCCTTCATCTGCACATCGCAAAGGGGAAAAATTATTTCTTTGTTAATGGTAACCTTTGCTTACTGTTCTGCTGCGTGGAAATTTATTTTTCTATGCAGTGCAGGAGAAAAGAAGTTTGTTTATTCATACACCTTTCCTGACCCCTGCAGCTCCTCATCACACCAGGCTGTGACACAAAGTTTGACTAATGGAGTAGTAGGTAAGAGAATGTGTTACTATTTGTTTTCTTTTTAAAATCTCCACAGGTCCAGCAGG
Organism: Lissotriton vulgaris; assembly: GCF_964263255.1. Taxonomy (NCBI): domain Eukaryota; kingdom Metazoa; phylum Chordata; class Amphibia; order Caudata; family Salamandridae; genus Lissotriton; species Lissotriton vulgaris. Next base: position 659,669,813 of record NC_141689.1, read on the forward strand.
ACACATACTTTGCACACTTCATTTAAACAGTTTTTATCAATATCATGGCTGATGCAGGACAACAATAAGACAATACAAAATGCCCAGATACCGCCGGTGATTAATGATCCTGCTGGAGAGCAATCATTTATCTGTTAGTAGTTTTTAAATGCAGATGAAGTGTATTTTTGTGGAAGCTCAGTGGGTTACTGCCTTTGTCACAGAGATCCTTGTGTTACTTGCAGTTCAGAAGATACATTTCTAACATAGGGCAGTGACCAATGAACTGTCACCAAAGAGAAGCATACAAACATGAATGGTATAGTTAGAACTTTGCTTTTTAGGTCTCGTGACCTACAATGCGCGCAAGCGCATTGAGGGAACGAGAATTCAAGTGGCCAAAATCCTCTTCAAACCACGGGCTTTCAGCCACGGTTTTCTTTAAGTTCACGTGAATCACGTGATTAAACATGCACGCGCATCGGCAGCATTTCTCCTGCAGGCTCGCAAAAGGCTCTCCTCCCTCCCCACATCAAAGGTATCAATCACCCTCCCACAGGCTTCCCCAGCGCTGCCCCGCCCCTTGCTTCACAGCCAGGCCATCTGTTCCCTGCCAGACCTCTCACACCTTCGTCACAGCATGCCTGTGTACTTCAAAGGCTTATCACTTCACACGGCCGGCCGCAGGCCGTGCAACCAGAGCACTTTAGTTGGTGCGCAGCCCCCCTCCCAGCACTGCCTTGTTACTCTCGGCAGCCGTGAGTCCCTAAACACTTTTTATATTTAATTAGCAGCAGCAGCATTTCTCCTGCGCCAGGCCACATCAAAGGCTCTGTGCCACATTCACCCACACAGCAACACTTACAGACACGCAACGCCACTCACACCCACGCAAGCCCACTATCATCCACGCAACACCACACTCACCCACGCAACGCCACCCACCCAAGCAACACCACTCACACACGCAATGCAACTCATCCACGCAACCCCACTCATCCACACAACGCCACTCATCCACGCAACGCCACTCACACATGCAACGCCACTCACCCATGCAACACCACTCACACATGCAACGCCACTCACCCACGCAACGCCACTCACTCACGCAAAGCCACTCACACCCACGCAGTGACACTTTCACCTACACAGCACCACTTTCAGACACGCAACGCCACTCACACCCACGCAAGCCCACTATCACCCACGCCACCCACGCAATGCCACACTCACCCAAGCAACGCCACTCACCTAAGCAACACCACTCACACACGCAACACAACTCACCCACGCAACGCCACTCATCCATGCAACGCCACTCATCCACGCAACGCCACTCATCCACGCAACACCACTCATCCACGCAACACCACTCATCCACGCAACGCCACTCATCCACGCAACGCCACTCACACATGCAACGCCACTCACACATGCAACGCCACTCACACATGCAACGCCACTCACACACGCAACGCCACTCACACATGCAACGCCACTCACACACGCAACGCCACTCACCCATGCAACGCCACTCACCCATGCAACGCCACTCACCCATGCAACGCCACTCACCCATGCAACGCCACTCACCCACGCAACGCCACTCACCCACACAGTGCCACTTTTACCCACACAGCACCACTTTCAGACACACGCAACGCCACACTCACCCATGCAATGCCACTCACACACGCAACGCAACTCACACACGCAATGCCACTCACCCACGCAACGCCACTCACCCACGCAACGCCACTCACCCACGCAACGCCACTCACCCACGCAACAACACTCACACATGCAACGCCACTCACCCACGCAACGCAACTCACTCAAAGCCACTCACACACACGCAGTGCCACTTTCACCCACACTGTGCAGTGCACAATAGGTCTCACAGTAGGAAAGTTGGAGCTATTGGTTTTGTAAATGACAAAGCCCTTTATGTTTTTAAAATGAAAACAAAAATAAAAGGCATTGTTATTTGCAATTGTAATAGCTCCAACTTTCCGACTGCGAGACCTATTGGCAACGCCAGTGCTTGTTTGTTTTGTGATATAGTTAGAACTTCCTCAGTCTTTCATTATTCTAATATTGGTAAAATGAGTATGTTTGGGCAGATATACATTTTTATCAGTAAAGCTGACCCCATGGAATACTCTTTAAATCCTAAGGTTGGATTTCCCCAGAACAAACCCTCTTAAAATATACTGCCCACCAGTATGGATGACACGTGATTCCTACACCTTGTAATCCTCATTGGCTTATGTGACATTCCCTGTAGACTGATTTACGTACTTGTATGATTCATTGTCTCTGTATAATGTGTGCGTGGTGTAAAGTACTGACAAACACTACACTGATATGAGTAGTGCTATACAACAAGTGAAATGCATATGAGAGAGGGGCTATGTAAAGATGAGGGGCACTGTTGGAGGGTTGCAGTGAGGGAATCCGAGGAAGAGGTAGTGGGAGGGACTACGGAGCAATGAGGGGCACTGGTGGAGGGTGGCAGTGAGGTAATCGGAGGAAGAGGTCATGAGGGGGAGGGGCTACAGAGAGATGAGGGGCACTGCTGGAGGGTGGTAGTGAGTGAGTCTGAGGAGGAGGTCATGAGGGGGAGGGGCTACAGAGAGATGAGGGACACAGGTGGAGGGTGGTAGTGAGGGAGATTGAGGAGGAGGTCATGAGGGGGAGGGGCTACAGAGAGATGAGGGGCACTGGTGGAGGGTGGTAGTGAGGGAGTCTAAGGAGGAGGTCATGAGGGGAAGGACTACAGATAGATAAGGGGCACTGGTGGAGGGTGGTAGTGATGGAGTCTGAGGAGAAGGTCATGAGGGAGAGGGGCTACAGACAGATGAGGGGCATCAGTGGAGGGTGTCAGTGAGGGAATCCAAGGAGGAGGTGAATAGGGGGGCCCATGGAGGGATGTGGGGCACTGTTAGAAGGTGGTAGTAAAGGTATTTACGGAGAACGAGGTCAGTGGTGGGGCCCCAAAAAGGATTTTTGCACCAGCGCTAAAGCCGGCCCTGTTATGGCCTTTCTGTTTTTGTTTATTTAATTAGCAGTCCGGTCATTAGGGCTTCTGTGGAACATACTTTAAAGTGTGTGCTAATTATATTTACTGCTATATTCAATGTTTCAAGTTTGAAGGTGATTTTACTAATGTTTTTGCTGGGAAAAATGAACTTTGAGACTGATGGTGCCTGCAATAAGGTGCACTGGAGAGGAGTAGTGAATAATCAAGCCTGTAAGGGAGTGTGTTGCAGAGTCTGGGGTCAGGTGGAGGTAGTAATGAAGTGGGATTCTCCCTGAAGGCTCGCACAGAGGTAGCCCTAGAAGTGTCACTTGCCTGATACTCCCACCTCAGAAACCTCCTCTTCCCAACAAAAGAACATTACATGGAAAAAACACTTTTTGAGAGTGATAATGTTTAGAAAGAGATTTGGAAAAGAGTGCGTTTTACTGGGCCTTGTAAGACTAATAAGAGATAAAAGAGGGCCCTGAATCAGGCCTTCTCAGAGATATATGTGACAAATAGAGCCCGTAGTGGCCCACCCAAATGCACCCTTGACCCACCCAAATAAAAATTCCTGGAGCCGGGCCTGTTATGCATACTGCAATGTATCAACATGTAAAGGGAGATTTAAGCTTCAATAGCATTATCTTCTCTTCAGGGCTGGGAGACATCCGATTTAAAGCTGTGCTAGGTTAGTAAATGCAAGCCTGTTTAATGTTACGACGCTAATTACTCTATTCACCCTTTTAAATTGCAAATGAACACAGAGAACAAACAAAGGAGCACCCTTCAAATTAATAGGTTCATTAGGAGTCGTGATGTATCTTTACTATTTGTGTTCCTTCCGATAATGATTGTATCTTTAATCAGCTTTACCAGAGTAAATATTTGTCCTATGTCCCTGCGTGTGCTTGGATTAATCAATTCAAGTTTTATAAAGTGTTTCCAGCTTGAATTCGTACTGCTAAACTGCATGCCAGTGGAATACATTTGTCCCCAGACATTTCTTAGCAGAGAGAATACCTGCTGGTTTCAATTAGCTATGTTTTCTACACTGGTCACAGTTTATGTTTTTAGTACTTATTGATTTGGTAACTTGTGCTGGGGACTTTTGTCTTGGTATTTCTTCTGAGTTTGTTTCTATTTTGAAGTGTGCTCACAGTGGTGTCGTTTTTCACTCTAGCCTTCTGCAAATATATGCTTGCGTCGTTGGAACAGGTAAGTGCTGATAAATATAGTCCACATTTCCCAATGCACCCATAAGTGAACGATTTATGAAACAGTGCAGAAAATGAAAGTTTACAGCAAGTTACAAATAGCTCATAGCTGAAATAAGTACTAATTTGAAAAATGCACTCAGCAACCAAAAAGCATTGAATGCTAGTTTTCAAGACACTCAACTCATAAGTTGAGGGAGACATGGAAAAACAATATAACCTTGTGCTCACATTAGAACAACGATAAAAGGCAGTATTCCTATTTAGCAATGAAATAAAACCTCTCTATGCATGAAGATGAATGTCTTTGTAAAAGCACTTTTATTCTTCGCAAAAAAAGCGTGGATTGCCCTACTCATAAGAGTGACAGGGTCTTCCAAAAATACAGTCGACCTTTCTCTGAAGCCCAGATCCTAGGAACCATAAGGCTAGATGTACCATTATTTCATTCACGAAAAGTGGTTGTAAACTGTGCACCGACCTTTAGCAAATGAACTCATATTTTTGGTCCCACCTATGTACTTATGGGGTGCTTTACAAAATAACAAACCACAGGGGTCACAGAATGGCCTACCTAATTTATATTCTTTAGGCAGGTAGCAATTTGTGATTTCCTGTGGTTGGCTTCAATCATAAGGATGGTGGCCTTCAGGGGACAGCACACTACCATCCCAGTAATTTCATTCCAAAATGAAGACCGCTTCTCATTTGTGAATCATCATCATCTCCATCATCATCATATATAACTTTATTTCGATCATAGAGATCTTAAAAAGTACACAGCACAAGGGGAATAAAAAACTGAGTTTATTGCTACACGAGCGCAGGTCGCGCTGACATCTAGCTCTGACAACCGGTGCTTTTTAAAACTCCCTTTGCCTATCTTTGTTTATTTAGGTTATTTAAACCCCTGTTTTTAAATCGCCGCTCCACTGGGCTCCTGTCCCCTCACCCGCATTTAATTTTGGAAAACACACCGCCATTTGGCGGGTCCGGGTTCCGGGGCTGAATCATTTGCGGGCGCCATATTCGTTTGGGGTGAGTGTGTGTGTGCGCGGGCGCCATCTTGGAGCGTCCCGACGATCGAGTGGATGTGGGAGACGCCTATTTAAGGCGGACTTGACTTTCAGGCGTTCTGTTTATTGCTACACGAGCGCAGGTCGCGCTGACATCTAGCTCTGACAACTGGTGCTTTTTAAAACTCCCTTTGCCTATCTTTGTTTATTTAGGTTATTTAAACCCCTGTTTTTAAATCGCCGCTCCACTGGGCTCCTGTCCCCTCACCCGCATTTAATTTTGGAAAACACACCGCCATTTGGCGGGTCCGGGTTCCGGGGCTGAATCATTTGCGGGCGCCATATTCGTTTGGGGTGAGTGTGTGTGTGCGCGGGCGCCATCTTGGAGCGTCCCGACGATCGAGTGGATGTGGGAGACGCCTATTTAAAGTCGTCCTCTCCCGCGCAGCGGGATCGCGCAGCGGGACGCCGTTGCTTAGCCGGAGTCGTGCCAGAGTCCTGCCCGTCTGCGCCCGTCAGCGTCCCGGAGGCGTTCGGAGGCGTTCGAGGCGACGGGCAGGACTGGGCTTTTTATTTCGTATTCAGCGTGTGCAGGTGAGCATTATGCTCCACTACTCGGGATCGCAACTTCGCTCCTGGCAGCATATTAATGGCTCCTGTCGTATGGTGTTTCCTGCTCGCCACAAGGGCAAGCATTGCTGCCCTGAGTGTGGCTGGCGCCTGCAGAAACATCTGGTCGGTGCGCCGCAGAAGACGGCGGTGAGCGCTAAACAATCGATGAAGGGTCTTCTAGTTTATCGGCCGCCAGGGCCCACGGGCTCTTTTTTTGAAGAGTTCCAGTCGGTGACCTCTTCCCTGTTACTCACGTCGGAGCATTGTATTGTTGCCGGGGACTTTAATGTCCACATAGACGTGGAGACGGATGCCGACGCTATTAAAATGTTGGATGTCACAGCCCCTCTGGGCCTGGTTCCCTATCATGTTGGACCGACCCATGAGAAGGGGCATACTCTAGATTTGACCTTCTCTACGACCCCCATAGAGATGCTGGCTCCTATTCAGGTGCTCTGGTCCGATCACAGGTTGGTGAAATTTTATTTCCCGGAAGTTAGGAAGCCTTCCGGTGCCCCCCGGCAGACCTCTGTGGGATTCAGGGCACTTCATCAGGTTACTCCGGAACTGCTGGCACAGTCTTGCGCGGACCATCCCTGTGCTTTAACGGGGGACTTAGAGGAGGATGTGGAGCGATTGCAGGCCTGGCTCTCAGAGAGACTCAATGATCTTGCTCCTCTGAGGCCCCTCCGCAAACCCGATAAAGGTGCATCTGCCCCTTGGTTCACGGAAGCTTTGGCGGCTTCTCGCCGGCAATGCAAGGTAGCGGAAAGAGCATGGCGCGTGAAATACGACGCAACGGCGAAACTCGCCTACAGGTCTTTGGCGAAAGCTTATCATCGGAACATCCTCTCGGAGAAGAAGGCTTACTTCGCGAGAAAAATTGAAGCTGCCTCCAATTCCTGTAAGGAGCTTTTCGCCATTGTGCGGGAGTTTACAACTTCACGCGCGGCACCAACTCAGACTCCCCCTCCTGCGCCTTAGGTTAGGGCGATTGCGGACTTTTTCACCTCTAAGATCCAACGGATCCAGGACTCCTTCCCTGTGCTGGAGCCTGAGATGCCCGATCGGGTGGAGAATGCCGCTGTTACCCTGCCTAATGCAGGTGTGGCCCTGGCAGCCTTTCCTCCTCTCTCGATGACCGCTTCTTTTGACCTGATGGCTGGGCTTAAATCAGGTTCCCCTCGGGATGCCTGCCCCGCAAAATTTCTGGCTAAAATGGCAGCTGTCATTAATCCACTCGTGAACCCCTTGCTGAACTGTTCTCTTACACAGGGTGTGGTTCCCCAGTCCTGGAAGCAGGCAATGATTATTCCCCTGCTTAAAAAGCCTGGTTTGGATGCGGAGGTGTTGGCGAATTATAGACCTATCTCGCTCCTGCCGGCTTTTGCGAAGGTCATTGAAAAGCATGTGCATAAGGTGCTTGCCGATTACTTGGAGTCCCACGATCTACTGCACCCCACCCAGTCGGGTTTCCGCGCCAATCTTAGCACCGAAACAGAGCTCCTGGAAGTCTCGGAGGCGATAAAGGAGGTGCTGGATTCGGGTGGGAGACCGATGCTGGTGATGTTAGATCTGTCGGCGGCCTTTGACACCGTCCCCCATGAGGGTCTTCTTGTAAGACTCTCTGAGATTGGTCTCCGGGGGACGGTGCTCCAGTGGTTTCGATCATTTCTGGCAGGCGGTCGACAAACGGTCTGGGCTTCTGCTTGCTCCGCCGAGATGTCGCCATTGGGTGTCGGAGTTCCTCAGGGCTCAGTACTGAGCCCAACTCTATTTAACATCTTCATGACCCCTCTGGCGGCTCTGGCGGAGTCTTTCGGGGCTCAGATCGTTTCCTACGCCGATGACACCCAGCTCCTCTTCACCTGTGAGAGGGGTGCGGACTTCGATGGAGGTAGGATCCAGGGTTGCCTGGATAAATCCGAGGTCCTCTTTTTTGGGTGCAGTTCGGACCCGGACTGGAAAGTGTGGTGGCCTGAGAACATGTTTCCACCAGCAAGTTCGTCCCAGGTGGCTAAAAACCTTGGGATCAAGATCGACAATGGCCTCACACTACGCTCACAGGTAATCGGTCTCACTGGCACCTGCTTTGGCCTGCTCCGGATGCTACGTAAGTTTCTTCCCCTGTTATCGGAGGAACACAGGAAGATCACGGTGCAGGCGATTATAGGCTCGAGAATTGACTATTCCAACGTCCTCTATCTCGGCCTGCCAGAATACCTGCTCCAGCGGTTACAGGTTGTCCAGAACTCGGCAGCACGTGCCATCTTTGGACTATCTCGCCGCGCCAGAGCCTCGGGCCTCCTGGAGGCTCTGCACTGGCTTCCTGTCCGGAAGCGGGTAATTTTTAAGACTCTTACTCTGGCATACAAAGCCTTGCACGCCTCCGGAGCAAAATACCTTCAGAAAAGGCTGACTTTTTACCATCCCGCCAGGTCGCTCAGGTCAGAATCCTTGTTTCTTGCTGCGGTTCCTCGTGTGAAGAGAGCTCGCACCGGTGGTCGCTCTTTTAAATTACTTGCGCCTCAGTTGTGGAATAAACTGCCTGTGTCCCTGCGCAGCACTCCTAACCTGCTGGCTTTTAGGAAGGGGCTCAATACCTGGCTTTTTACCTCTTAGTTTCTGGTCCCATTAGGTTCTCCTTTCTCTTTGTCTTTTATTTCCTTTCCCTGTTGTGTTATGAGATCAGTGTGCAATTCAAAGCGTCGGGACACTCTTTCGAGTAGCCGCACGCTATATAAAACCCCGGTATAACATAACATAACATAACAGTATATAAAAACAGAGTATTTAAAAAAAGCATTTTTGTGTTTTTTTGTTTCAAAAAGACATAGGTGCCATAAAATAGTTTAAAAAACAAGAAAAGTAAAAGCAGGTAAAAAATACAGTACTTCATGCAATACATTTAGAACACTTGATCCACAGTGCATACTAATATTTGGAAAGGCTATAAACCATTACCCTGTGTTTTTCAGTGAACTAAATTCTCAACACCTCTAGGTAGTGACTGGGACCAACCATTCGGCATAACGGAATTATCTATTTGTTCCTCAGAGATATATAGTATGGACAAAAGAATAGTAAATGCACAATGGATTCTGCACGAAGGGCAAAGATCATCAGTAAAAGTATTTGAGCACTCATCTCTGTCTAAAAAAACGACCACCCCATTAATAAAAAAGTAAAGAGAGTGGGAGCTAACACACATCCCTGTCTCACTCCACGTTGGATTGGAAAAGTCTCTGTTACTTGATTGCTCTCCTCCCACCTATCTAAAAGATTACCCGGACTACCCATCTCTTTTGGGACTCTCCATAAACGGGCTTGGGGAACTAAGTCAAACGCATACTGTAAATTGACAAAGACCATGTAGAGCTTCCCTCCCTTTACAGCTACTTCCTTCCAAGAAATACAGAGAAGGCGAAAAACCTGGTCCAATGTACTAGTTTTTTCGTGAAAGTCCGCTTGGTAGTCACTCAGGATTCTGGACTCCAGGATCCAAACCTAGATCCTAACCTATATCTGTTCACAAAATATTTTCTGTAGGGAGTCAATGAGGCTTATGGGCCTATAACTAGTTGGCTTGGCACTGTCCCCCTTCTTGTAGATGGGGATTATTTCTACAATTTTCCACGAACGGGGGATAGTGGCATCGGATGTAATGATGTTGGTCAGCAGATTTATGTAGGAGCCCCAGAGGTTTATGTCCTCTTTCTATAGGTCATTTGGAATTCTAACAGTGCCGGGGGCGCAGGCTGGAACACATGAGTGAATCGCTGCTTGCGTTTTCTCGATGGTAAAAACCAGAGCACCACCCACTCCACTAGGAACCTCTCCCCTCCTATCGCTAACTTCCTTCATTACAGTAATGCCTAAAGGGATCCTTAGTGAGCTAGCCACTCCTCAGGCTGGACTGTGAATTCCAGGGCAGGCTTGCTACCTTTGAGCCAGTACGCTGATTTGCTCCAGAAAGTCTTGGGGTCTTTTGCTGTCAGCACCCTCTGTAGGGAGGACCATGGGCAACCATCCCAATTCTTCTTAGCTATCCCCATTGCCTGCCTGTTCTTGGCTCAACATGCCTCAATAGCTGGGCGTGGTTTTCAGTACATGAAAGCACCCCCTTTGCTTCCCTACAGTCCTGATTATACCAACCAACCTGGGAATTACACCTCGAATGTGTGCAATTTGCTGCCTTTGTTTGCACTTTACACGGTTTACTCAACGTGTCCCAGATCTTACTGTACTGTAGAGTAGCTCATGGCGGAAACCCAGAATCTTCACTACACCAATCGTGGGGTATTTAGCTAGTTTTTCTAGTTCCAGGTGAACTTTGCCTTTAACCACATCAAGGATCCCTGGGTGTTCCTCCACCCAGTCCCATCTTATTATTCTCTGGCTGTTCGCAATTGATAGAACGCCCAGATAACGTCTACCCGTTATATCAGATTCATTGGTGCCCTGCTCAATAAAGGAAAGAACGAGGGCATTATGGGCACTATCCGTTCTTTTGACTACTGCCATGTCATGGACTAGGGGCCAGAGCTTGAGGGCGACCAAGCAATAGTCAATTCTGCTGGCCTGGCCAGGTCTGTTCAAAGTGGAGTCTCCTTTTGGGTGTGAGTTTGTTCTCCCATTAGTAGCTCTCAGATCATGCTGCAAGGAGAGGGCCAACACCTGGCCTCCTCTCTTTGTCCACCTGAATGTAGGGAGATCTAACTGTGGGATTTGCCACTCACAGTCCCACTTCTCAGTCAGATCTGGTGGAGTAAGGGCATGGGGTTCAAAGGTGCAATTAAAATCACCCACTACTAACACAGAAACGTTGTCTGAGAGTTTAGACAGAGTGTGGTCTAGGATTCGGATCGTATTGATTCCCTCAAAGCCCTGTATCACTCTGTTATATACATTAAAGATCCTGATTTTCCAACCACTATGAAGTGTCAGCTCTAATGCTATTATGTCTTGAGATTCAACATGGAGGAGCTTGACTGTGGACCCCAGTATAGTTTTGACCCAGACTGATAAACCTCCTGAGGGTCTACCCATCTCTTTCCTAGTGGTCTTAATGCCATAGGCAGAAAACCCACTTCTATGGGGGATGTACAGGCTCCAGGTTTCCTGAAATAATATGACATTATGGGAGTCCACAAAGGCACACTGATGTGGGTTGTCTAGTAGCTTGAGAATCCCTGCCACGTTCCAGACAAGGACCCTGAGATAGCGATCACAAACTCTGTGGTGATTGGGGTCACTGCAGTGATCAGTGGGATCCTCCCCTTCTACAGTATCAGGAGCGATGGAAACTCTACCCCTCCTTGGGCCCACGGCAATTGGTTTGCTATAAGCCTCAGAAGTAAATGCCAACTCTGAGGGGGATGGGACTTCTGACTTGGGCAGTTTTAAAGATGCCCCTTGAGACCCTAAGTTTTTTTGTAAAGATATCAAGTCCTTGGCCTGAAGTCATCGTTGATGTCTCCAATCTCCCATACTACTGGTGAGATGCCCTGCCGGGGCAAAGCAGAGGAACACTGAGTCTGGCCCAACTGGGGGTCCATATCTGATGGAGATGAGGGAATTCACAGGTGGAAGAGTGCAGGAATCAACCAACAATAATCCAATAACCATATCATTGTCAAATAAACTAACTTGGATCATATCCCTTGATGATCCAGTAAGAGGCAGTCATTCTATACACTTAATACCATCTCTAAGAATTGAGTAACCGTGTTGAGTGGCCCTAAAACCAATGAATAACCTTGTTTTTAAGTGAGTCATGGTCTTTGTACCCAACATTAGAGAGTTTGGGAACCTGTGTTAGTTAACTCACTGCTTGATTGCCCTGATCCCTGGCTCTAGTATAGACACCATCCCTCACTACCCCCTTTCCCAAAATCCACCCCCTGGTCCGACCTGAAGGTACACCTTTCATCTAAGATAACCTCGCCTCTGTCTATGATCCTACCCTCTCCCCTGCCTTGGCCAACACCTTGCAGGTTTTCTGATGTTTTATTATAAGGGTCACTAATAGGGTGACCTCCAGGGCGGAAGTGGGGGAGTGGTGTGGGCCTGGTGGAGGCAATACTGTATGTTTATCTGTCATTACCCAACCTGCAGGATCCCAGACACTCATCTTCACTTCCCTTTGTGGCCGTGGACGCGAGGGCTAATGGGGCCTCTATATGGGCAACCTTCTGGCAGTTTTCCCTCTCTGTTTAGCTAGCCACCGCCATTCTCAATGCAACAACCTCGTCTCTTAGGGACTCAATTAATGTTTTCTGGGCCTGTATCTCACTTGCAGGTGTTTTACAGATTTCCTCAGGGTGAACCATCCCACCCCCAGACGCCCCAACCTCCTCATTTGCAAGAACCTCAAATCCATTGTGACACTCTACTTGTGTATTGTACGCTACAGCAAGGGGATCCCTTGGCTCATTACAGGGTTGGGCGGCTAAACCAGGCTCTAGGATAAAGGGCCTACTACCCAAGCCTTTGCCCCATCCTTTTGTGTGCTTTTTAAACATCTCTGGGATTTGCCTAACAGGTTTTTTTGCTGCTTGGAGTTACAGTGGAGATGGCTGTCGAGACTCCAGGGTCATTATCAGCATTAGAGAAACTACATGGCAGGGAGAATGGGGGAGGTGACACAGAGTGGACTATTTTGTGACATTCAGTCAAAATCGACTCTATCCTATCCATTGTCTCATGGCAAACTACGCCTGTTGACCTCTTTTTTTGGATGATCCATGCCCTGGACCCTATCCGGGCCTTTTAGTTTACCCATCTCTCTGTATACCTTTAATGCCCTCTATACAGCCCTTGAGCCCTAAGAAAAGCTGTCTATATGGAACACGCAACCACCCACTCTAGGCCCACCCGCAGGTTTAAAGTCCCAATAGTAGATTTAAACTGTAGCTGGTAAGTCCAATTACAGACTGTAACAAATTCAAGGAGGCCTATGCCGAGGTTAAGTACCTTTCTCCAACAGGAAACAGTCCAGAACACTCTGTACCAGCTTTTGTAGGGAAAGAGTCAGCCAGTTCCAAGCAACTTCCAGCAATGATCAAGGTGGATGGCCACGCCGGCCTCTTCCTGACACTGGTGTGATTGCCGTTTCCCTTGCTGAGGGAGTACCGAGCTGATTATAGGTGCCTCCTGGCATGAAAACTGCAGTGTTGGCAGTGGCCGCCGCTATGCCTGGTGGGGGATGTAGTCCCCTGCTTCTGGCTGTGGCATCTGGCTGCTGCTGGCTGTAACGGGCTCCCGCGCTTAATATAGGTGCCTCCTGGCACAAAAAGGGCAGCGTTGGCAGCAATGGCCGCTGTGCCTGGTGGGGGATGTATTCCCCTGCTCCTGACTGTGGCGTCTGGCTGGTGGTGGCTGTGATGAGCTCTCGCGCTGCCGGAGCCTCGAGCTGATTATAGTCGCCTTCTGGCGTGAAAACTTCAGCATTAGCGGCGGCAGCAGCTGTGCCTTGTGGGGGAAGTAGTCCCCTGCTTCTGGTTGTGATGTCTGGCTGGTGGCAGCTGTGACGGGCTTCATTTGTGAATCAGTTATCACTTTCTTTGAGGAGCTGGTAGCTGGTAATTAGTTTGTAACCAGAATTGCTGCTGCAAATCGTTGGTTCATTCATAACAGAATGACAATTTGGAAGGACTTCCCCATCCACGCCTTTTCAAAGTTTGGATTTGGCATGGTCTTAGAACCCATTTTATGAATTGGCAGGCATATTCTGACTTATAAATGAGTTTTGTATATTTTAAATTGTAGGGTTTATGTCTTATAAAGGGCTTAGTACATCTGGACTATAGGGCCATATAACACTAAGGGGCCGATTCCGATTCGGGAAAATGCGCTCTGAATAGCTGTACGGAGAGTATTTCCCATACGAATCGTACACCTTCAACGTCCCCGTACATACGATCAAGTATGATCCAAACCCAATGCAGATCTACGTACGATTCGTACCAAACACCGTACGACACAAAAATACATTTGATTTGTATCCGGTCCACGCAGTACACTACGTCTATACGTAAACAAGCAGCAGTTTCCGGCCCAGCAAGTACGATTTGTCCCTGCGACACTCCGTACGACCCTTTTTCTACGGGACCCGAAAACAGCCGTAAAAGCAGAGTCCGGCTTGAACCGCACTCCGGTACGCGACATACACGCCATGAACCCCATCATCCGTGTCATCCCAGTCCTGTATGCCTACGACCTAGTGCACAGAAACCGACGACGGCGCAGACAGTGAGAACAACGTACCGCAACAACGGAAGTGTACATGTACGGTGCGTCATACACGCTCGCGTATACCACCATTGCAATAGTGATATGAGCCGCACACACGCCATGAATGTTGGGGTACGGTGAGTCACACGCGCTAGCGTATGGCACCATTGCAATAGTGATACGAGCCGCACACACGCCAGGAATGTTGGGGTACGGTGCGTCTCGCGCTCGCTTACGGCACCATCACAATAGTGATATGACCTGCACACACGCCGTGAATTTTGGGGTACGGTGCGTCACAAGCGCTCGCATATACCACCATTGCAATAGTGATACGAGCCGCACACACGCCATGAATGTTGGGGTATGGTGCGTCACATATGAGGGGTGGGTGGATATGACTCCCAGCAGTGCCCAGACATATGAGGGGTGGGTGGATATGACTCCTAGCAGTGCCCAGACATAAGAGGGGTGGGTGGGTATGACTCCAAGCAGTGCCCAGACATAAGAGGGGTGGGTGGGTATGACTCCCAGCAGTGCCCACACATAGGAGGGGTGGGTGCATAGGTCTCCCAGCAGTGCCCAACAGTATGGGGGTGGGTGCACAGAACTCGCAGCAGTGCCCAACAGAATGGGGGTGGGTGCACAGGACTCCCAGCAGTGCCCAGACATAAGAGGGGTGGGTGAATATGACTCCCAGCAGTGCCCAGACATAAGAGGGATGGGTGCAGAGGACTCCCATCAGTGCCCAACAGTATGGGGGTGGGTGCACAGGACTCCCAGCAGTGCCCAACAGTATGGGGGTGGGTGCACAGGACTCCCAGCAGTGCCCAGACATAAGAGGGGTGGGTGGGTATGATTCCCGGCAGTGCCCAGACATAAGAGGGGTGGGTGCACAGGACTCCCAGCACTGCCTAGACATAAGAGGAGTGGGTGGATATGACTCCTAGAAGTGCCCAGACATAAGTGGGATGGGTGCAGAGGACTCTCCGCAGTGCCCAACAGTATGGGGGTGGGTGCACAGGACTCCCAGCAGTGTCCAACAGTATGGGGGTGGGTGGATATGACTGCCAGCAGTGCCCAGACATAAGAGGGTGGATGGATATGACTCACGGCAGTGCCCAGACATAAGAGGGATGGGTGCAGAGGACTCCCAGCAGTGCCCAACAGTATGGGGGTGGGTGCACAGGACTTCCAGCAGTGCCCAACAGTATGGGGGTGGGTGCACAGGACTCCCAGCAGTGCCCAGACATAAGAGGGGTGGGTGGATAAAACTCCCAGCAGTACCCAGACATAAGAGTGATGGGTGTAGAGGACTCCCAACAGTGCCCAACAGTATGTGGGTGGGTGCACAGGACTCCCAGCAGTGCCCAACAGTATGGGGGTGGGTACACAGGACTCCCAGCAGTGCCCAGACATAAGAGGGGTGGGTGCAGAGGACTCCCAGCAGTACCCAGACATAAGAGGGTGGGTGCACAGGACTCCCAGCAGTGCTCAGATATAGGTGGGGACATCATCATCAGCATACCACAACTACATGGGGGTATGTGCACATCCCTAACTTGTGAGTTTCATGATAGTGCCATAGCAACACATCACTTACAGCAGTGTCCCACTCCACAGAGGATGGATTTCTGTCACACACTGCGTGACACACCACATGTGGGTGTGATGTCAAATCCCACATGCATACCCACCCATGGAGGTTGCTGCAACATACACACCCTACCATCATGACGCAATAGTGTATAGTCATGTAACAGCCCACCAAACAAAGAGAGCGAAAGGGAACACACACTGTCATGTACATCCCTGGGCTGATAATAATATCCAGGTGGTGTTCAGACCACCAAGATGTAGTCTCCCAAGGAAGGAATAGGGTTGAAACCCCTTAGATACAATGCACAAAATTGTGAGTCATGTGCCCAAATACCCTGCATAACAATTTCCAACATAGTGTTAGGCTGTGATCACACTCCTTCATAGTGGGAAAAAGGGTGAATGTGTCCATAAAGGCATTTGTACTTGCTCAAAACACAAGTACAGTGAGTAGCATGGATGGCACAGACTAATGAGCAGTAGACATCTGTGAGCAGGCATGGCCATTGCTGAAGGGAACCGTCACCAAAAAAGGAAATGTGCACACATGTCAGCACAACAATTGTGCAACTGTCTGTAGTGAAGATCTCAGGTGTCACAGAGGAAGGAACACTCCTTGGGACAATGTCTCTAGCCAAACTGAACACACACAACCAATGATACATTACAGAGACATGGTGATGTCACATGGATACTATGGTCCTACTCATTACCATCACCAAAAAACATCTTTCAGAACCCCAAAACATTACCATGACACCACCTCCTGGGCCCTCAGCACCTAAAGCAAGTACCTGAAATGCAATAGTGTAGAATGAAAAATAAAATGCTTTATTCAGCTTCAAATGAAAATAAGTGCAAAAATTAGTCCCGGCTCAAACAAGGCCAATGGCCAGTCCAAATCAAAGTCTTGTAAGGGGACGTTGGGGAGGTTGTCGACCCCAAACTTGCCTGCACATGAATGACCTAATGGGTTGTTGACTCTTGGGGGGCATCATCTGGGTTGGGACCAGGCACTGCAGGGACAGTAGTGGGAAGGGTAGGCTTTGTGGGTGCAGGGAGGGAGTTATCCTCCTCAGTGGCTTGTGCAATGCCAAAGGTGGAAAGAAACTCAGCGCTCAACACTGCCAGTTCATCCAGACCACCACCTGCACCCAAGGACACTATGGGAGTGGAGGTAGAGTGCTGTGAGTCTTGCAGACTTTGTCTTTGGCTGCGTGTCTCTAAGCAGGTATGAGAGAAGGGGGAGTGGATGGGTCCGAAGGAGGGGGGAGGATGGACCGCTGCAGGAGGGAAACTGCTGCCGTCAGTGAAGAGTCCATGGACGTGAGAATCCGACGTTGGTCAGACATCGTAGCTGACATGCCCTCCATGAATGACAACAACTGGGTACGTTTTTGAGTCTGGCCATAGAGGACAGTCAGCATTGATGTCTGACCAACCTGAATCTGGCGAGTAGGTCCACAGACTCCGCACTGAGGGCAGCAGGGGAGACAGGGGCAGGGGCTTCAGTGCCAGAGCCAAAGGAGACATGGGGGCTGCATGGACAGAAGGGTCCCTAGCAACTGGGAGGGTGGAGATGGGTCTGGAGGAGGCGGGGACAGACACAGTGATGTTGGATGCTGTCACAGCGTATTCCCCCTCCTCCTGGGAGTCAGAAGCAGATCCGTCAGCGTGGTAGGAAGTGTCGCCTTCTAAGAGTTCAGCCGCCTGACTCCCCTCACCCTCCGTGCCACTAGCTCCCTCCGACTCCTCAGCTGTGGTGGCACTGTGGCTGGGTCCCTCCTCTTGGTCTGTGCTCATGTCTCCTCCTGTCTCTGTTGATGATGCTGTGGGCAAGGAGACGAAACAAAAATGCATCAGTCACCTGTACACATCTGACACATGAGCACAAAATCAGTAGGTCACACTGCAAATCATGGCATGCATCATGAGTAACAGCCAGATAGCTCTGCACATATTAGAGACTTGTACTGCCCAGTTGGTATAGACACAATGATACTTGGACACAAGGATCCAAAGAACACACCAGGCCACAACTTGAATGAGAATTACACTGAGAAGCTTCTGTTTGTTTACAGGATAGCAGATCTATACAATAAAGTGATGCCACCTCAAGTTCACAAATAAATAAACAGTAGTGGTGCCCCTCAGGGCAAACTAACCCACCTCACTCCCCAAGGTGACACCACACTGAGAGCCCTGTAAGTACATTTGGGTGAAAAATAATGTAACGAATTGTTGGCATCTTGGGACTCTCTATACTTCACACATTCAACATGTATTGAATGTGTTAATTCTCCATCTTTTGAAGAGAACACGTATGTGCCTGCATGAAAGATGTCTCACAATGAAATGCACACAAAAAACTTTTACATATTCATTGAAACAGCTGACACCCTTTAAGATGAAAGCTGTTTTTCGCGATACGACCTGAGGCGAAGAGGAAAGATCAGACCTGGACGTAGCCGTTTGGATTCTAAAGAGCATTTAGTGCTGGACCAGAAGGCACAAGAATTTACCGCCTCGGGGACTGAAAATAAGAGGGAAGACTTTTACTACATTCTGGGATACGAGGAAATAAAAAGGCAATACTGTTTGTAACTTCCGATCAGCAGGGGACACAATTCCATAGAGATATTTGAAAATAACAATGTAAGAGAAAGGAGAGTTAGAACACAAAAGAGAACCAAGAACTAGATTTGTTGTTTGCTGGTCCTTGTAACTCAGGAAAATAGAAGACGCTTTTCTCACATGCATTACCCAACAAAAAGAGGCAACAATTACAAACGATAAAGATCGGAACAACTAGAAAAAGCTGAATAAATCTGAAAATAAATAACATAAGAAAGTTTCCTGATGATTTGCAAAATAAAAAATGTTAGTTGTAAGAAGATTGAGACCAACATGATATAAGGATTTCCTTGAATTTGGCAACCATCCAGTGCCAGTGTTAGGAGAGACTTATCTATTTTGGTCTTGAAAAAGATGGTAAAAATGTTTAAACTAACCATCGAAAAGCATCGACGCCTGGAATTACATAATCAAGGGATAGAGCTTTCCCCATAGACATCATAAGTGGAGTGTGTCCTGGATTAGTCTCTTATCTCTGAGTTCCCTGATATGTATAAATATGACAAATAGGATTGTCTGTTACTTGTTCTCTCCTCTGTATTTCCCTCTTCTATGATTAGAATTGGTTTAGTAACCTTTTTAACACAATTTTGTTTTATTGTCATTTTTTAATCATGAGGTGTATATTGATATGTATTTGAATGCAATTATTATGTAAGGTTTTTAATCTTGCAAACACAAAAAAAAATCTTTTTCTAAACTTGAAAATAAAAGAAGAATTTTAGAACCTATTGATTTGTTGGTGACATTCACTTCTAATATATGGGCTTGAATACTAAAAACCACATACTATCTGGTTGTGCTAAGTTCTTTCACTAAGGGATCCCTTTCTTTTCACCCTTTAAGATGAAACACTGTTAGAAACAAATGGCGTTGCAGATTTGCCATATACATGGTCCAAAGGAGGTCTTGATGGCTTGACACACATTAGTTTGTGCAATTGACAACAAAGGAGTTTCAAGACCTCAAGACCACTGTGGGGACATGTATATGGAGATCAAGGCACAACATTAATCACTAACACTGGCCGCCTTCAAAAGCTGCCTGCTTCTTTCAAAAAATTGCAAATGTCGTATTGTGTGCTTTACCTTGTGAGACAACTATCATGCAGGCACATAAGTGTTACTTACACATTCGTCATTCAAAACATTAACAACTTTTAACAAGTGTTGGGAGTGCCAAGGTACAATCATCAATGTGAGACAACTTGAAATATGTCAGTCCTCACAGGGGCATCCATTACCTGATCATACAGTTGCTAGCACAGAAGACCTACTGGCTGTAATGTGAAGTGGCCCACATGTCCCAAATCAGGACAATGCTTAAGCTAATGGGCCTGCAATTGTGATGAACAAAATCATTGCTGCATTGTGGACACACCCTTATCCCCAGGCAAAATGTCAACACAGTAGTGTGCACACTAAGACAAAACAGCGTTGCACCAGAACTACATACATGTGGCAAAAATGAATGAGGCACAATCAAGTCTGGAAACAAATGGCATAGGTTGTCAAGCCACAAATGAAAGCATTGGCCACCATCACAGGGGAAGTGCATGGTGAAACATTGACCAGCCAATTCTCACCCATAGGTCACAACTGCCAAGGCCAACTCATGAAGGCACATTAGACCTCTCCTGCACAACACCCCCATCCCTCAGTCAATGTGATTGATACAGCTCAAGAAGTGAGAACTCAGAATCTGGGTAACAAAAGCAGCAACAATTCCAAAAGTAACCCAAGGTCACCTTGTGGGGCTGCTAATACATATTAGTCACAAACGACCAACAACAGATTGTTGTGAATAGGAACAGAGGCACTGCCCAGTGTGAGTATGCACAAACCAAATATTGTATCCCTGTCCAGTGGGAACATGTAGCAGACACAGGATAAATACAAAATATGCCAGGGACCAATGCCACAGAGGCAGACCCATGCTGAACCCACATAGAATGGGCACAGTGTTAGATGACACACATGATTAGGAGGCCAGGGTGTCTCAGGGGACTGTAATGGGCACACTGATCCGTGGGTCTGGAATGAGCTGACTGTTCCATGTTTAACCGGCATGGCACTATACATATCTCCCAACTGATGCACATCATGTCTGAGAGAACAACATGGGTCATGCATGCTGCAAGGGTGTGCAGTTGAAACCTCACAGTCCTATGTTGAGACTCATCATCAGTGCAAACAAATGTGAAGCCCAAACACAGTGCACAGGTCATGGCACAGGCACGGTCCCAACACATTTCACAGACCACCCTCCCAAATAATGTGCTAATCAGTCTGCGGTCTAATAATCTTGCACCCTATATGAACATGTGCAAATGTAAATACACACAGACCAGGGGACACATGTGAAGGAGGGGAAGGGATGAAAAAGAGCACCAGCTGAATATGGGGAATTGAAAATACACTGCACATATAACCTGTCTGACCAGACACCCCAACTGTGGGAGTGTTTCCAGGCTTCAGAGCACCTCAAGAAGCAGATGACATACAACAAACAGCGATGTACCTACCCCCTCCTTGCTGCTGTCTCTCCTGCAACTGCCTATCGAGGTCTGGAAAGACCACTGCCAGGACCCGGAGCATGCGGGGGGTGAGGTGACGGCTTCCACCATGCCGGCGCGGAGGCTCCATTTTCAGCTGGACCCGGGCACTACGCCAGGTCCAGCACCAGATCTCCTGCCACCTTTTCTGGATGTTGCGCTGCCGCCGGCGATGTACCCCCACAGACCTGACAGCCCTCACAATCTCCATCCATATCTCCCCTTCTCGTAGGCAGTTACCTGTCAGGAAGACAAAGTAAAACAACCTCACTACACCTGCTCCATGTCCCAGAGACACACACCTGCACAACAGTGTTAATGTGAACAGGGCATAGGATGCTCACAGGACTTGCATCATTGTCTATGTGAATTAGGCCTGTGGGCAAACCCCAATGCACTACATGGCATTGAAAGGCAAGAGATGGCGCAACGGGTGCAACACACTCACTGATCATGGCACACACTGGACAACACGTGCAACTGCAGGGTGTGGGACAGCACGTGGCAAGCAGTCACATATCCTACTCCACGTAGGAACCCTCAGCAGACCAGACAGACACACCCTGGCACAGATCACTTGCCCCTTCACTGACAACAGTGGACACAACCCTCACTTTGCACATGTGCCACTTGACAAAGAGGTGTCACAGATGTCGTGCTAAGTTTGCAAGTCAGGCACACAGCACTGCTTACTTGTCACATCAGATGGCTATAGCTGCTGCATACGCCATGCAGCTGTGGTGCAACACATCACATACACAATCACCCAGATGACAAGGAACATTCACACACTTCAATGTCCATGAGGTTAAACACATCATTTGTACAATATCACCACAGGTCCCCAGGAGTCATAAACATCTGTGAGTACAGTCAGCTATCACTCCGGGGGGAACAATGTTACATCTCAGTAAATTTGGGAGTAAAGCCACCAACGTGTGGCACGGCTGAATGTGTCATTTACTATGCATTGAATGTCACAGTAAGCATAATGCAAGTGAGGAGTGAACACACATGAACTACATCATGCACTGCATGGGAGACACCACAATGTACACACCCTGGACTCAATCACAAACACATTGCATGTCTGTCCCATCAATACACAATGCCTGTTGTGACACTCACACAACAGGTTCACAGTCAAAACTAGTGCAGTCAGCACCCACCTGCTCCCCTGGTCTCCCATACAGCTTGCTGTACTGTGTTAGGAGGGCATCCAGCAGGGCCTGGTTTTTCTCCTCAGTGAATGCTGGTGCCCTCTCCATAGTACGCAACATAAACGTCCAGGGAATGCAGAGACAGCAGCAGTGTGGTCCACTCCAATGTTGTGTAGGCAAGTGCTCTCTCACAGCCACATGCAGCCTTAAATCAGTGCTGCTGAGGGGCTTTCAGTTTCAGGAGTATAGTGTGATAGGCCAGATTACTTTGCATCCTACGTTTCATCCAATCCCTTTAAACATAAGGCCCTGACACGCATCTGCATGGTTTAAAATTTGAGCTTCAGCTCCACAATCATTTTGCAGCATTGTATATTTTTGCCCAACTAACTTTTGCAAGACACCTGTAGCACACACTCAAATCCCAGTATCCATGACAACCAGGCTGCATTCAGGGCCTACTACTATTCCCTTAGGTGTCCCCTAAGAATTTTTTGAGATCCACACAAGTGTTCGGTGCGTTTCACGTCGCGTATGGCACCATTGCAATAGTGATACGATGCGCACACACGCACGTAATGCTGGGGTACGCTTCGCTCGCTTATGACACGATTACAATAGTGAGACGATGCGCACACACGCACGTACTGTTGGGGTACGGTTTGCTCGGGTTATGGCACAATTACAATAGTGAGACGATGCACACACACGCACGTAATGTTGGGGTACGGTTCGCTTGCGTATGGTACGATTACAATAGTGAGACGATGTGCACACACGCACGTAATGCTGGGGTACGGTTTGCTCGCGTATGGCACGATTACAATAGTGAGATGAAGTGCACACACGCACGTAATGTTGGGGAACGGTTCGCTTGCGTATGGCATGATTACAATAGTGAGACGATGCGCACAAGCACGTAATTTGGGGGTACGGTTTGCTCACATATGGCATGATTACAATAGTGAGACGATGCGCACACAAGCACGTAATGCTGGGGTACGGTGCATTTCACACGGTGCGTTTCACACGCATTTGTGAATGCAGGGGTATGGTGCATTTCATACAGTACGTTTCACACGCATTTGTGAATGCAGGGGTACGGTGCGTTTCACACGGTGCATTTCACAGGCATTTGTGAATGCAGGGGTACGGTGCGTTTCACACACATTTGTGAATGCAGGGGTACGGTGCGTTTCACACGCATTTGTGAATGCAGGGGTGTGGTGCGTTTCACACGGTGCGTTTCAGACACATTTGTAAATGCAGGGGTACGGTGCGTTTCACATGCATTTGTGAATGCAGGGGTACGGTGCGTTTCACATGCTCACGCATGGCACCATTACAATAGTGAGTTGATGGTTGTATCAAATGTAAGATTTTGTATTTGTGAATTCGATGCTAAAAATGAAAACTTGGTGAAATTAAATAAATCAATGTTTTGAGATGTACAAATAAAACAAAAAGATTGATTCAGACTGAACTATGAGTCTTGGACCCATGTTGAGTTGAATTCCAATATGGTTTTGAATATAGATGAATCTGAGTTAACAGTATTGGCAGTTGTTTCGTTTAATATCGGTCAGTGGCTTGGCCTTACTGTTGGGAGCCCAAACCCAGGGGTGTTATTTGTTACTTTCTAAAAGTGGCATTTTCAAAAACACAACTTAAAAACCATCTCCCTAAAAATACATGCTATAAAATTCTGAGTTAGGAGAGCCAAAACTCTATTTCTCTATAATGTCCCAATGGAAAGTTATACTTGTAAGATGTTACAAGTAACTTTGATATTACCCTATGGGATAGATAGCCTTTCAATAGTGAAAAATTATATTTTAAGTCAATATTTCACTATCAGGAGATGTACAAAACACCAGCACCTGCCCTCCTTTTTACATACACTGCACCCTGCCCATGGGGTTACCTTTGGGGTGCTTTACATGTAAGGAAAGGGAAGGTTTGGGTCTGGCAAGTGGGAGCAAATTCACATATTACAATACCATTTATTTCTTTAGGTTGCATTAATGGTGAATCATGGGTAGTGGTATCTTTCAATAATCACTTGGAAACTTTTTTATAGCAATTTCACTTTCTCTCTATTTAAGCGATTGAGTCGATGAGTTCAACGTCGTTGACGTTAGTAATATTCAAATAGGCAGCAGTCCTACTAGTGAGGATACTAGTTTCAGGATACCTGACGGGATACTCGTAACGGGCCGAACTTCCTAATAAGGTAATACGAAGTTTTGCACATCACAGTCTCTCAACACGCGGTATGTATTCGGCAACTAAGACTAATGTTCCTCATGTTTCTTTGGCATCTTAGGTTCACGCTATTTGTTTAAAGACTGTCACCCAAATCGAGAGTTAGATGTACAGTTCCGGTAAGCATTGTTATTCTATAGAATTTAATGCCATTACAAGTATGGAGGCAAAACGTTGTTTGTTATTTTTAATCAGTTTTTTAATCTCCTTTTACCTGTTTTGCAGAGCAAGGCATACATGCGTAATACACTATAGTTTGGATCAGTAAATCTTCTCTTGTACGCACGTTTTGGTAGCTCAGTGCATTTTGGCATATTCAGTATATTTCAGAAAGCATCAAACCCAAAGGTTTTTAAAGTTCATTTGAACCCTATAACACAGCACTGAGAGTTACACCATATGTCTTCTGTTTGACCCTTGGTCTCTGAGCAAGTAGGAAGTTATTTTCTGTTAACATAGCTAGTTGTAAGAAGTTACTATTCTGGTTGAACAACACAGTGCGTCACCTTTAATATGGCAAATTAATAATTATTCATCTTTTGTCAAATAACAATTTCTTGAAAAAAGAATATGTACATCTGTTTTTATTGTTGAAATTGAAAAAATGTTGTTAAAAGGTTAAAAATGTAGAACAATTGTTCGGCAGAAACAGTGCTCACTGCACCCAGGTTCTTATCCTGTTAGACTACAAGTGGGTGCATTTGCCGGATCAACATTAAATACTGCATGTGCGGACACTGCAGTGGCAGGTCTAAGTCACATTTGAATAGGCTACTTTTGTGAGTGGCACAATCAGTACTGCAATTCCACTAGTAGTATTTGATTTTACAGGCCCTGGCACCCTCAGTGCACCTTACTAGGGACTTATCAGTAAATCAAATATGCCAATCATGGATAACCAATCAGGATAACAATTTACACAGGGAGCACTTGCACTTTGACACTGATCAGCAGGGGCAAAGTGCCCAAAGCATGTAAGCCAGCTAAAATGAAATCCAGCACAGCATAAAAATACAGTAGGTAGAGGCAAAAGTCAGGGAAAAACCACGCTAAGTATGCCAAGTCTAACAGAGTTCTTCTATAATCCTTGTCTATTTGCATTGTCGAGAAAGGTATTTCAAGAGAAACACTTATTGCAATTTATCTTGATATAATCTTAGGGCGGTTAACACATTATTACATAAGCAATGTCTCTGTATGTTCTATGTTTATTTGCATTTGGGAAACACTGACAAAATGCATTCGTTATACAAAAGTCTATTTACAAAATGATTGGCATACCTGAAGGCTGCTTTGAACTTTGTTTCAATCTATTTGGTTTATGGTTATCATTTCATAATAATTTGATTTAGCATTGCCATAAACTGCATCTGAATTTGGCTATGAAGGAAGATGAACCAGAAGTAGAGGCAGCATACTATAACCTTTATTTTGGAAATCATAACGCTTGATTGATGAGTTTGAGGTTGCAAGAGTTTTAAGAATGTTTTGGAAAAAATTGACATCTGTTTATGAATAGCAAGGTTGATTCTGAACAGAAGGCAGGTGCTTGGACCCCTCTTTGCTACTGTAACATATTTTTATGTTATGTGCAATGGCAAAGGGTTGATCTTTCATTTTGCTGTAAAGATATCGAACTATGCATTGGCAACAGCTCAAAAATGAGACATGAACACTCTATGATCGAGTCTATCGCTGGGAAGATCCTTGTGCACAAAATGGGTGTTAGCATGCTGCACCTTCACTGTCAGCCAGGAAAACAAAACAGATCTCTAACATTAAACGAAATGAAGTATCAGCATGGGTTCTGTTTTTCAAGAAACCAATCAAAATAAATCACTGACCTGTGTACTTATCCGGGGTAAAAGGCGTTGATAGCTTCCTTATTTTCCCGTCGATTAATCATCCAGCGCTAATCTCCAACCTCGGTGAACCTGGCAGCCCAGGAAGGGAAGAAATAAACGATTTCTGTGTTCGGAAGATAGTGCTAGACTTTCTCTCGAGAGCAGTTTCTTTTGCAATGGGGGGCTTACCTGACCGTTTTATCACCAATAACAATTCAGGTGAGCAGAAGAGTAGGGTGATCTTTAGCAAAACTCAAACACTTAAAGGGAAATATTTTTCAGTATAGGTAGGTGAACACAATTCAGAAATCTAGAGAGCAGTAGGGAAGGCGCCGTGTTAGAAAATAAAAAAAAAGTGATTAGAAACAATGACAATGCAAACAAAAAAATCTTCGTGTACAGGTGGAAGGATGTGTGAGCAGCGAATAAACATAAAAAAGGGGATCACGGACTGAAATCAATTATTAGCTTTAAAGTCCTTTATTATGTGGGTTCTGGAGTAGTTGATGCAATTAATTGCACCCGGTAAAAACCGATAATCTGGGAATCAGAATTAGCCGGGTGCAATAGACAGCACTAATTATGAGTCTGTCGGCAACAAAAGGGCATTAACTGCAGATTAACAGGCACATGCATCAAGCTATATTGTGCTCACAATTTTAGCGAATCGCAAAAAAAGCCAGTTTGCAAGCGTAATTTAGCTAATCCCAATGCATGAACCCAAATCTCAGAAAAACCATGAATTCGCTAAAATAAGGATTTGCAAACTTTTGCAGAGACATAGTTTGCGAATCCAAAATAGCGATTCGCAATGAAGGAATGGCAATCAAAAATGCATGAAAAATCACTAATAGCATTTTTTACATAGTTCCCTATTTAGCAAGGGCAATGTAAGGGGGATCTGAATCAGGTGGTAACCATGAGTGAAAATGCCATACAGGTGCAAATCATCAGAAACCTACTTAAACCGACCCAGGAGGCCTCTGAACCTTCCACAATGGCAGCGTTCTACCTGATGGCGAGGAGGATGAGGCTCCAGGCAGCAGCACAGCGAAGAAGGAGAATACAGGAGAGCATCTTCAGAGTGCGCATCACATTGTTAGGACAAACAGATGAAGAAATCTACGACAAGTATAGGCTGAATGGTCACATGATCCTTGACCTAATAGCAGAATTGGAACCCCTAATGCTGCGCCACACTCGTAGAACCCATGCCATCCCCACTCATGTGCAGGTCCTTTGTTGACTACACCTACTTGCATCCGGCAGTTTCCAGGGGATAGTAGCTGTTGCTGGAGGGGTGTCACAAAGTTCCCTTTCACGTATCTTTGATTATTTCCTGAACGCCATGACAACAAGGATCATTAACCAAATTAGCTTCCCCACAACCCCACAGGAATTGAATAAGACCAAACAGAACTTCTACCAGGTAGCCCGGTTCCCACAAGTAATAGGATGCATAGATGGTACTCATATTGCCATTTGTCCTCCAGCAGTGAATTAATTTTTAGGAACTGTAAATCTTATCACTCACTCAACATACAAGTATTCTGCAAAGCCAACATTGTGGCTCAATACTCTGGGAGCACACATGACTCCTATATATCAAAACACAGTGGCATACACATTGGAGTTCTGGACTTTTTGGTTCCGTCCAGAGGTGTCAGGGTACAACACCCAAAGACCCCGGAGTTCCAACCTGCCTTGGTGCACAAATGAACAGAAACACGGGCTTCTCGATGGTGGCGTCAAAGACCAAAGGTTTATTACTGCAGGGACACAGAAGTCACAGATACTACACACGGGCAGTAATCAGGAGCCTGTTCGATTTGTACAAAGTGGGTTGCTCCTTATATACGAAATTTTAAGCTGGGGGCGAATTCTTTACATGTAATACATTCCCAAAACCTTTGTGTCTAAAACAATAAATATTTGGTGTTACACAGGAACCGTCGATAATATCTGAGGCCAAACATTGCGAAGAGAGGGGTTCCCACTAGTTTGTCACAATTCCCTGTCAATATTGCATTCAGGACCCGGACCGCCTCATCGTAAAGTTCGTTACCTCCCCCTAATAAAGATTCAGAAAGAAAGAAACAGAGCCAGGTGTGGAAGATAGAAAAGTGGGATAAGGGATGTTTGTGGGTTGTAAATGGGCAAGGCTACCGGCTTCGGCCGCCTAATCATGATCAGGTACAATGGACACGAAGACCAGTTTGGTAGGGCTGGCCTCGGGCAGAGGAGGTAGCCTTTGTCGAGTCATGCAGCTACAGCGTGATCTGGTTTAAGGTGCACGTGTCATGAAAGAGGTGAATCTCCGGCTAAGGTTACGTGTCCTTAATCGAAATGAAGTGATCAGAGGCTATTGCATATGTGAGGGCAAGAATCACAAAATGGCGGCCATGATCTAAGATGGATGCCATGGGTAGATCAGAAATGTGTTTATAGAAGGAGTGTTCTTGCTCGTAGCGTAGCGAAAACACCAGGATATACTAAATGGATCATTTACGGTTCACTGATACCAATATTATATATTTCCGACAAACTTGAAAACACGGGTTCAAGTCGTTACGGAACCGTCACGGAACCTCAGACCCTCCTTTTGCCCTTACATAGGCAATAACTCAGTCTATGTCAGAATCTAGTTCTATGCTCATCAGGTCAGTGACATGCTGTTGTATCATCATCCTTTCTCGTGTCTTTTCTCCAAACGCAGGTGGTTTTCTGAGACAAGTTGCAGCACAAAGACTACACAGAGCAGGACCACACTGGATAATCAGACAACATGAGAATAGGAATACTAAGATGGCACCAATGACCATTAGAACCTTCCATCCCCACGCTGATATCAGAGTCCAAAACCACTCCATGAAGGACCAGTTTCCCTTGTCTACATGTATGGAGTCTGAAATCTTGTGCAACTTAGAGATCGCCTCATAGACCGTTGGAGCATTATTAGGAATAAAGACACAGCAGCTCGATTGGATCATTCTGCATACCCCACCTCGATCTGCAAGTATAACGTCTAGAACCATACGGTTCTGCAACGTCATGAGCCTATCCGCCTGAAGCTCAGCTGTCAGATTGCTAAGGGCACCAGCAGTTTCGGTAATAGTAGATTCAACTACCCGTGTTAGCTGACGTATGTTTCTACTATTGGCCATAGGTCCCCAGAACGGAAGGAAGCCTTTGAAGAAGTCTCCAGCTTCCTGACCAGCGGTATCTTCCTTGCTGAAGACACCTCTCGCTATTCTGGTTCTGTGGTAATCAGATGAAGCAGTGTATGTCGGAGGCAACAATCGAGCAATGTAACATGATCCTGAAAAGTCGGCAGGCAACCATGTATAAGCTCTGTCTCGACAAATGAAGTAGGTACCCCTAGCAGTAAGAAAGGCAGGGGAAGAGTTAGCCGGAAACACATAAGTCTCTACGCACTCACTCCTCCCTAGCTGAGCTCTCGGATTTCTCCCATTACCTTGCAAGCAGACCTGACCTCGGTGAGGTACGACCCAGATTGGAGTTGAGCTTTTACGCTTGCTTTCTCCTAAACTAAGGCGATACTCTGAAGTATTCCAACTTAAATATACTCGCAATTCGTCTCTAGGGTAAGATGGAGTATTATTGACGTCCTTGACCATGTCAATAATTCCCTGGACTAAGGCTTTGTTGGCAGAGTTATATTTAGTGGAACGCGGTGGACGTGGAGGATAGATTTCAAGGGCATAAGCAAAGATGGTTTGGAAGGCCTGAAATGATCCATTATAGCTGTAAGGCAAAACCAGATATGGAATACCTTTATCCATAGTGTGGGGTATCAAGCCACACACCCAGCAGTCTGTAGTGTTAACTACCAGTTGGTGTTGGTGCAAGAGCTGTACAAAAGTGTTGTTAGTGAATTCTGAGCGTCGGGCTTGCTCATGTTCCGGAAATGAGTGAAAAGAGTGTATGGAAGAAACAGTAGAAACAGCAGGATCAAGGGGAGGTACTGTAGAAACTGGCACAAAAATCAAATTTACACTAAAGACGATTCCACCCACCAATGTTGCTAAAATAATCAAAAATGTAATGGCACATTGCATCAAAAAGCATTTGCTATGAAGAATTCTATTAAGTCTGTTTTTGCGAACATAAATCACATTTTCTCGTTGCAGCGCAGGAAGCTCCATCTTCTACAATCCGCTCGCGACCACTGATGATGTGTACGTAGATGAAAATGCCTCTATCAGCCCTGGGAGTTCCCAGAACCAATAGAAAGATCGACCTTGTGTCAGACCCCTGCAGATTCAAACTAGGCACACAGCCACGACCCTACGGCTACCCAGACGGCAAGGCAATTTTTAAAAACAAATAAACAATAGCAAACTTCCTGGCTGAAGGCAAAAAGTTCAATATATCAAAAGCACAATATGCAGTTGCCTGCTTTATTTGTCCATTTTATGGCTTCTTAGGTTGTATCTCTGCTTCGCTGGTACTGTCTGATCGGAAAATAGTGTATCACTAGCAGCTGTTGCAGAGTTTAAGTTCGCAGATAACAAAGTTTCTTCTGATGCTGGAGACAAATGTTCAATGTTCAAAGGAGTCTTTTCTGGAGGAGAGTCAGGTTTGGAAGTGTCAGTAATCAATTCGGCATCGCTGAAAGAGATGAACTTCGGAGTGATTTCAGATTCGGAGGCACCAATTCCCTTTTTCACCCAGCCGTCGTAAGGGAGCGGCAAAGGAACACGCTTTACGTGGGAGGCGTGAATCCAGTGCTTGCGGCCAGCGACACGAACTGCTGTCCTCGTCGCCAGTAAGATCTGAAAAGGCCCCACAAATCTTGGTTGAAGGTTCTTCGTCCTCGCAAAGTTCTTGATTACAATAAAATCACCCGGTTTCAGCTGGTGCCCTGGACTCTCCGGAGGTTTTGGCAAGGCATCGAAAACCTGTTGATGAATAAGACTCAATTTAGCAGTCAAGTCGTAAAGGTAGTCTATCAACATAGGATATTCAATGGAGCAAAATTGTTTAGGCCTCGGCACACCCCAGATATTTGCCGGGCGGCCAAACACAATCTCGTATGGACTAAGCCCTATTCTAGAATGTACTGTTGCTCTCGTTGATAACAAGGCCAAAGGAAGTGCGTCTGGCCAGGCTAAACCTGTGGATGCTTGTATTTTGGCTATTTTTAGCTTGAGGGTACCATTGTAACCTTCGACTAAACCAGCAGACTGGGGATGGTTTGCACTGTGAAATTTCTGTTTCAGTCCTAGACCGGCACACACACTCTGCATAACTTTCCCTATAAACTCACTTCCGTTATCTGACCATACAATCCGTGGCATTCCATTCCTAGGGAAAAATTCCTTGAGAAGAATTTTGGCAGTAGATAGGGCAGTGTTGTCCTTTAGTGGGTATGCTTCTATCCACCTGGAAAAAGCACAGACTACCACCAGGACGTACTTTAGATTGTTGCAGCGTTCCATGTGAATGAAGTCTAACTGAATCACTTCAAAGGGGCAGGACGGAGGAGCGAAATGACCAGCTGGAGTTGGAGTTCCCTTGCCAGGATTATGCATCAAGCACACCATACAATTTTTCACCACTCTCTCTGCACACTTACTTATTCCCTCATTCTTCCAGACCGGAGCTAACATCTTACATATCCCTTTAGAACTTATATGCGCTACTCCATGCGCCATCGTCACTACTGCAAGCACATATGCATCGGGCAACATCCAACGCTGTTGTTCTGTCAAATCAATCCAACATCCATTCGAGTCCAACTTGCCCGTACTTTCTCTCCATACACGTTTCTCTTCCTCAGTCGCTTCTTTCTGAATCTCTTTCACACTTTCCATAGTATCCTCACACATTCCAGACTCAGCAATCCATCTTGCAGACGTGGCAACATACATTCTGCTCATCGTGTCTCTAGCTGTCTGTTTAGCGATTTCGTCAGCAAAGGCATTCCCACGACCAACATCATCCGTGATTGCTTTATGAGCACTGCACTTCACAATCGCAACTTCAGTCGGCAAGGTTAGAGATTCCAACAAGTCGTTAACTAGCTGACCATGCTGGATCTTAGTCCCATGGGACGTAATGAACCCTCTTTCTCTCCACAACCGGCCAAAACTATGGGCCACGCCAAATGCGTACTGACTATCTGTAAACACATTCACTCTCTTACCCTCAGCTAAAACACACGCTCTCGTTAGAGCTATTAATTCCGCAGCTTGGGCAGAATTCTGACTTACTCTTGCAGTCTCCACAATCGTCTTCAAAGTCGTTACTGCGTAGGCAGCAGTCACATCACCATTCTCCAATTTAAAACATGACCCGTCCACATACAGCGTACCATCCGGATCTGATAGAGGAGTATCTTTCAAATCGATGCGTCCTTTTGTCTCTTCCTCCGTTTTGAAATGGCAATCATGTGGCTCGGAATCACTCGACTCTTGATCAGTCGGCAACAATGTTGCTGGATTCAATACATTGCATCTTTTAATCTGAATATGACTCGCTAGTAATGTCAGCTCGTACCCAGATAATCTCGCACTAGTAAGGTGTTGAGTCTTCGTTCGGTTCATGAGTGTATCCACTGCATGAGGAACCATGACCACTAGCATGTTATTCATCACCAAACCAGCAGATTGTCGAATGGAAACCGCAGCTGCCGCTGTAGCTCTCAAACAACTAGGCAACGCTCTAGCTACCGGATCTAATGTTGATGAAAAATACGCACAAGGGCGTTGTTTATCACCAAACTTCTGTGTCAGAACACTCAACGCGCAACCTTCTCTTTCGTGAACGTAGAGCGTGAATGGCTTACTGTAATCAGGTGTACCCAATACAGGAGCTGAACACAATGCTTTTCGTAATTCAGTAAAACTCTCTTGACATTCATCAGACCATGGCACCGGACTCGGAACATTTTTCCCAGTCAAAGCTACCAATGGCTTCGCTAAAAGAGAAAAATTTGGAATCCACTGCCTACAGTAAGAGGTAATACCTAGAAAGGCACGTACTTCTCTCTGTGTGCGTGGAACACTCATCTGCGTAATTGCTTTTATTCTCTCTGGGGTCAACTTCCTTCCCTCCTTTGACAAGAGATGACCTAGGTAGGTCACTTCTTGGCAGCAGTATTGCATTTTGGAAGGAGACACCTTGTGATTCAAATTAGACAAATGATGCAATAGGGAAACTGTAGCTACTTTGCAAGTTTCCTTGTCATCGGCAGCCACTAGAAGATCGTCTACGTACTGTACTAGGGCAGAACCTGGAGGAAGGACAAAAGAATCTAACTGGCTTTTTAATGCTTGACTGTAAATGGATGGACTTTCACAATAGCCTTGTGGAGCGCGTTTAAATCTAAAACTGCGACCTCCTAGACAGAAGCCGAAAATATCCCTACTTTCTTCGGCTATCGGAATGCTGAAAAAGGCATTCTTTAAGTCAATAACTGAGAACCATGTGGCTGTGGCAGGAATCAATGTTAACAAGGCAGTAATGTCTGGTACTACAGGAAACTGCGGGACTACAATCTTATTAACTTCTCTGAGGTCTATAACAAACCTATATACTGGAGGTTTTGTCGGATCAGTTCGCTTCAGAATCGGTAAGACAGGACTGTTACAGACATTACCTCTAGTTTCTTCAACCACACCCTTCTTAATCAAGTCTTGCACAATCAATAAAAGTGCACGCTCATCTTCACTCGAGATTTTATATTGGGGAATTCTTGGAAATTTCACATTCGCTTTCAAAGTTACCACATACGGTGGAATTTCTAGGAGACCTACATCGTTAGGACCAGTCGCCCAAAGAGAATCAGGGAGTGAATGTAGCTCCGGCGGGAGTGCATCCATTGACAAATACATCGGAGAGGTGATATTTTTACCCAATGTAAGCTGTACTCCTTCCGGAGAACAGTACAATGTCGCATATAGTCGTTTTAACAAATCTAAACCAAGCAGATTTTCATTACAACCTGTCGTCAAAATCAGGGGTGCTTTCAATTGGCACGGTCCAACAGAAATAGACAAAGGACCAGATATCGGGTTGTAAACAGGGGCGCCTGAAAAACCTACGGAAACATTTGTTGAGCCAGACAAAGGTGCGCCAGGGAGTTTCGCATGAATGATAGAACTTTTTGCGGCACCAGTATCCAACAGAAACGGTTCGACTACACCTGATGTTGCTACTGCGACATAAGGCCCACTCTGATCCACTGGAACTGATACTACTCCCTCTCTCTGTCCATGGCTGTCCTAGTACCCATTTTGCTGAAAACCCTCATCTACTTCATTATAGTCCTCAACAAGATACTGTTGAGATCTATTTTGCTGAGCAGATTGTCCATTTCGTTGATCGAAGTGATTGGAGGGACGATCATTCGTTTGTGGAGGCATAGCACCTCGTCCTCGACCTCTAGAATTCTGCACAAAACCACCACGACCTCTCTGAGCTGCTGCTGCATTATTTTGCGCTAAGATCGGACATTCATTTTTATAGTGACCCTCTTTCTTACAGTACGCACACTGATTCCACTGGTATTGAGGTCTTGATGAACCATAATCTGTCCTTTGGTATGAACCTTGCTGCGTATTAGTCTGATTTGTGCGAGGCGGATGCCTGCTGCAAAAGAACTTTAGTTTTTAAATCTTTCGTTTTCTTCTCTGATTTCTCCTTTTCCTCTTTATCTCTATTTTCGTAGTACTGTGCAGTCGCAAGTATTTGCGCTGTCGTAGATACAGCCCACGCACTTTCTGAGTCTTTTAATTTATTGCATAATTCAGGTAATAAATTATGTACAAATTTATCTACAAACAGTCTTTGCCCTCCTTCTGTACTCATGTCCTGACCACTATGATCCACAAAAGTCTCTTCAAACCTCGTGAAGAAGTCAGAGACACTTTCGTCTTTCTTCTGCCTGCATGCTGACAACTTGTCCCAATTAACACGTAATGCTGGCATCAGAGTCTTCATTAGATCAATTATTCTACCTGGCAGATTAGCAATCAGAGGTTCGGGTTTCGCACCACCTATTTGTTGACCATCTGCTGCAGTGATAGCTGCCCAATCACCACCTAAAGCAGCTTGATGATCCTCTCTACGAATTTTAGCCCACACTGGTTGCGGAACTACATTACCAAACAACATATCTATGTCGGCTAAGTTCATTATACAAGCCTCAACTGTCTGTGTTAATTCCTTGTAATATCCGGCTGGATTCTTACGTGGATCTGGCAAGGCCTGTTTCACCGCTAACACTTCAGCTCGCTTCCATGGAATGTGTATCCACACTCGTTGGAACTGTGCTGGAGCAGCTACAATACCATTCGGTGCGTCAGCTTGCACAGCTTCGCGCCAAATTGGAGGAACCTCCCTCATTGGATATTGGCGACTTAGCTTCATTTTACCTTTTTCTAAATCTCTCGGCGAACGAAGAGATGGATCACTCCTAAAACTTAAAATAAGTTCCATCGCTTCCTTTATATTCTCACCCACTATCATTCCAGCAGCGAACTCCTTTTGAACCCTAATTAAATCTTCCAAATCTGATTCGACATCGTCTTCTTCTATCTCCTCACGTAACAACGAGCACATCTCATCAAAGACGTACCGTTGCGTCGGTTCCCCCCACTGCATAAATGTGTCTAGCACATCTCTCGTACTATATCTTCTACTCTTTGAAATCCATCTGAGAGCCGTGGAATCTAAAACTCCCCGTTCCTCAGTACTTGGAAGCTGACTCCGTCTCTGTACAGAGTCAGAAGTAGGAGTCTTAATCAAAGTTTTATATATAGGAGACAGCATATTAGTAACAGAATCAGTGATTCTTCGACGAACAGAAAGTGGAGTTAGCACACTCGCAGACATAGAGAACGCAGTAGAGGTAGGAATAGATGACGAAACAGTAGGAGTATCGAGGAAAATAGTTTCTGGAGCAGTAGGTACAGCAGTAGGTATAGAGGCTGGCAATACAGGAAGAGGAGGAGCTGTAGGAACATTCACATTCATCACAGGAAGTACGGGAACTTGATTCTGAGGGATAGGAGCAGGAGCACCAGGTTGTCCAGCAACCGGCAATTGAACATTCGGGACAGGCGGAGCCGTAGCACCTTGTGCATACGGTGGAGGTGACCTTAATAGATAAGATAGCAGAGGATCGTTTTCAGAATCCTCCAGTATCTTAGCCATTTTCGATGGCAAGGCAGGATAGCACTTGTCAATCGCTAAGTTATGCTCTCGAATAGCTACATCTATGGCCTTCTCACACTCGTTAGCCTGCAACTGTTTAGCCGCTTGCTCTAGAGTTAACTCTTCTTGTTCTTTCTGTTCTTTCTTCAACCTTTTCATTTCTCTCTGTTTGGATTCTTTTCGCCAGTAACGGAAAGAATCAAACATTGCCGGCCGGGCTTTCTTCCTAAACAATTTCGCTTCTAAGTTGTCAAGAATCTCTGGTTCAAAACTACCATGCAGTGGCCAACTAAGGACACCATCCTTCTTACAATAACGGACCCACACCTCATTATAAGATATAGGACCCACGCCATACTTGCAATATAAATCATATAGGGGAGTCCCAATCGGAGGAACCAGACAAGAGTCCTCCAATCGTGAGTCACTGTTGCAACTAAAACAAGACAACATTTTCCGACTTACCATTTTCAGTCCGGAACACAAAACAAACAAACACGGAACAAATATGTGCACTCGAACCAAGAACTTAG
Source organism: Lissotriton vulgaris (assembly GCF_964263255.1). Classification (NCBI taxonomy): domain Eukaryota; kingdom Metazoa; phylum Chordata; class Amphibia; order Caudata; family Salamandridae; genus Lissotriton; species Lissotriton vulgaris. The sequence goes on from NC_141689.1 coordinate 659,706,668, forward strand.
GCCTACCAAAACGAACTGATGTATCGATACCCAAACTAAACCAAATAGATTATCGTAACTAGAACAACCAGTGATAATCTGACAAAACCAAACCAAACCAAGAACCGATCAAGGATTTTTAACAATCCTCACAAAAATAACCAGCTAGCTATCACTAAATACTTAACTGAGTCACTGAAGACGTCACCAAGGAGAAACCCGTCACGTTTCGCCGTACTAAGGACTGCACCACTTCGGGTCCAAGACAGGGCGACGGTCAAGGCAACGGCCCACTGCAGCCGTCCTGAACGGGAAACCCTCGTGGAAGAGAACTTCAGGCCACTTTTGCGATATGCCGGGATCGATGAAGTGGGGCGCCTCCCTCAGGAATCTTCACACGAAGCTTCTCGAACTCTTCAGGCTTTTGGACCGGTACCGAATGACGTCGCCCCACGTTGGGCGCCAATTGGAGTTCTGGACTTTTTTTGTTCCGTCCAGAGGTGTCAGGGTACAACACCCAAAGACCCCGGAGTTCCAACCTGCCTTGGTGCACAAATGAACAGAAACACGGGCTTCTCGATGGTGGCGTCAAAGACCAAAGGTTTATTACTGCAGGGACACAGAAGTCACAGATACTACACACGGGCAGTAATCAGGAGCCTGTTCGATTTGTACAAAGTGGGTTGCTCCTTATATACGAAATTTTAAGCTGGGGGCGAATTCTTTACATGTAATACATTCCCAAAACCTTTGTGTCTAAAACAATAAATATTTGGTGTTACACAGGAACCGTCGATAATATCTGAGGCCAAACATTGCGAAGAGAGGGGTTCCCACTAGTTTGTCACAATTCCCTGTCAATATTGCATTCAGGACCCGGACCGCCTCATCGTAAAGTTCGTTACCTCCCCCTAATAAAGATTCAGAAAGAAAGAAACAGAGCCAGGTGTGGAAGATAGAAAAGTGGGATAAGGGATGTTTGTGGGTTGTAAATGGGCAAGGCTACCGGCTTCGGCCGCCTAATCATGATCAGGTACAATGGACACGAAGACCAGTTTGGTAGGGCTGGCCTCGGGCAGAGGAGGTAGCCTTTGTCGAGTCATGCAGCTACAGCGTGATCTGGTTTAAGGTGCACGTGTCATGAAAGAGGTGAATCTCCGGCTAAGGTTACGTGTCCTTAATCGAAATGAAGTGATCAGAGGCTATTGCATATGTGAGGGCAAGAATCACAAAATGGCGGCCATGATCTAAGATGGATGCCATGGGTAGATCAGAAATGTGTTTATAGAAGGAGTGTTCTTGCTCGTAGCGTAGCGAAAACACCAGGATATACTAAATGGATCATTTACGGTTCACTGATACCAATATTATATATTTCCGACAAACTTGAAAACACGGGTTCAAGTCGTTACGGAACCGTCACGGAACCTCAACACCCATCTGCTCAGGGGTGATTTCGGTGAAGTACATCTGCTTGGTAAACTCATATAATGATTTCTCACACACAATGGCCAAATGGCAATGCATAACGGTTACTAAATCTTTGCTCACTACCCTGTAGGTGACAGTGCATATGCTGTGCGAAACTACATAATGACTGCTTACCTCAACCCAGCCATCCCAAATGAGCAGTGCACATCGCCACATGAAATGTCATTGAACGCACCTTTGGGCTGATAAAAAGTTGCTTCCGCTGCATCCACAAGACTGGCGGTGCATTGCAGTACTGGCCTGACACCTGCTGCAGAATTGTGGCTGCATGTGTCATGTTGCACAATATTGCTACAAAGGAGGAGCATACCCATTGAACTGACCGACAGTGAACCAGAGGAGGACAACCAGCAGAGGCCACAACTGAGACCAGCACATGGGGCAAGCTCAGCAGAAGGACCAAGGAGACGTGCAGAAATCAAACAACATTATTTCTGAGGTGGGTAATGATGAGATAAGACACAGAAATTCTGAACTGTACTATATTTATCATGAGAAAATCATGTTGCAGTGTTGAAGCACACATATCAGGAGGTGCCAAGTGTCACATATATTGCATTCTTGAAAAATAATGCAATGACATAACCATAGGACTTGAAACTCTAGTAATGTCAGTGGCAATGGTTATCTCACCATGGTTGATTGGCTCTGGACATGCCTGTCTGTCTTTTCCTACCACGCATCCCTGACACCTTTCCCCTGCTTCATCTCCATTCCTCATGGAGGCTACAGAGGGTGTTGTGCTTCAAGTGACGTGCCTCCTGCAAGTGGTGACTGGCACAGCCATGCTACTTAGGCTTGAGTCCTCCTCACTGCCCTCTTCCCTGTCACATTGCTAGCCCCAACAGTGGCAGACTGCATTTGTTCCACGGCATTGGTTACCTGGCCCAGTGCCTTGGCCACATCCTCACAACAATGGGTCATCTCTATCTGCATGGAGACTGACCTACGGGACAGCAGTGCAGTGTTGGTGCTCAGGCGATTGTTTGATTGGGTATAGCCTTGTAAGCGCTGCATCAACTGGCGATGAAATCTCCTCTGTGTCACCTGGCCCTCCTGCATCACCCTGGTCAGCTCCTGCATGGCCGCAGTTGACTGCCTGTTTCCTTCCACAACAGCTGTAGTGAGTTCCCTCACACAATCACTCATTACAGCAATGTTACTTGCCATCTTGCTGATTTGGGCCTGTACTAACCTCATGTTTTTGGCCTGCAGGCCCTGCACCCTGAGCATCTGGACCTCCAGTCCACCCTGGACACTTGTAGATTGGTCCTCCTGAGGTGGGAAGTGTGACCTTGCTCTGCACCTTCAGCTTTGGACTGTGCTGTGCCGGACTTGTGCTTGGGGTGTTGTCGTGGGGGTACCTTGAGGCTGGCCCGTCTCTGGTGTTGTTTCTGGCTCATCCTCAGTTTCCATGGTCTGCAGTGGTTGAACGGTGGCCCTGCGTGTAGTGGGGGCATGGGCTGCTGTTTGTGTGACCACAGGTGTTTCAATGTCAGCCACAGCCGGAGTATCCTGGGTGTCCCAGCAGTCACTGTCCTAGCCTCTCCTTCTGCTGCATCTGTTATGTTAAACAGTGCAATGTTTAAATTATTTTGAGGGGTTATGTCATGTCAAATTAAGCATACTTTGGCTCTCGATAAATTATTGACTGTCACAGATTGTTCACATGTTTTAACTTGTTATTGAGTGTTTCCCTACAAACCTGCCTGTGTCTCCCATAATGCATTTGGGTGTGGGTGGAAAATGTGGAATGGAGATGCTTTCTGTACACTTGTACTGAACTGAGGTGATGTGCACATTTTGATATGTGTCTTGTGATGGTCACTTGAAAACATCTTACCTTGAGATGTGATGGGCGCTCCGGATGTGCCCAGCTGGGTCAATCCCCCCACAGCTTCTGGCTGGAGTGTGGACTCCACCAGGTCCTCCATAGGTGTGTTCCCAGACTGTGTTTCCGGTCCCTCTCTGGTCTTCTTGGCCTCCTTCAGCCCCTCAGCAATCCTCTCTTTGTCACGGCTGTGCAGGTCATACCAACGCTTTTTAAGTTGTCTATTGAGCGGTGGGTGAACCCCCACTGCATTCACTTTACCCTAGATCCTGAGCCAGATATTTTGCTTCTGTGCCCCTGGGGTCTTGAGTGACAGTTTGCCAAATAGCTTGTCATGGCTAATGACTACCTCCTCTATGAGGATTTCAATCTCCCCCTCACTAAACATCGGCTTGTGTACTCTCCCCTGATGCTGATGTATCCATTTTTACCAAGGGACAGGTCTGCAAGCAAAGTATTTGGATGTCCTGCCTGCTCCTGCACTCAGCCTTCTCCTCTCACTCTCACTGAGCACTGAATGAAGCATGGGCTGGATGACTGCCTGGTTGTGATGTCATCACCATGCATCAAAAGCGACCTCACTATTTGCGATTTTGCAATTCGCGATTTCTCTAATAGCAAGGACGCAAATAGGCTTTTCGGTAATAGCACGTCTCAGTAGCTGTATCTCAATTAGCGATTGCGAATTTTACCAATTTGGTATTTTTTCGATAAAAAGGTCATGCATTGGATATAGCGTTCCTAGAAAGCAATTCCTAATTTTTCGCTACTTAGGAATTGCTGGTCCTTAGTTTGATGCATATGCCTGTATATGTCTACATATTTACCAAGCCGTTTTTGCCTATTATATTTCAAAAACATTAGACAACTCTAAGTGACAAAGGTACCAGCCCAAATATGGTTGCAAATTATAGGAATCCTAAAACTGGCGCGAAAAAACCTACGCCCTGTACTTGCTGAAACAAAGTGGTAGTAGCTTTTGCCTAAGTGAGAAGGTAGCTTTTGTCTCTTGGGCTGGTGCAGAGAGCAAACGCAGGTTGTAGGGGTTGTGCTGGTGTGCAGTGCGGCCCTATGCCTTAGGTTGCTCCCGCTTTTGAAGTCATGTATGTAGGGGCAGATTTACAAGCCCCTTCCAACACATGTGCGCCTCCGTAGCATCACTTTTGCGACACTGAGGCGGTATGAAAAATGCAGCCAATTTACAACATGACGCCTGTAGGGAGACGCTTTACATTGTAAAGCCCTGTATCACATTATAAATGCATCAGATATAATGTATGAAGGGTGGGCGTTCCCACACAAGAAAGCCTCGTAAAAGTGACGCAGTGAAATCTACAAGATTTCACAGCGTCACTTCTAGGACGCCACTTCATCAAAACCCTACGCCTGGTTCAAGCAGGCATAAGGAGTGACACAGTGTAGTGAGAATAGGCCTCAACATGCATTGCTGGAGTTGCATCGTGCTTGCAACGCGGCTCCAGCAATGCGTGACTTTTGCGCAAACAGATGCATCAGAATTTCTGAATCATCTGTCAATCCTTTCGCAATAGTGTGCCTTTATTGTAAATACAGTGCATTCCTGGTGGCGCAAGGGTTTTGCAGGCTGGCGCAGGGAAACTGACTTCCACTCCAAAACCCTCCTAGAAGATGTGAGGCTCACTTTTCTTACTCACTAGAATTTCTGGCAAGTATTACACCCACCACTTTCTAAATTCATCAGCCTCCACTGTTGGTAGAGTTCAATATATGCAGGTCCGCCCCAAGCCCAGACACTGCAGCAACAACTCGAGATCATTCCTGACAGTCCAAATAACACTTAGTAAGGTAGTGTTTTTCACATTTCAGTATGTGTAAAGAGTTCATGTCCACATATGTGGTACATTCTTTAGTTTATTGATAGAGAGCTAGTAGTGCTAGATGTTAGGAAATAAAGGCTAGATTACGTTTGATAAAGAGCTTCGAAAAGGATAACTTGGTGTTACAATAGAACACGAAAGACTCTCAAACCGTATGCCAAACTATAAGGAGAAGGTACAAGAAATAAAGCAGCTGTGGAGACAGCCAGGTCTTAAAAGCCTTCCTGAATTTCATAAATCAAATTCTTGAAGCAGGGACAGATGCAAAGCATTTCATCTGGTCATTGTAGCCACGGAGAAAGCACAATCACCTAGGGATTTTTACTGAAAAATCAGGCTGTTGAGAGGAAGCCTCTTACATCTCAGTGAGCAACTTGAATAATACCACTTAAAACACTGACAACGAGGTGGATTTGTTTGGCAGCAAATCGTGTTGTTGTGATTTGCCTACATTTGAGAAAATTGACATGACCGCTAGAAAGAACTTACACCAAATTTGGCAGGGAGGTGGATGTTGGTTCAAGGAAGTGCCTTGCCTATTTGGTGTAAATCTGTTCAGTAGTTGTTGAGAAATTTGCGTTTAAAATTATAGTGATATCCTTGGCTGCAGATATTTCGCAGTTGTTTCGCAATTAATGGCGAATGCACGTGGCAATGGCAATACTCTGTTTGGCTGGATGGAAACTGAACAGAAAGTTGCGTCCACCATTTTATTGATCAGGAATGGTTCCTGGGGCAAAAAAGTTCGGAAAAAGCTAACATAAGGGGTCAGACTACAGGTACTCTGAACCCATGTTTGATTAATGGGAGTGTTAGTGACACAAGTTCTGTGTCAAAAATATTTTATTTTACTCACGCACGATTTTCATGACGATGACGCAACTGCTAGCACAGCCTTCCCCCTATACCATCGCAGCGACATTGTGACTATCGACATTGTCGCGAATTGGTGGAAATATAAAAAATATATCAGTGAATCATTAATACACATTGTTATAAATATATTGAGATTCTGATAAATGTTTTTTAGAGTTATGTATATAGTGAGTTATCATATATGTAAGGAAAAAGGGGTATCCCCGACTAGAGTTCCTAATTCGGGATAGGTATGGTATTTGTAAAGAAGATTAGGAACTAATATTTAGACAAAGGACATTAACGGACTAATGACAGCACAAACTGTGATTAAACAAAATGCATGGTACAAAATTATTTTATTAAATATTCATTATGGTAAAAAACATTGTTATTTAGATATACATGATTATTGTGTGCATGCCTCCATTATATATGTGACTTTATCTACATATATAGACATATATTGTTAGATCCTATACATATTTCATGATTGATAAAGCGGAGGCTTGTTTTGGCACATATATACATTAAAACATGGCTAAGTATGTCTTCTATTATGGTAAAAAACATTGTTATTTAGATATACATGATTATTGTGTGCATGCCTCCATTATATATGTGACTTTATCTACATATATAGACATATATTGTTAGATCCTATACATATTGTGACTTATCTACTGTGATGGTTAGAATTGATTTTTTATGTGGTAGTGGCTATTGCATTCCTGCCTTTGCTTTGCATGTTTGCAATGTATCTGCTGGGATCACAATTACCAGACATTGTGATCCCTGGAGTCACTGTGAACACAGAAAATAGGTTTAAGAGATGGTTTTTACAGAAAAACATGACTTTAGAGAATACTGTAAGAAATTGAGGAGTGATGGCACAATTTAAGTAATGGCAAGCTTCGTTTTCCAACTCGGGATTGTGCAATAAACTGTTGTTCAAATTTTTTTTTAAATGATGCTAACTGTAGGTTTGAACTACCATTTTTTATGTGATTTCTTTGCAATCATTGCAAAACATCGCAAAAAGGCACCAACAGGAATCTCGTTTTGAAAGAGAGGGAAAGAGTTAACCGATGCTAACCATTAACATTTGGTGATGCAGTAGTCTAAAATAAAAGACATGATTTCAAGTGCTGCCTTTGTCATGATGAAAGAGTGGAAAGTTGAAGAGGTTTCCAATTTAGAGTTGCTTTCTATGAGAGTGGTACCATTCTTGTGCTTAGTTTTTTTCAAATCTTAAAAGTCTCAAAACTATCCAGAAAGAGCTAAAACAACAATATAATCTACATACTCAATTCACTGGTATGTATATAACGTTTTAACCACATGGCTGCTGCGGGGATTTTTGCGCTGTGCTGCAAATTGCTCTTCTGCTGCAGTTATGACGAGCTCAGCTCGTCATCAGCACACGACACCCGTGGGTGATGACGAGCTGAGCTCGTCATCAGCAGCGAAAGGGTTAATGATATGAAAAATGTACATTAGGAATGAAGATGTACATGGGTATTTGACTAATAAGAGTGTCATAGTGATGTGAAAAAATATATCAGATGAACTTTATCTGACAGAGGATATGTATTTAAAATGTTAGTACTGTCTAAAATTACCATGAGCAATACCTTCAAAAATGACAATGTTTCAAATGTCTAACCATTATGTGCAGACACATCTATATCATTTGCATTCTAGGAGTTGTGGTAGTTTTACCCACATTATAAAAGGGGAGCACTGTAGTTTTTTTATAAATTATAAAGTAGTAATACTTGTTAAGTATGTATTAGGAAGTGTTTGTCAATGTGGTTTTTAACTTATATGATCGGTTTGCATATGTTTAGATGGTGAGATGTGTTTTTTTTTCCGTTGCAGATAGTTATATATACAATGAGACTGTTGAGCTTGCTTAAAGATGCAGAGAACTATATATTTTTTGAAAGATGGCCCAATGGTGTATATCTTTTATCAATCAATCAATCAGGACATTTCTTAAGCGTGCTACATACCCGTGAGGGTCTCAAGGCGCTGGGGGGGGGTGCTGCTATTGGTCGAAGAGCCAGGTCTTGAGAAGTCGTATGAAGGCCAGGAGGTCTTGAGTCTGCCGTAGGTTAGTGGGGAGGGTGTTCCAGGTCTTGGCGGCGAGGTGGGAGATGGATCTGCCACCGGTGGTTGTTCTTTTGATTCACTGCACTGTGGCGAGGGTGAGGCTGGCGAAGCTGAGCTTGCTGGTAGGGGCGTAGAGGCTGAGTCGTTTGTTGAGGTACACTGGTCCGGCATTGTGGAGGGCCTTGTGTGCGTGGATAAGGAGCTTGAAGGTTATCCTCTTGTTGACGGGGAGCCAGTGCAGGTCTCTCAGGTGGGGTGTGATGTGGCTGCGGCGGGGGATGTCGAGGATTAGTCATGTCGAGGTGTTCTGGATGTGTTGCAGCAGTATCAGGAGTTTGTTTGATGTTCCTGCGTAGAGGGCATTTCCGTAGTCCAGCCTACTGGAGACGAGGACCTGGGTTACTGTTCTTCTCGTTTCGTTGGGGATCCACTTGAAATGTGGAATTTGACTAAAAAAGGCTCCCTTTTCCCCTGGTGTCCCATCAGGCACCCTATCCACCCTGACATCGACCAGGCAAGCCGATCCTCCTACTTCAAGCACAAATCCCGTTGTACCCCCTCTTGCCTGCTCTCTTTCTCATAAAACTGACACATGCAAAGAATAATGACCAGCTGCTATGTAACCTACGGATTTCCGTCCCGTTCGATATTTTCCTTTAGACCAGAACGGAGTCAGTCAGATGGTTGACTCGAAACCCCCCCTCCCTAACTCTGTCACCAAACGAGCAGCTCTCGCCCGTCAATGATCTCCAAGTTTGCGAGGACAGCCATGGGTTGGGTTAACAACCAAGGGAAAACATAATCAAGCACACGAGACAGCCACGAAGAAGAATAGTTTACTACAGCCCATTCTCCTTCTTCCCAGCTGCACACACATACCATTGTGAGACATCACCGCCTTTGTGTACAAAGTAAAGAACGCACAATGCCTCGTCCTCTTTACCTTTCTGACAGAAATGACCCTGTGACAATGCCTCGATTCTCTGTCCTCAGATACTAGCAACTCTGTAACTTGTTACCTCAATCACCTCGATGCAATATGTTTGTCCATGTGTAAATGCTATTCAGGTTATTCTTTAAACGAGAACAAGTATGCTATGTCTTCTGGATGACTACATCATGAAATGATTGAATCAAGTCTAAGGGAAACTCCTTCTTTCTGATTGTACTCGTATTGTATAAAAGTGCTGATATGTTTCAAGCAAAGTAGACTACTCCTGAACCCGCTTGGTGAAGGAGCTCTCCCTTAACTCGAGTTCTGGAATAAAACCCCTTTCAACTCGAAGACCACGGACTCTGCTCCTCATTTTTTGCATTACCATTTTCTTGGGTAATTATAGAAATTCCGAACGGCGTAAATAACTAGTTTTTTATTTACCACAGAAGAACCTGCGGAGCATTCGTAGGTTGTTGAAGCAGGATGAGGAGACGGTGTTGACCTGTTTGGTCATGGAGAGGGTGGAGTCGAGGACGACCCACAGGTTGCGTGCGCGGTCAGTGGGTGTCGGGGCTGTTCCCAGTGATGTCCGCCACCAGGAGTCGTCATCGTCTCAGGCTGAAGGGGTGGAGCCAAGGATGAGGACCTCTGTCTTGTCTGAGTTCAGCTTCAGTCGGCTGTTCCTCATCCATTTAGCGACGGCCTTGATTCCTTCGCGGAGGTTGGTTTTGGCGGTGTGAGGGTCTTTGTTGAGGGAGATGGTCAGCTGGGTGTCGTCCACGTAGGAGATGATGTTGAGGTCGTGCTGACGGGCGACGTAGGCGAGGGGTGCCATGTATATGTTGAACAGCGTTGGGCTGAGGGAGGAGCCCTGGGGTACGCCACAGATGATCTCGGTGGCAGTGGACCTGAAGGGGGGAGGCGGACGCTCTGTGTTCTGCCAGGGAGGAAGGATATGGTCACGTTATATGTAAGTAGTGTTACAATAAATTAATAGATAATAAAATGAACAACACATAGATATTAGATACCCATTTTGTAGGATAATAAAATGCTTGCTAATGTAGCAAAACTATGAAGAGCCCACAAATTTTTAAACTCAACATTTATTTTACTTTGCAACATTGCAGACGGCCGTTATGGACTGCTCTCCAGCACGCACTACAACTCCCCAATCCATGCAGTATGATGCCATCCAAAAAAACTGTAGAGCCAAATCTTGAAGTTGAGATGGACCCCTGAATAGACTCTCTTCCTCGGTGTTGTTGTAGTTGCTTATGAAGTCGAGGGACTTTCAGCCTTGTGTTACCTTCTTGCTGCTCTTACACTACTGGTATGGTATGTTTTTAGATGGTAAACCATGGACATAGTCCAAAAATATTTTTATTTGTACCCCTTGACAATGTCTTGTGACATATTGTGCATTGCACAAATTTGGTCACTATGAACTTCTTTTAAAGAATGTTCTAGATAGATAAATAGAAGTGTACTTTTATTCTTTTAGTTGAAAAGTGCATTATCCAATGATATTCCTTTATTTTCTGGTGACATGATTTTCTGTTTTGTTTTTGAATTTTTAGGGGGTTTTGAAAAGTTTAAAAATATTATTCTTTTTATGGTAAGAAAAATGGCAATTAGGACAGGAGGAATTTGCTAAAAAGTGCACTGAGAAATGTGCAAAAAATATAAAAGGGGGAAAAAATTAGCATCTATGATTTTTGCAGCATTATAATTAGCTATAACACCCTGCTCACCAGCACTAATAACAACATATGAAGGGACTTTATGGCCGCAAATTGTTGCTGCTGCCACTGATGTAGATGGTCCTCCAGCTTCCCTCTGCTTGATCGCCAGTTGGAGACATTTTCTATGATAGATTTTCAGATGATAATATATGAACGTCATCCCACATGAGTATTTGCAGTTTGTCCCTCTGGAGAGGGTCTTGTCACAGATGTGCATTGCACTAGTTTTGTAGCAGTTTTTGATTCCCCAGATGGATAAAATATCATAAACCGTACTTGCCCTCTTCAGGGGAGGCCCCTCATATTCAATATTTCCTGTGTTGACCTCCTCCACATCCTGCTCCTGCTGTTCATTTAGCTGGTCCTCATCTCGTTACTGTCTTGCCATTTTTGGTGCAAAAAAAGTCCCAAATGAAATCCCAGCCAAAATCTAACACCTGCTCACAATACAATTCTGGAAAAGAAGATTCAAGAGAGAGGAGTGGGTGTATACTTCCTTTTCATTTTACTGAAAAGTATATTATCCAATGATTTTCCTTACTTTCCCGGTCATGCGATGTTCGCAGATTGTGCATTGCACTAGTTATGCAGCAGTTTTTAATTCCCCAGGAGTTTGGTAACAATGGGTAGTTTGATGGGTGTTTGGCAGTTATGTTCTATTCGTGAGTTCAGATGTAGACAGTTATTTTTTGAAACTGTTGTTTTTTAAAAATGTGTTTTTAAAATAACTTTGAACCAATATGTTACTAAACAGCTAGACTTAAACTTTGTGTAAAATATGTCGATATATGTGATTGACACTTTGTCAAAAACACCTGGTATTCACAGTGTGTTCTTGGCAATTGCACTCATAGAATTATACAGGTACTATGTTATGTTATGTTATGTTAAATTTCATTTTTATAGCGCACGGCTACTCCAACGGAGTATTGGCAACTCATAAAAAGAAAACATAACAGATGAAGATATTAGGAACAGCAAGATAACATAACTAGAGGGTAAAAAGCCAAGTTTTTAGGCCTTTCCTAAAAGACAGCAGATTAGAGGTGCTGCGTAAGGCCAGTGGCAGAGTGTTTCAAAGCTGGGGTGCCCTCAAACTAAAGGAGCGCCCCCCAATACGGGCCTTCCTAAATCGGGGGACCACCGCAAGAGACAAAGATTCAGAACGCAGAGCTCTGGTAGGGCGATAAAAAACAAGCCTGCGTTGAAGATATTTTGCTCCTGAACCAAAGAGCGCTTTATGGGCCAGGGTCAGTGCCTTCAAAACTATCCGCTTCCGGATAGGCAGCCAATGGAGCGACTGTAGAAGGCCGGACACTCTGGCTCGCCTGCGGAGTCCAAAAATTGCCCGCGCCGCAGAATTCTGCACGACCTGTAATCGCTGCACAAGATAATCCGGGAGACCCAGATAGAGAACGTTGGCATAATCCAATCTGGAGCCAATCAGGGCTTGCACCGTGATCTTCCTGTGTTCTTCAGTGAGCAGAGGAAGAAACTTCCGGAGCATCTTAAGAATGCCGAAACATGTGCCCATGAGGCTGAGGATCTGAGATCTCATCGTCAGACTATTATCGATCTTGACTCCCAGGTTTTTTGCCACCTGGGAAGCCTGAGCTGGAGGAAACATATCAGTCGGCCACCATGCCTGCCAATCAGGGTCCGTGGTACAGCCAAAGAACAGCACCTCTGACTTGTCAGAGTTACATTTAAGGCTGTTCTGCTGAAACCAGCTGAAAACCGCCCCGAGACAATCCCGAATGCTCTCTCCATCGAAGTCCTCACCTTTCCTACACGTGAAGAGAAGCTGGGTGTCATCGGCATAGGAAACAATCTGGGCCCCAAAAGACTCCACCAGTGCCGCCAAAGGGGTCATAAAGATGTTAAAAAGAGTCGGGCTCAACACAGAACCCTGCGGAACTCCGACTCCCAGTGGCGGCATCTCAGCGGAGCTGGGGGGGACCCAGACCGTTTGTCGACGGCCAGCTAAGAAGGATGCAAACCAGCTAAACACCGTCCCCCTCAGACCGATGTTGTAGAGTCTGGCGAGGAGCCCCTCATGGGGGACGGTGTCAAAGGCCGTCAACAGATCAAGCATGACAAGCATGGCTTTACCTCCAGAGTCCAGAACCTCCTTGATGGCCTCAGACACTTCTAAAAGCGCCGTCTCGGTGCTTAAATTGGGCCGGAAGCCGGATGCAATCATACAATCACTGAGGCACTACTCATGCATTTACGTAATTAACCAGACATTACACACTCGGTTGATTAATATTACCTGTATTTCGGTGCAATGAACCATAAAAATGCACAGTGCCAAGACATTTTCTGAATACATAAAAACTTAATGAACCCAATCACATTTCATGTCAGTGTACATATATTAATCGATTTCCAAGATAGTACATACATATATGAAATGCAGCCCTATAACTATAGTCCCCAGGGAGAAAACGCTTGTGGGTGGGCTTCCAAGGCTCTGTCATGTGACCCGGGTTTTCTGTATTCTTTCCAAATGAGGGCGGCTCAGATGCACACTCACTCACAGACCCATAAAGCCACTCACACTCAGTCACCAACCCATACAGCCACTCACACACCCACTCTCAAAGTTTACAGGTTACAGTTAGGAAATAAAATAAAAACTTCCTTCGAAATTCACTGATAAAAGCAAAGGTTACAAGGACGTTCTTACTGCACCTCACTTGTCTCTTCCTGCACCCCTATTGCCTCTTTCTTAAACTCTCTTGCCTCAGTCTGCCCACCTGGTTCTTCTTTCTTCACACCTTTTGCCTGTTTCTGAAAATCTCTTGCATCTTTCTGCAGTTCTCTTGCCTTCTTCTGCACCTCAGTTGCCTCTTTTTGCACCTCTGTTGGTTGTTTTGCACTGCTCTTGCTTCTTTTTGCACTTCTCTTTCAAATTTCTGCACCCCTCTTGCCTCTTTCTGAACCCTTTTTACCTGTTTTGCACCTTTCTTGCCTCTGTCTGCACATCTGTAACATCTTTCTGTACCTCCTTTCCCTGTTTCTGTAACTCTCTGCCTCTTTCTGCAGTTCTCTTGCCACCTTCTGCACCTCTGTTGCTTCATTCTGCACTCCCCATGCTTCTTTCTTTACCTTTCTTGCTTTTTTCTGCCCTCCTGTTATCTCTGCTTTCTTCTTCCCTCTTTCTGTACCTTTCTTGCCTGTTTCCGCATCTCACTTGCCTCTTTCTGCACTTCTCTTGCTTCTTTATACACCTCTGTTGCTTCTTTCAGCAATTCTCTTGACTCTTGCTGCACTTCTCTTGCATCTTTCTGCACCTCTCTTGCTTCTTTCTGCACTTCTCTTGCCTCTTTCTGTACCTCACTTGCTTCTTTCTGCATCCCTGTTGCCTCTTTCTGCCCCCCTTTTCCCTCTTCGTACAACTCTCTTGCCACTATCTGCACCTTTCATGCCTCTTTCAGCGCCTCTGTTATTTCTTTCTGCACTTCTCTTCCTACTTTCTGCACCCTTTCTGCCTCATTATGTACCTCTCTTGCCTCTTTGTGCAACTCTTCTATCTCTTGCTGCACTTCTCTTGCTCCTTTTTGCACTTCTCTTGCTTCTTTCTGCACCCCTAATGCCCCTTTCTGCACCCCTTTTACCTCTTTGTGCAACTCTCTTGCCTCTTTCTACACCTCTTTTCCCCTTTCTGCACCACTCTTGCCTCTTTCTGTACCTCTGTTGCTTCATTCTGCACTTTTCTTTCTTTTTTCTGTATTCTTTGTGCCTCTTTCAGTACCTTAGTTGCTTCTTTCTGCACTTCTCTTCCTTTTTTCTGTATCCCGCGTGCCTCCTTCAGTACCTCTGTTGCTTCTTTCTGTACTGCTCTTGCTTCTTTCTGTATCTCACTTGCCTCTTTCTGCACTGCCCTTGCTTCTTTCCAAACCTCTGTTCCTTCTTTCAGCAAATCTCATATCTCTTTCTGCAATTGTATTGCTTCTTTCTACACCTCTTTTGCTTCTCTCTGAACTTCTCTTGCCTCTTTCTGCACTTCTAACTTAGAGGTAGTTTTAATCCCCTGCCCTATTATGTACTAGGCATTTACTGGGGAGGTCATGCCAATCACAGGGGCACCCCAATCCATAGTGAACCCTAGTGAATATAGGTGTTTTCACTGTATTCTAAGTGTCTTTCAGGATAGCAATGGCTCTAGGCCTGGTTAGTCAGAGTCAGTTACCACTAGTCCCCATCAGCAAAACGTTGTGGGCACAGGATGACTTCACAACAAGGCCTCTTTCTGCACCACTGTTGGTTCTTTGTGCATATCTCTTGCACCTTTCTATTTCTTTCTGGACTTCTGTTGCGTCTTTCTGCATTTCTTTTGCTTCTTTCTGGGTGTTTCTTCCTCCTTCTGCACATGTCCTACCTCTGTAGGAATAGTTAGAAATTATCATTTAAAAAACCTTTAAAATGAACCTGAAAAAACCATAGGTTTCAAGGACGTTATATTTAGAAATTATCTTTTAAAAAACCTTAGAAATTCACTGAAAAAAACATAGGTTTCATGGAGGTTATAGTTAGAAAGTAGCATTTAAAAAACCATAGAAATTCATTGAAAAAACCATAGGTTTCAGGGACGTTATTGTTAGTTGGACATTTCACTCATACAAAACCAGAGAAATTCGGCCGTTATAGTTAGTTGAGCTAATTATAACTTGCGCCCCCGCAATGCACTGCTGATGATGTCACATATTACATCATTCATGGCATGGTTAGTGACATCACTGATGACATCACTGGTGACATCATACAATGGATGTGTGTTTCTGTAAAGGCCAAGGTGTATTGAAGAATGAGTGGGTGATGACTTGGGGGCCAAATACCTCTCCTATTACCTCTACTAAGTCCCACACAGTTATGTTATGTTATATATGTTATGTTATGTTATGTTATATATTTCTTATAACGCGCACTGCTAGTCGAGACTGTCCTGGCGCGAGAGAAGTTCAGTGTCAGAAACGAAAGAGATGCCAAGAAAAGACATGTGGATTACGTGACTTGCTTGAATAAAAAGGTTTTTAGGTGTTTTTTAAAGTATGTAAGGTTTGTCGTATGTCTCAGATGGTCAGGGAGACTATTCCATAGCTGGGCGGCTCTAACCGTCATGGATTTTCCCCCCAGACGGGCTCTCTTAAATCTGGGAGTGACCAGATGTCTGAGGGAAGCAGATCTCAATTGACGCGGGGGTTGATAAAAGGCAAACCTGGCACTGAGGTATGGTGGGCATGGACCGTGTAAGGCCTTGAAAGCTAGTGTTAGGATTTTGAAGCGCACTCTGAGGGCAACTGGAAGCCAGTGGAGTTCCGCAAGTTGTCTTCGTACACTATGGCATTTGGGGATGTTGTATAGGAGCCTCACTGTCGCGTTCTGGACTACTTGCAGTTTGCGAAGCAGAAAATCAGGAGCGCCCACATATAATGCGTTGGCGTAATCCAGACGCGAAAGAATGAGTGCTCTAGCCACTGTTTCCTTCGCTTCCTGGGGAAGAAGTGGAAAGAACTTCCGGAGGGTAATAAGGGTACCATAACAGGTTCCCGCCAATCTCGAGATCTGATCTCGAAAGCACAGATCGGCGCCAAACCAGATCCCTAAGTTTTTAGCAACTCCGCAATTTCCAGACGGGCACGGCAATCCAGTGGGCCAGATGGATTCCCTGAATCCCGCTGGGAATTGGCCATACAAGAGAATCTCCGACTTGTCCTCATTGCATTTGAGGGCAGCCTTGGCCAGCCAGGCAAATACTGAGGACAGGCACAATTGGACTCTCATTGTATCGAGGTTGTTCTTGTCCCACGTGAAGAGAAGCTGGGTGTCATCGGCGTAGGCCATTATTTTAGCACCCAGACTCTCTGCAAGATGTACAAGGGGGGTCAGGTATACATTGAAGAGCAGGGGGCTTAGAGTCGACCCTTGGGGGACTCCAGTGTCCACCTTGCTAATCGATGACTGGTAGGGAGGGAGCCAGATTTGTTGTGAACGGTCTGTGAGAAAGGACTTGACCCATTTGAGAGCCGCGCCAGTGATGCCAATGTCCTCTAGCCTAGAGATCAGCTGGACATGTGGAACCGTGTCGAACGCGGCAGAGAGGTCCAAAAGAATTAGGGCCGCTCTGCCGCCCCCGTCCAGACAGTCTCTAATAGCCTCGGTGACCTCCACTAGCGCGGTCTCAGTACTAAAGGAGGAGCGGAAACCTGACTGGGCAGGGTGTAATGCCCCCGTGGATTCCACGAACCTCTCAAGTTGACGAAAAGCCACTTTCTCACAGACTTTGGCTATTGCAGGGAGCAGAGAGATGGGTCTGTAGTTGGAGGCAGCCAGGGGGTCTGCGGAAGGTTTTTTAATTAGTGGGAGAAGTTTGGCTTGTTTCCACTGAGATGGTACGTTACTTGTTAAAAGAGATTCGTTAACCAGGTCAGTGACTATCGGTGCAATGATTTCCGCCACTCCACTCAGAACTCTGGCCGGACAGGGGTCCGCCGGGGAGCCTGATTTCAGCGCCTTTAGAATGGTCAAGACATCCTTCACCTCAACCTCTGTGAAAGAACACATTACTTCTTTGGTCTTTATGTCGATAGAAGGAATGAGGAGGGGGGGAGAGATGTCCTGTTCTTGTGTGGCCTGAGCAGGAGGGGGATGGGCAAAGCCAATGATCTTAAGGCTGTCTTGAATTTTCTTTATTTTATCGATAAAGTAAGTAGACAGTTTTTCACACCACTCCTCCGAGGGGGGGGCTGCCTGAGTTTCTGCAACCGGGGACGTGAAACTTTTTACTATGGCAAATATTTCTTTACTATTATTTTTAGCTTTAAAGATCCTATCTGCGTAGTAGTCTCCCTTGGCTTTCTTAATTGCAGCATAGTAATCTTTTTGCCCTGCTCGGAGTTTTGTCTTTGCTAACGGGCAATACTCCCTTCTCCACAATCTTTCCAACATTTTACAATTTATTTTTAGATTTTTAAGCTGATCCGTATACCAGGGGGAAGCCGGGGTGGCTCGTGGGCGAATCTTCGCTTTGGTAAGCGATAACCGGCTTGCGGAGGTGCTGATCCATGACGAGAAATTCTCGACAGCTTCTTCGAGATTTCCCGATTTATCCGGCAGGGTGTGGGATAGGGAGGTTGCCAGGGCTGGGATACTAATCCTAGGGGGGAAGGGGGGCTGATGTTTATCCGCTGTGGCGCGAGCCCTATCCGTTACCCAGGAAAAGTTCACCAAGAAATGGTCCGACCATGTAACTGGGGAAGGAGTTTCGATGATAGCACCAAAATTGGAATAAACCAAGTCGAGGCAATGGCCTCCACAATGAGTAGCATCCGGTCCTTGCATTTTTAGCTGTGCTAAGGTGCATAATTCCACAAGGTCACTAACCCCAGGGGCTGAAGGGACATCCGTGTGTATGTTAAAGTCCCCCAGGAGCAGGAACCTGGGGAATCTCAGCGCTCTCTGGACCACTAATTCCTCCAATGATGGAATGAAGGAGCCCAAGGCGCCCGGAGGGCGATAGATGAGAAGCCCACCCAAGGTGAAATTAGGCGTGAGGGCAATTGAGAATTCCAATGCTTCCCCATCCTCGATGACCCCAGTACATTCCTTGGTTAGGGACCATCTATCTCTATAGATAACTGCCAGTCCTCCTCCCCTACCAGAGCTGCGATCCACCCTAGTAATTTTGAAGCCCCTGGGGATAGCTAACTCAATAGTGGGGGCACAATGAGTGTGCAGCCAGGTCTCAGTCACAAATAAGAGGTCAAGCGAGCTGTCGAGTATCAGCTCGCGGACCTCTTCCGTGTGTTTGACTAGGGACCGGGCGTTAATGAGAGCAGCTCGGATTAGGGGATCTTCCACTTTTTTCCCCGGGTCGTATGGGGAGGGAAGGTCCGGTTTAAGTTGGAACTGGCATACAGGACAGGACATGTTAGCACAATGTTGGACCTCCCATGCCTTGCCGATATCACAGGTGATTTTGTTGAGGGATTGGAGAGCTTCTCTGCTATACCTTATGTGGGGGGTCGCCTGCTGGGGCTCAGGCCGAGCAGCATCTCTGGCCCACAGTGGGATTGTTTAGAGGTCTTTGGAGGCCACGCCCCTCCCTTTCTCCACCACTCTGCAAACGCGCCTCCTGGCACAGTACTGGTTGGGGGATGAAGTCTATTTTCCTCCTAAGGGACTTTGGGGCCTAAGAAGCCCTCCAGGTACCTCCTGTAAATCCTACGCAGCATAATTCCTGAGCGCTGATTGGAGGTACAGTCCTCTTTCTCCACCACTCTGCAAACACGACTACCATTAAAAGAAGCATTTCTAATGTAATAGGTCTTGCATTTGCAAGAGTTAGAGCTATTGGCAGTGTTAATGTAAAAGATTTTTACTAATGTTTTTTGGTGTAGAGTGGATGTACGTTGTGTGTAGTGGAATTTTGTGGTATGTTGTGCTGTGAAATTATGTGATTAGAAAGTATGTGCTATTTAGTGTATAGGAATTATGTGGAGTGGGATTATATTTGGAGAGTAATTATGTGATATTGTGGTATGTGTTGTGGAGTGATAACCTCAGGTTTAGTCTTCGTTTCCATAGAAGTTAAACTATAAACTTAATGAGACACAAAAAACAGAAGGAACAACTGAGGAACAATTCTGCACCTAGTCGGAGGTAGGAGCAGGGCCACTGGAATTATGTGACTGTTCGGCTACACCATTTGCAAAATATTCCATCATCTGCTGCCTAATCTGCAGATTTGAAAAAAAGCCTTGTTTCTATCTCAAATGGCTCAAATGTTCCCACAAATACAGTGTCACATGTTACAGCATGGTGAAAGGCCGTTTGCAAAGCTGCAATTGACACATGTTACTTATTGCCAAATGTGGGTGTTAAACTGGTACTAATGGTGCACAAACCTGTCTTCTTTCTGTGCATCTCTCGCCTCTTTCTGCATTTTGCTTATCTTCTTTCTGCACCTTTCTTCCTCGTTCTACACCTCACTGTTTTCTTTCTGCATTTCACTTGTCTCTTTCTGTGCCTCTCTTGTCTCTTTCTGTACCTCTCTTGCCTCTTTCTGCACCTCACTTGCCTCTTTCTGCACCTCAATATCTTTGTACTGCACCTCTCTTGCATCTTTCTGCACATCTCAAGCCTCTTTCTGGACCTCTCTTTTCTCTTTCTGCACCTCAAGTGACTCTTTCTGCACTTCTCTTGCCTCTTTCTAGACTTTTCTTGCCTCTTTCTATACCTCTCTTGCCTCTTTCTGCACCTCACTTGCCACTTTCTGCTCTTATTGAGCCTCTTTCTAAACCTCTCTGCCTCTTTCTGCACCTCAAGTGCCTCTTTCTGTACTTCTCTTGCCTCTTTCTACACTTATCTTGCCTTTTTCTACACCTCTCTTGCATCTTTCTGCACCTCACTTGCATCTTTCTGCACCTCACTTGCATGTTTCTGCACTTCTCAAGCCTCTTTCGGAACCTCTTTTGCCACTTTCTGCACCTCACGGGTCTCTTTCTGCACTTCTCTTGCCTTTTTCCACACTTATCTTGCCTCTTTCAGTACCACTCATGTCTCTTTCTGCACCTCTGTTAGTTCATTCTACACTGCTCTTGCTTCTCTCTGAACCTCTGTTGCAAATGTATGCATCCCTCTTGCCTCTTTCAGCACCCCTCTTCTGTCTTTCTGCACCTCTATTGCCCCTGTCTGCACACCTGTCCCCTCTTTCTGCACCCTTTTTGCCTATTTCTGCAACGCTCCTGTCTATTTCCGCAGTTTTTTTGCCTCCTTCTGTACCTCTGTTGCTTCTTTTTGCACTTGCCATGCCTCTTTCTGCACCCCTCTATCCTCTTTATGCACCTCTGTTGGTTCTTTCTGCACTGCTCTTCCTTCTTTCTGCACCTCTTTAGCAAACTTATGTATACCTCTTGCCTATTTCTGCACCAATGTTCCCTCTTTTGGCATCTTTCCTGCCTGTTTCTGTACCTCTCTTGCCTTTCTGCACCTGGCTTCTTTGGCACTTCTCGTGCCTCTTTCTGCACTCCCATAGTCTTTCTACACCTGGCTTGCCTTTTTATGCAGTTCTCTTGTCTCTTTCCGCACCTCTTTTGTTTCTTTCTGCGGATAACTTGCCTCTTTCTGTACCTCTCTTGCATCTTAATGCACCTCACTGTCCTCTTTCTGTACTTGTCTTGCTTCTTTCTTTACCTCTCTTGCCTCTTTCTGCTCCTCTCTTGCCTCTGTGCTGGCCTGTTTCTGCACTTCCCTTGCCTATTTCTGTATCTCTCCTGCTCTTTCTGCACATCACTTGCTTCTTTCTGCACCTCGCTTTCTTGGTTCTGTACCTCTCTTGCCTCTTCCTGCACTTCTCTTGCCTTTTTCTGCACTTCTTGAGCCTCTTTATCTACCTTTCTTGCCTCTTTCAGTACCTATGTTGCTTCTTTTTGCATTTCTCTTGAATCTTTTTGCACCCCTCTTGCCTCTTTCTGTACCCCTCTGACCTCTATGTGTACCTCTCCCTCCTCTTTCTGCACCTCTCCTGTCTTTGTCTGCTGTTCTCCTGCCTCTTTCTACACCTCTTTGGCTTCTTTCAGCACCACTCTTGCCTCTTTCTGTACCTCTGTTGGTTCATTCTGCATTGCTCTTGCTACTTTCTGCACCTCTGTTGCAGATTTAGGCATCCCCTTGCAACTTCCAGCACCCCTCTTCCGTCTTTCTGTACCTTTCTTGCCTCTGTCTGCACATATGTTCCCTCTTTCTGTACCCCTTTTGCCTGTTTCTGCAACTCTCTTGCCTCTTTTGGCAGTTGTTTTGCATCCTTTTGCACCTCTGTTGCTTTTTTCTGCACTTGTCCTGTCTTTTTCTGCACCCCTCTAGCCTTTTTCTGCACCCCTCTTGCTTCTTCCTTCTCCTCTGTTGCTTCTTTATGCACTTCTTTTGCCTCTTTCTGCACCGCTCTTGCCACTTTAAGCACCTCCATTGCTTCTTTCGCTACCTCTGTTGCTTTTTTATGCACTTCTGTTGCTTCTTTCTGCACCCCTCTTGCCTCTTTCTGTCCACCTCTTGGATCTCTGTGCACCTCTCCCTCCTCTTTCTTTACCTCTCCTGCTTTTATATACAGCTCTCTTGCTCTTTCTGCCCCTCTCTTGCCTCTTTCTGTATCTCTCTCTCCTCTTTCTGCGCATTCCTTGCCTCTTCCTACACTTCTCTTGATTTTTTCAATTCCTCTCTTGCCTCTTTCTGCTCCTCTCTTGCCTCTGTGCTTGCCTGTTTCTGCACTTCCCTTGCCTATTTCAGTAACTCTCTTTCCTATTTCTGCACCTCACTTGCCTCTTTCTGCACCTCACTTCCTTCGTTATGCACCTCTCTGGCCTCTTTTTGCACTTCTCTTGCCTATTCCTGCTATTCTGGAGCCTCTTTCCCTACCTCTCTAGCCTCTTTCAGCACCTCTGTTGCTTTTTTCTGTACTTCTCTTGCTTCTTTCTGCACCCCTCTTGCCTCTTTCTGTACCCCTTTACCTCTATGTGCACCTCTCCTTCCACTTTCTGTACATCTCTTGCCTTTTCTGCTGTTCTCTTGCTTCATTCCGCATCTCTTTCCTTCTTTCTGCACTTCTTTTGCCTCTGTCAGTACCACTCTTGCCTATTTCTGGCAAGAGTGGGACTGAAAGAGGCAATCTCTGTTGGTTCATTTTGCACAGCTCTTTCTCCTTTCTGCACCTCTGTTGCAAATGTTTTGTCTCTTTCTGTACCCCTCTAGCCTCTTTCTGCATCCTATCGCTGCTTTCCGCACTGTTCTTGCTTCTTTCTGTACCTCTCTTGCTTTTTCTGCACCCATCTTGACTCTTTTTGCACCCCTCCTCATTATTTCTGCACCTTTCTTGCCTCTTTCTGTACCTCTGCTTCTTCTTTCTGAACTTCTGTTGCTTTTTTCTGCACTTCTTTTGCCTCTTTCTGCACCTCTCTTGCTTCATTCTGCACCCCTGGTGTCTCTTTCCGTACTCGTCGATGGCCGAGTTAGCGCTTAGCTGTGCTACACGTTTTCCTGCTTAAATTGACTATACATGAAACCGCCATTTTGTATGTTACGGCGGCCATCTTAGACCATAAGCGGCCTCGTGGCCAGCGTGCCCTTTAGTCCGTTGTCCATACCACTGACCACTCAAGTTTGCCCAGCAAAAGGCTATTTTTAGTATTGGTCAACTTGTACATGCGCAGTCCCCACTGACCAGTCGTCCCTCAGGAATGTGCCGCCAAACTGACCAGCGGGGTTGAAACCCTCCAATGAGCTGGCTGTGTTCCAAAAGATGACCTTATATGTACATAACGCTTTGTAACTTTGTGCCGCCTATCTTTTATTACCTGTAAACTGTATAAAAGAACGAGTCACACCGATGTTCGGTGTGATACTTCTTGCATTACCGAAGGGTGCTGTAGGAATATACCACCACCCCATGGGGTCTTAATAAACTTGTTCTTTGAATTTTACAGTTTCCGTGCCAACAGTTCTTGAATGTAAGTGGGTTATCTTCGGAGCATGTAGGCCTTGGGAACCCGATACTACACTTCTTCTTTCTACACTTGTGTTGTTTCTTTCTGCACTTCATTTGCCTCTTTCTGCACCTCTCTTGCTTCGTTCTACACCTCTGTTGTCTCTTTCCGTACTCGTCTTCCCTCTTTCTGCACCTCTTTTGCTTCTTTTTTTTCTTCTCTTCCTTGCTTCTGCACCTCTCTTGCTACTTTCTACATCTCTGCTGCTTTTTTCACAATTATCTTGCCTCTTTCGGCACTTCTCACGCTTATTTCTGCACCTCTCTTGTGTCTTTCTGCACTCTTTTGCCTCTTTTTGCACCCCTATTTTGGTACCTCTCTTGCCTCTTTCTGTACCTCTTTTGCTTCTTTCTGCATTTCTGTTTTTTCTTTCTGCATTTCTTTTGCCTCTTTCTGTACCTCTCTTGCTTCTTTCTGCACACCTGTTGTTTCTTTCTACACTTGTCTTCCCTCTTTCTGCACCCCTCTAGCCTCTTTTCTGCACCCCTGTTACTTCTTCCTGTACTTCTGTTGCTTCTTTCGGCAATTCTTTTGCCTCTTTTTGTACTTCTCTTTCGTCTTTCTGTACCCTTCAGGCCTCTTTCTGTGGCTCTCTCGCCGCTTTGTAGACCTCTTACCTCTATCTGTACCCCTCTTGCCACTTTTTGCATATCTATTGCTTCATTCTGCACCTCTCTTGCATCTTTCTGCACTTCTCTACTTCTCTTGCCGCTTTCAGCACCTCTATGACTTCTTTTGCATGTTTCTTGCTTCTTTTTGCAAACCTCTTGCCTCTTTATGTACCCCTCTTGCCTTTTTGTGCACTTCTCCTTCCTATTTTTGTACCTCTCTTGCCTTTTTCCGCTGTTCTCTTGACTTTTTCTGCACCTCTTTTGCTTCTTTCTGTACTTATTGTGCCTGTTTCAGTGCCACTCTTGCCTATTTCTGACAAGAGTGGTACTGAAAGAAGCAATCTCTGTTGGTTCATTCTGCACTGCTCTTTCTTCTTTCTGCACCTCTGTTGCAGATGTATGCATCCCACTTGCCTCTTTCAGCACCCTTCTTCCATCTTATTGCACCTCTCTTCCCTCTGTCTGTATACCTGTCCCCTCTTTCTGTACCTCTGTTGCCTGTTTCTGCAACTCTCTTTCCTCTTTCTATAGTTCTTTTGCCTCCTTCTGCACCTCTGTTGCTTTTTTCTGCAATTGTCTTGCCTCTTTCTGCACTCCTGTTGCTTCTTTCTGCACTTCTCTTGCATCTTTCTGCAACCATCCTGCCTCTTTTTGTACCCTCTTCCCTCTTTCCTCACCTCTTTCCTCTTTCTGTATCTCTTTTGCTTCTTTCTGTACTACTTTTTCTTCATTCTGCACTTCTTGTACCTCTTTCTGCACCTCTCTTGCTTGTTTTTGCACCCTGTTGTCTTTTTCTGCACTTGTCTTCCCTCTTTCTGCACCTCTCTTGCTTCTTTCTGCACTTCTCTTGCTTCTATCTGCACTTCTCTTGCTTCTTTCTACACTTCTCTTGATTCTTTCTGTACCTCTCTTGCTTCATTCTACATCTCTGTTGCTTCTTATTTCAATTCTCTTGCCTATTTCTGCGCTTTTCTTGCTTGTTTCTGCACCTCTCTTGTGTCTTTCAGCACGACTCTTGACTCTTTTTGCACATCTATTGTATCGTTCTGTTCCTCTGTTGCTTCTTTCTGCACTTCTGTCGCATCTTTCTGTACCCTCTTGCGTTTTTCTGCCCCCCTGGTGTCTCTTTCTGTACTCGTCATCCCTCTTTCTGCACATCTCTTAATTCTTTCTGCACTTGTCTTGCTTGTTTCTGGACCTCTCTTGTGTCTTTCTACACCCCTCTTGCCTCTTTCTGCAACCCTCTTTTCTCTTTCTGCATCCCTCTTACCTCTTTCTGCAGTCTCATGCCATTTTCTCCACCTCTCTTGTCTCTTTATTCACCTCACTTGCCTCTTTCTTCACTTCTCTTGCTTATTTCTACACCCGCTACTTCTTTCATTAATTCTCTTACCTCTTTCTACACTTCTCCTGCTTATTTTTGCACCTCTCTTGTGTCTTTCTGCACCCCTGTTGCCTCTTTCTGCACCTCTTTTCTCTTCATGCACCTCTCTTGCCTCTTTCCGCACCCCTGTTACCTATTTCTGCACCTTTCCTGCTTGTTTATGTACCTCTCTTGCCTGTTTCTATACCATTGTTGCTTCTTTATGCCTCTTTCAGGACCTTGATTCCTTCTTTCTTCACTTCTCTTACTTATTTCTGCATCCCTCCTTCCTCTTTCTATACCATTTTTACCTCTTTGTGTACCTCTCCTGCCTCTTCCTGAACCTCTCTTGCCATTTTCAGCAGTTCTCTTGCCTCTTTCTGTACCCCTTTTGCTTCATTCTAAACTTTTCTAGCCTCTTTCTGTACCCTCTTGCCTCTTTCTACACCTCCGTTGGTTCTCTGTGCACTGCTCTTGCTTTTTTTGCACCTCTGACCTCTGACTTAGAGGTAGTTTAACCCCCTGCTCTATTATGTACTAGGGCCTTACAGGGGAGGTCATGCCAATCATAGGGTTACACCAACCCATAGTGTACACTAGTGTATGTAGATGCACATGTCCCACCTCTATAGGCATAATTAGAAATTAGCATATAAAAAACCTTTGATATTCACTGAAAAAAACATAGATTTCAAGGACGTTATATACTTCTCTGGTTTTGTACGAGTGAAATGTCCAACTAACAATAACTTCCCTGAAACTTGTGGTTTTTTCAGTCAATTTCTAAAGTTATTTAAATGCTGATTTCCAATTATAACTTCCATGAAACCCATGGTTTTTTCACTGATTTTCAAAGGTTTTTTAAACGCTAATTTCTAACTATAACGTCCCTGAAATCTATGGCTTTTTCAGTGAAATCTCATGGTTTTTGAAATGCTAATTTCTAACTATAACGTCCCTCAAACCTATGGTTGTTTCAGTGAATATATACATATATATATATATATATATATATATATATATAGATAGATAGATAGATAGATAGATAGATAGATAGATAGATAGATAGATAGATAGATAGATAGATAGATAGATGAATCTTACAAGGTAATAGTCTCAGGCATTTATTATGTCTCCTCTTTCCACAATTGCATTGCTGTCTGTTGCCTGCTTTTTTGTTTTTGTTTTGTGTAGCGCAAACTTGACCCGAAGGTATCAGAGTGCTTTACATGAGCACCAGTTTTATTACACAAGGAAAAATTCATTTTTTTTTGTTAGGCACAGGGAGTTTAAGTGATTTTTGCAGAATCACAGGATGTGGGGCATCATTGCAGAGATCCGAACCTTGTTCCCCAGATTTGAGATCAACCATCCTAGTCGTTAGGTCACATCTTCTCCTACTTTTGACAGAGTAGAATCTCTATATCATCAACATTCGAAGGCATGCTTAGCTGTCAGATTACACCAACTGGAAATGCAGGTTAATGTTGCCCGAGCGGAATACCAACATGGTAATTATAGTAAACAAGCTGAAATATCATGTACAGTGATACATCAGCAAACATTAGAACATTATAAGAGCTCTTCCCTCGATAATTGTGAAAAGGATAGTTCAGACTCCTAGGTTAAATACATGCAACTACTTTTTCATGAGATAGTCGTCATGCTATTTTGTTGTATTTCCATGTCTATTGTCGTTAGGGTTACTGGTGGATAAGTCGCTGTGGAAGCTATGCGAGCTGATAGTATCACTTGAAATGTTGTTGTCCAATGAGTGCATTGGGCTATCCTGTCCATGCTCCAATTGTGGCCTTTGTCCATTATCTCAATGCTCTGATTGATGTCAACGATCTCCATAGGAAATTGAAGTCCCAGTTGTTTCTATCAGTTCATTTCTTAACATAAACTCATGTCTCCCACTGCCCATTTTGGTGTTTTGGTGCCATGTTTGAAGTAATGGTCATTTTTGTACTTGTTTTGTTCTGTGGTGATTTTGTTTCTCACATACGAAATGTTGTATTCTATCCTTTCTCCTCTGCTTATCCAATTAGGAAAGAATTTAGTGCTAGACTTTCTTCTTTTAAGGGATGAAGGTGATACACTAGTGACGCGGTTGGGAATGGTGTGGTATGCTCAAAGCATGTCTTGTATAGCTCTCTCCACCCGGAGGTAATTGGCACAGGAGAGCTAGATGCACTCTCTGACCATCCTATTTACTCTTTAACCAAGCCATTGACATGGCAGTCTCAAGGTGTGTGATGGCGAATGTTGTAAGGAAGTCTGTCATAGATTTAGAGGTGAATTGCACTCTATTATCCATGAGTATGGTGGATGGAATGCCCTCTGTTGTGAATGTGTCTCTCAGGAAACTTATAAGAGTTTCTATAGTGATCTGATTCACCATCCTCATTATTGCCCAATAGAATTGGTAATCGACTAAAACAAATGTGAATCGTTTTGTTACACCTTTCCAGTTCATGAGTCCGATGATTTCCAGTACCAGTTTTTATCAGGGTTTATCTGGAATCGAAATTGGAGACAAAGGAACATTGTGGACTGTTTTAGATCTCTCACTACTGCCACAAACGGTACATTTTTTACCTTTTATTCCACCTCGGAATCCATGTTGGGAAACGAATAGCGTTCCGAAAGTCTGATTTGGTAAAACTCCTCCCAACATGGCCTTTATGCACCAGACCGATTACTGTGTTCCTAATGCCTGCATGGGGTATCATTTTTTGGGGGTACAGGTAGAATACAATACAGGTCAGACAGGTTCCAGAAAGTTCCTTGCAAGCTTGATGAAAATAGAGGTAGAGCAGGATAGCTGAGTCCTGGCAATGCACTGTACAGTACAATAACCCTGTGAGCCACAAGGTTTAACATGGATTAACCCAGAAGGGAATCAGTAGGACAGTGAGGTTGACCTCATAGGGTTCAGTGTTGGTGGAGATCACACAGAAGGGGAGGAATTGATCACTTCTGCACCCCTTGCTCACACTGATCGTCACCAGTTTTAAAAAGATGAATCTTACATGGTAATGTTCTCAAGCATTTATTATGTGTCTCCTCTCTCCACAATTACATTGCTCTCTGTTACCTGCTTGACAGAGTAGAATCTGTATAACATCAATATTCTAAGGCAATATATATGGCTCAATTGTAAGAATACACCAACTGGGAAAGCAGGTAGGGGTTTCCAGAGGGGAATACCAACATAGTCATTATTCATAATATAGCAAAATAGCTGAAATTTCATGTGCAATAATACACCAGTAAAGATTATAACATTATAACAGATATATGTGTAAATATATTACCAACTGGCAGCAACCATTATGTTGTTATAGTTAAGACCTAGTTTCAAGAGGTAGAACATTTTTTAATTTGCCTATAACTTTGGCGTCATTTGCTGAATCCTCACTAAAGTTTCCAAACTAGTATGGCTCTCACTTCAGCTGCTGTCCTGAACATTTTGTGGTGATCTGTCTAGGGAGGAACAAGATAAAGTGGGGGTCCCAAAACGTGTTAATTCCCATACAAACTTTAGACACAGCTACAGTCTGAACTGCTCAACGGAATTACACCAAATTTGGCAGAAAGGTAAATTTTGGTCCAGGGAAGTGCCTTTTTGTGATTTGATTTAAATCTTTTTAGTAATTTTAGTGACATAACCTAAATCCAAATTTGTATATATAGGGATGTGAAGAGTCTTTGAACTCTCCCAGTCTTGAACCGAGATTTGATTGACTGTCAACACTACAAACAAAGAGGTGTTTGCAGTCATCGTGGGACTCAGCATGAGCCAAGTCTCTCAAAAAAATAAAAGAGAGAAGTGGCAGGGAAGGAAAACCCTGACCCATTATGCCTCTTGGGGAAAGGGACCCTGACAAGGAAAAAAAACATTAAACAAATAATAATTCATTGAGAACTGCGTCGGACCCATGATTCCCACTGAATTTGATTTTTAAAATAGAAGCCCATGCTTCTCTATTATTTAGCCCCCGGGTGAGCCAGGTCCTGGGATGTAGGCTTAAATCAAAAGTAAGGAGGTGATGCAAGGGGCCACCCTCCTTGAGTTCCTGTGCCCCGGGGACCACCACCTCCCCAGCTTAATGGAAAAGGAATGGGGGCCTCATGGACCTCTGTGCTCCAGAGACCACCAGCTACTTGGGCCAAATCGTTCTGTTATGGAACCTCACAGACCCCCCCACCCCCCAGAGCCTCAGGCACCACCACCTCCCCAGGGCCAAATGTAGTTTTAAGATAGGAGGGGGCCGCTCCCCCCTGGGCAGGCCCTACTACAACAAGCGAGAAGGGAAACAGATGAATTGCTTTCAGTGACAGGGAGCTGCATGTTTTGCAGCTCCACATGTCTAAATACAATGTTGGCTCCTGTAGGTTGTAGGTAGGCAGCAGGGATTATGGGGGCCTTAAGGCTCCCCCATAGTCTACAACAGATGTCACTAGGTACCCTGGGTTTGAGCAGGGCACCCACAATGGAGGCCAAGCCCTGTTGTTGAGGTCCCAGAGGCCAAAATCAGCCTGGGAGGAGCAAGGTGCCGCATTGCTCCCCTCCCCATTTGGTAAAGGTTGGGCCCTGGATGATGGGGTCACTGGGGCCGAAATAGGCCTGGGGATATGGGCCATGCTGGCCTCCCTCCCCATGGCAAAAAGGCTGGGCCCTGGTATATGGGGTTCACTGAGGTAAAATGGACTTTGGGCCAGGGCCACACAGCCTCTCCCCTGAGTGAAATAAATAAATATTAAACATGGGCCCCAGAGTAAGTTGCCTTAGGCCCATCCCCTTTTGGAACAACTCTTCAAAGGTGCCTTCTAGTGCAGTACCGGTTGGGTGATGGCATCCTCTTGGCTGCTGAGGGTCCTTGGGAGCCAACATTCCCTTCTGTTAGCGCCAGTTAGTCCCACACAGCAGGATTGGTGAGAGCTCTTGGGAGGCCATGCCCCCTTTCTCCACAACTCAGCAAATGTGCCACCTGGCACAATTCTGGTTGGAGGGTGAAGTCCCCTTGGCTACTGAGGAATGCCAGGGGATCAACACTGGGATTGCTGGGAGTTCATGGGAGTCCACACCCCCTTTCTCCACTAGTTAGGAAATAGAATTAAAAAAAACCTTGGACATTCAATGAAAAAACTAAAGGTTACAGGAACGGTATAGGTAGCAATTAACATTAAACAAACCTTAGAAAGTTATAGTTGGGCTCAAGTTCCACTCATGCCAAATTCAGCAGTTATAGTTACTTGAGCTAACTATAACTTATGCCTCGCAATGCACTGCTTATGACCTCACAAATTGCACCACTCATGACATGGTCAGGTACATCACTAATGACTGACATCTCAAAAGACAATATATTGGATGGTAGAGGAGTTTTTAGGCTTTAGGGGTGGGTAAGGATACTGAGTGGTAGAAAGTATTTTCAAAGATTAGGAGTAGTTGAGTTTGGGGCTAATGGTTGATAAGGGAATTTATATATATAGCGACGACCCACTGGGGGTTTATAATGCACTACCAGTCACACAATGCTTTTGGAAACTTTTTGTGCCATGAAAATAAAAGAAGGAATTTACTGATACTGCTTTGTTTTCCGTTACTCACTTAAAGCTGTCCATGAGGAAGGGCGCAATGCTCAAAACCCGTAGACAGCGCTGATCTTGGTGGGGATTGTGTTTGCGTGAGCTCCCCCTGCTGTGTGTGACGATACTTACCTGCAAGTGCTCAGCCTCCCGGAGGGGCAACCTTTCTTTCAATATATATATATATATATATATATATATATATATATATATATATATATATATATATATATATATATATATATATATATATTGACACCACACCAAACTTCACCATCCAAGAAGGAGCTGACTCCGTGTATCTCAGTTCAAGATTGTTTATTTTACATCAACTTCTGCTCAGACGCGTTTCAGCGGCTACCTCCGCCTTGCTCACTAACATCTGACCAGTCAAAGTAACGCTTTATATACATGTTCCAACTTTCACATGAGTCATAATTGTCATCCCTAATTGGCATTGGTTTGTTGCCATGGTGACTTTGAGTTTCACCCACACAATTACGTGACTGCTCACATTGTTACTGACATTTTTTGGCGGTTTTAGTACATTTTCAAATGTCACGTTCATTGGCATGCATTAATCAAACATTTACATCATGTTTATCAACATACTAATTGCGTTGATGATCCTTGTATTCTACATTCATTTGTAGTTACTCATTAGAAGAATAGCCCGTATTACGTTACATCCCGCATGTTGACCTACGTCATAGAGGATCGGGCGTATCTGAGGGGAGGTGTGTTAAACCCGTATCTGTGATTGGTTTCACGGACCTGGTTCATAAAAATGGGCTCCGTTTCATCGGAAATCGGTTTGCTGGCCTGACGGCAGAGGCAGAACATGTTACAATGCTACCACTCGTCCTCGTGCAGCCGGTAAGTAAGACCTCTGTTTGTCAGAGTGAGCCTCCATAGGCATTCCTCCTGACCGTCATTTATGAACCAAATGGAGAGGAACAATCCCGCGCCAGTGCGCATTTACTCCCCCTACATGGAAATGAACCCTCGTCCCGTATAGAATACAAGGGGAACCATTAAAGCAAGTGAGGTGGTTGATATCTACTCAGGGTGCTGTATGACTACATGTGACAGATAGTGTGCTTTAATGTAATTAATCGCCCAATCTGGTATGCGATGTTATAGGGTACTTGGGAAAGATGAGTTAAGCTGTTCCAGATATGCACATTTAGGGCTTCATCAGCATTCAGCCCTGCGGGAATCTTGGAATTCATCAGAATAATATATCTGGATTCCAGGCGGCGCAATGCGAGTTTGCGGTTGCCGCCCCTAACATTTTTTGGGACATTGTCTATGACACAGTAGGTTAGACCTTTAGCATCTCCACCATGTATCTCGTGGATATAACATAACATAACATTAGTATTTGTAAAGCGCACGTTCACCACTACGGGCATCTTGGCGCTGAAATAACAGATGTTTGTTGTTACCCAACTCAATGGTACTCATTTTATCGACCCCAAATGGATGAAAGGCTGAGTGGACCCGCCGGGATTTGAACCTGTGACCATGAGGTCGAACGCAGGCCCCTGCAGTAGACGCATTAGTCCACTGAGCCACCAGACCCGGCCAGATGCCTAGCTACAGGGTAAGCTGGGTCCTTATTTGTAATCGCCCTCAGGTGTTGCAACACCCTAACATGCACTGGGTGAATGGTCGACCCTACGTATATTTTACCACATACACATGTCAGCATGTAT
Organism: Lissotriton vulgaris; assembly: GCF_964263255.1. NCBI lineage: Eukaryota > Metazoa > Chordata > Amphibia > Caudata > Salamandridae > Lissotriton > Lissotriton vulgaris. Next base: position 659,739,309 of record NC_141689.1, read on the forward strand.
ACAGCATAGTCCGTTTTGCATGTGTAGTGTTCCCTCAGGTGGTAGGGTTGTTTGCGAAAGGGTACTGTAATGCTAGTGGTATTTTTGCCATGACTGCAGGCCTTACATTTTGTGCATTTTCTAAAGCCTTTTTGTGACTGGAACCAGACTTTTTGCTTAGGTATAGCCGGGGCATTGCAGACCAATTGCTGCCGCATGGATTTGGCTTTCCTGAAAGACACTAGTGGTCTTTCACCCACTAAGTTTCCTATGGTTGTGTCATTTCGGACCAGTGGCCAATGCCTTCTGAGTATTTTACGAAGATTGGCATGGTGGCGATTGAAACCTGTGATTAACCTGGGTGGTTGTCTTTCTTGTGCGGGGGCCCCAGACTCCGGTTCTTTAGAGAATAGTAGGTCATAGCGGGTTTTGGAACTACACTTCGCCTCTGCAGTCTTGCATGTTTTTTCAGAGTATCCTCTTTGTTTTAATCTCGTAAAGAGATTAATTTTGTCTTGTGATAACCCTTCGCTTGTGCTGCAGTTGCGAGTCATCCTGAGACATTCCGCATAAGGAATGGATTGTTTCAGTGGTGTGGGGTGAAAACTGTTGGCGTGGAGGATTGCATTGCCCGCAGTGGGCTTGCGATACGTGCGTGTTTGTATTTTATCCTCCTCTACAAACAACTCCAAATCCAGAAATTGAATGCTCTCTCTGCTGGCATTACAAGTGAATTTTAGATTTAGTGAATTTTCATTTAACTGGTCTGTAAAGCTGTTTGCACTTTCCACACTGCCCTCCCACAAAATAAAGATATCGTCAATAAAACGTTTATAAACAATAACATTTTCTTCCATTGTCTCCTGGTGTAGGGTCATCAGCACCTGCTCCTCCCACCAGCCCATATGCAGATTCGCATAGCTGGGGGAGAAGCCAGTGCCCAATGCCGAACCTTGGATTTGTTTATAAAACAGTTTATAAAATATAAAGGTGTTATTTGTGAGACACCACTCAGTCATCTCCAGTAGCATTTTGGTGTGTTCATACTAGTTGATAGGTCTCTTTCCCAAAAAATGTTTTATGGCATTTAGACCATCCTTATGCCTAATGCTGGTATATAGACCTTGGACATCTAATGTCAAGAATACATAGTTCTCTTTCCACTTTACATCATAAATCTTTTTCAGGAAGTCTCCTGTATCCTTTATGTATGCCGGCAGTTTCCTGACTTCAGGTTGGAGAAAGTGATCAATGAACACACTTGTGTTTTCGAAGAGGCTCCCTATTGCCGAGATTATCGGTCTCCCAGGTGGCACTTTATCATTCTTGTGTATTTTAGGGATTAGATACAATTGTGCCGTTACCGGATAATCTGTTTTTAGAAAGTCAAATTCACTTTTGCTTAGTAAGCCCTTACCCCTCCATTTATACAGTTCATTACGGTATCTTTCTTGGATACCTACCAAGTGGGTTGGACTTATCCTTGTATAACACTCCCTGTCTTGTAATTGACTAAGTGCCTCTGTGTTATACATCTCCAATGGCCAGAGTACAATGTTGCCTCCTTTGTCGGACCATCTTACCACGATGTCCGGCCTGGCTTTGATTTTTTCCATCAGTGCCTTGTATTTCCTGTTTTGATCCTCATTTTGTTTATATCTCTGTTTGGTGCTCAAAATGTAGAGTTCTTTCAGATCTTTTGTCACATATTCCGCAAAGAGATCCAGACCATCTTTCGGCATTACTGGCACAAATATTGATTTCGGTTTAAAACCTGTTTTCACTGTTTGCCAAATGTTTATATCTGAACTCAGGGCTGCTCCACTCGGGGTGATTTCCTCATTTACACGTTCATTCTCCATTTCCAGGTCAATGAGATTTTGTAGTGCTTCCATGTTTTCAACATTAAGCATTTCGGTGGTGTCCGTGCTCACTGCTGCATCAGTGGTGCTTGCTTTCGCATTGTGGAAATATTTTTGCAGTTTAAGTTTTCTTACATATAGAAATAAATCAATCCTTGTTTGCGTATAGTCAAAGTTTGTGTCACTACAGTAGGTCAGGCCTAGTGATAGAATTTCCAATTCCTCTTTGGTTAGCTCCATGTTAGTTAAATTTATGACTGTATTATCTTTTTGTGTGCTTATCATCGGCGCCTGTTGTATCTGTATTTTTGTTTTTGTTTTTGTTTTTCTTCCTTTTGTGCTTGTTGTCCCCCATCTCCTGTCTTTTCTTCTCCTGCTTTTTGTTTTTGCTTTATCTGCTATATCTGCTCCACGAATGCCGGGAAAGACTTCAAGGCTGTCTGGGCGGTCCGAGTAACAAAGCCGGCGCTTTGCAATTATCCGCTCCCAGGTTCCAAATTCAATGAAGAACCACTCGGACACCTCGAGGGCTTTAGCTTGGATTTATTCAGCAAAGGGAATAACGACGCGTTTCGGGGATGAACCCTTGATCACGCTCGTAAACAATAAGTGCCACCATGTTTAAATACATAAAAAACTTTACACCTCACGTGACTTTCACGTACAACTGTGGCGGCCATCTTGTAACATGCATTTCAGCCTCAGAGCACGTAAGTGTAACATGTATCATTCTATGACATATTTCAATAGTTTCCTTTTTGCGATGTCTTCGCCACAATAAGTGATTGTAATTCCTATTCATTAACGCACATACGGCGATTAAATTCATGCAATGTTTAGCTGTGACATCCACTTTTCTCATTGTCTTGCCCCAGTCGGCTAGTCAGTTCTTAGAGTCTCGCCCAAGTGGGCTATCAGTAGTTCATATGTCAACGTATTCTACATAATCTTTTCCTACGTGTTCATGATGTGTTGGCCTTGATCTTCTAACCATCAGTTGTCCTTACAAGTATCAGTGCTCAAAACAATCTGGAATTAAAAACATGATATCATTACACTTTAGCAAACTGTATTCAGACTTAAAACATATCATTCATGTAAGTGAATTGCTAGCTCCTCACTAATATTCAGCCCATTCGGGGCGAGACTTTCCAAATCAACAATATATCTGGATTCCAATTTGCGCATTGATAGTTCACGGTTTCCCCCTCTCACACCGAGGTCAACACTGTCAATCACCACTAATCGCACCTGGTTCTCGTCACTATAGTGATGTTCCGCAAAGTGGCGAGACACAGGATACTGCTTGTTCTTATTCTTTATGGCTCTTAAATGCTCCAGCACTCGTTTTTTTGCCTCGTGCTTTGTGCTGCCAATATACCATTTCTGACAGGGACAAATTAGAACATATATGCAATGTGTGGTGGTACAAGTCAGATTCTTCTTTATCACAAATTCTCTATTGAGGTTCGGTATTTGCAAGGATATACAATCTATGCAATTCCTGCAGGCTTTGCACTTTTTACAACAACGAAAACCAGCCGGTTTTACGATGTTGGAGACATCCCTAGATCTAATATGGTTGTGGCTCAGTTCATCTCGCAGAGTTTTGCTTTTTTTGAAAGTAATCTGTGGATTGCTACTCAAGTTTGTACTCAAGTGAGTATCCGTTAACAACACATGCCAATGCTTCTTTAAGATGTGCCTTACAGAGTTAGCCTGTCCTGAAAATGTAGTGGTGAATCTGACAGTGTCGTCTTGTTTAGTGTCTTGCACTTTGGGATACAGTAGGTCGTTTCTGCTTAGTGATTGTACCATGAGTTTGGCTTTGTTTATGATATTCCTGCTGTAGCCTCTCTCAAGAAATCTTTTACACATAATTTATTGTTCTTGTTCAAAAGATGAGTCATCTCTACAATTTCTTTTTGCACGTAGCAGCTCACCGTAGGGTATGCTGCGTACCAAATTAGAGGGGTGACTACTATTGGCATTCAGAATACTGTTACCGGCTGTGCTTTTCCGGTACAACTTGGATGTAATCTTATCCTCCTTTACTTCTACCAGAACATCAAGGAATTCAATGGACTTCCTACTGATGTTACTAGCAAACTGCAGATTTAGATTATTATTATTGAGCTTTTCTATGAAGGATATTACAGCTTCTTCCGTGCCACACCAAATGAAAAAAATATAATCAATATAGCGCAGCCACAGGGCAATGTTGGAAAATTCAGCCATCTCCATGGCAACCTGCTCCTCCCACCAGCCCATGAAAAGATTCGCGTAGCTGGGGGCAAAGCAGGTTCCCATGGCTGTGCCCTGTGACTGTCTATAGATGTCCTCATCAAAATAATAGAAATTATTCGTCAAACAGATTTCGATCATTTTTACCAGCATTTGTGAATGGTGGTAAAAGGTTATGGACCTTGTTTTAAAGAAATGCTGTATAGCTTCTAGCCCAAGTTCATGTTTAATGCAGGTGTATAGACTGCTGACATCTAGTGAGACAAGTAAAAAATCTTTCTCCCAATGCATCCCATCAATCACCGTCAGAAAGTGTGTTGTGTCTTTTAGGTATGATGGCAATGCAATAACGTAAGGTCTCAAAAAGTAATCGATAAACCTGGAGGTGTTCTCCAACAGCGATCCTATTGAGGAAACTATAGGTCTCCCCGGAGGGTCTGTCATGCTTTTATGCAGTTTTGGGAGTAAGTAAAGGACAGGGATTCTGGGTTGGGCACAATACAGATATTTATATTCCTCATCCTCCAGTATCTGTATGGTTCGGTGGGGGTATTACTTAGTGCATAGATACATGAATGAGTGACTCGCTGTTTGTATGTATTGAATACAGCATGTATGTAGGACTGTATGGGTGGATGACTGTGAATGGGTGTGTTAGTGAGTGACTGTCTCAATAGTGGCTTTATGAGTGACTACATATGTTTTAAATTAGTATATGTGAGTATTGGTGTAATGTGAGAGTGGGAGATTAGACGAGTTACTGGATAAATAAGTATGTGTTTCTATAAGTGATTGTTTAAGGGAGTAAGTATGTGTAGGTTTCTGTAGAGATAAGTGTGGTGGTGTATGTATAACTGTATATACAAGTAAATGGATGTTTGATACTTTGTTTGCATGTTTGACTATGTGTGTGAGTAACTCTATGAATGAGTGTCAGTGTGTAACAGGATGTGTAGGTGTATGAGTACGTATGATGAGTGAGTACATGTATGAGTGACTGTATAGAACTGTTGGTGAATGAGTGGATGTGTATGTAGTTCTTGGAATTACTGAATAGGTGTGTTGTAACTGGTATTGGTATCTCCATTCTTTTGAAAATGTTAGTTTCTATTTTTGAGAGTGTGTATCAAAGGTTAAATTAGGGTGGGAGGACGTCTGCCACTCTGTCACAAGGATGATGTCATCAGTGATGTCATCAGTGATGCCACTGACCATGTCATGAGTGATGTAATATGTGACGTCATCAGCAGTGCATTGCGGGCCCGCAAGTTATAGTTAGCTGAACTAACTATAATGGGGGGATTTCAATGGTTTTGTATGAGTGAAATGTCCAACTAACTATAATGCCCCAGAAACCTCTTTTTTTCAGTGAATTTCTAAGGTTTTTTAAATGCTGATTCCTAACTATAACGTGCCTGAAACCTATGGTTTTTTTCAGTGAATTTCAAAGGTTTTTTAAATGCTAATTTGTAACTATACCTTGCCTGAAATCTCTGCTTTTTTCAGTGAATTTCAAAGGTTTTTTAAATGCTAGTTTCTAACTATGCCTACAGAGGTAGGACATGTGAAGAAAGAAGAAAAAACGCACAGAAAGAAGAAAAAGAAATGCAGAAAGAAGCAACAGAAGTGCTCAAAGACGAAGACAAGTGCAGCAATGTGGAAAGGGTCCGACTGATTTGCATATGGCCATGTCTGAACTGGGGTGGCAGAGTGGGCTAAAGAACGGTGATGGATTAAACCCAGATCTGTTGACTGGGTGTGAGTGTTTGATTGGTTCAGATGCTCTGTCCATCACCACCCCCTTTTGTACCGCTTTGTTCGCCATAAGTTGCAAGGGTATGCTCAGACGTGAGTCCCTTGCTCACTTTGCCACTGGATTCAAGCAGGCCGGGCTGAAGTTGGCTGGAATGCCGGAAACCGGTCCTAGGAAGCTGGATTCCGGTCCAGGGAAGGCATGGCTTGGCAGTTCGGGCTGGACTGTTCCCATGAGGCACAGGGTCAGGCTGATTTGCATATGGCCATGTCTGAACTGGGGTGGCAGAGTGGGCTAAAGAACGGTGATGGATTAAACCCAGATCTATTGACTGGGTGTGAGTGTTTGATTGGTTCAGATGCTCCGTCCATCACCACCCCCTTTTGTACCGCTTTGTTTGCCATAAGTTGGCAGGACATGCTCGGACGTGAGTCCCTTGCTCACTTTGCCACTGGATTCAAGCAAGCCGGGCTGAAGATGGCTGGAATGCCAGAAACTGGTCCTAGGAAGTTTAATTCCGGTCCAGGGAAGGCATGGCTTGGCAGTTCGGGCTGGACTGTTCCCATGAGGCACAGGGTCAGAGTGATTTCCATATGGCCATGTCTGAACTGGCGTGGCAGAGTGGGCTAAAGAACGGTGATGGATTAAACCCAGATCTGTTGACTGGGTGTGAGTGTTTGATTGGTTCAGATGCTCCGTCCATCATCACCCCCTTTTGTACCGCTTTGTTCGTCATAAGTTAGCAGGGTATGCCCAGAAGTGAGTCCCTTGCTCACTTTGCCACTGGATTCAAGCTAGCCTGGCTGATGACGGCTGATTATCCAGAAACCGGTTTGAGGATGCTTGTTTCCGGTCCAGGGAAGACTTGTCTTGGCAGTTCGGGCTGGACTGTTCCCATTTGGCGCAGGGTCTGGCTGATTTGCATATGGTCATGTCTGAACTGGGGTGGCGGAGTGAGCTAAAGAATGATGTTGGATTAAACCCAGATCAGTTGACTGGGAGTGAGTGCTTGCATTGTTCACTCCGTCCATCATCCCCTTTGGTTTTGCTTTGCTCGCCCTAAGTTGGCAGGGTATGCCCAGACGTGGGTCTCTTGCTCACTTCACCACTGGATTCAAGCTAGCCTTGCTGTTGACGGCTGATTAGCCAGAAACCGGTCCCAGGATGCTTGTTTCCGGCACCTGGGAAGACATGGCTTGGCAGTTGGGCTGGACTGTTCCCATGAGGCACTGGGTCAGACTGATTTGCATATGGTCATGTCTGAACTGGGGTGGCGGAGTGAGCTAAATAATGATGATGGATTAAACCCAGATCAATTGACTGGGGGTGAGTGCTTGCATTGTTCAACACTCCATCCATAATCCCCTTTGGTTTTGATCTGGAAGGGGCAGCAATTGTGTGCTCAGTTTATTTCTTGTTCCCTCTTTCTATCTGTGCATGGATATCAAAAAGGTAATTTAAAAAAGCAATGAGATCATGTATTTACTTTTCTTATTTTAAGTGGATCAGTTAACATGCTCACGGTACAGTGGTGCATTTATCATACTCTGATCTGGAAGGTGCAGCAATTGTTTGCTCTCTGTTTATTTCACATTCCCTTTCTGTGTCTGTGCATGGATATCAAAACAATAAAAAACAATGTGATCGATTGTTTGTTGTATTGACTTTTCTTATTTTAAGATGGATTAGTTTCTGTTGCAACTTCACTATGTTATGTGATCTTTCTATGAAGACATGTCCATTCCAATGATGTTTTCCAGTCCACTGATAGACATGTGGTCCGCCCTTTATTTCTATGTTATGTAGGGTGCTTTCACAAATAAGAGTTACTTGTGAACAAGAGAACTTGTGTTCTCAAAATTAGTTGAGTGCGCCTGCGCAATAAACACCTGGATACTACTGCGTCTGGGGAGTGTGTGCATTTCTTTGCAACCTGCAGAATTGTGGATTTATATATTTTGGGTTTTCCCACACCTGAACACACACCGCAATCAGAGGGGTTGAAGGCACGAATTGGATGATGTACCTGTGAGATATCGGGATATCAATGTTCCACAAGGTTTACCACTGCACTCACAGATTTTTAGATACAGGTCACGATACGTGGTAAAGGCATTGTGTGGTAATGGATACATGGTAAAGGAATTCATGGTAAAAGCTTGGGTGATAGTGACATACAACCAAAAGAAGCCCAGTTGATTGTGTGACTTGTGGGAAAATCAGTGTTGAATATTGTTTTAGTAAGACCTCTATTATCGCATAATTGAGTAAGCTAGTGCTTCATGTAAAAAATTTTTTATAATAATTGCAGAGGCCCAAAGTTTAGGTCACGGGCCCTCCTTAGGTGCTGCCAAAAGACAGGGTTAATGAATAGCAAGACTGCCTAGTCTTGCTTCCACCTAATGCTTCTTCCTTCCATCACCATACACTTCCTATCTCATTATCTAACGCTTTTCAGATCTTTTCCATATGAGCTTTCTCTCTTTGACACTGTTTTCTTATCTTTTGCTTCCTCCTAATTTCTCCTTTTCCTGTGTTTCTCTGTCTTGCTTTTGCTCTTGCTCAAGTTCAAGCTCTGATGATAAAATATAAGGGCTTTAGTATGACATCAGCAGTCCATCCACTGGACGGCTAATGCCATGGTTGGTAGAACACTGCAAAGGTTGCGGTGTTCAGACCACCGAATACTGAGTGGGCCACCAGGTTGGCGGTCCATAGTAGGCAGTCCCAACATGGCAGCATGGTTCGGCCATTGAGAAGGGCTGTAGCAGATGATGCCACAGTGCAGAGTCTTCTGCACGTCCGTGCACTGTGTGCCATGCACCATGTCATTCATGGCTCACAGTGCACGCATGACGGGGCAAGCAGAGGGGGCACAACCTGGACTACCTCCCCTGAGCGAAATCACCTGGGGGCCTGATTAGGGATCTGTTAGAAATGGGGGTCTCTAGTTGGCAATGGTTTGCACCTTTGTCCAAATAGGGACCCTTCCTTTTAGTCAGGATAAGGGGGATATACTCCTAAAATAACTCCTGCTCACCCCCTTGGTAGCTTGGCACAAAGAGTCAGGCTTATCTCAGAGGCAGTGTGTGAAGCATATGCACATAACCAACAGTAATACAGTGCAAAGACTACAAAAGGATACCACACCAGTTTTTGAAAAATAACCAATATTTATCTGTTCAAACAAGACCAAAGCGATAAAATACCAACATACAGTTATCAAAAATAGGCACTTTGCAAGTATGACTTAAAAATTAGGTCAGTAGTTCTGTCTGGTGCTACTACGGTGCTGTAAACAAAAGAATCCAACAGTTCTGGCTGACCGCATCTGTGTGGACCGGAGTTATTGTTAGCAGATTCGTAAAAAGTACCTTTGGTTACAGCCAAGCGTTTTGGTGCGGGACGGTCATGGCAATCATTGCGGTTGCCGTGTGAAGCGTAGAGGTGCGGCATGCGGTGCATTCAAGTCACAGTGCAGGGAACGGATCGGTGATGTTTTTCCAGTGGCATTGGTGAGAACATGGTTGCGCTTCAGATAGAGGTGGTGCTTGTGGTAGTGCTGACAGGTCACTGTGCAAGGGACAGTGCAGTTGATAGGAGCTGGCATTGATTGGCCCAGACTGCGGTGTGGGATGGTGCAGTGCATCATGTAACATATGAGCGATGTCCCCAAAACACGGTGCAGTCATTGGTGTCGCGGTCTGTGGGCAGTGACATCATTGGTGAGACCAGGGTGGCAGAGTGAATCATGGTGATGCGGAGTGCGGTGCCCACAGGTTGCGTTGCAAGTAGCGTTTCGGTAGCGGCGGTGGTCGTCATCAGTGAGATTATGGTCGGGCCGCGAAGTACGAAGGTGCCCTCTGCTGTCATAGCCACACTCTTCTTGGAGTCCAAACACAACATCTTTTGACTCCGATTTATGGTGTTAGAGTTTGTGAATATTTGTGAAGGTAACAACCACAAATATCTACTCCAAAGAGTAATTTTCTGGACAAAACTGTTGGACACCATCATACCTAATGAACTCAATGATCACATTGAATTCAATTGTTTTCTTTATTGACTTGCTCTGTTTTTCAGCTTTTGGCAATGCTCCTTACTTACTACTCTCTCTTAGCCTATTTCCCTGTATCTTCTTGCCCAGTTATATTGTACTTATCCTGTTCTTGTTGACCACTTTTTACACCTTTTTTGATTTAGTTTATTCCATACAGTTTCCCCTCCCCCTCCATGTTGTTGATATATGGTTTACAGACTCGGATTGGCCCCTCTTGTTCAGCAAGTTTACACACACCTCGTTCTACTGTAATTAATTCCCTTTATGACAACCTGTGTATTGTGTTTTATTTGGCTATTTCCATCCCAGATTTACCCATCCAATATGGTCCCTTTTGGATTGACCAAGATTAATTTCATTCCTTTTCGTTTTTTTTACCATTCGTTACCATTCTTGATCCACCCTTCCAACATGGCCCCTTCTGGATATGTCCGTGACTGACCATTCCAAGATGGCTCCAATTTTCCTCTTAGCGTCACGTAATTTACTGTGCCTAATTAACTTCTACTGTTTCTCCTGTCTTTGTTTCCTTCATTTTTTTCTTTGTGTTTTCATGTTTACTCTATTACATATCTTTATACTCCTGCAATAATCTCATTTAACTTCTTAAACAAACAGGAGTTTCTGTGGGGTTTCACTTCCGGTTCATTGTTTATTTCTTGCCTTTCTCACGTTGAGCAAGCATTCTAGAGAATCTTCTACATACTAAACAGCTTTCTCATCTTAATGGTGGTAAGATCTTCTGTATTTGGTGTTATACCTTAGGCGTTCATTTTTAGTATTGAGGCACTACGTGCGACCCGCTTGTCAATAACGTTCACCTTTAAATCACCACTACCCCGTAACTTCACTTGGGTCGTATTCAGGGCTTTAACTCTACCATATTTACAGTTGTCAAAATGAGCTTGAAGTTCCTCAACTCAAATTAGGTTTATTAACCCGTAAGATATTTCTCAATACACAGGGTTATTAACATTCTTGTTTCACACCTGTACTTTACAGTCAATGCATGTCTTTTTTAACAGGTTTTTTTTTCTTTCTTGTACTTTGTTCTGTTTGTTTTTGAATATCCCTCATCCTTTTATTTCATTTTATTCTTCCTGGATTTAGCACACATTGTTGATTTGTACTGCACATTACCACTAACCCACACATTTTTTATGGGCATTTTTTTTACATTAGTCTCTTCCCGCTTCATTACTTAGAGATGTAATCTCCCCTTACAAAGGGTTCGCCAGAAATGCATTGGGTCTGGATGGCTTGACTCATTCATTTCAATATTTCAATGTTGACATCATTCTCTAAAGGAATTTGAATTTGACCACAACTATCTTGTAAAATAAATACTACATAATTCCAGCCTCCCATCTTTTTGCTCTTTAACATTGGATGAGCCTCCTTCTGGGATTTGGCTGTGCAATCAGGGGATGTTTCCTGGTGGTATAACGCCTTCTACTCCTACTTCCATCATGCTGGTCGATCAGTCAGCGATACCCTGGTCACACACAGAATATCAACTCAGGTTTTTTAAACCGCAGTTTACGTTTTTGGTGTGCATGTACCACTGCTTCATCATAAGCAAGAAAATACCCACTTTGTAAATGTGTATTTTCAAGCACACAACATAAAAATCATTGTTACTAAAAGATGCATTATTACATTCTGAGTTTAGGCATGCTAAATTCCATTTCTCCATCTTGTCCTAATGGGAAACTATGCTTGTTAGATGTTACAAAGTATCCCCCATTCTATCATATGGGACAGATAGCCTTTCAATAGTAAAAAACACTGTCTTTCACTTTTAGGACATGTCACACACACCAGTATATGTCCTACCTTTCACATACACTGCACTCTGCCCACAGGGGTACCTTGGGCCTACCTCAGGGGTGTCTAACAAGTAAGAAAAGGGAAGGTTAGGGCCTGGCAAGTGGGTGCACTTGCCAAGTTGACATGGCCAGTAAAAACTGCGCACAAGCGCTACAGTGGCAGGTCTGAGAGCCCTTTGAAAGGCTGTTTGCGTGGATGGTACAATCAGTGCTGTAGGCCCCCTCAGCAGCATTTGATTTACAGGCTCTGGCACTCTCAGTGTACTTTACTAGGGACATTCCAGTGAACCAAATATGCCAAACATGCAAACACCAATTCATACACATAATTTACGTAGCGAGCATATGCATTTTAGCTCTGAATAGCAGCTGTAAAGTGCCCGGAGTCCTAAAACCAACAAAAACAGGGTCAAAAACAGGATGCCAAAAAGTCTGAGGGTAAACCCACTGAAAAAGCCAAGTCTAACTGGCCCCTTCCTTCCCTTATGCCATTCTTTCATGGCGGGGTTCTTGCCACGAAAAGGCTGTGGGAAAGGGAACTTGTGATCCCGAAGTCAGTGCCTGCCTTGACACTGCCACCATCCTTTTGCCTCCACAGCACCGTTGGGATCAAAGATCCTGGCAGGGATGGCAGTGTAGTAGCGAGCTTGTGGTGGTCCAACTGCTAAACTTGTAATCTGGCCTAGGTTGCGACAGTCTGACTGCAACAACGGCTACAGCGGTCCTGGGACCGCCGTACTCGTAACAAGGCCCTATGCCATGAACTCAAAAATGAGGGCTGGTGCCCAACATCTGCAATTCAGTCCCATATTAAGGTGCTATTAATGCACATTTCTTTACTACCATAGTGATGAATGGCAGATAGAGGTTTAGGCATGTGCATGTTTTAACTGCTTTGAATAGAGATACGCTTGCATTATTTGTGTCTGAAATATGCACTGTGGTCTAGCAATGCAGTTAGAACATCCCTCACACTCTGTGGTCAGCTCAAGTGAAAGAGCTGAAACACTATCATCTGGCCCTAACTGACTACAGGACTATCTCGGATCGATACACATTCTTTGTTCAGATAATGAGATCCCTATCATCCCAAAGAAGTCAGAAACACAGTGAATCATATGGGAACGGCATTACCACGTGGCTTCATTATGCCTGAACGATTATGCGCTTGTTTATCTCCCTACAAAAAGAAAGTGTTTCAGAAGTTCTGAGTTTCTCCTTGGCCTGGCAACAGTTGCCACTGTATGGGAACAATTTTTTTCCTTTCAAGAATGCTCTGTGCTCTAGCAAAGTGGAACGATTGTACCAGAAGTCTTCGCTGCCCTCATATAGAATCAAACCAAGTCCAATGATGAGGACACGCTCCGGAAAGAAAGGAAACTGATCGACATTCGGTGAACCTGCCTTTTTCACACGAAGATCGAAAGGACCAGCTGCTTCAAATGCTGCTCTGAGGTCTCTGTCCTGGGAGGGAAGTTACCCAAAATTGCTTCTTGCCATCGATTTTGGAGGTCTCTAGATTCTACCATTTCTGTCTCAGGTATAGCGTGGCAAGTATCTGTTAAGGTTAGTATTTGTAAAAGTATGACCACTGCAATTTGAGAGGGTTAGATTTGTGTATGTGATCTTTCTTTATGAAAATCTCTCTCACAAATCAGTCTCCCTCCTTGGCCACTTTATCTCCATCAGGCCAGTCTCCTTCTCACTCTCTCAGGCCAGCGTATTTCCCTCTCACTCGTTTTAGCATTCCAATCAGTCTATCTCTCTTGCTCTCTCTCTCTCTTCATTTCGGGTCAGTCTCTCTCTCTCGCTCTCTCTTCAGTCAGTTTATTCTACCCAAATCATTCTTCTCTCCTTCAAGCCAGTACCCTATTTTATCTCACAGGCTACTCTGTAATTCTTCCTCCCTGCCTCTCCCTCTCTCTTCACCAAAGTAAAAGTATCATTTTTGGCTCAATGGCCTTCTGAGTTAGGGTACTTTGCTGCAAAAGTGATTATTGTGATGGGCATTGCACAGTTCACGACAACTCTACGAATTCTGATCAATGTAAATGTATTAATTCTTTGTTATCATATATGTAGGCACATATTTAGCAAGGTTGTGCAGTGCCCTTGCACCATGCAAGGGGGCACAAGGGCAACAGAAACCCTGAATGAGATTTATCAAGCTGCACAAGGTCACCTTGCGAGGCCCTGCATGGCTTGATACATTTAGAGAAAAGCAAGGCAGCGTAGGTGTTCCCACTCATCCACCCGTGGATTTTGGAACATTCCCAGATTTATCATTAGTGGTAGGCCTGGGAATGCGTCTAATGTATGCCTCCCCTGGTAGGCTTAACAAGGAGAAATATCTTGATTTTTCCTCGTTGTTTGTAAATGTAAATGTAAATTGATACTTGTATAGCGCACTACTCACCCGCAAGGGTCTCAAGGCGCTTGTACGAATACCGCTGTGGAACCCACCCTGGCTTTCCCTGTGAGGCGTCCACTCCTGGGCACCCCCAAGGTGGGGGCCAGGCATCCTTAGCGTTGTGGGGGCCATTGTGGAGATTAAGCAAGCTATTGCCCAGAGTTGCAGAGTGGACTCCATGATTGGAATAGGCACCGAGGCGAGAATTATTAAGTCTGTGGAATTTATGAGTCCAAGACCCGCTGAGGCAGGGAATTGAACCCTGGTCCCGGGCTAGACCTCTGCATCAGGTTCTGCCGCTCTAACCATTGAGCCATACTTCTCGTTTCACCTTTTTAGCTGTGAGGCATTACGCAGCACACCTAGAAAGAGGAAAATGCTTCTCAGGAATTTTTTGGTGCACAACAACCCATCCAACGATGCAGGCACCCTTGCAACAGGATGCAAGGGTGCCTGCATTTGCGCTAGGCAGCCAAAAGTGCACCAGTACTAGGAAAGGACAGGAATGCGCAGTATAATGGTAAGTAGGGCACATTTCTGCTATTTCCCTTTCATTCAGCGCAGCAAGTAGGCTTGCTGCTTTGAGCTGCTTCAAAGAATGATAAATCTGCCCATACTTTGTTTTGTGAGTGCACCACTGCATTATATAGTTCCTGGGATTAGGAACTGAGGGGCATATTACCAAGCAATAGCGATAATTATCGCTATTGCTTGGTTAGAGACAAAAAAGTATCGCCTACCTGCGGCGATTTTTATCGCAGATAAACCTTGGTATTACCAAGGTTTATCGCAAATACGATAAAAATCGGCCGCAATGCATGAATATCGCTGGAAAGTCAGCAATATTCAGGCATAACCGAGCTAATGCTCTTAGCCATGTTATCCACCTCCCATTGGATAACATGGCTAAGAACTGCTCAGGGCAGGTGTTAGCTTTTGGAGATATTCGCGCTTAGTGCGAATATCTCCAAAAGTTGGTAATAGGAGATAGCGATGTTAGCGACTGTTTCCAGTTGCTAACATCTTGGCACGCCCACTTTGCATGTCATTAGTGATAAATTTCTCTGACATGCAAAGTGGGGCCCAAGATGGTCGCTATCTCCTACTAGCTGTCGCTAACTGGTGTTAGCGACAGCTAGGTAATAGGGAGATCATTTTATCTCCGCTTTCTTGGCTTTTAAAGCCAAAAAAGCGGAAATAAACCCCTTGATAATATGCCCCTGAAACTTTAAAAGATCTGTATCCAAAGTGGCCCTTTTTACATGCTTCAGTCATAAAAAGTGCTGACTCTGGTGCCGTTGGTATGGTAGCTCTTCACTGTATCTTAAAACCTTCATGCCTTGCCTCCAGCAGAGCTACAAAGGGTAAAGTAGAGAATTTAAGGCTGGGTTTTTTTGCACTTGTCTAGGAGCAGATCTAAATCACAGTTTTGAGTGGCATGACTCAGATAATAGTTGGATAGAAATGTGCTCTCCCTTGCAGCACGCAACCATCTCTTATTACTTCCAACCGATTGCTAGCCCTCTTAAATGATTTATAGACACTAATCACTGTTATAAGACAAGAGCTCAGTTTGCACAAATTAATACCTGCAGGGAGCTAAGCTTTCAACTACTCTGGTTCAGGGCCACTTTACTGTGGGACTGTGGGACTTAACATTCTTCCTGATTACAATCTTTGAAGGTCAAAGCACATTTTCATTTCTAAGCTGTGGTTGGCAGCAAGCCTTCTGATCTGCAGGTTCTTCCTCAGCCTTATCTTTTGCAGTGGGGTGTCAGTAATACTTCTTCAGAATTGTCACTCCTTTTCCTCTCCAGCAAGGTTAATAATAAACAAATGTTGTTCTGAAGTTAAATTCAAAATTCCGTCCATCACATAATAAGTGTTTTATCAAAATCTCATATTCAACCCTCTACATTAAAGCAACCCAGGATGTGCTTTCTCAAGGTCAGCAGCAGTTCATGCCAACGACGAATTGAGTGTTAGGAATATGGTGCACTGATGTCAGAGTCCTAGTTTCTCTATGTTCCCTACTAATCCTTTAAGAAATGCATAATCCTTGTATCCACCACTCATAATATATGGGATAAACGACTTCCTGTTGTACATTATAAAGATAATGGAAATCACCAAGCATGTCTTTAACCATATAAAAGAAAGAGGCTGAAGGCCGAGTTCCTTTACTAGTGCATGATATTTCAAGGTGACTTGCAATATTCTTCAAATGTATGGCAGGGGTACTTTATGTCTTATAATACATGGTAACAAAACCACATAAAACCTTGAGGTTTTGCTTTCTCATATGAAAGCGATTGCATGTTTCCAAACATCTATAATAAAGCAAAATCAAATGCAAAATTAAAGACATCAAAAAACAGTTAAGTTGTTGAAAAAATATATTAGAATCAGATTAATGTAAGTCAAATTATAAAAGTCCTCTGGTACAGAATGTGTGGAAATGCGGAGGGATTTGATTTTTCCTATAATTACTTTAGTGTTCAGTAAAGGAACATGTTGACATCAATATCTACTTCCTGCTTATCACTGCTAAAGCAAAACAGATCATAAGAATGTAAAGCCTGCTCTCATGTTGTTATAATTATGCAATGTAATCTTTCTTTCACCTTGACTGTTGGCAGCAGGTATTAGGGTGTACAACTCAACTGAAATGATTTATTACACTACAGTAGCTACATCCTTTAGTTGTTATAGACCACTAGAGACAGCATCAACACATTTCTGATCAGCACTGAGGTACTTCTCATCTGATGCTATTAGTTGTTTGTCATATCATTTAGGTTCCTATTGAGTGCTTACATTGCAAAGCAGGAAGGGCTATTTATTATCACAATATAGGTGTTGTTGGATTTGGCCCCCTCTGCAGGCTCACCCTCAAACCTTTTCCTTCACCCCTCCTGTTTGCTGAATTAATTTGTATAGGCCTTAGGACTCTGTGAAATTTACCACTGCTAACCAGTGCCAAAGTGCTTGTGCTAATTTCCCAAAAAATTGTAAAACTGGCTTATATGTGATTGGCATAGTTAATCTACTAATAAGTCCCTAGTAAAGTGGTGTTTCATATACCTAGGGCCAGTAAATTAAATGCTGCTAGTGGGCTTGTAGCACTTATTATACCACTCACTTAAGTAGCTATTTAAAGCATCCCTTGGGTCTGCATTGCTGCCTGTATGCAGTTAAACTGCCAATTCGACTTGTCAATATAAACCTTTTGCAACACCTAAAATTCCCTCTTTGTTGTATAGAAATCACCCTAGGGAAGGTCCTAAAAGGTTTTACCTTTTACATATCCTGGTATAAAAAACAAACACATTAGTTTGACAATACTGTGAGGCTCTCCTCTCACACAGGATAATATTGTTTTCCTTATTACATTTAAAAAGTGATAACTTTTGTTTGGGTGCAATCAGAAAAGTCATTTTTTGTGTCTAATGAATTGCAATTTAAAATCCTTAATGGTAAAGTCAGATTTTAAGTGACAAATCTGAAAATGCCACATTTAGGAAAAACGTTTGAGGTTTCTTTGACTTCAAAGTGGGCACCAGGTTATAGCAAGCGTTTGCAAAGAAACTGGTCTCAAATTATTCATAGTTTGAGGTATTGGCATTGAAAATAATAATGCAACACCAATAGCTCATACTTTCAGTAGGGGTCCCTAGTGAGCAAGGCAGCAGCACTGAATGTCTAGGTGCAGTACCGCAAGCATTAGAGTATACTGTGCAGTGTAAGTCACAAGAATGCACCCGAATCTGTGCATGAAAATCAGACATGTGGAAAACCAGCATTCGAATGTGCTGTGCAGCGTGCGACATGAGCATGCACCAGAATCCCTGTATGAAAACCTGCCACATAGGAAGCCAGCCCATGAATGTGAGCCATGAGCCACCAACGTGCACCAGTAACCATGCACAAACAAAGGCAGTAATGGAACTAATACCAGAATGTGTGCTGTGCAGCCTGTGACACAAGCGTGCCCCAGTATCTGCTTTAGAAAACAACCATGTAAGAAACGAACATCAGAATGTTCGCCACTAGTGTACACCAGGAGCCGTGTATGACAAGCATATGCCACACAAATGGCGTTGCATTCATGAGAGTGTAAGCTATTGGGATTGTAAATTACAATGCCTTTTATTTATCTGTTTTGCTAATTAAAACATAAATACAAGGCATTATTATTTACAATGCTAATAGCTTTTGTTGAGATAATGCAGCACTCAGAGCGCTCCTGAGACCCTGTTATTTGGTAGGCTGTAGAGGCACGCCATCCGCACCCCCCAAGTAGCAATCCTCTTGCTAAATACCAGTGACTCTCAGCAGAAAACTAGGAACACCAAATTGTTAGAAATGGGATTTCTGGTTGGCTGAGGCTTGCACCAAAGCCAGGCAGAAACCACCACTCTAGTTAGGGCAAGGAAGTTACACTCCAAAGATAACCCCTGTTCACCCCCTTGGCAACATGACACGAGCAGTAAGACTGACACCGGAGGCAATGTGTAAAGCATTTGCGCACGCACCCACCAGAAACAACATCCAAGGCCCCCCACAAAAGGAACTCCACACAAGGTTATATCAAAAATAGCCTTTGTATTCTCACAACACATTAGAATAATAATCACATGATGTACATTGTGCCAACTGGCACGGGCAATATTTACAAGGGATTATGCACACCTGACAGGGCCACATGGACCACTGTCCGCATCAGCACTTGGTAAGGAAATAGTAACATAGATAACTTGGTAAAAATAAGATAGGCCATAAAACGTACAACCAGTAAACACTGGTAATCACTGTAATTTGGAAAAGTCTGTGACATGAAATCCATCATGTGAGTAAAAACAGTTCCCAACAGGTATTATGCGGAGACAATTTTGAAAGCATATGCAATAAGCATTACAAAGAAAGGAAACCAAGGAGTCAAGAAATTGTCAGAGAAAGTAGTCTTATTTGCATAAATGATAAGAAACTTTCAAAGGTCAATACAGTTAAGGCAGCACTGTACAGAGTGGATCTTGTGACAACCCGGTGACACTTGGTGCAGGTGCTATATACAATCAGTGACATGTGAGTGTGCAAGTGTTTAAAAACAACAGCAATGGCGACGCATTGAACAAAATTTCAAACATCCGATAATGGCTCCAACAGAGACAAGTAACCATTACTTGAAACAAAATAATTAGATTGGGAGCACAAGACGTGAAATGCGTCGTGAGATTCAAGCTGTCTAGTCGACGGCGTTTCGATCCCAGTTGTTCGGGATCCTCATCAGGACGGGGTTGTCGATGAGAACAGTGCTGTGGGTATAAAGGGCAGTTTCAGCGCGTGGTCAGGGGAAGGAGAATGCGCAGGGGAAGGGGGTGCACGAGTGCTCAGTCCGAACTAATTTGCGAACTAAGGAGTGTCATGAAGTGGGGGGTGAGGGCCGGAACGGGACAGGGGTACGTGATATAGGGGGTGTCTAGGGTCTAGCAGATTACGGGGTAAAAACCGTTATTGACTGCTCAGGTTGGTTCGCCGCATGTGGAAGGAGAAAAACTCACACTAGGACTTTAACAGGATGACGTGGTGGAAATCCTGGTTCGTGGACTCGATCGTCCAAGGTTACTGGAGGATAAATGATAAACAGAGTTTTAGCGGTGGACTACAGTTAATAGTCAGGACTCGAGACCCTGGTATCAGAATTTACCTGAATGGTTCTTCCGTCTGGGCAGCGAGCGGTACTGGCAAGTCCTGCAGGAGGTCGGGAGGGGAGGGGAGAGAAAGGACAAGTACTTAGCGTGAGCCCGAATTGGCATCAACAGGTCAGCTACAATTCTAGAATTACGAGGGCGCTCAAGACGCGCTCCAGAATGTCCATTACCTGATTGAATCAGGAAGGTTGGCCGTGACCGGGGGTCTGCTGTCACAACGGGATGCAGGCAATGAATGCGCTAGCTGTCCGCGGTTGTGTTCTGCCTAGATAAGAGTCAGGAAGTGCGCGGCCTGGGGGCGGAGTCGCGTGGTTCTGAGGGGCGGGGAAGGGGGAGAATACCGCTAAGACATTGGCTGTACCGGGCCGGGGAGGCAGTTCCTGGCAACAGTGAGGGAGGACTATGGAATGTTTGCATGGTTGCCTGGGTGACACTCGAGAGAAATGAGTCAGCAATGATCAGGACGAGCATGCATGTTGCGGAGGGTGGGCGGGGGTTAAGTCACGTTCAGGTATTAGACGAACGTGAGGCTGGTTTAAGCAGTGGTCAATGGAATGGTCCCTTGTTATACACTTGAAAGATAGTTTCAAATTACAAATGTACATAATTACAAGAGGCATTTAAGGATAAATGTATCTCATAAAAGGTGTCAAGGCATTTTTCAGGTCATATCGACATCACATTTGTTTACATCACTAAGGAGACACTTAGAGGAGAGGTAGAGATATACAGTTAGAGATAGTGGTAGAGGAATTAGATGGAGATTGTATTTGTCCACTCATCAAGGGTATTTAACCCTTGGTTTACCGAGTCCACTCGTGCAATCCATTTGCATTCTGCTCTGTTAAGAAGGGCTGACATGTTACCGCCCCTGATGGGTAGTGTAGGTTTTTCGATGACTAACCATTTTAGGTCGGAATCCGTATGTGACTTTTCCAGGAAGTGTGCGACCAGTGGGGCTGTAAGGACTTTACAGTTAATTCTGCTTTTGTGCTGTATTATCCGTTGCTTGACCATTTGGGTGGTTTGGCCGATATAGATTAGTTCACATGGACAACGGATAGCATAGATGACGTTTTGAGTCTTACAGTTTGAATGATGAGTAAGTTGGTGAGTCTGTCCATTATAAACAAATTCTTTGGTGTTATAGGTTAATTCACACACGCTGCATGATTGGCATTTGAAGTGTCCAACTACCGGTGGCATTCCCCAGGCTGCAGTGATGCTATGTTTGTCCGTGTTGGTAGTGGGCCATGTGATGGCGCGAACCAGATGATTTGCGATGTTACTGCCTCTCTGGTATGAGAACAGCGGTGGTTCATGGAATTGTTCATCAAACCTCAGTACTGTCCAGTTTTTCTTGATTATTTTTGCAACTCTGTTGCTGTCTGGGCTGAAGACAGAGACAAACGGGATTCTGTTCATGGGTTTTTGGTTTTGGTTTGGAACTAGTAGATTTTCGCGATGGTTATACCATGCGCGTTTCTTGGCTTGGTTGATCAGGCGTCGTGGATATCCCCTGTTGATGAGTTTTGTGGCCAGGACGTCTGCCTCCCTGAAATAGTCCTTGCGCCATTTACCACACCCTGACCCCGGAAGAAACTGGACTCCTATCGCGTGGTCTTTCATTTGTGCCTACAGTTAGAACCAACTTCCTGGAACTCCAATCGAACCTTCTCAAATTTTTCAGAAGAATACGATTGAAATACTTCTTCTCTGATAAACCTAACACCGGACAGAATCAAGTCTCCCCATTCAGACCTCCATCTACTTTCAATCCGCCATCCAGCCAGATGACACCTGAAATTTTGACATTTGAGCGGCTCGTCCTAAAAGAAGTAATGGACCTCAAAACTTCCCCGGGGTTCATCCCGTACAACCTACCCTTGGCAGAAAAAGAAGCCTTGACTACCCTGCAAAACAATTCGGAAATTGTCATCAAGCCCGCAGACAAGGGCGGTGGAATTGTGGTTCTAAATAATACACAATATGATACAGAAGTGGAGCGACAACTCACCAACCGTGAACACTATCGGGTTCTTTCCAAAGACCCTTTGACCGATATCAGACAAAAGATCCTCTGTATCACCACTACAGCCAGGGACATGAGTATCATCACCAAGAAGGAATTTGAATTCTTGAACAACCCTCACCCTCGGACCCCGGTCCTGTATGTCCTCCCTAAGATCCACAAAGACGCCAATAACCCTCCTGGACGCCCCATCGTATCAGGTTGTGGTTCAATCTTGGAACCTCTGGGCAAATATCTGGATGCAGTGATTAAGGAATTTGTACCCATCACCGACACCTACATACGAGACACAATGGACCTAATCAACACCATAGAGGACCAACCCTTTGAGTTAGACGCCCAAACCATGGCCAGCCTGGACATCGAGTCCCTCTATACTAACATTCCCCATGACGAAGGCCTGGAGGTAATCAAAAATCTACTAAGCTCTAGACCCCAACCTGCCAAAATCCCTACTGACTTCATCATGGACTTCCTGAGAGTGGCATTACAAAACAACTACTTCATGTATAAGAACACATACTACCTTCAAATCAAGGGAGTATCTATGGGTGCCTGTTTTGCCCCGAACTTTGCCATCCTGTATGTCCACAACCTAGAAAAAACATTGATTCGGAACCCCATCAACCCGTATCGACCCCAAATCCATTTGTGGCGTCGATACATAGATGACATTTTATTGATTTGGAATGGAACTGCCGACTCTTTACAACCGTTCATGCTCTGGCTAAATTCATCACAAGAACATCTCAAATTCACAAGTGAGACCAAACCAAATGATCTACCATTCTTGGATGTCATTATACACGCGGAAGAAGGAAAACTGGGAACATCGCTCTTCCGCAAACCAACTGAACGCAATACCCTACTACATTACTCGAGCAACCACCCAAGAGGCTTACGAGATGGTCTTCCATTTGGCCAATTCCTCCGAATCAGGCGCAATTGTAAATGGCGCAAGGACTATTTCAGGGAGGCAGACGTCCTGGCCACAAAACTCATCAACAGGGGATATCCAAGACGCCTGATCAACCAAGCCAAGAAACGCGCATGGTATAACCATCGCGAAAATCTACTAGTTCCAAACCAAAACCAAAAACCCATGAACAGAATCCCGTTTGTCTCTGTCTTCAGCCCAGACAGCAACAGAGTTGCAAAAATAATCAAGAAAAACTGGACAGTACTGAGGTTTGATGAACAATTCCATGAACCACCGCTGTTCTCATACCAGAGAGGCAGTAACATCGCAAATCATCTGGTTCGCGCCATCACATGGCCCACTACCAACACGGACAAACATAGCATCACTGCAGCCTGGGGAATGCCACCGGTAGTTGGACACTTCAAATGCCAATCATGCAGCGTGTGTGAATTAACCTATAACACCAAAGAATTTGTTTATAATGGACAGACTCACCAACTTACTCATCATTCAAACTGTAAGACTCAAAACGTCATCTATGCTATCCGTTGTCCATGTGAACTAATCTATATCGGCCAAACCACCCAAATGGTCAAGCAACGGATAATACAGCACAAAAGCAGAATTAACTGTAAAGTCCTTACAGCCCCACTGGTCGCACACTTCCTGGAAAAGTCACATACGGATTCCGACCTAAAATGGTTAGTCATCGAAAAACCTACACTACCCATCAGGGGCGGTAACATGTCAGCCCTTCTTAACAGAGCAGAATGCAAATGGATTGCACGAGTGGACTCGGTAAACCAAGGGTTAAATACCCTTGATGAGTGGACAAATACAATCTCCATCTAATTCCTCTACCACTATCTCTAACTGTATATCTCTACCTCTCCTCTAAGTGTCTCCTTAGTGATGTAAACAAATGTGATGTCGATATGACCTGAAAAATGCCTTGACACCTTTTATGAGATACATTTATCCTTAAATGCCTCTTGTAATTATGTACATTTGTAATTTGAAACTATCTTTTAAGTGTATAACAAGGGACCATTCCATTGACCACTGCTTAAACCAGCCTCACGTTCGTCTAATACCTGAACGTGACTTAACCCCCGCCCACCCTCCGCAACATGCATGCTCGTCCTGATCATTGCTGACTCATTTCTCTCGAGTGTCACCCAGGCAACCATGCAAACATTCCATAGTCCTCCCTCACTGTTGCCAGGAACTGCCTCACCGGCCCGGTACAGCCAATGTACTACCGGTATTCTCCCCCTTCCCCGCCCCTCAGAACCACGCGACTCCGCCCCCAGGCCGCGCACTTCCTGACTCTTATCTAGGCAGAACACAACCGCGGACAGCTAGCGCATTCATTGCCTGCATCTCCGTTGTGACAGCAGACCCCCGGTCACGGCCAACCTTCCTGATTCAGTCAGGTAATGGACATTCTGGAGCGCGTCTTGAGCGCCCTCGTAATTCTAGAATTGTAGCTGACCTGTTGATGCCAATTCGGGCTCACGCTAAGTACTTGTCCTTTCTCTCCCCTCCCCTCCCGACCTCCTGCAGGACTTGCCAGTACCGCTCGCTGCCCAGACGGAAGAACCATTCAGGTAAATTCTGATACCAGGGTCTCGAGTCCTGACTATTAACTGTAGTCCACCGCTAAAACTCTGTTTATCATTTATCCTCCAGTAACCTTGGACGATCGAGTCCACGAACCAGGATTTCCACCACGTCATCCTGTTAAAGTCCTAGTGTGAGTTTTTCTCCTTCCACATGCGGCGAACCAACCTGAGCAGTCAATAACGGTTTTTACCCCGTAATCTGCTAGACCCTAGACACCCCCTATATCACGTACCCCTGTCCCGTTCCGGCCCTCACCCCCCACTTCATGACACTCCTTAGTTCGCAAATTAGTTCGGACTGAGCACTCGTGCACCCCCTTCCCCTGCGCATTCTCCTTCCCCTGACCACGCGCTGAAACTGCCCTTTATACCCACAGCACTGTTCTCATCGACAACCCCGTCCTGATGAGGATCCCGAACAACTGGGATCGAAACGCCGTCGACTAGACAGCTTGAATCTCACGACGCATTTCACGTCTTGTGCTCCCAATCTAATTATTTTGTTTCAAGTAATGGTTACTTGTCTCTGTTGGAGCCATTATCGGATGTTTGAAATTTTGTTCAATGCGTCGCCATTGCTGTTGTTTTTAAACACTTGCACACTCACATGTCACTGATTGTATATAGCACCTGCACCAAGTGTCACCGGGTTGTCACAAGATCCACTCTGTACAGTGCTGCCTTAACTGTATTGACCTTTGAAAGTTTCTTATCACTTATGCAAATAAGACTACTTTCTCTGACAATTTCTTGACTCCTTGGTTTCCTTTCTTTGTAATGCTTATTGCATACGCTTTCAAAATTGTCTCCGCATAATACCTGTTGGGAACTGTTTTTACTCACATGATACACCCATCCCAACGTGGTATATGGGTTTTCTCCTGTTGTTTTCATACATGAAATCCATCAAGCACAGTATCTCACAAGTCTAACTACAATAGACCCTAACCACCTAAATAAACATTACACTAGGGTTCTAAATCACACAGGTAAGTATAATCTCCCTAACATAAACCTAAACAGGTAAAACAACCTCGTATGCATAAACCATATCTAAAGGTATTAAAACAGGGTGCGCAAAACGTACTATACACAATACATTTCCTAGCACCCAAAAAGCATTTAGCACATAAAATCACCATAGCACATAAATCACATTAGGGTCTGCCCCCTACAAATGTAACAATCCCCCCTGGCGAACTTGCCATCTCAAATAAGGGGGGGCTCAAACGCCCTATGTCCAGAGAGTCAGGGCTGCTGCCTAAGCAGCGAAGGTCAAGGTTGCACCACTGCGCCAAGCCTAAACGTTGCAGCTGCCCACTACTTGATGGGCAGCTGAGAACAATGAACTGGGACCTGAACACTGCAGCTGGCACTAAGTGCTGCGCATCTGGGGAAGGCCAAGGTAGGGGTGAACGAGTGCGTCCCACTCCTGAGTCCGAAAGAAATCACGTCCCCATAAAGGAAAAGTCCAAACGGTGCAGCTGCCCACTACTTGCTGAGCAGCTGGGAATCAGCAAAACTGCAGCATGGGCCCTCACTGGACCTTGAAACAAAACTGCCACACGGGGGGAGCCTCCAAGGCTCTGAAAAATAATAGGGCTAACCGTTGGAGCCCTCGGGCTCAGGAAATAATGTGCCCTGGGTTTGAGCCACACGGGTCTCTTAACATACACATGGCCTCATGGAGCGCACTAACTCTCTGAAAATAATCATGCCCCCAAACACTGGAGCGTTGAATGAATGGGCCCCTGGGAGCCATCTGGGCTCTGAGAACAATAACTGCCCAGCATTGGAGCCACCAAGGCTCTAGAAATACTCTGCGCCCATGGAGCGCACTGGCTCCTAATAACACAATGCCTCCATCGCTGGAGCGGCCCACTGGACACACAGGGCCGCCCTGACTCGCTGCCTTCGAGGCACCACGAGGTAAACCCTTAGCCCCCCCAGCCCGTTAACACTCAACGGGCTGTTATACTTTCGCAGGGGACTCCTCCGGGTGGCAGCACTTCTCCAAAGGCAACAGGGGGGAGCAGGCATCAGCAATGTGTCCTCCGCAGGACACAGGCTGCACCTGTGGGGCTCTCTCTCTTCATGAGAGCCCCGCCTCTCCAATGCGTCGGTCTTCAGCAAGTCCCCCATCTCGGGACCGGGACTTAGGAGGTGGAGCCCTCAAGGCTCAGGGCTAACTCTGCTTCTGCTGGCGGCACCGGGGCTCTCCACAGCTCACGGGAGCCCCGGGCGGCCATCACTCGGCCTACTTCTCTCCTGTTTTTGGGCCGGCGTGGGCTTCCACCAACCCCAGCGCGGTAGCGGGCGTGGGACTTCCCTTCCAAGCTGGAAGTCCCGCCTGCCGTCAGGCACTACGGTACCTGACTTTCTGTTGGCCCACGGCGATGAACTTTTGGGGGCAAAAACCGAGTGTAAGCTCCCTCGAGATTAAAGATAAATGTAGGAGAGGTACGGGCACCCGCTAGGGCTCCTTCAATCGGGGTGGGCACCCGTAGTGATTCCAAATGAAGAATCGGCCATACTGCAGGGTGGGCACCTGCTGTAACATACCACAATAAACGGGGTGGGTACCCGCAAGGGCAAGCAAACGGGCAGGAGCACTTCCTCCTAGGAAAATGACAGCGCTCTGCCCATAGTTAAAAATAAAGCGCTCATGAGGCGATGGGGGCACAGAAACCTCCAAATGGCCCCAGAAATGACCCCTACAGCCAGAAGGGTCCCAGCAACACAGCCCTCACAGTTAAAGAGGGCAGGAGGGTCCACTCCCAGCAACAAAGTCCATCAGGCATCCAGGGGCTGGGCAGGGCCCTGGGAGGCTAGCCTTCCCCTGGGCCCCAGCAGCAGCACGCCCCTGGTAGTTTCATGTTGGAAAATAAGAACACTTTCATGGGGTCACAGCCTCTCTTTTATACAGAGAAATCCTTTGTTTCCAAAGGTGCAGGTAAGGGGCGAACTAGATGCAACTGGTTCTTGAGCACTGTGTTTTGCTCAGCTCCTCTGCCTATTCACAGGATGGGTCAGGGACATCAGACACACCACAGGGGGTGAAGTCAGCATTGTGGAGGGAAGGCCCGGCCTATTCAGGTCCAAGGTGCACTCCTCCCTCCCATCAACATGCAGATCTCTCCATTCATCACCGGGGCAGCCCCATCCTGACTCATGGAGCCAGGCACACCAGCCAGATCCAGCCAATCACAAGCCAGACAGTCAATTCACATTCACAGACATACCAACTTCTAAAAGTGGCACTTCCACACTAGACACAATACATCTGCACACATCATTGCGCAGCATTTCATCTCATGAGTTCGCACATACCAAACTCGACCCTGCACTCCCCACACATCAGGAACTACCATGGACACACACATTCCCATGCATTCCTATGAGAGGGCAGGTCAATCTCACCACACGCACTCAGGGAGTGCACGCACTTTACACTGGGCCACAGTGCTAAAGTGCGCAGAGACCAGAAATCACTACAATTATGTCATATCAACAGGCAAAAAGTTCAGAGGTGAACCTGCCAAAAAGGCCAAGTACAACACCAATGAACAGGAGAAGATAAGCAACACATGCCAACATATGTGTGGGTGATCATGTTCTATTCAATGCTCGCCACCTGGAGTGGAAATTTCACACTCTCTATGATAAGGATGTACAGAAAGTCACTGGTGCAAATGGAACAATAACAGCTGGGTGGCCCTAAAAAAAGTGAAACGCAATTCATCAATGCTTAAAAAACATACCCTAGCCTGCACACACTGTCTAGGAGCCCGCCCTCATCCTGGAGGATGAGAAATAAGAATGGACCCTAACATCATCAGTCGCTATCACCCTGCTCACAAGTCAGCATCGGGCGCTGAACCCCAGGGGCAGGCCGCACTCAGGCCGAAGTTCTACCGGGGTCCGGGGTATGCCTGGTTCCTCTGAGTCAAAGATATAATGTGAGTCAAGTGAGGCAAGCTAGAGGCTCCAGGCCACATTTGTAAAGCTGGCAAAAGTTTGAAAATGATGGTGTTGACCCAAGTGACAGAGTAACATTCTAAAGCGGGAAGACATGAAGTGAGTCACCTGGCCCTTCGTGGAAGTAAGATCCACGTCACACGCACTACAGAGGATGGACATAGCCACAGGGTTAAATAAATTGGGATTAGACCACTCAGGCTCTCGTTCCTTCACAGTACTTTTGTAGCAGTCGTCTTTGTCTAGGAGCCTGCTTACACACCGGGGCAGATGGCTCATTAGAGTTCAGACCTCAATAGAAAACGTTCTGCTCCTGACACTATGCTCAGCACCCGGAGCCACCAAAAAACATTCATTTTGGTAGCTTGTAAGTCATAAAGCACTAATTTGAGGATTATTAGTTACTTACTGCGCTCCTGTAATTTATATCACTCGTCTCTATAAAAGTTAAAACTCTGAGAAGTTCAGCACGTGCCCAGGATGTGGGACAGAAATGAGGAGCAAACTGCAATGCTGCGAGAAAAAACACAAAAAGGGGCGTGGTTGCTAAAATTAAAGCATGCCGTGCCTGTTAAAAAATAAATAACTACATAAAGATTGAAAGGAGCAAGTTGCAAGGAAAATGAAGGTGCATTAGGGCAATAAAGAGCAAGCTGCTGCTCTGCCTACCAAAAAAAAAAGAACGTAAGTGGCGCGGGCGCTAAAGATAAAGCGTGCCGTGCTTTTAAAAAAGAAATAAATAACGAGCAAGTTACAAGGAAAATAAAGGCGTGCGCCGCTACAGTTACAGAGTGCTGTGCTTCCAAAGTAAAACAAGCACTGAAGAGCGGCAGGACGCCCGAGGCAGTTACAGGAATTAACTGGGAATAAGAGAAAATGGTAGCCTTTAAAAGCAGCTAAGCAATTATTATGTACAGCTGTGTGTAAAGCTAACGCTGCGCTGCGGGGGTGAGAGGGCTCCGCCAAGGGTGAAAAGCCTTAAGGACACGTAAAAGAAAGTTCCCTTCAAACACACAAGTGGCCGAAAACAGTAGTTAGGCGCTGCTGCTTCCGGACTAAATGGAAGTAGGTATCAGATCAACAGCCAGTAAAAACCCAGCTAACAAGAGGTATGCCAACGTTAAACAAATGGTGAGCGGCTTGAGATATTACCCGGCAATAGCTTGAGTTTCACCCAACATATAGATAACTTGATGTCTCGGAGATATAGCGCATGTGCGGCCTAGGCAAGACCTAAAAATAGGGCTCTCAGACTCACTGTTGAGTACACTCCTGGACCTGTGGACATTACAGAAGGACTGCACTACTACCAAAGGACTGCCCTGCCACTTGAGGTCTTGACTTTTCCTGCAGTCTGAGAAGGAAGTCTGGATCTGGACCCTTCATCCCAGTCTACCTGAGTGACAACAAGAACTAGTTAGCTGGTCTCTCATTCTGAGCTACAGGTACACAATAAGCTCCAGAGACCTCTCTGCAACTTCCCAGCTGACCTGCTTCCCTGGACCTGCCTGGGCCTGCAACTGGACCTACCTGAGCCATGCTGACCTCTGCCGGAGTAAGTGCCTGGTCTTCAACAGGTGCTTCCCTTGTCCTGGACCTTTATTGTGGCATCAGTTGAGCTCCTCCTGAAAGAAAAGAAGACAATCTAGAGGTTTGGGCTCCTCACGACCAAAAACAGGCCAGCTTGCGACATGATCTTGCCACCCACAGTGACTGCCAATACAAAGCTCTCGTAAATACGATTCTTCATGCTACAGATACTGTCTGTGACAACCGGCAATGTGAGATCTTTACTTTACACTACTGCATCAGCAGCCTGCGGTGACCGCCAACATAATGCACCTGCAACCAGCTCTCCGTGCTATAGCGAAGACCCTCCCAGACATTCTCCTTGGGGCCTCCTACACGCAAACTGGACACTTCACATTGGACTTTGAGAAACTAACTTTTTCAGCAGGACTAACCTGTTCCCTGTATCTATCCCATATTCCCTCGCTGTCAGCGTGAACTTGTGACTTTCCCTGGTCTAACATGACTAGATGACCGTGTGTGCTGCTTTGTGTTTTCAGACTTTTTTACCTGAAATCTTTCAAATTGCAAATCTCCAGTTCTACTGACTGGACGTTTGTAGTTTTGGTTTCAAACAGTCTATTAAAGTTTACTTTATTTTTCTGAACAGGTGGGGGATTTTTCTCGTGTTGCATTTTCAATTTATTGGTGTTTAAGTCCTGCATACATACTTTTCCTCTAAGTTAGCCCTGACTGCTTCTGTGCCCAGCTTCCAGAGGGCTATGCACAAGGATTGAGGCTGTTGGTTGAGAAGGGCTCACACCCCCTCAACCAGCAACTTCATTTCTCACATCTGTCAGTTTTGCCAATCTGCCTCACACATTGAACCTACCAAGTTGCTTTCTCTGCATGGTCGGCATTGCTCCACTCTCTTACACACAACTTACTGTGTAGGTGCTGTTGATGCTGTTGTCAGCATTGCCATGTCCCATCCACACAAGTGACACTGTCTGTGGCACTTCCACCTTTGTTGGCCTTGCCCTGCACTTTATCGTCAATAATATAGTTAAAGCACACTTTTTATCCATTAAAATGTTGTTCCTAGATTCCTATTGTGCATGTGTGTTTAGCATAGCTATGTAATTTTGATGCAGGTCATTTGAGCAGGTTTTGGCACATCACCCAATACAGCGCTCCTCAATAGATATTAATTGTGGGGGGTGGGTTCATGTGCTAGCGCCAAGAAGGTCCTACTCTGTGCAAGTGCAGTGTAGGGATGAGGCAGCAAGTTATAGAGCAACATCATACCCTAAATCACAGACTGAGAGAAGATGACTGTGGTCCTAATGCTGTCTGGAGCAGGTGCTATTCATGGCTTTTCCCCCACTACAGCAGTGAGATAGAAATAGAAGCCTCTTTGAGGTCACATTACCAAACAAGTCACAGTATAAAGCCAACGAGCTGCAGGCAGCCAGTATGTCATAGGGATATTGAAGTGTTTGTAAAGACAGACACGCAACAACTTAGACACATTCACATTAAGAAGTTAAGCCTGTTACACATGTATTATTTCTAAATATTCTGTTAGAAATATCACCCCTTCCAATTAGTGGGTTCGACCTTAGACTAAGGTGACCAGATTGTAAAAAGCAAAAACCGGGACAGGCCAGTCATAAAAGTAGTACTAAAGCTTTAACCTTACTTCTATGTCTGGTTTGTCCCGAATTTGGGAAGAAACAAAAACACACGCACGCACACACCCACACGCAGACACACACACACACACCTCATTAGCTATGGAAAGATTGCTAGCCCCTACCCCGGGTATCCCCGCCCTCGTCTCTGCTGCTGCATGCATACACCCGACCAACCTGCTGCTTGAAATAAATATAATATTTAAATAAAGCATACTTATTAATTCTCCTTTGCAGTATGACTTGACCTTTTTCTCAAAAACCGGGGTATGTATTTTAAATTAAAGAAAGCGTCAGTACTGTCCTCTGAAAACCGGGGCTGTCCCGGGAAAACCGGGGCTGTCTCGGGAGAACCGGGCTGTCCCGGGAAAACCGGGACTTCTTGTTACCCTAGGATTAGACTCCTCTTGTCAGTTTCATTATTGGGATTGTTACATGTCAGCAAATTTGAGCCTGGCAAAGACCAACAGGCAGCAGTACTTCAATTTGTTTGTGGTTTGTATATTCAGACATCTTTTGATGATGCACAACACTGTGTGATGCTGTACAAACTAGTTTTAACCATACAATAAATGAGTTAATTCTCCGTCAACCGGTTAGAGCATTGTAGATTGTTTGAAACACTACCGCTCCAATTGCTCAGACATGTTGGACTACATGTTTTTTATCATATAATGCTGCAGTGGTGTCTTAAAAAGAACACAAGAGGCAAAGCCAAGCGGACGCACTTTTAGTTTTTATAAGCAAGTACCGAGCTTTTGGCTTTGCCAATGCTTTTTTTCATTTGATAGCGGCAAAAACATAAATAAATAGTGGCCACTGTTGTGTTCACATGAGAATGCATTTGATCATTTTGAAAAGCGTTTTTAGGTCGAGCCTAGAGTCAGTGCGCATGCTATCGCTACTCTGCAGGACTTTCTATACTGGAGAATGGAATAGAAGCCCCGCCCACTCTTTATCCATATTCGTCATTGGCTTCTATCTTTGTCCTTCATAAATGCAGGCTTCTGATTCAGTATTAGGCTTGTTAGTCCCTCCTTAGTACCGCCTTATATTCGTTTGTAACCTCTCATGGCGACTGGCCCTTTTACTTCGGTTGTTAAACTGTACGTGTTAATTGGTCTGCAAGTACTCATTTCTTGGTTGAGTTTCTCTTACTGTAGGCATGACGTACTTTGCTTACATTCAGCGGACCATGCATACTTTCTCTTTTCACGTAGCTAAGACAATGGCGGACATTTCTTTCCAAAGCCATTGGTCTGGTATTTAAATGCAAGACCTAATGCCTTGCCAATATTTTTCTTTAACAGCTTTCCTGCACAAACGGCCTTGCGAAGACCAAGTGGACGTTTTAAGTGCGATGAATCTTTAAAGCATACATGTCCAGTTATAAACTATCGGCGTATGTTCTGAAAGACTGGATCAAGCACCACAGGGAGATAGAGGAGGGAATGGCTTGTAATACTATCTGTAAAAGACAAAGCGGTTGCCGCTTGCAGCCGTACTTGTTGGGAGCCCGGTGAATTTCTGCTGAAGTTTTGTTGAACATTGCACTCGGGAACTGCTCTGACCAGAGCCTCTTGGAAGTAGCGCCAATTTGGGCTGAACCTCCTCGCTACCGTGAGGGAGCGGGACTGCTTGGACCAGGATTCCAAGAGGGCTGTGATCTGCCGCACCTGTGACCTCTTCCTGCCCCCTTAACTTCCTACTTAGATACGCCTCCATAAGCGCATCGCGGGACACTCGCCGGTGGCGCCGGGCGAAGCCTGGGCCAAGGGCGAGCCCCTCTATGCCCGTCCAAGCCCGGTCAAGGCAGGGCTGGGCCACCCCTCTTCGGACTTAACATCTGGGACTAAAGGGCAGTAAGAGACTTAGTATCTTATCTATTGCGGTTTTGATAAGATTATGGAAATGAACAAGGGGGTTTGAGGGTGATAGTGGTATATCAGCTATAGTACGAATATTTTGTGTCTAGATTGTGAATTAACTATCGTGGTATATCTACCTAGCTCTTAAATAATGACTACTACACTCGGAAAGGGAAAGAAAACCCAGG
This sequence comes from Lissotriton vulgaris, assembly GCF_964263255.1. Lineage (NCBI taxonomy): Eukaryota > Metazoa > Chordata > Amphibia > Caudata > Salamandridae > Lissotriton > Lissotriton vulgaris. Next base: position 659,772,973 of record NC_141689.1, read on the forward strand.
GCGGGGGAACTACTAGAGGGACATTGGACGCATTTTTAACTAAGGTTGATTCTACATAAGATCTTGAAATCTCAGTCGCTGAGAGCCGTTTTTTCGCTGGAGTTCCAACGGAACAAGCGCTCATCTTTGGGTCCAATAATACACTCAATCTCTCCCCCTAAACAAAGTACACAGAGTAATGAGAATACCTTATTACGGATATACGTATTCCCTTATTACTTCAGGACAACTTACAATCACCTTCTCAAGAACCAACTACGAGAGTCCACCGTGATGTTGTTAACCTGGATCCCTCCTCTGACATATCCCTGGAGGAGCCCTCATTGCTACAGCTACCCAACCCCACCCATGTAAATAAAAAGAATAAAGCCCCACAAAAACCATTAGGTCAAGGACCAGCATTGAAGAGGAAGAGAAGGGGGAACTCACATAGGGGCAGGCGAACAAAAACACCTAGAACTTGTATAAGTTCCCCCACCGACCGAAACACAATAGGAACGCAGTCAAACTTGCACCCAGTAGAGCTAAACTTCCAGGGAAAAAAGATTCTGCCCAAACCCCAAACTATCGAAACTGAACCTAAGCAGTGTACAGTGGAGAGCATAGAACATCTAGCCTGATTTCTACTTCTCCCACTATTTGAGAGGGTAAAAAGGTTGGGAGATCAACTGAATACCTTAGAAGAAGCGACCACATTAAACACTAAATTCTTAAAGGATCTAGCAGCCCATAAACCGAACTATACGTGCGGTGGGCAGAAGCCCAAGCAATCCTATTATAGGGGATACTCCTTCCTGTTCCAAAAAGCTTAGCAAGATGGCTGAGAAAGAAGTAACAGGGGCCAAGGAGACTAGGGGCAGAGGGCCAGTCAGCTATATTTCCAATCCACAACCACTTACTAAAGATGTAACCCCCAACAAGGCCAACCCCCTAGACAAGGCCACAAAAAGAATAGGATGTCACATAGACTTGCCTCCAGAAGCGGTCCCATATGTCATAGTGCTCACGGGGGTCCCAGAGCTCACAGAAGGGAAGAGGGAAGGCTATTTAGAATTAAAGAATAAAGTAGTCCATTGGCTCAGACAAAATAGGCCTCTCCCCCCCAACATAGATGGAGAAATAGCGCATTTGAGAAGACTAGCCTGGGTGGGACAGAGACCCAAAGACATCAATGGGGATGTAATTATTATTAATTTTAGAGATCGGAGGGTGGTAACTCATATCGCTGACTGGTACCTGGAGCGGGGGGGTAGAGGCATATCGTCCCGAGTCCTGAGTTATTTTTACCCTCAGTCGCTGGTGACTCCTTACGGTCCAAGTGTTCCTTCTACTAAATTCAAATTTTCCATCCACACTCCCCATCCTATGAACATAGACCAACAGAGACTTACCTATCCGGCATTCAGGCACGCAGAAAGGCCCATAAACCTTTGGGGTGACAGTATTTAGCAAGTCCCCCTTACACCTTATTGGCCAATTCCTTTAGCCAATCGTTACAATGTTCTTCCAGGATTGGATGATCTAGATTGACATTTTAGGACTACCTCGGCGGAGTACCCATCAAAATCTGGTACTCCTCCGCCCGTAGTGTCAAATCTGCCAAAAAGGAATGTAGTGCTGGAGTTGGAAGGAGACGCAAGGTACTCAAACGATGCTGCCGGGAAAAAGGCAGTAGCAGTTAGACAACATCAGAGAACTAGTATAGTGGCTGATATGCTCACGGCACCACAATTTCCACTAGAACCCCAGGCTTTAATAGCCCCACTTCTATATAATGGAGAAAGAGAAAGCCTCACCCCGGAGAGTATATGCCTTAGGCAGATGAAATCTACTCACAGCCTTCTCTCATGGAACGTTGCTGGTCTGGCAAGTAAAGTGTCCCAGCAACCATGGTTAGACGTTGTTACTGAACACAGCATAATCTGTTCACAGGAAACATGGTCCAAAGAGGAACTACCCATAATCGGGTTCCAGACTTTCCATACCCCAGCTGTGGCAAGCGCACAGGGACGAAATAGAGGGGGTTTAAGCACATATGTTTCCACAACAGGGGACATTAAAGTACTCAAGTTTATGAACACCGACTTCTATCAGATCCTGATGATTAACTGGGGCCATCTAAACAATATGATTATGAATTTTTTTTATAATAATGCGCCACCTCAAATGTTAGATAGCATAATTAATAAACTCTTGCTCAGCCTAACCTCCTTAAAAGAGCAATCGGCAGGGGAGAAGGTCATGATCTGGGATCGTGATTTTAACTGTACCATCTGCCCTCCCTGCTCTACGGGCATTTGCGGCCTAACTGAGCATAGGGAAGATTGCCCCACTCACCTCACCCATACGAAACTTGGTAGTACTCTCAATAACATCCTTTTTCATTTTAATTTGTCCTTTGTAAATGAGCTATGTAGCCCGAGTATTCTGTTCCAGCCAACCTTTAGAAGGAAGGGGACTGACTCCTTAATTAACTTTACACTAATATCTACAGCCCATGCTGGGTTTATAGCTACTTGGGAAACAGGACAGGCCCTGTTTAGCGACCACTATCCTGTATCCTTCACTTTAAAAATCAAAGGACATACACAAACCATAGTGGATAAATCACTTTATACATCCAAGATCAAATTGGCATCCAAAAATGGCTATACACTAAAATGGGATAAGGTGGAGCCACTAGGTTTCTTGAGAAAATTAGTCCTGCCATCTTTTGAAGACATGTCCATTTGCCTGGCACAAGATGAGGACCCAGAAAAAGTCATGGCCTCCTTTTCAAAAATACAAGTAGCCGCAAAAACCTTACTGACCAGAGAATACAGGGGTGAGGCAAACAAAACCCATATGCGGTTTGACCGCAAGTGCACCAAGGCTTTAATAGCCCTTAAAAAGACCCTGCAGGCAATACCAAGATACCCTGAGTTAATTCGGCAAGCCAGAAAGACATATACAAAGATGATTAAGATCAGAAAGGCCACATTGAAAAGAGAGGCCTCGGTGGCCCTACAAGAGGCATCGTATAAAAGAGATAATACAGCCTTTTGGAAGGTGGTAAATGCCCCCAACCTACAAACCCAAGAGGTCGACTTTATAGATATAGCAATATCCGGGGATACCTGGGTGACTCACTTTAAACATCTCTATAATAGAGCCACCGCTGGTGATACCGAGAATGCCCCCAGCGACAGGACGGCTATTCTCCATAACTGTAACCAACCTAGCCCTTTCCCACTTGACATAACTTTTAGCTGCCAAGAGGTGACCAAAGCTATAAAAGATAGTCTATCAGGCAAGGCACCGGGCCCGGATGGCATTCCGGTTGACGTTTATAAGGCCGAGTTAGACCTCTGGGCTCCTATGATCACAATATGAAACAATATGGGTTTATATCTTCCTGGCCTGATGCCATAGTCGTAACCATCTTTAAAAAAGGTGACAGGAACGACCCCACCTGCTACCGGACAATCTCACTCTTGGACGCATTGATGAAGGTGGCGGCCCGGATTATCCTGAATAGGATTCAAATCTGGGGGGAGGAAAATCATGTCACCTCGAACCTGCATTATGGTTTTAGATCTGGCAAAGGGACCGTGGAACAGTGTTTAAATTTTGCCCTACTTATTTCCAAATATACCCAGGCAAAGAGCGGAAAGCTTTTTATCACCTTTATTGATTTAAGCTCCGCTTTTGACTGTGTAGATCATGAGTTATTATGGGTAACACTTGCTGAGATGGGCATTGATAGCCAAATTCTATCCTTTATCAAAGAACTATACAGAGGGGCAGGAGCAAGGGTGAGGTACGGCCGCATGGGGGAGTGGTCAGACAAATTCCCTATACAAAGGAGGGTTAGACAGGGGTGCATTTTAGCACCCCTACTATTCACCCTACATGTCAACTCCATTGGACAATATTTTAGGGATTCACAACACGATTACCCCACCATTAGCGGGACCCCGGTACCAATATTATTATACGCCGACGATGGGGCTTTAATGTCGCGGACTAGATTGGGATTACAGGGGACCGTGGAAAATTGTCCCTGTTTTATGCGGGATAGAGGCCTTCAAGAACCGGGTTTTAGAACTCAGCGGCGCCAGGGATAATGCCCGATGTCTTCGGATTCCCCTGCCTTGGCAAACAGAGACACGGGACACTTCTTGATGACGTCAAAGACCAAGTTTATTGGCTGCAACCAGGAACAGAGGTCAACGAAGCACAACATGGGTGGTACGCTAGAGACTGCACAAATTCAAGGAGCGGAGCATCGTCTTTTATGCAAAAAATCACATTCTTGGCTAGCATCGATTACATACAAACTGACCAATGAAACTGTGACATTTCAAACATATCGCATGACGACAATCCCACTTTCCGTTGTCCAGCCCACCAGAAATGACCAAGCAAATTCCAATATTCCTGTTCGATCAGGCCGGACAAACCCATCATAAAGACCTCAACCCAAATCAGTGATTAAGCCATAAAGGAAGGAACAGAAACAGATGAGAAGCAAGATAGAAGGGTGTGTGCATGTACCATAAACTCAGCAATGTCCTGCTCTTTGATCTTTATCTGACCAGCTGCTTAACAAGGAACTGGCTCAGCGAGGTCAGTCTCGGGCAAGGGAGTCAGTTCGACCAGGTCACACAAGAGTCAGCTAAGGTGTACGTGCACCAAAGACTCGTTCGGCCATAGTCATCGGTCTATGTGAGGGCAACCACACAAAATGGCTGCCGCACACAAAATGGAACCTGAGGGTTCAAACAAAATCTCTGAATACGTAGTGTTCTCATTGATCGATTATGACGAAAATACTCGTATACACCGCACTCGTGATTTGCGGTCCGCTGACACCAAAATCGTCTATATCCGGCGACCTTCATTGAACGGGTTCAGAATCTCTGAACCACAGACTCTCAAACCACCGAACCACAGACCCTCATTTTGCCCTTACATAGGCAATAAACCCAAACCCATGTCAGTCTGAATCCAGGTCTATATTCATCAGATCATCAAGATGTTGCTTTAGCATCATCCTAGTACTTAGCAACTCTCTCTTGACAGGTCTCCTCGCACACAAAGTAGCACAGAGGCCACATATAGCAGGAGCACACTGTACACAGAGACAGAACAGGAAAAGGATAGCTAAGACCATCCCAATAACCATCAGAATCTTCCATCCCCACGTGGAAATCAATCCCCAAAACCATCCCATCAACAATCAATATCTATATGTACAGACTCGGAGATCCTATGTAGTTTGGAAATGTGCTGGAAGACTGTTGGAGCGTTGTCTGGAATGAAAACGCAGCAGCTCGATTGAATCAGTTTACACACTCCACCTCTGTCTGCAAGTATGACATCAAGAGCAACTCTATTCTGAAGTGCCATAAGTCGATCCGACTGGAGCTCAGCATCAAGTTAGTAAGGGCACCGGCAGTTTTGACTATGGTGGACTCAACCACTCTCGTCAACTGTCGAATGTTCCTGCTGTTAGCCATCGGTTCCCAGAACGGCAGAAAACCCTTAAAGAAATCTCCCAACTCTTGCCCTGCGGTATCTTCCTTACTGAAGACACCTCTAGCAACTCTCGTCTTATGGTAATCTGCCACAGCTGTAAAAGTGGGAGGCAACAGGAAAGAAACAAAACATGTGCCCGAGAAGTCAGGGGGCAACCATGTGTACGCCTTATCATAACAGATGAAATAGGTACCCTTAGCTGCTAGGAACGCTGGGGAAGTCTGAGACGCAAATACATATGTCTCAGTGCAGACACTCTTCCCTAACTGAGCTCTCGGATTCTTGCCATTACCTTGCAGACACTAACGACCCTGATGGGGCACTATCCAAATCGGTGGAGAACTTTTCGCTCGCTGGTTAACACTCAGACTCACTCCATATCCAGTAACGTTCCAACCAATGTATGCTTGTGTCTCATCTCTCGGGATAGTCTCATAGGAACTAATTCCTCTAATCATGTCGACTATACCCTTAACCAGAGCACTAGTCTTTGGACTATCTTTCATGGAACGTTGGGGATAGACACTCTGAGCATAAATGAACATCGTTCTATATGCCCAAATAGAACCATTGTACCTGAAAGGCAAAACCTGGTAAGGAATACCTTTATCGGTCGTATGGGGCATGAGGCCACAAACCCAACAATTTGTCGTGTTAATAACTAACTGGTGTTGGTGCAGGAGTTGAACAAAGGAATTGTTAGCAAATTCCAGTCTTCTAACTATTTCATGTTCGGGCAGAGGGTGAAAAGAATGAGAAGAAATAGTAGGAGGAGGTATAGGTTGCGTAGGGGGCATAAACGTCACTTGAAAAGAGAATGTCACATATCCAATTAAAAATATCATTAAGCTAAGCAACATAGATGAACATCTTTTTCGGGTCATCATTTTACAGATTTTGCTCTTAAAGCTTATTGTCTCAACAGGTCTCTCCATCTCGAAAAACTCCATCCTCTCTAATTTGCTGCTCGCGGTGGTAGGGTGTTCTATGCTAAGGAATGCTTCTGTCAGCCCAGGGCAACTCCCTTAGGCCAACCAGAACCGTCGACCTAATGTCTTCGGCTTGCACTCCAAAGACTTCGGCAACCGCGACCCTACAGCTGAACCCGAATGGTGGTTCGAAAAACAAAAATCAAAGTAGTTCCTTGGAGGAGAGTCTACCTTAAAAAAATCGTAAAAAAGAAAGAATTTATTTTATTAGTCCAGCGACTCTCGGTCGCAAATTGTAACGCTCTTTGCCAGGCAATGTTTGTTCACGGAAAAGTATCAACAACGTTAAAACGGTTCAATGGAGGCACAGCTTCTTGGAGAAAGATCGTCACTTTCTTGCTCAGTGTTTGTCCCAATCAAACGGGCATCGCTGAATGGCAGAAAACGAGGCACGCTCTCAGTCTCAGAATCAGGAAGTCCTTCCTGGACCCACCGGTCGTACGGCAGAGGCAAAGGGGCCCTTTTGCAATGTACGCTGTGGATCCAGTTCTTTTTACCGTGCACTCGTACTGCAGAACGGGTAGATAACAACACCAAGTAGGGTCCTGTCCAGCGGGGCTGCTTGTTCTTGGTTCGCTGAAAATTCTTCACGAGTACCCACGCGCCGGGTTCAATGGCGTGCCCTGGATCTTCAGAAGCTTGTGGCAATGAATTGTGAACCTGTTGATGCAAAACACGCAATTTAGCCGTCAATTTATACAGGTAGTCAAGCAACACAGGATGTTCCATTTCACTAAATTTTGTCGGCCTCGGCACTCCCCAAATGTTCGCCGGGCGACCGAATACTATCTCATACGGACTCAAACCCATTCGTGAATGCACAGTCATTCTAGTGGACAGAAGGGCTAGAGGCAAGGCATCTGGGCATTATAAACCAGAGCTCACTTGAATTTCAGCTAACTTCAATATTAGGGTGCCATTATAGCACCCGACTAGACCAGCTGATTGGGAGTGATTTGCAGCGTGAAACTTCTGCCGGATACCAAACCCGTCACATACTCTCTTCATCACTTGACCCACAAATTCACTCCCATTGTCACTCCAGATCATTCTCGGCAAACCGTACCTAGGGAAGAACTCCTTAATAAGGGCTTTTGCTGTGGACAAGGCAGTATTGTCCTTCAAAGGGTAGGCTTCCACCCATCTAGAAAAAGAGCAAACAACCACTAACACATACTTTAGGTTGTTGCACCTCTCCATGTGGATGAAATCTAGCTGCAAAGCCTCAAACGGATACGTTGGAGGAGCAAAATGACCATCTGGAGCTGGAATTCCCTTACCAGGATTGTACATCAAACACACCTTACAGTTCTTAACCAGATTCTCTGCACACTTAGGAATTCCAGCATTCTGCCAAACCGGGGCCAACAACTTGCAAATCCCTTTCACGCTAATATGGGCCAATCCATGAGCCATTGTAACCACTGGAAGCACATACGCATCGGGTAACAACCATCTTTGATGCTCTGACAAATCAATCCAACAACCATTCAAATCCAATTTACCTTTACTCTCTCTCCATTCATTCAACTCTTTCTCTGTGGCTTCAGCTTGGATGGATTTCACACTCTCAATCGTATCTTCACACATACTTCCATCTGGAACCCATCTCGCCGGACCTGCAACATACATTCGACTCATCACATTTCTCGCAGTTTCTTTCGCGACTTCATCAGCAAACGCATTACCACGACCAACATCATCCATAACTTTCTTATGCGCACTGCATTTCACAATCGCTACTTGCAACGGCAAAGTAAGTGACTCAAGAAGTTCATTCACCAACTGACCATGCTGGATCTTAGTTCCGTGTGAAGTCAGGAACCCACGCTCTCTCCACAAATGTCCAAAACTATGAGCCACACCAAATGCATACTGGCTGTCAGTGTACACAGTCACTCGTTTTCCTTTCGCCAACACACACGCTCTCGTTAATGCAATCAACTCTGCTGCTTGCGCTGAATTATGTGGGATACTTGCAGCTTCAACAATGGTATGCAAAGTCATAACAGCATATGCCGCAACCGTATCACCATTCGGAAGCTTGAAGCACGAACCATCAACCCACAAAGTACCATCACATTCTAGAAGAAGAGTATCCTTAAGGTCTATCCTCCCTTTCGTTTCTTCCTCAGTTCTAAGGAAACAATCATGTTGTTCGGTATCGTCTGACTCAATTGAAATTGGCAACAACATGGCTGGATTCAACGTGTTGCATCTCTTTATATGCACATGACTCGCTAACAAGGTCAATTCGTAACCCGACAACCGAGCACTAGTTAAGTGCTGTGTCTTGGTACGATTCAACAAGGTATCCACTGCATGTGGAACCATCATGATCAGTGTATTGTCCATCACCAAACCAGCAGACTGTCGAATCGAAACAGCCGCTGCCGCTGTAGCTCTCAAACAACTCGGCAACGCTCTAGCTACCGGATCCAAAGTCGATGAAAAATAAGCACATGGACGCTGCTTATCGCCAAACTGTGGAGTCAAAACTGACAATGCACATACCTCTCTCTCGTGGACATACAATGTGAAAGGCTCACTGTAGTCAGGGGTACCCAACACAGGAGCTGAACACAACTCATTGCACAATTCTGAAAAACTCTTCTGACATTCGTCAGTCCAAGGAATAGGATTCGGAGTATCCTTAACAGTAAGAGCTATCAAAGGCTTCGCAAGCAACGAAAAGTTAGGGATCCACTGTCTACAGTACGATGTAATACCTAAGAAAGCGCGCACTTCTCTCTGTGTCGTAGGCACACTCATTTTCGCTATCGCTTAAATTCTTTCTGGGGTCAGTTTCCTTCGCTCCTTCGATAAAAGGTGACCTAAGTAGGTAACTTCTTGTCGACAATATTGCAACTTTGAAAGAGAAACCTTATGATGGAAATCAGACAAATGGTGTAACAACGACAAGGTAGCCTCTCTACAAATCTCTTCATTGTCAGCAGCAACTAACAGATCATCAACGTACTGAATAAGAGCAGCACCATCAGGTAAAACCAACAAATCAAGTTGCGTCTTCAAAGCTTGACTATAGATCGATGGACTCTCACAATAGCCTTGAGGAGCGCGCTTAAAGCGGAAACTTCATCCTCCTAAAGAGAAGCCAAAGATATCTCTACTTTCCACGGCAATCGGGATGCTGAAGAAAGCATTCTTCAAGTCAATCACCGAAACCCACGTGGCTGTAGCCGGGATCAAAGTCAGTAAAGCGGTGATATCAGGTACAACAGGAAATTGCGGTACAACAATCTTATTCACCTCGCGGATATCGATAAAAAACCTATATACAGGTGGCTGTGAAGAATCAGTTCGTTTCAAAACAGGCAAAACCGGACTATTGCACACATTACCTCTCGTTTCCTCAATCACACCCTTTTCAATCAGATCATGGATGATCGCTAAAAGTGCTCTTTTGTGCTAAATATAATTTACCGTACAGAATTTCCGTATAATTACTGACAAGTACAAGAATAGCTCAATCAAATGAGAGGCAGAGTCTGTGGTATCTGAGTCATACTGGCTTTAATTGGGATGGCTCGAGCCATGGAAATCAATTCCATCAATACAAGGGTTCGGGGGTATATGCAATGATGGCAGAAAGATGTCAACGTTTTATTAACAGTACATGGCATATATAGTAAAACTGTATAACGGCGATGGATACAGTAGGCGTGACAAATGAAAAGTATATGATAAGAACACATGTGCGTAGCAAAAAGGCGTGTACAAGGGTGTGCACGGAGGCGTGTGCTGGAAACGTCACAGACAGTGTCATAAGTGGGTAGGTGCGTAGAGGATTCTGCAAAGTCAGCTGAAACCTATAACCTGGGTGCGCGCGCAATTAGCATGACGTGTGATTGACGTGTATCTGGGGAGAGCTGAGGGTCTGACTTTTAGTACTAGTAGAGGAGACAAAAGTCGGGCATGTCAGATCGACCTGTTCCTATAACATATCTGATATCTTGTATTTGGGGGATGTTTAATCTGAAGTAAAACGTCTCTCGGGCAGAGGCTATTCTATACTGAATGCTAGAGCGTGCATATGTGTCTACGTGTCTACGTGCGGGGCCATGGGCCTACTATGGCAACGGGAGCTATGAATTACTTGGAGGAGACAGGAAGGCTTGGCCCTTTGTTCTGCAGCCGGGGATATGTTTACCTAAATCACTAGACAGGAATGTATTTTCGAGGAGGCTGAACAGATAACTTGAAGGCAAAATACTGTCTTGGCAGGCAGGCCAGGTTGAGCCAGGCACTGCTTCGCTTGGCAGGAAGTAAGGCAGAGGTCAGGGATACATGTCATTGCTGCAGCTTTCAGAGGCAGAAAGCAGAAAGGGTTCAGAGACAGAAATCAGGGCCTAGCTCGGCAGAGCCAGGAAAAACGTAAAAGTGTACCATGTAAAGACGTTGGCATGGTATGGTTAGGAACTGAATTATCGATCCATTCATGGTGGATCTGAAAGAGGACATGTTAACGTTGGACGCAAATGTATTTGCGTCTTCATATTCAGTCATGGAGGGAAATTACATGTACTTTAAGCACGCACATGGAGACGTTGGGGTACACGTAGGGGACATACTTGACCATAAAAAATTTCAATTACCTCACTTTCACCATCACTTGAAATGCGGTACTTTGGAATGCGTGGCAATCTAGCATTCGCCTTCAACGTCACAACATATGGCAGAATCTCTAAAAGACCCACATCGTTCGGACCAGTAGTCCAAAGAGAATCAGGAAGCGAAGACAATTCAGGTGGAAGTCGATCTTTAGACAAATACATCGGAGAGATCACTCTCTTACCCAATGTAAGATGTACTCCCGAAGGAGAACAATATAGCGTTGCATACAATCTCTTCAACAAGTCCAATCCCAACAAGTTCTCATCACAACCAGTCGTCAGAATGAGGGGTGCTTCGAATTCACAAGGTCCAACAGAAATAGACAACGGACTAGAAATCGGATTTGTAACCGGGGCGCCAGAAAAACCTACTGAAACATTCTTTAAGCCAGACAAAGGTGCGCCAGGGAGTTTAGAGTGCATAATAGTACTCTTCGCAGCACCAGTATCCAACAGAAAATGCTCTGACACACCTGATGCAATCACTTCAACATAGGGTCCACTCTGATCTTCTGGAACTAAAACGACTCCCTCTCTTTGTCTATGGCTGTCCTAGAATCATTACCATCCACATCCTCACCTTCAGCATAGTAATCGTCCGCATAGTACTGTGGCGTCCTACCAGACGCACCATTCTGCTGATCAAAGCTATTCATAGAATTCTGTGGAGGCAAAGAACGCGTATTCTGACCACGACCTCTACCTCTAGGAGCTTGTTGAGCACCTCGAACTCTCACACCAGAAGCACCATTTGTACGCTGTAACTGAACCGGACTACTACTCTTGAAATGGCCCTCTTCTTTGCAATACGCACACTGATTAGGACCTATGGGAAAACGCTGTTGAGAAGACTCGAACCTTTGTGAGTTTCTCTGATATTGCTGAGGCTGCTGATAATCGCGCTGATTATTACGGGGCGGATAAGCTTGCTGTAGAAGAACTTTAGTCTTCAATTCCCTAGTCTTCCTATCCGATTTCTCTATCTCATCCTTGTTCCTATTTTCATAGTACTGGGCAGTAGCCAAAATCTGTGCTGACGTAGAAACAGCCCAAGCACTCTCAGAATCCTTCAACTTATTGCACAATTCAGGAAGCAAATTATGAACAAACTTGTCAATGAACAACCGTTGACCACCTTCGGTACTCATGTCCTGACCACTGTGGTCTACAAAGGTCTCTTCGAATCGCGTGAAAAAGTCGGACACAGTTTCATCTTTCTTCTGCTTACACGCAGACAACTTGTCCCAATTAACATGCAAAGCAGGCATCAGAGTCTTCATATAATTAATTATCCTACCAGGGAGTTCAGCAATTATATCTTCAGGCTTAGCGCCACCTACTTGTCTATCATCCGCAGCTCCAAGATTGTTCCATTTATCGCCTAATTCCTGCGCATGATCCGAATGACCAATCTGTCCCCAAAAAGGCTGTGGAACAACATTCCCAAACAACATATCTATATCTGCCAGATTCATAATACATGAATCCGCAGTCTGAGATAGCTCCTTATAAAACCCTGCTGGATTTTTGCGCGGATCAGGCAAAGTCTTCTTAAGGGCTAAAACTTCAGCATGCTTCCAAGGAACATGTACCCAAACACGCTGAAAGTCTCCAAACTGGGGGAACCTCAAGCATCGGATATTGACGCGCCTTCCTCCTAACTGACGAATCAGGCTCAAACAGTCGCTCAGAAGGAGATTCATTCCTAAACGACAACAACGTCCTAACTGCTTTCTCAACCTCGAGACCCACAACAGTCCCTTTCGCAAACTCAGAACGTATACGATACAACTCAGGCGGAGTTTGACCTACCTCACTATCTTCCCATTGTTCACGAATGAAAGAACACATCATATCAAAAACGTATCTTTGTTTCGGTGCTTCCCATTGAAGGAAAACATCCATAACACCCTCAAGATCATAGTGCGAAGGATACAAAACCCATTTATGCGCTAAGTGATCTAACACTGTCTTTTCATTAGCATCAGGCAACTGACTACGCGATTGCCTACGCTCGACAACAGGAGACATACCCAATCATCCTCTGTCGAGCAGAAGGAGAAGGTGACAAAAGAACAGGAGACGGAGCAGAATGCGAGGAAACCAGAGACGAAACAGTAACAGGAGGAGTATACAAGACAGGTGTAGGAGTAGCAGACGAAGGAGGTAGCAAAGGCGGCGGCCCTTGAGAAGGCTGCACCAAAGGAATAGGAGCCAACGGAAGAGGAGCTGGCTGTTGAGGAATCGCAGGTGGCAAAGCAACCGGAGGTTGCGCAACTACAACTTGTGGCGGTGCCGTAGCATTTTGTGCATAAGGGGGTGGCGAACTCAATAGATGCGACATTAAAGGATCTTTCACAAGATCTTTCTTCTCTTCTTGTTGTTGAGGTGGCAAAGCTGGGTAGCACTTATCTACCGCTAGTTTACGCTGCCTAAGCATCTGTTCGCTCTCTTGTTCTTCTTCATTATCCCTAAACTGTATAGCAGCTTGCACCATTGACATACCTCGTTCTCGTTTATTTTTCTTTGCTAACTTAATTTCTTTCTGTTTGGCTTCCTTTCGACATATGCGGAAGGAGTCAAACATTGCCGGCTGGGCTTTCTTTTTGAACAGTTTAACTTCGAGATTGTCTAGAATCTCTGTTTCAAAGCTACCATAATGGGGCCACTGTAGGACACCGTCTTTACCCATATTTAATTATACGCGATGGGGCCCACTCCATGTTTTACGTAAAGATCATAGGTCGGAGTTCCAATCGAAGGGATCCTCCAATTGGGAATCCTTAGTACAACCAAAACCAAATATCTTTCTAAGTCTGCTAAGACCAGGGAAATCTCAAAACGGTAGTCTTGTGAATACACGAGTCCCTCGGCTTTGAGGCCTGCAGGTACCAAATCAAAGCGATCCCGAAGGATACCAAAACAAAACAAAGGACTGGGAGACGCTCCACTCATACTTAACTGAAATGTCGATGGCGTCACCAGAAGACCCGTCTATTGTCTCGCTCTACAAATCGTCTAACGGCTCCAAGACAGGGCGACAGTCAGGGCAGCAGTCCTTCGTAGCCGTCGTAAAGCGGGGAACCTCGCAGCAAAGACTTTTGGACCACGACGACATACAGGGGTCGATGAAGTGGCAGGCCTTCCTCCAGAATTTCCACACGAAGCTCCTCACGATCTTCGGGCTTGGACCGTTACCGCTGAAGTCGCCCTACGTTGGTCGCCAACTGAAGAACCAGGTTTTAGAACCCAGCGGCGCCAGGGATAACGCCCAATGACCTTGGATTCCCCTGCCTCGGCAAACAGAGACACGGGACACTTCTTGATGACGTCAAAGAGCAAGTTTATTGGCTGAAACCAGGAACAGAGGTCTACGAAGCACAACACGGGTGGTTCGCTAGAGACTACACAAATTCAAGGAGCGGAGCATCGTCTTTTATGCAAAAAATCACATTCTTGGCTAGCATCGATTACATACAAACTGACCAATGAAACCGTGACATTTCAAACATATCGCATGATGACAATCCCACTTTCCGTTGTCCAGCCCACCAGAAATGACCAAGCAAATTCCCATATTCCTGTTCGATCAGGCCGGACAAACCCATCATAAAGACCTCAACCCAAATCAGTGATTAAGCCATAAAGGAAAGAACAGAAACAGATGAGAAGCAAGATACAAGGGTGTGTGCATGTACCATAAACTCAGCAATGTCCTTCTCTTTGATCTTTATCTGACCAGCTGCTTAACAAGGAACGGGCTCAGCGAGGTCAGCCTCGAGCAAGGGAGTCAGTCAGGTCACACAAGAGTCAGCTAAGGTGTACGTGTCCCAAAGACTCGTTCCGCCATAGTCATCGGCCTTTGTGAGGGCAACCACACAAAATGGCTGCCGCACACAAAATGGAACCCGAGGGTTCAAACGAAATCCCTGAATACGTAGTGTTCTCATTGATCGATTATGACGAAAACATACTGCACTCGTGATTTGTGGTCCGCTGACACCAAAATTGTCTATATCCAACCACCTTCATTGAACGGGTTCAGAATCTCCGAACCACAGACCCTCAAACCACAGAACCACAGCCTAAGAGTGAATATATAAAAAACCTATACAATGTCCTGTGGGCAAGGTACAAAGAGGGCGCCCTATCCAATTTTCCTCGATGGGAAGAGAATTGAAACCACAGATAGGTTTTCTTATCTAGGCGTTAACTTCGATAGGAGGGGAAGTTGGCAAGCAGCAGTAAGCGCTAGACAATTAGCTTTCCCACGTACTATCGGAGCCTTGAGTAATTTTGCGGCCAAATGAGGGGGAAAACCAGTGAAAGGATGAATATACATTTATAAAGCTAAACGTGTTTCAACAGCTACATACGGTGCTGGCCTGTGGACGCTGGAAAATGCGCAGACGATACAACGCTGAGAAAATCAGTTTATTCACCATCTACTAGGTGTGCCCAAATCTACTTCTACGTACATGCTACATATAGAAGCCAGCCTCCCATATATTTCTGACATCATAAGGATTTTCCCCATACGTCTCCGACATAAGGTTTGGGTCACACGCTAGACCGCATTGAACAGAGATTTAATTAATGATTGTCTTTCCCTCAATGGAGTAGCCATTATCAAATGGCTGCCCTATATAAGAAACATGCTTAACGAGATAGGACACCCGGAATTCTTTGCTAGACCAGCTAGTATGGAGGAGGTATTGAGAGGGTCGCTGAAAAAGGTGGCTCTTGACCATCTAGCGAGTTTTAGGTGGAGTTCAGAAAAAGGGAAAAATACCATCCTTAGATATCAGCAAATTACCGCCCACGAGGGTCTACAAAGGTATCTTATCTTTGTGTCAAGCCCTTACGCTCGCATGCTATTGACTCGCTTTAGGCTAGGCACTTTTTTTCGTCTGATTACTTTTCCCCTTTGTAACAATTGGTCCATGGATAATCTCGTATGCCTCTGTGAGGATACTTCTCATCAATCAAACATACATTGTGTCCTGTTCTGTAAATTTTATCACCTACCACGAAGGGCTTTCCTGTTACCCGTCCTTAGAGCATGGGGGATTCGAACTTGTACATTACCCTTTCTCAAGCTGCAACAGCTAGAAGAAGATCACGTTATACATGCAGAATCTAGCTTTTTGAAACTTACGATTACATTTCGGAACACAATGTGATGTTTTAGTAACATGTTTTAGTAACATAATCTGTCTTAAATGTATAATATCAAGCTTTTAACCAGTTGAGTATATTGTAAAATGTGTTTTTATATTATTGGTTTTTATGATTTTGAATCTTGATCTGATTTGACTTTGTTGAGGCTGGCGTTAGAAAACAGTAACAACTTTGCCTGACTTTAATATGTTGTCTGTAGTGACTCTAACATCACAATGCAGGAAGGGATTGGTGTCACTACAACGCATGCTTTTACATCGCATGCCTTTACAACGCGGTTTTTACCACGCAGTCCATTACAACGCATAATGCTTTTAGGCGCTGGATAGTGAATTATTTAATTTACTATTCCAACTCCAGTCCCCGTGGATAGCAGGGAAGGTGTTGGATAGTAAATTAAATATATTCCCTATCCTAGAGCGCCCCCCAGCGCAATGCGTTGTAATGGTATGCGTTGTAATGGTTGCGATGTAATGGTAGTGCGTTGTAAAAAATGCGTTGTAAGTGATGTTCCCCGCAGGAAGTGGCAACTAAAATTATACCACTGAGGGGGGGAGAGGTCCTGAAATAATGAGGTGGGAATTGGCCTTGCTTCTTCTGCAGTGCCCTTGCGAGCCATGGACGGTTCCTGGGGCTCAAGCATAGACTGTGACGTAACGGTTAATGAAAGAGACTAGGAATTGGCTTCTCAACAGGTACAGCCTCTCTTGCTGGGCTACACACAGAAAAGCCCATGTGCTGGGTTGCTTGCAAAGACAGCACTCCTGTCACAGTGTGGGTTAAAATAACATGATTTGCTTTTAGGCCACCCACTTCCCAGCATGCCGCTTCTTTTGAAGTGTGTTCATGTAGCCCATTAGACCAACCTCGGACAAGCATAACAAGGCGCCAGCCCATCGATCTTACATGACCGAATCACCCAAGTCTTTTTTTTTTCAACCCAAGAACACACTGCTTTCTGGGATTTGCAGTTTCGCTTTTAATATCACAAAACAGTCTAAAAAAACACACCCACAATTTATGAATTATTAATAGTCGTCTCAGAACTTGCTGAAATTGTCAAATGTGCATCAAGATCAATTTTGCACAGAACACGCAATGCGTTTAAGGTGGAAGGGTTGTGTTGTTTATGCTAGTGCATGCATCCTCTGCCCTAGAACAATGCACTGCTAGTAGAGTTTCCACTTTTTTCAGAGAAAAATAGTGACCCTTTATCATGTTTTGAGATTTTAATAGGGCCAAGAGCATGTACTCAAATATGATTTTGTGCAAAATGTTCTCTATTCTTTTTACATCTGGCTTGATGGTGCAGCTGTTTTCAGAAGTAATGTGATCAACATAAAACAATCATTGGCAAATCCAAATGCCCAAGCTTTTGGCTTTGTCAATGTGAATATATTTTATCCATGATGTCAACAGCACATCTGCTATTCAGCATAGCTGAAAGTTACTGAAAGCTCAGAATTTATGTTAGGCATGTTTCCTGCACATTGTTTGCCCACCCCCACCACCCCTCCAAGATCGTTGTCAGAACACTGTTGATAAATGTATCTCCCTTGCGACATCCCTGCGGGCGTGCAATGGGAGATTGGACCCTGACCGCCCAGCAATGGCAACCTTTAATCAGGCAAACAAAACAACCATCATTGACTACCTAATGGTGGATGCCAAAAACTGGGATAAGCTGAAAGAATTTAGTGTCATTCAAAGACAGGACAGTGATCACAATGCCCTGGTAGTAACTTTCAAACCAGGGTCATTTGAACTAATCACCCCTGACCACATACCTGCCACAATGACACTTCCCCTCACGCTGACTAATAACAGAAGGAGGGTTAAGTGGCCCCACCTTGTAGATTCAACCTCGAAGCTTGCCAAAATCTACCAACTCGCTATCCCTTTTATAGCGCAGATGGGTGACTCGCCGGGCTGGCAGCAGGCATTAGATACGCATAAACAGCTAGTTGAGGTACTAGGGGATGTGTTCTACCCCATAAGTAGAATTAAGAAGCATGATCCAAAAACCCACCCCTGGTTTAATGATGCATGCAGGAACTCAAAAAAGGAGCTCCTTGCGGCAATCAAGGCAAAAGACAGAGAGAACATTAAGGCAGCTAGACTGATCTATAAAAAGGAGTTGACCCGGGGCAAAAGAGAGTGGGAAGAAGCCAGGTGGGAGGAACTCAGAGGTGCCCTTGTGACAAAAGATGCCAACTATTCTGGGCATTAGTAAATTCCGGTACAAATGATGGTGGGGGGATCCCTCTACCAAATATCCCCCCCTCAGTGTGGGAGGCGCATTTCTCTGCACTCTATACTAGCCCTGTGCCCAGTTACAGTGACCATTTAGATAGGTCTGGGATGTCAGAGTTAGAACTTCCCTCCTGGGTCTCTCCTGCCCAAGACCCCCCGCACGAGTACCGACTGCGGGGGGCCTCGAGCATGGAACACCAGGTAGACCATAGGGACATCAAGGTGAGGATGGCCCCGAGAAGTGGTGAGAGTATTTCAGTAAAGGAGGTGGAGACTGCAATTACCAGACAACTCCCTAACAAAGCACCAGGCCTGGATAGGGTACCGGGTGACCTTTTTCGTTCTCAGCCAAAGATTTGGGCGCTGTACCTAACTGTATTGTTTAATGCGGTCTTACAAGGGGCAAAGATACCTGACACCTGGGCAGGGGCCAAGATCGTCCCCATTTTCAAGAAGGGGTGCCCTTTGGAGCCGTCAAATTATAGACCAATCAGTCTCTTAGACACTACCCAGAAACTGATGGGCCGGATACTCCTGGATAGAATACTGGGATGGGCGGAGGAGCATGAAGTAATAACTACCCTCCAGGCCGGTTTTAGATCAGGGATCTCGACCACGGACCAACTCTTTAGGCTGCAGGCCCTTTTTTGGAAGACCGTAAGTGTCGAGGGTGGCAGCCTCTACCTGGTCTTCGTAGACCTGCGGGCCGCTTTCGACCTTGTGCCGAGGGAAGGTTTATGGAGGGTCTTAAAAGATCTTGGCCTTCCTCCCTATCTATTGGAGGTCTTGAAGCGGTTTCATGCAGGGAACTATGCCCGGAAGAGGTGCGGGAAGAACGGGGAACTATCTGCACGTTTCCCTGTAACTAGAGGCGTACGCCAGGGCTGCACCCTGGCTCCCACGCTCTTTAGTCTCTATATAAATGGCCTGGTGGGGGAACTTGAGAGAGTCAGGGATAGCGATGCCCCTTGGTTGGCGTCAGGTCGGGTGCCTGGTCTGATGTTCGCAGATGACACCTTATTGTTGTTGCGAACATCAACAGGCATCCAGCGGGTTCTGGACGGTTTGGTCTCATTCTGCACCTCGAGGGGACTCGAGATCAATTTAGAGAAAACAAAATTTATGATCTTCGGTCTCTCGAAACGCACTCGATCTAACCCCACATTAAACGGCATCCCGCTCGAAAGGGTGAGAACTTTTGCATACCTGGGGGTCACTTTGACTGAGGACTTTGGTTGGGGCCCTCAGGTATCCAAATCTACCCTAAAGCTCTCACAGATTTTAGGGGGCATAGGTAAGTTTCAGCGGACAACGCAATTTAAGCCAGTCTCCCCAGCGCTTGAAATCTACAGTGTTCAAGTTAGACCTGCTGTAACTTATGGTGCAGAACTTTGGGGACATTCGAGTACAGCAAGCCTTCTCAGGGTTGAACGGGCCTTTATGAGGAATTTGATTGGTCTACCCCAAAGCACCCCGCTCATACCCTTGAGATTTGACCTAGGTGAGGAGCCCATCTCTGAACTATTAGCGGCCCGACCCCTCCTGTACTGGAGAAGGCTCTGGACAGTACCGGAGCTTGCAGATTACAGAGCTGAGTTCGCTGCTGTCTGGGGGGCGCTGAAGAGCAAGAAAATACCCTGGTTGCTCCATATTAAAACTATTGCCTATCGAATAGGAATGCCCCAAATATGGGAGACTCCGGCGGAGAGTTGTCCAGTGCTGAGGAGAACTGTACTGCTGGCCTCTCTGAGGCACTACAACCTAAGTTTGCTGCACGTTCGCCATGTATGGGCAGGTTGTCTTCGGAATTTTTGCAGGTAAAACTCGTGCCCAGTAGGGAGGAATTTCTGGATCAAATAGAACCACACCCTGCAAGAAAATTATATACACAATTAAGGCACGGCTGCCTGCCACTTGGGACACTGACCTGCAAATGGGCAGGTCAAGAGGAGGGAATCTGCCCTGTCTGCAACAATGGCAAAGTAGACATTGCCCATGTTTTGTTTTTTTGCCCTGCTTATAGCGTAATCCGGAGAGCCTGGCTGGTACCACTATGCAGAAATCTGGGACAAAAACATTGTGCTCAAGCCATTAGAATTTTAAAATATGATACATCCCCCATTATTGTGTTCTCGGTCTCCTGCTTTTTGTACGGTATGTGGCGCAGAAGGTCCACTTTGATTAATTGCGACTAATTTTTAATGATGGCCATTTTTCGTGGATAGTTGATTGTTTAATAATCTTTTAACTGCTGGTTCTTAATTATTTATGTATTTTATTGTATGTACATACTTTGCTTGTGCTTTTATGGTCGTTGACCGAAATAAAGTTATCACGATACAATACGATAAATTTATGTTAGGATTGTCATTCTGTGCCATGTTTCCTCACCCCCTCTGCTTGGAGATCCCTGCTTTTTACGTCTCGCTAGAGCCAGCTCATGCGCTGTTCTGGTGAGACATTTAGTAACTGGCTTTTTGAAGTGCTACCAAAGGCTTTCTCCAGCCTCCAGTGACCGGTTATGCGCGCTGGCACTTATGAGCACAAGTGCCATCTCGCGGGCACCCTAACAACCGTGATTGTTTTCCCTTTCGCGGCGCCGCCATCTGCCTTTCCTCGCTCTGCTTCTCCCACACCACAGAACGCGTCCCGTTTCATGGCCACGTGGCCCCTTCTTTTATGGCCACGCGGCCAATGCTTGTTAATGTTAAAATGCGGTGGCTATTTTCAGCCACAACTCTCGGAAAGCATGATCATCTTCATGGACACTTTTTTGTTTTAGATAAAAACAGCGCTCGGACGCAATTCAAATTCCAATTTCACATGCATTGAATGCGTCTGCTATTTAATGGTATGGTTGGGGAACTGCCAAGGGCTGTTTAGTAAATTGTTTTAGTGAAAGTAGACAGTGAATGTTTTGAAATGAAAAATGTGTAACAAACACGTCGCCTACTGCTTGCTCCACAACACCTCAACCTGCCAATAGCATCGTCCGAATGCTGCGTGCCTAAAGACAAGCTATAACTTCAATCTGCAAAATTATTGTTGCAGGTAAGTGGTTGCTTTAGTGGGAAGAAACATAGTTATATGCTTTGCATAACTTATAAGATAAGTGAAAATTATGTTAGTTCGTCCCCAAGATCAGCGACAGCAGATGAAGCGAATCCAAAACACCTCTAAACCAATCACACTGCAGTGTCCAACAGGACTCGAAGATTCTAGTGCCTAACAGGAAACCAAGCACCCCCACAATGGCCGACAGCCTCCTAGGAATAAAATTGGACGAGGCTAAATGCCTTATGCAGAAATATCAACAAAACGCATTACAGTGCCAAGCCAGAACCCTAACACCTCTCTACTAAGGAGCTGCACCTCTCAGCCAAATCCATCACTAGTCCCGCTTGACGTGGTACGTAACTTGGTTGCACTCTTTATTCTCTGTTGTATTTTGACTTTCAGATCCAGGTCCATGTAAGTTCAGACAGATGCATTAATATGTCAATCAAATGTCTTCCCCACGCTGACAAAGAGGAAGGCAAACTACTAATTCCGCTACTGGCGATGTATAGAATACAATACTCTATCGTTCTATATTCAAGTATTGTATTATTTTCAATTTGAGCACAAATGATAATGTGAAATCCATCAGCATCAGTTGTATTGGAGGACTCTGGATTTCAGGTTAAACAAAGCGCCGGAGTCAGATTTTTCAACCTCGATAGCAAACATCCAAGGTACATGACAACGCTCTTTCACCTTCAGCAGCCAGGCAGACTCCTGTTCGGATACAAAACAAGCATTGGCATAGCCAATAGGTCTCGCCTTTGGGACCTTATAAGTGTTTAGCCATGCAACATTTGATGTTGTTGCACAAGGGATATTGTGCTGGATAACTGAACACTTATAAGGTCCCAAAGGCGAGACCTATTGACTATGCCAATGCTTGTTTTTCTCTCCAGCCGCAGGTCGCAGCGAGGCTCCCAAACAGGGGGTGGGAGAAGCAGAAGTGGCAACATTGAGTTTCTGGATCTCTAAATTTAGCCAGACTTAAAGGGAAAGGAGCGTAAATGGGGCCGAGATGCACAAGGAGGTGATCTGTGTGCAGAGAGAGGAGGGTGCCGCATGCTTCAACGCAGTGCCCCACTTGCAGATCACGGGACGCTGTTCCTTAATTTATGTTACGCGTGTTTACTGTGCCTTGGTTGCCCGCCTCATCTGCTCCGAGATCGCTCTGTTGACACCAGGGCTGCTTAGGCTATCCTAACCTGGCTAACGAATACATTTGAGACCACACAACAGCAGTGTTTCTGTCAGTTATTAAAGTCACTGGGCAGACTAACCTTCATCGAAGTAAGCTGTAGGGGTGGCAATTCTCTGGTTATTTATGGTTGTGTTGTGTCTGCAGAAATTTCCTACAAGCCATGCTTCAGTGAAAGAGACTGCATAGCTTTAATCCGACGTGCTCCAGATCACAGAAGAAATAAATATTATGCTGGAAGACAGAATTAGACATGGAAAAACAAAGAAACATATCATCATTATTGTGTATCCTAAAGGTTTGCTAATGTGTTTGCAGTATGAAAAACGTTACTTTGATGCTGTACATAAAAAACATTTGAGTGTATCCTCCTTCCAGAAAAATGTACCAGGAAGTAGCAGGTGCATTCAGTGGAAATTATTTGCATTTAATACATACAAGCACTAATTGTCTGTAGCATATGTATACTCCCTCTGTGTGTAAGGTATGTTGAACTAATTTGTCATTAAATTGATAAAGATCATTGAAATAGCACAATGCAAACTGCATTGGTTTTTGGCACTGAAAATTGTTTTTAATTACTACACAAATGATAGGAAATTATTTTATGAACTTATGAGAAAGGCAAACTTGAATTACATCCAGCAACGATTTAAACATATGACTTGCAAGTTACATGTAGCTGTTCACAGTGGGTGCGCAAACCTTTGACCTACTTTTTCAAAGTGGGAACCTCTAATTTTCAGTTCACATAGGTATACATTAACCAACTGAGCTATCTAACTAAGACAAGAACTTCTGCCCTGAAAGGTTACCTGCTGTGCTCTGCAGTAGGTACAGTAAAGGTTTCAACTATGTTATGATCTGACTAAAATCTGTAACTGACCTATACAAAATAATGATGAATGGAATGTTTGAATTATTCTCAGCCATTTGCCCCACCCTAGTCCATCATTATTTTGCACACCATGTCACCTCACTTTGGACCAGTGTTCACAATATATTTACATAGTTTACATGGCGGCTCATGTGCCCCATACACGACATCTAACCGTCACCACACTTCTTTTTAGATTTATTGTAAAACATAAAATTGCCATCACATACATCCACTTCACTCCAAAACACAAAAGTAAAAAAACATTTCCATTAAAATGCTAATAGCTTTAACTGTAATAAAAAAAGAAATGCGAGACCTGTTGCATTGCAAATGCTTGTTATGGAAATATTCAAGTGGCATTTTCACAAAGGAAAGACATCCCAGGAAGGCCGCCGGTGCACGTGTGTGTCGCAAAGCACCGCAGACAAACTGATTTTACCTGTATGTGTCATTTGCCATTTGAAGAATGCTTACAGCAAGCTCAAGCAGGAGTGAGCAGCCAGGCAGCAGTGCGCACCAACCGGTTTCTCCATAAAGACATATATATATATTTTTTAAATGTAGTAAGGGAAGGTCTGGGGAGCGACCGATTTGCCAAGGGGTCTAACGACAGAGCAAGAATCGAGGGGCTAAATAGCAGTGTACAGCAGCAGGACACTCACTAAAAAAGCTTGAGCATTTACAACAAATTATAATAAAACATGAATTAGGATGGGTGACAGAACTTCGGATGAGCTGAAGTGAAGGAGGTGGGTGGGAGCAGGGACAGGCGGAGTTTTGAGCAAGATGTGAGAAGCCTGTTAGCTCTTAAGACTTTCAGCTAGATTCAGGAAAGAGCCGTTTTGCGAGTCCTTAATAGCGATTATTAAGGAATCGCTATTAAGGACTTGCAAAACGGGATTCATGTAGGAATCGCTAAAGAAATTGCTATTCCTACACATTCCTTATTTGCGATTAGCAAATTGCTAATCGCAAATAAGAATAACTCCCCATTCATTCCTATGGGCCTAAAGGCCCATAGGAATGAATGGGGAGTATTCCTTATTTGCGATTAGCTATTAGCTAATCGCAAATAAGATAGAATGAATAACTTTTATTGTGTGGTTACTTAAAACCATTACATTAAGATCAAGTATAAAGTTACAAAAGTTTAGAAAAACCACAAAATTCCAGTAGTCAAGCGTATGTTAAAAGTTCCCAAAGTTCGTGAGGGCAAAAGGCCACAGAGTTTCTGGTGACAAGCATTTATAAGGAGTTCCCAAAGTTCGTACGGGCACACGCGGTCCGGGGCCTGAGAGGTCCACCGGGGGTTCGTATGGCAAGGTCTCTATTCCTGCGTGGCCCTTACTGCTGTCAACTCGAGCCGGGTCTGTTGAATACATTTTCCGAATGAGGCCATCTGTTTTACTACGCTCAAGGTGTATAGATGATGGATTGCTTCCTTGACTGTACGTGTCCCAGCATCCCTCAGAATGGGCCTAAGGTAGAGAGTGCGGGGTGCACGTAGGGCGGGGCAGCAAAACAGTAAGTGGGCCAGTGACTCTCGTTTATAGTTGCAGAGTCTGCAATCCCGGACTCCTGCGCCTGCATTTTCCGGGTGATATAGTTCATTGAGCGGCAGGGGGTGCAATCTGTAGGCGAGGATCTTATGGAGTGCTGGGAGGCCCACGGCCTGCGTAAGATGATTTCGAGGATTTTGCGCGATATATGGCAAGCATAAGGACTCATGGAAGGCTCTTTTCCCGAGGGACTCCAGGTCCAGCTCCCGGGAGCGTGCACGCACTTGTCTCTTTATCACTTGTTTGATGGTAGTGTAGTTGACAAAATCTGGGTTCCACGACTCGATCGCCAGGTTCAATCGCGTCATAGCAGCTTCGATGGTAACTGACCACGGGTTCCTTGGTTCCGTAAAGATGTATTTCAGGACAGCCTTTAGTGTGTTATCGCGTGCCGCTGTTGCGAGGTAATAATATTTACTTAGGGCTGCCATTTCTTCCAAAGTTTGTTGGTCAAGGGCGAATTCCAAGCGGATTAGAGTGTTTCTTATACATTTCGGCAGGTGATACAGTCTCTTGTATGCCCCGCAATGGATTTTTTCCAGCTCCTTATTTAATTTGCCTGGGTACGCCTGTTGTGCGTAGTTAAGGGCCGGCATTAGCTTGGCCTTAAGGACTCTTTGGATGGCCGTTGCTGATGGACTATGCATAAGAGCTTGTAGTTTGCATAGGGCGAAGGTGATGGACTTACCTTTACCCTGAACTTTCTTTAAGTGGGCACTGCACGACCCTGATTCGTGAAAGGAAGCCCCTAAGTATAAGTATTTCAGGGTACTGTCCAAGGTTAAATGGCCAAGGCTCCATTTTGCTCTTTTTTTTTGGGGTAGTGCCAAAAAATGACTATTTTTGATTTAGTCGGGTTTGCCACCAGCCTGTTTTTGTTGTTATATATTGCGAGGGCGGTGAGTGCCTTTTGGAGTCCTGTTTTTGTGTGATCCAAAATGACGAGATCGTCCGCATACTGCATGAAATGTATTTTGGTTGCCCCGATCTTTGGTGTTACTAAGGTGGCCCCCTGCAAGGCTGTCTCCATGTCTGCTGTATATAAGTTGAACAGTAGGGGCGCCAACACGCACCCTTGTTTTAAACCGCGGTTCGTGTCTATCTTATCAGTTGCGGAGTCGTTTGAAAGTTTGATTCTTACCCAGGTGTTTTGCTACAGGGATTGTATCGCTCTTAACAGGGAAGGATCAATGTTCCAGTGGACCAGCTTTCTCCAAAGGATGGTACGGTCTACCCCATCGAACGCGGCAGAATAGTCGATGAAGCAGGCAAATAAGGGGAGGCTTTTACGCAACCGTGCTCG
Source organism: Lissotriton vulgaris (assembly GCF_964263255.1). NCBI lineage: Eukaryota > Metazoa > Chordata > Amphibia > Caudata > Salamandridae > Lissotriton > Lissotriton vulgaris. Next base: position 659,799,550 of record NC_141689.1, read on the forward strand.
ATTGATTAGATAAGAGAGTGCTGTGATGTTGTCCGCGGTCGAGGACCCTGATCTGAAACCGGTTTGGCAGAATGGCAGGAGATTTTCTTCACTTGACCAGTCTGTGAGATCTTTCAGGATGGCACTTGCATAAGCTTTACCCTCAATGTCCAGCAGGGCGATCATACGGTAATTTGTTGGGTCTGATTTGGTCCCTTTTTTATAAATTGGGTGCAGGAGCGAGCCTCGCCATGAGTCAGGCACAGCCCCCGACAGCCAACAGTCAGAAAATAGGTGGGTCAGGTTTTCAGACCAGAATTCGATGTTTGATTTGAATAGGTGGCCTGGTAGACCGTTAGGGCCCGGTGCCCCGTTTGCTCGAATTTTTTTCAATATTTTGGACACTAGAGTTTTTCCAGGAGGGGATGTTATGTTAGTAGTTAAAGCCGGGTCCAATTTTTGTGGGGTCGTGTTGTGAGGCTTGATGGTAAGTCCTTCTTCCTGGTAAAGTGCTTTTACGTGGCGAACCCAGACAGATGCCTCGAGGGCGTTTTCTCTATGATTCGTGCCTCGACCAAGGTGACTGATGTAACTCCAAAACTCTTGTGATTTTCCGGGGCTCAGTAGATCGAAAATTTTCAGCCACTGGGCCTCGCAATGATTACGCTTTGCAGCCCACACTTTTATGGAGTGGCTCTTTGCAACCTCTTGCAATTGGATTTTGTTCTTAGTTGTGCGGTTTTTACTATAGGCTTTACGTTTTATGTTTAAGTCCTTTGCACTGGTTTTAATTTCTGCATTGAATCCAAGTGTGGTCGGAGGATGCCAGCGGATTGCCCTGGGTTTGTCTCCACCTCCCCTAAGTTCTGCCGCTAGTGTCAAAGTGATTCCTTCCCATGTGGCTATCATCTCCTGATTGTGTTTACGCGGGGGCCAGCCTGCCCACGTGTTTGCCCAGTTGTTAAAGGTTGCTGTGGCTACCTGCCCCCATTTTATTCTTCTGGGCAGTTTTGTTAATTCTTGGCCGTCCGATGCTCCCACACATATCGGCTGATATCGTGATTGCACCGATAAGTTCATGGTTATTTTTAAAGCTGCGTGGTCGCTATCATTACGTTGGTGAACCATGAAATTTATCATTTTGTCTTGCAGGTTATCGCTTAAGATGATGTAATCGATCGTCGTTTGGTTGTTATGCGTGTGACCGATCAAGGCTCCCGGGGTGTTATTTAAAAGCAATGTGTGGGCCGTCGCCAGTTTGTGAGAGTTTAAGAGTTCATTCAGTGTTTCTGTCCCCCCGCGGTGTTGTTTTTGCTTGGTTGAAACCCCTATGTTATGAATGTTAAAGTCACCGAGGATAATGCAGTCTAATGATGGGTGGCCTAGCAGTAAAGTTTCTAGTTGATTTGCGAGTGTGAGCGAGTTAATTGTGTTCTCCTGCAAGTTGTGGTAGATGTTGATTAGTAGTATTGGTGGGATTCCGTTGGTCGAGTTGGGGAATTTCAGAATACCCGCCTGTAGGGTGTCTGGTAAATCATGTATTTCCAAGAATTCTATGTTCAAGGCATGTTTTATATAGACGCACTTTCCTCCTGATGGTCTTCCAAATATGTTGGTCTTTTTGGCCGCTTTACTATATTCTGCATATCCTCTTAGCGAGAGTGGGTGAGTCAGCCAAGTTTCCTGTGTGCAAATAATGTCTGCTTCCTCCAAGAATTTCACCGCAGCTGGGCTTAGTAGCAGCTTTTTGAGTCCTGAGACATTCCACGTTAGTATTTTTAGACTCTCGGTGAATTTCTCTTTTTTCTTTAGATTTTTTTCTCGCTCGCTAGCAGCATATTGAGATGTACGAGCTGAATTTGCGGGGCGGGCTGTGTTAGGAGCTGGAATTTAGTGCAGATGACAGCCAAGACCAGTCGTTGCATGAGGGGCCCCTGGTTGTGCACAATAGTTTTCCTTGAGTGAGGTTTGTTGTGATCTTAATTGGGGTGCCATCGATTGGGCTGTTGTTTATGCTACCTTTGCACCCCTGGAGAACGGACTCGATTTTTTGCAAATAAGATAGCGATTTCAAGGGTGCCAGGGGTGTCCAAAGGACACCCTGTAGCACCCCATAAATGCAAATTTACACAGGTGTTGCGCACACACATGTCCAAAGGACATGTGTGTGTGTAACATGCAACTGAGAAAAATGCACTAAAGTGCTTTTTTCTATTTTTTCGCTATTTACCACGAAGTCAGACTTCGTGGTAAATAGCAGCCAAATATTGCAAATTCGCAATTTAAAATTGGTTAATGAATTGCATTTAAGGAATCTCTAATAGAGATTCCTTAAATGCAATTCCTCGCAAATATGCGATTTCGCAAATAGCGATTTTTGCATATGGGATGATGAATCCCAAATGCAAAAATTGCGCTCGCCAAGGGCCAGATTCTGAGGATCTGGCCCTTTGCGAGCCGATTTTTCGTTTATGAATCTGGCTGTAAATCAGTAAATGAAAAACAAGCAATAGCAACACCAATCCATAGCAACACCAATCTATTTTGCTCATCTTTACATAGAACGATTCAGAAAAGGGGGTGGTGATGAACAGAGTGTCTGAATTAAGCAGACCACTCTTACCCAGTCCAAAGATCAGGGCTTGATCCATCACCGTTTTTTAGCTCACTGCACCATCCCAGCTAAGAACTTGGCTACATGCAAATTAGTCCAACCCTGGCCCAGTGCATCATGGGAACAGGGCAGACCAAACTACCAAGCCAATTCTTATACTGGGAAGGAAACAATCTTCCGGGGACCGGTTTCTGGCATTTCAGCCGTCTTCGGCCCGGCTTGCTTGAATCCTAATGGTGCAATGAGCAAGGGACTCACATCTGAGTACACCCTTCCACGCTTATGGTGGACAAAAACGATTCAGAAAAGGGGGTGGTGATGAACAGAGTGTCTGAATTAAGCATACCACTCTTACCCAGTCCAAAGATCAGGGCTTGATCCATCACCGTTTTTTAGCTCACTGCACCATCCCAGCTCAGAACTTGGCTACATGCAAATTAGTCTAACCCTGGCCCAGTACATCATGGGAACAGGGCAGACCAAACTACCAAGCCAATTCTTATACTGGGAAGGAAACAAGCTTCCAGGGACCGGTTTCTGGCATTTCAGCCGTCTTCGGCCCAGCTTGCTTGAATCCTGATGGTGCAATGAGCAAGGGACTCACATCTGAGTATACCCTTCCACGCTTATGGTGGACAAAAACGATTCAGAAAAGGGGGTGGTGATGAACAGAGTGTCTGAATTAAGCAGACCACTCTTACCCAGTCCAAAGATCAGGGCTTGATCCATCACCGTTTTTTAGCTCACTGCACCATCCCAGCTCAGAACTTGGCTACATGCAAATTAGTCTAACCCTGGCCCAGTGCATCATGGGAACAGGGCAGACCAAACTGCCAAGCCAATTCTTATACTGGGAAGGAAACAAGCTTCCGGGGACCGGTTTCTGGCATTTCAGCCGTCTTCGGCCCGGCTTGCTTGAATCCTGATGGTGCAATGAGCAAGGGACTCACATCTGAGTATACCCTTCCACGCTTATGGTGGACAAAAACGATTCAGAAAAGGGGGTGGTGATGAACAGAGTGTCTGAATTAAGCAGACCACTCTTACCCAGTCCAAAGATCAGGGCTTGATCCATCACCGTTTTTTAGCTCACTGCACCATCCCAGCTCAGAACTTGGCTACATGCAAATTAGTCTAACCCTGGCCCAGTGCATCATGGGAACAAGGCAGACCAAACTACCAAGCCAATTCTTATACTTGGAAGGAAACAAGCTTCCGGGGACCGGTTTCTGGTATTTCAGCCGTCTTCGGCCCGGCTTGCTTGAATCCTGATGGTGCAATGAGCAAGGGACTCACATCTGAGCAATAGCAACACCAATCCATTTTGCTCATCTTTACATAGAAGCAAGCCGACTGCCATTGGCAATGTTTGTCTTCATAGGCTCAGTGCTTCATAGAACATTCTGAATTATCGCTCCCTTTATCTCATTTTTCCCTGACCTCTCCGACAAGCAGGGTGAGGCCAGATGTTCTCTTAATACCACAAACAGGCGGTTGTTATGGCGTGTTGTACTTCCTCTTGCACAACGTACTAGTGCATCACATTTGCAAAGTGTCATCATCTTGCACCTTCATTCACATGAGCGTAGAGTAGTTCTTTCCATCTATTCATAAAGAACGCACCTGCAGATATATGTTCCTGACTTCATATAAATTGTATAAATTGGATGGGGCTTATTAGCATACCGGTTAAGCATAGTTGCAACGATAGAAAATTATAGTACAGTAGAGTAAATAGGCAGAGGTGGCAGCAAAATTAATAGCTACAGGCCCAGAAAACAATGTGCAATTTTAATATGCTGCATATGTATTTTGAGAGTTAGCTGCATAAAAGGTGCTGGGGTGGTGCAAAGGAGTAGATGAGATTCCCTTCATAGGACCTGAAGCTTACATGGAGGCGAATAGCAAGCAGGAGTTCCTGTTCTTGGGGCAGTCAAAACCTATATTTTAAAAGCAGGCACTAATGCACAGGTTCCACCTGTTCGCCAAGCTCCTGTTACAAATATTGATCTAGCTGTTCCTTATTGTTTGACACCTTCGGCAAAGCAATGGAGTTAGGGTTAATTGCTCTCATCCAAGTGCATCACTGGATCTCACGTGAAGACATGGGAACACTATTTACGCAAAGAAAAGATTTTTGAAAAAGAGGGTCTAGGGGATGATATTTAAAGACCATATAAGCTCCACACCCCTAATCAGATACATGAAATGAAAGAAAGGGGAGCATATAGGTTGGTTTGCCAAATATGTAGTGTAAGCTCAAGAGGACTCTTATCATCAGACAAAGATTACGAAAATCACTAAGGGCTTATATGAATCCCATCAGCCCACCACTTTGGCGGAGCATCATCATCTGGGAAACCTTGGAATAAAGTCTGTGTGCCCAAGCCTGAATGGAATGGCTGTATGACACTAGACTTTTCTCCGGGAAGTAGTGTGACCTCAATGCTCATAAGCCAGTAGTGCTGATGGAGTGCAGTGCAAAGAAAAAATGTGGTACTTAAAAATATCTAGACAAACAGAAAATGTGTTTTATTAGGATCTGGTCGAATGTCAAGATTAAAAACAGCCTAACAGTGTGAAAAAATCACTGTTGTTTAGCAATAGGTGAAAGGTCAACATGTTTCAGCCACAAAAGTGATGTTCACTGGCTTTCCTCAGGACCTAAGAGAAATGTAATGCTACTGCAATAATATACAAAGTGATACTCAACAAATTAATTCCTAAAAGGACTAAACATAAGTGGTTCAATCACCACCCTACTAGGACCAAATGTGTATCATGGCAGCTAGCAAGTCCATAAGTGATCTTCTTTCCTGTAGTAAAGTAGAGGAAAATTTAGAGAAAATAAACAAACATCCTAATGAGCAAACAACAACAACTTCAAATTAGCTTTGAAAGCGAAGAGGCAAATACTTAAAATATTTTTGAATTTTGCAAGTAGGGGTACTATATAGTTACCCCCCCAGAAAAGATTTCTTCTTGACATAGTTGTCTAAATACAGCCATTGACAGGCTCTTAAGTTTACTCACCCAGCTTTGTGTGGGAGAAAGCCTCAACTCACCCGGCAACGGTGTGGTGAATAAGGCCCTGCTCTGTTTGTGAATAAACAGAGAAGTACAGATTAGAAAACTAGAAATGCAACTCTGTAAGTCACAAACCTATTATGAAATAGAACTTCATTATTCACAGAAATATTGGCAATCCGCTTGAGGGCTGACGCAGGATTCCTGATGAATAAGATGTTAATACACTATGTTATCTGCATATGATATTGTTATTCACGATAACCATGCACCTACACAAAGGTCCTTGTCGCAGTAAGTTAGTAATTGAATTTGGGCTTGGTTTTTTGTGGTGTTAGTGGAGACATGGGTCAGTTAGACAGTTATTAGGGGCCCCACTCGTCTATGTATAACTGAACCAAACTGCCTCTGGTCCTAATCACGCAGCATTTATTGAAAATCAGAAATGTACAGCCCAATAGGAGCTTATGCTGCGTGGATAAAGTAGTTCCAACAATGGAGGAGGAAGGAAAAGACACTACGATAGTGTGCTGGCCTACTTGTCCGTCGGTACCTCTGATGGAAACCTGGCCGAAGGGGAGTTACCGGACGAACGACAGGCCCCCTTAAGTACCATCGCTGTTTGGATAATGTGCCCAATGATCACGTTCTAATTGGCCGTGACGGCCAAATCAGAAAACACCTCCCGAGATCAGTGTCCCACACATAACTGACGGGTAATCAAATGAGAGAGACCCCTTGCACACCAGGGGAATAGGGTACTAGTAAGTAGTATGAGAAAGGAGATCCCTTGGTGAAAATGAATGCCCCACAACAAATAGAAAAGGGTGAATTGGTGGCTATGCTCTAGGCGTGACACGTGAGTCGTTGTAGACGGGAAAAATCTCAACCTGGTTTTCGGCCGTATTTAAGAGAGGCTTCTCCGTGGGATTTCAAAAGGACAAGAGATTAATATGTGGGCCAAGAAACTGGAGTTAAGAGAGGAAACCCAGACTACTCTCGAAGAGAGGAGAATTTTATATGGAAGCCCGTTTTTAAACACCACCGGACAGCGTGAGAAACTAACTGGTGACAAACGACAAAAAAACCCCAGGACAATTTTACATTGTCTAGAAAGAAACAACCAAGAGTGCAATATTAAATCGTCCCTGGGGAGTGGGAGGCCGGAATTCAATGAAATTAAAAGTGCCTATGTCCACAGCCCACTGGACAATAAGAGAAAAGGCAACAGCAATCATTTGGCAGATGCCATGTATAATAAGAACAACTATCTAGCAAAATGAAATAGAAGAGTACATGTTATAAGGACCTTCATGAATTTGGCAAGCATCCAGTGCCATATAAATAGGAGAGACCCATCACTTCTGTCTTGAAAAAGATGGTCAAAAATTAAAATTAACCATCGAAACGCGTCGACGCAAGAAAGCACATAATCAAGGGACAGAGCTATTTCAATAGACATTATAAGCAAAAGTTGTCCTGGACTAGTCTCTTCCATTTCGTATTCCCAGATATGTACTGCTATGTCAAATAAGATTGTCTGTTTTTTTGTTCTCTCCTCTGTCTTTTCTTATCTTTAGGACTTATTGTTTTATGGTTTTTATTTAGAGATGGTTTTGTGGTATATTTGAATGTATTGAGTATGTACTGTTTTGAAAGCAATTTTTGTGCAATAAAAATCCTTTTTAATCAATTGAAAATAAAAGCATTAATAATTTTTTACATAAATATCCTTTTAGTTTGTTATTGACACTCACTTCTAATATATGGGCTAGAGCATAGCCACAAATTCACCCTTTTCTATTTGTTGTGGGGCATTCATTTTCACCAAGGGATCTCCTTTCTCATGCCACACAAAACTGAGCATGCGTTATGGAACAGAGCAGGTAGTACCGCTTGAAGGCCACACATAACTGAGCATGCGTTATGGAACAGAGCAGGTAGTACCGCTTGAAGGCCTCGCGCATGCTTTGAAACACTGATCTCGGTCGTTCTTAAGCAGTGTATGACTGGGCGCATGCGCACCGCGTAATACTCAATCTCATAACTCCTAATGTACGCCTTATGAAATGTTCCGTACTGTTTATACAATGAAATATTAACCAAGTACCGTGATCTTCACAACATTTATACACGATTGTGTTAAGAGACGCACTTGTGGATAACATCTGTTCAAATGTGGTGACAGTGTGGAATTAAGTGTGGATGTAGCACGCTTGGTCTTAGGATCTGGAAACAATAAAAATTGCATTCTCGATAATGTCAGAGTAAAAAAGGAGGGAGACTGGGGCACATTAGATCATTAGATGGTGTGTGCCATAATTAGTTCCCGCCAATAATGCAACGGTACTCCGTTATCTCAAGGATGATAAGATCTAGATCAACTGTTGGTAAACCTTAGTGAATGAAGGTTTTTGAACCAACTTGAGCCTTGCCATTGCTGACCAAAAACCCAGTATATATCACACTAGAAGATCGGAGTTATGCGCTTGCGCAGACTTGACCATCAAGCATCACCTTGAGATTGAGTATTACGCGGTGCGCATGCACCCAGTTCATACACTGCTTAGGAACGACCGAGATCAGTGTTTCAAAGCATGCGCGAGGCCTTCAAATGGTACTACCTGCTCGGTTCCATAACGCATGAGCAGTTATGCGCGGGACACTGATCCCGGGAGGTGTTTTCTGATTTGGCCATCACGGCCAATTAGAACGTGATTATTGGGCACATTATCCAATCAGCGATAGTACTTAAGAGGGCCTGTCGTTCATCCAGTACCTCCCCTTTGACCAGGTTTCCATCAGAGGTACCGACGGACAGGTAGGCCAGCACACTATCGTAGTGTCTTTTTTCTTCCTCCCCCATTGTTGGAACTACTGTATCCACGCAGTATAAGCTCCTATTGGGCTGTACATTTCTGATTTCCAATAAATGCTGCATGGATTAGGACCAGAGGCAGTTTGGTTCAGTTATACATAGACGAGTGGGGCCCCTAGTAATTGTCTAACTGACCCATGTCTCTACTAACACCACATAAAACCAAGCCCAAAATCAATTACTTACTGCGACAAGGACCTTTGTATAGGTGCATGGTTATCTTGAATAACAATATCATATGCAGATAACATAGTGTACTAAGATCCAGTTCATCAGGAATCCTGCGTCAGCCCTTTAGCGGATTGCCAATAATTCTGTGAATAATTAAGTTCTATTTTATAATAGGTTTGTGACATACAGAGTTGCATTTTTAGTTTTCTGATCTGTACTTCTCTGTTGATTCACAAACAGAGCGGGGCCTTATTCACCGAGCCGTTGCCGGGTGAGGTGAGGCTTTCTCCCACACAAAGCTGGGTGAGTAAACTCAAGAGCCTATCAATGGCTGTATTTAGACAACTATGTCAAGAAGAAATCTTTTTTGGGGGCTAAGTATACAGTACCCCTACTTGCAAAATTCAAAAACATATTAAGAATTTGCCTCTTCCCTTTTAAAGCTAATTGTGAAGTTGTTGTTGTTTGCTCATTAGGATGTTTGTTTATTTTTTCTTAATTTTCCTCTACTTTACTACAGGAAAGAAGATCACTTGTGGACTTACTAGCTGCCATGATACACATTTGGTCCTGATAGGGTGGTGATTGAACCACTTATGTTTAGTCCTTTTAGGAATTAATTTGTTGAGTATCACTTTGTATATTATTGCAGGAGCATTACATTTCTCTTAGGTCCTGACGAAAGCCGATGAACATCACTTTTGTGGCTGAAACATGTTGACCTTTCACCTATTGCTAAACAACAGTGATTTTTTCACACTGTTAGGCTGTTTTTAATCTTGACATTCGACCAGATCCTAATAAAACACATTTTCTGTTCGTCTAGATATTTTTAAGTACCACATTTTTTCTTTGCACTGCACTCCATCAGCACTACTGGCTTATGAGCATTGAGGTCACACTACTTCCCGGAGAAAAGTCTAGTGTCATACAGCCATTCCATTCTGGCTTGGGTATACAGACTTTATTCCAAGGTTTCCCAGATGATGATGCTCCGCCAAAGTGGTAGGCAGATGGGATTCATTTAAGCCCTTAGTGACTTTCGGAATCTTTGTCTGATGATAACAGTCCTCTTAAGCTTACACTACATATTTGGCAAACCGACCTATATGCTCCCCTTTCTTGTATTTCAACACTATTTACGCCTCACAGTGTTAATCAAATGCATGTAAGTAAAGCAATGTAATAAAAGCAGTTGCCAGTCCGGCTTGGTGTTTGGACAAAACTACAGTGCACCCTTTGAATCTAAATCGGATTTGGAGCTATGACGACGTACCATTGATTTTACAAACCACCAGCAAAGAAAGGTGTTATATATCGTCTGAGAACAACACTAGATCCATTCAATCTTTATAAAGATATTTTGTGACCGATGCTCATATCAATGTATACATAAAGCAACACGTTTGTCTACTAATTCTATGCAATGCTGCTGCTCCACAGCCAAATGACGAATCTACGGATGGGGAAACCAAAAAGCTCATGTGGCTGGATCTAACGCAGAAAGGGAGAAAGGCCACCAATAAGAGTCAGTCAGCTCAGACTGACACGAAAACTATCTATTCTTGAACAAGGGTTGACTCGTATACAATGCTGAAGCTGTCAGTAGCAAAACCGCAATAAAGCGGCAAGAAAGAACATGGTAATGGCGATCAGAACATTGTAAGAAGAATTCCTCTAGAGACTGGAATGGACAAACAGCGTTTGTAATGAAAAACATCAAATGGGAACCAGGCAAATGGGACATAAAAGACTCAATCAATTAAAAACAAGTGGCTGACCTAAAGCCCATTCGTATCTATTTGAACGTATTGGAAGCAACAGGTCTTCAACAACACACAGCTAAAGGTGTTTGTGGGAGAAACCTAAAGAGAATCCCCCAGAGAAATTTGCTTAAGGAATCCATCGCTTTGTGAGCATTTTTAAGCTCTCAAATCAAACGCCCTTCATAGTTCCTACGAGGACAGTTCTGGGACATGTGTTCTGATGTATCAGGTTACATTTGTTTCCTAAAAAAGACATGAACAGCAGATACTCTAAACCTGCTCACGTCTACTTGCTTTTTCCCACCTCATGAGCACCAGGGAACGAATATTTTCAAATTACTTAACTGCATTCCGCATAAATAAGTAGGTGATATTTACACACACGTATGTGAAGGAATGAATGATGGTCTCTGTGGCGCTTCACTCACACATCATCTAATATCTCTGGGTGGCTTAACACATAAGGATTGATTTAGCGTGTGACCCTTTAGTGTCAGTTCTTTCTAGAGAGGCTGAGGCAATTCTTTTGGACAGACAGACCCTCCCTTTTAGAACAGCGCAAACCTGAGCATTGCATGGATGCAGACATCAGTCGCATTGTTCCACCTCAGATTTGCCTCTATAAAGAGGCAGCACTGGTTATCATAAATCCGCACAGGCTGTCGTTTGCCACAAATAACAGGGCACTGTGAGACACCACCACCCACATGTATGACAAATCGAACACAACTAAAGACTTCCACTAAAAAGGATTACTGTACTATTTTGCTGCAACATTAATTACTTTGACAGTGTCCAGGTCAGTGCTAAATTACGCTCATTTAACCTCGTATCATTTAGAGTCCCGAGGTACGATCAGTACTTTTTAGGAGGCAGGTCCCACACAGTGCACTTCACTGGCACAGTTTAGGGAAATATGAAGTTCAAGATAGTGGAAGTGACCAGCTTTGTGGCCATTGCTCATGCTTCACATGCTCAGGCCCTTCTGCAGCTTTACATTCTGTTCATGATCCCGTGCCACACACCAAGGGGATATAGGCATTAGGCATGTGTACGATCCCTGACTTTCTTTTATAGTGATGGGGGTTACAGTGTTAATTTGGTTACACCCTTAAGCTTTGGAAATATGGCGACATATTACAAATAGGGCACCCCTTCCCTGTTTGTACAAAGGTGCACCTTTAAACAAGTGCACCGGGTGCAAAAATCGACAGTGTGCCCTATTATAATGAATTCACTGCCATCAGGGCAGCCGTGAACTCATGCTGCACTGGCATACAGTGAAATACTTAACAATATTTTCAAAGCCCCTTCATGTTTCTCTGTGCATGTAGTAACACGCCTGCACTTTAAAGAGGGGTTAGAGATCCTCCCATAGGCAAGTGCAATGAGTGCCTGCACTCACCTTCAGGAGGATGTGTATGGGATCCATGGGAACACCCTCTCCCCCACCAGAGGCCTGCCCTCAGGGGGCACCCTGACAGTTCGCCACCTTTTTGTGGTGCACTTTGACACTCCTCCTAAGAGCCTGTTTCCTCTTCCTCCGGACCATGCATTTCTGGCGCAGATGTATAGTGATTCCATCATTTTCATGGGGCCAAGCCCCCTTGCAAACGAGGGAGTGCCCTCTAGAGAAAGAGCTGGCACTACTGTGTTAAATTTTAATACCAGCATTTTTATCTTCGAAAATTATATAATATACAAATTACTATTTATTTATTTTATTTCTGTGTTTTATAGAGCACAAACTTGACCCGTTAGGGTATCAGACCGCTTTACAGGAAAACATAGCATTGCATAGACAGGCTTAGAATTACCAGGCAACGGATCGAGTAGTAGGGGGGTGGGCAGGATACATAAGAGAGAGAAGGGCACGTATTTACAGATTACATTTACAATTACTCAAGACAAGTTCCCAAGGTTCTTGGTGGGGTGACTAGGTAATCCAAAGCGAGGTGGTAGACAACCATAGATCAGGGCTATAGTGGTGGTTGAGGCAAAGATTAAACGAGAAATGTACCCATAAGGAAGGTCAGAGAGGGGATTCATCTGATAACAGGTGGGAGGGAGTTCCATATTCTTGGAGCAGCCCCAGAGAAGGCCCGATTGTACTTTTTTTTTTTCTTCAACAGCTTGCAGGTTGGAGCAAGAGGTCTCTGGCAGACCGGAAGTTTCTGATTCCTCCGGAAATCACAAGTTTCTGTGCAAGATATGCAGGGGAGTTCGAATACAAAACCTTGTGCTTGATGCATGCTAGATTAAGCTGTAATCTTGGCTCAAGGGGAAATTAGCTCAGAGCTTTCAGGTGTTGGAAAATATGGTTGAATTTCCTTGTGCCAGTAAGTAGTCTGGTGGCCGCATTGAGGTAGGCTTTCAAAGGTGCCAGGGAGATCTTGGGTAAACCCGAGAGGGTAGAACAACCGTATTCCAGTCTAGAGATGACAAGTGCTTGGACTGCCATTTTTAGGTCGGGAGCATCGAGGAAGGGTTTACATTTCCTAAGGTATCTCAGGTGGAATCTGGCTGCTTTGGCCATCGAATTGATGTGGTCCCGCATGTTCAAGTTGCTGACAAGGGTAATTCCCAGGGATCTGGCCGAATCCACGATGGTAAGTGGGCAATTTAAGGCTGTGATAGATTTAATCCATGTTTAAATCTCAGGGTTGGTATTGGGAGGGGATATAAGGAGAAATTCTGTTTTTTTTGCGTTGAGTTTGAGTTGATTGGATGTGAGCTATTGGACAGTGAGTTTCAGAGCTTCGTTCAGGGAGAGAATCTCTTCAAAAAAATGAGGTTTTGATGTTTATTTGAGTGTCATCAGTGTACATATGGTAGGAGATGCTAGCAGTGTGTAGTACTTTAGTAAGCAGTTCTAGGTAAAGGTTGAAGAGGGTGGAGGATAGGGTTGATCCTTGAGGGACTCCAACTGTGACCGGGGATGGTGCTGGTAGGTTGCAGTTGATTAGGAATCTCTGTGATCGGTTTTGGAGGAAGGACCTAAACCATTCTAGAACAGTGCCCTCCAATCCCATCCTGAGTTTGAGGTGTTCAAGTAGTTTTTCATGGTTGACCATGTCAAAAGCCAAGAATAGGTCCAGGAGGATTAAAAGACAGGTTTTGCCTTGGTCAAGGGCTTAGAGGGCATCTCCAACGATGTGGAGTATGGTGGTTTCAGTGCTGTATCCAGGTCGAAATCCGGATTGGAAGTCATAGAGTAGATGGAAGTTGTTGATGCATTGACTTAGCTGCTGTTGCACACACTTCTCCAGAACTTTGGCTAAGAGGGGGATATTGGATATGGGTCTGTAGTTGTCGGGGGAGGCTGGATCCAGCAACGTTTTTTTCAGAATGGGAAGGACTTGGCTGGCTTTTAGAGAGTTAGGCATCATTCCCTGCTGGTGAGGCGTTAATTATTGCAGTCCAGCTAGGAATAATGGATTGGGTGACGGCAGCAAGGCAGTTGGATGGGAGCAGGTCATTAAAATGGTTATTCGAGTTTAACACTAACATGAGCAAAAGTCATTATCTAGCACTAAGGCCTAAGTTGTGACTTAAAAAAATGCAAATAAGCAACGGGGAGACAATCTTGCTAGAATTTTGACCTGCAAATTAATTCCCAATGTCAGCTGTAAGAGGTTCATTCACTGAGCTATCTTACCAGCCATAGTAGATTATGTCAAACACATCCAAACCTGAGAATTATTAAGGATCATCTAGCGTCATCCCAGGACAAAAAGGAGACAGACTTTTCAATGAGTTTTGGCAGGCTTGCTGAGAAGCCTTGACATGGTCCACTAAAAGTATAGCAGCCAGATGAGAAGGGCTGGCACTGCCTCGATAAATGTACAACAGAAGGTTAGATACTTTCATAAAAGTTGCAGAACCTTACTGAGAAATGTTAGTACTGTGTAAATAAAGTATCAGTGCCCATCTTAGCAGTGCGGTCACTATCACTTTAGGTGTACAGCAGTCCTTTACTTACATGTAAAGGGACAGGAGAGTTGGTATTGTCTAATAAATGCCTGGCAGCAATGCCAAAAAATAAAGGCATTGGCTGTAAAAACAATAACTGGCAAATGTTGGCACATTTCAATAAAACTAGAGCAGTCCTTCTGAGAAGATTACTTTTTTTTGCGTTGTTCAATTAGAGTATAATGGTCATAGGGTGAACGTATTGGCGTTATTAAAAAGAAGAATAGCTATGTTGCCGTGAATTTGTACTCTTAATATATGTAATAGAAGTCCTGATGAGAAGTGTTGTTACTCCCAATGAAACGTATAGCTGTCCTGGTGAAAAGTATTGCTAGTGTCCCACCAATGGCAGGACAGCCTGCTAAAGTGTATTGGTAAATGTATGGCAGCCCTGCTCTCAACAGTTAATATGGTTGGTAAAAAGCTTTTCGGCACTGCAGATACATTTTCTATTTCATAAATGTATTTTAGCTTGACTGAGAAGTATTGGTACTATCAAAAACAACAAGGGTCCTTCTACACTACTGCATAATTATGTAAAATGGCAGCCTACACAGAAGTGAAGATAATGTCTAATAAATGCATGGGAGCCCTGCTAAGAGATCTTGGTACTCTCGATTAGAAGCACGGCAGCCCTGACAAAAAGTATTGGTCCTGCCAT
This sequence comes from Lissotriton vulgaris, assembly GCF_964263255.1. NCBI lineage: Eukaryota > Metazoa > Chordata > Amphibia > Caudata > Salamandridae > Lissotriton > Lissotriton vulgaris. Next base: position 659,814,618 of record NC_141689.1, read on the forward strand.
AAAAATTATGGTAGACTTTCTCAGAGGAATTGAGTTAATCCAATAAAAATGATGGCAGCTCTCCTGAAGCATTGGTATGTACTGCCTTATATGCATGTGACAGCTCCACTGAAAAGTGCAGGCATTGTTGATCAAAGACATACCAGGCTTGTTTTGGGAAGTGCTGGGACTAATACGCTGTAGTATGAATGAATTCAGAAGTAAATTTCACCTACTAATTGACTTCCTGGGGGAACCTTATCTGGGCAGCCGCGGCTTGGAACGGCACTCTGCCTGACGAAGAGGTAGCAGGAAAGGAACTTTGCACGCCATTGCCACCGCCAAGAGTCACCAGGAGCTCACCTTTCTCGTTGCCGCCCCGGGAATACATTTCCCGGCGGGCTAAGCGGCGGCGCGTTCTACTGACGTCAGGGCAGCACCAGGAGGCGCATTTAGCCAGCGAGCTCCCCGGCCGGAACGGGGAACCTTACTGGGCAGCCGCGGCTTGGAGCGGCACTCTGCCTGACAAAGAGGCAGCAGGAGAGGAACTTTGCACGCCATTGCCACTGCCAAGAGCCACCAGGAGCTCACCTTTTGCGTCGTCGCCCCAGGACTACATTTCCCGGCGGGCTAAGCGGCGGCGCGTTCTACTGACGTCAGGGCAGCACCAGGAGGCGCATTTAGCCAGAGAACTCCCCTCGTCGCGGGAGGCGAGCGGGACGCCGGGCGAAGCCCCGGCAAAGGGCGGGCAGTCTGAGGTCGACTGAGGCCGGGCTGGGCCACCCCACTTACATCCGCAATGGGGAAGCGAAAGCAGTTGTGCCGGGGTGAGCATGAAGGTAAAAACGCCAATATTCCTAGGAAATAGGAATCTATAATTTCCTACTTGACTTCTGCCGTGGGCGTTCTGACCAAGGAAATAGCAAACGCCGAGAAGGAGCTGGGGCTGGGTCCTGCTAACACTGATTCAGTACCAGACCATGTTTTGACCCCAAGTGTACCCTTGGAACCCAAAATCGTGATTGCTAACATTTCCCCCACTGTGGAGCCAGTTTTGCTCTCTTCAAATCCAACCCCTTTGGCTCCCCTCCCCAAGACTAACCGTAGGCGAAGGTCTCTGAAAACCGCTCCCAAGAGGAAAAACATACCGGGTAAGACTGTTCACCAGAATATTAGTATAAAGGATCATGTTTGTAACATTCTAGAAGACCTGTTCACATCAAGACTTGAACCCGCATTGGTGGCAATCACTAAAGACATTGCGGACACTTTGAATGTATGTGTAGCGGGACTTCTGGGCAAATGTGAAGAAATTGATGCCTTTCTTAAACAACAATCTAGCCAAATGGGGAACCGGGCCAACTCTCACAACCTAAACATTACTCACCCTAGGGTTAACACTATAAATAAGGCCCCAGTAGCTTCCTATGATAGAAGCCTGGTTAACGGGGATGTTCTGGAGGGGTCGAGGCACATGAGGGGTGGGATTTTGAGTACTACTCATGGAGTTAAGTCGGCTCCCCATAGAGATAGCTGCCTGGAGCTGCCCCCGGAGACTGCTCCTCTGGTTGGCCTCTTTACTGGGGTTCCACCAGCAAACGCAGTTACAGGCGAGACAACCCACCATCTTATGGTATTGGCCAGGGAATGTTGCTCCCAGTTTAGTAGTGGTGGCACAGATATCACAAGCACCGTCATTATGGCAAGGAGGGTTAGTTGGGTAGGGCGTCACCCTAAATGTATTCCAGGGGACTGCCTAGTGGTAAATTTTAACAATCAGGACAGTGCGCACAGACTGTTCTGGGATGCCTCAGACCTGACAAATGATGGTATTAGACCTCTTCCTCTTGCCGTTTTTTACCCACCGGACAGACCTTTAAGGCCGTTTAGAAAATCTACTTTAAAATATCAAGAAGGGCCACCTCGCACTAATTCGAGCTCATCACACCATCAGACCAACATTATCACCCAACAAAGGTCTACACAAGAGTGGTTAGGGAGGGCAGAAAGGGGATCTTCCAATGATCTGGTGGTTGTTCAGCAGGGTGACCTACATACAGTAAATATAGGTCTCACTAATCGTTTCTCCCCATTGGCCTCAATGGATATGAATGATTGACTACCCCATAGCTCGATGGAGGAGAGAGTTAAGAATGATCCCCAGAGGCCGACATGCAAATTTTTTATCTGGAACATGGCAGGTATCAGATCTAAAGCCACAGACCCTATTTGGATGGAGTTCATCAAGCACCATGATATTCTAGCTCTTCAGGCGACTTGGGACACCTCTCCCAGCTTCTCACTAGATGGGTATCTTAGTTTTTCTGTCCCTGCAGTTCACGGACTAATAGGAAGATCCAAAGGGGGACTGCTTATCCTTCTTTCGCTGAATTTGCCAGGGGTTTTTAAGAAACTGGAAACTGCCTCTTGGAATTTTCTTATAATTGAATGGACCATTCCTGACCAACAGAAATTTCTACTTATTACCTTTTATAACTCAAGGAAGGGCTCACCTATTAATGAGCATTTGAGTGCCCTGGGGCATTTTTTGTCAGTCTATAAACACGATCTCTCTTCTGCCCCATAGGTGGTTCTTCTGGGAGATTTTAATATACATCCTTGTTCGTGGGATTGCTATAACAACGTTCATGGAGGGTCTCCGTCTGAGGGGGTCCCCCCTTTTGAGCACAGTAAGGAGGGAGAGGCCTTAGAGGGTCTCCTCTCAAACATGAACTTATTTGAACCAGGCACCAGTAACGACGAGGCGAGAACCCCAACCTTTATAGGGAGAGGGGCAAACACTGTTTTTGACCATATGTTTTATCCCCTGGTGTTTTGGCTAAAACCTTGATCTATAGTGTAGTGACTTCAGCCTTCAGCGACCATAACCCGGTTCTGCTGGAAGTTGATCTTGTCATTTTTAGGAATCAGAATGACTCAAGAGGGGGGGCGCCTAGGCACCTGTCGACAACAGACCAGGGGAGACGGATTAAATGGAATAGGGTTGTCCCAGAAGTTTTCTTTGAGAAACTCGCACTCAAAAGTGAGGCCAACCTGGCTGTCTGCTTGAATGACACTGCTGCAGGTGTTGACGTTGTTGATGCCTATGTAGAAGTGTGCAAGCAGATCGCTAAAGACCTCGAGGCCGGTGATAGCGCCCATACAGGGAGGGCCTACAAATGGTTCGATACAAACTGCACAATTGCTCATAGCGCCCTATTAAAGGAACTCAAAGTTAGACCGAGGAATAGATCCCTAGTCGTGGACCTCCAGGAAGATTATAAAATCGCAATTAATACTCGCAAGCGTCAAATCAAGGAGGAGGCTTGGGAAAATCTGCTATCCACAGATGTGAGAAGGGACAGCAGGAAATTCTGGGATGTTATTAATCAGCCGTTTTTCTCGGACCAGGAGAATCTAGACACGGACTGTGTAATCCCAGACGAGAGCTGGCTTGAACACTTTAAAAGCATTTATGATATAGATCAGAGAGGGCCAGCATTTGCCGATGTTGATTCTGTCCGGCAGGCTACGCCTGTCAGATTCCACTTGGCTGAGGTAGTAAGGGCCATTAAAGAGTCAAGTAGAAATAAGGCCCCAGGCCCAGATGGGGTTCCTGCAGATATGTACATCCAGTATCCACAATTTTGGGCCAGAATCTTGACCAATATATTTAATGCGGTTTCTACCATGGGCTTCCCATCCTCTTGGTCTTCTTCTGTCATTTTCCCTATTTTTAAGAAGGGTAACAGAGGGGACCCCGCCTGTTACAGGCCAATCTCATTGTTGGACTCAGCCGTTAAAATCTTGGGCAGGGTCATCCTAGAGAGATTGGGGGACTGGCTTGCAAATAGGGGGGGTCCTCTCTAACCTCCAGTATGGTTTTAGAGCACCATGGACCAATGCCTAAACTTATACCTCCTTATAAGCACATATACAGCCGTGAAGGAGGGACTTTTATATTTGGGTTTCATGGATTTATCGTCGGCTTTTGATTTAGTTAATCGCTCAAAACTGTGGTTTATTTTTCAGTAGATGGGTATGGATGAGTCCTTGGTTGATTTTTTAGCTGTCCTTCATCAAGACCTGTCTGCCTCTGTTAGGGTGATGAGGGATGGCCGTTGTACTGAACAATTTAGTTCTAGAAGGGGGGTCAGACAAGGCTGTATTCTGACCCCTCTTCTTTTTACCATCTATATCAATGCCCTTGAAAAATCACTGGACTTGGCTACATTAGATATTCCGCGTATAGGTGGGATGGGTATCCCGGTCCTCCTGTACGCGGACGACGCCGTCCTACTCGCACGCACGGGCATGGGCCTACAGAGGCTGTTGGATCACTTTGGCAGTTTCATGGAAGCTCTGGATTTGAAGGTTAACACATCAAAATCCCATGTAATGGTCGCCGGTGCCCGGAATAAAAACCTGAAAGTTAAAACCTTCACGTGCAATGGAATAGAAATGTCGAGGGTGCCGTCTTTCCCCTACTTGGAAGTCTTATTCGACGAGAAGGGGAACTGTGGCCCCAAAATGAAGCAAAAGAGCAACGTTGTAACAAGATCTACCACAGCTCTTTTGAACTTCTCCAAGAGATTGGGAGCAAGACCCATGGAAGCAATGCTAAACATTTTTACCCCTTGCGTGCGGGGCGTATTCCCCGCCTGTGCTGGCTCCGCCTTGCGCGGGCGGAGTCATGACGGAACGGTTCCGTCATCAGCACAGCTCAACCGATGCTGATGACGGAACCGTTCCGTCATCAGCATCGAAGGGGTTAAATCAAAGTGTTTGGCAATTGCCTCCTATGGTGTGGATACCTGGGGTTATGTAGTTCCATCAAAGATACACACTGTAGAAAACTGGTTCCTCAGATCCCTCTTGTCCCTCCCACAATCATCCCCTACATTTTCCATACACTGCGAACTTGGACTGGGTTATGTGTCAGACTATTTACAAATGGCCCCATTGATTCGCTGGGTTAAAACCTGGCTGAACGAGGAGATCTCCCTTAACCACCTGATACTGAGAGATTGTGTTGCCCTTGAGAAGGCGGATAGGGTCCCATGGCTGTCTTACGTTAGAGCGGCATGCGGCAGGCTGGGTCGACCACAATTGTAATAATCGCCACAGGGCATTAAGAAGGAGGATATAGGGTGGATCAAGCATAATTTTCGCAATTTGCTGAAGGCAGAAAGGGAGGAGGTAGAAATTAGAAAACCAACGGTGAGATTGACTTATGGTTTACTAACTTCCCCAGGGATTGAACCGTATCTAACGTATGTCACGAAGCCTTTCCATCACTTTCTCCTGACTAGATTCAGGTTCAATCAAATCCATCTCACGTTAGGTCTATATCCTAAATGGGGGAAACCTGAAGACACCGCACCTTGTACCTGTGATAGCTTCTCCTTACAGGATACGCTCCACCTGGTAATGTTCTGTGAGCACTGCCTGGAGGCACGTAAAAAATTCTTATATCCAATCTTGCGGGAATCTGGCTTTGCTCAAGTAAGGCCTGCCCTTTTACATCTACAAATGATTAGTTCTGTCCAAGTTACCTTTAGCGTAGCCAGTTTTTTGGTGGCAGCAGCCCTGCAAAACAAAAGGAGACTTCCATAACTGCAATCTTTGTGTAGGGCTTGTTCTTATATTTTATATTGTTTACTATTTTAAAGTATTTTAAAATTGCGCTTATATGAAACATATGAAATGTAAGATCCAAATGTGTTCTTAATTATTTATATATTTTAATGTGCAGAAGATGATTTTGTGTGTTGCATTGTCTTTTATGATTTTAATTAATCGGAATAAAGAACTTTGACTGACTGACTGACTGACTTCCTGATACTAACACACACTACCCGTAGCAAGTCACACATTGCCTTTAGTCATGTAGAGCTCCCATAGAATATATTTCAATTTCCTCCTCCGGCAGAAGATCCCTGTAAGTTGTGGAGTTTCTATGCCAAAAAGTAAGATTCCAATCAGACACAGGGAGTGTGTTTTCCCAAGGAAATATGGCAGCCTAGAGAGGAGAACAATCAGGATAATAAGTGTCATATTTTTCTCCTACTTGGCTGGAACTTTTCCACCCAACCAAAGTTGAAGTACAATGCAGGTGGCGACAGAGAGTGCGTACAAATCAGAGCGGGAATGTGCACCACTGCCCCTCTCTGCCAAAGTATCAGAGGCCATGGCTTTCAATCATTCATCTCCAGTGATTGAAGATGGAGATTGAGTCAACACTCCCCAGTTAAGCCGCAAACCTCACATGCACTCCTCACATAGCCCTCACTTACCTTCTCTACCCTACAGCTGTGAACTGTCCCTCTTTGACCTCCCCTGCAAGGGCCGGGTGCATCCCATAAAGACCTTCAAGATTATTATCATAAGGAAAACGTTGTTGCCATGCTTGTGAGTGCACTGTGTATCTCTGTGGTTCATATGTGTGCATGTCTTTAGAACTGCCCTTAAAATAAAACCATTTTTCATTGATGCTTTTCATAAAAGTTGTTCATTAGTACACTATTGTCCCATGTATTTTCATTGGGGCAGAGTCCTTATTTCCTATTTAAACTTTTGTATAACGAGGCAATGTGTTTATCCTGTTTTGACCAATCATTCTGCCCAATTTAAATGAACTTCCCAGTTTGCCATTAATTTTCCTGTAAAATCTATCAAATTTGAAGCATCGTTAATTTTCACTCATTTTAACTATTCAATTTTTTAAAATAAATTTCCCCAAAATATTCATAGGGGTAGCATTATAACAATAATTAGCAACACCCAAAAAATACATTATGTAATATTTAGACATTCAGGTTATTTTTTTCGAAAACATTTCTGGGAGGAGAATCTTATGTCCCTTTCCGAGTATCACTGTCATATTTTACGTGGCAATGTCCCCCAAAAATTCACCTAATTGTGGCAGTGGTGGAATAGCAAGGGGGGCAGTCCACCCTGGCCGGGACGAGTTTTGGGGGCAGCAGGCTGCACCCGCTCTTACATGTCATATCAGGCGGCAATCACCAAACACCCCTCCACTCTTCAGCCATCGCGGGGTGGCAATTGGAGGAATCTCACCAGCCCTCTCCAATGAAGCTGAAGCGGCAAAGGCAGAGACCGCCACGGGTGGCCAAAGCGGTAACTATATGACTGGTCTGTGGGCTACAAAGGGTGACTTGTGCAAATATAAATTTTCAATAGACTGATGTCTGAATATTGTCTAGTGCAAATACTTATTTCCACCACACATTCGTCTGAATAATGTCTGCACTGCAGTGCCCAAAAGTGATGGGGAACTAGGAGTACTCGTGTAAATCTATGATTGGATCAAGTTTTCATTGATAACTCTAAGGAATCGTCTACAATTTGCGTCTTTCTATATATTTTGTAAGTCAGCATATTACAAGTCCAAAGTAGTGTTCTAAAAATAATTATGACCAGCTTGGAGTAAAAGCCTTGATTAATTCTAATTCTGGATTCACAGTGACTTGGACTTGGAAATTGTGTATGTATCTATCTAAATTTATGTATGTATATGGTATTTCGATAGCACAAACCTAGCCAAATCGGTAGTAGAATGTTGCACATGGTCAACAACAAGCATTCATTGAAGGAGTAAGAGGAGAGGAAGCTGGGTTGTGGACAGTGAGTGTATTGTGATGTAGTGTTCTTTAAAGAAGTGAGTCTTCAACTCTTTACCTGGAGGCCACATATTTAAAAACACGTTATTTAATTTGGTGATATCTTACTGTGACAACAAAATGTACATATAAGAATGAAAGCTCAAATACATTTAGCATGTCCTGCTCAGTGGTGTGAACCCAAATACTGGCCCCTTCTCCGCAGAATGTGAATAGGGGCACCTGAAACTCCCATACTTCAAAGAAAGTGATAGCCCTAAGGCTGAATGGGGTCCCCCAGGAGAGTGGAGGCCCCCTGCACCCAGGGACTGCTGGGGCCTATGTTAACCCAGTTCACTGAAAAGCCAGGGGCCAGCAAGCTGCTCTACCCATGCCCACAAGAATGGTTCTATCACTTTTATGTGACGTGGTAATGGGCTCCATGTCCCTTCCCCAGGAGGAAATGAGTTAGGGCTCAGTACTCAACCGTTTCTGGGTGCTGGTAAGGCTACGTCAGGTTAAAAAATACAATACATGCTGAGTTTGGATTACTTAACTGTTCAACTGCTGCGCTAGTATTTTTATGTAAGAGGCTGATATAAATACAGTAGCTCAAAAGAGCGACAAACTAATTAAGCATCTCACTGACTAATTCGATAACTGATGTTTTTATCATTTGTTTCTGCAGTTCCATTGGTTGTGAGAATTTGTCGACACCTTGCAATCTAAAGTAGGCAGACCCCCACAAACTATCACCTGACTGGTAGCCCTAGCTCCATTGAGGGATATTGAAGCTACCTACTGTCCTCTTCTGTTAGCTGACTATTATTGATCAGAAGATATGTTTGACTTACGGTAAATTATTGTTCTTTTCAGCTAAGTTTATGTATGAACCCCTTAATGTAGTAGTTTCTCTAATCTTTTTTATTGAAATAAATATTTTCTACACCTGAAACTCTATTTCATTTGGTTACCATCATTGCTCTACTGCACATTAAATGATCAGATGCTTGTGAGCTCTTTAAGAAGGTGAACAACCACTCTGGAGACGACAAGAAGTAGGCATCCCTGTCGACAAATATGATCACCATATTGCTGAACATCTTGTTTTCATTCCGGATAATGATGCTTACAGATGCAAGAATTACGCATTGCAAGGCTTGTCTTATTGCGTCAGAGTAAGAGCAGAAATAAGAATTTGAGAAAGCAATTTGAAATGGAAAAAGAGGAAAACAAGGCTCCATGGGCATGAGTGGAAGCCAGTTGCATGGAGAAAAGTAAATTCACAATGGACAGGGAAGGGAGGAGTTGGACTTGGGGCTGCCTAAATCTAATGCTGGCCCATATGTCAAACCATCTTGAGAATAATCCAGCAGTGCATGCAGTTTAAAGAGTGTTCAATTGGAACAAACACACATGCCAAGAGTAGCACAGTAGGGTAAGTGAGGAGGCAAAGAGAGAGGGCCGTGCTTGTGCAATAAGGGAACACAAGTGAGGAGAGACAGATAGAAGCAATATGGAATGCAAGAGGGAACAGTGTAAGGACAGGGTGGTGTGGGACACATTAAAGGAGAGAGTGGCAGAGAGTCGATGAGAGCTGCCATATAAGTGAAGCTTTAAAGGTCATTTATTTTATAGTGCAACCTTTATGCAAACAAAAAAAAGACAATCGTTTGTCACCTCTGCCCCATCACTATTTATTTTTCTGCCAGTCCAGATCCTGCTTGAAGCTATAAAAGTCTTTTAAAAAACAGCAGACTAACACGTTTCCTAGAAAAATTATTTTAAATATTTTGTATTAACTCATCAATGTCACTGATTTTGTAAGGTAATGTACTATGGCTTTTCTAGACCACTGGTTATAGTTGTTGGACAGTGGAATGGGGAGTGGAAGAGCTTATGCAAGGTGGTGGAGTTACTAGAGAGGATGATGCAATAAGACATTTTTGTATCTAGGAGCATTGCTTGGGGTGATAGGTTCCCAATGATGTTGTGAAGCATGTTGAACAAGCCAACATTGAAAAGAGAACAATGTAACATGAAGGCATAAGATATAAAAGTATAAGAGGCTTTAATTGAGTGTAAAAACAATAAAACAGATTTTTTCATTTTTGGGGCTAAAGGGTTAGTGACCCAAAGCCACTGCACCTGCCCTATCTTCTAAATCAAATGCCCAATGTAGCCTCCTTAGTAAAGAACTTGGGGCCTGAATTAGAAGTCGGCAGAGGGGAACACTCCATCACAAACATGATAGATATCCGGTTTGCCATATTACAATCACATTCTATCCTATGGGGATAGTAATACGGTGGACAGGATATACATTTTTGTGATGGAGTATTCCCTCTGCTAATTTCTAAATCAGACCTTTGGACTTTGCACTCAATTGTGGGATGTCTCTAGGGCGGGATGTATGTTGTTACAACGCATGCTTTTACCACGCATGCCTTTACAACGTAGTTTTTTCAACGCAAGTCGTTACAACGACTTGCGTTGGGGGGTGCAGGATAGTGAATAGTTTAATTTACTATTCCAACTCCAGTCCCCGTGGATAGTAGGGAAGGTGTTGGATAGTAAATTAAACTATTACCTATCCTAGAGCGCCCCCCAGTGCAAGTCATTGTAACGAATTGCGTTGAAAAACCTGCGTTGTAAAGGTACTGCGTGGTAACGGTTGCGTCGTAAAGGATGTTTTCCCCTAGGGCCACCAATAGGCAAGGGTTGTTAACCTCTTTTCACCACTTAGGAAAACATATCCTACCTGTTAGAACTGGGGTTTCTGGTTGTCAGAGTATGCACCCTGTACAAGCAGGATCCACCACTCTAGTTAAACTAAGCCAGATAACACTAAAAGATAATCTGTGCTCACCCTCTGAAGTCAATGGGAACACAGTACTTAGACTTGTGAGTTGTTAATGGCAGTTTTCTTTTACCATTAACTGTTGTTTCTAAGAAAGTAAAGATGTATCTTACAGTTACTAAATGAAAATGTCATAAATGTCAGTTGCTTTAATTATGAGGAAACCACTTGCAAAATCTATGAATGAACATAAACACCATAATAATTAAACTGTTAGATCCTTTCAGCATGAGAATTGCCTGTAAATAGTAGCATGATGATGAATGTGTGATGTTTTTTCATTTCTATATGCAGATAATGACATTAGGTTGTATTATTTATTCAAACACAGACAGTGGGCGCAAATTAGCACTGTAAATGATTTTCAGCCTCCCAAGGAGAAAACTAAAAGCAGCTTACAGGAAATTTTCTAAAATTAAGCCTGATAGAATTTATCGCTGCGGTCTGAAGTAGCTAAGTGTACATTAGCAAATATAGCTTCATTGAGACGAATCAATGAAGTATGTTGTAATACCTGTTAATTGTTGCTGAGCAGATGTTTAACAGAAATGATATCTAGGACTTAATCGCATAGTCTGCTGTAGACCAAGAAGTCTAACATCTAGTATTAGAATTGCTCTGGGGGTGATTATAAAGGAAATATATTTATATAACCAGCATGGATTGACTCTACTGGGCCTTGTCAAAGTAACGTTCAGATGTTTAACTTCATATCAAATTACATGACCAATCATAAAAAAAGTGATGTTAGATTCCTAATTTATTGGTCACTGCTCCTCAATTATTTGAATGTGTCTATGTGGGATTTGTTAAAGATTCCACTGTTACATCAGAAGGCTGCCACCCTAACATTGGGCTCAATGCTTAAAACTGTATGCACATCCAAGTTCAACTCCTTCAGGAAGAAGCTCAAGACCTGGCTGTTCGAGCAGGGCGGACCAAACCCCCCTCCCCCCCCCAAGCGCCTTGAGACCCTCCGGGTGAGTAGTGCGCGGTATAAATGCCTATGATTGATTGATTGATTGAACTCGCACACACCAATAGCCAATTGTAAATCCACATTTCCCATTGACAGAACATAGTTTTACAGATGGGCAAAAGGCTTACTCACACTTGGATGTTCAGGTGAATAAAACTACTTCCAAAGATGAGGAATGCACGTTCCAGTGTGTGAATTCCCTAAAGCAGTGTTTCCCAAACTGTGGGTCTCGGGCTGATTTTTGGTGGGTCAGGATAGTCCGAGCAATACATAAAAATACCTTTAAATCAATTCTGTGTTTATCTTGTCATGCTTCCAAGACCAAGGTCAAATATCTGGCATTATCGTCTGAGAAATTACACTTTTAACATGGGATGGATGTTTACTTAATTTGCTCTGGCTGTAAATTGAGAGGGGTTTTTAAAAGGAATTATGTGACAATCTTTCTGAAGTAGAAGGAATGTAAAAGGAAAGGCTTTAGGATGTCGTTTTTTTGCAACACACAACAACATGTAAATACCTGTAAATCCACTGTATGCATTCATTGGTTAGAAAAGAATAAATGACCTGCATTTTGTGTACTTTTGAGTGTGCTGGAAGCAGAGATTTAAATAGGATAAAAATACATCAACACACTTTACTTATTGACGCACAAAGGATAAATATTCACAGCAATCCGATCTCAACACATTTTCAATTGAGTGCTATGTACATTTATCAGTAGAACTGTATAACTGTGTACATTTAGTGTCCATTTCAATGGAAAATGTGGTGTCTTTTAATGACAATGTGCTACCACACAATGCTTTAAATCGCATTAAAAAATCAGCCCTCCTCATGTCTCGTGTCCATTAAAGGAGAGTCACAAAGGTTTGTTGTATTAAAAAGTGGTTGCGGTTCTAAAACGTTTGAGAACCACTGCCCTAGAGAACTTGTGAACTCCAAAATCTAACACGTTTGTGGATATTTACAATAGGGTTCAACATCCAATTTTTGCTGAGGAAATTATCAAAGATTTATTCCTGTCAAGAGCATGACTTAATATGTTTGTAGGCCCTGAACAGGCAAGATATAGCTTCATATTTTTAGGAATTTTTGGAAGAAGTTTTGCCTCAAGAGAAAATATTTTAATTGTGGCGAAAAACAATGAAATAAAAGTGTAAATATAATAATGCACACATCGTATGCAATGTACATCACGTAAGTAGAAATTCACAAAACAAATCCAGAATTATTCCTTGTAACTCTTCCTGCGACAGTGCTCAGCAGTGCACTTTAACCTTTGTCATTTTCATACATTTATATATCTACCATCAAGCATGGGTTAAGCCTACAGGTTAAAATGCATGAGCAAGTTAATCAAGTCAAGTAAATTTGGACATAATAATGCTGGGACTTGCAACATCATCCTAGAGTGGTGGCATTCCTTACTCATTTAAAAAAATCTGGATATGAAATTTCCTCCTAAGGCTATCTTTCCTTGAATTTAAATTTTATTATGCAACAATAGATTTTACTTTATTATTTATTTGATTGATGACAACACAAAGCTAAAAAGCAAAGCATAATGGAACTATTTCACATGAATTTTAAGAGTTAATTAATGGGAGGAAGGGACAAAGTTCAAAAGGAGGAATATTACACTGTAAGATGTAAATGCCAGTTGTGACTTTCATAAAACTAAACCCATCAATAGATTTTTAGACCTCTGGAGCACCTCTATTGGAAATGTACAGGAGGTTGCACAATTTATCTTCACATAATAATATCCATCTCACTTTAGCTATGCCTTTGAAATATTATAATGCAAATGTTTCTATTTTTCGTAAAAGAGCAATTGTTTCAGTTTAGCTACCTGAGTTCACTCTAATCGCCCAAATCGTTAAATGGTTTGCCCCTAGTCATGCAATCTCGCAACTACCTGTGCAGAAACTATGTTTATTTGTAAACCAGTCTCTTTAAAATTGTCTTCAAGGCACTCGATATAGATTCTAAAGCATGCATCGCCTCTTCAGTGCTCTAATTCCCTCATGATACTGTACAAGCTGTATGCAGAAACCTCTGCTTTGTCTTTCAGCTTATCTATGGGTATCGATTTTACTATGAAGAGTTAGTGGCAGCCTATCATTGAAGACACATTTATGACATGCCATCCACTGGTTGTTTTCAGGGCTGAGGTCTGGTGCTTGCACCATTCATAGAAAATATTGCATATCATGTACAACAATCTGAGGTACAACTAGGCTTCAACTTTGGGAGTGGTTAACATGTAAAACCATAGGGGTGGAGTCATCCTCAAAATATAGGTCAAAATTGCTGATGGTCGCACCTGTAGTGTAGCTCCTATTTCCCTTATAGGCTCTGCGCATTGGAATAATATACACTATAGTTTTTGTATAGGACTAAGGTCAGTATGCTCCTATTGAGTATTTTATACTTAATTACTTTATGTGCCAGCTAACTCAGAGGTCACTAGAAACTTCTCGAATGAACAAGAAGGGATTCGTTTCTGACAACCGCATAAACATGACAACTTTGTTTCCCTTAGAATCGGAACATGTCTCAGAATCGTGGAAACAATAGATAACAGTTTCACTCAGTCAATCGTGCATGTTTAGTTTCTGCAGAGTTACACAGAAATATTAGATGAGCCTTTCAATAAAAGGATCTATTGAACAGTCTTATTACTTGCAAGAGATGTGAGCTGTTATGATCGTTAGACAGTATGCAAGATATAAGATGTACAGCGTGAGCAGTAAGAAGACATAATACTATATTAGCATTGTCTTTTAGCTATGATCTATATTCTATTCATATACATGCATAAATAACACAGGCTAAAATGTGAATACTCATATGATGCTTCTAAATAGTTCTACACCAGTGTACCTAACCTAAGTGTAGTACAAGGTAAGAAGTAGAATTGGTATTTTCTATTGTATGCCAAGGGTAAGTATGCAAGAGTCCCTCTAGGTTCTATTACAAATAAAAAAATGTCCCAACCTGGACATCCAAAGACCCTAGCCCAACACAAATTACTATTGTTAGGCACTACCTACAGCATAGTATGTACCACACATTTGTTACACAAAACCCTTCAAGCACATTAGTACGTCGGTAGAGCACAGTAAAGCAGCCAAACAAAATACAATTGATTAAAAAAACATATTTTTATTCTAGTCACAATCAAAAGAGGGATAAACCTCCACAGTTTTAAAACAATATACAGTCCATATACATAAAAAAGAAAACAATAAGTCTACGCGGCGTTTCGGTGAAATTTTGATGTGTCACCTTCTTCAGGACAGTTTTCTATACGATCATCATCAAAATACTTTATTCGGTTTTGCAGAGCGAAAAACCATAAAAGCAGCATTACAACCATTAAAATGTGATAAATCAGATAAAACATAAGCATTCTCCACAATCACAATATGTAGAAAATTCATTCTATTAAGAATAAGTAAAAGATTGGAGGATAAAACGATCACTCATGAAATACATATAAACTCTTGAGGAGAGGCTAATAAGGTAACAACTACAGTTCAGGGATCTAGTGTTTCTACATACGGTTTATGATTTTCAATACAGATTTCAAATATCCAATCACAATTAAAGTGCATTCTGGCTTTAACATTTGCAAAAAGCAGAGAGCCGGACGGACCTGATTAAAATTTAGCTTTTTTAATAGGGGCTTTAAAACGAACCTCCGGGGAGCATCATAGAGGCAACAAAAAACATAAAGTGCACCAAATCCTGAGGAGACATACCGTTGCAGCCACAGGAGGGTAGCACCTGACCTCTATGGCTTCCCTTTGGAACAGCAAGTAAAAGATGGAAGTAATCCATCTGAAACCAGGTTAATATAAACCGCTCGTGTGCCGACATGGGCCACGAAAGATATGGCTCCATTAATGGCGTGGTTTTAAGCATCACAAATTTAAGGACGCTGGATTTAGCCAAATCTACAACATCTCTGTTAAGTTTTTAAAGTTGGATAAAGGTCTTTTTTACGAACTCCACATCCGTGGCAGTAATTGAGTCAGGTTTTAAAAATAGGTCCAAATGACCCAGATCCATAAAACAACTTTTTAAATATTTTAATCATGGGATGTTAAGCATGTGGTCCAGACACAGAACTTCTTTCAATAGCTGGTGGTTGAGATCTAAATCTTTATTTGACCAGCACTTAAGCCAGAAAAGCAAGGGGCGCATTGCTATAATGTCACCAATAAAAGGTGGCCCCGTTTCTTCGTGTACTGCTAGGTTCAAGGTTCCTTTCGGTACTCCCAGGAGCTGTTTTAAAAAGTTGTTCTCTGCTACCTGGATGCCTTCGGATGCTACGTAACCCCACAGCTCACTGCCATAGCTACCAATTGCGATACTTTCGCCTGATATATCTTTAACATGGCAGCAACTGGGCGCTTACCCATTTTTGTTGCGAAGTTGAAAATAGCAGTATTCGCTCTGGTAATCTCACCTCTTTTTCTCTGAACTAGAGTGCCCCAATTTAAATGATCATCAAAAAGGACGCCCAGGTTAGAGAAACTTGTAGCTATTGGCACTTTCTCATCATTCACCATAAAAGGATTCTGCCTCTTATGACGCGTCCCAACCTGCATTATGTAAGATTTAGAGTTGTTTATAGCTAGATCACGATTGTCCATAAAACTACGGAAAGTATTTAATAAGGACTGCAGACCCCTTGAGGTTCTGGCCAAGCGCACCGCATTGTCCGCATTTAGCAGGCCGGGCAGTACCCTGCGCCTAACATAAGGGTAATCGGCCCCAGTTTCAACCAAGGTCTTATCCAATTTATTAATGCACAAATTAGAATAAA
The DNA here is from genome assembly GCF_964263255.1 of Lissotriton vulgaris. NCBI lineage: Eukaryota > Metazoa > Chordata > Amphibia > Caudata > Salamandridae > Lissotriton > Lissotriton vulgaris. The sequence continues at coordinate 659,830,898 of NC_141689.1, forward strand.
AGAGGGGCCAAAATACATCCCTGCCTTACTCCCTTTTCAACGTTAAAATTCCTTGATACCCTAAGGTCCTGGGGAAATCTTATGTTTGCCTTTGTATCCCTGTGCAGGTCCCTCAGGAAGTTAACCAAAGGGTCTCCACCCCCTTGGCGTTCATGGACTGCCATAATTGCCCCCAAATGACCCAGTCAAAAGCGGAGGAAAGATCCATAAACGCCATGTAAACTGTGCCCTGTCGGGCAATGGTGTTCTTCCCAAGAATCATGTACAGATTAAGGCATTGTGCTAGGGTGGCATGCCCTGGGCGAAACCCATATTAGATATCAGAAACAATCCTATTACCTTCTGACCAGGCTGTCAATCTATTCAGCACTACACCGCCCAAGACCTTGACCACGGAATCAATAAGGGAGATTGGTCTGTAACAAGTGGTACTGTTACGATCTCCCTTCTTGAATACCGGGACAATTTTTGAGGTACCCCATGACTCTGGGCAGCCAGACCCTACTGCCACATTAAGCATGGCCACAAGGACCGGGTCCCAGAGAGATGGGTTTTATTTGAAAAGGTCCGGGGGCATACCATCAGGGCCTGGTGCCTTATTGCACGTCATCCCTGGGATGCCTTTCTCTACCTCACTCAACGTGAATGGGAACAGGGCTTCATTATGTCCTCCCGCTTTAGGGTATGTCTGAGTTGTAGTACTCTTAAATATGGATCCAAAGTGTGACACCCATTCGTCCTCAGTAATCTTGGTGCCAATATCAACCGCCCTCTCCCTCTCAAACAAGGGTCTGTTAATTAGTCCCCACATTTGTACACTATTACCTAGTGTATTTGGGTCTAGGAGTTCTCTCCAAGTTGCGTCCCTTATTTCGGCTTTGCGTTTTGCCAAAGCCTTTTTATAATTAATACAAAGCAACCCTATCCGCGGTTGATCTCTTGGACTAGCTTTCAGAGCTGCCTTTAACTCCCTTGCAGCTTTAGAACATGCGGGATCGAACCATTTAGGATCCCTAAACGATGCGCTAGGTGTGGGAACAGTTAGTAATGCCCCCACCTTTGACACAATCCCCTCAAACGCTTTAAGTACATTACAGAAAGGGAATCTGGGGACACACAGTAAAAATACTTTCTAAAATTATAAATCCCAAGAGGCTAGCTTGGAGGCCAGCCAAGATCAAAACGTGATCTATAAAAGACCCAGCGTTACGGCCTTTAACTGATGGAATGGGCTGTTTACTAGAATCAGCGGCAAAAGACACAGAAGAAATCAAATCGAATTCATCAAGTAAAAGTGCATCGCCCTGGGCAGAATGTTCGAAAGTGAGTCCCCACATCCTGGCACAGCCCATTTCTCCCATACTAGTTATCGCAGGATCACCACACGGGTGTACGTTAAAATCCCCTGCTAGCATGAGGCCGTGGGCAACATGTCCGCAATACTGTCTAACAAAGATGCCCAGCTGGGTGATCTTACAGACCCCAAAAGTGTTCACTGCATTGTAGAAATTAATCAGGCACAGGCTCGCGTTTCCTCGCTTTAAACTAACTACTTGGAGATCAGTATGAATAGGGGAAAGTACCTTGATCCTGCAGTTCAAGGCTAGTGCTATATAAATAACCAAACCGCCCTAAGCTCTACCGCTAGTTGATGGGGAGGCCGGGACAAAGAGGGCTTTATAACCCTCTAAAAATAGATTACAGTCCACCAACCAGGTCTCTTGTAGGCAAATCACAGGGAATTGCCTGATAAACAGCACCCATTTTGGATCCCGGAACTTCCCCACTAGCTCTGCGATATTCCAAGAAATAACATGATAAGCTACTTGCTCCATATGATCCCCGCTTGGGCGGTAGCTAAAACCTTCTTTAACTCGGGAGAGTGTACCCGAGGCAACATCTGCATTAAAGGGTCATCACTTTGACGGGAAAGTATGGGTGACACCTGTGGTTCCATGAATGGCGCATTGGATTCTAAGCTTACATTCAGTCAATCACAGTCCTCCAGCCTCGAGAGTGCTGCAAATCTATTTGTGCCCTGCGCAATAGGTGAGAAATAGCGGTCCACCGAAATGCCATGTCTCGCTACAGGGGAGATCAACAATTGGCTGATCCTATTGCCTTCAACAGGGCCAAATGGCTGCCATTTGCTTGAAGAATTAAAACTGGTACTCCCTGGGGCCTCAGGATGATAGAAAAAACCTAAAGGGAGGATCTGAATACCTGAGTTCCTAGTGGCTAGGCCAGCGTGGGCCTCTCTAAATATACTCTCGATGATCATTCGATCATTGAAATTCACAATTCTACAGTCACTCCCTCCTGTTTTTCTAGAATTATGCACCCACCCCACACGATCCACCATTATGATCTTACAGTCCACTGCTGGACCTACGATGGTGTTGATGGAAAGCCAGTGGGTGACCTTATTCTTGAGCTGGGAAAAACCCTCATTAGTAGCACGAGAAAGTGGTGGCACATTCCCAAGCATAACCACCAACGGGGTGGATTGCGGTGGAAGATTAATAACTACGGGGTTTACCGGGGCAGTGATGGAACCTCACTGAGGCTTTCCCGTGATAATCCCAGGATCCTCTGGAACCTGGCCCGATGCATTGCTGATTGAGTCCCGTTCGTTGCCAAACCCTCGGTAATACCCACCAGCGGCTTCTCTATATGGCTTTGGACTAAATTTCTCCCACGGTTCACGATGATGCTAGGCAAACTGCTATTCCCGGGTCACCCTATTGATTGAAAGTCATCTACTGGGGATTTGGGTTTAGTTGGCACGTTATTGATAGAGTCTAGCACACAGGTTGATTGCAGAGTTTTGACTTGTACTGCTATACTTTGCTCTATATCTTTTAACTTGGACACAATGGGGGACAGCTTTTCCTCCAACATATTTATTTTATTTATTTATTTATTTGTGGATTTGTTGAGCGCAAACGAATCATCCCTGAAAGGATCTCTCGGCGCTATACAGGAGAAAGGTTAAGAGGATGTGAGTTTAAAAGAGCCATGTCTGCAACAATTTTTTTTAATTGATTAGTTCCCTGCAGGACCTGAGGTTTTGTGGGAGCGTATTCCAGTGATTAGCTGCCAGGTAGGGAAAGGCTCTACCTCCAATACATACCTTCCGTATTTTATGGGTACAGAGAAGATTGGAGTTACTGGATCTCAGTTGTCGGGCTGACCGATACCATCTGATTTTATTCCTAAGGTTGGCTGGGCCCTTTCCCTGTAGTGATCTAAAGGCTACACAGAGCATCTTAAAAATAGCTCTCTTCCTCACTGTGGGCCAGTGTAGCTGGTGCAGCAGTGGGGCTGATGGAGTTCTTGCTGGTTTGTTGAGGGCAAGCCGGGCTGCGGTATTCTGCACTACCTGGAGTCTAGATAAAAGATCTTCCCTTGCTCCTACCAGCAACGAGTTTCCATAGTACAGCCGACTCACCAGGAGTGACTGGATGAGGGACTTCCTTGCTGACAAAGAGATCCACGGGAAGACCTTCCTAAGCATTCTCATGGTGCCGAAACAAGCACCTTAGACTGTCTTGACCTGTTCCTCCATGGTTAGTTTGTTATCTATTGTGATGCCCAAATTCTTCGCACAGCTCCTGGGTACGGAGGCATTGCTCAGTTCAGTGGGCCACCATTCTGGGGACCAGATGTCCTCTGCCTTCCCAAACAGCAGTATTTCGGTTTTAGATGAGTTGAGCTGTAAAAAGTTCCTCCTCATCCAGGTCGCAATGCTGGACATGCAGCTTCTGAACCTTGATTGGGTGGAGATGACATGCTCCCCAATCGGGACGATTAGCTGTGTATTGTCCGCATATGAGATAGTTTGAAAACCATGGCCCCTGATGATCTCTGCCAGTGGGGTTACATATACATTAAACAGGGTCGGACTGAGCACAGATCCCTGTGGTACGCCCTTATCTACCTTGGCAATTTGTGATACAAACGTATCTAGCTGGATACTCCGGGTACACCCTGAGAGGAAGTTTTGAATCCACTTGAGGGCCCTTCCCTGCACCCCAATCCCCCTCAGTTTGCCTAGCAGCATCTTATGTGAGATGGTGTCAAACGCTGCTGACAGGTCGAGGAGGACTAGGATTACTGGGGTCCCGCTATCCAGGGACATCCTTATGGTATCCTTCACCTCCAACAGTGCAGCCTCAGTGCTATGGGATGCACGAAATCCAGACTGGGAGGGGTCCAAAAGGTTGTGCTGTTCCAAGTAATTGGAAAGCTGTTGGTTCACCAGAGTTTCCAAGACCTTCGAGCAGCAGGAGAGAAGAGAGATTGTCCTATAGTTCTGTAGGGCATCCGGGTCTTCTGACACCTTTACCCGTGCACCCTTCCATTTATTGGGAAAGACCGCCGCCTCCAATGAGATGTTATAGATCTTAACAAGAGCCTCTGCCAAGACCGTGCTGAGAGTTGCCATAATGGCTGGAGGCGCCGGATCTAATGGCGGACCTGATATTGCACGGCTTAATAGCGGCCAGATCGTGTCACGCGGGCCCCAGAGCTACAGCCCTGTAGCCTCTCGTCGCCTTGCTTATCCTCCGACCTGGGGGGCTGTATCGGCCCGTTATGTGTTCAGGAGCATGCCTCTCCTTCCCTTATGTGGATGGGCCTGTAGTCCTCTGACACCGCGGCTTGGGAACCCGGTGCAGCGTGGCCTGGGAACAGGAGAGCTCAGTTGATGCCATGACTAGGAACTAGGCGAGTGGGGGCTTGGCCAAACAGAGCACACTCGACAAATATAAAGGTCCAGGGGCCACTGCTGCAGTGCCTGGAGGGGCGTAGGGGGCTGCACCAGACATACCAGACAATGTTGCACTCATGGCCGCTATCACGCAGTCCAGGGATGGCCTTGCTCCTAAAATCGGGGCGGTTGGCTCTGATGTCATGCTCCTCCAACAGGACCTGCGAAATGCTATGGCTCACTTCACGGAGACTGAAACACAGATGTCTGGAGTGGAGGACGATGTTGCCACTCTACAGAAGCGGGAGGCCACCCTTGAGACAACCCAGTGGGGCTTTACAACGCGCGTGGAGGATGCAGAGGGAATGGCCAGGCGTAACAGCCTCCGCTTTGTTGACTTCCCGGAGGGGTGTGAGGGGGGATATGGAGCAGTTTCTTACTCAGTGGCTGAAGAGCTGGCTTCTCCTGAAGTCCTTGTCAAGCTGCTTTGTGGTCGTGCATGCCCATAGAGCTCTTATGCAGAAGCCTCCGCCTGGAGCCCATCCGAGGCCGGTCATCACAAAGTTGCGGAACTATCATGACTGTGATGTCATATTTAAACAGGCCAGGGCCAAGGAACCTCTGCTCTTTGAAAATGCACGCATACTTATTTTTCTTGACTCCACAAAACTTGTCCAGCAACGGAGACAGTTCTTTTTTGCAGCCAATTCTCGTCTTCGGTGTCTTTACTCCCATATGCTTTGCTGTATCCGGCCTGGTTGCGAGTGGTGTACTGATCCTGCACCCTTTTTTTTTTACTCACCGGAGGAAGTGTTTCAGTGGACAGATGAGATGGTGAGGTTGCGTCCCCATACTCCCCATTGGCGAGAATCAGACTCTTCATCCAGTGAGGCAGCTCGTAAGCAGCCTCAATCGAAAAATAAACATCGCAGACGCTCCAGATCCAGCCGTCGATCCCACTCCTGCAGTGCATCCCCCCGGGCCGGATCGGCCTCCCGGCAGACTTCATCAGTCTCCTACTTGGAAGGGGAGACCGCAGTCCTGTGTAACTTTGACACTGTTGCTTTGATCAGAGGAGTCCAAGTGACTGCCGGCTTCTCTGTTAGATACTTTCCAACGGAGAGGGTGCCTGCTGACATTGGGTTGTGTTAGACCGGGCACCATTGGCGTGGGTTTCCCTTCCATTTTTGCTGTTGCCTCGTGTGTTTTTGCTGGTGTTAAGTGCTTTGGGCACTGTGCCACTGCTGTCCAGTGCCACCGTGCAAGTGCTCCCTACTGTAAATTGATGTATTAATCAGTGGTTCCATGATTGACTGATTTGGTTTACTTGTCAGACCCTAGTTTAGTGCACTGAGTGTGCCCAGGGCTTGTAAATCCAAATGCTGCCGGCAGGCTTGCAGTACTGGTTGCGCCACCCACAGAAGCAGACTTGTAAAATGTGTCTAAGGTCTGCCATTGCAGAGCCTGCGTGCAGTTTGGTACTGTCATGCTGACTGGGCAAGTGCACCCGCTTGCCAGTCCCTAAACCTTCCCTTTTCTTCATATCAGACACCCCTATGATAGGTCCAAGGGCAGGGTGTATTGTAAGTATAAGGTAGGATATGCCCTGGTGTGTGTGGCATGTCCTAATAGTGAATTACAGCCATTTTCGTTTTTCACTATGGCAAGGCTACCGGTTATCCAAAGGCCAGAATGGGCAGTTAGATTATTACATTTTATAATCTAACTGACTCAGGGAACATGGTAGAAATTCGAGTTTAATATGCCTGAACTCAGAATGATAAAATACATATTTTCGTGAAGTTGGTTTTAACATTCTGTGTTTGAAAATACCACTTTTAGAAAGTAGGTATTTTCTTGTCTAACTATCCAAAGCCTGCCTCTGCTAGGTTGTGTATTCCTTGTCTGAAGTTTGAGTGACAGGGCGGGGGAATTTCAAAAGACAGAATGAGTCAGCCCAGTTGTGAATAGAGAGATCTGCATCTAGATGGGTGGGAGGAGTTGCACTTGAACCTTAAATAGGGCTTTGCCTGCCTTCCACAGTGCTGGCTCCACCTCCTGGGGTGCGGCTGATGTCTCTGCCCTGCACTGTGAAAGAAGAGAAGGAATGATTATAACAAAGTGCTCCAGGGCTGTGCTTTCTCTCCACAATGCTGGATCCACCTCCTGTGGGGTGTCTGATGTTTCTGCCCTGCACTGTGAAAGGAAAGAAGGAGTCCTGTAAACAGAGTGCTTCAGAACTGGTTTGGACTGGGTAAAGGCCCCTCTCCCCATGGAGAACAAAGGATTTTGGGGTATAAATATTGGGACTCTGATCCCAAGAAATTAGATCACTTTTGGACTACAAGAAGACACCTCTGCTGAGGAGAGGAACCTGAAGAAACTGACAAGGGACTATTCCTAAGCTGAAGTGCTGCTTAGGGGATTGGCCTGCAGTGGTTGCCTGACTGCCAAAGAAAGGAGAAAGGACTTTGTGTGCTTTACTTTCAACTTGTGAAGAATCTCCAAGGGCTTGTAAAAGAGCGTGCCTTCTGCTGAAGTCTCAGGGACAACAGACTCCACCCCCCAGCTTCCCAGAGTTCTTTGGAAGTGCCTGCTGCGGTTTTGTGCCTTCTGAGTGACTGCATGTCACAAGGAGCTGGAAGCGCAACTCAACGAGGAAGAAGTGTGTCGCCGTTGCTGCTGCTGCTGTCGCATCTCTGAACAAGGGTGTCGCCACTGGAGCTGTCGTATTGCACCGCATCGAGAAGAGCGTCTTGCAACAAAGAGGAAGTGTGTCACCGTCGCTGCTGCTGTCGTAAATCTGAACAAGGGTGTCACCGCTGGAGCTGTTGTATTGCACCGCATCGAGAGAAGTGTCTCACAACGAGGAAGAAGCGTATCGCCGTCGCTGTGGCTGCCGTCGCATCTCTGAACAAGGGTGTCGCCGCTGTCGCATTGCACGGCATCGATAAAAGCGCCTCGCATGCCCGCAGAAACGCGCCGCCGTCGTAGCTGCTGCAGTCGCATTTCTGAACAAGGATGTCGCTGCTGTAGTTGTCGCATCATGCGGAAGCTTCTCCCAAACGTCGGAGAAGAGTTTCACAGCAGAGGCTGTTGCCGTCGCATCGCTGAACAGGGGTGTCGCCGCTGCAACTGATGCATCGAATTGAGACTTCTCGCATCATCGGAGAAGCGTGCCGCGTCGGGAAGATCTTCACGTCTTGATTTCTTTGCACCGGAACTTTGATGCATTTCCATCGCTGCAACATTACTTGTTGTGGAAGCGCAAAGCATCGTAAGGTACATAGACGCAAAGTGTTGCATCTTAAGAATTGAACTATTGTGGATTTCTGTTGTTTAATGGTCTTGTGTTAAAGCTATATAAAGAATACTTATTTTGGATATAAACCTTGTGTGGTGTCCATTTGTAGTGTTGTCACTGGGTTACTGTATGTGGTCACAAATGCTTTAAACACTGCCTCTGATATAAGCCTGTCTGCTCGTGCCAAGCTACCAAGGGGGGGGAGCAGGGGTTATTTTAGTAGTGTATCCCCTTTACCCTGACCAGAGGCAAGGGTTCCTAGTTGTCACAAGTACCTACCTGTGCTAACTAGAGACCCCCAAATCCATTGGTTGAGGTGTGCCAGGACTCCCTGTTTGGGTCTGCAGGCTGCACCCAACGCAACAGATGCTTCATCGTTATTGAAGTATAGGGTGGGGGGGTTGTTGGGTTGTTCTTGTTTTTGTTTTCAAGTCGCACTTTGCTACAGTATTGTTAGGCCTCTATGCACGTATCACATACTTTTTTTTGCACCTGTGTATCCTATCATGGTCTGTTCTGTCCTATATGTATGTCTTTGTCCCCCTTTTCATTCCAGGTGCAGAAACCGCAAAGTTGAAGCCTCCTAAACCAGGAGTTATTAGGAAGACAGTTATTCTTCCTAATTTTTTGCACTTTTTTCACTTTTTTGTTTATTTTCACTTACACGCCCCTAGGTAAGGGTGGGCCTTAGCGCGTCCATACCGCCAGGGTATAGAACACTTACAGTCCTGATGAATTGCCGGGTAAAATCACACCGTTTCTTTGTCAAGAAACATGTCGACTAATACATAGGAATCTACCACTCAACTAAAAGTGGACTGCTTCCATACACATACAAATTTTAATACTGTCTTTAGTGATCATAGAATAAATAATTACCTTCTGATACACTACTGACTATTTTAATACCCTCACCACTCATTAATTTAATTTACTTTCACACAACATGTCCTGAACTCACCATCCCGCTCCACAGTACATCTGGCGTTGTAGCACACCATAGAGACACTCGGTCTCATTGGTGGAGCCCGATGATGAAGCATGTCATCACTAGGTGGTGAGTGAGGGCTTTCCTTAAACATCCCAGGGAGGTTATTTCCGTTTCTTAAGTTTGTTGCTCCCTACTGTGGTCAAGCCTACTCCTTAAGACACTCTTTTTTTGTTTATTGATGATGAACCGGGGAATAAGAGTGTCAAACTACTCTCCCTACCTCTCTTCTTGTTGAAATATTCTGATATAAGCCTGTCTGCTCGTGCCAAGCTACCAAGGGGGGGAGCAGGGGTTATTTTAGTAGTGTATCCCCTTTACCCTGACCAGAGGCAAGGGCTCCTAGTTGTCACAAGTACCTACCTGTACTAACTAGAGACCCCCAAATCTAACAGGTTGTAAGTTGGGGATCCATTGGTTGAGGTGTGCCAGGACTCCCTGTTGGGGTCTGCAGGCTGCACCCACCGCAACAGATGCTCATCGTTATTGAAGTATAGGGTGGGGGGGTTGTTGGGTTGTTCTTGTTTTTGTTTTCAAGTCGCACTTTGCTACAGTATTGTTAGGCCTCTATGCACATACCACATACTTTTTTTGCACCTGTGTATCCTATCATGGCCGACCCACCTATTAGCGCCCGGGTGTCTCCCGGGACCCGCAGAATAGTAAGCTGGAATGTCAGGGGAGTACTAGATAAAATTAAACAAGGGGTCCTTTTTCAGCTGGCTACGAGGGCCCATGTGGATATCCTCATGCTACAAGAAACACATCTTATGGTTTTGAAGGTGCTCTGCCTCCAGTGTTATGGTTAAGCTCAGGGGTTCCATTCAGGGTTTGTGCAGGGATCACGGGGTGGCCATCTTGATTCACCACTGAGTTCCATGCACACATGCCAAGATGTGGGCAGATACTCAGGGGCGTTACCTGTTCCTGCAGGGCATGGTCAAGGAGGAACCCGTGGTGCTAGGCTGTGTATATGCCCCTCCTCCGCTTTCATGGGGCCTGGTAGAGCGGCTTATGTCATTATAGGTGGATATACCTGATGGCCTGTCCATGGATGGGGCGACTGGAATAATATGATGGATGTGTCCTGGGATCGTTGGGTGTGCAGCTGATCGCCAAGTCACAAAACTTTCCTCGTTGGTGTCTGGGCTGGATTGGGTGGACCCCTGGTGCCGGTTACACGGAAATGTTCAGGGATACACATATCCCTCAGCGGTCCAGGATTCCTACTCTCGCCTTGACTATTTGTTTGTCCCCCGGGCAGCAGCTGGTAGGGTGGTGGAGGCGGAAATCCTTCCGAGGGGTCTCTCTGATCATTCGCCGATTACTCTTATGTTTCAGATGGGTGGGCGAAACAGCCCTTCCGTTAGCATCTTTTGACGTGGAACCTCCAGAAGACAGACTACAGGGAGTGGAAAGCGCTCTCGATCAATAGTTCAGTTTCTGTGGGAGGCATTAAAGCTCACTTTACGGGGTGTCGATATCTCTTTTTGTGTGGCAGCCCGCAGGTCTCGGAAGGAGGCTCTGTTACAAGCAAAGGCTAATATTGCAGATCTAGATAATCACAGTAGGGGTGCCGGGGGTAACCAAGTCAGGCAACAGTTGCTGCTGACGCAACAGAACTATGCAGCTCTTCCTATGAATGAGGCCTGCCTTACTTGGCTGGCGATGTGCAGTAGGGTGTACTAATGGGGGGGATAAATCTAGCAAGATGCTCCATCGGTTGTGTTAGGGGATGTTCCATTCCCAGCCCTTCCCTGGTATAGTAGCCAAAATGGAATCCCCCTTCATGGACTCTTCCGACATTGCTGAAAGCTTCTCTGCCTATTTTGCAGAGCTGTATGCTCCCCGGAGAATGTCTATGAAAACGTGATAGGCAGATTTTTGGATGACCTTGCGCTCTGTCCAATGAGGCAAGTGCGGAGCTGGATCTCCCGCTCACGGAGGAGGAATTGGGTGCAGCCCTGGGAGACCTCAACTCGGGTAAGGCTCTGGGGCCAAACGGGTTTCCCCGTGAATTTTTTAAGAAATACTCTCTGCAGCTTGGATGCCATTACCTTAGAGTGGTGGAGGAGTCCCGTGATGGGGTCTGTCTTCCTCGCGACTGGAGACACCCTGAGGTGGTGTTGTTTCATCACCACCTCTTTTCTGAATCGTTTTTGGCCACTATAGGTGTGGCAGGGTATACTCAGACATGAGTCCCTTTCTCACTGCACCATCAGGATTCAAGCAAGCCAGGCCGAAGACGGCTGAAATGCCAGAAACCGGTCCCCGGTAGCTTGTCTCCTTTCTGGTGAAGAATTGGCTTGGTAGTTTAGTCTGCCCTGTTCCCATGATGCACTGGGCCAGGGACAGACTGATTTGCATATAGCCAGGTTCTGAGCTGGGATGGTGCAGTGAGATAAATAACAGTGATGGATCAAGCCCTGATCTTTGGACTGGGTAAGAGTGGTCTGCTTAATTCAGACACTCTGTTCATCACCACCCCCTTTTCTGAATCGTTTTTGGCCACTATAGGTGTGGCAGGGTATACTCAGACATGAGTCCCTTTCTCACTGCACCATCAGGATTCAAGCAAGCCGGGCCGAAGACGGCTGAAATGCCAGAAACCGGTCCCCGGTAGCTTGTCTCCTTTCTGGTGAAGAATTGGCTTGGTAGTTTAGTCTGCCCTGTTCTCATGATGCACTGGGCCAGGGACAGACTGATTTGCATATAGCCAGGTTCTGAGCTGGGATGGTGCAGTGAGATAAATAACGGTGATGGATCAAGCCCTGATCTTTGGACTGGGTAAGAGTGGTCTGCTTAATTCAGACACTCTGTTCATCACCACCCCCTTTTCTGAATCGTTTCATAAACCCGGCAGATCCCCAGACCAGCACGCCTCATATCGTCCCATTTCCCTCCTGAACATATAAGCTAAAATATTGACCAGGGCACTGGCCAACCATGTGCGGTCCCATATTACTACTTTGGTATACCCAGATCATGACGGGTTTATACTCCAGAGGGTGACCCGACACAATATTCGATAGGCACAGGTCGCATTTGCTAAGTGAATAGGCTGCGCTCTTGCTGGAAGATATGGACAGGGCCCTCAGTTGGGTTTATTTATTCGATTTGCCACTCAGATTGAATCTTGGACTGTGCTTTTTGTCCTACCTGTCCCTACTCTCCACTGATCTTACTGCATCAGTACATGTCGCTGGCTCTAACTGCTCCACCTTTTCTATTGGATGGGGTACCCGGCAGGGATGCCCGCTGTCTCCTTACTTGTTTGCACTAGCCATTGAACCTTTATCCGCCTTTGTGTGTATGGATGCGCAGTTGACTGGCTTTGAATGGGTGCACAGATCGTCGGATCGCATTGATTTATACGCCAACAATGTTTTATTTTTCTCACTGACGTGGATCAGAGGCAGCCGCGGCTGCTCCGTATTATGCAGATTTTAGGGGAATCGTTGGGTCTCTACATGAGCCCCAGCAAGTCTACCTTATGGCTTCTTGGGGACACATCGGGTCTTGGCCCCTGGGCTTCATCGGTTCGGGTGGTTACCGGAAGGATGAAGTATCTTGGTGCAATTCAGACTCACCTACTGTGGCATTGGAAAGGAATCTGGTTCCGGTCTGGAAACGGGTGCGGGAGGATCTTAGGACATGGTCTCAAATGCCATTGTCTATATAGGGTCGATTGGCCATCTTCAAGATGGTCTCACTCCCCTGTTTATTGTATTAATTGCAGAACCACCCCTACCCAACTTCCCCTAGATGGTTCAGGCGGGTTAATGCTGCCTTGGGTCAATTCCTATGGGCAGGGGGTGCTGTAAGAGTGACCTTACTGACAACGTTCCGCTCCACGTATTATGGAGGACTGGTGACCTCTGACTTATTATCCTACTACATGGCCTCACATTTGTTAGTCTTGAACTAATGGTGGTATGGGGGTAGAGATGACCCTGCCTATGCTGTGGAACAGCGTCTTATGGGGGATCTCTCCCTACACATGATTCTGTACTCTGTACCGATACGTAATTCCCTGCCCTCAGCGACGCAGGTAGTTTTCCAAATTCACCGACAGGCCTTGCAGAGGATGGGATGGTGGAACACGCTAACACGGGAAAGCCCTTTATGGAATAATGGTTGTTTGCCACAAATAGCTACTCTGCCAGGGTTTTGTGTGTGGGACAGCATTGGTATCTCTTCCCTGGGGGAGGTCATGCGGCGGCCGATCCTGTAGTCCTTTCAGGGCCAACAAAAGATTTTCAAATGCTGAAAACCCAATTCTACAAATACCTCCAATTTCGACACGCCCCCTCACTTAGTCTGGAGGGCTTGGAGTCGCTGGCGGAGGTAAGCCTGATAGAGGCGAAGATATTAATGGGGCACCTGCAGGATCATAAGTTATCTAAGATTTACCAACCTTTGGTGAATACAGAAGCTTAGAGGGGCTTGGGAGGGAGATGTTGGTCCACTTTAAGATTGCACCTTGTCCAGTTTAAATATCTTCATCGAGTTTACTTCACATGGGTTCGTTTGTGGAGGGCCGGACCGGTGGCATCTCCTGTGTGTCTTAGATGCAAGCAAGATGAAGGGACCTGATGCATACAATTTGGCACTGTTTTTCCTTGTCACGGTTCTGGAAAAGGGTTGTGACCTGTCTCTCTAAGGTGTTGGGCTGGGATTGGCACCAATCGCCGAAATTGGTGCTCTTGCATGTTATGGATGGGATTGGGGGCAATATCTATAAACGCCATCTTATTTAGCTAGGGTTTACTCTGGTGAAGAGAGACATTGCTAGAGCATGGAAGGCACCAGCACCATCCTCAGTGTACGCATGGAAGAAGGGACTGGACTTCTCTGTGGGTCTAGAACTCCCCATTTTCACAGCAAGAGGATGCCCGCAGAATCATTTTGAAGTTTGGAAGCGATGGGCGGACTACCGAGGTCTTGCTGCTGGAGCCGGTCTCTGCAGCAGGGCCCCTCAACCCAGCGTAATTCTACCCTGCTGGTGCAAGCTGTAGTTTCTTGCATTTTTGTATACTGTAGCGAGTGGTTGTAGTGCAAAATTCACAGTTAGGCTGTTTCTGGGAAACTTTTAGTGCGATGGGTGGGGGTTTGTTGAGAGGGGGGTTTCGTATGGTCTATTTCATCTGCATTGATGTTTTATGTTTATTGTGCAGATGTATCTAGGTTACAGAGCCCTTCTCTAATGTGTCATTTGCCGAATACAATTTGTTTAAAAAAAAAATGGAGACAGGTACATAAAATAAAAGCCCATAGGAACGAATGTTAAATGAAGTTACTTATTTTCACTTTAAAAAATATATAACTACATTAAATTTAAAGTTTTATATATATAAATATAACTTAAATATTATAAAATACGTTAATGTTTTAGAATGTAAACATTATTATTAATCTATTTTTAAATAAATAAATTCTTTACCTAACTATCAATACTTTTTACTACTTCATACATTAATATAAATTCTATGCTTAAGGTAGTATTTTTTTATTTAAATGTTAAGAAGAACAATATTAATTTACTTTAATACATTTAAAAAAAATCAATGTATAAATCAATATAAATGTGATTGTGCTACAGCATTTTTTATTTGTTTTAAATGTAAAGACACTGATCACTGAAGCAAACGGGAGAGGTATCATTGGAAAGGAGAGAATCTCCATTTTACGTGGGAGACCAAGGGGAAAGCTGGCACGGTGATCCCACACAGAAATGTGAGAACAATTAGATTTTTTAGCTAAATTTAAGGTTTGCAGTGGATTCTGGGTAAGAAACCATTGGGGGATCCAAGCAAGCTTCACATATCTGCACTCCTCCTGGTGTCTAGTTTTCACAAGTTTCTGGGTTTGGTAGCTCCCCTAGATGGCTGTCGAGCACAGGACCAATAATGCAGGTGCCCTCCTTGCAAATCCAGGTTGTTTTGTCATAGATACTTTTGATGTCTCTACAATACATTTTGGGCACTTCCCTGTTGCAGACAGTTGGCCCTCCCATACACATGAGGTACCATTTTTAGCAGTAGATTGGGGGGAATGCTGGGTGGTAGGAAATCTGTGTGGCTCAGTGATTCCACAATTTTCCCACACAGAAATGTGAGGAAAATGTGATTTCTTAGCTAAATTTGAGGTTTGCAGGGGATTCTAGTTAAGAACACATTGGGGAAATCATGCAAACCACACTCCTTTGGACTTGGACTCCCCCATATGTCTAGTTTTCAGAAATATCTGAGTTTGGTAGCTTTCGCTAGATGACTGCTGAGCCCAGGATCAAAAACGCAGGTTACTCCCTTGCAAAGCCAGGCCGTTTTGTGATTGATAATTTTGATGTCTCCACAGTACGTTTTTGACCAATTCCTGTTGCAGGCACTAGGCCTACCCACACAAGTGAGGTACCATTTTTATCAGAGACTTGGGGGATTGCTGGGTGAGTGGAGGTGTGTGGCTCCCCACAGAAATGTGAGGAAAATGTGTTCTTTTGACAAAATTAGAGGTTTGCAAGGGATTATGGGTACAGTACCTAGTGAGAGTCACACAAGTCACCCCATCCTGGATTCTCCTAGGTGTCTAGTTTTCATAAATGTACAGGCTGCTTTAGGTTTCCCTAGGTTCCAGGTGAGCTAGGGTTCAAAATCCACAGCAAAAAAAGGGTCACTTCTGAGTGGAAAAATGTCATGTGTCCATATTGTATTTTGGGCCTTTTCCTTCTGCGGGCAGTAGGCCTACTCACACAAGTGAGGTACCATTTTTTATTGGGAGATTTAAATGAATTCCTAGTGGGTTAAAGTTAGTTGCTATCCACAGATTTCAGACCTTTCCATCACTGAAATGTGAGGAAACATTTTGTTTTTACAAAGTTTAAAGTTACAATGGATTCTGGGGAACGAAAGTGAGAGCCACACAAGTCACCCCATTCTGGACTCCTCTGTCTAGCTGTCAAAAATGTATAGGTCTGCTAGGTTTCCCTAGGTTCCAGCTAATCACCAATCGAATTGCTGCATACCAAGTACACAATGAAAAACCATTGAAAGGCGCAGCTCAGTGTTTGGTTCTGCGTACCTTGGGTTACTGGTGAACCTACAAGTCTTATATAGCCCTGCAACCAGAAAGGTCCAGCGGTTGAAACGTCATATTGATTTTAAAAATATGCCGTATTTAAAAGTTACAAGTGAAAACATAGGCACCAATGGCTGTTTTTTCAACTCAATCTCAATATTTATTTATTTCAAGTGTTACTTTTTATAAGAAAATCTTGAAGGATCTACACAAATAACCTCTTGCTGAATTCAGAATTTGCCTACTTTTCTCAAATGTGCAGCTTTCCAGGATCCATTATTGGTTTTACACCCATTTCTACCACTAACTGGAAGGAGGTTACAAAGCACAAAAATGCCAAAACTGTTTAGAAAATATTGGCTTTACTGCAAAAGTCAGCCTCCTGCTGAAAGCTGGTAACTGGAAACCCTTCATTGATAACATATGCGGGGAAAAAACTGACGCTTTCTTCTGCAGTACGTTTTTCCCATTTTTTCCAGAAAACAAACTTTTTCTGTATTTTGGCTAATTTCTCGGTCCCCTCCAGTGGTATCCACACACCCTGGGTACCTTTAGAATCTGCATGATGTTGGAAGAAAATTTGGCTTGGATACCTAATTTGGACAAAAAGTTACGGGGGCCTAAGTGAGAACTGCCTCAAATAGCCCCAAAAAAAGGTTTGGCACAGGGTGGGAAAAGACATAGCAGTGATGGGGTTAAAGAAGCAATAGTTTATAATTATTTTATTGATTTTTCAACAGCATTCAATCATGTTGACCGTTCACTCTTCTGCAAGAAACCTACAAACTTGGGTATCCCCCACTGTATTAAGACTGTGACGAGCTACATTCCTCTGCCTGGTGCAGAGTGCTTTTAGGAGATGACATCAGACCCTTGATCAAGATTGATATTACGGTTTATAACAAGGATGCCTTCTTGCCCTTTACTTTTTTCATTATACTTCCAAACTCACCGAAAACTCTGGAAATCCCTGGACTCTTCATCATTCTCATTTGATCCTACGTGAATACCACCTGTTGTGGTAACATCTGTATGTCTCGCATTTCATATTACTAAGTAGGCTGTCGATATTGGCTAGGACTGTGTATGACATCATACTATTTCCTTATGTGGTTCCTCGTGGTGTATATATATGTTCACTGCTGCTCCTACAATCCGTGTTCAATGAGTGGTCTTTGACTGCACTTGGTAGGCACTTGAGCACCTTAACACGTATGTAATGATTGATTTGGACTTATTTTGGACTTATTTTATTGTTATTGCTATTGTTATTTTCTCTAGTTTATTATTATCTTTCTTTATTTTCCTTTACTTATATTCCTTTATTATTACATTCTGTGTTATGTATATTTGTTTGTATTTTGTATTTCTTATAATTCAATAAAGACGATTTGAAAACAAAAAAATGTACCCCCAACATTTAGGTTTCTTCCGTAATCACTCGCTTTTATACGTTGCTGACCTAATTTAATATATTGCTTCACACTCATTGATCTACAGTATAATCGACCAACATTGAAACATGCCCCTTAATCATTTATAGGAGGTTTATAAAGCAAAGATTCCCCCAATCTTACTCTATGAAGTTGAATATCCCTCTCATTGTCTATGACTGTCTCGTACAAAAAAAAATAGAGAGAAAGATCTTGCGGTCCTTAATTATGGTAAATCCTTTTTTCTCTGGCGCAGGCCTTAAGTCTGGAACTTGGCCTCCCAAGTGTTTATTTTTTAGCTTGCATAGCAGTAATATGCTGTGGTTGCATTCCGCCGAAGGGTCATTTAGATGGTTCTCAATAAGTGAATTGTTATCAGAGGGGAAATATGAGCCTATTTTTTCCTTAACAATCTTCATGTTGCATGAACATGGTTAGACCTATGCAGGGGTCATTACAGGATTGAAAATATAGCCATTTAAGGTTATACTTAAAACAGCGACATCCCTAGCAAGCTCCAAACCAGAGTCCGCTCACTGTTATTCCTTTAAAGGATGCAATGTGATTGCTAACTCTGTAATTCAAGCTGGGATACATTCTATTTAACTTTTCACTCCAATATAGCATCAAAAGATTTATATTTATATTTTGGTCTGATATACTACCGATGGGATCGGTACTAGGGACGCGGAGGAATATTCCCTCTGAACAACGGATCTGCACTTTATGTAAGGATGGGGGTACACATCCTAGTCCGTATTGTTTTTTCGATCCCCCTTTGATTTCGCAATGTCAAATATTTTTATTACCTCTTATTTGGGCGAGGGGAAGTTTACTCTGAAAAGCATATATTAGCTTTCATATGATGTACACAAAAAGGACGTATCTGTTATTGTATTTTTACATTTAAGGTACATTCTTTTTAAATTCTAATATTTGTGATTTAAAATGAATTGGATTGTCTGTTTTACTATACTGCTGACCCCCGCTGACGCCTATATCAATAAAGTATTATTATGGAGTGGGATTACCCTGCAAAGGTTCCTTTTCCAAACTATTCATAGTGATAATGCCTATTGATTAGCTAGGCCTAACTATCATAACATCTTCTTACGCATGCTGCATCCTACGCATGCTGCTTCAACATCCTATGCATGCTCAGAAAGATATTCCGATGGATTCCCACCGAAACCAGGAAGACGGTCACTCAGGCACTCGTCACCAGCCGACTGGACTACGGAAGCACCCTATACGCCGGAACCACAGCCAAACTGCAGAAAAGACTCCAACGCATCCAGAACGCCTCCGCACGACTCATCCTGGACATCCCCCGACACAGCCTCATCTCCGGACACCTGAGAGACCTGCACTGGCTCCCCGTCAGCAAAAGAATCACGTTCCGACTCCTCACCCACGCACACAAGGCCCTCCACGACCTGGGACCCAGGTACCTCAACAACCACCTGACCTTCTACACTCCCACCCGCCAGCTACGATCGACCAGCCACGCCCACGCCGCCGTTCCACGCATCCGAAGAGCCACCACGGGAGGAAGATCCTTCTCCTACCTGGCTGCCAAGACGTGGAACTCCCTCCCCATCCACCTCCGTCTGACCCAAGACCACCTCTCCTTCAGGAAGCAACTCAAGATCTGGCTGTTCGAGCAGTAGCGGACCCCCCCTCCCCCAAGCGCCTTGAGACCCTCCGGGTGAGTAGCGCGCTATACAAATTTCTTGATTGATTGGTTGATTGAATTGAAGGGATGAAGGATGTCAACAATTGCAATGAACTTTTGACTTAAACCTTCCCTCCCTCCCCAAGCGTGGATAGTGAGTTTTCTTTGTTAGTTCTTCAGCTTCTAAACGAATCAAATTAAGGCACAGCGTGTGCAGATAGCAGTCGCTACCTTGGCTGTCCTTAACTGCCATCCTCCAGGGAATCACTGGGCAAGCGCTTCCTCATCACCAATGAAAGGTAAGAGGGAATAAAGAAAAGCTGTTATTTACACCAAGGTAGTTTCATAACTTAAACGACATTATTTAAAATGACTTGCTGTGTTGAATTGGGAGTCATTTGAGTTTTTAAGTATACTGCAGGAATGGTGTCTCTAGCTATAATATGCTTTTCGGGGATGCACGAGAGTTTCATTTGATCATTAACATACGATGCTTTGGGTCGATCGGGTTAATTTATTTTACGACCATCTTCTCGGGGGGAGCAACAAAACGACAAAATAAAGGTGCTGACGATATCTCCTAATCATTCTGTCAACATTTCTATTTCTAAACGATAACTAGACGACGAATATAAGTTATTTTTAGCTGCAAAGTTAATAAAGTAAGAAATGTGATTGTTTATATGCGAGCACGTTAAATAACGGAGGGCTCATGAAACGGTTCCATAACCTCAGTGCCAGCAATGGATTTAATCACTCTGTTGGCTCGTGAAAGAGACAAACCCGTTAATAGATGTTTCAATGCTAACAGCACATGTTATGATAACTGGTACGACGGTCCCCAGTTAATTTATATTTAATGCTCCCAATCCAACGCAGAGCACACTAGAAATTATAGAGGCAATAAAAAGCAAGCATCAATGGACTGCCTTTTATGTATTCTATTTTATGTATTCTAATCTTTCTTCAAAAGCGCACGATTGTTAAAAAAAAACAATTTTAAGGACATTTTGCATTTGAAAGAAGCTGATCTATGCAATATCTCTTCTGCTTGTATTTTTGTTTTTTTATCAGTTACAATTCAGTGATAGGAAATTGTGATATAAATAAAAGATTCCCTTCCAAGTGTTCTATATTCATCATCATCATCACCATCAACAATCTTTATTCAGCTCATTAAAACCACAAAAGAACGCATAACACACAAATCAATTTAACACAAACATGAATGAAAATACTAACAGCAACCTACAGATAGAAACTTGTTTTATATTTACAAATACAGCATGAACTTATGTTTGATGAAAATGGAAATAAAGGGTTTTGTGTGCATTTCCCCAATAAAGATCAGGCAAGGTGAAAGCATGTTAAGATACCATATAAAGTGGTTACTATTTATTCTGATTTATTTTGGCTAAATAACTTTGGGCTTGAATCACAAACAGAATTTTGTACTAGGGAAAGTAGAACTAGAGTAGTGCTACTTTTCTATGGAGTGATCTTCACAGATGTAAGTTTATTACCTAGGGGTGGATTACAATGCCGTCTAGAAAGGCTCCATATGGGATTTGGATTCTGTGAATCCGCTTCGGAACCTATGTTTCCGACCAAATCGGACATATTTCCAGACAAACGATTACAATGCAAGTAAACTGTTTGGGCTGTCCAAATAGCTTCCAAATGCCATTCAGACAGCCCGAGTAGTTCTGAGACGAATTGTACAGTCTATGGACACAGTTTGAAAGTGAGCAATTACAATGACCGATTCGGACAGCCGTTCCGATTTGGTCTCCCCGACACGAAACGGCTGTCAGAATCTGACTTTTGGGGCCCGTAGCAGGCCCCCCTTAAGCTGTAGGCCTCTGGTTTTGGCCTGTGGGTGTTCCCAAGGGGCCCCCTGCTTAACCATGCACAGTGTGGCAGGCACCATGGGGTGCCCACCACAGGGTGCAAGGTTTTTCCCAACCACCCCTTTCTCCAATGGGAACGTGTGCTCTCTTTTGGAACACAGCCTCCCGTTGAAATCAATGAGAGTCGGACCGAACGATGTTGGGAAGCATCTTAATCGGTCGGTCGGACTCGCAGAACCCGATAGGTAGTGGGGGCAAATGGGGAATATTTACTAAAGAGTGGAGGGGTATTGTGGAGGAATGAGGAATTTAGGTAGAGACATGCTTATACAAGCACTCACCCACCAAAGAGTAAGCCCAATGCTATTTATAGACGGCAGACTACCCAAGAAGCCACAAAACAGGTAGAAATGTACTCAAGCCCAGCCTTGTGAGTAAGTCCAGCATCACACAGGACCACTCACTGGTACTGCAACATACTCCCTTTGAAAATAATTGGGCAAGGGTCTCAAAATAGAACCCAATAGGAAATAATGTTAAAATAAAATCATTTATTTCGACTTTTAAAATGTGTAAATATAAATACATTTAATTGAATGTAAAATCCTATATAAATAACTATGAAATATTGACTCCATATAAGCTATTTTAAGAACCTTTTGTAATTTAGTTAATGTAGTTTTGTTTTAAAAGCATTTATTGAAACATTTCCATGCATCATTTTAATAGATAATACATAAATATAAATAATAAATATTTATAAACATTTCACCAAAGTTGTAATTTCTTTAAAAATACTTCTATTTATTTTATTATATTCAAATTATTTCAACAAAAAGTAGAATATTTATTGTGCAAAGGAATAATTGCAGTATGAAAATGGAATTCATCTGCTAATTCAGCCCCCTAAAATTCTTTTTTTTTAAACATGGCCTTCCTAATTTGTCACCAAAGAAAATCTTATCTGTGTTCCAACATTGCAAAAGAATTATTTTGCTCATGGGATCTTTGGACTGTCCATTCTGGCTATTTTATCAAATGGGTTCCGGATGAGTCCCTAGCACACATGGAAAGTAAATACTATCATCCTCCTGCTGGATAAATGGTTTGGGAATTACCTCCATGCCGTCCTTTGGGCAGATCAGAACCACTGATGTCCCTCGACACACAACCAGACCCAGCTACTGCGTATCTTCTGTTAATTTGTATTGGTCATCTGGATCTCTCAAATGCTGTATGGTGTCATTGAGGAGCAGGTTCAACAGAGGTTCAAAGCCTTTCAAGATCCTGCTTGCTTCTCTTCCACCTTGAAATTTCACCCAAATTGTTTTGTCAATGTATTTAGAGATATCTAGGATACTCTTTCTCTCTTTTTCTTCTCTTTAGCCGCCATCTTCCAACTCCCCTTCAAGTTATTTATTTATTTAAATAAAAATTATGTTTATAATTTTGTTGCATTTTTTTTATTTTCTACACTTGAAATAAATATATACGATTAATTTACATTAATCAATAACATTAATTATTACTAATTATTTTTAAAGTTTAATAAACATTTCTTTTCATAGGGAAATCTCTGCCCCAATGGCGAAGACCTCTGCCTATATATGAAAAGTTACTAGTAGTAACTTTACACTTGTAAATTTAGTTCCACCCCCTGTTTCAGTAGATGGAGACATGTTTATCTAAAATAGTACATTTAGGGCCCTATGTAGGCAATTTCCAAATACCAAAATCTTAATACTGAATTTTACCGATTCGGTATTAAGAATTCGGTATTTCCGATGTAGGAAAAAACTTGGTAATATTTACTGAATCGGTAAAAATCGGAAAAAAATTACCGATTCCTCAATACTGATCGGTATTTCCGAATCTGGATTACAGATTCAGTAAATAGTACAGAATCGGAAAATACAGAATCAGTAAATACCGAATCGGAAATTCAAAACACCAGCAATTGAGGAATCAGCCAATCCTGTGCATCCACTACCCCTCCCAACCAGGAAGTGGCCACACCCATGCAGGCTCACTCAATCAGAACCTTCTGAGGAGGCTGGAAGTGCAGAGGAGAACAACTGAGCCACTGGGGGAACTTTTCCTGCAAAACTTGCACAATGGCTAGACAGGACACAGAAAGAGAAGGAGGTGAAAGAAAGAG
Source organism: Lissotriton vulgaris (assembly GCF_964263255.1). Classification (NCBI taxonomy): domain Eukaryota; kingdom Metazoa; phylum Chordata; class Amphibia; order Caudata; family Salamandridae; genus Lissotriton; species Lissotriton vulgaris. The sequence goes on from NC_141689.1 coordinate 659,854,091, forward strand.
GAAGCTGAAATTCAGCGAAAGGGAGCTGCAGGTGCTGATTGAGGAGGTGGTAAAGCAACATACCAAGTTGTTTGGGAAGCAGTCCTTGCAAGTGGCTGGATCAGAAAAAAGGAAGATCTGGCTGGGAAGCCAGGCACAAGTGAATGCCATAGGAATGCCAGGACATTGAAGTGCTGAAAAAAAGGTGGTATGACATCAGGAGCATCACCAAAAAGAAGATGGCTGAGAACAAAAAACAAGACAGGAGGAGGAAGGAACAGGGCACCTGCCCTGATTGCACTTGAGCAGCTTGTGGAGTCCACCACAGAGCCAGAAAGTGTGTGTGGCATCGGGAATGCAAAAAGCTCAGCCAGAGATGCTACCAAACAAGGTAAGAAGCTAGCACAGCAATCTGCACCCCCTTCCCTATCCCAATTCCCCACTTAGGTTGTGTGAATCCCACTACAGTACAAGTTTTTGTAAAGACCAGCAATGCATCATGGGAGATGTAGTCAGTGAAACACCTATCATGACAGTAATCACACTGAAGAACAAGGCTTGTGACACACATCAGTGATAAACACGCAGAGGACATTGAGCCAGAAATGAAAATGTATTATTGCTATGCCGGGCTGCCGGACTATGGAGCTAATGTACAATTTCTGTCCACAGGCGAGATATCTCGCAGGTCTGCTCAAGACAAGGCAGGAAGGGGACCCTGGAAGGAAAGATCAGAGGAGGCCAGTGCAAGTGCAGGGCACACCACAACACCATCACCACCACTGCCAGCCTCACCACCACTTCAGTGGTTAGACCTAGGAGGCAAGCTGTTGCTACACTCCAGGAGATGGAGTCGTCCTTAGAAGACACCAGGGGGGGTGAAATATCTACTGTGCCAGTGGATGGCAGTAATGCTGGGGCACAGTCCATATCAGAGAGAGTACGCACAGGTGACAGATGCCGCAGGGCTCAGGAAACCTGTCCAACTGTGCAGGGGGAGGATCATGGTGGCTTCTCAGGGCTGGAGGCCAACATGGTCAAGGTGCAGCGCCTACAAGGGAAGGCAATTCAGTTGGTACAGCGGCAAATGAAACACCTCAACAACAACATGGTGAACATTGAGAAGGGCATCAGCACTATGACCTCCATGCTGGCTGAGGGCATGAGGGAGATGGCTGAGGGCATGAGGGACATGTCCCAGTCAGCGATGCTGCTGTGCAGCAAACTTGATGAGGACAGGATGGCACGGCGCAGGGAGAGGCAGATAATGGAAAACCATACTAAGGCAGTGAACCGCCTCTCAACAGCCACTTCTCTGCTCTGCAGGCGCTCCGTGGCCATGCGGGAAGGGATGGCGCACTGCAGCAGTGATGTCTCTAGGGGCCTTGTGAAGGTAACGACTGCACTTGAAGTGCTGCTGACAATTCAGGCAGCCAATACTGGTGCTGTGGATTTTGGGGAGAGTGAGGAGATGACCAGTCCCAGCAGCATCACGCCCCCTGTAACTGAGACCCGGAGGAGCAGCAGACGGCATGGGGCTGGCACTGGATCCACAGGCAGTGAGGAAAGCGTGATGATGGCATCCAGCAGTGTTTTGCGAGGCCACAGATGCTAATGCAGCCCACCCTGCCTAAACTGAATTGGGTGACGTAACTCATGACTTCGATTTAGGGTTGTCACAAATTTGACTGGCAAGGTGTGCCCTTTGTGTAGTGGCGTAGTGCCCAAAAATTAAAACTACGTCATTTACATACAACAACTGGCTGTGTCTCCTTACTTACTCAGAAATAGTTGCGTGTGATCTCTGCCCGTCTTTGTCTCCCATCTGCTGCTGGAGCCACTCCTGCTGCGTTGGGCTCTGGCTCAGCACATTCATCATCATCGTCCTCAGAGTCAGTTAGGTCAATTTCTGTACCTTTCTTAGTCGCAAGGTTGTGCAGCATAGCACAAGTTGCAATGATTTTGCAGCAGATGATGGGTGTGTACTGTTGTGCTCCTCCGCTTTTGTGGAGGCAGCATAACTTGCTTTTCAAAAGTCCAAATGTGCGCTCCACAATGATGCGTGTTGATTTGTATCGTCTCTCACTCTGGTTGATGGGTTTAGGTAGGGAGTGAGGACAAATGACCGCACAGCATAGGCGCTATCACCTAGGTGAGAAAGAGAGTGCCATTAATTACATACACCAACACTTGCATCATCAGTATCCATCAGGGTGTGTCACCTAGCAGGTATCCTTCTCCAAATTCTCCCACAACCAGGCTTGTGTAGATCCCACTGTTCTGGAAGATGTATGAGTTGTGGGTGCTCCCTGGAAATTTGGCCACAATGTCGGTGATTATGTTGGCAGCATTGCAGATTACCTGCACATTTATGGATTGGGTGGATTTTCTATTTCTGTAGATATACTCAGTGGCTGCAGGTGGGCAGATTGGAATGTGTGTCCCATCAATGCACCCTATGACATGCGGGAACTGTGCCATTTGGTAGAAATCAGTCTTGGTTTTCAGCATTTCCGCCAGTGTGTTTGGGAAGCTTATGTAGTGATGCATTCTCTGCATCATGGCATCCAGGAACTTCTTAACCCTTTCGATGCTCATGACGAGCTCAGCTCGTCATGATGCACAGTTGAGCTGTGCTGATGACGAGCTGAGCTCGTCATGAATAATGTAAAATATCAATGTCCAGCACAGGAGGGGGAAAACGCCTAGCAGCCAAGGTGTTAAAGAAACAGGACAGGCAACTCTGTGACACCCCACCTACCGCAGCTATCACCCCCTGGTAACTGCCAGATACAAGTAGGTGTAGGCTACAGAGCACCTGCACATGTGGCGGTATGCCGTGCGCCCTTGGTGTTGGATGCTCCAGGAGTGGGTGCAGGTCACTTATCAGGTCCAGGATGGTGTGGAGGTGTAGCCTGTACCTTTCATGGATTTCAGCCTCAGTCAGTTGGAAGAGTGTGATGAGCTGTCTGTAAACGCGCTCCTCCCGTCTCCAGATCCTCACTCCTGCTCCCTGTAGCCGTAGCCGTCTTGCAATTACATAGAAGGCCACCATAGTGATCACACTGTTGCATTTTGGGACTGTTTATATACATTGCACCTGATTACCACCAGTGTTAATTACTGACTCCTAAATACCGAATTTCATGCAATTCGGTATTACCGATTTTTTGTGCGTCTCTTTTCTCCTTTTTACCGTTTCTTATTTAGCGATTCGGTATTTGGGTGTTCAGTAATTCCGAATCAGTAAATTATGAATCGGTCATAAGGAATCGGTATTGCAGCCAGAATGGCCAGAGTGGAGGACTCTGGAGCATGGGACTCACAATTTGATCCCTGGTGCTGGCAGAAAGAAGCATGTGACTCTGGGGAATAGCTCACTTAATCTCCCCGACGGCCCGCCAGCGCCTTGAAATCTTAAGGGGTGATATGTTTATGCTTTACAAACCGGAATTATTATTATTATTATTATAATTTGGAGCTAAGTCAAATATCAAACGAGATGGCCCCCTTTCATATAGGGTGCATATTTTATTAATGACATTTCCTTCATATGGGTAGGAGCAACGGAACAACTAGAGAAGTTTCTGGTCTGGCTCAATATAGGAGACCCCAAATTAAAATGTATGTCCCTTCAGAATAGGGATGGGGTTGACTTCCTTGATCTCACTATTAAAGAGAAAAAGGGTAAATTGGATAATAGCTAAAAATACCCTTCTCCCCTACTCAAGCTTTCACCCTAAGTCCAGAGGGACAATATCACCTTTAGACAATTTTTCATGTCGGACAGAATATAATCCTGCCTTTATATTTTCCTCTTCCTCATCCTTCTAAAGAAGAGGAGAGTCTCCACCACCTAAACAAAAAGAGTGTTATCCTTCTATAGTGATCGTACCAAAGACTTCCAGGTTGACTCTGTTGGAATTGACGGTGCAAAGCAAGGAAAGGTAATTCAAAAGAGAACCCTCTCCTGAAGGATCTTTCCCTACATTAAAATTTGCTATTCAGTGACTGAGAAACCACCCCCTGAGGGCTTAAGAGCTCACCAGAGCTACAGCTGCAACCACTGCTTTAGCTAGAGGAGTTCTAATCTTGGACATCTTTCAGGTAGCTGTGCTAGGACCGCTGCACAAGTTTTCCATACTCTACTGCCTCAACAGCCAGGTTCAGGAAGATAAGCACTTTGCCTGTTCGGTCTTCCAGGATTTCTTAGTCTGAAGCAATCCACAAACCCACCTCTCGAAAGATATATTGCTTTGGTATCTATTCTAAGGTAACGAAGATGCTTCTGAAAGTCTGTATCAGATGAACAAATTACTTACCTTCAGTAACTCTTTATATGGTAGAGACTCTATCTAGCAGTAGATTTCTTACAATCCTCTCATCATCCAACTTAAGAGATCCTTTTCAACCTCACTTTTGGCACACCAGTTACTTTTCCGTAGCTTGGCTCTGTGCTTTTGTTATGGAAAAAAAGATCAAGAACTTAGGTCAGTGTGCTGCAGTGGCAGCCATATAGCCACAGTGCACATCATTTCCTGTGCAGACAGTGCCCCCGACACCATGCAGAGCTGTATGATGCCTCCTACCAGTGTCCGGACACAGTCTGATGACTGGGAATATTCTAAGGCAAGGAATCTGTGGCTACATAGAGTCTCTCCCAGATACAGCGTTACCGAAAGTAAATAACTTGTTCAACAAGGCAATGAAGACTGTGTGTAAATTGAGCAAGAGCTGGTAAAGCTTGTCTATTTTTCAGATCAGCCCAAGGCTGTGACTATAATTGTTTGTAAAGACATAAATGCATAAATAAGATAGCACTCAAATTCAGCTCCATTCATTAGGCAGAACTGTAAAATCCCACAAGACACTCCACCCAGATCACAGTCCCTGTGGCACAGAAACCTGGTAAAAAATGCAGCTAAAGGAGCTTGACACAAAAGTAATGGAAACAAAAGCACAATGCCCCAAATGCATAATGCATCACCTATATATTTGACTGCATCTCATCCAATGTCCCCGGACACCACATTACCATACTGTCTCTAAGTTGCCTTCACATAACCACTGAACCACCACATCTGGCTCCTACCGCTAGTAAAAATGGGAAAGAGACTGGACCTGGGAATCTGGAGCTGGGAAGCAGGCCACACTAGCTGCTATGCCAGCCAATCAAAAAACTTGCAACCAATAGGACAACAACAGATGTATGCTGCTTAAGGCATAAATATAAGAAAGCAATCCGGATAATGTGTTAAAACCTAATAGATACAAATGGCCACCTCCTCTGGAGTGACAAATGACCTTTATAATGGACACAGAAGTTCCCTCAAATAAGTCATGATGTGAGGGAGTGTCCATGTAGTCTATCCCATTCAATAGGCTACAGTGGCTGTTACATGAGGCCTCTATCTGACGCACTCCAATTCACTCACAGGCCTGTGGCCTTGAGACGGCATTAGCGTATATGGTTGCAATTGGGTCCTCCGTTCTCCATTGCTTCATAACAATTAGGGAGCAACCAGATGTATCATAGGAGAATGAGATGGGCGGTGAGGAAATAATGATTGTAATTTTAGTGGGAGAGTTGCCATAGAGAGGACTTTCTCAGATACAGTGGGAAGGTCTCCTTCCCAGAGATTGACTTGACAGAAGTGAAAACAAATACCCAGGCTCCAGGCGGGTAGAGCCTGTATGGGTGCAAAACCGGTGGCCATAGGATCAATAGAAACAACCTTCCACCATAACACCAACTCAACAGATGTTGAATGTCCAGAGGGGTTTATTTATTTATAAAGTTTTATATAGCACACACAAGATACCAAGGGATATCAGAGCGCTTTACAATAGGATGGAAGGAAGGACATAAATACAAAATTGTCATCAAGTAGGAGTAAAAGGACAAAAAAACAGGATTAATCGCAGATTCAAGGACAATTTCACTATGGAGGGTAATACAATAAAATAGGTATAAGCTGGCAATGAAGGAGATCACAGTCTGAGGCAAAGAGGAGCTGAAACAAATGCTGACTCAATGGACACAGGAAACAGTGTCTTCGAATAGATGAGCCTAGCCCAATTAGGGTAGGAATTTATTCAGAAGGAATCTTTTGGCTTCCAATTTGAATGCCATGTTTGACGAGATTCTGTGAACTTCCGGTGGAAGAGAGTTCCATATCTTTTGGGCAGCGCCAGAGAAGGCTCTGTGACAAGTTCTCTTTTTGCTAAAGATGTGTGGTTTCAAGAGGAAAGTATTAGCACTTCTTGAGGCTCTTGCACCACAAGGTAGCTCAAGTTTTTGAGCAAGGTACCTGGGAGTATTGAAGTGAAGGGCTTTGTGCACCAGAACAGCAATCTTTAACTGAATTTGTGCTTAATAGGGCAATCATTTAAGAGATTTTAGGACAGGAGATATGTGTTCATTTCGTTTGGTGCCTTTAACCAGTCAAGCAGCTGTGTTCAGTGATGCCCTTAGTGGAGCCAGGGTATATTTGGGAAGCGCTGCCGTAGTCAATTCTCAGCAAGACAAGCGCTTGGACGACCTGCTTGAAATCATTTTGTAGAAGGAAAGGTTTGATATTTCTGAGGGTTCTAATCAAGAGGTGTGCTCCCTTACACACCTTGCTGATATGATTTTTTATATTTAGGTGCTTATCCGTGGTGACTCTGAGCGATTTGGCTGAGTCTATGATGAGAGGAGTGCAGTTGAAGGCAGTGAGGTGACTCAGCCACATGGCTAGCTTGGGAATGTGGTTGGAAGGGGAGATGTGCTGGAATTACATTTTGGAAAGGTTGAGCAGGAGATGGTTCTCAGTTAACCAATTTGAGTTGATGTTAGGGTAGTGTTGAGTGAGATGACGTTTTCCGTGGAAGAGATTTTCAGATAGAGTTGCGTATCATCCACATACATATGGAAGAGAATGTTAATGGAGTTTAATGAGTTAGCTAAAGGTTCCAAGAACAATTGAAAAGAATAGGAAATAGGTCGGACCCTTAGGGAACCCGCATGTGAACTGGAGAGGGCTGGGAGAGGGAGTGATTTGCATTGACTCTTTGAGATTTGTGGTGAAGGAAGGACAAGAACCATTGTAATACCTGACCAGAGAAACCCAACCTGTTTTTTAAAGTGACAAGGAGGTTGTCATGATTAACCATGTTGAATGCGGCAGAAAGGTCGAGGAGGATCAGGAGACAGGATTTGTTTTGGTCCAACATTTTTAATATGTCACCCATGATTTGAGTGAGCACCGATTCGTTGCTGTGCCCCTTTCGAAAGTCGGATTGATGCTGGTCAAGGAGTTGGTAATTCTCTATGTGAGCACAGAGTTGAGATTGTTTGCATTTTTCTATGAGTTTCACTAGGGTGGGGATGTTGGAGATAGGGCAGAATTTATTGAGATCAGCTTTGGTTTTTTTAGAATAGGAGATACCTGGGCTGCTTTTCAGCAATCAGGGATCATGCCTTGAGAAAGAGAAGCATTGACAATCTTTTTCCAGGAGGGGATGAGTGCATTCTTGATTTTTTATAATATTGTCGGGGGCAATGGGTCACTGAAGTGGATGATGGGTTGATATTCTGGAGGCTCTGGTTGATGTCTTTTGCACTGAATAGGGTAAAGGTACCCCAAGACGCATTGTTCTTGGTGATCATGCTGGTAGATCTGCTCTTTTCTAAGAGGTCATGGGATCATACCGCGCCGGGGAAGGTAGTAGGACCTTCTTAGAGGCGAGGTCAATGGAGATGAGTCTTGCTTTCTCAGTGAAGAGAGCAGCAAGCTCGTCGTAAGAGGGGGGGCTGCCACCTGGGTGTGCACTTGTTACAACGCATTTTTTACAACGCACTACTGTTACAACGCATCCATTACAACGCGGATACTGTTACAACTCATGTTTTTACAACGCATTTTTTTACAACGCAGGTACCTTTACAACGCATACCATTACAACGTAAGTATTGGTAAGTATATAGTTATATTTTAAATGTTATATGTTTGGGGTTAAGGGGTATTTTTAGGGGTTAGGGTCAGTTTTGGGTTTTAGGGTAAAGGGGTATTTTTAGGGGTTAGGGTCAGTTTTGGGTTTTAGGGTAAAGGGGTATTTTTAGGGGTTAGGGTCAGTTTTGGGTTTTAGGGTAAAGGGGTATTTTTAGGGTTCAGGGTCAGTTTTCAGTTTTTGGGTAAAGGGGTATTTTTAGGGTTCAGGGTCAGTTTTCAGTTTTTGGGTAAAGGGGTATTTTTAGGGTTCAGGGTCAGTTTTTAGTTTTTGGGTAAAGGGGTATTTTTAGGGTTCAGGGTCAGTTTTCAGTTTTTGGGTAAAGGGGTATTTTTAGGGTTCAGGGTCAGTTTTTAGTTTTTGGGTAAAGGGGTATTTTTAGGGTTCAGGGTCAGTTTTTAGTTTTTGGGTAAAGGGGTATTTTTAGGGTTCAGGGTCAGTTTTTAGTTTTTGGGTAAAGGGGTATTTTAAGGGTTCAGGGTCAGTTTTCAGTTTTTGGGTAAAGGGGTATTTTTAGGGTTCAGGGTCAGTTTTTAGTTTTTGGGTAAAGGGGTATTTTTAGGGTTCAGGGTCAGTTTTCAGTTTTTGGGTAAAGGGGTATTTTTAGGGTTCAGGGTCAGTTTTTAGTTTTTGGGTAAAGGGGTATTTTTAGGGTTCAGGGTCAGTTTTTAGTTTTTGGGTAAAGGGGTATTTTTAGGGTTCAGGGTCAGTTTTTAGTTTTTGGGTAAAGGGGTATTTTTAGGGTTCAGGGTCAGTTTTTAGTTTTTGGGGTACAGGGTAAAAATAAATTACATTTAATTTTAATTTAAATTATTTAATAGTAAATAAATTAAATTAAATTACTTTGCATTATTTTTGGGGTTGAGGGTCAGTTTTGAGTTTTTGGGGTACAGGGGTACAGGGTAAAAATAAAATTATAATTTTTTTAATTTACAATAATTAATTTTAATTATATTTAAAAAAATTACTTTATTTTTTTGGGGTGTTTAGGGTCAGTTTAGAGTTTCTGGGGTACAGGGGTACATGGTAAAAATAAAGTAACATTAATTTAAATTTAAATTAATTAACGGAAATTAAATTATTTAAAATTACATTAAATTATACTTAAATTATACTTTTAAAATTAAGTTACTATTATATTATTCTTATTAATATATACTTACCAATACTTACGTTGTAATGGTCTGCGTTGTAAAGGTACCTGCGTTGTAAAAAAATGCGTTGTAAATACATGCGTTGTTACATGATCCGCGTTGTAAAAACCGCGTTGTAACGGTATGCGGAGTAAAAGTCCGCGTTGTAACATCATATATCCTGCCACCTGGGTCAGAGTGGTTTGGGCCTGCAACTGATTGCTGTTTGACCAATTCGCAAAGTATCTTGGGGCGGTTTGCAGCTAGATCCAGTTGGTGTCTGAAGTAGTCAGCCTTAGCAATCTTGATTTGTTTGTGGTAGAGGCCCCTAGCCTCTCTAAGGAGTTTTCGTTGGTCCGATTAGGGATTGGATCGCCAAGAACATTCAACTCCGCTAAGGTTGCGTTGCTCCCTGTATATGTTGTCATTATACCAAGGTTTGAATATTTTTGTTGAGGCATTTTTTTTGTTGGATTGGAGCAATGGCATCCATGATGTTGGAGATAGTCAAATTGTAGGAGTCGGTGAGTGACTGCACCTCAACCAAGTCAGCTTGGAAGGTAAGGGCTGATTTACATTGGGCAGCAAGTTCATCAGAGTTTATTGATCTGAGATCCCTTTTCCATATCTTTGATTTCATTGGTTGAGCCTCCCTCATCGACACCTCCCTGTTGATATAAAAGAGGATGCAGTGGTTAGGCGCAACTCACCATCACAGACTCAGATGAAGCGACGCCTGGATGGGCTACTTGCTGAATTAGTAGAGATGACTGCAACTCACCTCCAGTAAAGCCCTAAATCATTGACTCAAAGTCCAGAGAAGTGACGCGCAACCCTCCATCACCATGAGACTGAGATGTTCTGACCTGCAAACAGGCATGTAAGTGCTCCACTGTTTGCATGGTGTATTGCCTCGATGGTAGTGGATTAACACAGAGGGGACCCTTTGCATGGAGCTCTGGTGAGAGCAGCATAAAGATTCTCCCACCCATTTCAAATCTTTGTCATGAACTACCATGGTCATATAAGTACTCCCCTAAGAAAAGAGGAAAACCTGGGACTTTCTTGTTATTTACACACAGTTGTTCAGTAGCAACACATTATTAGTCAGGATTTTTCTCTTACTGGCAGTGCTTGCTTCAGATGTGAAGTGATAGGAGCTGTGTCCAACTCCCAGTGACTCAGGGAATCCCTCACTGATTCTCCAGACCTGCTGAGCATGTGCAGCAGGTCTGAAAGGGATGCAAAAAGAGCTTAAGATGAGCTCTACCACCAAATGAGCTGGAATACCCCATCCACAATCCACACCCATACTTCTAATCTGCTAGGCCATGTAAAAATCAGGGGATGATTTTGGCCACTTTATTGTTACCTAAATACGGCAGGCCACCTAAGGCGTAGACAGTGAAGGTACCACCAACTGCGACCACCTACTGTAGATGGTGGTTGGGTGCCAGGTAACTGACAGAGGAAGACTATTTCTGACTTCATACACCAATGTTAAAATCAAAGACTTTGCCATTAGCTCATATGCAGATTTTTTAGATTGACTGAACTTTTTCATCAAGACATTATGTTTTTGGGTCACTTTGAGTGCGTTTGATTCATTTGTTCATTTGTAATGTCACAGCTTTCTTCAATTCCTGAAAGGAGGTTTATTTGGCATTATTAATTTACCCTGCAGCACTGGGTTATTGGCACAGCTTCCTTGGCTGATGGTTGTTGCTTGGTATAAATAAAAGTCAAGCTTACTTTACTTTCATGCAAATTTGCATAGATATACATTGTTTTTGTTTCAGCTATTCTTTCTATTAAGTTGTTGGTTATTTAAAGACTTCCATCATTTTCTGCTTCCTTCATAGAATTGCAGGTGCTCCAAAAACAATGCAGTAAAGTGACAATTGTGAAAGGCTGTGCATTGGTGCTATACATAACATATCTATACAACATTTATAGATGTGTTACTACGTGCTGATGGATTTACGGATTCTCAACATGAATCGAAATGAGAGTACAGTGTGTACATCATGATAAATAATTTCGGTCCACTAGTTGATTTGCCGATTTTCCGACCCTCTAAAAAGAGATTTCTCCAGGCTTATCAGAAGGTCAACATTTTAGTAGTAAACAGTATGCAGGGAAAAATCACTATATTGGAATAGCAAATAGGTCAGGGCATTAATGTGGAGTTGACTGATAGTAACCGCAAGATTCCGCCCTGAAGCTGGAATAAAGCACTTCCAAATGATCTGTGCATGGGCCTTCAAGTATAGAGAGCTTAGCTCTGCAGATTTTTAGCATCTGCTGCGCTTGTCTCTATCCTTGAACACGCAATGATAAAAGCGGATTCCCAAGTATTGGAAAGAAGTGTTTTCCCAATGACTGGTGCCAGTGCAGTTGATGATCGTCGGAGGAATGGAAGGGTTAAAAGGGAAGAGGCAAGATTTCTGTTAGTTACCATTCAAGCCGTAGACCATGTCAAAGACCATGAGAAGCTAGCCAATGCATGACACCAGTGGGGGCTCCTCCAATATAGGGGAAGAGTGTTGCCCCCCACCGCCAGCAACTGCAAAAATTGAAAAATGAAATGAAAGTAAACCAGGTTTATTATAATTTTATCTTTCTCTTCCAGGTGAGTCTTGGAGGCAGGGCCATCACAAGGGGCAGTCACTGAGGGGCAGTGGTGGGCACTGTTGTCAGTGTGCATGTGGGTTAGGCAGTCTCAGGATGGCCAAACCGGCATGCGCACTGAATCTGTCTCCAACCCAAGCTGCATTGCCTGGTTTGAGACAGCAGGCACAGACTCCCAGTCTGCAAATTGAAAACACTCAGGCCAATCGTGTTGCTGCTCTCATGCGTCAGGATTGGCCACAGGGGATTTTGGGAGTCTATTCTGTTGAGGAGTAGAAGAACGGCAATGTGGCAGGCAAGTTATTTTTAATTTATTTTCTTGTTTTTGTATTGTCGTCGTTCATCCCGCTACCCACCACATCATTCAGCCCGGACACCAGCTGCTACTGCATGAAACATGTTTGTTCATGTAGCTTAAGTAATGGAGGATGTAATTTGTATATATTGGGATGTTGTATGTCGTATCTCGTACTGAGATTCTCCATCTCTCCCGACTGATTTGCATCTAGGACACCAAAAGCTTCATGGCTATTGGAAAGAGGAGGGAGGAGAGGGGGCACCCCTGACGAGTCCCTCATTTGACCTCCACTGGAGTCAAGAGGATTTTATCAATTCAAAACATGGATGTTGGGGCTGTTGAGGGAAGCCTTATAAGCTAGACTGTTCGAAACTCAAGACAAAAGACCTATTGCACTCCAAGAAGATAGTGCCATTGTAAGGTGTCAAGCGACTCTCCAAATTGAGAACTAAGCAGGCTGCTCTGGACTCTATCACTTTGTAAAAACATCTGAGGTTTTGGGAAGTGCTATTGCCGGGTATCATCCTATTTTTATCTGCATGTATTAACTGAGGAAGTACCTGCTGAAGGCAAGGATTTTACTGAGGAGGATCATTGGCCTATACAAGGCTGGGTCAAGCAGGCTCTCCATGGTTTCAGTATAGAAACTAGTGACTCATTTAACAAAGTGTGTGGCAGCTTCCCCCTTATTGGTTGCAGTGTCATACATAGGTGCAAATTAAGGAGCTAGATATAATATAAAGATTTCATGAACGTCATTTGAGAGGCCATTGGTGCCTGGAGTTTTGCACTGTGTTAATTCAGACATGACTTTTTATATCCTGAATCAATGTGGGAGCGTCTATTTAATTTTGTCGGATGATGGGGATTTATGTTAAGGAGATAACATTAAGAAAGGTCATGCCGGTGCTTGGCTGGGAGTCACATACCACACAGTAAATTGCACCATAGAAATAATAGAACACCTGGTGGATATCCACCTGAGAAAACCTGTCACCCCTTGGAGCTGGGAAAGATGTAACTGGAACCACACTGTTCTCATTATTACCTAACAGGCCAATAATTTCCCAGACGTATCACCCTTGGTGTTGGGTCAAGCTTACAGCTGGGAGCTTAGGTAGGGAGTACTTCAGCTGTGACCGGTCTACTAGGCAGCGCTCAGTAAGTAGGTATGATTCCTCTCAAGTCATTTTTGCCCGCTTCACTGCAATTCGAATGCAGTGGCCGTGGATCTTGACTTTAAATGCCTGCCATTCCAAGGATGGAGTAGAAGCTGTCTCTTCATTTATGGCAAATAATATGTGACTATTTTTTAGCAATGGTGCCTTGGAAAACTAGGTCCTACATAGACGCAGAATGGAGGATCCATATAGGAACTGGGGAGAGGGGTTTACCCTACTTCAGGTGAACTACTGAGGGGTTGTGATCTGAGAGTTCTGGCCAAGTAATCAAGGGCTGTCATAAGTGGAAAAAGTATGTAAGACCATACAAATCAGTCATGTGTATCAATGATGGGTCACCAAATAGAATGAATAAAGTTTAGTGGTGGGCTTATGGTGTCACCATGTATCTTTGAGGGACAATTGTTGCAGCCAGTGGGAGAAGTGTTGTGCACTTGATGGTGCTCACGGAAGGGGGGGTGTGATTTGTCTTAGTCTAAATCAAGGATGCTATTAAATTCCACATCCAATACCCATGGGATATGGGCTCAGTTCAGCAAACAACAACAGAGTTGCTGGAGGAAATATTGTTGGTTAGTGTTGAGGGAGTGTATTCTCCCACAGACTATGGAGGAACCATCATGGTGACTCTGCAGCACAACAAACCAACCCTCTATGTCAATGATTATCAAGTGCACCAAAAAACGTAATCATGAAGTCTGGAAAAAACTTGTGATAGCATTTTTCCCCAAAGAATCTGTATTACCCAGGTATGTTAAATGCCACTATTGTATTGCTCATAATAAGTGTCATAGTAGATAAACTATAGAAATATGCTCCTATGTTTCTGTTGGTGTGCATGAAGGTTCATTTCCACTTTATATATTGTTTGATTGGAAACCAGCTGATTAATGTGTTGCTCAATATTCTGTACAGGACCCTTTTGGCAGACAAGTTTGTTTGTACTGTGGACATATTGTGCACAAACATATCCACTAAGTATTCCCTCCTGTAAGGGTAGGCTAAATGCTGATAAGTTGAGCAGCAAGCCTCAGAGATGATGCATGTAATGAGATTGTGAGTTTCCTAGTCTTTCCTTAGGGGTATTGGCCATGCGGTGATCTATATGATTCCTAGGCTTTCCATGTTTTCTTCAATTCATTATTATTCCGGTGTGAAAAAGGATTCCAGTTGCCTGATTTAATACTCATTTGTCCCTTTTCTGCTGACATCTCTTTCATACTTCAGAATTCTTCGTCACCACTCATGCAGCCCTCACCTAAATTCCTTGACCTGTGGTTTTTATGCATAACATAATAATGTTCAATGGTATGGTTATAAATGGGGCCTCTAGCTGACAATGGCTGGTGCCAATGTCACAATAGGGACCCTTCTTCCTAATTCAGGTAAAGTGGACTATCCCCTTTGACAACCCCTGTCAACCCTGTGGTAACGTAGCACGAGCAGTTAGACCTATCTCGGAGGCAGTGTGTGAAGCATTTATGACCATGCACAATAAGGCAATAACGACACCACAAAAGGACAAAACTCAAGTAAGTACAGAAAAATAGTATCTTTATCTAAAGCTTAACTCAAGACTCTAAAAACGGCTTAACAAGCTACAACGTACGCAAATCAGTAGGGACTTAAAAAGGCAATAGCTAATTTACCAGTACGTGGCACTGACTGAGTTCAAGGCCGGGGCCTACACTACCCGTGGGGCACCAGATACCTGTTGTTGGAGGGAGACTCGGCACGTAGCTTCTCGAAGAAGTGGAGATGGTGACAGGCAGACTTCCAGCGACCACAAGTCTTGGCTGCAGTGGCCAGCAGCGTGCACCCACAATGATTCGGGGACCCGGGGACAGGCGGGCTCTCAGCAGCAGCAGCATGCAGCTGCGGTGGCCCGGGCTGATGGGGGCAATGACTCTTGTAGTGCGGCTCCATGGTGGGCTCACAGCAGCAGCAGCTCTCTCATCGCTGCGGCGGCCCACGAAACAATACCGATAATCCTCAGCAATGGTGAATAAGGAGCGGCGCACAGCAGTGGGAGCTCTCCCTTAGCTGCGACGGCCCGCAGGACATATCACAATGAGGCAAAATTGGCAAAGGTGCGGGCACTCAGCGGCAGCAGCTCTCTCTTAGCTGTGGCGGCCCATAGGACAATTCACGATGATGCACAGTTGGGAAAGGTGCGGGCACTCAGCGGCAGCAGCTCTCTCTTAGCTGCTGCGGCCTACAGGACAATTCACGATGATGCACAGTTGGCAAAGGTATGGGCACTCAGTGGCAGCAGCTCTCTCTTGGCTGCAGCGGCCCACAGGGCAAGCCACAATGGTGCAAGGTTGGCAAAGGTGCAGCACTCAGCGGCAACAGCTGTCTCTTAGCTGCAGTGGCCCACAGGATAAATTACGATAGTGTAAGGTTGGTAAAGATGCAGGCAATCAGGGGCAACAGCTCTCTCTTAGCAGCGGCAGCCCACAGAACAAAGGATGATCTAAACCAGGCTGGTACAATGGTGGGCACTCAGCAGCTACAGCTCTCTCTTTGCTGCAGCGGCCCACACAGATTCAGCGGAGGTTCCAAAGGTTCAAATGAAGGTGGGCTCTCAGCAGCGGCAACTCTCTCTTAGCTGAAGAGGCCCATACACAGATTCAGTGAAGGTTCCGAAGGTTTAAATTAAGGCAGGCTCTCAGCAGCAGCAACTCTCTCTTAGCTGCAGTGGCCCACACACAGATTCCGTGAAGGTTCCAACAGTTCAAATTAAGGCGGGCTCATGGCGACTGCAACTCTCTCTTAGTTGCAGTGGCCCACACAGATTCAATGAACAAGGGTTACCAGTCCGCGCTCCTCACAGTAGAACTAGTGGCTCCGGATTACTCGATGGAGGCCTCACCTGCAAGTAGAATTCCTCACACAGGGATTGCAATGGCTGATGGCATGAAGTCTAATGTCCCTAAGACTTCAGCAGGAGGCGCTCTCTTGCCAGGCCCTCTGGTAGTCTCTTCAGCAAGCTTAGTGAAAGTTTCAAAGTACTTTCCTCTGTTCATTCGGAGACAGTTTCGTCTTGACATCCAGAGGGAACTCACTTGAACAAGGTTCCTGCGCAACATTTTATACCTAAAAAGTCTTTGTTCTCTAAAGTCATAAATCACTCATTCCAGTCAGAACCAGTTCGGTGGGGTCTGGGAGCACTTGGTTTATATGGGGACATCCTGCCCTTTCAGAATGAGGGACTCCGCTATCAGAAGCCTAGTGGGAGGTGGAGCCATCATTCACCTTGCCAGGCAGGGCCCTGCTCAGATCAAAGAGTCACTCCTCCCCATGGGCTGAATGCCGATCTCTCTCTCCAGCCAGGTCTGACCCAGCTGGCCCTGCTACTCCAAAACCAGATGGCCAATACACACACTAGCAAAGCCTACAGGAAAACTTAGGCCAGAAAATACAGCGTTTCTAGAAGACACATTTTTGAACATGGGATATATAAAGGGTCCTTACTAAAAGATGTGGCCCAATGTGCTGAGCTTAAACATATCAAATTTTAATTTCCTATCAGGTTGCTGGGGTCAGGTAGGATTTTGGAAGGTAATCCTCAGTCTGCCCATTGTGGCCTAAGAGAATGGATAACTACACCCTAGTAAACAGTGAAATGGAGGGTAACTTGCCATTAGAACATGCTACACAGACCTAGGAATTATGTTTTTCCCAATTCATACAGTCATCTTTACACAGGGAGCATTCGCGCTGTGGCACTGTTTAGCTGTGGCACAACGCCCAGAGCATCAAAATCCAGCCAACATAAAAGATAGGAAGCGAGCAGAGGAAGGGAGACCCAGGCCAATGATGCCAGATCTAACATGCGTCCCCTCCAGCTGAAATGTGGGGAGAACTAACCATCCCCTTGGGAGTTCTAGTCACTAAGGGGGAAAAATCTTGACAGACCGACAGCACTGGTGTGTTCTGTACCAGGACGGTGTGCCACTGTGAAATCAATACCCTGTATGGAAATGGACCACCTCAATAACTTAGACTTTTCACCCCTCATCTGCATCAACCATCTAAGGGGTCTGTGGTCTGTCTGAACCGGGAAGTGAGTCCCAAACAGGTATTTGTCTCAGGTTCTTCAGTGACCAGACAAACAGCAAATGCCTCACTCTCAATGGCACTCCACCTCTATTCCCTGGGAAGTAATCGCCTGCTTAGGAAGGCTACTGGTTGGTCTAGTCCCTCATCATTGATCTGTGACAGAACAGCCCCCATACCATGCTTTGAGGTGTCTGTCTGGACAAAAATTCCTTTGAAAAGTGGGGTGCCTGAAGCACAGGCGCGGTGCACATGGCAGTCTTTAGGGCATCAAAAGCTTTCTGACAGTTGTCAGTCCAGTTCACCTTCTTTGGCTGCTTCTTAGAAGTCAGCTCAGTCAAGGGTGCAACAATGTAACCATATCCCTTGACAAACCTCCTGTAGACCCCCGTGAGTCCTAAGGAGGCTCTCACCTGCGTCTGAGTCTTGGGGGGTTCCCACACCAGGATAGTTTCAATTTGGGGCTGAAGGGTTGCCACATGGCCGCTCCTCAGCTGGTGCCCCAAATACACTACAAAACCCGGCCCAATCTGGCACTTACTGGCTTTGATTGTGAGGCCTGCTTTCCGCAGTGCCATCAATACCTCCCAAAGGTGGCGCAGGTGGTCCTCCCAAGAGGAGCTAAACAAAGC
Source organism: Lissotriton vulgaris (assembly GCF_964263255.1). Taxonomy (NCBI): domain Eukaryota; kingdom Metazoa; phylum Chordata; class Amphibia; order Caudata; family Salamandridae; genus Lissotriton; species Lissotriton vulgaris. Next base: position 659,871,999 of record NC_141689.1, read on the forward strand.
AATGTCATCCAGGTAGGCGGCACTAAAGTCTTCCAGCCCAACCAACACCCTGTTGACCAACCTCTGAAAGTTGGCGGGGCATTCTTCAATCCAAAGGGCATCACCCGGAACTGGTAGTGCCTGTCGGGTGTGGAGAATGCCGACCTCTCCTTTGATCCCTCGGTCAAGGCGATCCGCCAATACCCAGATGTCAAATCAAAGGTGCTTAGGTATATTGCAGCCCCCAACCGATCTACAAGCTCATCAGCTCTGGGGATGGGGTATGGGTCAGTCTATATGACTGAATTAAGGCCCGATAGTCCATGCAGAACCGAAGTTCTGGGGTGGCACCAGGCGCTGCAGCTTTTGGGACCAGGACCACTGGGCTGGACCAAGGGCTGCTAGAGAACTCAATCACCCCAAGGGCTAACATTTTGGTAACCTCAACCTTAATGTAGGCCCTTACCCGGTCAGTCACTCAGTAAGCCTTGTGCTTAATGAGACGACTATCCCCCGTGTCCACGTCATGGACACACCAATCAGTGACACTGGGCACCAGGGAGAACAGATCACTGAATTGTCCCAATAGTTGATGACAATTGCTCCGCTGCTCAGGATCAGTGTGGTGGAGAGAACCACGCCCTCGACTGACCCATCTCGCTCTCCAGCACACAGGAGGTAAGGAAGGGGCTCGCTCTCTTCCTCTATCCCAGCATCTGTTGCCAGAAGCATGCCCACTTCCGACCTCTCAAAGTGGGGCATCAGGCGGTTAACATGCAGGACCTGCAAGGGATTCTGAGGAGACTGCAAGTCCACCACGTAAGTAACAGGACTCTTGCACTCCACCACTTCAAAGGGGACGGTCCACTTATCCTGGAGCGCACAGGGCTGTACTGGGGCCATGACCTAAACCTTTTTTCCAGGTTGAAACTTGATCAGAGTGGCATTCTGATTGTGCCAGCATTTCATCTCTTCCTGGCTGGTTTCCAGGTTTACCTCGACAAGTTTCCTGAAATGGCAAGTCTGGTTTCCGAAGGCACGCATGTAACTAAACACATCCTGGGGAGGTTTCCTGGGAGATTGCTCCCAGCCTTCCCTGACCAGACTCAGAGGCCCTCTTACCGGGTGACTATAGAGGAGCTCAAAGGGACTGAACCCTAAGGACTTCTGTGGCACCTCATGGTAAGCACACACCAGGCATGGCAAGAAAACATCCCACTTACGCCTCATGGGCTCATCTAGGCCCATAATCATGCCCTTAAGGGTCCGGTTGAATCTCTCAACCAGCCCATTACCTTGGGGGTGGTAATGAGTGGCAAACTTATACGTTACCCCACACTCCTCCCACAGAGACTTCATGTACTTGGAGTCCTGCAGGACAAATCACGATGAGGCAAAATTGGCAAAGGTGCGGGCACTCAGTGGCAGCTGCTCTCTCTTAACTGCGGTGGCCCACAGGACAATTCACGATGATGCACATTTGGCAAAGGTGCGGGCACTTAGCGGCAGCAGCTCTCTCTTAGCTGCGGCGGCCCACAGGACAATTCACAATGAGGCACAGTTGGCAAAGGTACGGGCGTGCAGCAGCTCTCGCTGAGCTGCAGCAGCCCACAGGACAAGCCACAATGTTGCATAGTTGACAAAGGTGTGGGCACTTAGGGGCAGCAGCTCTCTCTTGACTTGCGGTGGCCCACAGGACAAGTCACGAAGGTGCAAGGTTGGCGCAGGTTCGGGCACTCAGCGGCAGCAGCTCTCTCTTAGCTGCGGCGGCCCACAGGACAAATCACGATGGTGCAAGGTTGGTAAAGGTGGGGGCGCTCGGCGGCAGCAGCTCTCTCTTAGCTGCGGCAGCCCAAAGGACAAAGGATGATCTCAACCAGGCTGTAACAATGGTGGGCGCTCAGTAGATACAGCTCTCTCTTAGCTGCGGCAGGCCACACAGATTCAGCGGAGGTTCTGAATGATCAAATTAAGGTGGGCTCTCAGCGGTGGCAACTCTCTCTTAGCTGCAGCGGCCCACAAAAAAATTTAGTGAAGGTTCCGAAGATTCAAATTAAGGAGGGCTCTCAGCGTCGTCAACTCTCTCTTAGCTGCAGCGGCCCACAAACAGATTCAGTGAAGGTTCCAAAGGTTCAAATTAAGGTGGGCTCTCAGCGGTGCAACTCTATCTTAGCTGCAGCGGCCCACACATAGATTCAGTGAAGGTTCCGAAGGTTGAAATTAAGGCGGGCTCTCAGCGGCGGCAACTCTCTCAGCTGCAGCGGCCCATACACAGGTTCAGTGAAGGTTCCGACGGTTCACCTTAATGGGGGCTCTCAGCGGCTGCAACTCTCTGTTAGCTGCAGCAGCCCACATAGATTCAGTGTCCAAGGGTTAGCAGTCTGCACTCCTCACAGTAAAACTAGAGGCTCCAGATTACTCGACGGAGGCCTCACCTGCAAGTAGAATTCCTCACGCAAGGATTCCGATGGCTGACAGGGTGATGTCTAATGTCCCTGATACTTCAGCAGCAGGAGATCGATATTCAGACCTCGGGTAGTCTCTTCAGGCAGCTTGGTGAAAGATTCAAAGTCCTTTCCTCTGTTATTTGGGACAGAGTTTGTCTTGACATCCAGAAGGAATACACTTGAACAAGGTTCCAGCACAGCGTTTTATACCTAAAAAGTCTTTGTTCTCTAAAGTCACAAATCACTCAGTCCAGCCAGAACCAGTTCAGTGGGGTCGAGGAGAACTTGATTTGCGAGGCGACATCCTGCTCTTTCAGAATTAGGGGCTCTGCTATGAGACGCCTAGTGGGAGGTGGAGCAATCATTCATCTTGCCAGGTACGGCCCTGCTCAGATCAAAGAGTCACCCCTCCAATTCGCTGAATGCTAATCTCTCTCTCCAGCCAGGTTGCTCTCCAAAGCCAGATGGCCAATACACATACTAGCAAAGCCTACAGGAAACCTAAGGCCAGAAAATACTGCGTTTCCAGAAGAGGCCTTTTCAAACATGGGATATACAAAGGGTCATTACTAATAGGTGTCTTTACACAGGGATCATTCGCGCTGTAGCACTGATTAGCAGTGGCACAGAGCCCAGAGCATCTAAGTCCAGCTAACATAAAAGATAGGAAGCGAACAGGGGAAGAGAGACCCACGCCATGATGCCAGTTCTAACAGGTATTGTTTTGCATTGATCAATTGTATTGTGCTTTGCTTATTTAGGTGTATGACCATGTTTGTGTTTCATCTGGGTAATTATTGTTGTATTCATGCAAGTGTTCAAGTTTTGATAGACATATGGATCACTAAATTTCAACTACTTTCAAAACCTACTTCACTAAGGGACTTAGTTATAAGAGCCCTGCGTCACATTTGCACCACGTAAAGTGGTACTTGCAGGAAGCAGAGCTCTCATACAAGATTTATGAAACCACACAAAGCCACCCTGCATCGCTTTGAGTGGCCTCATGGATCAAGAGTGAGACGACACTGCGCAAATCGCTGCATGGCTTTACTTTGCGCCCGAAAGGTGTTCCATGGGCATTGCTGTTGGCTTTACAATGCAACACCCATGGAATTTGATGCTGCCCCAGATTTACAAAGTGATTTATTCCTGGGAAGTATTGAATCTGAACGCCTCCCAAGATGAGATGTAACGAGGAGAAATAACTTCTTAATTCTCCTCTTTTTTCATCATTCCATGTGTGCTGCAGAAACAGCACACATAGAAAGAGGAAAACGCCTCTTAGGATTGTTTTTGTCCAGGAAGGTGAGCCTTCCTGCACAGAAATAATCCTGCCTGCAATGGAGGTACCCTTGCACCATGGTGCAAGGGTGTCTATGTGGGGGCTAAGTGCCAAACCGGCATCAGCGCAGGTAGATAGGACCAGAATGCACCATATTGCTTAATACTATGCATTCCTGCCCTTTCAGGTTGGCGTAGGTCAGTGCAGCAAGGCGCTGCCCTATGCCAAAATGCCACAAATGAGGCCCTAAGCTTTTCTCCGATGCTCATTTGATTTCTTAGGAGAGGCAGCAAGCTAGGATAAGCATTCCCTTGAGAGCTCTTGCATACATCAGTAGTGACATCTGAGCATGTGTCTTATATCATGTTAGCATCATGATGCTCCTACGAATGACTCAGCGCGTACTAGTAAATATATACGAGTTGCTTTTTTGTTTTGACTTCTCATAGAAGTAAGAGACTTTTGTGAATATGGTTTAAATAAACAGGTCAAAAATGAGTAACCAGTTGTGCCATAAAATTTATATTTTAGTAAATATCTTCAATGAAAGTTTTCATTTTATTAAATACATAAGCAACCATTATGATTTGACTGTTAATGAGTGAGCTATTTTTCTCACTAAATAAAATCTGACTCTATTTATGGGATGCAACAAAAGCAACCTCATTGACAGTTTCCCCCAATAATGGGGAATCACTTTAGGATCTTGGATTCCAACATAATTATTGCCTGGGTTGACCTGCCGAAATGTATCCACAGAATTAGATTTTTTGCGCAATGCGTGTGGAGGTGGGCCTCAGCCAGGCCTACCAGTGCTAGTGGTTCGCCCTTCTCTGCATGCAAGTCCTCAGACAAGTAAATAGAAGTTGGCACCGAAAATGAAAGGTTAAAGGAAAGGCTTATTAAACCTCATGAGGTGGAACTATATTCACACAACACCCTTCGGTAGTGTATGGAGTAGCACAAGGAGTAGAAGAACCAGGGGACTTTTATACCCACACAGGAGCTCAACAGAAGCCGGTACAAACACACATAGGAGATTTACATACATAAACGGTCATACAGAAATGCACAGTCACCATTAAGGGAGGAGCTAGCAGTTGCTGACTCCAGTAAAATCAACTTTACAGTTACAGACTAAAGCATGTGTATTACCAGTTACAGATTCCTCTGCGCATGTGCAGAGTGGCAGAGTATAAGTATAGCTAGTCCTCTAAGCAGAGCACAAGGGTAAACAAGAGAGAAGAAGGAAAAAGCATGTGGTGACCACATGGCAGACAAAATGGCTGCTGAAAACAAGATGGCTTCAGCTAAATGCTAACACTGATTTCTACAGGTGACCTTTTTAGCATTAGCTGAATATATTTATGATCTAGGATAGTCCCTGTATACATCTTGTATATCAATTCACATTAAATTATTAATTTATTTATCTAATATTTTCTGGGCATTCATTTGTACAACTATATATGTAACACACCCAAGCACACCATATTATTGTGACGCATCAAGTGATGTAAATATTTTGTCTCAAGAACAATGGCTGCTGTCTTTCCTCATATGAAGGCTGCTGTCTTTCCTCATATGAACTTTGGAAATAAAACACCAGATCTCAACCCAAGAAGATTTGTGTGGATATTCCTTTGAGAAGTTCTTTTTGGGCTTTGGAAAATCATTGGATGCTGAGATTATATGGACTGTTCTTGAGACAAAATATTTACATCACTTGATGCGTCACAATAATATGGTGTGCTTGGGTGTGTTACATATATATGTTTGACCTAGATTCAATTGGATACTAGGACGGATTGACACCTTGGTGGGTAGGTGTCATACACCTTAGGAGCACCCTAGCCATAGTTGCTGTCTCCAAACCACTTCTATCTATTTTACAATTGGTGAACTCTGTGATGTGCGGTTAAATTATAGCAAACCCATTGCCTTTGACTGTTATTCATTTGTACAACGTTTCGTTTAGCAGGAGTTCAGGCAGTTATACAAGCAGAGCAAAGCATTGGACCACATTGTATACATAAACAACATGTCAGTAGAACAGAGAATAATACACATAAGATAGTAACTACTTTCCAACCCCAAGTTACAATTAACCACCAAAACCAGCTGGCAAAAGTCCATGTGCCAGTATCGGGGTGGATTTCAGCAGCAATCTTATGTAGTTAAGAGATTGCATCCAAAACTGAGGGGGCTTTGTCAGGTATATAGACGCAGCAGCTACTTCCAATGATACGGCATGCACCACCTCGGTCAGCCAAGACTACATCTAGGACCCTACGGTTTTGGAGTTCCTCTGTAATGTTCCCAAGTGCCGTAGCTGTCTGGTTGGTCACAGCTTCCACTACACGAGTCAAATGTCTGATCTTTCTACTGTTTAGGGCAGCACCAACAAAGAAGAATAGTCTGTGATTTAAATCAACATATTGCTGTAGTGGAGTGTCAGTCTGGTCCACCTCATCATTACTTATTGTCCTCCTGTATCTGTTCTTAGTGATATCATTAAACAATCAATAGTCCTTATGATATGATGCAGGTGCTAGAAACACAGGTGGTAACAAAAAGTACACGTAGCAGATTCTGGACCATCCAACAGGTAGATGATAGTATCCTTTGTTACCGCAGACAAAGTAGGTGTTATGCGAAGACATGAAACTACTATTATTGACACCTTCAATGGTCAAAACTAAAGTACATTCACTTCTTCCAACTGGGATTCTCCCCACACTGCTTATACACAAGTCTGCTCGGGCTCTTGTAACTGATATTACAAATGCTTCATTACCCTTGGTAGTTCGCATATTTGGGAAAACATAAGGTGAAGAAATATTTCCAGGTCGGTATTCCTCCCACTCCCATTTAGTTCTTTCAGCCTGTGGATTGCCATCTTCATCTGGATAACACACTTTATTGAGATGATAGTTTATTCCCCCTACACCCATACTAGTAATGTTAGCTCTTTCAGAAGCAATTAGAACTGCAATCCAGGTTTGACAAGAACCATTATGGGCGGAGGAAAGGGGAATGAAAGATGTTCCTCTCTTCTTCTGGTGAGCAGGTATCATCCCACATACCCAACAGTCAGTAGTGTTCATAGCATTGTGAGCATGATGTAACATCTGGATGAACGTGATGTTCAAATAAGATTGTCTATGCTTTTGCTCATGGTATGGGAGAGTAAAATAGTGGTGCTCAATTGGCACTGGAGTAGTGGCAGTCAGCAATTGTCGAGCAAGAGCTACTTCTTCTACAACCCAAGTTATCTCTGCCATAGCAACCACAGTGACAAACAATCCAGTAATGCACATAGTTTTTCTATCACAAATTCTAGCAGCAGTTGACATTTCCTCCTTTGGCATATCCATCCCACTGGTTGAAATAACAAAAACCGTTGAAGCTCTAAAGTCCTGGGCAGCCGTTGGTTTCTTTGCAGAGGGTCAAGACGGGTGTCACTATGCAGAACCGATCACCCCCTTGCCACATCAGCTCCTTTTCACTAACCCAGGACGGTAGCTCAACCAGTCATTTTCAACAACGAAGGTTCTTTTCGGGGTCTCAGTTGATATCGGGATGCACCAGAGTTTGTGTGGTCCGTGAAGACTTCCGCAGGTTCTCGAGATGATACAACTTGGCCTTTCTCCATATCTAAAATCTCTCGCTGGTCGATCAGGGCAGCAGGTTCCACCAGGGTAGACGGCACACGATTACAATGCATTGAGTGAATCCAGTTCTTCTTGTTCGTCACTCGAACTGCAGTTCTCATTGCGAGGAGCACCTGCTCTGGTCCTAGCCCCCTGGGCTCCAAGCTGCTCTTCCTCTGAAATAAGCTGACCATCACATAATCACCGGGCAGGAGTCCATGGGTCTCACCTGTGGACCTGTCAGGAAGAGTTTCTCGAACCTTTTGATGAATAGAAAGCAAACTGTCAGTCAACTCTGATAGGTAGTCACTCATCAATACACATGGTACATCATGTATGGGGCGTGGCATAGGAATTCCTCAAATATTCATAGGCCTTCCAAATACCACCTCATATGGTGTAAGACCAGATTGTGAATGTGGCACTGAACTGATGGACAACAATGCCAAAGGTAGTGCATCTGGCCATTTCAAGGATGTAGAAGCCTGTATTTTTGCTAATTTCAATTTTAAAGTAGCATTATATCTCTCCACTAGCCCTGCTCATTGTGGATGAAAAACTGTCAATTCATATCTTGTCAAACAAGCACTAGTTAAGTGCTGCATTTTGGTTTGGTTTGGTTCAGAAGGACATCACCTACATGAGGTACTAACACCAGCAATCTGTGTGACAAAACTATCCCTTCACTCTGTCGTATAGACACAGCTGCCGCTGCAACAGAGCGGAAGCACCCAGGCAATGCACGGGCAACTGGATCAAGAACAGCTGAAAAATATGCACAAGGACGTTGCTTGTCACTGTGTGTCTGTACTAAATCTGACAATGCACACGCATCTCTCTCGTGTACATAGAGTGTAAAAGTCTTACTGACACATGCATCAACGTAGCCTTTGCGAGTCCTAAATAGCGATTTTTAAGGGATTGCTATTTAGTCGCAATTAAGGAATTCCATCCCATTCATTCCTATGGGCCTACAGACCCATAGGAATGAATTGGAGATTGCATGAGCAATTTGCGAGGACCAGTAGGTACTCGCAAATTGCTCATGCAATTTCAAGGGTGCAAGGGTGTCAAAATGATCTCTGCACATATGTTGCAAACACACATGCCCGAAGGGCATGTGTGTGCGCAACATGAAACTTTGAAAAATGTACAAAAGTGCATTTTTCAAAGTTTTTGCAAATTACCATGAAGTTCAACTTCATGGTAATTTGCTCCTCCTATTAGTAAAATCACAAATGTTTTAACTTTCATGCATTGCAGTTAAGGAATCTCAATTTGGAATACCTTAAATGCAATTGCAATTTAAGGAATCGCAATTTAGAGATTCCTTAAATTGCGATTTTTGCATTTGGGATGATGCATCTCAAATGTTAAAATACCGGTGGCAAAGGGGCGGATTCTGAGAATCTGCCTGTTTGCGACCGGTTTTTGGTTTGATGCATGGGGCCCCTGGGGTAATCTGAAGTGCCTAATACTGGTGCAGAACAAAGAGCTTGACGCAAATGAGGAAAAGCATTCTGACATTCAGACGTCCATGGAAGGGGCATTGGAGAGTCTTTAGTCAGAAGAGCCAACAAGGGTTTATCAATGTGTGAAAAGCCTAAAATCCATTGCCTACAAAAAGAGGTAAGACCAATGAATGCACGGACATCTTTCTGAGTACGGACACTGGTGAGTCAAAAATAGGTAGAATGCGATCTGGTGTAAGTGCACGTCCCTCCTTAGACAAAAGGTGACCCAAATAAGTCATCTTCGGTCTACAATACTGCAATTTCTTCCGTGAAACTTTGTGATGGTGTGATGCAAGGAATGAAAGCAAAGACAGTGTGCATTCTTCACACTGTTCAGGTGTATCAGCTGCCAACAAGATGTCATCGACATATTGCATGAGAGCCACCCTGTGCGTAAAGGGAAAGGATCAAGCTGTCTTTTCAATGCTTGGCTGTAAATACTAGGACTCTCTGTATACCCCTAAGGATCTCTACAGAATCTATAGGACTGATTATGAACAATGCGTACAAGTGCCTCTTCACATTCTCGAGAAATTTTGTATTGAGGCAATCATGGCAATTAATATCCCTCCTTGACACTAATATGCACTGGTGGACTAACCCTTGCCCTACATCAGTGTCCAAAGTGGCCCACAAAGTACTAGGGAGAGAAGCCAATGCAATATCTTTCCTAAGAAGGCAGGTACACCTTCTAGGGACCCACGTATCGTAGCCCTGAAATACTTGAGCATATCAAGATGCACAATATTGTCCGGTGTGTTAGGGGAAAGCAGAAATGGACACGGAGAAGTAAATTTATCAACATTGAATGCAAGTGGTTGTGACAGTGGGCTAAGGGAAGGTGTCCCATCAAAACCTATCGATGTAATGGTTAAGCAAGACAGGGGAGCCCTTGGAACCAATTGTTCAGACAAGGCGCTACGAGTAGCTCCTGTATCAACTAGAAACCGATCAGTAGAACCCAAAACACGTGTTTGGACATAGGGACCCTTCTGATCGAATGGAACTTCAACTGATTCCTTACCCCATCCTAGACATTCCTATGCATAAGCAGAGTCTGTCAAATCCGAAGTCAAATAGTCAGATATTTGAAATTTATTACGCCGATCAAAAGTATTCGAAGAATTTGGATGATGCCCCACAGTCTCAAATCTAGCACGATTATCCGTACCTCCCCTATGCCCTGGGTTTCCTGGGTGACCTCTCATTAGTCCCTGACCATGCTGGTACTGCGGAGGGCGCTAATGAGGACATTAATAAGCCCAATGTCCGATCTCCCTGCAGTAAGCGCACTGATCAATAGACAAAGTAGCTCGGTAGAAAGAGGGTGCACCAGAATGATACATTGCACATCCGCCTTGACTATTATTTCTATAAGAGGGACCTTACACCTGAGCTATCATAACCTTTGTTTTCAACTCCTTATTCTTCTTATCCTCATTTCCCTTAGCTTCTAATTCCTGTAGTTCATAATACTGAGCCATAGTCAAAAGAGAGACTGGGGAAGAAGTAGTCCATATTCCTGGCAACATGTTCATGACAAATTTATTGATAAACAGATGCCTGCTTGTGTCATCTGTCAATGACTGGCAACTAAAGTCGTGGAAGGCTTCCTCAAAACGTGTAAAGAAATCTGAAACTGATTCATCTACCTTTTGCTTACAGGATGCTAACACCGTCCAATCTATCTTTTTGGGAGGAATAATAGTTATCAATGTAACTAGTATAGCTTTTGGAAGGTCTAAAATTTCCTGTTGCGGCTTCTGTGCTGGTGCCCTTTCTGCATAAACACTTTCCAGCTCCTTCCAAACAGCCCCAAAAGTTGTATGTTGAAATGAAATGAAATGAATTTGTACTTGTAAAGCGCACTTATACCCCACCCTGGGTTTCCTGGCGCTGTACGCATACCGCTGTGAAACCCTTCCTGGCTTTTCCCTGTGAAATGTCCACTACTGGGCACCCCTAAGGTGAAGCCAGGCATCCCAGTACTGTTGGGGCCCGTTGAGGAGATTAGGCAAGCTATTGCCCAGAGTTGCGATGTGGGACCCATGATTAGAATGGGGCACCTGAGGTGAGAATTATCAGGTCTGAGGAAATTGAGCCCAAGACCCGCCAAGGCGGGAATTGAACCCTCGACCCGGGCCAGACCTCTGCCTCAGGGTCTGCCGCTCTAACCATTGAGCCACACTTCTCCACTCCACTGTTCATCGGCTCTACGAATAGTTCTCCGCATATCAGGGGCTAAAATAATGCCCAAAAACATGTCAATATCAGATAAGGTCATGGTACAAGAACTAATAGCTCCATCAACTTCCTCATAAAAAGCAGCAGATTTTTGCTCGGATCAGGAACAGCAGCTTTAAGAGCCATGACATCTGCTCGACTCCATGGAGCATAAACCCAATTATATATTAAATAACCCTTCGCATCCACACAACTTTTATGATCATCTGTGCCCGTACCCTTAGGAGGAACATACAAAGGTGAGGCTTCCCGCGTAAATTTCCCAAGAACTACAACATTCTTATCTGTCTCTGAAGCATCGGCCTGCATCCCGGAGGCTGGAAGTGTTTATGCAGCTGCAGCAGCCGCCTTTTTCTCCTCTCACAAATGGAGTATATCAACTTGCAGTTTAACCACACGTCTAATTAAGTCAGCCACCTGAGGGATGAGAAAAAACGTCACACCACTGCATATAATCCCTTGCTATATCATCAGGCTCTAACTCCGTGGAATGTTTCCTAAACCGTTCAATTACTTCTGTGGCAAACATTTCTGCAAAATATACCTGCTCCCTGTCCTGTCATTGTTGTACGTCGGCCAAATGATCAGAAGCAGAAATATCATTACAAACAGCTCTAAGAGCAGCAGATCTAAGGTCAGCCGCACGTTCAGCGGTCAGGATAGAGCAAGTCTCGCACAACTTATCCTGATCTGAAGGAGAATCATCATTGTCAGAATCATGAGTAGGAGCAGAGGGAAAGGTATATGGAGGCAGAGAACGGTCTAGTGAAATGGAATCATCCTGTGGTTTATTAAGGAGAGGATTAGAGGGGGTGCCGGATAGGGTAATGGCCATTTACCTGTAAACAACGCTCCCTATTTTCTCTTTCTTTTATCTCCTTCATTTCTTTCTCTTTCAATTCCTGTGCTTTCGCATGGATACTTTTGCGTTGTTCCTTATCTAGTAAAGCGTGCTCCCTTCTCACGCTTCTTTCTCCCACATTCGTACACAGTCAAACATGTCTTGTCGACTCTTATGCTTAAACATATATTGTTCCACATACTGAATCTGCTTAAGATCAAATGACCCATGCATAGGCCAGCGCAACTCAGGATCCTTGATAGTATATTTATTCCATAACGTGCTGTACATTAAAGAAGAAATACCATTTGTAATGTACATATCCCTACTAGGTGTCCCCTCGGGGGGACCCAACTGTGTCTTCTGATGCAGCGCGGCTCCAGAAATTCTCTGCAATACCATCACCTTAACCCAAGGAGCTAATCACAAATTACACATCAGTGGGCCCATAACACTGCATATCATTCATACACACATTTGCCCTGCTCCGAGGATTCGGTGAAGACCAAAGGAGAGCTGCTGGATTATTGCGGAGTGGCTAAAACTAAAATGTATACATTATTTACATCTGCAGTTTATTTCTGATTCCATGGTTATGATTTAAAGAAAACATTTAAAATACCCCACTATTATTTGTCAATGGATCAGCTAGTAAAAGTTAACTAAAGGACAACAAGACCAGCTTAATTCTCCATTTATTAAATTTTTATTTAGAGACTAAATCGCCTAGCATGACCTTTACCTTTTAATCCCAAAGAAAATTAATTAACATCAATAACCTAAAAGAAAAAGTTTTAAGAATTCAAAACAATTCATTTATTTGCATGACAGTTTGAAAAATAAGAAAAGTTTTCTATTACCAAAGTTTGGAAATGCAGACATCAGCATAAGGACAGAATAATTCCCAATGAACACCTCTCTATCTCTCTCGATGTTTCTCTCTCATAGGACTCTGCACCCATTCAAAATTTAAAGTTCAGAAACATTTTAAAGTCCCTGCGCCATAGGAAAAGTTGCTCAGACTGACAGCATGTCGGGGTACAAAGATAAAATCGAAAAGCCAGCTATTTTCATCGTCCCAAATGTCCTCTTTTATACCCTTTTTCACTAACTTATCTATCTAAAATTTGTCTGTGATTAGTCACTTGAGGGGTGGATGACCAGCACCTCATCACATTATTGTTCAATTTCCACAGAGTCATCGTTATAATTGAAAAAATAGTAAGCCCATTGTTCATGTCATGCCTCTTCCGCTTGTGTCCTTTAATTTGTTATTCGGTGCCCTATTCCCACGTTCAAGATGCTGACATTCGAGAAAGTTGGCATCCATTCCAAGATGCAGGCCACACTGTCCTAGACCCATTCTGTACAGGCAAAGGCTGCTCACTCTTCTCCTTTTCCAAACTTGCGCATGCGTACTTTCTCGTAAACTCGGAGTCGCAGTCAGCCTCTATTTTGTATTGGCCACATAGGCCACATTTTAGGAACTATTATAGAAACAAACATAAATAAACGTAAATTTGATAAATAAAGCCCTTCTGTTTACCTCCCCCAACTAATCGTATCCCAGTTAGTAGTTACCTAGCTTTAAGCAACATATATGTATGGTTTACTTACCAGTTTTCATGATTTATGCCACAAATTAACAGACCGAAAGCACATTCATGCAATTTCCAATTAGATTATGACAAATGCGTACTTTTTAGGACACAATACATTACAAATTAGTAGATTACGATTTGCATTTACATGCAATTTAGCATCCCAACTGTATTTGTGTAGGTGCATTCTATTCTTTGTTGGTTACTTTTTAAAATCACACGATTAATGCATATTACTCTTATGGAGAAGTAACTTCACAAGGGGTATACGCAAAATTTTGTTTCGACCTTGCTCCATCAACTCCCTCCTTTGTTGATTTATCACCAAATATCTCCAAAAAATGTGTAAATTTTTAAAATTCTTTTAATTAGTATGAATTACACTTTAGTTTCATCCATGTTCTTTCTGTCTTGATAAAGCTTTTCTTTAAACTCTTCCATCTCAATATCATCTTTTTCTTGTTCTCTGTCTTGTTTTTCTTCAATTACTTTCTTTATAGATCTTTTGACATTTCTTCTCTTTCTACATTGGCAACTTAATCTCAAAACTAAGATCACTATTAATATTACAGTAACTGTAATTAGTATTTTCCCTATAAAAGATCTACCTATTTCATAAAACCAATTTTTGACTGTTGAAACACTTCTACCAAGTTTCTCAAGAACACCACCAACCTCCATTGGTTCAACTTCCTTATACAATTCTGTAAGATTTGTAATATATCTCTCAATGTTTTGACTTTTATCAGGAATGTAGGTACAACAGTGTTGCACCTTCGAAATTTCACAGACTCCTCCTACTTTTGCCATAATTATATCTAAAGAAAGTCGATTTTGCATCACCATACTTCTCATTGCAAACATTTCCGTGTTTACCATTAAAAATCCTCCAGCTGTGTCTGTTGATAATCGATCTACTATTGTTGACAATTTTCTAATTCTGTTTGCATTAAAGGATATACCCACTGCTGTTATCAGGGCTCCAAAAACATCACCTATTATTTCAATCACACTTTCGCTTCTTCTACGGCTTAAAGTTTTACCTATTTCATGAATTCCATTAGTACCTCTATCTACATGAAAGATTTTAGGAAAGACCAAGCCAATATAACATGAACCGTACCAATAATCTGGTAGTTTGTAATAAGCTTTGTTCCCACATAAAAAATAAAGACCTGGAAAAACTGGGTCATTACCACCTTTAAATCCCCAACCCCCTTTTATGATATAGGTATCTTCACATTGACTTGCTCTCACAAAATAATTGTCATACATAGTCTAATACATAATTTTCCCAATAATGTTGTATCAATGCTTATAGCCACAGTTACATTATGTCCCTCAATATTATCATCTGTAGATGTTCACATTGTAGATTTAGTTTGTTTTACTTTTTCTTTCCTTTTATATTGTTGCTTCTTCCTTCAACCATATTTAAAAAGACTTTCTCTTCAATTATGTTTAAAGGCATAATCATGTGTCAATTCTTGTGTTTCTAAGAAATATTCTCCAAAATCTTTAGCAGGCTTAATTTGATTTACTTCAGCAACAATTTTCAATTTGGCAAATACATCATCAGAATCACAATAATAATATTCTAATTTTCTTGTCATATAAAATAAACTTGTTAATACACTAAATGTAACTCCATATGTTAACCGTAAATGGTGGTAAGTCATAGCCTTGGACACAGATGCTGGCAATTTCACACAGACATAGCAATCGCTGGCATCCATCATCCTCACATACTCGGATAATAATCTTAATAAGGTATTATGCGAGAAATCACTAACGGAGTTATCTTGATGAATTTCAGGCATTTACACATGTCATATTTCATTTTTCAAAATATTATTCTTTTCTTTCGTACTCTCATTTGCTCTCAATTCTTCAAAATCTGGTCTAAAAGGAATAATAATAGCAATAATCAACCATACTAACATTAATATTCCAGTACATATTAACCACATTCTACACAATTTATTAAAAATTGAACACTTAGGGGGTCATTAGGATGGCAGGTGCATTGCCCCTGCCAGGCTGGCCGTAGCCACCGCCGGCCTGGCGGGGGCAATCCGCCCTCTATCCTCACATAAATGACCCCACGCCATATTAGTCTGGCGAGGGGACCTCGGCGGACGGAAGACCGTCCGCTGTTTTTCGGTGTCGGTGTCTATTAGACACAGCCAGCCATATTACCATGAGCTTAGTTAGATGCCTTTCACCGCCACAGAAAGGCATGCGGTCTTCACTCTGGAGGCCCCTTGCGGGCCCCCAGAGTGAAGGAGAGGTAGGGGGTGCACACGGTGGGGTACCTGTGGTACCCCCCTGCATTTGCATTAACAAAGCAACAGGGACCGCGCAGTGCCTGCCGCTTTGTTAATGCAAATGCATTCGTGCATTGTTAGCATTGTGGCGGGCGGTGCTGAGAGAACTGCCCGCCACAATGCTAACAATGCAAGATGCGCCCACCACAGTGACGGGCGCATCCTAATATCCCCCACGGGACCCCCGCCCTTATGGCGGGCGGTCCCAATACCCGATAGGATGGCGGGGGGATTAAGTCTGCCCACCATCCTAATGACCCCCTTAGTTTGAGTTACTTCATTAGTAGTCATTTTTTTTACAGCAATTTTCACAATCTTTTCACCTTTAAATTGTTTCTCCTACCTTTATTTTACACTTACAATGTTCTTTTTCAATCAAAATTCCAGATTTTGTTTCGTATATTTTCCTTTTCACAGTTTCCCAAAACCTTTTAAATATCTTTTATCTTTCTTTGAGTCACAATTTACTCACTTTCTTTTTCTTCACCTTGGCAAATCCAATTTTCTTGGCTGCTATTTACTTCACTTATTGGAGGCAATAGTATATATGTCCACTCAGGTGATTTATATTTTTCATTTGGACTCCTCACTCTTTTTAGCCTTTGCTCAGTCTCTATTTTCTTTCCCAAAAACTCTTTTTGACTGGTTATTTCATTTACTTGATCTTTTGGTACTTTTGCTTTATTAACCAGTTTAAATTTCAATCCATCAGATCTTTTAGGCCAATTATCTCCTTTTCAAACTCTTTTAATTTCAGGTTTAACAGTGTTTCTTTACACTCTCCAAGATCTTTTGCTTGAACTTCTCCTTATTTGAGTATCATCAACACTGTCATCAGTCTCTGTTTCACATCTTTCTACTGTGTTATTTATAATGAACTTTATAGGATCTGATTCTTTTTCTGAGCTTATTTTCTCTTTCGTCAGTTCTTTCACTCCGTTAGGAACTTCTCCATAGCTGGTAATTGCAAGCTCATCCTCATCGTGAGTTATTTCCTTTTCACCAGTTTCGAGATGTCGGTTCCTGCTTTCAGAGCTTTCAGACTGTCCTTCGGTATCCTTTTGACTACCAGTTTTATTTTCACTTAGCTCAGTGTCCTTACTGGTATCAGTTCCTACCAAATCTCGACTTACAGGTCAATCTTCAAAATTTGGTATTGCAACAATTTCACTTACTCCTTCAGATGCAGAGCTAGTATCTGATATCTCCGGATGTCGACGAACAAGTTGAGCTTCAGTATCTGGATTTCCTTCTGGTTCACCCTCAGAGTCCGAGTCAGTGGTGCTTTCACCCCCTTCTTATGGATTTTCAGGCTCAGGCACACGGATGGTATAATACAGAAGTTACCACGTCAGACAGATTTTTGCAGTATTCCAGTATGATATCATCATTTATAGTTAACAGTTTATAAACTGGCACAAATGCTTGTCTCATTACCCTTCCCATCAAAATCTCTTGAGGACTTAATCCTGTCCTTTTATCAGGTATGCTCCTCCAGGTCATTAGAACAAGTGGCTGTGTTATCGGGCCGTTTTAGTCCTATGGCCAAACACAGTTTTGCAATTGTGTTTTTTATTGTTCCATTTACTTGTTCAACTACCCCAGAAGCTTCTGGTCTATAAGCACAGTGTAACTTCTGACAAATGTCCAGTGCTTCACAAATCATTTGCATTAACTCATTATGAAAATGTGTTCCACGGTCTGTTTCAATGGTTACTGGGAAACCGTAGCGTGGTATTATCTCACGCAACAGGAGTTTTGCAACAGTCACTCCATCGTTTCTGCGGGTTGGGAAGGCTTCAACCCACTGTGAAAATAGACAAATGATTACACGTACATACCAAAGTCTGTTACAGGGTGGAATCTCAATGAAATCCAATTGCATTCGAGGTTCCGAGGCCAAGATGGCGGACTGAAGACGCCGCCGAGAGGTCACTCCCGCAGGCACCCTGCACTCTGAGAGAGATACTGGCGTTTTCTCGCCGATGTGATTCGCCGCGAATTGCTTTTTGATAGGCGAAACTGTGGGGATATACATAGTTCGACAGAAAAGCGTCTCAACCTACGGAGAGCAGCTTCTGTGCGAGACAAAGTGGTGGAACGGATGACTGGCTGACTCACCGGTGTGCTACGGCGGGGATCTGCCGAACCGCTGAACCGCCGCACCGCGCACTGCGTGTGTGGGATTTGTGTGACAGCTGTGCTACTCAGGCTGTTTTCTTTTGCTGCTTGCTGCCACTTCTCCTGCTTCACCTCATCGTTCTTCTGCACATTCTGCTCGGACGGTGGAAGCTCCGTGTGTTTAGGGGCGTGCCGCGCTGAGGCAATCAATCGAGCCGACAGCTGACAGCTGGTGAGGGCTGGGTGCTGGGTGCCGGCTCATGGTGCCGGCTCGTGGTGAAGGAGAGAGGCGCTCCTGCAAACAGAGGCGAAGAGAGCAATAACATAACTGGTGGAGGGAAATCAACTGCCCAGATGACAAGGAAGAATCCTTCACGACAGAATAAAGTGGCGAAAGATGCTTCTTCCGGGGGTAATGCAGAAGAAACGACCCTGGTTTTCAAACCTATTAAGCCAATATCGTCAGCAGTAGTAGCGAGGATGCCACGCTCTACTTTAAAAACCCCTGAGAATTCGGCTGCCATAGAGAAACGGACCGGTAAGCTACAGCCTATTGTCCCGCATGCTTTACCTCTTACTACCCCTCCTGTACTCTCTAAGGATAAAACACTGATGCATAATATAAAAATTAATGAAAATGAAAGGAAAAAAGAGTTAGATTTAGGTGCTACAGGGTGCCCTCCATCACTATCATCACTATCTCTGACTTTTGCAGCCACTGATACCGATACTGATAATGCCGTTGAAGCTGCTATATCAAATGAGGTTGCTACATCCAGTGACAATTTAATTGTGGGCTTGGAGGGCTTCGATGTGTCCATAGAGAAGTTGGGTGAACCAGAAAGTACACACAGAGCGCCAATTATAGAGCAAGGAGATATGGATGCGTCTAATGAGCTCAATTCATTTTTAATAAATGGCGCTTCTCAATATAATGATTCTTCTGAATACACCCAACCTGTTAGTATCACTGGCAATATTACTACTACGGGCACTGGTCCTACTGGAGGACCAACTACGGTGGCAACGGCTAGCGTTATGGCATTTGACACAGATATGGAAGTTACAACAAAAGCTATAAAAGCTATAACAGGCACAGATACAGAGGATACAGAGGATACAAATGGAATTGCAATAACGTCTATTCCTCAAATATCAACTTCCCGGATACCCATGAAAGCATCAACTACAGCGAAAATACAAACACCAGAATTAACTTTGGGAGAACAGAAAATAAACAACGATGATGAGGATTTACAAAATCAAGAACATGACTCCAATGATGAATACGAGGAGTTTTTTGAGGAAGGGGGGCTGCTCGAAAAGAAAGACTACTTAAACCACAAACAGAAGCTAGCAACCCCTCAAGCCTCAAGAAATGGGGAAAGCTAAGAGCCAAAGCTAAGAAATGTGGGAAAAAATTGAAACCTGCTGTGCTAACTACCACTTTAGCTTTAGAAATCGCTGGAGGGAAATCGACAAGCGATCAAACCCCTCTGCTCAAATGGATGCAACCAAGAGGACGGTTTAAGAATACTTCCATGTCTGGCTCAGGAGCCACTTTTGCAGAAGTCAATGCCTCCAAAAATTTGCAACTCTCCACCGCTAGCAATGTGGATTTGTTAGACCAAGATATAGACCTAGGATTGCTGGAGACATCTTCGATCAAAACTTTTGCTGACACTGCTGATACTATACCACCTAACACACTACCTATTGGATTAACACAATTGAACTCTAAAGGTAAAAATAAAGATACACTTCATGTTGATATTAGTTTAGATAGCGAGACCTTACCTGTACCACAAACTACACCACTCCCATTAACCCCAAATCCTTCCAAGACGCCCTCTGAAGCTTCCTCCTTGGACCTTATCTTAAAAACTTTGATGATACACCGCCAAGAAACGCAACAGAATTTCCTCTAACTAAGGGAAGATAATATCAAGGTACATAATTGTCTTCAGGAAGTTACTAAAAAATTGAATGGGGTCACAAAAGACATCGAAGGATTACAACAAAGGGTCGTTGAAGTAGAGGAGATGCTGGTTACCACTTCAGCTGAAACTAGTCAACACAAAGAAGATATAGTGTCACTACATAGCAAAATCGAAGAATTGGAAAATAGGCAGCGCCGACAAAACCTGAGACTTTTTGGAATACCTGAAGGGTCAGAGGGCTCGGATGCCAGGGCTTACTTGGTTAAACTTTTTCAAAGAGCCTTTCCAGACCTCTCTGACTGGGATTGGGACTCCCAACTACAACGGGTACACAGACTGCCTATAACTCTAAGGAACAAAGAAAGCAAATATCCACGACCTATTATGGTCTACTTCGGTAATTACTTGCTAAGACAAGCGGTCTCAATTAAAGCTAGACCGAATACCCCAGTGACATTAGACAATGTAACTTTCTTTGTTAAATCCGATCTTAGCCCACTATGGATAAAAGATGGGGATTACGCAAATTAATTGACCCTTTCAAGTCCATGGGGGCAATAGTCTATCTTCAAGAACCGGCCCGCCTTAAGGTTATGAAAGCTGGCCATACTTATTTTTTCACTGAGGTAAAGGAGGCTGAGCAACTCCTTGCAAAAATGAGAAAGAGAGAGGGGGGAGAGGGGAGGTTGAGAGAGGAGGAAAATGAGACTTATGCCTAACCATAACTGCATAGCGTAATTTAACAAGATACTCAGGCATATATTGTGAATTTGATTTCGAATCTTTTTTTTGTATGACAATAATACGGAGTGTGGGGGATCCTGGGGAGACCTCTCTGATAGGCTGCCCCTTGAGCGGCAGCAGAAGATAGAGGTAGGCCTCTGGGTAGATACTGGGGGGAGGGGTCATGGGTTGGAGGGCTGGGTGGGACGGGTGTGCGGTTCTGCTGGGGGTAGGGCTAAAAGGGGAAAAATTGTATTGCAGGAAAAAAAAAAAAGATGGGCAGATACAGAGACAAAGCTTTTTTATTTTTTAAACGATATATAATACAGAGGAGTACGAAAAATTTTGTTATAATTAATGTCCTTTTTTAGATGTTTGGTGTGGAATGTTGCTGGCCTCAATAGTAAAGATAAAAGGAGAATGGTACAAGAAGAAATGAATATGTATAGACCCCATATGGCACTTATTTCTGAAACCCATATCGGGTTTCAAGATCATAAACTTTTATCTCAAATGGGCTATGATCTTGTTGTTTGCTCAACGTTAGGGGCTTCAATCCGGGGGGTAGCTATTTTGAAACAGAAACATACAAAAATGGCTATCATTAAAACTGCTGCTGATGACAGGGGAAGGTGGGTAATTGCTCAGGTGCAACTTGCTGAAAAATAGTATGTATTCTGCTTGGTTTATGGTCCTAACGTTGACGAACCCAAACTTTATGAGCAATTAAACATCGAATTACTTGAATGGGAGGGTGAGCTATTGATAATGGGAGATTTTAACTGTGTTATGAATTATAAGAAGGATTCCACAAGTAAAATCAATACAATAAGGATGCGTAGAGTTAGAGCAGCAATAGTGGAATTGGGTAGGATACACAATTTGAAAGATGTCTGGCGCACTAAGCACCCTACTACAGCTGGTTATACATACTATTCGGCCCCCCATAGAGTCTGTTCCAGAATCGATATGGTATGGGCAACAGATAGAATTGTGGATAACTGTAATATAGAACTTTGCCCGAGAGTTACATCTGACCACAACCCTATATTGTTTGAATTTAAAACCCTTAACAAAGAGCAAACCCCCCGACAGTTTACATTCCCTAGGTATCTATGTACAGATGCTGAATTTGTCTTGGGCATTAAAGCGCATATAAATGAATTTATAACTTTTAATATTAACTCAACCACGGTTAATTTTGTGTGGGATGCGTGTAAATGTAGCATTAGAGGCTATGTACAACAATACATTTTAAGGAAAAATACTGAAAGACGGAGGGCAGATAAGCTACCTTTATCTAGTATTCTATCAGTCGAACAACAATTGATGGATTATGTAATACGGGGGAAGACAAATATTGAAGAACTGAGATTAGGATTGGTGTCAATGAGGTCGGCATTAAAAAAGACTCTTAGGGAGAAATTTAGTTCCAAAATACATAAATATAAACTAGCCCAATATGAAGGGGGCGATCGAATCGGCAAGGTCTTGGCCTATAAGGTAGCCGATAAAAAAGCTAAATCCACTATAAAATCAATAATAGGGTCAGACTTAATCGAATATAAAAAATCTGAGCAAATTTTAGAGCAATTTGCTAAATACTATTGTCATTTATATACCCCAGATAATTCACCCTCTCAGGAAGAAATTACAAATTATTTAGATAAATATTTGCTCAGCCGATTAGATACTGAAGCAATTAAGCAACTTGGGGCTAAGATTACTATTACTGAAATAGAGCTAGCTATTCAAGCACTACCTTCAGGAAAGGCTGCGGGAGAAGACTGCCTGCCTATAGAACTATATAAAATTTGTGAGAAAGAACTCATACCGCTTTTTCATTTGGTGATAGATTCTGTAGGCCAAACAGGAAGCGCTCCTACATCTTGGAGAACTGCAAAAATAATAATTTTTCTAAAAAAGGGCAAACCACCAAAGGACCGAGGGTCTTATAGGCCCATCTCATTGATAAATACCGATGCCAAGGTCTTTGCCAAAATCCTGGCTAACCGTCTCGCCCCTATTATGCCTGATTTAGTGAACTGCCAACAGCATGGGTTTGTAGTGGGGAGAGACACCACTACCCATATTAATACCGCAGTGACTGCATTTGATGTAGCCTCGACAACTCACACCCCACTTGGAATGGTTATGCTGGACGCGGAGAAAGCGTTCGACCGAGTGGGGTGGGAGTATTTGTGGGCGGCATTGAGCGCATTCGGTATACAGGGACAATATCTCAGATGGGTTCGATCCTTATATGAACTACCAATGGCAATCGTTAGTTATGCTGGAGTTAATTCAGCTAACTTTGCAATTAAAAGGGGGACAAGGCAGGGGTGTCCTTTATCACCCCTGCTTTTCGCTCTAGCCCTGGAACCATTTTTAAATGCTTTGTCCATCCAAGATAATATAATACCAATACAACATGGTGGCAAGAGTTTGAAAATAACTGCTTTTGCTGACGATATAGCTATATTCACTACAGACTCAGTTTTGGCACACCCTGAGATAATTAAAGAAGCTAGTAAATTTGGAGAGATATCAGGCTATAAACTAAACGTTGGAAAAACCCAAGTAATCGCCAACTACAAACCTGCTCAACCGATATTGGGACTCTGTACTAATGCTATCTATTTAGGAGTTAAGCTTGCAGCAGAAATAGAGAAAATCGTAGCATTGAACTATGACCCTTTACTTAAGGAAATAACTACATCTTTAAAAAACTGGCATAAGATTCCATTGAGCCTGGTAGGACTTATAAATTTAATTAAGATGAAGATTGTACCAAAATTGCTGTACCTATTTAGATCTATTCCTCTACAACTCAACAACATATATATATAAGAAAATAGAGAGCATATGTAGCAGTTATATCTGGAGCTATAAAAAAGCTCGTAGATCAATGGCTTGTTTGAAACTCTCAATTGAAAAAGGGGGTCTAAATTTCCCGGATTTTAAACTATATTTTTTTGCAACTTTTTTTCAACGCATACGTAGCCTAATAACCAATAATGCTTCCTTATTTTTCCATCAATTTATGTTGGAACAAGATAGTAATCAGTTTTTGTACCGTGTGCATGACCCTAATTATTTTAAGAGAGTCAAGTTTAAGACCGCGAGACATATTAAAAGAATCTGGGACCAAATAATGATTTTTTGTAAGATACCTTTCTTTAACGCGGAGCTACAGATTTGGGGGAATACAGGGCTACCAGGCTTCTTTTCAGATGGCGCGGCAGCCTTGTGGCTGGAACATGGTATAAGCACTTTAGGTGATTTATATGGCTCGGATGGTTTTTTGAGCTTTAACGCATTAAAATTAATCTACAAAATTAGAGACACGATGTATTTTAAATACATTCAGATGAAAGATTATTTGGTTAATGAAATGAAAATTAAGAAAATAGAAAACTCAGATACCTTAAAATATCTTTACTCGAAACATACTAAATCACTTATTAGTAAGAGCTATGCCTACTTAAGTAGCCACAAGCAAGGAGACTGTGAAAACATGGCGGAAAAATGGACTATCCGACTAGGTGTGAACATCAATCCTAGCCAGATTGCAGCCTCGCTCAGACAAATAAACCAAGTGGTCCAATCCTCAAGCTTAAGGCTTCAATTATGTAGAACGGTGACTCAAATATACTATACACCTCAAAGAATTGCTAGCTGGACCCTGGGAAATGGGCCCAGCGAGCAAACTAAATGTCCCAAATGCAATCTAGAAGCCGCCGGTATAGAACATATGCTCTATCAATGTCCGGAACTTACAGCATTTTGGAAAGGATTAACCACGGCTTTAAACAATAGACAAATTATATTTCCAACACTTTCGGCACATTTAGTATTGCTAGATATAAAAGATACTAATAATAACTATAAAGACTTGATTTCTATTGCTATTGCTTGTGCTAGGTTGGTTATTGCACGGACTTGGATCTCTAAGGAACCACCCAACATTATGGAGTGGTGGAATCTTATTAATGAAATATATACAATGGAACTTTCATTGGCCAAGCTAAGGGGTACTGAGGCATTGAAAGCGAGGCAAAACATTTGGGGTACTTTTATTTGATCTATATGTATCGGCAGCAACCAAACTAAAATGATTTACTTTTGGATGTACACTGTTATCCTCTGTATTTATGTAACCGTTAAATTAATGTTTGGATATTTTTGCCTCTGAAATTTGTATGCAATGTGATGTTGTTTTTTCTTTCCTGCAATAAAAATTTATTTAAAAAAAAAATAAAAAAATAAAAAATAATCCAATTGCATTCTTGTAAATGGACCTCCCTCCCGTCCTATGGTTCCCAAACTAACAACTGTTTTTCTTCTTGGATTTAATTGCTGACATACAAGACATCTCTGGCACAGACTTTCGGCAATCATCCTAAACGTAGGATTGTATCATGTCTGTCTGAACATCCTGATCATAGAGTCCTCCCCAATGTGGGCTTGACCATGAAACATTCGAGCTATATTTGAAATCATGTTATCAGGCATTACTGGTCTTTCATCTCGGTAAACCCAAATTTCATCCTCTTTTCTCTGTCTACGTCCTGCTTTTAACCAGTTATCTTTTTCCGCTTCACTAGCTTCTTCCTGCATTTGTCTCACTTCCTGCCATCTTTCAACTACTGTGGTTAGCATCAAAGGACTTGAAACATGTTCAGTTTGTCTATCCCGATTTATGGATGCAATATTTTGGCACAGTATTTTGCAATCGAATCGACATACCTATTACCTCTGGTAATATAGTTATCTCCTTTCTTGTGAGGTGCACATTTCACGACAGCAATCTTGTTAGGTAATTGAATTGCATCAATCAATATTCTCACAAATTCAGCATTTCTAATGGGGGATCCTGCCAAAGTCATATACCTCTTTGGGACCGCAGTTGACCATAATCATAGACAACCCCAGAACCACTTTGGTGACCCTTATCTCTTTTCCCAGTTCACAAGCTCGAATCAAAGCAATCTATTCTGCAATTTGAATTCATTTCAGACAAGATGCTTCTAGGACATCTGCCACTGTATATGCAGCATATGCAGTACTCAGAGCCCCTTCATCTGTTCTTAAGCATGAGCCATCAACAAACATCACATAATCAGATTCAGGAAATGGTTCATCTTTGATGTCAGGTCTTGGTTTGGTACAGTATTCAAGAACATCCAAACATGTATGATCAACTTTATTTATTACTTCCACATCCATAATATCAGGTGTAGATGGAAATATATTTATACATCTTGAAATTGTCACATTATCTGCACCTAGGATTGTCTTCTCATATTTTGTCATTCTGTTATTGGTAAGGTACTGCGTTTTGGTTCTGGTATTACCTAGTATCACTCCTGAGGCAGAAGCTGGGAGCTGTGTTATTTGTGCATGATTTCTAAAAATACTTTTGGAACTATAACTTAGCATTTAGCATTATTATTTAGCAAGTTGCTAATTGTTTTTATTCTCGCCGCATTCACCGCTCTCACTCAGCCAAGTAGGCGCTGAGTCGTATATGCCCACCGAGGCTGCGGGTAAGATACAGCAGCCATCCTGGGGAGGCACGCAGGTTGGCGGACTAGGCTCTGGGACGCTCGCTGAGACAGTATAAATCAAGCTTCCTTTGCGCCCGCGTCACACCCAGTATTACCTAGTATCACTCCTGAGGCGGAAGCCGGGAGCTGTGTTATTTGTGCATGATTTTTAAAAATACTTTTGGAACTATAATTTAGCATTTAGCATTATTATTTAGCAAGTTGCTACTTGTTTTTATTCTCGCCGCATTCACTGCTCTCACTCAGCCGAGTAGGCGCTGAGTCGTATATGCCCACGGAGGCTGCCGGTAAAATACGGCGGCCATCTTGGGGAGGCACGCAGGTTGGCGGACTAGGCTCTGGGACGCTCGCTGAGACAGTATAAATCCAGCTTCCTTTGCGCCCGTGTCAGACCCAGTATTACCTAGTATCACTCTTGAGGCGGAAGCCGGGAGCTGTGTTATTTGTGCATGATTTTTAAAAATACTTTTGGAACTATAATTTAGCATTTAGCATTATTATTTAGCAAGTTGCCACTTGTTTTTATTCTCGCCGCATTCACTGCTCTCACTCAGCCGAGTAGGCGCTGAGTTGTATATGCCCACGGAGGCTGCCGGTAAGATACAGCGGCAATCTTGGGGAGTCACGCAGGTTGGCGGACTAGGCTCTGGGACGCATGCTGAGACGGTATAAATCAAGCTTCCTTTGCGCCGCGTCAGACCCAGTTTTACCTAGTATCACTCCTGAGGTGGAAGACGGGAGCTGTGTTATTTGTTCATGATTTTAAAAAAAAAAATTAGAACTATAATTTAGCATTTAGCATCATTATTTAGCAAGTTGCTACTTGTTTTTATTCTCGCCGCATTCATTGCTCTCACTCAGCCGAGTAGGCGCTGAGTCGTATATGCCCACGGAGGCTGCCGGTAAGATAAAGCGGCCATCTTGGGGAGGCACGCAGGTTAGCGGACTAGGCTCTGGGATGCGCGCTGAGACAGTATAAATCAAGACGGTCATGTCTCCGAGCAGCAGACGCGAACAGCGGACGCGCCTCCTTTGCGCCGAAGGAGAGCCAAAGGAAAGCCCGTCCGCGTCAGGACGGGGCCAGGGGCCGGTACTTTGGGACACAGCAGTTCTGGTAACCTTAAATATAGTAGGGAGTATCTCTGGAGTTTGAGAGGAGATATAACATCGATATGCTCACATTCTATCTCTCCAGAGAAGAAACTGACCTACTGCCTTTACTGTAATTTCGGCATCGGGCCGTTAGAAACACCCCCTCTTAAAATTGGAAAAGTAAAGTCGTACTCCCTAGCGATTCTTAACTGTCGCTCCCTCCCCAAACATGCTAGCGAAATCGGTATGCTGTTGGAAGATAGAGACCCTGACATCCTTTTTCTAACTGAAACTTGGATGGATGAGGCTTCGGACCCTGATGTAGTCCG
Source organism: Lissotriton vulgaris (assembly GCF_964263255.1). Classification (NCBI taxonomy): domain Eukaryota; kingdom Metazoa; phylum Chordata; class Amphibia; order Caudata; family Salamandridae; genus Lissotriton; species Lissotriton vulgaris. The sequence goes on from NC_141689.1 coordinate 659,899,665, forward strand.
GGCCCTGCCGCCAAACTATGCTATTAGCAGGCATGATCGTTTGAGTGGGCGGGGGCAGGGATCGCAATTATTTATAAAAACACTTTCAGCTGGAGAATTACCAGCAGTCCTTTATTAGAGTGTGAGAGTATAGCGTTCGCCGTCTCCTTCTCCCCCACTTGCACCTTCTCTGGGATCTTGGTGTACCGGCCACCAGGAGCACATAATAATTTTTGCAATAATCTTCAAGACAAGATCACTTACTTCATTAGTACTGTCCCTAATTTCTCTATTTTGGGTAATTTTAATATTCACCTTGGCAAACCGGAGGCTCCCCCTTCTCAAGATCTTATGGAAAGGCTTGGGATGCTCCAGCTCAAACAAATTGTGGCTGGTCCTACTCATATAGCAGGCCATCTGCTTGACCACTTTTTTACCAACCTTGATAATATCTGTTGGGAAGAGTCGGTCTTTGTCCCTTGGTCGGACCATGCTCTGTTATCTTTCATTTGGACACCTCCTGACCAAAATTATCCGGTCAGAATAACCAGGAAACTGAGTCGGATTTGGTATAGACTCTCTCTTGATGACTGGGTAACTAACCTGAATAAGTCCCCTCCATCCTTTTGTGATAATCCCTTATTGGCCAAAGCATATTTTAATAGTTGGTTAGAGTCCTCCTTAGATCTCACTCTGCCTAAAACAGATTTCCGCCACCGCATTGGCTCCAATAAAAAAAGCCTGGTACTCCCTTGAATTAAAACTGCTCAAACAAACCTGCAAGCAGTCTGAAAGGAAATGGAGGAAAAACAATTCTGAGGACAATAAGACCAAATACAGATTGGCAGTGCGGACCTATAAAAATAAAATAAAAATCGCACACATTTTTTACATTTTTAAATCATTGGTCACCCCTCCCAGTCCCCCCAATGAATCGTTGGACCCCCAGAAACGTTGTGATGAGTTGGCTAATTTTTTTGCAATTAAGGTGGGAAATATCTACTCAGTGTTTCATCCCTTGGAATCCATTCCTCCCTCTACAGCCCAAACATTGCCTGCTGGGCTGGAGTTTTTCCCTCTGCTTGACTTAGTCACTGTAGAAAGACTCCTTGGGAATCCTAAATCAGGCTCCCCTGCAGTTGTTGCGCATCCATCTGTCCTTAAGTTGCCCTCTGCGACTGTTTCCCCAGTCATTAGGGATGTTATTAACTCTTCTCTAGCTGCTGGGTTGGTTCCGCCACTGTGGAAGCAGGCTAGAGTCAAGGCACTTCTAAAAAAAACCAATCTAGACCCTGAGGATTGGGCAAACTATCGCCCCATCTTGCTGTTGCCTGGGTTGGGTAAAATTGCGGAGAAGCATGTTAATTCCGCACTATCATTGTTTGTGGAGAATACCGAAGCCCTGCATCCCACCCAGATGGGTTTCAGAAGCAGGCAGGGCACAGAGACTGCCTTGGTTGCCGTGGTCGAGGAAGCTAGGACAATTGTCGATGCGGGAGGCTGCGCTGCGGTGGTCCTTTTGGACCTCAGCACAGCCTTCGACGCAGTTAATCATTTGCTTATGATCCAGCGTTTGACAGAGGTAGGAGTTACAGGGACTACCCTTAAGTGGCTGCAGTCCTTTCTTGCTGACAGAACCTTCGCCGTGTTCGAAGATGAAGCAACCTCTAAACAGCTCCCCCTGAAGTATGGCGTTCCCCAGGGATCCTCTTTGAGCCCTACCATGTTTAATATCTACATGAGGCCTTTGGCCGATGTGGTTCTTCCCTGGGGAGTTCAGTTGGTCACCTACGCCGATGATACGCAGTTGGTGGTTTCCCTCTCACGGCTGATTCAGCCGAGACAGGGGAAAATAATTTGTCCCCCTGTCTTAGTAGGGTCTTGCATGGATGGACTCCTCTTTCCTCAAACTTAATGGTTCAAAAACCGAAATTATGATGTTAGGGTACAAGGCCCCCATTAATCTAGACCCTTGGTGGCCTGAGTGCCTCGGCCCCCTCCCTCTCCAAAAAAACAAATTAAGAGTTTGGGCGTATGGTTAGATCCTAGTCTGGATTTCCGAGTGCAAGCTCGTAAGGTCGCGGCTACGTGTTATGGCCTGCTCAGACTCCTAAAGAAGATCCTGGCCCTTCTTCCTCCCGAGGCCAGACGCCTCCTAGTCCAGACACTTTTTTTATCACGTTTGGACTATGCGAATGCGGTCTATCTGGGTGCACCTCAGGGAACCATCAAAATCTTACAGACTGTTCAGAACTGCGCAGCCCGACTTCTTATGGATGTCCCTAGACGTAGCTCTGCTAAGGCGGCACTGCGACTTCTACACTGGCTGCCGGTGCAGGAAAGGGTCTGGTTCAAGGCCATGTTTATGGTCCATAAGTCAACCACTGATATCGGCCCGGCCCTCCTGCACCCTATGTTTCATCACCATCAGATCATGCGATCTCTCAGATCAAACCACAAAAAATTGCTGATAGTCCCTAGGATCAAACAGTCACGCATGGGTGGCCGACGTTTTTCATTTCATGCAGCAAAATTTTGGAATTAGCTCCCTGACTCTATTCGGCTGGAATCTAACCATCTTGCCTTCAGGAAATGGTTGAAGACCTTTCTTTTCCGTTGAGCGGTGAATACTTGTTTGGTCTTTAAAGCACTGGGATGCCTCAGGGTAGCCATGCGCTATACAAGCTCGTATTCATTTATTCAAGCATTCAGAATCTCCACTGAATGAGGTACATATACTCTCAAAGGACATCCCATCACTATGCCTTCACTTTGTTCCAGGCTCATACTTGTAGCAGCTACAGCTTTTAAATATCCTGGCAATGCCCTTGCAACGGGATCCAAAACAGCAGAAAAATATGCAATTGGCTTTCTCAGTTTTCCATGTCTTTGTATTAAAACTGACAATGCACATCCTTCTCTCTCACTGCAATACAGCTCACATTCTTTTTCATAATCTGACATTCCTAATGCAGGTGCTTCACATAGACTTGTTTTAGCTGCTCAAAAGCTTCCATTTCTGCTTTGTTCAGTGTTAATGGATCTTTTACATCTGCCTTTGTCAATCTTTGTAAAGGTTTAGCTATTAGTAAGAATCCACTAATCTACTGTCGACAATATCCAACCATTCCAAGAAACATTCTCATATTTCTCTGTGTTTTTGGAGGTTTCATTCCTTGTATCATTTTGATCCTTTCTATGGTAACTTGCCTTATTCCTTTGGCAATCTTATGGCTTAAGTATTGTACTTCTTTCTGACAAAACTGTAGTTTTGACAGAGACACTTTATGTCCCTCTTCTGCTAAATGATTTAGCAGTGCAACTGTGTCTAAAACACATTCATCTTTTGTTTTTGATGCCACTAGCAAATCATCAATGTATTGCACTAGAACTGATTCTCCAGGCATACTTAAAACTTTCTAATGATTTCTTTAGCAATTGATTAAAGATGGATGGACTCTCAGTATACCCCTGAGGAAGTTGGCACCATGACAAAATACGGTCTCTGAACCGGAACGCAAATATTGGCTGGCTTTCAGGATGTAATGGAACAGTGAAGAACGCATTACATAAATTAATGACTGTGTACCATTCTGCATCATGTGGAATTTGGTATAGAATTACTGCTGGGTTTGGCACAATTGGACAAAATGGAGCAACAATTTTAATAACCTTTCTCAAATCCTGTGCTATTCTAAACATTCCATTAGGTTTTTTAAATCCCTTTATAGGCGAATTACAAGGACTACTTTAGATTTCTCTCAAGATTCCTTGTACAATCATTTTATTTATCACTGGAGTTATTCCTTCAAATTTTTCAGCTGTCATTTTGTATTGAGGGATGGTTGGCTAATTTACTCCTTCTTTCACAGAAACTTTCACAGGATCTACATTTTTCATTAAGCCAACATCTTATCCTGTGAAGTCCCACACTTGTTCTTTGACTACCCTCTACGATTCATCAGGTATTTTCTCTCGCTGTAACACAGGAAACATACTATTCTTTTCTGATTCTATCAGTGGCATAGTCATTTTATACAAGCTATCCTGATCCAGGGTTTGAAGCTCAATGCCATCTGGTTGAACAGTAAATGGCACAGTTCATTTTTCACAGTATGTCCCTGCCAAGAAGGTTAACACGACTACTGTCATACACCACAAATCGACAGAAATATTTGAAGTTTCCAATTTCTATTTCAACTGGTTTTGTTAAAGACGTTTTATTCTGTTTCTTAGCTACACCTACAACTTGTATATTTTCTCCCGAGAGAGGAAGGTTTTGAACTTCTACTGATCTAACAGTAGAACGGGTAGCACCTGTGTCCACTAGGAAAGTCAGATCTACATCATTCACCTTTCCATTCACATAAGGACCAGATTGATCTACTTCTAGAGTAGCGCCAAGTACCCACTCTTCTTCCTCTCTCAGGCACCATCAGAAACTGTCATCCGACTCACTCCCGTCTTCCTTCAGCGAATACTGCGGACTCACATTCACTCTTGGATTTCTTATTACCTGATCTCCTGCGCAGAATCTTGTCTCTGCACTATATCTCTGTAGGTTTTCACTGTGAGGAAGTGGAGGTTGTGGCACCTGACTCTGTTGATTAACTACCTGTTGCTGTGGCGATGGCTGTTCAATTACCTCATTCTGCACCTGCGGATTCAATGATGTATTTTCCCGGGTTAATGTTCGGTGGATACTTACACTCTTTTCTCCAAAGTCCTATCCTGCCGCAATTATGAAATTGATATTTCTTCTTTAATTCTTTTATATTTCCTGTTAATTTTGGGTTACTGAAATTACCCTTTATTCTATTCTGATTTCCTTCTGCATTTTTATTTTATAATTGAGCTACTTGATGTTCTGCAACTTTCATTTGTGCCAACATCACTTTCTCTTAAAGCTTTCTTTGTACAGTATTTTGCATGCCTTAAAACCTCATCAACTGAGCATGACTGCCACTCCATCAAATTATGCTTAATCATGTCCCCTATTTCGGTTCTTAATCCAAACACAAAAGGATATACAAAATGACTCATATCTTTTTCATTCAACTATTCATATCCACTATATTGTTTAAACACTAATAACAATCTCTCATAAAATGCATGAACTAATTGTATTGCTTCTCATATTGTTCTGTCAATCTTCACCCAATCTGTCTCTTTTGGTGGGATTTTATTTTTCAGAAACACTATTACTTGCTCATATTTTCGCATCACTTCAGGTCCAGGAGCACCTGTTACTTTATCTCGTGGATATTCAGTTTTATGCCAATCTACGGTGATATTACACTCTGACCATAGATCTGCTGGTACCACTATGTCCAACAGTCCATCTTAATCTTCCCATAAAACCTTTGAAAGTTTTACAAATCGATCTACTTGTCAATACCATTCTACTGATTTCTCTCTTAATCTAGGAAAGTCATTCGTAAACGATAATATGTCCTGTCTACTCCAGGATACTTATACATATCCTTCTCCTGGTATTTCTCTCATAGGAACTTCATTTACCACTTCTTCTTTTTCTCTTACTGGAAAAGCTAATGTTGATTTGTCATTGTTTTCCTCTCTTTTCTTTGCCCAGATTATTTTCCACTTATCAATGTCTTCCCATTTTCTCAAAATCACAATCAATTCTTTTATTTGAGTTATTCTTCCTGCCGTATTCATATTTTCTGTAACCTTTTCTGTAAAATCCACTCTATAAAGTTTCTGCAGTGCTTTATATTTTGTAAAATCTACATCCATTTCACTTGCTAACCCTTCAAATTGATCATGCATATTTTTGGTTTTCCATGTCATACTTTTACACATAAACATCAATTCATCAACTTGATAACTTTTCAATCTATCTGACCCAATCGTTCCAATTATTAGTTCCTCATATAAAGTTATTAGTCTAGCCATATCTAATGTTTTTGGTTCATTTTCTGTTAATTTCAAAGTTTTAATTTAATCACTTAGTTCCTTTTCTGATTTTCCTACTGGAGTTTGTGCTAAATCAATTTTCTCTACACTTTTCTCAGGAGTCATAGAACCAGACTCCGCACCTGTTGGGAATTTATACGGAAGACTTTGATTAAAAGTTAAATTAGGCAGTGTCATTTGATTTGTACGTTTAATTTCTGACACATCTGGGTAAACCGTTTCCTTCACTTTTTGTAGACTCTGATTCAAAGGAATAGTTAAAGATGGTTCTTTTATTTTCTGATTCACAAACAGGGGAATTACAGGACCTATTGTTACTGGAACAGTTACAGCTTCTATATTTTTAGTACGTCTTGTATCTTTTCAGTTAACTCATTTGTTGAACGTATATATTCTGAAGTACTTGGTTGTTCTTCAATTTGCATCTCCATTCTGTTCTCATTTTTCCTTGTTTCATCACGTCATTTAGGTGTACCAGTAAGTCTAGGTCCAAATAATGGAACATCAGAATTGTATCTCATTTCTACTCTTTCCAGAAGATCTCTAAAATTTGAAAATTGTCTTGGAGTCTCTGCAAACCTGTCCTCCATTGGTGGAGCATTTGGGGTTGTACCTACAGAGCTTGGTTGATATGGTGGTGGTCTCCTATTTAAGTTTTCCTCTAGCACTGTATCCTCTGATTCATAATCCTCATAACCTTTTCTTCCTGACTCTACATTATTTCTCTTTTCAGTACATTTTCGTTCTACTCCTTCATCAACCATTCTAACCGGATACATCCCATCACACATGTTAGCATTTCTCCATCTCTGCATTCTATTCTTATGAGTTTCTCTCCAAAATCCACGAAATCTATTCTTTGGTCCTATGTAGTCCTCAAATCTTTCCCGCTCTAAATCATGCAATTCGTCTTCCCATTCAGCTAAAGCTTCAAACTGAGTCGGTCTAGGTCTTGGTTCAAGCTTCATCATGTTTTCTCTCAAATTTCTTAATACAGCAAGACTGAAAGATCCGACTTCTGGAAAGGCTAATGCACCATCATTTTTGGTATATCCTGCCCAATTCTCTAACCATATACATGTACGGTAGCCATATTTTGTCATCCTGTATGATGCAGGTGTTTTAGGCGGAGGAAGCAATTTTCCCTCTCTTGTCTCAATCACTTTATCCTTTTTAAACACATTTTTCAATTTTTGAAACCATGAAGATTTTTCTCTCTCTGCTCCATAGTAAAACTAAATGTTTCTGTTAATTGCCTGTCTTTCAAAAGATTGCGCACTCTTCCATAAACTGTTCTGTAACACCAGCCTACCACAGCGCGGTTCACACTAACGCATCAATTAGAACAAGATACGTTTCATTAGTGCTCAACCAATTATTTCGCTGCTTTCACTGATGCACAAATCAGCCCTTACCATGTCTTGGTTACACGGTCCAATCCCAGCGTGACACCTTTGACGTCAGCCCTGCTCCGGCTTCTGCAGCTTCGACTGACCCCTCCTTTATAAAATGTATCGGTGTATCGGTACTCTGTATTTACACTTTTATACAGCAAAATCAGTTAGTAACTACATAAAACAACTCCATTTGTCTGTTTCGCTAAAACCAAAGTGATAGTTTTCTCAATTACACAGGTATTCTGTATTTCCAGTAGACAGCGCTTACCTCTTCTCTACCACAGAATTTTACTTTCGCTGATAAAGTAGCACTTCCTTCTACCTTACCCTTCTCTCAAGCTTAGGTTAAACTTTATTACTCTCTCTGAGTAGAGTTTTAAGACAGAATACGCAATAATCCCTATGCTCAAACCCTAGATTTCGCCGGTTGCCCTCGCTATACATTCACCACTTTTACACATTAAGGTCCCTAAACTTGTAAGATACGACCATGTCACCACTTAGAAACAGACTATGTGATGTGCAACTTCACTTGCCACACTTCCTCTGCCTGCAGACAGAGTGACCAGCTTCCCACACTTTCCGGAAGCCTTTTCCAGACTACATATAACTCAATACGGACTCAACAGATGTTAGTCATAAATTCTGTACATCAAAATTCTATATACTCTACTCTACACATCATATATCCTAGTTAACCTATAGCAGCCTATGCTCTGCTACTAAGTAATTAACTGATGCAGCACGGCTCCAGAAATTCTCTGTAAAACCATCACCTTAACCCAAGGAGCTAATCGCAAATTACAGTGGGTCTATAACACTGCATATCATTCATACACATATTTACCCTGCTCCGAGGATTCAGTGAAGACCAGAGGAGAGCGGATGGATTATAGCGGAGTGTCTAAAACTAAAATGTATACATTATTTACATCTGCAGTTTATTTCTGATACCATGGTTATGATTTAAGGAAAACATTTAAAACGCCCCACCATTATTTGTCAATGGATCAGCTAGTAAAAGTTACCTAAACGACAACAAGACCAGCTTGATTCTCCATTTATTTAATTTTTATTTAGAGACTAAATCTCCTAGCATGACCGTTATCTTTTAATCCCAAAGAAAATTAATTAACGTCAGTAACCTAGAAGGAAAAGTTTTAAAGATTCAAAACAATTCATTTATTAGCATGACAGTTTGAAAAAGAAGAAAAGATTTATATCACCAAAGTTTGGAAATGCAGGCATCAGCATAAGGACAGAATAGTTCCCAATGAACACCTCTCTATCTCTCTCAATGTTCCTCTCTCATAGGACTCCGCACCCATTCAAAATTTAAAGTTCAGAAAAATGTCAAAGTCCATGCGCCATAGGAAAAGTTGCGCAGACCGGCAGCATGTCGGGGTGCAAAGATAAAATCGGAAAAGCAAGCTCTTTTCATAGTCCCAAATGTACTCTTTTATACCCTTTCTCACTAACTTATCTATCTAAAATTCGTAACTTTGGGGTCTTAGATTGACCGTGATTGGTCAATTGAGGGGTGGATGAGCATCACCTCATCACAATATTTTTCAATTTCCACAGAGCCATCGTTATAGTTGAAAAAATAGTAAGCCCATTGTTCATGTCATGCCTCTTCTGTTTGTGTCCTTTAATTTGTTATTCGGTGCCCTATTCCCACTTTCAAGATGCTGACATTCGAGACAGTTGGCATCCATTCCAAGATGCAGGCCACACTGTCCTTGACCCATTCTGTACTGGCACAGGCTGCTCGCTCTTGTCCCTTTCCAGACTTGCACATGCGTACTTTCTCGCAAACTTGGAGTCACAGTCAGCCTCCATTTTGTATTGGCCACATAGGCCACATTTTAGGAACCATTATAGAAACAAACACAAATAAACGTACATTTGAAAAAAAAAGTCTTATCTGTGTTGTGGCTGAGGGCTGCATTAATGCCAGCAGGCTTGTGGTGAGGGGCTGGAGTTCCAGGTGTCAGTGATTGGAAGGTGGGTGCAAAGCATACACATCTAGTTGCTTACTTGCACAATGTGAAACTAGAAAACTTGGGAATAATTCCAGCTTCCCCACTTTACTAAATTGTGTGATCCTAGGCAATTGTTTTATTTCTGTGTCCCTCCTTTTTCTTAATTATCACAAAAAGAAGGATGTCCAAATACATGTTTTACATGATGTGCATTATACAAAACATTCTCCTGTGTTTGATATAATAAACTGCAATGTTATTCATAGATGCACAGCCCAAAGACTGTACCTAACAACTGACTAGCATCCTAGTTCACTATTGGGGGTGGGGGGAGTGGGGGGAGAATGAATGTTTGTAAATTCATGTTTGTAAACTATTGCTTTAAAAAAATACATCTTGATGCACTGATATAATGTGATGTACTAAGGTGAAAAGGTTCTGCATGTTAATGAAACACACTTTTTGAATTTTCAAGAGATCTTATCATATTGTTACAGTTTTGCTATAAGATGTCTTTAAAAACAAAAAGGTGTTTCTAAAGTTAAGCGGTGCAGGTTAACCTATTTACTCCCTTTCTTTAACTTTAATTAACCATTAAATAAAGGCTTGCCTGTTTATTTGACTTCTTTCGCAATGTTAATGCTGAGTTGAGAAAACAGGAGTCCAGTTCTGCTGTTGACCAGTGGGCCACGTGTAAGTACAGACGGGTCGCATGCGGTCCTCTGGTCGCACTTTGAGTATCACTGCTCTAGAGTGTACTGTTCCTCAGCTTGCCTGTTCATGTTTGTTTTTTCCTTCTTTTTTATAGAGTATCAGTTTCTGCCACTCTAATATGCTGAAAATGAACGGTGTATATACTACTGAGAGTAGGACAATTTGCTAACGAGCACCACGCAAGCACCCTTGCAGCATGGTGCAAGGGTGTCTGTGCTGTTGGCATGATTGTTTTTGAGCAGGAAGGGGCCCCTTTGTGCACCAAAAAAGCATGAGTAAAGTTTTCCTTCTTCTATGTGTGCTGCAAAATGCAGAACACATGGACAGGGAATCAAATGAGGAGAAATGGGAATATTTCTCCGCATTACATCTGCTCTGCTGAAGCGTACGTTTTTGGCACTACCCCAGAATTATGTGATGTTGTAAATCTGGAGCAGTGTCAAAATCCATGCGTGTTGAGTGGGAACACCCACAGCAACTCCCATGGAAAGCCTCCTTGGCGCCGAGTAAGGCAACACAGCACTTTGCACTGCCTTCCCTTACTCCATATCTCGAAGGACATGCAGGGTGTCTTTGTGTCGCCTCATTGATATGATTGAGAGGCCATCACCATGGAAGCATCAATAAAAGTGGCGTTCAGGCAGTGCAGACCTTTTGTAAATATCCCTCTCAGCGTGCTGTACCGAAGTGCTGATAAAGGGCAACGTCGTGTCTGAGGATAAAAAAAAAAAACGTAATGTTTGAAATAAATTAAAAGTTGTTGAGCTTTGCTCCATGGTAAGAAATTAGGAGTGTGAAGAGTTTACTGTAGTGTGATTTTGCGAAATATAGCACAATTACACAATATTATATGTGGAATCATTTTCTTAGCACTAAATGCACCCTTACATCCAAAATGGAACCAAAGAAGCATTTTGTGCTAAAAAATAAAAAGTCTAAATGCCATACACACTCACAGCCACAGCCACTCATGTTCGATAAGTGTGTTGTTCCTGTGCTTTCAGTAGTCAAAGCAGGCCGAGCCATGACACCGAGACTGTGAGCCAGTAAGGACGGGCGTGGACGCTGAGAAGCCCTGAAGCAGAGCAGAATACAACAACGCTTCTCCACCAGGGAGTACAGGGCTGGCAGACCTGGGTAACTGGGACCAAAGAACTCCAAGCCCTCTCTCTGTATGACACCTGCTTGAAAAACACTTGACACCTCTTCCTGCTCTCGCACCTCACCCGTTCTCCGCTCTCTACTCCTCTTGAGCACTAAGCAGGAAGCTCAGCAGGGGCTGGTGCTGGCGGACCTTGCATCGGTGCTCAGCCAGTACAGCCTGCTAGGCAAGCACAGAAATGTGAGTTGAGGGAAAGCTCAAACAGCACAGAGGAGTGTGAAAAGGTGGGTTATGAAGAGCTAGAGGGAAGAGAGGTGATTAATTTTGCCTCACCAGGTTGAGCCCCCTGAATGTGGAAGCAACCCGGCTAGTCTGGGTGCAGCTTGAGGCCAGGGGAATGCTCCCGCACTCGCACGTGGACACCCTAGCACACAACCCCCTCCCCATCGTAGGAGCACCAAACGCTCAGTGTAGAAGTCCAGCTAAATCTCCCAAACTCATTCTATCCAATATGGAATCTAGCCCATCACAACACAAAAACTGCAAAGTTTAAGTATTTGAAAGACACAGGGGCAGTAATAATTTGTAGCAACGGCAACATTACTGGATTCCTCAGCTGCTTAGCCCCATTGTGCTAATAAAACAGTGGGAAGGGCTGCTGGAAATGTCTTTCAGTCCCACTGTGCTGGCGAAACAGTGGGAGGGTCCGCTGGATGAGCCCTACCTAACCAGAAAGCATGGAGCAGGGGCACTAAAAGAAAACCTGGGTCCATTTGAGGAGTCAACATTGATAATCCAAATGACAATCCCTCATACCCCTGCCAGAGTAAAAGCGAAAACCAGCTCCAAAAGGGTTTCCCCATGAACATGAGTGGACCAATCAGAATTACCCACTAAAGCACACAAAAACTCTGAGCCACAGGCAAAAACTAATCCCAAACAGGGTGACCTCTTAGCTCTTCCCTGGGAGTGGAGGAATTAACCCATCTAATAAACCACCCACAAGAGGAGGAAATCAGGTGACAAACGCTAGGACAGACAGGAGGGTCGATGTCAGATAAGAAATCAACACAGGTAGGGAATCCAAACAGGAATGGGGCCACCATAGGAATGAGGTAGAAAAAGAGCACTCAAGAGAGAAATATGTCATCCCCACCCATGACCTCTCTGTGCAGAGTGAGCAAGGAAACAACTGGCTGTACGCCGGATTTGGCTATGGACCCTACGTACCTTAATACTAGTTAGTGTTGTTGTAAATTGGCAGCAATGGGTTAGCATTAACAGGAGCCATCCTATATTTAGAAGTTATTTTATCCGCTTTGTGAAAGCCATTTTGTATTTCTAGCAGCCATTTTCTCTGCCATGTGCTCTGTCCTACCTTTCTGTTAACTGCTCTTGAAATCTGCCTAGAGACAAACTATATTTAGCATCTGCCACTTTCGCACATGCCCAGAAGGGCCTAGCTAGTAGAATGCACCTGCTTCTCTAGTATAACTGTCAGGCTATTTTTGCTGCTGTATGGAGAAGTAACTCTCCTCCCACATTGTTGAGCAAGTAGATCTTATATGCCCATCTTAGTCATTTTGCATGCTTACATGAGCCAGGACCGCCCCTTGGTCATATGCTTACTATGTAACCGTAAGCATATATAAGGCCTCTGTTTTCTGCACTCCTCAGACTGCCTCATTCAGTTGCTAAGGCTTCTGTGTGACGTAGTCTCACTCATTTGAGGTTAATAAAGATGTAACTTTTATATTTCAGCTTCTGTGCCAATTTCTTCTTTGTTGGTTTAAAAGGACCAAGAATAGTGGGACCCCTAGAAACCTTTTTTGATTTCTACAGTGTGACAATCTGGACATAACTGCTTTGTGATGCAAAAAGAAACAACTCTGCAAACTTCAGGTGGACAGTAAATAGCAACAACAATCCCCCACTGAGGGTCCCAAGTTCAAACATCTCAGAAGTTACCTGGGCCAGCTTCCCAATTGCACACTTTAACAGGATGGGCACAATTAACTTAAAGAGAACGTCACATTTATCTCCTGGACCCCAAGGAATAACTCTGAATCAATAGCCTCAGCTTGAGTCCCAAGTGAGCGCCACTCTTTGTGTTAAAGGGCATGAATAGTCAAACAGGGATAAAGAACAATATACAAGGATAAATAGAGCAGTAGGCTAAAGCACAACCTCATCAACAAGGTCAAACAGTGCTACTGTGAGTCCTCAATCCTCTCCCTACCTCAAAAGCCAGATAGAACTTATGTTAAAAATTAGCACCCAGAACATCCAAAAGCAGATTTCTAAAGGGCGTATGGAAGGGGCCCCAGGCCCAATTAGATTGCCCCAGCAATTTTCAAGAAATAACCATCTTACTAGCCAAAGAAGTTACAGCCAGTCTTAAATATTGCCTTATCTAGCAGTAGAGTCTCCACCTCATGCAATGGCTCAGTGATGACACCAATATTCAAGGGAAGAGACAAAACTAAAAACAAGAACAACTGCCTAGTGGCATTAATTGACAATGAAGCAAAAGGATCAATTACATAATATCGACGACAAAAATATAGGCATTTAAAATACAGACTCCAAAATATCGACTACCAAAATATCGAAGTCCTATCTACAAACAGGTAAGTACAAAAATATTGAATCAAAAATATCGTTTAAAAATATGGACTTTGTAAAAATATCAAATTTATTAAAATAATGTAAAATTAAAAATATATTAAAAATAAATAACTGAAATATATTTAAAAATACTTAAATAACCTTAAAATTATTAAATAATTAATTTAAGTTATAAAAAAATAATACAATTTTATTTGTTAAAACATATATATATTAACATAATATTATTAATACATATACAATATTAATACCGTAGCATAGCAAGAGTGTTAAAATTACTATTCCCACTCCAATGAGTGCAACAGTAGGGAAAGCGTTGGATAGCATAGCGGTAAAAATTACTATTCCGACTCCAAAGAGTTCAACTGTAGGGAAAGTGTTGGATAGCGTAGGGGTAAAAATTAATATTCCCACTCCAGAGAGTGCAACAGTAGGGAAAGCATTGGACAGAGTAGGGGTAAAAATGACTATTCCCACTCACAAGAGTGCAACAGTAGGGAAAGCATTGGATAGCGTAGGGGTAAAAATTAGTATTCCCACTCCAGTGGGTGCAACAGTAGGGAAAGCGTTGGATAGCATAGGGGTAAAAATTACTATTCCAACTCCAAAGAGTGCAACAGTAGGGAAAGCGTTGGATAGCGTAGGGGTAAAAATTACTATTCCCACTCCAAAGAGTGCAACAGTAGGGACAGCGTTGGATAGCGTAGGGGTTGAAATTACTATTCCCACTCCAAAGAGTGCAACAGTAGGAAAAATGTTGGATAGCATAGGGGTAAAAATTACTAGTTCACTCCAGTGGGTGCAACACTATGGAAAGGGTTGGATAGCGTAGGGGTAAAAATTACTATTCCCACTCCAGTGTGTGCAACAGTAGGGAAAGCGTTGGATAGCGTAGCGGTAACAATTACTATTCCCACTCCAGTGGGTGCAACAATGGGGAAAGCTTTGGATAGCGTAGGGGTAAAAATTACTATTCCCACTCCAGTGAGTGCAACAGTAGGGAAAGCGTTGGATAGAGCAGGGGTAAAAATTACTATTCCCACTCCAAAGAGTGCAACAGTAGGGAAAGCGTTGGATAGCGTATGGGTTAAAATTACTATTCCAACTCCAAAGAGTGCAACAGTAGGGAAAGCATTGGATAGCGTAGGGGTTAAAATTACTATTCCCACTCCAAAGAGTGCAACAGTAGGGAAAGCGTTGGATAGCGTAGCGGTAAAAATTACTATTCCCACTCCAGAGAGTGCAACAGTAGGGAAAGCATTGGATAGCGTAGGCGTTAAAATTACTATTCCCACTCCAAAAAATGCAACAGTAGGGAAAGCGTTGGATAGCGTAGGGGTTGAAATTACTATTCCCACTCCAAAGAGTGCAACAGTAGGAAAAGTGTTGGATAGCGTAGGGGTAAAAATTACTAGTTCACTCCAGTGGGTGCAACAGTAGGGAAAGGGTTGGATAGCGTAGGGGTAAAAATTACTATTCCCACTCCAGTGAGTGCAACAGTGGGGAAAGCGTTGGATAGCGTAGAGGTAAAAATTACTATTCCCACTCCAGTGGGTGCAACAGTAGGGAAAGCTTTGGATAGCGTAGGGGTTAAAATTACTATTCCCACTCCAAAAAATGCAACAGTAGGGAAAGCGTTGGATAGCGTAGGGGTTAAAATTACTATTCCCACCCCAAAGAGTGCAACAGTAGGGAAAGCATTGGATAGCGTAGGGGTAAAAATTAGTATTCCCACTCCAGTGGGTGCAACAGTAGGGAAAGCGTTGGATAGCATAGGGGTAAAAATTACTATTCCAACTCCAAAGAGGGCAACAGTAGGGAAAGCGTTGGATAGCATAGGGGTAAAAATTAGTATTCCCACTCCAGTGGGTGCAACAGTAGGGAAAGCGTTGGATAGCATAGGGGTAAAAATTACTATTCCAACTCCAAAGAGTGCAACAGTAGGGAAAGCGTTGGATAGCGTAGGGGTAAAAATTACTATTCCCACTCCAAAGAGTGCAACAGTAGGGAAAGCGTTGAATAGCGTAGGGGTTAAAATGACTATTCCCACTCCAAAGAGTGCAACAGTAGGGAAAGCATTGGATAGCCTAGGGGGGTAAAATTACTATTCCCACTCCAAAGAGTGCAACAGTAGGGAAAGCGTTGGATAGCGTAGGGGTAAAAATTACTATTCCCACTCCAGAGAGTGCAACAGTAGGGAAAGCATTGGATAGCGTAGGGGTTAAAATTACTATTCCCACTCCAAAAAATGCAACAGTAGGGAAAGCGTTGGATAGCGTAGGGGTTAAAATTACTATTCCCACCTCAAAGAGTGCAACAGTAGGGAAAGCATTGGATAGCGTAGGGGTAAAAATTAGTATTCTCACTCCAGTGGGTGCAACAGTAGGGAAAGCGTTGGATAGCATAGGGGTAAAAATTACTATTCCAACTCCAAAGAGTGCAACAGTAGGGAAAGCGTTGGATAGCGTAGGGTTAAAAATTACAATTTCCACTCCAAAGAGTGCAACAGTAGGGAAAGCGTTGGATAGCGTAGGGGTTAAAATTACTATTCCCACTCCAAAGAGTGCAACAGTAGGGAAAGCGTTGGATAGCATACGGGTAAAAATTACTAGTTCCACTCCAGTGGGTACAACAGTAGGGAAAGCGTTGGATAGCGTAGGGGTAAAAATTACTATTCCGACTCCAAAGAGTTCAACTGTAGGGAAAGTGTTGGATAGCGTAGGGGTAAAAATTAATATTCCCACTCCAGTGAGTGCAACAGTAGGGAAAGCGTTGGATAGCGTAGGGGTAAAAATTACTATTCCCACTCCAGAGAGTGCAACAGTAGGGAAAGCATTGGACAGAGTAGGGGTAAAAATGACTATTCCCACTCACAAGAGTGCAACAGTAGGGAAAGCATTGGATAGCGTAGGGGTAAAAATTAGTATTCCCACTCCAGTGGGTGCAACAGTAGGGAAAGCGTTGGATAGCATAGGGGTAAAAATTACTATTCCAACTCCAAAGAGTGCAACAGTAGGGAAAGCGTTGGATAGCGTAGGGGTAAAAATTACTATTCCCACTCCAAAGAGTGCAACAGTAGGGACAGCGTTGGATAGCGTAGGGGTTGAAATTACTATTCCCACTCCAAAGAGTGCAACAGTAGGAAAAATGTTGGATAGCATAGGGGTAAAAATTACTAGTTCACTCCAGTGGGTGCAACACTATGGAAAGGGTTGGATAGCGTAGGGGTAAAAATTACTATTCCCACTCCAGTGTGTGCAACAGTAGGGAAAGCGTTGGATAGCGTAGCGGTAACAATTACTATTCCCACTCCAGTGGGTGCAACAATGGGGAAAGCTTTGGATAGCGTAGGGGTAAAAATTACTATTCCCACTCCAGTGAGTGCAACAGTAGGGAAAGCGTTGGATAGAGCAGGGGTAAAAATTACTATTCCCACTCCAAAGAGTGCAACAGTAGGGAAAGCGTTGGATAGCGTATGGGTTAAAATTACTATTCCAACTCCAAAGAGTGCAACAGTAGGGAAAGCATTGGATAGCGTAGGGGTTAAAATTACTATTCCCACTCCAAAGAGTGCAACAGTAGGGAAAGCGTTGGATAGCGTAGCGGTAAAAATTACTATTCCCACTCCAGAGAGTGCAACAGTAGGGAAAGCATTGGATAGCGTAGGCGTTAAAATTACTATTCCCACTCCAAAAAATGCAACAGTAGGGAAAGCGTTGGATAGCGTAGGGGTTGAAATTACTATTCCCACTCCAAAGAGTGCAACAGTAGGAAAAGTGTTGGATAGCGTAGGGGTAAAAATTACTAGTTCACTCCAGTGGGTGCAACAGTAGGGAAAGGGTTGGATAGCGTAGGGGTAAAAATTACTATTCCCACTCCAGTGAGTGCAACAGTGGGGAAAGCGTTGGATAGCGTAGAGGTAAAAATTACTATTCCCACTCCAGTGGGTGCAACAGTAGGGAAAGCTTTGGATAGCGTAGGGGTTAAAATTACTATTCCCACTCCAAAAAATGCAACAGTAGGGAAAGCGTTGGATAGCGTAGGGGTTAAAATTACTATTCCCACCCCAAAGAGTGCAACAGTAGGGAAAGCATTGGATAGCGTAGGGGTAAAAATTAGTATTCCCACTCCAGTGGGTGCAACAGTAGGGAAAGCGTTGGATAGCATAGGGGTAAAAATTACTATTCCAACTCCAAAGAGGGCAACAGTAGGGAAAGCGTTGGATAGCATAGGGGTAAAAATTAGTATTCCCACTCCAGTGGGTGCAACAGTAGGGAAAGCGTTGGATAGCATAGGGGTAAAAATTACTATTCCAACTCCAAAGAGTGCAACAGTAGGGAAAGCGTTGGATAGCGTAGGGGTAAAAATTACTATTCCCACTCCAAAGAGTGCAACAGTAGGGAAAGCGTTGAATAGCGTAGGGGTTAAAATGACTATTCCCACTCCAAAGAGTGCAACAGTAGGGAAAGCATTGGATAGCCTAGGGGGGTAAAATTACTATTCCCACTCCAAAGAGTGCAACAGTAGGGAAAGCGTTGGATAGCGTAGGGGTAAAAATTACTATTCCCACTCCAGAGAGTGCAACAGTAGGGAAAGCATTGGATAGCGTAGGGGTTAAAATTACTATTCCCACTCCAAAAAATGCAACAGTAGGGAAAGCGTTGGATAGCGTAGGGGTTAAAATTACTATTCCCACCTCAAAGAGTGCAACAGTAGGGAAAGCATTGGATAGCGTAGGGGTAAAAATTAGTATTCTCACTCCAGTGGGTGCAACAGTAGGGAAAGCGTTGGATAGCATAGGGGTAAAAATTACTATTCCAACTCCAAAGAGTGCAACAGTAGGGAAAGCGTTGGATAGCGTAGGGTTAAAAATTACAATTTCCACTCCAAAGAGTGCAACAGTAGGGAAAGCGTTGGATAGCGTAGGGGTTAAAATTACTATTCCCACTCCAAAGAGTGCAACAGTAGGGAAAGCGTTGGATAGCGTACGGGTAAAAATTACTAGTTCCACTCCAGTGGGTACAACAGTAGGGAAAGCGTTGGATAGCGTAGGGGTAAAAATTACTATTCCCACTCCAGTGAGTGCAACAGTAGGGAAAGCGTTGGATAGCGTAGAGGTAAAAATTACTATTCCCACTCCAGTGAGTGCAACAGTAGGGAAAGCGTTGGATAACGTAGGGGTAAAAATTACTATTCCCACTCCAGTGAGTGCAACAGTAGGGAAAGCGTTGGATAGCGTAGGAGTAAAAATTACTATTCCCACTCCAAAAAGTGCAACAGTAGGGAAAGCGTTGGATAGCGTAGGGGTTAAAATTACTATTCCCACTCCAAAGAGTGCAACAGTAGGGAAAGCATTGGATAGCGTAGGGGTTAAAATTACTATTCCCACTCCAAAGAGTGCAACAGTAGGGAAAGCGTTGGCTAGCGTAGGGGTAAAAATTACTATTCCCACTCCAGAGAGTGCAACAGTAGGGAAAGTAAATACTTCATATATTATTTAATAAAATATAAATGAATATCTATAAAAAATAATTAAAAGTAATTACCAATTTATTATAATATAATAATTAATCAATTAAAATTACAAATTAAAATTAATTATTACAATTAGTTACCTATTAATACAAATTAATTACAAATTAACAATTAATTAATTAACAATTAAAAATTAATTAACAATTAATTTAAATTAAATACAATAAATAAATGGATTTATTTAATTAATTATAAATAAATTACTTCCCACCCTTTTCCCCTATAAACCTACAACCCGCTACAGAAAATAAATTAGTAAAATTAGCATAATTAGCAATTAATCAGTTAAATGAAATTAATTGGCAATTAAAATTTAATTAATTACCCATAAAAAAATTAATTAACAAATAATTCTAAATAAATACCAATAAATAATTTGACATATTTAATTAATTATAAATAAATTACTTCCCACCCAATTCCCCTATAAACCCACAACCCGCTAAAGAAAATAAATTAGTAAAATTTACATAATTAGCAATTAATCAATTAATTAAAATTAATTGCCAATTAAAATTTAATTAATTAACAAATATAAATTAATTAACTATTAATTAAAAATGAATACCAATAAATAGATTTACATATTTAATTAATTATAATTAAATTACTTCCCACCTACTCCCCTCTAAACCCACAACCCGTTACAGAATTAAATTACGCAAAAATTAAAAAAACAAAATTCATTAATTAAAATAAATTATAACATAAATACACACTTTTCACACATATAATAACATTAAAAAAACTATTAAAAAAACGATAATATTAAAAATTCGATATTACATTACTTACCTTAAAAACGATATTTTTGATGTCTATATTCTGTCCATTCGATATTTTGTCCATTCGATATTTTAAACTCGATATTATGTCCATTTGATATTTTTTTATCGATATTTTGAATGTTTACCAAAGCAAAATACCATCAAGGAACCATTCTGGAGGAGCTGCAGATGTTGGCTGAGGAACATCACATAATCCTACTAAACCAAACTGACTTGAGCGAATGAACCAGCATCATGGCCCTTTCCCTGCTAAGTGACTTGGCAATGTCTTATAAAGAGCCTGTACAACTATGTTTTATATACTATAAACCTCCATTTGACTGGGTGAGCTGCAGCAAATTATGGTCAAAGCTTATGGGTTGGAATATGCCCAGTGGCCTTCTAAGAGTACCACAAATGTTGCATACATGAAGGACCATGTGCGGGCCCTTTGTGGTAAGGGCTTTGAGACCCTGAAATTATTAGCTAGACTCTTCCCCTGGATACCGTTGGACTGCAGGAGATCAGTCACGCAAGCCTTGTTGATAAGTCAGCTCGACTATGGGAAAGCATTATTTGTAAGCATGACCGAGCTCCTGTTAATGCGGCTACAAGTGCTCCAAAACGCCGCTGCCAAACTGGTCTGCAAAAAAGCAGACTAAGTTCAGCCTCGGTGTGCATGAAGAACCTGCATTGGCTACCTATGCATCAAAGAGCAGTATTTAAACTACTCAGTCACGCACATGAAGGACTGTACCATATTGAGTACTATGTCCCCACAAGGAGCCTGCGGTCATTACATCAAGCGCTGGCTAGAACTAAGTGAGTCAAGAAAGTGAGGACTGGAGGACACTCCTTCTCATATATGGCAGCCAGGAAATGGAATGAACGTCCTCTGGATCTCCAGCTCACATCCAACTACCTATCATTCCGAAAAAAATTAAAAACCCATCTGTTCCCCAAATACTAAGACCCACCTGTGTCCTCCCCCACCAGTAGCCAAACCAACTTCTTCGCTATTAGTACCTTGACATCCCTCGGGGTATACAAACAATAGAAGGATTAAAACAGGGATGTGTGTTGGCTCCGGCTCTCTTTAATCTGTTCCTTTCAGATCACCCACCCTTACTAACTAAAGTTAATAGCCACGCCCCAAAATTGGGAGGACTCACAGTATCAAATCTGATGACACAGATGACTTAGTTCTTGTTAGCAGGATAAAAGTGGAGCTGCAGCGTCTCCTGGACGCAACCTTGGAATTTTTTTACAGTAACAGGCAGACCCACACACTTATATTACAAAGGAAAAAGCTGAAAAATCATAAATGGTACCTGGGCACTGAAAAGTGGGAAACAAACTAATATCTACAATATCTCAGAATTCTCTTTTATCCTGATGGGAGGTTTGCAGCCGAAACAGAGGAGATCTAAAGGAAAGGCACAGCACTTGGAGACTGCCTGGTCTTGCTGCATAAGAAAAGGAAAAGCTCTTCGTTCTGTCCAATCCTGCAGGTGTCTCAAGCCAAAATCCTCTCCATGTTAGCCTACAGTAGTGAGACCCTGAGGGGCCAGGACAGCATTGCGCTTGAATCCACAGTTTCAAAAATGTTCAAGGCTGTTTTCAATCTGCCGGAGTATATGTCCCCTGCACAATCAGGTTGGAGTTCTGTGTGGTAAGACAAACCTTGGGCAGACAAGTGGCTTTTATGAGCTGCTGCCAAAGCCTAAAACTTGCTAAAGAGTGCTTCATGGGTCATCATCTCAGGTTGGAAATACAGAGAGGGGATAGAAAACCCATGAGAGCTTTCCTGTAAAGGTTACATATCACCCTGGACCTTTCATCTGCTTGGACGCTAATCCTGAGCTGCAACGAGCTTGAAAGCTTTGTCCCTTTTGGTGGACAAGCAGTAACACAGAACCATAACTCTCTGTAATTAGACGAAGCTATCACCTCAAGGTAATCTAACAACACTTCTACACAAAGAAACAGTTTTTAAAATGCACACTGGGGATAATGCCATTCTCAGCACAATACCTGCCTTGGCGAAGTAAGGATTACAGGGAACAGTGCAGGCTCTGCAATGAAGCATTTGAGAACATCATTCATGCGCTGTGTCTGCAGTGCACTGCTTATGACCTCACATATTACATCACTCATGACATGGTAAGTGACATCACTAGCAACATCTCAAATGACATCACTGATGACATCATCCAATAGATGTGAGCATTTTTTTAAAGTTTGAGTGTTATATATATCAAGGTATATTGGTGAATCAGTAGGTGTATGAGTGCCTGTATGGATGAGTCATTGGGTGCATGACTGACTGTATAAATGAGTGATTAGGTGGCCCAGTAAATGTATGCGTACATAAGTGGCTGTATGGGTGATTCATAGGTTGTCTGAGTAGCTGTGTCTGTGATTGTCTGTGTGGGTGGGTGAGGAGATGTGTGACTGCCTGCATGGATAAGTGAATGGGTGAGTCAGTTCCTCAATGATATAGAGAGTGCATCTGTCAGGGGCTGTGTGGGCAAATGAGTGTGTATATGACTGTGTTGGTGAGTAAATGGATGTGTCAGTGGTTTATGGGTGAGTAACTTAAAGGCCATATAGGTGAGTTTTGGCGTATGTGAGTGACTGTTAGTGTAATTGAGTGATTGTGAGAGTGGTTGTATGGGGGAGTGTGTGCCTGTGTCAGAGACTGTATAGGTGAGTGACTATGTGTCAGTATATGTATGAATCAGTGATTGAGTGTGTGTATAACAGTCTAGGTGACTAAGTGGCTGTGTGATTGACTCTACTTGTGTGCGAGTAGGTGTGTGAGTAGCTCTATGGGTGAATGACATTGTGTGCTTGGCTGTATGGGTATATGAATGGATATATCAGTGGCCCAACCAGCAGTGCACTGAAAGGTGCATTTGCAAAGTAGTGGAGAAAGGCGGGGTGGCCTAGGACCACCTCTCAGCAATCCCACTCTATGGGGCTTACTGGAGGTAACATGAGGTCTTGTTGGCCCCTAAGGACCCTCCGCAGCTAAGGGGACTTCATCCTCTAACCAGAAGCATGCCAGGAGGTGTGTTTTCAGAGTAGTGGAGAAAGGGAGGGGGGCACTGGCTAGTTGCCATCTTTTTTGTTGTTGATTTGTTTAGGCTAGGGGGTCATGTGTTCCGCCCTTCCCTGCACCATTTTGGGCCAGAGGACCCGATCCCCCAAGGCACACCCTTTATTTGATCAATTTATAATAGAAAGGAAGAGGGGCTGAGTGGCCCCCCTCCCTGGCAATTTTCATGCCAGGGGAACCCCATTCACTGGGGCCGGCCTTTATATATTTTATTTTTATAACAGACGGGAGGGGGGCCTGGTGGCCCCCCGTCCAGACCGATTTCGGGGGCCCCCGTCAACGACTTAATATATTTTTTTTAAAAGGGGAGAAGACCTGCACAGCATCTATCAGCCCAGGGGACCATATCCCCCAGGGCTAGCCACTTCGTTGGGGACTGCAGGGGGGAGCCTGAAGAACCCTGTGGTCCATGCCAGTACCCCGCTTCCTGCGGGAGCTGGCATTGCTTTGAGACCCAGGTGACTGCTGACATGCAGCTCCCCGGATCCCCCAGCAATGTCTGTTTCCCTGCTCACTTCACAGTGGGCTGGGAAACAGACACTGCTCTGCTTTCAGCAAACAAGAGCATTTTCTGTTTGGTATTGCTCCCACCAATTCCATAGCAAACTGCAATGTCCCTGGGGTGGGCACCCCAGGACATTGCTGGAGCTGCCCTGGGGGTGGCGGTCCACAGTGCCTTTTAAGGCTCCTGGCGGGGGGCAGCGCAGACCCCCTCCTTTCTTTGAATTTACCCTGGGGAGGTTGTGGTCCCCGAGGCCAGGGGCCTGCAACAGATCCCTTTAATTATTCAATTGTGCCTTGGGGAGGTGGCAGCCCAGGGCTGCAGAGGAAGCCATATGGCCTCCCCCGTTTCTTTTAATAAAATATGTGCCCCAGGAGTTGGCGGTCCCCGAGGCAGCGGAGGGGGGCACAGGAACCCCAGTTGCATTAATATCAACCTAGAGATATGTAACAATGGGGTGACCCAAATACCACTGGACCCTGGTAGTATACAGTACAATATAATGTGGTCATAGTAGAAACCCACTTAACAAAGAACAACATTAGATTAATCAAACATCATATGTTCAATTCACATGAATGTGAGTTTATTTTCTTCATCATCAAGGTAATCAAGGACAACAAGATTGTCAGTATATTTAATTCAAAATGGTGTCGGAGAGAGGGGGACAGAGCGCTTGGGAAAGATTGTGTGCTAGTGAGGGTAATAAGAAAGGAGAGGCAGTGTGCAATATATACATCAGACACTGCTGACACCTATCCAGCCTAATGATGGCAAAAATAACCACAACACACAACAAATTGAAGACTCAGATCATTAATCTCTGTCAACCAAGATTGAGAAATAATGAAAAGCTATCGAAGTTTCAACCCGTAATTGCAGTAAAGGTAATTGGATCCTTATCCTGATCTTCATCAGGACCAAAGGTTATGAAGGGATGGAGGGAGAACCTAAGGGTAATTGGATAATATGCATTAGTCGAGCAATGGGAGGTGCAAAACCAGGAATCATGTAGCAAAACATTGAAAGGTTTACCTATAACGGAAGCATGAAAAATCAGCGTGCAGACTGAGAAGTGGTGGGCCCTAAGGCTTCTGAGGTAGAAGAGACAAGAGGAAAACAAAATTAGGCATATGTACATACTAGACGTCTATTCTCTAGCCTAGGGAAACTAATAACAACCCCCCTACAGGTGCACAAAGCACTTACTTAAAACAGTAACCTTGAATCGAAAACAATTTCAGGACAAAGATAGGCTCTGTGGCCTCATCCTGCAGGGATACCTTCGTGTAAACTCAACATCCGATAAAGGTTTATCACTAACCTCCTTAGAAAACAGAATGACAAACCGAGCAAACTAATACTCCAGGGACAATGATACAGATAACAATTGGACTCATACCCATGTCTATATGGTCCGTGCAACATTACTGTCTCAAAGTGGGACCGTGCAAAGTTAATTTCTCAATGTGAAGCAGGCGCACTAAGAAAACCCTTTTTCATTTAGGTGCATGTCATGCACTAATGTAGTAGATTGTAGTGCCATGGTGTATACAGTATCCATTTCAGATGGGCATTGCATGTTACTGTCAAGCCTGATAGAGATGTTATGGAGACATTATGCACATTCATTAGGATGAAGTTCTTGACAAACAATGCTGGTTCTGAAAAAACATATTAAACTACTAAAACACATATAGTACCATAGTATACCAACGTCAAATAGAGAAAGATAATTCATATATTGGCACTTGACAGGTGGTTGGAGAGCCTATTACAAATTAGTATATGAATGTATACCTCATTAGGGCTATATTTATAGCATGTAATGATGATAGTAAAAGCTCAAATTGATAGCCAAAAAATTTCAAATAGAAAGGTGAATTTACATATGGTACATGACACATTCCATGCAAACCTGATGCAGGTTGATACATCAAGACAAGTTCATTATATGCAAGACTATATCACCAGGCAAGGAGTCACTGATGTAATCTCTAAAGGTGCTGATAGACCATAATGTAAACAGTGCTACTTGATACCCAGACCAGATAGTGGAGCATTTATTGAATCAAGTTTATTAAGGTAATTTTCTCCTCTTGTTCAATAGCATTCTCTATTCCCAGCACCGTCCAATGGCGGGAGCAGTTGTTTGCCACAAAACTGTAACCTTCCTTGAACTTTGGTATGCCTACTAATACAGCTGTTTCATTCTTAACTTGCAGTCCCACAGGTATGATGTGTGCCTGTAAATAGTTGGTCAAAAGATAGCCATTTAGTCGACTAACTTTTTCTTTTTTCAAGGCAAGTACCATTACAGACCAATGTAGTGGCCATAAGGGCCAGTTTCATCCCGGATCTGGCCATCCTCTATATGGATGACTTTGAGTTTACCAGACCAAACCGTTCAAGGACAACATGACATGCTGGAAATGGTAAATAGATAATGTACTGCTTATCTGGATGGGTAGTGCAACGGCATTATAAACATTCTTTGATTGGATAAATGGAAAATCCAATGATATCAAGTTCACCATTCATTAGATAAAACACACTATTGATTTTTTGGATATATTGATTAAAGTGAGAAAAAAGCATTTATACACAACGCTGTACAGAAAAACTGAGGAGAGGAATACGTTGCTGAGGTATAGGAGTCACCACCGAAGGGGCCTAGGAGACAACCGGCCCTTTGGCCAGTACCTGTGGATTTGGAGACATTTTTCCCACAAGGAAGACTACATCAGGGAATCTGAAGATCTTATCAACCGACTTTGGAAAGAGGTTACCCCAAAAGGATGGTGAAACGTTCAAGGAAAAGAGCCTGGTTACCCAAACCATGCCCGACTGATGACAGCAACAGAAGGATATGTGTTACAACATTCAGCACCCGCAGCAATGAGATAACGCAATGCATCAACAAACATTGGAAACTCATTGCTGATGACTTTGAGATAGCTAACCCCTGATGCTTTCCTTCAAGAAGGGCAAGAATGTGTGAGACCATGTAGTACGATCTTTCCTTTTAAGTACCTCCTCAACCTACAATTCAAACAATGTGGCATCTGCCACAGATTGTTGGACATTTCAAGTGTGGGTACTGTAAAGCATGTAAATTGACCATTGAAACCAAACAGTTCTGTTACAAACAGCACACCATTGACTTTCAAGTCCACACTAACTGTAAGACCACAGACATAATTTACGCCATTCTGTGCTCTTGAAAGAAGATCTACATAGGCCAGACAAGACAAAAGGTTAAGGCATGGATCTTACAGCACTGCAGAAATATCAGGTGTGGCACTGTTGGGGTACTCCTAGTGGATCACTTTCAAACAATGGGACACCAACCAGCATCGATCAAGTAGGTGGTATTGGAAAAGGGTAATCTAGGTCCCAGTGGAGAGGATTTAAATTCGATCCTGAATGTGTGGGAGTGCAAATGGATGCACACTATGGATTCTGTACAAAATGCCTGGAAATATAGTAATGCGCACAATGAATGTGTCTTGATGTACCAACCTGCATCAGGTTTGCATGGAATATGTCATGGGACATATGTAAATTCACATTTATATTTGAATTTTTTTGGCTATCAATTTGAGCACTTACTATCAGCATTAGATGCTATAAATATACCCCTAATGAGGTATACAGTGTCCTCTTATACCAATTTGTAATAGGCTCTTCAACCACAGGCCATATGCCAATATATGAATTGTCTTACTCTATTTGACATTGTTATACTATGGTACTATATGTGTTTTAGTTGTTTATTATGGTTTTTCACAACTAGCATTGTTTGTTAACCGAATGGTTCTAGACATTGTCCGTGCAGATCGTGGAGGAGTCTGTAAATTGATCAGGTCTAGTTGCTGCATTTACATTCCTGATAATGTCCCTACGGTATACCAAGCCATCTCCAAGTTGCATATCATCTCTGAGTCTATACATCAGGACAAGGGAGATTGGTCTGTGATGGGATGGTTTTGGGAACTAAGGTCCACATGGGGATGTAAGATACTAACTTTCCTTGGAATGGTGTTGGCCATCATTTTCTCTTGTTGTCTCTGTGTACAGTGTGGAGCTGCCATATGTGGTCTTTGTGCCACTATGTGTGTCCCAAAGCCTGTGTCACAGAAAATAGAGAATATTAGAATGATGCTACAGCAACAGCTCGATGACCTCATGGCCATTGACATCGACTCAGACTAACTTGAGTCCCTGGTGTTTTGCCTGAGTAATATCAAAAGGAGGGTCTGAGGTTCTTCGATTTTTTACTTTGTCCCGTATTCAGCCGCCATTTTGTGTCTCGTCGCCATTTTGTGTTGCCCTCACTCAGGCAGCATGGCGGACGGAATGTTTTTGCTTTTCTCAGCTGCTGCATGCCTTTTCTGTTAAAGAGTAACCCTTTTGCCCTTGTTTACGAAACAGATGTCAGGGTCTCGCCAACTTCGTTAATCCATGTCTGGGTTGATTGATCCCCGTCTCGACTGACTATTTGCTTTCTCCTATTCTTTCCTTACATTATCTTATCCGACTGGCCTTCACTATTCTCTCCTTGTATTCTCCTGTTACACAACTATCCTTTGAGGCACACAAATACGTCCTGCCACCTGCAAATTGGATTGTTGGTACTAGTACTGATTAAATTGTTGGTAGGGGCGTATTTGAGACACCTGATAGCTTGTTTTCCAACTTTTCTTATTGGTTCATTTTGTATGTGTAAGGAGTAAACTCTGTAAATGTGTTTCCTATAAAAGATTGTGCGCCACGGATTGAAGTGGCAGTCTCCTCAGAACCCACCTTGTGTGTAACTTCTGGGATAACTGTGCTTGGCTGCAGCTAATAAACCTGGTTTTCCACGCTCAACAGAGTGTCTCATGTATCTGTTCGACAAGGCAGGTGAACTCTGGGATTTAAGGCGTGCCCTGCGCCGCCAGGCGCATAAGGCCCGGTTCTCGAGTGCTGGACTTTTTGCATAATACAACCTTCTCACTAATTTCCTCACTTCAGTATGATGAACTGCTAACATCCTAAAATGGAGAAAACACTCTGGCATACTTTTCTAGAAAGACAAGCTAGTGAATGCCCTTGCAAACCTGTTTTTTCTCTCCGTCTGCAAGGATCTAATTTTTCAACATCTTCATCTTTTGTTTAAGACTTTTCTTAGTATATTTACGTAAGAAATTGCGAAACAAATCAATTGAATTCTGTCGTACCATACAAATACTACTACAATTCCAAGTGTACACTGGAGCTTTAGAATTGTCTCCCTAAAACTTCATCAGCTAACACCTCTTCTGCATTTCTAGGCACAATTTTCTATTTTTCAATCGGACAACCGTCCTTAACCTCATATGCTCGACCACTGGTGTCAACAGCATGCAACAAATCCTTAGTCTGAAATTAAGTCTCTTCTTTAAAAAATGGCTCACAACTTGAACTATGCTTCTATTCTCCAGAAAAAGCATTACAAAAATTAGTTCTAATAATTAGTCTTTACCACTTACTTTTCAATTTCAAAACATTGATTGCCTTGTCTAGTGTACGAATTCTATTGATTACTAAAATATACAACTTCTTTTTCAATTCAAAAGCCTGATCTACTATACTCTCAATATTTTTCTTTTTTTCATAAAAAACTGTTTTCCTTTAACAATTCTTTACATTTTTAAATAAATTTAAAACTACTCTGTTATAAAACATTCTCTTGCGAATTTGAACAAACTGTTTTTTTCGTCTATTACTGTAGAGAATATGATCGCCACACACTTTTCCGAAATTTTTTGTGGGGGTCTGCTTTTTCTTTGTAGTTACAGATGACATTTTTTTCTTTTGCACATTATCCACATTTTTTCTACATTGGGTTAATTTCCTTATAAAATCCTTTGTTGTTTTACCAGGAGAATTCTCATTGTTTAGATAAATCTTGTAATTGTGTTTTTTGGAAAAGTATGCCTGTTTATATTTTTTTTCTTTTTGCGTTCTTTGTAGGCATGTTGGTTTTTCCTTCTGTAGATAATTTCAATCTGTTGTGAAGAAAAAAAACATGTTATAGACCACTAGTAACATAATACATAGCAATCATAACCACTAAATGATATAAACATTGGTTTACTATATAAGTACGTTTTTTGGCACAGCAACTGTGTCTGAGCAGAGTAGGAAATCATGCAGTGAGTGCTGTTTCAGAGTTTATGGCAGTGCAGTGGTGTTTCAACATTATAGGGTAATTTGCTGAGAATGGTGTTTCAGGGTTCAGAACAGTGCAGTGCTGTTGAGACAGTGTAAGAGTTTGTGGTGAGATGGATATTTTTGAGTTTAGAGGAATACAGTTGTGTGTAGGCAGCGTATGGTATTTTGGTAGCATTCGTACGGTTGTATGTTGTTTTAGACATACATGCTACATACATGATACATATATGTTGGTATAGTCCTAGGATTAATGTTTAACATATGTTGAGTTTTTGATTTTGTCATACTGTTATATGTAGTTGTAGGGGTTTTTCCAGCAGTGAGAAAAATTCCTGGTTTGCCATGGCAAGAGTAGTGTGACTAGAAGAGTTACACAGTGCATTTGTTCTGCTTCAAAAGGTGATATCGCCGTATATCACTGTGTGTTGTACGTACAACACAAGTTTAGGGTTCTAGGTGTGTTGAATAAACTGTATGTATGATAGTGAGGATTGTCTAAGAAATTCGAACTTTGAGCATAGGGACTAAGCACCCATTTTAAAACTCTCTGTGAAAAGAGTAAAAGGCATATCTAAGCTTGTGTGAAGGGTAAGCGTTGTTTTTCTTCTAAGGTTAGAGTCCTAAAGAAGAAAGGTAAGCGTTGTTTCTTTTCTAAGGTTAGAGTCCTAAGGAAGAGATAAGCGTCGTCTTCTTACTAGCGAAAGAGATTTACTTCTAAGGTTAGAGTCCTGAGGAAGAAACAAGTATGCATGAATAGGGATTTCCTTTGTATGAATGTATGTGTAAATGTGGTAGAAAATATTCAAGAGAAGTAGCGTCGTCTATTTCAAGTGAATGAGTGAAAATCTGTGTGTCTGAGAAAATACTATCCTTTATAGAGAAGCAGGCAAATGGTTTGTTTTGTGTAGTCACTAATTGTGTTAAAAAAGTAATTGTAAAGCGTTTTGAAGCCTTCAGGGTAAAGTCTGTGCTATTTAAAAGCATTGTAAAGTGTTCCGCGCTATTTAAATACATTTAAAAGTATTGCGCGCTATTTCAATTCCATTCAGAGGTGTCCCGATCGAAATTGTGAAGGAGGGGCTATTTTTATGAGCGAAAGCATAAGGGGAGAGCTTGGAGCCGCAGCGGCTGTGTCAGCCAGAGCCGCCGCGCTCTGATTGGTTGAGTTGTCCGGAGCGTCACGGCAAAGCTGTGCTCTGATTGGCTGAGGTGTCTTAGGTGTCACAGCAAAGCCGCACTGTGATTTGTTCAAAATGTTTCAGGGTTTCAGAATGGTCGTGCAGTAATTGATTGATGCGCGTTACCACTGTCTGCTGATTTATTTACATTTAAAAGTGTCCCCGTTCGGTTTCATTCATCGCTACAGCTGCGCTTATCACAGCTGATGTATTTAGAGATGGCCGGTTGTGTGCTGTGTTGTGGGCTTGTTTTATATAGGAGGAGCTGTTTAGGAATGAGAGCGTGAAAAGAAAGCTAGAAGCTGCAACGTCTATGTGTGTCATGGCCGCAGCGCTGTGATTGGCTAAAGCGTTGCCAACAGCGCTGTGATTCGCTAAAATAATTTCAGAGTTTTGAAGTGGTTGCGCAATTATTGGCTGATGCGTGTTAACACTACTTGCCGAGTAGCTTACATTAAATAAATATTCCCGCTTTAGGTTTCCTTTCTGTGTGATAACGGCCGGCAAGCGTTGTGCTTTGTACATTAAGCTCTCTTTGCGAAGGAAGGGCTGTTTTTGTGCAAAGGGAAAGAAAAAGACTGCAGCAGCAGTATACGTCACTGCAAACGTGTTGTGATTGGCTGAAACATCGCCAACAGCGCTGTAATTGGCTAAGATACTGTAAGTGGTCGCACTATGGTTGGCTGAGGCGTGTTGCCACTTTAGAGTATTTGCTTACATTTCGCGAGTGTTTAGATTTTGATTTCCCTTCTCATTGTGTGTCACAGCTGATAAGTGTTTTGGTAGCTGGCAAACGTGGGGTCATAGACGAAATTGATTTCTTTGTCATTGTTTGAAGTGTTTCACGAAGGCTGCGTGTAATTGTTAACAACAGCCTTGCATGAACGAGGTGCATTGGAGAGATCGTGTTATATTTGAGGTGGTCATGCGCTATGTTTGAGTTGATGGCATATTGTTATGAACAGATATGCTCATCAAATTAAATGTTGTGAGCTCGTTTGGCAGAGGAGGGACTGTTTTGGAGCGTGAGAGCGTGAGGGGAGAAAAAGAGACTCCAACGACAGTATACATTATTGCAACCGCGTTGTAATTGGCCGAAGTGTCGTAGCTGTTGTGCTGTGATTGGCTGTAGCGTCGTAGCTGCCGCGCTGAGATTAGCTGGAGTGTCATAGCAGCTGTGCTGTGATAGGTCGAGGCATTTGTCGCACTGTAATTGGCTGATGCCCATCCATTGTTTATTACTACCGAGAGTGTTTTGACTTTGTTTTTCTTTAGCGCTCGTGCCCAGAACTTCGTTTGTAATAAAACGGATCACGTAACAAAGTGTATAAAGTTTTACCAAGCTGGTAGGTTTCCAGTTTTAAAAATGATTTCTATGTACTTTGGGGAAGTAGGTCTTGCTGTAAAATAGTGGATAGTAGTTACCACAGTAGCCACCCTGGTAAGGACAACGGCAACAGAAGTAACCAGTGCAGGGACAGCAGTAATATCAGCTATCACAATATTAGGTAGTAGTGCAGCATTAGCCATAGTTGTGACTGCATTAACCATAGTTGTGACTTCAGCCACCTCCACGGTAGCATCAGTAGTTGTAGCAATGGTTATGATTTGTGATTACTAAGCCAAATTAAGTTCAAAGAAGACTATTTTAAAGTTGATTGAAAGAAGGGAAAATGGAGGATTGTGTAGCATAATTAAATAAATAAACATTACTTTCAGTTAGTTTATTTCTCTACTGCCCAAATTAAAGAGAGAACATAGGAAAAAGAGAAAGTAGAGTCTGACAATCGCTTGGCTTTCTGGATTAATTAGTGATTTTTTGTATGTTAGTCAATAAAGTAAACAATTTTAATTGTTGTGGTCAATTTTAATAAGATGATTATTTTCAAAACATGGATAATTATTATCTAAAGAAAGAGAAAATGTTTTCCTTGTATCAGAAAATGAAAAATGTTGTTGCTACATGTGAGAGCAAAATAATGATTTCCAAATCAGCGAATCTAAATAATAAACCTGTCAGAGTAGAATTTATTGATTGGTGTAGAAATGATGTTGTAAATACAGATCGGGACAGAAATTCAAGCAGACCCCTAGAACAGATTAAAATAACGCCAAGAGTCCCAGTTCAGATTAATAGAGTTCCAGCCCAGACTCCTTCTCAAGGTGTCACAACAGAAAGGTATGATGAAATGCCTAGTACTTCTGGAATTAATATTCCTGATCATGTAAATTCTACAAATGATTTCATTGAGCAGTTAACTAGAAACATGGAAGCAGTGACAGTTCCTGTGGCAATTGGACCTGATGTCCCAGTGCTTAGAAAAGATAAAACTAGTCCCACAGCTTTAACGGTCCCATTGAATTTTAAAATTCAAAAGTTTGCTGAAAAACTTTATTCTAGCGTATCTGAAATTCAGTCAGTAATGACTCCAACTCAGCAAGAGAGAGTGATGACTTTAGCTTCAGCTAGTGAGGACTCTGATGTTGACCTGATTGACCTGACACAGCCTGATGAGTTCAAATCACTGTATGTTGCAAAAATAAAGGTTGTTTTAGAAAAATTAATAAATGATACAATCAGTACAGACAGATGAAAAACATATCAGGATGATGAGGACATTGAAAGCTTGAACAATACAGGTAAAATTGCCCATATAAAAGATTTCATTTGGACTTTGAAAAAATGGGGTAATCTGAATAAATGGAAAACAAAATGGACGAAGAAAAAGGAGAAGGAAAAAGCAAATTTAGCTTTCGTAAGAGAGTGTAAAAATCCACAGATGCAGAATGAGATAAATCAGCAGCAACAGCTACTGAATCAACAGCTACAAATTCAGCGACAGGAGGTGATTCAGCAGAATGAGATACCTCCGCCATTTCCAAATTATGTTAATGAGCAGAAATGCAATACAGATACAAGATTCAGTGGAGTCCAGGAAAACAGACCAGATCAAGTTAAAATTGCAATCAAGCAGGGAATTGAATTTCCTAATGTTCAACAGTACAAGATGAAGCCAGAAACAATTGACGGAATCATTCCTGTTATTGAAACATTCGTTAAGCAGGGTGTCCTAAAAGAGATTGAGAGCAATCCTTGTAACTCACCAATTATGGGTATTAGAAAGCCAGATGAAAAGTACAGAATAGTACAGGACCTGAAAAAGGTTAACGAGATAGTTATCCCTTGTTGTCCTATTGTGCCCAACCCAGCAGAGATCTTTTGTCAGATACCACATGATGCTGAGTGGTATTGGGTCCCAATGCACCCAGAGAGCCAAAAAATGTTTGCTTTCAGGTTCCAAGAGAGAATTTTAGCATGGTGTTGCTTTCCTCAAGAGTTTACTGAGAGTTCTTCTATTTTTAATGAATTGACCTTAGAAGATTTAGAATTACTTGGTAAATCAACATTGGTCCAATGTATAGATAATTTGCCTGTAGCAGCAAAAACAAGAGACAAGTGTGTAACAGACACCATTACACTTTTGAATCGATTGGCAGATGAGGGACACAAAATGTCACCTGCAAAATTGCAGTTTTGTAAAAAAACAGGTTAAATACCTTGGACATAGAATTGCAAAAGGAACCAGACAGGTAACTATTGAGAGAATTAAAATGATTCAGGCAATGGAACCCCCAAAGTCACAAAAACAGGTAAGAATGTTCCTAGGCATGGTTGGATATTGTTGCCAATGGATTAGTGGTTTCGCAGTAATTGTAAAACCATTGCAGAGACCGACAAAAGCAGATATAAAAGACCCAATTGTCCTGACAAAAACTGAACTTGAGGCCTTTGAGCAGTTAAAAGAAAGTTTATGTGAAGCTCCTGCTCTGGGCATGCCTGACTACAACAAGGAGTTTGAGCTTTACCGCAGTGAGAAAGAAGGATGTGCATTGTCAGTTGTCATTCAGAGATATGGTAAATTAAGGAAGCCTATCGCCCATTTCTCAGCTGTTCATTTATTGCCAGATATTTTTGGAACTGAAATTATTATAGCTGAAAATGACCATGAGTGTCAAGATGTATTAGATTTTTGCATTAAGCTCAGAATAAATAAATAATAAATGAGTCTGAAATAAGAACATTTAAAAAAAGAGCTTGGAAAGCTGAAGTTCAAGTTGGTGAACAAATCGAAAGAGCAAATTCATGAGAGTGAATCAGATAAAAAAGAGCAAGTTGGAAAGAAAATTGAAGTAATTAGCAGAAAAAGCAAAGAACGATTGAGACTAAATGAAAAAATCAAATATCCAGAGTGGGCCTACATCTTGATTCCACCAGTAGTTGAGGTTAGTATTAGCAGCCAAGAAAATAGTGACAATGACTAGGTTGATAGATGAAATTAAGCTTCCTGACCAAATAGCAGTGATAAAATATGCTGCAAATGGAGAGAAAAATGATTATGTCTCAAAAGGCAATGAGTACGTAGGTACCATTGCTAAGTTCTGTGCTCAGGAGAGGGTTGCAATCAATTGGGGAAAATGTAATGAACATGTTTCAAGCATTCTCATATTAATCTTTGTAATTCAGACATGGCAAAAATTAAAACAATTACAAGATGAGGCAAATGATGAGGAGAAAAACACATGGAAAGAAGGTTGCAGACAGCAGGAGGAAGATGAAATTTGCGTTTACAAAGATGGCAGACCTGTTATGCCCAATTGCATGATTGCTGACACGGCATGGAAGTATCATGGTCCAGGTCATTTAGAAAGAGACACAATGATTCAACTGTTCAGGGAAACATGGTACAATTTGAAGTTCAGATTAGTTGCGGAGTCACTTTGTCAAAGATGTCTGACATATCAAAAATACAATCCAGGTCAAAAGACAATTGAGAGTTTGCGAACCATAGGCCGGGAGGGTGGTGCATTTACAAGTATTCAAATAGATTTCATTGAAGTGCCCCAACATAAAAAATTGAGATATGTCCTAGTCATCATTTGTTTATTTTCAAAATGGGTAGAAGCTTTTCCCACAAGAAAAAATGACTCAATTACTGTTGGAACAGATGTGATTTCAAAAGAAAAGTAACAGACTCATGATCTATTGCCAAGAGACTGGGTCAGAGCAAAGGTTCATCGGAGGAGAAAATGTTTAGTACACAGGAAGCAAAAAGCAAGACAGGTGATACTAATGACAACAGATACTGTAAAGTGCAAAGTTATGAAAAGGTGGATACATATTAGTCATACTTTGCGTGTACCACAGCCAGAAAATCCAAATGAAGAAGATACCACAGATGATTCAGACTCTGAAGAAGAAAGTTCTGAAGAAAATCCAGATCTTGAAGATCGACAAGGTGGTCGACATCTGGATGATGATGTCAATGTGAATAAAACATTGAATGAAAAAGATCTAGAGATTGTGATTCTAGATTCAGAAAATGATGAAGATCTGCTAGAAAAAGAAGCAGAAAAAGAGTCCGAGACTGAAGAGATTCAAGATCAGGAGAGTATTGAAAAGCAGACTAGTAGCTCTGAAAGCAGGAACGGAAATTCTAGAACTGGGAAGCTAGAAGCAAGTCCGGAAGAGGAGGACGAATTGCCAAGTACCAACTACAGAGATGTTGTTCCTAACGGAGTGAAGCTGCCGAGTAAAGAAGTTCCTAGATACAGTATTGAAATATCTGAAACTGACTCGGATGACAGTGATGAAGAGTCTGAAATAAGAACATTTAGAAAAAGAGCTTGGAAAGCTGAAGTTCAAGTTGGTGAACAAATCGAAAGAGCAAATTCATGAGAGTGAATCAGATAAAAAAGAGCAAGTTGGAAAGAAAATTTAAGTAATTAGCAGAAAAAGCAAAAAACGATTGAGACTAGCTTTCTTTGAGTTGAGGTTTATTGTGGCATAAGGCTGAAGAAATTGTGTTAGGTGACACAAGGTCGAAGAAATTGTGTTAGCTGGAAACACTTTTATGTAAGACGCAAGGTCGAGGAAAACATGTTTTAGAATTTGAAAAAAAAAAAAGAGGGGGTATACACTATATACTAATTTTTCAAATTTTTCAAAATAAAATTTTTGTTTTTTGTTTTGTTTTATAATGCTCAGATTGATATTTGTTTTGTTGGTGCAATTCAAAATGTAGATACCTATAAATTCATTGGGGGTTGGGGATTCAAAGGTGGAAAGGATCCAACTTAGCTGAATAAAGAAAGGGAAAAGGAAATAGAATTAGAAGGATGTAGGACTCAATATGAGTGTTGCAGAAATATAGATGAAATTAGAGTTTAAATACTAATCCAGAGTAAGCCTAAAACATGTTCAATAGATAACATTTTTAAGTAAAATTTTTGGATTTTGTTTGGTGATTTTGAAATCACCAGATGATGGAGTTGATGGAGCGAGTTTCAGAAATAATTTTTTTCTGGCTCGTGATGTTAATCTCCCATAACTTGATTAATTATATTAATGGTTTTTTGCATGATTTGTATTACTAAATCAACCTAGAGTAAAATTCCATACACCATTACACAGGACTAACGTTATGTGCTTTATGTTGCATTTGCAAGTATGTTTTATAATAAATTACTAACATTGTTTTGTTTGTCCTATTGTCTTTGTCAACATTAATGCGGCTGATTAATTAATGGCATGTGCTTATTTTATATGTGCTTTTGTCTATGTTGTGTCTGTTTATCTTTTTCAGATATATGAAGAATCCTGCTGGACTTTATGAGGAATGGTAGATTTAAAAACACCGCTTTCTTTGTGCTTTATGCTAGGTAACATAATTAATGGGTTAACATTTAGCAAATGGGGTGGGTAACAGAACAAATGCAAATGGAGTGGGTAACAGAACAAATGTCAATTCTTTTATTAATTGCTGTTTTGAGTTTGTTTAAATAATAGTTTACTGAAAGAAGCATAGAGTTGGCTGCAGAAAAATAATGCATTCTGAAAAAGTGACACAAGCTAAAAGTGGCGCAGTGACGCAAGCTAAAGTGGCGCAGAAAATTGACGCTTTCTGAAAGAGGCCTACTGATGTAAAGCCACGAGAGAAAACTTATTTTGAAAAAGATGAGAAGCCTATAAACTTTTATTGTGAAAAGTTTTTGAAAAGAACTGCAAAAGGCGACTCTGTGGAGAGGTTTGCTAATATGCCACGAGAAGCTCAGAACGGACAGGCTCAACGCCAGGAATGTGAGTCGCAGCATTTTTGTGCACTACATGAACATCTTTGCTACAAAATGTAGCAGCCTAAGGAAGTGCTGCCAGGACTCTGTGCATGAACAATGGCTTTGTGTAAAAGCCCGGACCTGAGGTGGAAGATGTCACAATTTACTGTGGCGTGAGGTGGTTCAGCCAATGGGGAGCCAGAATTCAGCTGTTGGAATGTGAAAATAGTTAGTTTAGCTGTAGTTTTAGGGTATAAGAAATGGCTCAAGGAGCAGATTTTGGCCTACGCTTCTCGATTCCAGAGGGTCGTGTTATGCTGTCCGATGAATACACGTAAGGAAGGTGATTTTTAAAAGACTTTGTTTTCAGACGATGAGGGTAGAGACAGAGAATTAGTTAGGGTTTTGAAATGCTCTTTTTCATGTATTCCTGTTAATGATTAATATTTCTAGAAACAAGCTCTCTTTATTAATGCTGAATAAAACTTTCTTTATGACTTTTCCTAATATTTGTTTAATAAAGTTCCAAAGCCTAAGTTTTCTTGAATATGTTTGAATAAACTTTTAAAATGATAAGCTGGTCTTGTTTATTGAAGATAGTTTAAACAACATATTAGATTCATTCGCCTCATGATTCAGCTACTCTGTTATGTTTATGTTTAAAAGACAGAACACAGCCCATGTAAATGAGCACTACATTACAGTGCAGAAACCAGACTCATTTCCAAAATACATTTCCAAAATGCACCATTAGTTTTTTGACAGCATTACATCCAAACATGAGACACAATGAAAAAAGAAAGAGGCCCAATATGCTTGTAAATCTGCCCAAGAGTGTATATAGTACTCTACCTATATTAAGTGGATCATTGCTAAGAAGAGGTCTAATAAAATAGAGAGTATGCAGGCAGAGGTTACAGGCAGAGGGAGAGGGTGCAGGCAGAGGTTACAGGCAGAGGTAGAGGGATGGTACAAACAGAAAATGAGATAATGCAGGCAAAGACTAAACTAGTACAGGCAGAGGATAGATGGTGCAGGGCTGTATGCAGAGAAACATATGGTGCAGTCAGAGAAAAGATGGTGCAGACAGAGGGTAAGATGGTTCAATCAGAAACACAGATAGTGGAAGCAGACACAGACATGGTACACACAGAGGAGAAAATGGTACAACAGAGAACAAATGCTGCAAACAGTGAGAGAAATGTTACATGCAGATGCAAATTGGAGCACACAGAGGGGGAGGTAGTAAAGGCAGAGATAAAATGGTACGCGCAGAAGGTACACGACTACAGGCAGAGAAGGAAAAGACTTAACATGGTACCGCTGTCTAATACACACTAGCAGCCGTATCATAATAGCTCTCTGCAGATAAACATGAGAGGGTGCAGGCAGAAGGTGCAGACAGAGGGAGAGGGATAGTGCAGCCAGAAAATACATTTCCAAAATTACAGCACTATATCTATACCAGCATTTAATCAAAACCTGAGCCACAATATCAAAATAAAGAGTACCCTATAAGCAGAGAGATACAAACTGTGAGGAGACACAGTTGACATTATAGAAAAAGGTGCAAATATAATTCTTTAATTTACACAGACACTCAGTGTGATCCTAGTCAAAAAACTTAAAACTATACATTTTACCAAAACACATATACCACAGTAAATCGTTTAAGAGACAGAACACAGCCCATGTAAATGAGCACTACATTACAGTGCAGAAACCTGACTCATTTCAAAAATATGCTCCATTCGTTTTTTGCCAGCGTTACATCCAAACATGAGACACAATGCAAGAAGATAGAGGCCCAAGAGTACTGGCTCACACTTTGATCTTAGACACATAACATAAATACTTGCAATTCAGTCAAATGATTACTACAGTGAAGGGGGGGTTCTTGCTAGTAGTGTTGTATAAAGAGAGCAAGGGTGAGGGATAGAAAAAGAGGGAGTAAATCAAATGGAGAAAGGGAGTTACAAAAGAGGAGTAAAGGAAAGGGATAAAAACAGTGAAGAAAGAGATATTAGGGTTAGGAAAGGAGAATGAGAGAAAAAAATCATAGTAAGAAAAAGGATAAAGGAGTAAGTGAACCAGACGGATTTATACAAAAAGACCGGAAGGAAAAAGAACAGTGGTGGAGAGAAAGGAAAACAGTGTGAGAGAGTGAAAGAGAGGGAAAGTGAGTAACTTCTAAATTAGAACACATTTTTATTATTAACTTACAATGCACAACATATATCCCCTTACAAATTAAGAAATCACCTTTAAAAATGCTTTTGAAGATTTAGAACAGTGTCAATCACACACCAGATTTTCTTAAGCAGAATCTCTGAAATGTACCTCAGACACTGCAACCACAAAATGGCCCTGATTTCCTCTCAATATTAACACATATCCCTATACATAACCAATTCAATTTCTTCCCACACAAATTTAAAACCAAACTATCATTTTAATTGGTTGTACATTTCAACACTATCAGCCTTCCCCCACTGCTCTCTCTGCCTGTTACCATGGTAACTCTCCATAGAACACCTAACTGAACTCAAAAGGTGAA
Source organism: Lissotriton vulgaris (assembly GCF_964263255.1). Taxonomy (NCBI): domain Eukaryota; kingdom Metazoa; phylum Chordata; class Amphibia; order Caudata; family Salamandridae; genus Lissotriton; species Lissotriton vulgaris. The sequence goes on from NC_141689.1 coordinate 659,940,378, forward strand.
AAGTTCATCTCTCAGTGTTGCAAACCAAAGCAGCAAGTGTGTTTGACTTCTCAATATTCCAGCTTATCCTGTGCAATGTTCTTTTCAATGACTTTTTCTAAACCAATAGTATTATTCCTTTTAAAAACCAGTAGTATGCACCCTAGTTTTCAATGTTAAATTATCAGAAACCACCAATCATTTCTTTGTTTTTCAAGTGCACTGAATCTCATCCACATTTTTTTTCTAAACTCCAAGTTTTCAAACTGCCATCACATTTCCAGAGACCATCTGAGTACAACCAGATCTGCCTTCAAGATGCTTAGAGTGTGGATTTGTAGGACACTATTTTATATTCTGGAGTGAAAAGTATGCATAAAATAGATGCTTTCTCAACCTTGATTTACCAAATGTGGATATTATGTGGATTGGCCAGAGAGGATTAAGATGTCACCATTTGATGCCATTGGTAAAATCCTTTTAGCATCTCCCACACCCTGACCTAATAATTGTGCACTGTGGTGGAAATGACCTGTGCACTTTGACTAGGTTAGGTCTGGAAATGCGAATTAGGTTCACTTGAGCGGCCGCCATCAACACAGGCGTGCTCGCTGACCACGCCCCCTTGAGGCCACGCCCCCCTGCCCGCCTATTTAAATGCTGACAACTAGCGTTCTAGTCAATTTCCAGACCCACTCCTGAGGCGGAAGCCGGGAGGTGGCGGTACGATCTTTTTTGCTTTAATTTTAAAATTGTGTGGTGTCACGTATTTCTCTTGTATTTTAAAACTACGAATCAGTCACAAAAAGACGCTCTCCGCCCTCATAACTCCTTTGGGGCAGCAGCCCGTTGCTCATACTTTCGCACAGCCGATCTGAACGCTGTGGCAAATTAGGTTCACTTAAGCAGCCGCCATCAACACAGGCGTGCTCGCTGACCACTCAACCTTGAGGCCACGCCCCCCTTAGCTAGATATGTGCTTGCACAGGAAGCGCAGCGGGAGCGCCGTTTGCGCACCGAAGGCGCGCCTAAGGCAAGCCCGTCAGCGCCCGTCCGCGCCCGTCCGCACCCAGAGCCCAGAACCCCTGTTTCCCCCACTCAAACCATCATCAAATATTCTAGCGACACCCTGCATAGATTAAGAAGCCTACCAGCTCCCCTATGCAACGGCTTGATTTCCCCAGAGGAAGGACACTCCTGCTGCCTAAACTGCCCTTACAGGTTTTGTCCTCAGTCCCCTTTAAAACCTATTTGCCTTAATATGGCCCTGCTAAACTGCAGATCCCTTCCGAAGCACCAAATTGAAATTAATCTACTCCTAAAGGACTCGGATACAGAAGTACTCTTCCTGACGGAAACCTGGCTCACAGCCGGCTCAGAACCAGACATTATCCAATCTCTCCCACTGGAATACCTCATAAAATTCCACAACAGACCCGCAGGTATCGGTGGAGGAATAGCGGTCTTATATCGAGATTACCTCTCCTGCCAATTCAAAGAAAGCCCTATTTTAGACTGCGAAAATGTTTTCTTCTCCGTCCACCGGCCGCCCTCGACCACCCTCTCAGGGTTGCTAGTGTACCGTCCACCGGGCCCGGTACGAGGCTTTAATGAGTCTCTTATCGACTCTATCTCCTCCCTCGCTTGCCTATCCCTGAATTTTACGCTCCTGGGAGATTTAAATTTCCACTTCGACGACTCCTCCAGCAAGCCAGCTGCGGACCTCAAAGCAGACTTGGGCTCCCTTAGTCTCAAATTACTAAACAACCTATCCACTCATATCAAAGGACACCTGTTGGATCCCGTGTTTTCCAACCTCCAGAGACTAACAACTCAATTCCCCATCCCCCTCCCCTGGTCAGACCACTTCTTGGTCCCTTTCAAATTACTATCACAACAAATAATACCTGGGGGTCAAAAAAATAGTTAGTCAAACAGAATGGATCACAACACCAATACCACGCAAAAAACACCAGTGAGAACGTCGTGCATGCTAGTAAATGCAGGCCAAGTCAAGGCTCAGGAGCATATGGAGAAATAGTTCCCATCAGAAGCCACACTGTACCGCCCTCTTTCTCATCACTTGGGTTCTCCTTACCCAGGAGACAAAACGGCCGGTCAGATGTTACCGTGACCGATAGATGTGGTAAGTGGGTGGTGTATTATGTACAAAGATTAAAGTGGCTACTGAAAAAGCTGTGTTGAGGTGGTAGGAGTGAAAAAGTGAGGGGTTTAGAATAAAATTAGGTAAATCGGGTGGACAAACAAAATTTATTAGTGTCTCCCAATCCCTAAGGTTAAAAAGCAAGTGCAAGTGCGGGTTTTTAATAATAACCGTACTTGATAGTGGTCGACATGTTTCTGCATTACATAGAACAGAGTTTCAAATGCATTCTTCAGGACCTTTTTATAAGAACACTGCTACTTGTAGTAAAGAAAAATTATCACCTGAAGTTCCAGGTACGTACTCAACCGTATACTGTTAATGCGTTGTATCGCACGGTATTGGATCCACACTGGATATACTCTTTCCATAGAGAATTTAGCTAAGTCTTTTTTAAACTTTTCTAATTTGGTGAAAAGAATAGATTCTTTGAAGTCTTTATTATTCTTGTCACTGTCTTCCTGTCCCTTTTTGAACAATCCACTTTTTAGTGTAGTTTTAATCTGGCCCTCTAGAACCTGAATCTCAATTAGTATATTGTCCGCTACTCTTTTTGCGGTTTTGATGATAAGAACTAGCCAGTCCCTTGTACACCTCCAGGCTATCATCGACCAGTCTTTAAGGAAATCTTTATCATCAAGAAATAGACGTGGTGCATTGTTGACAATGAGGCCTGAGGGTGCACAGTTGTCTCGGAGGTATTGTGCCATGATTATTCCATGGACAGATGTCCTGGAATGAGATTTTTTAAGGACTAGAACCTTTGCCCAACCATCATCGTTGTTTAATGTTTGGGCTGGGACTGAAATACTGTCTAAAAGACTAGGGTTTTCGTCTAGAATACTCTGAACCTCTGCACTCTCAAAAGCTAAGCCCCAGTTGGTAGCCATGTCGGGGACGAAGGGGAAAAGTACAGGAAAAGGGGACCCACTATGATGGAAGAAAAGTAAAGCTCACAGTGAACTCAGTTGTACTGGAGACCTAGTGGTCAACCAGTATTTAAAAAGACCCACAGCCTTAGCTGTACTGTTCACACACACAACAAACAATGGGAGGAGGGTCTAAGGGCGAGTTTACCGACCAACCAGGTACATGCCCCGGAACACAATATTATCACAACAAATAATACCTGGGGGTCAAAAAAATAGTTAGTCAAACAGAATGGATCACAACACCAATACCACGCAAAAAACACCAGTGAGAACGTCGTGCATGCTAGTAAATGCAGGCCAAGTCAAGGTTCAGGAGCATATGGAGAAATAGTTCCCATCAGAAGCCACACTGTACCGCCCTCTTTCTCATCACTTGGGTTCTCCTTACCCAGGAGACAAAACGGCCGGTCAGATGTTACCATGACAGATAGATGTGGTAAGTGGGTGGTGTATTATGTACAAAGATTAAAGTGGCTACTGAAAAAGCAGTGTTGAGGTGGTAGGAGTGAAAAAGTGAGGGGTTTAGAATAAAATTAGGTAAATCGGGTGGACAAACAAAATTTATTAGTGTCTCCCAATCCCTAAGGTTAAAAAGCAAGTGCAAGTGCGGGTTTTAAATAATAACCGTACTTGATAGTGGTCGACATGTTTCTGCATTACATAGAACAGAGTTTCAAATGCATTCTTCAGGACCTTTTTATAAGAACACTGCTACTTGTAGTAAAGAAAAATTATCACCTGAAGTTCCAGGTACGTACTCAACCGTATACTGTTAATGCATTGTATCGCACGGTATTGGATCCACACAGAGAGACAAACAAACAAATAAAGAACATGAAGATATCATATTCCCGTGGTTTATCAATGAAAACCATACTGTAATGAATACACATTTACATGTATTAGGATAAACATTCCAATATGCAGACTCACCCATATATGATGGTTGAGAGGCTTCACCCCACCTGGCTGCAGCGCAGGTATGAGGAGCACCGCTCTAAAAACAATTCACAAGTAATTTTTAGAGCTGAAGATTAAAAGCGAGTTAACATGGAGGCAGATTACTTAGTTATTCCATCAGAATCTACGTGGGTATTATGCGAGTCACCCCGCCTGTACTGTACCCTATCGGACATCTTAATGGTTAAGTTCAGATTAAGACGCGGGAACTAGTCCGCTGATCATGTTTTAAATATATAGCCAAACTAAGGTAGAAGAAATGGCATCAGTAATGAAAGCGGGATCGCTTTGAAGGCTGCGCGTTAATGTTGTCAGATTTCCTGCGTGCTAGTCCGCTGATCGTGTTTCAAATATATGGCCAAACTAAGGTAGAAGACATGGCATCAGTAATGAAAGCGGGATCGCTTTGAAGGCAGCGCGTTTATGTTGTCAAGTTTCCAGCGCGCTTGTGTTTGGCAGGCTGCGTGCGCGTTAGAAAGCGAGCGCTCGCTTACCTGTTCCGTCGGTGTCTACCAGCTCCCCTATGCAACGGCTTGATTTCCCCAGAGGAAGGACACTCCCGCTGCCTAAACTGCCCTTACAGGTTTTGTCCTCAGTCCCCTTTAAAACCTATTTGCCTTAATATGGCCCTGCTAAACTGCAGATCCCTTCCGAAGCACCAAATTGAAATTAATCTACTCCTAAAGGACTCGGATACAGAAGTACTCTTCCTGACGGAAACCTGGCTCACAGCCGGCTCAGAACCAGACATTATCCAATCTCTCCCACTGGAATACCTCATAAAATTCCACAACAGACCCGCAGGTATCGGTGGAGGAATAGCGGTCTTATATCGAGATTACCTCTCCTGCCAATTCAAAGAAAGCCCTATTTTAGACTGCGAAAATGTTTTCTTCTCCGTCCACCGGCCGCCCTCGACCACCCTCTCAGGGTTGCTAGTGTACCGTCCACCGGGCCCGGTACGACGCTTTAATGAGTCTCTTATCGACTCTATCTCCTCCCTCGCTTGCCTATCCCTGAATTTTACGCTCCTGGGAGATTTAAATTTCCACTTCGACGACTCCTCCAGCAAGCCAGCTGCGGACCTCAAAGCAGACTTGGGCTCCCTTAGTCTCAAATTACTAAACAACCTATCCACTCATATCAAAGGACACCTGTTGGATCCCGTATTTTCCAACCTCCCGAGACTAACAACTCAATTCCCCATCCCCCTCCCCTGGTCAGACCACTTCTTGGTCCCTTTCAAATTACACCTATCCACTAAGGCCCCTGACAGACACCCGCCCCAATCCTCCTCTCGCCCATGGAATAAACTGGACATAAACTCCTGGGCCCAAGCCTTATCCTCCTCTATACCTGTACTCGACCAAGATCCTTCTAAAGCAGACGCCCAACTACAGGAGTGGATCTACCAATCCCTAGAAACAACCCTGCCACTTAAACACCTGCCCAGCATCAAGAAAACGGCTAAATCACCATGGTTCACTCAGGAACTATGAAACCAAAAAAAGATATGCAAAAAACTTGAGCGCATATGGAGAAAAACTTGGTCGACGGAATCCAAAAATGAGTACAGAGCTGCCATCAAGCTCTACAAAAATTCTATAAAAATAACTCAGGCCACCTTCTTTGAAGGAAAGATTGCAGCAGCAGCAAACTCTGCGAAGGAGACATATCGCATTGTCCGTCTTCTTACAAAAATCCATGACCCCCTACCCCCTCCGGACCCAGAGGGCGTTAGATGCAATCAGATGGCAGAATTTTTCTCCGCGAAAATCGAGAAAATCCTGACCTCACTCCCGATCCCCACTTCCCCTCACTCTGCTATTTCACCACCCCTCCATCCAGAGGCTCCACACCTACGAGCCTTTACTCAGATCACCACGGAGACTTTCTTAGCTACCCTGCAAACTGTGAAAAGTGGCTCTCCATCTGACCCAGCTCCCATCAGTAAGTTAAAACTGGTAGCCCCCACTGTTGCCCCACCCATCACCAACCTCATCAATGCCTCCTTTAAAGAGGGCACCGTTCCAGCCAACTGGAAGAAAGCTACCGTCAAAGCTCTCCTGAAAAAACCCCACCTAGACCCCACGGACCCCTCCAACTTCAGACCCATCTCGCTCCTCCCCGGGATCAGCAAAGTGGCCGAACGAATAGCAAACCAGCAACTTTCCAATTTTCTGGAGACGAATCACCTACTACATGACTCTCAGACCAGTTTCAGACCGGGGCAAGGCACCGACACTGCCCTACTGGCAGTGGTCGAAGAGGCGAGAAGCATCATAGACGCAGGAGGATCAGTGGCAGTGATCCTCCTCAACCTGAGCGCCGCCTTCGACACGGTGGACCACGCTATCCTGGTCCACCGGTTAAGTCTAGTGGGAGTCACCGACTCCGCCCTTGCCTGGATTAAATCCTTTCTGGAGGAAAGATCCTTTCAGGTGTCAGATGGCACTTCCACGTCCAAAGCCCTGCCCATGCAGTGTGGGGTTCCTCAGGGCTCCTCCCTGAGCCCCACACTTTTTAACGTTTATATGTCCCCCCTTGAGGACATTATCACCCCCTTCGGCGTCAAAACAGTAATGTACGCTGAAGACACACAGCTGGCGGTTTCAATCAACCAATCAAACTCCAGCCTAGAAAATCTTTCCAGGTGTCTAGAAAGAGTCTCCCAATGGATGTGTGACTCTCGACTTAAACTAAATGGAGACAAAACGGAGATCCTTGTCCTAGGTAATCCAAACAAACTCCCAACAAACCTCTCCTGGCCACCCTGCATGGGAACTCACCCAACCCCAAAAACCGAGGTCAAAAGTCTAGGCATATGGGTCGACCAGGACCTCAATTTTAAAACCCAGGCCAGAAAAACCTCAGGGATCTGCTTTGGACTTATCCGCATGTCCCGAAAGATCCTCCACCTGATCCCCTTCCAGTCCAGGAAGCTACTGATGCAGGGGTTGGTCAACTCCAGGTTAGACTATGGTTATGTCTTGCACCTGGGAGCCCCGGCATCAGTCGTTCAGAGACTACAGGTGGCTCAGAACGCGGCAGCTAGAACCCTAACTGGAACCAAAGCAAGATGCTCGGCGAAACCAGCTCTCAAAAGCCTGCACTGGCTTCCAGTGAAGGAGCGAATTACCTTCAAAACGCTGTGCATCTCCCACAAGATAATGCACGACAAAAGCCCCCCAAATCCTCAGACCCCTGATGAAACCCCACCAGTCCACCAAAAACCTAAGATCTGACTCACTTGCCCTTGCCAGCATCCCAAGAATAAAAAAGTCAAGATCCGGCGGCCGCTTGTTTGCCTACAACGCACCAAAACTATGGAACACCCTCCCAGTAGCCATGAGGAGAGAACACAACCTCCTCTCATTTCGTAAACAATTGAAAACCTGGCTCTTGCCTTAAACCCCGTCTTCCTACCGCCCCCCCCCCCTCCCCTCTGGAATACTAGGTCTTGTTAGCGCTGGGATGCCCGAGGGTAGCTATGCGCTCTACAAATCCCTACTCAAACTCAAACTCAAACTCAGGACAGAACATCCACACACCTGTATCACCAACTGCCCAGGACCGCAGCAAAGGTACACATCCACACCGGTGCCCTGAACAGGCACTCCTACCACCTGCACAACCACCAGCAACCCCTGTACAGGCACTCCCACCACCAGCACAACCACCAGCAACCCCTGTACAGGCACTCCCACAACCTGCACAACCACCAGCAACCCCTGTACAGGCACTCCCACCACCTTCACAACCACCTGCAACCCCTGTAAAGGCTCTCCCACCACCTGCACAACCACCAGCAACCCCTGTACAGGCACTCCCAACACCTGCTCAACCACCAGCAACCCCTGTACAGTCACAGCCACCACCTGTACAACCAGCTCTTGTCCAGGCACAAGCATCAACTGTGCATACACCATTGGCCCCTGTACATGTTGGTCACCCTGTACAGGCACATGGACAACACCCACATACACGTAGGCGACAAGCCAGACCTGATCCCTCACAGCGATCATCACCTCTGAAATTGCGATGTCGCAAGCACGATCGCCATTGACAACATCCCAAAATAAGATTGACCACTGTGAATATGTGTACAGAAAAAAGAAAGATCTTCCCAAGTAAGATTTTGTTGTGTATCATGTCCTGTATAACGAGGTAGGTAGCCTGGAGATGTGAGGAGGTATGTGTGTGACACTGTTACAAGTGTAACCCATCATTGCAACAACCCATAATGTGCAATACAGATGATTCACCAGATACATGTCCATTTTCTGTACCAGACATTCACAATGATGTCAAACACAAGTAAAAGTAAGAAGGGTTCCTCAAAAATATTTATGTTAGATCATCAGAACAACCGTCCATTTGGAAGGGAGAAAGGTAAACAAATGATGATCTTAATGCAGATGGAGAGGGGAACTTGGATTGGGGTTGGGCAACAAAGACATAACACGTCAGGGAGCGTCAGGGAAACCAGTCAATTTAAAAATATATTTTTGTCCACAAAGATGCATCAGTCAAAAATTCAAGTGTCCTTCTGGTCATCCTCTAACACCACAATGTCCAGATCCTCCATGTCTGATGCAGGTACATGGCTGGCCGGTGCAAGAACAGGCACCACATGGGTTCGTGACGGATAAGGGGTACAGCGGGACACAGTGTGGGCCAACGGACAGGGGGCCACATTGACGGTGGTATGGGAAGGCGGTTGGGAAACAACAGACAACATGGCTCTGGCCAGGGGATTGACGCTGGTCATGAGGGTGACCTGAGTCTGACAAGCTCCGTTTGCATCATGTGTATCTACAGACACACCTGCAGTGTGATGCAAGTGGACATGTCTGGCTGACCCTCACACATCCAACACAAGTCCTCTGGGACAGCCACAGGAGGAACAACACACAGAGGGGCCTGGGTGGGATGTTGTGCCTCAGGTCCCGATGCCGTTGTTGTGGTCGATCAGGCAGCTAAAATGATGGGGAATGGTTGCAGGGGATGCAGCCGGAGTCCCTGATGGAATGGGGGGCCTTTAGAGGTGAGATTGGGCAGTTGGCAGGCCCAGGTTATGTATTGGCCTGGCCTGAGGACAACTCAACTGAACCCACAAGTGTTTAGTCTGGGGAAGAATAGCACTCCACCACCCCAAGGCCAGAGGTGTTAAGTTCTCCCCCTCCCACTTCAATGTCCACAGCCTACACCCGGGCTGTAGCACCAGATCTGTGTTCATTGTTAGTCCGGGTGGGTGCAATCCGCTTGCCTCCAGAGGTGAAGGGTCCCTCCTTATCCTGGTCGAAAAGAGTACAGAGCCGCCTGTGCACTGATGGCCTCCCACTCCGGACCTGGTCCTGCTGTTCGGTGATTGGGCCAGCTGTGCCTGCTGAAATGAAGGCAAAATCATGCTGTAGTGGTTGTTTTATTCAGGATGGGACACATACATAGATGAGTCATGGCCAGACTTTGTTTCCCTCTGACCACACTATCTAGTTGTCAGTGTTTATGAGCGTACATTATGTGTATGTTCACTGTCATCTCCTGAGTTGACCAACCCTAAACTTAGGCATTCTTTTGATTGGTGTGTCCTGTCACTGCTACATGTGCAGCTTCCAAAACCATTCCACCAAGGGAGAACATAGAGAGTCCATATTTAATTGAAATTGCCCAGTGATATATAGTTGCAGCTCTTTGACGTTTGGACAAATGTCATCTGCTGTATAGCATTGTATGGGACAAGACAAATGCCGAATGTGGGTCACAAATCCACATGTGTCTGGGCTATTTGTTTTGCTACATTGTGAGTCTAGCCTTTTGATGTCCCCTCACAAAATCTGACAATTCAGTGCCACATATTAGCTTTGATGACTGATAAGATAGTGCAGTACACTGGTGACCAGTGCTGGGTCGTTGTGACAGCTACCTGTGCATGTGAAATGGCATACAAGCCACTGAGGGTAAGACGTGTGTCAGTGGACACACTGCAAATTTAGAAATACTTAGGAGTGAGGCAAGGATTTCAAAGTATGTCTTGACTCCATGGCACATGATGATCTGTCTCAATTAGAACCCAAACCCAACAAATGCAATGCAAGTCACAGCATCCAAAATCGTTTGGCTTGACACTGGACAGTGTCTGTACCATTGCTCATGCAATGCACACATCCGTTATGATTTCCTTGGTTCACTGATAGTGGTGCTGGCAGAGCAAATTAAGATACAAATGCACATGTGTGGCTCGTCTACCCAGTTGTCAGGAATAAACTACAACTCCCAAAATGCACTCTGCCCTGTACAGTCCATATGTCAGAGTGTGCCTTTTCATTCTTGATGACTGCCAAATGGACATGGTATAGGTGAATCGAGGCATGGAACACACAATGGTACAGCACTGTCTTCACTCACATCATGCTCCCACACACATTATAGCATGCACTTACCATGTCTCTTCTGCTCATGCTCCTCCAGCTGAGCATGGAGGGTCGGCCAAGCTGGTTGCAGGACCCTCCTGTGCAGTGGGGAGAGGGGAGGATGATGCACATGGTCCTGGGAAGACTGACCCACCATCTCCTCAGCCTTATGCCGGGACCAGCACTTTAGGTCCTCCCAGCACTTGTGGCAAGCCCTAGCACTCCTGGTGTAGACTCCCTCTTCACTGCAGCGCTCCCCGATTTTGGCCCATAGCCTGGCCCGGGCTGCATAGCGCAGCTGGTGTTCTGGGTCCCCATATAGCTGAGGATATTTGGGCAGCACCCCCTCTACCAAGATGTCTAATTCCCTTTCTGTGAAAGGGGTGCTTTCTCCTCATAACCCTTAGCCATTTTGGGGCAAATAAGTTAAATGAGAGCAGCAGGATGGCAGAGGATCTGATTAGTGATAGAGGATGATTCAGAATGAACACAAAATGGCTTCCGACAACTTCCTGTGATGTATTTCCTGTCTCCCACTTCCTGTATAACATTTTCTGTATGAAATAATGTGTGCTGGGTTATTTTCGGAGGGTACACCCCGAAAACGTTGTTTCTGGTTCCGGAGCGGCAGGTCCGCATCGACACATTACGGTCCGGAACCGGAAATTACGTTTTCGGGCTGTAATTTCCGAAATTTAACCGGAACTCATTATTTCATACAGGAAATGTTATGCAGGGAGTGGGAGACAGCAAATACACCACAGGACGTTGTTTGAAGCCGTTTTGTGTTCATCCTGATCCATCCACAATCACAAATCAAATCCACTGCCATCCTGCAGTTCTGTTGTAGAAAAACCTGAAATGACAGTGCAGGGTAAAATCCTTAACATGTAACAAAAGTGGGACCAGACCACCATTTAATGAAATTTCTGTGGGGACAGGGGAGTGATGACACAACATTAAACCCCAGCTTTGTTTTCTACGACTTTGCATTATGTAAATGTAAATGTAAATGTAGTAGTATTTGTATAGCGCCCAAATCGACCCCCGAAGGGCTATCTCAGGCGCTTGTACGCATACCGCTGTGGAACCCTTCCTGGCTTTTCCCTGTCTGTGAAGTGCCCACTCCTGGGCACCCCCAAGGTGAAGCCAGGCATCCTAGCGTTGTTGGGACCTTTGTGGAGATTAAGCAAGCTATTGCCCAGAGTTGCAGAGTGGGACCCACGATTAGAATAGGCACCGAGGCGAGAATTATCAGGTCCGCAGAAATTGAGCCCAAGACCCGCCGAGGCGGAAATTGAACCCTGGTTCCAGGCTAGACCTCTGCATCAGTGTCTGCCGCTCTAACCATTGAGCCACACTTCTCCATGGTATATGTAGTCCATTTTGAGTGTTCATTATAAGAGTTGCGTGGTGTGTTACGTAACAATTGGGTGGAGCAGTGCTGTATATCACAGACACATGGTGCCTGATTTACCCATGACATCATCAATCAAGTTGTGGGCCCATCATTTGTGGGTGTGTCAGATCTGTCAAGTGCACAGGCCTGTGACTGCAAAGGTTATGGTATTTTGTGATTGAGTGACCCATCCTCATAAGGACCAGGTAGGTCTCTCAGAACAGTATAGTTTTACATCTGCGTGAATAGATTGTTTAGGGACATCCACTACACTGATCGCTGACATGGGCTCATGACCTGAGGCACGCTCAACGTTTTGACTTCTGTTCAACAGCTGTGATTTACATGCAGTGAGTGTGGCTTGCAAAGTAGTCTCAGGATGGAATATATTGACACAGTCGTGTCTATCAAAGTTTCATCATTGACAACAGACAGCAAACCACATTTTGCCCATGATACTACAGGTTGCTCATGTGAAGAACGTGGCAACGAGCTGATCACGGACTTGCATACCCTGATCTTAGTTATGTGCAATGGCCCGGTTTCCCAGATTCAGAGCTAGCTGAGGTCCCAGAGGTATGTGTAAGCCATGCGTTATAGCAATGTTGTGCAAAAGACAACAGGCTAATATGATCTTGCACACAACTTCAGGGGAGTACAGCAGCACACCCTCTGAACGGTCAAGACATATGAATCGCGATATCAACAGTCCAAAAGTGCGCTCTATGATGGCTCTAGTCTGTATGTGTGCCCTATTGTACCTACGCTGAGGTACAGTGTTTTCACACCTGTAAGGGGTGAGGAGATGTGGGGAGAGTGCATACCCAGTGTCGCCTGAGGAAGGGAAGAAAGGGAAGTTGGTTACATTTCCCTCTTTGATTTGCACAGGACATGATCTATACTTTAGTACATGCAGTGTGTGTTAGGCCATGTATGTAACTTTATGATTTTTATTGTGGAATTGTTAATGTTGTGTGGCATTCAGACATTTCAATAACACATATCCCTCATTTTTAGTGCTTGGTACTTACCCAGTTGCCAGATTCTCCCGCAGCCATCCGCCGGCAAGAGGTGACATGTGGAATACGAAGCTGTCAAGGGTACTGCCTGGGAACACTGCATGCACATCAATGAACCTCCCACTGGCATCACAAACAGCTTGCACATTGATGGAATACCATCAGTGTCTGTAGCAGAAGATGTGTGCAATGTGTCGGGATGGATGAATCAATTGCACACATGGTAAGTATGCAATGTGATAGAAATCCTGTGCTGCCCTTTGTCTCCAGGCCAGTGTATGTGGCATTTTTATGTGGTTGTGGCCTGTGAAATGCCCACATGGTCACTGGAGACCCTTTAGAAAGACCCAGTGGCAAATAAATAAAAAGCAGAATGGATCTTTGGATAGGCTGGTATTGCATGGGAGCAGCAGGTCACAGAGTCAAGTTCACATACCATATCCAAGATGACTTCTGGAGGGAAATGATACCTGGCCTTTACATCTTGACTGGATATTCTAAATAGGTTGATCCTCTGAAAATCCTCTCTACTCTCCTCCTCCTCTTCAAGTAGTTTTGCCGCATGGCAAGGGGCAGAGCAAGAAACACATTCAGCGACATGTTGAAAGGGTTTGTGTGTGTCTGCTCTGAATTTATGCATCCTGCGAGGCTGGGATTGGCTGCAGTGTGTCAGCTGATGCATGGTGGGCGATGGTAGGCACTTGACAGGTGTTTACCCTTGAGGAAAATGGATAACGCCCACAATGCGTATATTACGGCTCGAAATCGGAGATTCTGGCCCAAAATTGAAGATTCCGGGGCAGTAAGAAGAGATTCCGGGCCGTAAGAGGAAATTCCGCTCTAGTTGTGGTATTTCCGGCCCGAGTGTGGACGTAAAGTTAGTAGTCGTAAATCCATTCTGTGAATATCAAAAGTAGTGAGTTCATTCTGTGAATGCCAAAAGCAGTAAGTTTAAGATTTTGTCTTAAGTTAGTTCTATGAATCGGCCCTAATGTCCTGGAAAGTATCTATATTGTTGTGTGGCATGATAGGGAGAAACGTGGACTTGGGTTTGAATTTGGTGGAGGCAGCTCTGTCGTACGCAACCTCCAAATCATCAGGTATCTGATGTACATTGGTGTTTCCATTACTTTCACCACCCTCCAACTCGTGCAGGGGTACTAGAGTATCAATGTCACTGATGTTGAGTTCATCACCAGTAATCAACCTTTGAGTGTTTCTGGGTTCTTTGTTGTTAAAAGGTTTAAGTTTATGCCATTTCTTGAGTTTTAATTTCCTACAAAATTTAAAGAGGTCAATGCGAGCATTCACATAGTCTAGGGGCTGTGTAGGGCAAAAGGATAGACCCAGGCAAAGAGTTCTTTTCTCAAGGTCACTTAGAGGTTTATCGGTGAGCGTTAAAATGGTCTGGTTTATCTTCTTGTCATCCATTATGCGACTGTTTTAGAGCTTGTTGATGAATTTCCCAGGCGCTCCTTGATGTTCCCTCTTTCTCCACCTCTGCTTGAGTCTCTTCCTCCTTTTTTGCTTGTGCTCTGACCTCTTCCCCTGCCTCTTCCTCGTTGGCTCGGATTCTTGGTCTTGGGTTTTGGTGTTATCCTTGTTGTCTGTCGGCCCGACATCGGAGCTGATACTCGTCTAAAAAAGTCTTGGGGGGCTTGGCCAAGATGGCGGCGGAGTAGGACGTGTTTCCCTGTCCCTCCGGCGCCGCCAGACATTAGCCTTGATTATCATCCCTCCTGGTGCCGGTCTGAGCTGGACACTAGGTCCTGTGGTTCATGCTGACCCCCCTGGCAGCAGAGGTGTGCTTATTTCCATGCTGTGAGGTAGCATTTGGCTTTCACTGGGTGGTCCGGCCCCGGTCTTCCTGAGGCCGGGCGGGCCTGGTGGAGGAAGGCCGCTGTAGCGATTTCCTTCCCTGCAGTTTAGGAGGGCGCCCGACGTCACAGCTGAGGCGGCGACTTTGCAGGCTGGATGGCGGCACCCATTGCAGAATGGAGGGAGAGTGAAGACGGCAGCGAGGCCCGCACCACAACCGCCTTTTTGTTGGGCGGAAAATACAGCTGGATCTGGGAGAGCGGAGCCCAGGTGCACGGGCGGACCAGCGACGTCTGGCATGTATGAGCCTCGCTGTGCGCCAGCAGTGATAGGACTGTGCTCCCTCGCCGCGGCTGAGAGGGGCTGAGGTGCTCTAGGCCCAGAAGAATCCGAACCGAGATGAGGAGCGGAGGGGCAGCTGACACTGGGTCTTTAATATCAGTCCGCGAGTCAGCAGACAGTGTGATGCTTGGCTGGCGGTGGGGGCGCGGGCTTTACTAGGTGCCTGGAGCTAGATTTGAGGTAAGTTGAGGCCTGTACGCTGCCCCCCCACCTGGCTGAGAGACAGCACCAGGCACCATGTGGTGAGAGCTGGGACGGGGTGTGCAATCCACTCTGAGTGCGTCCCCACCACGGTGAGGCCTGAGGAGCAATGGCAGCTGAGGAGCGGTGGGCGCCCCCCCAGTGTAATCATTACTTGGGCCTTGCTGGGAGTCTGTGGCCTGGGAGACCTGCGCTGCTGGGAGTGGCGGGCCTTCCTTTGGCTCGCAAATCGGCGAGTGGTGGTAGTAGTGGTGGCGTCTCGCCTGTGGGCTCGAGGAAGAGTGCTATGAGGCTTTCTGCCCTGTGTCAAGACTGGTGTCCTGCTTCCATACATGTGCAGCTGGGGGAGGCAAGGGGTAGAGAACAGGTGCCTGACGCCCAGTAGGGATACTCGGACAGTGTATCGGGGGTTGGTGTGTGTTGTGTGGCCCAGCAGCGGAGAACTGGCAATGGTGGGGGGGCCCTGCTGCACGCAGTGTGGGGTGCTCCCTGGCAGAGGGACTACATACCCCCCACTTTAGAGCATTTTGTGGGCCAGATATCCCACTGTGCCTTTTTCCAGTGACCGAGAGGTGATTCGTGCACAGGGAACAGTAGGGGCCTTGGAGGAGCTGGTGGAGGCCTGACTCGGCTGTTCCTTGCTTGCATGGCAGTGCCTTGGTGAGGAGATACCTGGGAGAGGAGAAGGTCGTGGGGGCTCCCCCTCATCCTGGATATATACCCTACAGTGCGAATATGGCTCTGACGCTGCTGAAAATTGATAGCCACGTTGGCTGGGTGGTACTGAGCTCTGATATCTTGCTGGCTGGCCGTAGCTCTGGGTCTGGGCCCCGCCAAGAGTGTGCTCGCCTGTGCTCTCTGAGGGGCTGATATCGCCTGTACTTGCTCACACGTTACTACGAGTGGGCCTCTGCCCTAGACGACATGTCTTCCTCCAGGAATAGGAAAGGCAAGCCTTTTAAGGATCTCCTGCAGAAATTGTCAAGTCAGTCCACTTCATAGGCAGACGCCAAATCGCCGCAATCTGAGGACAATGATCTACCAGCGACCAAAGCTTTTTTGAACTGTTCTCTGCCATAAAGCAGGATATTCAAGAGCTCTGCTCTCAGCTCTCCTCCGACCTGCGGGAGGTACGGCGAGATGTGGACGCCATTGGGGAGCGGGTAACCACCTTGGAGGAACACGACCTGGGACATGAGGACGATCTCCACCAGCTCCAGCAAGATGTCATTCGCCTCACGGAGCAAAATCTAGATCTCCAAGCCCAAGCGGAGGATTTAGAAAACTGCTCCCGGCGTTACATTGTTAGAATTCCGGGCGGTGCCATGGAAGCGGGAGGAGATAACCTTTGTGAGAATGTCAGCAAGCTTTTCCGTCAGGTCTTAGGAGAAGGCGAGGACCAAGACATACAGATGGACAATGTCCACCGTGTTGGCTTACCAAAAAGCGCAAAGGCTCCCTCACCGGACATCGTGGTGTGTGTCCACGATTTCCAATGTAAGGAGCGAATCCTATGCAAAGCCCGCAACCTCAACCAAGTGTAGTTTTGGGGCCATCAACCGGCACTCTTTCAGGATTTAGAGGCCTCCATCCTCGTAGGGACTTCAAGCCCATCACTACCCATCTGCGTGAACAAGGCATTCCCTACTCATGGGGCCACCCTTTCCGACTTATCTTAAAGCAACATGGCAAGCTTCTGCAGATTCATTTCCTGGCCGCTGCCCACGATGCCCTAGGGTTGGAGCAGTCCTCTTCTCAGCCTGGGAATACCGGAACTCCTCTGAGACGACTCAGGCGCTCCTCCGACTGGCAGCGTGTCAAGAAATCCCCCCAGCCTTAGAAACCAGATGCGCCTACTAATATGCTGAAGAGAGTGGCGGCTGTTTCATCTTTGGCGCAGGTGACGGATAATACTCTGTTGAGGTTTTGTA
This sequence comes from Lissotriton vulgaris, assembly GCF_964263255.1. Classification (NCBI taxonomy): domain Eukaryota; kingdom Metazoa; phylum Chordata; class Amphibia; order Caudata; family Salamandridae; genus Lissotriton; species Lissotriton vulgaris. The sequence continues at coordinate 659,957,536 of NC_141689.1, forward strand.
CCATCACTCAACCCTTGTATTGTGGATTTGTCCTGTATCAGGCATGTTACGTAACCCAGAATGGCGCCATGTTCCCCTAAACTTTTGATCCATGAGACAGACTGTTATCCCTGTACACGACTTCTGAGTTTCTTTCCTCATTATGTTCTCTTGCATTTTGATTTAGGGAATGGGTTTTTTTTGGTTACTTTTGGGGTTGCACATCAGTTCTCAGGCAGGTATGGCGGATGTATGGTCCGCGGTCACTGCATTCTTACTCACCTCGTACCTTTGATCTTGGGCAGCTAACTAGCTACTACTTCTCACCTGGGTGCTATGGGTAGAGACTTAAAGGTTGTGAGCCTGAATGTTAGAGGACTTAATAGCCCTGTCAAGCGCTCAGCCATCCTTTCCCTCTTGGAAAATGCTGGGCGGGATGTGTTTCTGCTTCAGGAGACCCATCTCCTCTCCAAGGATACTAAACGGATGAGAGACAAGCGCTTCCCGCTACAACTGTGGTCCTCGAGCCCGGCTAAGAAGCATGGGGTGGCAATATTTTTTAGCGCGCGCGCACACTGTGGCTGATATTAAGGGTAGATTCCTGGCTGTCCGCATCCAATGGGGGATACGCAGTTGACGGTTGGCTCGCTATATGCTCCGAACGAACAACAAGAATCCTTCCTGCGCGTTGCCCTCTCTGAGGTTCTGCATCTCCGGATGCCTCAATCTTTGTGGGTGGAGATCTGAATATGGTGATGGGTCCATGGATGGATAGGTCTGAGCAGCGGTCACATCAGAGAGGAGCACTGTTGCAGGGGGGAGACAATGGCAGATTGATGGCGGATTGCATGATGTATGGCGTGTTCAACACCCTAATGAGCGTGATTACACCTACTATCCACAGCGCACAAAACCTACGCACGCCTAGACCACTTTTTAGCTACAACCTCTCTCCTACCTCACTTATCTGCAGTGGATATTACCCCCCACTCTCTATCGGACCATGCCCTCATCTCGGTTCAACTTACTTCTCACGGCAAACACCGGCCGCCCCCTGGCTAGTGCCTTCGTTACTCCCTGCTCCACTCTGAATCTGTTGTCACCCGAATACGAGACACTATAACCAATTACCTTGCAGATAATGACCAGAAGGGTACACCTTTAGGGGCGCTATGGAAGGCCTTGAAATTGGTGGTGCGGGGGGAGTTCATTGTGCTTGCGGCCTCATTCGTGCGGCTACGCAAAGATAAGCGCATGGAGCTAGATAAGGAAGTGGGAGCCCTAGAAGCAGTACACAAACGGACAGGGGCTCCAAGAGTTTGGAGGGAGCTGGAAACAAAGCAGCACATGCTGAAACACTTTGACTTAGATAGAGCTGAGCTTACCCTCCTGCGCTTTCAACACAAGTTTTACCTTATTGGGGACAAAGGGGGGAGGATGTTGGCTCATAGACTAAGAACGCGGGCGCAGATATTGGCTATTCAGTCTCTCAGAGACTCCCAGACAGTTGAGCATACCACAGACATCCTTATCGTGGATTCCTTCCGGCAGTTCTATCAGTGCCTGTATAGGGGGGAGGCGACAAGCTCGAGGGGGATGACAGAATATATAACGTCCTCGAACCTTACGCCTCTGTTTAAATCGTCGGCCGATGCTTTGGATGCAGCTGGTTGCATAGAGGAGGTAATATCAGCAATAGCTTGTTTGAAGATAGACAAATCCCCGGGGCTGGACGGTTTTTCCGCTTTGTTTTTTAAAACTTTTTGTGTGGAGCTGGCTCCTCTTTAAACACTACTTTTCAACTTTTTTCTCGATACTGGGGAGGTCACGCCCTCTATGTCAGAGGCAGTGATCACAGTCATCCTTAAGCCTGGTAAAGATCCTAAAGACTGTGGCTTGTATCAGCCGATTTCACTTTTAAATATCGACGCAAAGCTCTTCGTGAGTATCTTGGCGGCACGACTTAGCCCCCTTATGGAGGGTATCATCGATACGGACCAGACCGGCTTTATTCCAACGCAACAGGGTGGGGATAATATCAAGCGCCTTCTTCACCTTATAGACCTAGTCCACCGGTCTCGGGCCCAGGCTTTTCTCCTTTCCATTGACACAGAGAAAGCCTTTGACCGGGTGGACTGGGACTATCTGTTTGCAGTCCTGCGGGCCTTTGTTCTCGGTGATAACTTTGTTTGGTGGGTCTAATGTCTCTATGCGGCTCCTAAAGCGCCGGTGAGTTTGAATAGGTGTAAATCTGCCCTTTTCTCCATTTCCAGAGGGACACAGCAGGGGTGTCCCTTATCCCCGCTACTTTTTGCACTCTATATGGAGCCTTTTGCCCAACGCATACAATCGAATTTGGATATCGTGGGTATCAAGTTTGGCAGTGACACCCACAAAATTATTATGTATACAGATCATGTTATCCTATTGCATACCCAACCTCATTCCACATTCCGGTATTTGGCGGCGGAACTCCTTGAATTCGGAAAGGTCACAGGGTTTAAAGTAAACTTTTCAAAATTGCACGTTCTTAATATTTCTGTCCCTGACAATGAGGTCCATGATTTGCGACAGGACTTTGCCTTTCAGTGGGTGCACTCCGATATTACATACCTGGGCATCCGGCTGACTCTTTCTATTACTAAAACAGTCTCCCTCAGTTATAAATTATTAGTGGACCAAACTACCCTCTCCGACTGGTCCCGCCTCAACTTGGCCTGGTATGGGAGGCTGGCGGCAGTGAAAATGACTGTGCTCCCACATATCCTTTACCTGTTTCAGATGCTCCCATTCAGCCCGCCGCCAAGCACCCTTTGGAAATTGCAGGGGATCCTTAATAAATTCTTGTGGGGCAACAAGAGACCGAGGCTCGCATTATCCCTTGTCACCTCACCGAAAGCAGTGGTGGGGCTGGGCTTCTCACTATTAAATGCTTATCATCAAGCATCCTGTCTCCATTATATCATGGAATGGAATAGGCCCTTGTCCAGCAAGCACTGGAACTTTATGGACCAGGCAGTAGCTGGCTGTAATATCTGGCGTGAACTGTGGCTTCCTTGCAAACACAAAGGTGGGGCCTCTACTCCTTGCCGGTGACCTTGACAACTCTCAAAGCTTAAGATCAATTAGCGCAGCATAGGGGTTGGACTATGTTTCCCTCCCCTATGACACCTATTGTGGACAATCCCAACTTTCTGCCGGGGTGCGCATCCCCAGTCTTTCATTGCTGGAAGGAGGAGGGATGGAAAAGGGTGGGCTCCATATTTGATCTAGATGGTTTGATCACCTTCTCTCAATTATGCAAGGTCTATTTCAACCTACCGGAGTCATACGCCTTCCATTACTCGCAACTAGAACACTGGGTAACCCAACCTTCCAATGTCGCTTTAATGTCTTGCCCCTTGAGCGCTTTTGAAAAATGGTTAGTTTGCAAGAAGGATGACTGTAAGCTCATATCTGAACTATACACGATGATCCTGACACGTCCTAAGAGGCAGCGTACAAAGGCGCAGGTTTGTTGGGAGATTGTACTAGGGCACCCCCTGACACACAAAAAATAAGAAAATATCTTTTATCGAGCCCACCACACTGCCTCCAATACCGCAAGTGCAGAATCTGCTTATAAAGTAGTCACTTACTGGTACTGTACACCGGCGCGTATCAAGTCCTGGGACGGAACTAAGACAGGCCTCAGCTGGCGGGGGTGTGGCCTTCCTGGCTCCCTGATACACCTGCTGTGGCACTGCCCAAAACTGGTGTGATTTTGGTAGCAGTGCTTGATGATCTTGATATTGCGTTCCAAATTACACTCCCCCAGGCACCTGAGCACATGTTGTTGGGACTCCCCCACCCCAAGTCCTTCCCTTTGCGCTCGCTGAGGGGTAGACAGATAGCGTTAGCATTGCTCGTGGCGCGACAGGTTCTTCTAGTGCAATGGGGTTCCTCAACCACACCTGACCTGCGGGACTGGATCCAGAGACTCTGGCACCTATTAGCAGTGGAGCGCCTCTCGCTTAGTATTGAGGGGAAGGGGTCAGAATATGCGAAGCTATGGGGGTCCATTCCTGCAGCTCCTTTCCAAGGAAATGAGGGGAGTCACATGCCCAAAATACCTAAAACTTTTGCAGCTTATTCCTCTGGAACTGTTGGGGGCCACAAAGGTAGTCTGAATTGTTCTGAGGTGTGACCGGCGGCCATAGGGTGGTAGGATGGGGAGTTAGAGACTGATGCGGAGAGGGTGGGGGGATTTTAGAGGGTGGAGGAGCTGTGTAATTGTCTATTTTCTTGTTCTTTTCTATTATAAAAGTGGTATCTTAGCATCTGCATTGTATGTACGCTATGGGCGGAAGCTTTTCTTCGAGGGGTCGCCCTCCGGGTTGTAGACCTGTACGCTGCGTACTGACCATAATGATACACTCTGCCGGCCTTAGGATGTAGGCAGCTGAGCTGTGTATATTGATCCTCTACCACGCAATAAAAGATGATTGATTTCAAAAAAGTATTGTATCTAACATCAGTTACACTTCCTGACATAGAGCTTCCTGACGTGACAGACGTGACTGGTATCAGTGTCGGCCTGACGTGACTGGTGTGTCAGTGTCGCCCTCACATGATGTTTTTCTGGTCTCAGCTGTTATCGTCTGGGTGCGGTTGAGATTGGTCATATCAGATTGGTATGTTTCGTACATATGATCGTATTTGCGACTGTATGTGAGATTTCTTTCTGTTTCATAATCAACACAATTGTGATGGAGTTTCCTCAGTTTTCTTGTTTTTATGCTGTCTTCGTAATTGATTAGTCTCAGGTTTCTTTTCACCCTGAAACTTAGAAAGGGTGTCCTGCTCGTTGATGTTGCTGAGTTTGTCCTTCAAGCATTTGATGTCTCTTATGGTAACTTCCCTGTCTTGCCAGGTGTACTAGTCCGGTATTTCCATCGTAGTCCTAGAGCTCTTGGAAGAATTTGCGGCCCCTTATTCAGGTCATCTTATGGCTCAGATACATAAATGACCTGTTTATTACCTGGAAGGGTACTGAATTGGAAGCCACGGACTTCATTCAGAGATTAAAGATCAACAATATCAATCTCAAATTAACTAGCAACATTAGCAACATCTCTGTAGAATTTCTCAATATAAAGGTTGAAATCACCAACAATCAGAAACATACTAGACTATTCAAAAAAGCCACTGTCTGCAATAGTTTGCTTCATGCAATGAGTAGTTACCCGGATAATTACAAATGGAGCATCCCCTATGGGGGAACTCCTAAGGGCCAATCACAACTGCAGCTCTGAGGAGGCTTTCCTCTCTAAGCAAGATACCATGCTGATCATATTTATTGAAAGAGGTTACCCATGGTGGTTTTTCCGGAGAGCAGTGGAGAAGGCCAAGATGGTCACCAGGACCACAACTCTAGGAAACACTGTAACCAAAAACATCAAAGAAGATTACAGTGACACAACCAAGGTGATTCTAACCTACAGAAGCAACTCCAAAGACATCTAGAAGATTATTGTCAAGAACGGGGAAATATTAACCAAGGAACCAATCATTGGCAGTTCCATCCCTGAGAGACCGAGAATAACATATAGGAATGGATGCAACCTGAGAGATACACTGGTGCACAGTGACATCACTACCACTGGAGGAAAAACAGTATGACTCGACAGGGCTTTTTTCCCTGCTGTCACTGCAAAGCTAGCTTTATCAGCCCCATGAGAAAGGGGTACCTCTACGTCAACAAGAATGCCACCATATGCATCAAACAATTTCTCACTGGCAGCTCCTCATTTGTCATATATGTACTTGAATTTCATTGCAATCTCCGTTAGCACGACAAACATGGGCAAAAGGAGGGTCTTGAAACACATGAGGGCCATTGTTAACAAAGATCCACACTACCCCATAGCAAGACATTTCGAAACACACCATTACTTGGACAGCTGCAAGCTGAAATAATTTGCCTTAGAACAGGTCAATGTTGGTGCATGTGGTGGCAACATGGTAGTTCAACTCAGGAAATATGAAACCATCCACATTATAGATCTGGGTACCCTTTACCCATGGGGACACAATATTGATGAAGAAATGGCTATGCATCTACACACTGAATAATTGCCAAGTATATCTTGTGTCTTCCGGATGCTGTCTACCATATGTCTCTCTTTTCCCTTCTTCGACTCTGACTTTATCTTGCAAATGACTTTATCCTGCTAATGACTTTGCATGCTCAGGATTTTCTTGCAAATTATTTTTTTTTCTAATTTTACTTTAGTCTTCTTCTATCCCTTCTCTTCCCATTATTTTCTTACCTGTCTGTCCGATACACACTGTTGTGATGTCCTCTGACATTTATACTTTCATTCCTCCAGGAGGAAAGGAAGGGACCCACGGATTCGAACCAGTGACCTTCTTGGATCCCAACCCTTTTCTTTGACTGACATGCTAATATAGTTTCTCCTCCACCCTAGATAAGGACATTTTTCTCTTTTTCTATTATCTTTGTTTCCTTTTCTGTTCCACAGTGTTTCACTGAGCACCTTATGTCTTGCTAAATTTCTCCCACTTTGGGGGTTTGCATTGTATGTTTAAGGTCCTACCAATATGTTGCATCGAGCAAACTGTTAATTAATTTTCTAGGGGAATTTTCCACCATTAACATATGAATTAAGGTTTTGCAAAAGTCCTACATCAGTTTGCCTACATGTACCTTTGACAACTGTGCATATTCATGCGCAGTCATGATTACACCTACGGGTGTGGTGGATCTGGCACTATGTTATACCCATTTACCAGCTTTTTTTCTAAGTCAGTATATTCAAGATTGTATATAGGTATTTGCCTTTGTGTACTTGCCTTAACTAAGCTGGCTTTTATTTAATTTGTGATGGACTGAGCAGTTTATAATGTATGTTGTTTCTCCCACATTTGATATGTCAGGCATTATTGGTGCACTGTAGTTGTTCTCACAGAATTGTGTTGTTTATTGAGTAACTCTCTAATGCATCACCCATTTCAAGAGGGCACCCACCTTATTGAAACCCAGTCCTCTGTCGATATTACTTGTGTCATAGAGTTATATTTTTATTTTACTTGCATTGTACATAGGATGCTCTATTTGTTAGTGCACTTTGTGTGATCAAGACTGCTTGATGGCCAAAACGCATCATAATAAGGATTTATGAAGTAATAAATCTGGTGTATCGAACTTCCCTGCTTTGTGGTTCCTGAGAGCGCGTTCATTTGTTTACTTTTATATATATATATATATATATATATATATATATATATATATATATATATATATATATATATATATATATATATATATATATATATACATATATATATATATATACATATATATACATATATATATATATATATATATATATATATATATATATATATATATATATATATATATATATATATATATATATATATATATATATATATATATTTGTTTCTCCGTTTCACCACCCGTCGCTCCTCTTTGCCTCGGGTGCCTCCTTACCGCACGGTGAGGTGCGTAAATATTGCAAAATTGATCTGTAAATATGGGAATAATAGAAATGAAATATACATTGTATTGTATTGTTGAAATTGAAATAATGCAATGTCTGTAATTAACTGCACATTAAACGGAAACAGAGTTCATAAGTTTAGTAAGCGTCTCTCCGACACTTTAAGATGGCCGTCACAGTAATGCAGAAAATTCACTGTGCCTTCTTTTATGTTCATTGATTTTAATCACGTGAAAATGTTATGTTGTAAACTTATTTAAACAGTTTGAAAGCTTGTATCTATCGACGAAGGCGGCAACGCCGAAACGCGTTTGTTGATACGATTGTGCAGCGCCAAAAGAATAAACTATGGCAGTTTAAAACGACGTCAAAGTGCTGCGAGTGCCCTTAATTGCGGAATGGACCAGGGAGTGTGGACCGTGTGTGTTTAAAAAAACATATATATATATATATATTCACTGAAAAAAACATAGGTTTCACACCAGTTATAGTTAGGTGGAAATTTTACTCGCATAAAACCATTGAAATTCCCACGTTATAGTTAGTTGGACTTACTATAACTTGCGCGTGCAATGCACTGCTGATGACGTCACATATTACATCACTCATGACATGGTCAGTGACATCACTCATGACATCACTGATGACATCTCAAATGACATCACTGATGACAACATCCTTGTGACAAAGTGGCAGACCTTCTATCAGCATAAAATAACCTTTGGCACACACATTCAAAAATAGAAACTAACATTTTCTTAAAAAAGGAGAAACCAATACCAATTACAACAACTTTTTAGGTAATTCCAACATCTACATACACATCCACTCATTCACCAACAGTTCTATATAGTCACTCATGCATGTACTTACTCATCATATGTACTCATACACCTATACATCCAGTTACACACTAATACTCATCCATATAGTTACTCACACACAAATTCACACATGCAAATAAACTATCAAAAAACCATTTACTTGGTTATACTGCTATATACACACCACTACACATACTTCTACAGAAACGGAAACATATTTACTCTCTTAAACAATCAATTATAAACACACATACTCACTAACCCACCCATACACACAATCATCCACCCATACAGTCTTGCACACATGCTGTCTTCAAAATACATACAAATAGTGGGTCACTCATTCATGCATCTGTGCTCTAAGTAATATCGCCCACCGAACCATACAGACACTGATACTGAAACTCAAAAAAACAACTAATAACCCATATACACACTCATGTAGCTACTCACCAACCCATGCAGCCACTTATACACAAAGTGAGACACAGATACAGATATTTAAATATTTAAACATTACTCGCTAATATATGTATTCACTAAGATACATTTAATAAGTCAGTTAACCAAACAATTTTACACAAAAAAAATCCATTTAGACATTTATTTACCCATTTATTCTTCCATCAACCTTTAGATATACATATATAAAAAATATTTATTTTTCAGAAAGATACACATTCACTGGATGATGTCATCAGTGATGTCATTTGAGATGTCATCAGTGATGTCATGAGTGATGTCACTGACCATGTCATGAGTGATGTAATGTGACGTCATCAGAAGTGCATTGCATGCGCAAGTTATATTGAGTCCAACTAACTATAACGTGGGAATTTCAATGGTTTTATGCGAGTAAAATTTCCACCTAACTATAACTGGTGTGAAACCTATGGTTTTTCAGTGAATTTAATAGGTTTTGTAAATGCTAATTCCTAACTATAACTGGTGTGAAACCTATGGTTACCACTTTATTCCAATCAAGATGACTTCAGGTGTGCCATACTTTTGTCATAAGTAAGACTGTTAGCGTTCTAATTGTTCTTTAGAACACTCTGGGACATTCTGTCATTGGGCTATAGTTGGGCTACATCTGGCTGATATTTGGGCTCTTTTGTCTCTGGTGGCCATATTGGGCGACTGCATATCAGAATTTATTTAATGACATATAAGAGGATTTGAGAAGTCACTCAAAATGTGCCCTCATTTTTCTTTCTTCAGCACTAATCATAATTTCTATGGCAAAATGAACCCCCTCATTTTGTTCCTTTGCAAATTAAATGTTTTAAGTGTTAAACATTCAATTTGCAAAGGAACAAAATTCCAATCAAGATGACTTCAGGTGTGCCATACCTTTGTCATAAGTAAGACTGTTAGCACTCTAGTTGTTCTTTAGAACACTCTGGGAGATTCTGTTATTGGGCTATAGTTGGGCTACATCTGGATGATATTTGGGCTACATTTGTTTTTTTTGTCTCTGGTGGCCATCTTTGGGCTACATTGGGCTACACTGGGCTACATTGGGCTACATTTGGGCTCTAACATATATATAGCCCAATGTAGTCCAATATATATTTTTTCAAAGTTAATTTTTGTAAAAACCACTGGAGCACATATCTTGAGACATAACAAAGGCACATCGGGCTACCAGTCCCTACAATTTTGCCAAGTTTGGTGGAAATCCATTCAGCCGTTCGGGCTAAAAGTGAGGTTGACGGCCCTATGGAAATTAACATGGGGAAAACAAGTTTTGGGACCCCCCTTTTATCTCGGCCCCTGATTGACGAATCCCCCCAAAACTTCCAGGGACGGACCAGAGCTCTGCGAGGCAAATTTGACGACATTTTCAGGCAGATTCGACAACCGGCGCCAAAGTTATTCACAATAGAATTTTGAGATTTTGCATTAAAAAAAATCCTAACTATAACTACCTACTGGCGACCGCCAGTAGGTAATATATATATATATATATATATATATATATATATATATATATATATATATATATATATATATATATATATATATATATATTACCTACTGGCGGTCGCCAGTAGGTATATATAGTTAGGATTTTTTCTCTATGGGATTTTTGAAAATTCTATGTCTAATAACTTTGGCGTTTGTGGACGGAATTGGCTGAAATTTTCAGGAAAATGGAACATTTTGTTTCTGAGCAGCCCCTGACAATTTGGGGGTGTTTCATCAAGGGGGGGCCGAGAAAAAAGGGGGGTCCCAAAACGCGTTTTTCCCATGTTAATTTCCATAGGGCGGTTGGCCTCACTTTTAGCTCGAACGGCTGAATGGATTTGCACGAAACTTGGCAAAATTGTAGGGACTGTTAGCCCGATGTGCCTTTGCTAGGTCTCAATATATGTGCTCCAGTGGATTTTGAGTAATTTAGGTTCAAAAAAAGATATATATCTGGGCGGAGCCTAACCACACATCTGATCTGATTGGCTGTCAGCACTTCATCCAAGAAGTGTTGGCAGCCATCTTGGGACCAATATACATGATAGCACCTCATTAAAAAGCATTGTAGTTAATAGAGGGTTTTAGGACTTTAGTTACATTATTAATCATTTGTTGATGGTACCATACTCGTTTTAGGAATTGTGGTGGGTTCTAAGGTGATTTTACCATGTGAAAAAACCTTCTGCTGTGATATCATGAATATTGTTTGAAAGAAAACTAATATCTCATGATTTTCCCACAGTGGTTTGGAAGGGGATCTATAAGCTAAACTGAAAGCATATTTTCTGTAAATTCACATTATCTTTCTCAGTCATGTGAAAATGAAGTCTGACATTCTCAGTAAAACATGTACACCTACTAAATCCTTCACACAACAAGGACAGAGTCAGTTGATTCCTTTGTGTTCTACTGCAGCCTCCTAGAGTGTTCTAAAGAACAACTAGAGCGCTAACAGTCCTACTTATTACAAATGTATGGCACACCTGAAGCCATCTTGATTGGAATAAAGTGGTAACTCTTAAAACATTTAATTTAAAAAGAAACAACATGAGGGGGTATATTTTGCCATAGAAAGTATGATTAGTGCTGCAGAATGAAAAATTAGGGCACATTTTGAGTGACTTCTCAAATCCTTTTCTATTTCATTAAAACATTCTGACATGCAGTCTCCCAAAATGGCCACCAGAGACAAAAGAGCCCAAATGTAGCCCAAATATCACCCAGATGTAGCCCAAGTATAGCCCAATGACAGAATGTCCCAGAGTGTTCTAAAGAACAACTAGAGCGCTAACAGTCCTACTTATTACAAAGGTATGGCACACCTGAAGCCATCTTGATTGGAATAAAGTGGTAACTCTTAAAACATTTAATTTAAAAAGAAACAACATGAGGGGGTATATTTTAACATAGAAAGTATGATTAGTGCTGCAGAATGAAAAATTAGGGCACATTTTGAGTGACTTCTCAAATCCTTTTCTATTTCATTAAAACATTCTGACATGCAGTCTCCCAAAATGGCCACCAGAGACAAAAGAGCCCAAATGTAGCCCAAATATCACCCAGATGTAGCCCAAGTATAGCCCAATGGCAGAATGTCCCAGAGTGTTCTAAAGAACAACTAGAGCGCTAACAGTCCTACTTATTACAAAGGTATAGCACACCTGGAGCCATCGTGATGGGAATAAAGTGGTAATTCTTAAAACATTTCATTTAAAAAGAAACAAAATGAGGGGGTATATTATGCAATAGAAGGTATTATTAGTGCTGCAGAAAGAAAAATTAGGGCACATTTTGAGTGACTTTTCAAATCCTCTTCTATTTCATTAAAAAATTCTGACATGCAGTCTCCCAAAATGGCCACCAGAGACAAAAGAGCCCAAATGTAGCCCAAATATCACCCAGATGTAGCCCAAGTATAGCCCAATGACAGAATGTCCCAGAGTGTTCTAAAGAACAACTAGAGCGCTAACAGTCCTACTTATTACAAAGGTATGGCACACCTGAAGCCATCTTGATTGGAATAAAGTGGTAACTCTTAAAACATTTAATTTAAAAAGGAACAAAATGAGGGGGTATATTTTGCCATATGAATTATGATTAGTGCTGCAGAAAGAAAAATTAGGGCACATTTTGAGTGACTTCTCAAACCCTCTTCAATTTCATTAAAAAATTCTGACATACAGTCTCCCAAGATGGCCACCAGAGACAAAAGAGCCTAAATGTAGCCCAAATATCACCCAGATGTACCCCAAGTATAGCCCAATGACAGAATGTCCCAGAGTGTTCTAAAGAACAACTAGAGCGCTAACAGTCTTACTTATGACAAAAGTATGGCACACCAGAAGCCATCTTGATTGGAATGAAGTGGTAAGTCTGAAAACACTCAATTTAAAAAGGAACAACATGAGGGGGTTAATTTTGCCATAGAAAGTATGATTAGTGCTTCAGAAAGAAAAATTAGGGATCATTTTGAGTGACTTCTCAAATCCTCTTCTATTTCATTAAAAAAATTCTGACATGCAGACTGAAACATGCACTTTGAATACCAGCAGCAGACGTCCCTGGTGAGCAGTAGCTTTACTACAGTGATCTAAAGTGCAACTAGAGTGCTAACATTCAGAATTTATGGCAAATGTGTGACACATCTGAATGCCTTCTTGATGGAACCAAAGTAAACAAGCATTGAAAATGCAATAGATCTCGCCCTCGTTTAAGTTAAAGCCACTCTGTTTGTAATGAGGTGGCTTTTTAGCTTTGCTTTTATTTGTGTTTTTTCAACTTTCATGTAAATAACATGCATCTGTATGCATATAAGTATATGTATGCATGCATTTATGTTTGTATTTATATAGATATACAGATGATATATGTTTATATATGTATGTATATATATATATTCACTGAAAAAACCATAGGTTATAGACCATATATAGTTAGGAATTAGCATTTACAAAACCTTGAAAATTCACTGAAAAAACCATAGGTTATAGACCATATATAGTTAGGAATTAGCATTTACAAAACCTTGAAAATTCACTGAAAAAACCATAGGTTATAGACCATATATAGTTAGGAATTCGCATTTACAAAACCTTATTTTACTCACACAAAACCATTGAAATTCCATATATAGTTAGTTGCACTAACTATATATCGCGCACCCGCAATCCACTGCTGATGATGTCACATATTACATCATTCATGACATGGTCAGTGACATCACTGATGACATCACTGATGACATCTCAAATGACATCACTGATGACATCACTGATGACAACATCCAGTGACTGTATGTTTCTGTAAAGTTAAAATATGTCTTACATATTGAAGAATGAGTGGATGTATAAGTGTCTGGATGAAGGATTTAGTAGGTGCATGACTGACTGTATGAGTGAGTGATTAAATGTGTCTCACTGAGTGCATGGGTTAGTGACTAAACTGTCTTAATTTGTGCATCATTATGTCTGTTGTTCTGTAAACTGTTGCATGTGTTGATAAGTAGCTATAAGAGTAACTATATGGGTTATTGATTGGTTGCCCAAGTATTTGTATGGGAGACTGAGTGTGTGTGTGGGTGGCTGGGAGGTGTATGACTCTGTGCATAGATGTGTGAGCAGTTGATTCATTAGATGTATGGTTTCAAAAGTGCATGTGGAAACAGCTGTATGGGCGGTTGACTGTGTGCATGAGTGTATTGGTGAGTGAATGGATATCTCAGTGCTACATGTCAAAGTAAGTACATATGTAAAACACAGTACATGTGAGAGTTGACATATATAAATAACTGTGCATAAGAGCCAGTGAATGTGTGAGTGGCTGTATGGATCATTGTGAACTTGTATCAGGGATTGTATAAGAGAGTAAATATGTGTTAGTATATGTTTGAATAAGTAAAGTTTGTATAACTGTATAGTTGAGGAAATGGAGGTGTGATTGATTCTTTGCATGACTGACTAGGTGTGTGAGTAACTCCATGGATGAGTGACAGTCTTTGAGTGTCTGTTTACACTGATTGTATCTAAGGTTATATTAGAGTCTGAAGAGGTTCATCGTATTATCACATGAATGATATCATCAGTGATGTGATCAGTAATGTCAAATGAGATGTCATCAGTGATGTCATCAGTGATGTCATTTGAGATGTCATCAGTGATGTCATTTGAGATGTCATCAGTGATGTCATCAGTGATGTCACTGACCATGTCATGAATGATGTAATATGTGACATCATCAGCAGTGGATTGCGGGTGCGCGATATATAGTTAGTGCAACTAACTATATATGGAATTTCAATGGTTTTGTGTGAGTAAAATAAGGTTTTGTAAATGCGAATTCCTAACTATATATGGTCTATAACCTATGGTTTTTTCAGTGAATATATATATATATATATATATATTACCTACTGGCGGTCGCCAGTAGGTATATATAGTTAGGATTTTTTCTCTATGGGATTTTTGAAAATTCTATGTCTAATAACTTTGGCGTTTGTGGACGGAATTGGCTGAAATTTTCAGGAAAATGGAACATTTTGTTTCTGAGCAGCCCCTGACAATTTGGGGGGGTTTCATCAAGGGGGGGCTGAGAAAAAAGGGGGGTCCCAAAACGCGTTTTTCCCATGTTAATTTCCATAGGGCGGTTGGCCTCACTTTTAGCTCGAACGGCTGAATGGATTTGCATGAAACTTGGCAAAATTGTAGGGACTGTTAGCCCGATGTGCCTTTGCTAGGTCTCAATATATGTGCTCCAGTGGATTTTGAGTAATTTAGGTTCAAAAAAAGATATATATCTGGGCGGAGCCTAACCACACATCTGATCTGATTGGCTGTCAGCACTTCATCCAAGAAGTGTTGGCAGCCATCTTGGGACCAATATACATGATAGCACCTCATTAAAAAGCATTGTAGTTAATAGAGGGTTTTAGGACTTTAGTTACATTATTAATCATTTGTTGATGGTACCATACTCGTTTTAGGAATTGTGGTGGGTTCTAAGGTGATTTTACCATGTGAAAAAACCTTCTGCTGTGATATCATGAATATTGTTTGAAAGAAAACTAATATCTCATGATTTTCCCACAGTGGTTTGGAAGGGGATCTATAAGCTAAACTGAAAGCATATTTTCTGTAAATTCACATTATCTTTCTCAGTCATGTGAAAATGAAGTCTGACATTCTCAGTAAAACATGTACACCTACTAAATCCTTCACACAACAAGGACAGAGTCAGTTGATTCCTTTGTGTTCTACTGCAGCCTCCTAGAGTGTTCTAAAGAACAACTAGAGCGCTAACAGTCCTACTTATTACAAAGGTATGGCACACCTGAAGCCATCTTGATTGGAATAAAGTGGTAACTCTTAAAACATTTAATTTAAAAAGAAACAACATGAGGGGGTATATTTTGCCATAGAAAGTATGATTAGTGCTGCAGAATGAAAAATTAGGGCACATTTTGAGTGACTTCTCAAATCCTTTTCTATTTCATTAAAACATTCTGACATGCAGTCTCCCAAAATGGCCACCAGAGACAAAAGAGCCCAAATGTAGCCCAAATATCACCCAGATGTAGCCCAAGTATAGCCCAATGACAGAATGTCCCAGAGTGTTCTAAAGAACAACTAGAGCGCTAACAGTCCTACTTATTACAAAGGTATGGCACACCTGAAGCCATCTTGATTGGAATAAAGTGGTAACTCTTAAAACATTTAATTTAAAAAGAAACAACATGAGGGGGTATATTTTGCCATAGAAAGTATGATTAGTGCTGCAGAATGAAAAATTAGGGCACATTTTGAGTGACTTCTCAAATCCTTTTCTATTTCATTAAAACATTCTGACATGCAGTCTCCCAAAATGGCCACCAGAGACAAAAGAGCCCAAATGTAGCCCAAATATCACCCAGATGTAGCCCAAGTATAGCCCAATGACAGAATGTCCCAGAGTGTTCTAAAGAACAACTAGAGCGCTAACAGTCCTACTTATTACAAATGTATAGCACACCTGGAGCCATCGTGATGGGAATAAAGTGGTAATTCTTAAAACATTTCATTTAAAAAGAAACAAAATGAGGGGGTATATTATGCAATAGAAGGTATTATTAGTGCTGCAGAAAGAAAAATTAGGGCACATTTTGAGTGACTTTTCAAATCCTCTTCTATTTCATTAAAAAATTCTGACATGCAGTCTCCCAAAATGGCCACCAGAGACAAAAGAGCCCAAATGTAGCCCAAATATCACCCAGATGTAGCCCAAGTATAGCCCAATGACAGAATGTCCCAGAGTGTTCTAAAGAACAACTAGAGCGCTAACAGTCCTACTTATTACAAAGGTATGGCACACCTGAAGCCATCTTGATTGGAATAAAGTGGTAACTCTTAAAACATTTAATTTAAAAAGGAACAAAATGAGGGGGTATATTTTGCCATATGAATTATGATTAGTGCTGCAGAAAGAAAAATTAGGGCACATTTTGAGTGACTTCTCAAACCCTCTTCAATTTCATTAAAAAATTCTGACATACAGTCTCCCAAGATGGCCACCAGAGACAAAAGAGCCTAAATGTAGCCCAAATATCACCCAGATGTACCCCAAGTATAGCCCAATGACAGAATGTCCCAGAGTGTTCTAAAGAACAACTAGAGCGCTAACAGTCTTACTTATGACAAAAGTATGGCACACCAGAAGCCATCTTGATTGGAATGAAGTGGTAAGTCTGAAAACACTCAATTTAAAAAGGAACAACATGAGGGGGTTAATTTTGCCATAGAAAGTATGATTAGTGCTTCAGAAAGAAAAATTAGGGATCATTTTGAGTGACTTCTCAAATCCTCTTCTATTTCATTAAAAAAATTCTGACATGCAGACTGAAACATGCACTTTGAATACCAGCAGCAGACGTCCCTGGTGAGCAGTAGCTTTACTACAGTGATCTAATGTGCAACTAGAGTGCTAACATTCAGAATTTATGGCAAATGTGTGACACATCTGAATGCCTTCTTGATGGAACCAAAGTAAACAAGCATTGAAAATGCAATAGATCTCGCCCTCGTTTAAGTTAAAGCCACTCTGTTTGTAATGAGGTGGCTTTTTAGCTTTGCTTTTATTTGTGTTTTTTCAACTTTCATGTAAATAACATGCATCTGTATGCATATAAGTATATGTATGCATGCATTTATGTTTGTATTTATATAGATATACAGATGATATATGTTTATATATGTATGTATATATATATATTCACTGAAGAAACCATAGGTTATAGACCATATATAGTTAGGAATTAGCATTTACAAAACCTTGAAAATTCACTGAAAAAACCATAGGTTATAGACCATATATAGTTAGGAATTAGCATTTACAAAACCTTGAAAATTCACTGAAAAAACCATAGGTTATAGACCATATATAGTTAGGAATTTGCATTTACAAAACCTTATCTTACTCACACAAAACCATTGAAATTCCATATATAGTTAGTTGCACTAACTATATATCGCGCACCCGCAATCCACTGCTGATGATGTCACATATTACATCATTCATGACATGGTCAGTGACATCACTGATGACATCACTGATGACATCTCAAATGACATCACTGATGACATCACTGATGACAAAATCCAGTGACTGTATGTTTCTGTAAAGTTAAAATATGTCTTACATATTGAAGAATGAGTGGATGTATAAGTGTCTGGATGAAGGATTTAGTAGGTGCATGACTGACTGTATGAGTGAGTGATTAAATGTGTCTCACTGAGTGCATGGGTTAGTGACTAAACTGTCTTAATTTGTGCATCATTATGTCTGTTGGTCTGTAAACTGTTGCATGTGTTGATAAGTAGCTATATGAGTAACTATATGGGTTATTGATTGGTTGCCCAAGTATTTGTATGGGAGACTGAGTGTGTGTGTGGGTGGCTGGGAGGTGTATGACTCTGTGCATAGATGTGTGAGCAGTTGATTCACTAGATGTATGGTTTCAAAAGTGCATGTGGAAACAGCTGTATGGGCGGTTGACTGTGTGCATGAGTGTATTGGTGAGTGAATGGATATCTCAGTGCTACATGTCAAAGTAAGTACATATGTAAAACACAGTACATGTGAGAGTTGACATATATAAATAACTGTGCATAAGAGCCAGTGAATGTGTGAGTGGCTGTATGGATCATTGTGAACTTGTATCAGGGATTGTATAAGAGAGTAAATATGTGTTAGTATATGTTTGAATAAGTAAAGTTTGTATAACTGTATAGTTGAGGAAATGGAGGTGTGATTGATTCTTTGCATGACTGACTAGGTGTGTGAGTAACTCCATGGATGAGTGACAGTCTGTGAGTGTCTGTTTACACTGATTGTATCTAAGGTTATATTAGAGTCTGAAGAGGTTCATCGTATTATCACATGAATGATATCATCAGTGATGTGATCAGTAATGTCAAATGAGATGTCATCAGTGATGTCATCAGTGATGTCATTTGAGATGTCATCAGTGATGTCATTTGAGATGTCATCAGTGATGTCATCAGTGATGTCACTGACCATGTCATGAATGATGTAATATGTGACATCATCAGCAGTGGATTGCGGGTGCGCGATATATAGTTAGTGCAACTAACTATATATGGAATTTCAATGGTTTTGTGTGAGTAAGATAAGGTTTTGTAAATGCAAATTCCTAACTATATATGGTCTATAACCTATGGTTTTTTCAGTGAATTTTCAAGGTTTTGTAAATGCTAATTCCTAACTATATATGGTCTATAACCTATGGTTTTTTCAGTGAATATATATATATATATATATATATTCACTGAAAAAACCATAGGTTTCACACCAGTTATAGTAAGCAGGAAATTTTACTGACATAAAACCATTGAAATTCCCACGTTATAGTTAGTTGGACTCACTATAACTTGCGAGCCTGCAATGCACTGCTGATGATGTCACATATTACATCACTCATGACATGGTCAGTGACATCACTCATGACATCACTGATGACACCATCCAGTGAATGTGTGTCTTTATGAGAAATAAATAAATAAATATGTTTTATATATGTATTTGTAAATTTCCTGCTAACTATAACTGGTGTGAAACCTTTTTTTTTTCAGTTAATTTAATAGGTTTTTTAAATGCTAATTCCTAACTATAACTGGTGCGAAACCTATGGTTTTTTCAGTGAATTTCATAGGTTTTTTAAATGCTAATTCCTAACTATATATAGGGCCTCAAACCTATGAAATGTGATATTTTTTATAATGAATCCTATATTGTACATTTATATAATACAAACTTTTCTTTTTTTGCCCTGGAACGCTCCCGGTGCGCGCCCCGGTGAACGCACCGGAAAGCGCAGTTTTCTGGCACGCCCCGGGGCACGCACCGGTGAGCGTCCCGTTAGCGCTATTGCCACGAACGAAAACATTATCGTGACGTATCGCGCAGCCGCGTCCGCGTGATACGCACGCCGTAAGCACACCCGGAAGCACTTGAGCGAATACGATCGCGCAACGTAAGCATAAGTTCAAGTTCAAGTTCAAGTTCAGGAATTTATATAGCGCACTACTCACCCAGAGGGTCTCAAGGCGCTTGGGAATGGGTATTCATTATTTATCGAAAAGCCAGGTTTTAAGTTCTTTTTTGAAGGAGATGTGGTTCTGTGTAAGACGGAGGTGAGTGGGGAGTGAGTTCCAGGTCTTGGCTGCTAAGTAGGAGAAGGATCTACCTCCCATGGTGGATCTTTGGATACGTGGAACTGCAGCGCGGCCTTGATTGGAGGATCTTAGTTGGCGGGCGGGTGTGTAGAAGGATAGCCGAGTGTTGAGGCATTCGGGCCCTAGTTTGTAGAGGGCCTTGTGTGCGTGGGTGAGGATACGGAATGTTATTCTCTTGTTGATGGGAAGCCAGTGGAGGTCTTTCAGGTGGCTGGTAATGTGATCTTGACAAGGGATGTCCAAAATGAGTCTCGCTGATGCGTTTTGGATGCGTTGGAGTTTTTTCTGTAGTTTAGCTGTAATTCCGGCGTTGAGGGTGTTTCCGTAGTCTAGTCGACTCGTAACCAGTGCGTGGGTGACAGTCTTTCTTGTCTCTGTGGGGATCCAGTGGAAGATTTTTTTGAGCATACGAAGTACGTTGAAGCAGGAGGATGAGACGGCGTTGACTTGTTTGGTCATCGAGAGTGAGGAGTCTAGAATGAAGCCAAGGTTACGTGCGTGGTCTGTGGGTATGGATGCTGAGCCCAGATCCGAAGGCCACCATGAGTCGTCCCAGGCAGAGGGGGATGATCCTAGGATGAGCACTTCCGTTTTGTCTGAGTTGAGTTTTAGGCGGCTGTGTTTCATCCATATGGCAACTTCTTTCATGCCTTCGTGAAGATTGGTTTTGGCGGTGTTGGGATCTTTGGTGAGGGAAAGGATCAGCTGGGTGTCGTCGGCGTAGGAGATGATGTTGAGGTTATGTTGACGTGCGATGGAAGCGAGTGGACTCATGTAAACGTTGAAGAGGGTGGGACTGAGTGATGATCCTTGTGGTACACCGCAGATGACTTCAGTGGCCTCTGATTTGAATGGAGGAAGTTGGACTCTCTGAGTTCTCCCAGCTAGGAATGAGATGATCCAGTCCAAGGCTTTTCCTTTTATGCCGATGTTGCTGAGGCGTTGTAAGAGGGTGCTGTGACAGACAGTGTCGAAGGCGGCGGAGAGGTCGAGTAGAATGAGGGCCACTGTTTCTCCGTTGTCCAGTAGTTTTCAAATGTCGTCTGTTGCTGCGATGAG
Source organism: Lissotriton vulgaris (assembly GCF_964263255.1). NCBI lineage: Eukaryota > Metazoa > Chordata > Amphibia > Caudata > Salamandridae > Lissotriton > Lissotriton vulgaris. The sequence continues at coordinate 659,978,620 of NC_141689.1, forward strand.
GGTGGTTTCGGTGCTGTGTTTGGCTCGAAAGCCGGACTGTGAGGGATCGAGGGAGTTGTTGGATTCGAGGAAGGTGGCGAGTTGGCTATTGACGGCTTTCTCGATGACTTTGGCCGGGAATGGGAGGAGGGATATGGGGCGGTAGTTATTAAGTTCAGAGGGGTCTGCTGTGGGTTTCTTCAGGAGGGCGCTGACTTCGGCATGTTTCCAGCTTTCTGGGAAGGTAGCAGAGTTGAAGGAGCAGTTGATGACATCACGGAGATGGGGTGCGATGATGGAGTCTGCTTTGTTGATGATGTGGTGGGGACATGGGTCGGTTGGCGAGCCAGAGTGGATGGAATTCATTAGGCGGATGGTGTCTTCAGTGGTGATTGGGTTCCAGGCGCTGAGGGTGTTAGAGGGCGGTTTAGGTTCAGAGGGGGGTGGAGAGGATTGTTCGTTGGAACTGTTTTCGAAGCTGTTATGTATGTCGGCAATTTTGTTGTAGAAGAAGGAGGATAACAAGTCGCAGAGGTCTTGGGAGGGAGTGATGTCGTTTGAGGCTGCGGTGGGGTTGGTGAATTCTTTGACGATGTTGAATAGTTCCTTGCTGTTATGGGCGTTGTTGTCGAGTCGATTCTTGAATGCTGATTTCTTAGTGGATCGAATCATCTGGTGGTGTTTGCGGGTGGCTGTCTTAAAGGTGGTCATGTTGTCGGAGGTTGGGTTTTTTCTCCATGTTTTCTCGAGAGCACGGCAAATCTTCTTGGATTTCTTAAGGTCATCCTTGAACCAGGGGGCCTTTTTGCTGTCTTGTTTGGTGTGATGGTTTTTCAAGGGTGCTAATTCGTCAGCGCTGTGAGTGATCCATTGTTTGAATTTGATGGCAGCTTGGTTTGGGTCCGATGAGAGGGCGGGTGGGTTTTGGTTGAGCGATGTGAGGAGTTGGTCGGTGGTGATTTTGGTCCATTTTCTTCGGGGAATAGGTTGTGGGGGGTTGTGGGTCGATGTGGTTTTGTAGTTAAAGTGAACGCAACTGTGGTCCGTCCAATGGAGAGCTGTGGTGCGAACGAAGGAGATGTGTTTGCTGGAGGTGAAGATTGGGTCGAGCGTATGTCCGGCTACATGGGTGGGGGTGTCAACTAGTTGTTTGAGGCCGAGATTGGCCAGGTTGTCGAGAAGGGTGGTGGTGTTGCTGTCGTTTTTCTTTTCCAGGTGGAAGTTGAGGTCTCCTAGTAAAATGTAGTTCTCGGAGGCGAGGGCATGTGGACTGATGAAGTCAGTGATGTCTTCGCTGAATTGTTTATGGGTTCCTGGAGGCCTGTAGATGAGGGTGCCTCTGAGTGTGGTCCTAGGGTTGGTGTGGATCTGGAAGTGGATGTGTTTGGCGGTTGTAAGGTTATCGTCGGAGGTGGTCGTGATTTTGATGGTGTTCTTATGGACGATGGCGATGCCTCCTCCTGTTTGGTCGGTGTGGTCTTTACGGATGATGTTGTAATTGTCCGGGATGGCTATGGCGATGTCGGGTGTTGATGATGCGTTCATCCATGTTTCAGTAAGGAAGGCGACGTCCGGTGATGTAGTGTCGAGTAGATCCCAGAGTTCGGTGGCGTGTCTGTGGACCGATTGGGAGTTCAGCAGGATGCACTTCAGGTGGTTAGAGTCGGAGTTGTGTTTGCGGTTAGTGGATGTGGTATGGGTCTTGATGCTGGTAAATTTGCAGGAGTGGCAAGCAAAGGGACCGTGGATGTGCCCCGGGGCAGCTTCGTAGCATTGAGGTGTGCATCTGGGGTTAAGGACTAGGAGGGTGGCGGCGTCATACGTTATGCGGGATGAGTGCGGTTTGCGGGGGCCAAGGGGTCTGGCGCTGGGCGCGGGCCAGGCGCGGACGGGCTTACCTTTGGCGCACCTTCGGCGCGCATGGGGCGTGACCGCTATGCGTGAACGCTGCGCGCATAAGCATCTGTCATAAGTGGATAGTGGAGGGGGAGGGGCTATGGAGGAGCAGCTGGGAGGCAGGGGCGGGGCGTAAGTCCGGGCAGGGAGGGACAACAACAAGGCACAAAATGGCTGCAGGCCAAAAAACAAAACTGTATTGGAGGCACAACTTGATATGGATGTTGTGCACAATTGCACTATTTAAATACAGTAATCAAAAGTAGCCAGGCACAATATAATCCTGTAGGCTGCGCGTTTACTGAGTGTAGCGCGACAAAACTAATTAGGTTACCTCAAGCGCTACGAGCAGTAATTTGAAACAGACGGGCAGCTGTGAAAGTTAAGCAATAGTAGAAACGCTGCGATCTTCTAACAACAATAGCGTGCTGCAATTCCCCAAAAGCTCAAGCGCTATAGTATGTTAAATTGCAGCGGACATGCAGGCACAGTTCAAAAATAATGAGGGAGCAATGCGGGTGGGCGCAATCAGACAGGCAGGCACGTGCAAAATAATGAGGGGAAAGCGGAAGAGCGCTACGATACCACGGCAGATAGTGCTGGGAGCTGCGTGGGGAGCGACCGTAGCTGAAGGCTTCAGGGTTCAAGGTGCTTACGCAACGCGACCCGGGCGAACCCCCGGGCGCGCCCGGGGGCGCCTAGCGTAAGCGCGTCGGGTCATGTGACCTGAAAATAACACTTTTTATTGGTGCAGAACAGTTTTGGTTTCCAAATGATGAAAGCCCGGGTCATGTGACCTGAAAAAGACACTTTTCATTGGTTCAGGACAGTTTTTTTTCCAAATGATGAAAGCCCCCACCTTTTTTCCATATTCTGACTTTTTCCTTTGACTGAGGAAGACCTGTTTGGAGATCTGTGACTAATATTTTGTACTTTAAAATGGCTACAGTAGCAGCAGCAGCTGGAGCATCTGCACCACCACCACCACCACCACCAAGAGGACCACCACAACACCACAGTGGTGGAGATGAAGAAGAGGAGGAGGAGGAGTAGGAGGAGGGGAGTAGGACATTCCTACCAGAAGACAATACCCCATATAGGCCAAAGCAGCACATTGTATGGGAGTTTTTTTCCATCCCAGAGGGCAAGAAGAAAGTGAATGCGCCAAAGGTGACTTGCCAAATCTGTGGGATTGAACTTTCAAGGGGGAACCCTAATAAGAAATACTCATTTGGCAATAACACCATGATTCGGCACATGCAGCGCAAGCATCCCAATTACTATGCTGCGGCAAAGGTGAGAGAACTGGCCAGCAACCCTCCCCAATCTTCACCCAGCACCTCCAAACGAAAGCAACCCACTCTATCGGGACCAGAGACAAGGGAGATGGTCCCAAACATACAACCACAGTTTGGGGAATACAAGATCTCTTGTATATTTTGTGGTAAGACCATCACCTATGGTGAGCAAAGCATAAAGCTCATCAACCGTGCTGTTGACAACCACAATTGCCCCAAAAAACAAAAATGTTTTCCTTTTTTTTTTTGCTCCAGTTGAGCCGTTTACAATTCCCTGTTTTTTGTTTCTCCCCATAAAAATAACAAAAAAAATATAAAATTGTTCATAAAAGCCAAAAAAGTACAAAATGTTCAAAATTTTTTTTTTAAAAATATAAAACAACAAAAAGAAGAAAAAAAGCAGTTCTTTTTAGAACTACCTCCAATTTATAAAAAAAAGGCTACATTTTTTTAAAACTCTGTCATTCTTTTTTCCCCATGGTACGCTCCCCGGTACGCTCCCCGGTGCGCGTACCGGGCGCTCCCCCTGCGCAAATCGAAAAAAAAACAAACATTTTTTTTGTCCGGCGGGGCCCTTTTATAGCCCCACATCAAACCTAGGGGGTCGGGGGGTCTACCCTGCCCCCTTATGGTCATTTCCCCCTTTGTTTTTCCCACCTCTTGTGTCTCGATCCTACCGAGACACAAATCCATTCAGCCGTTCGGGCTGAAAGTGAGGTCGACCGCCCTATGGAAATTAACATATATTACCTACTGGCGGTCGCCAGTAGGTAGTTATAGTTAGGAATATTTTCAATAGGGAAACCGCAACATTCTATTGGGAATAACTTTGGCGCCGGTTGAGGAATCTGCCTGAAATTTTCCTCAAATTTGCCTCGCGGCGCTCCTGTGCTTCCCTGAAAGTTTGGGGGGGGATTCCTCAAGCGAGGGCCGAGAAAAAGGGGGGTCCCAAAACGTGTTTTCCCCATGTTAATTTCGATAGGGCGGTCGACCTCACTTTAAGCCCGAACGGCTGAATGGATTTCCACCAAACTTGGCAAAATTGTAGGGACTGGTAGCCCAATGTGCCTTTGCTATGTCTCAAGATATGTGCTTCAGTGGATTTTGAGTAATTTAGGTTAAAAAAAATATATATATCTGTAAGCGCGCCCCGGTACGCGCACCGGGGCGCGAACCAGCGCGCTACGCGAGTTCGCGAGCAGAAAGCTGATTGGCTCTCGGGTGTCTGTAAACATTCCAAACAGTCCGGTGCGGCCGCCATCTTGTGTCTTGGTAGGATCGAGACACAAGAGGTGGCAAAAACAAAGGGGGAAATGACCAAAAGGGGGCAGGGTAGACCCCCCCTGACCCCCTAGGTTTGATGTGGGGGCCATAAAAGGGCCCGCAGGGCAAAAAAAAATAATACCGGGGAGCGTACCCTGGAGAAAAAAGAATGACAGAGTTTTTAAAAATGTAGGGTTTTTTTTATAAATTAGAGGTAGTTCTAAAAAGAACAGTTTTTTTATTCTTTTTGTTGTTTTATATTTTTTTATTTTTTTTTGAACATTTTTTCCTTTTTTTGGCTTTTCTGAACAGTTTTATATTTTTGGGGAATTTTTATGGGGAGAAACAAAAAACAGGGAATTATAAACGGCTCAACTGGAGCAAAAAAACTGGAAAAAAATAGGGTTTCTTCGGGCACTTGTGGTTATCACCAGCAATGTTGATGAAGGTAATACTCTTCTCACCATAAGTAATTGTTTTGCCACAATATATGCAAATGAATTTGTAATCACCAAACTTAGTTTGTATGTTTGGAACCATCGGACTTGCCTCTGGACCCGATGGAGTGAGTTCTTTGATTGTTGAGGTGCTGGCAGACAATTGTGGAAGGTTTCTGCACAGTTCTCTCACCTCTGCTGCAGAATAGTTATTGGGGTGCAATCGTTGCATGTGCCGAATCATTGTGTGATTCCCAAATGAATATTTTTTAGCAGGGTTCCCCCTGGATATTACAGCGCCACAGATGAGACAAGTCACCTTTGCAGCGTTTACCTTCTTTGCACCCCTTGGGATTTCAAAAAACTCCCATATAAAGTGCTCCTTAGGTTTATATGGGGCATTGTCTTCAGGCAGGAAATGCCTTCTCTGCCTTCTCTCCTCCTCCTCCTCCTTCCCCTCCTCTTCTTCTTGACCACCAATGTGATGCTGTGGTGGACCTTGTGGTGGTGGTGGTGGTGGTGCAGATGCTCCAGCTGCTGCTGCTACTGTAGCCATTTCTCTAACAATAGAAGAAGGTCTTCCTCACTCAAACAACAAAGTGAGAATGAGGAAAAAAGGTGGGGGCTTTCATCAGTTCTGAACCAATGAAAAGTGTTATTTTCAGGTTACATGACCCGGGCTTTCATCATTTGGAAACCAAAAGTGTTCTGAACCAATGAAAAGTGTTATTTTCAGGTCACATGACTCTATATGCAAATAAATAGATGTTCAATAATTTATTTGCATGTGTGAGTATGTGTGTGAGTAAATTTTGGATGACTGTTGGTGTGTAACAGGTTGTATAGGTGTATCACTACATATGATGAGTATATGTATGAGTGACTATATAGAACTGTTTGTGAATGAGTAGATGTGTATATAGATGGTGGAATTACTGAATTGGTTATTGTAACTGATATGGGTATCTCCATTTTTAAAAAAATTTTAGTTTCTATTTTTGAATATGTGTTTCAAGGGTTACATTACAGTGAAAGGAGGTCTGTCACTCTGTCACAAGGATGGTGTCATCAGTGATGTCATGAGTGATGTCACTGACCATGTCATGAGTGATGTAATATGTGACATCATCAGCAGTGCATTGCACACGCAAGTTATAGTGAGTCCAACTAACTATGACGTGGGAATATCAATGGTTTTATGTCAGTAAAATTTCCAGCTAACTATAACTGGTGTGAAACCTATGTTTTTTTCAGTGAATATATATATATAATCACTCACCCATACAGCCACTCACACAGTCATACACTCATCCATATAGCTACTCACATACCCACGTATTCACCTACAAAGTCACTTACACCCATTCACTCACCCATATAGCTGTTCACACAGACACTCACTCTCCAATGCAGTCACTCACACATCAACTCACTTAACCAAACACGTACTCAAACAGCCACTCACTCACCCATACAGTCATTTACATACCAAGCCACTCACTCATACAGCCATTCCGACACCTACTCACTCACCTATACAGTCACTACACAACCACTTAACCACCCATAGAGCCACTCACACTGCTACTCACTCAACCATACAGCTACTGGCACACCCACTCACTCACCAATACAGCCACTCACACAGAATGGGAAACAACCATTACTTTGGAGGCAATACCATGCATTACAGTGGTACACTCACCACGTAAGCATCTTCACTACTCAAGTTATTACCACAGATTTGCTTTCTCATAATATATGTTAAATCATGTACATGTAATTTGGGACTCGCTACTGGGACTCGTTAATGAGGAATCTCTATTTTCAATTGGAAAATTAGTGAATGTCTATGATTTTATTTCAAATGGCTATGATATTTCAAATGGCCATTAGTACATAACAAAATACCATTTAATCGATCTCAAACCAGTTTACTAAATCTACGCACATATGGCCCACAGTGCCTAATATTATTGAATTTAATTATTTACATGGTAAACTCTTCTTCATCACTACCTACAAACTTCACCCGCTGTTCAGACACAATTGCTAAACAGAATATATGCTTACATTGCTGGATGGTACCCAATATTCAATCCTTACATTCCAAATGCCCCCAACGTATTGCTCACCTATGCAATAACCCCATTTAAGAATTTCCTGTATGCTGTCTTCAGTACATCCTCTTGTCTTAAGAGATTCCCCCATGTTCCCTATTTACAACCCAGTACCTCTCATGCAATGCAAGGAACTTGGATGCTCATGTGCACCCAATGCCTACAATTGCCAAAAACAAGGTGTCCTACTCTGCAGAATGATTACATAAGTCACTATGCAAAAAGAAGACCTGCACATGCCCTTTCCAAAGAAATGGCAAAGGTTTATTTTTCTTAAACACACCCAAACTCAACAATATTCTCCTGGAAAAGAAGTACTGTCAGGGTTGACTGATAAACATGAAAAAGAAAATTAAAGAATGGATTTACTGTTATTTGATTGTTATAGCAGGAACATGATAATTATAATTAAAATGGAACACTTTCTAAAAATGTAGTTTGCCTAGTGTGGTGCCTTGTTCATTGCACTGACCTTCACCAACAAAGCTAGTTTTAAAATAAATATGTGCATAAAGTGTTAAATATGATTGTCTTATGTCTGCATATGGCTGGGTCGAAAATGAGGTGGCATTGTCACACAATTCCCATGAATTTATTAGAAATGTGGATTTGATCAACAAAATGTCATAATACCGATACTGATTCTTCTCATATCATCAGGAAATGATTAGTTGGGATAGCTCACAGCACCACATCTAAACTCCTAAACCTCCAGAGTTATAGGTGATGTCAGCAACCTCAAATATGGCTACCTTCTTGTTTATCACTCTTTCATGCAAACTGATTCACAAAGAGAAGAAACAATAATACATTTTCAAATGTGCATTAAAAATATCTAATCTTTGCTGATCCTTGCAAATAAAACATGGATTTAAATTATTGGAGCAAAATTATTGGAGCGATGAGACACATCATTATTATAAGCATTAATATATTGGTGAAAAACACAAATAATTAAACCATGTTGAATAATTTTAAGGTTAATAAGCTTTAATAATATATAAGTTCAGCAAACAACATGGGGCGAGACCATAACAATAATTAAAAAATCAACGCATTTACACAGAATGCCATAAAACGAAGTAGAAAGCATTTATAATTTTTGGGGACTATAAGGGAAGGGAGGAAAGGGAATGAAAGGGAGGGGACAGGAAAGGGAACTCTGCATCTGAGGATCAAATGGCTTTAATTATACATCAGAGGAAAAACAAGAAGGAATATAAATGGTACATTTCATATAGCAAACCATTATAATATTAAAATGTTTAAAAAGTGAAGAAGAAGGCTAAGAAGTTAAAGAGAAAAATTATGGACGTAGGAAATTTTCAGAACAATCTCTGGATACCTAAGTAATTGCAATCATTTTTAAATAAGCAGTAAGTGGTAATGAAAATGCATTTCTTTTCAGGCATGGATTAAAACAAGAAGCAAAAGCAGTATCCAATCTATGATAATGACATACATTGTTCCACCAAGGTTTGATTGAAAGTTTATGTGCACATTTCCAATTAAGTGTAATTTGTTGAAAAGCTAAGCCTAGCATGAGGTCAACAATCCTCATTGGTAGGGTAAAAATCCAAGGGAATCTGACAGACTGCCTGCAAAGAGAAGGGTATTGGAAAGGGGAATGTGCAGATCAAAAATAGTCAAGATTGTAAGCCAAAGTTTTGACCAAAACGAAGTGTCAAATTGACATGAGAAAAGAAGGTGGTAAAGATCAGTCGACGATTGATTTATTGTTGATTAATTCTAATATTACTCATATCTATGACTAATAGTCCTAAACTAGCGAGAGCATTGTAGGGGTACCTTTCTACCAAACACATCTGGACTGATTGAATGCCATACCTTGGTGTCATGTCTCAGGAAGCCAGCCTAAGTGCATGAACAAATGCTGTTCGTCTGAGTATGCAAGCTAACACACATCTGCCTATGCAGCTTTCTTCCTTCTTAGAATGAATGTTGGCAGGAAGTGCGTGTCAGTCACAGCTCTCAGCAGCTTCCATGATAGCTCCAGAGTGAAGTGCCTCTGGCCTGAATTCAAAACAGACGCTTTTTAAATAATAAAAGACAAAACTCATCTCATTCTGCAAGAGACACAATACAACATCTTTGCTAAGTCTGAGTAAAAGAGTTGTCTTCTACGAGCACAAAATAAACCAAGGAAATTTAGTTCTAATATGTGTCCTGAAACTTATAGTGAAGACTACAATAAACAATGTCTAAACATAATAAATGCGTGCATGGCATTTTGCTGTTTTAGTGAAAAACATGTTCAAACCACCATCTCAAAAAGATGGTAAGTTAATATTAGAGCTTGGGTTTCTGGTTGGCAGATGTATGCACCCTAAGCAGGAACCACAATCCTAGTCAGGGTAAGTCAGATACACACTAAAAGATAACCTGTACTCACAGTCTGGTAGCTTGGCACAGAGTAGTCAGGCTTATCTGAAGCGGCAATGTGTAAAGTATTTGTGCAACACACACACAGTAACGCAATGAAAACACTACAGGAATACTCCACACAGTTTTATAAAAATAGACAATAACTTTATAAATAAATCAAGAACAAAATGATGAAAATTCAATAAGTAGAAGTTGAGATATGTATTTTTAAAGAATAAAAAGGGTTCTAGTGCTTAGAAGCAAGAAGCACCATTGCGGGTTATCTGTCATGCTGGACCGGGGCAAATTCAACAGTTCAGGCTGACAATGTTGGAGCACTAGCCAGGGACAAGAGCCACACTGGCCAGTTGAACAGAGTACCTTGAACAGGATCGCAACAGCGAGATGCGGGGTCCAGATGAGCGATGCGACGAAGTCGGACCCGCAGTTGAATTGATGCGTAGATGTTCTCCGCGGAGTGCTGACAATGCATTGGTACCATAGACAAAGTACAAAGCTGAGATGCATTGGTTCTAACATGATAAAGCAAGTTTCCCCATGCAGTCAAGGGGATGCATCCATCTCTCCACACTGCTAAGGCAGTGATGTGCAGTTCCAATGCATCTGACTCTCAAGAAGATGCTTTGGTTCTGAGAGTATTGTGCCGATTCTACTCCTGCAACAGGGTCCATGCGCTCGTTCTGCTACATGCAAACTAGGGATGAGTCGATTTCTCTGGTGCAAGCAAAGGAACAGGGATAGAGACTTTGATAGCCCTGAGTCTCTGGCAAGATTCTCCTGGCGGAGAACCAGCCGAGGGAAATTTTTGCAACTGTGTTCGAATTGGCTACTTCGGACAGAACCACTGCTAAACCTGTTTCCTCCCAACCTCTGTGCGATTCTCTTAATGATTCTTTCATTAATAAGATTGCAGTTATCAAGTCCAATATTCCACCTCCCTCTCCAGCATTTATTGATATCACCCCGCCACATAACATCTGTCACCTAGATCAATTAGCGTTGCTTTCCGAAGAGACCTTTCTCTCCATCCTTCCCAGCGTCAAATCCAGATCCCCTGCGGATGTTTGCCCTGCCCACATTATGAGTCGAATCTTCCAGACTTGCCCTCTCCCTCCCTTGACCTTTCTTAATGAATCCCTCAGAAGCCGAACTGTCCCCACTCTACATAAGTCAGCAATGATTGTTCCAATCCTAAAAAAGCCTGGAGCAGACTCCACAGTATTATCCCACTACCGTCCCATCTCCCTTCTCCCTTATTTGGCTAAGGTCCTTGAGCGGCACATCACAAAAATCCTGAGTACCTTTGTTGAGGCTAGTGGGTTCCTTGCCCCCTCTCAAGCTGGTTTCCGCCCCCTTCATTCCACCGAGAAGGTGGTGGTATCCGTTATGGACACACTCAGGGAGGGGCTAGATTCCAACCTACCACAGGCGCTGATTCTCCTCGATCTCTCTGCCGCCTTCGACACGGTTGATCACACCATCCTTCTTTCCCATGTCGAGGCGGCAGGTATCGGGGGTTCCGCCCTGACTTGGGTTAGGTTGTTTCTTAATGATCGTGCCCAGGCCGTCCATCTGGCAGACTTCTCCTCATCAGCCCACAAGGTAAAATGTGGTGTTCCACAGGGCTCTTCTCTTTCCCCTCTTCTTTTCAACTTGTATATTTTCCCACTTATTTTTGCATTACAACAGATGGAGGTCACAGTGTTTAATTACGCTGATGACCTCCAGCTTATTTTTAATTTATCCAATTCTTCTTCCTCTATTTCCAACTTCCAGTCAGTGATGGTATTCATCAGGGATTGGATGAACTCTAATCATTTGAAACTCAACCCTGACAAGACCGAGCTGGTCCTGACTGGTGGCAAACTTAACACTTGGTCCTCTGTTTTTTGGCCCCCCTTACTCGGTTCTGCTCCTCTCAATTCTTCCTCTGTTAACACCCTGGGGATCACTTTGAACCAGCACCTCACTCTTCATTGACACGTGAGCATGGTGGTTTCAGCTTGTTTCTTTATCCTGCGCACCATTCGCAAAATTTCACGTTTTTTCCCACTCCCAGCCCTCAAACTTTTTCTTATGGCGATGGTACTTTCATGCTTAGACTACGGCAATGCATTATATAATGGCATTCCCATCTATGCCCTGCGCCGACTCCAGCTGGTGCAGAACCAAGCTGCCCGCTTGGTTTTTAGCTTACCCAGATCTCAGCACATCACCCCTGTCCTCTGCTCCCTTCATTGGCTCCCCATTAAAGAGCGTGCATTGTTTAAACTTGGCTGCCTTACCTTTCAGGCTCTTGCTGGGACAGCTCCGGCTTTTATTAACTCCCATATCCACCCGTACATTCCTAGCAGACACTTGCGTTCTTCCACCCTCTCTCTTTTGGTTGTCCCTCGCTTTAGGAAGAAGAGGACGGGAGGATGTAAGTTTGCTGTTCTCGCCCCGTCCTTTTGGAACTCCTTACCTCTTCCTATTCGCTCCTCGGTATCCTACATGGAGTTCCGGGGGAAGCTGAAAACTTTTCTATTTCAACAAGCCTTTTCAACCTAAGTCACTTCAGAGCTCGTAACTTGAAATTGAATTGACCCCACAGCGCCATGAAACCGTTGGGTATACGCGCGCTCTACAAATACTTTAAATTCAAATTCAAATTCAATTCGATTCAATTCAATTCAATTCAATTCAAATTCAATTCAATTCAAAAGCCAACAAGCTGGTGGAGATCAGCTTGGTTGCAGTGCATAGTCCAGCTCTCCCTTGGCATTGTCAGAGAGCAGCAGGCAGCAGGGTAAGAAGGGTATTTGAAGAGCACAGAAGCTTTCTCTTACCAGCCTTGGCTCCAGATTAGATTTAGGGGCAAACAGCCCTTTGTGTGGGGACAGGATCCTGCCTATTCAGTTATGTGTCAGCTCCTCCCTCACTTCGTGCCCAGGAAGAGCCATCAGAATGCAGATTAGTACTCAGACACACATAGCGTTCCTGTGTGTCTGGTTGTCTAGAGGGAATGCACAAAGTGTAGCTGTCATGCACATCAAACGTATATTGGAGACAGGTTGCAGGCACACAGAGCTGTGAGAGCAGAGATGTCCAATTTAAAAAAGTGGCATTTCTAAACAAGTAATGTCAAATCCAACATTCGTAGCAAAGAGGATTTGCCATTACCATTCCAAATATATAATACATGGTACTGCTACTCCTTTCCAATCAGGAATTACAGCTTAAAAGTGTATTAAGGAATTCAAAATGTTAACCTGTGAGAGAAGTATGCCTCACAGGAGTGAAAAATGAATATAGGTATTTTTCACCACCAGGACAGGCAAAACGTAGAAGTACTTGTCCTACCTTTTGCTTCCACAGCACCCTGCCTTATATGCTACCTAGGGCCTACCTTAGAGGTGTGTGATAGAAGGGGAGTCTAGGGCCTTCTCAAATGGTTTTAAAAGACAAGTTGAAGCGGTAGTAAAACAGCACATACAGGCTCTGCAGTGGCAGGCCTGAGACATGTTTAAAGGGTTACTTGTTTGGGTGGCACAATCAGTGCTGCAGGCCACTAGTAGCATTTAGATTACTGGTCCAATGCACAGTTAGTGCACTCTAGTAGGGAGTTACAGATAAAATAAACATCCCCATTGTGGATATATCCAATTCAACCATGTTTAGGAGATAAACACATGCACTTAAGCACTTGTTAGCAGTGGTAAAGTGCTCAGAGTACTAAAGCCAACAAAATCAAGGTCAGAAGAAGACGTGGAGGAAGAAAAAACATTTTGGGAGACCCTTCAGAGAGGGCCATTTTCCTAATAGTTAAAAGGGATAACTAAAATGGAGACAAAATGTAATCCCTATAACAGCATGGCAGGCAATAAATGATGGAATGGGATGCACACCCGCGTGACCACCAGTAGCAGAGATTTATTAAAGCATTCCACACATCACGTTGTTTTTCAATTTGCTGTTCTAGGTTCACCAGCTATGCCCAGATGTGGGTTTCAGGCTCACTGTGTCATTGGAACCAATCTATACCTGGCTCAAGAGCCCTAACTAGGGCTAAACCAGTCCTAAGTTGATTGTGTTCCAGTTCAGAAATGACCTGGTCTGGCAGTTAGGGCTGGACTGTTCCTATGAGGAGCAAGGTCAAGACTGATTTGCATATGGCTGGGTCCAAACTGAGGTGGCATGGTGGGTAAAACATTATGGATTGGTATGCATCCTAAAGCAACTGCCAGTGGCTGAGATTGATTCAAACATTCCATCCATCATCTTGTTGTTTTTGCATTTGCTCCCCTAGGTGCACAGGGTATGCCAAAATATGTATCCTGGGTTCCCTGTGCCACTGGAACCTAGCTATACCTGGCTGAAGATCCCTTAGTAGGTCAAAACCTATCCTAAGTTGTTTGTGTTCTTGTTCAGGGACGACCTGGCCTGACAGGTCGAGCTGGACTGTTCCAATAGGGAGCAGGGTTAAGACTGATTTGCATACAGCTGGGTCCAAACTGGGGTGGCATGGTGTGAAAAATAACAGTGGACTGGGATGCAGTCTCTAGTAAATACCAGTAACCTGAGATTAATTCAAATTCGTTACTTTTGGTATTCTTATTTTATTATTTGGCTTGCTTGTGTTTGAAGCTGTGAGTAGATTGGAGAATGAACATTCTTCAAAAAGTATTCAATAGTTTGTAACTTTCTTTCTTGAATATGTGTTTTGCGTTATTTAAGCGGAAGCCTTGTGGAGTTTTGGTTTCCATTTCTGAAGAGTGAACAAGATTCTGTGTCTTGGGAGAGAGATTTGATGTAGGCCTGTTAAAGTAATGAGATTAATTATGTTGATTTGTGGAAGACTATATACTAGCTTAGTTTTGAAAGTGAGACTGATTTGAGTTGTGTTTTTTTGGTGGGTGGTGGGTCTGTACACATAGTGGTCTAGAAAAGTCTTTTGTGATCTCATCATAGATAAGGTGAAAATTGTATTTGATAACTATGGTTTCTTAGGTATTCCTCGGGATGGAAGAGATGTGAGATGTGTTGAGAGTATTTGTGTGTATCATGGCAAACCTTCTCCATGTTGAAAACCTCTGTTGCCATAGGTGAGAACGTAGTCGTGGCACCACATGTTCAAAAGCATGGTCGGAGGTAACGCTTTACCTGGTCGAGACAAGATCTAACCACAGATTCCTTACCTTTGAATTCTCCCCAGGTGCCAGTCTGAATCCAGACATTTTTCTAACAGTACTTCTGCGCTCCGATAGAGGGCATTGAATGACTATGTAATGACATCTTCCACCAGATGCGACATCAACAGAGTCCATATGAGCCCTCCCCTGAAGCGCTGCACTGGGGCTTTTGGACGTCTCCCTGGAACTTTATCAGCTATCACTTCTTCTGGATTTTTGGCAAACCATCTTCTCTTTCTCAATTGGACAACCATTTCTAACCTCATAAGCTCGACCACTAGTATCAACTGCAAGCAATAATGTATTGGTTTGAAAATAACTCTCTTCATTGAAAAAAGGCTCTGAACTTGAACTGTGTTTCCATTCACCCAAAAATATATCACAAAAGTTACTTTTGTTAATTACTCTCTTCTTCTTACTTTTGGCCTTCAGAAAATGTATTGGCTTATCTAGTGATTGACTTCTATTTAAAACTAAAATGAACAATTTTCTATTTAATTCAAAAGCCTTCTCAACAATAGTTTCAATCTGTTTCTTCTTTTTATAAAATGCTAATCTTCTTTTATACTTCTTCACATCTTTACCAAATTTAAGACAACTCTATTATAGAACACTCTCTTTCTAATTTCTTCATACTGACTCTTCCTCCTTTTATAATACATTGTTTCTTTAGAACGTAATTCCCCATTATTTTCAATTTTTTTCCTCTTAATCTTTTTTGTTGTTGAGGCATTCTTTCTACTTTCCACAATGTGCACACTGTTTCTGGCCTTTGAAAGTTTTTTAATAAATTATTTTGTTCTCTTACCGCAAGACTTTCTCTTTTTCCCCACAAGTTGTTGTTCATCTAATTCTTGATGTTGAGCTGTCTTCAAATAATAGTCCTTTTTTGGTTGTTTCCTCTCTTCTGTTTTTCTAACCATGATAAGGTTGTATCAATGATGATAAACAACATTTGTAAAACAATATTAAAATAAATCTATAAAATATACTATTCTAATACTAAACAAACACATTCTACATAAAAAAACATTTAAACGCTTTCTTTTAAAATCACAATGAATTTACTGCAGTACACATCTACTAATTGGATAATTGTAGGAATGAATAAGTAGTGTTCAAGTACACGGACAGTGACTGGATAGTTAGAGTGCTGGTAGCTGACAGCAGGATGAATTTATAAGTGCTTATGTTTCAGCAGACTGATTAGATAAGGACATAGTTCTGTCAGAAATGATTGCAGGACTGGACAGAAACTGACAGAGTGATTGCTAACTTGCATGTCTACTACGTGCATTTTTGCACGAGTAAATCAGTGGTCTGCAGGGGGTTAGGGGACCACATATATTGTGCACATTTAGTTGTAGCACGGCCTCTCAATGCCTGAGTCATTGTAGAAGTGCATGGACATTGACTGCGTTGTTAGAGTGCTGGTAGTTCACGGCAGTGTGAGTTTATAAGTGCTTATGTTTTAGCACAGGGATTAGGTAATGGCAATGTTCTGTCATGATGATTGCAGGAGTGGACAGAGAAAGACAGTGTGATTGCTGACTTGCATGGCTACTATCTGAATTTTTGCACACCTGAATCACTAGTCTGCAGGGTGTTAGGGGACTGCATACATTGTGTACATAAGACTATAGCACTCTTGTCTTAATGTCTGAGTCACTGTACAAGTCCATGCACACAGACTGGGTAGCTAGAGTGCTAGTGCTTCACAGCAGAGTGGGTTTATAAGTGCTTATGTTTCAGCAGAGTGATTAGACAAGGATATGGTTCTGTCAGGATTATAGCAGGGGTGGACTGAGGGTAACAGAGTGATTGCTGAAGTGCATAGCCAGTACTTGGATTTAAGCAGAAGTGAATCAGTAATCTGCAGCGGGTTAGGTGACCACATAGATTATGCACATTTGACTGTACACTGCTTATCTTAATGCCTGAGTCATTGTACAAGTGCATGGACAGTCAATAGATAGGTAGACTGCTGGTAGTTGACATCAGGGTAACTTTATAAGTGCTTGTGTTTCAGCACAGAGATTAGATAAGGACATGCGTCTGTCAGTATGATTGCAGGAGTGGACAGAGACTGACAATGTGATTGGTGACTTTCCTGGCTACTACCAGGATTTTTGCAAGACTAAATCAGTAGTCTGCAGGGGATTAGGGGACTGCACACATTGTGCACATTTGACTGTAGCACTGCTTGTCTTAATGCCTGAGTCATTGTATAAGTGCATGGACAGTGACTGGATAGGTACAGTGCTAGTAGTGCACATCTGGGTTAGTTTATAAGTGCTTATGTTTCTGCACAGAGATTAGATAAGGACATGGTTTTGTCAGGATAATTGCAGGAGTGGACAGAGAGTGACAGTGTGATTACTGACTTCCATGGCTACTATCTGCATTTTTGCACAACTGAATCACTACTCTTCAGGGGGTTAGGGGACCGCATACATTGTGCACATTTGACTGTAGCACTTCTTGTCTTAATGCCTGAGTCATTGTACAAGTGCATGGACAGTGACTGAATACTAACTGGGTATTTACAAGAGTATATCAATAGTATGTAGCTTGTTAGACGTTTGCATGCATAGTGCACAGAATATCTCAGCTGTACTAGTGTTACCGTCTATGCCATTCCATAAGTACATGACTAGTAAATGGAATAATTACAGTGCTGCAAACAGAGTGCAGGGTGAATTTATAAGTGCTTAGGTATTGGTGCAGTAATAGGATAAGTAGATAGGAATGAATGGGTAATTGGAGAATTGCATGGGACAGACAGGAAGACTCTTAGTACTTGCATGAGTACTAAATGGGTTTTTACAACAGGGTATTAATAGTATGTAGCTGGTTAGACATCTGCATGCATAGTGCACAGAATAACATACCTGTAGTAGTGTTACTGGCTAAGCCATTCTATAAGTACACAACTAGTAACTGGAATAATTACAGTGCTGCAAACACAGTGCATAGACAATTTATAAGTACTTAGGTATTAGTAAATGAATAAGTGTACTGTACTCGATGAGTGATTGGAGGAGTGTCTCAGTACTGAAAGGGCAATACCTGCCCAGCAAGCAAACTTTTTATAGGATTAAAGTACTGCATAAATCTCTACTGCTACATTACCTTCCTACAACTACTTTTAATATTACACCTAGCCAAATACAAAGCAGAAACCATTCACATTTCTCTACTATAAATCTCGCCATATCAATAAAAAAAATGAGTGTCTCTCTACCACAACACTATTTACACCACATAAATTCACAGAACAAACTTCAAATTGAAACCAAACAGCAAAAATGATGTCGCATATTTTAACTATATCTCTTTTGAGACTTATAAAAACTAGTCTCATCACTAATATCTTAACTCTATATATACTAAGCATGGCCGCAAAATCCGTTCCGCTCGCGGATTTTGCGGATTTTCGGCAAATTCGCATTCCGCAAACTCCTGCGAATTTGCCGAAAATCCGCGAATCCGAGAGCAGAACGGATCCGGGGGCAAAAGTTCAAGCTTCAAGATTGTAACTATTTTAGAATGGCGCCGGCAAGCTGCCAGCTCCATTCTAAAATAGTTACTAAGTTAGCTTCAACAGGAAGCACTAATAGAAGCAACGAGTGGGGCAGAGGGCAGAATGGCACAAAAAGGAGTGGGGAAGAGGGCAGAAGGGCAGAAGGGCACAAAAACGAGTGGGGCAGAGGGCAGAATGGCACAAAAACAAGTGGGGCAGAGGGCAGAAGGACACAGAAACGAGTGGGGCAGAGGGCAGAATGGCACAAAAACGAGTGGGGCAGAGGGCAGAAGGGCACAACAACGAGCAGTCTCGCACAAAAAAAACCACGAACACGCAAAGCGCCCCATGAACACGCAAATCGCCCTGCGAACACACAAATCGCCCCGCGAACACGCAAAAAAAATCCGCAAATTTGCACAAATTCGTAGATTTTGCAAATCGCGAATTCGCAAATCCACAAATTCGCGAATCGCGTGTTCACAAAATTCACCCATACTTAATTTATACATTTCAAATTTGAAATCGACACCTAAAATTATGCACTATACCACTAATGTACATATCCACACACTGGAACAAACTGCCATAATCCGCAATCCCTATTCCAAAACACACATAATACTATACAACGTTTATATTAAACAACATTTAAAGATATTTAAAAAAACTGCAATAAATATTTCTTCATCAAAAGATATATGACTAACTTCAAATTTTATGAATGATATTTCATGTATAAAAACAAAGGCACCACATAGTACACCTCACAAATTGATAACTCACCTATAAACCCTTGCCAACTGACCTCTAACTGAACCAAAATTGCTTCTGGAATTTTCTGGTGCCTGGACTTTGCACTGTAAGTGATGGAACGGCGGATCCAGATGAGACTTCAAAAATATATTACAAATAATGTTAGCAAGTTTTTTTTAATAACACACTACTTCTAACCATACCAGTGACTAGGAAAATCTCACTGTAATAACATATTACTTTAATATTTATAAGAAATACACATTTTAATGTCACACACAACGTATAACCCAACCCCCCTTCTACGTAATGCCTATTTCCATAGTAACAGTTCATGAAACACTCAACTAAGCTCACAGGTCACAAGTTCAGCACACAATGTTGCAAATTCAAACTTCAAGTGTGCTTGACTGTCCAAAATATCAGGTAATCCTATCTAATGTAACTTTCAAACATTTTTTCGTAACCAATAAGGAACATGCTTTTTAAAGACAGAAACATGCACCCTATTTTTCACTCTATAATGTTCTGAAACAGCCAATCATTTCTCTTCTATTTTTAAAAACTACATCTTATTCACCATTTTAGAGACCTCTAATTCTACCAACTGCCTACTTCACCTACAGACATCTTTTCAGTGCATCCAGACTTCCCTTCTAGATGCTTAGAGTGTGGACTGTGGGACACAGCTATATTTTCGGGTGCAAAAGGTATGCTGAAAGCAGAGGTATTGACAAAACCTAGCTTTGCAAAATGTTGACATTAAATGGATTGGACAGAGAGGATTAAAGTGGCACCAGTTGATGCCATTGGTTAAATCCTTTTTGCATCTCTAACCCCCTGACCTCATAATTGTGCACTGTGGTTGCAATGACCTAGGCACATTGACTGGGGTGGTCTGGAAATGCTAATGAAGGACACCTTTGCAGATTTTTTGTTACTTTTCCCCCCAAACTGCCATTGTCTACTCTAACATATGCCAAAGACAGAAATAGAACTGGTCCAATCAATTTTGTCAACAGATTGAGAAAGCTAGGAAAAATCTCAATAAAGCTGTTCTGCTTATCTCAGAGATCATAGTATAGGGTCCATATACAAAAAAATCTGTGTTTTAATATGGATGGCATCTATAGGAGAGATGGAATACATTTCACAGATGAGGGAAACAGAGTCTTTCTTAATAACCTGGGACTCTGCATAGGTACTTACCAGTAGCTGCCAAATTCTTCAAATAAACACGAGGGCTCTTGTTAGAGCCACTCAAGATCCACACATATAACCTAGATTTATAATAAAAAAATCTTACATTTTTTTTGCTGGGAGTCGTGCACCCAGCGCGACTAGGAGTTGCTCACCCCTCATGTTCACACCAGGGGGCCGCGCTGGGAGTCACGTACCCCTTTCGTTCACACCAGGGGGCTGTGCTGGGAGTCACGCATTCCTCGCATTCTCACACCAGGGGGCGATGCTGAGAGTCACGCACCCCTCATGTTCACACCAGGGGGTCACACTGGGGGTCGCGCACGCCCTGTGTACAGACCAGGGGGCTGCGCTAAACATCACGCTAGGGTCGCAACTCCAACTTTTTTTTAAAAAAAGTTCTGTTTGCACAGGACGACCTGTACCCGGACAACAAGCCATTTAACATCATGAGTGAAGATCCTGATGTCACCCAAGATTGTGTTCAGAATGCTCATTCGTTAAAGGAAGTGCAAACCCCCTCCCGCAAAGGGATTGGAACTATATCCGTGCTCACAAGAAGTGAAAGAAACTCCCAGTAAAAGAATCCCAAGGGATCACCACCTAAAGTATGAACCAACCCAGAGTGAGTAATCAAGGAACCCATGTTAAAGAAGAACCAAAAGATGAAAGATAGCCATAAACCCCAAAATGTGGTAGAGGACACATCTGAAGAACAGGCAGGTCAGTAACCAAATTTTGGGGTTGGTATCTGAAGTCCATGGGAACATCTCCAACAAACACAAAATCATTGTCCAAAAGTGAAAAGCAACAGCAGCTTTGCACACGGCAGAAGCAGATTTAAACATGCCATGTAGGGACACAGAAGAGAAGGGTCAGCAGAGTAGGCTGCCCATGCCAAGATACAGACAACGTACATCTGCAAGAACCAAAAGAGAGAAAGATAAATGGCAGAAGCCTGTCTGGACCATGTAAAGCAAGAACTAGCACAAGCAGTGCTAACTCCTGCAGAGAGTAAATAAGGAACACCACCTAGGTCATGACAAGACAATGCTCCCTAGGCCGAGAACAATGCCACTTCCCTTGTGTCTGCTAGTAAAGAAGGGCACCAGATAGAGTGGAAGCAAAGAGCCGGGGCAGGAGCAAGAAGAACCAATGTGCAGCATCTTCTGATTTGCTTTGTCGCACCAAAGCATGGCATATTGGTCCCCTATAAGGATACTATTGTGTCCAAAACATATGGAGGAATACCTTTAAGGCATACAGACAAAGTACTCTGTAGGACAACCCAACAGGGCCAAAAAATAAGATGCGTCCCAAAAAACAACCAGGGATCACGACCTGTCATCAACAGGGTGAGAATGCAAGAAAAGAAAATAACTGCCGGGTCAGGAGCACCACACCAGATGTCTCTCGGAGGTGACAAGTGAAAAGAGAAAGCTAAAGGGCACCACCCTAGAATGGCTCACACCGGAAAGGAATCAATGAGACCATCCCTGGACAGACTGAGTACAGATGAAAGAAGAGGATGGTATTACAAACAGGGCTTAAGATCCGACTCCTCTCTGACTGTCCCGAAAACAGTGTAAAGCAGATTCTGTTGAGTGCCAAACAGATGGTAACCATTGAAAAGGCACATCCACCAAGGTGGATTGAACAGCTTAAGAATAACCAGAGGCACATAGTCAGGCATGATATTGA
This sequence comes from Lissotriton vulgaris, assembly GCF_964263255.1. Taxonomy (NCBI): domain Eukaryota; kingdom Metazoa; phylum Chordata; class Amphibia; order Caudata; family Salamandridae; genus Lissotriton; species Lissotriton vulgaris. The sequence continues at coordinate 660,000,370 of NC_141689.1, forward strand.
AGTGCCACTGACAGAGTCATACTTTTCGGAAATTGAGTAACCCAATCCACCCTTGAAGGCTTGGGTAAAACTTAATGTCAGGTGCAGGTGCCCACAAGGGATATTTTTACATACAACTTTGTTTGATTTCTAATAAAATAGTTCTGTGCATATTTGTAACGTATTTCTGGTCCTGAAGATGGTCTTTCTCATTGTTACAATATAATACTGAATTGTCTACAACTTTAGCCCACTTCCTATGTCAATGTTATATAGGAGTTGATCATCATATGTTCAATGACAATTTCTTCAAATTTATGAAGTAGGTTGTTGCGAAAATGAAAATGAGATGAGATTATTGTAAAGGCTAATTTTCTCATTCATTTGTATATACGTGAATTGTCTCTTGTGCCCTCAAGTTAATTATTTATATACATTTGTTTAGAAAAAGAATACACCCTTTTGTCCTATTTTGTCTTCTTTTACTTTAATGTGTTATTCAATTTTTGTTTTGATTTTTTCATTTAGAATATCTGCAAATTAAAGTTCAACAATTCATTTGATTGAGGCCACTGGTTTGGGTTCTCAAAACTATTTTGTTAGAAATCAAACAAAGTTGTATGTAAAAAGATTGCTTGTGTGTACCTGCAACTGACAGAGGCATGGCACGCCCAATGGAATCCATGGAATCGATACCACATCGAATCAGCAATTTAGCTGCCTGTCGACCATCTGGGAGTAACTGGGTAAGGTTGACCCAGGCCTTGTCCGTGAGTTAAGGGAGCAGGCACAAGATCGAATATCCCAACAGACGTAAAAAATTGCCCAGAACACAAGGGGTATTGAGTGAATGCAAAACTGAACTAGTGGCAGAAAAGAAATACCGACCAAGAGTATCACGATTCCTCGACTCCCTGTCTGCAGGGACATTTAGAAGGGTGTCCATGTCAGTGGAGGCTGTAGCAGCCAGAACCACAAAGCTGTATGGAGTAGGCCACCGGAGGAGGCTGACCGGGGTTCCAGGGGCAGGAGGGCACCTATGTTCTCTGGATTGGTCCACTGAGGCCTCTCCCGTGAAGCAGACTTAGCCCAAGACCCTAGCAAAATATCAAATAGGGCCTCACCGAAGGGAAGCACAGGCTCGGCCCCCATCTGACCCTGATGGCTCACCCCAATTAAGGGATCCAAGGCCTGCTTCACAGAAGGGAACTGCAGCTCCAGAACCACCACTACAAACCTCCTCAGAAGCTCAGCAAAGGCAGAGATAGTCGCAGTAGCTAGGATAGGAGGAGAAACCAAGCTTGAGGAGGGGGAGGACTAAAGACTACTAGCCTCACTAAGTTCAGAAACCCAATGACACTGCTAAGCAGCTTTGTTCATATCGTCATCAACTCGCCAAAAACACTGGTTTCCTGAAGTGAAAACAGCTGGGGTCTCCTCTGAAGAAAGAAGCCTGGGGTGGGTGACCAGCCTGGAGCGTCATGTAGTGCTCCTGCGTCGCTGACTACCAAAGCTGAGGACGGGGACACACTCTTCGGAGTCATGGCGAAAACCCAGGCACTACATACAAAATACAATGAGGGTCTGGGTCTGATATTTGTTATTCACAGGAACCCCGTGGACACCAGAAAAAGGCACACTGTGACATCCACAAAACATCAAGAGAGTCCAAAAATGGCCAGTGGAACTGCTCCCCCCCATCCGCATAGAAAAACAGAAAGGAAGAAAGTGATGTCCACACATCAGGTGAGGTCTTACATGCACTCTGTTGAGGTTGCATCTGGTGGACAATGTTGTTACGTTTAGTCGCTCAACACCCTCTCCTGACGCCCAAAGGAAGTGCTGTAGAAGAAACGTCCAGATCCAATTCAGAGATAAGGAATCTGTGGCTAGACATCTCTATCAGTGTTGTGTTGAACTTACTAATGCCAGAATGTCAATATTTGGAACCTTGTTCATGTCATTGGAATGCTGAGGTTCAAGGGACTTCACTTGAGCTTGAGCTTGGAGCTGGACTTGGCTGTTGGTGATGTGGGACTATCTTAAACAAATAATATTTATCTCTTAAATATTTGAAGACAACTTTATTTAGATATATTAATTCTGCGCCTGTGTTTCAGAGTCAATGTGGGACTCATGAATAGTAATGGTTGGCTGTAAGCGCTTTTAATGATGTTCGTTCGTTGGCAGGCGTTAGCCTCTTCCTGGCTCTAATAGCCTCAAGCTGGCTTACTCATGATGTGCGCCCCTATCTGAATCCTGTGCATCAACGCCTAGGCAAGACATCAGGGAAGTGCATTTTTCTTGATTCAGATAACAGTCTGGGTTTTAGCAGTACTGATAGGGATACTCAGTTCTTCAAGGTTCAAAGCAGTAGAAGATTCATGGATTATGCATCAGTCAAGGATAATGACCATGCTCTCTTACATTTGAAGAACAGCGTTTCTCCATTAGAAGAGGCTCGGATGTTCTAATGGGAGCGAGTGCAAAGTATGCTTTCGGTAGCCCTTCAGCTCTGAATCGAATCATTTAATATTCCACTTGAATGGTGCACTATAATGAAACAATTTATTTTCGCATGCCACTCTGTGAAAATTGCTCAGTACAGCCCATACAGTATACAACTCATATTTCTCTTTTCACTTGCATTTATTCATGCAGTGTTTTATTAAAAATTAAAATGAGGTAACTTCAGGGGGTAGCTTACCATAGCCCGGACATTAATCACACCCCTAGAGATTAGAGGCCCTTGATTGTTCTTCAAGCTTCATTAACGCACAAAGGGTGCGATTATCCCATTATAACCATATCCTATTTTATGGCTTAGTGCTGAATTATTGGTTTGTGAAAAAGGGTACAGCAAATTAAGATTCACACTGAGAGAAGGTAATCTATTTCCACTGCTTTGCATTTAACACATTGAGGTACGCAGCACTGGATGTAGAAATACCATCACTGTTAGAAAGCACTGGACGCTAGCTAAAGACCTCCTTTGGCTGAGCTGCCCGTTTTGCAGAATTCTATTTTCAATACCAAACGCAGCTCTTCTGATGAACGTGAAATATATTTTACCTGAACACGATACAGAAGACAACAAAAGATAATGGAAGGGCGAACACTTTATACGAAAAAACAGAACAGGTGGAAAAAAATCAGTTTTCAGCTGTTGCTACTGATTCGTTCCAGCTGATGTACTGATTTTCCCTTAGGCAAAATATTTATGGCATTGACCCTGATGACTATGTGCACGTCTCTTCAAGTATGTCCAGTAAGACTTCACGAGGAAGGCAGTCCTCCAAGAAAGGGTGCACGGTCAGCCTGGGGCACATCTCTGCCTCCAAGCATCAACCATGTAAAGGTTGGATGAGTGATAGGATTATTCTTCTACAAAGGGCTGGGAACAGCTAGGGGCTAAATGCTGATTCTGGCAGTGGTGTACCGAGATTGGAAGTAAGAGCGCAAAGCCTGCATTTTTCTTCACTTCGTGAAAGGGGTTGTGGGAATTTAAGGACACTTTATTGAGCTGAGCGGCTGCAGTGCAAAGCCAAGCTTATGGATGATATTGAGTCACACTGAACTGTAGACTTGAGTAATAGAAATGCTGCCTTGGTTCAAATGTGGAGTCGATGCCATTTTGCACGGTTTTTCTGATAACTATTTTCCATTACATATTACACGATTTGTACAGGAGCAAAATATATTCCAAACTATTGGCCTGATTTAGATTTATCGGATCTATGCAACTGTACAGTCTAAATAAGATGGTGTGGAAGCCCAGAGTTTTGGCCGCAATTCCTGCATCAGCCAAACCCTGAATCAGCCACTCAGTGGGGCATATTTCTGATCCCAAGGGGGGCAGAAACCACTAGACACCAGGGATTTCTTTTGGAGCAGTATTTTTGATGTGGGAAGAAGTGGTCCATAGGGCAAGTGTCACTTCCCTTTATGGGCTGATTATTTTGCCCATTTCTGTCCCATTCAGGGCAGATCAGCCTTAGGCTTTTAGGCTCATCTGCCTCCAAAGGGGCAGAAGCCAGTAGACACCAGGGATGTTGGTTTCATTAAGTGTTTTTTTTGGGGGAGCAGCCCCTTAGGAAAGGGTCTCTCCCCTTTTGTGAGTGAATGTTGGCTGGTGGACTGTGTGTGGACTGGCAAATTATTTGCATATGTGACTGTAATGTTTTATTTCTCCTTGTTATCCTAGTGCAAAGCTTTTGATTCCATTGATTTGATTCCTGTTTGCGGTTCCAGCAGTGGTTGACCTGCAGTTTGCGTAATTGCAATTGTTTGGTAAGAAAACCCTTTTTGTTGTGTTAACTCCAAATGAGTATTACTGTCATGCATGAATGATATTTTTGTAAGTGGTGTCATAATAGCAGTAGAGTAACTTATGTTTTGAATGTTAAATTCTCTTAGGATTTGTGCATGGGTGTAATTTGTTTTTTTTCCTAGGATATTGTTGATCTTTGCTGTGTCTGTGTAAAAAAGGTGGTGGTGAGACTAGCTGTTTCTGTCAAGTGCAGTACAAAAGGGGGTGGTGATGGACGGAGCATCCAAATCAATCAAACACTCACACCCAATCAAAAGACCTGGCTTTAATCCATCCCCTTCTTTAGCCCACTCTGCCACCCCAGTTCAGAAATGGTTATATGCAAATCAGTCTGACCCTGTGCCTCATGGGAACAGTCCAGCCCGAACTGCCAAGCCATGTCTTCCCTGGACCGGAAACAAGCTTCCGAGGACCGGTTTCTGGCATTCCAGCCGTCTTCAGCCCAGCTTGCTTGAATCCAGTGGCAAAGTGAGCGAGGGACTCACGTCTGAGCATACCATGCCACACTTATAGCGGCCAAAAGCGGTACAAAAGGGGGTGGTGATGGACGGAGCATCTGAATCAATCAAACACTCACACCCAGTCAAAAGATCTGGGTTTAATCCATCACCGTTCTTTAGCCCACTCTGCCACCACAGTTCAGAAATGGCTATATGCAAATCAGTCTGACCCTGTGCCTCATGGGAACAGTCCAGCCCGAACTGCCAAGCCATGTCTTCCTTGGACCGGAAACAAGCTTCCGAGGACCGGTTTCTGGCATTCCAGCCGTCTTCAGCCCGGCTTGCTTGAATCCAGTGGCAAAGTGAGCAAGGGACTCACGTCTCAGCATACCGTGCCACACTTCTGGTGGCTAAAAGCAGTACAAAAGGGGGTGGTGATGGACGGAGCATCTGAATCAATCAAACACTCGCACCCAGTCAAAAGATCTGGGTTTAATCCATCACCGTTCTTTAGCCCACTCTGCCACCCCAGTTCAGAAATGGCTCTATGCAAATCAGTCTGACCCTGTGCCTCATGGGAACAGTCCAGCCCGAACTGCCAAGCCATGTCTTCCATGGACTGGAAACAAGCTTCCGAGGACCGGTTTCTGGCATTCCAGCCGTCTTCAGCCCGGCTTGCTTGAATCCAGTGGCAAAGTGAGCAAGGGACTCACGTCTGAGCATACCCTGCCACACTTATGGCGGCCAAAAGCAGTACAAAAGGGGGTGGTGATGGACGGAGCATCTGAATCAATCAAACACTCACACCCAGTCAAAAGATATGGGTTTAATCCATCACCGTTCTTTAGCCCACTCTGCCACCCCAGTTCAGAAATGGCTATATGCAAATCAGTCTGACCCTGTGCCTCATAGGGAACAGTCCAGCCCGAACTGCCAAGCCATATCTTCCCTGGACCGGAAACAAGCTTCCGAGGACTGGTTTCTGGCATTCCAGCCGTCTTCAGCCTGGCTTGCTTGAATACAGTGGCAAAGTGAGCAAGGGACTCACGTCTGAGCATACCCTGCCACACGTATGGCGGCCAAAAGCAGTACAAAAGGAGTCTCTCCCCTTTTGTGAGTTAATGTTGGCTGGAGGACTGTGTGTGGACTGGCAAATTATTTGCATATGTGACTGTAATGGTTTATTTCTCTTTTATCCTAGTGCAAAGCTTTTGATTCCATTGATTTGATTCCTGTTTGCGGTTTCAGCAGTGGTTGACCTGCAGTTTGCGTAATGTCAATTGTTCGGTAAGAAAACCCTTTTTGTTGTGTTAACTCCAAATGAGTATTATTGTCATGCATGAATGATATTTTTGTAAGTGGTGTCATAATAGCAGTAGAGTAACTTATGTTTTGAATGTTAAATTCTCTTGGGATTTGTGCATGTGTGTAATTCGTTTTCTTTCCTGGGATATTGTTGATCTTTGCTGTGTCTGTGTAAAAAAGGTGGTGGTGAGACTAGCTGTTTCTGTCAAGTGAGTAGTATTGTTTTGAAGTATATATATCTTTGTGATCAAGCCACATTTTGTTTATTACATATTTTACAAAGTGTTTGTTCTTGTTGACTTGTTTTTCAACTTACGTTTATTAGTAGGGATTATGGCTAGCTGCAAATTTACTGCTCACCAGGTTCTTTGGTATGCTTTTTTTCAATCTTTCTCTGACCATGATTATGAGACTGACAGTGCATCTGAGGCCGAGGAGGAAGTGCAAGATTCTGGCAATGAATTTCCTATGAATGAGGAATCATCTGATGATGACGCAACTCTCAGTGCAGATGAAGCTACTCTCAGTGCGGAAGAAGTGCCTATTTTAGAGGACACTGATGTGTCGATGGTGCAGCAAGAGTGTTAGAAATGGGATCTCTGGTTGGCTGAGGCTTGCGCCTAAGCCAGGCAGAGACCACCAATCTAGTTGGGGCAAGGGGGTTACACTCCAAAGATAACCCCTGCTCACCCCCTTGGTAGCTTGGCATGAGCTGTAAGGCTGATCCCGGAGGCAATGTGTAAAGCATTTCTGCACGCACCCGCCAGCAACAACATCCCATGCCCCTGGCAAAAGGAACTCAACACCAGGTTATATCAAAAATAGCCTTTGTATTCTCAAAACACATTAGAATAGTAAACACATTATGTAAACTGTGCCAACTGGCACGGGGCAATATTTACAAGGGATTATGTACACCTGACAGGGTCACATGGACCACTGTCAGAATCATCACAGAGTGAACAGGGTAAAGAAATAGTAAAAGAATATATATGAACTTAGAACACAGCCAGTAATCACTAGCAGACACTATACTCAGCATCAACCTGTAATATAAATCATAACAGGCACAGGATCCCCCAAGTCTAAATATATTAGACCCTAACCACCTAAGTAATAATTAAACTAGGGGCGTAAATCAAACTGGGAAGTATAATCTCCCTAACACAAACCAAGATAGGTAAAACTACCTCATAGTCATAAATCATATTTTAGAGGTATCAAACAGTGTGCGCAAAACATACTATACACAATACATTTCCTAGCACCCAAAAAGCATTAGCACATAAATCACATTAGGGTCCTGCACCTTATCAATGTAACAATCCCCCCTGGCCAACTGGCCATCTAAAAAGGGGGCTCCAACGCCCTATGTCCGCATAGTCAGGCCTGCTGCCTAGGTTGTGGAGGTCAAGGGCGCGCCACTGCACAAAACCTAAACATTGCAGCTGCCCACTACTTGCTGGGCAGCTGAGAACAATAACATGGGGCCTAAACGCTGCAGCTGGCACTAAGTGCTGCGCAGCTGTGGAAGGCCTGGCACCTCTATGCCCCTTCGGTCCCTCACCCTAATTGGTGCAGCTGCCCACTACTTGCTGGGCAGCTGGGAAAGTCACAAATGTGGCCTGGGCTCTCACTGGGCCTTAGGAATAAATTGTGCCAACCATTGTAGCCACACAGGCTCAGTAAAAACATGAGGTATCTCTGGGTGCCATCTGGCTCTGAAAACAACTGGGGCTTCGTTGGAGCCCTCAGGCTCTAGGAATAATGGGGCAGAAATGTGGGCAAGAACATGGGTCCCTCTGGACCCGGGTAAAGCAGTAGGGCCACACGTTGGAGCCACCTAGGCTCTGGGGGCAATGGCGGGGCCTGGAACTGCCCCTGGGCCACTCTGGCCCTTTAAGAACTAATTGCGCCCAATCGGTGGAGCCGCCCGCTGGCAGACGGGCCGCTGTAACTTGGTGCCTCACTCTGGCACCAACATCACCATCTGCTCCCTTGGGGAGCGGGAGCGAAAATGCACTATGTCCCCTGCCCAGCCCTTACTTGCCGGACTCCGGCGCAGGGGACTCCTCGTCTCTGGAGGCGCAGGCTCCTCTCACAATGCGGCAGGGGGGCAGGCACCGGCAATGTGCCTCGCCCCCCCTCCCCAGGACACAAGTGGCGGCGCTTGCGGGGCTCTCTCTCCTCACAAGAGCCTCGCCCTCACAAGGCGCCAGCTTCACCCGGTCCCCCATCTCGGGACCGGGACTTGTGAGGTGGAGCCCTCAAGTCTCCAGACTAACTCCTCTTCCGGGGTTTCCTCCAGGGAGCCCCGCAACACTCATGCTGCTTACTGCTTCCGCCGGCCCAGCCGCAGGCCCCGCCCACGTCACAGGCAGCCTGCCTGACTTCCAGGTGGCTGCAGCCTGGAGGCAACAGCGGCAATCTCAGGCATCAGATGAGGGGCAGGCTCCCTCAGTACTGAAAATAAACAGCGGGGTGGGCACTCGCTCTTGGAGTTCATAAAAACGGGGTGGGTACCCGTTAATAAATTTAATAAATTCGGGCGGCTGCAATCGCGGGGTGGGCACCTCCTAATCCCCGCAATATCGCTGTTCCCTGCCTCTCCGCCGGATTTTGCGTGTGTGCGATTAACCTTTTTATTTTCTTAACTGTTTTTTGCCTTTTGATTGTGTAACTGCTGTCCCCTGCACGCTGTTGTATTGGCATTGTTGATTGTTATTTAGTCCCCCTGTGCCCGCCCCTCTCCCCGCTTCCCGCCGCTGTCCCTAGCGGCCACGCCCCTTTTCATTTTGTGCCCTCCCCGCTCCCGCCTCCCAGCTGCTCCTCCCTCACTCCCTCCCACTTGGCCATAAATGGCGACCGCGCGGCGCAGGTGAGTGTGACCTGTTCTCAGGACACCCCCGTGCCGCACGGCCACCAGCTGTGTGTGTGCCCCTCGCCTCGCTGCTGCCCGCAGCCTCGTTGTGCCTGCCTCGCTGTTCCCTGCCCCTCCGCCGGATTTTGCGTGTGTGTGATTAACCTTTTTCTTTTCCTAACTGTTTTTTGCCTTTTGATTGTGTAACTGCTGTCCCCTGCACGCTGTTGTATTGGCATTGTTGATTGTTATTTAGTCCCCCTGTGCCCGCCCCGCTCCCCGCTTCCCGCCGCCATCCAAGCGGCCATGCCCCCTTTTCGTTTTGCGCCCTCCCCGCTCCCGCCTCCCAGCTGCTCCTCCCTCCCTCCCACTTCGCCATAAATGGCGACTGCGCGTATGCGCAGCGGTCACTCGCAGCGGGCGTGCCGATTGTGCGCCGTAGGCACGCCAAAGGCAAGCCCGTCTGCTCCCGTCCGCGCCTAGACCACATCCAACGAGCAGAACCCCTGGTTCCCACCGATGCAAGTCGACCCGACAGACCTACAACGCCGCGGCCCTCAACGCACTCAATGCCGGCCGATACCCCACCTGCTGCCGAGCCGTCCCAAGACGCGTTCACTGACCCTTCACCTGCACAACCTGCAAGTTCTCCTGCCACCGAACCTGCACCACGCCCGCCAAGCCAAACTCCAGCAACCACCTCAAGGGCATCCTGCTCAACACCCGCTCCGTCCACAGACACGCCGTAGAACTCTGGAACCTCCTCGACTCAACATCACCAGACATCGCCTTTCTCACTGAAACATGGATGAACGCCTCCTCAGCCCCCGACATCGCCATCGCCATCCCGAATGGATACAAGATCATAAGGAGGGACCGCGTCAACCAGACCGGAGGAGGCATCGCCATCGTCCACAAGAACACCATCCGCATCACGACCGACGCCGACAACCCCCTCACCACCGCCGAACACCTCCACTTCCAGATTCACACCGACCCAAAGACGACCCTAAGAGGCACCCTCATCTACCAACTTCCGGGACCACGCACGCAATTCAGTGAAGACATCACGGACTTCATCAGCCAACACACCCTCCCCTCCGCCGACTACATCCTCCTAGGGGACCTCAACTTCCACCTGGAGAACAACAAGGACCGCAACACTGCCACCCTGCTCGACAACCTCGCCAACCTCGGCCTCAAGCAACTGGTCAACACCCCCACCCACTACGCCGGCCACACGCTTGATCCCGTCTTCTCATCCAGCAAGCAAATCAGCTTCAGCCACTCCACCGAACTTCACTGGACCGACCACAGCTGCGTCCACTTCAGATTCAGAAAAACCACAACCCACCACCACCCGCAACAGGTTGGAGCTGGAGCAAGATCACCGCCGACCAGCTCACCACCTCCCTCAACCAGAATCCACCCGCCAGCACATCAGACGCCAACGAAGCAGCCCACAACTTCATGCAGTGGCTGACTGCCTGTGCCGATGACCGCACCATTGAAGAACCCTCCCAGCAGACCCAGAAGCAAGAAAGCCCCATGGTTCATCGACAAACTCAAGGACTCCAAGAAGACTTGCCGCTCCCTCGAGAAAGCCTGGCTCCACGACCGGACCACTGACAACATGAACGCCTTCAAACACCCTACCCGCAAGCACCACCAACTCATCCGCACCACCAAGAAGAAGTCACTGATGGAGCGACTGGAAAGCAACGCCCACGACAGTAAGGAACTCTTCAGCATCGTCAAGGAGTTCTCCAACCCCAGCACCGGCAACAACGACATCACCCCTTCACAAGATCTCTGCGACGCCCTCGCCTCGTTTTTCCACCGCAAGATTGCCGACATCCACAACAGTTTTGGCGCACCATCCACGCACCCAACCACCGAACCAACGAACCCCACCGCCACCCTCCGCACCTGGACCACGGTGACCACCGAAGACACAGCCCGCACGATGAACACCATCCACTCCGGCTCTCCAACCGACCCCTGCCCCCACCACGTCTTCAACAAGGCCGACTCCACCATCGCACCCCAACTCCAGGACATCATCAACACCTCCTTCAACACCGCCACCTTCCCGGAGAGCTGGAAGCATGCCGAGCTCAGCGCCCTACTGAAGAAACCAACAGCGGACCCCACCGACCTCAAAAACTTCTGACTCATCTCGCTGCTCCCTTTTCCCACCAAAGTTATCGAGAAGATCGTCAACAAACAGCTTGATGCCTTCCTCGAGTCGAACGGATCCCTCGACCCCTCGCAGTTCGGTTTCAGAGCCAACCACAGCACCGAGACCGCCCTCATCACAGCCACTGACGACATCCGAGCCCTGCTCGACAACGGGGAAACAGCGGCACTCATCCTCCTGGACCTCTCTGCAGCATTCGATACTGTCTGCCACCGCACCCTAGTCCAACGCCTCGACAACAGGGGCATCCAAGAGAAGGCACTGAAGTGGATCATCTCCTTCCTCACCGGAAGAACACAGAGAGTCCGCATCCCCCTGTTTTGATCCTAGGCCCCCGAAGTCATCTGTGGAGTCCCGCAAGGATCTTCACTCAGCCCCACCCTCTTCAACATCTACATGAGACCTCTAGCCACCATCGCACGGCAACACAACCTCAACATCATTTCCTACACAGACGACACCCAGCTGATCCTCTCCCTCACCAGAGACCCCGACACCGCCAGAACCAGCATACATGAAGGGATGAAAGACGTCGCCGCGTGGATGAAGAACAGCCGCCTGAAACTGAACTCAGACAAGACGGAAGTCCTCATCCTGGGACCATCACCCTCCGCCTGGAATGACTCCTGGTGGCCCACAGTCCTGGGCACCGCCCCCAAGCCAACCAACCACGCACGCAACCTGGGCTTCATCCTGGACTCCTCCCTCTCGATGACCAGACAAGTCAACGCTGTATCGTCATCATGCTTTCACACCCTATGCATGCTTCGCAAGATCTTCCAATGGATCCCGACCGAAACCAGGAAGACGGTCACCCAGGCCCTCGTCACCAGCCGACTGGACTACGGAAACACCCTCTACGCCGGAACCACAGCCAAGCTACAGAAAAGACTTCAACGCATCCAGAACGCCTCCGCCCGACTCATTCTGGACATCCCCCGACGCAGCCACATCTCCGGCCACCTGAGGGACCTGAACTGGCTCCCCGTTGACAAGAGGATCACGTTCAGGCTCCTCACCCACGCACACAAGTCTCTCCACGACCTGGGCCCCAAGTACCTCAACGACCGCCTGACCTTCTAAACGCCCACCCGCCAACTACGGTTTACCAGCCTCGCCCTCGCAACTGTACCACGCATCCGAAGAGCCACCGCCGGAGGCAGATCCTTCTCCTACCTGGCGGCCAAGACATGGAACTCCCTCCCCATCCACCATTGGCTGACCCAGGACCACCTTGCCTTCAGGAGACAACTCAAGACCTTGCTGTTCGAGGAGTAGCGGACCCCTTCCCCCAAGTGCCTTGAGACCCTTCCGGGTGAGTAGCGCGCTATACAAATGCTGTGATTGATTGATTGATTGAATCCCTATCCTGGGGATTCCCTCAGTGCTGCCAAGCTCTAGGGCTCTTCTGGGAGCCAAATCTCAGCGCTCCCGGGGCGCAAAAAGGCAGCATCTTGTCTGAGCAAAGAAAGAAAGCAAGTCAAAGGATCCAAAAGGTCCATACCTCAGGACCAAAACCAAGTGTGGAGCAAGACAGCTCCCAGCAAAGAAAAGTCCTCCAGGAATCCAGGGGCAGGGCAGGGCCCAGGGAGGCAAGCCTTCCCTTGGGCCCCAGCAGCAGCAGTCCCCTAGTTGTTTCAAGTCAAGAACAAGAACATTTTACATGGGGTCACAGCTCCTTTTTATACACACATTTCCTTTGTTTCCAAAGGTGCAGGCAAGGGGAGAACCAGATGCAACTGGTTTTGGAGCACTTTTATTTTGCTCAGCTCCCCTCGCTATTCACAGGATAGGCCAGGGGCATCAGATGCACCACAGGGGGTGGAGCCAGCATTGTGGAGGGAAGGCCCAGCCCTATTCAGGTCCCAGGTGCAATTCCTCCCTCCCATATACATGCAGATCTCCCCATTCACCACCAGGCAGACCCATCCTGACTCCTGGAGCCAAGCACACCAGCCAGCTCCTGTCAATCACAAGCCAGACAGTCAATTCATATTCACTGTAAACAGAAATGGCAACTTCTAAAAGTGGCACTTCTACACTAGTCACATTAAATCTGCACACACCATTGCACAGAATGTAATCTCACGAGCTCGCACATACAAAACTCGCCCCTGCACTCCTCTAACATCTGGAACTACCATGGACACACATATCCCCCATGCATTCCTATGAACACACTCAGAGAGCGCACACACGTTACTCTGGGCTACAGTGCTAAAGTGCGCAGAGAACAGAAATCACTACCAATATGTCATTTTAACAGGCAAAAAGTTCAGGGGTGAACCTGTTTAAAGGGCCAAGTCCAACAAAGAGGCATCTGGATGCAGCTGGAGACTTCAAGGCTTCCCATTGGAAGAGCTGGACTCTGGGTTAATCCAAAAATGGTGAAGCCGGTGTAGACTACCTTAAGTGGTGATAAACGGTGTAGAGTGAAGTATGGAATTTTTTTGCATGTACATTTTTTCCAGTTATTTATGGACAATGTATTTTTGGCTTGGATTGTTGAGCAGACTAATCTGTATGCTGAAAAGTATTTGAGGGACAACAGTGCCAGAGTTAGACTCGCTCTAGAGCTACGCTGTAGACTCCCACAAATCTGGAAAAAATGTTGAGTTTAACTTTTTTGATGGACTTGATAAGGAAGCTGTCCTTGTCTTCATGTTGGTCTACCAGTCCCTTGATAGCAACGGCCATATTTCCTGCAATTATGAGTCATGATCAGTATTCACTTTTGCTTCGGATGCTGCATTTTGTGGATAATGCTTCAGCGTTGCCACAGGATCAGCCTGATTGTGAACGTCTTTTAAAGTTTTGGCCTGTCCTTGATCACTTTGTAGATCAATTTTCAGAGAACTATGCTCCTGTTAGAGTAATAGCTGAGTCTTTTGTCTAGTTCAAGGGCTGTTTGGTTTTTAGGCAGTACATTTCCAGCAGGAGGGCACATTATGGAAATAAGATGTATATGTTGTCTGAGATTAGAACAGGGTGTGTCAATAATATCCGGCTGTATACTGGTAGGGATTCTCCCCACCTGGCTGTCCTTCTACTTTTGGAGTCAGTGAAAAAAGTGTTTGGAAACTTGGGAGAGGACTTTTTAACAAAGGTATGTATCTTGATATCTTCAACACTGCTGTGCAATTAGTTAGGGAATTGTTCAAAGTGGATACTGTTGCTTGTGGCGCAATCAGCTCTAACCGTAAAGGTTACCTAAAAGAGCTTGCTGGCAAAAAAACTTAATAGGGGACAGGGCAGTGTCTTGGTTATTGTTGAACAGCTAGCTGTGACATTTGTGGATAGGAGGGATGTCTACGTGCTGACTATCATTCATGATGAAAGTTCTTCACCTGTGACTTTTTAGGGTCAAGTTGCTGAAGTGCGCACACCTGTTTTAGACTACAGTAAGCACATGGGTGGTGTAGCTAGAGTAGACCAGAGGTTGGAACCTTACACTGCTGTTCAAAAGTCTTATATTTGGTATAGGAAAGTGGCCATCCATCTCTTCAACTTAGCTACTTTTAATGCTTTTTTGTGTTCAAGAATTGTTCTCCAGAGTCAAGGATGACATTTGTTCAGTTACAGGAGTCTGTGATAGGCATCCTTGTTGTAGTAGGACAGGCAAGTGTTCCTAGAGTTGGAGTGGTGGAGTCTGTTTGAAAAGAGGTTTGCGGAAGGAGGCTCATATGCACATTGCTGATTGACTTGTCATGTAACTTCTACTAATCCACAGGATGTGCACATTTTGTGGACAACATAAAATAAGGGCTTGGACTCAAGACTGATTCTGGACCCCACTTGCAAGATAAGTTGGTCGATAGACCAGCTAGCTTACAGTGCAACTGCAAGCCACCTGACTTACCAAGGAGCGGACAGTTTCTGGCAACCACTGAACATGACAACCCTGAGTCCTCAATGTGGAAACAGTACAGACTCTTACAAAGAAATATTAACATGCAGAAAAAAGATACATGTCCAAAGGTTATCCGGAAAACATTTTGAATGAGACAATTGCTAAGATGGAAAGCAGAACGAGCACTAGTCTTTTGGAGAATCAACCTAAATCTAAAATGACCAGACAAGTATTTGTATCTAAATACTCTACTTGTTCCAGAAATTTAAAATGGATTATCAACCACAGATGGGAGATCTTAGAAAATGAAAGGGATTTCAAGGAAAAACCTTTACATGCATATAAACGATCAAGAAATTTGAAAGAAATGCTTACGTATAAATCAGTCAATTTCATCAAAGAATTTAGGGGCACCAGAAGGTGTCTAAACTGCGTGCATTGCAATAATGTGATCTGTGGAGATGGTATCCAACATTCTTTGACAGGTGAAATGATTAAACTGAAACATAATCCAGATTGTAACTCTAAGAATTTAATTTATAGCCTAAAGTGTCCATGTGGACTACTTTACATAGGCAAAACAGAAATATAAAAACACGCATTTCTGAACATAAGAGTACTATTCGGAATTGTAATACTAAAAGTAGTCTAGCAGTACATTAGATGAAAGCTCTGCACACTATTCCAAGTCATTGAGATGGTAGATCCCACACCAGGTAGAGATTTGACAAAGACATTGTTACAGAGGGAAATTTACTGAATAAGAAAATTAGACACCCAAGGGAATTAATGACAAAGTTGATCTAGAATGTTTTCTGTAAAGCACCATGAAAGGGAGCTTATACATGCCCTTCCCTAAATAGATTGTATCAAGGGATTTTTTGCCACGTGTTTTATGTATACATCATTGTATATTTTTGTATTTTGGCAGCAATGAAGCACTTACAGGAAGATAATATATTTAAATTCACCTTTTTCCTTCATTTTGTTTCTTTAATTTCAGTGTTTCTTTGCATTTTTTTAGTTTTTCTTCAGAGGGTGGTGGTTTAACATATGACATCATTTATGCACTCCTTTTTAGGTTGGCGCTCATTGTTGAATTCTTCTGGAAGCATTGTAGTTTGCATGTGTTGGTTATGACTGGTCATAATGATACCCGCTACGGCGATGTTCCGCGTCTCAGCATTAAAGTTCATAGGGTTAGTATAGATGCGTACAAGTTCAGAGTTACTTTAATGCTCCTTTTGAGGTTGGCGTGCTAGACACAGATTCGGGACTATATGCAGTCCGTCATTGATTGTAGTGACCTGATAAGACGTCACCGCCGACGCGGCTACACAGGTCTTTGAACGGTGTTTCGAACGAACACTCACGGCCGTGCAGAAGAGTTGTGTATGGGTTTGGAGGCATTTCTTGGAGCAGAAAGAGGTGAGGGTTTATCGCATGGGACCGGTTGTGTAAACATAGCTTGTTGAATATGAACAGGGAGGATAAAAAATTCTCCTGGCAATTATAGGTACTGGGACAAGGATTGTATGGAAACAGCACGGGAACCCAGTACCAGTGAGTGGGGGGTTTTATGACTCAGCACTGGGTTGTGTAGTTTAGATTGTATATGGCACTTGGTTTGGTTATTAGTACATGACAGATGGTTCACTCTACTTCGCACTTTCTTGCACATTTAGGTATCTTTTGTTTTCTCTGCCCTTTCCTTTCTAACTGTAAATAGGCATATATAAACATTGTGATGAAAACAAGTGGTGATTTGTACATAGCAAGAACGCTGTTTGGAACATATGCATTTGGAATTCTTTATGATTTAAATATGAATATATGCTTCCCAACAGATTGTATGGTAAATATATTGTGTGTATCATTTACAGAAACAAGCCCCTGAGGAAGGGCCACGTGGGCCCAAAATGCATTGGGCGGGTAAATAGGAATTTCTTCATGGATGTAATTTAACAAGAAATTATGCATTTTCTGTGACTAGCAAGAGATTAAATGTTTTGATGAATGAACACTATTTCATTTTTTATGTTGTATCAATGAATGGTTATACATGACTAAAATTTAAGTTGACTGTTAGTACGAATAGAGTTTTTTTGAAGCAATAGTAGGAAAAGTAAATATAGCAACAGCCTAGAGGCTACAGTGCACAGAGGTCAACTTTTTCAACTTGAGACAGGAAGAGAGTGAAGAACCCCATATTGGACTTGAGTTGGACACCCCTCATGTAATGTCAGACTGGTGCATGGTGATTTCTCAGCAGGAATGGCAATTTGGTGTCATCAGAAGTGCCCCCCGTACCAATCTATCTGGATTCCTATTATTTATAAAAAGAAGCAGCCTTCAAGAGGTGCACACTAGATCAGTGATGTTATGGATATGTTGCTAGAGGTGTCACCCAATGGATGAAGACAAGATGACTTTTGAACCTAGTGCGTAGAGAGGCCTAATAAGTGATGTTCAGGGCATTGGGACAATGTGGTGCAAAGCTGGATGTATAAACAAAGTCGTACATGCAAAAGTGTGCTAAAGGTCACTGTTGAAACAATATTTCCTAGGACAATGTAAGGAATAAGCTGCCTTGCTACATGGGCCTAACTCTGTAGTATAACAGTCCGTCTAATCCAGGTCTGTGTGTGCCCACATGTTTCAGATTTTATCCCACACAAAGAAAGTTTTTTAGGAGCAACCGTGAGTGTAAAAGTGAAACGCCTAGTCAGTTTCACTGTTGGCACCAGTGTAATGTATTTGGTTACAGCTGTTGTGTTTGTAGTTACAGTTTTTTATCTGCTTCCAATTGGTTTGTGTTTTCTTATTTGTTAATAAAATGTGATGGCACTGTGCATGGACTGGTTTTTGTCTGGTGGTGTGCGTCGACTTGCGCGTTGCTGGTGGTGTGCGTGGAATTGGGCTTGACTGACGGTGTGCATGGACTGGGGCTTGGCTGGCGGTGTGCAAGGACTGGTACCTAGCAGTGGTGTGTGTGTGGCTTGGGGGCTTGACTGGCAGTGTGTGTGGACTGGAGCTTGTCTGGTGGTGTGCGTGGCTTGTGTGGCAGTGTGCATGCACTGGCACTTGACTGGGGGTGTTCGTGGACTGGCGCTTGGCTGGCGGTGTGCATGAACTGGTGCTTGGCTGGCGGTGTGCGTGGTTTGGGGCTTAGCTGGCGGTGTGTGTGTACTGGTACTTGGCTGGCAGTGTGCATGGACTGGGGCTTGGCCAGCAGTGTGCAAAGACTGGGGCTTGGCTGGTGGCATGTGTGGACTGGCACTTGGCTGATGGTGTGTGCCATAGATTTGTTCTGACCCAGTTCAGGCTTGATATTTTCCATCATTTAACCAGCTTCCCCATTATTAACCCGTTGCCAGTGCGAATGAGATTGGAACGTTCAGCGGACGTGCGCAGCACTAGCGAGGTAGTGCACGCGAGGACCGCTGAACGTTCCCCGCACTTAAGGGGTTAACAACGGGTTGCACAAGCCTGTGAAATGCCCATGCAATAATGTTTCCACACAGAGTACCATTCACATTCTCTTTGTTTGTACATTTTATTCAGAAAATGCTTTATTAAGCCCATGTTAAAACAACTAGGATTTGAGCAATGTCAACCAGCTTTTATTTATCTGCAATTGCTTCTGAGTTTGTAAATAAGTGCTGTGTTGTTTTTATTGTCTGGTATAAGATATAGGAAGCAGATATAGAAATTACATTGATTAGCAGGGAATGTTTCTGTCTGTTATTATTCATGTGTTTGAACTATCTTTTAATTGATTTTTAACTCGATATTATTATGCTTTTTAGCTTTTATGACTCAATTTGTGATTTTGAATAAAGCTTATTTGTATGATTGATTGATATATTTATTGGTGGTGTGCATGGACTGGCGTTGGATGGTGGTGTGGGTGGACTGGGGTTTGGCAGGTGGTGTGTGAATAGTGACTTGCTGTTGGAAATTACACACACTGATAGCCAAACACCACTGCACACACTATATCAACTTCCAGCCAGTGTGATCTTGGGCGTATGAAAGTGATGGGCCCTTGAATGGCACTGACTGTTGATGTGAATATTGATATGTGCTGGGCTGTCGGCTGGTGGTGTGAATGGTCTTGAGTGTGTCATGCATGAAAGGTGTGTAAATGGCCTGTAAAGGTGGTGGTGCCTTGCCTGGGCTTTACAGGTCACGAGCTGTGAGTTATTGGTACAGGTTTTTAACCTAATTAAAAGGTTAAGGTTAAGGTTTTTGTGTGTTCTCTTGTTAACAATATTTTTCACTCTGAACCTTCACTCACCCTCTTGCCAATTCCAACCAGTATGTGTGTGTGCACTTATGGAATAGTTAGTTGTGAAGTAATATTTATTTTTTCTGTCTTTCTCAGTCAGGGAGAACATTGTCTCTCCATTGTCTGTTGATATGAGTGTTGTAATGTGCTGGGCCGCCGACTGGTGGTGTGAATGTGTGTGTCAAGTGTGAAAGGTGTGTGAATAGCCTGGAAAGAGGTTGGTGCCTTGACGTGGCTTTACAGCTCACAAGCTGTGAGCCATTGGTTCAGGTTTTTAACCTTTGTTTGTTAACAATGCATTTTATTTTTGTGAAATCGTGTGTTAATAAAATACAGATTTAGAACCTTTCACTCGCCCTCCTGCCAAATCCAACCAGTCTGTGTGTACTCCAACAACATATGGATGGATAGTAATATTTGTCTTGTCTGTTTTTCTCTGCCAAGGTGTAGATTGTCTCTAGGAAATAACTGCCAACTCTAGATATTCTTGTAAACTAAAAACCATGGGGAGTACTGGGTGATCTGTCTGTCGTGGATCCCAACTTGTTTTCTTACCTACAATGCCATGCAAACCTCAAAATGTGACTATAGTCACACATTTCCCTTGCATTACTGTGTCATAATCTTCTGGAATCTGAATCTGCAGACCAAGCATTCCCCTAGGTCTCCCAATAAAAATGGTGCCTCACATGTGTGGGTGGGCAGAGCACTTGCGAGATGGTAGGGCCCAAAATATCTTGTGGAGACATCAAAATTATCTATCACCAAACTACTTGGTTTTGCAAGGGAGTCACCTGAGATTTTGGTCCTGGGGTTTGGTAGCCATCTAGGGAAACCTACCAACCCCAGACACTTCTGAAAACTGGACACCTGGGGGAGGCCAGAGAGGTATGGCTTGCATGGATCCCCCAATGAATTCCTACACAGAATCCCCTGCAAACCTCAGATGTAGGTAAAATGAATCTAATTCTTCTCACATGTTTTGTGATAGATAATTATGATGTCCACACTATACATGTTGGACCTTTCCGTGCCACGGGTACTTGGCCCACCCGCATAAGTAAGGTACCATTTTTTATCAGGGTGTGTGAGAGGAAGTTTGTGGCTTCCCATAGATTCCAGAATTTTCCATCACAGAAATGTGAGGAAAATGTGCTTGTTTTTACAAAGTTTGAGTTTTGCAAGGAATTCTGGGTAACAGAGCCTAGTGAAAGCCACACAGGGCCTGCCATCCTGGATTCCCCTGGGTGTCTAGTTTGGAAAAATGTACATGTTTGCTAGGTTTCCTTAGGTGGCAGCTGAACTAGGGTCCAAAATCGACAGCTAGGCACAATATGAAAAAAGGTTCAGTTTTCATGGGAAAAATGTGATATGTCGATGTTGCATTTGGACCTGTTTCCTGTCGTGGGCACTAATCTTACCCACACAAGTGAGGTACCATTTTTATTGGGAGACTCAGGGGAACACAGAATTGTAGAAGAAGTATTTTCATTTATTGATTTTCTATGCATTTCTTCCTTCCAAATGTAGGCCAATGTGTAAAAAAAGAAGCCATTTTGAAAAATATCCTCATTCACGTGCTAGTACGGGTGAGCACAATTTTGGAGATGTGCAAATAGCAACTGTGTCTAAACTCTATATTTTGTTCCCATTTCGGAAATATATGTGTCCTTCATACCTATTTTCCACACTTTATGTTTTACCAAATAAATTGCTATATGCCTAGTACACGATGAAAAACCATTGCAAGGTGCAGCTCAGTTATTGGCTAGGGTACCTCAGGTTCTTAGTGAACCTACACATCCTATATATCACCACAACCAGACGTGTCAAGCAGACGAAACAGTATATTGCTTTAAAAAATCTGCCATACTTTGAAGAAGTTACAGATGAAAGTATTGGCACAATTTGTTTTATTTCAACCTGTTAGTCTCTATACGAAAACCTTGAAGGATCTACACAAATGACCTCTTGCCAAATTTAGGATGTTGCCTACTTTTCAGAAATGTATAGCTGTCTGGGATCCATTACTGTTTTTACACCCATTTCTACCACTAACTGGAAGGAGATTCAAAATACAAAAAATAGGAAAAATAGGCTATGTCCCAGTAAAATGCCAAAACGTTGTAGGAAATTTGGGTTTTTTAACAAAAGTCTGCCTGTTCTTTAAAGCTGGGAATTTATGCCCACATGCATCAAAGTTATTTTTTGCGTTTCCTAATTTGCGAAAATTAGCGATTCGCAAATTAGGATTCGCATAATGGTATGCATCATTTTTTTCGCAATTTTATTGCGATTTGGTAAAATTCGCATTTTTTACCGAATCGCAAGAAAATTGCGATTTTTTCATTGCGATTTCGCAAATTGCGAATTCGCAATTTCATGCATACCAATGAGGACACACCCAGGAAGCCAGTACACTGATTAGACACAGCTGAAGTTCACTTTAAACTGCAGGAGTGGCTGTTGGCAGTTGGAGCTCTGCTTTCAGCTACAGGAGGAGTGTGTTTGGTGTGCCCTTGAAGGAGAAATGGCTGCAGAAAGTGCTGTGGAAGACCTGCATGCAAGAAAACGAAAATTAAAGTTTAGTGACCAGGAACTTGAAATATTAATTGAAGAGGTCACTCTGAGGCATGACCAGCTTTTTGGGAAAGATTCCTTGAAGGTCCCAGAAGGAGTGAAGAGAAAACTGTGGCTGGCCATTCAATCAAAAGTGAATGCTGTTGGGGTTGCCCACAGAGATATCACAAATTTACAAAAACGGTGGTATGACTTGCGCAGCCGTGCTAAGGATAAAATTGCAACCAGGATTAAACATGCTAACAAGACAGGTGGTGGACCCCCAAAGGATAAACCAAACACCCCACTGGAGGAAATGGTTGAGGGGACCCTGCTCACTGAAGCAGTGGTAGGAGTGACCAACATAGATACCTCTGA
Organism: Lissotriton vulgaris; assembly: GCF_964263255.1. Taxonomy (NCBI): domain Eukaryota; kingdom Metazoa; phylum Chordata; class Amphibia; order Caudata; family Salamandridae; genus Lissotriton; species Lissotriton vulgaris. The sequence goes on from NC_141689.1 coordinate 660,022,562, forward strand.
ACAGCCTGGTACTTCGCAAGGTAAGTGTGTAATTTAAAATGTCATTACTTAAAATATGTCACAGACACTTGCCTTTAGATTCATTCTCTATTGATATAATTAATCCCCAGCATGTACTCTGAAACACACACAAAAAGAGTCATAGGAATTAATGGGAGTTTGCATTGCAGCATTGCATTGTGGGAGTTGTAGTTTCCATGAATTTTTTTATTTCCATTTTTTAAAAGTAAATGTTTCTAAATTACTTAAGAAGTCAGAGCATATGAGAATACACGAATTTCAACATAAAGAACATGTTTCTTTTCATTTCAAAATGTAATTTATTGGAGTTAGAAGGGAATTCACATACAATTATGTTAACTATACATATATTTTCAATTTGTAGATTTTCAGAAAGAGAGGGAAAGCATGGATTTGGACAACAATGTCAATACAGACATAGAGGAAATGCAAGTCCATACTCAAAATATTTCATCCCCAACAATAGGCAAAAAGAAAAAAAATAAAAGGGTACAGCAACTGCAAGAGTCTGATAGTGATGAACAGATAAATACAAATGAAAATTTGCAACAAGCAGTTGGAAGTAATGTAAATAAAACTGTAAATCAACGCAGTAGACTCCAACAATTTTACAGGAGAAGATCACGTCCAGCTCACCAGGCAATGTCCTCACAAGATGAGAGCCAGGCCAGTGTGATGGAGAAAAAGCTCCTCAAAGTTCAAAGGCTGCAAGGCAAATCAGGGTCATGAAGGGCCAACTGAACCACATCAAAAGTAACATTAGCACCATGAGTGACAGCCTTGTCAGAATGACTTCTGTGTTGGAAAATGCACATGTGGCCACTAGTACAAAACTTGAGCGCATGGCAACAGCCATGGAAAGAATGTGTGATACAATAGAGTCACAGAACATTGCTAATGCCAATAGGCACCTGAGAATCTTCTCTAGCATACACACTTACACCAGAGCAATCCATCGCTTATGCAATACCAATGGCAAAGTTATTACTACTACACTGTGTATGCAAAAGGACTTAAGGAAATGTTGCAAGGCCCTGTCTGGAAGAATGCTTTCCAAAACTAATTCAAAGGAGGTAATGCAGGAAGACATGACTGTGCTTCCATCAACACATGGGGGCAATGCAAATGAAGGTGCAGAAGCAAGTACTGCATCTAAAACTGAAACAGTGGTTGGACGACGCAGTACAAGACATGTCACACTGCAGGGAAACACATGTACAGCTTTGAGGAATACTAAAAGCAAAGCTTTAGGTGTGAGAGGGCGAGAATACATTTAAAGACTAATGAATGATTGAATACTTGCCAAAACTGGCCTGAAACAGCTGAAAATTTAAAGCTACATGTTGTTTTCTTTTCAACTTCTTTTGCTTTCATGTTTCCTTGGTTTGTCATTATTGCTATTTTCATTTTGAATTAAATTCAATCTGCATTCATGAACATTACCTGGCTTCTTACCTGTTTTTAAAAATAATGATCTGTGATTTCTGCTCGTCTTCGCCTTCCTTCAGCAGCATCAGGTCCGCGCATTCTTGCATGTGGTTGTTGTGGCTGGTTGTCATTGTTTGGTAGAATGTCATCTACATCCAGTTCCAAGCCTCTCCGTGTGGCAATGTTGTGCAGGATGGCACATGTCGCTACAATTTTGCAGCATACATCAGGACGATATTGCAATGCTCCACCGGTTTTGTGCAGTATCCTGAACCTAGACTTCATGACCCCAAAGGTCCGCTCCACTACATTTCTAGTTGAAATATGGGCATGGTTGTAGTTCTGCTGCTTACGGGTTGATGGATTGAGGTATGGTGTCAGTATATATGATCTCACACCATATGCACTGTCTCCTATGAAGTTTTAAAATATTGGAATGGCAGTTAAGTTATCATGTAACAGATTGTGAAAGGAATGTAACTTGCGCAATAGAGCATGACTTACCAAGCAAATATCCATCTCCAAATTCCCCAGACAACAGTCGCCCATGAATGGCACTATGTTTGAATATATAGGAGTCATGGGCACTTCCAGGGAAACTTGCAACTAGGTCTGTGATTATTGTTTTTGAATTGCAAATTACTTGGATGTTTAAAGAGTGGTAGTTTTTTCTGTTGCGAAAAATATACTCATTGGTAGATGGTGGACAAATGGGAATATGGGTTCCATCTATGCAACCTATCACATGAGGGAAATTAGCCATGTTGTAGAAGTCCAACTTGGTTTCCAACAACTCTTGTTGATTTCTAGGGAAATGAATGTGATGCTGTATCCTTGTCAGCATTGCATTAAGGAAATCTTGGAAAAATCTTGAAAGTGCACTCTGTGAAACCCCCCCAGCAATTGCTATTACTCCCTGGAAGGAACCTGAGGCTAACAGGTGTAGACAACATAAGACCTGCACATGGGTGGGTATGGCTAGGGTCCTACATGTTTCTCTGCGTAATATTGGGTCTAATTCAGCAATAAGATCTATTATGGAGTCAGCATTCAACCTATACTTGTCATATATTTCTGCCTGTGTCTGACCAAACAAAGTAATGCGCAATCTAAATATCCTTTCACTAAGCATCCTCCTTCTCCTTCCTGCTGCTCTCAACCTCCAGCGACGTGCAAGAAAAATGACTGCTGCCATCCTCAAAGAGGTGTACTGCAAATGAACAACCCCTTAAGTACCCAAATAATTGATTTCACATGTTTCCCTTGAAATCAAAAAAATTTACCACCTGCTCCCAGTACTTCTAAATTTAGAGATTCCTAAATGCGATTCCTTGAAAAATCGCAATTTGCGATTTTTGATGCATACACTTTTTTGCGATTTTTTTGCGATTCCTTAAAATTGCGAGTTTTTAAGGAATCGCAAAACCAATTGCGAATTCGCAGATTGAGAAAAATACAATTTTGAATGATGCATCTCAAAAACAGGAATTGCATTCGCAAAAGGCCGATTTTTGCGATTCGCACCGTTTGCGAATGCAATTCAGTTTGATGCATGTGGGCATTAATGAATTTAGCACCACAAGCCCTTTGTTGATACCAATTGCAAGGAAAAAAACAGATGCTTTCTTTTGTAGTACTTTGTCTGCATTTTTACAAATGAAAAACAAAATGTAGCTGTATTTTGGCTAATTTCACAATCCCCTCCAGGGAAATCCACAAACCCTGGATACCTTTAGAATCCTCAGGGTGCTGGAAGAAATGGATACACATTTACATGGATACCTTTTGTGGGCAAAACGTTATAGGGTGTTAAATAGTTCCATGCCACTGGTAAAGGGTAAAAGCCTTTCAGTTCACTGAGAAAAGGTATGTAGAATTCCTTAGGAATGATCTGTTTAGAATTAAACGTTATGGTAAAACAAGATGGCCTTACTTACTTATTGTGAAAAGTCTGTCTAAAGGCAAACAGCTTTCAATCATGGGTTGTTGTTACACTGTAATAAAGCCTGTAGACAAGCATTTTGTTACATGGATTCTTGTAGGTTACTGTAGTAGGCAAGTGTTTTGGTGTTGGTGACCCACCTGAATAATTAACGGGATAGACAATTTGCATTACGGTAATCCTAATTAGGCTCTAATGGTATGAATTTTGCATTGTTTTGACAACACTATTTTTCAATATGTATTTATAATTTTAAAACAGTATACCTGATGGTTGTCTTGAGGGAAGGCTTGTGAACCAGCACAGTAGGCCTGAGTTGCGTATGGTGACATGCTAAATGAGAAAGGTTATAGGCTTTATGGTATATAATTAAAAGTTATGATAAAGGCAGTAGGCCTGATATATTGATTGAGGAAAGCAGGTATTAAAGTCAGTAGTCATTGAAGGGTAGAATATAATTACTCTGTATTAAAGCCCACAGACAGGGAATTTGTTACATGTTAGCCAACAGATTACCATAGTAGTCATGCATTTTTGTACTGCTTACCTCCTTTGACAAACGGTGGGCATAGAAGATTGGTACTGTCACAATTCTTGTTAAATCCACCTTTAGGAGATATAGTGGCATATTAACAATCCACTTGCACCACCAGTGCGTTACTTTTTCACACATTAAAAGTGATGCACCAGCTGCGCAAGGGCCTTGTAAATAAGCCCTGTAGTATTTTGCTTTGCCAACTGCAATTTTGTATACTATGTACTTTTATGACTGTGTGCCTGCTGATTGTCTTGTGGCGAAGCTTATGTTCAGTACAGGAAGCCTCAGTTGGTTATGTTGTGATAACAGCGTCCTGACATGTTCACTAGGAGTCATTTATATTTCTGTAGGTTTTATTCTGATTATTGTGAAACGTTATGATAAACACATTGGGATTGACCTATTGAATGTGAAAAGCATATGGTTCTCTCTATTGAAGTATACCAATAGGTATTTTACTACATCAAATGTCAAATTATCTTTGTAGGAAATTATTTTGTTGTTGGTTACTACCTATGACAATCCTTAGGGGAAGTAGAGTTGCAGTGTAATAATTCTTTCTAAAATCTTTTCATAGATCTCCTCCAGGCTACGGTAATAAATAAAAAAACATTAAATAGAGGGCCTTTAGGTTCATTCTGTTCTGCCACTGGTCTACTCTGTTTAAGTGTCATTGAAACTCTTCTTCCATCCTTGACAGCAACTGTATGGGGTAATGATTCGATGTTCATCAGTCATTGACTATTTTGTCCTTTAAATTATGGCCTTTTCTGATCACATGTGTGCATCCACCTGAAAAATAGTGTGCTTCAGTATCAGGGCTGTTTGGCCTTTTGAGTGTCCTCCTTTTATAGATCCCCTGTTTTTTCTTTGATTCTTGTCTTTTTATATTAATATTTCTTAAGAGGATGCTACAGCTCTTGCTCTCAAGGCAGTGCTAACAGGTTGCTTGTTTGCAGCTCATTTCATCTGCAATGCACCACATTGCCATTAAATCAAGATTTCATTATGGACAGCTGTTATCCATAGTCTACAAAAAAGGGGGTTCTGTCGGGTAGGACAACTAATTTCTAGAATGTAATCAATACTCTGGAAACATTTGTAAAGAACACACACCAAAGGAACACAGTTAAACACAGTTCATTAATCAGCAGAGATTAATATTTTTACTTTCTATGCTTTTAATATGATTTCTTATTCAGTTCGGTGGAATGTTTAGGACTGGTGGAGACAGTAATGTCGACGTTTTGACCCTAGGAGATGGCACAGGTTAAAGTGTGCATCCAAGGCGGTTCTTCATCAGGACAGGGGGGTAGAGGAGGAGGGGGGGACAGCCAGTGGTGAAGGATCCGTGTGAACGGGAATCCTGTTGGAGCAATAATGCGTGGAGGTGTCAGCCAAAACCTCAGACTCACACTGGTAGGTCATGGTCTAATTGTATGAGAACTTCACCGTCCGGTTGAAGTAGAAAAGTGGCCACCAAGGCGATCCAGAGATTTGCCAACGTTTAGGAAGACGTCTGAGTCCGTCACTGTCGATTTAGAAATCCCATTCACACGGATCCTTCACCGCTGGCTGTCCCCACCTCCTCCTCTACCCCCTGTCCGGATGAAGACCCGCCTTGGATGAACACATTAACCTGCGCCATCTCCTAGGGTCGAAACATCGACGTTACTGTACCCACCAGTCCTACACAATCCGCCAAACTGAATAAGAAATCAAATTTTTGTCGGTGTGATATGTTTGAAAAACCAGACCTGATTACCTTAACCCCCCCCCCAGTTGTTTGTGTTCATATGTCTCTATTGTCACTTCATGTAAAGCACTACAGTCACTAATCACCAAACGTCACTCATGATACACTTGAGCATTGTAATGTTCTTGTTTGTGTAACTGGTCACTTGACAGCCATTTTAAAGCATATAAAGTAAAAATATTAATCACTGCTGATAATGAGCCGTGTTTAACTGTGTTCCTTTGGTGTGTATTCTTTACAAATGTTTCCAGAGTATTGATTACGTTCTAGAAATTAGTTGTCCTACCCGACAGAACTCCCATTATTGTTGTTTAACTTACCCAGGTTCTGAGGGACACAGGGTCACCCCGTTAATTCGAATGGTTGTCCATAGTCTGACATTGTGTTACCGTCCCAAGATGGCCAACACGTTGGTTCTAAACGTGAAGGCCATGCTTAAACTTTAAAACAATGAAAGACTCTGTACAATGCCTTTGTAAGATGGATATCTGCTGCTGTAACTACTTTTATTATTTCAGACATATGCTGCTGTGTTTAGAAGGCAGCATGTTCCTTTTTACTATTTGTATTTTTTTATAATTTCTTGCATATGTTGTTGAGTCCCTATAGTTGTGTGAGAGGGTGAATGGAAAGATGAGACAGTGGAATGTTGATTGGATGCATGAGTGCAATGATGTGTGACAGAGTGAGTGGATTATGTCTTATTGAGTGTCCACACCTATCAGTAACACAAAAGGCGCTTTCATTAATACGCTAGCCCTTTTGGTATTGCCTGGGCTTGTTGTGAGTGGTAGACTGTGGGTTATTATTATTTGGGAAAGTCAAAATGCAACAAACTAAACATTGCACAACTAATTTCTAACAATTAAGAAAAAATTAATATGAATTACGATTAATATCAGGGGAACAGGTGATATGTTTGTTTGTAAGATTTAAAGTTTAAAGTGTATAGAGACAGCAACGTGTCTGTGATTGCATTTTACCAGGACCTAGGCAAAATTTCAAGCTGACTGTGATGCACTGGAGGCCAGTTAAGTCTAGTAGGTCAACTCTTCCAAAGGTTTTACCTTCTTAGTGAAATTGTATTAGAAATCCTCCAGGGGTGCAAGGTTGAAAGTTATAACCAACAAAGCCCTCTTGAAGTCTGATATATAGCTGCATCTGTTGGTTTTGGCAGGAAGCTCTCAGATCAGAAAAATTCAAATTTAATGTCTACCAAATTCCTCTTGTCAACCGGAAAACTGAATTACCTTTGCCCGGTGAATGTTTCTATAAGGGCTTAATCTCTTTTTTGAAGCTTAAAAGCCTCAAGCATGACAAACAAGGTAGCCATGAGGGTCTGCTGAAATCTTCTTGCAGGCAAAAATCTCAGAGCCAGACCAACATTATTTTCTTTCCTGCCAAGGTTGTACCATGGTTGGAATGTTGTGGTGGCTAGCCCCAGTTCATCTAAAGTCCAAAATGCCAACTTTTTTGTCTTTTTGCAGTAACACCTCTTAGTAACATGATTTAAGGGGCAGTGCTTAGGGAGCGGGTAGGCCACAAGTGTGATGCAGAGCAGACTGTCACAGAGCAGGCGGTCATGTCAACATTGTTGCCGTACGCCACCAAAGTCAATGGCATAAGGGTATGGGCTCCCAGGAACGGTGCTGTTTTCAGAATTGGTCAATATGCTGAGAGGATCCCTCAAGGTGATGAGGTGTGCAGGGGTCAATTCCACTGGAACGGTGAACCAACCGGCCTGGGAAGCCGCTACATTTCTCTTCCGTGGTGAGTCGCATCGACACAGAGTGTGTGGGTGTTACATGCGCCAGACTCGAGCGTAACGTAATGACCACCCGTCTGCATTATCATTGTGGAGCAACAATGTCCCGCAGCGATGAACTACATCTCCCTTCGTGCTTTGCGCGGCACGCCAAGACGCTGCAAGGACATCCTATTTAGGATGCCGGTAACTCAGAATCGATGTCGGAAATTCTTCGTACCAAGTCAGAGTTCCTCAGAAAAAAGAGTGCATGTGCCACAATTTTCTTAATGTTTTTGATCAAGTCGCTCCGCGGTAACTCCTTCGTTGGCGAGCGGCTTCCTGGTGACTCATGCGGAAAGAAACCCGCCTGATACCCTTCTAATGGCATTGTTGGCCGTTATGTCCATAGATGTCTTCTGTTGGTAAGCCTAAGTTTGGCGGCTTGTGCGGACAACGATTTTGCCTATATCCACATTACTGGGAGAGTGCCTTCCCACCTGAAGATACCGAACAGCATTTTTAGCCGTTTAGACCCTGGATGTCCTCCGTTGGAGAGCTTGCAGGTAGCAGCTCATGCGGAGGACGATTTTGTTTTCCTTTATTTACCGCTCTGCATTTTTGGCTGAGTACTGCCCTCTGTTGGGGAGCTGTCAGGATCCAGCTCATGCAGAGGACGGTTGTGTGGCCATAGCGGGATTCGCCCGGTATTGTCGGCCAGGAAAGCTCATTTGAGGTACTTTTTCAAATATTTTCTCATGTACTTTGGATGGTTCTTATGGGTGACGCGACCCTTTATAATTTCCCAAACTCCATCCCCAAGGTAGTTATTCTACTACTGCATTAAGCTGGCATATCATGTTGGCTATTCTCTTACAGCACTACAGGGTTTCATCTGGTGCTAACCATGCTTTTTTGAAGCTCTATGGATCCAATGAAGGTTATGTCATCTATGTCATTCCGATACATATGATAACATTGCATGATAAGCAGGATTCATACTTATAGAGTGTGTGTTCTTTTGCATTTTTTCTTTCTTTTGCTACAGCTGGATATGGTCCATGGTATCACCACCTAGAAGGCACATTATATAAGAAAGAATCATCTTATATCACAGCCGTTCTTTATTTTGTTACAGGAATAGATTTGGACAGGCCTTTGTAATATAGTGTGGTATACAAATAGAGCAAGGCTATATGACTTCTTGTTTGCCGTTTCAGATCTCCCTCCCTGCTGTTTCTTTCCTTACCTTACTTGCTTGATCCTTCCACTAACCTATGCTAATATAGCTATCTAGGCTTGGCTAGATCAAGAGGTGGACAACCTGTGAGGATCACCCCGATCCTGAGAACCGCCGAGAGTAACAGTGGATCCTCAAATGCAGCAGTTTTCTTTACTACGGACGCCGGGGATTGGGCCGCAAATTTTAAAGTCTGCTGGTCTGCTGGGTGGGTTTCTTGGAGTCCTGGCAGGTTTCAGAAGGACAGCAGGTCCCAGTTGTTATGTCTGGTTGCAGTTGGTAAGGTTTGCGTTCTTCTCTAGCAGGCTCAGGTCCTGATCCACCAACAATCTTCTTCCATCATCTTCGTTATGTCTGTGTAATCTGAAGTCAGGCTCTTGGGGAGCAAACTTAAAGCTGAATTTAGGGGCATTTTTAGGGGAGGTCAGTTAGTAGCCTATGGGCTGCCTCCTTGGAGGGTGCCTACACCCTTTTTATGCTCACCCCACATGGTGAGTGGGCATACCCTGACTCCTAATAGGCTACTATCCCCATCCTCAGGATTGCAGATAGTGAAAAGTGGGGTCTGTGTTGTCTGCCCCTCCTGAGAAGTGGTACAGGGGGAAGGTAGATCCAGCTCCTACTCTATCTAATTTTCTTACCAGTCCTGCAAAAGTGAACAGAGGGCAGGGATCAGGGTTCAAAGGCGGCATGTCCTTTAAAGTTCCAACTTCTGCTGAGGCAGATCCTGCAGGGGCGTAGGTTTGACTACCTCTGCTGACAGAAGGCATTGATTCTGGATCCAGAGAGATCTGGCTCTCTACCCAGGGTCCAAAACATGTCTGGTGGTGGCAGGGACAACACCAGTTGTTGGTAAGGTTTCAGGGAACCCTCTAAAAGGGTCTCCTGTGTGAATGTATTAATAAATCCAACACTGGCGTCAGCAAGAATTTATTAAGGCAAGATGTTTAACAGTGAATATCTTAGATTTCACCATGGGCCTCCAAACTGATCGCTGCCCAAAACTGTCCTAGTACTGGAACAGGGTTTTAGATGATATAGATCGATTCTTCAATACACAAATCCTATTCTATCCCGTGCATGACCTCCTCTGTTTACCCAACCCTTGACATATCCGCTGAAACCCCCAAGAGGAGGACAAATAGCATTAGCCCTTAGAATGTTTCACCAAGCGATCCTCTCCCACTTGTGCTTGGACATAGTGCCAGGTTATACTGCTTGGCTCCACAAATAATGGTACTTAATAAGCATGGAAAAACTGACGCTGTCCCCAGAGCATAAACTAAATACATACCAGGAGATATGGGCCTCCTATATCAACATTCTTTCCTCCAGATTTAATCTGGTGACCTGCCCAAATCTGCTTAAATTACTACATTTCCTTTCTCCTCCATTGGGCGACACGGAGGACACAGGTTCGCAACATTTTGGGTAGTGGATGGGCTGCAGCATGAAGGTTGCTAGCCTCTGGTTCCTTGACAGGAAATCGATGTATGGGGTGAGATTGTATTGGGGAAGGGGGGCAGGTTAGATTTGAATACTCGCAGGCTATACGTTTGCTGCCGGCTTCCCGGTTGTAGGTGACAGAGCTGTGTGCTGCTATCTTATTTCCTTTCTTACTAAAACTAATAAAATAGAAGTGATCCATAAAAACTATAATCACCTAACGCCGAAAGGGTGTAAAAATTAACAAACCAATCTCTACTAAGAGTCTGCTATTCTTCTTACTCCCTCAAGACAATCAACACAACTCACAATTATACATCACTTCTGTTCAGCATCGTCAGATCGCTACCATGATATGGAATACGCTACTTTGATTTTGAATACATTACAGCAGAAGAAGAATCTTTTAAATCTTCAAAGCTCACAGGTTAATGCCTTTAGATATTATTCGTTAGCATCAATTTGTTTTCCCTGTATTGCTAGATTGACAACGCTTTTTAGGTCTCGGCCTGATCCAGCGCATGTGCTAGTCTAGCCGAGACATTTAGTAGCTGCTTTTAAAAGTGCTACTTTCCAGGCGACCAGCTTGCTAGAACGCGCAAAAGAGTGCGTGTGCATGCGCGTAATAGCAAGCTGGTGGCTGGCAAGGTATCACTTGTGGTGACCTGTGTGCGCACCACATGTGTCACAACTCATGTTTTTTTTGCTTGTTTTTGCGATCGCGCTAGGAGCATTTGCCGAGCGTGCACACAACTCCTGCTTCTCTCCCTCCACCACCTCGCGCGCGGCCAATGCTTTGCCAGACCTTTTATTTACATCTTCACAATGTAATTGATGTGCATTGGACAACGGCACTAGTCTCAGACAGTTGGCAGACATGGCGGTCAACAGAAACCACTCGGAAGGTGGCGGCGTTATTATCAACAACAGCGAGAGGTGAGGGATGATAGTGTTTTGGAGGGAGAGAACAGGAGCAAGGGACCCAGTAACGTGTTTGCCGGCCCATGGAAAGCAATCTCGCCTCTTCTGCGTGTGTGACATCCTGTGTTTTACTGTTATTCTGTGCTAAAGCCCCGTCTTTTTAAGCAGGGAAGTAAGCCCACTTTCTGTAGTCCAATAGGAAAGCTTAAGACGAAGTTGCAGCTACGAAGATTGGTGCTGCTTGGATTTAGTGCCTCCTGCTTGTGCAGGTGCTACTGCGTGATGCAACGGAAAAAGATACGCAGCCTGTAGGTCACTACTTTTGATGGAAGATTAGTTCCTTATCTAAGTATGCAACTATTAAATGGCTCTACCGTTTCTGAGTACCCGATGCAGTTAGGCATTTCTCTGTGTCCAAAAACCAAATTCCTGCATCAGTAACGAAAAAATCTTCTATACGTATCAAAATGTCAAGTTGAAAACTGTGACTTGGATAAGATACATTAAGAACTACATCATCAAATCGTTAGATGTATTTATTTTTCAAAGTTATCAGCGTCTTCAAAAAGAATATATAAGTGGGTTCAATTTGTTCAAACAGTTGCCACAATTGGTCCACACACGGGCTTCAGTGATTGACATTGAAATCCATAGTAGAGGGGCACTGTGCCCAAGAACAGACACATTTGTGTCGGACACAAATGAGTATGAAAAAACAACATGATAAATACAGTAAAGCATTTGACATATCCATTGTAAAAATGATTTAACTACCTGACCCCCCTCTGCATCTTCTAAAGCACGCTACTTGCCTCCACTATTCTGATCACCAGTTGACCTATATGCATTATGTGGCCTTATCCATGCCATCCAAGAAAAATTATAAAGGATCCCAGAAGTGTTTGGATCTATGGGTGTGAGTGACTATGGACTAATAGGTCTACAATTATTCATTAAAATAAATCTGTTCATAACTATGTTTTAACAGCTAGGGTTAAGGTCCCCCCATTCACATGCCACACTTCTCTTCACCATCAAAAGATCAGTTGAAACAAAATGCTGTACGCTCTGAGGTATTCATGGTACAACCCAAGAGGCTCAGCTTGGGTGATGACGTAATCTTTATCTTGGTCATAGCAGAGATGCGTTAAAATGCCCCATTTCAATTCCAGCAGCCTGCACATCTTTAGGCGATGTACAGGGCAAGCAGGCATAACTGGGCCACATTGTAGTGGCTGAGGCCTTTCACCCCTTATGTTTCAATGCCCGGCCTACAGTAGGTTCTGAGCAACTCAGTCAAGTACCACTTCTGCGAATGCCTGTCCCCTGGAACTTTGATTTAGATAGGCCAAGGGTGCATTTGGATGGGCCACAGCGAGCTTAATTTATTGCTTCTGGAGGTAGCATACAAGCCCTTGATTACATCATATCTACTTCCAATCAGTCACCATGATACAAAGGATAGATTCTCTGTGTGTACAGAGCATGTAGAGTGTTACTTGAAAGTAGGAAAATGTCTGCACCTAAGTGCAAACTCTCAATTTACAGCTAGCCGTGCGTCAACTCAAGCTCTTGAATACCAAGCATATTGTAATAGTAGTTCAGGAATAAGGAGGTCTGTATTACCCCACAAAAGCCTTGACATCAGGTCTCTCTTGTCAATCAGCTCCCTATTGCCATAGGGGACAGCCTTAGTGCTTAATCTGTCTCTGTAGTTGCAGGTGGTGGGCCCCTGCAATCATTGTTATGGGCCAGGAGTTATTTTTGCCATCAGACTGTAATCCAGAGCAAGAAAGACAACAGCAAAGAAGCATTGGCATAGCCAATAGGTCTAGCTTTTGAGACCTTACAAGTATTTAGGTATGCAGCACACTATCCTTGGGGCAACAACATCAACTGTTGCATGGCTAAACACTATTGGCTATGCCAATGCTTTTTCTGTGAGTGTCTAAGTTTTAATTATTCTTGAATGTTCAGGTCTGGTTCACAAAGCATGTCTAAGAGTAGTTGTGTCTTACTCCCTTCATAGGTATGCCTTGCTAATGAATTTACAGAAGTTACACTTTCTTACTTTCAAGAACCTGATTCAATAATATTTTATTACTCACCTAAATAGTTTTGTACCTGCCGTGTTCCAGTTTGTCAGCTATATTAGCTATTTCTCCTAAATAAGTTCATGTTGGTGATAAATAGGTTTGTGTCAGCAGCATTTTAATTTGTCATCTGTAAAGACACGCCACTTGACGTTCGCACTGTAACAATGACATTGCACTTAATGGGGCAGATTTATGTTAACTGGCGCATCCCCAGGGATGCGCCAGTTAACATGCGCCACAGTGCGCCACAGCTCCGCCAGCCATGGTGCACCGCATTTATAATGCGGCGCACCATGGTGCAAAAACGGCACAGATGCGTGACGCATCTGTGCCGGAAATGTGGCGCATTGCTGGAGTTGCGTCGCAAGCGCGACGCAGCTCCAGCAAGGCTCGGGGGTGCCCCATTTTAACTCAGCATTGGCTTAAAAGTGACTGAGTGAAATCTCATAGATTTCACTCAGCCACTTTTGCGAGGCGCACCTGCCCCGGAACGCCCACCCTGCGCTGGAACGCCCACAAGCGGCGCAGGACTTTACAACGTGACGCATCTGCCTAGATGTGTCACGTTGTAAATCGTTTGTAGGGATGCGCCACGTTTACGCCACCTTGCGTGACGCAACAGCGGCGTAAACGTGGCGCAAGGGCCTCATAAATCTGCCCCAATGTATTTTTATTGTTGCATGTGGTGTTTAAAGGAATAGCATTTTGAAAAGATGAATTGCAATTTAGCTGATGGCAAATATTAATGACCCAAATCCATTTATATGCGTGAAAGGGACAAAGCTGCAGATCAATTAAATATCACATACACAAAAGTGTGTACTTCATATAGCCCTACTTTTTGCCTTTCATTTTCACTTTTAATTTTTAGATACTTTTTGGATAATTTTCTCTCAATTATTTTGAAGCACCTTCCTTTACAAATGACAAGCTCTTTCCGAAGAAGGCGTCCCTTTAGGAATATACCGAGCAAGAAATTGTGCAATAAAACAATCGATGGAGCTTAAGGAAATGCAGAGCGAGGGTTGACAGATAACCTGTTTTCCCATAAGATGACTCATTTTTCAAGCCACCAACTGCCATCAATTAGGTTCTTCAAATTAAGTATTCTTTAATGTTTTGCTCTCCATGTTTCACTCTCATTTGGTTTCACTTATGTCACGGGTGAGCCACGCAGCAGTACACAGATTACAATCAAGGACCACATTTCGGCTCAAGATGTCTCACTAATATTTCAAAATGGATCTCCACAGGCAGAAATCAACCTAAGATGCTTGATGACGCAGAACCCTTTAGATGTGCGAGCTTCACAGCGCTCAAAATGGACAAGACTGATATAAGGTATCTGTGTGACGAAGGCACAATAAGGAGAAGGCTATTATTTGGCAAGTGTGATTCTTTGTTAAAGTCTTTTTAGACCGGGAAAGAGGATATACATTTTAAGCTTTCGTCGTAATTAGGATTATGTTGAATTTAATCAACCAGTTAGCAATATTTAGCCGTCCTCGATGCGGTAGATTAAACTCTTCTGTTTTGCACAGGGAGGGCGTTTTCAGCTCTGAACTGAGCCACAGAATCTTTCTGTAGTCGGTATTTGATGTAAGGTGTATGGTTGGGAGCGAATTTTACATTTGCTGTAGCTAAATGTGAAATATGTAGGGGCATACCCTAAATGGTAAACTTACTCATGAGTAAATCTACATGTGTATATTTACTATTACACTTTGTAGTAAATTTAGAATTTAGGCTATTAACTATTTGTGAGTGTAAATGTTCTAGGAAGTGTAGAGTTGTCTCCACCCCTTAAGTTTGTAGGTATATTGTGCATGAATGTAAAATACAACTATAAAATTACTACTAGCAGCTTCGCAGCCATATTTTACTTTCCACTAACTTTACAGAGGTCTCACAACTAGGGAGGAGACCTCTACTACTGGGACAGAGACCACTGCACGTGGGAAGGAGACCTCATCTTGGGCGGGAATATGAGAATTATATATACCTGAATCAAGTCATACACACAAGACACCCATTCCCTTCCAACATGCATACCACCAATACCATAGGATTAGGCTCTTTTCTCTCCTTCCCATTTCAGCTCATGCAGCAACTGCATTATGCCGGCAAGATGCAGATCCCACTTCGGAAGAGGAAAATACATTTCTCTGAGTAAGAGACATACAATGTAGGAAGGTTTGTAGTAAAACAGAAAAACCTACACAGACTCCCTTTTATCAACCCTCAGTGGAATACAGATGGCAGCCTTATGGCTAGACAGAACAGGCTCTGTCAATGAATGGGGGAGGAGTCTGCACCATAGTGCATATAATAAATAAACAGCAAGATGAGAGGAGGCGGTGAAGAAGCTTTCCAGGGTTCTGCTATCACAGGAACTTCCTGGATGGGTACCTATTTCCCTTCTCCACCTAACCCCCATAAGGAGGCTGTACTCTTTACAATGCACCCCCACCTGCTATATGGGCTGCCTTTTTTAGACAGGACTACTGTGATGCCAGGGCCAAGGACGATTCTAAATCTCTCTCTCTCTCTCTCTCTCTCTCTCTCTCTCTCTCTCTCTCTCTTTTTCTCTCTCTTCCTCTCTTTTTCTCCCTCTCTCTCACTGATAGCAAACCTACAGTTACTGACCCATATCTGTCCTTCATTCCTCCCTATACTGTTAGGCATACATCACATACATAGCACTCAAAACAAATATTTTATACACAACTCGGAAATAAATATATGTTCTGATTACATTTTAGTTTATTTGTACTAAGCCTGGGTGTAAAATCCGGCTCCACTCGCAGAGTATGCAGATATTTGGCAACTCGGTGCTCTGCATAGAATGCAGACTTGTCGGCAAACTCCTCACACCACAACGGAGCGGAGTTTTTTTTGTGTTTACTTGCCCAAAATGCGTTTTTGCGCATCCGCGAGCGATTTACAGGGTTAATGTGATCCTCAACGAGATTTCCCATCTGTTTGCAAGTGCCACAAGGTTTGGTAGCCGGCTGCACGGTCCGGTGAGAATTTGCGATCGCAAACATGTCATTCGGGCGTGGCATTGGACTTCCGGCAGACAAGCAGAATCTGCAATCTAGAGCAGCATCAAAAGCTTCTTGAAATGACGATTGGGATTAAAAACAAAACTCCTCAGATTGACATTTGGCTGTACTTTTTTTTGTGGAAGGAGTCCTTTTTCTTTTTTTCCTTTTTTTTTTTTAGGAAAAAGAGGGTGCCCCAGAGTCTCCAACTTCCGTTCCTGTCCAGAATACTTTTCCCAGTGCTTTGTCCATCTCCTGTTCACATTTAATTTGGATTTGGAGCTGGAAGGATCACTCGTTGTGTCTGCTGCAACTTACATCATTGGATTTGAGGATTTTTGAATATGCAATTTCACAAATAAGTTGGAAAATTGGTGTTGTTTGTTTGATTGGGACATTGCACCAACAACTTCTTGTACCAATGGATGTCTCCATCTGTATTTCTCTTGAATTTAAAGGAGTGGTTTTCCACATTGAACTACCTTCTGGTTCTCTTATTGGTAAATCCATTAAGGAGATTACTGACTCACATTCACTTGCCTGATCATCTATTATCAATGGTTCTTTTCTTGTCTGTACTACCGATGTAGTTATTATCGGAGCTTTTGGACTAGCTTGCTTATCTCTGTACTAAGGAACAATTGGGCCAATAGTTACTGGAATTGTCAGAGCTTCTGGACTTGTATTTAATTGAGAGATTTTCTGAATCAATTCTGTTCTCTGTTTACTTAAAGCTTGTCTTTCTCTTTCTTGTAATACTCTTTCGATGGAGGTCTCATGTACCACTTGTGGAATTAAAGGAGGTTTTAAAAATGAGGTGTTTGGATTTACTGTGCTTGGTTCCTCATTATAAGATGGTGGATTTTTCATTAATAAATCCTCCATATAATCCTCGTCTGAATCCTCACTAGTCATTAAATGTTTGGTTTTCTCAGTCCTTTTACTTCCTGTAGGGTCTTCTAAAGTTAACACAGGAGAAAGTCCTTCCACTATCATGTTCTGTCTCCATTGTTTCATTTGTTTATCTCTGGAATCTTGTAGAACTTCAGGGTAGAACTTAATCAATCCCTTGTCAGTTCTAGGTCTGTCTCGCTCAAAAGCCTCAATCTCCCATTCCGCTGGTGCTTCATACTGCGTTAATCTAGGTCTAGGATGTAAATCATTCATTCGAGTCCTTAAATTGAACAAAATTCTACCATTAAATGTGCCTTCTAAGGGAAATGCCAAAATTCCATCATCTTTAGTGTAATCCACCCAGTTCTCTAACCATACACAAGTGTGGTAACCCCTGTCAAACATCATAAATGATGCGGGAGTATTCGGTGGTGGAATAATAACATCTTCTCTATTTTTAATTGGTTTATCTTTCTTAAAGAAATTCTTAACTCTGTTTACAAGTGACATTTTTCTCTCACTTCCGAACATTTTGTAAGGTCTGCCTCTTATCATCTGTTCTCTAGCAAACCCTAAGTATCTTCTATCAGGTCGAGTTTCTGGATTTAAATGCCACATATATCTTGGAAAAATTGTGAAATCGTACGATAATACTTGATTCTGTTTACTAAATGCTTCTAATACTAGCGCATCCTTTATTTTTCTTTAACTAATCAACCATGCGGTTTCAAATAATTTTAACCAATGATTGCGCAGCTTCTCCCGTGAGATGAGTTCCCACGCTTCTTTGCTCACCCCTCCTTTACAATACTGTCTCAGCTATTCGCCCTCTGTTTCAACCAATACCAGCGTGGCTCTGAGTGATGTCAGCGCAGCTCCGCAACAGACTCCCTCCTTCACAAGATAATGCAAACACTCAATTCTTTTATTTTAAAGAGCAATTTTCTTTTAATCAACAACGTAAAAATATTCGCCACTGTACCCTAGTGTCTTGAAAGAAAAGAAATATTTCACTGCAAGTAAATCTACTCCGTTTACTTTTCATTTACTACGAGTAGATCCCTTCTGCCTACCCTACACACAAGCTTTAGAGAATCTGCTACTCCTTCGGATTAATCCACACCGGGATATATACTAAGGCCAAAGTTTCACCAGCGAACCCCTTTGCTATCAATCAAGCTCAGATGAACTTGCTACTCCTTCTGTGTGACCCTTTCTAGGTGATATCACACTAAAAGTTTTGCTAGCAAACTCTTTGCTATCATTTAATCACACATTCATACAGAAAACCCTAAATAGTACTTCCGGTTCTACCTAACCATGCAAAAACTTCCTACGAGTAAGTGACCTCACTGCAATGTGGCTTCCATTTACCACCCGCTATTCTGCCCTTGGGGATTCCAAACAAAACATATAACAGGTACAAACGATTTTGGTTAATACATAAAATTCATACAGCATCAACAGAATCAATACATTTTAAAACATTTCAAATAATATCACGTTTGATTGATCAATCATAATGACAAATTCATAACCAACAAACTAACTGCCTTTATTTAACTAAACGCTAACCTTTCCTCTGCTACCAAAGAAATATACTGATAGAGCGTGCAGGTCACCCGACTTTACATTTTACCATACTCACCTGGGCCCATAAATCAATAACTCAATAATTTGATCAGGTAACCTTTGCTCTTCTACCAGATATTTTATTCTACTAGATCCTATACCATTGGCGTACCAATCCTTGTCACTGGTACCTATAACGTATTGGATCAGGGTGTTAGCATAAAAGGTAAATAACATTCCACTCATATAATAAGCACAGACTCGGTAAGGTTTAAAACTCTTTAAATTTCAGGTCATGATCCAAAGATTGAAAGCAATAAGACTATCAATAGCCAAAATCAGAAATAGAATATAACTATGCAAAAGATATATTATGCCAATCATTTAGTAATTTAAAGGGAAGGTAAGAACAAGGAACATGCTATTTAATAAACAGATTTAAGCAATCTTCTAAGGGTGGGTAAGAAAAAGGAACACTCTAAATAACACAGCTTTGAGCAATTATCAAAGGGATGATAAGAAAAAGGAACATAATATGCAATCACAAAAACTATTTGAACATTTAGCTATGGGAAGGGTAAGAAAATGGAACACACTATTAAATTGAATAACGGCCCTTGAACAGGGTGAATACCATTATATTGGGCTTCGCCTCTGAGGGCTACAAATTCAATTTCAAGAAATAAAGAATTGCCCACTGTCAGGAGTCATGTTGTGGCATCCATAGATGGTCAGGTAGATTGTAAGCGACCACGATTGACCATTAAGCCTAGCACAGTGAATGTGTGGTATTACTGTAACTAGTGATACAACATCTCCTAAGATGGCCGCCAGTAGGAACAGTATCGGGATCGGTTGCCATTCTATGCCACATAGTGTTTCTTGGGGAGCGCGAGCGCTGTTTGCTGCACTCTTCAACGAACGTTTTTCCTGAGAAGCCAGCTTGAGTTTGTTCCTCCGCTAAATAGTATTAGCGGGAGGAATAATTTCGTGCTCACAGTATTGACACTTCTCCTTGTAGGGAAGTCGTAATTCAGCCAAAAACGTCCGAGCTTCATAGTCCTCAGTTTGGGTTACTACGCACCTTTGAACTACCGAGTGCATATTCAACAAGGAGTTTTCCAGACAACTACTTCTGCCTCAAATGCCAATGACGAAATTGGTGTAGAGTCAGTCAGAACTTCTTCAGGAGAGAGTCCCGGCGAAGCAGTCACAGTCTCGGAGTCACTTCAACTACGGACCTACAGTAAGGCTATTGTTGTGGCGCAGAGGACCTGTCAAATTGCCTAATCTCTCGTACCCTCCCAGCTTGCGCTTTTCCTATTCTATCCTTCCCTCTGTTCCTTCCCCTATCCTTTTTGCGCGCTTGTGGAGGAGGCAGTTACTTCAGACATTTGTACCATAGTTCCAAATGAAAGTCTTCTTGAAGACAGATTTATACACCACAGTAAGGAGAAGCTCACAGGTAATGAAGGTGAAACTTAGTTAATCCCTCAAGAGTGAACTACCAGTTAGCTCCGTAGTAATAAGGTCTTTCTTTTACAGACAGGGCTTCCAGTCAAATAATAATACAGAAGAGAGGCGCAGACTGCCACACTAGCTGGTAGGATAAGTGCTAATTATTGAATAGTAATTGAGTATCTTGGTAGGTGTGTTTTCTTATTTCCCCTTCTTTGTGCATTAGACATCCATGCCAAGATGGTCGGAAGAAACCATTAGTTGATTCCAGACCTTGACCTGGGTGTTCAGCAACAGGAGTGTCTCTTCTCTCTATCCACTTCCCCTTTCCCCTCTCGGCTGGTTTAGGAGCTTAACCGCTGCGTCACCGGTCGGCAGGAGATTGGGACTAGCTACGGTCTGCCTCTGCAAAGCGTTTGGAGCTTCATGACAGATTGAAGTGCCCAAGAAAATTGCTTTGCCCGGGCAGAATGGCGGTGGGGTTTAATCTTAAGGCCAAGGAGAAATGTTGGTAGGAATCCAACGGGAGATAGGGGCAGTACGTGAGGTAAATAAGGTGTTAAAACAGGAATTAGTGGCGTCTCGGCAAGAGGCGCGTGCTTTGGCTCATAAGGTAGATGTGTTAGCGATGGGCAATCCTGTAGTAAGTGCGTCAACAGTTCCTTCCTCAGTTCCCAGTCAAGACGCCAAGTCTGTGGCGCAGGTGATTCATTCTGTTTCGCCCCTTATTCCTTTAGCCACCCCAGAAAGATTCCAGGGAGATCCTCAAAAAGCCCAGATATTTTTGACCCAATGTTCCCTACATTTTATGTGTCGCCCAACCCTTTCCCTGACACTCAGACGAAAGTAGCCTTTGTTTTGTCCTATCTGGGAGGAGATGCTGCTAATTGGGCAATGCCATTAGTGACCAGGGAGGACCCTTTCCTTTATGATTTTGCCTTATTTAAAAGGGAGTTTCTTAGGATTTTTGATCGGAGAAGAGTATCTCAGGCCACAGACAACGAGCTTTTAGAATTGCACCAAGGTTCTAAAGACTTACTGACGTATTTGACGCAGTTCAACAAACTGATCATTGAGACCAATTGGCCAGAAGAGAAACGGGCAGCCTTTTTTTATAAAGGACTTCATGATGAATTAAAGGACACTTTGGTACAGATACCAAATCGTTCAAAGGAACTATCTGCCTTAGTAGATTTGGTGCTAGAGTTGGATTTTCGTAACTCTGAACGCAAAGGAGAAAAGAAAAAAGATTGGAAAGTAAGCTTTCCCCGTTTTGATCGAATGAGAACGGAAAGTGGAAAAGGACAGAATGATTCAGAGCCTATGCAGATTGGTGCCACTAGGGGACCATTGAGCAACGAAGAGAAAGAGCAACGTCGTCTGAAGAAGTTATGCTTGTATTGTGGTGGTTCGGGGCATTTTGTCAAGGAATGTACCAGATGTCCAAAAACCCCAGTGAAGGGAAACGACTCTAGCCATCAGTAAACGGAGTCGCTCTGGTGGTGAATGAATCGAAGACGACTCCTGAAGCACATTTCATTATGAACACCTTACAGTCTATGGCACCTCATGTTATCCTGCACATGACCTTGAGATTTCGAGAATTTGAATTTCCTAATGTGGCGATTATGCTGGATTCTGGGGCCACAGGAAATTTCTGTGACATCAAGTTTGCTCAACGATTGGGAATTCAAGCAATTCAGATGGAGAAAATTGAACCTGTACGAGAAGTGGATGGGACAAACTTGTCCTCGGGCCCAATTACTAGCCACACCGAATGTTTGGAGTTAACACAAGTTGACGGTCATCGAGAAACTCTACAATTTAATCTCATAGATGCTCCTCAATTCCAGTTTATTTTGGGATTGCCGTGGTTGACAGTACATAATCCCACTATTGATTGGGAGAATCGTACGGTGATGATGAAGTCTTCTTATTGTCAAGAACATTGTTATCAGAAGCAAGAAGGCCCTCTGGGTCCATCCCAAGCTAGTCTACTCTCCTTTGGAGGGCAGTCCATTGGAGTCATTGATTCAGTAAAGATTCCCAAAGAATATCAGGAATTTGAAACTGTCTTTAGTGAGCAAGAGGCTGAGTTGCTCCCCCCGCATCGCTCTTATGACTGCACTATAGAGCTTGAACCTGGGGCAGTTCTTCCGTGCAGTCGGATTTATGTTTTAACTGAAGCCGAGAATACACATTTGAAGGAGTATTTGGACCATTACCTGGAGAATGGATTTATCCAACCATCCCAGTCCCCTGTGTCCTCTCCTTTATTTTTTATACCCAAGAAGGAGGGAACATTAAGGACCTGCATTGATTACCGTGCCTTAAACCAGGTGACCATCAAGAACAGATACCCATTACCTTTGATCCTAGTCCTTTTAGATCAAGTAAAAGAAGCCCGGGTATTTACAAAATTAGACCTTCGCGGAGCGTACCATCTCATTCGTATGAAGTAGGGCCACGAGTGGAAGACCACCTTCCAGACGAAGTTTGGCCTCTTCGAATATAAAGTGATGCCCTTCGGTCTCTGCAATGCACCTGCGGTTTTTCAACACTTCATCAACGATGTGATGGGGGATTTAATTGACAAAATTGCGATCATCTACTTGGATGATATTTTGATTTACTACAAGGACCCCCAAGAGCACCCAGAACATGTTCGAAAGGTACTGGAACGTTTGCAGATCCATAAATTGTTTGTGAAACTGGAGAAATGTGTCTTTAGTGCTGCTAAGGTGGAGTTTTTGGGGTTTGCCCTTTCAGTCCAAGGAGTTATTATGGATCCTGGAAAAGTTGGAGCAGTCGCGAATTGGCCTTCACCCAAAGATGTTAAAGAAATCCAGAGATTTTTAGGCTTTGCCAATTTTTATCGTCGCTTCATTCAAGGATTTTCTCAACTCATTGTCCCCATTACTCGCTTGCTCAAGAAGGGATTGAAATTTGAGTGGACCCCAGAAGCAGAACAGGCCTTTTGTGATTTGAAAGCCAAGTTTGTCTCAGCACCAATTCTGTTACATGCTGATCCTTCTGAACCCTTTTTCGTTGAGGCTGATGCTTCCGATCAGGCCATTGGTGGAGGTCTTTCTCAGAGACATCGGAGCACGGGGCAACTTCATTCGGTTGCATACCGATCTCGAAAATGAGCCCTGCCGAATTGAACTATACCATTGCAGAAAAAGAACTCTTGGCAGTAAAAGACTCTTTTGAAGATTGAAGACATTATTTGCTGGGCGCTAAACACACGGTCACGGTGTATTCTGACCATAAGAACTTGCAATTTTTAAAGACAGCCAAAACCCTGACTCCCCGTCAACTTCGCTGGTCTTTATAGTTTGCTGATTTCGATTTCGTCATCACCTATCGTCCGGGCCCCAGGAATGGTAAGGCGGATGCGTTATCTCGTCTCAATATGCAAGAAACTGAACATTTGGTGGCGCCTCAACCGATCATCCCAGAATCAAAAATCATTGGTGCCGTAATTTCGATACATTTCAAGAGGAAGTCAGAAAGAGTTTGTCCTCTGAGGAAGTTCAGGATTGGTGGCTCAAGATGAGGAGCGAAGTTTACACCAACAGCTGCCTTACTACAAAGCAGCTTTATTCTTGCCGACATTAGCTCTTCAGCAGAAGGCTCTTCAAAGTTGTCACGATCATCCGCTTGCTGGTCATAAAAGAATCACAAAGACTTTGGACCTAATGACGAGATATTTCTGGTGGCCTGGGTTGTCTTCTCACGTCAAAAAATATGTCCAATCTTGTGAATTGTGTGCTAGATGGAAACCTAGTCGACAGGCCCCCCCAGGGTTGTTGCAGCCACTCCCAACCCCGTCACATCCTTAGCATACCATTTCCATGGATTTGATTGTGGATCTTCCTGTGAGTAAGGGTTATGACACCATCCTAGTTAATTTGGACATCTTCTCTAAGATGAGTTATTTTATCCCGTTAAAGGGAACTCCTTCTGCCCCACAGTTAGCAAAGGTTTTTGGCGAACATGTAGTAAAGCTCCATGGAGTTCCGAAGGCAGTGGTCTCTGATAGGGGGTCACAATTTGTTTCACATTTTTGGAAGGCATTGCTGAAAGGTTTGGGGGTGGAAAGGAGGTTGACTACCAGTTATCATCCTGAAGCCGATGGTCAGAGTGAACGCATCAACCAGGAATTGGAGCAGTATCTGCGTCTGTTTCTGGTTGAGAGAGGAGGAGATTGGTCCGACATATTATGGATGGCAGAATTTGCATGTAATAATGCAAAGAGTGCTTCCACTGGTTACTCTCCTTTCTATTTGAACTCTGGTCGTCATCCAAATCCTTTTGTGCTAACGGAAAATTTGGCTGTTCCAGCAGTGGGGACCTTAATGAGAGATATGACCTTACTCCATCAATCTGCAGAGACTAATTTGATTAAAGCTAAAGAGTCTTACAAACACTATGCAGATAAACATAGGAAACCTACCCCACAATATCAGATTGGCGATAAGGTTTGGTTGTCATCAAAGAATTTACATTTGAAAGGCAATCGAAAATTCCAACCTAGATTCGTAGGCCCTTATGTAATTGACAAGATTGTAGGGCCAGTCACAGTTCGATTAAAATTACCAGACAAGATGGGGATCCATCCAGTGTTTCATATTTCGCTGTTGAAAAAGACCTGTCCACAATTGAGAGCGACTAGACCACCTGATCCACTAAATATCTCTGGTCATCCGGAGTATGTAGTAAAAGAAATCCTCGACTCTAAGATAAAGAAAGGAAAGTTACATTACTTAGTGGATTGGAAAGGTTATGGACCTGAAGATAGATCCTGGGAACCTGCAGGAAACATTCATGCCCCACTTTTACTGAAAAGATTCCTTGCACGAAAGCCATTCAAGCCAGGACCGATCAATCGGTCATTGAGAGGGGGTACTGTCAGGAGTCATGTTGTGGCATCCATAGCTGGTCAGGTAGATTTTAAGCGACCACGATTGAACATTAAGCCTAGCACAGTAAATGTGTGGTATTACTGTAACTAGTGATACAACCTCTCCTACGATGGCCGCCAGTAGGAACAGTAACGGGATCGGTTGCCATTCTATGCCACAGAGTGTTTCTTGGGGAGCGCGAGCGTTGTTTGCTGCGCACTTCAACGAACGTTTTTCCTGAGAAGCCAGCTTGAGTTCGTTCCTCCGCTAAATAGTATTAGCGGGAGGGATATTTTCGTGCTCACAGTATTGACACTTCTCCTTGTAGGGAAGTCGTAATTCAGCCAAAAACTTCCGAGCTTCATAGTCCTCAGTTTGGGTTACTACGCACCTTTGAACTACCGAGTACGTATTCAACGAGGAGTTTTCCAGACAACTACTTCTGCCTCAAATGCCAATGACGAAATTGGTGTAGAGTCAGTCAGAACTTCTTCAGGAGAGAGTCCCGGCGAAGCAGTCACAGTCTTGGAGTCACTTCAACTACGGACCTACAGTAAGGCTATTGTTGTGACGCAGAGGAACTGTCAAATTGCCTATTCTCCCGTACCCTCCCAGCTTGTGCTTTTCCTATTCTATCCTTCCCTCTGTTCCTTCCCCTATCCTTTTTGCACGCTTGTGGAGGAGGCAGTTACTTCAGACATTTGTACCATAGTTCCAGATGAAAGTCTTCTTGAAGACAGAGATTTATACACCGCAGTAAGGAGAAGCTCACAGGTAATGAAGGTGAAACTTAGTTAATCCCTCAAGAGTGAACTGCCAGTTAGCTCCGTAGTAATAAGGTCTTTCTTTTACAGACAGGGCTTCCAGTCAAATATTAATACAGAAGAGAGGCGCAGACTGCCACACTAGCTGGTAGGATAAGTGCAAATTATTGAATAGTAATTGAGTATCTTGGTAGGTGTGTTTTCTTATTTCCCCTTCTTTGTGCATTAGACATCCATGCCAAGATGGTCGGAAGAAATCATTAGAAGATTCCAGACCTTGACCTGGGTGTTCAGCAACAGGAGTGTCTCTTCTCTCTATCCACTCCCCTTTCCCCTCTCGGCTGGTTTAGGAGCTAAACCGCTGCGACACCGGTCGGCAGGAGATTGGGACTAGCTACGGTCTGCCTCTGCAAAGCGTTTGGAGCTTCATGACACCCATCTAAATGTCCTTTTCCTAGGAAATGAGCATTCAAAAGGCCATTTATATCTCTTAACATTATACATGTAATTAAAAATTGACTTTAGTCAATGTGGTTTAATCACTGCAGTTACTTGGATTTATTTTTTACCCATTGGGGGGATGGGCGTAACCTGATACTCACTTATGCAAAGGAGTACGCTTTTGTGCTCTGGGTTTGCCTGTGATGTGATCAGGTCTAAAATGTTAAACAAGCTCTATAATCCTTATAAACCAGCACAGAACAATTCGAGCCCAACAGAATAGTGTCTTTGGGGAGTTGACTTTGAAGGCTTGACCCCCATGGTTTTCGGGCGAGTGGAGCATTTTTGAAGGCCTGCTGGGCAAAGATTGGTTAATTAAGCGAGGGAGTGGGGTTTTGAGGAGGTAACTAGGCGGTAGGCAACTTTAAGTCCTTCTTTGGTGTAAGAGCTAGTCAGAAAAAGTTCAGGTGCTGGTGAATTTTTGACTGCTTACTACCAACCTGGTATTCAGGGCTATGAGGGTAGATAATTTTGGACTTTGCGGGGAGGAACCGCTGGAATAAAACAGATTTATTTGTTCTAATCTCGTTTTTTTGGAAGTGCGGGTTGTTTATTATGAGCAGGTGCAAAGCCGAGTTTTAGACATTAGTGGGTATATACATCAAAATTCTGTAAAACAAGTCCTTATTAGCGAAAAATAAGGAATCGCTAATAAGGAGTCACATACCGCGATGCATCAACAGATTCAGTATTAAATGCCAAATCGCAATAAATCGTTAAATAAATCAGAAAGCACGATTGCGAGACTCCAAATCAAAGAATAGCAAATACCGAAGTAGCAAATACTGAATCGGTATTTGCGATTTCGGTATTAGCGAATTCGCTAAAAAAATACGTCGCATCAGAAGCAGGTTGATGACATCACAAGGAGGAAGTAACACAGCCCATGCTTTATTCAGTGCCCTGAGGAGCTCAGAGGAGGAGGCAGAGCACAGGAGCTGAGGAGTGAGACAGTGAGCCACAAACCAGCTATTGCACAGACATCCAGGATGGAGAAGGATGCCCCCCAGGACAAGGACACGCCCAGGAAGAGGAAGCACACGTTTTCTGACAAAGAACTTGAACTACTCATCGAGGGGGTGAGTAGCAAACACGACAGGCTTTTTGGCAAGCTGTCCCTAAAGGTGCCTGAGGCAGAGAAGCGCAAAATCTGGCTGTGCATCAAGGAGAGAGTAAATGCTGTAGAAGTCACCCACCGCAGCATAGACGATCTGAAGAAGAGGTGGTATGACCTCAGGAAGAGGGCAAAGGAGAGGATTTCAGAAAGGGTGAAATATGCAGCTGGCACAGGAGGCGGAACATCCAGCATCACACCAAACGCAGCCCTCGAGGACCTTTTTGAGGCTAGCATTGAGCCAGAAGCAGTTGTGGGGGTCACCCAATTGGACACTTCCGGCGCTGCAGCAGGAGGAGAAGGTAAGATGCATGCCAGTGCAGATATGCAGCATGTTGTCAACCCCTGCCTATTCCCCCATGCCGAACACAGTGTATATGTAGCCGTGCCTAACACATATCCCCTTACCAGATCATCATGGGAGTTGTAGTCATATCATGAAAGAGTGCATGTCTGACTCCTGATGTGAATGAAATGAAACCAGCAGCACAGGGCCAAATGTCAGTGCAAATATGTCCTTTATGTAGATGAAAATATGCAAAATCATGACAAAATAATAACAATGCACTGTTTCATACACAGATGCATCACCCCTTGATTCAGATGACAGCGGCCGCCTCGTCATCGCTGAAACCCCAGTGGTGACGGATGCTGAGACCCCGCAGGAACGCGAGCCCACAACACCACCATCACCACCGCCACAACCAACAACACCAACACCACCAACACCACCACCACCACCACGGCGTACAACCCCACCACCACCACCACCGCAGATAACCCCACCACCACCACCACCGCGGACAACTACACAAAGCCGCAGGGAAAATGTCCCCTCCCTGCAGGTGATGGAGACAGAACAGAGGCCAGCAGCCACAAACGTTCAAAGGCAGACAGTCGTTATTCTGACCGCCCAAACACCAGCACCTGTCCGAGTCTAAGAGTGGGCCAGGCCCCTGGGTAGAGCTACAGAGAGATCTGAGGATCCAACACACGGGTATGGAGTGGTTGAGACACGGATGCTGCGTGTCCATCACCTGCAGGGGAGACACATGGGTGCTATTAACATTAACATTTCCAAATTGTCAAACAAAATTGGCACCATGACTGATGCTGTGCGTGAGATGACCATAGCCATTGCTGAGGGCAACAGAGACATTAAACTGTGCCTGCAGGAACTCACATGTGCTGTCATTGCAGGCCAACAGAGCGAGCGCCGGAGACATCGGCAGAACATGCTCCATTCCAATGCCTCCATTAGGGCCATCACTAAGCTGTGCAACAGCACAGCTGTGCTTTCACGCAGATATGTGTTCCTGCAGGTCGACTTGGGCCATTATTGTGGAGATGTGGCAAAGTCCTTAGAAAGAGTGACCACTGCAGTGGAGCATCTACTGTCTGGGACTTTCAGTGCCAGCAGTTTGGGAGGGGAGGAGGGGAGTGAGGCTGCTTCAAGCATGAGCAGCATCTCTGTGCCGGAGACCAGCGAGAGGAGGTGCAGTGCGTGCAGCTCCACAGCCACTGACACACATTGCGGCGATGTGGAAGAGTCACGAGACAGGAGGCTGGGGTACGTGGCAAGCGCAAATAGCCATGTTCCATTGGCTCCCTGGCCATGGTGACGTAACCATGGGCCAACTATATTGCCACGTGATACACTTGTGTTGACAACGGACATGTATCCCATTATTTTTTTGATTCTGCCTCATGTTGGCATCACATTTATATGCACCTGACAGGTGCTCATGTGCATTAAACATTTGCAAACAAGATCATGTTGTGATGGCTCATTCATACCTGTCTCAGAAGTGATGTTGTGTGATGTATGTCCGCCTCCTTTGGCCTTCAGCTGTGTTAGGCACGTGTGCCTGTTGGTGTTGTGGGTGTGGTTGCTGTGCACGTAAGTGGTCCTCTACATCCACCTCTATTGGTAACCCCTTCTTGTGGCAATATTCTGCAGCATGGCGCAGACTGCTATTATCCGGCAGCAGGTCACTGGGTCATACTGCAAGGCACCTCCTGTCTTGTGTAGTATCCGGAAGCGACTCTTGAGGATGCCAAAGGTTCGCTCTACCACATTCCTGGTGCTGATGTGTGGTGTGTTGTAGCACTGCTCCTGAGGTGTTGCAGGGTTGAGGTAGGGAGTGAGGAGATATTCACAAAAGGCGTAGGCGCTGTCACCTGCAGGGTGGGGAGCAAAGGGTTAGCGGCATGATTACATTTACATAAGTGAGGATGGAGTTAATTTTGAGGCATTTATATGTACGTAGTAAGTGTCCCTCTCCAAATTCAGCGTTGATCAGACGCCTGTGGATGCCACTGTGTCTGAATATGTATGCGTTGTGTGTGCTTCCTGGAAATTGGGCTACGATGTCCGTTATGATGTGCTTGGCATTGCACACGACCTGCACGTTGATGGAATGATATGACTTCCGGTTGCGGAAGATGTATTCGTTGGCTGAGGGGGGCAGATGGGGACATGCATGCAGCAACACATCCTATCACATGGGGAAATTGTGCCACCTGGTAGAACTCCTGTTTGGTGTGGTTCAACTGCTGTGGGGTTGTGGGGAAGGTGATGTGGTGATGTATCAATGTCAGCATGGCATCCAGGAATTTGTGGAAGAAGCATGAAAGTGCGCTTTGCGACACGCCTCCGGCTTCTGCTATGACCCCCTGGAAGCTTCCTGATCCCAGCATGTGCAGGCTGCATAGGACCTGGACATGGGCTGGGATGGCGTTGGTCCTACGGGTCTGGTGCTGCGGTAGTGGTTCCAGGTCGGCAATGAGCCGCATGATCATAGCCCAGTTCAGCCTGCACTTGTCGTACATCAGTTCCTCTGTCTGGCCCAGGAAAGTGATGCGCACCCTGAAGACCCTGTCCTGGATCATCCTCCTGCGCTGTGCAAGAGCGTTGATTCTCCTGCTCCTAGCAAGCACGTAGGGGGCAGCCATTTTGGTAGACATACAGGGTCTCCAGAGGCATATTTGAAGGGTTTTTGATTGTCTGCACCTGTTTTATATATATATTTTTCTTCCTTCCAATAACTTTACCTCCTGTTTGTGATTCCCCTTATTTTGCTCATACAAAATAGCGATTTTCGGCATTTCATTGCGATTCTTTAATAGCGATTCGGTATTTCCGGAGGCTGATTTCTTTCTCAGTATTACCGATTGGCTAATTTGCGATTCGGTAATTTTTCACGGAGGTTATTTAGCGATTCTTTATTTTTAAAGGAATTGGGATTGAAGCATTGCATTTTCAGGTTTTGCATTCGGTATGGGCCTATTTTACAGAATCGTTAATTTACCGGGAGGTATTTTGCTTGATGCATCTGCCTGTAGGTGAGAACGGAAGCAAGGTTGGTTAAACTGCTGAACGGGTGAATCATCTCGGGGAGGGGAGTTAAAGAGTTCAGAGTTGTTTACAGGTTAATAGATTAGGTGGGACATA
Organism: Lissotriton vulgaris; assembly: GCF_964263255.1. Classification (NCBI taxonomy): domain Eukaryota; kingdom Metazoa; phylum Chordata; class Amphibia; order Caudata; family Salamandridae; genus Lissotriton; species Lissotriton vulgaris. Next base: position 660,053,402 of record NC_141689.1, read on the forward strand.
AAATGTTTGTTCCAGAATGAAAAAAGGTTTAGTTTCAGGGTATAGTTGAAATCAGAATGTTGTGTTTAAGGAAGGGGGATACGACAGGTAGAGGATCAGGTGGAATGATGCGTTATGGAGGCTTTGTATAATAGGTTGCATGCCGTTTGTCAAGATTTTATATGATGTAGTGCACACCGGTCTAGATAAACTACCCTGTTTCACCCTATCAAGTTTTCAGTAATTATTTGAATGCGCCTTGAGCGATAATAGCAATAGGTTAAAAGCGTAACCAAGCTGGCTGGTTGTCTGGATCCTAAATCTGTACCTTTCCAAAAAAGGCAGCATCCTGGATTTGCACGCGACAAATGCTCTTCATTCTTTCCGCAGATTGTTCATGAGCAGCTAAAGTGCACTTTAAATCGAAAAGAATAGCTGTAAAATGAGAAATCCATTAGGGTTTGGATTTTGTTTGAAAGTAATTGCCACTTCGTTCTGATTTGCATTGTTCTGCTACACAACCAAGCAGAGGAAGGGCTTGCCTTTCTAATCAATTATTTGCCGTTTGCCAAACAATATTCTTTTCTGCTGGTGTGAAAGACGTATACATTTTGAAAATGTTGGCTGTGTTTTCGAAATGTCATCACACTAAAACCTCAATTTATGTAACAGTCAAAGCGTGCACAAACAACAGCAGTATTTCATATGTGTGAAGATCACTGAATAATAAAGTGTGAACACTGTACAGCTCAACGTCTACCTGATACACAGTGCTGTTGTCAGTCTTATTTGATGAACTTCTTCAGAGCTCACTTCACTCAGTCATATCCATGAGGTGATGCAAAGCCACGCAACACCCATGGATTTTGACTCTGCTTGAGATTTACAAAATCATGTAAACCTGGGAAAGCATCAAAATGAAGAAGGCGTAAAGAGGAGAAATGTTTCTTTCCTCCTCTTGCCATGTGTGCTGCAAAACATAGAGCAAGAAAAATGCCTCCATGGATTGTTTTGTGAAGAAATATGCTCTTTCCTGCACAAAAACAATCTTGCCAACAACGCACACACCATTGCACCATTGTATAATGGTGCCTATGTTGGCGCTGGTCATCATATGCTATGCCGGCACTGGCTGAAAGGACAGTAATGCACCACATATCATAAATACAGTGCATTCCTGCCCTTTCCTTGTGACGCAGGGCAGCGCAGCAAAGTGACTTGCTGCATCCCCTTTGCCATAAACTTGTAAACGAGACCCATAGGGGTTTACTTCTGAGAGCCCTGTGTCACTTTTACACCATGTAATGTGGTATATGCATTACACAGGGCAGTGAATCAGATTTATGAAGCCACTCAAAGCCACCCTGCGTGGCTTTGAGTGGCCTCATAAATCTTGAGGAAGGGAACACAGAGCAAACCGCTGCATTGCTTTACTCTGTGCCCGGGAGTTGTTCCATGGGCATTGCAGTGTTTCCCACACGACATCCATGGATTTTGATGAGGCCCCAGATTTACTAAATCATGTAAACCTAGGGAGTATCAAATACTTATGCCTCCTTAGGTGAGGCAAAACGAGGGCAAATAGTTGTATTCCTCCTTGTTTTTTCCTCTCTCTGAGTGCTGCATTTTATAGCACACATAGATGGAGGACAACGCCTCTTAGGATTGTTTCTGTGCAGGAAGGAGCCCCTTCCAGCACTTAAAGAATCCTGCATGCTAGAGAGTGGTGCAAGGGTTTCTACTTTGGAGCTAGGCTGCCAAAATGGCACCAGCACAGGGAGATAGGACAGGAATGCACCATATTCAATCAATCATAGTATCTGTAAAGCGCGCTACACACTGTTGTGGGTCTCAAGGCGCTAAGGGGGGGAGCTGCTACTGTTCGAAGAGCCAGGTCTTGAGGAGTCTTCTGAAGGTCAGTAGGTCTTGGTACTGCTGTAGGCGGGTGGGGAGGGTGTCCCATGTCTTGGCGGCGAAGTGGTAGAATGATCTGCTGCAAGCGGTCACTCTTCGGATGCGGGGGACAGCAGCGAGGGAGTGGTCGGCGGAGCGGAGCTGGCGGGTAGGGGTGCATAACCATGGTGCATTCATGCCCTTTCACTTTGGCTAGGGCAGCACAGCAAGGTGCCTAGCTGTACTGCCCTATGCCAGAATCCCGTAAATGAGGGCCTTAGCATGTTGAATTTAAGTGGTTTGAAATACTATTTATGGCCAAAATCTCCAGCTTTTAACTGAGGCTAAAGTTTGCTGATTTTTCCAGGCACACATTCACCTGTAAAATGTACGTGGAAATGTGCCTGGAAAACAGTTTGGTATTTAGTAAATGCATTCAAAAGAAGTGAAGGCAAAGCAATATTGGATTGGTGATACAGTGTGTGCAGTAGTGGCTGTTGGGTAATTAGTGAATTTTCTGTGTTATGTACCCTACTGCTGGCTAAATATCTGAGATTCTGCACTGTTCGGCCAGCAATCACGTAAATATCAAGGAAACTGCACTATATACCTGGCTGCTGGCTAAATAGCAAAGAGTATGTGCTGTTGGGCATTTGTCCATGCAGATTGCCAATACATTTTACTATTTATCTGACCTGTGGATAGATTAGTCATTATGTACTGTTTGGTCTGCAGCCAAGCTAATAATAAATAAACTTCACTCTTAATCAGGCCAATTGTAAAAAAGCTAACATTATGCACTCCTTGTCCAGCAGCCAGGCAAATTGCCTAGAAATGTCAGTCTTTAACCAGCTTCTGGCAAAATAGAAGACATGATGTGTAATTTGGAAAGCGGCCATGCAAATAGCAAAGAAATTTCATTTTTTACCTGGCCACTGAAAACATAGAGGAAACTATGCACTGTTTGGCCAGTCAACTTGTTAATAGCAAAGGAAGTTTGTTTTCCACCTGGTGATTGCCTACCTAGCAGACATTATGAACAATTTGTGCATAGCATAGAAACTTCACTATTTACCTGGCTGATGAAATTAGGCACTATTATTCCTAGCACAAATGTAAACAGGAATCTACCACCAGGTAGAACTGCAAGCAAAGAGTGAACACAATTGGTAACCATTTCCAAATACACATCAGTGCAAAAAAACAACTTACAAGCAATGTGGAGCAGGCAGCACTAACTCTTTATAGACATTGAAGAGAATGTCTGAATGTTTTCAATGTAATTTGGAATGCATGGGACAGAATGCCATTCCATTTTACCAAGGGCTAAGACACAGAGTCTTGGGGGTCCATTATAGGACTTCACATACTCCGCAAATGCTTCATTATTGTTAATGATAAAGATAAATAGGTCCTTTGCAAGACTTGGTGCATCTGTGTACCTTTTTGCAGCAATATACTGGATCTTACTTGCAAAGTCATGGGAGTGTACCAGGGATAGATATAGGCTTACTAAAAGACTCTATCAGAACACCTCTTTTCTGAAATACTGTATTCTGAAATTAGAATGCCTGGCTTAGTTGAAATAAACAAATCAGAATACAAGATCTGAAAACAATGATTTGTAAAAGCAAAGGTCAAAACTAGAGTGATAGAAATTGGGTTTAAAGTTGTTAGAGGTAAGCACCCTGTCCAAGCAGGAAGCACAATCCTGGTCAGGGCAAGTCACAACACACCATAAATTATCCTGTGCTCACCCTCTGGTAATTTGGCACAGAGCAGTAGGGCTTGACATAAGAGTGTAAAGACTTAAGAGTGTAAAGTATTTAGTAACACTCTAAACAGTAGCACAGTGAAAACATCATAAACAGACTCCACATAAGGTTAGGAAATTAGAGCTTAATTTTATAAATAAACCAAGAACAAAAAAAGAAAAATCATACAAGTAGGCATTAAGTTATGAATTTTTAAAGAATAAAAATAAAATAGCACTAAGAAGCAGCAAACATTTAAGTGGGATATCTTGTCTCGCCAGACCAGGACAAAGTTAAAAGTTCAGGTCAACCGTGATGGAGCGCGGGCTGGATACAGAGACACACTTAGGCCCACTGAACAACAGTAGCTCAATCTGGGTTTGCATTGGCATCAAAGAAGATGCAAGGGGCAGCTGAAGCAATGCGTTGGTGGTGAGGCATGCAGTGGGTGAGATGCATTGAGATTCTCCATGCAATGGCGGTGATTCGTTGGTTTTGATTTTAAAGCACTGGTTCTGTATGGGTACTGCTCCCACAGCAGGCAATACGTTGATTATGGAGTTGTAAGCTGGTTATGAGTGCAATGCGCCAGCTCAGTTCCACACTCTGATGAGGATGCCCCCGTTCCAAACCATACAAACGCAAAGATGTGCCGATCCCGATGCGGATGCATGGGTTCTGGTTGTAGCAGCACTTTATACCCACTTTATAAGAGCCCAGGACTGGGTTGGCACCACTTGGCAAGGTATGACTTGCAGCAAGCAAAGTCCAGATGCTGCAGCAAGAGAAGTTAATGCCTTTAATGTCCCTGAGGGAAACGGAGTCACGCCAGCTAGCCCTTTGAGGTACAAGTGATGCAGATCCACTCCATCTTGTTGTAATGTATCTAGGGCTCTAGTGTAATTTTCCCAATTCATGCGCTTATATAGGTATAACTTGTTGTTGGACTTGGCCCTTCTGGCAGGTTCACCCCTAAACTTTTTGCTTTGTGAATGTGAATTGGAGGTAGTGATTTTTGGTTTCTGCGCACTTTCACTGTGTCCCAGTGGAAAATGCGTGCGCACTCTGAGTGCGTGGAGTAAGGTTGGCCTGCCCTCCCATAGGAATGCAAGGGGAATGTCTGTGTCCTTGGTAGTTTCTGATGCGTGAGGTGTTGAGGCTCGAGTTTGGTATGTGCGTACTCGTGAGATTGAATGCTGCGCAATGATGTATGCGGCATGTATGTGTCTAGTGGGGAAGTGCCACTTCTAGACATAGCTGTGCGTGTGCTGTAAAGGTGCTGGCATGTGATTGGCTAAAGCTGGCTGGGATGCCAGGCTCCATGAGTCATGATGGGTCTGCCCGATGGTGAGTGTTGAGATTAGCATGCTGATGGCTGGGGAGGAGTGCACCTGGGTCCTGAATAGGGTGGGCTTTCCCTACACAATGCTGGCTCCGCCCCCTGTGGTGCGACTGATGACCCTAGCCCTGCCAGTGAATAGAGTGAGGGGCTGAGCACATCAAGGATGCCCCCAGACCAGCTGTGACTGGTTCTTCCCCCACCCTGCACAAAGACAAAGGGTTTCACTGTATAAAAAGGGGCTGTGTCCCCTTACAATTTGTTCTCTTGCTGGATCCTATCTGAGGGGGGCTGCTGCTAGGCGCCAGGAGGAACCGCCACTTGGGACTGCCTTCCTGCCTGGAGGGCCCAGTGAGCTTGCCCCTGGCCCAGCCTTGCCCCCACCAATCTTGCTGCCTTCTGAAGGAGTTCTGTTTGCTGGACTTTTTGCTTCCTGCTAGCGCTTGGGAGCGCTTTATGGTCCACTTATGGCGCTGGGGAGCGCTACTTATTATTCTCTAGCGCTGGGAGTGCTTTGTTCTGGCCACAAGCGCCTGGGAGCACGTTTTTATGCCAAAAGCGCCTGGAAGCACTGTATTCATACTTGGAGCGCTGGGGGAGCGCTTGATTTGCTTTGGCCGGTGCCTACCCGGCATTTCTCGCCCTGTGTAAATCCTGCTGCCGCCACCGCCCGGCTGGAAGTCAGGCAGGCCGGGGTCGGGACAAGCGGACAACCGGAAGCGGACGGGATCCCACCCCACACTCCGGAGTACTCGGGAGAAGTGAGTGGAAGGGAGGTGCCGCCGCCAGCGAGGCTCTGGTGAAGGAGAGCCCCGCCCGCGGCACCAGGGAAGCCTCGACAGTCCCCGTCAGAAGAAGTCACCCGGTAAGTGGAGCCGGGCCCGGGGGGACTCCGTAGGTGCAGACGAAGGGAGGAGGGCGGCGGGGTACATTGTCGGTGCCCGCCCATCCCACCTGTGCTATCTTGGTGGCATAAATACCCCCGTGGCATTTTGTGTATCTCGAGCCCGTCGAGGCTTCAACAACCCGGAGGGCATTGTGTGCCCGAGTCCCCAGAGGGGGGACTCCAACAACAGGCCGCATTTCTATTTAGAGCCGCAGAGGGACTCCGACAAACGGTGGCATTTCTAGGTGTTAGAGTGGCCCCGGCAGACGGCGGGCTGCTCCCCCCCCCCCACACCGGGCTTTTTGCTACAGAGCCCCGAGGCTCACTGCCCGCAATTGGTTGTTTAGAGCCCCCGAGAGGCTCAGGGGGCAATCATTTCACGGGCCCTGAGAGGCTCTAGGTGCCCCAATTTTACTTCGAGTCCCCAGGAGGGGGACTCCAACGGTGGGAACCACATTTGGTCGAGCCCAGAGAGGCTCAGGGGGACAGTGTAATTGTTCAGAGCCTTGGAGGCTCCCACGTTGGTCCCATCAATTTATCCCCAGTCACCCAGCACTTCGTGAGCAGCTACTACGTTTAGGACCCTGACTTTGGGACACAGGGCGTCCTAGCCCCAACAAGGCCAGAGGGCCTAGGGACAGTCACAGGTGGTGACTATTGTCATTTCTGCACAATTGTGTTTTCTGCACCTCTGAATGTGTTGTTTATGCATCAAGTGTTTTCCTTCCCTATACCTCTGAATGTTTATGCATCATGTGTAATGTGCTTATACCCCTACAGGTATTGTGATACTTAGGTGGTTGTTTTTCTCCTAGTACAGGTGTTGCTAGTAAGGTCCTGGTTCCCTGCGTGACCTTTCCTAAGGTGGTTAGGGTTGCGTAGGTGGTACTTACCTGGTACCAGTAGTTACTGGTTGTGTGCTTTATGTTCTATTGTATTACTACTATATGTGTTATGGGCTAACTATTATTCCTACAAGTGCTAATTCTACCAAGTACTAAGTCTGAAAGTGCATATTCCTGACAGTGGTCCATGTGGCCCTGTCTTGTACATATCCCCTGTAAATTCTGGCTGTGCCTGTTGGCACATTGTAAAGGGTGTGTTTTCATCTAATGTGTTTTGGTATAATACAAAGGCTATTTTTATATATAACCTTGTGTGGAGTTTCCTTTGTGGTGGGCCTTGGGTGTTGTTGCTGGGGTGCGTGCGCAAATACTTAACTCACATAGCCTCCAAGTTTAGCCTTGCTGCTCGCGCCACATTACCTATAGGGTGAGCAGGGGTTATCTTGGCGTGTAACTCCCTTGCCCTGACTTAGGAATTGTGGTCTCTGACTGACTTTGGCACAAGCCCTGGCAAGCCAGGGATCCCATTTCTAAAACTTGTCATATCCTTATATAGGCATAAAAATCATAACCATATTTAAGCAAAGCCAATGCAGTCCAAATACGGCATGGCTACTTCCACTAAGCTCCTAGAGTACAACGAGTTCTTGAAGACAACCAGCCTTCAGCGGTACGGGACTTCCCCCTGCTTCTGTATTGATTTGTCCCAGAACTCCTGGAGCGTGTAAAGAACTTTGAGTTCTTAGTGACGTTATTATGTCCAACCTTACGTCAAACTCGGCACCTTCCAGGTATAAATATACTCACATCTGCCCTAGCAAACAAACAGTGGTTTGGAGCAGATCGACTAACTACTTGCCCGAAGCCCTGCTGTAGCGAGTGCCGAAGGAAGCCTACCCTCCAGCTGACGCACTGAGAGAGACGCTGTCTTTTCTCCTGCTGAGAAATCCAGCTCCAGTGTTTCCCTGCTACCCTTGCGGGTTACTGGGAGATCGAGTCCTGAGAGAGAGATACAAGACCTCCTTCATTCTATAACCAAGGTACGGAGCTGATTAGGCCCTTAGAGAATTCTTGGATAGATTCTTGGCAGAAACTATTTAACTCAAGCTACACCTCACTTACTTCTTCCCTTGTACTAGACTTAGGTTAGGTACACCGGGGTAGGCGTATTTTAGATGTACCAGTTGAGTACTTTTAGTCATTATTTATCATTGTATGTATTTTATCTATTTTAAGTATCTTATGGCTTAGAAACCATACAAATGCTTTTAGAGTATTATTTCATAATGCTATTACGATTGCTGCAATTAACTTCTCTTGCATGAGCAAGAAGACTGCTCAATAAATAACCTTTTATTGAAATCGCCCGTCTCTCTATTTCTCTGCAAAAACCCTGGTGAAACTAAGCATGCACGATTGACTGAGTGAAATATCCATCTATTGCTTCCGTGACTCTGAAGGTATATTTCTTATTCTTGGGGAACACAGTTGTCATGTTATATGGTTGTCAGAAACGAATCCCTTCTTGTTTATTCGAGAAAGTTTCTAGTGACCTCTAAGCTAGCTGGCATTCACAATTAAGTCTAACATATTCAATAGAGACCTAGTCGACCTACGTCCTACGTCTAAAGTATCGTTTATGTTATTCCAATGCGCAGAGCCTATTGGGAATATAGGAACTACACTACAATCTCACACAGGCAGGAGAACAGTAGGGAGCGGGCAGTTCAGCAATGCAAAAGTCCAGCAAAGCAGTAGTCCGGCAGAGTGGCAATACTTTCAGTAGCACGGCAGTTCTTCCTGGCACAGTCTTCACCAGTACAGGAGTTTACTGAAGTCAAGGTGTCAGAGGTCAAGTACTTATACCCAGTGGTGCTTTGAAGCGAGGGAGACTTTAAAGAGAGCTTTAAAGTGCACAGAGGTCCTCCCTTCCTTCCCTGGCTCCAGATTCACTAAAGGGGGGTATGCAGCTCTTTGTCTGGGGGCAGGATATAGCCCATTCATCTGTAAGTGTGAGGCTGTGCCCAGCTCCTCCCTCCCATTTCACAGTAAGACTCATCAAGTCCCACCTAGGATCCCTTTGTGTGTGGATATCTAGAGGAAATACAAAGCACAGCTGTCACCCACCAGACTGAACAGGTACAGACAGCAGGTACCAAATAGCTAAAGTAAGTAAATGCAAACTTTCTAACAGTAGCATTTGCTAAACTGTAATTTAAATGCCAGTTTTACCATATGTTGTGATTTTAAATTAGGAGTTCAGTGACTCCAAACTTTAAACTATATCTCTTCACATTTGGGAATTACACTGAAAAGATTAAAGCTGTTTCCTGTGTGGTGGAGGGGGCGTTGGGACACACTGTCGGTGCCCGCCCATCCCCTCCAGAACAAAGGCCGGTTGTGTTCGACCCTAAGAGAGGCTCTGGGGGCATTATCTTGTGTTCGAACCCCGAGAGGCTCACGGCGCCACATTTGTCTTTCGAGCCCGAGAGGCTCAGCGCGCCCCTTTGCATTTACGAGCCTTGCGAGGCTCGAGGTGGCATTTCTTGGTTTCTGAGTCCCCGGCAGTGGGACTCCCACGACGCCACATTGGTCCTTCGAGCCCGAGGGACTCCCGGCACCCCAGTTGTGTTTAGAGCTTAGATAGGCTCTGGGGGACTTCTTTGCTTTACAGCCCCAGAGAGGCTCCCGGGGCATTTCCTTGTGTTCCGAGCCAGAGAGGCTCACAGCCCATGTTTGTTGTACGAGCCCAGAGAGGCTCGGGGTGCCATTGCTTTGTAGAGCCCAGTGAGGCTCTTGGGGGACACCAGTTAGTCGGTCAGAGCCCCGAGGCTCCCACGCTGTGTTTGGCCCCCTCACCATTGTGTTCTTGAGCCCACGAGGCTCCAACGTTGGCCCATCATTGCTTTACAGCTGCCCAGCACCTCTTGGGCAGTTGCCACGTTTAGGTTTGTTCTTTGCTGCCTGCGCAGCCTGCCCTGACATTTTGGACTAAGCGCATTTCAGCCCTTGCGAGGCCAGTTGGCCTGGGGGACAGTTCTAGTGTTGTGCCATGTGCACCTTGCGCATTTATGGTTTATCTGCTAATATGATTCTTGCGCATTTATGATTTAGTTGCTAATGTGACTTCCTGCACAATTGTTATTACCTTTGCTAAATGTGACCTGCTTAGGTGATTTTATTTTGCTTCTTTCCCTTTGCTAAATGTGACCTGCTTAGGTGATTGTTTTGCCTTCTATAGGTCCTGATAATAAGGTCCTAGTTCCCTGTGTGATTTTCCTAAGGTGGTTAGGGTTGCGTAGGAGGTATTTACCCTTTACCAGTGATTACTGGTTGTGTGCTACATTTACTATTTTGTTGCTACAGTCATTATATGTCTATGTGCTAAGAGTTATACCTACAAGTATTACTCCTACAAGTGCTAATTCTAAAAAGTGCATACCCCTGACAGTGGCCCATGTGGCCCTGTCCTGTACATAATCCCCTGTAAATTCTGCCCGTGCCTGTTGGCAAATTGTAAAGTGTGTGTTTTATCTAATGTATTTTGTTATAATACAAAGGCTATTTTTTGATATAACCTTGTGTGGAGTTTACTTTGGGGTGGGCCTTGGGTGTTGTTGCAGGGTGCGCGCGCAAACGCTTTACACATGGCCTTCGAGATTAGCCTTGCTGCTCGGTTCACGTTACCTAGCGGGTGAGCAGGGGTTATCTTGGTGTGTAACTCCCTTGCCCTGACTTGGGAATGGTGATCTCTGACTGACTTTGGTGCGAGCCTTGGCCAGCCAGGGATCCCGTTTCTAACACATACCATATGCATGAATGTGGCATCTGGGACTGCACATCTAGGACACTCATCGGGCATTGCTGGAAAAATGTTATGAAGTCTGGCTGAGGGTAAATATGTACAATGTACCTAATTAAATTGTATGTATTTCAAGCAGGTGTTTCTTGATATGTTTCCTGCATATTTAAATGCCTTTTCCCACTGCCCATCGGCGAATGCTGTTTCTAGATCAGATTCCCACTTCCCTCTAAAAATAGAGAGCTGCAACAAATGGGTGGAGCAGAGAGATCTATAAAGGTGACATGTTGTGCACTCCCCCAAGTCAGAAGAACCTGAAATGTTCGGTCCACTTCAGTCTCCTTGCCAGACGTGCCCCAAGTAGATCTAATAACTCGGACTAAAGGTGCATGCATTAGAAATTGGTCGAGGTGAACCAACCTCTCTAGTTACAATTCCCTGAAAGTCATCAAATAGCCCAGTTCATATAGTTGTCCTAATCGTGTGACATCGATGTCAGACCATGCTGAAACATTTCCCAACATGTCAGCATCCTCCATTTGGGGAGCTCCATAGCATAAGTATCAGGTAGTTTAGATCATTTGCAATTTCAATGCCAGCAATGCAAAACAGCGTCTAGCAGGTGAGATACACCCTTGGGTATTTGACTCTTGCCAAATAAAATCTCTGGAATGGCGGTATTCCCAAGGTAGGGTGCCAGAAATTGTAACTCGGGTGACCAGTGTGTATTCAGATGTGGAGTCGCCCATTAGAGCAGTGCAGCTATGTAATAGGTCTCAGGGCCCCCCTCCTTCAATAGGTAAATATAATTTTGATAAAGCTGCCTGGTGCCTGCCCTGGTCCCAAGTCAACTCAACCCACAGCAAGCTTAGATCTTGGAGAAAGCAGTTTATTGGGACCACTGGTATGATGGCAAAGTAGTACAATAAAGGGGCAGCAAAACGATTGTGGATAAGGAAATCCTACCATATGGGACACAGGTAGTACACAAGGGTACGTGTGTTAGCCAATGCCCTGTCCAAGAAACCAGCTACAATATCAGAGTCTCATCTGTAAATGTTCACCCGCAGGTATCGTATTGAACGTAGGGGTACTTCAAGTACTCGTATGACCGTCTCCCCAAGCTCATCAGTCCCTAAGTCAGTCAAAGGTAAAATACATGATTTTGATTGATTTAATACCAGACCAGCTAACATGATGAAGGCCCCCAAAGTCTACAGGGCAAATGGGAGACCAGGACATACATCGCATACCAATAGTAATATGTCTTCAGCATAGAGGGAAATTACATGGACCTGATAGTTTAAGTATCCTGGTTTAGTAGAAGCAGTGTGAGATCTATGCAGGATTCTTGGCCATGAGACGAACAACTTGTTTATTCCCACCACTTTCAGGACATGAAAGACTTTTGTGTTCAATAGTTTTATTAAGTTTAAGAAAGGTATATAAATAGTTGAATACATTACAAAGTGATACCAGTGATGGAAATCAAGAAAAAACATTACATCATGTAGACCAATGACACAATGTACATATTGTTATATGAAATAGGAGAGAAAAAATGTCCAAGGACCAAAATATCCAATCAAAGTATCACCATAATAAAAGAAATGGAAAATGTATAGAGAGAAAGGAAAGAAAGAAAGAAAGAAAGAAAGAAAGAAAGAAAGAAAGAAAGAATGAAAGAAAGAAAGAAAGAAAGAAAGAAAGAAAGAAAGAGAAAGAGACAGCAGGGAAGGGGGGACGGAAAAGAGAGGAAAGCAAAGGGAAGGAAGGAAGGATCGACTGAGGTGTTACATACATGACTTAGCTCAACACTTAACTAGACGATACAAACGGATACTGATCCACCAACCCTTTCGAAGCCAAATCCATATATGATTTCAGGGCTCTCCAGACGTTACTAGAAATAGAAGGGGTAAGGTGAACCTCATCCACTGAAGAGTGTGCCCTTCTTAAAAATGAAACCCAAGCCCACCAAGTATGGTATGATATGGACGAAAAAGACCTGAACAGCTACTGTTAATAAAAGGTCCAACAATTGTAATTCTAAGGTATCCAAAGGTAAAGGTATTCGGGAAGCCACAGGGCCCAACATGATCATAGGAAAGGAGAGCTTAAATTGAGATTGAAAAATGAACATAAGATCTTTATGTATTGAATTCCATTAGGGTTGTAAAAGGGAACATTCATAAAACATGTTTGGAAAATCACCAGCCGCTAGACCACAACTCCAACAAAGGTCATCATCTTTCAAGTGAACAGAATGTAAACGTACAGTAGTCCAATGAAGAACATTGATTGAGATGTATTTAGATTGAATTAAAGAGGGGGCAATTTTATTACGAAGAGAAAGTCTCCCAATCAACTGCCAAGTCTCTGGAAGTATATGATCAACCACTTTTGTTGGGTCACAGTAGATAAGGTAGAGGAAGTAGAAAACAAAAATTTATAGATTTTTGAAGCAACATGCCCAGATCTAAGCCACAAATGAAGCAAAGTAATAGTAGGAGAAATGGCTCAAGACGTAATTTAGAAAGCGCAACCTTTATTTTTAAGAAAGTATCAAAATCAATATTAGTAAGCGAGTATTGTTGAGCTAAGGAGGAGAAGGGTAATGGAGCATTGTTAGAGTCATATAAATGACGCACCAGCATAATTCCCTTAGAGGCCCAATAGGTCATTAATGTGGGATCAATGATGATCTTGTTCCTAGGATTACGCCACAATGAATACCACCTCGATTTGTGAATCGGGGTAGACACTTTCCTATCAATGGATCTAACTGCAGCAATGGTGTCTAAGATGATTGTGCGAGAAAACGTAATCGATAAAGTGGACATAGTTAAGAAGGAAGAAGTTGACAAGGGACAAGAAAGATCTTGCTCTATCAACAACCAGGAGGGCGTGTGTCCAGGTGCAGAAGAAAAATGTATGTGAGCGGGTGCTGCACTCTGATAATCAATTTCTATATGTTTGTACGATATGTGTGCGTGTTAGATTAGTGCCTGCACACTAACGTAATAACTGTTTGTGGCCTGGCACCAAGAGGCCGAAGAAAACCATAAAGAGCCTTGAGAAGCTAGAAAAGCTACCTGATACTTCTCCCAATTGGGAAAGTTACAACCACCCATGTCATACGGTTTCCTTAGAAATTTTTATGCAATTCTAGCTCTCTTGTCATTCCAAAGAAAGTTAGACGCGAGGGAGTCAATCTCGTGAAAAAAAGAAGACAATTTCACTGGAAGCATAGAAGATACAAAATTAATAATAGGAGTAATCGTCTTTTTTAATGTTTGAAGACGGCCCACCAAGAAATATGTTTAGGGGACCAAGGGCCAGATGTAGGAGCCCTAATACCGGTCGGTAACGGCCGAATTCGGCCGTTACCGACCGGTATTAGGGTTTCCAGATGTAGGGGGCCTATATTTTACCGATTCTGTAAAGTTACCGAATCAGTAAATTTACAGAATCGGTAAAATACCGAATCGGTATATTTACCGAATCGGAAAAACCACATGTAGGTGGCACTCATAAGAGTGCCACAGGCCCTTAAAAATCGGTATTTTACCACCCAATCCTATTGGGTGGTAAAATACCAAATTCAGGTGTGCATGCACATCTGTGCATGCACACCTGTGCAATGTGGCACACAGACATGCCCTTAAGGCATGTCTGTGTGCCACATTGCACACAAGTCCAGAATTGGGGTGCTAGAGGGTGTCAAAGTGACACCCCCTGCACCCTTGCAGGATTCGGTATTTACCGATTCTGTAAATACCGAATCTGTATTTCACATTGATTCCTATGGGCTTCAAGGCCCATAGGAATCAATGGGAAATACAGATCCGGTATTTACAGAATCGGTAAATACCGACTCTTACAGATACGGTAATTTTTTACCTACATCTGCCTCCTTCCAATTTACCGACTTTTAAATACCGAATCGGTATGACTCGGTATTTAAAAGTCGGTAAATCGGATTTACCTACATCTGGCCCCAAGTATCCAAAAGATGACGTACTTTAATTAGAGTTTGAGCTTCGTTGTAAGCCACTGTGTCATATAGAGTATTACAAAACCAAATTCCCAAATATTTAAGATGTTTAGATTGCCATTTAAAACCAGCCGTACCCATATGAGCTGGAAAACAATATGCATTTAGAGGAAACATTTCCGTTTTATCCCTGTTAAGGGAATAGCCAGACACGCTAGAGAATAGATTGATAGTGTCAGTAATAGCGGGGGTGGCCAACTCAATATCATAGGAAAAGATGAGAACATCATCTGCATAAGCAGCTGTCTTTATACAATGTCGTCCAAAAGTAAACCCCTTGATGTCTGGGTGTAGATCAATTAATCTAAGGAGTGGATCAATTGAAAGTAAAAACAAAAGTGGAGACAAGGGACAACCTTGTTGAGTACCTTAACACAAGTTAAAAAACTCAGACGTAGCCCCATTGACTCTAATATTCGCTCTGGGTTGGGAATATAAAGACATGGGCAAGTTAACAAAAGAGTCACCTAGATTATGTGCACAAAGTACAGCGTGAAGAAAAGGCCAGGAGACCATATCAAAAGCCTTCTCGGCGTCCAAGGCCAAGGCAGCTGCAGGAAGATTTGACCGTTTGACTGTACCCAAGATATGGCAGAAGGTGCGGATATTATCTCTCGCAAGTCTACCTTTAACAAAGCCAGTCTGGGATGGATGAACCAGAGTGGGAATAAAAGATTCTAGCCTCTTAGGCAGAATCTTGGCAAAGATCTTAGCTTCCATATTAAGTAAAGAAATAGGGCGAAAATATTTAGGGTCTGAATGATCTTTACCCTCTTTTGTGATCACCACAATATTGGCATCTGCTGCAGTACCTGAAACCGAACCATCTTGAATAAAAACATCAAAAACAGACTTAAGGCGAGGGACCATAGAGGGAAGGAAAGTTTTACAAAATAAAATAGCAAATCCATCCGGACCCGGAGCTTTACCGGATCTTGTGGATTTAATGGCATGGATATTTTCCTCATGTGTAAATGAGCACCCCAACTTGTCACTATCCTCCACAGATACAGTTTTAAGAGGGATTGTTTTCAAGAAATCTTGGCATTTCTCAAAAGACGACTGATTAGTGGGGGTATAAAGATTGCTATAGAAGTCACGAAAAACCTCAAGAATTTCCTTAGTCTGAAATTTTTTAACACCAGATCTATCATTAATAGAAGAAATTTGAGAAGATTTAAAGCTAGATTCCTGAAAGTTTAAAGTCCCTGCTAGAATTTTACCAGCGCGATTCTTCAAAAGTAAACATTTAGATTTCTGGGCCTGAACACCAATGTGAGCTCTCTTAGTCACAATAGTATTATAAGCATACTTTAAGTTCTTAATGGTTTGCAAAAATTGTTTATCATCAGAGCGGCGAAAAAGAAGTTCATTTTGTTTAATATTATCTGCTGAATCCGAGAGTTCTCTCCTGATATCTGCATTTCTTTTCGCCATTATATTAATAATTTGCCCATGAAGCGTACATTTAAATGCATCCCATAAAACTATAGGCGAGCTAACCGATCCCTCATTATCAGAAAAGAAATTTTCAATTTCATCGTGCGGAGCCAAAACTTGAGAATCGTCGTGTAGAATTTCTGTATTTGGTTTCCAAGAGCGAGGTTGTGATTTGGGAGTAAGATTCAAGAGAAAAAAGGAAACCGACGCATGGTCTGAAACAAGAATAGGATGGATATGTGGTGAAGAAGAGGAATGTAGAGACGAGTGAACCAAAAGATAATCAATACGAGAAAAGCTAGAATGGGGGGAAGAAAAGAAAGAAAAATCACTACCAGTCGGATTGTGAAGGCGCCAGATATCTTGAAGATTAGCAGAGGAGCACATATTTAACATTTGTTTGTGAGCTCTGGAGGGCCGGAAGGAGAAAGCAGAGTTCCTATCCAACAAGGGATCCATTGGGAGATTAAAATCTCCGCCCACTATTAGATTACCTTTATGAGGTGCATGTGCCAATATTTTGGTGATCTCCCGCCAGAAAGAAGGATCATCATTATTCGATGCATAAAAATTTGCTCCGAGTGTTGATGCCATAGCGGTTTAAAAATTACCGCCCTTGGATGCGTTGAGGACTTGGGTCTGAAAGTAGGAACACGATGTGCCTGTTGAATCTCAAAATCTTTCTGGAATGAAAGTTGAAGAGATGGTGGAATCCTTGGTATAAAAAGTCTATCATCGATGAGGCGGTTTTTTCTGCGTCCTCAGGCAGACCAAAAATCCACAGATTGCTTCTACGATTGCGATCCTCTTGTTCCGTGAGATTCCTCCGCAACGCCGCCATGGAGCGCTCCATCTGCTGAAGAGATCTAGAATGTTGATGCGCAGTGTCTTCCACACCACTAATACGTGTCTCAGAATTCATAACACGAATAGATAGTGCTTTAAAATCATTTCTAATAGCTGCTACCTCCACTTGAAGTAAATCAGTATTAGTCTTGGTAGATTGCGCAATATCATGTGCCGCATTTAAGCGTGACAAAATAATTTCCAGCATGGTACTATTATCCTTCTGAGATGACTCTGGTGTAGGAGAAGTGTGTTTAGACCTCTTCAGGGCACCTTTGGAGTCGTTAGCATTAGAAGGGGGACCCATGTTGTCAGCCATAAGATATGACAACCGGGAGAGCCCTATACTAGTGCCACGCAAACAAAAAACCTGTGCGCAAAAAGAAGTGATCCAAGGGACCAGAAAACGACAGAAAAAGACACTGGTAGCATACATGGAAACTGTTAAATCAGTAGGAAGCTTGTATAAGGAAGACACTACCTAAAGTAATATCAGTGGAGCACAAAATGGCGGCCATCGACAAGAAGGAAGTAAAAAGCCATGTAAATATTGGAGGAACAAAAAAAAAATTATGAGAAAAAATATTTGTCCGACCCCCACTGAAGGAAGTAGCAACCAAAGCAGCTCAGCAACCATACAAGAGCCAGAAATTCAGAAGAGACATCGAGGATAGGCAAAAAACATGAACCATGACAACACAACAATTAAAGTGTCGCATAATACTGTCTCTGAGGTAAAATAATGTATCCAAAAGCATGCCAGTCAAGGAGAATGCAGAAAAAACACCATAGTTCAACTTAGTATGCAGACGGCATTAGCCTGTCACCAACCTGTGAGGGGAAAACGCAAGCAGCGCCACAAAAAACAAAATGGCGGCCGCTCGCGAAATTCAGGGACCAGAGCTGCTAATGAACAAAAAAGCAGGTTCCTGAAGTTTTCGCCACTGGAAGGATGCTGCAGTCCACTCAGGGCATATTCCGACAATGGAAATGCCGTTTTGAAGAAGGAAAGGACCGTCGAAAGGGAACCCAAATCGTCCCGATAGCCGTAGAAGCTCCAGAGCTACTCGCAGACCGCCATCACATCGCTGCGCGCAAGCCACGCCCCCCCAGGACATGAAAGACTTAACCACAATCTTTCCAGTTAAATGTATTCTCCATGGCTGGGGATATCCCAGGGGCATATTTTTCTGTCATTGGTTTTTGAATTAGTACATGGAAATCTCTACGGAGGCTGATAACGGTGTTACATTCTGGCATAAATCCTTTCTGATCAGAATGCATTAGCTGTGATAAAACTGACTAGAGTCTGTTAGAGAGGACATTACCCATGATTTTTTGTCAAATCTTAGCATAATAATAATCATTCCTATTCGTAAAGGCAGACATATCACCCCCTAAATGGTTTCAAGGCGCAGGGGGTCGTCAGGGAGAGTAAGTGAGCTATTGCCCTGAGCCACATGATACTGAGATGTCTCTGGCACCGGGGATCGAACCGTGAGCCCCGCACTCAGATGCTCTGGCTGCTGCTCTACACTTCTCCATAGCATGGAAATAGAACAGCAGGGGGAAATGACTAAACACTCCATAGCCATTTTTGTAGCATGGTGATAATGGCCTCTTTAGTGGTGGGGCAAAGTGGGCCTGCCTCTTACATCCCCAAATAAAGTTTAGCAAGTGGGGTGCCAAGATAGTCTGGTAAGCCCTATTGAACTCTAGGGGCAGACCGTTGTTTTGCCTGTGGCCAACTGGTCTATTGCTGTGCTAATTTCAGGCGAGGCCAATGCAGCCTCCAATTAAAAGGGGTTTTGGTGGGCCAGATTTATGGGAATCACTGCCCTTGTGTAAATGTTATGGGTACTCTGATCAAGCATCTTGTCTTCTATGTAAAGAGACTCCCACAAAGAGTTCACAGCAGATTGAGAGTTCAAGATAAGTTCATG
The DNA here is from genome assembly GCF_964263255.1 of Lissotriton vulgaris. NCBI lineage: Eukaryota > Metazoa > Chordata > Amphibia > Caudata > Salamandridae > Lissotriton > Lissotriton vulgaris. Next base: position 660,072,186 of record NC_141689.1, read on the forward strand.
GAGTGCCTGATCACTATGATGGGCATCGGTTAGGTTTCTGATTGAATCATCATCATCATAAACTTTATTTTGGTCCTCAGACCATAAAACTGCAAATATGTAAAATTCATACAAAGATTTTAGGTATGTAAAAAAATAGATTGGTAGTCGATTAAGAATATTGCTCCATTACTTAAAAATGTTATAAAAGAATAAAATAACACAGAAGCGCCTAAAATCTAAGTCAGCAGGAGCCTAGCCCTTAATAGGTATAAACGGCAAGGCCTGCTGTTAGAAATGGGGGTCTCTAGTTGGCAGAGGTAAGTACTTTTGTCCAAATAAAGGCCCTTGCTTCTAGTCAGGTTGAGGGGGATACACTTCTAAAATAAACCCTGCTCACCCACTTGGTAGCTTGGCATGAGCAGACAGACTTATCTCAGAGGCAGTGTGTAAAGTATTTGTGAAGGCATACAGTAATACAGTGAAAACACTACAAAGGGACACCACACTAGTTCAGAAAAAAAAGTAATCTTATCTAAACTAAAACAAGACCAAACGACAAACATCCACAATACAGTATCAAAATCAAGGCTCTTAAATGGTAGAAATAGTCCAGCTCAATGCAAGTTGTAAATGACACATTTCCCACAAAGTACCTTTGATGCGTCACGCAAAATAAACAAAACAGTCGCATGGAAGGTGATGAGTCAGTTCCTTGCTTTGGGGGAGGCGATGCGGAGTCAGTTTCTTGCTTTGTGGAGGCGATGCGTTGGTTCCTTACTGCAGTGCAGGGGAGGTGATGCGTCTGTTCCTTACCGGATAGGAGTGCATGCGTCTGTTTCTTACTGCGTTCGGGTTACAATGCGACAAGATGGTGCCTCGATGCGTTGCGATGATCCGGTGCAATATGACAAAATGGTGGCGCGATGCGCCGATCCGGTAAGATACGTGAACGTTTGCAGCCGCACGGCAGGGTAGTTTTCTCGGCACGCTTCTTCTCTGTGTCTCGGCAATGCATTGGGACCAGGTGCGGAGGTGGCACGAGTCTTCTCCGTGGCTTGGTGATACGTTGGCAATTGGTGCGGATGCAACACAATTCTTCCTCGTTGCGTCATTCTTCCAGCTCCCAGCGACAAACAATCTCTAGAGGTCCTAAACAGCAGCAGGCACCTCTTTGCAAGTTGGAATTCCCAGCAAGGAAATTTAGGGGAGCTGGTGGTGAAGTCTTAGTGTTCCTGAGACAGGAGGCAAGCTCAGTTTCAAGCCCTTGGAGATCTTTTCTTCAAGCAGGTAACAAAGCAAACAGCAAAGTCCTTTTTCTCTTTTCCTTGACAGCAAGCAGCCACTGCAAGCCAACCCCAGACAGCAAACAGCACAGGGGCAGTATTCCTCCTCTGCTTCTCCGGCTCTTCTCCTTGGCAAAGGTTCCTCTTGATTCCCAGAAGTGATCTAAAAGTCTAGGGTCTGGGTCCCACTTTTTATACACAAACATCATTTGTTCTCTGACGGCAGAGAGTGTCTGTACCCAGCCAAAACCAGTTCTGTCCTCTCTGGTGCAGTTTCCTGGTAGGAGGTGGAGACAGCATTGTTGATAGCAGACCTGGCCCAGGCAGGTGAAAGGAAATCTCCTCCCCTTACTCTAAATACAACCCAGGTCTATTCAGCCCAGCCCAGACTCACAGACTGCCGGAGCCACTGCCCTCCTTCAGCCCCTGTCATTCAAAAGCCAGACATGCAATACACAAATACCTACTTTCTAAAAGTGATATTTTCAAACACAGAATGTAAAAATCACCCACACTAAAAGATACACTTTAACATTCTGAGTTCAGGCATACTAAACTTTAGTTTCCTATCTTGTTCCCAGGGTCACCTATGTTTATAAGATGTTATAAGCAAACTGCCAATTCGGGCCTATGGGAACAGATAGCCTTGCAATAGTGAAAAATGAAATTGGCAGTATTTCACTATCAGGACATGTCACACACATCAGGGCATGTCCTACGTTTCACATACAATGCATCTTGCCCACAGGGGTACTTTGGGCCTAACTTAGGGGTGACTAAAAGGCAGAAAAGGGAAGGTTTAGGGACTGGCAAGTGTGTGCACTTGCCAAGTCGACATGGTAGTCCCAGACTGCATTCAGGCTCTGTAATGGCAGGCCTGAGCCACATTTAACAAGCTGATTCTGTGAGGGGCACAATTAGTGCTGCAAACCAACCAGCAGCATTTGATTTACAGGCCGTGAGCACACATGGTGCACTGTACTAGGGTTTGACAAGTAAATCATGGAATCACTAATCCATAACAAAACATTACATTTACAAACATTTACAAAAGGGAGCACTTGCACTTTTGCACTGAACAGCAGTATCAAAGAGCCCAAAGCATCTAGACCAGCAAAAACACAGGAGGCGACATCAATAAATGGAAGGGAGACCCACGCCAATGGTGCCAAGTCTAACTCCAACATGCTAGTTTAATGGTAAAAATAGCGCTATGATCGGGACCAATTAAAGTCACCAGTTTCATAGTTACACAGAGATTAAATAAACAATTAAAACACTATGAAAGATACTTAAATGGGCTATACATTAACAAGTATGATGATGTTTCATTTTGAATACAGACCTTCGAATTGCCCACATATCGCTGAGAAACTTTGCAACTGCGCAGACTACCAGCAAGCTAGAATCAGATTTTAGAATGCGCAGTGCTTTGCGATGGCATCAAATGCCAAAGCATTTGCAAAGGGGAGAAAGCCATTTGCCTATTGGCCACTGACACATTAGCAAGGTAACATATATGTCAGCAATTGACTCAACAGCAGAGGAACAGCCTGGGCAAGACCATGATGGAGTAGAAGGCTGTTGCCAGGAAGCTGTGAAAAAGTTCATGGAGAGTGAGCCAAATCTGAATTGCATGTAAAGCTTCCTATCCAGAGGAATCACAATAGCCTCCAAGTAACAGGATGGTTTGAATTCCATGAGCTCCCTAGTCAATCTGCCCCAGGACAGAAACGATAGAGAAGACTAAGCCACCCAGTACTAAAATTGTTTCTTGAGCAGGTCCTTGCTAGGCAGCCATGCTAGATCCTTGGTGTCTCACAACCCCTCTAGCCCTATTGCAGTAAGGAAGGATCTCACTTGGCAAATCCAACCAATTTGTTTTATTTCAATCAAGTGCCTTCACTTCTGAGAGTACTGCAGCATAGGGAGGCAGCTTGGGGTGGAATGTAGACGCAGCCAAAATAAAAGAAGGTGTAACTAGGCCCTCTCGGTGATGGTGGTTCTTCTCATAGCCAGCCTTAGTAGGTGGAGAGGGGTGCTCTGTGGGAGTGAAACCAGGGTCCTCAGGAATTCTTTATCTTTTCGAATCCCACAATTCCGCACAGTACAGTGCTGAACGTACTGCCTTGCAGTCATATATGTAGAGTGGGGTTGCTACTGGTCTTTTATGGAAGGTCCTGTGCTATTTAATCAAAGCCCCAGTTAACTGTCTGCGATGGAGAATGTGCTTCGGGGCTTACAGGACATATCCTCCGAGAGAGTGATCCCCATATAATCAAAGGTACTCACTCTCTCCAAATGGACCCAACCAATGTTAGGTTCCCTTTGTATGATTTGTGGCGATTCAGCATTAAAAGGTATTAACCACTAGGCCTCAGGAGTCATAGAAAGCCTTGAAGCAGTCTAAAAGAAATGTTAGCCCTCTAGGGGTTTTAGAGACTAAGAAGGTGTTGTCAGCAAACAACAGTGTTACCACTTTGTTACCTCTTAGGGTGGGAGCATCTCTAGGGACCTCAGAAGGGTGCAGGACTACTCCATTTACAAAAAATTAGAAGAGTGTGGGTGCCGGTAAGCAGCCCTGTCAGACCCCTCTGTTGAATTTAATCGAATCATTGAGCTGTCCTCGGTTGCCCCAACGAACCCTTGCATAGTTAGCCTCATGAAGGCGGATAACAAGTGCTAAGACCTCGGAGGGGAGGCCAATCACTTTGAGAACACTCCAGAGCTTATTTCTTGGAACTAAGTTGAAAGCAGACCGTAGGTCAATGTAAGCTACATAGAGGCTTCCATGGCCAATAACCATCATCTTCCCAGACAATAAAAGAAATCGGAAGACCTGATCGATAGTGCTTGCTTTTTTGTCTAAACCCAGCTTGATACGGGGACAAGATATTGTGGTCGCTGATCCTGGCCATTATCTTCAAAAGGAGTGCGTGAGCGAACACCTTTTGGACACATTCAATAAGGCTAATAAGCCTGTAATTGGAAGATATAGATCTATTGCCATTCTTGTAAACTAGGATTACCTCTGCTCTCTTCCAGGAGGATGGTATGTGGGCCCTGCTGCGATCCCATTAGCTAGGGCCAAGATGTAGGTAGTCAAATTCTCATCATCGTTCACAAAGAAGTCACCCGGAATGCCATCCAGACCAGGTACTTTGGCCCTTATGATGGAGTTAACACTAGACCTGATTTCATTTTTAGGGAAGAAATCAATGGCAATAGGGTGAGCATAATCAGGGGTGGGGTCTTCAATGTCTGTGACACAGGGTCCAGAATAGAGTTATGAGGAGAAGTCGAACCAGGTTGTTGCTGAAATATTATTCGTCAGTGGCGGGGACCTATTTGCATCCCTCCTTTTTACAAAGAGCCAGGATTGCTGGGATTCTTTTCTGGCACAGACCTCTCTGATTAGCATTGATCTATTCTTATCTCATTCCCTTTTAGCTCGATTCTGGGCTAACTTATTGGACCTCCTCACTTCCCTTAGTTGGCTTATATTGTTTGCCCTAATGACATGGGCTAGTTGGTGTTGAAGGCTCCTACACTTCTGTTTGAACCAGGCAAACTGCGACCTGGTCTTCTTTTCCAGGCTTGGTTCGCAAAAATAAGTACCCAACTATTCAAAATAGTTCCTATGGCAAGCCGGGATCTCATCCAGCCCTCCCTGATGTTGGGACAGTCTGTGTTACTCTGCAGTGCTTACCAAGAGATTAGACCTGATTAATTTGAGTTTGCCTACATCCAGGGCTAACTGGGACCATTTTAGGCGCTGGCTATCATTTGTTGGATGAACCTTCCTTGTCGTGAGGGTGATGTTAGGGGGAACTCAAGGGAATGTCCCAAGGGGATACCAATTACAGTTCCAGATGTTGTTGTCGTTGTCTGTGTTACGACCCATGGTCATATCGACCACTCTGGGCCACAGTTTCAGATCCAGCAAGAAATAACCTATACGGCTTAGGTTGGTGGTTCTATTGAAGTATTGCCCCCCATTTTTTCTGACTTTGTACGGCCATTTACTGTCCTCAGGTCAAACTCGAGATTGAGGGCATTAAGCTGGAGTGCTACTTATGATTTCTTTTGATGGGGGTAGGTCAAGGTGGGGAACAAGCCAAAGCTCCTCCTCCTACCTACTCTCACATATGTCCTCCTTCTCTAAGGGTTCAAAGGTGACGTTGAAGTCGTCAGCTACAACCAGCCTATGTGGCACTTGTATCCAGTAGTTCTTCCAACCCTTGCAGAGTCATTGACATCCTGCCTGCTCTGGTTCCTCGCGCGTAGACATTAATTGAATGATTGGATCAAACAGGCAAGAAGTCTGCTCAATTATCACCCACTTCTTGATGAAATTCAATATAGTCTTTGTGATCATGCATGCTTAATCTGTCATTGGTTTCTAAGAGCTTGTTTTGTAGAGGAGCATCGTCAGAAGAGCCAGAAACATGAGCTCTTCTTACTGTGCTAACAAAGAGGAGGGACGACAAAGGGCTTTTTTCTGTCCAGCATACGGGCCCTAGTACAAGTAACCAACAAAAGGAGGATGCAGTTCCTAAGGTGGGTGAACTTACATGGGGCGAGTTCAAATAATGGCTAATGAGAGGGAGGATGGGGAATGCTTCCTTTCGAAATGAGGGCCCTCACACACCCAGCCCGCTGGGTGTCATGCTTCATCATCGGGCATGCTCCTCATCGAGTCGGCGCCGCAATACCTGACGGGCACACTCAGTGGGGGCTCTTTGGCGGAGATCTTTTATTCCTTGCAGTTTGGTGAGGTGTGTGTAAGGGGCCCTAAAGTGTAGAAGTACAATGATATGGGTTCTAATAGACCATGTGAGTTTAAATAGGGAAATGTTTGTTTCTTAAGTTAAGCCTGATTGCTCTGTGCCAAGCTACCAGAAGGTGAGCACGGGTTAATTTAATTTGTGTATCTGACTTACCTTGATTAGAATTGGGGCTCCTGCATGGTCAGAGTGTATACTCTGTCAACCAGAAAGCTCAATTTCTAACAGTGGCTATGCCTCCCAAACTCCAGTCATAAATAATAAAGTAAAGGGGTAAAGAAGAAATAGATTACAATGAAAATGCACGTCCTGCTCATAACCGGTGTCACCATGGTTTCCCTTCAGTAGATTTCTATGAACCTGATACCTTTGAATTTATTTTCTATTTTTTATGTTATTTTATTTATGTGGGTAGTTTACATTCTGCCTCATCATTGACACAGTGCAATATGTTGTAGCACATTTCTGGGCGAGCACGTAACACTGATCAGTTTTACCTAAATGGGATTTGTCCTGTTGTGTTTGTGTGAAATTTCAAGTGAAATACTAGGAACATGCCTATTTTTTTATGGCCGGCCATCAAAGACAATGGGTAACGTATTGCCTGCATCTTCCCCTAAATTGAAAGGAACATCAAGTCATAACCTCCAAAATATTTAAATACTCTTAACATAATTGGTAATTGTTTTCAGTCATTTGCAACCAGATCTTTCCAAATGCTCTTCTCCTTTCCATTCTCACCTCAGCTTCACATTGGTAGCGTAACGAAGGCCCCCCTCTGCAAAGTACATAGAGGGTACCCTTCCCCCCGGTCCACCACCAATCACTTTGGCCTCAGAACCAGTGTACTGTGCTGACATCAGACAGCAGCTGGTTCTATATCCCCTCATATTCCACCAGTTTTACAGCTTTCTGAAACCAATCCACAATGGCTTCTTTATTCTCTTTTCACCTTGATGTCCTAGGGACTTCCACTGGTGACAGACATTTTAGAGTGAGATGTCACGCAAAAATTCACCTGCACTTCTTTAACTCTACCATAGCAACTGCAGCTGAATAGCAGTTGATCTGCATCAGAAAGCCAGACAACTACGTAAAATAGACTAGTCTCCCAATATTGTCTTCTTTTCCCTTGGAAAAGTATTTACCATTGTAACCCTTGTGTATTTAAGTCGCTCCTGCCTCCAGCCCACTACCATCCAGCAACAACCGATGAGCTAACTCCCTGCTGGTAGCAGCACACAGTAAAAGCTTTTCTTTCATGGTTTCATGGCCTGTCCAGTTCTTACCTGACTAATTTATATTCCTGTGATTGACCTTCCTGACCATGGCACTCTATCAACCTTCTTTTTGAATTCAGATTTCCTCATGCACAGTGACAATTATTCTCATGACATCTCATCACCGTGCTTTACTAGTATGCATTACTAAAGAGACTCCAGCCAATCTAAAACCAAAATCCTCCCATTCTGTATTTAGAATTGCTAATTATGTCCGTGACAAAAGGGGTGGTAATGGACGGAGCACCTGAACCAATCAAACACTCACACCCAGTCCACAGATCTGGGTTTAATCCTACACCGTTCTTTAGCCCAATCTGCCACCCCAGTTCAGACATGGCCATATGCAAATAAGTCTGACTCCGTACCTCATGGGAACAGTCCAGCCCGAACTGCCAAGCCATGCCTTCCCTGGACCGGAAACAAGCTTCCTAGGACTGGTTTCTGGCATTACAGCCATCTTCAGCCAGGCTTGCTTGAATCCAGTGACAAAGTGACCAAGGGAGTCACGTCTGAGCATACCCTGACAGCTTATGGAGTAGAAAAGGGTACAAAAGGGGGTGGTGATGGACGGAGCATCTGAACCAAACCCTCACACCCGGTCCACAGATCTGGGTTTAATCCGTCACCGTTCTTTAGCCCACTCTGCCACCCCAGTTCAGACATGCCATATGCAAATCAGTCTGACCCTGTGCCTCATGGGAATAGTCCAGCCCGAACTGCCAAGCCATGCGTTCCCTGGACCAGAAACAAGCTTCTCAGGACCGGTTTCTAGCATTACAAGCATCTTCAGCCAGGCTTGCTTGAATCCAGTGGCAAAGTGACCAAGGGACTCACGTCTGAGCATACCTGCCAACTTATGGCGAACAAAGCGGTACTAAAGGGGGTGGTGATGGACGGAGCATCTGAATCAATCAAACACTCACACCCAGTCCACAGATCTGGGTTTAATCCATCACCGTTCTTTAGTCCACTCTGCCACCCCAGTTCAGACATGGCCATATGCAAATCAGTCTGACCCTGTGCCTCATGGGGACAGTCCAGCCCGAACTGCCAAGCCATGCCTTCCCTGGACCGGAAACAAGCTTCCTAGGACTGGTTTCTGGCATTACAGCCGTCTTCAGCCAGGCTTGCTTGAATCCAGTGGCAAAGTGACCAAGGGAGTCACGTCTGAGCATACCCTGCCAACTCATGGAGTAGAAAGCGGTACAAAAGGGGGTGGTGATGGACGGAGCATTTGAAGCAAACCCTCACACCCGGTCCACAGATCTGGGTTTAATCCATCACCGTTCTTTAGCCCACTCTGCCACCCCAGTTCAGACATGCCATATGCAAATCAGTCTGACCCTGTGCCTCATGTGAACAGTCCAGCCCGAACTGCCAAGCCATGCATTCCCTGGACCAGAAACAAGCTTCCTAGGACCGGTTTCTGGCATTACAAGCATCTTCAGCCAGGCTTGCTTGAATCCAGTGGCAAAAAGACCAAGGGACTCCCGTCTGAGCATACCTGCAACTTATGGCGAACAAAGCGGTACTAAAGGGGGTGGTGATGGACGGAGCATCTGAATCAATCAAGCACTCACACCCAGTCGACATATCTTGGTTTAATCCATCACCGTTCTTTAGCCCACTCTGCCACCCCAGTTCAGACATGGCCATATGCAAATCAGTCTGACCGTGTGCCTCCTGGGAACAGTCCAGCCCGAACTGCCAAGCCATGCCTTTCCCGGACCGGAAACAAGCTTCCTAGGACTGGTTTCTGGCATTACAGCCGTCTTCAGCCAGGCTTGCTTGAATCCAGTGGCAAAGTGACCAAGGGAGTCACGTCTGAGCATACCCTGCCAACTTATGGAGTAGAAAGCGGTACAAAAGGGGGTGGTGATGGACGGAGCATCTGAACCAAACCCTCACACCCGGTCCACAGATCTGGGTTTAGTCCATCACCGTTCTTTAGCCCACTCTGCCACCCCAGTTCAGACATGCCATATGCAAATCAGTCTGACCCTGTGCCTCATGGGAACAGTCCAGCCCGAACTGCCAAGCCATGCGTTCCCTGGACCAGTAACAAGCTTCTTAGGACCGGTTTCTGGCATTACAAGCATCTTCAGCCAGGCTTGCTTGAATCCAGTGGCAAAGTGACCAAGGGACTCACGTCTGAGCATACCTGCCAACTTATGGCGAACAAAGCGATACTAAAGGGGGTGGTGATGGACGGAGCATCTGAATCAATCAAACACTCACACCCAGTCCACAGATCTGGGTTTAATCCATCACCGTTCTTTAGCTCACTCTGCCACCCCAGTTCAGACATGGCCATATGCAAATCAGTCTGACCCAGTGCCTCATGGGAACAGTCCAGCCCGAACTGCCAAGCCATGCCTTCCCTGGACCGGAAACAAGTGTCCTAGGACCTGTTTCTGGCATTACAGCTGTCTTCAGCCAGGCTTGCTTGAATCCAGTGGCAAAGTTACCAAGGGACTCACGTCTGAGCATACCCTGCCAACTTATGGGGAACAAAGTGGTACTAAAGGGGGTGGTGATGGACGGAGCATCTGAACCAATCAAACACTCACACCCAGTCCACAGATCTGGGTTTAATCCATCCCCGTTCTTTAGCCCACTCTGCCACCCTAGTTCTGACATGGCATATGCAAATGAGTCTGACCCTGTGCCTCATGGGAACAGTCCAGCCCGAACTGCCAAGCCATGCCTTCCCTGGACCGGAAACAAGCTTCCTAGGACTAGTTTCTGGCATGGGATTCTCCAACATGGAGCCATTTGGGTTTCCCAAATTATAGCTTGCACCCTGACTTTGGAAAAGATACAGTAGTTAAGGAAGGAGATAAAAGGGAGAGGAGCTCAAATTGCATTGTCCCAGCAAGGAACCACTCGAAACTCAAGTCTCTTAAAACTCACGAACTTCAACTTTGGTGATCCTTAGAATGGAGATCATTATTATTTAAATCATTCTGGTCAAAGACATATCAAATCATAGATGGGTTACAGTGAATTACGGGAATGTTTTTCATCAAGGGGTTCAGAGTGGCGTCAACTAGATAATGAGAGCGAAGTTACAGTTATGTATGATGTCACTGAGAACCCTGAAGTGAAAAATATCCCCGCAACTTACTGTTACCCATCTATAATGTTATGTTATATATCGCCCCCAAAATCAACTACCCCCATTTTCAAATACTGCGCAGGGAGCGAGGATAATGGGAAAGCTATACCTAACATTCCCTCTCCTCCTGGACACAATTGTGAAACATAAATATCTTACCTGCTTTCCTTATCAAAACCCACTGCCGTGCCTGCCTTCCTTCCCGCTCCTACAGCTGTGCTTTCTGTTTTTAGTCAAAGTAGACAAGCAGAGCTGCGCTGACAGGCCCAGAGAGCCTTGTCAGTTGCCCTGGGTGGCCTTTATGATATCTCAGCAGTTGATAACCAGTTTTGGTATCAAGTGTTGTGACGTCACAGCAAGTAGTTATGACTTTCAGAAAGTGAAATAAACGATAGAGGCTCTCAATGTGATCCATATATAGCAATATCATGAAGTTTGAACTACAATTTGCTCTAAGCCACATGTATACATTTCTATGTAAATTTCACTTTGTACATCGTGGTTCAAAATGTTCACATTCTCAGTATGCCTGGCCGCGTCTAGTCTTTGATGTCTATACATATGGTTTAGGGTAACAATTTAATTTCATGCTCTGATCAGTCACTTGCTTTGTAAATCTTTCCACTGAAAAAAGCGACTGACATCAATCAAAAAAAAAGTTGTCATCCAATTTTATAGTCTAAGTCTACTCTATGTGACATATGAGGCAAGTTTAATTACAAAAAATGAAATTTCCTGCAACATCACTCAAATGAAGATTTAATCGGCATTACACAATAAAGACTAATAAAAATGTCTCAAGACTAATTAGATTTGATTAGTACTGGGATAACATGGTAATTTAGAGAGATGATGCCTTTCATTTTATTTCATACTGTCTATCACGTCTTACTTTACTAATAATGTGAAATGTCGTTTAGTTGATTGGTTAGGGCATAGGCTGCATTGAGGGGAGAAGCGGAACATTCTTAATATATTACTTTGGACATTACTCATGAAGATGTCAAGAAGGATGCATAACATTAATATGAACTATTTAGGAAATTGTTGTAAACTGAAATGTTGGTTGACAGCCATACTCAAATTGCAGAGATACCTTGTTCTATCTGGGATTTTTTGAATAAAAGTGGGTTTGGAGTGATGAAAGCATTATTAGGCTCTGTATTCCTCAAACAATAGCTAGTAAAGCAAGTAATGGTAATGTTTTAAATGCAATATTCCAGACCACGTACATTACGAATAAAGTCGCATATTTTTTCTTTCTTGTCATGTGTCTGAATTTAAACAAATGAGTATTAGAGTTATTCACTTGTGATTTGTGAGCAGCAGTTCAATAAAACAGCATTTTTATATTGTGGTATCTTAATGCAATTAAAAATATTCATAATTAAAAAATGTATACTTATGTACATACATGGAGGTGCGTCGGGACAGCCTCCTTCATCCATTTGCCTGTTCATTTGTCATTCACACTTTGTTCCAGCCACCACACAATGCAGCAATGGTCGTAATAGGTCAACCTACTTCAGTCATGCCTATGATTAGGGGCATGTTGCCTTCTCACGTGCACATCTAGCTACTAAGAAGTGCACTTCTGTGCTAAGCCTATTACGCTAATTTAGTTTGCTAAAGATTTTTTAATTTTCATTCTTTATACTTTGTATTCTTTTAGTCATTCTTGTTTGTAAAGTATGTCTTATACTACAGTAACTCAAAGCCAATAGTGCCTTTTCTTCGCCTCAATAAGAATCCTAGTTTACTGTGCTGAGTATTCAAACTAAAAAGAGTTGTGATAGGTATACCCGCCTGCTACGAGGGAGCTGTATTTTTCTATTAAAAGTGTAGGCAATGGTTAACATATTTTGAAATTTAAAATTTATTTTGCAAGCTTTTGCTGCCAGCAGTAGCACCATTTCCTGTTTCTTCTTTTTGATTCTGTGGCTTAAGCTTTCATAAAAAAACACTTATCTTGCACCTGCTTGTCAATATCAGAAATATTGGTGAATGATTGTTCTAATTGTGAACTGTTATTGCCATTAATTTACCTCTCACAGAGTAACTCCTTCTAAATTTAGGGAGCCTCCATACAGTGTCTCTGTAACAGAATATGCAGCTGGTACCAACAACTCATTCCAACCACTGGAAGGAGGGTGGTGATGGTCATGGCACTGATGAAGTATACAGCCATAGAGAAAATTATTACATAATTCATTTAATAAGTTCTATCAATGGGTTCATAAAAGCAAAAAATGAGATGACTCAGAATGTGCATGCAGAACTGTGCTGCCAACAATGAGCAGTCTAATCTGTTTTTGCATCAGTCTAGATCCATGACACTCTAAGAGATTTACAGGTCTTGTTTCAACCAACAGGACCTTTGTATTTGGGAGGGCAGTCAACAGAGGGTACTGTAGTTGAGCTAGACCCTAAGGCATGTGGGGCCCTACCTCATTTTGGTAAAATAATAAAATGGAGAACACCGGTCTGACGAACCTAGGTGATGAAGTCCATTTTGGTGAGTTTCAAAAATGAGAAAACTCACTGCCCAAGAAAAGTTAAAGAAATTCTGTAAATAAAAGCATCAGAAAGGGGAGCTAGAAAACAGGTAAGACAAAAGAAGGGCAAGAGTTTAGGCAGGTGTGAGAAATCAGGACCGGTTTGCAGAGTCCCCAACTTTTTGCCCCTGTTTCTGATTGCGTCCTGTGCTCTGCTAACAAGACCCAAGGCCGGTGCTCTGTTTAAAAGTACATGGTTAGATATAATTTTAATTGGCAATGGCAGACCCCTATAAGTCTATAGTATATAATAGGGCAGAGATGTTTAGAGGCCAAGAAGTTTCAAGTTTCAAGTTTATTTTCATTAGCGTAGTTACGCAAAACCATTGCTATAAAATGTGTTGATAAAAGGTTTCTTTATAAATTGTGTTATAAAAAAAATTAACAAAGGAGTTTGGTTAATTCTGCTGAATGACTGTTAGCTGCCATGCATTTGGATGAAGATGTCACTCTGCAGGGGGTGATGTTGGTGCTGGCACTTCCTCCCGCATCAATGGTATTTTCTTCCCACCTGCCTCAAGGACTTCACCAAGCGACAATTCAGATGCGGGTCTTCAGATGAAAAGTAGGCCAGCACAGCTTGTCTCCACGTGCAAATGCCTCTTTGGTTAAAAAATGGTTTTAAAACTTGTTTTAGTTCAGCCGTCATTCTTTACAAGTACAGAGTAGGTGCAGCATGTCCTCCTGTGATGTACGCTAGTGTTGTGTTCTGTCAAGCTTGACAGAAAATACAAACGTGATGCCATAGACTGCAAGCTCGGAGAAGTCTACAATTGGGCGGAGGTCTACACCCAACGTAGACAACAAAGACCATTCCATAACCCATCTTCAGATGAAGGCAGTACATCATCATACGATTCTACACAAAAGGGTCCGCAAAGATCAGACAAACGAGGAGGAGCATCCGATAACAGGGACAACACCGCGAGTACTTCTACCGCCACAACCTCAGAGAGGCCTTTTTAGGAAGAGGCCTGAGCCACAACGTCGAACCAGGAGGGGCAAGGGCTCAAAGAGAACAAACCTCCTCGATAGACCAATCGACACGCAGCAAAACAACCTAATTATCAATATCTCAAGCGAGATTTTATCTAAAAATCAACTGACCACCCTACAATGAGGGTTATCATTTGTACCAACATACAGGTCTAACGAATTGGAAACGGAGGTGAGCAGCTTTAAATTTATGAGAACTCTTCGTTTAAGACATTTTTTCACCAACATCGTTACGGAACCAGCGGCACAAATGGAGGGCAACTTATTAGGATCGAGATGTAAAAGTACCTTTTTGGCACCAGTGAGCCATAAGATTCTTGACTCATATGAAAAAATTACGATGAATAAAATCAAGGATTTATACAAAAAACCCCCATCAAAGCAATCCAATTGTTCGATCAAGGGTCCCAAACCATCAACCAAGTTATCGATAACCACAACATCAAATGCAGCAAAGCAGATAAAGGTGGGGCACTACTTGTGATGGACTCAGATTATTATCTCGAAAGTGAGAATAACCATGTACAAGACAAGGACATCTACATGCACTACCAAATGATCCAACTGCCCTGTTCGCTGATACTTTGAAAATCATTATCAACAAAGCAGTAGAGATGGGTACTATCACAGACAAAGACAAAAAATTCCTACTACAAGACCATCCTAAGAGCCCAAGCATACACATGCTTCCAAAATTACACAAGAATTTGATGAAACCACCTTTTAGACAGATAGTGTCGACGAGGGGTTCTATCCATGAACCCACAGGAAAATATTTGGACCGTCACTTACAACCGCTAGTAAAAAAAATGTCTACATACCTACGTGACACCACGGACTTTCTTACCAAATTGAATGACACAACACTAGATGTGACCGCAGAATATACTCTTTGTACAATAGACGTATGTTCTCTCTATACATCTATTCCACACAACAGGGGCCTCGAAGCCACAGAATCCTTCCTAATCCAGCATGACATCAAACAAGATCTAAAAGTGTTCCTTCTAGAACTTTTACATTTCACTTTGTATCGCAGTTATTTTTCTTGGAATGGTGAATATTTTCAACAATTAGCTGGAACATCTATGGGGAATTGTGTGGCCCCCAGCTATGCGAACCCTTTTATGCACCGCCTGAGACTCGACAACATTCTTGACAATCCCAGATGGCAGAACAAGATTCACAGATATTGGAGATATATGGATGATATCTTTCTTATATGTAAAGGACCATCCTCAGAGATTGAAGACTTCATTAAATACTTCAACGTTATTGATGACTACATTCAGTTTACACACTCAATTAACACTGGATCCATTCCTTACCTGGATGTCCTAGTATCCCTAGAGAACAATTGCTTTTTTACTGATGTGAACACCAAAAGTACGGACAGGAACAACACTTTGATTGTTGACAGTTGTCACCCGATGTCTCTGAAACGTCACCTACCATATTCTCAACTGTTACCCCTTAAGTGCTTGGCACGTTCAGCGGCCGACGGCACCACTACCTCCGTAGTGCTGCCGTCGGCTGTTGAACATTCGAACTGCACCTGCTCAATGGAACGTCCAGCACTGGAGCTGGACGTTCCATAGCCGTTATGAGGTTAAGATTGAAAAGAATATCATCAGATGACCAAACTTATAAATCCAATGAAATTCAGATGATTGCAAAATTCCGAGAACGCAAATATCCAGAAAACATTCTGAATGAATCAGACTCAGAGCACAAACTATCACGAAAACAAATCTACTAAAGGTACATTCCAAAGACACTAATCAAAACAGACCAGTATTTGTGTCTAAATTTTCAACTAGAAGTGAACAGATAAAAAATTGGCAAATGATTGAAAATGAACCTGACTTCAAAGGAATTTTTACGAAGCCTTTGTTTGCCTACCAAAGATCAAGAAAGCTTAAAGATCTACTTGAATCTAAACCACGAGAACAGAACACCACATATACTGGCACTATTCCATGTATGAATTGTGGACACTGTAATAACATCACCCTAGGTAATACCATTAATCATCCCACTACTGGAAGAACAATCAAACTGTTCACCAATGCTACCTGTGACTCTAAAAATGTGGTGTATTTGTTAAAATGCCCGTGTGGTTTTCCATACGTAGGAAAAACAGAGAGAAAGATAAAAACACGTATGACAGAACACAAAATCACCATAAGAAACAAGACTACGAAAGCCCCGGTAGCTGCACACTTTGTCACCAGCAGTCACAACGTCAGTCAAATCAGATTCTTGGTCTTGGAGAGTGTTCCTGTGAATCTAGGCGCTGACAACAAAAAAAGACTGCTTCAACGTGAAATGTTTTGGATCAAAAAATTGAACTCGTGTAACCCGACAGGCTTAAATGAACGACTAGAATACAGTTGTTTCCTATAATCTGATTTGATTGAGCATCTAGACATTTAAAGAACATTTCCTGAGACACCTTGTGTTGGTTGATGCAATGTATCAGTGTCATCTGACAAATTTATACCCATATTGTTTCTTTCCCTCTCTGTATCTTGTACATTATCTCATCCTCATGAGATTCTCCTTTTAAGCGTACTTTTGCTTACACATTGTACCCTTGTAATATGGCCGTCAACTCTACACTTTATCCACCTTTGTCACGCTTTACTTGTTTTGTCTATTTTAACTTTTGCTTTCAACCTTTTTTCTTCGTCTTATAAGCCTGTCACACACTTATTTCCTACTATATTTCTACATTCCATGGAACTTTGTTAGCATGTACACTCTTACAATATGGCCGCCATCCTTACACTCGATTCACCATTCGCTATAACCAGCATTTTGAAGTCCACAGTGTTTGGAATTTAGTATTTGGCTTTTAATTTTCTGTTACATTCCCCATTCTATATGCTCGACGCACATTTAATTTAACCATGTTCCATCTCAGTTTGACACCCCATAAGCTTTTTTATGACCCGTATTTGCATTTCCGGGTCGCGGTAGTGAACTCTGATAACTACGCATTAGGCGCATGTGCAGCATTTCCCGACTGACCACAGCCGTGTAGAGCTATAGCGCGTATCACGTCTTGACCAGCAACGGTAAGCGTAACACAGTCCCGTTTTCAGACTACGGATAATCGTTCGTCTTTCACTTTACGTCACTTGGTGTTAATTTCACTTTGGAGCACTACCTATTAGACACAGATTGATTACTCCACTTTAATGTTCACAACACTCAGGCGAACACGGTTTCACCTAGCCCATTGTACTTTTAGCACCACGTATTAGAGTCAGAGTCATCACAGCACTGTATCGTTTTCAAACACTTAGGCGAGCACGGTTTCTTCTAGCACTTTTCTTAAACATGCTGCACGATCTTTTCAACATTTATTCACTATCTTCCTAGTTAGAGCGTTTACGAGACCATACTTTGTTCCAATATTTTTTCAATCACACTATTTTGTTACGCATGCCCAGTAACATTTCCCATCATCCTACTAACATCCATGTAGGTCTACTTCCCTATCTTTGACATATGTTTTACTTTAATTTTTCCCTAGATTAAAATGTATTTCCCCTGATGAAGAGTGGTTTGCACGAAATGCATTGGGTGTTTGAAAGACACTTTTGAGTATTGGGTGGATTGTTTATATATTCTGGAACCAATGGATTAATCATGAGACTCTAAAGATGAAGCTGTGACTTAACAACGTAATTAGAGAGAAATTTACGACACTTGAATAAACCAGAGTAAAAACAATTTTTTTCTTGGTTATACTTCGTGTACATTTTTATCTACCTTGAGTTAAAAAAGAAAATTTTGGGAAGATTATTTCATCTCCCAAAGGAGTGAGGTTGGGTTTACTGTCAAGCTTGACAGAACACAACACTAGCTTATTCGATAACTCCCCACAGGTCGCAGGGAGCAAACCCACCAGCACTCAAACAGTTAAACGAGGATACATGACTATTGGACTACCTGGAATAACAGATTAACCCTAGAGTGCCACACAACCCCACTTGTTTGATTCTCCTGTGATGTACCACATAAGCGGCAGGTGGAGTCAGTTTGGACCTACAGCTACTGCGTAAAGTGCTTTATGCAGGGTAACAGGCCTAGTTGGTACTTTAAGAATTGGATTTTGGCAGATCTAGCATTCCACAGGGCTAAATATGTTTGAGCGGCGGGGGTAGAGTAGGTGCTCAGAGTCATCCAGACGCTTTGTCCTCTATCCATGATAGGAGTTTTACTGCTTTTCGTACACATTTTTTTAAAAGGCAGCGATTGGTAGGTGTTTTCTAGAGCTGGGTTAGCCCTAGGGTGATCTGACTTGTTTGTAAACATTTTTCAGCTGGTGATGATTTTTGGTGTTGTAACTCTAACCAGAAATACCAATTAGGAGTTCCTGGTCTGAGTGTTCGTACCTTGACCCAAAAGATGATGTATGCTCCTTGTCTTGCCAAGGTCTGCTTATGGACACTGAACTCTAGGCTGATCTGTGCAGGGTAGGTGTATTTTGGCAAACCAAATATTAATTAGTACGTTGTTGCAATCATGCTGTCCAGTAGTTTGGAGTCCCTGCCTCTCTGTGCCTCGCTGCCATAAGCAATTGTCGGTAAATGTTTTTTTGTCGGTATAACTTTGGCTGGTGGGAGGAGTGATGGGCAACTCAATTTAGATTAAAAAACACCCTCCCCGAGGACTCAAACCTATAACAAGTATCAGTTATGAAATGGTTAGTTCATGAAATAGTATGCAGATCCAAGTAGTTGATGTGTCAATGTCCATGAGTTTATTCAATTTCCTTTAAATCAGGTATTCTTCTCTTGGCACAGCAAATTGTCCATATCCAAAAATTCAATTAGATAATTTTTCAGTTTATGCAAACACAAAGCAGCCAACACGTGTTTCGTCAAGCAACATAATACATCATTGACTTCTTCAGGGCTGTAATATCAATATCAATCATATGGAAGCTAGATAATCCCCCTGTTTCGAACACCTAACTCTATATCATTCATCTCTCCTGAACAGACATATTGTAGAAGTATTGATTTCACTAGTTAATGGAGTATCAGCTTTCTTTTTTGCAACCAGATCTTTATTCACTAAATAATCAAATCGTTTTGCAAATGTTAATATGCGTCCAGTTCTATAGTCATTTTCATCGCGTTTCAGTTTTCTCGCTTTTCTCCTTTTTATCTCATCCTGTAAGTTGTTAAGAATCTCATTAAGTATAGTATAATTCTTAACCATAGGTTCCTGCATAGTGAGTAACTTAATCTCATCCTCAATAGTTTGAATTTCTAGTAAGAGTTTTGCTTTGCTATTTTTCTCTCCGCATTCTCAATTAAAATATTCATCAAGTTCTTGGAACTATTGGTCAACTCTTTTTGCCATAGCCCCAGAAGATCTGGTTCCAAGTCCTCATAAGTGGGAACTATTTGTGATCTTAAACCACGCGGTATTCTATTCAGTGTGAGATACTGTTTAAGAGTAGCTGCATCCCACCATTTATTAAGTTCCGCGCTTTTGAGATGTTCTAAACGTATATATTTTCCTCTTAGACCTTCCTTTTTCAGAATTTTGGCATTCCCGACAGCTGTGCCAATGGAATTTTCTGCACTCAAATTAGTAAACAATTCCTGTGCATTGTTGTCACGATTCATTAGGAACCCGGTGGCTGCCCAAAACATGTCACTACAATTGCAATAGAACACTAGGTAGCCAGATATATAGCCGGGCGCTCAACTGTAAATCTGGGTTAATGTAACTAAATTACATATGTACTCAATGGTGCTCATAGGGGAAGAAGGACTGGTTACGTCCAGAACCTTACCGTTACCCTCTTAACCAGGTAACAAAACAACTATAAAAACACCCTCCCCGAGCACTCAAACCTATAATTTGAATTTTTGGATACGGACAATTTGCTGTGCCAAGAGAAGATTACCTGATTTAAAGGAAATTGAATAAACTCATCGACATCGAACCTTGAACTACTTGGATCTGCATACTATTTCATGAACTGCCTATTTGATAATTGATACTTGTTATGGGTTTGAGTGCTCAGGGAGGATGTTTTTATATTTGTTTTGTTACCCTGGTTAATAGGGAAAAGGTAAGGTTGTGGACGTAAGTCATTCTTCCCCTATGAGCACCATTGAGTACTTATTTAGTTTAGTCACATTAACCCAGATGTAGAGTTGAGCGCCCGGCTGTAAAACTGGTTACCTAGTGTTCTATTGCCACTCAATTTAGAGTTGAGATTTCTTATTGAAACTACCAGGGCTGTGCCCTTCCTCCTGATTGAGTTCCTTTGGCCACCTTTGGCGAAAACTACTCCTAAATATTTATATTCTGATACAGAATCAATACTTGTGTGCCCCCAGAACCAGAGCGGGGATTTCTTTAATTCTTCTTGATTGTCAGATTGTTCGTGTTCCTCAGGTTGATATTCAAGCTGTTGACTTCGGAGTATTCAAGTGTGGTGGTGAGGATTTGGTGTAGATCCACCTTCGTCTAGCTAACTAAGACTAATTCATCTGCATGGAGTAGGCATGGTAGCGCTGAATTCCCTAGCCCTGGGGGTTGGGGTCAGCACACAACCTTGCTTGAGTCCTTTTGTTGTTGGAATCAGTCTTGAAAGGGTTGATCTATCCCCCAGGTTTAGTTGGATACAGGTGTCAGTGTGCAGATTGATTAGCAAGTTAACCTTAGGTATGCCCCATTTGGCCAGTTTTGCCCACAATCTGTTGCGATTTACATGTTCAAAGGCAGCACTGTAGTCCATGAAGCATAGGTATGATGGCATTTTTATTTTTTTTGTCTTCTTGATTAGCAAAGCCATAGTTGTGATATTTGTTATTGTTCCAAGAGACTTAGAGAAGCCCGTCTGGTTCAGAGGAATGATTAAATTACCTTCAGCCAATAGCTGAAGTTCATCCAGAAGTGTTCCTGCAAAAAATGTTGCCTCTTTGTCCAAGTGGGTGACTAAGATGTAATGTTTTGGCAGGAATTTCCCTCCTGACTTAAAGATTGGTGAAATTATCAAGGCCTTCCAGGAGTGGGGGAAGTAGGCCAGTCTGCTTTACTTCAGTGAAGAGAGGGCTGAGTGCCTTCTGCCCAGTAATCTGCATCTTGTTTGTAGAGCACCGTCGGGATTCCGTTTGGGCCTGGTGCCCCATCTCTTCTTCCCTTCCTTATTTGTCGTTTAATTGCTTTACAGTAGTCGCTTGGGAGTAGAGCTCCCAGCTTTATGGCTTCTTCCCCATGCGGTGCTGTTGCGCTCCCCTCATCATGTTGGATCCTGAGTGGGGCTGTTCTCAGGGTTGGGGCCATCCTTTCTCCTGTAGACAAAGAGATGTCAGCTTGATGGAAGTGCTTTCCAAGATAGGTTGCCCAATCCTCTTCTGATATGTTGATTGACAATCCCTCATGTGCGGGGCGAATTAGTCGATTTATTGTCCCTCAGAATCTTGCACTGTCGTGCTGTTTGATGTCGGTGTGCAATTTCGGCCATACCGCGTCTTCAGCGCCTCTTTTGGCCACCCAAAAGTAATTGCTTTAGCTGAAATTTCTGCTGAGGTAATGTGGATAGGTATGTAATGTTGTTGGATTTCGTCGGAGGTACAACAGTGTGCGATTTATTATATTTTTTATGGATCTTATCTTGATTTTTGGTGTTTTTGTGAAGTTGTTTACACTATTATATCGATGCTGCATTCTTGGTTTAATTGGGGCAGAAAAAGACACTGCCATTGAAGTTGTAAAGTTCACCCATGTCTCTTTTTCCTTGCCCCCTTCCCGTGCTTCAAATAAAAGTGTCGCGGTTTGCAAGAAGCTCCTTTGTGATGCTTGCACAAATTTTATTTTCCACCGAGGGAGGGCCGTGGGCCCTAGCTTGGAGCAGGCAGCTTTCCCCCTTTAGAAATCAATTATAAAGTTCTCTCCTTGTAGGGAGTGCAATTTCTCGAAATTGTGCATGTTTGTGCACAGTGTAATTTCCTGGGGGCGATGATCACTGTCCTCTTTATAACTCATGTTGAATGTAGTAATTCGATTGCACAGGATTAGGGACACAACATTTGAGTTTTTGCCTGATGTGTAGTGAGTGATTGCCGGGGGATTGCCGCCTGTGCTTCAGCCATTTACTGCTCCAAAATTGAGGTGTTCAAGGTCCTCCAAGAGACGCTGGACAGTTTTTGTAGGCTGGCCTGAAGGACTTTTCCCCTGTGGTGGGATTTTACATAGCCAGTTTTATGTGGACACTTCCTCTTGCTGTCGATGAGCTTATTAAATGTAAATTGAGGTACCCTGTGAGTATCATGTCTAGACTGTTTACCTCACTTACGCATGACTCTAAGAAATCCATCGGTTCTTTCACTGCCTTGGATTTTCTGTTCAGGAGTATATAAGCGTCTATTATTATAATGTCCTTACATCCATTTCCTGGTGGCACCCTCGGTGCAGGTATTTTTACTGCAATAGTTTCTGATGTTGTTAGGCTAACTGAACGAGCTGAGGTTGTACTTGTGTTGGTAACATAGATTGCGAGGCCTCCCTGCAGGGGTCCGTATCCTGCCCCTTTAACAGCTGCTGCGAAAAAAAAGTAGATATCCTTGGAAATGTGCAGCCAGGTCTTCCGTGTCCTCCCCGCTCCCGCCTCCCCGCTGCTCCTTCCTCCCACTCCACCTTAAATGGAGACCGCGCGGATGCGCAGTGGTCACGCGCAGCGGGTGTGCCGATTGTGTGCGGAAGGCGCGCCAAAGGCAAGCCCGTCTGTGCTCGTCCGCGCCTGGACCGCGCCTAGCGCCAGGACCCCTGGCCCCCGCCGACACCAGACAACTCGACGGACCTACGACGCGGCCACCCTCCACGCACTCAATAATGGCCGGTACCACGCCTGCTACCAAGCCACCCCGAAACGCACCCACGGACCCTTCGCCTGCCAAGCCTGCCGATTCACCTGCCTCCGGTCCTGCACCACACCCGCCAAACCGATCACCAGCAGCAACCACCTCAAGTGCATCCTGCTCAACACCCGCTCCATCCACAGACACGCTGTGGAACTCTGGAACCTGCTCGACACAACATCACCAGACGTCGCCTTCCTCACGGAAACCTGGATGAACCCCTCCTCAGCACCCGACATCACCATCGCCATCCCGGACGGATATAAGATCACCCGGTGGGACCGCGTCAACCAGACTGGAGGAGGCATCGCCATTGTACACAAGAACACCATCCGCATCACGACCAACTCCGAGGACACCCTCACCGCCGCCGAACACCTCCACTTCCAGATACACACCGACCCCAAGACAGCCCTCAGAGGCACCTCCATCTACAGACCCCCGGGACCATGCACACAATTCAGCGAAAACATCGCAGATTTCATCAGCCCGCACGCCCTCGCCTCCTCTGACTACATCCTCCTAGGGGACCTCAACTTCCACCTGGAGAACAACAACGACAGCAACACCACTACCCTGGTGGACAACCTCGCCAACCTCGGACTCAAGCAACTGGTGAACTCCCCCACCTACTACGCAGGCCACACGCTTTGACCATGTCTTCTCCTCCAGCAAATACATCTCCTTCAGCCACTCCACCGTACTTCACTGGACTGAGCACAGCTGCATCCACTTAAACTTCAGAAGGACCATGACCAGCCACCCGCAACAGGCCCCTTGCAGGAGCTGGAACAAGATCACCACCGACCAGCTCACTACCTCCCTCAGCCAGAACCCGCCCGCCAGCACAATGGACCCCAACGAAGCAGCCAGCAACCTCACACAGTGGATCACCAACTGCGCAGATGACCTCGCACCACTGAAGACCCCTCCCAGCAGACCCAGCAGCAAGAAAGCCTCTTGGTTCACCTATGAGCTTAAGAACTCCAAGAAGAACTGCCACACCGTCGAGAAAGCCTGGCGCAACAACCAGACCACAGACAACATGACTGCCCTCAAGCACGCCACCCGTAAACACCACCAGCTGATCCGCACCACCAAGAAGACAGCATTCAAAGAACGACTGAACAACAACGCCCACAACAGCAAGGAACTCTTCAGCATTGTCAAAGAGCTCTCCAACCCCAGCGCCGGAAACGACATCAATCCCTCGCAAGACCTCTGCGACTCACTCACTTCCACAGCAAGATCGCCGACATACACAACAGCTTCGGCACACAGACCACACACCCAACCTCGGAACCAACGTCCCCCACCACCACTCTCTGCACCTGGACCCCGGTCAGCACCGAACACCACCCGCACGATGAACACCATCCACTCCGGATCAACAACCGACCCCTGGCCCCACCACGTCTTTAACAAGGCCGACTCCATCATCGCACCCTAACTCCGGGACATCATCAACACCTCCTTCAACACCGCCACCTTCCCAGAGAGCTGGAAGCTCGCAGAGCTCAGCTCCCTCCTGAAGAAACCAACAGCGGACCCCACAGACCTCAAAAACATCCGCCCCATCCCGCTCCCCCCTTTTTCTGCCAAAGTCATCGAGAAGACCGTCAACAGACAGATTGCCGCCTTACTCGAGACGAACAGATCCCTCGAACACTCGCAGTTCGGTTTCCAGGCCAACCACAGCACCGAGACCACCCTCATCGCAGCCACTGACGACATCAGATCCCTGCTCGACAATGGGGAAACAGCGGCCCTCATCCTCCTGGACCTCTCCACAGCGTTCGACACTGTCTGTCACTGCACCCTAGTGCAGCGCCTCAGCAACATCGAAATCCAAGACAGGGCACTGGAGTGGATCATCTCGTTCCTCACCGGAAGAACCCAGAGAGTCCGCCTCCCCCCATTCAGATCCGAGGCCACCAAAGTCATCTGCGGCGTACCACAAGGATCATCACTCAGCCCAACCCTCTTCAACGACTACATGAGGCCCCTTGCAGCCAGCACACGCCAACACAACCTCAACATCATCTCCTACGCCGACGACACCCAGCTGATCCTCTCCCTCACCAACGACCCCACCACCGCCAGAACCAGCATACACGAAGGGATGAAAGACGTCGCTGAGTGGATGAAGAACAGCCGCCTGAAACTGAACTCAGACAAAATGGAAGTCCTCATCTTGGGATCATCGCCCTCCACATGGGACGACTCCTGGTGGCCCCCTGCTCTGGGCACCTCTCCCAAGCCAATGGACCACGCACGTAACCTGGCTTTCATCCTGGACTCCTCCCTCTCGATGACCAGACAAGTCAATACCGTCTCATCATCGTGCATCAACACCCTGCGCATGCTCCGTAAGATCTTCCGGTGGATCCCCACCAAAACCAGGAAGATGGTCACCCAGGCACTCATCACCAGCCGACTGGACTACGGAAACTCCCTCTACGCCGGAACCACAGCCAAACTTCAGAAAAGACTCCAACGCATCCAAAACGCCTCCGCACAAAACATTCTGCACATCCCCCGACACAGCCACATCTCCGGCCACCTGAGAGGCCTACACTGGCTCCCCGTCAGCAAGAGGATCACGTTCAGACTCCTCACCCACGCACACAAGGCCCTCCACGACCTGGGCCCCAAGTACCTCAACAACTGCCTGACCTTCTACACTCCCACCCGCCAGATACGATCAACCAGCCTCGCCCTCGCCGCCGTTCCACGCACCCGCAGAGCCACCACCGGAGGAAGATCCTTCTCCTACCTTGCAGCCAAGACATGGAACTCCCTCCCCATCCACATCCGGCTAACCCAGGACCATCTCTCCTTCAGGAAGAAACTCAAGACCTGGCTTTTCGAGCAGTAAAGTACCCCTCTCCCCCAGCGCCTTGAGACCCCTCCGGGTGAGTAGCACGCTTTATAAATGTCATGATTGATTGATTGGTCTCCTGCAGTGCAATGATGTGGAATGTCCTTTGATAGTTGATAAAGTCCAGGTCTGTCATCTTGCTGGACAGTCCGTTAATATTCCATGAGCATATCTGGTCTCTCCTGTTGGTGAGGGTTGGTGGTTGACTTGTCAATTATTTCTTGCTTGAATATTGATTGTCCTTGAGAGCCATCCCAGGTCTTCGAGACAGTTCACTTGTGCAGATTCTGGGCATATTCTGTATGTTTCCTGTGAATGGCCATTTGTGAAAGGAGAGTGCCCTCTTGCGCCTTTATTACAGATCTTTGAGTGTTTATCCGAGCTGTCAGTGCTTTGTCTGTGTGCTCCAGGTCCAGCGGGGCAGGATAGCCGGCTACACCAACTGTGATGATTATTATATCCCAGCCTTTAATATTGGTACATTCCAGGAATATTTTTGTGCGATAGTTGGCTGTCTCCATGTGGTCATTTTATCCTCTTCTCCACCCCCCCCGCTCCCCCGGTGGTCTTTAGGATTGATGAATTCTACTGAGTCTAGGTCTGTGGCAGTTACATCCATAGAGGCCCAGTAAATTTCTTGCGTTAGAGTGTACACTGCTGTGTTGTTTGCTGTCATTTTAAAACCCAGGCATGCATTGCAGGCTGCTTTTAAATCTTAATCTTATGCAAATTCGAATTAGGAATTAAAGATACTTCCACAGTCTCAAACGACCTCATCTTTACATATAGGTCACCCTTAAAGTCTCCCCTAGGTGCCCCAGGGGCATGGTGCCTCATAACTATAAGCAGGGATATTATAAAATATGTTTTATAAGCCCTGGTGAGGGATAAACTTGCCAATTCTGTTTTCCCTATTGTAGTGTATGGCTCCAAAGGCTAACATTGAGATATTTTATTTAAGTATAAATATGTACGGTAGCCACCTCAAAATATACTTTAAGGTATCAAATTAATCATTAAGGTAAATCCAACAACTTGCCACTATTGGATTTATTATAACAATTACAGAAAATAAGTTAACAGCCTTTGCCAATCTGAGCTAGAGCTGCTTGATTATGAGTGTGACAATGTATTTCCTTTGAGTGAAGAACTTTAGCTGCAGAAGCTAAAAGGCAGGGAGAGAGTGGGACAGCCCATCTGTTCTTCAAAGGAAGAATGACAGTTTGGGAGCAGCACAGAATGACCTCCCACATCCTGTACTGCCAGCCACAAAGGAGCCTCAGTAATTAGATTTATCAAGGGGTTGAAAGGGGTGTGTTAGTGAAATTTAGCCGGGTCAGTTGGTCAGCTTAGACTGATATAACTTTCAAGGAGAGGCATTCTCCATTTTGGATTATGTGAGAATACTGCTTTCTAGGACATGAACATGCCACACTTTGAAGAAAGTTGTCATAACTGAGGGTAGCACCCGGCATCCCATTGGCCAATGGTGAACCCCTGCTTGATTCCAGGAACAGCAAATAAATATAGGAAAGCTGTCTAGCTCCTCAGATCGGCTGCCTGAAACTACAGGGCGAAGAAAGACTGCCCTGCTAGAAACTTGATCTGCACCTTAAAGGACTGCACTCTGAAGGACTGCACCTGCTGAAAATTCTGGGATTGTAGCCCAAAGGACTCTGCCATGCTTCAAGAAGGATTAAGAAGAGGAATTCCTACGAGCTACAGGTTAACTAAGCTTGAAGAATTTGGGCAGGTGCATTGTGGGAATTGCAGTCCCAACATCCCAACACCCATCTCAGAGATTTTAGACCCCTTGATTAATGCTGAGTGCAATTTGAACCCTCAAGGGTAACTTCAAGAAGAAGTTGTAGTCCCAGACCCCAAGAGGCAAACCAGAGCATCCGAACCCTTGGCTGATACCGGGGAACACTTTCCTGCATCAACAAACACTTCTGAAAGTAAGTGTAAAGAGCTCTTGACTTTGTCCTGGTCCTCCATGACCTTTTTGATCCCTTTTAGCACTATTTGCTTCTAAGCACTAGTTTTATTCTTTAGAAATTCATATCTTTGGTTACTTACATTAGATTTGTGTTGTTTTTGTGTCTATTTGTTCATATACATATAATATATTATATAAATTGGTGTTGGAGGATTTATATTGTGTGTTGTGTCTTACTTATTTAATGTATTGATGTTTTAAAATAATTTACACACCTGTCTCCTAAGTTACAGCTAGCTGCTTGTTGCCAGCTACCAAGGGTTGAGCAAGTGAATCATTATTGAGACCATGACTGGAACTTATGTTGTAATTATGGCCTTATTACTAGTAGTAGGTCCCTATCCACACCTACTAATAAGCCGCTTTCCATCAGCAAGTCTTTATGTGTGAGAGTAAATATAGTGGTAGGGGTCCTAGGGTGTAGTTACTTGAATATAGACTGGGCTAGAGAAAGATCAACAGGAACTATGGTAAAGGTAAGGATGGAGTATATGGTTATAAATATGGGTGGGCATAGGTAATAATTATGTCACCCAAGGTAGATATTCCTACCAAATCCAATTACCGAAACCCCTTCAAGGCCATCACCGGGGCAAGTACATGCCATAATTAATAAAATAGCATACAGATGGGGTCTAGGTAATAAGGTACAGATAGGGGTAAAAGAACTAAGGTATGGATATGAATGGAGGCTGTAGGGACAATTGTAAAAGTACTAGGGAATGAGTAGGGTAGAATTACTAGAATTCATAGAGGGGTAGAAGATCTATGGAACAGGTAGGATGAATACTAATGGACGGAAAGGAAAGAGGTACACGCAAGTACATAGAAACACTCTTGAATAGATAAAAGCTGCTAGGACAGGGTATCGGAAAGTGTGCAGGGGAGGGTGGAAGAAAAAGAGAACAGGGCGTGCTAGACATACAAAGGTAATGGCAGTGTCAGAGGTACTAGTGTACAGTCAGGTAAACTAAGGTTTGGGAAGGGGTTTAGGCAGTGGCAGAGGAAAGAAAAATCGTAATTGAGAGAAAAAGCTACAGGGAGAAGGTTGAACGGTGGTAAAAGAAATGCAGAGGTGTAGAGTGGGTATCCATCTTCAAGGGATGTAGGTGAACTTGAAACTCTAGAAAGGAGAAGATGGACTTTTTCCATTAAATTGCCTTCATCTGGATGGATTCAACTCCCTGGGATTGGCATTCATTAAAAAGAGAGTATGCAGGTTCGGGGAGAAAGATTTTGCACATTTCCTTAAATAAGAATTTCAGTGGGCGTGGCTTGGATAGCCAACATGGCGGACGCAGCCTAAACGAGCTCCGCGTGTCCACACCATAATCTGACTAAAATGCGCCTAAATCCTGTTTGGAGGAATGGATCAGTGAAGACCTTGATCCCGGCAGTGCCTGGAGTGCAATTTCCCGGCGATCAGCCATCGCTGAGCCTGAGCGGGCGCTCTGTGTTGTGGAAACACCGAGGGAGGGCCGCGGGCCGTAGCTTGGAGAAGGCAGCTTTCCCCCTTTAGAAATCAGGCCTGCTGCTTGTAGTGCTGCAGAGGGACTTGGGGCCGGGTTGGGCCCAGAAGGTGAGCAGCGCCCCCTGGGACAAGGGGGCACAGCAGTGAGTGCCGACTCGCGGCTGATATCCAAAGGCTGTTATGGGACTATGGGAGGAGGGGCATGCCCCCTGGTGCTGCGGCCGCCCAGAAAGATCATCGGCAGGGATTCCCTGCTGCACCCGCACCACAGCAGAAACCCAGTGACCCAAAGATCCTATGTGAGTGCCCTGTGAAGGATTAATCTTATTTGAAGTGAGGAGCGTCATATTGGGGATTACTGAAACCCACATATAGGTCTTGCCTGGGGCCCGGCGCTTTGGCCTGGCTCCCGCTCCTCTCCCTCATTTTCACACATGCAAGGGGGAGCTTATTGGCAGCGGCAGAGGCAGAGACCTATGTTACCCTCACCTACATTTATGGGCAAGGACAAACCTAGTGGGGCAAGCTCCAAGCAGAGTACCCTGGACCAGTCTGCCATATCTACAGGGACACCACTGGGGGCGATGTGGAGGGTACGTTGCCGGACAATGCGGCACTCCTAGCGGCAATCGATGACGCCAGAGACAAGCTTGATGTCAAGATTGGCTCAGTGGGGGCTGAAATCTCGTTCTTGAGCCAGGATCTCAGGAAAGCGGTGGATGGCATCACAGAATCCGAGGCGTAAGTATCGACTGTTGAAGACTCAGTACTACCTTTCAAAAAAAAGTCAACAAGTTAATGGTGGTGTCGTAAGAACTTTCCTCCAGAGTGGAAGACCCAGAAGGCAGCTCAAGTCACAATAACCTATGCTTCGTGGGCCTCCCGGAGGGATGTACAGGTTCCTCCATTACTCGTTTTATCGCCCATTGGCTCGAAGATCTCATGCCAAAGGACATGCTATCCTCTTGCTTTGTCGTTGAGAGGGCTCACTGAGCACTGACAAAGAAACCTCCAGCAGCCGAGAATCCTAGACCAGTGATTTATCTGACCTTCGGCTCCAGTGGAGTCGTACGCGAGCGCCATGAGACACCCGGGTGATATGTGCGCTTAATAAATCTCCTTGACTTGACTTGTCTTGATCACATGGCTGCTGAACTTTGCAGATCGAGATGCCAGCCTGCAGTTGGCTAGATCACATAAAGATAAACTCCACTATAAACTCAAAGCCCATCATGATATTTCCTGACTACACACGCCTGGTCCAACAGCAATGCGAGTCTTTTGTGGCAGCGAAGCATAGATTTTTTTAAGGTAATACTTTATTGTACAGTTAATAAAGACCATTACAAACCAACAGTGATAAAAACCGTTATGAATATCTGTAGCAGCATGGAAGATAATACCTGTGATAGGTTGTAAAAAAAGCTTGAATTAAAAAATACTAAAATTAAAGTTAAAAAGCAGGTAGGAAGGAAAATTGGCCCGCCACTAACGTGCTTCTGTGTTCCTCATGTGGGGTTCCTTATGGTTAACCTAACCTGCTTTCCCCTTCAAGTGCATTACAGTCCACACTCCATATGGGAGGCAAGACATTCTCTTCCCCGTGTGCTCGTACTTTATAGTAATCTGTCCTCGTGTGCTCCTGCGAGCCCGCTGTGCTTCTGTATAATCCGATTATTTTTGCTCTGAGGATGCAGATAGTGCTCTGGCTTTCACAGTTTGTTCTTTCTTTTTGTTAAGTCGGGCTTCTCAAACTTCAATATATTACAGTCGGCAAGTCATTTGAACTTCGTCACCCAAAAAACACGCCAGGACCGCTTGCCTGTAGGACCTGATCCCTTTTTTGTTAAACAGTGGTCTCAGAAGGTTCCAGCGATCTTGCTGCAGCTCCTTGCAAATTAGAATGAGGTGTAAGATGTTTTCCTCGTCACTCCCACACAGGCGGCACTTTGCTGGCTTTCGGGGACGCAGCCAGGGGGCCATATGGTCTGCTGAGGGCAATAATCCTTGCCTTGCCAATATTTCAAAAATGTCTCTTTTGTTTTTTTGGTGTAGCTGGTCTGAAGATATGTTTATGGTCTGAGCTTGGTATAAGTTTGTATAATTAGCCAGCCATGTGCTCGCTCCGTCAGTGAAGCTTTGGCCTGTAAGAGAGATTCTTTCCTGACAATATTATTGACTGCTTTATTTAAAACCTGCCAGAGGCCCTTGTAGATCCCACAGTTGTCCCACCTCCAGTTGTTTTATTGCGTCCTCCAGGAAAAGCCTTTCTGGACAGTTGTCTTTATTTTGTAGATCTTTCCATAAGAGAGCATTAAGGGTATTTGCTTCGCCCCTGCCAATTTTATACCAACTTTTTAGGTATACTCCTTTGCGAGCCAGCTCTTCCTTTGCCAACTCTAATTCGAGTCTAATTTGCGCCGGTGAATTGTACCTCGGGAGGCCAAAGATCATGCGCATCGCTCTTGTTACTGCTCCGTCTACTGTTTTGGTGTCCCTACCTCTCATCGCTTTGCTTCCATAGGTAATAGATGGAATCAGTTTTGCTTGAATCAGCTTTATTAGAGGGGCGAGGTTTGGCCCAGCGATCTTATTTTTTAAGTTTCTGTGAGATGCAGCTGTCATTAGTCCACTCTTTTTTATTTCCTTCCGTTGTGGTATGAAGCTGCTCCTGTGGTCTATGGTGACCCCCAGAAATCTTTATTCGTGAAGTCCAGTTTCCTTGTTTACAGGAACCAACTGGGTGTTGATTTCTTTTTGCTATGAAAAAGACACATAACTTTTGTTTTTTCATGATTAATGCTGTTTGTTTGTTTTGGAGTACTGCGAGGTGATATCTAGCAGCCGCTGTACACCTATCGGGGTCCGGCTGATCAGCACCAAGTCATCTGCATAGAATAGATTGGACAGCTGGATGCTGCCTAGCTTTGGTGCGTGGGAATTGTTTTCATTCAGCAAGATTGATAGTTCAGCCATAAAAAGATTAAATAAAGTTGGTGCCAGCACGCATACTTGCTTTACTCTTGTGCTTGTAGGGATCCTCTTAGATAAGAAGTCCCCTGCTCCTAGTTTAACCTGAACCTAGGTATCGCTGTGCAAGAGAATTAGTTGGTTCAGCAATAATGGTGGAATGTTCATTCTCTTTAGTTTTTGCTACAACAAGTTCCTGTTTACGTGGTCGAAGGCGGAGCAATAATCAATATAGCACAAGTATAATGATTGTTTTGCCTCTAGAGCTGAATCAATCAAAAGCGATAAGGCTAATATGTTAGTGGTCGTCCCCATGTTTTTCCGGAAGCCGGTTTGATTATATGGGATTGCTGATATTTCTTCCACCCAAGATGTTAGCTCCTGGAGTAGGAGGCCAGCGTAGTATTTTACCTCATTATCGAGTAAGGCTGTAAGGCGATAGCTTCTTGGATCGTTCCTGTCTCCTTTTTTGAAGATTGGGGAGATAATTGCTCCCCTCCACGCTCGTGGGATTGTTGAAGTCTGCCATATTTTTTCAAACATTGGTTTGAAAACAACGGCCCAATATTCTGGCTCTTGTTTGAATACGACTGGGGGTATGCCATTTGGGCCTGGAGCTCCCTCTCGTCTCCCTTTCGAGATTCTGTTGCATATTTGCGAGTTCGTGATTGAGAATTCCTCGTCACATGCCAGGATTTCTTTGTATGGAGACTTCTGTGTTTTGCAGCCGGTTTCAGGATTGCGTGGTTCTTTCCACAGTTCTTGGGCATCATTAAAGTGTGTACCGAGGAAAGTTATCCAGGTCTCTTCCGTCGCATGGGATTCAATCCCCAGGCTTCGCTTGCCGATCAAGCTATTAATCTTTTGCCAAAACTGCGCGCTGTCGTTTTTATTGGCATTGTATAAGAGTTTTCCCCAAGAGGCCTCGTCAGCATCTTTTTTAAGTTGCCATATTAGTTTCCTGCGGCTATCTTTTAGCTGTCTCAGCACTTGGCAGGCAGTGTGGTCTGTCCTTGCTCTTTGGAGAGTGTTGTTAATCTGGGTCTTTAACCTTTTTAGCCGGATGTCGTTTCTGAAGTTATGATGACTCTTCTATTTCATGGAGTTGTCCTTTCCATCCGTCCTCGTACTTTTTCTTTCTTTCGGCTTTGTCTCTCAAATGTTTTGTAAACGCCTCCCAGCATATAATTAAATTTGAGGATGCTGATTGTGCCTCCTCTAAAGCTCTTTTCACTTGAAGTAGGAGTCTTTGTGGGTCATTGGTTTTGCACTTTATCCGTTTTTCATTTGTTAAAAAATCTAAGCCTAATTTGTTAGCACCAGGAGGGCTCAGTATTATTGGTGCCTAGATCATGGTTTCCTGAGGAAGGTGGTCACTATAGTCCATCGTGCTGATGTGGAAATCTCTTACCCTTGATACAGGCTGCGAGAGAAGAATGTGAAATCGATTGTAGAGCTAGCCGTAGTGCTGTGAAATGTTGCGGATTGTGATTGGTCACCTGAAAATCTACAGTTGAGTGCACGAAAGCCCAGCTCTTCTAGTTTGGCCAATAGACTCCTAGATGTTTTCAAGCTTCTGCCTCCCGAGGTGCTGTCTTCGTGGCTTTGCTCCCAAGCAAAGGGGTCCTTGTCATCGGTGCTTTCGGAGGCTGGGTTGCTGATCATATTTAAGTTGAAGTCCCCTGTGATGATCAAACTGTTCGTTTTCTCAGTTTTTATTAGTTTTGCAAGTTTTTCTTTCAGCTGTTGAGCTCCATTGGTTTTTTCACTAGGGTGTAAATAGAGGTTTATTAGGATTATATCCTCTTTTTTGTTAAACTCGCCGAGTTTCAGTCGCAGTGCTTGCCTTGCGTTTGGGGGGGCTAGCTTGTAAGTCAAGGGTACAGCTTCAACAATCGATTGTAGGGCACTGTATGTGGCAAGACCTCCTTTCTTATGGCCAAACGGTGAGCTCTGTGTAGGCGGCAGAAAGTTTAAATTGTATCCCGACAATGCTGGTGGAGTGTCGGACCAGGTTTCTTGCAGTGTAATGATGACAAATCTTTGCAAGTAGATGTTTAATTGTGCAATTTGTCTCTTAGGCCATTGATGTTCCAGGAGCACAAGCTGAGGGTGTTGGGTGTGTTGTTTGTTTTTGCGTTACTGCGTCATTGATTTGTGACTTTGACGTTTAGAGTTCTCGATAGCCAGCTCCAATTTTGTGAGATTGGACTACAATTGGCAGATAGTCTCTTATTGGACTGTTCTCGATGGGCTAAGTTCTCAGGGGTTTTACTCCGGGCCCCTCCTACGAACTGTATTTAGATTTGGCTGCTCATTTACTTTTTTCCTTTGTTGGCTATCAAGTGTCAAAGGATCTGGGTATCTTGGTTTAAAGAAAGGCTGGAGTTTTATTCCCCATGAGTCGAACTTTGCTTGTTCTTTTACTCCGGAAATTCTGCTATGGTCCATACTGTTTTTGTTGCTTCTACCCTAGAGTGTCCCGAGGGTTCTATAAATTCTACCGATTCCAAGTCGCTCGACGATATATGTTTAAGGTCTCGATGGTTTTCAGTAGCCGTAATATGTTCCCTGAAGCATAGATTATGAGACCTCAACATGCAATACATGCTTTTGTACCCAGCCAGGATGAGAGTTACATTTAACTTCATGTCACATATCTTTGATAACCCGGTAACCGTATATGAATGGACAGTCAAATGCACTCACCTCAAGCCGCATACACCTCCACCACAGGACTCCAACTCTTCCCAAGGCTCACAGCAGAAAAGACCTTGACGGACCATTTCAAAGAGACGTCACATATCCGGTTCAATATGTGAGAAATAAACAATCCCACATTTCTCACATATTGTTTACCCTGTCCCAGGATATTTATCCTCATCAGGGGGTCCTTGCTACCTACAGCACATATCCGATTCAGACAGGCCCCTCCAGTCCAGAACATGCATCCTGAACTAGCTGGGCAGGCAGAATTTGGCAGACCGCCGTAGCCATAGAATATGTTTTATTGTGATTACCCTGCTCTTCACTGACCTCTGAACGGGCATGGATGCCAAGCAAGGGGGCTGCCTGGCCCGGGACATTTTTGCCTCCCCCTGTTAAATGTTTTGTGGGTGGGTTGGGCAGTTTTGGCGGCGGGCCGTGGTTCCCCTCTTTGGGGGCCAGGCGCGTCCTTTGCCACAACAGGTGCTCCTAGTTCATGGCAGTATCAGGTGGGGGGAGGGGGGTTGTTATGGGAATTTTAGGGGGTTGTCCATGGGGCAGTTTAATTGTTTTTATATGTGCAGACACATTGTCTGGACCCCGACGCATTACACACAGTGTTCTCACAGATACAGGATGATGGCACAGATGGGCACAGCCCCTCTCGGGGACCTTATTGCGGTTTCTTGGAATGTCAGGGGTCTGCTTCATAAATTTAAATGGGGCACGGTCCTACGCCAGGCCAAGAGATATAAGCTCGATATACTACTTTTATGAGAGACTCACCTTCTTGGCACCAAAACCCTTTGCCTAGCCAGATATGGGTACCATACTATATACCATGTAGGAGTCACCACGGGATCGTGGGGAGCAACTTAATACACAGAAGTGTTCCTTTTGTACTCAGAAAACACTGGGTAGACCCAGGGGCCGCTATGTGATTGTGACAGGCAGGCTATGTGGTGAGCATGTCACCATAGGCAATATCTGTGCTCCCCCCCATTGGGGACTGCCTTTGTTGACAGGATCTCCAGGCTTTGGGGGGAGGGGAACTTCCGGAGGGCTTAACCATCCTGGGCGGGGATTGGAACAACACTATGGCCCCTGTTGATAAACAGGACAGCTCAGACAGCCACTCGCCTGCAGGCCCTTCAAAACTGAATCTCCTAGCCTCTACCTTAGGATGGGCAGACATCTGGCATGAATATCACACTGCTGGACAAAGTTAAACCTATATGTCCGTTGTGACTAGACCACTTCTTTACACCTCACACATACATTCATAGGTTCTCACAAATATCTCACCTCTCCCGAGGGCTTTCGGATCACTCCCCAGTTACTCGCACATTTCATACCGGTTCTCAAAGACCCCCTTTTCGGTGGCAAATGTCCTTGTGGCAACTTCGAGACCCGAACTATCAGGACATGCTAGCTAAGGTAGTATCAAAATATCTCGACACTAATGTAGCTTTGGCTCCATTTAAAGGTATCCTCTGGGAACCCCTAAAGCCTACTGTCCGAAGGAGCAGAAATTAGCTACTGCACCAAAGAGAAACACATGCGACAAGCACAATTGGCGGACTTAGAGTCACGCCAAGTGACCCTGGTGATGCAACTTAGCCTAGACACTAGCCCCTCGATCCAACGTAACTTGCTGCAGGTGCAACAAGCTATACAACAATACCTAATGGGCGAAACCAAGGAGATCTTGGAGGCATCACAATACAGGATATATCAGTGGGGGGATAAATTGAGTAAAATGCTTCACAGATTATGCCAAGTAGACAAAGCCCCCGCTGCAGTCCCTACTCTACCGGATGCTGATGGGGGCCTTTGTTTATCCCCAGGGATGGTGGCTTGAGAATTTGCACTGCACTTCTCCTCACTATATGAGCATTGTGAGCAGCTTTCAGAGGTTGAAATAGCGGAGTTATTTAGAGATATCCCACCCCGTAGAGTCACAGACCACATGCAGGACCAACTACAAGCCCCCATCACAATAGATGAGTTGAGCTGGGCCCTGCACGCCATGCGTCCGGGTCGGGCTCCCTGACCCAATGGCTTTCCCATACAAGTCCTGCGACCACACAGGCACATATTGAGCTCACACTTGCTGGCGGCAATACAGGATGCCCAAAAACTTATATACTGCCCCGGGAGTGGCGCCACGTGGAGGTTGTTTTATTTCTCAAACTGGGTTGCCTTCCAGAGGAGCCCTCTTCATACTGCCCTATCTCCCTTTTTAACTTTGAGCCCAAACGTTTAGGGAAGGTCCTGGAAGATCGCCTACGGACTTGTGTGTCGGATTTAATCCACCCAGATCAATCAGGCTTTATGCCATTCTGGGACACCTGTCACAACATCTGAAGGGTGCATTATGCCATGGCACTAGCCCCAGAACTAGGATGCCCAGCGGCTATAATGTTGGCCGACATAGACAAAGCATTTGATTCTCTTAGCTGGGTCTATCTCTTCCAATTAGTCAAAGCGGTTAATTTCGGCCCTCAGTTTATATCATATGTCAGTTTGCTCTACACTAACTTGACGGCCTCGGTTCATATAGCCGGACATCGCTCATACCCCTTCCCTGTCTACAGGAGTATGAGGCAGGGATGCCCCCTGTCCTCGCTGTTATTCGCTTTAGCATTAGAGCCCCTGGTATTGTGGGTTCGGAATGACCCGGAGGTCTGCAGATTTAAATGGTCTCAGTCGAGATCGGATCGCATCGCACTATATGCGGATGGCGTCCTCTTCTTTTTGACTGTCCCGTGGTTCATGGGCCCACATCTCTTACATATCCTCAGAGTGTTTGGGGAAAATATGGACCTTCACACTAACCCTGCTAAATCCATGCTTTTACGAGTATGTGAAAACCAGGGGTGGGGCACTTGGGCGAGAAAGCTATCACACGTGACTGGGGGTTTTAAATATTTGGGTGTCTTCGTATCGCCTTGTCCAAAGATTTCATGGGCACACAATATTACCCACCTACTTAAAAGTCTAAATAATGAAACAACAATATGGTCCTCACTTCCACGATCATTATATGGGTGGTCTGCTATTTTTAAGATGGTGTCTCTGCCTAGAAGTCGCTATCGATTACAAAACTTCCCTTACAACATACCACGATCCTGGTTTGCACAAGTCAATGTCATACACAATAAATTCCTGTGGAATGGAGGGGTGATCCGGGTTATGCTACACACATGCGCACAAGCCATGTACTGTGGGCGAATTGCAGCAGCAGACATATACACATACTATGTTGCCTCTCACCTGTTAATCATAAATGAATGGTGGTTTAATTCCCCAACCGACGTTTTTTGCGCTGGAGCATGCAGCAAAGGAAGGGGTTCCCCTTCTTCAGCTCCTGTATAGTTTCTAGGAACTTGAATATATTACCCCCGGCAAGCAGAACTGTGATTCAGCTCTGGCGGTACTCGGTGAGGCAGATGGGGTTGCGTGGGAGTTTGACCCAGGCAACCCCTCTGTGGCATGGCATGTACTTGCCCCGGTGATGGCCTTGAAGGGGTTTCAGTAATTGGATTTGGTAGGAATATCTACCTTGGGTGACGTAATGCAGGGCACTACATTGAAATCCTTTCAACACCTACCAGAGGAATTTCAATGACAAAGAACACATTTTTATAAATATCTCCATCTATGTCATGTGCTAGGCCCCCTGATTCACGCTCTAGAAACCCTACCAGAATTCCACCCACTTGAGGGTCACCTACTAATGGGAGACCTGGGGCTACCTAAAATAAGGCAAATATATCAAACACTGACCATGCATACACGAACAACACTTAACAAGACTAGGAGAGCATGGCAAGACGACATTCCTGGCTTGACAGATGATGACTGGGCGGAAGCCATAGCCGGCCATCGGGGCACCGATGTGTCCACACGCTACGCCTCATCCAATTTAAGTATATACATTAAGCATACTACTCCCGATCCCGACAATAGACAATGGGGGTTATCCAGTCCATTTTCTGCTTAAGATGTGAGAGGGAGGAAGGTACATTTTTTCACACAGTCTGGAGCTGTACTGCGTTGCAGCCATTCTGCTGAAAAGTGGCTTCTTGCCTAAGCAACATACTCTCATGGGAGCTCCCAACTGATCCAAGAATTTTTCTTCTACACAGCACTAACAAGATAGAGGGTAACCGGTACAAACAATATCTGCTCTTTTTGTCTCTTACCTTTGCCAAACATGATATAGCCCAGCTCTGGAAGGGGGAATCCACTACGACCATAGGTAAATGGAAGGCAGAATTGGACAGGTGTATGGGTGCGGAGACTGCCGTGTTTCTGGCCTGTGGCTGCCCCCAGAAACATAGACAAATATGGAACCCTTGGGCGACGAACCGTGGGATAGACCTCCCCCCTCCCATCTTTGGAATCCTGATAAAAATCACCACTCATACAAATGTCTACTGAACATATCATTCCATATCATGTAACAGTCTGCCTTTGTACGTACGTAAACTGTTGTTATTGCATTTCTTATATAGCGCCAGAATCAACCCCCGAAGGGGTATCTCCACGCTTGCCTTGGGAACCCGTCCTGGTTTTTCCCTGTGAGATAGCCCCTACAGGGCATCCCCAAGGTGAAAGCCAGGCATCCCGCCGCGGGGGGGCCGTTGTGGAGATTAAGCAAGCTTAATGCCCAGAGTTGCAGAGTGTGAACCCATGATTAGGTCAGGCACCGAAGCGAGAATTATCGAGTCCGTGGACATATGAGCTCAACACCCTGCCGCGTCGGGAATCGAACCCTGGTCCCGGGTCTGACCTCTGCTTCAGGGTCTGCCTGCTCTAACCAGTGAGCCACACTTCTCCACTGTTGGACTTGGCCCTTCTGGCAGGTTCACCCCTAGACTTTTTGCCTTATGTGTGACCCTGTGTCAGTGATTTTTGGGTCTCTGCGCACTTTCCCCTGAGTCCCAGAGTGAAAGTGCGTGCGTGTAGTATGGCTGGCCTGCCCTCCCATAGGAATGCATGGGGAATGTGTGTGTCCCTGGTAGTTCCTGATGCGTGGGGAGTGCAGGCTCGAGTTTAGTATGTGTAAACTCGTGAGAGTGAATGCTGCGAGATGGTGTCTGCGGGATGTATGTGCCTAGAAGGGAAGTGCTACTTCTGGACATTGAGATAGGTGTGCAGTGAGGGTGCTGGAGCGTGATTGGCTGGAGCTGGCTGGCATGCCAGGCTCCAGGAAGTCTAGATGGGTTTGCCCGGTGGTGAGTGGGAGATTAGCATGAGTGATGTGTGGGAGGAGTGTACCTGTGTCCTGGATGGGCTGGGTTTTCCCCACACAATGCTGGCTCCGCCCCCCTGTGGTGTGTCTAACGACCCTAGCCTCCCCAGTGAAGGAAAGGGGTGGTTGGGCCATCAAGAGTGCTTCAGAACCAGCTGTGACTGGTTTCCCCCCACCCTGCACCTTGAAACAAAGGATTTACAGTATAAAGAAGGGGCTGTGTCCCCTTAGAAAATGTTCTGCTTTTGGATCCTGCCAGAGGGGGCTGTTGCTGCTGCTGGGGCCAGGAGGACCGCCACTTGGAGTGTCTCCCTGCCTGGAGACCCAGTGTGCTGGCTCTGGCCCAGCCTTGCCCCCCTGCCTGCCTCCAGCCCTTGCTGGAGCCTTGTCCTGTCCTCCAGTGCTGGGGAGCACTGAGGATTTCTTGCCTGCAGCTCTGAGAGCGCTGCTCTCTGCCCTTCAGCGCTGGGGAGGGCTGAAATCTCCTGACTAGCATTTGAAAGCGCTTTATTTGGCCCATAGCGCAGTGAGCGCTGTATTTTCGTCCTGTGGCGCTTGGGAGCGCCTTTCCTCGCTGATTAGCGCTGCGAGCGCTTTGGGTGCCCAGCCGGTGCCCACCCGGCATCTGCTGATCGGGAGGTGCCACCGTTTGATGTCCGAGTGCCCACTTCGGATTATTGCCGCTTTTGAGCATTGCCCCGTCCTGGGATTTTAATTGATCACGAGGGAGCCCACTCCTCGGATTCTGGGACCCCGCCTGCCTATCTAAAGCGAGCCGCCGCGCTGCCTGCGGAGACCCGGAAGTCCCGCCTCCATACCCCCAGGGCCGCGCTGCCATTGGCGGCCCCAGAGGAAGTCAGGCGGATTGCTGCGTGA
The DNA here is from genome assembly GCF_964263255.1 of Lissotriton vulgaris. Lineage (NCBI taxonomy): Eukaryota > Metazoa > Chordata > Amphibia > Caudata > Salamandridae > Lissotriton > Lissotriton vulgaris. The sequence goes on from NC_141689.1 coordinate 660,113,250, forward strand.
CGGGGCCAGGCGGAGAAGAAGTGAAGCTGCCGGCCGTGTCCCCGAGGCTCCCCGAGTGGAGAGAGGAGCCCGGGGAGAAGGAGCAGAGCCTGCCACGTCTGGTCGAGGCCCCTGGAGAGTGAGAGGAGCCCGCCCGCGGCACCAAGCCGCCCAGAACAGCCGGTGAGTGTTGCCACAGGAATAGAAGGGAGGGGCGCCGGGACACGTTGCCGGTATCCGCCCCCCCCCCCCCCCCTCAGCAGCGCGACCTCGCGCCCTTGTGTTTAGAGCCTGAGAGGCTCTTGGGGGCATTTCCTGTTTGCTAGCCCTGCGAGGCTCGATTGCCGGCACCCTTGTTTCGCGAGCCCTGAGAGGCTCGAGGGCAGTTCTTTGTTCGTGAGCCTGTGAGGCTCTGAGGGTGCCATTTCCTCGTTCGTGAGCCCAGAGAGGCTCCAGCCTGCCTTTTGCTTTGCGAGCCCTGAGAGGCTCGAGTGCCTATTTCGAGTTGAAGAGCCTGAGAGAGGCTCAGGACGCCATTTCTTGTCCAGGAGCCCAGCGAGGCTCCGCAGTGCCACAGTGGTGGTTCTTGAGCCAGAGAGGCTCCAACGTTGCCCTAACTTTCCCTACACCAGTTGCCCAGCACTTTGTGGGCAACTGCTACGTTTAGGCCCTGACATTAGGACACAGGGACTGTCACAGGTGGTGACTGATTTAAGTTTTGTGCAATGTTATTGCTACACCTCTGAATGTTAGTGCATCATGTGTTTTGTTTCTACACCCCTACAGGTATTGTGATGTGTAGGTGGTTGTTCTGACTTTGGCGAAAGCCCTGGCCAGCCAGGGATCCCATGTCCAACATTGGCGGCAGCGGTGGGATAAGGATTTGTGTTTGCGTTGTACCACAGTAGCGGCAGGCCACACTTCAAAGCTCTACATTGTTAGATAACCACATTTTGGGGATTATTGTTTTTGGTAAAATTCCATTGTTTCTTCTCCTGAAGAGTGTCATTTGATAATTGTGTTCAGTACATTTGTCCCCCGCCCTGCTTCCAGAGTTTGGTACCTGTGTCACATGTGGTCAGGTTGAGAAGTCAGGGGTGGTAGAAACTGCCTTACCGATCCGAGGGGAGGGTGTGTGTGGATGAATGGTGTGTTTCCCTGGACGCATGAGTGAGTTCTTTTTTTTTAAGGAGAGTGTGGAAGTTGTGGAATTGTGTACTTTTACTTCAGATTGCTAGGTCCCTTGTGTTGCATGTGTCTGTGAGCATCCTGTCAAGATGGAATCTCCTTTTAACCTTTGTGGCCTGTTTAAGTACAGTGTGCATGAGTTGGTACGGTTATGTAAGGAGAGAGACATACCAGTGAGTGAGTCAGACACCCAGTCCAAGCTTAGGGATAACATGATCCTGTGGCAGAAGAGTGACTGGGAGCGTGAGCACAGTGAGAGGGAGAGGGCCCGGACCGCACACCATGAGGGTGGTGGGTCTGAGGGGAGCCCTGAAGAGTCTGAAGTGGAGAGTGAGTTAGACAGTGGCTGGGCGCCAGCAGAGAGCGAGAACCCCATAGATAGGGAGTCCCTTGCTGGGTCCAGTGTCAGATGTAGCACCCCATCCCTTTCCCTGTCCCCAGAGGAGTGGGTGGATAGGAGAGAAGAGAGGGAGCACCAGCTGGCCATGGAGAAGCTCAGGTTAGAGCATGCCAGAGAGATGGCGCAGCTGGGTGTGAATGAGCGGACTGCAGAGGCTGAGAGGGCCTTGGCCAGGGAGAAGATAGCCCTAGAGTGTAGGTTATCCCCTGACCGCAGTCATAATTTTCTGGATCCCCCAGGGAGGGTTGAGTCCAGTGGTGGCAGCTATTTGAATCTCAGTCTAGAAATTCCCAGTTCCCAGAGTATGGTTCCTGTTTCCCCAGAGGAGGAGAATAGGTTGAGGTTTAGGAACCTTAGGAAACCGTCTCACCAGTCTTGGGTAGACTTTGAGGATGACTGTTGTGGAGCCCTGTGTGATTGGGTACAGGAGCCCACGAAATGTGATTGGGACATATTGTTTGATATGTTTCTCAGAGAGCAGTTGCTCAGTGTTGTTTATCCAGGATTGCGCCAACACCTAGTAGGGTGTGGATTGTCTGAACCATACGAGCTTGCAGAGGAAGCAGACCGCTGGGAGAGTGCTAGAGGTTCTTTAGAGTCCCTAGTGAGTGAGTCCAACAGTAGTGGTATAGGTATCCTCCAGCCCAGCGTGGTGGAGGAGGCTCAGTGTAGCCCAGCTAGGTCCCAGGATAGCGAGGAGGGTATAGGGGCTCCCTGCCTGGCTCAGTGGAGCAGGAGTGAGAGGGAGACCGAGGGTCCCCAGACGCCCGAAGCCCTGCCTCAGGACTTGGATGGTTTCTTGAGGGAACACCAGGTTAGGGACCTAGGCTGTCCGGTTAGTACACTTGAGGAGGATCTCCTAGTGTCTAGGGAACCTGGAGCGTCTGTAACTAGAGCTCCAGGGGTTCCAGTGTCCGGCAGTGCTACTCCAGGAGGGAGGGGTTGTGGCAGGACCTCCTGACCCGCTAGCCAGCTACAGACTGTTTTATTTCTATTGCACTGTATTTAGGAAAGCTGTATGATCGTTTTTAAAAATTAGTGTGAACCAAGGAAACCTTTTTAAAATTACCGCTATCACATTCTTGCACACACCTCTTGCCATTCTTGACGTTTTTGTGCATTTCTGAAGCCTGGAAAACGCATTTAGAGCGCTGATTCGTCTTCCCTCGGATTGAGAGTGAGGGAGGACACCACTTCCTGTTTAACTGCTGGCGGTTAGCGCTCTAGCAGTTGAGTGTACCGGGGCTATTTAGGCAGAGCCTGATTTCATTAGCGCTGCGGTAAGGGGTTGTGGCAGGACCTCCTGACCCGCTAGCCAGCTACAGACTGTTTTATTTCTATTGCACTGTATTTAGGAAAGCTGTATGATCGTTTTTAAAAATTATTGTGAACCAAGGAAACCTTTTTAAAATTACCGCTATCACATTCTTGCACACACCTCTTGCCATTCTTGACGTTTTTGTGCATTTCTGAAGCCTGGAAAACGCATTTAGAGCGCTGATTCGTCTTCCCTCGGATTGAGAGTGAGGGAGGACACCACTTCCTGTTTAACTGCTGGCGGTTAGCGCTCTAGCAGTTGAGTGTACCGGGGCTATTTAGCCCTCGCCCCCTACAGAGCGCGCAGCGGTCGCGCGCAGGGGAGCCGAAGACATCGCCGAAGACTAGCCTAAGAGTAGCCCGTCTGCGCCCGTCCGCGACTGGACGGGGCCAGGGGCCACTCTCCTTGTCCCTTCATTATGGATTGTGCATCCCACACACCTCGTATCAGGTATGCTCCTCAAACACTAAGGGCTCTACATCCCCTTCCACAACACCGCTGTAACAACAAAGCGTTCCCGTGTCCTGAGGGTCCTTTTTCTTGCATCAAATGCGGATTTCAAGCCTTGCCCTCTCATGTTATTTTGGGACAGCTTACAGATTATTCTGATGACCAGGGAGACTGGGATAGCTTTCTACTAAATGTTAGATCACTCCCCAAGCATTGCATTGAACTGTGGGACACTATCTACAACACTCAGCCCATGATGTGTTTTCTAACTGAAACATGGCTGAAACCTCACACTATCCCTACTATCACTCTAGGGATACCCATTGGATATAAAATCCTTCGCCTCGACCGCCCTGTGAAGGTGGGAGGCGGAATCGCTATTATACACAGAGACACCCTGAGTATTAGAGTCTTAGAACAGGTGATGCTCCCTACTATGGAAGTACTCATCTTTCACTTAAAAATCAACTCTAAAACACAGTGGAAAGGAGCCTTGGTCTATCGTCCACCTGGACCCAATGCTGGCTTTTCCCTTGCTCTCACTGAACTACTAGCCCCCTACCTGAAAGCTAAGGAAAACTTCCTTTTACTTGGAGATTTCAACTTTCATATTGACATTTCTGACCATCAAGATACCAATACATTCCTTTCTGACCTCGCGCTGCTAGGTTTACACCCCAGAAATAATGGCCCCACTCACTCTGGTGGTCACACATTAGACCTGGTCCTCACTACCCAACCCAACGTTCACTGTCATCCCCCTAAGCATATTAATTGGTCGGACCATAAACGTATCGATTTCTCCATACCTCACCTATTCAATTCCACTAACCGCCCGGCCACCCACTCTATTAAACGCAGGCCATGGCACAAAATCACTCTCCCCAAACTCACTCAAGTCTGGGAACAGCCTTCACTTACCAACTTCGATAATATTGATACTGCTCTCTCCATGTTTAACTCTACGCTAACAACAGCTATTGACTATCTAGCTCCACAGAAAATTGCCAAAAAACCTACTATAGCGAAAAGGGACACATGGTATACGGAAGCTCTCAAAAATGAAAAGAAGAAATGTAGAAAAATGGAAAAATTGTGGAGACGTACAGGTAATAGGGAAGACAAGAGATGCTACCTGGAGGCTATGTCCTCCTACTACAAAAATATCAAAAAAGCCAGGAAAATGAGTCTGGCCACTCAAATTACAGAAGCAGGCAACTCTACCAGAGAGCTATTTAAAATCGTTCAAACCTTCACTAGTCCTGAAGTATGCGAAAGTCCAGACACCTTCACCCAAGAACTATGTGATGATATATCTCAGTTCTTTGAAGAAAAAATCGATGCAATATATAAAAAAATCACAACAGTCTCTGATACTCTGGAGACTGAGGCCCCTGAAACTGCTCCACAATTGACATCTGGTGAAACTCTTCTGGACATCCCCAAAATTACCACTAAGGACCTGACTACTCTCATTAATCAAACTAAAACTGGTTCTCCCTCTGATTTGATACCAGCTAAATTCATACCTCCGCTAATTGAGATATTAGGTCCTCATATTCAGAACCTACTTAATTTGTCTTTTGCCAAGGGCCAACTTCCATCTGCCTGGAAGGAGGCGGTAGTGAACCCTATTCGCAAAAATTCCACCATGCCCTGGTCTACACTCTCCAACCTTCGCCCGATTTCTCTCCTCCCCTTTATCAGCAAACTGGCAGAGAAGCACGTCAACACCACCCTCTCCAGTTTCATCGAAGCGACAGGGGGCCTGGACCAATCCCAATCTGGGTTCAGGCCCAACCACAGCACTGAATCAGCCCTCCTCTCTGTGACAGATCAGATCAAAATGTCACAAGATAGAGGGGGCTCTATGATTCTAGTGCTGTTGGACCTGTCCGCAGCCTTCGATACTGTGTCTCATAACACCCTACTGAATCGGCTGCAGGGAGTAGGAATCGGAGGCGTTGCACTATCTTGGTTGGAGAGTTTCCTCGCCGGGAGATCACAATCTACCAGCCTGGGCCCCTTTCGTTCCATCTCAAGGGGGCTCACGAAGGGGGTGCCACAGGGCTCATGCCTTAGCCCTACATTGTTTAATGTCTATGTGGCCCCCCTTGCTGAGATTGTGCGAAAATACGGGTTCATACCGGTTTCCTACGCTGATGACACTCAGCTCCTCTACCCTTTCAGCTCCCTTGACCCTAAAATCAAGGGGAATTTTGCTGAGGGTATGAGAGCGGTGTCACACTGGATGGCGAGGAATTGCCTCCAGTGCAATGTAACAAAGACTGAGGTCTTGCTCTTTGGCAAAGCAAATATCCTCTGGACCCCTGACTGGTGGCCACTCGACCTTGGCCCAGTACCGGTACCCAAAACACACGTTAAAAATCTTGGAGTGAAGTTTGACCAAAAACTGACCATGAAAGAACACACCAACTACATCGCGGGTCTGTGTTTTCACACCATTGGTTTACTTAGGCGTGTCTTTCCTCTCCTTCCTGCTACATGCAGAAAGACACTTGTACAGGCCTTGGTAACCAGCCGCCTGGACTACTGTAACGGCCTGCTGACATTAGCCAGTACGGATGCAGTTGGCCGTTTGCAGGTGGTCCAGAACACGGCAGCCAGGCTGGTCATGGGTGCACCTGCCAGGACTCCTTCCAAGCCCTTGCTGAAAGAACTGCATTGGCTTCCCATACGACAACGCATCCACTTTAAGATCTGTTGTACGGTGCACAAATGTCTGTATGGAGTAAGCCCTAAATACCTAGCCCAGTCTCTTGAACTGTACCAGCCCTGCAGGTCCCTGCGCTCCTGCAATCAAGCCCTGTTAAAACCCCCCATGACAAAGAAGACCAGACAGGGTGACCGTGCTTTCTCCGCTGTTGGTCCTGCCCTTTGGAACAATCTTCCCACTGACCTAAGAACCACCACAAACCATCTGTCCTTCAGAAAGGCATTAAAAACCCTCCTTTTCCAAGAAGCATTCCCACCCACATAAACCACTTAAAATGCTGCTCTACCTAATAAACTGTTTTAGCTGGCAAAGCGCGGAGATACCCTTCCGGGATTGATTCCTGCGCTATACAAGAAACTAAAATAAAATAAAATAAATAAAAGTGCACAGAAGTCCGAAGTGAGGAGTGATTGGGGGATGAGTTTCCCAGTGGATGCACCAGTGGACCAGGGACTAGCCAGTTGGGCTAGATCTTCTTGGGGGGACCCGGGTGACGCCACTTCTGGTCTGGGGGATCTTTGCGCACTGTCAGGTGGACAGGAGGCGGGAGATCTGCGCCAGACAGACAGTCACACGACACATGGGTCATGTGTCAGCCTCAGGGGTATTGCGTGTGAGTCCCCAGAAGTCCTGGAGTGCCAGGCAATTGTTCCACCAAAGGTTTTAGACCGGAGGTTGGGAGGCCAGGTTCAGGTTCAGCCTGACCTGAAGGGTAGGACGACTGTAACCAGTGTCCTGACCGGCTCTTCTTCCAGAGGAACTTCTCCAGTTGGGAGAGGGCAGACCTCTGGAAGGGGGTGCAGAGGGTGGGAAAGCCCACCTCTGACCCCGGAGCAACCTGAGGGGTTAAACTCTGGGTTGGAGTGGCGTTGTAAGGGTACCCCTCACAGGAGGAGGAGGAACCCTAGAAAAAGAGGTAGGGGGAGGAGAGCCTTCCCCGAGACTCCTGGTGCGCCTGAGGTTGTAGGCCCTAGGCTGGAGAACCAGTGGCAGTCTAGTCCTGTCTTGCAGACAGGGAGAGTGGAGAATGGATACTATGTGCCAGGGGTTACTACCCCCCGCTCTGCGAATTGGCAAGGACCAGTGGCACCTGGGTGGCCTAGGGCCTGGTCCTGGCCGCGGACAGCTGAGGAGTACCAGTGGGGTAGCCCAGTTGGTCCTTACAGTAGCTTTACAAGGAACCCTAGGGGTTCACCGTGGCATAGAACAGGAGGGTGTCCCGGCAGTGGCGGGCCTGCGTCCGTGTTCTATCGCCCCAAGCAGGGAAGTCCATCACGGTGGTGATTGTTCTCCCCTGCGTTTTGGCTGGAAGGGGGTTGTGTTGGACTTGGCCCTTCTGGCAGGTTCACCCCTAGACTTTTTGCCTTATGTGTGACCCCGTGTCAGTTATTTTTGGGTCTCTGCGCACTTTCCCCTGAGTCCCAGAGTGAAAGTGCGTGCGTGTAGTATGGCTGGCCTGCCCTCCCATAGGAATGCATGGGGAATGTGTGTGTCCCTGGTAGTTCCTGATGCGCGGGGAGTGCAGGCTCGAGTTTAGTATGTGTAAACTTGTGAGAGTGAATGCTGCGAGATGGTGTCTGCGTCATGTATGTGCCTAGAAGGGAAGTGCTACTTCTGGACATTGAGATATGTGTGCAGTGAGGGTGCTGGAGCTTGATTGGCTGGAGCTGGCTGGCATGCCAGGCTCCAGGAAGTCTAGATGGGTTTGCCCGGTGGTGAGTGGGAGATTAGCATGAGTGATGTGTGGGAGGAGTGTACCTGTGTCCTGGATGGGCTGGGTTTTCCCCACACAATGCTGGCTCCGCCCCCCTGTGGTGTGTCTAACGACCCTAGCCTCCCCAGTGAAGGAAAGGGGTGGTTGGGCCATCAAGAGTGCTCCAGAACCAGCTGCGACTGGTTTTCCCCCCACCCTGCACCTTGAAACAAAGGATTTTACAGTATAAAGAAGGGGCTGTGTCCCCTTAGAAAATGTTCTGCTTTTGGATCCTGCCAGAGGGGGCTGTTGCTGCTGCTGGGGCCAGGAGGACCGCCACTTGGAGTGTCTCCCTGCCTGGAGACCCAGTGTGCTGGCTCTGGCCCAGCCTTGCCCCCCTGCCTGCCTTCAGCCCTTTCTGGAGCCTTGTCCTGTCCTCCAGTGCTGGGGAGCACTGAGGATTTCTTGCCTGCAGCTCTGAGAGCGCTGCTCTCTGCCCTTCAGCGCCGGGGAGCACTGAAATCTCCTGACTAGCGTTTGAAAGCGCTTTATTTGGCCCATAGCGCTGTGAGCGCTGTATTTTCGTCCTGTGGCGCTTGGGAGCGCCTTTCCTCGCTGATTAGCGCTGCGAGCGCTTTGGGTGCCCAGCCGGTGCCCACCCGGCATCTGCTGATCGGGAGGTGCCACCGTTTGATGTCCGAGTGCCCACCTCGGATTATTGCCACTTTTGAGCATTGCCCCGTCCTGGGATTTTAATTGATCACGAGGGAGCCCACTCCTCGGATTCTGGGACCCCGCCTGCCTATCTAAAGCGAGCCGCCGCGCTGCCAGCGGCGACCCGGAAGTCCCGCCTCCATACCCCCAGGGCCGCGCTGCCATTGGCGGCCCCAGAGGAAGTCAGGCGGATTGCTGCGTGACGGGGCCAGGCGGAGAAGAAGTGAAGCTGCCGGCCGTGTCCCCGAGGCTCCCCGAGTGGAGAGAGGAGCCCCGGGAGAAGGAGCAGAGCCTGCCACGTCTGGTCGAGGCCCCTGGAGAGTGAGAGGAGCCCGCCCGCGGCACCAAGCCGCCCAGAACAGCCGGTGAGTGTTGCCACAGGAATAGAAGGGAGGGGCGCCGGGACACATTGTCGGTGTCCGTTCCCCTCCCCCCCTCACCAGCACGACCTCGCGCCCTTGTGTTTAGAGCCTGAGAGGCTCTTGGGGGCATTTCCTGTTTGCGAGCCTTGCGAGGCTCGATTGCCGGCACCCTTGTTTCGCGACCCCTGAGAGGCTCGAGGGCAGTTCTTTGTTTGTGAGCCTGTGAGGCTCTGAGGGTGCCATTTCCTCATTCTTGAGCCCAGAGAGGCTCCAGCCTGCCTTTTGCTTTGCGAGCCCTGAGAGGCTCGAGTGCCTATTTCGAGTTGAAGAGCCTGAGAGAGGCTCAGGGCGCCATTTCTTGTCCAGGAGCCCAGCGAGGCTCCGCAGTGCCACAGTGGTGGTTCTTGAGCCAGAGAGGCTCCAACGTTGCCCTAACTTTCCCTGCACCAGTTGCCCAGCACTTTGTGGGCAACTGCTACGTTTAGGCCCTAACATTGGGACACAGGGACTGTCACAGGTGGTGACTGATTTAAGTTTTGCGCAATGTTATTGCTACACCTCTGAATGTTAGTGCATCATGTGTTTTGTTTCTACACCCCTACAGGTATTGTGATGTGTAGGTGGTTGTTTTCTCCCTAGTACAGGTGGTGCTAGTGAGGTCCTGTTACCAGTGATTACTGGTTGTGTGCTCTATGTTTATATTGTGTACTACACTGATTTTACTTTCTAAAGTGCTATTTCTGAAAGTATTGCTTCTAAAGGTGCTGATACCCTTGACAGTGGTTAAAGTGGCCCTGTCCTGTACAAATATCCCTTGTAAATTCCGCCCGTGCCTGTTGGCACAGTGTAACAAGATGTGTGTTTTATCTGATGTATATTTATTATAATACAAAGGCTATTTTTATATAACCTTGTGTGGAGTTTTCCTTTGTGGTGGGCCTTTGGTTGTTGTTGCTGGGGTGCGTGCGCAAATACTTAACTTACATCGCCTCCAAGTTTAGCCTTGCTGCTCGCGCCACGTTACCTAGAGGGCGAGTAGGGGTTATCTTGGCGTGTAACTCCCTTGCCCTGACTTGGGAGTGGTGGTCTCTGACTGACTTTGGCGAAAGCCCTGGCCAGCCAGGGATCCCATGTCCAACATAAACTTTATACAACCATTGGGATCTAGAACTGTCTGCACTGTGTTCATGTTGTATACCCTGCATGTTTTGCAGGAGTTGCAATTGTTTAAATGCTATGGTACCCCGACTCATTTTGTTTCCTACTGGGTTCTTTTAGGGCACGGGTACTCATAGTACGGCCCGCGGGCCTCCAGCGGCCCGGCAAGCCTTCCGTTGCTGCCCGCGGCACCCCGAGACATCGTACCTGTGTTTTACATTTTTTTTTTAAGAGTGTCTGCAGCAGCGCAAGAGACTCTGCTGCTCTGTGGGGGCCGGGCGATCCTAGCGATGGCCAGAGTAAAGCTGCAGGGGCCTAAGAAGAGGTAAAATACATCAGAGCCTCATTAACATGCAAATGGTCTTTTAAAGACCTGTGAAGTGCTCGGGTGCGGCTGTGAGTGTGTGTGTGCCTAGGCTGGCACACAGGCAGGGTGAGATGGCAGAGGGTGACAAAGGGAGTGGGAGGGAAAGGGAGGGGGACGGAGAGGGAGTGAGAGGGAGTGAGAGGGAGGGAAAGGGAGGGGGACAGAGGGAGTGAGAGGGAGGGAAAGAGAGGGGGATGGAGAGGGAGTGAGAGGGAGGGAAAGGGAGGAAGACAGAGAGGGAGTGAGAGGGAGGGAAAGGGAGGGAAAGGGAGTGAGAGGGATTGAGAGGGAGGGAAGGGGAGGGAAAGGGAGTGCGTGGGAGGGAAAGGGAGTGAGAGGGAGTGAGAGAGAATGAAAGAGAGGGAGACGGAGAGGGAGGGAGAGGGAGGCAGACGGAGAGGGAGTTAGAGGGAGGGAAAGGGAGGGAGACCGAGAGGCAGTAAGAGGGAGGGAAATAGAGGGCGTGAGAGGGAGGGAAAGGAAGTGGGAGGGAGGGAAAGGGAGGGAGACAGGGAGGGAGTGGGAGGGAGGGAAAGAGAGTGAGGGAGGGAAAGGAAGTGAGACGGAGAGGGAGTGAGAGGGAGGGAAAGGGAGGGAGACTGATAGGGAGTGAGAGGGAAGGAAAGGGAAGAGAGACGGAAAGGGAGTGAAATGGATGGAGATGGAGTGGGAGTGAGGGAGAGAGAGGGAGGGGAAAGGGAGGGAAATGGAGGGAAAGGGAGTGAAACGAAGGGAGGCGGAGAGGGAGTGAGAGGGAGGGAAAGGGAGGTAGACAGAGAGGGCGTGAGAAGGAGGGAGAGGGAGTGAGAGGGAGGGAAAGGGAGGGGGACGGAAAGGGTGTGAGAGGGAGGGAAAGTGAGGGAGTGAGAGGGAGTGAGAGGAGTGAGAGGGAGTGAGAGGGAGGGAGACGGAGGGAGATGGAGAGGGAGTGAGAGGGAGGGAAAGGGAGGGAGACGGAGTAAGAGGGAGAGAAAGGGAGGGAAAGGGAGTGACCAGGAGTGAGAGGGAGGGCAAGGGAGTACGATGGAGAGGGAGGGAGAGGGAGGGAAAGGGAGTGAAACGGAGGGAGGTGGAGAGGGATTGAGAGGGAGGAGAAGGAAGGGAGATGGAGAGGGAGTGAGAGGGAGGGAAAGGGAGGTAGAGGGAGGGAGAGGAAGGGAAAGGGAGGGTGACGGAGAGGGAGTGAGAGGGAGGGAAAGGGAAGAGAGACAGAGAGGGAGTGAAAGGGAGGGAGACGGAGTAGGAGTGAGGGAGTGAGAGGGAGGGGAAAGGGAGGGAAATGGAGGGCAAGGGAGTGAAACAGAGGGAGGCGGAGAGGGAGTGAGAGGGAGGGAAAGGGAGGGAGATGGAGAGGGAGTGAGAGGGAGGTAAAGGGAGAGGGAGTAAGAGGGAGGGAAAGGGAGGGGGACGGATGGGGTGTGAGAGGGAGGGAAAGGGAGGGAGTGAGAGGAGTGAGAGGGAAAGAGAGTGAGGGAGGGAAAGGAAGTGAGACGGAGAGGGAGTGAGAGGGAGGGAAAGGGAGGGAGACTGATAGGGAGTGATAGGGAGTGAGAGGGAAGGAAAGGGATGAGAGACGGAAAGGGAGTGAAATGGATGGAGACGGAGTGGGAGTGAGGGAGAGAGAGGGAGGGGAAAGGGAGGGAAATGGAGGGAAAGGGAGTGAAACGAAGGGAGGCGGAGAGGGAGTGAGAGGGAGGGAAAGGGAGGTAGACGGAGAGGGCGTGAGAGGGAGGGAGAGGGAGTGAGAGGGAGGGAAAGGGAGGGGGACGGAGAGGGTGTGAGAGGGAGGGAAAGTGAGGGAGTGAGAGGGAGTGAGAGGAGTGAGAGGGAGTGAGAGGGAGGGAGACGGAGGGAGATGGAGAGGGAGTGAGAGGTAGGGAAAGGGAGGGAGACGGAGTAAGAGGGAGAGAAAGGGAGGGAAAGGGAGTGACCGGGAGTGAGAGGGAGGGCAAGGGAGTGAGATGGAGAGGGAGGGAGAGGGAGGGAAAGGGAGTGAAACGGAGGGAGGTGGAGAGGGATTGAGAGGGAGGAGAAGGGAGGGAGATGGAGAGGGAGTGAGAGGGAGGGAAAGGGAGGTAGAGGGGAGGGAGAGGAAGGGAAAGGGAGGGTGACGGAGAGGGAGTGAGAGGGAGGGAAAGGGAAGAGAGACAGAGAGGGAGTGAAAGGGAGGGAGACGGAGTAGGAGTGAGGGAGTGAGAGGGAGGGGAAAGGGAGGGAAATGGAGGGCAAGGGAGTGAAACAGAGGGAGGCGGAGAGGGAGTGAGAGGGAGGGAAAGGGAGGGAGATGGAGAGGGAGTGAGAGGGAGGTAAAGGGAGAGGGAGTAAGAGGGAGGGAAAGGGAGGGGGACGGATGGGGTGTGAGAGGGAGGGAAAGGGAGGGAGTGAGAGGAGTGAGAGGGAGGGAGACGGAGGGAGATGGAGAGGGAGTGAGAGGGAGGGAAAGGGAGGGAGACGGAGTAAGAGGGAGAGAAAGGGAGGGAAAGGGAGTGACCGGGAGTGAGAGGGAGGGCAAGGGAGTGAGATGGAGAGGGAGTGAGAATGAGGGAAAGGGAGGGAGACGGAGAGGGAGCGAGAGGGGGGGAAAGGGAGGGAAAGGGAGGGAGAAGGAGAGGGAGGGAGAGGGAGGGAAAGCAAGGGGGAAGGAGAGGGAGTGAGAGGGAGGGAGACAGAGGGAGTGAGAGGGAGGGAACGAGAGGGAAACAGGGAGGGAAAGGGTGGGAACGGGAGGGAGCTGGAGAGGGAGTGAGAGGGAGGGAGACAGAGGGAGATGGAGAGGGAATGAGAGGGAGGGAAAGGGAGGGAGACGGAGTGAGAGAGAGAGAAAGGGAGTGACAGGGAGTTAAAGGTAGTGAGATGGAGAGGGAGTGAGAGGGAGTGAGAGGGTGGGAAAGGGAGGGAGAGGGAGTGAGAGGGTGGGAAAGGGAGGGAGAGGGAGTGAGAGGGAGGGAGATGGAGAGGGAGGGAGAGTGAGGGAAAGGGAGAGAGAGGGAGAAGGAGTGAGAGGGAGAGAGGGAGAGCAAGAGAGTGAGAGAGAGAGGGAGAGGGAGTGAGAAAGAGAGAGAGGGAGAGCGAGAGAGAGAGGGAGACAGTCAGAGTGAGTGAGACAGAGGGAAAGAGGGAGAGAGGGAGAGAGAGGGAGTGATAGGGAGTGGGAGAGAGTGAGTGAGAGAGAGTGAGTGAGATGGTCAGAGTGAGTGAGACAGAGGGAGACAGGAGAGAGGGAGGGAGAGAGGGGGAGAGAGCTAGAGAGAGGGAGGGAGACCGATAGAGAAAGAGAGACAGAGATGTGTGTATGGTGGCTCAGTGGACGCAGGTGTCTGCTGCAGGGACCTGTGATCAACCTCATGGTCAGTTTTTTTTGTTGCTCTAGCCCTGCCCCCTCCCCCACTGACCCCGCCCCCACCGGTGGCACCCTTGGACACAAACCAAACTGTAAATTTGGCCCCCGAGAGAAAGTTTGTGAGTTCCCATGTTTTAGGGCTAAGGCACAGATTGCATCAAGAAAACCGATAAAATATGTTATTAAAAAAACAATAAGGGGTCCATTAGGATGGCGGGCCGTGGCACCACCGCGGTGGTGGCGGGGCGGAAAAACAGCTTTTTCCACCCGCGAGCTGCGGCACACATGTCCGCAACATTAGGCTAGGTAAACACAGGTCATTTCCCGTCCGCCGCGGCACGCCGCGCACCGCCATCAAAAAGCGCCCGCCAGAGCGACGGCGTGAGCCAATCGAAAGTCTCCGCCAGGCCCGATGACGTCCGGCCCGTCCGAAAAATTAGGATGGGCCAAACAAGCAGACGCACCGCAGCGGGGACACCGCACAGCTGAAGCAGGCGGAAAGTCGACAGCGGAGCACGAACGCCAAGCCCCGACATGAACCCCATGGACCCAGCCCTCCACATGCATCCGGTCATGTCACTGCTGCAAAACTATTGCCAGATGGGCTGCCGCGGACGCCGCCGCAGGTACGCCACTACACATATGCACCACACAACACACATGCCGACACAGGGCCCCAGCACCACACTGGCATCCTGCTAGGGGACACAACACATCCACATGGGCACCCACATATCACCTACCTCACTACAAGGCATTCCACACTATCTGGAACACAGAACGTCCGCCAACCATTAGGAACGCCCCGGTCACGGTCACGTCACCGCCGCGGTTGACACATGCGCACAATGTTGAAGGCAGGGCCACACCAAGGCATGGGCAGGGCACCTACATCACACAAACACACCACCCCAGACCACACTGCACACCACCCAAGCTAGCCACAGGCCAGGTACTAATCCTGTGCACTCCCATGCACACCAACGAGCACAGCAACAGGAACCACAATACACAAACACTGCAACACACAACACACAACCAGGGACACAGGCACTGCAGGAGTGGCTGAGAATGAACACACAACACCAGTGCACTCCCCATAGCCCACACAATTGCAAACAATCATCCACACAGGGCAAGACAAAACCAAAAACAGGCATACAACTCCTGGCTCACACATGTGTGCCTCATACCATACAGGGGCACACATACATACACCACAAACCAAGAACCTTCACACTGCACACCTCTGCCACACCCAACACCACATATGCCATGTAAGCCATGCCACCTGGACTAAGGGCCAAGACAAGATGACCATACACCTACACGCCTCGGCACACAGAAAGGAAAACACACACATACCCCATGACATCACACACAGCTACAAAACCACTGAACAGCTGCACATCCTGTGCTGCCAGTGTCCTCCCAAGGTGACCTGTGAACAGTGTATGCAGCAATAGCAAATCCCCAACAGGAAATTAGCATTCTCTGTGAAATAGCCATTACAGAGTACAACATCAGCTGGGCCAGAATGGACTGAAGAGCCCGTCACCCCTGTATAAAAATAAGATGGCCACAAAGAGCCTAGCAATGTAGAACTGAAAAATAGAGCATGGTAAACTGTCAAGCAAATGCAAACAAGAAAAGGATTTCAATCAGCAACAAGACTGAGAAAACACACACCAGAAGTTTCAGATTTTATTCATATATTGCACAGATGTAGCAATACAACATTAGTAGACAACAGCAAGCCACACAACCATTTACAAATGGCAGCGACTATGCAGAGGTAATACATGAACAGGAACGGCAGAGTCCATGGCAGGGGAGACAGCAAGTACATGAGAGGCTGCACAGGGGACAGCACAGCACATCAGAGAAACATGCCCAGAGTCCTTGGCAGGGGAGAGCACAGCACAGCACATCAGAGCAACAGGCCCAGAGTCCTTGGCATGGGAGACAGCAAGTACATGAGAGGCTGCACAGGGGAGAGCACAGCACATCAGAGCAACAGGCCCAGAGTCCTTGACAGGGGAGAGCACAGCACATCGGTATACACCTGTTACAAAGCATTTCTTTCAACGCACTACTGTTACAACGCGACTTTTACAACGCATACCATTACAACGCATTGCGCTGGGGGGCGCTCTAGGATAGGGAATAAGTATAATTTACTATCCAACACCTTCCCTAGGGTCCACGGGGACTGGAGTTAGAATAGTAAATTATACTTACCACTATCCAGCACCTCAAAGCGCTATGCGTTGTAATGGAATGCGTTGTAATGGTCGCGTTGTAACGGTAGGTAGTTGTAATGGTATGGTTTGTAACATGGTACATCCCAGCACATCAGAGCAACAGGCCCAGAGTCCTTGGCAGGGGAGACAGCAAGTACATGAGAGGCTGCACAGGGGAGAGCACAGCACATCAGAGCAACAGGCCCAGAGTCCTCGGCAGGGGAGAGCACAGCACATCAGAGCAACAGGCCCAGAGTCCTTGGCAGGGGAGAGCACAGCACATCAGAGCAACAGGCCCAGAGTCCTTGGCAGGGGAGACAGCAAGTACATGAGAGGCTGCACAGGGGAGAGCACAGCACATCAGAGCAACAGGCCCAGAGTCCTTGGCATGGGAGAGCACAGCACATCAGAGCAACAGGCCCAGAGTCCTTGGAAGGGGAGAGCACAGCACATCAGAGCAACAGGCCCAGAGTCCTTGGCAGGGGAGACAGCAAGTACATGATAGTCTGCACAAGGGAGAGCACAGCACATCAGAGCAACAGGCCCAGAGTCCTTGGCTGGGGACAGCACAGCACATCAGAGCAACAGGCCCAGAGTCCTTGGCAGGGGAGACAGCAAGTACATGAGAGGCTGCACAGGGGAGAGCACAGCACATCAGAGCAACAGGCCCAGAGTCCTTGGCAGGGGAGAGCACAGCACATCAGAGCAACAGGCCCAGAGTCCTTGGCAGGGGACAGCACAGCACATCAGAGCAACAGGCCCAGAGTCCTCAGCAGGGGAGAGCACAGCACATCAGAGCAACAGGCCCAGAGTCCTTGGCAGGGGAGAGCACAGCACATCAGAGCAACAGGCCCAGAGTCCTTGGCAGGGGAGACAGAAAGTACATGAGAGGCTGCACAGGGGTCAGCACAGCACATCAGAGCAACAGGGTTAGCAACACACCCAGGCTGCAAACAATGGTCCTGACTAGCACACATGTGTGTGGCACAAGCGTATGAAGGTGTTGTCAACTCACTCCAGGCTGTCATGTGGACTGTGACCTGGCTGCGTGTCATGGACAGCAGGACTACTTGACTGGTGTGCCAGAGGGCCATGTGATGTGGCAATAACAGAGGGCCTGCAAGGTGGAGGGCTGTGTGGACCAGATGGCACCGTGGCACATGGAGGTGGAGTCATGCACACCCTTGACACAGTGTGGGTGGGAGAGGTTGGAGGGGTGCCCCTTCACTTTTTTGGTACATGAAATGGCTTGCCTGTCTTGGGGTTGATGGGAAGTGGAGATGGCAGAATAGGCACACACACCAACTGTCCCACATCAGTGGCACACACTGGCACTCCCTCAGGTGATGTGCTTGATCCTGCATCACGCTTTGGCTGGCTACGCCTCTGGACCACCCTACCCTCTCCGGAAGGTGTACCCCTCACAGTGACCACCTTACCACTACCCCAGGGGTGGTGTCCACAGTGCCCTCCTGTCCCTCCTTGCCAGGGCTGGTCACAACACTGGGCTTCCCTGCCTTAACCATTGGGCTGGTCACAACAGGGCTCTCCTCTGCCCCAATGATTGGGCTGGTCCCCACAGGGCCCTCCTCCACCTGCCTCGATGTACTTTTTTTTGTTGTCGATGTGGTGGGTGGTTGTGTCCCTGTGCTCTCCCCAGGTGTAGCCATGACATGCCACACATCCTCTGTGGTCATCGCTGAGTCATAATCTGGTGATGCCTCTGCAACATGTGTGCCTGATGTTTTGGACAATGATCTTGTGGCCTTACTTTTCTGTGACTTCCCCTTGTCCGTGCATATTGGGGGGGGCACTGCTCTTCTTCTGGGATGGAGTCTGTGGACGGGATTGTTTGCTTTGTGTCTGACCTGTGCTCCTAGTGTTGTACCGTTTAGTAGACGTAGGTCCCAAGTGGACAATGTCATCTGATGTGTCCCCTGAATGGGTGGACGTCACTGGCACCTGAGCTGCAATGGGACCATGTGCCTGTTGTAGGCCTGTTGTGACTGTGGCTGACAATGACTGGACTGTGCGGTGTAGCCCTCCCACGTCAAAGTGTATGTCCTCCATGAAAGCTAGAACCTGGCCTAATTTGTTATCATGGGCACTGAAGGCATTGAGCAGGGCGGACTGGCCCACACAAATTTGGCGCAGGAGCTCTACGCACTCTGCACTGAGGGCAGCAGGGGGGACAGGTGCAGGGGCAACGGTGCCATGTGTGAATGTCACACATCCCCTCTTAGTAACACGGATACGGCCAGCACCAGAGGAAGTGGATGGGAGGCTGGCCACTGGCCGCTGGGTGTCAGATGCTGTGGCACACTCCACATCCCCTGTGCCTGCGAACAGGGATGCATCCCCGCCGCCATCAGATGAAGTGGTACTTTGTGTCTCAGCTACAGATTCCTCATGCATACTCCTGTCACCCTCAGGAGCGCTGGTGTTCTCAGTGTCACTTGGCTCAGTCTCACTTGCCTCCGCTGCCGCTGTTTTGCTGGTCTCGCCAACACTTGTCTCAGGATCATGTACCGCTGTGTTGTCTTGCGAATCTGCATTAGTGAGACAAACAGGTTTGTGTAAGTGTCATCATCTGTACACACCACAGCTGATCAATTCTGCACAGTAGAGGCCTAGAGCTACATGAGAACCAACACACCCTGCAAACACTGTGCATCTACACACGATATAGACCACAACAGTGCCTGTCATGCAGACAACCTTCCTGGATTGAGGCATGTCTATGCCACACTCTAAGAAATATAGAGCCACCCAATTATCCCCCAGGGACTGGGTAATTTCAATGACAAAAATTCTGATGCCCCTAAAGGAATTATTCAATTCAATTCTTTTTTGATAATGTCACAGTCGTGATCAGTATTTAGTAAAGCAGGAAAAAACAGTTAACCAATTAAAACAATCAACTGTATCAAAACACAAATTTTATTCTCGTGATTTCTTTTTATATTATTATACTTTTTCTTTTTGGCAACAACAAAACTGAAAGGATTACATTTAGTTACAGTCTTGCAACATCACCATTTGCCAACAAAATGGATTTCTCAAATACCATAGTATGTGACACAGTCACAAATGATATAACAGTTTTTGATGTATCCAAATTACAACACAATAAGCAAAGTGGCGATATTATGTCGACGTTTCGGTCCTCCCTTGGTCAAAAGATCCTTAGGACCATCATCAGGACGATGTAGTTGCACATATATATCTAATGAAAAAATATATAAGCTTGTGCTTTAATAATGTACCTGCACGTCAATTTTAAAAGTTGCTTCACACAGCTGAACAACAGATAAACCTTATAAACCGGACTACCCAGTGAATGAAGACAAATCACACCACGTGAGAATATAAATAGGTATATTAACCTATAATAAAACGATTAAAAACGTGTCACCCGAGCTACGAGTGTATTAGGTGGATTCACCTGTGTTTTTGAAAAAGTTCGATCTATCAGGAGAAGGTAATCCTTGTCTCTATTCTGATTTTCAGATATCGTCTGTAACGAAATGTGAGATAAATCAGAGTCACCCTGACATATTATTGTCTCAGGACACCCGCCATGTGTGTTTACAATATCCAAAATACTTACATTGGCAGTTTAAAAACGACCAAAACCTGCATAGACATGAATTAAACAGAATGTTTCAATTTATAAATGCGCCAAGTGATCGTATATAGACCAGCTCATCATTCTAACAACACACCCAAAGTGTCAATGCAAAATAACTCACTCGATGAGAAGTGTCGACTGTCGATCACCTAAACACAAACGTAAAGGTCAGTAAGCCTATACCACCAAAAAATCTCTGTTATATCGTAAAACCGTGTTAATAGCAGGAGTTACGAGTCAATTCTCACTTACTTTAGTGGATTCTCGGAAGCGTCTTGAAAATCGCTCCGCCGGCTCAGCTATTCAAAGACCGAGTAATCCAAGTTG
The DNA here is from genome assembly GCF_964263255.1 of Lissotriton vulgaris. Taxonomy (NCBI): domain Eukaryota; kingdom Metazoa; phylum Chordata; class Amphibia; order Caudata; family Salamandridae; genus Lissotriton; species Lissotriton vulgaris. Next base: position 660,133,157 of record NC_141689.1, read on the forward strand.
CGATCTCGCCATGTTTTAAAAAAGCGAACGCTCACTTCTCAGATGACGTCAGTGTGGTGTCTAACGTGGCGGCCATCTTATAGATGCTAAGTAGTAATACAAGTCTACAACTGTGCGCGAAGAAATCATATTAAGAGCAAACACTTCTTCTCAAAATCATCTCCCACCTTAACGAGTCAGGGTACGAGTGGCCTTAGATGCCCCTCAACCTTTTTTCCAGCAAGTAATACTATGCCTAAAGAAATAATCACTTTTGAAAATGTCATCCTAACAGAAGTAGAACACATATTTCAGAACAAAAGGTTTGTGAAGTTTAACTTCTCAAAAGAGGAACGTGATATAGTCCAATCTCTTTCAAGCCGCGATGATTTAATTTTCAAACCGGCAGACAAGGGGGGCGGAATAATCCTACAGAATCAAACCGATTACGACTATGAAGCGTTAAGACAACTAGAGAATCGCTCACATTATAAAAAACTGCTGAGTGACCCCACGTCTAGAATCAGAAAGGATATTCTGACACTAACTACTAATGGATTAGAAGGGCTATGGCTCAATAAAAAAGAATTTGATTATTTAAATAAGAAGGACTATACCATTCCGGCATTTTACACCCTGCCAAAAATTCATAAGTGCAGCCAAAAACCACCTGGGCGACCAATTGTGGCAGGATGCCAGTCAATATTAGAACCATTGGCTGAGTATGTGGATTTTTTCATTAAACCTTTTGTGGCAAAAACACGCTCATACACACAAGACAGTAGAGAGGTAATCAACAAATTAGAAGGGAGAGAGTTCAATCCACAGTGCCATATTCTGGCCACAATGGACATAGAAAGCTTGTACACAAGCATTCCTCAAGATCAAGCGCTGAATGTTATTAAAGATGTGCTAGAAAAAAGACCCCGTCCTCATCAAGTCCCTACAAATTTTATTGTTGACTGTGCCCGAATAGCGTTGGAAGAGAATTATTTCCTATTTAATACAGATTTTTATGCCCAAGTAAAAGGCGTTGCCATGGGCGCGATTTTCGCACCTGATATAGCGAACCTGTACGTGGCCGCTTTTGAAGAAGATATAATCTATAACAACAATCCTTTCAGTCACAATCTGACAGAATACCTAAGGTACATAGATGACATCTGTATCTTATGGGAAGGTTCTGAGACGGATTTAATAAAATTCCATGTTTGGTTAAATGAACAAAATGAACATCTGAATTTTACACTGGACAGTGACTCGCAGACAATTAGTTTTCTGGATCTCAAATTTACAAAATTACACATGACCTAGGCCATCTTTCGATGAGCCTCTACACCAAACCCACTGCTCGTAATACATTATTGAAGTATAGCAGCCATCATCCCAGGAACCTACGGGATAACCTCCCTTTTGGACAGTTTCTGCGATTACGACGGAATTGTACCAAAAGGGAGGATTATTTCAGAGAGGCAAAGCTGCTACAGACCAAACTTGTCAAAAGAGCCTACCCATACAGGTTAACTAAGCACGCAATGAAACGTGCGTGGTATTACGACAGACAATCACTGCTACATAAAGAAAATAATTCTGATGAAAGTACACAGGTGCAACAACCAATTACATGTGTCACTACTTTTGGAACTGAATCGAATGCCATAGTCAAAATAATAAAACACAACTGGCATCTGATAAGTAAAGTGGAACCACAATTAAAAATACCACGTTTTGCCTTCAAAAGAGGCAGAAATTTACGTGACTATTTAGTAAGGGCATATAAAGATCCAGTACCCACCACAATACACAATATATGGGGTTTGCCACCGATAGTAGGACACTATGCCTGTGGAAATTGTATTGCATGTGAAACTACTGTGTCTATGAAAATGTGTAATGTAAATGGAAAAGAAATCATTCTACGGGAACATTCTAACTGTCTGACTAGAAATGTAATTTACTGTGTGCAGTGTCCTTGTGACTTATCCTACATCGGTAAAACGACACAAGCAGTAAAAAAACGTATTCTGCAGCACCAATCTCGTATTCGGTGCAATGTACAGACTGCACCTTTAGTTGAGCACTATCAAACATTAACACACACACCTACCCAAATGAAATGGTTTGTGATTGAAGTTGTAAAAACCTCAAGAAGATGCACGAATATAGATCGTTTGCTCACACAGAGGGAGAACAAATGGATCTGGTCATGCGGTACGGTAGAAAAAGGATTAAATTCATTTATTGAGTGGCATACTCTGGCCACCTTACATTAATTATCAAGGGACAGACTATACTGACATTCTGTGTTGGACTTAAGGATCAGACACTATTGACCACATTGCCGATGGTCCCAGACACATGAATACTCCATTGGTTTGATAATCATAAGGTACTACATAGTTGAATGCACTAGTGATGCTTGTATACATTGCTCTTAATATGATTTCTTCGCGCACAGTTGTAGACTTGTATTACTACTTAGCATCTATAAGATGGCTGCCACGTTAGACACCACACTGACGTCATCTGAGAAGTGAGCGTTCGCTTTTTTAAAACATGGCGAGATCGCGACTTGGATTACTCGGTCTTTGAATAGCTGAGCCGGCGGAGCGATTTTCAAGACGCTTCCGAGAATCCACTAAAGTAAGTGAGAATTGACTCGTAACTCCTGCTATTAACACGGTTTTACGATATAACAGAGATTTTTGGGTGGTATAGGATTACTGACCTTTACGTTTGTGTTTAGGTGATCGACAGTCGACACTTCTCATCGAGTGAGTTATTTTGCATTGACACTTTGGGTGTGTTGTTAGAATGATGAGCTGGTCTATATACGATCACTTGGCGCATTTATAAATTGAAACATTCTGTTTAATTCATGTCTATGCAGGTTTTGGTCGTTTTTAAACTGCCAATGTAAGTATTTTGGATATTGTAAACACACATGGCGGGTGTCCTGAGACAATAATATGTCAGGGTGACTCTGATTTATCTCACATTTCGTTACAGACGATATCTGAAAATCAGAATAGAGACAAGGATTACCTTCTCCTGATAGATCGAACTTTTTCAAAAACACAGGTGAATCCACCTAATACACTCGTAGCTCGGGTGACACGTTTTTAATCGTTTTATTATAGGTTAATATACCTATTTATATTCTCACGTGGTGTGATTTGTCTTCATTCACTGGGTAGTCCGGTTTATAAGGTTTATCTGTTGTTCAGCTGTGTGAAGCAACTTTTAAAATTGACGTGCAGGTACATTATTAAAGCACAAGCTTATATATTTTTTCATTAGATATATATGTGCAACTACATCGTCCTGATGATGGTCCTAAGGATCTTTTGACCAAGGGAGGACCGAAACGTCGACATAATATCGCCACTTTGCTTATTGTGTTGTAATTTGGATACATAAAAAACTGTTATATCATTTGTGACTGTGTCACATACTATGGTATTTGAGAAATCCATTTTGTTGGCAAATGGTGATGTTGCAAGACTGTAACTAAATGTAATCCTTTCAGTTTTGTTGTTGCCAAAAAGAAAAAGTATAATAATATAAAAAGAAATCACGAGAATAAAATTTGTGTTTTGATACAGTTGATTGTTTTAATTGGTTAACTGTTTTTTCCTGCTTTACTAAATACTGATCACAACTGTGACATTATCAAAAAAGAATTGAATTGAATAATTCCTTTAGGGGCATCAGAATTTTTGTCTATGCCACACAGCACCACACCCTGCCCATGGATGGTCTTCCCCCAGCCCACATTGACCATCCCCATGGACATGATGTAGCCACAACACACATCACATCTTACACCCCTACAGGGAATCAGAGGGGACCACACACACCTGTATTGACTACACATGCCACTATGCCAAGTAGGCCATAACAAACACCATGTGGCAATCAGGCTACACAATATCGTCGGATGAGTGGGCCTCAAACATCATGGATGCATGCAAAGTACACAGACATGGTGTGACACTCATCAAATGGACACAGCAGTTCGGCACAATATGGACTCCCCACACAATCACAGAGCAGAGAGACCATGTGGACACATAAAATCTGTCAAGGACTGAGAACTGCATGCATGGGCAGAACAGTAAGGCCATGGTGGCGAAATGCCTCATACAGGCACACATCACAGTCGCCACTCACATCACATGACACAGCATGGCAACACACGCACAGCACATGTGTCACCGCTGGCACCGGCCCTGTACACATGCATCCACTCCCAGACAAACTCTCCCTCCCCAGATACTCACCCTCTCTGTCTTGCTGCTGATGCCCCTTCAGACATGCATCCAGGTTTGGATTGGTCACTGCCAGTATGCGTGCCATTGGCGGAGTCATGGTGCGACGTTCCAAACGTCCTGTGCGTGGTACCATACCCAAGGTCATCTCTGCCACTTGCTTAGCCAGTCTGCTGATGTCGTCCCACCTCTTGTGACAGTGTGTGTGTCGTCTGTTTGATACCCCCAGGGCTCGCACCTTTTCTGCAATGGCCCTCCACACGGCCTTATGTTGGTGTACCTTGAGCTGCAGGCATGAGAGTGAAGAAGGGCAAAAGAACATTTACACAATGTAAGATGTCACCATCTATCATTACAGCAGCCAGACACAGACTCTGGACTCACAGTATCCTCCCTCCCTCCAGAACTGGGCGTACCCTCTGCATGGCATAAATATTAGTGTATGCATGCACACATTGTGGTCCCTAGTCTCCATGATATGCACACAAAGGCATAATGCATCAACACAAATGCATCGACAGCAGTGTGTAAATCGGAAATCTTCCAGGGCACCGATGGGGTATATCCACTAATGAGTGTGAAACAACTATGCTGCCACTGAACCCACTCTGTGGCTCACACTGACTCTAACTACAGGGGCACCCTTAAATTTCCCCAAAAGCGTTCACTGTCCTGGCATCTAAAAGGCTAACAACTGTTGGTTCTGTATGGGTGGCAATGTAACACCCCCCACTCACACATACGAGTATAGGCCTAGAAAAGACTCACATTGCAACACACACACTACCTCGAGCAGGAAACAGCCTGTCTGTCAGTGTAAGTCATCACCCCACATCCCCAAGCATGTACTGCAGCATCACGACTACACGTCTGACACCACCCTGCCCTGCAGCTCCCTTCATGGCGACTTACCACAACAATGGGACCACCAAACAGCCGTGGGTACTGTGCCAGCACCCCGTCCACAAGGACATCCAGCTCCTTACTCGTGAATGGACTGACACGGATCTTCTCTGTTCTTGACATCACTGTGTATATGGCAGACCTGTGGCGGAAGTGAGTTGTGAGGGGTCCCAGGCAGCAGGACAGGGTCCAAGGCAGCAGGACAGGGTCTCGGCAGCAGGACAGGGTCAAAGCCAGCAGGACAGGGTCTCAGGCAGCAGGACAGGGTCCAAGGCAGCAGGACAGGGTCCAAGGCAGCAGGACAGGGTCTCAGGCAGCAGGACAGGGTCTCAGGCAGCAGGCTCTTGGAGCAGTGGGAATGTAAGGTCACTCCCACAGATTTATAGCCCCCTGTGGTCGTTAGGAAGCTTGAAAGCTGCTTCACTTGGTAGTCCGGGTGTGCCTCATTCAAAAGCATCCAATGACCGCCTCCGCGGTAGCAGAGCACACCTCCCGCGACTTTCAAATCTGCATCATGCCAACGCCATCATCGATGCCATTGGCTGGATGCAAAGCTCTGCGGCGGTCACGCTCCGCGGGCACCCGGAGTGCGCTTAAGCGATGGTGCATCATTCAAAAGCATCCAATGACCGCTTCCGCGGTAGCGGAGCACACCTCCCGCGACTTTCAAATCTGCATCATGCCAACGCCATCATTGATGCCATTGGCTGGATGCAAAGCTCCACGGCGGTCACGCTCCGCGGGCGCCCGGAGTGCGCTTCCGCGATGGTGCATCATTCAAAAGCATCCAATGACCGCTTCCGCGGTAGCGGAGCACACCTCCAGCGACTTTCAAATCTGCATCATGCCAACGCCATCATCGATGCCATTGGCTGGATGCAATGCTCCACGGCGGTGATGCACCGCCGGGGCCCGGCGGTAGGTTCCGCGAATCATGCTGCGGAGCATGCCAGCGCCATGTTCACATGTCCATATGCCAATGGCTGACACACTCCTGAAGGGGGTGGTGCTGGGGTCACACCGCCGGGGACCGGCTGTACTTACCGCGAATCATGCTGCGGAGCATGCCAGCGCCATGTTCACATGTCCATATGCAAATGGCTGACACACTCCTGAAAGGGGTGGTGCTGGGGTCACACCGCCGGGGAACGGCGGTAGTTACTGCCATGTTTGTACACATTGCTGTGTATTACAATCAGGGCCACTGTATCAGGACCCTGCAGCAACATGGTGAAGGGCACATCATTGTACACACAATGCCACACAGCCATGTCATCCACAGGTGGACGCACATTCAGTGTGATACGCTTTGGCCTGTTGTTCATCCATATTAGTGTGGAATTTGATGGCTGATGATGATTGACAGACTCCAGCTGCTGTAAATGTTGTAGTGACGTGTACTGTGTTGTGGCTCATTTCAGACCTTCACCGGTAAGTTGTCACTGCATTGTATCGGACAAGACTTCTGCTTTCACAACTGCTCATGCACACAACCAGATGTGTCCCTGCTACTGTGATCAATGTGTTGATTAATGTGTTCCGACCTCACATGATGCTTTGAGGTGTGGCTGGTACACCAGATGGGTATGATAGACATGGCGAATCACAATAAATGTGCTGGTCTAGCTGCACCTTGTATGCACATGTGAATTGTTCTTCCATAATTTCCACTTCCACTGTCCCAGATGTGTTTGTGGCACTTGTGTATTGTCACTGGAGAGGCGTGCCCTCTGTGTGTAGCTATTGGCCAGCCAAGTCACCTGAAGTGCCATGCATCTCTCTGGTGCTCCTTTGTTTCACATTACATCATTTATGCTCTGTGCCATGCTCATCACATGTTGCTTGTCACTGACATTTTCATTTCACTCCTTGACTAGGAGGAGGCCGAATCTACTCTGTCACCTGACAGTGCTGCAGGACATGGAGGATGAGGCAATCATCAGAAAATTCAGGCTGGACAGACCAACACTGAAGATCCTGTGTGATCTATTGGAGCCCCACCTGCAGCCTCGCCGTCACTATCCTACGGCATTCACACCCACCTACAAGGTGATGGCGGCACTCCACTTTTTTGCGACTGGTTCCTTCCAGGAGACCGTGGTCAACGCTGGGTGGATGTCGCATCACATGTTCTGCATGGTGCTGTGGTATGTGCGTGCGGCCATGATGATGTATCGCAATCGGTACATACATTTCCCCAGGGGACGTGAATTGGCTGCTGTGAAGGCTGACTTCTATGCCCTTGGGGCCATCCCGCATGTAGTCGGTGCCATCGATTGCACACATGTAGGTCTGTTGCCACCGCATGCAACGGAGCATATTTATCGTAATCGCAAACACTACCACTCCATGAATGTGCAGGTGGTGTGCCTTGCAGACATGACAATTTCACATGTGTGTGCTAAGTTTCCCGGTTCGGCCCATGATTCTTACATCATGAGAAACAGCATGGTGCCACGGATGATGGAGAATATGCATCCTGAACGTGCCTGGATTGTGGGTGAGTTTCACTACTGCAATGGCGTGCTGTGTGTCACTTGCTGCACTCTGGCTGTACAACATTGCAATGTGTGTTTTCCGTTCACAGGTAACTCAGCATATCCCAGTCGCCAATGGCTGTTGAGCCCACTACGGAATCCTTGGACACCAGCAGACATCCGCTACAATGATGCCCATGGCAGGACCCGACGGGTGATCGAGCGGACTTTTGTGCCTTGACAGGACTGGAGGCGCACTGGCATATTCGCCTGGGAAGGTGTGCCAGATCTTTGTGGCATGCTGTATGCTGCACAACCTGGCCATCCACAGGAGGGTCCCCCTGCTCCTGGATGATGGTGATGACCCAAGGGCACAACCTGCTCAGGGACCAGAATCCAGTGATGAGGACAGTGGAGAGGAGGAAGGAGTTGACCAGCGCCAGCAGCTCATCGAACGCTACTTCGCTTGAAGGTGGGTGACTAGGTACAATGTGAACATTGTCTGATGTTGTTGTTCTTGTTATGAAGGGCTATGCGTGGCAATAACCAATGGCCACATGTACTGTCACCCATGTGTGTAGTTTGTGAAATGGAAGTTCAGTGCCGAGATGTGTTTAGGACTTTATTTGTGCACATCTGCTAGACATTGTGTAATATGGCTGTGAAGTTTAGGTTATTTTGTGTGCTGTGATCTGTGTGTTGCCACAATAACACCAGTGACTGTTGTTCTGTTGTGTCTCCCTAGGTGCTACAGAGGGTTCCTGGCCTGCATACCATACATCATTGGTACACATCGTGGACATCTGCAACTATGTAAATACTGCACTATAAAAATCACAACACAAAATCTTGTGCATCAGGTATTTTATTTTTGGAGTGTACATGTGATTGGTGCGGTGATATTTACAGGAAGGTGTGGAATGTGCACTGAGTTGACAGTCCAGTTCAATGAGTTGTACGAGTAGAGACCACATGGATGTGGTGACCCAGTCCAACAGTGAGGTGCCATTGCCAGGGCAATGTGGGGAAGGATAGTCCAATCTGTGAATGCAGTTGGGAAGAGGGTTGTCTTCAAGGCAGGCTCCGTGACTGGCGTGTGGTAGCTGCATTGCCTCCAGAGACTCACAGGCTCTTCTTAGGACGCCCCCTGGTTCTTTTTTGGGGGGGGCTGCTGATTGGCCAGCGACATCAGGGGACTCGTCCCTCTATGTTGGCGCAGGGGAGGATGGAGCACTGTCATCCTGTGGCACAACAGGAGGGGACGGAGGTGGTGGTTGGGACACAGGCCTGTCCCTCTGCAACGCCACTTGCTGGCCCATGAGGTCCACCATCTGTCCCAGACGGTTGTCGATGGACCTCATCAGCTGGATGAGCTCCCTCATGAATTCATCCGACCGGCCACTTTGTCCCTGGACCTCTTGGTAGGCCTCCACAACTCTGTTGAAGTGGTCCAGGAATGGTGTCCACTTCTCCCGAGGTCTGGTGGTGACCCTGGCCCTCCCACTTGTTCTGCTGCCACAGACCTCTTCCCTCGCCGCTGGGGAACCACGCACTCTCTCCCTGCCCTGCACAGCTGTTGGTGCGGGTTCTTCGTCCCTGGGGACAGGTAGGTTGCTGCAGGTGGTACTAGTGGTCCTGGTGGTGTTGGTGGCAGTGGCGGTGGTGGCTGTGGTGGTTGCGGTGGTAGAGGCCGTGGCTGCAGGGGTCTGCTGCGTTGTAGTGGCAGCAGAGGTGGTGGTGGGGAGGATGGGGTCATGGGACCTCTGGGTCTGTGGCACATGTGATGGGCTGGCCAGGAGCTCATCATCCAAGCTGTCCTGGGAGTCCACTTCTGTGTGTCCATGGGCCGGGGGTGGAGACTGGCTCTGCTGGTCATTGGTGTTGTCCTCAGCAGTGAGTTCTTCGTCACCTGTGGAGTAGATGGGGAGTGGTCAGTGTTAGTGTCATCTGCGTATCATCCTCTGTCTGTACACTACTTACATGTGCATTCAGCAGTTGTAGTAATAATGGCTACACCGTCTAACATTTAATAGGGCTGGGGGACATCATGGTGTCATACATATTGATTCTCAATGCTTTGGGTTGGATTGTTGTAGGTTTACTGGATGCAGGTCACACACACACTTCATGCAGATTTACTGTAGATACATACCTGTTAAGTCACTGTGCAGGAGGCAATGGCTGCCACATGCTGCTGGGTGGGGGAGGCCTCCATGATGCTGGGGTGTGGCACAAGGGGGATGGTGGGAGTTGTGATACAACCCTCCCACCCGAAAACAGTGCTCCCATACAAGATGGCTACCAACCTGTAAGTCTGTTTGTAAAACAGTGCAATGGCTGACACATGCTGCTTGGTGGGGGAGGCCTCCATGATGTGGGGTGTCGTACAGGGGGGATGGTGGGAGTAGTTGTGCAGGCCTCCCTCCCTTCCACACACTCCCAGTGAGGATGGCTACCAACCTGTAAGTCTGTTTGTCTAACAGTGCAATGGCTGACACATGCTGCTGGGTGGAGGAGGCCTCCATGCTGCTCAGCTTTGATACAGGGGGTATGGTGTGAGTTGTTGTACAGACCTCCCTCCCTTCCACACACTCCCAGTGAAGATGGCTACCAACCTGTAAGTCTGTTTGTCAAACAGTGCAATGGCTGACACATGCTGCTGGGTGGGGGAGGCCTCCATGATGCTGGGGTGTGGGACAGGGGGGATGGTGGGAGTTGTGATACAACCCTTCTACCCGAAAACAGTGCTCCAATACAAGATGGCTACCAACCTGCAAGTCTGTTTGTCAAACAGTGCAATGGCTGACACATGCTGCTGGGTGGAGGAGGCCTCCATGCTTCTCAGCTTTGATACAGGGGGTATGGTGTGAGTTGTTGTACAGACCTCCCTCGCCCATACAGGCCTCCTAAGCAGGGTGGCTGGCTACATGTTGGGTGGGGATGGACATTCAAATGGTGTTTGGGTATTGCAAGGAGCTAATTGTCATTGTGGTGTGGGACATTTGTGTGTACTTACCAGCCTCCGCTCCCCCGACTACTCCTGTGAGACTCTCAGGTAGAAGGATGGCAAGCACCTTATCCTTCCATGGTGTGAATGTCTTTTGTGGGACGGGAGGGCCACTGCCAGTCACGTTTGCCAGCATCCAGTTCTTGCTCCTCTTCTCCTTGACAACCCTCTTGAGATCATTCCACCGCTTCTGGATCTCCTTCTTGGATCTTGGGGCGGCCCCTACTGCATTCACCCTTTGGACTATCCTTTCCCACATTTTTGTCCTGGTGGCTAATGGTGTCTGTTGGACCAGGCTACCAAATAGTTGTGGCTCTACTCTTACAATCTCGTTGACCATGACTGTCAACTCGGTGTCGGTGAATTTTGGCATTTTTTGTGCTGTCATGGTGTGGGGGGGGTTGAGGTGTTTGTGGGTGCAAGGGTGTGTGGGTGCAGGGGTGTGGTGATGATGTGTGTGGGGTGTTGTGTGGTGGGGGTTTGTTTGTGATGGTGTGATGGTGGTGGTGGTGGTTGGTGGATGGGTGTGCTGTGGTCTTTTGCCTCTCCTGTCAGATGTGGTGTATGGCCTTGTCTTCTGGAGTGATGCAAAGGATTGTGGTGTGTGCAGGGGGTGGCTTTATACTCCGCTGTGTGGGTGTGTCCAATGGGATTTAGGTGGTCAGGTGTGTTGTGGGAGTGGTTCTGTGTATTATTTTTGTAATTTATGTTTCTGTGTATGTGTGTTGTATGTTTTGGGTGCAGGGCTATTTTGTTTGTGCAGTGTTAGGCATGACTGCGGTCTTTTCACATCGTCCGCCATGTTTATCATGTTCGTCCGTAGAGGTGGCTTTACTGCTGCTTGTCCGCCATTTTTCCGATTCACTCCTGGTGCGTCCGCTGCGGTCGGTGTGGGCGGTTCCGGCCGCAACACCCTCGGAGTTATCCTAATTTCCGGTGCTGTGTCTCCGATGGACCTGTGGACGGTTTTGTGTTATCCAATGCTTTTCCGTCCGCCGCGGTCGGAGTTTTGCCATCGCCGCACGCGTCAGGCGGTTTTATATAGGCAGTGACCGCCGCAGTCGGTTTTTCGTGGCGGGTGATCCTAATTCGCATGCCGGTTTTGCCGCGGTCATGGCGGGCGGTTGATTTCCGCCTCCATGGCGGTCGGGGTGGTTTTCCACACGCTATCCTAATGGGCACCTAAGAGTTTCATCAGGATCATATATATCTGTATGTCTTACCCAGCTCCATCACATTCATTGGCTCTACACTGTGACCAGAGAAGGGAGAAGTGTTTGCTTATAGCAGCCGGTTTCAATTCCTTTTGATTTGTAGACAAATACTGACAACAGACATTGACGGATTTATCTTCAGAACTCCATATGCAGAGGCAGTTTCCTAGATTTCAGTAGGTTGGATACCTCTGAACCTCTGAATACTTTTCATCAATGCTGTCTGTGTGAATGCTACTTTAGATTCGGCGGGTTCACTTCATCCAGAGGCCAGGATATTTTTTTTGTGTTTTTTTATAAAGGGGTCCTAAACCCCAACAAGGGTGCGCCAATCAAAAAAGGTTCATTAGAGTCAACATTATATATACAGTTACAGAATAAAAAGGAATCATTATTTTCGAGAGAAATTGTAAAATTCTTTTTTTTGGATTAGTTCATTAAACTGCCATAGTTGATGCTCGCCACTTAACATACATTCACTGACTCTTTTGTGGTTCTTTCGATATATGGGCATGTTTGGAAGTACTCTGCATATTACCTTTACAGTGAGATAGATTTCCTGTACTTCCTTTAATGATTCAAACAGAGCAAGCGTTCTATCATTGGCAAATTGTACCTTGTAAAATGTTAGTCGTTCATTAAAACCTTTCTAAGTAAGTTTTTACGTGAAAGTGTTTTTTTCGATTTTTATTTGTTTATGGTACTGCAAACCTTTGTACTTGTGACAGGAGTACTTGTCACCTTGATTGGTTCCTATTCGTACTTTCAATAAAGCAGACAAAACACACGGGTGAGAGGATGTTTTGTGCACTTAGGTACCATGGGCCTCATTTATGAGAAATGACGATCGCTGCGTGAAAGCAGCAATGCGTCACTTCTCAGTGCGCACTCCTTGCGACATTCCTAATGCATTATATTTAATGCATGACGCATCATGTCGCAAGGAATTACAGATGCGTCAGTATGTCTGACGTATCTGTAAGCGCAAAAGTGACGCATTGCTGGAGTGTGTCACAAAAGTGATGCAACTCCAGCAATGCGTCCTTTCACATGCGGCAAGCCCCATGTGAAAGGGCCTGCGTCAGTCTTACGCCTGCTGTGAGGCAGGCGCAAGATTTTGACGCAACTGCGTCCTAAAAGTGACGCAGTGAAATCTCATAGATTTCACTGCGTCACTTCTACGACCCTTCCTTGCGTCAATACGCCCCCCTTGCATACATTATACCTGGAGCGGGTATAATGTGGCGCAGGGATTTACAAAGTGACGCATTTACCTAGATGCGTCACTTTGTAAATATGGCGCAACAAGGCGCATTTTTTACGCCACTTGTGCATCACAAAAAGTGACGCACCGGCAGCGTAAAAGTGACGCACAGCTTCATAAATCACTGTTTCACCGCTTTTACTGGTAACAGTAAAGGATAATTTAGACAAATACTTGAAGTCAGTTTCTCTCCCTTTCCATATTATCACCAGCTTTCATTTTCATTCTTTCTAAGGCCATCAATGGCTCTGTTACTTTGTGATAGAGGGACTGGTACAACCGAATAAATGCAAAGATGTAGGGACTTATTTATGAAGGTCCTGCGCCGCCGGTGCGTCACTTTTAAAATGGGAAAACTTCATAAATGAGGCCCATAATGTTTTCTCTGTTAGATATATGTATGGTGTTAGTAAGGAAACCAGCCAATCTCTTCGCAATATGGACTAATTGGATCGCTCCTATAGCATTAAAGATGCAATAATGGAGGCTTCACCTTGATAATTCAATCTGGACAGAAGAGTTTCCATAGAACATGGAAGAGTTAGATCTAAAATTAACAATGAGTAATTACGTTATTTGTCACGTCACTCTTTTCCTCAAACCTTGCTTGTCAAGCAAAGCCAGTAAGTAATACATGTGCTCGGGATATGAGCGCAGCACTTTTTAATTACAAACTATACCTAAATAAATCACTGAGATCCAGACCACCCCCCCCCCCATTTTTATATATGTTGATTACAGACTTTTCCACCATCAAGCTGCAACAATGAACGATGCGCAGCATATGTACCTGCCATGCCATTAGTAGAGTTACCCTCAATTGCATCTTTAATGTGTACGAGCAGCCAAAGTACGTGTTTGCTATGCTGAAGAGAATTGCTGAAGTCTTCCTGTTGTGTCCAGAAGCATCAAAGAATTTCTAAAGGCACTTGTGTCTAAATATAAGTCAAAGCCACATGTTGAATATACAGATATTGCAACTATTTCATGACCCTGGCCTGTTTAGTGCACTGTACTGGAAGATTAACTTTCTGTGCAGAGGGGAAAGGCAATCACACTCTTGTTCTTCACAATGAATCAGGTTCTCAGTGACTTATACCAAAGAAGCATTTGGCAAAGCGAATTGGTCTGCCCACAGATCCACAAGAGCCACTATTGAGAAGATATTTGGGATACTCAAGAGCCGTTTTCGCTGCATCCACAAGAGTGGAGGCACTCTTCAGTACAGTCCAGAAACGCTGTCAAAATCTCCCAATATAACCTCTCCATCAACCCCGAGTGAGAAATACACGGTCAGGCAGACCCTGCACCCTAAGCCTGAGGCTACTGATTGACAGATCCCAGGCAAGGTGGCATGTAACCAGCAGGACAAATGCTCAACCAGGAAAAACCCAGATTAGTTCTGTAGATAGGCAGTGACACCACAATGGTCCTGGGGGATTGGCCCCTATAAAACACACATAACCAAAGGGGTGCACGTTCCCAAAACACTGTAATGTTAGATGCCACATGAAGTTAGTAACACTCAGCCAATCAAGGCAAGGCACACACTAAACACGCAGTGATCAAATGCTCCACATGCTGGACATCTGGGCACATTACCCACTGGCCCTCATTGTGTCCACAAAAGGTCTGGACCCACCTGTGATTATCATCAGGTGGGAGTTATTTAGGACCTCATGACAAAGCCTAGTTGCACTGCTGGGTATCACCTAGGGAAAGTGTTTTCAATCTTGATTAAAAATCAGTGTGACTCAATTTGATTATATTTTGATTTTATTCATTCATGAATTTCCTCATTCATTTGTGTTTGCATTCCTGAAATGGTAGCTTTTCATATATGCATCTATCAATTAATCGATCATTAAGACAAATCATCAGGTTAAACACTCCCAATGCATTTCGGGCTGGAATAGCACTTCTTTAGGGGATGTTCTGTTCTAGAAAAATAATTCAGTATTCTGAAGTGAGAAACAGGCTGTCTTGGATTAGCAAAGTATATCCATCACCAGGTGTTATATCATTTTGACACGCTTTAGATCAGAAAGCGATACCCTACTGCATGCTCAGAACCTAACAAATAACACTACAGCAGATACAAACGTATAAAATTTCAGATTGCGCAAACCATCCAAACTGTTAATCGATTCTACACTAATCTAGTCAAGGCACATGGCACCCAGCCATAATCATGTCATATGATGACATCTCCAACCTGACAGACAACAGAGCAAGCACATTCATGTTTTCTGACAACGTAGCTCAAAGGATCTATTCCTTAATAGGTGAAGTGGAAACGACTGCCTCCAGTACTGACTGCATTCAAAGCAATAGTAAACAGCTATTATACTTAACAAAGAAGGAAATAAGTCATTGTTTAGACCCCAGTGCACTTATTAAATAACACAGTGTACAACACATACCAAGGGGATTAAGAATTCCATTGAAGACATCTTTGTGCAAAAACAACTCCAAATGTATTCCCCGATGGTATGAAATCCTAAATGAGTGTTCTTTGGATTAATCGTTGAGGAACTTTGAAAACTACTGAATGACTTAACAAGCTAAATGAATCAGTGAAAGTAGAGAACCAACAGCGGGTTCCAGCTGTCGCATTTTCCCCGATGTGATCCCCAAGTAATAGATTAATAGTATGGTGAAAAGTTGGTGACTCTTCTTTTTAATCTTACCCTATCCAATCATCAATCCCTTAGAGGCTGTCTTGTTTACAGATCCCCAGGTACTAAAGCCCCATTCGTGCTAGCTCTAAGTAAGCTACTCGAAGTAGTAGCCTGTGCCCAAGCCTTTACACTGCTGGGCGATTTTAATTTCCACTTAGAATGCGGCTCGGACCCAGACACCCGCGATCTGATCGACCTATTGCAGGGGGTGGATCTGAAGCAATGGGTCTGTGGTCCGACTCACAAGGTAGGACACACCTTGGACGGGATTTTTTCAAACCATCCCAACCTTATTGTATCATCTGTGCAGCCGGTCCCCTGGTCTGATCACTCAGCAGTCCACTTCAATGTCATTCTAGCCACCCCTGTGAAAGCATCCCGTACTAGAAACGCTCCCAGAGCGGTTAAGAAATGGAACAACATAAATGGTGAAATGCTGGAGGGCGTATTAAAAACTTCCTTGAAGCCCCTCTCTGATAATGTGGAGGAAGCAGCCTCAGCCTACACGACCTGGCTGGAGCTAGCTTGTTTACAACTGGCTCCCCCTAAAATTACTTACTCCACACGCGCAAATCCTGCCGCCCCTTTGTTCTCTGAACAGATCAGGGACCATAAAACTCGGTGTAAAAAATTGGAAAGAATCTGGTGGACAAACTATAGTGAGACAGACAAAAAAATTCTCAATATGGAGCAAAGAGCCTATAAAGAGAGGATACAACAGGCAAAAAGGGCCTTTCTTACGAAACGGATTAAAGAAGCCAGCAATGCCCCAAAGGAATTTTTCCGGACGGTGTCATCCCTGGCAGCCCCTAAAACCATAGAGATACCCCCAGTCTTCCACTCTGTGAGAATCTCGCCACCTTTTTCTGGGAAAAAGTGGAAAAAAATCTTCTCTCCCCTTGACAGTCTAGTAAGGACCCCCCCTGCTAATTCAAGGCCGGAACCAGACAGTAATTCAGAAAAACTTCTGCAATTCACACCAATCAGTGAGAAGGAAGTAGCGACCCGACTACTGATGATAAAATCGGGCTCCCCGCATGACCCATGCCCGGCGGCAATCGTCAAATTAGCTCCTGCCACCATTGCAGCCGGACTTACCCCCTCCTTAATCTCATGCTGGACAGTGGGGAATATCCCACAAAATGGAAACGACCCTCCATCCTGCCCCTCCTTAAAAAAGCCAACCTGGACATTGCCGAGTTGAACAACTACCGGCCTATTGCAAGACTACCCCTCCCAGCCAAAATTGTGGAAGGCAACCTAAATGCACAGCTAAGTGCCTTTTTGAGGACAGGAGAACATCTAGACCCATCCCAACATGGTTTTCGTGCAGAACACAGCACGGATTCCGCCCTGATCAAGTCTGTGGAAGACATTAGAAGAGTGATGGGCGCAGGAGGCAGAGCCGCGCTGATCCTGCTGGACCTCTCCGCGGCCTTCGACACGGTCCACCACAAGTTGTTGTTGGACCGGTTGAGGGCCTGCGGACTCCAAGGAAAGGCATTGAAGATCTTACAGGCCTTCCTATCCAATAGAACTAAGACGGTGGCCCTGGGAGACTTTGAATCACAGCCTTTTGTGCTTCCTTGTGGAGTCCCCCAGGGGTCCTCACTCAGCCCGACCCTTTTTAATGTGTACGTCTCTACTCTTGCTCCGTTCATCCAATCCTTTGGTTTTAATCTCTCAGCATACGCAGATGACACGCAGATAGTGGTGTCACTGCTGCCGGGCGAAATAGTTAGCACAGCAAACAGGTTTGGAGGCTGTATGCGAGAGGTGGGCAATTGGATGGCTCAAAACTGTCTCAAACTCAACTCCACAAAGACAGAAGTGTTGCTCTTTGGTTCCAGGGATAATTTCTGGTCCCCCAGATGGTGGCCTGAGGAAATGGGATCCCTCCCTTCCCCAGTTGCTAAGGTCAAAAATGTGGGTATACTGGTGGACGACTGTTTATCCTTTAAACCTCTGATTAATGCACTATCCTCTTCTACGCATTACATTCTCAAAGCAATTAGGAAGGTGCTCCCATATCTGGAGAGGGAGCATAGGAAAACTGTTGTTACTGTACTGGTCCTCTCACGTCTGGACTATTGTAACAGCCTTATGCTGAATGCCCAACGGGGCCTACTAAACAAGCTCCAGATCCTGCAGAACGCAGCCGCCCGCCTGATCACTGACACCCCTAAGTTTGCCTCAGTAGCTCAGGACTTGGTGAAACTTCACTGGTTGCCAGTCCGAAAAAGAATAGTCTTCAAAGCACTCTGCGTGGTCTTCAAGGCTCTGCACGATCTGGGCCCTCGGTGCATGAAGCTGCTCTTCCACTGGCACAAACCAGCAAGAAACCTAAGATCTGGAGAGCAGGCGCTGGTAACAGTCCCAAGAGTCAAGAAGGCGCGATGGGGAGGCAGGAGCTTTTCCCTTGGCGCGGCAGAGGCTTGGAACAGATTACCACTCAATCTCAGACAGTTATCGAACCTGCTATCTTTCAGAAGAGAGCTCAAGACCTGGCTCTTTACTCACTAAGCTTTCAACCCACATACACTGGTTAAATCACGTTAGCGCCAGGACACCTCCGGGTAACAGAACGCTCTACAAATGTGAAAAATAAATAAATAAATAAATTGACAGAACAGCATCTGGCTATTTTATCAACTTTGATGACTTTTCTGATGATCCAAGTGAACATGGAGACAAGCCAGCAACAAAAACTTTCAAAGAAAAAATGACCGAGCATTTTCACCAACTAAAAGAAAAATATCTAATTTCACCATGGATTGAATTTTGGACTGTGTTAGGTGTACTTTTCCTCCTGCTTTGGCTCATCATGTTTTTGTGCTTGTCTAGATTCATTGATGGAAAATATAGTACAATGGACACAGCAAGTCAGAAAATCAACTTGGTCTTAAAGTCTCACAGATCCTCTCACATCGAGAAAAGAGAACTATCATCAGTGAACATCACAGCCAATCCAATACCTGGTGGTATAGCATGGGACAGAACTGACTATGATATATATGGCCTGATTGAGCTCCTGAAGTATCCACACCAGTTTAAGGTTTCCTTAAGTGACTTTGTGATACCAAGTTCTTTTTCTGATGATTGGGATTTTGAAAATATAAATAATATGATGTCAGATTTAGTAATGTCAGCTAAATTCACAGAACATGATTATTTGCAGGGTTCATCAAGTTATGAGGAATTATACTGGTACAATCACTATGGTCATCACTATTTGCATAAATCTGCACAACATAGGAATGTTTTTAATTACAATCAATGGGAACATTGTCCAACTCCGCCAAAAGGCAGCTCAAAGACATTCTATGAGAAATTTCCATACTTCTCAGGGTTTAACAATAGTGATCCAGATACGTTTTATTTTAAAATGTTAAACAAAACAGGAATGAAAACAATGTTGACAAATGCTAAATTGATTTATTCTGAAAAATGTTATGACAAAATATCTACATTTGGGGAACAAAAGATTGGCAGGTACAAGGTCTAGAATCATTATTCAGAGCCTACATGATCCCAGAACAAATTATGTTCCTGAATGATACCCTTCAACAAACTACTTGTCTTGGCCTAGCTAAGATAAAAGATTTAAACAAACCGTCTATTCCGAAGCCCATACCTGATAGTAATAGCCCTACGGATGTGGAAATAGACGTTTCCCATATTTTTCACCAAAACAGAACAAATCCTGATTGGAAAAAATGGTTGATCTGGTCCACAGACACAAACAACTGTCAAGATAGATTCCTGAACAAAAAACAGGTGTTAAAAATAACCAGGCCAGACCCAAGATATTCCCAGAGACAACATTCAGGGATAGTTACAACATACAGTGTAGGGAAATTATGCCTTGAGTGGCTACAGAAATCCACACTGGCTGAAATAATCAACACTTGACTTTACTTAAAGAAGGTGCTGACTTGCAAGATTTCATAATGGGACCTCGCAAACAGCATCAAAAACGTTTCATAGCGATCGGTATATACGCTGCATACAACGAAGCTTGGAAAGTAATGCAAATTGAAACAGCAGAAAAAATAGGAGAAATTGATCGTATAAATTTGGAAAAATCACTTTCTGTTGTGGACAATGGGTTAACAACTCTGTCTTCCAGAATATATTCACTGGACAGTGTTGTGTCATCTGCCTTTGATATAATAGAGCAATACCTACTAATGTTACAACATGGTCAGTCCCAATTACGTTCTATTGTACAGCAATGGCTGGACATTGCAAAACCTACGTTCAGGCTACGTGCCATGGCGTCCAATCAATGTAACGTCATTATTTTCTATCTTTAACCTTACTGATAAACAAATCAGTTTGGCACAAAAAGGAGCAGATTATACGATTCTGAGCATTGAAAAACTTGAGAGATTACCATTGACAATGTCAGAGACCTGTCATTGAATGGATAATACACGGAACAATTAAAATGCCGATAACAACTTTCCAGTTTAAATATTGCCAAGAATATATACCAGCAGGCCAGTATGAAAGGTTGGGTAAAGGATACATCAAATCAACCTGGGATTTACCTTACACACACAAATGTTATAGTGAAGGGAAAAAGGAGGTATTCTTTGGGGCAAACATCCTTTACAACGCAACTTTTACCACGCAGTGCTATTACAACGCAGGTTTTACAACGAAAACCATTACAACGCATTGCGCTGGGGGGGGCGCTCTAGGAGAGGGAATAGATTTAATTTACTATCCAACACCTTCCCTAGTGTCCACGGGGACTGGAGTTTTGAATAGTAAATTAAACTATTCACTATCCAGCACCCCAAAGCGCTATGCTTTGTAATGGTATGCATAGTAAAACCTGCGTTGTAACAGCATGCGTGGTAAAAGCATGAGTTGTAACGTCATACAACCATTCCTTAGTGGCAATAATTGTAAAA
This sequence comes from Lissotriton vulgaris, assembly GCF_964263255.1. Classification (NCBI taxonomy): domain Eukaryota; kingdom Metazoa; phylum Chordata; class Amphibia; order Caudata; family Salamandridae; genus Lissotriton; species Lissotriton vulgaris. The sequence continues at coordinate 660,153,875 of NC_141689.1, forward strand.
AATCACTAGGTGGTACACTTCTGTGTCAAGGTATTAACTTGCATGGAGCTTGTGAAGGGTCTTCAAATAACCTTTCATGTCACCTGCAAGGCACTCCTGCAAAGCAGATAGAGCCATTCTTCAGACAACTTTCCAACCAAAGTTACGGTTTAATAAATGACCACAGCTGTTGTGGAATGGTGCCAGGAGAAAGCTATATCGTTACTGTTACTTCCAGGGTCGTTTGCTGTATGCAAGTATTGTATCCAAACAGCAATCCAGACACGGAGGCGGCAATATGGCCTTATGTGAATATCTCTTCTATTCAAATCGATACTTTAAGCAGAATGAAGTCTATTCTTTTACAGACTACTGTGCCTCTGATGTCATCCAAAGAAACATATGATCTGCAAGTTGCAAGGACTGCATCAGAGATACATACCATTTTAGAGACAAATTGCCCCATGTATTTCGTAGAAATGTTAAGTCAAATCTTAAACATGTCTGATACCAGTGGCATCCCATATGTATTTAGGACAGTTTTTTCGGGACTGTTAGCACCCCTTGAAACAGTTCTGGGCATCTTCCCGAATTTTGTCCATTCTGTCTTTGGTGGCCTACCCTTAATCTTGGGACTCGTGGCAGGAATTATATTTTTGTTCCTTCTGCTCTGATATGGCAAGCCAATCCACAGACAAGACTCCAGCAACGATGGAAGAAACGATCCTAGCAATACCATTCCGAGACCCTTTCACTAAGGTCCTCGGATTGGCCCGGCTAGGAGATCTGAGAACAACCTGGTTTCTTTCATTCAGACCTATCTGGCAAGATTGCATCTTACCTGTGCTTCGATGTCTGCTAATCGGAGAAGAATGCGTGTTGGACGTCTGTCTTACACTACCATCAGCAGAACCAATGGATATCAACGCTTTGCTTTGTCCTGTAACGACTCATGCCTTGTGTTGTCCCCAGCGGCTACCTATTCTGATGACGGCATTCGTTGAGACTTCACCATTACGAGTAGGTGGCGGTGAAGTACGAGAGGAAAGCAGCACCAAACAGGTACAACCTTCTGTGAGCATTGCTGATCCAAACATCGATGATAGCAATCACGCTCCAAACTGCACAGTTACAGCATTTTCGAACTTGGTCGAACTTTCACCTGATGTTGTAGACCAGTTTTTTGCGAATCTGTCTGATATGATGTTCTCTCCTAACAACTAGAAAAACCTTTAAAAACAATGATCACACAGCGTTCCCTGAACTCTGAATTCGGCCTTCAGTTTTGTTAAACAATACCACTGAAAACATTTGGGACTATTTTTTTTTCCTTTCCCCTGAAAGCAACATTATTTTTCTTTCACTTCAAAAATATTTACAATTTTTCTGGCACATGGTACTCTGCTTAAAGTAGAACTATTCTTAGAGAACAGAGTTTCTATTTTTAGAGAGGTTAGAAACAATATTTACCTCCGCCTCTAGCACATGTACAATATTGTATAAATATGTTATGAAGTGGTCTCGACCTTCTTTTCTGTATACAGAGCCATTTCATGTGTAATTTTCACAATTCATTCAGCTGATATATATATATGCATTTAACTGAATGATAACCCTGCTTGAAAAGCGTACAGTACCAATACTCATTTTTCGTGTATAAACCATACACCATTTCAAATGCAATTATGTATTTTGGGGGGGGGGGGGTTGGAAAACACACATGCATCATATGTTTAATATTGCTTATTATTTAGTAATGAAGGACATTAATACGTGGAGTGGGTGTTGTATTTCTATCTAGGACCCTAATTCGATATTCCTGATTCAAGCCCTTATGTGGTTATAAATATTAATACCCTTCTAAAGGCATAAGAATCATATCCATATTTAGTAATAGCCCATGCAGTCCAAAACACAGCAAGGCTACCCCCATAGACTCCTAGAAAGCACAACGCATTCTTTAAACAAACCAAGCCTCCAGCAGCCCGGGAAAACCCCCTGCTTTTGTTTTGATTTGCACAAGAACTCCTAGAGTCCAGAAAGAACTGTTAGTTCTCGGTGACGTCTTATGTCCAACCTTACGTCAAACCCGGCACCTTTCAGGTATAAATATACCAACTTGCCTTAAGCAAACACACGGTGGTTGGGAGCAGAGCGACGCTCTACTTGACCGGGAGCCCAGCTGTTATGAGAGCCGACGGAAACCGCCCCTCCCCTTGACGCACTGAGAGAGACGCTGTCTTTTTCTCCAGCCGAGAAAATCCAGCTCCGGTGTTCCCAAGTCACCCTCACGGGTTGCTGGGAGATCGAGTCCTGAGATGCGAGATGCAAGACCTCCTTCATTCTATAACCAAGGTACGGAGCTGATTAAAACCTTAGAGAGAATTCTTGATTCCGATACTTGGCAAAACTTAACTTAACTTAAAACTGCAACTTACTTACTCCTTCCCACGTATTAGGCTTAGGTCAGGTACACCGGGGTAGGCGTATCTTAGAAGCACCAGTTGAGTTGACTTTTACTGTACGCACTTTACTTTATGATAAGTATTGCAATTGTGGCAATTAATTTCTCTTGCATGAGAAAGAAGACTGCTCAATAAAATAACACCTTTTTATTGAAAACGCCCGTCTCTCTATTTCTCTGCAATCTGGTGGAACTAAGCATGCACGACTGACTGAGTGAAATAGTTGTCTATTGTTTTGACACAACTCTGGAGATACACTCTTTATTCTGGGGGAGCAAAGTTGTCATGTTTATGCGGTTGTCAGAAACTAATCCCTTCTTGTCTAAATCAGGACGGTTAACTCTTTCCTGAACATTCGAGAAAGTTTCTAGTGACCTCTGAGCTAGCTGGAAAAACTAATTAAGTCTAACATAGTCAGCAGAGACCTAGATGACTTCAGTCCTACGTCTACACTGCTGTTTGTTATTCCAATGCGCAGAGCCTATTGGGAATATAGGAACTACACTACAATCCTTGGAGGTAGCAAACCCACCACACTAGTGAACAAACACGTCAGCTCATGTTTCCGTCTGTGGTCCCAGGGTGGCCCTTAGTGTGTCTGGTGCAGTCTTCTTTAATAACTAATGGACATCAGGCATAAATTTCCAGTGTATGGTGATCCACCTTGATGACACAAAGGGAAATTAGTCTCATAGGCGTGGTTGAATTCCAGCATAGATAACCCCTGTTACGAAATATGGGACACTGAGAGAGACAGATATGCTGCTTATTAATGTGGCTGGGCTCAGTTCATATATATTCCGGAAGAATTCAGACTGTTTTCTGACACATGAGCCAATGCAGGAGGATTCATACCCTTCTTCACAGTGTAGAGGAAAGCAAAGGCCCGCTGGTTGCAAATACCCAGATGGGAAATGATGAAAAAGATGAACAGTATTTAACTCAGCCTTAATGCAATCAAGAAAGAACTGTGAGGCATTTGCCTCATGATGATGCAACATTGGTATGTGTGGAACTTGATGACCGCAATTTAGGATGGGGGTGTGCCAAGAGCAGTGCATCCTGTTGCATGTTCATCCCAGGCAATGATATGAACAATGGGACTCTGTCTCTTGCCTTACATGCACTGCATCATTTACAAACCGACATGCGTAAGGAAAGAGGTGTCCCTGAGCAGGACTTGTACTTCAGATGGTTTTCCTGGCTCCTCCCAGTAGGTGACAGGCACACCATTGCTCCCTATTCTCATGGCTGTTCTGTGGAGAAGTGTGGCTCAATGGTTAGAGTGGCAGACCCTGATGCAGAGGTCTGGCCGGGACCAGGGTTCAATTCCTGACGCTGCAGGGTCTTGGGCTCAATGTCCACTGACTCGAAAATTCTCGCCTCAGTGCCTACTCTAATCATGGGTCCCCACTCTGCAACTCTGGGCAATAGCTTGCTTAATCTCCACAACGGCCCTAAAGTGGACGCTTGGATGCCTGGTTTCACCTTGGGGGGTGCCCAATATGGAGCATCTCACAGGGAAAGCCAGGACGGGTTCCACAGCGGTATACAGCGCCAAGATGCCTGTCAGGTGATAGTGCGCTTTACAAGTATATTTACATTTACATTTCTTTACTGTTTTTGTGTGGTTTCCTACAAGTGCAGGTTTCCTGCAGTATAGACACAATCCTCAAATTGAGGGGAATGCAACTAATTATGGAAGCAGTAATTGTTAAAAATGAAACACGACAAACCCCCAACAATGTGACTGTCATTATTATTATTATTATTATAGAGGCTTTTGTAGCGCGCTCTGTTACTAAAAAGTATAGTATCCTGGCCCGAGAGAAAGGGGAGACAGATCACATTACATGCAGAGTGGAGAGACATCCATTAGGCAGTGATGTTAAAGAGGTGGGTTTTTAGGCCTGAAGGATGGGGTAGAGGATGCAGTTGAAAATTCAACTTAAGGGAGAAATATTAACTTTGATGTCGATGTATACAATGATATGTGTATGTACAAAAAAAGAAATTGAATAACTGTTGTTGACTTCTCCATCAACCCGATTAAGAAATACATGGTCAGGCAGGGCTTTATGCTACTGATTTACAGACCACAGGTGGTGTGGCACTTAACCAGCAGGAAAAAAAACAGATTAGTCTCACAGAAAGGCAGTGACACCACAATGTTCCAGGGAGATTGACCCCAATAACATGCACAAGGCTGAAGAATCGTAATTTACAAGAGGCCACTGCTAAAGTACAGTGGGTGGAGCACATATCTAGTTAGGTGAAAGATGAGGAAAGGGAGTACCAATGATAGTGACAAATATAAAGTGGCTGAGAGAGCTATTGTGAATGATTCATACTCAGCAGATAAAAAAAAGATGAAGAACATAGGTGGTTAGCATGACAAAGGTGAGAGTGAAAACAGAAGCAAATATTTTAGGTATGGGTGTGTGGCTCATTTTGCGAACAGCTCAAACTGTTTTGCAAATGACTCACTCTTACAGGCATGGGAAGTACAGCCATTATGCATGAGCTTGTAATGGCAACATGCGGCGACAATTTGGAGAAAGGTAGACAGATAAAAGGAAATGTGTGCATGTGTTTTTAAAATAAAGAAAGGGGAATTTTATTATGCCTAAGTGTTGCATTAAAGTTGATAACAAAGTAGTAACAGTCCTTGTTGATTCTGGGTCTCCGTATACTCTTATAGGTGTTTAGACAATGGGAATGTGTTTGGTGGGAAAAGCATTGAGTTGTTAGAGCCTAACATAAACCTAGGTGGATATGAAAATATAAAAAAGCTAGGCCTGAACAGACCAAATTTACTTGTATGAAGATTGAGTTTAGAGGGAGAAATAAAGTGAGCAAAGTGTGTGAGGCTAAGGAGGAGGCTATTTGTTGTGGTGGGGACTCCAGTCTGAGCTAGGCATTCATTTTTACCCAGCTGCACCTCAGCAGGTGATGATGGCCTCATTGGTGAGTGAGGATGATAATATTGTAGCTGAATGTTCCAAAGGGTTTCAGGAAAGGTTGGATCTTTACGTAAATTGGCACACAAGATCGTTTTGAAAAAGGTGCTAAGATGGTAGTCCACAGAGTGTAAAGGCTCTAACTTTAATGTTGAATCTGTTGCAGAAGGAGCTGCACAGATTGAAGGAGACAGGACCAATCAAGGTGTTAAAAGTCACTGAGTAAATTGGGCAGTAATTCTGGCACCCAACAGTAGCAATAAGAGCATTAGACTTTCTATGGATCGCCATTACTTGCAGCATAACATCTTGATTGGCAGAAAACCACTACCTAACAAACAGGATGAATTAGCAAGGCAGCCCTAATATTCAGAGTGATGAACTTTATGTTGGTATATCATCAAATACAGTTTGAGGCTCTTCTCTGTGCATAATGCTTCAAAAGAGTGTAATCTGAGATGACCCCTGATGTGGCGTTCTTCTAGAGGACTGGGACAGGAACAGACTAATTTGCATGTAGCCAGGTTCTGAGCTGGGATGGTGCAGTGAGCTAAAAAACGGTGATGGATCTAGCCCTGATCTTTGGACTGGGTAAGAGTGGTCTGTTTAATTCAGACACTCTGTTCATCACCACCCCCTTTTCTGAATCATTTTTGTCCACCATAAGCGTTGAAGGGTATACTCAGATGTGAGTCCCTTGCTCATTGCACCATCAGGATTCAAGCAAGCCGGGCCGACGACGGCTGAAATGCCAGAAACCGGTCCCCGGAAGCTTGTTTCCTTCCCAGTATAAGAATTGGCTTGGTAGTTTGGTTTGCCCTGTTCCCATCATGCACTGGGACAGGAACAGACTAATTTGCATGTAGCCAGGTTCTGAGCTGGGATGGTGCGGTGAGCTAAAAAACGGTGATGGATCTAGCCCTGATCTTTGGACTGGGTAAGAGTGGTCTGCTTAATTCAGACACTCTGTTCATCACCACCCCCTTTTCTGAATCAATTGGACAGGAGACATTCACTTTGTGTCAAGGAATAATCATTGACCATTTATCAACTCCTTTTTCTGCAAGTGGTGGCGAGAAAACCACATGTCACATCAGCACTGGGGTAGCAGGAGTTATTGATTTCAATTTTACTTTAATAATGTTACCACGTAAATGTATAGGCATTTATATAGCGTACTACTTACCCATAGGGTCCCAAGGCGCTTCGACCGCTGCAAAACCCTTCCTGGCTTCCCTGAGAGATGGTCCCTTAATGGGTATCTCCAGGGTGAGACCAGGCATCCCCGGCGGTCTGGTGGGGCCGTTAGTGAAGATGAGGCAAGCTAATGCCCAGAGTTGCCGAGTGTGATCGCTGATCAGAGTGGGCACCGAGGCGAGAGAATTATCAAGTCCGCTGACCCTGGTCCAGAAACCTGCCGCGCCGGGAATCGAACCCTGGTCCCGGGCCGTCCTCTGCTCTCGGGTCTGCCGCCTCTAACCAGTGAGCCACACTACTTCACGTATGTATAATGAGACAGCAGTTTGCCTTTCCAGCATGCATTCAGAGGATCACAGGATTAGCCTATTTCCTGGGTATGTGAGTGTTTTGTCCCCAGAAAATGGATTGGAAAGAGGCTAAATTGAAATATGCACTTCTGACTGGGATGAATTGGAGATAGAGTTGTCAAGGGGTGGACATATTAAAATACCTTTTCAGATCCAGAGAAAGAGTTTTGAAATGTAAGGAATGCATTTAGTGTACAGGATTATGATTTGTGCATAGGTGATAGAGTCTGCATGTTGGAAAGACATGTAGTTAACCTTGGCCATGATGGCCACATATTAAGTGATTAAACCAAAGCCAGGATTAGGGAGCAGTACTGGTAGTTCTAAATAGATTATGTGGTGGAGAGGATTGCAGGAGTGCATATTCTAGTTGCTCAAAAGCATCAGGAGCAAGATTCTAAAATAGACCTTTTTGTTGTTCAGAACTAACCGTGGTGCAAGTTTGGGAGAGACTTCATGAGTCAATTCAATTCAATTCAAAATTCAAAAAGTTTTTATTCGAATTTGAAAAATTCATAAAAGTAGCCACAAGACAGGTTATCATAAAATCCAATTTAAAAACTTCATGAGTCCTGTGTGTCTTTTACTAAAGTCAGAAGGATTTATGATGTTATTGTTGAATTACACTACTAAATGGGTCATGGCCAACTGTGTAACTTCAGTCACTACCTACTTTGTATTGGGGTTCCTAAAGAATTATTTTGACCATGAAGGGATACCCAAGACAATCATAAGACAATAGAGTACGGTTTGTGCCTTTAGAGGTGTGTGAGATCCTTTGCTGTTTGGCATTGACCCACCACAAAGGCGCATTATATTCTCCGTAAGAAAACAGATTGGCAGAAAGAATGAAGAGAGTAGTTAAGAGTGGAGTTCAAAGGGAGATTGAGTTAAGGAAATGATTGAAGAGTGTATTTTGAGGCTGGGGATTCAAGGTTTAGAGAACAAATGGTGAGTTCGAAGGTGAATCTCATGTATTCCGTGACTTTCATCCTTTAAGAAGAAGGATTTAAAGAATGTGAATCTTTGTGTTCTGCATTCACATGATAACATTTGACACTGAAAAGAATATGGATCAGGGACTTAATTTGAGACACTGTTACTAATATTAATGTTCCACTGAGGGTAAGTCCTTTTATCCCAATAACTCTGATACACCTGATCTCCGGAGGGGGATTGAAATGGGTTTATTATTTGGATCTGTAATAACTATACTGAAGATACTTATCACTAAGGTAACATTTTCAGTTGTCACCCATTAGTCACAGTACCTGACGTTCTCAATCATTAAGTTAAGAACCACAATGTACTTATGAGTGAGGAAAGGGCTTAGTAGGAGTAAAATGGAGCCCTTTATCTGGTGACATGCAAGGGTGCTGGAATGCCTTCATGTTCGACATTCGGTCCACACTATCAGCATACGTACTTTGAAACAATTCAATATGGCTGCTTTGCAGATGGAAGCTAAGGGAGAAAGCAAACTCTGCAAAGATCTGCAAGTATCATAGGCTCAGGATATCAAACAGCTGAGGAACTCCTTACATCTGCGAGTAAAACAGGTCTCTGTAGATCATGAATTTGATACTAAAGGTAACATTTAATTAATACTCGAAAAACCTTCCAACGCACTGGTTTATTCTTCTCACTCAGACCATGCCAGTGATTGACTGACCCCTTACATTGCTTGACTTCTCCAGATTCCTACGACTTAAAGCACTAATAACGGCTAAAGACATCACGCCACAGAATCCTACTTTGTGCACTAAATTAATCAAGCTCACATCTCTGGGCCATATAGTCTCAAGATTTTAGCCCCTGCGCCTCAGAAAGCGCACAAGAAATGCGAACGGGATTGGGAAGGAAAACGTAACACCTCCAATATGACTTTGGACTGGGACAGAATCCACCTAACCCCATTCCACTCTAAAATTTCACCGATACTGTCACAGACTAAATTCATGCTGATAAACAGGACTTATTGGACACCAGAGAAACTCTTCAAATTAAAACGTACGGATAACCCCCCTCTGCTGGAATTGCAAATCAGACGTGGGTAACCTAGCACATATGCTTTTCAACTGTCCACTTTTGCAACAATACTGGGACGAGATATATAATTATATTCAACACATTTTTCACTACAGACCCCCTAAGGATTTTAGTTATGTTCTCCTGGGAGCAATTGATTCGAATATACCTAAAGAACAAAACCGGCACCTCTTAGTCCTTATGATCACTCTTGCGTGCAAAGTAGTACTCAGCAAATGGAAGAATGCTTCCGACGTATCTTTCAAAATCTGGCAGGAGTGGCTGGCATCACTGAGGTGTGCTGACAATGACGCCCTTTACTCATCTCCATGGCAAAACCCCCACACTAAACTATGGAGTCTGCTTGATTCCCTGGAACTTTGCTATGATCCACCTTGAATCTGATAGCTCGTAGAATGTATTTATTTCAAGTGAGATATGTCTTTCCCCTACGGCATGACTATACTGCTCTACCTTATGCTAAACATTTTCTGTCAAACAGTATTTGCCTCTTATTCTTCTTATTCATCCTTCTTTTCTTCATTCTTTCTTTTTATCACTTTTAAAATCATCAGTCACAACCCATTATGTCTGGAAGACAGGAAGCATGAGGAGCACCATCTGTGACTCAAGGTACCATGTCATGAATATTCTGTGTGTTAAGTACATTGGCATATTAATGATTAAATTTTAGCAATGTAGGTAATTGCTCATATTATACTCATTATTCCTCATTCCTCCTTTGCCGATGTAATGCCCCCATCCCATATATTCATTTTGTATCTTATTGTGACTGACACAGCTGGATGATTTTCTTGTATATCGCTATTCTACTTCTTCGTATTGTGTATTTTTTGATTTTTCTGTGTTGTGTGTTGCATTAATTTTCTATAAAAAAGATTTGAAATAAAAAAATAAAATAAAAGAATAGGTCCATTGTTTTCACTTCGGACTTGTGTTTGAAATCAAACCAACACATCAAGTTATATGTGTATCTTCAGGCAGAGGACAACTTTGAGTTGTACTTAGCCATGGTATTATCATGATTGTGCTCAATCAAAGTACTTACTTCTGCTCTTCCCATCATCTCATGTGCTGCATCCTGAGCACTGTCGCACACTCCATCCAATATCTTTTTCGTAGCACAAAGGTTTCCCTGTTTCACCTCGCTCCGCCAGTGCTTTTGCCGACTTTCCTCTAACGCTACGCTGCAGCTAAAACACAAATTGACCTTTAAAAAAACTGCTAGTGCACTCTGATGTACCTGACAAAACAAATGTACATTTCCGGTGTATCTTGAAGGACAGAAAATAACACAATTCTGTGGTTCGAGATTGCAATAGCAAAACAATAACAAAGCCATCTAACAGTCTTCCCACAGAGGTACTTTTGATGGCACTTTGCTATGAACAAAGGTCATCTATTCTCCAGACGGAAATATAACTCTCCTGGGTCACCTATCACTTTATTCGTGCTTTTAATCAAGATTTTAACATTATTTAATTTTGGTCGCAGACTTGCATTTTAGGTGCATTGGTGTTTGCCTATGTTATACAAATCCGAAATATTCAAATGCTTTCTGTCATATTTAGGGGCTACCACCACAATGTCACTTTTACCGACGTTGTGGTGGCGATAGGTCTTAATTACAAAGCTTACGTGGCTTAACGCTGCCTTGTTAATAAGGCCCCATTTCACGCAATGCTGAGCGTGAAAGGTGGTGTGCAGTGGGTGTTGCAGCGGGCGTTCCACTGCAACACTTTTGAGGGCTTAGCTGGAACAAGGCAGAGCAAACAGTAACTGGTTACCTAGCTACCACCTGTGCGTACTGCTCTTTCATGCCGACTCTTCACCGCTCATCTGTATTTCCAAAATTACTGAAAGTCTTCACAGCAGTGAGACCACTCAGCCACCGACCACAGTGGCTCTTGATTCATCAGCTCCTACACTCTGCTTGTCCTCCACAATGGGGGCTTAACCCAGCGCTCTCAGAGACCGAGGAAGTACAACATGAACAGCTTTAAGTTTCATCCTTCAAAACAGCTTCCCATTCCGCTTGTCAACACTTGTGGAGACTGCACCAGAGGCCAATGTAGGTTAGGAGGTTCACTTTATTAGAGCAAGCAGGTATGCCCTACAGCTTCAGTAGCCATCTCCAACTGCCACCCCCACTCACCATACCAGAACCTCTCACAGAATGTGTTGCATCCTGTTACCCAGTAACCAGGATACCACACAGGGGCATTGTATTTCAAAAGTAGGAAATGTGTTTTTAAAATTTACAGGTCCTGTTTATGAAAAACTCCTACATTCATGTTTCACTATTATAAGGTCTACCTCTCCCATGGTATAACTGCTAACTTTAATTGGGGTAAGGTGTAAATGTCATATTTAGACTCAAATATATTGTAATTTAAATTCCTCTTTAAAGGTAAAGTCAGATTTTAAGTCACAATTCTTAAAAAGTCAATTTTAGAAAGATGGTGTTTTCCTATCCTAACCCTTTTTGTGCCTCTGTCAGTGTATTGGGTCACATGACTTTGAATGGCTGGGTAGGGGAGCAGGGAGATTGATTGGTAAGCAGAGGGCTTCTCTAGGAGAGTTCAGACATCTGAGTGTTTCCATAGTCTGTGAAGGTTGCTGTGGAGATGGAGGTGTTGAGAATACCGGTGAATTCCGTGCTGATTGGGTTGACTCCAAGTTTGAAGAGATGGTGGTGGCAGAGGTCGTTGGTCGCCCTGGAATGGATGGATGACATGATCGCTGTGGTGGTCTGGGTGGTGAGAGGAGACCAGGTAGGTATCTTTCGGCTGGTGTTTGCTGACTCCAAGGGCTAGCTGACTATCCTCTTTTGTGAGCTACAGGGACTTTACAAGGTCCAAAGACCTTGAACCCTGTACCTGGCCTCTGCTGGAGAGAGAACTAGCACCCCCCAAGTGGTGTCCCCCAGGTCATGGGACCTTGGTTGTTGTGCTAAAGGTGCTGCTCCTGCCCAACAATAAAGGCTGCGACTTAAAAACGTTTTCACCAAAAGTGGACTTCGAACTGACAGAAGCCTGTGACCTACCTGCTTGCTGATCCGCCCAAGGTGCATCTCTGGTCACACTGGCTCTGTGGGAACTCCTATTATGCTTTTTTCTACAGCAGCAAATCCTGTTCAGAGGGACCCCTTGGCCAAGGTATCTTCTAAGTCCAAAGAGAAGTCGAGATTGGGTCCAGTCCACCTCATGTATCCAACCCATGCTCTATCGCATGCAGGTTTTATTTTTTACTTTACCCTGTCTCACTCAACCAGATATCCTCAGTTAGCACTTTGATCTATTAGCTGTAATCTTCACTAAAACCTTTGAAAATTCCATAAACCGATTCAACTGATGGGATTTTATTCATTCTGGTGTCATTGTATTTATACACTTGTTTTCTTTTTTTCTAAATTGTTTTGGGATTTGTTTTGTGTTGTGTTTTCCCTTTATTACTGTTTAAGTGCTGCATAAATACCTTATCCATTGACTGTAAATCAAACATGACTGACAAGCTATCAGAGAGTTAAGCACAGGTACATTTAGTGACATTTGTTGTTCACCCTGACAAGGACTGTGGTTGTTGCTTGAGTAGTGTTATCACCCCCCTCAATCAATAACCCACTATCTTACGCTGTTTGACTGGGATCTCTCTGGGCTGTAGTGGAGTGAGGTGGAGCTATTGTAAGGATCCTTAGCCCCCCTTCACTGGGATTCATGCATGACAGTGACACTGTGGACTAGAAGAGTGCTTAAGTCCAGGACACAAAATCTATTGCATGACTGTGAAATAGGTACACCCATATGGCCCTGAAAGTATGTTTACCTTTGTGGTAGTGCAAACAAGAATGAACCTTTAGTTCTTTTAAGCAAATGTGAATTCTTCAAAAATTCACAGCCTGCAATAAGATTAATTTCCACACAACCCAGCAAAAATGATTCTGCAGTTGCATGACAAAGTTAATAAAAGTTCAAACTGAGATTTGCACCATCAATTCTACAAGTATTCAGTTACCTGAAAGAGAACAGAATGACTGGAAACTTCAAAACAAAGATTAGCATTATCCATTCTCCTAATAATGAATAAGACAGTGACCTTAACTGGAAATAAAACGCCACATCTACCTGACTAACAGGGACATCTGTTTTTGGTCTACAACAAACCTGACACTTGGAAAGGATATGGTTTGGGGAAAAGGGAATACATGGGGAGGGGGAATTACAGGAAATGTTGGGAGAGTGTCATGCAGGACATTTTCTATATGGATCCAGTACAACTGTCATGGGAGGAAGATAACAGTTAAAGCAATTGGAGTGTTTAAATTCCTTCAGATAGTCAGCTACATTGGACTTAAACAGCCTGCATGGACCCCCTAGTTACCTAAGCAAAAATGAATAGTAAGGAGGATGCATTTGAATTAGCTGTTTCCTTGTTGCCTTCAACCTAAAATTATTGTATCTGTAACCATCTGCCTGCTTTTCACACTGAGGACACATGTCTGTTTTAATAATTTTGTTTCTGCGGACAGAGTTTCTGCTAGCAATTCATCCCTAAAGAGACATTATCCATCAAACCAAAGACCCTGTAGGAAAATAAAGCAAAAGACAATGAGCTCCTAAATTCAAGATTATAAGGTAAGAAAAAGTTTCCAACTGTACTCAACTGGGAATTATACAATATGCTATAGTTAAGATTGAATCTTTGGGGCTCTATTGTGCAGACTGTGAAAGAGATATCACATTGTTTTAAAGACCAAGGCCCTGATTTAAAGTTTGGTAGACAGGGTACTCTGTAGCACATGTGACAGAGTATTCTACCCACCAAATCCATGGTCCACCCGCCTCATTTTGAGACTGGCAGACCTTAAGTATTCTGTTGATGGAACTCCTTTTGGCTCCATTGATAATAGACTTCTTCAGACGGCCTAACAGAGTAGGGAGGAAGGACATTACACTGTCCACCCTATTTAGGGTGGATGTTGTAAAGCCTTTCTACCAGTCTGTCACTGCAAGAAAAACCTGGCAGCAAGGAACAGAAAAACATACAATAATGACCCCAACACCATGGGAGAAAACTCCCAGGGTGAGAGTACCATTAAATTATTTATTTTTCAGAACTTTGGAAGATTGTTGTTGAACAATAAAAAAAGTCAAACATTTGATGGATGGCTGTCAAAACTGACAGCATCCATCCAACAAACTTTCAGTAAACTCAAAGGAACTGTCATGCCGGCAGTACTCTTTACTGTACAGAGATGACCACTGGGCCAGCAGTTATCTTTGAATATAGTGGGCAAAGAGATAAGAGAGGTGATGTCCTCCATCATTCCAACAGACACTACTCTATCCTCCAAACTCAAAACCAGGCCCCCAAATGTGGACATGACTACAAACACGAACCAATGTAAAGAGACTCTTGTATGATTTAACTCAGAAGTAAAATGCATTCACGATAGTCACGTTTGTATAAAGCCCATAAAAGCTGAAATTATTGTTTCAGAAATCCTTTGTGAAGGAACAGGTGATACTGTGGGCATCTAGACTAGTGTGAATCTATGTATATATTTAATAATATGTCTTTTCCTCATTTACTGTTTTTAGAGACAACATGATCAATGCCTCTATCTTTCCAGGCAAAGAAAGAATACACAGGTATTAATCAGTGGATTATCACAAGAGATTAGCAGGGCAAATAAGGAAAAACTATTATACTGTGAATGTTCTCTTACTATTTAAGTCTTTTGTTGTAACAAGTTCCGGACAATAAACTTTGCTTTGTTCACTGAGTTTTTCACACTCTGTGCTCTGCCAGGCTTGTGGAGTTCTGGAAAACTCCACTTTACATGGCTGAGCAGAGTTTTTCCCCCGTTCGCCAATAGTAAGTTGGCGAGTGCGGAGAATCCAATGCTAGACTGCTTTCCAGCACGATTTCTCAATACAGGCGGTCGCAGCACAGTTGTGGATGGTTGCTACCACTTGTGTTGATAAACCTTCCATTTACATTGAGGATGCTGCCGCTCTTGTAGAACTTCTACTTGAGCTTGAGGAAGAAGCTGCACCCTCTTGCATTGTGCGGGATGTTGTTTGTGCTGATTTTACAGTATGGGACAAACACCCAACACAAACGGCTCAAGCTTACGCAGTCAGCTGCTTGCAGAACTCTGCATAGCTTAGCAAAGTTTCTTTATCACTTCACTCTGCAAACTCCATCCAGGCCTAGTTGTAACACATTATTAAAGCATCAAAGAATGTCAACAGAAAGCAAGGCAACAAAGCAAAATCAAGTAACTGGAAGACTGTGGACTTCTCTAAGAGGACGTGTAAACAGGGCCAGCTCTCAACCTAAATACTTTCTCTCTATCTCTCTCTCATTCCCATTCCCCGTCTGTGTGATCCTGACCCCTGTGTTCCTTCCACTGGGTCAGGAGCAAAAAGGAATGGGAGTTGGGATACAGATTGTTCCTGCAGGATCAGGCACTCAGTAAGATTACTGATGATAGTCTGCAGAAGTAAAATTGTTGGTGATTCTGGTTATGGTTATTCCACATTATTTTGAGGAGAGAGTGTGGTTACAATAGTGAATATTTCACAGATGGACTGAAAACGTATTTCAATTGTAAACAGTCTGCAGATGAAAATAGATATTGCTATTGCTGGGAGAGCCTTAAGTCCGACAACTTCCCTTTCCTGTGCAGAGTACCACAGGGCTCCGCTTTGTCACCAACGCTTTTTAATATTTGTGTCACCCCACTGGCCAGTCTTATCTGGAAACACAGATTTACCCATATCTCGTATGCGGACAATTCCCAGCTCATAATATTGGTATCCAAACAACCACAGAACGTGGCTTGCAGCTTTCATGCTTGTCTGACGGAAATTATGAGCTGGATGAGGAGAAATTTCCTTAAAATAAACACCGATAAGACAGAAGTCTTGGAGTTCAGCCAGGGCCCCTCACTCTAGAACAACACTTGGTGGCCGACTGAGGCAGGTGAATGTCCCTGCCCTTCCACGGAAGTTAGGAACCTTGGAGTGATCTTTGAGAATCAGCTCAACTTTTCAGGCCAGGTCAACAGTCTGACCTCCTCTTGCTTCTTCCTCCTGAAAAATCTGCTGAAGATTTTTCCCTTCATCCCACAAGAACTTCATTAAACTGTTGTATTAGCTCTCTTTCTTTCAAAATCAGACTACGCGCTCTTTATGGGTATTGATAAATCTCAGAGGAGAAAATTACAATCTTTGCAAAATGCTGCAGCCCTACTGCTGTTAAACATTCCAAAAGGCCCTTCCACCTTGGCTGGCATAAGGGTGTTACATTGGCTCCCCGTCCAGCAAAGAGTAGAATTTAAGGCCCTCTGTCTGGTGCACAAAGCTCCAGAAGATGTTCTTGTGGTATTCCCCCATAAGAACCCTCAGATCCACAAACACAGGCCTTATCGATACCCCAAAAATCCGTAGAGCAAGGTGGGGGGGGAGTCAGACTCTTTCTTATTGTGCTGCCAAGCTATGGATTCAATTGACATCTACTCTGCGACTTCAATACATCCGGTCGATCTTCAGGAAATTGCTTCATACCTGGCTGTTCCCCTCAATCTAAATCTCCGGATCTATTTGGCCCAGTCTCCCCACATACTCAGCCAGCACCAAGACGCCACGGCATTCGAGCGCTCTATAAATAAATATCCTATCCTATTCTAACCCGCTCAGTTCTTGCAACTGTTACATTTTCCACTGACAATAAATCAATGGCTCTTGATCTACTGGAAATTGTGTTGGCTCATGCAAATGCCCTTCACTGGTGTCATATTTGACAATACATCTTGTCGGTTTTCATAAAAGTGTGCGCATGTCATAAGTCCTAGAACATCTATAAACCAACATAAATAAGAGAATGATTCCACTGATTCTGTTGGTGTTGATTTGTATTCGAGTGTGGAACTGGAAATAGTAATGTACTGCTTGTTTACAGTACTAGTGGTGAATGATGCTGGGACACCAGTGACATGCTCCTAAGAACTCATCATCACACTCTGCAGAACTAGAAATTGATAAAGAGAAGATTATAGTTCTTTATTCCCCATGTTGCAGCTTTCATGGTCAGAAACCCTGCGCAAAACTCAAATCTTTAGAGCCAACATGTGCTGAAAACTAAATACAATTAGGCAGCCCTTGTTTGTAGTAAGAATCCAGCAATATGGCACTGGTGTTTTGTTTTGAAAGACTTACATTTGCTCCAGCCTGTTATTTCTCAGAAGACAATACATTAAGCTGTAATGACAGCTAGATGCTTCATCATCCTGGTTATCCTGAGATTTTTTTTCCAGTACACACATGGTACGAATGTCCCCAGTGACCACCTTCATTTTGACAATGCACTGTATTAGCACCCACTGGTGAACTGCCAACAGCATGGTTCTGGCAGATGAATAAACCTTGGGTGAAAAGTGCCAAACTGAACAAGAAAGAGACACCAAAGATTGTCTCCAGGTACTTATGGGGGAGTCCCTTAATTAGGACAAAATCCCATCACCCACTGAGGTGGCATGCTTCATCATCTGGGATTCTCCTCTTGACTGGGACACCTAGCCCCACCAAGATCTACAACTCCCTCACTGTGAGGGAGTATCTCAGGGATGTTTTATTCCCACTCTGTTAAGGATATACTAAATCCTGCAGATGAGAAGACACTGAACTAGTTGAGTAAATGGCACAGTGCAAACAAACTAATTAGAAATGTAGGGATAGTGATGCTGAAACTAGCTACTGCTGGTGCCAAGATTATAAACAGTGCACCTGCAGTGTGAAATACTAACTGCATGTGACAGACGAAACCCGGTCTACATGTTTCAGCCTAATAGACCCAAAAAGATGGTGTTGCTTTCGTTAGGACCTTAGAAAAAGTGCTACTGCGGAAAAAGAAGTGAAAGGTGATGAATAATAAAAGGTAAATACAACACCAGTAATCCTACTCTGGATGTACTTGATTTACTGGTCGTACCCGTTGTTTACGGATAACCGGTTCCAGCTCGTATACATCCCGGGGTACCGACGGATAGTGCACTATTAATTAAATTCATTGCAATTCATACAAAAAGCAAGTTAAAAACACTAACCATATTCTATTTAAATAGAGGTATTCATAAAAGCAAGTAGGATCATAGCTGGTGGTCGTCTTCTGGTAAAAGTAAATTACTCTAAAACATGAATTTTTCAAAATGGGCTCCATCTGAGCTGAGTTGCCACTCATACACTCCTCTAGAGCTTCTTGGCATGTATAGACATTCAGGATCCACCAAATTGACGCAGCATGGGGTTCATAATGGGAGTAAAGTTCTGCAGATGGTGAGTACGTGGATTAAGTTTTTTTCCCCATTATTACGAAAACAACACTGTGTCGGCACGTCTTCCTTGTACATCCCGCCATACTTATATGCTATCAACAGTGTTAGGCTGAAACGTAGTCTCTTTAGGTGGGGTTTCACACGTGGTTTCATGGATGATGACAAATAGCACAGCAGAGTTTTAGGCCATACAGTTTTGATGCCCAAATGCCATGGGAGAGATTCTTCATGGTTAGCGCATCATGTTCAAGTGACAGGATCTTTGCTTGTTTGGACAGGATTTTTGTAATTGGCCCTATGGGCAGTGAGCTTACCCATATATCTTGAGCCTCTATTGCGTCCAGGCAGAATGTTATCAATTGGCTCCAGGGAATGCTAGGGTTATTTATTAGAGACCATATACAACTCTTTATTGTAAAGCCTTTTTGGTTTTCAAACAGTAGGCGATAAATCTTGCTTTCATAACACAATGTTTTTTTTTGGTTTTTTTGTTTTTTTTTGTCCTCATTTGCCTTAGCCCATAAGTGTGGAGAACCCCAACCACCTACAGCTTCAGTAGCCATCTCCAACTGCCACCCCCACTCACCATACCAGAACCTCTCACAGAATGTGTTGCATCCTGTTACCCAGTAACCAGGATACCACACAGGGGCATTGTATTTCAAAAGTAGGAAATGTGTTTTTAAAATTTACAGGTCCTGTTTATGAAAAACTCCTACATTCATGTTTCACTATTATAAGGTCTACCTCTCCCATTGTATAACTGCTAACTTTAATTGGGGTAAGGTGTAAATGTCATATTTAGACTCAAATATATTGTAATTTAAATTCCTCTTTAAAGGTAAAGTCAGATTTTAAGTCACAATTCTTAAAAAGTCAATTTTAGAAAGATGGTGTTTTCCTATCCTAACCCTATTTGTGCCTCTGTCAGTGTATTGGGTCACATGACTTTGAATGGCTGGGTAGGGGAGCAGGGAGATTGATTGGTAAGCAGAGGGCTTCTCTAGGAGAGTTCTGACATCTGCGTGTTTCCATAGTCTGTGAAGGTTGCTGTGGAGATGGAGGTGTTGAGAATACCGGTGAATTCCGTGCTGATTGGGTTGACTCCAAGTTTGAAGAGATGGTGGTGGCAGAGTGTTGTATCCAAAGTATGACAGGAGAAGGAGATAAACTTAATGAATAAGTTTAATCAGGAAATCCAAGTACAGCATAAGATCTATCAAAGTGCACATCCAAGAAGCTCCAGTCTTCAACTGAAGATCAGGAGAAGAACATTCTACAATAACCTAGCAACCAGGTGCTAGGATGCAAATACATGAACAGCATGAACAATAGGGAAACATAGGATAAGATAACATAAGATAGGATATAACACACCTCCTTCCCCATAATTATAAAACAAAGCAAAATAAAACAAACAAAGTGAAAAACAAAAGAAACAATAATTTTAGAACTGAACAACATATCAAGTAATGTAATCATTCAAATATTTGGGTGTAAACTTAATTCTAGAAGACTTTAAACAGGAAGCAGAGACCTCAGAAGGATCTGAGGGAGATTGAGGTACATCTACAGAAGTAGTGTTAATATCATCAGAAATCACCAAAGGAGGAGTAGATTGAAGAAACTCTTCCTCATGAACATTAGAATCGTCAAGCAAAGATATATCTCCATCAAGTACATTTGAACTACATGAAGGAAAGTTGTAGGGAAACAAATTATTAGAGGCAACTGCATTTGGAGTGACATTGGACCCTGAGACATCAACAGGAGCAACATCCGAGCCCTTTACTTTTGAGACAGCTCTTTTACTCCACCACTTACCACCAGTAACTTTAACAGCATGTTTGCCGATTTGAACAATAGTTGTCTCCGGATAAAATTTTGAACCCTTGGTCTTACATGGTCTACGAATTCTAACTTTATCACCAATGTTATGAGAAATTTCTTTTACATGTTTATCCAAGTCATACCTGATCTTGGACTTGAGTTGGGAAGATGCAACCTTGTCCTTGACAAGATCAAGATCAACAACACCTTTACCTTGAGAAGTTTTGTCAATAACCCAACCAGGTGATAATTCATTAAAGGACTGTCTCCCTCTTAACAAGAGGAACGGTGTCACCCCAGTGGTTGAGTGTGGTGTGTTGTTGTATGACCAAACCCTGTCGCAGACAACATCCTGAACACAAAGACCAGATGAAATAGCTAATTGAACTGCATCCTTCAGGACACGATTCGCTCGTTCCACTAAACCGTTGCCCTGTGGAGAATATAAGGCAGTGGTAAGATGTTTAATGGCAAAATTATCCAAAAAACTGTTCATCTCATGAGATACAAATTGTACCCCATTGTCCGATACTAAGAACTTGGGAATTCCTTCGGACTGGAAAAGTTTCTTAAGACATTTTATGACATTATAGGTGTTGGGTTCTTTTAAAAATTCACAGGCAAGCCACTTGGAGTGATAGTCTACAATAGTAAGTATAAACCTGAAACCCTGGTTTAAACCACCAATAGGCCCTAGAAAATCCAAACCCACTTTCTCCCATGGACTGTCAGGGAAAGGAACAGGACACAAGGGTTTATTAACAGTCCGCAAAGATTTCTCAGCGTGAGAACACTCACTACAGCTACTTGAAAAGGTATCTACACAGATATCCATCCCTGGCCACCAATAGTGAAGCCTCAATCTCTTTTTAGTGCTTGTGATCCCACCATGACCTTTGTGAGCAATTTCAATAATCTTATCTCGAATAGAAAGAGGAGGAATGAGGGAAACGCCTCTCAAAAGAAAATCACCCTCCAAACTTAATTCATCTCTGATTTTAGAGAAAGGAAGAAGATCCCTATCAATGAGATTCTCTCTTGGCCAACCTTCAGCAATATACTTTTTTAAAGTTTGAAAAGAAAAATCCCGCAAAGACTCACTAATCCATACAGACTCAGAAACCACATCCTTTGCTATAACTAGTCCATCTAGATGGTTGACAACTACTTCCTTGTCATCAAGAATAGGAGAAAACTTCAAAGAACTTGAAGGACATCTTGACAAAAAATCTGCCGTGAAGTTCTTCCCACCAGGGATATGCCTCATAATGAAATTAAAGTCATAACAGTTAAAGCAATTGGAGTGTTTAAATTCCTTCAGATAGTCAGCTACATTGGACTTAAACAGCCTGCATGGACCCCCTAGTTACCTAAGCAAAAATGAATAGTAAGGAGGATGCATTTGAATTAGCTGTTTCCTTGTTGCCTTCAACCTAAAATTATTGTATCTGTAACCATCTGCCTGCTTTTCACACTGAGGACACATGTCTGTTTTAATAATTTTGTTTCTGCGGACAGAGTTTCTGCTAGCAATTCATCCCTAAAGAGACATTATCCATCAAACCAAAGACCCTGTAGGAAAATAAAACAAAAGACAATGAGCTCCTAAATTCAAGATTATAAGGTAAGAAAAAGTTTCCAACTGTACTCAACTGGGAATTATACAATATGCTATAGTTAAGATTGAATCTTTGGGGCTCTATTGTGCAGACTGTGAAAGAGATATCACATTGTTTTAAAGACCAAGGCCCTGATTTAAAGTTTGGTAGACAGGGTACTCTGTAGCACATGTGACAGAGTATTCTACCCACCAAATCCATGGTCCACCCGCCTCATTTTGAGACTGGCAGACCTTAAGTATTCTGTTGATGGAACTCCTTTTGGCTCCATTGATAATAGACTTCTTCAGATGGCCTAACAGAGTAGGGAGGAAGGACATTACACTGTCCACCCTATTTAGGGTGGATGTTGTAAAGCCTTTCTACCAGTCTGTCACTGCAAGAAAAACCTGGCAGCAAGGAACAGAAAAACATACAATAATGACCCCAACACCATGGGAGAAAACTCCCAGGGTGAGAGTACCATTAAATTATTTATTTTTCAGAACTTTGGAAGATTGTTGTTGAAAAATAAAAAAAGTCAAACATTTGATGGATGGCTGTCAAAACTGACAGCATCCATCCAACAAACTTTCAGTAAACTCAAAGGAACTGTCATGCCGGCAGTACTCTTTACTGTACAGAGATGACCACTGGGCCAGCAGTTATCTTTGAATATAGTGGGCAAAGAGATAAGAGAGGTGATGTCCTCCATCATTCCAACAGACACTACTCTATCCTCCAAACTCAAAACCAGGCCCCCAAATGTGGACATGACTACAAACACGAACCAATGTAAAGAGACTCTTGTATGATTTAACTCAGAAGTAAAATGCATTCACGATAGTCACGTTTGTATAAAGCCCATAAAAGCTGAAATTATTGTTTCAGAAATCCTTTGTGAAGGAACAGGTGATACTGTGGGCATCTAGACTAGTGTGAATCTATGTATATATTTAATAATATGTCTTTTCCTCATTTACTGTTTTTAGAGACAACATGATCAATGCCTCTATCTTTCCAGGCAAAGAAATAATACACAGGTATTAATCAGTGGATTATCACAAGAGATTAGCAGGGCAAATAAGGAAAAACTATTATACTGTGAATGTTCTCTTACTATTTAAGTCTTTTGTTGTAACAAGTTCCGGACAATAAACTTTGCTTTGTTCACTGAGTTTTTCACACTCTGTGCTCTGCCAGGCTTGTGGAGTTCTGGAAAACTCCACTTTACATGGCTGAGCAGAGTTTTTCCCCCGTTCGCCAATAGTAAGTTGGCGAGTGCGGAGAATCCAATGCTAGACTGCTTTCCAGCACGATTTCTCAATACAGGCGGTCGCAGCACAGTTGTGGATGGTTGCTACCACTTGTGTTGATAAACCTTCCATTTACATTGAGGATGCTGCCGCTCTTGTAGAACTTCTACTTGAGCTTGAGGAAGAAACTGCACCCTCTTGCATTGTGCGGGATGTTGTTTGTGCTGATTTTACAGTATGGGACAAACACCCAACACAAACGGCTCAAGCTTACGCAGTCAGCTGCTTGCAGAACTCTGCATAGCTTAGCAAAGTTTCTTTATCACTTCACTCTGCAAACTCCATCCAGGCCTAGTTGTAACACATTATTAAAGCATCAAAGAATGTCAACAGAAAGCAAGGCAACAAAGCAAAATCAAGTAACTGGAAGACTGTGGACTTCTCTAAGAGGACGTGTAAACAGGGCCAGCTCTCAACCTAAATCTAAACAGCCTTAAGTGCAATTCCGAAAAGTCCGAAGTACTCTTCTTTGGGTGCGACACAGAACCAGATTGGCAGACCTGGTGGCCACGGGACATGTTCCCTCCGTCCTGCTCCTCTCAGGTTGCTAAGAATCTGGGGGTGAAGATGGATAACAGGCTTACCTTGAAATCCCAGATCCTGGGGGTGTCGGGCATTTGCTTTGGCATCCTCAGGATGCTGCGGAGGTTTCTTCCTCTGTTATCCGTGGAACACAGGACGCTGACTGTCCAGGCTCTGATTGGGTCCAGGTTGGATTATTCCAACGTTCTTTACCTGGGCCTCCCAGAGTACTTGTTGCAGCGGCTTCAAGTGGTACAGAACGCCGCTGCCAGGGCAATCTTTGGCCTTAGCAGGCGCTCCAGGGCCTCGGGCCTGCTGGCAACTTTACACTGGCTTCCTATCCGCAAGAGGATCGCCTTTAAGGCGCTGACCTTGGCCTACAAAGCTCTTCACATGGAGGGAGCCAAGTACCTCCAAAAGAGACTGGTCTTTTATCATCCGACCAGGTCTCTGAGGTCAGAAGCCCTGCACCTTGCTGTTGTCCCCCGGGTAAAGAAAGCGCGCCTCGGAGGCCGCTCTTTCGGACTGCTGGCATCTCAGCTGTGGAACTCTTTACCACTGGCCCTGCGGGGAGCCACCAGCTTACTGGCTTTTAGGAAAGGCCTTAAAACTTGTCTGTTTACTCAGTAGCCGGTCTTCCGTGAATCTTTGGCCCACTCTTCTGTTAGTTTTTTATCTGGTGTTATGTTTTTATGTTGCAGTATTGTCTCTTTCTCCATTAAAGCGCCGGGACACTCTTTTTGAGTAGCCGTGCGCTATAGAAATAAATAAATAACATAACATAACATAACATAAATACTTTCTCTCTATCTCTCTCTCATTCCCATTCCCCGTCTGTGTGATCCTGACCCCTGTGTTCCTTCCACTGGGTCAGGAGCAAAAAGGAATGGGAGTTGGGATACAGATTGTTCCTGCAGGATCAGGCACTCAGTAAGATTACTGATGATAGTCTGCAGAAGTAAAATTGTTGGTGATTCTGGTTATGGTTATTCCACATTATTTTGAGGAGAGAGTGTGGTTACAATAGTGAATATTTCACAGATGGACTGAAAACGTATTTCAATTGTAAACAGTCTGCAGATGAAAATAGATATTGCTATTGCTGGGAGAGCCTTAAGTCCGACAACTTCCCTTTCCTGTGCAGAGTACCACAAGGCTCCGCTTTGTCACCAACGCTTTTTAATATTTGTGTCACCCCACTGGCCAGTCTTATCTGGAAACACAGATTTACCCATATCTCGTATGCGGACAATTCCCAGCTCATAATATTGGTATCCAAACAACCACAGAACGTGGCTTGCAGCTTTCATGCTTGTCTGACGGAAATTATGAGCTGGATGAGGAGAAATTTCCTTAAAATAAACACCGATAAGACAGAAGTCTTGGAGTTCAGCCAGGGCCCCTCACTCTAGAACAACACTTGGTGGCCGACTGAGGCAGGTGAATGTCCCTGCCCTTCCACGGAAGTTAGGAACCTTGGAGTGATCTTTGAGAATCAGCTCAACTTTTCAGGCCAGGTCAACAGTCTGACCTCCTCTTGCTTCTTCCTCCTGAAAAATCTGCTGAAGATTTTTCCCTTCATCCCACAAGAACTTCATTAAACTGTTGTATTAGCTCTCTTTCTTTCAAAATCAGACTACGCGCTCTTTATGGGTATTGATAAATCTCAGAGGAGAAAATTACAATCTTTGCAAAATGCTGCAGCCCTACTGCTGTTAAACATTCCAAAAGGCCCTTCCACCTTGGCTGGCATAAGGGTGTTACATTGGCTCCCCGTCCAGCAAAGAGTAGAATTTAAGGCCCTCTGTCTGGTGCACAAAGCTCCAGAAGATGTTCTTGTGGTATTCCCCCATAAGAACCCTCAGATCCACAAACACAGGCCTTATCGATACCCCAAAAATCCGTAGAGCAAGGTGGGGGGGGAGTCAGACTCTTTCTTATTGTGCTGCCAAGCTATGGATTCAATTGACATCTACTATGCGACTTCAATACATCCGGTCGATCTTCAGGAAATCGCTTCATACCTGGCTGTTCCCCTCAATCTAAATCTCCGGATCTATTTGGCCCAGTCTCCCCACATACTCAGCCAGCACCAAGACGCCACGGCATTCGAGCGCTCTATAAATAAATATCCTATCCTATTCTAACCCGCTCAGTTCTTGCAACTGTTACATTTTCCACTGCCAATAAATCAATGGCTCTTGATCTACTGGAAATTGTGTTGGCTCATGCAAATACCCTTCACTGGTGTCATATTTGACAATACATCTTGTCGGTTTTCATAAAAGTGTGCGCATGTCATAAGTCCTAGAACATCTATAAACCAACATAAATAAGAGAATGATTCCACTGATTCTGTTGGTGTTGATTTGTATTCGAGTGTGGAACTGGAAATAGTAATGTACTGCTTGTTTACAGTACTAGTGGTGAATGATGCTGGGACACCAGTGACATGCTCCTAAGAACTCATCATCACACTCTGCAGAACTAGAAATTGATAAAGAGAAGATTATAGTTCTTTATTCCCCATGTTGCAGCTTTCATGGTCAGAAACCCTGAGCAAAACTCAAATCTTTAGAGCCAACATGTGCTGAAAACTAAATACAATTAGGCAGCCCTTGTTTGTAGGATGAATCCAGCAATATGACACTGGTGTTTTGTTTTGAAAGACTTACATTTGCTCCAGCCTGTTATTTCTCAGAAGACAATACATTAAGCTGTAATGACAGCTAGATGCTTCATCATCCTGGTTATCCTGAGATTTTTTTTCCAGTACACACATGGTACGAATGTCCCCAGTGACCACCTTCATTTTGACAATGCACTGTATTAGCACCCACTGGTGAACTGCCAACAGCATGGTTCTGGCAGATGAATAAACCTTGGGTGAAAAGTGCCAAACTGAACAAGAAAGAGACACCAAAGATTGTCTCCAGGTACTTATGGGGGAGTCCCTTAATTAGGACAAAATCCCATCACCCACTGAGGTGGCATGCTTCATCATCTGGGATTCTCCTCTTGACTGGGACACCTAGCCCCACCAAGATCTACAACTCCCTCACTGTGAGGGAGTATCTCAGGGATGTTTTATTCCCACTCTGTTAAGGATATACTAAATCCTGCAGATGAGAAGACACTGAACTAGTTGAGTAAATGGCACAGTGCAAACAAACTAATTAGAAATGTAGGGATAGTGATGCTGAAACTAGCTACTACTGGTGCCAAGATTATAAACAGTGCACCTGCAGTGTGAAATACTAACTGCATGTGACAGACGAAACCCGGTCTACATGTTTCAGCCTAATAGACCCAAAAAGATGGTGTTGCTTTCGTTAGGACCTTAGAAAAAGTGCTACTGCGGAAAAAGAAGTGAAAGGTGATGAATAATAAAAGGTAAATACAACACCAGTAATCCTACTCTGGATGTACTTGATTTACTGGTCGTACCCGTTGTTTACGGATAACCGGTTCCAGCTCGTATACATCCCGGGGTACCGACGGATAGTGCACTATTAATTAAATTCATTGCAATTCATACAAAAAGCAAGTTAAAAACACTAACCATATTCTATTTAAATAGAGGTATTCATAAAAGCAAGTAGGATCATAGCTGGTGGTCGTCTTCTGGTAAAAGTAAATTACTCTAAAACATGAATTTTTCAAAATGGGCTCCATCTGAGCTGAGTTGCCACTCATACACTCCTCTAGAGCTTCTTGGCATGTATAGACATTCAGGATCCACCAAATTGACGCAGCAAAAAAGTTCATAATGGGAGTAAAGTTCTGCAGATGGTGAGTACGTGGATTAAGTTTTTTTCCCCATTATTACGAAAACAACACTGTGTCGGCACGTCTTCCTTGTACATCCCGCCATACTTATATGCTATCAACAGTGTTAGGCTGAAACGTAGTCTCTTTAGGTGGGGTTTCACACGTGGTTTCATGGTGACAAATAGCACAGCAGAGTTTTAGGCCATACAGTTTTGATGCCCAACTGCCATGGGAGAGATTCTTCATGGTTAGCGCATCATGTTCAAGTGACAGGATCTTTGCTTGTTTGGACAGGATTTTTGTAATTGGCCCTATGGGCAGTGAGCTTACCCATATATCTTGAGCCTCTATTGCGTCCAGGCAGAATGTTATCAATTGGCTCCAGGGAATGCTAGGGTTATTTATTAGAGACCATATACAACTCTTTATTGTAAAGCCTTTTTGGTTTTCAAACAGTAGGCGATAAATCTTGCTTTCATAACACAATGTTTTTTTTTGTTTTTTTTGTTTTTTTTTGTCCTCATTTGCCTTAGCCCATAAGTGTGGAGAACCCCAACCACCTACAGCTTCAGTAGCCATCTCCAACTGCCACCCCCACTCACCATACCAGAACCTCTCACAGAATGTGTTGCATCCTGTTACCCAGTAACCAGGATACCACACAGGGGCATTGTATTTCAAAAGTAGGAAATGTGTTTTTAAAATTTACAGGTCCTGTTTATGAAAAACTCCTACATTCATGTTTCACTATTATAAGGTCTACCTCTCCCATTGTATAACTGCTAACTTTAATTGGGGTAAGGTGTAAATGTCATATTTAGACTCAAATATATTGTAATTTAAATTCCTCTTTAAAGGTAAAGTCAGATTTTAAGTCACAATTCTTAAAAAGTCAATTTTAGAAAGATGGTGTTTTCCTATCCTAACCCTATTTGTGCCTCTGTCAGTGTATTGGGTCACATGACTTTGAATGGCTGGGTAGGGGAGCAGGGAGATTGATTGGTAAGCAGAGGACTTCTCTAGGAGAGTTCTGACATCTGCGTGTTTCCATAGTCTGTGAAGGTTGCTGTGGAGATGGAGGTGTTGAGAATACCGGTGAATTCCGTGCTGATTGGGTTGACTCCAAGTTTGAAGAGATGGTGGTGGCAGAGTGTTGTATCCAAAGTATGACAGGAGAAGGAGATAAACTTAATGAATAAGTTTAATCAGGAAATCCAAGTACAGCATAAGATCTATCAAAGTGCACATCCAAGAAGCTCCAGTCTTCAACTGAAGATCAGGAGAAGAACATTCTACAATAACCTAGCAACCAGGTGCTAGGATGCAAATACATGAACAGCATGAACAATAGGGAAACATAGGATAAGATAACATAAGATAGGATATAACACACCTCCTTCCCCATAATTATAAAACAAAGCAAAATAAAACAAACAAAGTGAAAAACAAAAGAAACAATAATTTTAGAACTGAACAACATATCAAGTAATGTAATCATTCAAATATTTGGGTGTAAACTTAATTCTAGAAGACTTTAAACAGGAAGCAGAGACCTCAGAAGGATCTGAGGGAGATTGAGGTACATCTACAGAAGTAGTGTTAATATCATCAGAAATCACCAAAGGAGGAGTAGATTGAAGAAACTCTTCCTCATGAACATTAGAATCGTCAAGCAAAGATATATCTCCATCAAGTACATTTGAACTACATGAAGGAAAGTTGTAGGGAAACAAATTATTAGAGGCAACTGCATTTGGAGTGACATTGGACCCTGAGACATCAACAGGAGCAACATCCGAGCCCTTTACTTTTGAGACAGCTCTTTTACTCCACCACTTACCACCAGTAACTTTAACAGCATGTTTGCCGATTTGAACAATAGTTGTCTCCGGATAAAATTTTGAACCCTTGGTCTTACATGGTCTACGAATTCTAACTTTATCACCAATGTTATAAGAAATTTCTTTTACATGTTTATCCAAGTCATACCTGATCTTGGACTTGAGTTGGGAAGATGCAACCTTGTCCTTGACAAGATCAAGATCAACAACACCTTTACCTTGAGAAGTTTTGTCAATAACCCAACCAGGTGATAATTCATTAAAGGACTGTCTCCCTCTTAACAAGAGGAACGGTGTCACCCCAGTGGTTGAGTGTGGTGTGTTGTTGTATGACCAAACCCTGTCGCAGACAACATCCTGAACACAAAGACCAGATGAAATAGCTAATTGAACTGCATCCTTCAGGACACGATTCGCTCGTTCCACTAAACCGTTGCCCTGTGGAGAATATAAGGCAGTGGTAAGATGTTTAATGGCAAAATTATCCAAAAAACTGTTCATCTCATGAGATACAAATTGTACCCCATTGTCCGATACTAAGAACTTGGGAATTCCTTCGGACTGGAAAAGTTTCTTAAGACATTTTATGACATTATAGGTGTTGGGTTCTTTTAAAAATTCACAGGCAAGCCACTTGGAGTGATAGTCTACAATAGTAAGTATAAACCTGAAACCCTGGTTTAAACCACCAATAGGCCCTAGAAAATCCAAACCCACTTTCTCCCATGGACTGTCAGGGAAAGGAACAGGACACAAGGGTTTATTAACAGTCCGCAAAGATTTCTCAGCGTGAGAACACTCACTACAGCTACTTGAAAAGGTATCTACACAGATATCCATCCCTGGCCACCAATAGTGAAGCCTCAATCTCTTTTTAGTGCTTGTGATCCCACCATGACCTTTGTGAGCAATTTCAATAATCTTATCTCGAATAGAAAGAGGAGGAATGAGGGAAACGCCTCTCAAAAGAAAATCACCCTCCAAACTTAATTCATCTCTGATTTTAGAGAAAGGAAGAAGATCCCTATCAATGAGATTCTCTCTTGGCCAACCTTCAGCAATATACTTTTTTAAAGTTTGAAAAGAAAAATCCCGCAAAGACTCACTAATCCATACAGACTCAGAAACCACATCCTTTGCTATAACTAGTCCATCTAGATGGTTGACAACTACTTCCTTGTCATCAAGAATAGGAGAAAACTTCAAAGAACTTGAAGGACATCTTGACAAAAAATCTGCCGTGAAGTTCTTCCCACCAGGGATATGCCTCATAATGAAATTAAAGTCATAAAGCTTTGAGAGAAGACGACTTAATCTAGGGCTAGCATTCCTTAAACCCTTGTCATTCCAAATAAAAATCAATGGCTTATGATCTGAAACCAATACAAACTCACGACCCCAAACATATGTAGAAAAATGTCTAACTCCCCAAACGCAAGCCAAAGCTTCTTTTTCGATGGTACTATAATTTCTTTCAGAAGAGGAAAGTTGACGGGAAGCAAAGGCAACAACATTTTCAATCCCACCACCAGCTTGACTCAGTACAGCACCTAAACCGGTATTACTAGCATCCACTGTAATAAATGAGAGAGAGTTCCCATCAAAAGTTTTGAGAGCTGGGGAATGTATAATCAATTCCTTTAAGGAATCAAAAGCCACTTTATGTACTTCATCCCACACA
Source organism: Lissotriton vulgaris (assembly GCF_964263255.1). Taxonomy (NCBI): domain Eukaryota; kingdom Metazoa; phylum Chordata; class Amphibia; order Caudata; family Salamandridae; genus Lissotriton; species Lissotriton vulgaris. The sequence goes on from NC_141689.1 coordinate 660,184,774, forward strand.
AATTTAACATTATTCCTAGTAAGTGACCTCAAAGGCTCACTAACATGTGCAAAATTCTGTACAAATCTGGAATAAAATTCACTCAAACCCAAAAATGATCTTAATTGATCTTTGTTAATGGGTTGAGCGCAATCACGAATGCCTTGTAAAAGATCATGTTTTGGAGCAATGCCTTTGTGAGAGATGGTATGACCAAGATATTCAACCTCACTAAGGAGAAATTTGCATTTCTGTTTTTTAACAGTCATGCCATGGTCACTTAAAATACCAATAACTTGATCAAGTTTGACAAGATGTTCTTCCACAGTGTTAGTAGAGATCAAAATGTCATCTTGGTAGGCTAAGACATCACGAACTTCCCCAAATAACTGAAACATTAGTTTCTGAAAAACTGAAGCCGCTGAGGCAAGACCAAAAGGTAACCTCAGATATCTAAAAAGACCAAAAGGAGTGTTGAAAGCAGTTAAGTCTTTAGACTCTTCACATAACTCTATCTGGTGATAAGCTGCTCGTAGGTCTATGGTAGAGAAAACCTTTGTACCCCTTAATTGAGCCAACATATCTTGAATACGTGGGAGAGGAAAACAATCTACTTGAATATTTTTGTTTAGGGCTCTTAGGTCTACACATAGCCTGAGCTCATCACAGTTCTTCTTAAGTGCGACTACAATTGGAGAAACCCACAACGAAGAGTTGATGTTTTCAATGACTCCCTCTTTACTCAGTTGTTGAAGATGAGTCTTCAGTCTTTCCATAATGCTCAGTGGAACATGTCTTACTTTATGAATCACTGGGACAGCATCAGGCTTCAAAATGATTTTGTGTTCGAAGCCTTTAACTGAACCAAGATTGTCAGAAAAAACATTGTTGTACCTGTTTATAATACTTTCTAGAGAAAGTTCCTCAGTAGTCAGAGCATTAATTGTGGTAGAACGGTCTAAAGAAATAGGGTTTCTGGTACCAGGTCTTAATACTAATGGAAATTTACCTTGACCTTTCCAACCCAAAACATTATAACCTTTTTTAGATACATAAATTTTGGCCTGAATAGAACGATCTTCAAATGTTAAACTGTCGTTAAAGAAACCCATTAAATCAATGACCTTGCCGTTAAATGCAACAGTACGTATATCAGGAGGAAGAAGTAAATTCTCATCCTAATGTTTAAGAAATAACAAATCTGCAATAATGGTAATAGGGGATCCCGAATCTACAGTGACCTTGACAAAAATCTCACCAATTTTTAGATCACATACTGGATCATAGATAGAAGGATCTTCATGATCATCTATCATGTCCACAGACAACAATTTTTTTTTTACAATCTGTTCTTCACATGCATTAGAATTATCAGGATCCGAGACTTCAAGGTACATTGTCTTGGATTTAAACTTGCACACTGTAGCAAAATGACCAATCTTTTTACAGTTAGTACATTGTTTTTTTAAGGCAGGACAAGAAGTTGAATTGGTGGAGAAGCGTGGCTCAGTGGTTAGAGGCGGAAGACCCGGAAGCTGAGATTGACCTTGGACCAGGGTTCGATTCCCCGTCTCGGCGGGTCTCGGACTCACAATTCCACGGACTTGACAATTCTCGCTCTGGTGCCTACTCAACTCACAGGGTCACACTCTGCGACTCTGGGCAATAGCTTGCTTAATCTCCACTACGGCCCCTCGCGGCGGGATGCCTGGCTTTCACCTTGTGGACACCCGGCCGTGGTTTCTCACAGGGGAATACCAGGACGGGTTCCCTAAGCAAGCGCCGGGACGCTTACGGGCAGCTGTGCGCTTTACAAGTCCACCACATTTACATTTACATTTACATTTTGATCCACATCTATAACAAATGGGAGGTTTATCAGACTTTTTCCATTCAAGTTTTGGAGGTTGACTACGTTCAGAATTCTTTGAGGAAGTAGATTTTACTAAATCTACATGTGTAAGTTTATTATTGCCTAACTCTTTGGAAGCAAAAGCAGATCTTTCTATACCTCTAGCTAATTCCAAAGTTTCTTGCAAAGAAGGGTTACGACAGCATAAAATTCTTTCCTGAACTTTGTTATTAAAGCAATTTACAACAATTTGATCCCTGAGATACTGATCAATAGGGCCTTCAAATTCACAAGTTGCAGCCAAAATTCTCAACTCAGCCAAAAATATATCAATTTTCTCATACTCCCTTTGTTTGCGTGTATAAAATCTATGTCTTTCAACAATTACACTTGGTTCGTCCTTAAAATATTTTTCTAGATGAGCAATAGCCTCAGTGTACTCATTCCAATCATCTGAGGGAGGTCTAATGACAGGGGGTTGATGATCAAAGATTCTTTGACCCTCAGCACCCAAGGCACTATATAACATTGCATTTTTTCTAGCAGCAGAAAATTTCACAGCATCAATGGCAATTATGTAACTATTAAAAGCTTTGAACCAATGTGACCATTTTATTTTTGGAGTACCTGGTTCTGGAAGAAAGGAAGATGGAAGAACTGCAGTTTGTTGGGCCATCCTGAATTAAGAATTAAAAATAAATGAATATATATATATATGTATAACTACAATAAGTAATCAAAATTTATGGTAAATAATACACATTGTAGTAAATATGCAATATAAAGTAAATGAATATAATTAATACAAGTAGTAAATATGTAGAGTAAGCTGTAGTAAATATACAAGCAGTAAATATGTAGAGTAAGCTGTGTGTATCAGCGTAAAATGATACACATTGTTAAAGAAAAGTACTACGAGCTGTGTGTATTTTTGAATAAATATGAAGTATAAGCTGTGTGTATCAGCGTAAATGATACACGTTGTGGTAGTGATGTAGTATTAGCTGTGTGTATCAGCGTAGACGATACACGTTATGGTAATCAGGCAAAATCAGCTGTGTGTATCAGCGAAGAAACACACTTGTAAGGATTTGTAAGCAACCAGTCTTAGAGTAAGAAACCAAAAAAGTATCAAATACCTTGTCGAAGAAAATAAAGATGAATGTCATAACGCACTGAAATCCGTGAAGAGACGTTGCATTAGCGGTAGCGTTGTGTTAGCGGTAGCTAGGCAACCGCAAAATGGCCGCTACGTTGTAGGACGTGCGTGAAAACGTCAAATCGTGATGACGTGCATTGTTGAGAAGATTGCCGATGGACGCCGAAGAAGGAGAATTGCAGCGCGCGTCGTTCTCGTGGAGTTTAAACCGCCATGTCGATTTTTTTTTTAACGAGGAGAGAGTTCTAAGTAGGTAGAAGACAACGAATATATTAATTAAACATGTAAAATTGAAAATACAATAAAAATAAAAAACGGGGAAAATTATGTGTTTGGTGCCTCTCGAGAGACCGGATGGGTTCAGGGAGAAAAGGTGAAAGAATCTCCCGCAGGTGCAATTCAAAGGCAGTAAACTGACAGCTGCTGATCTTTAGTGAAGGAAAGGGTTGAGATGAGTAATGATAAAAACTGGCGCTGGTGCAATCAAGGCACAGTGAGAAAATATGAGCAGGCGCAGGTGCAATCAAATCACAAAGAATAAATAAGAAGTCTATTTCTTGCAATTTAACGAAAGTCACTGTTATTTTCTAGTAGTTGTAGTAAGAGATAAATCCAGAATAAAGTGACAGCAAGAATGGTAAGTAAAATAAATGAGCAGCCGCTGGTGCAATCAAAACACAGGAAAAACACAGGCGCTGGTGCTATCAAATCACAGAATATAAGGAGTATCTTACTTTAAATGAAGTCACAGTTGTTGAATTTGGTAGAAGACTTGAATTGATGTGAAGTCAATGATGAACATCTGAAGCCTGATGAGATCTGTTTAAAACTGAAATTTGAGCGTAGGTTCGTAGGAAATGCTGACTTGACCACCTCGTCGCCAATTTATGTTGTATCCAAAGTATGACAGGAGAAGGAGATAAACTTAATGAATAAGTTTAATCAGGAAATCCAAGTACAGCATAAGATCTATCAGAGTGCACATCCAAGAAGCTCCAGTCTTCAACTGAAGATCAGGAGAAGAACATTCTACAATAACCTAGCAACCAGGTGCTAGGATGCAAATACATGAACAGCATGAACAATAGGGAAACATAGGATAAGATAACATAAGATAGGATATAACACAGAGGTCGTTGGTCGCCCTGGAATGGATGGATGACATGATCGCTGTGGTGGTCTGGGTGGTGAGAGGAGACCAGGTAGGTATCTTTCGGCTGGTGTTTGCTGACTCCAAGGGCTAGCTGACTATCCTCTTTTGTGAGCTACAGGGACTTTACAAGGTCCAAAGACCTTGAACCCTGTACCTGGCCTCTGCTGGAGAGAGAACTAGCACCCCCCAAGTGGTGTCCCCCAGGTCATGGGACCTTGGTTGTTGTGCTAAAGGTGCTGCTCCTGCCCAACAATAAAGGCTGCGACTTAAAAACGTTTTCACCAAAAGTGGACTTCGAACTGACAGAAGCCTGTGACCTACCTGCTTGCTGATCCGCCCAAGGTGCATCTCTGGTCACACTGGCTCTGTGGGAACTCCTATTATGCTTTTTTCTACAGCAGCAAATCCTGTTCAGAGGGACCCCTTGGGCAAGGTATCTTCTAAGTCCAAAGAGAAGTCGAGATTGGGTCCAACCACCTTTTCTTGCGTGCGTGTGGGTATGCCCTTGGATCCATAAGCTCGTCCTGATCACTGCAAGACAGATGTATCTTAGTGGCGGAACAAGTTTCCAACTTTTTTCAAGGCTAGCTAGTTGACTCCATTGCGGTGTTTTACCACATATTAGACCATAGTTTTCCTAAAGGGGAACCCAAACCAAAGGTCCGTGGAGCAGTAAGACATAATCATAGAACACAGGGAAAAAAAAACCCTGGAAGTCCTAACTCCACTGTACCAACCATTCCCAGAAGGCTACTTGTTGTTTACTGCATGATCTGGCCATGTCCACCCTGGAGACTTGGTAAAGGGATGTCAGCCAACCAGCATGTGTTGGGGCCGCTGAATCGACCCAAAACATACAAATTTGTCTCCTTGCCAAGAGGATAGCGTAAAAAAAGGAAAGATTTTGCGTGACCAGGGATTTTGTCGTCAATGCCAAACATAATTAAAGGGAGTGTAATATTCAACGAGGTTTTGAGGAAAGAGTCCAGGGAGACTTGTCCATCCTCCCAGAAGCTCGCTACAGCTGGACGGTCTTTAAACATATGAACATCTGAAGATTCTGGCAGGCCGCATTTGTTGCATTTTTTATCCAACTGATACTTGGATAACCTTAAGGGAGAGAGATAAGCTCGATGCAGCGTGAAGAGATGGTTTTGCCTTAGCCAAGCTGGGTTCACTATTTTATAGAGAAGATTGAACGAATCGATCAACAGCTGCTCACATTGGGTCTCAATCTCTCCACCCCATAGCTCATCAGGGAGTTTAAAGTCCCCATCTATCTCTTCCAGAAGCATCCAGTACCAAGTTGAAATCTCCTTACCACCCCATGGTTTTATCACCAGCTGCTGTTCAAAGTTACTTGTTTTACCCAGGGGGTCCCCCTTCCTGCACTGAGCTTGGGCCCAGCTGTCCAACTGCATATATTTAAACCTTGAAAGGCTCGGCCCAACTCTCTCCAACAGCATGTCCCTGGTTATCATAGGGCCCCCTGACAGCAAATCTCCCCAGACCACTATCCCGGCATCCCTAAGAGGTTTCGCCAAACTATCCTTAAGACATGATGGAGTGCCTGGTGAATCCCACATGGGTGCCTGATTTGAAAAGTAACTTATCCCGATTTTTTTTCGAATTACTGACCAACTTTTGGCCAAAGATTGTAAGCATTTTAATTTCACCTTCTTAAAAAATTTGTGGTCCCCAAATTTGAAGAGAAAGCCGTCCTCTGGTAGATCTGCTCCCTCTAGCATATCCCGGAACATAACCCCACGGGATGGGTCTATAGGTGTTTTTAGGAGCATTCTAGAGAATGATAGTTGGAAGGCCCATGTGTAATATTGCAAGTCAGGTAGAGCCAACCCTCCCTTTTCCCTTCTTCGCCTCAACTTCTTCCATGCCACTGATGTAGCCTTATAGTTCCATATAAAGGAGTTTATCTCGCGTTGGCATTTATCTACCATTTTAGTGTCAAATGACAAGGGGATAGAGTTAAAAAGAAATGTGTATTTCGGGAGGATGGACATTTTTATTAAGTTTGTCCTCCCCAAGATAGATAAGGGGAGATGAGCCCAATACTTTAATTGTTTCTGGCACTCCTTTGAAACCCGGTCTAGATTGAATTCTGCAATTTTCCCCACTTCCTGAATAATTCTGACCAGAAGATATCTCATGGAGGTATTCACAGCAAGATGTGAAGTGGTGGTGTTCCAGACCATAATGTCAGTTTTACTGGCATTTACTTCATACACCAAGATTTTGCCTAACTCCTCCTCTTTCTTTATGACTGTGGGAAATGCAAGGTCAGGATCCAATGCCATAATAAGGATATAATCCGCAGAAAGCGCTACCCGCCGTTCCCACTCACCAAATCTGAAGGACGGGATATTATTCGCCTCAGGGCTTGAGCAAAAGGCTCAATGTAGAGATTAAATAGGAGGGGGGAAAGCGGGCAGCCCTGCCTCGTGCCTCTTGTTATGTTAAAGGCCGCTGTCAAAGAGTTGATAACAAGTAGTCTTGCCGTTGGTGATTTATATAGGAGGGCTATCGTTCGACAAAATCTCCCTCCTAAGTAAAATTTATCCATAACCGCGGCCAGATAGGCCCAATTCACCCTATCAAAGGCTTTGGTTGCATCTAATGTAAGGGTAGCCAAAGGAAGAGAGAAAGTCGAGGCTAATCCTCAGGGCGATAGTAAGTTAAGCATTCATGATCACACACAGTAAACCCACTGACCCACCACAAATGGACACCAGTCGTATGGTTGTATCAAACATACGTATACTTTATATAAAAGATAGATTCAAGCAGGATTATCACAAGACTGGAATAACGTTTAGTAAATCGAGGTCACCAGATTACAATAGGCAACCTTAGTCTTTCAATGTTCGTTGGTTAGCAAGGTACAATGACAGGGAAATAAGAACGTTGCGGACCCTGGATCCGATATGACCTCGAGACGGAGTTCAAGTGTACCTTGCTGGTGGAAGTCCGAGGGTTTTAGGCACGGCTACTTGTGAGGGCGGACCCCGAACGAGGCCGACGGTTCTCCAGAGGATCTCTCCGGCTCAATCCCCCTTGAGGAGCGAGGTGGGGGAGCTAGACTGTGGAGGGTTGCGGCGATCCGGGATCGGTACAGCTCATGGGGCGAGGCGCCGTTCAGGCCTGCGGGGCGTACTACTTCTTAGCACGCTGGGTCTGACTCGTGGATCTGTGAGGGGCGTCGAGTTCTCGGGCAGACGGGTGCAGCACCAGACTTCCGGTACCACGGTACGGGGAGGCCTTTCTTGAGGTGCGGCACGAGCCTTGGTAGGCAGGAGCTCAAAGCGAGACAGTCGGGTACGTTAAGACGTACGGACCGTCCGAGGCTATGAGATGCTCTCCAAGCAGATTCGGGCTGGAGAAGATGAGAGGTGCGAAGGGAATAAGAACTGAGGCCCAACAGCAAACGGGCACAAGCAGATAGAACCCAATGGTCCTGGGGTTCCGTTCAGGGGGCAAGCTCTCGATCAAGTCCTTGGAGATCGTTTCAGGCACAAGTCTACAAAGTCCTATCTGGCCTTTCCTCTCCGTTCTCAGCAAGGCACCACTGCAGGCCAGTCTTACAGGATACAGACTGGTTTCCGTCCTTCAGCTTCTCTTGGTCCTTCTAGTCAGGCAGAGGTTCGTCGTGGTCAAAACTGGATCTGATTTGTAAGGAGCGGAGCTCCTATATTTATACTGCATTTCTTTTGTCTTTGCAGGCCAGGGGGCCTGAGCCTGGTTCAACCCGGTTCTGAAGTACTTTGTTGACAGGACTATGCCGTCTTCTTTCAAGGTGCAGGGCAGAGACATCAGACGCTCCGCAGGAGGTGGAGCCAGCATTGTGGTGGTGGAGCACAACCCTATTCAGAGTCAAGGACTACTCCGCCCACCCATCCTGATGTAAGCATCTCATTCACCGTCCTGAGCACCCGAATATCCCCAGGGAATCTCCCAGCCCTGTCACTCACACAAACCCAGACAGCAGGTATACATCCTGGCAGAGGCGGGCTGAACAGTTAGGCGAGCAATGGCTAACTTTCTAAAAGTAGCATTTGCGAACACAGGATATTAAAATAAACCTTACTAAAGTAAGTATTTTATTATTCTGAGTTCAGGCATACCAAACTTGACTTGCTACTGTGTTCCCTGAGCCTGCCGGGACTATAGCGTGTAATAGCTCCGACAGCTCATCTGGCCTAAGAGAACCGGTAGCCCTTCAATAGTGAAGAACGAGAGAGGCGGTAATTCACTACTAGGACATGCCACACTCTAGGCCTGTCCTACCTTACGCTTACAATGCGCCCTGCCCGTAGGCCTATCATAGGGATGACTGATATGAAGGTAAGGGAAGGTTCTGGTACTGGCAAGTGTGGGCACTTGCACAGTCAGCGTGACAGTGCGGGCCTGTACGCGGGGTCAGCAATGGCGGACCCGAGACATATCTTACGAGGCCGCTTCTGTGGGTGGCGCAACCAGCGCTGCAGGCCCACTAGCAGCATTTGTATCTACAAGCCCCGGCACTCCTCGTGCCCTTTACTGGGGACTGATAGTAAACCAAATAATCCAATCGTGGAAATCAATTGTACATACACTTTACATTGGGAGCACTTGCACTGCGGCACGGATTGGCCATGGCGCAGTGCCCTGAGCACCGAACACCAGCAAAAACATCTGAGGCACATCAGCAAAAAGTGAAAGGGAGACTCACGCCAAGGTGCCAGGTCTAACACTCAGATAAACACGGTTAGCCTACTCCGACAAAGCATGGTTTGGGGGAAGAGGAGAGGGAGCGGTTAGAGGGCGTAAAACTGGCCACACATCAGGCTAGTATAAGGAGGGATGGGTTTTCCAGGGGGTGGGGGGGGGGATGTCACAGGGGGTGGCGGGGGTGAAAAGAAAAAAAATTCCTCAATTGCCAGCGCCAGTACAGCGTGTCCTAAATCTTTCCTCGAAGCCAGATTGGGATTATTACTGGATCCCTAGGTTCCTTGATCAGGAAAGAATGGAATTGCGTGCGAGGGGTAAGAAAGTAAGATGTCGTTGATTCGATACCTATCCTGGAATGTCAATGGCCTGCGTGTGAGGAGTAGAAGGGAAAAAATACTTCAATATTTGAGAGACTCCCCAGCGCAGGTCATTGCCATTCAGGAAACACATCTCCTCAAGGCGGAGACGACATCAATACTAAAGAAACAGAAATGGGTAGATACCTACGCATGTACGGACCAATCGGCTAACATCAGAGGTATCTTAGTTAATTTTAAAAAACAAGTAAAGGCGCAGATCGTGGAAGTCAAGGAAGATCATAGCGGGAGACGGCTCCTTTTGAGGGTCTTATTGGGAGATTCAATGCATGCCCTGGTTGGATATTACGGCCTGAACCACAATGACCCTACATTTCTGGAAATCATTTACGGCCACCTACTAGTCTTGCAAGACCCTGTAATTTGGGTAGGGGACTTTAACATCGTACTAAACCCCAAGCTTGACAAATCACCTAACTCAAGAGCGTGTGTTTTATCGAAATCCAGACAAGTTTTGGGGACAATAATGTCTCAGTTGGGGGTGGCTGACTATTGGAGAGAGAGAGCAGGGAATAAACTAGGGGTCTCTTTTCGGAACTTTAAATATAAAAATCTTTCAAGGATAGATTACGCGCTGTTCAGCTACAGCCTTAATGACCGGCTGGAGGATATAACATACCTTCCTTCCCACTTATCTGATCACTCAGTTATCGCTTTTACCCTTAAAACAGGACAACAGCCTGGGCATCCTCCTTGGTTCTTCGACCGGACAATACTTTTAGACAAGGATGAAATCATGTCCCTTCGAGTTGAGACCAATGTTTCTTTGATTCTAACATAGGCTCCTCGAGTAGTATCTTTGTGTGGGATGCCTTGAAGGCCTTCTGGAGGGGTTGTATTACCATCAGAGCCTCCCTCAGAAGTAGATTGTATAGAGATAGCATTAACAAATTGGAGACAGAAATGATGATCATCACTCAAAATCTAGGCAATCATGTCGGAGGAAGTGTGGAGCAAGAAAAGCTAACCTCGGTTAAAAACCAGCTTGAATTTATCTTACAAAACAGAACAGCTAAGAGATGGGAGGCAAGTAAACTTTCCCATTTTGAGTTAGGAGAAGCAGCAGGAAAGGTCCTAGTGTGGAAGACTAGAACTGACCAATCTCGCAAGTATATTAGAGAGATTAAGGTTGAGGGTGAAGCTATCTCCAGGGTTTCTAACCCCGGTATCGGGGAGGCATTCCATGACTTCTTTCATAAGATATATAAGGAAAATACTAGGGAAGATCAAGACGGGACAAACGCTTGGCTCAATGCAATGTCCTTGCCCAAACTTTCATCGGATGATAGTAGGTGGTTGGAGTTAGAGATTTCGGAGGTTGAGGTTAGCAATGTCATCAGTCGCTTAAAGCGGGGGAAGGCTGCGGGGCCTGATGGTTTACCAGGGGAGCTCTATCGCGTCCTCAGCGGAGTCATTACCCCATTTTTAGGAACCACCTTTAATAACATACTGATGCAGAGTAGGGACCCCCCAAAATCATGGAGTGACGCGGCATTAGTATAAATACCTAAACCTGGGAAAGATCAGACAGAGTGTGGGTCTTACCGCCCAATATCACTTTTTAATACAGACTATAAAATGTTCTCTACCATTCTGTCAAATAGATGGGGAGGAGTGATTGGCTCTATCATACACCAAGATCAGAAAGCTTTCATAACCCAATGTTGAGATGACAAGGAGAACTCCATGCGGATTTGTGCAGGCGAAGTTGGGTAGGTGGAACACTCTGCAAAAACACATTGACTGCGCTCTGTCAAGCCAGGTGAACATTTTGTATTTAAAGATTATGGCTCCAAAGGCTATTGTCGGCAGAAATTTGGCACTGATCCCCCTGATTAGCAGTGAAAAATCTGGAGAGTGAAGGGCTTTCTTCGTTCTTACGAAAGCCCCCTCCAGGCTGCCGGCCACACACTGCATTGCGTTGATATGCTGTGCTGGTCTCCCTTTGGGATCCATCCAGACTCCCAGATACTTGAATGCAGTCCCTATCTCTATTGACTTACCTTCAATGTATCAAGAGTGCAGCATTTTTGTAGATGGCTCAGAAGTGCTCCCCAAAAGGCCTTCAGTTCTGACAATCATCTAGCTCCCTGCTGTATTTATAAAAGTAAGTAATCAAAACTCTTCTGTATGTGTCTAGTGACCTACCTTCATTCTCTCATCGTCCACTTCCTCCATTTGTTTTAAGAAAAAGTTGCTTACATTTGAGATGGGAAATGGAACTCTGGAGTTTGCGACCACTAAACTTCTCCAGGAGGGCCTTCTCAATTCCATTAGAGTATTGAAATTGTGTGTTCTTTTCAGATTTATTTTGTTGAGGCAGAGACGTATTTTTGGAGCTCAGAGACACATTCACAGTATTTCAGTGTGCTCTGGATAAACAATATATTTTATGTGATCTACTCCTGAATTCCTTGTTCCATCTTCTTAAAAAATAGTGTTCATTGCTTTTATTATGGAGCTAAGCATCATCAGATTCCAGGTCTTGGCCAACTCGTCGATCACAGGAATTCTAATTTTTATGTCTGTCAGTAGACAAGACCTTTAAATTTTAGTAAAACTATATATAAAATATGACTTGCTACACTTTCAGCCAGTCTTCTTCAACCATTGGTCTCTTGTTGCATCATTCACATTTTTCTCCCACCCACAGTAGCATACAACGTGAGCCAATGGATCAGCCCCCTACAGCCATTGGATAACTTCAGTGTGAGTGAGGGCATTCTACTCTTTCACAATAGCACATTCACACCCAAAGTAGTAACCTTCCGTACCAGGTACTAGTATAGCAATGTGTGCTTTTTGGGACAAAAAAAGGTCTGTGCTCTTAGCTATTTTTTTTTTTAATATTGTTCAGTGCCCAGCAGCTCCACCAACAATTAAGTCATAGCTGCCAAGGTTTTAGATTGCTATGTGTGACATTTTCATAAAATAAGTGTTAATAAGAGTGACATTTCAACTACTATGAGTGAAACTTGTGAGCAAGTATACCTAGACTGAATAAATGCTACAAATAAACAAGTGTTAACTGCATACAATACCGGTGTGGAGCCCATTTACACCCAGTCTGTACTGTGCAAAGCATGCAAATAGGCTAGTGTTTAGGGTCTCTTTCTCGTGCCTGTACTCAGCAATGCTACATAGTAAAGTGTGCTGATGTCCTATTCAATAAAACAGTGGCCATCCTTGCTTACTGGGCCTTCGCTATGCGAATTACCCATGACTCTACCTGAAAGTATGCACTGCACAATATCAATTTAGGAAAGGATTGTCTTACCATCATCCAGGTATGCATGTCTAGGGCTTGCTGCTGAGATCCTGGGCACCTTCAGATGCAGCATACTGGGCTCATACAACCCTCTTAACTAATGCTGGCATCGCACTTTTTGCGCTTCATTGTAGGCAGCGACTCTTCTGCTTTTCTAAACCTGAAGTGTACTTGCCTGTGTAACCAATTCATGTCATGGCTTGTGTATCCAAATTGCAAATCTGCCATAAGCCCCTTAACGTGGGTTGTATGTGTGGAAATGCACCATCTTTCCAGTTTTTTTAAAGCAAAAGCTTGGAGTGATATTTGGTTCTGCGCACAAGGCCGGTCTGGTTCCTGGCACACATAGCCATGGCTGCAGCGCACAGAGACCCTGCTCTGCTGCACACAGAGGAAAAAAATTAGAGGAATCATTGATTATGAGGCATATTTTTTTTAATTTATGCACATGATAATACTGTCTGAGCAAATCTATTTCCTCATTCGTTTTCGGTTAAAAACTAGATATAGAACTAAACAAATGGAAGATAACACATTAACTTTGGCAAAGGCAATGTCGCTGTGCTTCTAGTAACTTTTGATCCGCTTCAGCTCAAAACTATTTTTTTGTTAAAATCTGTTAATTATGCAGCAGATGATGAAATATGTTGCAAGTGCGCCATTTCAAAATCGGGCAAAAATATTCACTGCTGCAGAATCACATAAGTCCAGTGACCCTGAATATGGCTTTTGAGAAAATGTAACTGCATTGTTTACGCATTTGAAAGATTTGTAAAGAGCAGGCAGTTCTGGAATTATCAATTTATCTCTTACATGTTAATGAAAAGATAAAACGTGGAGCCTTCTAAGACAATAAAATGTGTTTCTTTATTATAAGACTTGCCGCTCCACTATTGAGCCTCCGAATACTGCTGCATACATTCTCCATTTATACTATTAATTCTCAAATTGATGACACTCTTCTTAATAGAAATATGAAAGGCAGGGGAACCTCTGTCAGACTCGTACACTGATGCATCTCTTATTAGGATATTGTATTAATACTGTACATATTGGGGACATTTATTCGCTATTTCGATGTCGCTCATGGAATCAGAATGATGAGAAGGGGAGGCAGCCCTGTCAGAGAACGAAGAACGTGTTTTTTTTGCATCATAGCAATTACTGCCAGCTTACTATGTCTAGAAAAATTGATGCATATTGCACATGGTATTATTTACCGCAACGTCAATAGTGTATGTAGGATGACACGCCGAATAGGCCCTGCCACGATTCCAACAAGTAACCTGAAGGTTGCACGTGATGGAGCGAGGGTGAAAACTAAAAATGTTGTATACCCCTCTCGAAATCTCTTTCCCATAATAGTAATATGTATTAATCGTGTGGTTTTGAAATTAACCAACGTAGAATAGAATACACACACACAAATACACGTGGGATGCTATTTTGCTTATGTTGCTAATCATAATCTCCTAATTAAGTGAAATTGTTATTCTAATCTGGTACGCAAATGTCATAATCTAACGGAAATCTATGTGTGTATGCTTTTTGTATGTCTTATTGTGGCAGAAATGGAGAATGGTAATTAAACAAAGCCTAAATGTTGCAAAATTGCTAGGTAATAGCTAACAGGGGTACCTTAGAATGGGGGTAGGTAAACAGAAGGGCTATACTTCGAAAACTAACGTTTATTTGTGTTTGCTTCTATGTAGTAGTTCCCATTATGGCCCATGAGGCCTGTTATAAAATGGAAGTTTGCGAGACTCCTAAACTGTGGTGATCTACGTATGTGCAACTGTGCTCAAGAGAAGTGCAAGCAGCCTGTGCCAGAAGAGCGTGGGTCAAGGTAAGCGTGGCCTGGAGAGTAGACGAGTGCCAAAAATGTGTATGTCCGTGTCGTGAGCATGGGAATCAATCCTGTAGTGACAATTTAAAGGGCACAAGTGAAAAAAAACTGTTAAAGAACAGTCAAAACCTTTTTATTTTATTATAATGATGACTTGGTGGAAATATGGACAATGAGGAGATGAGGTTATGCTCATCCACCCCTTACATGGACCAATGAGAATAAGTGAGGACCCTAAAAGTTTCAAATCTTGGATAGATAAGTTAGGGAAAAAGGGTATGAAAGAGGACATTTGGAAGTAAGAAAAAAGTTTGCTTTTGATTTTATTTTCGCACCACAACATGCTGTCGGACTGACGAACTTCCCAATGGTGCAAGGACTTTGAAATTTTTCTTGACTTTAACTTTTGATGGGTGTGCAGTCCGAATGGGAGGTGATCATCAGGAAAGAAAAGAGAGGTGGTTTTTGGGAACATTGCTGTCCTAACCCTGATGTCCATTCATTGAATTCTTACTAATATTGTCTCAACTTATTTTTCTGTACTATTATGCTAATAAATGTTACTGTTTGAATGTAACTTTTCATTCCCTCTAGGTTATTAAATGTTTTAGTGATTATTGAATTAAGACTGGTCATGCAAGAAGATTAAGTCTCTGAATAAAAATTAAATAAATGGAGAATTAAGCAGGTCTTGTTGTCCATTAGCTAACTTTTACTAGCGGATCTATTGACCAAATGGTGGAGTGTTTCAAGTGTTTCTTAAGAATAAAACCATGGTAATATTGAAAAACTGCAGATGTATATAGTGTACAAAACATTAGAATGAAATAAGGCACTCCGCTAAAGTTCAGCAGCTCTCCTCTGGTCTTCACTAATCCTGGGAGCAGGGCGATTTTGTGTGTATGAATGACTCGCGGTCCTATTGGCCAAACTGACGAGTAAAGTGTGAATAGCTCCTAGGAAATATAGTGATGATTTGTAGGTTTTGTTTAGAGCCACGCTGGGGCACACGTCGACCTCTCACAAAGTGCAGCTGTGCACTGGCTTTTTGGACCTACTAGAACTTAATAAGAACTCTGATTTCTTAGTTTTCTCCAAGTGTTTAGGTCCGTATTTGTGAGGGTTTTGTTTGCTCCCCTGCCACCAATCACTCGACCCCATTTGTGACCCCCCCCACACACACACACACAGCTGTAGTCATATCACTTGGTGACCGGCCAGAGTCTTGTATTGCAAGAGGGAGAGCAACCTAATATCGGGACAGGAACACTTAATAAAAACAAAGCCCCGCTTTGATATGTAGAAAGTTTAATATCTGTCCCTAACTCCAGTTTAATTGAAAAAGGCGCTGCCTGGGTGCCCTGGAGTGCACGGGTAGGATAACAATGGCGGAAAGAGGTGGCTCTGCAGCATTTGAACAAACATTTCCAGGTGGCAGCTGGATACCGTCGGGGGAGCCGAGCTTCCTGTGCCCAAAATGTAATGACCCATCAGATGGTAGCATGCCGGGGTCTTCCGAGGCATTCCCCCATTTCAGGTCTTGGGAATACCCAGCAGCTTGAAAAATCCTGAACTTCAAATGTCAACCCATGCCCCAGGTGCTGGGATTAGCAAGCAGCTTTTAAAACTCTGACCTTCAGATGTCACCTCATGTGCCAGGTGCTCTGACTATGCAGTAGTTTCTACAATATTACTCCAAGTTTCTAAAATATTTCCCCATTTTGTCGCAACACCCCGACTTTACATTTTACCAGCCCTCAAAAGGGCCGGATTGCCAAGCAGTTTCTAAAAAATAGACCCCCTTAGTTGGAAATCCTGAGATCATTCAATTGTAAACATTCCTCACAGGAGCTGCGAGTACTGAGAAGTTCCTAAAACACAGGTCTCCACAGTTTCTGGGGCATTGCAATGTGAGGAGCAGCTGTGCTGCGAGCTCGGTTCCACCAATCCATTATTCCAAAGTCATCCATTCAACATCCTCCTCTTCTCCATCCATGCATCACCTCATCTCTCCTCTTATCCATCCAATGACAAACTCCCCATCCATCCTTCCATCCATCCATCCCTTCTGTCCTTCTCTCATCCATTCAACATCCTTCTCTTCTCCATCCATGCATCACCTCATCACTTCTCACATCCATCCAATGATAAACTCCCCACCCATCCATGCATTCATCCATCCCTTCTGTCCTTCTCTCATCAATTCAGCATCCTCCTCTTCTGCTTCCATGCATCACCCCATCTCTCCTCTCATCTATCCAATGACTAACTCCCTATCTAACCATCCATCCATCCCTTCTGTCCTTCTCTCATCAATTCAGCATCCTCCTCTTCTCCTTCCATGCATCACCCCATCTCTCCTCTCCTCTCATCCATCCAATGACAAACTCCCTATCCAACCATCCATCCATCCCTTCTGTCCGTCTCTCATCCATTCAACATCCTCCTCTTCTCTGTCCAGCCATCACCTCATCTCTCCTCTCATTCATCCAGTGACAAATTTCCCATCCATCCTTTCTGTCCTTCTCTCATCCATTCAACATCCTCCTCTTCTCCATCCACGCATCACCTCATCACTCCTCTCATCCATCCAATGACAAACTCTCCATCCATCCATCCATCCCTTTTATCATTCTCTCACCCATTCAACATCCTCCTCTTCTCCATCCACGCATCACCGCATCTCTCCTCACATCCATCCAATAAAAAACTCCCCATCCATCCCTTCTGTCCTTCTCTCATCCATTCAACATCCTCCTCTTCTCCATCCACGCATCACGCCATCTCTCCTCTCATCTATCTAATGACACTCTCCATTCATTCCTCCATCCAGTCATCTGCCCATCCATCCACTTCAAAATCCATCCTCTTCTATCTGCTCAGAACCATCCACCTATCCGATACACACATCAATCCTCTTCTGCCTGCTCAGTACATCCACCCAAATGATCCATCCACCCATCCATCACCTCTGTCCTTCTCTCATTCATCCAACGTCCACCTCCTCTCCAACCCATCCATCCATCTCCTCTGTCCTTCTCTCATCCATTCAACGTCCACCTCCTCTCCATCCATAATCCATTCGTCCAGCTCCTCATCTCTCCTCTCATCCATCTAACGTCTGTTCGTCCATCCATCCATCCATCGTCGACCTCCTCTCTCCTTCTCTCATCCATCATCTCTGTTCTCTTCCCCTCACTGAAAACACGATGTGCACTATTACATAGTTCAGGCGTGCTCGTGTTTTAAGGCAGTGGAAAACAACGTACACTATTAATATTAACTTGTATCATAGCAGGTTTTACAAGACCACTGTGTCATGGGCTGCGACCACCCAAACATTCCACATCACTGCCAAATAAGAAGCCTTTCAGGAATGTGAACTCTGCGACTCGTGAGTTGTCCACCAACTTTTTTGACTAGTAAAGATGGTCCTTGAGTTTGTCTGTGCAGCAGGAAAAAACATTTAAATATAGGTTCACATAGGTATTAAGCATGTACCAAGAATAATTTTCATTAACAGTTTTAAATGAACAAACGCGTCATCTTAGATCAAAGAATCTACAGATAGGCTGCTAACAAGGATGTTTTCTTTTTGTGTAGGACGCTTTGAACTGAAATCACCTTCAGACAATTCTAAAGCTATAACAAGCAAATATTAGAACAGGCAGGAAGAAGTTTCCAGCATTGCAAGACAAAAAAAAACGGAAGACATGTTTGTAGGTTAATGCTTGTTTTAATAGGGTCGTTCAATTGAACATAATGTCTTCTTGGTAGATATAAACTAATAAAAATTATTACAACAATTTTTTTTAATAACTTTTCAACATGCTGCACCGCAGCCACAATGGTCTACAGCAAAGTTTAAAGACATTGGCAAAGCCAATAACTCGAGCTAAATAATGATAAGGTGTCATAAGTGACTGGGAGGAAAACGGGGACTTATGGGAGCCGCACGAAAATATGCATTTAGGAGAGAGTTATCTGAAAACATGCAGGGCAAACATATTAGTTGCTGTCTCCAAGGGAAGTAAGAACAGGTGTAATTAATTCTAAAGTGCCTATTGTGGAGTTGGATCAACAGTAAATAAGTTCACACCAAAAGTCACTATTCCAAACATACTGGGCCCGAGCGAGTTGCTTACTCCCCTCTCCAACTGCAAAGGTTTTTCATACTTGCTCCTTCAAGCTAGATGTCTCCTTCCTTTAAACCTTGGACTACACAAGTCATCTGCAGTGTGCCACTTCTACTCAAGCCACGAGTCTGACTTGAGCTGGAAATAGCATCCTGCATAACTGCAAGGTGGGAAACAGACACCTCTAGTCCGCGCAGTGTGTCTTCAAAAGTGCTGATGAATTTGAAGACTCGATTTCTCTGCTTTATGCCTGCCTGCAAATCCAGGGTAAAATTTGCCCCTGGTGGCTTAGACAGAAGTCATATAGTGCTGTGGCTTCACGTCAATCAGGGAGTGGAAAGCATGGTCATCCACCCTCTGTGATGAGTTGAGAAAGGGTGGGATGACCATGCTTTCCACTCCCAGATTGACGTGAAGCCACAGCACTAAAGGACTTCTGTCTAAACCACAAGGGGCAAATTTTACCCTCATGTCATAAGGGGGTGGAGACTGTTCCTCGACACAATGTCTTTGCTGAGTTGAAGACTCCAGATGCCTCACTACTGTGAGATCGTAAGCCCGGCAAACACCTGAGAGTCTAGGTCTGCCCAAGGGCAGCATATTGTTGTTAAGGCAACTTAGCAATACACATGTGGGTGGCAATGTGCAGCAGCCTCTCAGTCAGCACTAAGCATGTGCAAATGTGTTATTAAAGAAAAAAATAAAGCAGCTTTAGGGCGAACAAATTACTTCCATTGTAACGTTCCTGGGGTCAAAGTAAAGGGGGCAAAGCCCCGACGCCCTGGAGCAGAAACCGCGGCTGAAGAAAATTGCAAACATTTGATTAACTATTTTACCACCTTAATAAACAAGTGATTTGAATATTATGCACCTTATTTCCAATGCTTGTGGCTGTATGGTAATGAGAAACTAATGCCATGAACAAAATGTAATTGACTAAAAGGAATCTACGCAAACAAAATCTCTCACCAAGTATCCAGTCCCTTTCATGTTGAAGAGCTGTCATAACCCCAGGAATACTGCTATTGCATAGGATAAAGGAATCATGTGTAGATCCGGGAACTTTACATTGCAATGTATGATGATGAGGTCAGCACTGCAATTCATTTGAACATTGATGGAGTAGTACAGCTTTCGAATCATGAACATCTGTTCTCGAGCACCAGGTGGAACAATGTGAATGTGTGTACAATCACAGGGCCTGATTCACAGAACTAATTTAAGACAAAATCCTAAACTTACTACCATTTTGGTATTCACAGAAGGCACTTACTCATTTTGGTATTCACAGAAGGCACTTACTCATTTTGGTATTCACAGAAGGCACTTACTCATTTCCGTATTCACAGAAGTTAGGAGTCCTAACGTTAAGACTCCTAAATGCCTTCTGTGCATACGAATGTCTTAAAATTAGGATTTTTCTCAGTTTAGTAGGAGTAAAGTTAGGACTCCTAACTTTAGGACTCCTGAATGCCTTCTGTGAATACCAAAAGCGTTAAAATTAGGATTTTTCTCATTTTAGGAGTAATTATTTATAAATATTTTCAACCACCTGAACTTTGTACTTGGCATCTTTTAAACCACTACGAAAACTCTTTCTTTCAGCATATTCGCAGGTCCTGACTCCAGGACTACAAACTACACTTACGTGTGCACAGGATCTGTTCTTCAAACTTTTGGTGTAGGCCTCCCTACACTTTCGCAGGGGTTGTTTTTTCCTTTGAGTTTGTGTTCCCCTGTCCTGTTCTGTATCGTGTGCCCTCTGCACAAACATTTAAGAAACAAGATCAAACTGCACAGAGCGCCATTACTTCCTGCTCCCTAAACTCAAACCCCATTCTCTTCCAATGACAGATGTACAAGTCTGGTGGTTTATTGAAGAGGTAAGTAGTCTGTTTGCATTTATCCTTGTTATTTGTTTTAGTTTGGTAACTCATGGGAAACACATCTGTGCTTGGTCCAGAACATAGTTGTTGAGAGAGGGGCTGTCGGTTAGATGGTACCAAATTTTCTTCAATAGCCTTTGGATACATTGATGGCCATTATTATATTGTGTTATGAATCCAAGAATCTCTTTTCGGGGTCACCGAGTTGATATGTTCATAGTCAATAATGAGCTTGTGACGTGGAGTCCGTGTATCAGTTTTTACAATTTGGTTTAGGCAATGCTGCTTTTAACCTCTTTATTGCAGTCTACTGACCAAATCCGTAGATTTCACTTGAATGTTTTCATCTTGTGAGAAATTCATGCAAATTCTGCGCATTTTTACTTTTGGGTTATTCTGAATAGTGGTGGTGAGGGGGTGAGGGGAGCTATCCCCACATAAAATTGTGTTGGCTGCTGTGTCTTTTCTGTAGAGTGTGGTATGCAGTTTGCTGTCATCAATGTGCATGGTTAGATCAAACATTAATTGTGTTAGTAGAAAATTCAGAGGTGCTTTTGATGCCGCTCACTGAGTAAATCTCTTTGCCACGAGGATTGTCCCTGACCGGCTGATTCCTGCCTGCATCTTGAGGCTGTTCCAGCTTGCTCTACCTTTCGCGACACCCGCTCCGCGGGTGCCGCTCATTGACCAACTCTGCTGCCACGAGGATTGTGTTTGCTCGGCTGTTTCCTGCCTGCTCCCTGAGGCTGTCCCAGCTGGTGTGAGCGGCTCCGCAGTCGGCGGATACCACACTCGCTCCCAGTGAGTCACAGCCCAGGTTGAGGACTTTGGCGTGAATACAGCGCTAGGAGCCTACCGGGGGACTGCGAGGACCAGCATTCTCCATTTTGCACAGCTGGTGCCTCTCCCCCCGGCGGCCACGCCCTCAGCCTTCACGTACTTTACTGGCGCATTCTCCACCGCGACGCGGGATGCGCGCGGGACGGAGCTCGGGGCGAAGACCGGGCAAAGAGCGGGCCATTTGAGGCCGTTCGAGTACGGGAGAGTTCGGTCCGGGCCCTCCCCCCTTTGCCATATTTGTTCCCCCAACCAACGGAGCTATGTGCACTAGAGGAACCAGAAGCAAAACTTCACTAGCTGCGGCCGGAGCCGCTAAGGGCACCATTGACAATTATTTTGTCAAAGCTGGATCACTTCTGATTGAGGAAATAGAGGTTCTGGAGAGACGAATTTCCCAGGAAATTGACTGGGTTAGGAGATCCTCAATGGGGCCAATGGCTCAAGCTAAAACCCCGGAGGGGAGGCTCGAACCTACAAACAGTGCAATGAGTGATCCGGGAGTAATTCAACCACCCAGTGTTTTAATAACTGACCCCGATTTTACAATCGAGGCTCCCAGTGACCTCGAGGACATGAGTTTAATGGCCCTCCCTAATACCCAAATGCCTCAAATCTCACCAGGAATCCTTCCCCCAACTCTTGAACCCAATATAACGGCAGCTAATGACAAAGAGTCTAGCTCTGACAGAGACAGGGGGGTCAGGGAAGGTGCAATACAAAAAAAGAAGAGGGGGGACAAAACAAAGAAGATAATAGGACAAAGTCTCCAAAATCCAAACCATCGAGGGGAAAAGGTGCGAAAGGAGGCACCACAGTTATTAACTTAGAGAAGCCGGGCACTATAATTTCCCCAATAGTTCACAGTCAAACGGTACCACCACCGGTTACAAACATCACTCTAGTGGACAATTACAGCGATGATATCACACTGGAGGATATTGGCACACTTCTTAGGTCGCTACTGAGCCCTCTTGAAGCTCGCTTGATCAAGATCGAAGCTAGGTTAGTCAATATCGAAAAATCTACAGTGCAACTAGCTGATTCGATGAAACTTGATCTTAATGGAGCTAAAGAAGCAAAAGGGGGCCCGGATCCAAAGTTTAAAAAGGGCAGTGAACCCACTTCAGTCCTAAAGAACAAGCTACCCACTACTGACTCCCAAAACTCACAATCCAATTCAAATAAGACACTGCAACTCCAGGTCAACCCCAACACCAACATCGCCCCTCCAAAAACCCAGCAGACATCAATTCAGACTTCAACTACTATTCCCCCATCTAAGGACTCTGCTCCTATCCTGACTGATACTAAGGGTGATTCAACACTTACGGGAGAGAAACCCTACCCTATCCGTAAACCAAAACCTGTTAACCTTCCTCCAGAGGCTGCCCCCTATACCCTGATCCTGGCAGGGGTTCCTGAATTAAAATCTATGGCAACTAAATCAACATCTTCACTTAGGAACACAGTTATCAGCTGGTTATCCACATACAGACCACTCCCGAGAGGTATAACCAGTGACATTTCCATGGTCAGACAGGCCCCTTGAGTGGGATATTCTAGAAAATCAATTAGGGGAGACTGTATTCTGGTCACTTTCGGAGAGCCGGGCACAGCTGCTTACATTTGCGCCTGGGCTTCTGATGACCAAGGCAGTAACATCCAAGCCCTTCCCCTTTCATTCTTTTATCCCTCAAGCTTATATAACTCGGAGGATCAGAGATGAGGGCATCATCAAGAGTTGCTGGATGACTGGGAAAGCTGTCGTAGGGAGAGAAGTGTTCCATTTCATCATAGGGGAAGACCTATTGGCCACTTTTTTCGATACGGGGAGGAGGCAGGTTGGGAGACTATTACCAGGAGGATGGGCGGAGGGGGAGGAATTATGAGAGGAATTCCGGGGCCCCACAGAATGCATTACCCAGCCCACTTTTCTACCTATAACAGATATAGTAGTCTGGAAATGGTAGATTGACGCTCTGACACTGAGGGGAGTGAACTGCTTGCATCCCACTGGATAGGGAATAGCACGCTCCCGGAACCAACACCTCACACAAGGGCTCAAAATGAATTAAAACCGAATTTAGCTCTGGAGCCTATTCTAGTGGACCCAATTGTGACTCATACCGATACAAGATTGGCTCTGAGCCATCCACCCCCAATCCAGATGGTTACCTCGGAGATTAGCGGTGTTAACACCACCATTAAAGGCCCATCTACTACCAAACTGCATCCCATGACTCTGATTTCAAGGAACGTCGCGGGATTAGCCAGTAAAATTGATTGTCAACAGTGGGGTTCTTTTATCAGTTCAAAAAATATATTACTCTTCCAGGAGACCTGGGCACGTGAGGAACTCTCATTTCAGGGATACGCAGTCTTTTCCAAACCCGCTAAGTGGGGGGGAAGGGGCAGGCCATCGGGAGGACTCGCGACATGGGTAGCATCGGATCTAGGCTGCCAGGCTACTTGCTTGGAGACAGACTCTGACGATATTTTGGCCGTCCTATTAGAGTGGCCAAATTCCACGAAATTGGTGGTCGTCAACATATATTCTAGACCGGTAACCATGTCAAAAGAATCTAACACCATAGAGGAACTCTCTGCGTTCCTAGATGGCATTCCATGGGAACTCCAATGCCTGGTGGGAGGCGATCTAAACTCACAGTAAGAACCACTACCAGGCTTACGTGATGGCCCCTCTATTGAGGAAGATTCACGTTGGTTTGTTCCTGTGACGGTGGCGCCCCCTCCCAGGGCCTGGACTCCCCTGGCCTTGCAGAAAACTGCCCTTACTCTAAATCAAGGTTTTAGGGCCTGCAATGGGCGTTGCAAATCAGACACACCAAGTATTTGCACCTATAATAAATCTGGTAGTGAATCGAGACTGGATTACATCCGTGCCAAATTATCAATGTGGTCACAAATAGTTGATTTTAAAGTTATTGAGAGAAGGGATAGTGATCACAATGCCCTGGAACTCTCTTACTCCTTACCGGGGAACGAAGATATAATGCCTGGCCCGTATAAAGATATGTCAGGACTCCTACTAGAAAACAACCGGAGAAAAGTCAGGTGGGAGAAACTGGCTACTAGCGGTGATAAATTACCAAAATTATACGCAAGGATTATCCCGCTTTTAGAGAAGGCTTTTCAGTTAGGGAGGGATGTGGAAGGAGTGGCAATTAGAGAAAAGCTGGCCCAGACGCATGCAGATTTAATTAGTACTCTAGAGTTAGATCTGTTCTCAAAAGCAGGGAAAAAAAAGGACCTATAGCTAAGACGACCTGGTATAATGACACCTGCAGGGAGTCTAAGGCCAAATTGCTACTTGCAATAAAGGGGCGCAAAAGCAGGGAGGAAATCCAAGCCAGGGGAAGGTCCTATAGAAAGCTCCTGGTGAATGCGAGGGCTGAGTGGGATCAAGAATATTGGGAAAACCTCTCAAGATCACTAGCCATCAATGACTCGCGCAAATTCTGGCGAATAGTCTCCAATGGTACAGAGGACTTATCCTCAGCAATCGAGCCTAATATAGCTCCTAGCCTATGGCAGAGTCACTTTCAGGCACTGTATTCAATGGAGGAAGGGTCTCCGAATATAACAAGCAGTATGATAGCCCCAGGTCCAATTGGAGAACCTTTCACTGAAAAAGAGGTGAGGGTGGCCATAGCTGGGTTGTCCACAGGGAAAGCCCCTGGTCTTGATGGTGTACCCGGGGACCTATTTAAGCAGGTACCAGGGAAATGGGCCCCATACCTTACATTGATATTTAACGCTATCCTGGGGGGAATGGAGGTGCAGTATACTTGGTTGGGAGCAGAGGTGGTCCCAATCTACAAAAAGGGGTCCCCTCTGCTCCCAGCCAACTATCGTCCAATCAGTCTTATTGATATATCCCAAAAGCTCTTTGGAAGACTGATCTTGGACCGGCTACAGGATTGGATAGAGGAGATGGGTATCCTGACTCCCTACCAGGCGGGATTCAGACAGGGGGTCTCTACAATAGATCAAATCTTTAGACTGAACCTCGTATATTGGAGGACAGCATTAATTGAGGGCGGTACATTGTATACTGTCTTCGTGACTTGCGTGCCGCCTTTGATTTGGTACCTAGAGTAAAACTATGGAAAGTTATGGAGGAGTTGAATGTCCCAGGAGACATCTTGGCAATCCTGATGAGATTACATCATAACAACTATGCCCGCGTTAGGTGTGGCAGAGGTGGCAATCTAACCGAAAGGTTCCCCATTCGCAGAGGGGTAAGACAGGGTTGCGTGCTCAAAACCGACCCTGTTTTGCCTCTTCGTGAACGGGGTAATTGCCCACCTGACCAGGATTCCTAACACTGATGCCCCAAAACTGACTGGCAGCAGGGTGCCTGCAATTATGTTTGCCGACGACACCCTGCTGCTGTCCAAATCCCCAATGGGCATTCAACTTGTCCTGGACGGGTTTATGCAGTTCTGTTCAGAGCGGGGACTCGAAATTAACCCACAGAAAACTAAATACATGATTCTCAACCCCAAGCCCCATAACCGCGCACCACCCAAGTTGGGAACAGTCCAATTGGAACGGGTGCATACAATTGAATATCTGGGGATCACTCTCAACGAAAATTTAACGTGGTCGGCCCACCAGTCAAAAGTAAACATCAAACTGGCACAGTTGGTGGGTGGTACTATGAGACTAGTGAACAAATCTCCCTACCGGCCACTTACCCCCATTATTCATATTTACAAAGCACAGGCACGGGGGGGTGTTATATACGGGGGCGAGCTGTGGGGCCACATACCATCATCCAAACTATTAACAATTGAGAACAAATTCCTGAGACAGATTGTTCCTCTTCCACAGAGTACTCCATTACTCCCTCTCAGACTGGATATGGGCCTTCGGCCCATAACGGAGAGCTGGGCCTCAAGCCTTTGGCCTTCTGGCGGCGTCTATGGACCTTTCAAATTACAGAGCTGAGTTGCAGGAATTTCTACAGTTACCCAACGCCATAAGAATACCGTGGCTGACTTACATCAAGGGAACTCTGGAGGCGATTGGACTCCCTGAACTATGGTTGGACCCATTAAACATCAGTACTAAGATCCCGAAAAAGGCACTCGTGAGAGCTTATTACGAACACATGCTCTTTAGAGCTACCGAAGGCACCCGGGACGGATCACTATCCAACCAGTTCATAAAAACTAAAGATTCCTATCAACTAGAAAGTGTCCTAGATGCCATGACCCCGGCATTAACTAGGAAGCTATTCCTCCAATGGAGATATGGAACTCTTCCCCTGGCATCATTTACAGCATCATGGTCTTGTTGCTCCTCCTCAGAAAGTTGCCCGGCATGTGCCCATCCTAAGGAGAACGACGTTCACGTGGTTTTCTTTTGCCGGGGCTACGAGAGGAGCAGGAAATACTGGATAGTCCCACTGCTCAGGAACTTGGGATTCAGAACTTTTCTACCCGCTTACAGAGTCCTAAAGACAGATCTATCTCCTACTTTAGTTTTTGCTTTATCCAAATTTTTAACTTCAATGTGGTATGCCCAAAGCCGTCGTGTAAAGAGACTTGAAGACTTGAGACAGACTTGAATTGTGGCACATCTCTCTTGCTACCTTTTTTTAAATACTTTGATCACTAATGTTGTTTAATGTGCTTTTAAATTTTTATATGTGATGTAATGTATATCTTTTATGATCATGTGATCGAAATAAAGATTTTTCGAATCGATATTCCACTCTTATCCAGGGATGGATGGATACATTTACAAAGGCAAAGACTGGTGTTTTCCAAACTACAGGGGAGATGCAATCCACACATGTGAAAACCGCTATGATCTTGTCTTTCAGCTACAGCTTGAAATATTTATTTCTAAGGCCACTGATCAGCCTTAAAAATGAAGCTCAGAAAGGTAGGCATGTTGTCCTATTTCATCAAGACCTACCTTTCTTAAAATGACGCAACAAGGGGTGACTGTCTGAGCTGTAAAAATCAGTGAAGAATAAAAGTCTTAGATCCTACAAATCTCATTGATGTCCAGGGCTTTGGGGATATGAGCAAAGAATGTGGACGGGCAGGCCCAGAGGATCAATCTCTGATTCATTTAGTTTCCTTACGGGGTGGTGGGGGCCTATCTAGAAACATTTCTTAAACATTTGCTATGTTTCTTGGTACAGGCTGACAGGTTCTCTCTTTGCTTTGTATTGGAAACAGCCCACTGTTCTGTTGTCAATCAATGATCAAAAAACTCAATGGAAAAAATATATACACAATATACACAAGTTCAATATGCCCACAGGGAAAGGGGGGAAGGTGCTGGGGAAAGGGTACACATTCTATGATAGTTATACATCACTAATCAAAGTTTTTCATGTGCATGAATCTACAGATCACCATCACAGAAAATCATAGATCCCCATACGAGGGGTCAAAGAGCAGTGTGCAAGCATCAAAAGAACATTTCAAAACGAAGCTCCTATTCAGCTGTATACATCTGGCTATCCTTAGGAGTTCTAGATTGTAGAAAAAAGTCTACGTTTCGACCCTGAGATTATAGGACAGTAGAGCCTTACTACGCGGGTCTTCGTCAGGACGTGAAGGGAGGGGGGGAAGGTAAGGTGGGGCTGTTTCCTGGTGAGAAATCAAAAGGCGGCCTGAAAAAACGTGTCCCTTGTCGTTGTCGTAACGTAATTATGGCAGTAATTGTCCGTATCCTTGCATTAAGGCATGGTTTGATCAAAGGAATCAATCGTATTATTCTTGGATTTCACCTCCATCGTTATGGGGTAGAATTGTGGAAATCAGACTGTCACTTAATATATCCTGAAGGGATGATCGGAAAGAATCAATCGTGTTGTTCTTTGATTGCACCTCCGTCTAATTTTTAGCCCATGCTTACTTTTCAGTCTCAATCCATTTCTATTCCAAAATTCAGGGGTTTTAGCTCGAATAGTTATACCCTTAAATGTCTTTGAAGTTCGTTGTGATCAAGGGCCCCTGACCCTTTCCTAAATCAGTTCTGGGTGACTCCCTTCCAGTATCACCTTTCTACCTTTGTTACTGAGGGTATGGATCCTTAAACATTCAGCATGAAATGGGTCAAATGTTTTATAGCCACAACCCAGCCCTCTCCACCTTCCGGGATTCTCCTCCCCAGATGCCTGGTGCCATCTTAACCCCTTCCTTGGTCAAGACCTCCCCCAGCTCCTCTCACCTCTCAGATCCAAACAGTTAATCCACATTCAGCAGAGACACACAGAAATGCTTAAAGCACAAAACTCAGCCACTTTCTAAAAGAGTGGTTTCTGAACATAGTGACAAAACCACTTTCATAGAAAGATGTGTTATGACACAGTGAGTTCATACATACTAAACTTCACCTCTCCATTTTAAACTTATGGGAAACTAGGCTAACAAACGCAATTCTATTATGGTAAAAATGTCGCATTTTTCCCATAATAGATTTCAATAAAGCCCAGGAGACTCTAGATAAATTGCATTTTGTAATACTGGAAGTCCGAATGAATTTGTGTGAATTGAATCTGATAATCTGTAGCAACAATAGGTGCTCTATTTATAGTAGGGGGTTTCTTTTGTTTACTTACTTGTTATTTACTGTATGATTATCTTTGATGATTTATAGAATGTATTCTTTCTTTTTCTAATATGCTGTACAAGTGTAATTTTACTATGTTTTTTTAATAATTTACTTTTATATTATGAGATGTTTTTAGGCCAAATGCTTTCAGTAGAATCCAATTGACTCTAGACTGAAATTTAAAAAATATATTCTTAAATAAAAAGACTGTAAACATTATAATCTAGTTCATGACCAGTGATTTGAGCAATAATTTGCGTACATGCTGTGAGTGAGTGAGATAGGAATACTTTAAATTGGGTGTTAGTATTCCAGTACACTAACCTTTCCAGGGATAGCCCTTTGACTTTGTAGTGTCTTAAGTACCCTGTTCCCTGGAACCTGTGGGGTCTTCTCTCATTTTCTTTATTTGTTAATAATGGAAAAGAGCTTATTACTCATAGGGCATGGGCAGAGTGACCTCAGAGACCGACTGCCTTCACTGATTGGGAGACCTCACTGGGATTATGTGATGTGGCATACATGGCACTTAGATGAAAAGGGCGGATATTTATTATTCGCTTTCTCACCAGTCATTCTGCCAACTCCGCTATTTCTTGAACCTAGTGCCTGATCTGTCATAGGTGCAAAGCTCAACTATCCTACCTATAGAACTGTCAGACTAGTCTCACATTGAGCTCTTTGCTTGGAATGGGTGAACGGGTGAGAGTATGGCATTTGGCACCTGAATGCTAATAAACAAAGGCTTTTTAAATTCCTTGCCAACAGAGATCAAGTTATACTTTAAATTAAACAAGGGCTCAGTCTCTTTGGTCCACACACTCTAGCAGGCCTTTGAAGCTATGATTTTTGGGAAGGCAAAGGCTTACATCCATAGACTGGAGATAGAGTAGGACTTGGCAGTAAGGACCATTGAGACCCAAATACTTGCGTGCTTTATAAAATGACCATTGACATTGCTTTGTTGACATTGATAGCTTCTGAGTGGTGCATGTATAAGACTGACAAAAAAGTGGGAATACCTGGACATTCTGAACATTATATAAAATGTGCATGGCCCTCAAATAACTTTACATTGTTCAAATTTACCAATATGAAATTTCTCAGCGGTACTTTGATCAACTTAAGACAAGTGCAAGTAGCTTCTTATGGGTGGCTAAGCAACCAAAATTGCATTTGAAGTACATCCAACTGATGTATGAAGTTGGGTTAGGAATCATGGCCATACACATCGATTACTTGGTGTTTTGAATGGTCATTTTAAAGGCCTAGGCCTTTGAACATGGACAACCCTGCTTTTCACCTCAAGTGAGACCTTTGGGATGGCAAAAATCCTCTGGGACTTTTCAATGGATCTCCACTCCTCATGACTTTCTGGCCCATAACTAGTGTAGTGCAAGATTTCTGGCATTGAGAATTAAGTGACATTATTTGAGTTATGAAGTGAAAAAAGTGAGCTCTGCCAGATTTTAAAACAATCATTTAAAAAGTGTTTATAAAATATAGTGCCTAATTTAGGAATGAGACAATGTCTTCTGAGACACTGAGCATTTATGGATGAGACAACACTTTTTTATCAGAAAAGGTGAACATGAGTGCGCAAAGAGAATAACAAATCACACATACAGAGGAAAATTAATGCTCAGTAACATATAACAGTTGTGATTTTTTTAATTAGCATTCAAGAGGAGAAGATACCTTATGTACAAAGAACATGAATGTTACAAATTGGGTTTCAAGTTCGCAGAGGTACACATCCTGTACAAACAGGAACCAGAATCCTATTCAAGGTAGGTCACAAACACACAGTAAACTAACCTGTGCTCACCCTCTGGTAGCTTACACTGAACAGTCAGGCTTAACTCAGGAGGCAGTGCGTAAAGTATTTGTGCAACACATCAAACAGTAACACAGAGAAAACATGATAAAGGACTCCACACTAGCTTAGGCAAATATATACTAATATAATAAAGAGAGAGCCCAAACCTTTGAGGCGGGTAATCTCAGGAACCACAGCATCAATCACAACACCCAATACAGCGTTGGAAAGGGCAGTTGCAGCAGAAGGACATAGGCTATGCAGACGCCCACCATATACATTTAAAAGGTAAAAGAACCGTGCCAGAAAAGTAGTCCCTTGTGGGCGTGTCTATGTTGTGCTGTGGGTGTGTGCTGGGGGCGTGACAAACGCTGGGGGAGTGTGGTACGTTCCGCCCTTCATGCCATGTCTCATATCGTGTGCTAATCCCTCCCTGCTCCCTTTAAATACCCCTGCACCCCAAAATCATAACCCACCCTTACTCCTTAAAATACCCCAACACCCTTAAACACTAACCCATCTTAACCCTATAAATATACCCTGTACCCCAAAACCCAAACCTATCTCTAAACCCTAAAAATACCCCTGTACCCCAAAACCCAAACCTAGCCCTGGACCCTAAAAATACCACTGTACCCCAAAACCCAAACCTACCCCTGAACCCTAAAATAACCCTGTACCCCAAAACCCAAACCTAGCCCTGAACCCTTAAAAATACCCCTATACCCCAAAACCCAAACCTAGCCCTGAACCCTAAAAATACCCCTGTACCCCAAAACCCATACCTATCCCTAAACCCTAAAACTACCCCTGTACGCCATAACCCAAAACTATATCTAAACCCTTAAAATATCCAAACACCCGAAAACATATAACTCAGTACCCCAAAACATATACCCCTATACCCATACTTACCTTATCCAAACATTAAAAAACCATGCTTTTACCATTCATGCATTTACAACGAATTTCTTTGTAAATGTATGCGTGGTAAAAGCATATAAAATGTAATGCCCTGCGTTATAATGGCATTGCGGAGTCATGGTATTTTCGCAATGAAAGTATGCGGAGTGATGGTATGCGGAAAGAAAGTTGCAGAAAGTACATTGGTGGCACGGCGGCCCACATCTCCAGCAACATACTAATATTTTTTCACCACTCATTTGAAAAATGCACAGGTCTCTCTCATTGATGGCCAGCACTGACATACACTTTTAGACACACCTCCCGCCACAAGCTCTAGAATTGCGAACTTTAGAGCTGGGGAGCTACGTTCGAATCTTGGCATCAGCTCAACATCCTGTGATTCCAGGCAAATTGCTTTGTCTCCCCTTGCCTACCACAAATGAATGTGTTCTTCTGTAATGTAAATTGTGCTTATGCCATGTTGTCGAGTTCGTGCTATATAATATTGCAAGGAAAAATAAAGTAGGTAAACTCGAGTTCACACACTACTGAACGCGCACTCCTAAGTGCATCAGCAGTGCACTGTGAAACGAAATCCTACAAAACAATATATTACTGGCCGGCAGCAATTCATACCCGGACAACGTCGGGATGGGCTGTTAGTAGTGAATAATTAAAAAAAAAAAAATACAAGACCAAAATTACAAAAATCCAATGAGTAGAAGTCAAAATATGAAGTTTTAAGGATTAAATGCAAAAATAGAACTTAGAAGCAGTAAGTGTTGAAGGAGTTAATTGGTTGGGATGGACGGTTCAGGCTGACTGCGATGGAGTGTAGGCCTGATGCAGTACCCACGCTGGGCCTGCTGAGCAAAAGTACCTTGATTCTGGTCACAAACAAGGAAAACCGTGATGCGCAGGATTTCTCCACACATAGGGGGTGATGCGTCGGTTCTAGATTTCTCCACACATAGGGGGTGATGCGTCGGTTCTATGAGCATTGTACCAGTTCCACAGTGTGGCAGTTCAGAACGCGCTGCACACGGTTTTGCCATGCTGTAGAAGCAATGCATTGATCTTCTCCACGCAGTGGCCACTATGTGTCTATTCTGAAATGGCACAACGTGTCGATATGTGGGTTCTAGCGGATGCAGTACTTTATACTCACATCCAAGGGCCCGGGACTGAGTTGGCACCACTTGGCAGAGCAAGACTAGCAGCAAACAAAGTACATATCAATCAATCACGGCATTTACATATGATGTTTGTAATTTGAAGATAAGTCTTTGATATCCCTGAGACTTCAGAACAGGAGGCAACTCAACAAGCCCTGGGAGATAATTAGGCTCTGGGATGTGGAGATGCTGGTCCAGTCCTTCTCATCCTCTGGCAAGATGGCATCAGGCAGTAGGCTAGCCCAACAAATTCCAGCAGAGTGACAGTCCCTCCAGCAGCACAGAAATCCTTCTTTGTGGTAGAATGCTCTCAGTTCCAGAAGTGTTCTCAGTTGGTGGCGTCAGATGTCCAGCACTTATACCCAGTTGGGACTTTGAAGTGGAGGAGACTGGAAAGAGATGCCTTTGAAGTGCACATATCCCTGCTTTCCTGATCTAGCTTCAGGCTCACTACATGGGGGTATGCAGCCCCTTGTATGGGACAGGACACAGCCCTTTAATGTGTAGGTGTCAGCTCTTCCCTTCCATCCTGCCCAGAATGGCCCATCTGGATCTGAATGTCCATCGGTCCCCCTAAGCTCCCTTTGTGTGTGGCTGTTTAGCTGGAATGAACAACGCCAGATGTCACCCACCCAAGAAGTGAATTCAGAGACAGGCATGGGGCACCAAATGGTTACAGTATGAAAATGCCAAATTTCTAAAAGTGTTATTAGAGACAAGGGAATACAATTACTTTGGTAAGGGACCTTGGGTAACAGTACATTATAAATACAATGGTCCTGGACAAGGACAATAAGAGAAGGATAAAAATAAATATAATCAGTACTATATTTCTGCTGTCCAGCAGGACAGGATCAATTTAATATTTAAAATTATGAGCAGCAGATAAAGAGAGGACACACTCCTGCATCTGTAAATGTAAATGTATTGCGACTTATATAGCGCACGTATCACCCGAAGGCATCAAGGCGCTTGCCTTCGGAACCCGTCCTGGCTTTTTCCCTGTGAGATAACCCCTACTGGGCATCCCAAAAATGAAAGCCAGGCATCCCGCAGCGGGTGGGCCGCCGTAGTGGAGATTAAGCAAGCTATTGCCCAGAGTTGCAGCGTGGGACCCAATGATTAGAATAGGCACCGAGGCGAGAATTATCGAGTCCGTGGACATTTTGGGCTCAGGACCCTGCCGCGTCAGGAATTGAACTCTGGTCCCGGGCCAGACCTCTGCATCAGGGTCTGCCACTCTAATCAGTGAGCCACACTTCTGTAACGAGGTACACATAAAAAACTAAACAAAACAAAGGCTCAGGTAGAACTTAATGCTTGTACGTAATTGTTAGAATTGGGGGTCTCTAGTTGGCAGCGGTAGGTACCTTTGTCCAAATAGGGACTTTTGTTTCTAGTCAGGGTAAGGGGGCTTCACTTCTAAAACAACCTGCACTTTCCCCCTTTGTAGCTTGGCACGAGCAGACAGGCCTATCTCAGCGGCAGTGTGTAAAGCATTTGTGAACACATACAGTAATACAGTGAAAACACTACAAATGGACACCACACCAGTTTAGAAAACAAATACTTAATCTTTACTAGACTTAACACAAGACCAAACAACAAAAATCCACAATACTGTAATCAAAAATAAGGCTTTAAAATGGTAGGAAATAGCTTAGTTCAATGTAGATGGTAAATGCAACATTTTACTCTCAACGTACCTTAGATGTGTCACGTAATACAAATAAAAGGGTCGCAGGGAAGTTGATGCCCTGTTCCTTACACTCAGAGAAGTGGATGTGTCGGTTCCTTAGTGCTGCTCAGGGGAGTTGAGGCATGCTTCCTTACTGTATGGGGAGTTGATGCGTTGTTTCTTACTGTGGCCCGGTGGCGATACGACAAGATGGTCCTCAATCCGATGTGATGATCTGGTGAGATGCAACAAAATGGTGTCTTTGGTGTGATGCGGCAACGTAGGATGTGATGCGTGCACGCCCGATGGCCGTGCAGTGAACTCGGTAACTTCTGAGCTGCGACAGGCCCTGGGACATCCTTCTCCTGAGATGCAATGGCAACCTCTGCGGTGGTGACTAGCTTTTCCAGTGATGTGACACCCTTCATCAGTGATGCGACGGCGAACAGCTGTGGCGGTGGCACGCTTCTCCGGCAATGCAAAGGTAACTGCTCTGGCGGCAACACGCTTCTCATCGTTGCATCACGCTCCCAGCGACAAGCAGTCTTCTCAGTGGATCCAAAAAACACTAGGCACCTCGCTGCAGGTAGAATTCCCAGAAAGGGAATTCAAGGGTGCTGGTGGTGAAGTCTTGTATCCCTGAGACTTCAGGCAGGAGGCAAGCCCACTTCAAGCCCTTGGAGATACTTCCACAACATTAAGAAAAGTTCAAAAAAGTCCTTTTCCCTTTTCCTTAGCAATAAAGTAACCACTGCAGGCCAACCCCAGAAACAGCAAATCAGCACAGGGGTAGTCTCCTCCTCCAGCTTCCTTGGTTCTTCTCCTTGGCAAAGGTTTGTCTTGATTCCCAGAAGTGATCTAAAGTTCTGGGGTCTGGGCCCCAATATTTATACCAGTAAATCATTTGTCTCCGGAAGTCGGAGGGTGCCTGTGCCCAGCCAAAACCAGTTCTGTGCAGCTTCATGGCAGGAGGTGGAGACAGCATTGTTGAAGCCAGACCTGGCCCAGGTAGCTAAAAGGAAATCTCATCCCCCTACTCTCTATTCTATGAGGGCTCAGGTCAGTGAAAGGAAATCTCCACCCCCCACTTTCTATTCAACGCCGGTCCTATTCAGCCCAGCCTTGACCCATCAGACAGCTGGAGCCAAAGCCCTCTCCAGCCCCTTTCACTCACAAACCTGACTTGGAATACACAAACCTAGCAGAGGCATACTGGATGTTTAGGCAAAAAAATACCTACTTTCTAAAAGTGGTATTTTCAAACACAGACTGTAAAAACCACCTTCTCTAAAATATGTATTTTAACATTCTGAGTTCAGGCATACTAAATTCGAATTTCTACCTAGTTTCCTGGGTCAGTTAGGATTATAAGATGTTATAATCCAACTGCCCATTCTGGCCTATCTGAACAGGTAGCCTTGCAATAGTGAAAAACAAAATTGGCTGTAATTCACTACCAGGACATGACACACACATCAGGGCATGTCCTACCTTTCACATAAAAGCACCCTGCCCATGAGGGTACCTTAGGCATACCTTAGGGTGACTAACATGTAGAAAACTGAAGGTTTAGGGACTGGCAAGTGGGTGAACTTCCCAAATCGAAAAGGCAGCCCCAGGCTGCACACAAGCTCAGCTCCAGGCTGCACACAGGCCTGAGCCATATTTTACAAGCTGCTTCTGTGGGTGGCACAATCAGTGCTGCAAGCGAGTAAGCATTACAGCAAACAAATGATGGACGGAATACTGACAATGCAAACATTCTCCCCAGTCAAAAAATTGGGTTAAATCCATCCTTCTTTTGCCCACTATGCCACCCCTGTTTGGACCCAGTCATATGCAAATCAGTCTTGACCCTGTGCCCCATGGAAACAGTCCAAACCGAACTGCGAGGCCAGGCCAGGTCCTTCCTGGACCGGAAACAAGCATCCTGGGACCGGTTTCAGGGCATGTCACCCTTCTTCATCCAGGCTAGCTTGAATCCAGTGGCACAGTGAGCAAGGGACCCACGTCTGGGCATACCCATCCCACCAACAGCATTTCATTTACAGGCTCTGGACACACATGGTGCACTGTACTAGGGTCTGACAAGTAAATCATATAAGCCAATCATAGAGTCACTAATCCATTACAACAGTTTGCAATAGGAAGCACTTGCACTTTGGCACTGAACAGCAGTGACAATGTGCCCAAAGCATATAGACCAGCAAAAACATAGCAAAACAACAGGAGGCAACAGCAAAAAAAATAGAATGGAGACCGACGCCAATGGTGTCCCCTCCAGCTGAAATGTGGGGAGAACTACCAACCCCTTGGGAGTTTTCTTTACTAAGGCGGAAAAATCTTGACAGACCATCAGGATTGGTGTGTTCTGTACCAAGGCTGTGTTCCACCATGAAGTCCATCCCCTGTAGGGAAACGGACCACCTCAACAGCTTTGGATTTTCAACCCTCATCTGCATCAGCCATCTGAAGGGCCTGTGGTCTGTCTGAACCCGGAAGTGAGTCCCAAACAGGTAGGGTCTCTGCTTCTTCAGGGCCCAGACCACAGCAAATGCCTCATGCTCAATAGCACTCCACCTCTGTTCCTGTGGAAGTAACCTCCTACTGATGAAGGCTACAGGTTGATCTAGGCCCTCCTCATTCATCTGTGACAAAAAAGCAGCCACACCATCCTTTGAAGCGTCTGTTTGAAAGATGAACTCTTCTGAGAAGTTGGGTGCCAGGAGCATGGGTGGCTTTCAGGGCATCAAAAGCTTTCTGCCAGGTGTCAGTCCAGGTCACTTTCTTGGGCTGCTTCCTGGAAATCAGCTCTGTCAAGGGTGCACCAATGCTGCCATACACCTTGACAAACCTCCTGTAGTACCCAGTGAGTCCTAAAAAGGCTCTCACCTCTGTCTGGGTCTTGGGGGTTTCCCAAGTCAGGATGGTCTCAGTCTTGGGCTGTAGGGGTGCCACCTGGCCTCTCCCAACCTGGTGTCCCAAATACACCACAGAACCCTGCCTGATCTGACACTTACTTGCCTTAATCGTGAGGCCTGCTCTCCGCAGCGCCATCAACTCTTCCTAGAGGTGGCGCAGATGTTCTTCTCAACTGGTGCTGAACACTGCATTGTCATCAAGGTAGGCGGCACTGAAATACCTACTTTCTAAAAGTGGTATTTTCAAACACAGAATGTAAAAACCACCTTCACTAAAATATGTATTTTAACATTCTAAGTTCAGGCATACTAAACTCGAATTTCTACCTAGTTCCTTGGGCCAGTTAGGATTATAAGATGTTATAATCAAACTGCCCATTCTGGCCTGTGGGAACAGGTAGCCTTGCAATAGTGATAAACGAAATTGGCTGTAATTCACTATCAGGACATGCCACACACATCACTGCATGTCCTACCTTTTACATACAATGCACCCTGCTCCTGTGGGTAACTGGGTCCTACCTTAGGGGTGACTAAGATGTAGAAAAGGGAAGGTTTAGTGAATTGTGTACACTTGCCAAGTTGACATGGCAGCCCCAAGCTGCAGACAGGCTCTCCAATGGCAGGCCTGGCCATATTTTAGAAGCTGCGTCTGTCGGTGGCACAATCAGTGCTGCAAGCCCACCAGCAGTATTTGATTTACAGGCCCTGGGCACACACGGTGCAGTGTACTAGGGTCTGACAAGTAAATCAAGTAAGACTATCATGGAGTCACTAATCCATCACAGCAATTTACAATAGGGAGCACTTGCACTTTGGCACTTAACAGCAGTGGCAAAGTGCCTAAATTATCTAGGCCAGCAAAAACATAGCAGAAACACAGGAGGCAACAGCAAAGAAAATGGAAGGGATACCCACACCAATGGGCCAGGTCTTACAGTAATGCATTAAATAAAAGAAGCATAAATGTGAGGAATCACCATTACACATGAGCAATGACAAATCAGGTTGTGTTTTACGGTGTACAAAAAGTTGACAAGGTTTCGATCCCATGTAAGCAATTGTAGGATAATCATCAGGACATTAAATTACATGCCTGAGTAAATGCCATTGGTGTAGTGAGGCAGGATCAAGCCTCGCAAGGGAAAATGCCTAGAGTGGGACCGCTGCAGCATGTCCAAATGGGCAGCAGTTGAGGGAAACAGAAATAGAGTCTTTGCTGTATACAGTGAAGCGACAGGTCATTACTGAAGTAATAGGCCCGTACTGTAGGTTAGTTAGACCTCAACAGCTTGTCCAGTTGGGAGTCGGAAGAGAAGCCCCTGGAGTCAGGGTAGCTTGAATTGAATGTCCGCTGAATAAAGTGATGTGAGTGGCCATTAGGAATGCCAGGTGCAGCAATCTGTCGAGGCAGTAGCCAGGATACTTTCTAAAAGTGGCATTTTCAGAATTGCAATTTGAATTCTAGGTCCACCTTAAGTTGTGTTTGTCATTCCAGATACACAAATTTGGGGTCCCCACCTCTTCCCAATTGGAAACTACACTTATAAAATCTAATAAGGCAATCCCAATGATAACCTTCGGGAAAACTGGTCTATGTAGTAGTGAAAAATGAATTTGAGAGCATTTCAGTAACAGGACATTTAACACTTAAAAAGTACATGTCCTATTTTTAAAACACTGGACAATGCCCATGGGATGCCCAAGGCCTGCCTTAGTGGTGAGCATTTATAATAAAAAGGAACGTTTGTGCGAGGCACGTAGGTTAACTTGACAGCCGACGTGACAGTTTAAAACTGCCCACACGTACTCTGAAGTGGCAGGCCTGAAACATGTTTAAAGGGCTACTTAAGTGGGTGGGACAATTAGTGCTGCAGGTCCACTAGCAGTTTTTAATCTACAGGTCCTGAGCACATGTAGAGCACGTTACTAGAGACGTAAAAGTACATTAATTATGCCAACTGGGAGTAAGCCAATGCTACCATGTGTAAAGTATAGAGCACATACACTTTAGCACTGATTAGCAGTGGTAAAGTGCCCAGATTCCTAAAGCCAGAAAAAACAAAGTAAGCGAAAACAGGAAAAACAGTAGCCCTAAAGGTGAAAAGTCAGGGGAAACCATGCCAAAAGAGCCTGATCTAGCAAGTGTTCCCAGTGGAAAGAATGAGAACTACCCGACTCCTTTGAAGTTCTTATCACGAAGGTGGACGAGCCTGGAGAGACCATCAGCACTGGTTCGGTCTGTACCAGGACTTTGTTCCACCATAAAGCCAATTCCCTGTAGGGTGATGGACCACCTTAAAAGTTTGTGATTCTTACCCCTCATTTGAATTACCATCGAGGGGCCAGTGGTGTGGTCTGTCTGAACCTGATAGTATTTACCAAACAGGTATCCCTTATATTCTATAGCACCCTGACATCAGCAAATGGTTTCATCTCTATTGCATTCCACCTATGTTCCCTGGGAAGTAGCCTCTTGTTGATGAAGGCTACAGGTTGATCCAGGCCCTCTTCATTGAGTTTGAGAGCACGGCCCCTATGCCATGCTCTGAGGCATCTGTCTGCACAGAGAATTCTTGGGAGAAGTTATGGGCCTTGAGCACTTGAGCATGGGTACCGTCCACCTAGCCTCCTTCAGGGTGTCAATAGCTTTTTGGCACACCTCTGTCCAGGTCACCTGATGTCAATTTTGGAAGTCAATTTTGTCAAGAGGGGCTCTTAGAAATGGGGTTCTCTAGTGGCAATGGGTTGCACCCTGTCTAAGTAGGGGCCCTTATTTCTAGTCAGGATAAGGAGATTGCTACCTAAAAGAACCCCTTCTCACCCGCTTGGTAGGTTACCACGAGCAGCCAGGTCTTTCTCAAAGGCAATTTGTAATGGATTTGTACATAACACACACACAGTGAAAACACTACAAACGAATACCACAACAGTTTTGAAAAATAAAGTATTTGTATATACGCCAAACAAGACCAAAACAACAAAACTCCAAAATACATAAGTCAAAATATCGCTTTAAAAGAGTTAAAACAGTTCAGTTCATATTAAACTTTGGATGCATCACTTTTTGTGCAAAGTACCTGGGATGCATCAAAATCACTAGATGGAAACAGGTGCAGGGGAAGTGAGGTGCCGGAAAACACAGTGATACATCGGTTCCTTACATGCAGGGAAGGTGATACATCCATTCCTTACTCGCAGGTAAGATGATGCATTGTTTCCTTGCATCAGAAGGGGTGATGCGTCAGTTCCTTACTGCTAATGGAGAGGAGGTGATGCATTGGTGTCTATTCTCTGGACGAGCAGCCAAGGTTCCTAACTGAAGCCTAGCATCGATGTAGACTTGGTGCACAGGTGTAATTCATGGAAATCCAGATGTGCTGGAATCAGTGCAGCAAAGGCGAATCCGGCACTGAGTTGATTTCTTCAACCGTGGTTCAACCATGTGTCGATTTTCTCAGCCACTTGGCAGGGACTGCGCCGGAGCCAGTGCATTGGTCTCGGACTTCGGAGAGTGGTGCACTGAACTGAGGTTCTTCAGGCCACGAGCAGGTGCTGCATTGATTTCTTCGGCCGCACAGCGGCAGTGCATGGAAATGTTTCCAGCACGGCGGTGTTGCAGCAAAAAATCTGGTGCTGGAAG
This sequence comes from Lissotriton vulgaris, assembly GCF_964263255.1. NCBI lineage: Eukaryota > Metazoa > Chordata > Amphibia > Caudata > Salamandridae > Lissotriton > Lissotriton vulgaris. Next base: position 660,225,739 of record NC_141689.1, read on the forward strand.
GGCGAAGCATCACTTTTGCTGGGTTTTGTAGCAGAAAGCACCTCCGAGTGCCCAGAACTGGAACTGGTACCAATTGGCAGGTCAAAACTCCCATCAGAGGAGTTCAAGAAGGTTGCAGATGAAGTCTTTGATGACCCTGAGACTTCTTAACAGGAGGGAAGCTCACACAAGCCCTCAGGGAATCTTCACATGCAGGTTATGCAGCAAAGTTCAGTCATTTTACTCCCCACAGCAGAAACTGCAACTGCAGGCCATCCCAGTAAAGCAACACACAGCAAAGGGGCAGTGCTACTCCTTACAGCTCTTCAGCTCCTCTCCTTGGCAGAGAGTATTCTAAAAATCTGCAGTTTTACGTCCAAAATGTATACCGTTTTGACTTTAATGTAGGCATTCTTCAAAGAATTGTTATGTAGTGCATACGTTCTTGTACTGCCTTGTCTTGGCTACAGAGGCACTCCAGGAGGTGGAGACAGTATTGTGAGAGGCCAGGCACAGCCCTATTAAGGTGAAGGTGACAGCTCCTCCCACCAGTCTAGCGCATGAAGGCCCATCAGCCTGGTGATGGGCCATCAGGATATGCAGGGCACACCTCAACTCCCTTTGTGTGACTGTCTATAGTGAATGCATATACAGGCCCCTGTCAGTCTAAACCAGATGTTGACTCCACAGGCAGGTTCTAAAAGTGGCATTTTCAACCACACAATTCAACAAGATATTCAGACATAAACACAAACACACACTCAGGCATAAATGAAAAGGCATAACCATATGCACACACAAACAAAATGCCTGACATGCAGAAATAGAATGAGAAATGAAATAAGCAAGAACGTTTAACAAAGCAAATGCCTTACAACCAAAAGGCTCTAATACTCCTCAAGAATACCAAGTATAAAAGAAACATTCAGAGCTGTCGAAAAAACACAAAACCTGGGATCTCTCTGGCTGACACATGCATAATATTTAATTCTACGAACAATAATACACTAAAAAATAAATAAAGAGAGACTGATCATAACGCTTAGCTGTTTAGAAAATGGGGAAACTGTTCGAGACAATGGCTCGCAGGGCCAAAGTATGAGCGAAAGACAAGGCTACAGTATTAACTGCCTCCAGAATATCCAGGGTCTGAAAGCTTTAGGCAAGGACACATAAAAGAAGGAAAAGAGGAAAAGAGTTACATGTTGTCCATATGTAGAAGCTAAATCTTAACCAGCACAGCCATAGACTAAAGCTAATAGGGCAAAGAAGATGTGTATTACCTAGATTTCCGGTCATGCGGAGTCACAATGAATATATTAAAAACCCCAATGGCATTTCAACATTCAGAGAAGGCGGCCGAAATATTTAATGTGATTCTAAAATAGAACTAAAACAAAAGTGAGTAAAATTGCCATGTTTCACAGTGTCCACAATTAAACAGTCGTCATAATGGCGAGCTCGAACAAATGAGAGCTCACCTGTCTTAAATGTGCAAGGATACCAAGAACGCAGTCGAAACACGTTTAACTTGCACGAAGTATAAGCTGGAAAGCTGTGCAAAAAACGTGAAAAGTTTAGAATGCTAATGTCGCTTTAATCCTCAAACCCAGAAGGAAAATGTTACTGATGGAATGCTAATTATGATCTCAAAGAGGGTGAAAGGCTGTTCTCGGAATTCTGAAGGTCAGATGCTGATCAAAAGCCTTGATAATGCTGCTAGGGAAGTGAACAGCCTTATTAGGTACACTTTCCTAACAAAATAAGAGCACGCACAGTCTTATCAGTCTAACTGATAGTGCTGTTTAAGAAAACAGAAGAATCCAGGTAATTGTATCTCGTAGAATAAAGAAGACGCCGTGGTTGGTCAGGTTCATCACATTAAACGATTCAAAAGAACTGGCCGGCTGAAAATAGGGCATTTAAATATCCCAATCAAGTATCGCCTGAAGCAAAGGGGCGTGCTATTCCAAAATCGTCACTGCATGCAAAGAGCCTACCTGATTTCTCGCCAAATCCCGTAGGGGATAAAAAATGAAAATGACGGGAAATAATAAACAAGGTATGCACGCGCAGCAGCGCTCGTCATGGCAGGAATGATGCGAGTGGTGTGCATGCGTGTCACCGCCAATGCTACTTTGCCAGCGATCAGCTTGCTATAACGCGCATGTGCGCGCGTGCTCTTGTGCGTGTTCTAGCAAGCTGATCGCCAGCAAAGTAGCATTCCTGAGAGCCCCAAAATGTCTCGCCCGAGACCAACACATGCACTGGATCAGGCCGAGACCTAAAATCCACCTGCACTAAAAGGTGTGTTTTTAAATACTGAGCTCAGAAAACCCAAACGCCGAATCTCTCACTTTTTTCTAATTGAAAGTTACACATGTAAAATGTTACAAACACAGACACTGAAATGGCAGGCCTGAGACACATTTACAGGGCTACTTATGTGGGTGGTACAACCAGTGCTGCAGGCCCACTAGTAGCATTTGATTTACAGACCCTTTGAACACATAGCACACTTTACTTGGGACTTAACAGTAAATAAAATATGCTAATCATGGATACCCAATCAGAATTATAATTTACACAGCGAGCATATGTATGTTAGCACTGATCAGCAGTGGTAATGTGCCCAGAGTCCTAAAGCCAAAAAAACTGGTCAGAAAAATAGGAGGCAAAAGGCAAAAAGCTTGGGAATAAACCTGCAAAAAAGGGCCAGGTCCAACTGGGTCGACATTGGTGACTTTTCCCTTGACTAAACTCCTGTAATAACCAGTGAGGCCTAAGAAGGCTCTCTATTCTGTCTGGGTCTTGGGGGGTTCCCCAGCCAGAATTATTTCAGTTTTGGCCTGGAGGGGTTGCACTTTGACGCCTCTCGATTAGTGCCCCAAGGAGATCACTGACCCTTGCCCTATCTGGCACATACGGGCCTTGATAATCAGGCCTGCACTCTTTAGAGCCAAAAGCACTTTATGAAGGTGGCATAGGTGTTCCTCCCAGCTAGAACTCAAGACCACAATGTCATCTAAGTAGTCAGCACTGAAACTCTCCAGTCAGGCCAGGACCTGGTTGATTAACCTCTGGAAGGAGGCAGGGGAGTTCTTCAACCCAAAGGGCATGACCTAAACTGGAAGGTCCCTTCTGGGGTCGAGAACGCAGACCTCTCATTAGATGCTTCTGTCAAGGCAATCTGCCAGTACCCAGACATTAAGTCAAATGTACTGAGGAAATTTACGGCTCCAAGCCAATGTATGAGCTCATCAACTCTGGAGATGGGGTGTGTGTTGCTCTTGTTGACCGCATTGAGCCCATAGTCCGCGCAGGACCTAAGTTCAGGTGCAACACATGGTTGGACAGCCTTGTGGATTAGCATCATTGCCTGGATCAAGGGATGTTTGAGGGCTCAATAACCTCTTACACCAGCATCTTAGAGACTGCCTCTTTGATGCTGGCTCTCACCTTGTCAGATAACCTGTAAATGCTGTTCTTCACATTGATGCTATCCCGAGTACCAACATCATGGGTACAGCATGTAGTGAACCCATGGGTACGTGAGAACAGAGATGCAAACTACTCCAGCAACTGTTGGTAGTCTCTCTTTTGATCCAGGGTCAGTGTAGAGTTGAGGGTGACACCCTCCACTGACCCATCCTGCTCCTTGGAAGAAAGGAGGTCAGGGAGAGGTTCACTTTCCATTTCCATGCCATCATCAGTAACCAAGAGCATGGTAATATAAGACCTCTCAAAGTAGGGCTCTAGGTGATTGACATGAAGGACCCGTAAAGGGTTCCTGGGATCCTTGACGTCCACCAAGAAGGTGACATCGCTGTTGGACTCCTTCAGCACATAAGGTCTGGCTTAGCGGTCTTGCTGGGCCCTGGGCTCCATCGCCCACAGTTTCTGACCAGCATGAAACTCAACCAGAGTGGTAGTCTCGTCATACCAGTTTTTCATATCCTCCTGGCTGGCTTCCAGGTTCCCCTGAATGAGTTTCTGGAAGAATGCTGTGTGGTTGCGGAACACCAGCATATAGCTAACTGCATCCTGGAGGGGCTTCTGGAGAACTTGCTTCCATCCTTCCTTCACCAAATTGAGAGGTCCTCTCATAGGGTTTCCGTAAAGAAGTTAAAAGGGGCTGAAGCTATCCCCCTTCTGCAGTACCTACCTGTAGGCGAACAAAAAAAATTCTAGGAAAATATCCCAATTATGCCTTATGGGTTGTTGTAGGTCCATAATCTTGCATTTTAGAGTTCATTTGAATCTTTCAACCATCCCATTGATTTGGGGGTGGTACTGAGTGGAGAACTTGCAGATTACTTCACACTCTTCCTGCATGGCCTTCATGTACTCTGACATGAAGGTGGTACCCCGGTCAGATACCACCTCCTTGGGGAAACCCATGCGGATAAAGATCCACATCCGTACCCTGGCCAAGGAAGGTACAGACACTATCCTTAGAGAAATAGTCTGCGGTACAGGATGGCATGGTCCACCAAGACCAGAACACATCTAATGCCCATGGCTGTCTTAGGGTCCAGAGGCCCAATAATGTCAATGCCCACCCTCTCAAAGGGGGTGCTAACGACAGGAAAAAATTGTAGGGGGCTTAGCACTTCCCCCCTGACTAGCCAGTCGCCTGGCAGGTAGGACAGGACATACAGAGCACATCTGAGGCCCTCCTCATTTGAATCCAATAAAAGAGGGTGACAAGCCTGTCAAAGTCTTGTCTTGCCTTAAATGGCCTGTCAGTGGCAAATCATGAGCCATCTCTGGTTGGAAGGCCCTGAAGCACTGCGGAACCACCAACACATGAGTTGTACCAGGGTCAAGAGCCTTAGGCTCACTATACAGGAGACCATTCTCCGAGTAGACCAGGTACTTGCCAGAGGTGTTACCAGCTTCCTGGGTCTCAGCCTGCTGCCATAGACCCACAAGAGTAGGGTATTCCCACTGTGCCTTGTAGCACTCCTGGTGGGACTGTGTTCCTTCCTCCTGCCAGTTGGACAGCGGGTCTGTGTTCGAAGAAGAGACGTTTTTGCAAGTTAAGGGTTCAGCGATGGGCTGTCCCTTTGCACCGGAGATGGCAATACTATACATGGCCCAGTACGAAGAAAAATTTGTGTACAACAATAACCCAGACAATGCACAGTTCCGGCAATGGCTCAGGTATATTGATGATGTGTGGTGTATCTGGAATGGTACACCACAGTCTCTGGAAGAATTTCACGATTGGTTGAACAACCGCAATCCGGACATAAAATACAGCCTGGCTTATGATTCCAAAACCATGTCGTTTTTGTACGTCGAGATCAAATCCACTCCGGAAGATCTCATGTCATCTCTGTTTCAGAAGAAAACTGATAAAACAATGCCTTACATTACAGAAGCTATCATCCCAAGAGCCTCAAAAACAACCTCCCCTACGGACAATTCCTTAGGGTGAGGAGAAATTGTTCGAGAACTGAAGATTTTGTTACCCATGCTGATTCACTGGTCCAAATGCTGAAAGAAAGAGGATATCCGAGTAAGCTCCTCAAACATTCTATGAAGAGGGCAAGATGGACACCCAGAGAGCATCTATTACAGAAGAAAGAGAAAGTCCCTACAGAACGCATGGTGTGTGTATCCACATTTGGACCGCATACAAACCCGGTGCAGAAAATCATACGGAACTGTTGGCATCTAGTAGAAGAAGTGATTCCCGATATTGGAAAACCACTGTTTTTGCTGAAAAAGAATCGAAGTGTGGGCCAGCAGATTATTACCACATGCCCCACAATGAAAAAAGAAACACAGAGCACATTGTTCAACATGAGCTCAGTGAAGGGACACCACAAATGTGGCACTTGCTCGGTGTGCAGCCTAACAATGGAAGGAACACATTTCACGGATGGTAAAAAACATTGGCGTCATGACGACTTTACGAACTGCAAAACAAGGTAAGCGGTATATGCCATAGTGTGTCCCTGTAAAAAAGTGTACATTGGGAAAACTACACAAGGGGTGCGCCAACGGATAATTCAACACAGATCTCGAATCAACAACAAAGTACTTACAGTGCCACTTGTGTCTCACTTCTTGACAAATAAGCACTCTGTCAGTGATTTGAATTGGACGATTTTATCAGTTGTCAAAAACATTGCTGGTGCTGGAGGGGATCCTGATGTACGCCTGGCACAAAAGGAAGCTTATCTCATCTTGAAATTCGACACTGCGATGTCAGGACTGAACAATCTTAATGAACTGAGCAACCTCTAAGAATCTGGTTTGTCACATTACATTCTACAACGTATGTCTGCTGTGGCTTGTTGCTGCTTAGGTGACCATGAATAGGCAATGGAAACGGCCTAACACTAATGATATGACCACCCCTAACAATACAGGCTTTATATAAAAATCCTGCGAAACTACATGTCCCAACAGACACTGGTACTGCAGTGCCTTTAAATCAGAGTAGACATGCCCCAAATGTAACCACGTGTCTCATTTGGGGAGAAGATGGATGCCGGACTGTAGCAGCCTTAAAATCGCTCACAAGTAAGCTCCTTGTCATGAGTCACTATTATAATCACTATTAAAATCTGAATGTAGATAGTTCCTAACTGCGTGTCCCTTGCGTTACAGTCAGCAACCTCGTGCGGCGGCTGCCGCTTCCCTGCGCGTGCAGCCTTGCCGATCTTCCTCCGACCATTAAGGTAGGAAGTCTGATCACAAAGTCAGAATCTACCCACCCGCGCACTGAGATAGACAATAATTTTAGGCTTGTTTTCTCTGCAGCGGTCGTGCGGAAGCCTAAAAAATACAAATACTGAACTCTACAAAAACGATCCGGCACCCGTCCCCCCCCGCATATAGTGTTCACGAGGTATGTCTTGTTTTTAAGGGTGAATCAGTCAAGTGCAATTTGGTCAGCTAGGCAGCATTTAAAACAGAAATTTTTTATTTTATCTGTTTACAGAGAACAGCTAACGGGAACGGTGTAAGAATTTCTAATTGCCACCCATTATGAATAAGGTATATGACCACAAGAGTGTATGAGTCTGGTAGAGGTGAGGTCCCTACAGGCAGCTCTCTTACTGATACCGATGTTTTAATTATTAGTCACAGTGACAGCGACCCCCCAGTCCGTGTCCTGAGGAGAACCCGTAGAACCAAATTGGGTTCGAAACGCGTTGACTTTCCCTCCAAGATATAAAACAGACAGGGCTTTATAGGAATTAAATAATCCATTTGTAATTACTCAGTCCACCGTGTGTTATTCCTATAACTAGCACCCTATTATGAATTAAAATATGTATCTTGTGTTGGTGTTGACAAGTAGGCGAATGTAATCATTAGTTTGTCCACTTGTTTATCAATATTCAGGACTGGTGCCTCATAATCAAAACTCCTGAGGCATTGCATAGTTGTCTATGTGATTTTATGTGACAATTCTTTTGTGATATATATTTGTTTGACATGTTTATTGACATGTTTATTGTACTGTATTGAATGTATGTATGTATTTGTTAAATATTTCGTTGTTTTTTTGATGACATAAGGAAAATACTTTTTCAAAAATTGCTTTATAAAGTATCAATCCATTCAACTTAATGGTTGTCCAACCTAGTAATTTATTTGTCTAGGCTGGGAATTATTTGTAATTCAACCTGCTCGGCCACTTGTTCTTGTTTATTCAATAGTAGCGGTCCAGGCCGGTCAGTGACAAGACACAAGCCTTTTATGTTTTCCCTAGTTGGACAGCGCAGGCAGGTCCCCCAGTTTGGATACATCCTCTCCTTTAGATTCTGGGATGTTCCCCTCAGGGTCAGCCTCCTCCCAGATCCTGGGAGTTTCAGAAGCTAGTTTGCTGTACCCCTTGCACTTTCTCTTCTTGGCAGGTACTTAGCTATTTCTCCAAGCTCCAGGTCGTCCTGACCTCCCTCTTGGGCTGCCATGGATCATGTGGTCAGGCAAACCCCTCAGGCAAATTCAAAATTTCCAATTGTGATCTGAGCTCCACCCCTTTCCAGGCAGTCTTTTACAGGCAGTATGCTCCAGGTTATTGTCAAGCAGATAATCCACAGGCATGGCACAGTTACCCTCAAGGAACCTGAGACCCCCAACATTCAAAGGGAACCAGAGCTACTTGGTAGTAGCTCTCACTGTGGTGAGCTGCAACAGCTTGTTGGAGCACATACAGAACCACCTGCCTTGAAGACTCCAGATGACAATGGATGGTAGTCATTCTGGCTCGAGTGCCTCTGAGAGCCTCCACCCTCTCACCTTAAGTGGTGACCTACTGCTTGTAATTCCTAACATTACTAGGTATGTGGATTCTCTGCACCATCTCTACGTCACCCAGAGACAGCAGGGCAACCTCAACTCTGGCCCCACCACTAGCTTGGACAAACTCCTCCCCCATCGCTACCCAGGTCAGCCCCATTGACTTCCCACCAGTGGGGGGCTGCGTCCCCTGCACCTCTGCTATATTGACTATAAGGCGGCATTCGACAACATTAACCGCAATCTACTATGGACAAAACTCAATGATTGGGGTATCCCAAAAGGGTTGTTGGAGCTGTTAATTAATTTACATACAGACACTTGGATTCAGATTAAGGTGGGGGACGGCTCAATGCTGTCAAGGCGGATACAAACAAACAACGGCCTTAAACAGGGCTGCGTGTTGGCCCCCACACTGTTCAACCTGTTCCTGGCGGACTTGGTGCCCCTATTAAACAACTGCAACTCACACTCGCCAAAATTAGGAGGCCTAAATCTACCATGCCTTTTATATGCAGACGACCTGGTGCTAATAAGCCATACAAGAGTAGGGCTCCAAAATCTCTTAAATACGACCCAGAGATATTCAGAGTTAAATGATTTAACAGTGAACCTCGAGAAAACACAAACAATGACAATCAGCAAGAACAAAAACAAGAAAGTCTTCTCGTGGTTCTGGAATAACACCCGCATTAAAGACACGTCGTCGTACAAATATCTAGGTGTGAAAATTGACAGTGGTGGCCAATTCAGCGAACAAAGGGCCAGCATAAGAGGCAAAGGCCTCGCTCTGGCAATCTCTTTAAAAACACTAAACAACAACCTCTCCGGCCCTTCTTTGACCCCTTTACTGAATGTGAAACGTGCCAAACTGCTACCAACGCTGACTTATGGGAGTGAGGCCCACCGAGGCAGAGATGCCGTAACACTTGACAGTACAATCGTGTCGGCATATAGAATCATCTTCAGCCTACCAAAGCGAACCTCCCCAGCACAGATCAGATTGGAGTTTGGTATTCGGTCACAGTTTTTGGCACGACAGGGGGCATATATCTGCTCATGGGACAAAGTAAGGAAAACGACTGAAGGAACGTTGAACGAATATTTATGGAAAGAGCTAGAGCAGACCCAAAACTCACCAGCAGCAAAATATCTGGAAAAGAGCATAGTGAACACTGGGCTGGCAGAACTCTGGGCGTCCCCTGCAGATCACAAATCACTAAATAAACTGGTGAAGAAATCGATCAAGCTTCAGTCATGGGTCGAGGATAAAGCCACCTTATCAAAAAGATCTCATGCATGGATGGTATTAAACACATACCTGACACAAGCCCCCCAGCCTTATCTCGGTCTAGGCTATACGAAAAAAACCAAACTGTCCTTTTTAAGATACAGACTGGGCCTGCTACCATGCATCCTACACCTCCCTCACTGGCTGAGATCGAAAGCAGGAATACTATGCAGGCTATGTGGCATTGGGGCTGAAGACATGATGCATCTGCTATGCTCGTGTAAAGAACTGCAAGAAGAAAGGAAGCTCCTGCTGAAACGCCATTTTATTCTACAGGGTGTACGCACACGAAGGAGTGCAGTGCTAACCTGCTTCTCAGCACAGGACCCTCAGCTGAGCTGCAGCTTCGTGAAATTTTTAAAAGCAGTGGAAAAAAAACTACCAAAAACTGACCCATGAACAATCTACAAACAGGACATATGATTTAATTTACATTGATGAATCATCTATGTTGTAAACTTTTATGAATTTTACGGGAAATACGAATAGGCTAACAGGCCTACAAAGTGGATGAGAAGTACAGAACGGCCTATTGTGGGCGGCAGGCAAAATATATTTTTTTATGTTGAATAGCTTATGCATATCGCTCTATAGTATAGAATTGATCTTAAACGCATGTTTTTTTTTATGAGCATTTTAACTTTCTTATTGTGTACTGTATTGCATTGGTTTTAATTAACTGCGCAATAAACTATAAACTGAAACTTGTACTTGCGTCCCCTTGGGACACTTGGTATCCCTTTGTAATGTCCTTCCCAGTGAGACTCATAGCACCTAGGGACAGGCCTTCCTGCAGAAGTACTGTCAATTATTTTTCTTCTCAGCAGGGGAATGGGAGTAATGACCCAAATAACTATTGTGGGGCCTGTTAGAGAACTCATTGACTTTGTTTTTGTCCCCCCTCATTCTTCTGGTGAGGGCCCTGCAACCCTACTTGTGATTCCCCCCCAGATAGCTTACTGTCAATCAAGTGTTGGGGCCGATCTAGAAAACAATGACTGAACATGCACTCTTTTGCAATCAAACTATACAACCCCTGATTATCCTTAACGTCACTGTCGTTCACCCAACCCTCCACTTTCTTGCAAAATGAATCAGCACAATCCACCCAGGTCTGTGGGTATAGCTTCGGACTGTATCTGAACTTTTGCCTGTACTTGTCTGGGGTCAAACCATTCATTCTGATCGGGGCTTACTTCATGGAGGGATACCTCATCCTGTTACCTTCATCTAGGGCAAGTAGGGTATCCCTCCCCTCAGTAGGAATATGCTTCTGCAGACTAGGCCCCAAATCTCCCTCAGGGATCTTGCACACTTGTAGAGCAATCTTGTAGTGTAGTTCCTTTTTTCCCAATAGGCTCTACGCATTGGAATGACATAAACAGCAGTGTAGACGTAGGACTGAGGTCATCTAGGTCTCTGCTGACTATGTTAGACTTAATTTAGGTTTACCCAGCTAGCTCAGAGTTCACTAGAAACTTTCTCGAATGAACAGGGAGGATTGAACTTCCCTGATTAGAGAAGAAGGGATTCAGTTTCTGACAACCGCATAAACATGACATCTTTGCTTCCTCAGAATAAAGAGTGTATCTCTAGAGTCATGTGAAAACAATAGGCAGCTATTTCACTCAGTCAATCATGCATGCTTAGTTCCACCAGAGTGCAGAGAAATAGAGAGACAGGCGTTTTCAATAAAAAGGTGTTATTTTATTGAGCAGTCTTCTTTCTCATGCAAGAGAAATGAATTGCCATAATTGCAATACTTATCATAAAGTAAAGTGCGTACAGTAAAAGTAGTATTGTGAAATAATACTGTAAAAGCATTGATATGGTTTCTTAGCCATATGATACTTTAAAATGGATAAAATGTATACATACATAAAAACATTGACTAACAAACTCAACTGGTGCTTCTAAGATACGCCTACCCTTGTGTACCTGACCTAAGCATAATACGTGGGAAGGAGTAAGGAAGTTACAGTTTTTAAGTTGGGTTAGGTTTTTGCCAAGTATAGGAATCAAGAATTCTCTCTAAGGTTTTTGATCAGCTCCGTACCTTGGTTCTAGAATGAAGGAGGTCTTGTATCTCGCTTCTCAGGACTCGATCTCCCAGCAACCCGCGAGGGTGACTTGGGAACACCGGAGCTGGATTTCTCGGCGTGAGAAAAGGCAGCTTCTCCAGCGCGTCAAAAAGGGAGGGGCGGTTTCCTTCGGCTCTTGCATCAGCTGGGCTCCGGATAAGTAGATAACCGCTCTGCTCCACACCACTGTGTGTTTGCTTAAGGCAACGTTGGTAAATTTATACCTGAAAGGTGCCAGGTTTGACGTAAGGTTGGACATAAGACGTCACTAAGAACTAACAGTTCTTTCTGGACTCCAGGAGTTCTTGTGCAAATCAAAAGAAAAGCAGGAGGGGGATTCCTGGGCTGCTAAAGGCTTAGTTTGTTTAAAGAACGCGTTGTGCTTTCTAGGAGTCTATGGGAGAAGTCTTGCCGTGCTTTGGACTGCATGGGCTATTACTATATATGGATATGATTCTTATGCCTTTATAAGGATACTATTTATTATAACCACATAAGGGCATGAATTGGGAATATCGAATTAGGGTCCTAGATAGAAATACAATAATCTCATATGCCTCAAACCCTCTATCTCTGTTACCTCCAACTTCATAGTCCTGTACCAGACCCTTGGTAATGCAGTCCTTCTTGTCAGAGGACACTACACTGAAGAAATGCTGCCAACTCTGGACCCTATTTGCCTAGCATTTATGTCCAGTTCTCTTAGTCTTCTCTCTTAAGCAAAAAGGCGCCATGGCCAGTAGTTTTTCCTTGGCTAAGGTTCTCTTACTCTTAGCGGCCTCTATGGAACGTTTCTTTTGCTCTGCTTCCATGGCCAACGTTCTTTCTTCTAAGGCTTTCTCCTTCTCTAATTTGAGGTTAGCCAGCTCAAAGTTTAATTTTCGCTCCTCTCTCCTGTCCTCCAGCTCCTCTGGGAACAGGCCTCTGGATGATACACTGCGCCTTACCTGGGTGGGAACCACTAATCCTGGCAGAATGTTACCCCCCCTGCTCCTCAAGAAGTCCCAGACTCTCCAGTGAGTGATGTCCCAGCTCCTCATCATCATCCAGTTCCTTATCCTCCACTGGGTTTACATTTACTCCAACATGAGCTTCTGCCAAGGCCCTCAGGGACTTTTGCAGCTCCACCTTCCTGATGATGCCCTTTGTAGAAAGCTCAACCCCCTTGCAGAGATCCTTGAGCTTGGCCACAATAGTAAGATAGAGGAGGCCAATAGAGAGCCGATATACATGTCATTCACAAGAGGTCCAATGGCAAGCTGAGGCCCAAGGAGAAAAGGGTGAGGGGCAAATAAGGTGCAGAAAGATACAATCCGTAGTCATCATGAAAATAGGAGAAAAGAAAGGGAAACATATCACAATGTGACAAAAGAGAAGACAAGTTAGGAAGGGAGATAACGAGAGGGAAAGGGGAAGAGGTATAGAAAGTGTGGGGTGGGGTGGAGATTAGTGTAAGTGTGGTTTGAGTTGGAATACAGGAACATTTGGTGTTATTGGAAATACAGATTAAGTACACAGAAATGTGGACTGAGTAGTACACACCAGAGATAGAAGAATTAAAATATAGGTCAGGGGAGCAAGAATATGAGGAAAAAAGAACAGGTTACTGAATAAGTATATGTGTAAAACAAGAAAAGGGCACTTAATTTTCCAACGTCATCCTGCCAATATGTGGTTATTACACATATGGTTCATTTTATGATCCTGAGTCAAGATTATAGTATTAAAAACTGATATTGGAAACTCAAATATGTGGGCTTTCAGTGCATACAGATTTAGACTTTGACCATTGTCAGCATGCCAAAGTATGGTGAGGCGAGAAAACTGTTCGCGTTAATGAAAAGACAAGTGGGTATGGAACCGCGTCAGAAATAAAGCCAACAGGTTTGCCAGGTAGGCGCCAAAAAGAAAAAGAAAATGATCACTCATAATCTTGTGTGGTAATGCACTGATTTAGTGGTGAACAATATGTATATTGATAACAGGTACAAAGGTTCTGAATCGCATCTTACCAAGCTGTGACAACCTCTGAATGGAAAGGTCAAGAATCTGTAAAAGGAATTAGGCAAAAGGGAAAGGGATAAGCAGAAAAGTGACCAACACACCAAAGACATGAAATAAAAGTAAGGATTGTACATGTGTGCTTCTAAAAAAGGGGTTATGAGGTTGTGAGTGAAACATGGTTAACGTAAGATGGATTGTGTCATCTGGGAGAATAAATACAATCCATCCATAGTGAAAATGCAGGAACTGCCATTGGAGAGGGATGTATGTGTGCTCACTGGAGCTATGCAATATAGCACATAGAATTCATCACAAGAAAACTAAATGATCTACCATCGTAGAGGGACCATATGGGTGCTAATGGTGCTAAGCGATATTTGCACAGCAAGCAAGAGGCTCAACAAAGCACCAAGGCTAACAATATGCTCGGCCAATACACCGTAAGCATGAAGGGCCAACAAGGTGCACAAGTTCACCTCGTAAATAAGTTGGTAAAGCTGAGGGTGAGGTATAGATTTGTAATTTGTTACTAGAAAAAAGAAGTTGGGATAAAATAAATAAATCATTATATCAATCTCAAAGGAGTTACTTTTATGCCATGGGAGAAAAGATGCCATCTATTTCCTCCGTGAATAAGAGCAGCAAAGCAATAAGAACACAAAGCGCCTGGGTATCAAAAATAAAGACCCATGCATCTTCGGGGGAGGAAGAGTGAGGAGGGCAAAATTACTGTAAGTTTGTCATCGCTTGGAAATCTGAGACATCCCAAATTAGGATGTGTAGTACAGTCTCTGCTGTATGGTCGTGTGGACAGCGCTCGATTGTCTGCTCTATAAATGCTCTGTAATAGAAACGGAAGGCAAAAGGTGACAGCTGGTTGCCGTAAAGATACAATTTCACGGTGGTAAACCACGGACAAGGTAAATCTGCTGAAAAAGTAGTGGAAGTCTGGAGGCCATATGGGGAAAGGGAAGTAACGTGCATGTTCACTATAGGAACACTATTCGGAAGTTAGAATGACAGTTGTGTGACCTCCTAAAATACAATGCGTGGTCATACAGACTGAGAACCTAGTAAAAGGGAAAAAAACATTGGAATATGAATACAAAAAGAAATGTGTAAAGGGCTGCAGCATGGGAGGTCGTGTGCGCGCTGTTGAATTTATTACGCTACTCTAGTGTTTAGGTTGGTAGCGTGGTCCAGACTCTTTATTTTATACCAGTGCATGGCGTCATACGCCAGCACCAAGGCGTATGTCCAGGTCATGGATAAGCTGCAATGCTACCCCACCTGGGAACATTACATTCCTTCCAACCTTTAATGAAACATAAATACAACATTAACTTTCAATGTGTTACCAGTTCCGGCCATGGCGTCTGCTCTCAGCTCACCTACCTAGGTACGGGTCCCAGTCCGCTGCAGGTCCCTGGTTCTTTACATCATGAATCCTGTAAGACAGGAGGAGGGAGCTGGATTGCTCCGCAGGCAGTATCTTGAAAGCTCTCTTCTGGCAGAGGACCAAGGCAACTTCCTGTGATGCCCTGTCTGCAGGGGACCTCATTGGGGAGCTGAACAGTTCTTCTTCAGGAGCTCCACGTGGTGATGGTGGTCCTCTGCAGCTACATCCGAGTCATCCGAGTAATCCAAGTCATCCGCGGGGTAGGTTCTCTGGCTTGCCCTCCCCTCTTCAGCCATTCTTTGACTTGGGCCAGCATCCACACTTTCAGGGATGGGAATGTTGGGTGTTCCGGCGTGAACTTTTTTTGAAGAAGGATACATTCCGTGTGAGTTCTTCACTGGCTGTTACCATCGTGCCTGTTCGGCGGGTAACTTTCCATGGATGCTGCTCAAACAGGAGGAGGAACTTACTCCCTGGAGGTCTGACTTTGACGTAGACCATGTCCCTCTCCCGAATGGTCGACGCTCTCGCTTTTCGGTCGGCACTGGATTTCTCGTTGGTATTGGTCCTGATGGCTAGGACCCTCGCACTGTCAATTGGGGAAGGGGCCCAGTTTGGGTGATGGGGAATAGTGTCTCGTACTACTCGACCCATACTTGCTGGTCCTGGTGCCCTCTCTGTTGTGAGATGGGGCGTCAACCTGTACTCCTTCAGGAAGCTGTAGTTGACTCTTTCCAGAGGTGCCTCTTTGGCATGTGCAATGCGAAAACCATGTTGAGTGTGCACATGAACCTCTCTACTTCTCCGTTTGATTGGGGCCAGCATGGTGTCACTTTTTGATGCTGTATGCCACAAGATTTGAGATAGTCTGCGAACTCTTGTCCCTGAAAGGGTGGGCCGTTGTCAGTCTTCACCACCTCAAAGATCCTATGGGTAACAATGATCTTTTCCACCTTGGTGATCACCTCTGCGGCCATCTAGCCACCGACAATTTCTATCTTGTGGTATTTCGTGTAGTCATCTATGACCACAGGGTATAGCGCCCGTCAGGTAGATGTCCAAAGTCCATGCTGACACACTCCCATGAATGTCAGGGGTTGTGTTCGGTGATTATGGGGTGAGATCTATCATCTTGGTCTGACACCTGGCACCTTTGGCACGTTCTGGCTGCTGCTCCACCTTTGTGTCATTCCTTGGAAACCACACTTTCACTCTCAGCCGACCTCTTGTCTTCACCCCACCTTGGTGCCCTGGATGTGCAAGATCCACCACCTCTTGGGCAAGGCTTGAATGGATTACTAGCCGCGGCCATCTCTTGTGCTGGCACCCCTTACTGTCAACAGAGAGTTCTTCTTTGATTCTCATGATCGACTCCAGCGTGGTCTTTGCTTGCGGTGTTCACCGGTCCATTGCGATTTGGACTGGGTGCCAGTCATTTGTTTGGACTGCGGTGATTGCCAGCAGCAGACACTCGTCATTCTGGGTGGCTTCCACTATTGCTTCGAGACTCATCAGAAGCGGTCGGGACCGTTCTGTCCTCTGCATCTTCTTCCTCTGCTTTGAACGCAGCCCTCGGGTGCCTCGAGAGATAGTCTGCCTGGTTGGACGACCCAGGTTTGTACTCGACCATGTAATAATATCCTTGCAGCTGTAGGATGCATTTCTCTATCCTCAGGGGGTGCTGATCCTTGAAAGCGGGGTTTGAGGGGCTTGTGGTCAGTAGTAACTGTGAATGTTTGGCCATACACATAAATGTGGAAATGTCGACATGCCCAGTGGATGGCAATCGCCTCCCTCTCAATCTGAGAGTAGTGCTGCTCGGTTTCTGTCAGGGAGCGGCTTGCGTAGGCAATCGGAGCCCAGACTTCATTGCATTGTTGTTCTGTGAGCACTGCCCCTAGCACGTAGGGGTTGGCGTCAACGGCAATGTTGTTAGGCTGGGCCGGGTCAAAGTAGGACAGCGTTATATCCGCCGAGAGTGCTGCTTTGGTGTCCTTGAAGGCCTGTTCTTGGTCGGGCCCCACTGCCACGTGGTAGAGGATTTTGTCAGCTCTCTGAGATGTTTTTTGATGTTGGTCAGATCTGGGATGAAACATCTACAGAAATGTACCATCCCAAGGAAACTTCGCACTTCCGGTGTGTTGGAGGGTGCCGGAGCTTCCTGGATGTCTAGCACCTTGTCAGGGTCTAGGGCCACTCTTTGTCCGAGAATGTGTAGCCAAAAAAAGCATATTTTCTTCTTCAAGAATTGACATTTTATTCTTGCGCAGTGTGAGGCCTGACTCTCGGATCTGTTGGAGGACACTGCAGAGCCTTCTGTGGTGATCTTCGAGGGATGTGGCATATACCAGCAGGTCGTCACTCACATTCAGGGCTCCGGGGAGCATGCTGAGGACTTCCCTAATGGTGTTCTGAAACACCTTGTCAGCTCTTTAAATCTCGAAGTTGAGACGCTTGTATCGTCCGAGGCCAACGTGTGTCGTGAATGTGGTGACGTATCGGGAATCCAGATGTAAGGGCAGTTGGTGATATCCGGAATGCAGGTCTATCTTTGAAACCACACTGCGCCATTCAGCTCCCCCAGAATGTCATTGATGGTGGGGGTGATGTGATAGCTATGTTCGGGAGGTGCATGTCAACACAGATGCGGACCTGCCCTGGCTGTTTTGGTTGACTCGCCACTACGATCAGGGACACCCATGGAGTGTGCCCGCTGACCTTTTCTATGATCTCCTGCAGTTCCAGCGCCTCCAGTTCATCTTCGACCTTCTACATTAGGTGGAACGCTATGCGTCTGTGCCTCAGCACCACCGATTGAATGGACTGGTCATTGTGGAGTGAGACTTCTTTCCCTTTGAGGTACCCGATTCCTTTGAAAATGTCATCAAACTCCTCCATAATGGCCACTAGTTCTTCTTCCTGGACAGCGAGCTCGAAGGAGATCAGCCTTTGTTCTTCTGCTGTCTGCTTATCAGCATTTCACTCCCTTCATCTGTGACGTAGACCGCGGTGGGGATCCTCAGATCCTGGTGCCGAATTTCAGTTTTGAAACATCCCAGTAGCGGGATGGGCGTCTTATGCCCATGGGCGAATACAAAAATTTTGGATTCACGCAACACTGGTCGAGGACTCAAATGGTTGTATACGTTGACGGCCATCAGTTCGTTTGAGGCCCCCGTGTCTATGGTGGCCTGCATGTCTTGGTGGTGAATCTGGACCCAGCACTTTGGGAGCCGGCGTCTTTTCTGCAGCAGTTGTTTTACTGCAAATACGTAATGGACAGGGTAATCACCCGTGTCGTCGTCTATGTCTTCACTGTCTTGCGGTTCTTCGACGGTGTTGGCCTTCTCTCTCTGGGGCTTTGATGACCTACACACGGTCTCGAAATGGTTCATTCTGCCGCAGGCTGAGTACTTCTTCCCTCTCGCCTGGCAGGCCTGCATGCGATGGGGTGTGCCTCCACAATAGCCGCATTCTTTCTTCCTGACTGTCAGGCGCTTGCCCTGGTGTTGGGGAGGCATGGCCTTCACAACGTTCATCTGCTCCGTCTTGATGGGATGGTGGAGAGCGGCCTCCTTTGAGAAGCTATGACCATTGCTAGTTGTTTAGACCATCCCATGGTGAGGATATCTGCCAAGGGTTTGCCGGATTGTTGGAGGATGTTCTCTCTGAGTTCCAAGGAGTAACAGCTTTGTATTATCTGGGCGCTGATTTCCTCCTGTTCATCTTGGATGCCGCACGTGCTGGCCAGCTCTTTCAAACGCCCGTGGAGTGCTTCTAGCGTCTCCTCCGCTTTATGCGTGACCTGACAAAAAATAAATCTTTCCTAGTCTCTGTTTGCCATCAGCTCGAAGTATGCATTCAGAGGGTTGAGCAGTGTTGCATATGTCTTGGGGGTGTTCTCCACCAGCGTTTTGTAGATGTGATGTATGTCTTTGCCTCCGTGGTGGAGGAGCTGTGCCCTGCGCCTGCCGCGGGCCATTCCTGCCCCCTCAAAATAGATTGGAGACCGTCGATCCAGTCCCTCCATTTAGGGGTGAGGGAGGAGGGGGCACAGTCCACCACAAAGGGCTTGATGGCCGGGAATGAAGCCATCCTGACGCAGCAGTGGGATTACCTCATGGCACATGCACTGCCTTCCTACCGTACTGGAGATTCAGCCACCTGGCCCTGGTTGGCTGTGATGCAGCTGGGCCTTGGCACGGTGAACCCTGGTTGCACTGGTCGCTCCTGATGTTAACGTCCACCGGGGGCGCTGAGGGCCAGATGCACATGAGTACAGGCTGGGGTGCTTAGGGCTAATCACAGGCCTGAGCACTGGCTCTGATCTGGGTTGCAGGTTCTCCACTAGCGGCCACAGGCTGGCTCTTTATGTAGCTGCAGGGCCCTTGTTGGTGGTAGCCGGCTGGCCCTATCTGTGGCTGCAAGGCCTTAATCAGTGGTGGCAGGCTGACCTTGCAAGAGGCTGCAGGGCCTTTACTAGTGGCAGCAAGTCGGCTGTGAAAGAGGCTGCAGGGCCTTTACTAGTGGCAGCAGGCTGGCTGTGCAAGAGGCTGCAGGGCCTTACCTCAAGGCACAGGCTACTCACTGTTGTGGAGCACCGGAGCTAGGCATCAATGCGCTGTGATCTTGTCACCGGCGTCGACGCCAGTGTGAAGGGTTGCATATCGGGAGAACGCGGGCGCGCTGCAGCTTCTGAAATAATTACACTACACTAGTGATAAGGTTGGTAGCTTGATCCCGACTCCCGATGCGGGGCCATGCCTCTTTATTTTATATTGGCGCATGGCATCATGCACCAGCACCAAAGCGTACATCCAGGTCATGGGTAAGCTGCAATGCTACCCCGCATGGGAACATTACAAAATTGTCTATGAGAAAACAAATTTGGCCAGATAAAACAGGACAAACAAAGTAAGTGCTCATGTTGCACCAGTAAACATGAGTCTTGAAACACATCCATGACATATATCATAATGCCAGAACAAAAGCTGTTACGTTAAGGGATATGACATAACGGGGATATAGCATACTGGGGACTAATGCGGTAGGAATGAACAGACTAAAGCTAGAACTCATGTTTAAAGGGGTTCTGAAAGGTGACATATGTAAAAAAAATGCCAATACAATATCTGTTGTGAAAAGGATATAACGTAACGGGGATATAACGTGACAGGGCTGTAACATGATGGGGATGTAACGTGACAGGGACTAATGAGGCAGGACAGAGCAGGCCAAAGATAGAATTAAATCATGCTGTGCTAAGGACATGGGTCCTGAGGAGTGACATATGTCAAGATGCCTTGTGGATGCATATGAAAGCCAAAGTTAGATCTATCGAGGTACTGAAGATATGGAAGGGGTTAAGGCTTAAGGGAGAATTGGCTTGGTTAGATTATACTGATCAAGGTACTTGTATTACAGTCTTACAGAAGCAAGAATTTGACCAGTCGGTGGCAGGATGGGGGGAAGAGGCGTTTCCTTAAGTTGTTTTGGGAGAAAGAACAGAAGGTTGGGGTGAAATACAAAGGAAGAAACTGAAATACAGGTAAAGGCATCATGTATGTGGTGGCAATGAATTGAGGCAAGTAACTGGTCATTGGTACAGCCAGAAGTGCATTTCTGCATCCTTGATGAGTCCCATATTCACAGTGTCCATACGCAGGAAAGGTTTGCTCTCCTTTTGTCTCATGCAAAGTTTCCGATTGCCAATCTTGATTGTTGTGACCTTTGTTGAAGTTTGACTGCCAGCACAAATAGACATGCACTCAATTAAAAACAACTTTGCCCTAGCAGTATTCATCCCTACATATTTTAGAGAGAACTAGTCTGGATTTGTTAGAATGCCTCACGTGCAATGACTCTAATAGAAAATAAGTCATATCTGATTTTGGAGGCTCAAGGTGGAACCCAAGGGTGCAATCAATTGTGGGGTCCCATATATTAAGTATGAGCAGGGAGGCTGACTGGTACCAGAATGGAGATTCCTGGATAATAATGGGTAGGGAAAAGTGTTTAAAAATATACTAAAAACATTGTAAACGGTTATATGTGAAGGGCATGTTAATATATTTATAAAGGAAATAAACAAATAATAAGGTAAAGTTTACATATATACATATAAAACATATAAATGAGAAAAATTGTAGGAATATATAAAAAATACTTAACAGATATAGAAATAAGCTGAAAGAAATGAAAGAAGCACATACAAAAAATGGAATGAGATATAAATCTAACATGTGCGCATACTCACACCCAAGCATAAATTACAGAGTTGGATTAAACCTTTGGCAATGTTTGAAGAATCAAAATTTGGCACTCAGCGAAACCAGCTATGTTTTGGCTTGCTTAGTCTCATGCAAATATGTGTGGAGGAGACACAGTTAAGTGGGGTGGCGGTCGAAACAGATGGAGTTTACATTTTAGCTTAAATAGAAAATGTTGTTCTCCGCAAAAACAAAAAAATACAACAACAAGATATCATAGATGGATTTACACTACACTTCTCATTAAAGTAGAACTTAAATTAGAAAGCGTATTTTTAGATGCCTATATGTTCAGCACATTTTGAGGCATTTGCTTCTGAAAAAGATGGCAAATACTTTGAAGGATATCATAGTTGTTAAATTTGTAAGCACAACATTTTAGAGTTCTTGTCTTCATTACTCATGCAATGCGATTATCTGATAAATAGACAGAATTTACCGCCCAGGACTAATCATGATGAGTATAAACTTGTGGTATTAGAAAGCCAGATGAAACGTACAGAATAGTACAGGACCTGAGAAAGGTTAACGAGATAGTTATCCCTTGTTGTCCTATTGTGCCCAAACAAGCAGAGATCTTTTGTCAGATACCACATGATGCTGAGTGGTATTGGGTCTCAATGCACCCAGAGAGTCAAATAATTTTTACTTTCAGGTTCCAAGAGAGAATTCCCAGAAAGGTAACTATTGAGAGAATTAAAATGATTCAGGCAATGGAATCCCCAAAGACACAAAAACAGGTAAGAATGCTCCTAGGCATGGTTGGATCCTGTTGCCAATGGATTAGTGGTTTCTCAGTAATTATGAGGCCATTGCAAAGACTGACAAAAGCAGATATAAGAGACCGAATTTTCATGACAGAAATTGAGCTCAAAGCCATTGAGCTATTTAAAAAGAGTTTGAGTGAAGCTCCTGTTCTGGGCATGCCAGACTTCAACAAAGGAATTGAGCTTCTTGACAAAATAGCAGTGATTAAATGTGCTGCAAATGGAGAGAAAAATAATTATGTCTCAAAAGGCAATGAGCACGCTGATACCATTGTTAAGTTTTGTGCTCAGGAGTGGGTTGCAATCAATGGGGAAAAATTTAATGAACATGTTTCAAGCATCCTCATACTAATCTTTGCAATTCAGACATGGCAAGAATTAAAACATTTACAAGATGAGGCAAATGATGAGGAGAAAAACACATGGCTCAAAGAAGGTTTCAGACAGCAAGAGGAAGATAACATTTGGGTTTACAAAGATGACAGACCTGTTATGCCCAATTGCATGATTGCTGACATGGCACGGATGTACCATGGTCCAATTGAGAGTTTGGGAACCATAGGCTGGGAGGGTGGTTCATTTACAAATATTCAAATAGATCTTTTTGAAATGTCCCAACATAACAAACTGAGATATGTCCTAGTCATCATTTGTTTATTTTCAAAATGGGTAGAAGCTTTTCCAACAAGAAAAATGATACATTTTCTGTATTACAACAGTTGGGAACAGATGTGGAAAAAGAGCAGGCTCATGATCTATTGCCAGGAGACTTGGTCAGGACAAAGGTTCATCAGAAGAAGAACTGTTTGGTACCCAGGTGGCAGAAAGCAAGGCAAGTGATTTCAGTCACGACAAATTCTGTAAAGTGCAGGGGTCTGAAAAGGTGGGTGCATGCAAATCATACCCTTTGTGTACCTGCACCTGATAGCCCTGATGAAGATAGTGAAGACACTGCAACTGATTCAGACTCTGAAGAAGAAATTTCTGAAGAATATCCAGATCTTGAAGATCGACAAGGTGGTCAACATCTGGGTGATGATGTCAATGTGAATGAAACATTGAATGAAGAAGATCTAGAGATTGTGATTCTAGATTCAGAAAATGATGAAAATCTGCTAGAAAAAGAATCTCAAGCAGAAATAGAAGATTCTGAAGCAGAAAGGGATTTAGAAGTAGAAAATTCTGAGCAAGAAGATAATCTAGTCCAGGAGAGTATTGAAAAGCAGAGGAGTAGCTCTGAATGCGGGAACAAGAATTCTGAAACTGGGAAGCTGAAGGTGATCCTTGAAGAAGAGGAAGAATTACCAAGTACCAGCTATAAGGATGATGTTCCTAACGGAGTGAAGCTGCCGAGTAAAGAAGTTCCTAGGTACAGATTTGAAGTCTCAGAAACAGATACAGGCGGGAGTGACGAAGATTCTGAAATAAGAACATTCAGAAAAAGAACTTGGAAAGCTGTATGTATTGAAGTCAAGCCTGTGAAGAAACTCTTGAGAAAAGGTGATGTCTGGCCTAAAGATTTAAAGTTTAAATTTGAAGTGTCAAGTCAGAAGAGTGATTCAGACAAAAAAGAGCAAGCTGAAGAGAAAATTGAAATGATTACCAAGAAAAGCAAAAGACCATTGAGACCAAATGTAAAATACAAGTCTCCAGAATGGGCCTACATAACTATCCCTCCAATAGTTGAGGAGCACAGTAGCAGTCAGGTGGACTTGAAAAAAGAAAATGGTGACAATGACTAGGTTTAGTTTTCTTTAAGTTGAGGTCTATTTTGGCATAAGGCTGAAGAAATTGTGTTAGGGTGACACAAGGTCGAAGAAATTGTGTTAGCTGAAAACACCTTTATGTAAGACGCAAGGTCAAAGAAAACATGTTTTAGAATTTGAAAAAAAAGGGGTTATATATACTATGTACTAATTTTTCAAAAAAAATTCAAAAATTTAAGTTTTTGTTTTTTGTTTTGTTTTATACTACTCAGATTGATATTTGTTTTGTTGGTGCAATTCAAAAAGTAGCTATGCAATTTAAAACTTAGTTACCTATAAATGCATTGGGGTTGGGGATTCAAAGGTGGAAAGGATCCAACTTAGCTGAATAAAGAAAGGGTAAAGGATATAGAATTAGTAGGATGTAAGATTCAATACTAATTATGAGAATTGCAGAAATATAGATGAAATTAGAGTTTAAGTAGTAATCCTGAGTAAGCCTGAAACATGTTCAATAGATAAAATTTTTAAGTAAAATTTTTGGATTTTGTTTGGTGATTTTGAAATCACCAGATGAGGAAGTTGATGGAGCGAGCTTCAGAAATAATTTTATTCTGGCTCGTGAAGTTAAAACTCTCATAACATGAACTAATATATTAATGAATTATTGCATGATTTGTTGTATTAAACCAATTTAGAGTAAAATTCCACATCATTATACAGAACTAATGGACTTTATGTTGCATTTGCAAGTCTGTTTTGTAACACATAACTAATATTGTTTTGTTAGTCCTATGGTCTTTGTCAACACTAATTCGGCTGATTATCTGATGGCATGTGCTTATTATGTGTGCTTATGTGTTTGTCTATGTTGTGTCTGTTTATCCATGTTGTGTTTGTCTATCTTTTTACTCTTTCAGATATATGAAGTCTCCTGCTGGACACTATGAAGAATGGTAGATTTTAAATGAGCTGCTTTTCTGTGTGCTTCTGCTAGGTGACTTATACTAATGGGTTAACATTAGCTATGTAGGTTGGAAACAGAATGACTTTCATTACCTGAATTAATTATTGTTTTGTGTTTGTTCAAATAATAGTTTTCTGAAAAAGTGACGCGAGCTAAAAGTGGCGCAGTGACGCAAGCAAAAGTGGCGCAGAAAATTGATGCTTTCTGAAAAGAGGCCTGCTGATGAAAAGCCACATGAGAAAAACGTATTTTGAAAAGGATGAGAAGCCTATAAACTTTTATTGTGAAAAGTTTTTGAAAAGAACTGCAAAAGGCACTCTGTGGAGAGGTTTGCTAATGTGCCACGAGAAGCTCAGAGCGGACAGGCTCAAGGCCAGGATGTGAGTCGCGGCATTTTTGTGCACTACATGAACAATCTTTGCTACAAAATGTAGCAGCCTAAGGAAGTGCTTCCAGGACTCTGTGCATGAACAATGGCTTTGTGTAAAAGCCTGGACTTGAGGTGGAAGATGTCACAATTTACTGTGGCGTGAGGTGGTTCAGCCAATGGGGAGCCAGAATTCAGCTGATGGTATGTGAAATTAGTTAGTTTAGCCATAGTTTTAGGGTATAAGAATAGGCCCTAGGAGCAGATTTTTGGCTTACGCTTCTTGATTCCAGAGGGACATGTTCTGCTGTCCGATGAATACACGTAAGGAAAGCTGACTTCAAAAGACTTTGTTTTCAGGCGATGAGGGTAGAGACAGAGAGTTAGTTAGGGTTTGGAAATGCTCTTTTTCACTTATTTCTGCTAATGAATGATATTTTCTTGAATTAAGCTCTCTTTATAAATGCTGAATAAAATTTTCTTATGACTTTTTAAAATGCTTGACTTAATAAAGTTCCAAAACCTAAGTTTTCTTGAATATGTTTGAATAAACTTTTAAAATGAGAAGCTGGTCTTGTTTATTGTAGATAGTTTAAACAAAATATCAGATCCATTCGCCTCATGATTCAGCTGCTCTGTTATTTTATGGGCCTGGTATTGATTGGTAAGTTTGGTGGTAGATAGTGACATCATTTATGCAGAATTTTAGTAGGAGCGCTGGATCACTATCATCTCGGAATTTGTGAATTTGCCCAAACTGAGAAGAACAATGTTAGGCCATGAAGTTGGTATACGTGTACCAACATGCAGGGGAAAATTGCTCAAAAATTGAGAAAAATATAGCCACCATTATGAATTCAAAAAAGGGAACCAGTTTCCCAAAGTAGGAAGTTTAAATGAAATTTAAAAAAAATGTAATGGGGAAATGAAATCACCATCCCTGTGGCAAGCTGCAGGGCATAGTAGAATGCACAGGAGTTTGAGGGCAGGGATCAGTCACTGTTATAAACAAAATTGAGGCCCTAACATAGGTGCTCTGTCTCAGAGGCACACATCCTTCGTGTCACAGAGACAGGCAGGCCCTTTTCACACAGGCAGGTCCTTTGACCTAGATTAGCCCTTCCTTTATAACACAGAGCAACAGTGGGCTGTCCCTTATCTGACGTGTGCTCTGGGCACAGAAGACGGTCAATCCTGAATACGTAATCTCCATGTCCAACAGTGACTAACCTACGTCACAACAAATTCTTGGAAACAGGCCCTTTCTCCAAGAACACAAATTCTTGGAAACAGACCCTTTCTCCAAGAACTAATTTTCCTCTGACCAACTTTGCTTCAATCCAAGGCACCTATCTAGTATAAGTAAACCTCCCTTTGCCCAAGCAAAGCAGAGGAGACCGAGACTTCCATGCCGGAGGCGCTGCAACCTGCGTCATGCCACAGCTCCAGCAGGCAGAGGTCCATCACCCATCTGTGGGTGTCCAGCTCGAGATTAGGATGAATCCCCACTAAGGTAATGGGGTTAGACTAAATCCTAGGGGGATTCCTGGCTCTGTAAAGACCTACACACATGCTAGGTACACTTAGGTACATCTAGTTAGGCATCATAGGGGTATAGGCTTTATCTAAATACATTCTGTATTTCATGTATGTGTTCATTACTATTGCAAAATGGTAGAACAATGCCTTTTTATTTAACTGCACTGCTGCCCATAATTCTCTGTCCAACAGTTGTCGCAGCACATATAACCAGTACTAGAATAGCAACTGTACAATACAATTTATTGTAAACAGTACTTCTCTGAGATGAGTGACTGAATGAAAAGTAGTATATTGTTTCCACGATCCTGAGGGATCAGGCTTTTATGTTATGTGGTTGCCAGAAGCTATTCCCTTCTTGTCTTCAAGAAGTTTCTAGTGGCCTCAAAGCTAGCTGGTACACAGTAATTAAGTGTAATATACATAATAGGGGCATACATACCTCAGTCCTATGCCAAGCCTATTGTGTGTGTTATTCCAATGCGCAGAACCTATAAGGGAAATTGGTGCTACACTACATCACAAGCCAGGCCCTGCAGCCAACTACTGGGATGCGTGGGTAGGTGGCACAGACCTTTCCTGAAAGCCCCAAATAGCACAACAAAGAGCTGCCAAACACTGTGCATGGTTTTTGATGGACACACTGGTAAGTGGGATCAGGGCTTAGCAGCTGGAGTTTACACTGCATTAGTTCCTGCACCCTCTGCAGATTTCCATGGGTACATTTTGTCAGGTAAAACCTGACTTAATTACCTGGGAACATGCTATAAATACCTATGCATATTCTAACCATTACTGGCCATCTTGTAATCATGGCCTTAATGGAGTGATTTGAATATGCATGTTTGTAGGAACATTCTGTGAGTGGTCATAATTAGTGTCAGTTTGGTAGTGGACGATTAACAGTGAAAATGCTGGAATTGAGCACCCAGAAATGTTAGTCCGAGAAAAGTCTTTAGAATAAATAGAACAAACTCTCTTTGTCATATT
Organism: Lissotriton vulgaris; assembly: GCF_964263255.1. NCBI lineage: Eukaryota > Metazoa > Chordata > Amphibia > Caudata > Salamandridae > Lissotriton > Lissotriton vulgaris. The sequence goes on from NC_141689.1 coordinate 660,253,363, forward strand.
CACTATTCATGTAACTAAAAACTAATGGTCTTATTTATAGAAGCTTGCTCCACTGGAGCATCATTTGTTTTTACGCTTTGGCGTCATAAGCCTCTCAAGCATATCTATGAGGCCACATGGCTTTGCGTGGCCTCATAGATATGGAATAAGACAAAGCAGTGCGAGTTGATACCATGCCTTACTCTGCGTCAAAGAGGCGTCAAAGAGGCGTTCCATGGGCGTTGTGGCAGGTTTTCCCATGCAGCACCCATCTATTTTGATGCTGCCCTAGATTTACTTAAAACCTTATGCCTCCCCAGAGCAGGTGTAAAGAGGAGAAATATTTGTATTTCTCCTCATACTTTCCTCTTTCCATGTGCACTGTAGAGGAAAACACCTCTCTGGATTGTTTGTGTGCAGAAAGGAGCTCCTTCCTGCACAGAAACAATCCTGCCTGTAACTCAGCAAGGGGTGCCTACATTAGAGCTTGGCAGGAAATTGTGCGCCAGCACAGTTGTACTGCATTTCATAAATACGGCGCATTTCTGCCCTTTAACATTCGCATAGGGCAGAGCAGCAAGAAGACTTGTCCCACGCCTATGCCTCATCAATAAGGCCCTTACTTATTTCTCCAGATGTTTTGTCACATCTCACATATTTCAAAGGTGGAAAGCATTTATTTTTGATTTTTCATTTTATATGTAAACACAGCAATACTTGTTTAACATTTGCTCGTTGCATGCTGTGTTCCAGTGCAAATAAGTGCAAATAGCACTTTCCTACTTCCTTACAATAAAAGCAGCAACATGGTTCAAATGGCTTTGCTATTTGTTTTGTTTAACTTGTGCAAAATGTCTCCAATAACCTTACAGATTGTATTGTATATAATGCTAATTCATTACTATCGGTCTTTTTGTATGTCTATTATTGTTCTCATGAAACACATTTTCTTTGGAGTTCACATCCCACTTTATTGTGTTATGCTACAGTTTTGCTACATGAATATAAAACCGTCACACACAGTTCTATCACTTTTAGTAATTTGCTAGACTCATGTTTCAATGGCCCAGAAGGCGGGAACATAATGCAAGTTAAGTGATCCATATCAGAACGTTTAGTATTCCACTGAGACTGCCTCGCATTTAATATGTTATTGCGCCACACATTAAGTGGACAGATTTGCAAAGGCATGTACTAAGCCTCTGTAACTCAGATTCACAGTGTGGTAAGCCAGGGTTAATAGAGCATAAAGCACTTTGGCAGACTCTGATTCAGAGCAATTACTGCAGGGATAATGGATGGAAGGGGTTTCCCGAACACAGTGCCCTTATTTTAATCTAGTTGAGCAGATAAAGCAATGCGTCCACTACGCTAACAGGACTCATCACACTCACATTAATTTCGATTTTAGAACCATAATTCATTCGATTATGTGGAGTATATATGAGTGCCCATTTTAATTTCTGGATCATGATGGTAAATGTCGGGCAATGGGGGCTCTGTGGGTGAGATTATAATGAAATATAATTGTATACTACCTACTAAAGAAGGCAAATAAATATTTTCAAATTTCACAAACCACTAAATTGATATATTTCAAGACTGGAAATCTTATAACTTGATGATCACCTGTTTTCCCTGCAGGACAATATTCTGTAGTCATTAAAATCACAACAAAATGTGTACTAAGGTCCACAGCCTCGATTGTGGTAAATCTCGCCAAATTTGCTGCCCATTTTCAGAAGTAAAATACACATTAAAGTATCAGCTAGAATATAAGTCGATTTATAACAGTTTTTTTCCTGAATTGTGTCAGATAATACTCAATCGTGACTACTTGAGTTCAGTCCATGATCTTAGAGAATGAACACTCAAAATGCACCTCATTCATAAACGTCTTTGCACCTCCAAGCTGTGTTCACTTACCTGCAAACAAAAGTGATTTCTGAGAAAAGCTCTACAAGCAAACTTGGTGACATTTTGCTCCCATACATTTAATTTGCAATACCTGTAAAATGAGGAAATGTTCTCATTTATTGATATACTTTGGGGCATATTCTCAAGGAGTTATCGCAGAGTTATCAGCACTTTATCGCAGCCAACGTCACGATAAATGTATCACCTCATTCACAAGCTGGTGCTCACAGCCGACAACAGCCGTTTAGCCACAATAGCAGCCGCAAAAAACATCGCCAGAGACGACCCCGGCAACTACCACTAATGAGATGCAGAGTAGGCGTTCCCGTGCCAAAAGTCGCAATACCACTCCGCAACATTCTCAACGACCAGCCCGATCAGCGAAAAGACCACGAAACATGCGATAAGGCGCGTTAGCAGCAGGAAATTAATACCTGCTCTGACCTGGTGTAAAGTTGGACAGCAGCCTGCACCACAAAAGGGAGCCCAGCCCAGAGCCACACCTAAAGAACAACAAATGCCATGGAGCCACTGAATATGCGGGCCGGACACCCAAGAGTGCCACAACACCAAACGCCACCCCCCCCCCACGGACCAACACTGAGGCAGTGCAGACAAACACAGCGATCCTCAGAAAATGCACCAACCTCACAGACCCAACGCCTGAGAATGTCATTGCCCACTACATGCTCAAAGGGACATCCCTCCTCCACATCCCGACCACCATTGTCCACAGGCTGAACGTACCAACACAGCGGACAACCAACATCCCACCTCAGACAAAGCTGCTGGCCGCCGTGCTGCACATGTTGGCCTCTAGTACGTTCCAACCAACATCCACCTGAGACGGATGAGTCACATAGCCAGGCCAATCCAAGTCCCTCACAACAGTCATGGATGACACCATCAGCTTGGTACCCCACTATCTATACTTCCCACACACTGCACAGGAACAGCCGGAGGACAAGCAAGGCGTCTATGCCACAGCTTGCTTCCTGCATATGTCAGGGGACAATTGACTGCACACATGTCCTACTAGTGGCCCCTGGCAACACTGCACACAATAAGCCCAACAGAAAGTGCACATATCCCACCAATGTGCAGGCAATAGTGGACCACCGGTGAATGTACACCAACATCGCCGCCAACCACCCAGGCAGTGTGCATGATTCCTACACCTTCCGACAGTCCATCATCAACCTGCGCAACATGGATGGCACACACGGAAATGCACTGCTCGTTGGCCACTACCAAATGCACACACCACATACCTCAACTCCACAATCATGCAACTCGCAACACAGGAAATACACACATCACAAGCACACATACAACATGCACACCCACCAGACATGACAGCACAACTCAATGTGGAAACCTGGGCCAGCCATGTACATTAGCCATCAACGGCATAGCACCTCAGCCACAGTAGCAGAATGTGGGGAGAGGTGGGAACCAGGACTGTGCGAAGGAGGCAAGTGACCGATGAATGAGAATGTACACAACGGCAAGTATGGCGTGGATGGGCTCGACAGACTGCAGTATGCAGACCACATACATATCTATGTCGACACACACCCCTGGTGTTTGGAGTTTAGTGGGCAGTGGATGCAACAATATAACCCCAGCCAGTTTCGAAGATCGCAGAACTGTAGCTTTTTACATCCCCCCATAGTCGTGAGCGCAGTGGGCTGGCCTGGTGTACACCAGGCCAGTGTAGGGGTGAGAATAAAAGGCAAGTAACTCTGGGCGTGGTCCTCTTCCAGAATGCTCAACGTCTCTGCCAGGGCGGCGCCTCTTACCCCACCACAAGACCGACACCATCGCCGTGAGCGGGGTTGCCTGCGATCATGTGCGGCTGCTGCACCCCGGGATGCTGGTCCCCGAACCAATCTTACCCGCCCCTGTGCACTCAGGCCTCAATTCCCACCTGCCAACACCGGCATGTGTCGAAGAGGGCCCACCATGTGCCGGTGCATTATCCGAGCCCGAGGGCCAGGACCTTGGCAGCCTGCTAAGACCATCCCAAACTCTGCGAAACAGGGCCGCAGTACTCATTGAAATACTCTACCGGCAGGCACAGCGGACAAGTAGGTCACACATTTGGAATTGAGTCTTGATTACACCATGGCAGAGCACATTAATTATGGTTGAGTTTATGTCACTATACTCCCTTTGATGTGGTGCCACCAGGTCTTAGTAGTGCATCACAACCGCAAGATTGTATGGGCCCTCGCGGACTACTGCTCTTGCATACAATTTGAACTGAACATCGATTATCCAAAGGCATTGTACATATAATTGCACGCAGGGAGAGGCGTAAGAGTATGATGCGTTGCATTTCGGAGGAAAAAGGATCATCATTACGGAGGGGATCGAACACTAACGACAACTACCTTGGTGTCACTAACTCTGTGCATCGCGAGCCTACGGCACGTGGCTGAGGGACACTGCTGACCACTGCCTCCCGCCTACACTGTGGTCCAGTACATCACAGAGTCTTCATTTAGCAATGGCGTAGTTCATATTGATGTACCGGCATCATCGCAGAAAGCATCCCCTCTCAGCCCCGGTGTCACTAAGTCTGTACCCAACATTCATGGCAACTCTCTGGTCATACATTGGTGGTGTCTGAGTCTGTGGACTAGGGGGTAGTTTTCATCCTCATGCAGCCGATACCGAATTGGTGGTGGCAACGAGGCTGTCGCTTTCCACTCCTCCATTTGCTGCTTCAGGATAGCTTCTGCCTTCTGCCTCATGCCCTGGATGACACCTTTCACTGTCCCCTGCAACTCTCCGCCACATTCACCTTCAACATTGATGACAACCCGCTCAGTCTGCATGGCCCTACCTCCGTGGACCGCAAGTCACCGTTCCGCGGCGGTGTGCCTGTGCCGGCTGCTGTGCATACGGTGCTACTAACTCTGTGCAGCTCAAGTCAGGGACCCTGTTTGATTCAATATTTGATGGCCTCTGAGATGATGGCATTGTGGTCATCAAAGCCATGTGTCTGTGGCCCTGCGCTGTCCGCTGCTTCCGGCCTCAACTGCTGTCTACCAGGGCTCACACATCCAATCGAGACCTGACCGGCCTGGAAGTGGCATCACTGCAGAAGCCTCACTCCACCAGGACCACCTCCATCTGCCAGAGACAAAGCAGTGGTACTGGCAGACTAAGGGAGTTGCTCGCACCTGTCATGGATGCCATCATCTGCCTGATACCCTGCTCAGCACTCCAGGTGCCACTGATTAAGTGCACCGCAACCCATGGACTGTTACTGATTGAGTAGTGTGCTGTGGAGAGGTTGCACAGCAATGTCACCTCAGGCAGTGTGGGAGACCTGGGAAGTTAATGAGGAAGATGATGCAGGTCTAACACACCCCACTGCATCTGCATCAGGAATATCCCGAAAGGACTCAAACCTAGTCATTTTCATCACATGAGCACGCTCAGCTCTAATGCCCCAACCTCAGTGCACTGTAACTCACGGACACTTCTGTTTGAATATTGGGTGACCTATGTACTTGCTCCGGCTCCCTCCATGTTGCTCACCAGTTGACTCTGTTATGCTGGTGTTTCCTGTTTCCGTTTCACTGGTGTCCACTGTTCAAGTTGTTGCCAGCACCAACCACTCTGTGCGGGCTGGCTTACACTCATCGCACACACATCCAGCACAGGCGTCACTGTACATGTAGCCCTGCCAATAAAGGGGCCGGGCGCACGGGCCCGTAGCCAGTTCAGCATAATATCTGTGTGTGTCCCTGTGGTCTTGTTGTATGCATGAGGGCCCTAGCCCCTACGGAATTAAATTGTGATGTGTACAGTAGATGCAGACATGTCACCACAGGCAGCGGGTTAAAGCCTGGACATGTGGCTTTGTCGTCACCCACTCACTACATAAGGGGAGTGGACTGGCCCGTCATACGCAGAGCCAACATGGGTGAGTGACTGATATTTGCATGCCCCTGGGCGTGGTTCTGTACTGGGAATGTGCATCTGCACGTGTCTCTGTGGCAGTGTGGGTCTCCTTTGCGGGGTGTAGGTGGCCCCTGAAGGGTATTAGACACCCACGTTTGTGATCTAGTTTGCCTTCCATGGGTTTGGACCCCACCCGCACCTGTTCAGCCACCTCTTTTTGGCGTTCTGACACCTGGCATTGGGGTACCATATGTGGGTCGGTGAAGTAATGTGAGCCAGCCGTGCTTGCGGGTGCTTTATGCTGTGTGGTCTATTGCAGGGGCTGGGTTCTCCTCTAAGTAGCTTGGCTGCCCTAGCCCTGGTGGTGGATTGCGTGGAATGTCCATGGGCTATTGTAGGGCGTCGGTGTCGAAGGTATGGTAGTCCTTTCCGGCACCACTGATGTGTGGTCTTCTGTGCTCTGCTGGAGATTTTGTGTGTCCTTCTGCAATGTGAAGGGGAGATGCATGTTGACATTGTGTTGACATGTATGTTGGCGCATTGTTCTTGTTTACCTGCAGAGTAGTATGATAATATACATTGTGACTCTTTTGTAGGTGCAGGATTTAGTTGCGGGACAGTGTACATTTGGACTACATGATGGATTTGAGATTGTACGCGTACATTTCCATCTCACAGTTTCCAGCTGTCAGATGTTGTAGGCCTGGTACTGTGCGTGTGCGGAGCCAGTTGTGTCTTCTGTTATGCGATGTCCGGTTTGTGCATTGTACCACATTGTCGTCAAGGTGGGTGTGCTGTTCTTGCTATGTGTGTGCTGGAGTGTGCCATGGGGATCAGGGACATGATCCAAGGTCATTGTGGGTGTGCAGTGTGCTACACAATGTCGTGCATGTGTGGCATAGTGCCCATCTCCCCCCCCGTCCCCCCAGTCCCTGGTCGTTACTCACCCTTTTAATGTCATGTTAGGTTCTCTCGAGCTGTACCCGTACTCCCTACTCCTTGCAGCATCTCCACACTGATGACTGTGGCCTCCATTTCCTCCAGCTCCTCCTGTGGCGCAGGACTCCTACCTCCTGTTGCTGTTGCTGCCTTCCTATTGGCAGCATGTTTGTGCCTGGTTTAGATTATCACATCATAGCAGTGCTGCTTGGCCTCCTCCATTGGCATCCTCGACACTCTGACTGCATTCCTGGTGGTCTAATTGCGGGTCAGTTGATGGTCGTGTTCTGTCACCTCCAATGCACAGATCTGGTTTTGCTGCGGACTGCACCCTGTCTTCCTCTCCCTCTTCTCCTTGGCCTTCCCCGACCCCGTTGTTCCTTGCTTGTGGTCTGTGAGGGTTATGGGGTTCGCGTTGGCGTCTGCGCTTGGTCAGTGTGCATCCATGTTGCTATGTGCAATGGATTGTTTCTGATGTGTTTTTTCTGTAGCTTTTATAGTGCATTTTCTGCCAAACAAGTGGTATTTGCCGGCCTGTCGCTGTTTTTTGATGCTTTTTGCACCGCCATTGGCCCCATCGCAAGATTGTTTGCGATCGCGTTTCGCATTTTTGCGGTGTGAAGTTGATTTTAACATGGTCATTTGACGCTTTATCTGGAGACTATCGTATGGTACCGCCGTGTTGTGAATGCTTCGTTAACACAGCGTAATTTTCTCATGATAGACTGCGATGTTGGAAGCTGCATTACTTTTGCGATGGTTATCACATGTTCTTGAGAATATGCCCCATCGTCGGGTGAGAATGTGTTTGTTCGATTTGGTAGAAGATGCAGTTAACAATATCAAACTGAAGCGTGTACAATTTGCAGAGCATTTACCACTCTGAAAACGCACATAAAAGTATTTAGCTGAAAGGCTGAAGTGCTTTCCTATGATTTGAATGAGAAGAAAGAGCGCACTACAATATGTATTTCTAAACCTTTGTGTTGAGGTGTCTTTGTGTCCTGTTATTTCTGGCATTGTAATAAACTAACTAACCTTATGCAGTTGTCAGCAGGTTATTATTTATCAAAGGGAATTATTGGCTAATTGACTGATTAATTGAGACTTTTTTCCCCTTTACACTTTCATGCTTTGAGCCAATGGAGTGGGTGTCTAGAAAAGGTCTAGAACTAATGGGCCCGGCCCTTTCACACTGGTGCTGCTATTTTGAAGTGCCTCTGTGCAAATGCATTTGTTTTACTTCTTTTCTCACCAAAGGGAAACTAGTTTTCTCCATCGAATAGCCCCTATTACAGCCACACAGAATTATGGAGTGTTCCATTTCCCTTCCTGCCCAGGGAAGGGATTTACTCCTGCCCTTAGCAGAAGAAAATCTCCAGCCATTTCCAAGTTAGGAAAGGTAAGAAGGGAGTGTATGAATGGTCAAAAAGGACTTGTATGTGAGTGCTTCTCTAACAATGAGAAACATGCCTCGACATGTCTAATCTCTACTTCCTCCTAAGCAGTGAATCCCTGCTTGGGGATCACCAGAGGAGGGTGATCCCCAAGCAGGGATCCATCCACTAGCCACCAGGGATGGGGGAGCAGCCCCTTTGGCCAGGGCTTTTGCTCCCCCTTTTCAATGTATTTATTTTTGATTTTGAGCCCCGCATGGTAGGCAGATGGGCGCAATTATCCCTGATCTGCCCCCATCAGACATCAGGCATTTTGTTATTTGTATAGCTGGAGGGGTGCGGGGTGCCTAGCAGTGACATGGCTATGCACTCATCCAAAGTAAATGGAGAAACAGTCTTTCTGCTCCATGGGGGGCTTATCGGGGTAATTATCCCCTATCTGCCACTTGATGCAAGGGAAAGTTTTTTGTTAAGTATAGGAGTGGGGGCTGCCCACCATGGGCAAAGCCATGCCCCACCCCAACTAAATGAGGCAACCATCTTTCTTCCCCCTTGGTGAACAGATTGGGGTAATTACCCCCAAAATGTACCTAAGGGGGGCAGAAAACCTACTAGACCCCAGGGTTGTTTTGGTTTAATTGAGGGTTGGGGGCTGCCCAGCAGGGGCATGGCAATGCTCCCAATCCAAGTAAATGGGGCAACAGTCTTTCTGCCCCTCAGTGGGGGTCAGATGGGAGTAATTATTTCCAATCTGCCCCCCAGGGAGGGCAGAAAGTCCACTAGATGATAGGGAAAGTTTAAAAAAGAAACAGGCTACTGGTAAGATCTTCTTCCAGTATAAAATACAATGCTATGACACAATTGAACACCTTTCTAACGTTGTATGTGTGCTGTACAAGTACAGCACAGATGCAAAATTAAATACGTTTTGAGAAAAGATATGTATTCCTTAACTTTGCACCTGCCTCGAAGAGGTCTAAGTTGTTGGTGCAAATCCCCATCTACTAATGTTAGTAGATATGAATTTGCATTAAAATTCATAGGAGGTAGTGTGGGAACGGTAACTGGACATAATATCGACTACATAATATCGAATGGACAAAATATCGAGTTAAAAATATCGACATCAACAAAATATCGACTGTAGGAATATCGTTGGACAAAATATCGACTCAAAAAACGAAAAAAAAATATCGTTTACAAAAATATCGACGCAAAAATATCGACCAGACAAAATATCGATAAATAGTCTAAGTAAAAAATATCGAGAATAAGTAGAAAAATATGTAAAAAAAAAAAAAAAGAATTATTATTAAAAATATAAATTGTTGTTTAGGAGCGAGTTGTGGGTTTATAGGGGAATAGGGTGGGAAGTAGTTTAATAATAATTAATTAATTAATATATGTTTGTTAATTTTTTTAATTAGATTCTAATTGGTAATTAATTAATATTAATTATTTAATTATTTTATTAAGTTTTTTGCATATTTTATTAATTAATTAATTGGTAATTAATTAATAATAATTAGTTAAGCTTTTAATACATTTTTTCCATATGTTTTTAATTAATTAATTGGTAATTAATTAATTTAATTTTGTTAATTACATTAATTGGAGTAATTTTATTATAATGTAAATTTTTTTGTTAATGTTAATGAATTAATTGGAAATAAACAATATTAATTAATAAATTCTATTAATTACAGCTAATGTGCTAATATATTTACTTTGTTGTTATTGTAAATTATTATTTAATTGTTAATTAAATATTAATCTTTAATGTTGTATAAAATAGTATTTTTAGCGTTCAGGGTCAGTTTTAAAATCTTTGTTAAAGGGGTATTTTTTTTGGGTTCAGGGTCAGTTTTCAGTTTGTGGGTTAAGGGGTTTTTAAAGAGTTCAGGGTCAGTTTTCAGTTCTTGGGTAAAGGTGTATTTTTTGGGATCAGGGTCAGTTTTCTGTTTGTGGGTAAAGGGGTTTTTAAAGGGTTCAGGGTCAGTTTTCAGTTTGTGGGTAAAGGGGTATTTAGAGGGTTCAGGGTCAGTTTTCAGTTCTTGGGTGAAGGGGTATTTTTTGGGTTGAGGGTCAGTTTTCAGTTTGTGGGTTAAGGGTTTTTTTAAGGGTTCTGGGTCAGTTTTCAGTTCTTGGGTAAAGGTGTATTTTTTGGGATCAGGGTCAGTGTTCAGTTTGTGGGTAAAGGGGTATTTAGAGGGTTCAGGGTCAGTTTTCAGTTCTTGGGTGAAGGGGTATTTTTTGGGGTTGAGGGTCAGTTTTCAGTTTGTGGGTTAAGGGGTTTTTTAAGGGTTCTGGGTCAGTTTTCAGTTCTTGGGTCAAGGTGTATTTTTTGGGATCAGGGTCAGTTTTCAGTTTGTGGGTAAAGGGGTATTTAGAGGGTTCAGGGTCAGTTTTCAGTTCTTGTGTGAAGGGGTATTTTTTGGGTTGAGGGTCAGTTTTCAGTTTGTGGGTTAAGGTGTATTTTTAGGGTTGAGGGTCAGTTTTCAGTTTCTGGGTTAAGGGTTTTTTTAAGGGTTCAGGGTCAGTTTTCAGTTCTTGGGTAAAGGTGTATTTTTTTGGGATCAGGGTCAGTTTTCAGTTTGTGGGTTAAGGTGTATTTTTTGGGTTGAGGGTCGGTTTTCAGTTTCTGGGTTGAGGGTTTTTTTAAGGGTTCAGGGTCAGTTTTCAGTTCTTGGGTAAAGGTGTATTTTTTTGGGATCAGGGTCAGTTTTCAGTTTGTGGGTAAAGGGGTATTTTTAGGGTTCAGGGTCAGTTTTCAGTTTGTGGATAAAGGGGTATTTGTAGGGTTCTGGGTAAGATTTCTGTTCTTGGGTAAAGGGGTATGCTTTGGGGTTCAGGGTCAGTTTTTAGTTTTTGGGTTAAGGGGTATTTTTATGGTTCTGGGTCAGTTTTCAGTTTTGGGGTAAAGGGGTATATTTTGGGTTCAGGGACAGTTTTGGGTTTTTGGGTGAAGGGGTATTTTTAGTGTTCTGGGACAGTTTTGGGTTTTTGGGGTACAGGTGTACAGGGAAAACAAAAATAAAATACATTAAAGCTAGTACAGGAAAATACAAAAAAATATAACATTACATTATTAAGATTTAAATTTATCTAAAAAATATATGTATTAGCACCTTCCAGGAAAGTAGCTAGACTGGAGTTGGAATAGTAAATATCAATTGGTTAGTTTCCAGCACCATCACTGATATTAGCTACACTGGAGTTGGATTAATAATTAATCATTGGTCAGTGTACACCACATTTACTGATATTAGCTTGACTGGAGTAGGTATAGTAAATAATTATTGGTCAGTGTCCTGCACCTTCAATGATATTAGCTTGACTGGAGTAGCAATAGGACATATTAAATTGGTCAGTGTCCAGCACATTTCCATACATTTTTATATTACTGTCTTATAATATTACAAAATAATGCAACATGGATGTTTTGAAAAAAACTTTATTAACCATTTTTGAAATTTTTATTGTGTACTACAATACAATCACAAACAAAAATAACATAACATTATTTTGACTTTTAGTATTCGCAGAATAACACATTAACATTTATATACATGTTGTCAATTATAAAAATAAATTTGTTAACAACATTATTTCAGTTAATATAACATATTCCCATCATTAACTTAGAGTTACAAGTATTTATATTGAAATAAATAAAAAATGTTTTTTTATAAATTTCCACAATTAATATTTAATAATGTTAATATTAAATATTAATATTATTAAATATATATATAAAACATTTCTAATTTTATCAAGTAACATGACTATTATTACATTTGTTCAAGAAATTGGAATACAAATTAAAATATTTGTTGATACATTTTTCAGACAATGTTGTTTTTAAATGAAACATATAAATATATTATGTTGTAAACTTTATAACAGTATAGGGGAACAATATGTTTAATAATAATATCTGGTATTGCCAAAATATTATTTAAGCAATTAGATACTTTTGTTATAGTTAGAAATTATTATAAAACATTTTGTAATAATTAATAAAAATAATAACAAATTTATTTATTATTATTATTATTAATTAACCCCTTCCCTGCTGGCCCGATTCCGCCCCCGTGCGGTAAACAAACGAACAGGGGCGGGTCATGATGAACCCCAGCCGTCATCAGCACACGAGCACCGTAGTGCATGACGGCTGGGGTTGTTTAAGTAGCGTTTTGGTGAAATGTCTTCGTTATAGATGCGTAGTGAATGTTTTAGTTCTAGTGTTATTTTGAGTGTTCGGAAATGTCTTCTTACATGGTTACTGTTAAATGTGAGTGTATTTACAAATGTTATGGGCTATTTATGGGTGGGTTTCGTTATGTCTGTTATTTTACAGGTTCCGGTTCCTCGCATGAAAACTACATGGAAGGAAGCGTGTTTTTTGCCGGAGAAACTAATGTTTGACTTATTATGGTTAGATTTTGACTCTTATCTCCTATTTTTCGTGTTTGCCAGGAGCGGTTTTTACACATTTTCAACATTTTTCGGGTTTTTGGAGGGTTTTGAATTGTATTGATACATTGATATGCGTTACCGTTTTTTAAAAGTTGTGTGTATATCACTTTAAATACTAACGTGTCCACACTACTGTTTTCGGGATTTCCTGGAGCGTTTTTTTAACTTTATTTTCGGGTTTTTGAGGGTTTCCCATATTGGAATTGTCCTATATTGGATTGGATTGTATGGATTGCATTTTGCTTGATTGCGTCTTTCTCATCTACAAAAATTGTAAGTATTTAAATTACAATTTTTATTGGGTGGGAAATGTCGATTTTTATGTAATGTGTATGTGTGATGTAATTATAAACATTGCATATTTGTTAAGAAATAATTTTCCTAATTTTCATAAGTTTGTTAAACAAATATGAACAATTGTTACTTACCTGTAAACAGGTGGTTCTCCAGTATTGGTGTCTTTCATAGATTCACATGCTTGAATATTCCCCGTCGTCGGAGTGGGAGTCCCCCGGTAAATAAAATAGCAATAAATGCTAAATATATAATAATATACAATAAATATATATATACATAATAAGGAAAAACCCAAAAAATGCATACAATAACCATCTGGTACCTAACCAAGAGTTTCCACATAGGAATGCATGGGGAAAAAGAAGTTCCAATGCAGCCTATCCTTGTCATTATGTTAGTCCAAACTGCAGCCAATCAGGCGCCAGCAGCCCTCTAGAACCTTCTCCTCAGAGCTCAAGCCCTCAGATTTTCGTAGCACAAGAGTGACCACAGAGTCTATGAGGAGGAGCGAGCCTCTGAGGGGAGGATGGGAGGGTCGCATGTGAATCTATGAAAGACACCAATACTGGAGAACCACCTGTTTACAGGTAAGTAACAATTGTTCTTCTCCAGTATTGGGGTGTCTTTCATAGATTCACATGCTTGAATATAGAATAGTAAGCAGTCCGTATCCGAACACAAAGTTTCCAGGATGCAATGTATACACAAAAGGTTGGAATCAACAGGTGTAAACCCATGTCATAGAAGTTATAAAACTATATGTATACATAGAGAAGACATGCATAAGACTGGAAACCATAGGAGGAGGGTAGAACAGAGGCTCACCTTATTGAAAAAGATTACGGAGCACAGCTTGTCCCACTGCGGTATCCCCTTCGGCCATGGCACCCAGATTGTAGTGCTTCGTGAACGTGTGCCTGCTGGACCACGTGGCAGCTCTGCAAATCTGATGCAATGGAACTCCGGCAAAGAGTGCAGTCGAAGAGGCCACAGACCTGGTAGAGTGGGCTCTCACTGTAGACTGTAAAGGCTTTCCCGCTTTCTGATGGCAGAAAGCAATCGCCGAAGCCACCCAGCGGGCTACTGTAGGTTTGGTGACTGGTCGCCCTTTTTGAAAACGGCCATAGGCCACGAAGAGCTGATCCGATTTTCGGAACTGGGCTGTTCTGCTGATGTAGAACTTTAAACATCTTTTAATGTCCAAAGAGTGCAGGCGTTGTTCCGCAGGTGATTGCGGATTGGCAAAGAAAGACTTCAGTATAACAGGTTCATTAATATGGAAGTCTGACGGCACTTTTGGAAGGAAAGTAGGATTAGTGCGTAAAAGCACAGAATCCGGTTTGAACTGTAGAAATGGTTGTTTAATCGTGAAAGCATGCATATCACTCACTCGACGTGAGGACGTCAGTGCAAGTAAAAGCGCAACCTTCCAGGTGACATACTTGAGATCTGCGCTATGGATTGGTTCAAACGGAGCAGTCATTAATTGTGACAGGACAATGTTGAGGCGCCACTCTGGAGGAGGACGCCGAACTGGAGGAAAAGTCCGAAGAAGTCCTTTGAAGAATTTACGTATCAATCTGGATGAGCATAAGGAGGCGGAGCCATCATGGCGGAAGCGTGAGATTGCCGCCAGAAAAACTCTTAAAGTAGCATGTGACAAACCCAACTGAGCCAGATGGAGAAAGAAAGGGAGGAGCTCAGCGGGCGTGGCACGCAAAGGATGTACTCCGGCGTCTGCACACCAGTGGCAAAAGCGTTTCCACTTCAACTTATAGGTTTTTATAGTTGATGGAGCCCTGGCCTGAGCGAGGATGTTACGACACTCCTGAGGGATGCTTAGATGTGCAAATTCACAGTGCTCAGGTTCCAGGCTGACAAGCTCAGGGAAGAGGGGTCCGGATGGTAGATTTGACCCCTGTTCATGGAGAGAAGATCCATTCGAGGATGAAGAAGAATGGGTTTGCATTGAGACAGGAGTAGCAGCTCTGAGAACCACGCCTGTCGTGGCCACCTGGGAGCAATCAGAAGGATGCGGCAAGGCTCTCTCCGCATCTTCCAAAGTACGCGAGGCACTAGAGGGATCGGAGGAAAAGCGTAGGCGAAGAGATTCGACCAATCCATCAGAAGGGCATTGCCTTGGGACCCTTTGTGGGGATGCCAGCTTGCGTAAGCGGGGCATTTGCGGTTCTCTGGAGTCGCAAAGAGGTCGATTGCAGGGAATCCCCAACGGTGAAAGACCATATCGAGTGTTGGCTGGTGGAGTTCCCACTCGTGGTTGGATGATCGGGATCTGCTTAGGGAATCCGCCAGGAGGTTGGACAACCCCGGAAGATGTACTGCAGTGATTTGGATTTGATGATTGATGGACCAGTCCCAAATCGCCTCTGCCAGGCGGGATAACACCGGAGACTTCGTTCCGCCCTGCTTGTTTATATAATGCATGCAGGTCGTGTTGTCCGTTTGTATGAGAACTGACTCTCCCTGCAGCACTGGTTGAAATGATTTCAGGGCCAGAAAGATAGCCATCAGCTCCAACTTGTTGATGTGCCAGGTCTTTTGATGGAAAGTCCATTTCCCTTTCACGGACAGGTCTTGGAGGTGAGCTCCCCAGCCCTCCAGGGAGGCATCCGTCGTCAGTGTTAGATCTGGGGTGTTGGACAGAAAAGACGTGCCTGCTGCTAGCTGGTGTGGTTGTGCCCACCATCTGAGCGCCTTCTTCATGGGAATGGTGATGGAGACCTGATCGTTGAAGGAACCGGTGACCTGACGCCACTGCTTGTCCAGAGCCTGTTGGATAGGTCGTGCTCGTAGTCGGCAATGAGGGACAAGAGCGATGCATGACGAAGCCATCCCCAAAAAAGACTTCAACAAGCGGACTGAAACGCACTTCTTTGCGAGAAGTAGCGAAACTAGCCGGAGGATCCTCTGTTGACGTTCCCGGGAGACAAATGCTTTGGCTAGGTTGGTGTCCAACGTTGCTCCTAGGAAATCTTTGCAAGTTGTTGGCTGCAATTGAGATTTCTCCAGATTGATGGACAGACCCAAGGAACGGAATACTGTCTGGCAGATTGCAGTATGATGTAGAAGTTGTGCGCGGGATTGTGATTTCAGAAGGCAGTCGTCGAGATATGGGAATATCTGGATGCCTTGGAGACGAAGAAAAGCCATGACCGGAGCCAACATTTTTGTAAAGACTCGGGGGGCTGAACGGAGGCCAAATGGAAGGACCCTGAATTGGAAATGAAGGTGCCCCACCTTGAAGCGCAGGAACTTGCGATGAGCCGCTAGAATTGGGACATGGAAGTAGGCGTCCCGGAGATCGATGGTAGTCATGAAATCTCCGACTGAGAGCAAACGCAAGATCTCTGTAAGCGTGAGCATACGGAAGGTCTGGTCCTTGAGATAATGATTGAGTGCTCTCAAGTCCAGTATTGGTCTCCATTCTCCGTTCTTTTTGATGACGAGGAAAAAACGGGAATAAAACCCCTTCCCTCTCTTCGACTTTGGCACAACTTCCACCGCACCCTTTTGAAGGAGAAGGCGAACCTGATGAAATAGTTCTTTGAGGTGCGGAGGTGGTGGTCCGGAAGGTGGCGTTGGAGGAGGTACCTCGACAAATTCCAATGCATGGCCTCTCTTCACAATGTCGAGTGCCCAACGGTCCGTAGTAATGGAGGACCATTGAGAACCAAACAGAGAGATTTGACCTCCAATTCTCCGTTCGACAGAGGAGTCATTGACGTTTGTTGGATTGACCTCTGAAATTAGACTTCCCTCTGTAAGTTCTGGCAGGCTGCTGACGGGAAGACTGCTGGCGGTTACCGGTGTAACGCTGGTTACCTTGGTTGAAGGACCGGTATTGACTGCTTCCTCCACGAAAAGTGGACGTAGTGCCACGTCCTCGAGCACCCCGAAAGGGCTGCTTCTTAAACTGAAGGGTACCCAAAGCACGTGCAGTGTCCGTGTCCTTTTTAATGGATTGTAGCGCTTCATCAATATGCGCTCCAAATAATGACTCGCCGTCATATGGCATATCTAGGATTCGTGCCTGAACTTCCTGCCGAAACGAAGTCGAGCGTAACCAACCCTGGCGACGCAGAACGGCCGCTCCAGCGAGCTGGCGAAAACCGGTGCAGGCTACATCCACTGCACAATCTATAAGTTCTTCTGCCGTCCTCTCTCCTTCTTGCAGAATTTTCTGTGCTTCTGCCTTGGAAGCATCTGGGAGTAACGCTATGTAGGCGGCCATGTCAGCCCAAGCCTGACGATCATAACGGCCTAAAATAGCCATTGCGTTAGCTACTCGAACTGTTGTAGAGGACATGGAGGAAAATTTTCGCCCAATAGCATCCAGGCGACGGCCCTCACGGTCCGGAGGAGCAGTGATTGTAGACGCCGGATTCTTTGAACCCCGTTGAGCTGCCTGCGTGACGACAGAGTCGGGCTTAGGTTGACCTGTAAGGCATGCTGGAGATCCTATAGGAGCTTTGTATTTCTTTTCTAACCTTGGCAGCTGTGCTGGTAAAGAGTTTGGCGTCTTCATTATTTTCTCCCCTTCAGACCAGATGAAATCTATAATCGGGACTGTGTGGATCTGTTTCAAGGGCTGGTTTTTGAAATCGTATAGGAAACAATCTTCCTCTCGGTGTGCTCGTGGCAATTTGAATCGCTGTGCTGCCCTATCCATTAACTGGTGGAAGCCCGCGATGTCTACTGGAGGAGAATCCGCTGCAGGCACCTGAGAAGGAGATGGTGTTTGAGCACGATAGTCATCCCACTCCGCCAAATGTTCCTCACCATCCTCATCTACTTCAGAAACTTCACCATCTTCACGCTCTGGAGGATTCTCGTCATCATCATCCTCTGGATAGATGGTAGTGTGAACACGAACTGATGTAGTTCGGTGAACAGTTACAGGCGACGTTGGTTGAGGAGGAGCCAGAACCGGGTTAGAAACTGGATTTATTACTGATGGGACCGTTGTAACCTGTGGCGTTGGTGGGAAACGCCGATTGTAGTCTTCCAACATACTTTGGAGGTTTGATATCATGGAGATAGGCAACATCGCAGTTGGAATCTGAGTGTGAGTTGTTTGATGTTGGCCATAAACATCTTCCTCGTCGTTACTGAAGTCTTGGCACTTAATATTTAGATCCGAAAGACTGTGAGCTTGGCCATCAGACTCTTGATCAGAATCAGTCGCAAACAGCGGAGATGGAGGATTAATCATCTCTTGCTCTGTAAGAGTCTCGAACTGTGGTTTGCTGGACTGCAAGGGCAAAAGAGGCATTGTAGCAAAAGAAGAGGCCGGCGTCGAAATAGTGTCCTGCGTACGCGTCGACGGCATGACATCAATTGACTTCTGCGATGGGATCGACTTGGATGCCATCGTCGACGAGGAGACCGTCGACGGAGCAGTCTTCAGCGGTATCGATGGAGTCATCGTCGACGGAACCTTCACTTTCAATGTCTTCGTCGACGGAGTCATCGTCGACGGAGCGGTCGTCGACGGAGCGGTCGTCGACGGAACGGTCGTCGACGGAGCAGATGGAACAGGTCCCCTCGTCGACGGGATAGCCGTCGACAGTGCGCTCGTCGACAAGAGCGTAGACGGAGTCAAAGCCTTCACACCTCTAGTCGACGACGACCGGGTCGTCGACGAGTGAGCTTTTTTCGTCGATGAAGATGAAATAGGAATCACAGAAGACACAGTCTTAGAGCTGAGAACCACTCTCATCGACGATGAAGACGTCGACGCTAAAGCCGACGACGATCCAGAGGCCAGCGTCGTTGTGACTGTCGTCGTCGATTTGGAACCAGAGACAGCCATTCTCGTCGACGGAGTAGAAACTCCCGTCGTCGACGGCAAATCCGTTTTCCTCACAGAAAAACTGGACTTTGAAGCAGAAGGAGCCTGAGAGCTTTGTCTCGTGGGCCCAGACGTGGTAGGCAAAGGTGAAGACACCGCAGGGGTCATTGTGAGGGAAACTTTCCTCTTTTTAAGAAATGGTGAAGGCACCTCCTGCACACTACCATGTTTAGAAGCTGCTTTAGAACGGCCTGACCCAAGACTTTCAGCGTCAGAAATTACATTATCTTTGTCTTTAAGCCTCTGAAGCCAGACAAGTAAACGGCCTTCTCTGTCCTTTTGAGTTTTCTCTGAGAATTTTCTACAGAGTTTACAGGTACCCACTTCATGGTCCGGGTAAAGGCAGTAAATACACTTACTGTGTGGGTCATCATGAAATAATCTCAGCTTTCCACATGAGGAACAAGCTCTGAAGAGAGACTTCTTACTTTTTGGAAGAAACTGGAACACTTGAAGAAAGAAACTGAGCAGAGCTCAGGGAGACTCCCTTACACACGACGTGCGGTAGAAAATCTGAGGGCTTGAGCTCTGAGGAGAAGGTTCTAGAGGGCTGCTGGCGCCTGATTGGCTGCAGTTTGGACTAACATAATGACAAGGATAGGCTGCATTGGAACTTCTTTTTCCCCATGCATTCCTATGTGGGAACTCTTGGTTAGGTACCAGATGGTTATTGTATGCATCTTTTGGGTTTTTCCTTATTATGTATATATATATTTATTGTATATTATTATATATTTAGCATTTATTGCTATTTTATTTACCGTGGGACTCCCACTCCGACGACGGGGAATATTCAAGCATGTGAATCTATGAAAGACACCCCAATACTGGAGAAGTATTATTTATAATTGATTACAAATGTTTATGAAATGTAATTTTACCATTATTGTAAGAAGACAGTAGTATATTTTTTGACATTTTTATAGTAGACTTTTAGCTATTATTGACAGGTATTCTAATCCTCTAGTTGTAGGATATAGTGTGACTTGACTTTGCAGTAGTCGGAACATTTGTTTAGTTTGTTTAGTGAGTTTTGGACCTATTTGGGACACAGATTGTTCCATTCTTAGTTCCTGATAGCTTTGTTCTTTTTTCAAAGCTTCTAGAAGGTTATGGAATGTGGGTTTGCCTCTGCTTGTGGTTGCTTGGAAAGCATTATGCCACCCTTCTACACTGTTGTTTGTTTTAGCCTCTTGGTTTAAAGTACTAAGATAGACATTCCACCAAGGGATTTGGAATTTGGGTTGGCGTCGATGTCCAGATCTGTGCAACCTTCCCACCCAAGTATCTTCGAAATAGTCCAGTAATGGGGTTAGTTTATCTTCATTCCTCTTGTAATATGTGCTGTCAATTAATAAATTGTAGTGTTCCGCTACATCTGTAACAGGGACGTAGGCCAGGGCTATCAATTTTTTTACTTGATAGGCAAAGGTGCTATCTGTTGAGTATAGTATACTTAATGTTGATTTTTGGAGATGCCTCCATATGCTCTGATTAAAATGATAATAGCAACCCTGGATTGCTGTGTGGGGAAAGGTTCTCAAAATGCTATTAATCATAGCTAATTCGAAATCAATAATTATTTTTTCTGGAAAATAATTATTGATTTCAGTTTTGAGAACATTTAATATTTCTGTATAAGTGTTTTGCTGTTTGTTGCGTAGCAAACAGTAAATGAAAGGTATGTTAGAGTTATGGTATAAACCGTGGATGGAATACAGTTGATAAAAAGGTTTTGGGCATGGTTTAAATGTTCCATCCATCATCCATTGGGGGCACTGTTGGATTTTTCTTAAATTACTTGCAGTTGCAAACATAATGATTCTGTTTGTACTGCTTTCATTGTCAAAAAGGATAAATTTGTCTTTATTGTGTGTGATGGCCATTTCTGGTGAAATAATAATTTCCTCAAAAGTAGTTGGGTTGGGTTGGATTGTGCTAGTGAGTCTTTTAGTGCGTGCAATTGTGCGTTTCAGGGAGTCAATAGAGGGTAGTTGACCTGAAGCATGGGCTAAGACTTTTACAAGTTCTTCTTTAAGGATTTGTGTTGTTGGTTTATCACTTTGTGTGCTAGCAGTTTTAATACTTTCTAAAGCATCTCTTATTTCAATTTCTGTGACATTTGGGGGATGATTGTGTTCCCTGGTAAATAACACATTAGTTTCCTCTGTAGTAGCCCTCCCATAACATTTGTTGGAGTAATATTTGGTACACTTCCAAAAAACATTTCTACCACTTTGTCTTTCCTGATTATACACATAACCCATGTAACATAATAGTAATTTATTTTTCTGTGATATAACAAATTCTGCACCTTCAGTCATTTTGATTTACTTGTTCTAGGAAAGAGTAGAAAGAAACAAAATAAAAACACATATATTTCACTTTGTGGTGCTAACATCATTAATGATGTATTTATACTTACAGTTACTCAAAGTAGTAATCACACATGCAGAACAGTATTTTGAAGGATTTTCTTGTATGTATTTCTTTATTTACTGTTGGTATGAAAATATAGAAATGCCATTTTAATGTTTACACATAACAAACGTTTTTCCTACAAAAAAGCAGTTGTCAATTTTGCTTACTTGTACATTTGATGTAAACATTACATATACTTACTTGTTTAAATAGTAGACTTGTAGTAATTGGTGGAGTACATCAAGGTAGTAAAGTTCAGATCTGTAGAGAAGATAGAAGAAATAAATGAAAATTATTATATTTAATATTTTGAACCGTTGGAAAATGGAAAATATTTAAAAGTATACAAACTTCTAAATAAGTCGTTTTCTTTGCTGTAGGCAGAATAGCTGTATGATGTATTCAGAATATCTGTAGAGGACATAATAAATATATAACATGTTGTTAAGAACATAGTTTGGAAAGGGGCGACCACTCGGTCCCCCCGAACGTATGGCAGAGTGCCTCGATCCCCCCGGGAAGCCATTTTGGGCGGGAGGCGCGTCTCGGCTGGTATGTCCGAAGCGGCGTAGCCGGGGCGCGCTTTTTCCCGCCCTAGAGTGGGCTGGCCTAGACACTGACGCGGCCGGCCACGCCCTCGGGGCAGGCAGGGGCGGGTTTACGCCCGCCCTGAAGATGGATAAAAAGGGACGCAAGACCAGAAGACATCCTCTTGTTCCTGTGCTCTGAAGCTGCACCTCCTCGCTGCACGTGAGCTCGAGACGGAACGAAGAGCCAATTTTGAGCGTTTTAATCGTTCTTGTTTGTTTTACAGTTACTTTGTTGGAGAATGCCGAAGAAGGTGGGAAAGCGCATGACTACTGACCAGATGCTGCGTGTTCTCATGAAGGAGATGTCCGAGCTAAAGAAGCGGGTGGACAAGAATGAGGAAGGGGGTCCAAAACGTCCTTTGGCGGGAGCAGCCCCGGGAGGGAAAAACAAGAGGCCCAGGAGCGGGCAGCGGGTGAAGACGTCCCGGGTCCCAGTGCCCCGCTCGAGGCTCCAACTCCCGTGCCGGAGGAGGGGAATCCGATTCCCGTTGTGGTCACCCCCGTGTCCGAGGATGATATGCCGCCCGAGCTGGCAGCACAATTGGCAGCGTGGTTGGGTAAAGGTAACGAGGGCGCCACGGCTGTCGATGCGCAGGCGCTGATAAAGCAATTGCGTGAGAAACGGGAAGCAGCCAAGGTGCCCGTGCCGGCTGCAGTAGGGGACAAGACACCAGGGACGATTGCGACCACAGAGGCAGCGTCAGGTGCAGGTAAGCGGCCATTGCCGATCGCGAGGGATGAGGCAACACCCTCTCGGAGAGAAAAGTTGGGGCAACATGTTCCTTTGGCAATTAAGGAAAAGATTTGGGCGGGGGAGTATGTGAACATTTTCTCATTGCTTGTTGATCATTATGAGGTAGAGCATGTAAAGAGTCAGAAGGATCTCATGCATCCGAGTGTTTGGCGCGCAAAAATGGCCGCCTTTAAAGTGAATGAGAATATCGGCAATTGGGGCAATGCTTGGGGAATCTTTACATCAATCTTGGGGGAACGTAGACCTGAGTTGCTTTCCGAGTTCCCAATCTATCAATCACGAATCATGGGGTACTCGACATCGCACCAGGGTAATCATTGGTTCTGTTACGATAATCTGTTCAGAAAGGAAAAGGAGCATAATAAAAGTTTAACCTGGGATTGTTATGATTCCTTGACTTGGGATAAAATGAAGGAGTCAGGAATGTTGAAAATGCCGTTGGTGGGAAGTAATGTTGGCGAATCCTCCCGGCAATATGCGGGGACGCCCTTTCGATCAGGTACGGGTGCCGACGATTACTCGAAACCTGCCGGCAATACCGGAAAAAGGGGTTTCTGCTTTAATTACAACAGAGGTAAATGTACTAGACCCCAGGGATCGTGTAAATTCAAACATGAATGTAGTGGTTGTGGGTCGTCCCATCCTGAGTCCTCGTGCAGAGCCAGAACGGGTGATAATGGGGGGAGAGGAGGTGCCAAACAGGTCTAATATAGTCCGAGGGGCGCCTTTACCTACCCCGATTGATACCCTGGCGATGATTCCCTGGCTCAGTGAATACCCGGATCGTACTTCTGCTGGGGTGCTGCGGAACGGTTTTTCGTATGGTTTCCGCATCCCGGTAGGGGACTTTCAGGGTGTGGAAAAGTGTAAAAATCAACTTTCCGTCCTGCAGCATACGACCGTAGTACAGGATAAGATCCGGAAAGAGGTGACTCGAGGTCGGGTCGCCGGCCCGTTTAGTGTACCCCCGGTCCAGAATTTTGTTTGTTCTCCCTTAGGGGTAGTCCCCAAGAAAGACCCCGGTGAGTTCCGACTGATTCATAATTTATCAGCTCCGCGAGGTCTTTCCGTAAATGATGCAATCGATCCAGAAGTGTGTTCGGTGCGGTACGCATCCTTCGATGAGGCCGTAGCCATTTTGAATCGCCTGGGGCCCGGGGCGCTGATGGCGAAGTCAGATATCGAGTCAGCGTTCCGATTGCTCCCGGTACACCCAGACGACCAGCGTCTCCTAGGATTCATGTTTCAGGGTTGTTATTACATGGATAGGTGTATGCCAATGGGGTGCTCTATATCCTGTGCTTATTTCGAGAAATTCAGTAGTTTTCTACAATGGGTCTTCACAAAGAAAACAGGTTTCCAAGATGTAATGCACTACCTTGATGATTTTCTGTTTCTTGGGGCAGCCGGGGATCTCGAATGTGGCCGGGCCTTGGCCGAATTTTGTGTGTTAATGAAACAGTTTGGGGTGCCGTTGGCGCCGGGTAAAACAGTGGGTCCTACGACTTGCCTCGAGTTTCTGGGGATCGAGTTGGACTCCATTGAAGGGTGTTTCCGTTTGCCAGCTGAGAAAGTGTTGAAGTTCAGGGCTGCGCTGCAAGTGTGTATAAATGCATCAAAAGTTACGCTGCAACAATTACAGCAGTTGGTGGGACAGTTGAATTTTGCCCTGAGGGTAATACCAATGGCCCGCCCCTTTTCCCGTTCAATTGCCCAAGCGATGGTCGGCCTTAAAGAGTGCCATCATCGCACGAGACTATCGGCCGAGATCCGCCAGGACATGCGTATTTGGTTAGCATTTCTGGCGGACTTCAATGGTAGAATCGTCTGGAATGAACCAGCCGTGTCTTCTGAAGAGCTGGGGCTATGGACAGATTCAGCAGGAAGCATAGGGTTTGGCGCCATCTTCGGCACGAAATGGTCGGCACAAAGATGGCCGACATGGTGGCATGAGAATGGTCTGACGAGTAATATTGCTTTCCTGGAACTGTTTCCCATCTTGGTGGCCTTGAGAACATGGCCCGATGGGTTCAAAGATCACTCTGTCATATTTTGGTCTGACAATATGACCGTGGTCGAGTGCATCAATAGTCAGGCAGCACGTTGTAAACTGATTTTAAGACTGCTTAAGGAAATTGTTTTACTATGTATGCAATTGAACGTGCTATTCAGAGCAAAGCATGTTCCAGGGGTGATGAATCAGGCGGCTGACGCACTGTCTCGTTTTCAAATGCAGGCTTTTTCGGGTTTCCTCCCCTCAGCGGACCCAGAGCCGGCACCCTTTCCCGAAGCTCTCTGGTCTCTCGGTGCCCCGAACTTCGTCACCTCGTGGGAGAGAGTCTAGCACCAAGGACGAGGAAGGCATACGAAGGGGCGTTTCGGGCCTATTTAGCCTTTTTGGGGAGTGATAGAGAGCGACTTTGGGGTCACGAGGAATGGGTAGTGAATTTCCTGATGTCCTTACGTAGGGCTGGGAAATCGGTGGCTACGGCCCAGAGGCATCGTGCTGCCATTTCCTTTGTTGCCAGAGCACACGCTATCCAGGACCCAACAGCGTCTTTCGTTGTACAGAAAGCGCTGCGTGGGTGGCAACGCCTTGAGGGTCGCAGAGTCGATGTAAGGCGCCCGATAGGTTTGGATAGATTGTCCCAGTTGTTGGCCACACTCCCGGCCACATGTTCATCTCAGTTTGAGGCGGTGCTGTTCCGAGCCGCTTTTACGCTAGCATTTCACGGAGCAATGCGGGGAAGCGAACTAGTTGCAAGGAACAAACTGGATGTGGCAGGGGGTTTGTGCCAGGAACACGTTCAGATCAGGGGAGAAACAATGACTGTTTCCTTTGTAAAGTCCAAGACTGATCAAGATGGGATGGGTAACTGCGTCATCATACGCAGGATTCCTGGGTCCTCCATATGTCCGGTAAAGTGTTTAGAGGATTACCTAGCACGAAGGGTGGCATCATGGGGGGGGACTTTGTTAAGACACGCTGACGCCACCCCACTGACGAAATTTCAGTTTCAGCGGGTGCTTGCGATGTCAATTGCCGCTGCGGGCTTGAACCCGGGCGAATTTGGGACCCATTCCTTTCGGATAGGGGCTGCTACGGAAGCTACAGCCAGGGGTCTTAATGTTGAGCAAGTGAAACGAGTGGGGCGTTGGTCCTCCAATTGTTATAAAAGATACGTGCGGTTGCACATGTTGTGAAGCTGTAATAATGTACTCACGCTTCTTGTTTTTGTTTGGTTTTCAGTTACGCAAGCCTACGAGGCGGGGCGGACTATGCAGTCGACCCTACACCGGGCCAGCGGTCAGACATCACCGGCTGTGAAAAAGGAGGTGTGGGTCGTGGGCCACTCATACGTGAGGCGTGCCGCAGACGTATTCAAAGCAGGTGACATGATTCACGTAGCTGGGGAATACGGGTACAGGATGTCCTTCTACGGAAGGGGCGGTCTCTGTATTGACCAGTTCCAAACATTTTTCGAGGGTTTGTTAGGGCGGACAAGGTCACCGCCGTCTATAGTTATAGTGCATGTTGGGGGCAATGATTTGGTCACCATCGGTAGACGACTGCTCCTGGAGGCAATGCTTTCCACTGTAAGTTGGTTGGCGAGGAGAGTTCCGGGGTGCACGATTGCATGGTCCCATTTGATTCCACGAAAGGTGTGGCGGGGGGCTATCTCTATTCCTGCTTTGAACCATTCTGTTAGAAAGCTTAACAATAAAGTGAGTAGGTTGTTCCGTTCCAGGACATTGCATTCTATTTCTCATAGCTGTATTAATGATGACAGTATGTATTTGGGGGATGGTGTGCATTTGTCTTGGGTGGGGAATGAGTTACTCTTAGGAGATTTCTTAGCATGGTTAAAATCGTTGAAACATGACCTTTAGGTAGGAGTTGTGTGGGGGGTCCGGATAGCCGGTCAACTATCCGGCCTGTGGCGGTAAGGTCATGATCGGTGAGCACTAATTGGAAGATCCCTATGAGTGGGCGTCACCCAACACGGATGGGAGCACTCGGGGGAGGTGGCCTTTGGCCCCTCAACGGGTAGGCGGTCCCTTCTAAGGATGGGTCGCCGAAAGAAGAGGAAAGGCGGTCAAGGCCCCTTCCTGTGTAGGAGGGGTTACAGCCCCCTCCTGGGGAATTTCCCGGGGCCAGTGACATCTGCGACGGCAGATGCGGTAAGTTGTGTGGGGTTGGGGGGAGGTCTACGATACCTTCTAGATACCTCACACGAGTCTTCGAACGACCTTTAACTGGCGTCGAGTTGATAAGTGCCCCCATCAAGTCAAGGGAAATTGGTAGTAGTTGCACTTGAGTACGCCTCAGTGCTGTCGCCCCTCCCAAGTGGGGGGGGTATGTCTGGTTAGGGATCTTGACACCGGTTACGACCTTGCCGTTGGCCCTTAAACGTTAGGATGTACAATTTCAATATTTCAAGTAAATGTTTTGTAGGATGTTAGTTCGGCTAGGAGAACCTCTGTATTAGAGAATCTGTTAAGGTTAGCCAAACATCGCAATGTGGTATGAAATTGTACATTAATGTTTAAATGTTTTCAATTTTTTGTTTTAATAAATACGGCCGGGAGGGTCACTCCCTCCCACTTCCAAAAACTTCAAGAACTGTTTCCGGTTTCCCTCCTTTGGGGATTGTGTTGAGAGGGGGTGGCGGGTATCTCAGCCATATGGAAAGGGGCGACCACTCGGTCCCCCCGAACGTATGGCAGAGTGCCTCGATCCCCCCGGGAAGCCATTTTGGGCGGGAGGCGCGTCTCAGCTGGTATGTCCGAAGCGGCGTAGCCGGGGCGCGCTTTTTCCCGCCCTAGAGTGGGCTGGCCTAGACACTGACGCGGCCGGCCACGCCCTCGGGGCAGGCAGGGGCGGGTTTACGCCCGCCCTGAAGATGGATAAAAAGGGACGCAAGACCAGAAGACATCCTCTTGTTCCTGTGCTCTGAAGCTGCACCTCCTCGCTGCACGTGAGCTCGAGACGGAACGAAGAGCCAATTTTGACCCACCCACCAGCCCCTGAGGACAGCCAGTTGTTTTACTAAAATTGATCAATTATTCTATTTCGTTTACAGGTTATTGTAGTGTTGTGTTGATGTTGAATGTGTAATAAAGATTGGTCTAATTTTACAAGTTTGTGTTTAAAGAACTTCGGATTTAAGGTCCATTTATAAACAGGCTTTTTCGGTCATAGTGGCCAATGTAGTTTCGTTTAGTTAGCATTTGTCGTATTTATTTTGGTCGGGCGGTAAGGTCATGATCGGTGAGCACTAATTGGAAGATCCCTATGAGTGGGCGTCACCCAACACGGATGGGAGCGCTCGGGGGAGGTGGCCTTTGGCCCCTCAACGGGTAGGCGGTCCCTTCTAAGGATGGGTCGCCGAAAGAAGAGGAAAGGCGGTCAAGGCCCCTTCCTGTGTAGGAGGGGTTACAGCCCCCTCCTGGGGAATTTCCCGGGGCCAGTGACATCTGCGACGGCAGATGCGGTAAGTTGTGTGGGGTTGGGGGGAGGTCTACGATACCTTCTAGATACCTCACACGAGTCTTCGAACGACCTTTAACTGGCGTCGAGTTGATAAGTGCCCCCGTCAAGTCAAGGGAAATTGGTAGTAGTTGCACTTGAGTACGCCTCAGTGCTGTCGCCCCTCCCAAGTGGGGGGGGTATGTCTGGTTAGGGATCTTGACACCGGTTACGACCTTGCCGTTGGCCCTTAAACGTTAGGATGTACAATTTCAATATTTCAAGTAAATGTTTTGTAGGATGTTAGTTCGGCTAGGAGAACCTCTGTATTAGAGAATCTGTTAAGGTTAGCCAAACATCGCAATGTGGTATGAAATTGTACATTAATGTTTAAATGTTTTCAATTTTTTGTTTTAATAAATACGGCCGGGAGGGTCACTCCCTCCCACTTCCAAAAACTTCAAGAACTGTTTCCGGTTTCCCTCCTTTGGGGATTGTGTTGAGAGGGGGTGGCGGGTATCTCAGCCATATGCGTTATTTTCAGCAGTTTTACACAAATTACAAGTATACTTACATTTTTTACAAGGGTAGTCTTGTCTTTTGGTATAGTTTGTGTTGGATGTTTTTATGGGATCTGTAGAATAGATGTATGATGTATTCAGAATATCTGTAGAGGAAATTCAAAATATATAACATGGTGTTAAGAATATAGTTAGCGTTTTTTTCATCAGTTTTAGACAAATTACAAGTATACTTACATTTTTTACAAGGGTAGTCTTGTCTTTTGGTATAGTTGATGTAGGATGTTTTATATGATCTGTAGGGAAGATGTAATATGCAAGATATGTTGCTTAGAAATTTGCAATTATAAAATTGGGTTTTTAATAAAAAAACATCTATACTTACATGTTTAATTAGTGTAGTTTTATCCTTTTTTGTGTAGAAATAGGAAAATCTCAGTATATCTGTAAATATAATGTTTAAAATAAAGACATACTCTTGTGAAATAGTTTTTAAAAACAGCAGTTGTTGTATAACAGACCATTAATATATACTTACTATCTGATTTTCGATGTGAAGAAATATGACCATGTAATAGGAATTGTTTTGGAGTAGTTTCTATCAGAAATGTAGGAAGAGATTAAAATAAAATAAGTGCAAGAGTTAGGAGATGTAAGTAAAATAGTACACTTCTAATTTAGATTTCTAAATAATGCAGTGTTACTTACTTGAATAATGAGCTAGTGAGCTGGATCTTTAAAGATGTTTCTTCAGGAACCAAATCTTCAGAGTGTTGGCATCTACTTTCCATAGAGTTAGCAGCAACAAATGGTAGAATGCATGTATCCCTTTTATAGTATGTGTATTTTGTGTGCTTTGATTTGATTGGTTGTAGGATGTAATGAAGCATTGTATAGGCTAGTTTGAATTTTTTTGTTGTTAATTGGTGTGTTTGTTGATGTGAGAATGGTGGTATGTGGTGATTGCCGCATTAAAGCAGGTTAGTTGTTAAATGAAATAGATTTGTAAGTGAAAAGAAGTAATGAAAAAGTTTGTGAAATGCAAAGAATATTTAGAAAATTATATAATGCATGTAATAGAATGTATAGCAAATGTTGATAAATAGGAATTTTATAAAAGTAACAGGTATTATATGTAAAACGTATTTTGTATAGACCAATGACTTTTATAGATGATTAATATGGTATTTTAGACATGAAAGTGTACAAAAATGAACTCGATATTTTTTTTTTAACGATATTTTAGTAGTCTATATTTTTTTAGTCGATATTAGAAGAATAGAAGATAGAAGAAATAAATGAAAATTATTATATTTAATATTTTGAACCGTTGGGAAATGGAAAATATTTAAAAGTATACTAACTTCTAAATAAGTCGTTTTCTTTGCTGTAGGCAGAATAGCTGTATGATGTATTCAGAATATCTGTAGAGGACATAATAAATATATAACATGTTGTTAAGAACATAGTTTGCGTTATTTTCAGCAGTTTTACACAAATTACAAGTATACTTACATTTTTTACAAGGGTAGTCTTGTCTTTTGGTATAGTTTGTGTTGGATGTTTTTATGGGATCTGTAGAATAGATGTATGATGTATTCAGAATATCTGTAGAGGAAATTCAAAATATATAACATGGTGTTAAGAATATAGTTAGCGTTTTTTTCATCAGTTTTAGACAAATTACAAGTATACTTACATTTTTTACAAGGGTAGTCTTGTCTTTTGGTATAGTTGATGTAGGATGTTTTATATGATCTGTAGGGAAGATGTAATATGCAAGATATGTTGCTTAGAAATTTGCAATTATAAAATTGGGTTTTTAATAAAAAAACATCTATACTTACATGTTTAATTAGTGTAGTTTTATCCTTTTTTGTGTAGAAATAGGAAAATCTCAGTATATCTGTAAATATAATGTTTAAAATAAAGACATACTCTTGTGAAATAGTTTTTAAAAACAGCAGTTGTTGTATAACAGACCATTAATATATACTTACTATCTGATTTTCGATGTGAAGAAATATGACCATGTAATAGGAATTGTTTTGGAGTAGTTTCTATCAGAAATGTAGGAAGAGATTAAAATAAAATAAGTGCAAGAGTTAGGAGATGTAAGTAAAATAGTACACTTCTAATTTAGATTTCTAAATAATGCAGTGTTACTTACTTGAATAATGAGCTAGTGAGCTGGATCTTTAAAGATGTTTCTTCAGGAACCAAATCTTCAGAGTGTTGGCATCTACTTTCCATAGAGTTAGCAGCAACAAATGGTAGAATGCATGTATCCCTTTTATAGTATGTGTATTTTGTGTGCTTTGATTTGATTGGTTGTAGGATGTAATGAAGCATTGTATAGGCTAGTTTGAATTTTTTTGTTGTTAATTGGTGTGTTTGTTGATGTGAGAATGGTGGTATGTGGTGATTGCCGCATTAAAGCAGGTTAGTTGTTAAATGAAATAGATTTGTAAGTGAAAAGAAGTAATGAAAAAGTTTGTGAAATGCAAAGAATATTTAGA
Organism: Lissotriton vulgaris; assembly: GCF_964263255.1. NCBI lineage: Eukaryota > Metazoa > Chordata > Amphibia > Caudata > Salamandridae > Lissotriton > Lissotriton vulgaris. Next base: position 660,284,436 of record NC_141689.1, read on the forward strand.
AAATTATATAATGCATGTAATAGAATGTATAGCAAATGTTGATAAATAGGAATTTTATAAAAGTAACAGGTATTATATGTAAAACGTATTTTGTATAGACCAATGACTTTTATAGATGATTAATATGGTATTTTAGACATGAAAGTGTACAAAAATGAACTCGATATTTTTTTTTTAACGATATTTTAGTAGTCTATATTTTTTTAGTCGATATTTTTTGTAGTGTTAGTGCTAATTTCATGTACAACGATATATTTGTAGTCGATATTTATTAAAGCGATATTTATGTACTCGATATTGTAAATACTCGATATTTTTTACTCAATATTTTTGTACTTTGTGTAATAAGTATAGAAAGTCGATATTTTTGTCATCGATAATTTGTCAACGATATTTTTGCAAGTCGATAATGTGGCCGTCGATAATATTTCAGTGATCCGTGGGAACACCCATGTACCACTTATGGTATGCCTCCGTGATGCAAAGTAGCTCAAAGCGTTAATTTTCATTGCTTTGGTGCTACTTTCCGGTGCATAGCATGTTTTATGCTGAAAGGTAAATCAATTTTGTGATACAAACCCAGCAGAAAGTGTTTGTAATTTTGCCCCATAGTGTGCATGCCTGGCCTGCCCAGCCTTAACGACCACTCTCTTGTGCAGTGGGTAGTAAGTAAACTGAAAAATAATCTGCGTGTATCATTTTTCTCTAACTTCTACTGTACCCCTCTATCTTAACCTCTCTCTTTCTCTACATCTACATGTGCTTACACTCTTTCTCTTTCTTCGCCTTCCCTGCCTCACCTTTGGGTACCTCACCTCTCTCTCAATATACCCAACATACCTCACTCTAATGAGCTTCCATTTCTGTCACCCTCTGGACATACCTCTTTATATATCACTCTCGGTCCCCTCACTGCACCTCACGCCTCTCTGTGTACCTCTCTGCTCTTTTCATCTGACGTCCTTTTACTTTCCTCCATTTACTTAAATTCTGCCTTAACTCACTTTTTTACTCTGTCTCTTTCTCTTTAACTCTCTCTTTCTCTCTCTCTCTTCTTCTGACTCTTTCTGTATCTAACATTTTTTTCCTTCCATATTTGCCATATATCTGTCTCTGTCCAGCTCACTCTGAAACTTTAACTATTTATCTGTCTACACTTTATTTCTCTTTAGGTTTATTCTGACTACCTTACCTTTCTCTATTTACTTTATTTTATATTTATTCTTTCTTACTTTATTCTACTTATCTGTTTATATCATCTCTATCTTACCTTACACCTATTACTACACTGTTCTCTCTATGCCTCTGTCTATACCTCTGTTTATCTCAGGTATTATTCCCTGTCCCACTTCCCTAATCAACAGGGTCACTCTCCAGTCAGGCAAGGGCACACATTTAAAGAGAAGAGATGTGCAAGGCAGAGAAAGAAAAATTGGGAAAAATAAATCTTATTTCAACAAAAAGGCATGGTGAAAATCCTCACAACGTTGCTTTTAATTTAACTGTTAAAGCAATAACCCTACTAGTAAAAGGGAACCTACTTGTGATTCCAAATATCCGGCAACTAGGGCTACAATTTCAATTGCAATGTGTATGTGATGTGCAAGGCAGAGAAAGAAAAATTGGGAAAAATAAATCTTATTTCAACCAAAGGCATGGTGAAAATCCTCACAACATTGCTTTTAATTTAACTGTTGAAGCAATAACCCTACTAGTGAAAGGGAACCTACTTGTGATTCCAAATATCCAGCAACTAGGGCTACAATTTCAATTGCAATGTGTATGTGTTTTATTTTAGTACTATGCACTAGTCCACTAAATTTCTACCAAGTCACCCTTAGCATGTTTTCCCTACAATGAGCGTAACAAGCTGATTAGGCACTGGAGTCCACATGCAATTTAGATACAAGCTCAAACCAATCATCGCTCAAGGTTTCTTTAAGTGCTTTTAAGCTGGTGAAAACGGGCCAGCTTGAGATCTTGGCTGTTTTCCATGCCCACTTTTCTAAAGGTTTACCATATAATTTAATATTGTTTGGTATCACGAGGGTCTAGATAAGCTGAAAGGAGATAATAAAGTAAAAGTTGTTCCAGACAGGTAGGCCCAAAATATATCTTGCCCGGGACTCCACAAATCCTTAAAATGTAATTGTGGCAGAGAAATGTCTTCATTTTGCCCCTTTGGTTCTCGGTTTGTGTGATACTTCAATTACTTTTACCAATGACAAATGATGAAGTGTCATTTGCAACATCCAACATAATGCTGCACCAATAATCATTCTTATTTTTCATTACAACCGAATTACTATAAAACACTGTAGTGCAAGTTTCCTTCAGTATAAAAAATGGCAATCAGGACACTCCACATGAAATATTGACTAGCTGGAGATTATCTACCCTCCTTTATTTAAGATTGCAATAATGTATGAACATTGGCTAAATCCCCTTGTAATTTACATCACAAACATTTTTGTATCTTATGTTGTGCCATGTTTGAGTATGTGTGGTTTAGAATGGCGATTCTCTAAGCGTAGTGAAATGAGAATCAAGATTTCATTAAAGACACAGAGGCTAACATTATGCATAATAACCTTTAATTACCACTCTGCAGCACCTTTAAAGAAGTATAACAAATCAAAACACTAGAAATAGAACACTCAGTCCATAAATATCCCTTGTCCAGAACAGTCTTCCTCTTTTAATTCGCAAACCTCCTCTCTTCTCCTTCTGTTCTTTTCTTCTCTTCTTCCCGCTATGCCTTAAAAATCCTTTGTCTTTCTCACTACTCTGTTGAGAAACAAAAACACCAAACGATGAACATCTATCTGTCCACATCTACACAAGTGTGCACCCAAACCATCTCATGAAAATAACCTAATACAGAAGATTATAAATTCAAAGTCAGTCAGCAACCATTTTGCCTACATAATTATTTTAAATACATTTACTAAATCACTATCATTCTAAGGGAGTAGGTGGGAGGGATAATTTTAACCTCAGTGTCATTAAAATTAAATCTTAATTCTCATTTCACTACGTTTGGAGAATCACCATTTCATTTAAAGACCGGAGGCTATCATTATGCAGATTGAAAGTCTTTCAAAATTACATTCGACTCATGCTTTATTGGTCTAAAATAGTGCTTTGCAAACATTCTTACATTAGACCAATTATCCGCTTTCAAATTTTCATCTCATCTACCCCCAGATAAATACATCTTACTTGCCACAGCGCCTCTTAAATAATGTGCATTGAATATCTCCAAATCAATGCCACTTTCCTTCATAAAATTCTCGACCAATCTAGCATTAGTCACTATACTTACTGCTCCATGTGGCTTTACATATGATATTAATAATTGATTCTCTCCATGTCTTCTGCATTCCAACACCCTATTTTCATTCTCATACATACATTCTACCACTCACAACTTTCGCTCTTCTGGCAACCTTGGATAAAATGTTGTCTCCAACATTGTCTTTGTCCTTTTCCAAATCTCAAAATCACCCCATCTGGTGCCATTACCTTGTTACTAACCTCTAATACTCTCACATCTGCAACTATTTGTCCTTTTTCCGAACATCACTTTCCTAATTACTTGAACTGTATAGCTTTTGCACCTTATATTTCTATTCTTGATTTGTATACTTACATGTTGTTTCACTATCTTTTTATCTACATGTATGCCTTGTTTGCCTCATATTACCTTGCCTCATATTATCTTGCCATGTAAAGCACTCTGATTCCTCTTGGGTCTAGCCAGCGCTACAGAAAACTTTCAAAATAAAACATAAATAAAAGATCCATGTCTACAACAAACCAAGACAGGCTGGCATAACCAGAATCAAAGTAGTCATGTGCAGGCCTGTCATGCTCATACTTTAGCAGTGCTCCAGATCCTTAGCGATGCTAAACCTACAGATAGCAGATGAACTGGTGTAATATGATTGACCTTCTTTTAAACCCCTAGCCTGGGAGGTAAAAGCGACCCGCACATTGGGGACTCTGGCAACAGATCTTCAGTGAGTCTCACCACCCTGTTATTCCTCCGATAGTTACCTCCGACTACAGACTGTAGAGGGCACCTGTATCAATCTGCATGGTTGCTACATTCTGCTCAAGGGCAGGCTTGATGGCGTTCCGCTCACCCTGTGAAGAATATATGCCTGAATGAAGAAGTCGACGGGAGGCTGGTGGGTTGGGCCCTGGCTCCTAGGGGATATTAACTTGGCCTTAGATGTTTAACTAGCCTGCTCCTTCCTTCCCTTGCTGGGTGCCCAGGCCGTCCGTACTGTTGAGGCACTGAAGTCCTTGGTGTCGGACTGGGATCTGACAGATCTATGGCTTAGCAAGAACCCAGGGGTAACTGATTACTCCGTCTGCTTTCCCACTCATGGAAGTGGAAAAGGTGTGGCGCAGCGGCCTGGTGCCTGACTCTGGACTACGGGTTCACGGTTCGATCCCCGGTGCGGGCAGCAGGTTAGCCCAGTACCATGTGACTCTGGGCAATAGCTTGCTTAATCTTCCCGAGGGCCCCCTGCGCCGGGACACCACTTTGGAGGTAGCTGTGCGCTTTACAAATACTGGAATTTCATTTCACTCATGGTCTGCATGTCACATAGGACTTTGTACTGGGCACCTGCTCTTTCAGTACAGCCATTTATTAGGCTGCATATGTAGGGAGGACACTATCAGATCACAACCCCCTTGAGGTAGGTGTTAAATGGGACGGGGTCCCCACCCTGATTCCTACCTTGAGGCTCCAGCCGTTATGCGTAGAAGACCCAGTCATGGGAGATACCTTACTTAATGCTATCACAGATTATATCCAGGACAACAAAGGAATGGCTTCCTCCCCGCTAGTGAAGTGGGAGGTCTTTAAAGTGGTGTTCAGGGGAATATGCCTTCATGCCACTCTGGGAGCCTGCTTCACCCTCATCTATGACTTACATTCAATAAAGGCCTCTCCTATGGAGGTCGAATAAGATGTTGTGCGAGATCTGATGACAGTACAACGGTTACAAAAATCCTGGAAGGACCATGCAGCCCTAGTAGAGCACCTCCACTGCCTGGACTACAATGCTTAATCAGATGTCTCCCATGCAGAAGGAGACAGGGCGAGGCACTTGTTGGCCTGGCTCATCAAACCTGCTCAGCAGCTCACTCCCATTCTCACCCGTTCGAGACACAGAATACAGTGACGTTTTCATGCAAATGGAGATTAATGCGGCATTCTATCACTACCATAAAGTGTTATATTAATATGATAACCCATAAGACGAGTTATGAATAGAAACCTATTGGACAGATCTACACTTTGCTGTTGGTACTAGAGAGTTGACCAAGAGTCTATGGGTCCCTCTTCCTGACCAGGCGATCCAAGAGGCGATTCATCTTATCTCAAAGGGCTATACTCCAGGGTTGGATGGACTGTCTGTGAAGTTGTACTCGGCCTTTGAAGCAGAGTTGGTTCTAAAATTGCAGGTCATACATGATGCTGCTAAAGACCTGGAAAACCTACAAAACATGACTAATGAGCTGGTGACCTCCACTTTAAAATCAGGATGCCCCCCTGAGGACCTTTCTTCCTGTCACCCCATCTCTGTTGTCAATACCGATTACAAGATCCTCAACAAGGTCATAGCTAATCAACTTTTGATATTGTCCATGCTGGTTTATAGGGACCAGAATAGTTTAATTTCAGGGTGGAACACATCCCTGAACCTCAGGAAACTTGATCAGGTCCTAGAAAATGCCCAAAAGGGGTGATCTAAGTAAATTTGGTCTGTCTGTTCCCCAACTCGGTTGGATCATTGTTGCTTGATAGGAAATAACACTTCACTATTCTGGCAGATGGTAGCAGTTATATGTTTTATTTGAATGACCACAGTAGGTAGCTATAGGGGTTTTAAGGATAAGGACAGTAATGAGCATTCCGGATGATAACTTGATCTTCTCTTTCTGTTTTTCAGGTTGGTCCTGAGGTCTTACCCACCAGTACACTTGAGAGAAAACCAAACCATGGGTAAGTTGTTTGGTCTTTAATTAGTTTCCTTCTGTAAGTCTTTAAAAGTAGGTTAATTCTACTTTCTGTGTTTTCATGCCCTTCTCTGTGAATTTGTATTCTCCTCCTATTTATTTTTCTTTACTCTTATTGCAGTAAGAATGAAAAAACAGTAGGAACTTAAAGGGGCAACACATATTAAAATAACCATCATTCAACTCTACATATCTTGCTGAACATGCAAAATAAAAGTGCTATGGGAAATTCACAATGTGCTGTGATCCCTACGGGAGACCCCTTTATCTATTATTGTGCAAAGCTCTATATTGGTTCAAGTGACAGCTTGTGCTCTTGTATATGTTCTGGTGCTAACAAAAAATGACAAAATGCTTCCTTTCCTGTGATTAGCTCCATTACCTTGCCGAGATAAAGTTGATAGTGTTTGTACTCTTATCTCAGTTTGCATTCCCACCTGTTACCTTCCCACCCTTCCCCCTTCGGAACCATATACGTTACACACCTGGTTGAGCCACTCTTCTCCTGGAAAGTGGCGGGAAGAAGTGTGCAGCCAGCGGGTTCCTTAGCTCTCTTCGTGCCTCACCGCTTCATCCGTCTGTTTCGGACAACAAGAAATCTTGGTGGGATCTCACTGTTTGTCTCCCTATCGGCATAGATACTCTTCGTAAGGGCATCTAGCCTCTGTGGTCTCCGTGTCTTTCAGGTTGTTGGCGCTTGGTAGCTCACTGTCCTCCTCTTTTGTCTTCTGGGGCTCAAGTCCGTCCTCCCTTTCTCCTGCCTTTATTTTTATCTCCGCCTTAGCTGTTTGTATTTTTTTGTGTTTGTGTTGGGTTCCAAAAAAAAATCAAAAGTCACTCTCTGCTTTTTGTTGTAGACATGACGTTTGAGTTGGGCCAGCAGCGGATTTAGGGTAAGTTTTCACCTGAGTCGTGTGTATCCCCTTCAACCTGACAATCATACTTCTATATAGCCTATATGGTCTCCGGAAGGGCTGTTTTGGAGAAATTTAAAGACCTGGCTCTTCAGGCAATCGATGGTCATCCAATAACTATGGCTGGCCCACTGAACATCAATAAAAATAGTTTAAAAAATGAATCTATTTAACTCTTCACTCACCTTCATTTCTCTATTTTCATATCATTTGATACAATCTTTATAATACATCAGCATTATGTCCTTTCTTCACCTCCCAACAATAATACTCACTCCTATCGTAATGAAAGATTCTATCATGGTATTGCATCCATAATACTTGGGTTAACAGATTTCTATGAGTACAACTTTTTTTTACCTTTGATAACCTGACCTAGGCAAAAAGGCAATCTTTGAAGCTGTGCATTTAGGCACCATGCTTAAAAAGCAAACAATACAAGAATATAGAAAGAAATTCAAAGTTCACACAAGTTATAGTAAAATATAGAAATGAAAGCAAAAATTTGTAAAAATGAATAAGGGGTTAAAATATTATGGGACAAGGTAAAAAATATTCTATCACAAAAAACAAATGAGGAAAACCATTGCATTCAAATTCAATTCAATTGATTTTAATTAATACCTGCATATGGACCTAAAGGATCCCGACCCTCGAATCTAATTTATATTTATAAGTAACTTCTTTAAGAGAAAATTGTTCAAATATAGTTGATTTATCGGCATCCAATGTTGCTGCTTCCTTTGAACTGTACCCCACGATTACAGCCCCTCCCCGAAACACAAGCTACTACAATTTTTATCGCCATAAGGGAATTAGCTGAGAAGCATACTTTATGAACTGTAATTTGGGCTCAACGCAAGACCCATGACCCTCCCCCTACATTTTGGTGCAGAATGTTGAAATTATTGGTCTAATCTATCTCAGTCTTTTCATCTCTTCCCTGCAGATGGCGATTGTGCCTGATACATGGAAAAGGCCAGTATCATCCCTCTTCCTAAAAGCCTATTGCTGATAGTATGGTTCTTTTTAACTTCAGACAGATTTCTCCCCTTCCTGTGGACTCAAAAATATGAGAATCAATCTTCAACCAATAAACCTCGGAGTTTGTTGAAACCCACAACCTATTCACCTACCTCAATATGCTTGTCATTGCATTGAAACTGCCCTGCTAAAAATCACAGACTCTATTAAGTTTACATTGGATCAGGGTCAGAATACCACCGTAATTCTAGTAGATCTATTGGCGGTATTCAACCTCGTCACATTGCTTCAATGTCTCACAGATATCAGGCTGAGTGAATTGGTTTTGAAATGGCTTACATCTTTTTTGACTGCTAAAGAACAATTGTGTGGATGAAACCCCATTTCTCCAGGGCAAAAACTCTCAACTGTGGTGTACCTCAAGTCAGCATTAAGCTGCACGCTGTTTAACATCTAGATTTCCCCATTTGCCTTTCTAGTGGAGTCAAATAATATCAAGAATATTTCTTGTGCTGACAGTACCCAGTGGCTACTCTCATATGAGGGAGCTTCGGATTCAGCTAGAGAACCCATCCCATTAATCTGTAAAAAGAGGAAAAAGGCCGGCCCCCCTCCCCCATTAAAAATGTCCTGGTCCCAGGGGATGGGGTCGCCATGGCCAAAATCAGCCTAGTGAAGGGGGTTCATGTTGACCTTCTCTGGAATACATAAAAAAATGAACATAAATGTAGGAATGGCAAGCCACAGGAGGTACCACTTCTTTTCACCACCACTCTGCACTCGCATCTCCTGGCACACTGCTTGGTGTAGGATTAAGTCCCCTTGGGTGCAGAGGATCCTTCGGGCCAAAAAGCCCTCCTGTTACCTCCAGTGAGTCCCACACAGGGGTATTGCTAAGAAGTTGTAGGAGGCCACGTGGCCTTTCTCCACCACTTCGCAAATGCACCTTCTGGCACACTGCTGGTTGGGGGTTGAAGTCCCCTTTGATGCTGAGGGTCCTTGGTGGCCAACAAACCCTCCTGTTACCTTCAGTTAGTCTCACAGAGCCTTATTGCTGAGAGGACTTTGGAGACCACGCCCCCTTTCTCCACCGCTCTGCAAACCCATCTCCTGGCGCAGTGCTAGTTGAGAGATGAGGTCCCCTTGCCTCCACAGAGTCCTTGGGGGGCCAACAAGCCTTCCTGTTACCTCCAGTAAGTGTCACCCAGTGGGATTACTGAGAGGTCTTTGGATACCTCGCCCCCTTTCTTTGCAACTCAGCAAATGCACCTCCTGGAAAACCGCTGGTTGAAGGATAAAGTTCCCTTGGCACTAAAGTGTCCTTGGGGGATAAAACACCCTGCTGTATCCTCCAGTAAGTCCCACACAGCGTGATTGCTGAGAGGACTGCTGTGGGCACGCCCCCTTTCTCCAGCACTCTGCAAACGTACCTCCTGGTGCACTGCTCGTTGGGGGATGAAGTCCCCATGGATGCTGAAGGTCCTTGGGGGCTAACAACCCTCCAGTTTCCTCCAGTAAGTTCCTCAGCGCAAGATCGCTGAGAGGACTTTGGAGATCATGCCCTACTTCTCCACTACTCTGCAAATGCTCATCCTAGTACACTGCTGGTTGAGAGATGCAGTCCTCATAGAAGTTGAGGGTTCATGGGGGCCCAGATGCCCTCCTGTTGCCTCCAGTACATCTGACACAGCAGGATTCCTGAGAGCTGGTTGGAGCCCTGACCCCTTACTCCACCACCCTGCAAACACAACTACTAGTTGAAAAAACATAGACATTCACTTAATGTGTGAGTGCTTGTATGGATGTGTGAATCGGTGTGTGATTATGTGGGTGTGTGAGTGTGTGAGGGCTTGTATGGTGAGTGAGTGGCTGTGTGAGTGACTATATAGGTGAATATGTGGGTGTGTGAGTAGCTGTATGGCTTAGCATGTGGCTGTCTGAGTGGCTGTATGGGTGAGTCACTGACTGTATAAGTAGCTGTGTCTGTGTGTGAATGGTTGTGTGAGTGGTTGTACAAGTGAGTAAGTGGATGTGTGCGTGGCTTTATAAAGGAGTGAATGGGTATGCGTGTACTAGTATGGGCCTGTGAATGGGTACATGAGTTGCTGTGTGGGAGTCTGAGTGGGCATACGAGATGAAGTATGGGAGTTTGAGTGAGTGTGTGAGTTGTTCTGTGGATGACATCATCAGTAATGTCATCAGTGATGTTATTTAAGATGTCATCAGTGATGTCAATGGTGATCTCACCGTACATGTCACGAGTTATGTAATATGTGAGGTCATAAGTTGTACATTGGGGGGGCATACGTTATAGTTAGGTCACCTAACATTAACTGCTGAATTTCTCTGATTTTGTACAAGTGAAATTTCAGGCTGATCATTACGTCCCTGTAACGTTTGTTTGTTTTTTTGTGAATTTCTAAGGCTTTTTAATTTAGAATTTTCTCAGTGTAACTTTTCTTTTTTCAATATTTTCAATATTTTTCAAGGTGTTTCTTTACAGCTGTGTTGTTTTCCTCCAAATTCTTCTATTGTTTATAGCTTCATTGTATAAATACATATCATCATTATATAGTTTTTTGTTTATAAATGTAAATTACTTTTTTTGTTTGATTTTATTTATATAATCTTTTTAAAAAGAGCGATAAAAAATATTTATACTACATGGCTGAACTTTTTTTAAATAAAAAATAATTAGGTTTTTTTGTTATTGAAAATATGTTAATGTCTTTTTTTTTTGTTCCGCTGTACTTCTGCAGTTCCCTTGAGACACTCTAGTCATCCATTGATCTGTTATAAAAGAGAGAAAACAGAAATACCTGATATTAAGACATATTCAAACATTTCTCAGCAATGCCGAAATTACTGAAAAATAACTGTAACACTGTAAAACATGTATATATTTCTTTAAACATATCATTGTCTGTCTTTACACTTCTCAACTTTTTTACTTGTACATCGTATACAATGCACTGTATAAATAATCATTGTTGAACAGTGGGGAAAAATATCATAGATTGTAGAAAAAAAGACAGAACTGCACAGTATTACACTACAAATAACCCATACCATGCATCTCACTTACTAAGGACACTTAATAAGTTATTCTATTTAAAGGTACTCAACTACGTAAAATAGGTGTGACATTGTTAACATTTTGGACTACATTTTGAATATATCTCCCCTGCTAGGCTGAATTATATCTTACACACTGATCATCCATAAAAAAGCAAACACAATATACCACTCTTTAAGTGCTAATCCTCCTTAAAATATTGGTTGAAGAAAGAAGAAATATTAATTTGGAAGTTAGAAAGGAAGTGAGCTTGCTATCGTTTCATTCTGTCCATCCAGTTGGATTTTTCAGAAACACAGTGCAGTGTCATGAATTTGTATGAAGTCCACCATGAAGGATAATAGCCAGTGATGGGTATGTTCTTCCTGAAATTGAAATTTGTTCTGCTTTGATGCTTGTAGTTTCAATTTCCATTTGTGATCTATCAATCCTGCATCTTGTAGCAACAATATAATTAGGCTTTGGGGGTTTTAGGTTTAAACCTATAATAACTGATAAAACCCCACTGAAACAGAAATAGCCCTCACCAGTGAAAACATATAAACACTGAAAAAACACCTGCACAACCACAAACTAAATGCCATTCTTTTTTCAGTTTTGTGGTCTTTGGTCTGAAGATGCAGGGTTTAGAAGTCTCATTTAATTACTTTGTAAACTGTAGAGAATCAGGAAATGTCAAAATCATATTTGATATTTTGGCTGCTTTCGATTCTTTAACTGATAGGTAAAATGGCTGGTTTCATAAGAATCTTTCCTAATATGTGTCATCACATTTACCCACAGAGAATGGGTAAAAACCCTTAATACAGCAGCCTCCATATTCTAGTGGGTCAGTATTGATAGTAGGTGAATTGCCAACACCTCAGGCTTTAAACATTCAATGCAAGATATAGTGATGTATGAGAAATGGCTTGCAATGATGCATAGAAATGTCCCTTCACCACCAACGGCATTTGAAGTCAATGAAATCTCACTGTGGTTCTCTGTACAAATTCTAGATCCCTTCAGTAAAGGGTAATTTCCTCCATAGTTTTAAAAGTGCTGCTTCATTTTTAAACGCTTCAATAACTGAGGGTATAAGCGCCCAGCTCAATGCAAATGTTGCAGAACCTGCCCTGAGAATCGCAATCTTCAAGTGCACTAGTATTGGCACGGAAACCTATGTCAGTGGCTAGAGTTAACAAATTGTGTACTGGCTGTTTTGGCGTTGTCTGTCCCAAGTGCCATTGTTGAGAGGGCTTTTTCACAGAAGTTTACATGGGAAGGAAAGAGCGAGCGCACATGACTAAAGACTCACTGAAGAAGTCTTGTATGGAGTACTAGAATAAGTTTAATTTGCAAAAATCTATTTGGACCTCATATACACGATACGTACACTGTCTATATACCATGTTCTATCAGTGCAGAAAGCAAGCAATAATAAAAGCAAAACATTTCATAAACACCCGAAAAACACCTTTTCTGTTGTTTTTAGTGGTGCGAAAATGTGTAACCACTGATAACAACTGTTTTTTCAAGGTCTTGAAATCACTTGAAAACACTGAAAAACCCCACCAGAATTTACCAAAAATAGAAACTGAAAACAGGAAAGCCTAAATATAATGTATCTTTCACTGTATCTGCAAGGTATAAATACAATCTGATCTTCAGTTGGAGCCGGTCATATTTTGGTTTGTATTTTTGATTCGCTTGTCAAGAGACACAGTTTTAGAATCTGTTAATGTTAAATAGATAAATCTTTCTAAATTGTTTTGAGTAGTAGTTGCAAAGGAGCAACTTTCACAATCATGGTTCCATGTGAAACAAATAATTAATCATTATTAAATTCTTCTTCTTGCAAAAATCCAAGCATCACCATGGTAAATTCCTGAACATCTTGTTGATTGTTGAGACCACCAGGTTATTGACTCAGGGAAGGTGCTGGGCAGTGGTGGGGGAAAAATTACTATTCTAACTCTGCCAAATGATTGCTTCATGGAAGGTGCTGGACAGTGGTTGGAGGCAAAATTACTATTCAAAAATGTAAATGTGCTTGGCTCTCGAAGGTGTTGGAAAGCGATGAGGTACAAAATGCAAGTTAATTGGCATTTACTTCGACTTACAACATAATCATTTTAAAGTTGAACATATGGTCAATAAACTTTATTTTCGCGGGGTTTATTTATTCTGCAAAAACAACCGTCCAAAAATAACCAGCAGCTGAACTTCCACCAAATCTCTCCAGCACTAACTGAAAAATCAAAAGGCCTTTCACAGGTATTTTATTTGAAAACACTCACAAAACCGCCAAAACTAACTAGCCCAATTCGCATAAGTAGACAAAAAAAGAGTTAAACAGAAAAATCACTTTAAAAGCTAAATAAAATTTTTTAAAAAAAGACTAACCAAAGATATTTTTCAAAAAAGTCAGTAAATCTCATACTTATTTTTCAGATAAACCAAACAACAACCAGAAAATAGAATCACAAATTCAACCTAACCACCAGCAAAAAGCCCAACAACATCAAAAGGAGGCGCAAATAAGCAAGCTTTAAAAAGTGAGTAAATTACAAAAAAGCAATAAAAGCCGAATATTCTTTTTGCAGGACTCAACTACAAAACAAATGCATAAAATATTAGCATGCATAATTAAAGACAAACAATCTAATAAACACCATGCTATTTGAAATGTCAGTAGGCAATCAAAAACTATGAACCCAAATATGTAATTCCACAGGTTGCAATTTTTTAGGAAAAATCAAGATGGCAACTGGAAGACAAGCAACATACATGAAATCCAACAGAGGCACTAGGTTATTGAAGTACAGTGGCTACATTATTATAAGGAGAGCCCAGGTGTCATTGGAGGTGTGTGCAACATTACTCATCCCATTACACAGGCAGAGCAGTTAGTCTTGGTGACACAGTTGAAAGGACCACACAGCATAACCACTCTGCCACTGCAATGGATATTGAGGTCAGAGAAAACATGAATAAAATGAAATACCTTGCATCGATCTCCAATGAACCCTGTGGCTCAGTTTTGAGGGAGGTATCCCAAAACATTCCTAAGAATTTAGCAAGTTGTATTCCCACAATCCCAAACTTACGCATAATTATTCAGGAGAAAAACCAGGCAAGTAACCCACAACATGTAACACCCCAAACATACTCTGATATTAACATTCCTCCTGAACTAACTGTCACTGTTACTAATGAAACCTTTTTTATACATAATAACAAAGACCCTAAAAAAAATAGTAATATTTAGCACAACCCGTAACCTCGTGAAATTAGAGACTAGTAATATTTGGATGATGGATGGCCCTTTTAAATCAACACCGCATTCATTCACCCAAATATTCACTATTCATGCCTACATTCATAACACAGTATTGCCTTTATTGTACAGTTTACTCCCTGATAAGCAAACCTCAACATACACAGAATGTTTATCAGTGGTAAAAGCTAAAACCATGAACAAAAGTCCTAGAAAAGTGTTAATTGACTTTTAATTACCCATAATTAACACCATCACCAAAATGTACCCAGATACCCAAACTCAAGGATGTTTTTTTCACCTTTCACAGGCATATTGCTTTGTTCATCCTGACTGATAACACACATGTATTACAGAATCTAAATATTTTTATTGCAAACTATGAAAAATTGGTACCCCTTCTAAATTATTTTAAGGACACATTCATTGGCCATTTAAGCAGGTCAGGTCACAGGAGGAAACCACAATTTCAGATGGAATGGTGCAACTGCTACACAACCTGCTCAGAGGGAGACGCAAAAACAAACAATGCCATGGAGGGATGACCCAACTCCTTCAGTAAATCAATTGGAGAACCTCCCACAATTTGTATAATTTTTTTTAAATTTTGAAGAAGGAGCAAAGTTTCCAAGAAATGAGAATAGCACAATCATGGACTGGTAGTTTGAACCCACGAATTTAAAAGAAAACAAAAGAAATGTCTCTGCGACTATTGGGTCAAATTCGACAATATTGCACACATCCTTCATTTCTAATCTACACTACCCCTATTTAACTTTACTTGCCTGTTTTGAAATTCAATTTTATAAATTCAATTGGTATTTTTCTAAAATACATTTGAAATTTTAAATAAAAGTCAGGTTTCCTACATAACATTGTCAAACTTACAAAAAAGTCTATAGTTTGGCATAGCAATATTACTGAGCAAAATTAGTGCTGCAAATAGTACTGTGTCCACATAAAAAAATTATGCATTCCCCTAAATAAATCCTGGCAAAAAAGGTTTGGGGCAAATTTCGCAACACAAAATCCATTGATACAATCCTCTATCAACAGTAATCAACAATATAGCAATTCATCAGCAAATCTTTTAAAATGTCTAAAAAATCATTTGTTCCATCCATGCCATCTTGTTTCTTGAACCTTCCATCTAGAAGAAATAACACGACTATGCAATACTTTTCTTAAAAAAACCTGACGCTTTAAAAATATTAAAAAATATTGCTTTCTGTACACTTTTGTTTTTTTTAACAAGTTAAGCCTTCTTTAAAAAAATATATCTTAAACCTAAAGTGTCAAGAATGCAGTCAACCTGACGAGGCCTATAACTGTTACCTGCGTAGGAACGGAAATGTGGGTTAAAAAATTCAAAACTTGCATACAACTACTATCCTAGTTCTAACTACCTCCTTCCCCTCTCCTTACAATAAACTAAGCTAAGTACAAACTATATTACATTTTTTTAATTTGCCTTACCTGAGCGCAGCTCTTCCTTCCAACCATTCTTTACTGCAACGCTCCATCGACTGTAGAAAGTTACGTACAACCAACTATGCCATCTATATTAGTAAAAATGAAACTAGGACATTTTCTCTCATTTATTTCAATTGGATACTGTGGGAAAATCTACACAAATAGAAAATGTCAGTGTACAGTAGAGTTGCAATGTTGATTTTAAACAAATATTAATGCCTTAACCGCAGCGGTTTTTCCGCCGCGGTGCGGAGGTTCTAAAGGGTGGGCGGGGCTGCTTTGGCCATTGGCCGTCCGCAGCACTGGGGAGGGAGTGCTCCCGTCGGCCAACGGGGGCACAGAAGTGGTTAAAAATTAAAATTCTATTTTTTAAACATTTTAATCGACTTTCTTTTATTTAAAAAAAATTAAAGAAACTTTTTTAAAATGTAGTTTGTGGTGTCTTTATTTTTTAATCTCTATATTTTACATTTACTTTGTCTTAAGCATGTTTACATATAATTAATTCGTTTATTAACTATTTAAATGCTTTTAATTCTAAAATATATGAATTAAAATAATAGTATTAAGTAATACCCAAGTATGAAAATTTATAGCTGGGTATTAATACACTCCCACACCTATAGCCCCTAATCAACCTGCATCCCATATATATATATATATATATATGTATATATATATATATATATATATATGTATATATATATATATATATATATATATATATATATATATATATATATATATATATATATATATATATATATATTTCATTTTTTTTTAAACAAAGCTATCTGTAAAAAATTATGCTGAAGTATTAAAATAAATACCTGGGTATTAAGTAATTACACACCCAAAACTCTTGTTTCCCCTGCATCCCACCCCAGGGCTTGGTTGTCAAACCAACTTCAAAAATAATTAAAATAGGGTTAAATTATATAAATCTTTTAATATAATTTAATTTTAAAATCACTCCAGTATTAATACAAATTCATACACAAGTATTCAAAAAAGTCCGTCCGCCATCCTGTCGGGGGCGGTACCGTCTGCCACAAGGGCGGAGAAACCGTGCCCCCAATTAGGATGCACCCGCCAAAGTGGCGGGTGCATCCTGCATTTTTCACATTGCGGCAGACGGTGCTTAAAGCACCAGCCACCGCAATGTGAAAAATGCTTGTTGTGCGTTTCACAGAACAACATGACAGGCACCGCGCAGTGCCTGCCATGTTGTGCTGTGAAACGCAGGGGGGTACCATAGGTACCCCCCATGTGCACCCCCCACACCCCTTTCACCCTTGGGGCCCGCAACAGGCCCCCAAAGCAGGAACCATATGCACCATATGCATTGCCGCCACGGAAAGGCATTCCTCCCAGGCCATCCTAATATGTCTGGCAGTGTCTGATAGACACTGCCACTATATCAGGCAAGGCGACCATGGCGGAAAAGCGGCGGACTGTCTTCCCCTCCACCACGATCCCCCCGCCATTGTAATATGGCGGGGGGAAGAAAGGTGGTGTACGGGCAAGAATGGCGGACGGATCGCCATCGCCTGCATCGCGGTGGCGATCCATCCGCCATCCTAATGGACCCCTTAGCCTCTGATTCCCATGCCTTCCGTCATACGGGGAGGTGTGTAAATCCCTTCCTTTTTTTTATAGTACAAATTAATTTTCTAAAAATGTAATTTCTTTAAAAATGAATGCTCGGGTATTAAAATGAATACCTGGGCATTCATATACTACCCCACCCAAAATCCCTGTTTTCCTAGAATTCCATCACAGGGGATGGGTGTCATTCTCTACTATATATTATTATTAGTTTTGAATTTTTAAAAGAAGAAATAAGTTTATAAATGTCTAATATTAGTAAAAAATTAATTCTTAAGTCTTAGATCTAATACATGGGTATTGAAACACTACCCCACCCAAAACCCCCGTTTCCATTGCATCCCATCCCAGGGGATGGGTGTCAAACCCTATTAAAAATAAATTAAAATATTTAAAATGTATTAAAAAAATTAAATTAAAATATATTTTTTTTAAACCACAACTTTTTAAAAATAAAAATGAATACTCATATATTTAAAAAAAACCTGGTTATTAAAACTCCACCCCAGCCAAAACTTAAAAACTTAAAAATCTGTTGTAATGGTATGTGATGTATAGGCAGATGCGATGTAAAGGATGCATTGTATTGCATTACAATGTAGTGCCTGCGTTATAAAGGATGCTTCCCACTTTACACTCCTTCTGGACTCATGCTGCTCTACACAGCTACCATTTAGAGAGCTTCTAAGGTTGCCTAAAACCACTAAAATCACCATAAGGGATGCCTAGACTGGTGCAGGGTGGCCATTTGCATAAGTATGCATCATATACCAGGCCAGATTCGCATATTGGTGTGCCAGAGGTGGGATTCAAGCTTGCAATGTTTTAGCAGCTAATCATGGTGTGGATTAATTTTATACCTGTGCGGTGAAAACCTCTCGGCTCGTGGAGTTTGCAGATTTTCCCGCACTTTGCGTTACGCGGAGCTCGCAGAGTTCCGAAAATCTTCACTTTGCGCAGCGGAACGTAGTTTTTTCCTTGCTTGCATTCACCAACATCAAGTTGGCGAGCGTGAACGAGGAAAATCAACTTCCCGGCGAGATTTTTCCTCGTTCACAATTGCCAACATCAAATTGGCGAAAGCAAGCGTGAAAAATAAACGTCCTGGCGAGACTTCTCAACGCGGGGTGGTCAGGTTTCTCATTGTGAGTGGTTGCATATGCTCGCGACCGCTTGCAATGAGAAAGTGCTTGTTCGTGCTGAGAAAGCTGCCTCTTGAGTAAAAATCTACTTGAGCAGCAGAAAGAGAAAGAAGGGACCGCTTGCACTGTGCAAGGTGCCGTTTGCAATGATTGCACAATGTGGACAAGCACCCTCACTGTGCAATCACCGCAAACAGCATTTTTCTATGGAACTCCGCAACTTGCAGAGCTCTGTGTAGTTCGACAGAGATTTTTTTTTTAAACTTTGCGTAGCTCTGCGTAGTGCAACTCTGAGAACCTGGCCCAGGGTTCATTAATTTTAAAACAATCACTAATAAGTAAGTTCTACTGTACTGAGGGTTGGGTAGTTAAGGGTCTAGCACAACCCTTTCTCAAACCTCAGAGAGTTTATTTCCCACTAGGTTAGGTAGGTGCACCACCTCACTACACCTAGTATGTCTTCTAAAGGAGATGCCAGTGGTTCTCTGCTTTCTAGATACAGTGACCTCATTTTCCAGGAACTGAGCGCCCTGTGTTCCTCTAGGAAGCTTAAGACAGTGAAATGCCCTAATACTCAATGTCTCCTAGAGGTGTTACTGTTGAATGGTCGACAGAAAGCTAGTGGGTCAGATGAACAGCCAGAGTGGATGAGCAAGGGTCAGAAGATGGGTCAGTAGGGGAAATCCTTGTTGATCTTAATTCTAACCCTGACCAGGAAGAGTCTCATGACTCCCACCTGGAGAACTCAGATCCCCCAGAGGATAGTGCAGATGGCTCAGATGGTGCACAGAGAAATGGCTCTCCTTTTATTCCTTCTGGGAGGGTCCAGAGTTAACCAAGGTCTAGATCCTCGTCCAATGCTTCAGGGAATTCTGTAGGGACTTCCATATCTAGTAGGAGGGACAACGCTTTTGACAGGGAGTACCAACTGCTTGAACTTGAGAAAGCAAGACTTAGGCTCAAACAAGATCAGTTGGCCCTTGACAAAGAGTCCCTTGACGTGCAGAGAGCCAGGAAGAAACTGGGACTAGAGCCCCATGGTGGCAGCCAGAGTGTCCCAAGGGTTAGGGAAACCTCTTTTGACCATAGGTTCCTGATCAAGATAGTCCCTCCTTACCAGCAGGGTGATGACATCCATAATGGATCACTGCTTTGGAGAGGGCCTGTAAAGTTCAGAGGGTCCCTTTAAGAGCAGTGTGCAGCTATCTTGTGGCTTTACTTTGCTAACAAAGGAAGAGATCAGCTCCTCACTGTTAGAGCAGAGGATGCTGACAATTACTCAGTTCTGAATAATGCTCTCATACATGGGTTTGGCTTCACCACTGAACAGTATAGAATTAAGTTCAGAGACACACAGAAGGCACACACACAGGACTGGGTAGACTTTGTAGACATTGCTATTAAGGTTCTGGAAGGCTGGATTCATGGAAGCAAGGTACAGGGCTACCAAGGATTGTACAATTTGATTATGAGGGATCAGATCCTTAATAATTGTCAGCAACAGCTTTCACATCAGTTCCTGGTGGACTCTGATCTGACCTTTCCCCAAGAATAGGGAAAGAAGGCAGACAAATGGGCTTGCACCAGGGTTAAGCAGAAAAACCATGGTAATGGAGGTGACCAGAAGAAGCAAGATTCTTTTAAATCTCAGGATAAGAGTGGGGGAAAAGCCAATGATAAGAAAGAGTATTTGCAAGGGCCCTAAACGCCTGCATCTTGGGGTGAGTCCCAAAATTCCAAGAAAGGCAAAAATAAAACTTGTTGTTACTTCTGTAAAGTGAAGGCCCATTAGACAAAAGAAGCTGATTGTCCAAAGGCCAAGGAAACAACTCCTACTACCACTGCCCCTAAGGCACCTGCTCCCCCTAGCACAGGTATAAGTGGTAATACAGCAAACACGGGATTAGTGGGGATAACCTTGGTTACTGAGATGGGTTCTGACTTAGTCAGAACACCAACTCAGGCTGTTTTAGTCTGTGATGTGACATGGATCTTGCCACCTTACTAATCAGTCACACTAACTTGGGCAAGTACAAACAACAGCCTTTAATCAATGTAAAAGAAGCAATGGCTTTTACGGATAGAGGGGCCAGTGTTACTATGGTGGGAGAGAAACTTGTATCCCCTGAACAGGTCATACTTGGACAAGTGTACTAAGTCACCAATGCTAGCAATGTCAGGACCGAACCTTCCTTTGCAGTTGTGAATCGGTAACTGTACCTAAGAGGGTTGTGGTTTCTCCAGACCTACCTGTAGATTGTTTGTTGGGTAATGATCTAGAAACTTCAGCCTGGTCTGAAGTGGAGTTCAGGACCCATGCAGTAATGATGGGCATCTCTGCCAGTGTGTTCGCTGTCACCAGGTTTCAAGCCAAACATCTCACCACTGAAAAAGCACTGGATCCTGAAAACATGGACCAGGTACTCCCCATGAGAAGGAGCAGGAAGGGTAAGGAATTGCCCTCCTCACAAACTCTCAGTAAAAATCAGTCTCCTGAGGAAGTTGATCTTAGCCCCTCTGAAGGAACTGTCCAAGAAGTAACCAGACAAGACCTCACCAAATCCTTCTACAGGTGAACCTTGCTACTACATCAACCAGCCATGAACATACTGCCCACATAAGAAGGCAAAGCAAAACAAAAACATTTTAAACGTTTTGTAAAATATCTTTCCCACATAGCCCCTCATTTTGAGGAACCATTATTTGAGGAAGAGAGCGAGGAATACAGTGATAGGATCAGTATCTTTTGGATGTCCAGGAAAGCGGTAAATGCTAGATACTGCTTCTAACCTGGTGTGATCCTTGACGTAGTTGTAAGCTCAAAGCTGGGGTTTCTTTACTTATAGTCTCCTCTCATGACATAAACTCACAAAAGATACATTCTCATGAAACAAAGTGTTGTGGTGATAGTTGCTAAATAGCATCTACTTGTGACCAGGGTCTCTATAAAGTGAGGGTTAATGGCAGACCTTTTCTTTAAGGATGAGAACCCTCACTCACCCGAAGGTGATATGCTTCACCATAGGGCTCCCTCCTTACACCGGAGCCGCAAGGTCCCAGGTGTGGGCTACAACTCTCCCCCAAAAATTCTTTTATGAAGAGGAGCTGAGGTGTTTTTAGTACGAGAGGCTCGAGAAGAAGTTGGACAGTGAGGGGCAGAGTGCAAATGAAATAGGGAAATGTTCAAACTGTCTTATGGGACCAAAGAACTTTATTCAGTGGTGCCCACATATAGAATTAAAAGCGGGGAGGACTAGGGGTTAAGAACAAATATACCCATGCTAGAGGTCAACATGTTTCTGCCCTAACTCGACTCCAGACGGAGTTCATGGGCATTTCTAAGGACCAATAGAAAAAACACGCTTCTCTGCTCAGAAAGAAATGAAAACAAAATACAGATGATTATACTGGCTGTCAGGATTTGTAGCTGTTATATAAGGTGGGTGGTGAATACACCATTTCATCTAGAAAAACAAATACATTAAAATTCATAAGCCAATTATTATGATGCCACCTTTAGAGAACAATATTAAATAAGGCCCCAACAGAGCACGATATATAAGTAACCAAAACAAAGGAACCAAGATTACCTGGTGGATGGATATAGATCACCTCCCTTCAGCCATAGGGTACCCCACATCAGGCTCGGATAGTGAAGAAAAAATAAAGACAATCCATGGCAGTGGTATGGAACAGGTGGACTATCTGGGTCTCACCTAGTAGATATCTTGTGAGGTATAAGGGCATTGAGAGAGGCGAATACCAATAAGGTCATCGCCCATCTTATCACATTCAGCATACCTCGCCAGACTCCCATGCCACAGATGAATGTCCCACTTCTAACACCTGTGATGCATTTTAGCAAATTAATGTTGTAGGGAGGGCTAATATGTGCACATAGTATCTAGTAAATGCAACCATTTTGAAAGAGTGGCTGAATACAGAAGAACTAAGGGCACAATACACCACATAGTGATAGGACATACTCTGTTCTTCCTAACCATGGCGATCGTAACCCACTGTATCAATTATGGTCCACGCACATCATTTCCTGTCTACGGAGTAATCCTGACAGTCAACACTCACCCGTGCAGCAGCACGAGTGATACTGGCTATGGAGGGGTCCCTGCAAGAGGAAAGGGCGGCATTACAGCATGCTTGAAAATGGGATCAGGGGGGAAGTAACGAAAGACGTCACATACATCACATGCCCCGAGGATCATGGGAATAGTAGTTTCCATGATAGAGGCTTCTAATTCAGCCTCCCGATTCCAAAACCAAAATTGATACAAACAGGAAATTTAAATGTTCAAAGACCTGTCCATTTGAAACAAAAGCTCATCAAACTAAACATCAGGTCTAATCACCACAAGTTTCTTATTTGGCAGTAAAAGAGAGGCAACATAGAGGTGGATTTACTAATTACTGTGGGCCAGTAATTTTAACAAGTCAGATATAGAGAAATCCAAAATTCTTCTCATATAGTCTTCGAAGTTTGAAACATGTAACTACAAGGCAAGGACCTAAATTAAGTCATCTGTCTAGATTAGTCCAAGGAATATTGTCATTCAGTCCTTGTGTGTCACACCGAAGTTTGTAAATCCAACTCTGTTCTCTATGGAACAGGACAAACTCACTGGTACCTATCTCTCTGACATAGTTAGGTTTTTCAATTATCGTCCAGTAAATACCATCTTCTGTGTGTCCTGCATTGAGGAAGTGTTGTGAAGATTTGTGTTATCTTTCTTATACCGGCTGGAACTACAATGCTCACCTATCCTCAATTCAACCTTGCATGTGGTCATGCCTATATAATTTAAGTTGCACGGGTAATGGAGGAGATAAATCCCTCCTTCTGTGTTGTAGTTTGCCAAAGTATGCAGTAACCATGGGGTAGTGAGGCTTAAGTATATAGACAATGATACTGATGTAAAAGGACAGACAGAGCACATGCCACAAGGATAGTGTCCTTTCGCTAGTGTGTTGGACCATAATGTTTTTTCCAACCGGGGTGAGCAAAATTGTGGTTGTGTATGTACTTTGATATCTTTGATATTCATACTGCATTTTGAAGCAAATAAAGGGTCTTGGTAGTTGGTTGGAGCCACTGTTCATAATGTGCTAACTTTTATTGATGGATTTCTCTACCACATCAGTTAGGATGCTATAAGTACTGACACAGACCAGGCGATCCAACCAGCTTTTTACAAAGGTGTCAAGTAGGGCTTCTCGGTTGTTATTTCTATCCCTTTTACAAGCTTTCTGTACCACCTTGATCGGATATGCACGCTGCATCAGGTGAGAGCTGAGCATCTGTGCGTGTTCCTTACATTTTTGCATCTCTGTACAATTTCGACGTAACCTAAGAAATTGCCCCATCAGGAGATTGTTTCTAAGTGAGTGAGGATGAAAACTTAAAAAGCTCAAGATAGAGTTACGGGCCATAGGTTTGGTATATAGTTCAGAGTAAATCCCTCCATCTTTAGGATATAGTCGAAGGTCCAAAAATGGTAGGGAAGTTTTACTGTACCCATAGGTGAACTTGAGATGAGGACTTCTTGAATTCACCCATACTGTGTCAGGTCATGGAACTGAGCCTTTACAGACCACCAATATATCACTGATATATTTCTTCCAAACTTTTAGGTTGTACGACTATGGATTATCTAGTGGGTAAATATGCTGGCTCTCAAACCTATGCATGTACAAATTTGCCATTCTGGGGGCAAATGTACTGCCCATAGATATCCCAGTGGTCTGTAGGTATAAATGTTCCCCATATTGGAAAAATTATTCCGTCATGGCAAGGGTGGCACATTGAAGCCCAAAGGAGGTTGGCATCAAGTCATCTCCTTCTCTTTGTTTCAGCTGAGACCTTACTGTATCCAAGGACTCATCCTGCGGAATATTAGTGTAGAGAGATTCTACATCGAAGGATGCTAGAACATGTATCCCTGGATCAAAAGAAATCTTTTTAAGTGTATTGAGTATGTGTTTAGTATTTCGTAGATAAGAGGGCATCTCTGTAACAATAAGACGTAGAAACCAATCCACGAATTGTGAAAGAGGTTTGCGCAAAGACCCTATCCTGGACCCAATTTGTCTTTCCGGTGGTGGTCTGGTGGAATTGTGGACCTTGAACATCACATAGAAGTAAGGTATTTTAGGTTGTTTTTGAACAAGAATTCTGCTTCACTCTTTGTGATCCAGTTGGAGTCACTTGCTTTGTCTAAGATGTTCTTTAAGTTGGTCAAAAGTCTGGGGGCGGGGTCTGAACTCAGACAACGATAATACTTCACATCGCTGAGTTGGCAAAGACATTCAGTTTGATAGCCGTCTAGGTCTATGATGACCGTGGCCCCACCCTTATTCGCAGGTTTGATTATAATCCCTAGATCAGAGACTAGAGACTGAAGACAAAGTAGTTCCTACTTAGATATATTAAAGAAAAGGATTTTGACAGAAGGCCTCAATTTGTCATATTCTTTAATCACAGCTTTTTCAAAAGTAGCCACTTCTGAAACAACCGTATGAAGAGGTGGACAAAAAGTGGACTTTGGTCTAAGCCCTGTATTAGTCTCTTGGTCGGGAACATCCTAAGCCTTTATTCAAGATGTCTTGTTCCAGGCGAGTTAGGGTCTTGAAACTGAGGTTGATGGTCAGGTCATCAGGGTACTTGTTGATGGAGACTGGTCCCTCGTCAGACTCCATGTGACACGCTGTTCAATCGAGGGGTCCCATTTTACTCTCTATGTGTCTTGTTGTTTTCTTGGCCTGGATCCCCTCCTTCTGCAGCCTCTTCCACCATGAACTTTTTCTAAAAAAGGATAGCTAGACATAGGGTGGAACTGATGTATAGAGTAACTCCATGGTTGAGGTGGCCACCAAGGGCCTGAAGGGAATTGTGTGGAGGGTCTGGTATATCTACCACTTGGTTGGCAATTTCTTGGTTGAAATGGAGTGTTGTGATCACTAGAGTCATAATCCCCAGAGGTGCTCCATTCTTTCGAGTTTGAAGTCCAATCATCTTTGCCCTGCCTCAAACAGCTTGCTCCACTTCAGTTATTGTTCTTAGAGGTGACAGGTACATAGTCATCCTTAATATATATAGATACACTTTCTCATATGTGAAATGGTCCATGTCCTTTTTCAGCTTGTTGATCTTATACTTAAGAATTCCTTCTCTAGTCTCTGCTAGTGATTTATTGACCTCCGCTAGTTTCTTTTTGTAAGATGAAATATGTAAGTGCCAACCTACTAAACTTTAGAAAATCTCTCAAAACCTGGCTATTCACACAAGCATATGATTGAACTGTTTCCAGGTTGGCAAACCCCTAGACTCCTCAGCACCAAGAAACCAACCAGTGTACGAGTGCTTTGCAAATCATTGATAACATAACATAACATAACAAGTAAAGTGACGTTAATCTGAGATTCTAGCTGGTGTATCTCAGTCAGCAAATGGTCCGTAACCTACTTAGCTGTATTAATAGAAAAGATCAGCCAATCTCGTGTACATCTCCATGAGATCAGCAACCAATTCTTTTTATGGATCTTATTATCAAGAAACAAATGTGGAATATTTGTAAAAATAAGGCCTTGTGGAAATATATTGCCTCTCAGATACTCCGTAACAATTGTTGCATGCATCGCAGTTCTCACTTTTATTTTATGATTGGAAAGTTTGTTCCTCTCTTCCATTTGATTTGTGTTGGGGGTCAATGTCATGTCTAAAGAGACTGGGAGTCTGGAGTATTGACTGAACCATGTCTTCATCATAGGCTAGTCCCACACTAACTGCCATGTTAAAAGTACGTAATGATGTGTCTTAAAAAAAGATAAGTAATCTCTAAAATACCTTTCAAAGATTGTGTATCCCTGCATATGTCAAAATACTGGCGGCTGTCAGATTAAAAAATGCAGCACTTAGCTGACGGCTGCACTATCTGCTTCACAGAGACATTAGGGACCCCGCTCTGTATATCCTACTTTTTCTACCTCTGTTGTAACTTTCCACAAAGGAGATGGGTTAGAGTTTAGGGAGGGGCCGGGATTGGATGTCATCAAAGGGGGCCAAGAATAGTTGTCAAACCTAAAAGAGAGAGAGGATCCGGACTTAATTTGTTTTTAGCACTTATAATGTACCCACTCTCCAGTGTATTACCTGTGGTGTGAGTATGGGTTATTCTCCCACCTAGCTGCCCACAACTAAGTCTGTTGTGACGTCCGTTGTGTGATCTTAGGTTATGGTCTGTTAAGATTTGTCTCTTGAGGGACGCTGCTGACTCACTTGTGGATGTGCAATCTACAATGAAACAACATAGGTATTGACACAAGGAATGGTGCTTACATAGATGCATAAAAAAAAACAATAAGTCGTTAAGATAACACGCACTATTGTGTCTTGACACCAGATGTTCAATGTTTCAAACCTGTAATGGTACTTGTCTTACAGGTGGTAAGGATTGATCCAGAGGTTTACTTGTCCCTGAGAACCAGGATTGTTAGTACCTTGTATACAAGAAACGTTCAGAAAGAGCATCAAGTTGTCAAGTCACATTTTAAACAGATTTGTATTGCTTTTTAAGAAACAGTGTTAAGCATCTCACAATACAGCCTGTGAATACAAGCGGATATCACATTTACAGGAATGTAGTTCTTTGGCATACAAATCTTCAGTTACTACTCAATAGATAACCCCCCCATCTCCCTCCAAGTTACCCCCCTTCCAGCCCTCTTCCCCTTAAACTATCCTTCCCACCCCCCAGGCATGTCGCTAAGTCGTCAAGTCTTATGTGTATAGGAGTTGGACAGATTAACAGCAGATATTGTAATCCAGCCCAACAGGCTGGTCCCATTGATAAAGTAGCATGGGATGCACATCATAGCAGGCAGGTCAGTCACTCAGTCAGCAATCCAGACTACTAAATCTGTTGAGCGGTCAATCCCCTGGAGGATGGTCTACTACGTCAGGGTATACATCGTCCTAATTAATGGGTTGTTTCAATAGTTCTACTAAAGCCACCCACACCTGTGCTGCCTCCAGCATCTTTTCATTCTCGGTCCATTGGGCCATTTTCAGTCGAGGATCCCTTCACATTCTGCCCATTTCCTAAATTCTCTCATCCACCTCAATACACTAACGCCATTTTTCGCCTTCCATTGACTAGTGAGTTCTGTTTTAGCTAGCACTAACCCCAAGTCTATGAACTTACTTGTGACCTTGTTTTTAGCGGTGTGGGGAAACCAGTATAGTAGACAACACCCTGGATTCATAGGCATATCTCTCTCCGTTGTGGTCACTAGTCTATTTGTCACGTCTCTCCAGAACTCTCCCAGTTGTGGACATTCCCAAAACATGTGGCTAAATCCCGCTCCCACCAGGTTACATCTCGGACAACCAGTCTGGGCATAAAAATATTCATTAATCTTACTCGGGGTTAGGTTTGCTCTATGCAGGACGTAGAATTGAATCAACTGGAATCACGCATTTCTGGTGCTCTTCCATGCCATTTGAGCCCTATAGCTGTTAGGGGTCAGCATACCTCCAGCATTAGGCGTCCATAGAAGCAAGTGACCGCTTTAAAAGTTCTAGCTGCTATCACTATATATTGACCACCAAGGGAGGTCTGGGGTTCCACAACCCCTTCTCTCCAATGTTTTCTGATAGCAGCCACCAGGGCAGCGTCTAATAGGGGACCCCCTCTTGGAAGGTCATAGCGGTCCAGTAGGTCATTAAAAGGAAGCAAGGTGCTGTTCTCGTCTAAATCCCCTATCTTGTAAATTCTCATTTTCTTCCATTCCTGCAATCTATGCCAATCTCCCCCATTTAGTAGTGCTGTACATATTTCCAAGGGAATTGCTGGTGCATATGGGGACTTTATCCTTGCCCGTCTGAGTGACCTGTTCCAGCACTTGCGTACCGTTTATAGCTGTGAGGGTATTGCCCTATCTCTCACGGGGAGACGCAGAAGTATCCGAGCCAGTAGACATAGACTCGGATCCGGACCTTCAGGTTCTTCTGCATTCCAGAGGCGCCCTGCCATCCATTTCGTAAACCATTGTAACTGTGCTGCATGATAAAAGGCCTCAAAATCTGGGATGGCAAATCCCATCTCCACCATGGGCCTCATCATTGTGGTAAGTGCCACCCGTCGCCTTCCAGTACCCCATAAGAACCCCGTAATGATGGTATTAAGTTGAGCAAAACTTTTGTGTGGGATCCATGTTGGAAGGGATCCAAAATACTAAAGGAGTCGTGGTAGCGTGACCATTTTTAACAACGCTATCCTACCCGCTACAGATAGCGGGAGGAACCCCCAAAACTCGAGATTATTTTTAGTGCTACGTATGGCACGCCCTATGTTGTGCTCAAACAGGTCCACTGGGCCATGATGAATCTGAACTCCCAGATAGGGTAGGCATTTATTTTCCCAGGAGACCTCTTCCGTCTCCAGGGGTCCAACCCTTTACGAGCACGTAGGAAATAGGCACGACTTGGTCCAGTTTACTCTAAGTCCCGCAACTCTTCCTAGTACACCCAGGAGAACTTTGGATCCTCGTAGGGCTTTTCCTGTATTAGCTAGGAACATCAGAAGGTCATCAGCATAGAGTGCTATATAATGAAGTTGTCCTGTCACCTCCAGTCCCTGATAGTAGTGCCCAGCTCTGGCGTGCGCTACCAAGGGCTCCATCGCCAGTGCAAATAATAGAGGGGAGAGCGGACAAACTTGCCTCATTCCTCTACCCACCAGACAAGCGTCAGAGATCAGCCCCCGTCCTGACCCTAGCAGTCGAGTCTTTATATAGGATTGCCGTCCATCCCACAAACCGTTCCCTGAGTCTGAATGCATTCATAACTTTAAAAAGATACGACCACTCAAGGCTATCGAAAGCTTTCTTGATATCAACTGCCAGAATACTTAAGCCTCTTCCTTTCGGTAGGTGTTGGTTCCAAAATTCTTAAAAGTCTACGGATATTCATCACTGTATTGCAAGCCGGAATGAATCCTGCCTGCCTGTTAACTAGCAATCTGCTAACCAGTATGCGGCTTAGTATTTTGTAGTCTAGGTTAAGCATTGCAAGGGGACGGTACGCAGTCCGGTCCCAGGCCGGTTAACCAGGTTTCAAGAGTGGGATGGTTACTAACCCTGGGCGGGCAGCTACGCTCCGTGGACGGAGTGTGCGTAGTGCTGGTTCCTACGTATTTTGCGTAGCATGCGTATCTGCCAGCACTACGCACGCTCCGCAGACGGTGCGTAGCTGGCTGCCACCCGCCTCCCTCCTGCCCTCTCTAAATCCCCCCCTTAAAGTGTAAAGTGTTATAAAAGTAAGTTTAAATCATGTACCTGGTCCGCGGCGCGTCCCGGGGCTCCCTCTTCTGTTTTGCTGCACGTCGTAAATCCCAAGGCGCATGCGCGGCCGCCCGCGCATGCGCGGCCGCCCGCGCATGCGCATTTCTCGTGACAAATGCGCATGCGCGGGCTGCCGCGCAAGCGCATTGGGATTCACGACGTGCATCAAAACAGAAGAGGGAGCCCCGGGACGCGCCGCAGACCAGGTACGTGATTTAAACTTACTTTATAACACTTTACACTTTAAGGGGGGGATTTAGAGAGGACGGGAGGGAGGTGGGTGGCGCGTAGTGGGGCTAAGCGGAGTGTGCGGGTGAGCGTAGCTTTGTGCCCACTTCGCGGAGCTCCGCGTATCCCCACTACGCGAACTACGCCCAGGGTTAATGATTACCGCTTGCCTTATTGATGCAGGTTGGTAGCCTTTCCGCCTCGCCCTGTTATATAATGCTACTAGCTGGGGAGCTAAGATATCTATGTAAGTTGAATGGAACTCTATTGGTATCCCATCCGTCCAGAGTTTTATTCCTGGCCATATCTTTGATGGCGCCTCGTACTTCTCCAATCTCAACCTCCCGACCCAGGGCTTCTGCCACCTCATCACTAATCACAGGGAGTTCTATTTCCACCAAGAATATCTCCACTTCTGTCATTTCAGCCCCTAGGTCGCTCTGGTATAAGGTGGTGTAATACTCCAAGAACTGGGCATTTATGTTTTGTTGACTATAGAAGACTTCATCTTCCCACCCTCGCAGCTCAAGTATCGTCATACCCCTGCATGCAGGGTTAGCCAGCCAGGCCAGGAATGCACCAGATTTATATCTCTCAGCATGAACCCTGGCTAAGTATGCCTTATAATCATATCAGTGCAACTTTTCTACTTGCGTTGTCCATACCTCTGGAGCTGCAAGTAAATCAGCCTGCTTATCCACCCTCTCGGGTCTATACTTCTCTACCTCCGTGAGTCTGTTTTCCCGTTTTGGACATCGTGCATGACAACCTTCCGCAACCCTATCGCCTCCCCAATACACCGACTCCGTATAACTGTTTTAAAGGCGCCTCATTCGATTAGTGGATTCATTGCGGTGTTGGCGTTGTCTAAAAAATAATTCTCAATAGCGGTCCTTATGGTGGTCCTGAATACCTGGTCTTCTAGTGTTTCCGGTTGCAGCCACCAGGTATGTAATTTAGGTCTAATTCGCACCCAATCTAATGACACCAGCAGTGGGTTATGATCAGAGATAGTTCTAGATAAATACTCACTTAGCCTTAGAGGTGCACAGGATCGAGTCTAGAAGGACATGTAGCTCATGCAATGCAGAGAAATATGAATAGTCCCGTTCTTCTGGATGTTGGGCCCGCCAAGTGTCTATTAGCCCCCATTGTTGTTGCCAAGTGCGTCCGACCTCTGCAACTCTATGTGTAGGAGTGTCTGGGAGTGGCGGGTGGGAGCGGTCTAACCCGACATTGGTAACACAGTTAAAGTCACCCCCTAATAGTATTGCACCAGTGAGCACTGGTCCTAATATCCTTGAAAGCTGTGCAAAGAGGTAAACATTGTTTACCACAAAACTTTTTCCCCGCAGGGAATCACAACGCGGTTGTTACAACAACCGTGTTATGATTCCGCATACCATTACTCCTCAAGTAGGAACAACTTGCGGAGGGGGAAGGTGTTGGATTTAAAATCCAACACCTTCCCTAGTGTCCGCACAGACTGGAGATGGAATAGTAAATTATACTATTCCAACATCCAGCACCCGCACTCCGCAAGTCGTTGTTCCGACTTGCGGAGTAATGGTATGTGGAATCACAACGCGGTCGTTGTAACAACTGCATTGTGATTCCCTGCGGGGAAAAAGACTGCGGGATAAGGAGATACATGTGTGCAAAAAATGCTGGCTGGTCTACATTAGGGGCGTATATACATCCTATCACTATGTCCCTGTCATCTAGGCGTCCTGCAAGCACCACAAACCTACTCTCTGGGTCTAATATTTTCTTGGTACATTGAAACGGAACTCCTGCCCTCACCCAGTTCAGGGCACCCCTTGCGAAGGCCGAGTAAGTATTGTAAAAAACCTGTCCCCTCCATCTTCTCTGTAATGCAACTCCTTCCTGCCGGGATAGGTGAGTCTCCTGTAAAAGGGCAATCTGTATCCCTCTCCTGACTAAGTGTGCTCGTACTTTATGGCAGCGTAACATAGTGTGCATTCCTCGGACGTTCCAGGACAGGCCTTTAAGATCCATGATGGATCCCATTGCGCTGTCCGTGTCTTGTCATGAACAAATACTCATGTAGCGACATGCCTGGCCCCATGTAACATCCCCTCAACAGTAAGAACTCCCCAAATCCCCCTCCCCAGGACAGGTACCAGCAAACTGGTTCCCATCCAAACTAGAACTAGCATAAAACTGTTCTGGAAAAGTGGCAGGCGTAGGCAGACCTCGCTGGACCCGGAACCCCCCAGACTCCTCCCCCCAACATCTTAGGTCTTGTGGGAGTCCGAGTGTTTAGTTTGATGGTGACATGATGCCTCTATTAGGCATGGGCCATAGCAGTAAACAATATACAGTATCACCCAGGCTGTAGTCATACGACCTACAATGCAATATTCAAGCTATGTCGTCAGCTGTTTGGGGAGTAACAACAGGTAGTTCAGTCTCAGAGTGTCCATTCACGCTGCCTGGATGAGAGCTTTCAGATCTGTCCATACCACGTTCGCTGGTGGTCGTAGTCGGACTAGTACGCCCATGACTGATCTCTGCTACTGCCTGTACAGCCTTGTGCTATTCCAGTCAGAGCCCTTTAGGTGAAGGAGCTCTCACAGGTGGAAGTGTAGGTGATTCCTGCTGGCTCAAATTTGGCGATTAAACACAGGGTTCTGCATTCGGTCGGGATTCTAACCATTCCCATGCATTGTGTGGGGCAGTGAAGAAGTGCGTCTCCGATTGATCGATCACCCGTAGGTGAGCCGGGAACAGCATGGCATATGGAATTTGTAATTGGTGCAGCTTTTACTTGATGGTCAGAAAGGAAGCACACTGGTGTTGTACTTCCCTAGTGTAGTCTGGAAAGATCATTAGTTTACTGTTTCCGAATAGTAAGCTTAGTTTATCTCGGACCTGTTGTAGAATGTGGTCCCGGTCCCGGTTTGGGTGGTCCAGCTTGGTCATTGTAGTTGGTAGTTGGTCTGGTTGGCTATGGTCTTTCAAGCGTCAATCTGGGATGGGGTCCTGCTTGGGTGATGCAGGATGGTGTCTCTCACTACTCGGCCCATGCTTGCCGGTACCGGGCTGCCTCGGTTGTGAGATGGGGCGTCAAGCGGTATTCTCACAGGAAACTGTACATGGCTCTCTCTAGCGGTGATCCATCGGTATGCGCAATGCGTATTGTTTTGTTGAGAGTATGCATGAACCTCTCCACTTCCCCAGCGCGGGGTCACCTTCTGGTGCTGAATCCCCCATGTCTTGAGGTAGTCCGCGAACTCTTGTCCATGGAAGGGTGGGCTGTTGTCTGTCTTCACCACTTCAAATATTCCGTTTGTGGCAATGGTCTTCTCAAGCGTTTGGGAGGTGCATGTCCACACAGATGCGTACTTGCCCCAGCAGTTTCGGTTTCCGTGCCACTACGATCAGGGACACCCACGGGGTGGACCCACTGACCTTTTCGATTATCCCTTGCATCTCCAGCACCCCAATTCTTCCTCGACCTTCTTCCATAGGTGGAATGCAATGCGCCTGTGCTTCAGCGCCACCGGTTGGACTGACGGTTCGATATGGAGAGAGACTTCCTTCCCTTTCAGGCATCCAATACCTTTAAAGACGTCTTCGAACTCTTCCATGATGGCCTCTAGTTCCTCTTCCTGTACTGCCATGGCGAATGATATTAGCCTCAGTTCTTCAGCTGATTGCCCACTTATCAGCATACCGCTGTCTTCCTTCATCACGTACACTGTAATGGGGATCTTGAGGTCTTGGTGTTGCAGTTCAGTCTTGAAGCATCCCAGGAGTGGGATAAGTGTCTTCTGCCGTACGCAAATACTCTGATTCTTGCCTCGCGTAGGGGTGGGCGTGTACTTAGTTGGTTGTATACATTGGCAGCCATCAGTTGAATCGAGGCCCCAGTGTCAATAGTGGCTCTCACTTCCTGGTGGTGGACTTTGATTTTGCACTTTGGAAGTCGTCGTCTCTTCCGTCGTGGCTGATCAACTGCAAACACATAGTGGACCGTAGTCTCCCACGTCGTCATCCATATCTTCACTGTCTCGCTCTTCAGCTACAGTCTGTGCTGCTTCTTTCTTTGATTTCGCTGATCGGCATAGTGCCGTGAAGAGGTCCATCCATCCGCATGTACTGCACTTCTTTCCTCTTGCTGAGCAGTCTTGCATGCAATGGGGTGTGCCTCCGCAGTAACCGCATTCCCTCTTCTTGTCCTGCTGTCTTCTCCCTGCTTTTTGGCGCACCTTCGGCCTCACCATGTTCGCCTTCTCCGCCATATTGACTTGTTCCGTCTTGATGGGTCGGTGGTGGGCCGCTTCCATGTGAGATGATCTGGCTTGTAATAGTTCCTTTGATCGGCCCAGGGTGAAGAATGTTTACTCTGAGTTTGGATGAGTAGCACTCTTGAATTACCTGACCTCAAATTTCTTCCTGTTCGTCACGGAATCCGCACGTGCTGGCCGTCTCCTTTAACCGTCCGTGGAACGCGTCTAGTGATTCCTACGCTTTTTGCGTGGCCTGGTGAAAAATTAACCTTTCGTAGTCTCTGTTCACCATCGGCTTGAAGTGAGCGTTTAGGGCATTGAGAAGCGTGAAATATGTTTTGGGTGTGGCTTCTACTAGGGTCTTGTAGATGCAGTGGATGTCTTTACCGCCGAGGTGGAGGAGTATGGCTCTGCGTCTTTCTCGGCCTATGCCCAGCCCTACAAAGTAGATCTGGAAGCGATCGGTCCAGTCTCTCCATCGCGGAGCAAGGGATGAAGGTGCTCCGTCCACCACGAAAGGCTCAATGGCGGGGATCGATGGCATCTTGGCGCAGACGCAGTTACACCTCGTGGCACGTGCACTGCTTACCTCCTGGGCGCACTAGCAGCCACTTGGCAGAGGGTGATGATGATATCGTCAGTGTCTTCTCCCGTGGCCTGTATCTCCTAGGCCTCACCGTGGTGTCTTTACTTTCTTCTTTCATCTTTTCCTTTTTTTTGTAGTTAGCAGGGTGCTGGGGCATACTCAGGTGTGGGCTCCTCTGGGTGTGCAGGAGAGGCCCAACGTGGAAGAAGACAATGGAAGCAGATTTGATGGGCGATAGAAGCCTACCAAAGAGGCTTAGACTTTGGGCATAGTTGCACAAGCCATTCCAGTGAAATTGTATGAAGTGGGTGTTAGATATGTTCCCATTTGACTGAATTGCCATGGAAGAGGAAGTGGCTCTGCCCCTAGCATTAGAAATGGTCCACCAGAAGTGGATTTGTGTGACTGTTCTCACTGTTCTTACTGTTCTGCTGGCATTGTTTTAGAGTAGTGTTCTGCTTAGTGGAACAGCATCAAGTCCGTACTCCGATAAAGAGTATCCCCATTTCACCTGAGCGCTTTGATAAGGATCACCACTATCTCACCTGATTATATCTATGACCCGTTTGATTCCACCAAGGACTGACACAGATGGGGTGATAATAGTATCTACTAGCTGTAGGGCCCATGGATTGCTTCTCATTCTGACTAGCAAACAATGATCTGGTTTCGTCCCTATTCTTGCTATATGCGTGTAGGTTGAGAGGCCTAATTATGGGGATATATGAATATATATATATTTATTACACTCTAAGTTTAGTAAATTAGGTTATGAATGTGTCCTGGCATACAGTGCATTGCATTAGAGTTAGATCCTGAGAGAAGGACGGAGAAAAAGGTATTGTGCATCTAAATGCTTGCCAGAATGTAATGAGGGAAGCATGAATGTTTCCTGGCTAGATCAGAAAATGAGGTGTAGGGTTTCCAAAGGTTCAACATCACTGAGTTCTCCAGGTCTCTCCATTAGCAGAATGTTTCCCATGAGCAAGTCAGTGTTTTTGTGTAATAACGTTTGAATTCAGTTGAATCAATTAGACATATATAATGTGAAATGTCATTATTTGAATATGTATCCGGATATCTGTATATAATCAAGCAGAACAGTAATATTTCATGCATGTCATCCAACAGTATAAGTTGACCTAGGCCTTAGGCCTCAATTTGTATATTCCTCATGAAATTTCATTGGCTTTCAGTGAAATGATTTAATTAAATGAATAATGGTTTTGTGCAAGGTAGTGGTGATCTCACCCCTCTGCAGGCAATGGAATGTTAACTTGTTAGTTTTAATGGAACTGATAGAGAGAATATTGGAAGACTGAACTGCTTTAGTTAGCTACATCATGCTAAAAGGGCCGTTCTAAGGGATAGAAATTAGATTTCCCATGCTTAAGGGGTATTGGACCTATGTTATGTTAGCATGATGTATCTATATGTATACTTTCTGCTTGATATATATGTCTTTTTGCTAGGAAGAAACCCTCTTTTCTTTCCCTGTGTATCTACTGCTATCAGAGTAGGCCAAGAACCATATAGATGCCATTTTCAGCACATGTGCAAGAGCACGGGATGCGATCCCATGCTGATCACGTGCTGTTTTCAAGCTCCCTGTTCATCTGAGTTACTGGTAGCGGCTTAAGGTAGCCT
Organism: Lissotriton vulgaris; assembly: GCF_964263255.1. Lineage (NCBI taxonomy): Eukaryota > Metazoa > Chordata > Amphibia > Caudata > Salamandridae > Lissotriton > Lissotriton vulgaris. The sequence continues at coordinate 660,321,003 of NC_141689.1, forward strand.
GTTTACTTTACTGTTTGAGACTCAAGGTCGCATCTGGCTTTGGGTGCGATAAGCGCATTCCTGGAGGCTCCGTGCCTACACTCCCAAGCACCGAGACGAAAGGGAGTCACCCTTCCTGACCTCCCTCGTAATAAATAGCTAAGCTTTGAACTTATCATGTGTGGCATATATGGTTCTCCTTGTAGCTCGAGAGCCAACTGGTGTTTTTCCTTTTACAGTGATTGTATGGGTTGAACTGAAAGTGTATATAACTTAATGTTTGAATATAAGCCAGCAGTCTTCTCTGATCACCTGATAGGTGAAGGACAGAGAGGCTGCTCTATAGAGTATTTTGCTTAATAAATGATTGAACTTTCTTTACTTCCAACTGACTGATTATTTGTAAATGGGATTGGGGCTATTGGTAGGTATAGCCCTATATCTTATTTATGTAGTACTTCAACTCTGGGCAGTCATGTGCCACATGCAAGAAGCTGTTTCGCAATTTCTGATCATGGCTTGAAAGTTTACCATGTTCAATATACTACTGAATGTATTAGGGAGTTTATTCCACCAAGTTGTGAATCTCAAAACTGTAGACAGTAAGAATTCCATAATCTTTTATAATATGTATTCCTGCTTAGATTTGGGTTACATTACTATTGTTTTAGCATGATTGCCTCTCTTTCCCTTACACCATAAATTTTATGAAGATCCCTTGTTTTCTCTTTTAGGGTAAATACTGAATTTAAGGAGCTTGCAATGCAATTTGGGAAATTTGGGGATAACATTTTCCTGTCCTAATGGCTAGATTTTTCATTGATCGACTTTCTTGTTTCCCATGCCAGGAATTTCATTCCAGCAATTTCTCTTGTTTACGGTATCACACCCCTGGATGGTTCAATTAGTATCCAGGATGTCAGGAACGATTATTCAGGCAATACAAAGAGGCTTTCAGGACTGCCTGTAGATCAGATGAGAGAAAAAGCCAGATGTGGGACCCTTTTTTGTGCTCGCAAATGGGAGTTCGGCCCATTTGCAACCGCAAAGGGCCCTTTGCATGTACAAATGCTATTTGGCGAGTCACTGACTCGCAAAATAGCGTTTATGCCTCTTGCAATAAGGAAGGGGCGTCCTTTCCTAATAGCGAGTCTCACTACCATGAACTATTGTTTTGCAACCGCATTTGTGACCGCAAAACACTTGCAAACGAGAAGGGGTCCCCAGGGTACCCCTTCCCCTCTGTGAGTGTCGGAGAAAATATTTTTTTAAAGTAGGCAAAGGTCCCAGGGATCACCGCCTGCCCTCAAAAAATGACGCTGAAAAATTGGATTTATCTTTTTAATTGCATCCCGTTTTCTAAGGAAAACGGTCTGCATTTAAAAAAAAAAACCTGCTTGTTTTAAAAAGTAGTCCCAGACATGGTGGTCTGCTGATCCCAGCAGGCCACCATCGCTGGGAGCGCTAGCCATTCCCAATGGGCTCATAAATTGCGCTTGCCTCATGAATATTGATGAGGCAGGCAATTTGCGATCCCTGTTGTACATTGCATTTTGTGAGTCGCTGTTAAATCTGGGGGTCTCTAGTTGGCAAAGGTTATCACCTTTGTTCGAATAGGGACCCTTACTTCTAAGTCAGGATAAGGGGATTACACTCCTTAATAACCCCTGCTCACCCCCTTGGTAGCTTGGCACGAGCAGACAGGCTTATCTCAGAGGCAGTGTGTTAAGCATTTATGAATATACACAGTAATACAGTGAAAACACTACAGATGGACACAAACAGGTTTTATAAAAATATGTATTCTTTATATAGACTTAACAAAATACCACAACCTACAAAAATCCACAATACTACACTTAAAGTAACTTAAAAAATTATTAACGTCTCTTAGTTCAAGTTGTTGGTAAATGCAACAAATATCGCAACAAAGTACCTGGATGTGTAACGCAAATTGAACAAAAGGCTTGCAAAAGGGGAGATGAGTCGGTTCCGTGACCCGGGGGAACGGTTGCGTCCTTCCTCAATGCTTGCGCAGAGTAGGGGACTCCTCGTGAGCCTTACCGGTCCGGAGGTGATGCGTAGATTCTTGGCCTGCGGGCCCGTTGCGGTGCGCAAGATGGCGCCTTGATGCGATGCGACGATCCGGTTGCCATGCCAGAAGATGGCGCCCTTGATGCGGTGATGCGATGACGATGTGATGACGCCCTGGCAGCCTTGCGACGACTCTGTACTTTGGAGCTGCGACAGGCCCTGCGACGCGCTTCTCCAGTGATGCAATGGCGACTCTCTCGATGGTGTCACGCTTCTCCGGTGATGCGACAGCAGACAGCTTCGATGAACACATGCTTCTAGGGAGATGCGGCGAAGGCTCGCTTGTCCAGCGTTGGGATGATTTCAGCTGCGGAGGTGAAGTCTTCTGTCCCTGAGACTTCAGCAGGAGGCAAGCACAGTTCAAGCCCTTGGAGAATATTCTGTAGATGAAAGTCCTTACAAAGTTCCTTTTCCTTTCCCTTGGCAATGAAGCAACTACTGCAGGCCAACCCAGCAAACAGCACACTGGCAGAGGGGCAGTCCAAACTCCTGCAGCTTCCTTGGTTCTTCTCCTTCGGCGAACCCAGGACCATCTCTCCTTCAGGAAACAGCTCAAGACCTGGCTGTTCGAGCAGTAACGTACCCCCCCCCCAGTGCCTTGAGACCCTCCCGGGTGAGTAGCGCGCTTTATAAATGCCGTGATTGATTGATTGTTCCAGAAGTGATCTAATTTCTTGGGATCAAGGTCCCAATATTTATACCTCAAAATCCTGAGCACTTTGTTTACATGACTCTCTTCTTCCTTTCACTGTGCAGGGCAGAGACATCAGCCGCCCCACAGGAGGTGGAGTCAGCACAGAGGAGGGAAGATACAGCTTTGGAGCACTCTGTTGACATGATTCCTCCTCTCCTTTCACAGTGCAGGGCAGGGACATCAGACAAGCCACAGGGGGTGGAGCCAGCATTGTAGAGGGAAGGCCCATCCCTATTCAGGTCCCAGGTGCAACTCCTCCCTCCCATCTAGATGCAGATCTCTCTATTCACCCCCAGCCTGTCTCCTGGAATTCCCCAGCCCTGCCACACACAAACCCAGACAAGGAATACATAACCCAGTAGAGGCAGGCTCAAATCGTTAGGCAAGCAAATACCTGCTTTCTAAAAATGGTATTTGCAAACACAGGATATTAAAATAAACTTCACGAAAAGATGTATTTTATTATTCTGAGTTCAGGCATACTGAATTCGAATTTCTACCATGTTCCCTGAGTCAGTTAGGTTTATAAGGATGTGATAATCTTAACTGCCCATTCTGGCCTATGAGAACAGGCTGTAGCCTTCAACAGTGAAAAACGAAAATGGCTGTAATTCACTATTAAAACATGCTACACACATCAGGGCATGTCCTACCTTATACTTACACCCTGCCCTTGGGCCTACCATAGGGGTGTCTAATATGAAGCAAAGGAAAGGTTTAGGGACTGGCAATTGTGTGCACTTAGCCAAGTCGACATGGCAGTACTAGACTGCACATAGGCCTTGCAATGGCAAGCCTGAGACACACTTTACAAGCTGCTTCTGTGGGTGGCACAACCAGTGCTGCAAGCCCACCAGCAGCATTTGATTTACAAGCCCTGGCCACACATGGTGCACTGTACTAGGGGCTGACAGACAAATCAAATAACCCAATCATGGAATCCAATTAGTATATCAATTAAACATGGGGAGTACTTGCACTGTGGCACTGATTAGCAGTGGCACAGTGCCCAAAGCATAAATCCAGCAAAAACATATCAAAACAGAGGAGGCAATCCGTCAAAATGGAAGGGAGACTCATGTCAATGATATCAGGTCTAACACGTGTGGGGAGAACTACCCTTCCCCTTGGGAGTTCTCTTCACTAAGGTGGAAAAATCTTGACAGACCATCAGCATTGGCGTGTTCTGTACCAGGGCGGTGTTCCACCGTAAAGTCCATACCTTGTAGAGAAAAGGACCACCTCAACAACTTTGGGTTCTCACCCCTCATCTGTATCAGCCATCTGAGGGACATGTGGTCTGTCTGAACACGGAAGTGAGTCCCAAACAAGTATGGTCTCAACTTCTTCAGTGCCCAGACCACAGCAAATGCCTCATGCTCAATTGATTCAGAAAAGGGGGTGGTGATGAACAGAGTGTCTGAATTAAGCAGACCACTCTTACCCAGTCCAAAGATCAGGGCTTGATCCATCACCGTTATTTATCTCACTGCACCATCCCAGTTCAGAACCTGGCTATATGCAAATCAGTCTGTCCCTGGCCCAGTGCATCATGGGAACAGGGCAGACTAAACTACCAAGCCAATTCTTCACTAGAAAGGAGACTAGCTACCGGGGACCGGTTTCTGGCATTTCAGCCGTCGTCGGCCCGGCTTGCTTGAATCCTGATGGTGCAGTGAGAAAGGGACTCATGTCTGAGTATACCCTGCCACACCTATAGTGGCCAAAAACAATTCAGAAAAGGGGGTGGTGATGAACAGAGTGTCTGAATGCCAGAAACCGGTCCCCGGGAGCTTGTTTCCTTTCCAGTGTAAGAATTGGCTTTTGTAGTTTGGTTTGCCCTGTTCCCATCATGCACTGGGACAGGAACAGACTAATTTGCATACAGCCAGGTTCTGAAACTGGGATGGTGCAGTGAGCTAAAAAACGGTGTTGGATCTAGCCCTGATCTCTTGACTGGGTGAGAGCTTTCTGCTTAATTCAGAGACTCTGTCCCTCACCACCCCTTGTTGTAAATATTTTTGTCCACCCTAAGCGTGGAAGGGTATTCTCAGATGTGAGACCCTTGTTCATTGCACCATCAGGATTCAAGCAAACCGGGCCGAAGACGGCTGTAATGCCAGAAACCGGTCCCCGGGAGCTTGTTTCCTTCCCAGTGTAAGAATTGGCTTTTGTAGTTTGGTTTGCCCTGTTCCCATCATGCACTGGGACAGGAACAGACTAATTTGCATACAGCCAGGTTCTGAAACTGGGATGGTGCAGTGAGCTAAAAAACGGTGTTGGATCTAGCCCTGATCTCTTGACTGGGTGAGAGCTTTCTGCTTAATTCAGAGACTCTGTCCCTCACCACCCCTTGTTGTAAATATTCATGCTCAATTGCACTCCACCTCTGTTCCCATGGAAGTAATATCCTACTGATGAAGGCTACAGGTTGGTCTAGGCCCTCTTCATTAATCTGTGATAGAGCAGCCCCCACACCATGCTCTGAAGCGTCTGTCTGTATAATGAATTCTTTTGAGAAGTTGGGCGCCTGAAGCACGGGTGCTGTGCACATGGCAGTCTTAAGGCCATCAAAAGCCTTCTGATAGGTGTCAGTCCAGTTCACTTTCTTGGGCTGCTTCCTGGAAGTCAGCTCAGTCAAGGGTGCAACAATGTTGCCATACCCCTTGACAAACCTCCTATAGTACCCCATGAGTCCTAAAAAGGCTCTCACCTGTGTCTGAGTCTTTGGGGGTTCCCATACCAGGATGGTATCAATCTTGGGTTGTAGGGGTGCCACCTGGCTGCTTTCTACCTGGTGACCCAAGTACACAATGGAGCCCTGCCCGATCTGGCACTTACTTGTTTTGATCGCGAGGCCTGCCTTGCGCAGTGCCATCAATACTTCCCAGAGGTGCTGCAAGTGTTCTTCCCGACTGGCGCTGAACACTGCAATGTCATCCAGGTAGGCGGCACTGAAATTCTCCAGCCCAGCCAACACCTGGTTGACCAACCTCTGAAAGGTGGCAGGTGCATTCTTCATCCCAAAGGGCATAACCTGGAATTGGTAGTGCCCATCTGGTGTGGAGAATGCTGACCTCTCCTTAGCCCCATCAGTCAAGGCGATGTGCCAGTACCCGGACGTAAAATCAAACGTGCTGAGGTACTGTGCAGCCCCTAACCGATCAATGAGCTCATCAGCTCTGGGGATGGGGTGTGCATCAGTCCTGGTGACTGAATTGAGCCCTCTGCAGTCCACACAGAACCGGAGTTCGGGTGTGGCACCTGGCGAGGCAGCCTTTTTGGACCAAGACCACTGGACTGGCCCAAGGACTGTTTGAGGACTCAATGACCCCTACAGCAAGCATCTTGGAGAGTTCCTCCTTAATGTAAGCCCTAACCTTGTCAGTCACTCTGTGAGCCTTGTGCTTCACAGGAGTACTGTCGCCAGTGTCCACATCATGGACGCACCACTCTGTGACACCAGGAACCAAGGAATATAGATCAGGGAATTGCCCCAAGGGCTGGCGACAATCTTGCTGCTGATCAGGGGACAGTGTGACAGAGAGGCTAACACCATCGACTGACCCATCTTGCTCTGTTGCAGACAGGAGGTCAGGAAGAGGCTCCTCCTCCATTCCATCATCCGTCGCTTGGAGCATGCCCACTTCTGACCTTTCTAAGTGGGGCTTTAGGCGGTTAACATGCAGGATCCGCAAGGGGTTCCTGGGAGACCGCAAGTTCACCAGATAAGTGACATCACTCTTGGGCTCCACCACCTCATATGGACCATTCCACCTGTCCTGGAGCGCACAAGGCTCCACAGGGGCCATGACCCAAACTTTCTGTCCAGGCTGAAACTCAATCAGAGTGGCATTCTGATCGTACCACCACTTAATTTCCTCCTGGATGGCTTCCAGATTCACAGAGTCTGGTTCCTGAAGGCCAGCATGTAACTATACACATCCTGGGGAGGTTTCCTGGGAGATTTCTCCCAGCCCTCCTTGACCAGACTCAAAGGTCCTCTTACCGGGTGACCATACAAAAGCTCAAAGGGGCTGAACCCTAGAGACTTTTGTGGCACCTCACGGTAGGCAAACAGAAGGCATGGCAAGAGGACATCCCACTTTTGCCACATTAGTTCTTCAAGACCCATGATCATGCCCTTAAGGGTCCGGTTGAATCTTTCAACCAGCCCATTTCCTTGTGGGTGGTAAGGAGTGGTGAACTTGTAGGTAATACCACACTCCTTCCACAGAGACTTCATATAATTGGAAAATAATTGAAAATTAAGTTTGTACCTCGGTCAACACAACCTCTCTGGGGAACCCCACATGGGAGAAGATCCCCGTCAGTGCACGTACCACCACGGGGCCGTCACTGTCCTGAGCGTAATGGCTTTGGGGTACCGGGTAGCATGGTCCACTAAGACCAGGATAAACCTGTTGCCCATGGCTGTCTTGGGGTCCAGTGGCCCCACAATGTCAATCTCCACCCGTTCAAAGGGGGTACTGACTACAGGGAAAGGTTGGAGAAGAGCCTTGTGCCTCCTTCCACTTTTCCTACTTGCCTGTCAAGTTTGGCAGGTCCTACAATGAGTATCTGAACTCTTCCACATCAGGGGCCAATAAAAGTGGGAGACATGCCTTTCAAAGGTCTTGTTCTGCCCCAGATGACCAGCTAAAGGAACATCATGAGCCAAGCCCAGTAGTAAGGCTCTGAAGTGCTGGGGTACCACCAGCACACAGGCTGACCCAGGCTCAGCCACCTTAGGCTCGCTATGAAGGAGACCATTATCCCAGTAGATCCAATGTGATCGAGACTGATCACCTGCTACCTGGTTTGTGGCCTGTTGCCTCAAACCCACAAGAGAAGGGCACTTCTTCTGCTCTTCACAAAATTTGAGGGACCCCCTTCTTGCAGCCAATGGGTCAGCTCAGGTAGGTTCCCCAATTCAGAAACTTGCTCCCATGGTTCCAGGGCATCCCCCTCAAGGTCTGCCTCCTCCTAGACCGTGGGAACAATGGGGGCTGGTTTCCCACGCCCCTACCTCTTCTCTTTAAGGCAGGTTCCTGGGCCATACTTTCAGGCACCAGGGTCTCTTGAACACCCTTAGCTGCTATAGACCGAGTGGTCACACATGCCCACTCAGGCAGACCCAATATCTCTAAATGCGCCTTTCTCTCCTCCTTAGCCCAAGGGGAGCTTTCTAAATCATTGCCTAACAGACAATCAACAGGCATGGATGGCCTCATACCTACATGAAGAGTACCAGAGACCCCCCCTCAAAGGGAATTTGAGCCACTTTGCAATGGCTCTCTGTGTTGTCAATGGCAACAACTGGGAAGAATGCATGAGGGACTACCTGCTCTTCATAGACCAAGTAACATTTGACAGCTGTCATACTGCTCCTGTGTCTCTGAGAGCCTCCACTCTATGACCATTGATGGTCACCCACTGCTTGTATTTTTTAGTGTTCTCAGGCAGCTGAGTTTTAGGGACCATCTCAAAGTCTCCTAATGAAACAAGGGACATTTCTGCGGGCCCCCACCCACCTTCAGGCACCCATTTCCTCCCCACCCAGGGCTACACTGGCCATCTGGCGGGGTGGTGCATGGGGTGGCACATACTGTCCTTTCTGAGGACACTGGGCATCATGCCAATGGTGTCCCACCTGCTTACACTGAAAGCGGGTAACAGGCCCCCTATGAACAGGTTTACCTTTCGGGGTCCTGACTTTTTTTCAGGGGGAGGCTCATTCTCTCCCTTTCCAAAGACAACCCGTTATTCTCTGTTTCCCTCTGACTCTCCATCTTAAACTTAGCCATCTCCAGATTGTGTACCCTATTTCTCTCCCTGTCTTCCAACTCTCTGGGGGACAGGTCTTTGGAAGAGATGCTGCTGCCAGGCGGGGACGTCACCCCACCCCTGGCTGGAAACTCTGGCCCATCAATTTGCCAATTTGCATCCCCCACAGGCTCCACCACAAGATCAGGTGAATTTCTTGCTTCTACCCAGGCCCTCAGCACCTTTTGGTAGTCTTCCTTTTTAGAAATGCCTAGTGTAGCAACTTTCAGTTTCCTGCAGAGATACTTGAGCTGTTTCACAGTGTAGGTTTCCAACCTCTCTTCCTCGAAATCAAGATCCATAGATGCAACAGATGCTGGTTTACTCATGGTAGCAAAATTGGGAGTTTTCAAGAAAAACTAAAGTCCAAGGAAAAAGGATTCTAAAAAAAATATGTGGTCGCGTTTGGTCTGCACTCACTAGTAGTGTCCACCAATCACTGTATATGAAACACAAATGCAAAGTCCAAATCCTCACCGCTGACTACCAATGTTAGATCTGGGGGTCTCTAGTTGGCAATGGTTATCACCTTTGTCCAAATAGGGACCCTTACTTCTAAGTCAGGATAAGGGGATTACACTCCTTAATAACCCACGCTCACCCCCTTGGTAGCTTGGTACGAGCAGACAGGCTTATCTCAGAGGCAGTGTATTAAGCATTTATGAATATACACAGTAATACAGTGAAAACACTAAAGATGGACACAACACAGGTTTTATAAAACTAGGGATGCTTTATATAGACTTAACACAAGACCACAAACGACAAAAATCCACAATACAACACTTAAGGTTACTTAAAAGATGATTAAAGTCTCTTAGTTCAAGTTGTTGGTCAATGCAACAAAGTTTTCAACAAAGTACCTGGAAGTACCCTATTTAGACAAAGGTGATAACCATTGCCAACTAAAGACCCCCAGATGTAACAGTCGCAAATTGCGAGTCGCAAAATTTAAGGGTCATACATCTGGCCATAAGAGCCTTGCACTCACTCATATGGCTATTGATGTTGTCAGATACTGGGCACAAAGTTCTCCATGAACATTTTATAAGCTAATTGGGTCTCACCTACTGACTGAGGGCCTGATTATAAGCAGGCTGGACAATTGTTTATACTGAATGACATGTTAAAAAAATAGCACTCTCTTATCTTGGCCCCTCCCTAGTCTATTACACTAATGCTACCAACAGGCTATTCTTTTGTTTTTCATGATTGTGTACTATACCGTGCTATAGACTGTCTACCATTTCTAAGATCTGTGAACAATCAGAGGTTAAAATATAAGCATTTGATTTCGCTTTCCTCCTTTGGGAAATTGCTCGGAAGCTCTCAAAGTCCAGACAACTAGCTACTCTCTGAGTCCCTGCTGCCACTGTATCAGTTTTTTACAGTCATGGGTGGTATATTCAAGTCAAACCCAGTATAAAAAAATGGCAAGTGAAAAGTCCACATTGTTCAAAATTTTCAAGACAAACTTAATGGCAGTGAATGCAGTAGAATATATTTTTCTCTGACAAAGGTTGCTTGTGTATACTTGCCTTCTGTTAAGAAATCTCACGGCCATCAAAGACTTCATCTACCAGTCTTTGGGCTCTTCTGCTGGGTATTGACTTGCCAAGTGGTGCCAAATTGATTCCCTGGGCCCTTGGAAGTGTAATCTGGTGAACTGAAGTAGTAAAACCATGCATCGCTTCCCAGTATATGTTTTTATCCATGCATCTCTGCAAAGTGAGACACACCACCGCTGCCAGTGCCACAACATGGTACCTGATTGGCAAATTGGCCACAGCTTTCACCACAGGCCTAAAGCTGAGGCTTTCTGTTACAGCACATCAGAAGAACTGCAGCAGCGTTTTGAGCACCACATTACCGACGTTCTTGATGCACAGCTCCAACCCCAAAGCAGTGCTTGTTTCCTCACTGCAGAGTTGAAACGTTTTTGGATTCTCAATGCATCATCCCTCGGCACCTATTCCTTCATCGACATTGCCCAGCAGTGAATAACCGAGGCTGCGTGTGCAGAGACCAGCATATCAACCAAGTAAGAAACTGACGCTTACATCCTCTGACAATGAGAAACAGAAGTATCACCTCCCCTGCGCAGCAGTTAAGAACCGACGCATCAACTTTCCTGGCAATAAGGAACCAACTCAGCACCTCCCCTAGGAATAAGGCACCAATGCATCACTTTGCTTTTCCGACGCGTATCCTCCCCTACACCTGTTTTCTCTTTGAATTTTGACACATGGAAGGTATTTTGTGCTGAGATTTCTATGGACTGAACTGATTTATCCTTTAAAAAGCGATCTTGGTTTGATCAAATAAATATTGGCTATGTTCCTAAACTGGTGTGCACTCGATTTGCAGTGTTTGTGTTACTGTGTGTGTATGTACAAGTGCTTTGCACACCTCCTCTAAGATATGCCTGACTGCTGGTGCCAAGCTACCCAGGGGTTATCTTAGATGTGTGACTCCATTACCCTGACTAGAGTTAGGGCCCCTACTTGGACTGGGTGCAAACCACTGCCAACTAGAGACTCCATTTCCAGCAGTAAAGAAAACTTTACAAAAGACTGGGCTGCCTCATGATTTTTCTGAACCAGGATCTAGTAGTAGCATAAATAAAAGCATGTAATCATGTTATGACATAACCAAGTCTGATTCTTTAGACTAAGATCGGAACGTGTCGGCCGGATTCCTTTCTGACTGAGCCATTCTGATGGGCTCAGTTTGAATGGAATCCGACTTGGATTTCCGGATGGCTTACGACGGGCTCGGAGAGCCCTTCTGCCATCCGGAAATCCTTCAGTACTCCCCCGGTCGCCTCTTTACGGCCGAGGGAGTACAATGGTAGTTTTTCACTTCCTTTTCGTGCCAGTGTGTCCAGCATGAAAGGGCAGTCGGAAACTGTCTCTGGGGGCCCAATGAGGGTGAGGCAGCCGAATGGCGGTCTGGAGGCACCTATGGTGCCCCTCCGTTGATCCCTGCACCCGGTGGCAGGCACCTTGGGGTGCCGGCCACAGGGTGCAGGGATGAACTGCACCCCTGCATTTCACAATGGAGGCATGCATTCCGCTCAGAATGCATGCTCCCATTGTGAAGTATACGAGTGCGACCGAACAGGGTTCGGTCGCATCGCAGGGCCGTAACTGACCACAGCAGGTTGGTCGGTTACGGCTCCTGAACGATGTAGGACGGACTCAGGTCCGTCCGACATCGGAATAGGCCCCTTAATGTGAAAAAACTCAAACTCTATGTTGCAGCCTATCTGAGCCTTAGTCTAGATAGCGCACTGAATAATTATTTGCATAGTGTGCTCGGAACGCTGTTTGTTATTCTGCTTTAGGGTGTACACAGTTAAGTATCTATTGTGTTTTACGTTGGGCTATGAGAAGAATCTTAGCATCAGTCCCTGTAATGGTAGATCTGAGCAAACAATGTTGCACTTCACCTATTTTTGTGAGTTTTATAAAACGTATTCTAAACAAAATCTTTTATGAAATCTCAGAATTGTATACAGTCTAGCCCAGCTTTCAAAGTTTTACAGCAACTAAATGATGATGAGTCATTTTATTATGTTGGCTACTTTCTGAGAGCTACTGTGTGATCACGATGCACAATGCACTTTAAGTAATGTAATTTAACTTTTTATCTGACATTGCATGTGTTTTTGCATTTTATTGGATCTGTCTACTATGAGACTGCTATCAATGTTTTTTTTATAAATGTACTCATTGTATTTTTAATATCACCTGGGCCTCCTTTATGGGTATTTTGCCATAGGGCAGGGCAGCAGGCCTTGCTGCTGCGCTGCCCTACAGCAATAGAAAAGGGCAGGAATGCACTGTATCTATTAGCACAATGGGCTGCAGTGTACCAAAGCAGGCACCTTTGCACCATGGTGCACCAGAGCCTGCATTGCGGGGATTATTGTTTTTGTGCAGGAAGGGAAACCTTCCTGCACAAAAACAATCATAAGAGGCTTTTTCCTCTTTCTATGTGTGCTGCAGAGTGCAGCACACATAGAAAGTAATAAAATGGGGAGAAATAACGATATTTCTCCTCGCTGTGCCTCCCTTACGCCTCCTCTAGGGAGGCTTAAGCTTTTAGTGCTGCCTTAGACTTACGATTTGTTGTAAATCTGGGGCATGGATATTCATCGGAGGAGTAAAACACGGGAAACAGTTGGAACAACACAGGCAGGGTCATACGTGTTCCGATAACGCAAGCACTACCACAATTGCCTTAATCACAGATATGCGTGATTAAGGCAGTGCGGGGTCTAGCTGCTGGCTGCAGCTCGGCGGAAGCAGGAAGATGCCAGAAAGAGAAGACGCAGTCAGGCAAATGGGTTTGGGGGTAGTTTATATGGGTTGCGGGCAGGGTTGGGGTTGTTTTCAGGGCTGGAGGGTCGGGTCCTTGTCAAGGGCTAGGGGGTCTGAGTCTTTTTCCGGGTTGGGGTGTCGGTAAAGTTTTCAGGGCTGGAGAGAGGAGGTGGGGGTTGTTTTCAGAGCTGGTGAGTCGGGTAATTGTCAGGGCTGGGGGTTGGTCGGGGTAGGTTTCAGGGATAGTGGAGAGTTGGGCAGTTTTTTATTTAGGGGTTAGGGTATTAGGCCTAAGGGCAATGGAAGGGTTTGGGATAGTTTTAGGTACAGTACGGGGTGGAAAGGGGTCAAGGAAGTACATGTTAAGGGACAGAGTTTTAGGCCTCAGGGTGGGGGGATGGGTAGTCAGGGAGTTTTTAGGGCTTAGGGGAGGGCGGGTCATTTTCTTTAGGGGTCGGGGGTTATAATTGGGATTAGGGTTCTGGGCCTAAGGGCATTAGAAGGAGTTGGGGTACTTTTAGGGACAACGCAGGGGTGGGAGGGGGTCGGTGGTGTATATTAAAAGTTAAGGACAGCGTGAAGGGTGAGATGGGGTCTGGGTATTTGGACCTCAGTGCAGGGGGGGCAGGTAGGGGGTTTGTAGCTTAGGGTGGGGGGGTCACTACCTTAGCCACACATATCCCTTTACCATTCATGCCTTCACCATGAAATTGCATGGTAAAGGCATGCGTGGTAAAGGAATGAGTCATTAAGATGGGTTTGCGGTATGGGCTGCTTGGTAGAGGCATGCATGGTTTAGCCATGTGTGCCTCTATCATACAGCGGTAAAAACACAGCTTCATAATGAAAAACCTTGCGAATCAATCCCTATGTGATAAGTTTGAAGTGCAAATAATTTAAGTGAAATACTTTGAAGCATACCTTGTGTTCTTTGTATATTTTTTGGGAAGGGGTCAAATAAATACATCACAAGAGGTTTACTAGTTGGATTATATAAAAAAATATATATTCTTAATAGTTAAATAGAAATAAGGATAAGGGAGAAAGAGGGAAAGGCAACTCATAGGAATCTTATATATCAGCATAGCAATGTAACAGTTCTCAGTTTCTAATAACCCTTTCCAAATATACCCCCCGCCCCCTGAAAAATAGCTTCTTCTCATTTTGTAGTACCTGAATATCTAAGTTGTTCCATCAGAGTTTTGAAGCCCAAATATTGTGTAAAAAAGATACTGATGTCACAAATATCATGGGACAGAATATACAAGGTAAGAATGTAATTATTTTTATGTACTTTATATTGGTTCATAAAATGTAATTGCATGCAAAAAATGTTTTTAATTATTTTGTTATGTTTGACTTGTTTTGTTTTTAAAGTTATTGTTATTTTAATGTTGAGTGTTTGCATTTTTTTAGCATAGTTCCTTGTTATTATATTAATAAATGTAAAGGTTATTTTAATTTGATTTTAATGTATTTATTGATGGATTTTTTGTTTTGTAAGAGAATAGGGGGGGTCATTTTCGTAATTTTAATAACTAGCCTATAATATAATTTTTTTATTGTATTTCATTATTATTTATTTTACTTATTTTATTTGTGAATAATTTAATATATAATTTAGAATCAGGGGTGGCCTTCTTCTTGAATGTGTTGGCTTTTCGTCCTTTATCTTTGTGGATGAGAATCTGGAATAAGAAAGAAAATGCCCTTAGCAAGGACATTTTAAGTGACTGCCTTTCCCATGACCACTCAAACATATCCACTGGCTCAAGTATGTTAGAGAATGCTTTACCAGTCTACGAAGGCCAGATCTATTTGTGAACCCAGATGATATCTGTATTTGGGATGTGACTTGGGTGTAGGAAACATTTTCAAAAAGCGTACATGGGCCAGAGAAGAAGTGGAGCTGAGGAAGTCTAATGTGTGTAGGTATCTCTTATTGAAAAATATGTCATTAACTGAACCCTATCTTTATGGTTTGAAAGTACCCATGACAATTATTTACTGACCAGATTTGGATTGGATCTTTTTCAGTATCTTCTGGCCCATCCTTGTGGCGCATATAGAGGGCACTGCCGCCTACCCTGAGGCTGCTGCGGAATGTTTCTACATGATATGATGTACTTTTTAATAAACTGTAGCTTTTACAAGGTACACAGTACGTTTTGTATCATCCTTATTCTTAAAAAGTCAAGTTTTAGGCAGGTGAGACACACTTTTACTTATTTACAACTGTTCTCAAGCCGTTCGGTATTGCACGTTATTTGTTTTTTAAGGTCTGCTATTAGAGTTAGGTTTAGTTGTGATTAACCTTGATGGTTACTTATCTATCACTGTGTTAAAATGAATTTGGTTTTAACATGGTCCATGTTTACAAATTTGCATTTTAACTCTCCCCTAACTACGTGTATGCCCCCTACCCAGGTCGAATGGACTGACCATTTTATTTTAAAATTTTACACTGATGCTATGGATAAGCCACGCATACAGTTGCCCTTGCCCACTAAAAGAAGACCCTGGCACAAATTAACGGCGGATAATTTTCGTGAAGCCTACCAAGCCCCCCTGATCAATGATCACAAAGGAACTATGTCAAATGAACTTGAACGGTTTGAAAAGGCAGTTAGTGAAGCAGTTAACTACACCATCCCTCTGAAAATATACAAACCCCGTCAGGCAGTCAAGCAAGAAATCTGGTATTCGGAGTATCTGAGACTGATGAAACAAAAAGCCAGAAAGTTAGAAAAAGTATGGAGACAGTCTCGGAGACCGGAGGATAAACAACACCATATAACCGCTCTCAGGTCTTATCAAAAGGCCATAAGGGCAGCTCGGAAAAACCATATCGCGATGCAACTCACCAAGGCAGGGAAAGATTCAAAAGTTTTATTTAAGATCTTACAAACTTTTACTAAGCCTGTGGCATGTGAAACTGTAGAGGTTGCATCTCAAGACCTATGCGACGGGATCTCTCAATTCTTCATGAGGAAGATAGATGCTATCTATGGAAAGATAATGACCTCAAAGAATACTGAGGTGGCCGATCCCAATAGTCTTTTCCATAATAACACACAACACAAGCCACATGCTAAGTACCTAAAGAACTTTCCCCCTATCTCCTTAGAGGAAGTTACTGCTCTAATGACTGAGATTAAGAGTGGCAGCCCCCGAGGACCTCATCCCTGCCCGCATCAAGCCCATGCTGGCGGAAGTTCTGGGCCCAGAAATCCAGCAGTTAATCAACTTGTCAATACGTACCGGAGAGGTCCCGAGGGACTGGAAAAGGGCACTCGTGAGACCGCTGAGGAAAAACACCACCATTCCCTGGACGGAACTCACCAACCTGAGACCTATTTCTCTCCTTCCCTTTATGGGTAAAGTGATAGAGAAATTTGTTAATAGGCATTTGTCAGATTATGTTGAAGAGACAGATGGACTGGATCCATCCCAGTCGGGTTTCAGGCCGAGGCATAGCACCGAGACCACCTTGTTGTCAGTCGCAGACGATTTACACATGTTACAGGATAAAGGTCATTCTGTTATCCTGGTTCTGTTGGATCTGTCTGCGGCGTTTGACACCGTGTCACATGACATCTTGACCACCAGGCTTATTAACATCGGCCTGGAAGGTGAGGCCCTAGCGTGGTTGAGGAGTTTCCTGACAGACCGCACCCAAACAGTCACCTTGGGCGCCTATCGGTCAGAGGAGTTGGAGATCTCGAAGGGGGTGCCACAGGGCTCTTGCTTGAGCCCTACCTTGTTCAATATCTACGTGGCCCCCCTAGCGAACATCATGAGGTCCCATGGGTTTATCCCTGTCTCGTATGCGGATGACACCCAACTCCTCTTCCCTTTTACACACTTTACCGATGAGGTCAGCAACTCCTTCTCCCAGGGGATGAAGGCAGTGGCCCACTGGATGGCATATAACCTCCTGCAATGTAATGTTGCTAAAACGGAAGTGATGCTGTTCGGTGAGGCCAAACTCCTGTGGTCCCCCGATTGGTGGCCGCAGGATTTGGGACCAGTCCCGGAGCCTAAACAGGTTGTAAAAAATCTCGGTGTGCGTCTGGACCAGAAGCTGTCCCTGAAGCAACACAGCAACCAAGTGGTGGGCTCCTGTTTCCAGGTCATCGGAATGTTAAGGAAAGTGTTTCCCTTGCTCCCTGACTCTACCAGGAGGACGCTAGTGCAGGCCTTGGTGTTGAGTCGTTTAGACTATTGTAATGGGCTGCTTCTATCAGCCAATGAGGGAGTAATTGCCAGATTGCAGGTGGTCCAAAAAACTGCGGCCCGCCTTGTCCTAAACCAGCCCCCTCGCACCCCCTCCAAACCCCTCTTGAACACCCTGCATTGGCTTCCTGTCAAGCAAAGGGTGAAGTACAAGACTTGTTGCATAATACACAAGTGTCTTCAGAAGAAAGGCCCTGGGTATTTGTTTAATAAATTTCTCCCCTACGAACCTTTGCGATCCTTAAGATCCAGTGAACAAGCTCTGCTGCAGGTCCCGAGAGCAAAAAAGACTAGACAGGGTGGTAGAGCCCGCTCAATTGCGGGTCCAAGGCTTCTGGAATAGCCTCCCAGTTTCCTTAACCCTTTCGATGCTGATGACGAGCTCAGCTCGTCATCACCCACGGGTGTCGTGTGCTGATGACGAGCTGAGCTCGTCATGGTGCCACTAAAATGGCATTTTCCAGCACAGGGGGGGGGAAACGCCCAGCAGCCATGTGGTTAAGACTCTGTAAGGAATATCTTCCGTTTCGGAAACAATTAAAAACCTTTTTATTTCAAAATTATTAGATAGGACATGTACTCACTGTCTATGTGCAGGAAGGATGCCAAAGGCGCGGAGATACTCCTTTGGGAGGTGATCCTAGCGCGTTATAAACCCGCAAATAAATAAATAAATAAGGGGTCATGCAAACAGAATTTTTGCCATTGATATAGTCCATGCTATCAATTTTGTATTTTATGGTGCCTTGACGATGTCTTTTAATACTTTGGACCTCTTTGATTTTGACGTAGTGCTTGCATTTTAACTTACTTTTTACAGGCTCATGATGGTCACATTGTACTGTTATTCTGCATACCGAATGGAGTTTTATTTTGTTTGTTTTAATTGTTTGCTTGACTTTTATGATTTTCCTTGCAAAAAACTAATAAAATGTTAATGATGATCATGAATAAAATGCTAATTAATTGCTGTAATATTCAGGGTGTTGATTATATTGTTGATTTTGTAAATTGATTGTTATATTTTTTATATTAATTATGTTGTTTGTATTATTAGTAACATTCTATGTGTTGTCATCTGAATGTAACTAATATTTCCCTTCTGACTGCATCCTTGATTGGTATGCTTGATTTGTAATGTATACTTTTTAGTACTTTAAATTATTTGTTTGTAAGAATTACATATTCCATTTTTAGATCTTGTGCTATTGTTATAATGAACAAATTGATAACATTTCGGACTGTTAGGATAGCGGTGAAAGTACATTATATTATAAAGTGTGTCACTTCATAATGATACATGTTGATACTTAAGCCTAGTGGCAAATCTTCTATTGTCATTGTAGTATTAGAATCAGTCTATCATAGTCAAAATAACAGATGAAGATCTACTCGATTCACACTGGATACTTCACATGTTAATTGTCGGTTGCTCATTCAAGTGGTTGCCGGTTTATTCTTGAAGTATTTACGGCAGTTTTAGTTTGCAGAAGAACCTAAAGGAAAACAATGTCCATCAAGGATTGAGTAAACATTCCATTTTACTATATGTGTCTCATATTTTAATAACTATATAAGCCATTCTAATATTCAAGGCTTTTATATGTAGTCTCTTTGGGCACCTAATAATATTGTTCCTTTTTAATGTGTTTATTAGTTTTTTAATGTGCCATCCCTTTTTTACACATTACTAGGGGCCTCATCATGATGCTGGTCAGAAAGCATTTCGACCGACTACTTGTCTGTATCGTTTTGAACTGACTCAGGTTCGGGAGTCCAACTGACCAATTACGATGGTTCCGAACCAGTTCGGTCTGATTCCCATTGACTTCAATGGGAGCCTGTGCTCTGACCGACAACACAGACTCCTATTGAAGAAAAGGGTGGTTCTGGAAAACCTTGCACCCTGTGATGGGCACCCCATGGGGCCCACCACACTGTACATGGTTGCAAAGAGGTGTCCCATGGGTACCCCCTCAGGCCCCAAACAGACGGCTCTGGGTGAAGGGGGTCCTGCTTCGGGCCCCCAAAGTCATTTTCCAAAGGCCTTTTCTTGTCAGACAGAACAATTCAGAAAGTCGATCTGAATCTGACATCGTAATACGTCAGCTGGAAGCGCAGAGTGGTACGATTGGGCTCCGATCGACTCAGAGTCTCCAAGTGCCAGTCGAAACCGAGTCAGACAGGTAATTGTGATGGGTGGAGATTTCTTGGTTTTTACGCTACAGAATAGGTGGGACCCCACTAACGGATCATTTCCAAGAAGTTCCTCCACACAGAAAGACCTTAACATTTTTCGGACTGGAGATTGTGAAACCAGCCTCTAGAGGAGGTAATCGGGAACTGAACATGAGGCGTAAGGAGAGAGAATACATAATGCGTCTGAACGCCACGACGCATGGACTCAACAAAGGTGCAGAAATGCACTACTGGCTGTACAAATGAGGTGTTTTTCTGTATGCTGATGCCACCAATAGAGACCAATGTCTCACTGACACACCCTAGAGGGCTCTAGACAATACCTCTGAGCCCATATGCATTCAAACCTGTAGTTTCTATAATGACCTTTGTGCTGTCTAATTCATGTATGCCAATTCCTCCCACTCTTACACTTGTGTGGTGACCTATTTCAGAGGTAACTGTGGGCCACATTGTTTTTTCCTGTTTTTCCTGTACGCCAATTCCTTTAACTCTTACACTCGTGTGGTGACCTTTTTCCCTACCCACCATTACAGATTTCGTGATGCACGACATGACCCATCCCATGGACCACAACGCTGCAATCTACATGATAAGTACATTTCTACTCATATGACCACTATATTTATCTTCCAACTAGATTAGTGGGGTTATTGTAAAGTGAACCAACATCCCCTTGGGTCGCCACGTTAATCATCAATTTTAAAATATTCAAATTCATATTTAAACTTCTTTTATTTTTGCTTTTACCCCTTATTCTTGATTCTGGCTAATATATTTGCTTTACATTTATTCTGTCCGACTCTATTGCTTTTTAGGCCTTTCAACAAGTTGTATGCATACATCTTTCCTGGAGTAACTCGTCAGTGGCCCGGCACCCCAGAGCACGTCATGACTAACTATTTGACTCTGACGTCAGGGGGTTGAGTCAGAGTATATCTGTCGGCGTTTCCCCGACCTCTTCTTGTTCCTGGACCGTAGAGAATGTATACTTATTGCCTTAGAGGTAAGATGGAATTTCTCACACCCCAAACCGACTGAGATGAGATTAACTTTCACAAACATGTAACCAGTGTCGGATTGGTAACGGGGGCATCCGGGCAATGCCCGAGGGGCCGGGAGCCGAGTTCCACCTGAGGGCTGCTTTTGAGCAGCCTGGGGGCCGATTTGGGCGGTGTCTTTGTTGTTTGACTATACCTCCAGCGGCCCAGTGGGTGTCTAAGTGGCCTTTTTGGAGGGAGTTGGGCACTCAATACCTCCCTTATAGGAGCAACAGGTAGAGGTGTCACCCCTTTTCTCTCGCTGGGCCTCCCATTAATGTAGGCATACTGAGCGGGGCAGGGGGCCTGAGCAGAAGTGGCCTCACTTGTTTTCAGGCGTGTTTTACTAGTGTAAACTGATGCGTGCATATTTTTTTTACCCCCCACCCCCGCCCTTTTATGTAAAATTACGCTGAAGCAGTAATTTGAGGGAAGGCATTATGCAAATGTGGGCCGATTTTTTTATGCGTGCCTGGGCCGATTTTTTATCCCAATCCAACCCTGCATGTAAACTGTATCGTATCGTATCGCAGCGCGTGCAACCAGTCAGAGTTCTTTTCAGCACGCACTTCCTAAAGCAGCCGCTCCTGTTGTTCATTAGACAGGATTTCCCCTTCCTTTCAGCGCGCCCTTGTGTTAACACACTTCTTGAAGCACTCCGTTGATGATTCAGGATTACCTGTCACTGTATTCCTAAATATACACCAGTCTCTCCTGGACTTTTTAGCCATTAGCTGAGCTCCCAGCGACACCATTACCTACTATCAACAGACATCTTTTCTCGCCCTTAAGGCCTCAGCTTTCATGATTAAAGCAGATCAGTCTCTTTTCTCGCCCCCACTGCCTCTCAGTTTTCATGATTTAAGCAGGTCAGTCTCTCACGCGTGGCAGGATCTGTAAATAAATAGTAACTCTGTATGTGTTTATTTTACTTTAGTATCACTAACATTACTAACGAAGCCCTGGTAAGCGGTCGATTGATTTCTTGTATTTGTACCGTTCCATCCACAGGTTTCTGTATTTAGCCAAATAAGCCTTTTAGGAATGTCCAAAACGTATGTCTTTCTCATATTCATTTTGCCTTTTATTTTCCTTTAATGCACCACGATACTATGCGTAGACTTTTCTGCATGTATTATTGGACCCTCTTTTACTACACATGCCTGTAATTACATCGTGAATTATGAAAATCAGTTTGGTGATAATGTATCCCTATGCAAATATTTTTTCATTAATTAAATGTACATAATGACCTGGCGTGCCTCTTTCCACATGCTGGATTCGTAATAATGTGTCTATTTGTGCAACAATGTACCAGTCAACTCATTCTTTATGCCTAACATAAAATTATGTAATAACACAGGTTGGATCACCTGATATACATAGATGATTTATCCTGATTTTTTAGTTTGCTCTTGTTTTCCATTTGAACCCACGTAATACCAAGGGTGTTTTTATATTCCATAATTTGACAATGTACCAGTTAACTTATTCTTTATGCCTAACATATAATTATTTAATAACACAGGTTGGATCATTTGATATACATAGATGTTTTATGCTGTTTTTCCTAGATTTCTCTTGTTTTCCATTTGAACTCACGTAATACCAAGGTTGTATCTATATGCCATAATGTCACATTTAACTTGACTATGTAACTCCTTTTCTTTTCCTTTGCTTTTCTCCTTTTTCCTTTTTCCTCTTCTCTCCCTGTGTCCCACCCAGTTTTCATCCCCTTCCGCATACCCTTCAGTCTTTGTCCCCCTAATTCAATGATAACTTTTTCACCTCTCACCCTGTTCTGATATCATTCTCTCACTTCCCTTTTTGACTTGGTGACCCTTTCTTCCTTCTCTCTCCCAAATGTACCCCACCCACTTTTCCTTTTTCCTATTCTCTCCCTATGTGCTCGGCCCGCTCTGCCCGCTTACCTTTTGGTCTCTGTCCCTCAAACTCAACTTTAACCTTCTCAGCTCTCACCCTGATATTTTACGTTTTCACTTCCCTCTTTGACTTAATACCTTACCTATCCCTCACCCTGTACTCATACCACTCATCATTCTCTCCCTTGACTTTTTCTTCTCCTTTTTTTCCCTCTATATCTATGTCTACACACTTTCAGCCTTGAAAAGCCCTCGGCCGATGGACCACTAGGGCGAAACACGTGTCAGCTGTTCATTTCACTATTCCTGTTCCATGTCTGGAAATACAGATAAATATTACACATTTGAAAAGACTTCAAAGAACATTTGAAATGTATTCCGCACTAACGCTGACAAATTGAGAGGGCACAATCCTTCATCTCTCTCTGGAACCGAGTCACACAGAACAAACTGTTAGCTTCCATTGTAATCGGCTGGTCGGAAATGTTTCCGAGTCAGTCGGAAACATGGCTTCCAGCTCCGGTTATTAAAATCCAAATGCCGTTTGGAACCTTTCGACCAACATCGTAATGAGGCCCTAGATTGTTATACTACTTTACAATTATTTGTAGTTGAATTTCAGTCAAATGTTGACTCTTGTTCTTTTTTGCATACAGTATACCCCTAATCTGTTTCATTGAATGGTTGGCGTACCACCAAAGGCTAATACTTTTTCATTGGCTGCTCACACAACGTGAGCAAGGTACCCACATCTAGGAGTATCCTCCCAACATAGGGCGAACAAAGCAAACACAAGGAGATGGACAGAGCGCTGAAACTTTTCAGATACTCACCGCCAGTCACAGATCTCTGTTGAATCCGTCATCGTTCTTTAGCTCACCTTGCCACCCTAGTTCAGACTCAGCCTTATGCAAATCATTCTTCACCCTGTTCCTCATGGGAACAGTCCAGACCAAACTACCAAGCCAAGTAAATGTGAACACCCCATCCAAGAGTGTCAGCAGTGATCACATTGGTGCATTAGGCAGGGTTTCCAGCAGTTATATAAACAAGCATCTGCATTGCAATAGGTCTTGCATTTATATGAATTTGAGCTATTGGCATTGTAAATGACAATGCAAACATAAATGATAGGCATTGTCATTTACCATGCCAATAACCTAAACTCTCGCAAATACGAGACCTATTGCATTCCAAATGCTTGAAGGCATCGCTTAGTTGCCCACTTCTGTCTTCCATGGCCCCTGAAGAGCTCCCCGTTTGCTACGTGTTAAATAAACAAACAGGTTGTCACAATTGCGCATGAGAGACCCTCCAGCGCTCCTGCAGGAAGAGAAACTCAATAAAAAAATAGTGCGTACAGGTTGTGCATGCAAACGCATGGTACCCCCGTGTGCAGCCCCCAACAACCTGGAGGCCCGCAATGGTCCCCCACAGTCAGGCACCGCATGCCTTTCCAGAAAGGCAAATCCCCGCCGGCATTATAACATGGATGGTGGTGTATTGCAGACATCCCCACCATATTATACCCTTTTCCGCCCGGTCTCCTGTTTGACCGGTGGAAAACCTGTGGATGGTCTTTCCGTCCACCGGGGTCCCCCCGCCATAGTAATGTGATAGAGGGGAAATGGAATGCGGGCGGTGGAAAATGTTGTGCGGATCGCATGACATACTAATATACCCCCTTGTTCTTTTCCACTCTGATTGATGGGGTACATACTATCATATTTTAAAACTGGACCAATGTCTTAATGTGCACACCAGTATCTCTGGAGCTGGCTCATGCCAATGTTCATGTTGTCAGTGTTTCTCTCCACAGAGAAGAAGGGCATGCATGCCAAGGCAAACACAGTTACATAGAAGCTGAAGTCAAAAACAAGTATTAGTTCTCAGAGGGGACAAAAATGAGGTGCATGAAAAGAGACATGTAAGGGCACACACCAGGTAAAGAGATTCTTAAGGAGTTTGCACGAAGGTTTGACGGTTCTCATGGAGGCATGGAAGCGGATGAGGAAGAAATAGAGGCCAAAGGGAACAAAGCAATGGACCTGCTTTGGATTGTAGTGTCACCTGCTTTTGTATCTTTATAAGCTTCCATTAAATGATACTCACACTTATATGTTACATAAGCATCATATGGTGCAATGTGGATGATTTCACCATTCGTATTTGCAATGATAGAGCATCGTCAATTTGGAAATATATGGTGCTGAAAAACTGTCCTACATGCTTACAGTATCAGATCTCCATGTTGCATCTTATTTACTTCACTAAACAAAGGTTCGGTTTTTTCTTGGGATTTTGTTCCTGATGCCATCATATTTAGAAGCATTTCAGTGGCATTTGCCATGCATAAATTCATACTGGACTAATTCAATTTAGCTTAATCAGCTTTTACAATAATAATAATATTATTTTATAATTGACTTACATTTTTTTTTGACTACTTTGATGATACCGCATCTTGTAATGTTATCACGTTCAAATGCTTAACAAATATACAGCTAATTCTAGAAAGATTGCGAAGTCACTCTGCTATCCAAATGATTTTTCAGGGATACTAAGGAAGTATGGACAGCGAAAATGTGCCTGTCCCCAAACAAGGAGTACTAATACTATCAAATCCCTGATTTTTCAGCACCACCAATTTCATTTCTCTCGTCCTTTTACAGTTTTGATTGATGCACCACTCTTATTTAGCAATCCACCCATCGTGTTCCGCTTATTAGAGTTGTTTAATATTTATGAACCGGCACCGACAAACGTGTTTCCATATTTTGAGCTATAGCTAAATTACAACACACACAAGTATACACTTGAACATTTTCCAGTTTTCGAACCATTCTCTAAAATAAATTGAACGTTATGAGCAAAAACATAGCAAATGTTAACAATTCTGTAGGTATCAAAACAAATCAATTTCGGTGACAGCAGTTCGGGCTCTGAATGCTCCAACAAACCATGAAAACAGCTTCTTCCAAAAACATACCTTGTGCAGTGACTGGTAAATAAGTGACATTGAGGATCAACTTATCAATTTATCGGTAAACAAGTGCCCGCTAGAGTAGTTTTTCTATTAAACAATCTGTCTCACAGATATGTTTTTTGGGCAGGTTTAAAATATTGAAAACAGGAAAATGATTCAGCCTGTAAAATGCGTTTTATTCTTGCTTACTTTTTGTTCTTTTCTTCATTTTAATCAGACTCTTTCTAACACTGTTGCATTTTCTCTTATAAATAGGTTTTTTATGCTTGGGGGTCGATGCAGCCACAAGAACATCCACACTGGCTTTCAATGTGATTTTAACGCCTAGAGATAAATATGCACCTGGATATCTTTTTAAAAATGTAAATTAGCCATAATTAAATCCTGCGTCTGAGAACCAATTGATATTACAGAATAACAACAGTCTCTCATTTACAATAAAGCTCTCTTATTGAAAACCCAACAGAAACACAAATAAGGAGGACAACTATAATTCCAGTAGCTCATGTTTCACCTTATTGCACATAATGCGGTGCAGAAAGTGACCTAGCTTCTTTGCGCTGCATTGAATGAAAGCGAGAGAGCAAAAATGCTCCATATTTACAAAGATGTGGACCATTTATGTTCTCTCCTTGCGCTGGCATAGTGCATGTGTAGTTCCAATGTGGGCACCCTTACACTACACTGCAAGGGTTCCTGCTTTAAAGCAGGATTGAAAACAATCCTTAGCTGCATATTTCTCTTTTAATGTCTACTGCAGAATGCAGCACAAATGAAAAGAGGAAGTAACGAGGAGAAATACAAATATTTCTCCATGTTTCACCTCTGTAGGCGCACCACTTTGATGCAAACCCCGGTTTACAAGTCTGTAAATCTGGGTTTGCATAACAAAAACATTGTCGCATGCATGGGAAAGACCCATGTTCTACCTAGGTATTGCCTACCCAAGTCAAAGTAATGCAATTTGTGTTACTTCGTATTTACTAAAAAATGAAAAGCTGTGGTAAGTGGCTTTATGTGGCTTAGTAAATGCCAAAAGTGATTTTGTGTCGGGACTTCACCACAAATGTGAAGCAACCCTGAAGTAAAATCATACTAAATATGGACCCAAATTCAATATATGTCATCATGAGGATATGCATGGCTTCGAAAATATGCAAAAGTGATTCTTTGCAGATTTGCAAACCTGTGTGTTTATGTGTATCTGTGTTTATGTGGTGTTTGGCTGAGTAAAGTAATGATAGAATTGACTCAATGAGTGGGTGGATAAATATATCATCATTTCAAAAACTTTATTTCGATTTCATATAGAAACCATAAAAGTATACATAAACAATTTTTAGAAAACATTTGAGTTAATCAACCATAGGATCACAGTACATTTGAGTTAATCAACCATAGGATCACAGTACATAGTTACATAATTACTAAAAAACGAAATTCATCAATATCTTTTTCTGATCACCAGAGCAGATCTAATAAAATTTAAAACGGCATTACAGATATGTGCAGTTGACAACGATAGCAAATGATCATATGCTTCTTTATAATAACGTGTTTCGAATGTTTCCAACAATGGTTTAAGGAAAGTGTTTCTTGGTGCTTTATACAAAGTGCAAAAAAGCATGAGGTGGAGAGTATTTTGTGAAACCCTATTGTTACAAGGACAGTAGGGTAACTTCTCCCACCAACCCCCCTGCTTTGGGAAAGCAAACAGAAAGTGTAAGGTGCCAAGGCGAAATCTCGTAAGGTAAAAACGCCATAGTGTGTTTGTAATATATGACAAATAGAACTGGGGGACTAATTTTCCCCTTACACTTGTCACATGGTCATTTGTCTTTAAAGAACCTGAACAATTACTGAAAGCATTTTTAATAGTCTCCTTGGCATCCCTACCGAGCAGTTCAGGATTAGTAAACATCTTACCTAAACCTATGTTATTAAAAGTCTCCCTAACATATCGAAGCCACGGGATTTGGGTATAGTAATCAAGCTTAAGGCAATCTTGAATAATGTCTTTGGTTAATTTCAATTCTTCAGATTGCCAAACCTTAGCCCATAATGTTAAAGGGGCAATGTGAATAACATCACTTATAAACTCGATTCCAATTTCTCTGTGGCAAAAAGTATTAGATGTACCCATTGGGACAGATAATAAGCGTTTAATAAACTTATTTTCAACAGTTTGTATTTTTTCACAATTATACGAGCCCCAAACTCCTGAACCATAGGTCAAGGCAGAAACACACTTAGCTTTGTATAATAATGTGATTTCTGCTACACGTCGCTGGCCTAATTTGCTGTCAAAGCGGAAGAGAGCTTCAATTAGCTGTGCAACCTTCTGAACCCGTGCTGTTAGCAGGGGCTCCCAGCTCAGTTTTTTGTTGAAGAGGTTACCCAGATAACAAAAGTTATCCACCTTCTCAATAGTGGCATTCTTCACCACATATTTACGTGTCTTAACATTTTTTGGACCACAGGTCATGGCAAAAGATTTAATAAAATTTACACCTAATTCTAATTTGCCCATGAATGTATCAAAAGCATCCAGAGAGATCTGCATACTATTGGAGGTAAGTGCCATTAAACATACTATTGGAGGTAAGTGCCATTAAATATATCAGAAAGCGCATGGATGGATGACAAAGCATGGAGGATGGCGTGGAGCACCATCGCCACTGTGCAGCATGAAACTTAACTTAGAATGACCGCCTCTTTTTTTTTTTGTCCACTGTCCGATGATTAACGCTGCTTGGTCTGCTCTCCTCCATTGATCTACCCAATGCTGTGGTGCCCCCTATCCTTTATGGGTATTGAATAGCAGCAACATTGCTCCTCTAGGGTTATTATCTTGCGGTGCATTTTTGTGAGAGAATGAACAACGCTGAGTGTCAAAACCATATCAGTCGGGTTTATCTGTGACTGTGTAGTTCATACCTCTCTCCTAGTGCCCCTATGTGATTTACCAAGGGCAAAATGAGGACACAAAAAAAAAAAAATGACCGCCTCAGTATTCCTTTCTACTCAAGGGAACTCATATCCAGGGAGGTCCATGTACTGAACCGGATACGTGTAGAATAAGCATAATTTGTTACATATATATACGTCGGCTAAATTACATCAAAAGGTAGAATGCACACCCAACATTACATGTCCATTATACTATGCTCAAGGAAGTTTTGCAGCGTGCCATCCTGGAGCGCGCTCCGTTGGTCTGCGTTTGTTACAACATTGTAGTGCCCTTCCTGAGGGAAACTATAAATATATGAGAAAACTTGTATAAACCACGTGTTTCCAGCAACAACAGGAAACAACAACCAAAATGTACCAAATCATAGCCCGAAATGCATTGGAAATGTC
The DNA here is from genome assembly GCF_964263255.1 of Lissotriton vulgaris. Lineage (NCBI taxonomy): Eukaryota > Metazoa > Chordata > Amphibia > Caudata > Salamandridae > Lissotriton > Lissotriton vulgaris. The sequence goes on from NC_141689.1 coordinate 660,349,625, forward strand.
ATCTCTATGCTGAATTGCGAGGAAAACATGTACCTCTATGTGTTTGAGAGTAAAACGGGATGGCATTCATTGAACTGATGATTAAATGGAATTTAAGAATGAAATGTCGGATTACTTGTGATTACCTCTGGAATAAACAGTTGAAAAATGGAAGAAAATTATCAAACTTTAATGGATGGTTCATTTACCTTTGGCTTTGCATCCTGGAGGCCCAAAGTTTGAACAATATATGTCGGCTAGCCATCTTTCCATTACCATAAAAATTGTAGGCCGCTTTTGGTGTTCTATGTGTTCCACATATTGATGTCGAATTTATGGCCAGTGGCCAATTATACTATCTGGATACTGCAAGGATGTTCAAATGAGATGTTTCTTCATCCACGGAAGCGCCTACCGGCACCCTAGAAAATCACAATACTTCTATGATCCCCCTACCACTCATCTTTTAAGAGCCTAGAAATGGTGGTCCTGATGAAGGTGGACACATTTTACAATTTTCACAGAAACGTGTTGACTTGGTTGCAGTGAAATCCCAGCTGTCAACATAATCACGGAAAGTTATGAAGTGCATGATGATGTAGGCTGGGAAGTGTATGAATGTGATGTGTGTGTGTTAGTGAGGTCTTGTGTGATAGGTCAGGATGAGAGTGTGGTTGCACTATGGGGATATTCCAAGGGTTTCAATGTGCATGTAAATTCAAATTGAGATGATGTGTTCATAGAAAAATGACATGTATATTGAAATTGTATTATTGTACACTTGCACTTTAAAAATGTTTGGTGGTTTTACTATGGGCCCAATTCACAGAACTGACTTAAGACAAAATCCTAAACTTACTAACATTTTGGTATTCACAGAAGGCCCTTACTCATTTTGATATTTACAGAGGGCACTTACTCATTTCGGTATTCACAGAAGTTAGGAGTCCTAACTTTAGGACTCCTAAATGCCTTCTGTGAATATCAAAAGTTCTAAAGTTAGGATTTTTCTCAGTTTAGGAGTTACTACTCCTAAACTGAGAAAAATCCTAACTTTAAGACTTTTGGTATTCACAGAAGGCATTTACGGCTCCTAACGTTAGGACTCTTAAATACCTCCTGTGAATACCAAAAGTCTTAAAGTTAGGATTTTTCTCAGTTTAGGAGTAGTGAAGTTAGGACTCCTAAATTTAGGATTCCTAAACTGAGAAAAGTCCTAACTTTAAGACTGTCGGTATTCACAGAAGGCATTTAGGAGTCCTAAAGTAAGGAGTCCTAAATGTACTACTCCTAAACTGAGAAAAATCCTAACTTTAAGACTTTCGGTATTCATAGAAGGCATTAAGGAGTCCTAAAGTTAGGACTCCTAACTTCTGTGAATACCGAAATGAGTAAGTGCCTCTGTGAATACTAAAATGATAGTAAGTTTAGGATTTTGCCTTAAGTTAGTTCTGTGAATCGGGCCCTATGTTTTTAACTTTTGTATAATCAAAATAGATAATAGACAAAGTTTTTCTTCATAGATAAAAGCAAAAAATGAGTTAAATAATATAATAAAATGAACAAAATATATAAGTAAATGTTTGACTTGTTTGTATAGCAGTGGGCAACCCATAGAGCGGCTAGAGCAGTCGACCTCGAAGCTGGGGAACCGGGTTTGAGTATCGGCAATGACGCTCAACATCCTGTGATTCTGGGCAAATCCCTTAATCTCCCCGTGCCTAACAGAAATGAATGTGCTCATCTGTATTGAAACTGGTGCTCATGTAAAGAGCTCTGAAACCCGATTTCTCAGGTCTAGTTTGCGCTATTTAAAACTCTACAAAATTGGGAAAATTCAAATCAGCTGATAGTAAAAGGATATAGGTTGGGTGGGAGTTTTTCTCAATACAGTACAGTTTGTTTACCCCTTGCTCCCAGACCCACAAATTAACCACAGGAGGGTACCTCCTTTTTTGTAAAATGGATGACTGAGTGTGTACATAGATATATTACTGGGTATCTCTGTGAAAGAGTAAATGAATGTACAGATGAAAGGTGCATGAGAGAATCTTCACTACATGAGGTTGACCATTCATTCATGAACACAATTTATTCTTTCATGTGTGATCTTGACAATTATGTTATCAGTTACATAATTTGAGAGGCTATCAGTGATTTCATTGATTAATTATTTTAATATATAATTAGGATTGTCATGTTTGAATTTATGAGTAGTGCATGGCAGGGGCATGAATTATGCATTGCAAAACTCACCATGACTGGCCATTTTTTAATGATTTTTCAGGTTTTTCCTAATGATAACTTTGCTTTAAGTGTAGTTCTTACATATACATTTACTGACTAAACCACAATAGATTAAAGTGGGGTAATAGTTAAATATTGTAATAAGATGTTACCTCACAATAAAACATCCTTTAGAAATTCTCTGAATAAAAACTATCCCATTAAGGTGAATAGATAATTGCCCACAGATGTGGGGTATTGAATTACTTCAAGTTCACAAATGCTGTAGGGCAGCGTCACAATAGGGACAGTGCTGTTCTATCCTCTGCCTCATGTGCAATAACTTGTTTTAAACATTTGTTTTAAACTTTTCTAAATCCTAAATCGTTTTTATGCTTTATATGTTTGAATGCACCAAGTGAAAGGATTGTTAGAACTGAACTGAATGAAACTGTATTTGAATCTGCTGACCATAGAGTAACGCTGTTTGCCTCCTCTAAAGGCATGCCAAAGTCAAGTCCATCTGCACCCGTACGCACCGACCGGGCCCAGGTGCCAGGACCCCTGCTCCTTCTAGCGCAGTCATTTCAAGTACACCACAAATCAGCTACTAGCATTGAGAGCCCCACCACTACCTCTATGTTCGTCATTGCTGGGGTCAAATAATAAACTTCAGATCAATAGCAAATGAGTCTGCAGTCAATGCAGCTTCGAAATGTGTTGAAATAAAGACTCTTATCTCACTACTCAGGAGCTACAAGTAGCAACATGGAATCTGGGAATGATCAATGTACGCTCAATGTCCAGGCATGCCATTGATATTAGAACCCTACTGGAAGAGGATCCGCTGGACGTTTTGTTTGTCACAGAAACGTTGCTTAACAAAAACTCAGATCCTGATGTCCACCTCACCCTCCTGGTGGGCTACCAGATCCACAGATTAGCTCAGGTCAGAAAAGTTGTGGGTGGAATTGCCATCATTCTAAAATCTGATCTGAGATGTGTTACTTACTCCCTCTCCCTTCTAGAACGTGAAAGTCTTCAGTTCCAAATCACACTCCCCCCCACGTATATGTTCTAAGGTGTTCTTATCTACAGATTCTTGGAGGCAATCCCAGACATACTGGTCAGCCTACAAAAATCCCACATGACTATTTTAGGTGACTTTAACCTGAACTTCGACATACAGGATGGCCCTCCTTCAAAAAGCTAAAAGCAGATCTTGAGTCATGACAACTAACCCAACTCCTATCAACCCCCACACAAGAGAAAGGGCATACTTTTAACCTTATTGTTTCCAATGAGCCTCTGGTTACTCTTTCTAGAAAAATCCCGGTCCCCAGGTTCGATCATTGTCTTATTCTCTTTAAAATTCACAAACCTGCCCAACAGAACAAGTGAAGGACCCAGATGTCGGCCATAAGAAGAAGGAAAATGGTCATTCAATCCCTCATAGTTTCCTGTCTGGATTATTGCACTTTAACTTTATGTGAGCTCACCCAAATCTATACTACTATTATAAAGAGAGAACTTGCACCTTTTGGCCAGGTAAACTCGGGAACCACAGCGCCAATCTACACACCCGACACATCTATGAAAATGTCAGGGTGTGTAGATGGAGATAGGCTATATAAATTTAAAAAAAAAGTAAATTAAAAAAATTAGTTTTGTAAATAAAGTAGTCCCCTGAAAGTAGCGCCGGCCAGGACCTAGCGCTGGCCGGGACGCGACGTGCGTGATAACGATGAAGGAGGAGGGCGGTGCAGTGACGAGCGGCTGTGCAGTGAGGACCGGCGGCACAGGTAAGGAAAGGGAAAGTGAGACTGTGATGCAGGGGGAGGAAAGAAGGAGGCAGCAGTAAATGAAAATGTCGGGGCGGGAGGGGGGCGCGAGTGAGTCTGGGCGGGAGGGGGGCGCAAGTGAGTCTGGGTGGGAGGGGGGCGCGAGTGAGTCTGGGCGGGAGGGGGGCGCAAGTGAGTCTGGGTGGGAGGGGGGCGCGAGTAAGTCGGGCGGGAGGGGGGCGCGAGTGAGTTGGGGTGGGAGGGAGTCGGTGCGGGAGGGGGTCGGGGCGGGAGCGGGTGTCCTGCGCCCAGCCCCTTTCTGCCCCAGGCAACGCTGGGGCGGGCTGATAGTATGTAATAAAGAGACTCTGCCAAATGTGTCAGCAAGGCTCCTTCTAAAGCTTCCTAGTTATGTCTCCGCAAGAGAACTCCTCAAACTGCTGCCTTGGCTCCCAATTGAGGCAAGGATTAAGTTTTCAATCCCTCTGTGTTGCTCATAGGGCCATAAATAACAAGGGCTCAGTAAAGGTAAGAGACTTGGTAACCACTTATGTTCCAACTAGACACTTGAGATCCTCACATCTTCATTTCTTCAGTACAACCAGGGTAAAAAGGATGAGATGGACAGAAAGATCGTTTGCACACGTAGTACCGAAGTTGTGGAACAATCTTCCACTCAGTCTCAGAGCACTGGAAAATGAAATTTCATTCAGGAAGAAACTTAAGACATGGCTGTTTACCTGTTAAAGTACCAGAGGCCTACTCCCAGCACAGTTCTCACCAGCAAGGAGAAGCCTTTGGGTAGCCATGTGCTTTACAAAACGTAAACATAAACAATGATTGTATAATGTCATCAGGGATGTCGCATCTACACAATCGTAGGGTATGTCCCCTGGGCACTGGTTTATGGGCCTCTTATTTAGAGGTTGCTCCTTTTTGTCTCCAATGTTGAAAGAATAAACTTTAAGTCCAATGTTTCATAAATATTAATTTATTCTTATTGTTACTTCAATCATCTCAATTTAAACTTCATATAGTAGTTTCAGCACTACATATCCCAACATTCATCATATAGGTCCTGATGCATTTCGGCCAGATAGGCCCTTATCCGGGGACAATCTAAAAATAATGAGAACCATGGCTCATTATACTCGAAGGGAATCGCTACTGCATATAAATCAAACTTCCATATTGAAAAAGTGACCGGGTGCCTCAATTCAAATGCCTTGAGTGTTTCTATGCTATTGTGACATTGGTGCTCGATAATTGGAGTGCTCGTGCAAGTTAACTCGTGTGCCTGTTTGGTTAGCTCAATTCCAAGGGGGTGAGCGGGGGCTATCTCAGAAGGTGATCTTCCTTTCCGTGACGTTGAAACACGGGTCCCTATTTGGCCCAAGGTACCAACCTCAGTCAACCGTGTCTAACGGGGATTTTCCAATTTCCAAAGCCTGCATATATCCTGTCTCGCCAACAGAATCACACAAAAGACACATTTCGTTTTCGGAGAGCTTACTCGTAAGCTTGCTTTTGGATGCAGCCCAAAACATATAAGTTGAGGGCTGACCTCTATCTGACGTCCCATCACCCCCTGATGAAATTACATGCTGATATCCAAAAGGGGGCAATCTTCAGGCACGGCATGAACATATGCACATCATTCTCCAATGGAAACATGCACTTCGGGCACCCAAATGCTTTCCCGGTGACTCTTGAAAGCTTGGCTAGAGACCATTATAACCTGTGGGTAGTAAACAGGGGATTTCTCTGAAGTGAGGCCAGTTTCACCTCTGCACATAGAGTAGAGAAGGATACTTGCCATTTTTGATTTAGGTTTCCCTCCAAATCTCCCTCTTTCCACATGTTGATTATATCTGGTAAGCTCTTATCATCTGCCTCAGAAAAAGCCCAATACCAAGTAGAAACCTCCTTTTTGAGAGGGCAAATTCTCATTGCCTGTTTCAGCAAGGGCTCATCTTCTTCTTCAGCCCACTCTTGGGAGGCCCACCATGATTGCAACTGATAGAATGTGATTCTTGCTAGCTGACCCTTGGTGTAATTCCTTAACATCTCCCAGTCTACTAATCTCGAACCTGTTCTAAAATCTGCCCAGTAGCTTAAGACAGCAGATTTTAAGTGTTGACTGAACTGGTCTATCAAGCAATCGGGGGTGCCTGGGGAATCCCAACTTGGTGCTGAAGACTCATAGTAAGGTATACCCAACCTCCTTCGGAAATATATGCATGTTCTTAGGGCTGTTTTGAAAACCTTCAGCCTGACCTTTTAAAAATATTTTGGGTCCCCATATTTAAATAAAAATGACTCTGTCCTAAATCCCTAAGCATTGCCTCAAGTAATCTTCCCATTGCTGCGCGAGCTGGCCTATTTGCTAACATATGAACATTCTTAAAGGGGAAAGCATAACAATATATCAGCAGATATAGAGAGCTAGTCCCCCACCCCAAGCTTCTTCCTCAAATTTTTTATGTCAGTCATGGGTCCCTTCACCGCCCAAACGAAGCTATCAACTGCACCCTGCAACTTAGCTTTATCCTCCCTAAGGAAGGTAAATGGTATGGAGTTAAAAAGATTGTAAATATCAAATGAGGCTTGGGCTTTCAATGTGCCCTTATAACAAGTGCGCCAAACGTTGCAGCTGCCCGCGCTGGTGCGGCGCAGCTGTGAGTAGGGAAAGGGGGTTTTTAAATCACAGTGCCCCCCTCACTGGAGCACATGGGCTCTCCAAACAACATGGCCCCAAATATGCAGCAGCTGTCCTCTTAGCAAGACAGGGCAGATGTAAATCAAAAGGGGGCCCTAACAAGTGGTGCCTTTTGGCCGCCCACGGGGGCCGTTTAAACAAATATGGCTCACGTTAGAGCCACACGGCTCTTGAAGAACAACTTGCCAAACGGTGGAGCCACAAGGGGCTCTATCATGCCTAAGACGTTGCAGCGGCCTGCAACTGCTTCGCCGCTGTGAAAACCAGCATCACACTGGGGGCTGGCACTGACCATGTGCCTCAACACACCCCCCCAAACACTGCAAGACTCAGCCCCACTCACCGGGCTGATTGGAGATTTCTTATACCCAGCGCGGAAGGGCAGGCACCAACATTTCTTATACCCAGCGCGGACGGGCAGGCACCGACAATGTGTCTCACGCCCCCTCTGAACCAGCTCCCTTCACCGGACTCCTCTTGCAGTGGCCAGCAAGGTCGCTGCTTGCTCCGGCCGCCTCTCTTCACCCGGGCCCCCTCCTGGGACCCGGGACTCCTCATGTGTGCTTCTCCTTGTTGGCTGGCACCCACAGGGCTCTCCTTCACTCAAGGGAGCCCCACAGAGGAAGGCGCAGTCGGACAACTACTTCCTGCTTTGGTCCTGCCCGGAGTCAGGCGGACTCTGCCTGGCTTTCGGGTCGGGGATATCGATCGCGCCGCAGCGGTGAGACATGGGGTGTGCTCCCACCATGCAAAATAAAGGTATCAGTAGGGTGGGCAACCGCAAAGTTCCCAAAAGATGCGGGGTGGGGACCTGCCCTTTAGATCAAGAAATAAGCGGAGTAGGCTCCCGCCAGGCATGAAAATATTGCAGGTGGGTATCCGCATCCAGAGGCATCATGAAGGGATCCCCCACACCGGGGTTCCCTCTCCAAGGGGGCTGCAGCAACAGCACTGCACAGCCCACACGCTCCTCTGGGGGAAAGTGGAATGAAAGCGCACACGATGCGCTGGAAGCATCAAAAAGTCCTGCATCCAAAAATAAGGGTCCCAAGCAAGCAAAATGGTCCCAAAAAGTCCTTTAGGAATCAAGGGGCATCAGTCCCTAAGTGAAGAAATGAGAAAAAGGTCCTCAGAGATGAAAAGGGCAATGCAGGGCCCAGGGAGGCAAGCCCTCGTGGTAGCCTCCCCTGGGCCCCTGCCAGCAGCACGCCCTGGCAGGAACAGAATTGAAGAACTGAACATTTACATGGGGTCACTGCCCCTATATTTATATCACATAATTTTTTGTGTAAAAGTGCAGGGCATGGGAGAACCAGATGCAACTGGTTCAGGGGAGCTTTGGAGCACTCTGTTTTGCTCAGCTCCTCTCTCCTTTGTCAGATGGAGGCTCGGGGATCAGACACACCACAGGGGGTGGCACCAGCATTGTGGAGGGAAGGCACAGTCCTATTCAGGTCCCAGGTGCAACTTCTCCCTCCTATCTGCATGCATATCTCTCTATTCACCACTGGGCAGACTCCCTCTAGGTCCTGGAGCCACCCACACCTCTCAGCTCCTGTCACTCACAAGCCAGACATGCATTTCACATCATGCAGGCAGATACATAGGATACAGAAATGCCAACTTCTAAAAGTGACATTTCTAAAATAACCACAAAATATCTGCGCACACTATTGCACAGCATTTATTCACATGATTTCTGACATACCAGAGTTGACCACACAGCTCCTCTCATAACAGGAATTACCACTGACACACACTGATCAGGGAATTCCCATGCATTCCTATGGGAGGGCAGGCCAAACTTCCAAATGTAACACAGAGAGCGCCTGCACTTTACACTGGGCCACAGTGCTAAAGTGCGCAGAGGCCTAAAATCACTACCACCATGTCAGACCTTAAGGCAAAAAGTTTAGGGTTGAACCTGTCAAAAAGGGCCATGTCCAACTCAATCTCCTTTCAGCCAAAATGCAGGGTAGACCAATCATTCCCTTGATGGGCTTCCCTGCTAAGGGCGAGACAATACGGATGCGAGCCCTCAACGGCATGGACACCCTCCGGTTCTACGCCACTCTGAACCAACGTGGTTTCCTCTGAAAAAAAACCTCAGGCCCAACTAGGCTACCCCACTGGTACTCGCTAGTTGTCCACGGCCAGGACCAGGCCCTAAGCAATCTAGATACCACTGGTCCGTGCCAATTCACAGAGTGGAGGGCAGTAACCCCTGGCACACACTAGCCAATCTCCACTCTTCCTCTAAGTGTAGTTCCAAATTACCACTGACCCTTCAACTTATGGTCCGCACCCTCCGGCTGACAAGAGATGACGGGTGAAGCATTTCCTCACCTTCCCTCCCTTCAGGCATTCTGCACTCTCCCAGGAGAAGCACCCCCAGAACACAACTCACCCACCAGTTCAGGACCTCTCTCCATAACTGGTCTACCACCTGGGATCTACATTCACCGTCTGCACCGGGTCAGAGGACTCCCTCTCTCTACACCCCCTTCCAGAGCACTATACCTGCCAACTTGAGTGGTACCCCTAGAAGACAAGCCCGGTCAGAACACTGATTACAGTTGCTCTTCGTCCAGGACCGGAAACACCTGAACCAGGCTCCCCAACCCAGAGACGGTACCCTTTGGTCAGATAATTGCCCGGTGAGCAAGGACTTCCTGAGGGTGGCACATAACTAATGGGTTTTGTGACAGTTTGCCTGGTGCAGAGCCCCCAACCTCCTGTCCATCTGACAGTGCGTGAATATGCCCTAGGACAGAAGTGGCATCACCATGGCCAATCATTGGCGACGCAGCCCTTCTGGCTGGCCCCTGACCCACTGGTTCTTCCACTGGAGACTCTTTCTCCCTCTCACCCCTCAATCTGGACTTCTGCACCCTCCACTTAGGAGCGACACTGCCAGACACCAGAACTGATGGAGGCTTGATTACAGATACTCCCAGCTCACCTAACAAGGGAGATCCCCATCGAAGAACGGTCCAACAGGACAGACTAGGCTCCCTACCTGGTGTTCCCTCTAAGAACCATCCAGTACTGGAGACTGAGGTGTGGGGCACTTTGGGACACAGCCTAATCTCACTCATTCTCCTGCGAGACCGGATGCGAGTGCCTACAACTTCCTCACTACAAGGTCATGTAGCTGGGCTACTCTGAACCACTTCCACCACTCTGGGTTGGAAGAGACCTGCACCATTATTCTAGTATCACTCCCAGTGCAAGCTCCCTAAAATCAAAGAACGTAAACACACTCCAACGGATGTTGGAGCGTCTCTGGAAAACAATTATGGGGCAGGATCTCTCTGACAGAACAGATTGAAGCGCCCTTTAACACCATTTACCGTGCTAACCAATCACCCAAATGCCCAGTACACCACAACATTCATCTACACTCCTCCCACAAGACTGGTGAGACTGCAACTTACTGCCACTGAAACACAACCTGTACCCCTCTTAACCGGGCACCAGGTACCATACTCTGGGAATCGGGAATGGGACTACCTGCACTGGACAACATATTGCTGCCACCACTGGATGCCACCCTTACTGGGTATTCCAGAAAACTAACACTGCACTTAGGGGATAATCTACCCTCCCGAGCTAGTTACTCCATACCAATTAAGTTACCACTGTAGGCCAACTCTAGATATAGCAGACAGTACAGGGGCAGTTCAAAACTCCTTTAGCTTGTGCTGCAGGCCAACCCCATAAATAGCAGTCTGCACAAGGGCAGTCACTCCTCCAGATTCTCTGGTTTCTGTCCTTGGCAGGACACCCAACTCATAGTGCAACATAAAATACATTTCAACAAAAATGACATTTAAAACAAACTCAGAGACAATATTCCCCATCCTGTGACTGTCTAAAATGCAGAGCGTGTAGTGCAGCCAGTTGTCACTGCGGTATTGAGCAAACACAAGTCCTATCCTCACGGCTGACAACCAATGTTAGAAATGGGATCTCTGGTTGGCTAAGGCTTGCGCCAAAGCTAGACAGAGACCATCACTCTAGTCAGGGCAAGGGAGTTACATGCCAAAGATAACCCCTGATCACCTCCTTGGTAGCTTGGCACGAGCAGTCAGGCTTACCCCGGTGGCGATGTGTAAAGCATTTGTGCAACACGCACAGCAACAACATACTAGGCAGACCACAAAAGGAATTCCACACATGGTTATATCAAAAATAGCCTTTGTATTATCATAAAACACATTAGCTGGTAATCACACAATATACACTGTGCCAACTGGCACTGGGCAAAATTTACAGGGGGATTATATACACATGACAGGCTAACATGGACCACTGTCAGAATCATCACTTGGTAAAAATAGTAAAAGTAAGAACATATCATAAACGTAGACCACAACCAGTGATTACTGGCAAACACTATACTCAGCATCATCCTGTAATGTAAATCATATCATGTACAGTATCACCTTATGCGAGAAATACATTCTGCACCAACCTCATAAGCCTAAACATATTGGACCATAATCTCCAAAACATAACTCGCAATAGGAAATAAACGTACTAACATAAACCGCAGTAGGGAATAACTCATACCTAAACCACAGTAGAGAATAAACTAAAACATAACACAGTATTCAAAACCTCATATTCATAAAATCACATCTAGAGGCATAAATCAGGGTGTATAAAACAGTACATGAATTACATTTCCTGCGCACCTACATAAATCACATTAGGGCCTGGTGCCCTACAAAATTATTTGTCCCCCTGGCCAATTGGCCATCTCTAAGGGGCTCAAATGCCCTAGGTCCAAAAGTCAGGATGGCTGCCAAGGCAGCAGAAGTCAAGGGTGCGCAGGCCTAAATGTTGCAGCTGGCACTAAGTGCTGCGCAGCCGGGAAAGTACGGGGCACAGGAGTGCATCTCACTCCTAACTTCAAACATGCCCCCAAAGAAAGGACAACCTAAACGGTGCAGCTGCCCACTACTTGCTGGGCAGCTGTAAATATCAAATGAGGCTTGGGCTCTCAATTTGCCCTTAGAACAAGTGCGCCAAATGTTGCAGCTGCCCGCGCTGGTGCGGCACAGCTGTGAGTAGATAAAGAGGGCTTTTAAATCACAGTGACACCCTCGCTGGAGCACATGGGCTCTACAAACAACATGGCCCCAAAAATGCGGCAGCTACCCTCTTAACAAGATGGGGCAGCTGTAAATCAAAAGAGTGCCCTAACATGCGGTGCCCTTTGGCCCCCTACTGGGGCCTTTAAACAAATATGGCCCACGTTGGAGCCATACGGCTCTTGAAGAACAACATGCCAAATGTTGGATCCACACGGGGTTCTAAAATAATCATGCCCAAGGTGTTGCAGCGGCTCGCAACTGTGGCGCTGCTTTGAAAACCAGCACCACACTGGGGGCAGGCACCGACCATGTGCCTCAACACACCCCCCCAAACACTGCAAGACTCAGCCCCACTCACCGGGCTGATTGGAGATTTCTTAAACCCAGCGCAGAGGCGCAGGCACCCACAATGTGCTTCACGTCCCCTCCGCACCAGCTCCCCTCATCGGACTCCTCTTGTGGCAGGCTGCGGGTCGCTGCTTGCTCCTTCCGCCTCTCTTCACCCGGACCCCCTCCTGGGACCCGGGACTCCTCATGTGTGCTTCTCCTCTCTGGCTGGCGCCCGCAGGGCTCTCCCTCACTCACGGGAGCCCCGCAGAGGCAGGCGCCGTCGGCCAACTACTTCCTGCTTTGGTCCCACCCAGAGTCAGGCAGACACTGCCTGGCTTCCTTGTCGGGGATATAAATCAGGCCGCGGCGGTGAGATGCGGGGTGGGCTCCCACCATGCAAAATAAAAGTATCAGCAGGGTGGTCACCCGCAAAGTTCCCAAAGGATGCATATTGGGCACCCGCCCTTTAAATCAAGAAATAAGCGGGGTAGGCTCCCCCAGGTATGAAAATAATACAGGTGGGTACCTGCTTCCAGAGGCATCACAAGGGAATCCCCCATGCCGGGATTCCATCTCCAAGGGGGCTGCAGCAACAGTGCTGCACAGCCCACACACTCTTCTGGAGGAGAGTGGAATGAAAGCGCATACGAGGCACTGGAAGCATCAAAAAGTCCTGCATCCAAAAATAGGGACCCAAGCAAGCAAAAGGGTCCCAAAAAGTCCTTAAGGAATCAAGGAGCATCAGTCCCTAAATAAAGAAATGAGCAAAAGGTCCTCAAAGATGAAAAGGGCAATGCAGGGCCCAGGGAGGCATGCCCTCATGGTAGCCCGTCCTGGGCCCCAGCAGCAGCACACCCTGGCAGGAACAGAACTGCAGGGCAGAACATTTACCTGGGGTCATAGCCCTGATATTTATACCACATAATCGTTTGCGTAAAAGTGGATGGCATTGGAGAACCAAATGCAACTGGTTCAGGGGAGCTTTGGAGCACTTTGTTTTGCTCAGCTCCTCTCTCCTTTGTCAGGTGGGGGCTCAGGGATCAGACACACCACAGGGGGCGGCAACAGCTTTTTGGAGGGAAGGCACAGTCCTAAAAAGGTCCCAGGTGCAACTCCTCCCTCCCATCTGCATGCATATCTCTCTTTTCACCACTTGGCAGACTAGCTGTGGCTCCTGGAGCCACCCACACCTCTCAGCTCCTGTCACTCACAAGCCAGACATGCAATTCACATCATGCAGGCAGACACATAGGACACAGAAATGCCAACTTCTAAAAGTGGCATTTCTAAAATAACCACAATAAATCTGCGCACACTATTGCGCAGCATTTATTCACACGATTTCAGACATACCAAAGTTGACCACACAGCTTCTCTCATCACAGGAATTACCACTGACACACACTGATCAGGGAATCCCCATGCATTCCTATGGGAGGGCAAGCCAACCTTCCAAATGTACCACAGAGAGTGCATGCACTTTACACTGGGCCACAGTGCTAAAGTGTGCAGAGGCCTAAAATCACTACCACCATGTCAGAGCTTAAGGCAAAAATTTTAGGGGTGAACCTGTCAAAAAGTGCCAAGTCCAACACCCTTGATAACTTACGCAACTCTTGAAGCTAATATCCCAGAAAAGATCTCATAATCGGTCTTCAAAAGTGATATTGGTCTATATGATTCAGCTCTTGCAAGTTCTTCATCAGGTTTCAAAACGAGGATCACAGTTGCCTCTGACCAAGATGCCAGCACTTTCTCACCCTCTAAATATATATATCGCATTGAAACTCCTTTTAGAAAAGGGATTAGCTACTCGATGATCCCTATAGAGAGCTCTACTGGAAGGCCATCTGGGCCATCCACCTTCCCGCCACTCATTTTCCTACATTGTGCCTGATCTCATCCTCAGGGATCTCCGACACCAGTATATCTCTTTGCTCCCTTGTAAATATTGGAAGATCTAACTCCCTTAACCAGGCCACTAATTATTTTTAGATTTTCTATATATAAACTACTCATATACCTCCATGCTTCCGCTCCAATGTCTAAATTTGTTTAAAGAGCACCCAAGTCTCCAGATTCATCAGTTTTGGTATCAAATTCCTGGCACTATCTACCTTAGCCTTCCAAGCCAGAAGTGAACTAAACCTCTTGCCATATGAGAAATGCTGTAACTTGCTAACTTTCCATCTTTCCTGTATTCTTTTAACCAGTTGGATTTTGTACTCTGCCTGTAGGTCTTCGAGTTCCGTTCTGAGGTCTGGTATCCTAGAAGTTCCCTCAAGTGATACCTTCTGAAATTTGTTTTTTTTCACCTTAATTTCTGCTAGAGACACCTCATCACTCAACCGTGCAGCTTGTCTTCTACCAATCATGATGTCACTTATTATTTCCCTTAAGTATGCCTTGAATGAATCCCACACTATTTGTGGCTTTGCAGAATCTCTATTAAAATGAAAGAAATCAGCCGTCTTATCGGCCAGGCCTACGACCACCACCTCATCCAGCAGTATAGTTCTTTCCAGGGTGCACCTTCTCTGCCCCGATTGTTGATGGTTTTCTAAATATAGGACCACAGGAGAATGATCAGAAAGCACTGCAGGGCATGGATTACATAATTCAAAGTCTGGTCCACCAAGAAATAATCTATACGTGAATGTTGGCCATGCTTTTTACTATAAAATGTTAATCCTCTAACTTCCCCCATCGTCCTTCACTAGATACCTAATAACTTTATTTCAGTCATCACATTTTTTTAACCTGGAAAATGTCTTAGTGGTATTAACATATTTTTGATGTTCTATCAAGGTCTTTTCTTAGGACTATATTAAAATCCCCTCCGAGAATAATAGGAACTGTAGCCTCCAAGAGACAGGATTGCAACTTCTCTAGCGCATCAGGAGTGTCGTTATTTGGACCCATAACAAGCTGCAGATGATACCAGCCTATCCTGAATCTCTATATTAGCCACCAACCATCTACCAGAAATATCCAAATCATACTTCAATAACCTTATTCCTGAATTATTTCTTATTACTAAGGCAACTCCTCTCTCTCTTATCTGGGCATACTACATCCTCTACCCAACGTAGTTTACTAAAACAGGACCTGCACTTCTCCCACTCTAAATGAGTCTCCTGGAGCATTATGATATGTGTCCCACTGTTCTTTAGATATTCTGCCACCGATGCAAACTTCCGCCTGGATCTCAAACCATTTACATTCCAGATTATGAATTGAATCTTTCCAACTTTATTCATATTTCATTACCCTTATCTTGTACCAACTTAAACTCTCCCTGCAGGTAATACTGTTTAAGGTTATATACCAGATACATCCCTGAGACGGTCTTATTTTGACTGAAATTTTATAAGAAGAGGACCCACACCCTCTGGGGAAGCCCCCTCCTATCCTTAGGTGGCAATGTATGCCATTCGCTAACCCCCACCGCAGAGAAATATACAAACTAAAACATATAAACAAATCAAGCTGGCATCAAATATAATATCTCCAATCAGTATTACTATCTACAGAATACAAGAGTGGACTTTTAAGAGCTAGGTGTTGCGACAGTGGTTCCCTCCATCTGAGCTAAGAGAGTATACACCTCCTCAGGGTCACTGATGTTCTACATTTTGTTCCTCCACATGATTTGTAACATAGCAGCAAATTTCGTCTGGACTTGAGCACCTTTACCACTTAAGTCATTCATCCTAGAACCTAACTCCCATTGTCTCTGCGCCATTCTCTTTCATATATCGGACCTCACTTTATAATTAAAATCCTCGAACTTCAAGGTTTTCTCCTTCAATACCCGGCCCGGAAGTTCCAGCTCTTTAACCGCATATGTAAGAAAATGATCCAAATTTTTCTAGGAGACTTTCTATTGGGGTTTAATTTAAATGGATCCCTGTGTACTCTTTGGATTTCATTTTCGAGGTTAATATCCAGCCTGTCTAGTAAACTTCCCACTCTTAGCTTACATATGAAGCCTTTCATATCTCCTTTTTCTGCACCTTACGGGATGTTGAGTAGCCTCAGGGTATTAAGCCTAGATTGAGTTTCCAGTCGTTCCAGATCTTTTTGCAATGTTTTGTTTTGCATTTTCAGTATGTCAATATCTAGAGAATTCTGATTCATTCCTACTGATAGAACTTTCACATCTTCCCTGAGGGTTGCAGTACGTTCTGCGATACTATTCAGCTTTTCCTCCCACACCACACATTTCTCCTGCATAACTTTCTGATTAACCTCTGAAAACTCGAATTTCTTAAGGATGTCTGACCTAAGGCTCAATATTATGTTTACCAATGGATTTTCAGCTCTCTCCTCAGCATGGGGCTAGCCTCCGACTGACCCGGGCTTGCCTCTGTATTTATCTCTGTAGGGACTTGTTAGAAATGGGGGTATCTGGTTGGCGGAGGTAGGTACCTTTGTCCAAATAGGGACCCTTTCTTCTAGAGAGGGTAAGGGGGATACATTCCTAGAATAATCCCTGCTCACCCCCTTGGTAGCTTGGCATGAACAGACAGGCTTATCTCAGAGGCAGTGTGTAAAGCATTTGTGAATAAATACAGTAATACAGTGAAAACACCACACCCGTTTAGAAAAATAAGTAATCTTTATCTAAACCAAAACAAGACCAAATGACATAAATCCACAATACAGCATACAGCATTACAAATAAAGCTTTCAAAAGCTAAAAATAGGTAAGTTCAATGCAAGTCGTAAATGCAACACTTTTCTCAAAAGTACCTTAGATGCATCACACAAAGCAAATAAAAATCTGCAGGGAAAGTGATGCGTCTGTTCCTTACACTCAGGGGAGGTGATGTGTCTGTTCTTTACTACAGCGTAGGGGAGGGGATGCCTCGATTCCTTACTCTGTGGGGAGTTGAGGCATCTGTTGCATCTTACTGTGGGCCCCAAAAATGCGACTGTCTTGGTGCCTTCATGCAATGCATCGATCCGGTATGATGCGTGGTTTTGTGCAGCCGCACAGCAGACTTGCGTCCGAATCGGTGCCGTGATCCCGGACTTCGGAGATCATTACACTTGATGCATTGTGCGGTGATTTCTCAAGCCACGGCAGGCGCTGCGACGGTTTCTTCAGCGATGCGTCGAAACAAGTGCGGTTGCGATTAGCTTCTTCTGTATTGCGTACATTTTCCAGTTCCCAGCGACAAACAGTCTCCAGAGGTCCTAAACAGCAGCAGGCACCTCTTTGCAGGTTGGAAATCCCAGCAAGGAAATTCAGGGGAGCTGGGGGAGAAGCCGTTGTGGCCCTGAGACTTCAGAACAGGAGGCAAGCTCAGTTTCATGCCCTTTGAGATCTTTCTCAAGATGACAAAGCAAACAGCAAAGCCCTTGTCTCCCTTCTGTGGCAGCAAGCAGCCACTGCAGGTCAAACCCAGACAGCAAATAGCACAGGGGCAGTATTCCTACTCAGCTTATCTGGCTCTTCTCCTTGGCAAAGGTTCCTCTTGATTTCCCTGAAGTGATCTAGAAGTCCAGGGTCTGGGCCCTCCTTTTATACACCAACACCCTTTGTTCTCTGAAGGCAAACAATCTATGTACCCAGCCAAAACCAGTTTTTTGGGGCACTCTGCAAGTGCACAACAACCTTCTTTGTCATTGTGAGCCCTGGCGGAGGGGTGGAGCCATCATTGTGGAAGTCAGGCACAGCCCTATTCAGGTGAAGGTGTTACTCCTCCCACCCCTCTAAATGGAGACCAGGCCTATTCAGCCCAGCCCTGACTCATCAGACTTCAGAAGCTGCTGCATTTCTCCAGCCCCTATCATCCAAAAGTCAGACATGAAATACAAAAACCTGGCAGAGGCACACAGGATGGCTAGGCAAGAAAATACCTACTTTCTAACAGTGGTGTTTTCAAACAAAGAATGTACAAATCACCCCCACTAAAAGATGCATCTTAACATTCTGAGTTCATGCATACTAAACTTTATTTTCCTATCTTGTTCCCAGGGTCAGTTATGTTTATAAGTTGTTATAAACAAACTCCCGATTCTGTCCTATGGGAACAGATAGCCTTGCAATAGTGAAAAACAAAATGGGCAGTATTTCACTATCAGGACATGCCACACACATCAGGACATGTCCTACCTTTCACATACAATGCACCCTGCCCACAGGGGTACATTGGGCCTACTAAAATTTAGAAATGTAGAAAAGGGAAGGCTTAGGGAGTGGCAAGTGTGTGCACTTGCCAGGTTGACATGGCAGTCCCAGACTGCACACAGGCACAGCAATGCCAGGCCAGAGTTACATCTTACAGGCTGCTTCTGTGAGTAGCACAATCAGTGCTGTTGCCCACTAGCAGCATTTGATTTACAGGCCCTGTGCATTATACTAGGGTCTGAAAAGTAAATCAAATATGCCAATCATGGAATCACTAATCCATAAACACAATTTACACAGAGAGCATATGCACTTTAGCACTACTCAGCAGTGGTAATGTGCCCAGAGTCATAAAACTAAGCCTGGGTGGTGAACTACTCTCCGTTAGCGGACCTTGCGGAGTTTCCCGCACTCCTCGTTCCGCGGAGCTCGCGTAGTTCCAAAAAACTCTGCTTCACGCGAGGAAAATCGACCTCCCTGAGAAATTTTTCCTCATTTGCGACAGTCAACATCAAGTTGGCGAGCGTGGAAAATAAACACAGCTGAAGATTTCTCAACGTGGGGTGGTCAGGTTTCTCATTGCGAGTGGTTGTGTATGCTTGCGACCGCTCGCAATGTGAAACTGCTTGTTCACCTTGAGAAAGCTGCAGCTCGATTAAAAATGGACTTGAGTGGCAGAAAAGAGAAAGAAGGGACCGCTTGCGCTGTGCAAGGTGCCGTTCGCAATGATTGCACCGTGAGGACAAGCACCCGTGCTGTGCAATCACTGCGAAAGGCATTTTGCTATGGAACTCCACCACTTGCGGAGCTCCGTGTAGTGTGACAGAGTTTTTTTGCACTTCGTGTAGCTCCGCGAAGTACAACTCTGCAAACTCGGCCCAGGGTTACATAAAACCAACAAAAACAGGCCATAAGCAATAGAGAGGAAGGCAAAAAGTGCAGGATGACCCTGCAAAGGGGCCAAGTCCAACAGGGCTTGAACTACTCTTTCACGGACCGGTTTGCGTCTTCCTCAGCTAAATTTTCCAATGGGGAAAACGGATACTGATAGAAATATCCCATGGTCTTACTGTTATTGAGGTGGCTTGTTCTTGACCCTCTTCCCCGCTACACCCCTGAGGTAGTACTGTAATTGTTGTCTGCTCCATGATTTTAAAATAGGAGTTAAATGAAGTTGTGGGTTTAAGAAATGCAGAACCTGCTGTCAACCCACATTGTTTAGGCCTCCCAGTGCTTTTCATCAATTTCTTTGATGGGAAACACAGTGATCACTTCATTAGTAATCCACTCCCCTGACCTCACACAATTTACTTTTTTTTCCGGGGCAGATCTTAACTGGTATCTATTTTTTAGTTGTGGTAACTGACGTGTATCAGCTGGGCCCTGAACCTCCTGTACTGGTACCTATCCCTTCAAAACATGCCAGGTGGCCCTTAGATGCTAATAGTACCTGCGGGGGGGAGACCCTTTCCATTGATGACAGCTGTACCTGCATGCCTGCAGGCTGCCAGCACCTTTCACCCTCAGTTTCTTATGCCTCCATGCGCTGAAATTTGTGACATCGAGGAGGCTGTTGCTAGCTCTCTGTTTCCCCTCTTCCAGGGGTTGCCATCTTTCTACAGGATACTGAACTGTGCTGACTCTGCCTGAGCTCACCTTGAAGCCAGTCCAAGCCACAGCAGCCTGAGATCGCTGCAGGAGAGCTGATGCCCAACCCCACAAATTCCGATGCTGCCTCTCATCAGATCCCATCAGTGTCCCGCAGAAGAAAAACAAATACCTCAGAGCCACTGTACAGAAAAGAAAACAAACCTAATCTCCTAATCCAGTAAGTCCATCCTCAATTCAAAACGTTTATGGGAGGTTGATATTGTGTCCTTCTCAGCTGAACACCAGCCCACAGTTCTCTCCATTGATCTGGAGCTCCCGCGACCAGCTTCAGCCCGCCGCTATGTTCCCCTGCCACCCATGTCTCATTTCCACACCTAACTGTAACTTTATTTTAATCTTTGTTTTTTTCAGTATGGTTTTTTTCCCACATGTTAATTTTCTTATTAGTAAGCCTAACTATAAAGTTACTTCAACCTTACATATTTATATATATTACACTGGTGGCACTAATACCAGAGTAGTTATAGATGCAGCCATTATAACAGAACTTGGTGACTCTGTAAAAATGTGTCCCCAGTCTTTAACCCTCTATTTTTGTGTCATTTCCTCAGCTGTTCCATCGTTTCCAATACAAAGATCAAGGAAGATTGGGGAAATACTACTGTGTACCTCTTGTATGTTCCACTGTGCCAATATTAAAGTGTTTGTCATTACTCTCACAGAGATCCTTGTATGAAGGGGCTGAACACAGGCAGAGTCACAAACATGAATTTCCAGTTTATCACACTCGTATGTTTGCGCATCCAAGCTTGCTACTTGTAAAGTTGCTCTACCTCTATTAAAGACAGGACGCTGTATACAGTTACACGTTGTATTTATTTAACTTCTTTTCTACAGAGAGCGCCGAGCTCGTGCAACCTTGCTCCAGGGTTCGCGCCGTTTGCCTTGCTTGCTGCGCGTGCATCCTTTAAGATGGCTGCCGGCACGTCGCGTCATGACGCAACGTGCAACCACTATAACGCCAACACTACATATCTCCCTTTTTTCCCAAACAATGAAACATGTAACTCACAGTCCGCCGCTCATATCAAAGTCTCGAAACCTGGCTGGTCTCGTCACTGTTCTTCCCCTGTGGGTCTGTCTTGCCGGGGTGATCAGGGCTTCTCGTTCCAAAGTCTCTGCCCTGCTCCCCTTGCTGTTCATTGCAGCTTGACTTTCCATCAACCCGTTTCCGTTCATCTCTCTCTCTGCTCCCGGGCTATCTCCATAGTCTTGCTCCTTACTGACATCTTCACTTCCTAAGTCCATCTCTCCATCGAATTGTTCATCTCTTGCCTTAGACTCCTCCACACTTTCTAGGTCCTGTCTTCCTTGGTCCCACTGCAGTAACTTGTTGCATCTCGCCATGCGGTCCTGGGACCAAATGTTGCCATCACTCA
The DNA here is from genome assembly GCF_964263255.1 of Lissotriton vulgaris. NCBI lineage: Eukaryota > Metazoa > Chordata > Amphibia > Caudata > Salamandridae > Lissotriton > Lissotriton vulgaris. The sequence goes on from NC_141689.1 coordinate 660,370,951, forward strand.
ACAGAGCTGCTCTGTCATACACCTTCTTCACTTGCAGGGCTTTACTATACTTGCTATCTCCTTTCCTTTGCATCGTCGCCAACTTGACTCGCACCCATTCACCTTCTTCCAGTCCGGTATCCTTCACGTTCCTCCGTCTGTTGTAGTGCTTTGCATAGACATCTTGTGCCTTCTCTAAGTTTGCTTGCACAACTGCTGGAGACCATTTGCTCATTATTGTTTTCTCCTTCCACACTCTGTTGTCCTTCGTGAAGGGATCACGTCCTCTGACAGAGGGAGAAAAATTCACTGCATAGTTACCCTAGGACACTCTTATCACTAGCTAAGCATGAACCCTGTGTAGGCCCTGCTGCTTAGAAGTTATAGGCCTCAGTTACATTGGCCTGAGCACTGCCATTTTCTCTCAGCTTAAACAGAAGCAGAAAGCAGGTCTGACCCAGGCTTCTGCCAGCTCCACTTCTGCGAAGCCTCGCACTCCTTCGAGGCTCCCACCCCACTGTATGCTAGGTTTACGATCATTGAAGTTCAAGTTCCCTCTTATTCTTGCAACACACCCCAAGCACCCCATCTAAAAGCTGTGAACGGAGATAAGGGAAGTTCCCACCACAAGCTACTTCTCGAGCTTGTCCGATAAATGAGGACAAATGTGGCAAATCAGTATCACAGACTGGCACAAAAACGCATGAATAGAATCCTTCAAAGCAATAATAACACATTTCTGATTAATGACAAACTTCCAGTCAGAATGGCAGGAACTCAGTCTAGGCTGGCGTACGTGCCACACAATTACGAGAAGGGGCCACATTTACACTTATGATGGGAAGTCACCAGGCAGGGGCGTGAGAGGCGATAGAAGGATATGTGGTTCGAGGTGATGTGATATGGCGTGACCATAGGCCCCTCACCCCTGAACAATATAAAATGGTGGTCCGCCAGATAATCGTTGAACTACTCCTCGTTTGCACATAGGGTGTCGGACAGGAGTTTTTCCCAGGGGTTACTCGCGATAGCCCTTGTTCCATGTACTTAGGTTCTGCTCCTCCATTGTATATTCTGCTGTAATGAAAGGCTTTTTCCTTGTTGCATTTAAAGTTATATTTCGCCATTTGACATGTTATGTTTTCTCTGACCTTGTTTTATCTCCACTGCATTGAAGGTCTTTAAACTTGTACTTTCAGGACATCTTACATGCAGTGGTGAGTGTGCCCAATAATATGTGCTTAACCTTTTCTATGAAAGCTGCCTCAAAGCCCAGAAGTGTACTTAAAGTATAGCCTCTCTCTCTCATAGCAGCTGTAAACTGTACTTTGTAAACCCAAACTGGTCCATGTGACTTTCAAGAGAATGCTAGGAGCATGATCAAGTATTATGTGGTTTTCATGATATCATTGAATATTTCTAGAAGCTGTGTCTTCTAATAAAACTTGTTCAACTTTCAGAAACAGTCTCCAAGGCTCATGTATCCGTTTATTCCTGTTTTTAGAGCAAGAGTTCCAGGACTACCCCGGTGCAAATTAAGCTGTCCCATTTCCCTTAGTTCTCTCTCACGGGTCTCCCCAGCGCGGCTTCAGAGCTGCTGCACCGAGTCCCCTGGCCCCTCCTGCCCAAAATTCATTTTCCCTCCATCATCTTGGTGACCCCGACGTGATGACAAGGACTAACTGAACAGGATGCATCTGGATTAAAGGAGGAAGTACGAAGATGATAAGCGGTACTGCACCACTCTCTGGCCGGACCATTGGGAAGAACACAGCCCATGGGTACGCATATCGTTTTGACTGCCCGTGGCTGCTCTTGTTCTCTCTCTCTTGGGTTTGGGTGCGGAGGAGAGGGGTGTATTAGTGTGACGCAGCGGTACTCCTGCCAGTACTCCGTGCTCCCTGTCTGTTGGCCTCGCCATTTGATCTTACTCAGAGGAGGGATTGTGTGCTAAGTGGAGACTGAGCCTGACAGTTAGGTCATTATTATGATTTATGTGTTTCTCTTTGTGTAAATAGTCGCATGTTATTGCTAAGCCTCGTGTAAATACAAGAAGGATTGTGTCTGTCATCCTGTAACGCTTATTTTTTACATTTAGCTTTTTTATTCAGCATTTATTTAGCGGTTAAAGGGAGCCCCTGTTGCATTTAGAAAACAGGGAAGGAAAGAACGCATGTGGCAGTTCTTTCAACATTTATTTTGATTGCAGTGCCTCTCTAAGGAGGGGACCTTTGATGCATCTATAGATTGTCAAGGAAGGAAGGGGTGGATTTAGCACCCTTTCAGCGCTTATGTTTTGTTGCAGTGCCTCTCTATATAAGGAAAGAGAGGACCTCTGACTAAATCTAATAGATTATCTGGGAAGGGAAGGTGCGTCTGGCGTCTTCCAAGTGCTTGTTTTTTGGTTTTTTAAGGGATCCTCTGTGGAATATACCACCGCAGGGAAGGGAAAGGTTGGTGCAGTCACCTTTCCAATATTTACTCAAGTGAAATGTTTTAAGGGATCCTCTGTGGAATATACTACCGCAGGGAAGGGAATAGGTTGGAGCCGTCGCCTTTCCAATATTTATTCAAGTCATTATTTTGTTTCAGTTTGCCTCTCTATATAAGGAAAGAGGGGGCCTCCATTTCATTACTAATGGAGAAGTGAGCTAATCTGAAGATCCGCGTAGCTAACGGTATTTTTCAGACATCGCTTATCCCTGCTATGTGACCAGGGAAATTCCTGCTGTGTGATCAGGAAACATTTATCATTGTAGCCATTGTATATTTGCCAGTTACACGTGTCTTATTATTTACTTTTTTGGTGTACACCATAGTGCGCATTTTGTTGTAATATAAAATTCAAATAGTACAAGTATTTGCATTTAGCTCTTCTTTTATCAATACAAAGGTACGAATAGGTGATTTTATCTTTAGGAGTTTCAATCACAAAATTGTATGTTATTGGTTAGCATCTGGTGCTAACATATATAGAAGTCTTTTTCTTTTTTATTCTTTGATTCTTTGATTGATTATAAACTGTGTACATTGACTTCTGTATATATTGTGGTGCATTGTGGCGCCTGGCCCAATACCAATACTACCACTTAGGGGTAAGGGCCCACTAACCAGATACTGCTGCAAATATTTTGTGAACATCATTTGAAGAATGGGTTGTTAGCGAGATTCAATAACTAGGGAGATTGTAAATGCATTTTTATGTATCCCCATATGTATTGATCTGCCACTGATAACTGAGGAGTTTCTGTAAAAAATACAGCATATTGAGCCCCACAATTATCACAGATATATTGTTTTTTTAATGCTGCTACTCTCCTGAGTGCACACTTGGCATTCAGGATCGCCCCCTCCCTCCACGAGCACTGCAGGCTCCACAAGGGAGGACACAGAGAAGTACTCTGCACTTTCTGGATGACTGGGTTTCATTTAGTATAGCATGACATTTTTCTTTTTTTAACTGCATTCCACACAAATGAATAGGATACATGATTATAGGACATACAAAACGACACACGCCACACACGTGCAGGTTTTTATGACAATACCGGGACTAGAGATACCTGTTATTGTGATGTCATTGTGGCCTCGCAACCCTTTGCAGAGCAAGGTCCTTGAGGCTTGTTTTGGTAACCATCCTACTGCCCTGCAATTCCCTGACAGTTCCCCAGAAGGTATTTACAACGGTCCAGAAAAGGAAGAAATTAGAGAAGCATTTTATTCCGTCCTTATAGAAGCATTGGGTGATGAGCTTGTGGTAAACAGCCCCACCCCAGAAAGCAACTGACAGGAGTTCAGCCAGATGTCCGGTACATATATGTACATATAACCAAGAAAAAGTACAGATGAGCTATAGTGGACAACAAATAGTTGAGGTAGTTCTACACATATTGAACAATAAAATTGTATCAGTGCAGAACGTGAGCGCACAAACTCACAGAAAATTTAACAAAAAGGAAATATCCTTAATATCTAGAGCGTGGGACTTATTGGGAATCCCACTCACACAGGGTACTGAGATAAGGGCATCTACATTAAATCTAGTGAGACTGTGCCTCCCAGTGCCAACGTATACATCCCTCACTGATGACACACAACTCACACTTCAGTCAGCAGGTAGTGTAGTAAGTAGCGGAAGCCCTGATACTGCTCACCCGTGTTCACTCACACCGCCTCCTCCAAGCACAAGCTGCCTGGAGGGGCAGGGAGATTCACAGGATACCCTCGCTCCACTAGGTTGTGAGCATCACGCCCACGAGTTGCATGACCAGCTGCAGCAGCAGCCATCACCAAGTCTCACAGAACTATCACAAAGACACCCTTCCACGACACATTATCCAGAAATGTGGGCGTATTTACAAAGCCGCATGTTAAAAGGAGATTAGTATTGCCACTTTCACTGCCACAGATTGCCCACCGCAAAGATAACTCAATACTAGGAGATGAGCAGACAGCCCACACAAGACCCAAGACTACAGATTACGGTGCACATAGTGAACGACTGTGTTGTTGCCCTTTCTGAAGATACCGAAAAAGAGGGAGTTAGGTCCGTGGTGGGGCTGAGGAAGGGCTGGACCGTTCTATACAAAGTATCAACAAAGAAGTGCCCCCTTCTCTCCTTATTTAAAATGTCCTTTAGACATACTGAATAAACAATACATTAAATTCAGTCCAGTATATTTATTTATACTTTTGATTTATAAATTTATGAAGAAACTATTTCAATTGACAGCAAAGGATAATACACATATCAAAAAGTCATTGCATTCTTATCTAGAAAATTGCATTATAAATTGAAAGAATATATACAGAAAATCATATTCACAAACAACTTAAACACTTAAGTACATCCAAAAACACATATAACAATTCATCATTTTGTTTTTACACCACTCAAAAAATCAGTGATTATAATTACAGTTACTAAACAGAGAAAGCTTTGAAAACAAGAGCAACAGTGTCCTTTTCAATTAATCGTAGGCATGGAATGTAATATTTAGCTCTTGGTAGGTATGCCGACGCGTTTCAGGTTTGGGTCATGAATCCCCAAACCCTCATCAGGGCTCTGTTAATTATCTGTTAGGGATGCAAGAAAACAAAGTTTTAATGTCCCATAGCTGTTTGTCATTCCTCAAGTGTATCGTGTGGCCAATACATATATATACCTGTATTGTGCAGTGAGTCACTGTTAATCACTGCTGTTGGTTGGTGGACTCCTTTCATAGAAGTTATGGGGATATCTAGGGATCAACAACAACATGTTGTCTTTGTTACCAATCTCATCTTGAAGATATTAAGGCGATTTTTTGCAAAAAGGGGGTTTAGACAGGGGGGGGGAAAGAGCATTCATGCTGTACAAATTCCTACCTCCATGCGCGCGGCCTGGTTTTGCCAATGATGTGGAGGGAATTCTATCTTGTTTTGGTGTCTTGTTTTATCAAAGTGTAAGTCCTGGTGGTAAAAGGACACATACCATATAAAATTGTATTATGATTATGCAGTGAACTACTGAAAGTACTCCTATGTACTAGACAACGCGTACCTTTTCGGTCCTCCAGCGTGGCGCTGCAGTTACGCTGTGTAACTTGTTCTGCCGCATGATTAACTTACACCTATTGTGGACGAAACAACCGTTTAAGTCTATTTGTATCGCCACAATCCGCTAGCTGGTAAATTAAAACATGCTTTGAATCCGTATGTAATTAGAAAAACGCTACCTTTTCCTTTTTCTATGTCCGTCGGGAAAGAGGGTCGGCGCGCGTCTATCTAGAGAAGCTCCCAGCCGGGGCTCTTGGAGAATCCAAACAATCTAAAAGTTAACGGGAGCGCGAAAGGTTATTGTTCACGTTAGTTCCCATTTTGCTCCTATTGCGGTATAGCGTGTATCAGTTCATACAACGCGCTTACCTGGTTCTTTTCTTTCCGCTACTCTCAGGGCGATGCAGTGGATGCTACTGGCTACCTCGCTGGTTGTGCCTTACTGAAGTCGCCATTTTGGATTAGTTAAAAACATTGGTCCGGTTGGTGCATTATGGGAATTGTGGTTTGCTGGCAAATAATGCCGTGTTGACTGGTTGAGTCATTGTGTGTTGCAGGCCTAATAGGGCGCTTGTCACTGCTAGAATAAGGCGATTGTACTGCTAGCGTATGTCATTAAAGCGCATTGTTTAGCAAAAACGATTAAACAGTATAACGCCAGGTTCAAATTCTTGACAGCTCCGACATATTATTCAAGCCGGTCACTATGCAATTAAATTTTAGGATCAAGTAGGCTTCCTTTTCCAAGAGCATTTTTTCAATATTTGCAGAGCGCTGCACATTATTCATTGTATGCAGGACAGACCATTTAAAATCATTCTCATTATGGGACATGTCCACAAAGTGCTCTACCATGGGGGCAGTGAGTACCTTTTTCTTAATTCTAGACCTGTGCTGGCAAATGCGGAGGTAGACTTGTTGATTTGTCTTGCCAATGTAGATCCTCTGGCAAGGACAGATTATTACGTAGACAACATTCTTTGTTCGACAATTTGAGAACGCAGAATGTTTCCATTTCACCCCCTGGTGCTCAAACTCACTTCCTTCGATGGTGTTTCCGCACGAAATGCAATTACCGCATTTATGATGCCCTTGTATTGGTTTCAAATTCCAAAGGGATAGGAGATCATGCTTCTGTTTGGCTTTGGAGAGATCAGCTCTCACTATCTGCTGTCCCACACTCTTATTCTTTTTATACACGAAGATGGGACGCGGAAAAGGACATTCAAGGTCTTCCAAGAGGTGCCAATTTTTTAACACAGCTTGCCTGAGTTTATGCGTGTCTGGCCCAAAGGTGGTCACGCAAACTAGTCGATCTAGTTCTTTCTTTTCTTTCGTTTGCAACAGTGATTCACGTGGGGTGTATCTGGCCCTTTTGTATGAGTGTTTCAACATCTTCTTTGGATACCCTCGGTGGAGCATTTCTTTACAAAATGACTGGGCGTGTTGGTCATAATCTCCTTTTTCCGAGCAATTTCTGCGAATGTGTAACATTTGTCCATACGGTAAATTAGCCTTCAAGCTTCTCGGATGAAAACTCTTGTGGTGCAAGATTGTGTTTTTGTCCGTTGGCTTTTTATATAAGGATGATTGGAGAACACCATCCACACGGGACAGTTCAACGTCTAGAAATGTCATTTTGCTGGTACTTGTCTCCATAGAGAACTGAATGTCTCTATGTCTGGAATTTATCCACTCATGGAACGCCAATAGGTCGGTGTGGCTCCCCTGCCACAGGAGCCACACATCATCTATATAGCGCCACCATTGTGCGATGTTTGCAATATATGGATTATTGTTTTCCACAAACATGGACTCATATTGTGCCATGTAGAGCACTGCCATCTCTGGGGCATAAGGACACCCCATGGCAGTGCCCTTGATTTGCATATAGAATTGATCATTGAACACAAAATAGTTCTTTGTCAATGCTATTGCTGCAAGTTGTAGTATGAATGAGGTCGGCACTCTGTGGGGTCTGTCCCTTTTGTCTAGATACAACTCGATAACCTCAAGAGCTTCCTCCTGAGGAATCTGTGTATACAAGGACATCACGTCCATAGTGGCCATGATTTGAGTTTTCATCCGAGAAGCTTGAAGGCTAATTTACCGTATGGACAAATGTTACGCATTCGCAGAAATTGCTCGGAAATAGGAGATTATGACCAACACGCCCAGTCATTTTGTAAAGAAATGCTCCACCGAGGGTATCCAAAGAAGATGTTGAAACACTCATACAAAAGGGCCAGATACACCCCACGTGAATCACTGTTGCAAACGAAAGAAAAGAAAGAACTAGATCAACTAGTTAGCGAGACCACCTTTAGGCCAGACACGCATAAACTCAGGCAAGCTGTGTTAAAAATTGGCACCTCTTGGAAGACCTTGAATGTCCTTTTCCGTGTCCCATCTTCGCGTATAAAAAGAATAAGAGTGTGGGACAGCAGATAGTGAGAGCTGATCTCTCCAAACCCAAACAGAAGCATGATCTCCTATCCCTTTGGAATTTGAAACCAATACAAGGGCATCATAAATGCGGCAATTGCATTTCGTGCGGAAACACCATCGAAGGAAGTGAGTTTGAGCACCAGGGGGTGAAATGGAAACATTCTGCGTTCTCAAATTGTAGAACAAAGAATGTTGTCTACGTAATAATCTGTCCTTGCCAGAGGATCTACATTGGCAAGACAAATCAACAAGTCAACCTCCGCATTTGCCAGCACAGGTCTAGAATTAAGAAAAAGGTACTCACTGCCCCCATGGTAGAGCACTTTGTGGACATGTCCCATAATGAGAATGATTTTAAATGGTCTGTCCTGCATACAATGAATAATGTGCAGCGCTCTGCAGATATTGAAAAAATGCTCTTGGAAAAGGAAGCCTACTTGATCCTAAAATTTAATTGCATAATGACCGGCTTGAATAATATGTCGGAGCTGTCAAGAATTTGAACCTGGCGTTATACTGTTTAATCGTTTTTGCTAAACAATGCGCTTTAATGACATACGCTAGCAGTACAATCGCCTTATTCTAGCAGTGACAAGTGCCCTATTAGGCCTGCAACACACAATGACTCAACCAGTCAACAAGGCATTATTTGCCAGCAAACCACAATTCCCATAATGCACCAACCGGACCAATGTTTTTAACTAATCCAAAATGCCGACTTCAGTAAGGCACAACCAGCGAGGTAGCCAGTAGCATCCACTGCATCGCCCTGAGAGTAGCGGAAAGAAAAGAAGCAGGTAAGCGCGTTGTATGAACTGATACGCGCTATACCGCAATAGGAGCAAAATGGGAACTAACGCGAACAATTACCTTTCGCGCTCCCGTTAACTTTTAGATTGTTTGGATTCTCCAAGATCCCCGGCTGGGAGCTTCTCTAGATAGACGCGCGCCGACCCTCTTTCCCGACGGACATAGAAAAAGGAAAAGGTAGGGTTTTTCTAATTACATACGGATTCAAAGCATGTTTTAATTTACCAGCTAGCGGATTGTGGCGATACAAATGGACTTAAATGGTTGTTTCGTCCACAATAGGTGTAAGTTAATCACGTGGCAGAACAAGTTACACCGCGCAACTGCAGCGCCACGCTGGAGGACCGAAAAGGTACGCGTTGTCTAGTACATAGGAGTACTTTCAGTAGTTCACTGCATAATCATAATACGATTTTATATGGTATGTGTCCTTTTACCACCAGGACCTAGACTTTGATAAAACAAGACACCAAAACAAGATAGAATTCCCTCCACTTCATTGGCAAAACCAGGCCACGCGCATGGAGGTAGGAATTTGTACAGCATGAATGCTCTTTTCCCCCTCCTGTCTAAACCCCCTTTTTGCAAAAAATCGCCTTATTATCTTCAAGATGAGATTGGTAACAAAGACAAAATGTTGTTGTTGATCCCTAGATATCCCCATAACTTCTATGAAAGGAGTCCACCAACCAACAGCAGTGATTAACAGCGACTCACTGCACAATACAGGTATATATATGTATTGGCCACACGATACACTTGTGGAATGACAAACAGCTATGGGACATTACAACTTTGTTTTCTTGCATCCCTAACAGATAATTAACAGAGCCCTGATGAGGGTTTGGGGATTCATGACCCAAACCTGAAACGCGTCGGCATACCTACCAAGAGCTAAATATTACATTCTATGCCTACGATTAATTGAAAAGGACACTGTTGCTCTTGTTTTCAAAGCTTTCTCTGTTTAGTAACTGTAATTATAATCACTGATTTTTTGAGTGGTGTAAAAACTAAATGATGAATTGTTATATGTGTTTTTGGATGTACTTATGTGTTTAAGTTGTTTGTGAATATGATTTTCTTTATATATTCTTTCAATTTATAATGCAATTTGCTAGATAAGAATGCAATGACTTTTTGATATGTGTATTATCCTTTGCTGTCAATTGAAATAGTTTCTTCATAAATTTATAAGTCAAAAGTATAAATAAATATACTGGACTGAATTTAATGTATTGTTTATTCAGTCTGTCTAAAGGACATTTTAAATAAGGTGAGAAGGGGGCACTTCTTTGTTGATACTTTCTGAAGATACAGCACCATCCCTGGAGTCTGTCTCACCCCTGACATGTACAGTCATTTTGACGCTAATCTCAGCCCTAGGAATTGACATAACATACTTACAGCAGGTAAGGCTGACAATAACGCCCGGTGGCGTTGCACACTTATGCCAGCCTACACACAACACAGAAGGATAATGTCAACACCCAAAGTACATCCACCAGCCTATGACGCAGATGACATTAATCTAGGACAGGGTATAAAGACTGACATAGAACTCTTATCAAATGACGATGCCTCAGCTCCAGACTTCTCAGATAAGTCACAAGATAGTACACCAGAGAGTACATTAGGTCAGCTATCCCTAAGTTCGAAAAGCCCAATACTGCAGGATGCAGCTTCAGGAATGCCAGGTCAAATTGACACGCTATTGATAATAAAAATGAGACGTATCCAACTCTGCAGCCCCCAGCAGGAAGAAAACAAAGAGAGCCATGAGGCCTCTGGTGGTTCACAGCACAGCTCCCACATGACACTCCCCAGACTTGACCGCCCAGCACCCACATCCCTCACTGAGGATCACGATACCACAAGAACAAGAACCAGACATTATGACCCATTCCGATTCCCGAGCCACCAGCATTACAATCCACAGAGTCAGTATAATGAGTGGCAGCCCCTTAACACAGGTCCTAATAGAGAGGGAAAGCACCAGCTACAGTTAAATGAAGTAAAGAGAGACAGCGAACAGTATCCCTCTGAGGTAGTAATTGAGGAGGACATTAGCAGGAATAGGACAGAAAGTGACCTATGCCAAAGAACAGGTAAAGAAGAAGGGGACATGTCACACAAACAGTACTCAAGAAACCCTACAGAAAATACAGCAGCACTCCAGCAACTTGCATTATACCTAGCCAGTATAGGGGATAGTATGACTGAGCAGATGGGTGCAAAGAAAAAACAGGCACCGAATGAAGTAGCTAGTAGTGTGAAGGAGGTAGGGCCACACAGTGGTGGAGTCCCAACTATCATGCCACAGCAAGGGCCATGGATAGACTTACATCAGGAAAATCAAAGTGTAGCACCACCACAGATCAACATAGCAGCTTCTCTCACAGCCAACAACTTAAGTGTGCCCCAAGCTCCGTCTACAGTCATTAATTATAACACTCAGGTGACACGACCACCTACGCCTATGCCTCAAGCATCACCTCCAGTAGTTACACCACGTAGGCTAGAGAGACCACAGCTAGAGCAAGACAATTTGGATCTGTCGAAAATGTTCGAACAAGCAGAAAAGAGGAGAAGGCAGAGAAGAAGAGAGATAGAAAGTATCACAGTGGTAGGTAACTATGGGCGACTGGATGACGTCCAACAGAAATATGATGCATCAGGTACAGCACGTCTGCACACAGCCAGATCTGGTGTACTACACCATATGACCCTTGACAGGCCAAGACCACCATTGATCAATGGTCTGACGCCGAATGAGATAGTAATACTTGGAGAAGGGAGTGACCTTTATGTCAATCCATTCTCAGATAAATTGGCAGAATGGACAGAAGCTAATGCATCTCAAATGAAGGTTTGGCCCCGAGAGGGTTCCTTTGAGCCTGATGAAATGGCCACTGCTGAGGAATGTATCTTGCAAGAAGCAGGAAATGACGATTGGAACTACACCTACATGCGCCAAGGCCTAAGGGTCTGGAAGAAATACGCACGCAGGTATTGTAACACAAGACCCACAGGGGTAACACACCAGCTGCCCCAGCAGCCCAAGGAGGTCAATGACCCCCCTACCTCAGTAACTTGGTCCCTAACGGACAAAGAAAATTTGAAGAAAGAACTCCCACCCCTCACAGAAGGTGCGGGAAAGTGGATAGAAGCCTTTAAAAATGACACTTCAGGTGTGTTGTTGGCTATTTGGGATATGAAAAGCCTACTCACATCCCTGATTGGAAAGGATGCAGAGGATATGTTATCACGCATCAACACAAGGCTTTGCACCACTAATTCAGAATTAGATGGTGATCCTTTCAATAAAATAAGATCAGCGCTATGGAACGAATTGCGCTGGAAGTTTCCAGATGACTCAGACATTGGATCTGTAATGTCACAAACAAGGCAATTAGCTATTGAGAACACAGCTGCTAAACTACAACAGCAGAAATTAAAGAAAAGAAAGATTCTTGATGCAGTTAGGCTAGCTACACCAGTGAGTCAAGTGACCACTGTCACTAATGCCTCACAAAGTGCCTTAAGTATACCAGGAGGTAACACACAGGTAACAACACATCAGATACAACAGGTACCTCAGCAACACATGCCTGTGTACAAAATGGTGTCCCAGACTCAAGCTCTCGTACCACAGGGAGCTTCAGTTCTGCCCCCCATTGATTTGGTTTCACAGGGCACCATCCAGCAGCACAAGGCTGGAGGCAATTCAAGTTAGGATAAGCCCACAGACAACTCTAGTGTGTCCCTTATTGTCATGTCTCACAAAGATTAGAGAGGACCCAGTTGTGAATGTCATGATAAACAACAACACATATAGTTTTTTTGATTGACACAGGTGCCACATTCTCCTGTATCAAGGAGAGGGCACTGCCCATTTCCAACCAGAGCGCAAACACACTAGATTTCTCCTGGGCGATATTAGTCCCTTTCACAGAACAAGTACGAATAGAGATAGGAGGTAAAGGTATTGAGGAGCGTCTACTTTATACACCACAGTAAATATCTTGGGACATGATCTGATGGCCAAATTAAATATGAGAATATATTGCAATGAAAAAGGCACAATTGCCTTTCGTTTCCCAAGTGCTCGCAGACTGTCAGTTCTATGTTTGCATTTTCATTCAGAAATAGATAGTTATGTTATGTGGATGGTCAAATATAATTCACACTGTAAAATTTGCCAAATATTGCAAGACTGAGCAACTAAGTAGAATGATTTACTCCTACGTCCCAAAATTCAGCAGCAGCTGACATAGGCACAAGTCAGAGATAAAACGATGGAATGGAATGCACACTAGTTGCATCGCATTTCTTTTCAGATATAGACATGAGATCATATGCTGCTAGGTCTATTGAGCATTTCATCCTTCTAGGGTGGATTCAAGGAATACCTTGAGTTGGGGACAATAAGGATCTGCTGTTTATCATCAATATACCATTCTGAGTGAACATGTGCTTTGCAAAGATGGTAAAAGCCATCTTTTATAATACAATACGTATATTTTGCATATTGCAATTAGAGACAACATATGTTTTCAGATATTAAAAAGTGCTGAAAAGCTAATTGAGAGTTTTTTATTTTCGGGCCATGTTCATAAGTAACTTTCTTGGCCGAGTGCATATTCTGGGCGTAGAGCCAAACAGGAAAAAGGCTTCCTGTAGTTGACAGCGAACAATTAGATTGATAAGAAAGGGAAAAGTATTGTGTAATAATACGTTGGTCTATGGAAATGAGCAAGAGAATTAGTGGCCTAGGACCACACAGTTTGGTAAAACAGGTAGGAAGGAATATGTATGTTCAGATGGATAAGAGGAGATTAGGAATATGTTTTCAGATATGCACCGCTGTGTACAGTTATTACTTCACACATGCCCAGTGCTGGGAAAGTACAAATGAGTGCGGATATGAAGTAGATTTCAATGTTAAGAGGACGTATTCAGGGATTTAGCACCCTCAACAGTGCAAGAAGATCCATCATGCCCATACACTATTGGTAATATACAGCACTATGATTTCATTGCACAGCTGCACCTTAGAGAGATACAGAGAAGTGCCCCACCTGAAGAAAAAAGTTGTGGAAGGAGAGGGGAGTACAACAGGATGTTTCAGATTTTATTTACAGACAGACAATGACAGGAAAGCCTGTCATTCCACAAGCCCTTTTTCAAATAGCACTCAGTCGGTTGCACCTTCCTACACACGTATATCATGTCCACAACTTTGCAGACAGAGTGGTTCATCCCCAATGCACATGAACAGATACAACTCTTTGTATCCTTTTTAGGGTCCTTTTTAGAGAGCTCCACATTAACTATGTAGACATGATTGACAGATGTTTAAAAAGACACATCATGTTAGTGGTGTGCCCCTTTTTCACGGTGGATTTAAGTTGGACCATGTGTCTATTATGACGCAAAGGCCGCAGATAACTTCCTACTTCATATTTCACTGAGGATTACTGGATGCCATTGCAGTGACTCGCACTGACAGTAACAGTCATTTTTCAAACGCCCTTTTTGCGACAATGTTAGGGTGAGTGCCTTAACAGCCTGTTCAAGACTCACCGGCTTGTCATTGACAGATCAATGAATATGGTTGTTCTCTCCACCAGACTTAAAACAAGATACTGGGCCCTCTTCTGATACTGTAAGCGATGAATTGTTGTTCATTTATGTGCACTAATGTGTGCTCCAAAGTTCCTTTCCATCCAGATATCGAAGACAAATAACAAGGGTCCTATCTCTGATGAACTTCTGCCTATCTGCTTTGGGACACACATCTTTGTAAAGGAAGCAGTCCGGAAGAGGAGAGACCTCAAATTCAAGGAACACTTGCAAATTGACTATTCAACCACAGCTGACCGAACAGCCAGAAAGGAAGGTTTCACCCGGCACCATCACAGATTTGAACATTGACCGAGAGAAGGACATCATGTATAAACTAACTATCCAAGATAAAGAATGTGGAGATCGTATGATGGCCTACGGACTGAGACGCAGTAACAGAACAACCCTCCATGTCAAGCTATTAATGAAAAAGATGTGTACAATTGTAATAATATTCTTTGTTATGTTTATAGCTTCAGTAACAGCATTCCACTGGTTAGCAGTGCGATCAGAGAGAGAGAGAGGAGCTACTAGCAATATTAAATTTGTAGCGACTACAGAGCTCAGCATGCCTAAGACACTTCCTGCTAACAAGCAAACTGGGATAAGCACCAGTAGTAGCTATGACACCTCTGTGCCTATCTTGACACCTTCTGTACCCCATGCTGACCCTACAGGAAGGGACTTGGCACTCGATATCATCTTGAGTTCCACTGTGTCAGGTACCCCAATACGATCCCGCCAAAATAAAAGAAGTCTTAGATATAGAATGAGTCACGAGAAAGTGCCAGTTAGATATGCATCGCGTACCCGACTTAAGGCAGACTGGATTAGTAATCTCCAGAAGACAGTTGTTTACACCTTCGACCAGCACTCTATGCCTGATTTTTACTCCCAGCGCCCTAGTACGTCAGGGGAGGATCATGGTATCCACAATGCATTGTTAGATAACATGTGGTACAGAGACATGAGGGAAGTTGGAAGAAAGGTCACAAATGAGTCCTGCTTTGTATGTTCTCATATTCCACACGCTGTAGGCGCAGATATATTGATCTTTCCTAAAGAAGTCCCACCACCCGCAGCCAAATGTCTTTTACACTTGTTTCTTTGCCGCATACATGGTCAAATACAGCTCCACTCAGCCAAAGTGGATGATGCATTTGTAAATACCACAGAGTGGGATGACAAGTATGGAACATTTAGGGTGATCGCCAATCCATTGGAAGTTGAAAGGAGAATGGAGGTTTACCGTGATATGAAAGTACCTGCCGACATAATGCAGGTTTGGGAACATCACTATAAGAAACTAGGGTACTTCACCTTCCCAACACCCCCATCCAAATGCCACTCACCTGAACATCACCGATGTAACCACACCCATGACATATGCCCTTGTCAGTGGAGACCAATTCTACACCTGAAGGCCAACATTTATTTCAACAATAAGCGGAATGGTCCGCATGACTTAATATGTAAGGCAGCCTCCTTAGGTAGCACAGCTATAGGGCAAGAGCACAAACATAATTTAAATGTGGAGATAGAAAGGGAGTGTGCTGAGATATGGGGTAGGGAAACTAGAAGATACACGTCCAGTGAGGGTACACCATACTCACAGAAAAGAGCATACAAGTTAAAGTCTTCTCTCCTTTGCTTCCTAGGTAATGGAACCGTACCTGTGGGCAGGAATACTAATTGCAACAGCACTAGTTTTAATTCGAACCTGAAGTACGGCACATCCATCCTCATTGGCATCTATTGGATATGCGGAGAAAATCTGTATCTGCAGTTGCCTCCCCACTGGCAAGGACTCTGTTCTATCGTGGCGATGCATGAATGACATCTCGTTGTCCCAGCAGCGAACATTTCCCACATCCATGCACACCCAATGGCAGGTGATGTCACCCTGCCCCACCACCGAAAAATAGAAGTCAAAAAGTACTCCTCAGATGACACATTCCATGAGATTCCGGAAGACTTCAACGATGCTGAACTTTTCTTTGGGGGAGTTATCCCCATGTTCCAGACCAAAGCCAATGCTCAATGGCTCCAAGTAACGAGATATGAACTGATGCAGCTTGTTAACAACACCCGTGATGGGTTCAACGCTGTGGAAGAAGAACTACAACCTTTGAGACTAATGGTTCTGGAACAACGCTATGTTCTAGACCAGTTAATTGCGATGAATAGTGGTGGAAGCGCCAGAATGGGAAAATCGTCCTGCTGTGTCTTCATTTTGGCCGATTATGCTGATAACGGAACACTTACAAAGGCCATTGAGGACTTGGACAATTTGGGGAGACAGATGCCTGAGGATGGAAGTGCAAAAGCAGATGTTTTAAGTAATTGGTCCAACTTGGACTGGATGCCTTCATGGCTATCTGCAGTACTAAAATTTATAATGCCTATAGTATGTGTGCTTGTAATTGTGTATTTTGGAACACAGATTATGTTGCATTATGTTAGAAGATTAAGGTCTAAGAAAGTTGAGATTAACTACACAGGTATACGCATGGGACAAGGGGAAGATGTAGAGATAGCAGTGTTGAACATAGAGCGTACCATCCCTGATGTTCACTTAGTGTGGGTCCCCTCTGAAAGTCAGAACCTCCCTATGAGACCATGTGTAAGAGATTAGAAGGACCAGATGAGGATTTAGGAACAACTTCTTCATAAACTCGCCCTGACCGCTTCCCCCAATCTCCAGCTAAGTATGCAGTTCATATGATGTTTAATGATGTTCTGCTTAGAAGTTATAGGCCTCAGTTACATTGGCCTGAGCACTGCCATTTTCTCTCAGCTTAAACAGAAGCAGAAAGCAGGTCTGGCCCAGGCTTTTGACAGCTCCACTTCTGCGAAGCCTCGCACTCCTTCGAGGCCCCCAACCCCACTGTATGCTAGGTTTACGATCATTGAAGTTCAAGTTCCCTCTTATTCTTGCAACACACCCCAAGCACCCCACCTAAAAGCTGTGAACGGAGATAAGGGAAGTTCCCACCACAAGCTACTTCTCGAGCTTGTCCGATAAATGAGGACAAATGTGGCAAATCAGTATCACAGACTGGCACAAAAACGCATGAATAGAATCCTTCAAAGCAATAATAACACATTTCTGATTAATAACAAACTTCCAGTCAGAATGGCAGGAACTCAGTCTAGGCTGGCATACGTGCCACACAATTACGAGAAGGGGCCACATTTACACTTATGATGGGAAGTCACCAGGCAGGGGCGTGAGAGGCGATAGAAGGATATGTGGTTCGAGGTGACGTGATATGGCGTGACCATAGGCCCCTCACCCCTGAACAATATAAAAGGGTGGTCCGCCAGATAATCGTTGAACTACTCCTTGTTTGCTCATAGGGTGTCGGACAGGAGTTTTTCTCAGGGGTTACTCGCGATAGCCCTTGTTCCATGTACTTAGGTTCTGCTCCTCCATTGTATATTCTGCTGTAATGATTGGCTTTTTCCTTGTTGCATTTAAAGTTATATTTCGCCATTTGACATGTTATGTTTTCTCTGACCTTGTTTTATCTCCACTGCATTGAAGGTCTTTAAACTTGTACTTTCAGGACATCTTACATGCAGTGGTGAGTGTGCCCAATAATATGTGCTTAACCTTTTCTATGAAAGCTGCCTCAAAGCCCAGAAGTGTACTTAAAGTATAGCCTCTCTCTCTCATAGCAGCTGTAAACTGTACTTTGTAAACCCAAACTGGTCCATGTGACTTTCAAGAGAATGCTAGGAGCATGATCAAGTATTATGTGGTTTTCATGATATCATTGAATATTTCTAGAAGCTGTGTCTTCTAATAAAACCTGTTCAACTTTCAGAAACAGTCTCCAAGGCTCATGTATCCGTTTATTCCTGTTTTTAGAGCAAGAGTTCCAGGACTACCCCGGTGCAAATTAAGCTGTCCCATTTCCCTTAGTTCTCTCTCACGGGTCTCCCCAGCGCGGCTTCTGAGCTGCTGCACCGAGTCCCCTGGCCCCTCCTGCCCACAATTAATTTTCCCTCCGTCACCTCTCAAGATTTGAAAGGGACTGTATCCAGTTCCTGTGGGGGTAATCCTGTACGCCCATATCATTTGCCATATTTCCTTCTCCCAGTCCTTGTTGTTGGATATCGCAGCTTGCACGGATCCCATCACCACACGGTTAAACCGTTCACCTAGTCCGTTTCCCGCCGGGTGATAGATCGACGTGTGCTTGGAGAGGATACCATTCCTTTCCATGAAGTTGGTCCATTTATCTGAGGTGAACTGAGGACCATTGTCGCTCAAGATGGATTTAGGAATACCCTCCCTCACGAAAGTGTCACTCAAGAACTTTTGTAAAGTTTCTGTGTCCATCACCTCTTTCACTTTCATCTCCGGCCATTTCGAGTATCTATCCACCAGGACGCATACGTACTTCTGTACACCTTGTCCGTCCAAAATGGGCCCCAGCACTTAATCAAATGCCCAATAAATGGGAAGAAGCGAAATCATTGCTTAGGGATTTCTTCACCCTGTAAGAGATAAATAGCTCGAAGGCCTTTCAGCAAAGTCTCTATGAGGATAGTCAATTGATGGGAAAACTTTTGGCTAATTCAATCAGAAAAAAGCAAGAATCTTCCATCATTCTAAAAATTCAAGATCCTCTAGGTGGAATAGAGACCCGGAGTGAGGGAATTGCGAAAGTATTCCTTGATCATTATGAGAGAATATACTCCACAGATATTCAGGTGGAGGGAACATTGATCAAGGAATATTTCGAAAGTTTAGATATTCCCAAAATCTCCGATTGTAGGAGGAATCAATTATGCAGTGAAATAAGCTTACTGGAAATTCAAAACAGTATAAAAACAACAGCAGGAGCAAAAGTATCAGGCGTGGACGGGTTCCCGATTGAATTTTATAAGGTATTTTTAAAGGAACTGGAGGGTCCCTTAAAAAATATATTTAACTATATCAGAAGAGGTGGTAAGGTTCCCTCTGAGTTTAAAGAATCTACAATTATCAGCTTTTCCAAAAAAGATAAGAATCCAGAGGAGGTAAATTCTTATAGACCAATCAGTCTACTGAATTCGGACTATAAGGTTTTTATGAAAATCTGGGCCCAAAGATTTGTGTTTGCAGCACAGGAAGTAATCCATCAAGATCAGACAGGGTTTATAGCCGGTAGATCAATGGCAGCGAACACAGAATATTTGATACTGGATTTTTTTTATATTAATTCAACTTCTGCATGTATCTTAATGATCGATCAGAAAAAGCATTTGATTTAGTTAACTGGTCAGCGTTATTTTTTTCCTTGGGTTGTTTTGGATTCTCGGCCCAGATTATTAGTATGTTACAGAACATTTATGAAGGGGCATCAGCTCAGGTTATAGTTAACACCAGGCAAGCAGGGAAGATTAAAATAAATCGCGGGACTAGGCAAGGGTGTCCTCTATCTCCCCTGCTTTTTACCTTTTTCATTGAACCGATGGTGATAAAAATAAGGAACAATGCAGCAATATTACCCCCTATTGGCGGAATGTCAAAGTTAAAATTATTTGCTGATGATATTGTTCTGTATTTAGCTCCGGAAAAAGAAAATATTTTACATCTCATGAAAGAGCTTAAGGATTACGAAAAGATTGGGGGATATAAAATCAATGAGAAGAAAACGGAAGTCCTTATTTTAAATTCCGATCTAGATTTTCTATCATTACACCTTCAGTCTTAAGCAGAAAAACGGGATCCGATAAGATATCTAGGAATTTACGTGACTAGAGACTATCAAGATCTTTTTGGGTTGAACTATATTAAGATGAAGAACAAAATTAAGAACATGCTGGAACAATGGGATTCCTTGCCCTTGACTTTGATAGGTAGAGTTGCACTGGTAAAGATGAACATACTTCCTTTGGTTTTATTTCTTTTTAGTAATATTCCAATAAAAGTCAACATGGATTTTTTCAAGGAACTTGATTCTATGATGACTAGATTTATTTGGAATAAAAAAGCTTCAAGAGTTAAGCTCTCGCGGTACAACTTACGGTAAATCAAGGTGGGCTGGCTCTCCCCCATTTTAAAACATACTATGAAGCAGCCCTCTTCGATATAGTGGCAGGATTACTAAGAACCAGACAGTCAAGAGACAATTTCTTTTTAGATAAAATGCTAGAGGAAGCAGGCTCTCAAATTTTTTTCTTTTTAAAAACTGCAAAGCTGCCCAAGAAAACAAGATACAAGACACTACTAGTGTACTCCTCAAGATTACGACTTTTATATAAAAAATGTGGCTTAGATGGTTCTAGTTTTTTGAAATTAATAGAATGTGGTAAAATGGGACTTAAGATATCTCATAATCATCTGCTACAATGGGATTTAGCTGGGTTTCGTGAAATAAGACACTTATTTTCCCAACATAAGGTAATTAGCTGGCAAACAGTTGTAGATAGAGCATATCCTAGGCGGCTTATGTTTTTTGACTATTTACAACTGGTTTATCTGATAAGAAAAGAGTTAGGGGGGTCTGACACTTTACCCAATGTCTTGTTATCAGCTTTATATGGGGAAAAACATAAGGGTATAGGATACTGGTATAAAAGGCTACTCCCTCCAGGACCTCCTCAGGTAATTCTTAAACATCTAGACAAAATAAGCCTCACGACACAGTGCGTTTTTTCAGAAAAAGACTGGGAAGTAATATGTCAGTTAGGACATAAAGCATTCCGGGCAGCTAATTATAAACAAATGTCCTTTCTCTCTCGCTGGATGGCGTATTACACCCCGGAGGCCTTGCAGAGAATATTCCCTGATTATGAGAATAAATGCTTTAGATGCAAAGCCAATGGACAGGGTGGCTGGCACCATGTTTTTTTCTCTTGTCCAAAGCTAGAATCTTTTTGGAAGGGGATTTTTAATGGCATGGAACTGGCAACTGGGAAAACACTGCTACCTGAAGCAGAAGTGGCCCTTTTTGGTATTTGTTAAGATAGGGATAGGTTTAATAGCTCAGAAGAGGCTTTTATTTTTATTTCTACTATTGTAGCACGGTCCATGATTTTACAAAATTGGAAATCTGAGGTAATCCCATGTCAATTAAAATGGGTCAATAAAATGAAAAGAACATGTTCATTTGAGAGAGCTTATGCAGGTAGGGTGGGTGCGATTAAAAGATTTGAAAGGAATTGGAAATATTTTGAGAGGTTGGAATATATAAAAGGAAATTGATATTGTACCATTGTCTTTTTATTAGCTGCTATTGCATTTTCTGCACTTTATTCGGATATTTTGCACTGTACTGCACTCGCACTTTAATAATTGAAATAATAACTTTGCTACTTTATTTGATGGGTTTTGATATACTAGTATATGAAGAATCATTCAGTAACAACGATGTATATTCTTGCACTGTCACTTTAGAATTATATCTTTATTATATATGATGTTTCTGTATTTTAAATTAGTAGGGTTAAAGGAACTAGAGTAGAAACTTGAATGTTTTTTCTTCCTTAGCCCTCCTTGTATATTGTTAATTCTCCATGTTCTTGCACAAGCACTTTAATATTGCCACAGTATTTTTGCAGCTACAAATTAGCAGCTTATTGCACTTCTTTTTTTTTTCTGCTCTTGTATTTGATAAATCATAAAATAATGTTGTTAATTTTTATTAATATTTCTTTAGTGGTAGTGTATCGGTTAACTTTGTATGATTCTGCTTTAGTACTTTAAAGAAGGGTACAATGTAACAGGAAATTTGACGTATTGGTTTAACTGTTTTCCTTATTCCATTTTGCACTAGCATTTTAAGATTGACTTAATTTATTCGTTATCTATAATGTATATGCTTGGTTTGTCTCTTGTATACTGTATGAAAATTTTATCTAGAGTCGAAAAATCAAATGTACCAATATATATCTACTGTCTTGTTCAATAAAAAAAAGTAAAAAAAAAAAAAAAAAAAATGGGGCCCAGTATGTCGATGGACAACTCCTCCCATGGGTTCTGTGGAGGATCGAACCTTCCTAGCGCTGGGCGCAATGGCTTGAGTGTCTTATCTGTCCCTTGGCATTGCGGGCAGTCTCTGACGAGCCTTTCTGCTCTTAGGTCCATGCCTGGCCACCAATATTCTTGTTTGGTTCTTAGCTTCATTTTGACTATTCCCAAATGTCCTTCATGGAGTAACTGCAGGAGTTTTGGGACTATGTCAACTGGGGAAATTACCTTGTCCCCTCTGTACGTGAACACTCCTTGGTCATCCACCGATAGTTCCTACCGGACTTCGTAGTACATTTTTAGATTCTCGCTGATGTGTTTCTTCTCTGGCCATCCTTGTACTATGCACCGTTTCACTTCCTGCAGGGTAGGGTCCCGCTCATATGCTTCTTTCCATTCCTGATTGCTGATGACCCTCTCTTGGTCATCTGTCAGTGCCACCATCTTTTCTCCTCCTATCTGGTCTTCTTCTCCGGGCTCCATGGCCACTGCCCTGCTCAGATAGTCCGCTACTTTGTTCCGGTTGCCAGGGATATATTCCACATCATATCTAAATTCCAGTAGCTTTAATGTCATTTTCGAGATCCTGGGGGTGGCACTCGCATGCCCACTTGATCTTAGGACCTTCACTAAGGGCTTGTGATCTGTTTTTAATGTGAACCGTGTGCCCCACAAGAATTGTCTGAATCTTGTCATTGCCCACACCACAGCTAGCATCTCCTTCTCGATGACGCTGTACTTCTTCTCTGTATCGCTCAAGGAGCGAGATGCAAAACTCAGCGTGTCCATTGCTCCTTGTCCCCGATCTTGCATCAACACTGCACCCAAGCCTTTTTCCCTGGTGTCCGTCGTGAGCACAGTCTTTCCGCGGGGATCGTATCCTTGCAAGGGTATTGCTCCTATCACATCCTTCTTTATGCACTCAAATTCCTTTAGTGCATCCTCCGTCCAGCTGAACACTGAGCTCTCCCTTGTTAACTTCCTCATGTGGTGTGTCTTCGTTGCGAAATGCTGCACGAATTTACTATACTATTCGGCCATTCCTAGGAAGGACCGTACCTCTTCTTTGTTGGCCTGTGGTGGTGCTTCGCATATTGGCCTAACGTTGTCCGGCTTGGGGGGTGATTCCTTGCACTCCGATTTTGTGCCCTAAGTAGGTCACTGAGTCCATGCCCAGGTGACATTTCTCCCACTCCGCCGTGAGGCCTTTCTCTTCCAGCACCTTTAGCACCTTGGTCAGTTTGGCGTGGTGGTCTAGTTTGTCTTGCCCCATCACCAGGATGTCATCCTGGAAATACTGGATGCCGTCCATCTTCTGAAACAGCTGGTGCATCAATTTCTGGAATACCGCAGCCGCCGATGCTAGTCTGAACGGCATGCGTCCAAATTGGTAGCACCCGAAGGGGGTAATGAATGAAGTTAACCTCCTACTCTCCGGGTGCAGTGCGATTTGATGATATGCTGAGGTCAGGTCGATGGTGGAGTACCACTTGACCCCTCTCGTCTTGCCCAGCATCTCTTCTATTCTTGGTAAGGGAAACTTCTCTACCATGATATTCTTATTCAGTTCGCGTAGGTCCACGCACAGCCTGACCTTTCCGTTTGGTTTCATGACTACCACCTGTGGCGCCAGCCACTCTGCGCACGTGATTGGTTCAATGATTCCTCTTCTTTCCAGTCCTTGCAGTTCTTCCTGTACTGCATCTCTTACTGCCAGGGGCACATTTCTCACCTTGTGAGACACCGGTATAGCGCCTTCCTTGAGGACAATTCTGTGTGCAAACTTCTCGAGCTTGCCCACCGTTCCTCCAAACACCTTGGGGTACTCGTCCTTCCACTTATCAAGGTTTGGCCTCACCTCCGGCTCAGTGAGGAGGATCTGTTCCTTGCCTCCCGGGTCCAGTTTGATGCCTAGATCGCCCTGGTCTAGCCATCCCAGTACCGATGGGCCTTTTCCGAAATGTACAGCTTGCAGTTGGACGATCGTCCCCTGAATTCAAATCTCAACGGCCGGAATCCCAACATGGGTATGCGGTATCCGTTGTACGTGACCGGCCTTATGTCCGGTCTTTCCAACCCTGGACCTAGATGTGGTTCAAATGTTTCTATCCATACCGTTCTCTGGACTATGGTGTAGGGCGAACCAGAGTCTGCCACCATGCTTATCGGTACTCCTCCAATCGTCATGTCCAATACTGGTTTAGTTGACCTTTTGCCATCTACGCTCAACACTAGGTCATATATGCAGAGAACGGTATCTCCTTCCTCCTGGTCAGCTTCCTCCCTAATCTCCTGTTCTTGGTCGATGTACTTGACCACACTTCTGGAGGATTTCCTGCGGCACACTTTCTCATAGTGCCCTACAATTCCGCAGTACATACATTTGGCGCGAAATGCCGGGCGCTTCCTGTCGTGGGCTTCATGCTCCCCACTTCCGCATCTGTACTATTTGGTCCTTTCGGCATGGTTCCTGTGCTCCTGCCATCTTTGCGGGGCTCCTCTTCCCCTATTCTGTTCATCATCGGACTTGGGCCTGCCTCACTTTTTGCTGCTTCCGCGCATCTCCGCGCCAATTCTGCTCTCTTGACCACTACCATTACTTCTTGCAATGTGGCGTCCCCACTGGCCCACAGCTTGTCCTGCACAGCGGTGCTCGTGGTGTGCATCACGATCTGATCCTTGATAAATTCATCCTGGAACGTGTCATATCTACACGTTGATGCTAACTTTCTTAGTGCGGTCACGTACTCTTCCACTGACTCCCCTTGTTTTTGCTTCCGCTGCTGAAAGTTATACCTGTCTATCGAAACGCACACCGTTGGTTTATAATGTTCATTCAATTCCTCAATTGCATGGGCATACACGTCATCATCAGTACTCGCTCGTTGTTTGGGTGTCAGATTCTTGAAGATCCGGAGTCCCTCCGGGCCTAAATTATGCAACAATATTCGCCTCTTTCTTATGCTTGAGAATTTCTCTTCGTTCTCGTCCTCTAACACCTCTATGAAGTTGTCGATATAGTCTCTCCAATCTTCCCATCGCATGAGTGGTTCCCCTGGCTTGGGTAAGAATTGCACAGAGGCCGTCGCTGCTGCTGCTTGCGCACTCATCCTTTCGCGCTTTACCGTGGGTGAGGTGTTGCTGGGGCCTCTGGGGCTGCCTGGTGCGCTGTTTTCTTCTGGTTCCTCTGTTTTGGTTTGGGGGATCTCTATGTCTGCCCCTTCGCTCTTCCCAGAGGTCGCCAGTGCTCCTGCCCTTGGTTGGCTAGTGTGGGCTGGTGGTAGGGTGTGTTATTTCCCAAGGTGATTAGACCGATTGCCCTTTTGTGCTTGTGGGCTCTGCCGCGCTCTCTGATGTCCACTTGCCTGTTAGCATAACGATTACAGGTGGCCGCTCCTGTGGTGCTTCTGGCTTGTGGATTCTGACTGAGGCTTGTCTGCTGTGCAGTTCTGCAACTTCCGTTTTTTGTTTTTGTTTTCTAATGCAGGTCATCATCCCGACCTCGTCGCCATTGTAAAGTTGCTCTAGCTCCAATAAAGACAGGACGCTGTATACAGTTACACATTGTATTTATTTAACTTCTTTTCTACAGAGAGCGCCGAGCCCGTGCAACCTTGCTCCAGGGTTCGCGCCATTTGCCTTGCTTGCTGCGCGCGCATCCTTTAAAATGGCCGCCGGCACGTTGCATCATGACGCGACGTGCAACCACTATTACGCCAACACTACACCTCTCAGTACAACCCACCATTCGGCCCAATCTCTTGCATTAGCAAAAATAATGTTCTAATGGGAATTACTGTGTTGCGTTTGGACAAAAAAATCCTGTTTGGTAGTGTGGAGAATCAAATCAAGTGTGTCACTCTTCCTGGTCTATCAGCCAGACTATTTCCTAGTATTGGTAAAAGCATATCCCAGTATGTTTTGAAAAATTTGATTGGCAAGCTATGTCCACCTGAAGTCTTACCTGAAAATGTTGTGCATATGGTCTGTGTTTGTTTCAATTGAAATTGATTGCTTTAGAATTTCCTTGTCTTCAGGAATGAGCAACGGTAAGTCTGCTTCTTTTAGTTCGGTAGGTATTACTGCCTCAGATGGTGGGTATGTCCATGAATACATTTCAGCACCATATTGTAATATATGCTATTGATACTATTTGACATGTATTCTACGGAATCATTTGGCATCTTAATTGCTTTTCTTTGAAAAAATTATACATTTTTATTTATTTATAGCAATACATTACAGATGACCATAGCACTGCATTACAGTTTGAGCAGACAATGCTCAGACTAGTGCACATTTCAACATATTTTGCATTCTGTTAGTCACGTTCATACATGTTCTCGCTGTGTGCTATGAAGCCAATAACAAGGCACGTCAATACAAGGTTGTATATCCCCCTTTTTTTGTTTTGTTCCGTTACAACCGATCTATATTTACATTTTGCCATTAGGCATATAAAACCAGAAACATCTCAACACCTTTAAGATATAGCAGGACTAATCAGCAAATTAACTGGACAATCTGTAGTCTATCAGTTGATATTGTAAAGACTAACGTTCTAGCAGTTTATTTTAAGGGCCATATGTCAACTCATACATCAAGTGTATATCATGTTGGGCGACTGTTGGTGTGCTTGGACCCCCTTCGTTATATGATTTACTATTGGTGTCGGATCTGTCAGAGGCCCCCTCTCTGGGCTGAAATTGCACCTGTCTTGTAGCTCACCCTGATTGTCGCTCTCCCTAACCAGGTGTGGTGCTCTAATCAAAATAGCTTTAACCATTCTACCTACCTTCTACTTCAGGCCCATTGTAGTTTTCCCTATGTTAGCCTAATTTGGCACATTGGAGGGTGCATTTTCTTTTGCACACATTGCTATATAAACATGTTTGCTTTTGTGCCACATTGTACTTTCACACAGAACCTGCATATGTTTTTATGTATTGTTCTTTTCCTGGAATTTAGTCTGAACATCATGGACAAGGTCAAACAACATTGTCCCTTATTATTCTCTCTGCACAGGCATCAACACCTAGGCAGAACACGAGAATGCAGCTGCTGGTTATGAGCACACAATTCTTGACATATTACTGAGCTCAAGAGTCTAAACACACACATTTGAGCGAAGGTTCGAAGGCAAGATTGTTACATCAGCTGAGATGTAAAACATCCATTTGTGTATGCTAAGGATCAGGTTTCACCACTAGTCCCCAAGATCTTTTTTTCTTTTCTTTTATCCTCATTAGCCTTTTCGCCACCCATTTCTAACCGAACGATACCATCCATGGGCTTTTATCTCATATACCAGCTTTTTAGACAACGGGACATGCAATGCTACTTCGAACTCAATTTCTTTTATGTGAACCAGTCCTTGTTCATAAGCAGACACCACTGCCCTGTCATTACAGCTTCCCAACCGTGAGGAAGAAGGAAACCACCGGCGAGATAGGCCAAGACCTTAATCATTGGATTATTATTGATAAATCGCCTTCTCCCTACCCTAGACTCCCTCCCTCACCCAAAGTGTATCCAAAATTTACGCTTCTTCTTTGTCTGATCCAATGTTTCCAATTTAGCTATGTACCTCATGGCTCGTAGCCAATCCAAAATCATTGGAGATAGGGGAGACACCCATAATTTACAGATCTTCCTCCGGGCCAGGAGAATCCCATAGAAGACCAGTTTGGCTATGTCATCCATAACTTTACTCTGCAAGTTATGCCTTCCAGTTATAACTAGCTCGGGGCTTACCTTAATACTTTGATCAGCAGCCTGTGATAAACAGTTACTTACGGCCTCCCAGAACTCCCTGATGTTCAGACAGTACACAAACATGTGCATATCGTCCTCGTTGGGGCTCCTGCATTTAGGGCATTCCACCAGCCCGCCGGGCTTAAATTTCGAAAGTCTACAAGAAGACCAGTATGCCCAGTGGAGTGTAAACAGATGGTCTCGCCTTAAATTTGCAGGTTTGACTATTTTATATAGCATAGCCATAGTTACTTGCCATTGAGTATCTGTTGCAACGTCCGGCAAGCAATCACCCCAAAGAGCCTCAGGAAGTAGAAACACGCCGTCCTCCACCTCGAGTATCGACCAATACCAAAGAGCTACTTCCTTTTTGTAGATTTGAGTAGGGTAGATCTTCTCTTCTAACTCGTTCTGGAGTCCAACAGTATTTTCCGCTTTACATGCCCAACTGTGAATTTGCAGATGCTTAAATTTTGAGAAGCCCTGACCCCAAATAGCCTCACCTTGACCCCACCCAATCAACTTTTCATCTGGAAAAAGGTCACTCCATCGCTCCAAACCCGATGTTCTCAAAGGGGTAGCCAGTGCGTCCTTAGTCCAGAGAGGTGCCCCCGGACTATCCCATATTGGGGCCATATGCCCATAGTATGGGATTTTTAATATTCTTCTTATCCTATACCAAAGCTCCGCCGCATCATGCAGTACCTTGAGCCTCACTTTTTTGAAGTACCTTGGATCAGAGAATTTACACAAGAAGCCATATATTTACAAGTCTTTGGCATTGCCGCATAACAATAATCCAATAGTTATACCCATCGGAATGTTCAACAGTATTCTAAAGTTTTTTAACTGAAAAGCCCAAAAATACATCTGAAAATCAGGGGCCACCAATCCCCCTTTAACCAATTTACGTCTTATCTTGTTCCAGGATAGACGGGATCCTTTCGAAGTCCATATGAATGAACAAACCCCAGTTTGCAACCTCTTAAACCATTCCTTTTTAAATGCTAGGGGGATAGTTTCAAACAAAAATGTCAGTTTTGGCTGAACCATCATTTTCACAAAATTCGTGCGACCCTACAAATTAAGCGATAAGTGTCCCCAACCTCGCAGCATAGCTTCTATTGCTTTTTTTATCCTTAGAAAGTTCGTTTTCGCTAGTTCACCAAGGTTCTGTGTGATCGTTACCCCCAAGTATCTCATCTCAGGTTTACAATTTAAAAGACCTGTATCCAGATTCCACGCCATAATCTCAGTTTTATCTTCATATATCTCATATCCTGAGACAAGGCCGTAATCTTTAGTTATTTCTAACAAACCTTGCATTGCTTGTTGCAGATTAGGGGTATAAATGATTATATCATCCGCAAACAATCCTATTTTCTTGGACCACCCTTCTACAACAAAAGGAGGAATATTTTGAGCATTCCTAATCCTGCAGGCCAGGGGCTCAATATACAGATCAAACAATAAAGGGGATAATGGGCATCCCAGCCGTGTGCCCCGCATCACCTTAATGGACTGAGTAAGAATCCCATTAACCAGTACCCTAGAGGTAGGGGAATTACACAGTTCTAACAGTGAGTTGG
The DNA here is from genome assembly GCF_964263255.1 of Lissotriton vulgaris. NCBI lineage: Eukaryota > Metazoa > Chordata > Amphibia > Caudata > Salamandridae > Lissotriton > Lissotriton vulgaris. The sequence goes on from NC_141689.1 coordinate 660,400,663, forward strand.
TAAAATGCAACCCTAACTCTAGATGTCCCAAAAGAGCCTTTAAAAAAGCCCAATTTACCCGATCGAAAGCCTTGGCGGCTTCAAGTGCTATGACCGCCAAGGGAAGTTTATGGGCCGTAGCCATATCTTTTGTGCCTATTAAGCAAAAGGTGAGTTCCTTTAAGAACTTACCCTTAATAAAACCCCTTTGATCTTCATGTACTAATTTGGGAATAACCAGACTTAACCTGTCAGCCATTATATTTGCAAAACGTTTATAATCACAATTTAATAGCGAGATAGGTCTATAGGAATCTAAATATCTCTGTGATTTCCCTGCTTTTGGAATCAAAACAATAGTCGCCTCATTCCAGGAGTTTGACAAAGCCGCCTCTCCCCGAAAAATGCTAATAAATAGTTGAAAAATTATAGGCACAATGTTCCCACTTAAAGCTTTATACACCTCAGCCGGCAGGCCATCTGGCCCCGGAGCTTTGCCTCTCTTCCCTGACATAAAAGAATTTTCCACTTCAATTAAAGAAATTTCTCCATTTAAGACCTGCTTAATCTCCAAAGGAAATGGGTCTACAGCTGTAGCCATCCCCTTATTGCCGAGAATTCCGGGTTTAAATCTTCCTTATAAACTTTTGAAAAATAACCAAAGAAAGCATCCTCTATTCCTTTACTCTCCGTGATGGTAGTGTTAGTCCCTGCCGGCTTCACTTCCTTAATGAAATTGCGAACCTGATCTTTCTTCGCCTTCCATGCTAAAAGTTTCCTGCAACCCTCCCCATAGCTAAAGTGAGCCAGCTGACTGGTTTCCCATTTTTCCTTAATTCTTTGGGTGAGGACTGCCATTAAATCCGATTTCATCTCCTCCAAGTCGTGCAAGACCTGCTCTCCTATTATGGATTCGCAAGAATGAATAATCTAAGCCTCCCACAAACGAATCTTTCCTTCCAATTCAGTGACTTTATTATATTAAGATCTTCACTTTTTCGCTCCCTGAGCTCCAAGTCTACCTCTCAAGAAAGCTTTACAGGTCTCCCAGACTATCTCGATCTTTACCGTACCAATATTCTTGTTCAAGAAAACCTCTAGCTCTTCATTAATCACTCATAAGCTTTCTTGATCTGAGAGAACTGTACTGTGTAAACTCCAGATTGAATCCACTCCGCTCGATTTTAACTTCATGTTTAATGAAATGGCTGAATGATCAGAAATATGGGCACCCATATGTCCTGCAACCATCACAGAGTCCTTTAATCTAGAGTCCACCAAAAAATAGTCGATTCGGGATCTGTGCTTATATTTTTTATTATAATACGTATATCCTAATTGTTGACCTTGCTTAATCCTCCAAATGTCACACAACCCAAACTGAGTCATCAGTAACCTTACTCTATTGGACATTTTGGGGTTCATCAACCCTCGTGATTTTTCTGACCGGTCTAACTTGTAATCCAATACTGCGTTAAAATCCCCGGCCATAATTATTTTCCTGCTAAGTCCTAACAGCTCCCTAGCCACAGTGTCCAAAGGTCCTACATCATCCAAATTTGGACCATAGTACCCAATTATGATTAGTAGTTCACCTGCCAATTTTGCTTTCAAAATTAGCCATCTGCTTTTTGGGTCTGCCACAGTAGATTCTACAGATTAGTGTACCCTCTGTCTGACCAAAACTGCCACCCCTTTTGTAACCATAGTTTGCGGGGTATAAAACGAATAAGCGACCCACCTTTGGTCCAACAAGATTTCCTTACACTCAGAGGCAGTTAAATGTGTTTCTTGCAAAATAATAATGTGAGCCTGTGAGTCATCTAAATATTTTAATATTGCCCCTCTCCTGGATCTTACACGCAAATCGTTGACATTCCATGACAGAAATTTCAATTCCATTATATTAGCCCTCCTCATCAAATTCGATACAAAATATAAAATAAATCCTGGTGACAACTAAGCTTCTGAGGAATTTTTTGACTGTTTTTTCCCCCCACCCAAACCCTCCCCCCCACCACCCACCCCCTGCCCCCCTGCTACTACTACCCCCCCCCCACCCGTGGAAAACCCAACCGACCTCCCCATGGCCTCGGCCCTGAGGGTGCCTATCGTGGTGGTGCAAATAACTTAATTACACAAATTTGCACACTATATTCAGGTGTCATACTAGAAAAATAGAAAATACGTTTGTCTTATTGGAATCTTAACACTATATTATAATCTTACACACCTGCCTGTCGAACAATCTCCTGACATTGTTCGATAAATATATCTACTTCTTCAACCTCTCAAAAATTATGCATCTTGTTTCGCCACATTACTTTAAAAAATGCTGGAAATTTAAGTTGAACCGTGGCACCTATTGCCCCTCCTACCTCCTCGGGTTGAACCGTATTAGATATCACCTGATCTGTCAGGACCAACTCATCCTCAACCTCGACTGGGTCTTCCCCCTCCATTTCTAAGATGAGGGCTTGATACCGGTTGGGACTCAAATGGCAAGACCAATCTAATATGCTCTCAGCCGCCACCCCACTTCCCTTGTCTTCAGAGATTGTATTCTCACTAGTTTTCGCAGGATTAGATTTTAATATCAAAGTCTTGGGAATAATTTTAAAAAATGAGTTAAGGGAAGGAGTACTCCTGAGTTTGCACTCCAAAATACTAGAGTTTTTACTGGTCTGCTTAGAGCAATTCATTTTTTTTGGTGCTTTCTCTAAATTTATCTCCTGCAGGTTTTTATTTTTAGGCTTAGGGGGACCACTGAGTTTTTCTGGCACCCTGTCAGTCACCCCTGCTACCCTCTCAGCACTCCTCACTGTATAGCCAGAGGCCCCCAAACTCACTGCTTCAACCAAAGTTTTTGGCTAAGCTGAGCCCTCACATAGAACAACAGTACCTTCACTGCTTTTATCCTTCAGTGAGTTCCTCCTCCCTGGGGCAGCGTCCGCTTCTCTTCCAAGCCCCCCAATGCCCCAGTATCCAAATCTTGCTGCTGCTCGACGCCCTCTCCCCAGCTCAAGTGCCGCTCTCCCCCAGCAGCCTGGATCACCTTTGCCTGCCGCTGCAGAATTTACTCCTGCTGCCACAAGCTCCGCCCCCACCTTCGAATCCTCTACTACCTCGCTCCGAGGCTTTTCCGACCCCTCAGCCGCCATACAATACCGGGAGTCTCCACTGAAGACTCTGTGCCTCCAAGACACCGCACCGCCGTCACACCGCAATCGTCACAAAGACAAATCTTGCAGCGGCACTCGAAACCGGAGAACAACACATCCGGTAATACAGGCAAAAAAAAACCAAACTTGGTCTGCCTGCTACAAACACCACCAATCCTAACAGTACCCGCGGCCCGCTGCTAGCCGGCTGCCATGTTTTCCCCCCAAGACGTCCCCAAGATCTTTGATATATAATCATCTATCTTCAGTATAAGTGAAGGGGGTTTAGGATATTCTGTCTTATTACATGACAGGGCTTTTTATGATATGTTGTTCATTGGCCATGTTCACAGCATTTTTAGTATGCATGTGTTTTCTAGTTGTGGCACGAATACCGCGTTTTAGGACACAATCGTTTGAATAGAAAATCTAAACTTCCTTTGTGTCTTTTGCTTATTTTCTATTGTGGATGAGTATGAGTGATAGAGCAAAATGGTGTGTTCTGTTACAGCGATCCCTGAAAGAATCGAGAGTGTTGTGTGCTGGGGTGCAATTCATTTGTCTCTCCGGTAAACTTAGGAGAGCAAGTGAGGCACTATAGCGAGTCAGACTTGGGTTTATAGATACTAAAATGGTATAATGACAGTGATTCTATGAAGTCCATAGGTGTTCAAGTTCATTATTCTTCACCATATAGGGCCAAGGGCATTTCTGTTGTGAAAGAATGAACTGTGACTTAAAGCAGTCCTTAACAGCAAGGGTATTAGGTACAGGGTGTGGTTGTTTGAACCATCTCTATGGTGTTCAACACGCATTAAATAACCTCCCCCAAAAGATCTCTGGGTGGGCGGACCCCATATGAAAGGCTTTTTGGCATCAGGATGTATGTTCCAGACCTTGATGGTCCAGACACTGTGGCAGCTGCTGCATCCTTTGACATAGAAAACCATTGTGCTGTATTACAGGACATACAAAAGATCTGTGAAGCTCAACCTCACAAATACTTGCCTGCGTCTCTCTCTTAGAGTACTGAAGACAAATTTCCTGCCTGCAGCTGGGTGCTAGAAATCGGGGGTCTCCTTCGAAAAAATGTGGCATTCAAAAAGGAATTTGGCCGTACATACCACGCTCAGGTTCCAGTCTTTGGCATACAAGGTACCCGACTGCGATTCTGCCACCACTTCTAGAATGCATAGTCAAACACTTTGGGGCACATGTACAAGTCCCTATTGCCACCACCACGTCACCTATAGTGACGTTGTGGTGGCGATAGGGGCTGCGCTTTATGTACAATGCAGCGTTAAGCCACCCAATGTGGCTTAATGCTGCCTTGTAAATATGTGTAATCTTGCATTGCAGAAGTGGAGGAGAGAGGCTTTAAGCCAGGATGGCTAACGTCTCTCACCTCCACTTCCGTGTACATATCCCCCTTTGTCTCTCTCCATCGAACCTGTCAAATTTAACCATGTGGCTGATTCTCCATAGTATGCCAAAATGGGTGCAAACCCTTCCACAAGACTTTTCTTTACATCCAATGAGCACCTCCACCAACAATTTAACCAATTATATTCCTGTTTCTACTATTATGTCTTCCACAATGGATGTCATTTATATGGATTCATAATGTAACAACAAGAGAGAAAGGGAAAGAGGCACTCTTAGACCCCTGTAGATCAATAAACAACAACAAAAGAGAGACTATAGTACAACCAGGGAACACCTGGTTAAACAAAACAGCAAAGGCCAAAACCCAGTGTTTGTAAAAAAACACTTACTCACCGACCTGGTTGGTGACATGCTTCATCATAGCCTTCCACCAGAGAGGCCGAATGCCTCCCTGGCGTGCTTCAACGACTGGTTTACAGTGGAGCAGGATGTTCAAGTGCGTTTGTGCTTGGTTGTGAAAAAAACGTGAAATTAAAAGGTAACTGGTTCAAGCCTGTCAAATAGTTTATTAAAGGCTGACCAATGACCCTTAAAATAAGTAAGACGGATGTAGACTAGCTTATCAGTGTAGCCAGTAACATCCGATTTTAGTGTGTAAAATTGGTCAACATGTTTCTGTTTGTTTATGCTATGAGCTAAGCATGCTTCAGGACCTACTGTGAGTTGCACGGCGGTATGCGCACCCTAAGGCAAACCCTAACCAGAGGAACAATTTGTGTAGTACAACTCAGTTATACCGGTGTGGTCTCCCGTAGAATCATAGACCATTAGAGCCTGCAACATAGGATCAACAAAAAGACAAACATGTATTTATCCATATTTCAATTGTGAAACATAAAGCAGGTTACAAACAAAATTAAGGCATTACTGTCCCAAGCTGTACAAGTGTAAGACAAATATATTAAGATGTCTTGAAGAGCATCACAAACAACTTTAACTGTGTGTCTCTCTCTGCCCGGCTAGCCTTATTTGGGAAGATTAGAGCCTAGACTGGGCTTGTTTACCAACATAAATTATGTGTGCAACAAGATGGAGAAAAGCAACCATCTAAAATGAAAAAGTAGTTCTCACAAAGCTCAAGGTTTTAACAGGCAACAAAATTATTCATAAAGGTGCTCTTTAAAAACGGCTATAATCCATTGTTTCAATTGAATCAAGCCAGAGAAATGTGCACATTTTTAAAAGCAAACACAACAATATCGAGAAAAGAGGCTTACATTGGTTTATGAAGCAAGTTGCTTCATGGGTCCAGCAGGGAGGGGAAGCAAACACCCGGGTATCTAAGGAACGAGGCAAAACTATGTTACAAGCCTGTCAAAAAACCGAAGAACAGAGATGGGAATAGGGGGCCCTCCCGTAAAGAACTTACTTCGCAACTGGTGTGCTCCCGCGATGAACCTACGTCGGTCCTCCCTGGCCCGAATGTTAACAAATGCGGGAGCTTCGGGGTACAAATGCTCCCGCGTAGTCACGTGGTTGCGTAAAAAATGCGTGCCTCGTGTTATCAAGTGGAAGGAGAGTTTGGAACAACTAGACCGTAGCCCCACTTACATTATCATTTGAGGGAGAAACTTTGTTAGTACTTTGAGCTAAGTAAATACGGACAATGCTAAATGTGTGCTAAGGTTAAATGTAAGCTGCATTAGCCAGTAGTCTGTTAACGTGCTCACTAAATACTATGCTCAAACAGAAGGATGAATAAATTGGCACTGATCATGTGCATCATACTTAATCTTGATTATATGAATGTTTAGTGTGACACAGAAGGACGAACTAGTACTAAGAACTGCCTTTATTCATTGTCACGTATTTAATGACCATAAATCTAAGCATGTGTGGGTAAAGTATGGTAAGTGTGGGGGATGATACTAGTCCTACAAACTGCCAGCCTTAGTGTTTTACTCATATCTCACCCTGCCTGATGTTTAACAAAGAAAGCGCGAGGTGTTATTTGGCAAACAAAGTGAAAAGGAACCCTCAAAAATATTTCAAAAAGCTTTCTATTCTTGCGGTATTGGTTAGTTCTTGTGGTCCCAAAAATGTGTTCTCCAAAAAAATTTGTTCTCCAAACTTTTAAATTACAACACCATTACAAACTTGTTGGGTTTCGTTATCATATTGATGGGGGATCCTTTCGCTGCTGGGAGTACTACTCATGGAGCAACATTGTGCACCTAAAATAGAAAGCTTTTTGAAATATTTTTGAGGGTTCCTTTTCACTTTGTGCGCCAAATAACACCTCACGCTTTCTTTGTTAAACATCAGGAGGGGTGAGATATGAGTACATTACTAAGGCTGGCAGATTATAGGACTAGTATCATCCCCCACACTTACCAGACTTTACCCACACATGCTTAGAGTTATGGGCATTGAACACGATTAGAATTAAGAAATCCAGTTCTTAGTACTTGTTCGTCCTTTTGTGTTACACTAAACATTCATACAATCAAGATTAAGTATGATGCACGTGATCAGTGCCAATTTATTCATCCTTCTGTTTGAGCATAGTGTTTAGTGAGCACGTTAACAAACTACTGACTAATGCAGCTTATGTTTAACCTTAGCACACATTTAGCATTGTCCGTATTTATTTAGCTCAAAGTACTAATAAAGTTTCTCCCTAAATTGATAATATAAGCGAGGCTACGGTCTAGTTGCTCCAAACTCCCCTTCCACTTAACAACGCGCGTCACACGTTTTTTACGCAACCACGTGACTATGCTGGAGCTTTTGTACTCGGAAACGCCCGCATTTGTTAACATTCGGGCCAGGGAGGACCGACGTAGGTCCATCGCGGGAGCACACCAGTTGGGAAGTAAGTTCTTTACGGAAGGGCCCCCTTCTCCCATCTCTGTTCTCCGGTTTTTCAACTGGCTTTTAACATAGTTTGGCCTCATTCCTTAGATACCTGGGTGTTTGCTTCCCCTCACTGCTGGACCCATTAAGCAACTTGCTTCCTAAACCAATGTAAGCCTCTTTTCTCATTATTGTTGTGTTAGCTTTGAAAAATGTGCACATTTCTCTGGCTCAATCCCGAATTGAAACAAGGGATTATAGCGATTTTTAAAGAGCACCTTTACGAATAAATTTATCTCATGTTAAAACTTTGAGCTTTGTGAGAACTACTTTTTCATTTTAGATGGTTGCTTTGCTCCATCTTGTTGCACACATAATTTATGTTGGTAAACAAGCCCAGTCTAGGCTCTAATCTTCCCGAATAGGGCTAGCCGGGCAGAGAGAGACACACAGTAAAAATTGTTTGTGATGCTCTTCAAGACATCCTAATATATTGTCTCGCACTTTTACAGCATGGGAAATTAATGTCCTTATTTGGTTTGTAACCTGCTTTATGTTTCACAATTGACATGTGGATAAATACATGTTTGTCTATTTGTTGATCCTATGTTGCAGGCTCTAATGGTCTACGATTCTACGAGAGACTACACCGGTACACCTGTGAGTTGTACTACACAAATTGTTCCTCTGCTTAGGGGGGGCCTTAGGGTGCGCATACCGCCGTGGAACACACAGTAGGTCCTGAAGAATGCTTAGCTAATAGCATGAACAAGCAGAAACCTGTTGACCAATTTTACACACTAAAATCGTATGTAACTGGCTACACTAATAAGCTAGTCTACATCCGTCTCACTTATTTTAACGGTCATTGGTCAGCCTTTAATAAACTAGTTGATAGGCTAGAACCAGTTACCTTTTAATTCCATGATTTTTTTTCACAATCATGCACACACACACTTGAACATCCTGCTCTGTTGTAAACCAGGCGTTGAAGCACACCAGGGAGTCATTCGGCCTCTCTGGTGACACCCTATGATGAAGCATGTCACCGACCAGGTCGGTGAGTGAGGGTTCATTTACAAACACTGTTTTTTACCCTTTGCTGTTTTGTTTAACCAGGTGTTCCCTGGTTGTACAATAGTCACTCTTTTGTTATTGTTTATTTATATTGATTCTCTTTAGGGGAATACTTCAGAATTACATTTGTTGATCCCTAGTGCTGGGCCACAGCCTCCTGTTTTCCAGGTGAGTACCTTCAGGTATTATATAGGTCAAAATGATATTTTTTAAAGCAGTTCTTCTATGTTGGATCCACCTCCAGCACAGATTTGTATTTTTCTCAAGTTAAAACACACTTATGTAGTTCTGCCTTGGATTACTATCTGGATCATTCTTTCCTTGGTTTTTCTGTTCATGTGGATTGGATTTGTGATTTTTTTTATTGTTGATCAATGGCTATTGCCTTCCATAACATTCTGCTATAGAACTGGTCAACAGGGTGTTGGGCCCCAAATATTCATCATATAAACTGAAAAGAGACTTGTCTCTCGTCAACATTTTAGCTGTTCCAGTGACTGGTGGAATTGTCTGGGATAAGATTCAGTTCGACATATTCGGCCCTACAGCGATCCAGCAGATACCATATGTGTTCAAAGTTTCTATGATTGATATAATAATACCTGCATCCACAGGAAGCAGAACCACAGTGTCACCACTGCCAGCCTTTGAAATTGAAGTGCCAACCTGACCCTTACACATCCCAGATGGGCATACCCCCACACCAAGAGCAGAGGTACCGATGCGGCGCAGAAAAGCCCATTTCCGGAGGCGCAGGGCGAGGGCTCACATGGGTGCTGCAGAAGATAATGGGTCTGCTGTCTGGGGTGGTCTGGATGGACAGATGTTGAAGGTGCAGAGCCTACAATGTAAGAACATGTGCCTAATGCAGGTGCAACTCAGTACATTGGCCACAAACATGGTAGAAATAAGGTACTGAATAAAGGAGCTCACAACTGCAGTGGTGGAAGGACAGAGGGTCACATCTGAAAATTTCTCAAATGTCAGCCAAGCCATCTGTGAGTAGTGCAGGGTGATGCAGGACGACCAGATGTCACAACGGAAAAGGCATAAGCACTTGATGGTGTGCTTAGATAAGTTCACTAGGGCCATCAATTGCCTGAGCACCACCACAAGTCAGGTGTCCCATCATGCTGTGTGGATGCAGGTGGAAATGACCCATTGCTATGGGGATGTGATCAGGGGACTTTTACAGGTCACTAATGCAGTGGTGGCAACAATGTACTGGAAGGGGGGGAAGAGTGAGGAGGCCTCCTACCTAAGTAGTCTCCTGGCACCAGTAACCACATGCAGGAGGTGCAGTACTAGGAGCACCACTGCCTCTGAAGGCTCCATAAGGGATGTGGCAGAGCCCACAGAAAGGCCCACTGGAGTGTGTGGCTGCAGGAAGTATGAGGGGCAAAGTTAAATCTGGTGAGGTAACCAGTGTAATCCAAATTGTCTGAGCTGACATTCAAGTACCATGGCAATGTGATGTTGTTCAATTTTTTCTACCACAATGCAGGTTTACACCTGGTATGTGTGCATTAACACTACCAAAATGCTGTTTAATAAAACAGTTGAGCATGTAGTGTGTCATCTCATCGTTACCCACCTTAAAAAAATGCTGTGTGATTTCTGCACTTCTCTGTCTCCCATTTGCTGTGCTTGGCCTGCGTGTTGCTTGTGGTGGTTGCCCTGGCTGATTGTCTTCCTCAGGCTTGCTGTCAGAGAGTTCCAGGGGTATGCCTCTAGAATTTGCAATGTTGTGGAACATTGCACAAGTGACAATTTCCAGTCAAATTGTGTTTAAAACTGTGATGATGAAGCCCTGATGGAGTCCTGTCTTACAAAATGGACAAAACAAGTGTTGACATTAGCTGTGGCATAAAGCTGTTATTTTTGGTTGTGAATTTTCTACAAAGGAACTGTCATGAGGAATTTAAAATATAATGTCTGAATAAAAGACATTGGAAATATACGTGCAGCACAAACTTGAATTTGACTTTTAAGTGCTTGGAGCTTAAACGAAAATTGTGAGGAAAAGATTGTTGTCTACTTTGCCATTGAGCAAGATTTGGTGGCTCTACCTCCTCCTCAAGCACCCTATGTAAACTTGTATTTCTATGGGGACAACTGCAGACTGTTTTGGTGTGTGCGCCACTTCCCCAAGTCACCAATAACATTATAACAAAGGTTGGAACATTCCACACTGTATGAAGTGAAACAGAATCTGTTTCTCCTGTTCAAAGATATCAATTTATTTGATTTTCCTTAGGGCCCCAAATGCCAATGTTTTAAAAGATGTATGTATGCTACTTAAAATGAAATTTGGAAATTGTCCCAGATAGAAGCTGGTGCACATTTAAGACTAATTCACCAAGATCATTTGGATAAAGTGCATGTTGTTGTTGATCATTGTGTTCACTGACATCTTGTCAATTTAAACAAAATGGTGTTGTCGGTTAATGATATTGTGCAGAGTTATATGTCAATGATTATGCAGTTTAGGTGAACGTTTCAAACACTCAAAAATGGTTGCGTTCCATGGCATTATTTGAATTCCAGTGATTTGTTTCTGACTTTTAACTCTGCAACTGCTGGGCTTCCCCCCGCCAGCGCTGAGCTGTTTATTTTGGCTATTTGGGGTAGAGGACCCAGAAATAAGCCAAAATATTGCAACATTTTGGGTTTTTGGCAAAAAATTGGAAAAAAAGTGATGAAGAAGAAGGCGTCTGGTTATTTCCCTGCAAATGGTACCAACTGCGGAGATAAAATCACCACTATCCCAGCTTTCAGGAACAGGCAGACTTTTGCCATAAACCCAAACTTTTCTACACAGATTTGGAGTATTAGTGGGACATAGCCTACTTTTCCTATTTTTTATTTATTTCAACCTCCTTTCAGTTAGTGGTAGAAATTGATGTAAGACAAATAATGCTATACATTTCTGAAATGCAGACAAAATTCTGAACTAAGCAAGGGGTAATTTGTGTAGATTCTTTGAGGTTTTCCTATAGAAAGTAACAGTTGCATTTTCACATGTAACTTATTCTAAGTATGGCAGCGTTTCAAACGCAATATACCCTTATGCCCACTGGACCCTTATGACTGCAGGGGTATATAGGGCTTGTAGGTTCACCCAGAGCCAATAACTTAGCTGTGCCTTGCTATGGATTTTCATTGTGTTCCAGGTATGCAGCAATTCACTTGGTCAAATATAAAGAGTGAAAAATAGTTATCAAGAAAACTATGTATTTCCAAAATGGGAACAACGTATGGAGTTTAGAAGCAGTGGTTATTTGCACAGCATGGGTACCTATACCAGCTTGTAAATTAGAGGGTATTTTTGAAAATAAATTATTTTTTATACACTGTCTTAAATTTGGAAGGCAGAAATGCATGGAAAGTCAATTTGCAATAACAGTTCTTCTACTATTCAGTGTTCCCCTAAGTCTTCTAATAAAAATGGTACCAGTGTAGTGCCCATGACAGGACACACAATGAAAACTAACCCTTTTTTTGCAATGTGCCCAGCTGTGGATTTTGAACCCAAGCTCAGCCGGTACCTAGGGCAACCTAGCAAGCATATACATTTTTGAAAAGTAGACTCCCATGGGAATCCAGGATAGGGTGACTTGTGTGGCTCTCACCAGGTTCTGTTACAGAGAATCCCTTGCAAACCTCAAACTTTGTTAAAAAAACCAACCCAATTTTCCTCACATTTCTGTGATGGAAAGTTCTGGGATCTGTATGAATCCACAAACTTCTACCCTACCATAATTTCCTAAAGTCTCCCAATAAAAATGGTACCTCACTTTTGTAGGTAGGCCTAGGGCCCACGACAGGAAATAGCCCAAAATACAACTTGGGCATCTCACATCATTCCAATGAAAACTGACACTTCTTGCAATGTGCCCAGCTGTGGTTTTTTAACCTTAGCTGAGCCGGCACCTAGAGTAACTTAGCAAACCTCTACATTTGTGAAAACTAGACTCCCAGGGGAATCCATCATGGGGTGGCTTGTATGGCTCTCACCAGGTTCTGTTACCCAAAATCATTCGCAAACTTCAAACTTTGTCAAAAGATTATAATTTGTTCGCATTTTTGTGATGGAACGTTCTGAAATCTGGGTGGATCCACAAACCTCTACCCACCCCGCAATTACCAAAGTCTCCCAATAAAAATAGCACCTCACTTGTGTGTGGGTAGGCCTAGGGCCTGCCCCAGAAAATGGCCCAAAACGCAGCGTGGGCACATCAATTTTGTTCCAGTTAAAACTGACCCTTTTTTTGCAATATGCCTAGCTGTGGATTGTGAACCCTAGCTCAGTTGACACCTAGGGTAATCTAACAAACCTATACATTTTTAAAAACTAGACACCTAGGGGAATCTAGAAAAAGATGACTTGAGTGGCTGTCACCTGGATCTGTTACCCAGAATCCCTTGCAAACCTATACCTTTGAAAAAAAAACATTTTCCTCCCATTTCTGTGATTGAAAGTTCGGGTATCTGTGTGGATCCACAAACTTCTACCCACCCAGAATTCCCCAAAATCCCTCAATAAAAATGGTGCCTCAATTTTGTGGGTGGGCAAGTGCCCTCAGGAGGGAAGGGCCCAAAACGAATTGTGGAGACATCAAAATTACCAATCACAAAACAACCTGGTTTTGCAAAGGGGGGTTACCTGGGTTTTTTAGCTCTGGGCCTGGCGGCCATCTAGCGAAACCTACCAAACCCAGACATTTCTGAAAACTAGAAACCTGGGGGACTCCAGGGAGGTATGGCTTGCATGGATCCCTCAATGTCTTCCTACTGAAAATCCCCTGCAAACCTCAAATTTAGCTGAAAAAATCAATTATTCTCACATTTCTGTGTGGGATTGTTGTGTTATCACTGGGCTGAAACACATTTTCCTCCACCCAGCATTCCTGTAGGTCTTCCGATAAAAACGGTACCTCACTTTTGTGGGTGGGCAAGTGCCCTCGGGAGGGAAGGGCCCAAAACGAATTGTGGAGACATCAAAATTACCAATCACAAAACAACCTGGTTTTCAAAGGGGGGGTCACCTAAGTTTTTGGCTCTGGGCCTGGCGGCCATCTAGAGAAACCTACCTAACCCAGACATTCCTGAAAACTATAAACCTGGGGGACTCCTGGGAGGTATGACTTGCATGGGTCCCCCAACATTTTCCTACCCAGAATCCCCTACAAACCTCAAATTTAGAAAAAAGAATCACATTTTTTTAATTTTTCTGTGTGGGGAAGTTGTGAGATCACTGGGCGGCTGAAACGAATATCCCACCACCCAGCATTCCTGTAGGTCTTCCAATAAAAACTGTACCTCACTTGTGTGGGTGGGCCAAGTAAGCGTATCTGGGAAGGGCTCAAAACGTATTGTGAAGACATCAAATTTACCAATCACAAAACAACCTGGTTTTGCAAGGGGTCACCTTGGTTTTTGGCCCCGGGATCGGCGGCCATCTAAAGAAACCTACTACACTCCGACATTTCTGAAAACTAGACACCAGGGAGAGCCAGGGATGTGTGGGTTGCAGGGATCCCCAAACATTTTTCCTACTCAGAATCCCCTGCAAACCTCAAATTTAGCAAATAAATTGCGGCCCCCAGGGAAAGCAAACGTCTATAAAAAAAAAATTGCCCCAACGTGGGGTTGACCACCGAGCAGGAGGGCTGACCCCTGTCAATTTCTCTGCCATGTTTTAAAAAAAATATTTTTTAAATGTCTCACTTGTTTCTTTAAATATATGCTCCAGGGGGCGGCCCATTCCCACTAGGGCCGACCCCCAATTATCCCCCTGGTGTCTTTCAGTAAGGCGTCTTCCAACGAGGCCTCCTTGAAAGCTGGGGAGTCCATTTTCTGCCTGTTTTTCCCACCGGAGTCAATAAAGGCTTTCTCTGTGTCTGTCCTCAGATCCAGGCATGCTGACGTCACGGATGAGTAGGAGGCACAGAATGCCTTCCGCAAACAACAACTGATGGCCATGAAAGATGCGACCTACATAATGCTGTATTTAGAAAAACTCCCATTTACCATAGCTGAAATACATGATGTTATTTCACAGCCCTTCTCGACATTTCATTTTGCAGCTTGCTTGAAACATTTCCCTGTTGATAGATATAAACCCCTTGGAAGTAGCTTCATTCATGAATTATAGTCATTTCACTTTACATATTAAGAATGTAACTCTACTGTCAGACATTCACTTGTTTGTAAACAGGTTAAAATTCACTGTGCATGTTATGTTATGTTATGTTATGTTATGTTATGTTATGTTATGTTATGTTATGTTATGTTATGTTATGTTATGTTATGTTATGTTATGTTATGTTATGTTATGTTATGTTATGTTATGTTATGTTATAGGAGGTTTTATAGAGAGTACAGCTAATCAACAGAGTGTCCCGGCACGGAAACACGAAAAGTTGCAGACGCCAGATAGGGAGGAAAAACATTTGACCCGGAAAGTGGAGCGCTTAGCCAGGTTCAATGCCTAATATGTAAGCATGGGCGCAAAATCCGTTCCGCTCGCGGATTTTGCGGATTTTCGGCAAATTCCCAATCCGCGAACTCCCGCGAATTTGCCGAAAATCCACGAATCCGCGAGCGGAACGGATCCGGGGGGCAAAAGTTCAAGCTTCAAGCTTGTAACTATTTTAGAATGGCACCGGCAAGCTGCCAGCGCCATTCTAAAATAGTTACTTAGTTAGCTTCAAAAGGAAGCACTAATAGAAGCAGGTGCTCGAGTTTAACTGAATTCGAGCACCTGCTTTATTTTATCTATTAGTGCTTCCTGATGAAGCTAACTTAGTAACTATTTTAGAATGGCGCTGGCAGCTTGCCAGCGCCATTCTAAAATAAAACAGGAGAGGGGCAGAGGGCAGAAGGGCACAAAGACGAGTGTGGCAGAGGGCAGAAGGGCACAGAAACGCGTGGGGCAGAGGGCAGAATGGCACAAAAACGAGTGAGGCAGAGGGCAGAAGGGCACAATAACGAGCGGTCTCGCAAAAAAAAAAACAGCGAATACGCAAAGCGCCCCGCGAACACGCAAAGCGCCCTGCGAACACGCAAATCGCCCATGCTTACTAATATGGCTTGTTATTTGAATGGAATTCCAGTTCCCAAAATTCTGCCTTTTATTACCATACTGGGCGGTAAATTCCGCTCTGCCCAGGCCTACTGATTTACTCATTTTGGTATTCACAGAAGGCACTCATTTTGGTATTCACAGAAGGCACTTACTCATCAATAAGTGAGTGCCTTCTGTGAATACCCAAATTAGTAACTTACTCATTTTGAGGAACTTACTCATTTTGGTATTCACAGAAGGTACTTACTCATTGATAGGCAAGTGCCTTCTGTGAATACCAAAATGAGTAAGTGCCTTATGTGAACACCAAAATGGCAGTAAGTTTGGGATTTTGTCTTAAGTTATTTCTGTGAATCGGGCCCCATGTGTGGAACCAGACTCCTTTATGGAGTCTGTAGCCTTTGTGATGGCACACTACTCACCTGTTAGGGTCTCATGGCGCTGAGGGGTAGGTGTGAGCAAGTCATGCTAAATAATCTTGAAGTCTTTCCTGAATTATTGCAGTGTTGGGCTTCTCTGGAGGTGAAGGGGATATCATTCCAGGTATTGGTTGCGAGGTAGGGGAAGGATATTCCACCTGGTCTGGTCCTGTAAAAGCATGGGATGGTAGCTAGGGAGAGGTCAGCTGAGCTGAGGTTTTTTCTTGGGGCAATGGAAGGAGAGACGGTTGTTGAGGTATTGAGGTCCAATGTTGTGGGGGGCCTTGAAGGCATGTCTGAACAGCTTGAAAGTTTGTTTTTTATGAGGATTTATATAGCGCGAACTCGACCCAAAGGTATTGGAGCACTTTACATGAGCACCGGTTACGTTACACATTCAGGCACAGGGAGATTATGTGATTTGCCCAGAATTACAGGATGTGGATGCGACCCTCGAGGCTTAAACCTTGGTTTCCAGCACCAAAGTCTGCAATCTAGCCGTCAGACCGCATCCTCTCCCCATCCTCGCTTCATTTGCCAGGGAGCCAGTGGAGGTCGCGGAGGTGTTGGTGATGTGGTATTGCAGTGGAATATTGAGGATTAATCTGGCTGCAGCGTTCTGGACGGTCTGGAGTTTGCGGAGGAGTTTTTTGTTGATTTCTGCATAGAGGGCATTGCCGTAGTCCAGTCTGCTGGTGATAAGGGCATGAATGACTGTTTTCCTGGAGTCAGAGGGGATCCACTTGAATGTTTTACGTAGTATGCATAGGGTGTCGAAGCATGAGGAGGAGACAGTGTTGATCTGGCTATTCATAGTGAGCGATGAGTCCAGTATGATGCAGAGTTTACATGCATAGTCTGTCAGGGCAGAAGGATTTCTGAGGGCGGGGGGCCTCCAGGTATCGTCCCATGTGAAGGGGTGGAGCCAAGGATGAGGACTTCTGTTTTCTCCGAGTTGAGGTTCATGCAGCTGTTCTTCATCCATTTTGCGATGGCTTTCATCCCTTCTTCGAAGTTGTGCCTACTGATGTCGGATTCCTTGGTGAGGGAGATTATGAGCTGGGTGTCATCAGCATAGGAGACAATGTTGAGCCCGTGATTTCTAAAGATGGTTGTGAGGGGAGCCCTGTAGATGCTGAAGAGGGTGGGGCTGAGGGAGAATCCTTCTGGTACTCTGCATCTGAACTCTGTCGGTTCAGAGAGGAAGGGCGGGAGTCCTATTCTCTGTGTTCTCCCCATGAGAAATGAGTGTAACCATTCTAGTGCCTTTCCTTGGATGCCGGCATCGTGGAGTCCAGTGGATAGTGTGCAGTGGGAAAAGGTGTTGAAGGCTGCTGACAAGTCCAGGAGGATAGGGGCTGCTGTTTGGCCTTGATCAAATAGGAAGCAAATGTCATCAGTGGCAGCAGGGAGGGCGGTCTCAGTGCTGTGGTTGCTGCAGAATCAAGATTGAGAGGTGTCTAGGATATTGTTGGCTTTGGTGAAGTGTGCTAGTTAGGTGTTGACGGCCTTTTCAATAACCTTAGCTGCGGAAAGAAGCAGTGGGATGGGCCTGAAGATCTTGAGGTACATTGGGTTTCTTTAGGAGGGGGTTGACTTCAGCACGTTTCCAGTTGTCGGGGACTGCGGTGGTTTCGAGAGAGCAGCTGATGTTTCGACCTATCTCGGGTGTGATGGCTGTGGCGGCCCTGTGGAAGATGCGCAGTGGGCAATGTCTGAAGGTGCTCCAGAATGGATGCTCCTCATGGTCTTTAGTGTGTTTTCTGTCGTGAGTGGGGTCCATGAAAGTAGGGTCTGTGGCGTAGCATCACTGGAGGTGGGGGTTAGGGTGGTGCAGAGGTCTTGGACATCACAGTTGTCATAAAGCGTTTTGATCTTTAGGTGAACAAAGGAGCTGTGTCTCTTGCAGAGGTCTTGGAAGGGAATGGTCATCAGTTATTTCGCTGTTGGGTCTAGCAAATTCATGTATGATGGTGAAGAGTTCCTTGGAGTTGTGGGCATTGGAGAGGATTCTGCTTTGGAAAAGTTCGTCTTTGTGAATTTAATGAGAAGGTGGTGTGCTGTGGTGGCTGTTTTGTAGCGTGATTCAGGAGTTTTGCTGTTTCTCCTCCATCTTTTTTCAGTCATCAGCAGGAGCGTTTAGATTCTTGGAGCGCTATGGTGAACCAGTTTGCTTTCTTGTTGTGTCATCTCTGGAGGGTGCAAGTGTGTTTGCACAGTTGTCTATCCATTGGTGGAGTTTGCTTGCAGGGTGTTGGCGTATGTCATACTTGGAGGTGGAGTGCAGGTGAGGGCAGAGATGAGGTGTTCTTTGGAGAATTTGTTTCAGAGGTTTGTGTGGGAGGCGGCATGCTAGGTTGTGTACGGTGGGTTTAGTAGAGAGAAATGGATGCAGTGGTGGCCAGTCCAGATCAGTTACATTGTGTGGCTGAAGAAGATGCTGTTTCCTCGTGCGAAGATGGGGTCGAGTGTATGTCCCGCTATATAAGTGAGGGCAGAGACAAGTTACTTCAGTCCTATGTTGGTGAGTTTCTCTAGGAGGGCGGTTGTGTTAAAGTCGCTGTGGTTGTCCAAGTAGAAGTTCAGGTCTCTCAGTAGTATGTAGTCTTTGGAGGCGAGGGCATTGGGTGTGATGAGGTCAGCAATGATGTTGGGGAACCGGGTGCGGGAACCAGGTGGTCTGTAAGTGAGGGTTACCCAGAGTGTAATTCTGGGGTTGGTCTGGATCTGGAAGTGGATGTGTTCCGTAGGGGGCAAGGCGTCGTCTGAGTCAGTGGTTGTCAATCAAAGGGAGCTTTTGAGGATGATGGTAAGGCCACCTTCAGAGTGGTTGGGGAGGTCTTTTCTCAGCATCTTGTATCCGCCGGGGATGGCGGTTGCGATGTCGGGTGCAGAGCTGGCGTTGATCCAGATCTCTGTGAGGAAGGCAACATTGGGCGTGTGAGTGTTGATGAGGTCCCAGATTTCTACGGCATGTCTGTGCACGGAGCATACGTTGAGGAGGATGCAGTTCAGTGGTTTGCATGCACTGTCATCCGGTGGGCTGGGGGGTACTGCTGGGGTCCAGAGGTGGGTTAAGGTGCAGCGGCAGTGACAGAAGGAGAACAGGCCTTGGGTGTTGCTAGGCGTAGAGAGCTGACAGTTGTTGCTGCTTCCAGGGTTGAGAGAGTGGAAGGTGCTGGGATCGTACCAGCAGGTGCTCGGGGGACCAGGGTCCCTGGCACTGGTCATGGTCAGGTCACAGAGGGGCCAGATGGGCTTGCCTTTGGCATGCATTTCGCGTTCCAGTGGCGTTGCCGCACAGCTGCCTGTCATTAAGTAGGAGTTGGGGGAGGGTGATTGCAGGAAAGTAAGAACGACATGCTGGGGGCAGGCGCCGTGGGGGCAGCAGTAGCAGGGAGCGTAGGAAGAGGGGGCAAGCAGAGGGAAAAGAGAAAGTGGCAAAAGAAAGGGAAAAGAGGCAAAGAGAGAGAAAAGGGCAAAAGGAAAGGGAAAAGTGGCAAGAAAAAAGGGCAAAAGAAAAGAGGCAAATAAAAGAGAAAAGATGCAAGAGAAAAGGGCAGAAGGGGAAAAGAAAAGATGCAGAGAAAAGAGAAAAGAGAACAGAGGACACAGAGCAGAATAGCATGCTGCTCTTCCACTAGACCACCAGGGAAGAGGTGCAGGCAGGAACCTGCGGGTGGAGGAGGGCCTCAAATACCTACCTGGAAGGAGCTCGGCTCAAAGGCAGAGCCTTAACGGTGGAGCTGTGCGGGGGAGAGCAGTGACACAGACCAGTTTATGCATCTCTCAGTTCTAAACTATGCTTTGAGTATGTTTATGTTCAAATTACATTTATTACATAAAGGATTCTCTTTAGTGCTATTATCCAGACCAAATAGAGGATGCCGTGTTTCCTGCATAGTAATAATACTAAGTTACACACGACACGTATACATGTGGATATCCTGTCTGCCATAAGTAGACAGTGGGACAAAATAATGCACTGCAGTACGGGGAAAAGAATGAGATATATATTTTATTTGAAATGTTCATCACAGAGTATCCCATCCACCAAACTAGAAATCAGGCACTTAGTTCAGCTTTACTCCCTGGTCTCGCACTCCACCAGAAATTATTTTCAAATACCTTCACTTGATAGTAAGGAAAGCTGCTCTACTGCACGGCAAGTTAGAGGTATTATTCTAGGTATTCTATAGAATAGCGGGGTCTCACTAATCATCATGTGCTAAGCTTTTGCTTAGTCAGTCACTATAGTTGACAAATAACAAAAGGGAAACATTTGAACAATCGCTAATGAATCACTTGGCCACAACAATGCGGCACAACCCAAGGATGGATTTTTTTAATTTTTTGGTAGGCAGGGACAGAATTTAGAAAATAATAATGGAGTAAAATATTAGTAGGAGGAAACTGAGTGGGCACTTGGAATTACACCTTGTTTTCAGTTTGTGATGCAATGATAACTTCATAATGCCGCATTGATTTAAACAGATGCACATTGCACAGCCAACACTGTAGTGCAAAACTGAACCATGCTGCAGGTAGTTCACGAGTAGTGAAATGCCATGGGCAAAGAGGTGGTGAATGATGATGGAAGGGATATCTGCCTTGATAACAAATACAGTATACTTAATTTGTCACTAAGCAAGCGATGTGATTTACCACCACCAGTCTCTGCCACCGCTGGAACTCTTCCCCTTCCAACCTCCTGGGCCTCCTATGACATACTGGCACTGCCAGGTCTGGCAATGCCAGCTCTGGCAGTGCCAGCATTAGCACTAGTGGTCTGTGTTGCTCTAGGAAATTTCTCCATTTTAGATACCAGATTCGCCTCCTAAGTAATTATTATTAACTTTGAACAAAGCATAACAGCAATACCTTACTACAGGTCGGTTACCAGCATCCTCTATTGAAACTATAACTTTTGGAGGTTTGTTGGTTGGCATGTTAGAAAAGCCAGGTCATAAAGCCAACAAAAAACTTTTTGTAATGGAGGGACTGAGTCTGAGTCGATGAAGTGCAATGTAGATGTGGGATGGTCAATGATGACATATGGTCTTGGTTTGCAAATTCAATGGAATTGCATGCTTTCCTGCTATGCTGCAGAATCATCAAAACTGCTCGTATAGTGTATAAATGAATGATGACCATGGCCACTCTCTCGTCTTGGCTGTTTGAACATGAGCAAGAAAGACTTCTCAATAAACATCAGTGGTGATTAATAGCTTACTTGGGCCTGCAATCTTTGCAGTGCCAAACTGTTCTTACAGTACCGCAAGACATATAAAGGGAGAGGGAAAGCTTACTAAAAAATCAGAAGGACACTGCAGACAGGAGAAAGCCAGCTACAGAAACAGGAAATATAGTAAAAAGGGTAAAGCAGGGATAACAAGAATTTAACAAACAGTAGAGCAGTTAAAAAACAACGGGTCAATATAAAATAAAATAAACAAGGCAAACTTATTCTCTAGTAGAGAGCGGTAAACGTTAGGGAAATTATAACAACAGGACTTACAGGGGTGAGCAGAAACATCTGCCATGGTCATTGTGCTAGTGGTGGATCCACACACCGCTTCACTTTTGCTGGCAGCCCCTTCACCCTGCTGTGATGCTCTCTTGCCCTTGGGTGCTGATGTAAGAAATAGGCAAAATAAATAAATTGATTAGTGGTACAGGTAGTCTCCCAAAATATATTTTGAAAGGCAGACGCAGTAGCATTGTTCTTTTCTAAATAGGATAACGTATTGCCCTATTTCCTAAACCTAACTCTGATTCCTAATTTCCTAAACCTAAGCTGCATTTCGAACTATTAACGCATTGCAACAAATGTTCTTTGCTTCTCCACCTCCTTTGATGGGCCAGCACAGTCTCTCTTTTCACTGCATACAACACATCACTGGTCGATTGGGACTGTACGAGCAACATAAAGAAAGGCACAGAGAATGCTAACTCCCTGATATGCTGTAGTTTTTGTGACATGACAGAGGAGTATGCATCCCTTCTTAAATATTCAGCCTAAGTGAGTGCCAATGAATAAGTAGCAAAAAGCACATGGCTAACTCAAGCTGAATAAGATATTATTTGTAACCTGAAACTTAACTTACCTGAGAGTGTGAGCAGCATGCTATTATAAAATGAAATCTGCATTTTTAGAAAACAAAAAATAATTACTCACCAAACCCCGCAACCTCAACACCCAGCAGGTGATTGACTGATTGATGAGGGCCGTCCAGCATCAGCTATTGTGTGTTCCCCCGCACCCCTGTGCTATGGCACACATACTGGCTAACTCTCCCCTACTGCTGTCAGGGTGAGTTCCCAGTCCGCATTCAAATAACAAAAGAGCAGAAGGCTGCTAATTCCCAATGCCCCCGCTAGGACTTCCCTGTGAGATATTCTTCAACTTTCAACAGGTAAGTACTACACCAGGGAAAGGGGATGGGGATTAAGAGAAGAGACAGCCCTGAACACTCGCTCCGTCTTCTTATTAACAGTAAGCTGTAACAATTGACATTTATTACTTTCTAATATTTCATTATTAAACTTACTGTTATTCTCAAATAAGGTTAGCTTGTCTTACTAGGAGATATCCAGGACCAAACCTCTCTTCTATCTTCTTTGTTTGATGTTCAACGGATTTGCTCTGGCTTTAATTAACAGTCTTTTTTCTCTTCGTGTAGGTGTCAACGAAGATTGTCTATGATGGTTTTTAATCAGAAGCACAAGGTAATTTCTCTATAATTCCCATGTACGTTAAACTTATTTACATAAATATTATTCGAAGAACTTACTGAGTATTATTGGCCTGAGCGTAGTGCACTTTTCTTCTGGTTAAGCAGGAATAATGTGGTCTTCACTGAGATCTATTATTTGGGCTTTTAGTTCTACGAAAAGGATTGTCAATTCTTACACCTTTCCTATTTAGGTTTAAGGTCTAATCTGAGCAAAGGAATAATAATATGTGCTCGTTCTAACCTAAAAACTATTTCTCTGTCTATTAAGATGAACTGCCTTGCAAGTCTTGTATTTACTCAAAATACATGTGTTGGTAACATTAGTCTCTTACTTCTAGTACTTCATAATTCGAACTCCTATGATTTACAATAGCGAGGGTCTGAGACTCTGTTTTTTCGGAGAACGTGCGCATTCACAAGAGGCACTGTTCTCCCTCTGAATACTTGGAATTTACCTCCTACTAAATCTCCTGTAGCGAGGCTCTGAACACTATTCGGAAAATACTTGGGCAGTTACCTAAGAGACGCCGGTCTCTGCTGAAAACCGAAACACTACAAAAGCGCACATGTGCAATTAAACTCTGGTTCGTTTATTCTATCAAAGCCGTCAACACTAACCTGCAATGTCGAAGAGTCTGGAGACTGGCGGAACTAATTCGCAAGGAAACGACGCGGCCTACCCTGACTTCCACGACGAGTGTGAGGTAGGTGTTGGCTGGCTGAAATCTCAGGTGAAGTGGGCCTTAGAATGTTGATGAGCGCGCTTCACCTGCTCCGATGGAATTCAGTAACTACTAGCACGCTGACCCGCGGATATGCTGGCAGCCATGTTGGAAATTCAATGGTGCCAGCAAATCCGCCAACTAAACGCCCTATGAATTCTTTTCTTGTGTGTCATGGGGTAAACAGCGCAAATAGCGGATACTTCAGGATCACGCGAAGGAAACCTCCTGTGAACCCTGACAACTGCAGACAATGCTACCATAGGAATTCCTCTCTCCCAAGCCTGCTGACTACTTCCAGTATGGATGGGAGGTAGCTCTGGACCCAAAGAACAGTGCAGCCACCTCTGCCTCTGGAAAATTGGAGCGGGCTGCCCAAAGAGCGGTACCAAACCCACAGTGTGTGTGGCTAGTCTGACTAGCACCATGTCTTGCTGATTGTTGTTCTGCCATGGGTTCTGGTGAGCAAATAAAGTAGTGCAAAACCAAGCGGAAAGGAAGAACTGAAGAAAGTGGAACTCAAGAAAGAAAGAGAAAACAGGAAAAGTGCAGAAAGTCAAGAAAAAGTTTTAAAAAGGGCAATACCTACAATACACACACAGAAAGATAACACTGATAAAAATTAAGTGAATGAGAGGTGGATGTGTGGCATAAGAGGAGGATTATATCAGATTAAAGTAGATTGAAAAAGGCCCAGCACCATGCATACAGCGGCAGGTTAAACAAAATGGCAGTACCCATGTACACAGCATAGTGCAATTCGCATCGATTTTCAACATCAAATGCACTACTGGCATGGAAAAACAAGGCAAAGAGCTGGACAAGCATTTTTCTATCCATTCGCAGAGTTCCACAGAATCTCGCTGACATTTTTGGTAACTCCACGGAATTCTCTGGAGCAAAACTCCATAAGTTCCACCCAGGCCTACTTCCAGGTCTCTTGTTTTGTCAACAATCTAAATCTTGAATTATGAAACATCCCTTTCTGAAAAAGGAATGAAAGTAGCCAGTAGTTTTTTAGTACCATAGATCAAGTATTGTGGCACAGATGTACTCTTTGGAGAACACAATCTCTCTTTGCAGCCTTGTATTGATAGTCATGCGAAGGATTAAGCTCTCAACCAGCTCTTATGCTTCTTCGTTCACACTGGCAAACCTTTGCAACACATTTGTTAAATGGTCCTGTAGCAGATGCAAAAACAGGATTGCTTGGCTTATCATACTGTCCTCACTGTCCTCCTTATTGAATTTCCATGTGAAAAACTGAAAAGGAAATAGCTTTTGCGCCAGGTATTTGACTAGCCCACATTTGTCTACCTCCATGGTCAAGCTTTTCTCAGTTACATCCCCTCATCTTTTAAGAACATATATGATGATCGGTCTATATTGGTCAAACAGACCTTGCAACATGTAGTAGGTCAAGTTCCAATGTCTTGGCACCTCCTGTATGAAGGCTTTAACCAGTACTTAGTGCAGATTCTTCTGCAGGTGGCATTTATGTTGCTGACTATGACTTCTCTTTTTAGAAAGTCTTGCACACGCAGGATGATGCAATGCGCCAAACACAGGACCCTGAGGCAACCACCATGTGCCATGGCCTTGACTATATTACTGCCATTGTCTGTGGCAACAAATCATATTAAGAGAACTCTGGATCAAAGCCATTCAAAAACCTTGCTGTTAAAGTCTACCAAGATGTTTGTAGCTGTATTGAATTTCTCCATGGTGAACGTCGCTACTAGTGCATGATGCTGAATGCTCTTAAGACTTTCCTCAGTGCTGAGACCTGCAGAGCTTTCGCTTAACCCCCATAAAAGAGATTCAGTGTGCATTGATACACATGTTATCCATTGCTTGACAACTGGTCTACATGTCTGTTGTCATGTTGATAGTGTGAACAGCTCTCCACTGCTGTACAGCTTGAGAAACAAATTACAGAACATCATGATGGAACACTGGAACAATGGGATGGTTGTATTCGTTGGGCCCTTCCGGCCTAAACATGGCCATAATAGTAGCTCAGATTTTTTATTTTGTGGTGCCACTGCCAAAGGTGGCTTCTGGTGAGAACCAGGAGGTAGCAAGTACTCAATGTACGTCTTGGGTGAATCACTGAATGTGGTGGTATCTCCATCTGAGGCTTGTGCCAGTTGGAGTTTGCTGATGCCTTTGATGCTGTCACACTGCCAGGGACATGGCTGCTTTATGCAATCCCCTCCTTCTTTCACCGTGATTGGAGCTGCTTATCCCCTTTCATCACCTCCACCCGCTACCTTTTTAAGGTGCTCCTGGCACCGGATAGCTTGGTTTTTTATACGGGATATCTGGCCTCAGGTACCATAGTGAGAACCTGGCTTATCTCAATGAAAACTTGCATGGCAAATGGAGCATATTGCAATGTTATCCTCCTGCTTGCTAATCATAAAGAAGTCCCAAGCTGGGGAAGAAAACTTTTTTACTGTGCCACTGCCAATGCCTGCAGAACTGGAGGTAGATGGGTGTGTCATTTGTCTCTCTTCAGTGCGTACTTTGACTGAGGTATTGGTGGATGAAGGTCTCAGCCGGGGCCTCACAAATATGGAAGCTGGCGGTGGTGGTGGAACAAGTGCCACATCCCTCTGAGCAGGTTGAATAAGAGGGGTCCGCTCTGTGTCCTCTGGGCCTCCCTCCATACTGAAAATCACTGGCTTGTCCTCATCACTGCCACTTTCCACAATTCTAAGGAATTCAGGAACGTTTTTTTTCCCTTGTCTCTCATGGCAGGTCTTAGACTCAGATGGGGTCCAAACCAGGTCCTGATCATCAGAAGGGGGGCTTGAAAGAGATGATGGAGTAACCTTTCTTTTTCTTGCTGGCGATCATGAAACCAATGGTTCAAGAGCTACATCTTTCTCAGTAGGAAGTTCAACCTTCTATTCGGCTCCTACTTCAAGAAGAGCTTCTCTTGGCTACGGCTCCTGTTGTCCACTTTGCTCAGTTTCCTGTGACAATTGAGTACTTTGTGGCTGAGACAAATCTAATTCAGACTCACTGCTTGTCACTATGACTCCAGTGGATGATTCACTGAGAGACCTGTTATTAACCCCTTCCCGGTGCCGCAAATTCTGCTGCGGTGCGGGGGGGGGGGGGCTAAGCAGTGGGCGTGGTGTTTCCGGTCTCATGATGCTTCCACGCTGTCATGAGTCACGGGCGGCTTGTGCTCATGACGGCGTGTGCTCATGACGGCGTGGTCTCATCATGACCCCGCCCAATCATTATTTCGCCCGCTCAGGCGGGGAATTATTGCCGTGTGGGCGGAGCAGCAGCTCCATGATGGCTCCAAGCCATCATGAGCACACGCCTACAGTGACTCATGATGGCATGGAGCCGTCATGAGCACCCAAGGGGGTTAAGTTGGGGTAGTACTGTTGCTGATGCAGGAGTGCTGCTCGCAGCTTGCTGCTTAGAGGATGGTGTGGCAGGCACACCACATTTCCTGAAAAAGGTGGACGGTGGCATGTTAGTTGTAGCAATTTGCTTCTTCATCACCTCAATGGCCATTTTCATGACAGGAGTTTCTTTCTTCGGAGCTATCTTCAAGCTTTGTGACTTGGCACATAGCTGCACTGGCGAAAGCAGAGGATGCCTCTGGTAGTGTGGTGTCACTTTGTGCTGGCCTTATGTCTGGCAGTACTGCGGGCTATGTCTCTTGTGCAACTAAAAGCAAGCAAACAAGAAAAACATGCAGTGAAACATGGGATTTTTTCAGTTTGAATTATTCGTACAAACATTATAAGTTAGTGAGGTTATCCCAAAAAATTAACAACAGTGTATTCATTTAAATTCAAACTATAATATTTCAATAAGGATAACAGCATACAGATTTGAAGGTTTACCTTATTTTCCTCTATATACCACAAAATGATCATGTGTTCCATCCAGACAAATGTCAGGTACTCTTTTGAGCCAAGCGGCAGAGACAGTTTGAGTGGAGATGGGGTATTGGTTTCCCTAGTCTCCACACTGGTTTTTAACATTAAATTCAAAGTTAGTTTGATGTACCCTTTTGGTTTATAGCGTATTTATATCACAGGTTCAAGAGTTACGTAGAAGAGCATTCTTTGATATAAAGTGTAGGCCCACACTTCATCAAACACGGTTTTTGAAGAGTGAGGGGAATCCTATGATGAATCATGACACTTGTTGGTGTGTGAGGATATCCTGTCACATTTGTGTGTGTGTCCAGAGATAGGTTTGAGGTGAACAATCACTTATAAAAAGAAAAAGAAAATCATTTCTCAGATGACTTTTCTTCTATGGCAAAAGCACACTGGGTGGCTATGCAAAATGGCCACCAGCCAAATGTTCAAACAAAGAGCAAGAAGTCTTAGAAAACAAAGATCACATGCAGGCCAATGGTAAAAGCATAGTGGCTGGCTACACAAAATGGCCACTGGCCAGATATTCAAACAACAATAAGCAAGAAGGCATGGACAACAAAGAACATGTGCAGGCCTATGTCAAAAGCCAACAAAAAACAACAAAATCCAGCACGTATAAATGTAACGTCAGGGATCTAGTAAGTCACTTATCTAAGAAAGTGTAATTTAACCCTACAGGAAGCTCTACCTGTCTCATCATCACGGGGGAGACCGACTAAGAAAAGGATATATAGTTCTCTGGAAGGAAGTTAACATTCTTACCCTTCCTTTCAATGTGAGTAAAGTGTGTGAATGAATGCGAACGAATGGATGGATGTGTGAAATAAAATGAGTCCAACACTTAAATATAACGGAGGGATACCCTGGAGCCTTTTCTTAAATGTTATGTACTGTCGCAATTATGCTGAATTTTAGTCACAATATCACCAAACTTATGTAAGAAAAATGTTTCCCTGAGTCAAACAGGTAGTGGCCAAACGGGCAACATAGATGTCCTGGGAAAATAAGAATGGTCACATAGAGGATATTAGGGTCAGAACGGTTAGTGTAATGGGTGCTAGGGCCAGAATTGCAGGGTATAGTAAAGAAAAGAAATCCCCCTTCTAATTGTATCATATTGTTTTGCATACACAGAAAAGGATATGTAATATTGATGAACCCCACGAATATTGCGGTCCTGAAGAAGGTGTAAACATATCAGTGAGAACACCGAAAGGCGTCGACGCACAATATAATAGAACCCAGCCAGATCCAAACAGAGAACAGATATACCTGGATTTTGGATACTGTGATCTTGACTACCATTCGCATTTTGTGTCTTATATTTACAAGAGGATACTGGGTCAGGTTAAAACAAGAATAGGGAACACGTCTTACCTATGGTGGATAGGGGTTGTTTTTGTGAGCTATTATGTTTTTTTTTCAAAATTGTGGAACCTAACCGATTACAATTTGTGTAACCTTTGTGACCTTATTTTGCCCTTTTTCTCTTATCATTGTACTTTTTATTTGTAAAACTGTATATTTATATGTACTTTTGTATTAGAGTTGATAAAAGTGTATAACAAATTTGTTTTTTTATTTACTGCAGACAATGGTCTGATTTTTAACCTTGGATACAAAGATTTTAATAAAACATAAAGACTGTAAACGTCATATTTTTGTGTTGGTTTGACATTGAATAACAACTGTGATATTTGAATGATTGATGTGTATGAAGACAGTGGCTGTAGAGTAAATAGCACATAGTCCAGGGATTTTCCTTTGACTCAATTTGTCGACAGTACCCTGTTCCCTGGAACTCAGTAGGGTCTTCTCTTTTTTGTGAAATCACTATGTCAAAAGCCCACTGGCTGGCTATACAAAATGGGCACCGACCACATGTTTAACCAATAACAAGGAAGAAGGCATGGACAAAAAGGAACACTTGCAGGCCTATGGTAAAAGAACACTGGCTGGCTACACAAAATGGCTGCTGGCCACAAATTTTAAACAACAACAAGCATTGAGGCATGGACAACAAAGAACATATGCAGGCCTATGGACACTGACTACACAAAAGGGCTGCCAGCCACATGGCATGGAGAACAAATTCAAAATGGAGGCTTATGGCAACAATACACACACACTGCCCATAGAATAAAAAATGGCCACTTAGGCAGAAAACAAAGGAGTCATGGTAAATAAAGAAGAAAAAAATTACCATTAATCCAGCAACACCAAAAACAAAAAGTCAGCTATAAAACTTTTCTAACAATATACATCCTCCCAAGGCATTAACATATCATGCCACCAAAATACGCGTTCTGTAGAAACAAATGTGAAATACAAAAAAACATTTTGCACCTAATCAATACCATTCCAAAATGATAGATGCCTTAAAACAGCATCTACCACAGAAGCAGTTCTTTCATTTATGTGATGTGTTGTACTGACTGAATGGCCCATGGGCAGACTAGGCCACATGGCATAATAAATTATTAGTGCAAGTTTCCCAAACATGGAGAACAAGTACTTAACTGTAGATCTTTTTTCCCTTATAAAGCTAAAACAAATTATGCAAAAAATGAGGCCCATACCACTACTCCAGGCCACCCATCACAACCACAATCAAATGGAAACATTGAATAAAAGGTACATATATATACTGGTGCATGCCCTCTATTAAACAACACCCTTACTCCAAAGGTTTTTAACTTACTTGCGATGTCACAAAAACAAAGTCCTTAAAATCCAATGGTATATGCAGCAGGAAGTCCAGACAAAGAGAATGGTCCTTTCACCTTGAAATCCAAATGAAAAGTGACCCAGGAGATGGACAAAGCACAACTGGTGGATCCTCTCCTAAGATGGAGGAGCTTTGCCCCACTACCTTCCAGAAAGTCAAAAAAGGAAAAATAAAATGATAGTAACACAATGTTATCCTGCTGAGGCAGTTTTGTGGGCGGGGGGCTCAGCTGGGCAGCAGGGAGGAGGAGTGGTGACACTCTCCTAAGTGCGCATGAATGTTTGGCCGGACCTCAGGGACAAAGCAAAACCAAAGGGGATGATGGACGGAGTGTTGAACAATGCAAGCACTCCCAGTCAACTGATCTGTGTTTAATCCATCATCATTCTTTAGCTCACTCTGCCACCCCAGTTCAGACATGTCCATATGCAAATCAGTCTGACCCTGTGCCTCATGGGAACAGTCCAGCTTGAACTGCCAAGCCATGTTTCAGGTGTGCTACTTATTAAGAGTAATTGAAGTTCTTACAAGATAGTTAGTAGTGGTTGCTTGAAGAAAAAGAAAAATATGCCATATTTTATAGTTTTAGGGTATTCAGAAACAGGCTGTTGCAATATATGCTATCTTTGTCACAGACTTTATTGGACAGAGCTGTCTCATGCTAATTCCCTGAAGCTTGAGTAACACCAGACCAGCTAGAGAATCCATGCTACAAGTTTTTTATTTTTTCCATGGAATCACAGGAGACATACTTGCTTGTTCGATTGTCAGAGGAGTCTTGAGCCACCAAATCACAGTGTTAGTGTCAGGATGGAAGGCTTAGGGGCTCTCACTTTAATATAGTCATAGACAATCTCTGCAACAATGGGGGTCAAGGATGCCACAGGTGGCTAGGGATTGTCTTCTAGCATGAACACTTCAGGGTTGTGTCACACAACTTTGAGACAAAGCAGGAGTGAAAAAAGGCCTCATACAATCCATGTCTCTTCAGCGGTCCACCCTCATTGCTTTTTCATCCTCTCCACAGGCATCACAGTTTTTTTTTATTTGCAGGGGCGTATTTACAAGCCCCATGCACCACAGGTGCGTCACTTTTTGCATGATGCACCGGTGGCGCAACATGCTCCCCCATATTTACAAGTGCATGTAAAGCCAAAAGTGGCTTTTTGTGTCCTTGTAAATATGGCCTCTTTACAGGCAACACTTTGCATGAAAGGGGCATGCCATTGGTGTTGCTATGGGTGTTCCCATGCATTTCCAGATATGTGAGAAACCGTAAACCTGGAAATGTGTCAGAATGTTACGCCTCCCCTGGTAAAGCGTAGGGAGGTGCAATGAAGAAAAATTTCATTTCTCCCCATTTTTTTCACCTTTTGTGATTGTTTTTGCGCAGGAAGGTGTCACTTCCTGCACACAAACAATCATCCCCGTGATGCAGGCCCCATTGCACCAAAGTGCAAGGGTGCCTGCATTGGTGTTTGGCAGCTAATTGTGCACCAGTGCAGGTTAGAGAAAAGATATCCGTCATACTGTTGTAGATATGACACATTCTTTTGCTTCAGAATTAACGGAGGCCGGCGCAGCCAAATGGACTGCAGCACCACGCTGCATTAATTCCTTGTAAATAAGGCCTGTGCTATTTGTCCAGTCTTGGCTACAGTCAGGATCATCAATACTGTACAAAAGAAACTGGGCACATATTTAGAATAAACAGTATTGATACAGCGAGATTACATAAAGGAAAGTTGACACCGGTGGTACAATAAACAGGTTGTTTATATAGATGGTATTCTTCAGATTGAACAAAACAACGCCAGTTGACACGTGTTTTGTCAACAGGGCAAAGACTGTGACTCTTCAGGGCTGTGAATAATATCATGAAATCAGTTGCAGAATGTATACATATAAAGCAATTTACCAAGAGTAACTGGTGTATCTTGTGTTACTGTAGATTCATACGATGAAAGAAAAAACACCCTCTAACGCGTGGATCAACCAAAAACAAGGAAAAACCATATTGTGATGGTGAAGTGAGGAGGTTACAGATACAGTGCAACCTCATAATTTATCAAAATTGTGAATAATTGGAAACACATACACGAGGGTAAACATCTAGGTGTGTCAATTGTTTCTTCGAAATTAGGAAAATGTGGTTGCTGTGGTGTGTGTTAATGGACAAAGAACAGAATCAGGACCTTCACTGGTCATCACAAACGCGAACATGAAATCAACGTGAACATAAACTGCAACACAAAATTTGTAGTATACGTGTTAGAATGCACATGCCACAGCCAGTATAAAGGCAGTACAATCAGGCCCCTCAAGGCTCGCATTAGCAAACACGCAAGAGCCATGCACCAACAGGCCCGGACTGGGAACCAAAACCGGCCCTGGCAAAGTGCTCGGCCGGCCCCCCTCCCCACTCGGGGTAGGGGGGGCGGGGGGGAATTGGGGGTTGGAGGTGCCGCTGAGCGCTTTACTAGGGCCGTTTTTCGGCCGATTTTGTTACAGGGTCGCTTCTGCAGCTAAGCTGCAAAAAACGGCCCTGTAACAAAATCGGGCCCCAGGGGCTCAAAACCGGCCCCCACCCTTGCGGCGTACCGGGGGATTGCCCGGTGCCCGCTATGACCAGTCCGGGCCTGTGCACCAACAGGACTCTCGCCCAGTTTCTTTTGTACATATTTAAGTGTTGAGGGCTCATGTCCTCAACCCATACAGAGGTTTAGTGTCTTCCTCTACACTGGTTGCACCGTCAGAAATTGCGCTAAATTCAACTACCTCTTAATCAACTTTTTTTCTGCTGTAGCGCCATTGTCCTGCTCCCTCCCAAACCCTACGCAAGCTATCAAGGATCATCAATACTGACAGTCCTTGCAAGTCAAGGCACCCAACAGACGAGCAAAGCTCTTTTGAACATGACTATGTAGTAACAGTACACTCCTTCTCCTAGAAAACTAGCTACTTTTCCAATCACTCTCTGACTGCTTCCTTGCCTCGGTTCACACTACACAAATAAAAACCAACATTACTTCATACATACGTACGTGCTTACATACATACATACATACATATATCTGTTGTACTAAGTTATAGTAGGAACACCCGAGGCCGGATTCACGAACAACCCTTGTGAGTACATTTACACTTTTGAGCATGTTCACTAATTTCATTTTCTGCATTTTGTAATAACTTACTCTTTTGCATTCATGGCAACATATTAAATTAAATTAAAATTATTTGCTGAAGTTTAAATTTAATAAATACCTAATTGTTTTAATATGCATTAATTATGATTACATTGTATATTTAGAATGAATTAGATTTAATGTAATTATTTCTAATACATTTCATTGTAGCATTATTTTTAGATTAATACATTGAATGTAATTTAATTACGGGGGTGAATTGCCACAAATGTTTTGAGGTTAGCGTTATTAAAGGCATGTCAAAGAATCTGAACTACATCAGTAAAGACATGTGGATAAAAAGACTCACACATTATATTGATACATCACCGTAGTAGAATTGGACCGGTCCAACAAAACATTTTATTATTGGCAGCTGCTGTAAGCTGTCAGAATGCCAAATGCCAAATTACTTTCATATATTTTCATTTAAAATGAAATTCAATCATGCGCTCTTGTTCCAAATGTCTTCTTTCATCGGTCTCATCCGTTCCCATTTGTGCCTTAATTTTGCATAATGGACAGAGAAAGAGTGAAGTGCTGAAGATTGTCTGAAGTGTATAATTCGGATCTCAGAACACTTAGGTTCCAAAAAATCCTAAGCATGTAAAATCTCTTTGTCCAAATATCAGGCTCATTTCCGGATTACTTATTGTTGGCAATGTAGGTAACGGTCAATGAATCAGGGCATTTGCCTTTCATTCTTCTTTCTCGTCAGTCTTAATAGTGTGAAAATCGGTGGCAAAAATGTGATTGGCAAGTACATCAAATTCATATCAGTCGTGCATTATGCAGGCCCTATTTGGGAGTTCAGGTTTAAAGAACCCATAGGGATTGTAAGAAACTTTTAGGAGACCATGCAGCAAAATAATTGTTACCACAATCCAGTGCAGCAGAACTTCGAACCTACCCGCAGCTTAACAGCTCCTCGAAATTGGTGAGAATCACCCATGTGTAAAAAATTGGTTTATTAGTTTGGAAGGATTGCGATTCAACATAAGTAATAAAGGCACTACATTGTTAGGTCCAGTTAAATGATTCATTAGTTTAAACCTGAGCTGAAGCCTTGGTAGAGATGGCACAGAGCAAGCTGGCTTAATTTAGAGAAAATGTATAAAGCATTTAGAAATATCTAGAGAGTGAAAAGGTCAAAAACAAAACACAATAAAAGTCTCACTCCAATTCATAAAAATAGACCCAAATGTAATAAACAAAATGATACCAAAATGTGGGTATAAATAGCACCAAAAACAAAAGGTGCCGCTTTATAGTCACGGGTCATAGTCGACCAGGACTGGGGCATGATTTGACGCTGACCGCGATGGAGTGCAGGTCGAATACATCAACCAAGTTCAACCCAGCCGTAGGTATTACCTTAGGACTTAGGGCTAGATTTAGAGTTCGGTGGATGGGTTACTCCATCACAAATGTGACAGACATCCCGTCTGTCTTATTACAAGTGCATGATATCTAACAGCAATACGGCCCATAGGATTTCAGTCACATTTGTGATGCAGTAACATGTCTGTCAATCTCACAATAAGGCCCTTAGGTCCAGATGTAGGTAAATCCGATTTACCGACTCTTAAATACCGACTCATACCGATTCGGTATTTAAGAGTCGGTAAATTGGAAGGAGGCAGATGTAGGTAAAAAATTACCGAATCTGTAAGAGTCGGTATTTACAGATTCTGTAAATACCGAATCTGTATTTCCCATTGGTTCCTATGGGCCTCGAAGCCCATAGGAATCAATGGGAGATACAGATTCGGTATTTACAGAATCTGTAAATACCGAATCCTGCAAGGGTGCAGGGGGTGTCACTTTGACACCTTCTAGCACCCCAATTCCGGACTTGTGTGCCATGTGGCACACAGACATGCCCTAAGGGCATGTCTGTGTGTCACATTGCACAGGTGTGCATGCACAGATGTGCATGCACACCTGAATTCGGTATTTTACCTCCCAATAGGATTTGGTGGTAAAATACCGGATTTTTAAGGGCCTGTGGCACTCTTAGGAGTGCCACCTACATGTGTTTTTTCCGAATCAGTAAGTATACCGATTCGGTATTTTACCGATTCTGTAAATTTACCGATTCGGTAACTTTACAGAATCGGTAAAATATAGGCCCCCTACATCTGGAAACCCTAATACCGGTCGGTAACGGCCGAATTCGGCCGTTACCGACCGGTATTAGGGCTCCTACATCTGGCCCTTAGTCTTTTTTCTGGAAGTCAAAATCCTTCAGCGGGGCAAAGTAGCAGGATGCATCCAAGGAAGAATTCACAAAGGTGGAAAGGCATTCGGCTAGGTAGTGCTGAAATCGTTGGTTTTGGCGTCAAGTTTCAGAGTGTGAGAAATGCAAATTTTCCTTGCAGGGAAGTGCTCTTACTGGTGGGATACATTTGGAGTCTTCACCCGTACAAGATTTGTACATTTGCATATTCAGACTTAGAGCTATATTAGAGTTTGACAGAGAGGTTAATTCGCAATGGTGATGGAGTACCCTCTCTGCCAAACTGTCAGTCCACTTGCTTGATTTACAATTGGGGGGATTATAATATTTGTGCTTCAGACCTAACACACTCCTCCAATGGCCCGATGGAGTACAGACCATTGGAGTTTTGGCATTTAGACCGCCCACCCAATTTAGAGTGGCCAGTCGGATTGGCAGTTTTGACTCACCCTTACCACCATGAAGAAAGTGGCAGTAAGGGACAGTAAAATGTTTAATGGAGGACATCTTTACATCAGGGGGATGGATAATGTTCTCAACAATCTAAATAAGCCCATTAGTTTCTATTTTGAACCTCTGAATCCTTAAGTAGGGAAACTCTGCTGCTGTATTCAATTCTGGGGCATACAGGGCCAGATACATTCTTTCTAAGGGTGTACTGAACTGCATTTGCTTCTGCAGAGAAGTTTCAAGAGGGAAAATTAGATTTCTTAACCCTGCAAGGTCAGGTAGGCTGAGTGGTAGGCCCCCGTCCAGAGGTCTGGAGGTCCCAGGTTTCTGGAGAGGAAGGTGAACTCTAGTTAGACACAAACAAGGGTCCCAGGGCCTCAGGAACAGTACTTTGGGGCCAGGGCTTACTCCAGTAGGGGCAAGCATCAGGGTCCTGGTCAAGTCCAGTTAGTACTGATCAGCTGTACTTTTCATGATAGACTTCTTGAGGCTTTTGGTAGCCCTGTGACACCACAGGACATCATACTGACCCGTAGAGTCTACTTCTTTGTCCTAGGTACAAGAGGTAACAGGTCCAGTTCTTCAGGGCTCCTTACAGGTAACAAACAACAGGCCTTGTCCTCTTCTGTTCTTTCACAGGTACAGATAGTGTTCTGAAGGAGGTGTATGGAAATGCCACATTTATGCATAGCACAAGCTGGTGGGTTGGGTGACTATTGCCTCTTTCCAAACCGATAGTGTAAAGATTCCCATGGGTATCCCTACCAATTTTACCGCAATTTCTGTTTGCCCTTCCACAAAATAATCTTCAAAAAGAAATAGGATGTGAAACTATCACAAGTTTGATAGGATGCCGCTGATTGGTTACTAGTACTCATTACGCACTAATCAAGAACATAAATGTGGTTTTAAACTTACTTTTATGTCCAAATTCCTCTTTTTGATACCTGCAATGAACACATAAAAGGGATTTATGGCAGGCATAATCCCATTTATTGAGAAGGAGATGTCCGCCAAGAGTGCAGAGAACTTCCAGCTAAAGGGGGTGGCTAAATGGGCATTTCAAGGTGTGGCTGGCCTTCAAAGTTTAGGAACGCCCACAAAAATCTAACTTGTCTGTATTGCCAAACTACAATCTCACACATTCCAACTGCTGAAGTGTTATGAGAGTTACTTCAACAGAGTGCTGGTGTCACTCCCCTTCTAAGCTGGGAATGAAAATGGTTCATCCCTACTTTTTTGGGGTGTGTAGGGAAGGGCTTCAAACATGAAAAATATTTTCCCTATAGGGAAAAAAGTGCATTTCCACAGAGATCAGCACTGCTTGCGGAGTTCTAAGGAACTTTAGAAAAAGTTTAGAATCACCTGATTCCTAAAGTAACATATTTTGAAACCTACCTCAGGCGCAGCTTTCCATGCTGATTTTCAGTTAGAGCTGGAGAATCCTAAAAGATAGTAACTCTGCAAGTGCACATAGAAGTGAATCAGCAGGTGTAAACTTACCACATTGTTTGTGAACAGGGCTCATAATGTTGAGGAAAGAATTGCTAGTGTTGTGAGCAGTCAGAATAGTAGAGCAAAGAAAGTAACCTTTGACACATCCTTTTTAAGAGGCACGTGTTGGCCTTGTGAAGGATGGGGTGATCCTTTTAATAAGATTTACACCATCTGCCCCATGGTTGACAGGGTCTGGAAAAATGTAATGATCCTATTATTTGCAATGAGCTGCTGCACATGGGGTCTCGACACTTTTTTCCATCAACAGCATGTACAATACCTAAAAATCTCTGACTCAGTACATATGGCTATCGGCAGAGCTCATACACCAAAACGAAAATACTGCACTGTGTTTCTGAGGTCTGCTGATTGCAGCTCATGTACTAGCTCAGAGATTGTTAAAGATAATGTTTGCATTTAGCATGAAAAAAACGCACAAAGACCCCTTCTACATTGGTGCAGCGCTCTAAATGCACTCATGATACAGCTCTTGGGCTCGTCTTTTTTTAGCAAGTTGGTGAACCACAAGTGTTTATGTCGTGCAATTTACCATTTCCAACCTATATTTCGGTCATTATAGACCATAAAAGCAGAAAATATACTACATACATCACTGGATTTGGCAATAAAAACAGAAATATACATTATAAAATATAACCAGAGTGCAAATGAATTGATCAAGTTTCATAACAGTTAAAAAGATGACAAAATTAAAAAAGAAGTTAAAACAGCGATTTTATGAATTAATAGTGTTAAAACAGTAGAAAATACAAATAGGGCGTTTAACATATGCAGGGGGAATTAAAAAACTTACGGCGCCTATGCCACATAGAATTGAGGAAATGGGACACAGCAAAACCAATCGGAGGATGGGTGTCAGTTCTCAAAACTATAACGGCCTCCAGACACTGCCTATACCCTAAATTCCTGCAAAGTGGTAAGATCCAATGCCTCCTGGCGAAATTATAGCCAGGGCAGAGGAAGAAAACATGAATTGCTGACTCTTCTTGCTGTTACAAGCAGGACATCCAATGGAAGAAGCTATTGACCATTTGTTTGTAAATGTGTGAACCGGCAGGGAAACCATTCAGAATTGTATATATAGCTTCCTTGCCATGAATGGTTGAACAACATCAAGGAAAGATTCAAATAGATACTGGTCTTTACTGGTCTTTAAAAATAAGGAAGTCAGAAGTTAGGCGGCCTAGTTTTGTGCTCCCCTGAGTTTCAGCCAGTCTAAGCAGTCTGTAAGCTTTAACTAGTTCTATTTGCGATATTGTCGGGGACACTTCCTCAGGGTTTGTCCATAGGTTTGGCCGGCCTAACCTGAAGCACATATCTCTTATGTGTACAAAACCAGAATAGCTTTCCCACCCCTGGGAGTCCCAGAATCACCTTAAGTTCAGACTGGTAGACTATTAATTCGAGGGTTGCCCATAGTCTGCGCCAGAAAGTCAAGGGACACAGTCCAATCTCCTCCTCTATGGGTCTAATTCCAAGATCCATATGTAGGCAAGAATTATTAAAGCAAGTAGATTTAGGGCTCCTCTTACCCTTGGAGTGCATCAGGGGATTGAAGATGTTGGTCAGGCTAGTGGTCAGATCCACATGTAAAGACGCTAGTTGAGCAATGGTATCAGGAGAATTGAGTGTCTAGGCAGCCTCCTCTATCGCCATTAAAGGTGAAATAATTAAAGAATGAAGGGCCTGGTGGCTGCTTCAGGGTTTCCCATCTAATTCTCCTTCTATTATTGGCTAGTGTTAGATTGCTGCCAGAGGAGGAGCTAGTAATTGAGTGACTGTAAAGATCCAGGAGCTTGAGGTCGAGTACCAGAGCATTCTGGTCACTGTCGTGTCTTGGCAAGACAGCAAAGTCGACAACCCAGTACCATATGCTTGCTTCCACTAGGATATAATCCAATAAGGATGATTGCCCTTGTTTATTAAAAGTAGGCTTCCCTGGTTGGTGTGACTTAGTACGACCAGTGCATGCCCTCAGTGCATGAGTTAGTGTTACTGTACTGATCTGGAGAACCAAGGGAGTGTAGGCTTTTACCGGAGAAATTTGTGGTTCGGGGATTAACCAAAAGGTATTCTCATCAGTAAGGGGAGAGACAGTAGGAGTGCCTAAAGGCTCAAATGGACACTTTAAGTCTCCCTCTAAAGCCATCCTTTTATTTGGGGGGAATTAGTTTGATAAATGTGGTTAGTGCATCTATGGTCGGGGATTCCTATGCAAAAGTTACCGGGCGTGATTAGATGTTAATAAAGGTAATTTAAGTCCTGGTAGAAAGAGTAAGGATGGTACACTGGATGTCATCAGATGAAGTATCAGTACAGTCCAGATGTGTAGCAACCCACGTGCCTAAGTCCCCGATGGTCTGCCTCTACCCCCCATAGTTGCTAATACATTAAAGTTTACATAGCGCCTCATAACAACGTCCTCTCTTGCCCAAGTCTCCTGGAACAGACCCTCAGTTTGTGGCCTAAGTTCAAAGTGGCATCATATACTTTATGGCCAGAGGGTTTGGGGGTTTGTGTAATCTCTGGCACAGACCCGGAGTCTGATACACCCACTTCCGTTAGGGAGCTATTCCTAACCTTACTTGGAGGTATGAAATCAGGGGTAAGGAGGACTAGATTGTTCGACACATCTATACTAACACCATTATAGTCTCGAGGTCCCTGATGAGGTTAAGGTTGAGACTCCCCTGGTGCATCTTCAAACATGCCTAGAATACTCTGTGACTGGATCCCAGTGTTTTTTGGTTTAAACTCTCTATTTGCCCCCCGAGACCCCCGGCTAGATGTAAGATCAGGTGGTAACATAATTCAATCCACCTCTTCAAGGGCCCCAAATCTATCTGCTACCGCCACATCGTACTGGATTCTAGGGGTTTGGCCTATTGTTGGATGGGGTTGAAACCCGTGTGTTGGAACTCTAGTACGAGGAGTCCAGGGGGTTGATAAATACAAGAATAGAAAAAGTCAAGGTTATGTGGTTGAATCCCAGTAAGCGGTGCATACAAATGGGAAAACTGCTCTGCCAGGATTTGAACTGTCTGGAGATTACTTAAATGAAATAACTATACAGTCTCCTTTAATATATTTGGGGCTCTTACCAACCCCCTCTTCAAACTATTAATATCTCTCCTGCCCTATCATAGGGAAACTGTCCATACCTGGTGAGCCAAAAAAGGCACTTATTCCTCAATTCCAACTGAGTTTCTCTCTGGCCTGGTTTCATTTCAGGTACACCAGTTAGGACTATAACATAGGAGAGTGAGGCTTGGGGTATATCTATTGTTGGAGTGGGTTTGCCACTCCCCCATGTGGAAAAAGGTAGGGCCGAATGACCTTTTTCAGAGTTGCCCGGCGTTAACCGCCTCTATACCCACTCAAGTTACCAAACAAAGAGGCAGGCGCTGGAGACTGGAAAGCAGGAAACAGAAGTTTTATTCCGACAGAGCAGAACACATCAAATCAGACAACAGGGTATCTTCTCGAGGTGCTCTAACCGCATCTCTGAGGCCTGGCCTCTTATACACAAGTTTATTGCTTTATTGCATGAAACACATCTTTGTTAACACTTTGATGTACGGAAAGACATCCTCGGAATCCCTGCTTCAGGCCCGTTCCCACACACATTTACAGTTGAAGTCCCCACCCCGGTCACAACAGGTGATGATTATCGCGCAGCTGGACATTCCGCCGATTCACGGAATGTATGTGGTTGATCGGATCTCATGGGGTGGGGGCTTTGATCAACTCGTGGATCCTTTGATGGGAGAAGCTTCCTTCTGTATAGGGGGCAATAAACAGTATCCGCAGGGCCAGGTGGCGGCCTGGGAACGAGTAAGACAAACGGGCACAGAGGAAAGGGGGTTTTATCAAAGGACCCGGGATCATGAAAGGAATGAAGGGAGGCGCCGCGCTGGGAACAGGATGGGGTTCCGAGGCAGAGTTGTGCTGAAGAGGGGTTTATGGCCCAAGGCATGCGAGAGCGGGGGCTGTCAGCGCGCGGGGGGGATGCTTGCGAGGTCAGGAGTGAGAGAGAAAGACACGCTGGCTGTCGGTGATGGCTGGTATTTAAAATGGCTGCCGCTTACGCGCACTAATGGGCTCGAAAATGGGGGAAAGATGGCGCCGATAATGTTGACACTGCAGTCTAGGTTTTAACAGTCCTCCCTTTTCAACATATCTAGCCAGCTTGCCTACTCAACGTTTATCTGCATTAAATTCCTAACCTCGACATCATACAGTGCTCCCATGCGTTCCTTTCCAAAGTCCACATTCTTAGGGCAAATACAATTTGCACATAACGAACACAGAGGCGGCAGGCATTGAATTCCTAAGCATAACCCACATATTACAACTACAGGAATCAGGATAATGGTAAACAGTCTCCAGCCCCAGTTCTTAACAGTACTCCAGAACCATCCACCAAGCGACCATTCTTCCTGCTCCTGGTGAACTTCTGAGGAGAGTCTGTGGAGGTGTTCGATGGCCTTGTACACTGAGGGTGAATTGTCCGGTATATATGTACAGCAGTTGGACCCAATAATGCGGCATGCTCCACCACGATCCGCTAGAACCACATCTAGAACAAGGCGGTTCTGGAGAGCCACCAGGCGGACCGCTTGAAGCTTGGCTGTGTTGTTTGCAAGGATACCAGCTGTGATGTTCATTGTTGTCTCGACTGCCTGAGTCAGATGTCGGATGGCACGGCTGTTTGCCATCGGGCCCCAGAGTGGAACAAGTCCCTTCATAGCATCGAGGAACTGTGCTCCTGTTGAGTCGGCTTGTTCAATGTCCTTGGCTCATTTTTGTCTATGGTGATTCGCTGGAGCCACATAGGTCGGAGGAAGGATGAAGGAGATAAAACAAGTGCCCCCCCAGCCTTTGGGGAGCCAGGTGTAAGCCTTTGTGCCGCAAACAAAGTACATGTTTGGAGAGGATACAAAGGAAGGAGGATCGGTAGAGTCCAAAGTTCTGGTGAAGTGGCAAGCACTGCGGCCTACCAGCTGTGTCCCAAGCCCTTCTATGCACATATGGCCTGTGACGTTGATGACAGATAGAGCCACAGTCAAGGTGGCAGCTGTTCGTTTCCGTAGGTAGGAGAAGGTGGGTCTGGTTGGATTGTTGAACACCTGCATTTCAATTCGTTCTTTAGCAGGGATGTCCATGTGGATAGAGTCGTTGGAGGTCTGCGGGCAGAAATGTGTCTTTGTTTTGTTTCGCCAGACCTCATGAAAGAAATGCGTCATGGTTTTGCTGGAGGTGGCATTGTCCTTATAGCCCTCTTGCAAGAGGATCAGCCAAGCAAGGCAGGAGCCGTGAATTGAGAAGGGTGAAGGGATGAAAGGTATCGAATGTCCAGTGGCGTGGGGTAGCAACCCACAGATTCAGCAGTTGGTGGCATTGGTGGCAAGATTGTGCTGGTGCAGCAGCTGCACAAAGGAGTTGTTCCAAAACTCCTTTCGCCTTTCTCTGAGTTGGGGAGAGAGAGAGATCAAATAATGTTCCTTCAAGGTAGTAGGCTGCGCAGTGGTTAGGAATGTTTCATGAGCAGGTGCATTTTCTTCCACAATCCAGAGCGTGGTCATGAGGAGAAAGCAGAAAAGGATTGTGATGAAAAGTGCAATTGTCTTTGAACTATGGATTCTGTCTGTCTTTGGGTTCCTGTACTGGATTTTTGGATGTCCGGTTGCTTCCATCACCTTCTTATCGGGCGCTTCCATCACCTTCTTATCGGGCACTTCCATCATCTTCAAGGGAGCTCGGTAGCGGGCAGAACCAAAGACCTCGTCTGGCTTTCTCTCCTGACAGCCCTTGTTGTGTTAGGCCACCGATCTGAGAATTATGACTTAGTCAATGGTCTGCTTAGCCGAAACTCTCTCCTTTCGTCGCAGGTTATACCCTTCTTTGGATGGCACGGTAGGGTCAGGAATCTTTGCAAGTTCAAGTGTCTCTGTGTCTGGGTAGCAATCCAGCGATGGTCGGTCTTTGTTCAGGAGCTCTTCCTGGGTGGTCACGTCTTCGGTTGTCATCAGAGTCGGGGGAATCTTCTTACAATGGTGCGCATGCACCCAGGTCCGCTTTCCTTCCACTCGAAGAGCTGTTTGGGTGGTGAGTAGGACTTGCCAGGGGCCCGTCCACCGGGGTTCCAGACTCTTGGCGCGCTGGAAATTCTTGATCAAGATGTAATCCCCGGGTTGCAGGTTGTGTCCGGGACCCCTGGAAGCGTCAGGGATGGCATGCAGCACCTGTTGGTGAATGACAGACAGAGTTTCAGTCAATTTATGCAAATAATCAGACATTAGGACGTCCGGGACGTCATGAATGGAAGTCGGTTTTGGTGCAGACCAGACGCTCATGGGTCGGCCGAAAACGACCTCGTAAGGTGTCAAATGGTGTTTGGTAGGGGTGGACCGCATTGATAGCAATGCCAGTGGGAGAGCGTCTGGCCATTTCAGTCCTGTGGTAGCCACTATCTTGGCTAGCTTTAGTTTTAGTGTGGTATTGTGTCGCTCAACAAGTCCAGCAGACTGGGGGTGGAAGACTGCGTGGAACTTCTGCTTGATACCCAGCCCCTTTAAGATGAGCTGGATGACTTCGGCTACGAAGTGGGGGCCATTGTCGCTCCATAAAATTCGACAAAGGCCGTAGCGAGGGAAGAATTCTTTTAACAGTACTTTTGCAGTGGCCATAGCAGTGTTATCACGGGTTGGGTATGCTTCCACCCATTTGCTAAATGCGCACACCACAACAAGTACGTATTTCAGGCCTTGGCATCTGTCTAGTTGGATGTAGTCTATCTGCAGGACTTCAAACGGGTGATTGGGAACCCCAAACCCTCCCCGGGGTACCACAGTTCCTTTCCCGGGGTTATGTTGCAGGCATATCAAGCATTGTTGGACCAGACGTTTGGCGGAGTCTGTGATTTTGTCGTTGTGCCAAACTCTGGAGACAAGCTCAATCATGGGGGCTGATCCTATGTGAGCAGGGGAGTGTGCCATAGTCAGTATTGGAATCAGGTATGAGTCAGGTAGCAACCATTTGTTCGTGTCCTTTGTCCGCCAGCAGCCTTCATCGTCTTTCAGTCCCACCCGTGCCCATTCGGTTAATTCGTGTTGTGTGCTAGCCATTTGAATGTCTCTAATAGTGTCCCTAGCGTCGGTCCATTTCTCTGCTTGTGACCTGGTCACGTACATGCGCGTCGTCGTCCTATTTTCAGCTGTGGTTCGAGCAGTGATGTCGGCTAGTGCATTTCCCTGTCCAATAATGTCCGTCACTTTTTTGTGTGCCTGGCATTTGATAACCGCAAGTCTTTTGGGGAGAAGGACAGCTTCGATCAGGGCGGAGACTAAATCTCCATGTAAGATGGGGGTGCCGTGTGAGGTCAAGAATCCCCTTTCCTTCCAAAGGAG
The DNA here is from genome assembly GCF_964263255.1 of Lissotriton vulgaris. Lineage (NCBI taxonomy): Eukaryota > Metazoa > Chordata > Amphibia > Caudata > Salamandridae > Lissotriton > Lissotriton vulgaris. The sequence continues at coordinate 660,445,539 of NC_141689.1, forward strand.
CCCAAAATGGTGAACCACCCCGAAGGCATACTGGCTGTCGATGTAAATGTTCGCTGTGGTTCCTGCTGCTAGGATGCATGCTCGTGTCAGGGCAATCAGTTCCGCTGCCTGTGCAGATCGTTGCGTGATGCGGGCTGTCTCGATTACAGTTCGGGCCGTGGTGACTGCATAGGCAGCTGAAGTGGTGCCATCGGGGAGTTTGATGCAAGAGCCGTCCACCCACAGCACTCCGTCAGGGTCAGGAAAAGCCGTGTCTCTGAGGTCAACCCTACTTCTAGTCTGTTCGTCCGTGAGGGTCACACAGTCGTGTACAGGGGGTACATTGGGATCGTTCTCTGGTAGGGGCAACAAAGTTGCTGGGTTCAGTGTGGTGCATCTTTTCAGGGTGATGTGGGGTGCGAGCAGAGTCAGTTCGTATCCAGTCAGTCGTGCACTCGTCAGGTGTTGCGTCTTGGTTTGGTTCAGGAGGGTGTCAACTGCATGGGGTACTAGTACCGTGAGGGAATTCGAGAGCACGATCCCCTCATTCTGTCGGATAGAGATAGCAGCGGCAGCTACAGCTCGAAGGCAGGCAGGCAAGGCTCTGGCTACGGGGTCAAGAGTGGCAGAGAAGTAAGCGCACGGTCGTTGCTTTGGGCCAATGGACTGGGTCAGGACAGATAAAGCACAGATAAAGCACACCCCTCCCTTTCGTGAGTGTAGAGGGAGAAGGGCTTTGTGTAATCGGGGGTACCTAGGACAGGGGCCGAACAAAGGGCATCTCGCAGCTCTATGAAGGAGGATTGGCATTCAGGGGTCCAAGGGAGTGGGAAGGGGACATCTTTAGCTAGCAGAGAAAGCAGTGGTTTCACAATGAGGCTGAAGTTTGGTAACCACTGTCGGCAGAAGGAGGTGAGGCCTAGTAGGGAGCGGACCTGTTTCTGAGTCTTAGGGACAGGGGTTTCAAGAATGGTTTGGATCCGGTCGCGAGTAAGTTTCCTTCCGTCTTTGGACAAAAGGTGGCCTAAGTAAGTGACCTGGGGTTGGCAGAATTGCAACTTCTTCTTGGAGACCTTGTGGCCATTTTCCGCAAGGAAGTGCAGGAGTTGAATGGTGGCTGTGACTGCTAGTGGAGTGGTGTCGGCCGCCAAAAGGATGTCATCGACGTATTGTATCAACACCACTCCATCGGGTAACTGGACCTGATCCAGTTGTCTCTTGAGGGCCTGGCTGTAGATTCTGGGGCTTTCTGTGTAGCCTTGGGGTGCTCGACAGAACCTATATGAGCGGGCTTTTAGGGTGAAGCCGAAGAGATATCGGCTGTCTGGGTGGATGGGGATAGAGAAAAATGCGTTTTTGAGGTCAATGACAGTGAAGGTGGTGGCAGTAGAAGGAATCAAAGTCAGGATAGTGGTGATGTCTGAGACCACGGGGTACTGGGGTACAACCACTTTGTTGATCTCTCGAAGGTCAATGATGAAGCGGTATGCTTTCTCATCTCCCTCTCCTTGTTTCTTGATGAGGGGCAAGATAGGGCTGTTGCAAACGTTGCTGACTACTTCCTCTACCACTCCTGCGTCTATCAGTGACTGAATAATCTTTACCAATGCCTTCTCGCCTTCGGGCGATATCCGATATTGTGGAAGTTTTGAGAGTATTGCGTCCGGTCGAACAGTGATGTGCACTGGGTCAATCATCATGCGTCCTACGAATCTGTCTTGGCCCACAGATACGGAGGCAGAGTGTCAAGCAGGGACGTGTCAGCGTCATTGATAGAAAACATGCGTCGGGAAGGGCAATGTCTAAGCAGAATGGGGTTGTCGTACAGGAAAACTTGAACTCAGTCTTGGGAACATCTAATAGTCGCTCGGAAGTGCTTCAGTAAGTCAAGTCCCATAATGGCGTCAGGAGTATTGGCAGAAAGCAAAAACGTCGTGTCAGTTGTATTGTTCTCCAAATCAAAGGGGATCGGAGTGGACAAAGGGTTAGTGGAGGGCGTTCCGTCGAAGCCTATCGATGTCACAAGTGAGCCAGACAAGGGTGCCCTTGGAATCAGTCGTTTAGATAATGCACTACGTGTCGCGCCAGTGTCTACCAGAAATGGAGACTTTGTACCCAGGACCTTAGCAGTGACATAAGGACCTTGCTGGTCAACATAGAGCTCGACTGGATCCCTCCCTTGCCCTTGGCAGTCCTATGCGAAGTCGCGGGCATCGTCGCAGTCAGACTGCTGGTACTGGTTCTGTCTGGGTCGGTCAAATGTATTCGGTCTGTTTGATCTATCGTTAGTCGTGTCATTTGTGGGCCCCCGTTGCTGTCCTCTATTTCTCGGTCCGCCCGCTACGTCCTTGGGATCCCTATTTCTGTTCATCTCCAAAAGAACCGGGCACTGGGATTTCCAATGGCCGAATCCTTTACAGAAGGCACACTGGTCCTCGCTAATGTCTGTACGTCCAATGTGGGGTGTCGAGGTGCGGTCTTTAGGAGGTACGTTACTAGGGGCATTTGTCTGATAGTTTCCTTTGTATTGCTCTCGTCCTATAGTCACCCCTTGCAACTGTGCGATCATCACCCTCTCTTTTAAGTCTTTTTCTCTGTTGCTCTATCGTTTTCATTTTTCTGGTGTTCGTAATATTGGGCCATCTGAAGGATAGCCGCAGGTTTGGAGGCCGCCCAACTACTCTCGCTGGCCTGCAGTTTCTGGGAGACCTCCGGCGACAAACCCTTTACATAATTCTGGACAAACAGATGGTGTCCGGTTGCAGTGGTCATGTCCTGGCCGCTGTAATCGGAGAACACTGTTTCAAACCGGGAGAAGTAGTCCGATACATCTTCCTGGGGTTTCTGACGACAAGCCATTACTATCGACCAGTCCACTTTCTTTTCTGGAATCAGGGTTTTCAATTTCTGTACAATTTTATCTGGGAGGTCTAAAATGGGTTTCAAAGGCTTCTGTCCAGGTTCTCGTTGTCTATCTATGCCATCGAGTTGTGACCAAGTATGTCCAAACAGCTCAAGGTGGTCGACTTTCCGGATTTGCTTCCACACATCAGCTGGTAGACATAACCCGAAAAACAAGTCGATGTCAGCCAAGGTCATGATCGTTGAACCTAGGGCCGTACCTAATTCAGTATAGAAGGCAGTGGGGTTTTTACGTAAATCAGGCAGAGATTTCCGGAACGTCAGAATATCTTGCCGATCCCATGGCTGGTAGACCCAGTTGTATACTACCCTCCCTCTTGCATCTTGGTGGTTGACGTCATCGTGAGTTCCTAGAACTCGTGGAGGAACCCAGTAGGGGGCAGCCTCTCTTATTGGCATCATGGCGATAGCTCGCTCAGTTTGTGGTTCGGTTGCTACGGGTGTCGTGGGTTTAGCTTCCGATTCCTGTTCAGTGAGGTGGCGGAAAACCTCAAGCATACGCGTAAGGAGGTCCGTCACATCACACTCACCCTCATCCCCGATATCGACCTTCCTATACAGAGTCGTTAGGCTCTCGGGACCTTTGTCTCGATATCGATCCTCGTACGCATTCAAGACATATTACCACAGTCGTACGGCGAAATGTCGTCTGTGGCTCCCTGCATATGAGTTGAACATATCCGTGATGTGCTCTTCACTTTCCTTTCTTTCTACCAATGTCCTCACTATCTTGTCAATCCCTGCTCACTCATCCTTGCCTAATCTGTTTGTTCTTGCGGAATCAGCCTTTCGGGTCTCAGAGTCATCTAACACTGTCGCTTGTGCCGTGTCTAATACAAGGGGTTCGGCTGGCACAATGTCGTCTGTGGCTCCCTGCATATGAGTTGAACATATCCGTGATGTGCTCTTCACTTTCCTTTCTTTCTACCAATGTCCTCACTATCTTGTCAATCCCTGCTCACTCATCCTTGCCTAATCTGTTTGTTCTTGCGGAATCAGCCTTTCGGGTCTCAGGGTCATCTAACACTGTCGCTTGTGCCGTGTCTAATACAAGGGGTTCGGCCGGCACAGAGGCCATGGGGGCCGAAGCTCTGGTACTACTCTCGTCTGTGCTTGGGGGTGGTGGGTGCTGTGCTAAGGGTTGGGAAGGGGCATATGGAGGGGGCATGTAGATGATCGGAGGACCTAACAAAAGATCATCGTTGGCTCGCTGTTTCAAGGGCAATTCAGGATAAAGCGTAGAGGGCGTTCTAACCGGACACTGGCTTGATGTTTCTACCTCTAGTTTCTGTTTGGCTTCCTCTCTTTCCTTAATCTCTTCTTCTAATTTCTTAGCAGCTAGGTGGGCTGCCTTTCGCAGCTCTTTTCCCAACCTACTCTCATTTCTCTTTTTACGCTGTTCGGTTTCTTTGCGCCACATGCCGAGACTATCAAGCATAGTGGGCGTCGTCTTGTGTTTCCCAAGGGCTGTTTCTAGCGTGCTTATTTTATCCTCATCGAAGGATCCTATCAGTGGCCACTGACTTTCTCGATCCTTTTTTGTATATTTATGCCACAGCTTGCTATAAGCTATAGCGATCAATCCATGCTTCATAAACATGCCCTTATTAGGGGTGCCCTCCAGTGGAGCTGGATGGTTCATCTCTAATAAGCGGTCCGGGCTAAACAGGCTACCAATCAGTGGGGAGAAGATAGGCATGACGGATTACAACGGGGACAATAGTCTGCACTACCTATCTTATCACTGCGTGCAAAGACTAGACAGAATATTTCTATTCTTCGTTGTTTGCAGGCGGTGAATACCTCAAAAGAACCAATATCGAACAGTCAATGTTCGGTCAATCAAACAATCAATGGGGAGAATAAGTAGGCACGACGGGTTACAACGGGGACAAAAGTCAGCGTTACCTACCCTTTCACTACCTGCAAAGAGAGAACCTGTTCTTCCCTGTTTGCAGAGAATCTCCAGAAAACAATCCGCGAACAACAGTTCGAGCCAAACAATCAATCAGTGGGGGAGGAAGATAGGCACGACGGATTACAACGGGGACAAAAGTCTGCGTTACCTATCCTTCACTGCTTGCAAAGAGAGAGCCTGTTGTTTCTCCGTTTGCAGACAGTGAATCTCCAAACAAACCAACAACAGAGTAATACTAGTATTTTCCAAACAATCAAACAATCATTTCGCAATTTGTCGTGTTTACACGACCTTACCCAGACCGCATGGACAGTTTCTTGTCTTCCGAATCCAGCGCCCGATCGTCCTCTATTCTTCATGATCTTCGCGGCACTCCTGATGGTTCCCAGTCAGGACCGTAGATCACTCGAGAGAGGTCTGTTCGGAACCAGTGAAGTTCGGATGATCGGCTGTCAGACGAGGGTCTATCGGACAGGAGCTCTCCCGATCGTTGCAGTCGTTCACTCAGGGCCTCATCCTGGCAAGGCTAGACTACTGCAACGCAATCTACTTGGGAGCTCCCGAAGCCACTCTCAACACTTTGCAGAAAGTTCAAAATGCCGCAGCCCGCCTACTTACTGACACCCCCGCCAGATCATCGGCTAAGCCAGCTCTTAAGCTCCTCCATTGGCTTCCAGTCAGAGAAAGGGTTGCCTTCAAGGCCCTCTGTCTGGCCCACAAATCTCTCTACAACAATGGCCCCCCCCTTCTCAAGGAATTCATCATCCCCTATAAAGCGAAAAGGGCCCTCCGGTCCAGCGAAGAGAATTTCATTACAGTCCCCAGATCTAAAAAAGCCAGGTCCGGAGGCCGTCGCTTTTCGGTCCACACGGCCAAACACTGGAACAACCTCCCACGGAGACTGAGAACTGATCCCAATCTCTTCCAGTTCAGGAAAGCACTAAAAACCCTTCTCTTCCCTGACCCTTAACCCTCCTCATGGCTGACCCCTCTTGAGTTCAGGTTCTAGCGCTGAGATGCTCTAGGGTTACTACGCGCTCTACAAAACCTTTAAATAAATAAATAAATAAATAAATCTGTCGTCAGGACCTCTCCCACTGGATCCACGAGTCGCTGATGGGCCCCACCTTTTGGGACGCCAATTGTGGAAAAAGGTAGGGCCGAATGACCTTTTTCAGAGTTGCCCGGCGTTAACCGCCTCTATACCCACTCAAGTTACCAAACAAAGAGGCAGGCGCTGGAGACTGGAAGGCAGGAAACAGAAGTTTTATTCCGACGGAGCAGAACACATCAAATCAGACAACAGGGTATCTTCTCGAGGTGCTCTAACCGCATCTCTGAGGCCTGGCCTCTTATACACAAGTTTATTGCTTTATTGCATGAAACACATATTTGTTAACACTTTGATGTACGGAAAGACATCCTCGGAATCCCCGCTTCAGGCCCGTTCCCACACACATTTACAGTTGAAGTCCCCACCCCGGTCACAACAGGTGATGATTATCGCGCAGCTGGACATTCCGCCGATTCACGGAATGTATGTGGTTGATCGGATCTCATGGGGTGGGGGCTTTGATCAACTCGTGGATCCTTTGATGGGAGAAGCTTCCTTCTGTATAGGGGGCAATAAACAGTATCCGCAGGGCCAGGTGGCGGCCTGGGAACGAGTAAGACAAACGGGCACAGAAGAAAGGGGGTTTTATCAAAGGACCCGGGATCATGAAAGGAATGAAGGGAGGCGCCGCGCTGGGAACAGGATGGGGTTCCGAGGCAGAGTTGTGCTGAAGAGGGGTTTATGGCCCAAGGCATGCGAGAGCGGGGGCTGTCAGCGCGCGGGGGGGATGCTTGCGAGGTCAGGAGTGAGAGAGAAAGACGCACTGGCTGTCGGCGATGGGCAGAGAGGCCATGGTATTTAAAATGGCTGCCGCTTACGCGCACGAATGGGCTCGAAAAGGGGGCAAGATGGCGCCGATAATGTTGACACTGCAGTCTAGGTTTTAACACCCAAGGCTGACTGGTTCATCCTCACTGGAAATTCTTTCCGGACTTATCCTTTTCTTGATTCCTATCCTGTTACCCATTTTACGCTGAGCAGCCTTAGTTTACCTACCTTTATGGGTTGTTGGTTTTACTGGGGAATGTTGTAACGGTGGTGGCAAAGTCTCACTAGGACCAGGCATCGATTCTAGTGGCACAAGTCAAAATATAATTCCCTTTGGGCGAATTATCGTAGACACATAGGTTCTTTGCAGACAAACACATAGACTCACCAATATCAAATAATAACAGGGAAGCAATAAAAACAATTAAAAAAAATATTAATATAAGTGAAAACACTCTAATAAAGGTAGATCTTAGACAATTTATTAACACATTATATTTTGTTAAAAAATGGGAAACATATACAGGACAAAACACTAAATAAAAAATAAGTTCAACATTCCAATAAAAAGAGCTACGGAAAAAGGACTAAATTCAAGCATAGCAGTTATTTTGAATTTTCCTTAATTTCTTATTCCAATTTCCCTCCTTAAGCATTGACGCGTTTCGGCGGTATACTTAGTATCTAACCGCCTTCATCAGGACAATTGTAATAAATGTTTTCCAATGGTTCTGAAAATTCAAATAGAACCAATCTTAGTTATACATAATAATAACATATCAATAATAACATATCATATTATTTAAAAAAACATAATGTATACACATTGCTACATCCCTGAATATGTATTAACATTGCTTCCAAGTTAAAATAGACAAACAAAACATTTTATAGCAGCATCACATAAATACACATAATAAAAATTGCATTTCATTTCATTTGATCATATAGGTGTGTTCCTCAAATTGATTATATTTAATACACCCTATTGCTTCCAAGTTATAATAAACAGTCAGTACATTTTATAGCAGCATCGCATAAATCTAAATAATAAACAGTGCATTTCATTTCATTTGATCACATGTGGTATATTCCTCATGTTGATAATATTTAAGACAGCCTATAATTGTTTACCCATCAATAATTGCTGCCCCTACACAGTGCTGTAATCTCAAAGCCAATAGTAAAGATCTAGATTGGTGAACTCAGTAGGGACACAATAGGGCCATTAAACTCTGTTTTTTGGACCAAAGAGGTGGCTATTGAGACAACCATAGTATATCACCTACCTCAACCAATACACATCACTCAGTATATGATAAGGGGTGCTCTGCTTCCTTCTCGCTTGCAGGAGATATTCGTCCAGCGAACTATCTTCTCAGCATATAAAAACAAAATCGTCCTATGTACAATAAATAGACACCTAGTTTAGTAATCGCAGAGCCCGAAGTTTTCAACGGATGATGCCAAACCCCAGTCATTCACAAGTTTCCAAACCCAATAGCTAATGCACTATGTACGTTAGACTCTAGCCAAGCTGTAGTAATTTCAATCTTCACAATGGCCTAAGTTTAACATTGTCATACCTGTGACAATTGGGCTAGATATCCCAACATTACAGTAAGCCATACAAATTATCAATGTCATACATACTATTCAAGTCGTTAGGGACTTACTTGTTCTATTCAAGTAATAGTTCCATAAAATTCTAAGCTGCACTCAACTCTAGGCGTGCTTTCATATTTATAACAGAGGCTACCATATGCCAAGAGTTCCAAGACAACAGCAACAAATCCCATGCCGGCCAAAAAAAAGGGGAAACGCTCGCCTCCTACTTACTCACTGTAATGATTTTTGCAGAATATTGCGAGACCGTTTCAAAGCTCCATAGGTAGTAGCTATGATCTATGAGCAAAAAGAATACTATTACGAGCTGCCAGAGGTACAAGTATAAACAGCTCATCATGTTTTTTCTTTTTTATACTTACAAGAGTTAGAGGTAATGTAAACCAAACACGCGGTAATAGTGTGGTCATGAACATACACAGTCTGTAAATACAGAAATCAACTGGAAAAAGAGAAAGAAATAATTCATGACATGACTGATTCTTATTCTAATCTTATCTAAACACTAAAGATTCTTCTCGTAAAGGGAGAATAACTTACTGAGTAGTGTTAATACAGTCACACGCTACAGGAATCATCAGTAACACGAGGTTCTAACTGCGTGCCTTCCCTAGAAAACAAGCAGAAAACACGCGAATCGTATTAGCGGCTAATTGCATAGATACGTTGCGTTCTAGAAGACAAGCCACTACTCGTTCCTTACCTCTTTGTTCAATAGTTAAAGCATCCCGCGTGTTGCAGTATAATGCTCGAAACGGCAAACAACAGAATTGTGCCAGTTTAAATATACTCTCAGAACGAGAGGTGATCACGAGGTTCCTGTGACGTTTCCGGATACAATAGATACAGAGAATGGACTGCCGGTGCCCGAACATCAATAAAGCTACTCACTTCCTCCCGAGTTTGGAGCATCGACGATTACATACAATATGCAGCAGAAATCGAAATCGACGACGGAATGTCTAATAGAGTGAGGCTCAACAAAAGTCAAACTCGGTAACACCCGAGCATAATAGGGCACTCATATCCCACACTTAATATGTTCATTAATATATATTATAAAAGTGCCCCACCAAGAATGATATTAGTTGATCTTAATTTTAGAACGCAGCACTTGAGCAATCTGCTGATCAAGAAATACTCTGAGTATAATATTTAACTCGAGTGATCCCGATATATATATATAGACTCAAGTACTAAATATGAAAAAAAGGAAAACATCACCGAGATATTATCTACATAGCTCATAATAAATAAAGGTGCAGATCATAACCATTTGAGGTTGATCATCCTTCTAGGTACGGGTATGTATAGCTGTCACTCATGCTTTTATGATATTTCGGTTTAAGCATGATGTACAAGTGAAGACTTCACACGGTGTGCAATAAAGATCAACAACGTACTCTCTGATGTAATAGAGTTAAAAATACTTAATGCCTCCTGGACATAATAGGGCGCTCAATGCCCACACTTGATATGGTCCCTTGTATGGATACCACGCTGGAGATAATATTTGCAATTCTTAGTGTTAGAAAAGCAACACTGAGCGTTCTACTAATCAAGAAATGATCTGTGTATAATATTTAACACAGGTCATCCCAATATATAAAAACCACATAAACTCAGGTATTAAATAAAAGGGCTAAGGAGTATATCGAAGAGTACCACAGAAGGATCTGCATAGCCAATATTCAATGAAGAGATTGGTCATATCCATTGGCGGTTGATCGTCATTTTCAGTCTGGGCTTGTATACCTTTCCCGCATACTTCTTTGATATTTAGTTTCAGCATGATATATGAGTTAAGTCTAAAAGGATTTATTGTGCCCTGCTCTCCCAAGACACAATAGGCCAAGACTTAACAGAGAGAGTGAACAAGGATAGTATCGTGAAACACCGCTAATCAATGAGGGAATATATCGAATCAGAAATTCAAGATAAAACATAATTAAACTGCTCCAATTATGCGGTCCCATTCTTCCCTCGAATTAAGGCCCATTCTAACCGTGTTGAGGTAGGAAATATACCACTGTTCTCTCTCTTTCCTTCTGGAAACAAGGTTGCCACCTCTTTTACCTATTTTAATTTTTTCCAGAATAAACCAGGTAAAATCAGATTCTCTGTGTCCTTTCTCCAAAAAATGAGCCACAATTGGAGCAGTGATCTTTTTTGTCTTAATGGCATCTTAATCGATTCTAGTGGACCAAAAGTAGATCCAGTACAAGATAGTTCAGAGACTGATGGTTCAGAAGTCTGAAGAAATATGTCTGGGGTTAGGGATAATCGCCTCTCTGTAAGCTCTATTTCAGTCGAGACTACCCCATAGCTCTCTGAAGCATCCTATCAATCGAGGTTTGGGGAATTGGGGCCTGCATCATCACCAGAAGATGTTTTTTATACACAACCACGCTTCTGCATGTCCACAGCAAAGAGAAAATGAACCAATACCAAATTACCCCAAGGATAGATCCAGGGAGATCAGGCTACCCCAAGACACACAATTGTAAAAAACAGTACAAGAAGATACAAAAGAAATACAGTCCTATGGGTCAAATGAACAAATAACCAGTCTGTTGGTGGACAGCTGGAAGAAAGAGTTAAACAATATCCGCAAATTGTTTCAGGTGTATCGCCTGTTTGGAGTATCCCTAGATCCACCAGCTGCTCCCAATGAAGTGAAACGGTTCCCAGAAAGTCCTATCAGTTGTGCTGACCCCAAAGCCCAAACTCAAGGTGGGTGGCCCTGCCCTGCCACTTCCTGGCAATGACAGGCAAGGACGGCCCGCCCTGTGCCGAGGCTTCACCCGGGAGCCGCCCACACCCATACCGCGCTGCGGGGAGAGGCAGCGCTATAAGTGCAATGACAGCCTCTCCCCCTCGTTAGCAGCACCAGGGCGAGCAGCAGAGTATGCTGGGACTTGTAGTCCCTTGTGGGCACAGCAGGAGTCTGGTGGAATGGCAGTGCTAGTGTGAAGATGGACCCTGGGATTCCAATCCCACCAAGGTGCACAAAGAGACAAAAGCAGTCCCCAGCAAAAGAAAAGAAACCTGCAACAGAAGGCATTGTGCAAGGAAATTTACATTTAGAAATGTCCTTATATCTTCACATACCTTGTGGAACATGAAACCCTCTCTTTAGCCTAGAAGCTACACATATTCGATACCCTTAGAACAAACCAATGAGCCAAACATTGAACTCCTTAAGTGCTGTGGCTTCCCCGACCCTGTGGTGATGCTTTTATGTTTGGGGCAGTTCAAGCTTAAGAAAACTTTTTTATCTTTTAAAAATTGCATCAACAGAAGGTTTACTGTGCTAAGCTCACCCTAAAACCTACCAAACCGACACATTTCTAAAAAATAGAGACTTAAAGTAGTCCAGGGCGGAGTGTGGAGTGTGGAATCCACTAGGATTTCTTAAGCACAATGCCCTTCAAACATCAAACCTTTGTTCAAATTGTGGATTTTCTTCACATTTTTGAGAGGAACAGTACTGGAATCGAATGAGAACCATAAAATACATAGTACCCTGCATTCCCACACTTTTCTTGATAAAAATGGTACTCCACTTGTGTGGTTGGGCCTATCACCCACTGCAAGAATTTTTTTAAAATATAACAGGGAAACATCATGAATGTGCCTAGGAAATTGATCCATTCTGTTGATGTGGGTAGCAGTGGTATTCTATTCTTTCGATGAGTGAAGCTGCAGTATTTAGGCCCAAGACCAGTTGCCACCCAGAAAACCCTTACAAACTCAGTTGTTTCTGAAAATTAGACATCTGGGAGAGTGTAAGATTATAGGACTTCTATGGTTCCCACTATGTGTTCTTACACAGAATGTCTGCAAATGTCAAACTTTTTCAATGAGGGAAAGTTCTTTAATCTGCAGGGTTTTGAAAATTATTGTGGCCCAGTGTTCCCATAGGTCTGTGACTTCTGCCATTAGCAATGGCCCCCCACATGTATGGCTGGGCCTCTCACCCGTAAGAGGAAAACCCCCCAAAATCAGAAAGGTTTTATCGAGATTGCGCTATGCAAATCATCCCATTGTGGTGGTATGGGCAGCTGTGTTTTTTGGGGCTGCAGGCTTGTCACCACACACAGAAATATACCAACACCAGGCATTCCTAACAACAGACACCAAAGTAAGTTCAGGGAGGTGTGACCTGCATGGGGCCCACTATTTTTTATTATACGTAGTCCCATGCAAACCTCACATTTGGCTAAATCATGGATTTTCTCACATTTCTGAGAGGGAATGTTTTGTAATTTGTGGGAAGCCACAAAATTCATACGGCCCATCATGCCCAGATTTCACTTTATAACAATAGTGCCTCACGTGTGACTGTGCCTGTTACCCACAACAGGAATCAGTGGAAACCTGGATGCTATTAAGTTAAAGAGGTGACAATGAGGTCTTCACACAGTTATAGTTTTGGTCCATTCTCAATGACTTGTGTCAATCAGAATTGTGAAAATGCAGGGTTGTAAGACATTGGTCATTAACTGGAAGTGCCTTGAGTTTCTGTCCCATAAATATGGGAACAATAGCCATATTTTGAAGTTTGCCAGGCAGTCTTGGTAAGAAAATGTGCTGGGATGACAAAAGTTTTATGGGTTGGAGTAAGTAAGTAAGTAAGTAAATTTATTTGCACAATTAATTAAAATCGTTGCACAATGTACAGCCAGAGATGGGTTGGAGTACAGTCTAAGGGCAGGACAGGACAGCCACCACTCATTTGTTTTTTTTGGCATCCACTGGACTTTAAGCACCCCACTGGACTTTAAGCACCCCATGGACAGATTGGGGGTGAATCCTAAAATATCTCCCTCAGGGGCAGAAAGACTGTTGGGGCTTTGGGGATGATGGATATGGCATATTTGCCATGATGGGCCAGTCCCCACCCCATTTAAAAAAATTATATTCCCTGGCTTTTAGTGGTCATTCTGCTCTCCAGTTCCAATGGTAACTTTACTGTCTTGACCGATACTCAAGTGGCAACCCCCTGAGTATCCATCAAAGTGAAAGCAACCAGCACCTAATGAAGCTGACTCATTTCTCTACAATCAGTGTAGCATAAGCAAATTATGCACACTGCTCGCCATAATGATAACAAAATATTAATCTCAGGCTGCTAGCTGGAGCTCTGCCCTTTCCACTTGAGGTCATTTTCAAAAACGAACATCCTTCTGGTGAAAGCACCAGAAGGTTTTTCTCCACTTATGAAGAGGACAAGACTTCCATGCCCTCCATCTTGCGGAAGTAATGCGGAAGACTTGAACATCTCTTTCACCGCATTCAAGAGATTTAACACAAAATGATTGACAATGTGTATGCACCTAAGGGCTGAAGATATTCCTCGAGGCCAGAACTGGGTGTCCTACCATAATCCAATTATTTATGCCATACAACTTTACAACGTGCATTGATCCCCAAAACACTCCTGTCCTCAACCCTTCTGAGCAGAAAGCATATAACACACAGGAATTATTAAGTTGATAATTGGCAAAATATACATCCCAATCTAACTTGAAAGAAACCTGGATAGAGCCAATATCCAGCCATTTACCTCCTCACATAATCAAACGGGGGTACTTGATGTCAGGAAGTACATAACTCCCCAAAGCAATGAAAAGGGTGGGAACGTAGAAATGAGGTAATCACTTCACGACTTCTGTCGAGATTATCTGAATCAACCAACTGTATACCACAGGTCATTTCTACAACAGAGCCTTTGAAAGAAGCAGGTCATCAAAGAAAAAAATGTTACAGGACTCGTACTGTGGAATAATATACGCAAGTATCATAAATGCCTTGAAGCAGTAACGTTTAGAATCAGTGAGGTGCAATATCACCATCACCGCAAGCCAATGCTATCTGGTCTCCTGCTTAGCCATCAATAGCAGCTGTCACGTCCATCTGCTTTCTTCAAAAGAAATGTAGCATGAGACAGAGAAAATACAACGCACTATGTTTTCATGAACATGGAAGCCCAACTGAGTGACATGTGAAATTTCATATAACTGTCCAACATCCCTTTTACAAGGTCCACGCTATTGAACATAAGCAGTGCCGTGACATTAGTAAAATAAACAATGCTTTATCGAGATCAAGCGAAGGTGTAGCATGTCCAAACCACGTCGAAAAGGAGCCACCCAGTCACCATTTACAAAAACAGAAAGAGAAAAGCATGTAACTTATCTTGGTTTGCAACATGACCATGCAGGTCACTGCACAGTTCGTGTGTGTTGCTAACAAAATAGTACTGGCTTCTTCAATTAGCTCTATATGTCGACTTTATCAAGAATTTCTGCCAGTGAAAATACTCACAAAGTGAGCAAATTGGCACAAATTGTTGATTTGGGGTTTACTCTCCAGATCAAGCTTGTTTTGTGCTGAAAAGTATCCTTGAAGTAATGCAAGGTAGCTTTGTGCTGCTTTGGGCTATTTTGCATCCCAGGGGAGTCCCATGGGTAGTACGTGATCATTCCCATGCAACCACCCACAGCTTTTGTCATAAAGCCCAACCTGCTATCATTAGTGGACAAGACTGCACCACACATTTAGGGCTCCTTGAGTCAGGCGTAAAGTAAGAGAAAAGTTTTTTTTAATTGTCTTTACATAGTATTTTTAAATTGAAGGGGTAGAAAGTGCGCTATCCTCTTTACTCCTTTTCATTGCAATGAAACAAACGTAGCTACTTTGTTTGCTACGCAGCTTTACGTGAAAAACTAGTACATGTATGTTCCTCCATAAAGCTCTGAACCTAACCTTTGTCCAAAACGCTCGCCAAAGAACCACGTTATAACTTTTATAGTTGTAGAAATGAAGCAAGCTGTCCTACATTCAACACATAGATAAATAAGACGTTTCTATTGATGAAGATGAAATCAAGACTTGGAACCTGGCACTTAGGCGCTAATTCTGTCCTTAATTACAGAAAAATCGGAACTGGACAAGTCGATCTCGAAATTCATTTTAATATGACATTTAACTACAAAGAAAGGTTTATCATTTGCATTTTCTCATCATTCATGTAGCAAAAACAATTTCCCGAAAAACTCATTATCCAGATGCTGTGCCAAATCAATTAGAAGGCTTATGTCAGTACATTAACAGCCAAAAGCGCAATTACTCTACAATGTTTCAAAACAACAACAGAAAATATTAATTTGCAGACTTCCAAACGCACATAAAGTGGTTATGATCAGCAAAATTATTTCCACAGGTAGACTAGTCACTCTCAATTCAAACCCCAGTAGCACAGTCAGCGCCACCTACTCAGGTCATGAAAACACTACATGAACTGCCCCACACAAGGATAGTCTTTTACACTTCTATCACATTTACACTAAATGGTGCACTCGCGCTTCATACCTACTCCATTGATAATGTAAAAAATCACACTCACACGACCAGTTTAGCAGATCCAGGACAAACAGCTTATATTCTTTCAGAAAAACCTATCACAAATGTCTCTCAGATAATCCGACAGCAAGTGAAACACTTCATTCAAAACTATTTAAAAATGTTTTACTAGTTTCTTATTCTTGAGCACTGTGAAATGGCCAGGCTTGTACTCTACTTCAAAGCCCGGTCTAAGCAACGGACAGAATGTGTACACCACACCCCAAACTCTAAATGATGTATGATTCGACAAGAATGATCTTTTAAGTGCGGTTTTGTAGAGGTTGTTGATTAACTTGATCCAAGCGTGTATACAGTGTGTGCTTGAAACAAATTCTTCCTCCTTCTTTAATAATATTCTGCCTAGCTGACATTTGCATACTAATGGATAAAAGACTAAGAGCTAACTCAGAGTTGTGTGAATGCTATTCAACTCTACAGCACTGCACCCTGCACCACTCCACTGTACGATATTAAAGTCTACGTCACTCCACTCTATGATATTAATGTCTATGTCACGCCACTCTATGCCACTTCACTCTTCACCACTCCACTTTACCCCTCTCGACTTTATGCCTACCCGCTTTATGCCACTCCACCCTACACTATTCCACTCCATGCCACTCCACTCTACACCACTACAATCTATGCCAATCCACTCTACCTCACTCCACCCTATTCCACTCTGTGCCTCTCTACTCTGTACCACTCTATTCTACACCACTTCACTCTATGCTATTCAACTCAATTTCACTCCATTCTATGCTATTCCACTCTAGGCCACTGCACTGTACACTTCTCCACTGCAATAGACTGTATGACAAAGCACTCTATAACACAACTCCCCACTCTACTGTACGACACGCTGCTCCACTGTATGCCACTCCACTCTACTCTAAGATACGCTCATTTCACTGGGCACCACTCTACTGTACGCCACTTCACTCTACACTATTCCACTGTATGCCATTCCATACTACGCCACTCTATGCCACTCCACTCTACATTACTCTACTCTATACTATTCCACTCTATGCTACTCCACTTGATGCTACTTCACTCTATGCCAACTTCACTTTGTGCTATTTCACTCTATGCCACTCGCTCCTTTGCAGTTCTGCACAACTCCACTCTATGATATTAGAGTGCATGCCACTCTACTCCACACACCTCCACTCTACATTATACCACTGTATGCCACTCCCCTCTACGCAATTCCCCTCTGTACCAGTCCACTCTACGCCACTCCTCTCTATGCTCTACCACTCTATGCCACTCCACTCGATGCCACTCCACTCTAAGCTATTCCACTCAATGCCACTATGCTGTACTATGCTGTAAGCCACCCTACTAGATGCCACTCCACTCTATGTGGCTTCCCTGTATGCCACTCCGCCCTATGCTATTTTACTGTATGCCACTCAACTCTGCACCACGGTACTTCACTTCACTGTATGGTATTCCACTCTTCGTTACTCGACTCTATGCCACTCTGCTCTATACTTATTCACTCTACACCACTTTACAACATGCCACTTCAATATATGCCACTCTACTTTATGACATTCCAGTTCAATCTACACCATTACATTCTACGCTACTCCACTTTACTGTGTGCCATTCTAAGATAGCCACTCCACTTTACTGTATGACATGCCACCCCACTCTACACCACTCCACTCCAATGTAGGCTATTTCACTGTACGCTATTCCACTCTGTGACTGTGTGTGAGTGTCTGAAAACTTTAAGTGCTAAGTCCATCATCTCCTTGAGTTTGTTTTGTTCACCCTAAGTTGGCAGGGTATGCCCAGACATGGATCCCCTGCTCACTTTGCCACTGTATTCAAGCTAACCTGGCTGACGAGGGGTGTTACCCTGAAACCAGTCCTAGGATGCTTGTTTCCTGTCCAGGGAAGACCTGGCTAGGCAGTTCGGGCCGGACTGCATATGGCTGGGTCTGAACTAGTGTAGCGAAGTGAGATAAAAAACGATGATGGATTCAACCCAGATCTGTGAGTAAGGGTGAGGGTTTGAAAATTTTCAGTGCTCCGTTCATCATCTCCTTGTATTTGTCTTTTACCGTGAACTTAATCACAAGATATCTTTCTGAAGGTGGAAGCTCCATCATGAAATTTGTAAAAACAGCATGACGACATTTAGAAGCCACTGGCTACAGTGCGAACATCCAAAATGCTTAGAATGTGAGGAGCTATGTTACCCACAAAGAGCACAGGCAAGGGCATACCCTCTTGGACATCAGAATAGATAGCAAGCCACCAAAAAGAAAGAAACTCTAATTTTGAAGGTCGACTTCACATCTCTATGACCAGAAATGGCATGACAAATTGTTGTAACCTGCACCTGTATTTTATTAGTCACAACTAAAATAGCTTGCTGGGTGAAATACTATTCTTCTAATTGATCTTGAGGCTATTTAA
Organism: Lissotriton vulgaris; assembly: GCF_964263255.1. Taxonomy (NCBI): domain Eukaryota; kingdom Metazoa; phylum Chordata; class Amphibia; order Caudata; family Salamandridae; genus Lissotriton; species Lissotriton vulgaris. The sequence continues at coordinate 660,463,712 of NC_141689.1, forward strand.
ATAAAGATCTTCCAAGGCCTTCATTTCCATCTATTCGTGAGACATTTTGACTTTATCTAAAAAAAACTGAACTATTCCAACCACACGTTGAAATACATATATTGACTTATCATAAGTAGGTGATAACCCAGGATAACAACGGGGCAAAGGAGCCACCAGTACATTCTTTAACCATTAATTTAAATAATAGCAAAATCATAATGGGCAAAGAATAATGCCCATATAGCTTGACAATTATCATTGTACTGAAATTTTCCAACTATCTGTTTGAATTTCAAATGGTTGTCTAGTACACACCAATAGATGACTCCAGTCAGTACAAACTATCTTCATGGCTAAGCATTCTCTTTCAAGTACTAAGTAGTTTCATTCAACTTCTGATAACACATGAGATAAATAAAAGACAGGATCGTCTTATCCTTAATGTGACAGAACTATCCCAACTGCTCTTTCACAGACCTCTGTTTCCACAATAAATGTCTTCAACGGCTTAGAATGAGAAACTATTGACTTGAGAGTAAACATCTGTTGAAGCATATTAAAAGCCTTTTCAGCTTGATCATCAGAGAAAAACGACATCTTCATAGTCTTCTTTTCAAAACAAGGCAACACCACTGATTGCCTGAGTGAAATTCTTAATAAACTGGCAAAAACAAGTTGAGAAATTGACAATGAGAGCGAAGTTCGAGTTCTCTATGATTTGACCCAGAACAATGAGATGAAATATATGCAGTTTTTTTCTTCTTTCCCATTTATGATTTTATGTTGTGTGTGGCTCCCAAAGTCATCTCCCCTGCTTGCAATTAAAATTCAGGGTCTGTGGAGTATCAAGACGCCATACATAACATGGCTTCTTCTCCTTGTCCCAAATGTAAAAAAGAAAAATAAACTGTCCACCTACTACTCACCACCCCTTGTCTCTATACCTCCCTATGCCTCCCCTCCCCTCCTAAGCTCTTCTGGCTAATTGCCAGTGTTGTTCTGACAGGCTCTCATGGATTCCAGCTAGAGGGGCTCCAATTCCTTTATGACCTAGCAACAGTAGGTAACAAGTTCTCTTAATCACTGATGATATATCATAGTAGTGAATTGCTGGATTTGGAATCCAGTTATTTGCTCTAATAGCCCACTATGAGCGCTATAACAGCTGAATAATGTCTTGAGATAACGATTCTGTGTGATCCCCAAATAAGACTTGCAATGGAGAAGAAGCCTAACATGTTAGACCTGAAGTTAATGGTGAGTCAAAAACAGTTTACATCACTTCAGTAGCCTTCATAACTCTCTAAAGTATTTTTTAGTGTCCCAAGCATGGTCAATGAACATTACATATATCCCACTGTACAACAATAGAGGGCCATTAACAATGTTTCCTTCTGTTTTCTCAGAAATTGGTAGAAAGAAAATGTTTGTCATAATTATTTGTAAAAATTCCAATATAAGGCAGCCAAGGCAGTCTTGACTTCTTCTCAGGAGGTGATTGAATAGTTACAGCATTTCACTAGTGTTGTTTAGCACAGGCCTGAATTACATTGTCTTTGCTTTACTTCCAGTCACAAGTCCCCTCAAAGTCCCTATGTGAATAAGCTTTTCTTGGGACAAGGTGTCAATCGAAACCTTAAATCAACCAGATGAAGAAAGAAGTTCTAGAGAAATTAGAGTAGCTTCTTTAAGACTTCTTTCTATCCTTTCTTATCTCCTTTAATGTGTGTTCAATCAGCAGTATGAAATTAAAACGCAGCCCGAAAATAGAGTGGGACATTATGAAAAAATCAATTTTTCCTAAATGTGTTCTTTAAATCCACATTGGAATAGAATCATTGGAATAATTTCTACCCAGATAGTTTCAGATGCTGATTGACCAAAGCAAATCGCATATGTTAATACATCCATTCCACCTTGTTGAATATCTTGCAATGCTTTTTCAGCAGAGTACTCTGAGGATATCCAAACATCTTCCTGAATGGTAAAAAAGAAGGTACATAATACCAAAAACAAGAATACAGATTTGTAACAAAAGTAATGCCCAAGCCAATGCTGATCTGGTATGGCAACTAATAAGGAATTCCACTTTGACTTGGTATTTACTAAACTCTGCAGGACAAAAGGGTAAATGTAACACAAGAGAACCCACAAAGAATCTCTTAACTTCACTGGATTGCAAAATAAATGGAGGATAACTTAAAGTTAATGTCAGTAGAACATAACACCTCTTTTATTACCAAATTCTCAATTGTATTTCTTGTGCTAGGTCGTGACAAGGATCCCGAACATTACCAACCCAAGCAGTCAATAGGGTCACAATCATCTGCCAAACACTGGACACTGAGATGGTTTGTTGAGTCCTCTACTGAACTGACCGAGGAAACAGTGTGTCATCCCAGTAGCCATAATGCCACACTGCATAAACTAACATGAGCAACAGATGTCAAGTTTCTTGTTAAGAGGGTCCCAGTTCGGAGGAAAAATCTACTGGCAATCTGTAGCTCTTGATTGGTGATGAAGATAAATAGTGAAGTAATCTGCAAGACATGTCCCCATTGGAAGAGGTGGTTGCTCCATTTGGGGTTAAAATAGTCAGTTACGCGGACGACACACAACTTGTCGTATCACTTACTCAACTGGACCAGTGCTCTGAAAACCTTCACTCCTGTCTTTCAGAAATACACGCCTGGCTGAGCAAGTCCTCACTTAAATTAAATGGCTCCAAAACTGAGCTTATGCTTCTGGGGCATAAGCTGACATCGCTACGCGACGCCATCTGGCCTGTCTGTATGGGAGCTCTCCCCTCCCCAAAAAGCGAAATCAAGAGCCTAGGGGTCTGGCTTGAATGGGACCTCTCATTTAGAACTCAAGCCAAAAAAACGGCGGCCATCTGTTTTGGCCTTCTTCATTCAGCTCGGAAGGTTCTTCCCCTCCCCCCCCCCCCTTGAAGAAGCTTCTTATCCAAGGGCTGATCTTGTCAAGGCTTGATTACAGCAATGCCCTATACTTGAGTGCCCCAGAAGCGACAATCAATAAACTTCAATGTATTCAAAACTCCGCAGCTAGGCTGCTTACAGGTACCTCGGCTAGGTCTTCAGCTAAACCGGCCCTCAGATCTCTCCACCTGCTGCCTATTCATGAGAAGATAAAGTGTAAATCCCTGTGTATTGTCCATAAATCCCTACAAGGTAAGGGACCTCCTATCCTTAAGAGCTTAGTGTCTCCTTACAAAGCCAACAGGCCCCTTCACTCCGATTGTGAATGTCTGACCAGAATTCCCAGCGTAAGAAGGGCGAGCACAGGAGGTCGTCGATTCTCCGTTAACGCAGCGACTCTGTGGAATTCTCTTCCGCTGAATATGCAAGCTGAACCAAGCCATCTTCGGTTTCGGAAGCTCCTCAAAACCTTCCTCTTTCCCAAGGCCCCCCTAACTTAGCATTTCCTACTCAGTAGCCTCTGCTCTTCAGCGCTGGGATGCCTCTGGGTAACCACGCGCTCTATAAATCTGCTTCCATTCCATTCCACAACAAACACCCTCTGACATCAGAAGAAAAGACTCAAGAACCCCTCCCTCGTGTAGAATTTCAGAAAATGATCAGCTAGAAGCATAAACCTGTAATCTGGGACAAATACAGTAGTAGGGCACAATGAAAAGTAAGGAAACAAATGCAATCTGAAACATCTTCCTTTAATGATTACCTTCCTTTTACAATATTCAAACATGAAGTGGCATGCCTTTTAAAAGCTTTACTTCATCTTGGATTGGCAAACTTGAATAATCTCCTATGGACAGGCCCCCATTTTGGGAAGGGCTGGTAAAGAGTATTTTCCACCCCTTTACAGAAATTAATGGGTATCATTTGATAAACATAGAAGTACTCACAGTGCCAGACGTACGACTCACCAATATGCGACTCGCAAATTGGGATGTACAACAATGTCTCAGACACTGTTTGTGATTGCTAATGGGGTCGCAAATTGCAGGCCTCATTAATTTAATGAGGGAGACACAATATGAGACCCAATTAGGAATGGCTAGCACTAGCACTCACAGGGATAGTGATCAATTTGGTATTAAGGAATGTTAAGGAATCGGTAATATTTTAGTGATTCCTACCTACATTCCATTTAGCGAGTCCTTAATAGCGATTCAGTAAAAATCGCTTAGAATGACTCGCTAAATTGAAGTTACCTACATCTGGCCCTTGATGTTTTCTCTATTGAAACTAGGTTAGGCTGTCCAAGGTATTTGATTTTTACTGTATTATTGTTTTAACATGTGTTCCCTCAAACAACCTTCCATATCTATTAAGTAAAGTCTTTCTGCTTCATCAAGCTACCTTAATGGATTGTCCCACTTCCAAATTGTGTTAGCTGTCAGTCACATATCACATCAAGTAGGTTATCTCATCACCCCTTGGACTGCCACGTGCATTATTTCCTTGCATATAATCATGTAACAGCACTTGCTTTAGGGCAAAGGATTGAAACATTACATATGCAACTGTGGTTTAGGTTCATATGACGTAAACACCATTGTCTCCTGCTTTTGTGAGTATGAAAATATATTTCCAACATGGATTTGTAGCTTTTGTTTTACTATTTAAATATGCAGTATGCATTCAAAGCCTTATTTCTGTGTCACAGATTTTCGACAGCAGTTTGTCCATTTAAAGTTAAATCGGTATCACTCAAGCATTGCTATAATGGGTGAAGAGCTAATGCATCAGTGTGCGCAGTCATTATTTAAATGTATTGCACTTATGGAATTACAAAGCGCTGCTAGGCAAGTAATATTGCAGAAAGATTTAAGAAAATGTTACATAGAACAAGCACACCGAGTAGTTTAAATGACAAATGAATGTGTGGGAAAGAGCAGAGTGGGATGCAAAAGAAACTGCAGATCAATTCTGCCAAGCAATACATACATTTTAACAAAGAGGCACCTTGGCAGTGGACTGGGACTCAGGAGGAGGATGCTTTGGAGGTCTTGTCCTGCAGAGTGTAAGGGTGCCTTTTGTGCAATTATGAATGTAGATTAGGATACCCTGTCACTCAAATCCATGTGAGTGGCTTTTCCATGCCTGAAGCTAGAAGCAGCTCAAAGGTTTTGTGGATAAGTTTTGAAACAATTATTATATTGTATTCATTCATAAAGATTATATACAAGTTTAAAATACAGGACACCTTGTATCAAGATGTTAAGTGAATTCCCAATCTTGTGACGAATATTCAATTATCTAACTGTTTAAAATAGTCATGAAGTAAGGTTTTTGGCATGGATGTTGTAGTGTCGTCTGGGTATGTAATGATGGTACCTTTGTGGCTCCTGATTGACTTCATAGAACTGTGATGTAAGAATTAGAGCATACTGAATTTAATGCCGGTTTAGAATGTTGAGTTTAGCTCTGTGTGTGGCATAGTCATTGGCAATTACCTGGGCTGAGGAGAAAACTACAAATGGTGACAGGATAGGAGATAAGTAACCGGAAGATCGACAGTGCTCTCCCAGAGAGTTTTCTGTGGTCCAGAAAACAGCTCATGCTAGCCACTTGGGCCTCAGTCAAAGTGCTAAATCAACGTTTGGTGTATGTGGAGTCAAAGTGCAGCCCCAATTACATGAAAAGCATTTGACGCTATTGAAAGCATCACTGAAATGTTTATACATCAGTGGCCAAGAACTGGCTGGGAATGACACACATAGAGGTACTGCACTCCTACACAATTCAAAGCCATACATTCATAGAAAGTGACAACTCTATAGGCGGATGCAACCAGGTTTCGAAAGAGCAACAAAGTGCAAGATAACACTGCAAACAGAAGTGATGCAAGACACATATCAACCACATTCAGCATGGAGAGATGCTTAAGACAAAGTAATATCTGAAACATTCAACCGCTTGTGGTAACAGAATAAAGAGCCGGTCGGAGTGGCTCCAGAAGAAAGCACGCAGGGTTGTGCTTGCAGAGATGTCCATACCCAAAGCAGCACACCATCAAAGCTGCTGGTTGGGCGCTCCGAACAACTTCAAAGGTCTCCAACAATCAAAGGGTTCCCATGAAGACCAAGAGGGGGGTCAAGGTTCTACAGGGCCTTAGAGATGGTCTGAATGAAGCAGGTCCTAGTAGACCTTCCTTCCAAAACCAGACGTGTTGGAAGGAACTCCAGTCTCAGTGCCGGCCAATCATGTAAATGATTACAATGCCGCCTCCTTCTTTAAACCACCACCGCTGGTCGATACTGCAGAAAAGTTGAATATTGGTGACAGATGGACTGCTTGGATAGAGACATTTGATGTTTTCTTTAATGCGATTGGAGAAGCAGATACCAAGAAATTTATCAAGTACCTTACTACTCTTGCTGGTGAAGGCGTAAACGAAGTCATAAACAAAATGCCATGAGCGGATGAAATTATATACAGTAAAATAAAATGAGCCTTTAATCTCAAAGTTCAATCCAATGCCAAATGTAGATTACGAAGGATACGTCTTCAGTCATAAAAGACAGAAAGCTGGTGAGACTCTCAATTGAGTTTGTTGAGAGACTGGATACACTTATCATTCACTGTAAGTTCAATGATATTAGTGATGAGGAAGCTATTCGCCTCAGCATGAGTGACAGATGCTTGTCAGATTTGTTCAGATGATGAATGCTGTCAGAAACTCTTAGTCTGAAGCAAGTTCTCATGGCTGCCAGAGCTGACGAGCGTGATGATTGAAAGCTGCTGACATGGAGGCCTGAGGTGTCCAGAGATATTCAGTCATATATGTGACAAATTATCCAAAGCACAAGGCCGAGGGACACAGAATGCATTCTCCAAAGAAAAAGAAGTTGTGCTTCATTTGTGGATTTTCATTTCCATATGAAGGTAAATGTCCCACATTGAGGAGATATGTAAATGCAGTGGAAAGAAGTACCATTTCGTGGTGAAGGGCAAGATGAAAGAAAAAGTTGGTGCGTCATGGTGCGAAGACAAAATGTCCACCCGAACGTTCCAGAAGCTACGCTCATCGCACAATCATCAGGCCAAGCAACCCCATCAACTGAGTCAAATCAACACCAAATGAAGTCAATTGACATCCAGGTAATCATTAAATAGTTCTTCAGTTTCAATATCAAGTAAAGGTGAAAAGGATGGGTGTGCCATGTCAATGTTCACCTTAGAGAAGGATGCACATTTTTGACTGTCTTTCTGTGAGGAAAAACACCTGTCCAAGAAGAACCAACATGACAAAGTGCAAACGTCATTCAAACATTGTCTGAAGATCATACTAAAAGTCAATGATTGTTCAATACCTTTCATTATTGATAGTGGGGTATCAATAAATTTTATGCCTGAGGAGAAATCTAACGAACTGTCTTCATCGCCCTGACCTACGCCATTGAAAACTAAAGTGTATTTGTGGACTGCATTAACGTCACTAAAAGATCAAGGTTAATTTATGGCCGTGATGAAGCATAAGAAAACAAAAGTGCAAGCACCCTTTCAGGTACGTCATGGTACGATGTCAAGTACCTATTTAGTCAGGTTCAGCACAGCCGCTGATATAAAAACTGATGTTCATGAACTATAACATGAGTTCTCATCATGAAGTAGTAAGTAATTTCCTTTCATTGTTTAATGGGTTGGGAAATGCAAGACTATGAAAGTCCAATTACTTATTGATGAGGACGTAGGTTTGAATGCTCAAAGACAAATTGCCTTTCACTTGCAGAAAGCTAGACCAACTCCATGGGTTTCCCCCATAGTGGTAAGACCCAAAAAAGACAGTGATGGAGCTATATGCATCTGCATGGATATGCGTCAAGCAAACAAGGCGATTGAAAGAGAACAACATCCTAATCCTCACATTGCAGATATGATAACACAATTAAATGGGGCAAAGGTATTCTCACACCTGGATCTGAATACAGGTTATCGTCAGTTAGAACTTGAGTAGACTGTACTTACATTGCAACATTTTCTACACGTGTTGGTTTGTCCTGTTACATTTTGGTGTGTCATCAGCTGCAGAACTATTTCAAGGTGTCATTCAACGTATCATACATCCTGCCATGAATGCTTTCTATTACAGTGATGACATATTGGTTTTTGTCAGTTGCTCACTGATACTGGTTTAACTGTGAATACTGAGAAATGTGAGTTCCACAAGACAAAGTTCAAAGTCTTTGTCCATATCTTTTCTAGCGCAAGTATTGTGAACTCCCAATACCCTACTAGATGTTTCCAGGTTATGTTCCTTTCTTGACATGGCCAGCTATTGATCTAGATGCATACAAGACCTTGTCACTGTCAGTGCCCATTAAACAACTTGACCGAGTAGAATATTTAATTTCTTTGGTCACATGAATGCGAGCAAAGCTTCTTTGGTGTAGGTCCTAAACTGAACGTGCTTACTTACAAACTGAGAAAGAGAGATTGGCAGTCGTGTGGGGACATTTCTAAGTATTCTTGTATGGGAATCCCTTCACGCTTTTGGTCAATGATCAAGCATTATTGACTATCTTTGAAAATCCACAAGTAAAAATGCCTCCTCACATTGAACGTTGGGGTCTGAAATTGCAAGAGTACAACTACACCATCGTGCATCGTCCAAGAAAAGATAAGAACCCTGGTGACTAATTCTTACAAGTGCCTCTATAATCTCCCGCACCCATTCTAAGATGGCTGTGGGTTATATAAATTTCACAGTGAAATCAAGCACTCTAGCTGCCATTTTGGTGGAACAAATTGTCACTGCCACAAGTCAAAATAGTGACATGGTGAAACTGAAACACATTATTAAACATCAGTCTTGGTACCAGCACCCTCAACCTCTTACTAGAGACAGCGACTATCTTAAGTTTAATAATTTCAAAGATTAACTGTCTATTACTTAGGAAGGTATTGTCGGTCGAGAATTGTCATTCTGGAAAGTCTGCGAAAATAGATAATTGATGTGGCCCATGAAAAACATTGTGAAATTGTTGCCACCAAATGAGCTCTCCAAGACTGAGTCTGGTTTCCACATCTCTACATGAGAGTTGAAAAACAATGAAAGATCTGTCTTCTATGCAACTGCCTGTCATCAAAAACAATCCAAAACCCGCTAAACCTGCCAGAGTTGCCAAGGCATGGCTGGGAAAGAATTGCAGTGGATTTCTTTGGTCCTCTTGACAATGGACATCAATCAATCAGGGAGTTTTAAAGTGCACTACTCACCTGTGAGGGTCTCAAGGCGCTGGGGGGAGACAGCAACTCCGTTCAGTTGAAAAGCCAGGTCTTGAGAGCCTTCTTGAAGGTGTTCAGGGAGGGGGTGAGCCTGATGTTGATAGGGAGTTTGTTCTAGGTCTTGGCCGCGATGTAGGAGAACGATCTTCCCCCCCTGTTCTGGCTCTGGGGATGAGTGGCATTCCGGCGAGGACAAGGTTTGTGGAGCAGAGGTTTCTTTTGGGTATGTGGAAGGCGATTTTCTCCTTGTGGTATTGGGGCCCTAAGTTGTGGAGGCATTTGTAGGCGTGGGTGAGTATCTTGCAAGTGATTTTCTTCTCAACGGGGTTGGGTGTTGGCTGATGTGCTCGTGTCGGATGATGGCTGATGTGCTTGTGTCGGGTGATGCCGAGCACAAGTGTGGCTGGGGTGTTCTGTATTGTCTGGAGCTTGCGGAGTTGAGACTTGTTGATGCGGGCATAGAGGGCGTTTCCGTAGCCCAATCTGCTGGTTATGAGTGCATGGGTGACAGTCTTCCTTGACTCGGGGGGATCAATTTGAAAGTCTTTGGGCGGATGCGGTGGGTAGTGGAAACAGCTGGATGCGACAGCGTTGACCTGCTTGTTCATGGATAGGGAGGAGTCGAGCACGATGCTTCTGGCGTGGTCCATGGGGGTCGGAGGACTGCCGAGTGCGGTGGGCCACCAGGTGTTGTTCCATGCTGACAGGGTGGTTCTGAGTATGAAGACTTTTATCTTCTCCAAATGGAGCTTCAGGCAGCTGTTGATCAGCCAGGATGAGACGTCCTGCATTCCCTCCTTGAAGTTGAGTCTGCTGGTGGTGGGTTCCTCAGTGAGAGAGAGGATAAGCTAGGTGTCATCAGCATTGGATAATATGCTAAGGCCATGCAGCCTGACGATGGCGGCAAGGGGGGTCATGTAGATGTTGAAGAGGGTTGGGCTGAGTGATGATCCCTGGGGTACCCCGCAGGTGATTTCTGTGGATTCGGAGTGGAAGGGCGGTAGTTTGATTTTTTGGCTTCTGCCTGTGAGGAACGAGTGGATCCAGTCCAGTGCGGTTCCTTGTATGCCGGCGTTGTGTAGTCTAGAGGTGAGCGTGCGGTGGGAGACAGTGTCGAAAGCTGCTGACAGGTCGAGTAGGGTCAGGGCTGCGGTGTGGTCCAGGTTGAGGAGGGTGCGGATGTCATCTGTGGCGGTGAGTAGGGTGGTCTCGGTTCTGTGGTTGGTGTGGAACGCGGATTGGGAGGGGTCGAGGATGGAGTTGTCTTTGATGAACTTTGTTAGCTGAGCTTTGACAGTCTTCTCTACGACTTCTGCTGTGAAGGGGAGAAGAGAGAAGGCAGGGTAGTTTTTGAGGTCCATGGGGTCTGCTGAGGGTTTCTTAAGCAGGGGTCTGACTTCTGAGCATTTCGAGTCGTCGGGGAAGGTGCCGGTCATGAAGGTGGCGTTGATGGTGTGTCATAATTCTGGTGTGATGGTGGTGGCAGCTCTGTGGTGGATGTGCAGTGGGCAGGGGTCAGTGGGGGCCCCCGAGTGGGTGACTTTCATGGTCAAGGCAGTCTCTTTGGTAGTAACTGGTGTCCATGAGGTGATTGTCGGCAGGCTGGTATTGCTGGAGGGGGCAGTGGTTGCAGAGTCAGGTGTTGGTCATTGAAGTTGTCATAGAGGTTCTTGATTTTCAGGTGGAAGTATGTTCCGAGCTTGTCTCAGAGGTCTTGTTAGGGGGTGATGACCGTGGTTTCGCTGGCGGGTTTGGTGAATTCCTTGATAACGCTGAAAAGCTTCTTGGAGTTGCTGGTATTGGCAAGGATTTTGTTCTGGAGTAAGGTTCTTTTGGTCGTTCAGATGTGATGGTGGTATTTCATCATGGCGTCTTTGTAGGTGGTGTGTTTTTCGGGTGTCTTGTTGTTTTGCCAGATCTTCTTGAGGAGTCTGCATGTGCGTCTGGCTTCTTGGAGGTCAGTGGTGAACCAGGGGGCTTTCCTGTGGCGCTGAATGTTGGAGTTGCGTAGCGGGCGAGCTTGTCTGCGCAGCTGGAGATCCAAGTGTGAAGTCCCCTGGATGCGATGTTTGCATCAGTAGTGGCGGTGGGGGGGTCGCAGTTGAGGGTGGAGTTGAGCACCTCCTCTGCGACTCTGCTCCAGTTTCTTCGCGGAGGGAGCATAGCAGGTATGTGCAGCTTGGGTTTTTTGACGAAGAAGTGAATGCTGTGGTGGTCAGTCCATGGGGGTTGCGTGGTGTGGCTGAAGTGGGTTCTGTTTCCTCCTGCAAAGATGGAGTAGAGGGTGTGTCCTGCCCCGTGGGTGGGTGTGGTGATACGTTGTCTCAGGTTGATGGTGAAAGGATGTCGAGGAGCCTCGTGGAGTTGTGGTCGCTGGGGTTGTCAAGGTGGAAGTTCAGGTCTCCGATGAGTATGTAATCCGTGGATGTTGTGGCATGGGGATCGATGAGGTCGGCGATTGTGGGGGTAAAGGGGGCGTGGGGGCCAGGGGTTCTGTCGGCGAGGTTGTAGGTGTTGGGCGGTGGAGAAGACGACCCTCGAGGTGGAGAGGTGGAGGGCGTTTTTGTTCATGATGGTGACCGTTCCTAGAACATGGGTAAGGGGACTTAATGAGGATGTGCTATGATTACAAATGGTATGAGTCTCTGACATTTGGTAACCAGCAACGATAAGTGGGGTTTCACTCACTTTCCTAGAAGGTGTCTACATGTATGAGCATAACAGACCGTTATATGTACCAGAGGGGGCACTCTAAAGTATTCTCTACTCCCCTCCCATTCTCCCCCCTTCCTCCACCCTCCCCAAAAATGGCTGATTTAGAAGACATGGGTTTGGGCACATGTGGCACACTAACATTGCACCCAATATTTGGTCTCATGTAGGTGGGGGTGGCCTTTAGTTTGGGGCTTGCCCTATGGGTTAGACTCTGCAGGAGCGCCTGATAAACAAATCATGGGAATCTAAATTTCCCATGATTCTGGCGCACATGTGCCCGCTCGGGATTGGTCTCCCGGAAGGGATCTGGGAATGACTTGACTCGAGGCATGCCCCAGGCGATCTGCATGCTTACGGTGGCTCTCGCAGAGGGCTTCCATTGGTGTGCTGACGCATGTGTGGGCACTTTTGAAGGGAGCAGCGGCTTCCAGTAAACTTGCTAGAGCTGCATGCCATGGGAGTACGATCCCGACCAGTGGGGATTTGAACACTGGCTTTATATTCCTGACAACACTCATTCCTCTGTTCATCGGGAGGAATGAGCTAATGCCAGCAGGTTCACAGACAGGAGCACACCTTGATGAAGTAAGGGGGTGTATGTTTGGAAAGGGATGGATTCTTGGCCCCACTTTTTTAACAGTACCAGCCACTGAGAGGGCATTTGATTTACTTTTTTTCCCCCTGATTTACTTAGAGTGCGACTACAGAGGTTCCTGAGTACTTTCTCCGTGTGGCCCAGATGACTTTATAGTGGCGAAGATTTTAGCTGCCCTCATGATATAATGTATATAGAAGCATTATTACCTCATGTGTGCAGTGTTACTTTATTAACTTGGCACAAGCATGTTTCATGCTGAAGGTTATAACATATCTATTGGTCATATACTTAGAGAAATCTCAACACATGTAATATTATTGTATTACAGGTACCTATGGGGCAAATAGTAGTATGGTCACACAAAGGTGAACCCTACTTTGTTCAGTGGCAAGCCTATCTGCAGTGATCAGACTTGGATCTTGTGTTTCCATCCTGAAGAATGTCACTTACTCACATGAGCCATCAGCCAAAAACATGTTGACTGTGTGTGTGGTGAAGGGGCACTAATTTCCCCTAATCCCTGTGAATGGTTTTTAACATCAAGAGGTATTCCATGAAAATATAAATGTCAGTTTGGCATTCCATATTGTTTTTTAATGTTTATACTTCACAGGTCGGTTCTTAGCTAGAAGTGCCTCTCTGACTCCTCCCTTTTCCTGCCAAAGTCATCGATAAGACCGCCAACAAAAAATCTCTGCCTTCCTCGAGACTAACGGATCCCTCGACCCCTTGCAGACCGGCTTCCGAGCAAACCACAGCACCAAAACCGCGCTCTTCGCAGCTACCGACAAAATCAGGTCCCTGCTCGACAACGGGGATACAGCTGCCCTCATCCTCCTGGACCTCTCAGCAGCCTTCGACACCGTGTGCCACCGCACCCTGATACGGCGCCTCAGCAACACCGGAATCCAAGGAATCCTTGGAATGGATCATCTCGTTCCTCGCCGGAAGAACCCAGAGAGTCCGCCTCCCCCCCTTCTGATCCGCGGCCACCGAAGTCATCTGTGGCGTTCCTCAAGGATCCTCGCTCAGCCCCACCCTCTTCAACGTCTACATGAGCCCTCTCACAGCCATTGCACGCCAACACCACCTTAACATCATCTCCTACGCTGACGACACCCAGCTGATCCTCTCCCTCACCAACGACACCGCCAGAGCCAGCCTCCAGGAAGGTATGAAAGACGTCACGGAATGGATGAAGCTCAGCCGTCTGAAACTGAACAGAGACAAGACGGAAGTCCTCATTCTGGGACCATCCAACTCTGCCTGGGACAACTCCTGGTGGCCCTCTGCGCTGGGCACCGCCCCCAAGTCCACCGACCATGCACGCAACCTGGGCTTCATCCTGTACTCATCCCTCAGGATGACGAAGCAAGTCAACGCAGTCTCGTCATCCTGTTTCAACACCCTGCGCATGCTCAGAAAGATCTTCCGGTGGATCCCCACCGACACCTGGAAGACAGTCACCCAGGCCCTCGTCACCAGCCGACTAGACTACGGGAACACCCTCTACGCTCTACGCTGGAACCACAGCCAAACTCCAGAAAAGACTCCAGCACATACAGAATGCCTCTGCACGACTCATCCTGGACATCCCCCGGCACAGCCACATCTCTGCCCATCTGTAAGACCTGCACTGGCTCCCCGTCAGCAAGAGGATCACGTTCAGACTCCTCACCCACGCACACAAGGCTCTCCACGACATGGTCCCCAAATACCTCAACAGCCGCCTCACATTCTACACACCCACCCGCCAGCTCCGATCCGCCAGCCTCGCTCTCGCCGAATTTGCAAAGCACCACCGGAGGAAGATCCTTCTTCTACCTGGCGGCCTAGACATGGAACTCCCTCCCCACTCCCCTACGGCTGACCCAGAACCATCTATTCTTCAGGAAACAACTCACGACCTGGCTGTTCAAGCAGTAGCGACTCCTCTCCCTCCCAGTGCCTTGAGACCCTAATGGGTGAGTAGCGGTCTCAAAAAATTACTTGATTGATTGATTGATTGACTCCAGGTGTAAGCCCAGTCTTCATCAAACCAGGTTTTTGAAGAGAATGGGGAGTCCTATGACAAAGCATGGCACCTGGTGCTGTGTGAGGACATCTCATCACATTTTTGTGTATACCCAGAAGTAGATTGGTGTGAGGTGGAGCATTGGTTGATATACATAAATTGAATCTTTGGTCGCTTTGCTGTGTGAAAACTGCTGTGACTGGAGGCTAACTCACCCTTGAGGCCCCATAGCCTCTTGTTTCCTGCCATTGATACTTTCCAGGGTTTGTGTGTTTGGCTATAAGGTAAGAAAATGCCAACTTTCTGATAGTCTAATTTTCAAAATTGTAATTAAAAAACTGACTTCACCATAAGTTAGGATTTTCCATTGCAGTTTCAGAGATCGCAAACACTATGGGCCCGATTCACAAAGGTAAAGTGAGACAAAAATCTAACTTTACTACTTTTGGTACTCACAAAGGGAATTTACTACTAATAAATGCCCTTTGTGAATACCAAAAGTTGTAAAGTTAGACTTTCGTCTCACTTTACCTTTGAGAATCGGGCCCAAACTGGTTATTTGTACCCATTTCAACATTACACTTATAAAATGTAATAAGGTAACTCCAATGTTAACCTGTGTGAGAGGTAAGCCCTGCAGTAGTGAAAAACAATTTAAAACTTTTTTTACTACCAAATATGTAGATCTTGAAAGTACATGTCCTACTTTTTAGATACATTGCACCCTACCTTCTGGGCTGTCCAGGGCCTAAACTAGGAGTGGCTTATATGTATTAAAGGGAAGGTTTGGGTCTGGTAAAAGGTTTACTTTGTCTGGTCGAACTGGCAGTTTAAAACTACACACACCCAGGCTGCAATGGTAGGCCTGAGACACGTTTCAAGCACTAATTAAGTGGGGGGCACAATCAGTACTACAGGCCCACTAGTAGAATTTAATTTAAAAGTCCTGGCACAAGTAGTGCCACTTGACTGGGGTCTTACAGTAAATTCAATATTCCAATTGGGTATGAGCCAATCTAACATGTTTTGAGGGAGAGCACAAGCATATTGGCAATGCTGTGTATAGTCTTAAGGCCAGCAAAAAAGAAGTCAGCAAAAACAGGATGTCTGAAGGCAAAGAATTAAGGGAAACAACGCCTAAGATGCGAGGTCTAAAACAAATGCAATGATATAGGTCTTAAATTAAGAGTTGACAGTGGTAGCCTCGGATTGCCATCAGTCCACCTGGCAGGGCCACTAGTACCTCTATTTTTGATGTCATTTCCAATCCAGACTTTTTTTCTAGATTAAAAAAAAGCAAAAAACAACAGACTGATGTTGGGCTAAAGGTAATTAGACTGGGTTAAATGTATGATTTCATCATTGGGTGTATGAGGTAACTTGCACTATCCGACATCCAAATTTTCCTAGGAAACAAGGTTCCAAGCAACTGAAAATATTAGTGTGTGACTTGGTGGCATTCTAGGTGGATAATATTAAGTGGTGACTTAATAAACTAGTACTTTAAGTTGGGTGCACATGTGTATGCTTTATTTCCTACTTTTTATAGACATAACATGTTTTCCATATAACTCTAATGAAAAGACTTGAAAACACACACATGTATGTGGAAGCATAGACTAAACATTATTTCTCGTGTAGTTAGCCCATGTCATACACGTATGATATCCCTTGTCTGAGAAATATATGGCTCTACTCACAAAAAGTGAGTTTAAATTATGACATGCATAAATTAGACATTTATATGGTTATTAATTACAAGTGTCGAAAGCTAGGCTACCATCTACATGTTTATAGTCTAGGCATTACTGCATGCAACAAACAGTTGTGTATTGCATGTGCTTCCATTCAATTTGCTTTGTAATCAGTCATGCATGTGCTGTTATTTTAGTCCTAAAGCATGCTTAAAGAGTAGAAGGACTTTGAATGTCAGGCTTCAGTGTTTGCTGGAATTACTAGGGAACCATAGGAGTGCATGAAGAATGCTGTTATCAGTTGATTTTATACAAACTTCAGGTGTGAGCATGAAGACAGGATGATTGTACATGAAAACTTGTATCCTCATATATTTTAGTGGGAATAAACAAGTGTTGGGCTAACACAATTGACTTTGTATATAAGGGGCCAAAGTCTAAATCTACACAAGGAAATCCAGAGAAACATCAAAGTCCCCATCCCTCCAGTTAAAGAAGCAGCTCAATTAGTTTGTCTACAAGTGGTGACAAGGATCCACCAAGTAATTTGCCCAAAGCATTAACCTTCATGGATTAAGACTGCAACACTCACTCCGATGAATGTGTTCCTCACAGAAGATCTTTCTTCAGGGACTAAATCCAGTTTTCAGCTGAAAATAGCTAACCACTTTCAAAATGGGCCAGTGAGAGAAAACACCAGAATGCAGCATGCCTAGCTCAACAATATGTCAGCGTGCTTTTGTACAGGAGGGTCTTTAGGTGTGGTTATTTGCAGTTATAACATAATGAGAGTGCAGTGTGTGATCATATGCTGAGGAATAAGAGTGTGATCATATGCTGAGGAATAAAGACGTCTGTTACAGAGCTCCTTGTGTGGTGTATTCATTAGCATGCTCCTGGACTAGAGAGGACACTACAGGTTAAAGACTGTGAAGAATAGACACTGAATGGACCATAGGCCTTATATACCTTGCTCATGATGAAAAGTAACTGCTCCCATAGCTGCAGTATTCCTCCAATGTGTAGGCAATGTTAGTTTAAAATAAAAGGGGCTGAGCAGGCCATCCTTTGCATAGAGTCCAACTCACAATCTTCTGAAGAAGTTTGCTAGAAAGGCAATTTCTAAATTACACTAAGTTTGGTAGTGCTTTGCCTCAAAAGCAAAACCCTGTTTGGGATGGGTATGCTCAGACGTGAGTCCCATGCTCTCCACACCACTGGTGTCAAGCTATCCTTGCTGAAGACGGCTGATAGCCAGAAACCGGTCCTACGATGCTTGATTCCGGTCCAGGAAAGACATGTCTTGGCAGTTCGGGCTGGACTGTTCCCATGAGGCACAGGGTCAAGGCTGATTTGCATATGGCCATGTCTGAACTGGGGTGGTGTGGAGTGCAAAAAAAGATGGATTTAGGCCCAGATCTCTGTACTGGGATGAATGTATGACATTGTTCGGCATTCTGTCCATCAACTGTTATTTTTACACTTGTATAAGAACCTTTGTCATGCTCCTTTTCCATTGCCCTAAATACCAGTATGTCATCACTATAATTAAAAGCATGTGTGACAGGTTAATTATTCAATGTATAACAACCTGAAATATTTCTGCAGCTGACGACATTCCAAAACTCAACCATTTTGTATCTGAACAAACCAACATCAGTCAAAAAAGTAGTGTTGTACCACTGTCCTCTTCTAACTGGAGTTGATGATATCACTTGTTCAGGATAAGACGGGAGATGTCTTTGGCACTGTTCAGGTCAATGATCATGTCCACTATGTGTGGAGCAGGATGTCTTTCTCTCTCGATTGATTTGTTGGTTTGGTGCATATCAACACAGATGCACACTGCAACTCCACTGTCCTTTTTTGACACCACCACTACGGGCGAAACCCATGGTGAAGGACAAGTGGAGCACTCAATGATGCCAGGCTTCAACCGTTCTTTCTCAACGACTTGTTGCAAATGAAAAGTAAAACTACCATGCTACTGGGCAACAGGGCGAATGTTCTCATTAATATGAAGTTTCACTTTCAATGTGGAGTGGTGTGGCTCACTGGTTACAGGCGGCAGACCCAGAAGCAGAGGACGGCCCGGGACCAGGGTTCAATTCCCGACGCGGCAGGGTCGTGGACCAGGGTCAGCAGACTCGATAATTCTCGCCTCTGTGCCTACTCTAACCAGGGATCACGCTCGGCAACTCTGGGCATTAGCTTGCCTCATCTCCACAACGGCCACCCACATACGCCGGGGATGCCTGGTTTCACCTTGGAGATACTCAGTAGGGACCATCTCACAGAGAAAGCCAGGACTGGTTCCCCAGCGGTCTACAGTGTGGAGATACCCCATGTGGGGTGATTCAGGCGCTTTACAATACAACATTACATTACATTACAATGTCTTTAGCCTTCCTAGGAAATGAAACAACAACAGGAACTGACTTACAATTTCAGATTGAGTGTGGCGATTGTAACTTTGAGCTCCCAGTCTCATGTCAGTAGCAGTAGCAAAACTGAGTAAACATGCCCTGGACTAAGGATCAGATGTACGATCTTTTGATTTGGCAAGTCTCTAAGTGCTATATTTTTTGCAACTCGCAATTAGAGACTCGCACAATCAAATGTACTAATGTGTCTGGGACACATTTAGTGATTCCCAAATGACCTGCCTTATTAAGTTTCATGAGGAAGGCCATAATTTGCGACCTATTGTGAATGGACGATACTCATAGGGATAATGGCCGGCTGGGGTCAGCAGACCACCATGTCTGTTACTGTTTTTTCAATAAAGCAGTTTTTTTTAATGCAGTATGTTTTCCTTAAAGGAAATGTTGATGCATTTAAGAAATAAAAATGAAACATTACGGTTTCATTTTTTAAGAGCAGGCAATGGTTTGTGGGACCACTGCCTGCTCTTCAAAAACATATTTGCTGCCAATCATAAAGGGGAAGGGGTTCCATGCAGACCCCTTCCCGTTTACGACTGGCTTACCACTGATTTGAAATTGGTGGTAAATGTGATTGTTTTGTGACTGCATTTGCTGTTGCAAAACAATCTTACATTTCCCTGCAACTCGCTATTAGGAATGGACGCCCTTAGCATGCCCCTTCCTAATAGTGGCTTGAAAAGCCTACTTTGCGAGTTGGTAACAGGTTACTGATTTGCAAAATATGTTTTGTACATGCTACAATCCTTTTTAGTGGTCTCAAAAGTGGCAATTTCCCATTTGCGAACTCTAAACATGGTCATACATCTGGCCTCAAGTTCCTAGATGAATGTGAATTGCTGCTTGCACTGATAGTGGTTAATGTCACATTGTTGATTGTGAGTCGCCCTTGATCTGCAAAAAAGGAGAAGCAGCCCATGTGTATAATTTTGTGTTTTAAGCGTTGAGGCATGGCACAGGAGGCAGGTAATTGAACTTCTGTATTTGTATTTGTATAAAGTATTTAAAGAGTGCACTGTGACCAGGCTGGCATCCTGGTGCTAATTTTGCTAAAGTCATGGTAAAAGGCAGGATGGCGGAATAAGAACAATAAGGAGGAGAGGGAAGCAGTCCTCCTAATCAATGTTATTTTGTGAAAAGCCAGGTTTTAAGGGCTTTCTTAAACTTAAACAAATCAGTCTAAAATATAAGTTGAGATGGTAACTTATTCCAAATCCGTGCAGCTTTAATGGAAAAGGCATGCCCTTCTTGATGCATTCTACTGAATCAATGTTCTTCAACAAGATTAGATGCAGCTGAACGCAGCAACCTTCCTGGAGTGTATTTCCTCGGTCTGGTCTGCAGTGGCTCTGGGCCCTTAATGTGGAGGGTTTTGAAAACAATACAAAGGGATTTTAAAAGGATCCTCTGCTTAATGGGCAATTAGTGAGATTCCTAAGAGTACTAGAGGTGGGAGAATTCCGGGGTCTCTTTAACGTCAGTTTGGCTGTAGTAATCTGAACTCAGATTATTCGGGGTTCCCAAAAGAAGGGCATTACCGTAATCCAGCCTACTAAACACTAGGGCCAGATGTATGACCCACCAATTTGCGACTCCCAAATTGCGTTGCATTTGCGACTCGCAAATTGGGATGTATAACAATGTCTCAGACAGTGTTAGCGAATCCTAATGGGGTCTCAAGTTGCATGCCTCATGAATATTAATGAGGCTGTCGCAGTTTGCTACCCCTATTAGGAATGGCTAACATCCCAGGGATGGAGGCCTGCTGGGGTCAGCAGAACTCCATGTCTGGGACTGCTTTTAAATAAAGCAGCCTTTTTTCTAAAAAAATTGATGCCCGTTTCCCTCAAAGGAAACAGAATGCATTGAAAAAAGAAAAATGAAACTTCTCGGTTTCATGTTTTTAAGGGCAGGCCGTGGTCCCTGGGAACACTGCCTGCTCTTAAAAATATTTTCTCACATACTCACGAATGGGAAGGGGTCCCATGGGACCCCTTCCCATTTGCGAATGGTTTACCACCTATTTGAAGTAGGTGGTAAACTGCAAGTGTTTTGCAGCCACAAATGCGGTTGCAAAACATTTGTACATGGCATTGAGTCTTGCTATTAGGAAGGGACACCCCTTCCTAATAGCGGGAATCGCGAATGCTATTTTGCGAGTCAGTGACTCGCAAAATAGCATTTGTGCAGGCCATTAACCCTTTTTGCGGACGCAAACGGGAGGATTTCCCGTTTACAGCAGTGTATATATGTATGTGTGTGTATGTATATGTATATATGCGTGTGTGTGTACTATTTACAAAGCTGCGCTAAATCGGGACAGGCCAGACATAAAAGTAAGGCGAAAGTCTTTAGTCCTATCTTCACGTCCGGCCTGTCCAGGTTGTCCCTTCTTAACATCTGGTCACCCTAATGTATTCATTCCAATATTAGCACATAAAGCATTCATTGCACACTTATAAGTCTCCGGCATACATTTTCATTAGATGTGCTTTCCACCTATCTACTAATGTGCAGACATAAAACTATGCTTTTTAATCTATCCGTGTGACTGTAAAACACCCCGTGGGTACAACAGTCGCCACATGAGTCAAGCATGTGCCCCTTCACCCCACGAGATGGGTTTAATAGAAACCGACAACCAGGAGGGTTGATTTGCACTACCAGCATCACGAAGATGCAGGCAAGGAATGAATGTTCTTGCCTTAATGTGACAATGTGCCTTAGTGTTTGAAGACTCAGTTGGCATTTCGTGTAACCCTTATTAAGCAGAGAATAGATGTTCGCATGAAATGTGGACGTGACGAGTCAGGAGTATTATGTGGCTTATTCATGAGGGCATAGACAATGTCTTTTGTGCTAGCTAATAAGCAAGCCTTCTAATTATACATACCATTAGATGTAGGACATATTTGACACGCTGTATTTATAAATCACTCAGTCTTTTAGGGACAATAAAAGCTTTGAAGCTAAACCCTGCGCCAGACAAAAACCCTTCTTCGTTTTTATTGCCATTCTAAAAATCCGTGGCCTTTTAAATAATTCAGGTTTATTCATGAACAGGAATGAGTTACAACAGTCTCCTACTGCTCAGGGTAATCCACGGTGATTTCAAAAAGCTACCGAGTATCAGAAGAAAACATAACACTTTAGCAAACTATCTAGAAGGCAAAGCTTAGGAAACAAGCCAAGTTTCAAGTGCAGAAGGGGTAGGAAGCCGAGGTGGGTTGTGGGCAACATCAGCTCCAAAACAACTTCATTTTATAAAGCTTAGAATAAAAAGTTACCATCATAAATAAAGTAAATGGCCATCAAAGCTGTCCATATGTGTGCGTTAGGCGGAGCTATTATCGCCGTGACCGACACCTGTGTCTTCGACCTTGGGCGCAGATGAGAATTCTTGGTCAACGTCAACGGCAGTTAAGAGACAACAAAACAATATACCACATACACGTCAATTTGGTGCAGTGCAATTTTCCGTTAATATTTAAACCAACTCACCAAAGGAAAGATTGAATTTACATCGATCGAATAGAACAAATGTGTGTTTAGGCAGCAGGCAGTCAATGCAAATGCAATTTTTCTAAATTTATTTGCAAAATGAAATGTTTTTCAGCTCTACCTACAAATCTAGTACTTCAAGCATCTCTCTCGTTCTAAGCGGTCTCAATCTACGACAGCGGACTTTTATGGACGTGAAAAGTGTATGGTTTATAAATAAGGCAATCCAAATGTAACTTCTAACTTCCTCTTTTCTTGGTGCATCGAAAAACCCCATGTGTGAAACGAAATAACAAAAACAGTAACATAAACCCAAGAGCTAACTACATCAGTTCCTCTTTTCCTTCACACATTTCTGCGTGGCATGTTTGCTCTGTCCCAAGGTAGCAATTGTTTTCAATTTCATCCAGACCTTCACATCTCTGCCAGTTGCCTGATTGGTTGAAAATGGTACTAGAAAAAAACAAAAGTCTTTTGTTAGAATCGTTCCAAGGGTGGGAAAATACTCACTGAGGGATTTGTGTTTAATTAAATCAGGACTCCCCTATAGTAACTGGCCAGGAGAATCTGTAATTTTTTAACAAAAACGAAAGCTCATGTTATGCACATTTAAAAGCACGTTAAGAACTGTCATTGTTGGGGGGGCGTGGCTTGCGCGCCGCTTCAGTATGGCGGGTCGCGCTTGAGCTCCGAGGCGAGTTTAGCCCGGTGAGCTATTTTCTCCGTTTCCTAGCTGCCCCGAGTGGCGGAAAAGGCAGACCACAGCAGCGGAACATGCAGGGAACTGCTTGACGGAGGTTTCCTGCTATTTTGGGCACCGGCTGCTTCATTTATATTTCGACCTCCTGAGACGACCTTCTCTCCTCACGGACGGCCGCCATTTTACCGCTCTTGACGCTGTCACAGTTTCTCCTCAGAAGCGCAGCTGTGGCTACATTCTTACAGTTTGAAGTGGATTTCCAGGTCGTTTCGTCTATGATGCCTGCAAGTGGTAACAGTTATTACTTTTTTTTTGTTATTTTCTTGCTGCTTGGCTGGAATTAAGCTGTCCACGCACTGTTTCTTTCAGTGCAGTTCTCTCATGTAGGTGTAGGTCTTTTTTTTCTACGATCTCATTACAGTGCTCCCCTGCTCTATTGTAGCTATTTGATATTTTGCTACATGCCTGCCCTGCATATTAGTCCGCCGATATTAATAAAGTAGCGCCCATTGAGCTCAGTCTACTATATCTTTTTTGATACAGGCTGCGCAGCTTTCCCTCCTCTTAAGTGGTTATATACTTTCTTTTGGAGACTGTTCCTTCATGGCTGCAAATATGGGTCGCACCTTGACCAACAAAGACTCCAAAGATACTGGAACGTCGCTAAAAAGACCTAAGTCAGGGTCTCCTACACCTGAGTCTTCTCAGTCAGACACCACTTCCACATTGGACACAATTCTGGCGCGCCTCAATGAAGTGCATGATATTGCGCAGTCAACGAAAACTAACACGGATTTATTACAAGTGGAGATGTCTGCTATCAGGAGTGACTTTAAAGCCCTCTCTCTGCGTGTTTCTGCTACTGAATCACGAATCAGTGGTGCTGAAGATGGTATACAAAAACAATCCAGATCCCTCAACCACTTAGAGCGTTCAATGGCGGCTTTGCGCAGAGACCTCACTGAGCAGGAGGACCGTAATCGTAGATCTAACCTACGTATTTTTGGCCTGCCGGAAGATTCAGAGAAATCATCTTCCTCTATGATAGAGTTCCTTTCCCATTGGATTCCAGATACCTTACAAATCTCATTCACCAGAGACTTTGAGATAGAAAGAGCACACCGTGTTCCAACGTTTCGATCCAAGACGGCAACCCAGCCAAGAGCAATCATTTTTAAGCCATTGCGGCATCAACATACTGAACTGATTCTCTCTCATATGCGCAAAATTAAACAAGTCATCTGGGATGGACACCGGATCTCAATTTCTCAGGACTTTGCCAGAGACACGGTTATAAGGAGGAAAGGCTTCTTAAATCTTCGGAAACGTCTTTCTGAGATGGGTATTCCTTTTTCATTTTCTGGTCCATCGAAGTTCCGCATTACTTATAAAGGACGTTCCAGAATTTTCGATGAGCCGGCTGACCTATCTACGTTCCTGGACAACCAACTGGAGATAGAGATGGAGATTCAGAAAGCGACCTCGCAGCCCACCGGTGCTTCGGGCACTTGAACTGTCTCCTTTCCTTTATTGATATATTTTTACGTATGCCTGGTGCTTTGTTCTCTCTTGTTCTGCTTATCGGTTGTTCTTCTCTTTCAAGTCTGTTAATGGTATTTTTCTATTCTTCATATTCATCTCTGTTCTAGTCGTCTTTCTTGCATTTCTATTTTTACTTGTTCGTTCTTTCTATAGTTCTCCTCCTACAGGTATTTCCAAACACATTTGTTTTTCTTTTCTCTTTTCATAGTTTCTTCTCACTCTCCTTTTTTATTCCGGTCCCTGTTTTTTTCCTTGTTTTGCTCTCTTCTTTTATTTATCATGCCTTTTTGTTTGGGTCCCTGTCTCTCATCTTCTCTGAAGTTTCTTACCCGCATTCTCGTTAATCTATTTTCTTATCTATTGTCCTTCTTTGTTCTCTCTATGTATTTCTTCAACATTTGTACTCCTCTTTATATTACTAGTCATTTTCTCTCTTTCTCTATATTCCTACTCTCCTGTTTTACTATAATTCTTCTCCCTTCCTTCTCTACTTTCTTTCTTTTGTGTCTCAGCTTCATAATTTAGCCATATACAGTTATAGCTTGTTCCTTAAGTATGTCATTCTTTTTTAGATATGCATTTCTACCTTACATTTATCTCCTGTTTCGGATTTACCTCATATAATTAGTGTATTAGTAATATTTTCTTAATAGTGTTTATTATACATATATCTCTCGCTAAGGTTTTGATATGTTCATTTGGGTGCACTAATCTCGTCATTATTGCTTTTCATATTTGATATATATGATATCTTTTCTACTTTTCTTTTTCTCTATCTATATAACTTGCTATTTTCTATCAGTTCTTTTCTCATACATCCCTTTTTTTTTTTTTCTTCTTTTCTTGCTTCTGTCATTCATCCTCAGAGTATAGTCATTTACAGTTATTGCTTGTTCCTTATTATGTTGTTAGCTTTTTAAATCTGTATTGTATTCGCTTCGCAGTTATCTACTGTTTAGACTTTATCTCTCATACTCACGCGGTTTCTTATTTTTTTCTACTAATGTTGCTTATTTTAGATATTTCTCTCGCTAGATTGTTTTATTCTATGCTACAGTGTAGTATTCTTTTCATTATCAGTTTTTATTATTTCCAGTATTATGATGTTCTGCGATATTATCTGTTCCTTGGTAACAGTTCCGATATTCCTGCTATCGGCCAAGGTATTTTAGTGTTGGGCTACTGTTTTTACCCACTTATGCTCCTAGTACGGGTCCTTTGCTCGCCTCTTCCACGTTCTCCCTTGCATGATGTTGGTCTTTTTTAGGCCTCCCCTACTGCTCTCTTTCTCTCCTCTTTCTCCTCTCTTTTCATCTCTTCTTTCTCTTCCTTTCTCTTGGTCCTCCCACATGGATGCTCCCCCAGTGTTTCTTTTCCTTAATGGTTGTTCCCTTGTATTTCTGACGTTGGTTCTTTTTCTACTATCAGTCTCGTCTTCTCTTTACCCCTCTTCTTCTACATGTCGGGTTTAAATGTGCTATCCCTTAATGTTAAGGGCTTGAATCACCCGGTGAAGAGGTCGAAGATTTTGGATTACTGTAAGTCTCTCTCTGCAGATTTGGTTCTTTTTCAAGAGTCCAAGGTCGCTAATAGAGAAGCGTTGTTTTTGAAGAAAGATTGGGTTTCGGATGTTTCCTGTTCTGATGCCTCTGGCAAGCGGAATGGGGTTGTCACTTTAGTTTCGAGAAAATCTGGCTTATCAATACTCTCTTCCGATCATGATTCTGATGGTCGGTGGTTGTTATCTAAATTATCGGATGGTCAGCACGATTTATATGTTATGAATATCTATGCCCCGAATGTAGATGATCCGGCTTTTTGGAAATCCGTTACCAAAAAATTACATGACACTCCACACGCTGGTAATCTTATTGTTGGTGGCGATTTTAATTTACCAATGGACCCTCTCTTAGACAGAAATTCCTCGTTTCAGTTTCGCCCTCCTAAATCCCACAAACAAATGCTTAACATGTGTTCCATCTCTCATCTTCACGATATCTGGCGTCTCCATAATCCCACTGGCTGTGATTTTTCTTTCTTCTCTTCGCCTCACTCCTCCTTTTCTCGTATTGATTATCTCCTCGTTCATTCTTCTCTTGTTTCATCGTCTACCTCTCCGCTTATTCACCCTATTTTGGTCTCTGATCATGCTGCGGTCACTTTTACGCTTTCATCCTTTGCCCCTAAATCACGCGCGCGTTCCTGGAGGTTGAACACTGAAGTCTTGTATGACCCTCCTCAGGTTGCTGAATTTTCTAAGGCTATAGATACTTTTTTCCGTGAAAACGAGGGATCTGTCTCTTCCCCAATCGTCTTGTGGGACTCCTTTAAATGTACTTTCCGGGGTCAGGTCATTAAATGTATGTCTAGACGTAATTCAGCTATTAAGAAGGAGCTCACAGATCTGTCAACTGAAATCAAAACTCTGGAAGCTTCCTTAAGGCATTCTAAGGATCCGATCTGCTTACAACAAATTAAACTACTAAAATACAAATACAATACCATTGTCACCAAGAGGGCTCATATTGGTATCCAAGCACAAAAGTCCAAGAAGTTGCTATTAAAGAATCGGGCTGGCAAACTTCTAGCGGCTACATTAAAATTTCAAGATTTCTCGTTTAAGTCTTCGCAGATCTCTTCTATTACGGACCACACCGGCTCTAAACGATTCCAAACAGGAGAAACACTTGAAGTGTTTCGTGACTTTTATAATAAATTATATACCCCTTCTAACCAATCCTCTTTTGACCACTGTCGTGATTTTTTAAAATCGGTTCTGATTCAATCGGTCTCTGAGGAGGATCGTTCCTTTCTAAATAAACCTATTTTCCCCGAAGAAATAGTGTCTGCGATTAAGGCTACTCGTTCTGGGAAGGCTCCGGGCCCTGATGGCTATCCAATATTATTTTATAAAACTTTTCTCCCTTCGCTAGTCCCTAAGTTACAATCGGTCTTTGATTCTTTTGTTAAAGATGGATCTGTCTCTGGCACGGCTGCTGAAGCCACCATAGTTGTACTCCCGAAAGAGGGAAAAGATCATTCGGACCCTAAAAACTTCCGACCTATTTCTCTCCTTAACATGGAAGCAAAGATTTTTGCTAAAATCCTGGCTAAAAGATTAGAATCCTTTATTCCCCATCTTGTACATCCCTCCCAAACAGGTTTTGTAAAAGGACGTCTTGCAAGGGACAATATACGCACATTCTGCCATATTATTGGTGCTGCCAAAAGGTCTCAGCTTCCTGCAGCGGCCTTGGCCCTTGATGCGGAAAAGGCCTTCGACAAGGTCTCTTGGCCTTTCCTTCGCGCTGTCTTATACGCGCATAACCTCGGAGACTCTTTCATTAATATGGTTATGTCTTTATATTCCCAACCTAAAGCTAACATTAGAGTCAATGGTGCTACGTCTTCGTTTTTTGATCTTCGCCAAGGCACGAGACAGGGCTGTCCCTTATCCCCACTCTTATTTCTATTATCTATTGATCCTCTTCTTCGTTTGATTGACCTACACCCTAATATTAAAGGTTTTTCTTTTGGTTCTCACTGTCTCAAAACTGCCGCATATGCGGACGATGTTCTTATTTTCTCGGATGATATCGCCTTGGCCATCCCTGCTATTTCCGACACCATTTCCTTGTTTTCAACGGTCTCGGGCTATACCCTAAATAAAGATAAGACGGAGATGTTTCCTCTGAATGCCTATTGTTTTCCTGCTCATATGGGCTCGGCTGGCTTTAAGTGGCAGTCTAATCATCTGAAGTACCTTGGAATTTATTTCTGTTCTACTCTTCATGCCACCGTCACTTATAATGAATCTCAGACTCTCCTCAAAGTGCGTCGTCTTTTGGATTCGTGGTCTCCAAAACATATTTCTTGGTGGGGTCGCTTACAAACTCTAAAAATGATGATCACGCCGATTATTAACTTTGTTTCCTCCATGCTTCCGCTTAAATTATCTGATTCCTTTTTTCGAGAAATTGATGGTCTGACTTCTAAATTCCTGTGGAATAACAAACGAGCTCGATTAGCGTATAAATTCTTGCGTCGACCTCCTGATATGGGAGGGTGTAACTTTCCTGATTGGGAGAAATACCAAATTGCCTTCTTGGCCTCTCAGGGAGCTTTTTGGTTTTCTCCTCCAACTCGTCATGTTCCCTCTTGGCTACTCATTGAACAGGAATTGGCTTCTCCTCTACCTATTGCCTCTTTCTGTACTACATCTACGTTACATATTCTGTTTTCCCGTTCTATCATTATTGATACCATTACTGCGATCAAGAAATTAGATAGAAAGGTGGCTATTCCCCTACATAAAACTAGGTGGTCATCTATTTGGAGAAACTCCAAAATTAAGCTTAATATTTCTCCCACTCTCATGTCATACTGGGCGGAAAAGGGAATCTCTCTTGTTCAGCATCTGTACAGTGACTCCGGTGATCCATTACCTTTCTCTTCCTTGGCTCTCAAACACTCTTTAACAAATCTTGACTTTTATACCTTTCTTAAAATCAAAGTAGCTGTTTCTAAAGTCCGTCTTCACCCCTCCTCCTCCACCATCTCTCTTTTCCACATTTGGCTCAAATCTGGTCATGTTGCCTCCAAAATATATACATTTCTGTCATCTGCCTCGCTTCCCGCACAGACGGTTGCGCAACAAAAATGGTCACGCCATTTTGATCACAACATCACGGACCAAATTTCGTCCGAAGCTTGGCAATCTATTGGTAAATTAGCTCTCCGTAATAAAATAGCTCCTTCCTTAATGCAATCTAAGTTTTTCTCGATCAATCTCCTCCATTGGACGCCTGTGCGTCTTCATTCGCTCAACCTTAAGGATGATGATCTCTGTTGGAGCTGCGGTTTGGTGGCGGGTGATTTTCCTCATATGTTTTATCATTGCTCCTTACTTAAATCTTTTTGGGACCTCATTCAGAAACACTTATCTCTTATTTTTAACATTGACCTCCAACTTTCCTTTCCTTTAATTTTACTAGGTCCCTTGGCTGCTCCTATTCCTCTCCCTTTAGACCCGTTGGAATTACAGTTACTAGATCTTCTCTTGACTGTAGCGGTAAAAATCATTCTTATGGAATGGAAATCCTTTGCGTCTGTCTCTTATCATACGTGGTGGGCGTGGGTTTCCTTTTTACGCAGTGCTCACACCTCGGTTGATCAAGCACACCTTTCGCCTTCCATTTCTAAAGGGGTCTGGACAGCCTTGGACGATTATATGGAGTTGTCCTCGAAAGGGTTGGTCCCTCAGTTCCCTTTTGATTTGTCTGTCTAATTGTTGTCTATTTTTTCTTGTTCTACACTGGGCCAGTCCTGTGGGAATCCTTCTTCTTCTTCTTATTTCCTCTTTCCTGTCCTCTCTTCCCTTTCATCTTTCTTTTGCTTCTTTCTCTTCTTTCCTCCTTTCTTTCTTTTCTTCTGCTATCTCCCTTGTCCCCATCCTTAAATCAGAAGGTGATACATTTGTTTAGCGAATGCTAATGGTCGAGTACATGTTTGTATTTTTCTCTTGTGTCAAAATGTATCACTTATATTGTATTTGGTTTTATTATTGATATCATTATCTCTCTTAATAAAATCTTCTTGAAATCAAAAAAAAAACTGTCATTGTTGCATGTTCAACAGACTTACAATAAAATGTTTTGAAAGTTGACACCCTAGGGCCTAGGGCAATTTGCGGACTTCAGAAAGTCCACTAGTCTAGTTCCAGCCAGAACACTTTAGAAGCCAAAGCCCCTCTGGGTTAATGTGCTCAAAAGTGATACTATCTACCCCTTTCGCCCATCTACTCAGCTTAGTAGATAACGCTGGAGTGAATGGCTTCCATAGAGATATTAATTGTGGAGCAGATGTACTACGGGTACATGCCTATATTGTTTGAGGTACCTAACTACAGATAACTTTGGATGGAAGGGAAGAGTTGGAAGTTCTACATAAGTGGTTCTTGATATTCCTTGTGATATTAAAATAAAAACAGCAATGGGAGAAAATGCATTACAGAAATGTCCAATGTTCATCAGATACCCTACCAAAGGATACCAGACATACTAACATTACCAACTTGCAGACAATCACTTAGACAATAAACATGCATTATCATCCCATAACTGAAACACTTGTAAAACCAAATCAATGTTCCACATAGTGAAGTACCTAGGCCGTATCTGATTCCCCACAACAATCTGCAAACCAAAAGGTGTTCCCCCACAGGTTTCTCATTACCTTTTTATGTGCTACTGACAATGCTGCTCTGTAATCATTATCCGCCCTGTAAGACCTTTGTCCAGCTGCTAAGGATGCCGAGAAATTTAACACTCCTGTGACATCTGATTACACAGGATTAATACCCTATTTCTCACACCAGCCACTCAATACGTCCCAGACTGATCTGCAGGCTTTGACTGTGCCTTGACCTATATACACAGAATCAATGTCCGAAAGCCCTGTCATGTCTATGAACATCCGGAAACGCTCCATGCCACTAGGCTCAGCTTGCCCAGGAGGAGACTGTGAGTCTAATAATAAGAGCTCTTCAGAATATGAAGGAAGGTTGGCAGCTGGCTATGACAATGCCTCAATAGCTCTGTCAGAGCTGGATACTCCTTCAGAATGGTGCAACCACCATTACCACCATTGCTCTGAGCTAAACACCTGGAGATCATGGCACGGGTGGACAGCATAGTGATTCCCACCAGACCAGTCTAGGAGAACATTTTTTTTTGCTAAAGCCTCTGGACCCACTTTCTAACTGAAGAATTTCCTTTCCTGAGCTAGTCTTGAGACAAATAAATGTATATTCAATAGACTCCAAATTTCATTCAGGGTTCTTAAAACCTTACAATCTAAATGCCATCCACTGCTGTAGTAGAGGTTGCTTGAGTACCAGTCCACCACCATCTTGGATAGTCCAGGAAGATACTTTACTATCAATGATATCCCATGCTGGAGAAAAACCCTTCCCAATGCCCAGTCTATCGTTTGGACCGGGTTTTTGACCTTGCTTCCCCAAACTTGTTTAAATCCTTAAGTTCATTCAGATTGTCAATGTGGAGAAGAACTGCACATTGTACGCTGTCTCTTGGCAGGCTCTGGATTGTAAAGGAGCCTGCAAGAAGCTCTAAACAATTTCTGTGCATTGATGACTCGTTGTACATAGTGTCCAGTCAAGATGGTGCCACGCCTCGCCTCACCATCTATAGAGGCTTGCATCTGATTCTAATACTAGATGTGGGCTTAAAGGGAAGATAGCCAATTTGTTCAAGGTGTCTATGTGGCTTAACCATCAATTCAACTCTCCATGGGCTAAACTCTGAGTAACTCAAGCCCCTTGTTAAGAGTCTTATCTTTCGGCGCTTTGAATAGGCAATGAGAGAATGACCTTGCTAGGTGTCTGAGTGAAATCTGTGGCTAAGTTAACTTCACCCTTAATTATTTTCTGATCATTTTTAACTTTGAGTCTAGAAGCATCAACACTCCTTTGTACATGTTCACAAGGAACCTACAAAAATCGAATCTCCTTTAGAATATACAAGGCCTGATATACAGTTTTGTGGATGGAATACTCCATCACAAATGTGCCAGATATCGCATCCGCTGATTTACAAGTGCCGTAAGAGATAACGCACTTACAATATGGAGGATGGTATATCCCTCACAATTGTGATGGAATATCCCATCCGACAAACTCTGAATCAGACCCCAAATCTGACTTTTCTATATTATAAATCCTAGACTTTAGATTAGATCTATTGCTGCCTGTACCTGACTCTGTAAAATATCATTTTGCTGACCCAGAATAATCATATGGTCCAGATGTTAGCACTGGATGTGCCACACAGTGTGTTACAAAGTAAAAAATGGCTCCCATCCTGCCACTGTATCCTTGAAGGGCGATTTTAAACTGCTAGTTCAACTTTGTCATTTAAGCAATGGCAAAGCCCTCACTTCCTTTAACAAGATGTGTATGTCTCCCCCAAGGAAGGCATATGGAGCCCTAGGGTGGGAAGCTGTTTCTTATTAAGTAAGACATGTACGTTCCTAACAGCTAAACCTCCAAATTGTCTTTTTTGCTGTGGAAAAGTTAGTTGCCCCATTGGCTAACACATACCTACCGGCTGAACTCTCAGCCCAGCTAACTTCTGAATGGGTCTACTAAAATGGGTACTTTAAGGTATCAAATGAATCATGTTATTAACCTCCCTTGATGCCCACATCAAATTTAATATCACTTTTAAGGAAAGGCTACTTTAAGAAAGTTGCCACTCTGCTGCACAGTTTGTCCTGTGGCCTCACACAGTTGCAAGCAACCAGACAGCCATCTGTTCTCCAGGGATTCTTGTGAATGACTCCCAGGCTCAGGAACAATATAATCCTGCTACAGGGAGAGGTGTTACCTCCCCCTTACAGGAAGTCTCTCAGGGTGTTGGCACAAAAGGCGATCTTTTAAAGCAGAGCAGCCTTAGGTAGACAAATGGCAATCACACTCCTGAGTTCCTGCCATTTTTACAGGTCTACATAGTGGAGAAACCAGTGGCCAAAACAGTTTCCCGGTGGGTAAGTAGCCCACCGATGTCCATACCTCTAAGATGGGCTACCAAGCTTCTAACATCCAAGACAGGGTTTCAACATCTTGAGAGTGAGTAGTATAGTGCACTCTGGGATTGCTAGATGTATTACTGACATAATATTGATCGTAACAATATTGAGATACAGAAATATCGATAACAACCACGGCCACTGTGGGGCAGCAAAGACAGGAATCGCCAGGACCACTCAACCCCAACTCTTACATGCGGCCGCGGCCAGAAAACTCAGGGGCCGCCATGGGCGGCAAAAGGTCTTGCTATGCCACTGCATTCACTATTTACTTTGGAGAGGTAATATTTACTATTCCCACTCCAGTCTGTGAAACAGTAGGAATAGTTTTGGACTTTGGAGGGGTTACAACATTTACTATTCCCACTTCGATCTATGCAGCAGTAGGGAAAGTGTTGGACTTTGGAGGGGTAACATTTACTATTCCCACTCCAGTCTGTGCCACAATAGAGAAAGTACATCACTTAATGTACATTCTATTTTTGTAAGATAACCCTATTAATTTACAATAAAGATTAAATGTTTAATATGAACTGTATTAGTTAATCCAAAAAAAGTAAACACATAAGAAATAATTAAACAATTTAAATGATTACTAAACAGGTTAATAATTAATAATCAATTTAAAAAATATATATTTATTTCTTAATTAACTTACCACACTGTACCCCCACAAAGCTAGCAGCTCACACCTAATATATAACTAAACTAAATACGTGTAACACAATTAACATAATTAATAATAAATTATGTGCTGATACATTAATAACTAATTTTTAATTATTCAATTATTACTTAACCTCCTAGCATATATTCCTACAAATCCAGCAGATCACACCTGATATAAACCTTAAAAATATATAATGATATCACAATTGACATAATTAATACTCAATTAAATAATTATCAATAAACTAAGAATTAAATGTTTATTATTTAATTAATATTACTTAACTTTCCACCTTATACCCCTGCACACCCAGCTGCTTGCCCTTAATATATAACTTAGCAAATATAGTTAGTACACAATTAACATAATTAATAATCAGTTAAATAATTAATAATCAATTAATAATTCATTGTAATTAACTTCCCTCCCTACAACCCTAAAAACTTAGCAACCAGCTACAACACTATAAATTACCATTAACAATTACATTAAAAATGAAAAATTACGTAAAATGACAAACTATATTTAAAAATATTATTAACTGGGGGGGTGAACTGCGTACACATGTATTTTCTGTACCTTGATGCCAATTTTGGGGAGGGAATGTATTGTTTATTCTGTTGAAACAATAAAGTTTTTTTTTTCTTCACCCTTAAAAAAAAAAATATTATTAACAATGATACAAATAATAACACATGAAATTAATATATGAACTAACGCACATAAAGATAATTAAACTATATTATTGAAAATTATGTTAACAAGAACGATATTCTTGACAATTATATTACTTACATTAAAAATTGATATTCTTGACAACGATATCCCTGCATCACAATAGTTTTCTATCACAAATGTTTTCTGATATTTCTGTAGCTCGTTATTTAAAACCCAATATTTTTTCCAATTACCTGCTAGATGTCCCTTATAGCCAAAAGATGTCATAGGGGTGGAGGGGGGTCCTGATAGCCCATTGGGTAGTGACTCCATCATCCCCAAGGGTACTTTTAGGGCATAAATATAGCACCATTGGCACCCTGTACCTCAGATAATGACTGAACTAGAGAAAGTATGTTTTGCAAACAGTGGGTAAGGCGGGCCAGTGGTCACGTATAGGTTCCTTTTTTTAAAAAAAGGAAAGGCAATTGAAAATAGGTTCCATATGTTTTTAATCAGGACTCTTTAATTTTTAATGTGAGGAAATGTAACAATTATAGCATACAACAACCTCCAAACAGTATCGTAGATATTGCAATACATTTTTTCATCGCAGTATATCAGGATATTTTTCAATATAATAATATTTAAATCCAGTGCTCACAGGTAAGTGAGAAAAAGGTGCTCTAGGGGGTGATAGAATAGAATAGTAAAAACATGCAACTCTTAAAAAACATAACATTGCACTCCTAATAATTAATATATCTAATTAAAACAGGAGTTTAATATACTTATGAGATTGACGGCGTTTCGATCTCAAACATTTGAGATCATCTTCAGGATAGGTGTGTGATCACCTGATATCATGGTGCAACCATGCAGAGTGCGGTCTTACACACTGTGACCCAAGCTGAGTTTGAATCTTGATGTCCTAGTTAGGGATCACAAGCGGATGAGATCCGGGCCTCAATGAAGGGTAAACACACATATTGTTTAAGACGCTGTTAGGTGAAGAGCGTAGAGCCGATCATCTGGGAATAAAACCTAGGGACCGCCTAGCGTTTCACTTTAGGGAAGAAGATTCAAGGGGGCGTCTACCAGATTGATTCTATAACAATTGATTTGACTGCTGGGCCTGAGTTTCCACCGGTACGCTTCTCTTCGAAGTGAGGATCTTTTTTTTCTTTTCATTTTCTTCTAATCTAGAAAAATTTGCTAGATTCAGTACCTCCACCAAGATGAACTCTGCTCCTTCCTAGGATAACTTCATTGAAACAGGGGGCCTTGTCCGAATGGACACCTACTTGGTCCTCTTCCTCCTCTTCTTCATCTTCCTCTGTCTTGCATATGTCTTCATACATTTTCCTACCCTCTATGTCTAGATTGTGTAGCAGGATATGCTGTTTCCTTAATAACATCAATTGACCCCTCCACACCATTATGGTTAAAAAGGATTCAAACAGTGTAGTTAACTGTTTCCAGGGTAGAATTAGTTCTCCCTCTTCCTTCCGAAAAGGTGGGGGCTGGGACATACTTGCTGCTGCCATTGTACTATAAAAGGATAGTTACAGTACAAACTTCCTTTCATGGTGCATAGAGTATGAAAATACAATACTTTTTCAAAATTGTAAACTCAATATTTATGCTAAATATCAAAACTAAAATACACTACACATATTTATTGTTACTACATTTGTTACTGCCAATGTCTGTTTGTCCCAACAACTATTTCTCTAATCCACATCACACAGTCCTCTTTCTATTTCCCTCAGGGAGAGGTTGTAGTAAAAGTTAATATTTAGAAAGGGCGTGCACAATTAGGAAACAGCCCCAAATTACCACACCGGTCATGTACAGCAATGGAACCACCCAAAGTTCCTTTAGGATTCTCGTGAAAAAGAGGTTGGGAGCTGTTTCCAGCTGAGCAGGTATGTGCTATTACAATATTATTTAAGTATGCTGAGGGTGATGAAATTATCTAAAAAAAAAAATCCTTTATTTACTCATGGCACAGCACTTGAAAACTAGGTTGCCAGTGGAATATTATAAGGAATTCCTCACAGTGCTTGTTACTGTCACAGTTGCAGCCTTTAGAACATTGCAAGTTTTCTCAGAATATTGCCTCAGGTTGGGCGAGTACCTCCTAAAATGCCAATGTTCACATTATAATGCTGCATATTTCGGTTATGCTGCATTGATGGAGCAGATCTTTATATGAGAAGTCAGAGCTGACTTAAGTTCACTCATTTCTGCAGTGCGGCATGTTTGATAAAGCTGCTTGTTATATGTAATGTCACTACTTGCTTTAATTTCTTCATGACTGCCATGTGGCGGGGTGTCACAACAGTGAGGGTTAAGTAATCACTTCAACAGTTTCAGAATTGATCAAAGAACAGCACATTTATACTACTCTGCGCTCGCCGCGACACACTGGCAACTTCTTTGACATTTAAGTAAGTGGAGTGACTATATCTAGGTAATTACTGTCAGCTGGTGATAACAGGTTGCTAGCATATCCACTAACAATTTATGGCAGGTACCCAAAAATAGTAATAATCTGTGCTACAATGGACAAGCACTACGCCATCCCAGTAGTGTTGATAAATATAAGGCAGAAAGCAATACCATATATAAACAAATTATGAACTAAATCTAAAGCCATACACAGGCATTATGTTTTTTGGTCTGACAATATAGTAGATGCAACATTTAATTTTTAAGAAAAAAATCCAGAATTTGTTGAAACGCGTATCAGTTGACAGCAAACAGCCGACATGTGTTTTGTCATAAGATGTCTTTTTCAAAGCTGACAATTTGAAAAACAATTGTTACTCATTAATGTCAACTCTTTGAAGAATTCTTTTCATATTCACATATTCTTACAAACGTATAAAAAACAGGCTTAGACCCAAAAAGAGAGCTAGGAGAAACATATTAATACATGCCTAGGAAACTTCCTTCTGCGTTTAAAGACATACATATCATATCCAAGTTTACCAATGGATAGATTTCAAAAATACTTTTCTGCCCTCACCATAGTGACAGTGCTATTGACACGTTTTATCAAATTGTCACTAGAGAGCTACATACGTTAGGAAGATACTTTCAAACCACAGACTTTTTATACGAAAGATTACTTAACGGTGGGCAAAAGACAGGCTCTGTCTAAACTTACTTCACTATCCAAGGTCACTATTAAAGAAGCAGATAAAGGGGGTAGTTTGGTACAAATGAGCACTGCTAATTATATCGCAGAGATAGATAGGCAACTATCAGACACAGTTTCATATGAAAAATTGACCCGCAATCGAATGAGAGACATCACAGATTGCAGGAAAAAAACATAGACTGTGGAGGGATCTCGGCCTAATTAACAATCTAGAGTTTAAATACATGCATACACCACATCCTGTTGCACCTTGTATCTACACATTGCTGAAAATATACAAACCAGGCATTTTTCCACCGGGCAGACCAATCATCTCAGGAATAGGGTCACCCACTGAGAATATTTCCGAATATATTGAATATATCGATTATTTTCTTCAGCCTCTGGTATGCAATCTTCCTTCCGTAGTAAGTGACAACAAAGACCCCTTGAATCAAAAAATGGATTTCAACTGGTTAGATGAGTGCTGATTTGTAACCCTAAATATTTGCTCCGTATTCACAACCATTCCCATTACCTTGGGGATTAAAGCAACAAAACACTCTCTCTCTTCTAGGGATGCAACTTTATGGAAACACACATCCATCTTGATTGAAATGATTACCTTAGTTCTTGATAACAACATATTCATACATATTGGCACATGGTTTCACAAACACCAAGGAGCAGTGATGGGATCAAACGTTATCCTTCTTTTACTAATCTCTTCATGTGTTGGCTAGAAAGGACTTATTTTAATCACCAGCCCAGGGTAACTAATCAATCATGTGGTTTACCGGGCCGCTATATTGATGATGTTCTGATGATTTGGACTGGGGGAGAAAAACATTTACAAGAAGTTTGTAGTTTGTAGAGGCAAGATGGCGTCGGTGTGAGAGGTCGCTACAGTGCCTGCTCCTGAGACCTGAGAATGCCTAACATAATATTCTGATTAATTTGTCAGCCTTCAACCTTCAGACCTTCAGACCTTTAGACCTTTAAAAGACAGAGACGCCGTCCTTGAGCTGCCAGCGGGGATTATCGCAATGCGAGCAAAGTGAAGCTGTTACCGCCGTTGTAGCTCATACCGGCTTCATTTAGCTGCGTGGTGCTCGGTGTTCTCTTATCATTCTGGAGGCTGCTGCTGCTGTTACTGAATTGATGAATTGAAGGCTAAAGCAGCATGAGTCGTGTATGACAGCGCGGACTAGTTGCTCTGAAGTAGCTGAAGTTTGCAGTGTATATAGAAGCGGAGTGCTCGGAGCGCGCAGAGCACAACTAAAACTGCAATTTGAAAACTGCTAACTACCAGCGACAAACTAATAGTAACTAACTAGCTATAGCAACCAAAGCTCCATGTTCTCTGGACTCTCTGGACTTAATGCTCAACGCTTGGAATTTTTTTTTTTTTTTTGTTGTAAAGCGCGAACAGCTACCTCGCTAGGAGGTGTCCCGGCGCTAGTAGAACACAGATGACCTGGGGCTAGAGAGATAGGAAAGCTAGCGGGGTATGGAAAAAAGCCAGATTTTCAACAGTCTCTTGAAGCAGGGTTGAGAGGGAGCCTGTTGAATTTCCTGTGGCAGGGTGTTCCACAGAGTGGAAACGTTTGCCGAGAAAGTCCGACCGCCTAGCAATGCAATGATGATAGCGATTGCAACACAACACGATAGAAGCACAATAGAAGCAAAATAAAAAGAAAT
Source organism: Lissotriton vulgaris (assembly GCF_964263255.1). Classification (NCBI taxonomy): domain Eukaryota; kingdom Metazoa; phylum Chordata; class Amphibia; order Caudata; family Salamandridae; genus Lissotriton; species Lissotriton vulgaris. Next base: position 660,502,900 of record NC_141689.1, read on the forward strand.
CAATCGGCGGTGCGGCGGTGCGAGCTGTGAAAAAAGCTGTGAAAAAAAAGTGAAAAAAAAGAAAAGAAAAGAGATTCTTGGACCAAAGGGACTTTACCTGCTTCCCGCTCAGCGGTGCTTCCCCTCCTCACCCTCATTAGCAGTGGAGCTTGATTTTCTTCAACAAGCTCGGTGCTCGGGGCTCAGGGCTCAGGGCTCGGGGCTCAGGGCTCAGGGCTCAGGGCTCAGTGCTTCTCACTCTCTGCCTCTCTGGCTTCCCTCACCGCCTCACCTCTGCTGCTGCCGTCTTCCATCTGTCATCTGCAGACACGGCGGCAGAGTGTAAGAAGGCAGGATACCGCGTCATTGCCAAGGGAGACGACGTCAGCCCAGGAAGCTCGGAAAGGCCCAGGCCGGTGGGGAAACCGAAGTAACAAAAGAAATAGGAGCTATAGAGGACTATAGAGGACTATAATACGAGAATACAGCACAGTACAACACAGTATAACACAGGGGCAGAATAGTGGACAAAATAGTGGAAAATAATGGGAAGGAAAATAAAGTAAAGAAAAATTCAAGGAAAAAAGTCTAAAATCTTACAATTATCTCATTATCTCATAATAACATACAGAGAGCAAGAGAAGGAGAACTACATATGGGCTCTCTGGTGGTCAGCAAAAGTTTTCATCTGATTTCCTCAGACCTACAAGTGGGAAAAAATACAGGTCTAGAAATCAAGATTACTGGGATTCTTGGGAGAAAGAGAGTGTATGCTGGATTCTCAAGCTTACTCAAACCAATTACAAGTATTAGAGGCTGAGGATTCGGGTTCAGAGGCACTGCAGTACTGCTAGCAAATACCACGGAAATTACTATACAGACTGTGAATACAATCATGGAGAAAGATATGGAGAAAATTAAAGAAAAAGACAAAAGTAAAGATACGGATAAAGCCAGGGATAGTCAAGCCCAAATCCAAAAACAGAATCAAACTGAGACAAAGAGCGATACAATAACCGATATAAAAGTAAAAGCAAAGGCCCTGGCTCAAGGAGGAGGAGGAGGAGGAGGAGAGGGCGATCAAGAAAAACAAGAAAACCAAGAAAGGGAAGAGAACTCAGATGACAGTGGAAATACCAAAGAGATCTGTAATTTACAAGGATCTCAGAAGATAAAAGAAACACAGAGACGACCCGAAACCAGGGGTTATAAGGCGATGGAAAATAATGATGAAAATAATGATGGTAAAATAAGAGCTACCAAGCCTGATGGAAGAGATAGAAACATTGAGAATGAACAGATTGAACAGAAACTGCATAAGGAAGCCGAGAAATCAAAAAAGAAAGCCAAGGAAAAACAGAGAGCAAAAGAAGCAGAAAACGAACTGGTAAGCAGAGAGAATCTTGATCTCTTGGAGAAAAAGGCCAAAAGACTACAGACGATCAAAAATTTAAAAGCTGCGGCTAACATAACTGGGCACTCAATAGGCTCCCAACCTAGAATTCCAAACATATTCAGCCCAGCAATCAAAGAAAGACAACAGAATTGCCTTCCTAATGAAACCGCACTAATCACGATGGATCAACAGGGATTACAAAATAAGACCATCACTGCAGCAGCTGAGGTTTTACTCCCAGTAGAGCATCCAGAACATGAAAATATGAGGGGAGAAAGCGGATCTGGCCCTAACATAAATTGGGGAAAAAAAGAAGTAAACATAAAAGGCACCCAAATATAATTCATGATGAAACAACAGATCCTGGGAGCAATCCAGAACATACAACAGCGAGAACCAAACTCTCACGTAAAAGCCCTCATCGTAAAACAAACGGTGAATCTGAAAGAAATAAGAATATCTCTGACATCCCGGATGACGATGAGCAGACGAAGCATAGAGAACCTACACTTAGTGAAGTCCTCGAATCAATCAAAAATTTTCATCAGGACGTAAAGAAAGATAGCCAAAGAAACCATGTCGCCATTCAAAAATTGGAAGGCGCTATCAATAAAGTTGGCAACACATGCCAGGAAATCTCTGATAGAATCTGCTCGGTAGAAGTTCGTGCAGAAAACCTGGAATCAGACGTCGGCAGATTACAACTCCAAGCTAAGGAGCACGAGGGAATAATTAAGGACTTAATGATAAAGGCTGAAGACCAAGAAAATAGAGCAAGGAGGAATAATCTTCGATTTCTTGGGATTCCCGAGGGTTCGGAAGGGAGTGATCCAAGAAGCTTCATGACTAATCTACTAAAATCTTCTTTTCCAGAACTCAACTCCTGGGAAATGGATAAAGAAGTATGCTGAGCACATCGCTTTCCACTAACACTACCAAAACGGTCAGAGAAATCTCCAAAATATCCTAGAGCTGTTTTAGTCAACTTTGGAAACTTTCTGGTACGGGACACTATATATGACTTGGCCAGGCCAACGGCTCAAAGAGAATATAGGGGCTTTAAGTTTTTCGCAAGACCAGATTTCGCACATGCAACAGTAGAAAGACGATGGCGAATGCGACAACTTTTTGCCCCTTTTGAAAAGCTAGGAGCAACGGTCTATCTGCAAAATCCGGCGCGTTTAAAAATAACGTACAAAGGCACAACGAGGAGCTTCACAAGTGAAATCCAGGCGGAGGCTTATCTTAAGGAGGTTGAAGCAAGAACGAAACAAAATAATGGTAACTGAATAGAAGAGGGAATCTAGTGCCGACAAACTATTAATATTTGATATAAGGTTGACACTCTCTAGGATCAAACAATATCAGGCCAGGGGCAGGTCCAGGCGCACAGAACGCACGGCCACCAACAGCTGGGTGAGTCTAAACCCAGGTTGCCTCAAAGGGTGGCAGGAGGGGGGGGCAAGAGGGTGGGGTAGGGAGGGGGGGAAAGGGGGTGGGGAGGCGGGTGTGGGGGGAGAAAATAAAAAACTGAAGAGAGTTCGTACTGTTAAAGTGATTTCGAATGAAAGAGTACATTTGAAACAAAGGATATGTTCTCATTATGTATATCGTATATGCATCAGTTATTTGGACAGGTTGATGTTCTGGAAATATTTAAAAACTAGATATGCCTAAACTAAGGATTGGATCTCTCAATATAGGAGGATTGAATGATTGGAAAAAGAGGGGGAAGTTTGAACAATATTTAAATATGATAAACTTAGATTTAATATGTCTACAAGAGACTCACTTACCCTGGAGCAAAAAACATTGGTTGAATTTTAAAGGCTATGAATTGCTGTCATGTACATCCCAGACTTCTAAGATAAGAGGTGTGGCCATAATTGGCAAAGTGGGGTTAGGGGGGGCCAAAAGGTGTAAGGCGGATTCACTAGGAAGATGGGCAATTTGCGAAATGAATTTAGGCTTCACTATTTGCTCAGTATATGGATCTAACACAGACGAGTCAGAAGTCTTTAGTCACATTGAAAATGAACTAATTGACTGGCATACCCCCATAGTATTATGTGGCGATTTTAATATCTCTGCAAATTTTTGGGATGGTAGCACATACATAGGCAGGAAGCCAAGGGTGTTTAGAGCAATCACTTCAATGATGCAGTCACATGGCTTAGACGACGTCTGGGGAAATTTACGGATTGGAGATCCAGGGTTTGCTTATTTTTCACATCCCTTCAATAAATACTCGAAATTGGATTACTTCATGATCTCGACCACCCTACTTAAGAGCCTCCAAATAAACAAACTTCCCAAAATCATGTCAGATCACAATCCCCTAGTCCTAAATATGGTCATCAGTAAACCATATAAGGTTCCTAGACCTTGGTCATTTGATAAAAAATTATTAGCAGATGTTGATTATATCGCTCATATGAAAACATGGTCCCAGGCCTTTTTCGACGCTAATAGGCCCCTTTTTCGACGCTCATCAAGGGCAGGGGTGTGGGATAGCTTCAAGGCAGGAATAAGAGGAGAGACTATAAGTTATACTACCAACGTATGGAAAAAGGTTAATAGGGAAAGGGAAGCATTGATGGGAAAACTGAGAGAGGCAGAGACACAACATAGACAAGATATAACTACAGGTGCTCAATCTGTCGAGAGCCTACATAGAGTAAACTCCCTAAAAGCAGAGATTCAGAAACAACTAGCTAGAAAGGCGGCAGCAAATTATCAGGCACAGAGATCACGCCTTTATGAAACTGGTGAGCAAGCAGGTAGAGCTCTCGCCCTGCGAATTAGACAGGTTGCAAGTAAGAACATAGTGACACAAATTGAATATCAGGGCCAAATATACGATAAACCAGGTGAAATTTTAGAGGGGTTTAGGAAATTTTACCAAGAATTATATCAGGAGGAAGCAGCTGCAGAGGCCCCAAATATAAGCGGGTTAGACATGGGTAGTAAGTTAAAACCAGTCCAGATTGAATCTCTGGAACAAGATATTACAATGTCTGAGGTATTGGAACCTCTGCATGATCTTGCAAGCGGAAAGGCGGCGGGCCCAGATGCTATACCGGTAGAGCTATATAAAAGTCTAAGGGAGGAAACAACACCAATGCTTTTAGATCTATTTAATGGTGTTATGAATACCGGAACGATACCTGAGTCCTGGCAAGAAACTAATATAGTGATATTTCATAAAAAAGGGAAACCTAAGACCAACCCGGGCTCCTACAGACCAATATCATTGATCAACAGTGATAACAAGCTATATGCTAAAATCATGGCCACTCGCATGGGAAGGATCATTGCGTCCTTGGTGTCCCCCTGGCAGCATGGGTTTATCCCAGGAAGGGGAACCACAAACCATATTAGGAGAGCTATCACCCTATTTGACATCGGTGCTGCTAGGGGGGAGGGGGTCGCGATGATCCTCCTCGATGCGGAGAAGGCATTCGATCGCGTCAGATGGAGTTTCTTATGGAAGGTTCTGGAGGCAAGGGGATTTGGCCCTAGATTTTGTCAAGCCATTCAGGCTATGTATTCATCACCTACGGCAAGAATTCAATCAATGGGGGAAAGATCAGATAGGATCAACAAAACAAGGGGTACGAGACAGGGTTGCCCATGCTCTCCAATCTTGTTCGCGCTCTACATAGACCCTCTAATCACACAATTAATGAACAGTGTGGCTATTAAACCAGTAATATCAAATGAGTTTCAGACTAAACTTCTTGCATACGCGGATGACTTAGCAGTCATCACAAAAGACCCAGAGCTAGCTATGAGGGAGGTAGTTAATATAACCGGTCAGTTTGGAGATGTGTCGGGCTACAGACTAAATGTGGACAAAACACAGGTATTATGCTCTAAAAAAATACCCAAGGTGGATGGCAGATATGTAGAATCTGTAGTTTACCTGGGTATAACAATAAATGCAGAACCATGTAAAATAATTGACGATAATTACACACCTCTTATCCAATCTATGGAAACAGAACTAAAAAGAATGGACTCATTACAGCTGTCACTGATTGGGAGGGCTAACGTTATAAAAATGACAATGTTTCACAAGGTGCTGTATAAATTAAGATCAATCCCATTTAAAATTGACGAGAAAATTATTAAGAAGATTGAGGCTATATTCATGAAATTTTTGTGGCAATATGGTAAAATAAGGCGATCAAACAGATATATGTCATTACCACAAGATAGAGGAGGGTTGGGATTGCCAGATATTAAGAGCTATCATCTAGCATGTCTCCTCACAGACATGGCTATCCTACTTCATCCGGGGGGCCCAACCCTCAGGCAAGCGGTGATACCATCAATTTTTCAGCTATTGGTGGGAAGTGAAGCCGTAGGGCTTTTATTAAGGAGAACTCAGAGGAGTTATTACAAGGAAATTGGATATAAGACGCTTGAAGATCTATGGTATATATGGAAAACTGTTAAAAAATTCTAGATATACCCACTATCCATCACCGCACACCACTTTGGAACTCAACACTCTTTCCAAACCTTAGCAGGGATGGAGCGTGGCGTCACTGGGAGAGCCATGGTATAGTGGAGTTGGGCCAATTAATGATTAGAGATCACTGTAGAACACTTGAAGAACTTACACAACACTATTCACTACAAGGTTATCAAGAGTTTAAATACCTACAGATTGTCAATAGAATTAAATAAATTAGGCCACGTATCACTTTGCTTGGGAAATTTGAACTAATTGAGTATTTGAAGTCGGGGGCCATAGAATTGGAGATATATATAAAATATTTAACGACGCATCGATGGACGATATTGGAAAAATGGAAACCGCATGGTCCAAAGAATTGGGGGATCCCGAGGTAGATCTTGATAAGGCACTAGCTATGGATAAGAGGTTTCTGCGCTCCTCGAATCTCAGGGCCCAACATTACAAAACGCTATTTAATCTATACTATACGCCCGAAAAATTATTCTCTTGGGGGAAAGCGGCAGATAGTAACTGCCCCAGATGTGGAAATGGTACAGCAGATATTATACATATGTTCTATGGCTGTGAAAAATTAAAAACTATAAAAACTGAAATAGAGCGGTTTTTAGAGGGGCTACTTGACGTCAAAATTAACTTATCCCCAACCCTGATAATAATTGGATGTGATGTGAAATTAAATATGAGTACTGAGGCCGAAGCTTTAGTTTTTATTTCCGTAGCAGTCCTTAGGATTTTAATTAGCGCAGCCTGGAAGGATACAGAAGCTCCTACTTTTCAAATGTGGTTGTGCAGAATGTTGGGTATACATAACATTGAGGAAGCATTCTATGATTTAAAGGGAGCTAAGTTAAGGGATATGGGTAAGCGACTTTGGGCCCCAGTGGCTACTTGGAGGACAGTAAAAGCACAAATGAATGATTTACTGGTCTTGTAGATATTTAACCTGTCAATTGATTTTTTATTTGTTTATTATTCTTTCTGTTTTTTCGCTTGATGGTATAACGCTATGCATCCATCTATGTATTTATGTACGCATTTATGAATATGTATTTACCGGCATGAACTCTCAATAAAAATATAATAAAAAAAAAAAAAGAAGTTTGTAGTTTCTTGAATCAAAACCATTGTAATATTGTGCTTACACACCAATACAACAAAAATGAGATCTTTTTCCTAGATTTTAAACTTTATGTCAAAAATGGCGCTATCATGTCTGCCTTTTATAGGAAACCAACATCATGTAATTTGATTCTACACACACAGACGTCACATTCCAAATCTCAGATACACTCCATTCCTTTTGGAGAACTAACACATATAAGATGCAACTGTAGCAAGGAGGAATTGTTCAAAACAGAAATGGATGAAGCAATAAGGAGATTCCCTGCCAGAGGCTACACTTCTGATTCTACCAATAGGGCCAAAAACAGGACACTTAACACGGATCGCAAGCAATTGCTGAAGAGTAGTGTGAAATCAACTAACAATAAGAAACACATTTTTCATTAATTAATCCTTACATTTCCATATGACATGGACTACAGAAAATCTTATGCAAGCAGTGGCACATTTTGACGGTGGATTACATCTTGAATAAGGTCATTTCAGATAAACCTAAGTTTATTTACAAAAGAGGTAAGACTCTACGGAACATACTATGACCCAGTTTTACAACGCCACAAAACAACAGAATTGCCCAGCATGGTTACGTCCTCTACCTGCAGGCTTCTACAAATGTGGCCATTGTAATGCTTGCCGGTATACAGTAGATCAGAATAAACTGTTTAAATACAAATACAATACTGCTATACAGTACAAGATAGAAGCCTTCATGAATTGCAACACCAAAATTACTGTATATTACTTAATAAGTGCTTGCAAAAGTATGATGTGAGGAAGTGCCCCGTACCCTCCCACAAAAAACTGATTTATCCTCCGTCTCCATCCCATGGTCTCCATTCTTCCAGGATACTGCTGACAACATCGGAGGCTGGAACAATAAACAAAGAGTGAATACAGACTTTGCTTCACTTTCCCAGGAAGTGCTTTCATTGTCACGACGAAAGGGCCAATCAACGAGTGAGGATGTGCATAAAAAGTCTCAACCCGCTCCCTTAGAGGTGGAGAAGAGATAACAAAGGAAGGGCCAATTGAGGAGGAGGTGGGAAAGAAGGCAGCTGTGGCGAGAGGATCGACCAGTAGAGAAGCCTTCAAAGAAGACGCCAAAGGAGAGGACGCGTGGGCCAAAGACACAGAAACTGGGGTAGCCGCAGATGAGAGGAGTGAGAAGTGGTGGTCACCAGAGGACGCTCAAGTGCTGGTGCAACTCTGGAGAGTTGCAGTAAAAGGTGGTAAGTAACACCAGAGTGTGACGGTCGGATGGTTGGTGAAGGAAGAAAGTCAGCTTTGTCACATTGTGGTGGTGGTTCTTGCTTCCCCTATTGATTTCTATTTGGGTGTCACAGGACCCTTCGCAACCTCCCAACACAGCATTTTTTCCCTTTCCCTCCATTTTCTTCCTAAGGCGTACGCAGGAGAAACTCCCTGAAACAGCACAGTTAAGAAATCTGGCCATCGGGCACTCAACCAAAGACACCATAGTACCACTTAAGCGCTCCTTTTTTCCCCTTTTCTTTTCCTTGCCTTGCATGATTCTCCCACCTGGGTGTGGAAAAAGGGGTATAAAAGGCGAATTTACTACAAACATATTACTGTGATGCTCTACTTCCTCTACAAGCCTCCAGGAACCCCCTCCAGAATACCAGAAATACCTGAAAGAGACTAGAAAAGAGAATCAAGTGCAAGAACTTATAATCTACCTGTATACTGGTAATCCTTTTTGGCAATAAACGTATTACAACGCTACGGCCTCCTGCTTCTGTCTCCCTCCATCCCTCCCACAGGTGGTGTCAGAAGTGGGACTGGGGAAAATGGAGACCGCAGTAATCGAAATGGTGGAGGGGCAGGAAAGGCTAGAGAAAATTATGGAAAGGTTCCTGGTGGAAGCCGAGGAAGACCAAGAGAAATTATATAAGACCCTAACGGAACAGAGCCAGACACAAGAAACCATAATAGGGAAGCTGGCTGATTTACTCAGAACACCACAAGGTCATGCCAACCTCCCTTCTGTTGTTATGCAAAAGTATATTCCAGGGGAGGACCCGGAATTTTTCTTTACTAATTGTGAAAGAATGGCCAAGCTGCTGTGTGGCCTGAGGACAAATGGGGTCAGTATCAGGGCCTGCTTATTGTTGGAAACCTTCAGGATGCCTACCAGGCAGCCAACCCTTCAGCACAACCCCTTTGACGATGTAAAGAGGTGTACCCTAGATCGTATGGGTATAGATGAGGAAACATGTAGGATCAGGTTAAGACAGATCAAAGAAGGACCACAGGAAATGCCTTGAGCCTAAACTACCGGACAAGAGATAAGACTGAACGATGGCTCAAGCCCTTGACTTCTTCTAAAGAAGAAATACTGGAGAAGATTTGTTTGGAGCAGTTTTGCACATCTTTGAATCCTCCCATACAATGGTGGGTCCGGCAACATCTCACTTTGGAAAGTGCTGTAGAAATAGCCTCTGCCTATTACAGAGCCCAGGAACAACAAAAGGGATGAGAAGAAAGTTCATGGAAACACCCAGGAGGGACGTCCTCCCAACCTACTAAGCCCCACAATGCCAGGAAACCAGACACTGTCACCCTGGCTCCGGGACCTTTGCCCTCACTTCCTTGACCGTCACCATCCCAGGGACCCCAAGGCTTTCAATGTGGGGCATTTGGTCAGATTACTCGTGCTTGTCCACAGAAAGACGATCCCATGGAAGTGGGGTATACTCGAGCCCTCTATTGTTCCCAGGATACCGATACCCTCCCTTATCACTGAAGGATTCTGGTAAACGGAGAACCAAAGAACTCCCTAATCAACACAGGGTGTTTACAAGTGTTATGAGGCCCCAGGTAAACCCCAGAGGACCTCCTCTTCTGGCTGGAACTGTTAATATACAGTGTATCCATGGGGAGAGCAAGACGTATCCCCTGGCGGAGGTAGCACTAGCTGTCCAACATCAGCATTCCTCCCCCTACACCCTTAAAGGTGGGCCTGATCTCAGAATTGCCTGAACCGATTGTTCTAGGCAATGATTATCCACATATAAAAAGTCTGCTCAGCGCAAATTGGAAGGAAGGGCAGAGTGAAGAGAAACAGCCCCCTTTTCCAGCTCTCCGGATTCTGAATGAACTTTAGGGAAAGGACAGGAAGACCTAAAACCAGAGGACAAGAGAAAAGAGGGGTTGGACCCCAACAGTCTTGACCAACACTAGGAACGACCTATGGAATCATAATAGGAACTTGCATGCGGCCCAATGAGAAGACTCTACTCTCCAGGAAGCATGGAAACAAGCCACAGAACAGGAGGACCCACATCAAGTAGGGCCCCAGTTCTTTTTATAACAAAGATTGTTATAACGAAAATAGGGGAAAGAAACGGCCATCCAGTTGCTAATACCCCACCTTTCAGGGTAAAAGTACTATTTATTTAGCCCATGGCCATCTTTTGGGGGACACATTGGGTCCAAGAAAACCAAGAAAGGTATCCTGGACAGATTTTATTGGCCTGGGATATACCAACACGTTCAAAGATACTGTAGCACATTAGACCAATGCAAAGGGTATTGGCAGGTGCCGTTAAGAGAACAGCACAGAGATGAGACAGTATTCTCTACACTCTGGGGTCTCTAAAGGTTTTGGCTGCTCCCCTTTGGATTGCAGAGCACCCCACCCACATTCCAAAGACTCATGAACATAGTACTACAACTAGACAAGGATTTTGAGCCGCTTACATAGATGATATTATCATCTACAATTCGTCCTGGGAAGAACACTTCGACCATCACACGAGGGTCGTTCAAGCCCTGGGCAAAAGCGGGCTAACTATTAAACCTGTCAAAAATCATTCGACTGCAAAATCAATAAATTACTTGGGATACCTGCTAGGGGAGCGTTACATCAATCCCCAAGATGAAAAAGTGGCGGACATTTCTCAAATTCCTTTTCCTAAATCCCGAAGAGACTTTTGAGCCTTCTTAGGAGTGTTAGAGTACTATAGGTTATCCATCCCCCACTTCTCATTCATAGCAGATCCCTTAACAGATCTACTCCAAAAAAATGTGCAGACCGAGAAACGACTCCAACATTCTTCTCCGATAGAAATACAGGCCTTTCAACACCTAAAACAAACCATCACATCAAAACCATTTTTACTAAGTCCTGATTACAGTAAAGCATTCTTACTCCAAACTGATGCATTAGAAAAGGGCCTTGGGCTGTGTTATCACAGGTAGATGATACAAACCAAGAAAGACCAATCATATATATCAGCCATAAGCTCTTTTCAAGAGAAACCAGATACAGTGTCATAGAAAAGGCGGCACTGGTATTAAATGGGTATTGAGTCCCTCCAATACTACTTAGAAGGAAGGGATTTCATGCTATACACAGACCATGCCCCTCTAGAATGGTTATCTGGGAACAAAGGGCACAACCAAAGAATATTACTTTGTTTCTTAACTCTCCAACCCTTCCACTTTTAAATTCACCACGGAAAAGGAAAAGAACAAGTCAATGTAGATTTCCTGTCTAGATACCCCTTACACCCTTTGCTTGTAAACAAGAAAGTTAGGGGAGGAGATGTGAGGAAACTCGACTTACCCTCAGTCTCCCCGCCATGGTCTCCATTTTTTTCCAGATACTGCTGATGACATCAGGGGCTGGAACAATAAACAGGGAGGGCTTTCATCGTCACAACAAATGGGCCAATCAACAAGTGAGGGTTTGGGGAAAAAGATCCAAACTGCTACCTTAGAGGTGGAGACGAGAAAATAAAGGAAGGACTGGATTGAGAAAGAGGCAGGGAAGAAGGCAGCCATGGAGTGAGGAACGACCAGGAGAGATGCTGGCAAAAAGACGCCACAGAAGAAGATGCCAGGGAGGAAGATGCCAAAACCGGGGTAGCCGCAGACGAGAGGAGCGAGGAGTGGTGGTCGCCAGAGGACTCCCAAGAGCCGCTTCAACTCTGGAGAGTTGCGGGAAAAGGCTGTGCATAAAACCAGAGAGTGACGGTTGGATGGCGGGCGAAGGAAGAAAGCCATCTTTGTCACATCGTGGTGGTGGTTCTTGCTTCCCCTATTGATTTCTCTTTGGTGTCACACTACCCTTCGCTACCTCCCAACACAGCATATTTTTCCCTTTCTCTCCATTCCCTTCCTAAGGCATACGAGGGAGAAAGACTCCCTAAAACAGCACGGTTTAAAAATCTGGCCATCGGCACTCAACCAAAAACACCATACTACCACTTAAGGGCTCCTTTTTTCCCTTTCCTGTTCCTTGCCGTTGCATGGACAAGTGTCACCCCATAGTCAGATCCAAAGCTCCTGTTGGAATTCCTGTGGTCGGGTGAAGGTGATCCCCGTGAGTTATGAGAGGAAAAAAAGCATGAATCTAGATATGTCTGTCACTCCCAGGCGCTCAAACACACCATTGAAGTGCACATTATTGCGATGACTGCAATCTTCCATATTCGTCGGTATCTAACAGAGATGTCATATTTTGCTACCAACGTCAGGATTGGTCTCCAACACTGTGATAAAATCATTCAAGGCCAACACCCTGCAGTTTGTAGTGTCAAGTCGTGCATTGAAGGAACATAGATCAGCACTGAGGGTTAAACTTTATTGTTTAGTTAATTAAAACCATAACAAATTTTCTTTGCACTTCTGAAACAATGTTTAAATATAAAATTAATTAAAAATAATATTCAAGATTTGCATCAAGGTAAAATCCAAATACTCATAAATAAAAGTTAAAAGAGACAAAGAAATAAAAATATCATAACACAATACGGTTTTAAAGGTATTAGTTTGCCTTCAGACGTTTTTCAAAAGCAAGCAGAAACTTTACAATCTTACAGTTAATTTGTGAGTCCATAGAGTCCAAGCAGCCAATAATCGCTGACCTGCAGGTGCCCAATCCCTTAATCAGAAAATAATTCTTTAAAAGGAGCTTTCGCTCCTGTTTCAACTTTGCACAATGACAAATGATATGAATTATGTCCTCTTTGATATGAGCACAGAGCCGACAGGCAACGGACCCCGGATGTTTCCAGGCTGGTACATCGGCCATCGTTAGATATTTTCCGAATCTTAGAGCCATCAACCTTTTTTTGATAAAAACTGAGTATGTAGAATCCAGATAAAGCGTCGGAGTAAGTAATTTATAGCTGTTAATCACAACCCAAGAGTGGGAGCGATGGGAAAAGATTTCCTTGTCAATGAGCAGAGAATGACAGTTAGCGGCTTTGTTTAGTGCCTGTTTAAATGAATTAAATGGCAAATTTTTATCCCATGTCTGGGCAGTGCATGTTAATTCCAGTGCGCTGGTCAGGAATTTATTTGCCTCTGATCTGCTTCGCGTTTCAACTTCTTGCCACAAAAATTTGTTTAGATTTTTGTCAGAGGCGTTCATTTTGATCCGGTACCATGTTTGGATGCACGTATTTAGTTTTTCCACTGACTCATTCATAAGACCAAATTCTAGGCGCATTTCGCTGGTGAAGCATTGCGGGGAAGTTGAAAGACTTTCTTATATATTTTGGTAATCAAGCTGTTTAACAGGGCACCATCCTTACCGTGCATTGCTGCACTTGCATATGCTAAGGTGGGAAGGGCTTTACTAGCAATTACTGTTAGTAGTGGTTTTAACCAGGGGCCCTCTAGTTTTTTAAACAGGGAGCTAAATGAAAAAATCAAGGCTCCAGCTCTTTGTGTAAGATAATGTTTCTGGGCTTTTAAAGTTAACTTATCATCAATAAAATATCCCAGATATTTATAACTTGAGACCCTTTCAAGCCTTTTACTTTCAATACAGATATTGTGATCTATTGAGCGTCGGTTGGAAATTAACATTGTTTTGGTCTTGGATAAGTTCAAAGTCAGCTTGTTCACGGACAAAAAAAGTGAAAGTTTTGTTAATAGCCTGGTCATAACAACTTTTGTTAGTCTCATGAGTACAATATCGTCCGCATATGCGAGATGTGAGAGTTGCAAGTTGCCTAGTCTCGGTGGGTGAGCATTGCAGGTGTTTAATTTGCCGGAAAGATCCGAGAGAAATAGGTTGAATAAATGAGGGGCCAGGACACAGCCTTATTTTAGTCCGGTTCCTGTGTGCACTTTTCTTGACAATCGGGTACCATCCCCTAGTTTTACTTGTGTCCATGTGTCTGTATAGAATAGCAACAGGCCCCTTAATATACTCTCTGGTATGTCCCATGATCTTAATTTTACCCATAATAAGTCCCGATCCACACTGTCAAATGCGGCTTGCAGATCAATAAAACATAAGTTCAGCTCCTGTTTGGTACTCTGGCATTTATCGTCTATCATGGTTTTTGATAGAATATTTGAAATAGTTCCGATCCCCGCTATAAACCCGTTTGGTTGATTGGGATAAGATCTCTCTCAACCGACCAGGTAACCAGGTCTTTTAGTAGAAGAGATGCACAGTATTTTGCTTCCACATCCTGTAGTGCTATTAGTTGGTAGTTAAGTGGGTTGGTTCTGTCACCACCTTTGTATATAGGCATTATTATGGATCCTTGCCAGCTTTCTGGTACTTGATTTAGTGTTTGAACATCAGCAAAGAGATTCTCAAGAAGTGGGCTCCAGTAATCAGGAGCGTGTTTGTATACTGCTTGATTGCAAAAACCACAGTTGATGGACAGAATGTAGAACAATGTCTTACATTTACCCCAGTACAAAGATCTGGGCCTAAATCCATCGTTTTTTGCACTCCACACCACCCTAGGTCAGACAATGGCTATATGCAAATCAGCCTTGACCCTGTGCCTCATGGGAACAGTCCAGCCCGAACTACCAAGCCATGTCTTTCCGAGACCGGAATCAAGCATCCAAGGACCGGTTTCTGGTTATCAGCCTTCTTCAGCCTAGATAGCTTGACTCCAGTAATGTGGAGAGCATGGGACTCACGTCTGAGCATACCCAGCCCACTCGGGGTAAAAATTGCAAAAACCACAGTTGATGGACAGAATGTAGAACAATGTCTTAGATTCACCCCAGTAAAAAGATCTGGGCCTAAATCCATAGTTTTTTTGCAGTCCACACCACCCTAGGTCAGACAATGACTATATGCAAATTTGCCTTGACCCTGAGCCTCATGGGAACAGTCCAGCCCGAACTACCAAGCCATGTCTTTCCTAGACCAGAATCAAGCATCCAAGAACCGGTTTCTGGCTATCAGCCTTCTTCAGACTGGATAGCTTGACTCCAGTAATGTGGAGAGCCTGGGACTCACGTCTGAGCATACCCAGCCCACTCGGGGTGAAAATTGCAAAAACCACAGTTGATGGACAGAATGCAGAGCAATGTCTTACATTCACCCCGTACAAAGATCTGGGCCTAAATCCATCGTTTTTTGCACTCCACACCACCCTAGGTCAGACAATGGCTATATGCAAATCAGCCTTGACCCTGTGCCTCATGGGAACAGTCCAGCCCGCACTACCAAGCCATGTCTTTCCTAGACCGGAATCAAGCATCCAAGGACCGGTTTCTGGCTATTAGCCTTCTTCAGCCTGGATAGCTTAACTCCAGTAATCTGGAGAGCCTGGGACTCACGTCTGAGCATACCCAGCCCACTCGGGGTGAAAATTGCAAAAACCACAGTTGATGGGCAGAATGTAGAATAATGTCCTACATTCACCCCAGTACAAAGATCTGGGCCTAAATCCATCGTTTTTTTGCACTCCACACCACCCTAGGTCAGACAATGGCTATATGCAAATCAGCCTTGACCCTGTGCCCCATAGGAACAGTCCAGCCCGAACTACCAAACCATGTCGTTTTCTAGACCGGAATCAAGTATCCACGGACCGCAATGGGCGAGTATTCAATATAAAAACTATTTAATAAGGGAAATAACGAAACACTTGCAATTGTATAATCCAAAGTTGATTGGGAAGGTTTTCTGGGAGGCCGATCCTCATCGGTCCTACCATTCAGGACAGGCATACCTAGATACTCTAACTCTGTAACCAGTTGAATGCCTATTCGATCCATTCTGAACCTTGCCCCACCTTGTATCTGTTCTGGAACTCTCCAGTGCATGTTATCCGCTGTTAATATTTCATCCTCCTCCAGGGAGTGTATCAGGTTGGAATTAAAATCACCGGTTCTTATGACATTCCACGATGGCTCAGTACTACCAACGTCAGGGTTGGTCTCCAACACTGTGATAAAATCATTCAAGGCCAACACCCTGCAGTTTGTAGTGTCAAGTCGTGCATTGAAGGAACATAGATCAGCACTGAGGGTTAAACTTTATTGTTTAGTTAATTAAAACCATAACAAATTTTCTTTGCACTTCTGAAACATTGTTTAAATATAAAGGTAATTAAAAATAATATTCAAGATTTGCATCAAGGTAAAATCCAAATACTCATAAATAAAAGTTAAAAGAGACAAAGAAATAAAAATTTCATAACACAATACAGTTTTAAAGGTATTAGTTTGCTTTCAGACGTTTTGCAAAAGCAAGCAGAAACTTTACAATCTTACAGTTAATTTGTGAGTCCATAGAGTCCAAGCAGCCAATAATCGCTGACCTGCAGGTGCCCAATCCCTTAATCAGAAAATAATTCTTTAAAAGGAGCTTTCGCTCCTGTTTCAACTTTGTACAATGACAAATGATATGAATTATGTCCTCTTTGATATGACCACAGAGCCGACAGGCAACGGATCCCGGATGTTTCCAGGCTGGTACATCGGCCATCGTTAGATATTTTCCGAATCTTAGAGCCATCAACCTTTTTTTGATAAAAACTGAGTATGTAGAATCCAGAATAAGCGCCGAAGTAAGTAATTTATAGCTGTTAATCACAACCCAAGAGTGGGAGCGATGGGAAAAGATTTCCTTGTCAATGAGCAGAGAATGACATTTAGCGGCTTTGTTTAGTGCCTGTTTAAATAAATTAAATGGCAAATTTTTATCCCATGTCTGGGCAGTGCATGTTAATTCCAGTGCGCTGGTCAGGAATTTATTTGCCTCTGATCTGCTTCGCGTTTCAACTTCTTGCCACAAAAATATGTTTAGATTTTTGTCAGAGGCGTTCATTTTGATCCGGTACCATGTTTGGATGCAAGTATTTAGTCTTTCCACTGACTCATTCATAAGACCAAATTCTAGGCGCATTTCGCTGGTGAAGCAGTGCGGGGAAGTTAAAAGACTTTCTTATATATTTTGGTAATCAAGCTGTTTAACAGGGCACCATCCTTACCGTGCATTGCTGCACTTGCATATGCTAAGGTGGGAAGGGCTTTACTAGCAATTACTGTTAGTAGTGGTTTTAACGAGGGGCCCTCTAGTTTTAAACAGGAAGCTAAATGCCAAAATCAAGGCTCCAGCTCTTTGTGTAAGATAATGTTTCTGGGCTTTTAAAGTTAACTTATCATCAATAAAATATCCCAGATATTTATAACTTGAGACCCTTTCAAGCCTTTTACTTTCAATACAGATATTGTGATCTATTGAGCGTCGGTTGGAACTTAACATTGTTTGCGTCTTGGATAAGTTCAAAATCAGCTTGTTCACGGACAAAAAAAGTGAAAGTTCTGTTAATAGCCTGGTCATACCAACTTTTGTTAGTCTCATGAGTACAATATCGTCCGCATATGCGAGATGTGAGAGTTGCAAGTTGCCTAGTCTCGGTGGGTGAGCATTGCAGGTGTTTAATTTGCCGGAAAGATCCGAGAGAAATAGGTTGAATAAATGAGGGGCCAGGACACAGCCTTATTTTAGTCCGTTTCCTGTGTGCACTTTTCTTGAAAATCGGGTACCATCCCCTAGTTTTACTTGTGTCCATGTGTCTGTATAGAATAGCAACAGGCACCTTAATATACTCTCTGGTATGTCCCATGATCTTAATTTTACCCATAATAAATCCCGATCCACACTGTCAAATGCGGCTTGCAGATCAATAAAACATAAGTTCAGCTCCTGTTTGGTACTCTGGCATTTATCGTCTATCATGGTTTTTGATAGACTATTTGAAATAGTTCCGATCCCCGCTCTAAACCCCGTTTGGTTGA
Organism: Lissotriton vulgaris; assembly: GCF_964263255.1. NCBI lineage: Eukaryota > Metazoa > Chordata > Amphibia > Caudata > Salamandridae > Lissotriton > Lissotriton vulgaris. The sequence continues at coordinate 660,520,920 of NC_141689.1, forward strand.
TTGGGATCAGATCTCTCTCAACCAACCAGGTAACCAGGTCTTTAAGTAGAAGAGATGCTTCCACATCCTGTAGTGCTATTAGTCGGTAGTTAAGTGGGTTGGTTCTGTCACCACCTTTGTATATAGGCATTATTATGGATCCTTGCCAGCTTTCTGGTACTTGATTTAGTGTTTGAACATCAGCAAAGAGATTCTCAGGAAGTGGGCTCCAGTAATCAGGTGCGTGTTTGTATACTGCTTGATTGCAAAAACCAAAGTTGATGGACAGAATGTAGAACAATGTCTTACATTCACCCCAGTACAAAGATCTGGGCCTAAATCCATCGTTGTTTGCACTCCACACCACCCTAGGTCAGACAATGGCTATATGCAAATCAGCCTTGACCCAGTGCCTCATGTGAACAGTCCAGCCCGAACTTCCAAGCCATGTCTTTCCTAGACCGGAATCAAGCATCCAAGGACCGGTTTTTGGCTATCAGCCTTCTTCAGCCTGGATAGCTTGAATCCAGTAATGTGGAGAGCCTGGGACTCACGTCTGAGCATACCCAGCCCACTCGGGGTGAAAATTGCAAAAACCACAGTTGATGGACAGAATGTAGAACAATGTCTTACATTCACCCCAGTAAAAAGATCTGGGCCTAAATCCATAGTTTTTTTGCACTCAACACCACCCTAGGTCAGACAATGGCTATATGCAAATCAGCCTTGACCCTGTGCCTCATGGGAACAGTCCAGCCTGAACTACCGAGCCGTGTCTTTCCTAGACTGGAATCAAGCATCCAAGGACCGGTTTCTGGCTATCAGCCTTCTTCAGCCTGGATAGCTTGAATCCAGTAATGTGGAGAGCCTGGGACTCACGTCTGAGCATACCCAGCCCACTCGGGGTGAAAATTGCAAAAACCACAGTTGATGGACAGAATGTAGAACAATGTCTTACATTCACCCCAGTAAAAAGATCTGGGCCTAAATCCATAGTTTTTTTGCACTCCACACCACCCTAGGTCAGACAATGACTATATGCAAATCAGCCTTGACCCTGTGCCTCATGGGAACAGTCCAGCCCGAACTACCAAGCCATGTCTTTCCTAGACCGGAATCAAGCATCCAAGAAACGGTTTCTGGCTATCAGCCTTCTTCAGCCTGGATAGCTTGACTCCAGTAATGTGGAGAGCCTGGGACTCACGTCTGAGCATACCCAGCCCACTCGGGGTGAAAATTGCAAAAACCACAGTTGATGGACAGAATGTAGAACAATGTCCTACATTCACCCCAGTACAAAGATCTGGGCCTAAATCCATCGTTTTTTTGCACTCCACACCACCCTAGGTCAGACAATGGCTATATGTAAATCAGCCTTGACCCTGTGCCCCATAGGAACAGTCCAGCCCGAACTACCAAGCCATGTCTTTCCTAGACCGGAATCAAGCATCCAAGGACCGCAATGGGCGAGTATTCAATATAAAAACTATTTAATAAGGGAAATAACAAAAGACTTGCAATTGTATAATCCAAAGTTGATTGGGAAGGTTTTTTGGGAGGCCGATCCTCATCGGTCCTACCATTCAGGACACGCATACCTAGATACTCTAACTCTGTAACCAGTTGAATGCCTATTCGATCCATTCTGGACCTTGCCCCACCTTGTATCTGTTCTGGAACTCTCCAGTGCATGTTATCCGCTGTTAATATTTCATCCTCCTCCAGGGAGTGTATCAGGTTGCAATTAAAATCACCGGTTTTTATGACATTCCACGACGGCTCAGTACTACGAAGGTCAGTTATTACCTCACATAATAAGGCATTTTTTATATGTCTCACTCGAACTCTTGTTTACGTATAATAATTGATCAGAATAGTTGTCACTTTGTTGTTTGCAATTTATCCTGATAGTTTGATTACTTGAATACTTGGGTCTGGAGATTCAAGTTGTTCTGAATTAATTTTTAGAGCAGATGATACGTAAACTGAGAGGCCACCAATGGCTCTACCATAGATTTTACATTTCTCTGCGGCATTTCTCTGCGGCTACCGAGTGGTTTGTAAAGCCGGCCAATGGAATTTCTTCTTGCAGCCAAGTCTCTTGTAAAGCTATTATATCGCAATTCGGCTAATCGTCTAAGGCTATAGATCAGCACTGAGGGACTTAGAATCACATGGTTGCCTTAATACTGGTGTGCTACTTCACGATAGCCTCTAGGGTGATGCCCACCATGGCCACCGGAGGGTGTTGATGCTTGCCCGCCACCACATCTGTGAACAAGACCTGCCATGTGGTCTTCCCTCTGGGCATCAGGACGTGTCATCCCGGAAAGGACAGAGATAGCAGAGGACCAACAAGTGGAAAGCAGAAGGTAATGAGCTGCAGTACATGGGTCCAGGGTGGCATGGGCAGGCCCACATCGAACAGCCACACTCAGAAACTCCAATACCCACCATATCAGCAAACTCACTGGACCTCTTCAGCAGGGGGCACCTTGACCCATGGAAGCTCAGCCAGCTGCCAACTAACTCATGCATTCAGTAACATAAGTTCAATCAGTTACTCATGCATCTACTAAATAATCTATTCAGGCACTTGCACATCCACTCATTCTTCAATAGACCTTGGCATAGATATATATGAAAAATATTTAAACTTTACAAAAACACACATTCACTGGATGATGTAATCAGTGATGTCATCAGTGATGTCATTTGAGATGTCATCAGTGATGTCATGAGTGATGTCACTGACTATGTCATGAGTGATGTAATATGTGATGTCATCAGCAGTGCATTGCGGGCGCGCGAGTTACAGTTAGCTCAACTAACTATAACGGCAAATTTCTCAGGTTTTATATGAGTCAAATGTCCTACTAACTATAATGTCTCTGAAACCTATGTTTTTTCAGTGAATTTGAAAGGTTTTTTAACCCCTTCCATGCTGGTGACGAACCCCAGCCGTCACGCTCTGCGGCGCTCGGCCCCGCCCTGTTCTTTTGTTTACCGCACAGCGGCGGAAACGGCCCAGCATGGAAGGGGTTAAATGCTAATACCTAACTATAACCTCTGTAAAACATATGTTTTTTTCAGTGAATTTCAAAGTTTTTTAAATATCGAACTACTATTGTGCTATTTGTCATTAGTACTGGTTTTTTCAAAATTTTCCACTTCATAAAAGAAAAGAAACTGTAAATCTGTTGTGTAATGTAATATATTTCACAAATTACAGTGTTACTTATCAAACAATACAACATAATTTACCATTTTGAAAACATATTTTTCTCCCTTTTTTGCTATTATCAGATTTTACTTAACTTCACTATTCACAGTGGTGTTAGTGTAGTAACATCATAAACAGCTGAGAAAAAAACCAATAACCAATAACATATCCAATACTATTTCCAATTTTTAAATCTTACCTTTACTCTGAAGTTTCAGTTCACATTTTTCCTCAAGGCCAAATAACATGTTGAATTGTTTTTTTTTTTTAAATCATCCAGTATGAATTCCTTAAAGCATCTACACATTTTCCCTCTGGGTCGAATAAAGTATCTAATATCTTTGTTTCAGAAATATCAAGTATGAGTTGGGTAATTCATAAGGCAATCTCGGTTTCATTTCCAAGTGTGTATCGTTGCAGTGTCTCCAACCATTATGGCACTTTAAATAAACTGTATATTGTCCACTTGTGGTAGTACATCCAGTATGGAAAACAAAAGCAACTGTTGCAAAAGTCCTTCCAGAAATAGATACTTGACTAGCAACAACATTTTTAATTTTGTTTTCCACTTTTGTTTAATTTGGTCTACAGCGTTGCAGCAGTATAATCAAATGTTTTCCATATCTTTGTAGGAATAATGTAGATAGCATTGTTGATTTACAACAAGAACAGATCATCTCATGATCATCTTTTTTTACTAATTTGGAAAATGGTACAGATTTGCAGTCAGGTATTGTTGAATATATAAATCATTCTGAGTCAACTATAGTGCTTGAAGTTAATGAACACTGTTCACATTTATGTTTCCATTTGTAACTGAGTCCAAATAAACTCTAATCTTCTAGTACTCCAAGCATAACCATTAGTAATTCTTGTGCATCTTGCTGTATATTAGCATTGAACGTTAACGATCCAGTACATGTATCCAACAGTTGGCGAATACGAGAAGCAGAATGGATCTTACTTCTATCAGTTCTCAACTCTTGAAATAAAGTATAAAGTGCTGAACATAATCTTTTTTCCTAACTTTACATAATTTCACCATAAACATCTTCAAGATAAAATATAACATTTAGAATAACATTACCATAGCAGTTGACACCAGAAGCATTTTCTAATTGGTATCCAACATGTATTTTCTGCTTCTTTTTCTCTTGATTTTGTTTCTGGTTTTTAACCATCGTTGATTCTTCAACATGTTTGCATTTTGAACACACAACACATTTCTCATAAATAGGATATTCACCTAAACTTGGAGCATAAAGCCTTCTCAAACGATTATATTCTCTTACACAATTAACATCAGCACTAACCTTGTTCTCATCAAATTCAATTAAATACAAACCAGACAACGTTCCAACTCGAGATAATGCAACATATACCATTCAATCTTTAAACACAGTTCTTCCTAAATTGATCAAAGCATTATCTACACTTAAACTTTGAGATTTATGAATAGTTATTGCATATGCTAAACAGAAGGGAAACTGTTTTCTATGAACAAACAAGTCGTTTACAAGCAAAAAACATGGAGCAGAACGTGCAATCTGTTTTACCTCTGTAATCTGATCAAGTTTAACTTCAAGAATTCAATTCCATTTCTATTTTGATATTTCACAAAATCAACAACTTTTCCCATTGCTCCATTCACTAAACCTTCTTCTACATTGAGTTTACGCTCCAAAATTACCCAACAGTTGAAACAAAAATCTACATTTTTTTCCGAGCCAGCAGTTTTTGATATAGAGTTTTCCAAAGAATCCAATTTAGTCTGCAGTTTTTCTGAAAGAAGAATTGTTATTCCTTGATGCTCGATTTTATCAATAGCTTCAATGTGAACTATTTCTTGATTTTTCAATTTCATAATCTCTCTATTAAATGTATAACACTCTTCCACTGTAGGCATTAAGCAAACTATGGACTCTTTTTCTTTCATTTTCTTGTACATTACTTCTGCTGGTGTGTTTTCATTTGTAAACAAGTTCATTGGTAGACGACTTTGAAAAGCTTCTTTACCATGTTTGCTTAGAACACCAATTCTTACATCTTTTAGAATATTTGCATAATTTTCATCTCTTGCTTGTCGCATATTCTGAGTGAGTTCTTTATATTCAAAATGTAAGCACAGATTCACATTTCCAATACTTCCCAAAGATTTCTTACTGTCTTCATGTAGAAGAGTTTTAAACACTGGTTCTCCTTTTACGGGGTTAGTTGTAGCAGATCTCCAAATATAATTAAATGTTTTCCTCCAAAGAGAACATCGTAATCTGTTTTTAATACCTGTTGCATTCTTAGGTGTACAAAAGCAAGCATTAAGTTTGAGACCATGCTCACTTCATCAATAATTAAAAGTTTCATTTTTTCCAGCACTCTTGACACTTCATAAGAAGCTTCTCCGGACAACTTCCGATATTCCAATTTATTATCATGCTCAACTGGTAACATCAGTAATCTATGTAAAGTAACTCCATTACCATTGTGTGCAGCTGATCCAGTTGGACCTGTTACCACTACTACATGTACATCAGAAGAGGTTTAAAAGATAAACACACACCTTCTTTTTTTCATGCAACAAACCATGTTATATCTGTTCTCTCACTTGCACATATATTTCTTTCTGTTCAACATTGAGTTGTTCTTGTTAGATTTCCAATGTAATATTCTCCTTGTGTGCTTGTTGCATTGCAATTTCGACTTCATGCATAGCAATCGCTGCTTTATTTTCCACTATTGGTTGTCCGAGAGGATCTTGACTACATGGAACACTACTTTGACTATCTTGAGAACATTCATTAGCTATTTCAGCTGTAATAGTCTTTTCCTGTTCACCGTCATCATTCAACATTTTTAAATATGTAGGGAAAATTGTACATGCAATACTACCTTTACATGCATTATAAAAATCTTCGTAAGTAATTCACTTTTGCTATGCCATGGTTTAAAGAGTGGGAGAAGTGCTAAATAGTAAATTTCTCGCTTATCTGGAGTTTCACATCTGAGTTTCTTGTGGTTTATAAGATTACCCTTTGCATGTTTTACTAAACAGCCATGACATCCAACTACTGCATATTTTCCTTCTTTTAAATTCTCTTAACATTTCTTTTGAAGCTGTAATGTTGAAGTACTTCATACAGACATAACTGTTCCATATATCGACTCCTTTTCGGATAGTATGTGTCCAACACATTAGTTTTAAGAATGTCTGTACTGTCTGGTTCATTTACTTCTAATTCTTCAATTTCTTCAAATGATTTCAACACTCTATTTCGTTTGCAGGCAAGACCTAAACTTACCCAAATGATTCCTCGTGACTTTGAATATAATCTTGAAGAGCACATGAAGTCTGAACATTCATACAATCTAATTTCTCGGTGGGAAAGCATTTTCACAGTAAAGCGGTAACAATTTTTGCTAAGGCTTTTTTCTTGTGCAATTTCTTCCCACATTTGTTTCATCAGTTTTTTCTGGTTTTGTTATGTACAATGTAACATAACGTGCAACAGCAATTGAGTTATCTGCAACATACTGGATGTCCATGTTCGCATTCCACATTTTTAAAATGACTGGATTGTTGTCATTGATATACTTTGACACTTCTGTTCTTTTTAAGTTGTAAGTATTCTTTGGGATTTTCGAGTTATTGTGTGCCTTACAGGAAGAAAAACAAGAATTTACTCTTCCTTTACAAATGACTGGACGTGGAAAACCAAACCGACATTTGGTGCAAAATTTTCCTTTAGACTTGTATTTTCTTCTGCAGTACTTTCCACAACAATGAGTTTGGAAACGTAAAACTTTCTGTCTCAAACTTCTATCTCCTTCTTCTATTGGAATCTCACATATCACATACTGTTTGATGAAGGGCAATAATGTTTCATCAGAATCAGTTTCAAATGTATGTGCATCCTTGATCCATAGTAGCATATGTATATGAGGTGCACCTCTTGCTTGGTACTCCTTTCTCCAAAAGAAATCGGTAACTTCTCCAATAGGTAGATTCTTTTTATTGCAGATAAAATACATCATAGCTTGAAACCTATGAATAAAATATCTGCACACATTTACAGGATCCAATGAACACAGTTCACCAGGAGTCTTTATTTCAACATTTTTATATTGGAATTCGCTTCTCTTGGAAACTCAAGAAATTCTTCCCATGCATACTCTGCACAGCTAAGTGTGACAAACCATGTTGGTGTACCTAAGTTCTGTAACATTCACTTGAGTTCTCCATGACAGCGCTACCAATACTCATTTGTTTCACGTTGACATGCCATCAAATTGAATAACTGTGCTTCTAAATGTTCATCTGTTTCTTGAACTTTCTCCACAAATTCTTCTGCAGAAAGAAGTGATTGATGAACTCAGATCACTTTAAAACAAAAGGTGAAATATGTATGGAATGCACTGTTGAAATCTAGGATCTTCAGAATATAATCTTGTTGACCGATATTCTAAAGCTGGAATCCGTACAGGTTGGTCATCATATCATCTACCTTCTCCAGTAGGAAACAGCTGTGGAAAACAACGAGCTTCCAAGCTTTTCCCCTATACACTCATTATAGTTCCCTGTGCTTTTTTTCATTTGAAATAACTCATTACTGCTTCCTATTACTTCTTTTGAATGCAAAGGACATTTTGTGTAATGCTCATAAATCTCTTCAGTCCTTGACTTGTCCACTTTCTCTATTTGACCACTTGACATTTCAGATTCATTTTCTGAACTTATTACCTGTCATCCACATTTACAGGTTTGCAATAAATATTGTTCTAAATAAGATATAAGGTAGCCTTTTCAACTTTAACATCCACAAATTCTTGCCATATTTTCCGACTCTTTGTTGGTACACCATTTGCTAGAATGACTACTGCCTCATTTTCCTCTTTCTCTCCAGCAATAGTTTCAATATTTTTCTTAAAATCCAAAGGTAAGTACACCTCTTACTTTCAGCCATCTTTGCAAGACTGTTGGTGGCAGTTTACCTGTTTTAGGCTCCATCCAAATTATAGTTTGAAAAGGATGAACAGATTGAATTAGAACAGACTCATATGTATTCAATTCTGCCAGCTCCTCCAGACTAGATACTAATTCTAAGTTATTATGTACTGCTCTAGCAGACATTTTGTTCTCTTCTAATTTGTTGTAACAATATTTACATATACGTTGATCACTACCTAACTCAAATCAAACTTTCACCAACAAGTAAGTTGCAAATTCTTCCCACTTACCATTGTTCTCCTTTTCACTTTTCAAATACAAATCAAGATTCCTACTTTGACTTTAAAATGAGTACGTCAACAACAAACACAAACACAGTTTGGTATTTCAGAGCACACTGCATTAAACGTTCCAATACCTTCTTTAAACTCATCAGTGCTAATCACGTTCCCAACTCCTTCAACATCTGTAATTGCCAAACTTTCACTTTCAATGGACTGCTCTTCTGAATCAAAATATCGCATTTCAATGTCATCACACGTTTTTTGATCATCTGATAAAGAACCTTGTATAAGACCTGTATTCATGTCACTTAAACATATGCAGGACTGTTTACATAGTACAGTTTCCTTACAAACATCCACATTTCTGAATGGTGTACTGCTAACATCCTCAAGTGATGAAAAACACTTTTACACACTTTTCTTGAAAAACAAGCCAGAGAATGCCCATACTTCTCAGTATATTTTCTTACATTTTCTTACATTACATGGATTTAGTCCTTGTAACAACTTAATCTTCTGTTTAATACTTTTCTGTGTATATTCTCAAGCAAATTTCTCATTATATCAATAGATTCCTGTTGAAAACTACAAATACTGCTACAACCCCACTTATACATAGGAGCTTGTGTATGTTTCCCTTGCACTTCTTCAGCTATTAACTCTTCTGCACTTTTACCAACCATTTTCCTCTTTTCCTGAACTTCGTAGCAACATCCTCCAGTATCAACTGCAAATGGTAAACTATTTTCCTGGAAGTAACTTTCCTCATTAAAAAAGGCTCACTAGTAAAAGTATGTTTCCAATGTCCACTAAAGATTTTTCAAAAGTTGGTTCTATTCACTAGTCTTTTTCTTCTGCTTTTGTCTTTCAACACTTTGACTATTTTATCCAACACTTTGATTCTCTTCAAAATCAGAATGAATAACTTCTTTGTTAAATTGAAAGCAGTATCCACTTTACTTTAAATACGCTGCTTCTCTTTGAATTGTAGCCCTTTCTTTTTATATTTGCAGCATGTTTTCATTAAATTCTGAATCACTCTGGATCGAAAAAGACTCCGATGAATTTCTTGAAATTGCTTTTGTCTATGAGTAACAGATACTGTTTCTTTATCATGTTTCCTTTTCCTGGTATTTGAAATTAAAGTCTTCTCTAATAATGTCTTGTGTTTTTACCAGAAGAATCTCTATTTGTAGTACTCTAATTTTTTTCTAATTGAAAATCTTTGCTTTTGTTCAAAAATATATTTTTTTTCTCTTTCCCTTTTCTTAACTACTTCTAGGCATTATCAAATTTTAATCCAAACGAAATAATTATCTGAAAAACAAAAAATAGATTCAATTGTTTTTTACATCTGTTCAATATGTTAAAATAATAACATACAATTACATAAATTCTACTGAGGGCTTCCAGAGGCACTGCTGCAATGTGAGGGAGCACTGCAGGGGAGCAGTAGGATGACAGGTAGTGCCATAGAACATACAGCAAGTATTTATTTAATTATTTCCATACACCTTTACAATTTATATGTAACTGCACTACCTCGTACTTTTCACCTCTCCACTGCACTCCCGCACCCCTGACCCCACAACACTCCCTCTGCAACCCACTGCAGACAACTTTATAGATAGTATTTTTAAAACTTGTAATCTACGTATTTAGGATGATATTATCAACCAAATGGTACACACAAAAATTACCATTATTAGCCTAGCAATTTTATCTACAACTTCGCAAACACAACACTGCAACCCAAAGCTTTAAGTGGGGGGGTCAGTGGGGGGCTGAGCACCGGCAGTTTATTTTTGAAGGCCTCAAAACGGGTCTCTTTAATATGCAGATCGTAGCTTTGGAATTACCTTTATATTCCTATACTGTGCTTCACATGGAAATATAGAAGTGCAGGTTCTCACCATCCCAAATTAGCTGTCTGGTGTACTCTCTCAAATGTAAGAACTACAGGTATTCAGTATCTGTCAGTCATGGCCAGTTAAAGCAGTGTCCCTATATAGAAATAGACAAGACATTATGTTTTTAAATTACCTTCTCACACTGAAAAGCTGCTTTACATTTCTTTCACTGGATCAACCTTTGTTTAAAACACCTTCAGAGAAGGGTGGTGAACTATGCTCTACAAAGAGCAACTCAAAGCTTTTGTGTTCTTTATCAGAAACATCTGCCTGTCAATGCTTATCGCCAGCCTTTTTGGCCCCTTAAGAGGTTGGATGGATGAGTATAATTCACAGTATTTAGGATCGGGGGCGGAGGGTGCACAGGAAATAAGGACAGATAGTCGAAAAAAGGGAGAGTGGATGGATGGCCAGATGGATAAATGGATAGCTAAATGGATGGATGGATGGATATATGGATGGATGGAAGGATGAATGGATGCATGGACCAATACTTAGGATAGACAGGTGGGCTGATAGATGCTTAGGATTGGTTCTGGCACAGATGTATGTATAGATATATGGGCCTATGGATGGATGGATGGCACAGTGCTTTCCATAGGCGAGTAGATAGATGCTTAAGATAATTGAGGGGCAGATGTATGTATGTATGTAGGTAGGTAGGAATGTATGGATGAATTGAAAGATGGTTGGATGGCGCAGTGCTTAGGATGGATGGATGCAGGGCTTTAAGTGGGCCGGGTCTGACCACCGGCAGTTATTTTCAAGGAGCCTCGAAATACATAGACTTAATTTCAACAGGTGTCTGCAGGAACGCTCATCAGTAAAAGGTAATAAAACCTGTAATTTTGCAACTAAAACATACACCATACCATAAGGCAGTTTATAAATAGTCGCAGTACCACTACACCACCTCCACACCTACCCTTGCTTAACTTTGCGCAATAAAACAAAGAGCCCAAGCAAACCTGGAAGCTCCACTTTAGCCTTACAGAGGCTTAATTTTAACAGATTTTTCCAGAAACGCTCATCAGCAAAACGTATTAAAACATGCAAATTTGCGGGTAAAACATATACCATGCCATAGGGTGCTTTATAAATGGTCCCAGTGGTACTACATCTAGTAGCCAGACATCTGCACATTACTAAAGTCTGTGTTTTAATCACCAGCATACCAACCTTCCCCACCCACACCCCCACCCTTGCTTAACCATAAGAAATCAAACAGAAACCCCACCATTCCTAATAGCGGCACTATACCTATACACAGGGTTAATTTTAACAGGTGTCTGCCGCATCCCTTATCAGCAGAAAGTATTCAAACATGCAAATTGGCGGGTAAAACATAAACCATCCCATAGCACGGTTTATAAATAGGCCCAATGGCACACCACCACCTTTACTAGCTAGACATCTGTATTGCACTAAAGTCGTTTAAACACACTGTAGAGTGTATCACAGGGGATGAAGAGAGTAAACAAAGTTGTAATTCCCAAACTTTTGATATACCGTCCCTTTACTATATGTATATTAAGGACATTAAATGGAATAAAAAAATTGAAGAGTGTCTCAAAAGGAATAGTAAAGCTGAGCACCGGTAAAACCTGGACCACTTAAACACCTACGTATATTCAGCACAGAGACACAGCCTGACAAATAGTATCACTTATAATCACATGTAGTTTACTAATGTGAAGAAAGTTATACAGAAAATATACCGCACATTTTCATTTCTTTTTTATTTCTCACACATTTATAAAACATCTCTGCTAAAGAAACACTCCCCAACCACTTCTATTTCATAAAAACAGACAATCATTAATACGTTTACTACCATATATTTTGGTATATCTACCTTTTCATTATTCACTAGTCAGAAACTACCAAAACTATTAACTATACCCAAATGAAAACCAGAAATCATGTTCATATTACATCTCAACCTATGATTAAATAATTCAAACTATGCGTACATATAAAAGGAACGTATCAATTTTACTATCTCCATCTCCTCTCCATGTAATCTCCAAACACTGTAGACGGCCTCACAGTACAACAACCTACCTCGACTTAAATTCAAATCTACCTCTCCCTGTCAAAAATGAGACCACAACCTGTCCACATAACCTTTCTGGGTTTGGTTTTATTGCTTTTAACTTGATAACACATACATCTCCTACGCCCACACCCCACTATTTCCACAAAAAGTATAATTTGCATACATGGGACGTTTTGTTTATCTCGCCTGAATACATTAGCAAACCAAAATTAACGCTGTATCTCATTTTCAAAACCATACAGTCCAAGATGACAAACTACACTTCTTCTTTGTGAAAAATTCCTAAACATATATAAAGTACTTATTTAACAACCAGTAAAACTTACTGCATTATTTTATAGCCAATATAAAACACTACACTTTGCTAACAATATATTATTTTGAAATAAAAAATACTTTCAAACTTAAAAATATTACCTCAAAAACTTAACACCTTGGCTACTAGGTGTTTTCCCCCCCTATGCTGACTTTTCGTCATTCCTACTAATCATGACGAGCTCAGCTCGTCATCAGCACAGCTCAACCGTGCATCATGACGAGCTGAGCTCGTCATGAGCATGGAAAGGGTTAATCACTACTACATAACACACCTTGTTCACCTCACCTTTGTCCTTGGTATGCAGATTTCAAATGTCACAAACGCATGTAATTCTTTCTTTGTCACACAGTACATGTAATGCACCACTTTCATCAAGAATGGAACCAGTAATGGCACAATTTCTCTGTCGCTCCACATATAAATACATGTAAAGAACAAATCAGAATACTTCATTCCTTCATCGACATTCCAAAACTTATCTCCATTGGTCATTTTTAAATTTCATATGGAAGGCTTCTTCATATTCTGCGCCACATACAGGTCAGAAGTTCAACCAATGTTATCATCACACTTTCTGGAACATTCTACAACACCTGCAGGTTAAAAGTTCATAATAGGGTCAGTAGTTCAATGGCTTTATCCCCGAGTCTGGCAGCAGCTCACCTTACACCCCTAACACCATCAGACCCGTAGGAGTGAGTAGTTTGCACTTGACAAATACCGAATTCATTTGATACATGCAATTTACCTTCACTCCCTGTATAACACCCCCTAAGCACCATACACAAGTTACAATGTTCGAAAGAAAAGTTCCTCCGAGTAGGTATAACTACATGCTGACACTTCTTGGACAGATGTGGCACAGCGGCCAGGACACATGACTTCACACCATAAGACACACAGTTTGGGCTCACGCTTTAATCCCCGAGTCCCGCAGCATCTCACCTTAGCAGCATCAGACTCTAGGCAATACCTCGCTTAATTACTGATGCCCAGCACTTTCAGAGTAGTTTACTTTGCACCCCCCCTAAACACCCCACAGAGGTTACCGTGCTCCTACCCTCCTCTTTCCTACTTTTTTGCCCTTATTTGCCCTTACTCGCTTCAACAGAATCACAAAATAGCGGCCAACACTTCCTAGTTGCAACCGCTCACAGCGTTTGCAACGAATAAGCAGCAAGCTTGTGCTCGTAACGCCTCAGCCAATCAGATGGTAGAATTCCCAAATATTGATATCTGTAAATTTTGATATTTCCTAAAAACTACTGAACAGATTTACACCAACTAAACAAAAGCGTGCTGTCTAGACCAAAACTTTTCTCCCTGCCAAATTTGGGATAAATCTGTTCACCCATTCGACCTGTAGCCTTGTCTAAATTTTCCTATGGAAATTAACATGGAGAAAATACGTTTTAGGACCCCCTTTTTTCTTCGCCTCCCTTGACTAATCACACCCAAACTTTCAACATGGGAGCTGATATGAACATAGTATTTGTTTGGAAAATTTCATGAAGATTCATCAAACGACGTCAAAGTTATAAGCAAAACAAAAAATGCTCTTCCTATGGAAACTTGGGGGCATATGTATCAAGGAAGTTCGCATTCGCAAAGGCCGAAATTCGCCGAATTTCGGCCTTAGCGAATGCGAATATGCAGAACGGCATGTATAAAGGTATAAGCCATGCAAAATTGGGAATCGCTAAAAGAGCGAATCTGCAGAATGCGAAAAGAGGCAATCTGCGATAAAATTGCGATAATGCATTTTAGCGATTTTCCCGTTTGCGAAAATCGCTAAATGATAATCGCAAAAGTAGGGAATCGCATAAAAATCGCAGATTGGCTCATTTCGCAATTCTCAGATTCGCAATGATATGTATGACCAATTCGCAATTTGCGAATTTCGCTAATTCGCAGAATTCAGAATCGCAATTACCACCAAGTTGGAGCAGGTGGTAACCAGGTGCAAACTATTTAAGCAGCAACAGAATTCAAAAAACTGTTTACCACAATGGCGGGGCTTTACATCATAGCAAGGAGGATGCGACTGAGAGCTGCTGCACAGAGGAGGCTGTGACAGGAGAGGGTATTCCGTTTGCGCATCAGCATCTCCCAGGGCCTTGAGGAGGACCTCCACACCCATTACAGGCTTGATGAAGACAGCATTAATGATTTGATAGCTGAACTCAGACCCTACCTTGAACACCCCACCCGCAGGACAAATGCCATTCCCACTGAAATACAGGTCCTGTGTTCACTACACCTCTTGGCCTCTGGAAGTTTCCAGGGGGTGATAGCATCAGCAGGAGGGGTGTCACAGAGTTCCCTATCGCGATTCTTCCATGCCTTCCTAGATGCCATGGTCCAGAGGATGCCTCATCATATTTACCACCCCAGCACTCCTCAGGCAATTGCACAGACAAAGCAGGACTTCTATCAAATAGCGCATTTCCCACACATGATCGGATGTATTGATGGCACACATGTTGCAATAACCCCACCCGCACACAATGAATACCTCTTCAGAAATCGGAAATGCTACCACTCACTGAACATTCAGGTGGTGTGTGATGCCAAACACATCATTACTGACATTGTAGCAAAGTACCCTGGCAGCACCCATGATGCTTTCATCTTCAGACACAGTGGAATCTATCGTAGACTCGCAAGATGGCAGTTTGGGAGGGATACCTACTCGGTAAATGCCTTCACACATAGGGGTCATTTATAGTAACTACCATGTGCATGTCACATGCTAACATCTTTTTATCTAACCCACAGGTGACAGTGCTTACCTCAATCCCAACAATGCAAGTGAACGCAGATATAACAGGGCACACATTGCTACCCGAGGCACCATAGAACGGACATTTGGAATACTGAAGAGCAGATTCCGGTGCCTCCATAAGAGTGGAGGTGCACTCCAATACAGCCCCAATACGTGTTGTAAAATAGTGGTGGCTTGTGCCATGCTCCATAACATTGCAACAAGAAAAGGGACACCAGTGGAACTGAGTGACTCTGGATCCTCTGATGTAGAGGGGCATGGACCTGGACGTATGGTAGCTGGTAGCGCGGTAGCAGCAGCTGGGCGACAGAGGCGTGATGAGATAACTATTTTTAGGTAAGAAAAAACAACACAATGCCAAGTAATGTAAGTGTGTAAATTAGCTTTAATTCCTTAATGGCAGGAAACGCATGAAGTGAAAATGAACAGTAGTGTCATTGAATACCTTAGCACATGTTAATGTCACAGTGCCCTCTAAAACAAAAAAGTAGGATTCACCAGTCAAACGCTACACAGCCTATTGGTCATTAGTAGGTGCAGCCCTACTGGTCCTGGCACTACGGCGTCTCTCAAGGGTTGGTGGTGGTGTGATGCTGCTCCTACCAGACTGGTTGTCTTCCTCACTGGGAGTCAGCACTCCCGGCCCAGTTGCGCGTATTTGGCGCAACTCATCCACCGCAGTGGTGACCTGCAATAGTGCACTGGCAATGTCCTGCGATGCGTGAGTGAATTGGCGCTGCATGTCGATGCTGCGCCTTGCCTGTATGCCAGACATAGCCGCCAAGCGATTGATGGCCCTGGTGTACCTGTCTTGTCTTTGCGTACTTGTGCGCATTTGGTCACATACGGCCTGTACACCATCCTGCAGGTCCTTCCTGAGTGCTCGGAAGCCCACCCTCATCTCCCGCTGTAACAGTTTTATATTTTTTGCCTGCAGGCGCTGCACCTGCAACATGTTCAGTTCCAGGCCTGCATACACTGACTCTTCACCTCGCCCTTCAAATGGATTTGCTGCGCGTCGTCTGCGCCTGGCTGCAGTACGTGGGACTTGCTGGTGTGTGGCATGTCCCTCTTGCCCTGGCTGTGTGTCAGCATTGTTGTCATTTTCTCCAATTACTTCCGCCTCATCCTGGTATGGTGGCAGAGGCCTGACTATCTGTCTCCTTCCATGTCTGCGCCTGGTCACTGGGCTCTCATCCCCATCTGTGTTGGCATCTTGGCTGCCATCTACCGACTGGTGACTCTCAGCCAATGTCCCACTGCCTGAGGGCTGTGTTGTAGATGGTGCTGTGAATAGAACAGCACACATTAATTTACTTCACTATTTTGCACTGTGTAAATAAATGTTGCACTTATATTTCTGTTACATTGTGCTCTTGTTTCATTGTCAAGAACAGCAGATAATGTGATAGACTGTTTTTGCTAAATATTGGACACTTTCATTCATATGTGACTACATCTCCCATAATGCATTGCTATGGCTGCCTGTGTGCCTGCTCTGGACTGCATATCTTGTTTTGGGCACCTGGCTCACTGCTGGGGGGTTTGAGGGGTGTGAGGGGGTGTGAGGGGGAGTGAGGGGGTGTGAGGGGGTGTGAGAGGGTGTGAGGGGGTGTGAGGGGGTGTGAGGGGGTGTGAGGGTTGTGAAGGCATGATTCTTACCTTTTCCTGCTGCTGGCTGGTCAGAGCTGTCCAAATCAGCCAATCCTCCCACACACTCTGGTTGCAGGGTCCCCTCAACCAGTTCCTCCAGGGGTGTAGATGCAGGTACAGTTGAGGTCCCAGCACCTGTCTGCCTGGACTGTTCCAGCCTTGCAGCAAGTTTCTCCTTCGAGCGCAGGCGCAGGTCATACCAGCGCTTTCGGAGGTCCTCAATACTCCGGGGTGTCACACCCCAAGCATTTACATGGTGCTGGATTTCCTCCCAGATCTTCCTTTTGCGGCTCTCTGGAACCTCCCTGGATTTTGCACCAAAAAGAAGTTCATGGTTTGACACCATTTCGTGGATGAGGGCCTCCAATTCTGCCTCTGAGAAATTTTGTTTTTTTTTCCTGGTGTTCTCAGTCTCCTGCTGCTGTGAATCCTGCCTGGGCGTGGCTCCACTGTCATTCATGTTTTCCAAGGTGTGCACTGCTCACTGCCAAACACTATTTCACTCTGCCTCACATTCAGGAAGTCAGGTGCAGCATGGTAAGTCACTCACTTCCTGGTTGTGATGTCATCATGCTGCACCAGGGTTCCTGATTGGATCATGTGAGAAAATCGCTAATTAGCTAATTTTTCTCCGCGACTTGCGATTTTTCGCTAATTAGCGATTTTCTCGCCGCGTTTTGCGATTTTTCGCTATTATAGCGATTTTCCGGTGCGATTTCAGAAATTATGCGATTCCTACTGGTTAAGGAATCTCATTTGGGGTAATCGCAAATAAATAGCGATTTTTAAGGAATCGCTATTTATTTGCATTTTCATTCATACATACCGATTTGCGATTCTGAAAGTGCGATTCGGTAAAAATCGCAATTTCAGAATCGGAATTCGGGACTTTCATACATATGCCCCTTGGTCCTAACAATAGCTACCTAGTGGCGACCGCAAATAGGTAATATATATATAAATTCACTGAATATACCATAGGTTTCATGGGCGTTATAGTTATTTGGACAGTTCACTTGTACAAAACAATAGAAATTCCCTCGTTATAGTTAGTTCAGCTAATTATAACTTGTGCCCCCACAATGCACTGCTGATGACGTCACATATTACATCACTCATGACATGGTCAGTGACTTCACTCATGACATCACTCCCCATGTGGAAAAGCAATCTGCTTTTCTTCATTGAAGCGAGAGCAGGAAAGAGTACTTTCTGAAAGAAGGGCTACCTTTTTACCAAATTTGGTGTAATTCCGTTCAGCAGTTCGGGCCGTAGCCGTGTCTAAAGTTAACATGGAGAAAACACGTTTTGGGACCCGCTTAGCGTGAATATCTCCAAAAGTTGGTAATAGGAGATAGCGATGGTAGCGACTGTTTCCAGTCGCTAACATATTGGCACGCCCACTTAGCATGTCATTAGTGATAAATTTCTCTGACATGCAAAGTGAGGCCCAAGATGGTCGCTATCTCCTACTAGCTGTCGCTAACTGGTGTTAGCGACAGCTAGGTAAGAGGGAGATAATTGTATCTTCTGCTTTCTTGGCTTTTAAAGCCAAAAAAGCGGAGATAAACCCCCTTGATAATATGCCCCAAAATCTTTTGGTGAAACTGAGCAAAAATGAAAATATACAATTACAGAGAACGTTCAGACCCAAAATTACTGATTCCCCAGGATTTCCTCATTTAAGGCACTAATTGTCTATCATTTAATCAATCCGCTTGTAACTCTCCATCCCCTTCCCCTCAAGTTACAATGCCCCAGGTAATGGCAAATGTAGGAGTACGTTACCAAACAGGATGCTGGGGCCCATTCGACAAATATAAATCTGCTTTACGGTTTGGTTTGGTTTTAGCACATGGTCAATGGAGGGGGAGGAGTGGAGGGCAAACAAACCACTGACAACAACCTAGTTACTCATGTTTGTTTGAAAAGTACTCCTGCAAAAGCACAAGCAAATCATGTTCCCATTGTGGGAAAGGCAGCGAGCATCCTCATATTTATGAGAGCCTGATGCCAGGTTTGTTGCGATTGTCATTTGCAAGACATGGTCTAGAGACTAAAAGGGAAGTCTAGCAGAGAGAATATTAAAAAAGAAGCGCCTCCCAATATTCTCTTCTCCTTACGGTTTAGACCACAAAGCGTATGCGCTAAGAGCATTTCATGAAATGAGTTGGGAGTGGTTACCTTGTTGATGAGATGGTATTGAGCAAGAGCCCACAGTTGTGAATAAAGCCTTCATGCCGAGCGTGGATGTACAGAAACGGCACAAATGGTAACCTTGTTAGATGGAATAATATGAATCATCGCTGCTGCAGCGATAATAGGGATTCATTCAATTCAGGATTTTTTGTACTATTCTAAAAAGAAAAATCCCTGTCTGAAAACAATAGCTCACTATTTTATTTTTAGAAAATGCATTTCCTCAATATGAGAAATGAGCTTGCTGTTATATACACGCGAGTCAGATAGAGCAGTCCAAACTGACCATGATATTGAGAGATAAGCGGAGTGATTAATCTGCAAAACATGTGGAAAAGAATAGTTTTAGATAAAACTCTATGCGAGGCGCAGCAGATGCACCTCCTGTCAGGCTAAAGATGAATGGGCATGTTTATTAAAATGGTGTGTTGAGTATTGTGCGAGTCCTCACACCCAGTGATGCTATGTGCTCTACATCTCTGTATCCTGGGAGCATTGTGGATCTGGGGTAAGTACCAGGGAGCATAGCTGACCTGCAACTTGTACCATAGTGGTATCGTGGACCTGCAGCCTGTATCCCAGGGCAACCACAGAGCACCTTGCAATGTCGTAGGTCTTCATCTTCTCCTGCTGGGTCACAATCTCATCAGCCCTCTTCAGGCCGGACTGGGGAGCCAGAGACAACCCTGGAAAAAAAGACCAATCTGTCCGCGGCTTCCCTCTCCTTGCTCCACCGCTTACATTTAATCTATCCATTATTTCTTTCTCCTTTAATCCTCTTTCTCTTCTCCCTCTCTGATCCCTCTCAATTTCTCTGCTCTCCTCTGCCTCTGTCCTGAAGCCCTGTGTGTCTGTTGAATTATCCTCAGGCAGATGGGGAAAGTGACTGATGCACCAACAGCAGCCATGGGCATTCAAAACCAGCCTTTGATCACTCCAGCCCAATGGGGAAATTACCATTAGATTAAGAGGCTGATCCAGCCCTGGCCACACCAATGGGCAGAAAGCAGACTGCTAATGCACCCCACCAACTGACGGGCAGTGATGAATGAGCAAGTGAGGGGTTGGGAGCAAGGAGTGAGACAGGCATAGGTAGGAAATGGGAGAGCTGGGAGGTTACACGCGTCCAACATCAGAGTTGAGGAGTCCTGAAGTGAATAGTGGAATCATGGGCTATGAAGGGATCTGAAGGTGATAAAAACATCTCCAGACGCAGCTAGTTGAGCCAAAATGGTCGGATCCCTCCATTACTTACTCTGAAGACTTAAAACAACTGTCAGTGTTCAAGAACGTTAGCAGCTGCAGTCACATTAAGATACTACTTTACTTCTGTAGCAAAAATGCATAATTCAAAGTCAAAGGCACAATGTATAAGGCGGTGGGTTTTATTAGTAGTCCAGCGAAGCAATATCTAACATGGAAAAAGCAGGAAAGCCAATGGCCAAACAGGGTTGACCTGAATCACACTCTGTCCAAATACTTATTTTTAGTCTACTGAAGAATTGATGAGATGAGGATCGGTTAACTTTCTCTGTAGCCAGACCTACTTGAACTGGTGATCAGAATGGACTCGGCAGAGGGAATATTTTGTTTCTAAAGCATGAATCTAAAGTGGTTTCCTAGTATTCTGTAGAATATGTAATATATTGGGGAAAGGGCCACCTGTTACTCATTAATGCTTCCTACTAACAAGTGTAGCAAAGTGAGTGGATTTTTAGATTTTTAAAATGGCTGGCAAAACATCTGCATTCCCTGCAAATATAAAACTTTGCACTTAAGGATGATTTTCCATGAGTCTGTTATGATCTGTGTAAAATGGCGTTTTAGCATTTACCAGAATATTTATGAAGTTTGTCTAGTATGTGCTTTCAAAGTTCCATCCATTGGAGTGGCAGTGGCAATTACTTCGGAGATTTTATTCTGAGAGGGCACACAGTCACTTGCCCGATTAGGTCTCCTGATTTTATATGTTATACATTCCTTATTTACATTTTTTTGCTCAAACGTCTTTACGTTTTGGTGACCTGCTGGGCCATTCTCTTTACGCCAACATACCTGTGACGCATTCTTGTCTGCCCATCTCATTCTCTGTCACCATGGGCTGCTGCATTCCAGGAACATCTGCAGCACAACTTAGTAGTGTTATCTGATCAAACTGAGGCGTGTATCCTCACATACCAATGCGTATGTATGTCATGGAGACACTGACTTCATGCACATGACTCTTTTCAGATGGACTTTTGCCAAGGCAGAAGCACTGAGCCTGTGTTGGTCTCGGCACTTGATGACTTTTGCCAACTTCATGATAATAGTGGCATTTGGCCATTGGTTCTGTAATACCTAACAGCTGCCTTCAACACCATCAACCAATGCCATTTTCACTATAAAACTTGGTAATGCAGACATTATTGGAACATGATCTGTTGGCTGCGATTATTACTGACATACTGCTCTCAATTTGTAACATTACCCCCTTTCAGGTCAACATTAAGTTTCTCAATCTGGGATCTTACCTGGACTCTATCTTACCTCTGCACACTTAGGAAGCAACGGTTTCCCGTTCTTATTGTTTCCAATTGAGGATCTTACAGTCTAGTTTTCCTTTATTGCTGAACCTTCCCATGTCCTAGGGATCAATGCTCTGGTCCAGTCCACATTGGATTATAACACCACCACCTAAATTCAGAGGGATTCTTTGCAACTTGCGGTTTACTTTATAGCCAGGTATGCTGCAGAGCAGTTTCCAGAGCATTCTCTCTCTTGTCGACCTCTTCTGCCAAATGTGTCGACCCCACCCAATTCTTTCCAACTATGCAGACAAAAGAGAACATGATGCTTTGGTCTTCAGACGTACCACCAACTACATTATCATGCTACAAAACGGCCTCACACACTGCTCCCAAAAAATAATGTTGTGTGAACCGAGGGAGCTTTCATTAATACTGCACTTCAACCATGCAAACAAATCAATGATACCAATCAACGTTGACGTGTCTCCCTGCGTCATCTACTCATTTACTTTTGTAGGCAGGGCAGGAGCCTCAAAGACTTCCTGCCCATTGGACCTAAATGTTCTGAAGCTTAAGCAGAGCCACTGTCTCCTCTGTTGGAACATGATTCCAAAACGCCATTGAATGCCCGTTAGGGCTTTAATCAGTCATGCCACATGCTATTTAACGTAAGATGAAAGCGCAAACCGTAATCAGCATTTCAGAGAGCGGATGTGGCATTATGTCCACATCTGTGGACTTTAGGACGGAGGATTCAAGTTTAACTCTCGGTTTCTTGGACATACCTTAATATTTCCGTTTCTTAAAGATGAACATGACCATCTGTAATGTAACTAGTGTTCATGTAAAACATGGCACTACCTTTGGGCCGGTTTCCCGGGACATAAAGCTGCAAAAACAGAGAGGAAGTAGTAAAAGGAATGGCCGAACAGCACGTGACCTCTCTTTATCATTAGGGTTCGTGTTGTCTCTTTGATTCCTAATGCTGAGTAAGCTCCTATGAATAGCTGATTCCTTTTACCATTTCCTCGCCTATGTCTGATATTTTGAAAACTGCTGCCAGAAAGGGCAGCAAGTATCTCTCTAGAATGAAAGCAGCACGTGGCAGTCTGTATTTTTTAAGTTTCAAGTTTACATTTATTTGATTTAGTTCTCAACTGAGAACAACACATATTTAAAACATAAAATGTACCTTTAAAATTTTACCTATAAACTGATAAAATATCTTTCTAATATAAAATAATTTTTTTTTTTTTAAATGTTAACATATTGTAACATACAAATTCATTGGGCGGTACCTTACATAGAGAGATCAAGTTGGGAACCAAATTGATTTTACATTTTGTGCGAATTGGTTGTATAAATCTCTTTCTGGCTTCAACAACTGTCAGATTTGGACAAACGAATAACACATGTTCCAAGTCTTGCACCCCACCTTTGCATAGATCACAAGAGCTACTAGGTTTTTCTTTTGGGAACCACTTAAAGGTGAATGATTTCAAAGGAAGTATCCCAAGCCGGAATAGAACAATGCAGCGCCTGACTCCATACTTTAAGTTAAAAAGAATATACTGTTGAATATGTTTTATACAATTACATCTTGGAACAATGTTGGATGTCTAGATTGAAGCTTAACCTTGATGTTAAATGTTTTAAAAAGAGTTTCAAGTGGGCAGGAGTCCAAGATTAGAGCAGATCAATATTAACATTTGATATTTTAAAAGCAATTGTTACATTCGTACAAAATACATATTTCGACGATCCTTTTTCAAATGTCTCTATCTTTAATAAGGATCGTAGGGTTCTTTGTTCCGCATGGATGAGATTGTATGCCCATCTTATAATATTTGTGATTCCTCTGGCATAACAGCTGGCTAATGAAAGTTCTAGGCAAAGAGCTTGTACTGGAGAGGCAGGAGCTTTATTACCTGTGCGTCAAAGGAACTCCACAGACTTCCTTTCATTCAGGAAGGGGTAAAAACATATCTCTTTAACCAGTAGAATGCTTATTACTCTTTCCAGCAGGCAGTGCTCAGCGCCAGGACACCCGAGGGTAACCGTGTGCTCTAAAAATGCAAATAACATAACCGGTACAGCTTGTGACGTCAAAGTTAGTTTCCGGAGGACTTTCCCTTCTTTCATATCCAGATGTTTCTATTGGCATAATGGAATATATTCAAGTGCACATGATAGTACTGGAGGTATCTTATCACTATGTACTTGAAGAAGAGAGGAAAAGTGCCTTTGATCTGTGGAGGCGTATAATCGTAAAAGTGCCCCCATGTGGATTTCAACTTTTCGGCTCACATTTTGCATGTGGTGCAAGTTTTGCAGAGATTGTGAGAACATTCTCCCTACGTATATGTTTTCCTTTATCACTTCCAGCGATTTTCCCCCTAATGTCCAGTTGTATTTAGCATACAGTTTCCTTCCTGAAAATTGAACCATTTTTGTATTAGCAATGTTTGGTATTAAATAATTTTCTTCCGTGAATTTATCAAGTGTTTGCAAATTCCTTTGCAGACCAAATGGCATTAGATCTAAGATGACTACATCATCTGCATACAACAAGGTGTAGATTTTATGAGATGCTATTTTAGGTGGAAAGTTGCTGACTTGTTTAAAACTCTCGGGCAGATCACTGAGATATAAAGAGAACAGTATGGGGGCTAGAAGGAATCCTTGCCTGATACCGTTAGGGGTAGCTGTTGGGCTAGTAAGACACTTCTCCCTCCCCATTTGAACTTGACACCAAGTCCCTGAATGCAAGGATGTTACTAAGTGAAAGAGTTTCTCCGGAATTCCCATTTTTCTAAGTTTTCTCCAGAGCGTTCCTCTGTCCACCCTGTCAAATACAGTCGTAAAGTCGACAAAAACTACCTATCCCACCTGAGATTTTAGGGTTACATTTTTGTTGATTATTGTTTGCAGCAGTGCAATGTTGTCTATGACAGAGTGTTTTGGTCTAAACCCACTTGCTATAAGGGAATTAAACCTGGGGTGAATGCCCAGTCTTTGAGGTGTTCTAGTACCACTGCCGCAAACATTTTAACTGCTGCGTCCAGGAGAGCTATCTGTCGGTAGTTGTGGGGGAGCATCCTGGAGCCTTTCTTGTAAGTTTGGATTATAATGATCCCCTTCCAAGATTTTGTGATTTTTTAATGGTTCAAATAAAATTTTATTTAACTTTGTTGTTTAACATGCACGCTTCATCGAGAAAAATTAAATAAGATCTGTAATATTAAATCTGGAGTGAGCCTTGTGCAACAAGGACAGGACACAGTAGATGTAATCACTGTGCGGCACAGACAGGAACCAGTGTTTTTCCTTGATCAGTCTTCATGGACTATGGCTGAGCATTACAGGCAGTCGTGCCTTTCCACCCTGACAGTGTGCCTGCCTGCCCGAAAAGTCTGACCCTGTGACTGTAACGTTTCTCGATCGCTTAGTTGGAGCCCATGATGGAGTAGCGTTATGGGCAGAGCTGCCGCCTTTGGAACTGGGAAATTAGGTTTGTCTTGGCTTCCGTTCAATCCTTCATGCCTAAAAATAAAACATGAATGCTACCGTTTGTGATGTGACTGGTGCCTATGTAAAATGGTAAAAAAATAAAAAGAAGTATTGCTCCTAAAAAGAGAAAACAACCCCAATGAAACAAGGGAGAGGATGTGGTCTGACGGCTAGATTGCCAACCTTGGAGCTGGGAAACCAAGGTTTGAGACTCGTGGTCGCGTCCACATCCTGTGATTCTGGGCAAATCACTTAATCTCCTTGTGCCTACCCAAAAACAAAATGAATGTGTCCTTGTGTAACGTAACTGGTGCTCATGTATAGCATTCCAATACCTTTGGGTCGCATTCTCGCTGTATAAATATGCAAAAAAAAAGGGGTTCCCGTTTTCGAGTAGCGGCCATATAGGTGAAGGGAACCCCCCCAGCCAATATGAGTGCAAGTACACAACATCTACCCAATTAAATCATGCAAACATGGCTCCCAGCCTGTGGCTTGAGCTAAAGCTCCTTTCTCCTGATGATGCTCACATCATTGCAAACACAGTAAGATGATGGACAGAGTACTGAAACCTTTCAGACACTCACCCCCAGTCACAGATCTGTGTTGAATCCATCATCATTCTTCTGCTCACTAAGCCACACCTGTTTGGACCCAGCCATCTGCAAATCAGCTCTTCGTCCATCATATTGTTGTGTTTATGATGCTCACATCATTGTCTGGCAACAGCTGCGCTGTCAGACCAGACCATAAAAAAGCATTTGCAAGGCAATCGGTCTCGCTTTACTTAAATGTCGAGTTATTGGCTTTGCAAATGGCATAGAAATGTGTTGTCCGTCTGCCTTTGTTTTTCTATTTATTGACTTTTGTAGCAATGGCAGCATGCCATGGTTTAGCTTTAGATGTTTAGAGCTAAAGTGCAGTGTGCCGCCATTGCTGCAAAAGTCAATAAATAGAAAAAAAAGTTGTGCAGCTGCCTTTTTTTCATTTTTTTTACGAATGTAGCAATTGTGGCACGTCATGCTTTAGCTTTAGATGTTTAAAGCTAAAGAGCGATGTGCCTCAAAAGTAAATGCGGGAGGATGGGGCATGCCGGAGTGAACAATAAATACAATGCTTTGCGGTGGGTAACATTAATGCATTACATAAACAGGTCAGTAGCAGTGCAGGAAGGGAGTGGTTGCGAGCGAGGAGGCAAAACATGGCCAGAGAGGGCCATCCATAAAAACACCATAAAAACACAATTGGTGATGCCCCTGTGGGAGCAACCAAGCACCCAAGGCAGGACATATGGACACTATTGACCAACTACAGAATAGGAATTTCCAAAAGGCAGGCCGGCCAACCAACCAGAAATGCAGGACAGAGCTTAAAGCCCATATTCTGAAGGCAACATGTCTTGAAGAGATAGTGCATGTGTTGCCTAGGTGACACCTTAAAAACAGCTTATTATTACTCATATAGGTGAAACCTAATTCATTTATCAATGCCTATTTGTCATGGAACCCATTGCATTTCAATGTTTGACAGTTGTAATGAGCTGGAAAAGAGTGAAGTCAAGCACGACCTCTGTGCTTTAATAAATCAGTTCTTGATAAGAAGTAATCTTGCAATGGGATCCTTCACATCATGCTGTCAGGTGCCTGATGGTACCAGTGCAATGAATGGGTGTGGGGGGAGTAATCACACTGTTTTATGGGCAAAACAGCTCCCTCAAGGGGATAGGAGATCCTTTGGGGGAAAATAAAACTGCCAACCTGGCTGAATTCTTTAAGTATGCCAGACTAGCTACAGCTAGAACTGCAGGAGTAGTGACTCATCTCCATACATTGGGCTTCCAAAATGTGAATGACCCTCTAAATTCTTTATTTTTGTGCAACTGGTGAATCTGTGTCATCGTAAACCCTGGGGACTCTGACAAACATGTTGACCTCAACTTCTTTCAACAGCAAGCACTTACACACAGAAATGGGGATTCGGGGTTTGTTCAGTATAGGGCACCAACATAACATCTTCTATTGAAATGGAGTGAAGCCATTAGTAGTGCACCAGGAGCAGTAGGACTTGGTCCCAGGGCAATGAATTGCCCACTGTAATTAAAAAAAGGCTATTTTAGAATACCTAACTTTGTGAAATGGGGGGTCATTCTTGCATTTTGGGTGGTATGGGTGCCCATTTTTTTGCATTAAGGACCATGGCACACTTGTTACAATATGTACTGTTAAGGACTATCTAATTCCATGCCTGCGCATCTACTCTAAAGTCACTGTGGACGTTGTATGGTTGAATGATTTTAGGTGCTCTGGATTTTAGATTCAATAACTGAAAGGCAAATAATGCAACCATGAATATTATCAACACATCACTGTAACCAAGAGGCATTTGCAGCCATAGTTCCAAACAGCAATTATGTTCACTCTACTCGCTCTACAACATGTTTTTAAAATGTATATTCAACGTTACAGGCTACAGACTGAGCCAAAGTAGACCAACACTTTTCTCATATGTGCACATTCATTGCTATTTATTGTTTTAGTATGTGTCTTTTTTTTCACAATTCTTAAGCCCATGGTCTTGGTAGGCACCAGAAGTGCCCAGGGACCCAAAATCTCTTAGACGTCTTTTTGGATTGTCAGACTGCCTCTGATAACTCCTTTGTTCACATGCAGAGCACTAGCATGTCAGTACATTGATGTGGATTGGAGGCCCACTAAATTGGGCAACAATCCTCCAGTGCAATGCAGTACCTCCCAGTGTAAAATGTTCAGTCAACAAATAAACACCGATGACAGGAGTCTGACAATTTGCTCAATTAGACCCTTGAATAGGTAAGCGCAAAATCCACACCAGCCTGCCCAAGAACACAAAACGCCAAAAGTCAAAGGAAGCAGTGAGTGATGTGATACATAAAAGCTGATTAACATAACAAAAGGAACAGCAATAACTAAAAAAGCAAAAGTACAAGCAAAAACATGGCCAGGAATTGCTGCAAAATATGACAGGTGGTGGTTATGGAATAAAAAATAATTTGAAAAAAAGTGCAGTGAGGTAAAAAAGCAAACGCCACATAAAAGACAACAGAACATTTAAGGGGAGAAATATATTGAGATTACCACAATGCATTACATTACCCGATAAAGGCAAAAAGAAAACGATAACAAAATCAAGCCAATACAAAACAATTGGTTGTGGGAAAAGTAAAAAGTATAAGGAGATATTCCTGAGCTAAGGATGAAAAACAATTGAAACATAAAACAGTGGAAAATGTTCAGTCCACATTAAATGCCGGGTGACAGGAGTCTGAAAATTTGCTCACATAGGGCCCGATGTAGGTAGGGCGTTACCGATCGGTAACGGACGAAAATACCGATTTTTGGCCCTTACCGATCGGTAAACAGCCATCGAGATGTAGGGAACAAAAAACATAAAGAATCGGAGTGAAAACCGAATCGGAATGAGTACCGAATGGGAAAGAATCCGATACGTACATACCGAAAATCGGATATGTAACGAATCGGAAAAACACCGAATCGGATGCAAAGACCGTTTCGGTCCATGTACCGATTCGTTAGTGACACCGAATCGGAAAATCACCGAATCGGTCCATGTACCGAATCGTTAGTGACACCGAATCGGAAAATCACCGAATCGGTCCATGTACCGAATCGGTAGTGACACCGAATCGGAAAATCACCGAATCGGTCCATGTACCGATTCGTTAGTGACACCGATTCGGAAAATCACCGATTCGGTCCATGTACCGATTCGGTAGAAAGACCGATTCGGACATGAGCCGAATCGGAAAACATGCCGATTCGTTTGAATCGCCGATCGGGAAATTCCCCGATTCCGACAGTTGGGGAGATGTAGGGAGGCACAGAAACACCGAAATCGGCTCAAAATCGGTAGAATTCACTCGGTATTTACCATGGATTGCAATCAGGTGGTAACCAACTCCAACCCATATAAACAGTCCCAAAATGCATTGCAACTTGCAGGATGGCAGCTTTCTATGTCATTGCGAGGCGGCTACGGCTACAGCAGGAAGGACAGAGGGAATGGCTAAGAAATGAACAGGTCTACAGACAGAGGATAACCCTGTTCATGCTCACAGAGGCAGAGATACTACAGAGATACAGGCTGGACTCTGACACCATACTTGAGCTCATCAGGGATCTAAAGCCATTCTTGGACCACCACACCCCAAGGGCACACACCATCCCTGCACACATCCAGGTGCTATGCAGCCTACACCTGCTAGCGTCTGGCAGCTATCAAAGTGGTGTAGCAGCAGCAGGAGGGGTGAGCCAGAGCAGCCTGTCAAGGTTCTTCCACACATTCCTTGACGCCATGATACACAGGATGGACCAATACATCTCTTTCCCTGCAACCCACGCAGAACTGCTACAAACCAAAGCTGACTTCTACCAGATGGCACAATTTCCCCAAATCATCGGTTGCATAGATGGCACGCACATTCCGATTTGCCCACCAGCGGACACCGAATACATATACCGCAATCGCAAGTCTACACACACCATCAACGTGCAGGTGATCTGCAATGCAAAGTGCACCATCACAGACCTGGTTGCAAAATTTCCAGGGAGTACCCATGACTCCTATATTTTCCAACAGAGCGGCATATATGCACGGCTGATGGCTGGCGAATTTGGAGAAGGATACCTCCTAGGTGAGACACATCATCAGACCCCCATAACACATAGTAGCTAGGTGGAATACATGTATGCATGTGTCTAATGTGACCCCTTTCTCTTCCAGGCGACAGTGCATATGCCCTCCGCTCATTCATACTCACCCCCTACCTCAACCCCTCCACACCCAGCCAAAGGAGGTATAACCGGGCCCACATACGCACAAGGAATGTTGTCGAACGGACCTTTGGCATCTGGAAAAGTAGATTCAGATGCCTGCACAAGAGTGGAGGTGCAAGGCAGTATACCCCCATCACCTGCTGCAAGATCATAGGTGTATGTGCAATGTTACACAACCTTGCGGTGAAGAAGGGCACTGAGGTGGAGTTGTCTGACTACGAGGACCATGACGACGACGAAGCTGTGCCACTGACACAGCCAGCTGGGGTGTGTACGCCAAGTGATGGCAGATACAGACGTGAGGAGATTACTGAGAACTATTTCTGACTGAGTACAGATGCAAAGACAGCAAAATGTTGGTTGGAAAACACAAATTTTAATACTGTTGCAACACAGTTACAGCACTGATGTGCAACAAAAAATGGTGAATTGGAAATAAAATAAAGTCCAAGGTTCAGGTTGCCTCACCCGCCCTTGCAAGGCTACTTCTTTGCCCGCTTGCCAGACCCACTGGGGTGTCCCTCAGCCCCCTCTGAATGCCCAGCAGCATCAGCGGAGCGCCTGGTGCTCCTACGCGGCTCGGACGCAGCGCTGGCCGGGCTGCTGCGGCTGCTGCTGTCCCCAGCATCACCCAGGTCCAGGGCAGGATTGGAGGCGGTGTTCGAAATAATCATGGCCTCCATAGCAGTGGTGATCCGGGCCATCCCCCTTGTGAGCTCAGCCGTATGCTGACTCAGGCTAGATTCCTGGTTCGCGCTGCGATGGCACAGTTGTGCCGTCGCCGCAGCAAGGCGCGGTTCAGCACCCGGGCATCCCGCCTGCGCACCAGCTCATGCTCCTCCTGTCTGCTAGATGATTGGGTAATGGCAGTGGTCAGCCTGCCTAACCCTGCTGCCACCTCCTTGTTCGATTCCACGAAGGCCTGGAATCCCTTGACCAACTCTCCCATCTGCAGGTTGTGCTGCAGGAGCTGGCGTTGGCAGGCCATCGTGGATCTAGCCTGTTGCCTCTGAATCTTCACCATCTGTCCCTCGAGGCCCAGGAATACACTGCCCTCCCGTGCTGGTGCAGCAGTGGTGGTGATGGTACGGCGCCGAGCACTGCTGCTTCCGGCCTGCTGAGTGGGCTGGGGTGCCACTGGTGGGGGTGTGGTGCTGGCCGGTCCCTGAGCCGCTGCTCCCAGGACAGGTAGTACATGTGGCAAGGCCATGGTTGTGGCAGGAGCTGGTGTAGGCGGAATGGTGTCCCTTGTAGGGGAGTTCTCTGGGGAGAACTGCAAGGGGGGTGTGCTGGCCATTTGTGGGGAGTTCAGTGCATCGAAGTCTATGACCAGGTCACCCTCCATACCTAGCCCTAGGGTGTTTCCGTCCTCCTCCTCCTCCTCCTGGGCAGCCTGGCTGGTGCTCGGCCCTGCGACTGCAGTGTCAGACGGTGCTGCTCCCTCTGATGTCAATGTTGTTCCGCCTGATGGGGCCCCTAGGTACAAAGAAGCATTTGTAAACTGAGTGCCGATGTATTACAGTCAGTACAATTTCAGCATTCCACATGTCCTTGCATCTCCTTACACTGTGTCACACTGTTTCCTGTCTTGTGATTCTGCACTGCCATGTTTAGCTAACTACTGCTGACTACATGTACCATGATGCTTGTCTCTTGTATGTTGGTGACAGTACTGTGCTGGGGTTTGCCTATGCATTGTGTCTAATGGGGAGGTGTCTGGTAGGGTGTGTCATGATGCGCATGCTTCTTACCTGTAGCTGTAGCTCTTGCAGAGCTGTCCAGGGTCCCGATTCCACTGACACTCTCCCTCTCAATGGTGCTGGAGACCAGTTCCTCCAGCTCGGTGAGGGGTGGCGCCGGGTTCCTGCCTCCTCCAGTGAGTCCAGCCTGCCTCTGTATCTCAGCCATCTTCTTTTTTGTGAGGCTGCGGATGTCGTAGAATCTCTTTTTCAGTTCTTCTACGGACCTGGGGGTGACACCCGCAGCATTCACCTTCTGGGCGATCTCGGCCCAGATCCTCCTCTTGGTGCTGTCTGGCACATTGAGGGACAGCTTTCCGAACAGCTGGCGGTGCCCCCTCACCACCTCCTCGACCAGCACCTGAAGCTCGGTGGTGGTGAACTTTGGCTTCCTCTTCTGGGAGGACTTCTGGCTTTCGCACTGCTCTGCCATGTTCTTCAGTTCAGTTGTCAACCTCCTACTCCAACTGCTGCAAACTGTGAGTGTTGAGCTCAGGCTGGCTCTCCAGAAACTTCTTAATTAGCTGCACCTGCCAGGGTTGCCACTCCCTGTTTGGGTGGGGGAGGGGGAGCCACCTCATTGGCTGAATCGGCTTTTACCGATTCGGATATTACCGAATCGGTAAAATCCGATTCGGTATTATCCGAATCGGTATTATCCGAATCGGTATTATCCGAATCGGTAAAAGCCGATTCGGTTTCTTCAATGCATTCCTATGGGCTTTTTCGCCATGGGTGTGTTTTCATGGCTACGAATCTATGATTGCCGAATCGGTTTTTACAGAATCGGCTTTTACCGATTCGGTGTTGGCCGAATCGGTAATTTCCGAATCGTTGTTAGCCGATTCGGTACTTCCCGAATCGGTCCTTGCCGATTCGGAACGTACCGATTCTCATTACCGATGACGACCGAATCGGTATTCATTCGCTATTTTTTCCCTACATCTCGTTTTCCGATTTCAGAATACCGATTCGGCCCGCCTCGGTATTTTGAATTCGGAAAATCGCGTTTACCTACATCGGGCCCCTAGACCCTTGAATGGGTAAGCGCAAAATCCACACCTGCCTGCCAAAGAACACAATACGCCAAGAATCAAAGGAAGCAGTGAGTGATGTGCTGTATAAAATTTGATTAACATAACAAAAGGAACAGCAATTACTAAAGAAGCAAAGGTACAAGCAAAAACATGGCTGAAAAAAATAATGCAAAATATGGCAGGTGGAGGTTATTGAATAAAAAAACAATTTAGAAAAAAAAGTGCAGTGAGAAAAAAATCATGTGCCACATGAAACACAACAGAACAGTTAAGGGGAGAAAAATACTGAGATTACCACAACGCATTGAATTAATAGATGAAGGCAAATAGAAAACGATAACAAAATCAAGCCAATACAAAATAAAATAATTGGTTGCGGGAAAAGTAAAAATTATAAGGAGATATCCCTGGGCTAAGAATGAAAAACAATTGCAACATAAAACAGTGAGTAAAGCATGACTCAAAGAGTCCAGATATAAACAGTAATAGAAAACAAAAGTAAAGATCGAATGGCAGGTAAATGAAGAGTGAATGAGTATCTATTACTACTACCAGTAAGTTACCTTCTCCTTTTCGAAATCTGCCCCTATCTGGGCAGGGTTTGTTTTGTCTGGGTCCGTGCTGGTTTCTGGCTTCTTCTGCTTCTTTTTGTCACCAGACTCAAGGACACTTTTACACAGATGGAGCTGGGAGCAGACGAACTGCAGCCGCTCTGCATGGCAGATAAAGTATCCCAAGGGAAGAATATATTACTTTGGGCGGGGCGTAATTTGTAAAATATGAAGTGCAGGTGCTCATAGTTTTTAAGGAGGCCACACCCACTTCCCCAGCTCTAGCCACTTCCTCCATTGGCCCCGCCCACTTGCTTCATTGGTTCCACCCACATCCACAAGCCTCAACATATCGGATCCACCTCCTCAATTCTTGAGTTCCGCAAGAAGCTGAAGGCCTGGCTCTTCACATAAGCACCTCAGGGACCTCACACCTAGACACCTACCCAAGCCCCTTGATACCCTCCCGGGTGGTTAGTGCACTATACAAATCAATATAACATAACATAATATAACATATAGGAAGCCAATGACAACAGCTTAAAAGTCAACTCAAATTAAAGAATGTGTGTAAATCTCAAATTGCAGCTTTAGAAAAGGTCATTTGAGGACTTGAGGCATCTTTGCAAACAAAAGAAAATGTGCTTGTACTGTGCTGTTTAAAAGAAATGAAAGGATGAAGGAAGGAATACATTAAAGATGGCAGCAACAAGTGCAAGCAGGAAGAGGAGCACTGGAGTAAGGAAATAAATAAGTAATTGACGAAAGAAGGAGGAAATAAGAAAAGAATGTGAAAGGGAGAAATGAAGGGATAGGGAGAAACACACCATGTATATTTGTAAAGCACATATTCACTAGAAGGGACCTTGACACCAAATAAAAAATGTTGTTATCCAGCTCATTTGCACTAATTTTATCAAACACATGAAGATGAAAGACTGAGTGGCCACACTAAGATTTCAATTTATGACCCTGAGACAGATTCCTGGAGTGGATATAAGCATATGTGCAAGAAGGAAAATAATAAAAGGGAGAGTGAGGGAGGAGGAGTGGTCCGAAGGCAAAGATAGATACAGTAGACAAAGAATGTGAAGAGAAGTTGGGAAAGCAGGGATTGGGAGTGCAAGAGTGGAGTGGAACGTGATGAAAGGAAAAGTGAAAAGAGGAGAAAGGGAAGGGAAGAAGAGCAGACAGCAAAGGCGTGTGAGTAGAGTGGAAGGGAAAGATGAAAAATGAAAAGTATTTAATGAGGGAGGTGGCGATTAAGCGAAAATACAGATGTATGGCAGAAAGTGATGAAAGAATGGAGAGAAGGGAAGGAGTAAGGTGTGAAGGGGAGGAAGAAAAGCAGATACTGATGAAGAGCAAGAAAAGAGTACACCTCTGCTTTATTAAATACACTGTAATTAATTATGTAAAGTTGAGGGTGACAGGAGTGTATCATTCTTGGCCTGTCTCATCAATGCACAGTAGTGATGTCCAAGACACACAATAGCGATTCTTTAACTGTGTTAAGTAAGTTTTATGCCATCAAAAGATGTTTTTTGCCATCACAATAGGTATTCCTGATAAAACATAATAACGTGTCAGTTACACCATTGAGATTACGCTTTGATGGAGAACCAGGCTCTCATACTTCAACAAATAGTTCTATTACATAATCAGGCTACAAGTCACTAAATCCCACTCCCACTAAATTCAAAATGAAGTCAGACATTCAACTTCATTCAGAGAGACTTTCACACACAGCTTTCAACTAATAAAAACAAATTCAACTAAGTCTGCCATCTCTGCTATATCAGGATTGTAATTTATGATCGGTGAGTAATAAAAGGACCTCTGTGACAAAAACAGAAACCCACTGAGCTATCCACATAAATAAAATTCTCTCATCTGCAAGGGACATGTTCTTTACAGAAGGCACTTAAGCGTCTGTGCTACAGTCAAAACTACAACTAGACAAAACTCTGATCTCTCTGCAACAGGGACATAAGGCTCTAAGTATGCAGCAGGGGTTTGCAGGGACATTGATCTTTGGAGGTGAAGAGACAGCCTGGCCCCTCTGATAGCACATTTTGAATTAATATATTTTTCTCCAGGTCGAAGCACAGAAATTCCCTGTGTATCCTCTCTCTGGCTGGGTGGGGGGGAGATTGGGAAAGCCTCCTAGTTTGAGTGGCCAAGACTGAGGAGAGCTTTGCGGACTCAAGTGCGAACTCTGAAAGTATGGGTTCGCAGGGCCCAGTGCAGGCTTTAATACTATGCAATGGTGAGGAGTGGTGCTGTGAGAGCAAGGGTGGGAGCCAAGGGGCACTGTAGTTGGAGTGAGCGAGTGCTGTGACAGGGAGGGGCATTGTGATCGGAGGGGAAGGGGACTCTAAGCAGAGGGGCACTAAGATACAGGTGAAAAAGGCACTGTGGTGAGAGAGGCACTGTGATAGCGGGAGAAGACCACTGTGGAAAGAGGGCCACTGTCGGAGGTAGAGGTGGGGCACAGCCACAGTAGCAGTAATGGGAGGTGTTCTTGAAGGCTCTTGTGGCTGCAACTGTGGCCATTGCAGAAGGGAAAGGACAACCGGGTGTGATAGGGATGAGATGGTACTGGGACAGGTAGGAACAAGATACTAACACACTGACTGGCAGGAAGAATTATTTTCACTTTTAGACCACCCTCAGTTGCTTCCTGTGATTTTTTAATATGCTGCATGGCCTTACCTGGGTTCCTGAGGCAGGCAGTTACTGGGCAATTTCCTGTGTGTGCTACTGTGTAGGAATTTATTGATGGGTTCAATGGCCAAGCACTATTTTGTCACAGTTGTGTGGGAAAAAATGCACGTACAACTCACCTAACCTTGCAGCTTCGGCAACACTGGAAAGCGCAGACCACTGGCTGGTGCAGCATAAATTACACTTCCAGTTCATCATACGAGCAGTTAATGCTGCGCATGACACTTTACATCCACCCTTCCCCACCCCTGAAGGCCAGGCACTGGCATGCGCCAAAATAAACACAATAGCAGCATGCACCAAATCTGAACGTGCAACTACAAGCATCGCTCCAAGGGACTTTTTTAATGTCTCCACACATAAAAAGATAGGCCTCTCTATCTTTTTATGTGTGGAAGCTCCGAATTCGTAAACATACTACTCGTAAATCCCATTGTGAATAGCAAAAATTGTAAACATACACAAAAGTATAAGTTTACAGTTGTGCATCAGGCCCATAGTTGTGAATTCACTAGACAGACTACATTAACTATAACTTGGCATAGAAATAAATAGCAGAGAGTGGAGTGGCTTAGAGTGGAGTGGCATACAGTAGAGTGGGGTAGAAATGACTAGTGTAGAATGGAGTGGTGTAGAGTGGAATAGCTTAGAGTGGAGTGGGGATTCGTGGCATACAGCGAATTGGTGTACAGTGAAATAGCATAGAGTGGAGTGGATTACAGTAGAGTGGCATACAATGGAATAATGATGGAGTGGCATAGAGTGGAATATCATAGACTACATTAACAATACCGTGGCATAGAAATGAGTGGCTTAGAGTGGAGTGGCATACAATAGAGTGGGGTAGAAATGACTAGTGTAGAGTGGAGAGGTGTAGAGTGGAATAGCTTAGAGTGTAGTGGGGTTGAGTGGCATACAGCCAAGTGGCATACAGTGGAATAGTGTAGAGTGGAGTGGAGTACAGTAGAGTGGCATACAGTGGTATGGCGATTGAGTGGCATAAAGTGCAGGGACATAGAGTGGAATGTCATAGACTGGAGTGACATCAAGTGGAGTGACTTATAGCGTAGTGACTTAAAGTGGAGTGACTTAGAGTGGAGTGCATAAAGTAGAGTGGCATAGAGTGGAGTGGCATAGAGAGGAGTGGTATAGTTTTGAGTATGTGGCAGGCTCCGCTGGCAGAGTTCTCTGAATTTGCACTACTTCGCAGTCCGCTTGAAGTGCGGAGTTCAGCGAATGTCTAAGCCAATCGCTGGTGGAGCGTATTTTAATGGTGCATGTTGGGCGCATGATGTTGATGTCACCCAATGCTATAGTGTGGGAAGCTAAACTGCACTACTCTCCCATGAGCTTCACTGGTGCGTTCTGACACCAAGAGCCATCCAGTCTTTACCATGTGTCGAGAGCATCATCTGAGGACTTGTGGGCTTGCCTCCTTTCTCCCGTTTCTTTATGCATATCTGCTGCTCCACATTAACTGCGTGTGGCTGAATCTGAGCCACACATGGACAACAATGGACAGTGAAGTAGAATGCCCCTGTCCAGAGTGACTTTCCCTATAAGGAGGAAGAGTGTCCAGTGTCCCGACTCTGAGAAGGCGGAAGAGTCCAGATATGGAGAAGGAGAATGACTGTGACTAAAAAGATGATGAAACGGGGGCCCAAGGAATGGCTAATGCCCTGACACAAGCCATGCAACCACCTGCCCAGGGTCGCTGCAGCAAGTATATTCATAGCCAGGTAGCCAAGAGAGTACCATGCAAGTGGGACCCCAGTCATACCAAAGTCTAACAAAATCAGAGAGGCAGGGAAAAAAGCTTTAAAAATTATAGGAGCACCAAATGATTAGCTAGTCTGTCATAGAGAGATCTTTTGATTACAAAATCACATTGGCCTCAATGCCTATGAATATCTAAGAATTCACATGGTTAAATAGTAGAAAAACATCACGAAAAAGAGCACCAAATTGTCATATGTGTTCTTTATATTCTTTCTTTCATTGCTTCTTTTCATATATGCAACACATGAAGACACAGCCAACGTGTTTCATCCCACCACATAGGGACTTCTTCAGGGCAAAAAAAACATTTATTTCTTATACAGAGCATTAGTTACCAAGAAGAAAAGTGCAAATAGTCTTCAGTATTCAATTATTCAAGTCCTTTCAGAGTTATATTTATGCGTCTGCGGTCAAGACTAGAGATAACATCAATGTTTCCAAGCTCTATATTTCACAAAGGTTTGTTGCAATATCTGAACTCAAATTCCTTAGGATCACATTGTTAATGGCTTCATCTCCATTGTTTTTGTTGTGTCTGACCGTAAGAGTTCCCAGCATCTCCTTTGGAAATATAGAGCTTCAGTTCGGAACTAACTAATCTAATTGTTTTAAACTCTATGGGCTCCGACATATTTTGTAGGGTGAAAAACTTTAATATAAAATAAGATGATAAATGTAGAGGGAGTGGGGGCAACATGAGATTTGGATCACTCCCTATCAGCCCTAAATTTGTAGTAAGTGATGCACGCACACAAAAAATGGAATACTGTCGACCTCATTTTTTCTACTAAGGAAAAAATATCAGTCATTTTATCTATAAAATGTATTTGATGGAGCATTATGGAATTCCTTTCAATATAACTCGCCCTAATCATACCAGGGTCTAAAATGGTCTAAAAGAGGTTCATCTGCCCTGTGGTTTTCAAGTGAGTTAGCCAACGGGGATTCCCGGTTGGCTAGGGCATGCGCCAAAGCCAGGCAGAAACCCCCATTTCCAGCCAGGGCGAGTGAGTTACACACTGACAATAACCCCTCCTCAGCCCCTTGGTAGCTTGGCAAGAGCAGACAGGCTTATCCCAGAGGCAATGTGTAACACATTTCCGCAACACACACACACAGCGGTGACACACTAGGCACACTACAAAAGCCTTTGTATTATGTAAAACACGTTAAAATCACCATCACAGATATATACACTGTGGCAACTGGCATAAGGTCATAATTTACAAGGGACTATGTACAAGGCAGCACCAATCCGGTCGCTGCCAGAACCATCACAAAAGTACAAGTAACAAATGTAAAACAGCCAGCTTAGGCATAACATGCAAGCATGACAGCATGACATTTAGGCAAAGTCACATGAGCATGAGGCATAACCACAGGACCTAATACCTGATGTTAGGCATCCTCATAAGCATAAATGCAACATCATTAGGCATAAAAATACATTAAGCATACACCTATTAGAATGGGACATAAACCATAGTCAGTAGTGCACAGAGATTATCTGCATTCTATTGTAGGGCCCACCTTGGTATGCAAAACAAACATGCCCCTCGTTGCAGCGACCCGCAACTGCGGTGAAGCTGTGTCCAGAGATCAAGCACTGACCCCAACGCAATATAGATGTGACCCCCCACTCCGGGACTACTAGTCTCAAAGTTGCCCAAACGTTGCAGCAGGCCTCAAATTCAGTGCTGCTGTGTAGCCAAAAGAACACTGGCAACAATTGCGCAAGATGGAGCCGACCTTTCAGGAACTCTCCGAGAGGAATTTCCCACAATGTTGCAGCTGCCCGCTTTTGCGGTTCAGTGGAGAAAAATAAGGCCAAAAAAGTACTGGTCCGACAATGCCCAGTTGGGAGCCCCACTCCGGGAATCCTGAAGAGGAACTGCCCAACGTTGCAGCTGCCCAATGTCAGGCGGGGCAGCTGGGAAACCAAACCAAATGCGGGTACTTCTGGTGTCGCTCCCGGCACCCTCAACACTTCCCAGAGCCCCCACTCACTGGGACTCTTCTCGTGCTGCTCTGGGTCTCCGGTCTACTTGCCATCTCTGCCTTCCCTTCTGGAAGGGGGGGGGGGCTGGAATGGAGCACGCACTGCTCCAAGTTCTCGGTGGCTGCAGGGCTCTCTTCTGACTTACAAGAGCCCTGCTCAGGCATGCACCACTTCCGGGTCACTTCTCTTTTGGCTCCTTCTATTGGCGCCGCCCCGAGTCAGGCAGCAGGCGACTGGCTTCCACGTCGCGGCTCCTCTCTGAGGCGATTCCTTCACGAAGGCTTGGGTTGCGGTGGTGATTTCTGGCGGTGAAACGTGGGGTGGGATCCCGCTTCCAAATAAAGGCAGATGCAGCGTGGGCACCCGCTGGAGAGCGCAAACACATGGGGTGAGCACCCACTCTGTAAAATCGCATAAAACAGGGTAGGCTCCCGTTAGAGAGCAAAAATACCCGGGGTGGGCACCCACTCTTGAAATAACGCAGAAAAATGCTGGGTAGGCTCCTGCTGGCCTCAGGAGCACAGGGGGAATCTAACACGCCAGGATTCCCAAGCAACATGCTGGCAGCACAGTGCTGCACGGGAAAGTCACTCCTCGACTCCTTGGAGCACAAGCAATCAGATAAGGAGCTCTTCCGAGGAGCAGGAAAGCAGGCAGGGTTGGGCAAAGGTCTGCAGACCACAGGGCAGCTCTTCCTCAGCAGATTAGCAATCCCTTGGGACAGTCAGACATGGTGAGGATGGCAATCCTGCAGTGCAGCAGCCCTGGCTCAAGCGTAGCTTCTTCCCAGTCCAGTAGTGTCCTCAGAGGTGTAGAGGGGCAGAGCTGGGCACAGGCAGGCCAGCACGTAGGGATTCCCAGGAATACGCAGCTGGGTCCCACGGCGGTTCCTCCTGGCAGCGTGTCTCCTCGATGTAAGCACATGCACAACAACAACATGGGGTCACAGCCCCTCTATTTATATTACATTTCTTCTTTGTATGCTCCCTTCTAAAAGCCTCTGGAAGGGTCTTGGAGGTTCCAGTCCTAACTGGCTCTGGGAGGGGTGTCAATCACTTTGTTTGCCAGGCTTCCCTCCTCCTTTGTGAGCTGGGGCTTGGTCCTCAGACACATCACAGGGGCAGAGCCAGCACTGTACAGGGCAGGCACAGATCTATTCAGGGATAGGGACTTCTCCTCCCACTACTCCAATTGCAGATCTTCTATTCCGCCTAGTGCTAACTCACCCTGCCCTCCCTGGAGCCACCCACACCTCACCAGCCCGGTCACTTCTAGAACCAGACATGCAATACACATCAGGCAGGCAGACACATAGCACACAGAAATGTCAAATTCGAAAAGATCAGAACTACGAATGGTAGTCAATTGATTATTTCCAATATTCCGGAGGTCTGAATTGGACCATGCTGCAAAGGGTTACTGCCAAATTCACACTGTGTTGTCCTGAAGACGGTCTGATAGATTAATACAATTGAAGACCAAAAAGTCGACTACACAGTCCATTTCTTTATGTGTAAATATTTGTACTAGTGATTATTTTATTTATGAAAGATAAATGTCACCTACTGTCTTATTTTGGATTGGACTTCTTTGCAAATGAATTATAGGTAGAATTGTCGAATTCCTTATTCATTTGTAAGCATTGCAATCAACATCAATAGTTGATATGTACCCTATGAATTTGTGAGCATTATAAAATAATAAATATTTTTTCTAAAAAAGATTATCCTGTGTTGTTGTTTTTTATCTTTAGTGTGACTATATCAATTGAATATTCTTTTCTGTTGAACTGAGTACCAGAATAATATAAATTAACTGAAATGATAGCTGATATTAATTTGATTGATAAGTGAAAACTGAAATATAACTTTAAATCTGAAATTTCTGTGATAAACAAATTCCCATGCTAGCATCTTAAACCTTATTTCGTGAACTTCTAAAAGTGGCATTCCTAAAATAGTGAAAATAAATCTGAGCACACCATTGTGCAGTATTTATTATTTCCATTCCAAACATACCAAACATGACATACTTATTTTGTTCCATTTAGGAGTTATCCCATGAGGGGTGTCCCAATGTTAGACTATGGATGGCAGAGAGCACACGCACTTTGCACTGCTAAACAGTGCTAAAGTGCCCAGAGTCCTAAAACCACCAACACCATGCCAGAAAAAAAAGCTAGGAGGAAGGCAAAAAGCCCAACATAACCCCCTTCCAGCCAAAGCCAGGGTAGACCAATCAATACCGTGATGACCATCCCTGCTTGGGGCGAT
Organism: Lissotriton vulgaris; assembly: GCF_964263255.1. Taxonomy (NCBI): domain Eukaryota; kingdom Metazoa; phylum Chordata; class Amphibia; order Caudata; family Salamandridae; genus Lissotriton; species Lissotriton vulgaris. The sequence continues at coordinate 660,563,230 of NC_141689.1, forward strand.
AGAACACGGACGCAGGCCTGCAACTGCAGGGGCACCCACCAGTTCCACGCATTTCTGGACCCCAGTGGTTCCCTCTGTCAGAGCTCCCAGGACCCACTAAGCTACCCCACTGGTACTCCATAGTGATTCGCGGCCAGGACCATGCCCTAGGCTAGGGCTTTTCAAACTTTTCATGTTGGTGACACACTTTTTGGAGATGCACCAATTTCGGGACACGGTAAGGCAGTGTAGTAAGTGAGCGTATCGAGCCTGAACCACCTAAAGAGGGTATGGGGGGTCATCCCCGGAAGAAAATTTTGAACAAAAGTGGGCAAATGGTGCATTTTTCAGCAAATTTGAGAAAGCAGGAAGGTTACTAAAGCCATTGTGAATCTGTTCTAACGAAGACAGTGAGTATAGCAAAACTGGGTGTAAGGTTAGGTTTGGCCTGAAAAAAGAATATAATCATGCACACATTGACACATGCCCCAGTGATTTAAGGCATAAAAAGTTCTATGGTAGGGTGAAAAGTTAGACTTCATTGAAGGACAATCATCTCTACAACTGTATGTTATGCATGCCCCTCCCCAGTCCAGTCCTCCCACGCAGGTAACAAGGGCGCATAGAGATGCTGTTTAATGAAATGCCACTCTCGTGTAGCCCCCTCCGCTAACTGGATATTAAAAGTCACATTTACTTGGTTAGCATATGTGGAGTGGAGCCTGCCTTGAAGCTGTGTACCTTACATTCCATTTTTGTGCTGTTTCTTAACGTGATGGAATAAATGCAGGTGTGGAGCTGGACGAGGCTGGCAACTGACGCAATACAATGCTGTGCTCCCTGTTGAGTTTCAGAGGAAGATGTCGTCTTGGCTCATTTTTGGACTCTAGTATAGTATCCAGCCAGCCACTCCCAGCCTAACACCCTTCGTGCCCCTCCCCTCACACACATTTTACAGAACGTGCCTCCCTCAGGTGCCCACACCATCAATTGTGCCTTCTTTTCGTCCAGTTACACAAAGTATCTGATATCCAGCCATGCTCACGCACCATCCTCAAACCCTGTCCATCACCCCACCCTGATATTTCTGAAATAAATTGCAAACCCGACATCCTTCCAACCCCCCTCACTAGCCTCAACATCTCCCTCCACAGCTTGTACCAAAAAAAGCACACATAAAATGGTGGCAGGCAAGCATCCCGCTACCCTCCCACAGCCAGCATGCATTCTCTCCCTGAAGAAACCATGGCAAGACGTTCTGCTATCAATCAGAGCTGGAAGTCAGACTCTCAGAGAGCCGGCTTGTCAGTGCCACCTTTAATCCCATGATATAGGGGCGGCAGTTGACACTACATCACCCCTCGGGTATGTGGAGACCTGAGGGGCGCAGGAAACAGCAACTGTGAGTGCACCCTCAGATCTCCAGAACATCAGTCCGCTGAGCTCTTGCATGGGGTCTGGTGTTCATTGCTCTGATGTCAGAGCAGTGCCTCACCGGGTTTTGAACTCCACGTTCATGATGTCTTACACTGGAAGCAGTAGTCTCATATTTTTCTTATGCCCCTTATGTGATATGTTGGCATAGAAAATATGCAATAAGCGTCACTAAAGCTTTTTCAAAATGCTCAAATCCTCTCTGATAACCCTTGCCTGGGTGGGCAAACAACCCTGGCTCCGCTGGCAGTCACTCACTCTTCCATACAGGTGAGGAGTATTTGGCGTCCCTGACGGTTATCTTTTTTGCTTATGTGCGCACTATTGGTATCACCCCACACAAGATCTGCATGTTGCAATCGAAAGTGACGATGCTCATCCCACACAAAGCTATAATACTGCTTGCATGGGTAGTCCTACCACAGAAATAAACACTATTATTCGCTGCACCACACATGCTTGGAATGCATTAAGCATTGGTCCTTACTCAGGCCTTAGGATAATACCTCAGTTGAGAAAACACTGCCATGCTTCTGTCTCGCGCTGTCGGGTTTGCTTTATTTGTGCCACTCTATATCAATTGTTTCAATTACTTTCCAACCCCACCAAATATTTTTGGATGTATCTGGAATAGTTAATATTCTTGCATAAATCGGCACAGTAGAAAGGAACATAGCCCCACACGATTCAATACCACACTGTCTGTTGCAGTTGCAAGTCCACTAAAATTGCTCATTTCATGAAGGTGGCCAGAAAAGATCTCGCCTGAGGTCCTGCACAGGAACATTCACTCCTCGTCACTGAAATGAACTGCAGATGGCGATAATGATGGATTTTTTTTTAGAAGATAAATCGTGCATCCATTGGCGCCCCACAGCGCAACTGGCCTGGGCTGTAATCCTGGCCAAGTAGCTTATCATTGCATCATTAAATTATAACCCATGATGTCATATTCTCAAGCTTCAAATATGACATGTAACACATTTTCATTTCTATTTATGCATGGTTACATGGTTCTGTATTCTTTGCGACGACTGTTCAGCAGACAGACATTTGAAGCAAACACTACCTGCGCTAATAAGCTCAAACATCACCCAGCGATATCGGTTACTCAGGAGCCTATGCTAAACACAGTGGGCATAGGGTCAATAGGGGACCTGTACCTAATAAAATTCTAATCAAATACTCACTGCGCATTCCACCCTCAACGAACAACACACACTGCAGAGGAAACCGGCAGTGTGCACACGCTCCTCTCCTGCCTCTGCGTACTGTACTGCGTCACTGGTGCATGATAATGTACGTCTGTCTTAAATTTTAAAGTCTTTAAGTTTTAAACTTTAAAACTTAAAGAATTAAGTCAGACGTATATGCTTGATTAGATAGAGCAGCGTCGCGCAACACACCCACACATGTAAGGCGACACAGTACTGTGTCGCAACCCCTAGTTTGGAAAGCTCTGCCCTAGGCCATCAAGATGTCTCTGGTCCTTGCCGTCTCACAGAGTGGGGGGGTAGTAGCCCCAGGCACATAGTTCTCCTTTACCACTCTAACTGTCATCAGTGCAGTTCTAAACTACCACTGCTCCTCCAACCTAGGGTCCTCACACTCAGGCTGACCAGAAGTCACGGGCGAGGCTCTTCTCCCCCTACCTCTCCCCTGGGGTTCTGCACTCTCCTCCTTGGAGAGGCACCCTCAGAACACCACTCTCCCACCAGTTCAGGACCTTGACCCTGCAACTGATCCACCAACCTAGGGTCTAAACCCTTAGGTTGCACTAGTGCCACAGGAGAGTTCTCCCTCCCTCTGTACCCCCTTCCAGAGTTCCACACCCTCCCACCTGGAGTGGTACCCCTAGAAGACAACTGGTAGGGACACTGATTACAGATGTCCCTCCCTCCAGGTTAGACAGTACCGGAACCTGGCCTCCCAACCCAGGCACTAAACCCTCAGTTGAGCAGACACAAGAACCGCTGGAGCTCTGTTTACAGATGCCCAGGTTCTCCTGGCACTAGGAGATCACCCTCAATGGACGGCCCATCAGGACAGCCTAGCTCCCCACCTGGTGTTCCGTTAAGGAACCCTCCAGGCCCTGGGACTGAGGTTGGGGCACTTCGGGATACCTCCTCGTCTCAGTCCTTCTCCTTGGAGACAGGACATGAGGCCCTACAACCCTCCCACTACACCGGGACCTAGCGGGGCTTCTCTGACCCTCTCCCACCACTCTGGGTTGGAAGATACCCGAGCCACTCCTTTCAGGATCACTCCCCAATGCCTCTTAAGACCCTCTGGCACTGACCCAAAGGTCTGTGTCCCGTGCAAGCTCCCTGGGATCAGAGAACCCACACTCCAACAGGTGTTGGTGTAACCCAGGAAAACAATTACTGAACATGTGCTCTCTGATGATCAGATTGAATAGCCCTTCAACATTGTTTGCCGTGCTGCCCACCACCCTATCCTCCAGTGCATTACAACACATGTCCACAAACTCCCCCAGGACTGGTAAGCCAGTTTTCTACTGCCCCTGAACCTCAACCTGTACCCTTCTTCCTGGGAACCAGGCACCATCCTCTGAGATCTGGGAGTGGGACTTCCCACACTGGACGCCATACTGCTGCCACCACTGGACCCCACCCTCACTGGTGTATCCAGACTACTGAAACTACTCTCAGAGGACAACATACCCACTAGAGCTAGTTTCTCCCTGGTGAAGGCCCTCTTTGCCTTCGTCGTCCTTTCCTGCCAAAGGACCCTTTCGGTCTCTAGCCTTTTTTCCTCCAAACTGAGCTGCGCTAGCTCCACTCTGAGCCTTTCCAAAACCAGCTGATGCTCCCTTTCTTCCCTCCTATCCACCCACTCCTCTGGGGATAGGGAAAGGGATGGGGCACTGCCCCAGGCACTGGACCCAGCACGTGACTCCCTATCTATGGGGTCCTCACTATCTACTGACATCCCGCCCTGTAATTTTATTCCTCCTCTTCAGGGCCACCCCCCCCCCCAGGAGTATGGACTGGGTACCCTCACTCTCAGAGTACTCCCTACTCTTAGGTTCCTCCTCAGGGTCTCCCTCAGAACCACCACCCTCCTGGATCTTTGTTGCCGCCTCTTCAGGGTTTCTCTCAAACCTACCACTTAGGTATGCAGAGGGGTAATCTGAAAGGTTCCCACAGGGATCAAAGGGTTCTCCCTTTTTGGAGGCTTCTTGGAGGAACAATATTCTGAGGAAGTTGCCGTCTATGGGTATCACCAGGGGCGGCTTTAGGCATGTGCAAGCTGTGCACCTGCACAGGGCCACCAAACCCCAGGGGCCACCAGGCCAATATATATCCTTAATATAATAATCCTCTGAAGATAGATACATATTTGCGTGGTGGCCCCTGGCAGGGATTTGGCGGCCTCCGGCTCTGTTCCCCTTCCAAACACCCTGACCCCCCCCCCCCCTCTTCACTGGCCTCCGCGCTCCGCCCCGCCCGGACCCCCTCTTCCGGGGCCCCCTACCTACGCTCCCTGCCCAGGGCCACCATGAGCCTAGAGCCGCCCCTGGTATCACCTTTTCTCTGCAGAAATTCATTACCTCCTCCTCAGTGTACTCCCAAAAGTCATCCTCATTATAGGTTAACCCCATCCTGGCAAGATACACAACCCACAGTGCAACAGGAGAACACAATTAAAAACTGACATTTTTAGGGCGAAAACAAAAAAGGAAAAATAATCCCCAAACCTGTGATTACTCTAAATGCAGAGATTGTAGTGCAACCAGTTGTCGCTGTGCTACTGCGCTAACGCAAGTCCTATCCCACCGCTGCCACCAATAATAGAAACTGGGATTCCCGGTTGGCTAGGGCGTGCACCAAAGCCAGGCAGAAACCCCCATTCCAAACATACCAAACATGACATACTTATTTTTTTCCATTTAGGAGCTACCCCATAAGGGCGGGGGGTTCCCCAATGTTAGCCTATGGAGGGCAGAGAGCACATGCACTTTGCACTGCTAAACAGTGCTAAAGTTCCCAGAGTCCTAAAACCACCAACACCATGTCAGAAAAAAAACGCTAGGAGGAAGGCAAAAAGTTCAGTGATGACCCTGCAAAAAGAGCCAAGTCCAACACTTACCCTGTGAGTATTTCTGACAGGGATATTTCCCAACAAGCAGCGGAGTTTAACAGGGTGAAGTCAGCATTAGACACCATTGTTTCAGTTGCAGCAAAATGTTTTAAAAGAGTTCCATCTGCCCTGTGGTTTTCAAGTGAGTTAGCCATAGATAAGAGAAACTGTAGGAAACTAGAGAGAGTCTAGAGGAAAACAGGTTAAATGAATAACAAAGATGTGCAGAAATGTCAACTACGAAGATATAAAAAATTATGGGGCATATTTATGTAGATTTGTCTTTGTACAGGAAGGGATTCGTTTTTGCACAAAAATAACCTGCAAAGCTTTTTCTTCTTCTTATGTGTGCTGCATTCTGCGGCACACATAGGAAGAGGAAAAAACGAAGAGAAATAAAGTTCTTTCTCATCTTTGTACCTCCTCTAGGAAGGCGTAAGGCTTTGGCGCATCCCCAGGTTTGCATGGTCTTGTAAATCTGGGGATGTGTCAAAATCATGGGAACACCTACTGCAATGCCCATGGAATGACTCCCTAGCACAGAGTAAGGCAACACATCGATTTTCACTGTCTTTCCTTACTCCATATCTATCATTCCAATCAAAGCCACACAAAGTGGCTTTGTGTGGCCTCATAAATATGATTTGGCGGTTTGCGCCACCATTGCATCACAAAAAGTGATGCAAAGGTGGCACAAAGGGGCTCGTAAATATACCCTTAAGTATACTAACAGAAGCAAATATTTTGCAGAAAGAATGCTGACAGCGGAAAACTTGGATAGGGAAGCATTTTAGCTAAGAAGTAAGGAGCATATTATTAAGAACGGCGTTAAAAATTATTGCTGCTTTAGTGGCAGAATACTGCAGCTAAAGCGGCGATAATGGACTTAATAATATGCCCTTGAGAATTCCAATAGAAGTCCATGTTCTGGTGTGAACATGGGCTTCTATTGGAATTCTACAGTGCATATTATCAAGCCTATTATCCCCGCTTTAGCTGCAGTTTTCTGCCGCTAAACCAGCGATAATTTTATCGCGGTTCTTGATAATATACCCCTATGTGTTTTCCAACCTTCGCAGATGCCAAACCTGCAAGTTCAGAATCTCCATGTGAAGCTTTCTCATCTTTCTTTCAAAAAAAGGTTGACAAAATCAGTGTTGACTATACCAGTTGTGAATAGAGATTAGATGAAGCGACTCAGTAGAAGGTTGTCTTTCCCCTGATGGATTTTGAGCCACTATCTCAGGAAACAGTATGCACCATGAGGCTGGCAACTAAGCTTGGGTCTCCATTGCATCCTTGCCCATCTGTTTGTTTCCATATTGGAGTGGACTTGTTGGCACCACTTTTAAGCGATCTGTGTAATCAAGTATGGCCACAGTCACCTGTCCCAAACATGGAAGGAAGCTAAAAGTTTCCCCATTCTAAAGAAACCAAATGCTGACCAAGAACTGTTCTCTATTTACAGGCCCATGACACATGACTATAAATAAGAACGTTTCTCCCAAAAGCACTCCCATTCTTCCCTAAGCGAAACACAAACTGATAATCCACCCATTGATGCTATCATGGTATGTAATGTTGTATACCTAGGACGACCTATTAAAAACCTAAAAAGACTTAATTTGGTTCAGAATTGGGCCAATAAAATATATATGATTCACCTTCAGCTGCTAGAAAACAGCTACACCGGCTGCCGATAAGTCAAAGACTACATAATAAAACAGCCTGTCTAACTCACTGAGCCTTCTATCAAACAGGCCCCTCTAGTATCTCGAAGTAATTACATAAGTATATCCAGAGAAGAACTTTTAAATCAGGACTTGGCTTACATTTAGCTGTCCCTCTCTTCAGTTCTAGCCAGAATTGTCTTCCTGTCGAGCTCAAGGCTGAAACACATCAGGAGATATTTGGTATGCCTTTAAAAATTCATCACTTTCAAATGATAGAGTTTCTCATGTAGCCTACTAAATGTCATTCTTAGCACTGGGACACGTTTGATGAAAGCTATACATTTTGCTCTTTACAAATATATATAACATCACCCATTTTCATGGGACAAAAGGGAAGGTGAAAGGGGATAATTGAGATGAAAAGGGGATAAGATACCTATGGGAAGTAGTCATAAAAAAGTCTATCATTGATTTCTTCCAAAGAAGTTCTGTAAAAATACCTTACACTACAGCCTCCCAAGCAGTAGCTAGAACTGAAGCGAGCACATGCTTGGAAATCTGCAAAAAATTAAAGGTAGAGGTGAACCAGGAAACACATCAACTCCTCTGTACTAGGAGTGAGTTAAAATTAAAGGGGAAGGAAATATCGAGAATGACCGATATGGAATATTTAGCAAAAAAGAAATCAATAACACATATGAAGAGCGCGTGGATAAATGAAGATTGGTTCCCTTACCTAGACATCCTACCCGACCGCGGCCTCAGGCAGGAGATCTTAAGGCTGCGGGTTGGTATAAACCCATTGTTAACAAATAAAGATCTGAAAATGAAATTGCTAGATCAAAATGGGTGCTGTAAGTGTAATTTGGGGTGCAAAGGAGACCTGGTACACATCCTTCTCGATTGCCTGTCATTACTGGAACAGCGGAAACGGTGGTTACGACCCGTGTTCCTAAAATATGCTATAAGCTCTAGAGCGCAGGCAGCTAACTTATTAACTGAAATCCCCACCATCGATATTGCGATAGCTCTTGGGAAATACATAAAAGTAGTACTGAGTGATCTAAGAAACCAGGAATAATATGTAGATTCTAATGTATTTTAATTTAATGAAATTAGTCTAGCTGAAGGGAGTTGAATGGGTTTTATTCATAAATGCAGAATGCTAATTTAAATGCAATTGTATGGTTGTCGACAAAGGAAGAAATGCGTGTAAGAGTTTTAACTTATATTGGATTAATTTTAATGTTATAATGTTTTAAAGGTCTTGATGTGAATATTTTATTTTTTGATACTGCCTCTTGCACCTGTTTAAATGACTAAGGTCATAATAAACATACCTTTTGACTTTGAAAAAAAATTTAATGTTGTATACCTAGGACGACCTATTAAAAACCTAAAAAGACTTAATTGGGTTCAGAATTGGGCCAATAAAATATATATGATTCACCTTCAGCTGCTAGAAAACAGCTACACCGGCTGCCGATAAGTCAAAGACTACATAATAAAACAACCTGTCTAACTCACTGAGCCTTCTATCAAACAGGCCCCTCTAGTATCTCGAAGTAATTACATAAGTATATCCATAGAAGAACTTTTAAATCAGGACTTGGCTTACATTTAGCTGTCCCTCTCTTCAGTTCTAGCCAGAATTGTCTTCCTGTCGAGCTCAAGGCTGAAACACATCAGGAGATATTTGGTATGCCTTTAAAAATTCATCACTTTCAAATGATAGACCTTCTCATGTAGCCTACTAAATGTCATTCTTAGCACTGGGACACGTTTGATTAAAGCTATACATTTTGCTCTTTATAAATATATATAACATCACCCATTTTCATGGGACAAAAGGGAAGGTGAAAGGGGATAATTGAGATGAAAAGGGGATAAGATACCTATGGGAAGTAGTCATAAAAAAGTCTATCATTGATTTCTTCCAAAGAAGTTCTGTAAAAATACCTTACACTACAGCCTCCCAAGCAGTAGCTAGAACTGAAGCAAGCACATGCTTGGGTTCTCCCATATCTACTATTCCAATAATTCTATCTATGGAAAGGAAGAAACATTTCCCAGCAAACCCAATCAATGAAAATTGTTTGACCATCAAATATGCTACAAGTAATTTTGTTCTACAAAGACAAACAATGAACATGGGTTTACCCTGCTTGAAGTTCATATTGAAGAACCATCAACTAAAGGAAGAATGAATAGGAATTTTAACACCAAAAGTTAGACCAGCCTAAAGGATCAGTGTTTTAACTGTAATTCTAGCATTTACAGAGCACATTACATCAGGAGACATCAAAGTGCTAAATACTGTCCTGTATTGTTTGCTTGTCAAACTGGGAGGATTTTTCCCACCCAGCATTAAAAGATTTGTAGTTCTGGGAGGAGTGAACGACCTTTCAGAAGGATTGTATTTCCCTCTCCCTTTCGAGTATCTATCAACATGACAGGCTTACATAATACTCTTAGCTTCATGAACAAATCAATAACAAAACAATCAGTATCACAGGATCATAGTTTTGCAATTCTAACTAGTATTATGCAAAGTTTAATGCTGAAGAGGGATAATTAACCAAATATAGCAATTTTTAAGACTGAAGCTAAATCATCACACACACAGAAGGTGAGCGATAAATGATGCAAAAAAAATGCCAAAAATATAGATTCAATGAAGGAAATGATTGGTTCATCCAAGTAGGAACTCCACTGTTTAAGAACTTTCGTCAGATTTACCAGAAATTGGTCCATGTGTTTACTATATTCTCGATGAATGTTAAAAAGGATTGCAGAAGATGCATTGGGCACCCTGTTTTGAAAGATTCCTGCAAACACTACTCTCAGAGGGCAGGGAAGGCAACTTTAATGAATAAAGAAAATTCTAGGCCAGTTTTTCCAATCTTTGAGGTTCATACACCTTTAAAGTTGGATCTCAAATATATTACTTCCAATGAAAGAAAACAAGGATGAAACTAGGAGCAATCGAAAGGAAAAGCACTCAGAAAGCAACATTTGTGGAGCAGTTGGATATTATAGAACAGCAAATTCTACTCAATCAGGCCATTACAGATTCGAAATTACAATCGGCTATTAAATCCCTTTAAGTTGGAAAATCCACTTGTCCAGATGTCCATATTGCCTACTTCTATAAATTGTTCATGCAAGAGCTCCGACTACCCCTATCGGACCTCTTTCATGACTATGCCGAGAAAAGATGAACTGGGGGACCACTGCAGAAGCGATTATAGCTCTAATCCCCAAGGAAGTCAAAAATCACACCTATCCCAAACACTACAGAACAATATCGCTCATCAACTTAGATCGCAAACTATACAGCAAAGTCCTGCTAAATGTATTGAAGTGATATCACTATCTCTGATCGGCCCTTATCAAGTTGGCTTCCTCAAAGGTTGACTTTACAATGATAATACTAGGTTATTAGACCATGTATTACAAATTGCTAAAACCAAAGGTTTACCAGACGTAGCCATAAAACTCCATTCTGAAAATCATTCAACAAATTTACATGGTCCTTCTTGAAGGCCACAATACCTTGCTTCAATCTAGGAGAGTCATTTATAGAGATGGTAATGGCCCTGTACTTAAATACCAGGGCTAAAATCAGATTTAATGGTGTTTTATCTGACTTGTTTCCACTCAAACAAGGCACCAGGCGAGGGGTGCACTCTATTCCTATCCCTTTTCCTTTCAGCCATTGAACCACTTTTGCTATCTTTCAATGAACATAACAATTCAATCGGTGTAAATATAAATGGCAAATGTTTTTAAATAGTGGCTTATGCGGACAACATCTTAATACTAACCAAACACCTAAATATATTGCAGAATCAGCACAATGTGGATCCAGCTTATTAGAGGGTGAATCAGTCACTATCTGTGTATTCCATATATTACATTTGTCGCCAGAAACAGCCAAAAATTGCCCTGCAGCTGTCTCACTTGCTGCCAGAGCCCTAGAGGGTGCAAAGGACAAGAAGGAAATGTCATCTGATACACAAACATTCTAACCTCCGTATTATGCAGGTTAAGTGACAGCAAGGCAGTACATGTGTTTACAACTCGGATATATGGATTCAAATCAAGAGCAAAGAGTTGTGGAGAAAGCGGGTAGCCTTGCCTTGTTCCTTGTTTGATTGTAATTTTATGTGGTAGGCCCCTTATTCAAACCATTTGAGCTTTAAGGGAAGTATAACGCATTGTAACCTGGTTTAAACAATCAGGGCCAAAACTCATCTGAAACATACTTGACAATAGGATCCAAGAGGAGACCCTGTTGAAAGTCTCTTTGGCATATAACAGAATAATCTTGGCAGGCTTGTCCATCCCCCTAAAAACACCACATGCTGTGATAGCAATATATACAGGAGAAGTTGTGTCCCTTGCAGGAACAATTTTTTTTGCCTAGAGCAAAGAAGATTGGCAATAGATGTAGCCAAGAGATTGGAAAAATTATACTATAAATGTTAGAATCTGTATTAATCAGCGCGATTGGCCGATAAGAGCCGCATTCTCATAGATTCCTATTCTTCTTAACAAATATTGCTAAATGTGTTTCCGTCTATGAAGGCTGCACATAGTCTCTAAACATTGCTGCATTGCAATCATATAGCTGGTGCTATGAGGACTACAGAAAATACTTCATAAAATTCCATTTAATGGAGTCTGCTCCCGCAGCTTTGTCCACTGCCATTTGGGAAATTACATACATTAGGTCCTCTCAGTAAAGGGTAACTCTAGAGCTTCTCTTTCTAGGGCTTATATTTAAGTTCTTAAATTAGACTCATTTTCACATAATCATCAATATTCTCCTGGGTAGTTCTATCATCCTGTAAATACAAAATAGAGTATTACAAATGGAAGACACCCCTTATGCCCTTTTGATCAGTAATTTGAACTCTTGTGTTCTTGATACTTGAAACAGAGTTCCAACTATTACTGTCCTTGATCTGAACAGACAGTAAACGTCCCATTTCCTCATTGTTCTCAAAGCATGAGTCCTGATGAAGACAAAGGGGAACACTTAGTATTGTTTCACGCAACACAGCATAACAAGGAAACTTTCTGTGGTATGTTGCATGACTGGGATGTGGCAGAAATGGTTCATATTTATATCTGCTCTCTCCTTGCGCAGGTGAACTGTGTGCTGCTTAGTGCAAATGTTGGCACCCTTGCACCATAGGGTAATGGTGCTTGCATTATGGGCAGAGTTGTTTTTGTGCAGGAAGGGACACCAATTGTGTGTCTTAAGCTTTCTTGCACAAAGTGCACCGGGAATGCCCAGACGTGGGATAAGGGCAACTGTGCCACTGGATTCAAGCTAGCATGGCTGATGAGGGGTGATAACCCGAAACTAGTCCTAGGAAGATTGTTTCTGGTCCAGGGGGGACTGTTCCCATGAGGAGCAGAGTCAAGACTGATTTGCATATGGCTGGTCTAAACTAGGGTGGCACGGTGAGCAAAGAAATGATGGAATTAACCCATATCCCTTGACTGGGGGTGAACGTTGGATGTTTTTCCATTCCATCAATTGTGTGTCTTTTACCCTCTGCTAGCTTGGCACAGAGAAGTCAAACTTATCTAAAGAGGCAATGTGGAAAGTGGAAAGTATTTGTGCAACACACACACACACAGACACAGTTACACAAGGAATACATCACAATAATACCCCACACAGGTTTTTAAAAATAGGGAATATTGGAGGGAGTGCACGCGGTGCCGTTCAAGATGGCCACCTATCCCCGGAGCTTCGTATCGCGGCGGGAAATGCCGCACTGATTCCCACGGCTCAGCAAATTTTAACAACCGAAATGGAGAGCTTCTTGAATCGGAAGAGCCCCTGAATGGTTCTCTTCCTTTTTTCTGCATTTTCTGCACCCCTTTCTCCTGGAAAGCACTAAAATTGCTGCAACCCTGCTACGGCCGCCATTTTGTTTTTCTCTATGATGAAGATTTCACTCACCTCAGGTATTATATTTACACAATGACTTTTGCTACTACATGATGTGAAACCTGCTACTTTGGAAAGTAATGTGACCAGGGGTGGCTTTCATATTTTACTTGCACTGAGATGTGCAGCAATTTCTGGATTTACCTCATCTATGTTGTGCTTCTTCATTTTCCTCAAATTTTCGACTTTGGTTACAAAACATGAAGTGCCTGACCATTCAAGCGTAACTAGGCTTGCTGCTATGTCAGCAGCGCTTTAATTATTTGAACATACTGTGTTGCACAGTTCCTCTAAATTGCTGTGGTTTTGCGCTGGTGGTTTCTCCCTTACTTCACCGAAGTCTGTTACTCCTCCACTTTATGGGTAGGAGCAAGAAGTTACTTATTGCCAGCAGGACATACCTGGCCCACGCCCCTGTCTTGGAATCCTGTCATTCTGACTCTGTGCTTAGCGGTGGTATTGAAATGGTGCAATCTGGGTCTTCAAAGTCTTTGACCCATCTATATCTTCAACCAATATGCAGACCCCTACTTCTGCCAACAAACACCTCAGGCAAGACCCTCCCTTTCCAACAAAACCTGCTTCTCCGGTTTCCTTAGATATGGTCTTTGAAGAAATTTGCACCTTGCGTCCATTCATCGAAGAGACCAATTTGCGTCTCCAGCTGTTGGATACTAAGTGGCCGTCTATGGAATCTCGCATCACTAATGTGGAACATCAAGTCGATGACTAAACTATCTACTATAGAGTGGGAGGTCTCTTTCTTAAAGAAATCGGTGGAGGATCTTGAAAATAGAAACAGACACAATAATCTACCCCTGTATGGCCTTCCTGAAGGTTTGGAGGGTATAATCCCGTCCAGTTCTTCAATACTTTTTTTTGGGAGACCGCGCAGGTGACCCACCGGATCCATGCCCCTCCCATCGTGAGAGTGAGAGTGAGAGCCATGGCGGAATACGAGCGGCGTGTGGAAAGCGTCTTGGTATTTCCAGGCTGATGCGGGCTCCGGCGTTTTCCGCTTGATTTCCGACTGTGATTTGTGACTTGGGGCAGTACTGCAGCTCAGTGGTTGTGCGGCGGCAGGGCACTGAGGAGGACGGTCATTTTCGCTCGTTTGGCAGACCCTGAACAGCAGCGGGGACAAGTGCGGAAGTGAGACCAGGACCGGGAGCTGGTGCAATCATTCTGAGTACAGACCGCAGAGCACGGTGAGCGTTTGTTCCCTGCGCTGCTTGATAAAAACAGAAACTATTTCTACAGAGACTTCAGCGTTGTGACTGTATCATTCGACTCTGTGCTACTCCCTGTAATTTTGGGCTGAGATGTACTGAAAGGAGGTGGATGTGTGTACTCGGCAACTAGTTGGTTGTGCGCTAATTGCTCGGCACTGGAGCTTGTGTTTAATTACGTGCTGAGACGCATCGACCCTGTAATCAGTGTTTGCGTGGGGAGAGCAGGGGACGCAGCGGGACTACCTGTCCCAGGAGGCTGAGAGCCCCACCCCCTGGACACCGGGGAGGATATATTCAAAGCTTCATTTTCGCGGGCGGCACCGGGCGAAGCCCGGGCAAAGGGCGGGCCCTCTAATGCCCTCCAAGGCCTGAGGAGGACGGGACAGGCCACCTCCCTTGGCATCCTGACAAGAGAAGGTACTGTGACCTACTCTACACTACACTGTGACTTTCCATGGACAATCTATCTCCCAGTTAAAGACTTTAATATTGATTACATTTCATCAAACTTGACACGCAACGGGGGCTTACAACAAATCTATCCCACAGCGGGGCCCGGGGCAGGGGATGGAAAAGCTAATCCCGAGTAGGAGGATGCTGCCCATTCTAAGTGAAGTTGACACTGATGAATCTCGCCAACCCCCAGTTACCACTCAACCTCTGCAATCTCCCCCATTAACCCCGGATAGTCCGCAAATCTTGTCTTACTGGGAGGAACTTAACGCTTTGTGTGGCACGAAGTTCATTCCAGTAGTAACCCCTTCCCTTGTAAAATGCTCCAGTATCGACACTCCCGTTGACAGACTGCCTGAACCATCGCTATCACCTAAGGGGGTCAACATCCAAGCTACTGTACTGCCCCAGAGGCTAAGCGCTGAATGGAAACATGACGGGGTTAATGACTATGGAAATCAACCTAAAGTACAAAAACTATGTGTTGGTCCCTCATCGCCCGCAATTAACTCTGTCTTATCTAAGGGGGACGCTGAAAGTTTGGATGACCAAGTATCATCGTCCCAGTTGCCACTACTGTTTCAGTTCGAACAAATGTTAAGAATGATAATAGCTCCCTTGGTAGAAAAAAATAATATCCTGGGGGATAGGCTGATGAGCATAGAGAGAATCATTAAAGTCAACTCTTCACCTCCTATAAAGACGGTAATATCCAATTGTTCCAACCCACCCACCGCACCCGAAGTGCCTATGCCAATTATTACCAGGAAAAATTGTCCCAGCTGAAAGTCAAACCCCAAACATAAAACCACCAACTGTTACTAAAATTGCCCCCAAATCTGTGTTAACTAACCACACTGTTGCCAGAGCGGAGCGAAATAGAGTAACATGTATACATTTACCTCCGGAAGCAGCCCCCTTTGTGCTTGTTCTCTCAGGAATACCTGCACCCACTTATGGGAAACCCGAAAGACATCAGGACCTATTAAATAAGGTCATATTTTGGTTAAATAAAAACAGACCCCTGTTACCCAATCAAGATGGTGGAATCCTGAGCGTTAGAAGGGTGGGCTGGTTAGGGTCACTACCTAAAGACATCCCTGGGGACTTAATTCTAGTTACATTTAGAAATCGGAACATTGTCCCTCATCTACGTTCCTCCCAGCCCCAAGAAGGAGATGGCCCCATTTCCATTTGGGACTTGCACGATTTTTACCCATGTACCCCACATATCCCCCTACCAAGATCAAAGGCAGTACACAAATATCTGACGGGAAGGGGACCTCGTGCTTTTACTGATAGAAGCTCTCCTGCCCTCAATAGATTTGATTTACAGTATAATAATTGTAATTTTTTAAGACCCCAATATTAAGGGATAAGCTTACGTATTAACTCAGACGAAAAAAGGTTAATTTTATGTACAGTGCAATATAACTAAGGAAATGTTTCAACAGGCTGGGCACACATCCTTTTTTAACTTGTAGATATATTACTGTATGTATGTATGTATGTTCCTCTGTTTTTATTCTAAAGTTGTCTTTTTTATCTGTATGCTTTTATGATTTTTAATTCAAAATCGAATAAAGCTAAGTGACTGACTGACTGACTGACAATACTTTTCTCATGAAACTTCTGGACCTTCCTGCTTCTACAACACTTATCATTCAACGTGCTCCCAGGTTAGTCCCCCGCCTGTCTTCATCGGCTGCTCCTTCGAAACCAAGGGGTTTGATTTTTTTATTTACAGACTTGCTACAAGTTTTAAACGCAGCCAAACACAAAAAGCAGCTTGTTTGGTTAGGCGCTAAACTTTTCATTTCGCAAGATGGAATTCCTTGATCTTTGCCCAGCCTTATGTACACTTGGCGATACAAAAGGGGATGATGGACGGAGCGTTTGAGCAAATCAAACACTCCCCCCAGTCAACTGATCTGGGTTTAATCCATCACCATTCTTTAGCTCACTCAGCCACCTCAGTTCAGACATGGCCATATACAAATCAGTCTGACCCTGTGCCTCATGGGAACAGTCCAGCCCGAAGCCTAGCCATGTCTTCCCTGGACCGGAAACAAGCATCCTGGGACCGGTTTCGGATTCATAATCCTCATGAGCCAGGCTATCTTGAATCCAGTGGCCAAGTGAGCAAGGGACTCACGTCTGAGCATACCCTGCCAAGTTAGGGCGAACAAAGCGACACAATAGGGGATGATGGACGGAGCGTTTGAGCGAATGAAACACTCACCCCCAGTCAACCGATCTGGGTTTAATCCATCACCATTCTTTAGCTCACTCTGCCACCCCAGTTCAGACATGGCCATATGCAAATCAGTCTGACCCTGTGCCTCATGGAAACAGTCCAGCCCGAAGCCAAGCCATGTCTTCCCTGGACCGGAAACAAGCATCCTGGGACCGGCTTCGGATTCATAATCCTCATCAGCCAGGCTATCTTGAATCCTGTGGCCAAGTGAGCAAGGGACTCACGTCTGAGCATACCCTGCCAAGTTAGGGCGAACAAAGCGATACAATAGGGGATGATGGACGGAGCGTTTGAGCGAATGAAGCCCTCACCCCCAGTCAACCGATCTGGGTTTAATCCATCACCATTCTTTAGCTCACTCTGCCACCCCAGTTCAGACATGGCCATATGCAAATCAGTCTGACCCTGTGCCTCATGGGAACAGTCCAGCCCGAACTGCCAAGCCATGTCTTCCCTGGACCGGAAACAAGCATCCTGGGATCGGTTTCGGATTCATAATCCTCATCAGCCAGGCTATCTTGAATCCAGTGGCCAAGTGAGCAAGGGGCTCACGTCTGAGCATACCCTGCCAACTTAGGGCGAACAAAGCGATACAAAAGGGGATGATGGACGGAGCGTTTGAGCAAATCAAACACTCACCCCTAGTCAACTGATCTGGGTTTAATCCATCACCATTCTTTAGCTCACTCAGCCGCCCCAGTTCAGACATGGCCATATGCAAATCAGTCTGACCCTGTGCCTCATGGGAACAGTTCAGCCCGAACTGCCACTGGATTCAAGCAAGCTCGGCAGAAGACGGCTGCAATGCCAGAAACCGGTCCTCGGAAGCTTGTTTCCGGTCCAGGGAAGGCATGGCTTGGCAGTTTGGGCTGGACTGTTCCCATGATGCACAGGGTCAGACTGATTTGCATATAGCCATGTCTGAACTGGGGTGGCAGAGTGGGCTAAAGAACAGTGATGGATCAAACCCAGATCTTTTGACTGGGTGTGAGTGTTTGATTGGTTCAGATGCTCCGTCCATCACCACCCCCTTTTGTACCGCTTTGGCCGCCATAAGTGTGGCAGGGTATGCTCAGACATGAGTCTCTTGCTAAATTTGCCACTGGATTCAAGCAAGCCGGGCTGAAGACGGCTGCAATGCCAGAAACTGGTCCTCGGAAGCTTGTTTCCGGTCCAGGGAAGGCATGGCTTGGCAGTTCGGGCTGGACTGTTCCCATGAGGCACAGGGTCAGACTGATTTGCATATAGCCATGTCTGAACTGGGGTGGCAGAGTGGGCTAAAGAACGGTGATGGATCAAACCCAGATCTTTTGACTGGGTATGAGTGTTTGATTGGTTCAGATGCTCCGTCCATCACCACCCCCTTTTGTACCGCTTTGGCCGCCATAAGTGTGGCAGGGTATTCTCAGACATGAGTCCCCTGCTCACTTTGCCACTGGATTCAAGCAAGCCGGGCTGAAGACGGATGTAATGCCAGAAACTGGTCCTCTGAAGCTTGTTTCCGGTCCAGGGAAGGCATGGCTTGGCAGTTCCGGCTGGACTGTTCCCATGAGGCACAGGGTCAGACTGATTTGCATATGGCCATGTCTGAACTGGGGTGGCAGAGTGGGCTAAAGAACGGTGATGGATCAAACCCAGATCTTTTGACTGGGTGTGAGTGTTTGATTGGTTCAGATGCTCCGTCCATCACCACCCCCTTTTGTACCGTTATGTACACTTGGAGCATGTTACAGACTTTTCCATCCTTTTCTGTTCAAAGTCACTTCCCAAAACAATACATCCTCTTTTGATGATCCTGCTGACCTGAAGAAATGGATCTAACTATATTCCACTTCTTCTATAGAAACTTTGGGTCCTCTCTCTTCTTAAACGTTCTGGTCTAATGCTGATTTTTTCTTCCATAGGTTACTGATGGTGGATATTTTATAATACGCTCTCTTTAAACCTTTATGTAAATCTTTTCTTCTCTCACTCTTTTGCAGATGTTTTCTCTTGATATATCCCTCTCTCTGTTTCCTATTTGCCTCATCTGGTTCCCCGTTGCGATACTTTCTCCCCGGTTGGCTGTGTCGTCTTCTTCTATGAGTCATCAACTCTCACTTGTTTCCTCTTGTGCCCCTTCAAAAGGTATATATTACAGTCATCAATCTTTTTCTTTTTTCTATTCTTGTTTACCTTTTCGATTTGCATCAATTGTTGACATGTACTGTCTTCTCTTATTGCTCTTTCTTTTATCCTCCTTTCTTTCCCTCCTTTCTCTTTCCTCAATCACTTTTTCTGCAACTTTCTTCTCTTCTTTCATGGCTTCATTATATTATGCATATTATTATTGTTCATGCTACTTCATATATTTTCTAATGTACGCACATTCAGGGTTATTTCGTGGAATGTGAAAGGTTTCATTAACCCTATTAAGAGGCAGAGAACATTATCTCATCTAGCCTCTTATGATCCTGATTTAGTTCTATTACAAGAAGCTCATTTACCTGAAGCAAAGGATCTGAAGCTTAAGCAAGGATGGGTAGGCTCAGTTCAAGTTTCTCCTACCCCTAAGAAGAAAAACAGCGTAGTTATCTTAGTCGATAGAAAGTTACAATGCTCTGTTGTTTCTCAAGAAATTGATTCAGAAGGTAGATGGATAATAGTAAATTACTGGTTATTAATATTTCGTTAACAGTTTTAAATGTTTATGGTCCTACACAGCCATATTATTTTTTTTGGCCCAGTGTTACCAAAAAATGTATTCAATATCAAGATGACTTGATATTGACCGACAATCTCAGATTTGTTTCATTCCCCACAAAGCTCATAAGCAATTCCACAATACTATTTCTCAAACTCATCTTATTGATGCTTGGCGCTTATGTAACCCAGACACAACAGAATTGTCTTTTTCCTCCCCCCCCCCCCCCCCCCCCCCATGGCTCCTTTACCAGATTGGATTTTATTTTTTTCTCTCTAAATCTTTATCCCAAAACCTTATTTTCTCCTCCCTTGAACCCATATTTGCGGATCATGCCCTAATTGTTGCAGATGTTGATATGCTCCGCCCGCAGCCCAGCTATTCCAGATGGAAGTTCAACAATTTTCTTTTAAAGGATCCTCTTTTCCCTTCTTCTTTTGATTATTTTGCTGAGGAATTTTTCTCTCTGAATACAGTTCCTGGTTCTTCCCCAACAATGATTTGGGATTCATTTAAAACAGCTGCCCAGGGTTTTATTATAAATTGTGCGTTCAGAAAAAAGAAAAAAACAATTGTTCAATATAATAATTTTTTAGCAAACATTAAACGGCTGGAGCATCAATTTTATTCTTCTTCTTCGAGATCCCCTCCAGAAGAACTTATTCATGTGAAATTAGATTTTAATAAATTAACCACAGACAAAGCTTCATCTATTCTTTTACACAGCATTGCCAGGTATTATGGAGGCCGAAATAAATATATAGGTAAGATATTGGCTAATTACCTTAAGGTTCTAAAGGAACCTGTATCCATAGACTCCATTCAGTCATCGGAGGGGAAATTTCGACATAAGGAACAGGATATTCTAGATGTCCTGTTCCTTCATCTTCATTAGATGCTTACCTTGCTCAGTCCACTCCCTCCTCTCGAGACAATTTAGACTTTGATGCTCTTGAAAGGGACATATCAGACTCAGAGGTTTCTAAAGCCTTGGCTCTTCTCAAAAAGGAAAAAACTCCAGGCCCAACCGGGTTTACAGTAGAATTTTATTTACACTTTTCTAAGTTATTACTCCCAAATTTTCGATCTCTTTTTCAGCATTTTCATAGTATCGGTAAAGCTGAGGGTACTTTTTTAGAAGCCACAATATGATTGATCCACAAAGATGGTCGCGACCCCATGTTTTGCAAGAATGATCACCCTATCTCTTTAGTTAATGTTGACTATAAAATCTTTGCCAAATTAATTGCCCTTCGTCTCAAACCCCTTTTACCTGCTTTGGTTGGACCAGAACAATGTGGGTTTGTTAAGGGTAGGCTAACATCAGACAGCTAAACCTTATTTTTTAATGTTCTTAATAAGGCTCCCATTCTCTCTTATGACAGGGATACAAATTCTATTGATGCGGAGAAGGCATTTGATAGAGTGGACTGGTCTTTCTTTTTCAAATCTCTCCACTGGCACGGTTTTGGTCCTAAATTCATTTAATTTATTTCTTTACTTTACACTAATTCTACAGCTTCCGTCTCAGTTAATTGCCTTCTCTCACAATGTTTTCCTTTGCAAAGAGGTGTACGTCAAGGTTGTCCTCTATCTCCTCTCCTTTTTGTCGTGTTCTTGTAACCCTTTTTGACTCGTATTCATCAGAACTCGTCTATATCTGGTTTTGTCTATGGAGAATCTCATTTGGAAACATCAGCATATGCAGACGATATTCTGCTTTTCATTTCAAATCCTGAAACCTCTGTCCCTGATTTATTGGGAGAAATTTCAGATTTTTCTATGGTTTCTGGATACAAGATTAATCCTGATAAGACTGAAATTCTCCCCATTTCAAAATTCTGTTTTCAACAACATTTTGCTTTGACTTGTTTTCGAAGGAATACCTCCAAAATTAAAAAATTAGGAATTTGGTTTACAAAATCCATTCCAGAAACAGTCACAATTAATATGAAAGATGCTCTAGCTCATATATCTAAACTTCTTTCTCAGTGGAATCCATTGTTTCTTTCTTGGTGGGGACGTCTTGATTCCATTAAGATGATGATCACCCCTATTTTCTTATATATTTTTTCTATGTTACCCATTCATATTCCTTCTATATATTTTTTTAAAATTGCCCCCCTTCTCTATACATTCCTATGGCATGGGAAGAAATCCAAGATATCTTTAGCGCATCTTAGGAAACTGAAATTCATCAGAGGAGTAAAATTCTCTGGTTTTGGACTGTATCATAAGGCTTTCTCCCTAAGGCAAGTATCTCATTGGCTTCTTACTGAACCCTCTCCATTTACTCCTCTCTGTGCTGCAGTGGAAAGTTCCTTAATTGTTCCCTTTTCTATGAAATAACTTTTAGCATTCACTACTAAAGTAAGTATTATATCTCTTCCTTTATTTCGTCATACATGTGCGTTGTTAAAATCTCATTATCAATCTAAAATCACCACTAGGGAATCTTTTTTTACAATCTCCCATCTGGTATAATCATCTTATAACTTTTGGGAACGTCTGTTAAAATATTTCTAGATCCGCTTCTTCTACCCAATCCCTGTTTTTCCTTTATCATAGACTGTATCTTACTTCCCTTTCGATTACCAAATTCTCACATGATGCTAACGATTCCTATTGGTCCTGTAAATCCCCTATGGCATATTTATTTAATCTTTTATTTTCCTATCCTAACGTGACCTCTTTCTGGTCAAACATATGGTCCACCATTTCCAAAATGTTTAAAATAAATACTCCTTTTTCTACTGACAATCGCTTTGCCGGTAGCCTGATGGAGTCCCTAGGATTGCATCCAATGAACAAGGCCTATTTGACCTTATATTGGCTTTAGCCTTCCAACAAATCGCCCTTAAGTGGAAATCTTCCACCAAATTGTCTGTTAAATCCTGGTGAAATAATGCTTGTCATTATACTAGATTGGATATTGCTTTTGCCTCCTCCTACAATCCACTTGGTAATAGGGATTTTTACTGATTACCCTTAACTACTTATCTAAATACTATTGCTAGAAATATGGTTTGCTTTAATCAATGTGATTAAGCTTCTTTCTCTGCTCATTCATTGTTAAATTTTAGATTGTTTCATACTGTTAGACTGTTTTTTCTAACTATATAAACAATTAGTTTTTGTTTTTTATAAACTTGCATGCTTCTTATAGTTGTAGATTCTACTCTTTTTCTCTCCCCCCCTTTTTTCTCTATAAAATATCAAAATGTAAAATGCTTTCTACTTTTTGATGTATGCATATGTTTCTTGTAAGTTCAACTGGTTATACTTGTACAATGCATTCTTTGTTTTTATATTTTATTTTTTAATAAAGCTTTTAAACCATAAAATAAATATGGAATATGTATCTGAGCAAATTATGACCAAAATGACAATAATCTAATCAGAAGTTGAGATATTTATTTTTGCAAAAACAGTGCTTAGAGGTTACTAATGCTCAAAAGGTTACTTGAGGTCGTGAGGAACTCACAAATAAATTAAATATGCCAAACAGGTGTAAGCCAATTACACCATGCATAGAGGTGAGAGCACATGCATTTAGCACTGGTTAGCAGTGGTAAAGTGCTCAGAGTGATAAAGTCAACAAAAACCAGGTCAGA
This sequence comes from Lissotriton vulgaris, assembly GCF_964263255.1. Classification (NCBI taxonomy): domain Eukaryota; kingdom Metazoa; phylum Chordata; class Amphibia; order Caudata; family Salamandridae; genus Lissotriton; species Lissotriton vulgaris. The sequence continues at coordinate 660,586,630 of NC_141689.1, forward strand.
AAATTAAAAGAAGGAAGGCAAAAGGTTTGCGGTGACTTTCTGAGAGGGCCATTTTCCAACAATTCCTCCCTGCCCAACTGAGGGTTCTCTCAATATTTATGAAGTGCAACGCAACTGGACGCAGGACCTTGCATCTCAGCACCTTGCACCTCCTGATCTGCAGGCCCGCTGGTAAATTAAATTGGATCAAACAAAGCGTAGACGCTGAGGGCATAATGAGTTAATCTTTCCCACACAGTTGGGTTGCTGCAACTTCGTCGTACCTCATGGTCTGAATCTCAGATTGGAATTGTGTCATTATCGAACCTCGCCATCAGGTCCCACGTAGTCGTCAAGCCATGCTGAGTTGTCTCCGGATTGGTACTGAGTCAGCATCAAAGGGCACTACATTGGTTCTGATTGGTGCAGTGGTGATGATGCATCAATTTTGTAGAAAACCACTGCAGACCCCACTTCTGAGGCCCAGAGCTTAGCGAGAGTACCAAAGCAAGTGTAGGACTCACAGAAGGCAGAGTCCAGCAGCACCAGCAGTACCAGCAGAACTGCAGGAAGTCTTTGTGTCCCTGAGACTTCAGAAAACAGGCGACAAGTCAGTAAGACCTTGAAGATCACTTGAAGGTAAATCAGAGTTCAGATCTTCTTCAGCAGCATGGCAACAAGCAGAAAACAGTCCTTCCAGAAAAGCAGTCTAGTTGAGTCCTTGAAGCAGCACAGCAGCCCTTCTGCCCGAGGTCAAATCCTGTCCGCCTGGCTGTCTGTATGGGGTAAATCAGTGATTTGTGTGTGTACAGGACACCACCTATTTAAGTGTACGTGTCAGCCCCTCCAATTCCTCTCTGTCCAGGAAGACCCATCAGCATGCAAATAAATGCAGACCAGTGTAAGAATCAGATGAGCTTCATCTTTCTGTATTGGTGGCTGTCTGGATAGAATGCAAAAAGTGTCACCCACCCCAGACGTGTATTGGAGGCAGGCTGCAAAGTGCACAGAGTTATAAGCACAGAGAAATGTCCACTTTCTAAAAGTGGCATTTCTAAAACAGCAATGTTAAATCCAACTCAACCAATAAGGAGGATTTGCCCTTACCAATTCAAACATATGAAACAAGAAAAAGCAACTTCTCTCTGATTAGCAATGACAGCTTAAAAGTGTATTAAGGAATTCCCAATGTTAACCTATGAGACTAGTAGGCCTCACAGTAGTGAAAAAAGAAATAGGCTGTTTGTCACTATCAGGATATGCAACACATGCCAGTATATGGCCTACCTTTCATTTACACAGTACCCTGGGAGTTTCAAGCTTGGCAAGCAATTTTACATGCTAAGTTGAAGTGGTAGTAAATTGCACATATAGACCATATGGTAGCAGGTCTGAGAAAGGCTACTTCTGTAGGTGGCACAATCAGTGCTGCAGGCCACAAGTAGCATATCATTTACCGGCCCTGGGTATATGGTATGCCACTTTACAAGGGACATGAAGTACATTAAAGATGCCAAACATGTGCAAACCAAGAATATCCTGTTTAGAGGATAGAGCACATGCCCCTTAGCATTAGTTAGTAGTAGTAAACTGCTCAGAGTCATAAAGTCAACAAAAACGAAGTCAGAAGAATAGAAGGAGGAAGGCAAAATGTTTGGGGTAACCGATCAGAGAGGGCCATTTTCCAACAATTCCTCCCTGCCCAACGTTGGGTTTTCTGAAAATAGATGCAACGCAACACAACTCCACGCAGGAACTTGCATTGCAGCACGTCATAGTTCCTGATTGGAGGCCTTTTTGGAACTGAAGGAAGAAGATGCACCCAACGCAGGACCTCGCATTGCAGCACCTCGCAAAGCCTGATTGGTGGCCCCATCTAAATCAAAGTAACTCACATCTCACCCCAAGTACAATCAGGTACACTGTCCAGTTGCCTCGTGGTCAGCCTGAGATTGTAACTTTGTCCCAGTCCAGTGTGATCACATAATCAAAGTTGAAGCTTTGTGCTTTTTGGCACCACTTTCACCCTCAACTAGTTTGTATTTAGGCTTGTATCATATCACGTGTATTTCCAAAGGTAATGGAGATTTTTTTAAAATATTAAAAGGCTGGAAGGCACAGTAAACCAGGACTGGATTCGAAATTACATATATCTGCAGCAGTCATATTGCCCTGATGACCTATCGAAGTGTTGCAGAATCTCATGAAAGGTTACTTTTCTTCTGATGACATTGCCTTTGCACATCACATGTGCTCTAAAGGCATTGAAGAAAAACTGTACCACCAATATTTCTTTCAAGCACTAGGAAACATGAAATCAAAACAAGTCAACCTACACATATACTCTTCCATGAAATCCACTATCCTATAAGATGGAAGGATCCCACTCCATACAAGTTAAAATAACTAATTAATGCACTTTGTTTTGATTCCTTGTGTATTATATAAATCAAGCAATACTTAACCGGTGACATTTGAGATGTCTTTCCATTTTGTTTTAGTATATTGATCCCTCCGCCATGAACTTTAAAGAGATCAGGCCCGTTTTGATTAAAAAAAAAAGACTATTATCAGATACCCTGCAAAAGGATGTGTTCTTGACAAACAAAAAGGACGTATATGGGCCCACCGAAAGGGACAGATATTATAGTGGTCACAGCCCTTCAGAATGTGTCAGAGGTGAGGAGTGTCTGGGGCATGGTGACCTATTATTGGAGGCTCATCCCCAATTCGTCAACTCTCAGAGGCTCACCCCCAATGCCTCACCAAGACAACAATCCCAGTGTAATAGACGATAGAGCATAAGCAAACATTTACGACGGTCAAAAGGGCCCTACTCAGTGAAGCAACAATGAAGTCATTTGATTAAAACTGAACCAGTGGTTGATGCAATTCCGGTAAGCCTGGGATCAACAGTACAACAATAACAAAAAGCAGACACCTGTGCTCGAATGAATGGTCTTAGCAGCAGAGCACTCTCCAGCCCGGAAACACGTTACTTGCCAATCAAAAAAGATCCCCTGGCCACTAAATGAGGATGAACCCATTTCCACTTTTGTTTTGAGAAGATATCTGTGACATTACGAATCATAAAACGCGGATCCACCTGCTCTCTGGAGCCACACACCTGTCACCTCAAAGCATAGAAAGTTTAACCGTCCAGCTGTAAAGATATCATTGCACAGTTAATTACCAACCGGGATGTAACAACCCCATTGATTTTTGCCATGCCAACCCGGAAGGTGATAACCTCCTCCCCCAGACAAAATGAAAAACCATTGTGAAACCTGTGGTTCAAGCGACATGCCGAAACCCCTCTACAAACAAGAATTAGCCAAAGCCACTGCCAGTTATCCATGCTTTCAACTGGCAGCAGAGACATCAGCAACAAAACGATGGCAGATGTTTCTGCCTCAGGCAAAGCACAGAGACCATGTAAGCCAACAGGCATTGGTAGCACTATGGAGAATACGCCATTAAATCATCCTGACACCTGAAGGTCTCATACTGCAAGAGGCTAAAGTGATTATACCAGAATCTCTATTCAAATAAGTGGTCCACCTGGCACATGAAAGCCACCAAAGTGAAGCCAAAACAAAAACTCACATCAGTGAAAGGTTGTGGTACCCAGGGATGGGCAGTCAGTTAAATAAGATTGTCATTAACTGCATACTGTGCCGAGCAACAGACAACACAGAACTGGGGAGAGGATGTAGCCTTATGGTTAGATCGGTCAACGTCGAAGCAGGGGAACCGGGTTCGAGTCTCTGCAAAAAACGCTCAACATCCTGTGATTCTGGGCAATTCACTTAATCTCCCTGTGACTAACAGAAATGAATGTGTCCTTGTCTAATGAAACTGGAGCTATGTAAAGCGTTCTGATACCCAATATCTTCGGGTCCAGTTCATGCTATATAAAAACAAAAACAAAAAAATAAACAAAACTCCCAGCACCAATCGTGATGGAGAAAGCTAGCGCTGGACCTCGGCTGTAGGTCACTGTTGATTTTGGGGCACTTCCCGATAGGAGACACCTCTTGGTGATGATAGACACATACACAAAGTACTCAGTTGTTGACATTGCATAGTTGGAAAATATCTTTGCCACCACTGGTATTTCAGTGCCATCCCCTGCTCACTGTACCACTGGAACTAACCTATACTTGGCTGATGAGCCCTAATAAGGATGAATTGGGTACTAGGTTGCTTGTGTTCCAGTTCAGGGAGGACCTGTCCTGGCAGTTTGGGTTAGACTGTTTCATTGGAACAGGGTCAAGGCTGATTTGCGCATGTCTGGGTACAAACTGAGGTTGTATATTGGGAGAGAAAAACGATGGATTGGCCCTAGCGATTGCCATTGGCTTTGATTAATTCAAGCATTCATCCACCCATCCCCTTCCAGAAACACTAAGGATGGACAATGGCCCCCCATTTCAAGGACCTGAGTTTAAAAAGTACATGGCTGAGACAGGCAGTTCATCCCTTTTTCGAGTTTATTGGATGATGCCTCACTGCACCACCAACTGTGCAACAGCAAACTAATTATTCGGATGGTCATACCAGCAAGCAACTGTGGATCCCGGCAACCATAGCTGTCCAAAAACGACAGCGCAAGAGAATTAGGAATAAAGCCTATGCATGTCGAACTTAGAGGAGACTGACTCTTCAAAGAAGATTAATCATGGGAAGTGGGGGGGCAAGTTCCATGTCTTGGGTGCGATGTAGGAGAATCAGCGATCTCCCCTTTGGCTGATGCGGGGAAGTAGGTGTGCTTTCATTCAGTACGTATTGTACCCCGTGTGCGCCTAAAGAGGCCTGCTCCAGGTGCCATGTATCCCTCACTACAGTCTCAGTGCTTACAATGGCTTAATGTCTTCCGCAGTGGTCCCGCCCATGGAAGTGGCAGATGCTCTGAGGGAAGGACTCAAAATGCAGGCGGAGTTCCACATAAACCTCGAGATCATTATTGCAGACTTAATGCACCAGAAATGCATACTTTCAAGCTAATGTATCATTCGCTTCTCTTTCCTCTCTGATTTCATGGAAGCCCAGCCTGTTGAAAGGTCGTTATAGCTTACAAGGAGCATGATCAAAGATGTACTTTTATTAAAATCTGCTCTTCAGCAAGAAGGAAGGCATCCGAAAGGGAGGTATTATTAAATGAAAAATTGTTTTTCTATGTTCTATCAGAAATTGCCTCTACTGTCAGAAGGGATGGTATGGCTGGTGTGTGGGTGACTAATGGGTTATTGTAAATTGGCGGTACATCAATCATTTCCCGAAAATTATACTATTTCGACATGTTCTCTGTTCTCGTCTAATGGGGCGATTTGTCCCGAATTATCACGGTTTTTAAACAGAAGATCCAGGTACTCCTACATATTGCTAGTCATTGTTTTGCGAAAACAAATATTAAAAAGCTGAAAATGAGTTGTATAAAATTGCCTGCCATAATTCTATTAAGAAAAAAGCATGTACGAAAGGGATGTGACCTCCTCATTAATGTACTTATGTAGCTGTTGTGCAAAGCGTGGGCAGTTTACAGACATTACAAGCGGAAGATCATCTGAATACTAATTTGTACTTTTATTCTAAGGGCCTCGATTCGATTTGCACGGTACTGGTGAGGTGATAAACGTACATGTGAAAACAATGTTACTTTGTGAATTTGAATTTAAAAGCATTTGTTGAGCGCGCTTATACCGAGCTGTGGTAATAGTTTGCTGGTGCCATTCAGTTACGAGTTACACCCAATAAAAAGCGGAATTACCACGTGAGATCGAATATACAGACCTAAAGTAACACAGAGTTCTTGATTCCAATGGGTTTAATGCATACATTCGTCGCCTTCTCTGACCAGGTAATAAATGTATGCTGCAAACTCTGGCTGCGGTTGGGTGGGGATGGAACGAGGTGGTATGAGCCGTGGGTGAGCGGAGGGGAAGCCATGTTATGTTATGGGTATTTGTAAAGCACATTATCACCATTGAGGGTATTTTGGCGCTGACAGCGCATGTGTGTCTAACGCTGCTTATGATAGGTTGGTTAATTGAAAGCCATGTGTTGAGGTGGGGGAGCACTGCAGAGCCCGCAACCAAAAAAACAAGCATTTGCAATGCAATTGGTCTGGCCTTTGGGACCTTATGTGTATTTAGCTATGCAGCACATTAGCCTGGGTGCTGAAACATCTACTGTTCTTTAATATTGAGGGAAAGTAAGCACCCAACTGTTTGACAAGCCAGGTATGGAAACACATGGCGAGAAAGATTGCCTTTCAGCAGGAAACGTTATATTCCAAATCTCTGTTTTTATTATAAGATCGGGGCCTTTGGTGGTCATAGCACTGAAAATACAAGATTTGAAAAATATATTATTGTCTATGGGTGCTTGTGGAAGACAATTTCTAAGGACTGGAATCTACAGAATGCCAAAGTGATTCTGGTATTTTACTGACTGCTGCTGGTCATTTATATCAAAAAAGTTAAATAGAGGCAGTTGCAAAAAAAAAAAAAGTCCCTCAGCAGAAAGCAATTCTGGTATTTTACTGACCTCTGCTGCTCGTTTTCTATCAAGACAGTTAAATAGAGGCAGTTGAACAGGAAAAAAGACCCTGAGCGGAAGCAGACAAGTCCTAGGGCTGATCCCCAGAGTCCTCAAAGTACATATACATATAAGTATATAACAAGTATATACTAAAGTATATACAACAAACCTCATATAAGTATATAATAAGTATATACTAAAGTATATACAAGAGGTCTCGAATGCTCGACCAAAACAGAGAAAGAGGCTTGGCTGCTACTGCAGCCAAAGCCTTATGCGATTTTAGCAGGCGGAGTTAATGGGCAGCAAAATCGGGTCCTATGTTTCAACACCTCTTAACCATACAACCTTGTATTTTAAACTTCATCTTGTGTGTGTAGACTGTACTTTGGGGCCATTTAAATTGTATTACCATGAATTAGATAGCTAATATTCTTTGTGTTTTGTACTTTGTTATATAATTTCTTCTGTGATCTTTTATCCACTTCAATCATGTCCTAAAGCAACCTCTTGTTATGTTGCATTGCCTTTTACTTACAGCGACTGCTGTCTACTGTTCAAAAATGTGTTTTCACACCAACCTGCCAGATGGTGTGTAATTGTTACTGCTTATTTCCTGTGGGACTGACTTCCCTGTCTGTAGGCAGCAAAAGCTTGAGTGTTCATATTTTCACCCTTGCTACACTGTGGCCAAAAATCTCTTGCCTCTTTCTATGGAGTTCACTCTATATTCTGTCCATCATGACTTTAACATCCTCTTCATGCCAAATGGCAGAGTCTCCTAATTGTGGGCACTGTGTCCTCAAACGACACAAAATATACGTAATAATAGCAGAGAGGCCTATATAAAGGGCCTATTATTATTATTATTATTATTATTATTATTAGTGCTTAATATGTGGAAGAGTGCCGGTAGCTCTGCTCAGAACCTGGAGGCCAGTATAGTTAAACATCAGCCTGCCGAATACCAAGTCTGGTAATCTTTAATCACCTACCAGACACTCCCTGCCCCTTTTTTCTCGTTCATGCAGATTCCATCTTTTCTCTTTGTGATGGTTTTGCCTCCTTTCTCTTCCTCCATCTTTTCAATCTGTTTTTTTCCCTCTCTTGCACTCAGTAAATACACGATGCAGAAATATAAGTGCCGGTCCTCAAAAATAAGTGCCAGTGACCCCCACTGGCAACCACCGGCTCAAATCTACAACTATCTACAATAGTGCTGCTTTGTATCGACCTCAAATGGATGAGAGTTGTATGATGCCAACTAAGAAAGGAACCTGTGACATTCCAGCAGCTTACAGTTTTTCTGGAACAGATACATTAATAGTCGCGGGTAAAAAAATAATTTTTTCAGTGCAACCAAATTTCATTAGAAGTTAAACCTTTGGACAATGAACACCCTAAAACCCTCAGGCCCATAGCTCTGAAAACCACACTATAACCTGGCATGTGATCCTGATTATATTGTTTATATACTGTCCATCACATCCAAGTTTTGCCTGATGGCGATGGACATGAAAAAATAACACTACACCACCCACCCTAAGTAGGGTGGCAGCATAGTGTCCTTTCTCTGGCAGAACATGCTCCATTGGGCCATTGGAGGAAGTATTCCAACAACAGAGCCAGAGGGGGTACCATCAACAGAATATTGAAGATCTCTCCATCTTTAAATGAGGTGGGTGGACTGAGGATATGGTGGGTAGGGTACTCCTACACATTTGTGACTGAATACCCTGTCAATCAAAGTATCAATTAGGCGCTTGGTATATTTTTGGAGTTCAAAACCCTCAAGTGGGGCAAGCCTGGAAGCTGTATTCAATGAAGGCCTCTCAAAGTCGGACACCTCTGACGTTCGGGAGGATTTGGAAGTCTACAAATTTGAATTCTCATTTTTTTTTAACACTTTCTGTAGCAGTTCCTCTTGTCCTCTTCTACAGCTTTCAGGACCTCAAGGACAGCACATAGGAGCAAGACTCACTCAAGGAGGGATACGAGTCATTGTCCAATTGGTACTGACCAGCTGATCACTCCAGGAAAAATGCCTCTTGCTGCTTATTGTGTCCGTGTAACCATGCAGTAGGACAGTCAACTAAACCTTGAAGTGCACTTCTCAGTCCTGGACAGGAGTGGGAGCAGGTCCTGCTCTTTACGACTCCACACAGGTCACACACAGCAGGCCCACCCTCTTCTGTTCTTTCACAAGTCTAAATATGGTTTGATGAGTTGGCGGTGAGGAGCCACTTTTGTAACATTCGCTAACCAGAGGGTGGGAGTGACTCCTGACACCAACGCATGAAAAAAAGTTCCCAAGTGCAAACCCCCCAACATTTGCAGTACATACTGCTTGTCTTACTACAAGCTATCCTATCTCACAATGCACTATGCTGAGCAAAATCCAAAATGGAGGCATGTTTGACTACTTGAAGCTGTGCCCATCTCACCCACTGATCAGTATTTTTTCCATTCACATTTTACTGGCAACAGGCGCAGCATGCATCACAGGGCAATGGGTGATGCCACTTTAGCCACTAATCAGTTATTCAGCTATTCCCATTTTGCTTCAATGCACCACACCATATCTCTGCTCCCATCAGCCATTGATCAGCATTTGTGCCATTTACATTTGAAAACCCACCCAGCACAGCATACCAGTGTTAACTTGTGGATTATTGTGGTAGTACCATGTGATGTACATTACAATGATAGATTGGTATCAATGGCAATGTTACTTGAAGGTATATAGTAGTATGTTTGTATATAGGTTTGGGGTATTTTATTGCGGCCTTGCAACACTTTGTTGTAGTTTAAAGTACTTAGCAAATATGCAGTACTTGGTGTTATTTGCCATTTGAGTAGGGTAGTGGCATTTTGTGGCATGTTTGGTACCTTGTAATATGGTAGTTTAAGTTGCTTGGCCATAATTGTTACTTTGTGATAGTTTGAGGCAATTTGGTATTCTGGTAGGTTGTTAGTTTGTATTAATTTGTGGTATTTCATTTGTGTGGAACTACTGTTATATAGTTTGTGGAGCTTTTGTGGTATTTTTGGTACTACTGTTAACACTTCTCAGTGTCTTGTGATTGTAACAAACCCACAGACATAAAGCTGTAATTTCACATTGTTTTGCTTTCCCTGACCCAACATTTTCCCTCACTTAAGAGCTGGCCATAATAAAACCTCTGCAACTTGTAGAGTTTATTTGTAATGACCGCGATGTCAGTACTGCAGGATCACTCAAGAGGCAGCAATGCACAACAATAAACATTGCCTTCAAGAACATCTGCAACACTTACTACGCCATTACAAGTAGCACCCTCACCTCTACTACATACATGACAGAGACATAACCACCTGAGGTATTCAGCAGAAAACCTGGAGCCAGAAGATTACTAAACAGGAGATGAAAAAGTGGAAGGAAAATACCAGAAGGCAGGCCTTCTCTATCTATCTACACAGGTAATGGAACAACATTCCTATCAATATCAGAACGGCTCCTACCCTTATGCAATTGTTAATGGAAATGAAACCCCATCTCTTAAGGAACATTATCTCAAAACACAACAGGAATCTATGTTATCCTACCTCCTTGAAATCGATCAGCAAGATAGCTTAGGACTCTTGTCAATTGGTCAAGCCCGGTGTTCCCCACCTAGGTTCGTACAATACGAATACCACCATAAATATATATAAGTGCCACTGACAATGGTAATTTGTTGCTACTTATCTCTGCAGAAATATAAGGGGCATAACACATGCCCTGAGCCTATAAGCATACCAAATGTCAGAGTACCTAAATTACTTGCCATAAAAAGGCAGTTAGACTTGAGAATAAAAAATATTAGGTATCATATTAAAGAAATCTAAAACTAAAATCAGAAATGGGATTATCAAGTTACTCTTTACTTAGCCAGCTCAACCCATAAGTGCCTCTGTGAGAATGGATTTGTAAGTATAAACTGATTTTCTCACTAAACACCTATCTCACAACAGTAGAGCTATTTGCACATCTGCTGAACTCTCTCAATCAAATTCCATTCAGCAGTCAGACCCCATAAGTCTGTATGTTATTCATTGATGATTTGACTTATTGACATAGATCGAAGAGCCACTGACAAACAAATAGGTTTAAATTAAGTTGTATTATAATAATATGACTGGCTCGTTAGTGGGGTAGCACATGTTCCAATGAGAAGTACAATCCAGTTAATGAAATGGCAAGGCTAGAAACTCATAAAAGAAGTAGCAAACATGTGTTGTGTAAGGCTTTCACTGCAAGCCATTCTATGTCTGGAGGAGAGCATTCTGCCTTCTCTCTCCAATTTATTCAACAGAAGCAAATATTAACAAAAAAACACAACTACGTTTCCCATGAACCTTTGGGAAAACTGTAGTACAAAGAAAATGTCCAGTCAGGAAACAGTCCTGTGGCCTCCAATAAGGGACATTCCAGCCCAACATAGTCCGTTTTCATTGGCCCTTTATACTCTTTCTTCGCTGCTGCGCAGCCGAGATAAGTGCCTTTCTTGAATCTGCTTGATTTCCCTAATCCTTAAACTGTTACTTATGGTATTTTTTGTGTGTAAATATACACGTGTATTATTGCGGCTCTGCCACATTCCTTCATGGTTTATTAATATCATCGTAATTGTGTTAAGTTTATTCTGTGGAGGCGGCACTGCAGCGCGTTTCTTGCTTCTGTGGAAGTGCTCACGCAATTAGATTTGTGATTGCGGGAGAGTTTTCCGCTCCTATGCGGCTTTCACCTGGTGTGATTCGGCGCTGACCTCCCGCTGCCAGGGGGCACTGGAGGCAGCACAAGACTCAGCATGTGTGTTCGAATTCCTGAGGGAATCACGCGACGCGCCGTAGTCCTTTGAGCTTTCCGGCCTGAGGGAGACGCCTCTGTGGTTGTAACCAATCGTGCTGCCTCAGCTACTTCGGCCGATTGTATCTTTCTACGCTCTGCTGCCTGAGAGCACAATTAAATACCGGCAGCAGAGTCTGTATTAGTGTGAAAAATGCCCAGTTTGGGTCTGTATGAATAAGGCTTCTGACGCCTATTGGGGACTATAACCAGGCTGGATTTTATAATGTTCCTCCTTTCGCCCCCACACAGTACTCAGAGCCTCTGTGTATGTGTAACTCGTTTATTCCGCAAATAACAACAGCTGCAATAACTTAGAGCGCCGAGCGTCTGTCTGGAAAGAGCTCCGGTCGCTAACTGCCGACCGAGCGTTTCGCGCTCTTCTTTTTCCACCTCCTGCGCATGCGCGCCAGTTCCGCTCTCGCCTACAGCGTGAAGCGTCATCGCGTTCACGCTCGTAGTATAGAGCGCAACTCCACATATCTCCCCCTTTTTATATCAAAGAAGGATACACTTTTAGTCCAGTAAATAATGTCCACTCATATCAAGGTCTCTATATCTTAAAGGCAACGTGACGGTTCGGCCCATGCGGGTGCACCTTACCGGTATGCTCTCATCGGCTTCTTTCTCTCCACGAAACCTCTCACTGTCTCCCTGGTCCACTCTCTGCCCCTCACTGGCCGGGGTATGGTCTCTGCTTGTTGACTCTGTGGTTTGTGTTTCTCCTTCTCCACCTTCTGCTCCATCTTCAGAGTGTGCATTCATGTTTTCCCTTTCGGGGGGCATATCGTCTCCGGCCCCAATGGGCATCTCCTCCTCCTTTGACTTGGGCCACGTTACAATCTTGTTGACTCGTGCCATGCGGTCTTGGGACCACACCTTGCCGTCACTGAGGAGAGCAGCTCTGCCTCGCACTTCTTTGACTTGTAAGGGTTGGCTATACTTGCTCTCTCCTTTCTTTTGCAGTGTGGGAAGCCTGACCCTGACCCATTCTCCTTCTTCTAGCTCTGTTTCCTTAGTGTTGCGTCGTCGGTTGTAATGGGCTGCATATATCCTTTGGGCCTTCTCTAGGTTGTGCTGGACTACCGCCGGGGACCACTTGCGGGTTATGGTTTTTTCTCTCCATACCACGTTGTCCCGGGTGAACGGGAGTCGGCCTCTCAACACTTGGAAGGGGCTGTACCCCACCACCGTGGGGGTGATCCTATACGCCCATAGCATGCTCTGGACTTCGGTCTCCCAGTCTTTTCCCTGCGAGATAGCTGCCTGTATGGAGCCCATTAGCACGCGGTTGAACCGCTCCACTTGGCCGTTACACGCCGGGTGGTAGATAGCCGTGTGTTTCGACTCAATCCCATTTCTCTTCATGAATCGTGCCCATTTGTCGTAGACAAACTGGGGTCCGTTGTCACTAAGTATAGTTTTGGGAATTCCTTCCCTCAAGAACAAAGATGTCAAGAACCTCAGCACCGTTTCCGTGTCCATAGATTCTTGTATGTCGACTTCCGGCCATTTCGAATATTTGTCCACGACTACACACAAGAATTTGTTTACTCCTCTATTATCAAGCACGGGTCCAAGTAGATCAATAGCTAGGTTTTCCCAAGGGTTTTGTGGGTTCTCGAACTTTCCTAACGCTGGTCTGAGAGGTCGGAGTATTTTGTCCGCTCCTTGGCATTGTTCACATTCTCTCACTTGCCTTTCTATTTGGACATCCATACCGGGCCACCAATACATTAGTTTTACTCGCGCTTTGGTCTTTACGATGCCCAAATGTCCTTCATGCAGTTGTTTCAATAACTTTGGTATCAGGGCTTCCGGTGGGACTACTCTTTCTCCTCTGTATAGAAAGACCCCTGAATCACTCAGGGAGAGTTCTTCTCTCATTTCGTAGAACTTCCTTACTCCCACTGTGAGCCTCCTTTTGTCTGGCCATCCTGAAGTGAGGTGTTGTTTAACTTCCGATTTCTCCGCATCTTGTTCATAGGCAGCCGCCCATTCTTGTCTGCTAATAGTCATTTCATTGTCTTCCATGCTTGCCACCATCTCCTCTTTGTCCGGAGCACTCTCCGGAGCCTCCTCCATGGCCGATGCCCTGCTGAGGTAATCGGCAACCCTGTTCTGAGTTCCTGGTAGGTATTCGACATCATACGTGTAGTCCAATAGCTTGAGTGTCATTTTTGCTATGCGTGGGGTCGCGGTGTCATGACCAGAAGACGTCAGGACTTTGACCAGGGGTTTGTGATCCGTTTGGAGCTTGAACCTGGTGCCCCAGATGAACTGCCGGAACTTGCCCATTGCCCAGGTGACCGCCAGCATTTCTTTTTCAATGACGCTGTATCTTTGTTCCGTCGGGGAGAGAGCGCGTGAAGCAAAACTGATGGTTTCTACGGATCCATTCTCCCTCTCCTGCGCTAACACTGCACCTAAGCCTTTGTCGCTTGCGTCTGTTGTCAAGATGGTGTTGCCTGAGGGGACGTAACCTTGCAATGGGATCGCTTCGCTGATGCAGTTTTTTACTGTTTCAAATTCGCATTGTGCTTCCTTGTCCCACTCAAACTTCGCCTTGTCTCTGATGAGCTGTCGCATCCTATATGTTTTGGTGGCAAAGTGTCTCACAAATTTACTGTAGTACTCGGCCATTCCAAGGAATGACCGTACCTCTTCCTTGGAACTCGGGGCCTTGGCTTCTTTGATAGCTCTCACGTTCTGTTCCTTTGGAGATATGCCATGTGTACCGATCTCGTGTCCCAGGTACGTGACTGAGGACATCCCTATTTTGCATTTGCTCCATTCTGCCGTTAGACCTTTGTCTTGTAACACTTCGAGGACTCTGGTTAGCTTACTGTCATGGTCTCCCTTGGTGGAACCCATTACCAGTATGTCATCCTGGAAATACTGTACTCCTGGGATGTCCTTGAACAACCGATGCATCAACTTTTGAAAGACCGCCGCTGCAGATGCTAGACCAAAGGGCATGCGGCGGAATTGATAACACCCAAAGGGTGTGATGAAGGAAGTGTACTTTCTGCTTGCTGGATGCAAATCGATTAGGTGGTACGCTGACGTGAGATCAATGGTGGAGAAATGACTGATACCTTTGGTTCTCGCAAGCATCTCCTCGATTCTAGGCAGGGGAAACTTCTCTACGATGAGGCATTTGTTGAGTTCGCGGAGGTCCACGCAGAGACGAACCTTCCCGTTGGGTTTCTTGGCTACAACTAGGGGGGACAGCCACTCCGAACTGTCCACCGATTCTATGATGCCTTGTTTTTCCAGTCTCTGAAGTTCCAGTTGCACTGCTTCGCTGGTGGATATCGGGATGTTCCTGACTTTCTGAGTCACTGGTATAGTCCCCTCCTTGAGTGCCATTTTGTGAACAAACTTGTCCAGTTTCCCTACTGTTCCTCCGAACACTTTGGGGTAGGCTGATTTCCATTCTTCACCGTTGGTAATGGGCCATTCGTCCGTTAAAAGGATTTGTTCTTTACCCCCTGGATTTAGTACAATTCCTAGGTCTCCTGCATCCCTCCATCCGACTACCGAAGGACCCTTCTCTGCTACGTACAATGTGCAGGTGGCTGATTTCCCTCTGAACTCGAACTTGAAGTCTCGACATCCCACCATGGGAATGGCGTTCTCGGTGTATGAGACTGCACGGATGTCCGGCGGCCGCAGATCAGGCCCTACCACGGGTACGAAATCTTCGTCCCATATGGATCTTTGCACAATCGTCCAAGGGGAACCTGAATCAACTGCTACATGTACTTTCACTCCTCCGATGAGCATGTCCGTGCGAGGCTTATCCCTGCGTTTACCTGCCACATCCAGTACTTGATCCTCAATACACAGTACCATTTCGCCATCCTCCTGATCGTCTTCCTCACTGAGTTCAGACGTGGCAGATTCCACGCACTTGACCGTGGACTTCTTTCCCTTCTTGCGGCATACTTTTTCAAAATGGCCGACCAGGCTGCAGAACGCGCATCTGGCGCGAAACGCTGGGCAACGTTTGTCCTGAGCTGAGTGCGCTGCGCTGCCACATCTATAACATGAGAATTTGCTTTCAGCAGCAGGGCGCCCCGTTTGTTTCCCTGTTGATTTAGTTTCCCGCCTCTGTTCTCCATACGAGCCTTTTTGTTTGTTGGCGGCTGAGGCCTCGTCGATCTTGCTAACCATTTGCTTCTGAGTGCTTTCTCGTTTGGTCGCATCTGCACAGCGTTTCGACATCTCAGCCTTTTTTTTACCATGGCTATGACTTCCTTGAGTGATGTTTCATTTTGTGCCCATAGTTTGTCCTGGACCGATCTGTTGGTGGTGTGCATAACTATCTGGTCTTTTATGTACTCGTCCTGCAGTGCCCCATATTGACACGTGATGGCTAGGCGTCGCAGTGCGGCCACATAGTCGTCAATGGATTCACCAGTTTCTTGCTTCCTTTGCTGGAAATTGTAACGGTTAATGGAAACACACACTGCTGGGCGGTAGTGGCTGTCCAGGTCTTCTAGTGCATTTTTGAAGACATCTGTCTCTGTTGCACCCCGTTCTTTGGGCACAATGTTTGCGAATACCCTCACCCCTTCAGGGCCTAGATTGTGGAGCAACAATCTCTTTTTCCGTGCTGGGGTGTACTCTTCTCCATTTTCGTCCTCTAGTGCTTCTATGTAGTTCCTGAAGTACTCCCTCCAATCCTCCCATTTCATCTAGGGTTCCCCTGGTCTGGGTAGGAATGGGATGGGGGCCATCAGGGCTGAGGACTGGTTTGCCATCTTGGCTTCGCCCCTGGGAGCATCTGCTTGGGCTCTGGGGTTGTTGGACACACTGGACGCTCCTGCTCTCTCTGCCGTATCTCCTTGACTTCTGGGACTCCCTGGAGTGTTATCCCCTATGCCTTGTGTGGGGTTGGTGGATTGTACCCCCTACTCTGGCTGTAGGATGGTGCCTTTGGTTGCCAGCGTGCTGGGTTTTAAGCTCCTAGTCCCTGGGACAGCACTGACCTGAGCCTTGCTTGAGGTGTCTCTCCTGCCGAGTGGTGAGGTTGCGCTGCTGCCACGCTCTAAGCTTCTGCTTCTAGCTGCTTGCTGCTCTGTTCTCAGGGCCTGTAGACTTGCTGGTTCTAGGATCAGTGCCCGGTTCGACTGTGCCTGGACGATGGGTGCATCCCAGCCTCGTCGCCAATATAATGTTCCTCCTTTCGCCCCCACACAGTACTCAGAGCCTCTGTGTATGCGTAACCCGTTTATTCCGCAAATAACAACAGCTGCAATAACTTAGAGCGCCGAGCGTCTGTCTGGAAAGAGCTCCGGTCGCTAACTGCCGACCGAGCGTTTCGCGCTCTTCTTTTTCCACCTCCTGCGCATGCGAGCCAGTTCCGCTCTCGCCTACAGCGTGACGCGTCATCGCGTTCACGCTCGTAGACTAGAGCGCAACTCCACAGATTTCTACTAGAGATCGCAAATTATACCACGTTTTTTTCTGTGCCCCAGGGCTTAGACCCGTGAATCAGCGAGATCCACGCACAACAAATTCGGCTGTCACCCAGCCCCCATAAGATAACGCCTTCTAAAAAAAGGCTACCCAGTCTGTCAGCCAGACCCCTACTATCAAGCCTCATTCAGTCCAATTGTTCAATGGAGACGGACTATGAGGAGGACTCCAAAGGTGAGGGGGTACACCCTAGCAGACCTCCCTTGGGATGATGAGTTCTATGAGGCAGTAGCTGCTTCAATATAGAGAGCAGTGTGGAGGAGAGATTATCCAGCAAAATTAATCAGGCTTAGGCAAGACTGTCTGCCCTTCCCACAACCCCGCTCCCCAGCCTGGGCCCCCTAGAGATGCCCCATCACCAGACCCAGACCCTGCCCCCGTCCAAACGCACCTGCGATACGGGGGTGGATTTGAATGCCTTTGACAGGCTCAAGCGGGCCTTTCTAGCCACCCAACCAACCTTGCCACCTGCAGATGACGGTTTCCCAACCCCAGACAATGCTACTCCCACCAACGACACGGGGTATGCTGACACAGAACCCGGTCCCTCCAGACAGTGGCTTTCTTCCCGACCCTCCCAAGACATCTCTGATACAGGGCCGGACTGGCTACCGGGCAGTTGTGTGTGCTTTCGAGCTGGGGGCTCATTTCTCTGTGGTGGGGGCTTATTTCGTTGATGGGGATTTGCGTGCGCATTGAAATAAAAAAAGCAAAACGAATTTCGTTTTTCACACGCAGGTCCCTATCAATGAAAACAGCCCCCAGCTCGGCAGCACACACAACTGCCCAGTAGCCAGTCCGGCCCTGCTGTGATATGCTTGATCCCGATAAGATCATCCACCCTTGCTCATTGGAATGGGCCCCAGCCGACAAAGTTGCCAGCTATGTGGCAATGGGTATTTAAAAGCCTTTCGAAAAAGAGGCCCATAACTGTCTTAGAGCAGAGTGTCCCCAGCCATCCCTGGAGGATAAGGTGGCTCTCACTCCAGAGATTGTTACATGTTTGGCCACTTTTCTACAGAAGGTCATGAAAGACCCGAAAAAAGGAATTGACAAGTCCTGGCGAGCAGGCCAGGACAAGCTCCTAGATATTTTTTGGGGCCCCTCAGAAAAAAAAGAATCTTGACAAGACTGAGGAGGCCAAGCTAACAGGTTCCCTGATCTCCCAAGATTCCCTTTCAGGGTGGGCACAAAGAGCCATTGTATATTTGGGCAATGCCAACTGTGCCCTTTCTACAGAGCGTCGCTGCTCCCTCTTTATTAGGCTAGACCCCAAGCTTGGGAACCTCGCCGGGGCCATGGTGAAAGGACGGCTCTTTAGAGAGCCGTTTGTCAAGGAGCTAAGTAAATTTGTTAACACCTTTATCTCCCTTGATAACGCTCAAAAGTCTATTAAAAAAGTATTTCCCGAGGTTTTCTGCTGAGCCAGTCAAGGTAGTGTCCGCTCGACCGGCCGCCCTTCCAACCCACCCCCCTAAGGGTTCAGGGCCCAGGCAGGGTCAATACCAGGACCAATACCAGTTTGGGAACTTCTATACCACAAGAGACCGGCGTGGCAAGGGCAAAGGATATCAAGGAGCAGCATCCTCCACCAGTCCTGGTGAGTATTCTCGCATCTTTCCGCTTAAGGGTAGGGGGAAGGCTGGGGAATTTTTTCCAGGCCTGGACTTCCATCACAGGGGACGCATGGTGCTGCACACGGTTCAGGGTTTCCACATAAACTATGTCAGTGAACCCTCTCAACAGTGCAGATCCCGACCCATCCAGTTTTCTCAATAGGAGGCCTCCTTGGTGGAGGTCGCATCCCTCATGGCAAAAAGGTGCTCCCTCAACACCTCACCGCCGGGGGTTTAACAGCAACATCTTTTTAGTAGACAAGATGGATGGGGGCAAACAACCTGTAATCAACCTCAGCGAGTCCAATGAGTGCCTGGTCTACCGCCACTTCAAAATGGAAGGAATTCATATCCTCAGAGATGTCTATGACCTTTCTCGCCCATCTAGATATAGGCCTCCCTGCCTGATAAGCATATTTAGTGTCTCCTACTTTCATATGATCCGGCACATCCCCCATCCATATCAAACTTGCAACAAATTGAATCCATCCCCACTGATCCCTTCAAGCAACCTAGGCCAAACGCTATAACTTTAAATGAGAACAACCTCATGAGAGTCACCACCACTCTACCTGCACCAACAGACACCAACATAAGACTCAAATGTGTGTGCCTAAACTGTAGATTGGCTGTCAAACATTGCTGACCTCATCCTCGCCCAGGATCTTGACCTTGTAATGTTGACGAAAACCTGGCTAAATGACTCAGGGCCTGATTCACAGAACTAACTTAAGACAAAATCCTAAACTTACTACTTTTGGTATTCACAGAACGTACTTACTACTTTTGGTATTCACAGAATGCACTTACTACTTTTGGTGTTCACAGAATGGATTTACGACTACTAACTTTACGTCCGCACTAGGGCCGGAGATTCCAGGCCGGTGGCGGAGATTCTGTCCCGGAGGTGGAGATTTTGCCCGTGGCTAAGTCTCTGCCACCGGCCGGAATCTCCACCGATATAATTAACAACTATATATTAATTAATTAAACACAAACTATTTCCCATCCATTACTCCTATAAACATCACAACACACACCTAAAATTGATCACAAAATGACCACAATAAATCTTTAATTAATGTAATTAACAAATATTTATTAATAAAAAATAAGTAAACATCTTAACACCCTTTACCCCTGTAAACCCCAAAACACACACTTAAACTTAATTACATAATTACCACAATTAATTACCAATTAATTGCAATTAACAACCAACTATTAATTTATCAATTAAAAATAAATTACTTCCCAACCTTTACACATATAAACACCAAAACACACACCTGAAATTACACAATTACCTTAATTAATTATCAATTAATTATAAAAAAATTAATTAACAACCAATTGTTACTTTCACCCTTTACACCTATAAACACCAAAACACACATCTACAATTATTTACACAATTACCATAATTAATTACAAATTAAGTAATTATTATTAACAACAAATTATTAATTAATTCATTAATAATACATTACTTTACATTTAACACTATGACATCTCAATTAATCAATATATTTAATATAATTAAATTACTTCTCACGCTATTCCCCCATAATCCTCAACGCGCTACGGAACTAAAAATGCAAAATTCGAAAAAAAAAATTAATAACTACTAAAATGTAACACATATATTAAAAATATAAACAATTCTTATACAAAAACATACATCACATACATTTAAAACATATACAAAAATACATAACACTAATTACAAAATCGATATTTTTAACAACTATATTTTTACAAATGATATTAAACACTTTGATTTTTAAATCGATATTACCTAAATTCGATCTTCTTGACCACATTATTCTTGCATTCGAGATTTCAGAATCACAATATTTCTGACTCGATATTTGTGCAACTCGATATTTTAAACTCAATATTCTGTCTGCACACCAAGAATGTGACTGTAACTCCCTGCTTAGACGCACTGAGACATCACCTACTGTATTAGGGGCCTCACACTCTTTTTAGATGTTTGAAATTTTTTTGAAAGAAATTTGCTAACTTAAT
Organism: Lissotriton vulgaris; assembly: GCF_964263255.1. Classification (NCBI taxonomy): domain Eukaryota; kingdom Metazoa; phylum Chordata; class Amphibia; order Caudata; family Salamandridae; genus Lissotriton; species Lissotriton vulgaris. The sequence continues at coordinate 660,607,153 of NC_141689.1, forward strand.
GCAAAGATTTTGTGAGCCCTCAATTTCGGGAAGGCCAGAGGCACAGATAAGCTGAAGAATGATTTTGAAAAGTTCTTTTGAGGAGTTGTTCAACTCAATTTTGTTAGTACAGTAGATAGATTTCCCTTCTCCAATAGCTAGTTTATAATCGCTAATAGCTAATTTACATGAGGCCCTTTTCAGCTCCGCATAGTGTTCCTCAAAGTATTTCCTCCAGGGGCGTTGCTGGCGTCGACAAGCCTGTCTGAGGAGTCTTACTTGTTCTGAGAGCCAAGGGGCCCTAGGCAGCTTTCAACTGAGGGCAACCAGGCTGAAAAATCCACCTCTCCTTTGGCCACATCCTCATGGTCAGTTTAAGGCTTTCTTCTAGGGGCACTAGCAAAGGACTCTGCTGAGACCCCCTTCCAGTTCCTTCTGCAGATCTTGGTATTGGTAAGATATCCTTATTTTGGAACAGTCAGGGTAAGTAAAAAGGATACTGCTCTGTGGGCCCACCAGCTAGGAGGAAGCGCCTTCTGTACTGACAGTCAAGGGTCATTGGAAAAAATCCCACATACGTTGTGTCCCGCTACATGGGCAGGGGTCATGACCAACTGCGGAAGCCTGAGACTGGCTGACTGATCATGAACAGGCACAGACAGGCTTGCCAATGGCACGTTGGTGCATGCATGCCCCTTAAGTACCCATCTCCAACTAGACTACTGCTTTCTAAAATGTCCCCCAAATATGTCCCCTAGGATGTGAGAAGCAGCCTCTCCCTTCTCAACAATCGGCTCCTAAGTCAAGTCAAGTCATAAAATTTGTATAGCGCACTACATACCCAGAGGGTTTCAAGGCACTTAGGAAGGGGAGGAGGATTATTTGTCAAATATCCACGTTTTAATCTACTTTCTGAAGGCTAGGTGATTCTGGGTGAGGCAAAGGTAGGCGGGGAGTGAGTTCCATGTTTTGGCAGCCAGGTATGAAAAGGATCTGCCTCCCATGGTGGTCTTGTTGATGCGAGGTACAGTGGCGAAGGCTTGGCTGGAAGAGCGAAGTTGGCGGGAGGGGGTGTAGAAGGACAGTCGAGAGTTGAGGCAGTCTGGTCCGATGTCTTAGAGTGATTTGTGTGCGTGGGTAAGCAGTCGGAAAGTGATCCTCTTATTGACGGGTAGCCAGTGGAGGTCTTTAAGGTGACCAGAGATGTGCTCGTTGCGTGGGATGTCTAATATGAGCCTGGCTGAGGCGTTTTGGATTCGTTGTAGTTTCTTCTGGAGTTTAGCGGTGGTACCTGCGTAGAGGGTGTTTCCGTAGTCCAGTCGGCTCGTGACTAGAGCGTGGGTGACTGTTTTCCTTGTTTCGGAGGGGATCCAGCGAAATGTTTTTCTGAGCATGCGAAGAATGTTAAAGCAGGAAGAGGATACGGCGTTAACTTGTCTGTTCATTGAGAGAGAAGAATCCAGGATGACGCCAAGGTTCCGTGCGTGGTCTGTCGGGATGGGTGCTTTTCCGAGGGCTTCCGGCCACCAGGAGTCGTCCCATGCAGAGGGGGATGTACCTAAGATGAGGACTTCTGTTTTGTCTGAGTTCAGTTTCAGACGGCTTTGTTTCATCCATTCGGCGACTTCTTTCATTCCTTCGTGTAGGTTAGTTTTGGCGGTGCTGGGGTCCTTGGTGAGAGAAAGGATCAGTTGAGTGTCGTCCGCGTAAGAGATGATGTTGAGGTTGTGTTGGCGGGCGATGGCCGCGAGGGGGCTCATGTATACGTTGAAGAGGGTGGGGCTGAGTGAGGATCCTTGAGGTACGCCGCAGATGATTTCAGAGGCCTCGGACTTGAATGGTGGGAGGCGGACTCTCTGGGTTCTTCCGGTTAGGAATGAGGTGATCCATTCCAGTGCTTTTTCTTGGATTCCAATGTTTCTGAGGCGTTGTAAAAGGGTGCTGTGGCAGACTGTGTCGAATGCTGCAGAGAGGTCGAGGAGGATGAGGGCGACTGTGTCTCCATTGTCCAGTAGAGTTCGAATGTCGTCTGTTGCTGCGATGAGGGCGGTCTCAGTGCTGTGTTTTGCTCGGAAGCCAGATTGTGAGGGGTCGAGTGATTTGTTGGCTTCGAGGAAGGCGGCGAGCTGGTTGTTGACGGCTTTCTCGATGACTTTGGCCGGAAATGGAAGAAGTGAGATGGGGCGGTAGTTTTTGAGTTCGGTGGGGTCTGCTGTTGGTTTTTTCAGAAGGGCGGTGAGTTCAGTGTGTTTCCAGTCTTCTGGGAAGGTGGCGGAGTTGAAGGAGCAGTTGATGACGTCCCGGAGGTGCGGAGCTATGACGGAGTCTGCTTTGTTGAAGATGTGGTGGGGGCATGGGTCTGTGGGGGATCCAGAGTGGATGGAATTCATCAGGCGGATGGTGTCCTCAGTGGAGATTGGGTTCCAGGCGTTAAGGGTGTTTACGGGGGGAAGATGGTCAGCAGATGGTAGGGTGGGTTGGCTTCCGGGTTGGTTGTCAAAGCTGTTGTGGATGTCAGCAATCTTGTTGTGGAAAAAAGAGGCTAGGGAGTCGCAGAGGGTTTGAGAGGGGGTGATGTCGTTGGAGTTGGCCGAGGGGTTGGAAAATTCCTTGACGATGTTGAAGAGTTCCTTGCTGTTGTGGGCGTTGTTGTCAAGTCGATCCTTGAATGCTGTTTTCTTGGCTTTTCGGATCAGTTGGTGGTGAGTACGGGTGGCACTTTTGAAGGCGTCCTTGTTGCTGGTGGATGGGTCTTTTTTCCAGGCCTTTTCAAGGGAGCGGCACAGTTTCTTGGACTTTTTGAGATCATCGTTGAACCATGAGGCCTTCTTGTTGCCAAGTTTGTGTTGACGTTTTTTCAGTGGTGCTAAGGTGTCGGCGGTGTTGGATAACCAAAGGGTGAGGTTGGAGGCGGCTTCGTTGGCGTTAGAAGAGAGGGCTGGGGAGGCTCGAAGGAGCGATGTGGAGATCTGATCCGTGGTGATTTTCTTCCAGTTTCTTTGTAGAGTTGGTTGGAGGTGGATGATGGGTTTCGGCTTGTTGTAGGTGAAGTGAACGCAGCTGTGGTCAGTCCAGAGGAGATCAGTAGTGTGGCTGAAGGAGACATGGTTGCTGGAGGTGAAGATGGGGTCGAGTGTGTGACCTGCGATGTGGGTGGGGGAAGTGACCAGTTGTTTAAGTCCGAGGTTGGCGAGGTTGTCTAAGAGGGTGGCGGTGTTGCGGTCGTTGATCTTTTCAAGGTGGAAGTTGAGGTCTCCCAGAAGGATGTAGTCTTTGGAGGGGAGCGCGTGTGGGGTGATGAAGTCCGTGATGTCTTCACTGAATTTTGCGCGGGGTCCTGGTGGTCTGTAGAGGAGGGTGCCTCTAAGAGTTGTATTGGGGTCGATGTGGATCTGGAAGTGAAGGTGTTCGGAGTTAGCGAGGTTGGCGTCGGAGCTGGTGGAGATGCGGATGGATTTCTTATGGACGATGGCGATTCCTCCTCCTGTATGGTCGGTGCGGTCCTTGCGTGTGATCTTATAGTCATCAGGGATAGCGATGGCGATGTCAGGGGCGGAGGAAGCGTTCATCCATGTTTCCGTTAGGAAGGCGACGTCAGGAGAGGTTGTGTCTAGTAGGTTCCAAAGGTCAATGGCGTGCCTGTGGACCGAGCGGGTGTTGAGAAGGATGCATTGTAGGTGGTTGGGGTCGGGAATCTGTGGTGTGGTCGAAGCGGAGATGTTGTCGGTGCCGCTAAATTTGCAGGAGAGGCAGGAGAACGGTCCATGGGTGCGACCAGGAGCGGCTGACTGAGGAGAAGGTAGTTTTTACAAAGTTTAATGTAATTGTTTTTAAAATGCGATGCAAATAAGTAAAAGGGAAAACCAAAGACGAGAGTTAAAAATTGTGGGGTGCTCAAGTAAGACAGCGAGACTAATTGTGCATCTGCGTATTCATTCCCCTTAAGTAGCCATCACCGATGTCGAGAATGTCTAGACCACTTTTTCTAAAATGTCCCTGTCCTGGGTGATTTCTAGTATGGTCTAACTCCCCCACTACCGTAAAAGAATAGGGGCAGGACCAGTAGTGTATGTATATATATATATATATATACGCGTTTCGATCTCCCACTGAGATCTTGCTCACGGTCTCAGTGGGAGATCGAAACGCGTTGGTGTTTGGAGTGCTTTGGAGTTTCTTTGCATAAATGTGGCTATCTCCAAAGTCAATACTCTCAATCGAACTGATTTGCTCAAAGAAAAGAATCAGAGCATGAGAGACTCCATCCCCACCACCAGATTCATAACTGACTACCATGGTCAAACAAGGGAGGTGAGGAAGGCCCTTGACAAATTTTGGAATGTCCTTACACTTGACAAGGACATTGCCACAGGAATCAGCCCACACCCCCAGATCACTTACAGAAAGGCCAAATCACTTAAAGACATCGTTTGTACAATGCTAATTCCTAAAAAAACCAGCAGTAATCCAGTGAGGGGATCTTATGTATGTGGCAGATGTCCAAAAACCTTGACCCTTTCAGCATCCGCATGCACACATCATGTCACACTGACCATGCTGTGTATGCACTCATCTGCCCGTGTAAATTGACCTATATAGGCAGCACCAAACTTCCTGCCAAAGACAGAGTGCTACAGCATATGAGGGCCATCAACAACAAAGACAAGAACTATCCAATAGCTAGACACTTTGAAACCTTCCACAAGAGCAATTCCAATCTCCTGTCTTTTTGTGTCCTGACACCTTTAAACGAAAGGGGAGGCAACAGAATTCAGGAACTCCGAAGGTTGGAATCAATTCTAATCATAAAATACCGAACGATGCAGCCTGAAGGGCATGATCATGATGAAGAACTTGAAGTACACCTGGGATAGCTGTTCTGCACAACCACCTCTAATAATTGACATATGGTTGACTGTCAGTTTAGCTGTGAACATCAGTTTGGTTTGTGAGACACTTGTGTTGATGCAACTTTGCGATTTACTTTGGTCACTTGTGCACAGTTAATCATTGTATTTTTATATTTTTTCACCAGATGTTTGTGAGGAGTCAATGGAGATGGCAATGCACGATCACTTGATCACTATATCACGTATGGCAGTTGTGAACGAATGGTCGGAAGCACGGGCATCGGCGTCCCAGCATGCCCATGATGACATAATTTATGTTCTTGAACGGGACACTTGAAATAAGCTTGTCTGATGCTGCCCACTGGGGCATGAGATGGATGTTTTACGTTCTATCAGTTAATGTTTTCAAGGTTCATTGCCCACTGGGGCGGAATTGGCTGAACTTTACCACTTGATCAATTGGCATGAATGTCTGCTTTAAGGGGGATGAGCCCCTCGGCCGAGATATTATGCCTTCGGGCTGGTATTCCTAGCGTGAGGCCACTGGACACTAGCATGAGGTGCTTGTAACAACACTCATGCCTCCAATTTGCAGAGCGAACCACCCGGTGGTTTCCGTGACATTGTGGATTTAGAAACATGCATGATGACTTTTAATGCATTGTTTTCTTTAAGCTATAAGACAAGCACGCATTTGCTTTTTGTTTTGTTATTGCTCGTGACATTGAGCGTTTTGAAACATGCATGTTGATATTTTAATGCATTGTTACTTTTCCATTCGATGTATTGCCATTATTTGGTGTATTGCAACTCACTATTCTCACGAGTCTTTTTACCATTACCATTTTCACTGTTTGTCATGTGATGTCACTGACCATGTCATGAATGATGTAATATGTGACATCATCAGCGGTGGATTGCGGGTGCGCGATATATAGTTATTGCAACTAACTATACATGCGAATTTCTATGGTTTTGTGCGAGTAAATTATGGTTTTGTAAATGCTAATCCCTAACTATATATGGTCTATAACCAATGGTTTTTTCAGTGAATATATATATATATATATATATATATATATATATATATGTGTATATGTGTATATATATATATATATATATATATATATATATATATATATATATATATATATATATATATATATATATATATATATATATATATATATATATATATATATATTCACTGAAAAAACCATAGGTTTCACACCAGTTATAGTTAGCTGGAAATTTTACTGATATAAAACCATTGAAATTCCCACGTTATAGTTAGTCGGACTCACTATAACTTGCGCGTGCAATGCACTGCTGATGACATCACATATTACATCACTCATGACATGGTCAGTGACATCACTCATGACACCATCCTTGTTACATAGTGACAGACCTTCTTTCACTATAATGTAACCCTTGAGACACATATTCAAAAATAGAAACTGAAATTTTTTAAAAAATGGAGATACCTATATCAGTTACAACAAGCAATTCAGTAATTCCACTATCTATATACACATCCACTCATTCACCAACAGTTCTATATAGTCACTCATACATATACTCACTCATCATATGAAGTGATACACCTATACATCCTGTTACACACCGACATTCATCCAAAAGTTACTGACACACATATTCTCACGTGCAAATAAACTATTGGACATCCATTTATTTGAATATAGAGTTATACACACACTTCCACCTTACTTCTATTTAAAATTACACATATTTATTCTCTAAAACAATCACTTATAGAAACACATACTTATTTAAACAGGAACTCTTACAATCTCTTACTCTCACATATACTCACTTATATACATCAATATTCACATATACTAGATTAAAACATATGTAGTTACTGATAAAGACACTAGTGAGACAGTCATTCACTCACTAACAAACACATATAGACACTCATCCACCCATACAGTCCTGTACATATGCTGTCTTCAAAACACATACAAACAAAGAGTCAGTCACTCATGCATCTATGTGCTAAGTAATACCCCCACCAAACCATATAGACACTCATACTGATACTAATAATAATATCAAATAACCCATATACATACACATGAGTGGATGTGTATTAGATGGTGGTATTACTGAATTGGTTGTTGTAACTGGTATGGGTATATCCACTTTTTTGAAAATATTAGTTTCTATTTTTGAATATGTGTTTCATGGGTTACATTATAGTGAAAGGAGGTCTGTCAGTGTGTCACAAGGATGGTGTCATCAGTGATGTCATGAGTGATGTCACTGACCATGTCATGAGTGATGTAATATGTGATGTCATCAGCAGTGCATTGCACGCGCAAGTTATAGTGAGTCCGACTAACTATAACGTGGGAATTTCAATGGTTTTATATCAGTAAAATTTCCAGCTAACTATAACTGGTGTGAAACCTATGGTTTTTTCAGTGAATTTAATAGGTTTTTTAAATGCTAATTCCTAACTATAACTGGTGTGAAACCTATGGTTTTTTCAGTGAATTTCATAGGTTTTTTAAATGCTAATTCCTAACTATAACTGGTGTGAAACCTATGGTTTTTTCAGTGAATTTCATAGGTTTTTTAAATGCTAATTCCTTTGTATATCGAGTTTCTAACCTTTTTTTTTTTTACAATTTGCTGTTTTTTTTTAAGTATTCATTTTTTTTTTATAATTTTTTTCTTTTGCGCTCTGGGTGCGCGCTCCGGGAAGCTTTCAGCTAGGCTCTCCTGTAAGCTTCTCCGAGAGCTCATCTGAAAGCGCACCCAGAGCGCAACTGTCGTTCGTGAAAAAAAAATATGAATGAAAAGTTAATAATAATGCAAAACATTTCGTACCATACAAATAAAATTTGTTTTTTTTAATATGGAAAATGATTATTCATTTCTATAAAAGATTGATGACGTCACTTCGGCGCGCAACGTAAGTGCCCTCGGAAGCGCATACGTGCGCGGCGCCTAAACGCACGGAAAAGCGCCTACGATCGCGCCACGTTTGCGCCCCGGAAGCGCCTACGATCGCGCTGCGTAAACGCACCCGGAAGTGCTCCGGAGCGCGCAGCGTAAACGCGTCGGGTCATGTGACCCTAAAATAACACTTTTCATTGGTTGCTAACAGTTTTTTTTACAATGAATGAAATCCCCACCCATTTCCTTCACTTCTTCTTTCACTTTTGTGACTGAAAGACCTGCCTTTTTTGCTGCTCCATATTCCTGGATTCATCATGGCTGCCAGACCATCCAGCAGTGAAGATGACTCCAATGATTTCATTGATGAAGAGCCTCCTACCCCAAAGGTGAAGGAACATTTCATCTGGAAATTTTTTAAGTTTCCAGCAGGCCAGAAGAAGGTGAATGCACCAAAAGTAGAGTGCAGGATCTGCAAACAGGTCCTGTCACGGGGTAACCCCCAAAAAAAATACTCTTTTGGCAACTTCACCATGATTCGCCATGTGGAGAGGAGGCACCCCCAGAATTTTGCCCGGGAAAGTGTCAGGGCTCTGGCACAAGAGGTTCCCAGAGATGGGGCCTCTACATCAACAGGAGGAGCAACTTCTTCTGGAAGAGAACAATCTCAGGGGCAGGTAGCAAACATTCAACCTGCATTCAACCATGGGGTCGTCAGATGCAGATACTGCAATCAACTCCTCACCTATGGGGAGCAAAGTGTCCTGCTCATGGTTCGGGCATTGGAGAACCATCACTGCCCTTCCCACCCCTAATTTTTTTCTTTTCTTTTTGCTCCTGTTGAGCAGTTTCTATTCCCTGTTTTTGTTCCTGTTCAGTTAAAAGAAGAAAACCAAAAGTTATTTTCAGAACTACCTCCAATTCTCATCAAAGAGCTATAATCTTTAAAAATGAAGAGTAAGTGAAATATAGTGCATTGATAATTGAAAGGAGAATGAGTAAGAAAGAACAGAAAGGTATGAGAGGTGAAAGGAAGTGAAGTAGGAGGAATGAAAGAAGGTGAGTGTTAGAAAAGAAAGTTATGACACAGTGAATAAACTGGAGGCCTCATTTCTGAAAAGTGACGCATCGCTACGTGAAAATAGCGATGCGTCACTTTTCTGGACGCACTCCTTATGACATTCCAGATATGTCATATTTAATATATGACTAATCAATTCGCAAGGAGTTACAGATATGTCAGTATTTCTGACATATCTGTAAACACAAAAGTAACGCATTGCAGGAGTGCGTCACAAAAGTGACGCAACTCCAGTAATGTGTCCTTTCACATGGAAAAAGCACCATGTGAAAGGTTTGCTGTGAAGCAGGCGCAAGATTTTGGCGCAACTGCATCCTAAAAGTGACGCACTGCGTCATTATTACCAAGCTTTTTGCAAGGAACACCCCCTCTGCATGCATTATACCTGACACTATTTTTTAAAAAGTGACGCATCTAGGTACATGGGTCACTTTTTAAAACTCTGCGCCATATTGTATCTGCATCAGGTATAATGTATGCAGAGGGGGCAATCCCTCGCAAAAAGCTTGGTAATAACAACGTACTGAAATCTATGAGATTTCTCTGCGTCACTTTTAGGATGCTATTGCGTCAAAATCTTGCGCCGGCCTCGCATTACTTTTATGTTTACAGATATGTCAGAAATACTGACGTATCTGTAACTCCTTGCAACATGATTCGTCATACATTAAATATGACACATCTGGAATGTCATAAGGACTGTGGACAGAAAAGTGACGCATCACACCAGCAGTGTAATAAAATGTGCCTCGTTGCACTATATTTAAAGGATGCAACAGCATCCTAAAAGTGACGCAGTGAAATCTCAAACATTTCACTGCGTCGCTATTACAAAGCTTTTAGTGGGAGAACACCCCCTCTGCATGCATTATACCTCACGCAGATATAATGTGGCGCTTGATTTTAAAAAGTGACCCATCTACCTAGATACCTCACTTTTTAAATATAACGCAACGAGGCACATTTTTTTACACCACTGGTGCGATGCGTCACTTTTCTGTGCGCACTCCTTATGACATTCCAAGTAACGCATTGCTGGAGTGCGTCACAAAAGTGACGCAACTCCAGTAATGTGTCCTTTCAAATGGGGAAAGCAGCATGTGAAAGGTCTTGCCTCAGTCTAACACCTGCTGTAAAGCAGGCACAAGATTTTGACGCAACAGCATCCTAAAACTGACGCAGTGAAATCTCAAAGATTTCGCTGCGTCGCTATTACAAAGCTTTTTGCGGGAGAACACCCCCTCTGCATGCATTATACCTGACGCTATTTTAAAAAGTGACGCATCTAGGTACATGGGTCACTTTTTAAAACTCTGCGCCATATTGTATCTGCATCAGGTATAATGTATGCAAAGGGGGCATTCCCCCGCAAAAAGCTTGGTAATAACGACGTACTGAAATCTATAAGATTTCTCTGCGTCACTTTTAGGATGCTGTTGCGTCAAAATCTTGCACCTGCCTCGCATCACTTTTATGTTTACAGATATGTCAGAAATACTGACGTATCTGTAACTCCTTGCAACATGATTCGTCATACATTAAATATGACACATCTGGAATGTCATAAGGAGTGCGCACAGAAAAGTGACGCATAACACCAGCAGTGTAATAAAATGTACCTCGTTGCACTATATTTAAAAAGTGACGCATCTAGATAGATGCGTCACTTTTTAAATATTGCATAACAATGCGCATTTTTTTACACCGCTGGTGCGTCACAAAAATTGGCGCACAGGAAGCGCAAAACTAACAGCGCAAGGCCTTCATAAATATGGTCCTGGATTTTCCCCGTGCTTCGCCGGTGCGCGTACCATGCGCTTCCCCCGCGCAAAACGAAAATTTTTTTTTAATACCCTGCAGGACCCTATTTTAGTCCCTACATCAAACCTAGGGGGTCAAAGGGGGTCTACTCTTCCCCCTTATGGTCATTTGCCCCTTTTTTTTTCAAACCCCTTGTGTCTCGATTTTACCGAGACACAAGATGGCGGCCGCTCCACACTGTTTAGAATGTTTACAGACAACTGAGAGCCAATCAGCTTCCTGCGCGCAAGTCGCGTGTCGCGCCTGGAGCGCACTCCGGTGCGCGCACGGGAGAGCGCCTATAGATATATATATTTTTTTGAACCTAAATTACTCAAAATCCACTGGAGCACATATCTTGAGACATAGCAAAGGCACATCGGGCTACCAGTCCCTACAATTTTGCCAAGTTTCGTGGAAATCCATTCAGCCGTTCGGGCTAAAAGTGAAATCGACCGCCCTATGGAAATTAACATGGGGAAAACGCGTTTTGGGACCCCCCTTTTATCTTGGCCCCCGCTTAACGTATCCCCCCCAAACTTTCAGGGAAGGACCGGAACCCCGCGAGGCCATTTTCAGGAAATTTTCAGGCAGATTCGTCAACCGGCGCCAAAGTTATTCCAAATAGAATTTTGAGATTTAACATTGAAAAAAATCCTAACTATAACTACCTACTGGCGACCGCCAGTAGGTAATATATATATATATATATATATATATATATATATAGTGTTTCAATATCTTTTATTGTATCAAACAAAATATGCCCACAAGCAATTATATAGTCAGGAAATTCCTTTCATATAGTCTTCTCTGGGAAACTTTCACCAATGATGCGTCAGCCTTTCTTTTCCCTTTGTTGGTGGACAATAGACTCAGTGCCTCCGTTGTCCTTTTACCTCCGTTTGGCAGATGATACATACAAGAAAAGAAAGCACAAATCAGTGGGGAGTATTCTCTATTGTATGGGTAAGGACGGGGATGTGAGGGACGCGCCGAGCACCACCACCAGTGTGTGATAGTGAGAAACACAAACGGTGACCACCCTCAAGATTTTACCCGCTCCCTCCCCGTGACAACACAAGCCCCCTTATACGGCGATGTAACTGATCCAGCCACGCTCCTCCTGGAGGTTGGCGGGGCGTCGCACTCTGTATTTCTTTTCTCGGGTTCTTAGCCGGTGACTCTGTGGGCTCCTCAGGTCCTCCCACAGGTTGGCGGCATCTTCCTGATTCTTCCGGCGTCCACCATGCATCCTCTGTTTTCCCCACTCGAACCTCCGGAATTCTCTCTACAAACGCGGAGTCTTCCTCTTTGACGTTCTCCTCTCCCTGTGATAGGACGGCCGTTGATGATGTCATCTCGGGGCACGCCTCCTCTTGTCCTTCACGATTACTCTTAAAGGGGCCGCTTACACCCTGTACATGAAGCGGGAATGGATCCTCGTCATGATCTAATTCTAGATCCCCTAAGACCTCCTGACAGTCCCCAACATAGTGAACCAGAAATTGGACAGCACTGCCTCTCCTTCTGCAACAATCAGCTCCTGCTGAGCCATGGTGGACTAAGGAAAAGGCAGGATTTACAAAGATTCATATTAAGAGAAACGTTTTTAATATCTGATGCGAATCAGTAAAAGAGAAAACCAGATACAAGAGTTACAAATCGGGTGGTGTTCGAGTGAGACACTGAGACTAATCTGTAGACAACTCACAGGTGTTGTCAGACAGCAATGCAGCAAATGTGGAGGAGACACTGTGCAACATCAAACTTCAGCAGGAAGATTGTTGTAGTAAGTGCCCCATCCTTTGGATAAGAATGATACACCTATCCAATTTCTTTGTTTGTCGAAGGCGGAGGAAGCAAGACAATATGACTTGCTGTGCGGATGATAAAGGCCATATCACATAGGTGCCTGTGTTTATCTATTGGTCCAAAGCATACATACAAGGTAATTGGGGCAAAACACCAACCTGAAAGGCCAATCCCTCCCCCAAGCACTAACAACAATCCACCTGCACCACCTCAGAATACACTACTTCAAAATCCCCAAACACAACTTCATCTTGCAGTGGGCCTACTATTGCTGGAGATATGGATAATGCGTACAATGACAACAACCGATAAATTTATGAATGTTACACACACACCCTCACTGACTCATCGTTACCAAAAAAAACATCATTTTTATACTCAAACATGCCAAACCTTTGGATGTGTTATCAATCTTTTTTGGTAACATTACTTTCACCTACCATTTAGAGTCTTATCTTTACCTGTGTACCTACCCGTTTAAAATTGATGTTTGTGAAAACTTTTACATTGCTGTGCTACATACTATGCACTGTTTCAGAATATCTTGCTCTGTGTCACATATACATACAACATGCATTCCCATATGTTTAGAAAAGAATGGGTCCAAAGCTAAATTATATATATATATATATATATATATATATATATATATATATATATTCACTGAAAAAACCATAGGTTTCACACCAGTTATAGTTAGGAATTAGCATTTAAAAAACCTATTAAATTCACTGAAAAAACCATAGGTTTGACCCCAGTTATAGTTAGCTGGAAATTTTACTGATATAAAACCATTGAAATTCACACGTTATAGTTAGTCGGACTCACTATAACTTGCGCGTGCAATGCACTGCTGATGACATCACATATTACATCACTCATGACATGGTCAGTGACATCACTCATGACACCATCCTTGTGACATAGTGACAGACCTCCTTTCACTATAATGTAACCCTTGAGACACATATTCAAAAATAGAAACTGAAATTTTTAAAAAAATGGAGATACCTATATCAGTTACAACAAGCAATTCAGTAATTCCACTATCTATATACACATCCACTCATTCACCAATAGTTTTATATAGTCACTCATACATATACTCACTCATCATATGAAGTGATACACCTATACATCCTGTTACACACCGACATTCATCCAAAAGTTACTCACACACATATTCACACGTGCAAATAAACTATTGGACATCCATTTATTTGAATATAGAGTTATACACACACTTCCACCTTACTTCTATTTAAAATTACACATATTTATTCTCTTAAACAATCACTTATAGAAACACATACTTATTTAAACAGGAACTCTTACAATCTCTTACTCTCACATATACTCACTTATATACATCAATATTCATATATACTAGATTAAAACATATGTAGTTACTGATAAAGACACTAGTGAGACAGTCATTCACTCACTAACAAACACATATAGACACTCATCCACCCATACAGTCCTGTACATATGCTGTCTTCAAAACACATAGAAACAGAGAGTCAGTCACTCATGCATCTATGTGCTAAGTAATACCCCCACCAAACCATATAGACACTCATACTGATACTAAGAGAAACATCTAATAACCCATATACATACGCATGTAGCTACTTACCAACACATGTAGCCACTTATACACAAAGTAAAACACTAATATATATATTTAAATATTTAAACATTACTCACTAATATTTACTTTTTCAGAAAGGCACATATTCACTGGATGGTGTCATCAGTGATGTCATGAGTGATGTCACTGACCATGTCATGAGTGATGTAATATGTGATGTCATCAGCAGTGCATTGCACGCGCAAGTTATAGTGAGTCCGACTAACTATAACGTGTGAATTTCAATGGTTTTATATCAGTAAAATTTCCAGCTAACTATAACTGGGGTCAAACCTATGGTTTTTTCAGTGAATTTAATAGGTTTTTTAAATGCTAATTCCTAACTATAACTGGTGTGAAACCTATGGTTTTTTCAGTGAATTTCATAGGTTTTTTAAATGCTAATTCCTTTCTATATCGAGTTTGTATCCTTTTTTTTTTTACAATTTGCTGTTTTTTTGTAAGTATTCTTTTTTTTATATATTTTTTTTTTTTTGCGCTCTTGGTGCGCGCTCCGAGAAGCTTTCAGCTAAGCGCTCCCGTAAGCTTTCCGGTGAGCTTAGCAGAAAGCGCACCCGGAGCGCTATTGTCGTTCGTGAAAAAAAATATGAATGAAAAGTTAATAATAATGCAAAACTTTTCGTACTATACAAATAAAATCAGTTTTTTTTAATAAGGAAAATGATTATGCATTTCTGTAAAAGTTTGATGACATCACTTCGGCGCGCAACGTAAGTGCCCTCGGAAGCGCCTACGCTCGCGCCTCGTAAACGCACGCAGAAGCGCCTACGGTCGCGTCATATGTGCGCCCCGGAAGCGCCTCAAATCGCGCCGCGTAAACGCACCCGGAAGCGCCTACGATCGCGCCACGTTTGCGCCCCGGAAGCGCCTCCGCTCGCGCCGCGTAAACGCACCGGAAGTGCTCCGAAGCGCGCAGCGTAAGCGCGTCGGGTCATGTGACCCTAAAATAACACTTTTCATTGGTTGCTAACAGTTTTTTTTACAAAGAATGAAATCCCCACCCATTTCCTTCACTATTGCTTTGTACTTGGAGAGAGCAAGAGCTGTTCTGTGTACTATCTTCATCTCCTACTTTCCTGATCTACAGCAATGGCTGCAAGAGAGTCATCCAGCAGTGATTCAGATGCATTTGTAGATGAGGACCCTCCTACGGAGAAGAAAAAAATCCATTTCATCTGGAAATTTTATAACATCCCTGAAGGTGAAAAAAAAGTCAACGCTCCAAAAGTAACCTGCAAAATATGTGGGAGTACTTTATCCAGAGGCAATCCTCTGAAAAAATATAGTTTTGGTAATGCCAATTTAATCAGGCATGTCAAAAGAAGACACCCAAACAACTTTGCGAGGGAGAGTGTCAGAGACCTGGCACGGAAATTACCCACAGATGGCGGCAGCACCTCCACTGGTGGAGCAACACCTTCGGGACCATCCCGTAGAAGAATGGTCCCTAACATACAGCCAGAGTTTGCAGGCATCAAATTTCTGTGCACGGAGTGTAACGAACTGCTCTGCTATGGGGAGCAGAGTGTTGAACTTATTGCCCTAAAGAAACAGCAACACCGCTGCCCTGACAGTCCCTAAATTTTCACATTTTTTTGCTCCTGTTGAGCCGTTTTTGAATTCCTGTTTTTTGTTTTTCCCTTGACAAAAATCCAAAAAAATTATAAAATTGTTTTAAAAAGCCAAAAAAAGTTCAAAAAGTTCAAAAAACACAAAAAAATATAAAACAACAAAAAGAAGAAAAAAAAAAGTTCTTTTCAGAACTACCTCTAATTTATAAAAAAATGCATTTTTTTGTGAAAAAAATCTGTCATTTTTTTTCTCCTTAGTACGCTCCTCAGTAAGCTCCCCGGTACGCGTACCGGGTGCGCCCCCCGCGGAAATCGAAAAAAAATAATTTTTTTTTGAGGCCCCGCGGGGCCCTTTAATGGCCCCCACATCAAAACTAGGGGGTCAGAGGGGGTGTACTCTTCCCCCTTATTGTCATTTCCCCCTTTCTTTTAGCCACCTCTTGTGTCTCGATTTTACCGAGACACAAGATGGCGGCCGCTCCAGACTGTTTAGAATGTTTACAGACAACTGAGATCCAATCAGCTTCCTGCGCGCAAGTCGCGTGTCGCGCCTCGAGCGCTCTCCGGTGCGCGCACCGGAGCGCGGCTATAGATATATATATTTTTTTGAACCTAAATTACTCAAAATCCACTGGAGCACATATCTTGAGACATAGCAAAGGCACATCGGGCTACCAGTCCCTACAATTTTGCCAAGTTTGGTGGAAATCCATTCAGCCGTTCGAGCTAAAAGTGAAATCGACCGCCCTATGGAAATTAACATGGGGAAAACGCGTTTTGGGACCCCCCTTTTATCTCGGCCCCCGCTTGACGAATCCCCCCCAAACTTTCAGGGAAGGACCGGACCGCCATGAGACCATTTTCCTGAAAATTTCAGGCAGATTCGTCAACCGGCGCCAAAGTTATTCAAAATAGAATGTTGAGATTTAACATTGAAAATTATCCTAACTATAACTACCTACTGGCGACCGCCAGTAGGTAATATATATATATATATATATATATATATATATATATATATATATATATATGTATATATATATATATATATATATATATATATATATATATATATATAGATATTACCTACTGGCGGTCGCCAGTAGGTATATATAGTTAGGATTTTTTCCCTATGGAATTTCTGAAAATTCTATGTCTAATAACTTTGGCGTTTGTGGACGGAATCGGCTGAAATTTTCAGGAAAATGGCACATTTTGTTTCTGAGCAGCTCCTGGAAATTTGGGGGGGGGGTTCGTCAAGGGGGGGCCGAGAAAACAGGGGGGTCCCAAAACGCGTTTTTCCCATGTTAATTTCCATAGGGCGGTTGGACTCACTTTTAGCCCGAACGGCTGAATGGATTTCCACGAAACTTGGCAAAATTGTAGGGACTGTTAGCCCGATGTGCCTTTGCTAGGTCTCAATATATGTGCTTCAGTGGATTTTGAGAAATTAACGTTTAAATCAAGATATATATCTGTAACAGCGCTCCGGGCAGCGATCCGGTTAGCGAACTTTTCACGTATCGGAACTTTGCGATGCGAAGCTGATTGGCCCTCCGGTGTCTGTCAACATTCTAAACAGTCCGGAGCGGCCGCCATCTTGTCTCTCGGTAGGATCGAGAGACAAGAGGAGGCCAAAACAAAGGGGGAAATGAAGGAAAGGGGGCAAGGTAGACCCCTTCTGACCCCCTAGGATTGATGAGGGGGATATTATAGAGCCACGCGGGGCCCCCCCAAAAAAAAAAATCCGATTTTTTCGCCGTAGAGATGCGTCTTGGTAAGCGAACCGGGCAGCTAACCGGGAAGCTAACCGGCAGTGTAACGGGAGTCTGAGGAGTAGCTGATTGGCTGTCAACATTGTAAACAGTCCGGAGCGGCCGCCATCTTGTCTCTCGGTAGGAGACAAGAGGAGACCAAAACAAAGGGGGAAATGAAGGAAAGAGGGCAAGGTAGACCCCTTCTGACCCCATAGGATTGATGAGGGGGATATTATAAAACCACGCGGGGCCCAAAAAAAAAAAAAAAAATCCTGAGGAGTAGCTGATTGGCTGTCAACATTGTAAACAGTCCAGAGCGGCCGCCATCTTGTCTCTCGGTAGGATCGAGAGACAAGAGGTGGAAAAAAAAAGGTGTAAATGAATGAAAGGGGTAAGGCAGACCCCTCCTGAACCCCTAGGATTGATGAGGGGGCTATTAAAGTTCCCTGCGGGGCAAAAGAAAAAAAAATTGCGATTTTTCGCGGTAAAGGTGCTTCCTGGTACGTTAACCGGGCAGCTAACCGGCAGCGTAACGGGAGTCCGACATATTGTGTTTTTTGAACGTTTGTGATATGTGCACGTGTGGATTTTGTCTAATTAAGGTTAAAAAAATATATATATATCTTTAAGCGTGTTCTGGCGCGCTTACGTTTTGGGTTTGGTTTGCGCTGCAGAGACGATACATCACGGTTATGCGATGCATCATGAGGCGTCTCACGGGCTACGTGATACATCACTTAATAAAGAATATATTTTACAGCTATAGATATTAGCTTTTAAAAAACCAATGAAATTCACAGAAAAAACCATAGGTTATAGACCATATATAGTTAGGAATTTGCATTTACAAAACCTTGAAAATTCACTGAAAAAACCATAGGTTATAGACCATATATAGTTAGGGATTAGCATTTAAAAAACCTTATTTTATTTGCACAAAACCATTGAAATTCCATATATAGTTAGTTGCACTAACTATATATCGCGGACCCGCAATCCACTGCTAATGATGTCACATATTACATCATTCATGACATGGTCAGTGACATCACTGATGACATCACTGATGACATCTCAAATGACATCACTGATGACATCACTGATGACATCTCAAATGACATCACTGACATCTCATTTGACATTACTGATTACATCACTGATGATATCATTTATGTGATAATACATCTTCAGACTCTAATATAACCTTAGATACACTCAGTGTAAACAGGCACTCACAGACTGTCACACATCCATGGAGTTACTCACACACCTAGTCAGTCATGCAAAGAATCAATCACATCTCCATTTTCTCAACTATACAGTTATACACACCTTACTTATTCAAACATATAGTAACACATATTTACTCTCTTATACAATCCTTGATACAAGTTCACAATGATTCATACAGCCACTCACACATTCACTGGCTCTTATGTTCAGTTATTTATATATGTCAACTCTCACATGGAGTGTGTTTTACATATGTACTTACTTTGACATGTAGCACTGAGATATCAATTCACTCACCAATATACTCATGGACACAGTCAACTGTCCATACAGCTGTTTCTACATGCACTTTTGAACCCATACACCTAGGGAATCAACTGCTCACACATCTATGCACAGAGTTATACACCTCCCAGCCACCCACACACATACTCAGTCTCCCATACAAATACTTGGGCAACCATTCAATAACTTATATAGTTACTGATATAGCTACTGATTTAAACATGCAGCAGTTTACAGAACAACATAAATAATGATTGCCAAATTAAGACACTTTAATCACTAACCCATACACTCAGTGAGACACATTTAATCATTCTCTCATACAGTCAGTCATGCACCTACTAAATCCTTCATCCAGACACTTATACATCCACTCATTCTTCAATATGTAAGACATATTTTAACTTTACAGAAACATACAGTCACTGGGTGTTGTCATCAGTGATGTCATCAGTGATGTCATTTGAGATGTCATCAGTGATGTCATCAGTGATGTCACTGACCATGTCATGAATGATGTAATATGTGACATCATTAGCAGTGGATTGCGGGTCCGCGATATATAGTTAGTGCAACTAACTATATATGGAATTTCAATGGTTTTGTGCAAATAAAATAAGGTTTTTTAAATGCTAATCCCTAACTATATATGGTCTATAACCTATGGTTTTTTCAGTGAATATATATATATATATATATATATATATATATATATATATATATATATATATATATATATATATATATATATATATATATATATATATATATATTCAATGAAAAAACCATTGGTTTTAGGCCATATATAGTTAGGAATTAGCATTTACAAAACCTTATTTTACTCGCATAAAACCATTGAAATTCCATATATAGTTAGAAGCGCTAACTATATATCGCGCACCCGCAATCCACTGCTGATGATGTCACATATTACATCATTCATGACATGGTCAGTGACATCACTGATGACATCACTGATGACATCTCAAATGACATCACTGATGACATCACTGATGACAACATCCAGTGATTGTATGTGTCTGTAAAGTTTAAATATGTTTTACATATTGAAGAATGAGTGGATGTATAAGTGTCTGGATGAAGAATTTAGTAGGTGCATGACTGACTGTATGAAAGAGTGATTAAATGTGTCTCACTGAGTGCATGGGTTAGTGACTAAACTGTCTTAATTTGTGCATCAGTATGTTTGTTGTAGTGTAAGCTGCTGCATGTGTTGATCAGTAGCTATAAGAGTGGCCATATGGGTTATTAATTGGTTGCCCAAGTATTTGAATGGGAGGCTGAGTGTGTGTGTGGGTGGCTGGGAGGTGCGTGACTCTGTGCATAGATGTGTAAGCAGTTGATTCACTAGGAGTATGAGTTCAAGAGTGCATGTGGAAACAGCTATATGGGCGGTTGACTGTGCATGGGTCTGTTGGTGAGTGAATGGATTTCTCATTGCTACATGTGCAAGTAAGTACGTATGTAAAACACAATACATGTGAGAGTTGAGATATATAAATAACTGAACATAAGAGCCAGTGAATGTGTGAGTGGCTGTATCGATCACTGTGAGCTTGTATCAGGGATTATATAAGAGAGTAAATATGTGTTATTATATGTTTGAATAAGTAAGATGTGTATAACTGTATAGTTGAGGAAATGGAGGTGTGATTGATTCTTTGCATGACTGACTAGGTGTGTGAGTAACTCCATGGATGAGTGACAGTCTGTGAGTGTCTGTTTATACTGAGTGTATGTAAGGTTATATTAGAGTCTGAAGAGGTTCATTGTATTATCACATGAGTGATGTGATCAGTGATGACAAATGAGATGTCATCAGTGATGTCATTTGAGTTGTCATCAGTGATGTCATCAGTGATGTCATTTGAGATGTCATCAGTGATGTCATTTGAGTTGTCATCAGTGATGTCATCAGTGATGTCATTTGAGATGTCATCAGTGATGTCATCAGTGATGTCACTGACCATGTCATGAATGATGTAATATGTGACATCATCAGCAGTGGATTGCGGGTGCGCGATATATAGTTAGCGCTTCTAACTATATATGGAATTTCAATGGTTTTATGCGAGTAAAATAAGGTTTTGTAAATGCTAATTCCTAACTATATATGGCCTAAAACCAATGGTTTTTTCATTGAATTTTCAAGGTTTTGTAAATGCAAATTCCTAACTATATATCCACTATAACCTATGGTTTTTTCTGTGAATTTCATTGGTTTTTTAATAGCAAATATGAAAAGCTTTAAAATGTCAAGTATGTGATAGATAAAAACATTTTCGTATTTATGCACGCTGATGTGCTTTGAACGCTGCACCCCCCCCCCTCCCCTCTTTTGTCTTAGTAGTACTCTCTCTTTGCAGATACTGAAGGGTAGTTAACGCAGGCCTTTACCCCCGTTGTAATCCGTCGTGCCTCCTTGTCTCTCCATTTGATTGATTGTTGTCCAAGCATTTACTGTTTTAGAATTGGTTCTCTTTGGATCATTCTCTATTTACAAACAAGCACAAAGTCGCAATACTCTGTTTAGTCTTTGCAGATAGTGAAAAATCGTGTAAAAAAATAAAAGTAATCGAGCAAAATCAGTAGGCCACTAATTGGATCTCTTTTTGACCTCGCTAAAATAGAAATATTAGGAACAACCCTTCATGAGAAATACGAAAATAGTGAGATGAACTGAGCTCCACACCATGAGGGCTGCAAGACAGCTCGGCTCCATCACCCATCCCGCACAAAATAACGACAAACCCTATGCAAATATTAAAAATATAGACAACACACCAGCAAAGAAACAGGGTAAAACATTTTATTAAAAAACTATTTACATAACGTTGGTTTATAAGATGATGTCAGTAGTGGACCGATGTGTGAATAGATCGAAAGCAGCACAAGGCTCCAAGATCCGGATGGCAAGCTCCTGGATGTTGGGTGCCATAGTTTAGAGTTCTGAATTTCAGCCTTTTTCAATGCCTGTGCTTTGTTGAATCAAAATGGCGGCTTGACACAAAGCTGACTCAAGCGTTGCTACTGATGCTATGCAGACCAAAACTGGTTTTCAGTTTGTACATTTTTCTAGATTTTTCAATCCAAGTTTGGTTGACTTTGTAGAACGATGGCTTCAGATTTTCAACATACGGTGTGGTGGCGCTGACTGGGAGGGGGCGCTTCGCTCCTGCCCCCTCCCCAAGTAAGATTTTCATACGTGAAAGTACGTTAATGGTTTTGGTCCCTGAGATGCTTCGATGTCACTGCCATTCTCAAATAGCATAAGTTCTGGATGTTGGGTGCCATAGTTAAGAGTTCTGAGCAGTGCTTGTAACACTGTCTAAAGCTTATTTCCACCTACTGCAGCTTCACTATTCTCAAAGTAAGTGAGTGTCGTTTGTGGACCTGACTGCATTAGAAAACAATGTGATATGTTACCTTCCTAAACAGCTTGACGGAGGCCCCTGAGGGGCGGTGTGATGGCCATGGACTCGGAGAAGACGCTTGGCTCCGACACCCTCCCCAAGTCTTATAGCACTGGTGTAGCCTGAGATCGCCCCCGACATAGGCGGCCGGCTCCCGGGGTCCGGCGGAACTTTTTGCCTTTTGATGACTCTTCAATTCTGGACCTTGTCCCACAATCCGTTTGACCTGAAGACAAGCTGTAGTGGGGCGCCCCTTTATCGTTTTAGTTGCCATTCCGCCCGCTTTTGCTACACTGTGCCTCTTCCGCCATTCAGCTGTTTACCGCCCGCTCTTGCGACTACAGCGTCTCGCTCACCATGTAGTTGAGTTGCGCCCGCTCTTGCGGTGCAGCGATAGGCGGCTGCCACAGGACTCTCAAAATGGCGGCCGGCTCTTCGGTTTTGGGCCTGGTCCACTAAAATGGCCCTGGGACACCTTGGAACTCGGACGCTTCCCTGATAGGGCTTGGGTCCCATTCTCGAAAAGCGTCCCCTCAGTCGTGAAGATTCTACAAAAGTCTTGGGGGCCTCCGACTCCCGCAGGCTTCTGGTGGGGAGCGGCTGCCATGATTGCTCGTGGAATGGCCACGACGGAGCTACGAGATGGTAGTGGTCTCATGCTGATGCCTGCTTAAGTCTGAAACATCCAGAAACACTATAGACTACCAATTCGATCAGTTCCGGTAGCGCCCCAACATGACCCGGAAGAGAAGAACTTGCCCTCCCCTCTTTGACTGATGGTTCTTGTTGCCTGTCCCCTCTGTTCTCATTTAACAGAACTTTTTGGACTGCTGAAAGGGGTTGTGTTCTGAACGCTGGTTGGTGGAGACATTTAGACTATATTCTTGACCTACGTTGTCGCGTAATGCGTTTTATGACACGCCGCGTTAGCGCACCCGGAAGTGATCCGAGGCGCGGCGCGCAGCACGTAACGTAAGCATAACAGGTCATGTGACTTGTTAATAAAACTTTTCATTGGTTCATTTTACTTTTGTTAATTTAATGATGAAAAGCTTGGTCATATGACCTAAAAATTACGCTTTTTATTATTTTCGAACAATATTTTTTTTTCAAACATATGTTATAATATTCCAGGCTAATGTACTTTCCCGGAAAATTTACAACTGTCTTGCAAGTAAAATATATTCCTTTTTCGAGAAAAAGGGCGTTTCTTCCTTCCATGACGGAGCCGTTGAGTAAAAGAGATTCGGCCTGCTGTCTTAGTCGCCGATACGCCTGATTATCAGATTCTTATCGATCACTTTATGTTGCAGACATGAAAAACACAACTGCCCTTGACCATTTATCTTTACTGCGTTCCTACATATTATACCTTTTATCCGTCATGTAATTGGACTGCTTTATTTCACTTGCCTTTTACTGATTCGAAAACAGTGACTAAAAGTAAAAACTTTACCAATGTAAATACTACTACCGTGTTTTGTTTTAAAAACCTTTATTGTGAAAATGTCAGTATACAAATACGGGCCTATAACCACGTGGGCCGGCCACGGAGCAAACTGAAATCGTATATGATGAGGAGACATTTACACTGTAGAGGAACGTAACGAGCGGGCCATTAGGTTGCAAGAACTAAGGTGTCTAACAGTTGCGGAATCGGTGGACATACATTTTGTAATTAAAATAGAACAGGGCCACTTACAATAACATTTTCTAGATATACATTTGCGGGCAAGGAGTTACGAGTCCCATTTATACCGGCGCCATTTTGGGCGAGGCCGGGCAGGTCCAAGATATAGTCAAAATGTCTCCACCAACCATCGGCCAGACCAGAACCCCTTTCGGCCCTTTATGCTACAAGATGGTGTCTTCCATTCAGAAAATATTGTTGGCAGCATTTTGAAAGGAAACAGAAACAGCCGTTCTCCTAGTGAGTTTCACATTGTTACATTTAGGAAGAATGTTGAAGAGTAGTATGTGGAAAATCTGAAGCCATTTTTCTACAAACTCTCAATCAGACTTGGATGGAAAAAAAAAACCTGAAGAATGTACAAACTGAAAACCAATTTTTGTCTGTATAGCACCAACAGTAACGCTTGAGTCAGCTTTGTGTCAAGCCGCCATTTTCATTCAATCAATAGCGTCCCCCTGCACACATTCAGGGACCTGATCGTGTCTTCAGATGAAACGGATTGTAGGAAAAGAAGCAGAAAGGAAAAGGAAAAAAGTTCCGCCGGACCTAGTGAAGCTGCAGCAGGTGCAAATAAGCTTCAGACAGTCTTACAAGCACTGCTCAGAACTCTCAACTGAGGCACTCAACATCCAGGACTTGCCATTCGGATCTTGGCGCCTTGTGCTGGTTCCGACCTATTCACACATTGGTCCACTACTGACATCACCTCATAAGCCAACGGGGCACCCCACACCGACTTTCGGCGCAGCATTGTAGGATGGCCACACCAGTGCGGCAACTTGCTGGACACAACATCGGGGCCATCCAGATCTCGGCGCGTTCGACTCACTGTACCGCAACAGTGACCGCAACTCAGCTGGACACGCCGTCTTTCGGCGCAGCATTGTAGGATGGCCACACCAGTGCGGCAATTTGCTGGACACCACCTCGGTGCCATCCGGATCTCGGCGCGTTCGAGTCACTGTACCGCAACAGTGACCGCAATTCAGCTGGACATGCCGTCTTTCGGCGCAGCATTGTAGGATGGCCACACCAGTGCGGCAATTTGCTGGACACCACCTCGGTGCCATCCGGATCTCGGCGCGTTCGAGTCACTGTACCGCAACAGTGACCGCAACTCAGCTGGACACGCCGTCTTTCGGCGCAGCATTGTAGGATGGCCACACCAGTGCGGCAATTTGCTGGACACCACCTCGGTGCCATCCGGATCTCGGCGCGTTCGAGTCACTGTACCGCAACAGTGACCGCAACTCAGCTGGACACGCCGTCTTTCGGCACAGCATTGTAGGATGGCCACACCAGTGCGGCAATTTGCTGGACACCACCTCGGTACCATCCGGATCTCGGCCCGTTGTGCTGCCTTCGGCCTATTCGCACATCGGTCCGCTACTGACGCCGCCTCACGTGCCAACGGATTTTCTACGCTTTTTGTAGCCCTATGCCGCATAACAGGTCATGTGACTTGTTTATAAAACTTTTCATTGGTTCATTTTACTTTTGGTTTCCTAAAGATGGAAGGCTTGGTCATATGACCTAAAAATAACACTTTTCATTGGTTTAGAACATTTTTTTTCCCCAAACGATGAAAGCCCCACCTTGTTTCTGGATCATTCAGACTGAAGCTGGCGTCAGCATGAGAGCACCACCATCTCGTGGCTCCGTCGTGGTCATTCCGCGAGCAATCATGGCAGCCGCTCCCCACCGGAAGCCTGCGGGAGTCGGGGGCCCCCAAGACTTTTGTACAATCTTCACGGCTGAGGGGATGCTTTTCGAGAATGGAGCCCAAGCCCTAGCAGGCAAGCGTCCGAGTTCCAAAGTGTCCCAGGGCCATTTCAGTGGACCAGGCCCAAAACCGAGGAGCCGTCCGCCATTTTAAGAGCCATGTGGCAGCCGCCTATCACTGCACTGCAAGAGTGGGAGCAACTCAACAACATGGTGAGCGAGACGCTGTAACCGCAAGAGCGGGCGCAACTCAGCTAGATGGCCGCCACCTGGGGAGGCCCGTTCACGCCGCCTCCCCCACGCCCCCCCCCCCCCCCCCGGGCCGCCGCACGCCAATTTTCGGAGCAGCATTGTAGGATACCAAAACCAGTGCGGCAGTTTACTGGACATCACCTGGGTGCCTGTCGTACATGTTGTGTCAGCCATGTGACACTGGACACAGACCGCTACTGACGAGGCCTCCCCCCGCACCACCCGGGACGCCCCACGCTGTTTTTCTGTGCTGCATTGTAGGATCCCTAAACCAGTGCGGCACCCAGGCGACATCACCTGGGTGCCGTCCAGAACTCTGCACGTTGTGCTGCCTTGGGACTATTCGCACAACAGACCGCTACTGACGAGGCCTCCCCCCGCCCCACCCGGGACGCCCCACGCCAATTTTCGGAGCAGCATTGTAGGATCCCTAAACCAGTGCGGCACCCAGGCGACATCACCTGGGTGCCGTCCAGAACTCTGCACGTTGTGCTGCCTTGGGACTATTCGCACAAAAGACAGCTTCTAACCATTGTTGCTTTTTGTGTTGAGAAATGTTTAAATGTTTTTAGTTTTTGTTCCGTTCGTTAAAGTTAATAGTTAATAAAGTTTTATAACCTTACTTTGTTGGAGTGTTATCTATTTTTTTTAAAACGGGTGAATGGGGCCTTGAATCGGGTTATTGTCATGTGTGGGCTTTGGAAGTGTGCTGCTGCAGGATCGGACATTTCAAACTCAAATGCACGTTCTTTTTCTTACCTTTCCGAAGCATGGAGCGCAATAGCAAGCAGAGAAAGGGTGATGCACGTGTTGAACACTACCTGACCTGGCAAGTTGCTGGCAGTGCCCCCCCGCCCGCTCCTGAAAGAGGAAACACACACACCGCCGCTCCGAGTACTTCACAAATCTTTAAAAGACCATGCGCTTGTTCATGAGGCTTAAATGGTTTATCACCTCTTCTAGAACCCCTGCATCGACCCTCTGACGTTTCCTGGAAAAATTACCATGTAACACAATACCAAGCCCTGTCAGCTGAAACCCCCAAGGAATCGTGGGGCATATTATCAAGGGGGTTTATCTCCGCTTTTTTGGCTTTAAAAGCCTTGAAAGCGGAGATAAAATTATCTCCCTATTACCAAGCTGTCGCTAACACCAGTTAGTGACAGCTAAAAGGAGATAGCGACCATCTTGGGCCCCGCTTTGCATGTCAGTGATACTTATCACTAATGACATGCAAAGTGGCGTGCCAAGATGTTAGCGACTGGAAACAGTCCCTAACATCGCTACCTTCTATTACCAACTTTTGGAGATATTCGCGCTAAGCGCGAATATCTCCAAAATCTAACACCTGCCCTGAGCAGTTCTTAGCCATGTTATCCAATGGGAGGTGGATAACATGGCTAAGAGCATTTGCTCGATAATACATGAATATCGCTGACTTTTCTGCGATAATAGCAAGGTTTATCTGCGATAAAAATCGCCGATGTACGGCGATAATTTTTGTCTCTAAACAAGTTAGAGACAAAAATTATCGCTAGTTGTTCGTAATATGCCCCCGGGTTTTTGCTTGCAGAAATCGGGAGGCGGGAGACTAGCACTGAAATCAGTAGTCACACGCCTGAATCGGGAGGATTGGCATGTCTGAATTCTCTACAGCTGGGGCCATAAACTACATCCGCAGGGTTAGGTGATAGCATGGGACCAGCCTGGCATCTAAAATGGCTGCCGTGCACGACAAAATTGTGGCATTGGAAAAAAGGCAAGATGGCGCAGCCGCTGGAAGAGATGTATCAACATATATCAGCCTCCTCAGCCACCCTCAGGAAACATAGGGGATTAGGATACGTCTCCCGCACCCCCTTATACCTAGTAATTTAATTAACGAAGCACAAAATGGCGAATTCCCGTTTCGCTACCAGTTTGCGGCCCAGTTCGCGGCCCGTGAAGCGCTTCTTCCGTGAAAAATCATTTTTTTTTTATTTTCCCCACGGGACCCTTTAATAACCCCAACAACATTCCTAGGGGGTCAAGAGGGGGATACCTTGCCCCCTTTCATTAAATTCCCCTTTCGTTTTTCACCTCTTCTTCTCTCTCGATCCTACCGAGAGACAAGATGGCGGCCGCTCCGGACTGTTTAGAATGTTGACAGACACCGGAGAGCCAATCAGCTTTCTGCACGCAAAGTTCCGATAAGCGAAAAGTAAGCGGACCGGATCGCTGCCCGGAGCGCTGTTACAGATATATATCTTGATTTAAACGTTAATTTCTCAAAATCCACTGAAGCACATATATTGAGACCTAGCAAAGGCACATCGGGCTAACAGTCCCTACAATTTTGCCAAGTTTCGTGCAAATCCATTCAGCCGTTCGAGCTAAAAGTGAGTCCAACCGCCCTATGGAAAAATGAATGGGAAAAACGCGTTTTGGGACCCCCCTTTTTTCTCAGGCCCCCCTTGACGAAACCCCCCCCAAATTTTTAGGGGCTGCTCGGAAACAAAATGTGCCATTTTCCTGAAAATTTCAGCCGATTCCGTCCACAAACGCCAAAGTTATTAGGCATAGAATTTTCAGAAATCCCATAGGGAAAAAATCCTAACTATATATACCTACTGGCGAGACGCCAGTAGGTAATATATATATATATATATATATATATATATATATATATATATATATATATATATATATAAAAATATATCTTGTGAACAATTCTTGATTTTTTTTAAATGTTATAAAAGGGTTAGTCCTTGAAAGTGGGCCAAAGGAAAAAATGGTGCCTTATTTCAGGGATGAAATTTCAACTTGAAAGTGGTGGACAACAGTAGAAAACATGTTGTTTATATCAGGAGACAAGTCTATTCAGATAGTCAAAAAGGAAACAAACAATACAAATATCCAAATGTGTGACATACATAGTCCAAATGATGGTCGAAAAGTCTTAAAGTAGGTAAATTCTTCAAAGAAAAGTCAAAAATCCAACTGAAAGTAAAGTCATTATCACAATCAATGTGGTGTGTAATGTAAGGTAGATTTGTAGAGAGTTGCTTGTCACTTGTGAGGGTCAGAGTTGCTTTGCCTTGCTGAGTCAGGGGAAACATTTCTTACCATCCCAGACTCTGACTACCACAAAAAATGTCTTACTCAGTTATTGGCAATGTTTAATGTCAGAACCAGACATGACCCGAAGTTAATGGACATACTGGGGTAAGTGTTGAACCACCTTGAACAGATGTTCTAAGAAACACTACAACAGCAGGTAGGGAGGGGTGGGATCGCAGAGGAAACAATATGCCAGCTGTTCAGGCAGTCAGTGGCTACATAGCTTGTGATGCGAGTCCGCTTGCACTTTTTAGATTGCCCGTAGCTCCCAAAATATCTCTTTGTTATCCAGAGACATTTCCTGCTGACCAACAATCAATTGCCTCATGGTCTCCTGTAGAAGAGCTGTTATATACTCTGGGAGGGGAGGCAACATGTGATGGATCAGGGGTGTTTGGCAAATGCTTCTGTCACTTGCTGTTCTTCTAGACAGGTACTTGAAGAAGAAAGAGATATAACAAAGGTAGCTGGAAACTCCATTGTTGACGGGGTCTGCGGACTGATGGATGGGGTTGCCACACACCTAGATATTATGGAACTTGCTCCAGAGACACAACAGATGCATATTCTTCTTTACCAAAATAAGCCCTATCATCTGACTCCTCCTTACATGTGATGTTCAGCTCTACCACTAACCATCCACACCCCAATGAACCACACAACTTGAAGCAAGCTGAAATAAAAAACATAGTTAAACAAAAAAATATTAAAAGCTAAAATAATCAACATAAATTAAAAAGAATAATTAAATATTAATTTGTATAGGTCTAATAAAAACACAACTGTGTTTCAACAAGTTGAACCTCAACAGTGGCAAAACTGAAATCTTGACCACATTCAGATCTTAACCTATTTGGGACTTATCTTTCTAGCCCAGGTCTCTAGATGATAAATCTATCCCCAATTAATGTGTCAAGCATCTGGGTGTCAACGTTGATTGTGAGGTCTCTTTGCAAAAACAGGTAAATTCAGTAGTTAACGCATGCCTATTTCATTTATGCACTTTGAAGAAATCCCTTTCCCTGTTCACTTACGTGCATGGGGATGTGAAAGCAGGAGACAAGTAGGTAATGTATCTGTTAAGTAATTCACATGAGAGGTTCACTCTGCTCCCTGTGAATAAACACACTAGTTCATCCTAGTCACCCAGTAGAGTTGGTTTCAGGCATAAATGTTTATTGGTCATGTTGGACAGGGCCATCTCTGCAGGGTCACCCCCAAACATTTAGCCTCCCCCCTTCTGTTTTCTGAATTATGTTTTTGTTGGCATAAGGACTCTGTGTACTCTACCACTGCTAATCAGTGCTTAAGTGTTTGTGCTTACTCCCCTAAAAATGGTAAAATTTGCTTACATACCATTCGCACATTTAATTTACTTATAGGTCCCTAGTAAAACGTGACATGTTCCCAAGGCCTGCAAACTAAATGCGACTAGTGGGCCTGCAGCACCTATTGTGCCACCCACGTAGGTAAACTTTTAAAACATGTATCAGCCCTCCCATTGCAGCTTGTGTGCATTTTTAAACTGCCAATGTGCCTAAAGCTCCCTTTTTAATACATATAAGTCATTTCTAACACTCGCTCTAAACAGCCCATAGGGCAGGATGCATTGTATTTATAAAGTTGGACAAAATTTAACATGTCCTGTTAGAGAGAAACTCACAAATTCATTGTTCACTAATGTGTGGCATGCCTCTCTTATAGGCCAGCATGGGTTATATTATCACATTTACTAAGTGATTACTTTTGTTTGTGATCAGGTAGAAATGCCATGTTAGTTTTAATTTAAAGTCCTCTTTAATGGTAAAGTTGGTCCTTAAGTCACAACTCGAAAAATGCCATTTTGGAAAGTTGTTTTTTTCTTTTCCTAACCATTTGGTGCCTCCAGACAGTGTCCTGTGGCATATGACTGTGATTAGCATGGCAGTTGGCCTTTGTGCATTCCTCCCAGACAATGGCACAAAAAATGACTAGTTGTTGACAGGATGGGAGGGGTGGAGATGTGTACAGCCCCACTTACATTTTTAAGGAGCTGCCTTAGCACATTCCTAATGGATTATACACTAGCCTTTTGTTACCCTAGACATCCAGGGACCAGTGCCGTGAGGAAGCAAATGCCAGATCCATCTGTGGGGGGGGGAATTACAACTTCAGAAGGTTCTTACACTTTAAAGCTGGCACCAGATATAAAAATAGGACCCTCAGCCCTAATCTTCAAATCATGTCTGAACCAGTGGAGGACTTATGGAAGACACTGCTGTGTACTTTAGAGGATGGCCCTGCTGCTCCCAGGTGGCTGTCCTTCTACCTGAAGCTTGCCCTGTGCCCTGCTGTTTGAGACTAACTTTGCTGCTTGAATGTAGGGCTAACAGAGTGTCTCCAAGTTCTAGTTGGCTGGCCTCCTGTTCAGAGCTACAGAAACACAACCCTGAACCTGGGCTCTCCCTCACATTAGTCCAAGTGGTGCTCACCCATTCCTGGACCCTTGGAAGTGATATATAAGTGCCTAAACAGCAACAACAAAAAACTTTGGACTTAGAAAAATTTCAGCCCCAAAGTGCTCTGAGAAAAGGCAGGAGATTAGGACCTACCTGTTCAAAGATCCATCCAAGGTGCATTGCCATTTGGCCTGGATTTACTGTAGTGCCCACTAAGTTCTTCTCTACAGCAGCAAATCCTGTTTAACAGCTCCTCACAGAAGAGGTATCC
Organism: Lissotriton vulgaris; assembly: GCF_964263255.1. Lineage (NCBI taxonomy): Eukaryota > Metazoa > Chordata > Amphibia > Caudata > Salamandridae > Lissotriton > Lissotriton vulgaris. The sequence goes on from NC_141689.1 coordinate 660,639,015, forward strand.
AGCCTCGTGGTCTGCAACCTTGTCCCACTGGAGATTTTCTACCTGTAAAAAAATGACTACGTTCGAATGAAGAAATCTTCACCATGACCTTGTCCAACGCCTCTCTGACAACAACGCCTCCTCCTCATCCTCAGACACCACCGGCTGCCTTAGCCCACTGACCTTTACCGTCTCTGATATTTTTCTTCAAAATCTCTTCTTAGTGCGAAGGTAAGCAGTGACTATGCCCTATCCTCCTCATGTATCACAAACGCACACCATCGCGGTCGCCCCTAACTTTTGACTTTGCCTTGCTCTTGAACGATTAGATGCCAGCTTGTCACTTTAATCTTTATATACCAGTATTTACTAAAAACTCTAACAATTCATAACTTCAGTTCTACTGATTGGATTTTTACTTTATTACTGCTTGAGTGGGAGCAGGTGTACTATGGCTATTTATGCCAGTCATCTGATTGGGGAAAATTAGGTGCACTAGAAGGATCAGAATAAGCAGAACCAGGAACATTTCATGGAGGACCAGAGGGGTCACAACCAGGGGACCAGGATCTGAAGTATCAAGTGGAGCAGGAAGACCAGGAACGGGGGTACCAGAACTACAATGACCAATGGAACTAGACACAGGATCAATATGAACAATCTCACTACAAGAAGACGTTATAAAAAGGACCCAGACCCATGGACACCGTACCAGGTAGCAAATGAAAACAGGGAAGCAAGGAGAATCAGGATAACCCAATCCAGGAAGACTAGGAGTAAAACATCTAGAAGAACCAGTACAACAAGTTTCGGTAGAGAAGGACTCAGCAGTCTAGAAGGATCAGAATGAGGATCAGTGGTACTGGGATCAGGATGCCCAGGAAGCACTAATACAAGGAATGGCCAGGATTCGGGTCAGGAAGGACTATAATCAGTAGCGCAAAATTTTAGGAAAACTGTATCAAAGAGACCAGAACAGGTTGGACCAGGGCCAGGATGAAGGTCAGGAATATCAAAACAACCCAGAATATGAGGATTTGAAGCAGGACCAGGAGGAGGAGCAAAGGCACAGAAGGACCTGGAAGAGAATGAAAAAGACCGGGACAAGTAGGACAGCTATGTGAGTCTGCACCAAATTAATTGAGGTATCCATTTTGTGAACAATTCTTATTCATGCTTCTTATTCTGTCAATCCCCCCAAATCCTCCACTTTTTTACCCCACATATAGAACTTGCAAATATTAGCTGAAAAATTGGAGCATACAAGAATAATTACCCTCTGAGTTCTAAAGAATTGCAGATGCTATCCGATGCTGGTACAGCAGTCTGAGTATGGAATCTGGTTGTAGAGCGACTAAAATTAGGATAGGGGTCTAAAGGGGGATGAGTGAAAAGGGGTGTGGTCTATGAACAGTGGTGAAAGTGTTTTAGAAACTCACATTGTTAAAGTCAGCAAAATGGTTCATGGCTAACAAAGTGGTCGATGGGCAATTGCAATCAGCAAAGTAGAGTTCAGTATCATAGGAAGGCTCAGATGAGCAGAAGAGTGGGTAGGGAAACTCCAGATATACCATCACAGTTGGCCTAAAGAGGTACTCTAGGAACAAAAGGGTTTTGATTGCCAACTGTGTGCCCACTGGGGACCAAACCCAGCAGTGATAGCTTCAGCTAGCTTCACGGTGGTGGAGATACACATGTGGCAGAAACTTTTGAAAGACCAGCAAAGAGCCAATGAGTATCTAAACCAGTAGAATTTTCTGTGTGACTCCCAGACCTTTGATTTCACATTCCATGAACCTGTAATTGCTGTGGATATAATAAGACTCCTCTGTGGGTTGAAAGTCGAAGTACATGGACCAGTGGAAAGCATTTTGTATGATGTGATGGAGAGTAGATACAGCTTTCCTAGACAGTGGAAGTGTATTGTCTGCATCTCTACGGCTAGTGGTGGAGACCCTGACATGGAAGTGAGAGATGATGAATGAATGTTACCCACATACATTCTGTGAGTTCCTTGTTAGCAAATGGTTGCTGATCGGTTTTTCCTAAGTAAAGACATAGGGAAGATATTAGGAGTTGGCTTTAGCTTAGAGTTTCCTTTTGTTAAATGTGGCAAAGTTTCTAAGCAGGGAGGCTCTTTTGCCCTTGCCTGATGACTGCTCAGGAAGGCTCGGACAGCAGTCTCATGCTTCATTGTGTCCTTGTTTGAGATACTACTGCTTGGAGCCAGAAGTATTTCTACTTCTGTGAAGGCAACCGCCTAGAACAAAGACTGTGTATGAGCTAAACCCAGGAAAGGACATTTAAAAGAGAATCACATGAAATCAGTTCTATTACCTCAAAAGTAGATCCACATCCCATGTCTGCAAAATGAGTACAAAATTGGAAAGGTGAAATGATAGATCCATATATCACAAAAATGGAGAAAAGAAAATGTCTCTGTTTAGTCGGTGTCTCAGTTCTTATAATGTTTCTAATGAAGGCAATTAATAAAATACCTCTGTGAATGTATTTTTTTCTGCATCTTTTATCCCTATATGTCTTTTTCTGGATGACTGGGAATACTAATTCATATTTGAATGGCATTCAGTGCAATTATATATATTCCTATTTGTTTGCTCGTGCCTCATCGATGGAATGCTCCCTTTGGTGGACTGACAGAGTTGGGATGGCTGGAGGATAGTCTTTACACCGACCACCTTATTTTGGGTAAAACCTGGCTGTAAGGGACAGGAAAAATATTTTTGCCCAATACCCTAGGAGAAAACTTCCACGGTTGGGAGCCAGTAGTTGTTTGTTTTGAAAACCAAAAAAACATTTAGAAAGTTTGCTGCCCATCATGTCTGATAGTATTGTTTGTCAAATGTGTCCTGCATAGACAATAATTGGCATGACAGAAGTTCCTCTCAATGTAGAGAGCTGTCAACAGGGCCAGTGGACAGCTCTAAATTTGGCGACCATAAGTCTCTTAGGATGGCGGAGGTATTGTCCTACACCATCCTGACAGACGTTCCTCCATCCCCCAAATTTTCAATTAGGTCCATAGCTTTTCTTCCTATTGCCATGAGATTGTTAAGAAGCCTCTCAATTATACTGTGTTGGTGGCTTCAAAAGGGCCCAATGCGAATGTTTCTATTTTTGTAAAATCACCCCAAATATCAGATGGCACTATGTCACTGAGATACAACATTTAATTAAAATGAACCGGAATGAATAATTCCAGAATGCACAGATATGCTGCAGATACAGAGGTGTTCACCCCTCCCTGCCTGGGTAACGACAAATTAGCTGTGCTTCCCTGGTCTTGAGGACCTTGAGACCTGCTTCCTTGAGTGGAACCACATATGTTTAAATCCAGCTGTGCAGTGTGTTTTTAGGTGGCCCCCTTCTCCATAGTGCACCTGCTACCAACAACCTCAGCAATCTACTTCCGGCCAAATCTGGGACGTTCCCAAACTTCTGCTTGTGGAATATTGGCCCTGCCCTTGCTACTTACCCGAAATCATGAAGGTGAGCCTCGAGAACCCACTGTGTGATTTTCTATGCTTTTTTTTTGTTTTTTCTCCTGTTGACTTCTATTGGGTGCAATTGTGCACAACAGGGATTTATTTTGCAAACTCTATAAATTCATAACTCAAAAAGTACTTACCTCAGAACAATGTTCTTGGCCTCCAGTTGGCAGGTTGTTACCCTGTCCAAGTAGGGACCCTTCTTCCTAGTCAGGGTAAGGGGGATACACTACTGAAATAACCCCTGCTCACCCCCTTGGCAGCTTGGCTCGAGCTGTCAGGCTTATGTCAGAGGCAGTGTGTAAAGCAGTTGCACATAACCAACAGTAATACAGTGAAAAGATAACAAAAGGACACTACACCAGTTTCGAAAAATATATTTTATCTGTGCAAACAAGACAAAAAACGATAAAAATCCACCATACAGTTTTCAGAAATATCTATAATCAAAAATAGTGAAAAACTAATAACACTGTATTTCAGTATCAGGACATGTCACACACACTAGTACAAGTCCTACCTTTCACATACACTGCATCCTGCCCATAGGGGTTCCTTGGGAACATCTGAGGGGTGTCGTACATGTAAGAAAATGGACGGTTAGTGTCTGGCAAGTAGATGCACTTGCCAAGTCGACATTGCAGTAAAACTGCAGGCAGGGACAGCAGTGGCAAGTTTGAGAACCCCTATGAAGGGCAACTTGTGTAGGTGGCACTACCAGTGCTGCAGGCCCACTAGCACCAGTTAATTTACAGGCCCTTGAACACCCAGTGCACTTTACTAGGGACTTACCAGAAATCAAATAAGCCAAATATGGAAACACCTATCCATGGACATAATTTAAAGCAGAAGCACCTGCACTTTAATACTGATCAGCAGTGAGAAAGTGTGCAAAGACACTAAACCAGCCAAAACACTGTAAAAACCAGGAAGTGAGAGAGCAAAAAGACAGGGGAAACACACCAAAATATGCCAGGTCTAACACTCTAAGAGTACAGCAAATGCTTAGCATTAAACTCTAATAAGCCTAACTGCTAACCCACACTACCACAAATAGAGTGTTAGTATTATCTATTTCTACCTCTGTATAGCAATCTGGGTATCACTGCACTCTCTGCACAGTGTACATCATTTTAGTGCATAATGTGGAGAGCCAGTGTCCTACAGTCCACCTGCTATATTCAAGGCTGCCAGCCAAATAGTAAATCATTTCTACTATTTTGCCTGCCAAGTAAATAGCAGAGACAAATCACTATTCAACCGGTTGCCAGCTAAATAGCTGATACCGAATGTATATAATCAGTGTTACTAACAAGTTCAATTGAACAATCTGGAAAAAATGAAAAGCTGGATCAGCTTTTTTGGCCATCAACTGGCCTGCAGTGAGAGTTATATCCTGTGTCTCCTACCCTTATCACAAAGACTGGGAGTAGATAGAGGAGCAGGAGCTGGAACAATCAGGAAACCGAGTGGGATTACAGGTTACATGTGCTTGAGGAAAAAAAAGAATCATATGCAGCTACTCCAGGGACAGCTTGAGGTGGTAAAGAGCCAGCAGGAGTGCAAAACCACATAAGCATTACATTGAACAAACACTGAGGAACCTCAGCGTACAGGAGTGTACGTGAAACAGAAACAAAAGACTGTCATAGAGAGGGTGAGACATTGCAAAGATGTACAGGGATGGGCAGAGGCTGTTTTCAGCAGAGTCGGATAGAGGTGTGCGGAGGAAGAGCAGAGAATCAAACAAGAATGAAGAGCCCAAATCTCCCAGTAATGTGTATCATGCCGCACCATGTTAAGAACTATCCCTGTGGCAGTCCCTTCACACCTCCCCAACAACCTTTCTTCCCCCACTTACTGCTACATTTACATTAGCAACCAAGCACACCTATTCTACTGTACAGATTGAGTCATAATCTGAGAATAGGTTTACTAGTTCAGAATGTCTGCTATGTAATTGGCAACGGCATAGATTTTTAGGTTTGTAGTCCAAATTTGACTTAATCTCTGTTATTTTGTCAGTGTTCGGGTAAATTGTGAAGCTTCTTTGTTCTTTGTATGACCGCTGATCAGCACCTGCTCAATTAGTACATGATCTCTACCATTTAGTCTGTGGCCAGGTAATTGTGAATTTAATTTGCTATTTTCACGGTTGGCATCCAAATAGTTCACGATCTAGTAGCTGGTGTGGTTAAAAGTGAGGCTTCTTTGCTGTTTGCATGGTTGCTGGCCAAATATACATGATCTCTGCTATTTAGTCAGTGGACAGGTAAATAGTAGATTTTATTTGCTATTAGCGCAGCCATTGGCCAAATTGTACATAATCCTAGCACTACATGATCATGTCTATCTAGCCATCAGCCCAAATAGTACATATTATCTGCTATCTAGCTGGTAGCCTCATAAATATATTTCCTGTTTAAAGAGCTACCAGTCAAATAGTACACAATCTCTGGAATTAATCCGAGGCCAGGCAAATAATGAAATTTGCTACATATTAACACATTGCCAGCCAAATAATGCACAATCTCTGCAACATTCTTGTGAATAGCAGCAGAAATTCACTATTTTCCCAGAAGCTGGGTAAACAGATGCTACTTGTGCGATATCAGCCACATTGTAAATTGAAATCTTAGACAGTGGTCCATGTTAGGGTACTAAAATTCAACTCTTTGAGCAGCCGAGGATTTTCAGAGGCAGCTGCTAAACAATAGAATTCCATACCTCGGAAACTAATAACCAAACGTCTCTGACCAAATGAAAAACATTTCTGAACACTTGGCTTTACCCAATTTAATTTCGCACTTAACTGTCTTTCTACCAGAATATAATCCTCTTTTTCATGCAGTCTAAAACAGATGTTAATCTTAGTACCTTGATATATCTATGTAGTAAATGTTGTGCTTTAAAAACGACAAACAAACTAAATAAAATAAATACTCTAACAGTAACCCAATAAAACATATTAGTCGAATAAATATATAAAAATAATTTGAAGGCAACAATTTTTTAATACCAAAAATATGGACACGGTCATTTAACTTTTGGGATGGAAGGCTGTTTCACAATTCTAAAATGTCGTCACTCTTGCTTTTTGCCTTTGTCACGCACATAGGTCCGAAGTAAGATAAGACAGCGTGATTTCACTCGCTTTCTTTGATTTTCAATACAGGCTTTGGAGTAGACCACAAGAATAACACGTTTGGTATGATCAAGAGGGATATTATTGAATCAACTGATAGAACAATAAATTGGCTACCATTTTAGAGAGGTAGTGCTGTAGAATTTCTGCTTTAAAATGGATCCAATTATTCTATTGCTGCTGTACCTCACTGTGTTTTTCCCCACGAACATCAATATCCCTGGCCACATTTTCCCTGCAGACTTTAAGCTGAAGGGTTACGGATGCACAGTGTTTTGGCGTTTATTCAGAGTTTCTTACAACTTTGAGAGCAATTTTAAAATGACCTTTTATAAATCACAGGACCCTGATTTGTACCACACTACACAGAGCTGACTGCCCAGGTTTCAAGAATGTAAATGCCATTTATCACCAAGTACACCTGAGCACCACGTGAAAGCAATAAAGGAAATCGCAGTCAGTGGAGCCAAAAGCCCACCAGAGTCTTCAGAGTGAGAAAGGTTAACAGTAACAAGAAACAACTGGTGACCTTTCATAGAGAAAGAGTTGAAAATTACAAATCAGCACGCATTAATCACACAACAAATGCGCAAACAGGCTTAAAAGGCACAACGGGCAGCTTTCTTCTGAATAAAATAAATCTACAGAGAATGTATTGATTAAATGCAACTGAATATATATATATATATATATATATATATATATATATATATTTTTTTTTATATATTATTTTTATTATTTCAATAAACCCGAAAATTTCACGACTTTCAAAGTCTTAAATCCCATCAAGATAATGTTAGCCTTTCATCTGTTTTCTGAATTTGCTTTCATTAAACTTGTCGAGCTTTTATATGAATACCAGTACGACATAATTAATAAAAACATAATTACTGGAAACCTGTCTCTCTCGTCTGTAATAAAGAAAGGATGTAGCTTCTCAACTGGAATATATTACAATTGAGTTCCTGGAGCATAATTGCAGCAACAGTTTAAACAAGGAAAGGGGGAACTCGATTTTCCTTCTTCTAATACCTTTTTAAAAGGAGTTATTTATAACATTATGTTTATTTTTTCCACTTCTCAGGTCATTGTAGAAAAGATGTTTCTATGCAATCTGAGCACAGCATATTTTAACTATAAATGTCTTAACCTGTGTTAACCTGACTTGCATTAAACTGATTCAAATATCTATTGTCAAAAATGTCTAACTGCTTTTGGGTGTGTGTAATTTCACAGTAAAGATTCAACTTTTGTTCCTCTCATCGCCAATAAACATGAAAGAGTCAGACACCAAGCGGTTTGTGGGAAGGGTGATGGAATGACCAGGTAATATAACGAATAAAGTACCCCCTGCATCCATTATAAAGATATTGCTAGTCACCTTGTAGTTCCATGACCTTACAAAGGAAATTGACTATCGGGCTACGTTAGAAATGGGGCTTCTGGTTGGCTAGCATATGCACAAATCCAGGTAGAACCTACCACTCTACTCACGGCAAGTCAGTTACACACTAAAGATAACCAGCGCTCACCCTCTTGGTAGCTTGGCAAGCGCAGTCAGGCTAATCCCAAAAGCAATCTGTAAAGTGCTTACGTAACACACTCACACCAGCTACACAATAAATACACCACAAACGAGACTCCACACAGGATTATATAAAAATATAAAGTATATTATTTATAAAACATAGATCAAAACAACATAAATCTGTAATCACTTTGCCAACTAGGTAATTGTCAAATGTAACAATGAGTGTGATACGTGGAAGCAAAGCTCATACGTTGCAAGCATTATGAAAACAGTATTGTGGATATTATGCAATCCCTGAAATAGTACTCATTATCCTGTCACTGCAAGAATAAAACCAAAATACATATGAACATCACAGCATGAAATGCAGCATGGGATGAGTAAAACACCTAATCATAATGACTGTGCCATAAGCATATCAATAACTGCTGTGAATGCTTAGGTCAAAGAATGCAGATCAGGTTAAGAAGGAAAGTACGCCCAAAGTGTGGCTGTCACCCAGGCCCAGATGTAGATTGGAGCCAGGCTGCAAAGCACAGTGTCGTAAGCAAAGAGAAATGCCCACTTTCTAAAAGTTGAATTTCTACAATAACAAGGAGAAGTCCAGAAAAATTACTTATCACCACTATTCCAAACATACCAAACATGGCCTCACTACTCCTTTCAGATCCTGAATAAGTGCATATGAGGGAATTCCCAATGCTAGCCTATGAGAGGAGTAGTCCTCACAGCAGTAAGAAACCAAATAGACTGTTTGTCACTACCTGGATAGGCTACACAACAATCAAGGCACATATCTTAACTTTTACCTACACAGCACCTTGCCCATAGGGTTACCTAGGGCCTTCATTAGGGGTGGCCAATACATAGTAGAAGGGGAGTTTCAGGATTGGAAAGTAACTTTAAATTCCAAGTTCATGTGGCAGTAAATTGTGCACGCAGGCCTGAGGCAGGTGTGAAATCTAACTTCTGTGGGCGATGCAAGTAGCACTGAAGGCCCACCAGTAGCATTTAATTTACAGACCATGAGTACAGAGGACACCACTGTACAAGGGACTTATAGGTAAATTAGATATGCCAAACTGGTGTAAACCAATCATACCACGTTTAAAGGAGAAAACATATGCACTTTAGCACCGATTAGAAGTAATAAAGTTCCCAGAGTTCGAAAGCCAACAAAAGATGATCCGAAAAATACAGAAGGAAGGCAAAACACTTGTGGATAACCCTGCTTAAAGAGCCAGGTCCAAAAGGCTCGATATTCTATATTGTTATGGAACTCCTCAATGACTTGCAATATCATTATTATGTATGGCAGAGTGTATTTATTGCTTATATGAACAATAGAGCTCACTAAATCATCTCTGTCACATATGAAACGTTATCATGCACCTCAAAGTTGCAATGAATTATTACTATTAGTACATGCATTATTAAAAAGCCACTGACAGAGCCAATAGTTTTAGCTTATGGCTATTGAATGCACACAGTCATACACCAGAGAGAGACACATTCACCTAACCATTTACCTATGCATACAAAAACACATGCGCAGGCATCCATGTGAACAAAGTCATAAAGGCATACAGCCACACATCCACACAGAGACAACACAAATGTAGTCTAGTCAGTACTGATGAACTGGAATCAGGATACAGGGGAGCATAAGTATGTGACTGGATAGATACTGTTTGTGAGTGGGGAAAGATACATGAATGGGTGAATGGTCATAGGAGTATACAGAAATGTAATGGACCATAGGCTGTCCTCTGGTACAGGATCCGAAGCATCGTGAGGCATGTAGACCATATTGGATTTGGTACTCTGTAGTACCTTTGGGCCCCTAGAGCGCAGTTATAGTCCACAGCACAGGGCTGTCGTCAGCCCCAAGGAGTTACGTCACATCGAGACGTGCTGATTTTTTTATTCCGGCTTTTACTTGATCCCTGAGGCCCCATGAACCCACTTGCAGCTCCATACTTTAGAATTAGAGATCTGACAATATTTTGCTGGGCTACTGATTTGTAAGACTTCTGAACCAATAGGTATGGTCCACTCATACTCTGGCAGTATTCTCCAGTATATTTAGATTATACTTTGGACAAGTTACCTTCTATATTTGTGCCTAAGAGAGTTTGAGGATTCCTTATCCATGAGTCATCTATCATTCTTGTCTGAGAATGTGGCTTACCAACCATTGGTTGCGAACTTGAGTTGAGCACCCTGAGCAGTCTTATAACAAGTGAGAGTGCATACCTTGTAGATGGCTTTCTGCCACTGAACATGTTTCATACAGACAGCGCCCTGATGAAGGATATGTTCATCTTCCAGTTACTTCCGAAAAGCATGTCAGCGCATTTCTGTTAATTAATGTACTAATATTGAACATTTGATTAATTCAAACACAAGTATTGAATTCATAATTGTTGTTTGTTTTGTCATACTTAACTAAAATTACCATTTTTGGACCAAACTTGGAAAAAAACGGTTACTTTGCTGAACGAAAAGAATACTCACCTAGAACAACTACTACAACACATTATACTACAACACAAGTAAGTAAACTCCCATTTTATGTACTATAAAAGCCTCAAGAAACTTAGCTAAACTCCCTAAACTAAATAAATGCTCTCTCTTTTTCATTAAATTCCTACCAACAACAGCCACAATAAATAAATGTACTAACAAATCAGCTGCCTTATCAATGCCTACATAGAAATGTTACAAATATAGCAAACTAAAGTTCTAAATGACTTAAATTTTGTATGAGCTATAAATATATAGAAATTTAATATAAAACTAATACAAACACTTATTTTTTCAGAATCAACAAACTTAATCTACCAAGCTACATCTATGCAAACAACAGCTTCTACAAAATTAAGTAAGTATACTCACAGTTTAAATTAATGATCAGAAAAGAAAAAGAAAAAAGTATCAAACAATATTATTAATTACTACTGTTCTCTACCACAACTACAGGAATTACAACAGTGAAACTCCAAATATAAGAACTAACGACATTAGAATATTTGAAAAAACAACATTGTAAGTACATTTTTAAAATTACTATTTAAACCTAGACATTGAAATAAATGTTGTACATATTTACTAAAAACACATATATATGTCTTCACAGATCTACCCTAGAATTGGCAGAAGGAGCTACTTTTATAACATCTCAAAAAGGAAAAATAATGCTCAGCTACATGGGTTATACCTACACCCAAGAAAAAGTCAAAGATAATGAAACACATTGGAAATGTAGCAAATATTATTCAACTGCATGCTATGGTAGAGCTACAACTGTAGATAACAATGTTGTAAATGTACGTGAGCATAACCACCCACCCAATGTGACTGAAGTCAAAGTATGGGAAGCATTAGAAACACTTAGAGAAGCAAGTACAGGCTCCCAAGAAACAAGCACCACATTTAAAAAAAATGTTTTGACCAAAGTCCCAGAACACGTAACAGGACAGTTACCCTCAATCCCCAACTTGAAAAGATTAATAGCTAAAACTAAAAGAGCATCTGATCCAACTCCACCTCCACCTCAAACTTTTGAAGAAATTAAATTATATCCAGAATATACTATTACCCATGAAGAAGACAAATTCTTAATGTATGATAACCAAAGCCATGATAAAAGAATTCTACTTTTTGCAACAAATAGCAACTTGCAAACACTAAAAACATGTGGAACATGGATGATGGACGGAACTTTTAAAGTGTGTCCTAAACCTTTCTATTAACTTTACACCATCCATGGTGAATACCAGGAAACTAATATCCCCTTCATTTATACATTGCTGCCAAATAAAACAAATGCAACCTACATAGAAATCTTAACAACAATCAAAGAATTAACAGATAAGTACTACCCACAAAGAATCATAATAGACTTTAAAATAGCTATGATACAAGCTATTCTAAAAATCTACCCACACACTGCAATACAAGGGTGCTATTATCACTACAATCAAAGTATATGGAGACACTTACAAAAATCTACCTTAAGCATAGAATACTCTAAATACAGCAACTTTGCTTATCAGATAAAAAAATTAATTGCAGTGGCATACGTCCCAACAACAGAAGTGGCTAATTACTACAATTTATTAATTGACAGTCCTTTCTACCGCAGTAATGAAAAAAAATGAACTCCCTTCTTAGACTATTTTGAAGACACCTGGGTAGGAAGATTACATCGTTCTGGTCACCGCAGACAACCTAAGTTCCAAATTCCCTGGTGGAATGTCTACGCTAGCACTATAGCACAAAAAGCCAAAACCAACAACGCGGTAGAAGGATGGCATAATGCCTTCCAAGTCACAATAGGAAGAACACAACCAACACTTCATAAACTAATCCAATGCTTCAAAAAAGAACAAAGCTACCAAGAGCTAAGAATTGAACAATCTCTATCAAAAATAGGACCAAAACTAAGCAAACAAACAATAAATATGTATGAATACCTCCAACAAAAAACAAGAATGTACCCAAGTATCCAAGGTCTAGAATACATAGACCGAATTGCAAAATCTATCCTTTAATAAAATAGAAATAGCAAACCATCAAACCATATTAACAGAGACCATTTATTTTATATTAGTTAAATTATGTCATGTAATGTAATATAACTAAATAAAATACAAACTCACCAATAAACATATACCACCCCAAAAATTAAATAAATAATGACTTACGGTTCTGTAGCTGTAGAATGTGTCCGAAATAGATGCTTTAAAAACTAATCCAACCAAAAGCAACCACATCGTGAAATCAAACACCAAAAAATGCAAAAAATACAACTGTATAAAAAGATTCCAACGTAGCAATCCTCTGGATAACTGAACCATAAGAACCTGGAAATAATTCACAATAAAAAACGCTCCAAAATCCCGAAAAATAAAGAAATGTATATAAACAATTTCCTCTATTTAAAAAAAAAAAAACGAGAGCAATTCCATCTGGTCACCAAAACCAACACCTGTAAATAAAGTACAGACAAAACCCACCCTAAACAAATAATAAACCCACAAAGCCAAGAAATAACATATAAAATGTACTAAAATACATAAAGTAATACTTGAACGCAAAACATTAACATTACATTCATATTAGATAGTACAAAGTACGCTATCACTAACGTACTTAAATAACACGTACATTTTACATAAACAGTTAAATAAGACACATAGCAACACATATACACAAGTACTAACTAAAGAATTCATTAAAAGTAACTTAAAAGTAATTTAAATAAAACGTACATTAACAAACACAAAACAGCTCCCAACCGCGAGGTTCCGTCTTCACAAATGACCCAAACAACGATGTAGATAGTCTAAAAAGTGAAGTAAACAAAACAAAATGGCAGCATAATTAAAACAAAAATAGGACCTAATCCCCATATAAATGAATGAAAAAATTAAAAAAATATGCAAATTTGTGTTAGAAAATTGTTATGATTTTCAAAATGTTTACAATAAACATATGAATATTGTAAAATATACATTAAGTTTTTTAATGTGAAAATATATAATCAAAAAATTAATGTATATTAAAAATATGTTTATTAAATTAAATGTTTATTTATTTATAATATACAAATGTTAACAATTTTATGTATATACTTTTGTTAATTCACCTTGCCCATGTTTAAATGTTTCCACTAACACAATAAAGACTGTTTATTTTACAAGAATGTATTACTATTGGACTTTATAAATTTACATGCATGTGATATAAATAAATTTAAAAAAAATTAAAATGTGTAATTGATTTTTATACATATGTTATTAAATATAATCTTAAATACTTCAAAATATATTACAGAATATTTAAAAATATTATTAAAAAAAATATCATTTTTTTAAATTTTAATATTGTATACAAAAATGAAAAAATAAAATATTTCAGTATTATAATTCCAAATACTATTAAAGTAAATAAAACACTATCTAGTAATTTAAAAATACTAACCTAATTCCAAACTCTATATAAAAACACTGGGCACTAAACCATAATAATTGACTATTTTAACTCCAAATCCAACATAACTCAGAGAAAGTGTTGGACAGTAAACCATAATATTTTACTATTCTAACTCCAAATCCTACATAACTCAGGGAAAGTGCTGGACAGTAAACCATAATAATTTACTATTCTAACTCCAGATCTAACATAACTCAGGGAAAGTGCTGGACAGTAAACCATAATAATGTACTATTCTAACTCCAAATCCAACATAACTCAGGGAAAATGATGGACAGTGAACCATAATAATTGACTATTCTAACTCATAATCCAACATAACTCAGGGAAATTGCTGGACAGTAAACCATAATAATTTACTATTCTAACTCCAAATCCAACATAACTCAGAGACAGTGCTGGACAGTAAACCATGATAATTAACTATTCTAACACCAAATCCAACATAACTCAGGGAAAGTGCTGGACAGTAAACCATAATAATTTACTATTCTAACTCTAAATCCAACATAACTCAGGGAAAGTGCTGGACAGTGAACCATAATAATTTACTATTCTAACTCCTAATCCAACATAACTCAGGGAAAGTGTTGGACTGTGAATCATAATAATTTACTATTCTAACTCCAAATCCAACATAACTCAGGGAAAGTGCTGGACAGTGAACCATAATAATTTACTATTCTAACTCCAAATCCAACATAACTCAGGGAAAGTACTGGGCAGTAAACCATAATAATTTACTATTCTAACTCCAAATCCAACATAACTCAGGGAAAGTGCTGGACAGTGAACCATATTAATGTACTATTCTAACTCCAAATCCAACATAACTCAGGGAAAGTGCTGGACAGTGAACCATAATAATTTACTATTTTAACTCCAAATCCAACATAACTCAGGGAAAGTGCTGGACAGTGAACCATAATAATTTACTATTCTTACTCCAAATCCAACATAACTCAGGGAAAGTGCTGGACAGTAAACCATAATAATTTACTATTCTAACTCCAAACCCAACATAACTCAGGGAAAGTGCTGGACAGTAAACCATAATAATTTACTATTCTAACTCCAAATCCAACATAACTCAGGGAAAGTGCTGGACAGTGGGAAAATGCTGGACAGTGGGAAAGTGCTGGACAGTAAACCAAAATAATTTACTATTCTAACTCCAAATCCATCATAACTCAGGGAAAGTGCTGGACAGTGAGCCATAATTATTTACTATTCTAACTCCAGATCCAACATAACTCAGGGAAAGTGCTGGACAGTAAACAATAATAATTTAGTATTCTAACTTTAAATCCAACATAACTCAGGGAAGGTGCTGGACAGTAAACATAATAATTTACTATTCTAACTCCACTATCACATTTTAAATTATATCACATAATTTCTAATTTCTAATTTAAAATTTAAAATTTAACAATTATTTTCTCTTAAATTTGGTTAAATTTATAAAATGTTCACACACATTTAAAAATTTCTACCCACCCTTGTCCCCTATAAAACAAACAACCCACTACTAAAACATTCACACACCTAATTTAATATACATTTCCAAAATATCATGAATAATTTCGAATTTGAAATTATAAATTTCATAATTTTATTATTTTTTATTACAATAGTAAATTTAAAAAAATACTTTACACACAATTTTTAAATTACTACCCACCCTTATCCCCTATATTACCCAAAACCCGCTACTAAAACATTCACACACTTAATTTAATATACATTTTTAAAATATCTTAATTAATTTCGAATTTAAAATTAAAAATTTCGAAATAATTTTTTTTTATTACAATTGTAAATTTAAATAAAAAATTAACAAACAATTTTTAAATTACTACCCACCCTTATTCCCTATATAACCAACAACCTTCTACTAAAACATTCACACACTTAATTGAATTTAAATTATTAAAATATTTTTAATATTTTCAAATTTCACATTTTAAATTTCAATTTTCATTATTTTTTTCATTAAAATTGTAAATTTAATTAAAAACTTAACACACATTTTTTTAATTAATACCCACCCTTATCCTCTATAAAACCAAGAACCCGCTCCTAAAATATTTACTAAAAATGTATTAAAAATATTAACATTTTACTTTTATTAATCACATAAAAAATCTAAATATAAATAAATAATTATAAGAAATACATGATAATAAACAAATTATAACACCCAAAAACATTATATCGATATTATTCACATCGATATTTATCTCAACTATATTTTCTACAACGATATTTAACAATGTCGATATTTCTGCTATTCTAAACAAACGATATTTACTTCATCGATATTTAATTTGTCGATATTTAACACAGTCGATATTCTTACCTCGATATTTCTGCTTGTCGATATTTCCACGTCAATATTCCTGCTGTATACCGTGTTGAATCGACCCAAGTCTGGACTATGCATGCACACACAGACTGTTGGGGCAATTGAGCGGGGGAAGGAAAGAGTAGGAACTGCGCGGAGGGAGATCTGTGAAGAACACAAGAAAATATCATAAGTGTTCTGCTATCGATTCTCTCTTCTGACAATGAAAGTCAATTACACCTATTACTCCTACCTGAAACATTTAAAGGTGAAGCAAAAAACAGCAGAAGAGAGTAGAGGGTGGTGGTACATTCAGAACAAAAAGCTCTATTGAGAAGCACAAAACAAGAAATAACATATAAGAGAAACCCTTATGGTATTTATAAATTCCTACCAGGGATACATGTCCTTAATCTGGGCTCTGCCTGGTTATGCCTTCAGTATTCCCCTCTAAGTATTCTCTCTCCTGTGATGTACAGAACAAAAAGAAGAACAAGAAGTCTGTTTTGACACTTTTGAATTAAGCAATGAGTAATCCTAAATCCATGCAAAAGCGATGAAATGTTAATTCACCTTGCCCATAGCTCAGGTTGCAGTTTTTATGTGAGCGGCATTAAGATCCACGCAGCCCGGTTTCAATTTGAGTGCTGTGTTGTGTTGCCCCCATAAATATACCATAACACAAGATATCGTCACTGGGGATCCGACTGAAATTTCCACTAAAGCCGGTATAAATCGCGGGTGCTTTACTTCTCCCTGCATGAAACCGGGTTTGACTCTGCAAGAGACCACTACAACACACGCCTCGATCAACAGAGGAGTTTCAAAGGAAACAGAGAACAAATCTCCGTAGTCTAAAGAAACGGTGGTTTGGAAAGAATGTGCCTAATGCACTCCTACAGCCCAACAAAGCCAGTTTACGAGACGTCCACTACTGTGATCCAGGTCGAATAATCTGGAGCGCGATCTGGAGTCTGGCGTCTTTATCCTGGCTTCCGGTGTTGCTTCCAAGTCACGCAAAAATGTGACCCACATACCATGCCTGTCAATGTAGTTCTGACACAGTCCCTCTATTGACGGTTTCGCTTTAGGAGGGCAGATAGTGTTTTACCGGCACCATGAACCTGACAGTCTTTTTTTTCAAGATGGTCTGTGAGTTTTGTTATCTGCACTGTTTTACACTTTGGGCCTGATTCCGATCCTGGTTTTTTTTTTCCATACAAATAGGATTTGTAGTTTTTTTTCATACAAATTGTACAAGTCCCTTCCAAACCGTGTAGTACGATTCGTACGGGAAAAATACATACAGATCGGCCCAATCCTTACAAATCGGATCGGGAAAAGCTGTACGACATGGACTTGTAAAAAAGACCATACAAATTGTAAAAAGGCTGTCCAAACCATCAAGTAAGATTCGTACAAGTTTGTCAGCATACGATTTGTATGGAAAATGGCCCTTACACGGGGAATGACTCGTACCGGGCAATGAAGCGAACCCCTATACGCCTCATACCCTGGTATGACTCGTTCTGGGGGTACGACTCATACCGGGGTACGGGTCGTATAGAGGTATGAGGCGTACAGGGGTCCCCCCACATGCGAGGCATGTGTATGGTGCGTACACCAAAATCGCGTATGTATGCACCGTACCCCAAAATCACCCGTGTACGCACTGTACCCCAAAATTACGTATGTACGCACAGTACCCCAAAATCGCCCATGTACGCACCGTACCCCAAAATCGCCTGTGTACGTACTGTACCCCAACACCGCGCATTTACACACCGTACATATGTGATTTTGGGGTACAGGCGTACACGGGTGATTTTGGGGTACGGTGCGTACATACGTGATTTTGGGGTATGGTGCGTACATACGCGATTTTGGGGTACGGTGCGTACATACGTGATTTTGGGGTACAGTGCGTGTACGGCCGATTTTGGGGTATGGTGCTTACATACGCGATTTTGGGGTACGGTTCGTACACAGGTAATTTTAGGGTACGGCACTTGTACAATGCGTACACGACCAGTACCCCTTCATCGCGTATGTACGCACCGTACCCCACTTTCCGTGTCATCCGTACGCACTGTGCATACGCACCGTACCCCTGTATTCATGGGGTGTACGACGCGTACATGGGGGAGTCTGTCTCGTACTGTTTTAGGGGTGTACAAGGCTTTTCCCGTACTTTTTGGCTCTTGTAAAAAAAGAGCCGTACCACATGCCGTTTGTACGAATCGTACTTGCCGGGTTGTAAACTGCTGCCGGGAATACATGGGAACGTCGCGTACAGAGCAATCCGAATCGGAATCGCTTGTATATACGAGTTGTATGGTCTTTTTTACAATTTGTATGGAGTGCGTCTATTTGTACGGATCGTACTTCCTAGGTTGTAGGGGCCTCCTTACAAGTACGAGTTGTATGGAGAAAACGCTCCATATCACGGTTTGTACAGCGTTTTTCCAGGATCGGAATCAGCCCCCTAATGTTTTGTATGTAAGTGTTTAATTATAGTGTTGTTGTTGGTACTCCTCAATTTAATATTTGAAAATATTCTAATATATGCTCTTGTTTTACTGTGTTTATGTATAATGAATATCCACATATAAAAGAAAAAAAGGTTTATTGAATATATGTATGTCCTTTGGATAAATAAACTTAAAAAACCATTAGTCTGTAACAGAACAGTTTATACATCATGGACGGACTGCAATTAACTATATGATATTGTTTTGGAGAAGTTTTTGTTGTTGTTTACACACCTGTGAGATAGTGAATTAGTGAAAGTGGGAGTGGAAATTTAAAACTGCATGATTCACTGCCTTATTTGATGGGATGCCAGTGCCCCCACTGCAACGGGATTCAGTCTATTATGCAGCCACATGCAGGATTCTCAGGAGAGGCCCACAAACCTGCTCTGCCCTGTGTCAACAGAGAACCTTTGGAAGCCTCATCACCATCGGGCCCTAACTATGCACCATCTCCTATGCACCAGTTAGTGCGGTTTAAACACACAGGCAAAGGCATTCTCTCATTTGCATAGGGCTATAGCCCTGTGCAGAGGTATACCCCATTTACACGATCATATGTGAAATGTGCACAGGGTATTGCCGTAGGAGACCTCTCAAGTCTCTGCAGCCCCTTCTGTAATAAAGAAATGTCCTTGGGGGTCCAAAAATTAGGCATAAATACGAGTTGCAAACCAGGTCTCAAGATTCTAACTTTTATTCTTCTAGCAGTCAAAACACACAGAAATAAATGTTATTCTAGCAAAAGAAAGAGCTAACATACAGTGTGAAAAATAATGACTACTTTTTCAATAAAAATCTGAAAGTTGATGGAAACATTTGCTGTAATTTGAGAAAATAAAATATTACACTGCTCCTCCTTCAGCCAGACATGCTGTAAAATAGACACCAGTATTTCAAGTTAATAAATGCAACTGAAGAAATAAAATGGAAATTAGCTCTAATTAGACGAATAGGACTTTTGTGAAAGATTTGTAAGATTCAAACTCGTTACTAAAAACTGAATAGGATGTTCGGGATGTACAAAGACTCACTAAAGTAGTGTTTCTTAAAGTAACACACCACACCAAATAAATAACGATTTCTTATTTAAGCAACAGGAAATACTAAATCGCCAAATGGAATTTCCAAATAGCAAGTTGCTATTTCAACGTATAAAGCAATTACAATTACCAAGTTTGTTAAAACATGACACAGCACATGCAAAGTACCATTAATTTTGGAATAGGTGGTAACCAAATTCAAAGTAAAAAAGGATCCCAAATACCTTTCAGTCTTCACAATGGCTCCACTGTATGCTGGGGTGAGGAGGATATGGATTACTGCAGCTCAACAGAGGAGGAGGAGAAAAAGGATATTCAGGCAACGGGTGACTTTGTGTGACCAAATAGATGAGGTGGTTTATGCCATATATTGGTCTACCAAAATGCTATTCATATCTTAATTAATGATTTGGGGAACCTGTAGCCTTGGCCCATGTGGGGGTTGCCACCGGGCGGTGACATGGGGCGGGGGAGGGTTAGGGTGGGGAGTTGTAAAATGCGGGATACGGATGATTTCAGATAAGTACCAAAAAAATACATTTGTTGGCGATGCAGCGCGCGCAACAAAATTCGTGAGCGGGGGATTGTACATCAACTTACGTTGTACTACTTATGTTGCAGAGGCAAAGGAACCACACCATTGGGCACCAACAAGAATTGTGGCATGATGCTGCAGGCCTACAATTGGGCACCTCCATGCTGATGGATATCTACTAGCAATGCAGTGACCTTGCCTACACCCAGCTCATCCCTGGATGGTGGGCCTCTGCACCCTCGTGGCCAAACACACTCCAATCCTGGTCATCCCTGGAGAAGATTTGTCTGAGTTGTCTCACATCCGTTACAGAAGAAAACAACTTTGTAGCATTAGGCTCGAAGGAGATGAACTGCTGATGATTTTGGCTGTGCTCAGTACAAGGACATTCTGGAAGATTTCAGACTGTTCATAGAAGCTCAAGGAAACGCTCAAGGAAATGCTTCTTCACCCTGCAAGCCAAACCCCACTGGTTACAAAAAGCCAGATGGGAGCTGATGCAAATGATAAATAATACTGAGCATGGCCTAAACGCTATCAAGGAAGAACTGTGAGCCATCCGCCCTATGATGATAAACCATTGGTATGTGTTAGATTTCATGACCTTGATGGAGGGTGGGGTGTTAACCAAGATTGGTGCTTCCTGTTGAATTTATATACCTTGAAACAATATGAACAATGGGACATTAGCCCATGCCATCCAAGATTTGCATAATCTACAAGCTGGTATGAAGAAGGAGGGAGGTGCCCTGGGGCAGGACTGGTTATAGAGTATCCTCTAGTGGGTACCCTTATTGGTGTTCAAGCTACTGTACATCTATTATGTAGTTTCCTACAAGTGGAGTTTCTTGCTGTAAAACAGCAGTCCTAAAATTGGGTGCTATGCGCTTAGTTAGGAAAAAAGCACCAGACACTACACACACAGACACACTTTGAAGTAATATAACTGTCATGACATACGAGGAGGATAGAGTAGTTGATGACTCAACTAGAGGGTGGAATGTTGAGATGGGTGAATACAATATCAATGAATATCATGACATAGGCAGACCCAACAACGACAATATCAGTAAATGCAAGCTGAATGTATGTCATAGCCTGTGCACCCATAACCTCGACAATACTCATCAATGCATACCATAACATGTGCCCGCACAGCAGCGCCCACATCAGCAATAATGACACCAATGTATGTCATAATTCATGCTTGTACAATAATATTATTGTTGCCAATAAGAACAATTTCAACATACGTTCAGACCAAAGCAAACATATCTTTGACAACAGCAGTAAGAACAAAGCCAGTGTTCAAGATGACCACTGTAGGCACAATATTGATAATGTCGATAAAATGATATCAGTGAGGGCCATATTATTCTTAGGAATTCCATTGAACTGACATCAGTGCTTTTGGATTCACTCAAGGTGACCTCCCCATCAACCCTGAATCAGAGATACATGGTCAAGTAGGGCCTGTTATCTATGCCCAATGTTATTGAGTAACAGGTCAGAGGTGGGGTCCCCCATACATTACAGGTAAACATGCACCAGGGAGAATCCTGACTGATTCCTGTTGGATTTGGCCCATTTTGCAGGGTCCTCCCTGAACTTTTTGCCTTCTTCCTGTATTTTGTTCGACCTGTTTTTGTTGGTTCTATGACTCTGGGCATTCCTTGGGGATTCCGTTGAGGATGGCGTTGCCATGGTCAATACGTGAAAGAAGAAGTGATTGAACTGCAAGTTTAAAATTATCGGTGGGTATGAATGGTTTGATTTTCTTGAGGTGACGGTGAGTAAAGAGGGCTCCTTTGGCAGAGTTTTTGATGTGGACGTTAAGGGTGAGGGTGTTGTTGATAGTAATGCCAAGAATTTTCACGGAGTTTGACAGTGTGAGTGAGCAGTTGAGTGCGTCAAGGTCTGAAATCCATGATTGAATGGGGAGAGGGTTCTTTTTAGGGGAGAAAAGAATGAGTTCAGTTTTATTAGGGTTTAGTTTGAGATGATTTGAATGGAACCAGGATTGGATCTTGTAAAGGTTGTTGTTTAGGTGTAAGATGTCAGCATGAGTTTTAATCTTGTAATAGATTTGGGTGTCATCGGTGTATAGGTGGTAGTTGATATCTGCTTGTTTAAGAATGAGAGTGAGGGGTTCCATAAAGAGGTTAAAGAGGGAAGGGGAGAGAATAGATCCTTGGAGGACTCCAAGGGAGACTGGAGTGGGTTTGGAGAGACAATTTTGAATTTTGATTTGCTGAGTTCGGTGTTGAAGTTAAGAGGTGAACCATTTGAAGGCGGTGCCATTAAGGCAGAAACAGGACCTAAGAACATTAAGTAGGGCTGAATGATTGACTCTATCGAACGCTGCTGAGAGATCAAGGAGGATAATAAGGCAGGTCTTGCCATTATCAAGTGATTGATGGAAGTCTTCTATGACATTGAGCATTGCCGTGTTGGTGCTGCAGCCTTTCCCGAAGCCAGACTGAAAGGGGTCAAGTAGGTTAATGTTTTCTATGTGTTTGTCAAATTGTTGTAGGACACATTTTTCAAGGACCTTTGAGAGAAGGGGGAGGTTGGTGATAGGGCGGAGATTGTTTAGGTCATTTGGGTCAGCATTAGGATTTTTAAATATGTGCGAGATTTGCCCAAGTTGAAGGAAGGTGGGGACACAGCCCGTGGAGAGAGAGTTGTTGATGATTTTGGTCCTGAATGGGGCGATGATGTGCTTAAGGGTAGGGACAAGATTGGAGGGTACGGGATCTTTTGTGTGGGCGGCCGGTTTAAGATTGCCAATTATTTTGAGGACTTTTAGCTCAGTGACGGGGAGGGAATTGAGCAAGGATGCATTGTTTTAATTGTGAGTTAGGGGAGTTGGTTGCCGGTGAAGTGGTAGCAGGGAGGCCAGTGGAGTGGTGGGGGGTAGAGAAGTGGGTGGGTGAGAAGGGTCGTTAGGGAGCGGGTTAGAGGGGGGTTGTGTGGGAAGGAAGGATTGATCAATTTTGGCAATTTATTCCGATAAAAAATGGGCAATTTCGGCGGAACTGGCTGAGGAGGCTGTCATATTAGGAGGTGCTGGGGAAGTTTGGTTACGAATGATATTGAATAGTTCTCTGGGTCTGTTTTTGGCATGATCAAGTTGAGTAGGGAAGAAGGATGCCTTTTGCTTGAGGATGTGTTTTTTGTAAGTGGATCTAGCACGTCTGAGACGTGCAAGATGGGAGGGTGAGGGCTGGTGTCTCCAGGTTCTTTCCGCTAGTCTGAGTGCCCATCTTTCATTATTAATCTCGGTATTAAACCAAGAGTTTGAGGGGGTGTTTCTTTGGTTTTTGAGTTTAGGAGGGCCGGTTTGTCAAGAATACCAGTGACAGTATTATTGGAGAGTTCAGTGAGCTCATTTGCATTTTGTGAGTTTGGAATGAGAAGGAGTTGAGCTTGAAGTTTAGATTGTAGAGCGTCAGGGGGATACATTTTAGGTTCCTTGTCAATTTCTTAGGCCTGATAACTTTAGGGGCGGGGAGGCTTGCTGAGGCATCGATGGTGAACAGTATAAGGTGATGGTCATTTTAGCATGAAACAAGGACCCCCTGATAAGGATACAGTTCCTGGGTCAGGGCAATGAATTATAGGAAATAAAACACCTAGGCAACAAATATACAATGGCAAAGTATCAGACAACAAATTAAATAAAAAATAGTGAAGCACTAAAATTAGCACAAAGGTTTCAATTTAATAAATTGTATAAAAATATCATGAACAGATTCATTGACATATGGATTAAAAAAGCAATAAAAAAGTTTCTCAATTGATATAATATAGAGGTTTGTTTTGGTTTCTTTAGTGGAGTGATACAATGTGGAGATGGTTCCGTCTACGCGTTTCGACACAGTAAGAGTGTCTTCCTCGGGACACTACCATCTTATCACTTATGTTGTATCTTCCAAAAATATAGAATCTTTTGGTCCAGGTGAGTGTAATCAAAAAGCTCAAACCGGGTTTTCTTTTTCTGGGGTATAGCTACTCCATGATTTACGTGCTCCTTATGTAGTTGAATTTCTTTGCCTGGAATCTTAATGATAACGTTTTATCTGGGCTAAAAGCTGCGTTGAAATTCGGTGCAGCGTGGCCAAAGTCAGAACGGATAAAAATGTCTTATCGTTGTTTAAAAAGCTGCTTGATGGTCAGACCAGTCAACGGGGATGATATTGGTCACAGTGGTCAGATCTTCGTTAGACAGAATGACATCAAGTATGGAACCTTTGGCGTGTGTTGGGGATAAGCAGAGTTGTTTGAGTTCACTGATCTCAAGGAGAGTGGTGAGGAGGGAGATAGTGGGGTCATTGGTATCATTCCAGTGGAGGTTAAGATCCCCAAGAAAGAGATTTTTTGATTTGGATAATGCAGATTTCGTCAGGAGCTCAGATAAATCCTCAATGAAGGGCTGTGGTGGTCACGGGAGCGAGAGATGTTGTGCAGGCGGATTGGGACTGAATTTTGAGATGACAGTTCAGCTTCCAGGTATTTGCAGAAGGAGTAGCCTGGGTTAGTGGCAAGGGATAACTGAGAATCATTTTTAAAGATAATGGCGAGACCACCCCCCACTCTGTCTGGTCTATCTTTTCTAAGAATAGAGTATCCAGGAGGGGAGAGTATGTCAAGTATGCTTGTTGAGTGGTCATTTAGCCAGGTTTCTGTGAGGAATGCGATATCAATGGATTCGCTCAGGATTGTTGCTGAAATTTCAGTGGCGTGTAAAACAGCAGATCTTCAGTTGACGAGCATGAAATTCAGTGGTGTGGGGTTGTATATGGAGGGTGGGCACAAGGGGATCGACGTGAGTTGAGGCAGTGGTCTTGGGGAAGCTGGGGAGGAAGGGGCTCTCTTTGTACCTATAATAAGAAGGATGGTGGCATAGGGGAGTGGAGGGTTTGTGAGTTTGGGGGGTGGTCTGGGGGAAGCTGGGGAGAAATGGTTTCTATTAGTACCTATGATAACAGGGATGGGGGCATGGGGGAGTAGAGGGTTTGTGGTTGGTACATTAGGAAGTCAGGAGGTGCATAAGTCGGTGAGGTCAGACGGGGACAGATGGTTAGAGGTGAGTTGAGGTATGTGCATACCACAGCGGAGAAGGAACGATCTCCACCTGTTGTGTGTGGTATGGAGGAATTTTGAGGGAGGGTGGGAGGGGGTTTTATGGTGGGGGAGGGTTTTGGCAGGAGGACAAAATCTTTCCTGAGTTGGGCCAGTACCGTAGTTATGTTAGAAAGGTCACATTCAATGTTTTGTAGGCTCTGGGGCAATTAAGGTGAGGTGTGGTGTTGAGAGGGCGCGGCCTGTGTTATTTGTGGAGGGTGTACTGGTGTGTGAGGGGGAGATGGGGAAGGAGCTGCGTGGTGGAGGGCGATGGGGTTGGGAGTTGTGAGGGGTTCGATTGCCAAATTAGAACAGTCAAGTTTGGTGTTGTGTAGTTTCGGAGCCATCCGGTTACGGGGAGGGAAAGAAAGGGTGTATGAGAAAAGAGGAATATGGTCTGGGGAAAGGGAGTGGTCTTGATTAGTTGTGAAAGGTGGCCGATGTGTGGGTGGGGAGATTGGATGGTAGGTGAGAAGTGAGGGGTGATGAAGCTGTTAAGTGTCAGTGGAGGGGTTAGGTTGTTGAGGGGGCACAGAGTTTTCAGTGAGGTGGGTGCGTGAGGGGAAAGGACGGGTGGAGTACGTGAGTGGTTAGGACAGGGGGAGAGTTTGGGGGTCAGGAGGAGGTGGGGTCATAAAAGGGGAGTGGTAGGTGGGTGATTGTGAGTGGGGGCTGTCATTATTCAAGAAGTCTGAAGAGAGGAGGTTTATGGGGGTAGGGGGAGAGAGGGAGATAAGAGGGTCCTGGTACGCCGGGCAAGTGTTCAACTGCATGGATTGGTCCCTGGGTTAGGAAGAAAGGTTCAGGTGTTGTCTAACCTGGAGGAAGGGGCAGCTGTAATCAGTGTCCTGACCAATGTAGCTTTTAGGGGTACCACTCCAGGTGGGAGGGTACAGCACTCTGGAAGGGGGTGCAGAGGGAGGGAGTCCTCGCCTATGACCCTGGTTCAACTGGAGGGGTTAGACCGTAGGTTGGAAGGTCAGGTTCAGGGTGTCCCCCCGACCTAGAAGCCCAGTTGCAGGACAGAACCCCTGGTGGGTGAATTGTGCAGGACACTTGCCACAGGTGCCCTAACAATTCAGGAAGGGGGTACTGCTCCAGGTGGGAGGGTACAAAGCCCCAAGGAGGAGGAGCAGGTGTGGGAGAGCCCACTCCAGTCTCTTGTCTAGCCGCTGGTAGAGGCCTGGGGCTGGTGGGTTAGTGTCAGGATATCATACCTGACCTGATAGGAGGGAGAGTGGACAGAGGGTGCCCAGCACGTGATGATACTACCTCCTGCTCTCTGACACCACAGAGGTTTGAGAGCCCTGAGAGGCATAAGGCCTGGGTCTCATCACTGACTACTGTGGTGGAGAAGTGTGGCTCACCAGTTAGAGGCGGCAGACCCAGAAGCAGAGGTCGACCCAGGACCAGGGTTCAGTTCCCGACGCGGCAGGGTACGGAACCAATGTCAGTGGGCTCGATAAATCTCGCCTCGGTGCCTCCCTAACCATGGGTCCCACTCTGCAACTCTGGGCAATAGCTTGCTTAATCTCCACAACGGCCCCCTCGCTGCCGGGGATGCCTGGCTTCACCTTGGGGATGCCCAATAGGGACCATCTCACAGGGAAAGCCAGGACGGGTTCCCCAGCGGTACACAGCGCCAAGAAACCCCAGGGTGAACGTGCGCTCTACAAATTCATACTAACATAACATAACATAACTGTGGCTTGCTGTCTGTCTGTTGGGACACACCAGTGAGCAAGCTAAGGTTAGGTGCTGCACAGATGGTGTCCACAGGTGAGAAGGGTTCCACATAGGTTAGCTTGATGGACCCTGAGAAAATTGACAGAAGGATTCCAATAGGTTCAGGTTGGTGTGAAACTGGAGTATGCCCCTGCAGTTGCGGGCCAGGTCCAGGTTGTATCGCCCAAAGCAGGGAAGCCCTTTAAGGTAATGATTGGCCTACCCTGCATTTTGGCTGGAAGGGAGTTGTGTTGGACTTGACCCTTTTTGCAGGGTCATCCCTGAACCTTTTGCCTTCCTCCTCTATTTGGTCAAACCTGTTTTTGTTGGTTTTATGATTCTGGGCACTTTACCACTGCTGATCAGTGCTAAAGTGCATATGCTCTCCCTATGGTAAATTGATGTATGGATTAGTGACTCAATGATTGGCTGATTTGGTTTACTTGTCAGACCCTAGTACAATGCACTGAGTGTGCCCGGGGCTTGTAAATCCAAATGCTGATGGTGGGCTTGCAGCACTGGTTATGCCACCCACAGAAGCAGCCTGTAAAAGTGTGTCTCAGGTCTGCCATTGCAGAGCCTGTGTGCAGTCTGGTACTGCCATGTTGACTGGGCAAGTGCACCCACTTGCCAGTCCCTAAACCTTACCTTTTCTTCATATCAGACACCCCTATGGTAGGCCCAAGGGCAGGGTGCATTGTAAGTATAAGGTAGGACAAGCCTGTGTGGCATGTCCTAATAGTGAATTACAACCATTTTTGTTTTTCACTACTGTAAGGCTACCTATCCCCCATAGGCAGGAATGGGTAGTTTGATTAGTACATATTATAATGCTAACTGACTCAGGGAACTAGGTAGAAATTCGAGTTTAATATGCCTGAACTTAGAATGATAAAATACATATTTTAGTGAAGCTGGTTTTAACATTCTGCGTTTGAAAATCGACTTTTAGATAGTAGGTATTTTCTTGTCTAGTTATCCAAGCCTGCCTCTGCTAGGTTGTGTATTCCTTGTCTGGAGTTTGAGTGACAGGGGCTGGAGGATTCCAGGAGACAGGGTGAGTCAGCCCAGTGCTGAATAGAGAGATCTGAATCTAGATGGGAGAGAGGAGTTGCACCTGGGACCTGAATAGGGCTGTGCCTTCCCTCCACAATGCTGGCTCCACCTCCTGTGGTGCGTCTGATGTCTATGCTTTGCACTGTGAAAGGAAAAAGGAGTCATGTAAACAGAGTGCTCCAGGACTGACCAGACCTGGTTTGGACTAGGCAAAGTCCTCTCTGCCTTCAGAGAACAACGAGAAACTGTGTATAAAAGAGGGGACCCAAACCCCATAACATTAGATCACTTTTGGACAACAAGAAAAAACATGTGCTGAGTAGGCATGAGCGAATTTTGCGGATCTCGCGTTCGCGAATTTTGCGGATTTGCGGATTCGCAATCCGCAAAATCCGCGAATTCCCGCGAATTTTTTTTTTTTTTGTGTTCGCCCGTGTTTCTGCCAGTTCGCGAGGGTTTTGTACACTTTCGCAAATTGCGAACTTACCTGTCGGGTCGCAAGTTTCGCGAACTTGTTGTTTCTACGTGTCCAGCCTGTTTGGGACACTCTTCTTCATCACTGCCACTCTCTGTCACCACTGCCACTCTCTGACTACTCATGCCACCCTCTGGCCCACCCATGCCACCCTCTGTTTCATCACCACACCCTATGGTTGTCCAGTGTACATTATTTTCGGCAAAGCAAAGCACACCTTCCCTGCCTCAAGTGACCTGAATTAATTTGGGGCTGATTAATGTGTCACAGAATATTTTTTTAGCTGGCACCTGCTTCCTTAGTGCGCCCTGATTAGTGATCTTTTGCACTTGCTAAGTGCTTTCATTGTTGCAAAATTAGTTACAACACCTGCCCTGCCCCAACTGACAATAATGAATTAGGGGCTGATTAATGGATTTTAACTTCCAGCCTGGCTCCTGCTTGTCTCCCTTAGCTGTAATTCAGGACCTTTGTGGCATATGTGTAACTATTCTGAGGTTCAGAGCAGGGTCACATAATAGTTTCAACTGGCAACTGAACTCTGGAGGGGCCCCTCAGGAAGCACTACAGGAAATGGCTACTAATGATGAGCCTGAACTTTTGAACCTGGTAAGTAGTTACTTTCAGTTTTGCTAAGATTGTATTTCTGCAATTTTGCACTTATTCGCGGGGCGCGAACTCACGCGAACTCACGCGAACAGTGCGAGCAGTGCGAGCAAAATCCGCTGCTCGCGGATTTGCGGATTTTGCGGGAGATTCGCAAATCTCGCGGATTGCGGATTTCCCGAAAATCCGCAAAATCCGCGAGCGGAACGGATTTTCCGCCCACCCCTAGTGCTGAGGAGTGGAACCAGAGAGACTGAGGAGAGACTATCCCTAAGCTGAATTGCTGCTTGGGGATTGGCCTGCAGTGGTTGCCTGAGTGCCAAAGAAAGGAGAGAGAAATTTTGGGTGTTCTTTCATCAACTTGTAAGGATCTCCAAGTGCTTGAGAAAAGAGTTTGCCTCCTCCTGAAGTCTCAGGGACAAAAGACTTCACCCACCAGCTCCCCAAGAGTTCTTTGGAAGTGCCTGCAGTTGTGTTGGACTTTCTGAGGAACTGCGTGTCACAAGGAGCTTGAAGCGCGACTCACGAGCAAGAAGCATGACGCCGAACTGCCGCTGCCACTTCACAATGCGAGAGCGCCTCGCATCGCCGTAAAAGAAGATCGACATCGCAGCAGATGCTGCCGCATTACCGGGTAGCGTGTTGCAGGGCTTGTTGTGGCTTGCATTGTTGTTGAAGCATGCGCATCGACGGAGAAGAGGATCAACATCTCAGCACACGCCGCCGCATCACCGGGTAGGACCTGTCGCGGCTCGCATCATTGTCAATGGGCCTCGCATCATCGGAGAAGAGGATCGACGTCACAGCACAGGCCGCCGCATCACCGGGAAGCGTGTCGCAATGCCTGTTGCGGTCCGCATCAAGAAGATGACATCAGGCCCAGGAGTAAAACGACCGTATGGCCGCTAGTCGAGTCGAAACGTCGACATTTCATTTAACCAGCCTGGACCACTAACTGTTTCACCCCTGTGGATATAGTGCAGACATATTTTGCCATCTGTTGTCTAGTAAAAATTAAGGAATTTATGCTGATTAATTGAAGTGGCCAGGTTATACGGTACCGGCCTTTCTTGGCTGGTGTTTCTTGTGAATTGCTTGGAATATTATTTCTTAAATCTGTGTGACTCTTTTCCGTTCACTCTATCACACTCACTTGCCTTTGACACCCCCTTTTTTTGTTCTACTGCACGCTCTGAATACGGGACAATGCATAAAAAAGTAAAAAAGTATTTAACATTGTGAATTCTGCTTTGACAATTGATTGAAATATTGCAATTTGTGTGTCCTGACAATAGATTAAAATATTGTGCATACATTTTTGAGTTTGTCGTTGTTGCCTATTCTCTATCTCTCTTCATCAATTGATCCTGGGCGGTTAAAATAACATACGCCCTCTGATTCATTTAATTGTGATTTTTCCACTTTCAAAATAATAGGTCTCGGACCACTGTCTGTTTATACTGACAAGGAGCTTGAAGCGCGACTCACGAGCAAGAAGCATGACACCGAACTGCCGCTGCCACTTCACAATGCGAGAGCGCCTCGCATCGCCGTAAAAGAAGATCGACATCGCAGCAGATGCTGCTGCATTACCGGGTAGCGTGTTGCAGGGCTTGTTGTGGCTTGCATTGTTGTTGAAGCATGCGCATCGACGGAGAAGAGGATCAACATCTCAGCACACGCCGCCGCATCACCGGGTAGGACCTGTCGCGGCTCGCATCATTGTCAATGGGCCTCGCATCATCGGAGAAGAGGATCGACGTCACAGCACAGGCCGCCGCATCACCGGGAAGCGTGTCGCAATGCCTGTTGCGGTCCGCATCAAGAAGATGACATCAATATTTCTTTGCACCAAAACTTCATTGCATCACGGTGTAGCTCTCCGCATGCCATGGAAGCGCAGTAAGAAACTGACACATCCCCTACGCAGCAGTAGGGAACTGGCGCATCACCTTCCCTGCAACACTTTCGTTGTGTTGCGTTATGCATTTTTAGGTACATTGACTCAAAGTGTCGTATTTTTAAATCTAAAGAGAACTAAGCTAATTCTTCCAGAGGTGTGGCGCAGCAGCCAGGGTGACTGACACCGGACGCTGGGGATCACTGTTCGATCCCCGGCACCAGCGGCAGGTAAGCCCAGCATCATGTGACGCTGGGCAATAGCTTGCTTAATCTTCCCGACGGCCCCCGCCTACTGGTAGCTTTGCGCTTTACAAAAACTGGATTTTTATTTTATTTCAAGTACAGTATTGTGGATTTTAGTCGTTTGTGGTCTTGTGTTAAGTCTATATAAAAATGCTTATTTTCATACTACAATTTGTGTGGTGTCACTCTGTAGTGTTGTCGCTGGGTTACTGTATGTGTTCACAAATGCTTTACACACTGCCTCCGAGATAAGCCTTTCTGCTCGTGCCAAGCTACTAAGGGGGTGAGCAGCGGTTATTTTGAGAATGTACCCCCTTCCCCTGACTAGACGCAAGGGTCCCTATTTGTCACAGGTACCTACCTATGCCAACTAGAGACCCACAAATCTAACAATTCCACAGATAGATAGAAGCACCTCAAGCAAGTCTGAAGTAATTGGTCCCAATGAAACCAGTTTGGCCAAAGGCTCACATTCCCTATAAATACCATAAAGCTAGATACCACATGTAGATAGATACACTCAACCAATCAGGACACAACATGCACACCACACGTTACGATCACGAGCTCCTCATACCGGACATCAAGACACATACACACTGGCCCACATTACCTCTCCCTGAGTACTTATCAGCTGCACACATGTTATTGATTTATGAATAGGATGCTCTTTAGGAAACATTTCATTGTTCCTCATGAACTGTATAAGTTGATGGCCAAAACTTTGTGCATCGCAAGATTTTGAGCTAAAGTATTCTGTCATGGCTGTCCTGGTTGCAGCATTAAATTATACCAACTTGTTCCTGTTTTGACAAACGTCTCTTTTCTTCTTTTAATTTATTTGAGGTATATTTATATCTGAGCAACATTTTTAAAGGCTAACATTGTTACTAACTCAGTGTTTAAATGTTTCAGGATTATTTTACACGTACTTCAATCATTAACAATATTTTCTTGTAATTCCATGAGCCCACACATCTTGTTGATTTTTTTTTTTTTCTTTTTCTTTTCTTATCCTCATTTGCCGTCTTGCCGCCCATAGCTTCTAGCTTAAACCACCACTGGGCTGTATTATCTCTTAGGCTGGTTAAAGTGATAGGGCGTTAACACATATTCTTGAATCTGGCCTTTCTCTTAACTATCCTTCTTGACCACCTGACTCAACGAATGTGTCCTCCACCATCACTATTTTTCGACGTGGGAAAGTCCATATACCAGCGAGACAGGCACGGGCTTAATCATCGGACTTTAACATAAATGTAATTCAACCAAAATTTAACAGGAAGGGTATCCAAAAACCTCTATTTCTTTTAGAACGGTCTAAAATATCAAGCTTAGCCATGTATCTCATGGCCAAGATCCAATCCATAAAACTAGGACTAAGTGGTGAGACCCATAGTTTACATATCTTTCGACGTGCTAGCAACATGGCATAAAAAATAAGTCTTACATTATTATTCAAAAGTCTATTTTGTAATTCATATCTCCCCGTAATAATTAATTCAGGGCTTACCTCAATGCAATGGTTCAGAGATTTGGAGAGAGAATTACTTACATCAATCCAGAATTGCTTGATATTTGGGCAAGATACAAACATATGTAAGTCATCGACGTTTGAAGCCTTACATTTTGGACATCTCACAATTCCTCCATCTTTGAATTTAGAGAGTCTATATGGAGACCAATATGCCCTGTGGATGGTAAATAAGAGATTTTGCCTTAAGTTTGCAGATTTAACAATTCTATATAGCCTGCTCATAGTTACTTGCCATTGGTCTTCTGTCGCAATCCTCGGCAAGCTTTCCTTCCACAGGGTCTCAGGCAGGTCGAATGGTCCGTCCTCTATTTCAAGTATTTGCCAATACCAGAAAGCTACTTCCTTCTTAAAGATCCCTGTTTCCAATTTTAACTCAAAATCGTTTTCCTTTCCAATCCCTGAATCCAATTGATTTGCCCAGCTTTGGATTTGTAGATATTTGTATTTTGAGAAAACTGGGCCCCACATTTGCTGGCAGAAACCCCAAGAAATTAAATTGCCATCTTGAAACAAGTCTTTCCACCTTTGGAGAGCAGGTTCCTTTTTCAGATGTATTGCTAGCGCGTCTTTTGTCCAGGAAGGAGCCCCGGGAGAGTCCCATATTGGAGCCATATAACTGAAATAGGGCAATTTAGATATTTTCCTAACTTTATGCCATAACTCAGCTAAGTCTCTCAAAGTCTTAAGTCTCACCTTTTTAAAAAATTTGGGGTCTGCAAACTTATACAAAAAACCAAACTCATGGTACCCAGACCTTTTCAGCATTATTTCGAATAGACCGCCAATTTGGGTATTATGAAGGGTACCCAACAACATCCTGCAGTTTTTTAAGAAAAAGGCCCATGCGTAAATTTCTATGTCTGGAGCCGCCAACCCTCCCTTATTTAGTCTCCTCCTTATTTTCTTCCATGAAATTCGGGAGGACTTTGACGCCCATATAAATGATATTATCAGACTCTGTAACTTTGCCAACCATTCCTTCTTAAAACTCAGCGGAATAGTCTCAAACAAGAAAGTAATTTTAGGTATAATGACCATCTTTACGAGATTAGATCTTCCGTATATTGAAATGGGTAAGTTCATCCAGCCTTTTAAGGTGTCAGTAACTTCTTTTTTCACTCTATCAAAGTTGGTGTTTGCCAAGTCCTCAATCTTTTGCGTAATCCTAACCCCAAGATATCTCATTGCTGCTGTGGTTTTTACTCCTCCTGTATTGAGATTCCAGGTCATTATTTCAGTTTTATCTTGATTTAACTGATAGCCGGAGTTCTTGCACTTCCTATTAGAGTAATGCGGGGCACCCGACAAGGTTGCCCCTTATCACCGCTGCTTTTTAACATTTACATAGAGCCTCTTGCATGCAAAATTAGAGCTGCAGAAGAGATACCCCCCTTCGTTGTGATGGATTGGTCAAAGAAACTTGGACTTTATGCAGATGACATAATTGTTTATTCTTCTAATTTGGTCGACTCCTTGAAAAATCTAGTGAAGATAACAAAGGATTTTGACATCTTGTTGATGTTGTACAAAAATATTTTATATAAACAATAGCCTTACATTACTCACAATGAATTTTTTTAAATGATATCTAAAAATGATTTCCAAACTACATATTAATTATAGTAAATGTGTAGTAGTTTAGTTTATGTCTCCAAAAAATCCTTAAAAGCAGAGCACAAAATAGTTCAGTTCGTTCAACATACATTAGTAATATAAACCAAGTCATTCATCTTACACGGATGTGCGATTTATAATTACATTTGTTAAAACATTTTCTAAAAAGCCAGCTCATTGTAAAACAAATCATACATCATGAACGAATATTAATTATACAGATTTAATATGTAAACTTTTTAAAAACAACTTATGTCATTCGGGGACTGAATCGACGAGTACAATAAATGGTCAAAATATAGCCGCACTCCTGTAAACTTGCAAAAACCATACATAAAAGTGAGCAAAGTATCTTATGAGGCAGGATTCTTTGTCATCAACCTCTTCCCTGGGGTCTGCCTCAATAATGAAACCATTAAATCCCATCACCTCTGTCAGAACCTGTATAAAACTGAGCTGGGCTTCTTGAGGATTCTCAGCTTGCAGCTCGCAGTAAATTGTAAAAAAAAACTAACCTGAGCTGGCCTCTAGCTGCAAAGTAGACTTTATCACTTCTTCCACAGGGGTGATTGCTGAGTCTTTGTTCAGTCATCCCCCAGTAGCTGCTGTCTCCTTCCTTCTATTTGCTGTCTTTGGTGTGGGGACGCAGGTCGTACAATGTATTCCTTATCTCTTTGACAGACCTATCGGGGACTTCAACTTTGCTTATCCTGGTCCAAATGTACTTTTCTGTGGCTTCTGGTACATACATTGAAGCCTTACCAGTCTTTCATGCTCTGTCACACAAACCCCCACTACTCCACTAAAATATCCAGTTCACTATCATCCCTCCACCCCACCATCTCCTTCTGCAGCTCCAGGCTGGACATCTTGCTAGCAGTTACTCCCAGGCTGGGAGGGAAACTCAGTATGGGCTATGCTGCTTCCAGAATTGGGTGTGATTATCATTCAGTGGAGGTGCGAGATTCACAAATTGCGATTCATACCGAATCACAATTTAAGATTTGGTATATTAAATAATCTGATGGTTAAGATTCAATATTTGCCTAGCGTAAAGATACACAAATCATTCTTAGAATGTCCTAATTTGCAATTTAGGAATCAGTAAATTTGGTTTTCGTACGTCAGTCCCATAGTCCACTAGAATTATGATCTCAATGTGTAATAGAAGTAGAAATAAGACATTTGTAACTGGGAAAACACTGAAACTTTCACTAATGTATCAGGAACCTCAGATACCGCAGGTAGAAGAAAGAAGCTCTAATATGGTTGTCGTACCAGGCAACATTTCTTTGATCTGTGCGAATAAAACTGGCCAATGCAATATGGTATTGCTGCTTCAGGCCTCAACTGTTGTGTACATGGATGGCTTTCACTAGAAGCATTCTTATGGAGCACTGAGTTCCTACCTGGCCCAACTCCTCCCCAATCCCTCTTTCAGAAAGTCTTATGTAGGTGGATATTCCTTCTTGGTCTGAGCAGCAATATTTTGCAATTCTTTACCAGCAAAAACAAGGATAGTACACAACCACGTCGAACTCTGCAAGACGGCAATGTACTAGATAACTCAGTAATGGATCTCTGTGCCTCTCTTTTTGTGTAAGAGCAACTAAAAGTTCATCACATATGGAGTGCAGCACCACTGTGAACATCGCGTATGGCTTCCAACACTTCTCAAACAGGCTGCACTGATCCTTAAAAATTTACCAATCTGCATAAAAGAAATGGACTGACTCCACTTCAATCACCCGTAATAGGACACATCTGGAAGAATGACTGATCGATATTAACCCTCTCATCCGCAGCCCATATGTATGCAGAGCCACAACTTCACGGCAATAAACTTGGAGTACCTCTCCAAATCTCACGCGCAGCACCAGCACTTTCCATGGTAGTCACAGTATCAACCCAAAGTCTATCAACTGTAAGAAAGGTTCTTCTTCTTCTTACGTGACCACCCAGAACGGCATTCTAAGGGCCTTATTTAATGCTTGGTGGATTTGGAATGCTCTGTCAAAACGTATCAGATAAGGTCCAATTGGTCGCACACTGCTTGTCCTACCAGCGTGTTACTCCAAAGCATTGTTGTCCATGAAGTAAGCTTCAGCGTGTACGCCTCTGCCAGAGTCTTGAGCAAAAAATCACTGTCGCGTTGGCCATCCCTGGACACGTGTTTTGAGGTTGTTACCTCTCGTCAGCAGGGAATAGGCATGTATGTAGGGTCGCTGCGTAGGCTGCCGAAAAATATTCTCCGGTCCGGTACCGCTCGTGGCACGCTGGTGCGTAACCATGGGCTTGTCAGCCCCACCGGCTCAAGGGAGCCTGAATATAAACTAAGGACCAATTGGTCGCACACTGCTTGTCCTACCAGCGTGTTACCCCAAAGCATTGTGGTCCATGAAGTAAGCTTCAGCGAGTACGCCTCTGCCAGAGTCTTGAGCAAAAAATCACTGTCCCAGTGGCCATCCCTGGACACGTGTTTCGAGGTTGTTACCTCTCATCAGCAGGGAATAGGCATGCATGTAGGGTCGCTGCGTAGGCTGCCAAAAAATATTCTCAGATCCGGTACCGCTCGTGGCACACAGGTGTGTAACCATGGGCTCGTAAGCCCCACCGGCTCAAGGGAGCCTGAATATAAACTAAGGTCCAAATGGTCGCACACTGCTTGTCCTACCAGCGTGTTACCCCAAAGCATTGTGGTCCATGAAGTAAGCTTCAGCGAGTACGCCTCTGCCAGAGTCTTGAGCAAAAAATCACTGTCGCGTTGGCCATCCATGGACACGTGTTTCGAGGTTATTACCTCTCGTCAGCAGGGAATAGGCATGTATGTAGGGTGGCTTCTCAGGTCCGGTACCGCTCGTGGCACGATCATCAGTCCAACAAGCACCTACTTGCACCCACTGGGGTGAACCACTCAAGAACTCCATGTACCAGAGTCTCTAGGGGCGATCCGGAGGAGGGGCTAGCGGTGTGCGGTCCATTGCGATTGTTTCTACAAATTGGCTCCCTTGAGTTTTGAGCTGACGAGCTCCTGGATGACGCACCTGCGTGCCGATTTGGGCATCGAGGCCTTTGACGGTTGCTTGGCGGCCTTCTCTTCCACCCCAAACTATTTTCTCTACTGATGAGGGAATTTACCCCGAAACCCGAGCCATGTCTCGGGCGATATCCAAAAACCCGGGACATGTATCGGGTCTAGAGATCATCAGTCCAACAAGTACCTACTTGCACCCACTGGGGTGAACCACTCAAGAACTCCATGTACCAGAGTCTCTAGGGGCGATCCGGAGGAGGGGCTAGCAGTGTGCGGTCCATTGGGATTGTTTCTACAAATTGGCTCCCTTGAGCTGACGAGCTCCTGAATGACGCACCTGCATGCCGGTTCGGGCATTGAGGCCTTTGACGGTTGCTTGGCGGCCTTCTCTTCCACCCCAAACTATTTTCTCTACTGATGAGGGAAGTTATCCCGAAACCCGAGCCATGTCTCAGGATATATCCAAAAACTCGGGACATGTATCGGGTCCAGAGTTGGCTATATTTCTTGTTCTCACTGTCAATGTATGGGACCGGTTAGCACCGCAGGATAATGCCATTGTGGCTTATCGCTATGCAAAGTAAATTCCTACAGGCATGACGTTTAAAGGGATGGATTTCAAGAAGAAAGAAGATTCCTATTACCTAATCCCCAGTTCAGACCTTGTTCAACTAGCTATACTGAAGGAAGCTGGAACGAACACCCCCTTCACCTTCGATGGAGCCTGACACTGCACCAGTTCAGGAAGGACCTCAAGACATAGCTCTTCGAATGACCCTAACAGACCCCAACGGAGTTGCTCACTCCCTCCCCAATGCCTTGAGACCCTCACAGACGAGTAGAGTCCTTCAGAAAACCCTGATTGATTGAAGCTGATATAGAGAGATGGGAGAAGGCAAAGGGACGTTTTGTTGATTCTGCAAGGGTTCATGCAAGACTACAGGCTAGGGGGTAAACATCGGCCATGTTTGTGACATAAAACACAGTGCTAACTCAAAAGGTCTTCAAGGTTCACACAGATGCATATCTAAACCCTTTTAATGAATTATGCTTCTATGAAAATACACAGGTGCACTGATAATATGCAGAATGCACAATAATGCCCTCCTTTTGTACTTGGCCCTCTCGGCAGAATCATTCCCAAACGTTTTGCCTTTTACTCTCCATTTTTTTGCTGAAATTGTTTTCATTGGCCTTAGGACTCTGAGCACTTTACCACTGCTAGCCAGTGCTAAAGTGGTTGTGCTCACTACCATCAAACTGGTTACATTGGCCTATACCCAATTGGCATATTTAATTTACTTGCAAGTCACTTGTTGAGTGGTATACCAATTGCCCAGGGTCTGTAAATTAAATGCTACTAGTGGGTCTGCAGCATTTATTGTGCCACCCACTTAAGTAGTCCTTTATAAGATGTTCCAGGCCTGCCATTGAAGACTGAATGCAGTTTTCAACGCCCATGTCAACTTGGCATTGAAACCCCCTTTCCAAGCATTAAATTAACCTTTTTATACATATACGTTCAACCCTAAGTTAGGCCCTAGTTAGCCCATAGAGAAGTGTGCTGTTTAATTAACAGGTTGGACATGTACTTTTAAGTTTTACATGTCCTGGTAGTGATAAAAGGGGTTCCTTATCACATTTTTAAAAACAGCAAATTTAACAACCTTAAACCTGCTACACCCTGGGAGGGCGAGCAGGATAATGCTAACCTCCTTATCTTTAATAAAATCATGATTCTCTATGCAGGACAATTTCTGAGAATCAATATTTTATGGCAAGACAGAATGCTAGCATTATGCATGTTCAAAGCTTTGCAACTGCCTGTTGGAAATATGTTCTATGGGTCTAAAATAAAATCTACTAAAAACATCTGCATTACTCCAATCTGCCACTTTCAAAATCTCCTCCAGTCTCGCACCATTGAAAAAAGTTTTACTAACCACTCTCAATTGACAAATACTCTTCTGTTTCTTTCATAACTGTCTTCACCCATCTAGCAATCGTTGCTGAAGAAACCCCTTTAAAATGTTTAACAAAATAAATTAAAAGTGGTCCTGCTCCATGTAACCTAATCTCTTCCACTCATGCTTCATACTCTTGTAAACAATTTACCACATACAATTTTGTATTTTGATCAAATCTTGGATAGAAAACTGATAGCAAAATTGTTTTTGTTAACTTCCATATCTCAAAATGAACCCCTTCCTGTTATAAGATAGTCTACTCACCTCCAAGGCCTTGACATCCGACACTCTTTTAATTGAAATTAAACACATTACAGTTGCTAACTTCCAAGAAAGCATTTTTTCATAACAAATATGTATTTCCTGGCCATGGCTGAAAAAGATTTAATTCCACGTTTTCATCTCAAACAGTCTCATACCTAGAAACCGGGGGTTTCTTCAACCTAATACCATTCATGATTCTTCAAATCAAAGGACTCTTTCCAATTGATACACCATTAACTAGTGAATGTCCAGCTACAATCGCTGATCTATAACAATTTACTGTTCTGTACATCAGACCTTTTTGAAAAAGCTCTGCTAAAAACTTTGCTACCATTAATTCATCAACTTCCACTGGATCCAAATCCTTGCCACGCACCAACATAGCCAGGCCTTCCAAGCACTTTTGTATCTCCTACGAGTTGCAGGCACCCATGATTCATTGATGTACTCTAAAGCTGTTCCCGAAAGATCCTTGAATTTTCCAAAATTCCCGAAATTCTCTAGACTAGAATGTTGAGCAAATTCTCAACTATGAAAGGATGATCTACTCCTTCCACTCCTACCAACAAACCCTTGCAACACGGTATCAAATAAGGTATTTCTGCCACCATTTCCAGAACTGTTGGGAACCAAGACTGCGAAGTCTAAAAAGGTGTCACTAACACCAACTGGCATTCTTGCCTCCTCATCTGTACCAGCACTCTCTGAATTATTGCAAATGGAGGAAAAGTATAGACCTTCCTTACCAACCAGTCCTGGGTGAAAGCATCCACTGCTAGCGCACATGGACAAGGTCTTCAGCTGTAATATGCTTTCAGCTGATGTGTCAATCTGGAAGCAAACAGATTTATGTCCAAAGGACCCAAACCTTCCTGGATCATTTGAAACACTTCCTTGTTTAACATCCAATCACTGAAATGTATCAAATTTCTCGAATTCCAGTCCGCTATCCAATTGTCTTTCCCTGGTAAATACCTGTGCAACTAAACTGATCTTGTGCTCCAGACAAAATTCCCAAATCTCCTGTGCTATTTCTGCTAATTTGTTTGATCTGCTTCCTACTAACCTGTTTATGTAAATCACAGCTGTTGTATTGTCCATCTTCAACAAAACTGAAGCTCCCTAAAAAATGGGATCTGAAACTCTGCAATGCAAAAAAATCTGCTTTCAACTCTAAACACGTGATATGATCCTCTCTTTCTTTCAAATTCCAGACTCCACCTGTCTCCTGATCTGAACACAACGCTCCCCAACCTAGATTGCTTGCTTGTCTTTCTAATACAAAATCTGGTTTTGTTCCTAAACTCGCTCTTCCATTTCACGCCTGTAAATTTCCTCACCACCATTCCAATTTTTTTTGAGCCTCCAGAGAAATCTTCACTATGTCTCAATACCATTGACCCTTCAAGAGTTCCAATCTTTTCATTCTTTGCAAAGCTTTGTAATGGAGAGGACCTGGAAACACTTCCTGAATAGAAGAAGATGGCAGACCTAATATCCTCGCTATTTTTCTTAATCTGACAGAACCTCTCTTCAAGACAAACCTTATCTCCTTCATTATTTTTAGAATATATTTTCTCTGATAATGAAAGTTGTGTCTTCACCGTGTCTACAACAAAACCCTAAAATTCAACATCCTGACTGGGTTTCAAAATTGATTTGTCCCTCTGTATCACAAAACTCAAAGATTCCAATAAGCTCTTCACCATATCGATCTGAGAAACTAGATGTACCTTGCATTAAATTCATAATCAAAATGTGATCTGAATAAATAAAAAGAGGTACACCTCTCTCTCATAGAAAACCTACCACCGCTCACATTATCTTTGTAAAACATCAAGGGGCCGAAGCTAGACCAAAAGGTAGGCATAAAAACGGATATAACTGGCCCCTCCAGTGGATTTGTAAAAACCTCAGACTGTCTTCTGCAATAGGTATTGAGAAGTAAGCGTCCTTTAGATCTAATTTTACTAACCAATCTACTTCTAACATAACATCCTTGAGAAGATGGATGCCTTCCATCTTCAAATGTCTGTAAGTTACATAATCATTCAAATTTTTTAGATTTCTAACAGGACACCATCCTTTGTCCTTCGTTTCTACCGCAAACAAAAAGTGCTTACAAAACCTACCTCTTCTTCGTAAATCTTTTTTATTGCACCCTTTTCTAACATTGATACAATTTTTCCTTCTATCACCTCCTTTAACTCCCTCTTGAACTCTAGCTCCCTTGGTTCTTGAACCTGTGTTGGCATTATATTGAATTCTATCTGATAACCTGCAATAGTTGTGAGAACCCATGCATCCATTGTAATTTTCTTCCAATTTTTTATAAAACTTCAAACATCCTCCAACTCTTTTGTGGATAAAACCAATGACTTTCTTTGTTCTCACCTGTTCCTGATGAGGATGACTGACCTCTACAACGAGAAGCCCTCGCTTTAGATGACCTTCCTCTTTGAGGCTTAAAGCTTCCACAACTTGCTCCTTGGGTTCCTCCATATGAACCTCTTCCTGCATTTTGGGACTTACAGAAAGTACAGCCAAGAGATTGCCCTCTTCTCCCGGCCCTACCATATAAATTATTTTGGCCAGAAAACACTCTCCTCATTAAGTATTGAGTCTTATCCAATGCAGTAAAGGTTTGAACATATTTACTCTTTACCATCCCCTCTCTAGAGAAGAAAGCCTTAGCTTTTTCGCTATATTCCTTATTGGCCAAATCCACCAACTTTGGATTTATATGCAACAGAACGGTTTTCCTCCTCTGTGTAATCAATACAGCATTTGCATTTCCAAGAAAACATATTGCGTGTTGGCACCATCCTCTTAATAAGTGTATATCCATATCTGAACCTTTAACATAAGATTATTATACCAGATCGAAAATTCTGGCCAATGGTCCTAAGACATCTAAAAGTTTATCTTCGCACTGCTTTAAAGATCTCACCAACCCTTTCCTTGGATCTCATCCCATTTCAAAGAGATAAGTAACTAACTCATTATCCAAGTTTGGTGTCCTTGACACTTTGTCACCAATTACCGGTTGAGAACACTCTGCTCTCATCAATCTACGTTCCTACTTCTCCAGAGGCTTACGAATCCAGTTTTTAATGTACTTGGCTACATGATTCAAGGGCCACCATTCAGAACCACGAGGATGTCTAATCTCTTTAGGGTCGAAACGTTTCTAACCCAAAGGATCTGTCACAGAACCTTTTGAATTATCCCTGCTCCTACAACTGCCTTCAAAATCCTCATTAAACAAATCCTTTTAATCAAGATCTAATATGTACTCATCCAATCCTAATTATCGTTTGCAGGGCTAGCCTGCCCATCTTGTATGTCGCTTAGGGCACCCATTCTTTTTGAGGCGCTTGGGGCTCCTCGTTGTTCATTTTCGCTTTCCAAATTCTTTGTCTTCCTCATACAGTTACCACCTGGACCTCTTGCTGTTCTTTCCTCTCCTACAGAGATTGAAAAATACTCCTCATCTCCATTAACTAGAGCTCTCCTCTTTCCTAATGCTGCCCTAACAGACTCTTGAACCAATTATTTTAACTCCTTAGGTACTAACTCTCAAAACTTACCATCTTGACCATTCTCTTGTAAAACCTGATCTGACATTTCAATACCTAAGCAATTTGTACTAACTTAAATCATTAAAATATCATTTAATATATTAATCTTAAAATTATACCAAAAAAACTCACTATTTCCTCACTATGACTAAGTTTAACCCCTTCACTGCTAGGCCTTTCCCCCCCCCTTGTGCTAAGCCTCATTCAGGCTATTTGGGGTAGTTCGCGCTTAGGCCCCTGTAACTTTTTGACCACATAAGGTATCCTCACCAAATTTGTCTCCTTTTTTTCCAACATCATGGGGATTCTAAAGGTACCCAGGGTGTTTGGATTGCCCTGGAGGGGACCCAAAAATTAGCCAAAATGCATGTACATTTTATTTTTATTTGGAAAAATGGGAAAAAGGGCTACATATTAAAGCGTATGTTTTTTTCCCTGAAAATGGTATC
Source organism: Lissotriton vulgaris (assembly GCF_964263255.1). Lineage (NCBI taxonomy): Eukaryota > Metazoa > Chordata > Amphibia > Caudata > Salamandridae > Lissotriton > Lissotriton vulgaris. Next base: position 660,683,212 of record NC_141689.1, read on the forward strand.
AAAAAAGTGGTTGAGGTGCTAAAATCACCATCTTCCCAGCAAAACATTTTTTACACAACTTTGGCATTTTTCTGGGACATAGCCTAGTTTTACTATTTATTGAGCTTTTCAACCTCTTTCCAGTTAATGGTAGAATTGGGTATAAAATCAATAATGGATCCTGGAAAGCTATACATTTTAGAAAAGTAGATACAATGCTGAAATTAGCAAGGGGTCATTTGTGTAGATACTTCGAGGTTTCTTAATAGAAACAAACTGTTGAATATAGGAACAGTTGAAAGTTAGTTTAAAAAAACAGCCATTTGTGTCAACGTTATTACCTGTAACTTCTTCTAATTATGACAACTGTTTGAAAACAATATACTGTTACATCCGCTGGAACTTTCTGGTTGTGGTGATATATAGGACTTGTAGGTTCACCAAGAACCCGAGGAACCCAGAGCCAATATCTGAGCAGCGTCTTGTAATTATTTTAATTATGTACTGGGTATATAGCAATTAAATTGGGAAAATAAACATATAGAAAAATCAGTATGAAAGACACCTATGTATTTCTGAAATTGGAACAAAAACAAAATATAGAGTTTAGCAACAGTAGATATTTGCACATTTCTGAAATTGTGAGTACCCATCCTAGCATGAATTATAGGTCATTTTTCAAAATTACTTATTTTTTATACATTGTCTTTCATTTGGAAGGCAGAAATGCATCAAAAGTCAATAGGTAATAACAGTTGCTCTACAATTATGTGTTACCCTAAGTCTCCCGATAAAAATGGTACCTCTCTTGTGTCAGTAGACTCAAAACGCCACATGGACACACTTTATTTTTACAGTGAAAATTGACCCTTTTTTTGTAAAGTGCCTAGCTGCAGATTTTGAACCCTAGCTCTGCCGGCAACATGGGAAATATAGCAAACCTATACCTTTTTCAAAACTAGACACCCAGGGGAGTTCAGTATGGGGTGACTTGACTGGTTCTCATCAGGTTCTGTTACCCAGAATCCCTTGCAAACCTAAACATTTGTCAAAAAAACACATTTTCCTCACATCTGTGTGGTGGAAACATCTGGAATCTGGGTGGATCCACAAAGCATTCCCCAATGTCTTCCGAGAAAAATGGTACCTCACTTGTGTGGGTAGGCCCAGTGCCCGCAACAGGAAACGGCCCAAAACACAATGTGGACACACCACATTTTACAGTGAAAACAGACACAATTTTGCAAAGTGCCTAGCTGGTAGATTTTGAACCTTAGCTCTGCCAGCACCTAGGGAAACCTAGCAAACCTATACATTTCTGAAAACTAGTTCTGGAATCTGTGTGGATCCACCCAGGGAAATCCAGGATGGGGTGAATTGTCTGGCTCTCCCCAGGTTGTGCTACCCAGAATCCCTTGCAAACCTCAAAGTTTGTAAAAATGTTTTTAAAAAACACATTTTCCTCAAATTTATGTGGTGGAAAGTTCTAGAATCTGTGTGGATTCACAAAATGTTACTCACCCTGCATTGCACAAAGTCTTCAGAGAAAAATGGTACCTCCCTAGTGTGGGTGGGCCTAGTCCCCGCAACAGGAAACGGCCCAAAACACAACGTGGACACAACACATTTTCACAGAAAAAGCAGACCCTTTTTTTGCAAAGTGCCTAGCTGTAGATTTTGAACCCTAGCTCTGCCGACACCTAGGGAAACCTAGCAAATCTATACATTTTTGAACACTAGACACCGATTGGAATCCAGGACGGGGTGACTTGTCTGGCTCTCACCAGGTTCTGCTACCCAAAATACATTGCAAACCTCAAAATCTGTCAAAAAAACTAATTTTCGTCACATTTCAGTGGTGGAAAGTTCTGGAATATGTGTGGATCCACAAAATTCCACCTAGCCCGCATTCCCCAAAGTCTTCAGAGAAAAGTGGTACCTCATTTGTATGGGTGGGTCAAGTACCTGCGACAGGCAAGGGCCCAAAACCTATTGAGGCAACTTCAAAATTCCCTAACACAAAACAACTTGGTTTTGTAAGGGGGGGTCCCATGAGTTTTTAGCCCCGGGCTCGGCGGCCTTCTAAGAAAATGTACCAAACCCACACATTTCTAAAAAATAGACACCCTGGGGAGTCCAGCAAGGTATGGCTTGTGTGGTTCCCATAACATTTCCTTGCCGATAATCCCCTGCAACCCTCAAATTTAGGTGGAAAAAATAACTTTTTTCTCAAATTTCTATGTGGGAAAGTTCTGGAATCTGCGTAGAGCCACAAATTTCCTTCTACACAATATTACCCCAGGTCTCCCAATGAAAATGGCACATCACTTCCGTGGGTGGGTCAAGTACCCACGACAGGCAAGGGACGATAACCTATTTAGGCGACAACAAAATTACATATCACAACACAACCTGGTTTTGCAAGGGGGGTCCCATGAGTTTTAGGCTCCGGGCTCGGCCGCCACCTACGGAAAGCTAAGAAACCCGCACTTTCTAAAAACGAGACATCCGGGGGAGTCCAGCAAGGTATGGCTTGCATGGGTCCCCCAACATTTCCCTACGCATAAACCCCTGCAAACCTCAAACTTTGTTGAAAAAAACAATTTTTTCTCACATTTCTGTGTGGGAAAGCTGTAGGCTCACTGGGCTGACATAAATTTCCTACCACCCAGCGTTCCCCCAGGTCTCTCTATAAAAATGGTACCTCAATTGTGTGGGTAGGCATAGTGGCTGCAACAGGAAATGGCCCAAATCGTACAGCACGATTGTCATTGCAATGAAATTAAAAAATAGGCCTGGGGAGGTTGGGGAAGCTCTTCCCCACCTCCCCAGGCAAAAATAAAAAAAAGGGAAATCCCTCTGCTGTCTGCAGCAGGGGGATTTCCTGAGCATGTGGTCACGACAGAATGGTTCTGTCATGAGCACACTAGAACCTGTGCTCATGACGGAACCATTCCGTCATGAGCATGGACGGGGTTAATACATTCAACTGTAAAATATTACTAACTACTCTGTTAGACCTGGTACCATTGGCATGAGTCTCCCATACATTTTTCACTGATTGCCTCCTCTGTTTTTGATATGTTTTGCTGGTTTAGATGCTTTGGGCACTGTACCACTGCTATTCAGTGCCACAGTGCAAGTGCTCCCTATTGTAAATCAATGTATTGATTAGTGAATCTATGATTGGCTTATTTGATTTACTTGTCAGACCCTAGTACAGTGAGCCATGTGTGCCCAGGAACTGTAAATCAAATGCTGCTGGTGGGCTTGCAGAACTGGTTGTGCCACCCACAGAAGCAGCTTGTAAAATGTGTCTCAGGCCTGCCATTGCAGAGCTTGTGTGCAGCCTGCGACTGCCATGTCGACTTGGCAAGTGCACCCACTTGCCAGTCCCCAAACCTTCCCTTTTCTACATATCAGACACCCCTAAGGTAGGCCCTAGGGCAGGGGGCATTGTATGTAAAAGGTAGGTCATGCTCTGATGTGTGTGGCATGACCTGATACTGAATTACAGCCTATTTTGTTGTTCACTATTGCATGGCTACCTGTACCCATAGGCCAGAATGGGCAGTATGATCATAACATCTTCTAATCCTAACTGACCCAGGCAACATTGTAGAAATTTGAGTTTAGTATGCCTTAACTCAGAACGATAAAATACATCTTTTAGTGAAGTTGGTTTTAACATTCTGTGTTTGAAAATACCACTTTTAGAAAATAGGTATATTCTTGCCTTACCATCCAGCCTGCCTCTGCTAGCTTGTGTATTGTATGTCTGGTTTTGTGAGTGACAGGGGCTGGAGGGCTCCAGGAGTCAGGGTGAGTCAGCAAAAGGCTGAATAGACCTATCTGCATATAGAGTGGTAGGAAGAGTAGCACTTGGGCCTGAATAGGACTGTGCCTGCCTTCCACAATGCTGGCTCCACCTCCTGTGATTTCTCTGAGGACCCTGGCCCACACCAACAAAGGAAAAGGTGTGCACTCGCACGATGCACCCAGAACTGATTTGGACTAATTACAGGACTCTCTGCCTTCGGAGAACAAAGAGAATAGTAGTAGAAATATGGGGGGCCAAGACCCCAAGACTTTAGATCACTTCTGGAACAACAGGACACACCTTAACCAAGGAGAAGAACTAAGGAAACTGCTGGAGTTTGGACTGCCCCTCTGCCAGTGTGCTGTTTGCTGGGTTGGCCTGCAGTGGTGTCTTCATTGCCAAGGAAAGGAGAAGGAACTTTTAAGGAACTTTCATCATCTTGCAGAATATTTCTCCAAGGTTTGAACTTGTGTTTGCCTCCTGCTGAAGTCTCATGGCTACAAAACTTCACCATAGCTCCCCTCTGAATTTCCTTGCTGGGAATTCTGTCTGCAGAAGCCTGCTTGTCATTGGGAACTGGAAGTGCGACTCAACGAAAAGAAGAATGTCACAGTCACAGCTGCTGCCGTCGCATCGCGGAGAAGCGTGTCTTCGTCGCAGCTGTTTGCCGTTGCCTCACCAGTGATGGAGCAAGGTTTCGCACATAAAGCTCCTCGAAATAAACTGTAATACACTAATAAACATGTTTTGTCTTATTAACAATGCAAAACACGACATTTCTAGTAAGCTGGGGAAGCTTGCATATGTTCTTTTACTAACCGTAACTCAAAAGCATTAAAATGGCCGCCCCAACGCAGGAACTTTTCTGCGCATGTGTCTGTCACACTCACGTGACAATACGTATTCTCTCTGCTTGGTGGGAAATTCTTGCTTCTGCGCACTAGAACTAAGATGGCTACTCTGTGTCTTAACGTGCTAAAGCTTGCAATGCTGCTTTTACTAAGTTGTTCGTTCTGCTTAATTCTTAATGCTGTAATTAAAATAATGTAATGGGAATAGAGTAGAGATAAGTGGTATACAGTGCATTCATTTATTCTATGTTCTAAAACTGTTTTTCTTTGACTTTGTTATTAGCTCGTGTTTGTCCAATCAAAATACATTGTTGCTCCATCTTGGGTCCCGCACCTGCGCATGCAGTACATTTCCAAGAGTCCACAAGCCATGGCATTGAACGAGTGCCAGTGACAGTCTGACAAGAAGATGCGCCTGGGAAAATTAACTTTTACCCTCTGAGTAAGACAACTTACCAATATTCGTATACATTGTATTTGTCGTTGAAGCAACCATTGTTGGGTGGAATAAAAGTGCATGGGAAAATAAAATCATGGGAGAAAACTTCAATTTGAATAATTTAACAAAATGACCTCATAACTGGTATGGTGTGATGACCTCTTCTCGTCTTTTGACCAATCAAATTGGGGGAATTCCCTTTTTTGCAACATTGGGGGGTGGTACACTGCCCTGGAAAAGGGTATATCTAAGGTAGGCTTAGCCAGTTAGATTGTCCGACTTGTCCGAATAGCTGACCTGTCACTGACCCAATGCACTCAATAGGCGATTGAGAGCAGAGGTGCTGGCGGAGCACTCTGTCAAAAGATTCGATAACCCAATTGGGGTTCGGGGAAGGAGATCGATAACTCAATCAGAGTTCCTAAGGGAGAAGATTCGCTAACCTAATCGTGGTCCGACTGTTAGCTGCAGAGAGTGTTGTGACGCTGGTGTTGCACTTTAGCTGTGGGTGCCGGTCCTGACCTGCGGTGGTCCTGTCCGGATCCAATTTGATATGTACTTACCCTGGTTCTGGTCTGCACCTGTTCTATCCTGTTGGGACCTGCACTTTCGGGGTCCTGTCCTTTATCCCAGCCCGTGACCAGGGTTGGTCTTCACACCATTTAAGGTAAATATAAAGCTGAGCGAGATATGTCATTGTGCTGTTTCCCTCTTCTTACCCTACCTATGTTTCAATGCTTAAAGAACGTTTTATGATATTTTCACATCATCTTGCTTTGATTATATTCTTTCTAATTGAATCAAGCTCCGATTAATCTAGTATGGACAATGAGATTTAAAGAATTATTTAGATAAAGCGTATAAATCTTTCCCGAGTCTGTGGTTATTTTATGAGTGCAAATGTATAATGCTACCTATTTTCTTGCTAACGCCCTTGATCCCTTAGAACTTTAGGTACCGGTGACAAGGATTGGTAAGTCAAGGTATATGTCCTAAAAGGTTACAAAAATAAATCACTGGTATTGCGTAGGTTTACCTGTTCAAAGTGTGTAAATGTTTATGGGCCCAGGTGAGTATGGTAAAATTCTGGGCAGGTGAACCCGTGCTCTAGCAGTATTTTTGGTCGCAGTTTGATGGTTAGGGTTTAGTTAAGATAGGTAGTTAGTCGTGCATTGATTATTCTTGAAACTGCATTGAAGTTATGTATTAATCAAAACCCATTTGTATTGTTCTATGTTTTTTTTGTAATGCCCGGGGGCAGAATAGCGGGTGGTAAACGGAAGCCACTTTGCATTGAGGTCACTTGCCTGAGGAAGTAAGCGCATGGTTAGGTAAAACTGGAAGCACTGATTAGGGACTTTCTGTATAAATGTGTGAATAAATTATAGCAAAGGATTTCGATGGTGAAAATTTGGCCTTATATCACCTAGAAAGGGTAAGCCCGAGGGAGTAACAGGTTCTCTAATGCTTGTATGAAGAGTAGGCGGAAGGGATCTACTCGCAGTGTATGAAGAGTAAGCGGAAGGGATTTACTTGCAGTAAAAGAAATCATCTTTCCTTTGAATTTAGTCACTTAGGCACAGTGGCAAATGTTTTTACGTTGTTAAATAATACGTTTTGCATTTAAAGTGAAAAGAAATAAGTTCTCCTATTACCTCGCAAAAGGGGGAGTCATTTGCGGAGCTGCGCTGACATCATTCAGAGCCACGCTGTTATTGGTTGAGACAGCGGGTGTGTAGCTGATGTAATTGTAAAGGAGGGGTGAGTGCAGGAGCATGGGAACTTGTCTCACGAGAAACACCGCGCAGTGATTGGTCAAAAGTAATTTGAATTCAAATCACTGATTGGTTCTCGAAAAAAAGAAACACGCTGGTATTGGTGAAGTATTTAGCAAACAATTGAGTGTAGATGAATATTGAATTTATTGGTACAAAGTATATGTGGCATTTAGATCCAACAGTTATAGGAAATAGACCTGATAGGAGGTGCTTAGGTTTTGCGCACGACCAGTACATAAGGGGAAGACCTTATAACATGTACGGAGGAGAAAGGAAAAGGTCACTATTCAAAAGAATTAAGAATTTCTTTAAAAAAGACAAAACGCTTAAAACTAGAGAAGGGATTATTATTCCTTCACCAAATATGCCTGCATCATACATGATGGTAGAAAGGGGATACCACACCTGCGTGTGGTTAGATAATTGGACAGAGTACACACAAGATGATGGTGTTTTGGCAATTCCAGAACTTGGTGCCTTTAATGGTAGGGTTTTGTACAATTTGAGAACACTCATGAATGAATTAGATCCCAGACTCAGTAACTCAGTATGAAGCATTGGAGGAATGGGAGACTGAGGCTTTTGAGCGAGATGGACCCAGAAGTGACAGAAATTGGAGTAAATTTTATCCCAGATTTCCAAAAGAGACAAGAGATAAACAAATGAAGAAATGGAGACAGTCTACGTTAGATGAAGGATTATATCCTGTAAGGACTTTAGAGGAAGCGTCAGGAGCAAATGCACAGAGAAAACGAAAAATGTAATGATTAGTGGTGAATCAGATGATGACTATTTCGAGTATTTGCTAATGAAAAGTCCGCCACCTTATCATGAAGAAGCAAATAGATTTAACCCTAGCGCCCCGTTCTTAAAACCACCTTTGGTTCCGCAAGTAGTGCATGAAACTTCGTTATAAAAAGTGATACAGGAAAGAGAACGAGAAGCCATAAATAAACAGAAAAGGGAATTAATTCACAACATTTCACAGTTATATATGTGTCCTGAAGCCTTAACCATTCCGGTAAGCATAGGTCCCGTTGTTCAATTATATGGAGAAAAACAGTCCTGTCCCAAACCTCCTGTTTTGACTACACCTGTAGTGCAAACTAGAAAAGAACCCTTGATAGTTGATGATCAAGCAAGTGAATGTGAGTCAGTGATTTCCTTGATGGATTTACTTATAAGGGAACCAGTGGATGATTCAGTCAGGAAAAACACTCCTGGAACTTCTAGAGAGGTACGGATGAAAATATCCTCAGGTACCAGAAGTGATACTGTAGTAACCCCAGAAGAAATAGAGAGATGGTCCCGGGAAATAGAAAAACCAAAATCACAGCCGAAAGTATTGGATATTTTTAAATTAAGAGTTGAATTAGAAGAAATGATGGATGGAAATGTGGGTTTAGATAGGTTAAACACCCTCAATGAAGACAAACGGTTGTTTATATGTCGAAGCATCACTCGCAATACTAAAACATTTCATGAAAAATTATTGAGTTTGGCTCCTGAAATGGGAATTAATATTGGAAAATCTAAAGCTTTACAGAAACCTTACCGAGCTGAATTTTCTGACAAAGATTTAGAAACATGAATGTGTCAGGACGTAAAGTGCAGATCAAGGAGTTACTGTCATTATTACAGAAGTGGGATGATTTAGACAGATGGAAAGCTAGATGGGCAAAGAAAAAGGAGGATGCCCAAGAAAAAAATACTGCAAATGAATATTTATTTAAGGAATCAGAAAAAGTGGAAAGGTTGTGCCCGATGAGAGAAGTGCCTGGAGGAGGTTATGGGCTTGTTCCATGGTCCGACAAGATATTTTGTCATTTACGAACAATTTCCCGAAACTCTGAGAGAAACTGTAGAGTGATACAGGCAGGTTGAAAGATTTGTAAAGGTCTCAAAAGGGCTGCTAAAAGATTTAGATGGGTTATTTGACATTGTGGTTCCTGTAGATCTATGAACAGAATGTAAGATAACGGTTGATTGGCCTAATGATGAGTACCCTAGAGACCCGAAGACAGGAGCCCCATTAGATGAAGTTATAAAAAAATATAATCAAGTAATACTGTACTTAAAAGGAAAGGTACCCCCAAAGGAAACTGACAGGACAAGGATAGACAGAACTACCCAAAATAAAGATAAATCAGTACATGCATATTATGAACGCCTTTTACAGGTATTCAAGCAGTACAGTGTGTTGGAAAGCATTGACACAAAAGACATGACCTTTTATTTATCGGTTTGTGTCAGGGTTGAAACCAGAAATTTTGCAAATGATTAAAGATCATAAAATCTGTTGGCAGTTCAAGCTGATAGATGAAATACTTAAGTATGCAAAATATTGTGGGGATGAAATTGACAATAAACGAAAGAATTTAGAAGAAAAGGTAATGTGGGCACAAGTAAAATTAGCAGAGCAACAGGAACTTCAGTTAAATCAATTGAAAAATAAACAGAATGAAGGAGAAGGAAATGGGGGTAAACCAAGAGGTAGAATGAACAGAGAGGAGGCCAAGAAGAAATTTCCTTGTTAAGGGTGTGGATAAATGGGGCACTGGATGTAAAGCTGTATTGAGTAACCCTGTACAAAACGATAATGTGAATCCACAGACGCAGAATGGGATGTCAAAGAAGCTACAGCAACAGGTAATACAGAACCAGTTACCACTTGCACCTATGCCAGATTCCGGGAGCCAAGCAAATTACAAAGTGGATACCACAAATTGGGAGGGAAGTGGAAGGTGAGACACAGTGACCCTCGCTGACTCCTGCCTAAAGCTGCCTGGTATCGTCTGCATTGCGCTGCTGACCTCATTCAGCGCTTGAACGTGCTTGTAGCATTGTAGTATTGCTTGCATTGCGCTGCTGTCCTCATTAAGCGCTTGAACGTGCCTGTAGCATTGTTGTATGGTTTGCATTAGCATCATCTCATTATTGACGTGCCTGTTTGTTAGCTCGACTGTGCCTGCATTTGTTCATTCATTCTGATTGCAAGTGTTAATAACCTCATCACTTTCCCCCAACCCGGTCTGCACTCGCGTTGTAGCCGCCATTTTCTGTGTTGTTGTTGTTTTGCCCTGAGCCCGCCCCCTCCACCACGCACCCGCCTCCCAGCTGCTCCTCCCTCGCCCCTCCCCCCGCCCCACCCACTTATGACAGATGCTTTAGCGTGCAGCGTTCACGCGCAGCGGTCGCGCCCCAGTTGCGCCGAAGGTGTGCCAAAGGTAAGCCCGTCTACGCCCGGCCGCGCCTGGACCGCGCCCAGCACCAGACCCCCTGGCCCCCGTACCACCCACCCCTCCCGCATTACATACGATGCCACCACCCTCTTAGCCCTTAACCCCGGCCGACCCCCCAACTGCGCCCAAGCCGCTCCTGGACACACCCATGGACCCTTCTCTTGCAACTCCTGCAAGTTCGACGCCACCAAGAACAACTCCTCATCCATGAACACAAAACAGATATCTGACACCAACCACCTACAATGCATCCTGCTCAACACCGGCTCGATCCACAGACATGCCATCGACCTTTGGAATCTACTAGACACCATCTCTCCCGACGTCGCCTTCCTAACAGAAACATGGATGAACGCCTCATCAGCCCCAGACATCACCATTGCCATCCCGGACGGTTACAAGATTATCTGTAAGGACCGCACCAAACAAACAGGAGGAGGCATCGCTATCGTCCATAAGAATTCCATCCGCATCTCAACCAGCTCAGACGCCAACCTTACCAGCGCCGAACACCTTCACTTCCAGATCCACACTGACCCCAAGACCACACTCAGAGGCACCCTCCTCTACCGGCCTTCAGGACCCCGTGCACAATTCAGTGATGACATCACTGACTTTATCACCCCACACGCCCTCCCCTCCGAGGAATACATTCTATTGGGAGACCTCAATTTTTACCTGGAAAAGAGCAATGACAGCAACGCCACCACCCTTCTGGACAATCTTGCCAACCTCGGACTCAAACAACTTGTCAATACCTCCACCCACAATGCAGGTCACACACTTGACCCTATCTTCACCTCCAGCAAACATGTCTCCTTCAGTCACACCACAGCTCTCCATTGGACGGACCACAGCTGCGTTCACTTTATCTACAAAAAGACCACAACCCACAACCATCCTCAACCTACTCTGCGAAGAAACTGGAACAAAATCACCATCGACCAGATCTCCTCATCGCTTCTTCAAAACTCCCCTGCCCACTCCTCAAACCCCAACCAAGCAGCCATTAACCTCACCCAATGGCTAACCAACAGCGCCGACAACCTAGCACCGTTGAAAAAACGTCTAATCAGACTAGGCAGCAAAAACGCCTCCTGGTTCAACGATGATCTTAAGAAATCCAAGAAACTGTGGGGCATATTATCAAGGGGGTTTATCTCCGCTTTTTTGGCTTTAAAAGCCAAGAAAGCGGAGATAAAATTATCTCCCTATTATCAAGCTGTCGCTAACACCAGTTAGTGACAGCTAATAGGAGATAGCGACCATCTTGGGCCTTGCTTTGCATGTCAGTGATATTTATCACTAATGACATGCAAAGTGGGCGTGCCAAGATGTTAGCGACTGGAAACAGTCCCTAACATCGCTATCTCCTATTACCAACTTTTGGAGATATTCGCGCTAAGCGCGAATATCTCCAAAAGCTAACACCTGCCCTGAGCAGTTCTTAGCCATGTTATCCAATGGGAGGTGGATAACATGGCTAAGAGCATTTGCTCGATAATGCATGAATATCGCTGACTTTTCAGCGATATTCATGCATTTCGGCTGTTTTTTATCGCATTTGCGATAAACCTTGTTAATAGCAAGGTTTATCTGCGATAAAAATCGCCGATGTGCGGCGATAATTTTTGTCTCTAAACAAGTTAGAGACAAAAATTATCGCTAGTTGTTGGTAATATGCCCCTCTGTCCCTCCCTCGAGAAGGCCTGGAAAAAAGACCCAAACACCAGCACCAGGGACGCCTTCAAAAACGCCACCCGCATACATCACCAACTAATCCGATCTGCCAAGAAAGCCGCATTCAAAGACCGACTAGATAACAACGCCCACAACAGCAAGGAATTATTCAACATCGTCAAAGAATTTACCAACCCCTCAGCCAACTCCAACAACATCACCCCCTCTCAAGCCCTTTGCGACTCCCTAGCTTCATTCTTCCACAACAAAATCGCAGACATCCACAACAGCTTCGACAACCAACCCGGAGCAAACCCATCCAACGTTCTGCAGTACGTTCACCCCCCTTGAACATCCTTAATGACTGGAACCCAATCTCCACTGAGGACACCATCCGCCTGATGAACTCCATCCACTCAGGATCCCCCACAGACCCATGCCCTCACCACATCTTCAACAAAGCAGACTCCATCATAGCACCACATCTCCGAGACGTCATCAACTGCTCCCTCAACTCCGCCACCTTCCCGGAAAGCTGGAAACACGCAGAACTCAGCGCCCTTCTGAAAAAACCCACAGCTGACCCCACCGAACTCAAAAACTACCGCCCCATCTCGCTCCTTCCATTTCCGGCCAAAGTCATCGAGAAAGCTGTCAACAACCAGCTCGCCGCCTTCCTCGAAACCAACAAATCCCTCGACTCCTCACAGTCCGGCTCCCGAGCCAAACACAGCACTGAGACCGCCCTCATCGCAGCAACAGACGACATTCGAACTCTACTGGACAATGGAGACACAGTCGCCCTCATCCTCCTCGACCTCTCCGCAGCCTTCGACACAGTCTGTCATAGCACCCTATTACAACGCCTCAGAAACATCGGAATCCAAGGAAAAGCACTGGAATGGATCACCTCGTTCCTCACCGGAAGAACTCAGAGAGTCCGCCTCCCACCATTCAAATCAGAGGCCTCTGGAGTCATTTGCGGCGTGCCACAAGGATCTTCACTAAGCCCCACCCTCTTCAACGTATACATGAGCCCCCTCGCGGCCATCGCACGCCAACACAACCTCAACATCATCTCCTACGCTGATGACACTCAACTGATCCTCTCACTCACCAATGACCCGAACACCGCCAAAACCAACCTACATGAAGGAATGAAAAAAGTAGCCGAGTGGATGAAGCACAGCCGTCTGAAACTGAACTCAGACAAAACAGAAGTCCTTATCTTAGGTACCTCCCCCTCTGCCTGGGATGACTCTTGGTGGCCAGAGGCCCTTGGAAAAGCACCCATCCCGACGGACCACGCACGAAACCTGGGCGTCATCCTGGACTCCTCACTCTCAATGAACAGACAAGTCAACGCCGTTTCATCATCTTGCTTCAACATTCTTCGCATGCTCAAAAAAACATTTCGCTGGATCCCCACCGAAACTAGAAAAACGGTCACCGACGCACTGGTCACGAGCCGCCTGGACTACGGAAACACCCTATACACCGGTACCACCGCAAAACTCCAGAAAAAACTCCAACGCATCCAGAACGCTTCAGCCAGACTCATACTAGACATGCCGCGTAAAGACCACATCTCTGGTCACCTGAAAAACCTCCACTGGCTCCCCGTCAATAAGAGGATTACATTCCGCCTCCTAACCCACACACACAAAGCACTCTACGAACTTGGACCCGAATGCCTCAACACACGACTTTCCTTCTACACCCCTTCCCGCCAGCTACGATCCTCCAACCAAGCCCTTGCTACTGTACCTCGCATCAACAAAACCACCATGGGAGGAAGATCCTTCTCCTACCTGGCAGCTAAAACCTGGAACTCACTCCCCACTCACCTTCGCCTCACTCAGAACCACCTAGCATCAGAAAGCAACTTAAAACTTGGATATTCGACAAGTAATTCCCCACCCTTCTTCAAGCGCCTTGAGACCCTCTGGGTATGTAGCGCGCTATATAAATTATTTGACTTGACTTGACTTGACATCACAATTTCTTTTGAGTGACGCATTTTTTGAGGAAGATAGTTACTGAAGGTGCATGAGACGAGAAGTACTGACGTGGCGCATCCTTTCCGGTAGATCAGTCAGGTCATACTTTGAAGGAAAAGTTGAGGGAAATGATGTTACTTTTTTGTTGGATACCGGCGCTACCCGTTCTACTGTGAGAACATCAGACGTTCCAAACCTACCCCTCTCGGGAGAAGCGATCCAAGTAGTGGGCATTTCTAATAAACAAATTAGTACCCCTGTTACAGAACCCATGGAAATCAGAATAGGTAATTTAAAAGAAATGCACAGGTTCGTAGTGTGCGACTACAGTCCAGTAAACCTATTTGGTAGGGACTTGCTGTGCAAAATGAATTGCATAATCTTTGGCACCCCAGGTGGTGTTGAAATTCATACTCTGATGAAGATGGAGTTTATAGAATAATTTTGGCCAAACAAGAAACAGAAATTAAAAAGGTGCTAGTAGAAGACCTCCCAAAAGAATTGCAGCACACAGTGAATCCTGAAGTGTGGGATTTCACTGGGAAAGATGTAAGATTAATGGCAAATTTTGACCCGGTAAAAGTGACAGTGAAAGAAGGTGCAGTTTACCCAAACATTCCACAATACAAAATGAGCCCAGAAATAAAAGCAGGTGTTGCAGCAGAAATAAAACGTTTGTTTGAACAAGGCATTTTACAAGAGATAATGAGCAGTCCATGAAATTCTCCAATAATTGGCATAAAGAAACCGAGCGGGAAGTATAGGGTCATACAAGACCTTCGCAAAAATTAATAAAATTGTTGTCCAGTTGTGCCAAATCCTGCTATGATTCTGTATCAGATACCCTGGGGAGCCGGATGGTTCACGGTAATAGATCTGTGCCATGGATTTTTATCCATACCATTACATCCAGATAGCAAATATCTTTTCTCGTTCAAATTCGACGACCATGTCTACGTTTGGAACTGTGTCCCTCAGGGATACACAGAGAGTCCATCAATTTTCATTCAGATATCTTGAATCTCTGGTCTTGCCCGGACAGTCTGTCTTGGTGCAATATATAGACGACCTGTTGGTGGCGTCTCTGACTCGAAATGATTGTGTTGTTTATACCATTGCATTGTTGAATCATTTGCCAGAAGGAGGGCATAAAGTATCACCTGAGAAATTGCAATTCTGCACCACATCAGTAAAATATCTGGGGCACCAGATAGAAAGAGTTGTTAGGAGAGTTACCTCTGAAAGAATCAAAGTAATCAGAAACATGAATCTACCTCAGACACAGAAAGAAATCAGAATGTTTCTTGGAGTTGTAGGTTACTGCAGGCTGTAGATTGTGGTATTTGCAGTCCTAGCTAAACCTCTGATACAGATGACAACGAAAAGATCAAAAGACCCAGTAGAGTGGGATGACGAATGCATGACTGCCTTTTTGAAGCTGCGAGATTGCCTTTGCTCAGCTACAGCCTTAGGGATGCCTGATTATTCAAAAGAATTTGCATTATTCTGTGATGCACGCAACAACTGTGAACTGTCTGTTCTAACCCAAACTCATGGTTTAATGAGACGTCCTGTGGCATATTTTTCATCCACGCTAGATCCAGTGGCATCTGCATTGCCAGGTTTTCTGAAAGCAGTAGCTGCAACCTGCATGAGTCTTGAGCAAGGTGAATCCATCATTATGGAACACCCTGTAACCGTGCATGTTCCACATTCAGTGGTGATTCTGTTAACAAGAACACACTCTCAATATTTTACTCCTAGTCAGCTGACTAAGTATGAGCACATTCTTCTGGGTGCAGGGAATGTGACCATTGCCAGATGCACTGTTTTAAATCCAGCTACACTGTTACCTGATTCACACTTCGCAGAAGTGAAAGGGGAAGCCGAGCATGATTGCATCAACCTCGCAGAATATAGTACAAAGCCCCGACCAGACATAAGAGAAGAGCCATTGTTGACATTTGAATATGAGCTGTTTGTAGATGGCTCGTGCATGAGACACAAGGACGGAGGATTAAGTGCTGCTTATGCTGTGTGTACTTTGTGGGGTCCAGTGGAAGCATCCTATTTACCTGGTGTCAAGTCTGCACAAGTAGCCGAATTAGTTGCATTGACAAGAGCCTGCAAATTTGGGAACAATTTGAAAGCAACCATATACACTGACAGTCAGTATGGTTACAGTGTTGTGCATGACTTTGGCCAACTATGGATGCAAAGGGAGTTTCTGACTTTCAGGTACTCCTATTAAAAATTGACATTATGTAAAAGACTTACTAGAAGCAATTCAATTGCCAAAAGAAGTGGCTGTGGTCAAGTGTGCTGCTCACCAATCTGGAAATGACAAAGTGACAGCAGGTAACCGATATGCTGACCAACTAACCCAGAATTGTGCCAAACATAGGATGGCAATAAATAAGAAAATCGATGCACGTGGAAACAGCTGCCAACTTATGTTGCTTGAAAGAGTGAAAACATGGGAAGTAGTGAGAGATTTGCAAAATGAGGCAGAAATGAAGGGAAAAGGAAGAGTGGGAGAAAATAGGTTGTCAGAGAAGGGCTGAGGAAGGTGTTATTGTTTACCTTGATGGGAGACCTGTGTTACCAGATTGTGTGCTTGCTCTTATGGCTAGAATGTATCATGGAAGCTCACATATAGGTAGAGACGTGATAATAAGACAATTCAGACAGAGTTGGTTCAATGCGAGATTCAGGAATGTAGCAGAGAGTCTTTGCCAGAGGTGTATAACATGTCAACGAATGAATCCTGGTAAGAGAACTGTGGTGTTGCCAGGAAAGATTGGAAAGGCAGAGGGTCCCTTCATACAACTCCAGATTGATTTCATCCAATTACCCCCTTGCCGAGGACTGAAGTACGTCCTTGTCATTGTCTACCTGTTTTCAAAATGGGTGGAAGCCTACCCTACATGCAGAAATGATAACATCACTGTAGCTAAGTTACTACTGAGGGAACTCATACCACGTTTCGGTTTTCCAGTAACAATTGAATCAGACCAAGGGTCTCATTTTAATAATGAAATAATTTGTCTGATCTGTGAAGCATTCCAAATTGAGCAAAAACTGAACTGTGAATACCGCCCAGAGGCTTCTGGAGTGGTAGAACAACGGAATGGCACAATCAAGTACCGATTGGGAAAGACGTATGAATCTACCCGATTGGGGTGGCCTGATGTTTTTTACCTCTTGTTCTGATGGGACTCAGAAGCATTCCAGACAGAAACACAGGCTTGAGTCCCCATGAAATACTCGAGGGTAGAGCAATGAGGCAGGCATGGGTACCAGGACACAGGCTGATAAATATATCTGATGATTTAGTGCTTGAATACTGCAAAGAACTGGCTGACCAAGTGTTTTCTATCTCTCACCAGGTTGGGGAAGACGCTGTTGCCAGACAATCAACTTCAGCACATGACCTAAATCCAGGTGAATGGGTAGTGATAAAAGAACATACTCGAGAATCTTGCCTAGCACCAAGGTAGGGAGAGCCACATCAAGTGATTTTGAGCAGGGGAATTCCAAACTGGATCCACATGAGTCACACCAAGAGGGTGACCGAACCTGATGAAATAGAGGCTGAAGGTTACACAGCTGAGGGGTCTCAAAAAGTTGATCCCGAAGTAGTTGTTGAGGAACAACCGAGCACCAGTCAGGATGAATGGATTCCAGTAGTCGACATACCTGTAGATTTTGTGAGAACCAGAAGTCAAACCTACTTAGATAGACAGAGTGATAGTGAAGATGAGACAGGAATAGAAGAAGGTACTCAGATCATAGAAATCCAAGTCAAAAGTGATTCTGAGGAGGATCAGATAAGGAAAGATCGATGTACTCAGACATTTGAAACTCCAGCCAGTACTCAAGAGTCTGAGGAAGGAAAGATAGGTATTAGTGTGAAAGCTCAGGCAGAAGACAATCAAGAAATCCAAAGACCCGAGCAGGACCAGATAGGGGTAGGAAACGTGTTCAGGAAGAAGAAGGCGAACAAAGTCAAAGTCAAGTACAGCAAACTCCTGAACAAGACCAGATTAGTATCCAGGTAGACAAAACAAAAATAAGACCTGGACCAAGTAATATAGAGAGGGATTCAGAAGTTGACAGAGAACAAGTAGTGCCACAACTGGACGAAAATAAAAGAGCATTTGAAGAAAGTCACAGCACAGTGCCAGTTAAAATACTCTGAAAAGGAGATAAGTGGCCTGGTTTTGTCAAAAGACTGAAATTTCGCCTTAAAACAATAAATGAAGAACAAGAGCAAGTAAATGAAATATCATGCCAAGCTGGACTGTCCACAGAGCAACCCAGAAGGAGAAGTCCACATTTGAAAAGACTGAATAACAAGTTCAAAGGACCTGAGTGGACCTATATCATACTTGAAGATTTCGAAAATCTAGAACTGAGTAATGACGAACTGATTGTTGATCAGACTGACGAAGAAGTGAGACCAGCTTGAGAAAAGAGACACAGGTTAAAATCAGTGGAAAAGTTACAAAAAGGGGATAACATCTCCTTAGTCGAAAATGGATGATTACAATGTTAACGGAAGACCGAAAAGAAATTGTCTAAAGACATGTTGTAGAATATGCACTTGTAGTATAGTGTTAGTGATTATAGTATGGTTTGGATTGGTATTAGCTATACCTTACCTAATGACCAAAGAAATGCAGAATGACACTAATATACCTGAGCAAGTAGATTCACTTAAGACAATAGATACACATACACATGAGAAAGCAGTTAGTCGTAGTGATTGCTACGTGTGAATGAAGTTGCCCACGTCAGTAGCAGAAGGGGTCACTTACCATCACTTACCTCTGACCTATGATATTTCATGTAGTATTTTAGCTAGTCTGTTTTATAGAACTGGAAAATTACAATATTAATATTCTAATTTTGATGTAATCTTTTCTAAAGTTCCTTTACGTAGAAATCTAAATCGTATTTCTAGTACTAGAGACTCCACTTACTTCATGGGAGATTATTTTCTAACAGTAGGATCAATAGATTTAGCCAAAGCTCACAAAGAAATTCTAACATGTACATTACAAGAGAAAGAAAAGATGTTTTTAGATTTAGTCAAGAAAGGGAGACAGGATTTCCATAGAAAAGCCACTGATCATAAACAAAAAATTCCTAAATGGGCTTAAAATAAAGAGTTTACCTCTAATGGCAAGACTCAAGCTGCTATGTTGCTGGATTTCGAAAAGAAAGGGAAACTCTGTCTCCATAGGGAGAAAACAGATTATTATAACAATATATTCATTGGTTCCAGTGAATGTGAACACAATTTCAAAGTTATTGGGGTTTCAAAGATGGAACCGAACCAGTTTATCCTGAAATTCATTACATTTGTGGGAACAAGGTCTATTTTAAATTGCCTGATCACTGGTATGGGAGTTGCTATTTTGGAATAGTATTCCCAAAAGTGTACCGCGTAGAGAAAATCCCTGGAAGCAATGAAGAAACTAATGGATTAACTCGTAGTAAAAGAGCATCATTTGCTGAAATTGTAGGTGACATATTTAGTGCAATAATACCTTCAGTGGGAGTGGTTCTGCATACTCAAAGAATATGCAAATTGTCAACAGTGGTAGATCGCTTATTGACTGACACTGCTAGTGGATTTTTGATGATCAATACAGAATTGGTTGCGGTAAGATGAATGGTTTCACAAAATCGACTTGCTCTTGACATATTATTGGCAAAAGAGGGTGTTGTCTGTAGAATGCTGAAGACGCAACATTGTTGCACTTACTTTCCAGACGAAAGCGTAGAAATTAAAAGGTACGCGAGAAATATTACCAATTTGAGAGAAGAATTGAAACCACTGAAGGTTGACAGTGCATGGAAGAGACTAATTAGTGGTCTCTCCTCAATTGGTAGTTAGTTCACTAACGTAGGAAAGAGTTTTGTAGGTAAAATACTGATGCCAATGGTGGGAGTAGCTACTGATTTTAGGGATAATCATTTGTTGCAAATGTCGCAAACATTAAAAGACATATAAGGTAAATCAGAGAGGAAAGAAAAGAAACTTCAGTGAAATTGAGCTTCAATAAATAAATGAGGATTTTTACAAGAAAATGAAAAGCTTCCACATGAATAATGGGGAAAAGCCTAAAAGAGTGTTTGAAGAAATAGAAATGAGTAAATGTTGAAAAGTTGGCATCTGTTTCTGATGATATAAAATATCATCAAAGAGGGGATTGATGGAGCAAGGTTTTTCTCGTAAAGTGCCTTGCTTGGGCTCAGTCCTCTCGAAATAAACTCTAATACACTAATAAACATGTTTCGTCTCATTAACAATGCAAAACACGACATTTCTAGTAAGCTGGGGAAGCTTGCGTATGTGCTTTTACTAACCGTAACTCAAAAGCATTAAAATGGCCGCCGCAACGCAGGAACCTTTCTGCGCATGCGTCTGTCACACTCACGTGACATAATGTATTCTCTCTGCTTGGTGGGAAATTCTTGCATCTGCGCACTAGAACTAAGATGGCTAATCTGTGTCTTAACGTGCTAAAGCTTGCAATGCTGCTTTTACTAAGTTGTTCATTCTGCTTAATCCTTAATGCTGTAATTAAAATAAAGTAATGGGAACAGAGTAGAAATGAATCGTATACAGTGCATTCATTTATTCTATGTTCTAAAACAGTTTTTCTTGACTTTGTTATTAGCTCGTGTTTGTCCAATCAAAATGCATTGTTGCTCCATCTTGGGTCCCGCAACTGTGCATGCTCTACATTTCCAAGAGTCAACAAGCCATGGCATTGAATGAGTGTCAGTGACAGCCTGACTGGATGATGCGCCTGGGAAAATGAACTTTTACCCTCTGAGGAAGACAACTTACTAATATTCGTATACATTGTATTTGTTATTGAAGCAACCATTGTTGGGTGGAATAAAAGTGCATGGGGAAAATAAAATCAAGAGAGGGAACTTCAATTTGAATAATTTAACAAAATGATCTTGTGAGACCTGGCATCTTTGGCGTGGTTTCCCCTGTCTTTTTGCCTCTACCTCCTGTATTTTTGATGCTGTGCTGGATTTCGTTTTTTCTGGTTTAGATGCTTTGGACACCCTGCCACTGCTGATAGTGTAAGTGCTCCCTGTGTAAATTGTTATTATGATTTGATATACATGATTGGCATATTTGTATCACCAAGAAGTCCCTAGTAAAGTGCACTGGGTGTGCAAGGGCTGGTGATGACAAATGCTACTAGTGGGCCCACATTGCAAAAAAACCAGTTGATGGACAGAATGTAGAACAATGTCATACATTCACCCCAGTACAAGGATCTGGGCCTAAATCCATCATTTTTTTGCACTCCACACCACCCTGGGTTAGACACTGGCTATATGCAAATCAGCTCTGACCCTGTGCCTCATGGGAACAGTCCAGTCCGAACTACCAAGCCATGTCTTTCCCAGACCGAAATCAAGCATCCAAGGACCGGTTTCTGGCTATCAGCCTTCATCAGCCTGGATAGCTTGACTCCAGTGGTGTGGAGAGCCTGGGACTCACGTCTGAGTATACCCAGCACACTCGGGGTGAAAATTGTAAAAAACACAGTTGATGGACAGAATGTAGAACAATGTCATACATTCACCCCAGTACAAGGATCTGGGCCTAAATCCATTGTTTTTTTGCACTCCACTCCACCCTCTAGGTTAGACAATGGCTATATGCAAATCAGCTCTGACCCTGTGCCTCATGGGAACAGTCCAGTCCGAACTACCAAGCCATGTCTTTTCCAGACCGGAATCAAGCATCCAAGGACCGGTTTCTGGCTATCAGCCTTCATCAGCCTGGATAGCTTAGCTCCAGTGGTGTGGAGAGCCTGGGACTCACGTCTGAGTATACCCAGCACACTCTGGGTGAAAATTGCAAAAAACACAGTTGATGGACAGAATGTAGAATAATGTCATACATTCACCCCAGTACAAGCATCTGGGCCTAAATCCATCGTTTTTTTGCATGCCACACCACCCTGGGTTAGACACTGGCTATATGCAAATCAGCTCTGACCCTGTGCCTCATGGGAACAGTCCAGTCCGAACTACCAAGCCATGTCTTTCCCAGACCGGAATCAAGCATCCAAGGACCGGTTTCTGGCTATCAGCCTTCATCAGCCTGGATAGCTTGACTCCAGTGGTGTGGAGAGCCTGGGACTCAGGTCTGAGTATACCCAGCACACTCGGGGTGAAAATTACAAAAAACACAGTTGATGGACAGAATGTAGAACAATAACATACATTCACCCCAAACACAGTTGATGGACAGAATGTAGAACAATAACATACATTCACCCCAGTACAAGGATCCTGGCCTTAATCCATCGTTTTTTTGCACTCCACAACACCCTGGGTTAGACACTGGCTATATGCAAATCAGCTCTGACCCTGTGCCTCATGGGAACAGTCCAGTCCAAACTACCAAGCCAAAACACAGTTGATGGACAGAATGTAGAACAATGTCATACATTCACCCCAGTACAAGGATCTGGGCCTAAATCCATCATTTTTTTGCACTCCACACCACCCTGGGTTAGACACTGGCTATATGCAAATCAGCTCTGACCCTGTGCCTCATGGGAACAGTCCAGTACGAACTACCAAGCCATGTCTTTCCCAGACCGGAATCAAGCATCCAAGGACCGGTTTCTGGCTATCAGCCTTCATCAGCCTGGATAACTTGACTCCAGTGGTGTGGAGAGCCTGGACTCACGTCTGAGTATACCCAGCACACTCGGGGTGAAAATTGCAAAAAACACAGTTGATGGACAGAATGTAGAACAATGTCATACATTCACCCCAGTACAAGGATCTGGGCCTTAATCCATCGTTTTTTTGCACTCCACAACACCCTGGGTTAGACACTGTCTATATGCAAATCAGCTCTGACCCTGTGCCTCATGGGAACAGTCCAGTCCGAACTACCAAGCCATGTCTTTCCCAGACCGGAATCAAGCATCCATGGACCGGTTTCTGGCTATCAGCCTTCATCAGATTGGATAGCTTGACTCCAGTGGTGTGGAGAGCCTGGGACTCACGTCTGAGTATACCCAGCACACTCGGGGTGAAAATTGCAAAAAACACAGTTGATGGACAGAATGTAAAACAATGTCATACATTCATCCCAGTACAAGGATCTGGGCCTAAATCCGTCGTTTTTTTGCACTCCACACCACCCTGGGTTAGACACTGGCTATATGCAAATCAGCTCTGACCCTGTGCCTCATGGGAACAGTCCCGTCTGAACTACCAAGCCATGTCTTTCCCAAACCGGAATCAAGCATCCAAGGACCGGTTTCTGGCTATCAGCCTTCATCAGCCTGGATAGCTTGACTCCAGTGGTGTGGAGAGCCAGGGACTCACGTCTGAGTATACCCAGCACACTCGGGGTGAAAATTGCAAAAAACACAGTTGATGGACAGAATGTAGAACCATGTCATACATTCACCCCAGTACAAGGATCTGGGCCTAAATCCATCGTTTTTTGCCAGGGCTGGTGATGACAAATGCTACTAGTGGGCCCACAGCACTGATTGTGCCACCCACAGGAGTAGCCCCAAAATGGTGTCTCAGGCCTGCCATGGCAGTGCCTGTGTGCAGTCTGGGAACTGCCATGTCTTCCTGGTCAGTGTCGCCACTGACCAGGCCTAACCCTTCCCTTTCTGTGCACATTGGTGACCCCTATGGAAGGCCCAAGGTACCCCCTTGGGCAGGGTGCAGTGTATGTGAAATGTAGAGGATGTACTTGTGCAGGTGACATGCTTTGGTAGTGAATTACAGTCATTTTCGTTTTTCACAGCTGCAAGGCTATCTTGCTCGATAGGATATCAAGAGGGATGCTGGCTACAGTGGCTACCAGCATATCTTCCCATAGGAACAAGATAGAACATAAAGTTCTAGTATCCCTAAACTCAGAATTTGAACACACCTTTTAGGAAAGGTGGTTTTTAAATCCTGTGTTTCAGAATTGCACTTTTAGAAAGTTGCTGTTCTCATGTCTGCCCTTTCTGTGTGCCTTGACCTGTTTGTGTATTGACTGTCTGGTTTGAGAGTTACAGGGGCTAGGGATTCCCCAGGAGGCTTGCTTGAGTCAGCCCTAGGCTGAATGACTGCATTGGCAACTTGAGTGGTGGGAGGAGATAGCACCTGGGCCTGAATAGGGCTGTGTTTGCCTTCCACAATGCTGGCTCCACCTCCTGCTAGGCGGCTGATGACCCTGCCCCTCACTTTGAAAGGAAAGGAGAAGCCAGGAAAGCAAAGTGCTCAAGGAACACCCAGAACTGGTTCAGACCGGACTTAGAGCCCTCCTGCACAAAGGGAACAAAGACTTTTGGGGGTATAAATATAGGACCCCTGACTACAGAAAATTAGATCATCCTGGAATCAAGACGGAACCTCTGCCAAGGAGAAAGTTGAAACTGAAGAAGGAAGATTGTTCTGCTGTTGCTATGCTGGATTATTCTGCTGTTGCTTTGCTACCACGGAGAGGGGAAGGACTTTGCTTTGTGCTGTGTCCCTTTGCTTGAAGGAATCTCCAAGGGCCTGAGAAGAGCTGACTCCCTGTTTTGAAGTCTCAGGAAAAAAAGGACTTCACCCCCAGCTTCCCCTGAGCTCTACTGAGAGAGTTCTGTCCTTCCTGGAGTGTGTGGCCCATGTGTGTTGCCTCTGGAAGTTGTACCTGTGCTGGGAAGCTAGAAACCAAGATTTAAAGACTTTGCTACAGAAAAGTTATCACATCGCTCGCTGTGGAGTGCATCCCTGACAGTGCGAGAAAATTCCCGCTGCTACGGAGGTCGAGATCATCAGAGCGCCTGTTGCTGCTGCCAAAGACGTCGCATCCTTCGCTTGCGGGAAGATCGCCATTGCTGCGAGTATCGTTGCAGAGCCTGTCATCGCTGGTTGAGATCGCTGCACCGCTCGCTTGCGGACCGCATCACGTCGCTGCGAACATCATCGCAGAGCCATCGCATCGAGGAGCTGCGAGAGAGTGATCGCCGCTGGATCGCGCATTGTCACCCCGGAGATCGCCGTAGCCTTTACGAGATTGACGCATCGTGCCTTTGCGAGAACAAACTTCCTACGGTACCTATGCACCAGAATCCATACAAGTGGCCTTCCTCCCCATACAGACCAGATTCGTCGCAACACGCCCGCTGCTTCAGCTGGGCTGTCGCAAACGCCTCCCCAAGGTCTCAGGAGCAACTCGTCGCTTGTTTTCCATCGCACCAGCTTCTGCTTTTGGAACTTTGTCGCATCTAAAGGTACTGTTGACTAAACGTGATGCAACTGTGAACTTTCCACGCAACTGTGGATTATTTTTATCGCAACCTTAAGAACTCGTTTGCAACCATATTCTTGAACTGTGTATGTTGGATTTTTGTCGTTTTGGTCTTGGGTAGTTTAGATTAAATACATTTATTTTTCTAAACTGTTGTGGAGTCAGTTTGTGGTGTTTTCACTGTGTTACTGTGAGTGTTGGTACAAATACTTTACACATTGCCTTTTGATTAGCCTTGACTGCTCATGCCAAGCTACCTAGAGGGTCAATCAATCAAAGCATTTATATAGCGCACTACTCACCCAGAGGGTCTCAAGGCGCTAGGGGAGGGGGGTCCGCTACTGCTCGAACAGCCAGGTCTTGAGTTGCTTCCTGAATGCGAGGTGGTCCTGGGTCAGGCGGAGGTGGGTCGGGAGGGAGTTCCATGTCTTGGCGGCGAGGTAGGAGAATGACCGTCCCCCTGTGGTGGCTCTTCGGATGCGGGGGACGGCGGCGAGGGCGTGGCCGGTCGATCGAAGCTGGCGTTTGGGAGCGTAGAAGTTGAGGCGGCTGTTGAGGTATCCTGGGCCTTGGTTGTGTAGGGCTTTGTGTGCGTGGGTGAGGAGTCGGAAGGTGATTCTCTTGTTGACCGGGAGCCAGTGCAAATCTCTCAGGTGTCCGGAGATGTGGTTGCGACGGGGGATGTCCAGGATGAGTCATGCTGAGGCGTTCTGGATCCGCTGGAGTCTCTTCTGGAGTTTGGCGGTGGTTCCGGCGTAGAGGGAGTTGCCGTAGTCCAGACGGCTGGTGACGAGGGCCTGGGTGACCGTCTTCCTGTTCTCGGTGGGGATCCACCGGAAGATCTTACGTAGCATGCTCAGGATGTTGAAGCACGGCGAGGAGACGGCGTTGACTTGTCTGGTCATGGAGAGGGAGGAGTCCAGGATGAAGCCCAGGTTGCTTGCGTGGTCTGTTGGTTTGGGTGCGCTGCCTAGGGCGGGGGCCACCAGGAGTCGTCCCAGGTGGAGGGTGAGGATTTGTACAAGAAAATGAAAAGCTTCCACATGAATAATGGGGAAAAGCCTAAAAGAGTGTTTGAAGAAATAGAAATGAGTAAATGTTGAAAAGTTGGCATCTGTTTCTGATGATATAAAATATCATCAAAGAGGGGATTGATGGAGCAAGGTTTTTCTCGTAAAGTGCCTTGCTTGGGCTCAGTCCTCTCGAAATAAACTCTAATACACTAATAAACATGTTTCGTCTCATTAACAATGCAAAACACGACATTTCTAGTAAGCTGGGGAAGCTTGCGTATGTGCTTTTACTAACCGTAACTCAAAAGCATTAAAATGGCCGCCGCAACGCAGGAACCTTTCTGCGCATGCGTCTGTCACATTCACGTGACATAATGTATTCTCTCTGCTTGGTGGGAAATTCTTGCATCTGCGCACTAGAACTAAGATGGCTAATCTGTGTCTTAACGTGCTAAAGCTTGCAATGCTGCTTTTACTAAGTTGTTCATTCTGCTTAATCCTTAATGCTGTAATTAAAATAAAGTAATGGGAACAGAGTAGAAATGAATCGTATACAGTGCATTCATTTATTCTATGTTCTAAAACAGTTTTTCTTGACTTTGTTATTAGCTCGTGTTTGTCCAATCAAAATGCATTGTTGCTCCATCTTGGGTCCCGCAACTGTGCATGCTCTACATTTCCAAGAGTCAACAAGCCATGGCATTGAATGAGTGTCAGTGACAGCCTGACTGGATGATGCGCCTGGGAAAATGAACTTTTACCCTCTGAGGAAGACAACTTACTAATATTCGTATACATTGTATTTGTTATTGAAGCAACCATTGTTGGGTGGAATAAAAGTGCATGGGGAAAATAAAATCAAGAGAGGGAACTTCAATTTGAATAATTTAACAAAATGATCTTGTGAGACCTGGCATCTTTGGCGTGGTTTCCCCTGTCTTTTTGCCTCTACCTCCTGTATTTTTGATGCTGTGCTGGATTTCGTTTTTTCTGGTTTAGATGCTTTGGACACCCTGCCACTGCTGATAGTGTAAGTGCTCCCTGTGTAAATTGTTATTATGATTTGATATACATGATTGGCATATTTGTATCACCAAGAAGTCCCTAGTAAAGTGCACTGGGTGTGCAAGGGCTGGTGATGACAAATGCTACTAGTGGGCCCACATTGCAAAAAAAACAGTTGATGGACAGAATGTAGAACAATGTCATACATTCACCCCAGTACAAGGATCTGGGCCTAAATCCATCATTTTTTTGCACTCCACACCACCCTGGGTTAGACACTGGCTATATGCAAATCAGCTCTGACCCTGTGCCTCATGGGAACAGTCCAGTCCGAACTACCAAGCCATGTCTTTCCCAGACCGAAATCAAGCATCCAAGGACCGGTTTCTGGCTATCAGCCTTCATCAGCCTGGATAGCTTGACTCCAGTGGTGTGGAGAGCCTGGGACTCACGTCTGAGTATACCCAGCACACTCGGGGTGAAAATTGTAAAAAACACAGTTGATGGACAGAATGTAGAACAATGTCATACATTCACCCCAGTACAAGGATCTGGGCCTAAATCCATTGTTTTTTTGCACTCCACTCCACCCTCTAGGTTAGACAATGGCTATATGCAAATCAGCTCTGACCCTGTGCCTCATGGGAACAGTCCAGTCCGAACTACCAAGCCATGTCTTTTCCAGACCGGAATCAAGCATCCAAGGACCGGTTTCTGGCTATCAGCCTTCATCAGCCTGGATAGCTTAGCTCCAGTGGTGTGGAGAGCCTGGGACTCACGTCTGAGTATACCCAGCACACTCTGGGTGAAAATTGCAAAAAACACAGTTGATGGACAGAATGTAGAATAATGTCATACATTCACCCCAGTACAAGCCTCTGGGCCTAAATCCATCGTTTTTTTGCACGCCACACCACCCTGGGTTAGACACTGGCTATATGCAAATCAGCTCTGACCCTGTGCCTCATGGGAACAGTCCAGTCCGAACTACCAAGCCATGTCTTTCCCAGACCGGAATCAAGCATCCAAGGACCGGTTTCTGGCTATCAGCCTTCATCAGCCTGGATAGCTTGACTCCAGTGGTGTGGAGAGCCTGGGACTCAGGTCTGAGTATACCCAGCACACTCGGGGTGAAAATTACAAAAAACACAGTTGATGGACAGAATGTAGAACAATGTCATACATTCACCCCAGTACAAGGATCTGGGCCTTAATCCATCGTTTTTTTGCACTCCACAACACCCTGGGTTAGACACTGGCTATATGCAAATCAGCTCTGACCCTGTGCCTCATGGGAACAGTCCAGTCCAAACTACCAAGCCAAAACACAGTTGATGGACAGAATGTAGAACAATGTCATACATTCACCCCAGTACAAGGATCTGGGCCTAAATCCATCATTTTTTTGCACTCCACACCACCCTGGGTTAGACACTGGCTATATGCAAATCAGCTCTGACCCTGTGCCTCATGGGAACAGTCCAGTACGAACTACCAAGCCATGTCTTTCCCAGACCGGAATCAAGCATCCAAGGACCGGTTTCTGGCTATCAGCCTTCATCAGCCTGGATAACTTGACTCCAGTGGTGTGGAGAGCCTGGACTCACGTCTGAGTATACCCAGCACACTCGGGGTGAAAATTGCAAAAAACACAGTTGATGGACAGAATGTAGAACAATGTCATACATTCACCCCAGTACAAGGATCTGGGCCTTAATCCATCGTTTTTTTGCACTCCACAACACCCTGGGTTAGACACTGTCTATATGCAAATCAGCTCTGACCCTGTGCCTCATGGGAACAGTCCAGTCCGAACTACCAAGCCATGTCTTTCCCAGACCGGAATCAAGCATCCATGGACCGGTTTCTGGCTATCAGCCTTCATCAGATTGGATAGCTTGACTCCAGTGGTGTGGAGAGCCTGGGACTCACGTCTGAGTATACCCAGCACACTCGGGGTGAAAATTGCAAAAAACACAGTTGATGGACAGAATGTAAAACAATGTCATACATTCATCCCAGTACAAGGATCTGGGCCTAAATCCGTCGTTTTTTTGCACTCCACACCACCCTGGGTTAGACACTGGCTATATGCAAATCAGCTCTGACCCTGTGCCTCATGGGAACAGTCCCGTCTGAACTACCAAGCCATGTCTTTCCCAAACCGGAATCAAGCATCCAAGGACCGGTTTCTGGCTATCAGCCTTCATCAGCCTGGATAGCTTGACTCCAGTGGTGTGGAGAGCCAGGGACTCACGTCTGAGTATACCCAGCACACTCGGGGTGAAAATTGCAAAAAACACAGTTGATGGACAGAATGTAGAACCATGTCATACATTCACCCCAGTACAAGGATCTGGGCCTAAATCCATCGTTTTTTGCCAGGGCTGGTGATGACAAATGCTACTAGTGGGCCCACAGCACTGATTGTGCCACCCACAGGAGTAGCCCCAAAATGGTGTCTCAGGCCTGCCATGGCAGTGCCTGTGTGCAGTCTGGGAACTGCCATGTCTTCCTGGTCAGTGTCGCCACTGACCAGGCCTAACCCTTCCCTTTCTGTGCACATTGGTGACCCCTATGGAAGGCCCAAGGTACCCCCTTGGGCAGGGTGCAGTGTATGTGAAATGTAGAGGATGTACTTGTGCAGGTGACATGCTTTGGTAGTGAATTACAGTCATTTTCGTTTTTCACAGCTGCAAGGCTATCTTGCTCGATAGGATATCAAG
This sequence comes from Lissotriton vulgaris, assembly GCF_964263255.1. Taxonomy (NCBI): domain Eukaryota; kingdom Metazoa; phylum Chordata; class Amphibia; order Caudata; family Salamandridae; genus Lissotriton; species Lissotriton vulgaris. Next base: position 660,713,053 of record NC_141689.1, read on the forward strand.
AGGGATGCTGGCTACAGTGGCTACCAGCATATCTTCCCATAGGAACAAGATAGAACATAAAGTTCTAGTATCCCTAAACTCAGAATTTGAACACACCTTTTAGGAAAGGTGGTTTTTAAATCCTGTGTTTCAGAATTGCACTTTTAGAAAGTTGCTGTTCTCATGTCTGCCCTTTCTGTGTGCCTTGACCTGTTTGTGTATTGACTGTCTGGTTTGAGAGTTACAGGGGCTAGGGATTCCCCAGGAGGCTTGCTTGAGTCAGCCCTAGGCTGAATGACTGCATTGGCAACTTGAGTGGTGGGAGGAGATAGCACCTGGGCCTGAATAGGGCTGTGTTTGCCTTCCACAATGCTGGCTCCACCTCCTGCTGGGCGGCTGATGACCCTGCCCCTCACTTTGAAAGGAAAGGAGAAGCCAGGAAAGCAAAGTGCTCAAGGAACACCCAGAACTGGTTCAGACCGGACTTAGAGCCCTCCTGCACAAAGGGAACAAAGACTTTTGGGGGTATAAATATAGGACCCCTGACTACAGAAAATTAGATCATCCTGGAATCAAGACGGAACCTCTGCCAAGGAGAAAGTTGAAACTGAAGAAGGAAGATTGTTCTGCTGTTGCTATGCTGGATTATTCTGCTGTTGCTTTGCTACCACGGAGAGGGGAAGGACTTTGCTTTGTGCTGTGTCCCTTTGCTTGAAGGAATCTCCAAGGGCCTGAGAAGAGCTGACTCCCTGTTTTGAAGTCTCAGGAAAAAAAGGACTTCACCCCCAGCTTCCCCTGAGCTCTACTGAGAGAGTTCTGTCCTTCCTGGAGTGTGTGGCCCATGTGTGTTGCCTCTGGAAGTTGTACCTGTGCTGGGAAGCTAGAAACCAAGATTTAAAGACTTTGCTACAGAAAAGTTATCACATCGCTCGCTGTGGAGTGCATCCCTGACAGTGCGAGAAAATTCCCGCTGCTACGGAGGTCGAGATCATCAGAGCGCCTGTTGCTGCTGCCAAAGACGTCGCATCCTTCGCTTGCGGGAAGATCGCCATTGCTGCGAGTATCGTTGCAGAGCCTGTCATCGCTGGTTGAGATCGCTGCACCGCTCGCTTGCGGACCGCATCACGTCGCTGCGAACATCATCGCAGAGCCATCGCATCGAGGAGCTGCGAGAGAGTGATCGCCGCTGGATCGCGCATTGTCACCCCGGAGATCGCCGTAGCCTTTACGAGATTGACGCATCGTGCCTTTGCGAGAACAAACTTCCTACGGTACCTATGCACCAGAATCCATACAAGTGGCCTTCCTCCCCATACAGACCAGATTCGTCGCAACACGCCCGCTGCTTCAGCTGGGCTGTCGCAAACGCCTCCCCAAGGTCTCAGGAGCAACTCGTCGCTTGTTTTCCATCGCACCAGCTTCTGCTTTTGGAACTTTGTCGCATCTAAAGGTACTGTTGACTAAACGTGATGCAACTGTGAACTTTCCACGCAACTGTGGATTATTTTTATCGCAACCTTAAGAACTCGTTTGCAACCATATTCTTGAACTGTGTATGTTGGATTTTTGTCGTTTTGGTCTTGGGTAGTTTAGATTAAATACATTTATTTTTCTAAACTGTTGTGGAGTCAGTTTGTGGTGTTTTCACTGTGTTACTGTGAGTGTTGGTACAAATACTTTACACATTGCCTTTTGATTAGCCTTGACTGCTCATGCCAAGCTACCTAGAGGGTCAATCAATCAAAGCATTTATATAGCGCACTACTCACCCAGAGGGTCTCAAGGCGCTAGGGGAGGGGGGTCCGCTACTGCTCGAACAGCCAGGTCTTGAGTTGCTTCCTGAATGCGAGGTGGTCCTGGGTCAGGCGGAGGTGGGTCGGGAGGGCGTTCCATGTCTTGGCGGCGAGGTAGGAGAATGACCGTCCCCCTGTGGTGGCTCTTCGGATGCGGGGGACGGCGGCGAGGGCGTGGCCGGTCGATCGAAGCTGGCGTTTGGGAGCGTAGAAGTTGAGGGGGCGGTTGAGGTATCCTGGCCCTTGGTTGTGTAGGGCTTTGTGTGCGTGGGTGAGGAGTCGGAAGGTGATTCTCTTGTTGACCGGGAGCCAGTGCAAATCTCTCAGGTGTCCGGAGATGTGGTTGCGACGGGGGATGTCCAGGATGAGTCATGCTGAGGCGTTCTGGATCCGCTGGAGTCTCTTCTGGAGTTTGGCGGTGGTTCCGGCGTAGAGGGAGTTGCCGTAGTCCAGACGGCTGGTGACGAGGGCCTGGGTGACCGTCTTCCTGTTCTCGGTGGGGATCCACCGGAAGATCTTACGTAGCATGCTCAGGATGTTGAAGCACGGCGAGGAGACGGCGTTGACTTGTCTGGTCATGGAGAGAGAGGAGTCCAGGATGAAGCCCAGGTTGCGTGCGTGGTCTGTTGGTTTGGGTGCGCTGCCTAGGGCGGGGGCCACCAGGAGTCGTCCCAGGTGGAGGGTGAGGATCCCAGGATGAGGACTTCCGTCTTGTCCGAGTTCAGTTTCAGGCGGCTGTTCTTCATCCATTCGGCTACCTCTTTCATCCCTTCGTGAAGGTTGGCTCTGGCGGTGGCGGGGTCGTTGGTGAGGGAGAGAATCAGCTGGGTGTCGTCGGCGTAGGAGATGATGTTGAGGTTGTGCTGGCGTGCGATGTCTGCGAGGGGGCTCATGTAGACGTTGAAGAGGGTTGGACTGAGCGAGGAGCCTTGAGGAACGCCGCAGATGACTTCGGTGGCTTCAGATCTGAACGGGGGGAGGCGGACTCTCTGTGTCCTTCCGGCGAGGAAGGAGATGATCCACTCCAGTGCCTTCTCCTGGATTCCGACGTTGCTGAGTCGCTGCACTAGTGTACGGTGGCAGACAGTGTCGAAGGCCGCGGAGAGGTCTAGGAGGATGAGGGCTGCTGTTTCTCCGTTGTCAAGCAGTGCTCGGATGTCATCGGTGGCTGCGATCAGGGCGGTCTCGGTGCTGTGGTTGGCCCGGAAGCCAGACTGCGAGAGGTTGAGGGATCCGTTTGTCTCGAGGAAGGCGGCCAGCTGCTTGTTGACGGCCTTCGCGATGACTTTTGCAGGAAACTGGAGCAGCGAGATGGGGCGGTAGTTCTTGAGGTCAGTGGGGTCGGCCGATGGCTTCTTTAGTAGAGCGCTGAGTTCGGCGTGCTTCCAGTTCTCCGGGAAGGTAGCGGTGTCGAAGGAGGTGTTGATGATGTCCCGCAGGTGGGGTGCGATGACAGCGTCGGCTTTGTTGAAGATGTGGTGAGGGCAGGGGTCGGTAGGAGATCCGGAGTGGATGGAGTTCATCGTGTGGACGGTGTCTTCGGTGCTGATCGGGGTCCAGGCGCCGAGGGTGGTGGTGGGGGGCGGTGGTTCGGTCGTGGCATGCGTCGGTTGAGTGCTGAAGCTGTTGTGTATGTCTGCGATCTTGTTGTGGAAGTAGGAGGCGAGGGAGTTGCAGAGGTCTTGCGAAGGGGTGATGTTGTTGTTTCCGGCGTTGGGGTTGGAGAGCTCTTTAACGATGTTGAAGAGTTCCTTGCTGTTGTGTGCGTTGTTGTCCAGTCGTTCCTTGAATGCGGTTTTCTTGGTGGCGTGGATGAGTTGGTGGTGTTTTCGGGTGGCGAGCTTGAGGGCAGTCATGTTGTCCGGTGTTGGGTCTCTGCGCCAGGTTCTCTCGAGGGCTCGGCAGTTCTTCTTGGAGCTCTTGAGTTCGTCGGTGAACCATGGGGCTTTCTTGCTACCGGGTCTGCTAGGCGGGGTCTTCAGAGGGGCGAGGTCGTCTGCGCAGTTGCTGATCCACTTCGCGAGGTTGGTGGCCGCCTGGCTTGGGTTTGTTGCGCTGGTGGGAGGGTTCATGCTCAGGGAGGTCGCGAGCTGGTCGGCTGTGATCTTGTTCCAGCTTCTGCGTGCAACCTGTTGCTGGATCGTGGTCCTTCTGAAGCTGAAGTGGACGCAGCTGTGGTCCGTCCAGTGGAGTCCGGTGGCGTGGCTGAAGGCGATGTCCTTGCTGGATGAGAAGACGGGGGCGAGTGTGTGTCCGGCGTAGTGGGTGGGGGTGGTGACCAGCTGCTTGAGTCCCAGGTTTGCGAGGTTGTCCAGCAGGGTGGTGGTGTTGTGGTCGTTGTTGTTCTCCAGGTGGAAGTTGAGGTCCCCGAGGAGGATGTAGTCAGCGGAGAGGATTGCCTGCGGGCTGATGAAGTCGGCGACGTCTCCGCTGAATTGTGTGCGTGGTCCTGGGGGTCTGTAGATGAGGGTGGTCTTGGGGTTGATGTGGACCTGAAAGTGCAGGTGCTCGGCGGGTGCGAGGATGTCGTCGGTGTTGGTCGTGATACGGATGGTGTTCCTGTGGATGATGGCGATGCCTCCTCCGGTCTGGTTGATGCGGTCCCTTCGGATGATCTTGTAGCCGTCTGGGATGGCCATGGCGATGTCGGGCGCTGAAGAGGCGTTCATCCAGGTTTCCGGGAGGAAGGCGACGTCTGGTGAAGTAGTGTCGAGCAGGTTCCAGAGCTCGACGGCATGTCTGTGGACGGAACAGGTGTTGAGCAGGATGCATTTCAGGTGGCTGCTGCTGTTGCTCGTCTTGGTCTTGGTTGGTGCTGGAGTAGTGCAGGTCCAGATGCAGGTGAACTTGCAGGAGTTGCAGCAGAAGGGTCCTTGTGTGCGTCTCGGGGTGGCTCGGTAGCATCCTGGGATTCGGCCGGCGTTGAGTGCGATGAGGATGGTGGCGTCGTACGTCCGGCGGGTGGGCTGGGGTCTGCGGGGGCCAGGGGTCCTGGCACTGGGCGCTGTCCAGGCGCGGACGGGGGGCACAGACGGGTTTACCTTTGGCGCACCTTCGGCACTCAGTCGGCGCTCCCGCTGCACGCGTCCGCTGCACGGTCGCTCTGGGGACGTCATAAGAAGGGGGACATGAGGGCGGGTCAGCTGGGCGGCGGGAGCGGCTCGGCCAATGGGCCTGTGGCAAACTGCGGTGGGAAACTGGCGAGCGGGTGGCTCTGCTGTGGCTGGGCCACTCAGGGGGCCAGGGGGGCGTCGGCGGTGGAGCAAGGCGTCAAGGCTGGCAGGCAGGAGCAGGAGGCGGCAGGAGGAGCAAGGGGGTGACCCGGCCTGGTGAGAGGCGCAGCAGGGGTTATATCAGGGGGTTTCCCCCTTACCCTGACTAGAAGCAAGGGTCCCTATTTGGACAGTGGTACTTACCGCTGCCAACTAGAGACCCCCAGTTCTAACATTGTTGGTCAGCGGTGGGAATTGAACTTGTATTTGTACTAGCCCCACAGTGATTGGTGTACATAACTAGTTAGTGCAGACCACTACACCACTGCATACTACTGCTTTTTTTTGTTCTATTTTTGAGTAACTTTTCAAAGCATCATGTCTGTGAAGGGAAAGGCACTCAGCGAGGGGACAGAAGTAGACTTGGAGTTTTGCATTGAAGATTTGTATTCTTACAAAGTTGAGCAGCTTAGGAAATTCTGCCACGAGTTTGAGTGCCCCATAAAGAGCGGCTACAGGAAGGATGAGCTGACGAGAATCTTGAAGGCCCATTGGGAGGCACAAGAGGAAATGATGCAAATACAGGGAATGGTTTTCAAATCACAGATCTGCCTGTAAACAGAGTAGGCTCAAGGCCTGGCAGCAACCATTCCAGAAGGGGTTTCACTCAAGAAGAGTTAGAGGAGAACCAAAGAGTGAGAGAATATGACTTGGAAGTCCTGAAGTTAAAAATGAAGCAATTGGAAATGGAAAAGGAGAGGGAAAAGGCGGTGGAAGAGAGCAAACGTGCCCACACCTGGGAGGAAAAGAAATTGCTTCTGGCTCGTGAGTTGAGCATGAGAGAACTGGATCTTAAAGCCAAGGAGGTGGATGCCGGTTCAAATGGTGGCAGCGCACAACCAGTGCATGGGGTAAAGTATATATTTCCAAGGATCTGGTACAGAATTATAATAGGAGTGAGGATATTTATGCCTGGTTTACTTCTTATGAGATTGCACTGAGAATGGTGTGCCTGAACAGCATTGGGGGCGGGCCTGTTGAAACATTTTGAGGCTTCTGGGAGGAGTGCTCTAGAGCCCTTAAAATTAGCAGGTACCATGACCTACCCCATTTTGAAGGAGGCCCTATGTCTCAGGAATTGGCTTACTCCAGAGCATTACAGACTGCAGTTTAGAAACTCTAAGAAGAAAGAATTTGAGACTTGGATGGATTTGTACTCACGTGCACTGGAAGGTTGGATGAAGGGCAGCATAGTAACTGATTACAAGGGGTTGTTGCATTTAATTTGTTGGGGGCACTTGAGTAGTCTTTGTGTTCCAGAGCTGCGTCAGCATCTTTTAGACAGAAAGCTGACAGACCCCATTGAGCTTGCTAAGGAGGCGGACGGCTGGACCAGTACCAGGGTCCACAGTGGAATTGTGGGTACCACAGCCAAAGGTTGGCAGGGTCCCCAGCAGAAGAGTGGGGGGACAAGGGTAAACAAAAAGGAGTTCTCTCAAGGGCCCCAAAATAGTTTAGACCCCAGGGAAAACAGTGGTCCCCCTACCTGCTTTCACTGCAATGAGGTAGGACATGTTATCAACCGGTGCCCCAAGAGACCCCCAGCACCCACTGGTGCTCCAGCCCCAGGGTTAGCAAGTATAGCTTTGGGGGGGATTTGATTTCTAGTGGGGAGGAGGGGTTAGCAGTTATGTCCTTGTCTCTTTAGGAGACCAAGAGATGGTCCAGGAGACCTTACTGCCCCTGAACACTGAGAAATATGGGCAGAAGGTGACCGTCAATGGGAGGGAGATAGAGGCTCTGAGAGACACAGGAGCCAGCGTGACATCCTTGAGGTATCAGTGGGTGTCTGAAGAGCAGTGTATCCCCAATGTACTCCGCCCGTAGTTGCAGCTGACAGTTCAGTGCACCTCTGCAAAGAGGCACGTGTTCCCTTTGAGTGGGGGGGAGTCTCTGGTCTTTTGGAAGTTGTTGTCAGTGATGCCTTGCCTGTAGACTGTCTGCTAGGTAATGACCTGGAGAGTTCTCAATGGAAAGATGTAGAACAAATAACTCATTTGGAGATGTTGGGGTTGCCAGCGTGGATCTATCTGTGTGACCACGCGTGCTATGGCAGCCAGTAGGGGTGATTCAGCAGACCTGGAGCCTGAAACAGTGGCCCAGAGACCTACCAGGAGAGGAAAGGGCAGAGGGCGTGGGAAACAAGCCCCAGCCGTTCCCACAGTCCAGGAGGGAGCAGAACCTGAGGTGGATGCCCTGGAACCTACAGGGGAACAGGTGGCCGAACTGGGCGACCTACCTGAGCTGACCCATTGGCAGCAAGAAGGTGGGCCCTCCAGGGAGGAATTCTGCAAGGAGCAGAAAGAGTGCCCTTCTCTCGTTGGTATGCCGCAACAGGCTGCAGACCAGGCAGCAGGTGGAGCAGGCAGAGATCACTTCATCTACTGGGAAGATGACTTGTTATATAGCGAGCCTAAGTTTGCTGAGCCCGTGTGCTGGTGGTACCCGTGTGCTTCAGGGACTTCCTAATGGGTCTGGCTCATGACGTGCCTCTCGCATGACATCTGGGGCAAGACAAGACCCTAAACAGGCTTGTCACCCACTTCCACTGGCCCCAGATGAGGAAGCATGTTGGTTCCTTTTGTAGGTCTTGCCAAACATGTCAGGCCAGTGGCAAGACTGGAGTGAAATGCAAGGCACCCCTCCAACCCTTTCCTGTGGTGAGCACCCCTTTCGAGTGGGTGGGCATCGACATTGTGGGGTCCCTGGACCCCAAGGCAGCCTTAGGCAACAGGTTCATCCTGGTCTTGGTGGACCATGCCACCCGGTACACGGAACCAGTCCCTCTCTGGACAATCACAGCACCCATGGTGGGCCGTGCATTGATGGGGATCTTTTCCCGTGTGGGGTTCCCCAGAGAGGTGGTCTCCGATCGGGGTACCAACTTCATTTCTAGGTACATGAAGTCTCTGTGGGAGGAGTGTGGGGTAACTTAGAAGTTCACCACTCCTTACAACCCCCAAGGTAATGGGTTGGTTGAAAGGTTCAACTGCACCCTGAAAGGTATGATTATGGGCCTAGCGGAGACCATGAGACGGAAGTGGGACGTCTTGTTACCATGCCTGTTGTTTGCCTACAGCAAGGTGCATCAGAAGTCCTTAGGGTTCAGTCCCTTTGATCTCCTGTATGGAAACCCTGTTAGAGGACCTCTCACACTGGTGAAGGAGGGGTGGGAGAAATCCCGTGGGAAAACCCCCCAGGATGTGTTCAGCTATGTGCTGGCCATCCGCAACCAGACACAACGCTTCAGGAAGCTCGGTCAGGAGAACCTGGAAGCTAGCCAGGAGGAAATGAAAAGATGGTACAACCAGAATACCACTCTGGTCGAATTTCAACCTGGGCAGTAAGTGTGGGTGATGGCGCCAGTGGAGCCTTGTGCGCTCCAAGACAAGTGGACTGGGCCATATGAGGCGGTAGAGCAAAAGACCAAAGTAACCTAACTGGTTAACTTGAAGACCCCCAGGCAACCCCTGAGAGTCTTGCATGTGAACCGCCTCACTCCACACTTTGACAGGTCAGAAGTGACAATGCTCATGGCTACAGATGCTGGAGGGGAAGAGGATAGTGATCCTCTCCCTGGCCTCCTGGCAGCTAAGGAGCAAGAAAGGGTCAGTGGATCGTATGGTCCTCTCGCCCACCCTGACCCCAGAACAGCAGAGGGACTGTCGCCAAGTGCTGGGTCAGTTTGCCTTCCTGTTCTCCCAGATCCCAGGTATCACCAATTGGTGCCTCCATGATGTGGACACTGGAGATAGTTTGCCTGTGAAAGAGAAATTTTACAGGGTAGCTGACAAGGTCAGGGTCAGCATCAAGGAAGAGGTTTCCAAGATGTTGGTTCTAGGGGTGAATAAGGCCTCCAGCAGCCCCCGGGCTAGCTCAGTGGTCTTAGTACCAAAAGCTGCTGCGCCCCGTGCCACTCCAGAACTCAGGTTTTGCGTGGACTACCGTGGGCTCAATGCGGTCACAAAGACTGACGCACAATCCATCCCTAGGGCTAATGAGCTTGTGGATCGTTGGGAGCTGCCCAGTACCTCAGTACGTTTGATTTAACATCTGGGTACTGGCAGATTGCCTTAACTGATTGGGCCAAGGAGAGGTCAGCATTCTCAACGCCCGAGGGGCACTTCCAGTTCCGAGTCATGCCCTTTGGGTTGAAGAATGCCCCTGCCACCTTCCAGAGACTGGTTAACCAGGTACTGACCGGGCTGGAGGAATTCAACGCCGCATACCTGGATGACATTGCTGTGTTCAGCTCCACGTGGGAGGAACACTTGCAACACCTCTGTGAATTGTTGAAGGCTCTGCAAAGGGCAGGCTTCACTATCTAGGCCAGCAAGTGCCAGATAGGACAGGGGTCTGTGGTTTACTTGGGACACCTGGTAGGAAGCGGCCAGGTGGTGCCCCTACAGGCAAAGATTGATACCATTCTGGCTTGTGAGCGCCCTTAAGACCCAGACAGAGGTGAGAGCCTTTTTAGGTCCCACTGGGTATTACAGACGGTTTGTCTAGGGATATGGCACCATCGTTGCCCTCTTGACAGAGCTGACTTCCAAGAAGCAGCCCAGAAAAGTGAAGTGGACCGAAGCCTGCCGGACTGCTTTTGATACCCTGAAGACTGCAATGTGCACAGCACCGGTGCTCAAGGCACCTGATTTCTCCAGTGAGTTCATAGTGCAGACAGATGCTTCAGAGCATGGTGTGGGAGCAGTACTCTCACAGATCACTGAGGAGGGCTGGGACCAGCCTGTAGCTTTCATTAGTAGGAGGCTACTCCCCAGGGAACAGAGGTGGAGTGCAATTGAAAGGGAAGCTTTTGCTGTGGTCTGGGCTCTGAAGAAGCTGAGGCCCTACCTGTTTGGGACTGAGGGGGGAAAACCCGAAACTGTTGAGGTGGTCTATCTCCCTACAGGGTATGGACTTTACGGTGGAACACCGCCCTGGTACAGAACACGCCAACGCTGATGGTCTGTTCAGATTTTTCCGCCTTAGTGAAGAGAACTCCCTAGAGGGACGGCAGTTCTCCCCACTTTCAGCTGGAGGGGACAGGTGTTAGACCTGGCATCTTTGGCGTGGTTTCCCCTGTTTTTTTGCCTCTACCTCCTGTATTTTTGATGCTGTGCTGGATTTCGTTTTTGCTGGTTTAGATGCTTTGGAAGCCCTGCCACTGCTGATCAGTGTCAGAGTGTAAGTGCTCCCTGTTTAAATTGATAATATGAATGGATATACATGATTGGCATATTTGTATCACCAAGAAGCCCCTAGTAAAGTGCACTGGGTGTGCCAGGGCTGGTGATGACAAATGCTACTAGTGGGCCCACAGCACTGATTGTGCCACCCACAGGAGTAGCCCCAAAATGGTGTCTCAGGCCTGCCACCGCAGTGCATGTGTGCAGTCTGGGAACTGCCATGTCCTCCTGGTCAGTGTCCCCACTGACCAAGCCTAACCCTTTCCTTTCTGTGCACATTGGTCACCCCTATGGAAGGCCCAAGGAACCCCCTTGGGCAGGGTGCAGTGTATGTGAAAGGTAGAGCATGTACTTGTCCAGGTGACATGCTCTGGTAGTGAATTACAGCCATTTTCGTTTTTCACTACTGCAAGGCTATCTTGCTCCATAGGCTATCATGTGGGATGCTGGCTACAGTGGCTACCAGCATATCTTCCCATAGGAACAAGATAGGACATAAAAGTCTAGTATCCCTAAACTTTTAGATAAGGTTGTTTTTAAATCCTGTGTTTGATAACAGCACTTTTAGAAAGTTGCTGTTCTCTTGTCTGCCCTTTCTGTGTACCTTGGCCTGTTTGTGTATTGACTGTCTGGTTTGAGAGTGACAGGGGCTAGGGATTCCCCAGGAGGCTGGCTGAGACAGCCCTAGGCTGAATGACTGCATTTGCAACTTGCGTGGTGGGAGGAGATAGCACATGGGTCTGAATAGGGCTGTGCCTGCCTTCCACAATGCTGGCTCCACGTCCTGCTGGGCGACTGACAGCCCTGCTCCTCACTCTGAAAGGAAAGGAGAAGCCAGGAAAACAAAGTGGTCAAGGAACACCCAGAACTGGTTGAGACAGGGTTCAGAGCCCTCCTGCACAAAGGGAACAAAGACTTTTGGGGGTATAAGTATAGGACCCCTGACTACAGAAAATTAGATCATCCTGGGATCAAGAAGGAACCTCTGTTGAAAAGGGTACAGGCAGAAGACCTTTTCCGAAGTTGCCCGGCGTTAGCCGCCTCTATACCCACTCAAGTTTACCAAACAAAGAGGCAGGCGCTGGAGACTGGAAGGCAGGAAACAGAAGTTTTATTCTCTCCGGAGGAGAAACACATCAGTTCGGACAGCAAGTATCGTCACGAGGTGCTCTAACCGCATCTCTGAGGCCTGGCCTCTTATACACAGGTTTACGAACTTTATTGCATGTAACACATTCTTGCAATGCTTTGAAGTATGAAAGGATATCCTCGGAATCTCCCCTTCAGGCCAACACACATTTACAGTTGAAGTCCCACCCCGGTCACAACAGGTGATGATTTTCGCGCAGCTGGACATTCCGCCGATTCACGGAATGTGTGGGGTTGATCGGATCTCACAGGGTGGGGGCTTTGATCAATTTGAGGGTCATTTAATGGGGGAGAAGCTTCCTACTGTACGGGGGGGGGGGCAATAAACAGTATCCGCAGGGCCAGGTGGTGGTCTGGGAACGAGGAAGACAAACGGGCACACAGGGAAAGGGGGTTTGTATCAAAGGACCTGGGACCATGAAAGGGATGAATGGAGGTGTCGCGCTGGGAACAGGATAGGATTCCGAGGCAGAGTCGCGCAGATGGGGAGGGTTTATGGCCCATGCATGAGAGAGCGGGGGTGACCAGTGCGTGGGGGATGCTTGTGAGGGCGAAGAGCCGTGCTGGGGGTCAGAGGCGTGCAGAGGGTGGTTCTGACCAAGGTACCTAAAATGGCGGGTGTGCACGAAAAAAGTGTGGCATCGGGAGAGAAGGCAAGATGGCGCAGATAATGTTTACTAAATCGTATTAATTTTCCACAGTCCTCCCTTTAACATTCCTAAGACATCTTGCTGGCCTATTTCCTACCATGTCGATTGTGGCAGTCATAAGTAAAGAAGTAGGAACCCAGGTGAAGGAGCTATGCATAAACATTACATTTAAAATCTTTCATCTTAGGAGGCGGGCTCATCGCTGAGCTTGTTGCAGGAAAGTCATAGTAATGCAATATCGGACAAAAAGGATTCTGCAGTGAGAGCGTTGGGTACATTTCATTAGATGCTTATAGTCATTCGGAATATGAACTGATAGATTATTACATATGCAAGTTCATTTCGTACTCGGTTGGAGCATAATTAATACAATGGTAGCTGGGAGAGAAATGAGACGTAGTAAAAACGATAATCTGGGGTGTCATTGTTCGAAGAGGAGGGGAGTTGCTTTTTCCAGTGTCTTATTGTCGTGGACCATTATTAGTGAGTTCTCAGCATTCTTTGTCGTCTTCTGTTGGCACTGTTGAGCACCGGCGGTGGAGCTATGCGTCCAGCTCTATTCCAGGTCCTGCGTTGCAGGGCATGACCTTTTCTTCGTTTTTCCGGTCAAAAAGGTCCTTTTTTCGCCCTGTGTCCTAACTATTCTTTCACGGGTACCTTAGACAGGGCACCCAAGTTTCATTTTAGTTCGCAACAAAAACCCTATTCTGTCTGATTGCAGTTTTTCTTTCTCGAGTCGATTGTCAAAGAGTTCAGGTGGAAGAAGGGGGTGTGTGAGCGGTCCTTAGGGTAGGTCGGAGGAAGAGGGGATGGAGCAGGGCCAGATCGGGGACAGACCAGGGGGACGAAAAATTTCAGGTAGGTGGGCCCATGATCGGGCTCAGAGGGCGGGGACTTTCGGCATTTGTTGATCATCGAACAGGGGCATCAGATCAGCCCTTTCCTTTCATTTGGTCGGAAACAATGCCTCGTCCTGCGACTCCTTACTGTTACGGTCCCGCCTTGGTCAAAGTCGCAGATGTTCCACGATCAGCAGTCAGGCCGCGTGCTCCCACATCCGGTCTCTCTCTCCTCCGACGGTGGTACCCTTAAATGAGTTTGAAAAGACAGTCTTTAGAGAATTGGCATAGGAAGGTAATCACATAAGTCTATTTCTCTCCCAACTCCCAGCAACTGGGGAAACATCCGTTACATTGGGGATTACAACCAACGTATAGATAATTGATGATAGGTTTGCTGGATTCCCTACAACTTTCCTTTGCACCTATTTCTTTGGCGTTTGTTGGTTTTACATTCATTGTCGTGGTACGATGTCTAATACCTATTCATTGCATTTGTTTATTACAGTCACATTAGTTCTTCTGGCAGAGACCTACTTTTCTAGTACGAGTCTTACAAAGCTATAACGCCCTTCAGGGCTTTGTATTTTACAAAAAAGTGCAACGTGCTATCACCATGGTCTGATAGGTATCTTTCTGAGGAATGAACCTAGGCTAAACAATTTTCCATTATATCAATGCATCCTATCTTTCAGCTAAACATTTACTCTCAACAGGGTTTACTGCAACAATTTCTTCATTTTAATCTAATCTTAACTTTGCAAACATCATTCTAATTTCTACATAGTCTCTTACAACCTGGCTACTTCATAAAAACGGGGGGCTTGCGATAACTATTCGACTCATCCTTGGGGTGACCGGGGTCTTATGAAAAACAACTAGGCACATAGCAAACTGGGATGAGGGACTATCGTCTTGCTTTGAGTCGCAAGGGTGTTATCTAGCAGAAGGCTACAGTTCAGTTGGTAAGCGTTCAGGGACATTTCTCAAATTCTAAATTTTGTAGCTTGTTCGTCAACAAATCATTTCTAGGAACAACGGCTGGCCTGTGTCAGCCGTAAGTCGGCCCATCTCTTACAACCAGGGGTGAGCCACATTTTTCAAACTCTCGTTCGGGGCAACTGATACAAAACTGGGGGCGTTCTGGGAAGACGGGGATGCTTCAATCACTTTTACTGTTTGGACATTGAGACAATTCGGGATGGGGAAGGTCGCGTTACCTGAGGCATTTTATCATAGAAGCCACTGACATGTAGTTCCCTGATTACGGGTCAGATTAGGGAACCTCAGTCGTCTTACCTGTCCTTTCCCTTTTGGCCAATTTAAGTTACATCAATATTTAGCAGAAAGGAGAGGTAGTAACATGGTATCAATGTGATTTTATTTAGGACAAATTTGTTCAAATACTTGCGGTATTTGGAGCCAATTGGGTGGTGCACCAGGGATGGGGGTTCGCCAATTAGGTGCCAGTCGTTAGGAAGAGTGGGAGTGTGGAAGAGAGAGAGAGAGAGAGAGAGAGAGAGAGAGAGAGAGAGAGAGAGAGAGAGAGAGAGAGAGAGAGAGAGAGAGAGAGAGAGAGAGAGAGATGTGCAACAATAGGCTAAACAGTACACGTGCAGCATGGAGAGTGGCCGTGTACTAAGATAGGCTATTCAGCGCATCACACAACATGAGACATTACAGGTCTGTGTTAGAATTTAGAAAGCATGCAGTTTGGGACGGACGAGCATCAGGCCGGGTACAGAGGGACATACATTGAGTAAGAAGCACCATTGTGCCGCACTTCTCGCACTCTCGGTCCTTTGCCTAGTTAAGTCAATGTTTCAGTCGCACAAAAAACATTTTCTCATAGATTCAGACATACGTGGCATGTGCTCATTCACGCAACACGGGTTAGGGGTGATCGCGTCTCATCATATCATACAACTATTGGCTCTTTCGTTACAAGAGTAGTTTGTGAGCGTCTTTAGGTGCCACCTTGCAGCGTTAGTCCGCTTCATGTATCAGACATGGCGTGGTTTCAGATCTTCACTATACCTCAGTCGGGATTCCAATGTAACCTGTAGAGGGAGGAAAAGAGGGAGGGGGACAACATTCGAGCATATCACATGTACGGGCACGAAAGTCCTTTACTTACCACCTACTCATCTTATCTCCTCGGGATATAATCCCTGAGATCTTGGTTTCCGAAGCCAGGGGGCGGGCAGTGTGGTAAGGATGGCAAGCGATAGGTTGTTCATGAGGGAGACGGTCCGAGTGTGGCATTATAGGTCGTGTGCAGGGAAACGTTAAAAAAATCAGAAGCGCTCAGTGCGAGGTATCTAGTTGGTAGATGTATCTAGCTATCGGGATCCTTAAATCATTCCCAATGCTGTGATGTCCTAAGGCCTGTCGGCTCTTCGGCCAACCCTGTTCCCCAGTACCTTTGAGTATCATACCTTTATAACATTTTATCATTTACACCGCTTCACTTTACCCGTTCTTAGAAGTCGAGGTCCTTCTTCATGCGTTTGTTCCTGAGCTAGTCGCACATTTGGGGGCAGCGTATCGTGCTTTAGATTCGATCATCAATCCAAGGCTGAGCGACCATTTTCTAATAACCTTAAAAAGAGAACAAAACAGGTCGTACAGAAAAACCCTCCCGCTGATCCCACATTTACAAAAGTATGCGATACCTGTTCGTAGTTTGAAAAACCTTTATTTACACGATTTGATCAGTATGTAAATATGAGAGTGCAATCGTATTTGGCCGGACACGGCGTTGGTTGAAGCACGTACAGTAGGGGGCTATTTTGCAGCATTAAAAATATTTTAAAAGAGTTCATTTGGTTATTTGCAGGAAACTTAAAAACGTCTATCAATAGTTGAGGGATCAGGGGACGTTCATTTCATAATTGGAAGCATAGTCAGATTAGTTGCAATCAAATTTCCTAGAAGCATACCGTGGACGTGTGTCATAAGCGTCGTTATGTATCTGTTACAATAATATCATAATAAATCGTACATTGAAACCAACATTTTAATGGAATCTTTTTACATGTCCGCCAAGTGAACCCTCCCCCTTTTTCATCAAGTGTACAAAGGATCATATACATATCTCAGAACGTCAAGTCTTATTAGCAAAAGAAACACCACAAGGTGTTCGTTAGTTCCTATTGCCACCGGCGCCATTTTTGGGCGAGGCCGGATTAGTCCGGAAGTAGCATCAGGGACAAAATGTTTCCAACAACCGGCGGTAGGACCAGAGTCCTTTTCGGCAGTTCAAAACTCGTGCTAACAGAAGGGGCAGGCAATGTGGATCGTCAATCAAAAAGGGGAGGGAGGCAAAAATCTCCCCTACCAGGTCACGTTGAGATTCAGCCAGAACTTGTTCGAGTGATCAAGGCAGTTGTTCCCCACCGGAAGCCTGCAGGGGTCGAGGGCTCCTGGGACTCTTGTAGAATCTTCAAAGCTGTGGGGATGTTGTGGGAGATGGGGGCTTGTGCCCAGGTGGGCAAGCGTCCAGGATACGTTACTGGTCAAAGTTATTCTAGCGGCCTAGACTCGGCTTCCAGGGGGCCCAGACGCCATTTTGAGACTCCGCAGCAGTCGCCCTTTGTTGTGTCTGCAAGAGTGGATGAGACTTCTTGGGGCGAAAAAATGGAACACCGTGCCGAAGGAGCAGGACATTCAGCTCGGGGCGCTAGGGTGTAGCTGTGGCGCCTCCACCTGGGGAGGCGAGGGAGGCTCGTCCGCGCCGCCTCCCTCTCCCAGTGCACCCCACACCATCCCTTTGCGCGGGTCTACATGATGGCCATTGTGTGTCCTGTGCTGCGCAAGTAGGGTTGCTGGCCATCGTATGTCCGGTGCTGCGCAAGTATGTCCGTCGCCCGGCTGGAGGATGTCGGCGCCGTGCCGGGGCTGGGAAACCTTCACCTGGGGAGGCGAGGGAGGCTCGTTCGCGCCACCTCCCTCTCCCAGCCCACCCTGCACCAATTTTCAGCGGAGGTATTTGTGATGGCCGGACCAGGAGATACGAGGGAGGGGGTCACCTGCATTCGCCCCCTCCCTACTCGTGGCCCGGGGGACGCCGCCCCAGGAAGAAGAGGATGGGAGGACCTTTTCATGCAGGGCCCGTGGTGCCTCCTGGACTTCCCACCGGCGACCTCTTCGATCGACGGCTGTCAGCAGGACCCCACCCCACACGTGCTACGTGTTTCACCTTCCGGATGGGCGTGACCGGTGACCTGCTGCATTTCGGGAATTTCCGGAGTGGGTGTAATATGTATTGTATTGCTCCTATTAATACGGTGTTACTTTACTGGAATAAAATCTTAAATTATATAACAGAGACTTGGTTTCCTTGAATCCTTTTACTACGAGAACCTCGCTACAGTGGGGGTAGGTATTTATGCCTGGGTAATGGGGGGTGGGGTGTCCACAAGAACAGTCTTCCTGAACGGGGGGTTTCTATGCAGGCCTGTAATTGCTTTTGTTCACAGAGTGGGGGGGGGCAACAGAGAGTAATCAGTCCCATTACACTCGAAGTTTGAGTTCATTAATGGAATGTATACTAATCTGTCCGAAACTATTCTGTGTGTTGTTCCTGTATATTATCCGAAAGGGTGGCTTTTGTGTTCGGGAACAGTAGCGGTAGTACGGGGTTCGTTACCGGGTAACTTAGAGCTTGACTGGGTTTCCCGTCTTAGCGCTGTTCGATCTATGAGAACTCAAACATGTCGCTGAAATCGGTCTGGCGAAATCTGTGCCATCGGGCGTAATCAAACGTGGTGGTTCTATCCGGCCTGTCTGTGTCAGTCTGATTCATCTTTGTCTCACGCCTTTTCCCTTTCTGCCGGCTTGTTATCTCTGTCGGCCCTCTGCTCTTACCCGTGTTCAGTAGAGTCGGGCATTGGGCTTTCCAGTGCCCGGAATATTTACAAAAAGCACATTGATTTTGTCCTAAGTCTGTTCGTCCTGCACGTAATGCCGGGGGATTACGTTCGGGTCGTCGTGTCTTGGGGTTGTCCTGTCGGTACATCCCTTTACACCGTTCCCTTCCTGTGTTTACTCCTTGGAACCGTGTCGCCGCTATCCCTTCCTTTGGCCTACCAGGTGCTTTGAAAGCTGTCTGTCGCGTTTCTTTACCTACTCTGACTTCGTCTCTTTCTTTTCGTTGCATTGCTTCTTTGCGCCACATACCGAGACTGTCGAGCATAATAGGCGTTGTCTTACTACTACAAAGGGCTATTTCTAACGTTTCTATTTTATCAAGGTCGAAGGATCCTATCAGTGGCCACTGTTTCTCTTGATTTTCTTTGGTATACTTGTGCCATAGCTTACTATAAGCTATGGTAACTAATCCATACTTTGTGAACATGTCTTTATTAGGGGTGCCTTCCAGCGGAGCTAGATGGTCCACCTCTAATAAACGGTCCGGGTTGAACCAGCTACCAATCAGTGAGGAGAAGATAGACATAACGGATCACAATGGGGACAAAAGTCAGCACTACCTATCTTATCACTGCGTGCAAAGACTAGACAGAATATTTCTATTCTACGTTGTTTGCAGGCAGTGAATACCTCATGAACCAATATCAAACAGTCAACGTTCGGTCAATCAAACAATCAGTGGGGAGAATAAGTAGGCCCGCAAAGGTCTGCGTCACCTACCCTTTCACTATCTGCAAAGAGGGAATCTGTTCTTTCCTGTTTGCAGACAGAGAATCTCCAGAAAACAATCCGCGAACAGTAGTTCGGGTTCAATCAATTAATCAGTGTGGGAGAGGGAAATCTCCCGAAAACAATCCACGAACCGTAGTTCGGGTTCAAACAATCAATCAGTGGGGGAGAAAGATAGGCACGACGGCTGCGTTACCTATCCTTCACTGCTTGCAAAGGGAGAGCCGGTTGTTTCTCCGTTTGCAGACAGCGAATCTCCAAACAAATCAACAAAGAGTAATACTAGTATTTTCCAAACAATCAAATAATCATTTCGCAATTTGTCGTGTTTACACGACCTTACCCGGACCGCATGGTCAGTTTCTTGTCTTCCAAATCCAGCGCCCGATCGTCCTCTTTTCTTCGTATTCCTCGCGGCACTCCTGATGGTTCCCAGTCAGGACCGTAGATCACTCGAGAGAGGTCTGTTCGGAACCAGTGAAGTTCGGATGATCGGCTGCCAGACGAGGGTCTATTGGGCAGGAGCTCTCCCGATTGTTGCAGTCGTTCACTCTGTCGTCAGGACCTCTCCCACTGGATCCACGTGTCGCTGATGGGCCCCACGTTTGGGGCGCCAATTGTTGAAAAGGGTACAGGCAGAAGACCTTTTCCGAAGTTGCCCGGCGTTAGCCGCCTCTATACCCACTCAAGTTTACCAAACAAAGAGGCAGGCGCTGGAGACTGGAAGGCAGGAAACAGAAGTTTTATTCTCTCCGGAGGAGAAACACATCAGTTCGGACAGCAAGTATCGTCACGAGGTGCTCTAACCGCATCTCTGAGGCCTGGCCTCTTATACACAGGTTTACGAACTTTATTGCATGTAACACATTCTTGCAATGCTTTGAAGTATGAAAGGATATCCTCGGAATCTCCCCTTCAGGCCCGTTCCCACACACATTTACAGTTGAAGTCCCACCCCGGTCACAACAGGTGATGATTATCGCGCAGCTGGACATTCCGACGATTCACGGAATGTGTGGGGTTGATCGGATCTCACAGGGTGGGGGCTTTGATCAATTTGAGGGTCCTTTAATGGGGAGAAGCTTCCAACTGTAAGGGGGGGGGGGCAATAAACGGTATCCGCAGGGCCAGGTGGTGGTCTGGGAACGAGGAAGACAAACGGGCACACAGGGAAAGGGGGTTTGTATCAAAGGACCTGGGACCATGAAAGGGATGAAGGGAGGTGTCGCGCTGGGAACAGGATAGGATTCCGAGGCAGAGTCGCGCAGATGGGGAGGGTTTATGGCCCATGCATGAGAGAGCGGGGTGACCAGTGCGTGGGGGATGCTTGTGAGGGCGAAGAGCCGTGCTGGGGGTCAGTGGCGTGCAGAGGGTGGTTCTGACCAAGGTACCTAAAATGGCAGGTGTGCACGAAAAAAGTGTGGCATCGGGAGAGAAGGCAAGATGGCGCAGATAATGTTTACTAAATCGTATTAATTTTCCACACCTCTGCCAAGGAGAAAGCTGAAACTGAAGAAGAAAGATTGTCCTGCTGTTGCTATGCTGGATTGCCCTGCTGTTGCTTTACTGCCAAGGAAAGGGGAAGGACTTTGCTTTGTGCTGTTTCCCCTTGCTTGAAGGAATCTCCAAGGGCCTGAGAAGAGCTGGCTCCCTGTTTTGAAGTCCCAGGAACAAAAGAACTTCACCCCCAGCTTCCCCTGAGCTCTACTGAGAGAGTTCTGTCCTTCCTGGAGTGCGTGGCCCATGTGTGGTGCCTCTGGAAGTTGTACCTGTGCTGGAAGCTGGAAACCAAGATTTAAAGACTTTGCTACAGAAAAGTTATCGCATCGCTCGCTGTGGAGTGCATCCCCGGCAGTGCAAGGAAATTCCCACCGCTACAGAGGTCGAGATCGTCGCATCGCCTGTTGCTGATGCCAAAGACGTCGCATTCTTCACTTGCCGGAAGATCGCCATTGCTGCGAGTTTCATCGCAGAACCTTTCAAAGCTGGGTGAGATCGCCGCACTGCTCGCTTGCGGACCGCATCACGTCGCTGCGAACATCGTCGCAGAGCCATCGCATCGAGGAGCTGCGAGAGAGAGATCACCGCTGGATAGCGCATCGTCGCCCCGGAGATTGCCACAGCCCCTTACCCTGACTAGAAGCAAGGCTCCCTATTTGGACAGTGGTACCTACCCCTGCCAGCTAGAGACCCCCAGTTCTAACAGACCTCATAATTGGTATGGTGTGATGACCTCTCCTCGTCTTTTGACCAATCAAATAGGGGGAATTCACACATTTGCAACATTGGGGGGGGGTACACTGCCCTGGAAAATGGTATATCTAAGGTAGGCTTAGCTAGTTAGATTGTCCGAATAGCTGACCTGTCACTGACCCAACGCACTCAATAGGCGATCGAGAGCAGAAGATTCGATAACCCAATCGGGGTTCTGGGAAGGAGTTTGATAACCCAATCGGGGTTCCTAAGTGATAAGATTCGCTAACCCAATCGGGGTCGGACTGTTAGCTACAGAGAGGGTTGTGACGTTGACCTGCTGTGGTCCTGTCCTGATCCAATTTGGTCCGTACTTATCCTGATTCTGGTCTGCACCTGTTCTATCCTATTGGCACCTGCATTTTCAGGGTCCTGTCCTTTATCCCAGCCCGTGGCCAAGGTTGGTCTTCAGTGTCACACCATTCTAGGTAAATATAAAGCTGAGCGGTATATGTCTTTGTGCTGTTTCCCTCTTCTTACCCTTCCTATGTTTCGATGCTTAAAGAACATTTTATGATATTTTCACATCATCTTGCTTTGATTATATTTTTTCTAATTGAATCAAGCTCCGATGAATCTAGTATGGACATTGACATTTAAAGAATTATTTAGATAAAGTGTTTAAATCTTTCCCGAGCCTGTGGTTATTTTATGAGTGCAAATGTTTAATGCTACCTATTTTCTTTCTAACTCCCTTGATCCATTAGAATTTTAGGTATTTTTGTATTTCGGGTAATGCTTCTGCATATGCACAATAACTCTTCTTCATTAAAAGAATTCAATCTTTCTAATCCTACATTTCCAGGTACCATTTCCTCCAATTCTACCCTTAATTTAAAAATGTCTAATACCTTTGACTGTGATTTTGGTTTTTCTATATCTCGTGTGCAACTTTTTATTTCTTCAGGGGTTACTACGATAGAACTTCTCATTCCTGTGGAGGTTTCAATCTGCACTTCCTTTGAGCATTCAGGAGTAATTTTCCTGATCGAGTCACCTACTGGTTCTCTTAAGGTAAATCCATAAAGGAAATTACTGACTTGCATTCATTTGCCTGGTCATTAATTATTATATTTTCTTTCCTAGGGTGCGCTATGGGCGTAGCCAGAACGGGGGTTTTAGGACTGGGTCACTTTTCTCCATATAAAGGAACAACGCCACCAATGGTTACTGGTATCGTTATTGCTTCAGGACTTGTATTCAGTTGGGTTATTTTCTGAATCAATTCATTGCACTGTTTGTTTATTGCTTCTCTTTCCCTTTCTTGTAATACCTTTTCCAATGTGGTCTCATGTACAATCTGTAGAACCAAGGGTGGTTGTAAGAACGGAGCACTAGTGGTAACTATATTTGTTTCTTCCTGATAAGGCGGTGGATTTTTCATTAATAAATCCTCCACATAATAATCTCCTATATCACCATTACTAGTCATTAAGGGCCAGATGTAGGACGGCAAATACCGATTTCGGCCGTTACCGACCGGTATTTGCTGTTTGACATGTATGGGGCCTTATAGTTACAGAATCAGTATATTTACAGATTCGGTAAATTTACCGATTCTGTAAAATACCGAATCGGTAAATTTACCGAATCGTTAAATACAGATGTAGGTGGCACTTTAAACAGTGCAACAGGCCCTTACCGATTCGTTATTTACCACCAAATACTATTTGGTGGTAAATAACGAATACCTGTGTACATGCACATCTGTGCATGTACACCTGTGCCATGTGGCACACAGACATGCCCTAAGGGCATGTCTGTGTGTCACATGGCACACAAGCCTGAATCAGGGGTGCAACAGGGTGTCAAAGTGACACCCTGTCCCCCTTGCAAAATCGGTAATTTTACCGAATCAGTATTTACCGATTCGGTAATTGACATTGATTCCTATGGGCCTCAACGCCCATAGGAATCAATGGCAATATGACGCGGACCCCCACAGATAGCGCAACTCCGTACTGCAATTCAGTCGGCTTAAAGGCAAATTAAGAAGCTTATAGCGACAACAGGAATCACCCGTTACCAATCAGGTAATCACTTTTTCTAATAAAGGCTAAGAAAGAGATAACCACGACAAGCAACTAACTCCCTAAAATTACTGCAAAAAATAGGGACTGTAAGCATTCCGCTGAAGTTACTTTTGGTCTGGAAATTAATTAACAAAAAGTGGTTTTAAATTTACGAATCCAATTTGGAATAATCATATGAAGGAAAATAACCAAGGTTGGACATAGTAAAACAGGATTGATCGCTGGTAACAGGACAATATCAAGTCCCCATTTGAAGTCCACAATTGGATCATGAAGACTTTTTAACCATAAGGAGAGATTCCCATTGGATACCTAGGGGCAATTTTACATACCCCCTGGTTGTGACAGATAATCATTTGTCTTGATAAAGGTGGTTACTATAAGGAGAACCCACCGAAACGCGTTGACGCAATAACCAGTATAATTCAAGTCTCCAACACCAAAGTTGATTTGCTGATGTGATAGCGATACAATTCCGGTGCAATCGAAACGGAGCCAGAATATACAATTTGTATTCAATAATTTTATGTTGTACCTGTTCTGTCATTTTTTCAATTGTACAGATCGCAATTGGGTGTATTGTTTTAATTGTATTTTAAGACTAGGGATTCAGATTAGTTAACCCTACAACTGTGTGTTTTAAAGGTTTATTCAAAATAAATGAATTTTTAACTCTATGTTTTTGTTGTATGTAAACATGACTTTGTAAGGTTTGGTATAGTAACCTGTGTTTAATTCTTTATCAAGTGAATTTATATACCATGTGGACACAGACATGCCCTAAGGGCATGTATGTGTGTCACATGGCACACAAGCCTGAATCAGGGGTGCAACAGGGTGTCAAAGTGACACCCTGTCCCCCTTGCAAAATCGGTAATTTTACCGAATCAGTATTTATCGATTCGTTAATTGACATTGATTCCTATGGGCCTCAAGGCCCATAGAAATCAATGGCAATTACTGAATCGGTAAATACCGATTCGGTAATTACAGAATCATACAGATTCGGTAAAAATTACCGATTTTTTACCTACATCTGATTTACCAAATCTAGAATACCGAATCGGTAAAATTCGGTATTCTAGAGTCGGTAAATCAGATTTACCTACATCGGGCCCTAAATGTTTTGTTTTCTCTGTACTTTTACTTCCGTTCGGTTCTTCAGTGGTAAATACAGGCTATAATTCTTCTACTAACATAGACTGTCTCCATTGTTTCATTTGCTTATCTCTTGTCTCCTTGGGAAAAAAAGTTTAGTAAAATGTACTAAACTTTCTGTCATGCCGAGGTCTATCTCGTTCAAAAGCTTCAGTCTCCCACTCTTCTAAAGCTTCATACTGCGTTAATCTTGGCTGGGGTCTAATTCATTCATGCGAGTTCATAATTTGTGCAATATTCTACCATTAAACGTACCATACTCTGGAAATGCCAATATAGCATCATCTTTTGCATACTCTATCCAAGTACACAAGTGTGGCAGCCTCTTCCTATCACCATGTATGATGCGGGCGTTTTTGGTGGGGGAATAATAATTCCTTCTCTTGTTTTTACAGATTTATCTTTTTCGAAATAATTCTTTATTTTCTGCATAAAAGAAATTTTTGTCTTTTCTCCGTATATGAAATATGTTCTTCCTCTAATACTCTGTTCTCGGGCAAAACCTAAGTATTTTCTATCAGGGGAATTTCCTATAAATGCTGGATCTAAATGCCACATATAACCACTGCTGTCTATTAACAATGAACATTTTCAATTATTGCAATGTAATAATTGTTTACTTTGCAGAAATGATTCTCCAATAAAAGTGCATCTCATATTTGTAATGACCAAACAATATATATTTTTTAACACCAGCTAACCAATGCTTGCGCGGCTTTTCTGTGACGTGAGTTTTCACTCTCTGCACTCACCCCTCCTTTACAATTTTCTCAAGACTACACACCCGCCCACACTACAACCAATCCCAGCGCAGCTCAACTGACGTCAGTGCAGCACCCTCAACTGACCCCTCCTTTGCAAGGTAATATGACAATTCAATTTACTTTTCAATTGAAATGCACGTTTCATTAATAAATAACATAAAACATTCGCTATTGTGAATGATGGACTAAATTTTTTTTAAAAAGACAATTTCTCTCACAGCGAGTAAAACTCTTCCGTTTACCCTTCACGCTGTACAAGTAAAAACCTCTTCCGCTTACTCTTCACTCAAGCAAAAAGAACCTGTTACTTCTTCAGACTTACCCTTTCTAGGTGATATAAGACCAAAGTTTCACCAGTGAACTTCTTTGCTATCAATCACTCTCACTTTTATACAAGAAAATGATTCCTAACTAGTGCTTCAATTTCTACCTATGGTTAAACAAAATGGAATCCACTCAGAAAATGGTGGTGATCCCTAAGGTGATGGGGAGCACACAGTGTTGTTTAAATGCCCCTCACACACCAACAGGCCCCTTGGTGTCATGCTTCATCATCGGGGCCTTCGCACCCCTCTACGGAATGCGGCGTGCTGCGACTTACGGCTACGTAGGAGCACTTGGTAGTGAACTATGTGAGGGTGTGTGTTTAGGGAAGAAATGTGAGTTAGTGAGGTGAGGTGAAAAAAGAGAGGTTAAATTAAAAAATACCTGGCTCGTAGGAAAAAAATGATTTATTATGTCCTCGGCTGGTATTATTAAAAAGGGTGCAAGGTGAGGTTGATTATATACGTATTAGGGTATATCAACCATTAAAAGTATCAACATGTTTCAGAGTACAGCGACTCCTTCTTCAGGACAAGGATATGCACGTTATCCTCACCTTACTCACATGGGATGTCAAAGTGTATTCTACAAAAATATAAACTAGGTGAAATGTACCTATCAATGCTATTTAATGGATAAGCTCAGTTGCGCCCAATTGGCGTTGAAGAAAACTTATAGTTCAAGGTTTGATGACCTCATGAGCCTAAGCATGGTATTGGGGGATTCCTTCCTCACTGCTCAGTAAAGCAACGGTTACTGCATGGTCAAATCGCCTGCCTTCCCCTCAACGCTGCTCCGATGAAGTGAGGAAGGAATCCCCCAATAGGTTGATATACCCTAATACGTATATAATCAACCTCACCTTGCACCCTTTTTAATAATACCAGCCGAGGACATAATAAATCACTTTTTTCCTACGAGCCAGGTATTTTTTATTTAACCTCTCTTTTTTCACCTCACCTCACTAACTCACATTTCTTCCCTAAACACACACCCTCACATAGTTCACTACCAAGTGCTCCTACGTAGCCGTAAGTCGCAGCACGCCGCATTCCATAGAGGGGTGCGAAGGCCCCGATGATGAAGCATGACACCAAGGGGCCTGTTGGTGTGTGAGGGGCATTTAAACAACACTGTGTGCTCCCCATCACTTTAGGGATCACCACCATTTTCTGAGTGGATTCCATTTTGTTTAACCACATTGCTAAGGGAGACTGAATCCACTTGTCTCTCTCTCTCCCCCCTCTTTGTTGTATTTCAATTTCTACCTAACCATCTGCACTTACTTCATCAGGCCAGTAACCTCACTGTAGTGTGGCTTCCATTTACCACCCACTATTCAATATCCCCGGGGATTTCCAAACAAACATGAAACAATACAAACAGGTTTTGGTTAATACATAAAATCAATAAAATCAATTAGAATCAATAAAACAACTCACTTCCTATCTTAACTAAACCCTAACCATCTTGCTGCTACCAAAGAAATACTGAATGCGCAGGATTACCAGTCCATTTAATTTTACTCACCTGGGTCCATAAACATTCACACATTGAACCGGTAATCCTGCTTCAACTTCCTGCCGAACAGAATTTAATTAACTTTAAGGACTTATACCTGTATACCATGACTTACTAAATCCTTGTCACCTGTGCTCTAAGTCCTGAGGATCAAGCGAGTTAGAATAATAGGTAGCAATTTGACATTTACCTTCATGGAAATAACCACAGACTCAGGAGAAGTTTTAAATACTTTATCTATGCAATATTCTATGAGTCAGAGGCCACAATAGAGTGATCAGTAACTTTGCAAGTAAGAAAATAACTATTAAAACATAAATCTTGCAGGATTTGAGAAAGATGCCTTTAAACATTGGTACCTGGGAAGGGTGAGAAAGGGAAACAGCACAAGGACATACCACATGGATTATATTTACCTAGAATGGTGTGAAGACCAACCCTGGCCACGGGCTGGGACAAAGATGTGGGCTCCCGACTAATCAGGTGCCGATGGGACAGGACAGATGCAGAACAGGACAGGCAATCTCCGGTAAGTGCAATGCCAGCATCACACCCCTCTCTATGGCTACTTTTCCCACCCCGACTCTTCCTCAGCAAACTCTTGATTCTTCTGTCAGAGTGCTCGACCAGCACTCTGCTCTCGATTCTCCTTCAACATACGTTGGGTCAGTGACAGGTCTGTAACAAGTCAGACAATCTAACAAACTAAGCCTACCTTAGTTATACCATTTCAGTGTGTGTACCACTCCCTTAATGTTGCAAATTCTATGTGTTCCCTTCATTTGATTGGTCAGAAAGACGAGGAGAGGTCATCACTCCATACTAAGATGAGATCATTTCAATTCAATATAGTTGATCAATGTTTCCGCCCATAATTTACTTTCCTATGAATTTTATTCCACCCAGCAATATTGGTTCCAATTTCAGATACATTGTATTCAAAATTATTCAATTTCTTCTTCTCCTGGGGTCACACGATCAGGTTCCCATACACATCTTGGGTAAGACAGGACTTGGCTGCTTGTCAATGACAGCTTCAAGATTTTCGGTGTTTAAATGTGCACGCGACAGCGGAATTCAAGATGGAGGTTTGCGGCAACCTTCAGGTCCAAATACGAGCTAATAACAAAGTCAAAGAGAGACACATTAGAATACAGAAAACAAATGAATGCACTTTATACTACTTATCTATATTGTAACCCCATTACTTTATTTTAACTATAGCATTAATAGTTAGCAGAACACACAAGTTTTAGTTCGAGCAGAAGCATGTGCATTAGCATGTAAAACATGAAGCGGCCATCTTTGGCACTAGTGCGCAGCCGCAAGAAATTCCCACTGAGCGAAAGATATGTCACACCACGTAGATGTGGCAGACGCATGCGCAGAAAGGTTCTCGCATTTTTAGGCGGCCATATTAAGTCACTCAGGTTACTGTTAGTAAAAGCACATTGTCAAGCTTCCCTTAGATACTAAAATGTTGTGAAATGCAAGTTTTAGCATTTACAATACATGTTGGTTAATAAGTTACATGTTATTTCGAGAGAATTGAATACAAGCAAGTTTCTATACTTATGAAACCTTGCTCCATCAAGACCACACTTATCAAACAACATGACTGGGCCTCAAGTGTCTCTGTAGCTATTTGTCCCGTCCCGGCCGCGACATCAGGCAGTCTAACTCAGAGCTGTGCGGAAGGATTCACAATGAAGATACATTGTACCACTGTGAGCCTGCCAGCGCCTTAGCTCACGGCTAGCAGTCCTGCCAAATACTGCGGGAGCAGCGAGTGCAGCAACCTTGCGCGCTGGCTGCCACACATTCAGTTTGCAGCATTACATTGACAGCTGAGACACACACAGATAAACGTGACAATGCATTTTAATGCCATGATGTGGAGCACTACACTGAAATGCGTTAGTATAATGCCTGATGCGTGGTACTTGGCAAGACTGCAGAAGCCCGTCAGAGCATCATCATAATGACGCCCTAAGTATAAGGGTTTAGAGTGAGAAATGTTTGATTACTCTCTCTAGACCTTTTAGAAATAAAAAAAATTATATGTGGTAAAATGTTATTGCACAGATTTTATGGCACGGTTGGTAGCAATAAAGCGTCGTTCGAAGTTGTAGTGTCTTGGTGTATACACGTTCTAGTGTTCCTGTGTAATGTAACACACTATACACCCACCCACCACAGACGTCATGGTGTCACATGACGCTGCCAATAAAAGAGGCTGAGCGCACGTGCTCAGGACCTTTCCTACCACTCATTCCTGGTGTCCGTGTCCATCCTTGCTGCGCCTAACATGAGGGCCCAGGGCCCATACTTTCAATCATTACAATGGCGACGAGGTCGGTAGTGAAACCCATGCGTGCAACTACCCTACACTGAGGAAAAGGGGGAGAGAGTGCCCGGCTGAAGAGCACCCCCTGCAGCAAGGCACAGCGAGCCAAGAAGCCGGTGAGCATCGTCGGAGCCAGCAGCCACCAAAAGGCCTACAGCAAGCCGATGGTAGCTTCCCGCGTCAGCCGCCACCAACATGTGCCACCGGGAATGAGCGGACCGCCCAGAGCCACCGGAGACGGCCGCGAAGCAAAAACCCCACCAGAGAGGAGCACGGGCCGAGCGGAGTCCACCCGCCGCGACAGCGACGCAGCATCTGGCCCGCCGGCCGAAGGTGAGCCCCAGGGGCGAAGCGCTAATAAATAAACTGTGCCAGTAAATAAGCAGTGCCAGCGGAGCCTACCCGCGGCCTGCCCGAGTCATCCCTTGCCCCCGCCGCGCGTGTAACGGAAGCGGCGGGGCCCAGAGCAAGCCACGGCGTGAAGGGAAGGCGGCCGGACCCGAAGTTTAACAATACCAATGAGGGGGAGGGAGCGGAGTAGCTAACCGCCTCCCGACCCCCCTCGCGACGTGGTCCGGGCCAGCGGAGCCCACCCGCGACCTGCCGGCGGCACCCCCAGCGAAGAAGAGACTAAGCAGCGCCAGCGGAGCCCACCCGCGGCCCGCCGGTAGCGCCCAGTGAAGGACGGTCACTGCAGAGCCAGCGGAGCCCACCCGCGGCCTGCGAGAAGCAAGGCAGGTCTCCGCCGCGCAGCGTGTGCGTGCAGAAGCTGCAGCGGCGGGAGACCGGCGAAAGTGGGGCCAGCGGACCAAGAGCTTCCTTGAACACAGAGCCGGCGGGGCCCAACCGCGGCCTGCCTCGAGCGTCCCTCGCCAGGGAGGAGTGACCGGAGCGACGAGCTCCCCCACCGAAGTGAAGCAACTTCTCCCCCGCCCGCGTGAGTACTGCTGAGGCGGCTGCGGACGGGGAGAGAGAGCGAGGGAGAAGCAAGCAGCTGCAGGCGGCCAGCGCCGCCAAGATCAGAAGGCGCCCCTCCCCCCTCCTCGTGTGCTCCGTGTGAGGAGCAGAGTGCAGGGAAGCAGGGGTGAAGTGACCGTCTGCACGCGGCCAGCGCCGCCGTCAGCAAAAGGTGCCCCCTCCTTGTGTGCTCCGGGTGAGGAGCAGAGTGTCAGCAGCGCGGTCAACACCGCCAAAGAGTTACCAGCCCCACCGGAACACTGATCAAAAGGAAGTACCGGTGCACCAATAAAGACTGTGGAATTTGCCCCCAGCATCAAAGCTGCACAACACCAGAGGGACATAAACAGTGCTTTTACAATGTATGCCTGACTTCAGCACATTTATAATTCGGTACATTTCGGGAACACTAAAAGCAAAGGAAATCCACTCACCCATCTCAGCAGCAGCTCCAACCCCCTGTGCACTGAAGCAGTAGAGTGCACACCCGGGAAAGACAAGACAGGCTGCTCAAAAGATCCAGCAACACTGCCACCCAGTGGCCAAAAGCAATAGTGCACTACCATCCACCAGCACTGAAACAAGCATTGTTCAACGCAAAAGAAGTTACCACCATCTAGAGGCAACAAACGGAGTAGCGCCCCAAGGGAAAGCATCTTAACGCCCGAATCCAGAAAGCGCGCTCTGCGCAGAAGACGCCCACACGCACCAGCAAGGAGTCGGCGGCTGCCACTTCTGAAGCGACGTGGGAAGAGGCGCGAATGTCTCACTCAACATCAACACCTCACCAAGCATCCAAGCAAGGACAAAACGTCTGGAAAAAACGACTGCCAAGCACTGGAGGAACGGTCAAGGAAAAACTGCCGAGATCAGAAGACGGAGAGAGCAGTGACTCCTAGTGGCCACAGGAGTTCACCGCAGCATCAACCACTCCCGCCAACGGTCCGAAGCAGCAAACAACCTGACGCCAGCCAAAGCAGCAAGTACCCGACGGTCCAAAGCAGCAAAGTACTGGACGTCAGCCAAAGCAGCAAGAAAAAGACGCCAGCCAAAGCTGCAAATACCGACGACACGCATCAAGTGTCCGAGAGCCTTGAAAAGTACGGGCGCAGATAACGCGCCACGTGGCAAGGCACAGCCCCCACGAGATGGAAGAAGGGCACAGGTAACGCCACAGTGCAGAACAGTTACCGAAGAAGACCACTAAGCGTGGCACCCCCAGAAGCTGATCCACAGAAAGATCGCGTACCAAGTATGACCCGCGACGGGTCCCCTCAAACAATACCAGAAAGTGCTAACGCACCTAGTCCGACAGGACGACCGAAGAAACCTGCCAAAACACCAGCAGGATGGGACCGCCAAATGGTCCAGGACGTTCGACCTAGTCAAGGTCCCTGAACACCATTCCACGAACGTCACCAACAAGAATCTAGAGAAGAGGGTTCGCGACACCAACTCTGGAAGCTAAGGAAGAAGGAGGAAGTGTTCCAGTCGGGGACACACCAGGATCACACATGCAGCGGGCGCGCCCTGCATGGAGGAGCCAGGTCAGGAGAGAAGATGCAAGATCGGACCGAGTGATGTCGCGAAACAGGAAGGAAGAAGAGGAGAGATCCGAGTGGCACGCTTGCCACCGTGAAAAGAAAGGAAGAAGATGTGTGGCACGTCTGCCACTGTCA
Organism: Lissotriton vulgaris; assembly: GCF_964263255.1. Lineage (NCBI taxonomy): Eukaryota > Metazoa > Chordata > Amphibia > Caudata > Salamandridae > Lissotriton > Lissotriton vulgaris. The sequence goes on from NC_141689.1 coordinate 660,744,618, forward strand.
AAAGAAAGGAAGAAGAGGAGAGAGCTGTGTGGCACGTCTGCCACTGCGAAAAGAAAGGAAGAAGAGGAGAGAGCTGTGTGGCACGTCTGCCACTGCGAAAAGAAAGGAAGAAGAGGAGAGAGCTGATGGCACGTCTGCCACTGTGAACAGAAAGGAAGAAAAGGAGAGATCTGCGTGGCACGTTTGCCACCGTGAAAAGAAAGGATGAAAAGGAGAGACAGGTGGCAACCCTGCCACTGTTAGAGAGCAAGGAAGAACATCCACGTGGCCGTTGCCACAGTTAGGAGTGAAGAAGATGTCAGTGCAAAATAGGTCCCCACTGTTAGTCCGAGGCCGAACTGGTACGTAACCATCCATTTCACGGCGAGCTGCAAGAACTCCAACCGCACCCGTTACCACGGAAGCCAACAACACAAGGACTGTGAGGTAAAAGGGGCTACCCAGTCGTTTACAGACTGTTTCCATCTAGCCCCACCAACCAGTGCTAAAGCGGACAAAAGTTCCCCGAAACAGACTGAACTCCATCTGCCCATTCCCAAGCTGCGGTGGATAGAAAAGCTTGGTGGAACTGAACACTTCACTGCATCCTGAGATAAGTTAATTCCCCAAATGTGAATTATCAAGTTGAGTTTTTTCATTGATTAAAAAGGGGAGTGATGTAGTGTCTTGGTGTATACACGTTCTAGTGTTCCTGTGTAATGTAACACACTATACACCCACCCACCACAGACGTCATGGTGTCACATGACGCTGCCAATAAAAGAGGCTGAGCGCACGTGCTCAGGACCTTTCCTACCACTCATTCCTGGTGTCCGTGTCCATCCTTGCTGCGCCTAACATGAGGGCCCAGGGCCCATACTTTCAATCATTACAGAAGTGTCACACATAAGAAATTAGCGCTATATAAAATTGCAAAAAAAAAAATATAGAAATGTGACAGGACACATAATAAGCACACTATAAATGTGACATTTATTGAATGAAATTTGAAGACATTTGCAGTATTGTTCTTTGAGAACATAGCAAACATTACCGTCTCTAACATGTACCGTTCTTCTATCACTTTGACTGGTAAGAAGGTAGTATTCGTGCCTGAGAAAGGGCGAACAACTCCCTTCAAAGATGGCCGCCGCAAAGATGTGTGCACCAACGTGATAATATGGGCATGAATCACTGCTTACAGAGACGGCTCGTGGCCCGGCGCTAACTGTTACGTCACGGGTCATCCCTCGCTAGGTGTAGCAACAACTGGAGGCGTCCATGGCAGCCACGAAGGAGCTGCGCGAAGTTCCGGAGTCCAGTGTGACGCCCGGTGCTCATTCTGAGCACATAAGACCCTGACTGCGTCCCTCCTGACAGCTTCCCCACCCGTTGTGCCCGAGCGCAGGAGGATGCGTCCAGTCCTCCCGTTCGAGGCCGTTCTAATCTTCTCCCTGGCAGGCTTGTTGTGGGCCGCCCTTCCGAAGGAGAAAACCTCTCAGCTGGCCGTTTCTCCCGCGGCTAGCAACGGGGCCCGTGTGGCCAGCACTCCTGCCGCTGCCACTAAGAACAGCAGCGAGCCCCGCACTGACCTGAGCGCCGCCACAGAGAAGCTGCGCCCTGAGCACCGGCCTATGACCCAGCGAGCGTTGTCCGTGCTTGTGGTAGTCAGCGCTGCTGTCATCATCTTTTTCGTGATAAGGACCATCCGGTATGTGTTTTATGTGATATTGACGTTGACAGTGCACCATTTAATCTCCATATGAGCACTATTCTTCTGTGACAACCAGTGTTTGTCAAATATTAGTGGGCAAACTGCAGTAGTTTTAAGACTCATCATTGACAGAGCTTAAGGTTTACCCTGGATTTTGTTGCTTAATTCATTAGAATGGTGGCTTTCCAATGACTAACGCCTCTAAGCAGTGATATGTGTTGAAATTGTAATTGGTATCCCAGATTTTGCTAAGGCGTTAACTTTCCAACGGTAACGCGATCACTTTACCGTTATATTGAGATAGTGGCCATCTCGTTTTTTCCATCCGGCTCTCTACTTTACTTTATTTTTTTTGGACGTTTATGTGTTGTGTAGTATTAAATTCCTGCTATTAGCCTATTCAGACTGACATATCTTATAACTTGACTTGTAGGTAAAAAGCCCAGAACTCGTAGCAGCATTCACGATACGTTGCCACACTAGATATCAACTCTTAAATAATTGGATGACCTTAGTTTAAAATCTGTTGTCTAAGGATATTATACCGAAGAGGAGTTTATTTACAAGAGATTCCCTATCCTACCTATAGGAGAAAGTTACGATGAATGCTACTGACCCTCCTCCTGCAGTGCCTTTGAAGGGGTACCTCGCCATTAGTGCCAACATTAGGTGGGAACTGATGGAATCCCATTATGGCGGCTACAATGGGGGAGGGTGTGTGTGTGTGTGTGTGTGCGCGTTTGTGTTTGTGTGTGTGCGGCTCACCCTCCTAACGATGCCTGTGCCAGCACCGGTCACAACTCCGCGACATATATTCCAACAGGAAAAGCAATCCGGGAACTTCCAATTAATTTCCAGCGACACACCAGAGGACAGCCACAATAATAAATTTTATTTTGTCGCATACAGAACAGCGCGTTTCGGCGAAGCCATTGTTAAGTTATTTATAGACTCTCGTCTGGTCACCGGGTAAATCCGCCACGCTATATCACTCCATCTTACTTGTATTGTGTTACATCCAAAGAAAGGAATTAGCCTACTAATGGATATATATATACATGTTTGGAAAGGAGGAATACATTCTCACAACCCTCTCTTAAGATGGCAAGCTCAGTGTCTGGGGCGGGCTGATACGATCACTGTCCACATTAAAGAGAGCAATCCGGGGAGTTGTAAGTCCCAATGACAGACGCCTCTTGGTTAACTCATCCTCAGTGGCAACAATGTTCACAGCCCTTTACAGTATACTTTCTATAGCAGTAGAGGTACAAGAACTTGATATGGTGGTGCTTTTCCCCATAGCCTGTTGCTTCTTTACACGTGATAATAGTAAAAATAGATGACTCACCACAATGGAATTTAGGAGATGGCGCTTGTCAGAGGGGTGGCCATGCCCGGCCTCCTGCAGTCTCTTACCCGGGCCCGCCTGTGTGCGTCCCGCGCTGCGGGAGCCCCTGGAAACCTTAAACTCCGCCTCCTGGCGCTCTGGTGATGCTAGCGGTTGCGTGACCACGCTGGATACCGCAAAGGAGCCTGGGGAGTGTAGTTCTTACAACCGCTGCACTCCTGGTCCCCTCCTCGGTCCCTCAAGCTCTGGCCCCAACAGCAGGTAGACTGGCTGCTCTTGGGCTTAAGGCATGCTGCAACTAACTGTATGCAAATTGCCTCCAAGGTTATCATTTAAATGCCATTCAAAAGTTCAAAGACGCTTGACACGTGAAAGGGTACATGTTGGAGTTTGGTATCTGTAAACCTGCAGAGATCTTGGATAATATTGCGGTTATGCCTGTATCTAGTCTGATCCTTTTTTTATTAATCTTAATTTGTCGATTTTTGAATGTAAAATGGAGAAATGTAAAGGGATAAAAGACTGATCCAATAAGTAAATGTGGAAGCCAATATGGAGGACTTCCGGGAAGCTTAACAGAATATTATTTAGCACAAGCAGATAAAGGCCTTCCTACAGCATTACTGGATGCAATACTTGAGGTGGCTGGCCAAGTAGCTCCTGGGACGAACAAAGGTATTTATGCAGCTAAACCCTATAACAGTTAGTTTACTTCACACCTCAAAAGAAGGGAAGAAAATTGAGACAAAAGGAATGCAAATGGAAGAGAAAGTGTGAGTACTCTTTAAGAGAAATTCAAGGTAACTTAAAAGGACTATAACATCCTCAAAGAAACTAAAACAATATGTATTTCGCATAAATTAGAAGCATCTTCACATGTCCATAAATAATTATTTAAAGTTGTTTATGATTTCTGCTATCCATCTGCTTTCCAGGGAGCACTTTTCTTCAGTAGGGATCAATGTGAGTTTCCATGGTATAAAACCTTTGCTGTGAATGATGTAGTAGATTTTTTTTCATAGTAAAGATGTGTTTAAGGCGTTCCATTTGATTCTATATTTCCTACATCACTTTGAGTTAGAAGCATCATCTTGCACCACTGGGATAGTGTCTATGAATATTTTGCGTTTTACAAAGAGTCATTTGGACAAATTGACCACATTTGGATTCATACTTATCAAATGCAAAAAGGAAGATATATATATATATATATATTCGATAGCCAGTAGGTATATATAGTTAGGATTGGCTACCATAGGAAATTCCGAACATTCTATTGGGAATAACTTTGGCGCCGATTGAGGGATCTGCCTGTAATTTTCCTTAAAATGGTCTCGCTGCGCTCCGCTCCTTCCCTGAAAGTTTCGTGGGGATTCGTGAAGTGGGGGCTCAGAAAAAAGGGGGGTCCCAAAACGTGTTTTTTCATGTTAATTTCCATAGGACGGTCTGACAAGTCTACAGCCCGAACCGCTGAACGGAATTACGCCAAACTTTGCAAAATTGTAGGGACTGGTACGCAGATGTACCTTTGCTATGTTTGGTGAAAATTGCTCTAGTGGTTTTTATAAAAATTAGGTTCAAAAACACATATATATCTATATGAGCTTATGGGTCCGCGTACCGTACGCGTACATGCGCGTACCCTTACGTGCTCGAGCGCGATCCTGAATGGCTGGCAGTCGACTGTCAACATTCCATTCTCAGGAGAACTGCGGCACAAGAGAGCCCAAAACAAGAGTGGAAAACACGAAAAGGGGGCAGGGTAGAGACCCCCCAACCCCCTAGCCCTTCTCAGGGGGTCTCAGAAGGACCCCCTGAGAAGGGCTAGGGGGTTGGGGGGCATCTCTGGAGCATCTCAGCCACCTCCTCCTCAAGTGTTTTTTCAATCCCAAAGGACCTCAAGAAAGTAAATGCGCCAAAGGTAACTTGTTTAATCTGTTGCACTGTACTTTCCAGGGGGAACCCTAACAAAAAGTACTCTTTTGGCAATAACACCATGATTCGCCACCCTCCCCAATCTTCTCCCAGCACCTCCAAAAGAAAGCAACCCACTCCATTGGGTCCAGAGACAAGGGAGATGGTCCCAAACATACAACCCCAGTTTGGACAATACAAAATCAGTTGTTTATTTTGTGGTAAAACAATTACCTATGGTGAGCAAAGCATTAAACTCATCAACCGTGCTGGTGACAACCACAATTGCCCAAAAAACCTTAATTTTTTCCTGATTTTTTTTTTTTTTGCTCCAGTTGAGCCGTTTACAATTCCCTGTTTTTTGTTTCTCCCCATAAAAATAACAAAAATAATATAAAATTGTTCATAAAAGGCAAAAAAAGTACAAAATGTTCAAAAAAATATAAAACAGCAAAAAGAAGAAAAAAAAACAGTTCTTTTTAGAACTACCTTCAATTTATAAAAAAAGGCTACATTTTTTAAAAACTCTGTCATTCTTTTTTCCCCATGGTATGCTCCCCGGTGCGCGTAACGGGCGCTCCCCCCGCGCAAATCGGATCCGCAAATATGGCCCCCACATCAAACCCAGGGGGTCAGGGGGGGTCTACCCTACCCCCTTTTGGTCATTTCCCCCTTTGTTTTTGCCACCTCTTGTGTCTCGATCCTACCAAGACACAAGATGGCGGCCGCTCCGGACTGTTTGGAATGTTGACAGACACCCGAGAGCCAATCCGCTTTCCGCGCGCGAACTCTCACGCGCCCCGGTGCGCGCTTATAGATATATATATTTTTTTAACCTAAATTACACAAAATCCACTTGAGCACTTATCTTGAGACATAGCAAAGGCACATCGGACTACCAGTCCCTACAATTTTGCCAAGTTTGGTGGAAAACCATTCAGCCGTTCGGGCTGAAAGTGAGTTCAACCGCCCTTTGGAAATTAACATGGGGAAAACACGTTTTGGGACCCCCCTATTATCTCGGCCCCCGCTTGACAAATCCCCCCCCCCCCCAAACTTTCAGGGAAGGAGCGGAGCGCCGCGAGGCAAATTTGAGGAAAATTTCAGGCAGATTCCTCAACCGGCGCCAAAGTTATTCCCAATAGAATGTTGCGAATTCCCTATACAAAATAATCCTAACTATAACTACCTACTGGCGACCGCCAGTAGGTTTTATTTATATATATATATATATATATATATATATATATATATGTGTGTGTATAATTTCATTCTTTCATTCATTTAAAATTTCCACCTGGATGCTGCCGCTCCACAACCACTATTCTGACATTCAACATCACTTTATTGAATTCAACTTTAGCATGAGAATTTTGGAATTTCCGGTATAATATCTCGCCCTGAATGGCTATATGCTATGCTACCCCGGTTATACGTCAGTTGACCACCTTGGGAGTACCTGGGTTGGAGGTGAATCAAAAAAAAACTTTTAATTGCCTTCTGTCTCCGACTGACTACCCCATCATCAAAATATGTATTTCATCTCCTAAATGTACCCATGACTCTTAATCTTTATTGAGACCTTTAGGCATCTTTGTCTGCAGCTTAATAACATACTTTGACTCCGGTTGTCTCAATTTCAGTACTCTATTACCGACTGGTTCACATCTGGAAATGTGATCAAGACAAAAATATTTCAGAACATTTTGGTTGCTTCTATATGTGATTTCAAAGTAGTGTGCCAGTGGATAGGTCACATCATTTCTGGCAATCACCTGCATATGTTCCAATAAGCCCTTTTTCGCTGAGTGTATCGTGCTCAAAATATATTTCACATTGCAGGGGCAAACTAAGCAAAACACCACAACTTCAGAATCGCAGTTTGAAAATGTGTATGTATAGTATTATATTTATATATTTTTATATATATATAATTTGTTACCAAGCACACTTCCTTCCTCCTTCCGGCACCGACTCCGTGAGTTTGCTCAAGGTTGAAAATTTATTTTACAAAGCTGCTGAAAAGACGCGTTTCGGCGGAAGCCTCCGCCTTGCTCACTTCACCTACCCAAATGTCATTACAAAACATATATCCCTCTGTACAGACACAGTTCCTTCACTGTGATTGGTATCTAGTTTGGTATATATATAATCGTACTCCACCAAAACAGCTTATCGGTAAGCAGATAAACAAGCGGACCCATAGAGTTCTTTGTGCTAAATTTTATTTGCAAGTATCCCGCACCAAAGCCGCATATATATATATATATATATATATATATATATATATATATATATATATATACCGCAGAATTGGTGCAAAGTTATTTATTGTAATTGCAGTATGTCGCCATGACATGTTTCCGCCCCTCCCCGGGCCTTGATCACATGACACAGTCCGGCATTTTCCTTTGGCGAGTGTGATGATTGCCATATGGTGATAGAACATGATTAGCATTGAAGAAAGACTATAAAATGAATCACATCGAGTCGAGTCTTCCTTGTTCAACAATAACACATGAGACAATAAAACCGGTTTTAAAAAAAACATACTTTTTGTCATAAAATTAAACCAGTTAAATTCAAATTCATGATATAATTTCAAATACGCTAGAACAATTGTTTATAAAATAATGTTGTTGGTGCAAAGTGTGCTTAAAGTGCTGAGATGAGATAAAATAATATAGACCACTGGACCATTATTAGCCAGTAATAAATTAATCTGCCGAACTTTCTGTGTAAATACACACGTGAAAAAATGCCACAAATAGATAGTAGCTATATAAAAATAAGGTACTGGAACCCCAGTTAACCATGTTCTGAGCTTATAAGTAAATGTGGTCTTTCCCTGAATCCATATATATGGTAATAGTTATAACCAAATGGTTACACAGATATTGCGGTTTAAATACCCTGTTTTGTTGCCTGTTGTCAGTTATTGTGGATCAGTACAGTATTATTGGATATGATTAGAATGTGGAAAATAAAATGCCATCCTGAGTCCTACCGACACTTCCTAGTCCTCATACACAAATAAATAAATACATAAGTAGTAAATATCATATAAGCAAGCCAATGCAATCCAAAATAGATAACATTTGCTTAAATATTCACATATGCTTCAAATAAGTATGTATATAAAAACCATTAAAATGTCAAATAATCCGATAAATACACCTATACAAGCCACCATGATCATTACACCAATAAATATTTACATAAAATGTTTCTAAGAATCATAGTATAGATAAATCAACATGGTTCAATATTTAAAGACATGTAAAAAGATCCTGTTATATTCAGACCTGATGGATGTTTTGTATTGAGTTCCAAAATATATCTAGTCTCCAACTGACGTAGTTTGTGTTCTCTATCGCCACCCCTCCTACTTGCTGGAATTGAATCTACAACTAAATACCTGAGGTCTTTGCTTTTTTGACTCATGTTTGGTTTTAAAGTTGCGGGCCACCGGGCATGTGCTATCTTGGTTGTTGATTGCCCTCAAGTGCTGTAATATCCTTTTGTGCACTTGTAACTTAGTGCTTACTACATAAAGTAGGTTGCACTGGCATGATAAAACATATACTGCAAACTCTGTCTTGCATGTAAGTACTTTAGTGATTTTGTGGCATATGTAATATCCATTTTTTTTTTGTCGCAAATGTTGCGATTCGCAAAAAAGCAGGGTTTGCGACGAAAAATTTGGAAAATGTGATGTATCATTGAAATCGCATCGCAAAATTAAGAAATCGCAAAATTTGTGATTCCTTAATTTTGGGTCAGCATTTAAGGAATCGCAAATTGCGATATCTTAAATGCTATGTATGAAGCACCCCAGTTGTGTGATTTCTCATTAAGAAATCGCAAATTACTACCAACTTGAAGTTAGTGGTAATTTGCGATTTCTTACACAAATGCACTTTTTGCCATTTGTGAAGGTGCCATGTGGCGCACATACATGCCCTTAGGGCATGTATGTGTGCCATATGCGCACACATGTAAATTTCAGGGGTGCATCAGGGTGTCCTTATGACATCCTTGCACTCTTGAAATTATTCTCTATTTGCGATTCTCAAATTGCGAATCACAAATTGATAATAACTTCCCATTCATTCCTATGGGCCTCCTGGCCCATAGAAATCAATGGGAAAGTATTCCTTAATTGCGAATTCACAATTTGCTAATCGCAATTAAGAAATATTGAGCAATTGCTAAAAAAATTGTGTTTTTTTCTTTTTTCCCCATACATCCCTTTTTTCAATTCTAAAAAAAATCGCTATTTGAGAATCTCAAATGAGGGTGTTGATACATATGGCCCTTTGTTTTCTCTCACTGAAGGGATTAATATAGGTGGTTCTATTTTCTCCCTGTTGACGTGCCTTGCATGTTTTGCATTTGAAAAAACCAGTATGAGTTTGTAACCAAGAAGTTGTCTGAATGACTTCAGTACTAATTTTAACTAAGTCATCCTTCGTGGAATGACTTCTGATGTAGGTTATGGATGGTCTCTTAGGTGGTTTAGGGCCAATCACCGGCTCATTGAGAACCAAAGGCCAGTTGTGAGATATTATGGATTAGATTTTTTTAAATTGTTGGCTATACTGGATTATAATCCTGAACTCCATTTTAGTATCATCAATCTGAGTTACGGCTTTGTTTGATTTTGTTTGTTCAGTAGTAAATCATACCTAGCACATAGATTTGTTAATGGCATTGTTAATGACCTGTTCTGAGTATCCCCGTTCTCTAAACCTCAGTTTACTTTCTGCCTGGGCTTGTATTAGATCTCTTTCTTTACTGTGGATACGCCTCAGTCGAAGCATTTCCCCATAGGGGATACTGGTCACAAGATGTTTATCATGGTAGCTACTGGCGTGAAGTGTAGAGTTTCCATCTGTTTTCATACGAAATCATTTTTTTTCTATTTTGTTATCTTCTATGTACACCTCAGTGTCAAGGAAACTCAATGTTGATGCACTAATGCATGCAGTAAAATGTAAATTCAATTAATTTACATTAATAGCTTGTACAAACTCTTGAGCCTCATTGCCATCCCATATGATGAACAAATCATCAATAAAACACAGCCATAACTTTACATTGGTTGTCATTATCACCTAGTGTTCCGTCCTGAGGACCAGCTCCTCTCACCAGCTCTTGTGTAAACACGTGTAGCTGGGAGAGACGCTGGCCCCCATCGCCACACCCCTAGTTTGTCTGTAAAGTAGGTTATTAAACATGAATATGTTGTTTCTAAGACAAAAATCAACCATCTCAATCAACATTTTTTTGTGATCTTCCATGTTGTCCATTGTTTTGTCCAAGAAATAGTCAAGTGCTCGTAATCCATCGGTATGTTCTATGCTTGTGTAAAGCGGACTGACGAGTGCGATGAATAAATAATCTTGTTCCCATTCAAAGTCCTTGATTTTCCACAGGAAATCACTAGTATCGCTTACGTGTGATGGTAGTGCCTTGACCAAATGTTGTAAAAAAAAGTCAACATATTGTGATGTGTGTTCAAGACATCCATTTCTCGCCGATATTATAGGTCTACCAGGTGGATTTACACTGTCTTTATAAATCTTGGGCAAAAAGTAGATTGTGGGTACTACCCAATGGTTGTTCTTTAAAAATTTCTGTCCAGTGATGAGATTATTGGATTTCCATGTAGACAATTTTTCATAAAAGATTGCATACGTTGCTTTTAGTTCAGATCCACTGCTTTTGGTGTAACAGGTTCTGTAGTTTAGTTGTTTGTAAGCTTCCTTGGAGTATTTGTCTTTGGACCTGAGCACTATATTTCCACCTTTTGTCAGAGGCACGGATAACAATTTTATTATCTCTGAGTTTCAACATCAGTGCATTATAATCATGTTTCTCTTTTTTGTATTTGTATTTTCCTTTATGTGTCTTGATGTTAAGATCCTTTAGTTGTTCTGTTACCTGATCATGGAAAAAATCAATAGAGTCCCGTATCATAACTGGATTGAAAGTGGACGTAGGTTTGAAATGCGTTGAAGGCCGTCTTGTCTGAATAGTATCACTTTGTGTTGAAGAGCCATTTGATGTAGTATGGACAGAATCTGACAATACATCTTCTTGGATATTTATATCGGAACATTGATCCCATAATTCCTGCATTTCATTTAAAAATGACAGATCTGACTGGGTAGATACGTGAGGATCTAATGATGATGTGCAAGTATAGATGTGTATGTATTCATTTGATATAGACTGACATCTCCGAATTCTTTCAATTTTTCTTACAGCTTTCCTCATTGAGATCTTTAGTATCTCTTTAGCTATATTATTCCCCAATGTTTCATAATCGGTTGACTGTAGGTTGGTGCATTTGACAAGGCAATGTGTTGGTTGTCTTTTTGTGGTAGAGTGGAAGAAATGTATCGCCAAGAATATTTGAAGATAATCTGACTGTTTGGCTAAGACTTTGAATTTGATAATAATCAGTTCTTCCTTGGAGATAATAAGAACTAGTGTGTGAAGCCTTTGTGTATGTGTGGATTACTAAATGATGTGAGATTAATTTCCTTGATTAAGGCACTGCAGAGGTGAATTTAAAATTAACAAAGTGTGTTAAGTTAACACAAATCAGTCGCAAATAATGTAATTCGATATGTATCTCAAACCTTTCAAAATGTAGAGAGACTTAGCCATGTCTGGAATTCACCTTCAGTTGTTGTACAGGGCCCATTTTATAGTTTCTCGTTTTTCTGCCTGTGCAGCACGAGGTAAAATGTTTCCTTCAGTGTTTTTGAGACACACTCTGAATTGAAGCAGCTTTAAGATCATGTCTCTCTTGTATCTCAACGTGTATTCTTCCTCCTGTTTCTAGTGTTCATGGAGAAAGAAGCAGAGTGCAGCTGCATCTTTATAAGGCCACTTTCTCTTCTTATGGAGATTGTGAATGCAATTTAAAATGTACCTGTGTTTTTTTCCAGTGACAATACAGGATTATTCATTAGTATAAGCGCAAAATGAATTTTTCGGGTGATGTTTTACCATTGGAATTTGTATTATGTTTCACACCATCCTAACTGTGTGATTCCTCTGTTCGGAACCCTATATAACATCATGTTTTTGGAATGTTTCCCTAAGCTGTCCGTTGCACTTAAAAAGCAGAATCCACATTAGTCTGTTTAATAACTCAAAACTAAAGATTGTTCAGGATTTCTGTTAAACTGAGTGGTCCCTATGACAGTTTGCTCTTTGACTCATTACTTGCCTTGTGCTAGACTGTATTTTGTTCTGGCTGTTAATTAGATGGTTATTTACTGACTGCTCAATAAATTATAATAATTACAGTAAAAAAAATGTTCAAAACAGTCCCTACCCCCACCCCATCCTCACGCCCGATGTCTTTGTTTTTTACTCAACAATAGGCCCCCCGGCTCGCCTGTGTTGGTACTCAAAGTTAATTGCACTTGGCTGCGGGCCGAAAGAATAATGAAAAAACAAAACGAAAATATTTAGAGATAAAAGAAATATAGATGCCCTGAGGGGACTCCCCTTGAAACCTTTCAGAGACCCACCCTGCTGCCCCCATTCGGGAAGTAAAGTGTGCTGTGCTAGGAAAAGTATTTGTTTGTTAGCCTATCAGAGGAGTAACTTCAGATTGTAGTGCCTCTTTAACGGCTATCCTGATTTGGTGTGTAAACATTCTCATTCTGGCTAAATTGCTTGCCGTGGATTCGGCGAAACACAAGTCCTGACTCCCTTTGCGATGACTATCGGGCAAAGTATGCACAGACGATCGTCATTTAGTTTGGGGCAACAGCACAGGAGGTGGAGCCAAGATGCTTTAAAATAGGAGCATTACCTTCACGGAATGTGCTCCTCCTTGCTTTCCCAAGCTGGAATAAAATCTGTTATACGTAGCATGTTGAGGCTCATATAGAGAATTTTCCCCCGGACCTACGTTGTCAACACATGGTATAATTAAAGTTGAGCCTTTCTCTGGATGTATGTTTTATTCAGAGATTGTGTGATAGGGTTGGGGCGGGGGGTTGCAATGTCTTTTACGAACGATGTTGCCAGTACCTGCTTGTTCTCTGATTTGTTTTTCCAGGCTGTGATAGGAATGTCTGGTACCTGTAGACTATCTGCCTCAATACTGAGAGTGTCAATGGTCTGGCCGAGATTTTGGTGTCAGGCAGAGCCTTCTACCTCAAAAACAAACCTCAATTGATGTTTAAGTGAATCTGCTGGTGCCCTCAGGATTCTGATGAAAAGCTTTACTAGGTCCCCCTGGGAAGCCAGGTCCGGCACCCTGAGACCGATTTCCAGTCTCAACCTTGCTTTTCTGGTGAGCCTTGGTAAAGGCAGCAGGACTTCTAAGCCGTGGCCTGGGTTGTGATTAAAAACCTATCCAGTGCTCTTGGGAAGGCCAGATAGCCATAACTGATGGCTGGTAGCAGTTTTGCTTTTAGGACGCTCATTATTGGCTCGGTGGAAGGTATTAGCAGGTGGTGTCTCAGTTGTTTCAGTAAGTGGATTACGCAGTTTGTCTTGGTACTAAGAAATTTTAGGTGGATATTTGAGTTGGCCTTTCCTTATGAATGGATGTTTCCCGAACACAAATATTTGTCTTATTCTGATTGATCTGTAGATAGTTACCCTGGTTATAGCGATTTCAGTGCATTGAGGAATCTCTGAAGGCCCACCCTTAATGTATCATCCTTGTATTGCAGAACTGAATCTCACCATGCCCAGCTTTGGAGCTACTAAGCTAGCTGCTTGCAGGGTGGCCCCCAAATCTTCTGAGTAGAGGTTGAAGAGAGGGGGGTGGGGGAAGAACACAGCCCTGTTTGAGCCTATTATGTGTGGAAATTTTAGAGGTCACTGTGATGGGGCTTGTTTTGACCCAAATTTATGTTCCTTCTTAAAGGGATGTTATTGCCTTTTAGATGTTTTGGGGGGGATCCCCAAGGTGAATAATTTCCCCCATAATCTGCTACGATCCACCTTGAAAAGAGCAGTGCTATTGTCAATAAAGCAGCAGACAAAGATGGTCTGTTCTTCTTAGCCGCTTGAGTGGACAAGTGTGCCAGCGCTATAATATTGCAGGGCTCGACAAATGTACTCGCCCGCTCGCAAATGCGAGTCAATTTCTTTCAGGGCGAGACAGTTTTCAGGCCTACTCGACCGGCCTGGCGAGTGAGCTTTGTTGCTGTGCTAAAGTGCAGTGCCGGTAGTAGTCTTTAGAGGGCAGCTGTGTGAAATGTTCAGAACTGCCGTGACAAAATGCGGGAAAAGCAAAGGTGGTGTTTGGCTGATTGCAACTAGGCCTCAGCCTACCGAGCCCGCGTTGCAATCAGCCAATCAGATGGTTGCTAATCTCCGCACAGTAAAGTTTACAGACTTCTCGTTGGCTGATTACAGCGGCAGCAGGATAAGCGTGAAAACTGCTTTTGCCAACCCCTGGTCCCAATACACTTGACCGGAGGCAGGCCATGAACGACACTAGTGCCCTAGCGAAGCAGAAGTTCTCCTCCTGCACCTTGGATGTTTTATCATGAGCCTGGGAGCCCTGCGAGTGGAGCTTGGCCTGTGATGTAAGCCTGCGCCTGCCGAGGACGGCTCGATCTCTCTGCTGGGAACCCTAAGGTATGAGCGCTTGGATGGGAACACCGCCGCGGGTCAGGGGTTCTTGCTCCGAATGTTGGGGAGGGTGGCTTTGAAGGGGATTGATGCCCAGCGGGGGCTATTGTTACGCTTTTTATTGTTTCAGACTTCAAGTCTTGTGGAAAAGCACAAACTTACCGGCATCGCAAATAAACCGAGGTGACTAGAAATTAGCATTAGACATAATTCTAATTAACGTGTGCATTAACATTAGCACTGGTAACTGCCTGTGATCAGAAGGTTGATAGTGCTCAGAGAAGCACAGCTAGATGAGGCACATGAGAAAGGTTTGAGATTTTGAAACTGCGAAGCATTCATGATATCTAATTAAAGGCGGCACAGGCAACCAGGGGGTACTTTCTGCACGTGCCTCGTCCAATGGTAGCACACAAGATGCCAACAAGCTGCCTGCGGTGCCCATTAAGGTGCCAGATGTCAGCGCAGGAAAGTTTGTGTTTTCTCACAGCTTAGAAGTTGGTTTACCCAGCTCTAAAAGGCAGGTGCAGTCAGGGGTGCACCAGCGGGATGCAGAGGGTAAACAGCGCCCCTCGATTCCCTCTGTTCTTTTAATTACAAAAATATTTAGCTGCATAATATGATCTATGGTAAGGAAGGAGTGAATGGGTGGGTTGGGAAAGATAAAAGTGGTATAAATATAAGAAGGCTGGAGAAAAGTGGACAAGAACCAAAATATATGTCCACTCCAAATTGTACAACCAATCACGTTCAACGCATCTCATTTTATTTCCCTGGGTGATTTGTAATTAACTGTATATGAAGCATGGCTGTTCACAAGGAGGACCTGGCTGGCGCCGACTTCATTAAGTTGAAAGGCCAGGCCGTGAAGCACACCAGGAAGTAAAACATATGTAATGGGCAGATTGTACAATCTATGGTGTGTAATCGCACTGAAAGGCTTCACCGTCGCTTGACTGACAGGTCCCCATGTCAGCGACCTGGAAAGGAGAGTGATGGAAAATGTCGATCATGTCATGAGCAAGCACGGCAGTATTGTTTATGTGGCCTGGGATGTGCTTACACAGCATGCCTGGTCCGATAGCTGGGACAGAAAATACAATGCAAGACTCCGTAAAAATGTTCCAGTCATACAGTTACTTCTGTCCCAAGCTATGGCGCGATCTGCCCCTTCCTAGGCTGTGCTCTAGTACTTTTAAGGTACAGTAGTGTATCGAGTACTGGGAAGAGTGTTTATCCGGGGCTGTACTACTCTAATATGTTTAAGGTACATCGGTGAACCCAAGTATTGCTAAGTTTTTATTTTTTGCAGATTCATATAGCGCTTACTTGACCTGAAGGTATTAGAGTGCTTTACATGAGCACCAGTTACGTTGCAGGACACACTCATTTTTGTTATGCACGGGGAGATTCAGTGATTTGCCCAGAATCACAGGATGCTGAGCCTTTGGAGCCAAACTCTAGTATGTTTCAGGTTCAGCGGTGAACCTGAGTTGTGCAAAGAGTATTCCTTATGTACCACCCTCCCCCATTATTCAATAGAGTTGACATTAGAAACTCTCTTTACCCCCACCCCTTGGGCAGCAGCGCAGGTCCAATCCCCTCCCCTGAATGGAAAGTTAGAACTGCCCGTTGCCAGCCCATTCCCCAACAAGCCCATAACCTGTACAACATCAGTATCCAGTGCACCATACTCCTCATTTTGTTGTTTGTTTTGTAGCTTAGGTTGGTGCATAGTATCCCATACTCCCTTGTTTAATGCCATGCAAGTGGTCGAGCAGACAGAAGAATACGAGGCAAAGGCCTCCAGCTCTCTTCCTGTGTCTCTGCCTCTTAGGAGGGAAGAGCGAGGCCTCCCGCAGACAGCGAATTGTTTAACACCGTAGTTCCCACTCTACCCCATCAGTAGCTTGTATACTGCGGGCCACGCTCTAGTGTGTGTTATGTACAGTAGTGTACCCGAGTACTGCTAAGAGTGTTTATCTGAGGCCGTGCTCTAGTATGTTTAAGGTTCAGTGGTGTACCAGAGTACTGCTGAGAGTGTTTATCCAAGGCCATGCTCGTAACTTTCAAAACATTGCAGTGAGAATAGTAATGAGGCAACAAAAAAAAAAATCAATCATGTCTTACTGGTCATAGACCAACTGCGCTGCAAATGTTTTGAAGAAAATGTGAATACAACCAACTTGTGGGTCAAGTGCATTGATGTTAGGTCGAGTAGAAAATTCTGGTCACTAGACCTGCAGGTCAAGTGCGATTTTTAAGATTTGTCGAGCCCTGTATTGTCTATGGTTGAGTGTACCCTGAAACATGATTGGTAATACGGTTTAATGCCTTTTTCATTTGCCCATGACTCCCAAGTCCTTCAAGAGGATTCTGGCTTAGGCCGTTGCTTCTAGGTCAAGAAGGGCTACAAGCCTATAGGTTGATGGCTTGGAGCAGTCGCTGTTCTGGAAGATATGTAAAAGTATAGAACCCCTCCAGGATTCCAGTAACCTCCCTGTCATGAAGGCGTAATTGAAGAGCGGAGTTAAGATTGCTGCCCAGAAGAGCTGTGCTGTTTTGAATACTGGTGTCAGGATCCCAATTGGCCCTGGTTCTCCGTCGGTCTTTATTTTTTTGATGAACTTGATGATTTTATCATCTTTTATTGAGGCCCCTTGGGGCGTACAGATCCCTATTTAAGGGCTGTCCGGTTCAGTAGTTCCTTTTGTTCAGGGGATCTCTCGAGTACAGTTGTTTTACATAGTTAATCCAGTCTCATTCCGCCACCCTGATCTTCTTTGTGGTGCCTCGATTGCTCAGATGATTGAAGTTCCTCCACAGCCTGGAGCCGCTCTTCTCTTTTATCAGGGAGAACACCATGATCCAATCATTTTCGCTGTGCTCTTTTGTTTTCCCATACTTTTCTTTTTGTAGGCTGCCCTCAAAGCTGTAAGGGAGCGTCCATATGTTGGTTTGCCCCCTTTTTTCTTGGTTTCTAGGGCCCTGCGGAGAGCGCGTTTGCACTCGATTATATTCTTAAAATGGCGTGGAGCGCCAGGAATAGTTATGGGTCTGTTACACAAATTGCGGGTGTCGTGCAATCCCCAGGTTTAGTTGGAGATCTTCTATAATGTTCTCCCAGTTGATTATTGCTGAGGCTTGATTTTGTTGGTTTGTGCCGAGCTGTCTTTTCTGCACCCATGGTAGCAGGTTGTCTCCAATTTTTGATAACCATCTTATCCTATGGAGAACCTTGTGCCTCTCATCACCTGTAGTTTCTCCTATTGATTGGAGGGTGTTTGCTGTAGGGACGGTCCGTTGTATCATGGCCCTCAGGAGCCTGTGATCACTTTCGGCCCTGTCAACGATTTTAAAATCCTTGAGCCTGCGATAGTGTCACTGACTAAGATGTAGTAGATTGTAGACACACGCCTGAGGGTTGGTTTCTGGCACCAGGCTGGAGAGCGAGATTCCTTCAGTAAGTGTGTTGTGCTTAGCTTATTGTTTTTAAGAAGAATGAAAAGGGGTTCGGCCCAACATGCACCTGGGCGTGACTTTCGCTTTACCTAAGTCCATCAGGTTGAAGACTCCTGCTATAATTACTTCATGGAATTTATATTTGATTAGAAGGTCATCTAATGTTCTCGTCAGAGAATCCATGAACTCCTTCCTGGTTGTCTGTGTAGGGTTTATGTAACAGTTTATTAAAAGGAGTCGCAGGGGTTGAGGGTTAAGATTCAGGTCTTTGATCAGTAAGACCTGGATCTCTGGTGTTCTAGTTTGTATTTCCATGGCTTAAATTCTGCAGGCATGTTTTGGAAAGATGGGAAGTCCTCCAGATGGCAGGCTAAAGATGTTCCGCTTAGTAGTTGCTACATAAAACTCATAGTACCCTGCCAAGTGGATGCAGTTCATGGACCATGCCTCCTGATAACACAATATGTCACCTGAAGCTAAATAATACTTTGTTGGGTTTTCCTTGGAGATTTACTGATCCCTACGATGCTCCCTTTTCCCCTTCATGCGTGGCTGTTGATTAGAATAAAGTCTCTATTACCATATGCTAATTCCCATTTATTTGCATTTTGATTTGAACTATCTATTTTTGCCTTCTGTAGTGATTCTAAATTGCTAATAAACCTTCATGATTTTGACTTTGAACTTTGTCTGGTGTAAGTGTTTTGACTTGGCTTATCCCTGTGATGAGGTCATTGTACTTTAACTCACACAGAGCCCCCAACCGCGAAAATGAGATTTTAAGACTAATAATTTGGTATTAACCGTTTTAGGAGACAAAAAAGCACCCACAGATGCAAGAGTTTTTGCAGATAAGTTTGAGTCTCACTGGTAGATATTTTAACCTTGATGTTGGAGAAGAGGTAATGTACTCAATGGGTTCTTCTAGGAATGTAATATTTTGTACGGGACTGATATAGATACAGCTTTAGAAGAAAGTAGTTTTGTTATTTTGTCTGATTTTTATCTTATAGACACTGAATGATTTTGAAAGTGAGTTCGCGCACTACCTTGCTTTGCAATGAGTCTCCAATAGTGCTTTTCCTCCCCTGTATTTTGTTACTGCTGTCCCTGCATATACTAGCATATCCCTGAGGAGGCTTATGGTCTGCAGAAGGCTGAGAGCTGGTGTTCGCCATGTCTCTGTTAAGAGAAAATTCAGGTCAACAAATATCATGGTGTATCTTATTTCGGTTTTGTGCTGTGCTCAATCATCTCTTCAATGGAGTGTTTAGTGTTGTTTGCATTTACAGGTGTGGGGAGTGTTTCAACTCTTCTTTCCAACGTGATAGAAGGCATTTCATAGACTAAGGATGTGGTGTTTATCTGAATCAGGTTGTTTTTGTAATCCAGTTTATTTAAAAATAATTGAGAATTGAAGGGTTTGAGGTTAGTGATGGAGGGAATATTCTCCCCTTTTAGAATTGCAAGAGTTTGATTTGCAAAATGTCGCACACTGTCGCAGAATGTTTCCGAATGCCATTGATAGGGGTGTTTCACAGCAGGTGAGGCACTGCAGGGGGTGCTGCGCAGCAGTTCATGGCTTTAGCTCTGACAGTACCATGCCTCTGGCGCCGGTCATACCTGTTGCATGTTCTACCTCCCATTGATTAATTGGCTCCCCCTCACTCTTCATTGGATGATTATCTGTCCATTTCTTAGTGAGTGTCCAGGAATAAAATAGCTGATAGACCTACTCCGTCCATGTGAACATGTGAATAGTGATGGTGTTGAGGAGTTGACCTGTGATAAGGAGAACCTTTCACAAGCTTTTCCTTCTTCGACCCTCTCCAATCTAGCAATCCAGGCAAGCATCTGTTTTAGTGTCACTGGTGACTGTAGAAAGGGCTCCTGTGAAGTGCTCCTCTACTGCTCTTACAGCCCACCTCTGATCTGTGAGGACAGTAGGTGTGCACTGCCACTCCAGATCTACAGTTGTACTGAACAGGCTCACAAAGAGTTCTGATACTTTGCAAGGGGAATGTGGGGTTGTGGCAGAAAGGTGCCTCACATTCTGGGAGTAGTTGCAGGAAGCCTGGCTCAAGAGTCCAGCGTGGGAATCAAAGGATCTTGTAGCCCCTGCTACGCACTGCTTATGACCTCACATATTACATCACTCATTGCATGGTCTGCGATATCACTGATGATATCTCAAACGACGTGGAAGTGGTGGTCCCCGGGGCTGCAGGTTGTCTTAAGTAGGCACCGCCTGCATTACTAAACTCCACTTCTCCCGGGATTTGGCCCACCTGGGGCTTTCCTAGAAAAGAGGCACAACATTTCTTGAAGATTCATAAGGCGGCGCCAAAGTTATTGGCAAAACAAAAAACGTTCTTCATATGGAAGCTAGGTTCTAACTATAACTACCTACTGGAGTCCGGCAGTAGGTAATAGTACAAAATTCGGTATAGTTCCCAACTGAGAGGAAAGTTTGGGCTTCCTCCGTTGAGCGGTCATTTTAAATGTAATAACTATGCAGCCTGCCAAATGACCAGTGATTCTAAATTCATCATGATTAATGGCCAAAAACATGTTCTGAACAATTTTTCGAATTGCAATACTAAAAATGTGATCTATTGTTTAAAATGTCCCTGTGAAATGTTTTACATAGGTCAAACCATTCAACCAGTAAAGAGACGTATTTTGCTACATCAATCCAGCCTAAAACGTACCACACAGGGAGTGCCTCTGGTACAACATTACCAACATCTGAAGCATAATGAAAATGATATCCAGTGGTCTGTACAGAATACCGATAAAGTCAATGTGCAGTTCACTTTGAACAAACTAAATGCTAGGATGATTGAAAAATATCATATAGCTGCACAGTGCCTTTAATGATCATGATGGAATGAGGGCTTTTATGTGACTGGTGTTGGAAGAAGATGATTTTTACTGTACCCTGATGATTTGTTTTTTACATCTACTAGTTGTTGTTTTTTACAGCTAACATTTTTCAATCTTGGATACATGATTCGGTTGCGTATTTTAGCTTACTGGTTTTTGATGGAATGAACATACAATTGGCCTGGACACTTCACCTTGTACTTAGAATTAGTTTTTTATACTGAGTACAGAATACATACAATGTAGTGTGTTTAGTATAGAACCATAATGAATACCATAACCATTTGTTTTATTTTTGTGTATATGTGAGAAGAAATTTCTTGTATATTATGTTTTGTTTGATGACCATTGTGAATATGTTTTTAAACTTTATTCACTCTACTCGATTCACTTAAATTGCTTGCCTTGAGTGACATGACAGGTGATGGTTTCACTTTTCCTTGTTTCTTTTTCAAACATTATATTTATATTCCTCGTGTTATTAGTGCAAGGCTGAGTAGTTTTAGTCCTTGTCTTTTCTACAGCTACTGCAGTCTTTCCTTGCCACTTCGTACGTATACTCCAAATAGAAGCAGTATGCCGTTGCTGTCCTCCTTTTAGGTCGAGGGACCGTAGGCCAAGACCGGAAGTCCGGAGAATTATTGTTGTTTAGTGTGGCAGCTTAAACCCGCCTCTGTCCTCGTCTCTCCTCCATTGGCTGGCTTCCTAAACGGAGGCCAGCCATTGGAGGAGAGAGCCGTCCCTCCAAAGAAGCTCCGTCTTTCTCGGATTCGGGGGCTTTTTGCGTTCTTTGGCTTGTGATGTCATCTGTCACTCAGAGCGCAAAAAACACGCCCCCGAATCTGAAAATGGCGGCGCTTTTCTTTGTCATTTCGCGACGACCGCCGCACCACGAAGTCGCCGAGTCCTCGCCCCTGCTGCTGCATTACTGCAACAGAGCTCGCAATGGCCGGGGAGTTAGGCGGAGGTAGCCCGGCCCTGACAGAAGACACGCACGGTATCGCAGGTACGGAGCGGGAGCCAGAGCGCACAAACAGCAGCCCCATTACACCCCGTCCTGCAGCTCGCACAGCCTGCACTCCCATGGCCACCAGCGCCCCATGGCCACCAGCGCCGTGCTGTGCATGTCCTCCCGGCTGGGCCCGCAGCGTCTCTACCCGGGAATGCACCAGGAGGAGCCTCCCGTTTTCGCCCAGCTCAAACCAGTGCAGCCGTGGAGAGCGTAATAAAGTCCTAAGCCTAGTGAGGGATGCTCAAAATTCAGCCGGTTTTTTTTTTTGCCCTCATCTCTCACTTCCCGATGCATCCCGGAGCATGCAGCGCCTGTGGAAGGATGGCACACAGACACTGACACATGCCACAGGGAGCTGAGCGCAGCGCCCAGCCCCAGAAACCGCACAGAAACTTTCCCAAAACTTTTCCTGTGCAAGTTTTTCTTCCCTCTCTTGCGCGTCTTCTCTACCCAGAAGAGTTAGTCCAAGTGCGCAAACAAGTGACTGGAGCTGAAGCGATGAGGCCCCAGGAAGGGCGTAGGGTCGGCAGGCTCCGCCACCCCCCCCTGCACACCCTGGACTGTCACCAAGCTGCCCTTGAAGAGGGCTCCGCAGAGGCTCGGGGAGGCCGAAGAGAGGTTTCCCCACCATAAGACAAACTGCTCTAGAGAGGAGAGGGTGAGCTGCCCCCCACGGCCATGCAGGTGCGCTATTCCGTGTCCAGCCCCAGCCCCCTGGGGGTGGTGCCCTACCTGAGCGGCGAGCAGAGCTACTACTGGGCGGCCGCAGCGGTGGGCTACACGGGCATGGCAGCGCCCATGAGCATGTACTCGCTACACGGGGGCCGCGGCTACGGACCCTAAGGCGGGGCGCCGCCGCCGCCCATGCAGCCCAAGGACATGGTGAAGCCGCCCTACTCGTACATCGCGCTCATCACCATGGCCATCCAGAACGCGCCAGACAAGATCACCCTGAACGGCATCTACCAGTTCATCATGGAGCGCTTCCCCTTCTACCGCGACAACAAGCAGGGCTGGCAGAACTCCATCCACCACAACCTCTCGCTTAACGAGTGCTTCGTCAAGGTGCCCTGCGACGACAAGAAGCTGGGCAAGGGCAGCTACTGGACGCTCGACCCCCGACTCTTACAACATGTTCTAAAACTGCAGCTTCCTGCGCCGCCGCCCCCCCCACACACATAAAGAGCAGAGCAGCACAGACCTCGCATCTCGACACACCTCTTTTGCGCTCAGCAGTCTGCGCTGGAACCACACACGCCCAAACAGACTCACCACCCTCCACTCAACAATGAACCGGCTGGGGCTGCCAGCGCTTCGATGCTGCAGCAGGTCAGTAGCCGCTAGAAGAGGGTGTGCGGCGGGTGAGGTGTGCAGGCAGGGATTGGTGTGGATGCTGTGTGGTGCTTGGAACGGGCGTGAGAGGTCGGCGTGGTACTGCATAGGAGTTTAACGGTGTGCGGCGTACTTAGCAGTACCATTAACGCTATGAAACAAAAAAAATATATAGCGCTTCACACGACACGTCTAGGTTTCTAAGCGCTCTAAATAAAACTTGTTGCTTTACTAATTGAATGGAACTCGTACCAGTGAGCAGGTATGCAGGAGTCATGGGGTTGTAGGGTGCGCCGGAGTTAATGAGGTGTAGTGGTGTCAAATTGGTGGGGTCGGTGTAGGACTCACTGACTGGTGTAGAGATACTGTAGGGGAGTGGAGAGGGGCTAGGTGTTAATGGGTGTTGGACGAGTGTGTCGTGTTCATGCGAATGGTATGAGTGGACGTGACCGGGTAGTTTCGTGGGTATACGTGTTGGGTTGTGATCTAAGTGTGTGGCATGTGTATGTGTTTGTGTAATCTACTTATTGGACATTTGATGTGGGTGTGTGGTGTCGAAGATGACTTAGTGGAGCCTGTAGGTGTGATGTGGGTGGATGATATCCATCAAGGTGTAGATGTGGTTATAGATGGTGTGTGTGTGTATGTAGCTTGTTTTGTTTTTAGTTCTTTGAGGACGCAGTACTTTAAGTGGCACACTGGTGGATGTCCATTTGCATCATGTGACCAGATTCCCGCCACCTAGGACGCCGTCAGTAAGTTTAAGTCACCTTCCCATTGCTTTGCTTCGTGTACGCCGCTCCACTGCAGCAGCTCAGGGAGAGCAGCTGAAAATAGATTTACCCCAATTGTTTGGCTAAGTGGATATAATCTTAAATGTCCCTTTCCTTGTAATTTTCAACACTTGGTAGGAGCAACGCAGGACCTCGTTTAATCACTGTCCCTGCTCTGTTACCTTGTTGTTTCTCTGTAGATTTCTTCTACAGCATAGATGTTTCCATTTGCGGTCCCCGTCATTTGCAGACCACTATTGTTATGCTCTGTAGCACAGGTTGGTCCTTTATTGATTAGTGTTTTTTTGGGCCCCCTGTGATCTATTTTATACATAGAATCATTTATTGTTTATTCTTTATTTCAGGCTTAGCGCCATTAGTGAGACACTATAGAGGGATATTCTCCCATAGTATTTACATGAAGTTTTGAATTTTCCAGAGAAAAGCGCTATAGTTCTTTACTTGTTTTGATTTTCCATCTAGGTTAGTGGACACTGGTGGCTATAATTTCCAGATCATACGCTGGCTGTAGTTAATTGTCTATTCATACGATACTCAGTTCGGTGTTCATTCTTTTACATAGGTCTTATGTCACTTTCCTTTTTCACATATCATGGTGGTTGGTGTTGCTTGGTATGCACCAATGGTGGCCAGATGAGTGAGGTCAGACTTGTCCTGTATACTATTTTTGTATTTACATTGAAGTTATGCACTAAAGACGAAATTGATATATACATGTTATTTTGTAGGCGTTACATTCCTTTTGTCCTCGTCCTGATGAGACCCGAAATTACTTGGCTGAAATAGGTTGACCCTCCGGCACTAACGAGTCGCACAGACCACGATTGATATATAAGAAAATTACTTACACACTTCTTGTATTACGTGGAGGGTTGATCTATTCCCTCTAGTGTGTACTGGACTACCTCCTTTTTTCCAGATTGCATTCTGAATAAATTTTCTTTGTTTAGCAACCGTATTAAGTAAGAATGGGTAGGAAGGATTTGTAAATGTACATGTGTACATATACAAGTGTATATGTTTTATGCGTTTTTTTGACATCATTTAAAAGATAAAGTATTTTTTGATATCACACTTGGAGTTGGTATTTGACTCACAAAAAAAAGAAAAAAGGTTCTGAGATTTAATACTCATTGGTAGGGACTAATTTGTTTTGCCTTATAGAAATATGTTTTTTCATTTGTGCCTCTTCATTATTTTGTTTCTATGTTACCACCTCCTTGGAGCATGTGGTAAATAAGTTCTCTGGAATGAAGTTGCAAACCATAAACGCACTTTTAAAGCAATCCGTATTTGGAGGGGACGCCTTTAACATGCCCCTTTCAAATACTGATTCTGCATCTATTTCAAAACGCTGTTAGCGATTTGGTAATTTATTCCCCAATCATTAATTGGCTTTGATGAATTTAAAAATGCCAGTTTGTGGTCAGAATGGTTCTGATTTTGAATAGCGAAAAATGCATGGTCACTTCCAATAATCGCAATTTCACTAAACTGTAATTCCAGACTGTGACAATCATGTGCACCCTGCAGTTCCATGGACTCAGACGACTGATGTATGTATTCAGTCCAGAGATAAATATATCAGAGCCCTTCTCACAGGTTTAAGATTTGCTCCGTTGTTTATTCTCATGAAGTCGAAATCACAGAAACCGCTCAGTTTGGTAATAAGAAGTACCCATCCTCTGTCAACAGCATCTAGAGAACCCTTTGGAATGAGTGGGGGCTCGTAAAATGGATCTGCTTTGCTATGTTATTTGACATTGTATCATATGTTTTAAGTGTAAACCTGCAGTAACCAATGGCTGGGTAGTGACTATCATTTTATATTCATATAGGAATTGTGACAGGCTTACAGTGCTGCTAATACCCAGTTATTATGACAGTTGGCCACAATGGCTTCACAGTGTACTGAAAGGTGCGTGCACTACCATGATTGGTTGATATTGGAATACATATTTGGACCCTGCCCTGCCTCACATTTGCCAGGTTCACTGAAGGCTGATGACCTGGCACTGTCCATGTATCAATTTACATGCCCTGGCACCAGCCCCAGTAACCTCACACAAATATAATCTCTCACTGGGCAATCTGGGTAAACCGGCTGGTAAACAATCTGAGCTGCACAGACTGGTATCTAAGCACCAGAGCAACTCACCAGTTAAAACAGTGGCCAGTGGACCCATTTCCATTATTGATGAGGGCCATAATACACAGGCTATGTCACTATATCCCCCATTTTTTCTCGTCTTTAACACTCCTGCATGTCTTGCCCGTAATGCACCTCCACCCATTGTGAGAACCAATCTTCAAAATCCTCTCCTTCTGATCAATACTCCGCATCAATTTCTGCTACTGCCCGTTGCTCCAGGTTCACTGAAGGCTGATGACCTGGCACTGTCCATGTATCAATTTACATGCCCTGGCACCAGCCCCAGTAACCTCACACAAATATAATCTCTCACTGGGCAATCTGGGTAAACCGGCTGGTAAACAATCTGAGCTGCACAGACTGGTATCTAAGCACCAGAGCAACTCACCAGTTAAAACAGTGGCCAGTGGACCCATTTCCATTATTGATGAGGGCCATAATACACAGGCTATGTCACTATATCCCCCATTTTTTCTCGTCTTTAACACTCCTGCATGTCTTGCCCGTAATGCACCTCCACCCATTGTGAGAACCAATCTTCAAAATCCTCTCCTTCTGATCAATACTCCGCATCAATTTCTGCTACTGCCCGTTGCTCGTGCCTAAATTACTCAACCTTTCTAATGATGATAATGCATAAATATGGTCTCCACCTCCCTATGGATCTGATGAAGTTACATTGGTTGGGACTTGACACACACTCAAATTTATGAGTGCACTCCTCAAATATATGTGAAACACTTGTGTTTCAGTGGGAGTGAGCAAGACAGTGCAGGTGCAACGCATAGATCTCAAGTTCTCCCACTCGCTGGATCTCCATTTGTCACCTATACGCTTACCTTACATCTCCGATCATATTAATGAATTAAATGATTGAATTTATATTGCATGCTTTTTCTCCTAAATTAAAGAGATATCCACTGTCTGATAACATAATATGTTCTTCTTAAATCACTTTTAATAATAATACCTCATCTTGTGCAAGTAGTGGATTTCTGTTGTCTGTATTAACTGGTATTTTTAAGACCCTTGACTGGTTGTGACAACGTTGCTATAGGTATTTAAATAAAGCTATTTCAATATCCTTAACTCTGTGTCGTTATTTTCAACTATATTGCAAACAGCTTAATATATTTAACATGCAAAAGCTACCACGTTGGTATCCTTCTGCCTCTTCACACTGGCTGGATTTGAGGTTCTGGCACTGTCTTTTGTGTGTGGTTACTGTTTTCCATCCCATTGTGTGTGAAGTAGCTTCAGCAATTTGTGTGGCATATAATCTTTATCTTTTTTTCAACCTTATATTATCATTATAATCGACTTCTTGCTTTTAACAACCATCCTGTATGATCACAAACCTCTTCAATGTCCTTTTTTATATTTTTTTATCTGTGAATAAAAAAAATATTTGAATAATGGCGTTCTAGAAAAAATACATCTTCAATATCCTATCTTCTAAAACATTTTTTAGGACTAGAAAGCGAGCCAAAAAGACAAAGCGGTATGGTGTTTTGAATACCAACATTGATAACATGGAATTAACACCTTTAGAGCAAGATGACGACGATGATGATACCACATTGTTTGATGCCAATCACCCACGAAGGTATGTTGAATTACTAATTAAGACTAGATTACTATTTTGGGGTTGATTTTCTTCTGCCCGCAAAAGTGAACACCCCAAATATAGATTTTTGTTATCATTCTGTTAGTGGTATCCATGTACCACTACCAGATATTCTTCTGAAAAAAAGTGGAACATGCAGTTCTCATTGCAGTCTCAAAGTACATTTAATGTCTCTCTCGCCAAAGTGACAGAAATGGTGCACTACTGGAGTAAGACTAGTGTGCCTATTCTTTTAACTGTAGCCAGTTCTGTCTCATTCTTTGTGTCTCACTATTTCAGTTTTCATTCTTCCCTATGCACCTTTTAAGTTGAAATTTTCCTTACATCTAAAACTGCCTATGTATGGCATATTGCTGCCTCAACCTTTTCTCTTTCAATGTCCCCAGGTATTTAGTTTATGATACACACCCCTTATTGGTATTTTACATGTGTTGCCAAAACCTCTTGTCCGTGACTTAATTGTATGTAACCTGCTTCACCTTTAGGCTATGCCCAGCAGAGATTAAAGGAAATAGTGAATTTCTGCAAGAGACCATGGTGTTAGCCTACAATTCCCAAAGCCCTATTTTGTAGATACAGTGCAGTGGTTCACTAGGTTCTCCACCTGTACCCCCGCAACCCCTTTATATTTTGGGATTACTATATTTGCTCTATTGGGATTCACTTGGGTGGTAAACAATAATTCCTTCAATATTAGGTCACTAGTTTACTCTCTATGAGGCAGAAAATATTTTTTTGGAACACAGTAAAACCAGAAACAAGTACCATGACTGCCATAGTTAAGTCAATGTCAGGAGTGTGCGATTCCTATTGCCCGATGTTCAGGACATATTGTTCGGGGTCAAGGGCAACAAGTTTCCATGTTTGTGTCCTTTGGACAACTAGGCCCAATGCCCTTGAGCACAAACCCTTTGGCAGACAGTTTACAGTACCTCCTCTACGGGTAAGGAAGGGCATTGTCTATAGTTATGATAATATGTTAATGCTGTTCAAACATGTATTTATGGTTTATTAATGCAAAGCCTTTATTGTCTGGGTGAGGGTTCTAAGGAAATGTAAGGTCGGACTGCACAATAGTTCCAGAATCAAAATGTGTACAAATGTTTGCAAAGTTTACCGCTATAAGGCTCCATATAATGCTCCATATATGTTCTCTGATGAGATGAAAATATTTGCAGAAGCTTGAAAGTAAGATTGATGATTCTTCACTTTCAAAATAAACTGTTGACAAATAATGCAATTAAGAAAAGTGTTTTGCTAAACTACTGTGAACTTTTTGGTTCCAGTTCTTTGAAAGATATTATATTAAAATGTGTTGAAGCATGCTCGTAGTCATAATGGAATATCAGTGTAACCAGTTTCCTCAAGATTATGGGAAACATGAAAATAAGCAAGCATTGGCAAAGCCAATAAGTTTGACATTGGTGGTCATCCTTTTGGTTTGGTCAATGTAAGTCTTGTTTTGACATGGTTTTTGTAAAACGTTATTGTTGTAGGAGCTGTGGGGCACCCACCGTTCTAACCAACAATAACAAAAAGCATAATCATTTTTGGTCTCTGTAAACACAAATTGCCACAGTAGATCCCAGCACTGAACAAAATGAATTTGTGTGTCGATTTGCTCATTGTGAAAGAGCAGAATGCAGTCACTCATACTGAAGCCAGTTGATAGATAGGTAGAGGGGAGAATTATAATAAAAAACAAAATGTCTTGGCTAGTACCAGACCTTATTAGGGACCCCATATAAAAAAAATGACAAAAGTGCACCCATGCATTTATCCTTGCACTACTGCAGATTTATGACTTCCATGAACTCGCAAGAATTTGCAGAAGTAGGCCAGGAAATCGTACTCCTAGGACATTTTTGTGGGCTGCATTTTAGCACAAGAAAATATGCACGTGTGGATTTGCTCCTGCAAAAATCTGTAGAGCATTTACAAGTTCACTTTCCCCCCAACCACTATTTTCCCAACCTTAGAGGAATTACTTCTGCCCTTGTCATTAATACATTTCCAACCTTCTTCAGAATGGGAAAATATTAAAGAACAGCTGGGAAAAACCCCTAGAACATACAAGTTAGTAGTAGGAAACTATTTTTTACAGGTACCTTTTGCCCTAGTATGTAGATCAGCAGAAAGGTGACAAAATAAGAGAATTGTTAGTAGTCAAACCCTGCTATAGTATGAGGCCTGGCATAATCAGAGAGACTTTTATCAGAGCTCTCATGTAATGACATTCCTTCATGTGTTCGATAATGTTTTGTAAGCAAATTCACCAATATTATTCTAATTATTTCCAGCTTAGAAGGGGGCGGCTCATAAGCGACTGCCCTTTCGGGCTCTTAGATTTCATCCATTGAAACGTTTTGTGCTACCCACGGCCTTCAATGGCCAAAGACTATAGCAAGCCTTAGCACACAATAGGACAAGTGAACAAAACAAAATATGCATTTGTGTGTTCCTTTATTTAAACCCTTAGAGAATCATCCGTCCACTGTTGTAATAAGAAACATAGTAATTCCCAAAGGAAGCTTTGGAGGATTGGAAAACTGGTGTGCGTTTCTCTCCCCTAGAGTTAAGCTGTTTTGGAATATGAGTGTCAAGAGTAAAGCAAACCTGTCAGAATCTTTCATCTGCAGGTGATATAGCACAGTCCTTAACCCCTTCGCTGCTAGGCTTTTCTCCCCCCTGTAGTAAGCCTTTCCCATGAATGGGGAGTGGGTTTTCCATGTCCTGTCCTGGTTAGAACAGAGTCCATGTTTCTCCATTTAAATAGATATGAGTATGCAAATGTACAAATCGCCTGTAAGCTCTGCCCTTTTGGCCTCCTCCATACATGTTACTAGTATGCAAAGGTCTTCCTACCTTTTGCCAGGATCATGGACAGCTTCACTAAAGGCCCCCCAGTGCATTTATGGTGACATTCTTGATGCAGAAGAATAGGAGGACATCTCCACTAAACAAAGATGCACTTAATATAGTTAACCCACAAAATCAGTATGCATATAAAGTTTGGTATTTTCTCATGATCAGAGTTTATATAATGTGCTGTTCTTCTGTAAAATAACAACAAATGTCTTAATAAAACCAGGTAGATGAGCAGTCTGTAGTAGCTCTGTCACTCACGTTCTACTTGTGCTACACATGATTTGTAATAAGTGGCTGCAAATTCTAACTGCATGTCCTGTTTCTTTAGCAATGAAACTATACTGGATAACTTGTCAAGATTTTTATCCGAGAGCATCTTAGTTTTCGGCCATAAAAGCAACTTGGTTGAGTTTTTCAGGTGATGGAGTAACACAGAACTTCAACATTCAATCTATTCATTCACAGTTACCATATAACTGAACCCTTCCCTTAAAAAGCATCAAACTAGTTTTTTTTTGTAATCTAATGAATCCGGATTCGGTCTGTGAAACTCTTAAATTACATTACACTATGATGTAAAGCTTCTGTAGACCAGAAAAGAGGTGCATCTGATGCGGATATCAATGTCACTGTGGCAATCTACGACTGCTTTATCAGTATTGAGGAAAGTGCTTTCATAAGCACATGAAGTGCATTGGGGTTGTCTCATAATGGCTAAATAGTTTAAAGATATTGCATACAGAAATGAAAAGTATTAATGCCTTCTTCTTTACACCTCCTATCTATATATATATATATATATATATATATATATATATATATATATATATATATATATATATATATATATATTTTCCAAAGCAATTGAAATAATACACCGCACTCTTCTAGGTTTTGATTAAGCTTCTTTAATCCATCAAGGAAAAACTTCCTCACCTACGCGTTTCAAACAGATTACTGTTCTTGCTCACGGTAGTTACAAGTCCATTTTTTCTTTTTACTATTTATACCCTCCTGCCCATGTGGCAATTAGGATGCATTATGGGAGGGGTAGTTTTTGGTGAAAACAAACCATGTCAGGTCACTTTTGCAAGTTATCACAGTCCAATTAATTGACTTGAAAGCTGAGTGCCTATAGTTTTAATGAAGTAAAACCATTTACAAAGCGAAATGAGTTATAGTCTATCTCGCTGTGTGAGTGTACAGATGATGTACACACTGTGTGATAGCTCAGTGCTACACGTGAAAGTCAATGACTTGTAGCTTGCTCCAGGACTCTGACATTATTTAAAATAAACGCTGGTAATAACAAACAAAAAAGAAATTTTTTTCTTAACTTTTACATATGTATACAGTTATACCCTATATATTCGACTTCTAAGCATTGTGTACTCAAAGGAATCAAGACGTCTAGATTAAGTATCGAGTTTGCATTTCAAATCAATGTTATTTTAGATTCAAACACTACTTTGTGAGAAAAGTCTTATGTCAGAAGAGAATGTCATATTTTGACCGGAGATTTCCATACAACTGGTCATGTGATTGCTTTGAGCTCTTGGATATGTCATAAATGTACATAAAGTTCTTCGTCCCCGTTCAATCCTTGGGGGGTCTTAGTTTTGAATTTTATTATTAATTTTGACTCCAAACGTCTGAGTTTCTGTAGGCGATTACCTCCTCTCTCACTGTCTGGTATCATTGCCAGTCCTGAATATCTAACATTTAACCAGGTTTTATTCTTGTGAGTTGTGAGATGTTTTGCCATAGCATAAGTTTGGTCCTTATTCTGCATGGCCCTAATATGTTCTAACATCCTTTTCTTTAGGGCACATATGGTCGATCCAATATATCTCTTGCCGCATTCACATTCCAGGAGATAGACAACATAATGGGATTCACAAGTGATCTTAGTTTGAATTTCAAAGGGTTGGCCTTTCGGATCTGTTATGGATTTGAGATTTCTTCCGATTTTACATGCTTTGCAGGATAAGCATTTGGTAAATCCTTTTTGTCTTTTCTCTAGCCATGTTTCCTCTCTTTTGTTCATGAAATGGCTATTGACCAGAATGTCTCCAATTGATGGTGCTTTCCTGAAAGAAAGTAAGGGGGCATCTCCTATGGTGTTTCCAATATCAGGATCCTTTTTTAATACACTCCAGTATTTGGTGACAGCTTTTCTTATGTTTGCACTTTCTTTTGAATATGTCAAGATGAGGCGTGGTTTCTCTTCCTTTGTTGTTTCAGTATCCTCTTTTTTCTTGACTATCAATGTCTCAGTTCTGGTTTTTTCTCGTGCTCTTATTTCTCCTCTTTTTATTGTTTTCATCTTGTATCCCCTTTGGGAGAAACGATTGACTGTTTCTGCAAATTTGTTTTCCATTTCCGATGGTTCTGAACAGTTCCGTTTCATCCTTAAGAACTCTCCATAGGGTACATTTGATTTCAAGAATGTTGGATGAAAACTTGTCCCATGCAAGATACTGTTGGTGGAGGTCTTTTTGCGGAAAAGGGTCGTGTGTATAATGTTATCCTTGATGTATACCTTTGTATCCAAATAGTTGATCTCATTTTCTTGGATATCAGAAGTAAATTGTAGGCCTACATCATTCTGATTCAAGATTCTTATGTATTCCTCCAACTCCTCCCTGGTTCCATTCCACACCAGGAAGAGATCATCGATAAATCTTAGCCAGAGAACTGTCTTGGCAGTATATGGTTCGTTTTCTTCTCTCCAAGCTATGTGTTTCTCCCACCATCCCATGGTGAGATTAGCATAGCTTGGAGAGAAGGAAACTCCCATGGCAGTTCCGCAGTTTTGCGAGTATATGCCATTGTTGAACAGGAACACATTGTTCGTTAGGCATATGCGTATCATGTCCAGCAGCATAGCCGAGTGTTTTAGTTCCCCTATTGGTCTCTGTCTTAGGAAGTAAGCAATTGCATCAAGGCCCACCTGGTGATCTATCGATGTGTATAGTGAGACTACATCAATTGTAGCCAACAGATAAGTTGGTTGCCATTGTGTGTCCATTATTGTTCGAAGAAAGTCTCCAGTGTCCTTGATGAAGGAGTTCAGTGTGGGTACTATAGGGGCTAAAAAATGATCCACATATGAGGCAATGTTTTCATACAGTGATCCACAGCTGGAAATTATTGGTCGAGCCGGAGGTTTAGACAATGTCTTGTGAACTTTCGGCAGAAAGTAAATAGTCGGTGTTATGGGATTTTCTACTGTCAGGAACTTGGCTTCTTCCTGACTCAACAAACCACTTTCGTGCCAAGTTCTTATTTGACGATGTATTTCTGTTGTCATTCTCGCTGTTGGATTCACTTCCAATTTGGTATAGTTTTTTGTATCTAGCAATTGTCGATTGGCCTCTTCTATGTAGTCAGTTTTGTTTAAGACCACAATATTCCCACCTTTATCAGCTGGTTTTATCTCAATTTTTAAGTTGGCTTTTAGAGAATTTAATGCTTGTCGTTCATCCCAAGTTAAATTTTCTTTGTTTTTGTTGTTAACATTCTTTAATTTGTCTAATTCGGCAGTGACTAGGTCATGGAATGCATCAATTTTATTGCCTGGATGTAGGATTGGGCAGAATTTTGACGGGTTTCTGAAGGATGTTTTTGGATGCTTCTCATGTTCTATATCCATTTCTTTCAAGATTTGCGTTTCCGTTAGGGAAATATTGTCATCCTCGGTTGCCAAGTTGTGAGCTACTACGAGTGCTGGTAGATCCGAGATTGTATATCCCGCCTCATCTCCATTATTAGTCACTTTTAGCTCTTGTGTGATTTTTTTGTTGTTTGATTTGGCAAAAAACTTTTTTAATTTCAGTTTCCTTACATATTTGTATATGTCAATTTTCGTTTCCACTTCATCCTGATGTTTTTCAGGACTGAACGTTAATCCTTTATTCAGTACCTTCCTTTCATTGATGGTGAGGGTGTAGTCTGATAAGTTTATTATTAGATCTGGATTCATGTTGTTTTTCCTTGTATTATCCATTATTACTTCTTTGATAAGGTGCGATTGCGCAACGGATATCTTGGGGCGTTTTGCTCTTCTGGTTTTGCGTTTGCGTTTGAGGTTGATGGTTGGCCCCTTCCTCGCCCTCTTTGTCTCCCTCTTCCACGGCCTCTCCCTGCTGGTTTTGGGGTTTGTTGGTCGTTGTATAGCATTTCCATCTCCTCTAAAAAAGAGAGCTGTTTTTGGTTGGTTGTTCTTTCTCTTCCTCTTTGTTCCCCTTCGCTGGCGTCAGATTCAGTTTCACTTGCCCCTGGTTTGGGTTTTGATTTGTTTGTTCCTTGTTGTTTGATCACATCAAATCGTTTAGCAAAAGTGAAGATTGCGCCGTTTGCATAGTCATATTGGTCTCTTCTGAATTTGCGCTGTTTGCGCTCTTCTATCTCGTTCTCGTGTTTGTCTAGATTATTTTCCATTATGGTTCTTAATTTTTTCATTTCATCTTCCCCTTCTTGTGAGGCCTTTATTAGTTGTTCTATTTCCTCAATTTTCGTGTGCAGATCCGTTACTCCAATTTTTGCATGTTTTATAATTATCATTATCATTCTTTTTGAGCATTCCATGTTATTGCGTCCCCATTCCTCAAGCATGGCAGGGCTGGTGTCCGGATGGTTAGGGAGAGTAAAAATGCGAAGACCCCTGGGGACGAGGCTCAATTCCAGATATTTTTCCAATGTTATTATCTCCCAAGAACGAGATATTTCTTTGCGCAGCAATTTCTCTAGTTGTTCGAAGAGTTGTTTTAATGTTATCTGCGCTGATTTTGAGGTTGTCACTTTAGGATCTGAGGGTTGGTTCTTCCCCGGTTGCTGGGAATCTGAAAACAAACTTTCCGCCTTTTCCAAGCGCTTGGCTGCTCTTTTTTCCATGTTGCTTAGAGATTAATGGGTTGTCCTGACCAGAGAACACCGTTAATTGTGTTCGTGTAATTCACTCAGTTTGTTATTTTTCCTCGCGTTTAGTTGTGCACTTGTTAACTAAAACGTGGGAAGTTTGTTCAGTCGTGACATGCAGGGCTGGTTGCCCTGAAATTGATGGATTGCTTTTCCTAGAAAGTGTTTCGCTTGGTATAGCTTGTACTTGTGTCCCGATTAGTTAGGACTACAGTATTCACACTCGCTGCAGCATTGTTTACTCGATTCACGCAGGCACACACGGCACATCTGATTTACACTTACCGGGGAGTCTCCTGGACCGCTGACATATATATCTATATATATATATATAACACATACAACCTATATTTAATACACTCTGGCATTTTAAATTCCTACCTTTCATCAATGACTTTGTTAGCAGTTTTCTTTTTATTGTTGGGAGGATACAGTAATTTTAAAAGGGAACACTGAATATATCTTTACGATATTCCATGAAGCTGGCCTATTTCATTTAAACAGTGCGAATTTTAGCATGCAAATATCTTTGTATTATTTTAGTGTATTTATTGTGCAAAGTAATTAACTGCATTGACAATGTAAACTGTGTGACCAGCAACCAAAATAAATAAAATCTTTATATTCCATTAATACTGTATTGAATTTCAAATCTTGAAGACAAGGTAAAATGCCTTACTCTTACATGTCCACCAAACCAAAATAACAGGTTTCCTCTTCCCATTGTTTGTACTCTATGTAAAAGAGCTTTTGCATGCTAGCTGTTTCCAATTCTCAACTTGTGTGTAACATCCACCTACTCGTTGGACCACAAATGTCTTATGCGGACATTATTCCTGCTCACAACTATGCTGCCTGCTACCATCGGTAGGAGCTCTCTTAAATTGCGAGGAAACCAAGTGTGGTACCGAGCACCCTTTTGTCACTGAGCCTTGGAAGTACCCATTCCAGGAACTATCCTGCTCTTCTTGCAAGGTCACCACTATAATCCCTTCTTAAGTTCTGAGAGTTACACTGTGACAACTGTTGCAAGACCATTTTCCTAGTACATTATAAAATATTTCAGGAGCAACCAGTTGTAAAGTTGCAATAATGGGACCCAAACTCCATGGAAAAGGGAGCACTAAAGTTAGACTCACTGTGTCTGACCTGGGGTAAGGTCGGGAACAAACATGGCGGCAGCAAGGTAAACTGTTGCGGGCCGCTGGAGAGTTACGGAGGTTGTATACTTGGGTGTGCAGCCCCTGTAGCAGTGCCGAGTATGCACTGCTGATACTAGTGATCTCTCACCGAAACCCGGATTTGATGCAGCATAGTCCAGGGATCAATGGAGGTTCGTGGAGCCTCTCCTAGGTAGGGATAGCGGCTTTAACTTGGAAGCAAGCCGCAACGCTGTTGTGAAGTTCCTGGGCAGCGCGTGCTCTTTCGCACAGAGACAGCACAAGCTGTCCTGAGACCTCGGTAGAAAGTAGCGGCTGTGTAAAGGGTCATTGGACCCTAGCTCAACCGAAGGTTATCGGTATGTAAATAAAGACCGGATGGGCTGTAAAGAAGGCCGAGGAGTTTCACAGACACTGCAGAGTGCTCATCTGGAGAAGAGTGCACCATCACTAGAAAAAACAGCTACCTTTCCAGATAAAATCTCCAGGTACACCCTGTGAATCCTGGCAGTTGCAAAATCTGTTGGGGTTGGCTCCGTTTTGCAGTAACCTTTCCCCCCCAAAGGCACTCAGTGAAACCAGTGCATATAAAGTCTAGGGGGGGGGGGTTTAGCCAAAAATTGGCGAGAGTAGGGAAGCCAGTAAGGCAGCGGGGAAAGCGTACTCTGGTAAATGCATTTCACCCCCTCAGGTTAGGGTTACACCCTCCCTTAAAACATTTTATAAGGTCTTGACCCATACAACAACTTTAGGGTTAAAGGGTGTGAAACCAGCAACTATGTCCCTAAAAGAATTGGAGCTGCATGTGGCTCAGCCACCTCAGTAGAAGCTAACATAGCTCAGGAGGCTATGCGAAGTGCTGAAGCTACCAGTGGCGTAGGAGTATTGACTGTGGAGACTTTCCAGATACCAAAACAGAACAGGTTCCGTACCCTAGAGGTCGGAGAGGAGGTGGATGGTGAGGGAAGGACAGGACAGGAAGACCTCCTTGTAGTGGAGACTGGGAGATTACATTTACATCTTGAAACCCAGCTGGTCTCCATTCTCCTGGACTAAAAAGCGGAGATTAGAAGTAGGTTTAAATCTTTGGAAGCTTACCAGGCAGATATACAAGCTTCCTGTACAGCGTTGGCACAAAAATTAGATGATGTCTCGGCGCGGACAAGTGCATTGGAGAAAGAAGATGGACGGATGAGGAAAGACTTTATAAAAAAACTCCGATGGGCTGAGAGCCTTGTTCAAGGAAAGTATAGGTCTCAGGGAAGACCTGGATAGAATTGAGTATCGCTCCAGGTTGCACAATTTGAGAGTCCTAAATGTCCTGGAGGCTGAAGAAGGGACCAATATTAAGAAATACAGCAAGTCCATCGGGACCCTTTCAGATGCAACCTGAAGAGGCAGAAGTCCAGAAATTTTTTGGGAAACGTCCTCTCATATTCAGTTAAAGAAACAATCTTGACAGCCGCGCTAAGGAATGGACCATATGCAGTCCAAAACTTTTACCTACTCTGTCAGATCAGACGTGTCTTGTGCAACTGATCAGAAACAATGGGAGTAAGGCAAAAGGATGGAGGAGCTGAACAAACTTGGAGCTAGAGCCCAATTGAAAATTCCGGCGATGCTCGGTGGTATGTGGGATAACTAGATGCGTAATTTCAGGACAGTTGAAGAAGCAGATAGTTTAATCAACCCCATAAAGAAGAGCATAGTCCCTGAATCAAGAATTTAAAATAAAGATATAGGTTAAGAAATCACAGGGTTATGTTGGATGATTGATAGGGGGGTGAGGAGGGGAAGGGGGAGCACTGTTATCATTGAAGTAGGTCCCTCCTACTCTCAAGTGGTCTTATAGGCATATATATGCCTGAAAGTCAAGGGAGGGTTCCCATGGGTGGGAGAGGGGGGCAGGGGTTGGAGGTAGGGCACTGGGTGGTGAGCAATGGGAACGAATAAAAAAAAAATAAGTCCTCAGTTTTGTTATCAGTTCTCTTTAGGTCTTGGCCAAGTACTGGTTAAAAGGATTATAGTGATTGGGGGAGGTGACCGTATCCTACAAGTTCTGACTAGATTGGAAGAGACTACTTCTTCATTTCAAAATTGTACTCCAATTCATCTCATCACTGTTACTGGATCAGAGATTGTCTGATACAGTATGAATCTAGATAGAAATTAAGCCTGCCTTAGACAAGTTGCTGTATAACTCAGAGATGCTGTGAATTGATAACACCTTTTACTACAACCTTTTAGCCTTGAAAAAGTCGTCTCAAGACGAAACACGTGTCGGATGTGAATTTCTCTTTATCCACGTGTCAACTGTGATGAAGATTTGAAAATTAAAGACTTTTCTATTTTCTGGACAATTTTTTGATTTGTGCCATTTACTATATAACGTACTCTTCAACTTACTTAAGTCACTGTGACAACAAACTTTTGGGTTGTGCTCTGTCTAAGTAAACATTTGTACGCATCGCATCCACGTGGACGTATCGCACCAAAGACGCCATTTTATTTCATTGCACTGGATCATCGCAACGCATCGATGCGCGATCTTGTCGTATCGCAACCGGAGCGCAGGAAGAGTTGACGCATTGCCTTCTCTGCGACCCTTTTGTTTGTTCTGCGTTAAACATCTAAGGTACTTCGAGACAAGTTTATTTTTGCAACAACCCTTTTTAAAGACATTCTACTGAGTATCTTGATGTTGGATTTTTGTCGTTTTGATCTTGTTTAATTTAGATATTTTATTTTTGTAAACTGGTGTCGCGTCCATTTGTTATGTTTTCACTGTGTTACTGTGAGTGTTGGTACAAATACTTTACACATTTCCTTTGAGATGAGCCTGTCTGCTCGTGCCAAGCTACCAAGGTGGTGAGCAGGGGATTATCTAAATTGTGTGTCCCCCATACCCTGACTAGAAGCAAGCGTTCCTATTTGGACAAAGGTACCTACCACTGCCAACTAGAGACCCCAATTTCTAACAGAGA
This sequence comes from Lissotriton vulgaris, assembly GCF_964263255.1. NCBI lineage: Eukaryota > Metazoa > Chordata > Amphibia > Caudata > Salamandridae > Lissotriton > Lissotriton vulgaris. The sequence goes on from NC_141689.1 coordinate 660,784,391, forward strand.
TTAAAAAAGGTGAATATACTGCTGGGGCATATCTCAGATCAGGCTGCAGTGTGTGTAACATTAACAGGGGTAAGAGCAAGCCGCAATGTGAGTTGAACTTTGAAAGGTCCATTCTATTAGACTTAGATGTGTCTGAAAAAAGAATAAAGTAGTTCTTTCTGGATAATAATAACTGCTCCAATTGGACTAATTTGGGATGCCTTCAAGGCTTATATACGAGGAGTGCTACAAAACCAGGTTGCTCATAAGAACAATCTGGATAGAGCTGAATTAAGGACTTTAGAGGATAAAGTGGGGAGTGTAGCGGTTAAATTACACCAAACAGGGTCTAGCCAGGACATAGAGAATGTAATGAAGCAGCTGGAAGAAGCTAGATTAAATTATAAGATCAAGTTAGAGGCAAAATACCTAGGGAGATGGGTAGCGTGTCGCATGCAATAATTCCAATATGGGGAAAAGGCTGGAGCTTTGTTAGCTTGGAAGGCAAGGGCTGAGAGGCCACATAATTATATTGGGGAATTGATTATTAACCCTCAGGGCGAGATTTCTAATAAGGAAAAAGAGATGCAGGCTTGCTAAGTCTCGCTTTTCTCTGAATTATACACGGAGGAAGAGCGATCAGATGAGGGGACCGTAAAACTGTGGCTAGAAAACTGAGGACTACCAGTACTCACAACAGAGGGTAGGATGATAATGGACGCCCAAATTACTGAGGGTAATGAGAGAACAGCTCTCTCATCCAAAGAAGGGCAAGGCAGCAGGCCCTGACTCACTCCCGGTTGAGGTATACAAATTAATCACTTATGAAATAGTTTCGAAAATTAAAGTACTGTTTAATTCAGTCTATAAGTGGGAAGAATAGATCCTGAACTCATGGTGGGAAGCCACAATAGCGTTGATCCTAAAACCTGCAAAGGATCCGAGGAGAGCTAACTCATATCGTCCTATCTCCCATCTAAATGTAGATTATAAGATCTATACTGGCATTCTAGCGAGAGAATGGCAAAGTTAGACCTGCAATTAATCCACATAGATCAGAAGGGCTTTGTCCCGAATAGAAACATTCAGGAATCACCGTTATCTTTGATTGGAACTATTGATCTGGCAATTACTCGTAAGATCCTGTTAGTTGGGCATTTCTCTGGGCAGTTTTGGAATCAATAGGCTTTGGCATAGGTTGTATCACGGCATAAAAAAAATGATATGAATGCTCTACGGCAAAATCTTTTGAAATGGCTCCCTGACAACCTGCTTTAATATCCTTATAGGCACGATGCAGGGTTGCCCCCTAACCCCCCTCCTTTTTGCTATTTATATTGAATCTTTGGTGCACCTTTTGAGGAAAGCAAACAGATAATCCCAATTCATGCACTCCCCTCTCTTAGCAAAATAGCATTATATGCAGATGATCAGATAATATACACATCAGATCCAGCCCAAACATTACCACGGGTGGAGCAGTTATCAAAAGAATTTTAGTGAATTATCTCCAAGACAGAGGTAATTGCTGGAATTTGGAGGGTTGGGAGGAAGTTTGTGTGCTGAGATAAAATATCTATTGATTATCATAGCTAAAAAAAAAAGACTAGATCCCATTACAAAATTTAAAGAGGGTGGCCAAGGAGGTTGGTCAGTCATTTTCTAGGTGGAAGAACCTTCCATTAACAATCTATAGGAGGGTTCATTTAGTAAAAATGTCCATTCTGCCAAAGTTGACCTATCATATCTCAAAGAAACACGTAGTGATAGATTCCTTACCTTAGAATTACCCCCAGGAGTCAGACTGGATCCGGAACGTTTTTTCGTCAGCAGTACCCCTGCGCGTCGGTAGGTGTCGTCGTGTGGCTCCGCATGGGTCGTTTGGGCCGGGATGACGTCGCTGGAGCTACTTAGACACGCCAACGCACGCTGGCATCAGTTTTCTTTTTTCGCGCCAGCAATCGCAGATCTGAGAAGAGCAAGTACCCTCAGTCATTTCTTGACTTAGTATTTTTTGGCCTTTTACCTCCTCTTTTTGAGTCGATCAACTCCTGGTGTCGTAGGGATGCCCGGTTTCAAGAACTGCGGGGACTGTCATCGTATGATGTTGGTGACTGATCCCCACCGCCAGTGTCTCTACTACCTGGGGTGCGACCACTACTCCAAGTTGTGCCTTGACTGCCGGGCCATGGCGCGGAAGACTTTGCAGGAGCGGTCCCTAAAGTTGTCTAAGTCCGGAAGTCGGCTCTGCGCCCCTCGAGGTCCCGGTTCCGTGGGAGGTCGAGGGACCAGTCGCGGAGTCTCATCATCATCATCATTCTTCTGTATCTAGGTCTTCGCACTCCTGGTCAGGTAAGTCTAAGCATTCCAAAAAGAAGTCGAAGAAGCATTGTCGCTCTTCAACTTCCCATTGCGCTACGTGGCTGAGGGTGTGGGCGGTGCCACCTCCGGCGGAGCCTGCGACGTCGCCCCCAGTCTACCCCCCACTTCCCGGATGCGGGGGCGATGCCTGATCGGGTGCAAGAGTTTCTTGCTGCCATGGCCTACTCTTTGGGCCGTCTGGCCTCGCCGGTGTGCCTGCAGGCCCCGCAGGCCTGACTGGGGGTCCTGCTTGTCTTTCTCCAGCGGCACCGGCCCCGGTGTCGCCAGCGGCTCCGGCCCAGATGCTGCAGTTCCCCCAAGGATCCGGGAACGGATCCTGATCGATGCCGGTTATCCTAGTGACACCTCCACCAGCACCGATCTCCCCGGCACCGTTTCTGACATCGCCCACTCCTCGGGATGACGTCGTCCCCAGGTTCAGCCCGGACACGTTGCTGGATGGGCCCTTTTGTGCCCCATGTCCATCCTCCTTAGTTTGAGCCTGTTCCACAGACTTCGGAGGAAGGGGAGGAATGGGAGGGGTCTGAGGACCCTCTAGCACAGGACTGTGCTTATGATCTGGACTAGGCAGAGGATTTGGGGAAGGCAAGTGGTCTTGACACGTGTTGCATAGGGCGGCCGAGGCTCTCCACCTCGAACTCCCTACGGTGGCCATCAGGACTAACCTCCTGACAGAAGTGCTCTAACCGGCGGCTACCTTGTCGGGCCTTTGCTGTCTTTTAATGAAGCACTAGGCAGGGGAATATTATCTAACGCCCAATATGGTTTTAGGCCCAAAAGAAGCACACTGGATCGGTGCCTCACTGCACCATCAGGATTCAAGCAAGCCGGGCCGACGACGGCTGAAATGCCAGAAACCAGTCCCCGGAAGCTTGTCTCCTTTCTGGTGAAGAATTGGCTTGGTAGTTTGGTCTGCCCTGTTCCCATGATGCACTGGGCCATGGACAGACTAATTTGCATATAGCCAGGTTCTGAGCTGGGATGGTGCAGTTAGCTAAATAACGGTGATGGATCAAGCCCTGATCTTTGGACTGGGTAAGAGTGGTCTGCTTAATTCAGACACTCTGTTCATCACCACCCCCTTTTCTGAATCGTTAATTTGCATCTGATCATCAGTAAATACACCTTAGTAAAAAAAAGGGGCCTTATATATGGCATTTATGGATCTCTCCTCAGCCTTTGACCTGGTAAACAGGTCAAGGCTGTGGGGGGTCCTTTTGGAAATGGGCATAGAAAGATCACTAGTGGGCTTCCTGGCTGACCAGCATCAAGATTTGGAGGCTTCGGTTAGAGTAACCCAGGATGGCAGATGCACTGAACCCTTTAACTCAGAGAGAGGAGTGAGGCAAGGGTGTATCCTTGCCCCTCTCCTCTTCACATTGTACATAAACGCACTCGAGCCGGTGCTTTCTACCTTGGGGTCCGACGTCCCGCGTGCAGGAGAGATTAACATTCCGGTCCTCCTGTACGCGGACGATGCGGTCCTCTTGGCACGAACAGGCGTTGCCCTCAATAAGTTACTGGCCTCCTTTGGGGACTTTATGACCTCTTTAGATTTAAAAATAAACACGCAAAAATCGCATGTTATGATTATGGGACTTAATGGTAGGAAAAAGAAACCCATAACCCTAGTTTGTACAGGAAAGGAAGTACATATGGTCCCTTCTTTTATTTATTTGGCCGTCCTATTTGATGATAAAGGTATCTGGGGTGCTCAACATAAGGCCAAATCAAATGCAGTGAGTAGATCCGCTGGAGCCCTCTTGAATTTTGCTAAAAAAAATGGGGTCACGACCAACAAACGCTATTCTTAAAGTGTACAACGCTAAAAGTGTGGCAATCGCCATCTATGGGGCCTCAATATGGGGATATACAAATCCAGTCCTCATCCAGAGGGCGGAAAATAGGTTTTTTAGATCATTACTCTCTGTCCCCCAGTCTACCCCTACTTTTACTATCCATTCAGAGCTGGGTACTGGGTACGTCTCAGACATAATAAAATCCGCCCCTGTCATTTCTTGGCTAAAAACTTGGCTAAACGAGGAAATTTCACTAAATCATAAAATCCTCGAAGATTGTCTGAGTATGGATGGAGCCTTAAAGATCCCATGGCTGATGTATGTAAAAACAATGTTAACCAAGGTGGGACGCATTGATCTCTTTAACTCCCCTGAGGGCATCCAAAAGGAGGATGTCAAGACGATAAAGACATCACTGATAAATCTTTTTATAGTAGAGCGGGAGGAAATAGAATTAAAAAAAACAACGGTTAGAAGAAACTTTGCTCTTAAAACTGTTCCAGGCCCAGAACCATACCTGGTATTTGTCAATAAACCATTTCACCGCTTTCTTTTAATTAGATTTCTTTTGAACCTAATACATTTTTTGTTGGGCACATATTACAGATGGGATACACCTGATAACAATAAGCCATGCGACTGTGATCACTTTTCAACTCCGGATACACTACATTTCATTATGTTTTGTGATCACTACGCTAAAATCAGAAGGAAATATCTTGTTCCCATCCTTAGAGAGGCTGGCTTTTTATAGGTTAGGCCAGCGCTCCTATTTTTGCAACTTTTGCACAATGCACAAATCACTTTCTATGTTGCAAATTTTTTAGTACCAGGAGTCCGTATTAACAAAATGCGTAGTAAAGGTAACAATGGATTAATTATAAATGGAATATTTTAATGTATCTACAATAGATATTCTGATGTTTTAAAATGTTTTAATACTTCTTTTTAAAAAATGGAATGTATTCTTCAATATACTGTTTGTGTACATGTTATCTTAAAATACTCTTTGATTTGATGTATGATTTATCATGTAGATATAACATGTATATATTTTTATACTGTGTTTTTATATCCTGTGTATTTCATGAACTGTATCCTGTGTCTTTTTATGATTCTCAAAAATCGAATAAAAGTGATTGACTGACTGACTAATGAAGCTCTATCTGACGTTCTTTTGGGCACCTGGTCCAGGCCCAACACAGGGACTCCTGTGGATAGGAACGTGGCCCGACGCCATCGCCCGGCTCCGGGCGACCCCCTCGTCCTTACCCAACACCCCACCCCTGAGACCTTGATGGTCCAAGCCTCTACATCCCAGAGCGTGTTCCCTACTGCAGCTCCGCATAGAGAATCCAAGAAGCTGGATCAGCTTGGTAAGAAGCTGTTTTTATCTGCCAGCCTAGGGCTGCGGTTGGCGAACACTGCATGCCTCTTGGGCTGTCATACCCACTCTCTGTGGGACACGGTTGCGCAGGTGCTGCCTAACTGCCCGGCAGCTCTTTTCCAGGCGGTTGCGGCCGGGAGAGACGCTGCAAAGTTCACCATATGTTGTGGACTGGACACCGCCAACTCACTGGGCAGGTCGATTTCCACGACCGTGGCGCTTCGGCGTCACGCCTGGTTGGGGACAACTGTTTTCTCAGGGGATGTCCAGAACACTCTGATAGACATGCCCCTTTGATGGCATTCGCCTTTTTGGCCATAGGGCAGATGTGCTTTGGAGCGCTTCAAGGACTCCCGAGCCATGGCCAAGACCTTGGGCTGCTCTGCCTCCTCCGCATTCTGCTTTTCGTTCCTTTCGTAGCCACGGAAGGGGCGCCCCACAGTGTTCGCAGAGCCACAGGCCACAGCAGCAACAACCTCACTGTGGTCGCGGATGTGGGAACCGTCGAGGCGGTTCAGGGGGCCCGCGGGTGGGTCAGTCCACTTCCACCCCTGCATCATCCACTTCAAAGCCTTCCCAGTCTGACCTTTCAGGCCCATCAGACGCCAGTGGGTGGACGACTACGCCATTATCTCCATCACTGGCGCAACATCACTTCGGACAAGTGGGTGCTGCAAATTTTCCAAAGGGGCTACTCCCTCCCCTTCGAGACAACCTCTCCAGCCATGCCACCTCAGTACCACTGCATGTCCGGGGATCACTTGGTACTTCTCCAGCAGGAAGTTGTGGCCCTTTTGGCCAAGGGGACCATCAAGCACGTTCCAACGCCGGAAGTAGGTTGTACTTGTTGTTCCCAATACTTTCTGGTTCCAAAGAAGGACAAGGGCCTGCGTCCTATCTTAGACCTTCAGAATGTCAATCACTTCCTCCGAAAGTAGAAGTTCAAGATGCTCACACTTGCTCAGGTCTTGTTTGGCCTGGACCGCAAGACTGGATGGTGGCGTTGGACTTGCAGGATGCCTATTTTCATATTCCTGTCCTGCCTGCCCACAGGCCCTACCCGCGATTCACGGTAGGCCACAAGCACTTTCAGTTCACCATGCTCCCCTTTGGCCTTACCAGCGCCCCTCGGGTGTTCAGGAAAGTGATGCTGGTGGTCGCAGCTCATCTGCGCAAATCAGGGGTTTCAGTCTTCCCCCTATCTCGACGACTGGCAGTTGAAAGTGGGCTTTCCCCAGGCAGTTGTTTCCAAACCTCTGGACTACGGTTGACCTCCTAAGTTTGCTGGGGTTTTCCATCAACGTGCCAAAGTCACACCTGATTCCCTCGCAGAAGCTCCTTTTCATTGGAGTGGTTCTGGACTAGGTTCAGCTTCGGGTTTATCCTCCCGAGCAGCGAGTGCAGGACATTCAGGCTATGATTCCGATGCTTCAGCCTCTGTCCCGGGTTTCGGTCAGGATGGTGCTGGATCATGCCAGATGGCATATGCTGGCTCTGCAGTGGGACCTGAAGTTCCACTGGGCACAGCATCAGGGCAACCTGTCCGATCACATCCAGATCTTGAAGGGCACTGCACAGCAATTGCAGTGGTGGCTCACGAAGCGCGACTGGGTCAATGGCAGATCCCTCTCCCTTCCCCAACCAGAACATACAGTTGTGACGGACGCGTCCCTTCTGGGATGGGGCGGCCACATGGGGGAGGCGGAGATCAGAGGCCTTTGGTCTCTGGAGGAGTCCGAACTCCATATCAATCTTCTGGAGCTTCGGGCGATCCAACTTGCACTGAAGGCATTCCAATCCAATCCAAACAAACTTTATTCTACATGTAGTCATAAAAGCACATTACAAAAAAGGTTATTTATATATTTACATAAAAATGTCGTACATAGATTGCAAAGCAGTCCTGTTGGTGGAAAATTGGTTAAAAACTTCACATCAAACTGATCCAAAATTCATGATCATAGGAACTCTATACGACCCACTTCATCTCTGACAATTAAGACCCAATCTAAGTAAAACTAGATACATTCAAATAACAAGGAGATATTTACAATCATAATTCAGTGTGCTAGCTAATCATAGTTCACAAAAACATTTCACACAGGCACCGATTTTAGCCTTACTACCCACATCCACCCTAGGCATTTTGCAACTGCTATTGAAATTGTTGATAAGGTAGTGCGTACGATCCTTTCAGCTTCCACACTCCTAGTACCTAGTAATTTGGATATGGGACTCAGCCAGACCCGTTGAGGGTCTACATAGGCAGGGCAGGCGAAAAGCATGTGTGTTTCTTTGTGGACCGCACATGCAGGACACTTGTTATCACTTGAGGGGGACCACCTAGAAGTAAAAGATCTTAGAGGCAGTGAACCTGCCCTCAACTGAAAATACAATTTCCTCTCAGTAGTTTGGTAATGGTGTCCCAGTATGCTTTGAGACTTGGAATATGTTTGGATTCCAAGTAAATTCCTGTTAGAGTAGCTGAATCTGAATCGGAATCTCTCAAAGCATTATAAGTAACCATCTCCCAATTCTTTTAAGATCTTTTTTGAGTGAAATCGGACCTCTGTTGCGTTCTCCCATTGTACTTTCATGCCAATACCCACCAAAACATTACTGACTCCCCGTAGCCAACCAATTTTGTGAAAGCTATCGGATTTTATTACATCTAGAAAGCCAGCTGCATACGATGACAAATCTGGTGTTTTCCACAACCTGCGCCATTATAACACTGGATGCAGTTTGGCAACATCCGATATGGGTTTTTCCTACAAGATCATATCGTAACAGGCATAATGGAGTGCTTTGGGGGAGATTGGTAATGCTACGCAGGAATTTGTTTTCTGAAATTCTTAAATTAGACTTGTTCTCAAGCCCCCATAGTTCTACACCGTAAAGGGCTGAACTGACAACTTTTATTTCATACACTTGGAGCACAGGTCTGATTGGTTTTGTAAGTGACTTTTTATGCTCTGTTCTTAACGCTCCCGAAAGTTGTCAGTGCTTTAATGTGGCCATGTCAATTTGATAGTTCCCTTTTAAGTCGCTCTGTATATTCACCCCCAAGTATGTAAATGCTCTAACTTGTTCTAGTGGTAGATTATTTATTAAAATATTACCTTTAAAAGGTCTGTGTGGGTTAAAAGCCATAAATGTCATTTTTGACACATTAACTTCAAGGCCACGAGCAGAGCAGAAATCTTCAAAAATTAACAAAGCTCGCTGGAGGCCACTTGGAGTCTTTGAATTTATTACTGTTTTGTCCGCGAACATTAATATCGGGATTTTTACACCTGCTAGAGAGGGGGGCGTCAGTGTTTACTGGCAACATACAGTCAACCGTGCCATTAATATACAAGGAAAATAGCGTGTATGCCATAGCACAACCTTGGCGCACCCCTGTTTCAACTGGAAATGGGCTGGTCGTCCTGCCCTGCGCGCCCCATCGAATTCTGGCATAGTTGCCCTCAAGTAACCTCATTATGAGTGTTAGTAGCTCTTTGGGGAGACCTAGTTCCTTCATTGTCTAAAAAGTTTAGGCGGTACAAGATTGCACAGCCAACTCATGGGAGGGGTTACAACTCCACTGGTCAGTTTGGCGGAACATTCCTGAGGGGTGACTGGTCAGTTGGAACTGCGCATGCACAGGCTTGACCGTTACTAAAAGTAGCCTGTTGCTGGACAAACTCGAGTGGTCAGCGGCACGGACAAAGGACTAAAGGGCATGCTGACCACAAGGCCGCTCATTCCCTAAAATGGCCGCCGTACATACAAAATGGCGTTTTCGAGTAAGGCCAAGTTAAGGGAAATAACGTGCAGCAAAGCTAAGCGCTAACCCGGCCATTGTCAAATTACGACAGATCCTCTGATGCACGGGCAGCCAGTGTAGCTCGGCCAGTGCTAGAGTGGTGGAGGATGCTCTGGAGTCTGGAAATCAAATATGCAGGAGATTCCAGTAGCAGAGCATTACAGTAATCCAGGGGGCTAAGAATAGTGCTCCGGACTACGGTTGCTCTAGTCTGTGCTGGGAGGAGGGGCAGCAGCTTTCGGAGGCCCCGCATTAGGGCATTAGCAGCTGCTCACCTGTTGCTTGACGTTGGCCTCCAGATTCAGGTTGTCATTAATGCTGACCCCCAAATTCTGCACCGTTTTTACTGGTGTCAGTGGCTCACCTGAATCCAAGGGCCAAAAGTCAACAGGCAGGTTTCTGGCAATTCTTCCCACTTTGCATTGCATTATCTCAGTTTTTCCACTGTTAAACTGTAGTGAGTTACTCTTTAGCCAAGTTGCCATTTCCAACATGCAGGTGTGGAATGTCTCAAGTGATTCTGCATGGGCACCATCAAGAGAAATCATCAGCTGCGTGTCATTCGCATAGTTGATCACGCTAATGCCGTGAGCCTTGATGATGCCCATCAGGGGTTGCATATAGACATTAAAAAGGATCTGACTGATCGCAGACCCCTGTGGAACCCCATGTGGAACTATGGCAAACTCAGACTGGTATGGAGGGAGTGCCCACTGCCTGCCATCTATCTGTCGGGTAGGAACGAAGCCAGTCAAGCGCCGCTCCCTCTACTCCAAAGGTTTTCAGCCTTGTCAGCAGGATGTCATGACTCACCGTGTCGAACGCGCCGGACAGGTCCAGCAGGATTAGAATTGCTGATTCGCCCCTGTCTGCCCTCATTCGTAGGTTGTCCAGGACCATCAGCAAAGCTGACTCGGTCCCATGGGCTGGTCTAAACCCAAATTGCTCCTCTTCAAGGATGTTATTTGTTTCCAGGAAGAGGGACAGTGACCTACTGAAAAGCCGTTCCAAGATCTTAATTGGATACGGCAGGAGCGAGATGGGTTGGTAGTTTTTGTGGCAACTGGGGTCCAAATTCGATTTCTTTAGCAGGGGTATGACAACTGCCTGTTTCCATTCTCTCGGTACAATACCTGTGCCGAGGGATTGATCGCATAGCTGACGGAGTACAGGGAAGAATTCAGCCCCAAATTCCTTTACTACTTTGTTCGGTAGAGGATCCAATGGGGATCCAGATGTTATGTTGAGGGCTATTTGCGCAAACTCTTGTTCTGCAGGAGTATCGAATTTGTCCAGGATAGCCGTTGGCATTAGGTGTCCCTCCATTCCTTCTCTCTTCTTCCCATTCCCCATGCTGCGCTAGGGAAGTGTGGACATCCTCCATGCTCTCTATTAGTTTGGTAATTTTTTCCTGAAAGAAGGAGGCCAAACCATCACATAATTCCTGTGAAGGTTTGATATTGCTATTGGCACACTCAGGGTGGGACAATTCTTTTACTATCTTAAAGATGTCACGTGACTTATTAGAGCTTTTTTTGGATAATGGCTGCAAAGTGTCCTGCTTTGGCTGTGGCAATCTCTTTCTTGTACTTAGTTATCGTCAGCCTCCAGAGTAGTCGATTCTGTACTGTGTAAACCTTACCTGATAGGAGAGAATGAAAGACCCCTTCTTGATCTCGAGTTGGACACCCCGCAAGGGATACCCGACCACTGCGTGCTGGAGCTTTCTGTAGGCCGGGACCTCCGCGTCTAGTGTCCGCGTGAAGCTTCTCCTCTGCCTATCTAGTGTTGGTATGGGTCTTTTATACCTTGCCTTGTCTTTTATAGCTTTGGGATCTTACATAATCGATGTGTTGTGAGTATGATTATGCAAATGAGCCTAGAACAATGCATGCGATTATGCAAAGTAGTTATTTCGCCCTAGGATGAAGATGACCATGACATTTTACACACAAGATGTTCCTGCTGTTACGCATGTCACAATCTAACAGCAGGAACATCTTCCTCATGCATAATAAATTAAGCTAGTTTCCAAGAAACTGATAGACATTTATTCGGCACGTATTTGGGTAAAAGGTCAGTGTTAGAACCGTTATGCTTTGCAAGGTAGGACAAATCTAGGTAAAATGTTGTGGCATATATTGGGGTACGTTGGGGCTCATAACACCCACTCGTCATCCGAAGGTTGATGAGGTCAAAAAATGCTAAAATATGCCTGATAAAAGCATAAAAAACATGTATATAAAATCAGTGACTAAAACATTGTTTATGGAAAAATGATGCTCGAGGAAATTTTTAAAAACTATACGTCAACTAAAAAGTCAATATATGGTCAGACTGATTGAACATGCCAAAAGCCATGATGCTCAATGAGAGAAAAATAAAAAAACAAAACTATGTTTTGCATTCCAGTTTGGCTTGCTTTGGAAAAAGGGCTGAATAGTTCCCACCACATGGAGAGCCAAGTTTGTGTCCTGTGTGGGAGACTCAACATCACTGTCGCTTGCATTCGCAGACGACGGTCCCTGTAACACCTCTTGTATCGGGTCAATGCAGCAAAGGTGTTCATCTTCAGGTCCCACAGCAGCCGCTGAGGAAACACTTGGTACCTGTGTGTCTGTTGTAGAGCCGTTGTTTATTTCGAAAGGAGCTGAAGCATCTTGTGGAGGCTCTAAAAATGCTGTCATCAACTTGGGAATACGTTGAGAACACTGTAACATGTGGTCCTTCATGGGGTCCAGTAGTACATCCATTTATCCTGGCGCAACTGATGGAAGAGTCAGACATATGTCCAACACACATTTGTATCTGCAGAGTAGGCAGCACAGGCACGATGCGGTCAACTCAGACTGGTCTGAATGATAGGAACCAATGCTCTCTTAGCTCCGGAAGCTGAGGTTTGCCCAGATGGAGTACCATGCGTTCACGGTAACGTTGCAACTGGAGTGCCTTTTACATCTTTTTGGGAACTGGGCTATCCATTGCGTAGCAGGAAAATTAAAACCAGGATACCCACTATAAGTTGCAGGACCAGCGGAAGCCCTCCAAAAACGGTTACCAGTACGGAGTGTATAAGTGCTGGAAGATGATCTGAAACATACTCAGTAGTCCAGAACCTATGCTCTTTAATAAGTGTACGATCCCCCTTGTATCAGACATGTTAAAGATACAATGTACCATTTCTCCAAAATGGAGTGGGAAGTTTGTTTGGACTAGTTTCTCTATGTCGGCTGAAGTCCTAGCAACCTGAAGATGAAAAGTCTCTCAGGCTGAGGTTAAGGCCACATTCTTCTGCCAAAACATGGCTCTTTGTCTGCTCAGAGAATCAAACCGTATAAAGGAAACATCTAATGAATGCCACAGCGGTGCCTTGCTAAGTGTGTCTGTGGAAAATATAGTTGCACAGTAACCCTGGAACTTACTGTAACCAGATAAGAGATGCCCAGTACCATCCCACAACAACCTTGATCATTCAATATCAAATAGCTTCGATTTGAAAGCAGCTTTAACACCGGATGAATCACGGCAGCTGGGGATCCTTTCAATGCACATGAGAAGTGTGCTACTGAAGCATTACAGGCTTCGTGAAGCCAAAAATCATTGCAGACTACAACCCACTTAAAGCAGTTTCACAGTCTGAACCACTGAGAAAAACGTCAATGTCCCCATTCCTTCATCTAAATCTGTATGGTAAATTCCAAGATTCATGTATGTATTCCTCTCCCAATAATTCCTACCTTCCTACCTGGTGGTACTGTTGATCATATTGAAACTGGAATGTTCTGACTGGCAGTATATTAAAGCCATGGATTAACCATTCTATGGAGGGTGACTCAGCCACTGTAAAAGGTAATTGGTCCAATTTTTCAATGTGCAGCATTGCATATTTTGCATCTCTTCGTGCCATTGTCTTTCTGTTAGATTGTATCCAGAAAGAGTTGTACTGTTGATATACCATCAAGGCACGTGACCAGAACGCAATTAGTGTAACGTCCAGCTCAATAATAAAATGGATCGCAATTGTGACTGCCCATGGTGTATAATAGCCAAATTCTGTTCCATTATATCTGTTTTAGAAGACACAATGCTACCCAGTGAATACATTCTAGACGAAAGTGCTGTCATGTCATTGTTGACCACTGCCAAAACCTTTTCAGTGTTACCCCTGTCAATCTCACGCAATCTCTCAGCAGCCTCCTTTTGAGGGATCTTCCATTCTTTGTTGTAAATAGCGTATAAGAAGCGCTTCTGGTGCGGTTTCTGGGGATCTATCAAAAAATCCCTAAGATCTGTGTCATCTGAGAGTAAGGACAAGTGTTTCACCTGGGACACGCCTATTTGAATGTCATATCTCTATATGTCTCTTTTCATTGTTAAATGAGTTGTTATAAAATGTATATCCTAATTATGTTTTGATAGGTTTAATGTTTATGTAATTGAGAAGTCAGAAAATGTATGTTTTAATGTGTGTTAAATGTATACATGATACAAGTCTATTCACTTTTAAAGTCAATGTGTACTACACTAAATAAAATAAGTAATATTTGTTTTATATATGTTTCTGTGTACTTCGTTTGAGATGAGTGATACACAGTAATAAACCAAGATAAAAAGCAAATCAAGGACATAGAGTAAGAAGAGAGAATACATATAGACAGCACACCAGGACAGATATTGCATGTCTGGATATATTTAGGCTGTAAGGTTCACAAGAATAGCGTACATTTATGTTATTGGGGTCTTCTTGTTGTATGAATAGTGTTATTAATCCCACCCCCAATTTCCTCAACAGGATCACCCACATATTGGAAATACAACTTTCTAAAAATGTCATTTTCATACTTGTGACTTAATATCTTTACCAATAAAGAGGGCTTTTAATGTCAATTTTTTTAGACACCAAACTTGAACTATCCATCTGCTCCCAATTGAAAGTTATCACTTAATAAATATGAGGAAACCCAATGTTATCTTTTGGGAGATGTAGGCCTTGTAGTAGTGAAAAGCAAATTTAAGAGTTTTGCACTACCAGGACATGTTAAACTGAAAAAGTAATTGTCCATCCTTTCAATTACACTGCTCCCTGACCTCTGGGCTGTTTGGGACCTACATTAGTAGTTCCTTGCATGTATTAAAAGAGAATGCTTTGGTCTGGAAAAAAAGTTTATTTTGACAGGTTGAAATTACAGTTTAAAACTGTACATTCTGCCTGCAAGACAGGCCTCAGGCATGTTTAAAGTGTTAATTTAAGTGGGCGGCACAATCCGTTATGCAGGCCCAGTAGTAGCATTTTACTACAGGCATGTCGTACTTCACTTGGGACCTGCAAGTAAATTAAATATGCCAGTTGGCTGTAAGCCAGTTCTACCATGCTTAAAGGAAAGAGCACAAGCACCGGAGCTCTAGTTAGCAGTGGTAAAGTGCACCAAATTCTAAAAGCCAACATAAATGGGTTCAGAAAACTGGATGAAGGCAAATATTTTAAGTGTGACCCTGCAGGAAGGTCCAAGTCCAACAGCTGCCCTATGTTTTCAGTATGACTTCCTGGAACATTGCCAAGATCTTTTTCCCAAGCTACTGCCTTTCATCCGCTACATGTGATCCACTGCAGTTCCTATCTGCCCTCCCTGCTTATAGGATGGAAGATCTAACCTTTTGGGCCATTGTCAACCTTGGAATTCCTGTGAATGTTCCAAAATCTTCCTTGCTTCCCTCTAAGAGGATTCAGTTAATTGTCGCAGTCCTAGATTCAAGTCTTGCATTTGCCTTCCCTCCTGGCAAGAGGCTGGTGACCAGACTCGCCAGACTATGGAAGGCTTACTGAATAACCAGACTTTTTCAAGCCAATGGTTGTGAGTTTGTGGTAATTCACCTGTTGTGCACAAGTGTGATTCCTAATGTTCAAATCTACTTGTATTCCTTGCAGCTCCACCAAGCAGAGCACCTGTATCATTTTCTGATTAGCTAGTTAAAGCCTTTTTAAGTCCCCCACCTTCTTCATACATGCCCCAGCTACAGCCCCAAGCTATGCACAGGCACAACGCCACCACCTTTTCTCAGTTTGAAAACAACTGGTTAATCAGTCCCTTCAACTCAGCCGCTGGCAGTAAAGCTTTAAGAGTTCCCTTTTAATGCTTGGTTGTCTGCCATAAGCCACAATTCACCAATCGCAGGCAGACCTCCTTAAAAGTTGTTAATGTGCAGAGTGGTGATGCCTTCTATTTTCTGCCCTCCCTGCTGATAGGATGGAAGAATTAACCTTTTGGGACACTGTCAACCTTGGAAATTCCTGTGAATGTTCCAAAATCTTCCTTGCTTCCCTCTAAGAGGATTTAGTTAATTGTGGCAGTCCTAGATTCAAGTCTTGCATTTGCCTTCCCTCCTGGCAAGAGACTGGTGACCAGACTCACCAGATTATGGAAGGCTTCCTGAATAACCAGAGTTTTTCAAGCCAATGGTTGTGAGTTTGTGGTACTTCACCTTTTGTGCACAAGTGTGATTCCTAATGTTCAAATCTGCTTGTATTCCTTGCAGCTCCACCAAGCAGAGCACCTGTATCACTTTCTGATTAGCTAGTTAACGCCTTTTGAAGTCCCCTCCTTCTTCATACATGCCCCATCTACAGCCCCAAGCTGTGCACAGGCACAATGCCACCACCTCTTCTCAGTTCGAAAGCAACTAGTTAATCAGTCCCTTCAACTCAGCCGCTGGCAGTAAAGCTTTAAGAGTTCCCTTTTAATGCTTGGTTGTCTGCCATAAGCGGTACAAAAGGGAGTGGTGATTGAAGGAGCATCTGAATCAATCAAACACTCACACCCAGTCATAAGATCTGGGTTTAATCCATCGCCGTCCTTTAGACCACTCTGCCACCCCAGTTCAGACATGGCTATATGCAAATCAGTTTGACCCTGTGCCTCATGGAAACAGTCCAGCCCGAACTGCCAAGCCATGTCTTCCCTGGACCGGAAACAAGCTTCAGAGGACCGGTTTCTGGCATTCCAGCCGTCTTCAGCCCGGCTTGCTTGAATCCAGTGGCAAAGTGAGCAAGGGACTCACGTCTGAGCATACCCTGCCACACTTATGGCGGCCAAAAGCGGTACAAAAGGGTGTGGTGATGAACGGAGCATCTGAATCAATCAAGCACTCACACCCAGTCAAAAGATCTGGGTTTAATCCATAAGGCACAATTCACCAATCGCAGGCATACCTCCTTGGAAGTTGTTAATGTGCAGAGTGGTGATGCCTTCTATTTTCTTTAGGCCCTGATCCAGCCAAAGTAAAACTGCCAATTGATTAATGTGCGACAGAAATTGCTTGCAGGATGGCATTGTACTGACCAACTCAACAGCGCAAAATCTGAAATTGTACTTTTAGGCGTGGCCCAAGAGCTCTGTAAATGTAAATGTATTGCGATTTATATAGCGCACGTATCACCCGAAGGCATCAAGGCGCTTGCCTTGGGAACTCGTCCTGGTATTCCCCTGTGAGTTAACCCCAGCAGGGTATCCACAAGGTGAAAGCCAGGCATCCCTCCGCGAGGGGCCACAGTGGAGATTAAGCAAGCTATTGCCCAGAGTCGCAGAGTGTGAACCCGTGAGTCGAGTAGGCACCGGAACGAGAATTATCGAGTCCCTGGAATTTTTGAGCCCAAGACCCGCCGAGGCGGGGAATTGAACCCTGGTCCAGGACCGATCTCAGCTTCCGGGTCTGCCGCCTCTAACCCCTGAGCCACACTTCTCTGGACCGCCGACTGGTGGCCTCCGGACCTGTGACCCGTCCCTTTGCCTAAACAAGTGGTGAAGAACCTTGAACTAAAAAATCAAACACACTTTATCTATGAAGGATCACAATAACTCCTTCTGTGCTAGGAGTTCCTCGACCATGAGACTCCTAAAGAAAGTCTTCCCCTGGCTGCCTATCACCTCTAGGAAAAGCCTGGTACAAGTTCTCGTTGTCAGCCGACTGTATTACGGGAATGCTGTACTGTTAGCTGCTAATGCCTCTCTCTTGGCTAAACTGCAAGTGGTCCTGGAAACTGACGCCCGCCTCGTCTGCAATTTCCCTCTGTTGTCTCTCTCTGAGCCGGTTTTGGAAAAATTAGACTGCCAAATTGCTCAGCTGTCCCTTCTGCACTCCATGCTTAGTTAATACCAGCCTCCTGGTTCTTTACATTTCCAAAGTCCTGTGATCCTTGCCCCTAAGATGCCTAATGATTGTACCTACTGTTATTCATGGATGCATTTCCACAGGCTTCAGAGATAATGTGCAATCTGTTTTTACCCAATGTTAAAGTAGATCTGTTTGCTCATTTTGCTTAATGGATTATATGATTTTTGCCCACATGTTCCTGAATTGATTGTGTTGGAGCTCCTTCCAAAATCTACTTAGTAGCCATTAGGGTATACTGAAGGCAATTGGGGTATACTGAAGGCCATGAGAATCATTCTATGCCAGTGAGATTGCACCGTGAATTGTTACAGGTCTGATGCTTTTGTACCTCCAGTCAGGCACCCCACAGTCTCTTGGGACTTCAACCTGGGTCTGCCTTGATTGATGCATATACCCACCATTTCAACCTGTTGCTTCCCATCATATGTAACTCTAATCCTGTAAGAATATTTCTTGGTGGTCATATCTGACTCAGAACTATACACTATTGCATCGGGACAAGGTGGTTCTGGATACTCACCCTAGTGTTATTTCTGATGAGCTGAGATAATTCAATTTGGACTAGGCACTTTTTCGCTCTACTTTCTTTCTCCACCCACATGCCTCCTAAAGTCACTTTTGCCTGAAAGGTCACTTGTATATCTTCCACTGCCACACCGTGTATGGGGCATATCCTCATCAGGTGTCCAAACTAAGTCTGGGCAGTAAACTCCGCTTGCGTAGTTTTCCACACTCCTCATTACATAGAGCTTGTGGAGTTCCGAAAAACTTTGCTCCGCGGAGAAGAGTGGTTTCCTTGTTCGCGCTCATCAACATCAAGTTAGCGAACACAAGCGAGGAAAATCCACCTCCTAGCGAGAATTTTCCTCATTCACGCTTGTCAACGTCAAGTTGGCGCGCGCGAGAGAAATAAACCATCAGTCGAGATTTCTCAACGCGGGCGGTCGGATTTCTCAATGAGAGTGGCCATGTATGCTCGCAACTGCTCGCATTGAGAAATGGGCGGTTCACATTGAGAAAGCTGCCGCTCCGGTAGAAAATCAACTCCAGCAGCAGAAAGGAAGCAGAGCCTGCTTGCGCTGTGTATGGTGCCATTCACGATAATTTCATAGAGCAGACAAACCCAGCACTGAAAATTATCACAAACTGCTTTTTTTTATAACCCACTCTGCTGCTTGCAGAGCTCCGCGTAGCGCATCAGAGGTTTTTCTTTTCACTTCGTAGTTCCGTGTAGAACTCTGTGAACTCTGCCTAGGCTTAGTCCATCATGCACCAGAGTTTTGGCCGCCTAAATGGCATTCTCTGTGAGTTTATAAGTTTGAGAGATGTTCCGACTACGGTTACCTGGGTCATTTGACCTGCATTCTGCTGGAAACACCATAATAAGCCTTTTTCTTGGAGTGATTCACAGTCAGGCTCTGTCTGCGCTGGAAAATGTTGCATTTAGCTGCCTTTTCTCTTGCTGTTGGTGTGTAATTACCCCAGGTTGAGAACTGGAACGAGCCAGGACGTAAGTGTAAGATAAAGTTGCCCTTTTGTAACTTAATGCCTTTAGTCTCTTTGCAAACACTAGTACCCTCTCACTCAGCCGTTGGCTAGAAAAATTGCCGCTCTTTTAACAGCCATATAAGCCATATCCCATCGTTCAACTGGGTGGATAACCGCTACAGGCTAGTTAGCTTCCATTTTTGTACTTTGTTAATGATTTAGAACAAAATCACGATATGTCCGGGTGTGCAGTGTTGGATGTGTATGGTAAATGTTTAATGGGTAGTTATTAAAATGCTTCCTCAAATAGGATGTGACTAATTTCAAATCCTGTAATGTATGCTATTTAAAAATCCATTTCTGCTTTTTTTCAGTTAAATTAGTGCCTTTTGATGGAAAAAATGTGCTACCGGACATCATGAAGTGAAGACTGTGCTTGCAGACTGTGAAGTTAACTGAAGTTAATATATCAGTTGGACAGGGACATCCATATTTAATTGCCATGGAAATTATTTTTCTGAACCTGTAACATAGCAATATCCAGTGATATAATGTTAAGCCAATAAAGTGCTGTGACTTAAATTAAAAACTATAGTTGTTAAGCACACGGAGCCTACAGACATATCCTGTGCTGTTCACTGCCAGAAACCTCACACTTTATTTGTAATTTTTAGAGTTGCCCAGAAGTGATACCCACAAAGGACTTATTAAAAATGTTATTTGTTTACTGTACTGGATATTTGATGTTTTTTGCAGTATACTATTAACATGACTTATACACACTGTCTGATTGCAGTAGTACATCTGTGTTATAAACATATTTTTGTTCCAATAGCGGGGGAACACTGAGAAAAAGCTTACTTTCATAATATTGCGATGCCACTCAGATGTTGTTGATTTGCTAATTGTGTTATTTTGTGTCTCAAGTTACTTAAAACTAATAGATGTATGTGGGTTTATGTAAATAAAAAGTGCTCCTTATTTCATTTTCTCAATGTGGACTATAACAAAAATAAAATGTTTACAGAATGATTGATTGTATAATATGTTGTGTTAGTGTTTGTATTGATTATTGTAAGTAAGTTTACCCCAAGTTTTAAAATTGCAGAATCCTGAGAGTTGCATTTCAGGGATCTTTTGCCTCGCAGCCAATAAAAAATGTTATTAACAAATTTCTGGATAAATGTAATATTGCGCCGATGTTGGAGTAAATCATCTGCACCGGACATCCTACAGTGAACCATGGTTCTTTTCTAGTACTCACTTATGAAACATTCCAGATAAAGTAATAAAGCTTTTAGTAAAACTCTAGATGAATTGGACGAGCAGGCAAACATAGGCCATATTATGCAATTATCACTAGCGCATTATAATTTCCTACCCTATGAACGTGTTTGGCATACGTGATACACTTGTGTAAGACTGTAAACCAAACGGAAAAGGCGTATTAGTCATATTTTATTAGAATACTGAAAATTCATATTCACGTGAGCATTTTAGTCCGTAAGCGTAACTTTGTGTGAAAATTACTCCTTTGGAATCCACAAAATAATTCTACAGAACTGGTGTGGAGAAACGTGCAGCAGTAAATCCTTTGTATGGTGTGGAAGGTTGGTGCTGCAAGGCGTGTTTCTCCTTGTAAGTTTGTGAACACCCGCAAACGTACGTTTGTGAGCATACTCTAGAAATGTTTGTAAAGTTTCACCAGCCAAAGGCTGGAGTGACGGACTTTCCCTTTGCAGAATTCTATGCTATGTAAATCTCTCCAGAGAGGTAATCAGATTCGGGAAAACTATCATACCTGAAGCAGCTTTCAAAGCGTACTTGTGAGATTGTTTGTGAAATAGAAAAAAAATATATAAAATGTAGGTTCACATAGAGATGCAAATCAGTGCCCAGTTTGTTTTCTGGAATATGGGGTCTGATGTATGTTTGACCGCTAAGTCGGTCTTAAAAATCCGTTACATAGCTGATATTTTCGTTGAGCAATTTCCAAGCCAAAAACAAACATAAAATATTTGATTGCCAAGGTTGCTCCTCATATTATCTTACTAAGTGTATCTAATTACTTACCAAACACACATACATTGGCTAGCTGTGAGCATACATACAAGCGATTTGTAACAGACCACTTCGCCTCACCCAACCCCCCCTCCCCCCCCCCCCCCCAAAAAAAGCTCTTTAACGGACTTTCTGAAAAACCTATTCCACAAAATCGATCCAAACTGTGGTTTCTGTTAACATGCGTAATATCCTACCCCAGACTATTGAGAGAGTCTGTGATGCTATCCTGCTGTCCGATTCTTTGCTTAATAAGTGGCAGTTAACCATACCAAATGTAATTTAGTAACGATGTGGCTATTCCGTATAAAATTAAAACAGAATGCATCATATGACATTCTGTATAGTACTAACTTACATCCAACTGTCTAAAAATATCCCAAATCCTCTTCTTAAAGCACAATGTAGCTTGATTCTCGAAATCTGATCTGGTTGACAAAGTGTGGAAATGTCATGCTTAATAACAGCTGTGATTGCTAATACGCTGGGGGCATTGCTTAATGACCAGTAGCTATGATTCATCCAGGCATTCAATCCATCACTGTTTTGTTTTTCTCAGCTCAATGGGCATGCCCAGAAGTGGGTCTCATCCTCACTGTGCCACAGGACTGACTAGCCCCAAAACCCTGAAACTGGGCAAGGGTTGTTTCTGTTCTAATTCAGAAGGGACCTGGCCTGACAGTTTAGGCAAACATATTCCTTTTGGTGCAGGACCTATGCTAATTCACATATGGCAGTTTCTTGTATGAGGTATCATGGTGGGCAAAGAAACGTGGAATGGGATGTGACCAAAAGTCATTGTGAATGATTGAGTTTAATTCCAGCATTCCACATATTGTTTTCATCTGACAGAGACACGTTAGTGATAGATTCCTTACCTTAGAATATCCCAAGGCGTCAGACTGTATCCGGAAATGTTTGCGTAGCAGTACCCTTGTGCGTCGGTAGGCGTCTTCTTCGGCTCCGCGTCCGTCGTGGGTGCCGTGATGACGTTGTCTGAGTACTTAGACGCCGCCTCCGCCTGCTGACGTCAGTTCTTCTTTTTTCCGCGCCAGCAAGCGCAGATCTGGAAAAAGCAGTACTTTAGTCACTTTTTGACTAGACTTTTTGATCCCTTTTGATCATTCTTCTTGAGTCTTGCGACTCCGGATGGAGCCGATAGGGATGCCAGGTTTCAAGCCTTGTGAGGATTGCGACCGACCCTCACCGTCGGTGTCTCCACTGTCTCGGCGTCTAGCACGACGACAAGACCTGCCCCGACTACCGGGCCCTAACTTCAAAAGGTAGGCGGGAGCGGTCACGCAAGCGACTCGAACTCCGGTAGTCGGCCCCACGGCATGAGAGGTCCCGGTCCCACCGGAGGTCGAGGGACAGGTTGTGGGGTAGGAGCCATCGCAGCACCAAGAGTCGACATCACGCCTCCAGGTCAAAGTCATCGTCATTTAAGCACAAGAAGTCAAAGAGAAGTCAGCACTCTTATGACTCCCCCCAACGCTCGCCCACGTCGGAGTCGCGGGCGTCGCGGCCCGCTCCACACCCTCCGGTCCCTGGGCAGAACGTGACTCTGGGGGAGATTGAGCGTTTCCTCATGGCCATGAGGTCCCTCTCTTCCCCGACTGGCTCTGCGACGCATTTGGGCCCAGCGGACCCGTCTGGGGCCCCTAGAGGGTCGGGGGGCTGCGGCCCCGACGCCGCCGGGATCCGGGTCGTCGCCGGTTGACCTAACTACCTCACCGGCGCCGGTCCCTCAGGTATCACCTCTGGCGCGTCCTCGGGCGGCGCCGTCCCCGATGCCTCCCCCGCTCCGGTTCCGGCATCGGAACGGCGCCGATGGGTGCCGCTTTCGATGCCGCTTGGGGAGTTTACCTTCTATGAACCGGCCCCATCGTTTGACAACCCTGATTATCAGGGGATGGGTGATGAGGAGTATTGGGATGGGTCTGAGGACCCTCTGACCCGAGAGTGTCAGTCTCAAGAGGACTGGACAGGTGGACTTGGGGATGCCAGTGGTCTGGACACCTCACCAGACACTGGCTTTGTCTCGCCTCCTACCGTGGCAACGGACGAGGGGGCAACCTACAGGGTGAAGAGGGCGGCCAAGGCCTTGGGCCTTGAGCTCCCTGTCGCAGCCGTGAGGACTAACCTCCTCACTGAGGTCCTTAAACCGCAGTCAAGCTCTGCGGAGCCTCTGCTGCCGTTTAATGAAGCCTTGACCGACGTTCTTTTGGGCACTTGATCCAGGCCCGCTACGGGTTCGCCCGTAGATAGAAACGTGGCCAGACGCCACCGCCCGGCCCCAGGCTACCCATGTTTCCTGTCCACCCACCCCACCCCTGAGAGTCTGGTCATCCAGGCTTCCAATTCCCAGACCGCATTCCCGTCGGCTCCGCCGGACAGGGAATCCAAGAGGTATGAGCAGTACGGCAAGAAGGTATTCTCATTGTGAGAAGTTGGCCCGATATGCAGCGTTCGCTATTCTAGCGACCACTATGTATCGTTCCAAACGACCCTTATGGTGATTGGTTGTAAGTCAACCTTAGACCAGCTATCCTAGTAGCGTGGATACGAGCAGTCTTCGGGCTAAACTCTAGAGGGCGTGTTAAGCCAGCTGTAATACCATCACATACCCCTTGAACACCAAGTGAAAGGACACCACACAAGTGTTATGAAAATAAACAGTATATTTATTAGAATCACAACAGCCCTGTACTCTTTATGAGGACAGGGTACTAAGCACAGAACAAAAGCTCTTAGAAAATACTTCAAGTGCACAATTAAAACAAGTGCCCGAGGGCACGGAAAGTTTAGTGGTCTCGGGCGGACCCGATAAGGCAAGTCGGAAGCGAGGGACTCGGGACCCTAGAGGAAGGAGGCTATGCAGGCACCGAAATGCCGAAGTTACCTAGCCACGAGGGCTGCGGCTGCACAAGTCTTACAGGCGTCGGGGGGTCTTCGCTGACGAGCCAGGAGCCGGAAGAAAAGGAGTTGCTGGCCGGCGACCAGTGATGAATAGTTCGTAGAGATCCAAGCCTGGATCAGTGATCATTGATACCTGAAAGCAGAGGGGACCAAGTTCGTACTACTAGCCAGTAGTCAGAGGGTACCAAGAAGGCACCGAATGGCCGTCACCTCGTCTAGGTGAGTGGGCGACGCTAGCCTCTGCAGTCTCACGGACCAGGAGGCGTTGTCGGCGACCAGGATGGAGGTGCGAGCTGTCCCACGAAGGTTGATGCTGTCGGCGTCGCTGGGCCCAGGATTGGGGCAACAAGCCTTGGCAGATTTCAGGGCCACGTGGTGGGCCTAAAATGGCGTCTTGAGTGGACCAGGAGGGTCCGGGGTGCTCCTCTTGGAAAAGGGAGCAAGGGCCGGTCTGGAGCAACCAGACCAGCAGCGTTGGTTGTCGGATGTCGTCAAAGAAGGGCACAAGCCAGCGGCTAGTGACCAGACAACGAGCTGAGCAGCGAGCAGAAGGGCCCCACGCAGATCGTGGAGATGCTGGGAGACTGCACTTCGGTGCTGGAGCTACTCAGGGTCGGGACTTCTCGGACCCCAGAGCACTCACCAGAGAATTGCTTCGATGGTCGTGGTGATTAAGAAAGCGTGCAGGTTTTGATGATGGCCGGTCCCTCGAGGTCTCGTCACACCCACAGATCTCAGCTGAGCTGACGACGTGGGTAGAGGTCAGAGGTGCCAGGGACGCCGGTTCTCGTCGATCTGGGTCGTCGGATCCTTGAGGAAGGACTTGCAGCAAACCGCAGAGTTCTTAGATGGTGCCTGCGGATGCAGGGTGACTACTCCTTAGCCACAAGGGAGAAATCTTGAGAAGAGTCTCGAAGTCCTTTCGTAGAAAGTATTCTTGATTCAAAGATGATCTAATTTGGAAGGGTCCCCGCTCCGGCCTTTATCCTAAAGAAAGGGGTGGGTACATGACTAGGTCCTGCCCTAAGGGTGGGACCAGGAAGGGGGGTAGTTACACCCCTCTCCCCCTGCTGGACTTTCCCCAGGTCAGGGGCTGCGTGCCCCTGGAACTGGTTCTAGCCGGCAGATGCGTAGTGAGCACCGGGGTGCCACTCCGCAGTCACCTTCTTGCAAAGCCCTACCTACCCAGAATACACAAACCCTGTCTGGGACGGTGCTAACACCGCCCTTAACAGGAAACCCTTTGTCCAAGCTCTTCTCGCTGGAAGGACTCCCAGCAGCAGGAGGTCAGACTCATGTCAGTGGTGGCAGCGTCCATTTTGTGGAGCTGAGGCTTCAGTTAACTTTAACCGGGGTTCACAGTTACGCACATGTCGTGTCCCTCTAGAAGGGCGGAATGCTAACCTCGTCGCCAGAATTGGTGAGGGGGCAGCATCCCGATTCGTATGACACCTTACTTGACATGTCTTGATAACGCGATACCGAAGTTACCGATATGATACGCGTTATCATGGAACAGCCATTGGGTCTTGGTTCCGCAAGCTGCAACCGGGCTCGGCTCGTGCCAGAGCCCAATTCACACGGTTCCATGCACTCTGCCTTCAGGATTGTCAAGGCCTGCCATAGGAGTGACTGAGAGGAACTCGGGTGTCCATTTTAAGGTTAGGTATAGGGATACTACACCTACAGCAACGGGCGAGTACGCCACGTGGCCCCAGCTGTCGTGCAGCCAGTTGTGTCAGATTTAGATGGCCATCCAGGGGTGGCATAATACATGCTTCAGCCCCTGGTAGCCCCTGGGTACACCGATGCCCTGAGTTACAGGGTCTGACAGGGTGGCCCAGTTCCAATTGGGTAATGCACCTAAGGTACACATATCAATTTAGCGAGAGAACAGCTAGGCTGTGGGTCTGATTGGCAGGCCCACAGCCCGAGAAAGTCGTAAACCAGTGAAACAAAAGCAAAAAGCCTGGGTGATCATAGGATTGCAGACCCTACTCTCCTACATGACCCCCCACCCCCCAAACGTTGGGACAATAAGCTAACCTTGACCAGGTGAGTCTTCTTGTTCTAAGTGGAAATACCTGGAGAGCCCATCTGCATTGCCATGATCAGTGCCAGGTCTATGCTCCACTGTGAAGTCCATCCCCTGTAGGGAAATGGACCACCCAAGCAGTTTGGGGTTTTCACCCTTCATCTCATTTAGCCATAGGAGGGGCTTATGGTCGGTCTGAATCTTGAAATGAGTGCCAAACCAGTATGGCCTCAGTTTCTTCAGGGCCCACACCACAGCGAAGGCCTCCCTCTCTATAGCTGACCAATTTTTCTCTCTGGGGGTCAGCCGTCTGCTTATAAAAGCAATGGGCTGGTCATTACCATCAAAATTCAGTTGAGATAGAACAGCTCCCACACCCAACTCAGAAGCATCTGTTTGGACAATGAATGGTTTGGAGTAGTCTGGACTCTTGAGGATAGGTGCCGTGCACATGGCCTGTTTTAGGTCATCGAATGCTTTTTGACAGCTCGCTGTCCACTGAACCTTTTTTGGCATTTTCTTACTCGTCAGTTCATTGAGCGGAGTCACAATCGATCCGTAATTCCTGACGAACTTCCGGTAGTAACCAGTCAGGCCCAAGAAAGCTCGAACCTGAGTCTGGGTGGTTGGAGGAGCCCAGTCCCTGATTGACTGTATCTTGCTCTCCAGTGGTTGAACTTGGCCTCCACCGACGAGGTGGCCCAAGTATACAACCTGTGTCTGCCCTATCTGGCACTTGGTAGCCTTGATAGTGAGACCTGCTGCTTGCAGAGCCTCTAACACTTTCCGCAGGTGGACCAGGTCATCCTCCCAGGTGGAGCTAAAGACAGCAATATCGTCAAGATACGCCGCACAGAAGTCATCCAGCCCGGTGAGAACGTGATTCACCAACCGTTGGAAGGTGGCAGGTGCATTTTTCAAACCAAAGGGCATCACCACGAACTGATAATGCCCATCAGGGGTAGAAAATGCGGTCTTAGGCTTGGCGTCCTCAGCTAACCTGATTTGCCAATACCCAGCTGTCAGGTCAAACGTACTTAAGTAGTTGGCCGAAGCCAATCTATCGATAAGCTCGTCTGCCCTTGGTATTGGGTGGGCGTCAGTCTTAGTGACTGCATTGAGACCCCTGTAGTCTACGCAGAACCTCATCTCTTTCTTACTGCCCGGGGTGTGAGGTTTCGGCACTAGAACTACGGGACTAGCCCAAGGGCTATCCGAGGGTTCAATGACTCCCAGCTCCAACATTTTCTGCACTTCACTCTTGATGCAGTCTCTAACGTGATCAGGCTGCCGGTAGATTTTACTCTTGACGGGCAAGCTGTCACCAGTGTCAACCTCATGGGTGCACCAATTGGTCTGACTGGGTGTTAGAGAGAACATATGCCGGAAGGATTGAAGAACCTGTTTACAATCCTCCTGTTGATGTTCGGAGAGGCTTCCACAAAAGACAACACCATCTACCGACCCATCGTCAGGATTCTGAGTGAGCAGGTCGGGGAGAGGGTCACTCTCCTCCTCCTGTCCCTCATCTATGGCCATGAGCAAACTCATGTCCTTCCTGTCGACATATGCCTTGAGCCTGTTGACATGGAGCACCCTGTGGGGGCTCCGGGGAGTTCCCAGGTCTACCAGGTAGGTGACCTCTCCCTTTTTCTCCAGGATGGTGTAGGGCCCGGACCATTTGTCCTTGAGTGCTGCTGGGGCCACTGGCTCCAACACCCACACCTTCTGTCCGGGCTGGTAAACAGTCAAGACAGCCTTTTGGTCATACCAAGCTTTTTGGAGTTCTTGGCTGGCCTTAAGGTTTTCGGATGCCTTCTCCATGTATTCAGCCATCCGCGAGCGGAGACCAAGCACATAGTCCACTATGTTGGTTGCAGGCTTTTTGAGAGGTCTCTCCCATCCTTCCTTCACCAAACACAGGGGTCCTCTTACAGGATGCCCGTACAAAAGTTCAAAAGGGCTGTAGCCAACCCCCTTCTGTGGGACTTCTCTGTAAGCGAATAAAAGGCAGGGGATCAGGACGTCCCATCTACGCCAAAGCTTTTCAGGTAGTCCATGAATCATCCCTTTTAGGGTCCTGTTGAATCTCTCAACAAGCCCATTGCATTGTGGATGATAGGGTGTAGTGAACTTGTAGTTGACACCACATTCCTTCCACATAGCAGTTAAGTAGCTCGACATAAAGTTTGCACCTCTGTCGGAGACGACCTCCTTAGGGAAGCCCACTCTGGAGAATACTCCAACTAGGGCTCTTGCCACAACAGGCGCTGTAGTGGTCCTAAGGGGAAGAGCTTCAGGATACCTGGTGGCATGATCCACTACCACCAGTATAATTTTGTGCCCTGATGCTGTTGGTGGTTCCATGGGACCGACGATGTCAATCCCCACCCGTTCAAAGGGCACCCCCACCAGAGGCATTGGTATAAGGGGGGCCTTTGTCGTGCCACCTGACTTACCACTGGCTTGGCAAGTGACACAGGAGCGGCAAAACTCCTTGGTATCTTCGTTCATGTGAGGCCAGTGAAAGTGCGAGACAAGCCTGTCCCATGTCTTCGTCTGGCCTAAGTGTCCTGCTAAGGGAATCTCGTGGGCCAAGGTAAGGAGGAAACCACGCTGAGACAAGGGGACGACCAGCCTCCTGGTCATGCCAGGCTTGGGGTCTCTTGCCTCAGTGTACAGGAGTCCATCTTCCCAGTATACCTTGTGGGTACCTGTGGCGTTCCCAGCAGCCTCAGCAGCAGCCTGCTGTCTGAGGGGTTCAAGAGAAGGGCAGTCTAACTGGTCCTTCCCCAGGTCCTCTCGTGTGGGTCCCCCTGAGCCCAGAAACTCAACTTGATCAAGTTCGAGTTCTTTAGGTTCAGTTTCCCGCAATTCCTGGAGGTCAGCCTCCTCTGAGACCTGATCCTCGACCTGGGGCAAGGGGGAAGGCGAAGCCTTAACCCAACTGCTCTTCTTCTTGGGTGGTGTCTGGTCCGTTGTTCCAGGATCCAGCACCTGTTCAGTGGGGCATCGTCTGACCTGTGACCTGGTCACAGCAAACACGTGTGCTGGCAAGCCTAACATTTCCATGTGAGTCCGTTGCTCCACTTCTGACCATTGTGATGACTCCAAATCATTGCCCAACAAACAATCCACTGGGAGGTCTGAACTAACAACAACCTTTTTCTGGCCATTTACCCCTCCCCAGGAGAAAGCAACAATCGCCATACTATGACTGGTAGTGACGTTGCTGGCATTGGTCACCAGGAAATCTGTACCTGGCATGATCTGTCCAGGGTCCACAAAGTTAGGCGTCACCATGGTGACGCTGGCACAAGTGTCCCTGTAGGCCTGAGCCATTCTTCCATTTATTAAAGGCGTCTGTCGGTATTTGCCCAACGTATTGGGACTGACATCCGGGGATATATCCACATCCCCTGTACAGACAAGGACAGCCTGAGTGAGCGTACCAGGTAAGCTGTCACACCCCTCAGAACCCAAGGTTAACCCAACTAGTCCCTTGGGAGGCGCACTACTACTGCTGGCTGTACTAGGGGGCACAGGTGCCTTAGGGGCTGCAGTAGCAGGAGTCTGCCCTCCTTTCTTGGTGCACTCACTAAACCAGTGAGTTTTACTTTTACACTATTGGCACCACCTTTTCGATTGGCCTTCTTGATTCTTCTTTTTCTGGGAAGCCTGACCCCCCCCCCCCCCCCCCCGACCCCCCCTTTGGGTTGTTGAGAACCTGTCGAAGACTTCTGGTCAGTTTGTTCCCCTTTCGAATCTTTACCCTTCTGGTCTGCTTTCTTCTGACCACCCTGGTTCTGGCCCTGGTTTTGTTTAACCCTTGTTCTGACCCATCTGTCTGCCTTCTTTCCCAATTCTTGGGGAGAGGTCAGATCCGAGTCGACAAGGTGCTGATGCAACAACTGGTTCTGACAATTGTTTAAAATCTGTTCTCGCATGATCAAATTATACAATCCTGTGTAATCAATAACCTTACTGCCCAGCAACCAGCCCTCCAAAGCCTTAGTGGCACAATCAACGAAATCAGACCAGTCCTGAGACTGAGTTTTCTGAGTATCCCTGAACAGCAATCTGTACTGCTCAGTGGTTAGGCCGAACCCATCAATCAGTGTGTTCTTCAGGATCTGGTAATTGTTAGCGTCCTCGACTCTAGTAGTGAGAAGCTTATCTCTACCTTTACCGTCAAAGGAGAGCCACAAGATAGCTGCCCACTGACTCTGGGGGATGCACTGTACAGTGCAGGCCCGCTCCAAAGCAGTAATCCATTTGTGGATGTCGTCCCCTTGCTTAAAGGGGGGCACTATCTTATTCAGGTGCTTAGTGTCTAAACTCCTGGGTTCCCGTGGGGGAATGCTGCCACCAGTGGGAATTGTCCCACTCAACTCTTGCTCTCGAGCAAAGGCTAGTCTCTCTTTGGCTAGGGCAAGTTCTTCCCTCTCGATCCGCAGATTGACTTCCCTCTCCTTTGCTTCGTACATTCTCCTCTGAGGTGATGTCATCCTTCTTCGAGCAGAACCTCGAGAGCCATTGGTTCGAGCGGATCTGTTAGAGCCTCTCGACAGAGACCTAACTCGTCCGTTCCCAATGTTAAGCTGGCCCGAGAGAGGGCCCAGGGGTCCCCTAGTACCAATCTCGTGCCGGCTTAAGTTGTCCTGAGTTAGCTGACTAACTATGACTGGACCTTTTGTCTGCCTCGTCCCCAGATGTCTCTGGTTCCTCGTCCTCCTCTTCGCCCTCGGCAGAGAGATGGATGAGGTCAGGGTCACCTCGGGTTCCCTCGAGGGGAGGCATCTCCATTTCTGGATGAAAAGGGTCGGTGTTACCCGCCCTCCTAGCATCATAAGTCTCCAAGAGACCAATCAGAAACTGAATGGTTGGGTTTGCACCCTGTTTTAACTTCCGAGATGTACAGATCTGTCGCATCTCGTGGAAGCTAAGTGCAGCATATCTGGAGGTGACCTGTGGAAGGTCGACTGACACAAGGGGAGACTCAGTTTCCTCCTTTGTCCGACATGCTGCTTCTAGTGTGGTGTAAGTGATGCACCTACCTACACTATGGGTTTACCTACTGATCCCTTGCTAAGAGTTGTAGCCAAGGTGTGCTAAGCCTTGAGGAGCTACAACAGCTGGTTCAGTAGAACTCAGAGTATTCTAAGCTAAGTTATATGTACCTGGAGTACTTATGTGATCTTTCACAAGATATTCTTAGGATACGCGTGGTAATACAACAGCAAGCTCAAATCCCAACCGCTGCTCACCAATGTGAGAAGTAGGCCCGATATGCAGCGTTCGCTATTCTAGCGACCACTATGTATCGTTCCAAACGACCCTTATGGTGATTGGTTGTAAGTCAACCTTAGACCAGCTATCCTAGTAGCGTGGATACGAGCAGTCTTCGGGCTAAACTCTAGAGGGCGTGTTAAGCCAGCTGTAATACCATCACATACCCCTTGAACACCAAGTGAAAGGACACCACACAAGTGTTATGAAAATAAACAGTATATTTATTAGACTCACAACAGCCCTGTACTCTTTATGAGGACAGGGTACTAAGCACAGAACAAAAGCTCTTAGAAAATACTTCAAGTGCACAATTAAAACAAGTGCCCGAGGGCACGGAAAGTTTAGTGGTCTCGGGCGGACCAGATAAGGCAAGTCGGAAACGAGGGACTCGGGACCCTAGAGTAAGGAGGCTATGCAGGCACCGAAATGCCGAAGTTACCTAACCACGAGGGCTGCGGCTGCACAAGTCTTACAGGCGTCCGGGGTCTTCGCTGACGAGCCAGGAGCCGGAAGAAAAGGAGTTGCTGGCCGGCGACCAGTGATGAATAGTTCGTAGAGATCCAAGCCTGGATCAGTGATCGTTGATACCTGAAAGCAGAGGGGACCAAGTTCGTACTACTAGCCAGTAGTCAGAGGGTACCAAGAAGGCACCGGATGGCCGTCACCTCGTCTAGGTGAGTGGGCGACGCTAGCCTCTGCAGTCTCACGGACCAGGAGGCGTTGTCGGCGACCAGGATGGAGGTGCGAGCTGTCCCACGAAGGTTGATGCTGTCGGCGTCGCTGGGCCCAGGATTGGGGCAACAAGCCTTGGCAGATTTCAGGGCCACGTGGTGGGCCTAAAATGGCGTCTTGAGTGGACCAGGAGGGTCCGGGGTGCTCCTCTTGGAAAAGGGAGCAAGGGCCGGTCTGGAGCAACCAGACCAGCAGCGTTGGTTGGCGGATGTCGTCAAAGAAGGGCACAAGCCAGCGGCTAGTGACCAGACAACGTGCTGAGCAGCGAGCAGAAGGGCCCCACGCAGATCGTGGAGATGCTGGGAGACTGCACTTCGGTGCTGGAGCTACTCAGGGTCGGAACTTCTCGGACCCCAGAGTACTCACCAGAGAATTGCTTCGATGGTCGTGCTGATTAAGAAAGCGTGCAGGTTTTGATGATGGCCGGTCCCTCGAGGTCTCGTCACACCCACAGATCTCAGCTGAGCTGACGACGTAGGTAGAGGTCAGAGGTGCCAGGGACGCCGGTTCTCGTCGAGCTGGGTCGTCGGATCCTTGAGGAAGGACTTGCAGCAAACCGCAGAGTTCTTAGATGGTGCCTGCGGATGCAGGGTGACTACTCCTTAGCCACAAGGGAGAAATCTTGAGAAGAGTCTCGAAGTCCTTTCGTAGAAAGTATTCTTGATTCAAAGATGATCTAATTTGGAAGGGTCCCCGCTCCGGCCTTTATCCTAAAGAAAGGGGTGGGTACATGACTAGGTCCTGCCCTAAGGGTGGGACCAGGAAGGGGGGTAGTTACACCCCTCTCGCCCTGCTGGACTTTCCCCAGGTCAGGGGCTGCGCGCCCCTGGAACTGGTTCTAGCCGGCAGATGCGTAGTGAGCACCGGGGTGCCACTCCGCAGTCACCTTCTTGCAAAGCCCTACCTACCCAGAATACACAAACCCTGTCTGGGACGGTGCTAACACCGCCCTTGACAGGAAACCCTTTGTCCAAGCTCTCCTCGCTGGAAGGACTCCCAGCAGCAGGAGGTCAGACTCGTGTCTGTGGTGGCAGCGTCCATTTTGTGGAGCTGAGGCTTTAGCTAACTTTAACCGGGGTTCACAGTTACGTACATGTCGTGTCCCTCTAGAAGGGCGGAATGCTAACCTCGTCGCCAGAATTGGTGAGGGGGCAGCATCCCGATTCGTATGACACCTTACTCGACATGTCTTGATAACGCGATGCTGAAGTTACCGATATGAAACGCGTTATCATGGAACAGTCATTGGGTCTTGGTTCCGCAAGCTGCAACCGGGCTCGGCTCGTGCCAGAGCCCAATTCACACGGTTCCATGCACTCTGCCTTCAGGATTGTCAAGGCCTGCCATAGGAGTGACTGAGAGGAACTCGGGTGTCCGTTTTAAGGTTAGGTATAGGGATACTACACCTACAGCAACGGGCGAGTACGCCACGTGGACCCAGCTGTCGTGCAGCCAGTTGTGTCAGATTTAGATGGCCATCCAGGGGTGGCATAATACATGCTTCAGCCCCTGGTAGGCCCTGGGTACACCGATGCCCTGAGTTACAGGGTCTGACAGGGTGGCCCAGTTCCAATTGGGTAATGCACCTAAGGTACACATATCAATTTAGCGAGAGAACAGCTAGGCTGTGGGTCTGATTAGCAGGCCCACAGCCCGAGAAAGTCGTAAACCAGTGAAACAAAAGCAAAAAGTCTGGGTGATCATAGGATTGCAGACCCTACTCTCCTACACTCATCCCTTAGTCTGGGACTGCGGTCTTCCAACTCCGCATGCCTCTTGGGCCGCTACACCCACTCTCTGTGGGACACGGTCACGGAATTGCTTCCAGAGTGTCCGTTGGAGGTACGGGCCAAACTCGGCCAAGCCCTTGAGGAACGCCGAGATGCAGCAAAATATTCTATCCGGTGTGGGCTGGATACCACCGACTCACTAGGCAGAGCGATGGCAACGACGGTGGCGATTCGTCGCCACGCCTGGTTGAGGTCCGCCAACTTTTCGGCCGATGTCCAAAATACACTGATGGACAAGCCGTTTGATGGCCATCGCCTTTTTGGCGACAAGGCAGACCATGCGCTTGAGCGCTTTAAGGACTCCAGGGCTACGGCCAAGTCCTTGGGCCTCTCGGCCCCACGCCAGCAAACTGGTGCCTTTCGCTCCTTTCGTGGCCAAGGAAGGGGTGCCCCCACACGTGCTGCCAGCCACGCACCGCAGACTAACATCCAACGCGGTGGCGGCCGTGGAAATCGCCGTGGAGGCATTCGGGGACAGAGGCATGGCCAGTCCACACCTCCCCTGCAGCATCCGCCTCTAAACCCTCCTAGTCCGTGCTTTTCGGCCCATGTGACGCCAGTGGGGGGCAGGGTTTGCCATCACCACTCCCACTGGCGCACTGTCACATCGGACAGGTGGGTGCTGCAAATCGTCCGAAGGGGCTACTCCCTCCCTCCCTTTCGAGACGACCCCTCAAGCCATGCTACCGCAACACCACGCGTATCGAGGGATCATTTGCGGCTTCTGCAGGAGGAAGTTTCGGCCCTCTTGGCCAAGGGGGCCATTGAGCGCGTTCCTGGGCCAGAAGTAGGATGTGGTTGCTACTCCCACTACTTTCTGGTACCCAAGAAGAGCAAAGTGGGCCTACGGCCTATCTTGGAGTTACGGAACATCAACGGCTTCCTCCGGAAGGAGAAGTTCAAAATGCTGACTCTGGCTCAGGTCTTAGCTGCCCTGGACCCAGGAGACTGGTTGGTAGCGTTGGACTTGCAGGACGCTTATTTCCACATCACCGGCGCTACCTGCGGTACACGGTATTCCACAAGCACTTTCAGTTTACCGTGCTCCCCTTCGGCCTTACCAGCGCCCCACGGTGTTCACGAAAGTAATGGCCGGTGGTGGCAGCTCATCTGCGCAGGTTGGGGGTTTTAGTCTTCCCCTACCTCGACGACTGGTTGTTGAAGGCGGGCTCGCCCCAGACAGTCGTCAGCCACCTCCAGATGACGGCAGACCTCTTGCACCAGCTGGGGTTCTCCATCAATGTGCCAAAGTAACACCTGTGCCCCTCTCAGAAGCTCCTTTTCAGCGGAGCGGTACTCGACTCGGCGCAGTTTCGGGTTTACCCACCCGAACAGCGGGTTCGGGATATACAGTCTCTGATTCTGGTCTTTCAGCCTTTATCCCGAGTCTCAGTCAGGTTGACGCTCGGCTTCTGGGTCTGATGGCTTCCTGCATCCTTCTGGTGCATCACGCCCGTTGGCTGATGGGGCTCTGCAGTGGGACCTGAAGTTTCAGTGGGCCCAGCATCAGGGCAACCTGTCCGACCATGTCCTGATCTCGGAGGGCACTGCAAGACCGCTACAGTGGTGGCTCACGGACCGAGATTGGGTCAGTGGCAGATGCCTCTCCCTTCCCCAACCGGAGCACGTAGTTGTGACTGACGCGTCCCTCCAGGGCTGGGGAGGCCCCATGGGAGAGGCGAAGATCAGAGGCCTCTGGTCTCCGGCGGAGTCCCGGCTCCATATCAACCTTTTGGAGCTGCAGGTGATTTTCTAGCACTGAAGGCATTCCTCCCCTCTGTCCGGGGGAGTGTAGTGCAGGTGTTCACGGACAACACCACCACCATGTGGTACTGCAACAAACAGGGCGGGGTGGGGTCGTGGACCCTCTGCCAGGAGACTGCGCCTCTGGCAGTGGCTGGAACATCAGGGTGTGACCCTGGTGGTTCAACACCTGCCAGGTTCTCTGAACGCCAGGGCGGACGAACTTCGCCGCCGGTGCATGATGGATCACGAATGGTGTCTGAACTCTGACGTGGCGCAAGGCCTCTTTCAGCAGTGGGGAGAGCCTTGGTTAGATCTATTCGCCACAGAAGAGAAAGTGCAATGTCATCAGTTCTGCGCATTGGAATTTCCAATACGGCACTCGCTCGGAGACGCTTTTCGTCGCGAGTGGAGTTGCGGTCTGTTGTATGCCTTTCCGCCTATACCACTTCTGCCCAGAGTGCTGAAGATCAAGTGCGACTGGGCACAAGTCATCCTTGTGGCCCCGGACTGGGCACGAAGGTACTGGTATCCCGAGCTACTCAGTATGTCAGTCGATCCCCCGGTTCGTCTGCCTCTTCAGGAGGACCTTCTGTCGCAGCAGCAGGGGACTGTCCTCCACCCGAACCTGTCCAGTCTCCACCTCCATGCTTGGAGATTGAGCGGCGACAGTTGAGGCCATTTGACTTGGCTCCTGAAGTCTGTAACATCATTCTGGCAGCCAGGCGTCCCTCCACAAAGTCTGTATACGCCTGCAGGTGAAACAGATTTGTGGCATGGTGCACAGCAAAGGCTGTGGATCCTCTCTCTGAGGTTTTTCTCTTCCTTCTTTCTCTTGCCCTGCAGCGCTCTGCTCTGGGCACTATCAAGGGCTATCTTTCTGCCCTTTCAGCCTTCCTAAGGCTGCCTGATCAACCATCTTTGTTCAAGTCCCCTATTGTAAATCGATTCCCGAAAGTCATCACACACACGTTTCCACCTGTTCCTTCGTGATGCCTCAGTGGGACTTGAACCTGGTTCTAACTTTCCTGATGTGCGCTCCCTTTGAGCCACTACACAACTGTCCTATCCGCCTTCTTATTCTGAAGACTGCTTTCCTGGTTGCCATCACCTCTGCCAGGAGAGTGAGTGAGCTCCAGGCTCTATCCTCTAAACCTCCTTTCCTTTCTGTCCATCCGGACAAGGTTGTGTTGCGGACAAAACCCTCTTTCCTGCCCAAGGTAGTCACAGCCTTCCACATCGGGCAGTCTGATCCCTGATCAAATATCGATTACAAAAACACCGACCTACAAAAATATCGTCACAAAAACATCGTCTACAAAAATATCGTCACCATATACTTAACAAGGATTTACACAAATATTGATTATTTTATCATCGGCTAAAATAATATTGTTTAAAATTATATCGACTACATAAATATCGACTAGAAAAATTATCGACAATTCTTTAAGTAATATTAAACACACCACAAATATCGATAACACAATTATCGACTTACTTACTGCCTATTTGCAAATACAGAAAATATGGACTTTTTTCACATTAACATTTAATACACAATACTGTCAACAAAATTACTATTGAATTATTATTACATTTTAAATAATGCTTTATAAACATATATAAATATACTATATACGCTTGAAATATATATAAATTATCAAAACACTAATATAAACATACTTAATATTTCTAATATACTCAATTAATAATATTTTTATAAACACTTTACATTTTTTTTTTTTTTTTTTTTTTTTTTTTTTTAAAACCTTTATTTATTACTAGCACAGTACACAGCGTCTGCCTACAACCCCTAGGGGCCGGCCGCTATGACATATAGGAGAAGAATATAAAATAACCAATAGGACAGAACGCCGTTGAAGCCATCCCTGAACACAGTATTTTTGTATAAAGCGTAAAACCATAACATAAGGATAGAACAAGGTTTAATTTTATGATTTTGTGGAATACAAGTTATCAGTCTACAAAAAGGGTAGTAGCTAATAGCAGACCAGGATAGCCATTATCATTCAAGGAGCCCCCGGAAGGAGGCGCAATAGAGGAAGGCATGTATCAGAAAGCTATTTCACCGTCCTCAGAAAGCAAGGGCCAACCGCTATGTCACATAATGTTACGATGCAATAAACCCCTTGATAAGACTGAACCCCGACCCCAAAGGAAACAAAGAGGTGTAACAGAAAAAGAACAGAAGAAAGAAGAAAAGAAAAGAGGGCCATAGAGACAAAGAAAAAACACAAAACACATCCCATCCCCCCACCCTGCATACCAGCGGAAGGCCACGGCCCCCCCCCCCCCCAATAGGCATGCCTGTCGCCCCAAGAGAACCCCCAAGTGGGAAAGAGAATAAGGAGAGCGGGAAAAACCATCCCACTCTCAAACTCTCAGAAGAGGGGGGAGGAGCCAAATGCAGCAGTCTCCCGGACTCCACCGACCCCGTAAACAGCCCCAACCACAATTGTCATCAACACAGCAGTAGCGGCAATCAAAACTGCAGGTGGGGAGAGACATTTCAAAATATACGAATAAATCAGAAAAAGGGCAGTCCCATCCTAGTCCCAGCCCATTAACGCGTCCATATCACCAAAGTAATCACCCAGCCCTGGCCCGATCTCGGGCGACCCCATGCATCCACCCACCGCAAGAAGTCACAACCATAGGAGAAGGGGGAAAGCAATAGAGCAAAGAAACCGCCTAACACTGGCCCAATCTCGGAGATTCCCAGGACTCACCCCTCGTCGAATGCCAACCCCCTACACAACAAAGAGACAAGATGGAAGCGTAGAAAAAGGGGGAGACTCGTAGTCACAAAATGGACGGTGCCAATTTCCCTTCATGTGTGCCAGCGAAATACAGTGCATTGCGAACATCATATAAAACAAGGAGAGTCACACTAGAACAAAAATGAAGGAGTGCCAAATCAAACCCGCGCTAGCCAGGAATGCGCAGTCCTCACGGAGAAATCAGCTAACCCTGTCCAGTCCGCACTCGACCCTTCGGCCAAAGTCCACACAGAGCGATCCCCACTGGCAAAACAAAGAGACAAGATGGCCGCTCCCAGCAGATAGATGGTGTCTCAATACAAAATGGACGGGTCCGTCCTCGATCAGTGCCATTGACCCCACGAAGCAACGCCAGCTGGTTCTCCCAAAGTGAGAAAAGAAGGAAAGTCACAAGCTGAGTCAAAAAAACATGGGCAAGGAGATTAGGCGGTTGAGGGGCACTTGGCGGCAATCCCCGAGGCGGCAAAGTCTCGGCAAAGACCATGGGCTCCGGCGAAGGCGGTAACAGTGTAGCGCTGGCAAAGTTAATGGGCGCTCGCGGCAACATTGTAGCCCGGTCTGGAGTCAGGATAGACATAGCAGCATAACGAGGGAGACGGACCGGTGGTGCGTAATCCGCCGAGGGCGTAGCAGCCTCAAGTGTATCGCACAGCAAAAGAAAGCCCACACGCGCTTCTGCTCGCAGGTCACGAATAGCGTCAAGGATAGAGCCACAGGTCAGAGCGGCCGGGGGTTCCATCTTCGCACCGGTCACCAACGCGGCACTCATGGCAGGATAGCACCCGGGGCGCTGCAGCAGAGTACAGTCATAATTCGAGGCAGGATTGGCATTAAGCGCGGTCAGACCCACCATTGCGTCGGCTCCAGCAGGGGAAACACAGGGGCGCAGAGGCACAGGTATCACCAAAACAGCGAGGACACAGGTCGCTATGCCAGGGCAGGGCTTGCAAGCGGTGGACAGCGCGCAACAAAAGCCCCGTGATGATATCCGCGGATCGGGAGCAGGCTTGTGGGGGACTCGCAGTGTTCAAGTGTCCGCCATCATGGAGGTGGCGCAGCTTGTCTTACTTGAGGGTCCCGGTGCGGAGTCACCCGTGAAGAACTCCCGGTCGGCAGGCTCTCAGTGAGCAAGTGAAGGGCAGGCGTGGGCAGCAGCAGATGGTAGTGCCCGTCAAGGCGCCAGGGTCAGTCCGCAGGCACAGCTCCTCGTTGTTCCGGCAGCCGCCATATCCGCTTCCCGACTCGGGACACAGGAGCAGGGGCAAAGACGAACGCCGCAGATTACTCGGCAATCCGGCGGATTTTCAGGCAGGCAGGGACCTCGGGAGAGCACCATCCCGCTCAGCTCACTTTTCCCGTCCTCTCGCTAGCGTTTCATGACAGGAGACAGGACAGGATTCCGTCGAGAAGGACAAAGGATCGGGGAGCCGAGAGACTACACGTCCGTGCACATCGCCATCTTGGCTCCTCCCCCAACACTTTACATTTTTAAACATTTTTAGCATTATAAACAATAAATATAAAACAGATACAAAACATCTGTAATTATATACTAGTACTAAATAACAAATTAAACAGCCTCATTAAACAATAACGGATATCAAATTCAAACTAAACTTCTCAACCAATGAATTTAAAATAAATGTCATCAAACAAATCAAAATGCAGAAATACTTAACTGACTACTATAAAACCAATTACATACTTAACTAAAATTAAAATTTTTGGACCAAACTTGGAGAAAAACGGTTACTTTGCTGAAGAGAAAAGAATACTCAACTAGAACAACTACTACAACACATTATACTACAACACAAGTAAGTAAACTCCCATTTTATGTACTATAAAAGCCTCAAGAAACTTACCTTAACTCCCTAAACTAAATAAATGCTCTTTTATTTAAACTAAAAATTCCTACCAACAGACACAATAAATAAATGTACTAAAAATGAGCTGCCTTATCAATGCCTACATAGAAATGTTACAAATAAATAAAAATATAGCAAACTACAGTTCTAAATGACTTAATATTGTATGAGCTATAAATATATACAAATTTAATATAAAACTAATACAAAAACTACATCTACGCAAACGGCTTCTACAAAATGAAGTAAGTATACTCACAGTTTAAATTAATGATCAGAAAAGAGAAAGAAAAAAGTATCAAACAATATTATTAATTACTACTGTTCTCTACCACAACTACAAGAATTACAACAGTGAAACTCCAAACATAAGCACTAACGACATCAGAATAACTGAAAAAACAACATTGTAAGTACATTTTTAAAATTACTATTTAAACCTAAACATTGAAATAAATGTTTTACATATTTACTAAAAACACATATGTCTTCACAGATCTACCCTAGAAATGGCAGAAGGAGCTACTTTTATAACATCTCAAAAAGAAAAATAATGCTCAGCTACATGGGTTATACCTACACCCAAGAAAAAGTCAAAGATAATAAAACACATTGGAAATGTAGCAAATATTATTCAACTGCATGCTATGGTAGAGCTACAACTGTAGATAACAATGTTGTAAATGTACGTGAGCATAACCACCCACCCAATGTGACTGAAGTCGAAGTAAGGGGAGCATTAGACACACTTAGAGAAGCAAGTACAGGCTCCCAAGAAACAAGCACCACAATTTAAAAAAATGTTTTGACCAAAGTCCCAGAACACGTAACAGGACAGTTACCCTCAATCCCCAACTTGAAAAGATTAATAGCTAAAACTAAAAGAGCATCTGATACAACTCCACCTCCACCTCAAACTTTTGAAGAAATTAAAATATAGCATCTGATCCAACTCCACCTCCACCTTTTGAAGAAATTAAAATATATCCAGAATATACTATTACCCATAAAGACACATTCTTAATGTAGGATAACCAAAGCCATGATAAAAGAATTTTTGCAACACATAGCAACTTGCAAAAACTAAAAACATGTGAAACATGGATGATGGACGGAACTTTTAAAGTGTGTCCTAAACCTTTCTATCAACTTTACACCATCCACGGTGAATACCAGGAAACTAATATTCCCTTAATTTATACATTGCTGCCAAATAAAACAAATGCAACCTAAATAGAAATCTTAACAACAATCAAAGAATTAACAGATAATTACTACCCACAAAGAATCATAATAGACTTCGAAATATCTATGATACAAGCTATACTAAAAATATACCAATACACTGCAATACAAGGGTGTTATTGTCACTACAATCAAAGTATATGGAGACACTTGCAAAAATCTACCTTAAGCATAGAATACTCTACAAACAGCAACTTTGCTTACCAGATAAAAAAATTAATAGCACTGGCATACGTCCCAACAACAGAAGTGGCTAATTACTGCAATTTATTAATTAATAGTCCTTTCTACCGCAGTAATGAAAAAAAATGAACTTTATTTTTGAAGACACCTGGGTAGGAAGATTACATCGTTCCGGTCACCGCAGACAACCTAAGTTCCAAATTCCCTGGTGGAATGTCTACGCTAGCACTATAGCACAAAAAGCCAAAACCAACAACGCGGTAGAAGGATGGCATAATGACTTCCAAGCCACAATAGGAAGAACACAACCAACACTTCATAAAGTAATCCAATGCATCAACAAAGAACAAAGCTACCAAGAGCTAAGAATTGAACAATCTCTATCAAAAATAGGACCAAAACTAAGCAAACAAACAATAAATATGTACGAATACCTCCAACAAAAAACAAGAATGTACCCAAGTATCCAAGGTCTAGAATACATAGACCTAATTGCAAAATCTATCCTTTAATAAAATAGAAATAGCAAACCATCAAACCATATTAACAGAGACCATTTATTTTATATTAGTTAAATTATGTCATGTAATGTAAAATAGAAATTATTAACACAAGACATAATATAACTAAATAAAATACAAACTCACCAATAAACATATACCACCCCAAAAATTAAATAAATAATGACTTACGGTTCTGTAGCTGTAGAATCTGTCCGAAATAGATGCTTTAAAAACGAATCC
Organism: Lissotriton vulgaris; assembly: GCF_964263255.1. Lineage (NCBI taxonomy): Eukaryota > Metazoa > Chordata > Amphibia > Caudata > Salamandridae > Lissotriton > Lissotriton vulgaris. Next base: position 660,826,821 of record NC_141689.1, read on the forward strand.
AACCAAAAGCAATCCACATCGTGAAATCAAACCCCAAAAAATGCAAAAAATACAACTGTATAAGAAGATTCCAACGTAGCAATCCTCTGGATAACGGAACCATAAGAACCCGAAAATAATTCACGATAAACGCTCCAAAATCCCGAAAAATAAGGAAATATAACAATTTCCTCTATTTAAAAAAAAAAAAAACACGAGAGCAATTCCATCTGGTCACCAAAACGGACACCTGTAAGTAAAGTACAGATAAAACCCACCCTAAACAAATAATAAACCCACAAATCCAAGAAATAACATATAAAACGTACTAAAATACATAAAGTAATACTTGAATGCAAAACATTACCATTACATTCATATTAGATAGTAAACAAAGTATGCTATCACTAATGTACTTAAATAACCTGTACATTTTACATAAACAGTTAAATAAGACACATAGCAACACATATACACTAGTACTAACTAAAGAATTCATTAAAATTAACTTAAAACTAAATAAAATAAAACTTACATTAACAAACACATAACAGCTCCCAACCGCGAGGTTCCGTCTTAACAAATGACCCAAACAACGATGTAGATAGTCTAAAAAGTGAAGTAAACAAAACAAAATGGCAGCATAATCAAAACAAAAATAGGACCTAATCCCCATATAAATGAATGAAATTTTTTTTTTAAATATGCAATTTTGTTAGAAGATTGTTATGCTTTTCTAAATGTTTACAATAAACATGAATATTGTAAAATATACATTAATTTTTTTATGTGAAAATATATAATAAAAAAATGAATGTATATTAAAAATGTTTATTAAATTAAATGTTTATTTATAATATACAAATGTTAACAATTTTATGTATATACTTTTGAAAATGCCAAATATTTGTAAATTAATTAACATATTACTTTTCTTTAAAATGTAAAAAAATGAAATATGCTAATTAATAAAAAATTACAATGTATATGTTACAAATACTGCAATGTTATATTTCACTAAATACAAATGCATTTTTGTTTAAAAATGTTTAAATGTTTCCATCTACAAACAGAACTAACAATAAAGACTGTTTATTTTACAAGAATTTATTACTATTGTACTTTATAAATTTACATGCATGTGATATAAATAAAAAAAGTTATAAAAATGGAGAATAGATTTTTATACATATGTTGTTAAATATAATCTTAAATACTTCAAAATATATTACAGAATATTTAAAAATATTATTAAAAAATATATTATTTTTTAATTTTAATATTGTATAACAAAATGAAAAAATAAAATATTTCAGTATTATAATTCCAAATACTATTAAAGTAAATAAAACACTATATAGTAATTTAAAAATACTACCCTAATTCCAAACTCTATATAAAAACACTGGACACTAAACCATAATAATTTACTATTCTAACTCCAAATCCAACATAACTCAGGGAAAGTGCTGGACAGTAAACCATAATAATTTACTATTCTAACTCCAAATCCAACATAACTCAGGGAAAGTGCTGGACAGTAAACCATAATAATTTACTATTTTAACTCCAAATCCAACATAACTCAGGGAAAGTGCTGGACAGTAAACCACAAAATTTTACTATTCTAACTCACCCTTACCTCTTATAAACCCAACAACCAACTGCTACAACATGTACAATTTTTTTAAAATATCAAATTTTTTATTATATCACATAATTTCTAATTTTAAAGTTTCGAATGTAACAATTATTTTCTCTTAAATTTGGTAAATTAATAAAATGTTCACACACATTTAAAAATTTCTACCCACCCATATCCCCTATAAAACAAACAACCCACTACTAAAACATTCAAACACTTAATTTAATATACATTTTTTAAATATCTTAATTAATTTCGAATTTCAAAATAAAATTTTATTACAATTGTAAATTTAAATAAAAAATTAACAAACAATTTTTAAATTACTACCCACCCTTATCCCCTATATAACCAAAAACCTGCTACTAAAACATTCACACACTTAATTTAATTTAAATTTTTAAAATATTTTAATTATTTTCGAATTTCAAATTTTAAATTTCAATTTTCATTATTTTTTTCATTAAAATTGTAAATTTAAATAAAAACGTAACACACAATTTTTAAATTACTACCCACCCTTCTCACCTATAAAACCAAGAACCCGCTCCTAAAATATTTACTAAAAATGTATTAAAAATATTAAAATTTTACTTTTATCAATCACATAAATTAACATATAAATAAATAATTATAAGAAATACATAATAAACAAATTAGAACACCAAAAAACATTATAGCAATATTATTTACATCGATATTTATCTGAACTATATTTTCTACAACGATATTTAACAATGTCGATATTTCTGCTATTCTAAACAATCGATATTTAATTCTTCGATATTGAACACAGTCGATATTCTTACCTCGATATTTCTGCTTGTCGATATTTCCACGTCGATATTTCTGCTGTATACCGGGCAGTCTATCACCTTGCCCACCTTCTTTCCACCTCTGTATCCCTCAAAGGAGGAAGAGCGGCTCCACCGTCTGGACCCAAAAAGTGCGCTCTCATTCTATTTGGATCACACTCGCCAGTTCCGGGTGGATGACCAACTCTTTGTTGGTTACGTGGGTGCTAAGAAAGGACGGGTAGTGCACAAACAGACCATCTCTCGGTGGATCATGTTGTGCATCCAAGCGTGCTACTCTTTGGCTAAAAAGGAACCTCCTGTTGGGCTGAGGGCCCACTCCACTTGGGCCACGGCGACTACTGCTGCCCTGGGCCGAAGAGTCCCCTTGCATATGTCAGGCAGCTACTGTGCCTCGCTGCACACGTTTGCAAGACACTACTGCCTGGACAGCCAAGTCCGGAGGGATGGCTTCTGTGGCCGTTCCGTCCTCCAGGACTTTCTGGTGTGATTATTGGTTCGCAGACCCACCACCGGGGTTGGTATTGCTGGGGTATCTATTCTAAGGTTAGGAATCTATCACTAACGTGTCTCTTTCAGATGCACAAGTTACTACTTGTGTAACGATATATCTGTAAGAGACATTAGTTAGTGATAGATTCCTTACCGACTCACCCATCCTCCCCGTTCTGCGAACTGATATCTAGGGTTAAGGTCATCCCCTTTCAGGGCCCTAGTTTCAATTGCACCAGTGTTGGGTTTTAGCATGGCTCTGCCTTTCTGGCGCGGAAAAGCTGTGTCTAAGAACTGACGTCAGCACGTGGAGGCAGCGTCTAAGTACTCCGATGACGACATCACGGTGCCCACGACGCCGACGACAGACACGGAGCCGAAGACAACGCCTACCGACGCGCAAGGGTACTGCTACGCAAAATTTTCTGGATCCAGTCTGACGCCTGGGGATATTCTAAGGCAAGGAATCTATCACTAACTAATGTCTCTTACAGATATATCGTTACACAAGTAGTAACTTGTGCATCAGTACAGCTGAGAGAAAGCCTGGCAGGTCTGAGCTCATTTGTACAGCTTGAAAAAGGCATCCATCTTAAGGTCAACCATATCTCGAATTTCAGTTATCTTAGACTGGGCTTTTTCAAGCTGGCAGATGAGTTGGCCACAAACTAATGTGCATCACAAAAAGCATTCTTTGCTTCTCACTTTTTTAAATTTTACAACTGTACCTCGCATCAGATTCCGATGAGACTTGATACTCTTCAGTATAGGCGAATGCATGGTAGAGTGTCACTTGTCGGTGACTGACTTGTTTGATTTCCCGCCCCCCGCCCCTCCCCCCTCCAAGCTCTGTGGCTTTTTTTTTTTATATAGCAGTCCTGTCACACTTTGACCTAAATTGCAGTGATATCTACAGGCACAATCAGAAAAGCTTCCACTGCAGACTGTCCTGCTCCTACCTCTCCTTCTACACAAAGAGGTTATAATGATCCTGGTGATTGCAAACATGAGATTATCGAGGCAACGCCTTCCGTATGAGCATTGGCGCGAGGTCACATACCCCATCCCTCACCTGCCAAGATGGCTATGGTGACTTGGTAAGGAGAGAGCTCAGAAGAATGAGTGTCTATAGAGTCGTAGAAGATGCTACATTTGAAGTTTCAAAGTAAATAAAAATTACCTGCACAGATCTCTCAATTTTTTTTTTATAGAGGCTGAATACCACGGATCAAAGGCTTGATACCTTGGATGAAAATGTTATTCTTTGACTTGGGACAAGACTTGTAGTGCCTTCACAGGAGCAATGTTGAGGGAAAATATATAGCAGTAGCCAATATGTAATTATAGGTGGGGCCTAGTTTCCATAGGAAAAGTATTTTTTTGATTTGTGTATATTTTTGGTGCCGTTTGACAAATCTTCACAAAACCTCCAAAAAGTGCCCTCCTGAGTCTAGTTGTGCATTGACTGTTTCAGCTTGATACTTCAAGTGGGAACTGTGGAAAAAACAAAAAGGGGGGTAAAAAAATAATGAATTTCCCATAGAGAATTTGAACAGAGTTATAGCCCAAGCTTCTAGTCGAAATTGCACCAAATTTGGCAGGTAGGTCTTGGTCGAGAAAGAGCCCTTTTTGTGATTTGGTGTAAATCTGTTCGGTAGTTGCGGAGTTATTGAAGAAAAAACACATTTGTATATCTAGGGAAACAGAGCCTTTATGGATCCAACAGTCCTAATGCTGATATCTGATTGGCTGCTAACACTTCAGGAAGTGTTGGCAGCCTAGCCCTGGTGCTGGGGTCCGCCAGGAACACCACCAGGGCAACATTCATATTATTATTGTTTTTCTTTTTTAAATTGTAGCAAAATCACAGGAGAAACTGCAAATCTATGGCAAAAATCAAAACAAGCACAGTCTCCTGCTTTGTTTAAAGATTGACCCGTGTGTAGGCCAGGTCCCTGAGGCATTGCGTATACAATAAAGTTCGGAGGGGGAGTACTAGGCCACCTTCAGGCTTTTTTTTAGCTTTGGGGCCCACCACCTCCCCCAGGCGTTATGTAAATAATTGAAGGGGGCCGCAAGGACTCCCCTCCTTGTGCTCTTAGGAGCCCCAGGGACCACTACCTCCCTGGGGCAATAACAAAAAATTGTAGGAGGGCATGTGAACCCATCCCTCCTGTGGCCCAAAGGAGCCACATGGGACCACCACCTCCCCGGGCCTTTCAAACAACATTGGAGAGGTGGCATGTGCCCCCCATCTCCTTGTAGTACCCCAGGGACCACCACCTCACCGGGGCAACAAATCTAAACAAAGGGGGTATGGGTCTGTGCATCTCCAATCCCAGGCTATATCCAGCCCCGGGGACCAACCCTCCACGGACCAGCCCGTTCAAACTGAAAGGAAGGGGGCCAAACCCCCCAGTCCCCGAACCATTATTGGCCTTGGGGGCCGCCTCACCCCGGACCAGCTTCCTATCTGCTGAGGTGCCCACCCTTAGAAGATAGCGAGTTAATTTCGGTTGGTGGGAGCTTTGGCAGCTCCTGTCGTGCGAGAGCAAACAGTAAGTCTGCTCCCAGCGGGCGGGAGCAGGAAAACTGCTCCTGCTCGCTGGCAGAGGACTTTTCATCTGTTTTCTTGCCTGCTGTCAAACGGGCAGGAAAACCAATGAAAACAAATGCTCCAGCATGCAAGGAACACATTTTATTGCTGCTTCCTTCATGTGGGATTAATGCCAGCTCCTGCTGAAAGCAGGGAACCAGCAGGGACCGCGGGGCATTGAAGCCCCCGTGGCTCCAACACTGGACATTGGGTGCTCTGGGTCTGCTCTAGGGCACCCAGCATCAAGAGGCCCAGCCCCTGGGGATGTGTCCCCAGGTCCAGAATCGGAAGGATGCCTCCCTTCCTATAGTGGGTTTTCCATGTCCTGTCCTGGTTAGAACAGAGTCCATGGTTCTCCATTTAAATAGCTATGAGTATGCAAATGTACAAATCACCTGTAAGCTCTGCCCTTTTGGCCTCGCCCCATACATGTTAGTAGTAAGTAAAGGTCTTCCTGCCTTTTGACAGGATGATGGACAGCTTCACTAAAGGCCCTTCAGGACATATCCTGCCAATTTAGGTAACATTCTTGATGCAGAGGAATAGGAGGACATCTCCGCCAAACAAAGAAGCACTTAATATAGTTAACATCTTCGCTGCTAGGCCTCCCCCCCCACAGCTAAGCCTTTTTTTGGCTATTTGGGGGTAGGTTCCGCTTAGGCCTCTGCTACTATTTGACCACATAAGGTATCCACGCTAAATTTGTCTTTTTCTTCCAACGTCATGGGGATTCTAAAGTTACCCAGGGTTTGTGGATTCCCCTGGAGGGGACCCAGAAATAAGCCAAAATACAGCTTAACTTTGTTTTTTTGTGGGCAAAATGGGAAAAAGTGCTGCAAATGAAAGCATCTGTTTTTTTCCCTGCAAAGGGTATCAAAAAAGGGATTGCGGTGCTGAAATCACCATCTTCCCACAGTTTTGGCATTTTATTGGGACATAGCCTATTTTTTTTATGTTATGGGCGTTCAACCTTCTTCCAGTTAATGGTAGAAATGGAATGAAAGCAATAATTAATTCTGGAAAGCTATACATTTTATAAAAAGTAGACAGAATTGAATTCTGAATTCAGCAGGGGGTCATTTGTGTAGATCCTTCAAGGTTTCTTTATAGAAACTAACAGTTGAAAATAGAAAAAATTGAAAATTAGTTAAAAAAAACAGCCATTTATGCCAATGTTTTCACCTGTAACAACTTCTAATTATAACAAATCTTTTTGAGCAATATACAGTTACATCCACTGGACCTATCTGGTTGTGGGGATAAATAGGAATTGTAGGTTAACCAAGAACCCGACGAACCCAGAGCCAATAACTGAGCAACGTCTTGCAATTTTTTTTATTGTGTACCGAGTATATAGCAATTCATTTGGGAAAATATATGCAGTAATAAATCAGGACGTAAGACACCTATGTATTTTTGAAAATATAGCGTTTAGAAGTAGTTGCTGTTTGCAAATTTACGAAATTGTGTACCGATACTAGCATGAGAATTATAGGACATTTTTCAAAGTTACTTCTTTTTTACACATTGTCTTTCATTTGGAAGGCAGAAATGCATTGAAAGTCAATAGGTAATAACAGTTGATGTACAATTCTGTTTTACCCTAATTCTCCCGATAAAAATTGTACCTCACTTGTGTGGGTAGGTCTGGTACCCCCGACAGGAAACAGCCCAAAACGCAACATGGACACACCACATTTTTACAATGAAAACTGACCCTTTTTTTATTAAGTGCCTAGCTGTGGATTTTGAACCCTAGCTCTGATGGCATCAGGGAAACCTAGCAAACCTTTACATTTATGAAAACTAGACACCCAGGGGAATCCAGAATGGGGTGACATGTCTGGCTCTCACCAGGTTCTGTTTCCCAGAACCTTTTGCAAACCTCAAACTTTGTAAAAAGAAAAAAAATAACTTATTTCCGATGGAAACATCTGCCTGTGGATTCCTCTCCTTATGAATATCCCCTGCACCAGCATTCCGCAGAAATTTCTCCTAGCTCTCCATGCCGGCGAGGTCGTCATAGCGTCAAGGCTCTGCACACGACTCCGCTTGACGTCACCCGAGCCATAAGAAGACCACGTCGGCGTGATGACATCAGTTCCCTTTTTTCCACGCTGTTGACACAAACAGATTTTCTGGGACTCTTCTTTATTTCTACCTGATACTTTGTTTCAAGTGTTTCTTTGTTCAGGGAAAGTCGGGTTTGTTTCAGAGAAAGTCGGGTTTCAAGCCCTGTAAGGAATGCGGAGGTCATATGTCTATCACTGGCCCGCATAATGGCTGCCTATGGTGTCTTTCATCAGATCACAACATCAAAGGCTGTTCATCCTGCAGGAAAATGAACCCAAAAGCTCTGAAGGAAAGAGAAGCCAAATTTTAGGTCTACGGGGGAAAGTAGAAAAGGGGTCCAAAGCGGTCGAGGTCTTCTAATTTGCATGGCTCGAAGAGAAGACACAAGAAGAAGAGGCATGAATCTCGACATCGTTCGTCGAAGCCTCGAGCTTTGAAGTCTCCTTCTCCGGCACCTCGGCGTCGTGTTAAGGACTTTGTCTCACCTTCACCATCTGAGTCTCCACCGGCCGGCAATTCTGAACCATTCTCCTTATATGGGTACTCCGGCGCAGTCTTCGGCGTTGGGAGGCTCTCCGACTCCGGATGGTACATTGAATCCGGTTGATGAGACTACTGCTGCCCCTGTGGCTCCACCTGAGACCCCAGTGGTTCCGACTCCGGATGTTCCTCGTACGGAAGTCAAACCAGCGCAGTATCCTCCATTCCGGGTACCAGGTTTGGATCCATCTCAGTTATTGAACGCAATGTATGGAGTATTTGCCGGAGCCTCATGCCCCTCTGGTGCACCTTCGGGTTCCATGGGTCCATTGGTGTTTAATTTGGGTGTACCTCCGCATTATCCTCCGGCCCCCTTTATGCCATATATGCCGATGGCACTGTCATGGCAGATTCAGGCACCGAGGATGTCGACACCACGTGGGCAGTCCCCGGCTCAGTCTGGTGTCCCTTTTTCTCGGATTCGTTCGACGCAGGTGCAGTTACAGATCCGCCTTCTTTGCCGCTGCCAGAGCCGTCGAATCAGCGAATGGCGCCACCGATGCAGCAGCCGAAGATGCGCTCTAGAAGAGAAGTGCAAAGGTTGATGGAAGAAGAGCAATACCAAACTGGTGACATAGAGGAATGTGAAATTTAGGAGTCTTAAGTCTTGTTTGAAGACTTGGGTGAGGCTAGTGGGCTGGATGTTTCTCCAGAAGGGTATTTTGCATTACAGAAAGCTTCTCTTTCAAAGGATGTCGCGCCTTATTTTGTTGTTATTAAGAAGGCAGCTGAACTTTTGGTTTTGCAGCTTCCTATGGCTGAATATAAGCCTAATCTGTTTACAGAGGTGCTTCATTCTCCTTCCTCTGTGGTTGAGCCTCTCTTGCCTTTCAATGATGCCCTGACTAAACTGATACTCGAGGTTTGGTGTAATCCTCTTTCTGCTCCTGCAGTTTCTAGATCTGTCGCTAGGAAGTATAGGCCAGCACCAGAGGACCCTGAGTTTGTCTTCTCATCCTTCGCCTCAGAGTTTGGTGGTTCAGGCTTCATGTTCAAAGCAGTCTGTGGGTTCCTTTCCTCAAGCAATGGCTGACAGAGATTCAAAAAAGCTTGAGAAATCTGTGAATATTTTTTCAACTAGTATGGCTTTGAAATCCACAAATGCAACCTGTTTGTTGGGCAGATATATTTATGCCCTTATTGACTCCGCCAAGCAGATTCTTCCTAAATTATCTGAAGAAGACCAGGGTAATTTAAGTGCAGTTTTGGCGAACGCTCAGGCTGCTGCTCCCCAAGTTATCCAGTCGGGATTGGACACTGCAGATCCAGTGGCAAGGGTAATGGGTTCATCTATTGCTACTAGGAGACATGCATGGTTGAGGTCTTCTGTATTTTCACTGGATGTGCAAGCTGCTCTTTTGGATCTTCCCTTTGACGGCGCTAGGCTTTTTGGGGAAAAGGCTGACTCTGCTTTGCAGAGGTTTAAGGACAGTAAGGCCACAGCAAAATCATTAGGATTACAGTTTCAATCTAGAGGCTATGATTTCAGAAGGTAGCATGGTTTTGGGAAATCTTCCTTTCCTTCCCGTCAGCCACAGCAGCAGCTCCAGAACCCTTTTTATAAATCCTGCAGAGGTAAAGGCAGAGGTCGCCTTCGTGGAGCTGGACGGCATCACTCTTCCTCCTCTTCCTTTTCCTCTACCTACCATACCCCTCCTCGGTAATGCAGGAAAGCAGCCCTAGATCCGCCATCCTGGATCATGTAGGTCCTGTGGGAGGCCTGCTTACCCATTTTCTACAAGATTGGAAATTAATCACTTCGGGCCTTTGGGTTTTAGATCTGGTAGAAAATAGGTACGCCCTTCCCTTCAGGGAATTCCCTCCTTCCCCTTTTTTAGGTCTCGCCTGTCGATGCGCATGCGCATCGAGCAAGCGAGACTATAGGGGCTCATCGACTCTTTTCTAGCTTGCAAGGAATCGTGGCGATTCCTTGCAGTGCCCGTGACTTTTAAGGTCAATGCGCATGCGCATTAAGCTTATGCGCATGCGCATTGACCTTAAAAGTCACGGGCGCGTGCATGTCCGTCTTTGTTTACCCGCTCCTCCCCTCTCCGCCCCCGTTCCGCCCCCTCCCCTTCCCGCCGTGTCGCATTTCTCCTCCCCCCTCCCCTCTCTTCCCTCCGGCTTCTTTTTTTTTGTTTATTTTACTCGCACCTCTCCCCTCTCCGCCCCCGTTCCGCCCCCTCCCCTTCCCGCCGTGTCGCATTTCTCCTCCCCCCTCCCCTCTCTTCCCTCCGGCTTCTTTTTTTTTGTTTAGTTTACCCGCCGTGTGACACAGATCCAGCATATACCCTTTCTAAAATACTAACCAGCTACCCCGTTCACTTGTTGTCCTAGGATCGAAGTACATCTCTGGTCTTTTTGCATGTCCCCTACATACATGCACAGGCCGCATGCTAAATCCTGAACTCACCAGCTATCAGCCTCCTCACCACGTCTTCTCTACTATGCTCCTTACGCCAAGGGAGCATCTTCACTACATGATGTCCTTCACAAGCATCCACACGTTGCAGCAACACTTTTCAGCTCTCCGCCCCCGTTCCGCCCCCTCCCCTTCCCGCCGTGTCGCATTTCTCCTCCCCCCTCCCCTCTCTTCCCTCCGGCTTCTTTTTTTTTGTTTATTTTACTCGCACCTCTCCCCTCTCCGCCCCCGTTCCCCCCCTCCCCTTCCCGCCGTACATTTAAATATCATTGGGAACACGATAAGCAAAGGCGGCTTAGAGGTAAAAGTGATATTAACATCAGTTACGTTGCTCTGGGACGTGAGTTTTAAAGGCGGCTTGGAAATAAAGGTTAATGCTCACTGTGCGTTCTCGCTGCAATTAAGGTGCGAGTGGAGTTAAACTAACTCATTTGTTTAAAATACATTAACACAGCGGAGCTCGCAGAGACACTTGCTTAGGAGAGGGTGCTCAAGGACATAGATGTTAAAGGCGGCTTAGAACTAGAGTTTAATGCTGACTCGCCATATATATAAAGGTAACCTGTTTCATTAGGTTACATTTAAATATCTTTGGGAACATGATGAGCAAAGGCGGCTTAAAGCTAAGAGTGGATATTAGCATAAATTAAGCTGCCGAAAGACGTGAGCGTTGAAGGCGGCTTGAAAATAAAAGTTAGTGCTCGCTGTGCGTATTCGCTGCAATTAAGATGCCGTGCGTGGTACTTGGGAAGGCTGCCCATCTATGCACTATCACTGGGTTATTGAAGCTGTTCCTTCTGCAACCGCAAGCACATGCTATCTCGATACACAGTTGTATTTGCGTGCTCACCCCCCCACGCCCTCTTCACTGCTTGAACCGTCCTCCCAACCCCTCTCTCATAGGGATGAGGGATAAAAAGCCTCAACACACACTTGCGCTGTTCTGTACAAAATATAATTATCCCAACAACCCCTCACCCTCAATCCCTCACCCTCAACCCCTCACCCACCCTCAACCCCTCACCCACCCTCAACCCCTCACCCTCAATCCCTCACCCACACTCACCCACACTCACCCACACTCACCCACACTCACCCTCACTCACCTTCACCCTCACTCACCTTCAACCCCTCACCCTCACTCACCCCCAACCCCTCAACCCCTCACCCTCATTCACCCTCACCCTCAACCCCTCACCCTCACTCACCCTCAACGCCTCACCCTCAATCACCCTCAACCCCTCACCCTCACCCACCTTCACTCACCCTCACTCACCCTCACTCACACTCACCCTCACCCACCCTCAACCCCTCATCCTCACTCACCCTCAACCCCTCACCCTCACTCACCCTCAACCCCTCACCCTCACTCACCCCCACTCACCCTCAACCCCTCACCCTCAACCCCTCACCCTCACTCACCCTCACTCACCCTCACCCACCCTCAACCCCTCACCCACCCTCAACCCCTCACCCTCAATCCCTCACCCACACTCACCCACACTCACCCACACTCACCCACACTCACCCACACTCACCCTCACTCACCTTCACCCTCACTCACCTTCAACCCCTCACCCTCACTCACCCCCAACCCCTCAACCCCTCACCCTCATTCACCCTCACCCTCACTCACCCTCAACCCCTCACCCTCACTCACCCTCAACCCCTCACCCTCAACCCCTCACCCTCAACCCCTCACCCTCAATCCCTCACCCTCACCCACACTCACCCACACTCACCCACACTCACCCACACTCACCCACACTCACCCACACACCCTCACTCACACTCACTCACCCACCCTCACCCACCCTCACTCACCCTCACCCTCATGCTAAAGATTTACAAAAAAAACCATTAACAATTCTAAAAGCACTAACTCTAATGCTGCGAGACCTATTGCATTTCTAATGCTTGTTCTCTTTTGTTTCCTTTCTCACTTTCTAACCTTTCCTATATTTTGGGTTTCTATTTAGGGCGACAGGCACGCTGCTGGGGGGGTAGGCCGTAGCCTTCTGCAGGGGTGCAGGGTGGGGTGGGTGGGACGGGGTCTCTTCTGTTCGTTTTCCCTTTAGTTCTATGGCTCTTTTGTATCCCTTTATCGGGACGCTGTGTCTGTGCGTGTCTCCCATGGTGTGATAGCTGGTGGGGATGGGGGGTGACCTGCTTGCTTCTACGGTATTGATTGCACATATATCATGACTTGCACGCCCTACCCCCGATAGCGGGTCTCCCAGTCTTGCGCACTTTTATCGCTGTGGGGCGCGTGCAGCAGCGCGGCGTTCTTTCTTTCCCTCTTTATAATATTCCCCCCCCCTTTTTTCTTATTACTTGGGTTAGTATAGAGGATGATTGTAACTACGTTGCTGTTCTGGTTCTTCTGTTATGTACTAGCACAATAATTAGGTGGTCGACGGGTGCGTGATGGGCCACCGGGGGCACTGATTTGAACTATGGCGTCTATAAGTTGATTGCTGTTAACCGCTGCTGATACCAGTTTTTATTGATGCCCTTATGTCTTGATGTTTGAATCGTGGCCCGCTATGGGAACTTAGATGACTAAAAACTGCAATGATCCTGCTATACTTCCTATTATTAAATTAACCTTCTTTAATCCTGCTTCCAGCGGTCGTATTCAGCTTTTCTAATATTGGACTGCTCGCTTGCACAACGCTGGGCGACTGCCGGGAAATCTCATTATTGATTCATGTGATTCTCATAATGTGTCGTGGCCGGCCTGATTGGTTGTAGGCCCGTATTTGTATGCTTCTATCTGCACAACAAAAGTTTCCCAAAAAAAAAAAAGTATGTTAATGATTAAAATTTAGTTATTTTGTCGATGTGGAATGCTAATATGGATATCCAGTATTTTGTGGATAATTCCATTGCTGTTGCTCTGTATGTAATGTCATACATAACAAAATCAGAAAAGACGGAGTTGAAAGAAATGTGGGAAGAAATTTCCCACGAGAAGAGTCTCAGTAAGAACTTGTACAGCTTTGGTTTGAAGATGCTGTCCCATCGAGAGATTGTATCCTATGAATGTTCGGATCGGTTTTCCTCTGCAAGATTATATTCAAAGTCAAGAGGAATAATTTGGGTTAGTCTAGGTCTTGCTGCAATACAAAATCGAGTACTTAAATCTATACAAGAAATCGAATATTTAGCATTAAATTAACCGGAAAGTACAGATATAGTTAAAACAAACATGTTGGATATGCACTATCCAAATAGAAGTCTAATCTTGAAAACATATGTCTCTATGAAGTGCTGCAATATTGTAGTATTAAGGGAAATATTACAGAGAACATAAATGAACAAAAAGATGCAGTGATAGTGTACTGTAGTTCCTATTTCTCTTATAGGCTCTGCACATTGGAATAATATACACTATAGTTTTAGCATAGGACTGAGGTCAGTATGCTCCTATCAAGTACATTAAACTTAATTACTTGCATGTGCCAGCTAGCTCAGAGGTCACTAGAAACTTCTTGAATGAACAAGAAGGGATTCGTTTCTGACAACCGCATAAACATGACAACTTTGTTTCCCTTAGAGTCGGGACATGTCTCTGAATCGTGGAAACAATAGATAACAGTTTCACTCAGTCAATTGTGCATGCTTCGTTTCTGCAGAGTTACAAAGAAAGAATAGACGGACGTTTCGATGAAAGGATTTATTGAACAGTCTTATTTCTCATGCAAGAGATATGAGCTGGTATGATCGTTAGACAGTATGCAAGACATAAAATGTACAGCCTGAGCAGTAAGAAGAAATAATACTGTAATAGGATTGTCTTTTAGCTATGACCTATATTCATATACATACAGATAAATAACACAGGCTAAAAATGGATACTCATCTAGTGCTTCTAAATAGTTCTACCCCAGTGTACCTAACCTAAGTGTAGTACCTGGTAAGAAGTAGGTGCTGTTTTCTGTAGTATGGTAAATACTAAGTTTAAGATGTTAGGTTTAGTAAGTGCTAAAAGGAAGTGCCAAGAGTCCCTCTAGGTGCTAGTCAGCTCCATACCTTAAAATGAGAGAGGTGGGAATCTCTTTCCGGATCCCAAATTCCAACACCCCACAAAGGGAGTCAGAACACTGGAAGCTGGAATCTCTGCAAGCAGGTAGGACAGTGTCTGGTCAGTGCATCAGGCGGGGAATCGAATTCCTTCTGAACTTGCTGTGGCGAGCCGTGCAAGCATGCAGCCGGTAGGTAGCCGTGCAGCTGTGCTGAGCCGAGCCGAGGTTTGCCATGGTAATTGAAGGTATATTTATACCTGGAAGGTGCTTAGGAATGCTAGAATTGACGTAAAGTCGGGTAGAGGAAGACGTTATGAATGAACCCTTAGGGTATAGCGGTTCATGCATAATAAATGAGTTCTTGGAGAAATCAATAATCCATGCAGGGTATTTCCCAATGGCTTAAGGGTCAGGTTTCTAAGAACTCATTGTGACATGGGATGGACGGATGTAGGTGACCATGCCTGTATTTGGATTGCATGGTCAATGCCTAAATAAGGGCTGGGATTCTATGCCTTAATAAGGGCAATGCGAATTGTGCCTATATAAGAGAAACATAGTACAGGAAATCTGATTAATCAAAGGAAACTGAGTTGCGATACTCCTGATAAAAGGGAATTTGACTATTTAGCACTTCTGCAACTCTTCAAGCCTTTGCGTATGGAACTGGAATATTCAATTAGAAAAGGTGTCTTCCAGTTTACTTTGAAGTCCAAGAGGAGGGGGAAAAACAATAAATAAGCAAAACCTCCTATCTGACCTATCGTTATATACGCTGTTGTAAAAACTCACAAAACAGACATTTTCCCCTTAAACAAGCAGTTCTTCACATGAGATGAATTTATAGATTATTTACATTTTGAACATCTTCATAAATTATTTTTTCATTTTTCACAGGTTATTTTTCTTTTTTCAGTTCTTTTGATTATATAAACATAAAGACATTATAAGACATGAATTAGACCTAATACATTAGATTAAAGCAAAACTAGAAGCAACATTAATAAGCACTTGGATACTAACGTTTAATAATAATGCACACGCATGGGCAAGCTAAAATTATAGCAACCAAATTATTATGATTGACGTTCCCCAGTACCTTAAACAAGCTTTATTTGGCTTTGCAGTGTACCCCTAGCCCACAAATCAGATTTAAGGAAATGACCCCTTGGTCCTGAAGAGGGTGATGTAAATTATTTAATCACCGAAACGTACATAGACCTCTGACTATACATCTGGGAAACCTGGTCAAAGAAATATATGAAGAAACTATACCAAAAAAAACACAAGGAAGAATAATTGAAATAATCTCTTTTAAATCTTTGATGCCATTATTTGTGATTCATGTATAGTAGAAAGGATCCCAATTGATGTATGTTTTAATAGTGTTTTCTGCTGCTTGATATGTTTGAGAGTATGACTGATGAGAATGTGAGTTGTGGATGTGAAGATAGTCTTGTCTAGGGGAGCCCTTTGCAAGAAGGATTTCTTATCAATGCTGCTTCTATTTTCACTTTAATCTAATGTATAAGGTTTAATTGATGTCTTATAATGTCAGATCAACCATGGTTTTCTTCATGAAAAAAAGAATGTACATGCAAACCTTTTAAACCTATACAAATGTATATCAGTGATCAAGCTGGTACAGGAAAAAGTTTGTTAAAGTTTTGACCAGTTATCTACAGAAAACCACTGAATCATATTTATCATGTGTTGTAACCGCTCCAACTGGGTTAGCAGCACACAACATTACAGGAATTACATTACATCGCTTACTAATGCTACCTGTTGAACATGAAAATAAGTTGGAATATTATAAGCTATCTGGAGATGCTTGTTATGAAGATTCAAGAGTACTAAAGAAAATGAAATTTCTGATTATTAATGAGGTGAGTAGGGTCTCAAATGTAATTTTTGCCTTTGTGCATTTAGGAATGCAGCAAATTTTAAAAACTGAATGCGATGTCTTATTTGGAGTCAAACATGTGATCGTTTTTGGCAATCTACTGCAACTTACTCCTATAAAAGGGCAACCAGTATTTAAAACACTTGTGCATGAAGACACCAGAAAGTCTTTGGGAAGTGTTGGAAACGTGAACATTTGGTCATATTTTGAATACAAACAACTTAATAAAAATATGCGACAGGCAAGTGATGAAGATTATGGAAGCATTCTTCAAGATATACGAATTGGTGTATTGACAGAACATGGTAAAGAAGCTTTGCAAAGTCGGCAAACTTGTTTCCAAATGAAAATGTTGCTCCGGAAATAATATACGAAAAAGTGTTCTATATTCAATGAAGAACTTTTAAAGCTGGAAAAACAACAAATAATAAAAATGGAAGCCATTGATAAAATAGAGCATAAAGGAATTACTAATATTTTGTCTGAAAAATTCTTTGAAAAAATCGATATATAAAACTGCTGGTTTAGAAAAGAATTTATATGTATGTGAAAACTGTCGGGTCATTTTACTGTGTAATTTGGATGTGGAAAAAGGTTTTGTAAATTGAGCAATGGGAAAAGTTGTTGATTTTGTTAATCATCAAAATAGAGATGGAATTGAATTTTTGAAGATCAAATTTGATCTGATTGAAGAAGCAAAACAGATTGCTTGTTGTTCTGTTAGTTTTTTGCTTGTTAAAGATTTGTATGTTCGTAGAAACAGCTTCCTCTTTCTTTAGCATATGCTGTGACCATTCATAAGTATCAAGGTTGAAGTGTAGACAGTGCTTTGGTAAACATTGGAAGTACCGTGTTTAAAGAGGGAATGGCATATGTTGCATTGTCCTGAGTCAGAACTTTATCTGGATTGTATTTGATTGATTTTGATGAGGGAAAGATTAGTGCAGATACAGGATTTCAGCAAAATCATTCGGCCTAGTGGGAAGATAGTGATATGAATTATCAAGTGTATTTTAGATATTTTCACTGCAAATGTTTAAAAAAACATTAGTTAGACTAGAGGAAAGATATGAAGAATTGCTGATTCAATTATCGTTTCTGTTCTTTGATGTTGTATTGAGCAAATTTTCTTAAAAATAATCATTTCATATATTTGAATTATATACAATATTATTGAGGATGTTTATTTTAGGAAGTGTGAAAACATAATTGAGTTTGTTGAAAATATTTTTGACACAGATTTGTTTTTTTTAACAATCTTATTGATTGTATTTTTTTGCCCGCTGTTACATGATGAGCAATATTGAAATCACTGTCTATGGTGAAATTCAATAGAGTCTGAGAACAGCAAAACAGGCAATCTGAATAATTTATATATAATGGTAAAATGATGTTGTGTTGTTTAAATGATAATATTACATGTTATAACTGTATTTTTTCTTCTCTTTTACAGACCAAAATTCTAAAGTTTGAACTTTTTTACAATTCAAATTATTAAAAACAACTGCAGAAATAGTTTCAAAGACTTTCATATCTACTATTGTAAAGGTCAGATTAAGTAACATAAACACTATCCATGCACTACTACATTCACCTCTGCAGTATCCATACAGTCCTCTAACAACCTAGACATTTCTCATTCACATCTTAAGTTACCCAGGTACTACCCATGCAGTCCAGCAATCACACTGTCACTCCCAATGCACTCCTCGAGTCACCCGGACAGTCCCATGTCCTTATCCAATCATTCTGCCAAAACTTAAGCACTTATAAATTCACCATGCACTGCCCTTGCAGTACTCTAATCATCCAGTCAGTACCCATGTTCTCATGCAATTACCCAGGCACTAACTCATGCACTTCTATAATCCTTTGAGTGCTACCTATGCAGTTTAGTGATCTCCCTGTCACTACCTATGCACTCCTCCAATTACTTAGCCAGTCTCATGTCCTTATCCAAACACTCTTCCACAATCCAAGCATTCATAAATTCCCATGCACTCTTCTTGCTGTACTGTAAGTATCCTATTGCTATTCATGTACTCATTCAATGACCCAGGCACTAACACATGCAGTGCTACAATCACATGTGCACTCTCCATGCAGTCATGTAATCAACTAGTGATTCACTCGTCCAATTATCAAGGTAGTACCCATGCAGTCCAGCAATCACACTGTCACTCCCTGTGCACGACTCCAATCACCCAGCCAGTACCATGTACTAATCCAATCACTCTGCCGAAAACACAAGCACTTATAAATTCACCATGCACTCTCCTTGCAGTACTTTAATCATCCAGTCAGTACCCATGTACTCATGCAATTACCCAGGTACTAACTTGTGCACTTCTACAATCATTTGAGGGCTACCTATACAGTTTAGTAATCTCCCTGTTACTATCTATGCACTCCTCCAATAACCCAGCCAGTCCCATGTCCTTAGCCAATTACTTGCCCAAAACCCAAGCACTTATAAATTCACCATGCACTCTCCTTGCAGCACGCTAAGTATCCAGTTGATATCCATGTACTCATGCAATGACCCAGGTACTAACATATGCACTGCTACAGTCCTCTCTGCACTATCCATGCAGATCTCAAACCAGCTACACACTACTGATTGACTCCTCCAATTACCCAGGTAGTACCCATGCACTCCAGATATCCCTCTGTCACTCCCCATGCACTCCATCAATCACCCATCCAGCACAATGTACTTATCAAATCACTCTGCCAATACCCAAGCACGTATACATTTAACATGCAGTCTCTTTTCAGTACTCTAATCATCCAGTCAGTAGCCATGTACTCATGCTATTACCAAGGCACTAAAACATACACTTCTACAATCCTTTGATGCTACCTATACAGTTTAATAATCTCCCTGTTACTGCCTATGCACTGCTCCAATTACCCATCCAGTCTCATATCCTTATCCGATCATTCTGGCAAAACCAAAGCACTTATAAATTCACCATGCACTCTCATTGCAGCACTCTAATCATCCAGTCAGTACCCTGTACTCATGCAATTACCCAGGCACCAACTCATGGACTTCTACAATCCTTTGAGTTCTACCTATACAGTTTAGTGATCTTTTTTTCTTTTTTCTTTTAGTTCCTCATTTCACCATTGGCGTCTGCAAATGAACATTTAAAACCCGATCCGTCCTGGTCGCCCAGGGCTGATGTTCTTGCATTCACGTCTAGCCAACCCGGCCTGCTTCTTTGTCCGAGGCATTGTTATGTTAATGTTAATGTTATAAATCCTTTTATTGCGCGCTCTGTTACTCAGGAGTATCCTGGCGCGAAGAGTACATGATAAAAAGGCGGGGCCACTAACACACCGAAGAGAGAGATTACAGAGTAATATTAAACAGGTATGTTTTGAGTCCCTTCTTGAACTGCGAAAGTGAGGAGGCAGTGCGAAGGGCCAAAGGAAGAACATTCCATACTCTAGCAGCCTTAACAGAGATGGATTTGCCTCCAGTTCTGGCAAGCTTAAATTTAGGCTGGACCATCTGACAAAGGTTAGCCGAGCGGAGAGCCCGTTTAGGAGCATAAAGAACAAATCTATTCCGCAAGTATACTGGGCCTTGCTGATTGATAGCCCGATATGCCAGGACCAGAATTTTGAACAAAATACGATTGGCAATAGGCAACCAATGAAGGCTGCGCAGATGTTCACGAACACTAGTTCTCCTGGGTAGTTGAAACATCAACCTGACTGCCGAGTTTTGAATAACCTGAAGTCGACGGACCATGTAATCAGGTAGGCCACTGAAGAGTGCATTTGCATAATCTAAGCGTGATAAAATCAACGCTCTAAGCACAGTCTCTCTAGCTTTGCCGGGAATGAGGGGAAAGAACCTTCTGAGGGCCTTTAGAGTGGCAAAACAGGTACCGGTTAGTTTCTTAATATGCTCCCCGAACTTTAAATCCTGTCCGAACCAGACACCTAGGTTCTTTACAGGGGCACCTGATGAGTTCGGACAGGGTAGGTCGGAGGGCCAAATTTGTTCCCTGAAATTATCCGGAAAAGATCCATAGAAGAGGATCTCCGTCTTCTCCTCGTTACATTTAAGCTGGGCCATTGCCAGCCAGCGAAAAACCTGCGACAGGCAACTCTGAACGGTCAAGGGGTCTAGATGATTTTTTGGCCAGGTGAAGAGCAGCTGGGTATCATCAGCATAAGCCATTATTTTGGCACCCAGCTGCTCAGCTAGATAGACCAAAGGGGTCACATAAACATTAAAAAGCAGGGGGCTTAAGGTAGACTCCTGTGGTAAGTTCCTTAGCCTTAGATGCATAAGGGGGGACCCACACTTGCTGTAATCTATCTTTCAGAAATGAGGTCAACCAACCCAAAGCGCGGCCTGAAATACCGACAGCACCCAATCTGGCCAGAAGCAACGAATGGGGCACCGTATCGAAGGCGGCAGAGAGGTCTAGTAAAATCAGAACCGCCCTGCCGCCTCCATCCAGGCACTCCCGAATAGCCTCTGAAACCTCAATTAATGCTGTTTCGGTGCTGTAGGCCGCTCTGAACCCCGATTGAGCAGGGTGGAGCACGTGAGAAGACTCAATAAACCCTTCAAGTTGTCTAAAAACAATCTTTTCACATGTCTTAGCCAACGCTGGCAAAAGAGATATGGGCCGATAGCTAGAGGGCATAGTCGGGTCCAGGCCAGACTTCTTCAGTAATGGGAGGAGCTTAGCTTGCTTCCAACTCAGAGGCACAGAGGCCGAGCAAAGAGATAAGTTAACAATCCTAGTTACCTCCTGGCAGACTATCGCCGACACTCCTCCCAGAACTCTAGCAGGGCAGGGGTCGGCGGGCGAACCAGATTTAAGGGCAGACAGAATTGGTAAAACATCGTTTTCAGAGACTGGGGAGAAGGAAGTAAACAGACCTTCCGAAGAAACAGCTTCCAATATAGGCAATGAAGTGTAATCATAGAACCTTTGAGACCTTCGACCAGCCTCATTTCTCTGCCCCACAAGATCAAAGGTTCCCACACATTGCTGTTAACATTATGTGCCAAGCCCATTTCTAAACGTGCCGTTCCTAATGCAGCACACAACCAGTTTTCATAAAGAGGGGTAATAGCATCCTTCCATAGTTTGCAGATCTCTCTACAGGCAATCAAAATTAGGCAAAAAAACAGAGCTAATTGTGACACCAATAACGCCCTTAAGAGATCTGCATCCAAACCAAACAGTACACGAGCTGCATTAAGGCACAATTTAGCTTTAAAAATACCCTCCAAAGTCCTCTCCACATTAGCCCAAAAGAGACCGAGAATAGCACAATCAAAAAGATCATGGGCCTCAACCAGGCCGCATCTGGGGCACTTAGGGGACGGACTCACAAATGTCGCTATTTTTTGGGGCGTATAATACAGCCTATTGATGACATAGAAGTGGGTGACAAACTTATATAGGATTTGGAGGGATGACCCATATAGGCTAACTGAGGCTTCTTCCAGCGTGGAGGAATTCCAAGCTATATGAGGTGGAGGGGCCTGTAGATCCTTCGCTTTTATACCAGAATCCCACTTCTTTTTTCCTGGGGTTAGGACATTGGAGGGCATACTCGATCTCCCAATTGCCACCAATATTCTCTTCCTCTTCCTGGAACCAAGAACAGAGTTGCATATATTTGAATCTGGAAAAAGAGTCCCCTATCTTTAATCTCAGGACCTCTAAAGGGAGAACCCCCTCCGATGTTACAAGGTCGGACCATACCTTAATCCCTGCTCTCCTAATGGGGGTAGATAAACTATCTCTGAGGCATTCGGGTAGACCTGGCAAATCCCAAATTGAAGCAAAATCAGAGTAATATCTTATACCCCATCTCCCTTTGACTCTATTCCAGACAAGAAGGGCTAGTTTTAAAACCTTGAGTCAGACTTTCTCGTAGAATTTTGGAGCTCTAAATTTATACAAAAAAACGGCATCTCCCCCCTCAAGGTTAGCCATTATAGTCAAGATCCGACCCCAGTTGGAATCGTCGGGGCTAGAGAGCAGACTACATATATTGTTTCGCTGAAAAGAGAATAAGTACCAAAGCACATCCGGCAGCGCTAGACCTCCTTTTAAAAGTTTTCTTTTTAGCTTTTTCCATGAGAGCCTGAAGTTTTTATTCGCCCATTTAAAACTGCTTATTTTCCTCTGGATTTTCCCCAGAAGTTTATCAGGGAAAACCAAAGGTATAGGGCTGAACAGGTACGTCAATTTGGGCAGGATGACCATCTAGACCAAATTCACTCGACCATATATTGTTAAAGGAAGTTTCTCTCATCTGGAGAAAAGATGGTCGATCTCCTTGGCCACCTTATTCATGTTGGTCTGGGTGATGCTGTTTAGGTTTTGTGTTATTATTATCCCAAGATACTTAAACTCGCTGCTGCCTATGCCTGCCCAGTTATCAACCCCCCATCACATAACTTCGGTTTTGGAGTTGCTAATCAGGGAGCCAGAGTACAGACCAAATTCAGTCAGGGCGTCCTCCACCCTAGGATTACTGGTATAAACCAGCAAATCGTCCGCATACAGGGCTACTTTACAGCTGTATTCCATGACTCTAAAAGGGGTGATCAAATCGTCCATCCTCAATGCCTGTGCAAGGGGTTCGATATAAATATCAAACAGAAGGGGCGAGATGGGGCACCCCTGCCTTGTTCCTCTTTATATATTAAAGCGCGGCGTCAGAAGGCCATTTAAGAGTATAGCAGCAGAGGCGCCCTCATAGTGTTTGTGTACAAATTGTTCCAAAGCCCATTGTTCTTAAAACTTCCCATAGGGAGCCCCAGTTGACCCCGTCAAAAGCCTTCGCAGTGTCATACGCAGCCACTGCCAAGGGCTCCGACCGTGCCAACGGTAGATCAATACTGCCTATTAATTGCAGAGTTAGCTTTTGAATATGTCTGCCAGGGACAAAGCCCTTTTGGTCAGAATTGATAAGTTGTGGGGCAAACTTAGCCAATCTCCCTGCCAAAAAGCTGGTAAAGATCTTATAATCCGCGTTAAGCAGGGAGATAGGCCTATATGAGTCTGCCCTAAGAGGGTTCTTCCCTGGTTTTAAAATAAGTACTATAATGGACTCTTTCCAAGATGGAGGAGCCCTCACCTCTGATCTGTATACATAATTAAAGAGCTCACAAAGCCTTGGGGCCAAGGCCTCCTGAAAAACGATAAATATTTCTCCTGGAAGGACGTCGGTCCCTGCAGCCTTATTGTTCTTTATTTTCTTTATATATGGCCTGATTTCATCCTCTGTAAAAGGGCTATTAAGCATGTCTCGGCCCTCCTCTGTCAAACTTGGTAAGGCCTTGCTTTCCAGCCATCTTAAGGTGTTATTAGAACTTGGAAACGCCTCCTCCTCATAAAGTTTAGAAAATAAAGGGAGCAGATACCTCTGCATATCCTCCTGCTCACAAGAGGTAGTCCCCTGATCGTCTATAATTAGTTTATTAATGTTATTTCTTATACGAGCCGCTTTGATCTTGCGGGCCAAGATTGCTCCAGCTTTTTCCCCATATTCATAATTCTCCATGCCATGGACAGCCCATTGCGCCTTAACTTTTAGTTCTAACATCCCCCTATATTCTGAACGTAAACATTCCAAGTCATCAAGAACTTGTGACAAATTATCTGGATGGCCACTTAATCTAGCGCTTTCTAGATAAGAAATCTTATCTTCCAATTCTTTTTAATTTCAATACCTCCTTTCTGTTCTTAATGCAGATCAAGCTGTGCAGATGACCCCGAATGTGGGCCATGAATGTGTCCCAGAAGTACTCAGGCGATGTTGAGCCGATGTTGTCGTGAAAGTAATTGGCAATAGATGTGCTGACCGCAGTGACTATGTCCTGATTATATAACATTGCCCTTTTCAGGGTCAATCTAGGCACTAAATTAGTCCTAGAGCTGCCTATCGAGAGTGAAAACGAAATAGGTGCGTGATCCGATAAGACGCTTGGGAGTATATTGATATCCACCAGAGACTCTAAGCATGGTCTGTCCATTAAGATATAATCTAATCTTGAGGCATGCCCATGTTTTTTACTAAAATAAGTAAACCCCGGGATTGCCCCCATCATGGCCTTCCAGGCATCTATTAGGCCTAGCTCATGGATCATGGTAATCATGGCCCGACGGGATCATGCAGCAGCAGCATGCTGACTATAATTTGATCAATCCGGACGAGGGTCGAGAAGGACGTTAAAATCACCCCCATAACTACAGAAGAGGTGACCTCCACCAATTTAGTCTGTACTCTAAACAAACAGGCGGGATCGTCAATATTAGGGCCGTAGTAAGATACAATAGCCAGCTTTCTCCCCCACAAAATCGGCCTGCACCAAAATATCACCTTCCCGTCTGATCTGTAGATATTGACTTCAGGGAGCCACCAGTCCCGGCCTTAATTAAGACTGCAACCCCCTTATTAGAAACTGTCTGCTCAGAACAGCAGAATGATCCCACCCATCTGTATTTCCCAAAGATCTCCTTACTCTCGCTAAAGCTTAAGTGGGTCTCTTGGAGGAGGAAGACTTGAGCTGGAGATTGTTCCAAATACTTCATTAACAGCCTACCTCTCCGGGGACACCGAAGCCCATTGACGTTCCAAGAGATAAATTTGATCCTAATATTAATCATTAGGTGACATCTACCTCCCTGGCTTTAGCTAAGCACCCTGAAGCCCGTTTGCCCAGCAGAGAACTAAAAGAAAGAAAAGGGAAATGAGGACTCATTTTTATATTTTCTCCCACTGCAACCCTACCCGTGCCCTCTTTCCCACCCCACCCGGCCCCCGTGACCTCAAGAAACCCAATCCACCCTGGGGAACCCTCCCTTTTTCTCTGAGCATAAGCTCTTAGGCGGATGCCCCCCTCTGTCTGCGATCAAAATAATGAATAAATAGTTACAGATGAATAAGCTTATCCTAACCGGTAGCTGCAACTTAGTAGCCAGCAATGTAATGCTAAATTTAATGTAGATTTATGAGCCCCCTTATTTTTTATTTTTATGTTCCTATTATTCTTTTTTTTTTTTTACTTTTAATATACCTTAATAAGTGAGCTACAAATAAGTTACACCCCAACCTCGCTTCCGCCACTGCTGCCTTTTCTAATTTTTTCAATTAAGCTGTCGGCTTCCTCCGTCTGACGTAAATTGTACATATTATTGTTCCCCATTACACGGAGCGATGCAGGGAATTTCAGCTGGGCCCGGACCCCTAAGGAGTTCAAATTTGCCAGTCTCTTGCCCAGCTCCCACTGTTTCGTGGCGGTTATATGGGAAACATCTGAACGAATAGAAAAGGAAAAGGGCTAGAGAAGGAAGTACACTTTATAGGGCCTGTTTTTAAAGCCAAAGACAAAATCCTTTCCTTAATGGCTTAAGTAAGAAAGTTCGCCAAGATCTTCCTAGGGCGCTTTTTCCCTGGGTTCCTCCTATATGGGTCTCGGTGCACTCTCTGAATATCCCCCATTAGATCCAAATCCGCATCAGGAGAATCTTTCAAGATTGCAGTCTTAAGAAGCGTGACCACAAATGTCTTAATATCACTCCCTTCAAGGTCTTCAGGGACATTCAAAATTTTTTAGGTTGTTTTTCCTAGAGTGATTCTCGAGACGCTCGATATCGTCCTTCATCTCCTGGTTCTGCTGTATCAATTTATCCATTACCATTGAGGAGGAACTTAAGGCGACCTTAATCTTGGGTATCTCTGCTTCCAAAACATCCGTTGTTTGTGATACCTCCTCAACCTTCTGGGCCAATGCCTCACACAATGCCTGAATAGCAACCTGATTTGCCTCCAAGATTGTGAATCTCCTACCTATGTCCTCCTTCAAGCCCAACAGAATAGCGGCCAACGTCCCCGGCACAGACAATAGCTGTGGAGCTGTTACTGTGGGCGCAGCATCATTGGTTAGAGGGACCTCTCCTTCTAGAGTGCTTATACCGACGTCTCCCAATTCTCCCTGATCTATACATTGGCTATCTAACACGGAAAAACCATTTGATAGCTCCACCGATGGATGAACAGTTATTTGCTGAGAGGGCTGGGAGGACTGAGAAGGCTGAGAGGGCTGAAAAGCGCTGACTGTAAGAGCAGCAGGAGAAGCTGTAGATGGAAATGGGGCCTCAGCAGCAGCAATAGTAGTAACAGTAGCAGCAGTAGCCATCCTGATGAATTTATTATTGCCCCGGTCCGAGGTGGCTGAGGAGAGGACCCTATATTAGGACTTAAATGATGGAGTAAATTTTGGTGCAGCAGATACGCCCCCCTCGCTTTTTTCCTACCCTTTCCCCTACCTGGGGGCGTATCTTCGCTAATGTGGCTCTCCTTCCCTTCCTTCCCTTTCCTAGAGGTAGCCTTAATTTCAATAACAGGGGGGAGAGAGATGACTTAAGGGGGACTGGTAGGATACTGGCAGTCCTATTACGTAGTGTATACCGACTAACCCCCACCTCAGGCAGAGGAGCTATCAAGGGACAGCCCGAAATACTTAGATGGCTATTAGGGTGAAGGCTAGCAGTACCACGACCACGCCTCTCCATGCAGGACTCGGGATCTTCGCATACAAAGACCCGAGCAGCATCAAAAGGGGAAAATTGTGAAACAACTGCAGGCTTTGCCAGAACACTACTATTAGTAGGCCTCCCTGTCCTGTATCCCCGAGGACCTTAAACCAGTCAAATCAGTGAAATCAGCCTAAGCCTCAGCCGCTTTGCAGGGGGCCGATCTTACCGCTCCTCCGCGAAAATATGCCTCCAGTCCACCTGTGCCGAGACCGAAGCGCTGGGCCAATCTTCTGGGGTTCCTCTGCCACTCTACCGACGGTCAGGTAAGCGCGGTTAACGGGTCTTTTACTGAATTTTAATCTTTGCGGTAAACAGCGCCCAAAACGGGGTTGTAATTGAGCTCTTACTTGTTGTGGCAAAACACGGAGCTGGGTTGGACTCCCTTGCAATAGCCGGCATTTTCGTAGCATGTTTACTAACCGTCAAGGATGAGAGTACTGTTAGTGGGTGCCTTGCAGTATCTATGGCTATTTTCTGGTGTGGCACATACTAAGTTCTGGCTCTTTAATGTACCGACTGGGGTGCACGATGACGGAGACGCCACGTGATGGATATACATGTAAACTACAGTCACCGTTTTCGGTGCGCATTCAGTCCACGCATGGCGGTTCATAGGTTTAAACAATACGAGCTGGTCAGTAACATCGACATGCAACTGATGCAAACCAGAGCGTATTCATTTATTCAAGCAAGGTTATTGGAACGATTATGTGGCAGAATACACAAACGCCTGTTCGAATTTTATTAACAGCGACATGCAACTAATGCAAACCAGAGCATATTCATTTATTCAAGCAAGGTTATTGGAACGATTATGTGGCAGAATACACAAACGCCTGTTCGAAATTTATTGCCACTCAAATGAATACATGATTAGTGGATACATTATGAATATTCATGTACCTCATATATGATTCGGAATGCTGCCTTGATACTATCTTTGGCACTATTTGAAATGGTTGAATGCGTGATAGTTGTGGGATGAATGTAATGACACTAAAGGGTGTCCTAAACTTCCTTTTTATCTACTTTCGCTATATAGAGCGTGCTCCGTTTTACCTGCGCTGCAGCCAGGTGAGGTGGGGCTTTTCTCTCCTGCCACATGGGTAAGTGAGCATCCACACTTGATATGTTGTAGACTAATGTGATCTATATATATCTAGACACGACCCATTAGTCATTAAAGAGATCACTGTCTACATGTAAGATTTGTTCTACAACAGTAATCTATACCTAATTACATGCATTATGCTTTTTTCTATGGTTTGCCATTTTGGGAATGGATTGGCATCCCGTTGCATTATGAAGTCAGGAGAAGGATTTTGTCACTGAATTTCAGGTGATATTTTATGCTTTCTTTAATTGTCACGAAGCAGTAGCGTTAATGGTCCTGAGGAAGCAGCAAGATACCAGCTGGATCTAGTTAGCCTGCAGAAACATGTCGACCTTACATTCTCATAAGTGGTTATTTGTTTAGACCACTACGCACTTTTTAATTAATTTGGGATTGAAGAAAAACATATTAAACTTCCCCTTTTTTTCTTCCCTACCCAATTTTATAGTTATTTCACTTCTACGCACTCTCACTCTTTATTTCACGTTTAGAGCACTGCTTTCAGTCATCCTCAAACAAATAATTTAATTTCACACCACTGGGTCCCACATGTAGATGTAGGCTTCGACATCTGCCAGTCCGCAGT
This sequence comes from Lissotriton vulgaris, assembly GCF_964263255.1. Taxonomy (NCBI): domain Eukaryota; kingdom Metazoa; phylum Chordata; class Amphibia; order Caudata; family Salamandridae; genus Lissotriton; species Lissotriton vulgaris. Next base: position 660,855,612 of record NC_141689.1, read on the forward strand.
GGGTATACTACTCCACCTTCAGGTGTGAAGTATCCCAGATGATGAAAGGCGAATCCGAGTGGTGACTGATGGGTATCTTTTCACTGGAAAGGGAGACCCTTAGCGTGACTTTTACAGCACACACTATGAGTATTGGCTTCTCCTTCACATAGAAGCTAGCCGCTTTTGCATATGAGTTGACCTCTTGCTATTTTTTGTTGGTTTGACTGTTCATAGGGATGGTAGCATTGTTAGGTCATTAAACTGTCCCTCGGACCCTCTTTCCCTCTGTTGTGTATAGGAAAAGAATTATAGCCACTGCCCATAAACAAGATGGCTCATACAGGCATTTCTCAAGGGGTAAAAGAGAGTAACACAAAGAGCAGCCTCCTAGCAAGGTTCAAACGCTGCACACAAGGTGGGAGGGTCTCCTTCACGGCCGTTAGTTTCCTGCCGTCATGTTCCCCAGCCCTGAATCACAGTTTAGTGATCACACTGTCATGCCTATGCACTCGTACAATCCCCAACCACTGCCATGTCCTTATCCAATCCCTCTGTCAAAACCCAAGCACCCATAAATTCATCATGTACTCTCCTTGCAGTAGGCCTGGATGGTAAATTCCGTTCCATTCGCGGAATTTGCAGAATTTGGGTAATTTCGCGCTCCGCGACTTTGCGAAATGTTTTGCTTGTTGCAGTACTCTAATCATCCAGTCAGTACCCATGTATTCATGCAATTAAACAGGCACTATCTCATGCACTTCTACAATCCTTTGAGTGCTACACAGTTTAGTAATCTCACTATCACTCCCCGTGCACTCCTCCAATCACCCAGCCACTACTATGTACTAATCCAATCACTCTGCCAAAACACAAGCAGTTATAAATTCACCATGCACTCGCCTTGCAGTACTCTAATCATCCAGTCAGTACCATGGACTCATGCAATTACCCAGGCATTAACTCATGTACTTCTACAATCCTTTGAGTGCTACCCATACAGTTAAGTAATCTCCATGTTACTACCTATGCACTCCTGCAATTACCCAGCCAGTCCCATGTCCTTATCCAATCACTTTGCCAAAACCTAAGCACTTATAAAATCACCATGCACTATCCTCGCAGTAGTGTAATCATCCAGTGAGTACCAATGTACTCCTACAATAACACAAACACTAGCACATGCATTGCAGACCTACACTTACCTGTGCAATACTCATGCAGTCCAGCTATCTCCCTTTCACTACCCATGCACTTTTAGACTCAATCATGCTCTACACATGTACTTTAGTAATCACCCAAATGTTAGCATGCAGTTATTTCTCTTTTTTAACCAAATAAGATAGTTCTGAAGAGAACTGTTATCTTCTTCTTTTACAAAAGACAAAACTTTTAACTTTTGGAATTAAAATGTCATTCCAACAGAATTTGTCTTTTTTTTTAGCAGTGATAATGCTTGTTGCTTAGCATACAGTGTCAACTGATTACTCCCCACAGCATAAAATGTCATTGCATTTTATACAATGCTGTTTGAGCGTCGCAAACCCTTGACGAATATCTGGACCGCGAGATGCAGAGGTTGAGCCTCCAGAAGTACTGGGACTAGCTACCAGGTCAGTTTGTGGTGTAGTCTCTTTAGCTTATTGCGAGTTGTCTGGAATGTATAGTTTGCAGATGTTTATTCATACTAGAAGTGCCACACAAGTACTCTTTCTCACTGCCTCTTGTAAAACTCTGGGACAGAGCGTGCAGCCCACCTTCCTTGCATTCACTTTTCCTTCTCACTCCGGAATTGTGAAGAATTTCCAAACACTAGACTGTGGTGTTTTTTTTGAGAGGTGGAACCAAATCTTCTTCATCAGATGGAAGGTCTATTGGTGGATTAGAAGAAGCCATTGCAGAAGGTTTCCAAATAAACACCAAAAAAACTCTCACTGATGCTCCTAAAAACACAGCAGGTGCCTCTCCTCTGATGCAGCAGCGAGAATGACTAAAAAGAGTGGGGTCCTCCAAGTTCTATATTGGAAAACCTAATCAACCAATGAAATGGTTTCTTTTAAAGTTACATGGGAGTTGCAAACCCAGCGCGCAACCAGTGCGCAACCAGCGTGCACCCAACGCAGCATCCCGAAAATATATTTAAGAATAATATAAGTTTATTACAAGTACAAATATATTATTTTTATAAACAGATTAGATAATCTCTGTTTCTGATATATACATTTAAATTATATACATACAGTTTTAAATCATAACATTTGTATATGGTACTCGTGCACCTGCCGCGACCCAGCACGTATATGATGTCACGAGGGTACCGGCACCGCACACAGGTCGCATACGAAATGCACACATGACGCAAAGTCATAGGTATATGATGTTCCGCGGGACCACCCACCTGTCACAAACCAAAGGCGGCTCCTTCTCGACTTTTCCAAAATGACAGCTTCAATTCACACACCCACTGTGATAGGTACACGATGGGTATGCAACTCCAGTATTTAAAAAAATAAAAAATAGACATATAAGTTAAAACACATAGGATATTACATAATTAAGTTAAAATGAACAAAATAAAAGAAAATAATTATAGAATATTAGAGTTACAAAATATCTTTTCTTTTTAAAACTAGTAATTTAGAGAAAAATATAAAAGGTTTTATAAATATTAAATTTACAAATTAGCATTTAAAAAACCCTACAAATTCACTGAAAAAAACATAGGCTTCAGGCCTGTTATAGGTACAAATTAGCATTTAAAAAACGTTAGAAATTCACTGAAAAAAACATAGGTTTCAGAGACCTTATAGTTAGAAATTAGCATTTAAAAAAACATAGAAATTCACTGAAAAAACTATAGGTTTCAGGGAAGTTATAGTTAGTTGGACATGTCACTTCTACAAAACCAGAGAAATGTGGCTGTTATAGTTTTTAGAGCTAATTATAACTCGCCCCCCTCAATGCACTGCTGATGACGTCACATATTACATCATTCATGACATGGTCAGTGACATCACTGATGACATCTCAAATGAAATCACAGATTACATCATTCACGTGATAATCTGATGCACCTCCTCATACCCTAATATAACCTTTGATACACCCACTCTAAAATACAGGCTACCATTTTCGAAACCATAGACACACCAATACCAGTTAGTACATACCCACTCACTAATTCTTAGTACTACACACACACATCCACTCATTCACCCAAACAGTCACTTATAAATGCAGTCAACCATCAATATGGCACTATCATATGCACTCACATATCTATACAGACGCTCACACACCGCCACTCATCCATAGAGTTACTAACACACCTAATCAGTCATGCAAAAAATCAATCATACTCTCTTTTACTCACCTATACAGTTATACACACACCACCTCACTTATTCAAACATATACTAACACATACTTACACTCTTATACAATAACTAACACAAGCGCACACTCATCCATACAGGTACTCTTGCAATCACTCACTCTGACATATAGTCATATATATATACTCCAACAGTCACATATACTCCCTTTCCCATAGGTAGTTACTCAAACATGTACAACTAAGACATCCATTAAATCACCAACACAGATATACACACACTCACCCACCTATACAGCCCTTTACTGATGCACTCTTGAACCCATACACCGAATGAATCACCCACTCACACAACTATGCACAGAGTCACACACCCCCACCCACCCACACACTCAGGCACCCATACCGATACTCAGACAACTAAAAAATATCCCATACAGACACTCATGTAGCTTCTCAAAAACCCATGCGGCTGCTTACACATCAACTAAGAAACTGACACAGACATTTACACAGTTTTCTCACTAACCCATGCATTCAGTAAGATACACTTAATGAGTCACTTATACAATCAGTCACACATCTACTAAATCATCCATTCACACACTCATACACCCACTCATTCTTCAATACACCTTGGCATATATATAAAACATATTTACACTTTATATAAACAGTCACTGGATGATGTCACCAGTGATGTCATCAGTGATGTCACTAACCATGGCATGAATGATGTAATATGTGAAGTCATAAGCAGTTATAGTTAGCTGGTTAGCTGAACCAACGAGTGAAATGTCCAACTAACTATAACATGAGTGAAACCTATGGTTTTTTTCAGTCAATATATATATATATATATATATATATTACCTACTGGTGGTAGCCAGTAGGTATATATAGTTAGGACCTAGTTTCCATAGGAAATCCCCAACATTCTATTGGGAATAACTTTGGCGCTGGTTGATGAATCTTCGCAAATTTCTCAAAGAAGATGACTCGCTCCGCTCCTCTCCTTCCCTGAAAGTTTGGGGGGGATTAGTCAAGTGGGGGCTGAGAAAAAAGGGGGGTCCTAAAACGTGTTTTCCCCATGTTAATTTCCATAGGACCTTTAGAAACGGCTACAGCTTGAACCACTGAAGGGAATTACACCAAACTTGTCAAAATGGTAGTGTCTGGTACGCAGATCACGCTTTTGGTTAAATAGTGTAAATCCCTCCAGTAGTTCCTGAGAAAATTAGAAGAGAAATCAATTATATATATGTAAGCGCGCACAGTACGTGCACCCCGCGATTTTTCTGATTTTCTTTGGGGGGGGGGGCTTGGGGGGCTTCTCTCTTTTATTTTAATGTATTTAATTTAATTTCGAGGGTGCCCACCCCTCGTTTTACCCCCGAGATCACCGCCGCGGCCCAAGCCACCTCAAGATGGCCGCGGCCTGGTTGTGGGCGGGGCCGGGAGGACGTTGTTTCCGCTTCCCCCTGCCTGGGGGAAGCCTTCGATGTCCGGTCTCCCGTCACGCAGCGCCAGGCCAGGTTGCTAATAGGAGCCTGCGGCGCTGCAGTAAATCCCGCAGCTGGCCCTGTCCGAAAATGCAGCTTTCGCTGGCTGCCAGGGGCTTCGCTGCAAATAAATCGTCATTCAATTAAGCAAGTATGTGCTAGTGAGTAGTAGCCCTCTGGAGTTTGGGGCATTAATGAAAAGCATTGAGTGAAAATTGCGGGAATTAAAGCTCTAAATAATGTGCCTCAGTTTGTCTTACTTTCCTCCTTACACGCACGCATGACACAGACACCTGCACTCGAGTCGCAGCCACACACTTCACTTCAGATACCATGATACCGGTCTTACTCTGGATTTGAACTGATCCACGGATGATGTAACATTTGACTGCTTTGCAAGCCAGGTTGCTAATAAGAGCTTGCCGCGCTGCGGTAAATCCCGCAGCTGGCCCTGCCCAAAAATGCAGCTTTCGCAGGCTGCCAGGGGCTTCGCTGCAAATAAATCTTCATTCAATTAAGCAAGTATGTGCTAGTGAGTAGTAGCCCTCTGGAGTTTGGGGCATTAATGAAAAGCATTGAGTGAAAATTGCGGGAATTAAAGCTGTAAATAATGTGCCTCAGTTTGTCTTACTTTCCTCCTTACACGCACGCATGACACAGACACCTGCACTCGAGTCGCAGCCACACACTTCACTTCAGATACCATGATACCGGTCTTACTCTGGATTTGAACTGATCCACGGATGATGTAACATTTGACTGCTTTGCAGCTGGCCCAAATGCACTAATTGACTCGTCTTCTACTAGTGTCACTGATTTTCCACACAACTAATTGCCCAGCATGCATCATATACATTAAAAAAAAAAGTGCTTTTAATTCACGGTCTGGACTGCAGCGTGCATGCGATCTCAATCTACTATAGGACTTCACAACAGATGAGACCTTTGCCCTGCTCCAACCCTCCTCCCCCACACACGTCCAGGTTAGGCTGAGTTATGGGTGCATTTGGGTGGCATATATATATTGTGGCAAGAGAGTTGACAAAAACTCAGTTGCTAGTGCTTAAGACTGCAATAGAGACTTTTCAAAATGTATAGTTGAAAAAGAAAACGGACTCCATTACACTCTCCGTTTATATACCTTTTTCCAATTAGCATAAGCAGTGCATTTTAAACAATGCTGAAACTAGACACATACGTTTTGATTCATTTTTGTATGATTTTCTTAATTTTATGTTCAACAAATTGCTCATTGCTACACAACAAATATCAACAATGGAAGAATTCACCCATGCTGATTGCCTCTTCAGTGATAATGCCTTTATTCAAATATAAATTTTACTAATTGGATCGCTATCACAACTCCCTTCATTGCCTTGTTCTAATAGTTGCTGAAAACTCTTGAAGTGTTTATGCCATTAAAATTGGCTGTAACAATATGCACTCATTGCCTTTGTTATATTCCGGCAGTCACATTCTGGGACGAGGCGGATGGTGATTGGTCCCAGGTCTCACTGTGAGGTCTAAGGTGGTGGGTGGCAAACTTCTTTTAGCAGCATCGGACTAATCCCTGTAGGCTCTAAAGCAAGGCAGCCTGGACTCACTCTCTGTACAATATTCAGAACAGAAGAGCACCGCCCGGTCGCTCCTAGCCCAATGAGGACACGCTGGCGCTCATCCCGGCAGTTAGGCACTGAGGCACTTGTCACAGGTGAGTTGTGCTGTGAATAGGATAAGGTGGTGAGGGATAGGCCTGTACTGCTGCCACCTTTCCCTGGGAATAATACCAACACTTTCTAATGTTTGAAGATTCTCTAAAGGCTTAGACATGATAAACAGAACTTTTATTACTTTATTAGTCACGGACCATCAAGACAGCACCTCCACACATTTTAAAGTGCTTTTTTCTCGTATGTTTGCTGTTTTAAATGTGCACTGATAGGGGAAAAAATGCCAGATTTCGGTGATTTTTGTGCTGAGACATTAAAATCGTAATCAGCCACATTAAAAGACAGCCAGGTACCAACTCTATAGGCTGGTTCTGGTTGCGGTATCTAGGGCCAGATTGGCTTGAACTGACTGCATTGCATAGTTATGTTGTTTGCATGCACAGACCAGGGCTAACTAAATCATATTGGGAAAAGACTACTAGATGGGACTGGGCAGGGCCAGGATGGTTCTGCTGAGGGTTAAACAGCTTAGAAGGGACTGGGCAGGGTCACACTAGTTCTTGTGGATAAGAATGGAGCTAGAATGAGATTCAGCTGGCTGGGATGGCTCTGATGGAGGTAAGGGGGGTCAGAGTGCAGGGGTAGATTTGCTGGAAGTGTGCAGGGTTCCAACACACTGGGCTTGCCCTGGCTGTTTCCGATCCGGTCAATGGAGTTAGGATGCACTGAGTGGGTCAGGCTAAATAAAAAAGATTTAATAATTTTATTAATTGTTCTATGCCAAATAATTTTTGCTCTTGTGGTTCTACTATTAGATGGGATGCAATACAGCTGCCGGCGGAGAGGAGAAGGCGAGCCACAGGAGAAGAGCCCCGCCGCACCTGAGGAGTGCCTCCTCTGTACTGGTGAGTGCGGGAAAGTACTGTTTGGCCCAGCTGGTCTAGTGGAGTTTCCAGGAACGCTGCAAAGTGAGTGCCCTAGGGCTGGGCCGGTCCAAAAATTGGATCCCGAGGGCTGCTCAGGTGGTCCCACAAGGATATTAACATATGTAAACGTTATCCGCTAATAGACTTAGCATTTTAAAAACCTTGCAAATTCACTGAAAAAACCGTAGGTTTCAGGCGTTATTTAGTTAGGAATTAGCATTTAAAAAACCTTTGAAAATCAATGAAAAAATGATAGGTTTTAGGCCTTATATAGTTAGGAATTAACATTTAAAAAACCTTTGAAATTCACAGAAAAAACCATAGGTTTTAGGCTTTCTGTAGTTAGGAATTAGCATTTAAAAAACCTTGAAAATTCACTGAAAAAACCATAGGTTTCAGGCCTTATATAGTTAGGAATTAACATATAAAAAACCACTAAAATTGCTCCTATATAGTTAGATGAACTAACTATATATGGCGCACCCGCAATCCACTGCTGATGATGTCACATATTACATCATTCATGACATGGTCAGTGACATCACTGATGAAATCACTGATGACATCTCAAATGACATCACTGATGACATCACTGATGACATCTCATTTGACATCACTGATGACATCACTGATTACATCATTTATGTGATAATACGATTCACCTCTTCACACTCTAATATAACCTTTGATACACCCAGTGTTAAATACAGACTACCATTCTTGAAACTATTGACACACAAATACCAGTTACTACATAGGCACTCACTGATTCCTAGGTCTACACACACATCAACCCATTCACCCATACAATCACTCATACATACAGTCACTCATCAATGCAACACTATCATATGCACTCATACACCTATGCAGACACTCACACACTGCCACTCATCCATGGAGTTACTCACACACCTAGTCAGTCATGTAAAGAATCAATCACACTTCCATTTCCTCATCTATATAGTTATACACATAACACCTTACTTATTCAAACATATACTAACACATAGTTACTCTCTTATACAATCACTGATACAAGTACACATTGATCTGCACAGATTCACACACCTCCCAGCCAGCCACACACACACTCAGTCTCCCATACAAATACATGGGCAACCAATCAATAACCCATATAGCCACTCATATAGCTACTGAACAACACATGCAGCAGCTTACACAACAACAGACATACTGATGCACACATTCACACAGCTTAGTCACTAACCTATGCATTCAGTAAGACACATTTAATCACTCCTACAGTCAGTCACGCACCTACTAAATCCTTCATCCAGACACTTATACATGCACTCATTCTTCAATATGTAAAACATATTTAAACTTTCCAGAAAAACAGTCACTGGATGATGTCATCGGTGATATCATCAGTGATGTCATCAGTGATGTCAAATGAGATGTCATCAGTGATGTCATCAGAGATGTCATCAGTGATTTCATCAGTTATGTCACTGACCATGTCATGAATGATGTAATATGTGACATCATCAGCAGTGGATTGCGGGTGCGCCATATATAGTTAGTTCATCTAACTATATAGGAGCAATTTCAGTGGTTTTTTATATGTTAATTCCTAACTATATAAGGCCTGAAACCTATGGTTTTTTCAGTGAATTTTCAAGGTTTTTTAAATGCTAATTCCTAACTATATAAGGCCTAAAACCTATGGTTTTTTCAGTGAATTTCAAAGGTTTTTTAAATGTTAATTCCTAACTACATAAGGCCTAAAACCTATGGTTTTTTCAGTGAATATATATATATATATATATATATATATATATATATATATATATATATATATGAGTTTAGAAAACTGGTATAGTCCTATATGTAGAAACCAGAGTCGAGGCCCAAATTGTGTTTTCAGTGCTCAAGGTTTAATTGGCAAAAAAAGTATACAGCCCCAACGCGTTTCGAGGTAAGCCTACCTCTTGGTCACGGGCTACCTCGAAACGCGTTGGGGCTGTATACTTTTTTTGCCAATTAAACCTTGAGCACTGAAAACACAATTTGGGCCTCGACTCTGGTTTCTACATATAGGACTATACCAGTTTTCTAAACTCATTTGAAGGATCGGCGATCCTGTCGAGCGCCCGCCGTGCAAGCGGCAGAAGCACGCCATCTGTTCGTGTTATATATATATATATATATATATATATATATATATATATATATATATATATATATATATATATATATATTCAACCAAATTCTCTTCCAGTAAAGAAAAGAAGTCCGGGCCACTTGGAGATGCAAAGCGTGTTTATTACAACGGCTTTCTCGACGCGTTTTGCAGGTGAAACCTGCTTTTTCACGAGAACGAACCAACTAAGGGGTGTGCAATATATACAGTCACATGGTATTAGTGTCATACCAAGGCAATGGAAGACAGACTTGTCGGTATACCTGCGGGCTGTGTTCAAATAAATAGAACAAATAAAAAGTTTTGGACCATTTTCAGAACATGACTGGTAAGTGGAATTCATTGTGCAAATATTTACAGAACGTTTCAAAAACAGGTAATTCTATCAAATGTAGTGCGCAATTCATACGATTTGAGAAACAATTCTGTAATGCCAACGCTAAATACATTGTGCAAATCATACGATATAGGGCGTTTTAAGTAACATGATTTGTAAATATATCAACCCTAGTGCGCAGTTCATATGATTTAAGGGAATTTAGCCCAAGTGGGCACAATACTGTACTGTACTACCAGCTTTATTTCACCGTCCAACCAAAACAATCAAGTCCGTATGTACCTTGCATAGATAGCGTTACAGGCAAATGCAAAATTAAAGTTCACAGTATGCATTTAAAGGCACAATACCACCGTTGGACTGCAAGCTGGGTCGAATAACAGAAAACAAGGGGTAATTCACTCCCGAATTGTATCCAATGTTACCACCGCCTGGATGAGGCAAGCACTATGTATTTAAGCCCCAGTGGGCACTAGTTGAATAAAAAAACTACTGTCGCCGGGTAGTCCAGTCACACAGTTCTGTCATACGTGCAGGTGCTCAAAAGTATCGAACAGATTCCCATATAAGGTCACCACCAAGTTCTGTGAACATAAAAAACAGTGAGTGACTATAATGCACATGTGAACAATTCAGTGATTAAAATAATACTTTAAAAAACGGCAAATATATACATACAGTCAATCTAGGTTACTACCCCAAATGTACACTAAGTTCTTCATGTAAATTGTGGCCACCAGGTTGTGTTGTCCTATATTTGATGATGAGTCTTGATTCAAGTCTCCTCATCTCCTTAATCCTGTCTGCTCCTCTTTCCCTAATGGGCACTGATTCAAGTACACAGAAGGAAAGCATGTTAGCATTTCCTTTGTGGTGTGCTGCAAAATGTCTAGCAATAGGATATTGCTTGTCCCCATTAGTGATTGCTCGCATATGCTCAAGCACTCTTTTCTTGGCGGGATGTTTGGTACTACCAATATAATATAACTGGCAGGGACATTTCAAGGCATATATTACATGGTCAGTCAGACATGTAACGTGTTTGGTGATTTTGAACTTCTCTGTATCTTTTGAGAGTTGAACTTCTTTTGTGTTTTTACTATTGCGGCAGGCTTTACACCTGCCACAAACGTAAAAACCTTGCACAGGGTTTCTTTGTTTCACGGTTTTGGTTAAGAGGGTAGAGCAGAGAAGATCTTTTAGAGACTTTGGTCTTCTAAAGGTCCACTGTGGGTGTTCTGAGATTTCAGGTGCTAAGTCTTTGTCTAGTTTGAGAACATTCCAATATTTGTTCAAAGCTTTTCTCACTTCCCTAGATTCAGAGTGGTAGTCAGTTATGAATCTGCTGATGGTGCTGGATATAGGTTGACGTTCCTTCTCTTTTGGTTTGAGTAGGCTCAGTCTTTCTCTTTCTTTTACCTTGGTAAGGGCATTGGATATGCATTTACGAGTATAGCCTCTTTGTTTGAAGCTTTCACTCATAATGAGTGTCTCTTTGTTATAGTCAGCCTCGTTAGAACAATTGCGTTTGGCTCTCAGAAATTCTCCCATTGGAATGGAATTAATGAGATTGGCTGGGTGACAGCTAGAAGCGTGCAGCAAGCTGTTGCCCGCTGTGCTTTTTCTAAATAGAGTAGTGGTCAAAACGTTGTTTTTATTCTCAACCTTGACATCCAGAAATTCAATAAATGTTGAACTAATGTGGCACGTGAAGGTGAGATTAAAATCGTTGGTGTTGAGGCCTCTGACAAAATCCAATGCCTCATGTTCGCTCCCGCTCCAGACAATAAAAATATCGTCAATGTAGCGGAGCCAACTGACACTTTTTGTAAGGTATGTCTGGGATTGGTGGACCACTTTCTCCTCCCACAATCCCAAGTAAAGACAAGCAAAACTGGGCGCAAAACAAGTCCCCATCGCGGTCCCCAGTAGCTGATGGTAGGTGGTATCATTAAAGAGAAAGAAATTCTTGGTAAGGCATGAATATGCCATATCAAGACGCATTTCAGTATGAAGGAGATAAGCGATGGAACATGCTTTCAAAAAGTGTCTGCAGGCCTCAATGCCCTGTTGGTGGGGGATACAGGTATAAAGGCTATTGACATCTAAGGTCATAAATAGCCAATTGGGATCCCACAACATGTTGTTGATTTTCTGTAATAAGTCACCGGAATCCCTCAAGTAAGAGGGCAAATTTTGTACCAGCGGCTGCAGGAAAAAATCAACATACCTGGAGGTATTTTCCCAACAACTCCCTCCGGAGGATACGATGGGTCTCCTCGGAGGATCAGTCATGCTCTTATGCACTTTAGGTAGTAGATAGAGGGCGGGTATTTCGGGGTTTCTATTGAGGATAAAATTATATTCATCCCGGCTGATAAGCCCACTCTCCCTCCAACCATTAAGTTGTTCAGTATATCTAGAAACACTCATATTGTAAGCGGCCTTGTTGCTTTTTTCATATTTCGTGCAATCGTTAAGCTGGGATAAGCCTTCGTTAATGTACAGATTGCGGGGCAATACCACCATGTTCCCCCCTTTATCCGATTTTTTAATGACAATACTTTTATCACTACTCAAGGTCTTGATAGCTTTGAATTGTGCATTTGTTAAATTACATTTCACAAAGTTCTTACGCCTAGAAAGTTTGTCAAATTCATTCACCATTGCCTTTTCAAAGATATCTATGGGTTCATTCACAATCTGTGGTAAAAAGACTGATTTAGGTCTGAAACCACTCTGACAATTAAAATCAATATCAACATCATCATGGATTAGTTTGAGCATGGGATTGTCAAGTGCATTTAAGTCACCCTCCAGTTCATGCAGCAGATGTAAAGTTTCAACATCTGCTCCTGTGATGCTGGTGGGTATTTGTGCCAGCTCGCGAGTTAGGTTTGGTCGCATGCCATTTCTTTAAACGCAGCTTTCTGGTAAAGTAAAAGAGATCAATACGACTTTGGGTATAGTCAAAAGAGGAAGTGAGGCAAAAGGATAATCCAAGGGACAATACCTCTTTTTCGGCCGTGTCCAATTCTCTGGTCGATAGGTTGATTATCGTCTGTGAATCCATTATTTACCTTTCCTCTGGCCCCTCGTCCTGGATCTCACCGGGCTTGAAATGCTGCTGATGTTCATTGAGCTGGTTTATCCGGCGCCTCTCCCGCCTTGACCTCGTCCTTTTGTTCCTCCTGCATTGGGTTTGTTTTGCCCGGTCAATCTTCCTTGGGCCACCATCGCGAATTCCATTAAAATTGTGTCTTTTGGGCTCATGAGCTCTGGGTTCTGTGCTCTATGTGCGCTGGTTCCCGCTGGACCAGTAGTTTGTTCCCCCGGATCTCTGGGAACACTCGCAGCTGTTGCAGTTGTCCCTCCCGTAAAAGGGGGTGGTGTTGGTTCAGGTAGAATAGTGGTTGTTCGCAGATGGTCATATCTTTTAGCGAATGTTAATACTTGGCCGCTCTCAGAGTCGTTGCGGTCTCTTGTAAATTTACTTTCTTTTTTGTCTCGTATCTCTTTCTCGAGTTTTTCTAACTTGGCATCATATTTAGCCATTCCGCTCTCAAAGTCCTTTTCATTTTCATAGAGACCTTTCAGTTGGTTCGTAATGGCTTCAATTTCCTCAGCCAATTTATCACAGTGTTTGCTGGCATACTTCACGAGAATTTTAAGTATTCTCATTGAACATTCATGACTGTTCCCCGCCCATTCTTCCACCATGTCTGGGTCAGGGTCTGCGAAAGTCAGGATTGTGTAAATCCGCAATCCCCTAGGTACCCTATTTACATCGATATATTTTTGAAGTGTGGTGGCTTCCCACCACTTATTTTTCTCAGTCACCAAAAGTTTCCACAGGGTATTCCAAAGACTTTGTTTATTTGGGCCACTACTCTTCTGATTAACATTCTCAGAAGAGTTATTAGTTGTTGGAGATCCGAGGTCAGTAAACAAACGATTGGCTGCTTCATATCGCCGTTGGTTCCTGCTAAATGCCATTGTGGATTAAAGTTGGAAATCGTGCGGGGAATGTTGACACCCGCCCGCTTAACTCTCGTGATTACACTAACACAAAGGTATGCGTTACGTGTATCAAGCCACTTGCCTTTTAAACTGTATGCGCTGTAGTCTGTGCTCGTGACATACTTTAGCTCGCCATGATTCACCTTTTTAATTCATTTTCGCCAACACGTTTCAGGGCTCTGCTGCCCCGTCTTCCTGGGCAGCTTACAAGCAATACTGAGGCTTGCAATTAAGTTTTTCCTCTGTTTATTAACATCACATGACCCTGCAGCTGCCCCTCCCATCTTGTGCTGCTGCAGTGTTTGATGGGACATGCATTCACCAAATTGCAAACATAAAAATATCCTTTGAGTAATTTCAGTAATTGTTTGTTAATTTCAAAGCACATTACATTCCTTTAGTAGGATGATGACCCTCTTGGCGCGCTGTTTTGGGGCGATGTGCTGACGGTGAAGAACAGTTCCTCTTCCTTGCCTCTCCTTGTTCGAGATGGTGCCCCATCTACGGCAGGGACCGGCCGTGCATAAACATAAACCACAAATGTCCGAAGCTTTTGATAGGACACACAACATCACCCCAGCCATCGGGCATAATTTAGCTCGCCATGATTCACCTTTTTAATTCATTTTCGCCGACGCGTTTCAGTGCTCTGCGGCCCCTTCTTCCTAGGCAGCTTACAAGCAATACTGAGGCTTGCAATTAACTTTTTCCTCGGTTTATTAACATCACATGACCCTGCAGCTGCCCCTCCCATCTTGTGCTGCTGCAGTGTTTGATGTAACATGTATTCACCAAATTGCAAGCAAAAAAATATCCTTTGAGTAAGTTCAGTAATTGTTTGTTAATTTCAAAGCACATTACATTCCTTTAGTAGGATGATGACCCTCTTGGCGCGCAGTTTTGGGGCGATGTGCTGACGGCGAAGAACAGTTCCTCTCCCTTGCCTCTCCTTGTTCGAGCCCTGAAACGCGTCGGCGAAAATGAATTAAAAAGGTGAATCATGGCGAGCTAAAGAATGCCTGTCTGCTCTCCTGCGTGATCAGGTACACTGCACCTGCATGGGTGTGGCCACTTCCTGGTTGTGGGGTGGGGTCGATGCACAGGATTGGTCTATTGCTCTGTTGGTTGGCTGAGGGGCGGGATGGAGGCACGTGATTGGTTGATACTTCAACTGCCTGATATTTTGTATCCCCGACTCGGTATTTACCGATTCGGTATTTACCGATTCGGTAAATACCGATTCGGTAGTTTCAATGCATTCCTATGGGCCTCCGGGCCCATAGGATTGCATGTGAGTTACCGATTCAGTATTTGCCGTATCGGTAAATACCGAGACAAGGTTACCGAATTTTACCGATTCGGTATTATTTACCGATTTTTTACCTACATCTCGTTTCACTTTTCTAAAATACCGATTCGGTAAAAATCGGTATTTTAGAGTCGGTAAAAATGTGATACCTACATCTGGCCCCTAGTGACTCCTGTTCTAGAAGGCTCAACTGTAGTAGATATTCCACTATTGCTTCAGGGAAATAAGTTGCAATCAGTTCTTCCATCGCAATAGGTAGACTTTCTGTACTTGGACCACATCCAGTCACAGTCGGGTCTCTTCGATGTGATACCAACCTCTCCTTAGCTTGTTATCTGAGGTCATAGCACCTCTTCCTCAATTCTGGACTATAGTTTGTGACTCCAACCGCATTTATTCAATCCCTGATTTTAGTGCAAATAAACATTTTAGTAAACTCTGGGAAACTGAATGAGGCTTTTTCAAATAGCTTCTCCTTTTCCGCCATGCACTCCCCAAATAAGATTTCAAGTTCAGCATCACTGAACTTTCACTTTCTTTTTCTGCTGGGATACTGCAAACTTTCCTGGCATTCCATTTTCCTATGCAAGTTGGAAGTGAAACACCTACTAAAAAAACTCCTTGCTCGTCTGCTGCATACTCAAGCCCTCTGCCTTTTCACATCCTTGATTGCTGATGTCATCATCAATAGACAGGTCCACATTTGAAATGTGACTGCTATTCGCAATTTGCAATTCGGTTTTAAGAGTTCCTTGTAATCACATTAAATTGTTTTCAGTGGAGGATATGGTTTTATACATTATAAACAGGGCTCCTGGTTTTGTGTTTTTTTTTTTACATTTCATGGTATTTATCTATTTAACATTACTGTCTATATTTATCCATATTTATGTTTTGGTCAATTTATCTGTATTTATCACATTTATTTTTGTTGCAAGCAAAAGAAGATGGTGCAGCTAGTGTTTTTTCACATGCATTTAAATAGACAATGTACACGAGCACTCTGTTAGAGGGCAAATATACATTTGTATATACACCAAATTAGTAAACACAATACATTTATCTGAACACTTTGCAATCAACGCTTCAGATCTAAACTAACATCACTTGCTGTCCCAAAACGTCTTGCTTCCCTCAAACGAGCTTCAGTGGTGCTAGTTCAACCTAACCTTCAGGGTGCAGAGTCCAGAAGGGCTACATAGACTGCAAGGACAGCCTTCAAGTCTTTTACAAAAATAAAGCAAACCTGCAAGTGTCCAAGTAGCCCTGCAAAAATAAACTGGTGGAAACATTTCTCTTTAGGTCAAAAGGGTGAGAAGCACAGCTTTAAATTCCTATCAGCTTGCAAGGTACCATCACATTTGAATGTGCCTTAATTACTCTCATTGTATTCTCTGCTGACCATTTGAATGTGCCTTAATTATTCCCATTGTATTCTCTGCTGACCGGGGGAAGGAGGGACTACTGCAGCCTGTACCAAAGTGATGCTGGAACCAAAAGAATTGCATGCATTGAACTGGAATTTTATACACAGGCAGACTTTGATGCCTTTCACCCCAACACAACTTTTATAGGTCATAAAGCTGTGCGTGTCACTCTTTCTGCCATATATCAACACCAAAAAAAATGTAGCCATTTAGTTTCACAAATACCTCTTTACTGCATGCACAAAACATTACACACATAGACTGCTTTTGACTTTTAAAAAAAGCACAGGTTTCCTAGGAAACGCATATCAGCTCTCAGCATAAAAATAATAGAATACCATTTCGTGTAATGCTAAGACTGTTGTTTCCCCAGCCCTTCTAACGTCCTTGAAATTATCTTCATTCATGCCCTCCCTCACTAGCCACACTGATTTCAGTCAGGTGCTGGTGTGCAGAGCATCCAAAAACTATTCTTGAAACATATTTTTGTAATTTCTATTTATAAATGCAGACAAAGGAAAAAATGTTTTTCTGTGTGTATTTATATGAAAAAATCAGTTTAAACGGAAAACTAGGAGCCTTCATATAAACGAGAAAACATATATCACAAATCGTTGTCATTCCCATTTTACGATTTCTTAATTGTGACTTTAATGCATGAGTGCCCATATTCTTACATGTGTTTGGGTAATTCTGGCTACCAGTAATGTTGTTGAAGTAATGAAACTTTGGCCCCCATTCCAAAAAGCCCAGATGCCAAACCTTCATGGGCTGCCTTAATTAAATCTAATCAGGCAGTTTGTACGGTATCACTCTATCTTTCACTCCAGGTAAGCACCGCATCGGGGAGTTTTCTGAACTAAGGGAGTAGGAGTATTTACGTGTAAACCTTTCAGAAGGTGCTTCACCCTTTGAGGTAGCCTCAATGGCAGCCAGTATGCCTTTATTGATTCTCGTTTGAGATCGGATCATAACAACTATCTTTACAGTCTGCACAATGGCTTTGCCCATTACGTTAGCTGCAAAGTTCCCTAAAGCATGAATCCAACATGCTGGCATCCTAATGTGTGTCTCACATGGACAAGTGGAAGGGCACCTTTGAAGATAGCAACTTTTCCCTAGTGAAGTTTTCCCTTTTGAATCTTTGAATCCATTCATTCTCTAATGTGGTAAATCCACATTGTAAGCCTGCCCACTGATGGGCACGTCAGACATTATTAATGTGGGAACTCCTCACTCAGTCTTCTTATGTGCAGACAACAAGACATTTATTTCTGCAGTGTGTATGTTGCTGTCAGCTAGAGTTTGTGTGTAGGTGCATATTGGTTTAAATCTACTATTTTTAAATATTCTCTGCACCACTGCACAGACTGCTGAATATTTCTGTTTTGTTTGTATATTTATATAGCTCAATGTTGTATAATTTTCAGTGGGTAGCATTTATGGAGTTATAGGTAACTTTTGCTCATATTGAAGAAATTATTGCGTTCTCACTGTAGAATCATTTTGAAACTGTACACCCACTGTATTTAAGATTGATGCCCATTGAATCCACCTAGGGTGTAGTCCTTAAGCATCTGGAATGCTGCATTTGTTGAAAGCCTGGAGGGCAGGCACAGGAGAAAAAACAATGATTTATTTTTTCTGTGCCAAAATATGCTCTTTTAAATAGCTGTTTGTACAGCTGCAAGAATTTTCTCAGGGGATGGAAAACATGATTATGCATTTGAGTATAAGTGGTATTTGTATTCTATCCTACATCTTGCTGAAATTGGTCTGACAAAACTTTTTTTTGAACATGTGGGTACCATGTATCTTCAGACTCATGGCACCTTTATGGGCAGCGTTTTCGCGCCAAGCTTGACAGGCCTATATGTTGGTGCCTTTGAGCATTTAGTCATCTACGATAACGCTTGCACTTGGAGGCCTCATTTGAGGCTGTGGCGTCGTTACATTGATGACGTCCTAGTCAAATTCACATTCAAAAAGCTTTAATTCGATATACAAAGTAATATCATAAAGGCAAGCATTGTTAAGAACAAATGTAAGTCACAAAGTGCCAGTGCGTTTCCATCATGGGTACACCATGTATTTTAAAAACAGGGGTATGATCACAAAGTGGCAAGTGCATTTAAAAAAACAGGGAAGTAACAATAGAACAACAAGCAAAAAAGTCATGTACATTAAAATCTAATAGATTAAAACGGTCTAAGATACATAAATACATATGATATGTTACATCAAGTTCCTAAACTTTACCAAAAGTTTCACAAATTTAGCTAGGGTGTGGACCACTTCCATATTTTCTAGTCGTTGTAGTCTAAGGAAAGCGTTTCTACAAGACCGGAGGCCCCACTCCTTAAAAATTGGTTTAAGTAGGATCTTTCTTGGAACCTCATAAAATGTACAAAATAAAATACAGTGCATATTAGTTTGGGGGGTGAGATCATCACAGGGGCTAGGTGGTAAATCTCTCGACCAATCATTACAGGCTGGGAAAGTAATTAAGCGATTAAAAGATCCCAGTCTAAACCTAGAGAGAAGCATTCTAATGTAACAATTAAGATAACTTGCAAGGTACAATTGGAGTCCCGGTTCTATGGTGATTTGCTGATAAGCTAAAACAGTTTTTCCGTGGACCATCTTTTATTCGCTAGATGGTCCATTGCCAATTTACGCAGGACTTTCCTCGGCATCGCTTCCATACTAGATGGACTTGGGATGACCAATCTCGGTCAACATTGCTTCCACAAAGGACAGCCATTTAATTTGCCTTATACCATGAAGGTTTAGGCAGTCAGAAATTATATTACGATTAAAGGCTGTCTCGGGAGTAACCCACAACTTATGCCATAGCAGGATAGGCTCAATCATAATATCGGAGATATAGGGGAGACCCAGTTCTATATGCACAAAGTAACTAGCTGAGGATTTAGGTACCCCCAGGAGGTATCTGAGAAAACAATTTTCGGATTGCTGAATTGATATGGGAGTATCAATCCCCCAGATACCAGAGCCATAAGTGGCCGTGGATACACATTTAGCCTTATATATTACAATCAACTCCTTGACGGGTCTACCCCCAATTTTGGCTGCAAAATTCTGCAAAGCACCAATCGCCCTAGAGAATGCTAATTTTATAGCTTTAATTGCTGTATGCCAGGAGCACTTCCTGTCAAAAGAAATCCCAAGATAGGGGAATTGGTCTGTAGTCTCTATACTTCTACCCTCAAGGAAAATGGGACAAGGTGCTTTCTTTGTTCCACGTCCACAGGACATGGAAAAGGTTTTTGATATATTAACCTTAAGTCCCTTTTCCCTCATAAAAAGTGTAAACTTTGAGACAGCCCCTTGTAAGCCCAGCCTGGTTTGCGACATGATGGCAGCTTCGTCCGCATACAAGAGGATGGGGACGGGATGGCACCGGACTGAGGGGTAATCATACTGAAAACCCTTAAGGTGGTCGCCAATAGAGTTAATATAGAGGGAGAAGAGTAGGGGCGCTAAGATGCACCCCTGTCTCACCCCCTTCTTGATGGAGAATCTTGACGAGCACTCCCCTCGTTGTCCAAAGCGCACCCTCGCCCCAGCATCCCTGGATAATTCCTTAATAAAGTTAAGAATTGAAGATTCCATACCCAGGTCTTCAAGTGTGGACCATAACTGGTTATGGTCAACACAGTCGAAGGCTGAACTTAAATCAATAAAAGTAATAAAAAGGTTCCCTTTCTTAGCTTGAGTATACTTAGAAATTAAAAAGTACAAATTTAGACTCTGCTCAACTGTTCCCATACCGGGGTGAAAGCCATATTGAAAGATAGATAAAATGTTACCTTCCTCAGTCCATTGTTGCACACGCTTTAAAATAATGCGGCCAGCTACCTTCATTAAGGCGTCAAGAAGGGAAATCGGACGATAGTAAGATGGATCATGCCTGTCCCCCTTTTTAAATATAGGAACAACTATCGCCTCTGACCACATTGCAATAAGTCCATGGGTGTTAGCGCAATTCATCACAATGGTTAGTAATGGGGCCCAGAGATGAATTTCAGCTTTAAAAACATCAACAGGTATCGCATCCGGGCCCGGTGCCTTGCCTGGAGGGCTATCCCTTATAGCCAGAGTAACCTCCTCACAAGTAAAAACAATATCCAAGGGGAGGGTTCCCAGGCAAGATCTACTATTTTCGCAAGGTGTGATAAGAGCAGGGGGAGATAATTGGATGGGGAGTGAAATATCATACAGATTTTGGAAATGGGCTACCCAAGTATCCCCATTTATAGCTATATCTATTGGCTCTGAATTTTTGTTCCGGACAGAGGGGGCATTTACAGCCTTACAAAAGGTTGTTGGATCCCTATTTTCAGAGGCAGATATTAATGCTTGCCAGGCCTCATGCTTCAGGGTTTTCTCCCTAATCATAATTGCACAGCGATACAGGTGTCTGGCCTGTCGGACCTCGCATGGGGATCTAGGTGTGGCGTGTAAGGCCAGTTTTTAGGGATTTTAACACAGATGTACAGTTCATATCAAACCACCCTTAGGTTTGACGAGGCCTTGTCATTTAGGCAACAAGCAGGTGCTGTGGCAGGGTCCTGCTTTAGCATAATCAAAGGCCTCAGAAGATTCTTTGACCTTCTCCCGTTGACAGCCAGAAAGACGGTGGCGGTGGCTCTTATTACATCTCGTCTGGACTACTGCAACAGTCTATATGCAGGCTCTAGTAAAGCAGTACTGCATCGACGGCAGATGGTCCAGAATGCCACCGCCCGCCTCGTACTGAGATGGCCCAGGAAGTCGTCTGCATCAGCAGCACTTAAGATCTTGCACTGACTGCCCATCTATAAAAGGGTGTTATTCAAAATCCTAGTAATCACCTTTAGGTCCTACCACCAGCTGGGTCCAACCTACCTGTCAAAAAGGTTCAGAAGATATGTGCCCTCCCACTCACTCAGATCTTGCAACCTGATCCTGCTGGTGACTCCCAAATTCAGACTAGCCACAAAAGGAGGAAAGTCCCTTGGAATGCTGGGTGCCAGGGCCTGGAATAAACTACCACTCCAATTGCGCCAGATCCCGTCAGAGAGCCTTTTTCGAAAGGCTCTAAAGACATGGATTTTTAAACTCACAGACACAGCATGCTTAGCCCTAGTCTAACCCCAATCCCTAGAGATACCAGATACTGTCTTACCGGTGCCTCACTAGCTCCCCGGCCATACAGCTTTTAGGCACGGGTGGTTAGCGCCAAGATGCTCCGTGCAGTGTAAGTCGCGCTTTACAAAAATAAAATTACATTACATTATTAGGGCCTGACCTGAACTGACGGCAGAGTAGCTGTTTTAAGGATGCTTGTATCCTTGAAAAAGAATTTTAGAGGATCTTCCAAGGGGGATAAACAGGTATCAATCTCTTCCTTTCTTGTCCTGGTCATATGGAAGGTGGACAAACCATCAGTGGACTGATTTTTGGAATGGCTGAATGGTATTAATCCGCTGCTGCATTTTACTTCTACTACCACCAAGACTAGCCTCCGGTTTCTGGACTTGGTCATTGAACCCCGAGGGGGCCTATTACACACAAAAGTGTATCATAAACCCACAGACAAAAATGCACTATTAGCTTTCAATAGCTTTCACCCAAGGTCGATGCAGGAGAATTTACCTGCTGGGCAGTTCTTCCCCATACGACGGAATTGTTCGGAACATAGTGATTTCACAGAGGAGGCATCCCTTCTGTCTAAAAACTACATGAAAGAGGTTATCCAACCAGGATAATCAAACGTGCTAAGAAGAGAGCATCTAATGTAGCCCGGGATTCTTTATTGACAAAAACAAGAAGAACAGAGGTTAATAAACCCGTGTTTGTATCGACATTTAATACATTCTCCCAACAAATAAGACGGACAGTACTTCGGAATTGGAAGATTCTTAACTCTGGCAGTTTGGCCATGGAAAAACCGTTGTTTTCATTCAGACGTAGCCAGAACCTCAAGTATTTACTGATCCATATCAGAACCAGGGTACGACGCACATTGGGGGGAAAGGCCACCATCACTGGTCTACCAGCTGTTGTCGAGCATTTTAGATGCGGATCTTGTAGTGTGTGCCACCTCACTACTAACACCAAATGTATTGACCTGGGTCTACCTACTCCCTGGGAACAAAGAGGACACACCAATTGTAATTCTCTACTTGATCACATGCCCATGTGCTAAACAATATGTGGGGATGACTAACAGGAAGGTGAGGACCGTTAGCATTTAAAAAACCCTACAAATTCACTGAAAAAAACATAGGCTTCAGGCCTGTTATAGTTACAAATTAGTATTTAAAAAACGTTAGAAATTCACTGAAAAAACCATAGGTTTCAGAGACCTTACAGTTAGAAATTAGCATTTATAAAAACATAGAAATTAACTGAAAAAACTATAGGCTTCAGGGACGTTATAGTTAGTTGGACATTTCACTCATACAAAACCAGAGAAATTTGGCTCTTATAGTTTTTAGAGCTAATTATAACTCGCGTCCCCGCAATGCACTGCTGATGACGTCACATATTACATCATTCATGACATGGTCAGTGACATCACTGATGACATCACTGATGACATCTCAAATGCATTCACAGATTACATCATCCATGTGATAATCTGATGCACCTCCTCATTCCCTAATATAACCTTTGATACACCCACTCTAAAATACAGGCTACCATTTTCGAAACCATAGACACACCAATACGAGTTAGTATATACCCACTCACTAATTCCTAGGTCTACACACACACATCCACTCATTCACCCAAACAGTCACTTATAAATGCAGTCAACCATCAATATGGCACTATCATATGCACTCACATATCTATACAGACACTCACACACCGCCACTCATCCATAGAGTTACTCAAACACCTAGTCAGTCATGCAAAGAATCAATCATACTCCCTTTTACTCACCTATACAGTTATACACAGACCACCTCACTTATTCAAACATATACTAACACATACTTACACTATTATACAATAACTAACACAAGTGCACACTCATCCTTCCAGGTACTCTTGCAATCACTCACTCTGACATATAGTCATATATATACTCCAACAGTCACATATACTCCCTTTCTCATACGTAGTTACTCAAACATGTACAACCAAGACATCCATTAAATCACCAACACAGATATGCACACAGCCCTTCACTGATGCACTCTTGAACCCATACACCGAATGAATTACCCACTCACACATCTATGCACAGAGTCACACACCCCCACCCACCCACACCAAACAATAACCCATACAGACATTCATGTAGCTTCTCAAAAGTGCATGTGGCTGCTTACACACCAACTAAGAAACTGACACAGACATTTACACAGTTTACTCACTAACCCATGCATTCAGTAAGATACACTTAATCAGTCACTTATACAATCAGTCACACATCTACTAAATCATCCATTCACACAGTCATACACCCACTCATTCTTCAATGCACCTTGGCATATATATAAAACATATTTACACTTTATAGAAACAGTCACTGGATGATGTCACCAGTGATGTCATCAGTGATGTCACTGACCATGTCATGAATGATGTAATATGTGACGTCATAAGCTGTTATAGTTAGCTGAACCAACGAGTGAAATGTCCAACTAACTATAACGTGCCTGAAACCTATGGTTTTTTTCAGTGAATATATATGAACAGTTGACAAAGGCGCGAAGCCGAAATGCGTCCTGTTTTTTGAATGATTTCTGAATCACAATAATAAAAAACTGAATGAACTTTGAGCCAAAGAGTGCGATCCATCCTTTCACGGCTGTGAGAGAAAAATCGAGCCTATATATATATATATATATATATATATATATATATATATATATATATATATATATATATATATATATATATATATATATATATATATATATATACTACCTACTGGCGGTCGCCAGTAGGTATATATAGTTAGGACCTAGTTTCCATAGGAAATCCGCAACATTCTATTGGGAATAACTTTGGCGCTGATTATTGAATGTACGGGATTTTCTCAAAGAAGATGGCCCGTTACGCTCCGCTCCATCCCTGAAAGTTTCGGGGGGATTCGTGAAGCGGGGGCCGAGAAAAAAGGGGGGTCCCAAAACGTGTTTTCCACCATGCAATTTTCCATTGGACAATTAGACACGGCTACAGCCCGAACCGATGAACGGAATTACACCAAACTTGGCAAAATGGTAGGGCCTGGTATGCAGTACTCCATTGTGGTAAAATAGTGTAAATCCCTCCAGTAGTTGTTGAGAAAATCGGATTTAAAAAATATATATATCTATAGGCATTGCACCGTGCGCGCACCATAAGCATACTGTACTCTGTACCTTCCCGAGTATGTGCTGCATGCTGATTGGCTGCCACTGTCTGTCAACACTCCAAAACAGAAATTTCTGGCAGCCATCTTGTGCCTCGGTAGACTGAGGCACAGGAAAGCAGAAAAACAAACGTGTAGAACTCAAAAAGGGGGCAGGGTAGAAGTACCCTGACCCCCTAGGTCTGCTCAGGGGGTCCCACAAGGACCCCGGAGGCCCCAATTTTTTTTTATTATTGAAAATCGCGGGGTGCGCACACCGTACTCGTACCTAAGCGGAGGTAGGTGTACAGTGCGCGTACGGTGCGTGCACCCCGCGATTTAAAAATAAACACATATTTTTTTGGGCCTGGGCGTTCCTTGTGGGACCCTCTAAGCAGACCTAGGGGGTCAGGGTGCTTTTACCCTGCCCCCTTTGCGTGTTTTGCACCTTTGTTTCACTGCTTTCTTGTGCCTTGGTTCTACCGAGGCACAAGATGGCTGCCAACACTTCATGTTTTGGAGTGTTGACGGACAGTGGCAGCCAATCAGCATGCCTTTCACAGGAAAGCTGCAAAAAACACAGTTGATGGACAGAGTGCAGAACAATGTCTTACATTCACCCCAGTACAAAGATCTGGGCCTAAATCCATCGTTTTTTTGCACTCTACACCACCCTAGGTCAGACAATGGATATATGCAAATCAGCCTTGACCCTGTGCCTCATGGGAACAGCCCGAACTACCAAGCCATGTCTTTCCTAGACCGGAATCAAGCATCCAAGGACCGGTTTCTGGCTATCAGCCTTCTTCAGCCTGGATAGCTTGACTCCAGTGATGTGGAGAGCCTGAGACTCACGTCTGAGCATACCCAGCCCACTAGGGGTGAAAATTGCAAAAAACACAGTTGATGGACAGAATGCAGAACAATGTCTTACATTCACCCTAGTACAAAGATCTGGGCCTAAATCCATCGGTTTTTTTGCACTCCACACCACCCTAGGTCAGACAATGGCTATATGCAAATCAGCCTTGACCCTGTGCCTCATGGGAACAGTCCAGCCCGAACTACCAAGCCATGTCTTTCCTAGACCGGAATCAAGCATCAAAGGACTGGTTTCTGGCTATCAGCCTTTTTCAGCCTGCATAGCTTGACTCCAGTGATGTGGAGAGCCTGGGACTCACGTCTGAGCATACCCAGCCCACTCGGGGTGAAAATTGCAAAAAACACAGTTGATGGACAGAATGCAGAACAATGCATTACATTCACCCCAGTACAAAGATCTGGGCCTAAATCCATCGTTTTTTTGCACTCCACACCACCCTAGGTCAGACAATTGCTATATGCAAATCAGCCTTGACCCTGTGCCTCATGGGAACAGTCCAGCCCGAACTACCAAGCCATGTCTTTCCTAGACCGGAATCAAGCATCCAAGGACCGGTTTCTGGCTATCAGCCTTCTTCAGCCTGGATAGCTTGACTCCAGTGATGTGGAGAGCCTGGGACTCACGTCTTAGCATACCAGCCCACTCGGGGTGAAAACTATATAGGAGCAATTTTAATGGTTTTGTATGAGCGAAATGATCAGCTAACTATAACACCCCTAAAACTTATAGTTTTTTGAGTGAATTTCAAAGGTTTTTTAAATGCTAATTTCTAACTATATAAGGCCTGAAACCTATGGCTTTTTCAGTGAATTTGCAAGGTTTTTTAAATACTAATTCCTAACTATATAAGGCCTGAAACCTATGGTTTTTTCAGTGAATTTGCAAGATTTTTTAAATGCTAATTCCTAACTATATAAGGCCTGAAACCTATGGTTTTTTCAGTGAATATATATATATATATATATTTATATATATGTATATATATATATATATATATATTGTGAACTCACTCTCTCCTCCTAACGAAAAGAGTCTGACGCTGCTCCGGGGGTTCTTCAAGACGCTGCTTTATTTCTATTAAAACGCTGGCATTAAAAGTCTCTGGAAACGCAGGGCAGACGCGTTTCCGCCTTCAATGGCTTCATCAGTGCCCATTCCAGATAGTCTCTTGTTGTTAATGGGGGTCTGCACATGTGTTATTCAAATATATGACCACTCCCTGGTCATGTGTTCTTTGGCCCCTCCTTCACCTCACAGGTGCCGGCACTTCCTGTTCCTTTTACCACTCATCTGCATTCTGGTAAGTGAAGTCCTCCATAGGAGCCCATGCAGTGATGGATCTTCCTTAGACATCGTTTGATGCCCCAATCTTGGTTGGCTGGTGACCCTATGCCGGTGCAGTCGTGTGGAAGGTAAAGCCGTCCTTGGTCCCCCTTCTCAGGCAAATGTCTTTGCCTCCTTTCTCCCCATACTGGCGTGAGTTACCTCGTAGAAGTCTGACGCTTGGGGGGGCAACGCGTAACTGATTGGGTACAAACATCGTTTGCAGGTACAACGCATACCTCCAGATCGAGAGGGCGCATCATTAAACCAGCACCTGCTAGCTGGGAAACATTGTGAACTCACTCTCTCCTCCTAACGAAAAGAGTATGACGCTGCTCCGGGGGTTTTTCAAGACGCGGCTTTATTTCTATTAAAACGCTGGCATTAAAAGTCTCTGGAAACACAGGGCAGACCCGTTTCCGCCTTCAATGGCTTCATCAGTGCCCATTCCAGATAGTCTCTTGTTGTTAATGGGGGTCTGCGCATGTGTTATTCAAATATATGACCACTCCCTGGTCATATGTTCTTGGGCCCCTTTTTCACCTCACAGGTGCCGGCACTTCCCGTTCCTTTCACCACTCAGCTGCATTCTGGTAAGTGAAGTCCTCCATAGGAGCCCATGCAGTGATGGATCTTCCTTAGACATCGTTTGATGCCCCAATCTTGGTTGGCTGGTGACCTCACGCCGGTGCAGTCGTGTGGAAGGTAAAGCCGTCCTTGGTCCCCCTTCTCAGGCAAATGTCTTTGCCTCCTCTCTCCCCATACTGGCGTGAGTTACCTCGTGGAAGTCTGACACCTGGAGGGGCGACGCGTAACTGATTGGGTACAAACATCGTTTGCAGGTACAACGCGTAGCACCAGATCGAGAGGGCGCATCATTAAACCAGCACCTGCCAGCTGGGAAACATTGTTTATATTTATATTTATATTCAGGGTTCTAATTCTATCCTGCACAAACTTGCCTTTCATAGAATAATGCAATAGATAATAAACATTGTATTTACCACTTCTAGTGACTCCTGTGCTAGAAGTCTCACTGTAGTAGATATTCCACTATTGTTTCAGGGAGATAAGTTGCAATTAGTTCTTCCATCACAATAGGTAGACTTTCTGTACTTGGACCACATCCAGTCACAGTCGGGTCCCTTCGATGTGATACCAACCTCTCCTTAGCTTGTAATCTGAGGTCATAGCACCTCTTCCTCACTTCTGAAGTATGGTTTGTGACTCCAACCGCATTTATTCAATCCCTGATTTTAGTGCAAATAAACATTTTAGTAGACTCTGGGAAACTGAATGAGGCTTTTTCAAATAGCTTCTCCTTTTCCGCCATGCACTCCCCAAATAATATTTCAAGTTCAGCATCACTGAACTTTCACCATCTTTTTCTGCTGGGAAACTGCAAACTTTCCTGGCATTCCATTTTCCTATGCAAGTTGGAAGTGAAACACCTACTAAAAAACACCTTGCTCGTCTGCTGCATACTCAAGCCCTCTGCCTTTTCACCTCCTTGATTGCTGATGTAATCATCAATAGATAGGTCGACATTTGAAATGTGACTGCTATTAGCAATTTGCAATTCGGTTTTAAGAGTTCCTTGTAATCACATTAAATTGTTTTCACTGGAGGATATGGTTTTATACATTATAAACAGGGCTCCTGGTTTTGTTGTATTTTTTTAACATTTCATGTTATTTATCTATTTAACATTTCTGTCTATATTTATCCATATTTATGTTTTGGTCAATTTATCTGTATTTATCACATTTATTTTTGTTGCAAGCAAAAGAAGATGCTGCAGCTAGTGTTTTTTCACATGCATTTAAATAGACAATGTACATGAGCACTCTGTTGTTAGAGGGCAAATATACATTTATATATACACCAAATTAGGTAAACACAATACATTTATCTGAACACTTTGCAATCAACGCTTCAGATTTAAACTAACATTACTTGCTGTCCAAAAACTTTTGGCTTCCCTCAAACGAGCTTCAGTGGTGCTAGTTCAACCTAACCTTCAGGGTGAAGAGTCCAGTAGGGCTACATAGACTGCAAGGACAGCCTTCAAGTCTTTCCCAAAAATAAAGCAAACCTGCAAGTGTCCAAGTAGCACTGCAAAAATAAACTGGTGGAAACATTTCTCTTTAGGTCAAAAGGGTGAGAAGCACAGCTTTAAAATCCTATCAGCTTGCATGGTACCATCACATTTGAATGTGCCTCAATTACTCTCATTGTATTCTCTGCTGACCATTTGAATGTGCCTTAATTACTCCCATTGTATTCTCTGCTGACCGGGGGAATGAGGGACTACTGCAGCCTGTACCAAAGTGATGCTGGAACCAAAAGAATTGCATGCATTGAACTGGAATTTTATACACAGGCAGACTTTGATGCCTTTCACCCCAACACAACTTTTATAGGTCATAAAGCTGTGCCTGTCACTCTTTCTGCCATATATCAACACCAAAAAAAACTGTAGCCCTTTAGTTTCAAAAATACCTCTTTACTGCATGCACAAAACATTACACACATAGACTGCTTTTGACTTTTAAAAAAAGCACAGGTTTCCTAGGAAACGCATATCAGCTCTCAGCATAAAAATAATAGCATACCATTTCTTGTAATGCTAAGACTCTTGTTTCCCCAGCCCTTCTAACGTCCTTGAAATTATCTTCATTCATGCCCTCCCTCACTAGCCACACTGATTTCAGTCAGGTGCTGGTGTGCAGAGCATCCCAAAACTATTCTTGAAACATATTTTTCTATTTCTATTTATAAATGCAGACAAAGGAAAAAAAAAATCCTGTGTGTATTTATATGAAAAAATCAGTTTAAACGGAAAACTAGGAGCCTTCATATAAACGAGAAAACAAATTTCACAAATCGTTGTCTTTCCCATTTTACGATTTCTTAATTGTGACTGTAATGCATGAGGGCCCATAATCTTACATTTGTTTGGGTAATCCTGGCTACCAGTAATGTTGTTGAAGTAATGAAACTTTGGCCCCCATTCCAAAAAGTCCAGATGCCAAACCATCATGGGCTGCATTATTAAATCTAATCAGGCAGTTTGTACGGTATCAATCTATCTTTCACTCCAGGTAGGCAGGGCCGGACTGGCCGTAGCGGGCACCGGGCAATCCCCTTATGAGCCGCATAGGTGGGGGGCCGGTTTGGGGCCCCTGGGGGCCGTTTTTGTTACAGGGCCGTTTTTTCAGCATAGCTGCAAAATCGGCACTGCAACTAAATCTGCCGAAAACCGGCTCTGGCAAAGAGCTCGGCGGCACCCACAACCCCCCTGGGAGACCGGGGGCTGGCCGAGCACTGTGCCAGGGCCGGTTTTTGTTCCCAGTCTGGCCTTGCAGGTAGGCACCGCATCGTGGAGTTTTCTGAAGTAAGGGAGTAGGAGTATTTACGTGTACACCTTTCTGAAGGTGCTTCACCCTTTGAGGTAGCCTCAATGGCAGCCAGTATGCCTTTATTGATTCTCGTTTGAGATCGGATCATAAACAACTATCTTTACAGTCTGCACTATGGCTTTGCCTATTGCGCTAGCTGCAAAGTTCCCTATAGCATGAATCCAGCATGCTGGCATCCTAATGTGTGTCTCACATGGACAAGTGGAAAGGCACCTTTGAAGAAAGCAACTTTTCCCTAGAGAAGTTTATTTTTAGTTGGTTTCCCTTTTGAATCTTTGAATCCATTCATTCTCTAATGTGGTAAATCCACATTGTAAGCCTGCCCACAGATGGGCAAGTCAGACATTATTAATGTGGGAACTCCTCACTCAGTCTTCTTATGTGTAGACAACAAGACATTTATTTCTGCAATGTGTATGTTGCTGTCAGCTAGAGTTTGTGTGTAGGTCCATATTGGTTTAAATTTACCATTTTCAAATATTCTCTGCACCACTGCACATACTGCTGAATATATCTGTTTAGTTTGTATATTTATATAGCTCAATGTTGTATAGTTTTCAGTGGGTAGCATTTATGGAGTTATAGGCAACTTTTGCTCATATTGAAGAAATTATTGCGTTCTCACTGTAGAATCATATTGAAACTGCACACCCACTGCATTTAAATTGATGCCCATTGAATCCACCTATGGTGTAGTGCTGGAGCATCTGGAATGTCGGATTTGTTGAAAGCCTGGAGGGCAGGTACAGGAGAAAAACAATGATTTATTTTTTCTGCGCCAAAATATGCTCTTTTAAATAGCTGTTTGTACAGCTGCAAGAATTTTCTCAGTGGATGGAAAACATGATTATGTATTTGAGTATAAGTGGTATTTGTATTCTATCCTACATCTTGCTGAAATTGGTCTGACAACATTTTTTTTTGAACATGCGGGTACCATGTATCTTCAGACTCATGGCACCTCAATGGGCAGCGTTTTCGCGCCATGCTTGGCAGGCCTATATGTTGGTGCCTTTGAGTCATCTACGATAATGCTTGCCCTTGTGGGCCTCATTTGAGGCTGTGGCGTCGCTACATTTGATAACGTCCTAGTCATATGGAAGGTGGACAAACCATCAGTGGACTGATTTTTGGAATGGCTGAATGGTATTAATCCGCTGCTGCATTTTACTTCTACTACCACCAAGACTAGACTCCCGTTTCTGGACTTGGTCATTGAACCCAAAGGGGGCTTATTACACACAAAAGTGTATCATAAGCCCACAGACAAAAATGCACTATTAGCTTTTAATTGCTTTCACTCAAGGTCGATGCGGGAGAATTTACCTGTTGGGCAGTTCTTCCGCATACAACGGAATTGTTCGGAACGTAGCGATTTCACAGAAGAGGCATCCCTTCTGTCTAAAAAACTACATGAAAGAGGTTATCCAACCAGGATAATCAAACATGCTAAGAAGAGAGCATTTAATGTAGCCCCGGATTCTTTATTGACAAAAACAAGAAGAACAGAGGTTAATAAACCCGTGTTTGTATCGACATTTAGTACATCCTCCCAACAAATAAAATGGACAGTACTTAGGAATTGGAAGATTCTTAAATCTGGCAGTTTGGCCATGGAAAAACCGTTGTTTTCATTCAGACGTAGCCAGAACCTCAAGGATTTACTGATCCATACCAGACCCAGGTACCACGCACATTGGGGGAAAGGCCACCATCGCTGGTCTACCACCTGTTGTCGGGAATTTTAGATGCCACCTCACTTCTGACACCAAGTGTATTGACCTGGGTCTACCTACTCCCTGGGAACAAAGAGGACACACCAATTGTAATTCTCAGGGTGTGATCTACTGTGGGGATGACTAACAGGAAGGTGAGGACCGCATAACAGAACATCGCAGCACGATTAGATGTGGCAGATCTAACACAAAGCTAACGTCACACTTCATCGAGGCGGGTCACACCTCAAAGCACTTGAGATGGACAGTCATCGAAAATCCGCACATGGGGCCACAGGCAACAGATTACAGCCGAGCCCTGTTTCTGCGCGAACAGAAATGGGTATTGCGCCTTAAGTCATTTGTATGGACTCAACGATGACATACCCTGGCACGCTCTCAGTAGGTGACCTGAATCATAGGGTTACTCTATGTACATACCTAGTCAAGACACCCACATACCAGTTTTAAATTCTCCCTCTCGGTGTACCTGGCGGTTTAATACATACACATACAATGCTCTCGCCTTGAGATTAAAAGGGATTAGATCACCTAGGTAATTTTACAACCATCTCGCAGAATACATGCTAGTTATAAAGAAGGGACTCTCACACCATTAGAGTTTAGCTTGTGCAGAGTATCTTTCACTCGGGTGTATGCATTGAGGGAGGAGCGAGACAATGAAACTGCAGGTTTGTTTGCATGGATATGCTGTGCGATTACAATAGGGGGCAGCGTGTTGCGTCATATATTTTGTTTCCAGACACGACTATAGCCCCACTTTGGATGCCAGTACTGGGATTGAGGTGTGGGACGGGCCTTTCTATTACATCTCCCATGATTCAACTCTTAACGTCATTGCCGCGCCTAGCCCAATAAAGCGATACAAAAGGGGATGATGGACGGAGCGTTTGAGCAAATCAAACACTCACCCCCAATCAACTGATCTGGGTTTAATCCATCACCATTCTTTGGCTCACTCTGCCACCCCAGTTCAGACATGGCCATATGCAAATCAGTCTAACCCTGTGCCTCATGGGAACAGTCCAGCCCGAACTGCCAAGCCATGTCTTCCCTGGACCGGAAACAAGCATCCTGGGACCGGTTTCGGATTCATAATCCTCATCAGCCAGGCTATCTTGAATCCAGTGGCCAAGTGAGCAAGGGACTCACGTCTGAGCATACCCTGCCAACTTAGGGCGAACAAAGCGATACAAAAGGGGATGATGGATGGAGCGTTTGAGCAAATCAAACACTCACCCCCAGTCAACTGATCTGGGTTTAATCCATCACCATTCTTTAGCTCACTCAGCCACCCCAGTTCAGACATGGCCATATGCAAATCAATCTGACCCTGTGCCTCATGGGAACAGTCCAGACCGAACTGCCAAGCCATATCTTGCCTGGACCGGAAACAAGCATCCTGGGACCTAGCCCAATAGTCATCCGGGTGTATGCATGTTTTAATAGCCATTAGATTGTTTGGAGTAGCTACTTGCTGAGTGATTTGCAGACATGACTATAGCCTAATTTTGGATGCCAGTACAGATATTGAGGTGCTGGACGGGCTTTTTGAATACATCTCCCATGATTCCACTATAAACAGCATTACGGCACTTAGCGCAATAGTCATTCGGGTGTATGCACGTTTTAAGAGCCACTGTAATGGTTGGAGTAGCTACTTCCTGAGTGATTACAGTGGGGGCCAGCGTACTGCTTTACTGAGTTGGTGTGTAAATACGGCTGCAGTATCCTATATTGAGAACGCCGAGTTGGTGCAGACTTTGGGACTACATTTCCCTTGTTTTCCCGCCGCGCAGGCACGCCGTTACGCAGACGTGCCTGCGACCGCAATTAGGCGTGCCGCTCCTGGCAACAGGGTTTATAATGGAGACACTGATGCTCCTCTTTTATCTTCGCGGCGTCACTGGAACCGGCACGACAGGTGCCGGAGGCTAACTGGAGCAGTAAGATGTCTATGTGGGGTTTTGAGTGCCGGAGTATGCTGACTGTGAGATTCCGTATTTGTAATCACACATTTGAATCAGGGTTAAAATGGGGACGCTGGCGTTTCATACTTACTTCCGCAGTGCCAATGGGAAGGGCACGAGAGGTGCCGGAGGCTATACTGGAGCAATTAGACTCGTGTGGGAAGTTGAGTGCCTGAGTTGGCTGATTTAGAGACTCCGTTCCTTATTAACGATGCTGAGATGTTTCCCGAGTTGCATAGCTCACGATGGGGGCTAATACCACAGGGCATGCCCATTTTAATATTGTGAAAGGGCATGCAAGATACACTTATGGGATTCCGTGGAGAGGAGGCAAATGCACAGTTATATATCCTCATGTATGCGCATGTTTTACACTTTTTCCCGACGTTCCACCCTTTGCTTTTGAACACAGGTTGTGCTCCTTGGAGCTCCTCCCACCTGGCGCCATTTCGAGTTTGATCTCCCAATAAACTTGGTGAGTGCTGGTGTGTGGTGACATGGGGCTGGATTGTCACTTTTGTAGTTGGATTGGAACATGGGTTTTAAACTATGAATATCGCGCATGCCTAACGCCATGTATGTCAGTGAGAGTTGCGTAGAACATACTCTAGCAACATTGATGAGATTAAGGAATTACAACTAGTTTTAACGTTTGGAACCACAGTGTGGAAAAGGGGCATTCTGATTAACTAATCAGATGCCTATGGGGGCATTCAAATATTTTCAGTTTATAGAAACTATACGTGGATGGGGGTATGTTGATTCAACATTTTTATAAGGGTATGGTATTTGTTGGGATCACGTTTCTAGAATTATGTTTATCTCTCCTGAGTATGTCGATTCCGTGTTGGCAGAATTCCCTCCACGTGGGCAAGATCGATTTGATCACCTGTTACCTCTTTAGCGCCTGACTGAGGTAAGGGGATAGAAAAGACTGGGACTGATAGACGTCCTAAAGAAGACCGACTTGACCTGTTGAATGGTGGCACTATAAGGTCGAAACATGTTGACTTTAGCAGTTTAAGGAGGGGTGTTACAGGATCCTGATTTCCTCCCTTAACACTACCATCCTTCATTCAATTTTTAATCCTGACCTTGGAACCTAGGAATAAAGGTATGACAGGTATCCATGAGCCAGTTTTAACCTCACTAGACTGACTGCACTTTGTTCTGTCACTTTACTCAGTCTTGGGTCAACACTTTCTGTTGTGAACACTGTTTGTTTCCATCTTTGTGTTTTGTGTTCCCCCTCCCTATGCGCCGCTCTGTGCGTGGCTACGCCTGGGCGTTTTGTAAGCATGTCACACACATTTGTGTGTGAGTGAGGGCACTTTTCCAAAATACACAATTGTGCCACTGTTTTTTTTCATCCCTTCCTTGGGGTCGTTCCCTCTCCACCCCTTTATGTGTGTATATGTTTACTCCAGGGGGGTTCGGGGTGGTAGAGATGTTTTTGACCCTCTCCCCTTTCTTGTGTGAGATAACTGTCTGTCTCTCATTCTGGTTGACATAGGTGTAACCCACGGTGCTTGGTACAATTCTCAAAATTAGTTTTGTTATTCCTGGTTTGTAAATATTTCCATTCTACCATGTCTGCTTGCTGCATTCTTGTGTGTTCTTCTGCCTAATGTTTTAGAGAAAACGTGGAAAAACATGGGAGTTATCAAGTTGTACAATGGTTTAACTCACTCAGCATAATGTGGCAAGAATACTCATCCAAAAGTCAAGATTCCCAACACGGCCTGCAACTTTCTGGTGGGTTTGTGAAGTTGTACATTTCTGAAGGAATCAGGTGCTAGCCCTTTTCCTTTACTGGATAGCTCATAGACGAAGACTCTGTAAGTTCTTTTAAATAGTTTGAAGTTTTTTTGTAACTGCGTGAGGTAACTATGTATACAATTTGTTTCATTTTGAGTTAAGTGGGTGTTTAAATCATCATCTGCGATATGACTATCATCAGTGTAGGATAGAGCTTCAGGATCTGGCTGTAATATTTTTTATAATGCGGGAGGTTTCGCTAAATGCCTTGGATAACCACTTTTAGGTGCTATATTTTGACTGCGCAATCCATTAATAATATCTAGGTTTGCTTTATATTTTTTAAACACCAGATTTGTAACGAGTTTGCACTGCATATGTACGCGTGTGTAGGTTTTAATTTCCACATTCTAAAACTATTTGATATTTCAGTCTGGTTTTAATATGGGGAAAAGGGGGTTAGTCATTGCCAAATTGCAAGGTGCTACTGTGCCCTGTTATTGTAACTGTGTCAAAATTGCTTTCATGTGAAAAGGAAGTATTTAGGGGTGAAGAGAAATTTGGTTGGAAAACACTAATATTTTACCTACTACACAAATCTTTGTGTAGTAGCCTGCAAAATATACATTTTTTGAATCCGGATTTCAGTCACAAAACATTATTTCACCTGATTCCCGTTGGTTTATTTCTACAGTGGAGGGACTGGGGGGAGGGAGGGGACTCTGGGAGTACGGACGGATAAGGCAAAATAAAAAAAAAGCACTCTCCTGCATTGCCGTATTACGCTCCTCTCTTCGGCAGGCACAGGCTCCTAGAGTGCACTGCGCCCAATTCGGAAGCTACTTTCATGCTGAAAGCAGTGTCAGAATTGGCCGGAGCGCCAAGGATTTGCGCTCCCAGTTAGATTTGGAGCCTGTGCCTCCTCCCTTCAACACGGCAATGCATCATACATTGGAGGGAGCTTCAGTGCACATGGCAGCGTTGCCGGCCTCAGACAGACAGACAGTCATGCGCACTGAATAGCAGTGCCCAACACTCCCCCTCCAGGCTGTCATCACCCCGGCCCTTCTCCAAAGACTCCACAGTAGGAGAAACATAAAACTATAATTAACATGGTTTATTATCATTTTTCATGTATTGCAGCTGCTGGTGGGTGGGGGGTGGGGGGGCAACGCTCCTTCACCATAGCAGAGGAGCCGCGCTGGACTATTGCACTAATATTTGCATGCTTTCTAAGGGTGTGTTGAGACTGCACATCACCATTTCACTGTCAGGTTTTCTCAGGCAATGTTCACAGATGAATACTGTCTGTGGCGGTGTGTGGATCCGTTTGTCATAATTCAGTTATCCTGAGCCAGAAAATGCAATCTTCTTACATGTTTATAGTGTATGTCTAGCTGAACACTTTTCAGAGTCTAATTAGTATTTATGCAAAGAGCACGCTGCTCGAACAGATTGCTCTATTCACAGTGTTTTGGCAGTCAAGACTAGGTTTCAAGCAGCATTATTTCAAGCTAGAAAAATAGAAGTGCTGTTCTTTTAAAATGGACGTAAATTGATTTTTTTAAATTCAAGTGAACATAAATTCGTCCTATTTAAACGGAGTTGAGGGGCAAGCAGAACAGTTTTTATTTGGCTTATTTAATGAATGCTTACAAATATGTTTAGAAATAAATTCTCCCGACAAACCAATATTCACCTCTTTTTGACTGTGCGTGGAGTGTTCGTCCCTCACGAGAACAATTGCGCTGAATATGTTTTCAAGTAGGTACTAGACACAAGCACTACGTAAAACAGAAAAGCATTCACGAGTACATAAGAAGGACTCTTGTGAGTACTACTTCACATATGCTTAAAGTCCTTTCTGAGTCGCCTCCATAGCTTGGAAGATCGTCGAGGAAGAAAAATGTTTTTTATTGGTGCCAACAGAGTAATCATTATAAAGGAAGTCACTAAACTCGAAGTATTGCTTTAGGGCTGGCTTAAAGATTATGGAGCAAACTTCCTAAGGCACATAGGCGTAGGTGAAGCAATATTAGAGGAGTGCTAATTCAAATATTCACACATTTCACATTTTTTGTGAAGGCACGGCAGTAGCATGTCAGGTACTGTTACATATCCTGCCCAAAAATGGCAGGAAATTATTGTTGGTGTGACAGAAAAAACATAAGTAGGTCCTAACAGTTTTCAATTTTAGCCAGTGGTTGCTGATGGGGGCCACAGGTGCTCATGTCTGGGGATCAAAACTTGTTTTTCCTCCTCAGACATTCCCAGAGGGCAAGGGAGGGAAAAACATAAAGGGGTTCAAGGAGAAGGAAGGCAAAGACAGAAAACCAGTAGCGGCTGGCAAGTTGACAGAGTGGAGGGGAATGGAGACGGGAGGGAGACAAAGAAAAAAATAAAACATTTACCTGCTCACCTGGCCTATGCTAACAATGGAACCCGACTTCAAAAACACATTTTCACAAACACCAATCTTTGCTTATACAAGAAACAAAAACATTGGGGAAATATTGAAAACAAAGCGAAAAGTAGTATCTAATGTCAAAGGAAAATTACCATGCATGAACAGCAATAATTGCAATGGAATTATCGGAGGAAACAAAATAAATCACCCCATGAAAGGAAATTATTTCAAACTACATGTTACAGCGACATGTGATACAGAGAACATCATTTATTTAATGAAATGCCCTTGTGGCAAGGTATACACGGGAAAGACTGAATGAAAATTTAAAATAAGGATTAATGAGCATAAATGTAATATCAGAACCAAAAATACTAAGTCCACCGTCGTAGCGCATTTCTATTTATAATTTTTTTGAAGGTCTTACTTACTGTCGAAAATCTTGATACCATCACCATTCTGGTGTGCTCTACTTTTTCTTTACTTTTCAATAGTTCTTCTTGGTTCATTCCTGCACATTTTTTTTTAGCCTTCTCCAGAATAGTTGGAGGGTACCCTCTTGATTTGAATCTTTGTTCCATCTCCATTAATCTTATTGAACATTTCTCCGGATTTGATACGATTCTCTTCACTCTCATCATCTGCGATAGTTGCATGTGTGTTTTTAATGATGTTTGAGGATGGCTATTAAAATGTTAGATGTTGTTCCTATCAGTTTATTTATGATAGATGTCCGTTACTAAGCTGCTGTCTGTTCTTAAGATTAAGACATCCAGGAAAGTAATTTCCTTTTCAGATATCTCACCGGTGAACTGTATCCGTTCAGCTATCCTATTCCATGCATCCAACGACATTCTCGCTTCTTCATGTGTACCTATCCATACCATGAATATGTCATTG
Organism: Lissotriton vulgaris; assembly: GCF_964263255.1. NCBI lineage: Eukaryota > Metazoa > Chordata > Amphibia > Caudata > Salamandridae > Lissotriton > Lissotriton vulgaris. The sequence goes on from NC_141689.1 coordinate 660,895,038, forward strand.
ATGTACCGGAAATTGGCCCTTATGTGATTTTTTCATGTTGGGTTTGATAAGATGTATTGTTCTTCAAATCTCTGCATGAACAGATTTGTGTACACCGGTGCTGTGCAATTGCCGATGGATGTTCCTGTGAGCTGAAGATACCATTCATTTTGCCATTTGAAGTAACTGTGATATAGGGTGTAATGTATTAACTCCATCAGAAATATTTGAATTGATGTTTCCAGGTCTGTGCGCATCAGTGTATATTCCATTGCTTCCAACCCCATAGAGTGTGATATTGATGTGTACAGAGATTTTACGTCTGCTGTGCATAGCACTGCTTGCTCGTGATTATCCAGTTCAATCTCTCTGATTTTGATTAGAAAATCTGTGGTGTCCTTTTTATAGGAACCTATTTTTTTAACACTGGGCTGTATATATTTGTCAATATATTGGCCTACTGGCTCGATAACGCTTCCGCATGTAGAGACTATTGGTCTATTTCATCCTTGTGGATCTTGGGATCCATATATAGTGATGGACTCTTCGGATTTTGTTTTAACTAAAAATTCTTTGTTTTTTCTTTTATCATGCCCATCTCATATGCTTTAGTGACTAGATCTTTCAACAAAGTTGTGAATTCCCTTGTTGGATTTCCCTTCAATTTCATATAGGTGGTGTTATCTGCAATGTGGTATTTTACTCTTGTCTCGTAGGGTGTTCTGTTGATGATTACCAATGCCCCACCTTTGTCTGCTTTTTGGCAGACCATGTTTGAATTATCCGCTATTTTCCTCAACGTGTCCCAATCCTTTTGTGTGATGTTCTTCCTTGTTTTTTTATTGCAATTAATGTGTGCTATTTCTTGCTTGACAAGTATTTCAAAAAGGTCCAGTGTTTTGTGGCTCGTTGGGGCCATATATGCACCTTTAGCTCTTAGACCATGCAGTTCATCCGGTTCTCTTGATTTCTGATCTTGTATGACATTATCAAAGAAATTCCTCAAATGTAGCTTTCTCATGAATTTGAAAAAACTCAGCTCCAGTTCTAGTGGGTTAGTTTCAGTAGTGGGAACAAAGGATGTTCCTTTCTGCAGTAATCTTAATTCTGATGAAGTTAATTTGTAATCTAAGATGTTGTTTACTAAGTTTCTTTTGGGGTCTTTTTACTTTCAGACCAATAGTCTCTACATGCGAAAGCGTTCATGAGCCAGTAGGCCAATTTATTGACAAATATCTACAGCCCAGTGTTAAAAAAATTGGTTCCTATATAAAGGACACCACGGATTTTCTAATCAAAATCTGAGAGATTCAACTGGATACTCGCAAGCAAGCAGTACTATGCACAGCAGACGTAAAATCTCTGTACACATCAGTACCACACTCTATGGGGTTGGAAGCAATGGAATATACACTGATGCGCACAGAACTGGAAACTTCAATGCAAATATGTATGATGGAGTTAATACATTACACCCTATATCAAAGTTACTTCAAATGGCAAAATGAATGGTATATTCAGCTCACAGGAACATCCATGGTCAATTACTCAGCACCGGCGTACGCAAATCTGGTCATGAAGAGATTTGAAGAACAAAACATTTTATCAAACCCAACATGGAAAAATCACAGAAGGGCCTATTTCCCGTACATCGATGACATATTCATGGTATGGATAGGTACACATGAAGAAGCGGGAATGGCGTTGAAAGCATGGAATAGGATAGATGAACGGATACAGTTCACCAGTGAGATATCTGAAAAGGAAATTACTTTCCTGGATGTTCTAATCTTAAGAACAGATAGGGGCTTAGAAACAGACATCTATCGTAAAAAAACAAATAGGAACAACATCTTACATTTTAATAGACATCACCAAACATCATTAAAAACACACATGCCACTATTCCAGATGATGAGAGTGAAGAGAATCGTATCAAATCCGGAGAAAAGTTCAATAAGATTAATGGAGATGGAACAGAGATTCAAATCAAGAGGGTACCCTCCAACTATTCTGGAGAAGGCTAAACAGAAATGCGCAAGAACGAACCAAGAAGATCTATTGAAAAGTAAAGAAAAAGTAGAGAACACCAGAATGGTGATGGTATCCAGGTTTTTGACAGCAAGTAAGACCTTCAAAAAATTATAAATACGCATTGGCCTATGCTAACAATGAAACCCGACTTCAAAAACGCATTCTCACAATCACCGACCTTTACTTACACAAGAAACAGCAACATTGGGGAAATATTGAAAATAAAGCGAAAAGAAGTAACTAACGGCATAGGAACATTACCATGCATAAACTGCAATAATTGCAATGGAATCAATCAAGTAAACAAAATAAATCACCCCATGAAAGGAAATGATATCAAACTACATGTTACAGCGGCATGTGATACCGAGAATATAATGTATTTATTGAAATGGCCTTGTGCAAGGTATACTGGGAAAGACAGAAAGAAAATTTAAAATAAGGATTAATGAGCATAAATCTAATATCAGAACCTAAAATAATAAATCCACCGTCGCAACGCATTTCATGGAGGCAAAACACAACATATCCCAACCAATGTTCCTTCTAATTTTTTTCCTCTGTGTGCGGCAGTGGAGGGTCTCTGTGCACTGCGATCATGGCCATGTGCGCCAGGAACTAGACCACGTGCGTGTGCAGCCAAATGTCACTCCAAACGTTGGCTTAAAAAAGTGAAAAGATGGTGTATTTTCACACAAACAGCTCCACGTTAAGCTTTTGCATATTGGATAACGACGCCATGCCATTGATTGGTTACACAGGTAAGTACACTCAAGGTTTAGAAAAGCACAAGACTCCAAAAGGTGGTACCATCATAAGATTTTACAAAATATTTTTAACTGGAGCACTGTTCATTGGGTGGGGAAATGTTGAGACCCTATACAATATCAAATATACACAATAAGTTACAAAATTATATAACATTTACAATGTGATGTGAAAGCTACTGAGTAATGTTGGGCTATCCCGCCAGGGATAGTTTGTAAAACTCAGACATCCACGCAAACATGGACTGTGGGAGAAGGACGTTCAGACAAGTCAAGTGGCATCACTAGATGGGTGACAGGGTTGCTTCTCACGGCGATCCTTGCCATTTTTCTAGTGCTGATAAACTTTATCAAGGTCAACTTTCCCATTCAGGAGGTAGGCCTTTGTCCTCATCAGCATATCCAAATGCTTCTGCTCTAGTCTATTCCTCAATTTACTCTTTATAGTATTCATGAGGCTGAATCCTCGTTCACAATCTGCACTAGATGCTTGAAATGTTGCGCAACTAGCTGAGACACCACACTATATTGAGCAGTATTGCGTACAGTGAAATTCAACAGGTCTTGAAATGTGGTCAATAAAACACCCTTTACATGTTCTGCCACCACATATTTATAGTCTCTGTATTGTCGAACAACATCTTCTGGTGTTTCACAATCACCCAGGACCAAGACATTTTTATACTTTTCAACAAGTCTTTGTATATTCTCAGTCCCAAAATCAAAATGTGATTGTGTTGACATTGCCTGGTTTTCAAAACTTGCCCATTCTTTCAGTTCATCCTCAGGGAACCTTTTTTTGCATGTGCTCACAAAGAAGGGAAACAAAAGACAGATTAGGCCCACTGTCAAATTCTTGCCTTTCCTTGTACAACACCATCATCTCTCTTACATTGCTGCTTCAAAAGACAGTGTCCCCCAAATACTGTTCCTTAATTTGGCCAATCTTTGCTCTTGCATACTGTACAGCTTCGACAGTAGTCAAAGAACTTTTTTGGAACAGTTTGCACAATGATGCAAATTCACTCAGAATGTCATTAAGTACTGCAAGAGAAATGTGGTAGTTTGAGTCAGATAGCTTTTTGTAACAATATTTAGCAACTGGATCATTCTCTTCAACTTTCTCATGCTCAAAGTACTTAAGAACAGCCTCGTAATTCCGAATTAGTGCACCAACTGCAAAATGCCTCGAAAGCCACCGGACTTCATTCAGTGGTCAAAAAGAGACCACTTCACAGTCAGTGACTAATGCCATTTCATCCAGCTTGGACTTCTTTGCAGGTGATCTGGGGAACACAGTGTAGACAGTCCTCAATAATGTCTCCATCGCTTTAATAATTGGAACCCTCTTCCAGGCATCATCAACTCCCAAATCTTCTCAATGAGCAACACAATGCTGCTCAACTAGATGGGGAATAGATTGTTTAAGGCGAGTAGCAACACCTTTATTTTTACCCAGCATCACAGACGCACCATCGGATGTGAACATGACCATTTTCATGAGGTCCAGTTCATTGGCAGTGTAGAATTCCTTCACAGCAGTAGTGATGGCCTCAGCATTACAACTAGTCAGCTTCACTATGCCCCCAAACTGTGTTTTGTGCTCTGTTGAGGTTACAGGTCGGTACTTGAAGTACAGAATGAGCATTTTTGTAACAGAAATATCTGTGCTCTCATCAATTATCAATGTGTGATACAAAGCGTTACGAAGTTCTGCCATACCTTCACTGTGTATCACGCTATTGATGGCCTCAAGGAACACAAAGGCATAGTTCTTGCTCCTCCAGCTGTCTGGTATCTTCACATACAAAGCTAGGTGGTCATGGATGTCTTGTACAGATAACATTGAAGTATTCATCTTGACTGCCAGCAACACATTGTTGATGAGAACCTTTATCTCCTCAGGCAGGGATCTGTGTCGTTCAACTACTTCCATCCTATTTGCTTTGTCAGTGGGAGTTTCTGTCAGCATTGCCCGCACTCCAAAACCAAACCTGGCAGCAGCACTTCTGTTTCTCAATATCACCATGGTAGACTCGTGAACTTTGCTAATTAGATGGCGTTTCAGGTAATCCAGTTTCCAGCCATCACTCCATTTCTTCCCTGTGGAAAAGTCCCCAACAATCTTGGCTTCTGCACATGCTTTGCAAATTAAGCCCACATCTGGACTGTATTGAAATAGTTCCCCAAGTTGCACGCGAACCTTGCTTCGTGATTTCCGGGTCTCAGCCTCCACAATTTCTTTCATCCACTCTTCCTTGAAGACAAGTACTACTTCACATATGCTTAAAGTCCTTTCTGAGTCGCCTCCATAGCTTGGAAGATCGTCGAGGAAGAAAAATGTTTTTTATTGGTGCCAACAGAGTAATCATTATAAAGGAAGTCACTAAAACCGAAGTATTGCTTTAGGGCTGGCTTAAAGATTATGGAGCAAACTTCCTATGGCACATAGGCGTAGGTGAAGCAATATTAGAGGAGTGCTAATTCAAATATTCACACATTTCACATTTTTTGTGAAGGCACGGCAGTAGCATGTCAGGTACTGTTACATATCCTGCCCAAAAATGGCAGGAAATTATTGTTGGTGTGACAGAAAAAACATAAGTAGGTCCTAACAGTTTTCAATTTTAGCCAGTGGTTGCTGATGGGGGCCACAGGTGCTCATGTCTGGGGATCAAAACTTGTTTTTCCTCCTCAGACATTCCCAGAGGGCAAGGGAGGGAAAAACATAAAGGGGTTCAAGGAGAAGGAAGGCAAAGACAGAAAACCAGTAGCGGCTGGCAAGTTGACAGAGTGGAGGGGAATGGAGACGGGAGGGAGACAAAGAAAAAAATAAAACATTTACCTGCTCACCTGGCCTATGCTAACAATGGAACCCGACTTCAAAAACACATTTTCACAAACACCAATCTTTGCTTATACAAGAAACAAAAACATTGGGGAAATATTGAAAAAAAGCGAAAAGTAGTATTTAATGTCAAAGGAAAATTACCATGCATGAACAGCAATAATTGCAATGGAATTATCGGAGGAAACAAAATAAATCACCCCATGAAAGGAAATTATTTCAAACTACATGTTACAGCGACATGTGATACAGAGAACATCATTTATTTAATGAAATGCCCTTGTGGCAAGGTATACACGGGAAAGACTGATTGAAAATTTAAAATAAGGATTAATGAGCATAAATGTAATATCAGAACCAAAAATACTAAATCCACCGTCGTAGCGCATTTCTATTTATAATTTTTTTGAAGGTCTTACTTACTGTCAAAAATCTTGATACCATCACCATTCTGGTGTGCTCTACTTTTTCTTTACTTTTCAATAGTTCTTCTTGGTTCATTCCTGCACATTTTTTTTTAGCCTTCTCCAGAATAGTTGGAGGGTACCCTCTTGATTTGAATCTTTGTTCCATCTCCATTAATCTTATTGAACATTTGTCCGGATTTGATACGATTCTCTTCACTCTCATCATCTGCGATAGTTGCATGTGTGTTTTTAATGATGTTTGAGGATGGCTATTAAAATGTTAGATGTTGTTCCTATCAGTTTTTTTATGATAGATGTCCGTTTCTAAGCTGCTGTCTGTTCTTAAGATTAAGACATCCAGGAAAGTAATTTCCTTTTCAGATATCTCACCGGTGAACTGTATCCGTTCAGCTATCCTATTCCATGCATCCAACGACATTCTCGCTTCTTCATGTGTACCTATCCATACCATGAATATGTCATTGATGTACCGGAAATTGGCCCTTATGTGATTTTTTCATGTTGGGTTTGATAAGATGTATTGTTCTTCAAATCTCTGCATGAACAGATTTGTGTACACCGGTGCTGTGCAATTGCCGATTGATGTTCCTGTGAGCTGAAGATACCATTCTTTTTGCCATTTGAAGTAACTGTGATATAGGGTGTAATGTATTAACTCCATCAGAAATATTTGAATTGAAGTTTCCAGGTCTGTGCGCATCAGTGTATATTCCATTGCTTCCAACCCCATAGAGTGTGATATTGATGTGTACAGAGATTTTACGTCTGCTGTGCATAGCACTGCTTGCTCGTGATTATCCAGTTCAATCTCTCTGATTTTGATTAGAAAATCTGTGGTGTCCTTTTTATAGGAACCTATTTTTTTAACACTGGGCTGTATATATTTGTCAATATATTGGCCTACTGGCTCATTAACGCTTCCGCATGTAGAGACTATTGGTCTATTTCATCCTTGTGGATCTTGGGATCCATATATAGTGATGGACTCTTCGGATTTTGTTTTAACAAAAAATTCTTTGTTTTTTCTTTTATCATGCCCATATCATATGCTTTAGTGACTAGATCTTTCAACAAAGTTGTGAATTCCCTTGTTGGATTTCCCTTCAATTTCATATAGGTGGTGTTATCTGCAATGTGGTATTTTACTCTTGTCTCGTAGGGTGTTCTGTTGATGATTACCAATGCCCCACCTTTGTCTGCTTTTTGGCAGACCATGTTTGAATTATCCGCTATTTTCTTCAACGTGTCCCAATCCTTTTGTGTGATGTTCTTCCTTGTTTTTTTATTGCAATTAATGTGTGCTATTTCTTGCTTGACAAGTATTTCAAAAAGGTCCAGTGTTTTGTGGCTCGTTGGGGCCATATATGTACCTTTAGCTCTTAGACTATGCAGTTCATCCGGTTCTCTTGATTTCTGATCTTGTATGACATTATCAAAGAAATTCCTCAAATGTAGCTTTCTCATGAATTTGAAAAAACTCAGCTCCAGTTCTAGTGGGTTAGTTTCAGTAGTGGGAACAAAGGATGTTTCTTTCTGCAGTAATCTTAATTCTGATGAAGTTAATTTGTAATCTAAGATGTTGTTTACTAAGTTTCTTTTGGGGTCTTTTTACTTTCAGACCAATAGTCTCTACATGCGAAAGCGTTCATGAGCCAGTAGGCAAATTTATTGACAAATATCTACAGCCCAGTGTTAAAAAAATAGGTTCCTATATAAAGGACACCACAGATTTTCTAATCAAAATCTGAGAGATTCAACTGGATACTCGCAAGCAAGCAGTACTATGCACAGCAGACGTAAAATCTCTGTACACATCAGTACCACACTCTATGGGGTTGGAAGCAATGGAATATACACTGATGCGCACAGAACTGGAAACTTCAATGCAAATATGTATGATGGAGTTAATACATTACACCCTATATCAAAGTTACTTCAAATGGCAAAATGAATGGTATATTCAGCTCACAGGAACATCCATGGTCAATTACTCAGCACTGGCGTACGCAAATCTGGTCATGAAGAGATTTGAAGAACAAAACATTTTATCAAACCCAACATGGAAAAATCACATAAGGGCCTATTTCCCGTACATCTATGACATATTCATGGTATGGATAGGTACACATGAAGAAGCGGGAATGGCGTTGAAAGCATGGAATAGGATAGATGAACGGATACAGTTCACCAGTGAGATATCTGAAAAGGAAATTACTTTCCTGGATGTTCTAATCTTAAGAACAGACAGGGGCTTAGAAACAGACATCTATCGTAAAAAAACAAATAGGAACAACATCTTACATTTTAATAGCCATCACCAAACATCATTAAAACACACACATGCCACTATTCCAGATGATGAGAGTGAAGAGAATCGTATCAAATCCGGAGAAAAGTTCAATAAGATTAATGGAGATGGAACAGAGATTCAAATCAAGAGGGTACCCTCCAACTATTCTGGAGAAGGCTAAACAGAAATGCGCAAGAACGAACCAAGAAGATCTATTGAAAAGTAAAGAAAAAGTAGAGAACACCAGAATGGTGATGGTATCCAGGTTTTTGACAGCAAGTAAGACCTTCAAAAAATTATAAATACGCATTGGCCTATGCTAACAATGAAACCCGACTTCAAAAACGCATTCTCACAATCACCGATCTTTACTTACACAAGAAACAGCAACATTGGGGAAATATTGAAAATAAAGCGAAAAGAAGTAACTAACGGCATAGGAACATTACCAATCATAAACTGCAATAATTGCAATGGAATCAATCAAGTAAACAAAATAAATCACCCCATGAAAGGAAATGATATCAAACTACATGTTACAGCGACATGTGATACTGAGAACATAATGTATTTATTGAAATGACCTTGTGCAAGGTATACTGGGAAAGACAGAAAGAAAATTTAAAATAAGGATTAATGAGCATAAATCTAATATCAGAACCTAAAATAATAAATCCACCGTTGCAACGCATTTCATGGAGGCAAAACACAACATATCCCAACCAATGTTCCTTCTAATTTTTTTCCTCTGTGTGCGGCAGTGGAGGGTCTCTGTGCACTGCGATCATGGCCATGTGCGCCAGGAACTAGACCACGTGCGTGTGCAGCGCCAAATGTCACTCCAAACGTTGGCTTAAAAAAGTGAAAAGAGGGTGTATTTTCACACAAACAGCTCCACGTTAAGCTTTTGCATATTGGATAACGACGCCATGCCATTGATTGGTTACACAGGTAAGTACACTCAAGGTTTAGAAAAGCACAAGACTCCAAAAGGTGGTACCATCATAAGATTTTACTAAATATTTTTAACTGGAGCACTGTTCATTGGGTGGGGAAATGTTGAGACCCTATACAATATCAAATATACACAATAAGTTACAAAATTATATAACATTTACAATGTGATGTGAAAGCTACTGAGTAATGTTGGGCTATCCCGCCAGGTATAGTTTGTAAAACTCAGACATCCACGCAAACATGGACTGTGGGAGAAGGACGTTCAGACAAGTCAAGTGGCATCACTAGATGGGTGACAGGGTTGCTTCTCACGGCGATCCTTGCCATTTTTTTAGTGCTGATAAACTTTATCAAGGTCAACTTTCCCATTCAGGAGGTAGGCCCTTGTCCTCATCAGCATATCCAAATGCTTCTGCTCTAGTCTATTCCTCAATTTACTCTTTATAGTATTCATGAGGCTGAATCCTCGTTCACAATCTGCACTAGATGCTTGAAATGTTGCGCAACTAGCTGAGACACCACACTATATTGAGCAGCATTGCGTGCAGTGAAATTCAACAGGTCTTGAAATGTGGTCAATAAAACACCCTTTACATGTTCTGCCACCACATATTTATAGTCTCTGTATTGTCGAACAACATCTTCTGGTGTTTCACAATCACCCAGGACCAAGACATTTTTATACTTTTCAACAAGTCTTTGTATATTCTCAGTCCCAAAATCAAAATGTGATTGTGTTGACATTGCCTGGTTTTCAAAACTTGCCCATTCTTTCAGTTCATCCTCAGGGAACCTTTTTTGCATGTGCTCACAAAGAAGGGAAACAAAAGACAGAATAGGCCCACTGTCAAATTCTTGCCTTTCCTTGTACAACACCATCATCTCTCTTACATTGCTGCTTCAAAAGACAGTGTCCCCCAAATACTGTTCCTTAATTTGGCCAATCTTTGCTCTTGCATACTGTACAGCTTCGACAGTAGTCAAAGAACTTTTTTGGAACAGTTTGCACAATGATGCAAATTCACTCAGAATGTCATTAAGTACTGCAAGAGAAATGTGGTAGTTTGAGTCAGATAGCTTTTTGTAACAATATTTAGCAACTGGATCATTCTCTTCAACTTTCTCATGCTCAAAGTACTTAAGAACAGCCTCGTAATTCCGAATTAGTGCACCAACTGCAAAATGCCTCGAAAGCCACCGGACTTCATTCAGTGGTCAAAAAGAGACCACTTCACAGTCAGTGACTAATGCCATTTCATCCAGCTTGGACTTCTTTGCAGGTGATCTGGGGAACACAGTGTAGACAGTCCTCAATAATGTCTCCATCTCTTTAATAATTGGAACCCTCTTCCAGGCATCATCAACTCCCAAATCTTCTCAATGAGCGACACAATGCTGCTCAACTAGATGGGGAATAGATTGTTTAAGGCGAGTAGCAACACCATTATTTTTACCCAGCATCACAGACGCACCATCGGATGTGAACATGACCATTTTCATGAGGTCCAGTTCATTGGCAGTGTAGAATTCCTTCACAGCAGTAGTGATGGCCTCAGCATTACAACTAGTCAGCTTCACTATGCCCCCAAACTGTGTTTTGTGCTCTGTTGAGGTTACAGGTCGGTACTTGAAGTACAGAATGAGCATTTTTGTAACAGAAATATCTGTGCTCTCATCAATTATCAATGTGTGATACAAAGCGTTACGAAGTTCTGCCATACCTTCACTGTGTATCACGCTATTGATGGCCTCAAGGAACACAAAGGCATAGTTCTTGCTCCTCCAGCTGTCTGGTATCTTCACATACAAAGCTAGGTGGTCATGGATGTCTTGTACAGATAACATTGAAGTATTCATCTTGACTGCCAGCAACACATTGTTGATGAGAACCTTTATCTCCTCAGGCAGGGATCTGTGTCGTTCAACTACTTCCATTCTATTTGCTTTGTCAGTGGGAGTTTCTGTCAGCATTGCCCACACTCCAAAACCAAACCTGGCAGCAGCACTTCTGTTTCTCAATATCACCATGGCAGACTCATGAACTTTGCTAATTAGATGGCGTTTCAGGTAATCCAGTTTCCAGCCATCACTCCATTTCTTCCCTGTGGAAAAGTCCCCAACAATCTTGACTTCTGCACATGCTTTGCAAATTAAGCCCACATCTGGACTGTATTGAAATAGTTCCCCAAGTTGCACGCAAACCTTGCTTCGTGATTTCCGGGTCTCAGCCTCCACAATTTCTTTCATCCACTCTTCCTTGAAGACAAGTACTACTTCACATATGCTTAAAGTCCTTTCTGAGTCGCCTCCATAGCTTGGAAGATCGTCGAGGAAGAAAAATGTTTTTTATTGGTGCCAACAGAGTAATCATTATAAAGGAAGTCACTAAAACCGAAGTATTGCTTTAGGGCTGGCTTAAAGATTATGGAGCAAACTTCCTAAGGCACATAGGCGTAGGTGAAGCAATATTAGAGGAGTGCTAATTCAAATATTCACACATTTCACATTTTTTGTGAAGGCACGGCAGTAGCATGTCAGGTACTGTTACATATCCTGCCCAAAAATGGCAGGAAATTATTGTTGGTGTGACAGAAAAAACATAAGTAGGTCCTAACAGTTTTCAATTTTAGCCAGTGGTTGCTGATGGGGGCCACAGGTGCTCATGTCTGGGGATCAAAACTTGTTTTTCCTCCTCAGACATTCCCAGAGGGCAAGGGAGGGAAAAACATAAAGGGGTTCAAGGAGAAGGAAGGCAAAGACAGAAAACCAGTAGCGGCTGGCAAGTTGACAGAGTGGAGGGGAATGGAGACGGGAGGGAGACAAAGAAAAAAATAAAACATTTACCTGCTCACCTGGCCTATGCTAACAATGGAACCCGACTTCAAAAACACATTTTCACAAACACCAATCTTTGCTTATACAAGAAACAAAAACATTGGGGAAATATTGAAAACAAAGCGAAAAGTAGTATTTAATGTCAAAGGAAAATTACCATGCATGAACAGCAATAATTGCAATGGAATTATCGGAGGAAACAAAATAAATGACCCCATGAAAGGAAATTATTTCAAACTACATGTTACAGCGACATGTGATACAGAGAACATAATTTATTTAATGAAATGCCCTTGTGGCAAGGTATACACGGGAAAGACTGAATGAAAATTCAAAATAAGGATTAATGAGCATAAATGTAATATCAGAACCAAAAATACTAAATCCACCGTCGTAGCGCATTTCTATTTATAATTTTTTTGAAGGTCTTACTTACTGTCGAAAATCTTGATACCATCACCATTCTGGTGTGCTCTACTTTTTCTTTACTTTTCAATAGTTCTTCTTGGTTCATTCCTGCACATTTTTTTTTAGCCTTCTCCAGAATAGTTGGAGGGTATCCTCTTGATTTGAATCTTTGTTCCATCTCCATTAATCTTATTGAACATTTCTCCGGATTTGATACGATTCTCTTCACTCTCATCATCTGCGATAGTTGCATGTGTGTTTTTAATGATGTTTGAGGATGGCTATTAAAATGTTAGATGTTGTTCCTATCAGTTTTTTTATGATAGATGTCCGTTTCTAAGCTGCTGTCTGTTCTTAAGATTAAGACATCCAGGAAAGTAATTTCCTTTTCAGATATCTCACCGGTGAACTGTATCCGTTCAGCTATCCTATTCCATGCATCCAACGACATTCTCGCTTCTTCATGTGTACCTATCCATACCATGAATATGTCATTGATGTACCGGAAATTGGCCCTTATGTGATTTTTTCATGTTGGGTTTGATAAGATGTATTGTTCTTCAAATCTCTGCATGAACAGATTTGTGTACACCGCTGCTGTGCAATTGCCGATGGATGTTCCTGTGAGCTGAAGATACCATTCATTTTGCCATTTGAAGTAACTGTGATATAGGGTGTAATGTATTAACTCCATCAGAAATATTTGAATTGAAGTTTCCAGGTCTGTGCGCATCAGTGTATATTCCATTGCTTCCAACCCCATAGAGTGTGATATTGATGTGTACAGAGATTTTACGTCTGCTGTGCATAGCACTGCTTGCTCGTGATTATCCAGTTCAATCTCTCTGATTTTGATTAGAAAATCTGTGGTGTCCTTTTTATAGGAACCTATTTTTTTAACACTGGGCTGTATATATTTGTCAATATATTGGCCTACTGGCTCATTAACGCTTCCGCATGTAGAGACTATTGGTCTATTTCATCCTTGTGGATCTTGGGATCCATATATAGTGATGGACTCTTCGGATTTTGTTTTAACAAAAAATTCTTTGTTTTTTCTTTTATCATGCCCATATCATATGCTTTAGTGACTAGATCTTTCAACAAAGTTGTGAATTCCCTTGTTGGATTTCCCTTCAATTTCATATAGGTGGTGTTATCTGCAATGTGGTATTTTACTCTTGTCTCGTAGGGTGTTCTGTTGATGATTACCAATGCCCCACCTTTGTCTGCTTTTTGGCAGACCATGTTTGAATTATCCGCTATTTTCTTCAACGTGTCCCAATCCTTTTGTGTGATGTTCTTCCTTGTTTTTTTATTGCAATTAATGTGTGCTATTTCTTGCTTGACAAGTATTTCAAAAAGGTCCAGTGTTTTGTGGCTCGTTGGGGCCATATATGTGCCTTTAGCTCTTAGACTATGCAGTTCATCCGGTTCTCTTGATTTCTGATCTTGTATGACATTATCAAAGAAATTCCTCAAATGTAGCTTTCTCATGAATTTGAAAAAACTCAGCTCCAGTTCTAGTGGGTTAGTTTCAGTAGTGGGAACAAAGGATGTTTCTTTCTGCAGTAATCTTAATTCTGATGAAGTTAATTTGTAATCTAAGATGTTGTTTACTAAGTTTCTTTTGGGGTCTTTTTACTTTCAGACCAATAGTCTCTACATGCGAAAGCGTTCATGAGCCAGTAGGCAAATTTATTGACAAATATCTACAGCCCAGTGTTAAAAAAATAGGTTCCTATATAAAGGACACCACAGATTTTCTAATCAAAATCTGAGAGATTCAACTGGATACTCGCAAGCAAGCAGTACTATGCACAGCAGACGTAAAATCTCTGTACACATCAGTACCACACTCTATGGGGTTGGAAGCAATGGAATATACACTGATGCGCACAGAACTGGAAACTTCAATGCAAATATGTATGATGGAGTTAATACATTACACCCTATATCAAAGTTACTTCAAATGGCAAAATGAATGGTATATTCAGCTCACAGGAACATCCATGGTCAATTACTCAGCACCGGCGTACGCAAATCTGGTCATGAAGAGATTTGAAGAACAAAACATTTTATCAAACCCAACATGGAAAAATCACATAAGGGCCTATTTCCCGCACATCTATGACATATTCATGGTATGGATAGGTACACATGAAGAAGCGGGAATGGCGTTGAAAGCATGGAATAGGATAGATGAACGGATACAGTTCACCAGTGAGATATCTGAAAAGGAAATTACTTTCCTGGATGTTCTAATCTTAAGAACAGACAGGGGCTTAGAAACAGACATCTATCGTAAAAAAACAAATAGGAACAACATCTTACATTTTAATAGCCATCACCAAACATCATTAAAAACACACATGCCACTATTCCAGATGATGAGAGTGAAGAGAATCGTATCAAATCCGGAGAAAAGTTCAATAAGATTAATGGAGATGGAACAGAGATTCAAATCAAGAGGGTACCCTCCAACTATTCTGGAGAAGGCTAAACAGAAATGCGCAAGAACGAACCAAGAAGATCTATTGAAAAGTAAAGAAAAAGTAGAGAACACCAGAATGGTGATGGTATCCAGGTTTTTGACAGCAAGTAAGACCTTCAAAAAATTATAAATACGCATTGGCCTATGCTAACAATGAAACCCGACTTCAAAAATGCATTCTCACAATCACCGATCTTTACTTACACAAGAAACAGCAACATTGGGGAAATATTGAAAATAAAGCGAAAAGAAGTAACTAACGGCATAGGAACATTACCAATCATAAACTGCAATAATTGCAATGGAATCAATCAAGTAAACAAAATAAATCACCCCATGAAAGGAAATGATATCAAACTACATGTTACAGCGACATGTGATACCGAGAACATAATGTATTTATTGAAATGGCCTTGTGCAAGGTATACTGGGAAAGACAGAAAGAAAATTTAAAATAAGGATTAATGAGCATAAATCTAATATCAGAACCTAAAATAATAAATCCACCGTTGCAACGCATTTCATGGAGGCAAAACACAACATATCCCAACCAATGTTCCTTCTAATTTTTTTCCTCTGTGTGCGGCAGTGGAGGGTCTCTGTGCACTGCGATCATGGCCATGTGCGCCAGGAACTAGACGACGTGCGTGTGCAGCGCCAAATGTCACTCCAAACGTTGGCTTAAAAAAGTGAAAAGATGGTGTATTTTCACACAAACAGCTCCACGTTAAGCTTTTGCATATTGGATAACGACGCCATGCCATTGATTGGTTACACAGGTAAGTACACTCAAGGTTTAGAAAAGCACAAGACTCCAAAAGGTGGTACCATCATAAGATTTTACTAAATATTTTTAACTGGAGCACTGTTCATTGGGTGGGGACATGTTGAGACCCTATACAATATCAAATATACACAATAAGTTACAACATTATATAACATTTACAATGTGATGTGAAAGCTACTGAGTAATGTTGGGCTATCCCGCCAGGTATAGTTTGTAAAACTCAGACATCCACGCAAACATGGACTGTGGGAGAAGGACGTTCAGACAAGTCAAGTGGCATCACTAGATGGGTGACAGGGTTGCTTCTCACGGCGATCCTTGCCATTTTTTTAGTGCTGATAAACTTTATCAAGGTCAACTTTCCCATTCAGGAGGTAGGCCCTTGTCCTCATCAGCATATCCAAATGCTTCTGCTCTAGTCTATTCCTCAATTTACTCTTTATAGTATTCATGAGGCTGAATCCTCGTTCACAATCTGCACTAGATGCTTGAAATGTTGCGCAACTAGCTGAGACACCACACTATATTGAGCAGCATTGCGTACAGTGAAATTCAACAGGTCTTGAAATGTGGTCAATAAAACACCCTTTACATGTTCTGCCACCACATATTTATAGTCTCTGTATTGTCGAACAACATCTTCTGGTGTTTCACAATCACCCAGGACCAAGACATTTTTATACTTTTCAACAAGTCTTTGTATATTCTCAGTCCCAAAATCAAAATGTGATTGTGTTGACATTGCCTGGTTTTCAAAACTTGCCCATTCTTTCAGTTCATCCTCAGGGAACCTTTTTTGCATGTGCTCACAAAGAAGGGAAACAAAAGACAGAATAGGCCCACTGTCAAATTCTTGCCTTTCCTTGTACAACACCATCATCTCTCTTACATTGCTGCTTCAAAAGACAGTGTCCCCCAAATACTGTTCCTTAATTTGGCCAATCTTTGCTCTTGCATACTGTACAGCTTCGACAGTAGTCAAAGAACTTTTTTGGAACAGTTTGCACAATGATGCAAATTCACTCAGAATGTCATTAAGTACTGCAAGAGAAATGTGGTAGTTTGAGTCAGATAGCTTTTTGTAACAATATTTAGCAACTGGATCATTCTCTTCAACTTTCTCATGCTCAAAGTACTTAAGAACAGCCTCGTAATTCCGAATTAGTGCACCAACTGCAAAATGCCTCGAAAGCCACCGGACTTCATTCAGTGGTCAAAAAGAGACCACTTCACAGTCAGTGACTAATGCCATTTCATCCAGCTTGGACTTCTTTGCAGGTGATCTGGGGAACACAGTGTAGACAGTTCTCAATAATGTCTCCATCTCTTTAATAATTGGAACCCTCTTCCAGGCATCATCAACTCCCAAATCTTCTCAATGAGCGACACAATGCTGCTCAACTAGATGGGGAATAGATTGTTTAAGGCGAGTAGCAACACCATTATTTTTACCCAGCATCACAGACGCACCATCGGATGTGAACATGACCATTTTCATGAGGTCCAGTTCATTGGCAGTGTAGAATTCCTTCACAGCAGTAGTGATGGCCTCAGCATTACAACTAGTCAGCTTCACTATGCCCCCAAACTGTGTTTTGTGCTCTGTTGAGGTTACAGGTCGGTACTTGAAGTACAGAATGAGCATTTTTGTAACAGAAATATCTGTGCTCTCATCAATTATCAATGTGTGATACAAAGCGTTACGAAGTTCTGCCATACCTTCACTGTGTATCACGCTATTGATGGCCTCAAGGAACACAAAGGCATAGTCCTTGCTCCTCCAGCTGTCTGGTATCTTCACATACAAAGCTAGGTGGTCATGGATGTCTTGTACAGATAACATTGAAGTATTCATCTTGACTGCCAGCAACACATTGTTGATGAGAACCTTTATCTCCTCAGGCAGGGATCTGTGTCGTTCAACTACTTCCATCCTATTTGCTTTGTCAGTGGGAGTTTCTGTCAGCATTGCCCGCACTCCAAAACCAAACCTGGCAGCAGCACTTCTGTTTCTCAATATCACCATGGCAGACTCATGAACTTTGCTAATTAGATGGCGTTTCAGGTAATCCAGTTTCCAGCCATCACTCCATTTCTTCCCTGTGGAAAAGTCCCCAACAATCTTGGCTTCTGCACATGCTTTGCAAATTAAGCCCACATCTGGACTGTATTGAAATAGTTCCCCAAGTTGCACGCGAACCTTGCTTCGTGATTTCCGGGTCTCAGCCTCCACAATTTCTTTCATCCACTCTTCCTTGAAGACAAGTACTACTTCACATATGCTTAAAGTCCTTTCTGAGTCGCCTCCATAGCTTGGAAGATCGTCGAGGAAGAAAAATGTTTTTTATTGGTGCCAACAGAGTAATCATTATAAAGGAAGTCACTAAAACCGAAGTATTGCTTTAGGGCTGGCTTAAAGATTATGGAGCAAACTTCCTAAGGCACATAGGCGTAGGTGAAGCAATATTAGAGGAGTGCTAATTCAAATATTCACACATTTCACATTTTTTGTGAAGGCACGGCAGTAGCATGTCAGGTACTGTTACATATCCTGCCCAAAAATGGCAGGAAATTATTGTTGGTGTGACAGAAAAAACATAAGTAGGTCCTAACAGTTTTCAATTTTAGCCAGTGGTTGCTGATGGGGGCCACAGGTGCTCATGTCTGGGGATCAAAACTTGTTTTTCCTCCTCAGACATTCCCAGAGGGCAAGGGAGGGAAAAACATAAAGGGGTTCAAGGAGAAGGAAGGCAAAGACAGAAAACCAGTAGCGGCTGGCAAGTTGACAGAGTGGAGGGGAATGGAGACGGGAGGGAGACAAAGAAAAAAATAAAACATTTACCTGCTCACCTGGCCTATGCTAACAATGGAACCCGACTTCAAAAACACATTTTCACAAACACCAATCTTTGCTTATACAAGAAACAAAAACATTGGGGAAATATTGAAAACAAAGCGAAAAGTAGTATTTAATGTCAAAGGAAAATTACCATGCATGAACAGCAATAATTGCAATGGAATTATCGGAGGAAACAAAATAAATCACCCCATGAAAGGAAATTATTTCAAACTACATGTTACAGCGACATGTGATACAGAGAACATCATTTATTTAATGAAATGCCCTTGTGGCAAGGTATACACGGGAAAGACTGAATGAAAATTTAAAATAAGGATTAATGAGCATAAATGTAATATCAGAACCAAAAATACTAAATCCACCGTCGTAGCGCATTTCTATTTATAATTTTTTTGAAGGTCTTACTTACTGTCGAAAATCTTGATACCATCACCATTCTGGTGTGCTCTACTTTTTCTTTACTTTTCAATAGTTCTTCTTGGTTCATTCCTGCACATTTTTTTTAGCCTTCTCCAGAATAGTTGGAGGGTACCCTCTTGATTTGAATCTTTGTTCCATCTCCATTAATCTTATTGAACATTTCTCCGGATTTGATACGATTCTCTTCACTCTCATCATCTGCGATAGTTGCATGTGTGTTTTTAATGATGTTTGAGGATGGCTATTAAAATGTTAGATGTTGTTCCTATCAGTTTTTTTATGATAGATGTCCGTTTCTAAGCTGCTGTCTGTTCTTAAGATTAAGACATCCAGGAAAGTAATTTCCTTTCCAGATATCTCACCGGTGAACTGTATCTGTTCAGCTATCCTATTCCATGCATCCAACGACATTCTCGCTTCTTCATGTGTACCTATCCATACCATGAATATGTCATTGATGTACCGGAAATTGGCCCTTATGTGATTTTTTCATGTTGGGTTTGATAAGATGTATTGTTCTTCAAATCTCTGCATGAACAGATTTGTGTACACCGGTGCTGTGCAATTGCCGATGGATGTTCCTGTGAGCTGAAGATACCATTCATTTTGCCATTTGAAGTAACTGTGATATAGGGTGTAATGTATTAACTCCATCAGAAATATTTGAATTGAAGTTTCCAGGTCTGTGCGCATCAGTGTATATTCCATTGCTTCCAACCCCATAGAGTGTGATATTGATGTGTACAGAGATTTTACGTCTGCTGTGCATAGCACTGCTTGCTCGTGATTATCCAGTTCAATCTCTCTGATTTTGATTAGAAAATCTGTGGTGTCCTTTTTATAGGAACCTATTTTTTTAACACTGGGCTGTATATATCTGTCAATATATTGGCCTACTGGCTCATTAACGCTTCCGCATGTAGAGACTATTGGTCTATTTCATCCTTGTGGATCTTGGGATCCATATATAGTGATGGACTCTTCGGATTTTGTTTTAACAAAAAATTCTTTGTTTTTTCTTTTATCATGCCCATATCATATGCTTTAGTGACTAGATCTTTCAACAAAGTTGTGAATTCCCTTGTTGGATTTCCCTTCAATTTCATATAGGTGGTGTTATCTGCAATGTGGTATTTTACTCTTGTCTCGTAGGGTGTTCTGTTGATGATTACCAATGCCCCACCTTTGTCTGCTTTTTGGCAGACCATGTTTGAATTATCCGCTATTTTCTTCAACGTGTCCCAATCCTTTTGTGTGATGTTCTTCCTTGTTTTTTTATTGCAATTAATGTGTGCTATTTCTTGCTTGACAAGTATTTCAAAAAGGTCCAGTGTTTTGTGGCTCGTTGGGGCCATATATGTACCTTTAGCTCTTAGACCATGCAGTTCATCTGGTTCTCTTGATTTCTGATCTTGTATGACATTATCAAAGAAATTCCTCAAATGTAGCTTTCTCATGAATTTGAAAAAACTCAGCTCCAGTTCTAGTGGGTTAGTTTCAGTAGTGGGAACAAAGGATGTTTCTTTCTGCAGTAATCTTAATTCTGATGAAGTTAATTTGTAATCTAAGATGTTGTTTACTAAGTTTCTTTTGGGGTCTTTTTACTTTCAGACCAATAGTCTCTACATGCGAAAGTGTTCATGAGCCAGTAGGCCAATTTATTGACAAATATCTACAGCCCAGTGTTAAAAAAATAGGTTCCTATATAAAGGACACCACGGATTTTCTAATCAAAATCTGAGAGATTCAACTGGATACTCGCAAGCAAGCAGTACTATGCACAGCAGACGTAAAATCTCTGTACACATCAGTACCACACTCTATGGGGTTGGAAGCAATGGAATATACACTGATGCGCACAGAACTGGAAACTTCAATGCAAATATGTATGATGGAGTTAATACATTACACCCTATATCAAAGTTACTTCAAATGGCAAAATGAATGGTATATTCAGCTCACAGGAACATCCATGGTCAATTACTCAGCACCGGCGTACGCAAATCTGGCCATGAAGAGATTTGAAGAACAAAACATTTTATCAAACCCAACATGGAAAAATCACATAAGGGCCTATTTCCCGTACATCTATGACATATTCATGGTATGGATAGGTACACATGAAGAAGCGGGAATGGCGTTGAAAGCATGGAATAGGATAGATGAACGGATACAGTTCACCAGTGAGATATCTGAAAAGGAAATTACTTTCCTGGATGTTCTAATCTTAAGAACAGACAGGGGCTTAGAAACAGACATCTATCGTAAAAAAACAAATAGGAACAACATCTTACATTTTAAAAGCCATCACCAAACATCATTAAAAACACACATGCCACTATTCCAGATGATGAGAGTGAAGAGAATCGTATCAAATCCGGAGAAAAGTTCAATAAGATTAATGGAGATGGAACAGAGATTCAAATCAAGAGGGTACCCTCCAACTATTCTGGAGAAGGCTAAACAGAAATGCGCAAGAACGAACCAAGAAGATCTATTGAAAAGTAAAGAAAAAGTAGAGAACACCAGAATGGTGATGGTATCCAGGTTTTTGACAGCAAGTAAGACCTTCAAAAAATTATAAATATGCATTGGCCTATGCCAACAATGAAACCCGACTTCAAAAACAAATTCTCACAATCACCGATCTTTACTTACACAAGAAACAGCAACATTGGGGAAATATTGAAAATAAAGCGAAAAGAAGTAACTAACGGCATAGGAACATTACCAATCATAAACTGCAATAATTGCAATGGAATCAATCAAGTAAACAAAATAAATCACCCCATGAAAGGAAATGATATCAAACTACATGTTACAGCGACATGTGATACCGAGAACATAATGTATTTATTGAAATGGCCTTGTGCAAGGTATACTGGGAAAGACAGAAAGAAAATTTAAAATAAGGATTAATGAGCATAAATCTAATATCAGAACCTAAAATAATAAATCCACCGTTGCAACGCATTTCATGGAGGCAAAACACAACATATCCCAACCAATGTTCCTTCTAATTTTTTTCCTCTGTGTGCGGCAGTGGAGGGTCTCTGTGCACTGCGATCATGGCCATGTGCGCCAGGAACTAGACCACGTGCGTGTGCAGCGCCAAATGTCACTCCAAACGTTGGCTTAAAAAAGTGAAAAGATGGTGTATTTTCACACAAACAGCTCCACGTTAAGCTTTTGCATATTGGATAACGACGCCATGCCATTGATTGGTTACACAGGTAAGTACACTCAAGGTTTAGAAAAGCACAAGACTCCAAAAGGTGGTACCATCATAAGATTTTACTAAATATTTTTAACTGGAGCACTGTTCATTGGGTGGGGAAATGTTGAGACCCTATACAATATCAAATATACACAATAAGTTACAAAATTATATAACATTTACAATGTGATGTGAAAGCTACTGAGTAATGTTGGGCTATCCCGCCAGGTATAGTTTGTAAAACTCAGACATCCACGCAAACATGGACTGTGGGAGAAGGACGTTCAGACAAGTCAAGTGGCATCACTAGATGGGTGACAGGGTTGCTTCTCACGGCGATCCTTGCCATTTTTTTAGTGCTGATAAACTTTATCAAGGTCAACTTTCCCATTCAGGAGGTAGGCCCTTGTCCTCATCAGCATATCCAAATGCTACTGCTCTAGTCTATTCCTCAATTTACTCTTTATAGTATTCATGAGGCTGAATCCTCGTTCACAATCTGCACTAGATGCTTGAAATGTTGCGCAACTAGCTGAGACACCACACTATATTGAGTAGCATTGCGTACAGTGAAATTCAACAGGTCTTGAAATGTGGTCAATAAAACACCCTTTACATGTTCTGCCACCACATATTTATAGTCTCTGTATTGTCGAACAACATCTTCTGGTGTTTCACAATCACCCAGGACCAAGACATTTTTATACTTTTCAACAAGTCTTTGTATATTCTCAGTCCCAAAATCAAAATGTGATTGTGTTGACATTGCCTGGTTTTCAAAACTTGCCCATTCTTTCAGTTCATCCTCAGGGAACCTTTTTTGCATGTGCTCACAAAGAAGGGAAACAAAAGACAGAATAGGCCCACTGTCAAATTCTTGCCTTTCCTTGTACAACACCATCATCTCTCTTACATTGCTGCTTCAAAAGACAGTGTCCCCCAAATACTGTTCCTTAATTTGGCCAATCTTTGCTCTTGCATACTGTACAGCTTCGACAGTAGTCAAAGAACTTTTTTGGAACAGTTTGCACAAGGATGCAAATTCACTCAGAATGTCATTAAGTACTGCAAGAGAAATGTGGTAGTTTGAGTCAGATAGCTTTTTGTAACAATATTTAGCAACTGGATCATTCTCTTCAACTTTCTCATGCTCAAAGTACTTAAGAACAGCCTCGTAATTCCGAATTAGTGCACCAACTGCAAAATGCCTCGAAAGCCATCGGACTTCATTCAGTGGTCAAAAAGAGACCACTTCACAGTCAGTGACTAATGCCATTTCATCCAGCTTGGACTTCTTTGCAGGTGATCTGGGGAACACAGTGTAGACAGTCCTCAATAATGTCTCCATCTCTTTAATAATTGGAACCCTCTTCCAGGCATCATCAACTCCCAAATCTTCTCAATGAGCGACGCAATGCTGCTCAACTAGATGGGGAATAGATTGTTTAAGGCGAGTAGCAACACCATTATTTTTACCCAGCATCACAGACGCACCATCGGATGTGAACATGACCATTTTCATGAGGTCCAGTTCATTGGCAGTGTAGAATTCCTTCACAGCAGTAGTGATGGCCTCAGCATTACAACTAGTCAGCTTCACTATGCCCCCAAACTGTGTTTTGTGCTCTGTTGAGGTTACAGGTCGGTACTTGAAGTACAGAATGAGCATTTTTGTAACAGAAATATCTGTGCTCTCATCAATTATCAATGTGTGATACAAAGCGTTACGAAGTTCTGCCATACCTTCACTGTGTATCACGCTATTGATGGCCTCAAGGAACACAAAGGCATAGTTCTTGCTCCTCCAGCTGTCTGGTATCTTCACATACAAAGCTAGGTGGTCATGGATGTCTTGTACAGATAACATTGAAGTATTCATCTTGACTGCCAGCAACACATTGTTGATGAGAACCTTTATCTCCTCAGGCAGGGATCTGTGTCGTTCAACTACTTCCATCCTATTTGCTTTGTCAGTGGGAGTTTCTGTCAGCATTGCCCGCACTCCAAAACCAAACCTGGCAGCAGCACTTCTGTTTCTCAATATCACCATGGCAGACTCATGAACTTTGCTAATTAGATGGCGTTTCAGGTAATCCAGTTTCCAGCCATCACTCCATTTCTTCCCTGTGGAAACGTCCCCAACAATCTTGGCTTCTGCACATGCTTTGCAAATTAAGCCC
The DNA here is from genome assembly GCF_964263255.1 of Lissotriton vulgaris. Classification (NCBI taxonomy): domain Eukaryota; kingdom Metazoa; phylum Chordata; class Amphibia; order Caudata; family Salamandridae; genus Lissotriton; species Lissotriton vulgaris. Next base: position 660,919,542 of record NC_141689.1, read on the forward strand.
ACATCTGGACTGTATTGAAATAGTTCCCCAAGTTGCACGCGAACCTTGCTTCGTGATTTCCGGGTCTCAGCCTCCACAATTTCTTTCATCCACTCTTCCTTGAAGACAAGTACTACTTCACATATGCTTAAAGTCCTTTCTGAGTCGCCTCCATAGCTTGGAAGATCGTCGAGGAAGAAAAATGTTTTTTATTGGTGCCAACAGAGTAATCATTATAAAGGAAGTCACTAAAACCGAAGTATTGCTTTAGGGCTGGCTTAAAGATTATGGAGCAAACTTCCTAAGGCACATAGGCGTAGGTGAAGCAATATTAGAGGAGTGCTAATTCAAATATTCACACATTTCACATTTTTTGTAAGGCACGGCAGTAGCATGTCAGGTACTGTTACATATCCTGCCCAAAAATGGCAGGAAATTATTGTTGGTGTGACAGAAAAAACATAAGTAGGTCCTAACAGTTTTCAATTTTAGCCAGTGGTTGCTGATGGGGGCCACAGGTGCTCCTGTCTGGGGATCAAAACTTGTTTTTCCTCCTCAGACATTCCCAGAGGGCAAGGGAGGGAAAAACATAAAGGGGTTCAAGGAGAAGGAAGGCAAAGACAGAAAACCAGTAGCGGCTGGCAAGTTGACAGAGTAGAGGGGAATGGAGACGGGAGGGAGACAAAGAAAAAAATAAAACATTTACCTGCTCACCTGGCCTATGCTAACAATGGAACCCGACTTCAAAAACACATTTTCACAAACACCAATCTTTGCTTATACAAGAAACAAAAACATTGGGGAAATATTGAAAACAAAGCGAAAAGTAGTATTTAATGTCAAAGGAAAATTACCATGCATGAACAGCAATAATTGCAATGGAATTATCGGAGGAAACAAAATAAATCACCCCATGAAAGGAAATTATTTCAAACTACATGTTACAGCGACATGTGATACAGAGAACATCATTTATTTAATGAAATGCCCTTGTGGCAAGGTATACACGGGAAAGACTGAATGAAAATTTAAAATAAGGATTAATGAGCATAAATGTAATATCAGAACCAAAAATACTAAATCCACCGTCGTAGCGCATTTCTATTTATAATTTTTTTGAAGGTCTTACTTACTGTCGAAAATCTTGATACCATCACCATTCTGGTGTGCTCTACTGTTTCTTTACTTTTCAATAGTTCTTCTTGGTTCATTCCTGCACATTTTTTTTAGCCTTCTCCAGAATAGTTGGAGGGTACCCTCTTGATTTGAATCTTTGTTCCATCTCCATTAATCTTATTGAACATTTCTCCGGATTTGATACGATTCTCTTCACTCTCATCATCTGCGATAGTTGCATGTGTGTTTTTAATGATGTTTGAGGATGGCTATTAAAATGTTAGATGCTGTACCTATCAGTTTTTTTATGATAGATGTCCGTTTTTAAGCTGCTGTCTGTTCTTAAGATTAAGACATCCAGGAAAGTAATTTCCTTTTCAGATATCTCACCGGTGAACTGTATCCGTTCAGCTATCCTATTCCATGCATCCAACGACATTCTCGCTTCTTCATGTGTACCTATCCATACCATGAATATGCCATTGATGTACCGGAAATTGGCCCTTATGTGATTTTTTCATGTTGGGTTTGATAAGATGTATTGTTCTTCAAATCTCTGCATGAACAGATTTGTGTACACCGGTGCTGTGCAATTGCCGATGGATGTTCCTGTGAGCTGAAGATACCATTCATTTTGCCATTTGAAGTAACTGTGATATAGGGTGTAATGTATTAACTCCATCAGAAATATTTGAATTGAAGTTTCCAGGTCTGTGCGCATCAGTGTATATTCCATTGCTTCCAACCCCATAGAGTGTGATATTGATGTGTACAGAGATTTTACGTCTGCTGTGCATAGCACTGCTTGCTCGTGATTATCCAGTTCAATCTCTCTGATTTTGATTAGAAAATCTGTGGTGTCCTTTTTATAGGAACCTATTTTTTTAACACTGGGCTGTATATATTTGTCAATATATTGGCCTACTGGCTCATTAACGCTTCCGCATGTAGAGACTATTGGTCTATTTCATCCTTGTGGATCTTGGGATCCATTTATAGTGATGGACTCTTCGGATTTTGTTTTAACAAAAAATTCTTTGTTTTTTCTTTTATCATGCCCATCTCATATGCTTTAGTGACTAGATCTTTCAACAAAGTTGTGAATTCCCTTGTTGGATTTCCCTTCAATTTCATATAGGTGGTGTTATCTGCAATGTGGTATTTTACTCTTGTCTCGTAGGGTGTTCTGTTGATGATTACCAATGCCCCACCTTTGTCTGCTTTTTGGCAGACCATGTTTGAATTATCCGCTATTTTCTTCAACGTGTCCCAATCCAAATTTTTATTGCAATTAATGTGTGCTATTTCTTGCTTGACAAGTATTTCAAAAAGGTCCAGTGTTTTGTGGCTCGTTGGGGCCAGATATGTACCTTTAGCTCTTAGACCATGCAGTTCATCCGGTTCTCTTGATTTCTGATCTTGTATGACATTATCAAAGAAATTCCTCAAATGTAGCTTTCTCATGAATTTGAAAAAACTCAGCTCCAGTTCTAGTGGGTTAGTTTCAGTAGTGGGAACAAAGGATGTTCCTTTCTGCAGTAATCTTAATTCTGATGAAGTTAATTTGTAATCTAAGATGTTGTTTACTAAGTTTCTTTTGGGGTCTTTTTACTTTCAGACCAATGGTCTCTACATGCGAAAGCGTTCATGAGCCAGTAGGCCAATTTATTGACAAATATCTACAGCCCAGTGTTAAAAAAATAGGTTCCTATATAAAGGACACCACGGATTTTCTAATCAAAATCTGAGAGATTCAACTGGATACTCGCAAGCAAGCAGTACTATGCACAGCAGACGTAAAATCCCCGCACACATCAGTACCACACTCTATGGGGTTGGAAGCAATGGAATATACACTGATGCGCACAGAACTGGAAACTTCAATGCAAATATGTATGATGGAGTTAATACATTACACCCTATATCAAAGTTACTTCAAATGGCAAAATGAATGGTATCTTCAGCCATTATCTGACCCGGGGTGGTGTGGAGTGCAAAAAACGATGGATTTAGGCCCAGATCCTTGTACTGGGGTGAATGTAAGACATTGATCTACATTCTGTCCATCAAATTGTTTTTTGTAATTTTCTCCCTGAGTGTACTGGGGTAGCTCAGACGTGGGTCCCAGAGCCTCCACACCACTTGAGTCAAGCTAGCCGGGCTGATGAGAGGTGTAACCTCGAAACCGGTCCGGTCCTCGGATGCTTGATTCCGGTCTGGGAAAGATATGGCTGTTGTAGTTCGGACTGGCCTGTTCCCATGGGGCACAGGGTCAGAGCTGATTTGCATAAAGCCATTATCTGACCCAGGGTGGTGTGGAGTGCAAAAAACGATGGATTTAGGCCCAGATCCTTGTACTGGGGTGAATGTAAGACATTGATCTACATTCTGTCCATCAAATAGTTTTTTGTAATTTTCTCCCTGAGTGTACTGGGGTAGGTCAGACGTGGGTCCCAGAGCCTCCAAACCACTGGAGTCAAGCTAGCCGGGCTGATGAGAGGTGTTACCTCGAAACCGGTCCGGTCCTCGGATGCTTGATTCCGGTCTGGGAAAGATATGGCTGTTGTAGTTCGGACTGGACTGTTCCCATGGGGCACAGGGTCAGAGCTGATTTGCATAAAGCCATTATCTGACCCAGGGTGGTGTGGAGTGCAAAAAACGATGGATTTAGGCCCAGATCCTTGTACTGGGGTGAATGTAAGACATTGATCTACATTCTGTCCATCAAATTGTTTTTTGTAATTTTCTCCCTGAGTGTACTGGGGTAGCTCAGACGTGGGTCCCAGAGCCTCCACACCACTGGAGTCAAGCTAGCCGGGCTGATGAGAGGTGTTACCTCGAAACCGGTCCGGTCCTCGGATGCTTGATTCCGGTCTGGGAAAGATATGGCTGTTGTAGTTCGGACTGGACTGTTCCCATGGGGCACAGGGTCAGAGCTGATTTGCATAAAGCCATTATCTGACCCAGGGTGGTGTGGAGTGCAAAAAACGATGGATTTAGGCCCAGATCCTTGTACTGGGGTGAATGTAAGACATTGATCTACATTCTGTCCATCAAATTGTTTTTTGTAATTTTCTCCCTGAGTGTACTGGGGTGAGGTTCCGTGACAATTGTAAGTGGTGTTTTCGACTCACACGAATATGGTCGAGTCTAGTATCTATGAACCGCAAATGACGAGTTTAGCAAGTGTGCGCAGTTTCGCTGTGCTAACTTAAACCGTTCGTTTGTTATGTGGGTTTGTCATCTGTACCCACGGGTTCCATCTTAGATACGGCATCCATTTTGTCTCTTGCCCTCAAGTAGCCAGCGAACGGACGCTGTCCGCTTCGCGACCCTGGGACTCCCAAGATATTTGCGGAAGACACATGTTCTTTGAAAGTGTCTTTATGACGAGGGGGATGCTACTGTAAGGCAGATGGCGCCGCTCGAGGCTCATCTTGCCGCACGGGCTTATTGTCTCAGTTGTGCATCTCATTAGGCACGTCCCTTTGATGCCTGTATCTCGTGCTTCTCGACACTCCCCTTTTACACCCTTTCCGATCTCCCCACTGTTTCCGTCTTCCTCTGCACCTGTCTTCGTTCCTATTTCGATCTACTTTACTGCTGATTGGAATTTGCTAATGGTGGGAAGATGGGTTTTTACAGTTGGGAACCGCCAAATGTTTCCGCACTTATGTTCCGGATCTTGTGTGTTTCAAAGTGATCTAAGCGACCCCTCTGAGAGCGACTTGTGGGAACCAGGTTGTAAACTATTGTGTATCATGTTATCCTATGGGTAGAAACTGTATAAAAGGAGCGATCCACAAATACAATTTGAAGCAGTCTCCCCGAACTACACTCGATGTACTTCCTGTGACTTCTGTGTTCCCTGCAGTAAATAAACCTTGACTCTTTGACGCCGAAGGAAGTGTCCCGTGTCTCTGTGACTTGTACGCCGGAGCAGGTTACCCACGAAGGTTTCAGGTGTTGTGCCCTGGCACCGCTGGGTCCAAAGAACCCAGTCCTTCGGTTGGCGCCCAACATGGGGCTGCATCAGTGGTACCGGTCCAAGCCTGACGATCGTGAGGAACTTCGTGTGAAATCTCCGAGGGAAGGTGCACCCCGCTTCATCGATCCTGTTGTCGAAATAAGTGGCCCGAAGACTTTTCCCGCGAAGATTCCCGCCTCCTAACGGCTGCGACGGACTGCTACCCTGACTGTAGACCTGTTTTGGCGCCTGGCGTAGACCTTGGTATAGCGAGACGATAGACGGGCCTTCCTGAGGACGCCATTGATCTTTGAGTTAAGTATTTGTGGGTCGCTCCCAGAGTTCTTTGTTGTAAACACTTTAGCGAGTGTTTTTGTTGTAGACACTTTAGCGGGTGTCTTTGTTGTACACGCTGTGTGAGTGTTTTTGTCGGTGACACTTTGCTAGCGTACTTTGTTGTTGTTGTATTTGTTTGACGACTGCAGCCGCCAAAGACCGAGGGTTTAGTTCTTGCTGGGACTTGGTAAATCCCGAAATCCCGTAACCCTTGAAGTTTGTGAAACTCGGCTAGTGTGCAAGATGCCTGGTCGCAGTACTTTGTTCAGTTGCTTTAGACCTTGTGGTGCGGATTCCCTGCTGGAGGACTCGTGTCCGATACCTCCGGTTGGAACTCCTACATATGACCTATATAGCAAACATGGGCTAGGCCCGATTGCTTTTAACGATTATTGGATCAAATATACAAAGAAAGACGGCGATCTTCGTTGGCCACCTCACGGTAGCTTCGAAGCGTCGATCTTAGATAATTTGGAAATAAAATTGTTCGAACGTAAATCTAGGCCGGCCATGTTTGATGCCTTTCGGTTCTGGCGCAAAGAAGCCCGACAGAAAGAGATCAGACAAAATAAACGTAGTCAGCGAGATACTGTTGCTACTATAGTGAAGAAAGCTGAGCAGTTTCAGCGTGATAAGGAGGATAAGGATAAGGAAGTGTTTGAGAGATTACAGCGTATGTCCATAGACAAATGCTATCCTGTTTTGTCTACGGAGTCGGATAAGAAGGAAGAGGCAGTTGAGGATTCTTTAATGTCCTATCTTATGAAGTCGCCACCTCCGTACGTACAGGGTACCGCAGCTCCTGTGGTCCCTGCCGTACCTGCTCCCCCACTTGTTATTCCTCCGCCTATTCCTCAACCTGCACCCGCTCTTCCGACTGTTCCTGCTCCTGTGCCTGTTTCTATTCCTACTGCTCCTCCGCTTCCACATACTCCTGTTCCCGCTACTGCTCACGCTACTGCTCCTGTGTTGTTAACCCCTGTTGCTGCTAACGTTTCTACTCCTTCTCTTGTTAGTCCTGTGTCTTACTCTTCTCCCTCTACTCGTAATCGTGATTCTCCCCTTGCGACAAACTTCTTTCAGTCGCTCGGACCTGTTTTTGGGTCTGCTGGTTCTGATGGTCCACAGAGACGTAGCCAGCTTCCTGGTAATAGAGAACGTGTTGCGCTATACAATATGGCGATGGGTTGGATGATAAACCCTGTTAGAAATCCACCTCGTGTTGTCCTCGAAACGTTTGATCAATTCAACATACCTACTCAGAGATATGTGTTTGATGAAATGTGCAAGTTCTTGCATGATCAGATAGCGGCTGTTGCGCCTGACGAGGTGCTGACCGCCCTGTCTAATCTTCGGCTTCAGTTCGCAACTGGACTGATAGTCGATACTAATGTCCGACGTGCTATTGAACGGTTGCTATCTCTTCGTCCCGCTCCTATTCCTCATGCATTGTTCGTTGAGGACATTGAACAACGAGATGGGTCTGGCCAATATCCTATGCGAGAAGTTCCGCCAGTTTGGGTACCCGCTGATAATACTAATGCTAATGCTCCAATACCAGCACATTTCCAGAGAGTGTGGATACACCTCCCTTGGAAACGATCGGAAGTGCTTCAGGTGAAACAAACTTTGCCTGATCCTCGCAAAAATCCTGCGGGGTATTACAAAGAATTATCGCAGCTCGTAGACGCTACGATAATGAATCTGGCCGATATCGACATGTTGTTTGGCAATGTCGTACCGCAACCAGTATGGGCCAAGATTCGTCACCAAGATCATGCGAATGAATTAGGTGGTGATTGGGCTGCCATTACAGCGGCAGACGCTGGACAAGTGGCTGCTACTAAACCCGATCAGTTGATTGAACTTCTTCCCCAGCGAATCATTACGTTAATGAAAACGCTTATGCCAGCTATGAGGGTAAATTGGGACAAGTTGTCAGCCTGTAAGCAGAAGAAAGATGAGAGTGTTTCAGACTTCTTTACGAGGTTCGAGGAAACATTCGTCGATCATAGTGGGCAGGATATGGGTACTGAGGGTGGACAAAGGCTGTTTGTGGATAAATTTGTATCGAACTTATTGCCCGACTTGAGCCATAAATTGAAAAATTCAGAAAGTGCGTGGGCCGTTTCTACCTCAGCTCAGATATTGGCTACGGCACAATATTACGAAAATAGAGAAAAAGAGGAAAATGACCGTGCCGATAAAAAGACGAAAGAGCTGAAAACTAAAGTGTTGTTACAACAAGCATATCCGCCGCGTTCTAATCAGAATGCGCCTCAGCAGAATAGATCGCAGTCGCAATCAAATCGATCGCAGCCGCGTAATGATTCATCTTTTCAGAGATCTTCGTTGGGGTACAATCAATGTGCTTATTGTAGACAGGAGGGACACATTAAATTCAATTGTCCTGCTTTAAATGACCGTAGTGGTGGTAATTCGTCTAGAGGAGGTCGTGGTGGTTCACAGAACGCATCACGTGGTAGAGGTCGTGGTGCTCAGAACGACCGTTCTGATAACTCGTCAAATTCTAATAATTGTTTCGACCAACGTGGATCATCGCAAGGACGATCTGCGCAGTACAATGTAGACGATTATTACGTCGATCAGGGAACTGACGATAGTAATTACTAGGACAGCCAAAGACAAGGAGAGGGAGTGGTATCAGTTCCGGTTGATCAGAGAGGGCCTTACGTCGCAGTTGCTACATCGGGCGTCGTTGAGCCTTTTCTGTTGGACACTGGTGCAGCGAAAAGTTCTATCATGCATTCGAAACTCCCTGGCGCACCTTTGTCTGGCTTAACAAATGTATCCGTTGGATTCTCTGGCGCCCCCGTTAGCAATCCAGTTTCGCGCCCTTTGCCCCTTAAAATTGGGCCTCGTGAGCTCGAAGCTCCGTTGATTTTAACCACTGGCTGTGGTGAAAATCTTTTGGGTCTGGATTTGCTTAAACGCTTGTATGCGACTTTGTATTGTTCTCCTGCGGGTATAAAGCTTACGTTAGGAGAGAGGGTAGTCTCTCCCATGTATTTGTCCCTCGATAAGCTTCCACCGGAATTGGATTCTCTTCCTGCATCTTTGTGGGCGACGGGTCCAAACGACGTGGGCCTACTTGATATCTCCCCTTATGTTGTTCAGTTGAAATCGAATGTGCGATTGCCACGTATTCCCCAATATCGTATCTCCCTGGATGGTGAACGAGCTTTGTTAGCGATCATCTATGATTTGATCGAGAAAGATGTCATTGAAGAAACTCGGGGAAACGTGTGCAATAGTCCTGTACTGCCCATTCTTAAACGTACTGATCCTACCAAACCGCCTGTTTATCGTTTTGTTATTGATTTACGGGAGGTGAATAAAATTGTGGTTCCTCAATTCCCTGTTGTGCCTGACATTACGGCGCTACTGACTCTGATTCCAGCTACGGCTTCATGGTTTTCGGTGATTGATTTGAAAAATGCGTTTTTCAGCATCCCGATTGCCGAAGAGAGCAGGGACCTTTTCGGTTTCTCTCTTGGTGGACGTAGCTTCCGGTTCAAACGCGCTCCTCAGGGCTACTGTGAAAGTCCATCGATTTACAGTCAAGCTTTGAAGGGTCAACTAGATGCGTTTAGGTTGCCGGTTGGTGCGGCTTTAATCCAATACGTCGACGACTTATTGGTGGCTGCTGATACTCAGGACATTTGCAAAATTGCTACAGTGTCGTTGCTGCAACATCTCTGTGAGTTAAATCACAAGGTGTCACCTTCTAAACTCCAATATTGTTGTCAAGAAGTAACCTATCTAGGTCACTTATTGTCAAAGGAGGGAAGGAGATTGACCCCAGAGAGAATTGCAGCGATTGCGCGCATGGCTGTGCCACAAACCCAAAGAGATGTGCGTGCCTTTCTAGGTATCACATCGTACTGCAGGCAGTGGATTCCTAATTTTTCATTGCTAGCGAAACCATTAGTGGCTCTTACGTGCAAGGATGTTTCGACTCCTTTACCATGGACGGAAGAATGTCAGAAACGTTTTTCTGAATTACGTGATTCATTGTGTTCGGCCCCTGTGTTAGGTACCCCTGATTACAGTAAACCGTTCACGTTATATGTTCACGAGAGGGAAGGTTGTGCTTTAAGCGTCTTAACGCAACCTTTTGGTGGTAAGCAACGTCCATGTGCATATTTTTCCTCGACCTTAGACCCAGTAGCTAGAGCATTGCCGAGTTGTTTGAGAGCAACTGCGGCAGCTGCGGTCTCCATCCGACAATCAGCAGGATTGGTCATGGATAATATGCTTACGGTGATGGTTCCGCATGCAGTCGATACTCTTTTGAACCGTACGAAAACTCAGCACTTGACGAGTGCGAGGTTATCTGGGTACGAATTGACGCTCTTGGCAAGCCACATTCAGATAAAACGTTGTAATGTCCTAAATCCGGCAACTTTGTTACCAATTAGTGCAGAGTCAGATGCAGTAACAGAACATGACTGTTACTTGCGGACAGAGGAGGAAACAAAAGGTCGTGTGGACCTTAAAAACACCCCATTGGAAGACCCGGATGGCACCCTGTATGTGGATGGGTCATGTTTTAAATTGCCGAATGGTGATGTGACTACTGCTTATGCTGTGGTGACATTGAATACTGTTGTTGAGACTGCGAGATTGAATCAGAATTCTGCCCAAGCTGCAGAGCTGATCGCTCTTACTAGAGCATGTGTATTAGCAAAAGGTAAACGTGTGAATGTGTACACCGATAGTCAGTATGCTTTCGGTGTAGCGCATAGTTTCGGACGATTGTGGCGAGAACGTGGTTTCTTGACGTCACATGGCACGAAAATACAGCATGGCCAGCTTGTGAACGATCTTTTGGATGCATTGACTTTGCCTGCTCAAGTTGCAATTGTTAAATGTAGTGCGCATCGTAAGGTGACGGATGATGTTGGTCGTGGTAATGCGTTTGCAGATGAGATTGCTAAGGAGACTGCCCGGAACCTTAGCACTCGAATGTATGTGACGAATTCGGTTAGGTGGCCTACAGAATCAAGTATGTGTGAGAATACTATAGAGAGTGTGAAAGCAATTCAGAATGAGGCCACCGACACTGAAAAGATGAAGTGGAAAGAAAGTACGGGAAGGTTGGATGTGAATGGTTGCTGGATTGACTTGTCAGATCAGAAAAGATGGATGTTGCCTGATGCGTATGTACTGGCCGTTGTGCAAATGGCACATGGGTTAGCACATATTAGCGCGAAAGGTATTTGCAAGTTGTTGGCTGATGTGTGGAAGAATGATGGAATTACTAAGTGTGCTGAACGTTTGGTGAAGAATTGTATGGTGTGTATAATGTACAATCCTGGCAAAGGAACCCCAACTCCCCCTGGCAGTTTTGCTCCTCCTTCGTATCCCTTTGAGGTGATCCAATTGGACTTCATCCATATGGAGCGATGCAATAACCTGAAATACGTTTTGGTTGTGGTTTGCGCATTCTCCCGATGGATCGAGGCCTATCCCCTCAAAGATAATACTGCTTTGTCTACTGCGAAAATCCTACTGAAGGAATATTTTCCTCGGTATGGAATGCCTAGAGTCGTGTGGTCAGATAACGGAAGTGAGTTTGTTGGAAGTGTGATGAAGAGTGTGTGTAAGGGCCTTGGAATTAATCAGAAATTCCACAGCGCCAATCATCCCCAGTCAGCTGGATTGGTTGAAGGGTACAATGGCACCCTTAAACTGAAATTAGCGAAGATCCAGGCTACGACTGGACTTTCGTGGCCTGACGCTTTGCCTCTAGCATTACTGGCAACTAGGGCGACTGTACACTCCCGAATAGGGCTTAGTCCCTATGAAATAGTGTTCGGCCGTCCTGCGAATGTGTGGGGGGTTCCTAGGCCAGGTATGTTTGTTGATCTTGAGTACCCGATGTTGATTGACTACTTACATGACTTGACTGCTAAACTGAGGTTAATTCATCAACAGGTTTACGACGCCTTGCCGACGCAGACGGAGGGTCCAGGCCACCAGCTCCAGCCTGGTGATTGGGTTGTCACCCGAAATTTTTCGCGCAAGAAGAATCTGGACCCCCGCTTTGTTGGACCTCACCAGGTGCTTTTGGCCACGAGGACTGCCGTTCGTCTTGAGGGACGGAAGAACTGGGTACATGCTACCCATTGCAAGCGAGTCCCTATTCCTTTGCCGGCAGACCCGTGGGTGAGGAAAAGCATTGCGTCAACAGAAGCAGCGATATTGCCGGCGTTTGTACCTTTCAGTGACGCACAACTTGTTGGTGAACACTCAGCGCAGCAGAAAGCCATTGTTGGAACATTGTCAGCAAAAGACTCAAGACCAAATCAGCAAACTGATCAGCAGGACGCTGTCTCTTCGACAGATCCTTTGTTTGACGAGCAGACACGTCCTGGGAAACATCGATATTCTTTGCGTTCTCATACTAAGGACAAATAAATTTTTTCTTGCTTTGCTGAAACTGATAACTGCAATATCTTCGTTTCCCCTGATCAACTGTGAACAATTCGTATCACTGAAAATTGTTTTGTACATATATCAAGATTTTTTTTTGTATCTTTTTCCTTCCACAGCTGAATTATTGTGCTAAATAAAATACATATTGTGTATTGAGGGCCGTAGGGCCGCGCGCGTACTTCCTTCTGGACAGTAGGTCTTGACGCTAGGTTAAAGGCCGTCGGTTTCTAGGAACTCCTGGGAATTGACTATTGCTGCACAGAACGAAGTGCGTCAAGAAACGTTGCGGACGGTCGTAGGGAAATGGCATTTTTGAAGCTGAATGATTTGGAAGGAGCTCAGGCGTATAGAGTCAAACTGCAGAAACTTAGTCGTACGAAATGTTTTGTATTCCAATTGTTTGTATTGTTTTTAACTGCTTCTGCATTTTTGGCGGGTGGGGTGTATTACACTATGTCTTACTTCTTACTTCCTACCCCTACTCCTACTCCTTACCCTAACATTACTTCTACTGCTTCTCCTCATTCCTTTCATATGTTACCAGAACACGAACAGGCTAGACGTGTAGAATTCCGCAACAATTCCTTTATCCAGCTCCTTCATCAGCATCAGTTAGTGGTTAACACTACTAATTGTTGGGTGTGTGGGTTGATGCCACATACTACGGGTAAGGGAATTCCATATCTGGTGTTACCGTATAGTTCCCAAGGGTCAGCTCGAGCATACCAAACAATGCTTCGAAGCGCACTAGGTTTCCACCCCTCTCCAGAACGTTCCCCCAAACCGGGTCCTACCTCATGGCAGTGGGTGGTATCGATGATAATACAGGATTTGGAAGATGAGATCCATGATGCTTATCTCATCCCTAAGGCAGAGGTACAAGCCTATAGGGCACCGAATAGAGGGGAATATAGTACGTTCACTAATGAAAAGCAGCTTAAAAGCTCGTCTCCAATATGGGTCGTACCCCACACTGGTAATTTTTGTCTTGTGGGTCGTGGCTCGCAAGCCTCACTTGGAGTAAGTGCTTGCACTGAAAGTTACGTTCTGTCAATGTCCCCGATCCCTGTGCTTCTGGCTGCCAAGGGTACTTACTTCATCTGTCATGATCGTGCATACACATGGTTGCCCGCAGACTTCATGGGCTCATGTTTTGTTGCAAATCTGTTGCCTCCGACGTTTACTGTAGATGCCGATTACCATAAGACTAGAGTTGTACGAGGCGTAATTAGTGAAGAGGATACTGCCGGTCAAGAGGCAGGAGACTTTTTCAAGGGTTTCCTCCCGTTTTGGGGACCTATGGTTAATAGTAGGAACCTGAGACATTTGACTCGAGTGGTAGAATCGACAGCTAACATTACTGCCAGTGCCCTTGGTAATATCACCACAGAACTTCAGGCGGAGAGACTTATGACATTACAAAACCGTATGGTTTTAGATGTTGTCTTAGCAGATCGCGGTGGGGTATGTAAAGTGATCCATTCGAGCTGTTGCATTTTCATTCCAGATAATGCTCCTACTGTCTATCAAGCCATCTCGAAGTTGCACAAGATCTCCGAATCCATACACGTGGATGTAGGGGATTGGACGCTACTTGGTTGGTTTTGGGGCCTGGTGTCGACTTGGGGTTGGAAGATTCTGACGATCATCGGGGTTGTGGTAGTGTTCCTGTTCACGTGTTGCCTTTGTGTGCAGTGTGGTCCTGCCTTATGTGGCCTCTGTGCTACAACGTGTATGAGACAACCATCTGTTACCAAGGGGACTCGGTTGGACAGAGCTATGCTACAACGACATCTTGATGGTCTGATGAATATCGAGTATGATTCCGACTAGTGCTTGCCTACATGAGGGCAAAAGGAGCGTCTGAGGTTCCGTGACAATTGTAAGTGGTGTTTTCGACTCACACGAATATGGTCGAGTCTAGTATCTATGAACCGCAAATGACGAGTTTAGCAAGTGTGCGCAGTTTCGCTGTGCTAACTTAAACCGTTCGTTTGTTATGTGGGTTTGTCATCTGTACCCACGGGTTCCATCTTAGATACGGCATCCATTTTGTCTCTTGCCCTCAAGTAGCCAGCGAACGGACGCTGTCCGCTTCGCGACCCTGGGACTCCCAAGATATTTGCGGAAGACACATGTTCTTTGAAAGTGTCTTTATGACGAGGGGGATGCTACTGTAAGGCAGATGGCGCCGCTCGAGGCTCATCTTGCCGCACGGGCTTATTGTCTCAGTTGTGCATCTCATTAGGCACGTCCCTTTGATGCCTGTATCTCGTGCTTCTCGACACTCCCCTTTTACACCCTTTCCGATCTCCCCACTGTTTCCGTCTTCCTCTGCACCTGTCTTCGTTCCTATTTCGATCTACTTTACTGCTGATTGGAATTTGCTAATGGTGGGAAGATGGGTTTTTACAGTTGGGAACCGCCAAATGTTTCCGCACTTATGTTCCGGATCTTGTGTGTTTCAAAGTGATCTAAGCGACCCCTCTGAGAGCGACTTGTGGGAACCAGGTTGTAAACTATTGTGTATCATGTTATCCTATGGGTAGAAACTGTATAAAAGGAGCGATCCACAAATACAATTTGAAGCAGTCTCCCCGAACTACACTCGATGTACTTCCTGTGACTTCTGTGTTCCCTGCAGTAAATAAACCTTGACTCTTTGACGCCGAAGGAAGTGTCCCGTGTCTCTGTGACTTGTACGCCGGAGCAGGTTACCCACGAAGGTTTCAGGTGTTGTGCCCTGGCACCGCTGGGTCCAAAGAACCCAGTCCTTCAGGGGTAGCTCAGACGTGGGTCCCAGAGCCTCCACACCACTGGAGTCAAGCTAGCCGGGCTGATGAGAGGTGTTACCTCGAAACCGGTCCGGCCCTCGGATGCTTGATTCCGGTCTGGGAAAGATATGGCTGTTGTAGTTCGGACTGGACTGTTCCCATGGGGGCACAGGGTCAGAGCTGATTTGCATAAAGCCATTATCTGACCCAGGGTGGTGTGGAGTGCAAAAAACGATGGATTTAGGCCCAGATCCTTGTACTGGGGTGAATGTAAGACATTGATCTACATTCTGTCCATCAAATTGTTTTTTGTAATTTTCTCCCTGAGTGTACTGGGGTAGCTCAGACGTGGGTCCCAGAGCCTCCACACCACTGGAGTCAAGCTAGCCGGGCTGATGAGAGGTGTTACCTCGAAACCGGTCCGGTCCTCGGATGCTTGATTCCGGTCTGGGAAAGATATGGCTGTTGTAGTTCGGACTGGACTGTTCCCATGGGGCACAGGGTCAGAGCTGATTTGCATAAAGCCATTATCTGACCCAGGGTGGTGTGGAGTGCAAAAAACGATGGATTTAGGCCCAGATCCTTGTACTGGGGTGAATGTAAGACATTGATCTACATTCTGTCCATCAAATTGTTTTTTGTAATTTTCTCCCTGAGTGTACTGGGGTAGCTCAGACGTGGGTCCCAGAGCCTCCACACCACTGGAGTCAAGCTAGCCGGGCTGATGAGAGGTGTTACCTCGAAACCGGTCCGGTCCTCGGATGCTTGATTCCGGTCTGGGAAAGATATGGCTGTTGTAGTTCGGACTGGACTGTTCCCATGGGGCACAGGGTCAGAGCTGATTTGCATAAAGCCATTATCTGACCCAGGGTGGTGTGGAGTGCAAAAAACGATGGATTTAGGCCCAGATCCTTGTACTGGGGTGAATGTAAGACATTGATCTACATTCTGTCCATCAAATTGTTTTTTGTAATTTTCTCCCTGAGTGTACTGGGGTAGCTCAGACGTGGGTCCCAGAGCCTCCACACCACTGGAGTCAAGCTAGCCGGGCTGATGAGAGGTGTTACCTCGAAACCGGTCCGGTCCTCGGATGCTTGATTCCGGTCTGGGAAAGATATGGCTGTTGTAGTTCGGACTGGACTGTTCCCATGGGGCACAGGGTCAGAGCTGATTTGCATAAAGCCATTATCTGACCCAGGGTGGTGTGGAGTGCAAAAAACGATGGATTTAGGCCCAGATCCTTGTACTGGGGTGAATGTAAGACATTGATATACATTCTGTCCATCAAATTGTTTTTTGTAATTTTCTCCCTGAGTGTACTGGGGTAGCTCAGACGTGGGTCCCAGAGCCTCCACACCACTGGAGTCAAGCTAGCCGGGCTGATGAGAGGTGTTACCTCGAAACCGGTCCGGTCCTCGGATGCTTGATTCCGGTCTGGGAAAGATATGGCTGTTGTAGTTCGGACTGGACTGTTCCCATGGGGCACAGGGTCAGAGCTGATTTGCATAAAGCCATTATCTGACCCAGGGTGGTGTGGAGTGCAAAAAACGATGGATTTAGGCCCAGTGATGTCATCAGTGATGTCACTGACCATGTCATGAATGATGTAATATGTGACATCATTAGCAGTGGATTGCGGGTCCGCGATATATAGTTAGTGCAACTAACTATATATGGAATTTCAATGGTTTTATGCGAGTAAAATAAGGTTTTGAAAAGGCTAATCCCTAACTATATATGGTCTATAACCAATTGTTTTTTCAGAGAATTTTCAAGGTTTTGTAAATGCAAATTCCTAACTATATATGGACTATAACCTATGTTTTTTTCTGTGAATTTCAATGGTTTTTAAATAGCAAATATCAAAAGCTGTAAAATGTCAAGTACGTGATAGGTAAAAACTTTTTCGTGTTTATGCACGCTGATGTGCTTTGAACGCTGCCCCCCCCTCCCCTCTTTACTCTTAGTAGTACTCTCTCTTTGCAGATAGTGAAGGGTACTTAACGCAGACCTTTACCCCCGTTGTAATCCGTCGTGCCTGCTTGTCTCTCCATTTGATTGATTGTTATCCAAGCATTTACTGTTTTAGAATTGGTTCTCTTTGGTTCATTCTCTATTTACAAACAAGCACAAAGTCGCAATACTCTGTTTAGTCTTTGCAGATAGTGAAAAATCGTGTAAAAAAATAAAAGTAACCGAGCAAAATCAGTAGGCCACTAATTGGATCTCTTTTTGACCTCGCTAAAATAGAAACATTAAGAACAACCCTTCATGAGAAATACGAAAATAGTGAGATGAACTGAGCTCCACACCATGAGGGCTGCAAGACAGCTCGGCTCCGTCACCCACCCCGCCCAAAATAACGACAAACCCTATGCAAATATTAAAAATATATACAACACACCAGCAAAGTAACAGGGAAAAACATTTTATTAAATAACTATTTACATAACTATTTTATACTTTTTGTTGCTCGATCCGGCTAGCTCAATCGATCGAGCATGAAACTCATGCACTCTGATAGCAAGCGTTGCTACTGTTGCTATGCAGACCAAAACTGGTTTTCAGTTTGTACATTTTTCTAGATTTTTCCATCCGTGGTTGGTTGAGTTTGTAGAACGATGGCTTCAGATTTTCCACATACGGTGTGGTGTTGCGGACTGGGAGGGGGCGCTTCGCTCCTGCCCCCTCCCCAAGTAAGATTTTCATACGTGAAAGTACGTTAATGGTTTTGGTCCCTGAGTTCTTTAGATGTCACTGCCATTCTCAAATGGCATAAGTTCTGGATGTTGGGTGCCATAGTTCAGAGTTCTGAGCAGCGCTTGTAACACTGTCTGAAGCTTATTTCCACCTACTGCAGCTTCACTATTCTCAAAGTAAGTGAGGGTCGTTTGTGGACCTGACTGCATTTGAAAACAATGTGATATGGTACCTCCCTAAACAGCTTGACGGAGGCCCCCAAGGGGCGGTGTGATGGCACGGACTCGGAGAAGACGCTTGGCTCCGACCCCCTCCCCAAGTCTTATAGCACTGGTGTAGCCTGAGATCGCCCCCGACATAGGCGGCCGGCTCCCGGGGTCCGGCGGAACTTTTTGCCTTTTGATGACTCTTCTATTCTGGACCTTGTCCCACAATCCGTTTGACCTGAAGACACGCTGTAGTGGGGCACCCCTTTACCGTTTTAGTTGCCATTCCGACCGCTTTTGCTACACTGTGCCTCTTCCGCCATTCAGCTGTTTACCGCCCGCTCTTGCGACTACAGCGTCTCGCTCACCATGTAGTTGAGTTGCTCCCGCTCTTGCGATGCAACGATAGGCGGCTGCCACAGGACTCTCAAAATGGCGGCCGGCTCTTCAGATTTGGGCGTGGTCCACTAAAATGGCCCTGGGACACCTTGGAACTCGGACGCTTCCCTGCTAGGGCTTTGGTCCCATTCTCGAAAGCGTCCCTCAGCCGTGAAGATTGTACAAAAGTCTTGGGGGCCCCCGACTCCCGCAGGCTTCTGGTGGGGAGCGGCTGCCATGTTTGCTCGTGGAATGGCCACGACGGAGCTACGAGATGGTGGTGCTCTCATGCTGACGCCAACTTTAGTCTGAAACATCCAGAAACACTGTTGACTACCAATTCGATCAGTTCCGGTAGCGCCCCAACATGACCCGGTAGAGAAGAACTTGCCCTCCCCTCTTTGACTGATGGTTCTTGTTGCCTGTCCCCTCTGTTGTCATTTAACAGAACTTTTTGGACTGCTGAAAGGGGTTGTGTTCCGAACGCTGGTTGGTGGAGACATTTTGACTATATTCTTGACCTACGTTGTCGCGTAATGCGTTATATGACACGCCGCGTTAGCGCACCCGGAAGTGATCTGGGGCGCAGCGCGCAGCGCGTAACGTAAGCATAACAGGTCATGTGACTTGTTAATAAAACTTTTCATTGGTTAATTTTACTTTTGTTATTTTAATGATGAAAAGCTTGGTCATATGACCTAAAAATTACGCTTTTTATTGGTTTCGAACATTATTTTTTTTTAAACATATATGTTGTAATGTTCCAGGCTAATGTACTTTCCCGGAAAATTTACAACTGTCCTGCAAGTAAAATATATTCTTTTTTCGAGAAAAAGGGCGTTTCATCGTCCCATGACGGGGCCGTTGAGTAAAAGAGGCTCGGCCTGCTGTCTTACTCGCCGATACGCCTGATTATCAGATTCTTATCGATCACTTTATGTTGCAAGAGTGGAAAACACAACTGCCCTTGACCATTTATCTTTACTGCGTTCCTACGTATTATACCTTTTATCCGTCATGTAATTGGACTGCTTTATTTCACTTGCCTTTTACTGATTCGAAAACAGTGACTAAAAGTAAAAACTTTACCAATGTAAATACTACTACCATGTTTTGTTTTAAAAACCTTTATTGTGAAAATGTCAGTATACAAATACGGGCCTATAACCACGTGGGCCGGCCACGGAGCAAACTGAAATCGTATATGATGAGGAGACATTTACACTGTAGAGGAACGTAACGAGCGGGCCATTAGGTTGCAAGAACTAAGGTGTCTAACAGTTGCGGAATCGGTGGACGTACATTTTGTAATTAAAATACGACAAAGCCACTTACAAAAAAATCATCTAGATATACATTTGCGGGCAAGTACCATGGATGACGTTAATTCGAACTTTCAATAGTACAGTAATCAATAACACATCAGAACTTAATATCAATAGGGATGTCGAAATATTCAATCAATTCTCGTCCCCGCCCGCCATGAGCATCAAAACTGCATTCATATCTCGTGATATCAAGGTTGTTCAACCAGTACACAACAATGAGTTACGAGTCCCATTTATACCGGCGCCATTTTGGGCGAGGCCGGGCAGGTCCAAGATATAGTCAAAATGTCTCCACCAACCATCGGCCAGACCAGAACCCCTTTCGGCCCTTTATGCTACAAGATGGTGTCTTCCATTCAGAAAATATTGTTCGCAGCATTTTGAAAGGAAAGATAAACAGCCGTTCTCCTAGTGAGTCTCACATTGTTACATTTAGGAAGAATGTTGAAGAGTAGTATGTTGAAAATCTGAAGCCATTGTTCTACAAACTCTCAATCAGCCTCGGATGGAAAAAAAAATCCTGAAGAATGTACAAACTGAAAACCAATTTTTGTCTGTATAGCATCAACAGCAATGCTTGAGTCAGCTTTGTGTGAAGCCGCCATTTTTATTCAATCAATAACGTCCCCCTGCACACATTCAGGGACCTGGTCGTGTCTTCAGGTCAAACGGATTGTGGGACAAGATGCAGAATGGAAAAGGGAAAAAGTTCCGCCGGACCCCGGGAGCCGGCCGCCTATGTCATGGGCGATCTTTGGCCACACCAGGACAATAGTGAAGCTGCAGCAGGTGCAAATAAGCTTCATACAGTGTTACAAACACTGCTCAGAACTCTCAACGATGGCACTCAACATCCAGGACTTGCCATCCGGATCTTGGCGCCTTGTGCTGGTTCCGACCTATTCACACATCGGTCCACTACTGACATCACCTCATAAGCCAACGGGGCACCCCACGCCGACTTTCGGCGCAGCATTGTAGGATGGCCACACCAGTGCGGCAACTTGCTGGACACAACCTCGGTGCCATCCGGATCTCGGCGCGTTCGAGTCACTGTACCGCAAGAGTGACCGGAACTCAGCTGGACACGCCGTCTTTCGGCGCAGCATTGTAGGATGGCCACACCAGTGCGGCAATTTGCTGGACACCACCTCGGGCAATAGTGAAGCTGCAGCAGGTGCAAATAAGCTTCAGATAGTCTTACAAGCACTGCTCAGAACTCTCAACTATGGCACTCAACATCCAGGACTTGCCATCCGGATCTTGGCGCCTTGTGCTGGTTCTGACCTATTCACACATCGGTCCACTACTGACATCACCTCATAAGCCAACAGGGCACCCCACGCCGACTTTCGGCGCAGCATTGTAGGATGGCCACACCAGTGCGGCAACTTGCTGGACACCACCTCGGTGCCATCCGGATCTCGGCGCGTTCGAGTCACTGTAGCGCAAGTGACCGGAACTCAGCTGGACACGCCGTCTTTCGGCGCAGCATTGTAGGATGGCCACACCAGTGCGGCAACTTGCTGGACACCACCTCGGTGTCATCCAGATCTCGGCGCGCTGTGATGCTTTCGGCCTACTGTAGCCGCAAGTGCGGACGCAACTCAGTTGGACGGCGAGTGAAAAGATAAGGGGCGCCGCACTGCAGCCGAGGAGCCTCCATCTTGGGGGAGACGCACAGCCCCCACTGACTGACGGGACCTTACAGGCCAACGGGGCGCCCCACGCCGACTTTCGGCGCAGCATTGTAGGATAGCCACACCAGTGCAGCAACTTGCTGGACAACAACTCGGTGCCATCCGGATCTCGGCGCGTTGTGCTGCCTTCGGCCTATTCGCACATCGGTCCGCTGCTGACGCCGCCTCACATGCCAACGGATTTTCTACGCTTTTTGTAGCCCTATGCCACATAACAGGTCATGTGACTTGTTTATAAAACTTTTCATTGGTTCATTTTACTTTTGGTTTCCTAATGATGGAAGGCTTGGTCATATGACCTAAAAATAACACTTTTCATTGGTTTAGAATATTTTTTTTCCCCAAACGATGAAAGCCCCACCTTGTTTCTGGATGTTTCAGACTGAAGCTGGCGTCAGCATGAGAGCACCACCATCTCGTGGCTCCGTCGTGGTCATTCCGCGAGCAATCATGGCAGCCGCTCCCAACGGAAGCCTGCAGGAGTCGAGGGCTCCCAAGACTTTTGTAGAATCTTCACGGCTGAGGGGACGCTTTCGAGGATGGAGCCCAAGCCCTAGCAGGCAAGCGTCCGAGTTCCAAGGTGTCCCAGGGCCATTTTAGTGGACCAGGCCCAAATCCGAAGAGCCGTCCGCCATTTTAAGAATCCAATGGCAGCCGCCTATCGCTGCACCGCAAGAGTGGGTGCAACTCAACTACATGGTGAGCGAGACGCTGTAGCCGCAAGAGCGGGCGATAAACAGCTGAATGGCGGAAGAGGAACAGTGTAGCAAAAGCGGGCAGAATGCCAACTGAAACGGTAAAGGGGCGCCCCAGTACAGCAGACGAGCCTCCACCTGGGGACGCCCATTCACGCCGCCTCCCCCACGCCCTCCCCCCCCCCCGGGGCGCCCCACGCCGTTTTTCGGAGCAGCATTGTAGGATACCAAAACAAGTGCGGCAAGTTACTGGACATCACCTTGGTGCCATCCACATCTCAGCGCGTTCTGTTGCCTTGGGACTATTCGCACAACAGACCGCTACTGACGAGGCCTCCCCCCGCACCACCCGGGACGCCCCACGCTGTTTTTCTGAGCTGCATTGTAGGAAACCAAAAACCAGTGCGGCACCCAGGTAACATCACCTGGGTGCCGTCCAGAACTCAGCACGTTGTGCTGCCTTGGGACTATTCGCACAAAAGACAGCTACTGACCATTGTTGCTTCTTTTTGCCAAAAAATGTTTAAATGTATTTACAGTTTTTGTTGCGTTCGATATATTTATAAAGTTAATAAAGTTTTATAATCCTACTTTGTTGGAGTACTATATATTTTTTTAAAAACGGGTGAATGGGGCCTTGAATCGGGTTATTGTCATGTGTGGGCTTTGGAAGTGTGCTGCTACAGGATCGGACATTTCAAACTCAAATGCACGTTCTTTTTCTTACCTTTCCGAAGCATGGAGCGCAATAGCAGGCAGAGAAAGGGTGATGCAAGTGTTGAACACTGCCTGGCCTGGCAAGTTGCTGGCAGTGCCCCCCCCCCGCCCGCTCCTGAAAGAGGGCACACACACACCGCTGCCCCGAGTACTTCACATATCTTTAAAAGACCATGCGCTTGTTAATGAGGCTTAAATGGTTTATCACCCCTTCTAGAGCCCCTGCATCGGCCCTCTGACATTTCCTGGAAGAATTAGCACGTAACACAATACCAAGCCCTGTCAGCTGAAACCCCCGAGGAATCGGGTTTTTGCTTGCAGGAATCGGGAGGCGGGAGACTAGCACTGAAATCGATAGTCTCACGCCTGAATCGGGAGGGTTGGCATGTCTGAATTCTCTGCAGCTGGGGCCATAAACTACATCCGCAGGGCTAGGTGATAGCCTGGGACCGGCCTGGACAATCGGACACAGAGGAAGAGGAGTGTCAGAGGGTGCGGTAGTGAATAGGGTGAAAGGGAGGTGTCGGACGGGCACAGGGTGTGATTCTCAGGGAAGAGCAGCGCAGATGGGGGGAAGTTTATGGCCCATGCATGAGAGAGAGAGCGGGGGTGACCAGTGCGTGGGGGAGATGCTTGCGAGGGTGGGGAGCCGTGCTGAGGATCGGCGGCGTGCAGAGAGTGGGTCTGGTCAAGGCATCTAAAATGGCTGCCGTGCACGACAAAATTGTGGCATTGGAAAAAAGGCAAGATGGCGCAGACAATGTTTATCAATAAGGATTCATTTATAACAAAATATTTTATCGCAGTGACAAATTGGCGGTCAACACTTCCTGATTTCCATCGAATCGAACGTTAACAGACGTCACGCAGCAAAAAAAAAAAAAAAACACGCACTGCCGCTGGAAGACATGTATCAACATATATGAGCCTCCTCAGCCACCCTCAGAAAACATAAGGGATCAGGATACGTCTCCCGCACCCCCTTATACCTAGTAATTTAATTAAAACGAAACACAAAATGGCGAATTCCCGTTTCGCTACCAGTTTGCGGCCCAGTTCGCGGCCCGAGAAGCGCTTCTACCGTGAAAAATCATTTTTTTTATTTTCCCCACGGGACCCTTTAATAACCCCGACATCATTCCTAGGGGGTCAAGAGGGGTCTACCTTGCCCCCTTTCATTAAATTCCCCCTTCGTTTTTCACCTCTTCTTCTCTCTCGATCCTACCGAGAGATAAGATGGCGGCCGCTCCGGACTGTTTAGAATGTTGACAGACACCGGAGAGCCAATCAGCTTCGCATCGCAAAGTTCCGTTTCGCGAAAAGTAAGCGGACCGGAGCGCAGCCCGGAGCGCTGTTACAGATATATATCTTGTTTTGAACGTTAATTTCTCAAAATCCACTGGAGCACATATATTGAGACCTAGCAAAGGCACATCGGGCTAACAGTCCCTACAATTTTGCCAAGTTTCGTGCAAATCCATTCAGCCGTTTGAGCTAAAAGTGAGGTCAACCGCCCTATGGAAATTAACATGGGGAAAACGCGTTTTGGGACCCCCCTTTTTTCTCGGCCCCCCCTTGACGAAACCCCCCCAAATTTTTAAGGGCTGCTCAGAAACAAAATGTGCCATTTTCCTGAAAATTTCAGCCGGTTCCGTCCACAAACGCCAAAGTTATTAGACATAGAATTTTCAAAAATCCCATAGGGAAAAAATCCTAACTATATATACCTACTGGCTATCGCCAGTAGGTAATATTTGTAGATATATATATACATATATATATATATATATATATATATATATATATATACACATATATACATACACACACATATATATATACACATATACATATATATATAAATATATACATACACATATATATATATATATACATATAGACATACATACACATACATATATATACATATATACACATATATACACATACATACATATATACACATACATATATACACACATACATATATACACACACATACACACCTACACACACACATACATACATACACACACACATACATACATACACACACATACATACATATATACACACACACACATATACACACATACATACACATACACACACACACACACATTTACATATATACATACATACATATACATACACATACACACAACATACATACACATACATACAGTTTCCCTCTTCTTCATTGCTTGATTTTGCGCACAAGAAAGTGTCACTCATAGTTGTTGAAATGTCATTCGAAATTACATTTAAATTTAAAAAATGTCACACATAGCAATCTGAAACCTTGGCAGCTATGCAGAAGGAGTGGAGAAATGTCAATCATAATTACACTGAAATTTTGAACATGTCACACATAGCAATCCGAAACCTTGGCAGCTATGGCTTTCTCTACCCAGACCAGCTGCCTATACCAATAGTCATCAGTTCGCAGTAGATGGCCTGGTTTACCTTGATTAGGAATGCCACTGTGTTTTATTGTAACCATGAGAAATACATCCATTTTTTAAAGTGGCTGGAGGGAAATAAAAATATGAGTGCAGTAAAAAAAAACAACTGAAGAACCTTTTGGATGACTACAATGAAAATATGTGTCTCTTCCTCCCGACATGAAGAAAGCTTGGCAAACAAATGTTTTTCACTGTAAACTGTCGTTTTTCAGGGTAGGCACACGCAGGCCCTGCACCTCAGGTGGAGATACGGCAGAAAGGTAATGAATGGCCAATAGGAGGAAAAGCCTGTACGGTAGTTTAGGGCTCACAGCTGGCATGGGGCACACCATAGGTTTCAACCAAAATAGGCAGCAGCCCTTCTGCAATACAAATCCAATAAGCCCTTGGGGGCAACAACTCTGCTTATGCAATGTAACACTGGGGGAATAATCAGTTCTTCGATTTACAGAGACACCCTTCCTATCACTGTGACCAGGTAACTTGAATGCATTTTATGGCCAAGAGGTTAGTAACTGTGCCCACTTAGCAAGGAGTTACCTATGATTTTGATCAGGCGTATTCAAAAGCAAGCCAAACCCTAACACTCAGCATTTGAAAAGGGCATTTCCAGTGGCATGCAGCGAAAGACCGAACTACTGCTTGTAACGCGCTGCCTCTTAAAGTACATCGCCCGGCTCGGTGCAGGGATTTCTCGCACTTTAAGGTCCATTTTTTCGAGCAACTCCCTTGCTTCTTCCAACTGTTTTTCAACTTGTACAACCATCTGCTTCTTCTCATCAGCAGCCAGCTTGGGAATTCGCGCGATCCTGCCGGTTATTTCGGCGCTCAGCACCGAGTAGTCCTGCTCGTAACCCTCAAAGTCTGAAGACATGTTTGCACTTCTGCAGCTTCCGATAACACACACACACTCCACTTCCAAAACAATACATGCCGTGTTTCTAAACTTGCTAGATTGTATTGTTAGTAACGCGAGGCTTCGGGGGGACATTGAGTGCTTTGTTTAAATATCCATGTTAATCGCAGCTCGTGAAGGGGCTGCGATTAACATGGATACTTAACTGCATTTCCACACAGTCTCCCCCGCAGCCTTGCATTATGAAATAACAGCGAGGAAACAGTGTGTGCCGCCTGAGGGGGTCCAAAAGCGCCAGAAACAAAAGAAATCAAGGGGGCACATAGCACTTACCTCTGCTCCCGACACCCGAGTGATACCTTTCACCGCTGTTCACGCCGTTTACTGCTGCCTCCACAATCACGAAATGCCAGTTTTTCGCGCCGCGCGATTTTTAAAAGCGGCGGCGCGAATGCTCTTGCGGGATGTGCGCCCTCAACAAATGGGAATGCGTGCTCGGAGGTTGGCAGTGCGCGCGTGCGCGGGCGCGCGCCTTGTTGGGAACAGTGATCCCAACTAAGATTCCTGGTTTTAGAAGGCATCGAGAAAGAGGAAGTGAGAGACAATAATAAATACCTCCTTAGAAGGGAGAATAACTGGATGATGAGACTACAGTCATGTAGACCTAATGGTTTCAATGAATGAATAGAATATGCTTGCTATCTTTAGATCAGCACCAACGTGTCATCACATAAGTTCATACTAACATTATAATATTGTTCAGATCCGAGAGAATGTTTGCCTGCCTTTTTTGAATATTGTTGAATATTTGTCAAAAATACTTGTCCACACAGTTCCCACAGGCCATTTTTATTTAGGTCATTCACACAGACGGGTATATAGTTACGTTTTTTTGTACCGTTTTTTGGTATCATTGTTATCTAATGACAACATTCTAAACATGTCGGCCGTATTTCCAATGGCAGGCACGGATGTATTACGCTGCACATCATGCAATCCATTCTTCGTTACTATTAGTGAGTCTAACACTGAGATCTTTATACACGTCACAATAAGGCCGCTGCACACAGTCCTATGTTTATTTTGATTATTTATACCGGAAGGAAACTGATGCGTTACATTCACGAGAATCAAATCGACTACTACAACACCGGGGAACTTTCGTTAAAGTGTAAAAGTAAGTGTTTACAACTACGTTTGTTGGGTAACGTGGGAATGAGTATATTTTTAAGCTCGCATTTTGAGACGAACAGTTTGAAACGAGCTTCAGTGCCTGTTTAATGTGGTCATATGGCCGGGATGCCTATCACCCCCTCCCAACACAATCCCCAAGGATGGGAAGACGGACACAGTTCTGAACTTTTGGAAGGCGGGAGGGAGTTACCCTCCCGGCCGTATTTATTAAAATATGAAACAAAATTAAAACATTAAAATAACAGTTTCATATCATGTACAATTTTTCATTTATACATTTTATTGCAGTCACGTTTATTGGCTAACCTTAACAAATCTCTAATACAAAGGTTCTCCTAGCCGAGTCTAAACATCCTGCAAATGCATACTTCTAAATAAAAATTGTACATCCTAACATTACGGGCCAATGGCAAGGTCGTAACCGGTGTCAGATCCCTACTACCAGAACTCCCCCCTCACTTGTGAGGGGCGGCCGCACAGAGGACTGTACCTCTGTGCCAACTTCCAATTTCCCTTGTCTTAGCGGGGGCCCCTTATTTAACTCGACGCCATCTTAGTGGTCGTCCGAGGACTCGTGTGAGGTGTCTAGAAGGTAGCGTGGACCCCCCTCCCACCCCACACTGTTCACCACATCCGCCGTCGTGGATATCCTGGCCCCGGGAAATTCTTAGGAGGGGCATCGAGCCGCCTCCTCCCCTGGGAGGGGCCTATGACCGCCTTCCCTTCGGTGACCCCATACTTAGTGGGTGCCGCCTCCCCGTGTGAGGGGCCAATGGCCGCCTCCCTTCGGGCGCTCCCATCCATAATGGGTGGCGCCCCCTCTAGGGATCTTGAAATTACTGCTCACCGATCATGACCTTACCGCCCGACCAAAATAAATACGACGTTTTGAACCTAATGAAGAGAGCGATAAACGGTTAATTGGACATTGTCCTATGCATCCATATATCTACACACACCTTTAATTAGACTGTGAAACCTTCGCTCAACTGGATGAGAGAATTGTTATGAAGCAAATCACTTTATTGCAGTTCAAACATTGACACCTTTATTACATACTACAATAAACCCTGGAAAAAAGATACTATCAACGCAAATCAACTTTATTGCATTTACTAACGTTGCCTTAAGGGGTTGGTGGGTGGGTCAAAATTGCTCCTTGTTCCGTCTAGGGCTCACGTGCAACGAGAGGGTGCAGCTTCCAAGCACAGGAACAAGAGGATGCTTCTCTGGATTGTTGCTCCTTTTATTCCTCTTCGGGAGGGCGTGTACCCTCCTCTGGTACGCCTAGGGGGCGTGACCAACGGTGTAGGTGTCTAGGACAACCTCTTCTTGGGCGGGAAAAAGGCGCGCCCCGGCTACGCCGCTTCAGGCATACCAGCCGAGACACGCCCCCCGCCCAAAATGGTTTCCTGGGGGGATCCGGGCACCCTGCATTACGTTCGGGGGGACCGAGTGGTCGCCCCTTTCCATATGGCCGGGATGCCTATCACCCCCTCCCAACACAATCCCCAAGGATGGGAAGACGAACACAGTTCTGAACTTTTGGAAGGCGGGAGGGAGTTACCCTCCCGGCCGTATTTATTAAAATATGAAACAAAATTAAAACATTAAAATAACAGTTTCATATCATGTACAATTTTTCATTTATACATTTTACTGCAGTCACGTTTATTGGCTAACCTTAACAAATCTCTAATACAAAGGTTCTCCTAGCCGAGTCTAAACATCCTGCAAATGCATACTTCTAAATAAAAATTGTACATCCTAACATTACGGGCCAACGGCAAGGTCGTAACCGGTGTCAGATCCCTACTACCAGAACTCCCCCCTCACTTGTGAGGGGCGGCCGCACAGAGGACTGTACCTCTGTGCCAACTTCCAATTTCCCTTGTCTTAGCGGGGGCCCCTTATTTAACTCGACGCCATCTTAGTGGTCGTCCGAGGACTCGTGTGAGGTGTCCAGAAGGTAGCGTGGACCCCCCTCCCACCCCACACTGTTCACCACATCCGCCGTCGCGGATATCCTGGCCCCGGGAAATTCTTAGGAGGGGCATCGAGCCGCCTCCTCCCCTGGGAGGGGCCTATGACCGCCTTCCCTTCGGCGACCCCATACTTAGTGGGTGCCGCCTCCCCGTGTGAGGGGCCAATGGCCGCCTCCCCCCGGGAGCTCCCATCCATAATGGGTGGCGCCCCCTCTAGGGATCTTGAAATTACTGCTCACCGATCATGACCTTACCGCCACAGGCCGGATAGTTGACCGGCTATCCGGACCCCCCACACTCCTACTAAAGGTCATGGCTATACAAACCCCGTAACCATGCTAAGAAGTCTCCTATGAGTAAGACA
This sequence comes from Lissotriton vulgaris, assembly GCF_964263255.1. Classification (NCBI taxonomy): domain Eukaryota; kingdom Metazoa; phylum Chordata; class Amphibia; order Caudata; family Salamandridae; genus Lissotriton; species Lissotriton vulgaris. The sequence continues at coordinate 660,948,764 of NC_141689.1, forward strand.
TTCCCCTCCCGGGACAAATGAACCCCGTCTTCGAGATACATATTATCACCCCGGATACAACCATGCGGAATACAGTGCAACTGTCCTGAATGAAACAATCTAGCCAGTTTGTTATTAACTTTCTTCACTGAATGATTCAAAGCTGACACAGAGAGGGCCCCCCGCCACACCTTCCTTGGAATCATGTGTGACCATGCTATCGTGCACCCCGGAATCCTCTTTGCCAGCCAGCTAACAGTGGATAGAACCCGCTCGAGGAGTACTCTACGACCGAGCGCCACCAAGTCATTGCCCCCCAGATGCACTATGAGTATAGACGGCGGTGACCTTGTCCGCCCTAACAATTCCTCGATAAAATACTGAAACCGGTCAATACAGAGCCCGCCCCTTCCATGGAAGGTCACCCTGTACCCGTATTCCCCAGCTGCGTGAATCATGTCACCTGCTTTGAATACGTCCGCGGCTCGCCTCACGTATGAGTGGCCAACGACCCACACCACTCTTTCCTCAGGCGGTGATCTTTGACCGCTGGTTCCCAGGTGTCGGGTCGACTGCACAGTCCGCCCCGCCTCGCAAGCTCGCGAAACTGTAAACCAAACAAAAGACAAGAAGCGTGAGTGCATGACATTAGCTTCACAACATGTGCAACCGCACATACCTTTTATAACAGTTCGAGGACCATCGTCCCAATCGTTTCACCGTTTCCACACTCTGACCCCTGGCTGTAGCTTCCGTAGCAGCCCCTATCCTGAAGGAATGGGTCCCAAAATCGCTCGGGTCCAAGCCCGCTGCCGCGATTGCCAAGGTTAACACCCGCTGGAACTGAAACTTTGTCAGTGGGGTGGCGTCGGTGTGTCTCAGCAAGCTTCCCCCCCACGCTGCCGCCCTTTGCGCCAGGTATTCCTCAACACACTGTACCGGGCACATGGGGGTCCCTCGCATGCGCTGGACCACAATACTATCCCCCATCGCACTCTGGTCAGTTTTAGACCTAGCTATTGTGATTACCATTGAATCACCCTTGATCTGGACGTGTTCTCGACATAGACCTCCCCCCACATCCTTCTTATTTCTTGCCACCAGCTCGCTCACCCGCATAGCCCCATGGAACGCTAATGCGAAAGCGGCCCGGAACAGCACTGCTTCGGACTGGGAGGAACAGGTCGCGGGGAGCACTGACATCAACAGGGACAGTCTTTCTAAGCCAATCGGGCGCCTCTCGTCTACTTTATGACCCTCGAGGCGTTGCCACCCTCGTAATGCCTTCTTAACCAAAAAGGACGATGTAGGGTCCTTAATGCCGTAAGCCTGCGCCATGAATGCAATGGCGGCCCGGTGCCTATTGGCCGTCGCTGCAGATCGGCCAGCCTTGTGAAGTGCTACTAAAAATTTCAGCACATACTCCTCCTCTCCCCACTTATCCCCGCCTGCCGGACCCAAAAATGCACAATAGGAACGAAACGCTCCTTCGTATGCCTTCCTTGTCCTGGGGGCTAAGCTGGCTCCCACGAGGTCCTGTAATCCGGGGCATCGAGTTACCAGAGAGTTTCGAGAAATGGTGCCGCCACTAGATCCGCAGAAGGTAGATAACCCCTGAAGGCCTGCATGTGGGAACGAGAGAGTGCATCAGCCGCCTGGTTCAATACACCCGGCACATGCCTTGCCCTAAACTGAACGTTCAGTCTCATGCACAGTAGGACAATTTCTTTCAGCAATCTCAAAATCAACTTGCAGCGTGCTGCCTGGTTATTTATGCATTCAACAACGGTCATGTTATCGGACCAAAATACCACTGAGCGATCACGGAAATTGTCCGGCCATGTTTTCAGGGCCACCAAAATGGGGAACAGCTCAAGAAACCCAATGTTACCTGTTAGCCCATTGGTGTGCCACCACGTCGGCCATGTTTGCGCCGACCATCGATTACCAAAGATGGCGCCAAATCCCATGCTCCCTGCCGAGTCGGTCCACAAACCCAGCTCTTCCGAGGATGCTGGTGGTTTGCTCCATACCACTCGACCGTTGAAATCCGCCAGAAATGCCAACCATATGCGCATATCCTGGCGAACCTCTGCCGACAGTCTCGTACGGTGGTGTCCTTCTTTGAGACCGACCATGGCTTGTGCAATAGAGCGGGAAAAGGGGGGGGGGGGCATTGGTATCACTCTGAGGGCAAAGTTAAGTTGGCCCACTGCTTGCTGCAACTGATGGAGAGTTACCTTCTCTTTGCTAATGCACAATTCTAGCGATGCCCTAAATTTCATTACCTTGTCCCTGGGCAAACGGAAGCATCCCTCCACTGAATCGAGCTCAATTCCAAGAAACTCGAGTGAAGTAGATGGCCCCACTGTTTTCCCCGGTGCCAATGGCACGCCGAATCGTTTCATGAGATTGCAAAATTCAAATAAAGCCTGTGCACATTCCGTGTCCCCGGCTGGCCCCAAGAACAAGAAATCATCTAGATAATGCATAACCTGCGTATAGCCCGTAGATCTGGTGAACGCCCATTGCAGAAAACAGATGAATTTCTCAAAATAAGCACAAGAGATGGAGCAACCCATTGGCATACATCTGTCCATGTAATAGCGTCCTTGGAACACAAAACCCAACAGACGCTGATCCTGAGGATGTACCGGGAGCAACCGGAACGCTGACTCAATATCCGATTTAGCCATCAACGCTCCGGGCCCCAGGCGATTCAACATGGCGACGGCCTAATCAAAGGATGTGTACCGTACCGAACAGACTCCTGGATCGATGGCATCGTTTACCGAAAGACCCCTAGGAGCCGACAAGTTATGAATTAACCTAAATTCACCAGGGTCCTTCTTGGGGACCACTCCCAGCGGTGAACAAATGAAATTAGGAACCGGCGGGTGCCTATATGGGCCGGCGACCCGGCCCCGGGCAACTTCCTTCGCAATCTTACCTTCCACCACCTTTGGGTGCTGCTGAACGGACAGTTGGTTTCTGCACAGTGAGTCCCCCCAAAAATCCCCCGCCGGGATGTGGAAACCATTCGAAAAACCGTCCCGTAACACCCCAGCGGAGACATGATCAGGGTATTCGTTTAGCCAGGGGATCATTGCCATGATATCTACGGGGGTAGGTAGTGGTACCCCTTGGCCGATATTAGACCTGTTTGGTACCTCCTCTACCCCCGGTATCCCCATTCTTGGCTCTGCACGAACTTTCCGGGTGTGAAGAATGTCCGCAACCTGCACACTCATGCCTGAACTTACATGTCCCCTGTGGCCTGGTGCACTTGCCCCTGTTAAAATTCCAGCAAACTCCTTTTCTGCCTCCATTCCCACTACTCCTGGGTTGGTGATCACCTGCGGGGTTTGCTCGAAAGGGCGCCGCCGATTGATGGCGGGAAGGCGCCGATCCATACTCACCAAGCGAGGACGACTTCGCCGTGCCCGGCAACAGCTGCTTCTGCCAAGAGACGGAGTCGAGACAGTCCCACGTCAGAGACGAATCGTGCTCCTCGGCCTTACGAAATTTACTATCATAACCCCTCCATTGATCGCCCTCATATGTTTAGTAGAAATCCATTATACGTGTCTGATAACAGACTAATTCAGTCATAATCTCTGGCTTACGTTCACCCATAATAGCAGTAAACATCCCAAAGGCCTTGGCCCAATTAGAGATTGTCTCATCCACCCTGAAGCCCGCCATTTTGGCGCGCCACACACTCGGATGCAACAAATCTTTCTGAGCCTTAACGTACTCAATCTCGTGATGATCCATCAGGAGCGAAAACATGTTTACATATTTATCAGCCCAAATCATCTCTTTCGTGGCCAGAGGAATATGCTCAACTACTTTCTCCCTCCTTGAGGGCAAAGACCCCCCATTTGCCATTGGCAATGGCTGCTTACCAGACTCCGTAGCTGTCCTGCTGATTTTCCACCGCCAGCCGCTGGTTCTCCCGTGGGAATCTGTGAGGGGACAAGAGGGACATTTGCCTTCGCAGCATCTCGCGATTGCCGCAACTGCTTCATTAATAACCTAGCCTCTCTGGCCGTGTCTCCGGGCGCTGCTGCACCCTCGGTATTCTTTCTGAGCCACGCGGCCAACTGGGCGGCCAACTCAGGAGGCATTTCCTCGTCGCTGGTGGGCGTAACTACAACCGGAATCGGCTGACCTGCATCCGGGATCGGTACAGGTACCGGGGCTTCGACTGGACTAACTGGGCTTACCGGGGGTGACTCGGGAACTGGAGACTCCCCCCCTGCCGCCCTATTCCTGGCCCTTTTACCTCTCCCTGCAGGAACTACTCCCGGCAATGCTGGTCCGATAACCTTTTTCGGCCTGCCCGTATTATCCATTGCCGCCATTTTCTTTTTCATGTTCGCCATGTCCTTCACCAACATGCTGAGCATCTGCTCCATCCCAGCCTTCTTTCCGACCTTCTTGCCGGGCATCGTTGTCAGAGCCTTGACCCTTGCTGCTTAGCTGCTCGACGAGGTCCTGGCTCCAGAGGTCCACAGATACCGGAAGAGAAGGATCCTGGAAGAGAAACACAAAAATTACAAGTTCTCAAAATTGCGCCTTGTTCCGTCTAGGGCTCACGTGCAACGAGATGGTGCAGCTTCCAAGCACAGGAACAAGAGGATGCTTCTCTGGATTGTTGCTCCTTTTATTCCTCTTCGGGAGGGCGTGTACCCTCCTCTGGTACGCCTACGGGGCGTGACCAACGGTGTAGGTGTCTAGGACAACCTCTTCTTGGGCGGGAAAAAGGCGCGCCCCGGCTACGCCGCTTCGGGCATACCAGCCGAGACACGCCCCCCGCCCAAAATGGTTTCCCGGGGGGATCCGGGCACCCTGCCATACGTTCGGGGGGACCGAGTGGTCGCCCCTTTCCATTACAGTTTTTACAAACAAGTTTGAAAACGACCAGTTCGCCTAAGCTCATAAGTAACAACAGTCTCACTTACCGAGATTAGTCAGGAGAATGTCACGTTTTTTTGCACACAACGGCATTATATATAGAAACTATATTCACATCACTGGGTCACAATATAAAGTGGACAACAACAGACTCATATAATACATGTTGCAAGTCACTTAAAATCATGTGTGTCAAATATAGGTAAAATAACACAGATGCACTACCTTGTATTCAAATATATTCATGCTAAAAACCAGTGTGTAATGATTGTGTTCACAGCAATAGCTCCCTGAAGAAGAGCAATTGCAGCTCGAAATGCATTGGAGCATTATGGAGATAAATAATGTTTCTGAATGAGAAGAAATCATGAGATTCAAAATGAAATTAATGAGGAAATTTCAATAAAAATTCAAAAGTGAATCTACCAATTGAAAGTGTTACAATCATTAAATATCCTCCTCGGAGGACAAGAATAGGAGAGTGCATGCAGGGGGATGCAACCAAGCATATTGGAAGCACAACTTAAAACATAGTACCTGACTTCCAAAGAGTGGACACGTCACCCCAGGAGCACCCCAAAAACGAATACATTTACAAATAACCAATATTAAAATTAAGGTTGTGGGTAAGCAACTCCTGAGAAGAATAACAGGTGTAACATACAGAGTGGACATGCACACTGGAGGCGTGGGTACAAACAAAAGGGAGGGCACAATCACAAGTGGGGAGGGGAGGGGAAAAGTGGGAGGGCCAGACCAGAGGTGGGGGAAGGACAAGAGTGGGAGTACAGGTTTACACAGACACAATGGTAACCACCACGTTGTTGTGGAATTTTAAGGGGCTGAACGCCCCTACCAAACGCCAGAAGATCTGGAAATATCTCACCAACGAACACTATGATATTGTGGCCCTCCAGGAAAACCATCTCAAGAGATCAGAGCATCACAGAATAAAACACGAGACATACCCATTGATCTATAAATCAGCCACTACCTCAAAGCATAATGGAGTAGCCCTTCTCTTTCATGCTTCCCTTGAGTTCCCACAAGAGGACTTCAAAACTGACAGGGAGGGGAGGGCATTCTTTGTGAAAGACCGGATATGAGGAAGGCTCTGTACAATTGTGGCAATATATGCATCCAACAACAACCAAGTGGGATTTCCACACCACTCTTTTGCTCTCCTGGGGGGCTTCGCAGCAGGGGATATAATTCTGATGGGGGATTTCAATCTGACCTGGGATTCCGGGATAGATAGTCCACACTAAGCATGGGCAAATTTTGCGAATTCGCAATCCGCAAATTTGCGGATTTGCGAATTCGCAATCTGCAAAATTCGCGAATTCGTGCGAATTTGCGGATTTTTTAATTTTTGCGTGTTCGCGGGTGTTCGCTGGGCGCTTTGCGTGTTCGCGTGGCGCTTTGCGTGTTCGCGTTTTTTTTTTTTGCCTGGTTAATCACTGCCACCCTCTTGTTTTTTATGCCCATCTGCCCTCTGTACCACTCGTTTCTGTGCCCTTCTGCACTCTGCCCCACTCATTTTTTGTCCCCTTCTGCCCTCTGTCCCACTTTTGTGCCCTTCTGCCCTCAGCCCCACTTAGAATGGCGCCGGCAAGCTGTCAGCGCCATTCTAAAATAGCTACAAATAGCTTCAACAGGAAGCACTAATAGATAAAATAAAGCAGGTGCTCGAGTTGAAGGTCAAAATAAGTTACACAATCATTAATCACCCCAAGTTTGGGTTGATTAATGATTGTGTAACTGAATTTGAGCAGCACCTGCTTTACTTTATCTATTAGAGCTTCCTGTTGCAGATGACTTTTGTAACTATTTTAGAATGGCTCTGGCAGCTTGCCGGCGCCATTCTAAAAGAGTTACAAAAGTCAGCTCGAACTTTTGACCCAATCCGTTCCGCTCGCGGATTTTGCGGGAAATTCGCGAATCTCGCGGATTGCAAATTTACCGAAAATCCGCAAAATCCGCGAGCGGAACAGATTTTCCGCCCATGCTTAGTACACACCCACACAGGCAGTTTCCCTAAGAACCTGAAAAATACCATTCAAGATCTGGGGCTCAGAGACACCTGGAGGGAGGTACATCCGGATGAAAGGGATTATACTTTCTTTTCACATTCTCACTGCACATATTCAGACTTGATTACATTTTAATGAGCCACCCCTTAAACAGACAAGTACGAGAAGCCAAAATACAATCCATTATGATCTCGGATCATGCCGAAAAACATGTTTCCCTGAACTGGTCTTGCCCCAAACAGAAAACTGAGAGATGGTTTTTCCCCAATGCTGTAACTAGAAACGCCACAATATGAGACCCTTTTCATACTACAATTAGGGATTTGCTTCCACATAAACAATCCCCTAGACACGACACCGGCAAACTATTGGGACACATATAATGCTGTGATACGAGGCCAAAGCGTGAATCTCATGGCAGCCCTAAACAAGAAAAGGACTGCAGAATGACTAAAACTAAAGGGGGAACTTAAAGCACTGGAGTAAACACACAAGAATAACCCTTCACTTATGCTCCAGAGACAAGTCACAGCTCTGAAGGGGAAACAGCACATGATCTACTCCAATAGGGCATGTAAAATAGACTTCATATGCACAGAGCAATGAAGTAGGGGCACACCTGGCTCGACAACTCGTGGTGGAGAGAGAAAATTAGTACATTGGGAACATAAAGGACTCTAGAGACGTGTCTACGCCAGACGAAGCCCGGAAAGCGAAAATCTTTAGAGACTTCTGTAGGGCGTTATACACAGCTGACCTATCCAACCCAAAATCACAATCGGACTATCTTGACACAGTAGAACTCCTACAAGTAGCACCAACCCAGAGTGAACGCCTGATGGAAACCAACAGGGTTTAGGGGGTCTGAAATTACATAAGTCACCAGGACCAGATGGTCTAACCGCTCAATGCTACAAAACTTTTAATGCAGATTTCATTCCCCAGCTGACTTCTCTGTTTAACCACATAGCGAGCACAAAACAACACATTCAATGAGTGAGGCCCTTATTACAGTGATACCCAAAGGAGGGAAGGATCCACAATATTGTGGTTCCTACCCTCCCATAGCACTGTCTAATCTGGACCCCACAATATATTCTAAGATACTGGCCACTAGGTTGGAGAATATGATGCTGGAACTTATCGGACAGGACCAATCTGGCTTTATTAAAAATAGGCAAACACACAACAATGTTAGAGTGATCCATCTTATAGAAAAAGCCTCCAAAAAAACAAATGCCCACAGTGCTAGTGGGCTTAGATTCAGAGAAGGCGCTTGACTGCATGGACTAGAGTTTTCTCTTTTGGACCCTTAAACAATTTGGCTTTTGCGACCCCTTCATTTATATGATAGCAGCGAACTTTGTAGCACCAAAGGCCAAGGTCCTGGTCAATGGAGTAGCTCCCAAACCTTTTATCCTGGTTAGGGGAACATGCCAGGGATGTCCCCGATCCCTGCTTCTTTTTCCGTTAAGCATTGATCCGTTAGCTGCAAAACTTAGTGAAATCCATAAATTAAGGGGGATAAAATTTGGCCATAAAATGTCATTGTTCGCAGACGATATACTTATGACATCAGATCCGCAACTCCGCCTAACGGCTCTACTGAGAAAGTTGGAATGGTTTGAAGGAGTAGCAGGCCTACGCATTACTTTGACAAAATCTTTCCTGCTCAGCCTGACGCTACCAGATGAGGTAATGGAGGGTTTGGTGGCATCCACACCTTTTCAATGGACCAAGAAAGATGTAACTTATTTGGGGATAACATTGACTCCCAAAAATATCAGGATTATTTGCCGCTGACTATCCCCCCTCCTGCAACAGCTTCGAGCCGATCTTAAGAGATGGGCGCCTCTTTATATATCATGGATGGACGGAATTCATGCTGTCAAGATGGTGGTCCTCCCAAAATTCCAACATTTTTTTCTGAGTTTACCTACAGAGCTGGAAATAGACTTCCTACAAGAAGCTCATTAACTGTTAAAGAAAGTCAGTCATATGACAAACTAAAAGGCCCAGATTACCATTTATGCTCCTTAGGAAGCCCAATGACAAAGGGGGCTTGGCGCTTCCAGACTTAACCTTACATTTTAAAGCGGCACATCTCCACGTTTTAGTGGAATGGTCCCACAACACCCATGTTTATTTATTTGTTTGATTAATTAAAATCTTACAAAAATGCTTAAAATATCACCAAGTATAAAAGTATTTAAAACACCATATACACACGCTTTTCTCATATCACATAGTTACTAAAGTTCAAGATTTATATTTTTGGATACATTGTTTTGATAGTTCAAGAATTAATCTTCAAGTTTTTTACCAACAACACATACAAATTTTACAAACGCAGAGTTTATGAATATATCTTCAGAGTTTAGGCATGCCATCGATGCTTGTCTACATGTCCTTACTCCACGAGCATTGAATAGTCTCTTAGAAGTGATTTTCCTTTCAATTTCTAATTCAGGACAAAGACATAATAAATGAATAGTATTCTGTTGTCCACATTTACATAACGTACATATAGTGTTCTCCTCATTGCTCTTCCATGTAGGTAAATGACATAAACCCGGCAATAATCCAAAACGTGCTCTGATAAAGATTTGTTTATTTTGCTGCGATCATGATGTTTCAAGATATTCTTGGACTTTTTTTTTCATGAATCCATTTATAATTGGCCATGCCACATGAATCAGACAAACATTGGTTACATATGGACCGTGTGATCATGGGTAGGGTTATATGGGACTTATTATGGAAGCCAAAACCGGATTGTCCGGCTAATGCTTACATAAGCACCCCCACTAAAACAACTCTTAAAATGTGGGATAACTTTCTCAGGCAGACTGAAGGAACTTCATTCACCTCGCAGTTCACCCCCATTCATTACAATCCTGTCTTTCCGCATGTGTTAGAACCAGGCCCGTTCAATGCATGGAGGGAGGGGGGCTGTCTCACCCTGACTGATATTTTCCACAATTGGGACATTTTAAGATTTGAGAACTGCCAAAGGGAATTCCACCTACCCAATAAAGAATTCTATCACTACATGTAAATATGACACTGAGCTTTGCAGCCGGGGATTAGAAAAGGGGCGACAAGAGCACTCACAACTGCACACACTGCCTTCTAGACACCCGAGACTGGGAATGCATGTTAGAACAGGAAATTTCAGACGCACAATAGAAAGCCCTTTGAAGGGACATAAAAAGACACAATTACTTGTTGGGTCAATGAGAGGCTCATTATAAGATACCATACGACTGGTAATTGTACCCCACAAAATTAAAGAAGATATTCCCCAACACATCCGAGATTTGCTGGAGAGGGTGTGGCATGCTGGAAGACTTTCGCTACATATGGTGGGACTGCCCAACCGTCTGTCATTTTTGGTCTGAAAACCTGGCGCAAATTAAAGAGATACTAGGTTATCCCATCCCCACACCCACAAGATTTGCACTTCTTGGCCTCCAATACTTGGATTTGAAATACCAAACAAAAGCAGACCAAGCTGTAGTGTGGCTGTGCCTCAGGCCGCCAAAACAGCAATCGTGGCCGCGTGGAAAAAAACAGAAGCACCGGCTATTAAACAGTCGGATGCTCGACTATGGCAAGCGCTAACCATGGAACGGATGAGCGACATTTACAGGGATTAATTAAAAAATGTTGAATACTGATGGGGTCCACTGCTTAAATTCCTGTCGAAAGGCCTCCCACTGACAACCTGCCCATCGAGAGTCAGAGCTCTACACCTGTTCCAATTTTAATCCAAAGCTAACAATGCCTTCAGAAAGCTCTCCACACGTCCAGACCCTAAGGTCTTGGTTAGTTAGACTTTTCTCTCTCTGTCTCTATGTTTCCTTCCTTGCTTCTTCATTTCTGTTCCTTACCTTTTTTTTTCCTTTTCTGGTTTATCATCCGTGCCACTCCTGGCCTTGTATATGTGCTCTGTAGTGATCAATAAGGAGATGATCCAGTGCCAGTGTAACTTAAGATAGTATTTATTTAAGTTCAACGGTTCAAGATAAAGTTACAGAGAACAAGAGAGTCCCACCAGGAGCAGCCCTCTGCTGCTCAGCCCATTCTCCCAACTGACAAACTCTACACACTCAACATTCCACAGCATCATCTATCCAACATTCCAAACCACACTCACACTGGCTGAGCAGCAGGTACAACATTCTCCTCGTTGCATGTCAAACGGGTCTACCCAGTTCATCAGGCTTAAACTGAAGAGGTGACCCCAAGGCTCACCCTCCATTCCAGGCAAATTAAAGCAACAATAACGGCAACAATGTTGGGCTAAGGCTTGGTGGGAGTGGAGGGTTATGGAGCGTAGGAAGGGAGGCCTTTTAGATGAACACTTCATGTTATTTCATTGTTCATGTTATACCCATTTACAATATGGGTTTGTAAGGGTAATATCCAACAAGATTGCAAGGAAGATATTGACTTGGTTTATCCGACAGAATCTGATCCCGAAACTAGAATGACAATAGATGCCAAAGAGTACAAGATACGTATTGTATTGCCATGTTTCGTTCTTCTATTTGAAAATATCAATAAAAACAAGTTTGACAAAACAAAAATACCCCTCCTCATGTCCCTAAAAGGTAGTATAGATGTCTATAATTGGGTAAGAAAACTTTTACTAGAATATCATGGTGAAATGTGGTTGCCATTAATGGGAAAAGAAACCAAAGCAGTTAGACATAGCTCAATCACATGCGTGCCTCCACATTTTATGATATCTCAACTGAAAAGACGTCTATGTTTAACTTTCAAGGTGGGATAAGCAAATGTATTACTATATCTGCTAACAGAGCCTACACTTTAATTTCCATGCCACATATGCAAGTCACCAGGAGGGTGGGGGTATTCAAGCCATAGCGGAGCTCTGGGAGGCAGCAGTACTACAAGCCAAGATTACTAAACACTCAAGTCAACTACCAATTCATTTTCCTGGATGTGTGAAACAGAAGGAAGTGAAGCTCTTTCCACAGTGGTGTGTTGGTCCCTAGCCCACTGGGCGAGCTTGGGCACTCCATAATTTTAGACAGCATTTGGACCTCTTTATTTTGTCTTACTGACTCAGCTAAGCTTGCAAAATGTGTTTTTGCCTTACCTGAACTTTATATGTTAAAAATTAAAATCAAAGTAGCATATTTATTTTCTGTTTGTTGTTTGCGACCCAGAACTGGCTGTTGTCACAAACATGGAATCATATATATTTTATATTTTATTTTCCATGGAAGTTTAATTTTTTGTGAACTCATTCATGAACCCCAATGAAATGATATCACCAAATATTTGCCATTTTTATTGTTACACAAAAGGAATCCAGGAAACTTTCATGGACCGACTCCTATTTACTTTGATTCAGATTAGTTCAATGGCTTTAGCTATGTGCTTGAGCAAAATATCCTCTGGGAATTTGAATGTAAAATGCTCCAATATTGCTCCTCCTCTTTACCAACTTGCACATTATCTTATAGGATCAATCTGAAGTCCATATATATTTTTACCAAATTTGTCATATGGGGTCAAAATTGCAGCTATCAATTATTTTTTTTAAACTGGACAGATCTAATTGCTATCATTGATAACCTGATATTCTTGATACCTTTTGTTGTTTACACAGAGTTTGCACCTACTAAATCATAATTGGTATTGGTTAACATATTTAGGAAATACAATTATACTTGTCTTTTTTGGAGACATGATGCTATGAGAGAGGGATTCTGCACTCCATATGTAAACCGCAGTGGTGTAACAATAGCCCCTGTGGTGTAGACTGGCCCTGAGCACGTGTGGGCCTCAGAGCTCATGACTGGGTCTGGAATGTGGGGACCCCTCATGCACTTTGCAGGGGGGCCCCCACAAGTTTCATTATGCCATTGGGAGACTGCACAGTTTCTATCGGTAAGCTGGCTGTAAGACATATCCTTGGCTTGGGCAGGCAGCTAGGGCCATTACAAAGTAGATTGCTCAAAAGTGGTGCAGTGGAGATTTGGGTGCCCAACTTGTGCAACTCCAGCTAATGTGCCTTATAGCTAAACCATTATTTGCACATATTGCAATATTATTAACTTGAATCGTATTTAAAGTCAACCATGAAGCATGCCTGTTCCCATTAGGGGGCACAGTACCCCATGGAAGACATTCTTTTTCTCCGATGGGCCAAGGTCAGGCAAAGCATCTGGCAGTATATGTATGCAGAAAGGGCTTTCCCTCTCTGATGTTTTCTTCCGGTAAAAGGTGGAAAAAATCTTCCTACCGCTAGACAAGCAAGTTAAGATCGGAACCCTAGAAACCGACCTTGAAATAAACAGTAACAAAGTGACGCTTTGTAATTTCACCGCCATCAATGAGGAGGAGGTCCGGAATAGATTACTTAGGATAAAATCAGGCTCCCCGTCGGACCCCTGCCCAGTCTCGGTGGCTAAATTAGCCCCCGTATTCATGGCCGCAGGTCTTACCCCATCGTTCAATGCCATGCTAGACAATGGGGAATTTCCCTCACGATGGAAACAAGCTTCCATACTACCATTACTCAAGAAACCTAACCTAGATATGACCGATCTGAATAACTTTTGGCCCATTGCCAGGTTACCCCTTCCAGCGAAATCATGGAAGGTATTTTAAACACACAGCTGAGTGCCTTCCTGGGGACAGGTCAACGTCTAGACCTGTCACAGCACGGATTCCGGGCAGGGCACAGCACCAAATCTGCACTGACTAAATCAGTAGAGAACATAGAACGGTGATGGAGGCAGGGGGCGGAGCCGCCCTGATCTTGCTGGACCTGTCCGCGGCCTTTGACACGGTCCACCACAAGTTATTGGTGGACCGGTTGAGGGCCTGTGGGATCCAAGGAAAGGCACTTAAAATCTTGCACGCCTTCCTCTCTTTCAGGACTCAGAAAGTTGCCTTAGGGACCTTTGAATCCGACCCTTTTGTGCTCCCTTGTGGAGTTCCTCAGGGGTCCTCCCTGAGTCCAACTCTTTTTAATGTGTAGGTTTCTACCCTGGCGCCAGTCATTAGATCTTTTGGCTTCAACTTAACATCATACGCAGACGACACACAGATAGTGGTGTCACTGCTACTGGGAGAAACTGACGGCACAGCAGATAGGTTCAGAGGCTGCATGTTATGTTATGTTATGTTATGTTAAATTAACTTATTGAGCGCGCTAACACCATTAGGTTTCTTGGCGCTATACAGGCAGGAGGTTAGCAAATGGATGGCTGAAAACTGCCTGAAATTGAATTCAGCAAAAACCGAAGTTATGCTGTTCGGTTCCAAAGATAACTTCTGGTCCCCACGTTGGTGGCCAGAGGAAATGGGGACCACCCCATCACCGGTCACGAAGGTAAAAAACCTGGGTGTACTGATGGATGACGCTCTATCCTTCAGGCCTCAAATAAATGCCCTTTCTTCAACTACCCACTATGTGCCTAAAACCATCCAGAAAGTCTTTCCGGTTCTAGCGGATGAGCACAAAAAGACAGTGGTCACAGGTTTGGTGATGTCCCGGTTGGGCTACTGCAACAGCCTTCTGCTGAATGCGCAACAGGGAATTTTAAACAAACTCCAAATCCTGCAGAATGCAGCTTCCCGTCTGATTACCGGCACACCCAAACTCGTCTCGGCTGCACGGGACCTGGTGAAGCTACATTGGCTACCAGTTCGCAAAAGAATAATCTTTAAATCACTGTGTGCGGTCTACAAGGCACTCAATGGCCTTGGCCCCCACTGAATGACCTTGCTCTTCCACTGGTGAGATCCCTCAGATCAGCCGAGCAGGGGCTGGTGGCAGTCCCAAGAGTCAGGAAAGCTCGGTGGGGGGGGTAGGAGCTTTTCCTTGGGCGCTGCGAAAGCATGGAACGCACTGCCGCTAAACCTCAGACAGATGTCTGACCTTCTATCATTCAGAAGAGCTTTAAAGACCTGGCTCTTTACGCACTCATTTTTCAGCTCTCACGCACTATTGTCAGCCAGTCAGCACCAGGACACCTCCGGGTAACAGTGCGCTCTAAAAATGTGAAAAATAAATAAATAAATAAATAATGTTTTCCCAGTTTTTACTTGCCAACTTTGCGGCTGCAGGACTGGTGCTGCTGCTCAGCATGATGTCCCAGTATATACCTGTCCATGACCCTATGCTAAAGCATAATTCCCGGGACGCTGCTCATCTGTGGATCTGAACCACAAGATGGCACGTGTTTAACGCCTGTTACAAGATATCAGCTGCCTACTCTGAAAACCTAGAGATGCTGAGTCAGCTAGATCTGTCATATTGCCACTGCTAGTGATACCAGTAATTTTGGAGGGGAGACCAAAAACCCTGTAAGAATAACTTCAGCTAGTCTGATCCTAACGGGCGACCATGTTAAAATGCATAGGGACATCTGAATTTGTGTGTATTTGCATAGCTGTGTTTGGGTCTTCTTGTGTTTCTCTGAGCACCTGCCTGAGGGGGTGCTAGGGTTTAGCATCAGGGCCAGGTGTAGGTAACTTCCATTTAGCGAGTCCTTAATAGCGATTTTTACTGATACGTTATTAAGGACTCGCTAAATGGAATGTAGGTAGGAATCGCTAAAATATTAGCGATTCCTTAACATTCCTTAATAACGAATCAGTAGTTGAGATTCGTTATTAAGGAATACCTAGCCATTCATTCCTATGGGCTAGGAGGCCCATAGGAATGAATGGGAAGATATTCACTATTAGCGATTCGGTATTACCGAATCGCTAATGGCGGGAGCTATTTCAAGGGTGCCAGGGTGTCCTTTGGACACCCTGTTGCGCCCCTGAAATGTGTATGTGTGCACATGTGGCGGCATTACATGCCCTAAGGGCATGGATGTGTGCCACATGGCACATTTAAAACATTTGCTTTTTTAAAGAAAACCACTACTTACCACCAACTGAAGTTGGTGGTAATTAGCAATTCCTTAAGGCTCAAGGGCACTATTGTTAGTGCTACATACATTGCATTTAAGGAATCAGTATTTCCAATTCCTTAAATACAAGAGCAAAATAAGGAATCACTATTTTGCGATTCCTTATTTTGCAAGTAGGTTTCAACTCACCTCCATTGCAATGAGCCAAATACCGGTCGGTAACGAAGAAATTTAACAGATTTCGGTGTTACCGACCAGTATTTAGCCACCTACATCTGGCCCTAAGTGGTTGCCAATTTGCTGCCTGCTTATATTTATGAATTTTGTGTGAGTTTGGCTATATCTGTAAAGCTGTGTATTTTCATGTGTATGTATGTAAGCACCCATGTTTCCTCTATATATTTGTTTGCTTCTATCCATGAGTGTTGTGTCTCTAGTTGTGTGTTAGTTTGTACGTGTGCACCTTTATGTAATCATATGTACAATTATGCCTGTTTATGTCTGAGTGTTGAGCCTATATATGTATCCCACTACATTGGTGTGTCTATTTATGTTTGAATCTATATACCCTGAAGTAAACAAAATGATGGATGGAATACTTGAATTAATCTCAGGCACTGATAATTGCCGTAATGCACTACGGTTCTTTGTTATTTTGGACACCATACCATCTCAGTGGGGGTGGTGCTCAAAAAAGATTGTGGGGCATGTTTATCAAGGGGTTACACCAGCACACCATCACTTAGTAGGCCACAAGCCCAGCCCAAGCAACAAGTCATATTTTAAAAAAGACGCACCAGCACAAACATGTAATTTCTTAAATATTGCATGAGGCAAAATCTGCGCGGAATCGAGCTGTGTCACGCAGGAATTAATATATGCAATGTAGGCGCAAAATCCAATGCAACCGTAACGCAGTGGTATTTATTAGTATAGCAATGCTACATGCATCATGAAGTATAACAACGCAACATAAGAAATGTGCCAAAATTACTGGGCATCAGCCACACAGGCGTAGGAAATGATGAAGTGGGTAAAGTACAAATTCCTCACCCTCACAGTTCACTCTGGCAAGCTCAACTACGCCATGGTAGTCGTTATACTGCAACTGAGAGTAGCTTGGAGATAACCACATATGCATAAAACGAGGATGGAGTGTGCTTTCCATCAGCACATAACCCTCATTCATCTCAGAGAGGAGGAGGTCATACAGTTCTACAGACTGAAGAGAGAGTCCATCATGTAACTGCTGGAGAAGATAACACCAAGTCCCCAGCCAACAGTTGCAAGGACCAATGCCATCCCACAACATTTAAAACTGCTGACTGTGCTGCACATGCTGGCTTCAGTATCCTTCCAAATCACATCAGCCGGATAGTCTGGCATTTCACAGGGAGCATTTTCTGCCTTCATTCCACCTTCATAAAATTCACACCCCAGTGTCTTCTCATCTCCAAAGCTCCTCACCAACAAATGGATACCAAGCAAGGCTTCAACACTATTGCTGGATTTCCACATGTGTTTGGTGCCATAGATTGCACACATGTTCAATTTGTGCTACCTGCAGCAACATTGTACTTGTACCAAAACTACAAGCACGTCTACTTATTACATTTCTAGGCAATAGTGGGCCATAGTGGAATATTCATCAATGTCCTTGAAAAGTTTCCAGGAAATGCAAATGATGCATACATCTTCCGCCACATTCCAACGATAAGCGGTTTCAGAATGGCAAATATGGGAATGGCCTACTCATCAGTAAGGAAAGAAAAAATATGCAATATAATAACTAAGAAGTTGCAATATATCTCTGTGTTTGTGTCTGGATTTTGTGCCATGTGCACATAGTAGGAGTAACTTACTCCAACATGTCCAACATGTAGTCGATGATGTCCTATTTTGTGATTTGCTCACTGATCCTGCAATGGAAGTAAGAAAAATCCCACAGTGAGAAGTATTGTGCCATCTCACCCTTTGTGAGTGGACAGAACCACAATTTCTTCAATGTTAAACAAATCAACTGACAAATCATGTGGTCCACAATTACATTCAATGTGAGTAGAATGGATAAAAACATGAGATGTGTGTATGTGCAATGATGTGGCAAGTCTGGATTTTGTCAATGTTCCACTAAAATAATCGTCATTGAACAAATCATGTGACCCTACGCATATGTAAAGCAAACACAAGGAGATGATGGACGGAGTGCTGAAACTTTTCAGACACTTACCCCCCAGTCACAGATCTGGGTTGAATCCATCATCGTTCTTTAGCTCACTTTGCCATCTCAGTTCAGACCGAGCTATATTCAAATCATTCTTAACCCTGTGCCTCATGGGAACAGTCCAGCCGAACTGCCAAGCCAGATTTTCTCTGAACCGTAAACCAGCATCTTGGGACTGATATCGGGGTAGCACCCCTCCTCTGCCACTCTAGCTTGAATTCAGTGACAAAGTGAGCAAGGGACCAACGTCTGGGCATACCCTGCAAACTTAAGCTGAAAAAAGCAAACACAAGGAGATGATGGACGGAATGCTGAAACTTTCAGACACTCACCCCCAGTCACAGAACTGGGTTGAACCAATCATCATTCTTTAGCTCAATTTGCCCCCAGTTCAAACCCAGCTATATGCAATTCAGTCTTCACCCCTGGGGACAGTCCAGCCCAAACTGCCAAGCCAGGTCTTTCCTGAACTGGAAACAAGCATCCTGGAAACACTCATCAGCCAGGCTAGCTTGAATTCAGTGGCAAAGTGAGCAAGGGACCCACGTCTCCATGTCTGGGCATTCCCTGCTGACCTAGGGCGAACAAACCAAGTTGATGGACAGAGTGCTGAAACTTTTCAGACACTGTGCCTCCTGGGATCATTCCAGCCCGAACTGCCAAGCCAGGTCTTCCCTGAACTGGACATAAGCATCCTGGGACTGGTTTTGCATATGTGTCACACATTGCAGTATATCTGAAGGCTGATAAAAATATTATGAGCAGAAATGGAAAAAGAACTTCTAAATTTCATGTATGTCATGCATTGAAATTGTAGGACCAAACCTATTGTAAATGTCAACTCTAGGTACAGATGTAATACCAAAAGTACAAAGTTCAACTAATTTCCAGACATTCTAACATCCTTGAACCAAAAATACATATCGATAATAAGCTACATTGATATACATCATCAATATGATAAATGAACAATTAGGGGCCAGATGTAGGTAAATCACATTTACCGATTTTGAAATACCGAATTTTACCGATTCGGTATTTCAAAATCGGTAAATGGGATGTAGGTACCAACATCTGGATTTGTTACTGATTCCTTAAAAATTCGGTATTTACCGATTCGGTAAATACCGAATCGGTATTTGCTATTGAATCCTATGGGCCTTGAAGCCCATAGGATTCAATTCAAATACCGATTCGGTATTTACCCAATCGGTAAATACCGAATTTGTCAAGGGTGCAGGGGGTGTCACTTTGACACCCTCTAGCACCCCCAAAACGGGCATGTGTGCAATGTGGCACACAGACATGCCCTAAGGGCACATCTGTCTGTCACATGGCACATGTGTACATGCACAGATGTGCATGTACACAGGAATCGGTATTTTACCATGGATTTGTATTCCATGGTAAAATACCGATTCTGGAAGCCATGTGCCAATGGTAAATTGGCTACCCACATTGCATTTTCGGTAATTTTACCGAATCGGTAAATATTACTGATTCGGTAAATTTACCGATTCGGTAATAATAACAATTCGGTAAAATTACTGAATATGTGCCCCTACATCTCCATAGCCCTTTACCGATCGGAAATGGCCGAAAATCGGTATTTTCAGCCAATTCCGATCGGTAAAGGGCTACCTACATCTGGCCCCTAGTGCCTCAAATTGCCTACATTTCCTGTATCTCAGTCTATCAATGTAAAGTGTCACAGTGTACTCATAATCCAAATCTGAAACACATAATGCCAAAGAAACTGTCAGAAGCAAGGCATAGAAGTGCAGAATCACCTACACAGCAAAATCACATACATACATGTGAATACACAAATTGGTGTGTACAGGTTTGCAGTACAATGTCACTATGGCTACATCATGTTGTCCAATAGGCTACTTAGCCATACCTATGTGTCAATCTAAGTTCATCAAAACAACTTGCCATACAAAAGACATTAGCTGATGTATGGATAAAGCCAATTAAATTATCCATGTAACATGTTGAATATTGGTAACATTTACCAAGCAAATAGCCATGCTAAATTATGTAAACTAATATAAGGCTGTTCATCTGTTATGTAGGCAAGCAAGGACATCATAGGTGATAAAAGGGCCAATGTATGTGTGAGTGTCAAACATGATGGCACTTTCACTACTGATATTGAGCTAAATGTATGCAAGATAATCTGATCATAAATGTAATACTTAGCATACAAATTGAGTGCAATTCTCACACAGCTGATGAACATTTAAAGTTACTTATCATAGTAATTTTCTGGAAGAACATGAAAGTTAGCATGTTGTATGTTTTACACCAAGGAAAAATGTAAAATGACATCTTTATGTTGAACATACATGTCTAAAGCAATGGTTAATAGTATTAGTATGTCTATTAAAAGTTAAGGAAATGTGTTTGAGTTTGCCTCAATACATAACACATGTAGTTAGTTATGTCTAAGTAACAATGTACCAAATCATTGATTGTTGGTATCTTCCACTTTTCATATGACCAAGGTTATGGTTTGTAGCCATGGCAACCCAATTCCAAAATCCCTAGACTGAGCGTCAAAAAAAGCAAACCTCCGCTCTGAGCAAAACAAGAATTGTTGTAAAGCGAATGTTTGGGGTCCTAAAGTCCTGTTTCCGCTGATGGACAGATCAGGCAGAAGACTTGTGTATTCGCCTCCTATGGTCTGGAAGATAATCGTAGTGCAATACTGCATAACATCGGTCTCAAAACTAATATGCCATGGGACAATGGGACAGAAATAAATGATAAATATGAACCGGAAGAAGACGATGAGACGAATGCAGATATAGAGCAGACAATGGCAGGTTGTGTGGGACGGTACCAAATAGTGTCAATTTTGTTTAGGAATTAATTTAAATGCTGGTAACAATTACATAAATTATGTAAAACTATCAACCAATACATTTATTTTTTAAACACATCCATTGTGTGCTGTTTGTGTGTATGTCAACGTACATACATTGTCACTCACATCGTCTCAAGTAGGTGTTTACCTCAACATTAAGCATGGGCGTAAAATCCGTTCCGCTCGCGGATTTTGGGGATTTTCGGTAAATTCGCAATCCGCGAACTCTCGCGAATTTGCCGAAAATCCGCAAATTCGCACGCCGCGGATTTTTTTGCTTGGTGATAGAATATTTTGCGGCGCGCGGCGTTCACTTACCGTCATTCAGCGTTTGCTGAGTTGTTTTTCTCGATATTTTGCGAGTGCTGCGCCATTTTGGATCTTGCTGCGGGATCCCGCGGGAGTTTGGCGACCGCGATTACATAATTGCGGCTTGCCACCTTGCACAGCACGCATCGCGAGAGTTCGCAATTGCGAACACGTAGATGCGGCGGGCAGCAACAATCTTGCACTCGCGAAATACAGAATTTGCAATTCTGCACAAGAAATCCACCAGCAAGCAGCATAAACCTTCTAAAAATGATGATTTTTATCAGAATAACTCCTTAGGTTGACATTTGCCTGCACTTTCTTTTGCAAGGAGTCCATTTGGGGTGGGGTGGGAGGAAGGAAGTGCCCCACAGTCTCCAACTTCCTGTTCCTGTCCAGCAGGCTCCTCCCAGTGCTTTCTTGATGTGCTGGTCACTTTCATTCGGATCTTGACCTGGAAGGATTACTTTTTATGGATGCTGCTGGATATTTGGATTTGAGGCCTTTTTGACTTTCTTTGGAACACTTTTGGATTAGAAATTTCACAAGTAAGTTTGTTTGGGACATTACAGTTGCTGCAACTACAATTTTGGAATTTTCGATTTTTGGGTTGTTGTTGGGGCCTTTTGACCAGGGCTAGTGAGTGGTGCAAGGGCCTAGTCTTTCTGTGGGGTGTCTTGAATTTAAACATCATGGAGGGCATGTATTGCATGGGATTGTGCTGATTTTTCTGTGTTTTTCGATTTTTGGGGTGTTCATGGGGACTGGCCATGTGGGTGGGGGCCATTTTGAGGACTGGTGCAGACCGGGCCTGTCCATGTGGTGGGGGTCTAGGGGCCATTTTGAAGCCAGGCAGTGTGCTTTGTTTTGCCATAGGCCTGCACCCAGTCTGTCATGCTTTCATCCATTATGCCCAGGGGTACTCAGGGGTGCATGGGCCTAGTCTTTCTGTGGGGTTCCTTGAATTTGAAAATAATTGAGGGCATAGATGGCATGGGATTGTGGTGATTTTTGTGTGTTTTTCGATTTTTGGGCTGTTGTTGGGGCCTTTTGACCAGGGCTAGTGAGTGGTGCATGGGCCTAGTCTTTCTGTGGGGTGTCATGGAGGGCATGGATGGCATGGGATTGTGCTGATTTTTCTGTGTTTTTCGATTTTTTGGGGGTGTTCATGGGGATTGGCCATGTGGGTGGGGGCCATTTTGAGTGCTGGTACAGGCAGCCCTGGACATGTGCTGGGAGGCAAGGGGCCATTTTGAATGCAGGCAGTGTTCTCAGGCCTGCACCCATTTTGCCTAGCTTTCATCCATTATGCCCAGGGGTAGTGAGTGGTGCATGGACCTAGTCATTCTGTGGGGTGTCTTGAATTTAAACATCATTGAGGGCTTGGATGGCATGGGATTGTGCTGATTTTTATGTGGTTTTCGAGTTTTGGGGGTGTATAACTGAACTGAAGTTCCTCTGTCTTCCATTGCTTTTAGGTGCACAAGACTCAAGAGAACCACCAGTGCCAGTAAGAAGTCCTGCAGCGGTGTGTGTGTGTGCAGCATAACGTCACGCGACGTCACGTCTGGCCACAGACACCCCGGTAACTCGTGCAACTGTGGCCTGCTGTTCTAACCTCTGAAGAAGATGGCCCCAAAAAAGTTCCCCGTAGCTCCTCTAGCAAGAAAGTTGCCAGTAAGGAGCAGAAGGAGCAAGTTACCAAGGAGACTGGTGTGCCGCCCGCCACATTTTTTGGGAATAAAAGAATAAGTACGCCTGCAGCAGCAGCGGGATCAACTGGGGACCAAGCTGGGAGCAGCACCCCCGCTCCTTTGGGCTCAGTGCCACCACTACCACGCCAACTTAAGTCCAAGCCCTTGAGTGCTGCAGAGGCACTTAGTCTAGTTGTTCAATCACCATCGACCAGTGATGTTGGCTTATCGCAAGAAAGTAGCAGCAATGTCCCTCAATCAACACAGGTTGTTGTAACTCATCTGACAAGTGTTGAACAACCACAGCCGCAACAACAACCACATGTGCAAGTACAAGCCCAAGTACATGTGGAAGGAGAGGCAGCGCAAGGAGATGCGCAAGCAGAGGTGCATGGAGGGGCACAAGTGACCACGATAGTTGTTCCTCCCGAAGTAGGGACACATCAGGAAATCGACAATCAAGCCGAGGTATCATTTGAGGAAGCCACTCCTCCTGATGATCATTCATTGTCTTCCACATCCCTAGCAAGGAAAAGATCAAGGGTGGTGTCTACATCTTCTTCAAGCCCCCTCCCTTCTGATGATATGGATGACAATTGGGAACCACCACACCCGTCTGAGAGTGAGGCACACCATGATCTGACAAAGGTAGCTAAGCGTAAAAGGAAGGTCCTCGAAACTCTCATAGTTATGGAGTGTGATGACGCTCAACAAGAAGCGGCGTATACTCCTGCTGATGAAGACTCTCACAACGACGACGCAGTCATCATAGGCTTCACTCGAGCCTCAGCGGGCATTCAGCAAACAGACATTTTGACCCTAGCCCGAAAAGCTGCTGAGCGTGATGATGTTGTCGACGAGGAGGCAATGGGAACACCACAATCATTGGAGTTAACTAGTACACCACCACCTACCGCTTCCCTATTTTTTCCTCGCCAGAAGGGACCTCCATCCACCTCGACCTCAATTAGTGGTGGTGAAAGTGCACAACATAGTAAAGTTCGGCAATACACATCCTCCACTTCATCTGGCATTAGCAGCATGACCACCACCAGTATCGCCTCCTCCAGCCCCCACAGACATTTCAAGTCCGCAGTTTGCCCAAAAAAGGAAAACATAGCCATTTGTAGCATTTGTAAGCTTACAGTTAGTCGTGGTAAGCTTGGTACCAACTATGGGACCGGAAGCCAGAGAGGTCATCTTAAGAGACAGCACGCTGTCCAATGGTTTGCGCACCTAAAGGAGATCAAGGAAGCCCGAATTGCAAGTCAAGAAAACGTTGATGTTTCATCTGATGATGACGAGGAGGTAGAAGCGTCAAACACTACTTCACTTACACCCAGTACCCCTGTCAGCACACCCCCTGTGAGCCACACTAGGAGTGTGGGACAGAGTGAGACACCAATGCGAAAAAGTTCATCAGCGAGCGTAACTGGGTCGAAGAAGTCATCATCATCATCCCGTAAAATGGTCCAGGCCAACATTAGAACCATGTTGTTTTCAGAACGCAACCACCCACTGACGCGTCTGTATAACACTAAGCTGGCTAAAATGGTTGCTCTGGACCTTCTCCCTTTTTCTTTTGTAGAAGGGGTTGGTTTTCTAGAATTAGTGGCAGCGCTCTGCCCTAAATGGAAGGTTCCTAGCCGGTTCTATTTTGCCAGAGTTGCGGTTTCAGCACTACATGAAGATGTGCTGGAGGTGATTGAGGCAGCTTTGCAGAAGAGTGCTGTTCACACTATACATCTGACAACAGACATGTGGACCAGTGGCGCAGGCACTGATTACATGTGCATCACTGAACACTGAGTCTCTTTTTCAGGGGTTAAAGCAAAGCTAAACGCAGGTGTTGACCCAGACCAAGTTTTTAAAGCTGCTCGGAAACATGCAACACTAGCCATGTTTGGCTTGGAGAAACGTCATACAGCAGAAAACATTTTGAATGAGTTTAACGCAAAGGTCTTTCACTGGCTGTCCCCAAAAAAACGCAAGATTGGTTATTTTTCCACGGATAATGGCGCCAATGTAGTTAAGGCCATGGATCTGGGTAACTATTTCAGAGTGCCGTATTTGGCGCACTGTATAAACCTGGTTGTTAAAAAATTCTTGAGTGAAGAAGACAGTCCAGCGTGCGAGTTAGTGGCCACCTGCCGAAGAATGTGCAACCATTTCAGCCATTCTTTTAAGGCCCAGAAGCATCTGATGGGCCTGCTACATGAACGTCGAATGCCAGTGAAAGCACTCATCCAGGAGGTGCCAACACGTTGGAACTCAACCTTCCACATGCTTGAGTGTCTGTATGAGCAGTTTACGCTACTCGATCAGTATTTCTTAACACTGGGTACAGCTCAGAAGGACCTGAGGCTAGATGCGGCGCAATGGAAGCTAGTTAAAAGCCTGACAGACATGCTTCGTCCTTTTGAGGTCTTCACGTGTGCAGTCAGTAGGGAGGACTGTAATTTGGGGAAAGCTATCCCATTGATGCGCATGCTGGAGCACCAACTGAAGGCGGTGTCTTCTGTGTTTCAAAAAGATAAAGAAAAGCAAGACGCTTTTGTTTTGGCGGAGAAATTATTAGAGCACCTACTTGGCGATGAACATCTTAAAATGATCCACTCAGAACAGCATTACATTTGTGCTACTATTCTGGATCCACGCTACACAGCATTCTTTCCTTTTGGTGATGAAGATGTTACAAAGTACAAACGTTGGCTAGCCTTGTCAGCCATGAGGTTTGAAAGAGAACAGCAGAAAATTGAAGGAAAAGGCAGTACATCAGCATCAGCAGGCCATCCCCAGTCAAAATAATCCACTTCTGCACCTGTGGCTGTGGCAGAAGGGACCTCTCAGCCGTTAAAGACACCGGCAACCGGATCATCTGCACCAGACACAACAGTAACATTGGGTGAAGAAGAGGATTGGCTAACTCAGCTTGGGTTTGGTTCTTAAAAGGTCCTAGCAAAAGTAAGCAAAGTGGAGGAACCTTGGAGAACCTTCAGTCGATGGTGCAGGACTATCTGAATGACTCAACAGAGGTCTATGTTAATGCTGACCCATTGGCGTATTGGCATGGGAAAAAAGAATTGTGGGCACAGATCTCTAACCTGGCTATAAACTACTTGTCTTTCCTACTTGCAAGCATGTCTTCTGAACGTGTTTTCAGTGCTGCTGGTGGCATTGTAACTTGCAAACGGACCCGCCTCTCGCCCAAAAATGTGGAGAGGTTAACAAGATGAATCAGCACCTCATACCACAAGATTACAAAGTACGAGAATACACGCCGGAAAAAGACGAGGAGGACAGCAACTTAGATGAGGGAATTTCTTCTCTATTAGGTGATACTGAACTACTCCTGCCTGATTTCTCAGAGTATGAGGACGAACTCTTATTCCCTGACACCGAGCCCTGAAAATGAGCAAATGAATCAATAACTTTCTTTTTCGTCCTTATTCACTTTTATTCCTGTGTGTCTGTCTTTCTTTGTTTTGCACAGTTAATATAATTAAAACTTTAATCACCTAATCACAAAAACAAGCCCATCAGCAGAACTGTCTTCACTTATTTGCTTATTAATTTGAAGGTGCCGCAGTCTGCATTCCTCAGGTTCAGAAGTTCACAAGAACATGCTCCTCTTCCTCCTCCTCCAGACTCCTATTTCCCTCAAAGCAGAGGGCTGGATTACGCCCAATGAAGAAAGACTCTGCACTTGTGGGGGTGTTCTACTTCTTTGCGGGTGAGTTGGCGGGTCTTGGGGCAATGCTGGGAAGGTCTAATACTGGATAAAACTGGTTTTGACCAAATCAGACTTGAAAACGTTTTTGACTTTTTGCTCACTATCATGTTTTCAGGGGCCTGTTTGGGGGGCTTCCTGGTGTTTGTGGGTTGGTTTCAGGGTCTGGGAGCACTGCTGGCTATGGATGCTTTTGATTACAAGAGGTTTGAAGCAAATCCATGGTGGCAGAGGGGAGTTAGGGCCTAGCTGCAGAGCGCACGCGGAGTGATTTGGGAAATTGGCAAAAAAATGACTAAGTCCCCATTTTTGTACTTTTGCTTTTTGGCTGTTTGGGGGTCTTCTACTTGTTTTTGCCTGGGTTGACGGCTCTGGGGCCATTGCTGGGAAGCTCTAATACCGGATAAAAGTGGTTTGGACCAAATCGGAGGCAAAATTCTTTTTGCGTTTTTGCTGACTTGCTTGTCTTTGAGGTGCTCTTTGGGGGGGTTCCGGGTGTTTGTGGGTGGGGTTTGGGGTCTGGGAGCACTGATGGCACAGTATAATTTTGATTGCATTTGCTTTTCAGGAAATCCATGGTGGAAAACGGGAGTTATGACCTAGCTGCACAGCGCGTTTGGACAGAAGGCCGAAAAATATTGTAAGTATGAGATTTTCCTTTTTGGCTGTTTGGGGGTGTTGTGCTTTTTTGCGGGTAGGTTGGCAGGTCTCTTGGGGCATTGCTGGGAAGGTCTAATACCGGATAGAAATGGTTTGGACAAAATCCATGAGGAAAAAGTTTTAGCTATTCCTGACATTTCGCTCAATGTAGCGTTTTCGGGGGCCTGTTTGGGGGGCTTTCTGGTGTTTGTGGGTGGGTTTCGGGGTCTGGGAGCACTGCTGGCTATGGATACTTTTGATTGCAAGAGGTTTGAAGCAAATCCATGGTGGCAGAGGGGAGTTAGGGCCTAGCTGCAGAGCACGCGCGGAGTGATTTTGGAAATTGCCATGAAAATGACTAGGTCCCCATTTTTGTACTTTTGCTTTTTGGCTGTTTGGGGGTCTTCTACTTGTTTTCGCCTGGGTTGACGGCTCTGGGGCCATTGCTGGGAAGCTCTAATACCGGATAAAAGTGGTTTGGTCCAAATCGAGGCGAAATTCTTTTTGCGTTTTTGCTGACTTGCTTGTCTTTGAGGTGCTCTTTGAGGGGTTCCGGGTGTTTGTGGGTGGGTTTTGGGGTCTGGGAGCACTGCTGGCACAGTCTAATTTTGATTGCTTTTGCTTTTCAGGAAATCCATGGTGGAAAACGGGAGTTATGACCGAGCTGCACAGCGCGTTTCGACAGAAGGCCGAAAAATAAGCATGATATTGGCTGTTCGGGGGTGTTGTGCTTTTTTGCGGGTGGGTTGGCGGGTCTTGGGGCATTGCTGGGAAGGTCTAATACCGAATAAAACTGGTTTGGAGAAAATCCATGCGGAAAAGCCTTTTGGCACTTTTTGTAACTTGGGTTTGTTAGGGTTAGCCCTAGCAGCGGGATTGCATGTGTTTCGGGGTGTTCTAGATTTTTGCAACTGAGTTCTGGGGTCTTAGAGCACTCATGGGAATGTGTAATTTTGGTTGCAATTGATTTGAAGAAAATCCATGGTGGGAAAGGGGGGATTTGGCATAGTTAAAGAAAGCGTTTGGCACTATTCTTAACTTAGGGCTTGTTAGGGTTAGCAGTATTTGTATTGCATGAGTTTGGGTGGGGGGCTGTTTGTGGGGGGTTTGCGAGTCTTGGAGCGATGCTGGGTATGGATACTTTTGCTTGCTTGCAAGTGGTTTGAATACAATCCACGGTGGGTATGGGGGGATTTGGGCCTACTTTTACTTTCAAAGTACATTTTGTCACCAGTTTTCTACTAGGCCTCGTTTTTTGAGATCTGATTGGGGGTCTTCTACATTTTTGCGACTGGCTTTAGTAAGGGTCTGGGTGGGAGCACTGCTGGGAAGGTCTAATTTTCTTCTAAAACACAGTTAACAGTACAACTAACTTGAGGGGAAAGATCCGCTAAATTAATTTGCCCATACTTATTTATCCTTCAAAAGGAGACTCAGACAGAGTACGCACTTTCAAAAATATTTTACTGTCTATTAGGAAACTCAAAGTGTGACTTTTTGCACTACACAGCATACATACCTTATATTTATTTGTCAGTGGTGTTCTAATATCACTTCCTGTTTTTCCATCAATAATTACAAGCCGGGTTTCAGTCTGTGCAATGGGAAAAAAAGGATGAAGTCAGGCTTCACATTAGCGAGCCGCAATTCAGCAATCGCCAGGCAAGCTGTAGACCGGGTGTCTTCTGGTCACCAACATTGATGGACAAAGCGTCAGCTGGAATGGAGGAGTGCCGCTAATAAGAGGAATGGTTTGATGCGTGCAACTTACTTACCAAATTCAACAGGACTACTACAACAACATACAGATACAGTATCCGTTCTTTTCTAATTATTTTTTAAGTAATGTTATTGCTGTGAACTTCTATGAGTGTGACTCTGCATTTCTTGGATCTCTCTCTGCTTCTAAATTGATCTCTACAGCCATTCTATAGGTTTTACTTCGGCTATTTTTTAAACCTAATTTAATGTAAGAAGTGTTTCTCTGAGTGCAGAGATAGGCAAGCGAAAACGCTGCAGCCCTGTACTGTCTCATTCTGTCATTCACGGTTGTCGAAAGTACTACTTACTTTTCAGTAACAATGCATGCATTAGTGCATGCACTTCCTTTATGTCACTTAAAAGATTTATGGTTAGCTTTGTACCCAAAGATTTCTTTATCTTCAATTATTGTTTGTCCATGCTGTGCTTTTTTTTCTTCTCTCAAAAAAACTTTCCCAAAATCCCCCATTCTCATCCATTTTACAAATCCTAACCCTCTTCCCCCGGGCTATGTGGTTTTGATTGATGTGTGACTAAATGACAGCAATAATTCCACACACTTGCTGGGGAGGATAAGGTCATAGCAACAGGCTGGTGAAGGAATCCGAGGATATATTCTATACTTACTCAGCTTGACACTCAGTCACTATTGGCAAATGAAAGCAGATTTTCATGTGCGCCATCAACCTGATTGGTCATCAAGAACATCCTCCTCCTAGACGTGGCAAATTATTACGCTGCTGTGTCCTTCACCTTCGATACTATTTCTTGTAGTAGTAGCCAATGTCAAAGAAATTCAACGCAAGTACTAGTTATACTTTCAATACTTTACCATTTGTTAGGCTACATTGTGGCACTGTTCTAGTGCACTGTCACCTGCTATATTCTCTATCGTACCATTCCAATGCTAAGGTAAGGACAAACAAAGTTTCATTTTCTTTTTTTTCAGATGCTGCAACTGCCACTGTGTAACACCACTAGTACCAACGCAATGATGACATTTCATCCGCCCAGGATTGCCATATCACCATTTGCCGTGCAGCCAGCCCTGTGCCTAGCCCTATTTCCAAACACAAATTACAGGTAAGATAAGAGTTTGGGGGAGGAAGTATAATGGAGTATTAGGAGAGATGAGAGACTGACGCTAGTACTAGTAAAGTCCTAGGACTATTGAATTCACTTACTCTGTGAGAGGCACTTAGTTTTGAAAACATTTGGGCAATTAATTACACAACTTGAATCAAGATGCCACTTAAGTGTCACCAAAACAAAGTTACTGTTAAACCCCCACCCACCAGCCTCAAAAGCAGTAAAAAAAACATGTATGCTAAGATAAAGTTTAAAGTATATTTATATCCCTGACAAAAATAATCTCCCACAAGACCCAACCCTCCCCCACTCCCTAACCCCAACGAATGTCCGTGAAAAGTCCAAAAAAGTGAAAAAACCCAACTCCCAATTCCCAACCCCCAGAAGTCTTTAAAATGGGGGCAAGGGACAGTCTCCTCCTACTGCTGGCTGCTGCTGTTGCATTTCCTGGCCAGGTCGGAATGCTCCTTTCGGAGGGTCTCGAGCAGGGTTTTCGTGTTGAGCAGCTCCTGCTCGAGGTAGGAAACCCCAGGGAAAGGCGGTGCATGCGTTTCTTGCAACTGCTGTGGGGGGCAGCTGATTTCTTTGCTCGGCGGTGGAAGGTGGCTGCGGAACCCCGGCTCCGTACCGCTGGAGACCTACGCCGTCTGGGTGAACCAGGGAGCGCGGAGGAGGATGCAGCTGTCCCGGTAGATGTTGTGGTAGACTGCAAGTCCCCCTCTTCCTGGGCCACCAGCCGGCGATATTCAGTGACAGTGGCCTCCAGCCTCCGTTGCCGGGCCCGTGTAGCCAGCTCCTTCCGGGTTGGTTTGGAAGGAGCATCTATATGAAGAAAGAAAGACATAGTCTGTAACCAATGCTCTTTAAGATTAACAAAAAATGATTCAGCAGAAAGTTGTGTCACAGTAGAACTAGCAACTTGCAAGTGCAGTACATAACTATTGTGGCCAGTATCTATCTAACCTCCCACTTCTTCACCCTTGCTCTAACATTAGTGGGAGTTTAAGGAATCAATTCTACGAGCAATATGGACTCACTCCATTAGAGTCGACTATGACAGTTCACCAGTCTTATCCTTCTCCTTCTCTCTTGTTTAGCAAAATTGGTACATTTACTTCTGCAAGCCGGCATAATGCCTGCGCAGTCAACTAGCACCCAAAGAAAACAGACGCCCACCATGATGAGTGAGACAGACTTGCGTTACTGTACCAGTCCAGTACATGCAGGTGGTTATGCTCTTACTTTTCTATTACGGGTGGCACTGAGAATACTCTGTTACAAGGGCTACTGCTTAATTAATTTAACTTTCACCCTACAGTGCCAATGAATACTAGAAAAGGAAAATAAAGATGATAAATAATCTGGTTATCTATCACTTCACATGGTATGTATTTACTTACATATGGGATGACTTTAGGTGCTTTGCTTTTTATTGAGTGAACAGTGATACATCCACACATGAATGACCGAGTTCTACTAAACGTATTAACAGAGGTAGTTAGTGGCCATCGTAATAGCCAGATATATGCTGTGCTTGCAATACAAACTACTGCTACTATTCATGGTAGTATTCGGACAAAATTACAACTTCTTTTCCTTGCCTTTCCTACACTGGGACGGACGTGCGGGTGCGGTGTTACATGCTCTTAAAAGTGACACTTAGTTCATCCAGTGACCGTCTACTCTCTCTAGATACACATATGCTATCTAAGAGTCAGATAGTACCATGATCCAGGCATCCATCCATTCAAACTATGGGGATGATTAGGATTGCGCAGCGGACTGCAAAAGACCCCCCGCCAGATAAGGATGGCTGGGGGATCGTTTTTCAGTCCGCAGTTTTTCTGCTGCGGTCGCCTCCCGTCCGTGGCGGAAAAGCACTAACATGGCTGGCGGTGTCTATCAGACACCGCCAGCCATATTAGGATGTCTGGAGGAACATGCCTTTACACGGCGGCATTTCTGACGAGCAAAGGCATACAGATTTTTGTTTGGGGGCCCGTTGCGGGCCCCCAGAGGTGAAGGGGGAGTGGGGGTGCACATGGGGGGTACCCCCCACCCCCCATGTGCGGTGCCTGCCGCTTTGTGCATGCAAATGCACAACTTACATTTTTATCATTGCGGCGGGTGCTGCTTCAAGCAGCACCCCCCGCAATGATAAAAATACAGGATGTGACCGCCAGGGTGGCGGTCATATCCTAATTATCACGGAGGGACCGCCGCTGCCCCTGCGGACGGTCTCTCCTACTCTATGGTGGCGGACGGACTCAGGTCCGTCCGCCATCATAATAGGCCCCTAAATGTCAATTCTTCTTCATGTCTCTCATCTGGACAAACCTTACGTTTTCTCACCGGGAGCAGCACACTATGCAGTCTGCAATCTCAATAAGTAAGGAATATAAGAGCTTACCACTGCCCGCCACTACCATGGCAACCCGCACAGCAGTTTGGTCCGGCTCCTCCCCAGAGCTTCCCTCCACCTCCACGCTGGGCCCAGCACCAGATGTTCCACCTACAAAGTACATTTAAGAATGTTAGATGTCATAGACATACACCACTCACTAGTATTTTGTCTAGGAATGAAGAAATGTGAATACAGAAACCAATCTAATAAATAGTGACTGTCTACTCTAAAGTAAAAATGTCCCTTTTTCCAGGGAAGGGTGTTGTCTTGCAGCATTATTTGGCACAACTGATGAATGCTTGCTTTTTAACAGGCACCATTTTCCTCATAACAGACAGAAGCTTCACTTCTAAGAAGAAATCATTAGGACGAAGGGACCAATGATTCAGCACCAAAAAGAAAAATGAAAGTTCAAAGCAGGTGAATGCTCGGCTCGCCCACAATAAATGTGTGAACTAAAAAATGAATATAAGCACTTTTCCATTTTTAATCAACCGTTTATGTTTTATGA
The DNA here is from genome assembly GCF_964263255.1 of Lissotriton vulgaris. Lineage (NCBI taxonomy): Eukaryota > Metazoa > Chordata > Amphibia > Caudata > Salamandridae > Lissotriton > Lissotriton vulgaris. Next base: position 660,981,838 of record NC_141689.1, read on the forward strand.
CAAGCTTAATTTTAATAAATGTTTTTACTTTTAATAAAGCTTTAAAACTTAAATAGACTCTGTGGTTTTTGGTCATGAGTGAATGAGCAAAAGGTTTTGCAATTTGCAAGCATGAGTCCGTGCCTCTGACACTTCTGGACTCTGACTCCGTACTCTTGTCCTGCGTTGGATAATCATCATTGGGGATCAATCATCGATGAATTCGGGAGCTAAATGACTCTGTCACACTATCTAGTCAGTAAGGAGATTGGGGGTTCTTCAAAGTCTGATATCACTGAGGTATGTGGAAAGTCTACCTGCGCCTATTATAATTGATAAACAATGCACTAGTTAGTGTCCATAGTTCTGTTTGTGCAGATTTGTCCCTGCAACAGTAGTAGAATGGATTGTCCTCCTATCAAAACCAAGAGTAAAGTAGTATCTTATTCTTTCTTGGTGGTCATTTACCTTTTTATTGTTGGCAATTGTCAAAGCATAAACATTTAGAAGACTTGAAAAGACATTATGGACAATCCCAGAGGACTGCACTCAGTGCATAGAGCTATTGCTGACTAGAATGGGAGTCCAATGGAATTGCCAAATGTGCAATCTTAGTTAGCTACACAGACAGACTAATAAGAATAATCTAGTAATACCACAGGGAGTCATAGTCGAGGCAGGATAAGAATTTAGATACAGTCTACAAGAAGATCAAAGACGATTTAGAAAAAATCGAATGAGGAACGCTAGGAAAAAATAGGTACTCTATATTAAAATTAAAACTTACCAGGGCCAGCAAAGGAGCCCTCGCTGCACGGATCCTGTTCAGCAGCAGCAGCAGCCTCCTCCAATGCCCTCTTGCCCCTGGGGGGAGCTGATATACAACATGAAAGAAAGAAAGACCAGAAAACATGGATGATATTTGTCAACCAAATCAAACATTTCAAAAGAACAATAACAAAATATTTTGGCAAAATAGAAAATAGACAACTATTCCACTGGATATATTGACCTATCTCATGTGGTCTACTACGTTATTAGTATTGCTTGATTTACGGACCGTCGACTTGGAAAGTTCTTATGTAACTCACTAAACAAACTACTAAAAAGGTTCGCCTAGGACTGGCAGGCAGCAGTCCGCAGTACTCGAAGTGACAGACAGAGTCCATCATGATTGCAGATCAGCGACAACACTAAAAAGTTTCCTACTACATTAACCAGTCATTAAAATACTAAAACTATCAATCCACCACCACTATTTCTTCTTATTGCCAGGTGTACAAAGGAAGGACTGGACTTGAGTCAGTAGGGGCTGGTTTAGAAGCCCCTTGCGGCTCTTTTGCTCCATTGTTGCGTGCCTTTTGTGACGCATTGACAGAACAAAAGAGGCGCCATGGTGCGGCGTATATTAACAACGTGACGCATATGGGAGATGCATCACGTTGTAAAGCCCTGCGCCATCAGGGGGCATTCCGGCGCAAGGTAGGGCGTTCCTGCGCAGGAACGCATCCTAAAAGTGGCTGAGGGAAATCTACAAGATATCAATCAGTCACTTTGAGGACAATGATGCATGACTCAAACCCTGGGCCTGCTTGAAGCAGACGTACGGCTTGACGCAGCATTGGGGAGATAGGGCACCCCAGAGCATTGCTGGAGCTGCACCTTCATTGCGACGCAACTCCAGCAATGCGCCGCCTTTACGGCACAGAAGCGTAATGCTTTGGTGACATTTTGGGGCCATGGTGCGCCGCATTGTAAATACGGCGCACCATGGGTGGTGGTGGCGTGGCGCACAATTACTGGCGCATCCCTGCTACTTTGCAGGGATGCGCCGGTAATTAAAAATCTGACCCTTAGTGTCTAGCATTACGCAGTTCTTTAAACTACACTCATGCATAATTTCACAGGCCAATGAAATGAACACAAAATCGAAAAACAAATAAGCGTAGTAGCAGCGCTACTGAGAAGGAGAGAAATGCACAGAAGATTTTGAAATATAATTTACCTACAATGTAATCAGCAGCATTATTGCTCTTGGTAAAAAACAAAAATGTGCAAGATAATAACACACAGAGCAGGAGAAAACAGAGTAGTAAATAAATAGCTACTACTACTCACCAAGCCCGGGGATCTCAAGCCCGAGCAGGTCGAGCAGATCGCGTTCCCGGTCCAGGAGATCCGTCCAACGGTGGGTGGCCTGGTTGTAGGTGCGCCGGACCCGAGAGTGTTGGTACATGGCCCGGCACACCTTCTCCCACCGCTTCCGGCATTCCCGGATCCCGTAGCCGCTAGCGATCTTGCTGCCTGCCATGATGGTCCTGGGGAGGCGGCGCTGGACATAAAAGACTAGTGCGGCCACCTCCTCCACGCTAAAGATCTCCCGGGCTGTGACTGTCTCCCTCCTCAAACGCCCGCACGGGAGCCGGGCACGGGGTGCGGGACCCTTTCCCTTCTCAGGATGCTTCCCGGCTCCCTTTACCATGGTCTGGGCAGAAAGGAAGCTAAATAATAAAGAAGAAATAGAATAGGGAAGAAGAAAAGAAAAGAGTTTAAAAAAGTAGCTTAAAATTAACCAAAATTAGCAGTAAACACAAAAATATAGAGCTAGAAAATTAGAGGGATAGATAATAAGTAAAATAGATTAAAAAAAACTTCAAACAAGCAAAGGATGGCAGAGATTCAGAGAGGATACAGAAAGCATGCCCAGAACCATAGCAATGAATGAGAAACAAGATGGCCTCGCCCATTCGCGACTGTGTGGGTAAGTTTGTGCGAGATTTTCCTCGCAATCACACGCGAAATTGTACTAGCGAGCTGCACACTTTGCGAGATTACACATCGCGCCCGGAAACAGAAATACGTCATGCAAACAAGATGGCCGCGCCCGTGAACGACCGTCAGGGTAACTTCGCGCCGTTGCGCTACAAGCGGCTCGCTAAAACGCACAAAACCTTGCGAACTAAGACGCCGCAAAAAAACAAATCGCATATTCGCACAAATTCGCGGCTTCCAAATTCGATCTCGCGCAAGTTCGCGTCCCGCGAATCTCGCGAAATTGCAGAAAAACGAGTTTTGCAAAACTGAAAGCACTCAGCAGGTGCAAAAGTCCAAACTCATCATTAGTAACCATTCCCTGTAGTGCTTCCTGAGGGGCCCCTCCAGAGTTCAGTTGCCTACTTGAAACTATTCTATGACCCTGCTCTGACCCTCACAGTAGGCTCATAGAATAGCTACAAGTAGGCCACAAAGGTCCTGGGAAAAAAATCTGCACTGCAACAGAAAGCAAATTACTTATAAGGAAGCAGGTGCCAGACTGGAATTTTAAAACAGTGACACATTAATAATTCAACACCAAACTAATTCATGTCAGTTGAAGCAGGGCAGGTGTGCTTGCTTTTACCCCTATAATCTACAGTGATGAACCAGAGGGTGGCATTGATGTATCAGAGGGTGGCATGGGTGAAACACAGGGTAGCAGTGGTGAAAAAGAGGGTGCTGTGAACCTGTGATGATGAACCAGACGTAGAAACAACATAGTCGCGACCCCTGCGAGCCGACAAGTAAGTTCGCAATTGCGAACTGGTACAGTACCCTTGCGAACTGGCAGAAACCCTTGCAAACACAAAAAAAAATAAAAAATCAGCAAATTCGCGAGAGTTCGCGAATTATGCGGATTGCGAATTCGCAAATACGCAAATTCGCGATCGCCAGATTCGCAAAATTTGCCCATGCTTACTCAACATGTATTAATCTTGATTTTCAAACTGTAGCTAAAAAAAAATTAATTCAGCAAGTCAATTTGATTTGTCAATTTTTTCCATGATAAGGAGAGGACAGGATTGCTGCAGTCCTAAATAGATATGGGGCATTCCTGTCCTCCCTCTCTTGAGAAGTGCAGTGCAGCACACAAAGCTGTCTTGCTCTGTTCTGTTGCATGACCATGTTTTAAATGTGAGCCTCAGTGTATGATGGATCACAATTCTTCCAAGTTCCTGAGAAACTTCACATTGATTAAGCCTGGGAGGAGTTCACCTAGCCGTGCAAGAGGGAACACCACAAAGCAGTAAAAAACTCTGCTGCGCTATGCGGAGTTTCGCTAGAGGTTGGAGTTGCTTGTCCTGCCGGTTCATGTGGTGATTTACGTGTACGTCAATGCGGATTGATTGTTTGGGCGGAAATATATCGTGGCCTGCACCATGCTGTCGCTCATGGGTATGGTGATCTTATTTCTTACTCTGTTTATGGTGCTGGGGCCAACTTTTAATCCTCCCTAAATCTTTTCAATCCTTCTTTCCCAAAACTTTTTTTCTGAATATGTTTATTAATTATCTTACCCGCTGTCTTCCTAAGTGTGTCTTTTGCATTTCTTCTCGATTTTTTGTGTGTTGTGCATTAGTTTTGTACTTTTTTACTTTTTTAGCTTTACTACTTCCTTATTACCCTCCTTCATTCTTTTACCAGTTTCTCTTTTACTCTCTTTCCCCCAGTTTCATGGCAGATATAGGCACACCAAGGAGTGCAAATAGCAGCCACCTTCCTTGTGGAAGGCGGCACCAAGAAAGGGTGCAGCCCGTGCCCTGTTTTCTGAGGTGGAGGTTCGCAGTGCTTGATTTTTTTATCCAGCGCCACCTCCCCTCCACCCTGGTAGCAGGCCTGGGTCCCTGTACGGGATGCAGGAGTGCCAGCAGCACTGGGCAAGAGCATACCAGGCAGTGCACCACTGCTCTGGGGTCCGGTGCACCCATCATTAGCTAACACACCGCTGGTCTGGCATCCTGGACCGAGAGCCGGATCTGCTGGATCTGCTAGGGGTTGAGGTCGGGGGCTACGTGAGTAGCTAATTATTAAAAATTATTAATTTATTATTACTTGTGTGTTCTATGATATTGCTTATATTTTTTCCCAAATAGCAAGCATGCTTCTCACATGCAGGTAAGTTACGTTTTCAAATATTATCTTATCCTTATTCTAGACAGATGCTTTGCGCTACCGAACCTAGCAATCATAATTGTACTTGTTGGCGATCGCTTGGGCTGATGATTAGTCATTATGTAAGAACTGTAATTAGTTATTTGTAATTGTAACAGCATGCTGTATGCCACACGGACAGTGCAGGAATGTTTGTGAACAAAATCAATTTTCCAATGGCAAATGGATGTTTGCGACCGCCCTATAAGCAGTGCCATCGTAATAGTGCAGTCAGGATCGCCGACCTAAGGTCGGGCAGTTTCATAACCTCAACGATGTCTGCCCAACATCATCATCATAATAATAGGGCCCTCAATGATTTGGCCCGTCAAAGGGGGTTGAGAGATTGGAAATGAGATTTGAGAAGAAGCAAACATCATTTTTTGCAATTAATTATTAGTAATTCAAAATGTAGTTTATTAAATAGGGCTAGGTAGGTAGGTTTTGGAAATTTGGAGTAGGATCGGATGGCCCTCAATATACTACTACTAGTCAATCTGATTTAGAAAAGTTCCATTTTATTGCGATTGCCTTTTCCTGTGAAAAAATATTTTGGGGAGAGTATTTATTTACCACCAATCTAATTTTGTCTTTATGTCTTACATCAGCATCTACGGGCAAGCAGAGGGCTGATGCGGGCGAGGGAGCTTGAGGTACCTCCCAAAGTTCCTCAGCCGATGGCTCTGCTGTCCCCAGCAAGTCCTCCTAGTGTTAACATTAATACATTTATTCCCCTAAATTGTACTTCTCCTGTTTGAATTATGTCTACCAATTTTATATTTTTTTCCAAATCCTATTTAATATAGCTATTTCTCAATTATTGTTATCCCTGCATTATCCTATTTTCATATTTTGTATATTTCAAGTTTCAGTACTTTACCTGTCTAAAATAGTTACTAGTCTATCTGTAGCTTCCTTTCTTCTGCCTTGTCAGTCAGCTTACCCATTCCCCTTATATGTTGTGGACTGCCTAGTGATGGTACTCTAAGACTCAGAGAACCGATTGGTCACATACTATTACTACTACTACTCAGCCATGCAGAGTGCATGTACATTGCCCAAGTAAGGTATTCTACGCGTGTTTGTTGAGGTGAGAAGGCTCAATCACTAAAATAAGAGATGTCACGTTGGACACCCCAAAGTTGTATCTTCTTAGCTAGGCCTAGTATTATTATCAGCAGTTGGTCAACAGATGACCGCGCACTACGGCTAGGAGGAGGTATGAGGAGGACGGCACCATTGCATTTGCCAACCAAGACCATATGTCCGGTTGTCCACTCACATACTATTTTTTTCAAAACATCAGGTTCATCGATAGCTCTAGCCACTCCTTAACAGTTTTCCTTGAGGCTTTTTAAAAATTGCCACCAACAAAATTCTCAACCAAAATGTTTGAGTGAAGACACTGTCTGTAATGTATCCAAATTGTAGTGATGTGTGTGGTGTTTTTTGCTTTAAACAAAATTAGATGGGAAGGCATACCTGGCATATAAAATATGTACAATCTTTTTTCTAGCTGCACCGACCAGCAGAGGCGGCACTTATTTCTGCCAATTTGAGGGCCCCATCATGCTGAGGCTGGCAATTATTGAAGCCAGGCAGGAACAAATGGACAGGAACCTGAAAAAGCTCCTAACCACCGTTAGTGCCCTCTTCAGCCCTCTTTAATCTTCTTTTGGGTGGGTGGGACTTGTTGTGGGGAGAGGGTGGGAATGCAGGAGTTGGGGCATTGTTGGGTGTTTCTTTATTTATGGACAATTTTGTTTTACTTTTTGAAATCCTTGACACTACTTAGACATTGGTTGGAGTTAGAGAGGGGTGGTCCAGTTGTGGGTTTAGTAGTTTAGATTTGTTCAGGGAATACATTTTTCATAGTATTACATTATGGATGATTTACTTCGCATAGCTGCCTTTGCAGCAGCCAAGTTTTTTAAATCGGCTGATAGTGTAAACAACTAAATATTTATGCTGTTCTCTCTCTTGTCCTACTACTCTCTCCTCCTAGTCTCTGCAGTCAACTAAAATATATTATTAACCCCTACAGACTCGGAGGTATTGGGGGGTGAATTTCCATTGTATAGAATGATTGCCCTTCAACAAGGAATCACTCAACCATAGTTCACTTCTCTTACCTGATTAGATGACATGAGGGCTACATGGTTTCACAAGTGCAAGAAGAACAATTGATGGACAGAATACAGAGCAATGTCATACATTCACCCCAATACAGAGATCTGGGCCTAAATCCATCTTTTTTTTGCTCACCATACCATTCCAGTTTGAACCCAGCCAGTCTTGACCCAGCTCAGCCTTGACCCTACGCCCAATGAGAACAGTCTAACCCGAACTGCCAGGCCAGGTCCTTCCTGGACAGGAAACAAGCATCCTAGGACCGGTTTCGGTGTTTCATCACTCTTTAGCCAGGATAGCTTGACTTCAGTGGCATGGAGAGCACGGGACCCACGTCTGGGCATACCCGTCCCACTCAGGGTGACAAATGCAAAAGGAACAAATGATGGACAGAATGTGGAACAATGTGATACATCCACCGCATTACAGTGATCTGAGCCTAAATCCATAGTTTTTTTACTCACCATGCAATTCCAGTTTGAATCCAGCCATATGCTAATCAGTCTTGACCCTGTACCCAATGGGAACAGTCCATCCCGAACTGCCAGGCCAGGTGTCATGGTGGTGGTAGTAGTAGCATCATACATTGCTAGTGTTTTAACATTGAAGGCAAAGTCATCTGAAGTGATGCAAGGCCCCACTCCCTCCTAGGCGAACTCGCCCTGTGAGATAAGGAGACTATTCATCGCAGGGAAATTAACTAATTGAAATAAAAATGTTAAGGCTGTTATTATATTTAAGCTGGAGACTAGACTACTAGAACAGACTCAGTCACAAGAAGAGATGGAGAGACAGTGTGAAATATGATAAGCAATGAAAAATTGAATTATTCAGAACAATGTTGAGCTAGTAAATGTCACAAAATTAAGTCAACTCGACCTATGAAATGGACAGGTTTAACCTCAGATGCAAATTAATACAGTGCCTGAATGATGATGCTGGCAATAAGATGTTTCTCTGAACAAACAAATTACTGTACACTCTGAGGGGGGGGTGGTTAAGATAATACATTGCCAGTGTGAGCTATACGAACTGAAGAATAAGATCCTCCTCACTATGCACTGAGTTGGTGTTGCTTTCACCTGATCTGCCCCACCAAGTGTAAGATCCATTATTGGTGTAAATTGTTAATTAACACCTCAATAAATCACACATCCCAGGGGAAGAGGGTTAAGGGTTTGATGAATGGATTGGAAGGGGGATTTGGGGAAAGGTTAGACAAAGACAAACACTACACAAGGACAACATTCAACATGGCAAAAGCAGCTGACCATCATAAATCGGTTATTGGAGGAAAAGAAAACAAATTAACGCATGAGCCCAGGTAAACTACACCAAATTATCCTTCTGCCCTCAGAGAGACCAAGTTACATTATTAAGATGATCTGTTCTTACCGAGCTTTGAAAGACATTGAATATATTACAAATTAAACTTTCTGTAGGATTCAATAAAACAACACAAACACACGTAGTTCAAATGATTACTAAAAGAACAAATCATACTGTATTGCCAGATTGGGACTGGGAGTTAAATCTGCTTTGATTTCTCTTGTACAGTCCGTCAATCTTGGGTGCCTTGCAGATGTAATCCGGTAAGGTAAGCATTGGTTTTCCAGTTTGGCCACGGATAAGAGGGCCTATTGTTTGGAAAATAAAATGATATTGAAGAAGCAAGGAGAAAGAAAAAATTTAACTTGGACTAGGAGTGCACAGTGAAGACTCAGCTGAAGCGCAAGAGGAGAAAAGAATAGTCTTTTAGCTTTTGCATTAATTCATTTTATGCCTGGTGTGTGAACAAATTGGTGAGGCCAATTTTACAACTACCAAAAATCCAACAAAAAACGCCAACATGTAATGTAACTATTGGTATCGGGTTCATCAAACTGTCTGGATCATCATTTCATCATCACATATATAATGAAATATGTAGCCTAACAGCATGACATGCATAATGTAATTATTTATCTTTCATGACTAAATGTCTGTCTCCAGTTACCTTCAACAACAGGCCCCCCCCACCTAACCACCACTTTACTTTGAACTAGACAGCACTGAGCATCGCAAACAACCCTATCAACATAGCATTGTCACAATCAAGTAAAAAATCAACGCACCACTGTCGGGCACACCACACACCACCACTACTACACAGACTTGTGTAGGTCTGGTGTGCTGTTTACCTTTAGGCCACTTCAAAGTTATCATCATCCAAATCAGTTGGTTTCAGTGATTTTGAAAACATCCATCTTCTTCTGGTGGCCGTTCTCAAAGTAGACACGCTCACGGCCACACCCTGATTCATTCCATCATCTCTTATGCTCCTGAGTCTGACTCCGAGTATGTGTCCAACTCCTTACCAACAGTGTCCAGAGTCCCGACTCAAAAATGCAATAGATTGGCCTGTAGTAGTACAATTTTAGTATTGAACGGCAAGAAGGGAAATATGGAGCCACTTTTTGTGTAGGCTAGACTTGTGTTTGCAAACCTTGCATTATCTAAGGGACTGAGTCTTTGAGAAGTAAAAAGCATCAAACAATAAAACAAAGCAGTGTGGACTATGTAGAATGGACCTGGTGAAGGAATCTTGCTATCCTATCTCTCTTTAAGTGGAAGGAAAAAAATAACCCTTATGAGAAGATTATTGATCAGCTGTCAGTACTTATGCCACCAACATTGTAAATCTCAAATCTCAATCATCACTAACACATTAAGAGTAACAAACAATTCAAGGAGGTTTTTAACTCCAAATCGTGAGATCAGGAAGATTTTGATGCTTCTTGAGGCGAGAGTCTTCCGCAGATTGCAGCCGCAGTAGATCCTGCGCATTTGGGATCGAGTATTGAAGAAAGCATCCGCCAGAAGTTGCTGACATGACCAATGATGTGGTGGCGACTGCAAAGTCTCGCGGGAGCCTGCAGCCGGCTAGCAAATCTCATGGCACCCGTGAACAACCCTAAAAATCTCATGGGCTATCGTGAGCACCTGGCAAGGCACTCCCGCATGCACAAAATGACATTTCTACTCCGCGGACTAAAAAAAAACGTTCACTCCGTTGCTGAGGGTGGAGTTTAATGGTAAGCTCCGTGTTCTCCAATGAATTTTGCAAACTTAAAATTGATGTGTGTTGCAGATTTGGACTACCATGCAGAGTGTCCGTACTATAATGCAAACTCATAGCCTAAGGTATGGATGTCAAAATGTCCTTTGTCAAATTGATATTCATGCATGTATGGGAATTCTAAAAAGCACACACTTGGCACCTGCCCATGGCTGGTTGATGGAAGGTCTACATTTGCCCACATGTGAAACAATACACATTTAACATGCTTTGCAGAGGAATGCAGGGAGACACAAAGGCCTGCACCAAACCCTGATAAACTGCTGAAGTAGCAAATGACTTATCTCAAACATAAGACAAGAAAGATGTTTGCCAAGCATCACATCACTTAAGGAATACAGAGATGTGCAATGTTTGAAATATGTATGTCATAATACAAGCACAAATGGTTGTGGGCATACACATATATTTTTAATATGGTGCAATAAAGGTGTTGGTTTGGAATTTTCTTCAACATGGTAAGAGTTGTGTTCTCCTGCCCTGAGTGCCCAACTGTATAGCTGTCTAGATCCCTAATGCTGGCATATTCTTATAGGGGAAACTTGGAATATGTGTGTGTGTCATGACACAGGGTTGTGTCATGCATTGTAGTCTTGTTGGACCAAGAGTGGCAACCAAAGAGCTACCCTCATCACCAGGAGTAAGGCAGCGCACCATGTAGTGATCAGTACTTGTGAACGTAGCTATTCTACACTGGCTCACTGAAGTGAGGCCTACAGACCTTTTAAGGTAATGCCGTGTCTTCCTGTTGAAACATAAGGAATAGAGGAATCCCAGCAGTCCGAGTTTGATAGTCCAGCAAAGCTGCAAACCGGTTGGAGCATACAGTGGAAAATGGGAGAGCCAGGCTGTCTCTCTGCCTTTTATGATTCAGTGATAGATCACAAGGAAGGAGGGCCTGGACCCATTTCAGGAAGAGAGAGATTGGGCTGAAAAGTGTAATTGCATTGTATTATTGGTTGATTGTCCTTTTTGAGGTAATAGTTAATTAGTTATAGTTAGGGGCGAAAGGGTTACATTTTTGTTTAGTGGGGCAAGGATGGGTAGGGCTTGTGCCATTTTGGCCATGTTAAATGGGAGAGGGAAGAACTTCATGGAGCGAGAAGTTGGCTGTCTCAACTGGCTGGTATTGCACATCCTGCCGTATATGGTGGCTGAAGGGGAAAGGTTCAGCAATGGGTACAGACCCAAAGATCAAAAGGATCAATGAGAGCAGTTGCATTGGTATATGGGCAAGGTGGCCAATGAGGAGCACTCCGTCTCCCAACTTAAGCATCGATGGGCAGATGTCATTGCCCGAGAAGCTGATTTGTTTGATCTGCTAGGATTGGTGATTAGAGGCCCTGTAGGTGTTTATTAATGTACTATCCACATTTAGTAATGTGGATAACTTTGTTAAGGTAAATAGCAATATCAAAATGTATTTGCAAATTCTAGACGCCCATTGTGACAGACAAGATGAAATAGAGGGATTCCAGGTAGCAGATGTATCAAACTCACACAAAGCAGCACATCTGGGAGAAATGTTATGTTGCATTCCAGGGTGCTGATACTCCTGATATTAAGTAATTCAAAGTAACTCTTTGTTCAACTGAGGGTTTCCATTTAGCAATATCCAGCACTGAAGAAGGTTTGGGGTGTAATGGAATAAATCATTTATTGCTGTATACCCATATTCATGTGAAGCAAACACTGCAATGTACGTGGCTAAATCAGTCCCTGTGGCTAGATTCACAATGTATATCATTATCCACACTGCACAAGGCATTAGGTGTGTCTGTGTGGCAAGGCTTTTCTGTATGCACCAAGGGAAGCATTTATCAAATCTTTAAGCAGCTCAGCACAGAAATTCACCTTGCTGCACAGTGCTGTATGAAAGTGAAAGGGCAGGATTGTATCATATTTCACATTTTATGGTGCATTCCTTTCCAATCGCTGGTACACTTTTGTCTCCCTTGTGCCAATGCTTGCACCCTTGCATCATGTTGCAAGGGGGCCTGTGATGAAGCTGGCCAGCAGTTCTTAAAACATCACATGCATGTGACCTGATTTTGACATATGATGTACGACATTTCTGACCTTTCGCCTCCTGTCAGATCAGTCCTGCGAGGTGACTAGCTCCATTCCATTGTCTGAAAATATAAACATATATGTGTAAGGTTGTATAAATGTTCTATGACACTAGAATGTCATTGTTCTTAGTTAAAATTTGGAAGTGTGTGCAGTTGCTCTAAATTCAATGCAATCTCTCAATTTGTGTTTTGCAGGTGGACATTGCACATTTACCCAAGGTGAAGATGACAGTTTCAGGGATCATGATTCAGAAAGTAAGTGTCATAACTGCATGGTTGTAACTCTGTGACAAGTGTGTGTGATGCATGATAGTTGTAACTGTGTGATGTGTATGGGAAGGTATTAATCACTTGCCAGCAAACCACTAAGAATCATTGAGGAAAAACACCACATGTGTCAACACATAGAAATAAAAAATAAAGAGGCATCATGTGAATGTAGTGTCAACATAGGTGTGAGTACGTTTTTCTCCAGTACCCCACTTGAAATATGGGGAAGGTATACCTGTGGCAGTACCTGTGGGTCATGCATAACAACACCTTGCATAAGCATTCATGATAGTGTGACCAGTTTACCCATCACATAGCAATCATTGAACTAGAGGTAAATGCTGGAGATGAGCCAGTTACATCTCAACTTTAGTTGTATCCTGAAAACAACCCATGAAAAGGTACAAATGACATCTCAACATGTGCTACTGGAGGGGTGTGAGTCATTTGTATGGCATTAAAACATTCTCTCAGTGTTACCACTTACCTAAGGTATAACTGTTGTAATTCTGTCTCAGGGGCGACTGAACCCCCAGCAGAGGTGTCCACGTCAGACCTATGTAAAAGGGAGTGGCAGTGGCCCCATTACACTGATGCCCTGGATGACTGTGTGAATGTAGGGCAGCTGTTGTGTCTATCCAAGGTGTGCTTCAAAACAATACATCTCAGCCTATCTAATGCACATTGTGACGGTAGATGTCTACATGGCAGTGAACTTGTGTATTGACCAGCAGCTGTACAGTGGATGGCAGCCTGTATATCTCAAGTGTATATATATATTTATACCTGTAGGGTGTAGAGTGGCAATATTATTGTTGTAAACTCTATGCAGCCACAGTAGGCCTCCCTATATGGATACAAAGTATTTGGCCGAAGTTTGGCCACCAGGACATATGCGCTAGATTTCCTATAAATTAGCATATCAATGCCAGCCTCATGGGCATTTATGTCAGGCGTTAATGCAGTGCAACACAGCAGGCCTCCTTGATGCACAGTGTGATAGGGAAAGGGCATAAATGCACAGTGATTGCATGACACAGCGCATTCCTGTCCTTTCCTACTGTTGCCATAGTTTTGCCTGCCTAGCACAGCTGGCTGAATAAACACACTCCTGAGAGGCTTTTGACTCTTTCTTTGTGTGCTGCAGAATGCAGCACATGGAGAGAGAGGCAACAGGAATGTGAAATTATATTTGTTCTCCTAGTTTAGGTTCACCTGAGAACTTGATTGTTATGACACATTTCTAGGTTTAGCACTGATGCCAAATCTGTGAACCTGTCAAAATAAGGGTGTTAATGCAACGTGACACCCACCCTCCCTCTAACTATGGAATGGCTCCTTGCCACAGACTAAGGCAAATCAGCAATGTGCGCTGCCTTGCGTAACTCAAGATTACTTATTACATGCAGAGCCACACAAGTAGCCATTGCTTACTATTGCACAGCTCACCTAGGTTTTGTCTTGGCCTTGCCCCCTTGCATGATGCAAGACCAAAAGTGTTTATATCCGGCCCATGGGTTACTTACCATTGAAATATCGGAAAGATCACTGGTATGATTGAAATGCATTGTTCAATGTTGTTCATAAATAGCTGTTTTGTACACCTACACTGACTTACTTGGGTTAGCTTGAGATATTGTAATTGGAGAAGTCTTCTGGGCAGGCACCTATGCTTGCATAACAATGTCAACTACAGTGTGTGATGCATGATGTACATATATTTATATATGGTCCAATTTTTTCTCTAGCTCACACGACTGTTATTAGAAAGGATTTCTGGAGCTGGGATAACTCTGCGTGAAGAGAAATTTAAGTTCATGACACACCAGGTAGAATATTTCGGACATCTAGTTACAGAGGAGGGTATAAGACCGAAAGAAAATTTGGTTAGTGCTATTGTGAATGCAGAAGTACCACATGATACAGACACATTGAGATCATTTATGGGTCTTGTGGAGTATTATTCAAAGTTTGTTTTGGATTTTTCCCACAAGACGGAACCTCTAAGAATACTATTGAGGCGTGGGAAGAGATTTGTGTGGGAAAAGTTACAACAGTCTGCATTCGATTTAATTAAGCAAGAAATTGTTCATGCAGAAGTTTTAACTCCGTTTAAGAATGACCTGGAAACCATTGTTACAGTTGATGCCAGTGCGGTGGGTATTGGGGCTGTGCTAGCGCAAATGCATGGGAAGGAAGAGAAGACTGTTGCATTTGCCTCTCGCTCTTTCTCTGAGACAGCGTAATTACTCTTTAATCGAGAGGGAGGTGTTGGCGGCGGCATGGGCTACCAATTACTTCAGAGTGTTTTTGTGGGGCAATTCATTTAAATTGCGTACGGATCATAAACCATTGTTAAAAGTTTTGGGACCGGGAGGAATAAAGAATTGTTCGGGGGATTGGCTAGGCTTGCTGTGAGGATTCAAGAACACGACTGCAAGATTGAATAGGTTCCTGGATGGAAAAACAGCGTGGCTGACTGTTTGTCAAGACTTCCTGATAAAAAAGAAGTGATATCAGAATTGGTTACTGAGGAAGTGGTGGCAAGTGTGGATGATGGAATGGAAGGGTTTGCTAATGCGATTCCAAGGAAAACTTGGTTTAAGGAAATGCAATTAAATGCAACTTTGAATGGAGTGATGCGATTAGGAGTAGGAGAGAGAGTACTTTACCCAGAGGTGTGAGACCATATTTGAAAGTGGTTGACGAAATATCCATAACTGATGAGGGCATGATTATGCATCAGGATAGATTTGTGCCGCCTTCTGGATTACATGCAAGGTTAATTTCTTTGGCACATGAGGGGCACTTAGGGCAAACTATGACTATTAAGAGATTGAGAGAGGGTTATTGGTGGCCATCTATGGATCGACAGATAAAGGATTGGGTGGAGAGATGTGATGCTTGTAAGCAATCTGAAAACAGGTTGAGGGTTGGTTTGGGATCGTGTCATGTGCCTCAACACATTTCTTTAGCAGATAAGGTTTGGGAGAATGTGTGTCTAGATTTTATTGGACCGTTTACCTTTCTTCCTGAAAATGAGAGATATGCAGTGGTTTTGGTTGACGCTAAGTCAAAGTGGGTGGAGGTTGCTTTTATGAATTGCATTACTACTTCTTCCACCATTGGTGTTTTACGTGATGTGTTTAAGAGAGAAGGTTTTCCTTCCATATTGCTTACGGATAATGGTACAAAATTAACTTCGTGTGAGATGAAGAACTTTTTAGATTCTGTGGGAGTTAAGCACACGTGCTGCTCATTGTATAATCCACAGGGAAATGGATTAGATGAGCGAAAAAATAGAATGGTGAAAGGTACAATGCCATTAGCACATAGTGCAGGTTTGTCTGTACACAGTTCTGTCAGTGAAATGCTTTGGGCATATCGAACTACTACAAATGAAAATCTGGAAAAAAGTCCATTTGTAATGATGTGTAGAAGGAAAGCTGGTACCAAATTGATTCCCTCGTGGATGCGTGAAAAAACAGTTCTGGGAAGTTCAAATAAGTGTGAGATTGAAAAGAGTGGAAGTGCTAGACGTTTCATTGGTGTGGGTGACTGGGTTAAGGTCAAACCGGGTGGACACAGCAATTTTTTGAACAAATTCAGAGGTCCTTTCAAAGTAAAAGCTGTGGGGGGAAATTGGGTCAAAGTTCAAAATGTGGTTTACACTACAGTATCTATTATTGAAAATAGAGATGTGGGAAATTAATGGATCCTGTAGAGTTAAAGCAATTGCATTAAGAGTTGACTCTGAACATTTATCTGTTCTGCATAGGATCAAGAAAAACCATCAGGAATATAAGAATAAGAGACAGAATTTTTTTGTGGTCTTGAAAAAGATGGGAGTGTAAACAAAAAAAACATTGAAACGCGTCGACGCTGGGGTCACACAATTCAAGGAACAACCTTATCTGATCAAATGTTAAAGGATTCAAAATATTGATTAGGAGGTTTTCTACTAATGTTCCAGAATGTGTATGAGTATTTGACAAGGGGTTAGGTCATACTACGATATTGTCTCTTTTTCTTTTTATGCTGGTCATAAGAAGCAGTTGGAAATTCAGGGTGGTAGAGTTTCTCTATGTTAGAGTTATAATATACATGAAATGTTATAATTTGATTTATTAAAATGAAATGCTTTTTTTAAAATTTCTGTTGTATGTAGAAAGATGTTTATCTTTCATATTTTAACCTTTAGTGAATAAATATATATACGTTTTCTATTTGAAGTGACAAACTAATTAATTCGACTACTTTATTGATAATTTCATTTGAAGTCAAGGGAATAGACTTTTTTATCTTGTGCTGGGATAGAAACATCTGCCTAGCACTAACCAAAACACAATGGTGTATGGGGGGTCTGCGTTGTTGGCTGGGTGATAATTGTGCAGGAAGTCACTTCTGCCTGGACAATATCCATCATTATTGGAATGTACTTCTTGCTACTTGTACCACATCATGTAGCTCACTTAGATAAAGCTAACAACAATAATGTTTGTCTATATATCTCCCATTTCCCCTCCCCAGGGAGGTGTACTATTGTGGCAGACTCTCTGGTTTGCCACTGATGCAAGGTAATGAACAGCGGCTATCTAGGCGACCCAACCAGCATTAGACCTCACAATTCCATCTTACCCACCACCTCAAGGGCTGTTCAGACCCACAATGACAGGCCTCCTCCCTCGGAAAACATGTTGCACTGACTGATCTTATTAGAGAATCATTTTCTAATAATATTCAGAGACCTTGACGAAATTATAACCAACCTAGGCAAGGCTTGTATGCCCGAGCAAGCCCCTATAAGGGCCTTTCCTCCAACCAACTCTAACCTTCTAAATTCCCAGTCTGAGCCCTGTGCCGCCCTCGATCTCCGGCCACCGAGGCCCAATAAAACTGTTGTGGAGACCCCGTTACAGACCCCCTCTTGAATGCCCGAGCAATCCCTTACAAGGGCCTCGCCTGCGACCAATTCTAACTTCTCAAAATCCCAATGCGATCCGTTATTCGTCCTCGATATCCGGCCCTCGAGGCTCAATAAAACCATTGTGGAGTCCACGTTACAGACCCGCACTAGAATCAAATCCCCCATGTCCATGCTACCAAGTCCCCCAAGTATGGTTGCAGTGTCCCAGACGCATAGAGCCTCCAGGAACAAAGCAGCAATGTCCGAGGAAGAAGCAGCGAACCTAGCCACCACCTACGACTCTCCTCCCACAGCCTCACTTGAATCCAAAATACAAGTGATCACAGGCTTCAGAAGAGAACACCCCCCCTAAAGCTAAAACACCCCGCCGTCCCTCCCATCCATACCTAAGGCCCCACCAGGAGAGTACCCTAGCAAAAAGAGTCTAACCACTAGCTGTCTACTCATTAACTGTAGATCAGCTCCCAAACACGCAATGGAATTAGCAGAAACCACCCTATCCCATGACATAGACATTGCATTCATCACGGAGACATGGCTAAAAGAGACCTCCCCCCCTGTTTTGATATGCTTGTGCCTCCTGGCTACTCCATCATCAACAGAGATATGATAGATCAACGAGGGGGAGGTATAGCCATCATCCACAGAGACGACGTAGACATCACTGTAATTGACTCTTGCAAGTACAGCTCATTTGAATGTCTTTCTGTGATCATTAGGATGAAAGACAACAGCCCTATAGTCTGCTATCTTCTCTATCACCCCCCAGGGAACATCCGCACATTTGGGGGACACTTATCCGACCTAATTGCTCAGTGTGCAGTCAAAGACACTAACGTCCTAATCCTGCATGATCTCAACCTACGTTGGAATGAGACCAACAACTCTCTAATTCAATCTCTCAACAACCTCCTCTGTGACAATAGTTTTTCACAACACTGTTCAGAAGAAACGCACAACAAAGGTGCAACCCTGGATGCCATCATCGCCCACCAGAATGCAATTACGATATTCTTCCAGCGGACTGGTCGGATCACCACATGATCCTATTCCACATCAACCAAAAACTTTTATCCCTGCCTGGATGTCATGGAAGAGAGGCTAAATCTACTCCTACCTAGTGACAGGGAGATCCCCACAACTGAGCTCATCTCGCTCTATAACGCGGACATGGTAACCTTGCTTGACCAACTTGCTCCCCTGAAATAAAAAAAAAGTCATCCTATTCTGTCCAGATCATGGTTTGACTCAGACATCAATGATGAACGGAGACTACTAAGAGCTACAGAAAGACGGTGGAGGACCATGTCCAGCACCACTGATCGCGATCAACTTAGAACTTGACTTCCTTGATTGCTCCTGAGGAGTGAGCCGGGAGAATGCTGATAATTGCACTGAACTGTTCCTTTTTCGCTAGAATTCGACAGTTATTGTTTGCTGCTACCTGTAGGAATTCAGATCGTTTTTAAACTGCATTTTACCTATTTGGCTGGGAGGTGCTTTTTAGGCTCATTGTAGAGGATTTAATCAGCAGGGAACCCAGGGGCTCATTTTGCATCAATGTGAAGTGCCTGAAGGGAGGAAAACGCGATTAGGCACTCACCCGGACGGCCACCATCTTGAGTGGGCTAAGGTGAGCGCTCTAGTCTTTTTCCGTCCCCAGCACTTTAAAAATCAACTGGCGCGACCACGCAGCCTTGATTGCTCTTGAGGCGTGAGCCGGGAGCTTGCTGATAATTGCACTGAACTGTTCCTTTTGCCCTAGAATTTGCACAGTCATTGTTTGCTGCTACCTGTAGGAATTTAGATCGTTTTTAAACTGCATTTTAACTATTTGGTTGGGAGGTGCTTTTTAGGCTCATTGTAGAGGATTTAATCAGCAGGGAACCCAGTGGCTCATTTTGCATCAATGTGAAGTGCCTGAAGGGAGGGATACGCGATTAGGCACTCACCCGGACGGCCGCCATCTTGAGTGGGCCAAGGCGAGCGCTCTAGTCTGTTTCCGTCCCCAGCACTTTAAAAATCGGGAAGGCGTACCAAAGGCAAGCCCGTCTGCGCCCGCCTGCGCCGCGCCCACGCCTAGCGCCAGGACCCCTGGTTGGCGATCGCCAGGCAAGTCACAATGTTTGGCTTACGACTGGGATGTACTATTGAGCATTGGGGAAGGAGGAAGGACATCGGGCTGTCTATGCCTGGAGTTCTACAAGGATACGCTGGACGCTGGGGAGGTATGCCCATCTTGCAATAGGGTAATCCCGACAATCTTATTAGGCTCAGTCTGGTCGGTTGCTAATTTAATTTTAATTTTATTTTGTCCAACCATCAATCCTTTAGGGGTTGTCTACTTTATAGGCCCCCTGGAACCAAGACATCATTTTTAGGCTCATTGGGAAATATCTTAGAGGAAACCCTATGTGCAAAGACCTTTACAGTTTTAGGGGATTTTAACTTTCATCTAGAGAATAGCTCAGACCCGGACACATTAGCCATCACGGAGGTGATGAACGGCGTCGATCTAAGACAATTGGTGCTAGGCCCTACTCACATTGCGGATCATACCCTGGATGGAATATTCACGAACCACCCGGACCTAGAGGTCTCAACAATCCATTCAGTTACTTGGTCAGACCAATCTGCAGTGCTTTTCAACATCTCCGCTCCTAAATCCCTTAGTGATAGGCAGGTCAGGAAATTAACTAGGACCTGTAGGGCCTGGAATAAGATAGAGGGAGGATCCCTGGAGGACCTTTTGGAATCATCTATGGTTACTCTCCCACTAGATGTGGACAAAGCGGCTGTTACTTATTCTAATTGGTTGGACCATGCATGCACGATCTTAGCTCCACCCAGAAGATGCCACCCCACTCACATGACCCCTTCAGCCCCTTGGTTCTCAGATGAGCTCAGAGAGCATAAGCTCATCTGCAAGAAACTGGAACGTGTGTGGCGGAAAACTTACCACGAGGCAGACAAAATAAGACTCAAATCAAGTCTGGTAGTATATAAAGACAAGATTGGGGGGAGGCAAAACAAAGTTATTTCACCAACCGTATTAATGGTGCCAGGAGCTAGCCTAAGCAGCTTTTTCATACGGGTTCGAGTCTGGCCACCCAAAGCTGGCTGCTACGCCTCCAAGTCTGAAACTGTGCGAGTTTCTAGCTCAGTTTTTCTTAAACAAGGTCGACTCTATCTTTAACTGCCTTGAAGGTAAAGTCAGGGATAACCGGCCAGTTGCCAGGCCTGAGATCTCAACTGCTAACTCAAATGAGGTCAAGTTTCTAAACTACTCCCAGGTGAGGGCGGAGGAGATTAAGAAACTGCTGCTAGGTACAAAATCAGGCTCTCCCGTGACCCATGCCCGGCCACCGTGGCAAAGCTAGCTGCGGCTCTGATAGTCACCACTTTAGCTACTGTGTTTAACAACATGTTTGTGGCTGGTGAATTTCCATCTAGCTGGAAATTGGCGTCGATACTACCTTTGTTAAAAAAAAAAACCTGGACATTACCGACCCCAATACCTACCATCCCATTGCCGGACTTCGGTTACCGGCCAAATTAATTGAGAGGACCATGAATAGTCAGCTTAGAGCATTTTTAGGGGCCACACAAGCCCTTGATCCATTTGCACATGGTTTTAGAGCAGGTCATAGTACCAAATCTGCCCTAATTAAATCATCTGAGGAGATTAGGAAAGTGATGGAATTAGGGGGTAGAGCAGCCCTGATCCTGCTGGATCTATCTGCGGCCTTCGATACAGTCCACCACATGATCTTGGTGGACCGTTTGGAGGCCTGCGGGATACATGGGACAGCTCTTAAGATCTTGAAAGCCTTCCTTACCAATAGGATTCAGGTGGAGGCACTGGGGGAGTTTGAGTCCAAACCTTTCGTGCTTCCCTGCGGGGTCCTCCAGGGATCCTCCCTAAGTCCCACCTATTTTAATCTTTATGTTTCCTCATTGGCCCCAGTTATTCGATCCTATGGGTTCGAGCTTACTTCATATGCGGATTATACGCAGATTGCGGTATCACTGCTACCAGGTAGAGAGCAAGGCATAGCCAGTAAATTCCAAGAGTGCATGTCCGCAGTCAGCGACTGGATGGCTAGGAACTGGTTAAAGCTTAACTCTGCTAAAACTGAAGTTCTACTTTTCGGATCCAGTGATAACTTTTGGAGCCCGAACTGGTGGCCTGAAGGGACGGGTTTACCCCCCGTTCCGGTCACGAAGGTCAAGAACCTATGGTTTCTGATCGATGATAAACTTACCTTTAGGCCTCAAGTTAATGCAATGACGTCAGCCATTCATTTTACATTGAAAATAATCAGGAAGATCCTTCCTTTCCTACCCGATGAGTGCAGAAAAACAGTGGTGACTGCCCTGGTCTTATCCCGCCTTGATTACTGCAACAGCCTATTGCTCAATGCCCAACAGGGGCTCCTTAACAAACTACAGGCCTTGCAAAATGCAGCAGCTCATCTCATCACAGGTGTACCAAAGTTTGCTTCCGTCTCCCAGGAATTGGTGAAGCTGCACTGGCTTCCAGTGTGGAAACAGATCTCCTTTAAAGCCTTGTGCATAGTTTTCAAGGACCTTCGTGGGCTTGGCCCATCGTTTCTAACACAGTACTTTCAATGGTACCGGGCAGGTAGACATCTTAGGTCAGCCAATCTGGGGCTGATCGTGACCCCTCGGGTAAGGAGAGCACACTGGGGTGGCAGAAGCTTTATCTTGGGGGCAGCGAGGGCTTGGAATGCTCTCCCTTTGGCTCTTAGACAGATCACAGATTTATTGACCTTCCGCAAAAATTTGAAAACATGGCTTTTCGTTCATTAAGTTCAGGCGAGGCTAGGGGAGCTTTCATTTAGCGCCAGGACACCGTTTGGTAACAGTGCGCTCTATAAATGTTATAAATAAATAAATAAAATAAATAGAACAGTCCGGAAGAATTACAAGAGACATATCAAGAATACAAAATCCGTGTATTTCCGCTCCGCTCTTGATAGCGCAAAAAACAGACCTAAGGAGCTCTTTAATATCATCAGTCACCAAATTTCCAAACCTGATACGTCCCTAGGGTCGGCTTCCAAAGAACGGTGCGATAACTTTGCCAACTTTTTCAATGATAAGATCTCCAAGATCGAACGATCCCTCGACACCAATCACGCTTCACTTCCCTATAGCAGCCAGGGTGAGGTGTTGGTTAGCGCTCCCTCTCTTAAATCTGAACCCTGGTCTCTTTTTCAGTCTATCCCAGAAGAAGAGATAGTTAAACTCATCTCCACCACCAAACCCTCATCACACGCCCTAGACCCCCTACCTGCTTAACTCACTAAAAAGCTGAATCTCTCCCTAGCCCCTCTCCGGTGCAGGATTATTAATAGCTCCCTTGAAACTGGTATTGTTCCGGATTGTCTGAAAGTGGGACAAGTCACCCCACTGCTAAAAAAACAGGCCTTGATATAAATGACTTAAACAACTTCATACCCGTCGCCAATCTTCCTCTTCTCTCCAAAATCTTAGAAAAATGTGTACTCCAACAACTAACCCAAAACCTGGACAACACCAATCTTCTCGACTCCCATCAGTCGGGATTCAGGAAAGGTTGCAGCACTGAAACTGCAATCCTTAACATAATAGATGACATTCACAAATCACTAGACTCAGACCAATGCTGCCTACTTATTCTCCTAGAACTATCGGCAGCATTCGACACAGTAGATCACAAACTTCTCCTCAAGGCTCTCGAAGAGAGGGCTGGTCTAGACAAGGTGGTCCTCAAATGGTTCTCCTCATTCCTCCACAACCGCTTCCAAAGAATCAAAATCAAAAGCTTTGAGTCCGACCTCTATCCCGTCAACAGGGGAGTTCCCCAAGGATCAGTGTTCTCCCCTCAACTCTTCAACATCTACATGGAACCCCTCACCACCCTTCTCAGGAAAGCTAACATGCCTTTCCACTTATATGCTGATGATACTCAAATTTACTTGGAAATCTCGTCGGCCAAAGACATTCAAAGACTTAACGAGTCACTAAGAGAAGTTCAACTGTGGCTGTCCAATAATCACTCAAAACTTAACCCAGACAAAACCAAACTCCCCCTCATTTCGAACAAAGAAGAAAATCCACAAATGGTCAAGTGGATAAAAGCCATTGATGCGCTCAATGGGAACCTCACCCTGGCTGATTCTGTTAAATCCTCAGGCATTACACTAGACTCGAAACTGGACATGACCAAGCACATTAAGATCTCAGTGAAGTGTGCCTTCCTCAACCTTAAGCTTCTAAACAAAATAAAACCTTTTATCCCGTCAAAAGATCTTAAGCAAGACACCCAAGCATTGGTGCTGTTAAGATTAGACTATGGAAACGCAGTCCTTTCAGGAATAGCTAACACACATCTTTCTCCCCTGAAAACAACTCTCAATGCGGCTGCCAGAATGGTCACTGGAGTAAAGAAATTTGATCAAATCTCTCCTACTCTCAAAGAACTCAAGTGGCTTCCTATAGACCTGCGGGCGAACTTCAGAACAGCCTGCCTCACAGCCTGCCTCACCCACAAAGCCCTTCACACAGGCAAACCCAAATATCTGGCGGCCAAACTCAAAAAAGCTGGCCAGAACAGGACCCTCAGAAGCTCCAACACCTTACTTCTCATCCCGCAAAAATCACGAAAACAGAAAACCGCTGCCAGGTCCTTCGCCCGCAATGCACCTAAAATCTGGAACTCTATTCCCCCTCACATCAGAACTATTCCGTCCTTTGCTAACTTCAAAAGTCAACTCAAAATCCTTTTCCTTGACCGATCCCTGATGAACAGATAGGAGCAGCTGGAGCCTTGAGATCCACTCTTCCCTCCCCGGATTCGATCTTGAAATGAACCCTCCACCACTTCAGCACTGTGACTTTTATTGCTGAACTGTCTTGCCTTTCTGTACCTTGTGCTGCTATCTTTTCCTCTGTTATGCAACTGATGTGAAGCGCTCCGATACCCTCTGGTCAGGCTAGCGCTATATAAAACTTCTTAAAGAAATAAATAAATGTAATGTGTGGATGCAATCACACTCAACACATATGAGGCTTCTCTGAGGCTGAGTAACATAAGTCAGCTATTT
Organism: Lissotriton vulgaris; assembly: GCF_964263255.1. Lineage (NCBI taxonomy): Eukaryota > Metazoa > Chordata > Amphibia > Caudata > Salamandridae > Lissotriton > Lissotriton vulgaris. The sequence goes on from NC_141689.1 coordinate 661,006,414, forward strand.
TGGCCTGTGTTGCATTACTCAACATTTATCAGTATACACAGGGTGAGGCATACCTTGCATATCTTGGTTACTGTCATTCAAGGTATTGGGTTGCCCTTGTGCATCCATGTGTGGCATAAGTTCAATGCAAATCCACGAGGAATATGGGCATGAGTATCTGGCTATAATTGGTACAACCATCCTGAGTTAAGTAATGCTGATTTTCTTTTGTGTGAGCAGTGTGCTATTTGCTTTTGGTAATGATGTTGTCATCTGTAAATTGCAACGTATATGTGGGTCATTGGAGCAGTATTTTTGCCTCACACGCCTCACATATCACATTTATAGGTGGTGTGTTTTTTTTTTTACCTTGAAAAAGAAGTCTCACTGTGTGTCTGTCAAGAAAATGCAGATTGTTGATACACTCTGACCTCACATTGAGACACTACTTATTGCTCATCATACCATGGCACTGGATTAATGGGTATCGGTGCACATACAAAGAGAGTATGTGCAATTAACTTTAGCTCACTCTTCTTCAGCTTCAAAAAGTGACTTTGGGTTTTAGAGTTACATTATGTCTCTAAACCTTTGGGATACAAATCTTACAGTTGCTTTTAAAAATGTATTTTTTATTCCAGAGGTTCAGATCTGCACGTTATGGCATATGAGCAGTTGATTTTGTTTTCCAAATAACAAATATGACAAATATAATGTATTGTGCATCATAAAAAATTTGGTCACATGTGCCTTCACATTTCCATGTGTTTATTGAGCTAAGTGAGGAGGTACAAATTGCCATTAGCGAATGTAGTATGATATTTTGAAGCACAAGTGGACACGATAAACTACTGCACAAACAAAGAGTACCATACTTGGTTCCAAAGAAGGCAGCAAGCCAGATGGAAAAGCTGGCCAAGGGGCACTCACAAATGCTTATCTGGAATGTCTTTGTTGGAAACTGGCAAACTCTGCTTCTTCCTCCTCTGATGAGTGTTTTGCCTCCCCTGGAAGTTGTGGTGTCGGAATGGGAGGCAGCTGAGTAATGTTAATAGCCTCAGACACACACAAATCAGAGAAAGGATGTAAATTCCTAGTTCCCAACAACATTTGTGAGTGCCAGTAAGTCAGGATAGTAGTGCCTGGCTTGGTTTGCTGGTTAGCCAACAAAGCAACATCGTTGCTATTGAGGGCACTCGTTAATGCCATGAAGGAGCCAATCTTGGCTTCCGTGGACTGGATGGATCTATTGATGGCTCCCAGGTACCTCAACTTCACTGGTGTCAGATGTGGAAGACTGGTGTTCTTTTTCCTTCTGCATCATGACACCAGCGATGTCAGCTAGTGATCCATCAATCCCATGGAGACAAAAGTAGGTATCTGTGAATGCTTTTGTCAATCCTTAAACTATGGACCCCTTCAAGAGTGCCCGGTATGGTCTCCATCCCCAACCACACTTTATCAGTCAGTCGCTGCTGGATTCCTAAAACTCGCTGTTGAAAAGTCACTTGGGGTCCTCAGAGTCCTCAGCTCTTATGTGGAAGGTTGATGGTCCATGTCCAGTCAGGGTTGGTTCATCTAAAAACACAAGATTGTCTTCCATTGTCAATACTGGAGGAGAAGCTTCCTAAGTGTCCAGAAGCTGTTGGAAGGTGTCTTGAAAGGGTAAGGGCATGTATATACCATAATTATAGATTTCTATAGTTTTTGGAGAATAACTCATGGAATTTGGCAGCAGTAAAACCCTCAAGGGTACACTTCTGGAAATAAGTACTAACACTACAATGTTGGTCCCCAAGTGTTAAACCCTGGGATATATAGATCCGCAAACAGTTGCCCAACAAACAAATAATTGCACTTAGATAACAGAACTAACCCTGGGTGTAGTTCGCGTAGTAGCGCTATGCATAGCTACGCGAAGTGCACTTCGCACTACGCGAGCTACGCGAACTGCACAGTGTAATATGCTGTTCGCACTGATTGCACAGTGCCAGATGCTTATCCGCACTGTGGAATCAGTGCAAACCCCATCTTGCACAGTGCAAGCGATCGTTTCTGCTTTCTCAACGCGGACTGGTAGTTTCTCATCACGAGGGGTCGCGAGCATACGCGACCACTCGCAATGAGAAACATGACCTCCCTATGCTGAGAATCTCGCCAGGAGGTTTATTTTCTATGCTCGTGATCAGCAACTTGATGTTGCTGATCGTGAACGAGGAAAAAGTCTCACCGCAATGTCATTTTGCTCGCTCGCGGTCACTAACTTGACATTGAGGACCGCAAGCAGGCAAAAAATTAACGCTACGCTATGTGTGTTTGCACTGTGCTACGTGCAATTCGCGTAGTGCGTAGTAGCGCAAGCTTCCCAAACTACCAAGTCTAGCGTAATACTTCGCCCAGGGTTAAACAGAACCCATGTTCTTAAAGTTTTAAGCAGGCAGGGGCTTAGGCAAGCACAAATGCCTGTATATTTCAGTATTGGGATGGGCAGACCACAGTATGGGATTACAGAACTGAGCATTGCTGGGTACAGGTGAGGTGACATACAGTGAACAACTAAGTATGTATGTTAAGGTACTTTACTGATTACGCTTACAGCTTTAAATAATTTGACATAGCTCTGTACTGGGCAGGAATAACATTTAGTATTTCTTCAGAGAGAGAGTTGTGTTTATGAACAGCAGTGGACAGCAGCTATTGAACAGTGCCTATCTGGTACAGTAAGTAAAAACCTGGGTTTCCACTGCCTACCCCTTCCCAACATCCTTTCTATCACTGATGACACCCAGATCATACCATAACTCTCTGGAGACACCACCACAAGTTGATACAATAAACCATTGACTAACATGGCTGACTCTATGTGAGATTAGTGGATCATACTCAGCCTGACAAGACAGGAGTGATGATCTTCTATAACATGAACTCACCCTGGTTGCCCACATACATCGGCCCGAAGCCCTCCCCCTCCAACAACGCCAAAATCCTGTCCATCTTCCTGGACACCAACCTCAGCATGTGACATCAAATTGCCACTATCACCTCCACCTGCTTTCAAATATTTAGCATTTTCAGAAATATCTTCAAATTGCTCCCTCCTGACACCTGTTATCACCCAGGCCCTTATCACATGTAGACTGTACCACATCAATAGTCTTTACTACAGCATCTATGCACACCTGCTACACAAGGGGGAAACTTTCCAACACACTGCTGTCAAAATATTACTCAAACTACCTTGTGGCACACACATATCAATCATGAATCTATCCTCTGCATCATTTTTGCACTCACCCACACACCCTATACCCATATGAGCAAGACAGGAGGTGGGTTTTCTCATACACCTGGATCAAATCCCCCAGGCACATCAAGTCAGCTCTGTCAAATATGGATTTGTACTAGGAAATACACAACTGGCTCTTCAAGTGATACTACTTGCAGTGCATGAACCTACAAGGCACCTAGAGATCCTCTTGGGTGACATATTAACCCTCTACAAATCCACATTAACTGAATTTACATTACAGTAAACATTAGGCTACCTAGCCCCAACACAAGCACAATTGCATCATGGTGCAAGGGGGCCGGCACTGGTATATCTGTTAAGTTTCCAAGGTCCATTCATGGTGTGCTGCTTCAGTCCAGGTTTTCAGCTTTGTATTCTGGGACATGTAGTCCTGTTTTATGAAGGAACACATGGCACTACGAGTCCCAAGATTCTAAGGAAACACCTGGACTGGGGTAGCACATCATGCTTGGACCTAGAAAACCTGGCAGGGCTGGACTGGGCAAGAAAAACAGGTACTGCTCAAGGAAAGGACAATTATGTGAAGTATAATTTAACCTGTGAGACATTCCTGCCCTTTCCCTTTCATACAGCACTCTATGAAGCAAAGTATCTTGATGCCTTGCCCTGAATGACAATTTGCTAATATATGGTCTTTTGTTTTTATTCACCCTGTGTTCTTGATGGTCCTCTATTTTGGCATTGTCCTGACCTTCCACTCCAGCTATCAATTCTATTGGAATGAAGGATGCCACCTGCTCCTCCAATGGATCTAGCTCCTCCTGGACATCTGGCCCTCATGACTGCTTTGAAGTTCCTGGCCGGTTTTTCTTTGGTCCTGTAATCGTAGTTGTGCTACCTCTTTCTTCACTCCAGGATGGTTCTTTTTATTTGTGCAATGCAGTTTATCTTATCTACTATGGATTACCAAATGGTATCCTTCCTCACGCTTGACAATTTTGAGGTGACAAATAGATGTTAATTTTTTGTAAACTGATTAATTAATATCTGGTGCTCCTCCTCATTAAAGCTGGACTAATGCTTCCTTTTGTCCAGGGATATTGGCAAGTCTTCTGGGTTGGAGTTTTTACCCCCCTAGTTCCCTGAGGCTCCTTCCATGCAACTCTGTATTGAAGAGTATTGGGGTGTAGATTGCATTGCTTTTTGAAATGCTTCCAAGATGCAAAACACTCCTGCATGACGCAATGCCTATTTGCAGCATGTATAGGTGCTTTAGGACATGCAAACCATCTTTGTGCCACACAGGCAGAACTTGCATTGCAGCACTTTGCGCATTCTCAAGACCATTGGGTCCAAATTCCCTACGCATGTTTGGTCCTTGGGCCATGGTGCACCGTCCCATAAATACAGCGCTTCCATTGTGCTGGGAAATGCTGCCACAGAGCGCAGACATTTCGAATGCAACACTGCTTATTGCAGTGTTGCATCAGTAATGGGAAATATGCCTGACTTTGAGCCAAGGACATTTTGAATTTCGGATTTTCAAAAGTGAGAGAGGGCTGTTGCATGAGAATCTGACGCCACCAGATATTTATAATAGTTCTGTTAGGTAGCTTGAATTGAGCATATGGTTGGCTTTGAACGTGATGCAGAATATTTTGGGTCTGATTCTCAAGTTGAAGTCAATAAAGATCAATCAAGGTAAGAGAGCTGTGCTCACATTTTCTTTTCTCTAAAAACAGCCAGGCTGTGGAATGTAGAACTTTGTTAAGAGGTTGCAGGGTTTTCACCATAAGATTACATAGGATGGCAATGCTTAAGTCTAATCTAGAGAATAATTGAATGAAAAGCAGTCTTCAGTTAATCATTTGAGAGCAGAAGTTTATCATTTTAATTGGTGCAAGTGGAAATCTGTACTTTGGGTGAGTTTAATTACGTGAGATGCAGATTAAAATGTGCTGTCAATAATGATACTGTTGTTGTGGGGTGGATGGGCCACTATTTTCACTCAGAGTTTGAAGATGTTTTCCAATACCTATAAGAAAATCTTTTTGATGCCTTTTTCAAGAGTTAGGTTATAATCTATTTGGAGTGAATAAAATGAGGGATAGGATGGAACATGAAGGTACCCTAAGAGATACCTGTTCAGGTTATGATATATGGTATCTTAAATTTACTACGTGTGAGTAATTTGAGAGAAAGAATTTCAACCAGCTGAGTACTATCTATTTTAGTTAACAAAAAAATTGGCAATGGAACTTTACTATGGTTCCAGTCCAATAAGTAAATCACTTTGGTGCTCCCGGCCCAAACCTCATGCTTTTTTTTTTAAAAAAACGTTTATTTATGATTTTAAAATATAGCATAGCAATACGTTTCCGTAACCCAACAGCAGGTTGCATAAATTCCACAATATACTCTGAGATTGTCTTTGGAGTGAAATGACATGAGCATCTATCAGGCATAATATATACGTTTGACACATGATATTTACAGGTACGTTACATTGTCAACATGCTACCAGCAGAGAGCGCACCGTTCTACCCACATACTATCTTAGTCCAGTTCCCTTCCTTGTAGCATCCAGAGTCCATCCTCCCAGGAGCAACAGCACTAAATAGATGAGTCCGGGATATCTAACGTATAGTCAGGTGCCACATACCCTTCATGGGCTGTGTGTGAATCGGCTTCCACATCATCTGAGTCCTGCAGGAGAAGATAGTTCTGAAGAGGCCCCCATATATCCTTAGGTCTAGAGGCCCTTGGGAGCAGCTCCGCATACCTGGAGGCTTGTTCCTGGCAGTGTAATAAATCGGCTAACCAGTCTTTAAACTTCGGAGGTCGCCCCCTACCCCATCTGCAGGCCACACTGCGCTTAGCTAGCAGTAGAGATATGGCAAAAATTTCCAGTTTGTTTTGGGTATTTGCGCTGTGTAGCCCAGAAGGGCCACTATGGGGTCTCTCTCTAGTGTGCTATCCATCATTTTCTCAAGCGCTTCATACACCTGCTTCCAATAATCCTGCACTGTTGGACACTCCGAGCCAAATGCAGAAATCCCGCTCCCTCCCTACCACATCTGTCACATCTGTCATGGTCGGACAATTTAAAGCAATATTTTTTTACAGGCCTCTAATATAAACTTTGCAAGAATTTGTAATGTATCACCTGCAACCTACAACTGGCAGAGATTTGCGATGTTTGAGTGCAACAGTAGTCCCATTGCTCCACAGTCATCCCCTGTCCCAGCTCCTCATTCCACTGCGTGTACGCCAAACTGATTGGTTGTTCTTGTAATGCACCTATGCATTTGAATAAGCCTTACACTATGTTGACCATCTGTGGAACCCAGCATCTGGTGTAATGGGAGGAGAGCCTCCGGCTCCTGAGGGACATCTGGGAGAACGGCCCTCATCCCTGGCCTTGTCTCAACCGTACATACAGGAATAATTCCAATGGGGAAGATTTCATTCCCTGAAACATGTGCTCTGCGGAGCGGAATGTACTCTCATGAAACAATTCCCCCCATGTGTTTATATGTACACCCTTTTCCTGTAAGAGGGACACGTTGGGATGGTAGGTTAGCGGAAGCCGTGTGTAGTATAAGAATGGTGATGATAGACTCTCTTATACGATTCCATGCATTTAATGTACCGGTGACCGTGGTGGGTGGTGTTGAGCGTGTGCAGAGCGGGTAATGTATAATACCGTTCAATAGGATGGGATGTGCAAGCCAGTCCTCCGTGGCCACCTGCAGCATATACTAAGGGGGGTACATCCAATAATAAGTGTAGTGGGCTTGTGCACTCAGATAATAAATCTCGAAGTCTGGAATATCCAACCCACCTTGATCATATGTTCTAGTAAGGATTGACCATTGAAGTTACGGCTGTTCCCCCCCAAAGTAGTCTAATCAATTCCGTCCGCAGTGTTTTAAAAAAAAAAGGACCCAGGGTGATAGGGTATATATACAAACAGGTAGAGGAATTGTGGGAGCACTATCATTTTTATGAGGGAGGCGTGGCCGGCAATCAATATAGGCAAAGAAATCCTTTTTTTTTTTTTATAACATTTTATTTTTCAGAACCAGATAAAACAGGTACATACAAAAGAAAAAGTAGTCGAAATACAATAATATTATACAATAAACAATAGCTTTCATGTTTGATTTGTTTTTATTCTCATATTGAGAGGGAAAGTGAAATAAAAATGAAGAAAACAATAAAAAAAGGCATATAAAACGAGATATTAGGGTAAGTCATTATCATACAATCATACTGTGCTAAGCCTCCTTTTCCAATTAGTGATGGGTTGCCAGATCGCCATACCACGCATAGAGGATCTTGGCCTCTAGTGGCATAGATAGCACTTTCCTGATTGAAGACCCCGAGAAGGCGTGCTAACCACATTTGAAAACTCGGTGGATCTGAGTCTTTCCACCGTGCTGCTAGTATTACCCTGAGGACTGCCGAGGCAAAGAAATCCAGTGTGTGACATTGCTGTTAAGCCGTGTAGTTGCTGTACCATAGTTAAGCCGGACTTTGTCTTCTCTGTCTCTTGTCACCTGTATGCCGAGATAACAGAGATCTGTGTCACACCACTCTAACGGGAAGTCAAGCTGAAATTTGGGAACTGCGGGTGTAAGAGGGAACACCTGGGATTTCCCCCAGTTAATATTGACACCAGATAGCCTGCCAAAGACTATAAATTCTTGCATGCCTTATCCTGATGGCGTTGTCGCAACCTGGAGGCAAAAGGTTCAATTGCTATGGCAAATATTAGTGGGGACAACGGGCACCCCTGACGAGTGCCCCTCGAGATGGAGAGCGAGCGAGATATATGGATGTTGATCAATACTTTAGCTGTGGGCTGGTGGTACAGCAGTTTAATCCAAGATATATATATTGTAATGGGAACCCCATACGTTGCAACACCCCGAAGAGATAATCCCACTCCACATAATCAAATGCTTTTGTGGCGTCCAAAAACACCGCAGCCAGCGGGAATTTATGCGCCACTGTCTGTGTTAGTGAGAATAATGTACTAAGGTTTTGTGTAGTAGCCCTACCAGGAACGAAACCTGATTGGTCGGGTAGGACGAGCTTCTCCATGAGAAGGGTGAGGCAATTAGCCAATACTTTTGCCAAGATTTTTGTGTCACAATTTATAAGCGACAATGGTTGATAGGAATCACATGAGCTAGGGTTTTTATTGGGCTTCAAAAGGGACGTGACCAATGCTTCCCTCATCGAGGGGGGGATTTTCCCAACTTCCAGGGATTCCTCATATATTTCCTTAAGGACTGGTGCCATGATGTCGATATAGCTTTTGTAAAATTCAGCGGGAACGCCGTCTAACCCTGGCACTTTACCATTTTTTAGTTGCATAATCACTTCCCAGATCTCGTCCAGTTAAAAAGGTAGGCTAAGAAATTCCCTTTGTGTGTTGCTGAGCCCAGCGCTATATCCCCCATAATTTCATCCAGTTCCACCATCTCATGGCATTGCTTGGTGTATAATGCTTCATAATGTGTTGTGAATGTTTCCAGTATGGCGAGTGAGTCTTGTTGCATTATCCCACCAGGGCCCTCAATTTCTAGTATGTGTGTCTTGAATCTGGGACATCTTTTCACTTCAGCTAATGCCTTTCCTGGCCTGTCCCCTTCACCACATTTTCGAGCCACCCATTATTAACCCTTGAATTTCACCTCCCTTGCTGCAGTCTCTTCGTACTCGGACAATTTCTCCCGAAACTCTTTCAATCAATCAATCAATCAATCAATCAGAGTACTTGTAGAGTGTGCTACTTGCCCGTGAGGGTCTCAAGGCGCTGAGGGGAGGGGGTGCTGCTACTGTTCGAAGAGCCAGGTCTTGAGGAATCTTCTGAAGGCGAGTAGGTCTTGGGTCTGCCGTATGTGGGTAGGGAGGGTGTTCCAGGTCTTGGCGGCGAGGTAAGAGAAGGATCTGCCGCCGGAGGTCGTTCGGTGAATGCGGGGGACAGCGGTGAGGGCGAGGCTGGCAGAGCTGAGCTGGCGCGTGGAGGGCGAGGCTGGCAGAGCTGAGCTGGCGCGTGGGGGTGTAGGAGCTGAGTCTGCTGTTAAGGTAGGCTGGTCCGGCGTTGTGGAGTGCTTTGTGTGCGTGGTAGAGGAGCTTGAAGGTGATCCTCTTGTCGACGGGGAGCCAGTGTAGGTCTCTCAGGTGGGGGGTGATATGGCTGCGGTGTGGGACGTTGACGATTAGTCGGGCGGAGGCGTTTTGGATGCGTTGTAGTGGTTGTAGGTGTTTGACTGGGATTCCTGCATAGAGTGCGTTGCCATATTTCAGTCTGCGGCTGACGAGGGCCTGTGTCACCGTTCTTCTTGTTTCGGTCGGGATCCACTTGTAAATCCTGCGGTGCATGCGGAGGGTGTTGTAGCAGGAGGAGGAGACAGCGTTGACCTGCTTAGCCATGGAGAGGGAGGAGTCGAGGATGAATCCAACGTCCGTGCATGGTCGGTGGATGTTGGTGCTGTTCCCAGTGTGGTCGGCCACCAGGAGTCGTCCCAGGCTGAGGGGGTGGGTCCGAGGATAAGTACCTCCGTCTTGTCCGAGTTCAGCTTCAGACGGTTGCTCCTCATCCAGTCGGTGACAGCCTTCATTTCCTCGTGGAGGTTGATTTTGGCGGTGTGTGGGTCCTTGGTGAGGGAAAGGATGAGCTGGGTGTCGTCGGCGTAGGAGATGATGATGAGGTCGTGCTGGCGGGTCACTTGTGCGAGGGGGCCATGTAGATGTTGAACAGCATCGGGCTGAGGGATGAGCCCTGGGGGACGCCGCAGATGATGCCGGTGGCTTCGGATTGAAAGGGTGGGAGGCGGATGCTCTGGGTTCTGCCAGAGAGGAAGGATGTGGTCCAGTCAAGGGACTTCTCTTGGATTCCGGCTTCTAGGAGGCGTGTCTTTGGAGTGTGATGGCAGACCGTGTCGAAGGCGGCCGACAGGTCCAGGAGGATGGCGGCTGATGTTTCGCCGTAGTCTAGTTGGCACCTGATGTCGTCTGTGGCGGCTATTAGGGCTGTCTCGGTGCTGTGGTTTCGTCTGAATCCGGACTGGGACGGGTCCAAGTTATTGTTGTCTTCCAGGTGGCGGGCCAACTGCCTGTTGACGATTTTCTTGATGACCTTTGCCAGGAACGGGAGCAGGGAGATGGGCCGGAAGTTCTTGAGGTCCTTGGATCCGCCTTGGGCTTCTTGAGGAGGGCCTTGATTTCGGCGTGCTTCCAGCTTTCCGGGAATGTTGCTGTTTCAAAGGAGATGTTGCACCTGCCCTGTCTCTCCCTCCCCATCCTTCCCTGTAGCCTCTTCAACTCCGGTTCCAGCGCTTAGCTCGTTCTCTGTATGTCCCTAAGTACCCCAAAACTCTTGGAGATGCAGTACCCTCTGATTGTGGCTTTAAAAGCCTCCCATATGACCTCCACGCTATTCACCGAACCCTTGTTCCTCACAAAGAAGTACTTAATTTCCTCTCCTAATTCTGCTTGAAAGACTGCATCTAACAAAGCGAGAGATTGCAGCCTCCAACTAGGTCTGGGCGTATCATACCCTGGTGGTGTAAGCGATAGTTTCACCCGACAGTGGCCTGAGAATGTCCTGGCAGGATGAACAGCATTACGAATGGTGGACCCGAACCCTCTGGAAATTAGACAATAATCAAGACGTGCCCATGTTCCCGCGCGTGTTGTGAAATGCGTGCCCCTCCTTCACCTGTGGGTGAGCATGCCTTCAACTATCTATTAAGCCACCTTCCTCTATTTTACCCTGTAACACCTTTTGGGAATTATTATAGTGATGCACAGCCAGTTTAGACCTATTTTTGGCTGCATTGAGGGCCACGTTGAAGTCCCCTCCCCAAATGATATGGGTAGATCCCACATTCAAGATTTTACCCCATATCGTAGTGAATAATTCGGGAGTATCGACGTTAGGGCCATAGCAATTTGCCAGTGTGACTGATTCTCTACCGAGCCTCCCCCATGCTATGACATACCTTCCCTGTGGGTTTACTTTCGTTCCCGCCAATGCAAAGGGTGTCTACTTTTTGATCAGTTTGGCTGTGCCACGAGCATAGGAGGAGTAGGATGAGAAAAGTCTTGTGCTTGCCCATTTTCTGGCAAATGTGGTTGAGGATCTTGGATTAGTGTGTGTTTCATGTAGCATAACCACTTGTACCTGCTGCCTGTCCAAGTATGCCAGAACTTGTCTCCATTTTCTCCGGTATCCCAGGCCCCTAACATTCCAAGATAATATCTTCAGTATGGATTTGTCGTCCCTCGCCATCAGGCAACCTCATAATGAATGAATGAATGAATGAATGAATGTTGGATTTATAGAGCGCGTGGTTACCCTGGGGCGTCCCAGCGCTGTACTACTGGGGAACCCGTCCTGGCTTTCCCTGTGAGATGGTCCCTTTACTGGGCATCCCCAAGGTGCAGCCAGGCATCCCCGGCAGTGATGGGGCCAGAGTGGAGATTAAGCAAGCTATTGCCCAGAGTTGCAGCGTGGGACCCCATGGTTAGAGTGGCACCGAGGTGAGATTTATCGGGCCCATTGACATTGGTACTGCACCCGGCAGCGTCGGGAATTGAACCCTGGTTCCGGGCCGACCTCTGCCTCCGGGTCTGCCGCCTCTAACCGTTGAGCCACAATTCTCAAAAATGTAAGGAGTGGTATTTCACCCATGTGTGAGAACTGCCTATCTAGAGAGTCAGTGAATCTGAATACCTGCTGGCTGTGTTGAGCCAGTTAACTTCCCACAACTGTCCCCCCACCCACTGAAGCATCCCAGTCATGCCAGTTATATTTACCCCACCCCCATCCCTTGGTCTCAAAAACCAACCCATTACCAAACCAAATCTTCATCCCATCCCAGTAGAGTTCCAAACTTAAAACAAACAAAAACAGGTTAAACAAAAGAAAGTCAGTAGGGTACACCCTCTTGGGGATATGCTGCTGGGTGGCCCACAGGTACCTCTCGCCTTTCCGGGTGGCTTGCGTCTCCGACCAAGTCCCCGAATAAGCTCAGAGGGTGTTCGGCTACTTAATGTTTGCATGTCCTGATCAATAATATTGTCATTGTGTGCAGTGCACGTCCCAAGTGCAAAGGTATTCCAGATTTGTAAGCTTCATCTCCGACAATGCAATGTATAGCGTATATCTGACAAGGAGAGTATCTCTATGATCCTTCATTTTACATGATAGGTGTCATTCCACATCCGACGTGAGTGTTTTTGGATAGTCATCTGGCACAGGCAACACGTTCCTTTTCTTCCTGATTTGTTTGAGAAAGTCCTCTACTTGCTGAGGCTTACTGAACATTGATTGTGTCCCCTGATATGTGATGCGTAGGCGAGCTGGGTAAAGTAAAGCATAATCTATCTGTGCTTGCCTCAGCTTATGTTTGACAGAGAGAAATTTCTGATGTTCTTCCTGGACGTGTATCATAAAGTCTGTATACATGGTGAAGGGTACCATGGCATAGTGTAATTGTTTTTTTTCTCGGGCTACACGAAGAGCTGTGTCTCTGTCTCTATAATTCAAGAGGCGTGCGATTATAGGTCTGGGCGCACTTCCGGGGGGAAGTCCCGTCCCAAGAGACTGGTGGGCCCGCTCAACGATGAAGTGGGTAGATAGCGATTCCACCACCACCACAGTAGTAAGTAGTTTCTGGACATACTCCTCCATCCTGCCCGTGCTCTCTGGAATTCCCAGTATGCAGATATTGTTTCTTCTACTCCTTGCCTCTACGTCCTCATTTTTAGCCGCTATGATTTTTAATAGCTTATCTATCTGTGCGACCGCTTTTTGTACATCGGCTGTGGTGCCTTCAGTCTCAGATATACATATGCTGTTCGGCTTCCTTGATGCAGGTTTTATGCCCATCAATTGTGCGAACTATCGCATCCATTTGCGTTGTCAGCGTGTCCATTTTCCCAGCGATAGTCGCGAATCCTTGTCACACCTCCAGAAGAATTGACTTCAGATCCTCACCCGGTTCAGTGTGATGTTCATGCTGTATATTTTTTGCTACATTTTCTGCCTCCACTGGCTGTTGACAGGTGCTTCTCTTGGTGTCGAAGGTTAGGCGTGTCTGGTTTCCCCATCATGTAATTCTAGAACAGCGAGTGCGTAGGCCGGGAGTAGGCCTGTAATGGTGCGCACTGCATATGATCCGTGTGGTGTCTGTGCTCCGGTGCTGCGTCACATGTGTCTGTGCAGAGGGGCTCCCTGGTGTATGTGACAAATTGCAGGGTATACTAATAATAGAGTGCTGTTGCTTATGCCTCTGACTCTATCACATTGAGTGTTCAGCCTGCGCTTGTCCTCCTCTGTGCCTTCTTCAATCCATGCCCCGTGCCTGTTCCCTGCACAGGCTGCCAGTACCTTGTGTATAGCACTAACCCCTGTGCCTTTAACTTGTCTGTGCCTGCTTTATATTGCTGTGAAAGTCCCTTGCAGCTTATCTTCTCTGATTCCCCTCTGTGAGCAACTGAGTCCAGTCCCACGGACTGATGTTAGTAGCCATTGTGCCCTTTCCCTCAAATGCGCTTCTGGTGAGGTGTGGCAGCAGTGTTTCACTCAATATGGGGCCTCCAGTCCAGCCCTATGAGTGCTAGCACAGTCTGGCAGGTCACTGCGTATGTACCATGGCTCTTTTAATTGATTGGCTGTATTCATGCCTCATCAGACAGTCCACTTCCTAGGGTCCCTCTGAAATATAGTAGCTGCGGCATTCACTGCGCAGTTCTAGGCACTGCTATTTCAAAATGCCTGCATTGTCTCGGCATCGATCATGGCCGCCCCGCCATCTGCTATATATACAGGGCCTCCGCCGCCCGAACGTCAATCCTTCCTCTTACCGCCGTCTTGTGTTGTAGTTAGCACGCCTTCTAGCCCTCCAGTAGTGAACCCAGGTCTGGAGAGGATGCCGCCAGATCAGGAAGGCTTCCCCAAGAACACGGCACCAGTATTCCACTGAAAAAGCCTATCCGCCTCGTGGGCCCCGCGGGACTTGCGTGCGTTCCGTGCCCATACCCCAGACCCTGGCGAGCCAGGGGCACCGCACAGACGCAACTTCTCTTCTTCACGTTTCGCGGCAGATCACCGCAGGTGTCTCCAATTGCAGCACCACCGACTCAGCACCAGTTCCGCCACACTTCAGCGGAATATTAGGTTGAGGATAAATGATGAATTAAAGCCGCACTGCGGAAGCCTCCCTCAGTGGCGACCATTCCGCCTGTGTGTCACCTAGCGCCCTCAAAACATCATACCTTACATAAATCAGGCACACAAATAGGTGAGAAGCACTCAAAATATTCCTTGCAAACAATTCCTTCATACAATATAACTACAATTTTATCTATTTTGGCAATGAGAACTGTACCACTCTAAGTAAGTGAACTTGGGCGTTTCAACTGTGCCTATTTTAGGGCTTACCAGTAAGTCTGCCCAAGTATGGTGCATTTCCAGCGATCAGGCATTTACCAAGAGTCGCACCGTACTTTAGCTCGAGACACACAATTTAAAATAATCCCAAAATCATAATTAGTCTGCTGGTAGCAGTGACATTCCCTTGTGCATGGATTCATGTTTTAATGGATGATTTTTTGAAGAATTTGTGTATAACTATCATAGCACTCACTACATCCCCTGTCTTTCTGGAGTTCTATGTAATCCAGTAACAACGTGGTGCTACCCAACAAAATTCCACTGAGACCAAAACATAACCTGCTGTACAGTAAGTAATCATTAATGGACAATGAAGAAAAGAGGAACTGCACAGTGAATATTTTACTTGGGATATTACTTTAATGGATCCCAGATCAAGTCCTCTTGAAGGGACGAAAAGCGTTCAAATTTCTCTCTGAATATGTGGATCAATATTTGAAGCCCTTAGTAAATAATCTGCCTTCATAAGTGAGGAATACTTTGGATGTATTGAACAAACTGTACTATGTTATATGGGACTTATGCACTTTGTCTTGGAGTGCAACTTTATATGATTATTCAAACATGTTGATTGAAATGGCTGATTTGATTCGGACAAATATTGTTTTCTTTTTGATGGTGAATTGTGCAGTCAGTTTTGGAGAACAGTAAAGGGCTCCAAGTTTGCCCCTTCTTGTGAAAATTCCTTCAAGGAGTGCTGTGAGGGGGCGCACACCTGAGCACCAGCTGCTATGGAATGGATTAAATTAATCTGTTTTTTGGGATGTTTTATTGATAATCATCATCATCATCATTGTTTGGACAGGTACTAAATCAGAGATATTGAAATCTGTTTCAGAATATTTTTATACTGTTCAATATATCATGTGCTGTGACAGCCGTAGGATTACATTCCTAGATGTTGAACTATATGTGAAAGAAGACAGAATCGATAGTAAATTGCATAGAAAGACTACTGCCACAAGTAACATCTTAAGGGCTGATAGCTCACATCCCAGATCGATTGACAGAGGAATCCTTTATAGTGAGCTGGTCTGATTACAAAGAAATTGTAGTGAGGAGCAGGAATTTATGGACTGAATCCCAAGAACTCAAAAAAGGACTCCGACTCAGATTGCAGGTTTATAGTGATATCCTTTTAAATCAAGTGGAGAAGAGAATCTGGGAGGTAGATAGAAGTACTACCCGAAATCAACAATTCAAAATGACCACCAAGAAAAGATTTGAATTTGTGACTATATGCAATCCTGATCACAATTATATTTATATGTTAGTATGAAAACACTGGTCATTATTATCTCGGGTACTTGTTATAGAATAGGTAGTTTCTGAGAAACCTTTGGTTACATATAAGAGAGGGTACACTGTTAGAGACAGGGAAAAAAATATCTGTTACCTCAGAAAAAAAAGGAGAATTGTTACCTGATCCACCTGAAGGTTTTTTTATGTATGTTCCAAATGCAACATGTGTAACTTTGGTATTACTACAAGTATAACTTCTATCAATTGGAAAGTTGCAATTGTACTTCTCTGGTTTATGCTATTGTATATATTACTTTGCGTGATTTGCAGCGCTTGAGCAATAAGCGTTTGTGATTCTAAAACTTTGTGATTTGCAGCGCTTGAACAATAAGCGCCTGTGACTTTGAAACCTTAGAGACTCTGTTAGCGCTTCTCAGTGCTCTGTGTGCCTTCCCCCCTCTCCTGCCTCCGGACCACCCTCGGCCGAGTATTGACGCCGAGGGCTGGGATTTCGGTTTGTGGCGGCCATACTGGGTGTGGGCCAGGCAGGTGACGCGCTCTAGCAGCGCCTTAAAAAGAACGGTCACAAATCCGCGCAGCGGATGCGTACAGCGGACGCGCCGGACCTGCGCCTGAGTCGTGCCAGAGACCTGCCCGTCTGCGCCCGTCCGCGACAGGACAGGACCAGGGGCCATGGACTCGACACTTATGTTCATCAGGTATTCGCCCCAGACCTTACTACATCTTAGACCCACCCCTTACCTAAAATGTTCTAGAGATTTTTGGCCGTGTCTTGAGGGCCCCTTCTCCTGTATACACTGCAAACATCAAGCCACGTACATAAAACCTACTACTGACATGTCAAACGTAAAGGAACAAACCCCAACCAAAGGGACAAAGGAAACAAAGTGCCTCCTTTTAAATGTTCGGTCCCTTCCCAGACACCAACTTGAGGTTTGGGACCTAATACACACTACAAAGCCCGACCTCTGTTTCCTAACGGAAACCTGGTTGAAACCCCATACTATCCCCGCAATTGCTGTAGGGGTCCCTCTTGGATACAAGTTTGCTCACTTTGACCGTCCAGAGAAAATAGGTGGTGGCTTAGCCATCATGTATCAAGAACATCTGAAAGTCACTATATTAGAACAGAAATATAGCCCTCTCTTTGAAATCATAATTTTTAACATGCAATATGCCACTAACATATTTGGGAAGGAGCCTTAGTTTATCGCGCTCCGGGGCCTTCTACAGGCTTCTCCCTTGCACTATTGGAACTCCTGGCCCCTCATTTTAAAGCCAAAGAAGATTTCCTTCTTCTTGGCGATTTCAACGTCCATGCTGATAACCCCTCACTTCCTGAAACAATGTCCCTGGTCTCTGAATTATCCTCCCTCGGTCTGACCCTACAAAATTATGAACCCACCCATATTGGTGGACACACTCTGGATCTGGTCTTCACTAATTTTCCTAAGGTACACTGTTCCCCCCAATTCAAATAATCTGGTCTGATCACCATATTGTGGAATTCTCTATATCCAAGGTGGCTAAGCCTTCCAATAAAAATCCCCTTCCCTCTGTTTGGCGTCGGCAATGGCATAAAGTCACCGCAGAGGAACTGCAAAAGATATGGAGGCAGCCCACTCTCTCAGAGGCAGACAGTACAGAGACAATCTTAACCAAACTTAATACGTCCCTCAAAGAAGCAATTGATCTAATAGCTCCTCAAAAATTACACAAACAATACCCTGCCAACAAACAGGAAACATGGTACACCAAGGAGCTTAGAACAGAAAAACAAAATTGTAGGAGGTTGGAAAAGAAGTGGAGAAAAACTCATTCCGAAGAACATAAGAAAGTACATCATGAGTCGCAAGCTAAATACTACAAAAATATCAGACTTGCTCGGAGGAATAGTCTTTCTCAACGTCTCACAGAAGCGGGAAATCGTTCTAAGGAATTATTTAAAATCCTTCAGGACTTTGTAAAACCAACAGCATGTAAAAGCCCTGATGATTTCTCCCAACAACTATGCGACGAAATCTCCCTGTTCTTTAAAAATAAAATCAATCTGATTTACGATAAAATTGTATCGGCCTCCAACTTCAACAGCAATAATTCACTCTCCCCTTCCACTCTGCCCACATGGAGTAAAACATCACTTACCGCATTCCCAGCAGTCACTGAATCAGATCTTACTTCCCTAATGAATCATATAAAATCTGGATTCCCAGATGATCTCATATCAGCTAAAACCACTGCCTCTCTGCAAAATTTGCTTAAACCCCATTATCTAACATTGATTAACCATTCTCTCAGGGAAGGATCTGTGCCCAAAGAATGGAAAAAAGCAGTGGTGAACCCAATCCGAAAGAATGCAGCAACTCCATGGACTGACCTCTCCAACCTTCGACCCATTTCCCTTCTACCCCTTCTCAGCAAGATAACTGAGAGACACGTCAACGCTCATTTATCCAAATACATCGAGGCAGCGGAGGGCCTAGACCTCTCGCAATCAGGATTTAGGCCCAACCACAGCACAGAGTCTGCCCTCCTTTCAGTGACCGATAACATCAAGATGTCACTGGATGGAGGCAACTCAGTGATTCTAGTGCTGTTGGACTTATCCGCTGCCTTCGACACTGTATCCCATGAGATACTTCTCGGTCGTCTGAATGAGAGCGGAGTGGAAGGGGTGGCTCTCTCTTGGCTGGAGAGTTTTCTTTTGGATCGCCAACAAGAAGTGAGATTGGGCTCCCACCGTTCTATCTCAAGGGAGCTCACCAAGGGAGTACCACAGGGCTCCTGCCTAAGCCCCACACTCTTCAACGCGTATGTGGCTCCCTTGGCGGATATTGTAAGATCTTACGGGTTCACCCCTGTGTCATACGCCAACGACACCCACGTTTTATTACCCTTTAAAACGTTAACGCCTGCAATAATAAAATCTTTTGCAGACGGAATGAGGGCAATATCTCACTGGATGGCCAGTAATCGCCTCCAGTGTAACGTAGGCAAGACTGAGGTAATGCTGTTTGGGGAGGCCACAATTCTGTGGTCCCCGGATTGGTGGCCTCTGGACTTAAGACCAACTCCAAGCCCCAAACACACTTGGTGTACGCTTAGACAGAGCATTGCTCTTCAAAGAGCATATAAATCAAGTAGTAGGCTCCTGCTTTCAGGTCATAGGCCTGTTATGACGTGTCTTCCCATTTCTATCTGATACTTACAGGAAGACTCTCGTCCAGGCCCTAGTTATAAGCAGGATGGACTACTGCAATGGCCTGTTGATCTCTGTAAATGAGGAACAACTGCAGAGATTGCAGGTGATTCAGAACATTGCCGCGAGATTAGTCCTCAATGCCCAACCTCGGTCTGCCCCACTTCCTTTGCTGACTAAACTCCACTGACTGCCAATTAGACAGCGTGTAAAATTTAAAATCTGCTGCACAATTCATAGATGTCTGTTTGGCAACGGACCTAAATATCTAAAAGAAATATTCATACCCTGCACTCCCAGTCGTACTCTATGATCCAGTGGCCAGCAACTACTCCAGGTCCCTAGGATAA
This sequence comes from Lissotriton vulgaris, assembly GCF_964263255.1. Classification (NCBI taxonomy): domain Eukaryota; kingdom Metazoa; phylum Chordata; class Amphibia; order Caudata; family Salamandridae; genus Lissotriton; species Lissotriton vulgaris. The sequence continues at coordinate 661,025,931 of NC_141689.1, forward strand.
AAAAAGCCAGGCAGGGAGGACGTGCCCTGTCTTATAAAGGCCCCATCCTTTGGAACTTGTTGCCTTGTGCTCTCAAAAGCACAGCCAATTTCCAATCTTTCAAGAAGTCCCTGAAAACGTTTTTATTTGTCACCTGCTAGTTATGTTCCCCCATATTTCTCAGTTTAACTACTAGTTTCTGGTTCCCTTGGCTCCTATGGTAATACTCAAGCGCGGAGATATCCTTTCGAGGATTGACTTCCAGCGCTATATAAGAATATAAATAATAATAATAATAATAAAATAATAATATAACTGTTTATTGGATTATGCTGGTAGCACTATAAGAGACCTGAAGGGCAGGATTCACAAACATTTGAGAGCTATTGGGAATAAGGATATGCATTAGCCTTTGGCCCAACAATTTAGGGAGTGCCATTCCAAAAACTGGACACTTTACATTTCATGTGCTACACAAAGTGAATTCAAGTGTGAAGGGTGGAGATCAGAAACTACTCATGCCAGACTGAAGATATATGAATTAACAGATTAAGAGGTTTTTAAAATGGGCTAAAAATGGAGAACAAGTTAAATGACTTTCTCTAAGATGAATGGGGTTAGAGTTTCCTTAAATAGGTTGATTACCCAACGTGTGGGAACTGAGGATGTGGTGCTAGTGTGGCAATGGAATATTAGAGTGTTTTTATATCAGTAATATTTTTGAGAGACCCATTTCATGATGTGATGTCTTTGTCATTTCCCTGGTTTGGGAATATATAAATAGCAGTTTTCTAGTCTGTCTGCAGCAGAGAGCTTTTGTACAGGATGGTGTTTAAAGGATGTTTTAACTTTTTGCTCAAAATAATGATACTGTCCTAAATGCCATCTGATCATATTAACAGATTTACACAGTCCTATAAGGTGATATATGCTTTAAGATGGCATCTGATTTTAGGTGTGGATCCGTATTTAAATATTTGGGTTTTGAAACTCCCTAGTATTCCATTCTCTTATGATGTATTTTTACATTTGCTTAGGGAAAAGCGGTCTCATGTTAATTATTGCTTAATGTTGAGACATTTTGTGAAGTAAATCCATTTTTGTTGTATCTAATATATTTATGCATTTCAATAAGGTGAAGCCTCGGCATACAGGGTTAACATGGACTGATCTAGGATGTAATTTACACATAAATTCATAATGAAATTATGTACTGTGAAGATGTCTGGGATAGTTTTGTGAGACAAACCATGTTTATTGTATACAATACATTGATATTATTACATTCCAACATGGCGCTGCTTCACTACGCAGGGCCAGTAGATATAAATCAATGTTGTAATGCCTAAATTGGAAAGGAGAACACACTTTAACATGATGCTGCCTCACCAAGTAGTGTTAGCGTGGATTAAATTATGATCTCAAAATGTTACTATGGGAAAAGAGAATGCAAGTGTTGCGTTGATTATTACTGGAGGTAATAATGATGCAAGTTACACCAATGTACTGAATTTAGAATGTACAGATGAATATGCACTCCAATATGAAGTGTATTACCTATATAAGGTATCACAGATTAATACTTAATGGATCAATTAATACCAGAAAAGTCTTGTCTCTTATAAATGAACCTGAGTCCAAAATGGCCGCTCTGATGTTAGTTGGAATAGCGAGTGGTATAAAGGTGCTGTGTTACTGCAGGAAAGCCATCATATTGGGTGTATATTCAACTCACTGTTGTATTATTTGCTACATGTTAGAGGTAGTGTTTTCAGCCATGACACTGATGGAAAGGCTAATCGGCAAATTAGTCTTGATACAAGAACTAACAGAGTTTTTAAATTGGAAAGGATACATTCTTCCGACACATCCAAATGACTTTTGTTTTTGTTTTTGATGTGTAAAGAGTATACTGTGGGGTGTGATAGAAAGTGTGGTCATGAAGATACTATTGGAAACATTAACATTGTGTATTTATGAATGTATTAAAATGTGGCATACATGATAATTCTTACTTAGGTCAACTCGCTAATGAATAATACTTCAAAATGACCCTTGTATTATCCCATTACATAACGAGTTTAGATTGACTGATAGTAAGTGCATCAGGGCAGAATCTTGAATAGGTGACATGATTTGGTCGATATGGTTTGTGATTCTTGAAAGGTAGAGGATAAAAAAGATTAAAGAGAAAGGTGTAGGTACTACAGATTTTGAAAATTGGGTGTATAGTTAAGCTTTTCAATATGAGGTGAGACTATTATGAATGTGTATTGGTGAGACATTGAACTTACACAGGGATATTGCATGGTGTGGGATTAAGTATTTACTAGAGATGGGGAAGAGCTTGACATGATGACCTCCTGTTTTAGGAAGCAATAATTAATGGACATTGGAGAAGAGAAGAACTGCACAGCGGGTATTTCTCTTCGGATATCACTATCATGGATGTAAGTAAGAATATTTGAAAATATGAATATATCTATGTTGTATGTATGAAATATTTGGCAGATGATTTTGGTATGCTGGACATTGTATAAATATTGTAACAAATGCAGTGAATGAACATTATTTTGTTTTATTACTTTTTATTTGCATTGTTGAAACCATAGAAACATAACAATCATGTCACATAAAATTGTCCACCAAACCCTGCCCTCCCCCCAACCACCACCCACAGTCTCCATAGTTGCACACAGCAGGTCTCTTCTCCTGAATACAGTAACATGTCGTCTACTCCTGTAATACGTAACAGCAGCCGATTCCCTCCCCCGAACGCCAGTGCTACAAGCAGGACAATTTGCACTCTTTCAAAGCCTCCCATCCAAACCGTAATAGCGCCTCCACTTCCACCACACGCTATTAAACTTCTTCGGGCAACCTCTAGCTTTCTAGCCTCGGTGGGGGGGGGTTGGAGCTCCCCAGGCCCCAGCCACTTCCCTCTTAGCTACCACTAAGGCCAATGTTAGAAAAATTACATGGGGTCAGGTCAAATCCACATCATTTGTTATCCTCAATCAAAAAAATTTAGGCTCTATCGGAAGGACCGTTTCAAGTATTTCACCAAGTTCCCCCATTATCCTGGCCCAGTAGCTCTGGATGACTCCACATTCCCAGATAGTATGATAAAATTTTCCCTCTGCATTCCCGCATCGTAGACAGTTAGGGTCGGCGCTAGCTCGTCCCATCTGATGCAAATGATGTCTATCATAATAGACTCTATGGAGAATTTTAAATTGGATGAGTCGGAGCCGGGATTTTATTGCCACATCCCTAGGGTGCATCAGGCCAGTCTCCCAGTCAAGCGTGTCCATCTCCCCCAGATTGGATTCCCAGGTATCTTTCAATTTCACCAGTTTGTCCGGCATGTTGTTAAGAAAAGGTATGTAAGTCAAGGAAACTAGTTTCTCCGGTACCTGTTCATGCTGCAGACTGCCCTCCAGTGAAGCGCAACCAGCAACGGGCTTGAGAGCGCCCTTCTGCCTGCCAGGCATTGCATACTTGTGCATATTTCAGAAACTGCGTGTGGTGCAATCCAAATTCCGCCCTCAGTGCCTGAAAGGACTTCAGAGCGCCCTGTTTCTGTAGATCACCCAGAACTGAAATGCCAATGTCATCCCGCCTTTTAAAGCCTTTCAACTTATGTTGATCTCGTAGCCATGCAAAATGCCATATCGGGGTTTGTCTCGACGGTTTGTGCGTCCAACCAATCCTTCTTGCCGCCCTGACCAACAACTCTACCGTCACTCGTGTCGCAGATAGTAGTGTTTCTTTTCCCCTACCTCCATAAATGTAGTGGAGCCATGTGCGACGCTCCAATTTACCCCTTTCTAATCTATATGTCAGGTGATCTGACGGGGCATGAAGCCAGTCATTTATCGGCGCCAGATGTTCCGCCCAATAATATGCTTCAATGTTAGGCAGGGAAATCCCCCCATCATATTGGTTCCTCTGTAAAGTCTTCAGGACTATCCTAGGTTGTTTTCCCAACCAAAGCAACGTCCAAAGCCCCTCATTTATCTCCTTAAAAACCAGCCGGGGGAGGGGGGAAATTTCATTTTGCAATGCATATAAAAACCGCGGCAGAGTAATCATCTTATACATTGCCGCCCAGTCTAGTATTGTGAGGGGGAGAGCCTTCCATCTGAGCGCGTCCTCCTCAAAGTTTGCGAGAACTCAATGGATATTTTTCCTAAACGAAACAGTGCAGTCCCTCATCATATAGATCCCAAGGTATGTAAACCCCTCTGTCATTACCCGGAGCGCCTCAGGTAGGGTAGGCCCCACGTTCTCTCCCTGGCGGCTCTACAGGACCGACTTGTGTCAGTTTATAGTATAGCCTGAGCGTGACCCGTACCGCCCCAACAGAGTGAACAGACGCAGTATTGAGACCTCCGGATTGGTGATGTATAAATGGATGTCATCCGCGTATAGCGAGATTTTCTCTTCATATTCCTCACTTCGGTCAATATGAAATCCCGTTATCTCCCTGTCCTGCCGTATTTCACACACTACCACTTCTTTGGTGAGGGCGAACAATAGCGGTGACAGAGGGCACCCCTGACGGATCCCTCTTCTTATAGGGAAGTCCCTTGAGAACACCCCATTAACCTTGACCCGCACTCGTGGGTCAGTATATAGAAGATTAACCCACTTTCTAAACTTCGGGCCAAAGCCAAACTTTAGCAACACTCCGTCCAAAAAGGGCCAGTGTACCGCGTCAACCTCTTTCTCAGCGCCAAGGGATAGAAACACATGGGACTCCTCACGATCACACACATCCATCAGCCAATTATGGGTCCTTCTCAAGTTGTGCCTAGTCTCTGTGTCCGGCATGAAGCTCATCTGGTCCAGATGTACCAGATCTGTTATCACCTTTCTCAATCTCAGTGCCAGAATCCTCACCAGGAGTTTTACCTCCATGTTCAACAGTGATGTGGGGCGATAGGACGCGCACTCCCCAAGCGACTTGCCCTGCTTATAGATAGGTATTATCGTGGCCATACGGAGATCCGGGGGTAGCGTTCCCTCCTGTCCTGCGTTGTTCCCTTGAATGAAGCCAGCATGTGAGTAGTAAGAAGGTCCGCTGTTTTCCCCGGGCGGAGTTTAGCTATAGCATCCCTAACCTCGGCTATTGTGATCTCTCCTTCCAGGCTTTCTTGAGCCTCGACATCTAGACTAGGGGTCTCGACCATAATCAAGTACTGTCCAATCTCTTCCGTCGAGCCTAAATCCCAGGCCTCGTAAAACTTCTTATAGAAGGCTGCAAATGTCTGCGCTATTTGTTCATCCGTCTTTCTGGCCCGGCCCGTAGCATATAACACCTGGTCAATCCACCTCGCCTCTTGCTCCCTACGACTCAGCCATGCCAAAAGTTTCCCAGATTTGTCCCCCACATCGTATATTCGGTGCAAGGTCGCCTGCGCCTGCATCTTGGCCTCGTCATGAGTCAGGACTTTGTATTGTCGCAGACCAGCCAGCACTTGTCGTAATGAGTGTGCCGCCCCATCCGTTACATGTCTCTGTTAGAGCTCTAAAATGCGGGCCTCAAGGTCATGTATGTCACCCTGCACTCTCATCTTTTCTTCCGCAAGCCTATTCTGCACTTTATCTCGCATAACTGCCTTTAGAGCTTCCCATAACATCACCCCAGACTGCACTGAGCCCAGGTTGTCCACCAGGTACACCTTCACATCGGCTCTAACCCCTAGATGCATCATTGTAACATTTTGCGATTTCTTAATTGCGAAAATTAAGGAATCGCAATTAAGAGATCGCAAAATGCTATGCATCAAAAAATCGCAAATTATTTTGCGATTCAGTAATTTTCCTTAATTGCGATTCACAATTTGCGAATCGCAATTAAGGAAAACCCTTCCCATTGATTCCTATAGGCCAAAAGGCCCGTAGGAATCAATGGGAAGGCATTCACATTTTGCGAATTTGAAATTGCGATTCGCAAAATGTGAATGCAATTTCAAGGGTGCAGGGGGGGTTCAAAGAACCCCTCCCTGCACCCCTGAAATTGAACTGTAAGTGCAATTTACACACACACATGACCCAAGGACATGTGTGTGTGTAAATTAAAGCTTTCAAATATGCAACTAGTGCATGTTTGAAAGTGTTCTATAAATTAGCATGAAGTTCATCTTCATGCTAATTTATCCCTTCCAAATTGTGAATTCGCAATTCTAAAGTAATCATGCATTGCATTTATGAAATCGCAAAATTGCGATTTCTTAAATGCAATCGCAATTTCAGAAATCGCAACAAAATTGCGATTTCTAAAATTGCGAAAATACCAAAATGCTTGATGCTTCAAAAAAACGGGATTTGCATTCGCAAACGGCCGAATTTTGCGATTCGCACCGTTTGCGAATGCAAAAACCCTTGATGCATCTAGGCATATAAATCCCTGTAACAGGTCCTTATTCTGGAGATCCCATGCCGCCAGTCGCCAGCTCCTACCCTTCATTCCACGTCTCGCCCCCACCGTCACCAACCCCGGCGAGTGGTCCGAAATGCCTTGCGCCAGGTATTCTGCCCGGCTAGTAACATCAAGCGCTCGACGGGGCAAGAAGACATAATCCAGCCTGGAGTATACCTTATGGGCCCCAGAAAAATACGAGTAAGTCCTAGCATCCGAGTGGAGCCACCTTCAGGCATCTGTCAGCCCCATCGTGTCAATAAACCTCGCCAGAGGGGACTGTACTGAGGGTTCCGCCCGGTCCCCAGACCTGTCCAGGTGGGTGTACAAAGTCATTAAAATCCCCTCCCACCACGTGTACAGTGTTTGACGTGTTCAGAATGATGTCAGCTACCCCTGGGAGGGTTCTAGCCTGTAGCTTAGGGGGCGCGTACACTGACAGAATCGTATAGTTCCAGCGTCTCCATGTCCCTGATACCCCAACATATGTAACTTGTGGATCCGTCCATGTTTTGGTGACTGTGAACGGGGGGTCTTCCTAAACAGGATGGCTACCCCTCTTGTGCCCGATATGCCCCTCTGGCCAAGAATCCACATTGTGTACCCTGTAAGTGTGTCTTCTAAAGTAGGGCTATGTCTGGGGCCGTTCTCTTAACAAAGGACATAACCAATCCCTGCTTTATCTTTGTGCCCAAGCCATTCAAATTCCAAGTAAGGATTTTGACTGTTTCAGTGTCCTGTGCCTCTATCCCAAGGCCATCCTCCACTTTATGGGACATCGAGCTTAGTCAGAACATGCACCAGCAGGCCCCGGGTGTAGGGTGCACAGGTGTATCGAACGATTCTGTCTGTGACATGCTTAAAAAAGATAACAGTAACCATAGACTCCCCACCCTATAACCCAACATTCCCCATCTCCATTCCCCAACACCCCTTCAGATTCACCCCATGAACTCCCCCCTCTCCCCCTCTCTCCCTTCCAGACCCATCACCATCCTAAGACAGAGATATAGCTGTCCAAGTGAAGGAGGTCTGTTTCCCACCCCACCTCAACCCCAACTAGTAACAAGCCTGCTTTATACCTTTAACAGAGAATCATTCAAAGGCATATTCACAGGCATGTAGAAAAGGAAAAAATTAAAAAGAAAATCAACCCAATACAGTCAAGATAAACAAATAGAAGAGGGGGTGTTCAACTTGCGTGCTCCTGGCGACATAGTCCACACTCGACTGACCCCTAGTGTCCCATTGTCACGAATTGGAGTCCTGAGGGTCCCCCTGGGGGGCTTCAGTTTCCTGCGTATTTCCCTGCTCCATGTCCTTTATGGCTGCCAAAAGGGGGTGCAACGAGCTCCCCTCCAATTCTTCTCACTCTGATGAAGTGCCACCAGGCTCGTCCTCCTCCTCCGACCGTGTTGTCTCTGCCAGGCAGCTAAGCCGGGAACCCGTCGGGTGGATTGAGTCAAGGAAGACCGCACTCCGCCGCCTCCTCCGTGATGAACTGGATGTGGGGTATGGGGCCTCCGCCACGTCACGGCTGCCGCGTCTCTGCCTCAGTCTCTGTGTCTTCGTGATCTTCGTAGACCCCCCCAGAGCGGTCCATCTCTGGGGGCCTCCGCTCCCCCGTCTGCTGCCGCAGCAGAGGAGGGTGCTCCTCCAGCCACTGCCAAGCCTCCTCGGGAGATTGAAAGAAATAGGTTTTCTCTTCGTACATCACCTTTAGCTTCGCAGGGAATAACAGCATATATTGTATTCGAAGATCTCTCAGCTTAGCCTTAACCGAGTCAACGAAGCACCACTGCTTCTGTACCTCCTGGCTGTAATCCGGAAAAATCATTATGTGGGAATTTTCGTACCGGATGTCCCCAAGATTCTTAGCCTCCCGAAGGATCATGTCCCGATCCAAAAAGTTCAGGAAACGGGCAATGACAGGCCGCGGGCGTGCGTCAGCCGGAGGTCTCGCCAGCAACACTCTACGTGCCCTCTCAATGACGAAACATGTAGAGAATTTGTCTTTTGGGAATGTGCAGAGAAGCCAGGAGTGGAGGAACTCTGCCATGTTTGCTCCTTCAAGTCCTTCCCTAAAGCCCACAAAGCGGAGGTTGTTGCATCTCTCCCTGTTTTCCGCATCGTCCATTTTCCACAGAAGCTGCTTATGTGAGGCCTGCAGGTCCACCAGACCCTTCCTCAAGTCCTGTATGTTATCTTCCGCTTCCCCTATTCTGGTCTCCGAGACTGTCACTCCTTCAGCTAAGTTTCGGAGATCTTGATGCAGGAGTGACACTTCCGTGCCGACCTCACCAATTTTGTTTTCCAGAGCCTCACGCAACGCCTGTATAGCACTCATCAGGAGGGCCGTGTCCGATCGCGCTCCACCCGCTCAACCTTCTGCCAGTGGAGGGGCCATTGCAAACCGATCCAGTGTACTCTGTTTAGGGGGCTTGGGGCCCAGATTCTTCTTGCCCATCATGTTCTGCATGTCTGCCGTACCCCCACAGGGATGGCTCTGAGCAGGGCCGGATTCCTGTTGCTCACCTCGCTCCTCTTGCCACAGACTGCCGCTTGTAGGGCCCCCCTGGCTGGGCGCCCAGTCATCTCTTTCTCCGGAACATGCCCACCACAGGCACCACGGATAGCTCGGGGGTGCTCCCAACCCCGGGGTCCGTGCAGGAGGCACCAACCCCCTCACCGCTTCCACTCCCAAGGGGTCTCACAGTCCGGGCCACGTATCAGTGCAGCACACCCCAGCCCTCTACAATCCCAATTCACTGGGCCTCCCTCTCCTCAGTCAGCCACGCCACCTTTCCGGGGGGGAGTCGCCCTGATCCCCACACGTTAGTCCCTTCTCCTGCTGTTAACTCCAGCCCTCCAATCATATCACCTCCACATCGCTGCTCCACTGCCAGCTCCACTCACACATGGTGTCCCGGTGCTCCGCATCCTCCCGGGGCTCCTCACCCACTGAAGTCAGGGATGGACATCCTTCAACATGTTCCCACCTCCATCAGAGTTTCATTTTTGGAGTTCGCTTTCCTCAAGGCCTGCCCTCCTCCTCTATCCGGTCCGCATCACCGCTGGCAGAGCGTGGGCCTTCTCCTTATAGGTCCCCTCCCAGCAACAGTCCAGGGAGCACTGATCCTGGCAGGTTCTCGCCCCGGATACTGGCCAGCCGGCCGAGTGGAGGGGGGCGGTAGGGCCCGCTCCCGAACACCCAACTCTCCCAGTGCAGAGTCGGCCCTCCTCCAGTGCTGGCTGCCCCCCCTCACAGGTCTCTCCCCTTCACCACCCGTTGTCCCGGGATGGCCTTATTCCAGTGTCCAGGGCCCCCTCAGCCGCCCTGCTCGTTACTTTGGACACTCTGCACCTCGGGCGCAGCCCACCCGCACCAGCCTCCAATCCTGCTCTCTGTACGCTGGGCAGCCGAGCATGGCAGGCCACGGGCGGGCCCCGGAGCCTTCGCCTTCCTCCACTCCCCATTCAGGCTCGCCCCAGCACCTCGGGGGCAGCACAGTGCTCCGCGGGGGTCATGGGCACCCACCGCCGCCTCGAATCGGCCGACCGGGAAGCGTCGGTCAGGCCACAGCTTAATCCACAGACTGCAGGGGACTCCAGCAGCACCGCGGCTACCTTCAGGGCGGAGTCGGCACCATCTTGGGACCCTCACTAGGCCTCAGGACCGCTGCTTGTCCGCTCCCAGACACAGAACTCTCGCTTCTCCGGGCGGCTCTCACCCGTGTCCAGAAGGTGTGGGGGGTCCCCAATTAACGTTTGCAGTCAAAATTCAGGACTTAAGCTCGCAATTATTCCTGTTGGATCGTTGTTAGTGGCCGGAGCTAACAGGCTCACGTCTTACCCAGCCATGCTGCTGGCCACGCCCCCGTGAATGAACATTATTGGTTTATGAGACAATTTGCTGAGTCCTCCTATTTGTAATGTAATGTGTACAAAATATGTCTTTATTTATTAAACTCCTATGATTGTTAATTATTAATCATTAATCACAAATTATGTTGATGGTATTGGATGACCTGTGAAAGTTCAATCCTATCAGGGTTATTTATCACTCGCTATAGTGATATGTGGATTTTGGATGTTTTATATAGGAGCTTTTTTCTTTTTTTTTGTAAGTATTATTTGTATATGTATCTTTGCAGGCGTGATGAAGTCACACTGATGGGACAAAATCCTTTGGCTGGCAATTTGTATACTATATGTTAGAAAGAAGAATGAAAAATTAATGAATAAAATTCCTCATCTGAATTGATGGTTTTAGATACATTAATGGACTCTACTTGGAATACCTTGTGACTACCACTAGCACATAGAATAAATTATAGTTATAGTTTGCAGACTATGCATATTTTTGAGTGCTTCTCCCCTATTGGTATTTTTCTAAAACGTCTATTTAGGCCCATTGTGTTTTGAGTGCTTTCAGAAGAATTTCCTTATCAACAGTGTTGAATGTTAGAATCATACAAAGACTACATGCAGCTCAGTTAGCAACAGTGCAAGCTTCTCCAACACGGAACAAGACAACAGAAGTTAGCAATAGTTGAATTGGCAGATAAGATGCAGATGTGATGTGAAAAGCTGAAAAGCTAGATAAAAGAATGAGGAGAGTAAAAATATGCTAGCTTTTTAAATCTGCAAATGCTCATTCACAAAACAAATAAATTAGCTCCTTCCTGCTTCTTCTGCATGAACAATGTAAATAAAAGACTTACAGCAAAGTAAGTGAAAGGAGAGGGACAGTGCAAGGTAAGTTTAGAATGGTAATGTCTGGCAGCTAAAATGGGAGAATGACATTTGTGGTAAGGAGAGATGCAGGCACTGTGGAGGATAGTAATAGGGTTAGTGATGCCTATAGTGGAGAAATTGAAGTTGGTATGTGGGAGGAGTAAAGAGAGTGGATGGGAGGTAGGCTGGGGAGAGAAAGAAGACAGATATTGGTTGAGAAGAGGGAGGAAAGCTTGAAGATAGAAAGAGGATTGAGGGAAGCGTGCTGGTGAGAAGTGAGTGATAGATGAGGTAATTAACATGTGATGAATAGCCAATGAGTTCCTAAGGTGGATCAATAGGCATGATCAGGCAGTCTAACATCTATTTACCTTTACTAAGATATATTGAATATACATTGAAAGAAAATCCAGCTCGTGAGTGGATGGTTCTGTTCTGTGGTGTCTTTTAGCCAGGTTCAGGAATGTTGAAAATTAAATGTTTCAAGGTCACTCTTTCTTAGGTTTAGAACTGCACACTGCTATCAAGCACTTTTAAGTCTAAGTACTCTAGTTACACAAAGCACATGTCACGATGGAAACGGACATCGTCTTGTAAGTAGTGGTTGTACTTGAGGTTTCTGAACCTCCTTGGTGCATGGAGTTGTTAAATATTGGACGGATCTGTTAGCATGAGCTGAAAGCCATTTTTTATTTCTGGCAGCCATCTTGTTAGCCATGTGCTGCCACGTGCTCCCCATGTGCTCTGTCCTCCCTCAGTGTTGACTGCTCTTGTAATCTGCCTAGAAACAAACTATATTCAGCATCTTCCACCTTCACACATGCTCAGTTCAGCTTGTAGCTGTCCTTGCAACTTTTCCTAGTATGTAAATGTCAGGATGTGTTGCCGAAAAACAGCCACTGTCAGCTCCTCCCAATTTGTTGAGCAAGCAGATCTTGTATGCCCATATTAGTCATTTTGCATGCTTACATGAGCCAGGGCTGCCCCTTGTTCCTATGCTGGCTATGTAACCTTAAGCATATATAAGGCCTCTCTTTTCTGTACTCCTCAGACTGCCTCATTCAGTTGCTAAGGCTTCTGTGTGACCTAGTGTGACTCATTTGAGGTTAATAAATATGTTCTTTTATATTTCAGCTTCTGTGCCAATTTCCTCTTTGTTGGTTTAAAAGGACCAAGTATCAGTGGGACCCCTAAGAAGGTTTTTTGATATCTTCAGAGTGGCTCCTCTGAAGACACAGAGCTGGAGAAGATTTTAAAATGTGATGAGTGGTGATCTGACCATAAAAGCACAGGTAATGACCTCCATCAGCCTGGCGAGTGGTGGGCTGCCAGCAATTCTCTAAATGAGGGTCTTTTTTACTGGGCGTCTGGGCACTGGGCTTCCTCGAGCCAGGTTTTGTACAATGTCCTTCCATTTGTGGTCACTTGGACTTTCTTGGAGTCAGGATTCCTGCTGCTGCTTGAGGCCCATTTGACCCTCAAAGAGCAGTTCAAGTCCTTGGTTGAAAGTAAGATTTAGGAGTCCTTGAGTGAATCCTCTTCCTCCAGAGGGAGTCAGAAGTCTTTGCTCCTTTTGGAGGCCCTTCTTCTTCAGGTCCAGGAATATTCAGAGTTGGCAGTAGTAGAGGTGCCAGATTTATCCTGTGCAATAGACAGTGGTTTGAAAAGTTTGGACAGTCATCCTAACTGTTTTCTCATAGTTCCCCAACCTCCTTTTGCAACACTGTCTCTTTTTTCTTTGCAATGCTGTGGAAATATCCAGACATTGTTTTAATATGAAAGAACGCTTTCGCCACCAGGCATTCCTGCCTTTATCTCCTGGGTCACTTCCCTATATTGTATGTAAAAATATTGAGGAGATAAAATGTTGTGTCCTAAATATTGCTAAATGAAATGTTGTGAATATAAGTGCATATTGGTAAGCATAGATGTTCTGTTCTGAACCCCAAGTCTGTGTTTTAAAAAAATATTGTCTAGGCATAAATGTTTGGAGTATAGTAAACCTAAACATGCCAATATACACTTACCTTGTTGATATTTTGGTCCTTGATCTCCTGGCTTTGATATTTTGGCCCACAATATATTTTCCTCAATATTCTGGTGGAACACAATCCCATATTTAGGTGAGTTCTCCTACCACCTTGCAAAGCTCATACTGGTTTCTCTCCTTGCTGTACCTTGATCCAAGCATATTAGGAGATGTTATCCATGGCATCTGCAAGTCAAAAAAGTTAGCGCTAAAGTTGCCCTTTATTCTGCCCTGTATTCCTGTTGACTTCAGGTAGCTTGTCCTTGCTAATTGGTCAACAGTTCACTCTCACCTGCTTTGTCAGAGGTCGGCTACTGTCCTTTGAGCCAGAAGTGTTAATACTTCCAGCCAAGAATTTGTATTCCAGCTCTGGAGGTGGAATGCGATAATATGTTATGTTTATTTGTCAAGGAAACGATCACCTAGAAGGGTATCCTGGTGCTAAAAGCTGGTGCATGCCTGGCCTAAGGCTGGTGATCGGATGCCTCTCTGAAGATCCATGTCTTCAATTTCTTGTGGAATTGGGGAGTAGAATAGGCGGCTCTGATAGGGAGCAGCAGGTCATCCTAGGATTTAAGAGGAGAAAGCCTAATGTTCAGCTGTTATTCTGTTTATGCATAGTATATGTGTGAGTAAGAGTTGGGCATAGCAGCAGTGCTTTGAGAGTTTGTGGAATGAGATTCGGTGGTTGAGATAAGCTGGGACCATGTTGTGCAGGGCTTGAAGGTGTCAATGAGAAGTTTGAACTGGGATTGTTTGCGTATTAGAAACCAGTAGAGCTCTATGAGGTGTGGTGTAACGTGCATTTGGCATAGAAAGTTGAGGGTGATCCTGGATGCAGGATTCTGAACGATTCGGTGTCACCTGGTGAGTTGCTTGCTGATAGCAGCGTAAACGATGTTTCCATAGCCCAGCATGTTTGTGATGAGGATCTGGGTGATGGTTTTGTGCATGCTGATGGGGAACAATTCAAAGATTTTCTTCAGCATCTTCATGGTAAGGAAGCAGAGGGCTGTGACAGAGTAACTTGGTCAGTCATGTTGAGTTGGTTGTGGATGACAATCCTGAGGTTCTTGGCATGTGTAGTAAGGATAAGTGTGGGTCCAAGCTTAGCTAGCCTGATTGTTGAGATTTTTGTCCCAAAGGGAGAGGATCAGCTGAGTGTTATCTGCATAGAAAGGACATTGATCTCATGGGTGTGGATGATGGTTGAAAGCGGGACCATAAATGTCTTGAAGATAGTCGAGCTGAGAGATAATAATAGTGAAGCCACCCAACAGGAAAGTGCCACCCTAAGACTTGGGCCCGGTCCCTGTGTACGTGAACCACACCCACTTATCAATGAGCACAGTGAAAGAGCTGTTGGGATTTATTTCACTGAGACAACCCAATGACCCCAATATATAGTGTGCCTATTTTAATATATATATCTTTAGGACCACGTTTCCATAGGAAGAACATTTTTTGTTTTGCTTATAACTTTGACATCGTTTGATGAATCTTCATGAAATTTTCCAAACTAATTCTTTGTTCATATCAGCTCCTAGTTTCGGGGTGATTCATCAACGGGGGTCTGAGAAAAAAGGGGGGTCCCAAAACGTGTTTTCTCCATGTTAATTTCTATAGGACACTTTAGACAAGGCTGCAGGTCGAAGGGGTGAACAGATTTACCCAAAATTTGGCAGGAAGAAGGGCCTTGGTCTAGAAAGCACGCTTTTGTTTATTTGGTGTAAATCCGTTTGGGACTTTTTGAGAAATATTGAAATTTACAGATATCGATATTTGGGAATTCTGCCATCTGATTGGCTGAGGCGTTATGAGCACGAGCTTGCTGCTTTTTGGTTGCGAGCGCTGCAAGCGGTTGGAACTAGGAAGTGTTGGCCACCATTTTGTGATTCTGTTGAAGCGAGTAAGGGCAAAAGAGGACACAAAAAGTGGGAAAGAGGAGGGTAGGAGGACTGTAACCTCTGTGGGGTGTTTAGGGTGTGCTAATGAGGGGGTGTGAAGCAAAGTATTCACCCCTATTAGTGTGAAAGTGCTGGGCTACAGAAATTAACTGAGGTTTTGCCTAGAATCTGATGCTGCTTAGGTGAGCTGTTGTGGGACTCAGGGATTAAAGCATGAGCCCATACTGTGTGTCTTGTTCTGTGAAGTCATGTGCCCTGGCCGCTGCACTACAGCTGTGGAAGTAGTGTCAGCATGTGTTTGTACCTACTAGGATGAACTACTGACCTGTACTGGTCTGAAAGTCCTGGGGTACGGAAAATATGTGATAGAGTCTCATGGTGCTAGGCTGAGCTGCTGCCGGACTCAGGGATGAAAGCGCGAGCCCAAACTGTGTGTCCTATGCTGTGAAGTCATGTGCTCTGGCCGCTGTGCCACATCTGTCCAAGTAGTGTCAGCATGTAGTCATACCTACTCGAAGGAACTTTTGTTTTGAACATTGTAACTTGTGTATGGTGCTTAGGGGGTATTATACAGGGAGTGCGAAGGTAAATTTGCTCGTATCTAATCAATTCGCTATTTGTAAAGTACAATGTACTTACTCTTATGGGTCTGATGGCGCTGGGGGCGTAAGCTGAGCTGCTGCCGGACTTGGGGATTAAGCCGCTGAACTACTGACCCCTACCGGTCTGAAAGTGCTGGGTACGGAAATTATGTGGGGTATTGCCTAGGGTCAACACAGGTGGAGCAACTTGCCGCTCCTATCGAACGCACAGCCGCAATCCTTAAAGAAAGGGTAGCTCAGTTTTTCTGTAAATTCTTTTCTTTTAATGTCCAATTTATCCATAGATCAATACGATTTCAATCCAGTTTTTCACAATCACATGTGTGACGATAAATGTATTGGGAACATTTCAAATATTGCAGATTGCCCATCCAGGCCTTTCTACTGCAACTTGATGAATACATTTAAAAACATCCTCGGTAATATATCCAATGCATTTCGGGCATAATCTTCACCCTTCATCAGGGATTCACTACAAATTTTAAAAAAGACACAGCATTAACTCAAAAACTCAGGACTTCGGTTATGACGCTCATTACAATATACATCCCAGTTTTTATGGAAGCCCTGTTTTATAATCGCTCATATTTAACGTGTTCCCTCTAATGACTTAACTCTGCATCAAAACCTAAACCCCACCAAACTTTTCCCAACAGACAACATTCTTCCCCGTCCGATATCACTATGAATTTCTACCCATCTTGCCCTCCTGAAACTTCCTCCTTCATTAAAATGAATGAATTTACAGAAAACGTGAGTTACCCTTTCTTTAAGGACTGAGGCTGTGTGTTCGATAGGAGCGGCAAGTCGCTCCACCTGTGTTGATTGTTCATTCGAGTGGTTAATGGGCAAAACTACTATATCTGGACTGAACGCAAAATGATTAAACTATATTAGACACCAAAAGCAGTTGGATAAATAATGGTGTGCATTTCGTCATTCATGTGTGTAATTGTATTGCCTAGAGTGTCATGCTGCTAAATTGAACTGCTGCTGGACTCAGGGATGAAACCGTAAGCCAAAACTGTGTGTGCTATGCTGTGAAGTTATGTGCTCTGGGCGCTGTGCCACACTTGTCCAACTTGTATATGGTGCTTAGGTGGTGTTGTACAGGGAGTGCGATGGTAAATCAACACAGTATTCGTAAAGCGCAAAGTACACACCCCTATGAGTGAGTAGAGCCGGTGATCAAAGCAAGAGCTCTGTGCTGCAAAGTCCGATGGTCTGGCCGCTGCTCCACAGCTGTGTAAAGAATAAATTTTGGCGAGGGTCCGGGAGTTGCGCTACCTGGCCCTAAAATAGCGGGCCTAAGTTGTCAGTTATAGGGTGGCTCTAAAAAGAGCCCTTGTGTTGATTTGTTGGAGCTACATATAAGGGCCGATTTCTGTGATCTGTGAAGGGTACTCCATCACTTCTGTAGATATCAGCCATATCAAAACGTATGTTGTTGTAGATGGACCCCATTTTGTGGTCTATGAGGTATGCAGACACAGCTTTGTTGACTTTCTTCCTTTGTTTTTAAATCTGAGGGCAAAATTGTTTTGATCATTTCCACTTCTGTCTTTGGCATATATTGGAATATGCAAAGACAGTTTGAGGCAAAAGTAACATCAATTGTCCAAAGGTGTCCTTCATAAGCATTTCCAAATCTACCGCAGTCAATGTGCCTAGGTTATTTCCACCACAGTGCACAATCATGAGGTCAGGGTGTGGGAGATGCAAACAGGTTTTAACCAAAGGCAACAATTGGTACCACTATAATCCTCTCTGTGCAAACCATTTAATGTCCACATTTTGTAAACCTAGGTCTATGTCAATACGTCATTGTTCTGCATACCTCTTGCACCAGACAATATAGCTATGTCCTATGATCCACATTAGCATTTTTAAGGTATGGCTGGAAGGTATGGAAAGATGTCTGTAGCTCATGGTGGTCCTTCGTAGAATAAGAGATATGTTTAAAGATGGGGAACTACTTTTTTTTGCCATACAAAACGATACCTGATTGGAGATGAAAAGCGTTGATTTTTAAAGTAGGGTGCACCTTCATTTTGTGGAAAAGCATCTTTGTGATTGGTTAAGAAAAAAGCAGTTTCAACATGGAGTACATATCATAGGATAAAGTTTGATCAACTCAACCACACCTGCTACTTGCATTTGGAAGGCACTGCTTGAATTTGAAACAATCTTGAACTTTTAACCTGCATGTGCCATTAAATGTTCGAGAAAATGTTGCAAAAAATATTGTTAGGTTTAAAGAAATTGATGAACTTTTAACCTGCATGTGTTGTAGAATGTTCTAGAAAGTGTGTTGAAAGAATACGTTGGACTGCTGTCTTCTATGTGTCAATGAATATGAAAAAAACTGTTTATATGGACAATTCAAAAGAAACTAATAGAGAGAAGTTTTGAAAACTAAAAGAATCAAGGAAGTATTCTAATTTGTTCTTTACATGTATTTATGTGTGGAGGAACAAAATTATACAAACAACAGCATCAGGAAGAGGAAGAAGCAGGGAGTGAGGGGACGGGGAGAGATGGGCACAATGGCACACATGCACAATCAAAAACAGCACAAGTATAGACAAACAATGGCCAAAATGAAACACACCAACAAGGAGCACAAGTCACACACCCCACCAACATCACCCCACTCAACGAGCATAGAAGTGAAAACCACTCTGCATTCATACAGGATGTGTACAAAGGCCGGTCGTGGGTGTTGTGGGATGTCTGCGAACATTGTCATCATGGATGAGATGACCAGCACGTGGCACATGAACGGATTCACTGTATGTTACGTTGCTCCTCCCTCCTACGAGCCCCCACACTTTTGAACGGTGCTCTGTTGTATCCTGTGCACTAGTACGGCACAGCATTGTAATGCCTATTCAGGGATGTTGTGCGGCATTCCAACTACACCATGAGAATGCTGTTTGGTGGTGGCGCATGCAACTTTACAACATGGTCTGCTGCGGCCCTTGTGGTAGGCCACACCAGATCACAGAGACACACTTACCGCACTTCCTGTACACGGACATGTGCGAGACACCCCGTTTCCCTTGCCGGATAGGCACACCCCCACACTGACCTGTTTAGGCCGGACCAGCACATTCCTGTTGTGCATGCTGGAGGATGCGTGCATTGCTACATGTCCAGGGTCACTGCCAACGCTGAGGGGACATGGCAATGTCTGCTGAGGACAGCAAACTGTGATGTTGCAGGGCCCGTGCCTATCATGCTAACACAATGATGATACAGACACACTTGCTCTGATGCGGGTTTGGGGGGCGTTGGCGGTCCTGGAGTTGTTGCGATGAATCTTGTGGCCCTCATGGGTATCCCTGTATCATGCTGATTGACTCTATGGCACCTGTGGTTGTTCTAGTGTGGCTCTTGGTTGTGTTTCCTTTCAAGCTGCAGGTAGTCGTTTAGCTTAACACCAGCAGAAAGCAGGTGTAAAATCTGTGGTGCTAACCTGGCTTATCGTTGGAATTAATTTCGCATTGCAGTTGTTTAGAAAGTTGTAATGTGATTTTTTCGTGTGCAGAACAATATACGAACTGAGCAGTGTATCCCGTCAAGATCCAGCACCTGGTGTGCTATTCCCAATAAATATAAATACAGTGACATTTCTTCATTGATTTTGTGTGTACACTGTAAGTGCAGCCACTACCTCAGTGCAATTCAATACTGGATTTTAGTATTTAGAATAAATCGCAAAGGTGATCCTGGTGTCTTTTTGCATGGGAACGGCTACTCTGTATTTCATTATTCGCACTTTAATGCAACTAAAGTGAGATCAATCAAGCACAGTATTCAGAGGTTGGGCAAACTGCAGACATCACCAGTATTCCGGGGAAAAGTCCCCCAAAATTTAACACCATGGTGGATACTACCAAATAACAGTAATAAGAACAAGAAAGAGTCACGCAGCAGTTAAGAAAACAACAAAAAAGGTTAATACGTTTTTTTTGTCAAACAATTTTTTTATAAATGATAAACTATTTTTAATTTTTTTAACATATATATATATATATATAAAATAAACTAATAAACAACATTTAACAAAAATAATAGAATACAAAATAAAGCACAAAATAGGGACGTTTGTAATGCGCATATGAAAGTACTGAGAGAGAGAAACAGAGAAGGAAAAAAAAGCCAGAGAGAAAAAGAGAGGGAAGGAAAGACAAAGAGTGAGAAAGGGAGAAGGGAGAGAGAGATAGAAGGAAAGGAATGAAGAAAGTGAGCGAGAGAGTGGAGAGAGGGAAGTTAGAGAGAGAGTAAGAGAGAGAGAGAGAGAGAGAGAGAGAGAGAGAGAGAAAGACTGTTGCCTCTGCGCATCCATGAACAAATAATTACTTGGTGCCATTGAAGTGTGCAGCAGTGGGCGGACTCGACGTGCCCGTCAAATCCCCGCCAATCTCAGAGGTATTGCTGAGTCCTGAGTCATTAAAGGTGGAGACTACATCAGATTCTCCACAGATCTCACATGTGTCTCTGAGTCCTAAGCCATGAATGGAGGAGACCACATCAGTTTCTCTGTGGAAATCACAGATGTCACTGAGTCCTGAATGCCAGAGACCACATCAGCTTCTCCGCGGCCCGGCAGATCTCACACATGTTGCTGAGTCCTGAGTCATTAATGCCGGAGACCAACTCAGGTTTTGGTGCCGCTAAGCCTGTGGAACTCAAGTCCATGGCACATGGTGGTAGGCCCCTGATGGCCACATGAGTTTCGGTTGGCACTAACCCTTGGCAAATGAAGTCCATGCCAAGGGGATGGTAGGCCCCTGACGGCCATACAGCTGAGGGTTTCATGGACACTTTATGGTTGAGACCAGTGGAGTGTATGCCAGCCAGTCAGCACCGGCAATAAAGGATGTGACGTTGTCGATCCATTACATTTGCATGGTCACATGGCATGTGACGCATGTGCCTGATGGGTGTTGTGTGTGTGCAAACCTGCCCTCAGGGAGTGGCTGTGAGATGTTGAGAACTAGACCACTGACCTGCACACCACCAACGAGTACGCCTGCGACAGGTAGCTATGTGGGGCGTAATCGGAGTGGTGTGGCGCGGCATACGATGAAACAGGGCAGGGATAGCCACAATGATGTGGAGGATTCGCATTACTGCATCTGTGAGTCGGGCGGACAGGCCGCAGCTGTCCCTCTGCAAGCCTGGGTGCGAACTGTTCATAACTCACACTACATTAGTAATGAAGAATCATTTTGTGATTTAGTTAGTCAGCTGGCATCTGTCCGAGGCATTTGTGCAAACAAATCAGAGTTCTTTCTGTGAGAGATACCTCTTTGAGGCTCCCTTTCTCCACATTTGAAGGTAACTCACCCTCTTCCCACATTACTAACATACCCCTAACAACCTTCTTGGGCTTGGAAGTGTCCCTGTACGGTTGGACATAGAAGAATCTTAGTCATGTATAGATTTACATATAAAAAAAATTATTAAAGAAAAGAACAACAAATAAGACTGAAAGGAGGCTGGTGCTGTGGTCGCTGCTACGAAGTTGGGGTCACTACCATTCAGGACTCGGGACACAGTTATACATGTGGGATTGGCTTGTGTTAAATAGAGTAAGTGGCACCAGAAGCATTGAGACTGTATGAGCCTGTGATGGTGCTTGGTGTGGATGGGCCACATTGGGAACAACGTGTCTTGCCTACTGGACTGCGTCAGGTGGAATCAGGACTCTATCTGAATTGTGAGGCGTGCTGACCGTAGTGTAGGCTGGCGGTAGCAATGAGGATGAGCCCACAGCCACATTCATATGTTGGTGGCCACACCGGCCTGTGTAGTGCAGGTTCAGTGGTACCACTTGTCACCAGCCTTCAATATGAAAATACTACTCGCTAATGGAAGGAAGTCTGGTGCTGTGGTTGCTGCCGTGAAGTTTTGGGTCACTGCCATTCAGGACTCAGGACACTTATACATGTGGGATCGGCTTGTGTTAAAGAGGGTTTGTGGGACTACGTGACGCCGGCCTTCCATATGGAAATATGCCTCACTGATCAAAGGGAGTGTGGTGCTGTGGTCGCTGCCACAGACTTGGAGTCACTACCATTCAGGACATGTGGGATCAGCTTGAGTTGAGCAGAGTTAGTGGCACCACATGTCGCCGGTCTTGCTTATTGAAATAAGCCTCACTGATCGAAGGGAGTCTGGTGCTGTGGTCGGTGCCACAGACTTGGGGTCACTGTCATTCAGGACTCAGGACACAATTGCACATGTGGGATCAGCTTTTGTTAGAGAGTTAGTGGCACCACATGTCGCTGACGTTGCATATGGAAATATGCCTCACTGATCAGAGGGAGTCTGGTGCTGTGGTCGGTGCCACAGACTAGGGGTCACTGCCATTCAGGACTCAGGACACAGTTACACATGTGGGATTGGCTTTTGTTGAATAGAGTTAGTGGCAGCATGTGTCGCCGGCCTTCCATATGCAAATATCACTCACTAATTGAAGGGAGTCTGGTGCTGTGGTTGTCTCACGGAGTTGGGGTCACTGCCATTCAGGACTCAGGACACAGATACACATGTGGGATTGGCTTGTGTTTAACAGGGTTAGTTGGCACCTTCCACAGTGCAGGCTGGAGGCAGCGGTCAGCAAAGGCCCACAGGCATGTGACGTTGACTTGATCTGCACATATTGGGAGCATTTGGTCTTCTTAACGCATTGTAGTCTCTTAGACAATTTGCGTCAAAACTAATCTTGAATTGTGAACCTTGTAACCCCAGTGTAGGGAGGAGGCAGAGGTCAAGATGAGCGCACAGCCACCTGGTGTTGAGTTGAGCTCCACAGTTAGTTGCACCAGAAGGATTCAGCGTGTGCACACCCTGCGATGATACGTGGTCCCGGTGAGGCGCAACGTCTTTTGTCTAATGAATTCTGTCATAATAAGGGTACATGGTAATGACTTATGGTTTAGTGAGTTAGTAGTACCTGACGCACACAGCGTGTGTGCAGCCTGAAATGATGAGTGGTCCAGACGGGTTGAACTGGGAGCAATGTCTTTTGTCTAATTAATTCTGCCTTAATAAGGCTTGTGGCAATGACTTGTGGTGCAGTGAGTTAGTAGCACCTGAAGCACACAGCGTGTGCACAGCCTGCGATCATGCGTGGTCTGTGCGGGCCGCATTGGGAGCAACGTGTCTTGTGTACTGGACTGCATCATCTGCAATCGCCACTGCATCTGAATTGTGTGCCCTGCTGTCCGCAGTGTAGATCGAAGACAGTAGTCAGTACAGACATAAGTCTGTGGAGCTGTGCCGCTGGGTTTGCAGGAGGCCTGTGTTGAGGAGACCCGCGGTCATGGCGGTAGCCACGTGGCAGGGTGAAGGTCGCCGCTATGCAGAGTTGTTGGTCTTTCCACAAATGAACTACACCCAGGGAGTGACCTATTTATTCATACTCCTACACTGGAGTAGCATACATTGGACCAGCCCACTGCGCTTCCATTTCCAGGGGGGACAACACAGCTACATGACCGAGATCTTCCCCATTGCGTGAGGTAACATGGTTGCTTCCACTGTGCACTACACTACAAGTATCAATACTATATCTCCAAATGGAGAGGTTTGTGCTCTGCATAGCGAGGTCTGTGCAGCACATCAGCGTTACACTTGGCATTGTGTGCATTATTATTGATGGGTGACTTGCCTCCTTCCCACATACTTGGTTGCCACCTCTCCCAACATTCAGCTATTGTGCCGCTGAGGGGCCATGGCATTTTGGGAAGGTCCGTTGTCCTGTTTCATGCTGCATCGGTGGTAGTAGGGGGGTGGTCCGGGGAGGAGGTTCTGGTGGTGGTGGCGCTGGGTGTCGGAGCTGCATGATCAGTAGCTGTATCACATGTTGGTCTTTAGATGTGGCTGTGACTTTGGTCCAATTCACGCTGTAGATAGTCGATCTCCTTATACTAGTTAAAGGTTGATGTTAATTTATTACGGGTAACTCGGCCAATTGCCTGTTTTTTTGATCGCATTGCAGATTTGGGGGGTTTTCGAAAATATGGGCAAGTGGTGTTTTAGTTCTTAGTTTCCACGGGAACGCTTACTTCGCATATCATTAGCATTAGTTGTAGGTCTCGTTTGTGGCGATTGTTTTGGGCGGAAGGTATAGATGGAAAACTGGTGAGATTTGCAGTTTTCCCCAGGTTGAAAATGGGATGATAATTTTAAAACACAAAAAATAGGGTTAATGAACATTATAAGTAGAAATTAGCATTTAAAAAATCTTTGGAATTCACTGAAAAAAACAAGTAGGTTTCAGGCACGTTATAGTTAGAAATTAATATTTGAAAAACCATTGAAATTCACTGAAAAAACCATAGGTTTCAGGGACGTTATAGTTAGAAATTATGCATTTAAAAAACCTTAGAAATTTGCTGAAAAAAACATAGGTTTCAGGGATGTTATAGTTAGTTGGACATTTCACTTGTTGAGCTAATTATAACTCACGTCCCCGCAATGCACTTCTGATGATGTCACATATTACATCATTCATGACATGGTGAGTGACATCACTGACGACATCTCAAATGACATCACTGATGACATCACTGATGACATCATCCACGTGAAAATCTGATGCACCTGATTAGACCCTAATATAACACTTGATACACCTACTCTAAAATAGAGACTATAGTTTTCTAAACCATTAACACACCAATGTCAGCTAGTACATATCCAGTCACTAATTTGTAGGTCTACACACACATGCACTAATTCACCCACACAGTCACTCAAACATACAGTTAGCCATCAATACAGAATTATCATATCCAGTCACATATCTATACAGGCACAGACACACCGCCTCTCATTGATAGAGTTATTCACACACCTAGTCAGAAATGGAAATAATAAATCACACTTTCATTTACTCACTTGTACAGTTATACACATACTACCTCACACATTTAAACATATACTAACACATTACTTACACTCTAATACAATAACTAATACAAGCACACACTGATCCATACAGGCACTCTCACAATAATTCAGTCTCACATACAGTCATTTATATACTCCAACACTCATATATACTGACTTTTACTTATGAAGTTACTCACACATGTACCACTGAGGCATCCATTCACTCACCAAGACACTCATACACACACACCCAGCCATAGGACTCTTCACAAATATAGACTTGAACACATATACCAAGTGAATTATCCACTCACACATCTATGCACAGAGCCACACCCCTCACCCTACCACACAGACTCTCAGGCACCCATACAGATACTCAGACAAGCAATCAATAGTTCATATATGGGGCAGATGTATCAAAGTAATTTTTAGTCGGAAACGCTGCGATTCGCAAAAAAGCAGCGTTTGCGACAAAAAAAATTGCAATTTGGAATGTATGAAGCAAAATGCATAGCAAAATTAAGGAATTGCAAAATTTGCAATTCCTTAATTTTGCGTAAGCATTTAAGGAATCGTAAATTGAGATTCCTTAAATGCTATGCATCAAGTATTTCAAATTAGTGATTTGCCCTTAAGAAATCGCAAATTACCACCAACTTGTAGTTGGTGGTAATTTACAAATTCTTTTACAAATGCACTTTTTGGCATTTGTAAAGGTGCCATGTGGCGCTCATACATGCCCTTAGGGCATGTATATGCGCCATATGCGCACACATGTAAATTTCAGGGGTGCAGCAGGGTGTCCATAAGACACCCTTGCACCATTGTAATTATTCTCAATTTGCGATTTGCAAATTGCGAAACGCAAATTGAGAATAACTTCCCATTCCTTCCTATGGGCCTCCTGGCCCATAGAAATAAATGGGAAATCATTCCTTAATTGCGAGGGGCTGAGAAAAAGGAGATCCCAAATCACGTTTTCCCCATGTTCAATTCCATAGGAAACTTTTGGACAGGCTACAGCCAGAAGTGCTAAATGGAATTACCCCACATTTGGCAAAAAGGTAGAGCTTAGTTCTGAAAGCTACCTTTTTTTTAATGGTGTAAATCCATTCAGTAGTTGCTGAGAAATTCAGAAAATAATAGTTGTGATATCTAGGACAGCAGTGGATTCGCGATCCCTCCCAAACACAAGCTTCATTCTAATTGGCTGCCACGACGACGAGCTTCTTTCTAAGTGGCTGTCAACACTCCAAACCAGGAAGTGTTGGCATCCATCTTGTGACTCGGTAGAAGCGAGTCACAAGAAAACAGAAACACAAAGGTGGAAAAAAAGAAAAGGGGACAGGGTAGAAACACCCTGACCCCTAGGCTTGCTCAGGGGGTCCCACAAGGACCCCCAGGGCCAAAAAAAGTATTGTTTTTAAAAAACAAATTGGCCAAATTTGCGCTAGGGTCGCGAATCCAGCTACAAAAAGTGCAGGCTCCCGCCCTTTGTTCTATTTAAGCCCCCGGGTGGGCCAGGTCCCAGGGGCAATGAAAAAAATGTGTGAGGGGGCCCAACACTTCCCCAGGGACTACAACCTCCTCGGGGCAAGATTTATGAGTTGCAGTGGAGTGCGCAGCCACCCTGCAGCTCCGGGAACCGCCACCTCCCGGGGCTCATTTAAAATTGTTTTTTTTTAAAAAGCGTGGGGGGCCCAATCCCCCCACGCTGCCCCGGAGACCTTCCCGGGTCTCAATTAAAAAAAAAATGTGTGGGAGGGCACGAGCCCCCACATATGCCCTGGGGACCACCATCTCCCCAGTGCACTTTATATTTAAATTTAGGGGTATGTTACGGACCCCCAAGCCATGGGGACCACCACCTCCTTCGGGCCTAGGGAAGGGGGCCGCGTGGCTTCCCTCATGGAGCCCTTTATGGCCCTGGGGACCACCACCCTGCCCCCCAGGGCCAGCTCCTGCAGTGGCCCGGGGTGCCCACCCCCTGGGTGCCCACCCCCGGGACACTGCTGTTTGCTATGGTAGGGCGGGAGCACAGCTCCCATCCTACCATAGAAAACTTGCTTTGGATTTTGGAAGCAAGAGCAGGGAAACTTGCTCTCTCTTCCAAAATCCAAAGCAGATTGCTGCACGGGAAGCTGCATATCAGCAGCTCCCTATGTGGAAAAACAATGCCGGCTCCTGCAGGAGGCGGGGGAGCCGGCGGGACCGTGGGGGCGTTGGAGTCTCCCCATGGTCCCCAACAGAAATGCCAGGCCCTGGGGGATGGGGTCGCGGGGGCTTTGAGTGACCTAGGAGGGGGGCCACGAGGCCCCCTACATCAATTAAAAGTATAAATAATAAAGAAAAGAGGCACCATGTACCACCATTACCCGTCACTAAAAAGTTGGGGGCACAGGAGGACTTTCTGCTCCTCTGTTGGTTCTTTCTGCACATCTCTTGTTTCTTCCTGCACCTTTCTTTGACTTTCTGGACTTCTGTTGCTTCTTTCTGCACTTTTCTTGCTCGTTCTTCACATGTCCTAACTTTGTAGGCAAAATTAGAAATAAGCATTTAAAAAAAACATTGCAATTCACTGTAATAAAAATAGGTTTCAGGCACATTATAGTTAGAAAGTAGCATTCAAAAAACATTGAAATTCACAAAAAAACATAGGTTTCAGGCACTTTATAGTTTAAAATCAGCATTTAAAAAACTTAGAAATTAACTGAAAAAATCATAGCTTTCAGGGCCGTTATAGTTAGTTTGACATTTCACTCGTAGAAAACTATAGACATTCCGCTGTTATAGTTAGTTTAGCTACGCCCCCACAATGCACTGCTGATGACGTCACATATTACATCATTCATGACATGGTCAGACACATCACTGATGATATCTCAAATGGCATCACTGAGTCAGGGTCACTCATCCGTTTTTATAGACAAAAAGTAAAGGCCAGCACCTGTGTGTCTTCTGCACACTACACAGAAGAGGCTTTGTTTGTTCATTCTCAAAGACGCTTTTAAATACTTTCTCATGATTACAATCTTTTTTCCCACTCATACACCTGTTTTTATTTTTGCATATGTGTTGAAGTAAGCATAATTCCATCTATATTTGGAACAAGAACTGCATTGTTGGGTATTGCTATGCTTTAATAAATCTATCTGAATTAGGAAACCAGACCCATAGAGTTCTGCACAATTGTAAATGAACTTCTAAAATAAAGTCGGCTGAAGAGATACCACGTCCCTTCTGCTACAGTGTGTTGGCGTTCCGCCCAGAGACAAAGCTACGGCCTGCAGATTGGCTTTCCAATTATAACCCGAGCCGGGCCTGGCTCCAGCTTAGGGCACACAACGAGGTCATTTGTTGATGCTATTTTCATTTCTTTTGCATAGATCAATAAAGGAAACCACCTACGGGTTCAGGAGCTGGCGGGGAAGTGCGCGAGCCCAGGGATGGCTGCAGAGGGGGAGTTAATGAGCTAGTGACAGGAGCGAGCCGCTAAGTAGGCATTAATGAGTGTCAAACGCCGACTGTAACAGAGGGCATTATTGAACGGCCAGTGCTGGCAGCAGAGGACATAAGTAGTGAGCACTCAGAGCAGGCCACAGAAGGGCATTAATGAGCTCTAGGCGCTGGTTGCTGAGATGGCATTAATGGACGTCCAGTGCTGAGGGCATTAATAAGTGTCAAACACCAACTATAGAGGGGGCAATATTGAGCGGCCATGCTGGCTACAGAGGGCATCAATGAGCACTCGGAGCAGGCCGCACAAGGGCAGTAACGAGCTCACGGCACTGGTTGCTGAGATGGCAACAAGAGCCCGGTGGTGGCTGCAGAGTGAGCTTTATGAGCGTCCAGGCATTTTACAATAATAAACACAGAAGTGTTACAATTTTTTTTATGAATGCGACAAGGGGCCTCAGCGAAGGACCCCAAATTCGATAAAAGAAAACGGGCGACAGCTGACTTCTGTCACTTTATTTTATTTAATCATTTAGATCGAAGACTTAAGAGGAATTTCATATGTTTTAAAAAATGTGGACATGTTTTATTTTTGCATTACTCCAAATTATTTTCTGAACGATAACAACGCACGCGTTCTGAGGTTTACTGCTCGTTTATTGACATTTTTGGGCCCTAATTAGAAAAATAAGCGGAACAAGGTTTTACAACCTTTGAGCTGTCTTACTTTCGGATCTCCTTTTTAACATACCTCTCTTCCATATCCCTAACCCCACTATAAACCCATAGGCACACAGAATATTGGACGCTACCTACAGACACGCAGGAAATAACATGAGCAAAGAGGGGTGAGGACATGAGCGAATTGGGAGGGAGGAAAGTGGGGCAAGCCACACTGACACCCATTTTTGTGTGTAAACGGCCGCTTTATTGAAACAGGTGCACATCACACTTTATTAAACTGGCAATTTTGCCTTACAAAACTAACACCTCTCTAAACATCGAATTACCTCACCACCTTTACATTTCCTCCCCACCCCTATGATCCCCGCATGATAAAAACCCGCCACCCTGCAACCTCCAAACATAAATTGCAATACATTAAATCTTTCACCATCTTCCCACCTACCACTAACTGTTACCCTCTTAAGACCTACAAACCTATTTGCCTTCCTGCAACTGTAACAAACGCCCTCTAATGTAACCCTTAACATTTCCCCGCTCCCGCTCACCAATTCCCCCAACTTCCGATAACTTCCAAACTC
Source organism: Lissotriton vulgaris (assembly GCF_964263255.1). Taxonomy (NCBI): domain Eukaryota; kingdom Metazoa; phylum Chordata; class Amphibia; order Caudata; family Salamandridae; genus Lissotriton; species Lissotriton vulgaris. The sequence goes on from NC_141689.1 coordinate 661,055,246, forward strand.
CAGCCAACCTTGGCCAACTTTAACAACAACTCCGCCAGCACCTGTTCCAAGCAACAACATAACAACATTTTCCCCCCTGTGCACCTGTCTCAAAACGGCCCTAGTAAAAACACCTTTTGGAAAAAACCAAAACCAAAAAACCTGAGCCTAGGGTGGGTGGGTGGTCAAAAACTGTCACCTGTCCTGCGCTCCCAGCCACCGGGTTACCAAACCTAAAATGCTAGCTGGGAAAACGCGAAGTCCCCAGACAAATGCTTGCTTGGGCTATTTATTTAAATTAGGGCTGCCTTTGGCTATTCCCAAGGCAGCCCAAAGCAGCAAAATGGCTGCCTATGCTCGCCCCCCTCCCACTCCCAAATCTGCCCAGGGGGCAGACCTCGCGTTGCTCGGCTGCCCCCCCAACCCCCGTCTCCCTGCAGTCCTGAACGAAATTCGTTTGGGTTTTGATTCCAATTGGCGGAAGGATTGGAATTGAAAATGGGCAAAACAATGATTCACGTATTTATTGCACTTTTCTTCCGCGACAGAATTTTAAAATTTTCCTAGAAGCAAATAGCGGTGTGGAAAAGAAGACAGGGCAGGTCTCCTGAGTGGGCAGCTGCAGTCCAAGGTAAATATTGTGTGGAAGCCCATGCTTAGCTAATCGATGGCCTCTAATCAATAGAACAACACCCCTGGCTGCCTCCGACCGATGCACCTGCGACAGAAACACCAGAAACCAGGGTGCTCTGCGCCTCGGAGTGAAGATGGAGCATCGAGACTAAGGCAAGCTGAGGTGTATAATATTTCAAAACACTGTCTAAAATAAAATACTCTCTGGGAGGCTCACTGAGCTTTAATGCCACTTGGTGAGGCAGACACACGTTTAACGCCTAGGGTGAGATGAAAACTGAGGTATACAGAGCGCAGCCCAAAATACAACACACATTCAGGTTGTGAAACTAAGGTAGAACCCACATTGTGAAAGGCAGGCTGAGGCATACAATATGTTTCAAAACAAAAAAAACGGCTTAGTATATAATACCTGTCCTAAAAAGCGGTGCGCCGTCCAGTATACAAATGAAGGATTAACACAGCCATCCATCGCGACATCTACTGAATTACAAAGTTGCAACTCACTTATCTGTCACAGATGGTCGAATAGAGAAAGAAGCTGAAAATATGGCTAGGATGGCTGGGAAGGCCCCCCATAGAAATAAACAATTTGGAGACACTAATCATTTGGAAAAACAAGGAGATCGGCTGGTCTCGTTCAAAAAAACAATTTGGTGCTACAGAGCTACAGAGACCAGAATGCAAATACGACACGCCCCCCCCCCCCCCCCCCCCCCCCGGGCGGGAGGATACATCATGCTTTGCGAGTGCGGCGTAAAGACTGTTGCAGCGGTGCTTCGGTTGATGCCAGAGATCAAGGGAATCGATGGTCCGAAACATGCTCGGTTAACTTGGGTTGTGACGGCAGCGCCTGATTCCCTGCCACTTACCGATTAAAGAAGATTACAAACACATTTGTGTGCATCTGAACTGCAGCCCAACCTGAGCACAGTGGTATGAATGTGTATTCCATATGTGGGTGGTATAGATAACTGCCATGCACAGTTGCATTTTCTGCACAATCCATGTTGTCTTGCAGGGCAATTACGTGAACCAATGGGTGAAACTGATTTTGCCAATTCTATTTTAGGGCCAAAGTACACACATGTAGCACAAACGAGCAGCTTCCATGGCCCCAGAGTTGAGCCCATGTAGGGAGGACCTTGGAGAGCAATTTTCAATTTTATGCACATTAATAGTGTATCTCCTACCTCCTCCCTCACTTTCCTTGCCCTAATTCACCACCTTTGAATGTCCGTGTACTGTCCTTGCACTAAAGCACCCATACATATGGTCATCCAGATATTAAACACCCAACCAAAAAACTATCCTTGCTCTCACTGTTCTGTCCTTGCATGTACGCACTCACCCATTCATCTATGCAGCCACACACCAATCCATTCATCCAAACAGTAACTCTTACTCATATTCATCTAAGCACCCATCCACACAATCACACATGCCTGACACCAGCACTTGGAGGCTGGTTCACTTAAAGTAGCCCTCTCCTGTTCTGTAAAGAAATGGACTGCTCACTCTGTTGACACACTGGCTCATTCCATAAGACATTGTGAATATTTAACAGAGTTAGGGCCATATGTATCATATGTATCATCAAGCTGATTTGCGATTCTGAAATAGCGATTTTTTAGAAATCGCTATTTCAGAATCGCAAATTAGTATGTATGTACAAATTCGCATTTTTTGTGTGAATTCTTAGTATTCCTTAATTGCGATTAGCAAATTGCGAATCGCAATTAAGGAATACTTTCCCATTCATTTCTATGGGCCAGGAGACCCATAGGAATGAATGGGAAGTTATTCTCAGTTTGCGATTGTCAATTTGAGAATCGCAAATTGAGAATAATGTCAAGGGTGCATGGGTGTCCAAAGGTCACCCTGTTGCACCCCTGAAATAGGCATGGGTGCACATGTGGCGCACTTTCACTTATAAGCTAGCTTTGCCAGTGCTTGCTTCAAGAAGGACCTTTTTTCTGCTAATTGTGTGTTTAGTGAGAAGTTATGTAATAAAACGAGGTGTTGTCCAAGTGTGGGCATGTTTGTGACAGCATAGTCTCTTCTTGATTGATTGTAATGTGCAGCTTTTTGTAATCACAAATTTAAAGAAGCAGGAATAGCTGCTAAGGCTCCCCGTTTCTTAATTATGATAATCATCTATGCCATGTATACGTTTTTTACTTTTTCTAAACCTTTCAAACATTTAAATTCACCTTAAATTAAAGTTTTCATGATGCATAAATTTGAACTACAGGCTGTAATGTATGGCATTCAGTAACAGATTATATCTTTCTCCTTAATACATTGGGGCTTATTTATTAGCCCTTGCGTCACTTTTACACTGCTGGTGGGTCACTTTGTGTGACGCACCAGCAGAGTTAAAAATTTTACTTTTTGCACCATATTTACAAAGTGACGACTCTAGGTAGATGCGTCACTTTGTAAACCCCTGCGCCACATTACACCTGCTCTAGGTATAATGTATGCAAGGGGGCGTTTTGAACCAAGAAGAAGTAATAGAAGTGACGCAGTAAAATCTATAGGATTTCACTGTGCCATGTCTTGGATGCTAATGCGTCAAAATATTATGCCTGCCTCATGGCAGACTGACGCAGGCACTAACAATATGGGACTTGCCCATGTGAAAGTACACATTGATGGAGTTGCTTCACTTTTGTGTCACACTCCAGCAATGTGTCACTTTTGCGCCTTCAGATACGTCAGAAATACTGTCGTATCTGTAACTCCTTGCAACATGATGCGTCATACTGTAAATATGACGGATCGTTAGTGTCGCAGGGAGAGCGCAGTGTAAAGTGACCCATCGATGTTTTCACGCAGCGATGTGTCACTTTTCATAAATGAGGCCCTCTATTTCCTTTATGCGATCTAAATTCAGCATTTTGGCAATTTCTTGGGATAAGAATTTCTACAGTGCTAAATCACTGCTGTGCTGTACAAAAATACATCGTGGTTTGCTGTGGGATAAATGTGTTAGACACACATCAGTTACTCCAATCACTCCCTTTTCACCTTCAGCAGCTCTTTTGTTGCCAGCTTTCTGAGCCTTTGTAACATTGTCATATTTTCATTGAAAACAGCATTTAGCTTTTCCATTTTAAGAAACCTCTAAAATTGATTGACGTGTTTTACTGCAAACGTTAAATCATTTTAAAAAGTCCGATTTGCATTGTCCTTCCCGTGAAATAAAAATAAATCTGTTGAATGGAACCTCTTTATGAAAATCTGTATTCTCTTAGTAAATAATTGCATTCCTTGGAGCCAAGGGACCCGCGCTTTGAAGAGTGCGAAATGCCGTTAGCTTCCTTGATAGTACTTCCTGGTGTCTTGAAGCAGTAAACCTGTGTTGCTTCTATGAAGACTGGGGCAGGGTCATTTTAAAATTAAAACGTTCCATTGTATCAGAAATATCTGAACTATAAGAAAGCACCACATTAGACCATTTTTAGGGCTTGCCTAGCCATGCAGCGCATGCGCTGCATGCCATGGCGAGATCTATTGTTGTTGGTTTCTTGGCCGAAGGGGGACAGGGCATGTGCTCGCGTGTGGAAGACAGGAGATGTGCATGGGTACAGCTGGCGGGTTAGTGCATGTGTATGGACAGGAGATGTGCACACATATGGTTCACACAACGCACGCATGGCGCGCTTGTCCTGAGGTGTAGGGCAAAGTTATTTGGAGATAATGCTGCCGCGCCTTTTATTTCTCGTAACTTCATTTGGAGCTTATGCTGCCAAGCCTTTTATTTCTCGTAACTTTATTTGAAATTTATGCTGCTGCACTTTTTATTTCTCTGGCACGGCTTATTCTATAATGAGGCAACGCAATGCAGCTGCACCCTCTTTCCGCCTCCTAACAGCAGCTGCCTGCTTTTGCAGCCCATCCGGCCCATTGTCCACTTCCTGCTCCAAAGAGAAGGCGGGCATCCTCACCCGCTGAGCCCAACGTGCTCTGCATTTGTTGGGCAGCAACACGAAGCCGGGCAGCAGCGTCAGTCCTGGCAACAGCCTTCCAATCCTTGGCACAAAAAGTGGCAGTCCCACAAGCTCGGAGCTCATAGGTGGCAATAGGGCCCCTGGTTGGATGCGGAGGGCTCCACCGCACAGTGGCAAGAGAAGCAGATCCCCGATGCCAGGCGCCACTTCGTGAAGTAAGTGCTAACACACCCTCAATAAACCCCCCTTTCTCCCTCACCTCAGTTAACTGTCCCTCCCGGACTGTACACACAGTGGCCCCTTGCCTCTAATGTATGGGAAATTTCAAGTCTCCCAGTAGAATGGGGTCCACTGTGAAGGCATCGCTATCAAGGGTTGGCATTCTGTCACACAAGCTACAAGCCGTGCTTTTCTCTCACTTCTCTGTTTCTACATCAGGGCGTTCACCGCCTGCTTTAGTACATTCTCCTACTGTAGATGCATCCTTATTTGCCAAAACTATCCTACATTTTTGGCTGTTAGAAGGGGCTCTCGGTAGCCCATCCCTCCTCAAGATCAACATTAATTCATTCTCGACCAGTAGCTCCACGGCTTCCAAGAAGCTGTGGACATGGTTTTTAAATATGCAGTGCTTGAATCTCAGCTTTACACAGAGGTCTTCACACTTTCTTTGCGCTGAGATCCACCCCCCTGCTCCCCCAAGCAAAATGTTTTGACGTCAGTTCCCCAGCCAAAAATTTATGGAAAGGATTGGCGCACCGGGGGTAGAAGGGCTTAGCACCGAGAGAGGGGCTTATGAGTTCATTTCAGGGGTACTTTTTCTATTGATCATAATTCACGTTAATTATGAAAATGTAAATGCATCAAAGAAAAAAAAGAAAAAAACACTGTTAACCATAACGAGTGACGTGAGCTCCTCACACTCCCTGGTGCCAATGCAACTTCACCTGGTGCGCTAATGACCGCAGTGGCTCTGAGGAGTAGGGTGTCTCCTGTACCTCATTCACCCTTTCCCTGCCATGCTTTGCCATCTTTCTAATCTTGAAATGCGTCCTCTGCCCCTTTAAGAAAGTAAACTAACCCCCACATCTTGCCCCCCTTTACAGCAAGGGTGCCTTTGGCCCTAATGTGAGCAAGGAATATGAGTCCCCATGCACCCTTCTAAAGTAAAGGCAGTGATAACTGTGATGTTTTGGGCCGCTCACACCCCTGAGCCTGTGCCACAGCACCTGCTTCACTAATAATGGCTACTACCGTGCAAAGTAGGCGCTCGGTGCCTTTTAAATAAAAACTAAAAACTAAAAAACTGGCCCCCTTCTTACTTCACCTGCTCCCATCAACTCTCTAGAGTTCCGGCTAAGGTATCTCCGCAGGGTCAATTTTCCCCTCCTTTGAGTCATTTGCTCTCAGGTCCAAAACAAAACTTTGGTACAGAAAGCGTGCTCTGGGCCGCATTACAAGCAAGAAAGGATAGTAAAATTGCCATAATAGGGGTTTAGTTGATCACTCGCACCACTAGGGTCCAGGTGCCACTGCACCTTCAGCACCGGTGATACTTACTGCCCTGTCTCCTGTGCCCACTCTACTGGGCCATCACTCATAGTCTTGAGGCCCAAAGCTGGACGTCTGCACATTTGCGTATTTTAAAAAAAAAAGGGGGACAAAAGCCCCACATCTTCCCCATGTTTCTTGTGCCCTTTGCCTGCACATTGAATGGGACCTAAACCCTAATCCTAGAAGACCAGTGGAAACCCATATCCCTTTTTGGTAATAAACAGCCATAAATAGGGTGCAGTGACTCTTCCCATCCCTGACCCCAGTGCCACTGCACCCGCTGCACTAATAGTAATCATGGCTCTTTAAAAAAACACAAGGGTCCTTTGACTGTATCCTTTCCTCTTACTCCAGAGCCATTACTTTCAGTTTCCAGGGAACTGTACTGGACATTCATGGGTGAGTAGGATCCATGGGAAATGCCCATGCTTTTTTAAAGTTGACAAGTTCTTGTACTTTTTGTTACCTGGACAGTGAACGTAGACATTGAGGTGCCGCTGGTCGAAAAAGAAGTGAGAGTTATATCTCATGTGGTGTGAAGCCCACCAAGGGACATGAAGCTAAAGAGTCAGGCCTTATCACCAGGGTGCCTGATGTTTAAAAGCAAAGTAAATGTGTGTAATTGGTTGATCAATGCACAGGCTGCTTGGGACTCTAAAAACAGTAACTGATGGAGTCACTTGAAGAGTCAGTGTGAAAAGATGTATTTTATTCATTTTTAGAGGTAATGTAAAGGAGTTATCAGTTGGGTTCTGTACTTCATAATTTTAGCAGCCACCTACCAACAATGTTCACACTAGATACTATCTGTTTACCTATTGCTAAAATATGTAGCATGAAGGCAGTTGTTTTATCTTAAACACAAAATCATTTTGCGGCAGCCTGTCTTTCATTGTGTGTAATACAGTTTTAAAATAGTGACACACATACCAACAGTACTTTCTTTTGCTGGCTGATGTCTCTTAGCACTATAAATGCACAAGTCTCGATTTCTCACTGCATCAACCAGGATTCAGTTCTGTGGCTCTCTGGTGGCACACATAGACATCTGCAGTGGTTACATTAACCAACTGAAGTTCCATACAGAACTAAGAGTGGAATTGCAAATCATTGTTTTAACTTGCATACATTTTTAGGTTGACCCTAGGCAGCGAATGCCCTGCGAGGCATGTTGTATTCAGGTAGAGGCTTGAAGCTCGGCTCACTCCCCACCCATGTTATTCATTTGCTTGTCATTGTCCACTGTAAACTGTGGCTGTCCATTGGTCAAAAGGCTAAGTAGTCCTTCCATATTACCGCCTTGTCTCATTTTGTAACCTTCCACGACGACACCCCCTGTTCCGTTTATTGTTACTTGGTAGGCTTTAATTACAGCCTCCAAGCATAATTTTCTCAAATATTTTTGTCCTGCCTGCTGCTGCTTTTAGGACAACATTTCTCCTAACGCTTTAATAAAAATGTTATAGCACGGACTCCGAATGCAGTTGCAATGCAATAGGTCTCGCATTTGAAAGAGTTTAAGCCATTGGCATTGTAAATGACAATGCCTTTTATTTATCTGTGTTAAAAACAACACATAAATAAAAGGCATTGTCATTTACATGACCAATAGCTCAAGCTCTCGTAAATTCGAGACCTATTGCATTGCAAATGCTTGTTTTCTTTTAGACACAACCAGATTTCTGTCCGGCAATCGGGCACTGCCAGGCGGGCCAGTTTAGAAGACCGTGTGTGGAATATTTTTTGGTCTTGTTAGTGGTGATGAAATAAAAAAAAAACATCCCACACGCTGGTCCTGTCAAGTTGGCTCATCTGGCAGTGCCATACTGTCTGATAACACGATGGTTATCAACATTGCTATCAGTTTAATCCGTTGATATAAACATCAAAGCCGTTGCCACCGATCATTTTGTAAAAAAAAGAATATGAGTGATATTTGACAAGGCAAAAATAAAATTTTCGAGCACTCGCTATAATATGCCAATTTCATGTTTGACTATGATGAAATTGTGAAAGGAATGCACAGCATTTTTCTTTGGCAGATTTATTTAGCGCGAACACGACCTGAATGTATTGGAGCGCTTTACATGAGCAGCAGTTACGTTACACAAGAACACATTCTTTTTTTAAAAAAAATTGTAGGCACGCGGAGATGAAGTGATTTGCCCAGAATCACAGCATGTGGATTCGACCCCGAGGCTCGAACAGTGGTTTCTTAGCGGCAAAGTCGTCAGTCTGGCCGTGAGACCACAGCCTCTCAATTAACCTTTGGACAAGTCTTAGCAGTCCACAACGCCGTGAAACTGAAGGATGCTTATGGCCGTGGCTCTATAAACTGGTCACATTCACCCCGCAGCACAGAATGTGCTGCATTTGACCACTGGGCATTGACCATTGGGCATGACTTCACAGCCTATAATGCTGGGAGAGTTGGGGCGGATGATAGCAGCTCTAATTGATCATATCCAGTGCGTTGCTGGATGCGCGGCAATGTATATTTCTAGGGCAGGTGAAACCATTCTCACTTTTGTTTTGTTATATGATTTTAAAATAGATGTAGATTTATACTGGAATCTTGGTGCACTTTCAATGATCTACAGCACCCAGGACAACTTGCTTCATAATCTAACTCCAAGATAATCAAAATCTGTGACATGTTTAATTGTTTCTTTGTATGCTCTGATGGGAAACTTCTTGGATTTACAGGGATTGAAGGAAATATATTTGGTTTTTGATGTGTTTAGCTCCAGCCCTCAATCTGTACAAAAGATCAAAACCGATCAATCAAGGCCTGCTGCTCAGAAGGAGTTTTTGAAATTATTAGAGTGTCATCTGCAAATACTAGTGGTGGTATGTTTACAGCTCCTATTGTTGGTGCATTATTATCAGGGGTGTCAGAATAATTCACTATATCAATTATACATAGTGAAAAAATAGTTGGGGCAGGACACATTCCTGCTAGACTCCATTCCCAATTCTGGTGTGGCGGGTCACTTCACCCCTGTTACCCCATCTCACATGGGCATAATTGGTCCTGTGTAGTCTTTTGAGTCTCACTAGAATCTTATTGAGGACACCCATGGTTTCCAAAACATCCCAAAGCTTATGGTGTTGGTTCAGATCGAAAGCTGACCTGATAACCACAAATGCCACATATAAGTAGCCCTTTCCCAACAATACCATTTTCCAATGTACTAAACACATTTGAAAGATCTGATTGATGGTACTGATTTTAATATGGAATCATTTCTGAAGATCTGACAATATCCTATTTGCATTTGCCCACTCTGTGAGTTTTGGGATGTGGTGACGGTGGGCCACAAGGTCTTGGTTAATTCTTCGGCCATGATGGGACGTTGAATTGAGATGGTGACAATGTCAGGTTGAGAGCCAAAGTCACCATATATGGAGGTTTTTATGTTATTGAAGAATTCCAAGAGCTTGTTGCAAATGTTTTGCAAGGGGATGATGTGGCTGAGGGTGGCAGGAGGCATAGTGAAATCGTTGATAATGGCGAAGACTTCGTACTGCTATTTGTGTCAACATTGAAGCGATGTGTAAGAGTTGTGTACCTGGTGTTCCATATCTTTTGTGGTAGTGTCTTATGGTGGATTTGAAGATGTCCTTATCTGTGGTTTCGTGACTTGCTCTCAACTTCAGCTCCAGTTTCTTGCATTGGAGTTTGGTTTGCCTGAGTAGGCGGCATGTGATCAGGCTCCTGACAATGGGTTGCACTTGATGGGAGCCAGGGTGTCAGCAAATGCAGTGATCTAGCTGCTGTTGTTTTTGACAAACTGCTGGTGTGCTTGGGCCAGTACATGGAGAGGGCGGAAGCCCAGTCCTTTTCTGTGATGCTTTTACAGCCTTAGTGGGTGGGTCCGGTGGTGGCATGTCTATAGTGGTGTTGGATATGTATGCTAAAACTGATATGAACTGTCCAGTCATTATTGCAGGCTTATTGAATGTGATGTTTCAGACCAAGGAGAAAATCTGACCCAAAAGGTCTCTGCCAATGTGCATGGGTTCAATAATATGCTGGCTGAGGTCGAGGTTTTCTAGATGGGTGTAGGAATTTGGGATACTGGTTGAGGCGGTAAAACCATATTTACTGTCATGGTGAAACACGAGGAAACCCAAAATTAACCTGTGCTCAACCTTCTCGCAGCTTGGCACAAAAGCAGTTACAATTGGCTTAAAGGTCATGTATAACATATTTATGCAGCTCTTAAAATAGTAATAAAGTGAAAACTCACGAAAATCCCATACCAATTTAGAACATAGATTAAAGTTTAGAAATGCATTTGAGACCAAAACAACAACAAGTCAATTAGTAGAACCAGAGACTTGCAATTTTAAAGATTTAAGGCAAGTATAGTGCCTAAAGGCACAGAGCACCACTTGTGTTCTCTGGTAGTGCAAGGCCGGGTGAAACTCACATGGTCAGGATGACTGTGATGAATTGTGGGCTGGATACAGGGACCAGGTTAGTCCCGCTGAGATAGTTACCTTTAAAAGTCCAGGGCGAAGAGTTCTGTTCGCAGTGCAGAGGGCCGCGAGGAGCAGGGAGAGCATTGCAGATGGTTGTAGATGTAGCGCGTAGAGCAGGCTTGGCATCGTGGATGGTCATTGCTGTAGCACAAAGTTCCTGTTGGGTGTCGTAGATAGTTGTTGCTGGAGGTTTTCATTGGTGGTCCCCCGGTCTATAGCTACTGTGGCGCAAAGTGCAGATTTTGCTTTGCTGGTTGTTGTTTGAAGTTTCCATAGAAGAGATAAAAAGAAGTATATCATTTGCGTAAGCTGCCAATTATAAATGATGATCAATGTAATGAAAACCATAAATAGAAGGATTAGATCGGATACAACCTAAAAGAGATTCAAGAGCTAAAACAAATAGTAAAGGAGAGAGAGGACAACCTTGCCTAACCCCTTGTCGCAGAGGAAAGTAAATAGAAACGTTACCACTAACAGGAATTGATGCACAAGGGGATTGATATTAAAGATAATCTATAAATTTAGGACCAAATCCATGCCAGGGTTTTAACATGAATTCCCAATTTACCCTAGCAAATGCTTTTTCTGCATCGATTGTAATAGCAGCAAGAGAAGATTTAAGAGATGGAGATTTGCTAAGTATGTTAAGAAATAACCTTGTGTTATCAGATGCTAGACGTCTTTTAATGCATCCTGTCTGCTTTTTCCCAATGAGAGAAGAAAAAAAGATTCCAAATGAAGAGCAAACATCTTCATTCACCAATGAAATGGGCCTTTCATTTTTACAGTAAACCAGACCCTTACCATCTTTATGGCTAAGACATAGTGTAGCTTCTTGAAAGGTGTCAGAGAAAAATTCAGAACCGATAAAGTGTTGAAATAATCAAAGCTGGTGAGGAAGAAATATATTGGAAAAATGAAAATAAAATTCCACCGAAAAGGCATCTGGTCTAGGTGGTTTGCCCACATCGCAGTGTTTTAAGGGCTCAAGAAATTTCATTAAGTTGTAAATTAGCTGCCACTGAATCAGAATCTAAATCTGAGTGAACAGGATGATGGGCAGAAAGCAAATGCTTTTCGATGTCAGACTGTTGGGGTCAGATCTCAGGATTATATAAGGTTTGATAAAATTGAACAAATTCCTTTAAGATCTCCTGATGGTTCATAATTATAGTACCTTGCAAAGATATTAGTGAATCAATTATGCATCTTTGTTTTTTACTTTCAAAGAATTAGAATTTGTTCCTCAATAATTTCGCACTCTATTTCTAAGTAAGATAGAATTAACTTCATTAGTGGAGAGTGTATTTAAGTGAAGTTTGACTGCAGATACATTTTGGAGATCAGTTGATGATTTAGAAGCAAAATATTGCTTTTCAAGAGATTTAATAGAGTAAAACAATGAAGGATGCTTTTTAAGGTGTTAATTTCTTTTAGAGACATAGTCAATTATGAAACCCTATGATGCTGCTTCAAACATGTCCCATTCTAGAACAGGTTTAGTAAAAGGAGAATAAGCACAAATAATTCAGATGCAAAGGAAATAAATGAAGTAGAAAATAGAGCATCCTGTAATGGAGAGTTATTAACTCTCCCTCTATGTGAATCAAGATGAGGCGTTACAAATCTGTTATTACCATAGCATGATCGAAAAGTACTATGCGATTTATATGAGAATGCACAATGTATTGTGAAAGGGATTCAGAAACAAAAATATGGTCAAGTTTAGAAAGGGTACCATGTGATGCTGAATAAAATGTGTGATTTCGGGAGGGACAATTTGACAGTCTCCAAGAGTCAACCAACACACCTTGGGAAATGGGAGAAAGAAATTATTTATGCATCTTATGTGATATGAATTGAACTAGTGATTGCCTATCTAAAATGACTCAATACTTTGATTACAATCACCTGCTAAAATAAAATTGGAATTAAGGTATTGTGTACATTTATGCGATACTATGGGCCAAAAGGAATGGTCAGGTTGAGTTGGAGCATAAATATAAAAAACTGTTAAGGGAATATTATCTATTTAAAAAGTGATAATAATCCATCTACATAGATGATTTTTTTATTGGGATAATACAACAAATTTAAGAGATTTTTTACATAAGACAATCACTTCATTTTTCATATTGGATGAAGGGGATACAAATACCAATCCCACCCAACCAAGCTTTGGTTTTAGAGCTTCTGTTTCAGTAAAATGAGTTTCCTGAAGAAAAACTCAATTGGCATTGGATGTACTCAAATGGGACAATACTCTCTCTCTTTTTATATGATTAATAAAAACTTTCACATTACATGTGATTACTCTGACTGTAACAAGACATGTAAAATATAAACCTAATGAGGACTAAACAATATATAATACAATTACAATATAAAACACAGTCAGTAAATGATTAAGGGAAATAATATGTGAAGTAAAACAAGGACAAGGAAAGAGGAAAGGAAAACTAGGAAGAAAGCTGACTGAGAGACAAGGGGAAAACAAAATAGAGGAAGAAAAGACAGTGCATGCTAAAAAATGATGACTGAGAATACATACCTGAAATACCATTAAAGAAAAAGGAATGGGGCAGTGACAATACAGTTGAGGATTGCACAGCCAAGAAGGGGGTGACTACTCACCACAGGAGAACAATATACAATCAGACCTGTGACCACACAAGGTATACAGACAACGCAGACTTGTAAAAAGCAAAAGAAAGTAAGAAATGCCAAAATATATTGAGCAACATTAAAAGAACAATATCACATATATTAACAATTCAAGACAAACATTGATAAATAATAAAGAAAACAGTCAACACACAGATGGGCAAGCTGTATACATGCTAACAGTTGTATGACTATTAATAAACTCCTTAAGTTCAGCTGGGTCTTTGTAGGAAATAGTATTGTTCTGAAAAGTAACCTTAAAAAGACAAGGATGGAAGGGGCCATATCTGGCTCCAGGATTACGTAGGGCAGATTGAGAAACTCCTTTCTTCTATGGGCAGTAGCATTGGAAACATCTTGAGAAATGAAAATCTTTTTTCCTGATGAAAGAAGATGTTATATACATTTGAGAACTTTCAATAAATTAGTACATTCTAGAAAAAGAAGGATGACTCCTCGAGGTTTGGCACAGGAATTAGAGGTGGAGAGATGTGGACAAAGTCTATGAGCTCCTTAAATAGTGAGTATGGTGGAGGAGGGTAATTCCTAAAATTTAGGCAGAAAGGAAGTAAAAGGAGACAGGGCCAGAGCCTTTATTTTCTTCAGGAAGGCCATAGATGCAAAGGTTATTTCATAGATTCCTGTTCTCCAGGTCCTCCACCTGCTTTTTTTAATTGAAGAATCTCCTTTTCTAGCTGAGCAATGTTGCTGGTTTTATTGTGTAAATCTACTATCTGCCGCTCTGCGAAAGAAAATCGATTTTCCATATCAGTCCATTCATCTTCAAGATTTTGAAAGCATTTGTTGGTCTCTTCAACATAAGGTTGTAGTGCTTGAATTTCTTCTAAAAATAGTTTGAAATGAATGTGAGATGGCTGTTTATATGGTAAGGAAGGGCCCTGTTTCTAATGTTTTGTAGTGGCGGAGGGTGAATGAACCTTGTTTGAATCTCCTGGTAAGGATAAGTGCGAGGATTTGCTGTCGCTGCCATGTTAGCTATAGAACGACAAAATAAAGTCACTGAAACAACTGTGCCTAGCCTGAACTTCATCTATATGTGTGTGTCTTTCTGTTTGTTTTGTCCTTTTATCTTCACAGGTACAAACTTAGAGGAAAACATCCTCTTTCAATTACCGCGCCTTGGTGAGTGCGTCACCTAGGTGTGTATATATAGTCTGTAAACCCCTTTTTAACTCACCTTTACACTTAGGTCCTGATGAAAGCCAGAAGTAACACAAGGCCTGGCTGAAACTAGTTGACTACACTGGATGTGGGAGCCCATAGTTTTCTCCAATCACATCCACTAGCCATGCTTTTAAACACTGCCAAGGACCCACACATAAATTATCCTGTGGATCTTGGGACCCTTAGGACAGTTTTTTAACTGACACCCTTAACCCCATCACTGCACACTAACTTAACACTATTCGCTCCGCTGTACACAGATGTCGCAGCACACCTGAGGCACACTCTGTGCCCTGGGTCGGGCCCGGTGATGAAGCATGTAACCAACTAGGTTGGTGGGTGAGGGCCTTCATAACAAATGAATATGTTGTTCTGACACACACTACATTAGCCTTACTAGTACAACTAGCTGTTTTGATTATTTCCATAATCCCACAGGGAAGTGCACTAGCCATTCCTGTTCCTCACTCTCCTTTTGACACTTATCAGCAATAGTAAGCACCCAGTCCACCAAATAAGTATAAAAGATAGAGCATATTTATGTTTATGTTTATGTATTTAGTTTTATATAGAGCATGAATCACCGTTCGGTCTCTGAGCGATTGCGGAAGGCTGGACTAAAGACAGACAGACAGGAGATTTTATATCAGTTTAAAAGAGCCAAGTTTTAAGATTTTATGAAACGTTTTATGATTAAGGTCAGTTCTGATGGACAATTGTAGAGTGTTCCAAGTGGTGGGACCAATTTTGGAAAAGCTTCTATCCCCATTTCTGGCCATCTGTAACGGCCGGATTCTCAGACCGTATAGAATCAGCTCCTCAGAGCATCATCAACCCAGCCGGAACGTAATCACCTCCCTCCTCAGGACTTATTTACACCAGGTATCTATGCCTTATACCTAAGGATGGGGAAATTAGCAATATACATGCATAGGTTTTCTACAATATCACACTCACATCAGTTAGTCTCGCGGCAGCTTAGGCCCAGACTAGTCTACCCTAGGGCAGTTCTGATTAGCTACCATCACAGTCAGTGCCCACCCAAGCCACGATCCTGTGGGTAAAACAAGCCGCAATCCTGCGGGTATACTTACATCCCAAGCCGCAATCCTGCAGGTATAGACACCAGTCTCCTCCCTGGTGTTCTCCTACTTACATCCCAAGCCGCAATCCTGCGGGTATCGGCACCAGTTTCCCGCCTGGTGTTCTCATTAACGCAGCTTACCAACGACGATCACTTTCCTATGAATACCATTAGAAGGAATCTCTCATTGGCTACTAGGGATATAATACTACAATATTATAGATCACACAACGGTTTGCCGAATTAGATGATGTACAACCTATTCTCCACCTCAGGGGCCCCTCTCTCCCTCATTGCTCAGTCACTCCTTACCTGACCGGGAATTACATCTGTTCATGAAACAATGTCTGACTAGAAGAACAGGTTACCCTGATTGAACAAGAATACAAGGCACATGCTGGTTGACTAAGAACTGGGGTACTTTATTAGAATAATTATAATAACACAATACTATACTATAACATATATCCTGCAAAGGAAAGTGAAAGGTTAGAATGTGCACTCTATAAGAAAAAGACTGACGTCACCTGATTAATGTGAAGTCTGGATTCAGCAGTCATCTAGGTTCCCTTCTCGTCTGTGCCTTGGCTCGTCTTTAGGGTCACACTTCTGCAGTCACGGATACACGTCTGCACCGCTATGCTCTGTCTTCTCTGCTTCCCTCCAAGTCACTGGAACCTTCCTTTCATTAGCTGCTTTCTCTCTGACTGTTCTGCGCTACTCCTCTCTCCTCTCAATCACGGACCATCTTCACTTCTCAGCTTCGATCTTATAACTCAGTTTCAGCCACTCTGGTATTCGTTCTCTTTACTAACTGCTTCACTCGGAATGCTCTGATCTTATAGGTCAAAGCTCGCCAGCTGCTCCAACTAAAATAACTTCAATCTGTCTAAGAGAGTATCAGCTTCTTGGTCTTTCTCGGACTTCAAAATGGCGACTGTCTGCCTGGAAATAATTAATGGCATGGATGCTAACGGCTAGCTGCCGCCTTCAGACTGACTGATTCACTGCCTCATGCTTTCACTAATATGGAAGCTTGTTCCTTCATGGAAAGTTACGGCCAGTAACCTGCCGCCCACCAAATTCTTCTACCTCCCCGTACCAAGGACACGTTCCCAGCCGGCCGGCCTGGTGTTGTGTCTTCGGAGTGGAGAAAAATACAGTCTTTCGATAAGGGCCAGCCTGAGCCGGTTCTCTCCAAGCGAACAACACCTCGTAACTAAAACATTACATTTGACCTAAAAGCATCTCAAGCTGCTGGGGCAGAAAGAAAGATGGAGTCTCTCCCGTTTGAGGCCTACAAGGCCCGAAATAAGCATAACTCCATAGAAGGTATACTAACACTCTTGCAAAAGGACGGATAATCACTAATACTAATGAATCTATCCCCTAACATAAGTTTATAAGCCCTGATCTAAGGAAAAGGGTACGGAAATATATTATTATGCCTTGTGAATAGGCCCTGTCTATGGTTCTAATCCTTGCACTAGAATGATAATAGACTGGAGTCACCTCCAATCACCTTCCCTCAAAGGAGGGCCAAAAAGTCAGTCAGAACACCGTCCTAACCTTTGGGACTCTTAAAAGGTATTTGTTGGATGAACGGAGGGTTCTCCCTGGACAATAACCCTGGAGTTTTCTCTGCAGGTATTTGGGACCATGTCCATTTATAGATTTATGCACCAAGCAACATATTTTAAATTTGATACGTTTTCGTATTGGGAGCCAATGTAGTTTCTTTAGACATGGGACAGAGGGGGTGCGAGGTGGAAGGTTGAGGGTCCACCTCGCTGCTGAATTTTGGAGGATCTGAAACTTGGTTAAGGAGCTTTCGTTCACATCAGCAAGTAGCGCATTGCCATAGTCAAGTCGACTGATTATAAGGCCCTGAATAAGGGGTTTCCGGGAAGCGAGTGGAATCCACTTGAAGATTTTTCTGAGGCTTCTCATTAGCCCAATGCTGGTGTGAACAACTTTATTTATATGTGGGGACATGGACAGTTTGTCATCAATGGTGACTCCAAGGTTCCTAACTGAATTTTTCGGGGCTGGAAATGGGCCTAGCGACGGAGGCCAGCATTCATCCGTCCAAATTTTATTGGCCATACCAAACAGCATGATTTCCGTTTTTCCGGCGTTTAACATTAAATAGTTGTTTGTCATCCACTCACGAACGGAAATCATGCATTGTTGGAATCTAACTTTAGCTTCTAAAGGGTTGGGGACTAAGGTTATCAAAATCTGGGTATCGTCAGCGTAGGATACAGTATCAAAGCCATAGGCTTTGATTACCTTGGCCAGTGGTGATAAATATACGTTAAATAAAGTTGGACTCAAAATTGAACCCTGAGGGACACCTTTATCGTTTTCCACATAAGGTGAAAAGAATGAACCAATTTTGGCCTTTGACCGTCTCCCTGTTAGGTAGCTCTGGATCCACCTGTATGCGGGACCCCCAACACCAATCTCAGCCAGCCGCCTTAACAGAACGCTGTGTGAGATGGTGTCGAAGGCCGCCGACAGGTCCAATAGGATCAGGATGGCAGATTGCTTTGCATCCATGGCCAGACGGATGTTATCTGCTAACTCCAGAAGGGCGGTCTCAGTGCTGTGGCAGGCTCTAAAGCCCGATTGGGAGGTGTCCAATAGCATATTGTCCTCCAAATGTTTGGTTAATTGGATATTGATAGTGACTCCATTATTTTGCCAAACAGTGGTAAGAGGGAGATAGGACGATAGTTTACTGGTTGCTTCGGGTCAGCATTATTCTTTTTTAAAATGGGTCTAACCGTTGCCTCTTTCCAAGAGGCAGGAAAGGTGGCTTGGGCTAGTGATAGATAAAAAGTTGCCGTTATTTCAGTTATCATGGCAGGGGCTATTTTTACTAAAATCTGGGCAGATGCAGGATCGCTTGGGGAACCTGATTTTGCTTTCTTTAATTTGTCGCTAACTTCTTCCTCAGTGAGAGTATGAAATTCTAACAAGGTTTTAAACAAGGATGTTTGTTCAGAAGTAGACGTATTAAATGAACTTGTGTCATTGTCCTTAACATTAGATTGTTCAGTCCCTTTGGGAAAGGCCTTATGAATATCATCTATTTTGCCCTTAAAGTAGGTGGAAAGCTTGTCGGCCCACTCTTGGGACTCAGTGGTAGGTGGCTGGCAAGAAGAGGGATTTGAAAATTCCTTTACTATGGAGTATAGCTCTTTATGCAAGTTTCCCGCTTGTTCAATTCTAGTTCCTAGATAGACTTTCTTCGCTACGGCTATCTGGCTCATATAGTCCTTGTGTGCAATCTTATATTGTTGTTTATCCATAGGATTCTTTGTTTTACGCCATTTACGCTCTGCGGATCTAGTTGTCTGTTTCACTAGTTTTAAGTCTGGTGTGAACCAGGGGGATCTTGTGTTAGGGCATTTAGTTAGCTGTTTTCGGACTATGTGATCTAATGCCATGGTGATTGCTTCATCTAGGTCTTTTACCACCTTATCTGGATCAGCATTATGAGTCACAAGGGGAGGCGTAAAAGCTCTGGTAAAAGAGTCAGGATTGATTTTGTTCCAGGCCCTACTAATTTTTACCTTCTTTGGGTGGACAGGTTTGATCGCGTTCACTCTAATGTTGAACTTTATTATCACATGGTCAGGCCATAGGACTGGATAGAGATCCACAATCTGAATTCCCTGGGAGTTAGTGCATAGGAGGTCTAAGGTATGTCCGCCTTGTGCGTAGGACCGGTTTCTAGTAGCGTCATGTCCAATGCATTGATGCTGTTTATTAATTCCGAGGGATGTATATCTTGCCTCAGCTCAATATGATGATTAAAATCTCCTATTAGCAGAAAATTCTTACAGGATAAGACATGAGGGGCCAGAGTGTCTAATAGCTGAGTGGCGAAGTAGGTTTTGTTTTCAGGCGGTCTATAGACAAGCGCTCCT
Source organism: Lissotriton vulgaris (assembly GCF_964263255.1). Lineage (NCBI taxonomy): Eukaryota > Metazoa > Chordata > Amphibia > Caudata > Salamandridae > Lissotriton > Lissotriton vulgaris. The sequence goes on from NC_141689.1 coordinate 661,074,730, forward strand.
TTCCAGGATTCCTTATCGTTTAGATCAAGGGAAAAGATGAGGAATGCACCCCATTCAGTAATTTGCGTGTCAATAGTCGAGATTTTTATGGAGGATTTGTAGACTATAGCTGTTCCTCCTCCCCTCTTGGCGGTCCTGTCTAGTCTTAAAATACTATAACCCGTAGGCAGAGCTGTTGCTAAGTCCATGAAAGATGTTTCTTGGAGCCAGGTCTCCGTGATAAAAAAGAGGTCTGGTGATTCTTGGTCTAATAGGGCCCATATTTCAAGAGAGTGTTTGGGAAGGGAACGGACGTTTCCATACAAGCATATAAGATGGTTAGACAAGGACAAAGGTACGTGCTTCAGGATGTGCCTATTACTGGAAGGAAGGAGGTATTTAGGGAAAGGAGTTCTAATCAGGAATATCTAAGAGTGGCCATAGGGCGCTTTACTTCGAGGAGCGGGACTGGCTGCTGGCGCTGGTCTGGCGCTGACGGGCGCAGACGGGCCTGACTCTGGCGCGACTCGGGCGCATCGCTGCGCGCGTCCGCTGCGCGCTCCGCCTTCTGCGTGTGTTTATATCCATCCCAGCAGCACCACTAGACCGCCGCCTACCCGGAAACAGACTTTCCCTCCACTTCGATCGGGATGATTAGCCCGCGGTGGAACGGGGAAATGCCGGGGCGGGGCTCAGCGTGCAACCGGCAAGCAGCAACAACAACAGGAATTAAAAGGTGAAAGACGGCGCAAAATAAAGAATAAATGTTAAAAAAAGCTCTTAAGTCAGCTTCTGAGTGTCAACAGCTAGCGCTAGGTATATGTCAGGCAGTCTCATACCCCAGCAGCGTCCGCTGCGCGCTCCGCCTTCTGTGTGTGTTTATATCCGTCCCAGCAGCACCCCTAGACCGCCGCCTACCCGGAAACAGACTTTCCCTCCACTACGATCGGGATAATTAGCCTGCGGTGGAACGGGGAAATGCCGGGGCGGGGCTCAGTGTGCAACCGGCAAGCAGCAACAACAACAGGAATTAAAAGGTGAAAGACGGCACAAAATAAAGAATAAATGTTAAAAAAAGCTCTTAAGTCAGCTTCTGAGTGTCAACAGCTAGCGCTAGGTATATGTCAGGCAGTCTCATACCCCAGTCGTGCCCGCTGCGCGCTCCGCCTTCTGTGTGTGTTTATATCCGCCCCAGCAGCACCCCTAGACCGCCGCCTACCCGGAAACAGACTTTGGCTCCACTACGATCGGGATAATTAGCCTGCAGTGGAACGGGGAAATGCTGGGGCGGGGCTCAGTGTGCAACCGGCAAGCAGCAACAACAACAGGAATTAAAAGGTGAAAGACGGCCCAAAATAAAGAATAAATATTAAAAAAAGCTCTTAAGTCAGCTTCTGAGTGTCAACAGCTAGCGCTAGGTATATGTCAGTTAGGCAGTCTCATACCCCAGCATGCATATGAAGAAAGGCAGACTGTGACTTTGATTTGGTCACTGAATCGTGTTTCTTGATAAGAGAGCAACAGCAATGAAAAGATAAAGAGTAAGATATGGCTGAGGTGAATAGAATCAAAATGGCGGCGGTGAGTAAAGGAATGGATGGAACGGAGAATGAAATGTCAAAATGTGTCCCACCTGCTGAAGGAAGCACAGACCCAGAATCCTCACATAGTTTGCCATGGATTAATATCTGAAATCCTTAGAATAGCATCTAAGATGCCAAAAAGCATCACCAGATCTCCTGTGCTGCGGAGCTCAAATTCTAGCTGGCCATCTTACATGACAATAAAGCCATGCCCCCCCCCAAATGCTAACTTTCTAAAAGTTTCATTTTCAGGATTGTGACTTAAAATCTGATTTTGCAATGAAAAAGGGTTTTAAATCACAACTCTTTAGACACCACGTTCAACATTTCTACCTGCTCCCAAATCAAACTCATCTCTTATTAAAAGTACTATGGGGAATCCATTGTTATCCTATTGGAGAGGCAGACCTTGCAATAGGGAAAAGTGAATTTAAGACTTTTTCACTGCCAGGACTCGTGAAAATTAAAAGCACTTGTCTAACTATTTACATACACTGCACCCTGCCCTATGGGCTGTTTAAGGCTCACCCTAAGAATAACTTTCATGTATTAAAAGGGAACATTTAGTCCTGAAAATTGGTTTATTTTATCAGGGTGAAATAGCATTTCAAACTACACACACAGACTGCAATGGCAAGACTAAGACATTTAAAGGACTACTTAAGTGGGTGGCACGTGAGTAAGATTTAATTTACAGGCATTAGATACATGTAGTACCACTTTACCAGGGACTTACTGGTAAGTTAAGTATCCCAATTGGCTGTAAGACAATTTTAAATAATTACAAACAAATATAGCGCCCGGCATCATGGTGCTATTGCTTTATTGCCAGTTTATATCTACAAAAAAAACGCTGATGCCTTTGTTGGTTGGTCTGGGACTCTCTTCATTTATTCCTTTCCAAAAACAGTTCATGTTTTCACCATCCTTCTATTGGGTGGATTGGCAGACTATTCCACATCTGGGCAACCTTAATCTAAAAAGTGCTCCTGCCTGCCACAGTTTCCTTGAATTTCTCTATACAGGCCAAATTCACCTTGGTGGTGTGTAAGCTCTTTCTAGGCCTGTTGTAACAAAATTCATTTTGAAATGGTACTGGTCCAAATCCTTTCGAGGCCCTATATATAATGCATAAAGTGTTAAAAATTATTGTTTCTCTCACTGGCCTAAAGTGTAGGGCTTTCAGCGCAGCTGAGAAAGAATCAGTTCTTTATTTATTGAGGACAAGTTTGCATCACATTTCTGTACCCTGAACAGTCTGTTGATTAGATAATCCGGGGCTCCAAAGAGGAGCATGTTACAGTAGTCTAATCTGCTCAAGATTGTCCCTTGCACTGCCAGCTTTCTTGCAGGTTGAGGCAATAGATGGACAGTTTTCCTCAATTTCCTCAATAAACAAGTAGCTGTTTTAATGTTGTGTGTTTTTAAAGAGAGTTTGTTCACCACATACACTCCCAGGTTTCACACAACCTGCAATGATTCCAAACAATCTGTACTGGCCAAGGACCAGAAATTGTTCAGGAGTGTGCTGGCTCTTATGGTAGGAGAGCAACATAAAACCCTAGTTTTACCTTTGTTGAATTCCATGCAGTTTTTTATTAATCCAATTGGCCATTCCTTGTATGCAGGCATGGTAGTTTCACAACTAGCTGTGCATTCACATAAGAGATTCCAAAGTATCTAATCAGAGTCAACAATGGACATATGCATATATTAAAGAAAATGGGGCTCAGGGCGGAGTCCTAAGCCACCCCGTATTCTATTTTCCTGAATTCTGAACAGAAAGGAGGCATGAGATATCATGATATCTATCTAACAAGAATTATTCAATCCACTCTAGGAAAGTTCCTTTCCACTCCTTTTTCTTTCAGTTTCTTAAGCAGTGTCTGGCGGTTGACAGTGTCAAATGAAGCAGACTGCTCTAAAAGTATCAAAACTGCTGTTCTGTTCTACCTGTAGAATGTTATGGCTTTCCAGAAAATTTCGAGTAATTTGCTCATGTTTCTGCACTAAATTAGTTGGTTAAGGAAGTTGGGAGATAGGACAATCAATATTGAAATCATTCAGTTCAGCAGTTGGTTTCATCATTAGCGGTGTTACCAAAGCTTTTTTCCAAACCTTTGGTACTATACTTCAAAGATTTGTTGCAAGTTTTTGCCAAACTTGGAAGTAGTTCCTCCTCCCTATCTTTCCACATAAAGTAAGGCAAAGGGTACAGCAAGAAACCAGAGGAGACGTTTAAGATCAATGTTCTAAATTCTTTCTTTGTTATCAGTTCGATCTATCAAATTTATACTTGATTCCTTCTAGGCATATCAAATTTGCCCTATCTTCATTTGCAGATTGATTGTTAAACAGTGGATCACTAAGAATCAATTTTGTTATTAAAGTATTTTGATAAATTCTTGCACAAATGTTTTGAAGGCTTCACTGATTGTTTTGAAAAAAGCTCAGGAATGGCCTTCACTTAGTACCAGTTGTGTAAATATATTCCTTTCTCTTTTCTTTGACTTCTTGAATTATCCTTTGCGAAGTTTACTGGACTTTTGCAGGATTGTTTTTGGGTGGAAACTATTTGTTCGAGAACTCAACTTTTAGGAAACTCTTTAAAGTCACTATCCTTAGTAAACACTGTCCCTTAGTTTGAAGAGTTTCTCCATTATTGGATCAGAAAGCAAAAGTATTTTGTCCTGGGAACCACAAATAGCAAAATCCCGGATAAGGCTGTCTCAACTGTCTGGGGCAATTTTGAAGGTCACAAACACTTCTTCCTTCAAACCCATCGCCCCGGCAGTTGAAATGTACAAAACACAAGCCAAGGCAGCTGCTTCATACGGTAGTGAGCTATGGGGGCACAAAGCAGGGAAAGCGATGGCGAGTGTAGAAAGTAATTTTTTGAGACGCCTCTTGGCCCTTCCTCGTGGCACGCCCTTGTTTCCTCTAAGACTAGATATGGGTCTTCCCCCCATAGGTGATGATCTTGAATCAAAGCCATTAAGATTCTGGCAAAGGCTCTGGACCACCGCTGAGCTTGTACATTACAGGCAAGATCTTATCCATGTAATGAACCTGAACCATTGCGATAAAATACCGTGGCTGGCCTTTGTAAAGAAAGAACTGTACCGGTTAAGTCTGAGCTCATGAGCTCATGAGCTTTGTGAGGCCCCTGAGATAGGCTGCCAAAAAGTTTCCCGGAAAAGACTTGTGGAGATTCATAAGGAGAAAAGTCTTGCTTCCCTTGTGCTTGCTCCCCACAATGGGATTTTAACTAAACGATTCCTGAACTCCAAAAATTCTTACTACTTTGAAAGTTTTATGGACATCATCTTCCCGATATTGGCAAGAAAACCTTTCATCCAATGGAGGCTTGGCACCTTGCCCATTAAATCCTCTACATGTAAATGGGCGAAGGGTGAAGACAAATCATGTCCTGGCTGTAGCATCTATGATGAGGAGGAAATCCACGTTCTGTTCTTCTGCCCAGCCTACAATAGACCTAGGAAATACTGGCTAGTGCCTCTATGTAGGAACTTGGGCGTAAGGAGCTATGTGATCTCATACAGAATTTTGAAAACAAACACTTCCCCTCATATAGTATTTGCTGTTGCAAAATTTCTAATGGCCATGTGGCACATTAGGAGGAAATTACTAAAAGCGTGTTTACCAAAGGATGGATCTGCCATATAGCTGTATTGCCAATGTACTATATGATAATTAACTGGGAATGATTCTCGCTTTTTTCTACTCCTTCAAAGTATGTTTTTTATAATGTCTTATTATAATGTTTTAATACAATACGTATCTTTTTGTAACGCATGTTTTTATATGTATCTTTTATGGCCTAAATGGTCGAAATAAAGAATTTTTCGATTGGATTGGAAAAGTCTTTTTTACTCTTGGATCTCCAAAATCATTATTTTAAAATGCACATGCCCAGATTTGTAAGACTTTAAGTACTTTGTGGTATGTTTCAGTAGTGTACATCAATGGCGTATTGTTTAAAGATCCAGGTACTATTCTGTTTTCTAAAAGCATCCATATAATGACCACCATTCTAGTAACTTTTTGTTTCTTCTTTCCAGATGATAAAGCAACAGCCACTCGCTGAGGCAGGAATCAGGAAGATAACTACCTTAGGAAAGTAAGGCACGCCTCATAGACAAAATAGGAGTGGTGGAGGTGTAGATTTACACTCATAGGTTTGTGAATTGCATTTTGTAGTAAGTAAGTCGTGCTACTGTATTACTACTTTATGTACTACAAAAAGCAGATTGTGACTCAGTCCTGGAAATTCCTTCTTTGTAATCTAAATGTTCATAAGAACAATCCTTAGATAATAAAGGGTCTTGGCAAGGGTAATCCAAGAGTCCTATGAATGGTCCTATCTACAAAACAATTGTAGCCTGATTGCCTAGAAAAAGATGTTGAGGATCACAAGGGATGTTATACGCAAAGATTGCTGCCATCTCTCTAGGGATGCAGCAGTTTGTGGAGTCTAATTTACCTCCCTGCGTACTGTAGCTCAATATATCCTTTGCACAGGTAAAGCCCAAATACAGTCAGTGCCAGCACTCTAGAATAACCAATAACATTTTCTTGGATAAAAAGTGCTGAAAGCAAGAGGGTTTAAAGTACTTCTGCACTGCACTGAAGTCACAATGGCATAGGCAGGTGTGCCTGTTTCAAACTGCAAATCCCCAAGCATTGGGGAACTGCTAGTAATTAGGTCTGAGCAAAGTTTGCAGTGTTTTGGTAGGCGAAACTGTGCAAAGTCTAAAAAACTCTGCCAAATGTAAATGTAAATGTAAAGGCATTTATATAGCGCACTACTTACCCGGAGGGTCCCAAGGCGCTTCGACCGCTGCGAAACCCTTCCTGGCTTCCCTGAGAGATGGTCCCTTAATGGGTATCTCCAGGGTGAGACCAGGCATCCCCGGCGGTCTGGTGAGGCCGTTAGTGAAGATGAGGCAAGCTAATGCCCAGAGTTGCCGAGTGTGATCGCTGATCAGAGTGGGCACCGAGGCGAGAGAATTATCGAGTCCGCTGACCCTGGTCCAGAAACCTGCCGCGCCGGGAATCGAACCCTGGTCTCGGGCTGTCCTCTGCTCTCAGGTCTGCCGCCTCTAACCAGTGAGCCACACTACTTCAGAGTTCTGTGAGTGGCAGAGTGTGTTACCTTGCTCTGTTTGCACTGACTTTTAGCACCGACTATTTGGCCAGTGCTATAAAATTCAGCGCAAATGTCATATCGTGCAGCGCAAGAAGGCGCTGCTTTTTTTGCCACTCAAGAAGAAGTTCTACTCACGCAGAAGCTGTCTTAACCCAAGTGGAAAGTTTCTCAATGCGAGCTGTCGCAACCATCCGTGACCACCCGCGTTGAGACGTTGAGAAATCTCACTAGGAAGCGGTCTAGCATTGGATTTTTCTAGCTCACGTTCGCCAACTTACCATGAACTTACCACGAACTGAACAGAGTTCATCGCCTAGGCCTGATAGTAATTAAGAAAAGATTATTCGAAATCCAGTTCAATATTTATTGTGCCAAGTGTAAAAATAAAAGGGGCACAAACACTCTCTTCTAAATCCAAATGCTCAAGCTATGCAAGAAGTATTATTGAAAGTGTTTAAAGCTCGGGATGGAAAACCCACTATTCTAGAAAATAACATATTTTTGTAGATTTTGAAAAAAGGTTCAGGCACACTATACTTTTGCAGATATCAAAAACTCTAAATATGTTATAATTAATCTAAATAACCTCCAATAGACAAAAATAGAAGACATATAACCCATACGATACACTAAAAACGGAAATAATTCATTGTTCAAAAGATACACACCCTCACAAACTACTTTGTTTGAAAAATTATTTTAAATAATTAAACTCCCAAACACAATAATTAGATTGAAATAAAAAAGTTAATTAATGAAAACCTAGCATTATACCAATACTCACTCAATTGCTCAATAAACATCATAGCCCATAACAGAAACAATACTTGAACTCCAATTTTTTTTTAAGTACATATTTAACTTCATTTATTAAAAAAATAATGTTAAAATATATTTTTGAAATGTTTAGAAGTATTGTATAAACAAAACAATAACTACCAAAATAACCCTCCACGATTCTTGTCTTTAACAACCAGAAAAAGAAGCACAATAATTACAAAAGAACACCTCCTTAAAAGTTTGCTTAACGTTGAAATATTACCCTCCCAATACCCAAATATATATATACAAAAATCATATAGTAAGATTACATCCTAAAAAAAATTAACAATGTAAATATTAAACAGACATTCAGTTGATGAGTTTGCTTAGCAACAAAAAGTCGTCAAATTCATCAATGTGCTTTTTTGAACATCCCATGTGCACTCACTCCAAGAGTGGAACCAGTATGACATTGATAATGTATGTATCACTAGCAAGGAGGACACAAGTAATTGAACACTAGTTGCAGGGTATATTGAAAACCACATGGTTAATGCGCAATTTGCTTCCCTTATTATTTGGTACTGAACAGCAGCAATATGGAAATATGAGCTTAAACAAAGCATCCTTTTTTCTTTAGAAAAGGCAGTTATGGAGTACTACTCCCAAAGAAATTTGTATGGTGGAATTTCTGTTCTAATATAAAAGGGTATACTGACATTTTGTTTATAAAAGAAGGTGCATTGAGAACATATTTGCAACATTACAAAACGTGATCAGATGTTTTTCTGTTTGCAGTACGACAAAACACAAGAACCAATGTTACTCTAAAATGACAGTATTCTGAAATATGAAAAACTGACAAAGCCTGCCACACACGCATTATTTCTTTTTTTTTGTCCTCATTTATAAATAAATGGATAGCCTCTAAGCAAATAAAGGTCCAATCCTTGTTCCCATAGAGGGGGGTAAAAATACCATCTGATTACTTTGCCACCTCTAGGCACTGACCGGAGACCAACTGGAAGGTTCCTAGGGAAGGTATTTTGGGGGGTATAACCACCTCCTCAGAGTCGATCTCCTTTTTCATAATCATTGGACTGTGTTATGGATATTGTGATTTTTAGGATATTGTACTACCAAGATTATTAACTCACCTATCCCAGGCCCCCAGAATCTAATTATTTTTCTTGAGGGACCAGCAAGATCTGAATTGTGAGTTTTTTTAACTGAGGCTGTTGTATTTCTATCTAGACCTTAAATCGATATTCCTGATTCATGCCCTTGTGCGGTTATAATCAATAATATCCTTATAAAGGCATAAGAATCATATCCATATTCAGTAATAGCCCATGCAGTCCAAAGCACAGCACGGCTACTCCCATCAACTCCTAGAAAGCACAACACGTTCTTTAAACAAACCAAGCCTCCAGCAGCCCGGGAAATTCCCCCCTGCTTTTGTTTTGATTTGAACAAGAACTCCTGGAGTCCAGAAAGAACTGTTAGTTCTTAGTGATGTCTTATGTCCAACCTTACGTCAAACCCAGCACCTTTCAGGTATGAAATACCAACAGTTGCCTTAAGCAAACACACGGTGGTTTGGAGCAGAGCGGCTATCTACTTGCCCGAGAGCCCAGCTGATGCGAGAGCCCACGGAAGCCGCCCCTCCCCTTTGACGCGCTGGAGAAGCTACTTTTTCTCATGCAGAGAAAATCCAGCTCCGGTGTTCCCGAGTCACCCTTGCGGGTTGCTGGGAGATCGAGTCCTGAAGAAAGAGATGCCAGACCTCCCACATTCTATTACCAAGGTACGGAGCTGACTAAACCCTTAAAGAGAATTCTTGATTCAGATCCTTGGCAAAAAAACAATCTTAACCAACTTAACTTAAACTGCTACTTACTTACTCCTTCCCAAGTATTAGGCTTAGGTCAGGTACATCGGGGAAGGCGTAGTTAGAAGCACCAGTTGAGTACATTAGTCAACGGTTTTATGTATGTATATATATTTTATCAATTTTAAAGTATCATATGGCTAAGAAACCATATCTGTGCTTTTACAGTATTAATTCATAATACTACTTTTACTGTACGCACTTTACTTCATAATAAGTATTGCAATTGTGGCAATTCATTTCTCTTGCATGAGAAAGAAGACTGCTCAATAAAATAGCACCTTTTATTGAAAACGCCCGTCTCTCTATTTCTCTGCACTCTGGTGAAACTAAGTATGCACGATTGACTGAGTGAAATAGTTACCTATTGTTTTCACACGACTCTAGAGATACACTCTATTCTGTGGGAGCAAAGTTGTCATGTTTGTATGGTTATCAGAAGCTAATCCCTTCTTGCCTAATCCGGAGAGGTAACTCTTTCCTAAACATTCGAGCAAGTTTCTAGTGACCTCTGAGCTAGCTGGCGAAACAAATTAAGACTAATATAGTCAGTAGAGACCTAGTCGGCATCAGTCCTACGTCTACACTGCTGTTTATATTATTCCAATGTGCAGAGCCTAGTGGGAATATAGGAACTACACTACAAGGCAACCCAATCTAGAATTACAGGGGGTTGCGACTAGAACCCTTTAAAGCAAATTTCTCTCCTTGCTAGAAGGATTAACATAAATAGTAGCGAGGCTTTAAGTTTAGAAAGCTTATGACTGGGAGTCTCCTCTGGAAGGACCCCTAAAATTACCAAAATTTGGCTTACCTTAATCTCGTGCCCCATGACCTCCGAAACAACCTTACGAATATTGTCCCAGAAGCCCTGGATGTGAGAACACTGCCAAAACATATGCAAATCATCTGCGTCTCCTGAGGCACACTTCAGGCAGACCTTCAACCCTTCACTTCGTATTTGAAAGTTTCTTCGGGGTCCAGTATGCTCTGTGGAGTGTAGACAGATGATTTCTCCTAAGAGGGACAGCTTTAACCACATTCCATAAAGTGTGCATCAATACTTGCAATAAGGATGTTACGTCAAACAAAGGCAGGTCTCTTCTCCAGGACTCCCCCCATAGGTGTTAGTAGTGGCTCCCCCTTAATCAATAGCCAGTACCATTTGAAAACTTCTTTACGTTGATGGAGAGGACCTAATAAGATGTTCTCCTGCTCTTCATTTACCTCTCCCTCCTTATCCAGATTAACGCGCCAGCTGATAAAAATTCAATCTAGACAATCTTTAATTTGTGGTATTACTGAGTATATCCTATGGAAGGAGTTTATTATTTTTTAGTAGTTAGCCCAATTACTCAATGCCTTCTTCCAATAAGGGGATCGATAGACTGTCTCTAAGGCACACAGGGATGCCTGGAGAGTTCCAAACAGGGGCACCATGACTAAAATATGGAATATTGAAAATCTTCCTGACGTTGTGGCAAAGTTCACACGCGACTCTTAGGACCTTTAGTTTGTTTAATATTTGGAGTGCCCAAACTTAAACAGAACACCATAGCCGCCCGAGGGGTATTCTTAGACATCGCTTGGAGCGGAGGAGGAAAACAAGTAGAAATACACAGGATGGATCTTATGTTCTTTAATTGAAAGGCATAGCAATATAACTTTGTACATTGTTACTTCCTCCATTCGATCCTCAACCCCTTGTTGGACAAGAGAAAACAAATGATGTCCTCTTGTAAACCTTTCAAGGCTATATGGTTAAAAATTGAATGGATCAAATAAAAAATAAATGTGAGTTTTGGCAAGATTGACATTTTAATCAGATTTGAGCAGCCAAGGATAGAGAGTAGGAGACTGCCCCACCATATTAAAGGTACTGAAGCCTCTTTCCTTTTCAAGTCAAAATTTACTTGGGCTAATTTAGTAATATTGCGTGTAATTTTTATCCCTAAACATCTAATTTGCTGTTTGATCAGTAAATTGCTTGATTGCTTGTTCCAGGACATAATTTCAGGTTTTTAAGCGTTAATCAAATAACCAGAAATCCTCCCTAAACTTATCAAAATCTGCTAAGTCTGGGCAGGATAGACGGGCTGTCTGCTCCTTGTAAAAATCATCAAGTCATCTTCATATAGTGCAACTTTCTTTTCCCACCCCTCCCATTCAATGGGGAAAAGATGTCACTAGCCCTAATACAACAAGCCAGGGGTTCTATATATAGATCAAAGGGGAAAGGGGGCACCCCTGTCTGGTTCCCCGCTCCAACTTAATCGCATTAGTCAGATTTCCATTGACAATAATCCTTGCTGTAAGGGTTTTATAGATATTATTAATAGCCCTGACAAAGTAACCCCCTAACCCGAAAACACGGGCCACATATGGGTAGACTGTTGGCTGAGGCAATGTCAATAGCACCAATCAATTAATGGGTTAAATCATGAAGCAGGCGACCCCTAATAAACCCTTCTGATTAGGATGGACCAAGGCAATCATTACAGGGTTCAACCTCCCTGCTAGGATCTGCGCATAGATTTTATAGTCACAATTTAGAGATGGGCCTTTATGACTCACAATTTCTTGAATCTTTATTTGTCTTTCTAATCAAGGAAACAGCTGCTTCATCCCAGGACTTAGGAATTGGAGTATTATCTGGGAAAATGCTGTCGAGCAAGTCCACAAAGACAGGGGAAATCTCCTCAATCAGAGCCACATAAAATTGTGTTTTTAATTTGAGTATGGGAGACTACTTGATCCTGCATATAAATCTTGAAAAAAAGATTCGAAAGCCTGTTCTATTTTGGTGATATCCGGGATAATCTCACCTGAGTCTACATTGTTCACCTCCTTGATTATATTTCTAGTCAAATTTATGCGAGACTTCCAGTCATGAGATTCCTGTATCTTTCTCCATAATTGTATTTGGCTAGATTACTGGCTTCCCATGTTTTCCTAGTAAGGTCATCCCTACTTTCTTCCCCATGCAAATGCTTGTCTTGATGGAATTTTTTTTCTGTCTGTGCCCTAGAAATATCATCTTCCAGTTTCTTGATTGGCGATCTACTCTCCTTATGTTTCTTAGCCGCAACACTTATTACTCTGCCTCTAATGAATGAGTTACAGGCGTCCCATATTACCTGTAAGGGGGCAGTAACCTTGTTAGTTTCAAAGAAAGATAATGTTTCTCTCTTTAATTGCGAGACCACTGAATCCTCAGAGAGTAGATTTCTATCAAAAGTCCACCTTTTTGTTGACAAGCCTCCCACCATTTGTAGATCCAGTACTACAGCGGAGTGGTCAGAGAGGTGCTCAGGGATATGCATTACTATTTCATATTGTTTATCAGCCTGCCGTCAACAAGGAAGAAGTCTATTCTGGAAAAATTCCCATGTCTTTTGTTAACGAATGTAAAATTTGAGGGGCTGCACAATCCCCTGTTTTTTGTTCTCCAAATATCTATCAGGCCTAGGTCTTTCAGCAAAACTTTGATGAAAGAATTCATCTTGGTGAACACTACCACACCCTCTTTAGATCTATCAAGAGTAGGGTTCAAAAGGATAGTAAGATCACCTCTCATGATAATAGGGAAGTTGGAATCAGGTTGCTATAAATGGTGTTTAGAGGCCCTTTGTCATCTATATTCGGACCATAGTATCTCACCAAGGTGAACCACTCATTTTGGATTTTAACATCAGTGATTATCCACCACCCCTTAATATCTCCTATGACAACTCCTAGCATTGCTTTAGCAATGAGTTTGAAAATAAAGGCCACTCCTTTCGTACAAAACATCTGGGGTGTATGAATGGAGCTTTCAATCCATCTCAGCTTAGATTGAATGGTCTCCCATTCATCTGAGGTAAAATGCATCTCCGGAAGGATGATAATATCATAATTCGATTGTCTCAAATATTGGAAAATTCTCCATTGTCTACCCACTACTCTATTCCATGTTAAGATTTTAATTAGAGTTAAACAAGGCATTGAGATTTTATCCGATGCACCAATGCAAGCATCCAACAACTATCTTGATCGAAGTCTGCTCTATTTTTATTTACAATGTCCTTTAAAATAGACAAATGTGGACTTTTTTTTCTTTTTTCCCTAATATGCTCCCCACCCAGTGAAAACCCAAAAATAACTTTCTTCTCCGGTGCCCCTCCCACCCATGGGAACCCTCCCTAATAATACCCTGGGCATGGTGACACATCATCCAATAGAGCTCACTTCCTGCTCCGGAAAGACAAGAACAGAAAAAAACACATAATTTACATTTATCCCTGAGCCTTTATTTTATCTACAAAAATCCCTACCTTCTTAGGATCTTTAAAGTTGAACATTTTCTTTTTCACTTTAAGTAGAGCTGGGAACCTCAGTTGAACTGTTGCGCCTAGAGATCTTAATATTGAGATAAACTTTCCCAGTTCCCATTGTCTATCCTGTGTGTTTCTGGAAAGTTCTGACCTGATCCGGAATGACCAGTCCCCTTTAGTAAAACTACCTGCTTTAAATGCCTCAGACAGTACTCGCTCCTTTAGTAGGGAAACACTCTTTTAACAGGTCTATAAAAAAGCTTTTAATGTTGTTGTCCTCCAAACATTGTGGGCTATTAAAAATAGTAATGTTATTTCATCTGATGTTGTTCTCTAGAGACTCAATCTTGTCCAGCATAGTTTCCCCCCCAATTTGTAATGAATGAATCTCATTACGATTGACCTCTACTTCCTTGTTTAGAGCATCAACTGAGGCCTCCATCACACACATTCTCTCTGTGATTGCTGAGATTTTTACCTCTAGTGCTTCACAAGTTTCTTGTATTTTTGCCTGATTTTTTTCTGAGATGGCAAACTTACTCTTGATCTCTAAGGATAGCCCCTCTAACATATTCATCAACTCCGTTTGGTTAGAATTATTCAAAATCAAAGGGTCCCCAGGAACCGTTTGTGTGGAAGCCTGGCTGGTCTTATCAGGAGGGTTGACATGGTCACTATCGCAATCCCCTAACACCTGAAACCAATTTCCGCTAGGCAGTTTCAAATGAGCTGCCCGTGCAACAGAAACACTATCAATTCTAGGGTCCATTTCTACTTCCACATCCTTATCAGGGGATCTCACAGCTTGATATAATTTCAACTGGAATGAGCCAGTCTGATGAATTTTGGCATGTACTTTAAAATACAATATAAGATATGGGGTTATCCTCACCAGGGACACTTTCTTTTGCTGCGGCACAGAAGGTGTTGGAAGGGGTAATTGGGGGTCATGAGGTAACTTCCCCCTTGCCTTCCTACCAGATTTTTTGGGCACAGTTCTACCAAAAACAGGAGCTGGTGGAACAGTAATGAAATTAGCTAATGGTCCTGGAAAACTAAAGCTTTTATTTCTTAGGGTGTACCTACTAGGGACCTACACCCCCTTCACGTCAGCTCCACTGCCTAGGCTCTCAATTTGTGGCAATAGAACCATGGTATCAGTTTTGGAGTCGATATTGGCAGTGCTTAAGGCTAGGCTGGGTGAGTCCAATAGCTCCCCCTGACTCACTTGCTTGTTTTTCCCTCCCCCTCTCTTCAGAGGAGTCTGTTGTGATGAATGCCCAGAGCCTGCTTCACTACAAATCGGTTCTTTGAGACTTCTAGTGATTATGAGCAGGGCAGAGAAGAAAACTACAGCTGAATATCTGGACTGTAGGTTAATATAAATCAATGATTATGAGGGACACAGCAAAATTCCCTTTGAGCGAGTCTCATCCCCCTCGAGGCCACCAGCACTTAATTTGACAAAACAGGGCACCCAGCAGAAGCTGGAGTAGCCAGGAACTAATTGTTTGCGGCAGCCCACCTCTCCTTGTGGATGCAGTCTGCAGCATGGAGCAGCCGACCCCCGATAGAACATGGGGCCGGCCAGTATGTGCTCCCAGCCAGTCTTTGAGGCTGCCACAAGCTGTTCCCATAAAACAGAGCTAAGAAAAAAACTAAGTAAAATTGAAAAAGCAGCTTAAAGAGCCACCACACCGCCCCTCTCCCAGAAGCATGGCAAACTCACCAGTCCCCCGTGGCTACCCCAAGGGGGTCTTGGGAGGCAGCTAAGCGCAGCGAGGTCTGCCTCCTGGGATGTTTGGGGAACTGGTGCGGCTCAGGCGTCAGCTCCACCCCTTTTGGGCTGATTGGGCTGTTTGGGCTATTCTATAGCCCAAAGGTTATTTACTTTGCCATTTGTTGCTACCAGCCACCATTTTGTGGTATTCCAGGTGGCTGGTAGCAGGCTGGAAAGATTTTTCTGGGTAGAGGGCTGGAGGATTTATTATAGTGAGTTCTGATTTCTTTTGTTTCGGGTATTAGTTCAAAGGTAGCTAGCAAGTGCTTTATGTCAGTGGTGAGGAGGTGCACGTGACTTCCCACTCTGCCGACGAGATCACGGCCGCGCCCCAGATGTTGGCAGTGGTGGGCCGGCATGAAATCCTGTTACCTGGAGTGCTTGATGAAGCATGAGTGGGCATGGCGCGCCATGCGCACCAGAACGAAAGCGGGGTTGCTGCTGCTATGGCAGCCGGCCTCCTGGAGGGCAGCAGAGAGAGAAATAAGGTAGGAGAGCGCAGGCGGGGGAGGGGAGATTGATGTGGGGACACCGGCACAAGCAAGGGAGACAGGCGCGCTTGCCTCCCAGCTGCATAGAACATGCTGACCAATTGCCCCCCGGCCCCTGTGACTATGAGTCGGGGGCGGGAGCCCGGCAGGTGCGTGAAGCAGCAAGTTAGGTGGAAGCTCAACACGTAAAAGTAGGAGGCAGGGTGAGCCCCCACGTGGTGCAGTCCCGCGGAGAGTAGGAAGAGCGCGACCACATCCTCCCCAGCACGAAAGGGCTGAGGAACAAGGCCCCCCCCTTCAAAGAGATTAGGGGTGAGCGGAATTTTCGTAATCGCGTTACGCAAATCTTCTTGAAACGGTAAAACGGTAAAAAATCTCCACGAACACGCAGAAATTTCGCGTGCTCGGGGGGAAATATCTCGCGAACACGCATTTTGAAAACGCGAACTAGCAAAAAGGCGGAAGGGTAAGACAATAAATGGGCACAGGTGGATATCGAGGCACAGTGGGGGGTAGTGCTGGCTAGTCCAAGAGATGGAGGCAGGCTGATTCGCTATGTGCGAAGCCCTTGAGAAGGTGGAAGCAGCCTGGGCACGGGCGAAACAAATATATGCAGGGGAGGGTTTAGATGCTAGGCGAGATACTAGGACCACTGGCCCGGTTGGGGGAGCAGTGGTTGTGCACCAGCTAGGGGGGCTTAGAGATGACATTGGGAAATAGGCGTATAATTTGAGCAGGCTTGCAAGCCCCCGTTAAGGTATTTAGGGAGGGGGTATGTTTCTCCACACGGTATGCCGGGAAAGGGACATAGCCAGATACAGGTAGGGACCAGCACACCGGGCCATATATTTGCGGCCGGTTCACTTCCGCAGCTTTCCCAACACGGGAGGGCACGGTACAGCTCCAGTGGTGAAGAAAAGGCTGGGCCCAGTACGGCCAGGCTGGAGCATCAGGGGCCCATAAGATCACTGCCCCACGTAGGACCCGTACGGCTTCAGGCGGTGCACCAGGTCAAGGGGGACGGTACTACCCCTGGTGGAAATCATTGTGGAAAGCAGCTTTTAGGGTATGGTAGGGCTGGTAGGTGGTGGACCACAAAATCACTGCCCCACGTAGGCTCCGTACGGCTTCGGCGGTACACCAGGAAAAGGGGGACGGTACTACCCCTGGTGGAAATCAACTTGGAAAGCAGTTTCTAGGGGTGGACCACAAGATCACTGCCTCACGTAGGCCCGGTACAGCTTCAGCGGTGCATCAGGCCAAGGGGGACGGTGCTCATCTTAGCAAAAACCGACTCAGACGGCAGTTTTTAGGGTAGGGTATGGCTGGAAGGTTGTGGACCACAAGTTCACTGCCACACGTAGGCCCCGTACGGCTTTGGCGGTGCACCAGGCAAAGTGGGATAGTACTCCCTCGGATGGCAATTGTCTCAGAAATACAGATAAAGGTGAGGCGCTTTGGAGGGAGCTCTGGCACAAAGAGTAGGTGTTGTGCCATTTTTGGTCACAGGTTCAAAGGATAAGAGTTTGTTTCCTGTTGATGCTGTTGAAGTACTTTGAGGATATGCAGTTAAGCATGGGGTAGGCAGAAGAGGTTGCCGAGCCATGGGGGCGGACGCATAGATTGTCCCAACTCGACCTTCGAGGGAGGGTTTGTCGAGGATAATTTTCAGGAGGAATTGAAGGGGGGTGAGAGGGGTAGGGGATCTTACTAATTGGTTCATGACATTTTTCCAGGTAAATTCAGCTGGCATGTGGTCAGGGAGCAATTTCTAATACACCTAGTAATTTGGTCCTTTAAATAATTTGGAGAGGGGAGGTATACTACCATAAACGTCGTCAATGACCAGGGGGATAAGGGAAACTGCGCACGAGAAGGCAGGGGATTCTCCAGAATGGATGAGTCGGAGTTGGTTTTCCAACCGAGGGTATTCAGCAGGGGGCAGCTGGGGGATGTATTGCATGGGAGGAAGAGGCCTGTTTTGCTTAATTTTCAAAGTTGAATGTCGTAAAGGGCAGATCATTTTGAGATAACAAGCCACTGGGAAAAATGTTGTGATTGTGGGGTGGCCCGTTTCCACAGGTGTCTGGATATTTTGGGGCGTTACGGTGGGTCTTTTTTTTTCTGTGTGGCTTCTGAGCCATTATGACAGATTCAGTGCCCAGTGAGGCCTAGTCAACATGGTGTTACAGCCGACACGATTGGGGTCAGTGGTGATTTGAGTTCAAGGGAGCACAAGAGCAAACAGCTGGACACGTTTTGGGGCTGAAATCTTAGGACATTGAGATCTATCCTGTGGCTACGGAGGCCTGGTTATGGTGGTGATAAAGCTTTGATGGGCATTGGGTGCCAGAGCAGACAGCTGGACCCAGGTTAGGAGCTGTCAATACAGGCCGGTGAGATGGAGCCGGAGGCAATGACGGCCTGGTTATTAATGGTAATACATGAAAGACAAGTGGCCCAGTACGGCACTGTGATATGCCCGATGAGCTTTGGGGTACCATTGGCAATGTAAAAGGTACATGGCCCAGAATGAACATAGATAGCACAGGCTTGAGGAGCTTGGAGTTGACCTTTGCTCTAGCATTGGCAACCTAAAAGATACTTGGCCCAGAACCCCCATAGCACAGGCGTTAGGAGCTCGGAGTTGACCTTTGGTGTGCATTGGGCACCAGAGCAGACAGCTGGGCCCAGGTCAGGGGCTGTCAATACAGGCCGGTGAGATGGAGCCTGAGGCCATGGTGGCCTGGTTACTAATGGAGATAAGAGCGAACAGGTTTAGTTCCATTGGCAACATAAAAGACAAGTGATCCAGTACGGCACTGGCACATGACCCACAGAGTTGAACTTTGCGGTAGCATTGGCAACCTAAAAGATACAGGGCCCAGAACAGCCATAGCACAGGCTTGAGGAGCTTGGAGTGGACCTTTGCGGTAGCATTGGCAACTTTATCGTTACGTGACCCGGAACAGCGTTAGCACTGGTTCCAAGGGCTGCAAGAGGTTGCTGAGCAGGCTTGAGGAGCTCAGAGTGGACCTTTGGGGAACCATTAGCAACACAACAGACAGGTGGCTCAGAATGGCAATAACACATGCTGGAGAAGTTTGTGTCTATGATTTAAGGTACCCCTGGCAACATATAAGTCAAGTAGCCCAGAACTGCACTGGCATTCAGGAGTAGAGCACATGGTATAGTGGTAGATAACAGGGGCTATGTGTACCTTTTAATCACCAATGATACTGGGGCCATGGAGGCACGGCTGGTTGAGAGTGATTGGAGCTGACAAGGATCTTACGCAGTGCCAGAGGAGGCTTGACAGTTATGGGAGGTATGGGTGAACCTGGAGAATAGTTCACAGCATGGAAGACGCCTTGAGCAGCACAGCACACTCTTTCATGGGGTAAGACATTGAGGTCTGAGACCATGGAGGTCCCGAGTACGGGAAGGGATTGGAGAGGATAAGCTTGGTTCCACTGGCTGTCAGAGAAGGCTAGACAGTGCTGGGAGCTCAGGGGCACACTCAGAGAACTTTTGGAAACAAGGAAAGCAGCTGGACCCAGTACGGTGTTGCCACTCATGGGCATTGTAATTGATACCGTGGCCAAAGGGGGCATACTTAGCAAGGGGATGGTTCTACAGAGCTTCCAGAAGGGGCAGGACAGTGTTTTCGACTGCTAGGGTCTGTCCCACGAGCCTGTTACCAAAAGGGTGGACAGTGGGCCCCTGTACGGTGCCGAATTAGTTGCTGAGCTGGTATGCACAGGTCGAGTTTCGAGGGCATGTTATCAGTGCATAAGGCGACGGGGGAGGGCTAGGACATCGATGAGGTTTTTTCCTGGCTCACAGTTGGGTGAGTTCCGGTAAGATGTACACGGTTCCCAGGATTGCAGTGCTGTCCTGCTTAGCAGGGATCAAGGGAGACGTAAAGACCAGAGTGAGGATTGAAGTAGGGCACAGGGGATTTGGCATCCGTTGGAACAGGGATAGTCACTAGTAGGAAGGACAGCGGAAAGGTCCACAGCCGAGGGTAGTTTTTAGGCAGGGTTATTCCCCGGTGGCAGACACGTGGGGTACAGGTTTTACGGTGTTGGGGTGGAGGTTTCTAGGAGTGGGACCCCCCTTTAATGACGACAGTGACTGGGGAATAGGTACAGAGGTTATTCAATCAGATGCTCGTATGTTGCTCTGGAGACCAATATACCTGTTGTTCTTGTCCCGCCCATCTGGGAGGTTTTAGGGAGATATTTTTTAGGATATGAATTGGCATGGTAGAGGGTTTAGTTTAGGGGAATGCCGCCCTAGGACAGCATGCATTCAAAGTTTATAAGGGTGCAACAGATCTGAGGGGTCTTGGAAGGGCTGTAGGGCATAGGTATCTATTTTTATGTTGCCCAGGGATTTGTGGCACTTCCCTGTGAGAAGGGTGGCACAAGGCAGAGGCCTGTTATGTCACAATTGGGGGCGAAGGGGTGACTTTTCCAACTCAAAGTCTTGGGAGGCTTGCCATGGGGTCAGTGCATTGTGGGCATGAGGTTTTTGGGAAGTAGGACATGTAATGTGGTTAGCAATGTGTACAGGTGGGGGAGGAAGGGTGCTCAGATATTTGGTTTTGGAAATGTTAATGTTGTTTTTCAGGTTCAGCTTTAGAGGAAGGTCACCGGTGTATCGGTGTTGATACTGGAGGATTCTTTGTTCATATGGGAAGACCAACAAGGGAAAGAGGCAAACTCTGGGTCTCTGGGGATCCGCTCTGTACCGTAGCATATGGGGTCGTATAGGAGAAGGGGGCCTGGAGGGAGTGGCTGCTACCCTCTTAAGATAGGCTGGTTGGGGGGGAGGGGGTTGCAGTTGGAGTTTCGCCATTGGGGTGTGGCATGGGGGTCGTACGCAGGGAGGCAATAGGAAGGCATGGAAAGGGTCCATGGTGTAAGGACGTTTTTTCACGAAGTTCAAGCAGCTGGCTTTGTCTTATGACTCAGAGGTGTTTGTGGGGGATTCTCTGGGGTTTCCTTTTTCTCGTGGGTTGGTTTTGTCAGGGGCGGTTTTCCCTTGTGGAGGCTCTGTTGGGGCCTAGGTTTGGGGGCAGAAAAAGAGGTTGTGCCCCCCCTTTTTCTGGGTGGCGTTGGCTGTCAAGTTGGCATGTTTTAGCCAAGTTTATTCGTTATTGAGAGAGGCAATCCAAGCTGAAAGAGAATGGGTAGACAAGTTCACGAGGTAGGATCTTTAAGGTGCTTTAGGAAGTTAGGTTAGTGACAGGTTAATAGTCATAAAGGGTAAGGTTGAAAGGTCAAAGGGTAAAGTTTAAATGTCAAAGTTCGAAGGCAAAGTTTAGAAGGTCACTGTAGGGGTGAAAGGGTAAAGTTCAAAAGTTAAAAGGTCACAGTAGGGGGTACTGAATTGCAGGTTTTAAATGTTGTGTTGGGGAACCTTAGGGGTGGGGGTAGCGTAGCTTAGGTAACAGCTTGTATAGTGAGGTTGTAGTTTTGTAAGGCATCAGGCCAAGGGCCTATTAATTGTGATAAGTACCAGTTTCAATAAACGCGGCATTTTACACACTATTTCGGTGTCAGTGGTCTGTGCTGCTCCCCATATTCGCCAAGGGGGTCTTGATGGGGCAGCCGGGCACAGCGAGGTCTGCCTCCCAGGATGTTTGGGGGACGGGAGCGGCTCAGGCGTCGGTTCCGCCCCTTTTGGGCTGATTGGGTTGTTTGAGCTATTTTATAGCCCAAAGGTTATTTACTTCGACATTTGCTGCTACCAGCCACCATTTTGTGGTATTCTCGGTGGCTGGTAGCAGACAGGACAGATTTTTCCCCGCCCTCCCACCCTTTTTCAGATCTTTTGGGGAATTAATTTACCTACTAGCAATCTGGGGTTTTTGGGATTAGCTTTGCATTGGAACAGGTGTACAGTGTATATATGTGATTGTGTTAGGTTTGTTGCTTGAAACAGGTGCATGGGTGGTTGGCTGTCAAGTTGGCATGTTTTAGCCAAGTTTATTCGTTATTGACAGAGGCATTCCAGGCTGAAAGGGAACGGGTAGGCAAGTTCACGAGGTAGGATCTTTAAGCTGCTTTAGGAAGTTAGGTTAGTGACAGGTTAATAGTCGTAAAGGTTCAGGTTGAAAGGTCAAAGGTGAAAGGGTAAAGTTCAAAGGTCAAAGTTTGAAGGCAAAGCTTAAAAGGTCACTGTAGGGGTGAACAGGTAAACAGGTAAAGTTCATAAGATAAAAGGTCATAGAAGAGGTTACTCAATTGCAGGTTTTAAACGTTGTGTGGGGGAACCTTAGGGGTGGTGGTATTTTAATTGTGATGTGCACCTGTTTCAATAAAAGCGGCCTTTTACACACTATTTCGGTGTCAGTGGTCTGTGCTGCTCTCCATATTCCCCAAACCCATCAGGCAGGGACAAGCAGGCAGCGGACGGAAGCAGGCATCTCGATCAGCCAGCCACGGAGATGGAAGACTCTTCCTGGGCTGGCAAGTACAAGAAACGGGCACCAAAGATCTGTAAAATGATAAGAGGATGTAAGGTCACCCACGCAGTTTTTCTCTGATATGTAGAACTCCAAGGCTCAGGGAAAACTAACTGCGTTTTCCAGAGGAGCGTTGGAATGAGTTTGCAGCAGGTCTAACCTGTCACCATGTTCCCGCCTTGGCTTGAGAAATCTTTACCAACGGTTTCTGTTGTCCCCCCACCTGCATTATTTCTAATAATATATGCTAACACAGTTCTGGTTTACAGTGGATAGATCAATAAAACATCACATTACCTGGCTGTGAAATATATTTTGAGGAATTAATTCCAAAATGAGAGAATTCTTTTACGAACAATATTTTAGAATTTTGAAAATGCAAAATTGTCTTAACTCTGCACCTCTTTCCCACCTTTCATTGCCTCTTCAGAAGGCATGTGATACAAGAGATCAGACTGAACAAAAACCTTCTTTGATAAGTAGGACCTTTACAAACAGCCTGCTCTGTCCTGAGTAAAATGAAGATTTGGTTTCTGCCCAATAAACATGCAGCTTACTTGGAAAGCGCTCTGAACAGTTAGTACTAAACAATAGGCTGGGCTGTGGGATTTCCACTGCAAATCCGAGAGACAAAGTCTCAACATCTACAATTCCTGTATTTCAGAAGACAAATAAAAGGTTTTTAAAAATCCTCTGTGGATGCAGGGTCGGACTGGGTACCAAAGGCAGTCTACCAAATGTTGTCAAAGCAGTCCCTATACTGAATGTAGCAAGCAAGTGCAGCAAGTGAGCCGGACCACTGCAAGGGGGCTCAAGGAGTTGTACTATAAAAAAAAGTTTGAAATAAATTGCACATATACTGCATTTTATAACACGTTGTTTGAGCCATGTCCAATCACTGAATGGATGGTGAAGATTGTAGACAAGACTGCAGGGCTCAATGAATGAATTGTTGGATGGTGAGGTTTGGGTGAAGTAATCCAAGAATTCATGATGATGAATTAATACTTTAATGTACATTGAGCAAATGCACTGATCAAGGGTGGAAGCTTTTGTTTCATTTTTAGGTTCCACTTAAAAACACCATAACTTTCCAAACACTATTACCACCAATCCTTATGAAACATATATAGCCTGGATGTATTTAACACAGTACACTGATTAAGCACCTCTATTAATTAAACACAGAGCATTGAGCTTTGAACTGAAATGGGAGAAAAATAGATAATTTTGTAGTGGCTGAATTGCATAAACATGTTGTATCAATCACAACTTCAACTTGCCCACATTGTGGGTTCCTAAGCACTTAATTTTTGTTCATAGGACCTAATTTTCCATCATCATCACATGAGAGCATCTTGAAGTACATCATCTTGGTGTGTGCAGTGCACAAAAGAAAAATACTATAATGGTTCTCCACCTGTAGTAGCACCATAGGCCATGTATAGGAGCTTTCCTCTTGGTTCCTGGTTCATCAATGGTATCGTCGTCAGGGCGGTGTAGCAAATCCCACTCAATGCAATGGCATAATTTAATATATTAAACTGAAATGTGGTCCTGGGTTAAACAGATGAAGGTCCAGTATTTTTTACCCAGGCAAGAGGTAAGCAGGTCAGCACAGTAGGACAGGAGTCCTTCGGGCAGCAGTTCAGCAGAGTGCCAGTCCTTTCAGGAGCACAGCAGTCCTTCTTCCTGATAGAGTATCCACATGTTTAGAAGTGTACCTAAGAGGTGGGATCTGAGGTGCAATATTTATTCCATGTGCCCTTCCTCTGGAAGGCGGGAGAAGCTTCTAGAAATGTCAAGTACCCAGACTTCCTGCCTTCTGTGCTCTAGCTCCAGACTAACTAGAGTGGGTATGCAGTCCTTTGTGTGGAGAAGGGCTGGGATGACCTTGCTTGGCAATTCGGGCTGAACTGTTCCCACAAGGAACAGGGTCAAGACTAATTTGCATATGGCTGGGTCCAAACTGGGGTGGTGTGGTGAGCCAAAGAATGATGGATTAAACCTAGATCCTTGTGACTGGGGGTGAATGTTTGCATTGTCCAGCATTCCATCGATCAATTGTTTCTTTTGCGTAGGTCCACTAGTAGCATTCCATTTACAGGTATTTTGCATAGGTAGTGGCACTTTACTAGGGACATAAAAGTAAATTAAATATACCAATTGGGTATAAGCCAACCAATGTTACCATGTTTTAAGGAGTAAGCACATGCACTTTAGCTCCAATTAGAAGTGGTAAAATGCCCAGATTTCTTAGGCCAGCAAAAATGAGATCAGTGAAATAAAGGGGAGAGGTTTTCAGGAAAGAATATTCCCAGGCTGATAGGTCTAACATCTCTGGTGTATGGTACCAAGGTTTTCGGAACCTGTACTTAAAGTGGACTGTAACATCCATTGTGCTATCCACATCAGTAGCAATGCAAACATGACCAGGTGTAGCCTGTGTAGGTAAGAGCAGTGGTGCAGGGTGACGTGGGAGTGGGGATTCCACATATGACGATGAGGGAAACATAAATTTTAAAAAAAAGAAGACCATGGCCTTTTTTCCTCGTCATCATATGCCAAACCCCTTAACCCCAACGGTCTTACCTGCATGGGCCAAGCCTGACAATGACTGCTTGCTTGCCATGAGTAGCCTTTCTGTGTAGTTTTTAACTACAAATTCAACCTGAAAAAATAAACCCTTTTTGTAGGCCTAAACCTTCCTGTTAAATATTAGTGTCATCCCGAAGAAGACCTTTATTTTTTTTTTCTTCCACTTTTTATATAGTAAAAACTCGACCTGAAAGTAATGGAGCACTGAACATGAGCATAAGTTACATTGTACGGGTCACATTTTTTTTTTTCAGGCACAGGAAGATTAAATGATTGGCACAAAATCACAGGACGTTGAGCTGACACTAAAACCTGAATCTGGTTTCTGAGCTCTGCAGTTATGGCTGTAACATCACATTCCCTCCCTTTAAGACCTTACTTCCCATAAATGCAGGGTGCAGGGAATTCACAAGTAGGACATGTAAAAAGTTTAATGTAAACATTTTGAGTGCATTTTCACTATAGTAGTTTTGGCTGTTTCATAGCAGTTTTAAATGTTTTATTGGAATACAGAGGAATGCAGTTTTAAATACTAATCCTGTATCTCCAGAATAGGTCTAGCTAGAAAAATAGTAATATATATTTATGAATTATTAGTTATTAAAATCCACTACAGCTGTAAAGTTGGATTTGTCCTAAATGCTATTGAAAAGCAACTGTTAAAAAGTCGCCTTTGCCCTGTCTGAAGCCCCTGGAAGCAAAATCTGCACTTTGGTATCCCACTTTGCATTTAAATAGGTATGAACTTGCCCCAGGAGCAAAACAATAGGCCGATCTAAATGGGCAGGAATTACTCCTCTGAACCTGACAGAATATGCAAGAGGGGCTGGGAGGATCATTTATGACATGTTACATCCTGCTTGACAGATATGCTGTGGCATCTCATATGCCATTTAGGACACAGTTGAAAGACCCCCCCTGTTATAGGCAAATGTTAGCTGACACTTGTGAGGGGCCCTTCTGTTGTATCTCCAGCCATGTAGGCCTAAATAATAGTGGGCTTCTTTTGTCTTTACTGTGACACAGCGTGTTTGACCACTGTGCTGGATTTACATATAACATTTGGGGCACATTTCAAAGGAGGGAAGATCAGAAGAGGACTGAACTTGACGTCTGAGTGTCAGGAGCTGAATCTGTTGCACCTACATTGCAGGCAAAGGAAACGAATACCGTAGTACATTTCCCAGAAGGCTTTTTGGGAGGGTCCTGACTGATATAATCACGTACAGCGCAAGGAGCGTCATACGTGATTCTGGCAGTGAAGTTTTGCTGTTTGCTTCAGAGCGGCCGCTCTGAAGTTCCTTAATCATGTGCCCCCTCCTTGGATTTTTTCTGTTTCCTCCGTTGAGGTGCGGAAAAGATTTGTGGCTTGCTTCGGCTCTTTCGGAGTCGTGGCCGAGTTCCGCTCGGCTGAGCGAGAACGCCTTTCTTGGTTTTTCTGGTTGTTGTTTCTGGCAGGCTCTGCGGGGCCATTCGATACGTTCCGCTCGGTCGAGCGTGATCGATTTATTTCCGGCGAATTCCCCCCCACTTGCGGCTGCGGTGGGAACGCTGAGAGACGTTGGTCTCTATCTACCACCATCCTCATATCTTTCCTGAACCGCGGCTGCGGTAAGAAAAGTGTTCTCCATCAGAGGCGGCCGGCTGTACTTTTCTGGGTTACAACAAAAGGGTTCACCCAATATCGTCACTGGGACCTGGGTATGTATGTTGCTGAGAAAGAGGGGTCCCAGTAATGACACAAAAAGTTATTTACAAAACATCGAGATAAATCAAATATGAAGACAAAAAGGTCAATCTGCTAGCATTGTTTTTAATTACAATGAAGCTAAGCCAATTATTAGGGCAAACATTCTTGATGCAACACTTGAAAATTTAATATAGTGCCCTGGAAAAGGAAGAGGGGAAGTGTGCAGTGAGTGTAGGAAGGGGTAAGTGACATAAAAACAAAGCCACAAGGCCACACAATAATGGATTGACATATACACTGATTCAGATTATCACCGACCGTAAGTTCAAATGTAATACTCCAAAGTTACATGCTTCATGATTATACTTAATAACATAATTATTGGAATGAAGCTGAAAACACAAGAAAAAGTCAACGTTTTGACCCCTTTTATAAAGGCAGGCTTGAATTGATCCCTTGCATTGGGGTCTTCATCAGGACGGGAGACAGGGACACAGACCGGGGATGCTTGTTTTCAAGGGCGAAGAAGCAACTATCACTCCCACAAGACAGGCTAGATAGAGCCTGGACTTCAAGACCAACCTCTGGTGTCAAACATGAGAAATGGATGAATGGGTAATTAAAATAGAAGAAAGGCGTCCTTAATGAGCACCTGTCTTAATTCCCAAAAGGATTCTCGCTAGGTCAGGAACACCACCATCCGTGTGATTCGAAATTGGCCCTCCGAGTCACATCAATGTGTGAATCGGGCAACCGAAGGTCTCGGTTACAAGTTATTATTCAATCCGGCACCTGATGCATGAAGAATTGATCAGAGTACAAACAGCAGCAGCGTGTGTTTTCAGCTTCATTCCAATAATTATGTTATTAAGTATAATCATGAAGCATGTTACTTTGGAGTATTACATTTGAACTTATGGTCGGTGATAATCTGAATTAGTGTATATGTCAATCCATTATTGTGTGGCCTTGTGGTTTTGTTTTTATGTCACTTACCCCTTCCTACACTCACTGCACACTTCCCCTCTTCCTTTTCCAGGGCACTATATTAAATTTTCAAGTGTTGCATCAAGAATGTTTGCCCTAATAATTGGCTTAGCTTCATTGTAATTAAAAACAATGCTAGCAGACTGTACTTTTCTGGGAACATCTACTCTATTGGAACTTCCAGCGTAAGCATTTGAAAGACCGGTATGCTCCCTTGTCGGCTGGAGTCCTTTACCGGCTTAGAGACCCTTAGCTATCCTTTTCTGATTATTCCAGAATAACTAAACTATATTGCTGAGTCAAGCTGGTTATTTTTGGAGTCCTGAGTTTATATTTTCCTTTGAGTTTATTTGAATCCTTCAGGAAACAGAAATCTGAAAACATTTGGAAATACGTAATGACTTGTACTTGAGTGATGAGATTCCTTTCCTGGTGCTGGAGTTGGCATATCATTTGGGATAAAGGGTGTGTGACAGATGGTATGTATGGAGAACAGAAGTGTTCATTTTCAGCTAGAGTATGTTGGCTTATGTGTAATATATGTTGTGTATAAAGGTGTGAATACCTTCCCTACAGAAAGAGAATTATCTTACCAAAGAGAAAGGAGGGGTTCACCTCAGGGACTATCCTTGTTTAGGGTATGTTTCTCTAGTGAGAATTATATGAGAGTAGTCAGAGAGAGAGAGATATGTATTAATCCTTTGTTTATTTTCGTTACAGGTTTTCCCTTTTCCACTGCTGTCCCTACCCTAACCCTATCCCTTGCTTGATTGCCTTTATGCTCTGCATATATTATAGTCAGAGTGTGGGGACGTCAGGAGGTGATCCCCTTTTGAGCATCGCACTGATCCTGAGGGATTTTGTGACACTGAGACCTGAGATGAGCCCAGTAAACAGGACCTGCTCTCTCTCTTGTACCCAGCATAAAGATGTGGACTCCAAGGGTCATGAGACTGGCCTCCTGTGAAAGCTACAGGAACACAATGAGCTACAAGAGGCCTTTCCTGCAACTGCCCAGCTGACCAGTGGCAACTGAACCTAGACTGGAGCCTCCTGTTGGCCTCTGCCTGCCAGCCCTAAAATGATATGATACTCAAATGGTCTATTATCTGGTCAGTAAGACCATTGTAGATGGTTCAGAAAATTAATCTCTGACATGAAAGTAAAATTTCATGTGTGGGTTGCAATGGATATTTTACACCACCCACATATATAGCAAAAATATATGTCTGCTAAAATATCTGTACTCTGACTGAGCTGCAGTTTAACTACATTGCATTAACACATTGAAAGGGAAAAACCTTTGGCATGTAGGGAATACCTATGCTATGAGTGTTTCCTCACAGTGGAATGCAATCAAAAACCTATTTCACTGTGTAGGCTTTGCTAGATATGATTAACATTGTTATTTCCTACCTGTGCTTGGGAAAATGATAGAAAAGTGCTCTGAGGGTATTTCGGATTTATTGTTATTAACAGATATTTTATAACTTAGGGGGAAAGTAGCTTTGTAAAATGTAATTTGTGCTCCCGATTGAAAACTGACCTGAAACCAGTTTTGTGATTCACATGTGGAATACACATCCTTGACTGGGAGAGTTAACAACTTTGACTCGTAGAAAAATAGCTTGCCTCTGAGCTGAGGAATAGCAGATACATGTTAACCTTTGCCCACTTATCAGGGATTTGTATCTAGGAGTGAACAGGAACCATAGCCAGACAAAGGGCACCTCTTTTGACTTGGCAATAGCATAAACTGCTTCTTCTATTATTCCCAGGTTAATCCTAGGCAGCCAGGCTCCAATTACAGAAAGTGAGAGAATCAGTTTTGACCCTGCCATTTGGGAGGTGTTCTCAGTATAAAGAAGGGATATCTTTACTCGTAATGCGTGTCCCCAAAAGTGACAGGTCTGTGTGTGTCACCAAAAGTGACAGGTCTTTGTCCCCAAAAGTGACAGGTCTGTGTGTGTCACCAAAAGTGAAAGGTCTGTGTGTGTCACCAAAAGTGACAGGGTGTTTCTGTCCTTAAAAGTGACAGATGGTGAGCAAAAACTTTGGTGACACGAGAAATGTGTGGCAGCCATAACTTGAGCTGAGCTGTGTGGGGATGTGGCTTTGGGGTTGTGTCAGAGCATGAGCCATTGTTAAATGTTATATTAGCCTAACAGGGCATTTAGGTTATACAAAGAGAAATTTGTGCGCAAAAAGTGCCTTCATGTACGAGGGGGGATGTCTGGGTATGTTTAAATGTTTGCAGAGCAAAGCTGAAAAGAGGGAAAAACAATAATCAACCAGTCCCCGCCTTGCCAGGAGAAGGAGTCCCAAGAACAGTTGATTACACAACCCTCCACTCAGCAAACAATAGGTTTAACAGCTGTCATAATACTAAGAGTGTATGTAACAAACAAAGCCCTGATTAGAAAGCCCTGGTAAATCGGCATGTCCCTAAACTTCCGAGGGGGTTTATCTTCCCAGGAGATTGAGTCACAAACACATCTGGTTACGCAGGTCTTCACAATATAGACAGTAGGTTTAATTACCAGATGTTAAAGGGATCTATCCAGCAGAAGCTGTACATTGGTCAGAAAATGTTCCCACCCAAGGCCCCCACTACATGGTTCTAAACCCCACCTCCATAAAGAGTGTTGACCTAATTAGCAGGCCAGGACAGGTATAAAAGCATACTCTGGGGGTCAGCAGAAATAGCTGTTCAAAAACCCCTTGTGGAACGACATACGTGGATTGTTTTGCTGCACAGGCCCAACTCAGGAGTTTCAAAGAATAATGGATCAGAACAACTTATCACAGATTGATGCAGCATGCTACACATTTATGGATGTAAGTAAAATAGGGGGACTGGCGCAATGTTGCATGTTTAAGGTTTTATTTAAAAGTGTTGGGGACAATGCATTTCAGGTGTAGAAGGTTGCATTTTAAAAGGGTACCTAGCGCCATGTAGGACTGTGTTCATAATGTTTTAAATAATGGGGGTTGGGGGCTGTTGTCTAATGTGAACAAGGTAGGATTTGTAAAGGGATGGTTGTCATTTTATGTTTTTTAAAAGGCGATAAGCGCAAGGGGAACTGTATGTAATGTGAATAAAGGTTGCTTTTGGTTGTGGCGCAGGCTTCTAACCTTAAGATTATGCAGGTCATAGAAACATTTTATCATGTGGGGGGTCTGTTTAATGGGGGTACTGCTAGAGGGTGTAAATGCGTGCAACTTAAGTTTTAAAGGTTTTTAAAGGTTTGGGTTGGTATATGAATTGAATAATGGTGTTGTTGATGCATTGTGTTTAAAGCTATGTGTGTAGGCATTTAATGGTAATAGGGGTGGTGCTGTTGTACTGGCGCAGAGGTTGCAGGGTGTGTATTCAAGGTGCATAACGCTACACACCTTAGGAGGGTACTGCAATGTTGTCAGCGCACAATTTATAATATACACTATATACAGTTCAAAATAAATAAGTAATACAGTTGTGTACTCACCCAGTGTCTATGCTGGTGCTGAAACGTCTCTGGAGAAGGTTGAGGCTGCCCCCAGGCTCGCTAATTGTCTAAGGGGATTTGGCTGAAGCTCTAGGGCCCTGTGTGGTCGAGTCCGGTATGGGGACCCAAGGCCAGAACTTACAGGGGCCGTCCTCAGGGTCCGGGAGAGCTTATGGGTCCTGTGTGGTCGAGTCCTGTCTGGTGGTCACAGAACATTTTAAATAAAACCCCCAGGAGCATGATGAGGTCAGAGCTGTGCCCCAGGGTTGTAGGCCGCATACAGAATGTAAATTGTAAATTGTAAATTGTAAATAAATTTGTTAAGCGCGGTTGCTGCCCAACGGGCGTCCAAGCGCTGAATAGTACCAGAGATGGGGCGGAGCGGGAGAGTTAGAGCTCGGAGGATTGGCAAACAGTAAGGTTTTCAGTTTTTTATGGAATTAAAGCAGATTTGGATTGAACCGGAGTGGAAGGGGAAGAGCGTTCCAAAGCTTAGCGGCGTTCAAGGAAAACAACCTACCACCGGTCCTGGCTCTCTTTACCCTGGGAATAACTGCCAGGAAGGCCTCCCTGGAGCGAAGGTTCCTATTTGGGTGGTAGGGGATGACTAGATTGTCATTGATTGCTGGGCCTGTCTTCCAGAAGGCCCGATGCACAATACATAGGGCCTTGAATGCCACTCTCTGCCTCACTGGCAACCAATGCAGGCTTTTTAGTCCAGGTCTGGCTGACTGGGTTCGCGGAATCTGTAGCAGGGTACGGGCTGCGCAGTTTTGTACCACCTGCAACTTCCGAAGAGTCATCTCAGGGGCCCCTACATATAGGGCATTGTTTGAGTCTAGGCGGGACTGGATGAGGCCTTGTACTGCCACCTGTTTGGCTTCCAGTGGTAAGAGCGGAAGGACCTTCCTCAGGGTTCTAAGTAGGCCAAAGCATGTGGCGGACAGCTTAGTGGCCTGGGTGGAGAAGGAGAGCTTTTTGTCCAGCCATACTCCCAGGCTCTTTAGATTTTCCTTCGGGGTAGGGGGAGAGCCCAAGCAGGGGGGCCATAAGGAAGTGAAAGGCACTGGCGAGGCTGGTCCTAGGAGCATGAGCTCTGTTTTTTCTCCGTTTAATTTGAGGGAGGAGTTAGTCATCCACTCCATGACGTCCTCTAAGCATTTCAACAGACCTTCCGGAGATAGCCTGTTGTTCTCTTGTGCCAACGAGACCACTAGCTGAGTATCGTCGGCGTACGATACGATTTTGATACCGTACGGTTCGACGACCCCAGCCAGCGGTCTCATGTAAACATTGAATAGCGCAGGGCTCAAGGAGGAGCCCTGCGGTACTCCGCAGCTTAGTGGTTTGCTGGATGACACTGTGTCACCATCAAAGATCTGAAAAGATCTATTAGACAGGAAGGAGTCGAACCACCTCAGTGCGTCGCCTGATACTCCGATGTTATAGAGACGGTTCAGCAAGGTGGCATAGCTGACCGTATCGAAGGCAGCACTTAGATCAAGGAGGATCACTGCCACTGATCCTTCCTGATCCAGTACCCTACGAGATTCTTCGGTGACCGCTAGCAGGGCAGTTTCGGTACCGTGCTTCGGTCTGAAGCCAGTCTGGGACGTGTGTAATAGGGAGTTATTCTCTAGGAACTGGACCAGCTGAGCGTTTATATATTTCTCCAGAACCTTGCTTGCCCAAGGGGGGAGTGAGATGGGGCGGTAACTGGAGTGGCCGTCTGGATCCAGGTTGGGTTTTTTCAACAGCGCCCGCACCATGGCTTGCTTCCAAGCGGTGGGCGCTGTGCCTGCGGAAATGGAGGAGTTTAGTAGCTCCAAGATTACAGGTAGGGTGGCTTGGCATGCCTGCATCAAGACTTCCGGTGGCGCTGGATCGCGAGGAGAGCCCGATTTAACTTGGCGTGCCACTTTGCCAAGGGTGTCAAGATCAAGAGGAGGGAAGTGCTCAAGAGTTGGCTGGTCTGGGGGGAGAGGGGGTCTTGGGGGAGGTGGGGCAGTTGCGTCAGGGATTGAGGCTACTGTTGGAAAGGTGGAGTAGATTTTCGAGACTTTATTATGAAAGAATTCCGCAAGCTCGTCACACTGGTCCTGAGTTTTGGTCGGGTGGGGGGCAGTGTTGACAGTGGTACATTGTTTTATTATGTGGAAAATTTCTTTGGGCTTGGATTTGGCTTCCAAAATTTTGTCCGAATAGTAGGTTGACTGGGCTGCTCTGACCCCTTCTCTGTAGGCCTTGATTGCCTCTTTGTAGTGTGCCTTTTTTCCAGTTGGAAGTCTAATCGCCAAGCTCTCTCTGGTCTACAGTCAGCTCAGTGCAATTACTAAAGATTGGGTCAAGTAGGTTACCCTTTTCGGGAGTCGGGGCTGTGACCAGCTGTGATAGTTGAAGGGCTCCTAGGTCATCTATTAGTTCCTTAGCGATGTGATCTAAAGGGGAATTGAAATGGAAATTAAGGTCCCCTAAGACCGTATGGTTGGCAGAGGTCAGAATTCTTTTTGCTACGATCTCTGGGAGAGACCTGTGGAACAGTTTTGCTGGCTCAGGGGGCGGTAAATCAATGTGCCGGAGAATGAGCTATTAGCATTAAACTCTATGCTAAATTCTACACTCTCGCACTCAGGAATAGTTTCCACTGTAGTTCGGCAGCGATACTGGTCCTTTAGAATGATTGCCAGACCTCCGCCTCTCCCTTCTGGCCTGTCCAGTCGAAAGATTTGATAGCCAGCGAACAGGGCTGAGACTATATCTGGCTCAGATTGAGCTGTGAGCCTGTGCAGTTGTGTGGGGAGTGTAGGTACCTGCATATTGTTTTTAAAAATAATAAAGCCCTCGGAGGTCTGTGCTATACTCTGGGGTTGTGGGCCAAATGTGCTCATGGGGTGTTGTGGGGCTCAAGGCCCGATGCATTAATAAAGGCCCCAGAGCACGCTGTCCAGTTTCGGTGCTCTGGGGTTTGAGTCCGCAATTTTTTTAAATAGAACCACCTGGAGCCCACTGTGCGCTATGCGTAGCTCCGGGTGGATTATGCAGCAGTGGTATGGCCCCCTGTGGCCTTTGCCTGTTTTGAGGCTCTATGCCTCATTGTTTTGTTATATTGAAGCCCCGGAGCACTCTGCTAAGTTGTCGTGCTCCGGGGATGTTGTGTAGAGTCCGGTACGGTCCGATGGGTTGTGGCTTGTGGCCCCGATTTTTTTAAATGAAGTCCCCGGAGCCCGCTGTGCAATGCAGCACTCTGGGGGCTTTGTACGGGCTCTGATGATAAGCCCCAGAGTCCCCTGTATACCATACATGGCTCCACGGGGAGTATGGCCAGCTGTGTGTGGGGACGGAGGTCCTTGCTTCTTCTTGTAACCCCCGGAGCCCTTCGAGATCCGTGAGGGTTCCGAGGCGAGTTGCGGCATTGTTTGGGGCTCGAGGCCCGTTTTTAATAAAAAAATAAGCCCGAAGAGCCCGCTGCCATGCCTGCCACTCTGGGGGCTTGTGCAGCCATGCTGAGGCTCGAGGCCGTGATTTTAAAAAATGAAGCCTCCGGAGCCCGCTGTACTCCCTGCAGAGCTCCGGGGTTTGTACCGGCTTCGCGTCGGAGTGGGCTTGCGGTCCGTTTTCTAAAAATAAAAGCACCCCAGAGTCCGCTGTGGCCCATGCAAGGCTTTGGGGGCTCATGCTGGGGTCTACTGTAGGGGGGCGCGAGGCCCTGCTTATCAATTAAAAGAACCCCAGAGCACGCGTATGGAAGACGTTGCTCTGGGGCTCATGCGGCAGGATCCGGTGCGAGGTGGTGGGGAGGCTCTGGGCGGCACGAGGGGGGCTCGAGGCATCGTTTTTAAAATTGAAGCTCTCCGGAGCCCACTTACCGATGGCGCTGCTCTGGGGGCAGATGACGACATTTTCAAGGCTCCCACGTGGGTCTTCATGGCGGCATGGAAGCAGGGAGCTTCCTCGTTGTGGCTGCTGTGGTAGACCCCGCCCCTTCTGTGATGTCACTGGGACTCCCCTGACGTTAAAGAAAGGATGGGGCCTACCGCTGCAGCCGCGACAAGGAAGCTCTATGCTAGGGGCTCCTCGTGGCTGTTGTGGCTTTTTCTTTTTCTTTTTAGGCAATTGCAGCCCAAAGGGGGGCTGACAATTAATAAATACATGTTTTTAAAAAGCGTAAAAGAATGGTGGCAGGTCAGCAGGTAGCTTCCGCTCCGCGTATGGCTGGGCATGACCCGCCCCTTCTGTGATGTCACCAGGGACACCCCTGACATCACGGAGGGGCAGGCCCTGCCTTCGCAAACACTTCGATGAAGCTCCCGGCAGGGATTCCTCCAACGTGTCTGTGTCCCAAGGGGGGGAGGTCAATAAATACATTTTTAAAAAAAATTCTTTTCAGCAAAAGGGCCTGTATAGCAACGACCCTGTGGCCTTCAGGATTTTTTTTTACTTTCAAATGGGGCGTATTTATTTAGCGCTGCAACGCCCCTGCTTGTGGGGAATGAATAAAAATACAAATAAATGTATTTTACAGCCACAGGGACCGTTTAGCAGCATCCCTGGGGCTTTTATTTTGTTTTCAAAGGAGTTCATTTTATATAGCTCAAACTCGACCTGAAGTTCTTGGGACCAACTGTTACTGTACACAAGCACACATTCCTTTCAGGTAGGCACGTGTAGATTAAGTGATTTACCCAGAAGCACAGGATATGGAGCAGGGTTGTTTTTTCTTATGCTTTTAAATGTATGCTAAGGCTCTACCAACAGGCATTGTTATTAAAATACATGCTTTTGCTCTCCACACTAGTTAGAGCTTTTTTTTAATGTATGCTTATGCGCTCCCCATAGCAACGCTTTTTAAAATGCATGTTTTTCCTCTACACAGACAGCCCTTTCAAATACACCCCATAATGTGTATATAGTGTAGATCATGCTGCGCATTAATGTATTCGGGTATAGATTATGACGGTACAGAGCAGGAATATCGTCGTAAAAATATCGACTAACCTAAATATCGCTGCAAAAATATCTACAGGAAGAAATATCGATGACAAAAATATCGTCTGACCAGAATATCGACAGACAGGTAAGTAATATCGTTAACATTAATATAGTTGTAATAAATATCGTTTACAAAAACATAGTTTACAATAATATCGTTTTTTAAATAATTATAAGTAATGTAGTGTTTTTAATGAATATTTGTAGTCAAAGTAGTATTTTTAGTAGTATATTATTATTTAATAATGTATTTTCAGTTGACTTTAGTATTAATAGTTCCGTAGCGGGTTGTGGGTTTATAGGGGAGTAGGGTGGGAAGTAATTTAAATATAATGAAATAATACATTAATTAATGTTTTAAATGAATATAAATAGTGTAATAAATAATAGTTAATTAATTTCAATTAGTTAATTGAATAATAATTATGTAATTAATTATGTTAATTTTTTTATTAATTTTAGGTGTGTGTACAGGATTTTTTTAGTGAAAATGTTTTTGGGTAAAGGGGTATTTTTAGGGTTCAGGGTCAGTTTTCAGTTTTTGGTAAAGGGGTATTTTTAGGGTTCAGGGTCAGTTTTCAGTTTTTGGTAAAGGGGTATTTTTAGGGTTCAGGGTCAGTTTTCAGTTTTTGGGTAAAGGGGTATTTTTAGGGTTCAGGGTCAGTTTTCAGTTTTTGTGTAAAGGGGTATTTTTAGGGTTCAGGGTCAGTTTTCAGTTTTTGGGTAAAGGGGTATTTTTAGGGTTCAGGGTCAGTTTTCAGTTTTTGGGTAAAGGGGTATTTTTAGGGTTCAAGGTCAGTTTTGGGTTTTTGGGTAAAGGGGTATTTTAATTATATGTATGTATTATTGTTGTTATATAAAGTAATGTGTAAAATCAATTTATATGTCCACATTTATTAAGTTTATAATTAAAAAGTGTAGTATTTTTTTTGAAATAGTTAAAAAATAAAAGTAATGTAATGTATTTTGTTAATAGTACTTATATTTATTTATTATTTAATGTAATTTTAATTATTTTAAAAAGTCGATATTTTTTACATCTATATTAATTACAACGATATTTTGGAGTCGATATTTATGTACTTACCTGTTTAAGTATAGGGTGTCGATATTTTTGTAAACGATATTTTTACAACGATATTTATGTCAGCTATATTTTTGTAATCGATATTTTAACACCCTACCGATTATGACTGCTTTATTCCTAGGAGATATCCTTTTGTTACTTGCACTTTATAAGTAAAATTATAACCTAGCGCTATGGTTGCAAAGAACAACTTGAGGTTTTTATACTCTGGATATGCACAAATGTTAGGGGTGTACATATGGTGGGGCTTGTGTGTAGGAATGAGGGGTTCTTATTAAAAATTAAATGTCAAGGCAAAGCGTTTTTTCAGTTTTTAATTTATGATTGGCGTTTTCTAAGGTGTATGTAACAAACTGTGATGCAGAGCTTATGATGTATAGTTTTAAACCGCTTTTTTTAATCTAACCCTAAACAGGACATCCCTGTAATAGCCATCACCAACGCAGAAATGCTAGCCCTGCAAGCAGGTATCTGTATTTAGAGTTGCATAGTTCTGTGTAGTTTTTGTACACCAATGTCTCAGAAGCTCTGCTTTTCTAATGGTATTCTCATGTATGTATGCTTTTATAGATTATGACGCCGCTCTACAACTAGATTCTGATGATCTAGAGCTATACTTGGGGGCTCAAGACGTGTCGCAGCGTATTCAGGATAATGTGGTTCTTTCAGGTAAATAAAGAAATTTTAAAAAGAATTGAAAAAATTAAAAAACTGCCAGGGTTCTTGAAACTGATTAAGGCTTAGACTTTGTTAGCCAAAAACCCCCAGGGGCGTACTGTAGGAGGGCTCCTCAGAAGGGACTGCTAAGGCCATGTTTATACCATAAATGTGATTTTTTTTTCTTTGCAGGTTCCTCAGAGTCAAGCACGGTTGCCACCGCATTGCAAGAGGTTGCACAATCATCACAAGAAAGACTGTGAAAGAGGAAAGCTTCAACATCTTGAAAGGAACCGGTGGCAAAGAAAGGAGCTAGGAAAAGACCTCTAAAAGGTGTATTTTTACAAAAGGGTGCAGAAAAAAAAAATCTCTGTGTTTTATTCTAGCAGGTAGAAGGGGTCCGCCGTCGTGTAGTCGGGATTGTATAAAGGGGCCAAAATTATTGTGTGTGGGGGGTTGTCTATGGGTAGTGTAAGCATCTTTATACATGTTCTTTATTTTTCCTAATATATATATTTTTTATCTTACATTCCAGGAGCCGTTCAAAAGAACACTGCTGAAAATACGTGTAAGGACAAGAGATCTGCAAAGCCGTTAAGGGACATAACAACGACGTTTCAGAATGCGGAGCCTGCAGCAAAAGGTGGGAGTAGGCGTGTACACCAGGACAATCTCTGCACATAGTACACGCACATACAACAGAGAACCGGCACTGCTGTGAAATGCCAGATCAAGTCCTCCTCCATTATGTTGAACAATCCTACAGGAATGTCTATTTTACACCGGGAGGGGGACAACCACGAAGACGTTCTTACAAGCCCAGACAACGTTAGGCTGGTCCAGTTTAAAAGCGATGCGGCGTATCTGAACCCTCTCAATGCCTCAAAAGGGAGTCCACTCTCAAACAAATCCCCCCTTAACAAG
Source organism: Lissotriton vulgaris (assembly GCF_964263255.1). NCBI lineage: Eukaryota > Metazoa > Chordata > Amphibia > Caudata > Salamandridae > Lissotriton > Lissotriton vulgaris. The sequence continues at coordinate 661,113,594 of NC_141689.1, forward strand.
AAGCCGAGGGATCAGGAACCCCAACCCGGTCCGTTATACCTCAAGAATATGCCTATGGTCCTAGAGACCCAAACAGAGGCTTTAGACCTCAAGATGAAACCTGTGGCCCTTGAACCCCAAGCTATGCCTCTAGATCTTTCATTAAAAAATAGTGTGACATCTGTGAATGAGCCCTCTATATCCCAGATCTCTAATGAGCCAGCGGTGGTGATGACAGTTGCAGAAGATCTGGTACAGCCCCAAACTCCTAAAGCGAGTCGCCTCTCAAGATCCTATCTTAAGAAAAACCATGGGGCACAGGCAGATTTCTTTATCAAGCCCCTTACAACGCTGTCCCCTACCCATATCCTGAATCCCTCTATAGTTTTAAATAACTTACCGGCGTCTGTATAGGGGCTCCCCCTAGACCAAACCCTAAAACTTGCTATAATCATGCCTGCTGTGCCTAGCAACTCAGAGTCTGATAATGCTCAGCCTTCAGGACCCCCTTATAACGGTAGCAGTGGTGGTCTCAAGGCGTTGATAGGGATCGTCGCCAAACTTGATAGACCCGCAGAAGCAGCGCAAAAGTGTCCTTCTAACACGCAGAATGGGGATTTGTATACGGCTGGTAGGCATTCACCCGCCCACAACCATGACAATTCCTTAGCCGATAGGGAACTCGATTGTTTTGAAGGCCATTTACACTCCCCAACCCTTATGTCACCTAACACCCCTCTGGGAGCGTATGACCCAACCAGCCCCTCGTCCATTGTAAACCACACATCACCATCAGCAATATGCGGCGATAATAGTACGGGTTAGGATGACTGGTCAAATCAGGGTTTAGAGGACGTATCTAGTGAGGACCCTTTCATGGCCGCCCCGGGGTGTTCGCACTGGGACCCTGTTTCTATTATCCAGCATGTCCCTCAGTTACAGAATGGTGTTGCAGCGGATGGGGCAAGTGGGGATCCAGGGGTGTTACAGACAGTTGTACAAACTGGTACTGTATTCATCCCTAATCCTCCGCAATACGATTCTGTAAACCCAAAAGAGGTACTAGGGGCCCATTTGAAAGACATACAGTTGGCGGTCAGAAAGTTAAAACGACAAGTGAACACAGCCACCTTAAAACTAGGGGTGTGAGGTAGCGATGACAGTTCGGGAAAGGAGGCACAGCGAAAGATACTACAAATGGTTGACATTGTAAAAGGGTGATCATCCAAACGTGCCCAACAACAGTGGCTGACATATGGAGTATCCCCTCATGACTTTGCCGACGTAGGCCCTTAAAGAACCAACAACACCTGGGTATTAAGAAAAGTAAGCGTAAATCTAAATACAGCAACAGGGTCCACACAGTTCTGACAAAGCCCCTGCGCTTCTTACACTTCCTCAAATGTAAAAAGGGACATGGAACCCCTCACGCATGATCATACATTTTCACAAGCACCGCCTGAATCACATGCACCAGTCATTACACAAGTTCAGGTGAGGACAGATCTCGGGGGGTGCAATTGGAGGGATCCCGGGGTAGAGCACCAATAAGTCAATACCAGGGACACACAGACGATCCTAGGGCTGGGGCTGTAGCAGAGGCCTCTATGAGCACATCACACACAGCCACAAACCATACTGTTCAGGTAGGAGGGGGTAGGTTACTTAGAAAAGTTTGGTCCAGCAAAAAACAAAAATGGGCTAATAGCGCTAAGCACCGACGTCTTTTAATAGGTAAATTAGAGAAAGCCCGACTATGCGCTAAACAGCGTCTTAAAAGGACCCCAGAGCCCGGACTAAACCAAAATCCCCAAAATGATACAGCAGCAAACTCCCCCGAAAGTCAGATTCCTCAAGATGAGGATTCAGAGACAGTGCTCTTAGAGAGCGTCAGAACCTACAGTCGTACTGTAGAGAGATTTAACGCTACAGAACACTACGAGGAGTTTAGGTTTATTAACCTACACCAGATAAGGTCCTCCACGCATGGGCTTTTGGTCATACAGCAGGCTGTGCAATCACTCATTGAAAGGTTGATACACGATGTGGGTCCTAATTATTTTTTTCAAGCTGCGCTTCCAGGTGCAGGGTCTTGACAGTCCTTTGTTCACCAAAAAAAGGGCCCTTGATGTGTTTGATGCTGTGGAATTTTTAGAAAACCTATTGAAGCTTTTACAGAGTAAGGCAAAACTAGTCGCCTATGGCACTTTCAGAGTCATAGCCCTCATTGTACGGGGTCGTGAGGAGGGTGTTTCCAGGCCTTTAAAGAGCGTCCTATACAGTAAGATCATTGGTAAGAAACAACGTTGGCTGCTCAACTTTAACAACAGAGCAGCCAACACCTGTCTGGCGGCCAGCATTGTGGGGTTGCTGATGGGTCACAACACCACAGATGCTGTTATCATATCAAGAGAGGCTGAAGCCCTTGAGGTTCTTGAAATACCTCCAGACCGCATGGTCGGCTTTGGCGACATTGGTCTTTTTGAGAACTATTTCGCCGTTACAGTGAAAGTTCTTTATCACAACGGTTCTTGGAAGTACTTTATAACAGGGAATTGTGTGAAAAACAAGACCGTATACGTTCTTCACCACGAGAATCACTTTTACGGTATATTAAACCGTAAAAGTTTTCTGGGAGTCAAGTACGTGTGCACACATTTCGACCATATATACAACACTAAGGCACATCATCAGTGTGAAATACATTGTAAGATGTGTCAGAGGGATGGATGCGACGCAGACGACGCCCTGAAGGTGTTGTGTCGCAACTGTAAGATGTTTTGTTGCTCACAAGACTGCTTGCGCATGCCCCGCAAAGCTGTTAAATGCAGCCCTAAAATAGATTGCCAAGAGTGCAGCAGGTATGTGTCGACAGATCACAAATGCAAAGGCATGAAATGTCCAAGGTGTCGGAGTCCATGTAGGGCTGGATTTGTACACCATTTTTACATGGTTAAAGGCAGACCCCAGGCCAATATAGAGTGCACACAAGAGACGGGGGTATACCAACTGAACTATATTTACGCCCACCATCTAACTTCCGATGACTGCTGGGAGTTTGAGGGGCGAACATGCGTTGGTGATTTCCTTAATACGTTCATTCAGTCCAAATTCAAAGGGTATACCATGCTGGCACACAACTCAAAAGCATACGATTCATTCTTTATTTTACAGAATATGATTCACGAAAAGGTGCAAGTAGAACTCATCACTCAAGGTTCCAAGCTGATATTGTTAATGGCTGGGCAGTAACGAATAAGATTCATAAGATTCATAGACACCCTCAATTTCCTACCCATGAAATTGAGTAAGCTTCCAAAAGCATTTGGTTTCCCAGGGCGTAAAGGTTATTTTCCACACTTTTTTAACACCTGGGCGAACCAGAATTATGTGGGGCCCATGCCGCCTCCGGACAGCTACGGGGTTAATTATATGATGCCTGCTGAGAAAGAGAGCTTTCTACAGTGGTACTCTGAAAACCGTGAAAAGGAGTTTCATTTTCGAACCGAGTTAAAAGCCTATTGCAAGGCCGATGTAATGATCCTACGACAGGCCTGCAACCTCTTCAGAGATGTTGTGGTGTCTACGACTAAGAAAGTCAGGGTCTTGAAACACAAGACGCCTCACATGACTAAGAAAGTCAGGGTCTTGAAACCCAAGACGCCTCAAATGACAAAGTCGGTTGAATACATAGACCCTTTTCAAAACATCACCTTGGCCTCCATATGTATGTCCATCTACAAACACATGTTTTTAAGACCAGAAAGTATCACTCTAGTGCCGCCAGACCTCTATAATCGTAAACAGAAATGTTATTCAACCCCTTCTATCCAATGGCTCATGTACGTCTCTGAGAAGGAAGACATAGATATTCGGCGTGAAATACAGGGTGGTGAATACCGCCTGGGTCCCTATTACCTGGATGGGTACGCTGTAATTAAGGGAGTGCCGACAGCCTTTGAATACAATTGTTGTTTTTACCACGGCTGTCCTCAGTGTTACAAATCCCAGACCAGTTTAACAGACTGATGGGGGCCAAATTTGGACACTTACAAAGGTGTACTCTGATAAGGGCCCAGTATGTTGAAAAATGTGGCTTTGCTCTGCGGGTCCTATGGGAGCACAAGTGGTTAGATATGCTAGCAACCAACACCAAGCTCTGCTCTTTCCTTCAGAGACGTGATTAACCACAACCTCTGAAACCCCACAATGCCTTATTCGGGGGGCGTACATACCAGTTTTTAAACAAAATGGGGGAATACCCCTTAGGACACCCTACCAGCATCTATAGAGACTTTAGGCCCCTTGCCAAATACTTTGGGCTAGTCAAATGTGAAATCTATCCTCCAAGGCAGCTTTACTTTTCGGTGTTACCATACATAGTCGATGGTAAGCTGATGTTCCTCCACTGTCAAACATGCGCTGTGTTTAAAACGGTCGGTGGTTGCAGTCACACCGAAGAACAAAGGATGCTCACAGGGACCTGGTGCACAATCGAGGTCCAAGCTGCCTTGGACAAAGGCTTCAGACTAGGCAGAGTATACGATGTGTGGCATTTTAACAGGACCATGACACGTCTCTTTTCACACTGCATTAATTTGTTTCTCAAAGACAAACAGGAGGCCTCCGAATATCCCGATTGGTGTACTAGTCAAGATGCAAAGCAGAAATACATCGATGACTACCACACGCACGAGGGTATACGTTTGCGGCCCCATTTGATGGAGGTCAACCCTGCTCACCGACAGTTAGCCAAACTCTGTCTCAACTCCTTATGGGGAAAACTCGCACAGCGTACAAACATGTCAAATACAACCTTAATAACAGATCCTGATGAACTATTTAAGTAGCTTTTTGCCCCATGTTACGAGGTGTCCAGCTGCGAGTTTATCGATGACGAGACCGCTGATGTGTGCTGGAAATACACAAAAGAGTACCGCACAACGTGTATTAACATAAACATCTTCATAGCATTCTTCACGACTGCACACGCCCGTCTAGAGCTTTACGGTGTTATGGATAAACTCCAGGACCGCTTTCTGTATCATGATACCGACTCTGTGATTTTTCTGAGTAAACCGGGGGAAAAGATCCTCCTCTTGGGGATTATCTAGGTAATTTGATCAGCGAACTCGATAAGGATGAGCACATAATAGAATATACCCCAGCCGGGCCTAAGACATACTCGTACAAAACGAACACCAACAAAGTGTGTATGAAGGTTAAAGGTATAACATTAAACATCAGCAACACCCTAAAAATGTATTTTGATAGTCCAAAGGATCTGGTGCATGAATACTCTGCAGCGGCAGATCATGAAATTGATAAAACCATAGTTGTTAACCAGCCCTGCATAGTCAGATCCAAAAAGAAGTGGGAAATTACAACCCAGCCCCTACATAAAACCTTATACGTTGTTTTTGACAAAAGGGCCCTGACTACTGACTATAAAACACTGCCGTAGGGATATTAGGAGCATTAGAGAGGCCACCACCAGCACAATGGACACCAGATTACAGCACCCGTTCTCCTGTGTGTTAGCAGGGCCCTCAAGTTGCGGTAAAAGCTACTTTATAAAAAAGCTCTTAGAAAATGCTGCAGGTGCTTTATCCCAAACACCTAATAACATTGTGTTGCTTTATTCGTGCTGGCAAGATCTTTATACCGACCTGTCCCACAGCTTTCCTCATATCAGATTTATAGAGGGTTTACCCGAGAATCTCAACGCTGATGAGCTGCTACCCCGACCCTTGTAAACATGGTAATTGTTGATTACCCTATGCATGAAGGTGGTGACCATCCTGAGTTAGAGCGAGCTTTTACTAATATTCGCATCACTGCAATCTAAGCATATGTTACATTGTGCAGAACTTGTTTTACAAGGGTAAGAACAGTCCCTCTATAGCACTCAATGCCTCATACCTTGTTTTATTTAAACATCCCAGTGACAAACAGCAAATATCCCTCATAGCTAAGCAGATGTACCCTGGAAACATACACTTCTTCGTGGAGGCCTTTAACAACGCTACATAAAAACCCCACGGCTACCTGCTGGTCGACTTAAAAAATAACACTCTAGAAGACTACAGACTAAGGGCTTATATTTTTTCCCCTGATCTCCCAGTTGCTTACACCCCAAAGACTAAGTCCTGAGCCTATAAAAAGCAGCGCTGAAGATCTTTAGAGACATTTGTAGCCAGGCCTTATAACCCACAGGTGTTGACCATGTCTGACCAACTACGTCGCAATTTGGCCCTCCTGAAAATGTTGGTAACAACCAGTCCCCAGCACAGAAAGGCCCTCCTCTGAGCTGCTTCTGACGATTTAGTGGGAGCCATTTCAGAAATAGTTCTAAACACCCGAAAAGGCAACGTCCCTATTTCAAAGAGCCAGTTACAAGTGTTGAAGAAGAACCAACATCTTATCAGGAAGCTCAGTAATAAAAGGGCCTCAATCATCACCAAGAAGAAACTGGTGAAGCAGTCTGGGGGTTTTATAGGCTCATTTCTGGGCATAGCTATACCAGTGATTACAAGCCTCCTCTCAGGACTGTGATGGTGCATACCTCAAAGATGTATTTGGTTCCTAGACAACAGTTGGAGAAACTGGTCTCTACTGCGGACCCTGCCTGGGATATACGGCGAAATGAGACTCTATGTCTGGATGCTGAAATTAAAGGCATTTTGAACCGGACGGATCTACACCCTTACGACAAAGCTACCCTTTACACCAGCACCATTAAAAAATGTCTAAGCTACTACAAACAGTGGGATAGGCGCTGGATATTTGAAAAAAAGACTAGTCTTCTATCGCCCGGCTCGCTCACTGCGTTCAGAATCCCTCTTCACTGCTGTGGTTCCACGCGTGAGGAAGGCACGTACTGGGGGGCGCTCTTTCAGCTTTAAGGCCTCCCAGTTGTGGAATTCGCTCCCTTTGGCACTGCGTAGTACCCCCAACCTGCTTCATTTTAGGAAGAATTTGAAGACGTGGCTTTTTAACCTCTCTGTTTAGGTGGTGTTCTTTTTTTCTTCTCTATCGGGGTCTGTTTTTATCTGTTATGTTGATCAAACACTGTAAGTTGCCTGTGGAAAGCGCCGGGACACTCTTTCAGAGTAGCCGAGCGCTATAAAAATGCAATTTAACATAACATAACATAACATAACATAACATACCGAAAAAAACAAGTTAACTTTATATGCCCCAGACTCTGAACAGCCAGCAATGCCAGCGCATGCTACGCAGCCCCAACAGCTGCAGCCTGCCCAGACCCCACCCTCGGATATTTTTGTTGACGACCTCCTAAATAATATGTCAGTGCAAATTTCGATGAGTAAACTAGCCGCTTCTAAAGACCTAACAGCGTGGAATGACCAAGGTGAATTTCTCTACAAGGGACAGCTGGTTGCTGGTTCACACATGTACGATCTGGTCAAAGGTCTCACTCACCCCAAGATCCTAACGCATCAAAATGCTCCTAGAGGTTGGGAGCAGTTTCTACAAGCGGCCACTGAACTCAACATCCCTTCCACACTCGTGTGTAATAACGAACACCGGCGTATGCTTGAAAGTTTAAAGACGCCCCTCCCACCTGCGCCTGCCACCTTTGACGTCCCACTACTATCCCCCTCTTGGAGTAACCCACTTGCACCGTCTGTACGGCAAAAAAGACACATGTCCAAAACCCATACGTGGATTAATCCTTAATGTTTTTACAGACTTTTTGAATAACTGTGCCTAGTATGTGTATAACAGTGATTTTTCTTCATATATTTCTTTAGTAATGGATGTCAATGTAATGTGTAACCTACATAACTGTTTGTAATAAACACTTTTATAAATTTTCAACCCTTCTCACTCATCTTTTTAAATTTTTTTAATTATGGTGTACGGGGCAGCATAGAAATACAGAGTCTGAATGTGTGTTTTAAAAAATTTCTTTATTTTAAGTGTTCATCATTAAACATACAGGTGTTACAGTCCCTTACAATTTTGACATACGCTATATTCTGTTTTCACAGGCCGGACCGAGACCCTTGTGTTTTCTTTAACATATTGCACAATTATATTGTCATTGTTAACAAGGTCACTCGAATATACATTTAAGAAATTTCTAAAGGACGTACCCTCTGACATTTTACTGATAAAATAAATACAGTGTTCCCCAGCATGTGATGGCTAGCGAATCCTGGACCGTTAGCTTGTTATACTCAACCCTCGCCTCTGCTTTTTTCACAAACTTGAATATGGGTTGTGTATAGATACTGTGTTCGGGGAACTCTGATGTACTGTCAAACACCGTAACCTTGTCACTATCTATAAATACGGCAACCCAGTGTGTTCCACCCTTGTAATGAGGATCTGTGTTAAAGACTAGGGTGCGTGGTCTTTCAGACCCTATTTCGGCAGGTAGCCCATCGCTAAGGAAAACACCTAAAAAATATTTCCTAGCGAATTTATGCCTGCTTAAGAAGTCCCGTATCTACACAGTGTCCATTTCACAAACTTTTAAAGATAGTCAAACAAACTCTGTCTGGCGTGGTTGATCTGAATGATGCTGTCAAATACCGAGAATACGACCATATTCAAATTCGTAGGTAGCGGATTACTAAATCGTATTTCAGCTTTTAGATTTCCGTTTTTGACCAGGTTGTAGTGATCACCGTCTTCCATGTCGGGAGCCAGGTCAAATGCAAACAGCGTGTATGGTCCCATAGCCTTCTCTTGTCATGGCTACCCCGCAGTCCTGTAGATGCTTCCAGGTTATCGAAACCAACCCCTGTTATTCCCTGATGTAGTTGGAGTTTATAAAACTGGGCATGTAGGGTTTTGCAGGAATCACGGTGCCCTCGTGGACCAGCGCCGCATAGTTGATGTTGTAGTGCTTACAATTGAAGGGATTTGAGGCGTAGACGCCGCTAAAAGAGGTATTGTCCACAAATCCGATGATGATAAGCTTAGGTAGTTGTCCCAGAAATAAATTCTGTTCCTGCGTTAACCATGTACCTGCAGGGATGCTGAATACTTTCAGAGCCACTCTTTCCACAGCGTACTTGGCGTTTCATATTTGCAAAGTGTTGGCATGAGCTAGTCTGACGCTCGGGACACTTTTACTCTCTTTACAAACAGACTCGCTGATAGTATGTCCAACTTGTACTGGTCCACATCCCAGCTGATGAGACAGAATGAATCCTTGTTACGCGTGAGCTTGATCTTAAGATCAATTCCGTTGATGAGCAGTTTATCTTGGAAGAAGAGGTCTGATTGTATGCGGCCCAGGAGGTCAAACTGGTGACTGCCAGGCGCGAAACTGGCTCTTTTCACAAAGCCCTGATTTTCACCATCCAACTCCTTGGCTTCAAAATGTTCGTATGTGTCCTTGTAGAAGAGCCCCGATGAAAGCTGCGTGTCGAGGGTGTCACTACTGTAATTTAGAATGCTCTCGACGTAGGCTCTGTAGGCATACATGTTATTGTTCTGTGTGATGATACGGTCGCCCAGGGTTATGTCCACCTGATTAAACATGGTTGTTAAGGGGTAAGCTATCGTAGCCACTTTAGTGTCTGCTGCTATGTCGGAACCATCCGCTTTTACAATTTTACACATAAGATGGAGTAGCATTTTGTTGAGTTCCAGATACATATCCGTGGACCCTGATACATAAAACTCTATAGGGGCCAACAGCGTCAAAGCGGCTAAAGGCGATATCCCCATGAAGAAGTTTTTTTTGTCGATGCTTGTCTTTATAGGCTCTAGAGTAAACAAGTCTAACTCAGATTTTACGCACTCGCCCGATGCACAATGTACGAAGGCCATGATTTCGTTTGCGCCGCTTAAAATAATATTTATCTTAGAGGCGGATCTCTTCTTCTTCGAAGCTCTCTTCCTCCTTGGGGTTTTTCTTTTCTGAGCTCGCTTTGAAGAACTCCTCTTTTTTTTTTAGGGGGCCGGCGGTCCTCTGTGTCTCGATGCGCGACGCTTCCTTTTACCACTCGTGCGCGGCTTGTACAGTAAGCCAGCGCCTTCTTGCGGTTGTTTGTTCATGCATTCGGCAACCGCCGAAGTAACAGAGCCAACAACATCATGGGCAATGTTCGTAGTCGACGCCTTAACATGCGGTTTTACAATTTCATAGCCTTTTCTCAAGAATGGCATAGCTCTTCTAAACAGACTGCAGAAGAAACCTCCTAGCCCAGCCCCATGTATAACAAGTGACCCTTGAAAGTACAGTGGACCTCCATAGCTAGCCTGGTTAGTAATAATAGTCCCTGTACATTGACTGGTCCCCGTATGTTTTTACCACCACCATGACGTCTGCTTAATAACCTCTGTCGCGACTCGGTCTTAAATGAAGCTTAACAATAAAGTTCCCGTATTTAAAGGACACAGACTGCGACTGATCATCAAAGATCATAATTGAAATAGTGTCAAAAGGATTTTTAAAAACTGCTGCGTAGTCGGGTTTGTTGAATTGAATATTGACCATTGTAATATTTTCACCCTGTACATGGACCCATCTTAACAACAGCGAGTATCTCCGATCCTCTGTGCCTCCACAATATCGCTAGACACATAGAGCATGTAGAACCCTCCTTAACAGCACTGCACTCTGTCCATCTTATATTTAGAGCACTACCGTGGCTGAATTGTCGCCCTTTATGTATGCAACGCAATTTGAAGGTTCAGGCGTTGTTTGGAGCGACTATTAACCCCCATATGATGATATGCCGCCAAATGGGTGGTCTGATGGGATTTGTTCAGCCCAGTGTGACTCAATACTCTTTTTCGCATTTTGTGTCCATGTATCTTGCCACACACCTTTCAACTAGGTACACCACCTTTGACCTGGTCTTCTCTCTTTGTTGTTTCATGAACCCCCCGTTAATATCAGGGCACGTGTGATCCGGCTCGACCGTACTTTTTGCATTCTGTACTGTTCCTAAGACTCTTCTTAATTTACGGGAGCAGTTAAACGTTGTGGTGCGACTCATGTATTTAAGAAACACCTTCCTTCTGACGTTATCTAGCAACAGATGAGTATTTGTATATGTTTCGATGGTACCTATGGCTTTGTTGATCGCGTCGACAACACTTGAAATGGTCGGGTAGTAGCCGTATGGGATGCTCTTGTGCATGCTCACAGGGTTCTGCTCACGCATTATGTAAAACTTAGCCTCAGTCTGTGTAAATGTGTTACAGGTTCTAGGTTATTGGATCTTGGTTAGGGCTACCTCCCAATCACCTTTCAGGTCCACAGGCTTAGCCAATTTCACTGTATAATTAGAAATGTGATTGTCGGGGAACATGTCTTTAGAAGCGTTGGATGGCAGGGTGATATAAAAGGGCGCTGTTCCATCTTAACAGCAGGTTTTAGACGCTCCTCAGCTCACACACCCTTCAAGGAGCTGGCCAGCACCCAACTGTTAAATTTTCCGGCCACCCCCACATTTGACATATGCTTGACTATTAACACCTCTACCTTTCCTTTTCAGGATCTTTTCCACCTTATACACCCTGTGGGGATCACCGGGTATCCTTTGTAACTCTTCCTTGTAAAATACCCCAGACACCATTTCACCATCGTAGTCCTTTAACCTGTAGATATACAAACCCTCTTTAGGCTCCACACTTTCCACTATAAATATTTTGTAGCAGGCTCGCTCCGAAATTCGTTTTATTAATTAATTTGTTTACTTACCTCCAATTATCCATATGCCGGTTTTTAGCACCCCCCCCCCCACCCTGCCCCTCCCCACCCTGCCTCTCTGCCCCACCGCAACTCCCTCCACAGGCCGCGGCTGCTTAGGGAATTATAACTATGCCATTGTATTTATAAGCAATCTCCTAAGCTTCTAAGCATTCTGAAAGCACAGCCGAGCCAATTAGCTAGGACTAAAAATAAAAATGCAAAGATATAAGTTTTAAGCAATTTTCTGAAACTGGTGATATAGGATTTGGCTCATATATGGAAAAATAGATCTCTCCATAATCTAACTGCTGCTATTGAGCATGCTTAAACGCTAGTTACCTGTACAGGTTCTGGTGGTCAAGATTAGAAATTTCCTTAACAGAGTAATTGTTTAGGGTAATGCTTTAGAAATTGTTCTGCATAAAATTCTGACATGCATAAGTATGTATTGGACTGGGCTTCATCCATGCCATCACCCATGCCTTATATAGCCCTCACCCCACAGATTATGTATTTGTTTGGGATGGGCTTCCTTTTTCGTAGAGCTACTTTTCTGATAGAAACATGAAAGTCCCTAATATGTACCCAACTATCAAAGTCATCTGAGAATGTACTGTATAAATACACTGATACGGGAGCAACCCCCCTTAAGATTTAAAATGTCCTTAGGTTGACTGTAACAGTGCATTTATTTCGTGTCACCCAATGGCAACAACAAAAAACAAAATGGTGAATTTCAACCCTTTTTGTCTAACTAGCCAACATGTCTCATGCCTTCTAAAGCCTAATCAGATCTGCTGTATTTCATCAGGACTAAATTCCTTATTACGTCTTATACTGCCTGTCCGTAAATGATATTCGGTTCATTTGTAAAATGGGAGTGTGTCACCTGTTATAACTATTCAATATGTAGTTAACTGGACCTCCCTTCCTTGGGGTCTTGTGTATACAGTGTACTACTCTTTGCTGACATTGTTCTTTGGTCTGTAAATACAAATCAGAGTAAAGTAATGCACTAATTTAGTTATTAGTTTTCATAGACTAGTGCTGTCCAACAAATTATCACCCACTTTTCATGAAGCTGTTCAATGCACATCTTGTAACACACGCTATGGGTGATTAACTGAACCATGTTTGGCCCTCTGTGAAGACCTTATTACTGGGAAAAAATCCATATACATAATGGTAATTGATGGCGTTTGCTCAACCTGCAGTGCACTCTTGCTCAAAAAGTGCTTGCATTAGTTTTTGCTTACTCTAATCTGCTTCTGCATTAGGTTTCACTGGGATGGCTATACTTGATTCTTTGCAAGTTTTTGCTCTAGGAAATAGGTATACCAAAGTAGTAACTAGGCTGCAAAACACAGGACTACCCAATGTATAACCAAACTTCTTAGGACTAATGAGGGTGGCTATATAGTTGTGCTTATCACTCTTCTATGGGGACCCACCTTCATAAACTTTAAAGTATCTGACAGAATAGATACGGGACAGGAAGCTACCTTTTTGAATAGTTGTAGTATAATTGTTTCCCCTCTGCTTAGTTGCTGGATCTGTCGCCTTTGTGTATTCAATCGTTGCCCAGCGAATGTTACAAAAATAACAAGAAACCCCTCTCCCTCCTCATGGGTGTTTGTATTTTGGTTAGAAAGCCATCAATGCAATATCAGATCCACTGTGTTGTTTACACTATATTATGTCAGACAAAAATGATATTGTCTGTTTCATTTATGATGAGAGGACCTCTTGTGGGAGCCATAGGCAATTCAAAACTGAAAATCTAAGTTAGTAATATTAAAATGTTGTGCACCAATCCATCACTTACACCTGTTCAATACATTCCAATCAGAACCCTCCACTCTCATAAACCCCTCAACCCTAACGATATGTGAAGAAGGGGAAAATCATAACTCAGTGATAGGGAGCGGGTTGATGCATCTTGTGGCAAGAACAGAAGTTTAAAAAGAAACTAAAAGTTACTTTGCTTTAGCTCACCCTTCCTGTCAGATTTCAAAGACAACGGCTTGGAGACAATATTATGGTACGCAAATTTGTAGAGCATAGCTAATCACCCTTCAGAGTATCCAGTCACTAAGTTGGGCAGGCCTGAGAAAGGAGGAGGAGATCATGCCTGTTTCATCCGCAGGAGCCTGCCTTGAGGTTCCTTTGGAAGTCCATGAGGGGGCGGGGGAATCCAAGGTGTTTTGGGAGGTCATTCCAGGTCTCAGCTGTGAGGTATGAGAAGGAGCATCTTCTACTTCTATTCCTCTTGATGTTAGGGAGGTGTACCCTTGCCTAAGACACAGATCGAAGGTGTCAGGTGGGTTGGTTGACTTTGATGCAGTGGTTGAGGTAAGCTGGACCAGTGTTGTGGAGAGCTTTGAAGGTGTGGGTAAGTAGCTTGAACTTACATCTTTCCTGGACTGGGAGCCAGTGGAGATTGTAGAGGTGTGGAAAGATGTGGTTATTTCGCTGGATGTTCAGGGTGAGGCTGATGGTTCCATTCTAGGTGGAGTCAGCATAGGACATGGGCAGTTTTTCTGATTTAGAGGGTGTTTCTGTAAACAGGTCTACTTGTGATAATAGCCTGGGTGACCGTTCGTCTGGTGTTCAGTGGGATCCACTTAACATTTTTCCATAACATTGGTGGGATTTGGAAGCATGATGAGGAGATGGCGTTGATCTGTCTCCTCATGGAGAGGTTGGTGTACAGGGTGATCCTGAGGTTTTTGAAATGGTGCTCAGAAGGGGAAGGGGGGACATGTTCAGAGGCCCACCAAGAGGCGTCACAGGGAAAGGTTGTTGCTGAAGATTTGGACTTCAGTTTTGTCTGTGCTGAGCTGGAGGCAGTTCTTTGACATCCAAGCAGGGACAACACTCCTGCAATTGGCGAAGTTTGCTTTGGAAGTGCTGGTTGAGTTAGTAAGGGAGGGGATGAGCTGTTTGTCATCCGCATAGGATACTGTGTTGATGCCATGGGCGTAGATGTTGAAGAGTATTGGGTTGAACAATGATCCTTGAGGGACTCCGCAGATGTGTTTCTTGGGTTCCAAGTTCTAGAGGGGAAGTCTAACTCATTGAGTACTGGCCATGAGGAAGGAGGATATCACTTGAGGGCCAGTTCTCAGCTACCCAAGTGTTGCAGTTTCCTGATGAGAGACTTTTGGGAGACCATATTAAAAGCTAAGGAGAGGTCGTGGAGTGTAGTTATTTATCCTCGGTTCAAGATGTTTCTCATGTCATCAGTGGCCTCAATGATAGGTGCCTCTGTTGTCTTTTCATGAGCATCTTGTAGTTATTGGTGGTTGTAATTGAGAGTGGCTTTGTATGTGGATCTTGAGGTGGTGTTTTTGTCTCAAGTTGTTTGATTGATTGATTGGTCTCCCTGAGGTCATTTGTGTACCGGCTGGGTCATTTGTTGCGTTGTATAGGCCTTGTTTCTGGTGGGATCAGTGTTGTTGGGGCAGTCAGTGAGCCACTTATTGAAAAGCTTGGTGTCAACATTAGGGTTTCCGGTGTGGTTGGGTGGCCTATCCTGTAAGGTCTTGGTCCAGGTTTCTTTGGATATTTTGCCACAGTGTATTGATGGTGCTTTGGGGTTTTCAGGTAGGGTGGTTTGGTGGGCGGGTATCCTGCAATGTATGATGCAGTGGTTGGACCATGTGAGCAGGATCATGTAGGTGGTGGTGATCCTGTGGTTGAAAGAGAAAATTGCGTCGAGGGTGCAGCCTGCTGTGTGGGTTGGTCCTTGGATGAGCTGGGTAAGACTGAGGTTGCTGAGGCAATCAAGGAGGGCCACGGAGTTAGCATCTGTTTTATCTTCCAGTTAGAAATGTAGGTCCCCGAATAGGATGTAGTTGATTGATCTGATGGAGAGGTGGGCGATGAAGCCTGCGATGTAGTTGCAGCTCAGGGACCTGGGGGATGGTAGGTGAGGGTTCCCTTAAGGGTGGCATTACAGTCCATTCATATTTTGAAGTGGAGGTGTTCCATGAGGTTGGTGTCTGAGTCTATGGAGGTGGTGTAGTCAACTATGGTATTGTAGATGATAGCAAGTTCTCTGCCTGGTTTGTGGGATCATTCATAGTGTATGATTTTGTAGGCAAGCAGGATGTATGAGGTGATGTCTAGTTTGGAAGTTGCATTGAGCCATTTCTCAGTCAGGGAGAGATGGTCGAGTCTGTTGCTGTTGAGGATGTCCCAAATTTTGATGGAGTGTTTATCGAGGATTGGACTTTGAGGAGCAAGGCAGACAGTTTGTGTGGTATAGTGGTGGTGGTGAGATGTGTCAGTTGTTTGGAGGTGGTGGTGGTCTACGCCTGGGGTGTTGCAGGTGAAATCGCATTGGATGCAGAAGAAAGGTCTTACTGTGGTACTGGGGGTTGCACCTCTGCAGCATGTTTGTCGGTGTGTGTTGTTTGGGTCGCAGAGAATGTTGAAGGAGTAGTGGGTGTGTTAGTTGGCGGCTGTGGTTGTGGTTTTGCGCTGGATGGCTGTGGGGCCAGGGTTCCTGGTGCCAGGTGAGGTCTAGGCATGGATGGGTGCAGACAAGTGTGCCTTTGTGGAGCAGTCGCGCTGCGGCCTGCATAAAATAGGTCCCCTGGTGCCAGCAGTATGTAGATTTGTGGAGCTTGCAAATGGCCCAATTCACAGAATCGGATATTTGCAGCACCCAAAATTATTTTTTGATGTACAAACCCTATTTCGTGATTCGGTAACCTATTCAAATCTTAAAATAGGTTTGCGATTCGGTATTAGATAGGGGTGTTTCTAGGGTGTCCAATTTTAATAGTGGCTCGCAGTGGTATGTAAGAATGTTTTGCCGACGAAATGTGGTCTCAAAACATTCACATTTTACCACCTATGGGAAGGTAGTGGTAACCCATTTGCAAATGGGAAAGTGTCCCCAGGGAACCTCTTTCTTTTTGTGAATGTATGCGAAAACATTTTTGAAGAGCAGGCAGTGATCCCATGGACCACTACCTACTCCTAAACAAGCATTTGCAATACAATCGGTCTCGCCTTTGGGACCTTATATGTATTTAGCTATTCAGCACATTAGCCGGGGTGATGAAACATCTACTGTTTTTTAACATGGAGGTAAAATAAGCACCAAACTGCTTGAAACACCAGGTATGGGAACACATGGAGAGAAATATTGCCTTTCAGAAGGCAAGAAGAATGTGTGCAGAGCCTCAGGCGGTAGCGGAAGAAACCGGGGGTAAGAGAAGGCCAAGGGAGGATGTTTGCATATGTCATGTGCTTGTATCTCCTATGAGCTGCCGGTGCTTTGACTGTGTATGCAGGGTTCGCCGGTGTACAGCGGAATTCTGTACCCCTGTGTTCAGGGGAAGGCTCTGAGTGCACGCGTTCTGAGAGTCCGTATCTATGTGCACTGTAAGAGACGCTTTGAACAAGTTTGATTTGAGTACCTCTGTGCACAGTGTGAGCATGCACCCAGTATGTGCCTGTATTTATTTCTATGTACACCAAGGGTTTGTGTTGCGTGTGTGCCCCGGGCTCTTATTTCTGCGCCTATGTCTGCGTGCAGTGAGTGACTGCATCTTAAAGTTCAGTGAATAACTGTGTATTTTTTTGGAACAACCTGCACCTCAGTGTACAGTTAACAGGGCTTTAAGTAGGATGAAAAAACCTGGGGAATTTCTCAAAGGCCTTATTGATGTAATTAAGGGCGGCTTATTAACACTTAAGCCAAAATAGGTGCTACCATAGTGTGCCGCCCGACTGGCATTTAGCTGCTTCTGCCATTGCATCAAGATAGGTAATACAACAAGTAACATTACAGCTTAAACAAGCAAGGAGTATTGGCTTTGTGAATGGTTGACAGTTCCATAAGCTAAATAACTAACAACTGTGGATTTGTTGTAAAAAATGTGTGTAGTGCCAGTGCCTATGTGTTCTATAAGTATTGTGAGTGCTTGTGTCTCTCTCTACTGAGCGACCGTTGTTTACAGTGAATGCTTGTGTATTTGTGTACGGTGGGAGTCCGCACCAGTGTGTATAATGAGTGCCTGTGCTCCTGTGTGCTGAGTGCCAGAGCCACTGAGCACTATTTCTGCCCGTACCCCGGTGTACAGTGGTCCCCTTGTCTCTGAACAGAGTGTCTACGTGTCATTGTACAGTATTTGACAGAATTCATGTGTACACCGCATGTATGTGTCTCTGTGTACCGGAAGTGGCTGTTCTCATGTACCGCTTGTTGTCCAAGTCTGCCTCAATACACAGTGAGTGCTAACACCTAAGTGTACCACAAATCTCGTGCTGCCCCGTCAACAGCGAGTGTACAGTAAGCACCCAGGGCAGCACAGTGCCATGTGGGGTCGGGGCCTCTGCTTGTAATGACTATACTGTAGCCAAAGCTTTAAGTGGGCCGGGTCCTGCCGATGCTCAGCAGCGGAAGATGTAAAAAGTAGGTGCTGAAACGGGTCCCTATCAGGCTCCTTATTTTTGCCCTCATTCTCAGGGTGAAAAAATATCTTAACTTTGCAGCAGCCCCACACTTCACCGTCTTTGAGGTAACTTCAGAGACTCATTATAGGTCATTCAGACTTAACATTTCAAAAGTAAAGCATTTTCATTATTCAATACAACAAAGACATAGTTGTTGCCTATTTATGTAAGGCAACTAACAACCATTGGCAAAACCAAATGGTCCTGGCTTGTGGTAGGTGTAAATTTACTTATTTTGTTATCTGGATGGAACGACAGAAGCAGCAAAATACCAGATGGGCCACAGACTATGCTAAGCACGGATTTTTAACTGAAGTGGTTTTAAGGCCGCCCTTAATTACTTTGGCCTTGGCTCTTTGAGAGCCTCTCCCGTGTTTTCATCCCACTTAAAGCCCTAGCTGTACCCCCATAAACAGTCTATTATTACAGACTGAGCCCTCCTCCGCGCTTCCCTTGTACAGCCAAAGGCACGAGATAGACGCTGTTTCTGTTATGTGACAGCTCATGTCCTTTAGAACTGCCCCCAGAAACCCGACAGTACAAAGCATGAGGCACAGCAACACACTTTTATCACATGAGTAAACCATACCCCAAGATGCGCCCCCTACAGCTTGATTGGAGAAGTGCAGCTGGGCCTAAAAGCCACAGGATAGTTACAGCAACAAAGCAAACCTACGTTACAAAGTAGCTCATGCTATTAACACCCTAAGACGTTTTCAAGACATTACGCTTTGCAGAACTATTTGGTGCTTAAAACGTAGCTGCGAAAATATCCCTTTACATCTGCAGTGAGAGGCACAACTAGAGTGAAATTTGGGGGTGAGGTGGGGAGGGGGCTAATTTTTCCAGCAGTTGGCAAGGTGAAGACACAGCGGCTCTGAGAAGGGGTGAAAGAACAACAAAAGCCTCATAACGAGTAAATGGTCTTTTAAAGAGCTGTGAAGTGCTCGGGTGCGCTGTGTGTGGCCGGGAAGCAGTCTCAGCAGGGCTGACACAAACACACAAGGGGGGGGGGGGGGGGGTTGCATGCCTGTCTGCATCTGTAAAGACACCCATTGAAGCGGAGGAACCTTTTAACAGTTCGAACACAGCAGATTAACAAGTGATTAACTTTTAACTCACCACCAAGGATCCCAGAGCTACAAACAAGGAAGCAGCGTCGAGCTGACGACAATAAAGCTCCCTGGGGGCACTGGTTCATAAAGAAGAAAAGTCCCAGGCATACCAGCGGGTATCCTGTCATGTGTCTTTAACAACTCAAGGCCTGCTCTGATATTGCTTGTGGACCGAAGAGCGAAGGGATAGGAATGCTGCCTAATCTTTTTGCTTGAGTGGCAAGTACTTTAAGTTGCTGCCGTAGCTCAAGCTGCTGGTACGGGACATGGGGGGGCTGGGACAGGACATGGGAGGCTGGGTTGGGACATGGTGGGGCTGGGACGGGACATGGTGGGGCTGGGATGGGACATGAGGGGGCTGGGACAGGACATGGGGGCTGGGACGGGAAAAGGATTGGCAGGGAGGGCGCAACAGGCAGGCTCTTTTGCGGACATGAGCTGCCACTATAGGCTCTACATAATGAAGGAAAAAGAGGAGTTTCTGACACGGCTGCTGGACTGTTATAGGACCTGCCTGACGTCAAAACCACTTTCAGTCCCTCCACCAGCCCTCCATGTAGCCCGAGGGGAGGGGAATAATGCACGTCTGTCGATTAAATCTAATTGCTGCAGACACCCCACCTAAGCCCCTTGCTACTGCTCGTCCTACCAAAAAGCCTTTCAGAGACCACCTGTAACAAGCGGTTTGACTATCTGTTGTTATATCACAAGTAGGCTTGTTTCTGTCATTTGCACTAAGGGTGTTAAATTCCTGGCTTCGGAAAATGATGGCGGAGGTGGGGGTAGGATGCTAGGATGATGAACATACCTAAAAGGAAAGAGGGAATAATTGCCTGAAAAAGTATACCGGCCCTGCATGGTTGAGGCGATGAGGCAAGCAGAGAGAGGGTGACAGAGAGCAGAAACATCGGAAGTCTTAAGGCGAAAACTATATAACACAAGGCAGAGGGTTGAAAGGTGATGGAAGGAAGAAATCACAGAAACTAGATGGAAACAAGAGTAAATGAATTGTAAGATATAAATAAAGTAAATACAAGGGAAGGGAGTGGAACCCGGCCACTCTTCACCTCGTTCTGCTTTGCTAGTGCTGTCTCTGCCACCCTTTGTCTCTCATGCGCACGATGTAAGGCATGGCAGTAAGCTTGGGCGGTGGCAGAGCCCTGTGCCGCTTCTAACACTAAGAGCCTGATTGATTGACCTGACTTCCCCTTAACAGCGCTGTGACTGTGATGGCTGAGGCTGAGTGTAGTAATTGATGTAATCCACAGACTTCTTGATTGAAAGAAGAAGTTTATTTCAAAGAAGTTCACCCACGATTAACGTGTCCTCTCTGACCGGAGTTCACTCAGTAACTGCAGTCACTGAGCGAACCACGAGCCAGGAACACTCACATACATTCAAAGGAACACAAGTCTTAAAGGGCACATGGAATAATAATCACAAGCTAATCACGAGCAACTGATTACATAACAATATTACATCACCTTCCCCCTTATCAGAAAAACACAAAAAAAAAGAAAGAAAAAAAAATGTATATCCTAATATCTTGTCCTGCATAACCAGGGTATGGAGGTTGGTGTGGGGTGTCTCCCAAATAAAAGACCCTCATGCACGTGTAATTTAGGTTCTCGTAGCGGTATATGTTGTCTCCCCGCTTTCATTAACACGTGTGTGCATAATCCTTGGGTCAGTATTTTTTGCACCCTCCGCCAGGAGGTATTTACCCTTGGTTAAAAACAGTAGTGATCGTGAATGGTGAGTGATAAGTGCTCAGGGTGGGTACTTTAAAATACCAGAACAGCTAGACTGAAACTTTAATTAGTCTGTGTTCGGGTAAGCTCAATTAGTAGATTTTTGTGTGCAGCTATAGAATGATTAGGAATTCAAGCGCACTGTTATAGTGAAATTAAAATACGATCGACATGTTTCAGCCCTATTCGCCTATGTAGGTCAGTGGGCTTTCTTCAGGACCAGTGCGGGGTAGTGAATAAGGTGAAAAAAGTAGAAAGAATAGGTTATTGACCTGTTTCTTCAGTTGGAGGAAGGTCGCAATGTACCTATTGAAGTGACAAATGACACTTCATCGGATTGGTGGCAATGTAGGGAATGCCTCACTGGGACTCTTCTCCTACAGCGCAGCTTGTGCTGTCTCTGCCTCTCTCAACCCGGATATGCTCCATGCCACCGAGTCCATCCGGCAATTGGTGTATGCAGGTCAAACGGCGGCCTTAATTTTTCTAGATCTGAGTGCCGCCTTTGACACTGTAGCCCATCACACCCTGGTGCAATGTCTGCGGAAGGGTGGGGTGTCGGGCAGGGCCTTGGGCTGGCTAAAATCTTTTCTGTAAGGTGGTGCTTCCAGGTGAGACATGGTGAGCACTACTCCCGGGTCATCAAGCTGAACCAAAGAGTGCCGCAGGGATCGACCCTGAGCCCTACCCTGTTTAATATCTATGTAGCACCTGTGGCGGAGATTGCGGAGAGGTTTGGGGTCAGAGTCGTATCCTATGCGGACGACACACAGCTGGTGGTCTCCCTAACCCAGGCTCCGGAGTCAGCCGCCCTCAGCTTCAGAGCATGTATGCAAGAACTAGCTACTTGGATGGCTGATAACTGCCTGAGGCTGAATGGCGGCAAGACTGTGGTTCTGGTGGTGGGGCGGGCCCCAACTGTGTGGTCATCGGCTTGGTGGCCTCAGGACTTGGGGGCGACACCTATACCATGTCGACAGGCAAAAAACCTGGGAGTCTGGTTAGACCCTGACCTGTCGTTTGACTAAGAAACAAGGTGGGTGGCAGGCACGTGCTTCGGAATTATGAAGCTCCTGCGTAAAACCTTGGATCTCCTACCCGTGGCAGCTTGAAAGACACTGGTGCATGCGCTGGTGACATCCCGTCTAGATTAAAGTAACGTCTTGTATCTAGGGGCTCCTGCGAGATGTGTGCAGCGCCTGCAGGGAGTGCAGAATGCAGCCGCCCGCCTCATTCTGAGATGCCCGAAAATATCATCGGCCAGGGTAGCACGGGCGGCGCTTCACTGGCTACCTATTAAAGAGAGAGTCGCCTTCAAAGCACTTTGTGTCTGCCACCGAATCCTGCAGGGCAGGGCCCCGGCGTACCTGGCAGAACTTGTGTCCCCACACCTTCCTGTGTAGCAGTTGAGGTTGAGTGGGATGGGTTTGGTATGTGTACCAACTATAAAAAGGGCCAGGATGGCGGCCGGTCCTTTAGACTGCTGGCAGCCAAACAGTGGAATGCCCTCCCGGTGGAACTTCGAATGGAGAGCCAAGAGAGATGTTTTAGGAAAAAATTTAAAACATTTATTTTTCCTTAAGGTTGAGTTAGGTACGATCTGGGCTTGATTATTGGCTGACTTACCACAGCGCAGGGACACCCTGGCCATAAGCTCCTTCTGTTGCGCATATATGATCTTGGAGTCCACGGCACGGCTTTTAAGTGGCTTACATCTTTCCTTAGTGGTAGGACCCAGAGAGTGCAGTTGGCATCCCATACTTCGACCTTGGGTAGCCTCTCTTGTGGGGTCCCGAAGGGATCTGCCCTGTCTCCTCTCCTTTTTAATGCCTACCTGCAGCCACTGATAGGTGCTCTTAACTCCGTGGACTGTCAGATCTACAATTATGCGGATGATACACAGCTTATCATCCAGATTGATAATTCATCAGATGCCCAAGTGAAGACCCAAAACATCCTTAAATTCATTACAAACTGGATGTAGTCTAACTTTTTGAAAATCAATCCGGACAAGACTGAGGTCTTGGCCATTTCCACTGCGCTCAATCCGTTGAGTAACCTTTTTTGGCCGCAGGAGCTGGGCGCTAGCCCAGTCCCAGCCTTGGTCGTAAAGAGCCTTGGAATTAAGATAGATGTCGACCTGTCTATGTCCCAGCAGGTGTCTGCAGTAGTGGGAGCCTGCACTGGCCTGATGAGACAGTTCAGCAAGCTTGCCGCCCTTTTGAGTTTCTCCACTCTTAGACTGATCGTCTCAGCGATGATAATTTCTCGCTTGCACTATGGTAACGCCCTTTACATCGGCCTTCCGGAGAAACTATTGAGTCGGCTCCAGGTTACCATGAATGATGCGGCCAGGCTGATTTTTAAATTGCCCAGGAAAGCTCTCGGTGAGGCCGAGAGCTAAGTTTAAGGGCCTTTGCATTGCCCATAAGGCCATTCATGGCCAAGCCCCACAGTATCTAAAAGATCGCCTAGTTCTGTACACTCCCATTCGGACGCTACGGTCCTCAGAGGCTTGCCTGCTGAAGGGTCAGCGTTTTAGGCTGGCTACCAAAGGGGGCAGAGCTTTTTCAACTGTCATCGCCCCTTTATGGAACAAACTACCAGAGATTGTGCGTAAAGAGCTCGCTCTTCTTCCATTCAGGAAGAAGCTGAAAACGGTTCTCTGCCAAGAGGCATGGGGGTCAGATTAACTTCTGTCCCTGGGCTGGGTGGCTAGGTTCTGTTTTTTTATCTCCTTCTACAGCGCTTAGAGACCTGCAGGTGATAATTGCGCTCTATAAACTTAAATACCAATACCAATACCACTGGCATTAGTGTAACCACAGCGCTTTATAAGTGGACATATTATTATTATCGCGCGCATACCAGACAAACAGTGAAAAATCACCCACCAATGACAGGGCAAACAAGCATTAGAATAGGGCTCATATTTACGAAAGCCATATTGCATTATACGCGGAAGTGCGGGCGTAAAAGAAGGCACAAATGGGAGGGGGTGGTGGGTGGTTGTGGTATAAGAAGTTAAGGACTACGGGAGGGAACGGGGAGAGGCAGTGGAACGAAACAGTTTTTCCAGTAAAGGGGCCAATAGCCTCGTAAGGATAAAAATTACGACATGCCCGCCAGGAGGCGGGATTAACAAGCAAAGCACCAATCGGAATGCAGAAATTGTGAATTAACCCAATCAAAAATAAGGCTGGAAAGTGGGCGGAGCTTCCCCCACTATACTGTATACACCATCTCTCAATGAGACAGTGCAGGCGCTGCCTGGCCGAGACCTAAAAATGAAAAGCAAACTTTAAATTTTTATTTTGAAATGCATTCCATTGTGCTTTATACAAAATGGGCTGCATTTTTTTTTAAATGAAGTTTTTTAGTGATTCCCAATGGGTCGCAAATTGCAACCTACCTCATAAATATTAATGAGGTAGGTAATTTGTGAACCCATTGGAAGTCGCTAAATGTGTCAAAGACATATTAGCATATAGCTGTTTGCGATTCTTGATAGCAACTCACAAAAATTCAGAATTAGAAAATCGCAAACAACTATATTTCTACATCAGGCCCAATGTTTAGTTTAATCACTGATTTTTGTACCATAGACAAATAACAAAATATTATGATAATAACAATAGCTTGATTTTACATGCACTACATATATCAGTCATTATATAGCACACGCCACAATTTTCTTGTGGATTTAATAATACCATTGTTAATCAAAAAGCGAGAGGATGAACCTTTCCTCCAGGACTCAAAATTGTGACTTCCTTCAGTCAAAACAGCTTTGTACATCCAGCAGTCTCCGTGTGACTCACTGTTTTCCCAAATCAAAATGGAGCATCATTCTCTGCCAAAGCACACAAATTCCAGCTGAATATATACTTTACCTTTTCATGCGTTACATCACATGCCTTTTACAACACGGTAGTTACAAAGCAAACTATTACATCGCAAGTCATTTCAACTACTTGCTGTAGTGGGCGCGCTGGACTTAGGAATATTATACTTTACTATTCCTACTCCAGTTTGTGCAACAGTAGAGAAGGTGTTGGATTCTAAACCCGACACCAGTGTGCCCCCTACAGCAAGTCGTTGAAACAACTTGTGATGTAATGGTTCACATTGTAAAAACGCGGTCGTTGTAATGACCGGGTTGTAAAGACATGCGATGGAAGGCATGCGTTGTTATGCCTTTTTCCTATTCCAGCTTCAGTACTACTCCAGATGGAATTACAAAGCTGCTGATTTTTCACAGTAAGAAAAAAGAAAACACAGTTCAGTACTTCATTCCTAAGCCACAGGTTTTTGTAAATATACAAATATTAACTAATCAATCAGCATACAACATATATACACAAAAACTACAATGAAGTAGTAGGCTCTTTATATTGGATAAGCTTTCCACTGTTTTCTGTTTGTACAATAGATTAGTTCCCTAATCAAACTGACCTGTGTAGCATACAGCATTACACTTGGTGCTACACACATTATGCTCTATTTTTGTTCATTGTATTAACAAGATAAAGCAGGAATTTATGTGTCATCCCTTCATCACCTGGTGAAATTAAGAAATTACTGAGATAGACCTATACTGAGATAGTGCGTTTCACTGTGTGATAGACATTGGGTAGGAACGCCATGTACTTAACACTGTATGGTGCATTCTTGCCTTTTCCAAGCTCTGGTGCACATTATGCTGCCTAGCGCCAACACAGACACTCTTGCACCATGGTGCAAAGGTTCCAGCATTGTTATTATTTTTCTGTATTATTTTTCTGCAGGAAGGGTCACCCTTCTACACAAAAACAATCCCTGAGGCATTTTATTCTTTGTTAGTGTATTGTATAATCTGGGAAGGTGTCAAAATCCATGGGTTTTGTGAGGGACCACCCAGGCACCATCCATGGAATGCCTCTCTGGGGCAGGTTAAAGCAATGCTGTGATTCACACTGTGTTGCACTACTCTGGATTTATCAAGTCACTCAGGACCACTCAAGGTGACCTTGCTTGGCTTGATAAATCACACCTCAAGGGCTGTGTTGCTTTTGCACCCTGTTGTGTGGTGGAAAAGCGAAGCAACCCTTGATGAATATGGCCCTACGTCCACCAGTGAAAAGATAAATGCCTGTGAGTGGTATGTAACCTGCTTTATCCATAATCTATGCATGTGCATTGTAGAGTCATTAAGGGTGGTGAACGGCTGCTTAAGTCGGAAATCCTGCATTTGCACTGAGACCATCCTCAGCACTGTCAGATCACTCTACAACAGTGAAACAATAGTGACAAGCAGTTGCTTGTTTCCCTAGGTCTGCCTGTGTATCCAACAATCGCCAACATGATACAAGGAACCTCTACAATGGCATTTAACCATTGGGTTTGGCCTTGGAGGTTGTGAAACTGTAGCCCATGTAATGCCTGGTAGCCAAGATTTTACAAATAAAAGGAAGGCCAGGAGGTCTTAGCCACTAGTAAGTGATTTGCTATAAATGAATGTTTTTCATGTTGCCATCAAAACAGGTAGACTTTAAAAGAAGGGACAAAGGTTCACGAAGCAGCAACACTGTATGGCAAGAAATCAGCCTCTAATCATTAAACATCCTTCCACTGCCAACCAGTGCTGTGTTCTTCATTCAACATAGCTGATGGAGCAAGGATTTGCACGAGAAGCGACTTGCTTGTAATCATGAACCTTGAATAACGCTAACTATGTAATCAACAATGTTTGTCTTACTAATTTACCCCTTTTTCATCATTATTGGGTATCCAAGTAAAGAATGCTTATGTGTTTACTAATCCTTATACGCTGGCATTTAAGATGGCTGCTGCTACGCGGGATTATCTTCTGTGCATGCGTCTGTCATACCCACGTGACATGACGTACTCGCAGCTTTGGAGGGAAACTGTTTCATCTGCGCACTAGAGCTAATATGGCTGTTCTGTGTTCTCACATGCGAGAGGCTTGCACTGCTGCTTTTGCTAAGCTGTTTGTTCTGCCTAATCCTAATGCTATAGTTTATTATAAAGTAATGGGTACAGTGTAGAAATTCATGGTATACAGTGTATTCATTTATTCTGTGTTCTAAAACTGTTTCTTTTCCATTTCATGTTACACTTTGAAAACTGGCATGTCTCGTAACGCTGTACTCCATCTTTGTTGAAACTGCGACTGCGTGAGAATCGCAAGTCTCTGGAACAGTGACCTTTGGACTATTGCCAAGGAGCTGACTGACTTGAAGATGCTCATGGGAAACTTACCCGATGAACTCTAAACTGTATATATTGTAATCGTCAATTGAACATCCATTGTTAGGTGAAATGAACCGGCATGAGAACCTGAATTTGATGGGCGTGGACATACATTTGAATAAGGAGACGGCAAAAGTCTAAAATTTAGGTGACACCTGTGCTTCTCCTTTATCCAATCGAAATTGGGGATCCTTACACTTGCAACATTGGGGGGTGGTACACTGACCTGGAAAACAGTATAACTAGGAAAGGCTCAGTTAGTTAATTTGTCCGACTTGTCCGAATAGCTGACCTTTCACTGACCCAATGCACTCAATAGGTGACTTAGAGCAGAGGGCTGCGGAGCACTCTGTCGGAGAGGTTCGAGAACCCAATCGGGGTTCTGGGAAGCTGAAGTGCTGGCGAAGCACTTTGCTGGTGAATGCAATAACCCAATCGGGTTTTTGACTGATTCCTTGCAGAGAGGGAGAGGCGCAGGCGTTGCAACTGAACTGCGGTGCTGGTCTTAACCTTTGTTGGTCCGGTCCTGATCCAAATTCTGGGGTTTCCTGTCCTGATTTTCCAATCTGCACTTGCCCGCCTATTGGCACTGAAATCTTTGGGGTTTTCTCCTGTCTTTTCCAACTGACCCGTGGCCAGGGTTGGTCTTCACACCATTTTAGGTAAATATAAATCTGTATGGGTAATTGCCAATATAATTTGTGTCCTTTCCTTACCCTCCCTAAAATTACCAAAGCTTTAATTGCGTATGTTCTTTTTCTTACCCTTCCCTTAAGTAAATGATACATTCATGGGATACCTTTTGCCTTTGTGTCTGTGCCAGGGGAGCCCGTGGCTGGGAACCTGCTCTTTGGAACTTTAATTCCCTACTACTCGCCGCACCCGCTCCACGGGTGCCGCTTCGTCGTCCATCTAGTGGGAGCTTCGATAAACCCAGGCTTGAGGTGACAAGGACTCTGTGAGGCACTTGAAGATCACAACTGGGCTGCGAGTGGTGCACAGGGACTCAAACTCCCAGGAGTACCTCGCCGACTGACGTGTAACACCTGGTCTGCTCTCCCTGTTTGCCCCGCCCACAGGACGTAATCCGCCCTATATAGTGGTTTTAGTTAGCCGCTGCGCTGGAGTGTCCCGGGAGAAGCCCGGGACAAGGGCGTGACCGTCTGTGGCCGTCAGAGGCCAGAGGAGGCCGGGCTGGGGCCCTCCTCTAAGAACCTTGATTTCATACGGGTGTTTCCTTTAAATTTCCTGGTTGTTTCGCTACCGATAGAAGGCTAACTGGTTATCTGTTATACTTATTGTATACTGTTCTCATTTCTCATCAGGGTATTGGTACAAACAACATGGCTGCTCAGCCGGTCAAAGAGGGGAAGTCGGGTTTTAAATCTCTCAGTGGGAGTCTTATGGGAACTCTCAATAACTATATCACTCGGGTCTCAGCCGCCTTGGATCAAGAGATAGTCGATGTAGAAAAAAGGCTGTCAACTGAGATATTTATAAAACAGTCTTCCCTGGGATTAATACAGCAGTGCATAACCCCGGAAAGCCGTTTAAGTCAACGGTTAAGAGACTTAGGATTGCCTGATATCAGTATAGAGTCTGACTCACTCAGTAATGTTTCCACTGAGATTAGCTCCCTGATCTTACAGACAGATAGCGCTACTCCGGTAGAAGCTGTCCCTAGTACGGCACCCCCCCCCCTTTTAATCCACTAGTCGCGTAGTGGACTTGTCACCCTCTAGCAACATGCTGACAGGCAAAAGAAAGCATGGGGGTGGAAGACAGAAAGGTAAAAGCGCTAAAATCCCAAAGTTAGTAAAAAAAGGGGCAAAATCCCTGGGTGTTCTGAATCATACTCAGGCTGGCACTTTGCTACAGAATAACAAATGTAAACCTCTTCCTACGGAAAATGCTCAACTGCATTCAATGCTAAAACCTATAGCTACCGCTTACGGAGACCAGGTCTTGATAGGACAGATAGAGCAGATAACTAGATCTTTAATTCTCCCTATAATAGAGAGGCTGAAAATAATCACTGCTAACCTTGGCAAGTTGGAACAAGTCTCTATTGATAATTCTAAAATGTTACATTCTTTAAATGACATCACAAAGGTGGGAGTTGATTCTGTACAAGTAATTGAACGGGTAGATAATGCCGATCCCCCTATATTAGTCCAATGTGATCCTGTATCACAACCAAATAAAGGGCTTGTGACCAATAATGACAATAGTATAATAGACCCAAGGGGTAGAGCCCCGGTTAAAGGGGGAAGCCAGAATTCCCTAGGGGGTCGCAAGTTGCACCAGGAGGGTGCTGTACAGTCAGCTATACGGACATCTGGCACTATTGATTCCAATAAGCTGGCCCAGGGTTCGGGGAATCGCTCTGTTTTAGACCTACCCCCTCAGAGTACCCCCTTAGTGATAGTTCTGGCCAATGTCCCCTCTCTACGGCAAGGTGAAAGGGAGGATTTCTTTCAACTAAATAATAAGGTCACCTATTGGCTCTCCCAAAATACTGCTGGTGGCTATGCTGTAGGTCAAAATATTATTATGGCCCGTCCAGTTGCATGGTTGGGCCGTTCTAGGAAGACCAGAGAAGGTGACTGCATAGTTATAAATTTTAACAGTCCCACACCAGTAGCTAGGATTTTATGGGAGGCAGAGTGTAGAACAATGACGGGGGGTCAGGGCATTGAAATATTGCCTCTCGGGTTTTTCTACAGGCCAGGGAATCAGTTCATCTCTAGCAATAGGAATTATATGAATGGAATTAAGCATGGGCGGAAAATCCGTTACGCTCGCGGATTTTGCGGATTTTTGGGAAATTCGCAATCCGCGAGATTTGCGAATTTCCCGCAAAATCCGCAAATTCGCACGCAGCGGATTTTTTTGGCGGCGCGCGGCGTTGCTGATACAATTTTTGCGGCGCGCGGCGTTTATCATCGTTTACCGAGTTGTTTTTCTCGATAGTTTGCGAGTGCTGCGCCATTTTGGATCTTGCTGTGTGATCCCGCGGGAATTGGCGAGCGCGATTACGTCATCGCGGCTTGCCAGCGATAGTTTGTCAACGCGAGTACGGCGAGATCACGTCTCGCGGTACTTCGCAATTGCGAGATTTGAGATGCGGCGAGCGAAAATATAAAATTTGCAATTCTGCACAAGAAATCCACCAGCAAGCAGCATAAACCTTCTAGAAATGATGATTTTTATCTGAATAACTCCTTAGTTTGACATTTGCCTGCACTTTTTTAGCGAGGAGTCCATTTTGGGGAGGGGGGCAGGGGAGTGGGAGGAAGGAAGTGCCCCACAGACTTCAACTTCCTGTTCCTGTTCAGCAGGCTCCTCCCAGTGCTTTGTCCATCTCCTGGTCACTTTTCATTTGGGTCTGGAGCTGGAAGGATTACTTTTTGTGGATGCTGCTAGATATTTGGATTTGAGGCCTTTTTGACTTTCTTTGGATCACTGTTGGATTAGAAATTTTACAAGTAAGTTTGTTTGGGGCATTACAGTTGCTGCAATTAAAATTTTGGAATTTTCGATTTTTGGGCTGTTTTGGGGCCTTTTGCCCAGGGGTACTCAGTGGTGGGTGGACTGAGTCTTTCTGTGGGTTGTCTTGAACTTAAACATCATGGAGGCCATGGATGGATTGGGATTGTGCTGATTTTTCAGTGATTTTCGTTTTTTGGGGCTGTACTTGTGGCCTTTTCACCAGGGGTATTTGAGTCTAGCATGGGCCTAGTCTTTCTGTGGGTTGTCTTGAATTTAAACATCATGGAGGCCATGGATGGAATGGGATTGTGCTGATTTTTCAGTGATTTTCGTTTTTTGGGCCTGTACTTGTGGCCTTTTCACCAGGGGTATTTGAGTCTAGCATGGGCCTAGTCTTTCTGTGGGCTGTCTTGAACTTAAACATCATGGAGGCCATGGATGGAATGGGATTGTGCTGATTTTGCAGTGTTTTTCGATTTTTGGGGGTGTTCATGGGGAGGGACATGCCATGTGGCTGGTGGCCATTTTGAGTGCAGCTACAGGCACTGGCCATGTGCTGGCAGGCAAGTGGCCATTTTGAATGCAGGCTTTGTTGTTCGGCCTCCAACCATTTTGCCTACTTTTCAACCTTTATTTATGCCCAGGGGTAGTGAGTCTTGCATGGGCCTAGTCTTTCTGTGGGTTGTCTTGAATTTAAACATCATGGAGGCCATGGATGGAATGGGACTGTGCTGATTTTTCAGTGATTTTCGTTTTTTGGGCCTGTACTTGTGGCCTTTTCACCAGGGGTATTTGAGTCTAGCATGGGCCTAGTCTTTCTGTGGGCTGTCTTGAACTTAAACATCATGGAGGGCATGGATGGAATGGGATTGTGCTGATTTTGCAGTGTTTTTCGATTTTTGGGGGTGTTCATGGGGAGGGACAGGCCATGTGGCTGGTGGCCATTTTGAGTGCAGCTACAGGCACTGGCCATGTGCTGGCAGGCAAGTGGCCATTTTGAATGCAGGCTTTGTTGTTAGGCCTCCAACCATTTTGCCTACTTTTCAACCTTTATTTATGCCCAGGGGTAGTGAGTCTTGCATGGGCCTAGTCTTTCTGTGGGTTGTCTTGAATTTAAACATCATCGAGGCCATGGATGGAATGGGATTGTGCTGATTTTTCAGTGATTTTCGTTTTTTGGGCCTGTACTTGTGGCCTTTTCACCAGGGGTATTTGAGTCTAGCATGGGCCTAGTCTTTCTGTGGGCTGTCTTGAACTTAAACATCATGGAGGGCATGGATGGAATGGGATTGTGCTGATTTTGCAGTGTTTTTCGATTTTTTTGGGTGTTCATGGGGAGGGACAGGCCATGTGGCTGGTGGCCATTTTGAGTGCAGCTACAGGCACTGGCCATGTGCTGGCAGGCAAGTGGCCATTTTGAATGCAGGCTTTGTTGTTAGGCCTCCAACCATTTTGCCTACTTTTCAACCTTTATTTATGCCCAGGGGTAGTGAGTCTTGCATGGGCCTAGTCTTTCTGTGGGTTGTCTTGAATTTAAACATCATGGAGGCCATGGATGGAATGGGATTGTGCTGATTTTTCAGTGATTTTCGTTTTTTGGGCCTGTACTTGTGGCCTTTTCACCAGGGGTATTTGAGTCTAGCATGGGCCTAGTCTTTCTGTGGGCTGTCTTGAACTTAAACATCATGGAGGGCATGGATGGAATGGGATTGTGCTGATTTTGCAGTGTTTTTCGATTTTTGGGGGTGTTCATGGGGAGGGACAGGCCATGTGGCTGGTGGCCATTTTGAGTGCAGCTACAGGCACTGGCCATGTGCTGGCAGGCAAGTGGCCATTTTGAATGCAGGCTTTGTTGTTAGGCCTCCAACCATTTTGCCTACTTTTCAACCTTTATTTATGCCCAGGGGTAGTGAGTCTTGCATGGGCCTAGTCTTTCTGTGGGTTGTCTTGAATTTAAACATTATGGAGGGCATGGATGGATTGGGATTGTGCTGATTTTGCAGTGTTTTCGATTTTTTTGTGCTGTATAACTGAACTGATGTTCCTCTGTCTTCCATTTTTTTTAGGTGCACAAGACTCAAGAGAACCACCAGTGCCAGGAAGAAGTCCTGCAGCGGTGTGTGTGTGCAGCATAACATCACGCGACGTCACGTCTGGCCTCAGACAACTCTACAATTTGTGCAACTGCGGCCTGCTGTCTGACCTGCTCTGAAGAAGATGGCCCCAAAGAAAGGTCTCCGTAGCTCCTCTAGCAAGAAAGTTGCTAGTAAGGAGCAGAAGAAGCAAGTTACCAAGGAGGTTGGTTTGCCACCCGCCACGTTTTTTGGGAGAAAAAAAAAAAGTACGCCTGCAGCAGCAGGATCTGCTGGGGACCAAGCTGGGAGCAGCACCCTGCTCCATTGGGTTCAGTGCCTCCACCACCACGCCAACTTAAGTCAAAGCCCTTGAGTGCTTCAGAGGCAGTCAGTGTACTTCTCCAATCACCATCGACCAGTGATGTTGGCTCATCGCAAGAAAGTAGCAGCAATGTCCCTGAATCAACACAGGTTGTTGTAACTCATCTGACAAGTGTTGAACAACCACAGCCGCAACAACAACACCATGTGCAAGTACACGCCCAAGTACATGTGGAAGGAGAGGCAGCAAAAGGAGATGCGCAAGCAAAGGTGCATGGAGGTTCACAAGTGCCCACAATAGTTGTTCCTCCCGAAGTAGGGGCACATCAGGAAATCGACAATGAAGCCGAGGTATCATTGGAAGCCACTCCTCCTGATGATCATTCATTGTCTTCCACATCCCTAGCAAGGAAAATATCAAGGGGGGTGTCTACATCTTCTTCAAGCCCACCTCGTTCTGATGCAAGTGATCTGTCTTGGGAACCACAACTGCGGTCTGACAGTGAGGCACACCATGATCTGACACCGGTACCTAAGCGTAAAAGGAAGGTCGTCCAAAAACTCAAACCTATGGAGTGTGATGAGGCTCAACAAGAAGTGACAGATACTGCTGGTGATGAAGCCTCTCACGATGACGACGAGCCAGTCACCACAAAGGTCACTGCAGCCCCACCGGGCATGCAGCAAAGAGACATTTTGACCCTATCCCGAGAAGCTGCTGAGCGTGATGATGATGTCGGCGAGGAGGCAATGGAAATGGAATCATTAGATTTGGAGTTAAGTAGTACACCAAAACCTACCGCTTCCATATTTCTTCCTCGCAAGAAGGTACCCACCACGTCCTCGACCTCAATTCGTGGTGGTGAAAGTGCAAAACGTACTGAAGTTCGGCAATCCACATCCTCCACTTCATCTGGCATTAGCAGCAGGACCACCACCACCAGTATCGCCGCCTCCTCCGGCCCCCAAAGACATTTCAAGTCTCCAGTTTGGGACTTCTTTAGTGTTTGCCCAAAAAAGGAAAACGTAGCCATTTGTAGCATTTGTAAGCTTCGAGTTAGTCGTGGTAAGTTTGGTACCAACTATGGTACCGGAGGCCAGAGAGGTCATCTTAGGAGAACGCACGCTGTCCAATGGTTTGCGCACCTAGACGCGGTCAAGGAAGCCCGAATTGCACGTAATGAAAACGTTGATTTTTCATCTGATGATGACGAGGAGGAAGAAGACGATTCAAACACTTCACTTACACCCAGTACCCCTGTCAGCAGCACACCCCATGTGAGCCACACTAAGAGTGTGGGAGAGAGTGAGACATCAATGCGGAAAAGTTCATCAGCGAGCGTAACTGGGTCGAAGATATCATCATCATCCCGTAAATCCTTGGTCCAGGGCAACATTAAAAAGATGTTGTTTACAGAAACGCAATATGAACGCAACCACCCACTGGCGCGTCTGTATAACACTAAGCTGGCTAAAATGCTAGCTCTGGACCTTCTCCCTTTTTCTTTTGTAGAAGGGGTTGGTTTTCTAGAATTAGTGGCAGCGCTCTGCCCTAAATGGAAGGTTCCTAGCCGGTTCTATTTTGCCCGAGTTGCGGTTCCAGCACTACATGAAGATGTTCTGAAGGCGATTGGGGCAGCTTTGCAGAAGAGTGCTGTTCACACTATACATCTGACAACAGACATGTGGACCAGTGGCGCAGGCGCTGATTACATGTGCATCACTGCACACTGGGTCTCTTTTTCAGGGGCTAAAGCAAAGCTAAACGCAGGTGTTGACACGGACATTGTTTTTAAAGCTGCTCGGAAACATGCAACACTAGCCATGTTTGGTTTGGAGAAACGTCACACAGCAGAAAACATTTTGGATGTCTTTAACACAAAGGCCCTTAACTGGCTGTCCCCACTAAAACGCCAGGTTGGTTATGTTTCCACGGACAATGGCGCCAATATAGTTAAGGCCATGAGGGACGGTTACTATTTCAGAGTGCCGTGTTTGGCGCACTGTATAAACCTGGTTGTCCAAAAATTCTTGGCTAATAAAGCCAGTGCAGCGTACAGTGTATTGGACACCTGCCGAAAAATGTGCAAGCATTTCAGCCATTCTTTTAAGGCCCGGAAGCAGCTGAGGAGCCTGCTATATCAACGTAAAATGCCAGTGAAAGCACTCATCCAGGAGGTGGTAACACGTTGGAACTCAACCTTCTACATGCTTGAGCGTCTGTATGAGCAGTATATGGAACTCGATCAATATTTCCTTACAGAGGGTACAGAGGAGCTGAGGATGGGTGGGCCGCAATGGAACATAGTTCAAGGCCTGACACGCATGCTTCGTCCTTTTGAGTTCTTCACGCGTGCAGTCAGCAAGGAGGACTCTAATTTGGGAAAAGCTATCCCATTGTTGTACATGCTGGAGGACCAACTGAAGGAGGTGTGTTCTGTGTTTGAAAAAGATGACAAAAACCAAGACTCTTTGCTTCTGGCTGAGCAATTATTAGAGCTCCTACAAGGTGATGAACGTCTTAAAAAGATCCACTCAGAACAGCATTACATTTGTGCTACTATTCTGGATCCACGCTACAAAAAGGTGCTGGCAGGCCAAGCATTCTTTCCTTTTGATGATGAACATGTTCCAAAGTACAAACGTTGGCTAGCCTTGTCAGCCAAGAAGTTTGAAACAGAACGGCTGAAAATTGAAGGAAATGGCAGTACATCAGCAGGCCATCCCCAGTCAAAACAATCCACTTCTGCACCTGTGGCTGTTGCACAAGTGACCTCTCAGCCGTTAAAGACACCGGCAACCAGATCATCTGCACGAGACACAACAGAAACATTGGAGGCTGAAGAGGATTGGCTAGCTCTGCGTGGGTTTGGTTCTCAAAAGGTCAGAGGCACAGCAAGAGCTAAGCAAAGTGGAGGAACCTTGGAAGAGGACCTTGAGTCGATGGTGAAGGACTATCTGAATGACTCAACAGAGGTCTATGTTAATTCTGACCCATTGGCGTATTGGCATGGGAAAAAAGAATTGTGGCCACAGCTCACCAACCTGGCTTTAAACTACTTGTCTTGCCCACTCGCAAGCGTGTCTTCTGAACGGGTTTTCAGTGCTGCTGGTGGCATTGTAACTCCCAAACGGAGCCGCCTCTCGCCCAAAAATGTGGAGAGGTTAACAATGATCAAGATGAATCAGCACCTCATACCACCAGATTTCAGAGTACGAGAAAGCGTGCCGGATGAAGAGGAGGTGGCCAGCAACATAGATGAGGGAATTTCTACTCTGTCAGGTGACACTGAGCTCACCCTGCCTGAATTCGCAGAGTATGATGACGAAGCCTTATTCTTATTCCTGGACCGTGATACCGAGCCCTGAAAATGAGACAACGAATCAATAACTTTCTTTTTCGTCCCTATTCACTTTTATTCCTGTCTGTCTGTCTTTCTTTGTTGTGCACAGTTAATATATTACAAACTTTAATCAGATAATCACAAAATCAAGCCCATCAGCAGAACTGTCTTCACTGGTTTGCTAATTGATTTGAAGTTGCCGCAGTCTGCATTCCTCAGGTTCACAATTTCAGAAGAACATGCTCCTCTATCCTCCTCCTCCAGACTCCTATTTCCATCAAACCAGAGGGCTGGTTTACGCCCAATGAAGAAAGACTCAGCACTTGTGGGGGTGTTGTTGTACCTCTTTGCAGGTGAGTTGACGGCTCTGGGGCCATTGCTGGGAAGCTCTAATACCGGATAAAAGTGTTTTGGACCAAATCCCAGGCGGAAAATTATTTGTGTTTTTGATGACTTGCTTGCCTTTGAGGTGCTCTTAGGGGGGCTTCCTGGTGTTTGCGGGTGAGTTTCGTGGTCTGGGAGCACTGCTGGGACACTCTAATCTTGATTGCATTTGCTTTTCAGGAAATCCATCGTGGCAACCCCGACTTATGGCCTAGCTACGCAGCGCGTTTGGACCGAAGGCCGAGAAATATTGCAAGTATGAGATTATGCTTTTGGCCTGTTTGGGGGTGTTATGCTTCTTGGCGGGTGGGTTGGCGGGTCTTGGGGCATTCCTGGGAAGGTCTAATACCGGGTAGAAGTGGTTGGGACAAAATCCAGGCCGATTTTTTTTTGGCTATTTCTGACATTTTGCTCAATGTGGCCTTTTCGGGGGCCTGTTTGGGGGGCTTCCTGGTGTTTGTGGGTGAGTTTCGGGGTCTGGGAGCACTGCTGGGACACTCTAATCTTGATTGCATTTGCTTTTCAGGAAATCCGTCGTGGCAACCCCGACTTATGGCCTAGCTACGCAGCGCATTTGGACCGAAGGCCGAGAAATATTGCAAGTATGAGATTTTGCTTTTGGCCTGTTTGGGGGTGTTATGCTTCTTGGCGTGTGGGTTGGCGGGTCTTGGGGCATTCCTGGGAAGGTCTAATACCGGGTAGAAGTGGTTGGGACAAAATCCAGGCCGATTTTATTTTGGCTATTTCTGACATTTTGCTCAATGTGGCCTTTTCAGGGGCCTGTTTGGGGGGCTTCCTGGTGTTTGTGGGTGAGTTTCGGGGTCTGGGAGCACTGCTGGGACACTCTAATCTTGATTGCATTTGCTTTTCAGGAAATCCGTCGTGGCAACCCCGACTTATGGCCTAGCTACGCAGCGCGTTTGGACCGAAGGCCGAGAAATATTGCAAGTATGAGATTTTGCTTTTGGCCTGTTTGGGGGTGTTATGCTTCTTGGCGGGTGGGTTGGCGGGTCTTGGGGCATTCCTGGGATGGTCTAATACCGGGTAGAAGTGGTTGGGACAAAATCCAGGCCGAATTTTTTTTTGGCTATTTCTGACATTTTGCTCAATGTAGCGTTTTCGGGGGCCTGTTTGGGGGGCTTCCTCGTGTTTGTGGGTGTGTTTCGGGGTCTGGGCTCACTGCTGGCTATATATACTTTACTTTGCAAGAGGTTTGAAGCAAATCCATGGTGGCAGAGGGGAGTTAGGGCCTAGCTGCACAGCGCGCGCGGAGTGATTTGGGAAATTTGTGAAAAATTGACTGTCCCCATTTTTGTACTTTTGCTCTTTGGCTGTTTGGGGGTCTTCTACTAGTTTTCGCCTGGGTTGACGGCTCTGGGGCCATTGCTGGGAAGCTCTAATACCGGATAAAAGTGTTTTGGACCAAATCCCAGGCGGAAAATTTTTAGTGTTTTTGATGACTTGCTTGCCTTTGAGGTGCTCTTAGGGGGGGTTCCGTCTGTTTGTGGGTGAGTTTCGTGCTCTGGAAGCACTGCTGGGACACTCTAATCTTGATTGCATTTGCTTTTCAGGAAATCCGTCGTGGCAACCCCGACTTATGGCCTAGCTACGCAGCGCGTTTGGACCGAAGGCCGAGAAATATTGCAAGTATGAGATTTTGCTTTTGGCCTGTTTGGGGGTGTTATGCTTCTTGGCGGGTGGGTTGGCGTGTCTTGGGGCATTCCTGGGAAGGTCTAATACCGGGTAGAAGTGGTTGGGACAAAATCCAGGCCGATTTTTTTTTGGCTATTTCTGAAATTTTGCTCAATGTAGCGTTTTCGGGGGCCTGTTTGGGGGGCTTCCTGGTGTTTGTGGGTGACTTTCGTGGTCTGGGAGCACTGCTGGGACACTCTAATCTTGATTGCATTTGCTTTTCAGGAAATCCGTCGTGGCAACCCCGACTTATGGCCTAGCTACGCAGTGCGTTTGGACCGAAGGCCGAGAAATATTGCAAGTATGAGATTTTGCTTTTGGCCTGTTTGGGGGTGTTATGCTTCTTGGCGGGTGGGTTGGCGTGTCTTGGGGCATTCCTGGGAAGGTCTAATACCGGGTAGAAGTGGTTGGGACAAAATCCAGGCCGATTTTTTTTTGGCTATTTCTGACATTTTGCTCAATGTAGCGTTTTCGGGGGCCGGTTTGGGGGGCTTCCTGGTGTTTGTGGGTGACTTTCGTGGTCTGGGAGCACTGCTGGGACACTCTAATCTTGATTGCATTTGCTTTTCAGGAAATCCGTCGTGGCAACCCCGACTTATGGCCTAGCTACGCAGTGCGTTTGGACCGAAGGCCGAGAAATATTGCAAGTATGAGATTTTGCTTTTGGCCTGTTTGGGGGTGTTATGCTTCTTGGCGGGTGGGTTGGCGTGTCTTGGGGCATTCCTGGGAAGGTCTAATACCAGGTAGAAGTGGTTGGGACAAAATCCAGGCCGATTTTTTTTTGGCTATTTCTGACATTTTGCTCAATGTAGCGTTTTCGGGGGCCTGTTTGGGGGGCTTCCTGGTGTTTGTGGGTGACTTTCGTGGTCTGGGAGCACTGCTGGGACACTCTAATCTTGATTGCATTTGCTTTTCAGGAAATCCGTCGTGGCAACCCCGACTTATGGCCTAGCTACGCAGTGCGTTTGGACCGAAGGCCGAGAAATATTGCAAGTATGAGATTTTGCTTTTGGCCTGTTTGGGGGTGTTATGCTTCTTGGCGGGTGGGTTGGCGTGTCTTGGGGCATTCCTGGGAAGGTCTAATACCGGGTAGAAGTGGTTGGGACAAAATCCAGGCCGATTTTTTTTTGGCTATTTCTGACATTTTGCTCAATGTAGCGTTTTCGGGGGCCTGTTTGGGGGGCTTCCTGGTGTTTGTGGGTGACTTTCGTGGTCTGGGAGCACTGCTGGGACACTCTAATCTTGATTGCATTTGCTTTTCAGGAAATCCGTCGTGGCAACCCTGACTTATGGCCTAGCTACGCAGTGCGTTTGGACCGAAGGCCAAGAAATATTGCAAGTATGAGATTTTGCTTTTGGCCTGTTTGGGGGTGTTATGCTTCTTGGCGGGTGGGTTGGCGTGTCTTGGGGCATTCCTGGGAAGGTCTAATACCGGGTAGAAGTGGTTGGGACAAAATCCAGGCCGATTTTTTTTGGGCTATTTCTGACATTTTGCTCAATGTAGCGTTTTCGGGGGCCTGTTTGGGGGGCTTCCTGGTGTTTGTGGGTGAGTTTCGTGGTCTGGGAGCACTGCTGGGACACTCTAATCTTGATTGCATTTGCTTTTCAGGAAATCCGTCGTGGCAACCCCGACTTATGGCCTAGCTACGCAGCGCGTTTGGACCGAAGGCCGAGAAATATTGCAAGTATGAGATTATGCTTTTGGCCTGTTTGGGGGTGTTATGCTTCTTGGCGGGTGGGTTGGCGTGTCTTGGGGCATTCCTGGGAAGGTCTAATACCGGGTAGAAGTGGTTGGGACAAAATCCTCGCGGAAAAGCCTTTTGGCACTTTTTGTAACTTAGGGTTCGTTAGGGTTAGCCCTAGCAGCAGGATTGCATGTGTTTCGGGGTGTTCTAGATTTTTGCAACTGAGTTCTGGGGTCTTAGAGCACTCGTGAGAATGTGTAATTTTGTTTGCAAGTCATTTGAAGAAAATCCATGGTGGGAAAGGGGGGATTTGGCATAGTTAAAGAAAGCCTTTGCCACTATTCTTAACTTAGGGTTCGTTAGGGTTAGCAGTATTTCTATTGCATGTGTTTGAGTGGGGGGATTTCGAGTCTTGGAGCGATGCTGGCTATGGCTACTTTTGCTTGGTTGCTTGCAAGTGGTTTGAATGCAATCCACGGTGGGTAAGGGGTAATTAGGAAGGGGGTACTTCGGCCTACTTTTACTTTCAAAGTAAGTTTTGTCACCAGTTTTCTGCTAGGCCTCGTTTTTTGAGATTTGATTGGGGGTCTTCTACATTTTTGCGACTGGCTTTAGTAAGGGTCTGGGTGGGAGCACTGCTAGGAAGATCTAATTTTGTTCTAAAACACAGTTTACAGTACACCTAGCTTGAGGGGCAAGATCCGCTACATTAATTTGCCCATACTTATTTATCCTTCAAAAGGTGACTCAGAGTACGCACTTTCAAAAATATTGTTCTGTCTACTAGGAAAATCAAATTGTGACTTTTTGCACTCCACAGCCTACATACCTTATATTTATTTATCAGTGGTGTTGTAATATTATATCACTTCCTGTTTTTCGTTGAATAATTACAGGCCGGGTTTCAGTCTCTGCAATGGGGAAAAAAGGATGGAGTCAGGCTTCACAGTAGCGAGCCACAATTCAGCATCAGGCAGGCAGTGGACAGGGTGTCTTCTGGTGACCAACATCGATGGACGAAGCGTCGGCTGCAATGGAGGAGTGCCGCTAATAGGAGGATTTTTTTTCTGCAGCAACTTACTTACCACTTCCAACAGGACCACTACAACCACATAGATACAGTATCCCTTGCCTTTTTCTCTGACTGTGACTGCATTTCTTGGATCTCTCTCTGCTTCTAAATTGATCCCTTAACACATCACTTAGTCCACTCCACTATCACATCCGCACCACACATAGTCATTTGTAAGTGCTCCTACGTAATTCGCAAGTCGCAGCACGCCCCAGGCCGTAGAGGACTGGGATGGCCCCAATGATGAAGCATGTCACCAAGGGGCAACCCTGGTGAGTGAGGGGACACCTAGAAAACAAGCAATTTCTCCTTTTCTATCTACTATACCTTCCAGACCAACCCCACTGAGTGTTGTTGTGAATGGATTTATAGTGACCAGCAAGGCTCTCGGGTATCTGGCTAAGTACAGAGACCTTATGTTGAATATCGTTATCAATAATTCCACACAGGCCCTGTACTGTCGCATTCTTTCTTCCACAGTTGTCGAATGTACTACTTACTTTTCACTGACATGCATGCAGTAGTGCATGCACTTTCAAAGATTGATGGATAGGTTTGTACCCAAAGAATTGTTTATGTTCCATTGTTTGTCTATGCTGTGCTTTTTTTTACAGGGTGTCTTCTGGTGACCAACATCGATGGACGAAGCGTCGGCTGCAATGGAGGAGTGCCGCTAAAAGGAGGATTTTTTTTCTGCAGGCAACTTACTTACCACTTCCAACAGGACCACTACAACCACATAGATACAGTATCCCTTGCCTTTTTCTCTGACTGTGACTGCATTTCTTGGATCTCTCTCTGCTTCTAAATTGATCCCTTAACACATCACTTAGTCCACTCCACTATCACATCTGCACCACACATAGTCATTTGTAAGTGCTCCTACGTAATTCGCAAGTCGCAGCACGCCCCAGGCCGTAGAGGACTTGGATGGCCCCAATGATGAAGCATGTCACCAAGGGGCAACCCTGGTGAGTGAGGGGACACCTAGAAAAAAAGCAATTTCTCCTTTTCTATCTACTATACCTTCCAGACCAACCCCATTGAGTGTTGTTGTGAATGGATTTATAGTGACCAGCAAGGCTCTCGGGTATCTGGCTAAGTACAGAGACCTTATGTTGAATATCGTTATCAATAATTCCACACAGGCCCTGTACTGTCGCATTCTTTCTTCCACAGTTGTCGAATGTACTACTTACTTTTCACTGACATGCATGCAGTAGTGCATGCACTTTCAAAGATTGATGGATAGGTTTGTACCCAAAGAATTGTTTATGTTCCATTGTTTGTCTATGCTGTGCTTTTCTTTACAGGGTGTCTTCTGGTGACCAACATCGATGGACGAAGCGTCGGCTGCAATGGAGGAGTGCCGCTAAAAGGAGGATTTTTTTCTGCAGGCAACTTACTTACCACTTCCAACAGGACCACTACAACCACATAGATACAGTATCCCTTGCCTTTTTCTCTGACTGTGACTGCATTTCTTGGATCTCTCTCTGCTTCTAAATTGATCCCTTAACACATCACTTAGTCCACTCCACTATCACATCTGCACCACACATAGTCATTTGTAAGTGCTCCTACGTAATTCGCAAGTCGCAGCACGCCCCAGGCCGTAGAGGACTGGGATGGCCCCAATGATGAAGCATGTCACCAAGGGGCAACCCTGGTGAGTGAGGGGACACCTAGAAAAAAAGCAATTTCTCCTTTTCTATCTACTATACCTTCCAGACCAACCCCATTGAGTGTTGTTGTGAATGGATTTATAGTGACCAGCAAGGCTCTCGGGTATCTGGCTAAGTACAGAGACCTTATGTTGAATATCGTTATCAATAATTCCACACAGGCCCTGTACTGTCGCATTCTTTCTTCCACAGTTGTCGAATGTACTACTTACTTTTCACTGACATGTATGCAGTAGTGCATGCACTTTCAAAGATTGATGGATAGGTTTGTACCCAAAGATTTGTTTATGTTCACAATTGTTTGTCCATGCTGTGCTATTTTTTATTGTCTCCCAAAACCTTTCCCAAAAACCCCCGTACCCATCCATTTTTCAAACCCAAACCCTCTTCCCCCGGGCTGTGTGGTTTTGATTGATGTGTGACTAAATGACAGCAATAAATCCACACACTTGCTGGGGAGGATAAGGTGATAGCAACAGGCTGGTGAAGAAATCCGAGGATATATTCTTACTCTGCTTGACAAAGAACCATTGCTAATGTGAAAGAACTTCAACCGAATTAGTAGTTATACTTTACCATTTGTTAGGCTACAATGTGGCACTGTTCTACTGTACTTCTGTCACCTGCTATATTCTCAGTTGTACCGTTGAATTGCTCAGGAGGACAAACCAGATTTCATTTTCTTTTTTTTCATAGGCATGCAACTGCCACTGTGTCACACCACTAGTACCACCGCTATGAGGAAATTTTATCCGACCAAGATTGCCAACCATATTCGCTGTTTCCCGTGGAGCCAGCCCTGGGTCTAGCCCTACTTTCAAACACAAATTACAGGTAAGATAAGCGTTTGGTGGTTTGGGGGTATAATGGAGTATTAGTACGAGAGACGAGAGACTGAAGGTAGTACTACTAAAGTCCTAGGACTCTTGGATTCACTTCGTCTGTGAGAGGCACTTAGTGTTGAAAACATTTGGGCATTTACACTTAAAGGAAGAAAATGGAACTAAACTTTCAGGAAAACAAAGTCAACGTTAAACCCCCACCCACCAGGCAAGCAGTAAGAAACGAGTATGCTCAGATAAAGTTTGAAAAAGTATATTTATATCCCTAACAAAATAATCTCCCGCAAGACCCTCCCTAACCCCAACGATTGTCCTTCAAAAGTCCCCAAAAACCCAACTCCCAATTCCCACCCCCCAAAAGTCTCTAAAAAAGGGGCAAGGGACACTATGGGCGGATGCTGTCAACTTTTTGGGCCAGGGCATCATGCTCCTGGCGGAGCAAGGCGTGCTCTACGCGGAGCCCCTCCAACTGGTTGGAAAAGTGGTGGAGCTCCTGCTGGAGGCGGGACACCATCAGGGTACTGCGGCGCAGGCGTGCCTTCAATGCCTTGTAGGTGCAACGGCTGTGAGAGGAAGCTGTAGCTGTTGTCCTTGCTACTCGGCGGTGGCGTTTGGCTTTGGCAGCCCGGCTCAGTCTGGGTGGACCACTGTGCTGGGTGGCACTGGCAGCCCGTGGGGGAACGGAGGCCGATGCAGACGACGTAGTTGTTGTGGTCGACTTTCTTCGTCCTCCAGGGCCACCAGCCGCCGATATTCAGCCACAGTGGCATCGATCCTCCGTTGCCGGGCCGCTCTAG
This sequence comes from Lissotriton vulgaris, assembly GCF_964263255.1. NCBI lineage: Eukaryota > Metazoa > Chordata > Amphibia > Caudata > Salamandridae > Lissotriton > Lissotriton vulgaris. Next base: position 661,158,237 of record NC_141689.1, read on the forward strand.
CTAGCTCCTTCCTCCTTGTTCGTTTGGAAGGAGAACCTATATGAAGAAAGAAAGACATAGTCTGTAACCAATGCTCCTTAAGATTAACTCAATCATTCAGCAGAAATTTGTGTTGCACTACAACTAGCAACTTGCAAACGCATTACATAACTATTGAGGCCAGTATCTATCTAACCTCACACTTCTTCATCCTTGCTCTAACATTAGTGGGAGTTTAAGGAACAAATTCTACGAGCACTATGGACTTCCATTGGAGTCGACTATGAAAGTACACCAGTCTTATTCTTCTTCTTGTCTCTTGTTTTGGAAAATTGGTACGTTATCTTCTGCAAGCCGGCATAATGCCAGCGCAGTAAACTTGCACCCGAGAAAAAGAGACGCACGCCATGAGGAGTGACCTAGACTTGCGTTGCGTTACTGTACCCGTCCAGTACATGCAGGTGGTGAAGCTCTTACTTTTCTATTACGGGTGGCACTGAGAATACTCTGTTACAACTCAAGGGCTACTGCTTAATTAATTTAACTTTCACCCTACAGTGGAAATGAGTACTAGAAATGGAAAATTGAAGAAGATAAATAATCTGATTATCTATCACTTCACATGGGATGTTTTTGCTTATATATGGGATGACTTTAGGTGCTTTGCTTTTTATTGAGTGACCAGTGATACATCCACACATGAATGACTGAGTACTACTAAACTTATTAAGAGAGGTAGGGAGTGGCCACCGTAATAACCGGATCTATGCAGTGCTTGCAATACAAACTACTGCTACTATTGATGGTAGTATTTGGACAAAATTAAAAGTTCTTTTCCTTGCCTTTCCTACACTGGAACGGACGTGCGGGTGCAGTGTTACATACTCTTCAAAGTTACACTTAGTTCATCCACTGACCGTCTACTCTCTCTAGATCATGGGTACTCACAAACTTTCTCTCAGGGGCTACATTTACAGTGTAGTTTGGGGCCGAGGGCCGCACTGGTGGGGGCGGAGTCAGAGGGGGCGGGGCTAAAGGAAAACGATAACTTGTGACCATGAGGTTGCACACAGGTCCCTGCAGCAGATGCCCTCACCCACTGAGCCACCAGACCCAGCATTTACATACATCTCTCTCCCTCCTGCTCTCCCTCCTGCCCTCCCTCTCCATCTCTCCTCCCTCTACCTCCCCCTCTGTCATCTCACTGTGTGTGTGTCTATCTGTGTCAGCCTTCAGCCCGGGTTGAGACCGCTTCCTCAACGCGCACACACAGACAACAACACCAAAGTACTTAACAGGTCTTTAAAAGACCATTAACATATTATTGAGGCTTTGTTTGTTGTAGCGCCCCTCCTTCTCCACCCTGACAATCACTGCTTGCCCGGCCCCACAGAGGCTTTGTTCTATTTCACCTCTTTGTGGCCTTGCATCTCCACTCTGCTCTGTGGGGGCCGGGGGAGCAGTGATTGTCAGAGTGGAGATGCAGGGGCGCTAACAGGTGAAATACAAAAAAGCCTCTGCTCTGTGGGGGCCGGGGGAGCAGTGATTGTCTGCAAGGTCTGCGCACCACCAAGGAAGGCTTGCCGGGCCACCACCGGCCCGCGGGCCGTACTATGAGTACCCCTGCTCTAGATACACATATGCTATCTAAGAGTCAGATAGTAGCATGATCCAGGTATATGGACACATACAGTTTCTGTGTCACCCACCCAGGCTGTTGTCCTTCCACCCATCATTGCTTCATCATTCACCCAGCCATGCATCTCATATTCTTGCCTTCCCAGCTAGTCTTCAATCTCAATAAGTAAGGAATATATAAGAGCTTACCTCTGGCCGCCACCACCACCGTCTCAACTCTCACAGCCGCCGCCTCCTCCCCTGAAGAATCGCCCTCCGCCTCCGTGTCGAGCACCACCACCTCCACACTGGCCCCACCACCAGATGTTCCACCTACAAAGTACATTTAAGAATGTTAGAATAAAGCACTCACTAGTCTTTGGTCTAGGAATGAAGACATGTGAAAACACTGTAATTTGTGACTGTCTACGTTAAAGTTAAAAAAAATGTCCCTTTTTCCAGGGAAGGTTGTCTTGCTGCACTTTTTGGCACAACTGATGAAGGCTGTTTTTTTAACACGCACCATTTTTCTCCACACAGACAGAAGATGGACTTCTAACAACAAGATCAAGTTGAAACCAGGTGAGAGCTCGGCTCGACCACAAGAAATGTCTTCAATTAATCGTCAGCACTAACCACTTTTCCATTATCAGTTAAACGTTTAGTTTTATTATGACTTCATTTTAATAAATGTGTTTACTTTTAATAAAGCTTTTAAACTTAAATACAATCTGTGTATTTTGGTCCAGACTAGAGTGACTGAGCGAAAGGTTTTGCAATTTTTGCAAGCATGAGTCCAGATAGAACACTTCAAAAGACATTATGGACAATCCCAGAGGACTGCACTAAGTTGATAGAGCTATTGCTGACTAGAATCATGGGAGTTTCGCCAACCGTGCAATCTTAGTTAGCTACACAGACAGACTAATGAGAATAATCTAGTAATACCACAGGGAGTCATAGTAGAGGCAGGATAAGAATTTAGATACAGTCTACAAGAAGAGCAAAGACAATTTTGAAAAAAGTCAAATGAGGAACGCTAGGAAAAATAGGTACTAGTCTAAAATGAAAACTTACTGGGGCCAGCAGAGGAGCCCTCGCCTGCCCGATCCTGGCCCTGTTGAACAGCATCCGCCGCCTGCTGCTCCTGTGTCATCCTCTCGCCCCTGGGGGGAGCTGACGTACAACATGAAAGAAAGAACAGAAAACATGGATGATTGTTGCTTGTCAATGTCAACCAAATCAAACATTTCAAAAGAACAATAACAAAATATTTCCGCGAAATTATATTGATTAGGGTTAGTTTTCATTTATTTGCGGACCTGTGACTTCGAAAGTCACGTAACTCACTAAACAAAGTACTGAAACGTTCACCTAGGACTGGCAGGCAGCAGTCCGCAGGCAAGACGCAAAGTGACAGACAAACTCCATTGTGATTTCAGTCAGATCAGTGACAACACTAACAGTTGCCTGCTACATTACCAGTCATTTAAATAGTCAAACTATCAATCCACCACCACTATTTTTCTTATTGTCAGGGGTACAAAGGAAGGGGCAGATTTAAGCCCCTTGCGGCTCTTTTGCGCCGTTCTTGCGTGACTTTTGTGACGCAGCAGCTAAACAAAAAAGGGTGCCATGGTGCGGCGTATAATATTATAACAACCTGACGCATTTGGGAGATGCATCCCGTTATAAAGCCCTGCGCCATCAGGGGGCGTTCCGGCGCAAGGGAGGGCATTTCTGCGCTGGAACACATCCTAATAGTGGCTGAGGGAAATCTACAAAATTTCAATCAGTCACCTTTAGGACAATGATGCGTCACACAAACCCTGCACCTGCTTGAAGCAGACGTACGGCTTGACCCAGCATTGGGGAGATAGGGTACCCCAGAGCATTGCTGGAGCTGCGCCATCGTTGCGACGCAACTCCAGCAGTAAAGCTTCGGTGACGTTTTGGGCCCATGGTGCGCCGCATTGCAAATACGGCGCACCATGTTTGGTGGTGGTAGCGGGCCGCACAATTAATGGCGCATCCCTGCTACTTTGCAGGGATGCGACGGTAATTGCAATTCTGCCCCTTAGGGGCATACTTACTTACGCGTTCTGGCGCATCTCCAGAGATGCGCCAGATCAAATGCGTCACGCAAAACTACCCTTGCGACACGGCAGATGCGCCTCATTTACAATGCGGCGCACCCTGGCGCAAGGGTAGGCACTTGCGTGACGCATCTCGTCACGTAAGAGCGGCGCATCGCTGGAGTCACGTCGCCAACGCAATGCAACTCCAGTAATGCTCAGGGCCACCCAATACTTAACATGCTGTGTCAGTCCTTTCGCCTGCTTCGAGCAGACATAAGGAATTGAATTGACGTAGCAGCGTTGCAGAAGTGCCTGCGTTAAATCTTGTAGATTTAACGCAGGCAATTTTGCGAGGCGCACAGCCGCCGGACCGCCCACCCTGCGTACTAGGAACGCACCCATTGTGGTGCAGGCCCATGGCTTTATAACGTGACGCATCTCCCAAGTTTCGTCAAGTCGTAAATGACTCGCAGGGATGCGGCACGTTTACGCCGCTGTTGCGTCACGCAAGGCAACGTAAACGTGGCGCAAGGGGCTTGTAAATGTAATCTGCCCCCTAGTTTCTAGCATTACGCAGTTCTGTAACGTACACTCATACATAATAGTTACTCAGGCCAATGAGACCACGAAATAGAAAACAAATAAGCATAGTAGCAACGCCACTGAGAAGGAGAGCAGTGCACCTGAAATGCACAGAAGATTTTGAAATATAATTTAACTACAATGTAATCGTCATCAGCGGCATTATTGGCTTGCTCCATGTAAAAAACAAATATTTGCAATACAACAACACAGAGCAGGAGAAAACATCATAGTAGTGAGTGATTAAATGGCTACTACTACTCACCAAGCCCGGGCATCTCCAAGCCGAGCTGGTCCAGCAGGTCGCGCTCGCGGTCCAGGAGGTCCGTCCAGCGATGGGTGACCTGGCTGTAGGTGCGCTGGACCCCGTAGAGGTGGGATATGGCCCAGCACACCTTCTCCCACCGCTTCCGGCGCTCCCGCATGTTGTAGCCGCCGGCCGCGATCCTGCCGCCTCCCGCGATGGTCCTGGGCAGGCGGCGCTGGACGAAGTAGACCAGCGCGCCCTCTTCCTCCGGGCTGAATATCTCCCGTCGCGTCACCTGCTCCCCCCTCCATCTCCCGCATGCTGTCCTGGCACTGGGTCCAGCACTACTCCCCGCCGCCGCTGCGGCCCTCAAGTGCCTGGGCAGCTTCACGGCACCTGGTTTGACCATGGCCTGGGCAGGTAAGGTAGGAAGAAGTAGAAAATTAAGAAAGAATAGGATAGGGAAGAAGAAAAGAAAAGAGTTTAAAAAAGTAGTTTAAATTAAAGAAAAATAGCAGAAAAGACAAAAATATACAGCTAGGAAAAGAGAGGGATAGATAAGAAGCAAAATCGTAAAAAAAAAACTGAAAACAAGCAAAGGATGGCAAAGATACCAAGAGGATTAAACACCATGCCCAGACACAGGAAATGAATGAAAAACAAGATGGCCGGCGCCCGTTCACGAGCGCGAAAGTAAGTTCGCGCGAGATTTTCCTCGCGATCTCGTGCGAACCTCTAGATTTCCCGCGCGATCTCGTGCGAACCTCTACTCGCAATGCGCTTACTGCGCGAGATTATACATAGCGGGCGGAAACGGAAATACGTCACGCAAACAAAATGGCCGCGCCCGTACTCAACCTTGGGGTAAATTTGCGTGTTGCGCTGCAAGCGGCTCGCGAATACTGCAAAAAAACTCGCGAAACAACAAGCCGCAAAAAAATAAAATGCTCATTCGCACGAATTGGCGGCTTCCGCGGTCGGTTTCGCACGACACCGCGCCCCGCGAATAGCGCGAAAAAACCGAAAAATGATTTCAGCAAAAGCAAAAGCAATGAGCAGGTGCAAAAGGTCAACCTCATGATTTGTAACGATTCTCTGTAGTGCTTCCTGAGGGGGCCCTCCAGAATTCGGTTGCCTGCTTGCAACTATTGTGTGACCCTGCTCTGACCTTAACTGTATGCCACAAAGGTCCTGATTTACAGCTAAAGGAGCAGACAAGCAGGTGCCAGGCTGGAACTTGAAATTCTTTCAGTGACACATTAACTAGCCCCTAATTCATTATTGTCAGTTGGGGCAGGGCAGGTGTTGTTAATAAACTAACCCCAAATTAATTCATGTCAGTTCAAGCAGGGCAGGTGGGCTTGCTTTTCCCCCCCCCCATCTTCTACAGTGATGATGAACCAGAGGGTGGCATTGATGTAACAGAGGGTGGCATGGGTCAAAGAGAGGGTGCCAGTGGTGAAACAGAGGGTGCTGGGAGGCTGTGATGATGAACCAGACGTAGAAACAACATAGTCGCGACCGTTGCGAGCCGACAAGTAAGTTCGCAATTGCGAACTAGTACCAAATCCTCGCGAACTGGTAGAAACACTTGCGAACACAAAAAAAAAAATCCGCAAATTCGCGAGAATTCGCGGATTTTGCGGATTGCCAATTCGCAAATCCGCAAAATTCGCGAACGCGAGATTTGCAAAATTCGCCCATGCCTAAATGGAATGCCTGTTAATAATACTCTTTTTCACAGGGAAACAGGAGGGTGGAATATAGTACCTATGAAACTTAACAAAGCCTGGCCGAGAGGCGACTTAGGGGACATCGCCGCTGTTGAGGTCTCTATCAGATTCAATGCCCTTTCGGACCTCAATGACTGTGACTGACTGAGTGGTAAAACAGCTTGCCGTTATCTGCAGGACGTTCCTATCATTCAACCCGTCCATCCCTGAACTCTGGTTGTTATGGGGGATGGTAACATTGATCAGGTCACAGCTATTACTAATACCATGGTTTCTACTACTTCCCCTATGGCAACTCCCTTGGGATCTTTTGCCCGTGTTAGTGATGGTGTGGGAAAACTACTATCATGGAACATTGCTGGTATGCGTACCAAAATGGAATCTCAGGAGTGGCTACATTTTGTTAAAACTTATGATGTGTGCATTTTCCAAGAAACATGGCTCTGTGATCCATCTTTTGCTCAGGGGTTTTTTAATTATTCAGTTCCAGCAAGAAAAGGTCCCAAGGGGCGACCCATGGGTGGCTTAACCATATGGGTACGTCAGAGTATGTCCCTTATTGTTAAAGTAGTTGATGTTGGAAGTAGTGATATCCAACTTATTAAAGTCGACTTGGGTTCTCTAGGACGGCTCGACATCTACAACGTTTATGCCAGGGGTAACAAGGGTGGGAGGTCGGAAGTTTTAGCGGCTTTGAGTTCCCTCCTTGAAACCCACTCTCTGGACAATAACATCATAATAGCTGGTGACCTGAACCGTACTTTTGAACCTCTGGCTATTTGCAATGATTTTGCTGGGGAAGAAGAGGATAGGCTATGGGGGATCCCTAAATTAGATTTGAACCCCGTTACTCGATGGACCAAGGATATCATATGTTTAAATGCTATCTGCTTCGAAAGGGGTTCAAGGGCATTACATGGGAGGACCACAAGTGATAAGGCTAGGGCATGCACCTTCGATAATGGGCGACACAGGAGTAGAATAGACTATGTTCTGTGTAGCACGGAACTTTGGAAACTAGTCTGTGATATGGAAGTCAAGTGGAGGATCGAAAGCGATCACAACCCGTTGTGTGTAGTGCATAAGTGGAGGACACTTGACAATGTGACCCCGACTTCTGAGAAGGGTTGGCCCCCCTTTGATTGTTCCTACTAATGACATGCATAGGTTAAAATGGCCACTTGTTGTGTCCAATCAACAGTCCATGGTCAATATTAATACTGAGGTGGATAGAGCCACAAATGCCATGGAGCAAATTAGCACATCTGAAACCGATATGGGCAAGGTTACTAAAATCCACAAGAACCTCTTTTGTACCATCAGGAATTATTTTTTGAAACCAGCAAGGAAGGCCAGAGGGGAAATTGTTAAGCCAGTAAAATGGTATAATACCCAGTGTAGGCGTGCCCGCCTAGCCTTAGGTATTGCAATCAAAAGCAGAGAGTTGGTGACCTTTCGCACAGCTAGAAAAGAGTATAATAATAGCATTTCTACAGCAAAAAAACACTTGGATGAGCTCCACTGGAATGAGTTAATGGAAGCCAGTGGGAAAAAAGACTCAAGGCTCTTCTGGAACATTGTAAAATGGGGTAGGGGTGGTGTACCCGACCCCCCAGATAACAACATAGCAGAGGAGGAATGGGTTAACTATTTCAAGTCCCAGTATGTAGAAAAGCAATCTGAAAGTAAGATGGTTGGCTTCAGGCCGGTTTACTACAAAGAAAACTTGTTTAGTAATAATGAAGTAATGTCAGCATTAAGGACAGTGACAAGTGGTAGAGCCCCAGGCTTAGACGGGGTGCCGGCGGATCTCTTCATTAACGATAAGGAGCGTCGGATTAAGTACATCTCCCACCTTGTCAACGCAGTGTCACAAGGGGCTCCTGTGCCTACATCTTGGCAAGGAGCGGTTATAATACCCGTATTTAAAAAAGGAGATTGATCCCAACCAGGGAATTATAGGCCCATAAGTTTGATTGACACCATTCAAAAAGTGGTTGGGAGAATGGTAGTCAATAGGCTATTAGACTGGGCTGAGGAGAATGTCTCCATTCCAAGTGGGGTTTCGAGCATTCACTAGTACGGTGGACCAGGTTTTCCGTTTTACACTGCTGCAGTGGAGAACTATCTTGCTGGGCAAGGCAGCCTGTATGCGGCATATCGACTTGCGGGCTGCCTTTGACCTGGTTCCCTGGTCTAAGCTGTGGTCAGTGTTAAAAAACCAGGGTTTACCTGACGATCTACTGACATTGATAATGTGGCTGCATGAAGCAAATTTTGCCAAAATCCAGTGGGGGCAGGGAGTGGTTACAACGGACTTCCCGGTAGAGCGGGGAGTCCGGCAAGGGTGCTCACTGGCTCCAACACTCTTTACACTGTTTATTAACGGAGTTGTGGCTCGTATGTTGTCTGCTAACTTGGATGCACCTTCTTTAGCTGGCAAAAAGACACCGATTTTAATGTTCGCTGATGATACTTTGATTTTATCAAAGACTCCAAGTGGTCTACAGCGTGCATTATTCATCTTCGATCAATTTTGTAAGGAGCATAGCCTAGAAGTTAACGTGGCTAAAACTAAGCTTATGACTTTTAATCCCCATCGTAGTTTTAGATCTAAGCTAGTAATGAATGATCGCCCTCTAGAGATAGTCAATGCCTTTATGTATCTAGGTATCTATGCATCAAATGATCGTTAATGGTCCCAGCATGTAGACATCGCAGTTTTACGTCATAGACAACTGGCTGGTGCCCTTAGTATAGAACATAGAAAATCTAGAACTAAACCAATCAAACCAGCATTGCTGGTCTATGAGGCCAAGGCCCTCGGCTCTGCACTATATGGCGCCGAGCTGTGGGGATTTGAGAAGCTACAGTCCTTACAAATATCCGAAAATAAGTTTTTTAGGTGCATCACAGGTCTTTCTAAAGGTACTCCATTGCTGCCACTCAGTTATGATTTAGGTAGGAAGGCGGTGGTATACCTGGCTAGGCTCCGCCCTATCCTATATTGGAGAAGGCTCTAGACTACACCTGAGCTCTCTTCTTACGCTGAGGGGTTCTTAGACATAATCAAAGCGGATGTGTTCCACAAAATTGGATGGCTGAATGTTCTTAGAGTGACGTTGGGTGATCTCGGGCTTCAAATGCTTTGGGACAACCCGACAGGAGCTTCATTCCCCTCGAAAAAAGTCCTAAAAGAAATATATTGGGAGAATGTGGCCATTCGAAACTGGAGAGGCGCCAATGCCCTATCTATGGCAGGAGGTTTTTTAGAAGCAAAACTGTAACCCAGTCTAGAACCTTATTGGGATGCCATAACCACACCCAGGGACAGGAAGCTTTTCTTTCAAATTAGAGCGGGTGCCCTCCCCCTTAGATCTTTAACAGGCAGGTGGGGGGGTTCATCGAATAGTATTTGCCCTGTTTGTGGAGTACATAAGGAAACAATTGGCCATTTCCTATTTTCTTGTAAGTTCTATGTAGAACCCAGGCGTATTTGGTTATCCCCAGTATGTAAGAATTTAGGTACCACTCGTAGTGCTGTAGCTCTAAGAATCATATGTTCCAGCTCTTCATTGCCCTTAGCTATAGCTATAGTCAAAGTTTTAGGATGGGCGTGGAATATCAGACAGAAGTCTCTAGGCAGCTGATTGTTTTTTATTGTATTTTAAGATTGTCTGTATTTTAATACTTAATACTTGAACATTTTTATCTTGTAACTTTTTTAAAATTGTGAATTTTAATGTCACTATGGCTTTCTAAGTTTTAAAATGTCTGATTGATTATCAAGTCTAATTTTAATTGCTGTGTTTGTAACAGTGTTTTTTTATCTTTGATTGTACTTGCTTTTATGAGAAAAAACCTCGAATAAAGCATCTTTGACTTGACTTGATAAATTCATGTGTTACTGTTTATTAGTGTGTTCCATATTCTTACCACCTTTTAATTGAATGTTATACATTTTTTTTATGATTGCATAATTGTTCCTTCTCTTTACCTTTCCCTTTAAGCTTGATTATCTGAATTTATAGTATGTTCCAATTTTTACCTTCCCTATAGTTATATGCTAAAATATAGTTTCGTTAGTGCACATGGTGTTCTTTCCCAAACCACTAATAATTGCAAAACTGTTGGTATAGTATGTTCCTTTTCTTTACCCGCCTTTAGTCAAATTGCGAAAGTCTGTATCTGAAAATAGTATGTTCCTTGTTTTACCTTCCCTTTATTTCAAACTTTGCTAAATGGTTGGCATAATCTATCTTTTACATAGCTATACACTGTTTCTAATCTTGGTTATTGATAGTTTAATTACTTTTAATCTGTGGCTTATGACTTTTGATGATGATTAGATAAAAGTGTAAAACTACCTGAGTTTGTGGTTATTATTCGATCAGGACAATGGGTTGGGGACTTGCACAGCGATTAATCTGATTCTGATCAAAGTGAACTCTGTGGCGTGCAAACGGGTTAGAGCGCTGTCTGTACCTCCCAGCGTACGTATGAACTAATACACAGCTCCTCCCATTGGGAAAGAGACACCCTGTTGCACAGCTTTAAATTTTGACAAAAAAGTATTTTCCATTAATCATTGTAATTAATTCCTCCTCATATTGGGGTTCCAAAAAATATTTAATGTTTCATCTGAAATTCCACAAAACTAAAGTTCCAATTGTATGTTCAACAACATCATAATCCAGTATGCATCCTTCCCCAATGCATTTCGGGCTGATTTGAAAGCCCTTCCTCAGGGGACAACTCTACAAAAAAGGAATGAATCTCCATGTCACTATGCATGTCAAATTCAGTATCTACACATTATCATCAATTAACATTCAATTCATGCCATTGACTTAATATCTGTGAATGGTAGCTAAACAATCACACCAACCATGAGGTGTCAAATATGCATGGTAAATATCTGGTCATGCACTGGGTCGCCCGGTGAGATTATATCAAGGATGTGCCCATTTTAAAAAAACAGAGTGAGAAAGAGCGGTCAACATGCTTCTAGTGCAAACCTCATGCCCCAGTCACCGACTTGTGCAACTAAACCGATTCATTAATTAAAAAAGGTGCCGACGTGAGAACGATACTCACGGACTGTTTTAACGAGCTGCCGCGCGGTATCTGCAAAATGACAGAACAGCGCGTGTTACCAAAAATACCTCGCTCGTGTGCTCCTGTTACTAACGCGTTCTCCGAAACGGAGTACTCACTTGGTGATGTAGATGAAAACACGCATAGTAGTCTCAAGCTCGGGAACCCCAGGAGTGATCTCGGGTGATGGAGTTTTAACCGGTTCGTGTTTACATGCCGAAAGTGAAAACGGACTATAAAGTGAAAAAACGGGCTGGAAACGTGGCGGCCATGTTGAGTGAGTGTCATGCAATGCAAAGGAAAACGAAAAATGTAAACCGAACAGAATAAACAATTACAGTACATGAATAAGGCAGATATCCATTAAGTCTGGAAAAAATACATAAATGACTGAATATTAAAGATTACAGATAGCACAAAAACTCCATCCGATCATTAAGACCGTGTGGCTGCATCGATGCCATATAGCGAATCCAAAAGTTCTCTCTTTTGAGCAATGTTTGTTTGTTGTTATGAGTGGGAGTGATTAGTTCAAGTATCACAAATTTCAGTTGAGCTATGGAGTGTTTTTGTTCAACGAAGTGTGCAGCAACTGTAGATTTCATGTTGCCTGTTCTTATATTGCTCTTATGTTCAAGTAATCGAACCCTGATCTTCCTTTCTGTGTGTCCAATGTAGCATTTGCCACAAGGGCACTTGAGCATGTAGATGAGATTGCTTGAATTACAGGTGGCGTTTACTCTTAGTTTTACAGGATGACCCTTCATCGGGTGGCTGATGGTATTTCCTGGAATACAATTATTACAATTACTGCAATTGTAACAGGGACGTAAACCTCTGAATGTAGTTGGTTCGCTGTCTTTAATGGATTTCTTCAACATCTCTTTCAGGTTGCGACCCCTGGTGTACGCAAACATCGGTGGTTGGTCAAAAATACCTCGAAAGTCCGGTTCAAAACTCAGTAATGACCAGTGTTTGCGAATGATCTTTTGGTAGCTATTACTCAGGATACTGTATTTTGAAACCACCACCATTCTGGTGTTCACTGGCTTCACTGCGGTTTGTAACAGTTCTTCCCGTTTCATGTCTCCAACTTGGTTGACTGCTGTGTCTAAGGTTTGTTGCGGGTACCCCCGATTCCTAAATCTTTCCACCATATTGTTAACTTCCTGTTGGCAAGTGTTTTCCGAGGATACTATGCGTTTCACTCGCATCAGTTGGGACAACGGTAAGTTGCGTTTCAACCCTGGTCTATGGAAACTTTGGTAGTGCAACAGTGAGTTCCTGTCTGTTAATTTCCGAAAGATCGTTGTGTTCCAATTCCTATTCTCACATTGTATTTCCACATCCAGAAAGTGTATGAGTGTTCTGTCCATGTTCCAAGTGAATTTAATTCGCTCGTTGATGCCATTCCATGACGTCAAAAATTCTGTCAATTCCAACTCTGTTCCTTTCCAAAGGATGAAAATATCATCTATAAACCTCAAGTAGATTTTTCCATGCTTGAGCCACATGTCCTGATTGAGAATGTACATTTCTTCAAACACTTTCATCACAATGTTCGCGTAGGACGGCGCGGCACAATTTCCCATGGCGGTCCCATTCAATTGGTGAAACCACTGATTGAACACCGTGAAATAACTGTGAAAAAGTGTAAAAATCATCAATTCCATCAATAGTGTTTTCATATCTTGATCCAGATCGGAATTTGCCAACTCTTGTTCAATCGCCGTTATACCCATGTCATGCGGTATGGATGTGTAAAGTGAACAGACGTCCACAGTACACATAAGTAAATCCTCATCTTTAGACGTTTTGGTCGCTTCCTCCAGTTTCAAGAGGAAATCTGTTGTGTCTTTAATGTGTGATCTGGTGTTCAGCACAAAGGGTTGGAGATATCTATCCAAAAACTTGCCTGTATGCTCATGTATAGATCCTTTGGTGGATACTTTCTACTGTTGACAGACAAATATTACTTAATCCTCCACCCAAAACACAGAAGACGGGTATTACATTTGTGTCAAAATTCTCGACTGTGTCGAGTAAAATCAAAAAAATTATCCTTAACAGATGGGAACTGTTACAAAACGAAAGTGACTTTAGGGGTATTTTTGTTGATAAACCAATTTTTGCTTACACCCGAGGCAGGAATTTAATGGACAAGTTAAGAACTCCAGCTATCAAAACCACCACACAACCCTATACAGGCACTAGGCGTTGTCAAAATTGTGTACACTGCAATAATATCATTTTGGGGAATAGCATGACACATCCAACAACAGGTAAAAAAATTGAGTTACGTCACTCTGGCGACTGTAACACCATGAATATCGTTTATTGCCTCAAATGCCCATGTGGCAAATTATATATAGGCAAAACTGCACGTAAATTCAAGACTAGACTCTCTGAGCACAAAAGCAATTTCAGGTGTGAAAATAGAACCACTTCAGTAGCAACCCACTGGATAGAGTTTAAACACAATATTGCTCAACTGAGAGCTCAAATTATTGAAGTTGTACCTAAACTAGAAGGCCAAGACAACAACGCTAAACTTCTGCAGAGGGAGGTGTACTGGATCGAATATCTTGCCACCTTGATACCCACAGGTCTCAATGACAGGGTTGATTATAGTTGTTTTCTATAGTCCTAGTATTCATTGAGTATTTCAATTTTCTGCTTCACACATATAATTATATTATAACCCCAGTAATTCTTCCTGTAGTATGGATCGTTTTTGATTATGCCCTCTCCTATTTCTTATCATCAACTTATCTTATGACTACCAAATTAACTGGTCACTCTAATGTTTTTTGAATCATCTAGGTAGTCATTTTTTGTCCATTCCAATGGCTAGCATTGACAATATTATGATGTAACGACAGTATAATGCACCTATCTTGGTATATTGTTTATTATTTATTCGCAAACATGTCTTACTAACGATTATAATCAGTTAGCTCCCGCTACCGAATAGAATGTAACTACGTAAGTAGAGGGATATCTTCAAACACTGTAGTCAGGACATTACACACATCTGTATTTCGATATTGTGGTTTATATCTGTGAATGTATGCATAGTGGTTATTTACCTTAGGTCACGAGTTATTTAATTCAACATTTGTCTACTTTTGAAAACCCTTTTTTACATGCACTTGCATATGGTTGTATTTGTTAGCTGTATCACAACCCTAAATTAACGTTTTTATTCGACATTATGTGGTTTCATTTATAATGCATTCAATCGTATGAGCTTCGGTTCCGTGAGCTCTTCGCGTTAGTATGTGCCTGTTATCACTACAATTCCCAACATCCCCGTAACTCTTACACACGTGCTCTCCTGAGCACTATTTCTAGAACCCGTATGGTATCCCTCCGCTAATTTTCGTATTCGGAGTCTACCGATGCGTGACACGTCGCGCCCTCATATCTTTCCGGTAAGTCTTAGTGCAGTGCGTGTAACACGCAGTTACCCGAAACCCGGTACATCTTCTGATTATGGTTTCTGCATTTATTTATTTTGCAGAAGTCCACCATCAAAATAACTAGGATTACTATACGCACTCGTGAGAACCGGTAAGACTCAGTGCAGCATTTATGTCTACCGCTTTTTAACGTGCACGAAGCAAAATCCTTACGCTCTGTTCTGTTTTTCCTTTTAGAATCTTCCGCATACACTGCGAGTAACATTGTATGCATATTGCAGAACGTTTCTGTTTTAAGCAATAATTACTGTATCAGTCCATTGCCACTTACGTGTTCAGGTATATCTTTTTCTATCGTTTATCTAAGGGAATTGTCAGCATGCTTGCTAATCTAAACGCAGGAGACATGTGCGCTCAGTTATTGACAGGACAGTTAAAACAGACTAGATTTTATACACGATTAGGCGTATAAATTCATACGTTGTTGTCAGATGCAGGCAATACCAGTGCTATTTCTATCATTCAAGTTTATATATTCTTCAAAATATACCTGCCGTTTTGAATAGCATTAGCCCACTTTATATAGAAGTTTTTGCATATACGCACAGGTCCAAACATCCATACGCTTTTTTTACTTATGCGGGTGAAATTAGTGCTATCTCTATGACACGAGTCTAGATATCCTGTAAAGTAAACACGTCTTACTGAACATTGTAAGCTTACTCTGTGTTCATTTTTTCACAGTTCACTAACGGGATAGATATCATAGAAGATTCAGATAGCGTATTATTTACCACCCTCCGGCTGGTAGGTTTATTATTTCCCCTTTAATATCATCGTGTACTATACAGCTATGATATACGGACAGATAGCTATTCATCTTTTGTGATCATAATTGTAGGTTATGGCACAGACTCACATGTCAATCATGGCATTTGCTCTGATTTAAATGATTTACCACATATCATGCATATGCTCTCATATTTCTCTTCTTTTTCTGTTCTGAATGTGTGGTGTTTATGACCAAGTAAAGTTTCGTTTAATTGTTTGCATTTTTATTGTAGGTAACACATCAATATAGGATTAGTGTAGGGCTGATCCATAGTAGGGGTTATGCACAGTGATTTTTCTGTGAGATAAAATTGAAATGCTCTGATATATGCATGTTCACTCAATGACAAATTCTGAAAGCCGTTTCTCCTTTTTTCCTTCCTGTGTATAATGACTATGTATTCGCAGATGAATTATTTTGATACAGACATTTCTTTGTAATATATTTGTTGTAGGTATTCGCCCCTGAAGAAGGGAACAGGGCTTCCCGAAATGCATCGGGCGACAACAAGGAACTACACACAATGTTATTGCTCCTAAAGGACAAATTTGTAAAATTGTGATTGATAAGGTCACACATATACATTTGTATTTTTTGATGTATTTTTTCATGCTACGAGTCGCAAGATGAGTTGAGAACACAGTATTATTTCTGAATAATCACTGATGAAAATAAAATTTATGTTGGTAAATATCAAGTCATAGACTTGTTGATTCATTAGAATTCCATCATATGTTTACTTTATGAGAATAATCTTCTCCTAGGAACAGTGCATCCTGCTTGTAGGCTCCGCTTGCATTTTCAGTCACTGTTTTTGTACTATGTAGCCAACATAGTCTAGCAGTTTGCACCCTTGGTTTACTTTGGTAAATTGCTATAAATTTGAGTGCTCCTCTTTACTTTGTAATTGTATATCTAGTCGGATGCTTGTGCATCTTGGGCAACATATACAGGGTCGGTGGTTTGGGGTTCTCAGGTGTGAGGTAACGTCGTGTCCGGTCATTGATGGTTCCCTTCTCGAACGCAACTTTAATGATTTCCAATAGTATCTCCAAAAATTCATTGGTTGGATCAACCCCCAATGGGGCGTAGGTGTTGATGTCATTAGTGTGAGCTAATACTTCTTCTTGATAAAACTTAGCGTCCATGATGACTAGCGCGCCACCGTTTCCAGCCCGTTTTTTCACTTTATAGTCCGTTTTCACTGTCGGCATGTAAACACGAACCGGTTAAAACTCCATCACCCGAGATCACTCCTGGGGTTCCCGAGCTTGAGACTACTATGCGTGTTTTCATCTACATCACCAAGTGAGTACTCCGTTTCGGAGAACGCGTTAGTAACAGGAGCACACGAGCGAGGTATTTTTGGTAACACGCGCTGTTCTGTCATTTTGCAGATACCGCGCGGCAGCTCGTTAAAACAGTCCGTGAGTATCGTTCTCACGTCGGCACCTTTTTTAATTAATGAATCGGTTTAGTTGCACAAGTCGGTGACTGGGGCATGAGGTTTGCACTAGAAGCATGTTGACCGCTCTTTCTCACTCTGTTTTTTTAAAATGGGCACATCCTTGATATAATCTCACCGGGCGACCCAGTGCATGACCAGATATTTACCATGCATATTTGACACCTCATGGTTGGTGTGATTGTTTAGCTACCATTCACAGATATTAAGTCAATGGCATGAATTGAATGTTATTTGATGATAATGTGTAGATACTGAATTTGACATGCATAGTGACATGGAGATTCATTCCTTTTTTGTAGAGTTGTCCCCTGAGGAAGGGCTTTCAAATCAGCCCGAAATGCATTGGGGAAGGATGCATACTGGATTATGATGTTGTTGAACATACAATTGGAACTTTAGTTTTGTGGAATTTCAGATGAAACATTAAATATTTTTTGGAACCCCAATATGAGGAGGAATTAATTACAATGATTAATGGAAAAGACTTTTTTGTCAAAATTTAAAGCTGTGCAACAGGGTGTCTCTTTCCCAATGGGAGGAGCTGTGTATTAGTTCATACGTACGCTGGGAGGTACAGACAGCGCTCTAACCCGTTTGCACGCCACAGAGTTCACTTTGATCAGAATCAGATTAATCGCTGTGCAAGTCCCCAACCCATTGTCCTGATCGAATTATTTCTGTCCAAGGACTTGGCACGCGACTGGGCTCAAACATGAATTACGAAAGTATAACCAGTATGACGGATTTAAAAGCGGACACCTTCGCCTTCACGGCGGGGGATGCAGATAAAATCTATGACATGATCCAGGAAGAGGTCATAGCGGCTGCTAGCACGCGCAGCCCGGAAAGTAACTGTAAGCTCCTTCCTCCTTGTTCGTTTGGAAGGAGAACCTATATGAAGAAAGAAAGACATAGTCTGTAACCAATGCTCCTTAAGATTAACTCAATCATTCAGCAGAAATTTGTGTTGCACTACAACTAGCAACTTGCAAACGCATTACATAACTATTGAGGCCAGTATCTATCTAACCTCACACTTCTTCATCCTTGCTCTAACATTAGTGGGAGTTTAAGGAACAAATTCTACGAGCACTATGGACTTCCATTGGAGTCGACTATGAAAGTACACCAGTCTTATTCTTCTTCTTGTCTCTTGTTTTGGAAAATTGGTACGTTATCTTCTGCAAGCCGGCATAATGCCAGCGCAGTAAACTTGCACCCGAGAAAAAGAGACGCACGCCATGAGTGACCTAGACTTGCGTTGCGTTACTGTACCCGTCCAGTACATGCAGGTGGTGAAGCTCTTACTTTTCTATTACGGGTGGCACTGAGAATACTCTGTTACAACTCAAGGGCTACTGCTTAATTAATTTAACTTTCACCCTACAGTGGAAATGAGTACTAGAAATGGAAAATTGAAGAAGATAAATAATCTGATTATCTATCACTTCACATGGGATGTTTTTGCTTATATATGGGATGACTTTAGGTGCTTTGCTTTTTATTGAGTGACCAGTGATACATCCACACATGAATGACTGAGTACTACTAAACTTATTAAGAGAGGTAGGGAGTGGCCACCGTAATAACCGGATCTATGCAGTGCTTGCAATACAAACTACTGCTACTATTGATGGTAGTATTTGGACAAAATTAAAAGTTCTTTTCCTTGCCTTTCCTACACTGGAACGGACGTGCGGGTGCAGTGTTACATACTCTTCAAAGTTACACTTAGTTCATCCACTGACCGTCTACTCTCTCTAGATCATGGGTACTCACAAACTTTCTCTCAGGGGCTACATTTACAGTGTAGTTTGGGGCCGAGGGCCGCACTGGTGGGGGCGGAGTCAGAGGGGGCGGGGCTAAAGGAAAACGATAACTTGTGACCATGAGGTTGCACACAGGTCCCTGCATCAGATGCCCTCACCCACTGAGCCACCAGACCCAGCATTTACATACATCTCTCTCCCTCCTGCTCTCCCTCCTGCCCTCCCTCTCCATCTCTCTCTCCCTCCTGCCCTCCCTCTACCTCCCCCTCTGTCATCTCACTGTGTGTGTGTCTATCTGTGTCAGCCTTCAGCCCGGGTTGAGACCGCTTCCTCAACGCACACACACAGACAACAACACCAAAGTACTTAACAGGTCTTTAAAAGACCATTAACATATTATTGAGGCTTTGTTTGTTGTAGCGCCCCTCCTTCTCCACCCTGACAATCACTGCTTGCCCGGCCCCACAGAGGCTTTGTTCTATTTCACCTCTTTGTGGCCTTGCATCTCCACTCTGCTCTGTGGGGGCCGGGGGAGCAGTGATTGTCAGAGTGGAGATGCAGGGGCGCTAACAGGTGAAATACAAAAAAGCCTCTGCTCTGTGGGGGCCGGGGGAGCAGTGATTGTCTGCAAGGTCTGCGCACCACCAAGGAAGGCTTGCCGGGCCACCACCGGCCCGCGGGCCGTACTATGAGTACCCCTGCTCTAGATACACATATGCTATCTAAGAGTCAGATAGTAGCATGATCCAGGTATATGGACACATACAGTTTCTGTGTCACCCACCCAGGCTGTTGTCCTTCCACCCATCATTGCTTCATCATTCACCCAGCCATGCATCTCATATTCTTGCCTTCCCAGCTAGTCTTCAATCTCAATAAGTAAGGAATATATAAGAGCTTACCTCTGGCCGCCACCACCACCGTCTCAACTCTCACAGCCGCCGCCTCCTCCCCTGAAGCATCGCCCTCCGCCTCCGTGTCGAGCACCACCACCTCCACACTGGCCCCGCCACCAGATGTTCCACCTACAAAGTACATTTAAGAATGTTAGAATAAAGCACTCACTAGTCTTTGGTCTAGGAATGAAGACATGTGAAAACACTGTAATTTGTGACTGTCTACGTTAAAGTTAAAAAAAATGTCTCTTTTTCCAGGGAAGGTTGTCTTGCTGCACTTTTTGGCACAACTGATGAAGGCTGTTTTTTTAACACGCACCATTTTTCTCCACACAGACAGAAGATGGACTTCTAACAACAAGATCAAGTTGAAACCAGGTGAGAGCTCGGCTCGACCACAAGAAATGTCTTCAATTAATCGTCAGCACTAACCACTTTTCCATTATCAGTTAAACGTTTAGTTTTATTATGACTTCATTTTAATAAATGTGTTTACTTTTAATAAAGCTTTTAAACTTAAATACAATCTGTGTATTTTGGTCCAGACTAGAGTGACTGAGCGACAGGTTTTGCAATTTTTGCAAGCATGAGTCCAGATAGAACACTTCAAAAGACATTATGGACAATCCCAGAGGACTGCACTAAGTTGATAGAGCTATTGCTGACTAGAATCATGGGAGTTTCGCCAACCGTGCAATCTTAGTTAGCTACACAGACAGACTAATAAGAATAATCTAGTAATACCACAGGGAGTCATAGTAGAGGCAGGATAAGAATTTAGATACAGTCTACAAGAAGAGCAAAGACAATTTTGAAAAAAGTCAAATGAGGAACGCTAGGAAAAATAGGTACTAGTCTAAAATGAAAACTTACTGGGGCCAGCAGAGGAGCCCTCGCCTGCCCGATCCTGGCCCTGTTGAACAGCATCCGCCGCCTGCTGCTCCTGTGTCCTCCTCTCGCCCCTGGGGGGAGCTGACGTACAACATGAAAGAAAGAACAGAAAACATGGATGATTGTTGCTTGTCAATGTCAACCAAATCAAACATTTCAAAAGAACAATAACAAAATATTTCCGCGAAATTATATTGATTAGGGTTAGTTTTCATTTATTTGCGGACCTGTGACTTCGAAAGTCACGTAACTCACTAAACAAAGTACTGAAACGTTCACCTAGGACTGGCAGGCAGCAGTCCGCAGGCAAGACGCAAAGTGACAGACAAACTCCATTGTGATTTCAGTCAGATCAGTGACAACACTAACAGTTGCCTGCTACATTACCAGTCATTTAAATAGTCAAACTATCAATCCACCACCACTATTTTTCTTATTGTCAGGGGTACAAAGGAAGGGGCAGATTTAAGCCCCTTGCGGCTCTTTTGCGCCGTTCTTGCGTGACTTTTGTGACGCAGCAGCTAAACAAAAAAGGGTGCCATGGTGCGGCGTATAATATTATAACAACCTGACGCATTTGGGAGATGCATCCCGTTATAAAGCCCTGCGCCATCAGGGGGCGTTCCGGCGCAAGGGAGGGCATTTCTGCGCTGAACACATCCTAATAGTGGCTGAGGGAAATCTACAAAATTTCAATCAGTCACCTTTAGGACAATGATGCGTCACACAAACCCTGCACCTGCTTGAAGCAGACGTACGGCTTGACCCAGCATTGGGGAGATAGGGTACCCCAGAGCATTGCTGGAGCTGCGCCATCGTTGCGACGCAACTCCAGCAGTAAAGCTTCGGTGACGTTTTGGGCCCATGGTGCGCCGCATTGCAAATACGGCGCACCATGTTTGGTGGTGGTAGCGGGCCGCACAATTAATGGCGCATCCCTGCTACTTTGCAGGGATGCGACGGTAATTGCAATTCTGCCCCTTAGGGGCATACTTACTTACGCGTTCTGGCGCATCTCCAGAGATGCGCCAGATCAAATGCGTCACGCAAAACTACCCTTGCGACACGGCAGATGCGCCTCATTTACAATGCGGCGCACCCTGGCGCAAGGGTAGGCACTTGCGTGACGCATCTCGTCACGTAAGAGCGGCGCATCGCTGGAGTCACGTCGCCAACGCAATGCAACTCCAGTAATGCTCAGGGCCACCCAATACTTAACATGCTGTGTCAGTCCTTTCGCCTGCTTCGAGCAGACATAAGGAATTGAATTGACGTAGCAGCGTTGCAGAAGTGCCTGCGTTAAATCTTGTAGATTTAACGCAGGCAATTTTGCGAGGCGCACAGCCGCCGGACCGCCCACCCTGCGTACTAGGAACGCACCCATTGTGGTGCAGGCCCATGGCTTTATAACGTGACGCATCTCCCAAGATTCGTCAAGTCGTAAATGACTCGCAGGGATGCGGCACGTTTACGCCGCTGTTGCGTCACGCAAGGCAACGTAAACGTGGCGCAAGGGGCTTGTAAATGTAATCTGCCCCCTAGTGTCTAGCATTACGCAGTTCTGTAACGTACACTCATACATAATAGTTACTCAGGCCAATGAGACCACGAAATAGAAAACAAATAAGCATAGTAGCAACGCCACTGAGAAGGAGAGCAGTGCACCTGAAATGCACAGAAGATTTTGAAATATAATTTAACTACAATGTAATCGTCATCAGCGGCATTATTGGCTTGCTCCATGTAAAAAACAAATATTTGCAATACAACAACACAGAGCAGGAGAAAACATCATAGTAGTGAGTGATTAAATGGCTACTACTACTCACCAAGCCCGGGGATCTCCAAGCCGAGCTGGTCCAGCAGGTCGCGCTCGCGGTCCAGGAGGTCCGTCCAGCGATGGGTGACCTGGCTGTAGGTGCGCTGGACCCCGTAGAGGTGGGATATGGCCCAGCACACCTTCTCCCACCGCTTCCGGCGCTCCCGCATGTTGTAGCCGCCGGCCGCGATCCTGCCGCCTCCCGCGATGGTCCTGGGCAGGCGGCGCTGGACGAAGTAGACCAGCGCGCCCTCTTCCTCCGGGCTGAATATCTCCCGTCGCGTCACCTGCTCCCCCCTCCATCTCCCGCATGCTGTCCTGGCACTGGGTCCAGCACTACTCCCCGCCGCCGCTGCGGCCCTCAAGTGCCTGGGCAGCTTCACGGCGCCTGGCTTGACCATGGTCTGGGCAGGTAAGGTAGGAAGAAGTAGAAAATTAAGAAAGAATAGGATAGGGAAGAAGAAAAGAAAAGAGTTTAAAAAAGTAGTTTAAATTAAAGAAAAATAGCAGAAAAGACAAAAATATACAGCTAGGAAAAGAGAGGGATAGATAAGAAGCAAAATCGTAAAAAAAAAACTGAAAACAAGCAAAGGATGGCAAAGATACCAAGAGGATTAAACACCATGCCCAGACACAGGAAATGAATGAAAAACAAGATGGCCGGCGCCCGTTCACGAGCGCGAAAGTAAGTTCGCGCGAGATTTTCCTCGCGATCTCGTGCGAACCTCTAGATTTCCCGCGCGATCTCGTGCGAACCTCTACTCGCAATGCGCTTACTGCGCGAGATTATACATAGCGGGCGGAAACGGAAATACGTCACGCAAACAAAATGGCCGCGCCCGTACTCGACCTTGGGGTAAATTTGCGTGTTGCGCTGCAAGCGGCTCGCGAATACTGCAAAAAAACTCGCGAAACAACAAGCCGCAAAAAAATAAAATGCTCATTCGCACGAATTGGCGGCTTCTGCGGTCGGTTTCGCACGACACCGCGCCCCGCGAATAGCGCGAAAAAACCGAAAAATGATTTCAGCAAAAGCAAAAGCAATGAGCAGGTGCAAAAGGTCAACCTCATGATTTGTAACGATTCTCTGTAGTGCTTCCTGAGGGGGCCCTCCAGAATTCGGTTGCCTGCTTGCAACTATTGTGTGACCCTGCTCTGACCTTAACTGTATGCCACAAAGGTCCTGATTTACAGCTAAAGGAGCAGACAAGCAGGTGCCAGGCTGGAACTTGAAATTCTTTCAGTGACACATTAACTAGCCCCTAATTCATTATTGTCAGTTGGGGCAGGGCAGGTGTTGTTAATAAACTAACCCCAAATTAATTCATGTCAGTTCAAGCAGGGCAGGTGGGCTTGCTTTTCCCCCCCCCCATCTTCTACAGTGATGATGAACCAGAGGGTGGCATTGATGTAACAGAGGGTGGCATGGGTCAAAGAGAGGGTGCCAGTGGTGAAACAGAGGGTGCTGGGAGGCTGTGATGATGAACCAGACGTAGAAACAACATAGTCGCGACCGTTGCGAGCCGACAAGTAAGTTCGCAATTGCGAACTAGTACCAAATCCTCGCGAACTGGTAGAAACACTTGCGAACACAAAAAAAAAAAATCCGCAAATTCGCGAGAATTCGCGGATTTTGCGGATTGCCAATTCGCAAATCCGCAAAATTCGCGAACGCGAGATTCGCAAAATTCGCCCATGCCTAAATGGAATGCCTGTTAATAATACTCTTTTTCACAGGGAAACAGGAGGGTGGAATATAGTACCTATGAAACTTAACAAAGCCTGGCCGAGAGGCGACTTAGGGGACATCGCCGCTGTTGAGGTCTCTATCAGATTCAATGCCCTTTCGGACCTCAATGACTGTGACTGACTGAGTGGTAAAACAGCTTGCCGTTATCTGCAGGACGTTCCTATCATTCAACCCGTCCATCCCTGAACTCTGGTTGTTATGGGGGATGGTAACATTGATCAGGTCACAGCTATTACTACTACTTCCCCTATGGCAACTCCCTTGGGATCTTTTGCCCGTGTTAGTGATGGTGTGGGAAAACTACTATCATGGAACATTGCTGGTATGCGTACCAAAATGGAATCTCAGGAGTGGCTACATTTTGTTAAAACTTATGATGTGTGC
Organism: Lissotriton vulgaris; assembly: GCF_964263255.1. NCBI lineage: Eukaryota > Metazoa > Chordata > Amphibia > Caudata > Salamandridae > Lissotriton > Lissotriton vulgaris. The sequence goes on from NC_141689.1 coordinate 661,182,801, forward strand.
ATTTTCCAAGAAACATGGCTCTGTGATCCATCTTTTGCTCAGGGGTTTTTTAATTATTCAGTTCCAGCAAGAAAAGGTCCCAAGGGGCGACCCATGGGTGGCTTAACCATATGGGTACGTCAGAGTATGTCCCTTATTGTTAAAGTAGTTGATGTTGGAAGTAGTGATATCCAACTTATTAAAGTCGACTTGGGTTCTCTAGGACGGCTCGACATCTACAACGTTTATGCCAGGGGTAACAAGGGTGGGAGGTCGGAAGTTTTAGCGGCTTTGAGTTCCCTCCTTGAAACCCACTCTCTGGACAATAACATCATAATAGCTGGTGACCTGAACCGTACTTTTGAACCTCTGGCTATTTGCAATGATTTTGCTGGGGAAGAAGAGGATAGGCTATGGGGGATCCCTAAATTAGATTTGAACCCCGTTACTCGATGGACCAAGGATATCATATGTTTAAATGCTATCTGCTTCGAAAGGGGTTCAAGGGCATTACATGGGAGGACCACAAGTGATAAGGCTAGGGCATGCACCTTCGATATTGGGCGACACAGGAGTAGAATAGACTATGTTCTGTGTAGCACGGAACTTTGGAAACTAGTCTGTGATATGGAAGTCAAGTGGAGGATCGAAAGCGATCACAACCCGTTGTGTGTAGTGCATAAGTGGAGGACACTTGACAATGTGACCCCGACTTCTGAGAAGGGTTGGCCCCCCTTTGATTGTTCCTACTAATGACATGCATAGGTTAAAATGGCCACTTGTTGTGTCCAATCAACAGTCCATGGTCAATATTAATACTGAGGTGGATAGAGCCACAAATGCCATGGAGCAAATTAGCACATCTGAAACCGATATGGGCAAGGTTACTAAAATCCACAAGAACCTCTTTTGTACCATCAGGAATTATTTTTTGAAACCAGCAAGGAAGGCCAGAGGGGAAATTGTTAAGCCAGTAAAATGGTATAATACCCAGTGTAGGCGTGCCCGCCTAGCCTTAGGTATTGCAATCAAAAGCAGAGAGTTGGTGACCTTTCGCACAGCTAGAAAAGAGTATAATAATAGCATTTCTACAGCAAAAAAACACTTGGATGAGCTCCACTGGAATGAGTTAATGGAAGCCAGTGGGAAAAAAGACTCAAGGCTCTTCTGGAACATTGTAAAATGGGGTAGGGGTGGTGTACCCGACCCCCCAGATAACAACATAGCAGAGGAGGAATGGGTTAACTATTTCAAGTCCCAGTATGTAGAAAAGCAATCTGAAAGTAAGATGGTTGGCTTCAGGCCGGTTTACTACAAAGAAAACTTGTTTAGTAATAATGAAGTAATGTCAGCATTAAGGACAGTGACAAGTGGTAGAGCCCCAGGCTTAGACGGGGTGCCGGCGGATCTCTTCATTAACGATAAGGAGCGTCGGATTAAGTACATCTCCCACCTTGTCAACGCAGTGTCACAAGGGGCTCCTGTGCCTACATCTTGGCAAGGAGCGGTTATAATACCCGTATTTAAAAAAGGAGATTGATCCCAACCAGGGAATTATAGGCCCATAAGTTTGATTGACACCATTCAAAAAGTGGTTGGGAGAATGGTAGTCAATAGGCTATTAGACTGGGCTGAGGAGAATGTCTCCATTCCAAGTGGGGTTTCGAGCATTCACTAGTACGGTGGACCAGGTTTTCCGTTTTACACTGCTGCAGTGGAGAACTATCTTGCTGGGCAAGGGCAGCCTGTATGCGGCATATCGACTTGCGGGCTGCCTTTGACCTGGTTCCCTGGTCTAAGCTGTGGTCAGTGTTAAAAAACCAGGGTTTACCTGACGATCTACTGACATTGATAATGCGGCTGCATGAAGCAAATTTTGCCAAAATCCAGTGGGGGCAGGGAGTGGTTACAACGGACTTCCCGGTAGAGCGGGGAGTCCGGCAAGGGTGCTCAATGGCTCCAACACTCTTTACACTGTTTATTAACGGAGTTGTGGCTCGTATGCTGTCTGCTAACTTGGATGCACCTTCTTTAGCTGGCAAAAAGACACCGATTTTAATGTTCGCTGATGATACTTTGATTTTATCAAAGACTCCAAGTGGTCTACAGCGTGCATTATTCATCTTCGATCAATTTTGTAAGGAGCATAGCCTAGAAGTTAACGTGGCTAAAACTAAGCTTATGACTTTTAATCCCCATCGTAGTTTTAGATCTAAGCTAGTAATGAATGATCGCCCTCTAGAGATAGTCAATGCCTTTATGTATCTAGGTATCTATGCATCAAATGATCTTTAATGGTCCCAGCATGTAGACATCGCAGTTTTACGTCATAGACAACTGGCTGGTGCCCTTAGTATAGAACATAGAAAATCTAGAACTAAACCAATCAAACCAGCATTGCTGGTCTATGAGGCCAAGGCCCTCGGCTCTGCACTATATGGCGCCGAGCTGTGGGGATTTGAGAAGCTACAGTCCTTACAAATATCCGAAAATAAGTTTTTTAGGTGCATCACAGGTCTTTCTAAAGGTACTCCATTGCTGCCACTCAGTTATGATTTAGGTAGGAAGGCGGTGGTATACCTGGCTAGGCTCCGCCCTATCCTATATTGGAGAAGGCTCTAGACTACACCTGAGCTCTCTTCTTACGCTGAGGGGTTCTTAGACATAATCAAAGCGGATGTGTTCCACAAAATTGGATGGCTGCATGTTCCTAGAGTGACGTTGGGTGATCTCGGGCTTCAAATGCTTTGGGACAACCCGACAGGAGCTTCATTCCCCTCGAAAAAAGTCCTAAAAGAAATATATTGGGAGAATGTGGCCATTCGAAACTGGAGAGGCGCCAATGCCCTATCTATGGCAGGAGGTTTTTTAGAAGCAAAACTGTAACCCAGTCTAGAACCTTATTGGGGTGCCATAACCACACCCAGGGACAGGAAGCTTTTCTTTCAAATTAGAGCGGGTGCCCTCCCCCTTAGATCTTTAACAGGCAGGTGGGGGGGTTCATCGAATAGTATTTGCCCTGTATGTGGAGTACATAAGGAAACAATTGGCCATTTCCTATTTTCTTGTAAGTTCTATGTAGAACCCAGGCGTATTTGGTTATCCCCAGTATGTAAGAATTTAGGTACCACTCGTAGTGCTGTAGCTCTAAGAATCATATGTTCCAGCTCTTCATTGCCCTTAGCTATAGCTATAGTCAAAGTTTTAGGATGGGCGTGGAATATCAGACAGAAGTCTCTAGGCAGCTGATTGTTTTTTATTGTATTTTAAGATTGTCTGTATTTTAATACTTAATACTTGAACATTTTTATCTTGTAACTTTTTTAAAATTGTGAATTTTAATGTCACTATGGCTTTCTAAGTTTTAAAATGTCTGATTGATTATCAAGTCTAATTTTAATTGCTGTGTTTGTAACAGTGTTTTTTTATCTTTGATTGTACTTGCTTTTATGAGAAAAAACCTTGAATAAAGCATCTTTGACTTGACTTGATAAATTCATGTGTTACTGTTTATTAGTGTATTCCATATTCTTACCACCTTTTAATTGAATGTTATAAAAAATTTTATGATTGCATAATTGTTCGTTCTCTTTACCTTTCCCTTTAAGCTTGATTATCTGAATTTATAGTATGTTCCAATTTTTACCTTCCCTATAGTTATATGCTAAAATATAGTTTCGTTAGTGCACATGGTGTTCTTTCCCAAACCACTAATAATTGCAAAACTGTTGGTATAGTATGTTCCTTTTCTTTACCCGCCTTTAGTCAAATTGCGAAAGTCTGTATCTGAAAATAGTATGTTCCTTGTTTTACCTTCCCTTTATTTTAAACTTTGCTAAATGGTTGGCATAATCTATCTTTTACATAGCTACACACTGTTTCTAATCTTGGTTATTGATAGTTTAATTACTTTTAATCTGTGGCTTATGACTTTTGATGATGATTAGATAAAAGTTTAAAACTACCTGAGTTTGTGGTTATTATATCAGTGCAAAAGTTATTTTGACTGCCTTCTTTTACAACTAACTCCCTGATCCATGTGGTCATAAGTACCAGTGACTAGGATTGGTAAGTCAATGGTATAGGAATTAGTGGAATAAAATAGACTGATAGTAGAGTGTGGGTTACCTGATTGAATAAAATGTAAATTTGAATTATGGGCCCAGGTGAGTATTTGTAAAATTTATAGTCGGGTGACCTGCGCGCTCTATCAGTATATTTCTTTGGTAGCAGTAGTATGGTTAGGGATTAGATAAAGATAGGTAATTAGTTAATTGGTTATGGTTCATATTTCATTGATCGATCAAATGTGATATTATTTAAAATGTGCGAAATTTTATTGAAAATGATGCTGCTATATTGAATTTATGTATTAACCAAAATCGTTCGTACCTGTTATATGTTTTGTCTGGAATCCCCGGGGGCATAATGCTGGGTGGTAAATAGAAACCACATCGTGGTGAGGTCACTTACTCACAGGAAGTTAGTGCATGGTTGGGCAGAACTGGAAGCACTATTTAGGGTTTTCTGTATGAATGTGTGAATAAATGATAGCAAAGAGTTTGCTGGCAAAACCTTTGTTGTGATATCACCTAGAAAGAGTCACACGGAAGGAGTAGCAGGTTCGTCTAAGCTCGATTGATAGCAAAGGGGTTCGCTGGTGAAACTTTGTATATATCCCGGAGTGGATAAAGTCTAAAGGAGTAGCAGGTTCTCTAATGCTTGTGTGAAGGGTAGGCGGAGGGGATCTACTCGTAGTGTATGAAAAATAAACGGAAGGGATTTACTTGTAGTGAAACATATCTTTCCTTTCTAGTCACTCGGGTACAGTGGCGAATGTTTTTATGTTGTTGAATAATAAAATCTGCACTTTAAAATTAAAAGAATTGAGTTTCGCATTACCTTGTGTAGGAGGGAGTCAGTTGTGGAGCTGCGGTGACGTCACTCAGAACCGCGCTGGTATTGGTCAAGACAGCGGGTGTGTAGCTGCGATAGCATTGTAAAGGAGGGGTGAGCACAGGAGCGTGGGAACTCGTCTCACGAGAAAGGCCGCGCAATCATTGGTTGAAATTATTTGAAGCCGCATTGTTGATTGGTTGGAGAAGGATAAAAGACGCACGAGTATTGGAAACATTTAGTAAACAGAAATAAGTATCGTTGTACGATTTGAGTTTTTGCTAAATATATGTGGTATCCAAGTCATCCAGAAACTCGACCTGATCCAAGATACCAAGGGTTTGCTAGGGATCAGATGATAAGAGGCAGACCTCACAATATGTACGGAAGTAAGAGAAAAATGTCACTTGTAGACAGAGTTAAGAATTACTTTAAAAAAGACAAGCTCATTAAAACTAGAGAAGGAGTAATTATTCCACCACCGAATACTCCGGCATCATTTATGATGTTCGACAGGGGTTACCACTCTTATGTATGGTTAGAAAACTGGGTGGAATACACCGAAGATGACGGGATTTTAGCATTTCCCTTAGAAGGCACATTTAATGGAAGAATTTTGTTCAATTTAAGGACTCGAATGAATGATTTACATCCTAGACCTAGATTAACACAATATGAGGCACTAGAAGAATGAGAGATTGAGGCTTTTGAGCGAGACAGACCTAGAATTGACAAAGGACTGAGTAAATTGTACCCAAAGGTTCCACGAGATTCTAAAGTTAAACAAATGAAACAATGGAGACAGAACATGTTAGTGGAAGGACTATATCCAGTACTAACTTTAGAAGAGCCCATGGGAGGTAAAAGGACTGAGAAAACAAAACATTTAATGACTAGTGGTGATTCAGACGATGATTATATGGAGGACTTATTAATGAAAAATCCACCACCTTACAATGAAGAACCAAGTACAGTAAATCCGAATGCCCCGTTTTTAAAACCTCCTTTAATTCCGCAAGTGGTACATGAGACCTCCATCGAAAGGGTATTACAAGATAGAGAAAGAGAAGCTTTAAATAAACAGAGAAGTGAAATAATTCAGAAAATCTCTTAGTTACACACAAGTCCTGAAGCTCTGACAATTCCAGTAACTATTGGCCCAGTTGTTCCTTTGTACGGAGATAAGCAAGCTAGTCCAAAAGCTCAGGTTATAAATGCATCATTAGTGCAGCCAAGAAAGTAACCATTAATAATAGATGATCAGGCAAGCGTATGTGAGTCAGTAATCTCCTTAATGGATTTACCAATAAGATAACCAGATGGTAGTTCAATGAGAAAGACCACTCCTTCAAACTCGAGAGAAGTCCAGATAGAGACATACTCAGGTACGAGAAGTGCCACTGTAGTAACTCCTGAAGAAATAGATAGATGGACACGAGAAATAGAAAAACCAAAAACACAGCCAAAGCCATTAGATATATAAAAAATTAAGAATCGAAATAGAGTAATTGATGGCTGGAAATGTGGAAATGGACAGGTTAAATACCCTTAGTGAGGATGAATACCTATTCATCTGTAAAAGTATCACTAGGAATACACGGGTGTTTCATGAGAAATTAATGGACACTGCAGCTAGCATGGGAATCGACATTGGAAAATCTAAAGTATTGCAGAAACCATATTGAGTAAAATTTTCTGACAAAGATTTAAAACACATGAATGTATCAGGAAAAAAGGTGCAGATAAGAGAGCTGCTGACACTGTTGCAAAATAGGGGAGAACTAGAAAATGAAAAGCCAGATGGGCAAAGAAGAAGGAGGAGGTTTGATCAAGACAAATGACATCAGAGTATGTTTTAAAAGAAGCAGAGAAGGTGGAAAAATTATGTCCCATGCGAGAGATACCAGGTGGAGGCTATGTGCATGTTCCATGGTCCCAACAGGATATTTAGTCATTTACGAATGATTTCCCAAAACTTCTTGACAAACCTGTAGAATGGTACAGACAAGTCGAGAGATTTGTAAAAGTTTCAAAGTGTCTTTTGAAAGACTTAGATGGATTGTTTGACATTGTAGTCCCCGTAGATTTGTGGACAGAATGCAAAATTGCTGTTGATTGGCCTAGCAATGAGTGCCCAAGAGACCCAAAAACAGGGGCACCTTCCGAAGATGTAATGAAAAAGTACAATCAGGTAATACTTTATCTTAAAGGAAAGGTGCCTGCAGAAGAAACAGACTGGATGAATATAGATAGAACCACTCAGAATAAAGACGAGTCAGTGCATTCATATTATGAGCGTTCATTACAGACATTTAAACAATACAGCGGATTGGACAACATCAACATGAAAGATATGACGCATTTTATTTATTGATTTGTGTTAGGATTAAGGCCAGACATTTCACAATGGATTAAAGACAATAACATTTGTTGGCAGGCTAAGCCCATAGAAGAGGTCCTTAAGTATGCAAAATATTGTGAAGATGAGCATAGAAAATGTGCGGAAAGAGTTGAAAGAGAAAGTCATGTGGGCACAAGTAAAATTAGGAGAGCAACAAGAACAACAGTTAAACCAGATGACTAGCAACCAGAAGAAGGGTGATGGAAGTGGCGGAAGGCCAAGGAGAAAATTCAATAGGGAGGATGCTAAGAAGAAGTTCCCCTGTCACAGGTGTGGCAAGTTGGGGCACTGGAAGGACGAGTGTAAGGCGGTGCAGAATGGTAAAGTGCCAAATAATGATTTAAATCCACAGACGCAGAATGAGGTGTCACGGAAGACCCAGCAGCAGGTAATACAGAATCAGTTACCCCCAGCACCTATGCCAAATAACAGGAGCAAAGCACAACAGAGTGTAAATACTTCGAATTGGGGAGGAAGGGAAAAGAGAGATGCAGCATAATCCCAATTTCTTTTGAATGACACATTCTTTTGTGAAGAACCTTACTGACGGTGCCTGAGGGGGGAGGACGAGGAGTGCATGCTTGGCGCCTCCTTGCCGGTAGACAAGTCAGGTCCGTACATTGAAGGAAAGGTTGGAGGAAATGATGTCACCTTTCTGTTGGACACTGGTGCCACCCATTCTACTGTGAGAACAGCAGACGTTCCAAACCTATCCCTTTCAGGAGAAGAAATCCAACTAGTGGGCATGTCTAATAAACGAATTAGTACCCCAGTTACAGAACCCATGGAAGTTAAAATAGGTCATTTTAAAGAAATGCATAGATTCGTTGTTTGTGATTCAAGTCCTGTAAACCTGCTAGGACGAGATATGTTGTGCAAAATGAATTGCACCATCTTTTGCACTCCAAATGGTCTTGAAATTCAAACCCCAGACAAAGACGGAATTTACAAATTAATGTTAGCAAGACCAGAGACAGAAATTAAAAGAATGACAATAAAGAACTTACCAGAAGAACTGCAACAGACGGTAAAACCAGAGGTATGGGACTTTACTGGAAAGAATGTAGGATTAATGGCCAATGTTGACGCAATAAAAGTCACCATAAAAGAGGATGCAGTGTACCCAAATACACAACAGTATAAAATGAATGCAGAAATAAAATCAGGTGTTGCAGTAGAAATAAAGCGTTTGGTGGAAGCAGGCATTTTGCAAGAAGTAATGAGCAGTCCATGTAACTCTCCCATATTTGGTATAAAGAAACCAAGTGGTAAGTACAGGGTGGTACAAGACATTCAAAAGGTTAATAAGATCGTTGTACCTTGCTGTCTAGTCGTGCCAAATCCTGCAGTGATTCTGTGTCAGATACCGTGGGAAGCTGGATGGTTTACTGCCATTGACCTATGTCAGGCATTTTTCTCGATTCCATTGCATCCAGATAGCAAATTTCTTTTCTCATTTGAATTCGACAGTCATGTCTATGTTTGGAATCGTGTCCCTCAGGGGTACACAGAAAGCCACTCAATTTTTAATCAGATTTTGAAAAAGTGCCTTGAGTCAGTTGTACTACCTGGACAGTCAGTCTTGGTTCAGTATATAGATGACCTTTTGGTGGCGTCTAAAACACGAAAAGACTGTGTTGTTGATACCATTGCTTTGCTGAATCACCTGGGTGAAGGAAGACATAAAGTGTCCCCAGAGAAATTGTAATTTTGTGCTACCTCAGTGAAATATCTGGGGCATCAGATAGAGAGAGGTGTCAGAAAAGTTACCTCAGAAAGAATCAGAATCAGGATCATTAAAAACATGAATTTGCCACAATTGTGGGATTTGCAGTCCTTGCAAAGCCCCTGATACAAATGACAAAGAAAAGAGCCAAGTACCCAGTAGAGTGGGATGATGAAAGCATGACTGCTTTTGTAAATTTATGAGACTGCCTGTGTACAGCTCCATCATTGGGAATGCCTGACTATTCAAAGGATTTTGCACTGTTCTGTGACACACAAGATAATTGTGCACTTTCAGTCCTGACTCAGATTCATGGACTAGTGCGACGTCCTGTGGCATATTTTTCTTCCACGTTAGACCCAGTAACCGCTGCATTACCTGGATGTCTGAAAGCTGTAGCTGCAACTTGCATGCATCTTGAGCAGAGTGAATCCATCATTATGGGGCATCCTGTAACTGCGTATGTTCCACATACTGTTGTAATCTTGCTAACCATGACTAAGACTCAGTATCTCACACCTAGTCGGCTGACTAAGTACGAGAGTATTTTTGTAGGTGCAGGAAATGTAACCATTGCTAGGTTTAATATTCTGAACCCAGCAACCCTGTTGCCTAATTCACATATTGCAGAATTGAAGGAAGATGTTGAACATGACTGCATTGACCTGAATGAATACAGTACGAAACCACGACCAGACATAAGAGAAGAGCCTCTAATTGATTCAGATTATGAGCTATTTGTCGATGGCTCATGCATGAGACATGAGGAAGGAGGTCTAAGCGCTGCCTATGCAGTATGCACTTTGGGAGGTCCAGTGGAAGCATCCCATTTACCTGGAGTTAAGTCTGCACAAGTAGCCGAATTGGTTGCCCTGGCAAAGGCTTGGAAATTTGGGAAAAATTGGAAAGTAACCATATACACTGACAGCCAATATGGTTATGGGGTTGTGCATGACTATGGCCAATTATGGATGCAAAGGGAGTTTCTGACTTCTTCAGGTACCCCAATCAGAAATGGTCACTATGTGAAAGATTTACTGGAAGCAATCCAGTTACCAAAAGAAGTGGCTGTGGTCAAGTGTGCTGCTCACAAATCTGGCAATGACAAAGTGACAGCTGGTAATCGATATGCTGACCAATTAGCCCAACATTGTGCAAAATATATAATGGCTGTTAACAAAAAGGTTGAGGTGGGCGGAAACAGCTGCCAACTTATGTTGCTGGATGGTGTGAGTACATGGGAAGAAGTGCGAGATTTTTCAGAATGCAGCAGAACCCAAGGAAAAGGAACAATGGAGGAGATTAGGGGGTCAAAGAAGGTCTGAAGATGGTGTCATTGTTTATCTTGATGAAACAGTAGTGTTACTGAACTGTCTGCTTGCTCCTATGGCTAGGTTGATTCATGGAGATTCACATTTAGGAAGAGATGCTATGATACGTCTATTCAGATGAACATGGTTTAATGCGAAGTTCAGAAACATAGCAGAGGCACTCTGCCAGAGGTGTTTAATTTGTCAACAAATGAACCCAGGGAAGAAAACAGTGGTATTACCAGGAAATATTGGAAAGGAAGAGGGTCCTTTTATCCGATTGCAGATTGATTTCATTCAGTTGCCCCCTTGTCGAGGACTAAAATATGTACTTGTCATTGTCTGCCTGTTTTCAAAATGGGTGGAAGCTTACCCCGCACACAGAAACGAAAGCATCACTGTAGCTAAGCTTTTACTTAGAGAGCTTATCCCACGTTTCGGTTTTCTAGTAACAATTGAATCAGATAGAGGAAAACATTTTAATAGTGAAATAATGGGCCTAATTTGTGAAGCATTCAAAATTAAGCAAAAACTGCACTGTGCATATCGCCCAGTGGCTTCTGGAGTGGTAGAACAATTGAATGGCACTATCAAGTCAAGATTGGGAAAGATGTATGAGTCAACTTGATTGGAGTGGCCAGATGCTCTGCCACTTGTTCTGATACGAATTAGAAGTATTCCAGACCGGAACACAGGGTTAAGTCCCCATGAAATACTGATGGGAAGAGCAGTGCAGCAAGCATGGGTGCCAGGATATAAACTGCTAAGCATATCGGATGATTTAGTACTGGAATACTGCAAAGAACTGGCTGACCAAGTGTGTTCTATCTCTCGCCAGGTTGAAGAAGACGCTGTTGCCAGACCAGCAACTCCAGCACATGACCTTAACCCATGTGATTGGGTAGTGATAAAGAAACACATTCGAAAATCTTGTCTTGCACCCAGGTGGGGTAAACCACGTCAAGTGATTCTGGTTACCACCACAGCTGTAAAGTGTGCAGGAGTTCCACACGGGGAACATCGTTTACAACAAAACTTTTACCACGCACTACCATTACAACGCAGGAATTACAATGAAAGTCGTTACAACGACTTTCACTGGAGCGCACTGTTGGATAGGGAATAGTTTAATTTTCTATCCAACACCTTCCCTACTATCCACGAGGACTGGAGTTGGAATAGAAAATTTAACTATTCCACTATCCAGCGCCCCCCAACCAAAGTCGTTGTAATGACTTGCGTTGTAATACCTGCGTTGTAAAGGCATGCGTGGTAAAAGCATACGTTGAAACGTCATACAACAGTTCCACACTGGATCCATGCCAGTCATACGAAGAAGGTGACTGAATCTGATGAAACTGAGGCTGAAGGTTGCGCAGCTGAGGGGCCTCAAGAAATCGATCCTGAAGTAGCTGAAGAGGAACAGCTGAGCATCAGTCAAGATGATTGGATTCCAGTAATCGACATACCTGCAGAATATGTGCGGACAAGAAGTCAAACCTATCTGGACAGACAAAGTGATAGCGAGGATGAGACAGGTGTAGAAAAAGATACTCAGATCATAGAAATCCAAGCTAAAAGGGATTCTGAGGAGGACCAGATAGGAAAAGATCAAATAATCGGCACTCCACCGAGAACTACTGAGCCTGAAAAGGGACAGTTAGAAATTAGGGCGAAAACCCAAGCAGAAGAAAATCAAGGGTTTGAAGTGCTTGAGCAGGACCAGGTAGGAATAGACAATTGTGTTCAGGACGAAAAAGGTGAAACAAGCAAAAGTCAAAATAAGCAAATACCTGAACAAGGCCAGATTAGTGACCAGGCAGAAGAAACAGAAATAAGACCTGGGTCTAGTCAGATAGAGAGGGAAACGGAAGACAGCATTGAAATTGATGTGCCACAACTGAACGAAAATAAAAGAGCATTTGAAGAGGGCCAAAGCACAGTGCCAATTAAAAGACTTAGAAAAGGAGACAAATGGCCTAGTTATGTCAAGAAACTGAGACTGCATTTAAAGAGAATTAATGAAGAACCTGAACCAGTAGATGAAGCAACAAGTCAAACTGATCAACCTGTGATGCAACCAAGAAGGAGAAGTCCATGACTAAAGACACTGAATAATAAATACAAAGGCCCTGAGTGGACTTACATTGTATTGGAGGATTTTGAAAACATGGAAATAAGTGATGAAAGTGATGAAGAATTGATTACTGATCAAACTGACAAAGAAGTGAGACCCACCTGACATTCACACAGGGTAAAAGCTGTGTAAAAGTTACAAAGAGGGGTTGAATCTCCTTTAGGCAGAAATGGCTGATCATACTGTTCTGTTAATGGAAGACCGAAAAGAAATTGTTTAAAAACATGCTGCAAAGTATGTTTGTGTAGTATAGCAACAGTACTTATACTTTGGATAGGATTAATAATAGCTATTCCTTACATGATGAGTAAAGACACAAATCTGTACCCTACTAAGCAATTGCCAAAAGACACAGAAGAGCTACAAACCAGAGATACACTACAAAGAGTAGATACACAAGAGACAGCACTTAGACAAACTAAAGTAGACTTAGAAGCACCAGATGAGGAAGGACTGCATTATAATAGAATCAAAAACTGAGCTCATTTAAATGTATTTGCGAACTTGTTAGTACACAATGTAAAAGCAATGGAAATAGAAGATTGCTATGTTTGTATGAAGTTACCTACTTCGGTAGCTGAAGGTGTGACGTACCACCATTTACCACTAATCATGGAATTTCCTGTACTATTTTAGCTAGTTTATTTTATAAGAAAGGACCTCAACAGTATTATTATTACAACTTAGATGTGATATTTTCTGAACTCCCTGTACGTAGAAACCTAAACCCTGTCCATACAACTAGAGATGTAGCCCGCTATATGAGTGAATATTTTCTAACTGTAAGAAAGATAGATATAGATGACGCACACAAGAATAACTTAACATGTCTATTACACAAAAAAGAGAAAATATTTTTGAATATGTTAGAGAAAAGAAGAGAGAGTTTCCAAAGAAAAGCAAATGACAAGAATCAGAAAATCCCTAAATGGGCTGAAAGTATAGGGAGCACCTCAAATGATGGGGCTAATGCTGCTATGTTGCTGGATTTCGAAAAGAAGGGGAAACTTTGTCTTCACAGAGAAAAAACTAGTTATTATAACAATGTATTCATTGGTTCCAGTGAATGCGAACACAATTACAAGGTAATTGGGGGTTGGGGTTTTAAAGATGGGTCCGAACGTGTGTTTCCCAGAATTTATTATATATGTGGGAACAAGGCTTATTTCAAATTACCATACAATTGGTATGGGAGTTGTTATTTTGGTATTGTCTTCCCAAAGATATACCATGTGGGTAAAATCACTGGAAGCAATTAAGAAACTAATGGATTAGTACGTAGTGAAAGAGCTAGTGTTGGGGAAATAGTAGGTGATATATTTAGTGCATTGATACCTACAGTGGGAGTGGCTCTGAATACAGACAGAATCTGCAAATTGTCAACAGTAGTAGATCGGTTATCAACTGACACTGCTGGAGGATTCTTGATGGTCAATACCAAATTGGTTGCGATCGGATCTATGGTTTTGCAAAATCGACTTGCTCTTGACACGTTATTGGCAAAAGAGGGCGGAGTCTTTAGAATGTTGAAAGCGCAACATTGTTGCACGTACATACCAGACAAAAGTGTTGAAATGTTGAGGTATGTTAGAAATATTACTAATTTGGAAAGGGAGCTTAAGCCACTGAAGGTTGATAGTGCATGGAAGAGGCTTACCGATGGTCTCTCCTCTGTAGGTAGTTGGTTTTCTAATCTAGGTAAAAGTCTTGTGAGTAAAATACTGATGCCAATGGCGGGAATAGGTTTATTAGTTTTATGAATTATAATTTGCTACAAATGTCAAAAACATAAAAAGAAATATTTCGTGAATAAGCGAGGAGTAAAAAGAAATATTGATGAACTCGAATTAGAAGAATTAAATAGCCAGATCTATAGGAAGATGAAAAATTCTCATAATAATAATGAGAAAAAGCAGAATAGAAAGTTTGAGGAGATTGAAGTGGGTGAAATGTGGGAAGTTGGCATCTGTTTCATTAATTGGTGATGATATAAAATATCATCAAAGAAGGGATTGATGGAGCAAGGATTCGCACGAGAAGCGACTTGCTTGTAATCATGAACCTCGAATAAAGCTAACTATGTAATCAACAATGTTTGTCTTAATAATTTACCCTTTTTTCATCATTATTGGGTATCCGAGTAAAGCTTGCTTATGTGTTTGCTAATCCTAATACGCTTGCATTTAAGATGTCTGCTGCTACGTGGGATTTACTTCTACGAATGCATCTGTCATACCCACGTGACATGACGTACTCGCAGCTTTAGAGGAAAACTGTCGCATCGGCGCACTAGAGCTAATATGGCTGTTCTGTGTTCTCACATGCGAGAGGCTTGCACTGCTGCTTTTGCTAAGCTGTTCGTTCTGCCTCATCCTAATGCTATAGTTTATTATAAAGTAATGGGTATAGTGTAGAAATTCATGGTATACAGTGTATTCATTCATTCCGTGTTCTAAAACTGTTTCTTTTCCATTTCATGTTACACTTTGAAAACTGGCCTGTCTCGTAACGCTGTACTCCATCTTTGTTAAAACTGCGACTGCGCGAGAATCGCAAGTCTCTGGAACAGTGACCTTTGGACTATTGCCAAGGAGCTGACTGACTAGAAGATGCTTGTGGGAAACTTACCCGATGAACTCTAAATTGTATACATTGTAATCGTCAATAGAACATCCATTGTTAGGTGAAATGAACCGGCATGAGAACCTGAATTTGATGGGCGTGGACATAAATTTGAATAAGGAGACTGCAAAATTCTAAAATTTAGGTGGTGTGATGACCTGTCCTTCTCCTTTGTCCAATCGAAATTGGGGATCCTTACACTTGCAGCATTGGGGGGTGGTACACTGACCTGGAAAACAGTATAACTAGGGTAGGCTTAGTTAGTTAATTTGTCCGACTCGTCCGAATAGCTGACCTGTCACTGACCCAACGCACTCAATAGGTAACTAAGCGCAGAGGCCTGCGGAGCACTCTGTTGGAGAGGTTAGAGAACCCAATCAGGGTTCTGGGAAGCTGAAGTGCTGGCGAAGCACTTTGCTGGTGAATGCAATAACCCAATCAGGGGTTTTGACTGATTCCTTGCAGAGAGGGAGTAGCGCAGGCATTGCAACTGAACTGCGGGTGCTGGTCTTAACCTTTGTTGGTCTGGTCCTGATCCAAATTCTGGGATTTCCTGTCCTGATTTTCCAATATGCACCTGCTCGCCTATTGGCACTGAAATCTTTGGGGGTTTTCTCCTGTCTTTTCCAACTGACCCAACTGACCCGTGGCCAGAGTTGGTCTTCACACCATTCTAGGTAAATATAATCTGTGTGGGTAATTATCAATATAATTTTTGTCCTTTCCTTACCCTCCCTTAAATTGCCAAAGCTTTAATTGCGTATGTTCTTTTTCTTACCCTTCCCTTAAGTAAATGATAAATTCATGTCTTACTGTTTATTAGTGTGTTCCATATTCTTACCCACCTTTTAGTTGAATGTTATAATATTTTTTATGATTGCATAATTGTTCCTTCTCTTTACCTTTCCCTTTAAGCTTGATTATCTGAATTTATACTATGTTCCAATGCTTACCTTCCCTATAGTTATATGCTAAAATTTAGTTTCATTTGTGCACATGGTGTTCTTTCCCAAACCACTAATAATTGCAAAATTGTTGGTATAATATGTTCCTTTTCTTTACCCGCCTTTAGTCAAATTGCGAAAGTCTGTATCTGAAAATAGTATGTTCCTTGTTTTACCTTCCCTTTATTTCAAACTTTGCTAAATGTTTGGCATAATCTATCTTTTACATAGCTATACACTGTTTCTAATCTTGGTGGTTGATAGTTTAATTACTTTTAATCTGTGGCTTATGACTTTTGATGATGATTAGATAAACGTTTAATCCTACCTGAGTTTGTGGTTATTATATGAGTGCAAAAGTTATTGTATTTTGACTGCCTTCTTTTACAACTAACTCCCTGATCCATGTGGTCATAAGTACCAGTGACAAGGATTGGTAAATTCAATGGTATAGGAATTAGTGGAATAAAATAGACTGATAGTAGAGTGTGGGTTACCTGATTGAATAAAATGTGAATTTGAATTATGGGCCCAGGTGAGTATTTGTAAAATGTATAGTCGGGTGACCTGCACGCTCTATCATAGCGATACATGTTCTTCATTCAACTGTGCAACACATGTTCTTCATTTGGCAGTGCAACACATTTACTTCGGTCAGCACTGCAACACACGTTCTTCATTCAGCAGGGTGGCACATGTTCTTCATCCAGCAGGGTGACACGTGTTCTATATCAAGCAGAGTGACACATGTTCTCTATATCAAGCAGAATGACACGTTCTTCATTCAGCAATGCAACACACGTTCTTCATTCAATCAATCAATTAACTTTATTTTGAATGGCAGAGCCATAAAAGTTCAATAACAATTATGATCATACCTAAAATGCATAGATGAAAACAGACCCATATATAGTAGTTTTAGAAATCAGTCTCATGCATAATAATAAATAGATAAAAAAGTATCCACTTTAAAAATGTACATGCAACCATAAAACCACCATATGACAAGATCTTCCTTGATTAAGAAGGTGATAGTAGTTTCCTGCCCATTAACCACATTGCCCCTAAGAACATTGTGAGGGATATGGCATTTAGAGGGGGGCAACAAGATGGCGACCCTGGGATAATTGTTTACAGAGTGGAGCTAGCCAAAACCTGCTTGGTCTGACCTAAGCTGTACAGGCAAAAAGAATGTGCATGAGATTTTCTATCTCTGCTCGACTAATGGGGCAGGTATAAATAGCCTCATCTGACCAACTCTTCAAATAGGCTCTCAATGGGAGTGTGCCTACTCTAAATTGAAAATACTGTTTCCTATCAGAAGAAGCAGTAAACTGGTCCCAATCGACTTGTATCTAAATGTAGACTTAAAATCAAGACGTTTTTGCGATCTTCATTCAGCAATGTGACACATGATCATCGTTTATCAGTGTGACACACATTCTTCATTCAGCAGGGCAATGCATGTTCTTCATCCAGTAGTGTGATACATGTTCTTTATCCAGTAGTGTGATACATGTGCTTCATCCAGTAGTGTGATACATGTTCTTTATCCAGCAGTGTGACATGCTCTTTATCCAGCACAGCTGCACATTCTTCATTTAGCACTGCAAAAGGTTCTTCATTCAGCAGGGTGACACACGTTCTTCATTCATCAGTGTGAACACTGCTCACTATTCAGCAGGGTGACACATGGTCTTCATTCAGCATGGTGACACATGGTCTTCATTCATCAGTGTGATATTCTTCATCCAGGAGAGCAAAACTCAGCCCTGCAACACATTCTTTATTCAGCAATGTGACCCATTGTCCATTCAGCAGTGTGACATGTTTTTCATTCAGCAGTGTAGCACACTGTTCTTCATTCAGCAGTGTGACACATGTTCTTCATTCAACAGAGTGACACATGTTCTTCATCCAACAGGGCAATATTCTTCATCCAGGAGAGCAATACTCTGCAGTGGGACATGTTCTTTATTCAGCAATGTTATACTTCTCCATTTAGCAGTATGACATGTTCTTCATCCAGCAGTGTGACACAATGTTCTTCATTCAACAGTGTAACACACTGAACTTTATTCAACAGTGTGACTCATGTTCGTCATCCTGCAGGGCGACGTTCTTCATCCAGGGGGGTGGCACATGTTCTTCATTCAGCAGTGTGACACACTGTTCTTCATTCAGCAGTGTGACATATGGTTCTTCATTCAGCAGGGTGACACATGTTCTTCATTCAGCAGTGTGATACACTGTTCTTCCTTCAGCAGTGTGACATACTGTTCTTCATTCAGCAGGGTGACACATGTTCTTCATTCAGCAGTGTGACACACTGTTCTTCATTCAGCAGGGTGACGTTCTTCATCCAGGAGAGCAACACTCAGCAGTGCAACACGTTTTTTATTCAGCAATGTGGCACCTGTCCTTCGTCTAGCAAGGCCACATGTGCCTTATGCAATGTCAGAAAGAGAATCGAGTGAGCAATAGAAATAAGTTAAGCCGAAAACAAAAGAGAATACAGTGCTTCTCAAGCCAAAATCAATGAAGGCCCAACACATGATGCAGGTCACACATTGGACATTATTTTTACCAATTTTTCCTATATTCTATGCAAACCCCCCGGCCACTTAGCTGGTCTGATCCTGCACTTATTGATTTCCACATCCAGGGCCCCAGAATTCATGTGATATCCGGCCCAGGTCCTAAGCGTCTCCACAGATAATGGCATAAAATCAATTCTGCTTCCTTTCCAGCTGCTTTTCCTATCGCCTTGGGATGAAGAACTCAAGACTATCGAGGATGGTCTTGCCTGTTTTAATGCCTCGGCTCAATTAGCTATTGATCAGCTTGCCCCCTTGAAAGCCTTGTCCAGCAAGGCCGTTGGTGAGCTTCCCCCTCTTGACGTGTGAGGATGTGGAAGTTTTACTATGCACTGTTAAGTAAGGTCCCCCATTTGACATCATCCCAGCCAAAACCTCCTCCTCACTTTCTAAACAGCTGTCTTCACCCATCTGTTCTCTTCTCAATCTTTCCTTGAGGGAGGGACATCTCCCTTTGGAATAGAAGGCGGCACAGGTTATCCCTATTCGTAAAAACACTAAAGTTCCCATGGAAGTTCTCTTCAACTTATGGCCTATTTCCTTACAGCCTCTCCTGAGAAAACTTCTTGAAAAGTACATCAATAAACATCTGTCAGACTATGTCAAATTCTCCTGGAGCCTCGACTCTTCTCAATCAGGCTTTAGGCCTAAATACAGCACAGAGACAGCCCTGATGGCTGTCACAGACAACATCAGTTTGTCCTTAGATCGTGGCCAACCCACATTTCTCGTGCAGTTAGATCTCTCAGCCGCATTCGACACGGTCGACCACAAGATTTTTCCCAGAAGACTGGAGGAAATCGGAATTGGAGGATTAGCCCTGCAGTAGATAACAAGCTTTCTCTCCAACCGCTCGCAGACTGTTAACCTTAGGCCTAATCAGTCCAAAACTGTGAAATTGACCAAGGGAGTGCCTCAGGGCTCATGTCTAAGTCCCATGTTGTTTAATATCCATGTCGCCCCCTTGGCCAACCTATTGAGGTCTGCCGGGTTTACTCCAATCTCATATGCTGACGATACGCAGCTTAACTTCTCATTTAATAAATCTACTCTCTCTGCCCAATCCACCTTTTCCTCAGGCATGAAAGCAATATCCAATTGCATGAGGAGTAGCTTCCTCCAACTCGACGTAGGGAAGACTGTGAGCATGCTCTTTGGAGAGGCTCCGCTGATGTGGTCACCGGACTGGTGGCCAGGGGATTTCGGTGCTCCCCCCCTGCGCCTAAGACAGTTGTCAAAAATCTTAGTGGACACCTAGATTGGGCACTGACTATGAAGGAACATGTGCCCCACACTATCGGTACATGTTTTTATCTGCTTAGTTTGTTGAGGCGTGGCTGGTGTAAATTTCAGAGGCTGTGCACCATGAACACACCCTAGCACCATAGCGTTAGGGTGTGTGCAGGACTCTAGCATATGTTTTGTACAGGAAGGATATCCTTCTTGTACAAAAAACTATGCCTAGTCACGATGGAAAGCTTTTCCCACTTTGTGTGCATGCTGCACAGTGCAGCACACATGCAAAGTTGGAAAAGCATGGAGAGGGCTGGAGGCAAGATGGTGGCCAGTACTCTGGCCGTGTGAGCTGTTCCGAGCGTTCTCTCCCCCCTGTATGAACTGCTAACTTCTCTGCTGTATACCGCGGGGTCATCACATGTTTATGTGACCTACCGTATTCCCCGACCGTTGAAGGGAGATGCTCCGGTGGTTCTGCAATTATCGTCTCAGTCTGCCATATCGGATCTTGTCAAAGCGGCGTTCATCGGGTGACGGCGTGCTGCTTGCTCATCAGTGCTTTCAGCGTTGCCAGCTCTGTTTCAGCTGCGCTGCAATGCCGCCGAAAGGCCAAACAAAGAATCAGCCCCGGGCAGCAGTGAAAACTTCAACTTTGACCTCAGTGTCTCCTCCAGCCCAAACAATTCCGCCATCAGTGGAAATCCCTAAAAAGAGCCAAACAGATATCATGACCGGCAAGACTGCTAAGAGTACAAAATCGCTCCCGGCTCCGGTTGCCCTCAATGTTCAAACCCAGTGGAAACACTATTAATAAAATCTTACAGAGTCCCGCTGCAGAGAGCTCCTCCCGTATCCCTGCTGCTCCTCTCATGGCTTCTTCAGTGCCTGTAACCGGAAAGGCAAATACTGTTTCTTTGCCATCCACCTCTGTTGTTATGCCAAAGATCATTGTTGGGGGGTCTCATGCAAATCTAATTGCGCAATTGGTGGAGGAGGGGGTGCCCATAGAGAATATGACGGGGAGTGCCTCACACATGGATTCATCTCTGGTTTTGGGCTTACAACCCAGTGGGATGCTGGGAGATGTAGTTCCCCTAGACTCATCACTCAACACACAATCAGCAGCAGTCCATACCCCTCACACAGATTTACTGCGAGCTCCTCAAACCTCTGTTCTATTAAATACTGAGGTCGACACAGATGGAGATAATTTCTACTCTCTTTCCGAACATACAGGCTCTTCTGTTGATGACAATGGTTTGGATAAAGACTGGACTGATGATGAGGACAGTGAGATGGGGGATTGGCGCACAAATGATGCTTTGAATTCTGCTGGCATTTCGAAGGGGCTTTCCACAGTTCGTAAGGTACCTCAAGATTCTGCCTCAAACATTGGTTCCCTAGCCTGGAACTACTCATTCTCTGCTCAGTCCGGAGCACAAGGCATTTTCCAAGACCTAGCTCCCAATGTTCTGTACTCTAATACTGGCTCTAATACTGGCCTGCCTCTAGGTGAAATGACACTTGCTATAATTTATCAAACGATAATGGCTCACCGGGAGGAGACCCGACGGGAAAGTGCCCGCACACAGGGGGCGTGCCGCAGAGTTCAAAACTCTCTGCGTAGAGTAATTAAGACCTGCACCGATACTGCATCCAGGGTCACTGAGGTAGAAACCCAGATTTCGAATCTTGAAGATGATTTAGTCACTCAAAAATCCACTATAAACGCAATCCAATCCCAGCGGGTTGATATCCAAGGGAAACTCGTGGATATGGAAAACAGGGCACGGAGAAACAATTTAAGAATTTTGGGGGTCCCTGAGGGTATGGAAGGATCGGACACCCAGCAGTTTGTGGTTGATCTATTTCAGAGGCATTCCAGGAGGTCAAAGAATGGGACTGGCAGTTAGAAATCCAATGTGCCCACTGTTTTCCCTTTAAACCTAAACAACGATCGGGTGAAACAGACAATAGACCCCGTCCTATTCTAATTTGTTTACACAATTTTTTAGCTAGAGAAAGGATTTATGATCTAGCCAGGCCTGTTAGGCAAAGGTCAGGGAAGGGCTGTAAGTTTTTTGTTAGGCCGGACTTTTGTCCAGCCACGGTTGAACGGAGGTGGCAGCTCCGTCAGCTCATCGCCCCTTTTCAGTCTAAGGGGGCACAGGTCTTTTTGCTCTTTCTGTCTAAGCTCAAAATTATCCATCAAGGCCAGACTAAATATTTTGAGTCTGAAATCCAGGCAAAAGCATTTTTGGACTCATTGTAACTTGTTGTAATTGCATGAGTATAACAACATATTTCTTTTCCTTTCTTCTATAGCTGCTAGTAGGGATAATGCTCTCACAGGAGATGTCTTCTTGCTATTTTGTATATACTTATTGCGGTGTTCTTTTCTCTACATCTCTATGAGCATATCCTCTATTGGGGTCTTTTTGTAAAGTTGGCCGCGATTCTGGGGTGGGGGGTCCCCGCTCATACAGCTCCTCCATCATTTGGACTTCGGTCCTGTTGCCCAGTTTGGGGGTGGTGGGGTGATGGGGTGGTGGGTGGGTGGTAGGAAGGGTGGGGGGTTCGTTGGGGAAGTGGGTTGGGGGCGCATTAAAAAAAAGCTTGACATTTTTTTTTCGTTTTTCTTTTCATGGTAATCAGGGATTAAAGCAGAGAACTACTTTAATTGTGATGTTTTTTTACAAGATTTTTAGTGGCGTCAGGTAAAATACGTATAGCCTCATGGAATGTCTGTGGCCTGAATAATGTGAAGAAGCGAACCCTATTTTCACACGTCATTCAGGCTCTCCGCTTAGAGGTATTGTGTCTGCAGGAAACTCATGTCTCCTAGAATAACAGAGGTTGTCTTAAAATTCCTGGGTTCGACCTAATAGTGTGCTCCCATCAGACCTCTATGATAAGAGGGGTGGCTATATTATTGAAACAGGGGCTAGGATCATGTTTAAGGTCCAGTCAAGACACCGGGGAGAGATGGGTAATTGCTGACCTTTTGATTAATGGCCCACCTTTGACGGTTTGTACGGTATACAGTTCAAATTTGGATGATCCTGCAGTCTTAGACTATTTAAACATAGAATTGTCCTTATGGCCCCATCCTATTTGTTTTTGTGGGGATTTTAATTTTAATTTACCTGCCAATTTTAACTTAGTAGGAGGGCAAAAATATGTGGGCCAGAAACCTAGAGTTTTTAGGGCCTTACAAGCCCTGGTTCAAGAAATTTGTTTGATTAACCTTTGATTCTACCATTGTAAGATTATAGATTGCTCCACATATTTTTCTGCCCCCCATAAAAAATGGTTTATTTAGTTTATTTTTTTGTGTCAGACCAACTTGTAGACACTACCTCAATTTAGATCTCACCTAGAATTATTTCAGATCATAATCTTTTGACTATTAATTGTACTTTAAATCGTATAGCAAGAATTCCTAGACTGTGGACCTTTGAAAGAAAATTGTTATTAGAACAAACATATCTAGACCATATGAGACCTTGGCTAACTGAGTTTTTAAACATTAATAGAGGTTCAGCCCCCAGTAATATAATTTGGGACTCACTTAAGGCTGAAATCTGCGGTGAGACCAAAAGTTTTTAATTTTCTCGCCAGAAGCGAATTCAGGAACAAACCAATGTGTGTATTAATGAACTATGCCGTGCAGAGGTCCAGCTTTCAAGCACGATTAAGGATGGCTGCGGCATACTTCATATCCAACTACAGGTTGCATGCATCAAAGCATCCCTGCTTGAGTTCTATGGCAAGGATCTTGCTGCCAAATACCTACAGTACCGCTCGACGATGTTCGAGTTTGGTGAAAAATCTGGCAGGGTCCTTGCTAAGCGTCTTTAACAGCGTGGTCTAGCTAATCGTATTACCAGGATTCAGGACTCTCGGGGGTATATTCATGATACTCCTGAAGGGGTTCTGACGGTCTTTTCTGAATTCTATCCCTCTTTGTACACTGAGGAAGTTAACAACCTTATTATAGACTACGAAGTTGGTGCTTTTACCGATGAGCTCAATACTTTAAAAATCCCGGACCATCGGAATGCCGCTCTTGCCGCACCTTTCGGGTGGATGAAGTTGAATTAGCATTAAATTCACTGGCTAACGGCAAGGCAGCCGGATCGGATTCTATTCCTTTGGAATTTTACAGCACATTCGGGTTGGGGATTCGGGAGGACCTTTTAATAACTCTTAGAGATGCTCAGCTTGGCATTATTCCAGATTCCTGGTGCTACACAACTATTATTTTGTTTTTAAAAAAAAAAGACAAGCCGGAGTTGGATCCTGCATCATTCCGTCCGATATCATTGATCAACACGGACAGTAAAATCTTTTCAAAAATGTTGGCTGCTAGATTAGCATCGGTGATATCCCCACTAGTCTCCATTCGTCAACATGGATTTATTCCTGGTAGGGTCACGGTGGACCATGTCCACCGTGTTATAGCACTTTTGGACTGGGCACAAGCTATGAGATCTCCCCTTGGTGCAATCCTGTTGGACGCCGAAAAGGCGTTTGACCGGGTTGCCTGGGGGTATTTGTGGAAAGTCCTGCATTGGAAGGGGCTTTGTCCTAATTTCATACATGCCTTACAGTCGCTCTATATTGCCCCCCAAGCAACTTTATCAACATCGGGCTGCTCTCTAGACTATTCGATATTAACAGGGGCTCTAGACAGGGATGCCCCTGCTCTCCCGTGTTAATTACCCTTTATATCGATCCGTTTATCAACAAAATTGAGCTGTCTCAAAATATATTGCCTGTTAAGATCAACGCGTTCGAATTTAAAGTTCTGGCATACGCCGATGATATTATTGTTTTAACCAGCAATGTGTCATCTTCATTTTTAGCTATCAAGAATTTGGAGGAGTTATATGGCCGATTTTCAGGTTATAAACTTAATGTCCGGAAAACCCAGTTGGTTCAATCTACTACTATGGGCCCTTTGGATGCGCCAGTTGTGCAATGTATTTGGGGGTCAAAATTACAGCCGCAGTAGAACAGCTACCTGAAATGAATATTCTACCTATTATAGATACCGCTGACTCCACTTTACGTAGGTTGGATAATCTACATCTTTCTTTACTTGGTAGGAGGAATGTTTTAAAAATGTTGATTTTGCCAAACTTTTGTATATCTTTAGGACCATTCCGTTGGAATTTGCTCAGTCTAGCCTTGCTAGTGCAGAAAGATGCTGTACCAGGTTTTTGTGGGGCTATCGTCTGCCCCGCAGGGCCACTAAATGGATGCATTTGCCACTGGATAGGGGTGGGTGGTCAGTGCCTAATTTGTTGCTCTATAACTTGTCAGCTCTATTGCAGCATCTAGCTGTGCTACTCCTTGGTGAGAGAGTCTCACTCCCACCATCATGAGCCCCTCTATTTTTGAGATTGGTTTAGGGGAGGATGTTAAGGGGATTCTCTTGTCGGTTCTTGAACCTAGCTATTACAAAAAAACTAAGGGGCATATTACCAAGGGGGTTTATCTCCGCTTTTTTGGCTTTAAAAGCCAAGAAAGCGGAGATAAAATGATCTCCCTATTACCTAGCTGTCGCTAACACCAGTTAGCAGGAGCTAGTAGGAGATAGCGACCATCCTGGGCCCCACTTTGCATGTCAGTGATATTTATCACTAATGATATGCAAAGTGGGCGTGCCAAGATGTTAGCGACTGAAAACAGTCGGTAACATCGCTATCTCCTATTACCAACTTTTGGAGATATTTGCGCTAAGCGCGAATATCTCCAAAAGCTAACACCTGCCCTGAGCAGTTCTTAGCCATGTTATCCAATGGGAGGTGGATAACATGGCTAAGAGCATTAGCTCGGTAATGCATGAATATCACTGACTTTTCAGCGATATTCATGCATTGCGGCGATTTTTATCGCATTTGCGATAAACCTTGGTAATACCAAGGTTTATTTGCGGTAAAAATCGCTGCAGCTCAGCGGTAAATTTTTGTCTCTAACCAAGCAATAGCGATAATTATCGCTATTGCTTGGTAATATGCCCCTAAGTTCAAGGTTATTTTGGCTATGCATTCAGTTTGGAGGAAGGTGTGTCGGAAATGGCTAATTCCCAACATTAACTATTACACACCTCTTGCTGCTGCTAGGTTATTACCCTCCATTTTTCAAGATCTGGTCACAATTCGGTGGAGAGCGCAGGTATCTCTATCCTGGGGGATTTAACCTATGAGGGCAAGATGGCTTCTTTTCTATTTTTAAAAGATAAGTTTGCTTTGGATACCCACGCATTTTTTAAATATTTACAGATACGTAAACAGGCACTACTAATTCTTGGTATACCCAATTTTTGGACTACATAGCTTCAGTGCTCGTATCTTCCAGTAACTTTTTTGTCATTGGTGATTTAAACTTACATTTGGACAACCCCAACGATAAGGCTGCTAGTAGCTGTATCACCGATCTTGCTGCTATGAACTTAACCTTACATAACAAGGGCCCCACCCATAGGGGTGGGCATCTTTTGGATCCTATTTTTTCAAACTCTTCACTAATAACATGCTCTCCTGCCTTACCTGTCTCTTGGTCAGATCATTATCTAGTTAAATTCACTGTAGCTACCAATAAAACTCAGACCACACCTAATTCCTCTCTCAATTTTAAAAGGAGAATCTGGAAGAATTTGGATACTACAGCTCTCAACTCAAAACTGCTTGATCTTTTGCCTAAATACCGACCGAACTTAGACAACATGAACTCAGCTGCTAACTCGGTGAACTCTTGGCTCTCTGATGCTATAAATATCTGTCTTCCTCTTACAAACAAGAAAAATGTTGTCCATAATTCTCCCGCCCCATGGTATAATGAAACCCTTCGTCTACACAAAGCTCAATGTAAGAGACTAGAACGGGCCTGGAGGAAAGATTATTCTACTGCTGCCGGGCTTACGTATAAAGCCGAACTGAAACTATACCACAAGGCCTGTGTTCACACCAGAGCCACCTATGCCACAAACTTGATTACAGAAGCCATGAATAAATCAAATGTTTTATTTAAAGTGGTAAAAGACCTTGCTGGCTCACAGACAGTTGCTATACCCCCTCCTCTCTCGAGTAAGAAATGCGACGAACTTGCCCAGTATTTCACATCTAAAATCGACACAATCTATAGAGATATAAAATCTCTTGAGGAATCCACTGCCTGCCCTTGGTCACCCCCTATTACCACTTGCCCTCCCCTGGCTTCTTTGCAGACTTGGCCTGACCTTGTACCTGCCACTCTCTTAGAAATCCTAAACAATATCAAATCTGGTTCACCCATGGATCCCGTACCTATTTCGGTTCTACGTCAGCTTGAATCTTCCCAACTTGAAGTGATCTGTTCTTTACTTAACGCTTCTCTTGCTTCAGCCACGGTCCCCAATTGCTGGAAGCATGCAATGGTTACCCCACTCCTTAAGAAACCCACTGCAGATCCTAATGTTGCTGCTAATTTCCGGCCTATCTCATTGTTGCCAGCCTTCTCAAAAATTTTAGAAAGACACGTTCATCTACATCTCTCACGCTTTGTCACTTCCAATAATCTTCTTCACTCATCTCAATCTGGCTTTCGCCAGGGCTTCTCCTCAGAAACCACCCTATTAGGTGTTACTGAGAACATTCGCCAATTATTAGATCAAGGTGAAACGGCTGCACTGATTTTGCTTGATCTCAGTGCAGCCTTCGATACTGTCTCCCACAGTATCCTTCTCGATAGCCTTGCCTCTTTTGGCATTTGTGACAAAGCCTTACTCTGGTTTTCGTCCTTTCTTTCTGACAGGACCTTCCAAATCTTTTCTAATACTTCCACCTCTAACATCTACAATTCCCCTCATGGTGTTCCCCAGGGTTCTATTCTTAGCCCTCTCCTTTTCAATCTTTATGTTGTTCCGTTAGCTCATGTTGCACAGCTTTCTGGTCTCAATCTTTTCACTTATGCTGATGATTCTCAGATTGTGTTTTCCTTATCTCAAGCAGACCCTTCTTCTCCTTCCTCTCTGCAATCTGGTCTTAGTGACATTTCTCGCTGGATGAGCCGTAATTTTCTAAAACTTAACAGCGATAAGACGGAGGTACTCGTTTTCGGCAACACGCCTGACCTTTGGAGTCCGAGACACTGGCCGTCAACCATGGGCGTTCTACCCGCTCCATCGGAACGTGCTAGGAACCTAGGGGTTCTCATTGACAGGGATCTGTCGATGAAAGACCAGGTCAATAAAGTCTCAGCCACCTGTTTTACTATTCTTAGATGGCTGAGAAAGATCTTTTGGATTCTGCCATCTGACACCAAAAATCTGTTGTGACAGCCCTGGTGACCTCTAGACTGGATTACAGTAATGTGCTCTATCTGGGGGTTACCAAGGCGATCCTGCATCGTCTCCAATTGGTTCAGAATGCTGCTGCCCGGCTCCTGTGTGGATGCCGGAAATATGATCCAATCACGGAACGCATTAAGCAACTTCATTGGCTTAATATTGAAAACCAAGTAAAATTTAAGGCACTATGCTTTATGCATAAGATTAAAATTGAAGTTGCTCCCATTTACCTTCGAGCACTCGTCAAGCCTTATTTACCTACACGCTCACTTCGCTCTTCTTCCCAACATCTGTTCTGCGTACCTAGGTTCAGGCTTTCCAGAGTGGGAGGCCGTTCCTTTGCTGTACTGGGACCAATATTGTGGAACTCTCTTCCCATGGACTTACGAATGGAGCAGTGCCATCTCCGTTTTCGAAAAGCCCTAAAGACCTGGCTGTTTGCCCAATAATCCCTTTCTTTCAGGATCAATCATGTTGTTTACTGTCAATTAGCGCCGGGAAACCCTTACGGGTAGCTGTCGCGCTCTATAAGATTAATAATAAAATAAATAAATAGATAAACTTCTCCACAATGCCCCTACCACGCTTACTAAAAATACACTTATAGAATTGATCTTGAGGAAGGCACGAATAGGGGCCCTGTATCAAAACTTACCATCGGGCCTTCCAGATGATCTTTCTTCTCAGAACACTAAATTGGATATTAAGTTAGGCAAGGTTAATTCAGATATTTCCCTGGCATTGGACTTATCCAATTCGGTACTAATCTCTGGGAGCTTACGCACCCAAAGCTATATGGCCCTTTTCAATCTTTACTATACTCCGGCCCAAAATATCTAAATGGGGAGGTAGGGGTGGTCATGGCTGTCCAAGATGTGGTCTACCAGCAGCTAATGGTCTACACATGTTTTTTTCTTGTCTTAAACTGGGTTTATTTCTTCAAGATGTTCAAACATTTATTAATAGTTCTCTTAAGATCCTGGTGGCTCTATCTTCTGAATTAGTAATAACTGGGTGCGAAACTGGTTGTTTGTTTGATAGATCAGCTTATGAATCCGCCTTTCTGTGTTTTGCTATGTCATTTATTCGATTGTGTATAACCTCTGAATGAATCAGTTCGGTTCCCCCTACTTTTTTAAACTGGAGAGCAAGGATTTTAGCTCTCCATAATTTGGAATCAGCTGTATTTCTAAGAGAGGGTAGGAGGAGGCGAGAGAAGGGGCGGAAAATATGGGCACCATTTACACAATGGTTGAATAATTGAATGTAGGTGTTCTCAGTCCACAGGTTTCTTATGTTATATATATGTTTTCTTCGGATAGGCATGATTTGCTTGAGCCATGCTTTTGGTTTTCTTTAATGTCTCTGCATTTTTTCATATCTATTGTAAATTATGTATACATTTTTTCTTGAACCGTTTACCATGATTAAGCTATTTGCTATTGTGTCTTTAATTAAGTTGTCAAGCTGAAATAAAAAAAAATTTTAAAAAAGGAAAAGCATGGAGAAACGAAAACATTTCTCCTGTTATAGCCTCCTTTGAAGCAGCGTTAACTTTTGCCATAAAACCATGTCTACAAATCTTTGTAAATATAATTTTATATCGAAAGGCATGGGTGGTTGCATGGGAACGCACATGTTCCACCCATCTAACACCCCCTTGGCACTAAGTAACGCAAAGCATTGCTTTGCGCTGCTTTGGGCAACTTTGAGAGTGCTTTCCAGTGCAAAACAAGTTTTGGGGGAAGAGGATGTAGCCTTACGGCTAGAGCCATCAATATCGAAGCTGGGGAACCAGGTTCGAGTATCAGCAACGACGCTCAACATCCTGTGATTCTGGGCAAATCACTTAATCTCCCCGTGCCTGACGAAAATGAATGTGTAACGAAACTGGTGCTATGTAAGTGCTCTGATACTCAATATCTTGGTATCTAGTTCGCGCTATATAAAACTCCCCCCCCAAAAAATATATTTTTAAGTAAATTGCACTGGTAATTGTCACTTTTGTGCCGTTAACCCAGTGTCAAATGTTTGTAAATCTCCCCCTCGCTTTACAATGCTAACTGCAGTTGCTATTTGGTGCTTCTAAAAATAAAGCAACACCGTGCGCTGTATTACCGGTCTGTTTGAGGTCTGGTTTGCCATTGGCAGTCACAGGCTCAGGTTCGCACTGAGGCAGGAGCTAAGTCACATCTAAGACCTGTTCATAGGCTGGCAGCAGGGTTTATTTGATACAATATTCACTACCCATACTCTGGTACTTGAGTACGCTCAGTTCTTAATTTGTAAAATAAGAAGAAGCAGGGTCCTTGTCAGGAGGCCACTGCAGCTTGCACCACCTATTGACCCCCCACCCCTGCCAGCGCTGTCAAACACTACTAACCATGTTACTCCTAAAAGTGGTACTTTCTTTTCCACTTACCACTTTGCTTACGTGGTATTTTAGGCTTTCCTTACACCACCAGTCAGTTTTATTTGTTTTAACTTTTTATGTTAATTTTCTCTCCTGCCATTTAGTTCTATTTGACTTCCCAGTAGCTGCTTAGGCAGTACTGGAGGACACCAAGTTCCAAGGGAACAGCGATTTTGGACCACAGTGCCAGTAGTGATAACAAAAATGATCTGTTTTCGCTCCGTTTGCAAATGATCTTTGAACAAGTTTACAGAAAATCTAAATAACTTACCACAGCAGAAATGATGTAGCTCTTTGAAAAAAATAAAGCCATTGAAAGAACGAAAGTGCATAGAAGAAGTATTACACAATTATACCGCTTCTCCAAATAACTACAGAAAATAGTTTTTAAAGGACAGAACAACAAGAGGTGGCCTTGCCTAATCCTTTTTCATCATTCAGAATGACAGAAAATCTATTATGTTAGTTCTCTTTATGATGCCAAGGTTCGAGGCTGTTTGTTTCATTTGACTCCGAGGGATAGAAGAAACGAAAGTCAATTCAGAGAATCAGTGTAGGTGTAAAGCTTTCAGTATCACTGGCGCCGCAAACGATTAGTTTTGTTTTCAAAAAGCCTCGACTATATGAAATAAAAGCCATTTTCATATAAAAAAAATTCCCTCCATTGTAAAATTACTGAAAACTTAAACCTAACATTCTTTGGGAAAAATATTGGATGAAACATAGGCTAGCATTAGAACATTGGGGTCTTCACTTTTTGGTGTAAAGTACATAATATTCGGAGTCATTTTTCGGACAAGGACATCTTCCACAGCCAGATTGCAACCATACACAGAAGCTTAAATCCCCAACCCTCTGTCCTTTTCAGGAACCCATCACCCACAACCAACAAACACCCTCTCACCGCATGTGAACTACTGAGTACACCGACAAACAACCACCCTGATGGACTCAATCCACTATGGAGCACCCACCTACCTTTGCCCCATCGGCTCTTCCCACCGATATCAGCCACCAATTCACCACCATCTTTAATGCCTCCAGAACTACAACCACCTTTCCGGACACATGGGAACATGTGGAGGTTAGACCCCTCCTCAAGAAATCTTGGGCAGATCCCAGCGAGCTCCAGAACTACCGTGGCATTTCCCTTTTCCCATTCCCTGCCAGAGACCAGGAGAATGCCATTAACCTCCAACTCACACATCATATTGAAAGAAACAAACTGCTGGACTTTCCCAATCAGGTTTCAGAGCTTGCCACAGCACTGACACAGCCCTGATTACCACAACAGATAACATGCAAGCTCTAATTGACAGAGAAGAATCAGCCGCCCATATCCTCCTGAACCTCTCCACCGCTTTCGACATCGTCTCCCACCATGCACTCATCGATTGACTATGCCAGATTCGAATAACAAACAATGCACTCAGGTGAGTGGCATCCTTTCTCACGGGTGTCAGAGTGGCTGTTCTTCCTCAGGATCTGCACGCAATGATACAAAGACCCACCTTCCGGCACCTCCAACTCTGAATACAGTAACAGCACAGAGTCTTAGAGTGGGCAAGCAGGGGGAAGGGTGTGGTAAGAGAACAGTGGGGAAGGAGATCTGCTAAGCAAAAGCTTAAGCACAAAATAAACAAATTAATAAACACTTTTCATATAATAGCTATGACTCATTATTTGAATACCACCATGAGCTCTGGTGATAAGAGAAACACTAATGACATTAGAGGTTTCTGTGGACTTATATGCAAAAGCTATCGTAATACAAGTAAGAATCAACTCATTATAGGAATATTCTGCTTCACTTCAAGTTTGTGGTGTGCTGCCAATATTCATTAATAGTAATCATTGAGAGGATAAATAAAATCAAAGGCAAAAAGAGCTACAATTTTCACTTGCACCTCAAACCAATGTTCATAATGACTGGTACAAAAGAATAAGTGATTTGCCACTACATACAGCCGTATTTCTTCAAATAACATCACTCTCTCCTTACCAAACAGAGTACAGCGTACTCTGAATACACGTTTGGATAAACTTCCGGTGCAAACGCAGATAAACGTGGTGCCAACAATGCTCCCGGAGCAAGCTGTAAAGCCCATGGAAGAGTGCAATTGGAGCAGCAGGAAGAGTCCCTCGACAAAGGGGCACCAAGAAGAAATTCCCCAACTGCTGTTGAACAGGACGGGAAGAAAGCTCCTTCACAGGAGAAGTCCTGAACAATAGTGACCGCCAATGTCAGAGTGAGGGTAGTTTTTTTGGATCGGCCACAATCAGGATGGCGACCTTTGGGAACATGGTAAATGTAGTCTAAGAGGACTACAAGAGCGTAAAAGAAAGAAAATAAGATGAGAAAACCACTGACACTGCCAAGGGAATAACCATGCATCAGGCACAACATCAAAAATGAGCAGCACATCAAAAACAGTATGCAATAGAGCCGAAGCAGTTTAAAATACACAAACAAGCATTGCACAAGCATACACAACCAATGCTAATCTAATACCAAGAAGCATTCAACCTCCAAGTTAGCAATACTACTGGGACCACCAGTGAGTGGAAAGTGCTGCTTCTTGTGCCTTACCACAGAGAGGCTTGGCACATACAGGCAAAGACAGGAAAGTACACACCACGGAGATGCACTGGGTGGGCCCCAGACAGTGCACCGCCACAGATCTTACTGTACTTCTCCCTCCCAAGTGTGGTCCAGGACCTGGCTTCTGAGGATGATGATGGTGGAGGTGCTGAAGTAACTGGAGAACATGGTTGTTCCCAGTGGGCTCCCAGGAATTTTTATCAGGTCCATAACCTTTCCACGACATCACGTACCACAAAGAGGACCCCCTGTACTTAGAAACTAAAATGTCTTGCACCCTTATATTCCCACACCCTTTGAACCAAGAAAGGTGCAGGACACTCCAGACAGAAGTTGCCAGCAGGCTTGAGAAGGGATGTGTGAAACATTGGATGGATGTGCAAGGATGCAGGGAGCTTCAATTTGAATGTTACACCGTTCACTTCCTGTATCACTACATACAGTCCCATGAATTTTGGGTGGAAGAGGCTTTTAATTTTGAGGGTGACATTTTTTGTAGAAAGCCATACCTTATCTTTAAGATGATACACAGGCCCTGGCCTGTTTGGCTCTGTTGAGGTGAGTTTTAAGATGTTGATGTATCTGTTGCATATTCGCTATGGTATCTTGTACTCCCAGAGTAGTGGATATAGACATTGGCAAACTAACAGGGGAAGTCTTAGGATGGCAACCATATAGTCCAGTGATAGGGGTTGTGTCTGGAGATGAGTGGTAGGAATTACTGGCAACATCCATTGCAAAACATTGTAAGAACTGTTTCAAAGTTTGTTTTAATCTCTTAGTGTGCCCATCTATTTGAGGGTGGTAACTTTTTGACATTGTGGAAGAAATGTGTAACATTTGAACCAAGTTTGCCAGAACTTGGAAGAAAACTGAGATCCTGGGTCTAATGAGATCACTCTTGGTAAACCATGGAGACATACTACCAGTTAAAGGAACAGTTCCACTAATTGACTGAACATGGGTAGCCATTTACAGCCAAAGGAATGTGCATACTTGGTGAAACTGCCTATAACTACCAAGATGCCCGTATGTTGTGCACCATGGGTAAACTTGTTATAAGGTCCATGGAAATATGTTCCCAAGGGGAAGATTGAGTGGGTAATAGTTGTAACATACATTTTGGTTTATTATGATCTGATTAATATTTTGCACAGATTTCACAATCTTGAACCATTTGGATAATGTATTTTTTCACAGTTGGCCACCAGAAATATCTTTGCCTATTTTCTAGAGTTTTCTTTGGACAAGGGTGACCAGTAGTTGGAACAGTGTGTAACAAAATGACCAGTAGGTTATGGAGTTCTACAGCGGGGAGATACACTTGAGTGCCATGCAATGGTAATCCTTGAACCACATCTACTTAGTATCATTTGTTGATCCACTGTGACCAAGTGGGGGTCGGTAATTGTTTTAAATTTTTTCCAAACATTGTTCTGCAGATATGATGCACAGAACATAATCAGGAGCCATGATGGACTGTGGATCCCAAGTAGAATGAGTGAAACTTGAATCATTCCTTTTTAATTATTGAATCCTGGTCTGTATGTAACTTTAAAATCAAACTCTGCAAAGAACATCATCCAAGTGGAGTCGTCAAGGTGTCAAAACTTGAGCAGAACTCATACATTGGAGGTTTCTTTGGCCAGAATATACAGTGACTGTGTGCTTGGCCCCTAAACATCAGTGCTGCCATTGCTTGAAAGCATCATAAATGGCTAACAACTCCTTTTCAGTGAGGGTATAGTTATTTTCTGTACTGTACAGTTTTCAACACATGTAGACCACGTGATGGAGCTGGCCAGTGTCTTGGTTTCTTTCCAAAAGTATTGCCCCAAGTGTAGCCTCAGAAGCATCAGCTTCTACAATAAAGGGTTTGTCAAGTTTCGGATGTGATAAGGTTGGTGCAGCAGTGAAAGCTTCCTTGAATTGTTGGAAGGCACAATCAGCTTCTTCAGGCCACTCAAATGTAACCTTTTTGCGTAGCAATCTAGTATTTGAGGATACAATTAGGTAGACATGGTCAATAAATGTATATAAATAAAAACGAAAGTATGTCTGTCTGTCTGTTTGTCCTTTATGCATTAATACACCATTCATCCGATCGCCATGAAAGTTTGGGAAGTTGTTGAGTACACTCCCGCGAAGGTTTCTGTAAAAAAATATTTTTTTTAATCGGCCCCCCAGGGCCCTCATAATCTTTCGAATACTGAAATAGACAGCGAATGTGCGAGCATTGTCGACAGCTATGACCCCCAAACGGAAATCGATTGGTCAATCTACATCAGAAGCACGAAAGAAAAAGGCATTACGAGCTTCAGAAACAGATGAGCAACAGGAAGCAACATTAGAAGCTGTTCGAATACAAACTGCTCAAGCCCGTAATTCTCAAATGAACGAGCAACGAGAATCAAGATTGGAAGCCGATGGAGTACGCACTGCTCAAGCCCGTCCTTCTCAAACGAACAAGCAACCAGAATCAAGATTGGAAGCCAATCGGGGATACACTGCTCAAGCCACACTTAGAAATGTTTTCAAAAATAAAATGAATAAGTTTCAATAACAATGACACAATGTAAAATTAATGTTATCATAACGAGTTTCCTTGAATTTCCTTTCTTCTGAGATCGCAGCAATGCGCGGCGGGTAAGCCAGTAGACTATGAGAGCATCAGAGAGCCAAGGCGAGGATTCAGTGAGCCGAACGCGTGGAGGAAGTCGGCGGTATTGCAGAGGTCTGCAGAGGTCTGCTTCAAGGTTTCGGAGCACCTGAGGCTTTGGGGGCATTGGAGCACCTGAAGCTTTGGAGGCTTTGGAGTCATCGGAGCACCGGAGCATCGGAGCTCGGAACGCCGGACCGCCGCTCCGCACTGCTGCTCCATTAAGTTACCCCCGAGGCGCAGCCGCAGCCGCTACAGAACATGTTGAGCACAGAACCTGTAGCCTGAGCCACCCCGCCCTGCCTGCCTCGTTCTTGCGGCGGGGCGCTTTCAAGACGCTGTTAAGACGTCTAAGGGCTTACCGGAGGCTAACCGGAGGCTGCCCTGGACCCGGGAGGGATTCAGTTGTGCCTGAGTTACATCAACATCTGCATCTGCACCAGGCATGAATGCTAGGAGCAAGACCCAGCCAGGTTGGGAGCTGGGGTGGAAAGTGGTGTGGAAAGTGACCCCCGTGACCCCGGAGAACCGGCAGCAACGGCACCAGGCGAGTGGCGTTTAGTGACAAGAGTGATCAGTGGACTGTGGGCTACCGTGGTTAAGGCGAGCCCTGCAAGCGGGGAAAAACCAAAGGCAAAGGCAAAGGCAAGGTAAGAGGTTGTTAGCCCCACCTAGCCGCACCGCACCCCACCCAGTATTGCTTGGTGCATTTTAAATACTGAGCTCTGCCTAACACTAGCCCAACACTGCCCAAACGCTGCCACTCACTGCCTAAGTTGCCCAAGCTGCCTCATACCGAACACAAGGCGGGGAAAAAAAAGAAAAAGGGGATGAGGTCTGGGAGAACACGAACAAATCCACCCAATAATGCAAAGAAAAAAGTCCAAGATCAAATCTCCCATCACCCCCGCTGACGGGAGTGCGGCCGCAGCATTAATCCCTCCTATATACTCAATCTTCAGCAACATTAATCCTACCAGCAAATTTACTTTCTTGAAAGACCCTATGACAGCTATTTATGCAATGCCGGCAACACCAAATGGATTGCAAAAACCAATGTCGCCGAAAAAAGTAGATATAAGGTCGACAGACACAAGGATTCCTCTGTGCGTCTTAAACACCAAGGTAGATAGGGCTAAAGGAATAGAGGAATTACCCAAGTGTATGGATGCCACCCGGGAGAAAAATATGATTCAAATTCAAGCCCAAGTGCACACGGAAAATACAAAGCACGACTCAGCTCTAAGGCAAGGACAAGAGGAACTATTAACAACTCAAACAGGATTAATCAAGTCCACGGATCGCCAAGATGAAGGACACACAATAAGATGCTCACCTAACAAAAAAGTGAATAAAGGCGAAAGGACTTCCGCAACACTGTCACTATCAACGAATGTCAAAAATCATGATCAAACAATAGCGGGAGACCATCCGGCCCAATCCAATAACGAGAAGTGTTATAACACTAGCACGTATGAATTAGCATACAAAGTACCTCCCTACAGCCACTCAACCCCAAGACTGGGCTCACGCTTGATCCCAGTAATGAATAAACTCACAGAAAAGACCAAAGAGATGAACCCGTGTTGGGCGCCTCAAGTGCCTACTCTTAATAAAGGAAGAACTACAACACAAAAAGCCTACTCGGCTTTTCCATGCAATTGAAAGTAACCTTGAGGGAATAAAAAGCCTCAACAAATCAATCATCACCGTAAAGGAGGAACAGGAAGCAACTGAAAGTAACCTTGAGGGATTAAAAATCCCCAACAAATCAATCACCACCGTAAAGGAGGACCAGGAAGCAACACCCAACGGTTGGCACACAAACAACTCTGCAATCAAGGAGCCGTTAACTAATAACATAATCGAGATATCCAGTGGAATGAACCAGGAGGTGGACACTAATGCACCAATAGATTCATCAAAAGTGTCTGACGTTGGTGCTCAAAAGGAACCTTCAATAATACAGATCTCAAGTGTTTCAGCTGTGGCTGATGTAGCAACAATAAAAAGCCCCGAAATACGGCAAAAAATTAAAGAGCGGCAGAATGACAGAACGTCTAAAAAGCAAGATCTACGGGATTTATTTCCATCTGCAACACAGGGGACCAGCACCAGCAAGAATTAGGGCACGACATCAACGAAAACTTTGAATCTATAATCACATTACACAGTGACCTCTATTAAAACTCTCAATAAGCAGTCAGATAAACTCGACATTCAGATACACCTTATGAGCACAATGGCAGAATACATATCTAATATAAATAAAATATTAGATACCATGGCTAGCATTTCCAACATCATTAAGGATCAGATCCGACCTTGGGCAGCATCCCAGACATGTACCTGCCACCCAATATTGGAAAAATTAAAGGATTTGCCATCAATACTTAAAGACATATTGTTGGAGTGCAAGCATACTAACCAGAGTAATAACAGCACACCAATTGGATGCGACCTTATCTCTTTTGAAATTTGCAAGAGCACACAAAAGGAACATCCGGCTAAATCTAGAAAGAGCAATGCAGACCAAGCAGACGAATCAGTACAGCAAATAGCAGTGGAAAAAAATAAACAAAAGAAACTGACAACCATATCTGACGATATAACAGAGGAAGACAAAATAACAGGTGTAACCCCCCTAATCCCACAAAACAATGGCTCCATAACATTAGAAATAGAGCATTCAAACCAGGATGGGGCAAGAAATCAAAACGACCTGGAAGGTCTAACCAAGCGGCAGAAAAAACGGGCAAGAAAAAACAGAAATCAGCTGTCAAATTGTCCACCTGCAAATAAGCAGACGCTGCTTACCTTTCCTATTTTTAATCAGGCAAAAATAAAACCAAAACATGAACATAACATTAAAGAGGGGACACACCAGTCATCAATCGGGATAGAAAAAGAAGACAAAAACTGGAAAAACCTAGAAGAGGGTCATATACCATTAACTAAAAGCCCAATGAACATGGCCCATATGACAACATCAAAAAAATCTAAGCATACAGAGGAGGTTGTACTTGTTACAACACCAGGAGCCGGGAACTCTAGTAACACTGATCTTTTGAGTTTAACGACCGCCGCAAGTGGCACTGACTGGACCGTGAATCAAGGGTCCAGCAACATTGCACAACTAATTAAAACTTCAGATATTCAGCAGTGGGAGCTGCTATAAACGAATTCATTTCTCGTCAAAAAGGGCGCACTTCTCATGAGAATAAAAGGCACCTTATAAACAGGATCAAGCAACACAACGAGCATGAACCAAGTAATCAGGGACCCCATCGGTTTGTTATTAAAGGTGCGGACAAAAATCAAAAAGCACGCTCTATTCGTGTCACTATACCAAGCGATAATCCAGCAGCAGTGAAAAGTGTCACTATACCAAGCGATAATCCAACCGCAGGGAAAAGTGACCAAAAGATCAATAGACATGTAAGAACTAAGGCGGACAGAAATATGCATGATCAAATACAATTAACAATATTTACAGGCAATAACGGTATGCAACAAATTACAGAAATTACAAACGTGGAAAGGATAGGCCCATACCCCGGGGCTGCCGCCACAGTTAGTGGGCATCACCCAGAACAGGTCGGCCCTAAACGAACAGGCTGGGAAGTAAAGGCCACGGCGAGTATGCCACTTACCCAAACTCAGAACGATGCATATAATCAAATAGCGCAATATCTCCATGTTAATGCAAAGGATTACGATGACCACAAGTCAACTAAACCCCCATCAAATGAAAAAACACAGACAATCAGCGATCAAGTTACGGAGATGCAAACAGTAACAGCAGTAAAGATACTTTTTATCCCCAACTACGAGTCTCAAGGCACACAAGATCTTTTAAATCGAGGGAATATTCTCCATCTGACATCTGCAATCCCAAGCCTAAGCCACCTAACATCTGCCGATTTACTATCAATTGAATTGATCACGTTAGGGGACAACGTGGCTAATGAAGGCACGCTTGCTACTTGGAGGAACGTAGGAATAGCAAAAAGCATCCTCACTGAAATACATAAATTTGAAGAGTGGGGAATCACTCTGAAAGAAGAAATAAAAAAGGGTTATCCGTCACCCCTGCTAAGAAGATGTGGGAAAAGAGATGACTACAAAAGCCGAACCACACATTCAGTACTCCTAGGTGCCAGGGGGGCTGAAGCTCCCAATATTAATCATCTGAGACAGACACTGGGCATTAATGGTAATAGAACCCACTGCGAGGCAGGTGAGATCAAAGGAAACCTAATAAAATTGCTCTCCTGGAACATCGCAGGAGCGAAAAACATCTTAAACAATAGTAGAAAGACAGCGAACTGGGACCAATATGATATTATAGCACTGCAGGAAATGTGGTTAACGGACCCAATTGACGTACCAGGAAGATTATGTTTCCATGAAAGCCAACACGTCTTCAGCGTTATGGGCGCGCAAGGGGGGGAATTTCAGTATATATATCCACTGCACTGAAGATCAGCGCCTCGCAAATGGCCATATCAGCACCAGATATTCAAATCATTAAAGTGGAGAGCACAATAAAAGGTAAAAGGAGAACAATCATCCTAATTAACTTATACCCCCACCCGAAAAAATCAGCCAAAAAAGAACTCTTCCAACATGCAGTCAATGTTGTAACCAACACCCGTCTTGAACAACCAAGTTGGGAGATCATTGTCATGGGTGACTTTAACACCAACCTTTTACACAATCCGGAAGATGAGGAAAACATCTCTGTAGCAAACGAACTGTGGGAACTGTGTCAACAGGAAATTACTATGGGCCAAATTGAAGAAGCAGGGCCTGCCAGATTCTATTCTAACGCGGATCATCGACCTGTACACCAACACCTGGATGCTGGTAAAGATTGACAATGGACAGTGGTTAACCCAGAAGATCAATAACTTTGATGGACTAAAGCAAGGCTGTGTGTTGGCCCCCCACCTCTTTAATTTATTCATGGCCGACCTAACAGTAAGCCTTGATCAGACCAATGCTCATCCACCGCGGCTAAGTAATCTTTGTGTAACTCACCTTTCCTATGCCAACGATGTGGTCCTACTAAGCCGGACGAGAATAGGCTTGCAACGTCTACTACAGGAATTGATCCGTTATACAAAAAAGAACTTGCTAGAAATAAACAGCACAAAAACAAAAACCATGGTTATAACCAGACACCACAAAGTACCACCAACCTTCACAATAGACAATGTTAAACTGGAAGCGGTTGAAAGTTACAAGTATCTCGGGATACTACTGGACAAGCACCTTAATTTCACCACCCATTACAACAGCATGGAAAAGAAGGGCACGGTCCTATTGCACGCTTTTAGTAGCTTAGCGACCAAACTTAAAGATCCCCTGGTCTCCCCCCTGCTAACAGTAATGAAAGCTAAGTTACTCCCAACAATAGCTTATGGGAGTGTATTACATCATGGCAAGAGTGCACAACTCCTGGACAAAGTTCAAATGAAAATCTACATACACGTATTTGCGTTACCAAGCAATGCATCTTCCGCACAAGTAAGACTTGAATTTGGTTTGCAATCCCAAATGCTGCTGAAAAAGTATGAGACTATAAAATTTTGGTACGATGTCTGGATGAACCAAGAAATTGCGGTCTATCGTGCCATGTGGGAAACAATAAGCAAGAGTCCCAACTCCAACTACGCCAAGTATCTTAAATTGTCACTAGAATCAACCGAGCTGGCTGCACTCTGGGAAACCAAGCTTCCAGTACTTTCCTTTAAACAGTTGGTAAAGAATCCTGCCAACAGGCATTCGTTGCTCGACGATAAATTAACTTTCAGCCATCGGACCCTTTCCTGGATGACAATTCAATCTTATAAAAAACTAGTACCGGCAGCCTTCCTAGACCTTGCTTTCTCGCCATTCATAAAACATAAACACCTCAATTTAAGGCTTGGTAGCTTACCAATAAATGCTGATTTACCAAAGTGGAAGCCCCAAGAATGTGACGGATGCGTTCTATGTGGTGCAGGAAGACAAGACTTTATCCATCTGATCCAGGAACGTCGGAGTTGGTTAAAAACCAAGTTTAAGGAATATGGAATACGCACCTGCCGGTCTGTGATCATACAAATGTTATGCTCAGTAGATCCACAACTCATCTTCAGGGCAGTCAAATTCATTGACAATTTTGAGAAAAAGCAAAGAACACTGGCAAAGACTTGAATCAGTAACATGTTTATTTTTAAACTTGAAAGACCTTCTCATTTTAATAACTTTTTAAACATTCACACAGCAGTGTTAATTTTCTGTGTTTTAGTATATTGTCATATCTATATTTTGTAATGGTTTTTATTAACTATGCAATAAAGTATTATTATTATTGTTATAGTAGACTATAAAAATTAGTAAAGCCAAGAAAACACAGCACATCCCTTACTGGTTTAGGTATTGGCCAGTCTGTTTAGATGTTTTTGTTCTGCCATTTTCATTCATGAAAGGGGCAGATTACCTCTAAAAATTCAACTTGGGTGGCATGGAATTTGCACTTACTTAGCGTACAAAACAGTTGATGTTCCTCTAGGATGCTTAATACTTTTTCACACAATATCATGGACGTTAACAGTCTCCTAATATATCAGAATGTCGTCAATGTAAACGATGACAAAAATATCTAGATATTCCTGTAAAATCTCATTCAGGAAGAACTCGAATGCAGCAGAGGAGTTGCAAAGACCAAAGGGCATTACTAAATGCTCAAAAATACCATAATGTATTTTAAAAGTGGTCTTTAATTCATCCCCTCCCCTTACCCAAACCAAGTGGTACTTGCCTCTGAGGTCCAATTTGCTTTAAATCATTGCCGTTTTCATTTAATCTAATAGGACTGGAATAAGGGGTAGGGGATATTTACTCTTTACTGTGATTTTATTCAATGACCTGTATTCAATGCATTTTCTTAGCACCCCATTAGCATTTGGAATGAAAAAAAGAGGCTGCTGGATATCGTGAGGGGCATATAAAGCCATTGTCTAGGTATTGATCAAGGTATTGTCTAAAATGCATTTTTTCTGCCTCTTACAATGCATAGGTGTGACACTTTCTACCACTAGATCCAGGTAACAAGTCAATATGGCAATCATATGCCCTGTGTGGTGGTAACATTGCCGATTTTACTTAACTAAATACAGCAGCGTACTCAGAGTATTGAAGGGGTAACTCTATATCTTTTTCAGATTCTGTGAGAATTTGTCCTTATGAAATGTTCTCTGCTTTTTCACTAATATGAATTAGACAATTCGTTGAGCAATATTAAGACGTTCACTGGAGTTCTTGTTTTGCCAATGTATAGATTGCTTATGTAAACATGACCAAGACATTCCAAGAATAAACCCATTTTGTGGGGCCAGGATGTCATCAAACTGAATTGTCTCAGAGTGTTTTTTATCTTTGAAATTGTCACAAGTCCTGAGAATTTTAATGGATTTCATGGTCAATATAAATCCTGATAACATCTTCCTATCTACTGCTTTCACAATTTCAGGTATCTCTTTTTTGACACATGGGTTAT
This sequence comes from Lissotriton vulgaris, assembly GCF_964263255.1. NCBI lineage: Eukaryota > Metazoa > Chordata > Amphibia > Caudata > Salamandridae > Lissotriton > Lissotriton vulgaris. The sequence goes on from NC_141689.1 coordinate 661,226,207, forward strand.
GCAAGCATTGAACCATTGTAGAATCCACCACATTTCCGGTGGCTCCTGAATCTAATAAAACATGCACTTGTTGTTCTCGCGCATCTACAAATATTTAAACTGGCAAATGGGAATGAGCCCTATAATTGGTGGCACATGAGTTGACATACCCAAGAAGTCCCCTTCCAAACGTCTTGGGCCAGTTAGTTTTCTATCATCATTTCCAAGGCTGCCATAGTTTTCTTGGGGCCCATATTCTTGATATTCAGTTTTACTGGGCACTCCTTTGCAAAATGACCCTTGCTACCACAATGAAGGCATAGCCCATTCCGTTGCCAGGTCTCTTACTCATCTTTAGTCAAAGGTTTGTTTATTGTCCCAATTTCCATAGGTTCAGTAATTGTTTCAGGTGTTTGGTCTGTAACCTTGATCTCTCTATGTGCCACTCTGGTTTTTCGGGTTTTTTGCGCTCCCCCTTTCTTTCAGCTAAACGATGATCCAGAAATAAGATAAGGTTAATTAGCTCATGACAAGAAGTTGGTTGAGGATCTATTTGAGCCAACATAGCTTTTAACTCATCCTTAAGTGCCTGATAAAACAGTTCTGACTGTTTTTTCTCTGACCAGGATGTTCCATCTACCAGATGATGGAAATTAGATAAATAGGTAACTAAATCCTTATTTCCCTGTTTCAGTTCTAATACCTCTCTATCAGCCAACAGAGTGACAGCACACCTATCAAATACCTTCTCAAGCTCCGCCACAAACTGTCTCCAATTGTACAAAAGCAGACTGCCTTGTCAAACAAGAGGGACAGCCTAAGTTGCTGCATCACAAGACAAATAGGATATTAGAAAAAGTTAAATATGAATTGCGGATTGGGTAAGGCGCTGGGCCGACGGGTAAAATGCAATTCAATTTGTGTGAGAACTTGCACAATGTTTGGGTATCCTGAAAAATGCTTGGGAGCTGCTAAAGGAATCTGTGTAGGATACTTCACGCCTATATTGGTAGGTGGGTGTTGCTCTGAACAGGGTGGAGGCACTGTACCATAAGAAGGAAGAGAGACACCAGCCCCCTGTTGTTGAACCGCTCTACCTTATCTGAGAGAGCTGCAGTAGCAAGCTTAGCTTCTGCCAAATCTCACTGCATCTAAGTGATAACCTTCATAAGGTCATCTAAGGTGGCCATGATAACTCTTCTTCAGACTGGGAGAATTGTGGGATAACTATTCTGTTAGAGTTGCCAAGAACCCACCGACCCAACCAACCCAGACGCAGCAGCCTGCAACCTCAGACAACACCCTCGCCCCGCTCAAGAATCCCTGCTACAGCCACGCCATCAAGAGCGCCACCTGGTTTACCGACGAGCTCCAGGCCTCCAAACGCGCATATCGGACACTGGAGAAGACGCAGCCCACAAGGACGCCACCCGCAGACACCACCACCTCATCAGATTAGCCAAGAGATCCTCCTTCAAAGACCGCCTGGATAACAGCGCACACAACAGCAAATAGCTCTTCAGCATCGTAAAGGAACTCTCCAACCCCAGCGCCAACGCCAACGACATCCCACCCGCACAAGAACTGTGCAACTCACTAGCCATCTTCTTCCACCACAAGTTCACTGAAATCCACAACAGCTTCATCACCACGACTGCCCCAACTATGCCAGACTCCACCCCCCCTGTGAACACCACCAGCGCCAACCGCCTGACCTTCTTGTCCAACGTCAACGTCGACGAGACACGCAAGGTCATGAACTCCATCCACTCAGGATCCCCATCTGCCCACACCACATATTCAACAAAGCAGACGCAGCCACCGCACCCCAACTACGGAAAGTCATCAACATCTCCTTCGAAACAGCAACATTCCCGGAAAGCTGGAAGCACACCAAAATTAACGCCCTTCTCAAGAAGCCCAAAGCCGACCCCAAGGACCTCAAGAACTTCCGGCCCATTTCCCTGCTCCCTTTCCCGGCAAAGGTCATCAAGAAAATCGTCAACATGCAACTCGCCCGCCACCTGGAAGACAACAACATTTTGGACCCGTCCCAGTCCAGATTCAGACGAAACCACAGCACCGAGAGAGCCCTCATCTCCGCCACAGATGACATCAGGCGCCAACTAGAAAACGGCAAAACATCAGCCCTCATCCTCCTGGACCTGTCAGCCGCCATCGACACAGTCTGCCATCGCACTCTAAAGACACGCCTCCTAGAAGCCGGAATCCAAGAGAAGGCTCTTGACTGAACCACGTCCTTCCTCTCCGGCAGAACCCAGAGCGTCCGCCTCCCACCTTTCCGATCCGTAGCCACCAACATCATCTGCGGCGTCCCCCAGGGCTCTTCCCTCAGCCCGACGCTGTTCAACGTCTACATGGCCCCCCTGGCACAAGAGGCCCGCCATCACGACCTCAACATCATCTCCTACGCCGACGACACCCAGCTCATCCTCTCCCTCACCAAGGACCCACACACCACCAAAACCAACCTCCATGAGGGAATGAAGGCCGTCGCCGACTGGATGAGCAGCCGTCTGAAGCTGAACTCGGACAAGACGGAGGTCCTCATCCTCGGACCCACCCCCTCAGCCTGGGACGACTCCTGGTGGCCAAACACCGGGAACAGCACTAACACCCACCGACCATGCACGCAATCTAGGATTCATCCTCAACTCAGAAGGCTCAGAAGACTTCAGAAGACCCCTCAAGACCTGGCTCTTTGAGCAGTAGCAGCAAACCTCCCCCTCCCCTCAGCGCCTTGGGATCCTCACGGATAAGTAGTGCGCTTTACAAGTACTCTGATTGATTGCTCTTCCTCTGGATCTGCACGCGATGATACAAAGGTACACCTGCAAGCACCTTCATCTCTGAATGCTGTAATAGCACAGAGTCTTTGTGTGGCCAAGCAGGGGAAAGGATGTGGGAAGGGAACAGCTGGGATGTAGATCTGCAGAGCAAAAGATTAACGACAAAATAAACAAATGAATAATTACTTTTCATGTAATAGTTATGACTCATTAGTTGAATATCACCATGAGCTTCTGGTGATAAGAGAAACACTATTGACATCATTGTAGTGTATTTCCTATTTTCCCAATAGGCTCTGCGCATTGCAATAACATAAACAGCAGTGTAGACGTAGGACTTAGGTCATCTAGGTCTCTACTGACTATGTTAGACTTAATTTAGGTTTCCCAGCTAGCTCAGAGGTCACCAGAAAATTTCTCGAATGAACAGGGAGGAGTGACCTTCCCTGATTAGACAAGAAGGGATTCAGCTTCTGACAACTGTATAAACATGACAACTTTGCTCCCTCAGATTAAAGAGTGTATCTCTAGAGTCGTGTGAAAACAATAGACAGCTATTTCACTCAGTCAGTTGTGCATGCTTAGTTCCACCAGATTGCAGAGAAATAGAGAGACGGGCGTTTTCAATAAAAGGTGTTATTTTATTGCGCAGTCTTCTTTCTCATGCAAGAGAAATGAATTGCCATAATTGCAATACTTATTATAAAGTAAAAGTGCGTACAGTAAAAGTAGTAATATGAAATAATACTGTAAAAGCATTGATATGGTTTCTTAGCCATATGATACTTAAAATGGATAAAATATATACATACATAAAAACATTGACTAACAAACTCAACTTGTGCTTCTATGATACGCCTACCCCGGGGTACCTGACCTAAGCCTAATACGTGGGAAGGAGTAAGTAAGTAGCAGTTTTAAGTTAAAGTTAAGTTATTTGCCAAGTATCGGAATCAAGAATTCTCTCTAAGGTTTTAATCAGCTCCGTACCTTGGTTATAGAATGAAGGAGGTCTTGTATCTCATTTCTCAGGACTCGATCTCCCAGCAACCTGAGAGGGTGACTCGGGAACACCGGAGCTGGATTTTCTTGGCGTGAGAAAAGGCAGTTTCTCCAGCGCGTCAAAGGGGAGGGGCGGCTTCCTTCGGCTCTCGCATCAGCTGGACTTCGGATAAATAGATAACCGCTCTGCTCCACACCACCGTGTGTTTGCTTAAGGCAACATTGGTATATTTATTCCTGAAAGGTGCCGGGTTTGACGTAAGGTTGGACATAAGACATCACTGAGAACTAAGAGTTCTTTCTGGACTCCAGGAGTTCTTGTGTAAATCAACACAAGAGCAGGGGGGGATTCCCGGGCTGCTGGAGGCTTGGTTTGTGTAAAGAGCACGTTGTGCTTTCTAGGAGTCTATGGGAGTAGCCTTGCCGTGCTTTTGACTGCATGTGCTATTACTGAATATGGATATGATTCTTATGCCTTTATAAGGATACTATTTATTGTAACCACATAAGGGCATGAATCGGGAATAACGAATTAGGGTCCTAGATAGAAATACAACATCATATGTTCCTATGGATTTATATGCAAATGCTATTGTGATACAAGAGAAAATAAAATTATTGGATCATTAGTAATTCTACAGCAAAATTCTGTTTCACTTTAAGGTTGTAGTGTCTTGCCACAATTCATTAATAGAAATCATTAAGAGCATGAATAAAATCAAAGGCAAAAAGAACTACAATTTTCACTCGGACCTTAAACCAATGTTCACAACTGGCACAAAAGAATAAGTGATTTGTCACTACACTCAGCCACACGTTTTCAAATCACATCGATCGAGACATATTCTCTCTCTCTCTTTACTGTGGCTGGTTTTATGGATCTGCCACACTCAAGATGGCCACCACCGGGGAACATGGAAAATGTAGTCTAAGAGGACTACAAGAGTTTTAAAGAAAGAAAATAAGCAGTCAAAACCACTGACACTGCGAAGGGAATAACCATGCATGTGGGCACAGCATCAACAAGAATCAGCACATCAGCAAACATAATGCAATATTGCTGGAGCAGTTTAAAGTACACAAACAAGCATTGTACAAGTATACACAACCAATGGTAATCTAATAAAAAGAAGCATACCCCCTGTAAGGTAGTGATGAGATCAGCACTGGGACCACAGGGGAGTGGAAAGTGCTGCTTTACGTGCCTTACTACAGAGAGACTTGGTGCATGGAGGCAAGACAGGCAAGTACGAACCATGGAGATGCGCTGTGCTGGTTCCTGCCCACGCACCGCCATAGATCTGACAACGGGACTCACACAGAGAATCTGCCTCCCTCCCTTCACCACGTAACCCAAGCACACCATCTGCAGAGTACTCTAAGGCTCATCCATTAGCCCAACCCTCTTCAACATCTGCATAACACCACTCACAGACATTGTCAGATCACACAACATCAACATCATCTCCTACATCTATGACACACAGCTCATCCTCTCACTCTCAGCGGACCCACCTCGACTAAGACCAACTTCCACAACTGCTTGAAGAATGTCATGCCATGGATGAAAGACAACTGCCTGAAACTCAACACGGACAAAACTGAAGTTCATATCTTCAGCAGACACACCGACCTTCGGAACGACTCCTGGTGGCCAGTGGAACAACAACCTGCCTCCATGCTGAAAGACCATGCCCACAACTTCAGCATCATCCTGGACACCAAACGCTTCATGAAACATCGGGTCAATGTTGTCTCCTCAACCTGCTTCCACATGATCCGCATGTTCTGCAAAATCTTCTGGTGGTTCCCCATTGGCACAAGGAAAACTGGGACACAGGCACTCATCACCAGCCGGCTCGACTAAGGCAATGCACTCCATGCCGGCACCACCACCAAACTCATGTAAAGAATCCAGACAATCCAGAATGCAGCATCCAGACTGACCCTCAACCCTATCCAATAGGACACACAGCATCCAGTGCCTAAAAGACCTTCATTGGCTTCCTGTCCAGAAGAGTTGCCATTTCAAGCTCCTGACCCAAACCTACAAAGCACTCACAACCAAGGGCCAGCCTTCATGAACCACTGCCAGATCCTCCATCTGCCAACCAGAAACCTCTGCATCCAAATACCTTGCCCCACCTAGACACCACATATACGACACAACCACTCCAGGGGACACTCCTTCCCTCCCCTCGCCTGCAGAGGCTTCCACCCTTGATATTTAAAAAAAAACCAGAGGTACTTGGGTTTAGGGCTAACTCTCATTTTAACTCTATGTTTATAGAAGGCACTTTTCCTTTGATATGGAAGAGAGCCTCAATCCTGCCTCTTCTAAAAAAAGCTAATCTTGCTCTGGATCCAAGGAATTACAGACCCATCTCTCATCTCCCAGTGTCAGCTAAACTGGTCGAAAAAGTTATGAATAACCAACTGACAACGTACCTACTAGAGCATGACCCACTGGATGAGGCACAGTTCAGATCAGAGCACAGCACCGAAACGGTGTTGATTAAGGCCACCGATGAAATTAGATCAGTCATGGACACAGGAGGTGCTGCTGCCCTGGTGCTGCTTGACTTGTCGGCGGCCTTCGATTCAGTGGATCATAGTACCTTGATAAAAACTTTCAATTCGCTGGGTGTCTCCGGAAAGGAATTGACATTGTTATCTTCCTTTCTTGAGGATAGGATACAATCAGTGGCCTTGGGGAAATTGACCTCTACATCTTTCACACTTCCCTGCGGAGTTCCTCAGGGTTCTTCCTTAAGTCACACTCTTTTTAATATTCATGTCTTAGAACTCGCATCCCTTTTTAGATCTTTTGGGATGGCACTAACATCATAGGCAGATGATACCCAAATTGTGGTTACCATTACCAAAAACACTTCACCACCAGTAAACAAGTTTAGGGACTGTACGACAGCAGTTAGCTCCTGGATGAGCTCCCACTGTCTTAAATTAATCACTGGGAAAGCCGAGGTGATTCTATTTGGTAAATTCTTCCCCTCATGGTCACACATTTGGTGGCCAAATAATTTAGGGTCTGCACCTATCCTGGTTCCCAAAGTGAAAAATCTGGGTGTGATTATATATCAGAAACTTGACTTTGAAGCTCAAGTCAAATATGTGTCATCTTCTAGTTTTTTCATCCTAAAAGCCATAAAAAAAATCTTACCACTGATTCCCACAGAAAGCAGGACTACGGTGGTTACATCTCTAATCCTCTCTAGATTGGATTACTGTAACAGGCTATATCTATACCTATTAAACAACTGCAAAGGCTCCAAATGATCAAAAATGCGGCCGTCAGACTTCTTTTGGGGATTTCCAAATTCCAGTCTGTGGATACTCATCTCCAAAGATTGCATTGGCTGCCAATAAAAAAACGCATCAAGTTTAAAACCATGTGTATTACATACAAGGCATTTCAAGGGGCCGGCCCTCAGTTCCTAAGATGTTCACTGCACTGGTACTCCCCAAATAGATGTCTGAGATCACAAGGAGCAAATGTTATACATTCCCAGAGAGTTTTTAAGTCTTACTGGGGCGGCAGAAGATTCATGGTGGGAGCGATCACGCTTTGGAACTCCCTCACATTTAGCATCAGAAAACTTCCCTCTCTGACACTGTTCAGGAAAGCCATTAAAACCTGGCTGTTCACTGATTAATCTCTTATGCCTGCTTACCGGTTTGCTAACACCAACACACCTTTTGGTAATTATGCGCTGTATAAATTTATAGCATAACATAACATGGAGCACGCTCCCACTCTTCCCTGAACCCTCGCTGATCCACTTCAGGATGGAATTCAAGACCTGGCTCTTCGACTGAGACCTGTAGCACAATGCTTGGATACCACCCAGGGTGATTCTCTGCACTAAGCAAATACTACTTGATTGATTGGTTATAGAGGGTTAAGTGTAAATGCTGAAGTTTAATGAAATCTTGATCGGTAGACTACTAAAATTTGAAGTTTCCAGTTCGAGGGAAAATCAGTGGCAAAGAGGGCATTCCAAAAAACCTGTACGGAAAATGCATTGGTATTAACCTATTAGACCTTCAAAAAAAGTATCTTCAGTATATTTAGGCAACCTCTTTCTAAATGATGTTTAGGAATATTGATAGAAAATAGGTATGAAATAAGACTTCTTGGGAGAATGATCAGTAGTGACATAAATTACTTCTGAGCTAATATATAAATGTAAATACTGGTTTTTTTCTAACATGAAAGTGGGATTTTAATTTACAGGTGTCATCATTGTGTGAAAAAGAACTGAGTTTTAGACATATTGCCATCTTCCCTGTTGAACTAGGCTGGAAATTGGGGTTGATCAAAAAGAAAAGTCTTGCACACCTAACACTAATCTTGTTGGATTTTCTAACTTAGAATACTGTCTCTTCTAAGCAAGATGCTTCTCGAAGACATCAAATACCCATCCTGTTAAACTAGCCGTCTCCTTCCCACTCCCTGTTAAGGACCTTACATCTCTAACACTTGTAGCACGATTCCTCCCATTTTTCCAAACTCCTTCCCAAACACCATCTACAGCAGTGGACTCTCAGCTAAATGTAACTATTAGCAGTAGGCTCATAAAGCAGCTCAGGAGTCTCTTGCCTCAATAAGGATCACTATGATTTGCCTTAATATCTCATGTTCTGGTCACATTGTAAACCACTCAGCCTCATAGTTGATGACCATGCCTCTATTAGCCCTTAATGGCATTATATGACATAGATATACTGCTGCATAAATATTGTAGTGGCATAAGTATGTTTCAAAATTTTGCAAGATCAAAAAAATCCTTCTTTATGGACTTCACATTCAACGAGCTGTGATGAAGGATTTCATAGTTTAAAAGATGTTAATTTTCATTAACTTTTTGAGCACTTTTATAACATGGATTACTTTGTAGACTGAGCTAAGGCGCACATTGTTCAAAACTGATTTCATCAAATGTAAGCAAACTAGACACACACTATTTATTGAGCAATTTAAAGTAGTTGCTTTGAGCACGTTTTACAATATTACCCGCCATCAGTACCTACAGAAATGATTTACTGCATAACAGAATAAAGAAAAAAGAAAGCAAGTGAAATGATGCTCAAATACACAGACATTTATAAAACTATAGTACTGAACTAGTTCAATATAAAAAAGAACCACTCCCTTACAAAACGAAATATTTAATTAATGAGGAGCTAGCCATCCATCTCTCCAAATAAATGAAAGTTAGGGCAAAGCGGCAAATCCTGAAAGCTGAAACTGCCGGAGGAATTTCGGTAGATCAGATGGTATACATTAAAGGTGGCAAAGGCTGCCATGGTTGTAAGTAGGAGGGGTCAGAGTCAAGGGATTCACTGTAGTCCTTGATGCACCTGATAGCCCACCTGCATTTCAATGGAAGCAGCAAGCTTCCCCACAACCACTGGGTAAACTCTAAAAGGACCCAACAACACATACAAGGGAATTTCAGGCACTCTTAAAGCATTACGAACAGGGTAAGCGCCCCACTTTGCATTACATGATAGGAAGATACACCCTACTGCCCTGGTACCATCCTAGGATATATTAACAATAATTTAAATGTTTGAAGCACACACCATTCCAATCAATTACAATTGTGTGCAAAATATCATCTGAGTTAATAAGTAGACAAATTATCTGTCGTCTTGTCTTCAGGTGTTGTGTTTTATTTCATAGAAGATCTTCTTTTAGCCTTAGCCAACACGTGTTTTTTAAAGTGTTTTGTATGTTAGTATATGTGTGAAAAGTGTATTTTTTTTGTAATTTATTTGATTTTTATGATATTTAATTTTTGCGTAATTTAACTCTGTAGCGGGTTGTGGGTTTATAGGGGAATAGGGTGTGGAGTAATTTAATTATAATAAATAAAATATACAATTTTAGAAATTATTAATTATATTTAATTTAATGTTGCGTTTTAGTTCTGTAGCGGGTTGTGGGTTTATAGGGGAATAGGGTGGGAAGTAATTTAATTGTAATTAATTAAATATTTTAATTTATATAATGGTATTTATTTTGAATTAATTGTTAATTAATTTTAAATTGGTAATTAATATATTTTTAAGTGGTAATTCATTTTTATTAATTGATTAATTGATAATTATGTGAATTTTATTAATTTATTTTCTATAGCAGGTTGTGGGTTTATAGGGGAATAGGGTGGGAAGTTACTTAATTGTAATTAATTAAATGTTTTAATTTATTTATTGGTATTTATTTTGAATAATTTGGTAGTTAATTTTTAAATGTTAATTAGTTAATTGTTAATTGATAATTATTTTGTATTAATAGGTAATATTGATTAATTATTATATTATATTAAATTTGGTAATTACTTTTAACCCCTTCGCTGCTGATGACGAGCTCAGCTCGTCATCGTCATCAGCCACGGGTGGCGTGTGCTGATGACGAGCTGAGCTCGTCATGTAACGCGATATTTTTAAAAATGCCGCACAGCCCAAAAATCACTGCAGCAGCGATGCGGTTAATTAATGTTTTATTGGTATTGATATTTAATTAATTTTTATTAATATAATAAATATTTACTTTACCTACTGTTGCACTCACTAGAGTGGAAATAGTAATTTTTACCCCTACGCTATCCAACGCTTTCCCTACTGTTGCACTCTCTGGAGTGGGAATAGTAATTTTTACCCTCCCGCTATCCAACGCTTTCCCTAATGTTGCACTCTCTGGAGTGGAAATAGTAATTTTTACCCCTACGCTATTCAATGCTTTACCTACTGTTGCACTCTCTGGAGTGGGAATAGTCATTTTTACCCCTACCCTATCCAACGCTTTCTCTGCTGTTGCACTCTCTGGAGTGGGAATAGTAATTTTTACCCTCCCGCTATTCAACGCTTTCCCTACTGTTGCACTCTCTGGAGTGGGAATAGTAATTTTTAACCCTACGCTATCCAACGCTTTCCCTACTGTTTCACTCACTGGAGTGGGAATAGGTATTTGTACCCCTACGCTGTCTAACGCTTTCCCTACTGTTGCACTCTCTGGAGTGGGAATAGTAATTTTTACCCCTACGCTATCCAACGCTTTCCCTACTGTTGCACTCACTGGAATGGGAATAGTAATTTTTACCCCTACGCTATCCAAAGCTTTCCCTACTGTTGCACTCACTGGAGTGGTAATAGTACATTTTACCCTCCCGCTATACTACGGTAAGAATATTATATGTTTTTCATTAATATTATGTTAATATATATATGTTTTAAAAAATAAAATTGTATGTTTTTTTATAACTGAAATTACTTATTTTATAATTTTAAGGTTATTTAAGCATTTTTAAGTATGTTTTAGTTAATTATTTTTAATATTTCATGAATTTTAAATTACTTTTAAGACATTTAAAAAAATCGATATTTTGACTTACTATATTTTTTTAAACAATATTTTTGATTCAATATTTTTGTACTTATCTGTTTGTAGATAGGAATTCGATATTTTTTTATTCAATATTTTATCCTCGATATTTATGTAAGTCTATATTTTTGAAATCGATATTATGTCAGTGATCCAGCACATAACAGGAGGTTGTTGCAATAATCCAGCCCAGCCAGGATCGTGGCTTGAACAAGTAGCTGGCACGTATGAGGGTCAAACAGACCCAAGATGGGTTTAAATCCGGGCAGAATACCAAAACAGGTCCCTGCCACAGACTTAACATATTCCTAAAGGTAAAGTGTAGAATCCAGCCATATTCCGAGATTTTTTATCATGGTTTGGGCGTAGGGGGATTACCCAACATTGGTGGCCACCAGTTGTTGCCCCACTGGTGTGAGTCTCTGCCAAGCAAGAGGATCTCAGTTTTGGATGAATTTAACTGAAGACAGTTCGCCTCCATCCACCCCGCTATAGCTGCCAGATCCTCCTGAAATCCAGCCATGTTCTGAATAGAGTCTTTGGTACGTATCGTCCGCATAGAATACCAACTGTATATTCCGAGTTTTAGCCAACAAGGCTAGCAGACGAACATAAATATTAAACAAGGTCGGATTCAGTGCCGACCACTGTGGGACTCCACAGCACACTGGGTGTGTCAGAGAGTGGAATGGAGGAGAAATGACCTGGAACGACCTGTCAACCAAAAAGGAGGAGTACCAGTCAAGGACAATGCCTGTGACACCGATCTCACACAGCTGATGGATCAAAATACTGTGTGAGACCATCTCAAAGGCTGGGCAAGGGGCAAGCAGGATAAGTGCAGTCAAGTTGCCCTCATCCATGGAGGCTCTTACTTGTTCTGTTACAGCTAATAAAGCTGACTCTGTGCTGTGGTTAGGATGGAAACCATTCTGGGATGAGTCTAGTATGGAATAAGACTCCAAATACTGCCTCAAAATGTTATTCACATATGATCCTGTAATTTTAGAAAACAGATCTCTAACCTGGAGGCATCAACCGAGGGTTTCTTCAAGAGAGGTATAACTTTTGCATGCTTCCAGGTTAGAGGAAATTTGGCATTGGATGGACAAAGATTAATACGATCCAGACAGTCGGGTAGCAGGTACTCCTGATGTTTTACAACAAGATCAGGCTTAATGCAGTCAGCGGGGGACACAGATTTAATCTTCGTAATCAGAGTTTTGAGGTTGTTGCGTTCTAATCTAGGACCCTGATCGATAATGTGACCTTATGCCCCTATACGGCTATAAATCCATTTATTCCCTATATTGGCATAATCGATCAAATGCAATATTCAGAAACTCGTCTCTGGCCTCACACGAACAGAGCCACATTTCAGAATCGCTTCCTCTGCCACTTCCTTTGCAGCCAATTAGTGCAATGACATAGCAGAAGTTACTATCTAAGATTCCTAGATTAACACTCCGAGTTCTTCAACAAGATAAAAACTCAGCAACCTGGGAAAGCCCTGCTTGCTATGTTTTGATTAGTAATAGAACTCTAATGAGCACTGATAGACGATCACTTCCTAGTGACATCTTTATTAGCGTCTTATGTCCAAAAACTTACGTCAAACAAGGCACCTTTCAGGTATAAATATTACCAACGTTGCCTTAAGCAAACGCTGAAGTTGCTGCTGTTTTCGCTGATGCTGCTGCTGTTTCACTGAAGCTGAAGCTGCTGTTATGCTGATGATACCATAGCTGCTATCGCTACTGCTATCGCTGCTAACGAGCGAACGATGGTGTGGTGAACTTAGGAGCTGAACAGCCGTCCCCTGCAAGAGCCCAGCAGATGCAAGCTGCCCGCGGACGCTGCCCCTCCTCCTCCTCGACGCGCTGAGAGAGACGCTGTCTTTTCTCCTGCAGAGAAATCCAGCTCCTGCGTTTCCAGCCTACCCTTGCGGGTGACTGGGATATCGAGTCCTTGAAGGAGACACCAGACCTCCATCATTCTATTCGAGAGGTATGGTGTTGACTAAACCCTTAGAGAGAATTCTTGAAGCAAACCTTAGCAAAACCAACTTAACTTAATGCTACTTACTTACTCCCCTCCCACGTATTAGGCTTAGGTCAGGTACACTGGGGTAGGCGTAGTTAGAAGCACCAGTTGAGTATTTTAGCCTAATGTATATATGAATGTATATATGTTTTATTCATTTTAAACCATTGTATGGCTAAGAAAGTTTCCAGTGACCTCTGAGCTAGTTGGTAACAAACCCAATTAAGTTTAGCATAGTCAGTAGAGGCCTGGAAGATCCGCACTTCTACGTCGCTACTACTGTTTATGTTATTCCAATGCGCAGGGCCTATTGGGAAAATAGGAACTACACTACATGGCGCCCAAACGTTTGGTAAGGCGATAAACTAACGCAAGACGTTAGAGTAACTCAGTCGTGCATTTTTCACACAGACCCCTTTCTCCCGTAAATATTCCAATAGACGTCTGGAGTGGGTAAAAGGTTAAAATCCGCCCGAACTCAGTAGGAAGAGATTCCTATGTAAAGCTCTGGTTTATTCAACGTTGAAGGATACAGTGTTCCAAAATATTGTGCACCTAATTTTTGTCTCCTTGGAGACCTGCTCTGCAAAAACCTTCCTGACAATAAAATGTCAGACAGTGAAGAAGAAAGGGAAGCAGCTAGATTGGCAACCCTACTAATAGAGGAAGACACGAGTCTCCTACAGACTGAACCGGATGCAATAATCATCCTGGTCAATTTAAGAAAATCTATAACGTTAAAACTTATAGAAAATGGACTGGCACCACAAGGTGGTACAGTGATTTTTGTGATAGATGCACACGAATATCGGCAGACAGATGTATTCTATTCATAGATAAACTTTCCAGCGGCAAACGCTAGAACAAAAGAGTTTTACTATTACAAAATAGAGAAACCACCGGATGAGTACGCTCCTTTCGAGGAGACTGAAATCCCATTAAAATACCAAGAACATTTACTTTGGTTTAAAGGCGCCCTAAAACATAATGATCATATTACCGGGCTCGGTCCACTAGGTAGACCAGGAGCAACGTGGCCGGTTCTAGCCAGCTACACACCACATCCGGACATTGAAAAAATGTCAAAAGAAGAACTCTTAGTTAACATAAGAGAATTAACAAAAGCATATAGAGAGTTAGTAAAATTATTTATTAAAAATAATTCAAACACTCCTAAGAAGAGCTGGGATGGAAATAAACAATCCACTCCCAAGGAAAAAGTTTTCCAGTCCAGAGGAAGGTCTCCTCGACGGAGGGAAAGAACTCCGACTCGAGAACACCAGTCTCCCCAGAGGGAGCCCTCTGAGAAAAGATATAACCTTAGAAATAGGGATAATTTGAAAAAACCTGATAGATATCAAAGTATTGATACACGTCCCTCTCGATCTTTTTCGCAGAAATCGGAAAGAAGAGGACGGTCAGACCCAGGAGAGCACACCAAGTCCAAAGACAAGGAACCTGCTCAGAGTAAAAAATCTCAATTTCCAAAAAAGAAGGTAGCCAGTATTAGAGTAATCAACCATGCCGAGAATACTGAGGACACCGTTGAAAAACGGGGAGTGGGCACAGACAATGTTAGACAGTGCAGCAGAAATCACTATAGCCCGCAAGATCTTGATGAGTCATCTGGAGACAGTGGACACGAATGAATACATTCAGGTTGAAACTGCCGACACCAGACTTAGCGAGCCCCATAAGATATACGAATTAACATTGCGTATAGAGGGTGATAAGACTAGGAAAATAAGGGGTCTATTTTGGGATAATCTCTCAAAAGGCTATGATATTCTGTTAGCTGAAAAGGATTGGCCCCCAGAGTTTGTCAGGGAGTGCCCTCGCGGCGAAGAAATGATTATGCCTGCCTTCTCGAATCACATTCCGATTCACAAAAAATATACTTATGCAAGGAAATGGGCAGTAGCCCAGGCACCGGCATTATATAAAAATCATGTAGGATGGGATGAGGACTCTACTCCTCACAAAATCCAATTAAAAAGTGAACCAACTGCCCAAAGGCAGTATCCCATTAAGCAAGAAGCTAAAAAACAAGTCAGGGAGATCTTAGATCAACTTGAATACCAGGGGGTGATTGAAACATGCACCTCTCAAATGAACAATCCTTTGTTTCCTGTCTCGAAGCCAGACAATTCATATCGTCTAGTTTTGGACTACAGACACCTTAATGCATGTTGCAAAACATTTGCAGTACAAAATTCGCATAGTGCTGCACTAATGAACAACATAGTTAGGAAAAAATATAAAAATGACATTAGACATATCTAATGGTTTCTTTTGTCAAGACATTGCACCAGAAAGCAGATACTTGACCGCTTTCTCCGTAATGGGGTCTCAAAAAAAATTCTGTAGGCTCCCACAGGGGTTCAAGAACAGCCCAGGACTATTCTCAGCTAGAGTAACAGAGTTACTACAAATATATGATGATGAGGCATTATCTTACGTAGATGATATCTATCTCACAGATGACGACTTGGATACTCACTTGAAAAGAGTGAACACCATTATACTTGGGTTCGCAGCAGAGGGTTACAAATTCAACTTTAAAAAGTTTCGAATTGCCCATCTGACAGTATTATTTTTAGGATACGAATTATCAAGTGAAGGAAAAAGCCTAGAGGACAACTTCTTAGAGAAGTGCGCTGTACTCCAAGCTCCAAAAATGCTGAAGAATTTACAATCCATACTAGGTTTTCTGAATTTCGGAAGAACTTACATTCTAAACTACGCAGAGAGGGTTAAACCTCTCTACGAACTAATTAAACCTGATTTTAAACAAATCACCTGGACTCAAAAACACACAGAGTTTTTGAGATCACTGCAAACAGACATGTTAGCTAAAACAAAATTAGATACATGTGACAACACACGCAATCTTGTAATCCGAGTCATCCCAGGAAGATGCGAATTCACGTACCTGACCTCTAATGAGGGAGAAAAGGTACCAATTTCAATTAAATCTCACTTGTACACACAAGCAGAAAAAACATTCAGTCACACAGAAAATACTGTGAAAGCAGTGCAAATTGCATTAGCAAATGAACGAGAATTAGCACATGGTAAAAGGATTAATATCCTCACAGCGGAATCCGCCTTCGAGGCGCTATTCAGCCCAGTAAACCTGCCTACAGTGTCACTGGATCCAAAATGGATATAGTGTATAGATTCTCTAGGAGCGGAAGATGTGAAATACTATTTCGGCCCGCAATTCGAAGAACTGAATGATTTAGAATATGAAGAAGAATATCCTCTGCCAATCGAACTTCTGCCTCTCCCACAGTACGCCTGTATAATCTATACAGATAGATTTGTACAGCATTTCAACGTAGAGAGCAAATCCTACGATGCAGCATGTGCGATTGTTAAAGGTCGTTGGCTGTGCGGTAAATTCAGACCGAAAATAACAAAAACTGAATCAGTTAGAAACTGTTCGGCTCAGAGAGATGAAATCAGATCTTTAAAGATGGCGCTCGAAAATGCAGAACGTGAATTCCCGACACTTATCGTATGCGATTCTCATTTTTGCGTCAACTCTTACAATAATAAGTTGCAGAGCTGGATTGAAAACGATTACAAAGATGACACATATGCCACAATAAAGCATAAATTGCTCTGGAACGAGGTAGCTCTTTTACAGAAAGAACTACAAAAGACTCACGTGATACACGCACAGAGTCTTCAACGTGATGGCGTTCACGTTGCAGGGAATTCATTGGCTAATACAGTCACAGCGGAAGCAACTAAACCGGCTTCCGTAGCCACAAAAAAGCATGCAGAAAAATACATAGACGGGGAAACCATGCTGGCAGTAAAAACGTCCGTAAAAGGCGACTCTGCAGCACTGCCCGTGAACTATCCACTCAATTATGCATACGTAATCGATGCAAACTCCGTTCCTTTTGCTCGAATCCCTGGAGTGGGGGATAGGGTAATTCCAAACATGAACAGGAGAATATTTTTAATAGCAGACGCACACATGGGTTTGGGTCCTAGACACAGAAATATCAAGGAATCCTTGACTGAATTACAATCAGTATACTGGTGGCCGGGAATGAGTGTACAACACCAAATATATGCAAACAATTGTGAAAACTGTAACAGGGATCGCAGGAGTGAACTATGCTACCGGCTACCAATCAGAACCAGCGTAACGCTGTCTACATCCCATCCTGCGTCCTATTAATCATTAAGGCTAAACACACTTAAATAATGTGGCCTCTAAGCGCTCGGCTGACGCCAGAACGGTTATAAAAGATCTGCGAGTCTTTATCAGCACATACGCAATTGCCATGTTCCATTCTGACCAGGGTCCTGCTTTCAACTCTCGAGCTTATAAGGAAGCCATGGCCAGCATGGGAGTTGGGTTGCGGTATTCTTGTCCATCACACCCCGAAGGGAACAGTGTGGTAGAAAGAAAAAACCGGGACATAAAGCGATCTATAACAGCGAAGGTATTAGGTTCGGGTGCTTGGTGGGTCAAACATTTAATAAGTGTCCAAATCAGTCTTAATAACTTGCCGAGAAATTCTCTAAAAGGTTTCAGCCCATACGAACTATTGTTCAGAACTAGAATGAGAGTTCAGGACTTAGATAGTCAAGTATCAGTGGTACAAGATAAAAAAACAGACTTTGACATCAAAGATCGTTTGGCTGTTTTACAGGACTTGAATGAAACAAGAAAATCCTTAAGCAACATAAAGTTAAAGCAACAGCCAGATACCACTGACGAGGCACCACAAGCAACAGCCCCAGCAAGGCCTGTCTGGATTCCAAAGATTGGGGATCTAGTCAGAGAAAAAATAGCGGTGAAGAAGGAATTTGGGCCTTCTTACAGAAAAGCAGTACCTGTCTTGGCAGTCACCGGAACAAGATCAGTAGTACTACCGCCCCTTGCTGGTAAAAAGGAGAACAGAGTTGTATCAATCGACCTGGTAAAACCACAAGCATGTGGCCTATAATCAACAGTAGGCCCAGTGGACTCCCAAGAAACAACAGAATACCCAAACTTGCAACAATCCAAGAGGTTCAAACTGAAAGACTAATCACATTCGATCAGCCTGCAGTGCACAGAGAAGGACTATGCAATAATGCCATGGAACTCGTGCCTCGTGAGACACAGATTGAAACAGTTCGTCAAGAAACACCAGTCTACAATGATGTGGCATCAGAAAGTGCTACCAAAAGACAAATTGAAAGAACAATCCCAACAATTGACAGAACTGCCTCTGGTTATTTCATCGACTTCGACAACTTTTCCGAGGATCAAAGTAACCCCGAAGTGATGCCAGAAACAAAAAAGACTTTTAAAGAAAAAGCAACAGAACTCTTTCATCAACTGAAGGAAATCTACCTTATTTCTCCATGGTTAGAGTTCTGGTTTGGTCTAGGTGTATTTTTCCTCCTGCTTTGGCTCATCATGGTACTTTGTTTGGGAAAATTCCTTGAGGGAAAATATAGTACAATGGACACAGCAAGTCAGAACATCAACTTAGTCCTCAAACCACACAGATCGTCCCACGTGAAGAAAAGAGAACTGTCAACAGTAAATGTCACAGCCCATTCCAATACCCGGTGGGGTAGTATAGGAGAAAACTGACTATGAGATCTATAGTCCGGTCGAGATCCTGAAGTATCCTCATCAACTGAAGGTTTCCTTAAGTGACTTTGTAAAACCTAGTAAATTCTCTAATGATTGGGACTTTGGTAGTATTAATAACATGATGTCTGATTTAGTAATGTCAGCTAGATTGACAGAACATGATTATTTACAAGGTTCGTCTAGTTATGAACAGATGTTCTGTTTTACACATTATGGCGATCATTATTTGCATAAATCTGCACAGCCTAGAAATGTTTTTAAGTATAATCAATGGGAACATTGTGCTACACCGCCTAAAAGCAGTTCTAAAACATTCTTTGAGAAATTCAAGTACTTCTCAGGGTTTAACACCAGTGATGCAGAAACGTTTTATTACAAACTGTTAGATAAAACAGGAATGAAAACAATGCTGACAAACACTAAATTAATATATTCAGAAGCATTTTATGAAAAAATGATGACATTTGGTTTGATTATTGGAAAAATAACATTGAAACAAAAACCATTTGGGGTAAAAAAGATTGGCAGGTACAAGGCCTAGAAGCATTATTCAGAACCTGCATGATACCAGAACAAATGTTGTTTTTAAATGACACAATTCATCAAACATCCTGTCTTGGCCTAGCTAAGATTAAAGACCTTAACAAACTGTCTATTCCGAAACCAATACCTGAAAATACAACAGATATTGAGATAGACGTATCTAAAATTTTACATTTTAACAGAACACATCCTGATTGGAAAAAGTGGTTAATCTGGCCTACTGACACAAACAACTGTCAAGATAGATTCCTGAATAAAACACAGGGGTTAAAAATGACCAGACAAGACCCTAGATACTCCCAGAGACAACATCCAGGGATAGTAACAACATACAGTGTAGGGAAACTCTGCCTTGAATGGCTAGGATCATCCACACTGGATGAAATTAAGCAACACTTGTCTTTACTTAAAGATGGTGCTGATTTGCGCAATTTTATTATGGGACCACGCAAACAGCGTCAAAAGCGTTTCATAGCGGCCAGCATCTATGCGGCATACAACGAGGCTTGGAAAGTCACACAAATTGAAACAGCTGAAAAAATACGAGAAATTGATCGTATTAATTTGGAAAAATCACTTTCTGTAGTGGACAATGGGTTAATGACTCTGTCCTCCAGAATATATTCGTTGGACAATATTGTATCCTCTGCCTTTGATATAATAGACAGAGACTTGCTAATGTTACAGCATGGCCAGTCACATTTACGTTCTATTGTACAATTAGGCTGGACGCTGCAAAATCTTCGTTCAGTCTATGTGCCTTGGCGTTTAATCAACACAAAGTCATTGTTTTACATTTTTAACCTTACTGATAAACAAATCAGCTTGGCACAGAAAGGAGCAGACTATACAATCCTGAGCATCGAAAAACTTGAGAGATTACCATTGACAATGTCAGAAAGTCCCGTCATTGAATGGATAATACACGGGATTATCACAATTCCGATAACAACTTTCCGATTTAAAAAGTGCCTTGAATACATACCTACTGGCCAGTATGAACGATTAGGTAAAGGTTATGTTAAGTCAGCATGGAAATTACCATACACACATTCATGCTACAGTGACAGCGACAAAAATGTATTTCTTAGTGGTGAAAACTGTAAACGTTCACTAAGCGGTATACTTTTGTGCCAGGGTATTAATTTACACGGAGCATGTGAAGGTAATACTAACAACCTTTCATGCCACCAGCTTGCCACACCTGCAACGCAGATAGAGCCTTTCTTTATGCAACTCGCAAATGGGAGTTACATTCTAAGAACGGATCACAGATGTTGTGGCCTTTTGCCAGGGAAAGCGTATCTCGTAAGCATAACTTCCATGGTCAAATGCTGTATGCAAGCATTGTTCCCGAGTGGCCCTGGAGACATAGAGACTCCCATCTGGCCTCGTCTACATTTCTCTTCTATACGAATTGATACTTTAAGCAAAATGAAGCCTGTGCTTTTGCAGACAACAGTGCCCATCACGTCATCAAAAGAGACGTATGATCTCCTAGTTGCAAGGACAGCTACGGAAGTTCATGACCTTTTATCAACAAATTGCCCAGTGCATTTCGTAGAAATGTTGAGCCAACTCCTTAACATGTCTAGTGCCACAGGCATCCCAGGCATATTTAAGATGATTTTTACGGGACTGCTAACACCATTTCAAGCAATTCTGGGAATCGTTCCAAATTTTGTCCACTCTGTCTTTGGCGGCATACCCTCCTGCTCCGATATGGCAAGCCACAGCTCAGACATGACTCCTATGGGAATGGAAGAAACAATCCTAGCAGTGCGCTACCAGGACAGAATAACTAGAGTCCTTGGATTGGCCAGGCTGAGAGATCTAAACATGACCTGGTTCCTTTCATTCAGACCCATATGGCAAAACTGCATCTTACCTGTACTTCGATGTATGCTATGCGGAGATGAGTGCGTGTTGGACACCTATCTTGCACTTCCATCAGTAGTACCAATGGATATTGATACTTTGCTCAGTCCGATAACGGCTCACGCATTGTGTTGTCCCCAGCGGCTACCAATCCTGATGACGGCATTCGTTGAGACTCCTGTACTACGACTAGGTGGTAACAGTGGAGCGAGTGACAAAAGCAACATCAACCAGGTACGACCTTCTGTGAACATTGCTGATCCAGCCTTTGATGACAGCAATCATTCTCACACCTGCCAAGTTACAGCACTATCGAATTTGGTCGAACTGTCACCTGATTTTGTAGACCAATTCTTTGAGAGCCTGTCTGATATGATGTTCTCACCCGAACAGAAACAATAACTTCAGAGAAGCATTCCGACACACAGCGTTCCCATGAACTCTGAATTTGGCCTTCAGTTTTGAACAACAAAAACTGCTAAAAGCGTTGAACTCTATTTTCCCCGTTCAAGCAATAATTCTTTTGAATTGAACACTTTTTAATATTCACCTTTTTTCTGGCAAGAAAAATTATTTGCTTAAAGTAGAACTATTCATAGAGAACAGAAGCTTCTACTTCTATTTTTAGATACATCTAGAGACATAATAACTTTACACCAGCCTCTAGCACATTTTACTGCAATGCATTTATATGTGATGAAATTATCTCGCCCTTCTTTTCTGTATTCAGAGATATTTCATGTGTAATTCTTTTTGCAAAATCGTTCATTGATTTCATATGCTATAATTTTGAATGATTTCTATGCTTCAAAAACGTACAGTACCTACATTTTCACGTAGTAGAAATATGTCTATTTCAAATGCATATATGTATTTTGGGGTGGGCAATGTTACAGATGCATCTTATTGCTCTAGTTTTAGTAATTTGATGGACATGAATTTGTGGAGTGGATGTTGCGTTCTAATCTAGGACCCTGATCGATAATGTGACCTTATGCCCCTATACGGCTATAAATCCATTTATTCCCTATATTGGCATAACCGATCAAATGCAATATTCAGAAACTCGTCTCTGGCCTCACACGAACAGAGCCACATTTCAGAATCGCTTCCTCTGCCACTTCCTTTGCAGCCAATTAGTGCAATGACATAGCAGAAGTTACTATCTAAGATTCCTAGATTAACACTCCGAGTTCTTCAACAAGATAAAAACTCAGCAACCTGGGAAAGCCCCGCTTGCTATGTTTTGATTAGTAATAGAACTCTAATGAGCACTGATAGACGATCACTTCCTAGTGACATCTTTATTGACGTCTTATGTCCAAAAACTTACGTCAAACAAGGCACCTTTCAGGTATAAATATTACCAACGTTGCCTTAAGCAAACGCTGAAGTTGCTGCTGTTTTCGCTGATGCTACTGCTGTTTCACTGAAGCTGAAGCTGCTGTTATGCTGATGATACCATAGCTGCTATCGCTACTGCTATCGCTGCTAACGAGCGAACAATGGTGTTGTGAACTTAGGAGCTGAACAGCCATCCCCTGCAAGAGCCCAGCAGATGCAAGCTGCCCGCGGACGCTGCCCCTCCTCCTCCTCGACGAGCTGAGAGAGACGCTGTCTTTTCTCCTGCAGAGAAATCCAGCTCCTGCGTTTCCAGCCTACCCTTGCGGGTGACTGGGATATCGAGTCCCTGAAGGAGATACCAGACCTCCATCATTCTATTCCAGAGGTATGGTGTTGACTAAACCCTTAGAGAGAATTCTTGAAGCAAACCTTGGCAAAACCAACTTAACTTAAAGCTACTTACTTACTCCCCTCCAACGTATTAGGCTTAGGTCAGGTACACTGGGGTAGGCGTAGTTAGAAGCACCAGTTGAGTATTTTAGCCTAATGTATATATGAATGTATATATGTTTTATTCATTTTAAACCATTGTATGGATAAGAAACCATATCAATGCTTTTACAGTATTATTTCGCAATACTCATCTTACTGTATGTATTTTTTATAATAACAAGTCTTGCAATTGTGGCAATTCATTTCTCTTGTACGAGAAGAAAGACTGTTCAATAAATGTTACCCTTTATTGAAAACGCCTGTCTCTCTCTTCTCTACATATTGGGAAATTAATCTGCACAACAACTGACTGAGTAAAATAACTGTCTATTGTTCACACGACTCTAGAGATTGACTCTTATCTGAGGAGCAAAGTTGTCATGTTGCACGGTTGTTGGAAAACTGAATCCCTTCTTGGCTGTGCCAGGGAAGCTGATCACTTCCTATTCAGTCAAGAAAGTTTCCAGTGACCTCTGAGCTAGTTGATAACAAACCCAATTAAGTTTAGCATAGTCAGTAGAGGCCTGGAAGATCCGCACTTCTACGTCGATACTACTGTTTATGTTATTCCAATGCGCAGGGCCTATTGGGAAAATAGGAACTACACTACATGGTTGTCTAAAGTAATGGAAGGGAGGGTGTGCAAAGAGTTAACCCCCATTCCTGCAGACTCTGCCTCCAGAATCGAAGAGACTTCATAAATGCCTGCTACTCTATTAATAAAGTAGGTAGCCAGCACCTCGCACTGGTCTTTCAAAGTGATGGATCTATCATTCATCACTGGAGTTTTCACCAGATCCTTTAGTAGAGAAACAATAGTTTTCGGGGAATTATTGCTAGAATTGATCTTATCAGCAAAATAAAATTACGCAGGTTATCCGAATCAGTTTGTGGTAGGTTTTCCTAGTGACTATGTACTCAGATTTGGCAGTGCGGCAATAGAAGTGTCTCCACCGATGTTTACAATTTTTGCAGTTTTTCCTGGCCTTAACAAGAGACTCATCAAACCACTCCTGGGAGTGGCCTTTCCTAGGATGGGTCCATTTGGCTTGGATGCACCTATCTAGTGCCTGATTGATCCAGTTTTCAAAGCCAGCACAGGCCATCTTGACTTCCGAGGAGCGAGTAGGCTGAGACATGACAAGCATATTATGGAAGGAGGGGTGATCTAATTTCTGCCACAGAGTTTGTATACAGCTTTAGGCTGATTCAGTTTTTTTGAGCTGCTGTGATGCAGCGAGAAATGTATTAGGTGGTGGTCAGCCCAAACTATCGGAGCCACTGTAGGGACCTCTGCGAGGTGAATGTTAGTTAGCACAAGGTCAAGAAAATGTCCCGCCTTGTATGTGGGTCCACAGACCAGTTGAATTAATTGGCAGGCAGCCAGATCATTCAGGAAATTATGTATGTCAGGGTCCGTATCAGACTCCAGATGTAAATTCAGATTGCTTACAATAGTAAATTTGGCAGACTGTAGTGCCAGGCTACTTACTGCATTAATGAGCCCTTCTCTAAAGTTTTTTGGGGACCCAGGAGTCCGATAGATCAGCAATCCAGAGAACGTAAAGTTACTCGAGAGAGCGATTTTAAAAACAGCACTTTCACAGTCCCGATTAAGAGCAGGAATCAGAGTACAAGTATAGCAGTCTTTATAAATGACAGCAATACCCCTACCGTGGCCCATAACTCTGTTATCGTTCTTCATACCATAGCCTAGGGGCAGGGCCAAGGCAGAGATGGCAGAAGAGTCTTCAGAAAGCCATGTGTCCATTAAAAACTGAATGTCCAGAGAGTTTTCAGATAATAAATCGAAAATATTCTGCGTGGTGTTTCACCAGTGACCGGTAGTTAATGCTGCCGATGTTGGCTTTAGTAGGAGACGTATCTGAGAATGAGAGTGATATTATGGTAATATACTGGCAATTAAGTCAGGGCTCGAAGTAGTGAGATTCCCGCAAACAAAAAATGAATATCTAAATGTGAGTCATAGTGTTATATATACCATCATGAATGTAAGTTATATAGGCCCGTGAGTGAGCATGCTGCTCAGAGCATAAGAATATTCTAGAAAAGTAGTCAGAGTCTTAAGGGTTAAGCAAAATCACATTAAATATTCACAGTTTATGTAAAGAATAATTCCGGTTTAAGGATAGCTTCAGTTATTGATGTCGCTATCAAGCGGGCAATAAAACATAGTGCTCGGCAGGTAGATACAGATATACTCGAAATTGACCAAGTAAACTGCTTGCAGGATGTAGCAGATTATGATCAGAAACGGGAACCATAGGTAAAGTTACATTCAGGTAAGTGTGTAGTGCTCACCCGACTACAGGGCTGATCACGATTGTGGAAGGCCTGCCACCGCCAGCCATGCGGTGGTGGTCCTTTCACAATAGGACCGTGATTTCGCCCGCCAGATTACGATGGCGGAGGGAATCACGCTCAGACCATGGCGAACTCAGAGGCCGTCCCCCACGGGCTGTTAAAAGTAGATTTCCTGGTGGATGGTTCCTAAAGCCAGAAATGGTGGTGGTGCCTAGCAGGCACCGTCCACCAAATCATGATGCTGGCTACAGCCGGCATTTCTATGGTGGTGATGCCGCCATGGAAAGGCTGGTGGGGATTAGTGATGGAGGCCAGTCGGAGGCGCCCTTGTGATGGGAGGAGGTGAGGGAACACTTGGGCGTACCCATGGTTCCCTTTTACATTTCACAGCACTATGTGGCAGGCACCGTGCGTGCCTGCCACGGAGTGCTGTGAAATGCACAAAATGGCCTTTTTAACATCGCTGCTATTGGTGCTGTCAGCAGCACCCGCTGCAATGTTAAAATGGAGGATCCGTCCGCCATGGTGGCAGTCGCATTATGATCGGGTGTGTGGGACCTCTGTATGCATAGTGGATGCATGCAGCTGTCCACCATCCTAATGACCCCCTATGTCTGTTTGACAAATAGGCTCAAAAGTTAAGGGAAACCCCTTACTTGGAGTCACGAGTAGACCGGTCAGTGTGTTGCCAGCAAGGATGCCGGCTCCTACCAGTATATGCCAGAAGAACAAAGAGAAGGGACTATGCCGAACCCATGGTTTTTGGGCCTGGAAATGTAACCCCATTTTGGAGTGGTGAAAGGCCAAAGTGTAAGCCCTAGTAAGTTATAAAAATCACATGTGTAACGCGTTGACGATAATGAGTCCGATTGAATTCTAAATTAAATGTGTTAGAAAGCAAGATCTACAATCATGATAATAAACCATGAAAAACCATAATGAACTAAAAAATAGACTTATGGAGAAAACAAATAAATAAACTAAAAATGGCCGACAACAGTAAATGAGACGAATGAATACAATTTACTAATTCAATCCGAGAATAATTAATTGAAAAGCCAGTATATACATTGTACCTTAATGTCCATGCAATAGTTAATAGTATACTGTAGATGGTACTGGTACATGTAAGAGAAACAACAAACCTAATACTTAATATAGGGGCACATTCATCATTCTTTTTACTGGTCGCAAATGGGCCGATTCCCAGAATCGGGCAGTTTGCGACCGGTAAAAAGCCATTTGTGATGCATCAACCCAAAATGCATTCGCAAAATAGGTCATCCCAATTTTTGCGATTTTGTGAATGCATTTAGGGAATCGCAATTTGCCATTCCCTAAATGCAATGCAAGAAGCAGTTTCAAAATGTGAGTTTGCATTAAGAAATCGCATATTAACATCAACTTCAAGTTGATGTTATTTTCCAAATCCTTAGAAAAATGCACACAAAAGCATTTTTCTAAGCGCCATGTGGTGCATACACATGCACTTACATTTTTTGTGGGTGCATCAGGGGGGCCTTAGGCCACCTAGCACCATTGCAATTGCATTCGCAATTTGCGATTACCTAATTGGTAATCGCAAATTGCGAATACATTCCTATTCATTCCTATGGACCTACAGGCCAATAGGAATGAATGGAGTGACATTAGCTAATAGCGATTTGCAGTTTGCCAATCGGTATTAGGTAATGTGTGGGAATCACAATTTATTTTGCAATTCCTTAATGCATAGGGAATTGCGATTCTTAAATAGCGATTCCTTAAAAATGACTATTTAAAACTTCCAATTCCTTATTCTCATGTGCCCCAGAGTTTATAAAAATATTGCTGATAAGAATATCGTTATTTATTTTAATTGCATATACAATAAAATGTTTGTTTAATCATTGTGGGATTTATAGGGGTCATGGGTGGGAGGTAAATTAATTATAATTAATTTATAATTCATTCAAAATTATAATTTTTCTTTAATTGATAAATATTTTTTTAATGTATAATTTATTTTTTAATTTAGTTTCAGGTGCGGCTTGTGTGTTTTTTAGGGTTATAGAGAGGGAAGTAAATTAAGTATAATAATTAGTACATGATTTTAATAAATATTAATTATGTGATGTATAATTCATTATGTTAACCGTATATCAAAATTAATAATAATTTAATTGATAATTAATCATGTAAATTGTGTAATAGAATAATGCATTTTTCTGGTGTGTGTTGCTGTTTTTGTATGGGTAGAGAGTGTGTAGAAAATTAGTTATAATAATGTACTTAAGAATGTTAATTTATCATAAATATCAAAATGATAAATAGTTATGTAAAATATGTAATTAAGATATTCTTTAAATTATATAATAGGTGTGAGTTCTGGCATTTGTAGAAGTAAAGGATGGGAAGTAAATTTTTGATAGAGTATTATTAATAATAATTGTTCAATTGACAATTAATTATGAACATCATGTCATTAATATTTTTTTATTTATATATTTGGTGTGGGTTGTTTGTTTTGTATGGAGAAAGGGTGAGGAGGTAATTGAATATATTTTCAAAATAGAAATTATTATTAAGATTTATTAAATATCTAATTATGTTAAATGTAAGAATAATATAATTTCAAAAATTAATTTTAGATATGTGTTGTGTACTTGTAGAAATTCTGGGTAGAAAGTTATTTAAGTAATAATACATTTAAAAATAGTTAATTCCTGTTTTATCAATATGTAGTTTATTATTGTATGTGTTAATTGTGTTGTGCTTTTTAAAAGCAAATAACTTGTATTTATTAGTTAACATTATTTTTAGAAAATAGTTTGGTATTTTAATTATAATAATATTGGTAATAATTTAGGATATGTATTAAACATTGTAATACATATTTAATTTATTTAGTTTTATGCAAAATATTTTTTTATATTTACATAGCTATATTTTTTGTTACTTGTATGTTTTTGAAATTATTTTATTTTGTTCCAGGTAATTAGTCTGTTTCTAATGCTGCACTGTTTGGAGTGGGGATGGTAAATGTTACCCCTTTGCAATCCAACACTTTCCCTACTGTTGCACTGACTGGAGTGGGAATAGTAAATTTTACTCCTCTGCAAACCAAAACATTTCCTCCTGTTGCACTGAGTGAAGTAGGAATAGTACATTCCCCCTCCCCTCGCAATCCAACACTTTCCGTAAGCTTACACTAGCTGAAGTAGGAATAGTACATTTTATACCCCTTCACAATTCAACTCTTTCCCTACTGTTGCATTGTCTGGAGGGGGATTAGAAAATGTTACCCCTCCACAATCCAACACTTTTCCTACTGTTGTACTGACTGAAGTGGTAATAGTAAATTTTATACCCCTACAATCCAACAATTACCCCACTGTTGCACTGAATCGAGTGGGAATAGTGAATTTTACACCCGTGTAATCCAACAAATTCCCTACTGTTGGACTGCATGGAGATGTACAAGTACATGTTACCCAACACTGTTATCCAACACTTTACCTGCATTTTGCTGACAGAGGTAACAAGAAACTTTTCCAGTATTTACCCCACAAGAAGAAGTGCATTCTAGAAGTTGTATACTAAGGTCGGACAGGTGACCGCAATCACATCGAATTTGGAGGCACAGACGCCATTGGTGCAAATACTAAACCTGTGATCAAGGCCAAAGGTTGGCCGAAACTAGTTGGGACATTTAAAGCTGTGCTTTAAGCTCCATTAAAAGCTAAGGGGTCCATTAGGATGGCGGGCGGAATAAGTCTGCCCGCCACCCTAACGGAGATCGGGACCACCCGCCTAAAGGGCGGGGGTCCCGATATTGGCATTAGGATGCGCCCGCCACAGTGGCGGGCACATCCTTCACTTTTAGCATTGTGGCGGGCGGTGCACTCTGCACCGCCCGCCACAATGCTAAAAATGCATTTTAGCATTTGTATATGCAAATGAAGGGGGGTACCACAGGTACCCCCCGTGTGCCACCCCCCTATGGCCGTCACTCTGGGGGCCCACATGGGCCCCCCCAGAGTGAACACCGCATGCCTTTCCGTGACGGCATTGCCGCCACGGAAAGGCATTGAATTATGCACATAGTAATGTTGCGGGCAGTGTCTGACAGACACCGCCTGCATGTTACTCATTTTCCGCCCCGGCTGCAAGGCGACCGGGGTGGAAAAGTGGCGGGCGGTGTTTCACCCCGCTGCGGTCCCCCCCGCCATTGTAATGTGGCGGGGGGAAATGGGTGGCGGGCGGCCATTTCTGTCGGGGGGATCGCCACCGCCACCATGGCGGTGGCGATCCGCCCGACATCATAATGGGTCCCTTATTGTTCGCTGAAGTGGGCCTCTTGTTTGGTGTGTTTGTGTTGGAAATTGCCAGGTTTCTCCGTACCTGGTGTGAAGAGGCCGCCCTGAAGAGTCGGGGGCTCCCCTTTCGGAGGTTTTTCTTTCCTGGATATTACAAGAGGGGGCATGACTCACACGCTGCCAACAGTCCTACGAAAGAAACACCAATTAGGTGAAATTGCGGGCAGCGCTGCAAGGGATTAGTCCGGGGATGACTTCTCTGCCAATCGTTCAGCTGACAGAAGCGTGAAGTGCGAGCAAGATGTACATTCCAGCATTGTGCTTGACAAGGAACCCTGCCCGAGTACCAGTAAGACTATATTTTCACTATTAAGAAAGCACAAGGGGCATGCACAGCGCATTTTGCTGACAGAGATAACAAGAAACTTTTCCAGTATTTACCCCACAAGAAGAAGTGCATTCTGGAAGTTGTATACTAAGGTCGGACAGGTGACCGCAATCGCATCGAATTTGGAGGCACAGACGCCATTGGTGCAAATACTAAACCCGTGACCAAGGCCAAAGGTTGGCCGAAACTAGTTGGGACATTTAAAGCTGTGCTTCAAGCTCCATTAAAAGCCTATTGTTCGCTGAAGTGGGCCTCTTGTTTGGTGTGTTCGTGTTGGAAATTGCCAGGTTTCTCCGTACCTGGTGTGAAGAGGCCACCCTGAAGAGTCGGGGGCTCCCCTTTCGGAGGTTTTTCTTTCCTGGATATATATATATATATATATATATATATATATATATATATATATATCACAAAAATATTACATTATAACATAAATTAAAATGATTAGTTTAATAATATTTCTTAATTAGATACTTGTAAATAAATATGTACACATTTATTTATATGTGTGTTTTACTTTTTGAAAATATTGATTGTTCTCAATTTTTTCTGAACAATCAACTTTATTTTAATTTTTTTAATTAGTGTTATTATTCAATTTACTATTTAAATGCACATATATTTAAAAAAAAAGATATATAAGACAGTTTTTGTAATTTACATGATAATCATAGGAATGAGATATATGTGACATCAATATTTATGTATGGCGATATTTAGAGGGTCGATATTTTGTCAGTGAACCATGCTAGATACCATCAAAACTGAGAAAAGTCTACATAGTGCCCAACTTAAATTGTATTCTCTTGTCGGTCACCAGCAGTTGAAGAATTCCTTCTCTTTTGAAAACCTTAATGAGAAAATCAATCACAGCAGATGTGAGAGGTTGCCTCATGAATTTGCAATCTAGCAATTTGGAATATAATCGAAAATCACTAAAACATACCTCATGTTCGCAGGAATATCATATATAAGACTCACAAAATCCACACCTAATTTCTCCCATGGTCAACTAGAAAACTCCACCGGGAACAGTGCAGTCTTACACATTAGCAATGATTTGTCAGCCCGATTACATTTCTTACAATTACCCACAATCACCTCCAATTCATTGTTCATTCTAGGCCACAAGTAGTAACAGCGTACCCTCTTCTTGGTCCCAATCATACCACATGGCCTTGTTGAGCTGAACCCACCAACCTACTTCTCAAATCAATCAGAGGGGTTAACAAATTTCCAAGCAACACCAACTCACCTTCCAAAGACATTTCATTCTTGACCTTGAAATAAATAAGGCTTGAACTCTTCCATTAATTTCTTGAGACCATCCCCAAGTGATGAACTTCCTCAAAGGCGTCTCACATCTGTCATGCAAAAAGCACTCTCTCCACTTACGGTAAGATATCATACCCCTAATGTCCACAATTCCATCTACATTACTGATGACACATTCAACTTCCTTCTCATTTGATACAGTCTCATCACCAATCACAGGACATAAAGAGAGAAAATTTGCCCTCGCCTTCTTTGCCTCGGGAATGTGTTTGACATCAAAATTAAATCTTCACATCTTTGCCAGCAGTCCTACTAACCTAGAACTCGATTTAGATTCTTCTCAGATAAAAGGAATGTCCGCGGTTTATGGTCAGTGAGAAGAAAAAATGCCCCCCAAAAGTAAGTTGCAAACCGTCTTGGAAATGCTAATACCTCCCTCTCATTGCTGCTGTGGTTTATCTCAGCCAGAGTCAAGACCCTTGAGGGAAACACCACTGCATTTTCTATGCCATATAAAACAGGACCACACCTAAGCCTACACCACAGCATACACTGTGACCATTGACATCACATCAACCCTAAAGGCTTTGAGTGCAGGGGTTTCAAGAATCAATGTCTTCAATCTCTTGAATGCTTTACAATCTTCAGCCCACCACACAAACATTTCATTTTACATAACAGTCTTCTGAAAGGTTTTGTTTGTAGGGTGAACTTTTCAATGAACCTGAAATAGTACTCCCACGTGCCTAGGAATGACCTTTGTTGTTCCTTATCCACATGCTAATGACTTTCCCTGATGGCATTTTCAAAGTCCACTTTAGGTCTGATACCAGCCCCCAACAGCACATGACCAAGGTACTTTACCTCCGGCATCATAAATCGGCATTTATCCTTCTTTTTTATGAGTCCTTGAACCCTAAATGTATGTACTACCTCTTTCAAACATTGTAAGTGGTCTACCTCATTGCAGGTGAATACCAGAATATCGTCCTGGTTTGCCATCACTTCCTTGTTCTTTACAAACAGACATAAACTTCTGGAAATCTGAAGCAGCTGAAGCCAGGCCAAATGGCATGAGCATGACACTAAAGGCACCAAAGGGGATGTTGATTGCTTCTCATCCAATCGTACTTAGTGATAGGCTGTTCTCAGATCTATTGTGGAAAACACTCTGGCACTTCTTAAAAGAGCAAGCATTTCCTGGATCTTGGAAGGGGAAAGCAGTCCATCAAGATATTTCAAGATCTGAGATCAACAAATAACCTCATCTCCCCATTCTTTTTCTTTGTGACAACAATAGGTGAGATCCATTTGGAAGAGTCACGCATAAAAAATCTTTATTCAATCCTGCTAAATATAAACCATAAAAGCACCAAAATCTGCTACAAATACATGATATATATAAAATAATTCTAGTACAAGTGTATAGTAGTTTGGAAATAGATAAGAAATTTACATTAACATAAATTAGATCGCCAATTTCATCATACGTCTGAATTGAAGGGACCCGGCAGCTGCATACTGACGGAGCTCCTGTGTGGGACCCACAAATCCCTTCAATTACTGTTGAAATCTTGGGCCATTCACTAAAAATTGCCTCTCTACCCAAGTAGGACACCAGCGGCAACGTTTGGAAGTGGAGACACCGTCAAAGCCCCTTACAGTGAGACAGAGAGAGGCAAAAGAAAACGCCATCCTGCTGCGTGCGCTCCTTTAGGCCGAGGGGCCCGGCCTTCTTTAGGAGCCCGGCGGAGACCCGGAGATGACTGGCCCTGCAGCGCTGCCCGTACTACACTGACAGGGTTCTTCCCGAGATCGGTGATCCACTGGCTGCTACTGGCGTACTGGGGCAGTGACCATAGAGACTGTTGATGCGGCCTGTCCTGATCCGGACTTTAAGCCTGACATAAACCGGCGGTAAGGTCGGGCTGGGGTGAGCCCGGCTTGTAAGCCCTGCAAACGTCGACCTTAGGATGCTCCAGAGCGCTTCTGAGGGCACCTTCACCTTCCGGAGATCTCTCCTGGACCTACCGATTGGTGCCGGTACTGGACCCAGTCCCGACCCCTCCCCGGTATTCATTTGTGGCCTTCTTGCATCACTACCACTCACGGGTGCATCTGGCCTGCGCCGTTCATGTCAAAGCTGCCATTGGTGACTGCAAGATACTGCAGCCTTCCTGCTACGGCAACCAGCTGATGCTGCTGTTGGGTGGAGCCCCCTGCTGACCACCGGTGCTGTATCACAGCTGCACGCAGGCCCATAGGATTGAAGTCGCTGGATGGCACTTGGCTGCTCTCTCAGGGGCCCCTGAGCGCATACACAGAGGTGAGGTGTTTTTTTACCTGGAGATGCGCATGAGATGCCCTGTACTGCCACAGTTAATCCTCCTTAAGTTGGTGGGTGTGCTGTGGCTGGAGGCAGGACCTTACTTCTGGTGCCAGAGCTTGCTGCTCTTACAGCCAGATCCGGGGGGTTCCCCATCCTATCACTCTGACAGCAGGCCAGATTACATAAAAGAGGCCCCGTAGACTGTATTGAGTCGGGTGCTGATACATTCCGGTTGTCCCTATATACTCCGTACTGAGGCTAGCCATTGTGAGAACCCTAGGGGGTACTCTACCCTGCTACTGGCCAGTCTTTTTTGACCACAGAGGGGTCAAAATTAAGGGATACCTGCTAGTGCGCAATTTATGACTGCATGAGCACTGGGTGAACTGAGCTGCAAGACACAACGCTATTAATACATAGCGGTTACAACCAGTGTTATGAATGCATTATCCCTGTAGATGTACCACTTTCACCAAGATAATGTGCAAATTGGCTTCTTGGTAAATGAACTACATACACAGTACTCCTTGCAGGTACAGACGTGAGTTGTGCTGTATTGACTACACAAGAATTAGGGCAGAAAGTACACCCTGTAGTCGCCTCCTCAGAGTCTGTTACACTAACTATTCTACATAAGTACTAGAATGGGGCTCTCTAAAGGGAAACCCCCCAAAATACCATCAACAGAACTTCCAACCCAGGGGGACTCTGACTCAGCCTCTCAAGCAACATCCATAAGCTATGTCCTTCCAACAAATATGGTGTCCACCCCAGATAAGTGGGACCAAATCTTACAAGAAATAAAGGACTCACGTCAATCCATAGAACGCCAAATTGGCACTATTACCACTGGCTTCACTCTCCTACCTGCAGACCATAACAAACTCTCTGAAACTGTCAAAAATAACAAACAGACCCTGATGGAAAGACTGCCACACCATGAGGAGCACGCAGAACAAATATCACAAATGCAAAAACAATTAGCTACTCTCCTTGATAGGGCTGATTATCCAGAGGGTCTTGCTAGACGTAACAACATTCGTATCATAGGACTGCCAGAGCTCCCGGAAGGCCCCAATGCAACCCAATTTGTGGAACAAGGGCTACGAGAGCATATAGCCCCAGATGGACAGTCCTCCTTTATTTGCATGGAAAGAGCACACCGGATCCCGACGGGCAGACCAGCGATTGGGATACTGCCTCGGCCAATGATAGCCTGTATCTTAAACTACAAGGATCGTGATCTTCTGCTCCTAAAAGCCAGAGAACATTCACTGATACAATTTGAAAATCACCTGATATCCCTGTACCCTGATTATACTGTTCAAGTACAATGGCAAAGAGCCTCCTATTAACCACTGAAACGAAAACTTCAAGCATTAAATCTCAAATATGCTCTGCTGTTCACTGCGCGACTGAAAGTTATGTATGACCAAACATTTCAATTTCTTGACAGTCCTGAGGCAGCAAATGACTGGCTGGAATCCACCCTTCCTCCTCAACTGCTTGATGGTATTGATAAAATGTTAATGCAAGCCCAACACAAACAACTATGCAGGGACCACGCTGAAACAGATATGTGCGTAGACCTCCCACGATGAACACACCACCGGAACAGGCCCTGCGAGAACAAAAATCGGCGTTGGCTACAGCTGCCTCCATGCTAGAGACTAACCAAATAGTGTCGCCGGACACTTGGATAATAATCTGATACATCTGACTCTGAAAGCAATGATGTCTTATTCCCATCAATTACTCCACAAATTGTAAAAGACTTATATGGCTAAACATATACAGATTGAAATGCGGAGATATGCGACCATTGCAGAACGGCCCTGTATAAGGAAGGGAAGTAAAACATTGTTACCATGCATATATTTTATCTTTTTCTCCCCAGATTTCTACTATTTTATACATGTCAAGGGGTCCCATCACGAGTGTAGTTCTGTCTGATGATGTATCGTTATGCACGGTATATGAACCCCCCCTGCAGTTATTGCATTCTATAACCAATTAGAATCTCAGGTTGTTTTACAAAAGGTTTGAACAAGCATAGTTCAAACGCTAGTCGTAGTTTTGGGTTTTGTAGTTCAGATAGTTTTACTGAGTTCCTGGCTCACCCCACCCTATACTGTATGTACTAATTTTCGTACTTCCTTGGGCTGTGATGTCCTATTCACACAAAATTCAGAATTGCTATATTAGGTAAATACAAAGTGATCAAATGGAATGTAAGGGGGATGGGGTCGGTCCCTAAACATCATAGGATCCACGCCCAATTAAATAGGCGGACGGAACAGATAGCCTTAATTCAAGAAACCCACCTACCAACTCAAAAGTAATCAAACTACACAAAAAATGAAGAGGCCAAATATTCACCACATCCTACTCCACATTTGCAAGAGGGACACTTATTTGGATCAGACACGGGGTACCATTTGTGATTAAAGAGCAACGTATAGATACAGCAGGGCAATATATGCACTACAAGGTATGCTAGATGGTATCCCCATAGTATATATGCCCCGAATTATGACCAAGAGGCCTATCTTAATAACCTGAATACAGTCCTAGCAGACTGGGCTGATTTTCCATGGGAACCTGGTGGGGATTATAACTCCATTCTGGATATCCACTTAGATCGCCCACACACCCCGGTCCGTGACACTGCTTCTATTAAACAAGCACACTTTCTACAGTCTTGGGCTATGGGTTGGGCTCTAAAAGACATATGGTGCCTGCAGAATCCTACTAGCCGTGGATACTCCTTTTAATCCCCACCGCAACAACTGCACATCAGATTGGACAGAATATTCTGCTCCCTGTCTTGTATCCCAGATCTCCTAGTCTATGTACCTTGGGAAAACACTTTCTGATCACAACCCACTTGAAATAATTTTGGAGTGGGTAAGGGTACCCACCCCGGTCCCAACCTGGAGTCTGTGGCCACAGATGCTAGAAGACTCAGTGTTCTGTGATACATTAGGCCGGGCCATAAACAACTATTTTATTGAGAATAATCATTCTACATCGTTTGCGTGGTGTTTCACCAGTGACTGGCAGTTAATGCTGCTGATGTTGGCTTTAGTAGGAGACGTATCTGAGAATGAGAGTGAGATAAGGGTAATATGCTGCCAATTAAGGCGCCTATTAGGATGGCGCACTCCCGAGGTGGAGGGACCGTCCGCAGGGGCAGAGGCAGTCCCTCCGGTGGAATTAGGATGTGACCGCCACCCTGGCGGTCACATCCTGTATATTTAACATTGCGGCGGGTGCTGCTTTAAGCAGCACCCGCCGCAAGGTTAAATATGCATGCTTTCCATTTGCATGCACAAACCGGCAGGCACCGCGCGGTGCCTGCCACTTTGTACATGCAAATGCTGGGGGGTACAATAGGTACCCCCCATGTGCACCCCCCCACCCCGACACCCTGGGGGCCCGCAAGGCCCCCCAGAAGCTATTGTCCGCATGCTTTTCCACAGCGGTAAATCCGCCGCGGAAAAGCATGTTTTCAAACCCATTGTAATTTGGCTGGCGGTGTCTTGCAGACACCACCACCAAATTGCGGCCAACACCCCGTGGATCACCCGACACAGTTCCTAGCGTCGGGTTTGGTATTTTTGAACAGCTACTCTTGTACAGCTACAATAAGAGAAGGTAATAATTAGTGAAGGGGTCTAGAGTGGCGAGCTATTGATTTTATCTCAAGAGTGAGCCCAAGAAAACTCTTGTCTGTTTTACAGCCATTGGGTCCTGATGAGAACTTGACATTTATCAAGAGTTCAAAACGCGTAGACCATCTATGCATCAGCCATAAGATTGTACAATAAAACTTGATTTTGTCAAGAAAGAATATAATTTGATGACACTGTTTACTAGGGCTTGTTTTTTTTAATTATGGATAGAAATGAATAAAATGAAATTGTAATTTAGTAGGAGATAGTTGTGAATGTGATGAATGAATGTAAGAGCGTCTGAAAAGGTTGAATGAGTGATTGAATGGAAAATTAGGAATGTGAATATGTAAATATGTTTTGATGTAAAAATGTATGTCATTTTTTGTCTAAAAATTGAAATGTGCTAAAAATGTATAAATATTGTCAAGAAAAATAATTAAAAAGAAAAAGATTTATTCAAGACAGAATTATTAATCCATGGCACATGTTGTTTTATTTTCAATATGTTCACCAGATTGAGAGTTTAAATCAATTAGCAGTATTGGCATTTGTTTTGGTTGATATTGGTCAGTGGCTTGGCCTTACTGTTGGGAGCCCAAACCCAGTGGTGTTATTAGTAACCAATTAAGTCAGGGTTCAAAGTAGTGAGATCCTTGAACCCTAATTGTATGTAGTACCTCTTTCAAACGTAAGTGGTCTACCTCATTGCAGGTGAATACCAGAATATCGTCCTGGTTTGCCATCACCTCTTTGTTCTTTACAAACAGACATAAACTTCTGGAAATCTGAAGCAGCTGAAGCCAGGCCAAATGGCATGAGCATGAAACTAAAGGCACCAAAGGGGATGTTGATTGCTTCTCATCCAATCGTACTTAGTGATAGGCTGTTCTCAGATCTATTGTGGAAAACACTCTGGCACTTCTTAAAAGAGCAAGCATTTCCTGGATCTTGGAACGGGAAAGCAGTCCATCAAGATATTTCAAAATCTGAGATCAACAAATAACCTCATCTCCCCATTCTTTTTCTTTGTGACAACAATAGGTGAGATCCATTTGGAAGAGTCATGCATTCAAAATCTTTATTCGATACTGTTAAATATAAACCATAAAAGCACCTAAATCTGCTACAAAAACATGATATATATAAAATAATGCTAGTACAAGTGTATAGTAGTTTGGAAATAAATAAGAAATTTACATTAACATAAATTAGATTGCCAATTTCATCATACGTCTGAATTGAAGAGACCCGGCAGCTGCATACTGACGGAGCTCCCGTGTGGGACCCACAAATCCCTTCAATTACTGTTGAAATCTTGGGCAGACACCGCCACCAAATTGCGGCCAACACCCCGTGGATCACCCGACACAGTTCCTAGCATCGGGTTTGGTATTTTTGAACAGCTACTCTTGTACAGCTACAATAAGAGAAGGTAATAATTAGTGAAGGGGTCTAGAGTGCGAGCTATTGATTTTATCTCAAGAGTAAGCCTAAGAAAACTCTTGTCTGTTTTACAGCCATTGGGTCCTGATGAGAACTTGACATTTATCAAGAGTTCGAAACGCGTAGACCATCTATGCATCAGCCATAAGATTGTACAATAAAACTTGATTTTGTCAAGAAAGAATATAATTTGATGACACTGTTTACTAGGGCTTCTTTTTTTAATTATGGATCAAAATGAATAAAATGAAATTGTAATTTAGTAGGAGATAGTTGTGAATGTGATGAATAAATGTAAGAGCGTCTGAAAAGGTTGAATGAGTGATTGAATGGAAAATTAGGAATGTGAATATGTAAATATGTTTTGATGTAAAAATTTCTTTATGTCATTTTTTGTCTAAAAATTGAAATGTGCTAAAAATGTATAAATCTTGTCAAGAAAAAGAATTAAAAAGAAAAAGATTTATTCAAGACAGAATTATAAATCCATGGCACATGTTGTTTTATTTTCAATATGTTCACCAGAATGAGAGTTTAAATCAATTAGCAGTATTGGCATTTGTTTTGGTAGATATTGGTCAGTGGCTTGGCCTTACTGTTGGGAGCCCAAACCCAGTGGTGTTATTAGTAGCCAATTAAGTCAGGGTTCAAAGTAGTGAGATCCCTGCAAACAAAAAATGAAAATATAAAGTGTGAGTCATAGTGTTATATATACCTTCTTGAATATAAGTTAGATAGGCCCGTGAGTGAGCATGCTGCTCAGAGCATAAGAATATTCTAGAAAAGTATTCAGAGTCTTAAGGGTTAAGCTAAATCACATTAAATATTCACAGTATATGTAAAGTTTAATTCAGGTGTAAGGATAGTTTCAGTTATTGATATCGCTACCAAGCGGGCAATAAAACATAGTGCTCGGCAGGCGGATACATATATACTCGAAATCGACCAAGTAACCTGCTTGCAGGATGTAGCTGATTATGATCAGAAAAGGGAACCATAAGTAAAGTTACATTCGGGTGAGTGTGAACCATAAGTAAAGTTACATTTGGGTGAGTGTGTAGGGCTCACCCGACTACAGGGCTGATCACGATTGTGGAAGGCCTTTCACCGCCAGCCATGCGGTGGCAGCCCTTCCACAATCGGAGCGTGATTTCCCCCGCCACATTACGATTGCGGAGGGAATCCCGCTCGGACCATGGTGGACTCAATGGCAGTCCGCCACGGAACCGCTAAAAGTAATCTTGCAGATTGCGTGGCGGATGGTTCCCATAGCCAGAAATGGTTGCGGTGGCTAGCAGGCACCGTCCACCAAATCATGATGCTGGCTACAGCCGGCATTTCTATGGCGGTGAGGCTGCCATGGAAAGGCTGGTGGGGATTAGTTATGGAGGCCAGTTGCAGGCCCCCCTAGTGATGGGTGGAGGTGAGGGTACACTTGGAGTACCCATAGTACCCTCCTACATTTCACAGCACTATGTGGCAGGCACTGTGCGTGCCTGCCATGTACTGCTGTGAAATGCACAAAATAGCCTTTTTAACATTGCGGCGGGTGCTGCTGTCAGCTGCACCTGCCACAACGTTAAAATGCAGGATCTGTCCATCATGGTGGCAGTCGCATCCTGATCGGGTGTGCGGGACCTCTGCATGCATAGCGGATGCATGCAGCCATCCACCATCCTAATGACCCCCTATGTCCGCTTGACAAATATGTTCAAAAGTTAAGTCTTTATATTATATTATCCAAATGGCCTTCGCTATTCTCTCATTGTATTCTCCTATTACACAACTATCCTTTGAGACATACAAATACGTCCTGCCACCTGCAAGAGGGGATTGTTGACGCCATCACTGATTAATTTGTTGGGAGGGGTAGCACACGGGTCTGAGAGAGGGGTGTAGTTGAGACACCTGATAGCTTGTTTTTCAACTTTTGTCATTGGTCCGTTTTGTATGTGTAAGGAGTGAGATGCTGTAAATATGTTGCTATAAAAGACTGTGCGCCACGGATTGAAGTGTCAGTCTCCTTAGAATCCACCTCATGTGTAACTTCCGGAACAACTGTGCTTAGCTGCAGCTAATAAACCTGGCTTCCACGCTCAACAGAGTGTATTGTGTCTCTGTTTTTTACAAGGCAGGTGAACTCGGGGATTAAGACGTGCCCTGCGCCGCCCGGCCCATAAGGCCCGGTTCTCCACAGTGTGTTGCCAGCAAGGATGCCGGCTCCTATTAGTATATGCTGGAAGAACAAAGAGGAAGGACTATGTCCAACCCATGGACTTAGGCCTGGAAATGTAACCCCATTTTGAGTGGTGAAAGGCCAATATGTATGCCCTAGTACGTTATGAAAATCGCATGTGTAACGCGTTGATGATAATGAGTCCGAATTCTAAATTAAATGTGTTAGAAAGTAAGAACTACAATCTCTTTTCACAACCCACTTGAAAATATTTTGGAGTGGGGAAGGGTACCCACCACGGTCCCAGACCTGGAGACTGTGGCCACAGATGCTAGAAGACTCAGTGTTCCATGATAAATTAGGCATGGCCATAACCAACTATTTTATTGAGAATGATAATTCTACATCATCTAGCCTGATAGAATGGTATGCTTTTAAACAGTAATTTGAGGTACAGCAATAGGTGGGCGTCTGTCAAGAACCACATAAAAACATTACCATGGTCGAGGGATCCTTAAATGACCTAGAACGAGATGTGAATACCGACCCATGAGCATTTACAAGAGGCAAGAATAAAACATGCTGAACTCCTCGAACAACTTCGGCTAATAGACTATAGAGCATACACCCAGCAAAGACATGCAGAGGCAGATAAATAAGGCACCCTATTAGCACCCCTATTATGTGACTCCATCCATACCAATACCAGAAATAACACATTTAAACAGTACTACTGTACGCACCCAGGCAGAAATAAACCTTACTTTCAGTGCATACTATGCAACACTGTATAGTGTCCTGGTCGCCGACTCACCTGAACTTATAGGCGCTTTTTTGGGTACTTTAACTTGTCCCAAACTGACAAAGGGCGTCCAAAAAGATTTCAAAAATCCTATACCACGAGCTGAGATAAAAGAGGCCATTAAAGACATGCCAAACAATAAGACCCCTGGATTGGACAGTCTACCTTCAGACTTCTATTCTATCTATGCGGATGAACTGGCTCCACACCTGGAAAACTTATATAAGACAGCTCAAAAGGCACACACCCTTCCATTGACCACTACGTAAGCGCTTGTCATGTCTCTTCCCAAGCCAAACAGAGACCTACGAGATATGTCAGGGTACCGTCTGCTTTCATTATTACCTACCGAATATAAAATACTCAGCAAAATACTAGCCCGCCATCTCCTTCCCTATCTCACAAAACTAAATCACATTGACCAAAGTGGATATGTTCCCGGCCGTAACACCTCCCTAAACATTATATGATTACATTATACAATGGAGACCACATCTGCCATCTCCTATAAAGCTGGATGTATTACCCTCGAGCTCCAACAAGCGTTTGATAAGCTAAATTGGACATATGCTAGCAACCATGGAAACATTTGGTATTCCGAGAGGATACCTACGTTTGGTCAAATTATTATACACCATGCCTACTGCTTGAGTCTCTACTGGCTCCCATATATCTCATCGTTACCCTGAGGCAAGAGGAACATGGCAGGGATGTTCCTTATCACCGTTCCTTTTTGTTTTCTCACTAGAACCTTTACTCATTAAGCTCCGTAGGGAGGCTGCAGACATAGGCATCCAACTGGGCCATTCAACACTCCATACATTACTGTTACTGACTGCTAGACTACCACCCACTACTCCTCCTTTGCTTAAAACAGCTCTATTGTATTGGAGACGGACGTTACAATATACTAAATGAAATTCCCCTTATTCTTCTAATATCCCCTTGCTCGGGATTCCCACTGCGACTGGACTGATAACTTGTTGCAAGGTTTCCCAATGGCTACAAGAACGAGTGATGGCGATAGGTTTACTGTTCATAGACGTAACATTGGCAGATGACTAAAACTTGCTACATGCTATCATTTCCCATTGTATTAAACGATACTAGTCCCCTGATGGGAAAGAACCCTCTACCCATGCTTTAGTACATGCAGTACACTTAATGGGCGAATTATGTCATCTTACCCGCTGGTTATATAGAGGCATCTGGACATACTCAGGAACACCTCTCACAGCTCTACGAGAAAAATGGACGAGAGACTGTTATGTTTCATATAGGTACCCTAATATAGGCCCAGGTAACATCATACCCTTTCACCTACATCACCTACTCTACATTAAACAGTAATAAGCCTTTTAAGGATTGCATGCCTTTTATGGACTGAACCTTTAACCTAGTTCTAGGTCTGGGTGCAGAAGGAAGGTTTCCCTAAACAATAGCGTTCTATGACTTCATCTTTAGATAACACAGTATGAATGAATATTCATAAGGCTACTTGGAAATGAGGCAGAAGATGTACACCACCTTCCTAATATGTAAGAACAAGGTTTATCACACACATCATCCTCATACCCAACAATGGCTAACACAAGAACAAGGGACAAAGGGACTCTATATACTTGTCTGTATCAATACAACACCTCTTGCTAGCAGTAGTTAGAGGGCATCGATACTTCTAGGCCAACACACTGACCAGAGACGCTGAGTCTCCTGCGTGCAGACGCTCCAGCTGACAGTGGTCTGACACATCCCTTGCAGGTGTCCAACTCGAGACAAAGAAGGGCACCGACATTTCTCACACTTCAGGTAATGGGGTTGGATTACATTCTAGAGGGATTCTTGGCATCCTACTCACATGCTAGGTACACTTAGGTACATCGTAGGAGTATGCACACTTTTATCATGCATTTTATATTCATGTATTTATTCATGCTAATTGCAAGATGGTAGAACTGTACTGTCCTTTTATTTTCACAGTACTGCTAATCATAAATCTCTGATATCGGATTTAGCAGCTCATATATTCTACACGCGTATAACAACTGTTCATTATACACTTATTGAAACGCTCAGACTGTTTATTCTGTGTAGCTCTGAGATAAACCAAATAAGCCCGAGTGACTGAGCGAAAAGTAGTACATTGTTTCCACGAACCTGGGGAATCAGGGTTGTCATGTACTAAGGCTACCAGAAACTAATCTCTTCCTAATAAGAGGAGACAATAGTGGCACTGTGAGCTAGCTTATATGCAAATAGGCTAACATTTCTCAGTGGGGTTGTACGGAACCAGTCTGCCCTCAATCCCACAGTTTATGTTATCCAAACACGCAGGGTACTTTAGGAACCACACAAGATGGCGCCACCAATGTTGGTATGGCACTTATTTAACAGTAGAATCTGAGAAGTTCAGTTGTGCTTATTCTCAGTGACTCCTACTCGCAAACACCGGAGACGTCTGGAGTTAGTGAAATATCCTATTTATTGGCTGCTGGTTAATCAAGCTTGAAGGAAATAGTGTTCATAAATTGTGCATAACGCCTTATCTTAGTTCCCTTGAATAAACTTGTTCATTTAAAAAATGACTGGGACAGGGGCTGAACCCTGTAGTAAATCTTCACCTCTCAGAAGAAGAAGAGGTGGATGGAATTCTCATTCCACCTAAATTCA
This sequence comes from Lissotriton vulgaris, assembly GCF_964263255.1. NCBI lineage: Eukaryota > Metazoa > Chordata > Amphibia > Caudata > Salamandridae > Lissotriton > Lissotriton vulgaris. Next base: position 661,270,703 of record NC_141689.1, read on the forward strand.
GATGTACTATCACCCTGAAACTACTAGAACATGGTTTAACACCTAGGGGTGGCTTAGTAGCCTTTGTGATTGAGGCACAAAAATCAAACAAAACAGAGGTATTCTATTCGTGGGTTACATTGTCAGAAACATATGCTAGAACACACACATTTCACTCTTACACAGAGGGAGATACACCAGCGGAATATGGTCCCTGCAAGGACATAGAGGTTCCGCTCATGTACCAGTAACATATTTACTGGTTTAAAGGCCCTCTACCCTACTTAAGAAACAGAGTAAGATAAGCTCGCTCGACGGAGATGGGGCAACATCGCCTGTACTAGCAGGCTGCACACCACATCCTGACATTGATACAATGCCACAACCAGACTTACTCATGCAACACAAAGTTTAATCAGAATGTACAAAAACTTGACTCAATACATCATGAGGACTTTCACAATCCAACCAGTAACATTTGCAAATAATGGTACTCAATCCCAGGGTACACCAACTTAAATGACTCCACAAACATTACACGCAGTAATGGGCAAAATGCCCACGAAACGTGAACAAATACCATTCTGGGTAGCTCAGAAAATAACTCACCTCGAGGCTGTATTCCCAAATACTACGATGTGTGAAAAACACAGAATGTTAACAATGTGCTTGCCCATGGGGATAACACCACAGTTAGCCAAGCCAAGCCCTCGCCACTGTACCTCGCATCAACAGGACTACCATGGGAGGCAGATCCTTCTCATACCTGGCTGCTAAAACATGGAACTCACTCCCCGCTTACCTTCGCCTTACCCAGAACCACCTAGCATTCAGAAAGCAACTTAAAACGTGGATATTTGACAAGTAATCCTCCTCCCCTTCCTAAGCGCCTTGAGACCCTCTGGGTATGTAGTGCGCTATATAAATTAGCTGATTTGACTTGACTTGACATGATTGTAACATTTGGGGTACAGTCTTTGCTGCCATATATACAAGAACTCATGGTATTCTTTCATTAATGGTGATACCTGATGTATTAAGACACATACAGAATAAGTATGGAGCAGAGCCTGCTCTGAAACTAGGGATGAAATTATAACTATGACCAGGTATCAGCCATAATACTGGCTAATATTAAAGGGGATGCAGTGACAGTGGCAATCCGCCAACGCCTAAGGAAGTTCGATCCATTAGATTAACAATACGAACTACCCAAAATAATTGAAACTGCATATGCAGAATTATGCAGAGACAGATTGGGTGGGAAAGCTTTAAAACCACAACTGATGGGCAGTCCTGAAAAGGACACTTCTAAGCAGACACCTGTTTCTTCTTCTTCTAAAAAGAAGTGGGAAAATAAAAAACAATCAAACTATGCAGAAAAGAGATCTCAATCCCAAGGTAGATCTACTCCACAGGAGCCCTCTGATAAGACATATAATCTCAGGAAAAGGGATAACAATAGGAAACCTGACATGTATCAGGATACGGAAACACATTCCTCTTGTTTCTTTCAGGGCTCGATGAAAACTTCAGAGGGAGAAGCATGGTCAGAAGACAGAGAAGAGTGTACAAATTCCCGATAGAAGCAGCACGCTCAAGACTATACGTCCATAAATGAAGACAAGCCAAAATCAAAACTTTAATTTAAGAAAAAGAAAGCTGAAGGTCTGAAGATCAGACATACCCAGTACACTGAGGACGCCACTTCTGCTTGGGAAATGGGCTGTGACGATGCTAGACAGTTTGGCAGAAGTAACAATAGCTTGCCAGAACTTGAAGGATTTCTGATGACAGCGGACTTCATTGAATACATTGCGGTGGAAACACCTGACAAAAGGGTGAACGTCCCACATAAGTTACAAAAGATAGCACTCCAGATGGAAGGGGATGAGTCCAGTAAAAACGTTAAGGGTCTCTTTTGGGAAAATTTGTCATCTGGTTATGACATACTATTAGCAGAACAAGATTGGCCACCAGCATTCGTTATGGAGTGCCCTAAGAGGAAAAAAGAAATATTTCCAGCATTCTCCCACCTCGTTCCCATACTTCTTAAAAATGCATAGGCACAGGAGTAGGCAAAAGCCCTAGCTCCAGCATTATATAAATCATGTAGGGTGGGATGAGGAGTCAACCCACCATGTGAGTCCGTTAAAAGTTTCACCACATGCTCAGAGGCAATACCTTATAAAGCAAGAGGCTAAAAAACAGGTAAGGGAGATCTTAGATCAACTTGAATATCAGGGGTGCACCTCAATAATGAAAAATCCTTTTTTTCATATCAAAACCAGATAATTCATATTGTCTAGTTTTAGATTGCAGACATTTAAACACTTGCACAAAGACATTCGCTGTCAAAAATGCACATAGTGCCGCATTAATGAACAACATTGTGCAGAAAAAATACAAAACAACACAATATCTAAAATGGTTGGTTTTTCTGCCAAAATATAGCACCTGAAAGCAGGTATTTGACCACATTCTCAGTGTTAGGGTCCCAGTTACAATTTTGTCGACTCCCCAAGGGGTATAAGAACAGCCCAGGGTTATTCTCAGGAAGAGTAACTGAGTTACTCCAAAACTTTGATTAGGAAGCATTGTCCTATGTGGATGATATCTATCTAATAGACAATGACTTAATGAGGCACTTGACCAGGGTGAGCATCATTATTATGGGATTCACCTCTAAGGGCTACAAATTAAACTTTAAAAATCAAAAATAGCCCACCTCAGTTTCCCGTTTCTAGGATACAAGCTTTCAAGTGAAGGGAAAAGCCTGGCAGCTAACTTTTTAGAAACGTGTGCGCAGCTCTAATTTCGGCAGAACATACATTTTGGATTACGCAGAAAGAGTAAAACCTTACTACGACTTAATAAAACATGACTTTTGAGTCAAACATTCCAATATCCTACGTTCATTACAAGAAGACATGATTGCTTCCAAACACTTACAGACCCCTAAATGTAAGCAACTTGGTGAACCGCTTTATAGCGGGTTGATGCGGGTACACTTAACCGTCAATGAAGGCGAAACAGTACCAATTGCATACAAATCAAACATGCACACAAACACAGAAATGCGTTTCAATTGAACTGAGAAAATACTGACAGCAGTTCAGACTGCTGTAGCAAGAAAAAGAGCACTGGCTCAGGGGAAACCCATAATTGTCATAACCCTGGTACCGGCTTTAGAAGCTGTAACAAAGGCTAGCATTCCAAATGCAAAAGATTTATATCCGAGATTGATACAATGGGCTAATTATATTACTGCAACAGATGTTAAATACAGATTTGATTGAAGCCTGAAAACAAGAGCATTCCTGCAATACGAACAAGAATATCCTCTACCAAATGAACTCTTGCCTCTAGATCAGTAGGAATATATTATTTAAACTGACTTATCTGCTCAACCAGCCATAGGGAGAAAGCAACAATACAGCGCGGCATGTGCTATTGTTAAAGGTCACATGCAGAATGGAAAGTTCCATCCAAGTTGCACTAAATTGCAATCTCTAGGAGACTGCACAGCTCAATTGGCAGAACTAAAAGCACTTATATTGGCACTTGTAAATACGGCTCACGAATATCCCACACTAATTGTGTGTGATTCCTTTTGTTGTATACAGTCGTACAATGTGTACTTACATCATTGGGAACTAAACGGGTTTAAAGATGCGAAAGGTGGCACAATTAAGCATAAAATGCTATGGGAACAGGTAGTAGAGTTGGAAAAAGAACTACCACGGGTTCGGATCGCTGACATAATATCGATGAGCAAAATATAGAATGGACAGAATATCAAAAGCCAAAATATTGAAGTACAAAATATTGTCTCCCTATCTACAAACAGGTAAGTACAAAAATATCGAAGACAACATTTTGTTTGTTGAATTATAGAATGTAAAAATATTGAATTTGTAAAAGATGTTAAAAGTTACATTAATTTAATTAAACAATCAATATAATTAATTAAAACATACTTAAAATTATTTTAAAAATGTTAAATTTAATAACTTATATAAGTAATCTCTAAAAAAAAATTACATCACTGTTGGATAGCGGGAGGGTGAAAAATACTATTCCCACTCCAGTGAGTGTCAGTAGGGAAAGTATTGGATAGCGTAGGGATAAAAATTACTATTCCCACTCCAGTGAGTGCAATAGTAGGGAAAGCGTTGGATAGTGTAGGGGTAAAAATTACTATTCCTACTCCAGTGAGTGCAATAGGGAAAGCGTTGGATAGCGTAGGGGTAAAATTACTATTGCCATTTCAGTGAGTGTAATAGTGGGGAAAGCGTTGGGTAGCAGGAGGGTAAAAATTACTATTCCCACTCCAGAGAGTGCAACAGTAGGGAAAGTGGTGGATAGCGTAGGGGTAACAATTACTATTCCCAATACAGTGAGTGTAATAGTAGGGAAAGTAATGATTTAATATTTAAAGAAAAATAAAGTAATTATCAATACCAATAAATAATATATTACAACTAATGACCAAGTACAAATTATTTAATAATTAATGACTTGAAAATAACAAACAATATTATTTAATACAAATTAACTACCTATTAATAATTAATTAACATCTAACTAATTTTCAATACCAAAAATGTAATCAGTAATAAAAAAAGCAAATAATTAATTAAGCAACAATAAATTAATTATCAATATATAAAAATAATCTCAATAATGAATTAGTTAGAATTAAATTACTTCTGACCCTATTCCCCTATAAAACTACAACCCACTCCAAATATTAAATGTATACAATTAACATAATTATCAATTAATCAATTAATAAAAATAATTACCAATTATTTAAAATTAATTACCAATAATTAACAATAAGTTATTTATCAATACCAATACAAACATTTACTTAATTGCAATTTAATTACTCCCCACCCTATTCCCCTATAAACCCACAACTCGCTCCAAATAATAAATTAATAAAATTAACATAATTATCAATTAATCAATTAATAATAATCAATTACCAATTAATAAAAATCAATTGCCAATTCATAATTAATGAGTAATACATTAAATATTAATACCAATACATAAAAATACATATTTCCACCCTATTCCCCTATAAACTCACAACCTGCTATAGAACTAAAATGCTAAATTAAATTCAAAATAATTAAAAATTCCTAAATATTCATATTTAATTTAAGAAAATTAAATTACTTCCCACCCTAATCCTCTATAAACCCACAACCCACTATGGAAGTAAAATACACAAAAAGTATTTTACATACCTTTCTTAACTTAAAAAATTAATTAAACATACACTACAAAAATAATATACACTTTTAACACATATACTAACATACAAAACCCTTATTTTTTTCGATATTTTAAAAAATGTAATATATTTTACTACTTAAATTATGTACTTCGATATTTTTACTGTCGATATTACTTACCTGCATGTCGATATTATTAACCACTATATTATGTCCATTCGATAGTATGCCTATTTTATATTTTAGACTCGATATCTGTCCATTCTATATTTTTTTTCTCAATATTATGTTACCCATGGGCTCACGTGATACACACACTGAGTCATCAGCGTGATGGCGTTCAAGTTGAAGGGAACTCATTGGCTGATGAAGCTGCAAAGGCGGCTGTACACATGGCTTCTGTAGCTGTAATCACTTGTTCTAAAATGAGAATAGACGGTGATATTATGGTGGCTGTCAATGCTTCTTGCAAAGGCAGCTCAGCAGTACCTGAATAACTTCCACTCAAGTACTCCTACAAGTTAGATGCACAAAACATTCCATATGCTCAGGTTCCTGGAGTGGGGGATAAAGTAATACTAAATATGGATCGTAGGCAAGGTTTAATACTAGCAGCACACAGGGGTTTGGGCTCTGTGCACACAGGCATTACAGAACCTATTTCTTCATTGCAACAGCGATATAGGTGGCCAGGACTAACCAAACTAAAGACTACGTCTTGAAATGTGACATCTGCAAGCATATGAAGGGGTCCACCATAAATGCCCGGCACAGACACCATTGGTAAAATCAGACAAACCACTCGCATTTGTGTATTTGGATCACTGTGGCCCCTTACAATCTGACAAGGCTAAAACATATATATTATGGTTGCAGTGGATTCATGCTCCAGATTCCTATGCATTTGACCTCAGCACTCGGCTGACGATTATAAAAGGTTTGCGAGTCTTAATAGGGACATACGCAGTTGGCACGTTACATTCCTACCGTGGCCCGACGTTTAGCTCTCGGGCTTAAAAAGAGGCCATGGAAAGTATGGGCGTAGCATTGTGGTACTCCTCTCCATACCATCCTGAGGGACATTTGGTTGTGGAGAGGAAAAACCTGGACTTAAAGCAATCTTTAAAAGCTAGAGTATTAGGCAAGGGCGGTAGATGGGTCAATCACTCATATAGGGTACAGAGAGCACTTAACAACCAGCCAAGAAATTCTCTAGAGGGTGTCACTCAATATGAGTTCCTATTTGGGATGAGAATGTTGATACCTGATCCTGATTGTGAAGGTGCAGTGGCGGATAAGAAACCATTTGATATCCATGATCCTTTGACTGTTTTACAGGATCTAAATTAATCCAATGAAAGACAAAGTAACACCTTTCAAAACAGACCACCGCTGAGCAGGGCCGGACTGGGAACCGAAACCGGCCCTGGTAAAGTGCTGGGGGGGGGGGGTTGGGGGTGCGACCGCACTCATTGCCAGGGCCGGTTTTCGGCCGTTTTTGTTACAGGGCCGTTTTTGCAGCTGCAAAAAACGTCCCTGTAACAAAAACGGCCCCCTGGGGCCCAAACCGGCCCCCACCCATGCGGCCGACCGGGGGATTGCCCGGTGCCCGCAACGGCCAGTCCGGGCCTGCCGCTGAGGAAGTCAAGCCAGTAACGGCTAGACCTGTCTGGATCCCAAAAGTCGGGGAACTGGTCAGACAAAAAATAGCGGACAAAAAAGAATTTGGACCATTAAACAGAACAGTTGTACCTGTCCTAGCAGTACAAGGAACAAGAATTGTACTTCTGCCGCCTCCTGCTGGGAAAAAGGAGAAAAGATTTGTCTCAATTGACTTAATAAAACCACACTATGTGGCCGATGCTAACAGTAGGCCTCGTGGACTCCACAGTAGCAGATGCCCTCCTCTCTCTACAATTCAAGAAGTTCCAACAGCAAGACTCATCACATTTGAAAAGCCAACTGTATGGAATGATGGACAATGCAACAATGCTATGGAACTCGTTCCTCTTGAACACACACCTCAAAATCAAATGCAAAGCAACACCCAAGTTGCAATTAGACCAAATACAGATGTCTATATTTAACATGCCTTGACGAGAGCAAAATAGAATTTCAAGAAATCTTGATGCAATTCCTACAATTGATCGAACTGCTTCTGGCTACTTCATGAACTTTGATACGTTTTCTTTGGATCCAAGTGAACCAGAAACGATGGCAGCCAAACAACCATACAAGCTATAAATAAGGAACTTTCTTCGCTTTCTTTAATAGACATACCTGGTTTCACCTTGGGTAGAACTCTGGGTAATGACTAGGATACTGTTTTTTCTTTTCTGGCTAGGCCTAATAATAACTTTTAGCATGTTTATTAATGGAAGATACCTCCTGCAAAGTTCTACAGCCCAAAAGGTCAACTTGATTTTAAAGCCACATCAATCATCACAACGTGAACAAAGAGACTTGTCATCAGTGAACATTACAGCAATTCCTATATTGGACGGTATAGTATGGGACAAGGTTGATTTCGATATATTCGGCCCGACTGAACTTATAAAAATTCCTAATTAATTTAAAATTTCATTAAGTGATATCATTAACTCCAGTACTTTTTCTGATGAAGGGGACTCTGAAAATGTTAATAACATGTTGTCTCATTTAGAAAGAAGTGCAACATTTCCTAATACTAAAATGTTAGAAGATAATTCAGACTATGACGCATTGCACTGTTACCAACATTATGGTTATCCTTTCCTGCACAAATCTATTTCACTTAGAAATGTTTTTGAATACCATCAGTAGGAGCATTGCCCCGCACCACCAAAGAATAGTTTGCATACCTTTGCACAGACATTTTTATACTTTTCAGAGTTTAACACCACAGACCCAACCTCATATTATTATAAGGATACACCACAATCTGCACTGAAAATTATGCTGACTAACACCAAACAGATTTACTCTGATTCTTTAATTCCCAACTGTCTGAACAGGGATTTGATCTATGGAAGGACACAATAGACTTAAAATCGGTTTAGGGATCTAGGAACTGGAAAGTCCAGGGAACAGAAGCGCTATTTAGAGCATGCCTCATTCCACAGCAGATGATACTTCTAAACAAAACTGTGCAACAGACATCCTGTCTTGGATTAGCCAAGATAAAATACATAACTGCACCTCGGTTTCCAACACCATCACAGGGGAGGGAAAATTCAACTACAAAGGAAGGGGCAACAGTGGATGACACGTTAAAAAACAATAGCTCAGACCCAAATTGGAAAGAATGGGTGGTATGGCCCCTGGACACAATTGTGAACAATAACAGTCCTAGGCCACTAAAGGGCGATATTAACATCTCAAGCCCTATATGTGTAAGTACATTTGATATATATTGAGAACCAGTGTACGACACATTTAGATTAAAAGTTCCATTTTAGTAATATATGTTCATATAACAGTTGAAAATTCTAACAAACACATATCACTAAAACAACAATAGTGCATCATGATAGACGCTTGGTAATTACAAAATGTTATACATAACTAGTGTTAACATTTGACAAACAAAAAATATCAATATTTTTATATGACACAACAAACATAGATCAAAAATAATTATGTGAATATAAAAGAGTGGCTGTAGTAATGAAAAGATCTTGGTTTTCTCTATGCGCGTTTCAGCCTGCAAGGCGCCTGGATCAGGATTGCTACTTTAGTTCCTAGACATACATAGACAACAAAAACAAAAACAATATATATATATATACTCTTTCTTCTTCTTTTTTCCTTGTTTTGTGGGATTCAACAGAATTCTTTATTTATAAGATGTGAGGGGGGTTCTATTGTTTATACCGCCAACTTTTTTGCTCATTAGAGAACAACAGAGAGTGCAAGGTATTTACCACGAATCTGTTTCCTCCTGTTATGAATTGTTGTATTTGGCCTATTTGAGCACTATGCTCTAATTGTTTTCAATATTCACGATTATTGGATATTGTTTGTGGTCATTTCATCACATTATTTTGATTGCTTATCTACATTGTTATTTTACCCTCGCGACCTGTTTCTTTAGGCGCTTGGGCTTTTATTTACGATTTAAATCACCGCCTACTCCTGACACGTCATGTGACCAAGCCCCGTTCGCGGGGCGAAACGCGTCATGGAGGGCACTTGCTCTGCACTTACTGCTCAATAAATGCACTGCTGAAAACATATTTTTGGTGCTGGCTGATCATCCATCTTTCAACTGGACTGATTGCTTCGGAGGTCTGCACCCGTTTGAACTGCGTCCAGAGCAGTTGGGAGCCTGTTTTCTATTCGTATACCTGGAGTGGATTGCTTCTGGCTTTCGTGGACCCGCCCTTTGTTTGTGAGGCACGGCGTTCGGCAATCCGACTGCGCCATCGGCGTTTGGGACTTATACTGTTTCAGTATTCTTTCCGTGCCCCCCGCAACTCAATCGACTGAGGCAGTGACTGGCGTACTTCTGGTAACCGGACCCGGCGAGGAGCTTTGCAGCCAGGGAGGTCGGTTGACTTTCCTCGGTGTTTGGAGGCGGAAGCCGGTATGGGACCATTGGTGCGCTTATTTGCCTGTTAATTTTCTTTGAGTCTAGCGGGTTTCTGGGCTTGTTCTCCTCTAATCAAAGCCAGCCAGCAGTGAAGCGGTTGATTGTACAAGCCACTGATATTCTTTGCAGAACATGTTTTCCACTGAGGCGCTAAGGAGTAGGGAGTCTGCAGCGGAGGCTCTTAATGGAAACCTGCCAACTACTTCAATAGAAACCACTCATGACAATCGTACTACCAGTAGCAACAGTAGTACAAAGGACCTTTTAAAAACTCTGGAAAAGCTACTTCGAAGTGAGTTATCGAAGTGGTGGGAGAAAAAATCTTTGGAAAAGTTCATTGAGGCTAACCGTGTCCCTCGGGGTTTAAGGATAATGATTGTTCCTACCTATGAAAACCCGGACCCCAAAATGTTACAGGAGTGGGCGAAAACAACTTACAATCATCTAGAAATATGTTACAGATTCTAGTAAAATACGCCCACACTGATAGGGAAGCGCTACTGATTGAAATTGATAAAATAAATGCTCTGTTGGAAGCGACTGGTGAAACTGATTTGATAGCTAACACCAGAAAAGAAATTGATCAAAGTTTGGCGAAATTGGAACAAACTATTCAAGAGCGCAAAATACACAAGTTTGCTAGAGACAAACAGGATTATGCTACAGGACGCATTTTTACATTTTCCCGCAAGTATGATTCTTACAAAAGAAAGGCAATGTCTCTTCAACAGCAACCAAGTGCTTCTTACAGTTCCAATGCGCAAGCCAATACTGCTGGTGTAACTAATGAAGATAACTTATCAGTGGCCTCCTTCACAGGCTCTGAGGACAGTACACCTTCTACAGATGCAGGGTCCTCTGATTTGACAACTTTCTCAGTAGTTGATGAACTTAATTTTGTAAGCGAGGACCGGAGGTACTCCCTGCGCTCACGGAACAATCCTCCACAAGCAGGCAAACCAGCAGCCAAAAACGTCGGCGCAGGAAACGAGCTGCCAAAAAGAGGTGGAGGGAGGGGCAGAACGTGCAGAAATTGGAACAAATAACTCAGACACAAGACAACACAGTTATCAATTCGACTGACTTTGTACTGTCCAAAGCAGAAGAGCAACTTTTATCCTTAGGCTTGTCCTATTGTCCACCGAACAATTTCTCCTATGTCCAGGCACGGATTGATGTATTTAAATTTATTAGGAAAATCAAACTTCAAAAATATTTCCTATTACATCCTGCAAAACCTGACAAGGGCCTAGGACAGACTACTCCATCAACGGATGAAACTCTTTCAGTAAGGAATCTACAGGGGTTACAAACCCTCATTTCCTTAGCAAATGAGGACAGTTCACAGAATGAACCTACAGTCAGCCAGATTGTTACAGTCAACCGTTCACCATCTACAGCATTTCGAGGAAAGTCTACATTCATGCCATTAATGCCTAAAGATGCTGTTGATGTCTTCAGTGACAGAGTCATTACTGAACTTAAGACTTTGAATAGGACGTTACTGGGAAAGAAGAAACAGTGTGATTTTAACAACTTACAGTATACTAAGCTTGTTAAAAAGATCCAAGGTATCAATCAGATAGTTGTGAAAAGTGCGGACAAAGGGGGGAACACTGTTCTCTGGGCTAAAAGTGACTATGTTACAGAGGCAACCCGCCAACTTAATGATCCCCTTTGCTATTCTAAAACCACCAAATTTACTATGCTGAACAGTCATGACAAAACCAGAAAAGATATCAATGCCTGGTTTAAATGTGGTTTATTGACTAAAGAGGAATCTAAGTTCTTGAATGTTTTGCACCCTATCACACCTTTGTTTTATTTGTTACCTAAAATCCACAAATGCACTACCCCAGTCTCAGGTCATCCTATCATTTCAGCACAGGGTAGCATGAATGAGAATATTTCAAAATATGTTGACTTTATTCTTCAGCCTCATATGATTTCCCTCCCTTCTTTTCTTAAAGATACCACTGATTTTCTGGGGAAGATTAATTGTATCACTTGGGGTCCTGATTTATGTTTCCTGGTGATGGATATTGAAGCACTTTATACCAGTATCAACCATCTCCAGGGTCTGGAAGCTGTTCAGTTTTTTCTTGATTCCCGGGAGGCAACTATGCGGGACCACAATCGGATGTTGTTAGACATGATTCGTATTTGCCTCTTTAATAACTATTTCCAGTTTGGCAAGGAATTCTACCATCAAGAACGCGGGGTGGCAATGGGTTCATGCTTCTCCCCCAGCTATTCATGCTTGCATGTTGGCTGGTGGGAGGAGCATGTGCTTGGCGTCACCCACACTCATTGGCTCCCTCACTTATTAGCCTACTGGAGATTCATAGACGATATTTTTATCGCCTGGAAAGGATCCCAAACTCTGGCAGCTGACTTCGTCAATGAAATCAATGTGAATGACAAAAATCTTAAATTCACTGCCACTATTTCAGCTACTTCTGCTGAATTTTTGGATGTGTTGATTTACATTGACAATAACACAATACAATCTAAACTTTTCAGGAAAAGCACTGCGGGCAATTCCATCTTGCATGCCCACAGTGCTCACCCCCCTCACACGATCAATAGCATACCTCTAGGGGAATTCATCAGAATTAAACGCATATGTAGCGATCCAGTTGTCACTCAACAATGTCTAGCAGAATCTAGAGATAGATTCCTTCGAAGGGGCTACAAAAGAGCGGTACTTGACAGAGCTCTTAATACAGTATCAGCACGCACACGTGAGACATTGCTGACCCCCAAGATTAAACTAGACACTGATGTTACCAGTGGAACAACAGCAAGATTTATCACTACATTTTGCGCTCAAAGCTCCAGACTTAGCCAAATCATCAGATCTGAATGGCCGATTGTATTGACAGATGTAATTCTAGCCCCTATTTTGCCGAAATCTCCAGCTATCACCTTTAGGAGAGCTCCCTCTATGAAAGATTCCCTTGACCGTACACAGCCAGAAATCCAATCTAAGACCAATTGGCTTAACAAACCTGGCTTTTACAGATGTACCTTGTGCCGTGCCTGCACTTTTGCAGTCAATGGCACCCACTATACATCTGCATTTAGTGACCGGGTCATACCAATCAGGGAACATTTAACATGTCGCAGTGATTTTGTGGTTTATAAATTGACCTGCACTTGTTCACTGTCATACATTGGGAGCACTAAGTTGCAAGCACACCAACGTATTCTGCAACACATACGGGCCATAGTCAACTCGGACATGAACTACCTTGTCGCGCGCCATTTTAAAGCAGTGCACAACAAGAAATTAAAAGACCTTCAATATACTCTGTTGTGCTCTGTGGCTAATCCAGAGAGGCTTTTTTCATCATTTTGCTCGACACCAGATCCCCCAATGGTCTCAATGCTTTTGATGAATTACATCATTACCTGTGAAACTAGTGGTTTTTCCAGAATTGTCATCCTTAATGAACTTTTGTCATTCTTAAAAGTGTGTGTTTCTTTTGTTATATGTCCAATGGTTTTCTATGATGCCTTTCTTCTGATTCATGAATTTTGTGAATGGGAAGAGGTACTGTTGATTCATGGTGATCCAGAGTCCATATAATGATGATTATTTCAGATACTAACTTGATGAATTTACAGCTGATGTATACCTATGATATCTGAAATGTTTTTGGTAGTTTTCTTAATATGAGTTCTCTGCTGCTAGTTCGATTCCATATATTTAACATCTGAAACTTTTTCTGGTCTAATAATTTGTATTTGTATATATTAGCAATCTTGTGATGTCCACTTCATTTCTTAGGCCATTTTTCCACAAGGGAAAACTCAATGTGCACTTGCATATGACTCTTTCTTTTTCTTTTTTCCTTGTTTTGTGGGATTCAACAGAATTCTTTATTTATAAGATGTGAGGGGGGTTCTATTGTTTATACCGCCAACTTTTTTGCTCATTAGAGAACAACAGAGGGTGCAAGGTATTTACCATGAATCTGTTTCCTCCTGTTATGAATTGTTGTATTTGGCCTATTTGAGCACTATGCTCTAATTGTTTTCAATATTCACGATTATTGGATATTGTTTGTGGTCATTTCATCACATTATTTTGATTGCTTATCTACATTGTTATTTTACCCTCGCGACCTGTTTCTTTAGGCGCTTGGGCTTTTATTTACGATTTAAATCACCGCCTACTCCTGACGCGTCATGTGACCAAGCCCCGTTCGCGGGGCGAAACGCGTCATGGAGGGCACTTGCTCTGCACTTACTGCTCAATAAATGCACTGCTGAAAACATATTTTTGGTGCTGGCTGATAATTCATCTTTCAACTGGAGTGATTGCTTCGGAGGTCTGCGCCCGTTTGAACTGCGTCCAGAGCAGTTGGGAGCCTGTTTTATATATATATATATATATATATATATATATATATATATATATATATATATATATATATATACATATCACACAGTGTACACTGAGTCTCTTGATATAGCTAAAAACATTAGCAGAAGCTAAATATGTGGAACATAGTTTACACTCCGTGTGTGAAGCCACAGTTGGCATCAACAAGACATTTTAAGAATACAGAAAGAAAAGTGGAGGTCAACTAGTTATACCTCTTAGGGGTCAATTCCGATTCGGGAAAAACCGCTCCAAATAGCCGTTCGGAGCGTTTTTCCCGTACAAATCGTACCCTGCAACGTCCCCCGTACGTATGACGAAGTACGATTCGTACCAGGAGCCGTACTCTGTACGAGTCGTACAAGACACTGTACGACTCTAATCTCCGTACGATTCTCCCTTGGAACCCGCTGTACGCGACATCTGTATAGTTCGTGGCTGGTTTTTACGACCCAGCAAGTACGATACGTGTCGGGTATGCACCGTACGACCCTTTTTCTACGGGAGCTGAAAACAGCCGTAAAATCAGAGTTCGTGCCCTAACAGGTATGGAACGGCCCCCCCGGGTACGGTGCGCACCCCCCATGATCGCAGGGGTACGCACCGTACCCCTGCGATCATGGGGTGTACGAGCCGTACCCCCATTGTACGATCGGTGTACGAGCCGTACCCCATGTACGATCGGTGTACGAGCCGTACCCCCATTGTACGATCGGTGTACGAGCCGCACCCCATGTACGATTGGTGTATGAGCCGTACCCCATGTACAATGGGGGTACTGCTCGTACACTGATCGTACATGGGGAACGGCTCGTACACCAATCGTACAGTGGGGGTATGGCTCGTACACCGATCGTACATGGGGTACGGCTCGTACACCGATCGTACAATGGGGGTACGGCTCGTACACCGATCATACATGGGGGACGGCTCCTACACCGATCGTACAATGGGGGTACGGCTCGTACACCGATCGTACATGGGGTACGGCTCGTACACCTATCGTACAATGGGGGTACAGCTCGTACACTGATCGTACACCAATCGTACAATAGGGGTACGGCTCGTACCCCTGCAATCATGGGGTGTACGGACCGTACGGCGTGTATGTGTTTGTGTGCTTTTCCGTACGACTCGCCCTTACCTGACGTGGACCGTACGAATTGCGTCCTCATACCCCGGTTCGGATCGTACTCATCGGGTGGTACGGCATGTGTACGAGTCGTACGGTATGTGTACGAGTCGTACGGTTCACGGTTTCAGCCTTGCAATACGTACGGATCGCGACGATTCGGACGGATTCACGGAATACGGATCGTACATCGCGACTCGGACGGACGGGTACAATTCATACGGAGAGGGCTCCGGATACAAATCGTACGGACGTTTTTTTCCCGAATCAGAATCGACCCCTTAGTCTTCAGAAAAGCAAGGAAACCCATGTGCCAGAATCAATGGATGAACAGTCAATCACATAGAATGCACCTAAGTACATTGAAACCTAGAAAGTCAAATAATGACAGGGAACAAAAGAAAGCCAAAGATAAACAAAGAAAAGCCATATTCGTGTGCTTTCCTACTGAAAAATGTGATGACAGGTAAATCCAAAATTAACTGAAATACAGGCAACAATTTCCCAAATACTTCACCCAAGGATATGCGGCAAAGGGAAACTAGATGTAGAGACTAATTCTCTAGGACAGAAAAAGGGATAAATGAAACCTATTTAGTTAGGAAACACAGTGGAAACTAGTCTAGTGTATCAGTAGACTCACTGGCAGGGTTACCTTAAACAATAAATCTGATGCACGAAAATCTGGGTAACCACAGTCTGTTCCAGGATACTGTAAGGCCTGATATGTCTACTAGTATAACAAAGAAGAGATGCAAAGCTTCATCAGCGCTAATTAGGTGAAACAGGTGGATACTCAACTTTGTCTACAGTAAATATAGTCACTGAAGTCCAGACGTGATATATGTCCAAAGGATCACTGACAAAATATCGACCTACAAAATATCGACCTACAGGAATATCGATACACAAATATCGAAGGCAAGAATATCGACATCCTATCAACAACATGGTAAGTACAAAAATATTGAAAATAAAATATAGATGTAAAAAATATCGATGTTAAAAATATCGTTTTTTTCATGTAAAAATATAAATGTAAAATAAAGTAAATAACACTAATAAATAAAATCAACATAGTTAAAAATATCTAATAATGTTTGAAATTAATAAATAATACATATATAATAATAATACATTAATTAAACATATACAGAAAATATATAATATATATGTACCTAACAATAAGTTGTAATAATTATTTTAATAATTTATAAATTAATAAAAAATATTATAAATTACAAATACATTCACAAACATAAAACAAAAGCATAAATTAAATGTAAAGAATTAAAAAAATTAAATATACTTGTAATACTTTTAAAATTAATTATATAAAACGTTGGATAGCGTAAGGGTAAAAATTACTATTCCAACTCCAAAAGTGCAACAGTAGGGAAAGCGTTGGATAGCGTAGGGGTAAAAATTACTATTCCCACTCCAGAGAATGCAATAGTAGGAAAAGCGTTGATTAGCGTAAAGGTAAAAATTACTATTCCAACTCCAGAGAGTGCAACAGTAGGAAAAGCGTTGGATAGCGTAGGGGTAAAAATTACTATTCTAACTCCAGAGAGTGCAACAGTAGGGAAAATGTTGGATAGCGTAGAGATAAAAATTATTATTCCCACTCCAGAGAATGCAACAGTAAGGAAAGTGTTGGATAGTGTAGGGGTAAAAATTACTATTCCCACTCCAGAGAGTGCAACAGTAAGGAAAGCATTGGATAGCGTAGGGGTAAAAATTACTATTCCCACTCCAGAGAGTGCAACAGTAGGGAAAGTGTTGGATAGCGTAGGGGTAAAAATTACTATTCCCACTCCAGAGATTGCAACAGTAGGGAAAATATTGGATAGCGTAGGGGTAAAAATTACTATTCCCACTCCATAGAGTGCAACAGTAGGGAAAGCGTTGGATAGCGTAGGGGTAAAAATTACTATTCCCACTCCAGAGAATGCAACAGTAGGGAAAGCGTTGATTAGTGTAGAGGTAAAAATTACTATTCCCACTCCAGAGAATGCAACAGTAGGGAAAGCGTTGGATAGCGTAGGGGTAACAATTACTATTCCCACTCCAGAGAGTGCAACAGTAGGGAAAGCGTTGGATAGCATAGGGGTAAAAATTACTATTCCCACTCCAGAGAGTGCAACAGTAAGGAAAGCGTTGGATAGCGTAGGGGTAAAAATAACTATTCCCACTTCAAAGAGTCCAACAGTAGGGAAAGCGTTGAATAGCGTAGGGGTAAAAATTACTATTCCCACTCCAGAGAGTGCAACAGTAGGTAAAACATTGGATAGCGTAGGAGTAAAAATTACTATTCCCACTCCAAAGAGTGCAACAGTAGGGAAAGCATTGGATAGTGTAGAAATTAAATATGACATACTTATAAATAATTGTCGTAAATAAAATAATATTTTTTTTTATTTTTAAATAACTACATAATTTGCAAATCCCCATTGATAATTGCTAAAAACATAATTACAATTAAATAATTAATTAACAATAAATTAACAATAAATGCCAATAAATATTAATTAATAAATATAAATAACCAAATAATATTGAACACTAAAATATTTTTCTTAACAAAAAACATATTAATTATTAAAAATTGATTAACAATTAAAAAATAGTAAACAGTAAATTTATTTTTGAAAAAAAAGTATTTTTTTATAAAAAATGATTTACCAATTAATAAAATAAAAATTATTATTTACCAATTTCAAAAAATGAATTGCCAATTAAAAAAATTATTTGGCAATTAAAAATTGTACTTACCAATTACAAACCTTAATTACAAATAATAAAATTAATTACCAATTAAAATAATTAATTACCAAGTAATAATTATTTAGAAATAAAATAATTATCAATACCAATCAAAAAAAAATAATTACTTAATTACAATTAAATTAGTTCCCACCATATTCCCCTATAGACCAACAACCCGCTACAGAACTTAAACGCAAAAATGAATTACAATTAATTTACAATTACTAAAAATGTATAATTAATTTAATATAATTAAATTACTTCCCACCCTATTCCCCTATGAACCCAAAACCCGCTCTAGTACTAAAACATAAAATTAAAAATAATTTTTTAAATATATAATAAATAGTACACATATAATTTAAACCAAATAATATACTTAACAAAAACATATAACACATACATATAAAATACATAATAAAATGCATAGCAACAAACAAATATCGATATTAGTAACATCAAAATTAGTGACATCGATATAAATGATATCGATATTACTAACTTCGATATTACTTACCTCGATATATAAAAAATTTGATATTACTTACCTTAGGGTCGATATTCAGTCCAATGATATTCTTGACCTCCATATTCTTCACCTTCGATATTCACAACTCGATATTACTGTAGGTCAATTTTAGGGAATCGATATTTTGACTGTGCACCATGTCCAAATTTTATAGGTGGAGTACTTGATGCCAAGTGACCCAACGATCAGGATTTCAGTGATTAAAGATAGTGATATGAATGTCTGGAAAAGAATACATATAACTTTTAACAAAACCAGAGAAGATGGACATGAAAAGGCTAGGACTAGAATATCGCTGATTCAGACTTTAAAGTACCTTTAGTTTAGTGAGAGTATGCCAACTTGCAGGGTACGATAAATAGTCTCATGCTGAAACCATTCATGAATAGATACTGCGAGGTTTACAATGCTCTCACTGTTAAAGTGAAAAAAAGAAATAGGTTCCAAATAAATACCAATGGAATGGATAAGCTGACGTCTATAGTACCTTTGGGCACAAGAGCTACATTGCCATTAAAAAGCGCGTCCTCAAATTTACCAAAAGGCACAACAAATATGTGTGGGATCATAATACCACCAAATATTTGGGATTACAATAAATACAAAAAAACTCCTACTCTTAAAAAGGACACCCTTTATGGCCCAGAGACTGCATATACGCACTCACCTGACAGTTTCACTGTGATCCGCTCCCCAGTGTATTTACAGAAAAATAGAATGCTACGGGATGGCATTTTTACGCTGTACAGAAGCCACAAAGTAACGTGATTATGTGAGCTGCGTAAACGTGTACACAAAGCTTCACTGGCGCATACTTCGTCACAGAAAATAGACAGCATGGGAGAGGGGAGAGCACGCGTCTGAACTGATGACTAGACCGCTACCTCCAAGATTAAAGAAGTGATGAATGAGGCGCGAGTCTTTCTTTTCAAAAGCGGCTAGCTAGTGCCACCTGAAATTGAAGACCCCAAGCAGAAGGAATAGGGGTCTGAAACTTCTACAATTTATGGAATAATAACCAGACAATGAGCAGAAAACTATCTAATACAGAAACCATTAAAAAGAATACGAAGGAAAAAGTGGAGAAATACATAATGAAATGTTCACATAATTTATATGAAATACAGAGCATGTGAACATAATAAAAGTACGGTCTGACATAAGCAGTTACATAGTTGTCCTATCAGTATCCTGCCTGATAGTGGTGGGACCCCATAAAAATCTGCTACATGGGATATCACATATAGATGATCATATTTCACAATCTGTAAACTAAGAATTATAAAGTATTGCGTTCTCCCATGGGATCTCACTGTTAAGTCCACGTTTATATGTATCAAGGGTAACATTTCAAAAAACCTCTCATTTTTTGCGAATTTCATTGGATTGAGTACCCAATACTGTATCTAATTTCTCAATTATGAACCATCGAATATCATTCAGGTATGTTTGTACTGCAAAAAGTGTTTGACTAGCAGGGCATTCACCTTTTTAGTGTGAACTGAGGAACGGTGTTCAGTTAGGCGAATGTTGAATGACCGGGATGTCTCTCCCACATAGCCTAAGTCTCTTAGACATAGGAGAAGATAAATTACATTCTTGGTCTCACAATTGGAAAACTTTTTGGGCCTGATGGTATAGCCATTATAATCCAATGTTTCTCCTTTGCCAGTTTAAATGCTTCGCACGGATCACTGTTTAAAATATGCCAATTTGAATTAAGTTCTATCATGTTATAGATCTGGATGCTGCAATCTTTGCGTGCAGGCTTTGTGTCTTACCGTTCTATAAACAGTACTTCTCTGATTTCTGAATATAATCTAACAGATAAACAGGTTGAAATGGCACAAAGGGGAGCTAAATATACAATGCTGCATACTGAAAAACTGGACCGACTACCATTTACAGTAGCGGAAGCTCCGTCTTATGAATGGCTTATCCTTGGCCACATAACTCTACCGGTCACCACATTTCAGTTTCAATATTGCCCGGAGCAAAGTCAGTGGGGCAAATATAAAAATTTGGGTAAAGATTACATTAAGGAATCCTGTGATTTACCATAAAGATTTTGATGCTGGATTGGGGATCGAGAAGTGTTTCTAAGTGGTATAAACTGAAAGAATGCTTTGAGCGGTTCTTCATGTGCCAGGACATATCATTGCATGGGGCTTGTAATGGGTTATTAGCAAACTTGTCCTGCCACATGAAAGGAGCTCCAGCTACCGTGATTAAACTGGTGTTCCAGCTGCTCTCGAATGAGAGTTACTTGATGCTGAATGATCAAGGTTGCTTTGTTATGCTTCTGGGCATTGCCTATCTGGTTAGTGTGAAGTCCAGGGTTACTTGCTGTATGCAAGTATTGTTTCCCTCTACAAACACAGTCAGGGAGGTGCCGTTATGGCCTTCGATGGATGTTTCTTTTATATGATTTGATACTTTGAGCAGACTGAAAGATCAGCTTTTACAGCAAACTGCACACTTAGGGGCCCATTATGATGTCGGGCGGATTGCCACCGCCGGCCTGGCAGAGGCAATCCGCCCGACATCCATGTCCTGATTCCCCCCGCCAGATTAGGAGGGCGGAGGGGACAGCAGCGGACGGAAAGACCGTCCGCCGCTTTACCGCCGCGGTCGCCTTGCGACAACGGTGGTAATAGATCAATATGGTGGCGGTGTCCAATGGACACCGCCAGCCATATTACAATGGCTATATGCAGAGGCCTTTTTGCGGCGGCAATGCCGCCATGGAAAGGCAGGCAGCAATTGCTGCGGGGGTCCCCTGCAGGGCCTCCAGGTGATGACAGAGGGGAAAGGGGACATGGGGGTTACCTATGGTACCCCCCCACATTTGCATATGCAAGGCGGCAGGCACCGCGCGGTGCCTGCCGCTTTGCATATGCAAATGCGCAAAAGCATTTTTAGCATTGTGGCGGGCGGTGCAGAGTGCACCGCCTGCCACAAAGCTTAAACTACAGGATATGCCCGCTACAGTGGCGGGCACATCCTAATTCCCCCCACGGGACCCCCGCCCTTATGGCGGGCGGTCCCGTTCTCCGATAGGGTGACGGGCGGTCGTCGGCACGTCATCCTAATGGGGCCCTTAACCTCTGCTCAAGAGACCTTTGATCTTCAAATCACAAGGACCTCGTCTGAGATACAGGCACTTATACGTGCAAACTGCCCTGTTCATTTTGCAGAAATGGTGGGTCGTATCTTTAATATGTCTGATACAAGTGGTATTGTACACCTATTTAAGACCATAGGGTCAGGATTTCTTAGCACCTTTTCGTCAACCCTCGGAGTTATTCCAAACATTATACACTCCGTATTTGGAAGCATTTTTGGAGGTCTACCTCTGATCCTGCTCTCAATAGCTGGAATCCTGATTGTGATTTACCTGCTACGCAATGGAGGGCCCAATCACCAACGAGATGGCAAAAGTGCTCCTGGAGCGGAAATACAGTGGAAGCATGGTACAGAATCTAGGCACACCTCGCCTATGGGAACTGAGTGCCTCTTGGTTCCTATCGTTTAGACCGGTCTGGATGGACTGCATCTTACCTGTTCTTCTGTTTTGCAGTGAAGAATGCGTGTTGGACCTCTGTCTGACACTTGCCACAGACACGCCTGCGGACTTGAATACCCTGCTGGAACCCTTGAGGTCTCATGCTCCACAATGTCCCCAGCGTATTCCTATACTGATGACCACATTCCTTGAGAATCCAGAGGTGCCTTTTACAACTGGAGTAAGCTTTAGCTCCACCGTTAGCACCACTAGCTCCCAGGTATCGACTACAGCACCGGCTGCCTCTACACCAATTGTTGGCAGTACTGAATATCATCTGTGCTCCAATGGCATACTTTGCAAGGTGTTACAAGAACCATCCCCTGAAGCAGCAAGCAGCAATGATGTTGCCTCTCCCAGGCAGGACATTTAATCTATAATTGGCACATCTTGTGCTAGGAAAGAATTCTGATTTGGACTCTTCTTTCTTCAAAACTTAACTAAATTTGGAACATTTTCTATAAATTGACACTTTTTCACGGAAAAGCATGGCCTTTTTGACTCTTGTAGATATTCAATTTATATAAACTAATTCAATTAGGACTGCGGCTTAATGGACAATTCGAACACACTTAATTCACAGAATTTATTTTGTAAACAGTATTTTAAACAATTTGAACGTTTTTAGAACATATTTTAAATGTCTCATTGAAAATTGTATGCGCTGACACCTGGTAAAATGAGTGGTTAACTTGCATATTATAATTATTGACTATTCGGAAAAGGAGTGCATGTTATGTTTCATATAGGAAGTCTAATGTAGGCCTAGGTAACATCATACCCTTTCACCTACATCACCTCCCCTACATTAAACAGCAACAAACATTTTAAGGATTCCATTCCTTTTATGGACTGACCCTTTTACCTAGTTCCAGGTCTTGGTGCAAAAGGAGGGTTTCTCTGAACAGTAGTGATCTATGACTTCATCTTCAGATAACACAGTATGAATGAATATTCATAAGGCTACTTGGAAACCAGGCAGGGGTTATTCACCACCTTCCTAAAATCTATGCACAAGGTTCACACGTCATCCTCATACCCAACAATGGCTAGCAAAAGAACAAGGGACAAAGGGACAAAGGGACTCTATATTCTTTTCTGTATAAATACAGCACCTCTTGCTAGCAGTAGTTGGAGGGAAACGAGACTTCCAGGCCAACACACTGACCAGAAACATTTAGGTTCCTGCATGCAGACGCCCCTTTCTGACAGTGGTCTGACATCCCTTGTGGGGTGTCCAACTCGAGGCCAAGAAGGGCTCCAACATTTCTCACACTTCAGGTAATGGGGTTCGTTTACATCCTAGAGGGATTCTTGGATTTCCACATACTTACATGGTAGGTACTCTTAGGTACATCTAGATAGGCATCTGGATTGACATTGTAGGAGTATGCGCACTTTTATCATGCATTTTATATTCATGTATTTATTCATGCTAATTGCAAGATAGTAGAACTGTACTATCCTTTTATATTCATAGTACTGCTAATCATATATCTCTGCTACTGTCTAATGGTTGTTGCAGCTCATATATTTTACACAAGAATAACAACTGTGCAATAAACTCTTATTGAAATGCCCAGACTGTTTATTCTGTGTAGCTCTGAGATAAACTAAACAAGCACGAGTGACTGAGCGAAAAGTAGTACATTGTTTCTACGATCCTGGGGGATCAGGGTTGTCAAGTTCTAAGGCTGACAGAAACTAATCTCTCCCTGATAAGATGAGACACTAGTGGCACTGTGAGCTAGCTTATATGCCAATAGGCTAACATTTTTGGTGGGGTGTACGGAACCAGTTTGTCACCAATTCCACAATTTATGTTATCCAAACGCACAGGTCCTGAATGGGTACTTTAGGAACTACACGACAAGACCTGAGCAAGGATCTTTTAGATAAAGAATGGGCATCTATACTAGCATTCCCCCAAAAAGTGTCCAGAAACACTAGATTTAAATATATACAGTATATAATTCTACATAGGGCTTATCTTACACCGCACCGCCTCAACCTCATGTATCCGGACGCACAAATCCCTTGCCCCCGGTGCCAGAAGAAAAATGCGGACATTTTGCATATGTTATGGGACAGCCCACGCTTGCGGGGATTCTGGCATGCAGTAGGGTATCTGGTACAGGAAATAACTGGGACTGCTGTTTGGACAACAGTGGAAAGTTGCGTAATAGGTTTACACAGCTGTACGAAAGGACATGAAAGTGCATTACAGATTCGCAGACATGGCAGTTCTCATAGCGAAACATGCCATTACGATGAGATGGAAATCAGCTTTCCCCCCTACTCTACCTACATGGCACGCAGAAATGACTCACTGGGGCGGGGGCTGAAATTGCTAGTATTAGCAGGGAAGAACTCAGTGGATTGCGTAAAATACTCATATCAATGGAGTTTGATCAGATGCTAGAAACACTGAAGGCTACGGACCCACTAGAAACTCCAACTCCACAAACTGAAATAACGTTACCCCACCCACACTAGCTGACACCATAAATTGCAAAACGTCTAAGACCTTAGAACAAATAGATGTATACCACTGCAAGTATGCTGCAATCATAATTTTAAATAATATGCTACATATGTGGGGAAACCAATAAGTGGGTGGGAAGACAGAAGTAGTAATTGTTAGATTATAGTTGTTTAGATAGTTTTTTTCTTTTTATGAATAGAATAGAAGCATGTATTATATGGCTGATTATATGTGATAATGGCTAATACTGATCGTACTTGATATGAATCCATCCGAATGTGAGATATTGTACAAAGATGCCCATGTATACGGAAATGGACTGTTCAAGTTAACGAAAAGAAAAACCTAAAGTACATAATTTTCCACTACCGAACTACTGTAACGAAAATAGCATAAGAATTGTAATAAAATTGTTTCAAAAAAATGTGTCTAAATTGAAAAAAGCTACGCACAATTTTTCATGTCACAATTGGCCGAGATTAAACAGGAGTAGTGCAAGAAAGGAGAAGAAAAAACCTCTAAAATAGGGTCCATCATGTACTCCAATACTATCCAGTCCAAAAAGTTCATTATTGAAATTCAATTATTAAAAATCTAAGGTACGATATATTACGCAATCGTTAAAAAATTCTTGCTAAAAGCATGAGTCATATATCGTAAACTCATAGATGGTTTGTACGCTTTGTCCCAATACTAAGTGAAGGCAAGAGAAATATTCTTTCTAGCAAAAAAAACAGCTCAAAGAAAAGACGACATATCACAACAGATCTCCCTAGTAGGCAATGATTGCAGATACAAATATGCAAGTTGGCATTGTGTTAAATTAAGCAATGTTATAATTGGTATGATATAGCGCTTCCTCAAGTGACTATAACATGTACAAAAACAACCACATGCATGGTATTCTGGGCTATCGCGCCATCGCCCTGACAGTTAAATAGGTGTGTGGAAGAGTCAACTGGTTCTATGACCCCCTTTGAGCACAAATTATCCAAATGCTCCTTCATTTCACCTCTTACACTCAATGGAACATTCCTAACTTTGTGCACCACTAGTAACACAGTCTCATTTAAAATATTGTCATGCTTGTACCCCTTAACCAAACCCAACCTACCCTTAAAAAGGTACTTGTGCTTATCAATCAAGTCATTGATCGAATGAGTCGAGGTGGGAACTGGAACTGGAACAACTATAGAAATGAGACCTTCATTGTCTGGCCTTAATGCCATGCAAAAAGCCCCATGGTCTCTCCATCCTAGAATATTGTAGCCCTTCCTGGCAACATGCACTTTAGTAGCAATAGCTCTGTCTTGGAAAGTGCTAATCTCAGGAAAGCACCCCATTATATCAATGCTTTGCCCCCCAAACGCCAATGTACTTATGTCCGCAGGGGAAAATTGGACTTCACTCTACACGTTCTCAAATGATCTGTGACGTTCATTATAGCAAGCCTGAATCCTCAGTGACTGCTACTCCCTATAGCAATTCTCTACCTTCCCTATAGCAACATTTCACACTGGATCACCACCCTTGGGGGCATCTTGTTGTGTCTCAATCATTTTAATGGATAACATTACCCTACTATCACAGTGTTCAGATTTCACATCATGAACGTCCAGAATCTCTTCATCTATGATATACGCTACTTTCTAAGCTTTCTTGCACACCCTTACAAAATGTCCTACTTTCTTGCACTTTGAATAGGATTTTAAGCATGGGCGAATTTTGCGAATCTGGCATTCGCGAATTTGCTTATTCGCGAATTCGCAATCCGCAAAATCCGCGAACTCTCGCAAATTTGCAGATTTTTGGGTTTTTTTTGTGTTCGCAAGGGTTTCTGCCAGTTCGCGAGGGTTTTGTACCAGTTCGCAATTGCGAACTTACTTGTCGGCTCGCAACGGTCGCGACTATGTTGTTTCTACGTCTGGTTCATCATCACAGGTTCACAGCACCCTCTGTATCAACACTGCCACCCTCTGCTTCACCCATGCCACCCTCTGGTACATCACTGCCACCCTCTGGTTCATCACTGTAGATTATGGGGGGGGAAAGCAAGCACACCTGCCCTGCTTCAACTGACATGAATTAATTTGGGGTTGATTTATTAATGTGTCACTGAATTTAAACTTCCAGTCTGGCACCTGCTTCCTTATCTGTAATTTGCTTTCTGTTGCAGTGCAATTTTTTTTCCCAGGACCTTTGTGGCCTACTTGTAGCTATTCTATGAGCCTGCTGTGAGGGTCAGAGCAGGGTCATAGAATAGTTGCAAGTAGGCAACTGAACTCTGGAGGGGCCCCTCAGGAAGCACTACAGGGAATGGTTACTAATGATGAGTTTGAACTTTTGCACCTGCTGAGTGCTTTCAGTTTTGCAAAACTCGTTTTTCTGCAGAACAGCAACTGTAATGCCCCAAACAAACGTAGGCAACTGAACTCTGGAGGGGCCCGACAGGAAGCACTACAGGGAATGGTTACTAATGATGAGTTTGAACTTTTGCACCTGCTGAGTGCTTTCAGTTTTGCAAAACTCGTTTTTCTGCAGAACAGCAACTGTAATGCCCCAAACAAACTTACTTGTGAAAGTTGATTTCTAATCCAAAAGTGATCCAAAGAAAGTCAAAAAGGCCTCAAATCCAAATATACAGCAGCATCCACAAAAAGTAATCCTTCCAGGTCAAGAATCTAAATGAAAGTGACCAGCACATGAAGAAAGCACTGGGAGGAGCCTGCTGGACAGGAACAGGAAGTTGGAGACTGTGGGGCACTTCCTTCCTTCCCCCCCCAAAATGGACTCCTTGCAAACAAAAGTGCAGGCAAATGTCAACCTGAGGAGTTATGCTGATAAAAATCATCATTTGCAGAAGGTTTATGCTGCTTGCTGGTGGATTTCTTGTGCAGAATTGCAAATTTTGTAATTTCGCGAGTGCGAGATTGTTGCTGCCCGCCGCATCTACGTGTTCGCAATTGCGAACTCCCACGATACGTGATCACGGCATACTCGCTGTGCAAGGTGGCAAGCCGCGATGACGTAATCGCGGTCGCCAAACTCCCGCGGGATCCCGCAGTAAGATCCAAACTGGCGCAGCACTCGCAAAATATCGAGAAAAACAACTCGGCAAACGCTGAATGACGGTAAGTGAACGCCGCGCGCCACAATATTGTATCACCAAGCAAAAAAATCCGCCGCGTGCGAATTTGCGGATTTTCAGCAAATTCGCGAGAGTTTGCGGATTGCGAATTTACCGAAAATCCGCGTAATCCGCAAGCGGAACGGATTTTACGCCAATGCTTATAGGATTTACTCAAAGCAGGGTATCCTTTCAAATTTGTCAAGTGTGGTTTCAACACACACCTAAAACATGATTGGAAGTAATGGTCTTTCTTGTTGCCTTTTGTTAAGCTAATGTTTGGTTTGGATTTCGCCACCACCACAATCACTTGTTCAACCTTCACTAGGTCTTTGCCTTTATTCAATAATTTTGAGGCCATTACTGATCATTCAATCCCCTTTGCAATTATTAAGGTCTCATGCAGATTAGGATTCTGACACCACAACAATTTTTCCTGAGCCCGTTTGTCATGACGATTAACTACAATCTGATTTCTAAAGTAATTATCTAAATTGCCATTGAATTCACTCGTTGATGTCAGGACTCTTAGGACCTCATTAGGATGGTGGTCGGACATCCATTATGAAAAGGGACTGCCCAACTACAAGTCGGTGGTCCTGCAGTCCAAAAAAGGATGCACCCGCCACCACGGCGGTCGCAATGTCTATTGTGGGAGAGGTGTGGCACAGCTGGCAGGGCCGCTGACTCCGGAGCGTGGGGCTCACGGTTTGATCCTCAGCGCCAGCGGTAGATTAGCTCAGCATCATGTGACTATGGGCAATAGCTAGCCTAATCTCCCCGATGGCCCCCGGCACCTTGAGACCCTTACGTGTGATGAGTTTGTGCTTTACAAATACCGGGATCATTTTATGTTTTGTGGTGGGTGCTACAGGCTGCAGCACCCGCCGCAGTGCATAAAATGTACCTGAAACTTATCCCTACATTACATGGCAGCCACCATGCGGTTCCAGCCACATGGGGCAGGGATATGTAGGGTGGTGCCGCAAAAATCCAAAACTGAGGCCCAGGGGGAAACGGGGGCCCGCTACTGGGCTCCAATATCCCTTTCCATTTTCATGGCAGGTTCACTGCATTGAAAGGGCCGGTAGAAAGGAACATCGTAATGCCTATTTATTTATTTATATAGTGCTAGCTAGACCCATAGATATCAGAGCGCTTTGCATGATCATGATAAAATACAGTAATGCAGACATGTAACAAACATATGAGTCGAGAGTTCATTAGAGAAATGATACCCATCACAGGCGCTATTAGATTGACCAACACTAGAGACACAATTTGAGAGGTCCTAAAAGTCAGAGAAACACAGAAAAAGAAAACTGCTGTTTCAGACAGAGGATCTAGGTCTGATTAAGCGATACTTTACTAAGATCCGTAGACTAGGAGTTAAAGTATTTGTTGAGGAGTAGGTGTTTCAGGTTTCTCTTGAAGCAAGGGAAGGAAGGGTTGCATCGAAGGTCACGTGGTAGGGAGTTCCATATAGTTAGAGTATTTCCAGAAAAAGAGCGCAACTTGGTTGCAGTCTTTTTTAGAATGGGAGGTAGGAGCAGAAGAGCATTTGAGCTTCTCAGTGGTTCCTGCTTTGGTCAGCTTGTTTTCTAAGTAGTTGGGTGTATTAGAGTGAAGGGCTTTGTGGATGATACATGCAGTCTTGTAGGTACATCTTCCTTCTATAGGTAGCCAGTTGAGGCTCTTTAGTACAGGAGTGATGTGCTCAAATCGTTTAACTTCTGAGATGAGAGTGCTGCCATATTAAGAACTGATCTCAGAGGGGCGAGTTTTAGGCATCCCAGTGAGTGGCATTACTATAGTCTAGTTTAGAGACGATTACCATGCCAGGCAAGGCAGCTCCACTTTTATAGGCATTACTAAGGTTCCTTGAGCCCGTCATATCAGTGGCAGTAGGTCTTTCCAACTGCCACATATCTGTCCGCCATCCAAATCTGGTGGGTGGAAAACACGATTGCAATGGCGGTTCCACTGTCATTGTAATCAGGCCCCTAGTTCCACCAAAACACTTTCTACTGATTCATTTTGAGACTTTTTACGAGTGAAGAATCTATGGCATTCCATGATTATGTTATATCGTCCTTGAAATGGTTGGGTGACCATTCTGCATCAGGTGATTGAATCGCCATAGGTAATGATCAACAATTCTTTGACCTTCAGCACCTAAACAATTGTACAACAAAGCTACTTTCCTTGCAGTTTTACATTTTTCTCCATCAATTGCAATGATGTACCTATCTCAGTTTTTATACCATTGATGCTGCTTAAGTTTTTGCACCCACGACTCAACAAGAAAAGATGTGGGTATGTTGGCATTCTGAATGACAATGATCTTTCTATCTGGACAGAAAGAATACCCGATGTAAATCAAGACAGCATATAGCGTTGGCTGAAAGTGTACCAATTGTGACTGAAAAATTTTATTACAGTAAATTCTCATAGAGGTAAAAAATCTAAATATTCTGAAGATATAGTCATAAAAATTGTAATATAGTGTGCTAATCAAGTTAATCAATGACTCACTATTGCTAACCCATGCAAGGAATATAACATTCAGAGTGTGCTGATCACCATTGACAGATAAAGTAGAGCAGACTGAAAGTGATTTTAAGTAGTGTGCTGATCACTGTGGTCAGCATTTGGCGCTTTAGCATTTCAAAGTCGATACAGAAGCTGTATGACTAGGGACAATGCTGCAGGCCAAACTGGGTGCTACAGAAAGAAATGGTTAATGGAATGCTGAGTAAATCAAACATTCACCCCAATTCAAAATATCTTGGTTAAAGACATTGGTGTTTTTGCTCACTGTGCCACCAAAGTTTGGACCCAGCAATTTGCATATCAGTCTTGACCCCTCTCCTCACGGGAACAGTCCAGCACAAAATGCCAAGCCGCTTCCTCACTGGACTGTAAACAAGCATCCTGGGACCAGGTTTGGGGTTTCACCCATCATCAGCCAGGCTAGCCTGAATTCAGTGGCTCAGCTGGCAAGGGAACCACATCTTAGCATACCCACCCCACTTAGGATGACAAATGCAAAAAGAACAGATAATGGACAGCATGCTGAACAAATCAAACATTCACCCTTTAATCCATCTGGACAAGATAAGGAATCCCCCATGAAGGGCATCCTTGTCAGAAAATACAGTATCACCCCAGAAACGTATAGGCAAAATTTAAGGGACAGACAAAGCTACCCCATCAATCCTGGGTGGATTGGTTAGATTTCTTCTGCAAGTCACTGGATGGGTGGGTGAAGGGCAGTGATGTGAAAGATAGATTACCGGGGCTGTATGACTTGATTGCAAACAAACACATGTTCAATCTTTGTTTTGTAGATCTGACCAACACCTTATTGATAGTAAGGCCACTGTCCCCAGGGAACTTGATGAATGTAATGCTTCATAGACTTTATTAACCACACCCAAAACACCCAAACACCTCCCAACTGATTATGTAACTTTGTAAGTTGTCCACCTAGGACCATAAGGGTCCTACTGCACATTATAACATGACACTTCACCTCCCTGTATGCAAACATATAGGCATGGCAAGAGGACATCCCACTTCTGTCTCAAGGGTGCCTGTAGGGTAATAATCATGCCTTTGAGGGATTTGGTTAACCTCTCAACAAGCCTTTGAGTTTGGGGATGGTAAGGTGTGAAAAACGTATATGCTACCCCACACTCCTTCCACTTTGGCTTCATGTATGCAGACATGTAATTGGTACCCCGGTTGGATACCACCTTCTTGGGGAACCCAACTCGGGTAAATATCCTCATCAGTGCCCTGGGCACTGTGGGTGCAGTCACTGTCCTCAGAGGAATAGACGCTAGGTACTGGGTGGCATGGTCCACCAAGACCAGGATGAATCTGTTGCCTAGGGCTGTCTAAGCATACAGAGGCCCATCAATCTGATTGCCCACCCTATTAAAGGGACTGCCAAAAACAAGAAATGTCTGTCAGGTAGGGCCTGACCTGCAGAACGCATCTGTGACCATCCTCATCCCGGGTCAATAGAAGTGGGTGTCAAGCATCTTAAATGTCTTCTCCTACCCTAGATCACATGTCAGGGAAACATCACGAACCAGCTCCAGTAGGAAGGTCCTGAAGCACTAAGGGACCACCAACAAAAAGCTTGCACCGGGGATCTTAGGCTTGCTATACCATAGACCATTCTCCCAATAGTTCAGGGGATCACAAGAGGTATCACCAGCCTGGGCATTAGCCAGCCACCATAGGCCACTCCTTCTGCACTCTACAGAGCTCCTCTCTGGTGTGAGACCCCTTACGTCTTTCAGTTGGTCAGTTCAGGTAGGTTTCCCTGGACAGCAATTTCTTCCCCTGTAGGTTCTTGGGCATCTCTCAGACGCTCAGCCTCCCCCTAAACTGTGGGAATTTCGGGAGTGAGTTTCTTGCACACCTTGCCTGTCAAATATTTGGCAGGTACCTGGGCCGTTCTTCCAGGCTCCTGGTACTCCTGTCTTCTCTCTCGGGGGGCAATGGACTGTATGATCAGAAACACCAATACAGGCAACCCTAACATGTCCAGCTGGAGCCTGAGCTCTACCTCTTTCCAGATGATGTGATGTAGGCCATTGCCAAGCATACAACACACAGGCGTGGATGGACTCACAACCATCCTTAAGGAACCTGAGACCCCCCAACTCAAAGAGAACACAAGCCACTGGATAGTAAAGGACACAAGCCACTGGATAGTGACTCTCATGGTTATCAGCTACAATAACCTGGTTGAATGCATTAGTGACAACCTCCTCTTAGGTCAACAGAAGACATATGACAGTTGACATGCTGGTTCCAGTGTCTTTCAGAGCATTCATCTTCTGCCCATTGATCGTTAGCCGCTGCCTATATTTCTTAGTATAACTAGGCATGGGGGCCCTTGGCACCATCTCTCTGTTACCCAGGGGCAGTAGGGTAACCACTGCACTATGCCCTACACTATCTAGGGTAATCTCCTCCCAGTGCCCTACACTAGCTAGGCTTGGTATCATTTGAGTCACTTGGCATCTCCCTTGTTGTGCCCAACTGTTGGCACTCATAGTACTTAGGGAGTATATTCCCCGAGGACTTGTTGTCAGAGAAACATTTCTTTTACTGCTCAGGTGAAGGATAGGAGTCCTAACCCATGGAACTCCTTTGGGGACCTTTAGAGAACACCTTTTTATGTTAGTCCCCCCTCCTTCCTCTGATGGAAACCCTGCCGACCCTTGTGGTGATCCCCTAAGATACTTTCCTGCGAAAGAATGAGGTCACTTACCTGGTGGACCTCAAGACCTCCAGAAACCCTTTAAGGGTTCTGCATCTCAATCACCTCGAACCCCAGTTTGAGTTGTCCATGGTAATCATTTTCCTGGTCATAGGTGATGGAGTGGAGGAAGAGAGTGAACCTCTTTCCAAACTCCTTCCTTTCAAGGATTCTGGGCAAATCACTTAATCTCCCCGTGCCTGAATGTGTAATGTAAATACGGTGCTCATTTAAAGCGCTACAATACCTTCGGGTCGAGTTCGCGCTATACAAAATATAAACAATAAAAAAATAAATGAAAGGAGCAGGATGGGTGATTGAAAGGTATCAGCATCTCCCTTACGCTGACTCTAGAGCAACAGAGGAACTGCCACTAATTGGTGGGGCAGTGTGCCTCTCTTTTCTCTCTTGCACCATGACTCACTACATAGTGTACCCATGATATTGATACTGGAGACAGTATGCCTGTGAAGAGTAAAATGTGTAGGTTGTCTGATAATGTTAGGGACAGCATCAATGAAGAAGTCCCCTCAAAGCCAAGGTCGAAGCCTTGAACTTGATCCACTTTTGGACAGGCAGCCAATGTAGGCTGCGTAAATGTGGAGAAATGTGATGACGATAAAGTACATTTCTAATGAGCCTGGTGGCCCAATTTTGAATGACCAACAGCTTTTTAATGAGATAGTCTGGGAGACCCAAGTAAAGGCTGTTTGCATAGTCCAGTTGTGAGGTAATGATACTCCTACCTAACACTACCTATAATATAGAGAGCATAGTGTGAATGTGTTCTGCCAGATCGCTTGGAGCAGCCTAACTCCCCATTTACCTGTGTGTGATGTATCAGGAAGCCAGTCTGGTGTAGAACAGGCTACCGCCCTTTGCAGGATAGTGATAAGAGTCAGCCGGGCTGGAAATTAGTCATAGGAGAACATTCAGGATAATCCATGGAAGTGCTCTTCTCGCAAGCTAAGCTCAAAAGCACATTATATGATAAAAATGTGTTCCCTTTGCACTGTGTCTGAGTTCCATTGTTAGTGTAATTGTTTGTCTTTCCGATTTAGAGCAGTCTAGTAATGGAGAACAAAATGCAAGAGCAGAGTGCCCAGTGTACTTTATCCTTCAACAGAATATACAGTGTTGTGATAAAATGCTTACGACAAAATGTGCTTGCAAGGAGAGCACTTTCTGAGTAAATTATCATATATGTGCAAAGCATATAATAAGTCACTGTCTAAACAATATGTCAAATGTAAACAAGAACTTGTGAAATCTAAACTTTTTTGCATGGGCCCTTTTGAACCTCACAACACCTTGTTACGGAGTTACCCACCTGAATTCCGGTTGTTCCTTCTTCGATGCTGATTTCTCCTAATTTCCCCCAAAGCCTATCAGGGCCGCAGGCCCGCAGGGAATGATTACACCTGCTGCTCAGACCGGTTTCCAGGGGAAAGAGAAAAGGGGAATGAGAAACAAGAAACACACTGGATCAGTTGTCTTGACTGGTGAGGCTTTGTGTGATTGTTTCTGCAAAGAAGAAGTGTTGCTGGGTCTTTATTTAATTCTTCAACACCTTGATCAATGTGTCTGCCTATACAATAACATTTGTTAAACTTTTGAGGTTTTTCTTGTTCTTACATTAAGATTCTATTACTTTTCTTAAACACCTACCCTAATTAATACGCCCAGTAACTCACTTCTTGATAAGGTGTCACTGTTGCCCTCTCTCTGGACAGTGTACCTTAATTAAAACATAACAGCAACGATTTTCATAACTTTCAACTGTGTTGAGATCAACCTTAAGGAATTCTAACATGTCAATACTCAGTTATTATTAGTAGGGATTAGTAGGTTTTAATTAGGGGTTGGGCCACTTCAAACCATGCTCATACCATTAAGCGCTGAAAATGCAGCTCAAAAGGAACACGAATAACTAAAATGAGGAAAAGATGAATGCAGCACCAAGACAACAGATATAACAGTATTCTATACTCTTGATTTGTTTTAACTCTTCCAGATTAATTGCCAACGATTAATCTTGTACATAGAGTTTACACAAAAGCTTTCTTAGACTGTTCAAATAATATAGAATTCAATATTTCACTTTCGTTGCGTCATCAAAGTATTTCTCTGTAAGTCTTAAGTATCTTGAATTCCGAATAAATGCTAGTCTTTAAAACGTAAGTCCGTTTACTCCGAAAAGTCGGAGATTCCAAAAATAACCAAGGGGCAGATGTATCAAGATACCATTTTGCACTTCTCAAATAGCGATTGTTAAGGAATTGCTATTTGAGAAGTGCAAAATGGTATGTATGTAGAATTTCGCTATTTATTAGCGAATCCTTAGAATTCCTTAATTGCGATTAGCAAATTGCTAATCGCAATTAAGGAATAATTTCGCATTCATTTCTATGGGCCAGGAGGCCCATAGGAATGAATGTAAAATTATACTCAATTTGCGATTAGCAATTAGCTAATCGCAAATTGAGAATAATTTCAAGGGTGCAAGGGTGTCTTAAGGACACCCTGCTGCACCCTGAATTTGATATGTGTACGCATATGGCGCACATACATGCCCTAAGGGCATGTATGAGCGTCATAATGCACCTTTAGAATTAAAAAAAAAGTGCTTTTTGAAAAGAATTCGCAAGTTACCACCAACTATGGAAAGGGGCGACCATTCGGTCCCCCCGAACGTATGGTGGAGTACCACGATCCCCCCGGGAAGCCATCTTGGGCGGGAGGCGAGTCTCGGCTGGTATGCCCGAAGCGGCGTAGCCGGGGTGCGCCTTTTCCCGCCCTGGAGTGGGTTGTCCTAGACACTGACGCGGCCGGCCACGCCCTCGGAGGCAGGCGGGGGCGGGTTTACGCCCGCCCGAAGACGGATAAAAGGAGCAACAAGCCAAGAAAGCATCCTCTTGTTCCTGTGCTCTGAAGCTGCACCTCCCCGCTGCACGTGAGCCCGAGACGGAACGCAGAGCCAATTTTGAGCGTTGTAATCTTTCTTTTTGTTTTGCAGATATCTTCGTTGAGTATGCCAGGCAAGAAGGTCGGAAAGCGGGTCGGTACCGATCAGATGCTCCGCATGCTCATAAAGGAGGTAGCCGATTTGAAGAAGCAGATGGCGGCTAAGAACGGGGAGGGAGGACCGAAGCGAGTCATCAGACCAGCTTTGCCAGGAGTAGTCCCTGGTGGGAGAGGCAAGAGGTCCAAAAGGGGGGCACTTGGGGGGGAAACCCCGGTTCCCGATACCCCACTTGAGGAGCCAACCCCGGTTCCGAAGGAGGGGCATCCGATCCCCGTGGTGGTCACCCCCGTGACCGGGGAAGATATGCCTCCCGAGTTAGCGGCACAATTAGCAGCGTGGTTGGGAAAGGAAAGTGAGGGCACCACGGCTGACGACGCCCGGGCAGTAATGAGACAACTGCGGGAATCTAGAGAGGCTGCGAAGGCACCATCTTCTGTTACCCCGCCGGTTCCGGCGGCGGAAAATGCAACAGGCCCAAGTTCGGCGGCAAATGCAGCATCTGGTTCAGGTAAGCGGCCATTGCCGATCGCGGGGGAGGGGTCTGTACCTTCACGAAGGGAGAAGGTGGCTCAGCATGTTCCACTGGAAATTAAGGAAAAGATTTGGGCGAATAAGTATGTGAACATTTTTTCTTTGCTTATCGACCATTACGAGATGGAGCATGTTAAGAGCCAAAAGGAGCTCATGCATCCGAGTGTTTGGCGCGCAAAAATGGCCGCCTTTAAGGTTGATGAAAACATAGGTACTTGGGGCAGAGCGTGGGGCATTTTTACCTCCATCATGGGCGAGCGCAGGCCCGAGTTGCTGACCGAGTTGCCTATTTATCAGTCACGTATCATGGAGTATGCCGTATCGTACGGGGGCAATCAGTGGTTCTGTTATGACAATATTTTTAGAAAAGCTAAGGAGCACGACCCAGATCTGACTTGGGATTGTTTCGACTCCATTTCATGGCAAAAAATGGAGAGTTCAGGAATGTTAAAAGTGCCATTGTCAGGGAGTAACGGGGGTGAATTTACCCGCCAATCCTCTGGGACACCCTTTCGGACGGGGGCAGGTAACGAGCACCACTCGAAGTCGAGTGGCAACGCAGGTAAAAGGGGGATTTGTTGGAATTTTAACAGGGGAAAATGTACGAGGCCCCAGGGGTCATGCAAGTTCAGACATGAATGTGGGGGGTGTGGGCAGCCATCCCATCCTGAGTCCATGTGCAGAGCCAAAACGGGTGATAACGGTGGTAGGGGAAGCGCCAAACAGGTCTGAAATAGTCCGAGGGGCGCCTCTACCTACTCCGATTGATACCATGGCAATGATTCCTTGGCTCAACGAATACCCGGATCATGCTTCCGCTGGGGTGTTGCGAAACGGGTTTTCATATGGTTTCCGCATCCCAGTGGGGGATTTTCAGGGTGTAGCAAACTGTAAGAATCAACTGTCGGTCTTGCAGCATACGGCGGTGGTACAGGTAAAGATTGGGAAGGAGGTGACTCGAGGTCGTGTCGCCGGTCCATTTGATTTGCCACCGGTTGCTAACTTTGTTTGTTCCCTTCTAGGGGTGGTCCCCAAGAAGGACCCGGGTGAGTTTCGGCTGATACATAACTTGTCAGCCCCACGTGGTCTTTCCGTGAATGAAGCGATAGACCCGGAAGTGTGTTCGGTGCGGTACGCATCTTTCGATGAGGCCGTTGCCATGTTGAATCGCCTGGGGCCCGGGGCGCTGATGGCAAAATCAGACATCGAGTCAGCGTTCCGGTTGCTCCCGGTGCACCCAGACGATCAGCGTCTCCTTGGTTTTATGTTTCAGGGTCGCTATTACATGGATAGATGTATGCCAATGGGGTGCTCGATATCCTGTGCCTATTTTGAAAAGTTCAGTTGTTTTCTGCAATGGGTATTCACAAGGAAGACGGGTTTTCAGCATGTTATGCATTATCTCGATGACTTTCTGTTTTGGGGGGCAGCCGGGGATCCTGAGTGTGGACAGGCTTTACATGAATTTTGTGTCTTAATGAATCAATTCGGTGTGCCATTGGCGCCAGGTAAGACTGTGGGTCCCTCAACTTTGCTCGAGTTTCTGGGGATCGAGCTCGACTCGGAAGAGGGTTGTTTTAGATTACCCAGGGAAAAAGTGTTAAAATTCAGGACATCCCTTGAAACATGTATTCGTGCATCGAAAGTAAACCTGCATCAATTGCAACAGGTGGTGGGTCAGTTGAATTTTGCCCTGAGAGTGATGCCAATGGCACGCCCCTTTTCCCGCTCCATTGCACAAGCCATGGTCGGCCTGAAGGAAGGACATCACCGCACGAGGCTCTCGGCAGAGGTTCGCCAGGACATGCGCATTTGGTTGGCATTTTTGGCGGATTTCAATGGTCGAATTGTCTGGAACAAACCGGCGGTGTCCTCCGAGGAGCTGGGGCTTTGGACAGATTCGGCAGGGAGTGTATGTTTTGGTGCCATATTTGGTACACAATGGTCGGCTCAAAAATGGCCGTCATGGTGGCACGAGTGCGGGCTGACGAGTAACATTGCTTTCCTTGAACTCTTCCCTATTTTGGTGGCCTTGAAAACATGGCCGGAGGGGTTTCGGGATCATTCTGTGGTGTTCTGGTCTGATAACATGACTGTGGTTGAGTGTATCAATAGTCAGGCAGCACGTTGCAAATGGATTCTGAGACTGCTCAAAGAAATTGTGTTATTGTGTATGGAGTTGAATGTGCTCTTTAGGGCAAGACATGTCCCGGGGGTACTGAACCAAGCGGCTGATGCGCTTTCTCGTTTCCGTATGCAGGCCTTCTGGGGTTTTCTGCCCGCAGCGGACCTGGTGGCAGCACCCTTTCCCGAAGCTCTCTGGTCTCTCGGTGCCCCGAACTACAAAACCTCGTGGGAGAGAGTTTAGCACCCAGGACAAGGAAGGCATATGAAGGGGCGTTCCGTTCCTATTTGTCCTTTTTGGGTTCTGCTGGGGGGAAGCTTTGGGGACAGGAAGAGCTTGTCGTAAAATTTCTGCTGTCTTTACATCAGGCAGGCAAATCAGTAGCTACGGCCCAGAGGCATCGGGCCGCCATTTCCTTTATGGCAAGGGCTCATGGGATCCAGGACCCGACAGCGTCTTTTGTGGTGCAGAAAGCGCTACGTGGGTGGCAACGCCTTGAGGGTCGCAGAGTAGATGAGAGGCGCCCGATAGGTCTGGATAGGTTGACCCTGTTATTGTCCGTACTCCCGGCAACGTGTTCATCCCAGTACGAAGCAGTGTTATTCCGAGCTGCATTTGCGCTAGCATTCCATGGGGCTATGCGGGTAAGCGAATTAGTGGCGAAGAACAAGCAGGATACGATGGGGGGACTGTGCCGGGAGCACATTCAGGTCAGGGGGGAGACGATGACGGTCTCGTTTGTTAGGTCCAAAACCGATCAGGGTGCAATTGGGGACTGCATAATCATTCAGAGGATCCCCGGTTCTTCCATGTGCCCTGTGGTGTGCGTAGAGGAATATTTAGCGCAGAGGGTGGCATCATGGGGGGGGACCTTGTTGAGACACGCTGACGCCACCCCACTGACGAGGTTTCAGTTCCAGCGGGTGCTTGCGATGTCGATTTCGGCCGCGGGCTTGAACCCCGGCGAGTTCGGGACCCATTCCTTTCGGATAGGGGCTGCTACTGAGGCTACAGCCAGGGGTCGGAGTGTAGAAGAAGTAAAACGTTTGGGGCGTTGGTCCTCGAACTGTTATAAAAGGTATGTGCGGTTGCACATGTTGTGAAGCTGTAATAATGTACTCACGCTTCTTGTTTTTGTTTGGTTTTCAGTTGCGCAAGCTTACGAGGCGGGGCGGACTGTGCAGTCGACCCGACACCTGGGGACCAGCGGTCAGACATCACCGGCTGTGAGAAAGGAGGTGTGGGTCGTGGGCCACTCATACGTGAGGCGTGCCGCGGACGTATTCAAAGCAGGTGACATGATTCACGTGGCTGGGGAATACGGGTACAGGGTGTCCTTCTACGGAAGGGGCGGGCTCTGTATTGACCAGTTTCAATCCTTTTTCGAGGGTTTGTTAGGGCGGACAAGGTCACCGCCGTCTATAATCATAGTCCATC
Source organism: Lissotriton vulgaris (assembly GCF_964263255.1). Taxonomy (NCBI): domain Eukaryota; kingdom Metazoa; phylum Chordata; class Amphibia; order Caudata; family Salamandridae; genus Lissotriton; species Lissotriton vulgaris. The sequence continues at coordinate 661,310,897 of NC_141689.1, forward strand.
TTGGGGGCAACGATTTGGTGGCCACTGGTAGACGACTTCTTCTTGAGGCAATGCTTTCCACAGTAAGTTGGTTGGCAAGAAGAGTTCCAGGGTGCACGATTGCATGGTCCCATATGATCCCACGGAAAGTGTGGCGGGGGGCTATTTCGGTTTCTGCTCTGAATCATTCAGTAAAGAAAATAAATAACAAGTTGAGTAGATTGTTTCGTTCAAGTACACTGCATTCTGTTTCGCATGGTTGTATCAAAGGGGACAGTATGTATTTGGGGGATGGGGTTCATTTGTCCCGGGTGGGGAATGAGTTACTCATAGGAGACCTCATAGCTTGGCTAAAGAGTGTAAGACATGACCTTTAGGCAGGAGTTGTTGTGGGGGGTCCGGATAGCCGGTCAACTATCCGGCCTGTGGCGGTAAGGTCATGATCGGTGAGCAGTAATTGGAAGATTCCTATGGGGGGGCGTCACCCATTACGGATGGGAGCGTTTGGGGGAGTTGTCCATTGGCCCCTCAACGGGGAGGCGGTCCCTTCTAAGGATAGGCCGCCGGAAGGAAAGGAAAGGTGGTCAAGGCCCCTTCCTGGATAGGAGGGGCTACGGGCCCTCCTGGGGAATTTCCCGGGGCCAGGACATCTGCGACGGCAGATGGGGTAAGTTGTGTGGGGTTCGGGAGGGGGTTTACGCTACCTTTTAGACACCTCACACGAGTCCTCGGACGACCGTTAAATGGCGTCGAGTTCATTGGGGCCCCCGTCAAGTCCAAGGGAAATTGGTAGATGCACTTGAGGTACGCCTCTGTGCGGTCGCTCCCCTCACAAGTGAGGGGGGTATTTCTGGTTTAGGGATCTGACACCGGTTACGACCTTGCCGTTGGCCCTTAACGTTAGGATGTACAATTTCAAGTCAAATGTTTTGTAGGATGTTAGTTCGGCTAGGAGAACCTTTGTATTAGAGATCTGTTAAGGTTAGCCAAACATCGTAATGTGGAAATGAAATTGTACATAATATGAAACTGTTATTTTAATGTTTTTGATTTTGTTTCATATTTTAATAAATACGGCCGGGAGGGTCACTCCCTCCCGCCTTCCAAAAGTTCAGAACCGTTTCCGGTTTCCCATCCTTGGGGATTGTGTTGAGAGGGGGTGGCGGGTATCTCAGCCATACAAGTTGATGGTAATTTGCGAATTCTTAGTCAAAAATCGCAACACTGAAATGCTTGATACATTTCAAATCTTAAATCGCAATTTGCTATTTCTTAAAAGCCTCGCAATATTAAGGAATCGCTAAATTAGCGATTCCTTAAAATTGCAAGGCTTTTTGCATGATACATTCCAAATCCCGTTTTTTTTGTCGCAAACGCTGCTATTTTCCGAATCGCAGCATTTGCGACAAAAAAAACGGATGATACATCTGCCCCCAAGCGTCTTACCAATGTGCTGCTGTTTCCGAAATTGCAAGGATTACCGTATTTTTCGAGCATTGCTTAATGACCTCTGTGTTTTCTTCCTTTTTACAGGGAACCGGAACTGGAGCTGCCTGCCCGAAAGGAAATCCTAGTCGAACTGTCAGGAACCAAAAGAACTCTGTAAGGGAAGACCGGATTCCAGGCATTCCTGACGACGCGCTGGAGACACCAGAACAAGAACCACCGATGCCCCCGAAGGATGAAGCTAGACAGGTCCAGGTTCAGGTGCATGCCTTGATTCAAATGAAGCGAAGCATCTACTCCTTTCAGGGTGGGTTTTTATAGTCTGGGGCGCTGGAGATTAAACGTGGGCGCGTGCCGGTTTAACTGTTCCACGTGTATGCGTGCAAGTTTAACTGTTCTTTAAATACACGTGTGTTTGCTGACTCAATGCTGTTATCGTTTTGTTCATGTGCTAAAGTTCCATTTTATATTTGACAAGTAAAGATTATTCATTGTGAAAGAGCAACAAGCATTGATATAAACAAGTCCTTTTCTCTTTATAATTGTTGGAAAACACATTGTAAACTACTCCAACCTCAGAATACCCAAGTGAGACAAAGTCAGATACAAGTACTTAAATGCCAAAATTATCAAATAATAAAATAAAAGACAGTTCCAGCTACTTAACTGACTTAACCACTGTTAACCACTGCTGAATCAGGTTTTCCTTAACACACCTGACACCTCGGTTGGTGGAAACCTCTTGAAGCTTCATTCCACTTCAAAGTGGGCACCAAAACATTAGACCCTTAGATCCAACTCTTCAGTACACTTCTGGACATGTGGATTCTGCCAGGAAGAAGGACTGCGGTGCTGCTAAAAGGACTGCCACTCTGCCATCTTGCCTGGGTGAGAAGGACAGGACCTGCAACTTTAAACCCAGGACCCCAGAGTGACTCCAAGGGCTAGTTGGCTGGCATCATGATCAGAAGCCTCAGGGACAGAACAGGCTTTCAATAAGCTTGAACCCCGCACCTACACACTGCCATCTGTGAGTCCTTCCCTCCCAGGTGGTGCCACCATAGTCCTGGACCCTTGGGAGTCGTCCTGAAGTTGCTCTGCAAGCCGGCTTGTGGGTTCAGGAGGACCAACGATCCTGTCCGTGGAGCAGTGCATCATGTGCAGATCTGCCACATAGCCTTTGCTGCTTGATGCATCGCCCTTGAAACTGACACATTTATTTATTTTATTTTGTGTGTTTTGTAAAGCGCACAGCTGCTCCAACGGGGCGTCCCGGCGCTGATAGATCAGGGAACTGAGAGGCTCGGATCTTAAGGAGGCATTATGTGGGGAAAAGATGAGTCTTCAAAGACTTTCGGAATGCCGATTCAGTTTGACAGGCACGTAAGGCAACCGGGAGGTTGTTTCAACACCGAGTGGCGCAAACCTCGAATGTTTTCCCTCCGGCGCGAGTACGTTTGAATCTTGGGGTTTCCAGGAGAAGTAGGGAGTTAGAACGTAGTGTCCTGGTGTTGACATACGGTCTCAGAGTACTTTTCAGATGGGCCGAGCATTTGCCCTTAGAGACGCGAAAAGCCATTGTCTCTACTGCATGGATCTTCCCCACGCAAGGACATAGCCTCACACAACGCAGCCCTTTAGAACCACCGCAGTGTGATGCATTTGCAAACAAAGACATTGCAACTGATTTTGCAATCTCCCTGGAACCTTTGCTTCATGGTGCATCTTCTCACCCAGACTCTGCATCGCCTCTACTATACAACGCATCCTTGACACGGGACTCCACATCTCTTCACAACCAGGATTTGAGGTACTCTTGTTCAGCGTGCATGTTGGGTCCCTGTAGCTGGCCTGCGCTCCATCACTGTTGACCTGAACTTGTGCCTTCCTTCTGGTCTTTAACAACCAGTTAACCAGAGTTGGCCCTTTGTGCTTTTTAAAACTATTTTCACTGAAATCTCTAAAAGTTTATCTCTGATTTTCCACATTGGATTTTTGTAATTTTGATCTAGTTTTATATCTTAAAGCTAACTCAAAATCTCAAAGTTGGTGTGCTATTTTTCTTGTATTGTGTTTCTCACTTTATTTCTGTTTGAAATGCTGCATAAATACTTTACACATTGCCTCTACATTTAGCCTGACTGCTCTGTGCCAAGCTACCAGAGGGTTGACCACTTGTTCAATTTGGGTTTGCTTGTGACTTCGCCCTAACAAGGATTGTGATTGCTGCTTGAGTAGGACTTCATCCCCTTCAACCAGTAACCCAATTTCTCACACTAACAAAAACAAGATCAGAAAAAAATGGAGAAGAAAGGCAAAACGTTTTGGGGAAAACCACCCTAAGGCTGACAGGCCTAACAACCACAAATGATTTTAATAACTAAATAAAAATTAAAAAGAGACCTTTAAGCAAATTTCAATTATTTTTCCCGCAAACACTATAAAAAAAGACTTTATTCAAAATCTGGTCCCACCTTATGAAATTGACACATTTCCCATACAGGCACAGTTAAATTGGTTGGTAGCCTTTCACTGTAGGAGCATGGATTTCTTCAACAGTTAGAATCTCCCTCTTTACAGATTAATAATCAAACCTTGTGGGTTTACAGGGTATACATTCGAGTGACGGTGCTACAAGGATGTCATTTAGGGGCCACCAGGGGTCGCAGCAGCGACCCTTGACACTGCCTTTGTGTCCCCTTGACTCAGAGGTGGCAGAATCAGTGCCAGGAACTGAAGGAAAGCTCCTTCTTATAAACGTCAGTCGGGGCTCCACTTTCCTTGTTTTCTGCCAATTTTTTATTAAGCGTCTAGTGAATAATGTTTTATTATTCACTATTAGCATAATAGAGAAAGGATTACAATTAGCTGGAATATGACCATCCCTGGCAGCTGAGGTAAGTAAAAAATGCTTTCAAATATTTGTTGTGTGGGTACTTGCAGCTGAGTGTGTTTTGTGAGAATGACTGTGTGAATGTGTTTGTATATGTAAACAAGCATGTGTGAGTTAAAGTAAAGGGTAAATGGTGTGCAATGTCGACTTCCACTACTCCTAGCATTTTGGTGGACTGATGTTCATGCTGTACTGATATATGGAAGTAGGCTTTACTACATAGGGGAATATTTTTTAATGATGTGTTACTGTAGTATTTAAATTGCTGCCAGTCCATCCATATTGATGACCCCTGGAGCTTCACATATTTAGTCATAAATGATGGTGCTATAAATCAGTCCTGGGCATAGTTCGCAGAGTTTCACTTCGTGGAACTCTGCGGAGTGACAAAAAAACTCAGCTGAGTTCCGCAAGTGGCGGAGTGCAGTGCGAACTGTGGTTTGTGCTGATCTTCCTGACGCTCGGAGTCTGCTTCCACTTTTGATATTTATCTTGCATTCAACTGGTGCATTTCCTGTACAAATTGCAATGGCCTTACTGAAAATTTCATATCAACTGAGTGTAACTAAATTTACCTTATGTTTATAAGGTTGGAGCTCTTGCATTGTGACAATGAATAATAATGTGAAAGACAGAAGAAATCACAATTGGTGTGCACTTTCTCTTTCAGAGTGCACAACTTCTCTGTCCCCAGGACCTACTGAACTCTTCTGTCTCAAGACAGTAGTTCCACTGGGCAAATAGGCTACATGGGGAAGATAAGAACTCCTAGGTGTTTAGGGGTCAACATGAGGCTAGTTTGCTTATTGTAAAATCAAGCACAGGAAATTGTGGATAAGTAACATAAGAAGTTTAATTCAGAGAACATAAGATCCCATTCATTAAGTAGCAGGATCCCAGTGCAACTGACTTCTCACTACCCTCAGGATTCTATTACTATGGTGCTAGTCAAAGAACAACAAGGCAATGTATGATGGACACAGTGTAACTACATCCAAAGAGTAGGCACATTGTTACACTTATCCCTTGGAGCATTCCGGTTTCAGAGATCCGAGCCAGAAAATGACACGGATTGGCACCCCAGCTCTCATTCAGGACGATAGGAAGTGTTCCATCAAGAGAGAGGCAAGTCTTCTTTTATTTTTAGGTGTCTATTCTGTCTGCAGAGAGTGGGTCAAGTAAGACAGTTTAAAGAATGATACCAGTCTGTAACTGAAAAATATCAATGAAAGAATCAGATGACAATACTTGTGCTTTCCACACCTACTGATTTTAGAAAGAGAGCCCGTTCTCCTTTCAAAGAATGTCTTCTGGTAAAACCTATTTCTGACTTGCATTCATTCGAAAAAAAAATATCCACATAATGGTTTCTTTCTGTTGACCTGTAGCTTTGTGTAAGACCTGTCCACTTACTACTACTAAAGTAATAACTCAATTTACCAATCCTCGTCTTTCCTTCTTGCCATGCTGTGAGTGGTCCTACTGTTCTGGGGAAGGATACCTCCTTCAAAATACTATACTGTTGTGGATTTCATACAAATGGATCTATAACCGAGGTGTCCTGTAGCAAGTTCCCTCCCCTCCTAAATCAATTTCATGGGCTTGCCTCCAGGCCAGCAGGAACTTAGGTGAGCATAGTAAGAATGAGATGTGCTCAGTAGGAAACTATCAATGTTATATGGTCTCTTAAAACACTGTAGCTAAATTCAATTTTATTAAATAATATAATAAATGACAAATCGTAAAGATATTCTAAATGTCATGCTTCCATTGACATGTTTATGTTCGATTCCTGCATCTGTAAGAGTGTGTTATCTTTTTAGATGAAAACTCTCCCTTTAGTTGTCTACCACATAGTTGAACTTTGTGCTAGTGTATTACACATTTGTGCAAAATTTCAGTTTCTTCATCAACCTATGTAAAATGACAGAAAATGCAAAAATAGTTTTCATTTTCCGGTAGAACACATTTAACTGGAGCCTGAGCAACAGTTTCCGCTAGCCAGGTAGCCAAAAGCAGCAAGAAAAAAAATGAGAAAGAAATAAGGGGTAACTTGGGCAAAAGATGAAGTTACTCACAGTGGCTGAGATGGAGCAGACTTAGCATGTGTGATAGTTTGAAAGATTTAAAACCGAACATCCATTTGAACCGTCACTCCTTGCCATGCATTGCGGAGATGGGCGGTGTGGTGACAATTTGCAGTGCGACTTATTGGTTTAAAGGTTGCATTGTAAATTAAAGAGAGGCCTCAAAGAAATGGTACAACATTTGAAGCCACTCTTTGCATCCTGTCTAGCGTTGTAGCCTTTTTTCGCTGGATACTGTCGTGGTTGCAGAATATGAGCACTTGGAATTAGACAAAAGTAAAATAAGCCAGATAATTAAACACAATGGTTTACAGTAACTTCGAGAAATGCGGCTGCAGCGAGGGACTGTTTAGCAGTCGCTCACAGCCATGGGATCCAAATCTCGGCTGTCCAGTTCCTCAAAAAGAAAAAAAATGCAGGTGAAGATGCTGAACACCCTATGCTTGGGCCTATTGCGGCGGCAACTCTGTGAGCATTTACGTACGAGTGTCGCAGATTTCCTCACCCACTCCAATATGTGATATTTACACATGCAGAGTTTCTACAAAATCCAAAATTGTGCATGGGCAAATGAAGCACAATTGTGCGTATGTGTGCATATAGCTGTTTTTCTTATCTAAGTATTAAATCGGTTTACCTACCAAAAAATCTCTTTATCTACAATCCGATTAAATACAGGGGTGTTTTTCCATTTAAGAAGAGCCAATTCGCCAGTGTTTCAAGGGCGGTAAATAGAGTACCCAAATATTTGCAGGTTTGTGGGTATTCTCCTACTTCTGCAGGGTACCCGACTCTCAAATGTGCACAGTTCCTTCGACCTCTAACGGTAAACTGGTAAATGTGGCATTTCTCCCGTTTAGAAGTACACGCTACACACTCATGACTGAATGACACAAGCATTTATGAGTAAGAGAATTAGTACTACATGAGTACTCTATTATGAATCGGACATAAAATCTCCACTTCACTATCAGTGAAGTGAATGATGGCGCAGTCCTGTTTTTGTACACAGTGCATATGATCATTCCCAGACTTTTTTCCATTTTGTTCCCATTTTAGAAGTTTTGGGGACAATTTACAAACGCATGATAAGTACAGAGTACTATTTTCGTCCTGCGTTTGTGAATAGGATCCATAATACTACACCAAATGTGGGTCCTGCTTCATTTTGTGAACCCAATTGACATGATTTGGTGATCAGGGATATTGTGTGAATTTTCCAACAACAGCCTTTCATTTCACAAAACGTTAAAATAGTCTTCTGGTGCATATTTCACGTATGGTATTAAGACAAGTATGTACTTTTAGTGATGTCTGCCCCTTACGTTGTGTCAGTTTCTTCATTTTGCTGAGCTTTGTTTTTTTAAAAATGGTTAACAGTATGGCTCACAACTTCATAAAATATAAGACATTTCATGTAAACGAGAAAGTACCATAAACAGGCATCCTAGTCTAATCAAGTGAAATATAAAATTTACAGAAAAAAAAAAACTATTTCATTACTCATTCTGCAGCTTCTGCACCATATGGTTAATACCCTGACGCTTCACTTTCAGGGTTAGTTTGTGAATGACTAGGGTCACTTTTTTATCGGACTCTTCTCAGGGAAGGCTAGAGCTACACGCCTGTGCTAATGGTGCCTTTCTTGAACAATGGCTGCCCGTGTTTGCTTAGTATGCCACCATTTATACGCAAAGAGGGTAGTACTTTTTCATTTTTATGAAGGACGCAAAAAGACTTTGAAGCGCGGCTTCTTTCTCATCTAAATTTAATAGCTAATAAAGGCACTGATTGAATTGAAATCGAAGGTTTTCTGTTCTGAGGGCCTGCCAGAGTGTGAATCAAGCACAAAGCTTTCACTTCTGCATTATTCTGCAACCCTGTTCGCTAGAAACCAATTTGATATCAATTGCTGTTTCAATGTTTTCTTCGTTATTCTTTTTTCTCATGGGTATTTTAGGTAGCTTGGTTGGTGTTCTTCCAGAGTAGCATTGAGCTGTCCCTCGTAGCTTATTTAAATGCAGGGGAACAACCTGCCCGATGGGCAGGCATCTTTCAAAAGAACACATTAGTGTAAAAGTGGCCTACATGCAATATCCTCAAAATGTGGTTTAATTGATTGCAGCCACTTGATAAAAGCAGAAGCAACAATATAACATGTCGAATAAAAATTGATTTTTTTTTTTACAAATTTCTGAAGGCCTGAAGTTGTATCTTAAGTTTAAAAAAAGCAAAGTAGGATGGTTTAGTATACCTAAGATCGACTACTAACATCAAATATACACATACGTTTTAACCTAAGGAGAAAACAAATCATAAACATATTATTACCATTAAAATTACTACGCATAACAAAGTTCAAGTCACATCCAACCCAGAGATTCTGCCTCGTGGGAACACGACATGCATCTCAATGACTACAGTGGAACAGGAGGAAATATCTGCTCGTAAGGCGTCTAGAGTCACATGTATGAAGCATGTTTGCGGTCAGTAATGGACGAGTGGCCCCTTTTGACTGGAAAAATGCTTTCACATACGTACAAAACACAAATTGCTATTCAGTAAAACATTACTTTTTGGCAATTTGTGTATGCGATTCGGTATTTGGAAGGGGTATGTTTAGGGAGTCCCTTCCAAATACCGAATCGGAATGGAATGTATGAATGTTTTGCTACAGAATAACGTTTGCAAAACATTAATATGTTACCCACTCCTTGAACGAGATGATAACACATTTTCAAATGGAAAGGGGTCTGCCTTCAAGAATGGAAAACAAATATTTTTTACGAGCAGGCAGTGGTCCTAAGGATCACTGCTTACTCTAAAAAAAAAACTGCAAAGTTTCATTTTTTCTTTTAGACTATTCCCATTTTCCATTAAGGAAAACGGGGAGCATTTAAAAAAAAATATTGCTTTATTAAAAAACAATCACAGACATGGTGGTCTGCAGACCTCAGCAAGGCACCATCACTGTGATGGCTGTGATTCCTAATGGGTTACAAAAACGACCTATCTCATAAATATGCATGAGGCTGGTCTATCTGCGTCTCACTAGCAATCACTAATGAAACTCAAAAGAGTTTCATACATGGTAGTTACTCAGGGTCGCATCCCAGTCCATCGTTATTTTGAACACCATGCCCCCGGAGTTTGGACCCAGTCATCTGTAAATTGGTCATGACCGTGTTCCAGTGGGAAATGTCGAGCCTGAACTGTCAGGCCAGGACCTCCCTGAACCGGAACACAAGCAATCCAGGACCAGTGCCACTTGTATTGTTAAATTATTTTAAATCACAGTAGCTAGGAAGAATAAACACCTCACAACTGCACCTTGAGTGTGGCTGATGGATCTGCATCCAACTATGTCTTCTAAGGAAGTGAAGTGTATCTCCTGCAAAAGCCCTTTAAGCTTCCGTGAATTCAGTTCCCATATCTGTTCTTTTCTAAGCTAAGGTGTTTATGTCTTTTATTTGGTGTTTCATACAGCACGACTATGTTGCCATTCAGCTAATTCCAAGAGCTTGTAGGGGGTCTATTAATTTACTGGTTGAGAGTAAACATTTTCTAGTAGATCTTGTTTTACTGCTCATTCATGTTTATAACACAAACATTAGGTAAAGATACATTTAGCAGTTGTTTGTAAATTGAGAAGGCAGATGAGCGGTAATTGGTAATAAGCCATTCAGAAAATTCATTCATCAGTCAGTGTTTTAAGGTGATTTTGAAGATACCTACCAGTGAATCTGTTATTTTAAGAGCCTTGTGGTGGAACATCCCGAAGATGTGTGACTAGTCATTGTGGCAGCAAAGAGGTTGAAGAAATAGGGAATTTTGCTAGTGAATCAAAATATTTCTTCATTTGCTCCACTGCACCCCAAAAATGTTTGTCAGAAAGTCATCCTTTTTGCCTTGATCACCCCCATTTTCTGACTGATACTGTTGGTTACTCACTCTGAATGTTCCCTGAGCTCTGCTAACCAGGCACAGGGCCAGTGCTCTGTTTAAAAGGTGTATGGTAAATGATGTAATTACAATTAGTTCAGGCAACTTATCTGTAAGTCACTAGTATATATGAGAGCGTGTAGGTTTAGAGACCCTAGTGGACTTAATGTACTTAAGTGTGCACTGCTGTGGCGTCTGGTGTTATTTTAAAACCAGACCTGCCTTGCAGTTGCCATGGTAGAGGGTGGCAACGTGAACCTCATGGGTTGGGTTGTCCCCCCTCTTGCCAGCCCAGAATGGGGAATAAATATGACCTGAAACTTTGACTTTGTTCAACCAGAAAGCAGCGGTCGGTGCTTTACACTTTTTAGCTCTTGAAAGCACATTAAAAAAAACTTTAACAAGTCATATCTCTGGTTTCCTACATTGAATTTGTGTAATTTTAGTGTCATTTTAAAGAAAACAATATTCTTCATTTTTATAAATTAGTGTTAGATTTGTACTGTGTTGTGTCTTTTATTTACTTATTGTTTTGGTGATATTAATTACTTCACACACCTTTCTCCTAAGTTAAGCCTGTCTGCTTTTCTGCCAAGCTACCAAGGGTAGAGCAAGGATTGATTTACTGGACCTTATTTGTGATTGTGGTGTTATTACTAGCTTTAGGTACCTACGTGCACCTACTAATAAACCACCTCCCAACAATGTTCAATATCTTGATTCATATAGGGAGGACCAGCACATTGAAAGGCAAAATAAGATAACAGCCTTAGGGCACAAATGAATGCCAAGGACCAATATTACTGTTTTCTGGCATTTTGATGTCATTGATTATTATTGTGGTCACTCCCAGGTTGCTACCTTGTGCCTCCAGAGGCAAACATCTTGCCTTGGCCTTGGATGGTAGTCAGGTGCACCCCCTGTTTTTGGCCCTGTCGCAGTCCTTAGGAAACAACAGATCTGCTAAAGAACAGTGGGGTAGATTGTGCCACTCTTGTTGTCTAGCCCCCTAATATGAAAAAATACAGACAACAACCCTTGATTAATGGCACTATGTTAGAAATCCTGTGGGATACAGGTACCAGTGTCACCATGGTGACTGAGAAACTGTTTTCCCTCAGACAGTATTTGACTGGACAGACATACCCAGTCACCAATGCTAATAAAGTAATTAAGGTTCATTCCATGACTATGGTGTCCTTAGAATGGGGAGGGGTTACTGGCCTGAAACAGGTAGTGTTCTCATCTGCCACCCCAGTTGAATGTCTGTTAGGGAATTATCTGGAAAGCTCAGCATGGCTGAGGTAGAACTGACAACCATGCAGCTATGTTCAAATATGAGCACAGGGTGAAAAAAAAGTGTTGGAGCCTGGAATAATGGCCCAACCTTCCAAGAAAAAGGTACGAAGACTGAGAGATCATCTTATGAATAACATAAAGTTCACCACCCTCTCTTCAGGTAGAGGACCTGTTACCCTGAGGAAGCTGAGCCTATGGACCTTAAACTTTGTCTCAGGTTGAGCTCCTGGGCCCATGGGGGCTCACTTATTATAACTGTGCCGAGGACAGAGGACCTGTCCTACCCTTGAAAGTCAGCTATACAAGCTGCTGCAGAGGAAACAGGCTCCCACAGGACCTATTGGGAGAAGGGATTCCTTTACACTGATGCCAGAGAATCTAAATCTGGTATTACTAGGAGAGCGGCAGTGCCTCAGCAGTTTAGAGAGTTGCTCCTCACATTGACCAATGATATCCCCCTAGTTAGGAATCTTGACCAGACTAAAACTTGGAATAGGCTAGTCAGCCAATTCTATGGGCCAATCATATTCCATAACATGAAGGAGTTTTGTGGCACCTGTGACACCTGTGAAGTCAGTGGCAAGACATGTGGGTACCCAAAGGCCCCCTTAATTCCAATACCAGTGGTTGGGATTTTATTTGAAAGGGTAGGGGTGGATATAGTTGGTCCTCTTGATCCTCCCACAGCATCAGGAAACAAAACCAATGGCAGTGTAGAAAGATTCAATATGACTTTGAAAGGCATAATCATGGGACTCCCTGAAAAACTAAAAGGTGATGGGATGTTCTTTTGTCATGCCTGCTTTTTGCCTACAGAGAGGTGCCTCAGAAGGGAGTCAGGTTTTCACCTTTGAATGTCTGTTTGTCCACCCTGTGAGAGGACCACTTTGTCTTGTGAAGGAGAGTTGAGAGAAGCCTCTCCATAAACCTAAGCAAAATATTTTGGACTATGTACTAGGGCTACATTCCAAGATGGCAGAACATATGGAAACCCCCCAAAACCTTGAGGCCAGCCAAGAGCTCCAGACGCTCTGGTATGACCAAAAGGCTGCACTGGTAGAGTTCAAATCAGGGCAGAAGGTGTGGGGTTTGGAGTCTTTGGCACCAAGGGCCCTGCAAGACAAATGGAGTGGTCCTTATTCTATCCTTGAAAAGGAAAGTGAGGTTACCTACTTGGTAGACCTGAGCCCCAAGAGAGTGATCCATGTGAACTATCTTAAACCTTTCCATGACAGGTCTGAAGCAACCATGCTGATGGTTACTGAGGAGTATCAGGTAGCCGAAAGTGAACCTCTCCCTGACCCCCTCCCTTACAGTCCAAAAGTTGGGTCAGTTGATTGAGTTGTCTACTCAGACAACCTCTCTGTCCAACAGAAGGCTGACTGTGGCAAGCCCTGCAACAATATGCTGAGCTCTACTTCTAAACCACTAAACAGACACACTGCTGTACCCCTGAATTGGACACTACACACAGCGTGCCCCTCAAAACAAATATCTACCAGCAGTCTGAACAAGGTAAGGAAAGCATCATAACTGAAGTATTCAAGATGCTGGAGTTTGGGGTTACTGAACCTTTTGAGAGTCCCTGGGCCAGCCCAGTGGTCTTAGCCCTATGCCTCACCCGCAGGGTGGAAAGAGAGAATTGAGGGTTTTTTTTGGCTACAGAGGTCTCAATAATGTCTCCACAACAGATGCTCAACCTATATGCAGGGCTGATGAGCTGACAGACAAATGGGGTGTAGCCAAAGTTTACAGTACTTTCTACTTAACTTCAGGGTACTGGCAGATTGGCTTCTTTACACCAGAAGGGAATTATCAGTTCATTGTTATCAATCAATCAATCAATCAATCAGGACACTTGTAGAGCGTGCTACATACCTGTGAGGGTCTCAAGGCGCGGGGGGGGGGGTGCTGCTACTGATCGAAGAACCAGGTCTTGAGTAGTCTTCTGAAGGCCAGTAGATCTTTGGTCTGCTGTAGGTAGGTGGGGAGGGTGTTCCAGGTCTTGGCGGTGAGGTGGGAGAAGGATCTGCCTTCGGCTGTCCTTCTTCGGATGCGGGGGACAGCGGCGAGGGTGAGGTCGGCAGAGCGGCGCTTGCGGGTGGGGGCGTAGAAGCTGAGTCGTCTGTTGAGGTACGCTGGGCCGGTGTTGTGGAGGGCTTTGTGTGCGTGGATGAGGAGCTTGAAGGTTATCCTCTTGTTGACGGGGAGCCAGTGTAGGTCTCTCAGGTGGGGAGTAATGTGACTGCGGCAGGGGATGTTGAGCATCAGACGTGCCAAGGTGTTCTGGATGCCTTGCAGCCATCTCAAGAGCTTGGCCGATGCTCCTGCGTAGAGGGCGTTACCGTAGTCCAGCCTGCTAGTGACGAGGGCATGGGTGACTGTTCTTGTTTCAGTGTGGATCCACTTGAAGATCCTACATAGCATTCGGAGGATGTTGAAGCAGGAGTAGGAAACAGTGTTGACCTGCTTAGTCATGGTGAGGGTAGAGTCCAGGATGACCCCTACGTTGTGTGCGTGGTCTGAAGGACTGGGTTCTTTAAGACCCAGCGGTGCCAGGGCACAACACCTGAAACCTTCGTGGGTAACCTGCTCCGGCGTACGAATGACAGAGACACGGGACACTTCCTTCGGCGTCAAAGATTTAAGGGTTTATTTGCTGCAGGGAACACAGATATCACGACAAGTACAACTCGTGCAACTTGGGGAGACTGCTTCAAATTGGTTCTGTGGATCACTCCTTTTATACAGTTTTTACCCATAGGACAACATGGTACACAAAGGTTTACAACCCGTTTCCCACCATTATCCCCCAGAGGGGTCGCTTTGGTCACTTTGATACACATAAGGTCCGGAACATAAGTGCGGAAACATTTGGCGGTTCCCAACTGTAAAAACCCATCTTCCCAACATTAGTGCATTCCAATCGGCAGTAAAACAGATCGAAATAGGAACAAAGACAGGTGCAGAGGAAGACGGAGACAGTGTGGAAATCGAAAAAGGGTGTAAAAGGGGAGGTATCGGGAAACACGAGATACAGGCATCAAAGGGACGTGCCTAATGAGATGCACGGCTGAGACAATAAACCGGTACGGCAAGATGAGCCTCGAGCGGGGCCATCTGCCTTACAGTATCATCCCCCTCGTCATAAAGACACTTACAAAGAACATGTGTCTTCCGCAAATATCTTGGGAGTCCCAGGGTCGCGAAGCGGACAGCGTCCGTTCGCTGGCTACTTGAGGGCAAGAGACAAAATGGATGCCGTATCTAAGATGGAACCCGTGGGTACAGATGAAAAACCCACATAACAAACGAACGGTTTAAGTTAGCACAGCGAAACTGCGCACACTTACTAAACTCGTCATTTGCGGTTCATAGATACCAGACTCGACCATATTCGTGCGAGTCGAAAACACCACTTACGATTGTCACGGAACCTCAGACGCTCCTTTTGCCCTCATGTAGGCAAGCACTAGTCGGAATCATATTCGATATTCATCAGACCATCAAGATGTTGTTGTAGCATGGCTCTGTCCAACCGAGTCCCCTTGGTAACAGGTGGCTGTCTCATACACGTTGTAGCACAGAGGCCACATAAGGCAGGACCACACTGCACACAAAGGCAACACGTGAACAGGAACACCACAACGACTCCGATGATCATCAGAATCTTCCAACCCCAAGTCGACATCAGGCCCCAAAACCACCCAAGTAGCGTCCAATCCCCTACATCCACGTGTATGGATTCGGAGATCTTATGCAACCTCGAGATGGCTTGATAAACAGTTGGAGCGTTATCTGGAATGAAAATGCAGCAGCTCGAATGGATCACCTTACATACCCCACCTCGATCTGCTAAAATGACATCTAAAACCATACGGTTTTGTAACGTCATAAGTCTCTCCGCCTGAAGTTCAGTGGTGATATTACCAAGGGCACTGGCAGTAATATTAGCTGTTGATTCTACCACTCGAGTCAACTGTCTCAGGTTCCTACTATTAACCATAGGTCCCCAAAACGGGAGGAAACCCTTGAAAAAGTCTCCTGCCTCTTGACCGGCAGTATCCTCTTCGCTAATTACGCCTCGCACAACTCTAGTCTTATGATAATCGGCATCTACAGTGAACGTCGGAGGCAACAGATTTGCAATAAAACATGAGCCCATGAAGTCAGCGGGCAACCATGCGTATGCACGATCATAACAGATAAAGTATGTACCCTTGGCAGCCAGAAACACAGGGGACGAGAACATCGGCAAAATGTAATTTTCAGTGCAAGCACTCGCTCCAAGTCGGGCTTGCGATCTTCGGCCACGACCCATGAGACAAAAATTACCAGTGTGGGGTACGACCCATATCGGAGGCGAGCTTTTAAGCTGTTTTTCACTGGTGAACACACTATATTCACCTCTACTTAGGACCCTATAGGCTTGTACCTCTTCTTCAGGAATAAGCGAGGGATCATAGATATCGCTATCTAAATCCTCTATTGCTATTGACAAAGGCTTTTGATACGAGGTAGGACCAGAGTAGGGAGAACGTGGTTCTCGAATGGGGTGGAAACCCAGTGCGCTTCGAAACATTGTCTGAAATGCTCGAGCAGACCCTTCTTCCTTCTTCGGATGCGGGGGACAGCGGCGAGGGTGAGGTCGGCAGAGCGGCGCTTGCGGGTGGGGGCGTAGAAGCTGAGTCGTCTGTTGAGGTACGCTGGGCCGGTGTTGTGGAGGGCTTTGTGTGCGTGGATGAGGAGCTTGAAGGTTATCCTCTTGTTGACGGGGAGCCAGTGTAGGTCTCTCAGGTGGGGAGTAATGTGACTGCGGCAGGGGATGTTGAGCATCAGACGTGCCAAGGTGTTCTGGATGCCTTGCAGCCATCTCAAGAGCTTGGCCGATGCTCCTGCGTAGAGGGCGTTACCGTAGTCCAGCCTGCTAGTGACGAGGGCATGGGTGACTGTTCTTCTTGTTTCAGTGTGGATCCACTTGAAGATCCTACATAGCATTCGGAGGATGTTGAAGCAGGAGTAGGAAACAGTGTTGACCTGCTTAGTCATGGTGAGGGTAGAGTCCAGGATGACCCCTACGTTGTGTGCGTGGTCTGAAGGACTGGGTTCTTTAAGACCCAGCGGTGCCAGGGCACAACACCTGAAACCTTCGTGGGTAACCTGCTCCGGCGTACGAATGACAGAGACACGGGACACTTCCTTCGGCGTCAAAGATTTAAGGGTTTATTTGCTGCAGGGAACACAGATATCACGACAAGTACAACTCGTGCAACTTGGGGAGACTGCTTCAAATTGGTTCTGTGGATCACTCCTTTTATACAGTTTTTACCCATAGGACAACATGGTACACAAAGGTTTACAACCCGTTTCCCACCATTATCCCCCAGAGGGGTCGCTTTGGTCACTTTGATACACATAAGGTCCGGAACATAAGTGCGGAAACATTTGGCGGTTCCCAACTGTAAAAACCCATCTTCCCAACATTAGTGCATTCCAATCGGCAGTAAAACAGATCGAAATAGGAACAAAGACAGGTGCAGAGGAAGACGGAGACAGTGTGGAAATCGAAAAAGGGTGTAAAAGGGGAGGTATCGGGAAACACGAGATACAGGCATCAAAGGGACGTGCCTAATGAGATGCACGGCTGAGACAATAAACCGGTACGGCAAGATGAGCCTCGAGCGGGGCCATCTGCCTTACAGTATCATCCCCCTCGTCATAAAGACACTTACAAAGAACATGTGTCTTCCGCAAATATCTTGGGAGTCCCAGGGTCGCGAAGCGGACAGCGTCCGTTCGCTGGCTACTTGAGGGCAAGAGACAAAATGGATGCCGTATCTAAGATGGAACCCGTGGGTACAGATGAAAAACCCACATAACAAACGAACGGTTTAAGTTAGCACAGCGAAACTGCGCACACTTACTAAACTCGTCATTTGCGGTTCATAGATACCAGACTCGACCATATTCGTGCGAGTCGAAAACACCACTTACGATTGTCACGGAACCTCAGACGCTCCTTTTGCCCTCATGTAGGCAAGCACTAGTCGGAATCATATTCGATATTCATCAGACCATCAAGATGTTGTTGTAGCATGGCTCTGTCCAACCGAGTCCCCTTGGTAACAGGTGGCTGTCTCATACACGTTGTAGCACAGAGGCCACATAAGGCAGGACCACACTGCACACAAAGGCAACACGTGAACAGGAACACCACAACGACTCCGATGATCATCAGAATCTTCCAACCCCAAGTCGACATCAGGCCCCAAAACCACCCAAGTAGCGTCCAATCCCCTACATCCACGTGTATGGATTCGGAGATCTTATGCAACCTCGAGATGGCTTGATAAACAGTTGGAGCGTTATCTGGAATGAAAATGCAGCAGCTCGAATGGATCACCTTACATACCCCACCTCGATCTGCTAAAATGACATCTAAAACCATACGGTTTTGTAACGTCATAAGTCTCTCCGCCTGAAGTTCAGTGGTGATATTACCAAGGGCACTGGCAGTAATATTAGCTGTTGATTCTACCACTCGAGTCAACTGTCTCAGGTTCCTACTATTAACCATAGGTCCCCAAAACGGGAGGAAACCCTTGAAAAAGTCTCCTGCCTCTTGACCGGCAGTATCCTCTTCGCTAATTACGCCTCGCACAACTCTAGTCTTATGATAATCGGCATCTACAGTGAACGTCGGAGGCAACAGATTTGCAATAAAACATGAGCCCATGAAGTCAGCGGGCAACCATGCGTATGCACGATCATAACAGATAAAGTATGTACCCTTGGCAGCCAGAAACACAGGGGACGAGAACATCGGCAAAATGTAATTTTCAGTGCAAGCACTCGCTCCAAGTCGGGCTTGCGATCTTCGGCCACGACCCATGAGACAAAAATTACCAGTGTGGGGTACGACCCATATCGGAGGCGAGCTTTTAAGCTGTTTTTCACTGGTGAACACACTATATTCACCTCTACTTAGGACCCTATAGGCTTGTACCTCTTCTTCAGGAATAAGCGAGGGATCATAGATATCGCTATCTAAATCCTCTATTGCTATTGACAAAGGCTTTTGATACGAGGTAGGACCAGAGTAGGGAGAACGTGGTTCTCGAATGGGGTGGAAACCCAGTGCGCTTCGAAACATTGTCTGAAATGCTCGAGCAGACCCTTGGGAACTATACGGTAACACCAGATATGGAATTCCCTTATCCGTAGTATGTGGCATCAACCCACACACCCAACAATTAGTAGTGTTAACCACTAACTGATGCTGATGAAGGAGCTGAATAAAGGAATTGTTGCGGAATTCTACACGTCTAGCCTGTTCGTGTTCGGGTAACATATGAAAGGAATGAGGAGAAACAGTGGAGGTAAGTTTAGGGTCAGGGGTAGGAGTAGGTGTAGCAGTAGGTAAGAAGTAAGACATCGTATAGTACACCCCACCCGCCAATAATGCAGAAGCAGTCAAAAACAATACAAATAGTTGGAATATAAAACATTTGGTACGACCGAGTTGCTGCAGCTTGAATCTATGAGCCTGAGCTCCTTCCAAATCCTTCAACTTCGAGAATGCCATTCCCTACGACCGTCCGCAACGTTTCTTGACGCACTTCGTTCTGTGTAGCAAAGTCAATCCCTAGGAGTTCCCAGGAATCGACGGCCTTTAACCTAGCGTCAAGACCTACTATCCAGAAGGAAGTACGCGCGCGGCCTTACGGCCTTCAATGCACAATATATATATATATATATATGCAAAACAATATCTCTCAGCTGTGAAAGCAAAAAGTGTAAGGAACGAAACTCAATGAATATGTACAAAATAATTACAGTGGTACGAATGTTCAAACTGATCGTGGAAAACGGGATAATGCAATTATCAATACAGCAAAGCAGGATCTTTTATTAGTCTTTAGTGCTAGATCGCAAAAAGTATCGAGTTTTCCCAGGACGTGTCTGTTCGTCGAACAAAGGATCCGTTGAAGGGACAGCGTCCTGTTGATCAGCTGAATGTTTTGGTCTTGAGTCCTTCTCTGACAATTGTTCAACAGTGTCTCTCTGCTGTACTGAGGATTCTCCGACAGGTTGTGCGTCGCTAAAAGGTACAAACGCCGGCAATCCTTCGGTTTCAGTTAATGCAATGCCTTTCCTCACCCACGAGTCTGCTGGCAACGGAATGGGGACTTTCTTGGTGTGGGTGGCGTGCACCCAATTCTTCCGCCCCTCAAGACGAACTGCAGTTCTCGTGGCAAGGAGGACCTGATAGGGTCCGGTGAACCTCGGGTCCAAGTTGTTCTTGCGCGAAAAGTTCCGCGTCACCACCCAATCTCCGGGCTGGAGCTGGTGGCCTGGACCCTCCGTCTGCGTCGGCAATGCTTCGTGAACCTGTTGGTGAATTAACCTCAGTTTAGCAGTCAAGTCATGAAGATAATCAATCAACATTGGGTACTCAAGATCACAGAAAATACCTGGCCTAGGAACCCCCCACACATTCGCAGGACGACCGAACACTATTTCATAGGGACTAAGCCCTACTCGGGAGTGTACAGTCGCCCTAGTTGACAGTAATGCTAAAGGTAAAGCGTCAGGCCACGAAAGACCAGTCGTAGCCTGAATCTTCGCTAGCTTTAGTTTAAGGGTACTGTTATACCCTTCCACCAGGCCAGCTGACTGGGGATGATTGGCGCTGTGGAATTTCTGATTAATTCCAAGGCCCTTACACACACTCTTCATCACACTACCCACAAACTCACTTCCGTTATCTGACCACACGACTCTAGGCATTCCATACCGAGGAAAATATTCCTTCAGTAGGATTTTCGCAGTAGACAAAGCAGTATTGTCTTTGAGAGGATAAGCCTCGATCCATCGGGAGAATGCGCAAACCACAACTAAAACGTATTTCAGGTTATTGCATCGCTCCATATGGATAAAGTCCAATTGAATCACCTCAAAGGGGCATGAAGGGGGAGCAAAACTGACAGGAGGAGTTGGGGTTCCTTTGCCAGGATTGTACATCATACACACCATACAATTCTTCACTAGACGTTCAGCACATTTCGTGATACCATCATTCTTCCACACAGGGGACAACAATTTGCAAATACCTTTTGAGCTAATATGTGCTAACCCATGCGCCATTGTCACAACGGCCAGCACATACGCATCCGGCAACATCCATCTTTTCTGATCAGACAAATCAATCCAACAACCATTCGCATCCAACTTTCCCGTACTTTCTTTCCACTTCGTCTTTTCAGTGTCGGTGGCTTCATTCTGAACTGCTTTCACACTCTCGATAGTGTCCTCACACATACTCGATTCTGTAGGCCACCTAACCGAACTCGTCACATACATTCGAGTGCTAAGGTTCCGGGCAGTCTCCTTAGCAGTTTCATCCGCAAACGCATTACCACGACCAACATCATCCGTCACCTTACGATGCGCACTACATTTAACAATCGCTACTTGCTTAGGCAATGTCAGGGCATCCAAGAGATCATTCACAAGCTGTCCATGCTGAATCTTCGTACCATGCGACGTCAAGAAACCTCTCTCTCTCCACAATCGTCCAAAACTATGTGCGACGCCAAATGCATACTGGCTGTCGGTAAACACATTCACACGTTTCCCTTTCGCCAACACACACGCTCTAGTAAGAGCAATCAGCTCTGCAGCTTGGGCAGAATTCTGATTTAATCTTGCAGTCTCAACAACAGTATTCAACGTTACCACAGCATAAGCAGTAGTCACATCGCCATTCGGCAGCTTAAAGCATGACCCATCCACATACAATGTACCATCCGGATCGTCCAATGGGGTGTTTTTAAGGTCCACTCGACCTTTTGTTTCCTCTTGAGTCCTCAAGTAACAATCATGTTCTGCTACTACATCTGACTCTGTGCTAATTGGTAACAAAGTTGCCGGGTTCAGAACATTACAACGTTTTATTTGAATGTGGCTTGCCAACAGCGTCAGCTCGTAACCAGACAACCTCGCACTCGTCAAGTGCTGAGTTTTCGTCCGATTCAAAAGAGTATCGACTGCATGCGGAACCATCACCGTAAGCATATTATCCATAACCAGTCCTGCTGATTGTCGGATGGAGACCGCGGCTGCCGCTGTTGCTCGTAAACAACTCGGCAATGCTCTAGCTACCGGGTCCAAAGTCGAGGAAAAATATGCACATGGACGTTGCTTACCACCAAAAGGTTGCGTTAAGACACTCAAAGCACAACCTTCTCTCTCGTGAACATATAATGTAAACGGCTTGCTGTAGTCGGGAGTACCCAACACAGGAGCTGAACACAATGAATCACGTAATTCAGAAAAACTTTTCTGACATTCTTCCGTCCATGGTAAAGGAGTCGAAACATCCTTGCACGTAAGAGCCACTAATGGTTTCGCTAGCAATGAAAAATTCGGAATCCATTGCCTGCAGTACGACGTAATACCTAGAAAGGCACGCACATCTCTTTGGGTTGTTGGCACAGCCATGCGTGCAATTGCTGCAATTCTCTCTGGGGTCAACCTCCTTCCCTCCTTTGACAATAAGTGACCTAGATAGGTTACTTCTGGACAACAATATTGGAGTTTAGTAGGTGACACCTTGTGATTTAACTCACAGAGATGTTGCAGCAACGACACCGTAGCAATTTTGCAAATGTCCTGAGTATCTGCAGCCACCAATAGGTCATCGACGTATTGGATTAAAGCCGCACCAGCCGGCAACCTAAACGCATCCAGTTGACCCTTCAAGGCTTGACTGTAAATCGACGGACTTTCACAGTAGCCCTGAGGAGCGCGTTTGAACCGGAAGCTGCGTCCACCGAGAGAGAAACCGAACAGGTCTCTGCTCTCCTCGGCAATCGGGATGCTGAAAAACGCATTTTTCAAGTCAATCACCGAAAACCATGATGCAGAAGCTGGAATCAGAGTCAGTAGCGCCGTGATGTCAGGCACAACGGGGAATTGAGGAACCACAATTTTATTCACCTCCCGTAAATCGATAACAAAGCGATAAACAGGTGGTTTCGAGGGATCAGTACGTTTTAGAATGGGCAGTACAGGACTATTGCACACGTTTCCCCGAGTCTCTTCAATAACATCTTTCTCGATCAGATCATAAATGATCGCTAACAGTGCTCGTTCACCATCAAGAGAGATACGATATTGGGGAATACGTGGCAATCGCACATTAGATTTCAACTGAACAACATATGGTGAGATATCAAGTAGGCCCACATCATTTGGACCCGTTGCCCACAAAGACGCAGGAAGAGAACTCAATTCCGGTGGGAGCTTATCGAGAGACAAGTACATGGGAGAGACAACCCTCTCTCCTAACGTAAGCTTCACACCCGCAGGAGAACAATACAGAGTTGCATACAAACGTTTAAGCAAATCCAGGCCCAAAAGATTTTCACCACAACCCGTGGTTAAAATCAACGGAGCTTGGAGTTCACGAGGCCCAATTTTAAGGGGCAAAGGGCACGAAACTGGATTGCTAACGGGGGCGCCAGAGAATCCAACGGAAAAATTTGTTAAGCCAGACAAAGGTGCGCCAGGGAGTTTCGAATGCTTAATGGAACTTTTCGCTGCACCAGTGTCCAACAGAAAAGGCTCAACGACGCCCGATGTAGCAACTGCGACGTAAGGCCCTCTCTGATCAACCGGAACTGATACCACTCCCTCTCCTTGTCTAAGGCTGTCCTAGTAATTACTGTCGTCAGTTCCCTGATCAACGTAATAATCGTCTACATTGTATTGCGCAGATCGTCCTTGCGACGATCCACGTTGATCGAAACAATTATCGGAATTTGATGAGTTATCTGAGCGATCGTTCTGAGCACCACGACCTCTACCACGTGATGCCTGCTGCGAACCACCACGACCTCCTCTCGATGAGTTACCACTATTACGTTCGTTTAGAACAGGACAATTGAATTTAATATGACCCTCTTGTCTACAATAAGCACATTGATTGTACCCCAACAAAGATCTTTGGGAAGAGGAGTCATTACGAGTTTGAGATCGATTTGATTGCGGCTGTGATCTATTTTGTTGCGAATTATTCTGATTCGAACGTGGAGGATACGCTTGCTGAAGCAGCACTTTAGTTTTTAGCTCTTTGGTCTTTTTGTCAGCACGATCATTTTCTTCTTTCTCTCTGTTCTCATAATATTGTGCCGTAGCCAATATCTGAGCTGAAGTAGAAACGGCCCATGCACTTTCTGAATTCCTCAATTTATTGCTCAAATCGGGCAGTAAGTTCGAAACAAATTTATCTACGAACAACCTTTGACCACCCTCAGTGCTCATATCCTGACCACTATGATCAATGAATGCTTCCTCGAACCTCGTAAAGTAGTCGGAAACACTCTCGTCCTTCTTTTGCTTACAAGCTGACAATTTGTCCCAGTTCACCTTCATAGCTGGCATAAGAGTTTTCATTAATGTTATTATTCTTTGAGGAAGGTCAATAATCAACTGGTCGGGTTTAGTAGCAGCCGCTTGTCCGGCATCTGCCGCTACAATGGCAGCCCAAGCACCACCTAATTCGTTTGGATGGTTTTCATGGCGAATTTTAGCCCATACCGGTTGCGGTACAACATTGCCGAACAACATATCGATATCGGCAAGATTCATTACCGTAGCATCTACGAGCTGCGATAATTCTTTGTAATACCCTGTAGGATTTTTGCGTGGATCAGGCAAAGATTGCTTCACCTGCAATACTTCCGAGCGTTTCCATGGGAGATGTATCCATACTCTCTGGAAATGCGCCAATACCGGGGGAGCAGCATTAGGATTAGCTGGTATCCAAACCGGTGGAACTTCTCGCATAGGAAATTGACCAGACTCATCTGGCAGTCTTTCGACATCCTCAACAAACAAGGCTTGAGGTATAGGAGTGGAACGAAAAGATAACAACCGTTCAACAGCACGTCGAACGTTAGTATCCACTATCAGTCCAGCCGAAAACTGAAGCTGTAGATCAGACAACGCGGTCAGCACCTCGTCAGGTGCGTCGGCCGATATCTGATCACGAAGGACCTTACACATTTCCTCGAACACAAATCTCTGGGTTGGTATATTGAACTGACAAAATGTGTCGAGTACAACACGTGGTGGATTTCTAAGGGGGTGCATCATCCAACCCATCGCCATATTATATAGCGAAGCACGTTCCCTATTACCAGGAAGCTGACTACGTCTCTGAGGACCATCTGAACCAGCGGACCCAAGAACAGGTCCGAGTGAATGAAAGAAGCTAGCCGCAAGAGGAGAATTACGACTACGAGTAGAGGGAGAAGTATAGGACACAGGACTAACAAGTGAAGGAGTAGAAACAGAAACAACAGCAGGGGTTAACAAAGCAGGAGCAGTAGCGTGAGCAGGAGTATGTGGAAGCGGAGGAGCAGTAGGAATAGCAACAGACGAAGGAGCAGGAACAGTCGGAAGAACGGGTGCAGGTTGAGGAACAGGCAAAGGAAGAATAGGTGCAGGAACAGGTACAGGGGGAATCACAGGGGCTGTGGTACCCTGTACGTACGGAGGTGGCGATTTCATAAGATAGGACATCAAAGGATCCTCAACTGCCTCATCCTTCTTTTCCGACTCCGTAGGCAAAGTAGGATAGCATTTATCTATAGTCATACGCTGTAATCTGTCAAACACTTCCTTTTCCCTAACCTCCTTATCATGCTGGAACTGCTCTGCTTTCTTTACAATGGTACCAGCACTATCTCGCTGATTACGCTTAGTCTGTCTGATTTCTTTCTGTCGGGCTTCTTTACGCCACAACCGAAAGGCATCAAACATGGCCGGCCTTGACTTTTTCGCGAACAATTTAACCTCTAGATTATCTAAGATCGGGGCCTCGAAGCTACCATGCGGTGGCCAGCGAAGGTCACCATCTTTCTCCGTATATTTGATCCAGTATTCATTAAAAGTAATCGGGCCTAGCCCATGTTTGCTATACAGTTCATACGTGGGAGTTCCAACCGGAGGTATCGGACACGAGTCCTCCAGTCGGGAATCCGTACCACAAGGTCTGAAACAACTAAACAGAGTACTGCGACCAGGCATCTTGCACACTAGCCGAGTTTCACAAACTTCAAGGGTTACGGGATTTACCAAGTCCCAGCAAAGAAGAAAAACCCTCGGTTTTTGGCGGCTGCAGTCGTCAAACAACACAACAAAGTACGCTAGCAAAGTGTCACCGACAAAAACACTTACACAGCATTAACAACAAAAACACTCGCTAAAGTGTCAACAACCAAGAACTCTGGGAGCGACCCACAAATACTTAACTCAAAGATCGATGGCGTCTCCAGGAAGGCCCGTCAATCGTCTCGCTATACCAAGGTCTACGCCAGGCGCCAAAACAGGTCTACAGTCAGGGCAGCAGTTCGTCGCAGCCGTCAGGAGGCGGGAATCTTCGCGGGAAAAGTCTTCGGGCCACTTATTTCGACAACAGGATCGATGAAGCGGAGTGCACCTTCCCTCGGAGATTTCACACGAAGTTCCTCACGATCGTCGGGCTTGGACCGGTACCACTGATGCAGCCCCACGTTGAGCGCCAACTGAAGGACTGGGTTCTTTAAGACCCAGCGGTGCCAGGGCACAACACCTGAAACCTTCGTGGGTAACCTGCTCCGGCGTACGAATGACAGAGACACGGGACACTTCCTTCGGCGTCAAAGATTCAAGGGTTTATTTGCTGCAGGGAACACAGATATCACGACAAGTACAACTCGTGCAACTTGGGGAGACTGCTTCAAATTGGTTCTGTGGATCACTCCTTTTATACAGTTTTTACCCATAGGACAACATGGTACACAAAGGTTTACAACCCGATTCCCACCATTATCCCCCAGAGGGGTCGCTTTGGTCACTTTGATACACATAAGGTCCGGAACATAAGTGCGGAAACATTTGGCGGTTCCCAACTGTAAAAACCCATCTTCCCAACATTAGTGCATTCCAATCGGCAGTAAAACAGATCGAAATAGGAACAAAGACAGGTGCAGAGGAAGACGGAGACAGTGTGGAAATCGAAAAAGGGTGTAAAAGGGGAGGTATCGGGAAACACGAGATACAGGCATCAAAGGGACGTGCCTAATGAGATGCACGGCTGAGACAATAAACCGGTACGGCAAGATGAGCCTCGAGCGGGGCCATCTGCCTTACAGTATCATCCCCCTCGTCATAAAGACACTTACAAAGAACATGTGTCTTCCGCAAATATCTTGGGAGTCCCAGGGTCGCGAAGCGGACAGCGTCCGTTCGCTGGCTACTTGAGGGCAAGAGACAAAATGGATGCCGTATCTAAGATGGAACCCGTGGGTACAGATGAAAAACCCACATAACAAACGAATGGTTTAAGTTAGCACAGCGAAACTGCGCACACTTACTAAACTCGTCATTTGCGGTTCATAGATACCAGACTCGACCATATTCGTGCGAGTCGAAAACACCACTTACGATTGTCACGGAACCTCAGGTCTGTGGGTGTCGGAGAAGTTCCCAGTGAGGTCGACCACCAGGAGTCGTCCCAGGCCGAAGGGGTGGACCCAAGGATGAGGACCTCCGTCTTATCCGAGTTCAGTTTCAGTTGGCTGTTCCTCATTCAGTCGGCGACAGCCTTCATTCCTTCGTGGAGGTTGGTTTTGGCTGTGTGGTGGTCTTTGGCTGAAAGAATGCCCTGCCACCTTCCAAAGGTTGGTGAATCAAGTCATTGCTGACTGGAGAACTTTAGTGCAGCATATCTAGGTAACATATAGCTAACATTAGCTCCATGTGGCAGGATCACCTGGTTCACCTTGGAAAGGTTTTGCAGACCATGCAAGCAGCAGGCCTGAAAATCAAGGCATCCAAATGCCAGATAGGGCAGGGAACTATACTTGGCCACCTTGTAGGTGGAGGCCAAGTGCAACCCTTACAACCGAAGATCTAGACAATTCCGAACTGAGAAGCTCTAATAACCCAGACCCAAGTCAGGGCATTCCTTGGCTTGACTGGAGGTTTATAAAGGGGTATGGTTCCATTGTGACACCTCTCAAAGAACTCACCTCCAAGAAGATGCCCAAGAAGATAAACTGGGCAGTTAGTTGTCAAAAGGCTAACTGAAAGAAGCAATATTCTCTGTATCAATTCTCAAAGCTCCAGATTTCTCCAAGCAGTTCATTGACAGCTTGATGCCTCTGTGCTAGGGACAGGAACAGTCCTAACTCAAACCAAGGATGATGGCCATGACCAGCCTGTTGCTTTTATTAGCAGAAGGTTACTCCCTAGGGAGAAGCATTGAAGTGTGATAGAGAGAGAGGCCTTTGCTGTGGGCTGGTCAATGAAGAAGTTGAGATTATACTTGTTTGGTACTCACTTTAATTTTCAAACCGACCACAGACCTCTCATGTGGCTTAAGCAGATGAAAGGTGAGAACCTAAATCTTTCACAGTTTACATCCATGCTGATTCAATAACAGATATAATTTCTCCATCACTGTGTGATGATCAGACAAAATCCTTTCTTCCTGGCAGACTTTCAGTAGATGGTCTTTGAGGTCCTATTTGGAGTAGTCAGTTATAGTCTTTAATTGTATGCAGGGATCCCACCCTTCTGTTCAAGCCCCCTCAATATGTTCTTGATCTACAGTAGCCACAGAATTTGATTTGCCTGGTCTAGACCTAAACAGTCTTTTTTGATTAATCTGATAAAATATGTCTCCTCCTTAGACCATACTGAATTCCATATCAGTAGGGAATTGGCTTCTATCACATCTTGCTGGAAACCGATACCCGGTTCACTCTTTAGTATGGTGTCTTGAGTTGATGAGGTCACAGCTAAAAGTCCTCTAAGGAACCTATTCCCCTGGGTTTGAATGGGTCCATTATCCTCAACCTCCCCACTTTATGCCAAAGTCTTAGTACACTGCTGAAACTGCTTTATATAGGGTTAACAGCTCTCTAATTGGCTTTGAGGCTAGTTCGAAGGCAAACCTAAACATGCCTTCATTGTTCCTAGTCATATTAGCGGTGCATAGTTCCATATGATTCATCCATCCCCCTTGGAGGAGAATTATAATCCTAGATAATTAAATGCATTTGCACATTGTATTTTGATCCTCTTCATAAAAATGTATTGGTTCTTCCTCTTGTTTGGCCACAACTCCTCTTAAAGGTTTTCCCTAGGTTAATTTTCAGGTGTTTGCCTTCTATATAATCTGGAAAACAGCAATTATTGATGCATCGTTGGCATATAAAAGTATCAGCATTTTTTCCTTAGCAGCGCTAGGGGTAGTAGCCCCTATCAACCAGAGTTTTTTATCTACACAATTGATATATAGGGAGAAGAGGAAGCTGAACACTCTTGCTGAACTACTCTCTCTGTATTAAAGGGTGGTATTAATTCTCCTTTTGGACCAGAGCAAACTTTGGAAGTTAGGTTACTATACATATGAGCTAAGAGTGTTAGGGGCCCCTAATATGTCCATGCATTTTCACAATGTTTGCTGGTTGACAAATTAAATGCTGAACTTATATCTATAAAACACAGTGCACTGAGCACTATTTCATCAAGCAAATACTTCCCCATCAGAAGGTTTATGTTGAGCGATTTTTTGATCCATCCCAACCTCTCTAGTAGTTTAGGTGAAGAGTCAATGAGTGAGATTGGTCGTTAACATTTTGCGTCATTCCTTGATCATTTCTTAAATATGGGGATAATTTGGTAATTGGCCCAGGATGGGGGTATAAAAGATGCTCCTGTTGCATTCAATACCATGGTCATGGAAGGGCCCCAAGGATTCACTTCAGACTTGTGAGAGTTCATTGGGACCCCATCTGGGCCTGAGGCCTTCCCCTTGGGCTTTTATTAATTGCCCTTATCACCTCATCCAAATTAAAGGCCGCCGCAGTTGGCATACTGGACCCAGGAGTCCACCTGATCCCCTCTTCCACCTCTGCAATATGAGAAAATACTGTACCAAATGATCCACCCACTGTGCAGAGGTGATAGAGGATTCCAGGTCTCGACCATGCCTCTTGGAGAACAAAGGCAAATTAATAGTTCCCCAAAATAAGGGGCTCTCTAGTATCTGCGGATTGGATTAAAAATTTTCCCAGGCTTCCACTTGCAGCTCTGTTTTTTCTGTTACTTATTGCCTTATTGTACCTAAATCTAGCATCCCGAACAGCTGTGGGGTCCCTAAGACTTGAATGTATTAAATGTATTAGTGCACTCATTTCAGGGTGTCAGCAAGCTGTGCTTATTGAAACTGGTTTAAGTAAGACCTCACATTACGGTAAATAAGACAAAAGAAACATGCTGCAAGACAGGGCAGTAACAAGAGGCAATGCTGTAAAAGAGCTGGAGTGAAAAGTAGATTAATGCAAGAGAGGAGAAGAAGAAGCAAGGAAAGAGAGAGAGGTGATAGGGACATTGTAGTTAACCAGGAGATAGGAAGAAGAAGAAGAAAGATGCAAGATAATAGTTACAGTAAGGTAAACAAGCATTTGCAATGCAATCGATCTCGCCTTTGGGACCTTATATGTATTTAGCTATGCAGCACATTAGCCTGGGTGCTGAAACATCTACTGTTCTTTAACAAGGAGGGAAAGTAAGCACCAAACTGCATGACATGCCAGGTGTGGGATCACATGGAAAGAAATGTTGCCTTTCCGCTGGAACTTGTATAGTCCAAAGCTCTGTTTTTAATATAAAATCAGGGCCTTCTGTGGTCATATAACTGAAAAAAAAAGATTTGAAAAAAATATTTTTGTCTACAGGTGCTCGTGAAAGACAAGTTCTAAGGACTGGAATCTATCGAATGCTAAAGTGACTCAGGTATTTAACTGACCTCTGCTGGTCGTTATCTATCAAGAAAGTTAAATAGAGGCAGTTGCCAGAAAAATAAAAGATAAAAAGAAACTCCCTCAGCAGAAATAAATTCTGGTGTTTTACTGACCTCTACTGGTCGTTTTCTATCAAGACAGTTAGTTAGAGGCAGTAGAACAGAAAAACAAGTCCCTAAGCGGAAGGAAACAAGTCCTATGGCTGATCTCCAGAGCCCACAAAGTACATACACATATAAGTATATACTAAAGTATATACAAGAGGTCTCGAATGCTCGACCTAAAAACTGAAAAAATAAAGAAGAGAAAAGAGAGAGGGAGAAGAAAAGAAGAAACAGGAGCAGTACTATGGGAAAAGGGACAACAAAGGGAATTGTTCTAAATCATAAGAAGTTGTTCAAATCAATTTAGTTCAGGTGAAAGTAAAAATAAGAGGTTTTCTGTTTCTCCTGAAGATTAGAAGTGATTTGGAGAATGTTATGTTTAAGGCAAGGTATCCATATTGCATGTGCTATTTGTGAGTGTGCATTAAACAGGCCAATAAAGCACTCGCAAATAGCAGAATTCATAGAAAATAAGTAAACACTTCCTGTTCGAGCTGAAGGACCCCAAAACAGGAAGTGGTGCCCAAGGATACTACTGAACATAAATCAAGCACATGTTCAGGTGTGGCAGCACTGTTACACACTGCTGATGGAGAACCAAAGACATCATGAGCAGCAAGGACAGCAAGAAGGGAAGCAAGTAGAGGCTGATAAAGCTGATGTTTTTAGAGAAAGAGCTCAATATAATCATGGAGGAATGCTGCAACCGCCACGATGAGCTCTTCCGTAGTGCCTCACACCATCTGCCCGAGACTGAGAAGAGGAAGATCTGGCCCCGTATGCAGCAAAGGATAAATGCGCTAGGAGTTGCACACGCTCCATAGATGACATTAAAAAGCGCTGGTATGATCTCCGATCCAGGGCAAAGCAGAGGGTGGCAGCATGGCTGTAAGAGGTGAAAAGAACTGGAGGGGGACCATCCACTTTCGCACAGCCCTCACCAGCTGAAGCTATGGAGGAAGCAACCCTGGAGAGGGCAGCTGTAGCAGGCTTTGGGAGTCTTGATACATCCCTGCCATCAATAGATACTGGTAAGTGAAAAATGTGCATGTGATGTGTGAATACCCACTAACTCCTGTACTGTGCATGCATACTAAACAACCACAAGCAAACATCCATGTACAAACAACAAACAACACAAGTGTTGCATCAGGGGAGATATAGTCCTTGACAAATTCAGTGTAGTGAGGGAATAACTTGAGCTGATAAACATTTCAACACCACAGAAACAGTGAAACACATTTTTATCATTTTCTACTATGTTTTGTCACATAGACACACCATTGGAAGCAGACAACACTGCTGATGACACAACTGCTTGCCACGAGCCTGGGCAGATGGAGGAAGGTCAGGTCGTTAGGGAAACAAGTGGGCACAGGTCATCTGATGTCCCATCTACTGTGGCTGCAACCACTTCCGAGTCCACACCCACTGTCACCTCAGCTGCACAGCAGGACACACCACTACAAGGCCCTCTGTCCACCCGTGTGCGTCTCTCAACAGTCGCTGCGTCGGAACAAAGATTTGTCCTCCAGTGGATCAACAACTCCGGCCATGTCTGCTTCACTAGACCATGAAATGCTGCAAATACAGCACCTGCAAAACAAAATCCAAGGACAATGAAATGTCCGGATGACCCAGGGCATCCACATGATCACAAACAAACTGGCTGAGATTCAGGCCAGGATTGAATTAAAACTGGATGCCCTCACCAACACTGTGGCAGACTGAGCAAAAGAGGGGTCTGCAGAAAGGGCAAATCTTAGGTGCATGGAGTGCAGCAGGGGCCAGAAACTTGAAAATTTGAGCAGGGCCATCAATAGACTGGTGCATGCTACAAACAAACACAGCCAGTGCACATTTGGCCTGCAGGTAGAGATGGGCCACTACATTGGGGACGTAGCTCGTGACCTAGAGAAAATAACAGTGGCAGTAGAAACACTGCAGACCAATTAGATCATTGGTGGTGTTGGCATTGGTGGCACTGGCAGCAAAGTGTCAAGCTGGAGCACCATTTCAGGAATGGAGACACTAATGATGTGCAGAAGTAGCAGCCGCTACCTTGGGTTGGGTAGTGGCAGCGCTGGCCAGGCTCCTCGGAGGGGCAGGAAATTAACTTTTTGGTCTCCCAAAATAACGTTACACTGACTTAATTTTAATTATTTGTGGTGACGTAAACCCAATTTACTTGTTTTAGCTCATGCCTACAGTTACTGATGGACCTGTTGTAATACGTTTGATAATGGATGCCTAAAAATAAAAGCACCCATTGATATTCACAAATTGTTCTGTCTTATGTAGAGCTGAGTGTCTAACTGATGTGTACGTACCTTTCAGAAATACTTGTTTGCAATATGATCCCTGCGCCTTCTCCCCTTTGCTGCAGCACTACCATCCCTTTCATGTATGGCAGGTGGTCCCGGGTCCTCATCCTCAGAATCTGTGTCAAACACATCCATGGGCATTCCATCCCTGTCGGCAATGTTGTGCAGCATGGCACATGTTGCCACGATTTTACAGACTGTCTCTGGTGCATACCGCAGAGCTCCACCACTGTTATGTAGGAATCTGAAGCGCGATTTCAATATTCGAAAAGTACGTTAGATCACTGTCCTTGTGCACCTGTGCGCAGTGTTGTACTGGATTTCATGTATATTGTTGGGAGACAGAAACGGTGTGAGGATCCACGGATGCAGGGAATATGCACTGTCACCTGTTGTGAGATATGGGATATTGAAGTTAAATGCTTACAGACATACAAGTGAATAAACATTTGTCTGGGGACTGGTATTAACACTACCTAGGAGGTATCCATCATCAAAGTCACCTCTTTCTAACCTTTGATATAGACCACTGTGCCTGGAAATATATGTATAATGGGTGCTTCCAGGGAATGTGGCTATAATGTCTGTGGTGATGTTTTTAGCGTCACACACTACTTGGATATTGAGGGAATGCGTGCTTTTTCTGTTGCGAAAAATGTATTCAATGCGGATGGTGGACATATGGGCATTAACCATGGGCGGAGTAGGTGTAGTCGCGCTACGCTGAGTTCCGTGAAGTGGTAAACAAACTCCACGAGCTATGCGGAATTCCGCGAGCACTTGGAATTGCTTGTTCTGCCCGTTCGCAATGCCACTTTCCTGTTCGAGAATGCGTATTGCGTGTTCGGAACGCTGTTTGCGTGCTCGGGGGAAATATCTAGCAAACTTGCCCATACGGTCACCAATGGGCGCGACCTTCTTGTTTTTCACTTCTCCTGCCCATTCGCTATGCGTATTTCCTGTTCCAGAACGCGTATTGCGTTTTCCCGCATGTTCGTGATGCATATTTCCTGTTCGGGAACGTGTATTGCAGGTTCGCATCGCTTTTTACGTGCTCGGGGGGAAATATTCCAAAAACTTGCCCATGCGGTCGCAATGGGCGCGGCCATCTTGTTTTTCACTGTTTTGCTATGGTTCTGGCCCTGCTTTTCTATCCTTCCTCTATCTTTTCAATCCTTTATTTCTGAAAACATTTTTTTAAATCTTTTTTATCTATTATCTATCTCTCTATTTTCCTGATTCTAAATTTTGGGTTTTGTTCTACTTTTTGTGTGTTTTTCACTACTTTTTCACTCTTTTTCTATTACTTGCTTTTTTTCTTTCTTTTACTTCCTTTTTTAATTCTTACCTCCCCACCCCCCGAGTACCAGAACCATAGCACTCCGCCTCAAATACAAAGCCCTTCTTAACAACTATAAAAAAGCCATCTTAGCGGCCAAATCTAAATACTTTACTGAGCGAGTGGCCCTTTCGGCCAACAAATCCCGTGAGATTTTCTCACTAGTTCACAGTCTTGCCACCTCCGACCGCACCTGTCTTTCCCCTGCCCCTTCTCAATCTCTCTGTCACTCTTTGAACGACCATTTCATCAATAAAATTATTACCATCAAGGCCAATATTCCTATTGTGTCTCAACCTGCACTGTCCGCTCATTCTCATCTGTCTCCCTCTGTTCTGGATCATTTTGAACCAATCTCATCTGAGCTTTTCCTCGACCTGCTTGTCAAGGTCAAGTCCGGCTCTCCCGCGGACTGTGCCCCTGCATGGATACTCAGAACTCTCTATATTAGTTGTCCCATCCCTCCCCTCACTTTTCTCAATACTTCTTTGGCCTTGGGCTGCGTTCGCTCTTCCTTCAAGTCCGCCATTGTTTTTCCTATCTTGAAGAAAGCCGGCCTGGACCCCTCTCTTCCATCTAATTTCAGGCCGATTTCCCTTCTCCCCTACCTAGGGAAGATTCTCGAAAGCTACGTGACATCCTGCCTTTCCACCTATATTGAGGAGAATCATCTCTTGGCCTCCCACCAGGCGGGCTTTCGCCCCGGCCACTCCACTGAGGGTGTGGTCCTTGCGGTCCTGGATGAACTTAAGGGGAAGGCAGACAGCAACCTCCCCCAGGCACTGGTCCTTTTGGATTTGTCCGCTGCATTTGACACGGTCGATCATGCCATCCTCCTCGACCGTGTCAGCGCAGAGGGCATCCAGGGCACTGCCTTCTCCTGGATCGCGTCCTTTCTTCAGGGTAGATCACAGGCAGTCCACCTCTCTGATTTTTCTGCCCCCCCTCTTCCGGTCACCTGTGGGGTCCCTCAAGGTTCTTCCCTCTCCCCTCTTCTTTTCAACCTTTACATCCGTCCCTCATCTCCTCTCTTCTCGAGCTGGGGGTCTCTGTGTACAACTACGCAGATGACCTCCAGCTCGTTTTTGATCTCTCATCCCCAGCTGACTCTCTCCCTAAGTTCTGTTCCACTCTTGTTTTCATTTCCCAGTGGATGAGCTTCAATCATTTGAAGCTCAATCCCGATAAGACAGAGCTCGTCCTCACTGGTGGCTCGTCTAATCCCTGGTCCCCAGCTCACTGGCCCCTCTCTTTTGGCCCTCCCCCCTCACCAGTATCCTCTGTTCGGACCTTGGGCATCAAGATCAGCAATGATCTGTCCATGCTCACCCAAATCAGTTCCGTTGTGTCTTCTTGTTTTTCCTCCCTCCGCTTAATTCGTAAGATCTCCTGTTTTTTTCTGTTGATGCCCTTATAACCATTATCACGGCCCTCATCACATCCCGCCTGGATTATGGAAACGGCTTGTACGTAGGTATTCCTGCCTACGAAACTCGCCGTCTCCAGGCCATCCAAAACCAGGCGGCCCGCATTATCCTTCGTCTCCCCAAATTTTCCCACATCACCCCGGCCCTCAAATCCCTCCATTGGCTCCCGGTTCATTTCAGATCTCAGTTCAAACTAGCTTGCTTGGCCTTCCGAGCGCATGCTCGTTCTGCCCCGCTCTTCATTAATTCTCTAATTTCTTCTCATGCCCCCAGTCGCACTCTACGCTCTTCTTCTCTCTCTCTTCTTCACGTCCCCCGCTTCCACAAATCCCGCACCGGGGGCACCCGATTCTCTGTGCTGGCCCCCCAGATTTGGAACAACCTCCCTCTTTCCATTCGCTCTATCCCTATTTTCTCCCACTTTCGTAAAGCCCTTAAAACTTTTCTTTTCCTTCAGGCATTCCCCGGCTAAATCTCTTTGGGCCCCTCTGTAGATTCTGATGTGCTCCTCAGCGCCAGGAAGCCGCTTGGCCACAGTGCGCTTTAGAAATTTCTTTTTCATTTCATTTTTCATTTCATTTCATAGCAAAGAGCAAGGATCGTAGCTGCACCTAGAGCGGGGACCACCTTCCTTGCAGAAGGCGGTGCTCAAAAGGGGTATAGGCATGAGCCTTATTTGGAGAGGCGGAGGTGGCCGCACTTGTTTTTTTGTGCAGCGGCACCTCCCATTAACCCTGGCAGCAGGCGGCAGGCCTGGGTCCGGGTACGGGCTCCGGGAGCGTCACCAGCGGTGGGGAAGGGTGCGCTGGGCAGTGTTTCGCTGCTCTGGGGTCCGGCGCACACATAGCCAGCTTACACACCGGTGGTCCGATATCCTGGATCTGTTTCTAAATTCTTCTTATCCCTGCTTCTAACTGCCTCTGCTATGACTCACTGTACTACTATTATTAGTCTTTCAGAAGCTAAGCTTGCTCAGTTGGCCACTCTTTATTTAAACGGTTTTAAAAGTCATATTCACCAATAGCTCCAGCCACTGAGTTCAGTTCTTTGGGTTGTCCTCTTCTAGTCTTCTTAATCTTGAGGCTTTTCGACAATTCCCACCAACAAAATGCCCAACCAGATATTTTACTATTTTTGATAGGATAGGACATACTACTACTAGTCTACTCTACTCTAGTACCCGATTTGTACTAGTGATGTATGTTGTATATGTATGTATACACTTTTTTTTTCAATCTTGCTAGTGAAAAAGAATAAATGGGGGAGGAGTATATAGCATCTAAAAAATGTGCAATGTTTTTTTAGGCGTACCGTCCACTAGTGCTGGGGCGAACTTTAAGGCGACGCAGCCAGTAAGGAAGGAGCAGAAGATGCGGCAGCTGCAGGGGGTGAGCCAGCAGCAGTGGTGGGCAGTGGTAAGTTATATTCCTTACTTATTGACATTAAACTCGCTGCAAGGGTGTACACTCTACTGTTGAGAGAGACTAAGTTGTTGTGAACAACAGTTGAAGAAGACACCCTTTACGTAGCATTAGCAATAGCATTAGCGGCGGGAGTTGAGTAACTAATGGCCTCTTCTATCTGCCTTCAACTCAGCTGTGAAAGTTATATGGAGAAGACTAAGAGTCAGATTAGATGACCTTGATGGATGGGTTGAACAAAAAGGGAAAGAAGGGTGGAAGGAGGGAGGACGGTGAGATGTAATATTTATGCCAGGCAGAGAAGGATACACGGGATGCATGCATAGGTGGCTGATGGATGGATGGAAGGTGAAGAGAAAAGACGCCTATCTGGGTGGGTGAAACTGTATGGGTGGATAGCAAGAATCCTCTGGGGTGTTTCATGGGTCAAACTCAAAGCCAAGGCAAGCAAGGAAGGAATGATGCATCAGTGATTGTTTAAAAAAAAAGAATACATGTTTGTTGTTGGTAAAACAAACTATAGTTTGTTGAAAGATTAAGAAGAATGATAGGCATGTTTAATTTGAATGGATAGATGCCTGGATGGTATTCCTCATAGAAAGCATTGGTGGAGACTGTCACTGGATGAAGAGTTTTAGTTTGAAGAGAATGTAAAATAAACTGCGCCAGAGTAGCAAAGCCAAGGAGAATAGAATTTGTATTTTCAGAATACACCCTTGACTCACAGTAGTTTATAAGCACAGCATAAATATTGTGTATGTATGTTGTTATCAAGCGCCTCGATCCGACTCCGAGGCCCTCTCCCTACCTATGTTAATTTATTTTCAACTGTGTCAACCTGCCATGGGTGGCCTATTGGCTGCATGTTTATTGTTTACACAACCAATCAAAACAAAGTACCTCATGTCATCCCATATAGAAGCAATGATCATTTAGATCAGATATCATCTGCCTTTTTGTAGTAGTCAGGGCAGGGTAAAAGTGAAATTGAACAGTTGCCCTTGATGTAACAGAGTATGGCCAGTGCCACCCGCAATAAAAAAATAATGATTTTGTAGTCAGCGTCCCCACCTACAGACAGTAGTAAATATAACTAATGTGAGTCTGCACCACAAGTATGTTTGTCTTGGGCGCAAGCTGACGGAGCTGGCATGCCAGCTACAACAATGTTACTAAATTTGGCTAATCAAGAGAGAGGAAGAAGACTGGACTACTTGAGTCCATAGTGCTCGTATAATGCCTGAAACTCCCACAAATGTTAGAGGCCGAGGAAGTGGGTGGATAGATACATACCACAAATGTTATGTACTGTGCCTACTAGTGCTACTGTGCCACTGTGTGTAGAATTAATTTGTCTTACTGTTTTGCTAAGAATATATTGTTCCAATAGTTTTTTTTTCTTCTTGATATAGCTACTCCTTCCAAAGGAAAATTGAAACCAGACAAAAAGGAGTAGGCAGCAATGGCCCGGCGCCAGAAGTTGGAGGCCATCCAAACGGTATATTGGCGGCTGGTGGTTCTGGCTAAGGAGGAGGAGGAGGAGGCGGCAGCCGCTGCAGCCTCCTCCAATGCCCCGGGCCCACCTAGGCCCAGGCCCTTCCAGTGGTGCAGCACCGCGGTCAGGCAGCCACCTGCCGCCGCACTACTTCATCCAACACTGCTGCCTCACATGGATGCAATTGTAGGGCATTCAAGCGCCGCATCCTCCTCCGAATGGCACGCCTAGAGGAGCAGGTAAAGGTCCTGGTGGAAAAGCGGCTCAGAGCCCGCTGATAAGAAAGGTGGGTTTCCCCTTTTTTTGGTGGGTGGGAATTGGGCGTTGGAGTTTTATTCACCAGACATTGGTTGGACTTTTTCTTGTTGGGGTTAGGGAGAGAGGTGAGTTCGGTGTTGTGGGATTTTTTACATAGTTTATTTTTGTTAGGGGATTAAATTATATTTATACCTAAACTTTGCATACAATGTTAATGTTTTGTGGTGGGTTACTGTTTTACGTCACATGGCTTCCTTGCTGCTGCAGGGCTGCAGCCTGTATTTCATTAAAATATTCTGCCAATTTTGTAACACACAAACAGATAGATGCTGTACCCCTCACTGAGTGACATGTCCTACTAGTACTCCTAGTCTATACATTCTGCAACAGGAGGACTCAAGGGGTGTGTGAATTAATTAATTAATTTCCATTATTAATTATACCTCCCTCAAACTTCTTCTCTTGCCTGTGATTGTTGTTTAACTTAGGCACAGTGATGGCTGCATGGCGATGATGGTTGGTTTCCCAAGATGCCATGGTTGTGGTGGTAGTAGTAGTAGACACTGTCAGTAGCATTTGCAAAAAAAGAAAATGAGACAGTCAGTCGCCCAAGCGAGACTCTGGAAGGAGTAGTAGAAGGAAGTACAGTACAGTACACAAGAAGACTGCCAAACAATATTATTAATGCTGATTAGCAATGCTAAAGTCAAATAAAACATAATGGTGGTGGGGATAGCCTAGAACAACAAGTTACAAACTATAGTTGTGTCGAGTCACTCCAAGCAAAAGTAACCTTTAGTGCTGTGTAGGAGGATGATGAATCCAATTGATGTCGGCAATTAATTATGATAGATTAGGTTCTTGCAAATATACTGAGCATGGGTGGGCAAGCAGAAGAAGATCCTTGCTGTGCCTTGAAATGGAATTAGTGTTGGGACTGGTCTTGGATACCCAAGGTTTTGAGCAATAAATCTACCTAACCAAGACTCAAACCCCTCCAGGGCAATGCATAGCAAGAAGATCCCTCAAAACGCAAAAAATCCAACCAGCTTTTATTTTGCTCATAGAATGTGCACTGTTTCCAAGAAATGGCGCAAGACCATGAAACGCAAACATTCTCCTACGACAAGATGTAATTTTGATCCAAGAGTCATGGGAAATAAAACCCACCTCAATCCCAGGATTTAAAGAACACCATATATTTGCAGAAAGATTCTCATCCTTTGGGCATCCCCATGGTGGATTATCAACCTACGTGTCCCAAAAATACAATTGGGTATCAGAAGAGCTGGACGTGGGTTTAAACTAGGCTCAAGTGACCAGAATCACTGAAACCTCACCATCCGGGTCCCTCTTGTGGCATCTCTTAATATTCAATATCTATATCCATCCAGACAGAAGGTCTCAAAAAGAGAAACATGCAAGTTTATTATCATTGATTAAAGCAATGCAAAGAACCTATCTGCACTGTCCACTGTTAATCTCCGGGGACTTCAATACCGCCCTCATTGGGAAAAACATTGCGAAGGTGGAGACGTCAGCAAATAGCCGTGGGAAAAAGTTAGCAGCAAGTCTAAAAGAATTAGGACTGTTAATCTTGAATGGCAACACAAAGGGGACAGGCCGGCAGGCGTCACATACCTAAGCGGCAGGGTCCATTCAATAATCGACTACACCATTGTAAGTGACGAGCTAACTCCTGGCATCAATTCATTCAAAATAGAACCACGTGTAGAAAGTGATCACTTCCCCCAAATATTAAGTCTGAATATCGCTCCCACCACGGCGCCTAGAATGTGCTCTCTACTATGCCACGCTTCAAAGGTTAATCTAAAAAAAATTAAATGGCGTGGAGAAGGGTTGGGCAGAATTGAGGACACCATCAAAGCCTGGAAGGCCGACCTAGGGCCCCAAAAGAGGAAGATCGAGTACCCAACTGGGAGCAAATGATTCTGGTCCTACTGCAAAAGTTCCCAGCAAGGTCAGGGAACCAGAGAACCACTAACTGCAAGAAGGAGCCTTGGTTCAACTCGGACCTAAGATCAAAAAAAAAGAAAGGTTGCTAAGGAAGTCCGAGCACTTGCTAGCCAAAGAACATCGGGGTCAGTGATAAATAAATCCAACCTAAGGTAGCTAGGAGCATCTACAGAAAGGCCCTGAGGGTCGCAAAGTTTTAGTATAAAGAAACAATCTGGAACAAACTCCTAATCGCAGGAAAACATCCCAATAGCCGGGGAATCACAAATGACCTAAATCTAAGGGCAAGACTCCAACAGGAGGCAGGGGTCGGACCAGAAACTTGGACCCATCTCGTGCAAACCTTATACTGTGATATAGAGCTAGGCCCCGCTAATGGTCTACGGGCAATACAGGAAAATGAGGACGAACCAAAAGAAGCAAAGAACAGGGAAAACAAAGGTTGTGAGCGAGATTCAAAGGGGTCCACCGACCTGGTCGATTTAACCACCAAAAATGAATTGAGGATGATTATATCAAGATTGAAGTTAGAAGGAGCAGGAGGCCAGAACGGGCTGCCAAAATCGATCTTTATACTCAATCCAGACTTTTGGTTAGAGACTCGAACTCTTCTATTTAACCACATATATAAACAGTCTGAGGTCCCTGCCTCTTGGAAAGGCAATATAATACATTCGATATTCAAGCATGGATACCACCGTAATCCCTCAAATTATAGGCTGATATCCCTAATTGACGTGGAGGCTAAGCTCTACGCCTCCTGTATTTTACTTGAGTTACAAGCCTGGATAGGAGTCACAAAGATAATTCCCAAATATCAAACAGGATTCAGGAAGGGAATGGGAACAATAACAAATTTAACTTGTCTGTTGCTCCTAATGGAAATCGTGGTAGCTAAGGGAGCCCGGCTGTATGCCTGTTTTATCGATATCAAGTCTGCTTTTGATCGGGTCAAAAGAGAGCGCCTGTGGGGAAAATTAAAGAACTGGGGCTTGCCAAACCAACTTTTACAAGCAATAAAAGCTTTACATCAGAACACCTGGGCAAGAGTGAAACTGGGTAACGGAGGCAGTACAACCACAAGCATCCCAACGCACCAAGGCCTAAAACAAGTCTGCGTATTAGCCCCTACGCTTTTTAACCTTTTTCTCTCCGACCTCACAAACGCGCTGGAATCGGCAGAAAGTCACCCTCCATATTTGGCCAATGACCCAATACCCTTTTTGCAATATGCAGACGACATAGTATTGCTGAGTAAAACATCTATCGGCTTACAAAGAGCCATAAATAAACTAACAACTTACCTGGAACGGGAAAGGCTGGAAATAAATAAAGATAATACAAAAGTGGTCCGCCTAGTTGATCCGCAGAAGCTAAAGTATAAATGGATGGCAAACGGGGGACCTGTGGAAGAACTAGGTTCATACAAGTACCTGGGAATAACAATATCAAAAGGTGCAAATCATAAGGAACATAAAGCAGCAACACAAGCAAAAGCTCAATCTCTAATCTTTGCGTATCGTTCATTAAAAGCAAAAATGGACTGCCCAAATCACAAGCACCTATTAAAAGTTATGGCAGCTCAAATCAGGCCAACCCTATCTTATGGTCTAGTTTCTTGGTGCGGCAAGGAGACCAATCTTTTAAATGACCTACAGATTAAAATCTATAAAGCGGTCTTCAATCTCCCTAAATCCGCCTCAGCATCCCAAGTCAGGCTCGAATTCGGACTGCAAAATCCGAGTTTCCGGAGCATGAGCGGCTTCGTGAAACTCTGTCACAAACTTCGATCTGCAGATCCTGACACAATGGACGGGCTGAGCTGGGAGGTAATCAAACACCGGGCAGAGAACAAAACCCCGGATACCTGGGGGAACCACCTGAAATACTGTTTGGAAAACCTGGAGTTGGAATTAGCCTGGAAATCGGGGACAGATAAATTCACCCTAAGCAGATTAGCCAATACGGCAGCGAAAAGGAAATCCTTTTTTGAGGATAAAAAGTCACTTGCAAAATGTCGGCATAGTTGGACCATTATTAACTCTTTCACAATATTAAAACCTCTTGCATATCTTTCATCCCACTTTAGTGGTTACCTAAAAAACAGCATTCACAGCCTATCGGATGGGCATGCATGTCTCGAAGGACTTACTTCCATCCTGGAAACACTCCCACAAGACGGAGCATTGTCGACTCTGTGGGTACAAAACTGTAACCCTAACCCACCTTTTCTGTATTTGCCCAGCGCTGACAGGACAGCGACGACGATATCTGAAATCCACTTTTAATGAGCTAAACATTCGCTCCTGCAGACACGCAGTTACAAGCTGGCTTGGAGGTTCATCCACAATCCTGGCATGCCAAGGTGTCAAATTTATGGCCGAGGTGAGAAAATCCTTTGAACAATTTGAGCAGGGGGAACATTGATGCGAAGGGCCATTGGGGATACTTTTACCCCAGGGACCCAAACAGGGATCACAAACAGAGACTCTGAGACGGTCTGCGGAGTGCTCGTGGAAGTTGTTTTTAATTGTACTGTTTTCAATTTTATTAAGATCAAGAAGCCATAACCGCAGAAAATTTTTATAACCTTGTACTGTTATTTTATCATGTGAATTTTGTAATATTTGTATTTAATTATGCAATAAATCTTTGACTAGTGTTGCTTTCACAACATCCGCCCCAGCAAGTGTGTGATCAATTATTGGTGTACATTTAATTTAGTCTCACCTCAATATAAATCACACAGCCCAGGGGAAGAGGGTTAGGGTATGATGAATGGTTTGGGAGGGAGGTTTGGGGAAAGGTTTGACAAAGAAAAACACTACGCATGGACAAACAACAAAACACAATCTTGGCAGAGGACCATCATATCCGTAAATCTGTTAAGGGAGAAAAAGGAAATGCATGCATGATAATAATGACTTGATGGTTAAATATAAGTAGTACTGACTAACTAGAGTAGTAGACAGTATGGGGCAGCAGTATATTATTAATTATTATGCAATTTGCCATGCCTGTCTGCACTCAGAGAAACCCAAATTACATACATTTTTACTTCTGTTGTACCGAGCTTACTTTTTAAAGCTAGCAAAGAAAATAAAAATAGCTGTAGGGATCAATTATAAACAGAGAGCAAACAACAGCACACAGTCATAATGATTGAAGAGAAAAAATCTTGATACTAAAGTGTTACTGTATGTTATCCTGTTCAAAATGAGGAGTTACATC
Source organism: Lissotriton vulgaris (assembly GCF_964263255.1). Taxonomy (NCBI): domain Eukaryota; kingdom Metazoa; phylum Chordata; class Amphibia; order Caudata; family Salamandridae; genus Lissotriton; species Lissotriton vulgaris. The sequence continues at coordinate 661,354,982 of NC_141689.1, forward strand.
TCAGCATTTCTCTTGGTCCTCCATTCCATGGATGCTGCATCCGTCAATCTTGGGTGCCACTGCCTGCCTGGCGGATGTGGATTGGTAGGTGAGTGTGAGTTGTTTTTCTCTGTTTAGCAAAGGGTAAAGGCCGGCCTGTAAGTGTAGATGGAAAAACAAAAGGGATATTTAAAAATCAAGGAGAAATAAAAAGCATAAATTATGGAGGAGTGCAAACACTTTCACAGCGGTATGGCTAAATCATGTCCACTCTGTTGTCTGTTTCCAGCATTAACCTACAATAGCAACAGGACAGAGCAGGCCCACGGCGCCCACCCAACCTCCACTTAGCTTCAATTTTGACTGAGCTAGACAGAGCACCCATGTCACATATACAGCAACATAGCATTTCCAAAGTAAGTAACTAAATCAATAGCATGCACTGCTATCAGTCATACCACCCCTACTACATTTTTGACTCGACTCCACCACTACACAGACATGTAGGTCTGCTGTGGTTGTTGTTGACTTGTTCACCTTTTATGCCACTCATGAAAAGTCCTGAGTTATTCCATTAATCATCTCTGAACCTACTGATTGACTGCAAAGATATTATGTCACTGTGGTCATCATCATGGTGTTGTCCAATTCAGTCTGCAGTGTACTGAGTGAGTCCAGATTCCATTTAAAAAAAATGCAATGAATCAGCCTGCAGTAGAAGTGCAATTTTGATATTAAACAACAAGAAGGGAATCATTGACTTGAGTCACTTTTAGTGTGTAGATTAAATAAAAGGTACACAATGAATTCACTTCATGCGCAACAAACAACAACAACACAAACACCAATCACTCAGAGTTAGCGTCCAATGCATGACAGCATTACCTGTTCCTTCTCATCTAAAGTTAGGGGGCAGTCTCTCTCAGCTCAGAAAGGAGGATAGCTATAGTAGTCATCATGTTCCACTTCTTTTGGAGGGACTCGACAAGGCAGCATTTCTTGTACAATTCTCCATCCAATCATCATCTGGCTTGAGGGATATGGATTTAGGGCGAGTCAGGAGGATGGAGTAGGACTCGGGAAAGTGGACATAAGTTAATTGCACACAGCTGCAACTCCAATATGGCAATAAAAAGACTAGAAGTCGGTGGTGATGGATTTGTTGTGATTCGAACCAGAACGACAGAGACACAAACAACTAAAAGTAAATAAGGAAGAAAGAAAGTAAGAAGTTCAAATCCTAGTTGTCAGGAAAGTAAAGCTCATCCTCAAACTCTGGTGGTTCAACCAGAAGTAGGTAATCATCTAACACACTACTTCCGTCACCTAAGTCGCTGTCCTTATCTTCCTGCGTTGATTCACGTATTTTGTAATTCAGTGGTATAAAGTGTTGATACATTTTGATCATGGTTAACTTCTCCACATTTTTGGGCAAGAGACAGGTCCTTTTTACTGTTACCATGGCACCAACTGCACTGTAAACACGCTCAGAAGAGACACTTGTGACAGGGCAAGCCAGATAGTTTATCGCCAGTCTGCTGAGCACTGGCCATTGGCTCCTTTTCCGATACCAATACAGCAATGGGTTTTCATCAATGTAGACCTCTGTTGGGTCATCCAGATAGGCCTGGACCATCCACTTAATGTTCGGGGGCTCTACTTTGCTGGGCCTCTTTTGCCTTTGCATCAGCACTGGACCTAACAAGCCCTTGCTGTAAATACCAATCCTGTACCGATTTTACTGAAGCGGATGATCCGGTTCTTGCTGTTGTCAATAGTGTTGGTAACCGTTGTGAGCCAAACACACTGCCCTCAGGCTCTGAAGTTGAACGTGATGACGGATGCCCTGCTGCAGTACTTGTTGTGGGTTTGAGTAGCAGGCCGTTAATTTCCATCCATTCATTTTTCAGGTCACTGGCTACCCCAGCTATCCAGGTTTTGTACTGAGCAACATCCACTTCTGAAAAAGGAATTAATGTCTTAGTGCTCAGTGCCGATTTGAACCAAGGATCTAGAATTGTGGCACAAATCTAATATTTTTCTGAAACAATGCGCGTTTTCACCCTTGTATTATCAGCTAAGCATTGGGATAAGCTCTCCACCAACTCATATGCTTAATTTCTTTCCTCCTCACCTGTGTAACTTTCAGACACCTCCTTCAGCTGTTGTTCTTTCATGTGCAGCAATGGGATAGCTTGGCCCATAGTACAGTCCTCCTTGCTGACTTTATGTGTGAAGACCTGGAAAGGAAGTAACATCTCTGTCAGGCAATTAACTAGGCCCCATTGGTTCATCTAATGGTCTACGGGCAATACAGGAAAATGAGGACGAACCAAAAGAAGCAAAGAACAGGGAAAACAAAGGTTGTGAGCGAGATTCAAAGGGGTCCACCGACCTGAACACCTGGGCAAGAGTGAAACTGGGTAACGGAGGCAGTACAACCACAAGCATCCCAACGCACCAAGGCCTAAAACAAGTCTGCGTATTAGCCCCTACGCTTTTTAACCTTTTTCTCTCCGACCTCACAAGCGCGCTGGAATCGGCAGAAAGTCACCCTCCATCTTTGGCCAATGACCCAATACCCTTTTTGCAATATGCAGACGACATAGTATTGCTGAGTAAAACACCTATCGGCTTACAAAGAGCCATAAATAAACTAACAACTTACCTGGAACGGGAAAGGCTGGAAATAAATAAAGATAATACAAAAGTGGTCCGCCTAGTTGATCCGCAGAAGCTAAAGTATAAATGGATGGCAAACGGGGGACCTGTGGAAGAACTAGGGTCATACAAGTACCTGGGAATAACAATATCAAAAGGTGCAAATCATAAGGAACATAAAGCAGCAACACAAGCAAAAGCTCAATCTCTAATCTTTGCGTATCGTTCATTAAAAGCAAAAATGGACTGCCCAAATCACAAGCACCTATTAAAAGTTATGGCAGCTCAAATCAGGCCAACCCTATCTTATGGTCTAGTTTCTTGGTGCGGCAAGGAGACCGATCTTTTAAATGACCTACAGATTAAAATCTATAAAGCGGTCTTCAATCTCCCTAAATCCGCCTCAGCATCCCAAGTCAGGCTCGAATTCGGACTGCAAAATCAGAGTTTCCGGAGCATGAGCGGCTTCGTGAAACTCTGTCACAAACTTCGATCTGCAGATCCTGACACAATGGACGGGCTGAGCTGGGAAGTAATCAAACACCGGGCGGAGAACAAAACCCCGGATACCTGGGGGAACCACCTGAAATACTGTTTGGAAAACCTGGAGTTGGAATTAGCCTGGATATTGGGGCTAGATAAATCCACCCTAAGCAGATTAGCCAATACGGCAGCGAAAAGGAAATCCTTTTTTGAGGATAAAAAGTCACTTGCAAAACGTCGGCATAGTTGGACCATTATTAACTCTTTCACAATATTAAAACCTCTTGCATATCTTTTATCCCACTTTAGTGGTTACCTAAAAAAAGCATTCACAGCCTATCGGATGGGCATGCATGTCTCGAAGGACTTACTTCCATCCAGGAAACACTCCCACAAGACGGAGCATTGTCGACTCTGTGGGTACAAAACTGTAACCCTAACCCACCTTTTCTGTGTTTGCCCAGCGCTGACAGAACAGCAACGACGATATCTGAAATCCACTTTTAATGAGCTAAACATTCACTCCTGCAGACACGCAGTTACAAGTTGGCTTGGAGGTTCATCCACAATCCTGGCATGCCGAGGTGTCAAATTCATGGCCGAGGTGAGAAAATCCTTTGAACAATTTGAGCAGGGGGAACATTGATGTGGAGGGCCATTGGGGATACCTTTACCCCAGGGACCCAAACAGGGATCACAAACAGAGACTCTGAGACGGTCTGCGGATTGCTCGTGGAAGTTGTTTTTAATTGTACTGTTTTCAATTTTATTAAGATCAAGAAGCCATAACCGCAGAAAATGTTTATAACCTTGTACTGTTATTTTATCATGTGAATGTTGTAATATTTTTAATTAATTATGCAATAAATCTTTGACTAGTGTTGCTTTCACAACATCCGCCCCAGCAAGTGTGTGATCAATTATTGGTGTACATTTAATTTAGTCTCACCTCAATATAAATCACACAGCCCAGGGGAAGAGGGTTAGGGTATGATGAATGATTTGGGAGGGAGGTTTGGGGAAAGGTTTGTCAAAGAAAAACACTACGCATGGACAAACAACAAAACACAATCTTGGCAGAGGACCATCATATCCGTAAATCTGTTAAGGGAGAAAAAGGAAATGCATGCATGATAATAATGACTTGATGGTTAAATATTGTCATGAGGTAGATACCCCTTCAGAAAAACCCACCCCTTTCCCGTGCACCCAGCACGCAACAGATTGTCAGTGTGATTGTGTACTGTGAAAGTCGTGCCTTTCCATTTTGCTTATGTGACAAAACACTTAAAACTGTTCCATTTGATACTGTATTACTGTTATTGCCCGCTTTTTCTCACATCTTTTGTATTAAAGAATGAATCCGAATTCGGATTAGTCAAGTGAGCCTTTGCCTGCACATTTGCCGAAGTGCTGGACACCGGCCTCTTTGCAGGTAAGAGCCTTGTGTGCAGATTCTGCGCTACACGCACGCAAGCTGTTGGTGCGCTGAAGGGCGAGGTTGGATGCGCTGCACACACGCACGCTGTCTGTGCGCAAGAGGGCGCGGCTGGGTGCGGTTCACTATTTAAACCGCACCCAACCCTCTAGAAGATGCTTTGCCTTCCGCCCGGCTCCGAGGAAGGATCGCGCACGGAACCTCTCCTGGCCTCTTCACGAAACAACGGAAAGAACAGCGGCAGGAAACGTCTTTGGAAGCTTTCCTTTTCTCCACGAAGAAGCTAAGTACTATTTTTAGAATTCTTTAACCAAGGCGCCCATCGCAAGAAAGGTCAAGAGATCATTTCAGGACTAAAGACTTTCTCTGAAAACAAGACGAAAGGCTTATTTCTTTTAGGAACTTTAATTTAGTTTTGGGACATTGTGATTTGAGGCAAAAGTATTATTCTTGGAGTTATAGATAACTAATGTGCAATACCTTTTGCTCTCTTTATTTCTGTGAGTTGTGCAAAACCTCTAGTTTGTTAAATGTGTAGTGATGTAACTGAAAGATACTTTTTGGAAGGCTTTGTATTTTAAGAGGTTCTTTTCTCAGCCAATCAAGAATCCATTATTGGAAGGAGACGCATAAAGAGATACATAGTAAGTGAATTGTCAAGGAGTTTGGCTTCCTTGATTAGAGAAATTAGAAAGTGGTACTAATATAGGAATCTTATTTCTTCAACTTCTTCAAGGTCATTTCTCCAAGGAAAAGAACAGCCTGAGACAACAGAAGTACCTGACCCAAAAAATCATCACTACAAGACAAGACAAAGAAATACTGGACGAAAGCCACACAACACTGTTCGCAGGTAGGCGATTTACAATAGAGACACAGACTTTAGTTACAGAGGGAGGGGTGAGGTTAGTGGTTGTAGTAAGGGGTAGTTAAGAATTGTCTTAGGGAAACACTTGTTGTAGTAAAATCTGAGTACTTGTTGTTCCGCAGGTCGACAGCAAGAACCCGGCAACAACCTTACGCCAACGTCCAGTACCGGCCCTCTTCCCTAATTTCTAGTTTAGTCTTGCTGTGAATAGTATTTCAGTAAGGTGTAACTTAGTGGTCAGGGAAGTTGGTCCGTTGCGTCTCTGCAAAATCCTCTACGTCATCCACAAGACTTCAGCTTCAAGGCAAGGTAAGGGACGACGTAGCAGGTCTTGACAGAAGGCAAAGCCCACGAGAATAATTTTGCCCAGACGCAATGGATCAAGTCTCGTTACAGGGTTTAGCAACCGTCCTGGAAGATATAAGACGGGAAAATGTAGCCTTACGTAGGGATATGTCCTCCCTCCAAGAGGCACTCCAATCTTCAGCTACCTTTCAGAATTCCTCATCTGATTCCGGATCCCAGACTCGGATTCAAGTAGTGACCCCGGTTCCTACTCCTTTAGCCCAGCCAGAAAGGTTTTATGGGGACAGTAACAAGTTCTCAGTATTTTTGCAACAGTGTCATTTGCATTTCATTGCTAAAACTTCAGCATTTCCTGATGATTCATCCAAGGTAGCTTTTATGTTATATTATTTAGGAGGTGACGCAGCTCTCTGGTCAGTCCCTCTGGTAGAAAATGATGACCGGATTTTGTATAATTTTAAAGATTTTGAACGAGCATTAAAAAAGATGTTTGCTAAACATGTCTTTGTTCAATCTGCTGATAACAAACTTCTTAGTTTAAAGCAAGGGTCCTCCGATCTGCTTCATTACATCTCTTTGTTCAATCGCTTGGTGTTAGAAGCAGATTGGCCTTATGACAAGAGAGTTTCAATTTTTTATAGGGGTTTGAAAGACGAACTTAAGGACATGATAACTCAAATCTTAGAACCTCCAGATGATATCAGTGAGTTCATAGATCTAGTAGTTAAGCTTAACCACCGTTTGTCAGAAAGATGAGGAGAAAGGGGAAAGTCCGAACATAAATTAGTTTTCTTAAAAGAAAAGACGTCTAGAGAGGTGAATCCTAGAGTAGATCCAACAGAACCAATGCAAATAGGCACCATACGAGGTCCAATTTCTAAAGAGGAAAAAGAATAGAGACGAAAACTGAATCAATGCCTTTACTGTGGGAAGACAGGACATTTCGTTAAGGAATGCCCGGTTAGGCCTAATAAGCTTAAAACTAAAACTTCTGATGTTGCCATAACCCAGGAATCTTCGGGAAACGAGAGTGCTCGGTAAGGTTGGAGGCCAGTTTATCGAGTAAAGATCCCAGTTTGGCCTCAACTCTTCACCCTTTAGGGGTTAAGCATTTTAGTATTTTTGTGGAATTGAGAAGTACTTCTTCAACCTCTAATCTTAGAAAGGTAGAAGCAATAATTGATTCGGGAGCTACTGGCAATTTCATAGATTCACACTTTTTTCTGAAACTAGGATTTAATTCTATATTAAAAGAACATCCAGAAATCGTTAGAGCAGTGGATGGCAAGGAACTATCATCTGGTCCAATATGTAAACGAACAGAATTATTAGAAATGGATTGTTCGAAGATTCATAGGGAGAAGATTCATTTTGACATCATTGATGCTCCCCAATTTAAGTTGATTTTAGGAATTCCTTGGTTGATCCAACACAATCCCCTAATAGACTGGGTTTCAAAAACTGTGACCTTCAAATCCTCTCATTGTTCACAACATTGTTTTCTGCTGGACAAGACGGAAGACATAATTCAGGGGTTTGATTTCAGAACTGAAACAGCTCCTAAGATTTTGGCCTTAGATGGAGTACCCACTGTTTACTCAGATCTTCTAAATGTTTTTGACAAAACTAAAGCTAATACTTTACCTCCACACAGGGACTTCGACTGTAGGATAGATCTTGTACCTGGTGCCACCTTGCCCTGTAGTAGGATATATGCCCTGACTGAAAAAGAGAACATACACCTTAGAGAATATCTTGACGAGTACCTTGCAAACGGCTTCATACGACACTCCAAATCACCTGTGTCTTCTTCTCTTTTTTTCATTCCGAAGAAGGGAGGAGAATTGCGCACGTGCATTGATTATAGAGCCCTGAATAATGTAACCATTAAAAATAGGTATCCTCTGCCTTTGATTCCCACACTTTTGGACCAGATAAAGAAGGCAACCATTTATACAAAATTGGATCTGCGTGGAGCATACCACCTTGTACGAGTACGAAAGGGTGACGAGTGGAAGACGGCCTTTCGCACCAAGTTTGGCCTCTTTGAATATCAAGTAATGCCTTTCGGACTCTGCAACGCTCCTGCAGCCTTTCAATTCTTTATAAACGAGGTTTTGCATGAATTCATTGATGTATGCTGTGTAGTTTACATAGATGATATTCTCATCTATTCTAATTCCGAGCAAGAGCATGTGCAGCAAGTCCGCGCTATTCTCCAAAAACTGCTTTCAAATTCCCTTTACGTAAAACTTGAAAAAAGTCTGTTTCACGTCTCTAAAGTGGATTTCCTTGGGTATGTCATCAGTCCCATGGGAATTGAGATGGATCCCAACAAGGTTAATGCAGTCAGTTCTTGGCCAAGTCCCACTACTGTGAAGCAGATCCAAAGCTTTTTAGGTTTTGCGAATTTTTATCGCCGATTTATACAAGATTTTTCGCAAATAATAACTCCCATTACCAAGTTATTACGAAAAGGCGTAAAGTTCCTTTGGTCGGCCCCTGTAGAAGAAGCATTTCAAGAGCTAAAGAAGAGGTTTACATCAGCTCCCGTTTTGGCCCATCCAGATCCTGGTCAACCTTTCATAGTAGAAGCTGACGCTTCACAATTTGCTTTGGGAGGCATTTTGTCTCAAAGAGATCTGGACACAGGACAAATGCATCCAATAGCCTATTATTCCAGGAAATTGTCCGAAGCCAAACAAAATTATGCAATTGCAGATAAAGAGCTATTGGCAATAAAGGCAGTATTTGGAGAATGGCGTCACTATTTGCTTGGAGCTCGCCATCCGGTAACAATTTACACAGATCACAGAAACCTACAGGCCTTAAAATCAGTGAAAGCCCTTTCAGCTAGACAGTTACGATGGTCATTGTTTTTCAACGATTATAATTTCGTGATCACCTATCGACCAGGGAAAGAGAATTTAAAAGCTGACGCCCTGTCCCGAATTGGGGATAAAGGACCAGATCAACCAGAAAAAATTCTTCCAGTTATCCCAACTTCTTGTTTTCAGGCAAGTCTATCCCATTGTGATATCGTGACTGAGATTAAAAAGGCCTTGGAAGAAAAGAGTTTTGATCTCTGGAAAAAAGATCATCCCTTTCTACAGGAAAGAGACAAATTGTTATTGGTTCATGATCTTATTTTTGTACCTACTGAATCACTGAAAAAGGACATAATTCATCTTCATCACGATACTCCTTTAACAGCTCATCCCAGCATAATGAAAACTTATGAGCTCATCAAGAGAGATTTTTGGTGGCCTTCAATGTTCCACGACATCCAACAATTTGTAGAGACTTGTAGCATTTGTATTCAGAACAAAGTGTCTCATCAAGCTCCTAGTGGATTCTTGATGCCACTTCCTATACCACCTCAGCCGTGGCATTCTATATCTTTAGACTTCATTGTAGATCTGCCTGAAACCAAGAAGGGATTTACAACTATCTTAACAGTAGTGGACCAATTCTCTCGTATGGCCCACTTTATTCCCTTAAAGAAACTTCCTACTGCAATGGAACTTGCCCACTTAATTATGATACATATCATTCGCTTACATGGCATCCCATCTATAGTCATTTCGGATAGAGGATCTCAATTTATATCCCGAGTTTGGCATAATTTGAGTTCTCTGCTTCATATGGAAGTCAAATTGTCTTCTAGTTACCACCCTCAGACTGATGGTTTAACAGAACGGACCAACCAAACCATTGAACAATTCCTTCGTTGCATGCTGACTGAGGTTTCGGAAGAGTAGTCAGATCTGTTAAGTCCTTTAGAATTCGCCTATAACAATCTTGAACATTCCTCAATCAAAATGCCTCCATTCTTTTGCAACTACGGTTTTCACCCTAAATGTATCCCTAAGCCAACAGACAAGTTAGAGTCAGTACCAGCAGTTTCTGATTATGTGTCTAAACTGTTTACAATTCAAGAAGAAGCTAGATATAATTTAGCTAAGGCAAAAGAAACACAAAAGGGGGCGACCGATAAACGTAGAACCAAACAACCTGAGTACAAGATTGGAGACAAAGTTTGGTTAAGCAGCAAGAATTTTAAATTAAAGGGGAACAAGAAATTTAACCCTAGATTCATAGGTCCCTTTCCAATACTGAAGGTAGTCAATCCTGTTTGTGTAAAATTAGATCTTCCCGAAAAATACTTGATACACCCAGTATTTCATGTTTCTTTGGTCAAACCATTTCTGTCCAATACCCGCCTGATCCAGTCTCCTCCCTCAATTGAAATTGAAGGTCAGCCTGAATTCGAGGTTAAATCAATCCTAGATTCTAAGAGAGTCAGGAGAAAACTTTTCTACCTGTTAGATTGGAAGGGATTCGGCCCAGAAGAAAGATCATGGGAACCTTTGGAGCACTTAAAAAATGCTCCGAAGTTACTTAGAGCCTTTCATATTCGGCACCCTGACAAACCCAAACCGATTGCTACAGTTCTTGGGGGGATCTTGAGGAGGGAGTACTGTCATGAGGTAGATACCCCTTCAGAAAAACCCACCCCTTTCCCGTGCACCCAGCACGCAACAGATTGTCAGTGTGATTGTGTACTGTGAAAGTCGTGCCTTTCCATTTTGCTTATGTGACAAAACACTTAAAACTGTTCCATTTGATACTGTATTACTGTTATTGCCCGCTTTTTTTCACATCTTTTGTATTAAAGAATGAATCCGAATTCGGATTAGTCAAGTGAGCCTTTGCCTGCACATTTGCCGAATTGCTGGACACCGGCCTCTTTGCAGGTAAGAGCCTTGTGTGCAGATTCTGCGCTACACGCACGCAAGTTGTTGGTGCGCTGAAGGGCGCGGTTGGATGCGCTGCACGCACGCACGCTGTCTGTGCGCAAGAGGGCGCGGCTGGGTGCGGTTCACTATTTAAACCGCACCCAACCCTCTAGAAGATGCTTTGCCTTCCGCCCGGCTCCGAGGAAGGATCGCGCACGGAACCTCTCCTGGCCTCTTCACGAAACAACGGAAAGAACAGCGGCAGGAAACGTCTTTGGAAGCTTTCCTTTTCTCCACGAAGAAGCTAAGTACTATTTTTAGAATTCTTTAACCAAGGCGCCCATCGCAAGAAAGGTCAAGAGATCATTTCAGTACTAAAGACTTTCTCTGAAAACAAGACGAAAGGCTTATTTCTTTTAGGAACTTTAATTTAGTTTTGGGACATTGTGATTTTAGGCAAAAGTATTATTCTTGGAGTTATAGATAACTAATGTGCAATACCTTTTGCTCTCTTTATTTCTGTGAGTTGTGCAAAACCTCTAGTTTGTTAAATGTGTAGTGATGTAACTGAAAGATACTTTTTGGAAGGCTTTGTATTTTAAGAGGTTCTTTTCTCAGCCAATCAAGAATCCATTATTGGAAGGAGACGCATAAAGAGATACATAGTAAGTGAATTGTCAAGGAGTTTGGCTTCCTTGATTAGAGAAATTAGAAAGTGGTACTAATATAGGAATCTTATTTCTTCAACTTCTTCAAGGTCATTTCTCCAAGGAAAAGAACAGCCTGAGACAACAGAAGTACCTGACCCAAAAAATCATCACTACAAGACAAGACAAAGAAATACTGGACGAAAGCCACACAACACTGTTCGCAGGTAGGCGATTTACAATAGAGACACAGACTTTAGTTACAGAGGGAGGGGTGAGGTTAGTGGTTGTAGTAAGGGGTAGTTAAGAATTGTCTTAGGGAAAGACTTGTTGTAGTAAAATCTGGGTACTTGTTGTTCCGCAGGTCGACAGCAAGAACCCGGCAACAACCTTACGCCAACGTCCAGTACCGGCCCTCTTCCCTAATTTCTAGTTTAGTCTTGCTGTGAATAGTATTTCAGTATGGTGTAACTTAGTGGTCAGGGAAGTTGGTCCCTTGCGTCTCTGCAAAATCCTCTACGTCATCCACAAGACTTCAGCTTCAAGGCAAGGTAAGGGACGACGTAGCAGGTCTTGACAAATATAAGTAGTACTGACTAACTAGAGTAGTAGACAGTATGGGGCAGCAGTATATTATTAATTATTATGCAATTTGCCATGCCTGTCTGCACTCAGAGAAAACCAAATTACATACATTTTTACTTCTGTTGTACCGGGATTACTTTTTAAAGCTAGCAAAGAAAATAAAAATAGCTGTAGGGATCAATTATAAACAGAGAGCAAACAACAGCACACAGTCATAATGATTGAAGAGAAAAAATCTTGATACTAAAGTGTTACTGTATGTTATCCTGGTCAAAATGAGGAGTTACATCTCAGCATTTCTCTTGGTCCTCCATTCCATGGATGCTGCATCCGTCAATCTTGGGTGCCACTGCCTGCCTGGCGGATGTGGATCGGTAGGTGAGTGTGAGTTGTTTTTCTCTGTTTAGCAAAGGGTAAAGGCTGGCCTGTAAGTGTAGATGGAAAAACAAAAGGGATATTTAAAAATCAAGGAGAAATAAAAAGCATAAATTATGGAGGAGTGCAAACACTTTCACAGCGGTATGGCTAAATCATGTCCACTCTGTTGTCTGTTTCCAGCATTAACCTACAATAGCAACAGGACAGAGCAGGCCCACGGCGCCCACCCAACCTCCACTTAGCTTCAATTTTGACTGAGCTAGACAGAGCACCCATGTCACATATACAGCAACATAGCATTTCCAAAGTAAGTAACTAAATCAATAGCATGCACTGCTATCAGTCATACCACCCCTACTACATTTTTGACTCGACTCCACCACTACACAGACATGTAGGTCTGCTGTGGTTGTTGTTGACTTGTTCACCTTTTATGCCACTCGTGAAAAGTCCTGAGTTATTCCATTAATCATCTCCGAACCTACTGATTGACTGCAAAGATATTATGTCACTGTGGTCATCATCATGGTGTTGTCCAATTCAGTCTGCAGTGTACTGAGTGAGTCCAGATTCCATTTAAAAAAATGCAATGAATCAGCCTGCAGTAGAAGTGCAATTTTGATATTAAACAACAAGAAGGGAATCATTGACTTGAGTCACTTTTAGTGTGTAAATTAAATAAAAGGTGCACAATGAATTCACTTCATGCGCAACAAACAACAACACAAACACCAATCACTCAGAGTTAGCGTCCAATGCATGACAGCATTTCCCCTTTCCTTCTCATCTAAAGTTAAGGGGCAGTCTCTCTCAGCTCAGAAAGGAGGATAGCTATAGTAGTCATCATGTTCCACTTCTTTTGGAGGGACTCGACAAGGCAGCATTTCTTGTACAATTCTCCATCCAATCATCATCTGGCTTGAGGGAAATGGATTTAGGGCGAGTCAGGAGGATGGAGTAGGACTCGGGAAAGTGGACATAAGTTAATTGCACACAGCTGCAACTCCAATATGGCAATAAAAAGACTAGAAGACGGTGGTGATGGATTTGTTGTGATTCGAACCAGAACGACAGAGACACAAACAACTAAAAGTAAATAAGGAAGAAAGAAAGTAAGAAGTTCAAATCCTAGTTGTCAGGAAAGTAAAGCTCATCCTCAAACTCTGGTGGTTCAACCAGAAGTAGGTAATCATCTAACACACTACTTCCGTCACCTAAGTCGCTGTCCTTATCTTCCTGCGTTGATTCACGTATTTTGTAATTCAGTGGTATAAAGTGTTGATACATTTTGATCATGGTTAACCTCTCCACATTTTTGGGCAAGAGACTGGTCCTTTTTACTGTTACCATGGCACCACCTGCACTGTAAACACGCTCAGAAGAGACACTTGTGACAGGGCAAGCCAGATAGTTTATCGCCAGTCTGCTGAGCACTGGCCATTGGCTCCTTTTCCGATACCAATACAGCAATGGGTTTTCATCAATGTAGACCTCTGTTGGGTCATCCAGATAGGCCTGGACCATCCACTTAATGTTCGGGGGCTCTACTTTGCTGGGCCTCTTTTGCCTTTGCATCAGCACTAGACCTAACAAGCCCTTGCTGTAAATACCAATCCTGTACCGATTTTACTGAAGCGGATGATCCGGTTCTTGCTGTTGTCAATAGTGTTGGTAACCGTTGTGAGCCAAACACACTGCCCTCAGGCTCTGAAGTTGAACGTGATGACGGATGCCCTGCTGCAGTACTTGTTGTGGGTTTGAGTAGCGGGCCGTTAATTTCCAGCCATTCATTTTTCAAGTCACTGGCTACCCCAGCTATCCAGGTTTTGTACTGAGCAACATCCACTTCTGAAAAAGGAATTAATGTCTTAGTGCTCAGTGCCGATTTGAACCAAGGATCTAGAATTGTGGCACAAATCTAATATTTTTCTGAAACAATGCGCGTTTGCACCCTTGTATTATCAGCTAAGCATTGGGATAAGCTCTCCACCAACTCATATGCTTAATTTCTTTCCTCCTCACCTGTGTAACTTTCAGACACCTCCTTCAGCTGTTGCTCTTTCATGTGCAGCAATGGGATAGCTTGGCCCATAGTACAGTCCTCCTTGCTGACTTTATGTGTGAAGAGCTCGAAAGGAAGTAACATCTCTGTCAGGCAATTAACTAGGCCCCATTTGTTCATCTGTATGGTCATGCCTTTCACAGTAACATCCCCTATTCTTTGCATGACATAGTCATTGATTGGGCTGTACTGATCAAACAGATGAACAAGCATGTAATAAGTTGAGTTCCAACGTGTTGGCACCTCCTGGATGAGTGCTTTGACTGTCATTCTATGCTCACATTGAATGATCCACAGCTGCTTCATTGCTTTAAAAGAATGGCTGAAATGTGGGCATATTCTTCTGCAGGTGGTCAGTAAGTTGCTGAATAGATCTTTTTTCAGAATGTTTTGAACAATAATGGTAATGCAGTGCGCCAAACACAGGACCCTGAAATAGCCACCATCCGCCCATGGCCTTAACTATATTACTGCCAATTGTCTGTAGCAACAAAACCAATGTTAAGCCCTCTTGGGTGCAGCCATTCAAAGACCTTGCTGTTAAACTCTTTCTACATGTTTGCAGCAGTATGAGATTTCTCTATGGCGAACATGGCTACAGTTACATGTTTACAAGTAGCATTAAAAATCTCAGCAGTGTCAACAACACCTGTTGCAGATATCTTTTCTCTAGCCCCCACAAAAGAGATCCAGAGTACTGTGATGCAAATGTGATCAGTGGCTTGGCAACCGGTCCACATTTTTGTTGTCAGATGGATTTTGTGAAAAGCACTCTGCTGCAAAGCTTGTCCAGGCAATTCCAGCACGTCATGATGTAGTGCTGGAACAGCAATTCTGGCGAAATAGGACCGGCTGAGAACCTTCCATTTTGTGCAGATGGCTGTCACAAATTCAAGGAAACCCCCCCTTCCTCAAAAGAAAAATGGAGAAGGTCCAGCACTAACATTTTAGCCAGCTTAGCATTGTACAAACGTGCTGTTGGGTGATTGCGTTCGTACTGCCCCTAGGACCTAAGCATGCTGGATTTTTTTTGTTTCTGGTGCAGCTGATGCAGGTGACTTCTTGAACCCAGTTAGGCTCAACGATGCACTTTTTTTCATTGCAGCACTCTGTTGCCATAGTGTCTCAACCTGACTCTTACTACGGTGCCACTGAGATGTTGCTGAAGATGTGGGTAGTACCACTAAACAGCTGGGGACAGGGCTACTTTGTGTACCAGAGAAAATGTCTCCCTCTTGTTCACCTTCCACTGCGATCATATCTTCTTCTACTTCTTCATCCCCACCACAGCAATGGGTGCAGTTTTACTTTTAGGTGTGCCTCCCTCTGGATCAAGTGATGTTTTTTCAGATGGGTTGTTTGGCCTCTGTATCATAGTTTGTACCACGCTTACCCCGACTAACACCTTATCGACAAATTGAGTATTTGGCTACGTTCTCCTCCTTACTGCTGACTGAAAAGAAGTCCAAAACTGGGGAAGTGAACTTTCTTGAGCTGCTGGAGGTGCCACTTGCAATGCCGGATGAACTGGAGAGTGTGCCTGGAATTTGACACTGTGCAGTTACAGTACCACTACCTACTTAGGTGGTGGTTGTGCTGGATATAGATACCCGCCGGGCCTTAGCAAATACAAATATGGAAGCTGGAGGGCGTGTTAGTGTTACCTGTGTTGGTGGTATCCGTGCCACATCCCTCACAGCAATTTGGGATGGGGTAATTTTAATGTCAGTCTCCATCTCCACTTTGGTGGGAGTGATATTCATGATGACTGGCTCATCATTATCCTCCTCTTCTACATCTTCCCCATAACTGTAAGGTTTTCTGGAGTCTTCCTTTTCCTTAGCCTCTTTGCGTGGCGTGCCTCACTCTCAGACTGAGCTGGTAGGTTTCAAGTGGTATCTAGATCATCAGAAGGGGGCTTGAAGAAGAAGTTGATGGACTAACCCTCCTTTTCCTTGCTGGGGATCTGGAAGACAATGTATCTTCTGAAAGAGTGGCTTGCTCTTCTTCCTCTACAGGAAGCTTAATTTTCTGATTTGCCCGTACTTCGGGAGGAAAAACTACTATTGTGGGCTGTTGTTGTGGCTGTTGTTGCGGCTGTTGTTATGGCTGTTGTTGTCCACTTATCTGCTGAGTTTCCGCATCCATTGATTGGGTACTACTTTGTGATAATGTCATTTCAACATCACAGCTCGTTGGCGTTTGCGCAAGTAGACTGGCTACCTCTGTTTCACTCATGGGCTTGGGCCTGAGTTGCTGGGGTGGGCCCGCTGATGCTGAGTTGCTGTTCCCAGCTTGGTCTCCGGACACCGCTGATACAGGCGTAATTTTTTGTTTCCCAAAAAACATGTTGGGTGGCACACCAGTCTTGGTTAGTGGCAGTGCCACTTCCTTCTTATGTTCCTTTTTCTCAATGGCACCTTTCTTAGTACTGGAGGACCTGGTACCTTTCTTTGGGGCCATCTTCTTCTTCTGATGTCAGCAGCACGCAGGTGCACAAGTAGCAGAGATGTCTGTGGTCACACGTCACACGACGTTGTGCGCTACAAGACTCCTGTTTGGCAGGGCAACAGGTTAAGATGTCACCTCCTCCTCCGTCTTTTGGGCACCTAACATCAAAGAAGCCAATAGAACATCAGTAAAATGTTGCATTTGTTGTTGTGGTTCAATTACTACTAGTACAAACAAACAAATATAATATATAACTTAGTGTGTGGTGGTCACACTTCTTAGTGTTGTATTATTATATTTTAATAACTCAGTATAAGTTATAAAAAAAATTACAATGTAGCCATTTGTGAGACTTTGACAACAAGGGTTTTCATGGTCTACTGTGTAAACTCAGGAAGGATAGGAAAGAAGAAGAACAAAATAAAAATACAAATGTAATGGAAGTGAAACCTGTTTGGCATTAATTTTCTCATCACGTCATTCAGGGACCTACAGCTGGCAAAGGGGATCGAAACAGTAAGTCAAGAGGAATAAAGGAAAGAAATGCAGGCCTCTATGGCAAAAGCAGCACAGTTCTAAACTACCATAACAAAATGTCTACCTGCCACATGGTCACTCACAGTGAAACAAGTTGGAGGCCTGGAAAACAATGAACTCAAGCAAGCCTATAGTGGCCAGGCAAAGGTGACATGTTAAACACAGCTTTAATGAAAAAATAGAAAAATGAAGATCCACGGGCTAAACAAGGTTTGTAAGTTACACAACAACCACACCACACACACATATCCAACAAAGGCATTTATTTAACACACACCAAAAAAGTGAAATATCTCCCAAAAAACACATATTGTAATTCAATCCAATGCTATCCATGCCCTAAATGATGTTTATATTGAACAGACACCACAGAGACAGTTGTTTCATGCACTCATGAATGTTATGTTATGTTATGTTATGTTATGTTAATTGGGTCTTTTATAGCGCTCGGCTACTCAAAAGAGTGTCCCAGCGCTTTATTGACAACCTGAAAAAGACAAACACAACACAAAGATAAAGAAAACAGAGTCCGCAGAATAAAAGAAGTCTAAGAAGTAAATAGCTGAATAGCTCTGGGCCTACTGGTTCAAAGGCCTATTGGCAGACTAGGCCACAAGCTTGCAGGCCTATGGCAAAAGCACACTGGATAGCTCCACAAAATGGCCACCGGCCGCATGGCCAGGACACCCACAACAACAAGAAAGGGAAGACAACCAATTCGAACCTATGGAAAAAGCACACTGCCTGGCTTCAGAATGGCTACATGGCCAGGCCCACAACAACAAGAAGCCTAAGCCAAGATGAACAAAGGAAAGACATGCAGGCCTCTATGGCAAAAGCAGCACACTACTAAACTACCACCACAAAATGTCTACCACCCACATGGTCAATCACAGCCAAACAAGCAGGAGGCCTGGAAAACAATGAACCCAAGCAGGCCTATAGTGGCCAGGCAAAGGAGGCACGCCAAATACAGCTTTAATGCAAAACTGAAAATCCATAGGTGTAAACAAGGTTTGCAAGTTACACAACAACCACACCACACACATACATGCAACAAAGGCATTTATTTAGCACACACCAAAAAAGCAATATACCCCCCAAAAAAACACATTTTGAAATTCAATCCAATGCCATCCATGCCCTAAATGATGTTTAAATTCAACAGATACCACAGAGACAGTTGTTTCATGCACCCATGAGTAGCTCTGGACCTACTGGCTGAAAGACCTATTGGCAGACTAGGCCACAACATTGCCGGCCTATGGGAAAGCAGACTGGCTGGCTCCAACAAATAGCCACCAGCCACAGGGCCAGGCCACCCAAAACAACAAGAAAGGGAAGACAGACAATGAAGGCTATGGCAAAAGCACACAGACTGGCCTCAAAATGGACGCCAGCTGCATGACCAGGCCACCCACAACAACAGAAAAAGGGAAGACAGATGATGCAGGCCTATGGCAAAAGCACACTGCCTGGCTTTAAAATGGCCGCCAGCCAAATGGCCAGGCCCACAACAACAAGAGAGGGATGACAGACAATGCAGGCCCATGGCAAAAGCTCACTGCTTGGCTTCATAATGGGCACCAGCCACATGGCCATGCCACCCAAAGCAACAAGAAAGGAAAGACAGATTATGCAGGTCTATGGCAAATATACAGTGCCTGACTTCAAAATGTCCATCAGCCACATGGGCAGGCCACCCACAACAACTAGAAAGGGAAGACAGACAATGCAGGCCTATGGCAAACACACACTGCCTTGCATCAAAATGGCTGCTAACCACATGGCCAGGCCAACAACAACAAGATAGGGAAGGCAGACAAGGCAGGTCTATGGCAAAAGCACTTTGCCTGGTTTCAAAATGGCCACCAGCCACATGGCCAGGCCCACAACAGCAAGAAAGGGAAAACAGATAATGCAGGCCTATGGCAAATGCACAGTGCCTGGCTCCACAAAATGGCCGCCAACCACATGGCCAGGCCACCCACAACAAGAAAGTGAAGACAGACAATGGAGGCCTATGGCAAAAGCACACTGCCTGGCTCCACAAAATGGCTGCCAGCCACATGGCCAGGGCACTGACAACAAGAACGGGAAGACAGGCAATGCAGGCCTATGGCAAAAGCACACTGCCTGCCTTCAAAATGGCCACCAGCCACATGGCCACGCCCACAACAACAAGAAAGGGAAGACAGACAATACAGACCTATGGCAATAGCAAACTGCCTGGCTTCAAAATGGCTGCCAGCCACATGGCCAGGCCCACAACAACAAGAAGCCTAGGCAAAAAGGAACAGAGGAAACACATGCAGGCCTATATGGCAAAAGCAGCACACTACTAAACTACTACCACAAAATGGCTACCAGCCACATGGTGACTCACTGTCACAACAAGCAGGAGGCCTGGAAAACAATGAACTGAAACAGGCTTGTAATGGCCAGGCAAAGGATGCATGCTAAACAACACAGCTTTAATGTAATAAAATGCAAAAACAAAAATCCACAGGGCTAAACAAGGTATGCAAGTTACACAATAACTACACCATACACACAACAAAGGCATTTATTTAACACACACCAAAAAAGTTAAATACCCCTAAAAATACTAATTTTAAATTCAATCCAATGCCATCCATGCCCTAAATGATGTTTAAATTCAACAGACACCACATAAACAGTTGTTCCATGCACCCATGAGTAGCTCTGGGCCTACTGGCTACCCACAATCATTTTATTTAAATTATAAAATGTACAGAAAATGTAGTTTCAGCAACTGCAATGCCCCAATGAAACAACACCAACTTACTTGTAAAACCTCAAATCCAAAAGTCCTCAAATCTAATGATATATGATGCAGCAGACCCAAAGAGTTATCCTTCCAGTTCCAAAAACCAAATGAAAAGTGAACAGGACATGGACATAGCACTGGGAGGAGCCTGCTGGACAGGAACAGGAAGTTTGAGACTCTGGAGCACTTCATTCCTCTCCAGAAAAAAGTTAAAAAAAGAAAAAGGACTCCTTGCTCAAAAAAGTACAGCCAAATGTCAATCTGAGGAGTTTTTTTTATCCAAATCATCCTTTTCGAGAAGGTTATATGCTGCTCGAGAGATATTCTTCTCCAGATTGCAAATTTTGCATGTTCAGCATTGCAAACTTCCCTGAGCTTCCACCGGAAGTCAGCTGGCGCATCCAAACGACGTGTTCGCGATTGCACACTCTCGTAGGACCGTGCGGCCAGTTATCAAATGTCATGGCTCACGCCAACTGATAGGAAATCTCATTGGCGAAAGCAGGGATCCCAGTAAGTCGCTACTGTGCACCAAAAAACATTTTGAAAGCAGAACGCAGAGTTGCCAAAAATCTGCAAACTCCGCGAGCAGAGCGGGTTTTACTGCTCAGGGTTAATGGGCATATGAGTCCCATCTCTGCACCCTATGACATGTGCGAACCTTACTGTTCTGTAAAAATCACATTTTATTTGGTCTAATTCCTCATTATCTCTGGACATGTATATGTGTTGACGGATGTGGTATAGCATGGTGTCTAGGAAATTTTGAAAAAACACAAAAGCATACTCTGAGACACACCACCAGCCACTGCAATGACATCATCACCAGTGTCCAGGAGGTGGAGGGAGCACAAGACTTGTACATGTGTGGTAACTGCATTGCTGCACAAGGTTCTGCTACCAAGGTGTGGCTTCAAGGTGTCAATGTGGTCTAGTATGACCCTACTACTTAGCCTGTACTGCTCATATGTCTCCTCCTCTGTCTTATCCAACCATGTCAGCCTGACTCTGAATATCCTCTCCTGTCTTCTTCTCCTCTGCAATGCCACCATTATCCGCCTCCTCCTCCCTAACACGTACCGGGCAGCCATTGTGGAAAGGTTTGTGATGCATTCTTGGTCTGTTTTTATAGGTTTTTTCAGATTACCACCTGTTTCTGCTTAGTGGTAAATTGCATGTGCATATGTACCTTTTGCGCTTAGCCACAATTTGCGACTGCTGGCGGGCGCTAGGTGGCGCGCGACAAAGATGGCCATGCTCCTGTAAGGCTCCTGCCGATCTGGGCAATTAATCATTCATAACCCCCATCCTGTGATGCTGTAAAACCCTAAACTCCACATCCCCAGGGAGCAGAAACCTAACTGGGTACAGTGGTGAGGTGACAAGATGGCAAACGATGAAATCGCGCTGTGGAGATCGTGGCAAGCCCCGCGCAGTGAGCAGAGAGAGGTGCCTGGTGCAGTTGGAGGGCAGTGAATCTTACGCTCGTCCGGTGCTGGCCGGGTGAGCACAGGACTGCCCAAAGATCTGCTGCAGGGGCGGAGGCTGCAGAGCGGGATCGACAGAAGAGAAGGTAGAAAGAGCGCACACATCAGCCTAAGATATCAGGTGAGCCGGCTCCGAAAATGGAAAGCGACGGGTGGATTGCTCCTCAGGGAGAGCATACAGTCACACTGGAAAGGCAGTGGCGGGCCCATCAGAATGCAGAGGCCGTGCGGAGGTTCAGCGGGGCCCTGCCAGGCTGCGTAGCCACTAACGTGCACCTAATGAAAACACACACTGCGGAAGAGAGTGAAAGCCCCCTCAAAAGCAAAAAACACAAGAATGGTTCGGGTGGCGCCGTGCTGGCAAACCCTGGTCTGAGGGCTGGAAAACAATGAACTCAAGCAAGCCTATAGTGGCCAGGCAAAGGTGACATGTTAAACACAGCTTTAATGAAAAAATAGAAAAATGAAGATCCACGGGCTAAACAAGGTTTGTAAGTTACACAACAACCACACCACACACACATATCCAACAAAGGCATTTATTTAACACACACCAAAAAAGTGAAATATCTCCCAAAAAACACATATTGTAATTCAATCCAATGCTATCCATGCCCTAAATGATGTTTATATTGAACAGACACCACAGAGACAGTTGTTTCATGCACTCATGAATGTTATGTTATGTTATGTTATGTTATGTTAATTGGGTCTTTTATAGCGCTCGGCTACTCAAAAGAGTGTCCCAGCGCTTTATTGACAACCTGAAAAAGACAAACACAACACAAAGATAAAGAAAACAGAGTCCGCAGAATAAAAGAAGTCTAAGAAGTAAATAGCTGAATAGCTCTGGGCCTACTGGTTCAAAGGCCTATTGGCAGACTAGGCCACAAGCTTGCAGGCCTATGGCAAAAGCACACTGGATAGCTCCACAAAATGGCCACCGGCCGCATGGCCAGGACACCCACAACAACAAGAAAGGGAAGACAACCAATTCGAACCTATGGAAAAAGCACACTGCCTGGCTTCAGAATGGCTACATGGCCAGGCCCACAACAACAAGAAGCCTAAGCCAAGATGAACAAAGGAAAGACATGCAGGCCTCTATGGCAAAAGCAGCACACTACTAAACTACCACCACAAAATGTCTACCACCCACATGGTCAATCACAGCCAAACAAGCAGGAGGCCTGGAAAACAATGAACCCAAGCAGGCCTATAGTGGCCAGGCAAAGGAGGCACGCCAAATACAGCTTTAATGCAAAACTGAAAATCCATAGGTGTAAACAAGGTTTGCAAGTTACACAACAACCACACCACACACATACATGCAACAAAGGCATTTATTTAGCACACACCAAAAAAGCAATATACCCCCCAAAAAAACACATTTTGAAATTCAATCCAATGCCATCCATGCCCTAAATGATGTTTAAATTCAACAGATACCACAGAGACAGTTGTTTCATGCACCCATGAGTAGCTCTGGACCTACTGGCTGAAAGACCTATTGGCAGACTAGGCCACAACATTGCCGGCCTATGGGAAAGCAGACTGGCTGGCTCCAACAAATAGCCACCAGCCACAGGGCCAGGCCACCCAAAACAACAAGAAAGGGAAGACAGACAATGAAGGCTATGGCAAAAGCACACAGACTGGCCTCAAAATGGACGCCAGCTGCATGACCAGGCCACCCACAACAACAGAAAAAGGGAAGACAGATGATGCAGGCCTATGGCAAAAGCACACTGCCTGGCTTTAAAATGGCCGCCAGCCAAATGGCCAGGCCCACAACAACAAGAGAGGGATGACAGACAATGCAGGCCCATGGCAAAAGCTCACTGCTTGGCTTCATAATGGGCACCAGCCACATGGCCATGCCACCCAAAGCAACAAGAAAGGAAAGACAGATTATGCAGGTCTATGGCAAATATACAGTGCCTGACTTCAAAATGTCCATCAGCCACATGGGCAGGCCACCCACAACAACTAGAAAGGGAAGACAGACAATGCAGGCCTATGGCAAACACACACTGCCTTGCATCAAAATGGCTGCTAACCACATGGCCAGGCCAACAACAACAAGATAGGGAAGGCAGACAAGGCAGGTCTATGGCAAAAGCACTTTGCCTGGTTTCAAAATGGCCACCAGCCACATGGCCAGGCCCACAACAGCAAGAAAGGGAAAACAGATAATGCAGGCCTATGGCAAATGCACAGTGCCTGGCTCCACAAAATGGCCGCCAACCACATGGCCAGGCCACCCACAACAAGAAAGTGAAGACAGACAATGGAGGCCTATGGCAAAAGCACACTGCCTGGCTCCACAAAATGGCTGCCAGCCACATGGCCAGGGCACTGACAACAAGAACGGGAAGACAGGCAATGCAGGCCTATGGCAAAAGCACACTGCCTGCCTTCAAAATGGCCACCAGCCACATGGCCACGCCCACAACAACAAGAAAGGGAAGACAGACAATACAGACCTATGGCAATAGCAAACTGCCTGGCTTCAAAATGGCTGCCAGCCACATGGCCAGGCCCACAACAACAAGAAGCCTAGGCAAAAAGGAACAGAGGAAACACATGCAGGCCTATATGGCAAAAGCAGCACACTACTAAACTACTACCACAAAATGGCTACCAGCCACATGGTGACTCACTGTCACAACAAGCAGGAGGCCTGGAAAACAATGAACTGAAACAGGCTTGTAATGGCCAGGCAAAGGATGCATGCTAAACAACACAGCTTTAATGTAATAAAATGCAAAAACAAAAATCCACAGGGCTAAACAAGGTATGCAAGTTACACAATAACTACACCATACACACAACAAAGGCATTTATTTAACACACACCAAAAAAGTTAAATACCCCTAAAAATACTAATTTTAAATTCAATCCAATGCCATCCATGCCCTAAATGATGTTTAAATTCAACAGACACCACATAAACAGTTGTTCCATGCACCCATGAGTAGCTCTGGGCCTACTGGCTACCCACAATCATTTTATTTAAATTATAAAATGTACAGAAAATGTAGTTTCAGCAACTGCAATGCCCCAATGAAACAACACCAACTTACTTGTAAAACCTCAAATCCAAAAGTCCTCAAATCTAATGATATATGATGCAGCAGACCCAAAGAGTTATCCTTCCAGTTCCAAAAACCAAATGAAAAGTGAACAGGACATGGACATAGCACTGGGAGGAGCCTGCTGGACAGGAACAGGAAGTTTGAGACTCTGGAGCACTTCATTCCTCTCCAGAAAAAAGTTAAAAAAAGAAAAAGGACTCCTTGCTCAAAAAAGTACAGCCAAATGTCAATCTGAGGAGTTTTTTTTATCCAAATCATCCTTTTCGAGAAGGTTATATGCTGCTCGAGAGATATTCTTCTCCAGATTGCAAATTTTGCATGTTCAGCATTGCAAACTTCCCTGAGCTTCCACCGGAAGTCAGCTGGCGCATCCAAACGACGTGTTCGCGATTGCACACTCTCGTAGGACCGTGCGGCCAGTTATCAAATGTCATGGCTCACGCCAACTGATAGGAAATCTCATTGGCGAAAGCAGGGATCCCAGTAAGTCGCTACTGTGCACCAAAAAACATTTTGAAAGCAGAACGCAGAGTTGCCAAAAATCTGCAAACTCCGCGAGCAGAGCGGGTTTTACTGCTCAGGGTTAATGGGCATATGAGTCCCATCTCTGCACCCTATGACATGTGCGAACCTTACTGTTCTGTAAAAATCACATTTTATTTGGTCTAATTCCTCATTATCTCTGGACATGTATATGTGTTGACGGATGTGGTATAGCATGGTGTCTAGGAAATTTTGAAAAAACACAAAAGCATACTCTGAGACACACCACCAGCCACTGCAATGACATCATCACCAGTGTCCAGGAGGTGGAGGGAGCACAAGACTTGTACATGTGTGGTAACTGCATTGCTGCACAAGGTTCTGCTACCAAGGTGTGGCTTCAAGGTGTCAATGTGGTCTAGTATGACCCTGCTACTTAGCCTGTACTGCTCATATGTCTCCTCCTCTGTCTTATCCAACCATGTCAGCCTGACTCTGAATATCCTCTCCTGTCTTCTTCTCCTCTGCAATGCCACCATTATCCGCCTCCTCCTCCCTAACACGTACCGGGCAGCCATTGTGGAAAGGTTTGTGATGCATTCTTGGTCTGTTTTTATAGGTTTTTTCAGATTACCACCTGTTTCTGCTTAGTGGTAAATTGCATGTGCATATGTACCTTTTGCGCTTAGCCACAATTTGCGACTGCTGGCGGGCGCTAGGTGGCGCGCGACAAAGATGGCCATGCTCCTGTAAGGCTCCTGCCGATCTGGGCAATTAATCATTCATAACCCCCATCCTGTGATGCTGTAAAACCCTAAACTCCACATCCCCAGGGAGCAGAAACCTAACTGGGTACAGTGGTGAGGTGACAAGATGGCAAACGATGAAATCGCGCTGTGGAGATCGTGGCAAGCCCCGCGCAGTGAGCAGAGAGAGGTGCCTGGTGCAGTTGGAGGGCAGTGAATCTTACGCTCGTCCGGTGCTGGCCGGGTGAGCACAGGACTGCCCAAAGATCTGCTGCAGGGGCGGAGGCTGCAGAGCGGGATCGACAGAAGAGAAGGTAGAAAGAGCGCACACATCAGCCTAAGATATCAGGTGAGCCGGCTCCGAAAATGGAAAGCGACGGGTGGAT
The DNA here is from genome assembly GCF_964263255.1 of Lissotriton vulgaris. Taxonomy (NCBI): domain Eukaryota; kingdom Metazoa; phylum Chordata; class Amphibia; order Caudata; family Salamandridae; genus Lissotriton; species Lissotriton vulgaris. The sequence continues at coordinate 661,381,107 of NC_141689.1, forward strand.
TGCTCCTCAGGGAGAGCATACAGTCACACTGGAAAGGCAGTGGCGGGCCCATCAGAATGCAGAGGCCGTGCGGAGGTTCAGCGGGGCCCTGCCAGGCTGCGTAGCCACTAACGTGCACCTAATGAAAACACACACTGCGGAAGAGAGTGAAAGCCCCCTCAAAAGCAAAAAACACAAGAATGGTTCGGGTGGCGCCGTGCTGGCAAACCCTGGTCTGAGGGCTGTGACACGTCGGTGAGACACGACGCCGCTCCCAGCAGTGCCGACAATACAGTCCGCCATGTTAGATATCTGAGGAGGAAGCGGCCTCCTCGCAAGCATTACACTGAAAGCTAGTAACCGCCAGGCTGGGCAATAACGATGTGTCCCGTAGTACCACCCTTGCTCGATGCTGTGTAACACTGCTTGGCCCGTGATCTGAGTGAAGGAGGGGGTGCACCAAAATGTAATTTGGCAGACGGCGAGATCCCAACTACTCCCCCCTCACAAACAAAAAAGAAGAGCACAGCAAACTCATGGAAAGCAGCTTTTCCATGCGCTAGTATCACATAAGCTGACATTGTTTTTTCTGCACGGCTGACAGGAGTGGCCGCCATTTTAGGCACTGGACACATACGCGAACTCCACATACAATTTGAGTCAGACACCTCGAAACATGGTGCAGGCACTCACCCGGGCCCCGAAGACTGTGCAGATACACTGTGCGAACCAGAGCTTCCTACGGATGCGATACATGAATATAACGACACAACAACTCCCCCCTGAGTGAAGCTGATTGGTCTGGAGACGGACATTAAAGGAGGACTCTGCATAACACACACTAGCGGAAGGCTGTACACAAAACACACTGTTCTGTGCAGCTCTGTATGGAGAACTCACGCAACATGGGGCGCATAGACACAAAACAAACGAAAATCCCTTTTGAAACATCGGAAAACGCCCAGAACAGGCTCAGCGGAACAAACGGACACGGAAGCTGCGGTTAATCAAGAGGAAGATTGGAAGGTTCTGTTACTAAGCATGAAGCATAGCCTGATGTCCATTGATGCAAAAATGAACACAATGAACGCGAGGCTGGACTCCGTGGTGCACAAACTATACCAACATAACCAGAGACTCAAGTAGTCGGAAACTAGAATATCAGAACTGGAGGATGGGACCAATGCTACTAAAAACCACGTTTAGCAAATGGATAAACTCCTTAAAATAATAGCAGATAAAAACTAGGATTCGGAAGCTTGTTTGCGAAGGAACAATGTGCGCATTCTTGGCCTGGCTGAAACAACCAACACAAGGTGAATGGAGGACTTCATAGAAAAACTCATCATTGACCTATTTGGGAGGGTACATCTCCGTTCATCTGATGGTGGAGAGAGCTCACAGATCCCTAACCACAAGCCCGCCTCCGGGAGCACCTCCATGCCCTGTGATTGCCTGCTTTCTAAACTTCTGTGACCGAGACACTGTGCTGCAGCTTGCACGTGAGAAAAAGCAGGTCCCATATGAGAACACTACTTTAGCATTTTTCCCGGATTTCACACAGAATGTGCAAGAGGCACAAGAGATCCCATACGCAATGTTGTACCCGGCAAAGATGCGAATCACTCACCAAGGGAAACAAGACTTCTTCCAGACACCTCAACAGGTGGAGGACTATCTCAGACTCCACCACTGTGCGGTACCCAAGGAAGTAGAGGCCAGGAAGTGCTCCAGATCCCAATCACCGCTGTCAAACCGGGAATGATGTCTGTACCACTTCTAACTGAAAATCAGTCCGTCTGTACCACACTACCTACCACGCACTTACAGTCTCTGGAAATGACTCTCATAAGACTTCAGCATTCTTGTTGGCTCACCCGGACACTCACCTCCCTCCCACAGTAACCGATCTCTTGCTGACGGACGGGTGGCAGAAGGGTTAAAAAGTGGAGGGTGAGAGGGCTCGACGTGGGCACCTAGTGACTTTCCAGATAGGGTCATCCCCCATTTGTATAGCCTTTTATATCACTGTAATTTGGTAACAGTTAGTTTCTCTATGATTCAGATGTTGGTGGGTGTTAAAATGCTCGACAAGTTGGGGAAGTCGAAGTGGGAAGGGGGAGGGATTCCAAGCCTATATTAGTTGCATGATATACAACGTGAGCTGACTAGAAATCCAAAGTTACAGTGTGCCCTTCAGAATGAGGTGATATGGCAAACATAACTCAACAGAATAGTAAACTGAATATTCTAACATGGAATGTCAGGGGCTTGAACAACCCAAGGAGAAAAAAGCAGATACCAGGGTACCTGGATAGGCACCAAATTACAATTGCCCTCCTGCAAGAAATTCACCTAAACCCCGGGACGAAGGTCCTGTTCACCACAAGATGGGCTTCGCATCGATGCTTCTCATCATGCTCAGGGTATTCAAGGGGAGTGGCCATCCTCATTAAGCGAGGGGTAAGATTTGAAATGGGAGAGTCGGAGGCCGACTCCAGTGGAAGGTATTGCCTCATCTGGCGGAGACTTGAAGCTAAATATGTAACGATTGCTAACTACTATGGTCCCAACAAGGATGACCCGCACACCCTATTCATTCTCTGGACCAGGATATGCACAATAGGCTCCACTTATGTTATCTGGGGAGGAGACTCCAACACGGTAGTAAACTCACTGATGGATAGTTCTCATGCTTCCCCCATCACCACATGAACATGCAGGGGACACTAAAGGACCTGATAAGTACAAATGATCTACTAGATACTTGGCGATACAAACGCCCGACAATAAGAGAGGGCACATTTCACTTTGCGGTCCACTCCACATGGTCCAGACTGGACTACCTGATTGTCTCAGTAGGGATGGCTCATTGGCTAGACACAGTTACCCACCTCGCACGCACGTTCTCAGATTACTCTCCAGTGATGATTTCTATGCAGGTTCCTGTTGACCAGCCCCCTACGCTGGCTTGCGACTAAATCCCTTACACTTACACAATGCAGTCTTCAGGGAGGAGATAGGACAAGAGATACAGAATGTGTTTTGAGAGCAACATTTCATCGGTGGCTGGCCTACCCACAGTATGGGAAGCATTCAAAGTCACGGCAAGGTGGTGGTGCATCTCTAAGGGAAGTGGTATCCTTAGGGCATCAGACGAGAACTAAGTAACTTAGAGAAGGATATCAAAGCTCTGGAGAGGGAACTCAACGACGGAATAGGGGAAAATGGTACCAGAGCTAAACTGAGAGAAAAAGTGACAGACTATGAAAAAGCTGCTGAACGAGAGTGTAATTTTTGGGGGAAGTATCACAAGGCCAGAACATGTGGGGAGGGAGACAGGCCGGGGAGGGTACTGGCGAATCCAGTGTGCCAGCCCAAATTTTCCTACTACATAGTGGAGATACAAGGTGCCCAGGGTAGGACTGACAGAAATCTGCCAGACCAACTGTAAACGTTTGTAGAATACTGCAGGTCATTGTACACTTCCCAAAGAGGGCTCTCTCTCGACCTTCACCAGTATTACGAGGACACAGCATTAGCCTGGCTAGGGGACACACAGCGCAAATTTTTAATGTTAGACCTAGAAATTGATGAAGTCAAGGATGGAATCATGCACATGAAATCAGGACGTGCGCCAGGGTCAGATGGTCTGCCCATCGAATTTTATAAAACTTATATGACTGACCTAGCACCTATTCTGAAAGAGGTATTCTATGAAGTGGTGGAAGAGGGAAGTCTGTCTAGAACAATGAGAGAGGCCCAAATAGTCTTCCTACTAAAACTGGACAAATCTCCGATTCTCTGTGAGTTCTACCGCCCCCTGTCACTCTTAAATTGCGATACTAAAATACTCGCTAAAGTCCTATCCACCCAGCTTAGCCTCCTGATAGAACGTTTAGTGCTGCCTGATCAAGCGGTCTTTATTCCAAACAGGGCCACAGCGCATAACTTAAGAACCCTCATGACTGTCATGCAGGACATAGACCCGAACAGCTCAGCGGTGGCGGGTTTCCAAGACGCTACTAAAGTGTACGACTCGTTGGAGTGGGACTTCCTCATAGGTACTCTGGGATACGTGGGAATGCCTCCTGTCTTTCTGAATTGGGTACAACTACTCTACACGAGACCGATAGCTACGGTATTGCTAAATGGCGCTTGATACGACAGTTTTGATATTTCCAGGGGCACTAGGCAGGGCTGCTCCCTGTCCCCATACTATTTGCTTTAGCTATTGAACCTTTGGCGGGTAAGATACGGCAGCATCATAAAGAACGTTTGCTAGCACACCCTTCCTGTCAGTTGCTTATCTCCCTCTATTCTGACGACATGACAACTTTAAGCCGGTCCTTCATGAAATAACCAAATTTGGGGTCATTTCTGGGATCCAAATAAACTGGACTAAGACAACAATTTTCCCACTAACAGACAAAACCATTACACATACCTTGGATTTTCCCCTAGGATGGAAGAGTGACAAACTCAAATATTTAGGCATCTACATTTCCTGAGAATAAGACACTCTTATGCGCACAAATTATGGGACTGCAATAGCCAAGATAACAGACAGCATAACTAGATGGGTACACCTACCACTCTCAATGGCAGAAAAAATATCCCTCATGAAAATGGTTATCCTGCAAAAACTGCTCTACCTCTTTATAAGCATACCCTACCATCCAGGGAGGTTTTTGTTTAAAATGCTGAACACGCAACTCAAGCTGCTTATATAGGGAACTAAACAAGCATGCTTAAATATGGCCACTCTGATGCTACCATATTATCAGGGAAGATTTTAAGTTCCAAATTTTGAATTCTACTATCATTGCGCTCAGACGCACGTTGCTACCTACTGGTTTCACCCTCCACCTTTCATGCAACAACTAGCAGTGGAGGCCGGTTATATTGCCCGATTTCCCCCTTTGGTTATCTATTTACTGCTGTGAAGGAACGTGAAAAAGATCCGTCAACAGTTGATTGTACTGTCAATGCTTGGTGGAGAATTGCCCAGAAACTGGAGGCTCAAATGTTGTACTCTCCCAGACACCCGCTGCTCCGTAGCCCCTTACTGCAGGTCACTAATTAGGGGTTATGCAGAAGGTTGCTAGATACTCTCCATTATACCACATGGGGGGACCTCTATGTTGGAGGAGAGTTCCGTTCCAGGGAGAAATTCTTTAGGGCGCACCCTCCCACCACCATGGATCTATTTATGTATATAAGACTTCGACAAACTGTCAACGCCGCCAGGCCAGCATTCCCCACATAGCCAACTGTCCTGCCCCCGCTGCATGCACTGCTACAGGCCGAAGCCCCCAAGCATGTCATCTCCCTATTGTACATACATACACAGAATTCTCCTTCTCCCCAACCGTCACCTTCTCGGGTGGACTGGGATAAAGATATGGAGACTCCTCTGATGGATGAACAATAGGAATTTAGTTGTATGCAGACGGAGAAAGCCCCAGCTAGTAGCCAACTAAAACTCATCCATTATAAATTCCTACACCGATTATATTACCCTCCTGTTAAACTACATAAGTTCCATTTGAGGACCGATGACAAGTGTGCTAGATGGTGTCGTGAGGGAGCAGACATCTTACATTTGGTGTGCAAGTGTCTGCAGGTGTCGGAATACTGGGACCAGGTGTTTGCAGGCATTTCACAAATGATAGGGATACAGATACAACCATCCCCACGGATAGTTCTTCTGGGCTGCATCCAGGAAGTTATCACAGTACATAAAAAAATTCTAGCACTTAGCTTGCTCTTGCCGAAATGCAGAGTGGCCTATCGGTGGGGTAGAGGCCGTGCCCCTAAATTCAAGGACTGGTTGCAGGACTTATCTACCTGGCAAGGTCAATTGAATAGTTAAGCCGAACTCTTACTTGGGGGTCCTTGACTACATACCTTATGGCGCTGGACTCAGAGGGAGATCAAGACGCAGCAGAGGGAGGAAACGTGCTACAGGTGGGGGTAGAGACAGCTAGAGACCGCTTGCAGCCACAGGAGACAATCTAAGGGAGAGAAGGGTGGGAAGGAATGCGCTTCGAGAGGGGTGATCGCAAGCCCTGATATCCCTAAATGTATCACTGTGCAGGTCCCGGCCTGCTTCAGTAGCAGGTATATGGACTCACTAGCGGGCAAATTCAGGCTGGCAGAAATCTGAATTGAAGTAATGCCATTATACACACAGCAAGGTGTAAAAGTGGGCTTTGATGCACGAAAGATGTTGTTTTATGGGCTGGAAAGGGGGGGGCGTTTTAGTTTGTTATTGGTATTACAGATATACAACAATATAGAAAAAGTTATAATCCGCATTTGCTTTGACGATGCATAAGCTGAATAATGTAATTCTAATGCTGTACCATGATTGCATCAATAAATGTTTTTGAAACTTAAAAAAAAAACAATTTGTGACTTCTATGTACAAATGGTTGTACATCTGGCCCCTGATGAGGTAATTTAAATGCATTATGTTTCATCTCTACAATGTCATAAATGTATTTTAAATTAAAGTGTTTAAGGTAACAATCAATTTAAATTATATTTTAAAGCTGTGGGGAGAAGGAGTCTTACTGTTATAGTTGTAATTTAAGGCTCTTAATATAATTATAATTACATATTTCATATTTCTTACTCTTAGGTTTGGTGTTAGGGACAGAGTTCCGTTTTAAGTAAATGTAATTACATTCCATTAACCCGTTCGCTGCGGCTGTCGGCCAACGGCCGTCGCGAGCACTACCTCGGTAGTGCTGCGCACGTCCGTTGGCCGACGCGGCCCGCCCGTTTAATAGAGCGCTCCGCACTGGCGTGGAACGTTCAAAGCAGATAAGGCGTTAATCTTTCGTATGTGATTATGTAATACGTGTTTCTTTTATAGACTCACTTTTGTTTAATATTATTCATTTATAATTATTTTAATTCAAGACATGACTTGTATTCTGTGATTAGTATTATTATTGAAGTGATTTGATTATAGGTAAAGAGTAATTCCGTTTTTTGGTTTACAGATAAAGGGCGCGATAAGGATGCAGGTCAAACAAGTGTCTGACAGACATCATCTCGGAATGGAATGGAACCCAACAAACTAGTAGTCACCGGTTCAATCCAACACATTAGAATGAGGACTGCCCATGAGTTGGTCGGAAATATCAATTTTTTCATTGCGACTTGTGCTGCGGCCAGAAGAAGGCAGCAGCCCAAACCACATTGGAAAAATTGGTGTTTGCAAACATCCATGTGGTGCCTGGCACATGGATATGGATGTTTGGTTGGCACTACAGGTGCCCCCCTGGCTTCATAGTGGAGGTTGCAAAAGGATATGTGCCCTGCTAGGGGCCCCCAAAGTCTGTTTCCTACAGTCGTTCAATGGAAGTTGGACTGCCAGTGAAACATTGTATGAAAGAGACATCATAATACCTATGGCGGTGGCTGAGCAGGCACCACGCTTATTCGGGTATTACATTCCTACCTATGGTCAAACAAGCTCCTTGAGCTTGTTGAAAGCATCAAACAGTCCCTCCACCCACTGCCTCCGACCGCCGCGCATCAAAATGCGACAGTTGGACTGCAGCACCAGATTTCAGTCAGACCGTAACCAACAGCCCATCGGTTGCAATCCGACCGACATCATAATGAGGCCAAAAGTGTACGTCAAAGCGATGACAAGGAAGTAATAATAGGTTGATGTAATGCAAAATAATGCTATTCATTTCTCTGAACACCCACCTGACAGTATGGAGTCCTGAAACTGTTCCAACATGTATGTTGTTTTAACCAGGCAAAGTTTGTAGGGTGGGATTGGATTTAAATATTATAATTCTGCAAAATATTAAGATTAAAATATGAGCATAGGGTTCAATGCTTTGTAGCATAATGTGATCTCTGTTAGTGCTGTTTTTAGATGACATGCCTTAATGTCTACTTTCCGAATGCCAAGGCAATGCATGGGCATTGCTGAAGGATTTCAGGTGCACAATGAATGTAGGAAAAGTATTTTCCAGGGCATAGTTCAGAGTTCCTTTATAATGTTGTTGGACTTGGCCCTTTTTGCAGGGTAAACTTTGAACGTTTTACCTTTCTTTTTTTCTGACCTGTTGTTGGCTGTTTTATGTTATGTTATGTTATGTTATGTTATGTTATATTTACTTTTATATAGCGCGCGGCTACTCAAAAAGAGTGTCCCGGCGCTTTGAGTAAGGAGGGCTACAGCACAATAACATAACACGGTTAAAAGAAGAAGAAGACAAAAGGCAGAGAGGGCAGACAAGAACGCGGCCTACTGGGTAAACAACCAGGTTTTAAGACCTTTTCTAAAAGCAAGTAGGCTGGTGGCTCCCCGGAGTGTGAGCGGCAGAGAGTTCCACAACTGTGGCGCCAATAGTCCAAAGGAGCGACCTCCCAGGCGAGCTCTCTTCACTCGCGGGACAACCGCCAAAAACAGGGATTCCGATCTCAGAGAACGAGCCGGATGGTAAAAGGCAATTCTCTTTTGGAGGTACTTTGCTCCCACCGCATGGAGGGCCTTATAGGCACTTTATCACTGCTAAAGTGCATATGCTCTCCCTATGGTAAATTGATGTATGGATTAGTGACTCCATGATTGTCTGATTTAGTTAACTTGTCAGACCCTAGTACAGTGCACTGAGTGCGCCCAGGGCATGTAAACTAAATGTTGATAGTGGACTTGCAGCACTGGTTGTGCCACCCCCAGAAGCAGCCTTGTAAAATGTGTCTAAGACCTGCCATTGCAGAGCCTGTGTGCAGTCTGTTACTGCCATGTTGGCAGGGCACGTGCACCCACGTGCCAGTTTCTAAACCTTCCCTTTTCTTCATATCAGACACCCCTATGGTATGCCCAAGGACAGAGTGCATTGTAAGTATAAGGTAAGACAAGCCCTGGTGTGTGTGGCATGTCCTAATAGTGAATTACAGCCATTTTCGTTTTTCACTATTGCAATGCTACCTGTTCTCCATAGGCCAGAATGGGCAGTTAGATTATTACATTTTATAAGCCTAACTGACTCAGGGAACATGGTCGAAATTCAAGTTTAGTGTGCCTGAACTCTGAATGATAAAATACATCTTTTAGTGAAGTTGGTTTTAACATTCTGTGTTTGAAAATACCACTTTTAGAAAGCAGGTATTTTCTTGCCTAACTAGCCAAGCCTGCCTCTGCCAGGTTGTGTATTCCTTGTCTGGAGTTTGAGTGACAGGGCTGGGGGATTTCAGGAGATAGGGTGAGTCCATCCAGTGGTGAATAGAGAGATCTGCATCTAGATGGGAGGGAGAAGTTGCACCTGAGACCTGAATAGGACTGTGCCTGCCCCCAACAGTGCTGGCAATGGAAAACAAATTCCCAGGCAGTTTAAATGATACAAATCACATCGATATATTTTTAACATGACTAAAGGGATAACTAGAACTCAGTGTAAAGGAAAAGCAATTGTTTAAAACATGTGGGATTTCACTTTATTCATATTTATATTAGAAAGTGGAAATATAAGAACAAATCAGCATACAAACTGCCTAGGAAATTTTTCTTCCATTGTTAGATTACCCTGTCTTAGGAGCTCTAGAATAATTACAACAGTGCTGGCTCCACCCCCAGTGGTCTCTACCCTGCACTGTGAAAGGAGAGAAGAAATCATGTCAACAAAGTGCTCTAGGGCTGTGCCTTTCCTCCACAATGTTGGCTCCACCTCCTGTGGGGTGTCTGATGTTTCTGCCCTGCACTGTGAAAGGAAAGAAGGAGTCATGTAAACAGAGTGCTTCAGAACTGGTTTAGACTGGGCAAAGGCCCCTCTGCCCGCAGAGGACAAAGGATTTTGGGGTATAAATATTGGGACCCTGATCCCAAGAAATTAGATCACTTTTGGACAACAAGAAGAAACCTTTGCTGAGGAGAGGAACCTGAAGAAACTGAGGAGAGACTATCCCTAAGCTGAAGTGCTGCTTGGAGGATTGGCCTGCAGTGGCTGCCTGACTGCCAAAGAGAGGACAAAGGCACTTTGTGTACTTTCATCAACTTGTAAGTATCTCCAAGGGCTTGGAACAGAGCTTGAGTCTTGCTGAAGTCTCAGGGACAACAGACTTCAACCCCCAGTTCCTTGGGAAGTGTCTGCTTCTGTTTTGGGCCTTCTGAGGGACTGCGTGTCGCAAGGAACTGGAAGCTCGATTCAAGAGGAAGAAGCGTGTCACCGTTGCAGCCACTGACGTTGAATCTCTGAACAAGGGTGTCGCCGCTGTAGCTGACGCATTGCACCTCAACGAGAGAAGCGTCTTGCACATAAGAAGAAACGTGTCACCGTCGCAGCCGCTGCCGTCGCAGCTCTGAACAAGGATGTCGCTGCTGTAGCTGATGCATTGCACCGCATCAAGAAAAGCGCTTCGCATCCACGAAGAAGCGTGCTGCCGTCGTAGCCGCTGTAGTCTCATCTCTGAACAAGGGTGTCGCCGCTGCAGTTGTTCATCGAGCTGAAGCGTCTCGCATTGAGGGAGAAGAGTGTCGCCGCCAAAGCCGACATTGTCGCATCTCTGAACAAGGGTATTGCCGCCTTCGCTGACACATCGAGCCGAGACTTCTCGCGACATCAGAGAAGTGTGACACATCTGGAACATCTTCACGTCTTAATTTCTTCGCACCAAAACTTTGCCGCATTTCGATCGCTGCAACACTTTTGTTGTGGAAGCGCAACGCATCGCAAGGTACATTGACTTAAAGTGTCGCATTTTAAGAACTGAACAGAACTAAGCTAAAACTACCATCCTAAGTACAGTATTGTGGATTTTTGTCGTTTATGGTTTTGTGTTAAATCTATATAAAGAATACTTATTTTTATTATACAACTGTGTGGTGTCCATCTGTAGTGTTGTCACTGGATTACTGTATGTGGTCACAAATGCTTTACCCACTGCCTCTGAGATAAGCCTGTCTGCTCGTGCCAAGCTACCAAGGGGATGAGCAGGGGTTATTTTAGGAGTGCACCCCCTTACCCTAACTAGAGGCAAGGGTCCCTATTTGTCACAAGTACCTATCTGTGCCAACTAGAGACCCCCAAATCTAACAAATGTTATACATGCTTCAAAGAGGCTCCCACAAAGCCAATGCGAGATATGCACCACAAAGTCAAACCAAATGTCAGAACAAAGCAAAATGTATTGTGTATTTCTATTTTAATCTCATAACATTAACATAGTGTACTAATGGTAACAATTAAGAAGAAAGGTATCACTGACACACCAAATAACAGCAAATATAATATTACTGAAATATGCAACAGTATAATAACTCTTAGTATATCATTCATAACACATATATTTGGATTTTATTCTCTAAGCAAGTTGTAAGAGTTGGGTTATACAGACAGGCCATATGCCAGCCTAAAGGTCATGAAGTGACAGGGACATGAACCAACTAAACCCAGCCAGATTCACCACCTGGACACCACCCTCTGTAAGTCAAGTCAAGTCAAGTCAGAGAATTTATATAGCGCACTACATACCCAGAGGGTCTCAAGGCGCTTAGAAAGGGGAGGAGTATTACTTGTCAAATATCCACGTTTTAAGTTGCTTTCTGAATGCTAGGTGGTTCTGGGTAAGACCTGTCCAAGTGGTGCCAACCCAGTATACAGATGTGCCAAGCACCATGCAATACTGGATGTATTAACACATACTTTAGATAACTTCAGCATCACCACAGCTCCCCCAAGCCTAATTCAATCCACAAAAGTAAGACAATTTAGGAAAAGTCTCAATACACTACAGTAAAAATAATTATGTTGTTCGTCCTACAAGGAATTGTCACTCAAGATGTAACACTTAAGAAGAAGTTATGTCACACATAAGCACACTCTGATCAATTAAATGTCACACATAACTAAACTTTTAACTTGTCTGCTATAACTCTAGGACCAACAGACATGTGTCCAAGCTGTGATTTTTATGAGTTTCACAGTCCTCTACATTAGATCTCACACATTAGGCCAGTAGCATGAGTCAGAAAGCATGCAACACCCCTGTTGCGCAGAGCATTGCACCAGTTGTGCCAGCCATGTGCTTTTATCACTTAATGGCAATTTCAGTATTGATGCATCATAAAAATTAGGCATTTTCGGAAACAGCGGGACACACCCAGGAAATTATGCAATAGCTGTGACAAGTTGCATACTAGGAAGTGTGTAGTTACTTTCAGTATCTCTTACTCTCTGTTAGTCAGTGCTGGGTGCTGGAGGTGTTTGGAGAGTAGCTGGGACATTCGTCTTGTCAGTGCGTGCTCTGTCTCTATATTGTCTCTTTGTCTAACTTTTTTGTTTTTTTGTATAATTTTATCTAGTTATTGTCACTGTATTGTTGGGAATTTGCATTTATTGGAGTATTTTCTTGCAGGGGGAGTTATAGTTGGTAGGGGAGTAATTATTCTTGCATAGTGTCTGTCGGAGTGTTAGGAACTTGTCAGAGAGGGCCAAAAACTTCAGTGAGCCAGAGTTGGGAGGACTGACCTGGCTGATTGTCATCTAGTTGTCCAGGACAGTGGCGGCTGGGGGGGTAGGGTGAGTCAGGGGTACCCTGCAAAGGACAAAAAAGATTGTTGGGAGCGTGCAAGCTGACATCACCAGAAGACCTTCCAGTTTGATTGGTACTGTGTCCAGATGAAGCATAAGTCAGATGCCGTGGCAGGGGAGGCCGATCTAATTGACGTCCTTGGACTGGAGATCGGTGGACCCATAGGGATGTATGTTTGTTTTCCTGATTTTTGTGATGTAACTATATGCGTAATGCCAAACATAGACATGGACTGTACATCACTGTTCTAGTTCGTTTTACTTATTGCAACATGCAAATTGTAATGAGATCAGGAACTGAAGGAAAGTAAGGGAACTTTGTGTGCCCAAGAGGGCCTACATTGAGGAAATGTTAAGCAAGCACTGTGCAAATTGCTCCATTGTCATACCCTGGTAGAAGGGTCTGTTCAAAGGTTATTGGGTGTCAAGCATGGAATCATGAACTTTTCCTTATGTTACATACATGAATGTGATGGGATGCTTCCAATTTATTTGAACACCCACTGTTGAAGGCGAAGCAGTTGATCTATGTAAAAAGTCCATATATGTAAAATTTTCCATTTGTGAAGCATTGTGCAACACCTGCACCGATTAATATGCCTCATTAATATCTACATGTGCCGAACTGTGGTTTTTTCAGGGCAAATCCAAAATATTATACCTGCTGACAAGGCATGCATACCAGTCAGCATTTTGTCTACCAGTTCCAGTAGACTCTAATATGACTTCAATAATGGTACATACAGTGTATGCCTGTCCTATACTAGCATTACACCAGGGTCAATGCTGTCACTTATGTGTCATGGTACAATGGAGTCTGGAAATATGCGGGTCAGCATAACTAAATACATCACATGCTTCACGCATGTGATGATAGATACATCTGAACTACATTATCCATTCAGCTCAAGGCGGTACGTGGACTAGCTGAGCCCAATAATCTGGTCATATTCAGATATGTGTCTAAATCTGAAATGCTGCGAAGGCATAGTTTGTAAGATTGAAATGTAAATATATGTTAAAGCACTGGTGAACGCTGCAATGTCCCAAATCATGTATTCTTTTTTTTTTATCCTCATATTGCGATAACGGTGTGTTTTCGGAGTATCAGGTGTCTGCCTCTTGTTTCTGTTCGACACTGCCCCTCGGTCTCTCTTGTCTGGGGAGTTTTGTCATCCTCCTGATGATCTTTAGAGGAGTTTCCTTTACCCGTTATATACCATTACCTCTGATTTTGGAGCGGAGGGAGCTAGTCACTTTGACTACTCAACAAGTACCATACTTGTCTACCAGAGGATGTATCGCTTTAATCATAGGACTAGTATTTTGATTTTACTTTGGGTTTAAGAAATTTTCAAAACTTTCCCAGAACTTAAATCTTTTACATGCATTTCCCTTCCTATCGACTTTATTTATTCTTATAGCTGAATTTAACCAATCTGTATGTGTTGGGCTAATAGACCCTATCCATTTAATACAAATTTCCCTCCTTGCAAGTACTATCAGAACAAAAAGAAGATTTTCTTGCCCTTTTGTGAGCCCCCCTTCATTTGCTTTATCTTCAATCCCAAACAGGGTAAGAGTGGTACTTACAGTTAGTTGCTTGTTGAGGATATTGCTCAAGGTCTTACCAACTTCATCCCAGAATTCTTTCAATTGGGGGCAATTTTTAAACATGTGGATATCATCTGCTTTTTCTTCTCCACATTTTGGGCATTTCTTTGTTCCTGCGTTCTTGAACTTGGAAAGCTTTCTTGGTGTCCAATAAGCCCGATGAATTGTGTACAGATGGTTCCTTTTCAGGGCCGCAAATTTCAAAATGGACCAGCACTTTCCCACAGATTTTTCCCAGATTAAGTCTAGGTCCTCTATTAGTAGGTCTTTCCCCCAAGTTTGTATTTCTATATTAGAGTTTGTATCATTGGCATTTATCAGAGCCCAATACCATTTAGCCACTTCTCTTGGTACTTTTGTTGTTTTAAGCATTTCTTTTTCTATTTTTTCAATTTTTTCATTTCCGTTGTTATTGGTTGGTAATGTTTTGGACCAACTTAAAATTTGGTAAAATTTCAATTTGGATAGTGTATTGTTTGTCAATTCTTGGAGCTCTGACCATGATTTCAGGATAGATCCGTTTAGTATTTGCTCCCAATACCTTACGTTGGCTCTTTTTAGAGGGAGTGCTAGTGTGTCTTTAAAGCATTCAGGGGTTCCTGGTGAATTCCAAATAGGAGCCAATTTGCTATAGTACGAAATTTTCAGGAATCCTCTTATTTGTGACCACATTTTTGCTGCATCCCTTAGAATCTTTAATTTTATTTTTTAAAGTACTTGGGGTGTCCAAACTTAAACAAGACATGGTCTTCTGATTTCGTAATTGCTTGTAAGTGCCTCGGGTAATTTTCGTGGCTCATTAGAAGTACTCTGATGTTCTTAAATTGGAAGGCTCTGTAATACTCCACCAGATCCGGGCTGGCCATTCCTCCATCTTTTTTCTCCCTCCTTAATTTCTTCCAAGAAATCCTCGTGCTTTTCGCAGCCCATATAAAACTTGTGATCTCTCTCTGTGCCTGGATTAGTGACGTTTTCCCAAACTCTAACGGTATTGCATTGAATAAGAATGTAAATTTTGGTATGATGGTCATCTTGACTATGTTTGATCTCCCAATCAGACTTAATGGTAAGGAGGACCATGTTTTGAGCAGTTTCCTTACATCTCTGACTACCTTGATCAGGTTGCGTTGCGGGATCTTTCCTAAGTCATGATTCACTAAGATTCCTAGATATCTGATTTCATTTTTTATATTGTGACTTTTAAATCGGGTATTCCAAGTCATAATCTCTGTTTTTGTTTGATTTACCAGGTATCCTGAGACTTTCCTAAATGCTCCTATTGTTTCTTCGATTGTATCTTTCGCTCTTAGGTAATCATCCGTAAAAATCATTAAATCATCCGCATATAAGGCAATTTTCTTCTCCCATGTGTGATGCTTAAATGGAGTAATTTCTTCACTGTTTCTCAATTTATTCGCTAATGGTTCAATATATAAATTGAAAAGCAAAGGTGAAAGAGGGCAACCCTGCCTCGTTCCTCTGCTTATCTTTATATTTTCTGTGAGATTTCCGTTTATTAAGACCTTAGATCTTGGAGTTTTATATATTTGCTTTACCATATTTATAAATGTTGGTCCAATGTTGTTTTTAACCATAACTTCAAAATCATGTATTCTAGCTGGGCATTGACAATGATCTTTCACCTGGGGAGAGGTGGACCCCTTGAGGACCCCAATGCCGCCAGTAAGTGGAGTATTTTAGGTCTGTGTGTTATCTAAGTGAAATATAACATCATGATGTGTTGTGAGAGGTAATGATCACCTACTATCAATTTGCTCTCAGAGTGTGAAACACAAGAGAACCTGCCCAGAGATTCATTTGGAACGAGCAAGGAAGAATTCCATTTTGAATGTAGGGTGTATGTAAGCCTCTTAACATTTTTCAATGCACCATGTGATGGTTATTGTGCCCAAAGCCATTGCAGTCATGTGCTTTGTGCACAGTAACCATCACATATGCTCAAAAGAAGCAAATTAGCTTGTACAACAAATAATACTTAACTATACCATCATGTTTCAACATATGTAATAGCACAGTGAAATGAGCATTGCTAGGGATGTCTGGGCAGGGTTCTGTTGCATATTTCAAAAATTGTGTATGAGACAGGTGCAGTTGAAGAGCAATATTTTAACGCAGACACTGTTAGCAAGCCTGTTCAGGTAGTTATGATGGTATTAGAGTCACACAGTGTGGTAATGCCAAATGTGTCCCATCAACATGCAGCATACTTAGCTCAGACATGTTGCTTCCTTTTGAGTTGCCTTGCTAAAAAGATATCTGTTTGACTGATCATAAGTGTTGCCAAACATACCTGCTGTGTTACGCCTAATTTGTAGCAGTATGCCAGACAAAATGCTGGACCTTGGTGGTTTGGCGGATGGAAGAATGAGAGCAGATATCCTTGACAGAGAGAGTTATGGGGCATGAAGGAAGGAAACTGTGTTGAAGAGGGATGGGCTCCTTTTGTAAAAATGAAGGGTCACTATCTACAATGCGCAGGAAGGGGGCTCTGCTGAATTGTTTTTTTAAAGGATTGCCTAAACTTGATGATCGGTTACATTAATGATTGGATATTGATTAATGTGTGTATATGCCGTTCATTATTCTTTTATTATTGTCACTTGTAGTGTTCCCTGACGAAGGGCAGAGTGGTGCTCGAAATGCATTGGATTTTTGATAAACATTGCTTGGACGAACCCCTGCATATGTAATGTTTGAACTTGAGGTCCGGAGGGCACAGTTTGAATATTATAAACTTAGGAAAATGGCTGAATGAATCCTGTGTGTGGATTGGAGTTGGTATCACTTATTAAAATGAAGTATAGAAAACATGGATAAAATAATGGACGAAAAAATTAAAAGACAAAGTATCGTTTAAATGAAGCCAAAAGTGTCTAGATGTTGCAGTGCGACTGTTTTGGGGTAACACGTGTTGCCCCACCCTTCTTCGATTTGTGTCAGTGTCAGCAGGGTACCATTCAAAATTGAACCGATTTTGCAAATGATATTTGCAACATTTGTTTTTTAAATGGACAAAAATCTTCATAATAAATGTAATTGATCCATGACAGACAACAAATGAATTAGCTACCTGTGTGTCTGTTCATGTGTTTATAGGTCATCATGTGGATACATGAGGCAAGATGTATGAACAATTTTAGCATGCGCAAACAGGTTAGCAAACCATTTACGCATGCTAAAATTGTCATGGCAATGTACCAACACAACCGCGAGCCACAAATGAATTGCAATTCACATAAATGTGTTTAGAGACTCTCTATTTGGAAGGTGCGTTTCCTTCCAAATAGCGAGTCTCAAAGCCATGTACTAATGTTTTGTGACAGCAATTGCGGTTGCACAACACTTGCAACTACCACCTACTTCAAGTAGGTGGTAATGCATTCACAAATGGGAAGAGGTTCCCAGAGGTCCCCTTCCCCTTTTCAAATGCATGCAAAATTATTTTCTAAAGGCAGGCAGTGGTCTGAGGGAGCACTGCCTGCCCTTAAAAAAATTAAACAAATACGTTTCATTTCTTTTCCCAGACTTGGTGGTCTGCTGAGTCCAGCAGGTCACCATCCCTTAGAGGGCCTGTCATTCCCAATGGGCTGGCAAATTACGAGAAGCTCATTGATATTAATGAGCCTCACAATTTGCGACCCCATTGGGAATCACAAACAGTGTTAAACACACTGTTGTACATTTGATTTTGCGCCTCGCAATTTGCGACTCGCAAGTTGTCGCGAATTGCGAGGAGCAAAATCAAATGGTTGTACTTCTAGCCCCTAGATCTTTCAATTTAGTGGCCTACCATGAGTATGGCTTTTGTAATCCTACCTCAGGGGTACCTGTGGCTCACTCAGAGTCATGGTGCAAGGGTGCCTGCATTATGTGCAACAAAGCACTTGGTCATATAGGTGCTCCAGCAAACATACACACACTACTGAGACTACAAGAGCAGGTGATATTGACTTTAGGGCTATTTACTTGAGATGCTAAGAAGTGGTTTTGTATATACACATCTATCATGGTCTAGTTAGTTCTATCTGCAAGAGACTGGTTCATAGGAATGCATTTATTTACAGGTGTGTGCATAGAGATGTACATATTTGCAGTTATTGGGACAACTCCAGCATTGCCATAGACCAAAAATTGTCAGGACGGGATACATGTTATGTGACAATTAGAAGTGGGTAGAATTCAATTAATCAATCAATCATTACACTTATTAAGCGCGCTACTTACACATGAGGGTCTCAAGCACTGTGGGGAGGCGGTGCTGCTACTGCTCGAAGAGCCAGGTCTTGAGGGGTTTTCTGAATGTGAGCAGGTCCTGGGGCTGCCGTAGGTGGGTAGGGAGGGAGTTCCAGGTCTTGCGGCGAGGAAGGAGAAGGATCTGCCACCGAAGGTCATTCGTTGGATGCGGGGGACAGCGGCGAGTGCGAGGCTGGCGGAGCAGAGCTGGCAGGTGGGGGTGTAGAAGCTGAGTCGGCTGTTGAGGTGGGATGGTCCGGTGTTGTGGAGTGCTTTGTGTGCGTGGGTGAGTGTTTGAAGGTAATCCTCTTTTCGACGGGGAGCCAGTGTAGGTCTCTCAGGTGGGGGGTGATGTGGCTGCGGTGAGGGTGTTGAAGCAGGAGGAGGAGACGGTGTTGACCTCCTTTGCCATAGAAAGGGAGGAGTTGAGGATGATTCCCATGTTGCGTGCATGGTCTGTGGGGTGTTGGTGCTGTTCCTAGCTTGGTCAGCCACCAGGAGTCGTCCCTGGCGGAGGGGGTGGTTCCGAAGATGACGACCTCCATCTTGTCCGAGTTCAGCTTCAGTCGGCTGTTCATCATCCATTTGGCAACGGCCTTCATTCCCTCATGGAGGTTGGTTTTGGCGGTGTGCAGGTCCTTGGTGAGGGAGAGGATCAGCTGAGTGTCGTCGGCATAGGAGATGATGTTGAGATCGTGCTGGCGGGTGACGTGAGCAAGGGGGGCGATGTAGACGTTGAACAGCGTGGGGCTGAGGGATGAGCCCTGGGGTACTCCGCAGATGATGTCGGTGGCTTCGGAGTGGAAGGCGGACGCTCTGAGTTCTGCTATGGAGGAAGGATGTGGTCCAGTCCAGGGCCTTCTCTTGGATTCCAACTTCTTGGAGGCATGCCTTTAGTGTGCGGTGGCAGACCGTGTCGAAGGTGGCTGACAGGTCCAGGAGGATGAGGGCTAATGTTTCGCCGTTGTCTAGTTGGATTATGATGTCGTCTGTGGCGGCGATGAGGGCTGTCTCGGTGCTGTTGTTTCTTCAGAATCCAGACTGGGACAGGTCTAGGATGTTGTTGTCCTCGAGGTAGCTGGTCAGTTGCGTGTTGATGACTTTCTCGATGACCTTCGCCGGGAACGGGAGCAGGGAGATGGGCCGTAAATTCTTGAGGTATTTGGGGTCCGCCTTGGGTTTTTTGAGGAGACGTTGATCTCGGCGTGCTTCCAGCTTTCCGGAAAACTGGCTCTCTCTCGAGAGAGATGTTGATTACCTTCCGTAGTTGGGGTGCGATGGCTGCGTCTGCTTTGTTGAATATGTGGTGTGGGCAGGGGTCTGACGGTGATCCTAAGTAGATGGAGTTCATGATCTTGCATGTTTCGTCGTCGTTGACGTTGGTCCAGGAGGTCAGGCAGTTGAAGCGGGTGGTGTTCGCAGGGGAGGTGGTGTCTGGTGTAGTCGGGCGGTCGTGGTGTTGAAGCTGTCGTGGATGTCAGCGATCTTGCGGTGGAAGAAGGTGGCCAGTGAGTCACAAAGTTCTTGTGAGGGCAGGATGTCATTGGTGTTGGCGCTGGGGTTGGAGAGTTCCATCACGATGCTGAAGAGCTCTTTGCTGTTGTGTGCGTAGTTGTCCAGGCGGGCTTTGAAAGAAGATCTCTGGGCTAATTAGATGAGGTGGTGATGTCTGCGGGTGACATCTTTGTGGGCTCCGTAGCTGTCTGATGTTCGTTTATGGAGCCATTTCTTCTCCAGATTCCGGCATGCTCGTTTGGAGGTCTGGAGCTCTTCGGTGAACCAGGTGGCTTTCTTGCTGGTGCGGCTGTTGGAGAGTTTCTTGAGTGGGGCGAGAGTGTTGTCGCAGCCGTTGATCCATTGTCTGAAGGTACATGCGGTGGTGTCTGGGTCGATGGGGTCGGTGGGTGGGATCTGGGCGAGGGTGGTGGTCAGCTGTTCTTCGGTGACATTGCTTTGCAGCGGCGGGGCAGCTGTTGGGTGCGGTGGTGCATGGTGTGCTTCTTGTAGGTGAAATGTATGCATCAGTGATCGGTCCAGTGAAGTTCGATGGTGTGGTCAAAGGAGACGTGGGGGCTTGTGGAGAAGATGGTGTCAAGCGTGTGGCCAGCGGCGTGGGTGGGAGCGGTGACGAGTTGACTGAGGCGGAGGTTGGCGAGATTGTCGATCAGGGTGGCAGAGTTGGCGTTGTTGCTGTTCTCGAGGTGGAAGTTCAGGTCCCCAAGGAGGATGTAGTCCATGGAGGCGAGAGCACTGGTGCTGGCGAGGTCAGCGATGGAGTCGCTGCACTGTGGCCGTGTCCGGGGGATCTGTAGACAAGGGTTCCTGTGAGGGTGGTGTTGGGGTCGTTGTGGACCCGGAAGTGCAGGTGTTCACAGGTGCTGATAGTGTCGTCTGCGTGGGTGGAGACCTTTAGGGTGGACCTGTGTACGATGGCTATTCCTCCTCCAATTCCGTTACGGTCTCTGTGGGAGATCTTGTAGCCGTCCGGGACGGCTATGGCGATGTCGGGTGCTGAGGAGTCATTCCACCAGGTCTCGGTCAGGAAGGCAACGTCTGGGGTGGAGGTGTCGAGCAGGTCCCAGAGCTCTACAGCGTGTTTGCATGCGGAGCGTGTGTTTAGGAGTATGCAGCGAAGGTGGTTGGGTCAGGTCCTTGGTGGTTTGGCAGTTCTGTCACAGGTGAAGCTGCAGGTGCGGCAGGAGAAAGGTCCGTGGGTGCGATTCGGGGCTGCCTGAAAGCAGGTGTGGTCTCACACGGCATTGAGTGCATGGAGGGTGTTGGCGCCGTATCGGAGTCTAGCATCGTGGCGGTCGTGGGGTCAAGGGGGTCTGGCGCTGGGCGCGGATGGGCGCAGACGGACTTGCCTTTGGCGAGCCTTCGGCGTGCTAGCAGCACGCCCGCTTCGCGGCCACTCAGCGGCCGCCATAAGAAGGGGAGGTGGGAGGAAGGAGCAGCTGGGAGGGGGGAGAACAGCAAATGGGAGCGAGGGGGGTGGGGCTGCAGGGGACACAGCGGCGGTTAACGGCGAAGGAGACTCAAGGCAAGGGGGCGGGGGCGGGCCGCAGGGGATGCAGCAGCGGGAGAGCGGGTGGCAGTGGCGGCGAGGGGAACAAGGCACAAGGGTATAGAAGCAAAATACCAACAAACAGGGCAGAAAGGCAGCACAGTACAAAACAGTACACAAGCAGGTGACAGGCAAACAGTAACAGGTGCAACAGAGACCAGTGAGCAGGAATGAACCTTCCCAGCAGCAGCAATCAGCTGGGAGCAAACACGGGCACAGTCAGGTGGAGCTGCGCGGCATGGGGAGCGACTGCCCTGGCAATGGGGTCAAGGGGTCGCACTCACTGTCACACAGCGGCCGCCATAAGAAGAGGAGGTGGGCGGGAGGAGCAGCTAGGAGGGGGGAGAACGGCAAATGGGAGCAAGGGGGGCAGGGTCACAGGGGACGCAGTGGCAGGAAACGGCGAAGGAGACTCAAGGCAAGGAGGCGAGGCCGCAGAGGATGCAGCAGCGGGTTAGTGGATGGCAGGGGTCGCGAGGGGAACAAGGCACAATGGTATAAAAGCAAAATGCCAATAAACAGGGCAGAAAGGCAGTACAGTACAAAACAGCACACAAGCAGATGACATGCAAACAGTAACAGGTGCAACAGTGACCAGTGAGCAGGAATGAACCTTCCCAGCAGCAGCACTCAGCTGGGAACAAACACATGCACAGTCAGGTGGAGCTGCGCGGCATGGGGAGCGATTGCCCTGGCAACGGGGTCAAAGGGTCACTCCAATTCCAGTTAGGAGGAGGTACAAATTGCCAATAGGGAAGGTAGGCCTCATCAACAGTCCACAAATGGATTACATAAACATATAAGTATACAAAAAGGGGACAGTGCCAGGTGACAAAGCAGGTTGCATGATCATAAACACAGGTCCAAGAGGCACTATAAATGTTACTAGGCAATTTGCCACAGGAAATTGGTGAAGTCCACATCTTCCTCCTCTGATGTGTGTTTTGCCTCCCCTGAGGGTGTTGGTGTCTGCGTGTGAGCCTTCTGAGGCACATGCACATCGATGGCAGAAGATGTGACTCCCCTGTCCCCAGCAACATTTGCCTGTGCCAGCAAGGAAAGCAGCACAGCGTTGACAAGGGCCTGATGGCTTGTCAACACGACAACAATGTAACTGTGGAAGGCACCCATAGTTGCTTTAGAGGAGTACTGCATGCTCTCCATAGACTGCAAGATGGTGCAGATGGCCTCCAGCTGGCTGACAGCCTCACTAGTGTCACATTGGCATGGTTGTTGTTGATGCCTCTGCCTCATGACACCAGCAATGTCAGCCAGGGACTGTTCCATTGTATGGAGTGCAGGATAGGTGCATTTTCTTGCCTCAGAGTTTATCTGTCCCTTATTGGTAATGAGGCACCGACAAATTCCTTCTAGGGTGCCCACAATGGTCTCCATCCCTACTCGGACCTCATCTACCAGCTGCTGTTTGACTGCTACCATTCACCGTTGGAAAGCTACTTGAGGGCCCTCAGAGTCCACAGCTGGGCTTGGGATGGCAGATGTGACATGTCCCGTGGTAGGAAGTTCCTCTGGAGGCCCAGCAACGCTGTCATCACTTGCCCTGGCCGGAGAAGGTGTTCCAATGCAGTTCAGGAGTTGCTGGAAGGTGTCATCATCCATAGGGGCTGGATACTTTGCCAACAGGCTGCTGGTGAGGAAGTGTTTTTTCTCCTTCTGCACTGAAATTGGAACATGTTAATGGGATCTATCATAGATGATGACATTAGTCATTTGGCTGACATACAGACTTTATTGTCATTCACTTTCATTTAAACATTGATGTACAGTATATATGTTACTCGATGTCCCCTTGCACATTAGCCTCATGGTGCAAGGGACCTGTATTGTCAAAGTTAGGTTGGGCAGGTTAGGGTTTACGTGTCCATGCATGATGTGCTGTTCCATTCCATGTTATTTCTTTGTATTGTGGGACTTGCAGTCCTGGTCATTCATGTCATACATTTCACTGCAAGTCCCAGTATACAAAGGTGAATCTGGACTTGTGCTGCACATCACACATAGACTGGACGAACTTCACAGAGCTGGACTTGGCTGTACACCATATAACTGAGCAGTATAATTTACATTTATGTGATGTATGAATTAATGTGTGAGAGATTTCTGCCCTTTCCCTTGCACACAGCATTGTTTAGCACTAAAAATGTAGCTTGCTGCACTGCACAGCACGACATTTTAAACCATATTGTCCCTTGTTGCCACTTACCCTTTAGGTCTTGCTGGTTCTCAAAGCCATCACTGTCCTGTACTTCCACTCCTGCCACCTACTCTGCTGGGATGACTGATGCCATCTGCTCCTCCAAGGGTCCAGCATCTCCTGGTTCTCAGGTCCTCCTCCTCCTCCAGTCCGCATGGCCGTCCTCAGGATTGCAGCCAGTTTATCCTTTCTTCCCCCCTTATTGCAATGTCAACAGTTCTTGAACTCTGGCATGTCCTTTTACTTTGCCCTACACTGTTTAACTTCTCCTATATGGACTGCAAAATGGCTTCTTTGTTCCCTAATGGCAATTTTGTTGTGACAAAGAGACAATGATCCTCCTTTGTCACCTCTGTAATTAAAGTTTGGTTCTCTTCCTCACTGCAATGATTCTTCCTCTTCACCTGGGGGTCCTGGCTGGTGTTGGGGTTGTTGGGGTGGTTGCACTGACTGCTGCTGCCTGCTCCATATCTCCCCTTTGATGTGTAAGAAAACATGTTTTCTTGCCAATGGGCTACTTTTGAAGTGCTTTTGACACATGATGCACTTTTTCTCAGCACCAATCTGCCCAACGAATGCTTCAATATTGTTGACATACCTTGGGACCTTACGACACGGTTCATCTTACCATAAATATGGTGAATTCATGGAGTTTTAAACTGTCGCACCTAAGTGTAACTTTGTCTGTTGCATCATTGCCTTGCCTCTGTGATGCGTCAGTTCTCATCAATGAGCCCCTTACAGTTTTCGGGTGGGTTTAATGCACTTCAATATGCAAACTGCATTGATTGCAATCGAACATTCACCATTTGTGACTTGTTCTGTGCTACGGATTTGCCTATGCATTTTTGAACGTGAAGTACCTACACAGCGGGTTTAGTGTCCCTATACTACAGTTCAAAATACACTTTGATACTGCTGAAATTTAAACTTGTGTCACTTTACTATTGGATTTCAGTTTATACCATCTCCTAAAACAGATGCGCAGTGCAAATACAGGGTTTACCTACCATCAATTCTAAAAACCATGGAGAAAACTACCACCAGCCATCTAAGGAAATACTGTATGAGAAAAATTAAGCTTCTGTTTCTTGACAGTTTAAAATGACAAACAGTGTATACACACATGGTCAGTGACGGCTACCGCCCCTCTCCCAGTATACCCACATCAACCCAGAACACATCGACATGGAACATGATTTGTCTTTGGAAAGCGGGGGATCGCAAGACCCCCCGGTCGTATTTATTAAGATACAAAATAATAAAATTGTTAAACAAAATATACAAATTTTATGCAAAAATATTCAGGAACATTTAGATACATTCATATCGACAAGTGTGATCGGCTAACCTTAACAAGATTCTAATACAGCTTGTTACCTAACCGAATCTACCATCCTCATCTGAAAATGTTTGCATACTAACATTTATGGCCATATGGCAAGGTCGCTAACCGGTGTCAGGTCTTACAAGCTGCGCCCTTACCGCAGGTGCGCATGCGCAGCCGGGCCAGTTAATTACCCGGTCCACCCGTGCAGCCGAGCCCGTTAATTACTCGGTCCACCCATGCAGCCGAGCCCGTTAATTACTCGGTCCACCCCGTGAACTCCATTTAACCACTGAAGGAGGGCCCTAACTCACGTCACCAGCTGCCCCTGAAGTTCTAGGAGGGGCCAGTGACCCCTCCTACCCCTGGGCGGACACCTCCAAAGGATGATGCCGCCCCCTCAGACCTTAAAATAGCTGCTCACCGGTCATGACCTTACCGCATGTCCAATACCCTAATAAATACGAAGACCTGTGGAAAAAAGGAACTAAAGGACAGCTACACTATCTACATCAACATGTCATGACATACCATCATCAGGCTACTATGGGAAAAAAGGCCTAAACAAAATAGCAAACATTATTTACAGTTTAACACTACTCCCCAAACGGGAAGCCAATACTTAGTACACGAGAGATATGCACAATTATAGTATACACAAACATTCTAACCAACATTTATGCTTCAATTATATATCCTAAAAGGGAAACAACTTAATTACTAACAAAACAGGTACACATAATGCACAACACAGCTTTGTTCCAGGGATGGTGGGTGGGGAAAATTAGGAGGCCCCGAGCGCGGGGCACGACCAGTGTGGGGGAGCGTCAGGCCAAATGAGGGCTCCCCCTCTTTTTTCCCGGGGACGGGGGAGAGGGTGGGCCGCCCCCTCCCCCCGCCCCTCACCGTCCACCCCTCTGACCCGGAAGACTGCACCACACCTTCCGGATCAGGGATTGGGCGCCGGCCGACCGGTGGTGTGGCGCACACCTCCTGCGTAATAATTGGACACCGGGAGATCACGCCCCCACACCACTGGGAGGCAAGGGGAGAGGGGATTGCCGCACTGCCATGCGGGCGGCGGGGCCAAGGGCCCCCCCTTTACACATGGTCAGTGACTGCTACCGCCCCTCTCCCTGTATACCCACATCAACCCAGAACACATCGACACGGAACATGATTTGTCTTTGGACAGCGGGGGATCGCAAGACCCCCGGCCGTATTTATTAAGATACAAAATAATAAAATTGTTAAACAAAATATACAAATTTTATGCAAAAATATTCAGGAGCATTTAGATACATTCATATCGACAAGTGTGATCGGCTAACCTTAAAAAGATTCTAATACAGCTTGTTTCCTAACCGGA
Organism: Lissotriton vulgaris; assembly: GCF_964263255.1. Classification (NCBI taxonomy): domain Eukaryota; kingdom Metazoa; phylum Chordata; class Amphibia; order Caudata; family Salamandridae; genus Lissotriton; species Lissotriton vulgaris. The sequence continues at coordinate 661,407,495 of NC_141689.1, forward strand.
TCTAACACCCTCATCTGAACATTTTTGCATACTAACATTTATGGCCATATGGCAAGGTCGCTAACCGGTGTCAGGTCTTACAATCTGTGCCCTTACTGCAGGTGCGCATGCGCAACCGGGCCCGTTAATTACCCGGTCCACCCGTGCAGCCGAGCCCGTTAATTACTCGGTCCACCCATGCAGCCGAGCCCGTTAATTACTCGGTCCACCCCGTGAACTCCATTTAACCACTGAAGGAGGGCCCTAACTCGCATCACCAACTGCCCCTGAAGTTCTAGGAGGGGCCAGTGACCCCTCCTCCCCCTGGGCGGACACCTCCAAAGGATGATGCCGCCCCCTCAGACCTTAAAATAGCTGCTCACCAGTCATGACCTTACCGCCACAGGCCAGCATTGTTACCCGACGATCTGGCCTCCCCCCTTCCTACTCCTAAGAAAGGTCATGTTCACCTCGCAAATCCCTCTAGCCATGCTAATATGTTGTTCGACCACAGGACATTGCCAGCCTCAGTCAAGTGCACCCCGTCCTGCAGGTAGAAATACTCCCCCCAAATACACTTGTGAGGAATCGTCTGCAACCGGGGGGCTCGAAATAATTTGTCCAACTGTGTGTTGATCCTCTTTACAGAGTGATTCAATGCCTTGACCGAGTCCCCCCTCGCCACTGCCAACGAGGGATAAGTTGCGACCAAACTACCGTGCAACCCGCGTATGTTCTGGACACCCACCCCGCAGTGGAGATGATTTCTTCTATAAGGATGCGCCTCCCTAGTTTGGTCAAATCGTTCTCCCCAGGTGAAGTATCACCACTGATGGGGGAGCGGGTTGCTGAGATAATAGTTCCAGAAAGTAGACCTTGAACTGCCTAATGCCTAAGCCTCCCCTCCCGAAGAAGGAAACGGAGAACCCCTTTTCCCCCTTTCACCTGAAAGAAACACATTTTTTGCGCGCCGTACATAAGAGTGGCCCACAATCCAAGTCACCAATGTCCGTTGATCTTCTTGTTGCTTGTGTTGCGAAGCTGATGTTTCTTGCCGACATTCGGCGAGTTCCTCCCCCGCGTGACAGGTTCAAGAAACTGCAAAACCAAAAGATACCAAGCGTGAGTCATCTGGTCATGTCACAACATGTCAATACGTACATAACGTTTGTAACACTCAGACGACCACCTCCCAATCCTTTTAACCTTTTCGACTGGGAGTCCCCTTACAACTGCCTCAGTTGCTGCCCCAATTCTGAAAGAATGGGTGCCAAATTCCGTGGGATCCAGGCCTGCTTTTGCGACCGCCAGCTCCAGGACTCTCCTAAACTGATACCTGGTCAACGGTGTACCATCCGTGTGACACAATAGTACCCCCCCAGCGTACCCTCCCGCTGCCTTCTAAAAGCCTCTACATGCAAGACTGGGCAACAAGGGTTGGTCCGAGCCCGGTGAAGCACTATGGTATTCCCCTTCCCTCCTGGTCGGTTTTCGATCTTTGAATTGTCACCCACATTGTATCATCCTGGATCACCACACAGGCCACTTGAAGGCCGCCCCGTTTGTCACCCTTTCACGCTGCTACCAGCTCGCCTATCCTTAGAGCTCCATGGAACGCTAGGGTGAACGCCGCGTAAAACACCTCCCATGTTGAGCTACAGACGCCCTGGAGTGCTAACAACAGGGCTGTGAGCCTTAACAGCCCAATCAGCTTTCTCGAATCTGTCGAGTGTCCCTGAATGCGACGCCAGCCCCTCAATGCTTTGCGCACTACAAACGAGTTCGTAGGGTCCCTCATGCCCTTGGCTTGTGCGAAGAATGAAACTGCCGCCCTGTGCCTGTTTGCAGCTGCCACTGAGCGCCCTTCCCTGTGCATCAACTCTAGGTATGCAGCAAAACTGTCCTCCTGTGCCCAGCTAGCCTCCCAATTGTGCCCTAAGAAAGTACGGTAAGACAAGAACGCCCCTTCGTATGCCGTCTTGGTCCTGGGGGCTAAGGTAGATGCCACGAGGTACGGTAGTCTGGGGCACCAATCCGCCAGAGAGCAACCGGAAAAGGTGCTGGCGATGGGTCTGCTGCTGGAAGCTGCTCCCTGAATACCTGCATTTTAAAGCGAGAAAGGGCATCAGCTGCATTATTGAGAATGCCTGGCACATGTTTGGCTTTAAAAATCACATTCCATTTCAAACATTGTAGCACAATCTCCTTTATCTAGCGCAGTATGAATGGACACCGTGCCGCTTGTTGGTTAATGCATTCTACCACGCTCATGTTATCCGACCAGAACACCACCGACTGATTGCTAAGGTGCTCCGGCCAGACCATCAGTGCTACCCATATCAGGAATAGTTCCAGGAATCCGATGTTGGTGGTCAACCCCCACGACCCCCATTCCTCAGGCCATCTCTGGGCAACCCACTTGGTCCCCAGGATGGCGCCAAAGCCCACGCTACCAGCAGCGTCTGTCCATAAACCCAACTCTGCTGATGTCGTGGGGGGGCCAGGCCACACTATCCTGCCATTGAAGCCCTCCAGGAATGCCGTCCATATCCGCATATCCTGGCGAACCTCGGATGACAACCTAGTGCAGTGATGTTTCTCTCTCAAATCCTTCATGGCTTGGGCAATCGACTGAGAGAAGGGGCGTGCCATTGGGATGACTCGTAATGCAAAGTTCAATTGACCCACCGTCTCCTGTAGCTGCTGCAAGGTAACCTTGTCCTTGAGTAGGCACTGGCGCAGGGCCGCCTTGAACTTAAACACTTTATCCTTGGATAACCTGAAGCACCCTTCCAATGAATCAATTTCGATACCCAAAAATTCCAAACAGGTGGATGGGCCAACCGTCCTCCCAGGCGCTAGCAAAACCCCGAAAGCCCGCATGAGCATGCAAAATTCCTGCAATGCCCAGTCACACTCCCGAGTCCCCGCCGCTCCCAGGAAAAAGAAATCGTCCAAATAATGCATGACCTGTTCGTGGCCCGTGGACTGTCTCATGACCCACTCTAAAAAAGACCTAAAAGTATGCACATGAAATCGAACAACCCATAGGCATGCATTTGTCCATGTAAAATTTGCCGTCAAAGGCGAAACCAAGGAGGTGGTGGTCCAAAGGATGCACCGGCAACTAACGAAAGGCAGATTCAATGTCCGATTTAGCCATGAGAGTGCCCCGCCCCAACCCCCGCAATAGCTCCACTGCTTGGTCAAACGAAGCATACTTCACACTACAAATACCCTCGTCTATCGCCTCGTTCAAGGACGCCCCTCTTGGTGCCGATAAGTTGTGAATCAGTCTAAACTCGCCCTTCTCCTTCTTGGGGACTACACCAATGGTGAACACACAAAGTCAGGCACTGGCACCTCCAGGAATGGCCCAGCTATCCTGCCCATGGACAGCTCCTTTTGAATCTTAGCAATAACTACTGCAGGATTATGCTGTACTGATAACTGATTCCTACAATGAGCGCTGCCTGTGTATCCCTCTGCCGGGATCCGGAAACCTTGGGAGAAACCTTCCTGTGGTAGGGCAGCCGCAGGGTGGTCTGGGTATCTGTTCAACCATGGGATATTTGCCAGGACATTAATGGGGGAGGGGCCAACCGTGCTTTCTTCGCTATTCTGGTTTCTTCCCCCCTCTCTGACTCTGATTACCAGTTCTCGATCTGCATGTTGTCTCAGGATGGGAAGTGTGACCGCAGATTGCGCAGGCATGTCTGAATCTACATGTGCCAGCCGGCCTCGTACAGGAGCGCTTATTAAAGCCCCAACACACACCCTTCCTTTCCCCGCCGCCCCCCCCCCCTATTCTTCCCCGGGAACTCATTCCCCTGTGCTGCACGAAAGGGCTGCTGGGGTTTAGCGGGGAACACACTGGCTACACTAGTAGGCTGGGCAGGGGCCGTGTTCCCTGAGAACTGCTTATGCCACGACAGCGAGTCAACCGTGTCCCATGTCAACGACAAGTCAAATTCCTTAGATTTCCTGAAATTTACATCATATTCCTTCCATGCCTCCCCAGGGTACTGCTTGCTCCACCCTACAATCCTGCTCTGGTAGCAAGCCATTGCCGCCTGTACATTAGGAGGGCGTTCAACAGTGATAGCCGTAAGGATGGAGAAGTCCCTGATCCAATTCACCAGAGTTTCCTCTACCCTAAACTTCGCACACTGTACTCTCCATTCACTAGGGTGCATCCATTCTTTAAGTATTTTGGCATTCTCCATTTCCCTATTGTCCAATAACAGAGAGAAAATATAAATATACTTTCCCGCCCAAATCATTTCTTTTACCGCCTGAGAAACATGTTGCGCTAAATCCTCGCTCCTAGACGGGATTGTGCCATCCCCTAAGAGAGGCAGAGCCACCTCCTTACCATTACCAGACACTGGGGCCGGTCCCGCGTTACTTCCATTTGGTTCAGCGGCATCCATACCTGCAGGAGAAGGAGAAACGGAGCCCGCAGCCCCACTCGCAACTGTTGCCGCCCTAATCTTTTCCACCATCTTGGCCGCCTCAGCGGTATGGTCTAGCGTTGAGGGCATCATACCCCCCTTCTGCAGCCAAGGAAGTAAAGCCGCTATCTGCGCAGTTAGCTCGGGTGGGATCGGAGCTTCAGTATCCGACAGCAGCGAAAGTGGACAAACAGGGGCAGGCGGGGCCGGCCCGACAGGAGGGGCCCCTGATGGCAAGGCAGGAGCCGGTGCCACAGGAGCCGGGACTACCGGCTCGGGGGTAGTGGGAACAGCCACAGGTGCCAGAGCGGGTGCGCAGCGCCTCGATCTCTTGGTCTTGTTCCTTTTAGGCGGGGAGTCGGAATCCCCATCTGGCAAAGGCGCAGCAATCTGCCGTTTGGGTCTACCGCGTGGGCCTGTGATATCATCAATCCTCTCCATCACGCGAGCCCCTAGGCTATCAAACTTATCCAATCTCTTATCCATGGCATTCATTTTACGCATCATGGCCTGCAACATCGTCTCCATTTTTGTCCCCTTAGCACCCTTATCTTCCGGCATTTCGTCTAGTGACCGACTCGCTTACTGCTCGGATTCGCAAACCCGTGCACCCTGTGCCTTCACCAGATGGAGGATACGCAGGGGGCTATAAGCACCACGCAACTGCGACCGCAAAACACTGGCTATTCCGATTGTTAGGGGTGGCCAAACTCTAACGTAGACCCACCCGGCGGCCACATGAAGCAATGAAATGCGAGCCCCCCACTCTCCTCTTACCGTCGACGTCCTGCGTGTTCTATGTCCCGTACTCCACACATCCACTGTACACCGCTCCGGCACGTACGATCCACTCTCCGTCTGTCTGCTTCTAATGTCGCGCTACCACACACTCCAGCAGCAATCCTTGACCTGAAAGATAAGAACAGAAAATTAGGAGGCCCCGAGCGCGGGGCACGACCAGTGTGGGGGAGCGTCAGGCGACAAGAAGGGCCAACTGAGCGCTCCCCCTCCTTTATTCCCGGGGATGCGGGGAGAGGGCGTCCCTCCCCCCGCCCCTCTCCCCGCCCCTCACCACCTGCCCCTCTGACCCGGAAGACTGCACCACGCCTTCCGGATCAGGGATTGGGCGCCGGCCGACCGGTGGTGTGGCGCACACCTCCCGCGTAATAATTGGACGCCGGGAGATCACGCCCCCACACCACTGGGAGGCAAGGGGAGAGGGGATCCCCGCACCGACTTGCGGGCGGGGGGGCCAGGGGCCCCCCGTTTTGCAAGTTACAAGGTCATTGATCACTTTTCTAGACATAAAAGCTTAATTTGAATGGCAGTTCCAGTGAGCGAGAAAGAGCAGGACCTTCTTGCAAAAAGACAAACCTTGAAGCACCATTTGTTAGTTACACAGTTCATGAGACTTTGATGTCTTGAACAAAACTAGTATATTGGAAATGTGCTGCTTTTTTCAATGGCAGTCATCTCTTCAGAAAATAAGAAACGTTTCCCAATAAAATGTAACCTCCAAAAAAGAGATGGAATTTACATATATAAAAAACCTGAAAAATGCGCTTCTGCACCACGTCAGTATCATTCCACAGAGACCATGACTCACTCAGTCATACTGAGGGTTCATTATTATGAACAAAGAAGACACATTTAATCGGAACAGGGATGTTACCTATTAACCACAGGTGAATTATGCTTCCAAAATTGTTTTGAAGTGAAGTGAGCGTTGGTGACAGGTGAAAATGACAAGACATGTTTTTTGTCCTGAGTAATAAAAACAATTGTTCGTCTTTATATAGCCAGTACTTTAAAACGGTATTTGAGCAGCAGTGAAAAGCCAACGCTTGCAGTGAAGAGTTACTGGAAGTGCATGAATTTCTGAAAATGTAACACATTAAGCAGAATTAACGTAGATTCAGGTACTAGGTAAGACATAGGACCCAGTTTTACAAACACTTTGGGCTAGATGTAGGTAAATCTCATTTACCGATTCATAAATACCGAATTTTACCGATTCGGTATTTATGAGTCTGTAAATGAGTTGTAGGTAAAAATTCGGTATTTTTTACCGAATCGGTAAGATTCGGTATTTACCGATTCGGAAAATACCGAATCTGTATTTGCTATTGAATCCTATGGGCCTTGAAGCCCATAGGATTCAATAGCAAATACCGATTCGGTATTTACCAAATCGGTAAAAATACCGAAATGCTAAGTGGGACAGGATGTCACTTTGACACCCTGTTGCACCCCTGTAACTGGCTTTTGCGCCATGTGGCACACATACATGCCCTTAGGGCATGTCTGTGTCCCACATGGCACAGGTGTACATGCACAGATGTGCATGTACACAAGAATTCGTAATTTACCATGCAATTGTATTGCATGGTAAATACCGAATTCTAAAGGCCCTGTAGCACTGTTAGAAGTGCTACCTACATCCCAAAATACATTTTCGGTAATTTTAACGAGTGGTAAATTTACCGAATCGGTAAAATGTACAGAATCGGTAAATTTACCAATCTGTAATTTTACCGATTCGGTAAAATTTCCGAAAATGTACGTTTTTTTAGCCCCTACATCTCCATAGCACTTTACCGGTCGGAAACGGCCGAAAATCGGTATTTTCGTCCGTTTCCGACCGGTAAAGGGCTACCTACATCTGGCCCTTTGTGTCGGGTTTACATTACTTTGTTGATGTTAACCCAATGCCAAGTGCTTCGTAACCCAAAGTACAGCAAAGCTGATCAATGGGTTGCCGTGAGGTGGTTTGTGTCAAGGGTGCATTCCATGGGTGGTGCATGGGCGTTCCCATGCAATAACCCTCGGGTTTTGACGCAAATGCATATCTACAAAGATTGGTAAAGAGGGATTTGCGCCAATATTCCATGCTGGCTTGAGGCAGAAGTAAAAAGGAGAAATGTTTTTATTTCTCTTCGTTTTTCCCACTTCATATGTGTACTGCGTTGCACAGCACTTACCGGTAGATTCATGAAGCCGAAATCGGCTCGCAAAGGGCCAGATTCTGAGAATCTGGCCCTTTGCGAGCGCTATTTTTGCATTTGGGATTCATCATCCCAAATGCAAAAAACGCAATTCTAGAAATCGCTAAATTGCGAATAATTGCATTTAAGGAATCTCAATTTGAGATTCCTTAAATGCAATCCATGAACCATTTAAAAATTGCGAATTTGCAATCTGGGGGCGCTATTTACCGCAAAGTCTAACTACGTGGTAAATAGCAAAAACTTAGAAAAATGCACTTTAGTGCATTTTTCTAAGTTGTATGTTACACACACACACATGTCCTTTGGGCATGTGTGTGCGCAACACCACTGTACATTACCATTTCAGGGGTGCTTTGGACACCCTGGCACCCTTGAAATTGCTTCCTTATTTGCGATTCGCTAATTGCTAATCGCAAATAAGGAATGAATGGGAAAGCCATTCCTTATTTGCGATTCGCAAGTAGCGAATCGCAAATAAGGAAGCAGTAGAAATCGCATAAAATATTGCGATTTCTACATGCATCCCGTTTTGCAAGTCTTTGATAGCGAATCCTTAAAATTCGCTATTAAGGACTCGCATAACATGACCATGATGAATCTGGGAGATAGTCTTTGTACTGGGAGGCACCACTTTCCACTAGACTTCTTGGCACAGGACCCTTTAGTAGAAGAGCGTCTGCACTGGAACATGGCAGCCAGAAATCTGCCAGTGCAGGAAGAGAGCAAGATCTTAGTAGATATGGTACAGTTCTGCTATCTCCCTTTCATACAACTCAGTTGCAGCAACTAAACTTTCTGTTCTGCTCAGTATTGCGTTACTCACGAAACCATCTAAGGGAAACTTAGAGAAATGCGGGCCAAGGTGGTTTAACCGAGAGTGCTCAAAAGCTGCCCGTAACCTGAAGGCAGCATTGGCAGATGTACCACGGAACCAGGAGAAAATCCGACTCTGCCGCAAAGTCTATAAGTCTTCCCTTAAAACACATAAGGAGACTTTGCGTGTGGAGGCCTGGAATGAGCTTTTGGACCCCGAGACTTTAAATAGTAGCACGAAGTTCTGGCAGTTAGTAAAAAAACCATTCCTGTCAGAACAACCGGGGGATGGGCTGGAGTGCTGTATAATGAAAGAGGATTGGTTTCGTCACTTTGAATCACTGTACTTTTCAGCCGACCCTGGCATTGGTGAGAGCTATCCTAGTGAATCTAAAGGAGTACTTAGGTTTGAGTGTGGCGAAGTGTTTGAAGCCATAGAAAGTTTAACATCAAACAAAGCTCCCGGCCCAGATGGCATCCCCCCTGATTTATTTAAGTCCAGACCACACTTCTGGGCTCCTATCTTGTTGGCGGTTTTTAATGCTGCCACAGTGGTAGGATGCCCAGTGACCTGGGGGGTGTCAACCATTGTCCCGGTTTTCAAAAAGGGAGACAGGGGTAGCCCATCGTGCTACCGTCCAATCTCCCTAATTGATTCAAAGGTTAAAGTTATTGGGAGAGTTCTGTTGAGGAGAATCACTAGTTGGGCAACCGCAAATAATGTCATGTCTATATCTCAATATGGATTCTGTGAGGGCAGATCCACGATTACTCAGTGTCTTAATTTATTTCTCATACTCAGTAAATACACGGTGGCCCAGAAGGGCACGATCCACCTCGCCTTCATGGACCTGTCGTCAGCCTTCGACTGTGTTAACAGGGGGAGGCTGTGGCAATACATGAGGGCGAGGGGAGTCGACATTGGGATTGTCGACTTCCTGGTGGATATGCACCATCAAACTAGTGCCAATGTAAGATATTCATCTAATGGGGACACCACTGATAAGTTTATGATAAATAAAGGAGTACGTCAGGGATGTATTCTTGCCCCTTTTCTTTTTAATTTTTATATTAACGATTTGGATGCAGCTCTACAATCTATACAGGCTGACTGCCCCAGAGTAGGAAGAAGGGGCATCCCTGTGCTGTTATACGCGGATGACGCGGTTTTAATCTCGCGCACGGAGAAGGGGCTCCAGGCACTTTTAACTGCTTTTAATGTTTTCATGTCTGATAGGGACTTAATGGTCAATAATTCTAAGTCCTATATAATGCAGGTTGGCCAACGTCCAAGAAAGAACTTTGTATTTAAGCTTGATGACAGCCCCATTCCGGTCACAGAGACTTTTTCCTATCTGGGTGTGCTATTTGACTCGAAGTTAAGTTGGGCCCCTCATCTGGTGAAGAAGAAAAATGATATGTTGAGGGTTAATGGAACAATCCTTAATCTTGCGAAAAAGATAGGAAAGAAACCAATAACTGCAATGATTAAGTTATATAATGCCAAGTCTGTAGCGACGGCGGTATACGGTAGTGAACTGTGGGGCTATGTGTCCAATACTCAATTACAGGTTATCGAAAACACCTTTTTTAAACGGTTACTATGTGTTCCTGCGAGTACCCCGAACCTTGTTGTGCATGAGGAGTTAGGGACACCGTTTTTATGCGATAATCTAGCACTGAAGCCCCTGATCTGCTGGGTCTCGCTGTGGCTTAACAAAGAGATACCACTCACTCACCAGATTGTACGGGATGTAACATCTCAGGATAGCTGTATGCGCATCCCCTGGCTAAAATACTTGAAATCTTGTTTTGAAATGCTGGGGTGCCCTAAACTGTTCTCCCACCCGAGTGGCATTGTGAAGGGGGATATAACAGCGGTTAAAAGAGCCTTTCTCAAGTTTAAATTGGCGGACAGAGAAAGTGTGGAAGTGCTGAAACCAAGTGTCAGAAAGTTTATCATGCTAAAGTCGTGTGGTGGAATGCAGCCCTACCTGGCTTGCGCCTTTAGCTCACATGAAAAGTTCTTGCTGACTAGGTTCAGATTTAACACCTTTCAGCAGCTTTTAATAAGACCCAAGTCAGACATTTTTAGCAAACATGTAGCTCCCTGTGGCTGCGACGGGAAGTCTCCTCAGGACATGCTACATTTTATATTTTTATGTAGGTTTTATGATTATCCCAGACGTTACTTTCTTGTTGATTTGCTGAGAACATTGGATTTTAAACAAATTAGACCTGCCCTCATCTATTTGCAGATCCTGCACCAGGATTGTGTACTCCATATTTTGTCGTTTTTAAAACTTGCACTGAGAATAAGAACTTGCTTAGACCTATGATCAGGACCAGTAGGACACTTTTGCTAACTAACAATCATGATGATTTTTAACGATACTTGTATATAATGTTTTTTTAATAATGTATTGTTGCGCAATTTTGGAAATGTAATCAATGTATGTACTTTTTATGGTTTGAAATATTAACCGAAATAAAGTCTCATTTGATTTGATTTGATTTGCGTTACTTCTATGTCAATCTGGGCTGTGATGTTTTTTTCAAAGGTAAACATTTAATTTTTTTAAAAGCTATAACTTTATTAGAGTGCAATATATTAGCGATATATTCTGTTTGATCTCAACAGAGATTTTTCTAAAGGATTTCTATTTGTTAACATTTCTTTTTTTGTTTTACACTTTATCACCAAATCATGTCACAAGGAGAGTACATTACAGTGGATTCATGATATATCTTTCTTTATAAAGACAAATTAAATTCTCTAGCATCATTATTTGTTCAAAACAGAAGATGATATGACAAGCTCATGTGGATCAACAACAATAGATAGACCGACCTAATCAACAACTAGACCCGAGACAAATACAAAACACTATACAACACAGTACAGAATGCAGCATAAAACAAAGCACAATTTTGTATAGGAAACCGCTAGAGTAAAATTGATTGGGGAAAGTTAAAAGATAGTACAGAAAACATGCACAATGACATTGCTAAAGTGCCATGTGGTCAATGTATTGACCCTTCAGCCATGAACTTGTTTAAAGTGCCTGGTATGTTCTCAGTGGCAGGAATAAAGTTAAAATTTAGAAAAGCAGGCTCTCTGCCAATGGTGAAACAAAAGCCCCCGCAACCCCTACAGTGCAACACAGCTGGAGCTCCAGGGTCCCACTCAACACAGGAAACTGGGCCTGGGACCAAAGTGGTAGTTGGTCGGTTTGGGGGCCTCCATGTTCTTTGAAGGCGTCCCCGAAGTTTCATTATGCCACTGCTCCCAGCAGGCTTTTGGGAGGCATTGAATTTTCACCATGCAAAAACAGATTATTCACATGTAGCACCAGCTGCGACACAAACATACAGTGAGGCTATGGCAAAGGTGACAACCGCTACTGTATCAATTTCATTGCTTATCCCCATCCTTACTTAACCATTTGGCTACCCTAGTAACATACATATACTTCATGAAAGGTGTATTTAAGATGCCCTTATGGCATATATGCATTGATAATGACAAGGACCCACCCACTCATGCCCCACCCAGGTATTCTTTTAATTCTTCTGGTGCTATGGGTCCTGTAAAGGACATTGCCAATTCCTGATCCGCTTCTATGCTATTGCCCAATCCTGAATGAGGCAGACCATTGATCATGTCCGGACTGCCTGAGTAATATACATGTGACTTCATGAGTGGCAAACACGCATCAGAGAGACCTGGTAGGGATTCCATTTAACTTCCCGGGTACTTCCCAGGGTAAGGCTGATGGGTGGTTTTATTAGGTCTAAGTAATTTAAACCTGAGCGCACCCCCTGGTAGCTATGGCATAAAACAGACAGAAACATAACAAAATGTGTAAAGCATTTAGAAGTACCAAAACAATAATAGCACTGATTCAATTTATAAAAATAAAGACCATTTTAATGAACAAAATGGCACCAACTCATCAAAACACCAATAAGAGGAAACAGAGATAATACTTTTTCAGGTTTTAAACAAAAGTAGCAGCATAAAGCAAAACCCACCAACTGTGGGCAACTGGTCCCACTAGGCCTGGAAAAGTGTATGCATTAAGGCTGATGATGCTGGAGCACGTGTTGAACATGAGTACCAGGTTGGTTCGGTCAAAGAGTTACCTTTGTACTTAGAACATTTGAGAGATGGTAGAGTCTTCACCAGGGCAAGGCTGCATGCTGGATCCGAAGAAGGGCTTGTCACCGATGCATTGATATTGAACAAGGTCTCAGTGAAGCCATCATCAAAGGCAGGAAAAGTCCAGAATTCCTACTCAGGAAGTCGTCAATGTCGATCTGATGTTGCTAAACGTCGAGCCTGGTGAAGATTTCTACCTTCAAACTTAGACTCCTTTGTGGATGTCAGAGTTCCTCCGTTGAGCAGTGCTGCAGGCTGTAGCTGAAGATGGTTCGACATGGATGCAAAAAAAGGGGTGTAAAGCTCAAGCACATAGTACAGCGCAAGGTGCTCTCTATGGTGATAAATGCGTCTCTATCTAACCCAAAAAGTTAAAATTAAACACACACAGTGATGCTGGATGTTGGATGCTGGTCAATGTCCGGCCATATGAGCTTTATTTGCATCTGGGGAGAAGAACATAGTGGGAGCTGCAGGGAAGTCAGGCTCACCGGCAATGTGCTCATAGAGGATCAGAGGTCAGGCTGGTCTCATGACGGTTCTCCATGCAAAAAATCTTGAAAAAGGTTCTAGGTCCCAGGTTTAAGGGTTAACCAGGAGGGATATTTTAACACCGGCCAAGGATTACGGGACCTCAGGAACAGCACTTAGGGGTCAGGACCCACTTCAACAGTAGCCACCAGTAGGTTCCAAGGAAAGTCCACTCAAAGTGGTCTGCAGGAAAGTGAGTCTCTTGGAGGTTTTGTGTCCCAGTAGCTTGACAGTAGGTTAGCCAACTGACCCTTGGAGTCCCCTTCTTTGTTCTGGGTATAAGTGAGAACAGGTTTTGCCCTTAGGATTCTCTCTACAGGTCTCTAAAGCAGGTGTAGTACGTCTTATGTATCCCACATGTCCAGTAGTGTTCTAAAGAGGTTAACCAGGGGTGCCACATTTATGCCTGGCACAAGCATGTGGGTGGAGGTGGCATATGACCCCTCCCTAACCAATAGGGAAAGTTCCTATGGGTAACTTTACCCACTTTTGAAGAAGGTCCTCTGTGTCCTTCTGCTAACAATCCCAGAGTGCCCCTCTCTACCTAATTCCTACATGACAAAACCTTTCTTCCCTTATGCAGAGCACTTCTGTCCACTCTAGAGTTTTGGTCAGGAACACGAGTAACACCTCCTCAGTGGTCACCAGGTGTGGGGCAGCACCTCTCCCACTGCACTTGGGGCCTGGCTAGCTAGGGATTCGAAAGGAGGACAGGCCCAGGCTGGAAGCTCCATCTGTCAGTGGCAGGTTAGGCATGCTTTGACAATATGGCCGGTGCTAGACACAGCCACCAGACCATTCTATAAAGGTAAGGTCAAACTCTCCCCTACACAAAAAGGCCTTTGTCTTAGCCCTGGGAGCCAGTTCATACATCATCAATGTGCTATTCAGCTCCTAGGTGATAGTTGGAAGCTCATGCTAATATGCTTCAAGACTCTTTCGGCTGGTTAAGTTAGTTTTTAAAAGTAACTTTTGTAAAACATTTAGTGCAAATCTGACTTTTTTAATGAATTGGATTTGTAACATTTATTTTTAAAAGTCCACAAATTAACTTATTAAACTATTCCTAGGCTGAGATAAAAGTATTAAATTTAGTAAGGAATCCCAATGCTTTCCTATGGAAATGCTAATCCTGATAGAGTGAAAATACCTTTTTGGGCATCGTTACTGTAAGAACATTAAACATTTGCATGTATTACTTTGAAATATCATGCATCATGTCTTTGTAAGCATTTAGGGCGTACTTAATGGCGACTTAATAACATTAAAAAGGAGTGTAAAGGCCCATCAAAAGGAGTTATTTTGGCAGGTCGAAATTGCAGTTTAAGCCTGCACAGCCTGGTTACTGGTGTCATGTGTGCAGTCAGTTTTTGTATTGCCATTTTAGTGGTGGCACGATATGTGCTACTGTCCACTAGTGACATTAAAATTACAGGCCCAGGGTACATTTGGTACCATATACTAGGGACTGGTAGATAATTCAAATGTGCTGTCGTGCCCAGGGGGCACTAGGACCCTGCAAGATGAGGGTCAGGGACGAGGGACACCGGACAACACATCCGGTCAGGGGAGGGGATCAGGACACAGACAAGGAACGGATCTCTGGGCGAGAGGTCGCAGGGTGAGGGGCGCTACATGACCAAACATGATGCAAATCCAATAAAGGTTACCTGGTAACACCACGACGTCTGGCGTGTGTTCTGTGGGTCCATTGAACACGACATGTGCCAATTAAGAATATAGCCAATTTGACATGTTTGTAGGGGCCAGAGCACATGCACTGGGATCTGGTTATCGGAGGGGTTCCCAGAGTCAGAAAATCAACAGCATTTGCCAAATGCAAAAATAGGCATTTTCTTACACTGCTATCTTTTTACCTTTTATTACTGTGCAAGAGCCTGTGCATGAATCTTAAGTAGAATTTTGCATGACAATGTTAGCAGTCATTTTCTCTCTTTTTACTTTAATTATCAGTCAGGGATCATTAAGATAGCTAAATAACAGATTTTAACCCCTTCACTGCAGCGGCTATTCCTCCGCAGTGCTAAGGAGGTGGGGGGGGCCGCGTGGCGGTCCCGTGCTCGTGACGGAACCGCTCGTCATGGCACGCGGGTGAGCTGTGCTTGTGATGGAACGGTTCCGTCACGGCCCCGACCGCGCTAGAGAACTTTAGCGCAGGTGCGGAATTTGCGCCACGCAGGCGCGGAACCGTTCCGTCACCAGCACAGCCCACCCGAGGCTCATGACGGAACGGTTCCGTCAGGAGCATGGGAGGGGTTAAAGTATTTTCCTCTAACTTTCACTGTTGAAAGTAAGTAAGGAGACAAATACTGGGTTAATCTGTTTTCCCTATTGTGTGTACCGGCACAGAGATACAATTCTGAGCATACCAATAGAAGTCCAGCAAAGTGGCGACCCTACTGCTTGCTCATACCTCTTTTGCTTGGAAGTGTGAAGGGAGGTGGAGGGTATGATAGAGGATTGAAAGAGCCTCCCAGTACCTCCCTCTCATCACCCCTCCCATCTCACCACAGTAAAAATCAGCCTTCGGTTGGGAATTGGAAGGGGGGGGGGGCACTTGGATGGTTCCCAGCTCATTTCCTTCCAATGTCCACTTACTAGCTTAATTCACAGATCGCCCTCATCTCATAGCACTTTTCTGCATATGCACATAAGTATGTGTGTAAGAAAAAAATTGAATAAGCATTTGGCTCTTTTACGTGGCACAGACACGCACATGTACCTAAGAAAGTGGCCATATGCTCTTTTGATGATTTATTAGCTTAAGATCAAATCCAAACATTCTTTTGTCTATGTTTTGGGCAACAGATATATGTGTCTATGCTGGAGAAAGGAACAAGGCATTGTTTGAATTGTTTCGTAGCTTAAGAAAAAAAATCCTCTTAGCATCTGCCTCTTTTATGGCCACAATACTGTGTGAACTTCCAAGGAGGCATAAACCGGTTTGATTTTATCTTAAGCTAAAATAAAATCTAAATGACTTGCTGTGGAATGGAACTGTTCGCTGCCGTAAGGTATAGTGTTTGGCTACAATGATAAAGAGCAGACAATCAAGCTGCGGTTTACAATTCTTTTTAACTATCTACTGACCATGCAATAATTGGTAATGAAAATTCTAATGAATGCAAATTTAGGGTAACGAAAAGCCATGTATTTTTCAAATAACCACACGAATCTGGGTTTCCGGAGAGGGTGTCATTTGAAATACTTCAAATCCTGGATTGCCATTCAGACTAGGTCATTCTGATGACGTTTTTTGATAAAATGTTTGAGGAGGACACTTACGTACAAAAGGAACCCCCAAAAAATGAAAATTCAATCGATTAAAACATTTAATTTGTATACTTATCCCGATTAAAAGTATACCTGTGAATAGTAGCTGCAAGTATTATCCAAGAGAGGAAAGGCTTACAAACCTACTGTGGAAAATACAAGAAAGAAGTTTGGAATTAGATTGAATACGGGACATTGGTAACTGCAACATATTGCCTATGATTGGCTAGCTCGTAGAAATATCTACCAGTGCATAACATTTCCGAAAACTGCACACCTCGAGGAATCCTAGCTGATGAGGCTTGTGTGGTTGCTGCTACATGATATTTCCCACAATACACTGCAAATGCCTAGCTTTTGTTCAATATTCAGAATTCCTTTACATTTGTGTTAAGGAAATTTCTAGAAATTGTAAATAAAATCAAACGTCACATGAAATAGTACTCCTACACTTCTACTGTTAAAACAGTACATCATATGGGCAGGAACAGACAAAAACTATAACCATGTTAGTGTACTGCCAAAGTGATCTTCACAAGTTTAAGATCTTGGCCTTTTCCTGTCCTGTGTGCTCGACCCACCCACACCTGTGGGGTATCATTTTATCAGATGAAGTGTTGAAATACTGAATGCTGAGTTTTTGACCATTTGCCGGAGGTTCTGGCGTGGTTTGAGGACATTGGGATTGTTTTTAGCCCACATTTTGACATTTGTAGGGCATTCTGGGTAATCCTCATGTAAGCCACTTTGCCCTGGATTTTATTGGGTCTCTACGTTTTAGAAACCCTGGGCTTGGTATGTTTCTCTTTGTGGTGTCTGGTCAAATAATGGAAATATCCCCTTAAAAACATTACCTGTTTTAATATGAGGATCCCGACTCAAACCCAATAAAAAAAAACATGTATGGTACCCCCGTCCCTAGGAATCCAGGTGTGGGCTAAATATTGGAAGATACATCTTCTAGTATGAGAAGACAATAGTAAATAACAATGTTTTGGGAACCAAATGTGTTCAAATCGAACAAATGTCATGTGATACATTTCTGCTACACCTTCCCTCTAAAGATCCAGACAAACACAGACAGGAGTCAATGTTTAACAGAGATGCGTTCCTGTATGAGGAACATTTTTGGGAATTATCATCTTTTACAGAAAATTACAAAACATCAGACAAATGTCATGATTAACACGTTCTACTTGCCAGTCAGTCAGTGCAAGGGAGGTCTGGCTAATACCAATGGATTCCTTAGTCCATACAAAATTAGAAAATACATAGCTATGCACTTTATATAAAGTCCTGAATTTAATAACAGTTATGAAATGAAAAGTGCACCTTAGTATTTCCTCTCAAACAGTGATTTTCTGCACTGTAAGGATCTATGGGGCGATATAAAGTAACTTTATTGTATGCTATCTATAGTGCTCAGACACTATTGTGACTTTATTACACAAACAGGCTTTACTTTTCGTTCTCGCATTCACTCTATACCTATCTGCTGTCATCCTTTCAGCATCAGGGGGTTAAGCCGAACAACACAATGCCACTCAAGAAGGATATTCATGGTTCTTTTCAATTCGTAAAACATCAGGACCCATCTCTCACCCACACTAAGGCCCTTATTATGATGTCGGCTGGACCGCCACCAACAGGCCGTCGGTGTGTATTTTGCCCAACATCCAGGGCATAGGTTACGATGCAGGCCGTCAGAGCGATAATGTCCGGGGAAAACAACGCCACCTCCGAAGGGCTCAAGGAGTCCATCGAAGTGGCAGTCGGACTCTATTCCCTGCAATGGAGGCTGTGTCTGTAGAGGCACCGTCATAGAGATTAGGATGCCCCTTTCTGACTTCCAATCCCACCGCCATGAAAAGTCCCCAAGAAGGGGCCCTTGTCCTCGTGGTCACATGGTGCTTGGCACACGGTGCATGGATGTTTGAAAAGTGCCTTTTTCCATTGCGGCTTGTGCTGCAGCCCTTTTCCTGCTCTGCAGCAGAAGCTGTAGTAGAAAAAGGCATTTTACTACTGCCTGCACTGCGGTTTTATCCTAATAGGGGGGGCAGGACCGTCAACTCCTTGTCGGACAGTTACTGGCTGAAAAGATGTCGGTCAGTGGTCTGACCGACCACCATCGTAATGACCCCCCTAAGTCTGAAAGAGACCCAGGGTACATTTTTAAACCAAACTCTACAATGGGGTTACATGAATGACCTGACAGGAAGGTGATTATTCCTTATCTTTAAGTTATTCCAAAATGGTTTAAGCACTTCTCTTTAGTTGCTTGTGTTCAGAATCAGAGAGGATCTGGCCTGGAAATGTTGGTTGTACCTATATGACTGGAGCAGGGTCAAGACTGATCTGCATATACCTGGGTCCAAACTGAGGAGGCAGGTGGGCAAAAGAGCAATGGGTTGTAATGCTACCCTGAGCTTAGTGCAAGCATTTCTCCCATCACCTTAATGTGTGTTTGAAGTACAGTCAGATGTTTGGCCTGAGAAAAATAGGAAATAGTTCCACATTTTAAGTTAATTGTACAGCTTCAAACATGATAAAAAACAAATGCCCAAATGTATAAACATTTGAACTTTGTGGGGTTGGAAGTTGTTCATGAAAATCTTTCTTGCTTATCCCTTTACTCTGATATTACCACCTAATATGATTTTTCACTTTCAAGGATTCATAACCACTTGATTTCTTTTTGGCAGTTTCAAATCACAATGTTCAATAGTTTTTAAATGGCCTAAATGTGAGGGCCCAGGTTAATGAGTCGCTTACCACTACTAGTAGTATATAGTTTCTGTGTCGTTTAGCTTTGTATCACATCTAAGGCAATGTAGCGTAATACAGAAGCTGTATCCTTTGCATAAGGTTTTGGATGGTAGATGTTGGTCTCTGCTTTTACAGAGTTTCTCTTGTGATGAAATCAAATTACAGGGACGAAATGTTGCAAAAGTGTTTTGTTTGCTTTGCCAATGTATAATTTGATATCAAGTGTGTTCCATGACAGAATACCTGGAAAGCAGTGTTGAAACCAAATTATTACCAGAATAATATTGATTACAAAAATATTGTCATCCTATACTTAACCAGAAAAACACAAATATCGTTGACAAAAATATTGCTATAAAAATATCGAAATAAAATAATAACGAACACACAAATATTGAAACACAAAATATTGTCAACTATTTAAATATATGCACAATGTCAAAAAGGTTAAAATACAGAATATTGACTATGGCAATATTGGGAAAAACTCCCCCAAAAATTATATTTAGAATCAAAAAACTACTTTTGTTAGACAATATAAATTAAAAAATATTACTAAACATAGTACAACAAAATTATACTTTAAAACCAAAAACACAAATGTATTCATATCTATTAAAAATAAATCCACTATGAAAAAGAAACACACTTGAAAATATATCATAATAAATATTACATCACACTTAATACTATAAACCGAGATAATTGAACAGTATAAAAAGAGCACAAAATGTATAACTTTACCCAGCAAAATGTTAACAACTTCAAGAAAAGTAAATTTTGCCAGTATGCACAAAGGAAAACCAGAAGGTAGACTTCAGCAAAATAACAAGCCAGTTTCACAAATAATTTAAAAAAATTGCAAAACTACGATGTAACCTAATATAATGCTAAAAGAGAACTCTAAAACTAAATAGCTAATCTCTCTTTTTTTTATCTATGTCAGTCCTTGGATACTAAAGAAATACTTCACCAAAAACAATGTCCTGCTCAACGAGAACGCCAACTCCACACTGATAAACCTGGACACAGACACTTTAAAAGTCAGTACAACAAACAAGTTACAAAAAACAATGCCTATTTATTAAACCTAAATGTGAAACCCCACCACCTCCTCAAAACTAACAAATCCAGTATTTTCAACATAAAATGAAAACAAACATTTTCTCTAACACAGAAAAGTAGGATCACCAGAGCCAAATCTCAATTACATCAAAGACAAATGGAAGAAAATCCAGAGCAACTTAAAGCAAGTATAAAATGTAAACCATATCAATGCATGTTTACATATTATCAGCAAACATTATAAAAGTTTTTTGCACAAATCCTAATTATTAAATCATACCACTGTCAGACAGAATGGCAGAAACAGCCTTGTATATCACATCTCAGAACTGCAAACATTTGGTACTGCACCTGGGATACACACACAGCCAGGAAAGCACAAGATCCAAGAACGTTAGATGGAAATGTACTAGATGTTATGCAAATACTTGTTATGGGAGAGCTGAAATTAAATAGGATACTGTAATTAATGTCAGAGAGCACAACCACCGCCCACTTGTAACAGAGATAGAAGTAATGCATATAATTCAAGATTTAAAAGAAGGAAGTAGTCTTTCCCAAGAGCTTGCTACAACATTTTTCAAATCTATACCTCTTCACATTACTGATCAGCTACCAGCAATTCCTACTTTTAAAAAAACGAATATCATCTACTACATAAGCCGCAAGTCCAACTTCTGCTACCCTTAGCCACAATAGCGACAGGAGCATAATCAAATATGCAACTGAAAACAACTTCTCAATATTAATCCAATTTAAAACTTGGGTGATGGAGAAAATTTTTATAATTTTCCCTCCACCATTCACCACACATATGAATTATTCATGTTGAATATCATAATACTATTTAAAGAAACAAGGGAACCCACTAGGTAAGCAAGGACCAAGGGTATTGGTATAAATAAGCAACAACAGTCCTTGACAAAGGGAAATAGACATTTAAATAATTATAGGCCACAATCTGCACTATAATGAACAGGAAGTCCAGCCGGACCTCAAAATTTAATCAATACTCTGATGAATAAAAATGACAGAACAACGAATAAACAGTGGGACACAGTCCTGTATCCACAAGGCTAGACAAACAATATACAATACATACAGGTAAGAAATGTATCAGGCAATTGAATTTGGAGGGAGCAACTAAGATTGGGATAGAGTCAATTTGCTTCACTCATCAATTCTTAATGGATCGAAACGCCGTCGACAGTTGTAGTTTAAACACTAGTTCACTACTATGTGCAAAATGTATGTTTTTTCTACATGAGTGAAGCAAATTGACTCTATCCCAATCTTAGTTGCTCCCTCCAAATTCAATTGCCCGATAAATTTCTTACCTCTATGTATTGTATATTCTTTGTCTAGCCTTGTGGATACAGGACTGTGTCCCACTGTTTATTCGTTGTTCTGTCATTTTTATTCATCAGAGTATTGATTAAATTTTGAGGTCCGGCTGGACTTCCTGTTCATTATAGTGCAGATTGTGGCCTATAATTATTTAAATGTCTATTTCCCTTTGTCAAGGAATATCATAATACTAACATATTCCTACTTTACGCACTGATGCCTAACAAACAAAGTGCAACATACTTTGAAGTTTTAAATCACATCAAAATAAAATCAAACACTACTCTTCACACAAAATTATAATTTACTTTGAACAGGCAGCGATACAATATGGAAACTATACCCAGACACAGTCGTACAAGGCTGCTATTACGACTACAATCAAAACATTTGGACAAAATTGCACATAGGGCCTGATGGTGCTAGAGGTTGGACGAGCGTCCCACCACCATCATAGCAGGGGTGAGACCCCCCGGCAAGTAGTCGGAGGTTCCACCTGCCAGACTAGGATGCGACCACTGTGTAGGCGGTTGGAAAGTTCCCTTTTTATATCGTTGCTTGTGCTGAAGCCCAAAAAGGGCAGCAGCACAAGCTGCAATTGTAAAAGGGATGTTTTAAAATCCATGCAGCATGTGCCAGGCACAATGTGGTGCCTGGCACACAGTTCATGGGTGTTTTGGAGGCACCACATGTGCACCCAGGCCTACTGGGAATGGAGGCTTCAATAGGGGCCCCCAAAGTTCGTTTCTGACAGCCTTTCCATGGTGGTTGTACCACCATGAAAAGACTGTCAGAAACTGACAGCCCTATGGTGGTATCTCTGCAGGCACCGCCTTCATTGTAGGGATGAGGCTCCGACTGCCTCCCCGACGGGCTCTTTGAGCAAGTTGGGGGCAGCGATCTTTGCTTCTGCCCTCTGTCCTCTGACCGCTGGTATCATAATCCTGATGTTAGACCGCTGCCCTAGAAGTCAGGCAGACCAGTCTGTGGTGGTCTGCCTGACAACATAATCTGGCCCTATGTGTAAAATATGCAACAAACAGCCACTTTTCTTTTATTATTGAAAAGAAAATAGTCCCAACACATTGTCAAAGCTTTTTCGAAATATGCAATTTTGTGTGACAAATTATTTCTGAAAACCTATGATTTTTATGATGAATCTGGTTGTATATGATGAATTAGTAATGTTGCACTTGAAACACGTTTTAATAAGTGGTCAGAAGTTTGTAAAAAACTGAAGTTTAGTTTGTAGAGACGCCATTTTTTTAATATGGATGCTGTTTTGGTTTTTTGTTCCTCTTGCTCTTGACTATTACCCTTCCCAGTTAATGTCCCCATGGGTGTCTTCTCTCCCCAAGGTCATCGCAGAGCACAGGATACTGTGACACAATTCATTTTTTTTCTTCTTGAGAGAGCTTGTATTGCAAATGAAACTTTCTTCGTGTACTGAATTTTTCACTCTGATGGACAATTCCCCTGGAACTTCAGATTTAGGCTCACTAGTATATGAGCTTTTCTTTGTAAATGTTGTTCACATTGTTTTGTACATATCCTGACTGAGCTGTTGCTGTGAAAGCTGATGGAAGCGTTCCTTTTTGGGGGGAAATGGGTTAGTGTTGTATTTTTTTGTAATTATCTATATTTTGAATTGCTCAAAATGTGTTATAACTAGTCATGTCATGCTGAATTTGCAGTTTTTTGCTTACTATCCATAAAATGTGTATAAAAACCCTCAGCTTAGCGGATGAGCCAGTGACTTATCCTTTTCCCCCAGAGATGCTGTTGATGTTCCTTGTGAATCTGACTGTTAGAATTTAGAGACTTTACCTGAACTACTAGAGGCGCTTTCCATTTGCTGAGAAATGTCCTTTTCCCACTAGATGCTGTCTTATGATTTTTAGTTTATTGGAACTTAGAATATTTATATTTTCTGTCTATATACTCTGTATCCGAGTATTCATGGCATATGACACTATTCAAATGCCCTGAAGCACTACAAAAAGAACAAAGCTATCAACAATTCAAGAATAGAACAGTCAGTAAACTGATCGAGCCTAAAAAAACTAAACAGACTAGTATGATATGCTACAATTCAAAGTCAGACTCTATGGCCTAGATGTAGGTAATTTTATTTTACCACTTCTTAAATACAGAATTTTACCGATTTGGTATTTAAGAAGAGGTAAAATAGAGGGGGGGGTGTAGGTATTACAGAATCGGTAAATACCGAATCGTTAAGATTCGGTATTTACAGATTCTGTAAATACCGATTCGGTAATGCCCATTGATTCCTATGGGCATTGAAGCCCATAGGAATGAATGGGCATTACCGAATCGGTATTTACCGATTCGGTAAATACCGATTCAAGCAAGGGTGCAGGGGGTGTCACTTTGACACCCTCTAGCACCCCAAATACAGGCATGTGTGCCATGTGGCACACAGACATGCCCTAAGGGCATGTCTGTCTGTCACATGGCATAGGTGTGCATGCACACATGTGCATGCACACCTGGATTTGGTATTTTACCACCCAATTGGATTGGGTGGTAAAATACCGAATCTGAAAGGCCTGTGGCACTGTAACCAGTATAGGATAAGTAGCCACACCTCTACCTGGCAACAGCTCTGGAAGGGGCCCCACTCTCTCCATTGGTACCGCGTTGCGGTACTGGAGCTGCGGCTATACTTTTGAATAGTTCCAGTAATACTAAAACAGACGAGACATAAGATTACTGGTTTTGTATATTTCACTTTCTTACACTTTGCAGTAGCAGCAGCACCAATTTCCACCTGGTCATGAAGAAAGCCGGGATACTTTTGTAGATCATATTGGCTGAAACATGCCGACCGTTTTCTCAAATTGAGTAGTTTATAATGTATACTGCTCACTGCACTGCTTTTTAATCCTACCAGTGCGAGCAAGTGAATAAAGCTTATGTTTTTGCTAAAACTAGGTAGTTTTATATTCACAATTTTCACTCACCTTCCTATTCTGTTGCGAAGCGTCTGTTACCCTCACCCTACCATAGGCGAGTGAGGGTATTCGTCCTAAAAGGGATCTCTCCCCGAGGAGATTTGATGAGGCACAAACTTGTACACTTTCAGCTTGCTTTTTTGCATATAAAGACCCAAGGTTATTGTGTGTTGTAATAATATTGACTTATACCCAATTGAAAGATTTAAATTTACCCATAAGTCCCTACTAAAGTGGTACTATAGGTACCCATGGGCTGTAAATTAAATGCTAATAATGACCTGCAGCACTAATTGCGCCGCCCTCTTAAGTAACTCTTTAAACATGCCTCAAGCCTGCCATTGCAGAGCCTGTGTATGCAGTTTAAGTTTAAGCTGCCATTTCGACTTGGAGAAATAAACCTTTTGCAAGGCCCAAACCTTCCTTTTCAATATATATAAGTCACCCCCATGGTAGGCACTGGACAGCCCAGAGGATAGGGTGCAATGTATTTCAAAAGTAGGACATATACTTTTAAGTTTTACATGTCCTGGTAGTGAAAAATGTGCACATTCATTTTTTTACCACTGTGATGCCCATCTCTTACACAGGATAACATTGGCCTTGCCTTATTACATTTTATAAGTGTAATTTCTAAATTGGAAGCAATAATTTGTACTCGTTTGGTGTCTCTGGAATTGCAATTTGAAGTCCTAACTTATGGTGTCAAATTTAAAATTTCCATTTGAAAGTGACTTTTACAAAGTTGCCTAAAGCATGTCTCTGGTCATTGGTTGTGGGTGACAGTCGGGCTTTGTGTATTTCTTATAGTCAACTACACAAAATAAGGAGGTTAGGGCTGCCTAAATGGGCCATCACTGCCTAGATGGGCCATCACTGGCAGGATGGGAGAGGGGAGTTGGACACAGCCTATTCAAAGGGCCTACAGACCCTGCATTGTCACCTCAGCAAGCTTAGAGCCAGGGCAGGGGAGGTTGGGAATTCCATGCACTTGAAAGACACTACTAGAGGCTTCTCCCACCTTCCAGAACCAGGGCACTTGGGTAAAGAAGTAGGACTTCATACAGCAATTCTTCAGTACATGTCTGGACCTGTAGATATTTTGCCAGGAAGGACTGACCTGTAGTGCTGACATTATGCCTGCTACCCTTTTGCCTAGGTGAGAAGGACCGGACCTGCATCTATTGAACCCAGAACCCAGAGTGACTCTAAGGGCCAGTTAGTTGGCATTCTGATCTGAAGCCTCAGGGATATAACATGATAAACAACCTTAGCCTAAGGTGCTTGCACGGGTAAAAGACACATGTTCTTTGCTGAGCTGCACATCCTGGAGCAGAATCGATGCATCATAGCTGTTGCGTAAATTGGACCCATCTCAAGGACCCGCATTACCTCTGCAGTCCTCGGAACTGATACATTGGCTGGACGTCGCAGTGCATCCAAGGCAGAGGCCCTCTCATCTCTCATTGATGGCATCCTCAATGATAATGCCAGACTCTGCATCGCAACCCCACAGCTCCTCGGAACCAATTCATTGCCCTGACTGCACGCTGCATCCTCAATGCCAGACTTTGCATTGCAAGGTCGTGAAAAAAGGTTCCTCAGCAATTGCTCAGCATCTCGCATGGTAGCCTTGCCGCATCTCGGAACCAAAGCATCACTCTGGCTGTGCAGTGCATCTTCAACTCGGATATTCACAACTCTACACAACCCACATTTAAAGTACTTTGTTCAGCAAGCCTAACTGGGTCCCTAAAGCCGGTCTGCACTGCATCGTGGTTGGCCTGAAGTTGTCACTTTCTCCTGGTCCGCTGTGACCCGATATCCACAGGTAACATGTTGTGCTTTTTGATGCTATTTTTACTTAAATCTTTAAATCCTCAAAAATATAACTCTGTGGATTTTTGTTGTTTGGGTCTTGTTTTCTTTATCAAAAATTACTCTATTTTTCTAAATCTGTTGTGACAGCCTTTTGTGGTGTGTTTTCAGTGTGTTACTGTTTGAAGTGTTCCAGAAATACTTAACATATTGCCTCTAAGGTAAACCTGCCTGATCTGTATAAAGTTACCATGGGGTTGGGCACAGGTTCATTTGAGGTTTGCTTGTACCTTACCCTGACAATGACTGTAGTTATTGCTTGACCAGGGCTCAACCAGTAACCACATGTTTAACAGTTTCTAGATGCCTGTATGTATAGAGTGATAAAGAGAGCTGTTAGGTAATTTAGGACATGATTAATGTGAGCCACGGGTATTATGGTTTGTTGCCTGAAGAGGGTAAATGGTGTGCATGATGGGTTGGCAGCTGTGAGTATGAATTCAACTGGAGATGTGGATAAGATAATTTTGAAAGGATAGGAAACAATTTGCCAGGTTTGTTCAAGTACCTGAAATATTTAGAGCAATCTAAGATGTAAAATGTTTACCTGAAGGGAGGAGTGAGAAACAAATAAGAAGTGACAGACAGGTGTTGATCATACAGCAAGAAATTGAGGATAACTGCCAATTAGCAGGTTTGAAGCAGAGGAAATTGGCAGCCGTGACAAAAGATGTGAGAACATTCATCACTTGTTTAGAGGATTGAAAATGTTCTGTGAGTGTGTGTCTCCTTCTCATTTGTGATTGTTTTGCTTGGTTGGGGCTAGGGAGACATTCTGTTTGATATTCTGTTGATAAGACACTACAAAGGTGGAAAATACAAACTGTGTCTCATTGAGTGATTAAAAAAATTTGACTTTCAGTAAAGGTGTGAGGTTGTTGTGGATCCGATTTAGAAATTGCATCAAGCTTGTTGTTAAGGTTATATGTATGTTTGTTGATAGAGGCCATTCATGGAAGGGCAGTGGTTGGGGACTGTGGCTGAAATTCGACTGATGTAATGGTCAGAGGGATGTGGCCTTTTGGTGGGTGGGGAATTAATCAATGTTTAGGACAGAAAATCATGATATGTGAGTGTTCAAATGAGGGTTGAGTGTCAGCCGGTGAGTGGAATTGGTTGAAAAGAATCATTTATTGATGGTTGCTAGGGTTTAGATTGAGGTCACTGAATTAATGAGTGACATAGAGGGTAATAGATTTTTTAGCGCATCATGACGGTCTCAAAGCAGGAGCCAAAGTTCCTGGATTGCTATTAGATGTCCACAAAGGGGACACAGTAGAGAGCTATTCGAAATATGAAAAAGAGGAGGGTAATAATGATGTGGATTCAATCATGAGTGTCCAATGGAAAGGCCCACCAGCCTTCCTCATGATTATTGTGGGGTCTGTGGGAAAATGTAGAGAATACAGAATGAACAGCCACTGGTATTGGAGTGTACTGAAATGGTTTAGGATAGGTATCAGGGATGGCTGTGAAGTGCAGTGTAGGTGGGTAGAAATTATAATTGTAAGTAATATATATTGTTGCATTCCAAATGGATCATGAGTTCCATAAAACATTTGTTATGTTATGTTATGTTATGTTATTTGGTTTTTGTATAGCGCGCGGATGCTGCAGCAAAGTGGCGTCCCGGCGCTTGGAGAATAATAACACAACACGACAGAAAAAATAAGAGGATTAAACGGAAGGCCTAAATTGTAGCAAAAAGGAAGGTTTTAAGTGCCTTCCTGAAAGGAAGCAACTCAGGAATGGAGCGCAATGGAGCCGGCAGAGAGTTCCAGAGGGATGCTGCCAGCACTGAAAAGGAGCGGCCGCCCAACCTTGATTTTTTAAACCGTGGCACTATAGCCAGATTAGATCCGGCAGAGCGAAGAGCTCTGGTAGGAACATAGTGCTGAATGGTCTGTGCAAGGATAGGAGGGGAGGCTGTTTTGAGAATTTTAAAAGTTAAGCAGAGAGCTTTAAACTTAATTCTCTGCCCTACCGGCAGCCAATGAAGATCCTGAATGGTCCGACGAGCCGAGACAAACTTTGGAAGGCCAACAAGCATCCTAGCCGCCGCATTCTGAACCCTCTGTAGGCGAGATAGCTCAGCCTGGTTTAGGCCCAAAAACAGGGAACTGGCGTAATCCAGTCTGGTGAGAACCAGGGCTTGAACAATAATCTGTCTAGTCTCCGCGTCGAAAAACTTGAAGATAGGTCGGAGACACTGCAGAGTACCAAAGCAAGTACCGGCCACTTGTTTTGTGTGGGAAGTGAAAGAAAGCTTATTGTCAAACCACACCCCGAGGTTTCTAACCTCTGCCACAGGGGCGGGGACAGGGCCAAGATCGGAAGGCCACCACTGATCTCCCCATAATTCACTTTCCCTACCAAAAATAATGACCTCGGTCTTAGAGGCATTAAGTTGAAGCCGATTGTTTGCCAACCAACCTGCCACAGCTTTAAGGGCTGACTGAAAGGTGGAGGCATCCATGTTGGAGTCGCCATTGAGTGCCACCGCCAGCTGCGTGTCATCGGCGTATGACACTAATGAGAGACCAAAGCTGTGGGCTACCTCCGCTAATGGCTGGACATATAAATTGAACAAGGTAGGGCTTAGGGCCGACCCTTGGGGGACACCCTGGAGTATAGGGCGAGGGGCAGAAACAAAAGGAGGAGTGGAAACCTTAAAGGCACGATCCTGAAGAAAGGAGCGAAACCACTCAAGTGCCACCTCTCCAACTCCGGCTTCCATCAGGCGGTGTAGCAGAATCTGGTGAGACACAGTGTCGAATGCGGCACTGAGATCCAAAAGGATCAGTGCCGCCGTCTGACCCAGATCCAGCAAATGCCTGATGTGTTCCACCACAGCCAGAAGGGCGGTCTCTGTGCTGTGGCCAGCACGAAATCCATTTTGGGAATTATCCAATATATTAGCTTCCTGCAGATGAGAAGATAATATAGCATTAGCGTGAGCTTCTGCCAGTTTAGCTGGCCAAGGAAGAAGTGATATAGGTCGGTAGTGTTCAGGCTTGGTAGGATCAAGGGCGGGTTTTTTAAGGATCGGAATAACCGTCGCCTGTTTCCAAGCTTTAGGGACACTACCCGAGCTGAAGGATAAGTTAATAAGGCCATGCAGAGCAGGATAGCAGCCTTCAGCAAATTCCCGAAATTGATTGGGTCTCATGGGGTCGTCCGGGGAGCCCGATTTAACTTTAGTCGTCAGGGCAATGAATTCATCCAAGGTCGGGCTCGGAATGATCAGCAGTGGTTTATGGACCAGTGACATAGGGCTAGTCTCCGCAGTGGGGAGCTGGGCGAATGACTTGTAAAGAGCCTCCACCTTTTCTACAAAAAATAAGGCTAAGTTCTCACAGTGTGACATGGAAGGTTGGAGAGCGGCAGTATCAATCCTTTTACCAGTAAGGTCCTTACACACCCTGAAGATGACCTTGGTAGGGTTGGTGCTGTTCTTTATCTCCAGGGAGTAAAACGCAGCCCTGGCCGTGCATATAGCCCGATGATACACTCTAGTGCAAGCCCTGTAGGCTGCCTTGAGGTCAGTATCATACGTTTTACGCCATGCGCGTTCTGCCTTTTTACAGGAGATTTTAAGTGTTTTAAGAGAGTCATTGTACCAGGGGTTGGAAGGACTAGATCTAGTCTTGCTCCACTTAGCCGGAATAAGTAAGTCTAGTGAGTGATTTAACCACTCACAGAAGCTGTCATAGCCGCTAGAAACTTCAGTAGGGGGTGAAGGATGAAATTTCAACAGGAGCTGATGGAAATGCTCTAAATTTAAGTTTCTCCAGGGGCGTCTAAGACTGGCAGAGGAATTGTTCTTTGGTAAAGAAAAGGAAGTTGTGATATGAAATTCAATAAGATGATGGTCAGTCCATGCCATAGGCCTGGGATGGAGTACTGAAATATTCGGAGAGAGGTTGGTAAAAATGGGATCTAATAAATGACCGCCTGTATGGGTTGGAAATTGTACCAATTGAGTCAGTTGGAACGCCTCTAAGTCAGCCAGCAAGCTATGGATCGAGTTTGAAAGAGGAGCATCCATATGCAGGTTGAGGTCGCCGATAATCGTGAAGTTGGCGGTTTTTAGGGCCAAAGAGGAAATCACCTCAGGGAGGCTTTGACGAAACGCGGCGTCAGGCCCAGGTGGTCTATAGATTAGCAGTCCCGTGAATGTAAAATGGGGATTCACTGAGATGTTGAAGAGAGCACTCTCGCAACCAGCTATGGTGACAGGTTTCCAGATGCAGGGATAACAGGTTTTTATCGCAACTGCAATACCTCCTCCTCTGGTTTTGCGTGGGAGGGAGTGCATAATGTATCCCGCGGGAAGTGCTAGATTAATGACTGCCATGGATTGGTCATGTAGCCAGGTTTCCGTAAAAAAGAAAATGTCCGGATTGTCATCTGAGATCAAAGAAAAGACTTCTTGGGAGTGACAAGACATGGATCTAACATTCAAATGTAACACTTTAAGGGTGGATTGATTAACTATGCCTATAGTATCTGTCGGTAGATTAATAGGCGGGGGCTTCGACTGAAGACTGTTAATGCACAGTGGCGAAGGAAGTTTAAAAGGGCAAGTAGGGCATTGAAAAGGACCACTAAGAGGATCCAAGGAACCAGCGCAGGATTCACATACCTGATGTCGTAGAGAACGCAGGTTCTCTGCAGATATCATGCTAAAAGGTCCTGAGTCCCCTGCCCTAGCCCTGCCTTAGCGCTGACGGGCGCAGACGGGCAGGACTCTGGCGAGACTCATGCGTTGCGAAGGCGCGACCGCTGCGCTAGACCGCTACGTCAGAAGCGAGCATTAAATAGGCGAGTGGCGGAACAAGCGCTAGCGCGCTAACCCCCAGCAGGAAGGAACCAGCCTTCCCAAGATGGCGTCGTCACGAAGGAATCACGTGACTCGAGGAACCCGGGAGCCCGGACCCGCTAAGTAGCGGTGCTTTACTTTGTATTATAGTGCAGTAAGGGCCAGGGGGGGGTCGCAGCAATGGCGAGGATAAAAGCAGGGTAAAAGAACACAAGTTAAAGAAAATACAAAAAAGGGTTTTTAAAAAAGCGGACACAAGCCACAGCGCAACGCTGTTCAAATAATTGCTCTAAGCGCAATAGGGACGCGGTGGTCACCTTCTCCATTGTGAGAGAGGTTTAATAGTTAAGCAGGATTGCTGTCTACCACGGGCAATAAAGGCACTGCCTTGCTAGGGGCACTCAAAAGTTTCAGTAATTTAAATCCACGCTCAATCCCTGGTAGCTGTGGCACAGAGAAGACAAGGCTTTGAGAAAATGTGCAAAGCATTCACAATTATGAAAACAGGCAAAAGGTTGAAAAAAGAACAGAAGAAAATTGCACTCCAATCTTGAAATATCATGTACAATATATTAAACAAAATGTGTTCTAATGAAAGCTGGGTGAGGGTCCTTCTTTATAAGGGTCAAAAGTATGTGGGCGGGGACACCCTAAGGTACTTCTACTTTCTCTCTGACCAATGGACTAAATGATCCCATGTCCTGACTTAACTACTTTTGGCAGTAGTTCCTGTTTGCTTTACTACAAACAGGCCCATATAGCCACATGTCAAGGCATTTTTAAAATAGCGAAAGTCTTTGGCCATGCTAAACTTGGGCTCTGAGGGCAGGGATATGTGTAGGTAATGTATTATGGTAATCCGCATGTCCTCACACATCGAAGGTTGAAGCAGGCAGTGAACCCACAGCACACCCAGAGACAGACATTTTGTAGGACAGAAGAAGGGTCTTTCAGGAAGATGATACCCAATTTCCCTAGCATTTGTTTTCTTCCTCTGAAAGGTCCAAAACTTTTATATGTATTTCAGACAGACCTGCCATGCAGCATTTGACACTGGGGTATCAACCGGATGGGCACAACCTCCACTCTGCATATTCTGTTGTGCTCAGAGGAGTCAACTCTGCGCATTCAGTTCTGACAATTGTGTGCTCCTGGAATACCTGATGTATGCCTCATTCAAGGCTGAGCCCTGACTATTGTTTATTTGTGAATTGGTATTATTCAGAAAGGTGCCCCATTACTAGTATTCAGAAGGGTGCCCCAAGTAATATAAATGATATTATGCTTGTGTACATCTCCACTAGCATACTTACCTTTATGAGTTGGGCCCCTGTGTTTTTGGTAATTATGCACAGCAACTTTGGTCAGCCTTTGATTGATGTGATTCTGTTAACATCTTGATGTGGAGTAATATTACTATGGAACATGATGCGTAGATGCACTGATCTGTCAAGAAAAGTGTCTCCCCAGAGCACTCGGTATCCAAACAATTCAAATAAAGTTCAAATAAAGGTGCAATGCGTGTAAATCAGTTTCAATGTTATTCTTTACTTGTGCATTTTTTTCATGATTCTTCTCATTATTTACAAGTGTTTTAACTCATTGGCCCAATGCATTTCGGGCGGAGCCCTTCCTCGGGGGCCCTGTAAAATCCTGTTCAGGCGAATATGGTAATCACGCTGTTATAGAAAAGATATCGAGTAAAATGATCGAGATCGGGTCCGTGGTGGAGTCCGGTAGAAATGTTAGCGTTCCGACTTGTTTCCGCGGATACCGAGTGCTCTGGGGAGACACTTTTCTTGACAGATCAGTGCATCTACGCATCATACTTTACCCAAGTACAGAGGGTTCCACCCCACGGGCACCACCTACTCTGTTAAAACTCAATAATCACACTCAGGAGTGCGTACCCCGACCTCCATTTTTGGATTTGCGAACTATGGAACATGACCCAAACAATACGTAAAATAAAAGATAAATACAAAAAAATATATATTAAAATTAAGGAAAAAATTTAAATTAAGGAAAAAATTAAGATACATCACAGATTATAGTAGTGCTGGACAGACAGCTATGGTTTCGTTTCTTTTGATGGTAGACAGCAAAAAATTCAGGTAACCTGAGATAAAAATTTGTGTTTTTCTATTCTGTACAACAGCAACTCTAACGGAAGATGACAAACCTTCCTTCTCTTGGAGTAAACAGTGTTTTATGACTTGATGTGGCCCAAATACTGACTGAGTTGCGGGGTCTCCTTTAATTAGAGGTTTTCTTGTTTGTACAGTGTACTGATAGAGTGCCATGTTATTCTGAAAATTGTAGGGGTGCGTCATAATCATGGGTAGTTAGCACCCGCATATTTAGAGGACTGTACTAATGTGTGATCAGTAGAAACTTAGTAATTAATCAAAATATGTTAGAATGTTTAGGAGTATTCTTGTCGGTTGAAAAGGATTGTAGTGTTAACATGAGAAAGTGCCTTAAGTAATGTACAAATTATTGCATCATGAATTAGATGTTGCATTAGGTTTAAACGTGTACCATGTTAAAAGTTGCACAGGTAGGGTTGTTTATTCACGAGAAAGATGTAATCCAATAACATGATTTTGAATCTAATGTTTATAATGTAGTTTGGAAATGTGTTTAAAACGTGCAAAGGCCTAATGGTATGAAAGCATTAATGAGAAGCCTAACTGTGGTTTTTAGCTTCTCAAGAGACTGTAGGCCTGAAAATGTATTTTCCCTTGGGATGGCTTCTTTTCCTAGTAGAATTTTGCATTGCAGATCTGTGTGTGTACAAGGCCAATTCGTTCACAGGCTTTCTGTTGCAGGTGCAAGGACACAGGTTCAGTTAGGCAGAATAACTCTTTTTTTAGGAGCTAGGATGGTAGAGGCGAGCTGTGTGGGAAGGTATTGGAATGCAGAGGAGATACTTTTGGCGGAGAGGTGCTTGGGACCCAAGGACACACCAATGGTTCCTGGACAAAGTCGAAGTTTCATTGGACATTTATAAGCATGCAGACCTGCCGAAGGGGTGTGTTTAGGGCGTGTTTAACGTTTTGGGATTTTGTATTAGGGACAGTGCCCCGAGGGAGGAGTGTCAGTCATGCAGTTTCTAAGAGCAGAGTAGGACAGCAGGAGGGCAGGAGAATAGAAGGAGTATCTTAG
This sequence comes from Lissotriton vulgaris, assembly GCF_964263255.1. Taxonomy (NCBI): domain Eukaryota; kingdom Metazoa; phylum Chordata; class Amphibia; order Caudata; family Salamandridae; genus Lissotriton; species Lissotriton vulgaris. The sequence goes on from NC_141689.1 coordinate 661,441,757, forward strand.
AACAAGCTCAGTAGCTTGGGCTACTTACCTATGGAAAGTGAGTGCACTTCTGAGGAAGTCTTCACTCCTGACACCTTTTTCTCTTGCCTGGGAGGGATGCTAAGTAGGGAAGCCACTTTAGTGTTAGTGTAGGGATAGACTAACCACCTTTTCTTCCCTTTAAACGAATGCAGTCAAAGCTTCAAGCAGGGAATGTCATCATTTGCCTAATGCTTTTAGAGATAACTTTACTCATTATCTTAAGTTGTATGAGACTCTTACGTAGTATTATGTTTGTATTAGTGTCCGTTTATTTTCTCAACCCCTTGCTGAGTGAGGTGCCTGTATCTTCAGTTATTTTTGGCTTTGTAATAAACCCCTAAAATGTTATTCTGTAGTCAGTGGTTCTTGAGTTGGATTTAATTGGTAGTTTCTAAAGGTATTATGAACCTGTTGTTCTTCCCTTCACACTTCTTAGCAGACCAGACGGTCCAGTCGACCAAGGATTCTTAAGATTGGTAAGAGGAAAATCTGGATAAGAATCTGTCTCTAACAGTACTTATAGTCATTGTTGACTGCTCAATGCACGTTTTAATTGATTCAGATTCCAACAATGTATGTGAATATAAGAACATTTCCTTTGCTGACAGATGTCACCTCAGTACCACAAGTTAGCGTATCAAAACCGCACATTTGTTTCTCAGTTTGCGCATACATTTCCTCAAAGCTGATATTTCTGTGTTGTCAGTGGACAAGGTAAAACTGGATGTGGCTTTCCCAGAGATATATGTATATACCGCTGTTGTATATGAATTTAGGACCCTAGTGTAATTTTCCCGATTCATGCCTATATATAGGTATAAATCACCCTATCCTTATATAGGCATAGAAATCATAACCATATTTAGACTTAGCCTATGCAGTCCAAATACGGCATGGCTACTTCCACTAATTCCGAAACTCCACAACGATTTCTTGGAAAAACCCGCCTTGCCCGGTTGCTGGGAAATCTAGTCCTGAGAGAGAGAGATACCAGATCTCTTCATTCTAAACCAAGGTACGGAGCTGATTAGACCCTTTGAGAATTCTTGGAATAGATTCTTGGCAAAGAATACTAACACTAAGCTACACCTCACTTACTTCTTTCCTTGTACTAGACTTAGGTTAGGTACACCGGGGTAGGCATATTTTAGAAGCACCAGTTGAGCACTTTTAGTCAGTATTTATTAATATATGTATTTTACGTATTTATCTATGGCTTAGAAACCATACCATGCTATTACAATATTATTTTGTAATACTCTTTTTACTGTACACACTTTACTTTATGCTAAGTATTGCGATTGAAGCAGTTAATTTCTTTTGCATGAGACAGAAGACTGTTCAATAAATACTTTTTTATTGAAAACGCCTGTCTCTCTATTTCTCTGCACCTCTGGTGAAACGAAGCATGCACGATTGACTGAGTGAAATAGTTATCTATTGTTTTTGTGACTCTAGAGATATATTTCTTATTCTTGGGAAACAAAGTTGTCATGTTTATGCAGTTTGGAGTTCTGGACTTTTTGGTTCCGTCCAGAGGTGTCAGGGATAACACCCGAAGACCCCGGAGTTCTACCTGTCTCGGTGCACAAATAAACAGAAACACGGGCTTCTCGATGGTGGCGTCAAAGACCAAAGGTTTATTACTGCAGGGACACAGAAGTCACAGAAACTACACACGGGCAGTATCTAGGAGCCTGTTCGATTTGTACAAGAAGGGTTGCTCCTTATATACGAAATATTAGCCTTCAGGCGAATTTCTTCACAATGTTAGTACATTCCCAAACCTTTGTGTCCTAAACAATAAATATTTGGCGTTGCACAGGAATCGTCGATAATATCTGATGTCAAACATTACGAAGAGGGGTTCCCACTATTCCATCACAATTCCATGTCAACATTGGGAGGGAGGGTGAGAGAAAAGTAGACCAAAAATTGTTTGTGTGTGTAAAAGGCCGCTTTATTAGGAAACAGGTGCACATTACAAATACAAACCTTGGCAACTAAACCTCACTAAATAAATAAATAACTACAAATTCAGGCCCCCAACCCCCACCCCTAAAATGTTTGGGCCCTCCCAACGATACATCATAAACATTATAACAACATTATAACATTAAGACATCAATAAAACTTTACGTCATCAATAAAACATTACGTCATTGATAAAACATACGTCATCATTAAAACTTTATTCGTCAAACCCCAAATGAAATAACAACGGTCATGCCTTCCGTAATCATAGACCCTGCCTGACCCTGCACTCCTGAAGATACCCCCCTCACAAAACTGAACGGTCAAACCCTGACCAACATACCCCGGCACCAGTCAAAGAAATACTCTATCGAATGCTCATCCAACAATCTGCCTAAAACCGTACTGATACACAAAACACCGCACGGCACCTGTTCCTAGCGACAAATACAATTACAAGAAAAAACCCCTGCACACCGGTAGCCCATAAAACAGCCTTTTGAAAGAAAAATTGGGACAAAAAACCCCAGGATGGGTCAAAAAACGAGGGAGCGAGGGGAAGAAAAGCTATAAAATGGGGAGGGAGGGTGGGACAAAAAAGCTAAAAGCCCTCCTAGCCACCAGGTCACCAAACCTAAAATGGTGGCGGGTAGGCGGGAAAGCTGGAATTTATACTTGGGCTGCCTGGTCCTACTAGACCAGCCCAAAACTAGAACATTCTGGCAACTTCTGGAAAGAACCCCTCGCAGCCCTCCCAAACCGCCCGGGGGAGGAGATCTCCCGTCGGTCGGCTCCCTCCCCCAAGCCCCCCTTTCATTCAAGAGCCGGACCGCCTCATCGTAAATTTCGTTACCTCCCCCTAATAAAGGCCCAGAAGGAAAGGAGCAGAGCCAGGTGCAGAAGATAGAAAAGCAGGATAAGAGATGTTTGTGGGTCGTAAATGGGCAAGGCTACCAGCTTCGGCCGCCTAATCATGATCAGGCCAACGAACACGAGAACCAGTATAGCAGGACTCGCCTCAGGCAGAGGAGGTAGCCTTTGTCGAGTCATGCAGCCACGGCATGTTCTGTTCTAAGGTGCACGTGTCACTAGAGAGGTGAATCGCCAGCTAAGCCTACGTGTCCTTAATCGAAATGAAGTAATCAGAGGTCATTGCGTGTCTATTGTCTATGTGAGGGCAAGAAACACAAAATGGCTGCCATGATCTAAGATGGATGCCATGGGTAGATCGGAAATGTGTTTGTAACAAGAGTACTCTTGCTTGTAGCATAGCGAAAACACCAGTATATGCAGAATGGATCATTTGCGGTTCGCTGATACCAAAATTATGTATTTACGACAATGTTGAAAACACGGGTTCAAATCGTCACGGAACCTCAGACCCTCCTTTTGCCCTTACATAGGCAATTACTCAGTCTATGTCAGAGTCTAGTTCTATGCTCATCAGGTCAGAGACATGCTGTTGTATCATCATCCTCTCTCGCGCCTTTTCTCCAAACGCAGGTGGTTTTCTGAAACAGGTTGCAGCACAGAGACTACACAAAGCGGGACCACATTGGATAATCAGGCAGCATGAGAATAGGAATACTAAGATGACACCAATGACCATCAGAACCTTCCATCCCCAGGCTGATATCAGAGTCCAAAACCACTCCATGAAGGACCAGTTTCCCTTGTCTACGTGTATAGAGTCGGAAATCTTGTGTAGCTTAGAGATCGCCTCATAGACAGTTGGAGCGTTATTGGGAATAAAAACACAGCAGCTCGATTGGATCATTCTGCATACCCCACCTCGATCTGCAAGTATCACGTCTAGAACCATACGGTTCTGCAACGTCATGAGTCGATCCGCCTGAAGCTCAGCTGTCAAGTTGCTAAGGGCACCAGTAGTTTCGGTAATAGTAGATTCAACTACCCGTGTTAGCTGACGTATGTTTCTACTATTGGCCATAGGCCCCCAGAACGGAAGGAAACCTTTGAAGAAGTCTCCAGCTTCCTGTCCAGCGGTATCTTCCTTGCTGAAAACACCTCTTGCTACTCTGGTCTTGTGATAGTCCGAAGAAGCAGTGTACGTTGGAGGCAACAGTCGAGCAATATAACATGAACCTGAAAAGTCAGCAGGCAACCATGTATACGCTCTGTCTTGACAGATGAAGTAGGTACCCCTAGCAGTAAGGAAGGCAGGGGAAGAGTTAGACGGAAACACGTAAGTCTCAACGCACTCACTCCTCCCTAGCTGAGCTCTGGGATTTCTCCCATTTCCTTGCAAACAGACCTGACTTCGGTGAGGCACGACCCAGATTGGAGTGGAGCTTTTTCGCTTGCTTTCTCCCAAACTAAGGCGATACTCTGTAGAGTTCCAACTCAAATATACTCGTAATTCATCTCTAGGGTAAGATGGAGTATTATTGACGTCCTTGATCATGTCAATAATTCCCTGGACTAAAGCTTTGTTGGCAGAGTTATATTTAGTGGAACGTGGTGGACGCGGAGGATAGGTTTCAAGGGCATAGGCAAAAATGGTCTGAAGGGCCTGAAATGATCCATTATAGCTAAAAGGCAAAACCAGGTAGGGAATGCCTTTATCCATAGTGTGGGGTATCAATCCACACACCCAGCAGTCTGTAGTGTTAACTACCAGTTGGTGTTGGTGCAAGAGCTGTACGAAAGTGTTGTTAATAAATTCTGAGCGTCGAGCTTGCTCATGTTCAGGAAATGAGTGAAAAGAGTGCATAGAAGAAACAGTAGAAGTAGCAGGATCAAGGGGAGGTATTGTAGTTACTGGCATAAAAATTCAATTCACACCAAAGACGATTCCACCCACCAATGTTATCAAAACAATTAAAAATGTAATAGCACATTGCATCAGAAAACATTTGCTATGAAGAATTCTGTAAAGTCTGTTTCTGCGAACATAAATCACATTTTCTCGTTGCAGCGCAGGAAGCTCCATCTTCTACAATCCGCCCGCGACCACTGATGATGTGTACGTAGATGAAAATGCCTCTATCAGCCCTGGGAGTTCCCAGAACTAACAGAAAGATCGACCTTGTGTCTGACCCTCGCAGATTCAACTAGGCACACAGCCACGACCCTACGGCTACCCAGACGGCAAGGCAATTTGAAAACAATAAATCAATAGCAAACTTCCTGGCTGAAGGCAAAGTGTCAAAATTTCAAATGTGTAAAATAGGCAGTTTCCTGCTTTATTTGTCCATATTGCGGGATCGTAAATTGTATCTCAGTTTTGCAGGAGCTGTTTGATCTGGAAACAGTGTATTATCAGCAGAGGTTGCAGGGTTCAAGTTCGCAGATGGCAAAGTTTCTTCTGATGCAGAGGGCAAGTGTTCAGGAGTCAAAGAAGTAGTTTCAGGAGGAGATCCAGAGTTCGATGTGTCAGTTATCAGTTCGGCATCGCTGAAAGGGATAAACCTGGGTGTTCGTTCAAACTCAGAGGCACCAATTCCCTTCTTTACCCAGTTATCATAAGGAAGTGGCAGGGGCACACGTTTGACGTGCGTTGTGTGTATCCAGTTCTTGCGGCCGGCCACACGAATAGCAGTTCTCGTCGCCAGCAGCACTTGATAGGGGCCGACAAATCTGGGTTGAAGATTCTTCGTCCTCGCAAAGTTGCGCACAACAACGTGGTCCCCTGGTTTCAGCTGATGACCTGGACTCTCCGGTGGCTTTGGCAATGCATCGAAAACCTGTTGGTGAATAAGACTCAATTTAGCAGTCAAGTCGTAAAGGTAATCAATCAACATTGGATATTCCAGAGAACAGAATTCTTTTGGCCTTGGCACTCCCCAAATGTTAGCGGTACGACCAAAAACTATCTCATAAGGACTAAGCCCTACTCTAGAATGTACAGTCGCTCTCGTGGATAACAAAGCCAAGGGTAGTGCGTCTGGCCAGGACAGACCCGTGGATGCCTGTATTTTAGCAAGTTTCAGCTTGAGGGTGCCATTGTAACCCTCAACTAAACCAGCAGACTGGGGATGGTTTGCACTGTGAAATTTTTGCTTGATCCCTAAACCGGCACACACACTCTGCATAACTTTCCCTACAAACTCACTTCCGTTATCTGACCATACAATCCGTGGCATTCCAAACCTAGGGAAGTATTCCTTGAGAAGGATTTTGGCAGTTGATAAGGCAGTGTTGTCCTTCAGTGGATATGCTTCGATCCATCTGGAGAAAGCACAAACTACCACCAGGACGTATTTTAGGTTGTTGCAACGATCCATGTGAATGAAGTCTAACTGAATCACTTCAAAGGGGCAAGAGGGAGGAGCGAAGTGACCAGCAGGCGTGGGGACTCCCTTGCCAGGATTATGCATCAGGCATACCATACAATTTTTCACCACTCTCTCTGCACATTTACTAATCCCATCATTCTTCCAGACTGGAGCCAACATCTTACAGATCCCTTTAGAACTAATATGCGCTGCTCCATGCGCCATTGTCACTACTGCAAGCACATACGCATCAGGCAACATCCAACGCTGTTGTTCTGACAAATCAATCCAACATCCACTTGAGTCCAATTTACCCGTACTCTCTTTCCATGCACGCTTTTCCTCCTCAGTCGCCTCTTTCTGAATTTCTTTCACACTTTCCACTGTGTCCTCACACATTCCAGACTCGGAAATCCATCTCGCAGACGTAGCAACATACATTCTACTCATCATATTTCTAGCTGTCTGTTTAGCGGTCTCGTCAGCAAAAGCATTCCCACGACCAACATCATCCGTGATTGCTTTATGAGCACTGCATTTCACAATCGCAACTTCAGTCGGCAAGGTTAGAGATTCCAACAAGTCATTAACTAGCTGACCATGTTGAATCTTAGTCCCATGGGACGTAATGAAACCTCTTTCTTTCCACAAACGGCCAAAACTATGGGCCACGCCAAATGCGTACTGACTATCTGTGAACACATTCACTCTCTTTCCCTTTGCTAAAACACACGCTCTCGTTAGAGCGATTAATTCTGCAGCTTGGGCAGAATTCTGACTCACTCTTGCAGTCTCCACAATCGTACTCAAAGTCGTTACTGCGTAAGCAGCAGTCACATCACCATTCTCCAATTTAAAGCATGATCCAACAACATACAACGTGCCATCTGGATCTGACAACGGAGTGTCTTTTAAATCAATTCGTCCTTTTGTCTCCTCCTCGGTTCTGAAACAGCAATCATGGGGTTCGGAATCACTCGACTCTTGATTAGTCGGCAACAATGTTGCTGGATTCAATACATTGCATCTTTTGATCTGTATATGACTTGCTAACAATGTCAGCTCGTAGCCAGATAATCTAGCACTGGTAAGGTGTTGCGTCTTGGTTCGGTTCATGAGTGTATCCACAGCATGAGGAACCATGACCACTAGCATGTTATTCATCACCAAACCAGCAGATTGTCGAATGGAAGCCGCAGCTGCCGCTGTAGCTCTCAAACAACTAGGCAACGCTCTAGCTACCGGATCTAATGTTGATGAAAAATACTCACAAGGGCGTTGTTTATCACCAAATCTCTGTGTCAGAACACTCAACGCTCAACCTTCTCTCTCGTGAACATAGAGCGTGAATGGCTTGCTGTAATCGGGTGTACCCAATACAGGAGCTGAACATAGTGCATTTCGTAACTCAGAAAAACTCTCCTGACATTCATCAGACCATGGCACCGGACTCGGAACATTTTTCCCAGTCAAAGCTACCAATGGTTTTGCCAAAAGAGAAAAATTTGGGATCCACTGCCTACAGTACGAGGTAATACCTAAAAGGGCACGTACTTCTCTCTGTGTGCGGGGAACACTCATCTGCGTAATTGCTTTTATTCTCTCTGGGGTCAACTTTCTTCCCTCCTTTGACAAGAGATGACCTAGGTAGGTCACTTCTTGGCAGCAGTATTGCATTTTCGAAGGTGACACCTTATGATTCAAATTAGACAAATGATGCAATAACAAAATTGTAGCTGCTTTGCAAGTTTCCTTGTCATCGGCAGCCACCAGAAGGTCATCTACATACTGCACTAGAGCAGAACCTGGAGGAAGTACAAAAGAATCTAACTGACTTTTTAATGCCTGACTGTAAATGGATGGACTCTCACAATAGCCTTGTGGAGCACGTTTAAACCTGAAGCTTCGACCTCCTAGAGAGAAGCCGAAAATATCTCTGCTTTCCTCGGCTATCGGAATGCTGAAAAAGGCATTCTTCAAGTCGATAACTGAAAACCATGTAGCTGTGGCAGGAATCAACGTTAACAATGCAGTAATGTCTGGAACCACAGGAAACTGCGGAACCACAATTTTATTAACCTCTCTGAGATCGATAACAAACCTATATACTGGAGGCTTTGAAGGATCGGTACGTTTCAAAATTGGTAATACAGGACTGTTACAGACATTTCCTCTAGTTTCTTCAACCACACCTTTCTTAATCAAATCTTGCACAATCAATAAAAGTGCACGTTCACCTTCACTAGAGATTCTGTATTGAGGAATTCGTGGAAATTTGACATTTGCTTTCAAAGTGACTACATATGGTGGTATTTCCAAAAGGCCTACATCGTTAGGACCAGTTGCCCAAAGAGTATCAGGGAGTGAACGCAGCTCTGGCGGGAGTGCATCCATTGACAAGTACATTGGAGAGGTGATTCGTTTACCCAACGTAAGCTGTACTCCTTCCGGAGAACAGTACAATGTCGCATATAGGCGTTTTAATAAGTCTAAACCAAGCAGATTTTCATTACAACCTGTCGTCAAAATCAGGGGTGCTTTCAATTGACACGGTCCAACAGAAATAGACAAAGGACCAGATACAGGGTTGTAAGCAGGGACGCCTGAAAAACCTACAGAAACATTTGTTAAGCCGGACAAAGGTGCGCCAGGGGGTTTCGCATGAATGATAGAACTTTTTGCGGCACCAGTATCCAACAGAAACGGTTCGACTGCACCTGATGTTGCTTCTGCGACATAAGGCCCACTCTGATCCACTGGAACTGATACTACTCCCTCTCTCTGTCCATGGCTGTCCTAGTACTCATTTTGTTGAAATCCCTCATCATTTTCACAATAGTCTTCAACATGATACTGTTGCGACCTATTCTGTTGAGCAGACTGTCCATTTCGCTGATCAAAGTGATTGGAAGGGCGATCGTTCGTTTGTGGAGGCATAGCACCTCGTCCTCGACCTCTAGAATTTTGCACAAAACCACCACGACCTCTTTGAGCTGCTGCAGCGTTATTTTGCGCTAAGACTGGACACTCATTCTTATAATGACCCTCTTTCTTACAATACGCACATTGATTCCACTGGTATTGCGGTCTCTGAGAACCATAATCTGTCCTTTGATATGACCCTTGCTGTGTATTGGTCTGATTCATGCGAGGCGGATATGCTTGTTGCAGAAGAACTTTAGTCTTTAAATCTTTCGTTTTCTTATCTGATTTCTCTTTCTCCTCTTTATCCCTATTTTCATAATACTGTGCGGTTGCAAGTATTTGCGCAGTTGTAGAGACAGCCCACGCACTCTCGGAATCTTTCAATTTATTGCAGAGCTCTGGTAGCAGATTGTGTACAAATTTATCGACAAACAATCTCTGTCCTCCTTCCGTGCTCATATCCTGACCACTGTGATCTACAAAAGTCTCTTCGAACCTCGTGAAAAAGTCGGAGACACTTTCGTCCTTCTTCTGCCTGCATGCGGACAACTTGTCCCAGTTAACGCGCAATGCTGGCATCAGAGTCTTCATTAAGTCGATTATCCTACCTGGAAGATTAGCAATTAGAGGTTCGGGTTTGGAACCACCTATTTGCTGACCATCTGCTGCAATGATAGCTACCCAATCACCACCTAGGGCAACGGGATGATTCTCTTTACGAATTTTAGCCCAAATTGGTTGCGGAACTACATTCCCAAATAACATGTCAATGTCCGCTAGATTCATCACACAAGCCTCAACTGTCTGCGCTAATTCCTTATAGTATCCGGCAGGATTCTTACGTGGATCTGGCAAGGCCTGTTTCACTGCTAACACTTCGGCTCGCTTCCACGGAATGTGTATCCACACTCTTTGGAATTGCGCCGGAGCGGCTGCAATACCAATGTTTGCATTAGCTTGCACAGCTTCGCGCCAAATTGGTGGAACCTCCCTCATTGGATATTGGCGATTCTGCTTCATACTACTCTTCTCTAACTCCCTTGGTGAACGGAGTGATGGATCATTCCTATAACTTAAAATTAGTTCCATCGCTTCTTTTATATTTTGACCAACTATCGTACCTGCGGCAAACTCTTTCTGAACATTAATCAATTCTTCTAAATTCGAGTCAGAGTCATCTTCTTCTAATTCCTCTCGTAAAAGAGAGCACATCTCGTCGAACACATATCGTTGTGTTGGTTCATTCCACTGCATAAATGTATCTAATACATCTCTAGTACTATATCTTCTACTCTTCGAAATCCATCTGAGAGCCGTGGAATCTAAGATTCCCCGTTCCTCAGTACTTGGGAGCTGACTACGTCTCTGTACAGAGTCAGAAGTAGGAGTCTTAATTAAAGTTTTATAGAAGGGAGACAGAATGTTAGAGACAGAATAAGTGATTCTTCGACGAACAGAAAGCGGAGTCATAATACTAGCAGATGTAGAGAACACAGTAGCAGTTGGAACAGATAGGACAGGAACAGTAGGAGTATCAAGTAAGGTAGCTTGTGAAACAGTAGGTGTAAGCGATACAGGTATAGGCAAAGAAGTCGGCAACCCAGGAAGAGGGGGTGCCGAAGGAACATTCACATTAACCACAGGAGGTACAGGAGCTTGATTCTGAGGGGCAGGAGCAGGAATACCAGGTTGTCCAGCAACCGGCAATTGAACATTCGGTACAGGCGGAGCCGTAGAACCCTGTGCATACGGTGGGGGTGACCGTAACAAGTAAGACAACAGAGGATCGTTTTCGGGGTCCTCTATTATCTTAGTTGTACTCGATGGCAAGGCAGGATAGCACTTGTCTATCGCTAAATTACGCTCTCTAGTAGCTACCTCTATTGCCTTCTCAGACTCGTTGACTTGCAGCTGCTTAGCAGCCTGTTCTAAAGTCAACTCTTGCTCTTTCTGTTCTTTCTTCAACCTTTTAATTTCTCTCTGTTTAGATTCTTTTCGCCAGTAACGGAAAGAATCAAACATTGCCGGCCGGGCTTTCTTCTTAAACAATTTCACTTCTAAATTGTCAAGGACTTCAGGTTCAAAACTACCATGCAGTGGCCAACTAAGGACACCGTCTTTTTCCGTATATCGGACCCACACCTCATTATAAGATATAGGACCCACACCGTGTTTACAATAAAGATCATATAGAGGAGTTCCAATCGGAGGAACCAGACATGAGTCCTCCAACCGGGAATCACTGTTGCAACCAAAACACGACAACATACAATTTTTCCGACTTACCATTTTGTAATCCGGAACACAGAACGAACAAAAACAAACAAAAATGTGCACTCGAACCAAGAACTTAGGCCTACGAAAAGCGAACCAATGTATCGATACCCAAACTAAACCAATAGATTATCGTAACCAGAACAACCAGTGATAATCTTACGAAACCAAACCAAACCAAGAACTAAAAGGATTTTAACAACCCTTACGAAGTAACCAACTAGCAACCACTAAATACTTAACTGAGGCACTGAAGACGTCACCAAGGAGAAACCCGTCACATCTCGCCGTACTAAGGACTGCACCTCGGGTCCAAGACAGGGCGACGGTCAAGGCAACGGACCACTGCAGCCGTCCTGAACGGGAACCCTCGTGGAAGAGAACGTCGGGCCACTTTTGCGATATGCCGGGATCGATGAAGTGGGGCGCCTCCCTCAGGAATCTTCACACGAAGCTTCTCGAACTCTTCAGGCTTTTGGACCGGTACCGAATGACGTCGCCCGACGTTGGGCGCCAAATGGAGTTCTGGACTTTTTGGTTCCGTCCAGAGGTGTCAGGGATAACACCCGAAGACCCCGGAGTTCTACCTGTCTCGGTGCACAAATAAACAGAAACACGGGCTTCTCGATGGTGGCGTCAAAGACCAAAGGTTTATTACTGCAGGGACACAGAAGTCACAGAAACTACACACGGGCAGTATCTAGGAGCCTGTTCGATTTGTACAAGAAGGGTTGCTCCTTATATACGAAATATTAGCCTTCAGGCGAATTTCTTCACAATGTTAATACATTCCCAAACCTTTGTGTCCTAAACAATAAATATTTGGCGTTGCACAGGAATCGTCGATAATATCTGATGTCAAACATTACGAAGAGGGGTTCCCACTATTCCATCACAATTCCATGTCAACATTTCATTCAAGAGCCGGACCGCCTCATCGTAAATTTCGTTACCTCCCCCTAATAAAGGCCCAGAAGGAAAGGAGCAGAGCCAGGTGCAGAAGATAGAAAAGCAGGATAAGAGATGTTTGTGGGTCGTAAATGGGCAAGGCTACCAGCTTCGGCCGCCAAATCATGATCAGGCCAACGAACACGAGAACCAGTATAGCAGGACTGGCCTCAGGCAGAGGAGGTAGCCTTTGTCGAGTCATGCAGCCACGGCATGTTCTGTTCTAAGGTGCACGTGTCACTAGAGAGGTGAATCGCCGGCTAAGCCTACGTGTCCTTAATCGAAATGAAGTGATCAGAGGTCATTGCGTGTCTATTGTCTATGTGAGGGCAAGAAACACAAAATGGCTGCCATGATCTAAGATGGATGCCATGGGTAGATCGGAAATGTGTTTGTAACAAGAGTACTCTTGCTTGTAGCATAGCGAAAACACCAGTATATGCTAAATGGATCATTTGCGGTTATCTGATACCAAAATTATGTATTTACGACAATGTTGAAAACACGGGTTCAAATCGTCACGGAACCTCAAGTTGTCAGAAACTAATCCCTTCTTGTATATTCGAGAATGTTTCTAGTGACCTCTGAGCTAGCTGGCACTCACAATTAAGTTTAGTCAATCATCAATCAATCATTTGTAAAGCGTGCTACATACCCGTGAGGGTCTCAAGGCACTGGGGGGGGGGGCCGGCGGAGGGGGGCTGCAACTGATCGAAAAGCCAGGTCTTGAGAAGACTTCTCAAGGCCAGCAGGTCCTGGGTCTGTCGTAGGCTTGTAGGGAGAGTGTTCTAGGTCTTGGCGGCGAGGTAGAGAAGGATCTGCCACCGGCGGTGGCTTTCCGGATGCGTTGGACTGTGGCGAGGGCGAGGTTGGCAGAGCAGAGGCTGCGGGTGGGGGTGTAGAATTTGAGTCGGTCGTTGAGGTATGCTGGTCCGGCATTGTGTAGGGCTTTGTGTGCGTGGATGAGGATTTTGAAGGGGATCCTGTTGTTGACGGGGAGCCAATGTAGGCCTCTCAGGTGTGGTGTGATGTGGCTGCGTCGGGGGATATCGAGGATCAGTCGTGCTGAGGCGTTCTGGATGCGTTGCAGCTGGCTCAGGAGCTGCGTTGTTGTTCCTGCATAGAGGGAGTTCCCGTAGTCCAGTCTGCTGGTGACAAGGGCCTGGGTGACTGTTTTTCTCGTTTTGGAGAGGATCCATTTGAAGATCCTGGGGAGCATTCAGAGGGTGTTGAAGCAGGAAGCGGAGCTGGTGTTGACCTGCTTGGTCATGGAGAGGGCGGAGTCGAGGATGATACCCAGGTTGCCAGCGTGGTTGGTGGGTTCTGGGGCTGTTCCTAACGATGTTGGCCACCAGGAGTAGTCCCAGGCTGAGGAGGTGGGGCCGAGGATGAGGACCTCCGTCTTTTCAGAATTCAGCTTCAGCCTGCTGTCCTTCATCCATTCGGCGACACTCCTTCATTCCTCTGTGGAGGTTGGCATTGGCGGTGTGGGGGTCTTCGGTGAGGGATATGATCAGCTGGGTGTTCTCTGCGATAGGAGATGATGTTGAGGCTATGTTGTTGTGCGACGTGGGCGAGTGGTCCCATATAGATATTGACCAGCGTCGGGCTGAGGGACGATCCCTTTGGAACGCCACAGATGATCTCGGTGGTCTTGGAGCGGAAGGGTGGGAGGCGGACGCTCTCGGTTCTGCCGGAGAGGAAGGATATTGTCCAGGCCAGGGCCTTCCCTTGGATTCCGGCATCATGGAGGCGTGCTGTTAGGGTGCAGTGGCAGACCGTGTCCAAGGCTGCTGATAGGTCCAGAAGGATGAGGGCGGCTGTTTCTCCTTTGTCCATAGGGATCCTGATGTCGTCGGTGGCGGCGATGAGGGCGGTCTTGGTGCTGTGGTTGCTGCGGAAGCCGGACTGGGATGGGTCCAGGATGTTGTTGTCTTCGAGGTAACGGGTCAGCTGTCTGTTGACAATCTTCTCCGTGACTTTCGCCGGGAAGGGGAGCAGGGGGATGGGCCGGAGGTTTTCAAGGTCGTTGGGGCCGCCTTCCGTTTCTTCAGTAGGGTGTTGATCTCCGCATGCTTCCAGCTCTCTGGGAAGGTTGCTGTCTCAAAGGAGATGTTGATTGTTTTCCAGAGATGGGGTGCGATGGTTGAAAATGTGGTGAGGGCATGGGTCAGATGGAGATCCGGAGTGGATGGAGGTCATGGTCTTGATGGTGTCTTCGTTGCTGACATTGGACCAAACGATCAGGCGACTGGTGCGGGTGTTCGTTGCAGGGGTGGTGGTCTCGGCGGTGGATGTGGGGGTGGCGGAGTCGAAGCTGTCGTGGATGTCGGTGATCTTGCGGTGAAAGAAGGTGGCCAGGGAGTCGCACAGGTCTTGTGATGGTGGAATGTCGTTGGTGTGGGGGCTGGGGTTGGAGATTTCTTTCACGATGTTGAAGAGCTCTTTGCTGTTGTGTGCGTTGCTGTCTAGGCGGTCCTTGAAGGTGGTCCTCTTGGCGGTCCTGATGAGTTGGTGGTGTCTGCGAGTGGCGTTCTTGTGGGCGGTGTGACTGTCTGGTGTTCGGTCGCAGAGCCAGCTCTTCTCCAGCTTCTGACAGGTGTGCTTGGAGGCCCGGAGGTCTTCGGTGAACCATGCAGCTTTCTTATTGGTGTGATTGGTGGCGGAGGTCTTGAGTGGGGTGGGGGTGTTGGCGCACTCGTTGATCCACTGTTTGAGGTTGATGGCAGCGGTGTCGGGGTTGGTGGGGTTGGTGGGTAATCCTAGGGCGAGGGTGGTGGTCAGGTGCTCCTCGGTGACCTTGCCCCAGCAGCGGCGGGGCATCTGTTGAGTGCAGTGCAGTGTGGTGGAATTCCTGAAGGTGAAGTGGACGCATCTGTGGTCTGTCCAGTGGTGTTCGGTGGTGTGGTTGAAGGAGACGTGGATACTTGCGGAGAAGATGGGGTCCAGTGCGTGTCCAGCGACGTGGGTGGGTGTCGTCACGAGTTGTTTGAGTCCGAGGTTGGTGAGGTTGTCAATCAGGGCGGTGGAGTTGGCGTCATTGTTGTTCTCGAGGTGGAAGTTCAGGTCCCCGAGGAGGATGTAGTCCGTGGAGGCAAGGGCGTGCGTGCTGATGAGGTCCGCGATGGAGTCGCTGAACTGTGGTCAGGTCCGGGTGGTCTGTAGACGAGTGTTCCTCTAAGTGTGGTGTTGGGGTCGGTGTGGATCTGGAAGTGCATGTGCTTGGCGGTGGTGAGGGTGTTGTTGGTGTTGGTTGTGACTCTGAGTGTGTCCTTGTGGATGATGGCGATTCCTCCTCCCACTCCATTGGCGCGATCTCTGCGGGTTATCTTATAGCCTTCTGGGATGGCTATGGCGATGTCTGGTGCCGAGGTGGTGTTCAGCCAGGTCTCCGTCAGGAAGGCGACGTTGGGGGGGTTGAGTCTAGGAGGTCCCAGAGTTCGATGGCGTGCTTGCGGGCGGAGCGGGTGTTGAGGAGCATGCATCAGAGGTAGTTGGGTTCCTTTGCTGATGGTTTGGTGGGCCGGGTGCTGGTGAGGCTGCAGTTCCGGCAGGTGAAGGTCCCTTGGGTGCGTTTCGGGGTGGCCCGGTAGCAGGCGTGATCTCGTCTGGGGCTGAGTGTGTGGTGGGTGCTGGGGTCGTACTGCAGTCTGGTGTTGTGGCAACTTCAGGGTCCAGGGGTGCTGGCGTTGGGTGCAGTCCAGGCGCGGACGGGCACAGACGGGCTTGCCTTTGGCACGCCAGCTGCGGGCGTCCACTGCATGGCCTCCATATGAGGGGCTGGGGGAGGGAGGAGCAGCTAGGAGGCAGCAGTGGGGCGGCCAATGCGATAACAGGGGGCGGGGATGCAGCAGCGGGAAGCGAGTGACAGAGAAGGCAGAGGGGGCAGGGGGGAGAGGGCACAAAGGGCACAAGGGAAATCGGCATTAACAACAGTGCAACAAGTGGACAAGTAAACAAGTGGCACCAGGAACAAAAAAGGCGGAGGGAGCACAGGAAATAAATCAGGCACAGGCAATCCAAGGCCGATCTCGGTGGGAGAGGCGGTCCAGTCGCGGCAGGCAGCAGCAGCGGAGTAGCGTCACAGGAGGACCGTGTGGTGGTTGGGGGGTGACCTACCTGGTGACAGGTTCAAGGGCCGCTCTCTTCACCACCGCGCAGCCTCCAAATGAGGGGCTGTGGGAGTGAATAGCAGCTGGGAGGCAGGAGTGGGGCAGCCAATGAGATAACAGGGGGCGGGGCCGCAGCGGACGCAGCGGCGGGAAGCCGGTGACACAGAAGGCAGAGGGGGCAAGGGGGAGAGGGCACAAAGGGCACAAGGGAAATCGGCAATAACAACAGTGCAACAAGTGGACAAGTAAACACGTGGCAACTGGAACAAAAAAGGCGGAGGGAGCACAGGAATAAAACAGGCAATGCAAGGCCGAACTCAGTGGGAGAGGCGATCAGGTCACGGCAGGTAGCAGCGGCGGAGTAGCGTCTGTCAGGAAATTCACAGTGGCCACACTATGCAATCTGAATTCACCTAGTACCCAAAAGAAAAGAATTAGAGTTCTCATCAAGCCTATCCTGATCAATCACTGGTACAATATAGATTAGATCATTGACAGTTATAAGATGGCTGCCGCAGTGCCAGGGAATTCTCTAACATCTGAAACCCTCGAGTAGTCTAGTATTCAAGGGTAGTGCGCGCGGATTCTGGGGTGCACTTCAATTGAACTTTGTTCGAAGCAGCATTCCGTTACCATTTCTCCGCAAATTACCATTGCCTGAGAGAACGGTTTCCCAAGTATCTTGAAGAAAGTTGGAGTTCGGAGTGAAATCACTTAACGGCGAGTATTTGCTCTGTTTTCAGAGTAAATAGGAATTCTTCAGTATGCATCGAGTTAACTTTGTGTGTAACGAGGTTGCGCTTACCGTGAAGGTGGTGAGAACGGAGAGGTTTCCTAGTCCTCTCACTTCAACAATCCAGAGAGAACCTTCTGAGAGTCAGAGAATCTTCATTCTGTGAGAATCCTAAGAGAGTTCGAGTGAAGGTTCATTCACCATCTCCCATTATCAAGTAAGACTATTCCTGGATATCAAGCAATGTGAAAGTCTAGCTAGTATTCTCCAGCAAATACTACGGCCCCTCCTTTGCGCTTTCCCTAACACTTACCTTCCTGTCTTCCCTTCCTCTTATCCTTTTTGCGCGCTTCTTGTGAGGACCACAAGGCACAGACAAGAGACTAAAAATATTAGAGACTTCAACCGCTTTGACTGAATACATTCAATGAACACTCCTGATTGAGACCACCTAAGGCATGTGCTAAGGTGCCTTTGAACGATTCTCAAAAAGAATTGTTACAAGAATTGTATAGAATTTCAACTATCAAATTTACTTTGGAATAGACGGTATCTTAGAAAGTGAGAACAGAAATATACATTGATATTTCATGAATGTTTAAGAGCGAGTAATACCAATGTAATTTATTTTACAGCAGACTTCAGCTATTCCAATAGAACACTAGTTATATCTCAAATACATAGAAGAGAGGCAATACTCTAATAGTTGCTGGTAGGATGGGTTTAAGCTCCAGTACTTAATAGGAATTCAGTAAAGTATTGTAGTGGAATTTATGTTTTGCCCTTTTGTGTATTAGGCACCCCTGAGCAGAGGAACCTCAACATAGAAGATTCCTGGAAGCATCTAAAGGGTGAAGGCAATTTACGGAGTGTCTCTTCTCTTCTCTTCCCATTCCCCTTTCCCCCCTATTGGTGACATTGCTCAGTTAGAAGAGCAGCATTACCGGTTGGCGGGCATATAGACCAGTGGCTGATCTGCTTCTGTGAAGATAACTGGGTCCTAATAGCGTCACAGGAGGACCGTGTGGCGTTGGGGGGGCGACCTACCTGGTGACAGGGTCAAGGGTCGCTCCCTTCACCACGGCGCAGCCTCCATATGAGGGGCTGTGGGAGGGAGGAGCAGCTGGGAGGGTGGAGTGGGGTGGCCAATTGGATAACAGGGGGCGGGACAGCAGGGGACGCAGCGGCGGGAAGCGGGTGACACAGAAGGCAGAGGGGGCAGGGGGGAGAGGGCACAAAGGGCACAAGGGAAATCGGCAATAACAACAGTGCAACAAGTGGACAAGTAAACAATTGGCAACTTGAACAAAAAAGGCAGAAGGAGCACAGGAATAAAACAGGCACAGGCAATGCAACGCCGACCTCAGTGGGAGAGACGGTCAGGTCACGACAGGTAGCAGCAGCGGAGTAGCGTCACAGAAGGACCATGTGGCGGTTTGGGGGGTGACCTACCTGGTGAGACCTCAGTCCTACATCACATCTATAATATATAGTATTCCAATGCGCAAAGCCTATTGGGAATATAAGAACTACGCTACATGGTGCCCAACGTAGGGCAAGGTGATAATTTAACACCAGATACTAGAGTAACTCAGTCGTGCTTTTCACACAGACCCCTTTTTCCCGTAAAATACTCCAATAGACATCTGGAGTGGGTTAGAGGGAAAATCTCCGCCAAAACTGAGAAGGACGAAAATCCAATGTATTCGTTTTTGGTTTGTTCAACGTTGAAGGATACAGTGTTACAAAATTATTGTGCACCTCATCTTTGTTTCCTTAAACTTGTTCTGCAAACTTTCAGTAAACAAAATAATGAGTAGCAACGAGGAATTGGATAGAGCTACAGCAGCAGCTCAAGACGTTTTAGACAACACAAGTCTCCAACAAAGTGACCCGGGTGCTATAATCATCCTGGCAAATGTAAGAAAAACCATAACTATAAAACTTATAGAAAATGGCCTATCGCCCAGAGGTGGTAAAGTTATATTCATTATAGAGGCACATGAATATCGGCAGACAGAGGTATTCTATTGATGGATTCAGTAACACATGAGTTCCACTACTACAAAGTAGAGGAACCTCCAGCGGAATACGTTCCATACGAGGACTTTGAAATTCCACCAACTTACCAAGAGCATCAGCTCTGGTTTAAAGCCGCCCTACAACATCATAATCACATAACCAGGCTCGGTCCACTTGGTAGACTAAGAGCAACATGGCCGTTACTAGCCAGCTATACACCACATCCTGACATTAAAAACATGACAGGTCCAGAACTATTAGCCCAGCTGAAACAGTTAATTACAATACATAGACAGTTGGTTCAATATGTGATGCAGACTTTAACAGTCCAACCTGTTATAAGGATTCCACAGCACACCCCTCATCAGGGGAACTCACACAAAATTACACCACAGACTATACAAACAGTCATTGGTAAATTACCCGCAAAATGGGAACAAATTCCATTCTGATTAGCTCAAAAAATTACTCAAATAGAGGCAGTATTTCCCGATAGTACACCTCACGAGAAACACAGGATTCTGACAATCTGTTTACCAATGGGGATTGCACCACACGTAGAGGACTGCGACACTTGGGGTACAGTCTTTGCTTCAATCTACACAAAAACACATGGTGTTCCGTCTATGACGGTAATACCAGATGTTCTAAGACAGATTCAAAATGAAAACAGACCAGAACCAGCCTTGAATCTTGGTATGAAATTACTGAAAGATTTCAAATAGGTCTCAGCTATACTATTAGCCAACATTAAAGGTGAAGCAGCATCCGTGGCGATCCGCCAGAAATGAAAAGAAACAGATATTACTGAGCAACCATATGAGCGGATCACTGAAACAATATCGATGTAAAGAATATCGAGTTACTAAAATATCAAGGTAAAAATATAGATTACAAAAATATTAACCTCCTAGCTCCAAACAGGTAAGTACAAAAATATCGAATCAAAAATATCGATGTAAAATATATAGTTAGTAAAAATATTGAATTTTTTAAAATGCTTTAAAATAATTATTAATTAATGAAATCATAAATATAATTAACTTAAACATACTTAAACTACTTAAATAACATGAAAATTAATAAATAATTATTGTAAGTAAAAAGAAAATATTTACAAATTATTTTGTTAGTACATATATTTATATAAACGTACTATTAGTAAAATATGTACAATATTTTTACCGTAGGATAGCGGAAAGTGTAAAATCTACTATAATCACTCCATTAAGTCCAACAGTAGAGAAAGCGTTGGATAGCGTAGGGGTAAAAATTACTATTCTAACTCCAGGGAGTGCAACAGTAGGCAAAGCGTTGGATAGCGTAGGGGTAAAAATTACTATTCCCACTCCAGAAAGTGCAACAGTAGGGAAAGTGTTGGATAGCGGGAAGGTTAAAATTACCATTACCACTCCAGAAAGTGCAACAATAGGGAAATCGTTGGATAGCGTAGGGGTAAAAATTACTATTCCCACTCCAGTGAGTGCGACAGTAGAGAAAGCGTTGGATAGCAAGGAGGTAAAAATTACTATTCCCACTCCAAAGAGTGCAACAGTAAGGAAAGTGTTGGATAGCGAGAGGGTTAAATTACTATTACCACTCCAGAGAGTGCAACAGTAGGGAAAGCGTTGGATAGCGTAGGGGTAAAAATTACTATTCCCACTCCAGTGAGTGCAACAGTAGGGAAAGCATTGGATAGCGGGAGAGTTAAAATTACTATTCCCACTCCAGAAAGTGCAACAGTAGGGAAAGCGTTGGATAGCGTAGGGGTAAAAATTACTATTCCCACTCCAAAGAGTGCAACAGTAGGGAAAGCATTGGATAGCGGGAGGGTTAAAATTACTATTCCCACTCCAGAGAATGCAACAGTAGGGAAAGCGTTGGATGGCGTAGGGGTAAAAATTACTATTCCCACTCCAGATAATACAACAGTAGGGAAAGTGCTGGATAGCGTAGGGTTAAAAATGACTATTCCCACTCCAGAAAGTGCAACAGGAGGTAAAGCGTTGGATAGTGTAAGGGTAAAAATGACTATTCCCACTGCAAAGAGTTCAACAGTAGAGAAAGCATTGGATAGCGTAGGGGTAAAAATGTCTATTCCAACTCCAAAGAGTGCAACAGTAGAAAAAGCATTGGATAGCGTAGGGGTAAAAATTACTATTCCCACTCCAGAAAGTGCAACAGTAGGGAAAGTGTTGGATAGCGGGAGGGTTAAAATTACTATTACCACTCCAGAGGGTACAACAGCAGGGAAAGCGTTGGATAGACAAGGGGTACATATTACTAATCCCACTCCAGTGAGTGCAACAATAGGAAAAGTGCTGGATAGCGTAGGGGTAAAAATTACTATTCCCACTCCAAAGAGTGCAACAGTAGGGAAAGCATTGGATAGTGGGAGGGTTAAAATTACTATTCCCACTCCAGAAAGTGCAACAGGAGGGAAAGCGTTGGATGACGTAGGGGTAAAAATTACTATTCCCACTCCAGAGAGTACAACCGTAGGGAAAGCTTTGGATAGCGTAGGGGTAAAAATTACTATTCCCACTCCAGAAAGTGCAACAGGAGGGAAAGCGTTGGATATTGTAGGGGTAAAATTTACTATTCCCACTCAAACGAGTGCAACAGTAGAGAAAGTAAATACTTCATATATGAATAAAAATAAAATAAATATTAACAGCAAATACAAATTAATTAAAAGTAATAAAATGTTTTATATAATAAAATAATTAATCAAAATACCTACTAATCATTACCTATTAATACAAAAAATATTTATAAATTAACAATTAATTAATTAACAATTAAATATGTATTAAAAATTACAACAAAACAAAACCAATAAATAAATAACAATATGTATTTATTCACAATTAAGTTACTTCACACGCTATTCTCCTATAAACCCACAACACGCTACAGAAAATACATTAATAAAATTACCATAATTATCAATTCATCAATTAATCAAATCAAATAACAATTAAATGTTAATTGATTACCAAATAATTATCAATTAACTATTAATTCTAAATAAATACAAATAAATAAATTAACATATTTAATTATTTATAATGAAATTACTTCCCACCCTATTCCCCTATAAACCCACAACCTGCTACAGTAAATACATTAATAAAATTAACATAATTAACAACTAATCAATTAATTAAATTAATTAACAATTAAATGTTAATTAGTACCAATTCATTATCAATGAACAATTAATTCTAAATAAATACAAATAAATAAATTAACATATTTAATTATTTATAATTAAATTACTTCCCACCCTATTCCCCTACAAACCCACAACCCGCTACAGAAAATACATTAATAAAATTAACATAATTATCATTTAATCAATTAATTAAATAAATTACCATTTAAATGTTAATTAATTACCAATTGATTATCAATTAACTATTAATTCTAAATAAATTCAAATAAATAAATTAACATATTTAATTATTTATAATTAAATTACTTCCCACCCTATTTCCCTATAAACCCACAACCTGCTACAGAAAATACATTAATAACATTAACATAATTATCAATTAATCAATTAATTAAAATAATTATCAATTATATTTTGATTAATTACCAATTAATTATCAATTAACAATTAATTCTAAATAAATACCAATAAATAAATTAACATATTTAATTAATTATAATTAAATTTCTTCCCACCCTATTCCCCTATAAACCCACAACCCTCTGCAAAATAATATTACGCAAAAAAATACTATAAAATGAATTAATTATATAATAAATTATAAAATAAATATACACTTTTCACACATATACTAACATAAAAAATATTTTAAAAATTTAATATTAACTTACCTCAAATTCGATATTTTTGCCGTCTATATTCTGTCATTCTATATTTTTGTTGTATATATTCTGTCATTCTTTATTTTTGTTGTCTATATTCTGTCATTCTATATTTTTGTTGTCTATATTCTGTCCATTCAATATTTTGTCCATTCTATATTTTTTAATTTGATATTTATGCTATTCTATTCGATATTTTTGTAGTCTATATTCTGTCCATTCGATATTGTGTCCATTCTATAGTTTTTTACTCGATATTAATGTAACTCGATATTAAAAACTCGATATTTTGACTGTATACCCATATGAGCTTGCCAGAAATATTGAAAAATCCTATGAAGAACTAGGATGACATAGTTTGGGTGGGAAAGCAGTAAAACCCCAACTAACTGAAAACCCTGAAAAAGTTTTTATAAAAAGTACTCTCACTATTCCTAAAAAGAAGTGGGAAAACACTAAACAAACACTTCCTGAAGTCCAGACGGGAGCCCTCTGAAAACAGGTATAACCTCAGGAATAGGGAAAATTGGAGAAAATCTGATTGATATCAAGATACTGATACTCGTTTCTCTTGTACCTTTCAGACTTCCTCACAGAAATCAGAAAGAAGAGGACGATCAGAACACAAGGAAGAATGCGTGAAGTCCAAAGACGACCAGCACGTTCCAAAAAATAAGAAAACTCAATTCACCAAAAAGAAGGTAGCAATTGTAAAGATCAGACATGCTGAGGATCTTGAGGACACAACTCAAGAACAGGGAGTGGGCCCAGACAATGCTAGACAGCGCAGCAGAAGTCACCATAGCTCGCCAGATCCTGAAGGATCATCTGGAGACAGTGGACTTGAATGAATGCATTCAAGTTGAAACTGCCGATACCAGGGTTAGTGTATCCCATAAATTATAGGAAGTAACACTCCGGATGGAGGGGGACATAACTAGAAAAATAAAAGCACTATTTTGGGAGAAGCTATCTAAGGGTTATGAAATTCTTCTAGCTGAACAAGACTGGCCACCTGAATTTGTCAGGAGTGCCCACATGGCAAAGAGATAATTATGCCAGCCTTCTCAAATCACATTCCAATTCATAAAAAATACACATATGCCAGAAAATGGGCAGTAGCTCAGGCTCCAGCATTATAGAAAAATCACATAGAATGGGATAAGGACACTCCTCATCATAAAATCCAGTTAAAAAATCAACCTACTACACAGAGGCAGTATCCAGTTAAGCAAGAAGCTAAAAAACAGGTCAGGGAGATCTTAGATCAACTTGAATACCAAGGGGTTGATTGAAACATGCACCTCATCTATGAACAATCCTTTGTTTCCTGTCTCCAAACCAGACAATTCATATTGTCTAGTTTTCGACTACAGACATTTAAACTCTTGTTGCAAAACTTTTGCAGTACAAAATGCACACAGTGCAGCACTGATGAATAACATTGTGCAGAAAAAATACAAAACGACACTAGATATTTCAAATGGTTTCTTCTGTCAAAACATTGCACCAGAAAGCAGATACTTGACCGCTTTCTCAATTATGGGGACACAGCAATAATTTTGCCGTCTCCCCCAGGGATTCAAGAATAGTCCAGGGTTATTTTCAGCCAGAGTAACAGAGTTACTACAGACGTTGGATGATGAGGCATTATCTTATGTCGATGACATCTGTCTCACGGACGATGATTTGGAAGTACAATTGAAAAGAGTAAACACCATAATACTTGGGTTTGCTTCTGAAGGGTACAAATTTATTTTTAAGAAAACACGAATTGCCCACCTCCACGTCCTATTCTTAGGATACGAATTATCAAGTGAAGGCAAAAGCCTGGAAACAAACTTTGGAGAGAAATGTGCGCTGTTCCAACCTCCAAAAACGCTGAAAAACTTACAGTCAATTCTAGGTTTCCTGAATTTTGGAAGAACTTATGTTCTGAATTACGCAGAATGGGTTAAACCTCTCTACAAACTAATCAAACCTGATTTCCAACCAACTAATTGCACTCAAATATACACGACATGTTAGCAAAAGCACTGTTACAGACATGCGACAATGCGCGCAACCTTGTGATCCGAATCATCCCAGGGAGATGCGGATTCACATACCTAACTTTTAATGAAGGTGGAGAGGTACCAATAGCTTATAAATCACACTTGTACACACAAGCTGAAATGAAATTCACTTCTACAGAAAAGATTCTGACAGCGGTTCAAACTGCAGTAGCAAAAGAGAGAGCTCTCGCGCAGGGTAAACGCATAATGATTGTTACACCTGTACCTGCCCTAGAGGCAGTGACGAAAGCGAGCATTCCAAATGCTAAGGCTTTACATCCGAGATGGATACAATGGGTTAATTCTCTTGCTGCAACAGACGTTGAATACATTTTTGACCCCTACTTGAAAACACAAGAATTTCTACAATACGAACACGAATGTCTGCCGACCGAGATTCTGCCTCTAGAACATTACAGATGTATAAACTATACAGACGGATTAGCACAGCCCACAATTGGGGGAAAACAAGCTTATAGTGCTGCGTGCGCGATTGTTAAAGGTCAATGGCGCGAAGGAAAATTTAGAGCAATGGTCACTAGAACTCAATCACTCGGAGACTTACAGCTCAGCGAGCTGAACTACAGGCTTTCAAGATGGCGCTTGAAAATACCGATCGCGAATTACCCAAACTCATTGTGTGCGATTCGTATTTTTGCATTCAATCTTACAACGAACACTTGCAGAGCTGGGTTGAAAATGGTTTCAAAAACGCAAAAGGTGTCACAATTAAGCATAAAATGCTTTGGGAACAAGTAGTTCTATCACAGAAAGAACTACAAAAGGCTCACATGATTCATACACTGAGTAATCAGCGTGATGGCGTTCAGGTTTCATGGAATTCATTGGCTGATGAAGCCGCAAAGGCAGTTGTGCAAACGGCTTCCGTAGCTACAATCGCTAATTCAAAAACAGAAATAGACGGTGAAACATAGCTAGCAGTCAAAGCCTCAATGAAAGGTAGCTACGCAGCATTACCTCTAAACTATCCACTCACGTATACATACATAATTGATGCAAACTCTGTTCCTTTTGCTCGAATCCCTGGAGTGGGGGACAGAGTGATTCCAAACAGGAACTGGAGAGGTGCTTTGGTTCATGAAGCACATATGGGAGAGGGTCTGACACATCAAGGGATCTTAAAATCTCTAATAGAATCAGAAGAGAAGTACTGGTGGCCAGGAATGAGCGTCCAAGTTTACAAATTCGGAATTAACAGTGATACCTGTTACAGAGATCATAGCTTTGAAAGCCACCAGGTACCTGACTACAGTGTAGCCAGCCCAGTAGAGACACCACTGTTAGACAGCATTAAACTTTCTACACGCAGACGTCACCATGGACGGATGAGGTACGACAACTATTAGGACATATTCATTTGGATGTGGCCTCAGCGCTCGGCTGATGCCCGAACTGTTATAAAAGATTAGCGAGTCTTTATCGGCACATACGCAATCAGCATGCTACATTCTGAACAGGGTCCTGCGTTTAGCTCTTGAGCCTACAACGAGGTCATGGCCAGCTTGGGTGTTGCATTGCGGTACTCAAGTCCATTCCATCCTGAGGGAAATGCAGTAGTGGAAAGAAAAAAATGTGACATAAAGCAATCTCTAACAGCTAGGGTATTAGGTTCGGGTGAAGGGTGGGTCAAACATCTAACAAGTGTCCAACGTAGTCTTAATAATCTGCCAAGAAATTCTCTGGGTGGAATCACACCATATGAACTACTTTTTGGTACTATAATGATCATACAGGATCTTGATCGTCAAACTTCAGTGGTGGAACAAAAACCCTCTGATATCAAAGACCGTTTGGCTGTTTTACAGGACTTAAATGAAACATGAAGAAGTCTGAGCAACACAACACAAAAGCCAATGGCCACTGAAGAGAAACCACCTGTCATAGCAAGGCCTGTCTGTATTCCAAAGATTGAGGATCTAGTCAGAGAAAAAGATCGAGGATAAGAAGGAATTTGGACATTCTTACAGAAAACCAGTACCTGTGCTAGCAATCCACAGATCAAGATCAGTGTTACTGCCGCCCCTTGCTGGAAGAAAGGAGAACAGGTCCGTATCCATCGACCATGTGGCCGATAATAAATAGTAGGCCCAGTGGACTCCCAAGATGTAGCAGACAGCCAAATCTCGTAACAATCCAAGAGGTTCAAACTGAAAAACTTATCAACTTTGATAAGCCTGCAGTGAGAAAAGAATTCTATGCAACAAATCCATGGAACTTCTACCTCTTGAGACCCAAATAACAGTTCGTCAAGAAACTCCGGTCTACAATGATTAGCCTCTGACTATACTAATATGACAAAGGAAGAAACAGCTCCAGCGATTCTGACAGAACTGCCTCTGGCTATTTCATCAACGTTGATACATTTTCTGAGGATCCCAGTGAACCTGAAACTACGCCAGCAAATAAAATTTTCAAAGAAAAAATAACAGAACTCTGTCATCACTTGAAAATACATATCTGGTTACACCATGGGTTTAATCTTGGATTGTGTTAGGTGTACTTTTTCTCCTACTTTGGCTCATTCTTGTTTTTTGTTTAGGACAGATGATAGATGGAAAATACAGTACAACGGACACAGCAAGTAAGAACATCAACTTGCTCCTGAAACCTCACAAATCATCTCATCATGAGCGAAGAGACCTGTCATCAGTGAACATCACAGCCGTTCCTATACCTGGTGGTATAGCATGGGATACAACTGATTATGACATTCATGGCCCGGTGGAACTATTGAAGATTCCACACCAATTTAAGGTTTCTTTGAATGACTTTGTCTCACCCAGCACATTTTCTGATGATTGGGACTTTGAAACTGCTAATAACATGATGACAGATTTAGAAATGTCAGCTAAATTCACAGAACATGAATATTTAGAAGGTTCATCAGATTATGAACAAAAGTATTGTTTTTATCATATGGTCACCATTATTTGCACAAATCTGCAAACCTTAGAAATGTTTTCACTTACAATCAACGGGAACATTGTCCAACGCCACCAAAGGGTAGCTCAAAAACATTTTATGAAAAGTTTCCTTACTTCTCAGGTTTTATTATCACAAATGCAGAAATGTTTCATTTAAAAAATATGAGTAAGACAGGAATGAAAAACATGTTGACCAATACTTAACAAATTTATTCTGCGAACTTTTATGCTCAGCTGTCTACATTAGGTTTTAACTTTTGGAAAGACAACATTGAGACAAAAACTGTCTGGAGCACAAAAGACTGGCAGGTGCAAGGTTTAGAAGCCTTATTCAGAGCCTGCATTATCCCAGAACAAATAATGTTTTTAAATGACACTGTTCAGCAAACATCTTGTCTTGGCTTGGCTGAGATAAAAGATTTAAACAACCGTCCATACCTAAGCCCACGCCTGACAGTAATAACACTGCAGATGAGGAGGTAGACGTAAAACAGATTTTACAACAGAACAGAATTAATCCTGATTGGAAAAATTGGTTAATTTGGCCCACAGATACGAATCACTGTCAAGATAGATTCCTGAACAAAACACATGGGTTCACAGTGAATAGGCTAGATCCAAGATATTCCCAGAGACAACATCCAGGGATAGTAACATACAGTGTAGTGTGGTAAATAAATTAATTACCCTGTCAGAATTTCTATACATTAATAAGGATCATGCATATAAGGAGAGGCAGAGTCCGTGGTGTCCGATTCAGAAGGGCTTTATTCAGTAACTCGAGTTATTGGAGAATCGGGTTCCATCTCCACTAGGGATCAGGAAGGATCGTCATCTGAATCTTTATTCACAGAACACATTATATATATAGTTAAAACATACATTGACTTGGATAGAGAAGGCGGAGCGCTCCAGGTGGAGCAAGTGAAAGAGAGAGATAAGAGCACATGGGCGTGAGAAAGGGCGTACACATGGGTGTTCACTTGATGAGTCATAGGTGTGTCATAGGTGGGTGGATACATGGAGGGGGGTCTGCATGGTCAGCAGGAACCTTTTCCCTACTTGTGCGCGCAAACTGGTCATGACGTGGAATTGACGTGTAACTGGGGGAAAACTGGGGGGAGCTGACTTTCGTGCTAGTAGAGGAGTCTTGGATGTCAGGACGACCTGCACCTCTGGTATTATCTGATATCTTGAGCTTGGAGGATGTATTATCCGACTTAAAGGTCGCTGGAGCAAAAGCTGTAAAGGCTGCTCATCACTAAATGCTAGTGTGTGCCTATATTTCTTCGTGCATTGCGTGGGGCCATGGGCCTTCTATGGATTCGGGTTCTGTAAATCACTTGA
Organism: Lissotriton vulgaris; assembly: GCF_964263255.1. NCBI lineage: Eukaryota > Metazoa > Chordata > Amphibia > Caudata > Salamandridae > Lissotriton > Lissotriton vulgaris. The sequence continues at coordinate 661,471,190 of NC_141689.1, forward strand.
ATGGAGACAGAAAGGCTAGGCCCTATCTTCTACTGGCGGAATATGTTTACCCTTTTCATTAGACAGGAATGTGTTTCTGTGGAGCAGAGCAGATAACTGTAGGCAAAATACTGTCTTGGCAGGCCAGGCTGGGCACCTCTCGGCTGAGCAGGAAGTATGTGAGAGGTCAGGGATACATAGCTAAACTGCAGCTTTCAGAGTGTCAGGAGGCTTGGAGCCTGAATTCGGGTCCTGGCTCGGCTGAGCCACGAAAACGATTTCATCTCGACATTAAAACGTGTACCATGTAAATGCATTGGCAACATAGGCCTCAGTGCAGAATTAACGTTTCTTTCATGGAGGGCCTGATAACCGACATGCCAACATTGGACGGAAATGCAGAGGCATTATTATTACAGGCATGAGAAGGGAATTGCATGATGACATGGACATACATGGGGTATATTGACAGACATAGGGTACATGTAGGGGGCACACTGGCCACGTAAAATTTCTATTTCCTCAGTAGGGAAACTATGCCTTGAGTGGCTACAGAACTCCAGACTTCCAGAAACTAAACAACACTTGACTTTACTTAAAGAAGGCGTTGATTTACGAGACTTCTTACTTGGACCTTGTAAACCGCATCAAAAACGTTTCATATACGCCGGTATATACGCTGCTTACAATGAAGTATGGAAACTGCAGAAAGAATACGAGAAATTGATCGTATTAATTTAGAGAAAGCTCTCTCAGTAGTGGACAATGGGTTAACGACTCTGTCCTCCAGAATTTTTTCTTTGGACAGCATTGTATCCTCTGCCATTGACATAATAGAGCAGGACTTGCTAATGTTACAACATGGCCAGTCTCAATTACGTTCTATAATGCTGTTAGGCTGGATGTTACAAAATCTCCATTCAGGCTACGTGCCATGGCGTCTAATCAACACCACGTTATTGTTTTCTGTATTTAACCTTACAGATAAACAAATCTCGTTGGCACTGGAAATATTACCATTAATTGTTTCTGCCGGTCGTAGAATGAATAATACTTGGCACCATCACTATACCAGTGACGATTTTCCAGTTTCAGTATTGCTTTAAACACATACCAGAAGGCCTGTATGAAAGGTTGGGTAATGGATACATTAAGTCAACCTGGAATTTACCATACACACACAAATGTTGGAGTCAGGGTAAGGAAGTATTTCTTAGTGATAAAAATTGTAAGCGGTACACTTTTATGCCAAGGTATTAATTTACACGGAGCCTGCGAGGGTTCTTCAAAAAACCTTTCTTTCCACCTGCACGGTTCACCGGCAGCAGTGATAGATCCAGTTTTTAGGCAGCTATCCAATGGTAGCTACATAACGTTGAATGATCACAGCTGTGTGGCATGTTGCCAGGAAAAGCCTATCTAGTTAGTGTGTCAGCCAGGGTCTCTTGTTGTATGCAAGTATTGTTTCCAAAAAGCAAGACAGACAGGGAGTCGGCGTTATGGCCTTCAGTGAATATCTCTTCTATACGAATTGATACTTTAGGCAGAATGAGAGCCATTCTTTTGCAAAAAACGGTTCCACTGACCTTGTCCAGAGAAACGAATGATCTGCAAGTCGCAAGCACTTCTGCAGAGATACATGCCCTATTATCAACAAACTGCCCAATACATTTCGTAGAAATGTTAGGTCGTATCTTAAACATGTCTGATACTAGTGGTATTGCACATGTATTTAAGACGATTTTTTGGGACTGTTAGCACCCTTTGAAGCAGTCCTCGGCATTTTTTCAAACTTCGTGCACTCTGTGTTCGGCGGCCTGCCTCTCATTTTGGGACTCGTAGCAGGAATTCTATTTTTCTTCCTTCTGCTCTGATATGGCAAGTCCAGTCAACAACGATACCCAAGGTACCATGGAAGACGCTCTTCTAGCCATGCGGTACCGTGACAGAATTACACAGATTCTTGGCTTGGCTCATTTAAGAGATCTGAATACCACCTGGTTCCTTTCATTCAGACCAATCTGGCAAGATTGCATCTTACCTGTTCTACGATGCCTGCTTTGCGGAGAAGAATGCGTGTTGGACATTTGTGTTACACTTCCATCAGTACTGCCATTGGATGTTGACGCCTTGCTAGGTCCGGTAACGACTCATGCATTGTGTTGTCCCCAACGGCTACCAATCCTGATGACGGCATTCATTGAGGTCTCACCGGCAAGACTGACTGAGGGTGAGATACGTGGAACAACAGGCACACAGGTACCAACTACTGCGAACATTGCTAATGCGACTAACGCTAACGGCGATGATTCTCATCTGTGCACATTTGGTCTACTAACTGAAGTAGTTCCACTTTCGCCTACTATGGTAGACAGTTTCTTTGCCAGCCTAGACGATCTGATGTTTTCTCCTGACACCGAGAATAACTTTTGAAATCTGCACACAGCATTCCATGAACTCTGAATTCGGCCTTCGTTTTTCAAAAACAAAGCTTCTAACTTTGGAACTTTTCTATTATTTTGATTTGACTTTTTCCAAAATTGCATTTATTTATTTTTTTGGCACAAAGTAATCTGCTTAAAGTATAATAATTCTTAGAGAACAGGAAATTCTTTTTTGAACACTTCCTAGAGACAATATTTGGCCTTGTCTTCGAAACCAAAACAGTATATTATTCTGCTATGGGATGGTCTTGACCTTTTTTTCTGTTATTAAGCGCCATTTCATGAATGTACATTTCATTATTGATTTAGTTAGTATTAATGCTTTCATGCTTTATACTTCATATGAAAACACTATTCTTGAATGCGTACAGTCAAATGCTCATTTTTTCGTGTGCAAACCTTTTCAAATGCATTTTTGTATTTTGGGTAGGATTGTAAACACATGCTTTAGATATGTTTTAGCGCTTATAATTTATTCATGTTAAACATAATAAAGTGGAGTGGGTGTTGTATATGAATTTAGGACCCTAGTGTAATTTTCCCGATAGAAGCCCATTTATAGGTGTAAATCACCCTATCCTTATATAGGCATAGAAATCATAACCATATTTAGACTTAGCCTATGCAGTCCAAATACGGCATGGTTACTTCCACTAGTTCCGAAAATCCACAACAATTTCTTGGAAAAACCCGCCTTCAGCAGTCAGGGACTTCCCCTTGCTTGAATATTAAGTTATCCAAGAAATCATGGAGTTTTCAAAGAACCGGGGGGCATATTATCAAGGGGGTTTATCTCCGCTTTTTTGGCTTTAAAAGCCAAGAAAGCGGAGATAAAATTATCTCCCTATTACCAAGCTGTCGCTAACACCAGTTAGCGACAGCTAGTAGGAGATAGCGACCATCTTGGGCCCCACTTTGCATGTCAGTGATATTTATCACTAATGAGATGTAAAGTGGGCGTGCCAAGATGTTAGAGACTGAAAACAGTCACTAACATCGCTATCTCCTATTACCAACTTTTGGAGATATTCGCGCTAAGCGGGAATATCTCCAAAAGCTAACATCTGCCCTGAGCAGTTCTTAGCCATGTTATCCAATGGGAGGTGGATAACATGGCTAAGAGCATTTGCTCGATAATGCATGAATATCGCTGACTTTTCAGCGATATTCATGCATTTCGGCCGTTTTTTATCGCATTTGCGATAAACCTTGTTAATAGCAAGGTTTATCTGCGATAAAAATCGCCGATGTGCGGCGATAATTTTTGTCTCTAAACAAGTTAGAGACAAAAATTATCGCTAGTTGTTGGTAATATGCCCCTGAGTCTTTGATGATGTTATTATGTCCAACCTTACGTCAAACTCGGCACCTTCAAGGTATAAATATGCCCACACTTGCCCAGGTAAACACACAATGGTTTGGAGCAGTACGACTATTTATCTACATGACACAGCTCACCGTAGCAAGTGCCGAAGGAAGCCGACCCTCCCGCTGACGCACTGAGAGAGACGCTGTCTTTTCTCCTGCCGAGAAATCCAGCTCCAGTGTTTCCAGGCTACCCTTGCGGGTTGCTTGGAAATCGAGTCCTGAGAGAGAGATATACCAGACCTCTTCATTCTAAACCAAGGTACGGAGCTGATTAGACCCTTTGAGAATTCTTGGAATAGATTCCTCGCAAAGAATACTAAAACTAAGCTACACCTCACTTACTTCTTCCCTCGTACTAGACTTAGGTTAGGTACACCGGGGTAGGTTTAGAAGCACCAGTTGAGTACTTTTAGTCAGTATTTATTAATGTATGTAGTTTCCGTATTTATCTATGGCTTAGAAACCATACCATGCTATTACAATATTATTTTGTAATTCTCTTTTTACTGTACGCACTTTACTTCATGCTAAGTATTGCGATTGTAGCAGTTAATTTCTTTTGCATGAGACAGAAGACTGTTCAATAAATACTTTATATTGAAAACGCCCGTCTCTCTATTTTCTCAGCACCTCTGGTGAAACGAAGCATGCACGATTGATTGAGTTAAATAGTTATTTATTGTTTCCGCGACTCTAGAGATATATTTCTTATTCTTGGGAAACAAAGTTGTCATGTTTATGCAGTTGTCAGAAACGTATCCCTTCTTGTATATTCGAGAAAGTTTCTAGTGACCTCTGAGCTAGCTGGCACTCACAATTAAGTGTAGTATATTCGATAGAGACCTAGTAGACCTCAGTCCTACGTCACATCTATAGTATATACTATTCCAATGCGCAGAGCCTATTGGGAATATAGGAACTACACTGCACCACAATAGTTTATGACTCTCCCTTTGAGCTGAAATAGAAGAAGGGACATACATTGCCATCTCTTCAGGAGACTTTCGATCTTTGCCGAGCTCCGACACCAAGACTCTTCTCCTAGAAAGACTTATCTTAGAAAAAGCAAAGAAAGCTATCTCAATCATTCATTCAGAGTGCCTCCAGTATTGCTTGGCACGCAACTCCATTTCATTTGTTTTTGCATTGACATTTTTGAAAAAGCTGACATTTCTATTGTGCAAATTCCAAACATGAAAATATTAAAAGAAAAGGTGAATCAAAACGTGTATTCCCTTGGGTCTCCTGAGAGTAGAGATTGCAGTCATCCATAAATTTTCAAAGGCTCCTTTCCATCCAGCATACAGAACTGTGAGTAAATTACATTGCTTGTATCGTAAATCAGCACAGACCAAGTGCCATAGGTAATATGGCAAAACATAGCTGGTCATGTGCGCTTTACTCTGGCCCTGAAGTTTTGAGGAACGAAAATTCTGCATGATTTTATGCATAATTAGTATTTTTTTCACATCCAGTGTAGTCGGGTATGGGAGCATCAAAAACGACTTTTCCAGCTTGTAATTCTGGTCAGAAAAATTGCACAAGGCTTTAACAGCAGCGAAGCCTCCTTCCATATTTTTTTACTCACAGAGAGGACCATACAATGCCTCGCCCCCCTGCAAAAAACAACAACCTTCCTTTCCTGGTTGTAGCAGCTGGTAAACGTATGCAGTAAAAATCATTGGCATAGGAGGAAACATTCGGTCCCCTACTGTAAATCCCAATTCCATGGGGTGTTACCCAGAAGTGAACAGTGCTGGGGAGATTTTACCGGGCGGTAAAATTAAAATCGCATACAATTTTACAGGACGCAATACGGTGCAACTCATAATCAGAACCTCTGTGAATTATGTCTCAGCATCTCTTTATGGTAAATACAAATTTATTCACCATAGTTATATGCATGCATAAGTTTACATATTTTTATCTAATAATTCACTGTTGTAAGTAACATGCCAGCTACAAAATTTGGAGATTTAGGGGCAGATTTACAAGGAAGTGCCGCAGCGCAGCAACGCAATCCCTTTGGCCGTGCCACGCTGCAGCACTTCCAAAGCACACGAATGCGACATATTTACAATAATATGTCACATTCCTGTGCTCTCCCCTGCGCTGGGGCACAAACTGCAGCCATGTGCTGGTGTAGGCACCCTTGCACCATGGTGCAAGGATGCCTGCTCATGGGGATATTGTTTTTGTGCAGGATGGGGCACCTTCCTGCACAAAAACAATAACTACAGGTATTTTCCTCTTTCAAAGCATGCTGTAGAAGGCAGCATGCATTAAAAGAGGACAAATATTGCTATGCCACCCCTAGGGTGGCGTAGCATTTAGATGCATTTGCAGATTTACGATTCCATGTAAATCTGAAAATGTGTCTTACTCCATGGGTGTGGCGTGGGAACACCCACAGCAACACTCATGTAACGCCCTTTTCACGCAAAGTGCTGCGTGTAAAGGGACCATATGTACAAGGACAGCAAAAGCCACACAGGGTGGCTTTTCCTGTCCTTGTAAATATGGAGCAGTAACATGCGCCACCAGTGCGCCACAAAAAGTGACGTACTGGTGGCACAGGGGGTTTGTAAATCTGCCCCTTAGTCTTAATCCAATTCTTCTTTTCTTATTTGTTCTATATTTGCACTGATAATCAGTTGTCAATAATACACAGACAATAACATGTATCCATCCTTCGTTTTTTATCAACATTAAATATTATAAAAGTACCTGAAGTTTCCCTGGAGGTAATCTATATTTCTTTTATGTAACAATCCTCATGAGAAATTGACTTGGGTTTCCCTAAAAACTAGCAAGAAAATTATTCCCATGCTCAACCCTTGGTAGCTTGGCTGCGAGCAGGCAGGCTAAACTTCAAAGACAGGTATGTAAAGCATTTAAAACCACCACTTCAGTAAATAATTAATACACAACACACAACTAAAATCCATCACCAATATTTGAAAATTGGAAATATTTTCATCCTTAAAATGACACTAAAATGAAACCAGAGATTTGAATTTTCAAACATTAAACACTTTATAGTGCCACTTTTGGACATTCGGTTGCCTCTGACCAGGATAAAGTCAAAGTTTGAGATGGACCATGCTGGAGCCCTGGCCAGATACACTAAGCAGGAGGCCCTGGTCAAGATTTCACTTTAATCTCACAAAAAGGGGTCTACAAGGAGCATCAATGACCCAACGAGCCCGGTTCGTATTACTGGTGCATGATTCACTATGCCCGGTTGCTGTAAATTAATCTGAAGTGACTTGCTGCTAATTGGCCTCTATTTGCTGCTTTTTTCGGATCCACTTTATTAGAATTCGCCCTCATTTTGAAAATCAGTCGAAGCTTTTAATCACACTTTGTATTTTAATGTTCAATCGTTCTATTGTGCATTGGGTGCTCTGTGTTGTTTCTGCTGTTCCCTACCTGCCTGTGCCCCGGTCCACCACAGGTTTTCCCGTTTGCGTGGAGGGCACGTCGGCAGACAGCTAGTCCCCCCGCTCCCATTGGCTGGTGATGGTCAGGTGGTGCGCCAGACTCAGGGACGGCCATATTTATGCGGGACAACTGGAATTCTCGGTTGGTTCGTATTACTGGTGCATGATTCACTATGCCCGGTTTCTCTAAATTAATCTGAAGTGACTTGCTGCTAATTGGCCTCTATTTGCTGCTATTTTCGGATCCAGTTTATTAGAATTCGCCCTAATTTTAAAAATCACTCGAAGCTTTTAATCACACTTTGTATTTTAATGTTCAATCGTTATGTTGTGCATTGGGTGCTCTGTGTTGTTTCTGCTGTTCCCTACTTCCCTGTGCCCCGGTCCAACGCTGGTTTTTCCGTTTGCGTGGAGGGCATGTCGTCAGACAGCTAGCCCTCATGCTCCCATTGGCTGGTGACGGTCAAGTGGTGCGCTAGACTCAGGGACGGCCATATTTAATTGGGACAGCTGGAATTCTCGGTTGGTTCATATTACCGGTGCTTGATTCACTATGCCCGGTTGCTCTAAATTAATCTGAAGTGACTTGCTGCTAATTGGACTCTATTTGCTGCTATTTTCGGATCCACTTTATTAGAATTCGCCCTAATTTTAAAAATCACTCGAAGCTTTTGACCACACTTTGTATTTTAATGTTCAATCGTTCTATTGTGGATTGGGTGCTCTGTTTTGTTTCTGCTGTTCCCTACCTGCCTGTGCCCCGGTCCACCGCGGGTTTTCCCGTTTGGTGGAGGGCACGTCGGCAGACATCTAGTTCCCCCGCTCCCATTGGCTGGTGACGGTCAGATGGTGCGCCAGACTCTGGGACGGCCATATTTAATCGGGACAACTGGAAGTCTCGGTTGGTTTGTATTACCGGTGCATGATTCACTATGCCCGGTTGCTCTAAATTATTCTGAAGTGAGTTGCTGCTAATTGGCCTCTATTTGCTGCTATTTTCGGATCCACTTTATTAGAATTCGCCCTAATTTTAAAAATCACTCGAAGCTTTTATTCACACTTTGTATTTTAATGTTCAATCGTTCTATTGTGCATGGGGTGCTCTGTGTTGTTTCTTATGTTCCCTACCTGCCTGAGCCCCGGTCCACTGTGGGATTTCCCGTTTGCGTGGAGGGCACGTCGGTAGACAGCTAGTCCCCCCGCTCCCATTGGCTGGTGACGGTCAGGTGGTGCGCCAGACTCAGTGACGGCCATATTTAATCGGGATGACTTTCTCCGCGCACAGCGGACACGCGCAGCGGTCGTGCGCCGAAGTTGCGCCAAAGTTAAGCCCGTCTGCGCCTGTCCACGCTGAGGACAGGCTGCAGGACGGGCTGTACAGGGCAGAATCTTTGACATCGCTTGGCAGTCAGATTACTCGGACCTATGCTCACAGGAATTTAGTTTCAATAAGGCCCTCCATTCTTCCCTGCCACCATAGTCTCACTCCAGAAGCTCTCCTTTGTTCACCCACATGTTGCTGTTACGCCAGCAACACTGAGCCCTCCCTCTCTTACCGCCTTAAAGATCGCACTATGGCCAAAACCCCTCCTACACCTACTGCCCATATGGAAAGAGGTTTCCTTATCAATGCTAGGTCATTGATCAAAAACAATATTGCGTTCCATGATTTTGTTACTGCTAGGAACCCCTCTTGCGTTTTTATTATTGAAACCTGGGCTTCCGAATCCTCTGGTCCGGACCTTTTGCACGCCATCCCTGAGGGCTATGCATTAAATAGACTGGATAGAGTAGGTCGCAGGGGTGGAGGGTTGGTGATTCTCTACAAAGCCTTGGCTGTCTGTCGCACTACGACTCTCCCCTCCCCAGCAGATCTTTTTCAGGCCATTCATTTTTCGATCTCCTCTTCTCCCTCTGTATCTTTCTCCGGCCTTCTTATCTATTGGCCCCCTGGCCCGAGATCCAGTTTCACCCACAAACTCCTTAAAATCTTAGAACCTTATTTCGGTAAATCCCACCTTACAGTTTTGGGGATCTAAATTTTCATTTAGATGATCTCTGTTCGAAGGACACCCTCTCTTTAGTGGACCTTATGACCACTTGCGGCCTTTTCCAGCAGGTAAACTGTTCCACCCATCTGGCCGGCCACATCCTAGATGGGGTGTTCTCTAACGACCCCAGACTCTCTACGGGCCCTCCCATTCCCCTGGTATGGTCTGACCATCTGGCGGTGTCTCTAGAACTCAAATTTCCTCCCTCCCCTTCCTCATGTCATGGGTTCACGAACAAGGAACTTAAACGTAACTATAGGGGTATTACGAACAACTCTCTCACCTCCCTTGTATCTCAGACCACCACTTTAGCTATAAAGGTTGCCAGCGATGCTGCGCTGGAGCTAGCTAACTCTATCTCCCGAGCAGTAGATCTTCTGGCTCCTGCCTCCTATCGCTACTCAGCAAGGCGGAAACCATCAGCCCCTTGGTTTACTGAGCCTCTTAGGCTCTTAAGGCAGAGTTGTAGGAGGCAGGAGAGGTTATGGTGAACATCCTGGAACCCTAAGGAGCGAGAAAGACATAATTTGTTGTTGGGGGAATACAAAACAAGGGTCATCAAAGAAAAACAGGCTTACTTTTCTAAGCTTACTACGTCCCTTACTTCCTCGAGGGACCTATTTAGGATCGTTGACTCTCTATGTTCCTTACAAACCCCTGATCCCATTACAAGCTCCCAAGAGCTGTACCACAAGATCGCGCAGCTCTTTTATATTAAAATTGCGGACATTTATCAAACTCTTGAAATTCAGAGAGCCCAATTGAGTCCCCTTTCTCTCTCGACTCAACCTCCCTTAGAATGCTGTAAAAAAGTTCCCACGAATGTCTTGTCCGAATTCCCTCCCCTTACCCTGGAGCAATTGGACTCTCTCCTAAATAGAACCAAGTCAGGCTCGCCTCTGGATCCCTGCCCTTTGAAGATCTTGAAAGAAGGCAGGTAAACTCTGCTGCCCCCTCTGTTAGAGATAATGAACTGTGCCATGACCCAGGGCAACTTCCCTGCTGTTTTGAAAAAGGCCATAGTCAAGCCGCTGCTTAAAAAGCCGACTTTAGACCCGGAAATCCTTAAAAATATTCGTCCTATATCGCTGCTGCCTGCCCCAGCCAAAATGCTTGAATGCCATCTCAATGAGCATTTGACTTCCTTCCTTGAGGTCTCGGGGTTTCTGGACCAATCACAGCACGGCTTTAGAAAGTTCCATAGTACCGAGTCAGCTCTTACGGTTGTAGTCAACAACATTAGATCTAAGGTCGACCGAGGCCAGACCATTTTGCTGGTCCTACTTGACTTGACTGCAGCTTTCGACACCTTATCTCCTTTGACTTTAACAGCTCGAATAAAGGAGATAGGGAAGGAGGGCCCAGCACTGAGCCTCCTGTCCTCTTTCCTCAGCCAAAGAGAGCAGAGGGTCAAGCTAGGAAAGTTCCTCTCCCCTGCTAAGCCTGTGCAATGTGGGGTTCCACAAGGGTCGGCCTTGAGTCCGACCCTTTTTAATATCTATGTGGCCCCACTTGCCAGGTTAGTAAGATCGCAAGGGATGGAGGTGGTGTCATACGCCGATGACACGCAGATCATGGTGTCCCTCTCCCACTCGGTGAGTACCTCCGCCTTCAGCTTCAGGAACTGCATGCAGGCAGTCTCTGAATGGATGATTCTAAATTCACTGAAGCTGAACGGAGAGAATACCGAGGTCTTGATCTTCGGCAAAGATCAAAACATATGGTCCAGTGATTGGTGGCCTCCCTCCCTGGGAATATGTCCCATGCCTGTAAAATCAGCCCGCAATCTGGGAGTAATTCTTGATACTTCACTGGCCATGACGCAGCAGGTTAACCGGACTGTGTCCACATGTAGGGGGTGTCATCAAGATTATTAGAAAAATAGCCCTTTATCTTTCCCCCCAAGCTCGTAAACAGACTGTGGTGGCCCTTCTGGCATCACGGCTAGATTACTGTAATACATTGTACGCGGGAATAAATAAGAGCCTGATTCTACGCCTTCAGTCCGTTCAGAATGCGGCTGCCAAATTTGTCCTGGGCGTCTCTAATACCTCCTCTGCTTCTCTTGCTAGGAAGAGTTTGCACTGGCTCCTGATTCATCTTAGGATCACCTTTAAAATTCTATGCTTGGTTTTCAGTGCTCTAGAAGGTGGAGGTTCAGAAGCCATTGACTCCCTCCTGGTCCCCTACACCCCTAGCAGAAGCCTCCGTTCTGCCTCTAAAAATCTCCTAGCTGTCCCCCGAACTAACAGAGTTAGATGGGGTGGAAGGGCCTTTTCCTCTATGGCCCCCAAACTGTGGAATGAACTCCCTTCCGAGTTAAAAGCACAACCCTCTTTGGCCCTTTTTAAGAAAGCATTAAAAACGCGGCTTTTCATTGAGGCCTATCAGTAGCATGCTCTCTGTTTCTCTTAATTGGTATAATGCCTGGTTAGGCGCCTTGACGCCCGTAGGGCAAAGTTTGCGCGTTATAAAATGCTTTTCATTCAACATCAACCATACCGCTCCAAACTAATTATCAGCTCACACTATGTACAAGGATAAATACGGTAAAGAAGGTGTAAACAAGCTTGGTAAAATGTGGATCACTGTGTGTGTTCGGACAATCTTATCTTATCTTAGCCAGAATTTGTACAGCTCCGAAGTTGCGCCAAAGTTAAGCCCGTCTGCGCCTGTCCACGCTGAGGATGGGCTGCAGGAAGGGCTGTACAGGGCGGAATCTTTGACATCGCTTGGCAGTCAGATTACTCGGACCTATGCTCACAGGAATTTAGTTTCAATAAGGCCCTCCATTCTTCCCTGCCACCATAGTCTCACTCCAGAAGCTCTCCTTTGTTCACCTACATGTTGCTGTTACGCCAGCAACACTGAGCCCTCCCTCTCTTACCGCCTTAAAGATCGCACTATGGCCAAAACCCCTCCTACACCTAATGCCCATATGGAAAGAGGTTTCCTTATCAATGCTAGGTCATTGATCAAAAACAATATTGCGTTCCATGATTTTGTTACTGCTAGGAACCCCTCTTGCGTTTTTATTACTGAAACCTGGGCTTCCGAATCCTCTGGTCCGGACCTTTTGCACGCCATCCCTGAGGGCTATGCATTAAATAGACTGGATAGAGTAGGTCGCAGGGGTGGAGGGTTGGTGATTCTCTACAAAGCCTCGGCTGTCTGTCGCACTACGACTCTCTCCTCCCCAGCAGATCTTTTTCAGGCCATTCATTTTTCGATCTCCTCTTCTCCCTCTGTATCTTTCTCCGGCCTTCTTATCTATAGGCCCCCTGGCCCGAGATCCAGTTTCACCCACAAACTCCTTAAAATCTTAGAGCCTTATTTCGGTAAATCCCACCTTACGGTTTTGGGGATCTAAATTTTCATTTAGATGATCTCTGTTCGAAGGACACCCTCTCTTTAGTGGACCTTATGACCACTTGCGGCCTTTTCCAGCAGGTAAACTGTTCCACCCATCTGGCCGGCCACATCCTAGATGGGGTGTTCTCTAACGACCCCAGACTCTCTACGGCCCCTCCCATTCCCCTGGTATGGTCTGACCATCTGGCGGTGTCACTAGAACTCAAATTTCCTCCCTCCCCTTCCCCATGTCATGGGTTCACGAACAAGGAACGTAACTATAGGGGTATTACGAACAACTCTCTCACCTCCCTTGTATCTCAGACCACCACTTTAGCCATAAAGGTTGCCAGCGATGCTGCGCTGGAGCTAGCTAACTCTATCTACCGAGCAGTAGATCTTCTGGCTCCCGCCTCCTATCGCTACTCAGCAAGGCGGGAACCATCAGCCCCTTGGTTTACTGAGCCTCTTAGGCTCTTAAGGCAGAGTTGTAGGAGGCAGGAGAGGTTATGGCGAACATCCTGGAACCCTAAGGAGCGAGAAAAACATAAGTTGTTGTTGGGGGAATACAAAGCAAGGGTCATCAAAGAAAAACAGGCTTACTTTTCCAAGCTTACTACGTCCCTTACTTCCTCGAGGGACCTATTTAGGATCGTTGACTCTCTATGTTCCTTACAAACCCCTGATCCCATCACAAGCTCCCAAGAGCTGTACCACAAGATCGCGCAGTTCTTTTATATTAAAATTGCGGACATTTATCAAACTCTTGAAATTCAGAGAGCCCAATTGAGTCCCCTTTCTCTCTCGACTCAACCTCCCTTAGAATGCTGTGAAAAAGTTCCCACGAATGTCTTGTCCGAATTCCCTCCCCTTACCCTGGAGCAATTGGACTCTCTCCTAAATAGAACCAAGTCAGGTTCGCCTCTGGATCCCTGCCCTTTGAAGATCTTGAAAGAAGGCAGGGAAACTCTGCTGCCCCCTCTGTTGGAGATAATGAACTGTGCCATGACCCAGAGCAACTTCACTGCTGTTTTGAAAAAGGCCATAGTCAAGCCGCTGCTTAAAAAGCCGTCTTTGGACCCGGAAATCCTTAAAAATATTCGTCCTATATCGCTGCTGCCTGCCCCAGCCAAAATGCTTGAATGCCATCTCAATCAGCATTTGACTTCCTTCCTTGAGGTCTCGGGGTTTTTGGACCAATCACAGCACGGCTTTAGAAAGTTCCATAGTACCGAGTCAGCTCTCACGGTTGTAGTCAACAACATTAGATCTAAGGTCGACCGAAGCCAGACCATTTTGCTGGTCCTACTTGACTTGACTGCAGCTTTCGACACCTTATCTCCTTTGACTTTAACAGCTCGATTAAAGGAGATAGGGAAGGAGGGCCCAGCACTGAGCCTCCTGTCCTCTTTCTTCAGCCAAAGAGAGCAGAGGGTCAAGCTAGGAGAGTTCCTCTCCCCTGCTAAGCCTGTGCAATGTGGGGTTCCACAAGGGTCGGCCTTGAGTCCGACCCTTTTTAATATGTATGTGGCCCCACTTACCAGGTTAGTAAGATCGCAAGGGATGGAGGTGGTGTCATACGCCGATGACACGCAGATCATGGTGTCCCTCTCCCACTTGGTGAGTACCTCCGCGTTCAGCTTCAGGAACTGCATGCAGGCAGTCTCTGAATGGATGATTCTAAATTCACTGAAGCTGAACGGAGAGAATACCGAGGTCTTGATCTTCAGCAAAGATCAAAACATATGGTCCAGTGATTGGTGGCCTCCCTCCCTGGGAATATGTCCCATGCCTGTAAAATCAGCCCGCAATCTGGGAGTAATTTTTGATACTTCACTGGCCATGACGCAGCAGGTTAACCGGACTGTGTCCACATGTAGGGGGTGTCATCAAGATTATTAGAAAAATAGCCCTTTATCTTTCCCCCCAAGCTCGTAAACAGACTGTGGTGGCCCTTCTGGCATCACGGCTAGATTACTGTAATACATTGTACGCGGGAATAAATAAGAGCCTGATTCTACGCCTTCAGTCCGTTCAGAATGCGGCTGCCAAATTTGTTGTGGGCGTCTCTAATACCTCCTCTGCTTCTCTTGCTAGGAAGAGTTTGCACTGGCTCCTGATTCATCTTAGGATCACCTTTAAAATTCTATGCTTGGTTTTCAGTGCTCTAGAAGGTGGAGGTTCAGAAGCCATTGACTCCCTCCTGGTCCCCTACACCCCTAGCAGAAGCCTCCGTTCTGCCTCTAAAAATCTCCTAGCTGTCCCCCGAACTAACAGAGTCAGATGGGGTGGAAGGGCCTTCTCCTCTATGGCCCCCAAACTGTGGAATGAACTCCCTTCCAAGTTAAAAGCACAACCCACTTTGGCCCTTTTTAAGAAAGCATTAAAAACGCGGCTTTTCATCGAGGCCTATCAGTAGCATGCTCTCTGTTTCTCTTAATTGGTATAATGTCTGGTTAGGCGCCTTGACGCCCGTAGGGCAAAGTTTGCGCGTTATAAAATGCTTTTCATTCAACATCAACCATACCGCTCCAAACTAATTATCAGCTCACACTATGTACAAGGATAAATACGGTAAAGAAGGTGTAAACAAGCTTGGAAAAATGTGGATCACTGTGTGTGTTCGGACAATCTTATCTTATCTTAGCCAGAATTTGTACAGCGCACGGTCACCCAAGGGTTTCTTGGCGCTAACCGACATGTCTGGAAACTACACCAGAGAGAGAGAAGGGGAACTACGCCAAGGTCTGCGCAAACAGCCACGTTTTGAGTTGCCGCCTGAACTGAAGAAGAGTACTAGAGGAGCGGATCTCCAAAGTGAGGGTATTCCACAGCTTGGTTGCAAGTGTGGCAAACCTGCGTCCTCCCTTACGTTGGAACTTGAAACGAGGAACAGTCAAGAGAATTTAAGAGGCAGACCGAAGACTACGGGCAAGGGTGTATTTAGGCAGGAGTTCCTGAATGAACCTGAGACTACATGCGTAAAGGGTCTTGAACGTCAAACAGGCATCTCTAAAAAGAGTGCGTTGTACAATAGGAAGCCAATGAAGTTGCTTAAGCAGCGGTCTAGCAGATTGCCAACGAGGGAGGCGATAAATGAGTCTAGTGGCTTGATTTTGGGCTAGTTGCAGACGCTTTCTAAGAGCAGCCGAGCTACCCAGGTAGATGGCATTGGCATAATCCAAATGTGATAACACCAGGGCCATTACAGCCTGGGTAAGGGGAGAAGGAGTGAGTAGTCGGCTGATCTTTATTTTCCGGAGTTGGAAAAAGCACAATGACACCACAGCATTGACTTGGGGCCTAAGTGAGAGCTCATCGTCAATGATTACCCCCAGGCTTTTCACTGATTTAGAAGGATTGGGGGATGGACCAAGTTTGGTGGGCCAATAGTGTGGTCCCCAGAAAAGCTTGCTTTTGCCGAAAAGAACTAATTCGGTCTTTCCAGGATTCAGCTTGAGATGGTTACTGTCCATCCAATGACCTATAAAAAGCATGGTAGATTGAAATTGGTGAATAGATTCTGGGGAGTCGTCGATGGTGAAGGTGAGTTGCAGATCATCTACATAATTAAACGTTGTGACTTTAAAAGATTTTAAAGAGTGCAACAAAGGGAGCATATAGACATTATACAAAATCGGGGATAAGGAGGAACCCTGGGGAACCCCACATGTAGTAAGTAATTTAGCCGAGGAAAAGGGAGGAAGGCCTACTGACTGAGAGCGGGCACTAAGAAAGGACCTAACCCAATCATGAGCAGAGCCGCAAATGCCGGCCAGTTTGACATGGTCGAGCATGATGTCATGGTCGACCGAGTCAAACGCGGCCGAGAGATCGAGTAGGACCAAGGCCTGGGGGATACCCAGGTCAGCATTATGATGCAGAGAGTCCAGAACAGCTGTAATAACTGCTTCGGTAGAGTGGGCAGGACGAAAACCAGCTTGAGCAGGGTACAAAAAATCCGACTGCTCGATGAAATTAGAGAGGTGAGTGGTGACGTGGGCTTCCAAAACTTTGGCCAAATAAGGTAACAAAGAAATAGGCCTATAATTCTATAAGATAGTGGAGTCCACGCCAGGCTTCTTTTGTAAAGGTACTACTACCGCCTCTTTGAAGGTATTTGGTACTATACCCAAAGCCAGAGAACCATTAAGGCGACTAAGTATCGGTAAAGGAATGGCCGTGATTACCTTTTTCAGGACCTGGATAATCAAGGGGGGAGCCTGACTTAATCCTAGTCGTCAGGGCGAGCAAGGATGGAACGTCCGGGGGGGAAGGAATCAAGAGAAAGGGGGAAGGGTAGAATCAAGAGGGAGGTTGACTGGGATGCTGGTCTTGATAAGCTTAATTTTTTCTTGAAAAAATATATTGAGAGTATTGCAGAATTCTTGAGTGGCTTTAGGTTTGGGCTGGGTTCTGGCCGGATTAGTAAACTTATCTACAATAGAAAATATCTCCTTCGACTTATTGGTAGAATTTTCAATGATATTAGAGACAAATTCTGCTTTAGCTGCCAAGATAGCCTTCATATAAACAGAACGAGCAGCCAGATATTGGGTCTTCCTAAAGGAGTCATCATAGTTCCTTCGCCACTCATGTTCCTTCTGACGGACAGTGAGTTTTTTAGCCCTGAGATCGGGGTAGAACCATTTTAGAGGGGCATGAATATTGCTAGCTTTAACAAGCCAGTCCGAGATGTCAGCTACAGATTGGTTGAGGTCGTCGTTATTAGTAGGGACTGAGTTCTGTAGACTGTCCAGGAAGCTGGGGTGTCCAGAGTCCCCCACTTCCTGATCATGCCTCTTCTGTTCTATGTGTTCATAAAAGGCATAGGGATAGAGATATGAAATTGAATCAAATAATGGTCAGACCATATACATGGTAGGATCAAAGGCGAGGAGACGCTAAGGTTTGAGCTCCAGATCTGGTCCAGTGTGTGCCCTTTAATATAGGGTGGCAGAGTCAATATGGTGGCTAAAGTTAAGCCCTATAAGGAGATCCCTGAGTTCACTACCTGCCGGGTCTCCAGACCCATCATCCAGCCAATATTTGAAGTCGCCAACCATCAAGATCCTAGTGTAGTCAGTGACCAGCATAGCCAACTGGTCACACAAGGTAAGTGGAAAGGAGGGCATGCTTTGGGGGCGGTTTATACATCAGTATACACAAAAAAGTGCTTGGCCCAGAGTTGAACCTGATCACCATGTTGTCGGCTATTGGGAGGTCATGTGACGTTAATTTTGTGAAAACTAGATATTTATTAATAATAGCAGCCACTCCACCGCCCTTTTTACCTGAGACGCGGTCGACCTGCAAGATATAATAATTCTCAGGAAGCGCAGCAAGGATATCTGGAGAAGAATCCGCATTAAGCCACATCTCTGTAAGAAAGAGGATATCAGGTTTTTGACTAACCAGAAGAAGAAAGATGTCCAGTTGATGTTTTACTAACGATCTCGTATTGAGATAGTAGATATGTAGTTGTTGATTATCATCTGTAATACGGCTAGTAGAGAAGTGCTTATAATGCGTGGAAGGAGGAGGGTGGTAGATACTTAATTGAGTGAGGTGTCTTATAGTCGAGGGGCTAAGGGGTCCAGCGGTGCTACGGAATTTCAGGAGGTCCTTCGGGGGGTAACTCAAAAAAGAGGTAAGGGGGTAGCCCCTAGCCCTGGCCCGCCATGGACGGGCGCAGACGGGTTTGCCTTTGGCGCGCCATTGGGGCGCCCGCTGCACGGGAAGGAGGGGATGCACATTTATGGTGTGCTGAGGGTCGTGCGCGAGGGAGCTGCAACGCCGACCCAGGGCTATCCCCAAGATGGCAGACCCCCTGTCAGTCCCTCATTCACCCTAAGGTGACATGCTTCATCATAGGGTCCCCTCTGCAATCTGGGACCTTAAGGTACCCAGCGTGAGCTTCAACTTCCCCATAGGAAAGGAGCAGGGGAGTTCTCTAGCACGTATTGTGTTTCTACCTAAGGGGCAGAGTGCAGAAAGCTACCTCATGTGTGGCAAAAAAATTTATTAAAATGCCCCGATGGACAGGGTTAAAAGCATGGTGAAATAGGGATATAGATATTCCCCTATCTAATGGTCTAACGTACAGTGGTTTCGCCAACACACTTAGCTGAATCTAAATGCCTTCAAATTTCTATACAACTAATGTAGCAAAGAGAGACGTACATCTGTCTAAACACATGTCTTACTTATAAAGCAATCAGAGATAGAGTGAAAACATATACTGAATCTCAATATGATCTAGAATTGCATTCTTTTTGTTTTGGTCATATGGATTGTCATACTTCTATGTATATATGCATTGACGTTTCAACCCTAGTATAAATGCTTTTTAAGAGCAGCTTGAATAGGCTATATGGTACAAAATTGTGTAGGCAAATATCAGCTCAGCCGTCGACAGAAACTCAGAGCAAGTACAACTCTTACATGCTTGGCGTCATGTCCTCGTTGGAGAAATATGACGGGGTGATTTTAGGTTTTACCTTCACACTTAGGAATGTTTCTGGAGGATTTCTCACCAGACATTGTGCAGCCTCCTTCAAAAGCCAGATTTAGTGAGGAACTCATTCCTGAATTTCTTCTTGTGGGTCCAAAACACAATCCAAGGGTCTGGAATCCACAACATGGTCCTTGAAAGTCTGGGACTTCAGTTTCCACAAACCACTTGGACAAAACCCTTACAAATACACTCGTAGTACTCCAGGCTGAGGAGTATTTGTGGTGGCGGTCCAGGTGAGCTCTGTTAACCTGTAGCTTGCAGGGGGTCCTTTCTTTAGTCCTTTTAATTTCAGATTGGGAAGCGGGCACAGTCTGTCAGAGTGCAGGGCCTGGTTGGTGCAAAAATCAAACTTTCAGCACGGACCCTTCTTCTTTCCTAAGTTTCAAGCAGAAGACCTGAGAAGCACAGCCCCTTTCAGATACTTATTCAATGTTCTCTGGGGTCAAGCAGGAGGGCACCAATGAGGTGCAGGGAAACACCCCAGAGCATGACCACTTCCTCCAAAGTGTGGCACAATGATCACCCAGAAAGCACTATTTCTCCAAAATTCAATAAGTCAGAATTTTCAGCAGGGAGAGAAGAGCTGGCTAAACACACCTCCATGATGGCTAATCTCCATGGTCTCTACCTATTCATATGCTCATTCCTTTTTTTTGTCAGTGGACAAGGTAAAACTAGATGTGACTTTCCCTGGGATACCATATGTATATATCACCTACAAGGTTTCATTTTGGCTTACAGACAAGAAGGTCTTACAACTTCTTGTTGGTACATTTTAGGAAGAATTCAACAATACCATATTGTTGGATTCAGCAATACCATTTAGGAAGTCCTTAAATGGCATTTTTATGATTCTCCTATCGGAAATTATTAGTTAATAACTTCTTGCCATGTTAACCTATGTGGCAGGGGATTTGCAAAGGTAAAAATGACTTAGTTCTTTTTTCAACATCAGAGCTTATAAAAAAATCTTCTATAAGAACCCTGCCTATAGCTACAGGATCACCCACTACTCCTGGAACACCTAGGGGAGACTTTAGGGGTTTGAATATGTACAAATATTGCAGATACTCCCTCCACCGTGCTCATAGCACACATGTCGATTTTGTGAAGCACTTTGTCACAATATGGGGACTGAAATGTGCAATTTCACTTAACCAAGGGCATAGAAATGTATTTTATAAGGGTCCTTCTTATAAATACCTGACCCCCACCCATTGGGACATCTAGGGGACACCCTGGGGGTACCTAATATGCCCAAACATTACAGTATATTAGTTTTTAAGTGCCCCAAACACCAACATCACGTTTGGGCACAATTTGCATTTTAGAAGCAGTCCTGCAAAACAGGGCTGCTTTTGAACTGACCTCAGGCTCCAGCAGTGCACACATGCAAATGCAGAAACGGTTGCTGGCTGGCTGCTCTAAACTTCCCAGCCCTATTATAAACTAGGGATTGAAAGGAAGTTTCAATCCCCATGCCCTATTATGTACTAGGGCCTTATAGGGGAGGTCATTCCAATCCTAGAGGTACCCTAACCCATAGTTTAACCTAGTGTATGTTTGTGTTTTCACTGTATTCTAAGTGTGTCCTGAGCATAGCACTGGCCTTGCTTACTGGTTAGGCAGAGACATGGTCTTTCAGAGTCAGTTATCACCAGTACCAGTAACCAACACGATTGGGGGGTGCCTAGGGCACAGGATGACTTTCCAACCGTAATTGTAGCTTATTATGATATTATTGGTCTCCCTTTGTGCTTTATGTACTATTTCTTGGTTTAGAATCATTGAATGCCTCACTTCAACGTTGGAAAAGAACTTGAAGTAGAGAGACAATTTCATATATGTGCATGTGTTTTCATCTACTAATTATTATAGGACCATCTGTTTGCTGAATAATTTGCAGAAAATGTTCAGTAAGCAGGTCCTGGGACAGCTACAGCAGTGGATGAGTGAAGTAGAGAACTTATCGCCTTACCTTGCTGGTTTCAGATTTAAAATTAGTACAATTTGATCAGGTCATTAGACTGGCCCTTATTTTATGGAAATATATTACATTATCTGAAGAAAGTTTGTATGGGACGTTTGTAAGCTTGAAAGCCACTTTTGATCTTGTTTTCAGGCAACAATCTGGTACTCCCTCAAGTCGATGGTGGGTGTCCCTTGTGGGTTACTATATATTATTGTAAGGCTACACAAGTAGAACTATGACCAAGAGCAATGGGGAAAGCAAGGAAAACGAACTGATAGAGTTCACATTAAGTGAGGCATACGCCAATGTTGTGTCCTTGGTCCTAAGCTCTTTTCACTGTTCATGAATGATGCATTTATCTATCTATAGGCTTTTATTCATGATGGTCCTAAGCTTGATGGTATATTTACGCCAAGTCTACTTTTTGCAGGTGGCACCCTGACTTTTACAAAAATCCCAGTGGCGCTGAAAAATCTGCTTAATAGATTTGAAACTTATTTGTGGTGGAAGGGGCTTGGAGATTAACACCCTTAAGATGAAGTTCATGATGTTTCAGACATCACAAATCTTTTCGTGGCCATTTGAGACTAGGTGACACCAAAGTGTAGCTAACTGCTTTATGAATTGTGTGTGTTTTATGATAGGTATGTTTTGCTGGTTCATGTTTAATGGCTATCACCCTGAAATGAACACTTCTACTACAACTTTTATTCTTCATGCTAGCCAACATCCTATCTCTTTTGTATGAAAGAGCAACACACCAAGGATTTCAGTCGTTTGTAGGAATGGTAGAGTTTGACTATGTATTATGAGGAATAGATTATACTCTACCAAACGTTATAAGGATATTTCAAATCAACTCTGATTTTCATGAATTTATAAAGGAACTCTATCTTCAGCCTCTTTCCTTTATATAGACAGAGCACTACATGGTGTTCTGCAAATTCCTTATAAGGTACGCCAGCAGGTTTGTTATCCCATATTTCCTATGTTGACACTGCTATAAGGGCAATCTTGCAGGCTTTAGGCCCAGGATTGGTGCAGCTCCCTCAGTGATGCCTCGCTGCAGGAATTTCCCTTCATGGTGATACAAAAGAGAACAAAGAGGCAATGTTATTCACCCTGGCTAATACAGCTGTTGTTTTAGAGTTCACAGGCAGGTAAATCTGGACTGCTGGAAAGCAGTACTCTTTCACGTTTATGACATAATTCCACAGGAAAATAATGAGCAACCACTGCGCCCTCACCGGCCTGGTCGCCCCACAATCCTCGCTCCTGCTCCTGTGCCCTCCTGCTGCCTGTGCTGGCCGATCACCATCGACGCCTGCTCCCGGCGCCCCAGCCGCCGCAGGGCCGCCAGAGAAGCCCGCACCCGGGTTTCCCGCCGCCGCTGCCTGCCTGCCTGCAGACCCGCCCCCCCGCCAGCCGATTGGCTAAGACGCTCCCGCCTCCCAGCTGACCCTCCCTCACGGCTCCCTTCTTATGACGCCCCCAGAGCGACCGCGCAGCGGACGCGCGCAGCGGGAGCATCGATTGAGCGCCGAAGGTGTGCCAAAGGTAAGCCCGTCTGCGCCCGTCCGCGCCTGGACCGCGCCCAATGCCAGGACCCCTGGGCCCCGCAGACACCAGCCCACCCGCCGGACCTACGACGCCGCCACCCTCAACGCACTCAACACCGGCCGAATCCCGGGATGCTACCGAGCCACCCTGAGACGAACCCACGGACCCTTCAGCTGCCACGCCTGCAAGTTCACCTGCATCCGGATCCGGACCTGCCCCGCACCAGCACCCGCCAAGCCGAACACCAGCAGCAACCACCTGAAGTGCATCCTCCTCAACACCCGCTCCGTCCACAGACACGCCATCGAACTCTGGAACCTCCTCGACACCACAGCTCCTGACGTCGCCTTCCTCACGGAAACCTGGATGAACGACTCCTCAGCGCCCGACATCGCCATCGCCATCCCAGAGGGCTACAAGATCACCCGGAGAGACCGTGACAACCAGACTGGAGGAGGCATCGCCATCATCTACAGGGACACCATCCGCATCAAGACCAACACCGACGACACCCTGACATCCGCCGAACACCTGCACTTCCAGATCCACACGGACCCCAAAACCACCCTCAGAGGCACCTTGATCTACCGACCCCCGGGACGACGCACACAATTCAGCGAGGACATCGCCGACTTCATCAGCCCGCATGCCCTCCCCTCCGCTGACTACATCCTCCTGGGGGACATCAACTTCCACCTGGAGAACAACAACGACCACAACACCATCACCCTGCTCGACAACCTCGCCAACCTCGGTCTCAAGCAGCTGGTGTCCACCCCCACCCACTTCGCCGGACACACACTCGACGCCGTCTTCTCATCCAGCAAAGACATCGCCTTCAGCCACGCCACCGGGCTCCACTGGACGGACCACAGCTGCGTCCACTTCACCTTCAAAAGAACGACGATCCACCACCACCAGCAACAGGTTTTCTCAAAGAAGCTGGAACAAGATCACAGCCGACCAGCTCGCCGCTTCCCTGAGCCAGCACCCTCCCGCCAGCTCAGCGATCCCCAGCCAGGCCGCCCGCAACCTCACGAAGTGGATCAGCAACTGCGCGGAGGAACTCGCCCCACTGAGGACCCCGCCCAGCAGACCCGGCAGCAAGAAGGCCCCATGGTTCACCGACGAACTCAAGAGCTCCAAGAAGAACTGCCGAGCCCTCGGGAAAGCCTGGAGAAGGGAACCAACACCGGACAACATGACCACCCTCAAGCTTGCCACCCGGAAGCACCACCAACTGATCCGCGCCACCAAGAAAACTGCATTCAAGGACCGGCTGGACAACAACGCACACAACTGCAAGGAACTCTTCAACATCGTGAAAGAGCTCTCCAACCCCTACGCCGGAAACAACGACATCACCCCATCGCAAGACCTCTGCAACTCCCTCGCCTCCTACTTCCACAACAAGATCGCGGACATACACAACAGCTTCAGCACTCAACCGACGCACGCCACGACCGAACCACCGCCCCCCACCACCACCCTCCGCGCATGGACTCCGATCAGCACCGAAGACACCGTCCGCATGATGAACTCCATCCACTCCGGATCTCCAACCGACCCCTGCCCTCACCATGTCTTCAACAAGGCCGACGCTGTCATCGCACCCCACCTGCGGGACATCATCAACACCTCCTTCGACACCGCCACCTTCCCGGAGAGCTGGAAGCACGCCAAACTCAGCGTCCTACTCAAGAAACCTACAGCGGACCCCACCGAACTCAAGAATTACCGCCCCATCTCGCTCCGCCCGTTTCCAGCCAAAGTCCTCGAGAAGACCGTCAACAAACAACTGGCCGCCTTCCTCGAGATGAATGCATCCCTCGACCGCTCACAGTCTGGCTTCCGAGCCAACCACAGCACCGAGACCGCCCTCATCGCTGCCACCGATGACATCCGAGCCCTGATGGACAACGGAGAAACAGCGGCCCTCATCCTCCTAGACCTCTCCACGGCATTCGACACTGTCTGCCACCGCACCCTAGTGCAGCGCCTCAGCAACGTTGGAATCCAGGAGAAGGCACTGGAATGGATCATCTCCTTCCTCGACGGAAGAACACAGGGAGTCCGTCTACCACCGTACAAGTCAGAGGCCACCAAAGTCATCTGCTGCGTCCCTCAAGGATCCTCGCTGAGCCCCACCCTCTTCAACGTCTACATGAGCCCCCTCGCGGCCATCGCACGCCAACACAACCTCAACATCATCTCCTACGCTGACGACACATAGCTGATCCTCTCCCTGACCAACGACCCCGCCGCCGCCAGAGCCGACCTTCACGAAGGGATGAAAAACGTAGCCGAGTGGATGACGACCAGCCGCCTGAAACTGAACTCAGACAAGACGGAAGTCCTCATCCTGGGCTCCTCGCCCTCCGCCTGGGACGACTCCTGGTGGCCCCCCGCCCTGGGCACCGCACCCAAACCGACAGACCACGCACGCAACCTGGGCTTCATCCTGGACTCCTCCCTCTCCATGACCAGACAAGTCAACACCGTCTCCTCGTCTCCAACATCCTGCGCATGCTACGGAAGATCTTCCGGTGGATCCCCACCGAGACCAGGAAGACCGTCACCCAGGCCCTCGTCACCAGCCGACTGGACTACGGCAACGCCCTCTACGCCGGAACCACCGCCAAGCTCCAGAAGAGACTCCAGCGGATCCAGAACACCTCAGCCAGACTCATCCCCGACATCCCACGACACAGCCACATCTCCGGACATCTGAGAAACCTGCATTGGCTCCCCGTCAACAAAAGAATCACCTTCCGTCTCCTCACCCACGCATACAAAGCCCTACACGATCAAGGCCCGAGCTACCTCAACAACTGCATCAACTTCTACGCTCCCAAACGCCATCTCCGATCAGCCAGTCACGCCCTCGCCGCCGTCCCCCGCATCCGAAGAACGACAACAGGAGGAAGGTCCTTCTCCTACCTGGCCGCCAAGACCTGGAACTTCCTCCCTCCCGACCTGCGCCTGACCCAAGACCACCTCGCCTTCAGGAAGAAGCTCAAGACCTGGCTGTTCGAGCAGTAGCAGCACCCCCCCCCCCCCCCCCCAAGCGCCTTGAGACCCTCCGGGTAAGTAGTGCGCTCTACAAATGTCTTGATTGATTGATTGATTGAGTACGATAATGGGATGTAGGTCAGTTTTATTAAAGTTAGTAAGTGGTGAACTGTGGCTTAGGATTTGCACAAATGCTATTACAATGCTTCCCTGTTTATTGCCTTTCTTGGCCTATTCACCTCTAGAATAACCCTTAGAAAAGGAAAGGTAAATAAAGCTCATTAAAGTGAATAGGCCTGAAATAGAAATCTGGTACAGAACACTACTGAGACAGCCTTCCTACCCAGTAGGCAAGTTAGTTATATTGTGCTCATTAAGGGTTTCCGTGACATATGCACTCTTAATTCTTTTAATTTGATACATTTTGCTTGAGGGAGTAACACAATAATTCTGAATATTAGGAATACTCCAAGGAATATATTCTCTCATGCTCATTGTGGGCCGTTTTGGTACGTCACGAGTTGTTTATCAACCTTGGTTTCAAAGAGTTGGTGGTTTTGACAGCCAATAAGTATCATTCTGTAACTGTAGTGGGACACCGAATTTTATCAATGTTGTAGAGTAAAGTGAATCAGAAGCATGACTACTAGTTTAGTGCCAACTCTCTCAGAAAAATACGCTTTGACTCCAGTAAATATTCAATATTTTGTTAACATCTACCTTCAGTGTCAAGTAAAAAGCGCCATTGAGAAAACCTCTAGATGTGTCTATGCAGAGAAGAAACACAGAGTACTGTGTACACAATAATAAGTTTGAGTTGTATGTTAAAAACTACTCACATTTTGACCGAGTTTTTAAGGAGCAGAAATTGAAATACAATAAGTTTGCGGACACATAAAACGTCTGTGTCGTTGGACTTCAGTACACGAGGAAAAAGTGCAGTTGTTATGAAAAAGCTACAAAAAGAAATAATCATTATCATTGTCAAATATACTAGGAAAATGCTCAGCCATGTGTGTGATAAGTGGGCTAGCCTGTTTGAAGCATATTAACTTTGTCACTCTGCACCTATTAGATCAGGATCCTAATACTTACCGGTAACCTTTATTGCACCGAATCTTAGTCTTCACCTCACAGTCATACAACATGATGTGGCATGCCCCCTTTAAGACAGCTACCCTTTCCAGAAAACAAAGCATTCTTACAGTTTTTCTTCTATTTTTATGCACACACACTACCTCTTCTCTATATTCTCCCTCCTCTCTTTTTCAGCAAGCTGCAAATACTAAGTTTATACAGTTGCTAAACCAAACAATGGTCTGGAGCTGTGTAAAAGATGACTATGATATTGAAGTGTAGGGTTCGGGGAGATAAAGATTGCGTGCAAACAATAAGAACATCACCCCTTCGCCTGTTGTCCTCATCCAAGTCCTACCCACAAAAGGATATAACCAAGCTACACTTTTCTACAGGAACCCCAGAAAAAGTCCTTCTTTAATCTCTGTGACGTAATATTTAGAGAGGTAAAGAAAATAATTTAAATCAATTAATCAAAGCCTTCAAAAAATCAAGTTTGTCATTGCCAATATCCACACAATAATACAGGAAACGCATTTACAGCGAGAAGAATGGGGGGGGGGAATTCTAAAGAGGCACAAATAGATTAATCAATTAATCAAATAAATGAATAATATTTCCTGCACTAATCAATCCTGTAATGTAAAAGGGGTGGCAATCCTTTTTAAAAGACGCAAGCTAGGTTAGAGAGCTTCACACCATATTCAATGTGCAACCACTGCCCACATTGCCTCTCTGCAACCACTGCCCACATTGCTGCTTTGTTTTGATGCTGGCTGTCGGCTGTAATCCGCTGTAGGCTGTTGCCTGCTGATACTGGAGAGAGTCTGACTCGCAGCTTGTGCGACGGTAAGCAGTGGGGTGGTTTTGCGCTGGAGTATGGTAAGATCTGCGACCCCTCCATCGCACGTGAGTTGCCGCGCTTGGGTCTCTTGCGCTTGAGTCTACCATTGCCAGCTGCTGACCGTCGATGTTGGAGTGAGACCGAGCTCACAGACGTCCCCCTCCCAGCTTGTTGGGACTGCTAGCTGAGGGGGGTTCCACTGGAGGCGGGCGAGTACTGCTACCCCTCCCTAGCAATTGAGTCTCTTGTGCCTCAAGCGAAGATGCACAGGAGGCTGTAGACCCCCTACGGCTGCAATGAAGTTGGGGTCCTGCAGTGGCCAGGTCCAACATGAATGGGAATCTTTGCGTGATACGAGCCACACACACCCACGTTGTTTCACCACGCTTGTGTGTCATTGCCTGTGTTTCCCATTTTTCTTCCCCCCTACCATACGAAGCGTGACAGTCAGTGTCCCTGACACAATTCCCGCTTGTGCTTTCAATACTGTTTGTTTTGTCTGTTTTTGAACATCGCATTTTTCGTATGAGAGGGCACCCATGTTAGGACATTGGGTCTCTCTTTTAATATGGAGGCAAGAACAATCCATCCTCCAATCATTTAAAAATGACATCCACACTCATTTATAAAAAATGGCAGCACAATTCCCTTCCAGGGAGCAATAGTCGACATAGAGAAGTATCCTAATTAGACAGTAACATATGACTCACCAAAGAGACATGATTGAATGGGCTAATCAACATAACCTGAAACTAAAATAGGACTTCACCCCATTATGTCCCTCTAATGCGAAGTGTGATAGGAGTTGCTCATATAGTAAATGGTGCGACCATCTTTGAATGTCTCACTTTATATGGGTTGGTCCCTAGAGGTTCCAACCCCCCCTCCCCCCTCCCGGAACTCAGTCTACAACCTTCACTGGGCTCACATATGCTGACATTGAAGATCATCTGACTTAAAGCTAGTACTTCTAACTATCTATCATGTCTACTGCCTTCCATTATATTTGACTTTGAAAATATACTAAGTTCTCTCTTTTCTCTGAACTCTGATGAAACAGAGGTCTGGTACTCACCTCTTTATCAAACCTTTTGTCTCCTCCTCCTTCTCCTTTCATTGAACCTTCCCCTCCTGCCCCAACCACTTTCCATGACTCTCCACTTACCTCTCTACCTACTGTCTTGCCCCCTCTAAGTAAGTCCTCTGCACTGTTAGCTATGTCTTATATTCCGACATCTCCTCTCACCTCTGACTGACTCCCCCTGACCTTCCCATTTTCCCCAAAACTCCCACCAACTCCTCCCAGAGACTCACACCTGCTCCTGGAACTCCTCTTGTTGGAATGCCTTTCCGTCATCACCAACCCTACCTCACCCCTTCCTCCTTCTCAGCTTGCCCCCACAATCTCTTAACGCAGACACTTATCAATACAGAATCCA
This sequence comes from Lissotriton vulgaris, assembly GCF_964263255.1. Taxonomy (NCBI): domain Eukaryota; kingdom Metazoa; phylum Chordata; class Amphibia; order Caudata; family Salamandridae; genus Lissotriton; species Lissotriton vulgaris. The sequence goes on from NC_141689.1 coordinate 661,500,247, forward strand.
AACTCTCACCTATGACTATTGAACTTTCATGACTTAGAGGGGACTTTAACTCCCTCAACGCCAAAGCCTTCCTCAACCACAATGACACTTTTTACTCTTGCCCCTATACCCAACGCTCCCGATAACAGACTACTCCCCTTTGCAGTCATACACATAGACCAATCCTTACTGTTAAATACCTATCCACTTCTGACCTTATTAAACTATGTAACTCCTACCTACCTTTGCCCCTGATAACTGATCCCCCACTCTCTTACTCCAACATCCCAGTTATTCTGGGCATTAACAGAATCCCCACCTCACCCGCCTACCCTAGACCCCCAACTCAACTTACCACCATCCAGTCTCTTAAGCCTGTCAAAGATAACGCAATTCCCCTTTCTTGCATGCTTGTTAATTGCACATCAGCTGCCTGACATGCAACTGAAATATCCTCAGCGATGCTATTGACATCGCCTTCCTCACCAAATCCTGGCTCAATGACAACTCAACGGCCATACTTGACTTACTCACACCCCCGGCTACGCCATCACTAGGCAGGGCAGACCCGACAGAAAAGGGGGTGGAATAGCCATAATCCACAAAAATGAAGTTCAACTCTCCCTTCTAAAGAACATGGATCACCTAACATTTGAATGCCTCAGTGTTGAACTCACTGTCAAGGGCTCCACTCCGATTGGACTACTTAATATCTACCACACTCCGCGCAAACCTCTGCTCTTCCCGATTAACTATCTGATCTTCTCAGACACTCCTCCCTCTCTGACTCGAAAAATCTCTTTTTAGGAGACTTTAACATCCACTGGAATAATGTATTGGATCCCACTGTCATGCCCCTCACTAACCTTCTAGAGATGAACAACCTAAAGCAACTATGCCATAATCCTACTCATACCAAAGGGGCCACACTTGATGCGATCATCTCCAACACCGACTTGGCCTACCTTTCTAACATCATCCCCATTGACTGGTCTGACCATCACGTCATTCTGTTTAAGTTCCCAACCAGTGCCCTACTCCCTCCTACAACAAAAAACAAACCCATGAAGCGGACCATAAACCTTTTAAAAATCCCCCCTGATGAACTTGAGTCCATACTCCAAGCTCAACTTCAGCTCCCCTCTCACTTCCAAAATGTTAACAAGCTTACTGAACATTTCAATAAGACCATTAACAACGTACTGGACCTCAAACTAAAACATCACAGAAAAACTCAATCCAAATCGTGGTTCAATCCTGAAATCAATAACGAAAGATGACAACTTAGACTGGCAGAAGGAATTTAGAGACAACACCCTTCTCCCTCTCATCTTGTCCTTCTCAGATCTGTTATATCAATTTATAAGAAGCACATTTTCAATGAAAACGCATCCTTCTTCAGAGCCCAACTGAACCGTGCCAAAAACAGGCCTAGAGAACTGTTTAACATTGTTAGAAAACAAACATCATCTGCCCCCCCAGAGCTGACGGCGTCAATTGTGAGATGTGAGGAAATAGCCAACTTCATCTCTGAAAAAATTGCCAACATTGACCAATATAACACCTGCCCAACCTACAATATTCCATGGATGTTGCCTTAGACACTTCTTCATTATCGGCATCAGCCCTATTACCTAATCATACCACTCGCCTACCCACCCTAACGGCGCCAGGTCACAGCCTTCCCAACTTACAACTGAAAAATAACTCCTCCTGGCAAAATTTCCATCCTATGACTGAGCTTGAAGTCTATAATATCTTTAATAAGCTTAGACCGACTTCGCATACTAAAGACCCTCTCCCTTTTACTCTAGTTCACAATCTTAACCATATCATTGCCCCTTACTAGACTAAAATCATCAATACCTCCCTTGTCACAGGATGACATCCACAATGCCCTAGATAATGGGGAGTCCTGCCTTCTTATACTCCACGACCTTTCTGCAGTGTTTACTTAATGTGCCTAAAGCTCTCTTTGGCCTTAACTGGGTGGTCCTCAAATGGTTCTCTTCTTTCCTCCAACACAGAACACAAAAAATCAAAATCAATGCCTGCCCCGCTAATCCTACACCTGTCTCCCTGGTCTTCCCCCAGGGCTCCATTCTCTCCCCCTCTCTCTTAAAACTCTTCATGGAACCCCTTACTCTCATCCTGAAACAAGCTGGAATCAACCATCACCTTTATGCTGATGACACCCAACTCTACTATAAGATTTAATTCCACTCAGATATAATTCACTTAAACAATACCTTGAGAAAGTTCCAATCCTTGTTTTACTCCAACCACCTTAAACTAAACCCTAAAAAAACTGAAATTATTCACTTTTCTCCAAAAAACAATCGACTCTCCATCCAAGGCTGGACCACAGACCTCAATGCCCTAGAATTCTTACCCCCTTTGCTTAATTTAAGATGTACCTGCTTGTTTTGTTACCCTGAAAAACTACTTTAACTTATTTTTTACCTCTCTTAACTTACTGTGAGATGTATTCGCCTTTTTTTGTTTACCCTGAAAAAACTGTTGTCTGGATTACTTCGGTTCATGTAAAGCACTCTGATACCTCCAGGTCTAGCCAGCCCTATATAAAACCTTTCAAATAAATAAATAAATAAATAAATAAATAAATAAATAAATAAATAAATAAATAAACAAATAAAATAAATACAATTCAGGGGGGAAATGGCTAATTGTTAATACTAAGATCCACAGCACAGGTCATTCATTTGTTGGATTTTATGTCCCCAATGTAGATGATCAGTCGCCGCAGTGGGAATTATCCAAACACTTAATTGACACAAAGAAATATATAGTCATAGCTCACTCCCATTTTGGTAAGCGTGATCTATGTGGCCATTGGAACAAAGGCTCCTTGACTATCATAATGGTAGATGCTGCTAAGGTCTTTCATGGAGTCATCTGACCTTTCCTATATGAATTGGTGATAAGAAAATGCTTAGGAGAAACTTTCTTGAAGCAATACAATCTAAATATAACACCCCAATGCTAAGATATTGGGCAACAGTTCTCTCACCACACAATTTCAAACTGGAAGTGTGCCCACTGTCCCCATACCTATTTAACCTTGATATTGAGCCTTTTGCTAGAAAAAATCAGGCCTGAAGACAAAATCTTACCCTTTCAATACCTCGACTGAGTTAAAAAAGAAGCTCTATAAGCAGATGATCTACACACAAGATTTCATTACTTCCTTGCTGTTAGAAACTGGGTAGAGTGGTGCGGAGCGGGTAGGCCAAACTCGGAGGCATTGTGTAAAGCATCTGCGCAGCAGACTCACACAAGCGACACATCAGACACACTACAAAACAGACTCCACACCGACATCTCCTCTCAGGTAATCACAGTTGTAACACTGTGCCAACTGGCACCGGGTAGTAGTATACAGGGGACTATTTACAAGGCGGGGCCGGTCGGTCCGCTGCCAGAATCATCACAAGTCCAATGAGAATAAACGTAGAATGGGGGCAATATCCTATATTGGAAGACGAGTTGTTAAACCCAAGGAATAAGGAGAATGTATCATGGGGAGAGAAGGCAGGAGTGTTTACCCAAGAGTAAGATCGGAGATCGGCAGGGTAGATTGTAGGAAATGGATTTTCAATGAAAAAAGGGCCGTCACTGATAGCGGGATACAGCGGGATATGCCGGATCGAAATTACAATAATTATACTGGGCTTGAGAGCGGGAGCAGTACTAAGGTGTGGGGGTAGGCATGCACTTACCGAGAAAATACTCCAGGGGGTAGCCGGTCGGCGACGCTCTGATGAGGTGATCGCAAAGGGACTGAAAGGATTGAACAGTATAAGCAGGAGTCGTCAGTGTCACGTGATGAGACTACATGTGGTGTGTAGTAGAAATAGAAGAGGTGCACCTGGACAGAATTGCGGTGGCCATCTTGGAATGGTCTAGTTAGGGGAGCAGGCTAAGAGTAAAGACGTGTTTGTGTATACAGGTTAAATATTGAGAAAATGTACAATATAATTGAAGGGTCACACTGTTATAATTACTGTAGAAAAAAAATATAAACACATGCAGTATATTACAGAATGCATGTCCAAGGCAGTATGTCAGTCTGTGTGTGCACGGGAGGACTGAAGTCTAGGGTTTACAGTAATGATGTCCATTCCTCAAGGCGATTGAGGCCATTTCGAATACTATCAGTACGCAATAGCCAGTTTAATTATTCTTTGTTCAGCAGTGATAATTGTCCAAGTGAAGTCCTTTTCATTGTGTCCAAGTGCCTGGAAGTGATCAACTAGAGGCTAATTCGGAGTGATACAGCGGATCCTGCTGTGACGCTGGCCGATTCGTAGCTTGACTTTTTGTGTTGTCTGTCCAACATATATTTTCATACAAGGACAAAAAATGGCATAGATAACATTTGAGGAATTACAATTAGTGAAATGTATTCTTTCATACTTAAGCGTCTCATAGGTGAATGTTTTTCCTTCAATGGTAATCTCACATGCAACACAATCACCACATTTCGCATGGCCTATAAGAGTGGGAAGACCCCATAAATCATTTAAGTAGTCCTGGGGGCAGACGGAGGGAGAGCTGCCCTTACAAGATGATCTTTAATGTTTTTGGCCCTTTTGAAGGCAAAGATAGGACATTCAATGTCTAGAACACCAGCATTTAGTACTGACCAATGTTTCAACACGCTTTTGGGTATGGCATTCGATGCTGGGGAGAAGGTTGTGACTCATATAAGTCGCTCCTGGGGTTTCTTAGGTCTAGGTTCCAGGAGGACGTCAGAAGGACAGTACCACGCTCTTTTAAGAGAGCATCGGACAAGTTTGCGTGGATAACCACAGTTACAAAGTTTGTCACTAAGTGTCTTAGCCTCAGCAAAGTAATTTTCTTTATAGTAACAATTTCATCGAATACGAAGAAATTGCGAGTAGGGGAGTGAATCTCATAGAGCACGGGGATGGTGACTATTGTAGCTGAGCAGAGTATTTCGCTCAGTGGGTTTGCGGTAGAGGCTGGTGGTCAGGCGCCCGTTTTGATGCTTAATTTCAAGGTCAAGGAAGGGAATCGATACTTTGCTTTCTAATAGTGTGTACTTAAGGCCACCACTATTGTTCTTTAGCAGTGAAGCAATTGTGTGAGGGATTCTGCTGAGTCTGTCCAGAGCATAAAAATATCATCAATATATCTTTTCCACAAGGCAATGCCGCTGTGGTAAGGATTTTAGGGATTGAGGATGTATCACATTTCAAGGTTGTCCATGTACAGGGTAGCAAGGTTAGGAGCAAAAATAGCTCCCATCGAAGTACCTCGCACCTGATCATAAAATTGATCCTCGAATAGAAAAAAGTTTTTAGTCAGGCAGATTTCCAGTAGTTGTAGTATAAACAACGTGGGTACAGTGTGTGGACGTGGACGTCTATTTAGAACTTGTTCAATCACATGTAATGACTCTATCTGTGGGATGTTAGTATAGAGTGATTCCACATCCAGCGTACACATTGTGCTGGATGTGGAATCAAAGGGGTGTTCTTCAATTAAAAATAATCATAGACATACTATCCCTTATAAAAACACTCTGTTTGTGGAACAAAGTCTTTTATAAAAAAAATCAATATATTGTCCAAAGGGCTCCAATAAGGAGCCGCACCCTGAAACAATAGGGCGACCAGGTGGTGTTTCTAGGTTTTTATGGATTTTTGGCAAGCAATAAATCACTGGTATTCTGGGTGCCTTAGTATTGAGGAATAAGTGTTCTTTATTGGAAAGAAAGCCAGATTCCAGGCCTTCATTGGTAACTTGTTGAATCAGTTTTTGTATCTCTTTAGTGGGGTTGCAGGGGAGAGTAAAATAGTGAGTATTCCTCAGTTGTCTATGGATCTCATCTTTGTACTTATCAATGCCTTGAATTACAATCCTACCGCCTTTGTTGGCGGGTTTAATGACTAGGGATGGGTTATTTTTTAGTGAGGAAAAGGCTTTCTTTTCTGTGATAGAGATATTATAGGGTACAAAAGATTTTTGTTTCTCAAGAGATGCTAGGTCATTGAGGACAAGTTTTTCAGAAGTTGGAATTTCTGCCGGAATCATGCCAGCGGTGGGGGAAAATTCAGATGGTGATCTAAATGGGGTATTCAAAATTTTGGCCGCAGTTGGATTCAGGAGGAAATAGCTGTGTAACCTCACTTTCCTAAAAAATGTGAGCAGTTCAGTTTGGGCGTCCAAGAAATTAGGATGGATGGTTGGAACAAATGAAGGACCTTTGTTGAGTAAAGATAACTCACCAAGTGAGAGTTGATGTTGAGTAAGGTTGAAAATAGGGAGTAAGGTATTGGTATGGGACGTATTGACAGCTACAGAGGTTGATTCCGCATTGGTAGTGCTATCAATTACCAGCGGTAGTGTTGACAGCATGTGAATCATTCGCCGGGATTGGGCCATCTTTGCGTCTGTTTTCCTCTCCCACCTCTTTGGGGTTCTGACAATCGATCACATTTTTTTAAGTCAGTCCCTGCTAATCACAATCACTGAGGAAAGATTCCACCCAATCTGCCTTTCTGTCCATGCCCTGCAGGAGTTGGTGTTAAACTGTCCAGCCCCGCGTTTGAAACATAGGAGGTGGTACTTTCCCAACTTCGTTACCAGGGATAGACTCCTGAGAGACGAACTAAGAATGGCAATCATAGAATTTTTCAAGACAAACGATCCAGCCCTTACTTCTTATGAAACAATTGGGACATTTTCAAGACAGTTATCCGAGGCAAATGCATTGAGCTTGCCACTACACTCGGAAAGCAACAGGGGAGAGGCTTCTTTTGGAAGAGGAACTGAAATGGGTAGAAGAAAAAGCATCAAGAGTCACCGTCGAGCCAGACCCTTCGCATAGTCACCTCCCTAAAAGTCAAATTAAAGGCTATCTACACCAACAGGGCAGAGAAATCCATTCCTATGCTGCAGGAGTGAGTATTTGAAAGTGGCAATGAGATAGGCACCCTTTTGGCGGGTCAATTGAGGGCAAAGCAAGAGAAAGAATACATTAGGCACATAGTAGACGAGACAGGTGTGTTTCCCATACTAGGAAGGAAAGCAAAGCAAACGTTTTTGGGGAGTTCTATCGCACCCTCTACACAGCAGACCCACTTGAGGCCCGGGCCCAAGAGGAGTATTTGGCTCCTCTCAATCTGCCACAGATCTCTGCACACGCCAACAAGAAACTTAGTAGACCCGTCACAGGAGATAAGGTCCAGAAAGCGATAGATGCTGTAAAAATTCAGAAAGCCCCCGGGCCTGATGTGCTCAACGCTCAATTCTACCGTACTTTTGCGCCGAGCTGACTACTCATCTGATGTCTCTTTTTAATGAATCGCACAAGCCCACAGGGTGACAGGTACCATGGGAGAGGCATTAATCATGGTTATTCTCAAACCAGGCATACACCCCAAAGCGTGTGCATCTTATAGGCCCATTGCTCTATTGAATTTGGATGTCAAGCTGTACTCTAAAATACTGGCAACCCACCTAGAAAATCTACTTCCTGCACTGATCGACCTTGATCAGTCAGGGTTTATTAAGGGCTGGCCAACTCATGACAACTTGTGGAGAATAGTCCGCATAATCAAAAAAGCTCAAAAGAAAAACATTCCTGCGGCCCTTCTCCGTCAAACACTGAGACGATTCTGCTTCCATGAAACATTCACTGAAATTACCAATTACCTCTCTCCCAGGTTAAGGGTTCCAGTAAATGTGGTGGCATCCAACGGCTTTGCATTCTCGCGGAGGGACAAGGCAAGGATGCCCTCAGTCTCCCATGCTATTTTCCCTTAGTATTGAACTCCTAGAGGAAAGGATTAGGGTGAACAAGGATATAAAGGGGATCAAATTTGGCACTGACATCCATAACATCTGAGACCTGCTTCCCATTGAGAAATTTGCAAATTCAGGGGCTTCTACTAGGAGGAATATTTCTTTCCTATATGCCCTCATTAGGGCACTAAATCCACAACAAACTCCAAGACATAGGATTTTGGGGAACACTAATCTTTCAAGGCCAGTAGAGGAGAAACAATGGAGCCGCCTTTATAAAGACATTCCCAAACACAAGCGCTCTATGCATCTACGAGAAGCCCAATACAAGATAATGTATGACTGGTGAATTATTCCCTAACACAATGGATAGATGTTGGAGGGGATGTGGGCTCCTGTGCGACTTCAGCATATCTGATGGGATTGCCCTTCCATTCAACCATTCTGGAAAAAAATCCTCTAACAAATTAAACTGATTCTAGGTTACCCCATCCTGGAAACCATGGAGCACACCCTTCTGGGGCTCCAGGACCCCCTTTTGCAAAGGCAAACAAATGGAGAACGCTCCATCATATGGCTATGTCTCGGCTTGCTAAAATGGCCATTGCAGCGGCGTGGAAAAAAGATGAAGCCCCATCCATTACAAAGTGGCATGCTAGATTGTGGTGAGAATTGGCTCTGGAGCGGCTGACAGACATAACGGAGGACTCCTGAAATGGGTTTGAGTATATTTGGACTCCGCTAGTGGAATATCTGTTGGTAGGCCTGCCCCTATTTGCATGTAGCCCTAGGCTTCGGGCGCATCAGCTGTTTCACACTTAATTGAGCCGGAGAGCGCTCTGAATGAGCAAGAGAAGAGTGAAGCCTGACCCCTCTCCCCCGCCTGCGAGACTGCCCCCACCTTGGAGCCCACTATGGATCATTGTCACCATGTCACACCCATTGGATGCACAACTGTTTTTACCCATTTTTTTTACATCACTCACACTCTTCTTTTCTTCCTTTTCTCTCAACCTTTTATTTATTTTTGTCTTTTGTTCTTTGTGGTTCAAAACTGGTTATTTTTCTCAATTGCCCAGTTCAGGGCTGTACGTGGGGCTGGGATACACTAGTACAGTTGAGTTCCTGAAGATATATGAGCTAAACAAGGTGTAGGCGGGTCCTTGTTAACCAGATGTGTGAACCTGGAAGATATCTGTTATACTTGGCCTCTATGCTGTTCTTGTTGTGACTGCCATGTTTTTTTTCTTGAATTGGAATCAAATTCAATAAAAAAAAATGAAACAAAAATAGAGGTAGACCTAACCAAGTCTCTCAAATTACAAAAAAAGAGAGTTCCCTATAATAGAGTAGCTTTTGAAAGAGAACGCCCTGGTGATTTGATCATTATCGACGTGTTTCCAACCATACCAGTCTTTTTCTTTTTTATTCCATCATCACTGGCTGGATTCTAAACTATGAACTTGTCAGTTGTCAAAATATTTGTAATTTTTTGAGAGAAAGAAGCAACTGTTTTCCTTCTGCATTCGTAATAATTATGCTATCACCGGAGCCACTGTGATTGCATTGTCATTGCTGATGCAGAAGGAAAAGAAAGATTGACTCAGGTGAAAAGAAAAGCTGGCCTCTTGGAAGAAAGACTTCTAATCTCAGTGAGGCTATGCGCACTTTGGATTGTGATAGCTAAAGCTGTAGTTGCTTTCTCTAGAAGTAATGTCCCTACTGGCTTTTTCTATGTTGTTCTATAATTATTCCGTGGCCTAGCCTTGCTGACAAATAAATTGGCCGAACCCCTCCTGTTTCTTAACTTTTAGAAAGTTAGCATATTCCTGACTTAGCCATTTAGTGCCTGAAGCCTGTCTCTGGGTAACATGACTGGATGTAGCTGACAGTTGGATTTTATGTATTCCTCCTAGACAGCCACACCTAATAGAGAGCTAAGGTGTGCTTCTATGAGCCATCACTTGAGGATTGGAGGGAGGAGCTGAGCACAGCCACACTTACATTTGAATATGCTGTGTCCTGCCTCCACACAAAGGGCTGCACACTCCCTTTTGTTAGTTTCGAGCCAGGACAGGGAAGGAAAGATGACTGGGGACTTCAAAAGGGGAACCTCCAGAACCACTTCAAAAGCAAAACTGGATATAAATACTGGACCTCAAACTCCAACTTTTAAGTGCACTTCTGTACTTGTGGATACTATGCCATGAAGAAGGAAGCTGTGCTGCTGAAAGTACTGCCACTCTGATAAACATCTGCTTCAAAAGGTTGCAGCCATGCTGTGTTGACCTGCTGCCTGCTGCCGCCTTACCTGTGTGAGAAGGACTGGATCTATGGAACCCAGGACCCCAAAGTGGCTCCTAGGTCTGGTTGGCTGCCCTCCTACTGTAGCCTCACGGACAGAGAACCTTGAACACATAGACTGCACTCTGCCATATGTGAGTCTACCCTGCCAAGTGGTTCCAGCCCAGTCCTGTATGCATGGAAGTGAGACTAAGGTACTCATTGGACCCAGTGGAACTGAGGCATCTTCTCTGCTTCGTGTTGCAACCCTGAGCAGAACTGATGCATCACTGCTACTATGTGGATCAGACCCATAGCAAAGACCTGCATCTCACTACTGCATCAGAACCACTGCTACACAACGCATCTGTGATGAAACCGTAATACAGGCCCTCGTCGATTGCAGCCTCGATGACGATGTAAGATTCCACATCGCAGCCTCACAGCTCCTTGTAACTGATGCATTGGCCCGAATGTGAGACACATCCTTGACACTGGACTTCGCATCAGAAGCCCACGTCAACAGGATCCTAGATGCTGAAGCAGGACCTTTCACCTCAGCCTTACCACATCCCGGAACCTTTCAGAACTCTTAATGGTATGCTGTCACACATAGACAGAACGAAGCAGGATGTTGATAGAAGAAGATGGGAGGATATAGGGAAGGGTAGAAAGTATAAACATAAAAAACAGAAATACTCTAGGCATGTTTGTTTTCTTGAAAAGGGTGCCTTTCTCTAGGAGTAGGGGCTTACTCATGTTGTTAGGACTTTAACAGGGTAGACAGGTAATGTGGTAACATTCTTTCTGAGTGAAATGAGGATAAATGGTATAGTGCAAGCATATCTTGTAATGTGGATGGTATGGATCTGGTGGCTTCTTCTCAGAAGTGTGTCACTGACACCCTATTATATTTAAAGTTATGCCTGCCAAAGAGAAATGATTAAACAAGTTAAAGGACTATATACATGTATACTGTGATTACATCCTATAGTCTGATTAGTACTTAATTTATGTTATATTGTCTTATTGAAAAACATTAGCTTCAAACTATCAAACATTTTGACATTGTCACTACTAGCCAAACTCCCAGACTAGTACGTTAGTGTTGAGTATTGGTAGAGCCCTATTTTTTAGCAAGTATTTATTAAATACCTCCACTGCTTATGGATTGAACTGGGAAAAAATATTACCATACTGATGGATGAAAAGTCTTTCCAGTATTTCACCAACTACCATAGTCAAAAACAAACATTGGCAAATGCAATAGATTTGGGGTTGCCTAGCTGCCTTTTGGCTTTGTCAATGCTTGTTTCGATTTTTTTTTTTTACATATGTTACTGTTGGAGAAGCTGCTGGGCAGGAACCTATGACAATCTGAAACAATGGCTAACAGCATAATATGTTTTTCATCTAAAAAGGCACAGATTCTCATAGTCCACTAGCACTGAAGGGAAATACTTTATGTTTGAATGTGCTACTTGTGAAAGGGTAGAATGCGATCTTTCACACTGTAGTTAGCCAACGGCTGAAGTGGACTGACCCATTGCACCATGCTGTATGCTGCAGCAGGAGGAAAAAATATCTGAATGGCACAATAGCAAAATAATCGATAACGAGGGCTGCCTGAAAACCCCAAAGAGTAAGGGCCAGATGTGCGACCGTTTTTTGCGGTCAAAAACAGGAGATCGGCCTGTTTGCCACTGCAAAAAAGGGTCCTGGCATGTACAAACAATAGTTTGTCAGTCACTGTCTAGCAAAATAGCATTTGTGACTCTCGCTTTTAGGAAGGGGCGTACTTTCCTAATAGCGAGTCTTAATGCAATGTACTATTGTTTTGCGACCGCATTTGCCACTGCAAAACACTCACAATTTACCACCTACTCCAAGTAGGTGATAAACCACTCACAAACGGGAAGGGATCCCAAGGGGACTCCTTCACCTTTGTGAGTGTATGCGAAAATATTTTTTAAGAGCCGGCAGTGGTCCCAGGGACCACTGCCTGCCCTTAAAAATGAAACTGAAAAGCTTCATTTTTCTTTTTTAAATGCAGCACGTTTTCCTTTAAGGTCTTGGCTGACAGTAGACATAGAAAGTGAGTTATTATAGTGAACGCCATAAAGTAATACATGTATAATGGATTGATAAATTTGAAGAGGTTGGTCTAACATTATGGATCTTGTTATTCTTGATAAAGGAAGTCAAAACATATGCATGAATGCTGTGTATCAAATTCCACAGAAAGCATGATACACTTGCAGATAGGTAGAAGACTGAATGTAGGACTATAATGGACAGGATTATTAGCAAAAATAATGGGGCGAACCCCACCAGAACCTGGTCCCCCCAGGTTCTGGGGGGACCAGGTGTCCCTCAGAACCTGGGTATACGTATTAAACAAAAACAATTGGTTCTGTTGGGGTTTATAAATTACTTTAGAGTACTCAAGTCCTCGGTCCTCTGACAGAGCTCCAGGGCCATGAGACCAGGTGAGAGAGAGCAGCGCCCCGTGAACTGAACTGTCCTGCTGGCTAGCAACAGGTACGCCGCAAGGGACTGGAGAGACATTGTGCAAAGATAGCGGTGGATACCGTGTTGCCATTGCGACCCGCACTGCCACAGGGCGCTCAGAACCAATGAGGAGTCCGGGTGGCGCTACAAGGTTCCAATCATTTCATCAGGACGGGCCGGAGGTGTGGACACATAGTGCTTGTAGCAAGGAGACCCGGGACACCTTGATAACATAGAGGGCCCCCAGCAGAGGGAAAATACGAACACTGCGGGGCCTATTTGGAGGGCGCTGGTTGCGGTCCCTTGGTCCTGGTTCCGGTCGGGTGGCACCGAACTGGAGACAGCGTAGAGGCCCACTTATACGCCGACTGCGTCTTGCAGCCATTCGGAAATACCCATATAACGCACCACAATAGGGAGCAATGAGCGGAAGGGGGCCAAGAATGCAGCAGGTTTCCCAGCTCGACAAATACGCATACACCAAAGATGCTACAGACTCTGCTAAGGGTAACACGACGCAACCGTCAGCCCGCCCGGCCGACAACCCTGGTAATGCTGAGGAGATCACACTCCAGGATGTAATGGCGGCCTTGAAGACAATGCAGTCCTCCATGGGCACAATCTCCACCAACATCTCTCTCATGCGCGCAGACCTAGCCAAAATGTCGGATCGCTTGGGAGATGTTGGAAAAACGACGACAAGACTCTCTGCAGACACGGCGGAGCTACAGACCAAAGTGCGCAAACTATAAGAAGATAATACCCTACTAAAGACAAAGCTGGACGAGCAAGAAGGTAGATCCCAACGCAATAATGTACGCCTAGTCGGGGTGCCGGAGACAGCAGGGGGTCCAGCTCTAGACCTCTTCGTGGAAGATCTTATCCAAAACCAGCCCCAACCGAGGGTACTCTTTAACTATTTCTCGGTAGAGCGGGCCCACCAAGTACCGGGAGGCAAACCGGGCCCGGGGAATCCACCACGTCCGATCTTGGCGCGCATTTTTAATTTTTGCGACCGCAACGCCATCTTGCAAGCTGCCCGAGGTGCCCCACCGATCAAAATTGAAAATTCAATAGTCACCTTCTACCCTGACTACACAGCGGCAGTAGCACAACAACGACGAAGTTTCAGAGAGTTGAAGAAAGACCTCCGCACCCGAGAAAAATTAAATACTCTATGATTTTTCCAGCAAGACTATGTGTGGAATTGGAAGGGAAAACTTGTTTTTTTGAGTCACTAGGGGATGCAAGAGATTGGCTGGAAGGCTGGCGACCAGCTAGAGGATCCAGAAACTGAGATGATATGCGCAACAATCCAGGTGGAGAAAGGCCACACAATCAATCAATCAATCAATCATAGCATTTGTATAGCGCACTACTCACCCGGACGGTCTTAAGGCGCTTGGGGGAAGGGGGTCTGCTATTGCTCGAACAGCCAGGTCTTGAGTTGTCTCAAGAAGGCGAGATGGTCCTAGGTCAGCCGGAGGTGGGTGAAGAGGGAGTTCCATGTCTTGGTCGCCAGGTAGGAGAAGGATCTTCCTCCGGCGGTGGCTCTTCGAATGCGTGGTACGGCGGCGAGGGCAAGGCTTGTCGAACGTAGCTGGCGGGTAGGCATGTAGAAGGTCAGGGGGTCGTTGAGGTACTTGGGGCCCAGGTCGTGGAGGGACTTGTGTGTGTGGGTGAGGAGTCTGAACGGGATTCTCTTGCTGACGGGGAGCCAGTGCAGGTCCCTCAGGTGGCCGGAGATGTGGGTGCATCGGGGGATGTCCAGGATGAGTCGGGCGGAGGCGTTCTGGATGCGTTGGAGTCTTTTCTGTAGCTTGGCTGTGGTTCCGGCGTAAAGGGTGTTTCCATAGTCCAGTCGGCTTGTGACGAGTGCCTGGGTGACCGCCTTCCTGGTTTCGGTCAGGATCCAGCCGGAAGATCTTGCAGAAGATACGTAGGGTGTTGAAGCATGATGAGGAGACGGCGTTGACTTGTCTGGTCATCGAGAGGGAGGAGTCCAGGATGAAGCCCAGGTTGCGTGCGTGGTCTGTTGGCTTGGGAGTGATGCCCAGGGCGGGGGGACACCAGGAGTCATCCCAGGCGGAGGGCGATGGTCCCAGGATGAGGTCTTCCGTCAGTTTCAGGCGGCTGTTCTTCATCCACTCGGCGACGTCATTCAACCCTTCGTGTAGGCTAGTTCTGGCGGTGGTGGGGTCTCTGGTGAGGGAGAGGATCAGTTGGGTGTCGTCAGCATAGGAGATGATGTTGAGGTTGTGTTGGCGTGCGATGGCTGCAAGGGGTCTCATGTAGACTTTGAAGAGCGTGGGGCTGAGTGATGATCCTTGCGGTACGCCGCGGATGACTTTGGTGGCCTCGGATGGAAACGGGGGAGGCAGACTCTCCGTGTTCTTCCGGCGAGGAACGATATGATCCATTCCAGTGCCTTCTCTTGGACACCTGTGTTGCTGAGGCGTTGGACTAGGGTCAGTGTCGAACGCTGCGGAGAGGTCCAGGAGGATAAGGGCCGCTGTTTCCCCATTGTCGAGCAGGGTTCTTATGTTGTCGGTGGCTGCGATGAGGTCGGTCTCGGTGCTGTGGTTGGCTCGGAAACCGGACTGCGAGGGGTCAAGGGATAGGTTCATCTCGAGGAAGGCGGCAAGCTGTCTGTTGACGGTCTTCTCGATGACTTTGGCAGGAAAAGGGAGGAGCGAGATGGGGCGAAAGTTTTTGAGGTCGGTGGGGTCCGCTGTTGGTTTCTTCAGTAGGGCGCTGAGCTCGGCGTGCTTCCAGCTCTCCGGGAAGGTGGAGGTGTTGAAGGAGATGTTGATGATATCCCGGAGTTGGGGTGCGATGATGGAGTCGGCCTTGTTGAAGACGTGGTGGGGGCAACGGTTGGTTGGAGATCCATAGTGGATGGTGTTCATCATGCGGGCTGTGTCTTCGGTGGTCACCGTGGTCCATGTGCGGAGGGTGGCGGTGGGGATGTTGGTTCGATAGTAGGGTGCGTGGATGGTGCGCCGAAGCTGTTGTGGATTTCGGCGATCTTGCGGTGGAAGAACGAGGCGAGAGAATCGCAGAGGTCTTATGAAGGAGTGATGTCGTTGTTGCCGGTGCTGGGGTTGGAGAACTCCTTGACAATGCTGAAGAGTTCCTTGCTGTTGTGGGCGTTGTTGTCCAGTCGTTCCTTCAGTGATTTCTTCTTGGTGGTGCGGATGAGCTGGTGGTGCTTTCGGGTGGCTTGTTTGAGGGTGGTCATGTTATCTGTGGTCTGTTCGAGGAGCCAGGCTTTCTCGAGGGTGCGGCAGTTCTTCTTGGAGTCCTTGAGTTTGTTGGTGAACCAGGTAGCTTTCTTGCTTCTGGGTCTGCTGGTAGGGTTCTTCAGTGGCGCGAGGTCGTCTGCGCAGGCGGTCAGCCACTGTGTGAAGTTGCGGGCTGCTTCGTTGGGGTCTGTTGTGCTGGCGGGCGGGTTCTGGCTGAGGGAGGTGGTGAGCTGCTCGGCGGTGATCTTGCTCCAGCTCCTGTGAGGAGCCTGTTGCGGGTGGTGGTGGGTCATTGTTCTTCTGAAGCTGAAGTGGACGCAGCTATGGTCGGTCCAGTGAAGTCCGGTGGAGTGGCTGAAGGTGATGTGCTTGCTGGATGAGAAGACGGGATCAAGCGTGTGGCCGGCGTAGTGGTTGGGGGTTTTGACCAGTTGCTTGAGTCCGAGGTTTGCGAGGTTGTCCAGCAGGGCGGCGGTGTTGCGGTCCTTGTTGCAGCCCACACAGAGAACTGACGCCGGTAGGAGAAACCCAAGTACAGATCCATTCTAGACTGCTGCTTAAAAGACTCCAATAAACATTTCTGATGCGCTGCAATGGAACTTGGACGTAGCTCATGGCAGGGCATTGCAGAATGGGGCGGGTTGAAACAGTGAACATGGGGACTACCGGACAATACGGCAGGTAATGCCGGATTGAGAAATGAGAACTCCAACAGGTAGGAGCTACCGAACCTAAGCAGCACTGTCTGGATGATATTGTAGAGGGGGGCTCCACAAGGGTCGCAGCAGTCTCACCCTCACAAGTTATGCAGTTTGTAAGGGAATGTAAGCGCTCTGCTCAGTTGGGGAGGTGGACGGTTCTGGATCAGCCAGGCAGGGAGGCAGGGTGGGGGATCGGGATTTTGTTCATTGCAAAGTTGGAATGGTTAGATTTGGAGGTTAAAATTCCACAGTGTCTCCTTGGAATAATACTGTCATTTACACTGACAGTTTATACACGTACAGGGCAATTTTTAGTACCAGTAGAATGCACTCCTGTACATGGAGTATACTTTGAATTGACTAAGACAGGAAGCGCAGTTATATGGCTGAAGTCACACCACACACACACTATGCTTGGACGTGAGATACAGAAGAATAGCTCCCAGACACCACGATTGATCTCCCCCCCCCTGACCGTCATCTCATGGAATGTGAATGGGTTGGGACACAAGATTAAAAGGGGACTGGTTCTGCAATATTTAAAGCGGAAGGCCCCAACAGTGGTTCTTCTCCAAGAAACGCATTTGACGGGAATGGCCTGTAAAGCCTTAAACCATTGGGGGTTCAAAATGGCCGCACATGCAGAGTTCTCCTCTGGATTCCGAGGGGTTGGTGTCCTAATACATAAGAGCTCTCCACTGGTGATTAAAAAAACTTGGACGGACGATCAGGGGCGTTTTACTGCAATCACCTGCCAATGGGAGGGACGCATCTTTAACATGATCTCAGTCTATATCCACCAGACAGCCTTCCAATACCTTGGGAAACTCCTGCTCTATCTACCCGAGGGAGTAATGATCATAGGGGGAGACCTCAATACTGTGCTTGACACGGCCATAGACCGTAAACTGCCCAGGGAGGCAAACAGATCCAACCAGGCCCTTAGGGAATTCCTGGACGCTATGGGACTGACAAATATCTGGAGACTTAAACACCCTACCGAGCACCAATACACCTTTTATTCAGGAGGACATAACAGTCTCTCCCGCATAGATTACATACTGACATTAGCGATAGCTCCAGAAAGAATAACGGCAATTGAACACGTACCGAGAATGATTTCAGACAACTCCCCGATTCAACTTACCTACACCACACAACTCCCTTGAAGGCAGAGACTCTACCCATTATACCCAGGCTACTTAATGAATCACAAGATAGCCAAGGTATTAGTAACATCCACTGAACACTACTTTACAGAAAATACGTTGACCGTAGACTAGCCGTGCCTCCTCCGGGAGGCGTACAAATCAGTAATCAGGGGGCAAGCCATCTCGACTATTACCCGGCACAAAAGGAAGCACAGACAGAACCTTGAATCCCTAGAAGCTGCAGTGCAGCAGGCGGAAAAGGCCCACGCAATGAATCCCATTGACACCACTGCACAAACTCTGACACTAGAAGCTCAAGAATACAGAGCCTACGCAGAGGATATGGCAAAAGCAAGGCACACGGACACTTTACATGAAGTTTATGAATTAGGGGACAAGACTGGGAAAATGCATGCATGGCTGGAGAGAAGGGAAAAGGCGGATAGATGGATCGCCCACTTAACACTGGCAGATGGTACTACCACCACAGATCCCCAACTTATAGTGGAGGAACTGGCAACCTACTATGAAAAGGTATACACACCACGAGGCACAGCGACAGTAGAAGACTGCATGCAATTTCTCCACGACTTACCACTAACCACACTACCGTTAGAAGACATGCACACACTCGAAGCAGACTTAACTGCGGAGGAAGTTGGAAAGGCGCTGGCGGCGCTTCACACGGCAAAGGCAATGGGACCTAATGGCCTACCGGTAGAGCTCTACAAAAAGGTTGCAAGCAAGATCACCCCCCACCCACTAAGCATGTATACTGACTGTCTAACGCAAGGGACACAACCCAGAGACCAAAGATTAGCTACAATCGTGGCAATACACAAACCCGGGAAGCCTCCGGAGCAGTCCTCTTCATATTGTCCAATATCCCTAATGAATGCGGACGCAAGGATATTGGCAAAAGCACTGCCGCTCCGACTGCAACCTCACCTTATAACATTGATGCACCCCGACCAGTCTGGCTTCATGCTTGGACGAAACACCTCCCTTAACCTACAACGTCTTAACGGTGTGCTGGCCCGTACTCAACTGCTCCAGGAAGATGCGGCCATTCTCTCATTGGTCGCTATGATGGCGTTCGACCTCGTGGAATGGCAGTTCCTATTCGCAGTGCTCCGTAGGATGGGTTTCGGCCCCAAATTCTGTGGGTGGATCAAACTACTGTACACAGTGCCCCTAGCCCAAGTAGAAGTTAATGGTCATATATCAAGGGAGATCACACTGGGACGAGGGACGAGGCAAGGCTGTCCGCTCTCCCCACTCCTCTTCGCGCTAATATTGGAACCGCTTGCTACATGGATACGCACTGCGCCGTTGATCCGCGGGATAACCTGGGAGGCAGACTGGAAGGACCGAATCTCCCTTTATGCAGATGACGTACTGATATACTTAACGTCCCCGATGGAGTCCCTGGAGGTCCTACTTGACGTCCTCACGGCATATGGAACAGTCTCAGGGTACACTATAAATTGGACGAAATCACTGCTATACCTATTGCACGGCCCAGCACCAACACTTCCCCCTGACTGTACATTGCAAATAGTGACCAGAGGGTTTAAATACTTAGGAATATATGTCACACCACAAGACTCTGTATTTATGGAAGAAAACCTACTGAAACCCCTGAAGAGACTTAGATCGGATGTTACACATTGGAGGTCCGTCCCACTGACAATTCTGGGAAGGGCAGCACTCTTTAAAATGCTTGCACTCCCTAGGCTCCTCTATGCGCTCCAGAATACCCCTTTCCCGGCCCCTCCTTCATATTTCAAAGCAATTGACGCAGAAATCTCCTCCTTTCTATGGGATGGGAAACCAGCCCGTATAGCGCAATCTAAATTGATACGTAGTTGGTATGACGGGGAATAGCCTTGCCAAGCATTACATTATATTATTGGGCTGCACAATTGATGATCATTAATCAATGGTTCCACACCCCACAGGACGACCCAGCATACAGATTAGACAGAAGCGTGTTACCGGTAGACCACTTGATGAAGGCCCTTTACACTAACAAAAGACGGCATGCCCTCACCGGCCCCAAGGCCCACACGATCAAAATTTGCCACACTGCACAGAGAGCTCTGGGATGGGAAGGAGTGCTCACATTGGCCACCCCACTCTAAGAGACACGCCGGCTGGGCACCCTGGCAAAACTAAGGGGTTCCGGCAATGGGACCTTATAGGCATTACCAAAATCAGTGATCTGTGGGTGAGGAGAAAAATAATTACATTCGCAGCTCTACAAGAGAAATATGGGATGGCAGACACTGAGCTATACCGATATATCCAAATCAGGAACGCCCTCCAGAGTGCTATCACCCTAGGCACCAAATTAGCTGACTCTTCACCCCTTGAAGATAGACTCCTCACAGACTACATGGTTAAAAAAGCCATATCACAAACGTACCGTAAGTTAGTCAATAACCTTACGGACCCTATGGTAGTCTTGCGAAGCAAGTGGCAGATAGACTTAGGACACATAGAGGACTCGGACTGGATGGACACGCTGGCGTCGGCCAGAGAGGCAGCTATCCCATCTCGGCTAAAACTAGTGCAGCTCAAAGTGCTGCATCGCATATATCACTCTCGCACAATGCTACATAAACTTAGCCATACGCTCGATCCACTCTGCCTTAGGGGATGCGGACAAATCGGATCATACTTTCATATCATATAGGAATGTCCTTAAATACAAACCTATTGGGAACACTTATTAAATGAGATCTCTGAGGTGGGTGAAGTAGAGGTCCAGCAAGACCCCGGGTGTTGCCTACTAAATATCTGGAAACATACGAACCTTAACCTGGGACTACGGACTTGGGCAATGCTCGGGATGGTGATTGCTAAGCGAAATGTAGCCAGGAACTGGGGATCCGGGGTAGTGCCCACACAGGTGCAATGGGAAAATGACATGGATACCGCTATGGTAGCTGAAAGAGCGGTCTATTCTCACAGGGGATGTCCCAAAAAATGGTCCAGAATATGGGGTAAGTGGAATGAATCCCGGGGAAATATTTGTGAACCTCCGCATGCATCATCAACCCCTGAAGATAGCCCTTGAACTTAGAGGAGACCTTAAGTTAAGTTTCTAATACAACTCAATGTGGTGGTAAGGGAGGTAGCGGTGTGATGGAAGTCATCTGCTAAGCAACTGGACACGTATTACGACAACTTGTCATGTGCGCAATGAACCGTGTAATGTACTGATTAATTACCAATGGAGACGATTGATGTTTATTGATGTATGTAAATTCCTGACAATGAAATGACAATAAAAAGCCTATGGCAAATGAACAATGGCAATCCCTCGTACAGAGTCAGGTTTCGCTCCTCCCTTCAATGAAATTAGGCAGATCAACAGAGGCAATCAGCATTTTAGAAATTTGCAATTAATAAATAAATACATAAATTGTTGCTGTGCATTTAGCGAGAAAAGCAAAGAAGGGTTCCCAATATTTCTGTGCACAAAACAACGGACAACTTATTACTTCAACTGTAATTCTGAGGTCTCATATAAATTTTACATTTTATGTAATGCCTGGGAATATCATATTCCATTTGCCTAGATTATGGCATTATTGGCTGAAGGGGCATGGAATGTTGTTTAGAGGAAATCAGTTGCCTATCCTCAATGTATCTGAATATTTATGTCTTACGGATATTTTTCAATTTGATGCAGCCCGCGTGTTCTTCTCTGAGAGTTATTTCACCTTAGAAACTAAATTCATGAGGGTGATTTATTTTTTATTAAAAAAAAATAAAATAGTGAGGAGTCAAGATTGTGACGGAGTAGCAGCTCCACCCTGTTATTCCATGGGTCTATAGATGATCCAAACATTCTAAAACCAGCTAATATCTCAAATCATGGGGCACAGACTGGCAACTCCACTAAGCAGCTTCAATACTCTAAATCATCCACAAAACAAAAGTTGATGGAGAGGGTTACAGTGTGTGGCAGACGCGGGGAAAATTCAAAAGGTGGCAGTGATTGTGCCTTTCTGATATCGGAGAAAGCCCTGAAATTAAACAAATCGTGACTGAAGATGACTTGAAGAGAACAGTTTGCTCACTGGAGTGATGTGAGAGGGGTCTGTGGAGCCCAGCAGCCAAAGCTGGGTTGTCACAGAGGATGCCGGAGGGAAAGTGGGGCCATCACTGTGTCCTCTGAACCCAGCTAAAGGAAGGCCATGGGGCACCGTGCCGGCTGCAGAGACTAGGTGGGTTGCACAGTTATCGATCTGCTGTGTGAGGATAACAGAGGGAGCGCTGCAGGGAGTCCATGATTAGGCCCTAGGCTTCGAATCCCATCAGAAGGACAAGACCCCCATATCACTGTGGAAACTGAGAGGCCTTGGGGAGACGCACACTGCCCACATACAGAAAAACAAGTGCTGCATTGCACGTGATGTAAATTTACCCAATGTATGGGGCATAGGAAAGATAACACATAATGAAAAGAGCTTATGAAATAAAGATACAAACTTAAAGATTGGCTACAACTCGATACACTGAGGGTACAAAGAAAATGATGAAATGAGTGAGAGCAAAACTCCCTGGACCATAAGGCAAACAGCCATGCATGCTTCCAATCCTTACTTGCATGCTCAATGCTACAGTCAACCAGATAAACCTCAGAATATGAGACCGTAACCCTCTGATGTAAAGTCTGAGAAAAGCAGCCAAGCAAACAGAGCTTTACTATGTTGTTGCCTGACCAACAAATACAAATACATCGCCTTACTGCAGAGAGGAGAAAAACAGTCATGGTGAAATGGCAGTGAATTCTGGAACTGCCCTATATAAGGAGTACTTCCAAAACTGCATGGAAGAACTTAAAAAGGACCTAAGACATAGACTGATGAGCTTAGCAAGCTCAGATCCAATTTGGGATCCAACATAGTGGTGATAAAAGTGGATTTACAAACCATGAACTTAAGAATCCCATTAATAAAACAGCCAATACAAGCTCTCTCTGAAATGAGTGAAGTGACCACCACATTAATATGGAAACTCAAGTGAAACAATTTATGAACAAATGTCTCCAGGAGAGACAACCTTATAATCCACAATTTGGAAGAAGGGGAAAAAGGCAATAATATTACATTTTTATACAGAGCTTAGGTGAAGGATAAGACTTTCCCATAGGCACAGAAAGGGTACACAGTGTGGGGAAGAAAACCCCTGATGCCAGCGCTCAACCATGTGAAATTGTGCCAAACATATCTGCTCACCACCTGTAAGAATTAATCATAGTAGGGGCAATAAACAGAACACGTGGGAACAGCAAAGTCTTGTTATTCAAGACTTGCCACCAGCAACTCTTACGAAAAAAAGATCTTATAAATGAATGGTACAGATCCTCAAGGCAAAGAGAGTGTAATGGCACTAAACATTCCCTGCAGGAACAATGTTTAAATGAAATTAAGAGTAAATTGTAGTAAAAAATGGCAGATGTGCACAGAAAGCAATCCGAAATACATTTTATTTCATGCTCAGTCAACTCCTCAATGTACCTTCAAAATAAGGTGCACTATTCAAAATTGAAGGTTAATAAAACAAATAGAGATCAACAAGGAATAGATAATTATGGAGCCTTTAATCAATGAGAACAGCAAGGAGTGGGCAAGATGGCAGCTGCTTTGAACGCTGCACTAGCCGCCTCACCCAGCTCCGGTGATACAATGTTTTTGGATGGTCGTTAATGAGGGCTCTTTAATTCTGGACTTACCACTACGCTTCGGGGAAGCTGCCAGGCATGCAATGGCGTCCCTTCTGCAGGTTGTACGCACTCTTGGAGTTCCTTGTTCACACCAGGGAAACACAACGAGTAGTCTTGAGGATCTTGCTGAGGCTGACAGAAGGTGGTTGACAGCATGTACCGCGGAATGGCTATTCAAATACTACGATGCTGCCTCGTGTCAACAAACAGCATGTTGAGATGGAAAAGGAGAAGAAACGGAGAGAGCCTCTGCCCGCAGCCCCTACGGGTCATAGAACCACGGAGCTGAGAAAGGGCAATGATGGAGGAGACGTGGACTCAAAACAGAAAGTGAAATCAGGAAACTTAGTAGACAATGCTCTAGAAAATCCAAGTTCGCCGCAGAACTTCCGGGCCACAAATGACAGTCTCGCACAGGAAAACAGCCTGTGATTCTTAAATCTTCAGTGGGGTCCCTCGCTCATCAGCCCGCCCGAACTAGACAAGGGGGAGAAAGGAGGACCCTGGCTGCCTGCAGCAGATATTACTGAAAGTACTGACAACACGGCTGAGATGGGGGCTGAGGAGGGAGCTAATCTAGGGACACCAGCATGTGGGCAAGAGGGGCTAGTGGAGGAGGTAGAGGGGGTGCATGTGGCATTACCCCTTACCTATCCCCAGAACTCTCTATTAACCAGGCAACTCCTCCCAGTATACTTGATATAGATCTTAACATAACATCGGACAGCATTGAGGCAAGAAATCTGATCGCACCTGACCAAGGAGATATATTTATTTCCCTAAAAGATGATTCAGATGGCTCCAATCTAACCGAGGATCTCTCTGACGAAGGAGATCGGGATTCTGGAAGCTTTGATAGTAGTGCCTCTGAAGGAGCTAAACCCCAGAGTACACAAAAACGCTGTGTTAAAAAGAGGAAAAGTAAAAATAGCTCTGCTATGAAAGATATCTCAATCTGCAATAATAAGCCCATAGCCTTGGTTCCACCATCTCAGCTAGTGTGGGATTATTCTGCAACCCAACAGGTCTATGAAAATGTGAGGGGAGAAACTGTTGAACAAGCGAGCATGGCCTCAAAGATTCCTACAATGGATTTAGGGGCACATGCATCAACCTATTTAGGAAGTGCAAACGGTGCAAATCGGTAAATTCGGGCGTTTGCACTTCCTAAATACGTTTTTGGGATGCATGAAACAATTTTTCAAAATTCGCTTTTTTTAGCATTTCCTAAAAATGCGAATGCATTTAAGGAATCGCATTTGTGCGATTCCTTAAATGCAATGCATCAATTTTTAAAAAAATGCGAATTTTGAAATAGGAAGTGCAAATTATTACGAGATTGACCCTCGTGTTAATTTGCAAAATTCTTTAAAAAACCACAAAAATGCATTTTGGAAAGTGTCATGTTACAGACACACATGTCCTTAGGACATGTGTGTGTGAAACATGCACTTTAAAATATATTTCAGGGGTGCAGGGGGGGTCCTTTGGACCCCCCTCTGCACCCTTGCAATGCATCAACAAATTGCGAATTCCAAAACAAAGAAATGCAAAGCGGCATTGATTCCTATGGGCCTCTAGGCCCATAGGAATCAATGTAATGCCATTCTTTAATTGCAATTCGCAATTAAGGATTCCCAAATTCCGAAAATTAAGAAATCCTAAAAAAAATTAGGATTTCTTGATGCATAGGATTTTGCAATTCCTAAATTGTGATTCCTTAATTTTCGCAATTTAAGAAATGCAAATTCCTACAATGATGCATGCGCCCCTTAATATATAACATATTGAAGCAAGTACAAGGAGAAGCGAGATCAGAGATTCAAAAACTCCATCAAGCCGCTAAGAACCGTCAGGGAGCAATCTCCAAAGTCAATAAATGCGGTACAAACAGGCCCGAGAGGATATTGATGATTGAAGCCCAGACAGTTGCTATTGAGGAGTCTACCTGTGTCTTACAAACGAGAGTGGATAGCAATGATTCCCAGCTTATAGATGTCCAGTAGAAGCTTGAGGATTTTGAAAACCACCAGCGGCGAAATAATTTGCTTCTTTTGGGAATAGCAGAGAATGTCGAAGGCAATGATGACAGAGCCTTTATTTTCCACCTGCTTAGAGGTGCCTGCCATGAGTTATTTATTTGGAACTGGGACACAGAATTAGAGCGGGCACACAGATTTCCCCTGGTCCTACGAAAAACCGGGCAGAGAGGTCAGCCTGGGAAGCCGACAGTGATACTAGTGTTCTTTGGAACTTTTTTGCTACAGCAGGCCAATTTTGAAAAAGGAAGACCAGATGCTAGGCGCTCTTTTGATAGACATTCATTCTTTGTGAAACCTGACTTCTGCCACGCCACGGTGGAGAGGAGGTGGCGTCTGCTACAAATGTTCTCGCCACTGAAAGAAGCAGGATGGCAGGTCTTTTGGCTAAACCCAGCTATCTTAAGGTCATCTTTAACAGCAGAAACCGATAATTTACGTTGGAAATAAAAGCCCAAGAATTTCTAAATGGGATGCATCCTCATCAAAAGGGTTCTAAAGAAGGAAATATCCACTAAAGACTTGCAACTAGTCTGACTTCTTGTGATTGTTCTGCAGGGCTATATCGCTAGAGAAATGTTCCCTCTCCTTCTTTGATGCTCTCTTTTTTATCTCCCATTTTTGTCTCTTTAAAATGTGTTATGCTCTGCCTTTGGTCTCTCTTGTGGTCCTTCATTTTTTTCTTTTTCACTGGAGGCGGAGTGGGGTGGGGCTGGGTACCTTAGTAGAAGCCATCGCTAGGGTCTTTTCTGACCCGCTGCGCCATATGGTTGTTGGGGTTGAGGGAGGGGGGATTCTTGGTATAGGGAGATGGGAGGGTTGGGGATGGGGTTCCAGAGGGGAGGGGTCAAGCAGACGAATTTGCAAGTTTCAAGGAAAGGATTGTTGAATATGTAGAGGTTCTTTTTGTGTATCAGCCTATCAATATGTTTCAGCCAAGGCCCATTGCTGGTCTTTTTTGATTTTTCTTTTGATTTAAATGAATAAAATTCCCATTGTTTCTGTTAACATATGTAGGCTCAATGACAGCCAGAAGAAACAAAGGATCGCCTTTAATTTAAAAATGCTAAAACCAGATATAGTATGTCTCCAAGAGACACATATTGAGAAATCCTTCAAAAATCTAATTAATGGTTTGGCTTCCAGATGGTATGTAGTACTACACAGGGAACACGCACAAAGGGGATTTCAATTCTCTCTTAAAGAGGTATGTGTGATTTTCCTCGGTCCCGTTCAGATAGTCTGGGCCGATGGGCTATTACAGAGTGTCGCTGTGACTTGGATTCTTTTACACTATTCTCTATTTATGGCCCTATTCAAGACGATCCAGCATTGTTAGGATGACTTAATAGCAAGTTGGTGTCCTGGCCTTTACCTCTTATAATTTGTGGGGACTTTAATATTCATTTATCCTGCTGGTCGGAATTATGTTGGTAGGAAACCAAAAGTATATCATGTGTTGGCTGTTCTACAAAATACTCATGGATTGGCAGATAGCTGGACGGAGACAATGAAGGCGGATCCTGGTTATACATACTTCTCGGCCCCACATAATGTCAGACTTGACTTTTTTTTATCTCTAAAAGCTTGATTAGGAAGGCACGTATTTCAAAATTCCCTAGGGTCATGTCGGATCACATTCCTCTTGTCTTGGAGCTCCAAATGACCCAGCTCCCAAGAGTGAAGCACCTATGGTCTTTTGAAAGGGCACTTCTATTAGACCCACAATATGTGAGCCACATCCAGACATGGATTGCCCAGTTTATTTTAGACAATCAGGGAAGTGCTCAGATCAGCATTGTATGGGATACCTTTAAAGCCTACCTTGGGGGGGGGGGTGATGAGGTTTAGTGTTGAATGTCAAAAACGAGAAAAAACGCTAATGGAGTGACTGTATTCAGACTTAACTAATGTCGATTTAAAACTGGCTAATGAAATCTCTTCTGGGGATGAGTCTGACATGGCCCTTCTGAAACGGGCAAACACTAAAGCTAGGATAGTAGATATTTCTTTTAAATAGGCAGCGGATAAGTACTTGGTATGGCGGGAGAAAGCTTATGAATACAATGAAAAGGTAGGCCAAATTTTTGCTTTTAGAGCAAGATTAATAACTGTGGGTGGACAAAAGAGGGAAATAAGAGATCCGGTGCTTGGAGAGAAATCTAAACCAGCTGAGAATAGGGCGGCATTTCAGCGGTTTTACCAGCAATTATATTCCAAGCAAGTGAAGCCCCTAATACCATGGGGGAATATCTCTCTGCTTCATGTGAGGCGATCCTTGAACAATCCGACAAACAGAGAATTGATCAGCCTATTTAATTAGACAAGAGAGAAGTTGTTATTAAGAGTTTAAAATCTGGGAAAGCGACCGGCATGAATTCTATCCCTGGAGAATTCTATCAAGTATTTACCTGGGCACCAAAAGGACATCTAACTGAACTAATGCAGGAAGTAAGCATGGGCGGAAAATCCGTTACGCTTGTGGATTTTGCGGATTTTTGGGAAATTCGCAATCCGCGAGATTTGCGAATTTCCCGCAAAATCCGCAAATTCGCACGCAGCGGATTTTTTTTGCGGCTCGCGTCGTTTGTGATACAATTTTTGCGGCGCGCGGCGTTTATCATCGTTTGCCGAGCTGTTTTTCTCGATATTTTGCGAGTGCTGCGCCATTTTGGATCTTGCTGTGTGATCCCGCGGGAATTTGGCGAGCGCGATTACGTCATCGCGGCTTGCCAACTTGCACAGCGAGAGTTTGTCAACGCGAGTACGGCGAGATCACGTCTCGCGGTACTTCGCAATTGCGAGATTTGAGATGCGGCGAGCAGCATCAATCTCGCACAAGCAAAAATATGACATTTGCAATTCTGCACAAGAAATCCACCAGCAAGCAGCATAAACCTTCTTGAAATGATGATTTTTATCTGAATAACTCCTTAGGTTGACATTTGCCTGCACTTTTTTAGCGAGGAGTCCATTTTGGGGAGGGAGGGAGGGGGGGAGGGGGGTGGGAGGAAGGAAGTGCCCCACAGTCTTCAACTTCCTGTTCCTGTCCAGCAGGCTCCTCCCAGTGCTTTGTCCATCTCCTGGTCACTTTTCATTTGGATCTGGAGCTGGAAGGATTACTTTTTGTGGATGCTGCTGGATATTTGGATTTGAGGCCTTTTTGACTTTCTTTGGATCACTGTTGGATTAGAAATTTTACAAGTAAGTTTGTTTGGGGCATTACAGTTGCTGCAACTAAAATTTTGGAATTTTCGATTTTTGGGCTGTTTTGGGGCCTTTTGCCCAGGGGTACTCAGTGGTGGGTGGACTGAGTCTTTCTGTGGGTTGTCTTGAATTTAAACATCATGGAGGGCATGGATGGATTGGGATTGTGCTGATTTTTCAGTGATTTTCGTTTTTTGGGGCTGTACTTGTGGCCTTTTCACCAGGGGTATTTGAGTCTAGCATGGGCCTAGTCTTTCTGTGGGCTGTCTTGAACTTAAACATCATGGAGGCCATGGATGGAATGGGATTGTGCTGATTTTGCAGTGTTTTTCGATTTTTGGGGGTGTTCATGGGGAGGGACAGGCCATGTGGCTGGAGGCCATTTTGAGTGCTGCTACAGGCACTGGCCATGTGCTGGGAGAGGCAAGTGGCCATTTTGAATGCAGGCTTTGTTGTTAGGCCTGCAACCATTTTGCCTACTTTTCAACCTTTATGCCCAGGGGTAGTGAGTCTTGCATGGGCCTAGTCTTTCTGTGGGTTGTCTTGAATTTAAACATCATGGAGGGCATGGATGGATTGGGATTGTGCTGATTTTTCAGTGATTTTCGTTTTTTGGGGCTGTACTTGTGGCCTTTTCACCAGGGGTATTTGAGTCTAGCATGGGCCTAGTCTTTCTGTGGGCAGTCTTGAACTCAAACATCATGGAGGCCATGGATGGAATGGGATTGTGCTGATTTTGCAATGTTTTTCGATTTTTGGGGGTGTTCATGGGGAGGGACAGGCCATGTGGCTGGTGGCCATTTTGAGTGCTGCTACAGGCACTGGCCATGTGCTGGGAGAGGCAAGTGGCCATTTTGAATGCAGGCTTTGTTGTTAGGCCTGCAACCATTTTGCCTACTTTTCAACCTTTATGCCCAGGGGTAGTGAGTCTTGCATGGGCCTAGTCTTTCTGTGGGTTGTCTTGAATTTAAACATCATGGAGGCCATGGATGGAATGGGATTGTGCTGATTTTTCAGTGATTTTCGTTTTTTGGGGCTGTACTTGTGGCCTTTTCACCAGGGGTATTTGAGTCTAGCATGGGCCTAGTCTTTCTGTGGGCTGTTTTGAACTTAAACATCATGGAGGGCATGGATGGAATGGGATTGTGCTGATTTTGCAGTGTTTTTCGATTTTTGGGGGTGTTCATGGGGAGGGACAGGCCATGTGGCTGGTGGCCATTTTGAGTGCTGCTACAGGCACTGGCCATGTGCTGGGAGAGGCAAGTGGCCATTTTGAATGCAGGCTTTGTTGTTAGGACTGCAACCATTTTGCCTACTTTTCAACCTTTATGCCCAGGGGTAGTGAGTCTTGCATGGGCCTAGTCTTTCTGTGGGTTGTCTTGAATTTAAACATCATGGAGGGCATGGATGGATTGGGATTGTGCTGATTTTTCAGTGATTTTCGTTTTTTGGGGCTGTACTTGTGGCCTTTTCACCAGGGGTATTTGAGTCTAGCATGGGCCTAGTCTTTCTGTGGGCTGTCTTGAACTTAAACATCATGGAGGCCATGGATGGAATGGGATTGTGCTGATTTTTCAGTGATTTTCGTTTTTTGGGGCTGTACTTGTGGCCTTTTCACCAGGGGTATTTGAGTCTAGCATGGGCCTAGTCTTTCTGTGGGCTGTCTTGAACTTAAACATCATGGAGGGCATGGATGGAATGGGATTGTGCTGATTTTGCAGTGTTTTTCGATTTTTGGGGGTGTTCATGGGGAGGGACAGGCCATGTGGCTGGTGGCCATTTTGAGTGCTGCTACAGGCACTGGCCATGTGCTGGGAGAGGCAAGTGGCCATTTTGAATGCAGGCTTTGTTGTTAGGCCTGCAACCATTTTGCTTACTTTTCAACCTTTATGCCCAGGGGTAGTGAGTCTTGCATGGGCCTAGTCTTTCTGTGGGTTGTCTTGAATTTAAACATCATGGAGGGCATGGATGGATTGGGATTGTGCTGATTTTTCAGTGATTTTCGTTTTTTGGGGCTGTACTTGTGGCCTTTTCACCAGGGGTATTTGAGTCTAGCATGGGCCTAGTCTTTCTGTGGGCTGTCT
Source organism: Lissotriton vulgaris (assembly GCF_964263255.1). Classification (NCBI taxonomy): domain Eukaryota; kingdom Metazoa; phylum Chordata; class Amphibia; order Caudata; family Salamandridae; genus Lissotriton; species Lissotriton vulgaris. The sequence continues at coordinate 661,530,981 of NC_141689.1, forward strand.
TGAACTTAAACATCATGGAAGCCATGGATGGAATGGGATTGTGCTGATTTTTCAGTGATTTTCATTTTTTGGGGCTGTACTTGTGGCCTTTTCACCAGGGGTATTTGAGTCTAGCATGGGCCTAGTCTTTCTGTGGGCTGTCTTGAACTTAAACATCATGGAGGGCATGGATGGAATGGGATTGTGCTGATTTTGCAGTGTTTTTCGATTTTTGGGGGTGTTCATGGGGAGGGACAGGCCATGTGGCTGGTGGCCATTTTGAGTGCTGCTACAGGCACTGGCCATGTGCTGGGAGAGGCAAGTGGCCATTTTGAATGCAGGCTTTGTTGTTAGGCCTGAAACTATTTTGCCTACTTTTCAACCTTTATGCCCAGGGGTAGTGAGTCTTGCATGGGCCTAGTCTTTCTGTGGGTTGTCTTGAATTTAAACATCATGGAGGGCATGGATGGATTGGGATTGTGCTGATTTTTCAGTGATTTTCGTTTTTTTGGGGCTGTACTTGTGGCCTTTTCACCAGGGGTATTTGAGTCTAGCATGGGCCTAGTCTTTCTGTGGGCTGTCTTGAACTTAAACATCATGGAGGGCATGGATGGATTGGGATTGTGCTGACTTTTCAGTGATTTTCGTTTTTTAGGGCTGTACTTGTGGCCTTTTCACCAGGGGTATTTGAGTCTAGCATGGGCCTAGTCTTTCTGTGGGCTGTCTTGAACTTAAACATCATGGAGGGCATGGATGGAATGGGATTGTGCTGATTTTTCTGTTTTTTTCCGATTTTTTTTGTGGTGTATAACTGAACTGATGTTCCTCTGTCTTCCATTGTTTTTAGGTGCACAAGACTCAAGAGAACCACCAGTGCCAGGAAGAAGTCCTGCAGCGGTGTGTGTGTGCAGCATAACGTCACGCGACGTCACGTCTGGCCTCAGACAACTCTACAATTCGTGCATCTGTGGCCTGCTGTCTGACCTGCTCTGAAGAAGATGGCCCCAAAAAAAGTTCTCCGTAGCTCCTCTAGCAAGAAAGTTGCTAGTAAGGAGCAGAAGAAGCAAGTTACCAAGGAGGCTGGTGTGCCAACCGCCACGTTTTTTGGGAGCAAAAAAAAAAGTACGCCTGCAGCAGCAGCAGGATCTGCTGGGGACCAAGCTGGGAGCAGCACCCCTGCTCAATTGGGTTCAGTCCCTCCACCACCACGCCAACTTAAGTCAAAGCCCTTTAGTGCTTCAGAGGCAGTCAGTGTACTTCTCCAATCACCATCGACCAGTGATGTTGGCTCATCGCAAGAAAGTAGCAGCAATGTCCCTGAATCAACACAGGTTGTTGTAACTCATCTGACAAGTGTTGAACAACCACAGCCGCAACAACAACATGTGCAAGTAGTACAAGCCCAAGTACATGTGGAAGGAGAGGCAGCGCAAGGAGATGCGAAAGCAGAGGTGCATGGAGGGTCACAAGTGCCCACAATAGTTGTTCCTCCCGAAGTAGGGGCACATCAGGAAATTGACAATCAGACCGAGGTATCATTTGAGGAAGCCACTCCTCCTGATGATCATTCATTGTCTTCCACATCCCTAGCAAGGAAAAGATCAAGGGGGGTGTCTACATCTTCTTCAAGCTCACCTCCTACTGATGATCTGGATGACGAATGGGTACCACAACGGCAGCCTGAGAGTGAGGCACACCATGATCTGATAAAGATACCTAAGCGTAAAAGGAAGGTCGTCGAAAAACTCATACCTATGGAGTGTGATGAGGCTCAACAAGAAGTGACAGATACTGCTGGTGATGAAGCCTCTCACAATGACGACGAGCCAGTCATCACAAAGGTCACTGCAGCCCCACCGGGCATGCAGCAAAGAGACATTTTGACCCTATCCCGAGAAGCTGCTGAGCGTGATGATGATGTCGACGAGGAGGCAACGGAAATGGAAACACAACAATCATTAGATTTGGAGTTAAGTAGTACACAACACCTACCGCTTCCATATTTCTTCCTCGCAAGAAGGTACCCACCTCGACCTCAATTCGTGGTGGTGAAAGTGCAAAACGTACTGAAGTTCGGCAATCCACATCCTCCACTTCATCTGGCATTAGCAGCAGGACCCCCACCACCAGTATCGCCGCCTCCTCCGGCCCCCAAAGACATTTCAAGTCTCCAGTTTGGGACTTCTTTAGTGTTTGCCCAAAAATGGAAAACGTAGCCATTTGTAGCATTTGTAAGCTTCGAGTTAGTCGTGGTAAGCTTGGTTCTAACTATGGTACCGGAGGCCAGAGAGGTCATCTTAAGAGAGCGCACCCTGTCCAATGGTTTCCGCACCTAGAGGCGTTCAAGGAAGCCGTAATGAAAACGTTGATTTTTCATCTGATGATGACGAGGAGGAAGAAGACGATTCAAACACTTCACTTACACCCAGTACCCCTGTCAGCAGCACACCCCATGTGAGGCACACTAAGAGTGTGGGAGAGAGTGAGACATCAATGCGGAAAAGTTCATCAGCGAGCGTAACTGGGTCGAAGATATCATCATCATCCCGTAAATCCTTGGTCCAGGGCAACATTAAAAAGATGTTGTTTACAGAAGCGCAATATGAACGCAACCACCCACTGACGCGTCTGTATAACACTAAGCTGGCTAAAATGCTAGCTCTGGACCTTCTCCCTTTTTCTTTTGTAGAAGGGGTTGGTTTTCTAGAATTAGTGGCAGCGCTCTGCCCTAAATGGAAGGTTCCTAGCCGGTTCTATTTTGCCCGAGTTGCGGTTCCAGCACTACATGAAGATGTTCTGAAGGTGATTGGGGCAGCTTTGCAGAAGAGTGCTGTTCACACTATACATATGACAACAGACATGTGGACCAGTGGCGCAGGCGCTGATTACATGTGCATCACTGCACACTGGGTCTCTTTTTCAGGGGCTAAAGCAAAGCTAAACACAGGTGTTGACACGGACATTGTTTTTAAAGCTGCTCGGAAACATGCAACACTAGCCATGTTTGGTTTGGAGAAACGTCACACAGCAGAAAACATTTTGGATGTCTTTAACACAAAGGTCCTTAACTGGCTGTCCCCACTAAAACGCCAGGTTGGTTATGTTTCCACGGACAATGGCGCCAATATAGTTAAGGCCATGAGGGACGGTAACTATTTCAGAGTGCCGTGTTTGGCGCACTGTATAAACCTGGTTGTCCAAAAATTCTTGGGTAATAAAGGCAGTGCAGCGTACAGCGTATTGGACACCTGCCGAAAAATGTGCAAGCATTTCAGCCATTCTTTTAAGGCCCGGAAGCAGCTGAGGAGCCTGCTATATCAACGTAAAATGCCAGTGAAAGCACTCATCCAGGAGGTGGTAACACGTTGGAACTCAACCTCCTACATGCTTGAGCGTCTGTATGAGCAGTATACGGAACTCGATCAATATTTCCTTACAGAGGGTACAGAGGAGCTGAGGATCGGTGCGGCGCAATGGAACATAGTTCAAAGCCTGACACGCATGCTTCGTCCTTTTGAGTTCTTCACGCGTGCAGTCAGCAAGGAGGACTGTAATTTGGGAAAAGCTATCCCATTGTTGTACATGCTGGAGGACCAACTGAAGGAGGTGTGTTCTGTGTTTGAAAAAGATGTAAAAAACCAAGACTCTTTTCTTCTGGCTGAGAAATTATTAGAGCTCCTACAAGGTGATGAACGTCTTAAAAAGATCCACTCAGAAGAGCATTACATTTGTGCTACTATTCTGGATCCACGCTACAAAAAGGTGCTGGCAGGCCAAGCATTCTTTCCTTTTGATGATGAACATGTTCCAAAGTACAAACGTTGGCTAGCCTTGTCAGCCAAGAGGTTTGAAAGAGAACGGCTGGAAATTGAAGGAAATGGCAGTACATCAGCAGGCCATCCCCAGTCAAAACAATCCACTTCTGCACCTGTGGCTGTGGCACAAGTGACCTCTCAGCCATTAAAGACACCGGCAACCGGATCATCTGCACGAGACACAACAGAAACATTGGAGGCTGAAGAGGATTGGCTAGCTCTGCGTGGGTTTGGTTCTCAAAAGGTCAGAGGCACAGCAAGAGCTAAGCAAAGTGGAGGAACCTTGGATGAGGACCTTGAGTCGATGGTGAAGGACTATCTGAATGACTCAACAGAGGTCTATGTTAATTCTGACCCATTGGCGTATTGGCATGGGAAAAAAGAATTGTGGCCACAGCCCACCAACCTGGCTTTAAACTACTTGTCTTGCCCACTCGCAAGCGTGTCTTCTGAACCGGTTTTCAGTGCTGCTGGTGGCATTGTAACTCCCAAACGGAGCCGCCTCTCTCCCAAAAATGTGGAGAGGTTAACAATGATCAAGATGAATCAGCACCACATACCACCAGATTTCAGAGTACGAGAAAGTGTGCCGGATGAAGAGGAGGTGGCCAGCAACATAGATGAGGGAATTTCTACTCTGTCAGGTGACACTGAGCTCACCCTGCCTGAATTCGCAGAGTATGATGACGAAGCCTTATTCTCATTCCTGGACCGTGATACCGAGCCCTGAAAATGAGACAACGAATCAATAACTTTCTTTTTCGTCCTTATTCACTTTTATTCCTGTGTGTCTGTCTTTCTTTGTTGTGCACAGTTAATATATTTCAAACTTTAATCAGATAATCACAAAAACAAGCCCATCAGCAGAACTGTCTTCACTGGTTTGCTAATTGATTTGAAGTTGCTGCAGTCTGCATTCCTCAGGTTCACAAGTTCAGAAGAACATGCTCCTCTATCCTCCTCCTCCAGACTCCTATTTCCATCAAACCAGAGGGCTGGTTTACGCCCAATGAAGAAAGACTCAGCACTTGTGGGGGTGTTGTTGTACCTCTTTGCAGGTGAGTTGACGGCTCTGGGACCATTGTTGGGAAGCTCTAATACCGGATAAAAGTGGTTTGGACCAAATCCCAGGCGGAAATATTTTTGTGTTTTTGATGACTTGCTTGCCTTTGAGGTGCTTTTAGGGGGGGTTTCGTCTGTTTGTGGGTGAGTTTTGTGGTCTGGGAGCACTGCTGGGACACTCTAATCTTGATTGCATTTGCTTTTCAGGAAATCCGTGGTGGCAACCCCGACTTATGGCCTAGCTACGCAGCGCGTTTGGACCGAAGGTCGAGAAATATTGCAAGTATGAGATTTTGCTTTTGGCCTGTTTGGGGGTGTTATGCTTCTTGGCGGGTGGGTTGGCGGGTCTTGGGGCATTCCTGGGAAGGTCTAATACCGGGTAGAAGTGGTTGGGACAAAATCCAGGCCGATTTTTTTTTTGGCTATTTCTGACATTTTGCTCAATGTAGCGTTTTCGGGGGCCTGTTTGGGGGGCTTCCTGGTGTTTGTGGGTGGGTTTCGGGGTCTGGGCGCACTGCTGGCTATATATACTTTACTTTGCAAGAGGTTTGAAGCAAATCCATGGTGGCAGAGGGGAGTTAGGGCCTAGCTGCAGAGCGTGCGCGGAGTGATTTGGGAAATGTGTGAAAAACTGACAAAGTCCCCATTTTTTTACTTTTGCTCTTTGGCTGTTTGGGGGTCTTCTACTCGTTTTCTCCTGGGTTGACGGCTCTGGGGCCATTGCTGGGAAGCTCTAATACCAGATAAAAGTGGTTTGGACCAAATCCCAGGCGGAAAATTGTTTGTGTTTTTGATGACTTGATTGCCTTTGAGGTGCTTTTAGGGGGGGTTCCGTCTGTTTGTGGTTGAGTTTCGTGGTCTGGGAGCACTGCTGGGACACTCTAATCTTGATTGCATTTGCTTTTCAGGAAATCCGTGGTGGCAACCCCGACTTATGGCCTAGCTACGCAGCGCGTTTGGACCGAAGGCCGAGAAATATTGCAAGTATGAGATTTTGCTTTTGGCCTGTTTGGGGGTGTTATGCTTCTTGGCGGGTGGGTTGGCGGGTCTTGGGGCATTCCTGGGAAGGTCTAATACCGGGTAGAAGTGGTTGGGACAAAATCCAGGCCGATTTTTTTTGGGCTATTTCTGACATTTTGCTCAATGTAGCGTTTTCGGGGGCCTGTTTGGGGGGCTTCCTGGTGTTTGTGGGTGGGTTTCGGGGTCTGGGCGCACTGCTGGCTATATATACTTTACTTTGCAAGAGGTTTGAAGCAAATCCATGGTGGCAGAGGGGAGTTAGGGCCTAGCTGCAGAGCGTGCGCGGAGTGATTTGGGAAATGTGTGAAAAACTGACAAAGTCCCCATTTTTTTACTTTTGCTCTTTGGCTGTTTGGGGGTCTTCTACTCGTTTTCTCCTGGGTTGACGGCTCTGGGGCCATTGCTGGGAAGCTCTAATACCAGATAAAAGTGGTTTGGACCAAATCCCAGGCGGAAAATTGTTTGTGTTTTTGATGACTTGATTGCCTTTGAGGTGCTTTTAGGGGGGGTTCCGTCTGTTTGTGGTTGAGTTTCGTGGTCTGGGAGCACTGCTGGGACACTCTAATCTTGATTGCATTTGCTTTTCAGGAAATCCGTGGTGGCAACCCCGACTTATGGCCTAGCTACGCAGCGCGTTTGGACCGAAGGCCGAGAAATATTGCAAGTATGAGATTTTGCTTTTGGCCTGTTTGGGGGTGTTATGCTTCTTGGCGGGTGGGTTGGCGGGTCTTGGGGCATTCCTGGGAAGGTCTAATACCGGGTAGAAGTGGTTGGGACAAAATCCAGGCCGATTTTTTTTGGGCTATTTCTGACATTTTGCTCAATGTAGCGTTTTCGGGGGCCTGTTTGGGGGGCTTCCTGGTGTTTGTGGGTGGGTTTCGGGGTCTGGGCGCACTGCTGGCTATATATACTTTACTTTGCAAGAGGTTTGAAGCAAATCCATGGTGGCAGAGGGGAGTTAGGGCCTAGCTGCAGAGCGCGCGCGGAGTGATTTGGGAAATTTGAGAAAAACTGACTAAGTCCCCATTTTTGTACTTTTGCTCTTTGGCTGTTTGGGGGTCTTCTACTCGTTTTCTCTTGGGTTGAAGGTTCTGGGGCCATTGCTGGGAAGCTCTAATACCGGATAAAAGTGGTTTGGACCAAATCCCAGGCGGAATTTTTTTTGTGTTTTTGATGACTTGCTTGCCTTTGAGGTGCTTTTAGGGGGGGTTCCGTCTGTTTGTGGGTGAGTTTCGTGGTCTGGGAGCACTGCTGGGACACTCTAATCTTGATTGCATTTGCTTTTCAGGAAATCCGTGGTGGCAACCCCGACTTATGGCCTAGCTACGCAGCGCGTTTGGACCGAAGGCCGAGAAATATTGCAAGTATGAGATTTTGATTTTGGCCTGTTTGGGGGTGTTATGCTTCTTGGCGGGTGGGTTGGTGGGTCTTGAGGAATTCCTGGGAAGGTCTAATACCGGGTAGAAGTGGTTGGGACAAAATCCAGGCCGATTTTTTGGGGGGCTATTTCTGACATTTCGCTCAATGTAGCGTTTTCGGGGGCCTGTTTGGGGGGCTTCCTGGTGTTTGTGGGTGGGTTTCGGGGTCTGGGCGCACTGCTGGCTATATATACTTTACTTTGCAAGAGGTTTGAAGCAAATCCATGGTGGCAGAGGGGAGTTAGGGCCTAGCTGCAGAGCGCGCGCGGAGTGATTTGGGAAATGTGTGAAAAACTGACAAAGTCCCCATTTTTTTACTTTTGCTCTTTGGCTGTTTGGGGGTCTTCTACTCGTTTTCTCCTGGGTTGACGGCTCTGGGGCCATTGCTGGGAAGCTCCAATACCGGATAAAAGTGGTTTGGACCAAATCCCAGGCGGAAATTTTTTGTGTTTTTGATGACTTGCTTGCCTTTGAGGTGCTTTTAGGGGGGGTCCGTCTGTTTGTGGGTGAGTTTCGTGGTCTGGGAGCACTGCTGGGACACTCTAATCTTGATTGCATTTGCTTTTCAGGAAATCCGTGGTGGCAACCCTGACTTATGGCCTAGCTATGCAGCGCGTTTGGACCGAAGGCCGAGAAATATTGCAAGTATGAGATTTTGCTTTTGGCCTGTTTGGGGGTGTTATGCTTCTTGGCGGGTGGGTTGGCGGGTCTTGGGGCATTCCTGGGAAGGTCTAATATCGGGTAGAAGTGGTTGGGACAAAATCCAGGCCGATTTATTTTGGGCTATTTCTGACATTTTGCTCAATGTAGCGTTTTCGGGGGCCTGTTTGGGGGGCTTCCTGGTGTTTGTGGGTGGGTTTCGGGGTCTCGGCGCACTGCTGGCTATATATACTTTACTTTGCAAGAGGTTTGAAGCAAATCCATGGTGGCAGAGGGGAGTTAGGGCCTAGCTGCAGAGCGCGTGCGGAGTGATTTGGGAAATTTGTGAAAAACTGACAAAGTCCCCATTTTTGTACTTTTGCTCTTTGGCTATTTGGGGGTCTTCTACTTGTTTTCTCCTGGGTTGAAGGCTCTGGGGCCATTGCTGGGAAGCTCTAATACCGGATAAAAGTGGTTTGGACCAAATCCCAGGCGGAATTTTTTTTTTGTGTTTTTGATGACTTGCTTGCCTTTGAGGTGCTTTTAGGGGGGGTTCCGTCTGTTTGTGGGTGAGTTTCGTGGTCTGGGAGCACTGCTGGGACGCTCTTATCTTGATTGCATTTGCTTTTCAGGAAATCCGTGGTGGCAACCCCGACTTATGGCCTAGCTACGCAGCGCGTTTGGACCGAAGGCCGAGAAATATTGCAAGTATGAGATTTTGCTTTTGGCCTGTTTGGGGGTGTTATGCTTCTTGGTGGGTGGGTTGGCGGGTCTTGGGGCATTCCTGGGAAGGTCTAATACCGGGTAGAAGTGGTTGGGACAAAATCCAGGCCGATTTTTTTTGGGCTATTTCTGACATTTTGCTCAATGTAGTGTTTTCGGGGGCCTGTTTGGGGGGCTTCCTGGTGTTTGTGGGTGGGTTTCGGGGTCTGGGCGCACTGCTGGCTATATATACTTTACTTTGCAAGATGTTTGAAGCAAATCCATGGTGGCAGAGGGGAGTTAGGGCCTAGCTGCAGAGCGCGCGCGGAGTGATTTGGGAAATGTGTGAAAAACTGACAAAGTCCCCATTTTTGGACTTTTGCTCTTTGGCTGTTTGGGGGTCTTCTACTCGTTTTCTCCTGGGTTGACGGCTCTGGGGCCATTGCTGGGAAGCTCTAATACCGGATAAAAGTGGTTTGGACCAAATCCCAGGCAGAACATTTTTTGTGTTTTTGATGACTTGCTTGCCTTTGAGGTGCTTTTAGGGGGGGTTCCGTCTGTTTGTGGGTGAGTTTCGTGGTCTGGGAGCACTGCTGGGACACTCTAATCTTGATTGCATTTGCTTTTCAGGAAATACGTGGTGGCAACCCGGACTTATGGCCTAGCTACGCAGCGCGTTTGGACCGAAGGCCGAGAAATATTGCAAGTATGGGATTTTGCTTTTGGCCTGTTTGGGGGTGTTATGCTTCTTGGCGGGTGGGTTGGCGGGTCTTGGGGCATTCCTGAGAAGGTCTAATATCGGGTAGAAGTGGTTGGGACAAAATCCTCGCGAAAAGCCTTTTGGCACTTTTTTGTAACTTAGGGTTCGTTAGGGTTAGCCCTAGCAGCAGGATTGCATGTGTTTCAGGGTGTTCTAGATTTTTGCAACTGAGTTCTGGGGTCTTAGAGCACTCGTGAGAATGTGTAATTTTGGTTGCAAGTCATTTGAAGAAAATCCATGGTGGGAAAGGGGGGATTTGGCATAGTTAAAGAAAGCCTTTGCCACTATTCTTAACTTAGGGTTCGTTAGGGTTAGCAGTATTTCTATTGCATGTGTTTGAGTGGGGGGGGATTTCGAGTCTTGGAGCGATGCTGGCTATGGATACTTTTGCTTGGTTGCTTGATAGTGGTTTGAATGCAATCCACGGTGGGTAAGGGGTAATTAGGAAGGGGGTACTTCGGCCTACTTTTACTTTCAAAGTAAGTTTTGTCACCAGTTTTCTGCTAGGCCTCGTTTTTTGAGATTTGATTGGGGGTCTTCTACATTTTTGCGACTGGCTTTAGTAAGGGTCTGGGTGGGAGCACTGCTAGGAAGATCTAATTTTGTTCTAAAACACAGTTTACAGTACACTAGCTTGAGGGGAAAGATCCACTACATTAATTTGCCCCTACTTATTTATCCTTCAAAAGGTGACTCAGACAGAGTACGCACTTTCAAAAATATTGTACTGTCTACTAGGAAAATCAAATTGTGACTTTTTGCACTCCACAGCCTATATACCTTATATTTATTTATCAGTGGTGTTGTAATATTATATCACTTCCTGTTTTTCTTTGAATAATTACAGGCCGGGTTTCAGTCTCTGCAATGGGGAAAAAAGGATGGAGTCAGGCTTCACATTAGCGAGCCACAATTCAGCATCAGGCAGGCAGTGGACAGGGTGTCTTCTGGTGACCAACATCGATGGACGAAGCGTCGGCTGCAATGGAGGAGTGCCGCTAATAAGAGGATTTTTTTTCTGCAGGCAACTTACTTACCACTTCCAACAGGACAACTACAACAACATAGATACAGTATCCCTTGCCTTTTTCTCTGACTGTGACTGCATTTCTTGGATCTCTCTCTGCTTCTAAATTGATCCCTTAACACATCACTTAGTCCACTCCACTATCACATCTGCACCACACATAGTTATTTGTAAGTGCTCCTACGTAATTTGCAAGTCGCAGCACGCCCCAGCCCGTAGAGGACTGGGATGGCCCCAATGATGAAGCATGTCACCAAGGGGCAACCCTGGTGAGTGAGGGGACACCTAGAAAAAAAGCAATTTCTCCTTTTCTATCTACTATACCTTCCAGACCAACCCCATTGAGTGTTGTTGTGAATGGACTTATAGTGACCAGCAAGGCTCTCTGGTATCTGGCTACAGAGACCTTATGTTGAATATAGTTATCAATAATTCCACACAGGCCCTGTACTGTCGCATTCTTTCTTCCACAGTTGTCAAAAGTACTACTTACTTTTCACTGACATGCATGCAGTAGTGCATGCACTTTCAAAGATTGATGGATAGGTTTGTACCCAAATAATTGTTTATATTCAATTGTTTGTCTATGCTGTGCTTTTTTTACATGGTGTCTTCTGGTGACCAACATCGATGGACGAAGCGTCGGCTGCAATGGAGGAGTGCCGCTAATAAGAGGATTTTTTTTCTGCAGGCAACTTACTTACCACTTCCAACAGGACAACTACATCAACATAGATACAGTATCCTCCCTTGCCTTTTTCTCTGACTGTGACTGCATTTCTTGGATCTCTCTCTGCTTCTAAATTGATCCCTTAACACATCACTTAGTCCACTCCACTATCACATCTGCACCACACATAGTCATTTGTAAGTGCTCCTACGTAATTTGCAAGTCGCAGCACGCCCCAGCCCGTAGAGGACTGGGATGGCCCCAATGATGAAGCATGTCACCAAGGGGCAACCCTGGTGAGTGAGGGGACACCTAGAAAAAAAGCAATTTCTCCTTTTCTATCTACTATACCTTCCAGACCAACCCCATTGAGTGTTGTTGTGAATGGATTTATAGTGACCAGCAAGGCTCTCTGGTATCTGGCTACAGAGACCTTATGTTGAATATAGTTATCAATAATTCCACACAGGCCCTGTACTGTCGCATTCTTTCTTCCACAGTTGTCGAAAGTACTACTTACTTTTCACTGACATGCATGCAGTAGTGCATGCACTTTCAAAGATTGATGGATAGGTTTGTACCCAAATAATTGTTTATGTTCAATTGTTTGTCTATGCTGTGCTTTTTTTACAGGGTGTCTTTTGGTGACCAACATCGATGGACGAAGCGTCGGCTGCAATGGAGGAGTGCCGCTAATAAGAGGATTTTTTTTCTGCAGGCAACTTACTTACCACTTCCAACAGGACAACTACAACAACATAGATACAGTATCCTCCCTTGCCTTTTTCTCTGACTGTGACTGCATTTCTTGGATCTCTCTCTGCTTCTAAATTGATCCCTTAACACATCACTTAGTCCACTCCACTATCACATCTGCACCACACATAGTCATTTGTAAGTGCTCCTACGTAATTCGCAAGTCGCAGCACGCCCCAGCCCGTAGAGGACTGGGATGGCCCCAATGATGAAGCATGTCACCAAGGGGCAACCCTGGTGAGTGAGGGGACACCTAGAAAAAAGGCAATTTCTCCTTTTCTATCTACTATACCTTCCAGACCAACCCCATTGAGTGTTGTTGTGAATGGATTTATAGTGACCAGCAAGGCTCTCTGGTATCTGGCTACAGAGACCTTATGTTGAATATAGTTATCAATAATTCCACACAGGCCCTGTACTGTCGCATTCTTTCTTCCACAGTTGTCGAAAGTACTACTTACTTTTCACTGACATGCATGCAGTAGTGCATGCACTTTCAAAGATTGATGGATAGGTTTGTACCCAAAGATTTGTTTATGTTCACAATTGTTTGTCCATGCTGTGCTATTTTTTCTTGTCTCCCAAAACCTTTCCCAAAAACCCCCGTACCCATCCATTTTTCAAACCCTAACCCTCTTCCCCCAGGCTGTGTGGTTTTGATTGATGTGTGACTAAATTACAGCAATAAATCCACACACTTGCTGGGGAGGATAAGGTGATAGCAACAGGCTGGTGAAGAAATCCGAGGATATATTCTTACTCTGCTTGACAAAGACCCATGGCTAATGTCAAAGAACTTCAACCGAATTAGTAGTTATACTTTACCATTTGTTAGGCTACAATGTGGCACTGTTCTAGTGTACTTCTGTCACCTGCTATATTCTCTATTGTACCGTTGAATTGCTCAGGAGGACAAACCAGATTTAATTTTCTTTTTTTTCATAGGCATGCAACTGCCACTGTGTCCCACCACTAGTACCACCGCTATGAGGAAATTTTATCCGACAAAGATTGCCAACCTTATTCGCTGTTTCCCGTGGAGCCAGCCCTGGGTCTAGCCCTACTTTCAAACACAAATTACAGGTAAGATAAGCGTTTGGTGGTTTGGGGGGATAATGGAGTATTAGTAGGAGAGACGAGAGACTGACGGTAGTACTACTAAAGTCCTAGGACTCTTGGATTCACTTCACTTACTCTGTGAGAGGTACATAGTGTTGAAAACATTTGGGCATTTACACTTAAAGGAAGAAAATGGAACTAAACTTTCAGGAAAACAAAGTCACTGTTAAACCCCCACCCACCAGGCAAGCAGTAAGAAACGGGTATGCTCAGATAAAGTTTGAAAAAGTATATTTATATCCCTAACAAAATAATCTCCCGCAAGACCCTCCCTAACCCCAACGATTGTCCTTCAAAAGTCCCCAAAAACCCAACTCCCAATTCCTATCCCCCAAAAGTCTCTAAAAAAGGGGCAAGGGACACTATGGGTGGATGCTGTTTTTGGGCCAGGGCATCATGCTCCTGGCGGAGCAAGGCGTGCTCTACGCGGAGCCCCTCCAACACGTTTGAAAAGTGGTGGAGCTCCTGCTGGAGGCGGGACACCATCAGGGTACTGCGGCGCAGGCGTGCCTTCACTGCCTTGCAGGTGCAACGGCTGTGAGAGGAAGCTGTTGTCCTTGCTACTCGGCGGTGGCGTTTGGCTTTGGCAGCCCGGCTCAGTCTGGGTGGACCACTGTGCTGGGTGGCAGCCCGTGGGGGCACGGAGGCCGATGCAGACGACGTTGTTGTTGTGGTCGACTGCACACTTTCTTCGTCCTCCAGGGCCACCAGCCGCCGATATTCGGCCACAGTGGCAGCGATCCTCCGTTGCCGGGCCGCTCTAGCCAGCTCCTTCCTCCTTGTTCGTTTGGAAGGAGAATCTATATGAAGAAAGAAAGACATAGTCTGTAACCAATGCTCTTTAAGATTAACTCAATCATTCAGCAGAAATTTGTGTTGCAGTACAACTAGCAACTTGCAAGCGCATTACATAACTATTGAGGCCAGTATCTATCTAACCTCAAACTTCTTCATCCTTGCTCTAACATTAGTGGGAGTTTAAGGAACAAATTCTACGAGCACTATGGACTTCCATTGGAGTCGACTATGAAAGTACACCAGTCTTATTCTTCTTCTTGTCTCTTGTTTAGGAAAATTGGTACGTTATCTTCTGCAAGCCGGCATAATGCCAGCGCAGTAAACTTGCACCCGAGAAAAAGAGACGCACGCCATGATGAGTGACCTAGACTTGCGTTGCGTTACTGTACCCGTCCAGTACATGCAGGTGGTGAAGCTCTTACTTTTCTATTACGGGTGGCACTGAGAATACTCTGTTGCAACTCAAGGGCTACTGCTTAATTAATTTAACTTTCACCCTACAGTGGAAATGAGTACTAGAAATGGAAAATTGAAGAAGATAAATAATCGGATTATCTATCACTTCACATGGGATGTTTTTGCTTATATATGGGATGACTTTAGGTGCTTTGCTTTTTATTGAGTGACCAGTGATACATCCACACATGAATGACTGAGTACTACTAAACTTATTAAGAGAGGTAGGGAGTGGCCACCGTAATAACCGGATCTATGCTGTGCTTGCAATACAAACTACTGCTACTATTGATGGTAGTATTTGGACAAAATTAAAACTTCTTTTCCTTGCCTTTCCTACACTGCAACGGACGTGCGGGTGCAGTGTTACATGCTCTTCAAAGTTACACTTAGTTCATCCACTGACCGTCTACTCTCTCTAGATCATGGGTACTCACAAACTTTCTCTCAGGGGCTAAATTTACAGTGTAGTTTGTGGCCGAGGGCTGCACTGGTGGGGGCGGAGTCAGAGGGGGCGGGGCTAAAGCAAAACGAAAACTTGTGACCATGAGGTTGCACACAGGTCCCTGCAGCAGATGCCTTCATCCACTGAGCCACCAGACCCAGCATTTACATACATCTCTCTCACTCATGCTCTCCCTCCTGCCCTCCCTCTCCATCTCTCTCTCCCTAATGCCCTCCCTCTCCCTCCCCCTCTGTCATCTCACTGTTTGTGTGTCTGTCTGTGTCAGCCTTCAGCCCGGGCTGAGACAGCTTCCTCAACGCGCACACACAGACAGCCACACCAAAGTACTTAACAGGTCTTTAAAAGACCATTAACATATTATCGAGGCTTTGTTTGTAGTAGCGCCCCTGCATCTCCACCCTGACAATCACTGCTTGCCCGGCCCCACAGAGCAGAGGCTTTGTTCTATTTCACCTCTTTGTGGCCCTGCATCTCCACTCTGCTCTGTGGGGGCCGGGGGAGCAGTGATTGTCTGCAAGGTCTGCACACCGCCAAGGAAGGCTTGCCGGGCCGCCACCGGCCCCCGGGCCGTACTATGAGTACCCCTGCTCTAGATACGCATATGCTATCTAAGAGTCAGATAGTAGCATGATCCAGGTATATGGACACATACAGTTTCTGTGTCACCCACCCAGGCTGTTGTCCTTCCACCAATCATTGCTTCATCATTCACCCAGCCATGCATCTCATATTCTTTCCTTCCCAGCCACGTCTTCAATCTCAATAAGTAAGGAATATATAAGAGCTTACCTCTGCCCGCCACCACCACCGTCTGAACTCTCACAGCCGGCACTGGAACCGCCGCATCCTCCCCTGAGGAATTGCCCTCCGCCTCCGTGTCGAGCACCACCACCTCCTCGTTGGCCCCGCCACCAGATGTTCCACCTACAAAGTACATTTAAGAATGTTAGAATAAACCACTCACTAGTATTTGGTCAAGGAATGAAGACATGTGAAAACAATGTAATGCAGCACTTTTTGGCACAACTGATGAAGGCTGGCTTTTTAACACGCACCATTTTTTTCCACACAGACAGAAGATGGACTTCTAACAACAAGATCAAGTTGAAACAAGGTGAGAGCTCGGCTCGACCACAAGAAATGTCTTCAATTAATCGTCAGCACTAACCACTTTTACATTCACAGTTAAACGTTTCTTTTTTTTATTATGACTTCATTTTAATAAATGTGTTTACTTTTAATAAAGCTTTTAAACTTAGAGAGACTCTGTGTTTTTTGGTCCAGAGTGACTAGAGTGACTGAGCGAAAGGTTTTGCAATTTTTGCAAGCATGAGTCCGTGCCTCTGACACTTCTTGACTCTGACTCCGTACTCTTGAGCTATGTTGGATAATCATCATTGGGGATCAATCATCGATGAATTCGGGAGGTAAATGACTGTGCCACACTATGTAGTCAGTC
Source organism: Lissotriton vulgaris (assembly GCF_964263255.1). Taxonomy (NCBI): domain Eukaryota; kingdom Metazoa; phylum Chordata; class Amphibia; order Caudata; family Salamandridae; genus Lissotriton; species Lissotriton vulgaris. The sequence goes on from NC_141689.1 coordinate 661,547,127, forward strand.
AGTAAGGACATTGGGGGTTCAAAGTCTGTTATCACAGAGGTATGTGGAAACTCTAACAGCGCCTATTATAATTGATAAGCAATGCACTATTTATTGTCCATAGTTCTGTTTCTGCAGAAGAATTGTCCGCGCCACTGTAGTGGTATGGATTGTTCTCCTATCCAAACCAAAAGGTAGTATCTTATTCTTTCTTGGTGGTCATTCACATTTTATAGTTGGGAATTTTCAAAGCAGGTAGAACACTTCAAAAGACATTATGGACAATCCCAGAGGACTGCACTAAGTTGATAGAGCTATTGCTGACTAGAATGGGAGTTTCGCCAACCGTGCAATCTTAGTTAGCTACACAGACAGACTAATAAGAATAATCTAGTAATACCACAGGGAGTCATAGTAGAGGCAGGATAAGAATTTATATACAGTCTACAAGAAGATCAAAGACAATTTTGAAAAAATCAAATGAGGAACGCTAGGAAAAATAGGTACTAGTCTAAAATGAAAACTTACTGGGGCCAGCAAAGGAGCCCTCGCCTGCCCGATCCTGGCCCTGTTCAACAGCATCCGCCGCCTGCTGCTCCTGTGTCCTCCCCTCGCCCCTGGGGGGAGCTGACGTACAACATGAAAGAAAGAACAGAAAACATGGATGATTGTTGCTTGTCAATGTCAACCAAATCAAACATTTCAAAAGAACAATAACAAAATATTTCCGCGAAATTATATTGATTAGGGTTAGTTTTCATTTATTTGCGGACCTGTGACTTCAAAAGTCACGTAACTCACTAAACAAAGTACTGAAAGGTTCACCTAGGACTGGCAGGCAGCAGTCCGCAGGCAAGACGCAAAGTGACAGACAAACTCCATTGTGATTTCAGTCAGATAAGTGACAACACTAACAGTTGCCTGCTACATTACCAGTCATTTAAATAGTCAAACTATCAATCCACCGCCACTATTTTTCTTATTGTCAGGGGTACAAAGGAAGGGGCAGATTTAAGCCCCTTGCGGCTCTTTTGATCCGTTCTTGCGTGACATTTGTGACGCAGCAGCTAAACAAAAAAGGGCGCCATGGTGCGACGTATAATATTATAACAACGTGACGCATTTGGGATATGCATCCCGTTATAAAGCCCTGCGCCATCAGGGGGCGTTCCGGCGCAAGGGAGGGCATTCCTGCGCTGGAACACATCCTAAAAGTGGCTGAGGGAAATCTACAAAATTTCAATCAGTCACCTTTAGGACAATGATGCGTCACACAAACCCTGCACCTGCTTGAAGCAGACGTACGGCTTGACCCAGCATTGGGGAGATAGGGTACCCCAGAGCATTGCTGGAGCTGCGCCATCGTTGCGACGCAACTCCAGCAGTAAAGCTTCGGTGACGTTTTGGGCCCATGGTGCGCCGCATTGCAAATACGGCGCACCATGTTTGGTGGTGGTAGCGGGCCGCACAATTAATGGCGCATCCCTGCTACTTTGCAGGGATGCGACGGTAATTGCAATTCTGCCCCTTAGAGGCATACTTACTTACGCGTTCTGGCGCATCTCCAGAGATGCGCCAGATCAAATGCGTCACGCAAAACTACCCTTGCGACACGGCAGATGCGCCTCATTTACAATGCGGCGCGCCCTGGCGCAAGGGTAGGCACTTGCGTGACGCATCTCGTCACGTAAGAGCGGCGCATCGCTGGAGTCACGTCGCCAACGCAATGCAACTCCAGTAATGCTCAGGGCCACCCAATACTTAACATGCTGTGTCAGTCCTTTCGCCTGCTTCAAGCAGGCATAAGGAATTGAATTGACGTAGCAGCGTCGCAGAAGTGCCTGCGTTAAATCTTGTAGATTTCACGCAGGCAATTTTGCGAGGCGCACAGCCGCCGGACCGCCCACCCTGCGTACTAGGAACGCACCCATTGTGGTGCAGGCCCATGGCTTTATAACGTGACGCATCTCCCTAGATGCGTCATGCTGTAAATGACTCGCAGGGATGCGGCACTTTTACGCCGCTGTTGCGTCACGCAAGGCAACGTAATCGTGGCGCAAGGGGCTTGTAAATGTAATCTGCCCCCTAGTGTCTAGCATTACGCAGTTCTGTAAAGTACACTCATACATAATAGTTACTCAGGCCAATGAGACCACAAAATAGAAAACAAATAAGCATAGTAGCAACGCCACTGAGAAGGAGAGCAGTGCACCTGAAATGCACAGAAGATTTTGAAATATAATTTAACTACAATGTAATCGTCATCAGCAGCATTATTGGCTTGCTCCATGTAAAAAACAAATATTTGCAATACAACAACACAGAGCAGGAGAAAACATCATAGTAGTGAGTGATGAAATGGCTACTACTACTCACCAAGCCCGGGGATCTCCAAGCCGAGCTGGTCCAGCAGGTCGCGCTCCCGGTCCAGGAGGTCCGTCCAGCGATGGGTGACCTGGCTGTAGGTGCGCTGGACCCCGTAGAGGTGGGATATGGCCCAGCACACCTTCTCCCACCGCTTCCGGCGCTCCCGCATGTTGTAGCCGCTGGCCGCGATCCTGCCGCCTCCCGCGATGGTCCTGGGCAGGCGGCGCTGGACGAAGTAGACCAGCGCGCCCACTTCCTCCGGGCTGAAGATCTCCCGTCGCATCACCTGCTCCCCCCTCAATCGACCGCATGGTGTCCTGGCACGGGGTCCAGGACTCCTCCTCCCCGCCGCCGCCCTCAAGTGCCTGGGCAGCTTCACGGCGCCTGGCTTCACCATGGTCTGGGCAGGTAAGGTAGGAAGTAGAAAATTAAGAAGGAATAGGATAGGGAAGAAGAAAATAAAAGAGTTTAAAAAAGTAGTTTAAAAATAAAGAAAAATAGCAGAAAAGACAAAAATATACAGCTAGGAAAAGAGAGGGATAGATAAGAAGCAAAATCGTTAAAAAAAAAAACTGAAAACAAGCAAAGGATGGCAAAGATAGCAAGAGGATTAAACACCATGCCCAGACACAGGAAATGAATGAAAAACAAGATGGCCGGCGCCCGTTCACGAGCGCGAAAGTAAGTTCGCGCGAGATTTCCCTCGCGATCTCGTGCGAACTTCTACTCGCAATGCGCTTACTGCGCGAGATTATACATAGCGGGCGGAAACGGAAATATGTCACGCAAACAAAATGGCCGCGCCCGTACTCGACCTTGGGGTAAATTCGCGTGTTGCGCTGCAAGCGGCTCGCGAATACTGCAAAAAAACTCGCGAAACAACAAGCCGCAAAAAAATAAAAAGCTCATTTGCACGAATTGGCGGCTTCCGTGGTCGGTTTCGCACGACGCCGCGCCCCGCGAATAGCGCAAAAAAATCGAAAAACGATTTTTGCAAAAGCAAAAGCAATGAGCAGGTGCAAAAGGTCAACCTCATGATTTGTAACGATTCCCTGTAGTGCTTCCTGAGGGGGCCCTCCAGAATTCGGTTGCCTGCTTGCAACTATTGTGTGACCCTGCTCTGACCTTAACTGTATGCCACAAAGGTCCTGATTTACAGCTAAGGGAGCAGACAAGCAGGTGCCAGGCTGGAACTTCAAATTCAGTGACACATTAATTAGCCCCTAATTCATTATTGTCAGTTGGGGCAGGGCAGGTGTTGTTAATAAACTAACCGCAAATTAATTCATGTCAGTTCAAGCAGGGCAGGTGGGCTTGCTTTCCCCCCCCATCTTCTACAGTGATGATGAACCAGAGGGTGGCATTGATGTAACAGAGGGTGGCATGGGTCAAAGAGAGGGTGCCAGTGGTGAAACAGAGGGTGCTGGGAGGCTGTGATGATGAACCAGATGTAGAAACAACATAGTCGCGACCGTTGCGAGCCAACAAGCAAGTTCGCAATTGCGAACTAGTACCAAATCCTCGCGAACTGGCAGAAACACTTGCGAACACCAAAAAAAAAATCTGCAAATTCGCGAGAATTCGCGGATTTTGCGGATTGCAAATTCGCAAATCCGCAAAATTCGCGAACACGAGATTCGCAAAATTCGCCCATGCTTAGCAGGAAGTACACCAAAAGAAGACCCCCAGATAGCTCGGTGACAGCTAGGATGGCAGTTTTTCTAAAAAAGGAACAAACTAGCTAAACAGCTAGGCTCATATCTTCCTATTACACTTATTAATAGTGACTCCAAGATTAATGCAAAAATTGAACTATGCATCTAGCCACATTTATCAACCTTATCAAATTTTTCCATACAACATGGTTTTATTCCCGGCAAGGGAACAACCGATCATATCCGACGAGTTATCACCCTCTTTGATGCAGCCAGGGTTATTAAAGATCCTATGGCGCTAATTTAGCTAGATGCCGAAAAAGCATTTTATCGGGTCTACTGATGCTTGTTTCCGGTCCAGGAAAGACATGGCTTGGCAGTTCGGGCTGGACTGTTCCCATGAGGCACAGGGTCAAGACTGATCTGCATATAGCTGTGTTCGACCTGGGGTGGCAAAGTGAGCTAAAGAACGATGATAGATTCAACCCAGATCTGTGACTGGGGGTGAGTGTCTGAAAAGCTTTAGCGCTCCGTTCATCATCTCCTTGTGTTTGCTTTGTTCGCCCCAAGTTGGCAGGGTATGCCCAGGTGTGAGTCCCATGTTCACTTTGCCACTGGATTCAAGCTAGCCTGGCTGATGACGGCTGTTAACCTGAAACCGTTCCCAGGATGCTTGTTTCCGGTCCAAGGAAGACATGGTTTGGCAGTTCGGGCTGGACTGTTCCCATGAGGCACAGGGTCAAAACTTATTTGCATATAGCTGTGTCTGAACTGGGGTGGCAAAGTGAGCTGTAGAACGATGATGGATTCAACCCAGATCTGTTACTGAGGGTGAGTGTCTGAAAAGTGTCAGCGCTCCGTCCATCATCTCCTTGTGTTTGCTTCATAAGGGGATTGGACAGGGATTTATTAGATCTGTGAAGGTCCTTTATTGCAATCCCAGGGCTAGGAGCTCTATAATGGTAGGCCTATCCAATGAAGTAATTATAGAACGAGGCACTAGGCAAGGATGCTCCTGTTCCCCATTTTTATTTGCCATCTATATTGACCCCCTGATTAGACAAATTCAACACAACCGGACAATACAGCCGATTAAGTCACCTGGGGACAGACAAAAATCTTGGATTTATGCCGATGAACTTGCCATCGTTACTCCTGATCCCAGCCGCGCAATAGTTGAGAATGAAAAAGAAGCTAAGAGATTTGGCCAGTTTTCTGGTGACCTTTTGAATGGGGAAAAATCCCAGGTTATTATCAACAGTGATGAACTCCTTGTTGATGGGCAGGTTACCAAGGAAGCAATATATCTTGTGGTGGTTATAAAAGCAGAGGTAGGACATATTATAAAAACTAACTAGACTCCCTTAATCTTCAATGAAATACAAGATTTTTGGAGATGGAATAACCTGAGACTGTCAGCCATTGGGCGGAGCAATCTTATCATAATGATATTTTGACCTAAGGTTTTATATATTTTCCGGAATATTCCGTTGGAAATAGGTAATAATTGGTTTAAGTTAATCGATCAGATAGTGACTCGATTTCTGTGGGCATATATCAACCCCAGGAGAGTGCTAAATTTCTTGGCTCTCCCAAAAGAATGGGGAGGGATAGCGGTGCCAAATTTTAAATTGTACTATTGGGCCACAGCTTTACAACAACTGGCTTTCCTCATGGGCAAGAAGGGGGATAACACAGGCCCGGGGGGGGGGGGACCACGTCTATGTATGAACTTATACTGGGGGAAACAGCGGGGGATTGTCTTCTGTGACAAATCAAATTTGGATATTATAAAAGAGTACAATGTAAGGTTGTAGTACCGGCTTATTGCATATGGAGGAAAGTGCCTAAAAGAATAGGCCTTTTGAGATTTCGTTTCAATACTCTGAAACGGGATAATCCGCTGTTTTCAAAGATCTTCCAAGGCTCATATGTGTGCAGATGGATGACACTTGGAGTTCGATTATTAGGGGACTTTTTTGTATGAGGTTCATTTAAGTCTTTTGATATTATTCAAAAAAATGTTTAACCTTGACTATAAAGATTTCTTTAAATACCCAAAAATTAGAGACTTTCTAATGAAGAAGAGTTGTAGGATGAGGGGATTTGAAAAGATAGAAGTTATGGAGCTGATCATGGCAGATGATATCAGGATAGGGGCCTTTGTTAAAGCCCTAAATAATACAATGCAAGAGGATTCTTTAAAACATTCAAAGGGTGGGAGGATAAGATTAGGGCCCTACCGTATGATTTATTAGGATCTTTGGAGGATGTTCATAGGTTATTAATCCCAGCCTATTTACAGGCTCAAATCTATAAAACTTCCCTTAATCTTTATATAACTCCAGGAAAGATTGCCAAGTGGGGAGGGGTAACCAGGACAAGATGCCCCAGGTGTAAAGCCTTTGCGGTAGATTTGGTCTCTATGTTGGCTACCTGCCCATGGTAGAAAATGGAGAATATTAAATTTCTGGTAGGAAAATTGGGGACTGATATAGTTTTACCCTCTCGATGGATTTTCCAAGGGGTTGAGAATGAGGTAGCCTTTGCTAATGTCCAACCTTTTATGTTTGTTGCTATGACTGTCTATTGGATTTGCTGGACAACAGCTTGGCTTGACCCCTCTCCTCTATTGTTTCAGCAATGGTATGCCTGCTAATTGTCAACTTGTCATCTGGAAATTGCTATCTGTTCTCAGAAAAGCAAGAAGACAAGGGAAAAAAAGTCAAGAGTATGGCTTCCTCTATGTAACTTGCAAACTATCTTATGATTTGAGGTAGCAGCTGAACCCTAACCAGACGATGAGATGTTTGGTCTAGTTTCTATTTTCTTTCTGTTTTCCCCATACTTCTCCCTAGTGGGGCCTCCTTTTCTCCGTTTTGTTAAGATGGCTGGAGGTGTATATATATCTATGCGTTTTTGTATATTTTTTCTTCTTCATCAAAATCTGGTTCTGTAACTTATTTGATGAAATAGTTAATACCATGGGAAAATGTCTGCATAAGGGGTGATGGAGAGGGGGGTTAATATTATTAAGAGCAAAATCAATAAAAACATTTAAAAAAGAGAACAGACAGTGACCCTTTAGTGAAATTTGCCTTGGCTATACTAAACACATTTTAAAGATAATCCCTATAGCAGATACAAATGAAAGGAGCATGCAGACAAATCATGGCAGACCTGTGAGAATTTGAACAACTCCCCAATATGATGGTGGTACAAAGAGGCACAGTGGGGCTTCTAGAGAAATGTAGGCGAGTATCCTTCATCATCTATACCACAGGACAATTGTGATGAGACACAGAAGGGGTGGAGCAAAGAGCGGAGAGTTAGCACTATTTATTAAGTTAATGGTTGGATTTTGGAAGAGGAATGGGAAGGAGGCACAAAAGGTACCACCACAAATAGAGAATTTATGGAGCATGACTTGACAAATTTGTTAGAGTGTCAATAATCAATACATTGAAAAGATGTTGATATTTCCCTCCACATGAAAGAAACTACAGCTACACATTAGAGATATAGACTCAATTGTGATTCTGCTTCAGGAGACTAATCGCCTGGGAGCGGAGCAAAATAGACTGAAACATAGACAATACCCACTGCAGTAGTCCAGAGGGACTTTAGGCCAGATATAGGAAGTGAAATACCGGTCGCAAATGCTGAAATTCACTGAATTTCAACGTTTGCGACAGCAAAATAGCCCTGTGCAATGTAGACAGGGAAACACTCAAGCGCAACATAAGGATTTGCAGTTAGTGATTCCTTAATTTGCGAATTTGACCAACTGACTCCCAAATTCCGCCCTGCAAATTGCCAAATCGCAAAAATAAAATTGCAAAGAAATGTATGAAAAATTACAAATTGCGATTTCTGGTAAAATCGCTATTTGCGAGTCGCAAATTACCACCAACTCAAAGCAGGTGGTAACCAGATGCACTGCATATAAACAGACTCAGAATGCATCAGTTTCAACACAATGGCAGCCCTCTGTGTCATTGCAAGGCGGATGCAGATGCAAGCAGCAGCACCGAGGATGAGGAGTCAACAGGAATGCAAATACAGAGCGTGCATTACCCTTTTCAAACTCACAGAAGTGGAAATACATGAGATGTACAGGCTTCACTCCACTACCATTCTAGACCTGATACGTGACCTGCACCCTAGCCTCATGTGCCTCCCTCTTTTCTATCTGCGGCGCAGGTTCGCCTGTGGATACAAGATGTCCATTTACTGACTTTCCTTGCAGCATTTGCGTTACATTAAATTACATGAGTTGCTATTTACACTAACAGTCCTCCGCTTGGTTATTGACTGATGTGAGGCCCCTGCTCAGGTCATGCTGTGCATGCATCTTACCTTGTCTGGTGTTGTCTCGGGCTGAACTGTCCACGTCTCCTATGCCACTGATGGTTGCAGGCTGGAGGGTGGACTCCACCAAATCATCCAGGGGTGTGGTTGTAGGCGCTGTGGATGGTCCGCCATCTGTTTTTTTTGCTTGTTTCAGGCAGTCTGCTACCCTATCCTTCACCCTAGAGTGCAAGTCATACCAGCGCTTCTTCGAGTCATCGATGGAGCGCTGAGTGACCCAAATGGCATTGATCTTGCCTTGTATTTCCACCCAGATCTTTCTCCTATGGGATTCTGGTACATGCAGGGATTTCTTGCCAAATAACTGGTCATGTGTCTTCACCACTTCTTCAATAAGGACCTTCACCTCCTTCTCACTAAACATGTGCTTCCTTTTCCTTTCTGCAGGCTCCTTTCCCTTCTTCTATGTGTTTCCATCCTGTCCGTTGGTGTCTCCCTGAACACTCCTGTACAGCTCCTGGGTGTGTGCTCCTGCTCTCTGCCTCTCCCACAGCTTCAGGCACTCAGAAACAGCATGGGTGTAGCCACTTCCTGTGTGTGATATCAGAAAGCACCTGAATGGCAGATTCACAAATTTGCGATTTTTTAAATTGCGATTTCGCTAATTCTGAACCGGCAATACTGATTCGGTATGGGGTTATCGCAATTTATTTGCAATTTTTCATCTACATGGCGGTTTGTGATTTCTTAATAGTGATTCGGTAAAAATCGCTATTAAGAACTCCCAAAGATAATTTTACCTACATCTGCCCCTATACCTTTTTTCATCTACCTATAGGACATACACTAGGACATATCACCTGCTAATACATAACCAAATGCTATGGTTAGTGGTGAAGGTATAAACTGGAGACATACACTCTATGGCCATGCTGATATGATGATACATGGGGAGATCGAAATTTGGAAGCAGCCCCAGGGACGATGGTGACTATCTTATGCAAAATACTGCTAACCTCCAGGAATTAGCAGATGCTTTACACATTTTAATGGAGTTACACAAATGACATAAGATTACTGCCCAGTAAATGGGATGTGCTGAAATCAAGATTAGAAACTGAAAATATTAAAGTGAAGGTGCAAAGGGAGACCTACTTCACAAAAAGCATACGACATCAGGAAGAGTTAGAAAATAAATAGTTTTAAGGGACAGTTAAATATTAAATGATCTTAAAAACACAGCAGAAATTCCAGTCTACAGTCAATAAAATGGAGAAGTTTCTAGCACACCAGATTAGCACTAGAATTAACATTAGGGTTCTATCAACGATACTGAACTCCCAAGTCCAGCTTCTAAATGATGAGGACGTCTTGATGGTAATTTCCAAGGAGTTCTATCAAAGGTTGTATGTTAGAGGGGACGAAAATGAAGAAGGGGAAAAATACTTATGGGAAGGTAACCTCTCCAAGCTGGCAGTTGCACAAAAAGGATATCTAGACAGACTGATAGGAACTGCTGAAGTCTCAGCAGCAATTAGGACATTTAAAATAGGGAAATCACCCTGCCCAGAAGGATTCACTACTTTCTAATACAAAACAGTAATTAACAGCGATTTACAACATATTTGTTTGATGTCTGTGGCTTCCATGTGTGAAGCAGATGTGACGGTGATCCTCAAGCCAGGGAAAGATCCCACAGAATGCAAGTACTATAGACCGATTGCATTGCTACATCTATCTTGATGCCAACAACTTTACGAAGGTACTGGGAAGTCGTTTTTGAGAAATGTTGCTGGGCTAATCCTGATTCATGAATGGTAGAAAAACTCATAACAGCATTAGACGAGTCACCCATCTAATAGAAAAAGCTACTAGGAAGGAGATCCCATTGATAAAATACAGAAAAAAACATTTGATCATGGTAGCTGGGGCCCAGATGTCTAATTGGTTTCTGGAAAACTAAAGAGCACATACGGTACAAATTACAATAGACTGGAACACATTTAACACAGTAGAGTTGGGAGGGCTTTCACCTCTCAATGCTTCTCATTGTGCCGTCCACATAGCCTTTAGCAGTAAGGTTGAGAGAAGACCCGGAGGTACATGGACTTCAATTTGGGGGAGAATATCAGAAACTTTGTCTCTTCTCCGATGACATGATCTTGATACCTACCAAGCCAAAAACAACGCTTGGTGCAGTCACACATCAGTTGCAAAGAAAAACTAGAAGAGGAGCAACTGTATATGACTAACTGACTGAAGTGGCAAACAAATATGAAGTCAATCTTTTAAAAAGCATCCCATTGCAATGAAGTTTTAGGGTACATTTGGATAATGAATCAATCAAGACAATTCATTCTTCAGGAATGCAAATACGAATACACATTATTGAATTAGTGAGGAGTGCTCACGGATGGAGTGAGTTTGAGAAATGAGAAAACAAATGGGCAAGGAAACATGAATATAAAAGAAGTCAGGCAGAGGCAGCTGATGTTCAGCAAAAGCCACCTATAGGTCCTCCAGATGATGAGAAAGGTAGGATTTACACAGAGAGAAATACCACATTGAGGGTATGTACACGTGCCATTGAGTAGGGGAGAACTTGCATCATTTATGGAACAATTTCCCAAAATTGAGAGAAAGTCCTATGCAATGTATACCCAGGTTGAATTTTTTTTAAAGATTTAAAAGGTACTATGGATTGATCGGAATACATTCTTTGACATAGTCGCCACAAATGTGGGCTGAGTGAAAACATTTGGTTCATTGGCCAGATACAGAGCCACCGAGAGATTCTCGTTCCAATGTACCCTCACCTACTGTGATGGATACATTCAATGAGGCAATTACTGTCCCGAAGGTCAGAGTTCCTCCAAAGGATTTTGAATAGGTGAGATTGAATAGAACTGAGCAGGAAGGGAAAGCATCAGTGCATTAGTATTATTGTTAAAGGTATTTCAGCCGCATACAGGGAAAACACATCTTGAGCCCAGTGATGTGGTATTATTCACAGTTTGTGCTTGGTTTGATTCCAGAGATCTGTCAGTATATACAGCAGAACATGCGTTGTTTGAAATTAAGTCATTAGATGAGTTTCTGAAGTATGTGAAGTATGGTAGTAATAAATTAGAGCTGCAGCAGAAAAAAACTAAAGAGAAATTCATGCTGGCACAGAGGAAGCTGGCACAGAAAGGTTTTCAGAATCAGTCTTTTGCAAGCGATATTGGTGCAGTGTAGAATGTTGGTTTCATGAATGAGATTCATCAGTTAGACAACAGGGTGTTCAAGGAGGTTTGGTTGGCATTCAGGGAAGAGCTTGAATAGTTCATTGGAAGCACACGTGTAAACTTAATGCAGATAGAAGGAATGCTAATAATCAAATGCAAGGAGGGGATCTGGGACAAATTCAGAATGTTCCTGTTCAACAAGTGCAAGGATCTATGCAGGGAAAGATCTCAACAATGCCAGTCCCACAAGCCCCTATGGTCAACAGAATGAGCATAATGCAAAAATTAACACGAACCTTAAACGGATGCCCATAATAAACAGAAGTACATTGCAGTCACAGAAACTTAATACATATCAGCAAATCCCTATGATCGAAAGTGAGAATTTTGAGACAGATGATTTTCAATGATGGTGCCTGGGAGGGGAGGCAGATTGCATACTTGATGCAGTCTTAGAAGTATACCAGAGTGGACCATTTGTAGAAGGTGAGGTAAATGGCCACCACGGGTCTTTTCCTATTGACACCTGTGCTATCCATTCTACTGTTATAAAAGCAGAAGTCCCAGACCTACCCCTCTCGGGAAAGACGAGCCAAGTTGTAGGAATGACAAACATGTGAGGTACCTATAAAGATAGGTCCATTTGAAGCAAATCACCAATTTGGTGTGGGTGATTCCAGCCCTGCAAACTTATTGGGACATGATTTGATGTGCATGTTATGTTGCACAATTGGTTGTATCTCTAAGGGTGTTGAATTTCAAACACACAATGAGGATGTGGGATTTAAATTGACACAACAAGATGCTGTAGGACTAATCAAAGCTATATAATCAGTCCATATCACAGTCAAGCACAATGCAATTTTATCAAGAACACTACCTTAACACATGACCCCAGAGATAATAGCAAGAATTACTCCAATAATTGAAGACATCTTGCAGAAAGGGGTTTTGAGAGAAACAATTGAGAGTCCGTGCACCTCACTGATTATGGGATTACGGAAGCCCTATGGTAGATGTAGAATAGTTCAAGATTTGAGAAAAATGATTGAAATTGTAATCTCATGGACAGCGGAATGGTTCACTGTTGTGGACCTTTGTCAAGCTTACTGCTTGATTAATTTACATAAGGACCAGTTTCTGTTCTCATTCGTGTTTCGAGAGAGAGTTTTGCATGGTGCTGAGTTCCACAAGGGTATACTGAAAGTTCATCAATATTTCTTAAGATATTAAAGAAAATCTGGAGACATTGCAAATGCCTTGTACCTAAGTCCTTGTACAGTATACTGACGACAGATTTGTGGCATCAGAAGCAAAAGAAGCCTTTAAGCAAAACAGCATCGACCTATTAAAACATCTTGCTGAAAATGGACGTAAAGTATATGCAAGCAAATTGCAATACTACCAAAAAGAAGTTCAATATCCAGGTCATATCATTGACATGGGAATGAGAAGAGTGTCAAAAGAGAGAGTGGAGGCAATTTTAAGAATGGGTCCTCCTAAAAAGCAGAACTAAGTCAGGATGTTTCTCTCAGTGGTTGGCTACTTTAGACAGTAGATACCAAACGTTTCCCTTGTGGCTAACCCTTTGTTAATGCTGACGCACACAGATCTGCTTGATCCGCTTCTATGAGACAGCAAATGCATGAAAGCTTTCCTAGAGCTGAGAGGAAGTCTCTGTTTTGTTCCAGCAGTAGGAATGCCAGAATATGCCAAGGGATTTACCTTGTTTTGCAGTGAGAAGGAGGGCTGCACTCTCTCAGTGATTACACAGATGAAGGGTGAGGCTGTGGCATACTTTTAAATAACCATGATCCCATCACTGCAGGGTTGTCTGGTTGGCTGAAAATGATAACTGGGCTGAGTCTCAGGCTCGAGGGTATAGTGATGGAACATACTTTAACTGTTAAGGTCCCACATTCAGTGGAGATTTTGCTTACCAGAACACAAACATAAAACATGACTGTTAGAAATTGGATTGGCACATGTATGCACACTGTCCAAGCAGAAACCACAACCCTAGTCAAGGTAAGTCAGAAATAAATTTTATATTAAATGTTGCTCACCCTCTAGTAGCTTTGCACAGTGCAGTCGTGCTTCACTTAAGAGACAATGTGTAAAGTATTTGTGTAACACATCAAACAGTACCACAGTGAAAATACCACAAAAAGACTAAAATGGCAATAACCTAATCAGTAAAAGTCAAGAAATTAATTTTCAAAATTAAAGGAAATTGCTCTTAGAAGCAGTGAGTGCTTAAAGAGTTAATCGGTCACACTGGAATGAGACAAAGTCAAGAGTTCAGACTGGACATAATGGAGTGCAAACCGGATACAGGACCCATGCAGGGCCAGCTGAGCAAATGTACCTTGATCCAGGTCACAAGCAACAAGATGCATTGGTGATCCTAATGCAGTTGCGGTGATGCGCTGGATTTCACCATGCAACTACGGTGATGGGTCCGGTCTGTGCGCAATGCACTGGTTCTGAGGCGTGGTGGTTCTAAATGTGATGTGCTGGGTTTTCTCCACGTTGATCTTCTCCACACAGTGGCAGTGATGTGTTGATTTCGATTCATCGCTTCCAGAGGCGGTGCAGCGGTTCCAAGTATGATGTGTCAATCTGGTTCCCACAATGGCGGGGATGCAGCAATTTTGATCCGCACAACTAGGTCGATGCTCTTTGAGCTCACTTCCATAGGCCCAGGACTGGATTGGCACCACTTGTCAGTGCGCGTTTCACAGCAGATAGAGTCCAGGTGCTGTTTGCAGGTTGAAGAAAGAAGTCTTTGCTATCCATTAGATTTCAGAAGCAGGAGGCAAGCCAACAATCCTTTGGCAATACTTCAGTTCTGGGATTTAGAGATGTAGATCCAGTCCTTCTCACTCCCAGGCAAGGGGCAGCAGGCTGAAGTCAAGCACAGCAAAGCAGTGCAGAAAAGTGGAAGTTCCTTTAGCAGCACTGCAGTCCTTCTACCTGGAAGAATGTCTTAATTTCTAGAAGTGTTATGATTTGGTAGTGTCAGAGGTCCAATATACTTATATTCAGTTGGGCCTTTGAAGTGGGTGAGACTTCAAGAAGATGCTTTGAAGTGAACTATCCTGCCCAGGCTTCTGACCCACTACAGGGGGGTATGCAACCCTTTGTGTGGGGACAGGACACAGCCCTTTCAGGTGAGTCAGCGCCTCCCTTCCATCCTGCTGAAGATGTCCCATCAGCATGCAGATGGCAACTCAGTCATGCCTACCCTTCCTTATATGTGTGGCTATCTAGAAGGAATGCAGGAGTGCAACTGTCACCCACCCCAGAGATGTATTCCAGAGACAGGCAGAAGGCAGCAGATGGTTACAGTAAGAAAATGCAACTTTTTAAAAGTGTCATTTCCTGAATTTCAGGGTCCCATCTATTTCCAAATGAAAATTACACTTACAAATTGTAATAAGGCTATCCCAAAGCTATGCAGTGGGAGAAATAGGCCTTGCAGTTGTAAAATACCAGGACATGGGAAACTGAAAAGTGCATGTCCTACTTTTTAAATCTACTGCACCCTGCCCTTGGCTGTCCTATATGCAAAAAAGGAAAGGTAGGCCGGACAAGTAGGTTAACTTGCCAGGTCACCGTGACAGTTTAAATCTACACACACAGGTTCTACAGTGGCAGGTCTGAGACATATTTAAAGTGCTAGTTAAGTGGGTGGCACAATAAGTGCTGCGGACCCACTAGTAGTATTTATTTTAAAGGCCCTGGTTACATTAACTGCACTTTACTATGGGCTTAGAAGTAAATTAAATATGCCAATTGTTGATAAGCCAATGTTACCATTTTTTAGGTAAACAGCACATGCACCTTAGCACTGATTCTCAGTGGTAAAGTGGTCAGAATCTAAAAGCCATCAAAATGAAGTCAGCAAAACAGTAAAACCAGGAGGTCAAAAGGCAAAAGGTCAGAGGGAACCATGGCAATGATGCCAGGTCTAACAAAGACAAATCCTCGTATTACTAAATACGAGCATCAAATTCTTGCATCTGACTACATGAAGTTAAAACAGTCTCAGATTTTAAATCCTGCCACTTTGATGCCCTTTCTAGAAAATGTTAGAAGTTCTGGTGATTTTGAACATGACTGTTTAGATGTCATGTAGTTATGCACCAAGTCATGACCTGACATAAAAGACTAGCCTTTAATGAGACCCAATTATGTACTGTTTGCGGATGGCTCATGCTTGAGAACAAATGATGGTTTTCGTTTAGCAGCTTATGCTGTTTTCCCAATCCAAGACATTGTTGAAGCTTCCTGGCTTCGAGGTAACATCAGTACAAGTTGCAGAATTTCTTGCCCATACCCGAGCCAGCAACCTAACAGCCTAATGAGAGTGACTATATTTACAGATTAGTAATGTATGGCTTTGGTGTTGTCTGCGACTTTGACCAGTTATGGTCACAAAGAGGTTTCATGACATCATCTGGTCAACCGACTAGAACTGATGAAAACATTTTTTATTTTTATTTTATTTGAGTTTTATATAGCGCTGTCTAGACCCGGAGGTATCAGAGAGCTTTACATAAAGTTCCACAAAGTTACAAAATTACATAAGTTACATCAGTTACTAGAAAACATTTCACGAACGTAGAAGACCAGATAAGTGGAGCTTAGAAGGGACAGGGTGTAGAGTAAAGGGGTAGGAGAGAAATAGGATGTGGAGATGAAGGAGAATCTGCCCAGAGTCCGGCTGGGTAGGTGACAGCGGAGGGAGAAGTCCACAGCCCATCTCCTCTATAGCTATCAGCTAGCTTGACCGGTCATCGGTCAAATAGCTAGGTCTCAACGGGAAAACATTTAGAGAGCATAGGGGACTAGATAGATGGAGCATGGGGGGGAAAAGGGTAGGGTATAGGGGTAGGAGGGAGAATGCGATGGAGAGACATAGGAAAGTCTGCCCAAAGTCTGGCTGGGTAGGCGACGGCCGAGGGGGAAGTCCACAACCAATCTCCTGTTTAGCTATCAGGTAGCTCCACCAGGCATCGGTCAAAAAGCTAGGTCTCCACGGTCAGGGATAAGTTTGTAGTATCCTGATGGGTAGACCGGATGGAGGAAGGATAGAGAGTAACCATTCCGCAGCGCTGTTTTTTTTGTGCCTGTACTTTCTACCCTTGTGTCTCAGCAGATTAAAGGCTAGTCCATGTTCGTGCTGCATAGGCCTTTGCCGGTTACCATTGCTCTGGGGGCCGTCAGGCAGGGTGTTGTTGCCTTTTGTTTTATGAAGCGTCCCCACCGGGCGCCATTTTAAAGTCAGGCGCCCGGCATGAGCAGCTCCTTGCCGCCTCTCAGTTCCTCAACGATAAATATATTCGGGCCCCCAGGCTTAATTACATCCAGTGCAACTTGTTAAAGATCCCAGGCTACAAGAAGGTGAGGAAGGACTTACAGAGAGCCGAGAGGATGGGCAATCGAGTAGGAGGATGGGGCCAGTCCCTTACAGCCACCGGGGGTGTTCAATTCAGCCTCACGGGTTTCCCATTATTTCTGCGACCGGGCCTCTGGAGTGGACGGGCGGTGGACACGACCCGCCCCGGTTGCTCCCGCCTCCAGCTGGAATTCTATGCAAATTCGGGGAGACACACAGCGTGACTTCAGGTTTAGGCTGCTGCGTGTACGACGTTCCATCAAGCTCCTGGAACACAGCATCAGGTCCCCACTGCACTCCGACATCTATGGGGTCGATTTGTAGTGCCCCAGGTGCGCTGTGACGAGCAGGAAGCTTGCACTGGCTGTGGAGGTCTAGCCCAGCATGTCCGCCATGTCCGCTAACCTCTCTTGTGTGAGTAAAGAGATTATTTGATGCCTTACAACTCCCCACTGAAATTGCTGTTGTTAAATGTGCAGCACATAGACATGGCAATGGTTATGTCACAGTCTGCAATAGATAAGCTGATGACAGACAGTTATGAATACTTTATTGTTTTGAAACTTTTCAGTTCAGCCCTTTAACCAACACATGTTTCATCATATTAGCTACTTCATCAGGGCTAAAACTCCAAACAAAATAACAAAACAACCTTAGTGGTATACCCTCAACAATATATTCTGTATACAGAACAGATCACTTTGTGACTCCAAACTTGACTTTCACGTTACATACAAAAGCAGTGAGTATTGTGTGAAAGTCAATTTTGGGGAAGACCACTAGCGCAATTCTTATCACCGAATTCCCTCTAAAAGGAAAAAGTTCAAGATTATACCAAAAAACACATTTTTCAATGTCACATGCGCAACAACACAGCATCAGGTCCCCACCGCACTCCGACATCGATGGTGCTGATTTGTGGTGCCCCAGGTGCCCCGTGACGGGCAGGATGCTTGCACCAGAGGTGGAGTTCTAGCCCAGCATGTCCACCATGTCCGCTATCATCTCTTGTGTGAGTAAAGAGATTATTTGATGTGTTACAACTCCCAACTGAAATTGCTGTTGTTAAATGTGCGGCACATAGACGTTTAAATGGTTATGTCACAGTCGCCATAGATATGCTGATGAGGTGTACGAATATTGTGCCATAGTGGCCTACACACTTAATGAACCATTCACAGATGAATCTCTGTAGTTGACAAATGGGAAGAGCTCAAGAGATTGCAAGAAAATATCACTGAGGCACAACAGCAGGGTTAGATCGGAGCATATGTCGAAAAAAAGTAAATGGCATTTGGATGTCAGTGGATGGAAGA
Organism: Lissotriton vulgaris; assembly: GCF_964263255.1. Lineage (NCBI taxonomy): Eukaryota > Metazoa > Chordata > Amphibia > Caudata > Salamandridae > Lissotriton > Lissotriton vulgaris. Next base: position 661,565,386 of record NC_141689.1, read on the forward strand.
CCAGTGTACTAGACAGTTTGTAGCTCCCATGGCATGACTTTTCCATGGTCCCACACATTTCATTAGGAATGCTATGACTTGGTCTTTCAGACAGAATTGTATTATCCCCATATTCAGGATACTTGCAGAGAATTTATGTCATCATTGTCTAACATGCCTTGGATGAATGTAGGGAAACGACCACTAGTTACATGAGTCACATAGGAAGATCAGTTGGCCCTTTCAACGGATGCAAATAGATTATAGTGAGAAATTACACAGCATTTAGCTCACGCAAGAGTGTAAACAAAACAAATTAAATCAATCTTCAATCATTGTTTTCAATCTAGACAGTTATGATTACTTTATTGTTTTGAAACTTTTAAGTTCAGCCCTTTAACCAACACATGTTTCATCATATTAGCATACTTCATCAGGGCTAAAACTCCAAACAAAATAACAAAACAACGTTACTGGTATACCCTCAACAATATATTCTGTAGACAGAACATATCACTCTGTGACTCCAAACTTGACTTTACGTTACATACAAAAGCAGTGAGCGTTGTGTGAAAGCCCATTTTGGGGAAGACCAATAGCGCAATTCTTATCACTGAATTCCCTCTAAAAGGAAAAAGTTCAAGATTATACCAAAAAACAAATTTTTCAATGTCACATGCACAAAAGGACAACATCAAGTAAATAGTGTTCTATGGGCCAGAACCGAGAACACTGGTGACTGCCCCACTGCAAGGTGAGCAGATTGTACAAATACTGCAAGTGACACAACAGCAAGGAAAAAGGGGTGAAGAACCACAGACAGGTGGACATATGTCTCCCGAATATCAAACAGAATAGCATTGAAGCTCTTGGAGTAGAAGAAGGAGTAAATACTTCATCACATGTGACAGTCAAAATGCTTCTAGAGCAACAGGCAAATCCAGGAGAAGGAGCAAGCACCAACTCAAGACCAGAAAGAACTCCCAATGATGAGTGTCCAAATATTTATCATCAAAAGTTGAAATCAAGTGTTTCAATTGTATTGATACCACTTAAAATCACTGACAAAACAGAGTTGAGCGTATAAGTGGTATAAGTGACACAGAAAGTGATCAGGTACCAAGGAGATACAAAAGGAGATACAAAAGCTTAAGAGTACCTTGCTGAAGATATTCTGCCAAAGTGTAAGAATTCCCTTGAAGCAGAGCTAAGCAAAGGTTGTTATACCAAGCCTTACACTGTCACAAGTACATACAACAAAAACATGTAGATAGTTAAAAATTCATTTCTTTTGAATACACTTAAAAACACAATTGTAGGGTTGGCTAGTCTAGATCCCTAGTCTTAAAACACAATTAAAACAATACACCCAATTGCGGCCTGCCAAATTCAAAGAAGGACAGAACAGGTACAACATGGAATTGTTGAGTACAAGTTGTATATTCTGGCTCCGTTGTGATTACACTGTTGTTGTATTGCTATGACATCAGCATATCAACTTTGGTGTTGGAGACTTGAATTATACCAGTCTAGGCGTCAACGCGTTTCGGTGGGTTCTCCTTATTATTACCATCTTTATCAAGACAAGTAATTAGCTGTCGCAACCAGGGGGTATGTACAATCGCCCTGCAATAAATTACATACAAACAATTAACTTCAGACTAGTGCAGTACATTTTTACTTATCACTACATCCCAACATACATACAGTTAAGTGGTGACTCTGGACACTTATTTTATCACGTTAAGCAAAGATCCTATAGTCTAAGGACTTTTTTTTACTTATCAATACATCCCAACATACATACAGTTAAATGGTGACTCTGGACACTTATGTTATCGCGTTACACAAAGATCTTATAGTCTAAGGAGCATGTCTCACTTTTCTTGGAGTTGGTCCTTGTTGTCAAGCCTAAAGAACTTAAATAGGAAGACATCTTTGGCAGTTACTTATTGCTATCATGTTAAAATGTGAGTCTGTTTATTACTACACAACATTAATCTATTACATATATTTATCTTCCAACTTACACATGGCATGATGAAGTATATACAGCAATTTTAAAACAGGGTCTTATATCTAAAGATGTTTGCAATTTACTTATGGACAGACCCCATGTTGGAACCAATCACATGGGCAGACTATTATAATGGGAATTTAGCATAAGGGGCTAACGGACCTAGCTCAATTTTAGATTACCGTGGAGCACCCAGATTTCATAGTGAATCACTAGTTTATAAGGGTTGAGGTATCACTTGCTTACCCTAGGTTCCTGATGAGGATCACTTCTTTTAATTAAGAATCTGTTTCTGATCCACATGTTGACTTCAAACTGGGGACTTGATGATTTGTAGTTGCCAGTTGTCTATCCTGCAGTATCAGTATTATAGTTTTAGTGCACTTACAGTATACGCATTGTCATTTATAATCTATCGAGTAAAGGTTAATGCCTACCTGTTTAACTTTGTACGACTTTATGTTTTATCCCACTTCATATAGGTAATCCAAATTATATTTTTGTAAATATAAAAACAGTTTTTATTTGTTTGTTTCTAGGCCACAAATGTCTAGAAAAAAGGGGAGAAGAATGAAAGAAATATGATACACGTGTTCCTATTATTATATAGTAGCCATGTTTGAGAGGATACTTGAATTTGAAAAAAAGGTATACCATCAGCGATATCCATGCAATCCCTGCTTCTTGCGTTAGTCAAGGGAGTGAGTTGCTTATAATAAATGCCGCTTTCTTGGCCTTTGTTTTAAAAAAACTACCTTGAAGTGGATGGAAACAAGCATCATTATATTAGTTGGTAAATTCCTGTACATTCATCCAGCTACTCAAATGGACTTGGGACAGGGCCGGGTTACTCGTTCACCTGATAGGTAGTCCGTAGTTCCACTGTCAATAAATGTCTCTTTAGTGGCCTGTTTTGAAGACTACCTTAAATTGAATGAGAACAGGCGTCATTATATAAATGGAGAGAGTCCTAAACATGTTTTTTTATTAAATTGTAGTTGTAACTTTTTCACAACTTTAAAAAATATATATTGTGGGTAGCCACAGTATCCAGTAAGCCCAGGGTTAGTCAAGGGTGCATGATACAACTGTTTCTGTGAGTTTTGTTGAACTTAAATCTTATTTATGTCATTGAATTTTAGCTCTCTATATGTGGATTTTTTATTTTTTATTTTGGGGTGCCTGTAAAGCCACACTAGCCAGTAGGCCGAGGGGTAGTGAGTGGTGCATGGACCAAGTCTTTCTGTAGGGTGTTTTGAATTTAAACATCATTAAGGGCATGGATGGCATTGTATTGTGGTGATTTTTGTGTGTTTTTTCTGACTTTTTGGGGTGTTGTTGGGGCCTGGCCATGTGGGTGGGGGCCATTTTGAGGCCTGGTCCAGGCAGGGCCTGGCCATGTGGCTGGGAGTCAAGGGGCCATTTTGAAGCCAGGCAGTGTGCTCAGTCCTGCACTCAGTTTGCCTTGCTTTCATCCATCATGCCCTGGAGTACTCAGTGGTGCATGGACCAAGTCTTTCTGTGGGGTGTCTTGAATTTAAACATCATTGAGGGCATGGATTGCATTGGATTGTGGTGATTTGTGTGTGTTTTTTGACTTCTTGGGGTGTTGTCAGGCCTGGCCATGTGGGTGGGACCATTTTGAGGCCTGGTTCAGGCAGGGCCTGGCTATGTGGCAGGGGGTCAAGGGGCCATTTTAAAGCCAGGCAGTGAGCTCAGGCCTGCATCCAGTTTGCCCTGCTTTGCTCCATTAGGCTCAGGGGTACTCAGCGATGCATGGACCAAGTCTTTCTGTTGGGTGTCTTGAATTTAAACATCATTGAGGGCATGGATGGCATTGGACTGTGGTGATTGTTGTGTTTTTTTTCAACTTCTTGGGGTATTGTTTGGGCCTGGCCGTGTGGGTGGGGACCATTTTGAGGCCTGGTCCAGGCAGGGCCTGGCCATGTGGCTGGGGGGCAAGGGGCCATTTTGAAGCCAGGCAGTGTGCTCAGGCCTGCACCCAGTTTGTCTTGCTTTCATCCATCATGCCCAGGGGTACTTAGTGGTGCATGGACCAAGTCTTTCTGTGGGGTGTCTTGAATTTAAACATCATTGAGGGCATGGATGGCATTGGATTGTGGCAATTTTTGTGTGTTTTTTTACTTCTTGGGGTGTTGTTGGGGCCTGGCCATGTGGGTGGGGGACATTTTGAGGCCTGGTCCAGGCAGGGCCTGGCTATGTGGCTGGGGGTCAAGGGTCCATTCTGAAGCCAGGCAGTGTGCTCAGGCCTGTACCCAGTTTGCCTTACTTTCATCCATTAGGCCCAGGGGGAGTCAGTGGTGCATGGACCACGTCTTTCTGTGGGGTGTCTTGAATTTAAACATCATTGAGGGCATGAATGGCATTAGATTGTGGTGATTTTGTGTGTTTTTCGAATTTTTGGGGTGGTGTTGGGGCCTGGCCATGTGGGTGGGGGCCATTTTGAGGCCTGGTCCAGGCAGGGCCTGGACATGTGGCTGGGGGTCAAGGGGCCATTTTGAAGCCAGGCAGTGTGCTTTGTGCCATAGGCCTGCTGTACCCAATATGCCTTGCTTTCATCCATTATGCCCAGGGGTACTCAGTGGTGCATGAAACATCTCTCTCTGTGTGGTCTCTCTCCTATTAATGTAAACATTCATTTTTATTGGAAATAAATTAGCAATTTTTCTTTTTGGTCTTTCCGTTTTGGGGTGTGTTGTAATTATAATAAATGCCTAGTTGCAAACTATTAATTGAAGCACGACATATGCAACATTTATTTAACTGATGTTCCTCTGGCTTCGTTTGCTTTTAGGTGCACAAAGATGAATCAGCCTCATCGTTCATCATCAGTGCCAGGAAGAAGTCCTGCTGCGGTGCGTGCAGCACAAGCACAACGTCTCGTGACATCACGTGTGGCCACAGACAACTCTGCAACTCGTGCAACTGCAGCCTGCTGTTCTGACATCTGAAGAAGATGGACCCAAAAAAAGTTGACAGTAGCTCCTCTACCTAGAAAGTTGCCTTTAAGAAGGAGCAGAAGAAGCAAGTGGCGCCACTTACCAAGGAGACTGGTGTCCCGACCGGCACATTTAAAAAAAAAAAAAAAAACCTATGCCTGCAAAAGCGGGGTCCGCCGGGAACCAAGCTGGGAGCAGTACCTCCGCTTCATTGGGCTCAGTGCCACCACACCAAGTTAGGTCCAAGTCCATGAGTGCTGCAGAGGCAGCCACTTTAATTGCTAAATCACCATCGACCAGTGATGTTGGCTCATCGCAAGAAAGTAGCATCCAATCAACGTAGGGTGTAACTCATCTGACGAGTGTTCAACAACCACAGCCGCAACAACAACCACAGGTGCAAGTAGTACAAGCGCAACTTCATGCACAAGGAAAGGCAAAAGGAGAGGCACAAGGAGAGGCGCAAGGAGAGGCGCAAGGAGAGGCGCGTGGAGAGGTGCATGGAGAGGCGCAACTGCCCACAATGCTTGTTCCTTCAGAAGTAGGGCACATCAGGAAATCGAGATTGAAGCGGAGGTATCATCCGAGGAAGCCACTCCTCCTGATGATGATCCATTGTCTTCCAGATCCCCAGCAAGAAAAAGATCAAGGAGGGCTACAGCAAGTTCTTCTTCAAGCACTTTTCCTTCTGATGATCTTGATGTTGAGTGGAACCCACCAATGCAGTCTGAGAGTGAGGCACGCCATGAGCCGACAAAGGTAGCTAAGCCTAAAAGGAAGGTTCCCGCAAGGCTTCCACTTATGGGTGATGACGACGAGCAAGAAGTGGTGTATTCTGCTGCTGATGAACAGTCTGGCGACGACTTAGTCATCACAGTCGTCACTCCAGCCCCTGCGGGCATGCAGCAGACAGACATTTTTACCCTATACCAAATTGCTGCTGCCCAGGATGTGGGTGGCGTGGCACTGGTACCACCACCAACGCAGTTAACTACTACACCAACACGGCCTACAGATTCCATATTTTCTCGTCTGAAGGGCCGGCAGGGACCTCCATCCAGCTCTACCTCCGTTACCTCAAGTAGTGGTGCTGTAAGTGCACAACAGAGTCAAATTCAGCCACGCCCATCCTACACTTCATCTGGCATTGAAACTGAAAGTATCACCTCCACCACCAGCAGACATCTCCAGTCCCCAGTTTGGGACTTCTTTAGTGTTAGCAAAAAGGTGGAAAACATGGTCGTTTGTTCGATTTGTACAATTGTAGTTAGTCGGGGTAAGCTTGGTACCAACTATGGTACCGGAGGCCAGAGAGGTCATCTCCAAAAACACCACACTATCATTTGGGATGCGCACCTAAGGAAGATCCGGGAAGCCAAAATAAAAACAAATCCAAATGTATCCATTCATATTGCATCTGATGATGATGAGGTGCTGATCGTGCAGGGGGGAAGTGAAAAAGCGACAGCCATTTTTTCTGGTACACCCAGTACCCCTGGCAGCAGCACTGCAGTGGTAGTGCCCACACCCTCTACTCCTGCAACATGTAAGAGGCACACTAAGAGTCTGGGAGAGAAACCAATACGAAAAAGTACATCAATGAGCCTAACTGGGTTGAAGAATTCTGCATCATCATCATCATCACCATGTATGAAAATGGTCCAGACCACCATTAAAAGCATGTTTTGGTCGGAACCGCCATTTGAATGCAACCACCCTACGGCACGTCTTTATAATGCAATGCTGGCTAAAATGTTAGCGCTGGCCCTTCTCCCTTTTTCTTTCGTGGAAGGGGTGGGTTTTCTAGAATTTGTGGCAACAGTCTGCCCCAAATGGAAGGTTCCTAGCTGGTCCTATTTTGCCAGAGTTGCGGTTCCAGCACTACATCAAGATGTGCTGGAGGTAATTGGGGCGGCTTTGCAGAAGAGTGCTGTTCACACTATCCACCTGACAACAGACATGTAGACCAGTTGCCAAGCCCTTGATTACATGTGCATCACTGCACACTGGGTCTCTTTTGCAGGGGTTTCAGACAAGTTACATGCAGGTGTTGACACGGACACAGTTTTTCAAGCTACTCGGAAAAAAGCAACAGTAGCCATGTTTGCCATGGAGAAATCTCATACTGCACAAAACATTTTGAATGAGTTTCAGTGTAAGGTCTATGAATGGCTGCATCCAAGAAAGCGCATGATTAGTTATGTTTCCAAGGATAATGGCAGTAATATAGTTAAGGCCATGCATCAGGGTGGCTTTTTCAGAGTGCTGTGTTTGGCGCACAGTATTAACATTGTTATGCAAGATTTCTTGAAAAAAGAAAAAACAGTCTGCAAGTTACTGACCACCTGCCAAAGAATCTTCACACATTTCAGCCATTCTTTTAAGGCCCGGAAGAAGCTGAGGAACATGCAAGTGAACGTAGACTGTCAGTCAGAGGACTCATCCAGGAGGTGGTAACACGCTGGAACTCAACCTTCTACATGCTTATGCGTCTGTCTGAGAAGTGGGTGGTAATCAATGAGTATGTCTTTGAACTGGGTTCTACTATGAAAGACATGAGGCTAGAGTTGGAGGAATGGAAGCTAGTTAAAAGCCTGACAGACATGCTTCGTCCTTTTGAGGTCTTCACGCTTGAAGTCAGCATGAAGGACTGTACTTTGGGCAAAGCTATCCCATTGTTGCGCATGCTAGAGCACCAACTGAAGGCGGTGTCTTCACCGTTCTGAGATGATACTGAAAAGCAAGACGCATATCAGTTGGCGGAGAGGTTATTCAGCTTGACCTTCCCCAAGTTTTCCATGATTTATCATGTATTTATGTACTTTACTTAACCTAACCGGTTTTGATTCCGGTCAGTACTCTATTAACTTTACTGACTTTATAGCGCTATGATATCCGCCTAGGATCTTGTTCGCGCTCTATAAAAGTTTCAAAATAAATAAATAAAAAATAAGTTGACAATGAAAGGCTTAAAAAAATACATACAGAACAACATTACATTTGTGCCACTATTCTGGATCGATGGTACAAAAAGGCCGTGGCCAGCAAAGCATTTATTCCTTTAATTGAAGCAGATGTTTCAAAGTACAAACATTGGCTAGCTCTGTCAGCCACTCGGTTCGAAAAAGAGTGGCAGAAAATTGAAGGAACCGGCAGAAGTACTACTGAATCAGCAGGCCATCCGGCATCAAGGTCCACTTCTGAATCTGTGACCGAAGGCAGCCACTTTCCCTCACAGCCGATAACGACACCAGCAACCGTATCATCATCCTCACCTGCACCTGGTCCAGCCATAATATTGTTGGAAGCGGGTTGGCTAACTCATCAAGGGTTTGCACTTTCAAGTGATGCAAAGGCCTCAGATGGTACGCAAATTGGAGCAACCCTGGAGAACCTTGAGTCGATGGTGCAGGCCTATCTGGATGACCCAACAGAGGTCTTTGTTGATCAGAACCCATTGCTGTATTGGTATGGGAAAAGGCCTCTATGGCGACTGATCACCAACCTGGCTCTAAATTATTTGTCTTGCCCACTCGCAAGCGTGTCTTCTGAACGTGTTTTCAGTGCTGCTGGTGCCATTGTAACTTCAAAAATTACCCGCCTCTTGCCCAAAAATGTGGAGAGGTTAACAATGATCAAGATGAATCAGCACTTCATACCACCAGATTACAAAATATGTGAATGTACGCAGGAAGAAGAGGACACCGACTTAGGTGACAGAAGTTCTTCTCTGTTAGCTGACCTACTCCCATCTCAATTCACAGAGTTTGAGGATGAGCTCTACTTCCCTGACACCGAGGCCTGAAAATGACTTCCTTTTTTTTCGTCCTTATTTACTTTTATTCCTGTGTGCCTTTCTTTGTTTTGCAACTTTTACCACAATAAAACTCTAATCACCTAATCACAACAAGTCCAACAGCAGCACTGTCTTCATCTTATTTCCTTATTGATTTGAAGGTGCCGCAGTCTGCATTCCTGAGGTTCACAGGTTCACAACTCAATCATGCTCCTCTATCCTCCTCCTCCAGACTCCCCCTATCCATTTACCTCAAGGCAGATGGCTGGTTTACGCAGAATCAAGAATCTTCGTAGACGAGTCCCCTCAAGTGGGACTGGAATTACTGACTACATGCTGATTGCTGACAGTTACTTCTGAGATTGACAGGAGAGGTTGCCCTATGGGCCTTCACTTTCAGAACAAGATGCGGACAAAAAGTGGAACAGGTAATGAATAATGAGAAGATGGCATGCAGTGGACAGCAATGGCTGTCTGGCTTTGATGAAAGCAATTGCTGTTTGTTTGTTGTACATGAAATGAATCATATGTCTTCTGTTATTATTTAATCTTTTACACACTAAATGTAACTCAAGCCTACTCTGCTTTTTTTTACCTTGTTTAATTCAAATTGAACTTCAACTGCAGGGGCCACTACGTTGCATTTTCCAATATGCAAAATGTCCTTGGACTCACTGTTTGCCAATATACCATTATGATTGATGATGAGTTTTGATGATCAAAGTTAAATAATATATATTTTTTCTTTACAGTCACTCACTGGGATGGATGGATCATCATCGTCAGTTTACAGAAGAACTATGTCCAATTCGTGAGTGGCAAACAGGTAAACCAGTCAACAACAACTACTACAGCAGAACTACATGTCTTTCTAGTCATGGTATGGAGTGGTCGAGGCAGTGTAGTGTTGTTATGCCAGGCAGAGTTTAGACAGCAGTTCATGTAAAATTGGGGCTATGTGGCTTGCTGCATACAATTAGATATGCTTTGTCTGTCTGTGTCAAAGAGCCTAGGTATGCTACATCTGGTTGCTTCACTCCGTGGTGCCTGCCTTGATCGTCTGCATGGCCCTGGCCTGCTGTGTGCTAATTATAAGCATGCGGCTAAAATCCGTTCCGCTCGCGAAATTTGTGGATTTTCAGCAAATTTGCAATTCGCGAATCTCTCTAAATTGACGAAAATTCGCAAATTCGCAAGCGGTCAGATTTTTTTTTTTTTTTAGGCCAGCTCAGTGTAGGGTTGAGGGCTAGGTTTGATGGAATTTGGGTGTTTTTTAGTGTGTAAGGCTGTTTTGGGGGTTCAGTGTCGTTTACTAGGGTTTTTGGGTTGAATTTGGTAGGGTTCCCGGAGTCTAGGGCTCAGTGCCCGATGCAGGCTCATTCATAATGATGTTGGCAAGGCTTTAGGGGGTTTGGCATTTTTTTGTCCAGAATTGGCAACATTTTGGCTTTTTTTGGTGATTTTTGGGCCTGTGTGTTTGGGTGAAAAGTCGTACACCTTCCAGTGGATCGATTTTGCCTTGCTGAGATTCTTGGGAATCGCTGGAACAAGTGTCCTGGTAAGTTTAAAGAGGATCGAAGTAGTGGAAGTGCTGAAAACAGCATTTTTTAGACAAGGCGCGATTTGCCATGTTATCCAAAGTGCGGTTTGGGGGCGCAAGGAGAAAGTGTGTTTGGGTGTTCCAGTTGAGCTAGGGGAACAGGGCATCTGTGAGTGGTAGGGAGGGGGAATTGGTGGTTGTGCAGGAAATTTGGGAGGAATAGATTAATGGGAAGAGTGTGTTTAGGCAAAGTCGAGAAAGGATAACTCTGCCATAGGTGACCATTTTCAATTATTGCGTGTTTTCAGGGTGCGATTGGAGTGTGTTGTAGGTGGTTCTTAGTGGATTTGCGTAGCTGGGATGAGAGTTGGGAACGTCTAGTTTTGATTGCAAGTGGTTTGAAGAAAATCCATGGTGGAAAAGGGGTGTTTTGGGTCTAGTTTCATAGTACGTTTTGGCACGATTTTGAGGCCTGTGCGAGGTCGTGGTAATGCACCTTTTCGGGAGGGTTATGTGGGGTGTTCTAGATTTTTGGGAGTAGGTTTAGGGGTCTGGGAGCACTGCTGGGAAGGTCTAATTTTGTGTCAAAATAGCAGTTTGATCGTAGGCTGAGGGGAAAGGGGAATTTGGCCCTGTTTCTGCGGTACATTTTTGCCATTGGCTTACATTGGCGGCCTGCAAGGTAGCAGTATTGCATGTGTTTGGGGGGCTATTGGGGGGGGGTGTAGCTTTTTAGGAGTGGGTTTAGGGGTCTGGGAGCACTGCTGGACACGTCTAATTTTGTGTCAAAACAGCAGTTTGGTCTTAGGTTGAGGGGAAAGGGGAATTTGGCCCAGTTTCTGAGGCGCATTTTTGCCATTAGCTTACCTTAGCGGCCTGCAAGGTAGCAGTGTTGCATGTTTTTGGGGGGCTATTTGGGGGTGTTCTAGATTTTTGGGAGTGGGTTTAGGAGTCTGGGAGCACTGCTGGGAAGGTCTAATCTTGTGTCAAAACAGCAGTTTGGTCGTAGGTTGAGGGGAAAGGGGAATTTGGTACTGTTTCTGAGGTGCATTTTTGCCATTGGCTTACATTGGCGGCCTGCAAGGTAGCAGTGTTTCGTGTTTTTGGGGGGCTATTTGGGGGTGTGCTAGATTTTTGGGAGTGGGTTTAGGAGTCTGGGAGCACTGCTGGGAAGGTCTAATTTTGTGTCAAAACAGCAGTTTGGTCGTAGGTTTAGGGGAAAGGGGAATTTGGCCCAGTTTCTTAGGTGCATTTTTGCCGTTGGCTTACATTGGCGGCCTGCAAGGCAGCAGTGTTTCATATTTTTGGGGGGCTATTTGGGGGTGTGCTAGATTTTTGGGAGTGGGTTTAGGAGTCTGGGAGCACTGCTGGGAAGGTCTAATTTTGTGTCAAAACAGCAGTTTGGTCGTAGGTTGAGGGGAAAGGGAAATCTGGCCCTGTTTATGGGGTGCATTTTTGCCATTGGCTTACATTGGCGGCCTGCGAGGTAGCAGTATTGGATGTTTTTTGTGGGCTATTTGGGGGTGTTCTATTTTTTTGGGAGTGGTTTTAGGAGTCTGGGAGCACTGCTGGGAAGGTCTAATTTTGTGTCAAAACAGCAGTTTGGTCGTACGTTTAGGGGAAAGGGGAATTTGGCCCAGTTTCTGAGGTGCATTTTTGCCGTTGGCTTACATTGGCGGCCTGCAAGGTAGCAGTGTTTCGTGTTTTTGGGGGGCTATTTGGGGGTGTGCTAGATTTTTGGGAGTGGGTTTAGGAGTCTGGTAGCACTGCTGGGAAAGTCTAATTTTGTGTCAAAACAGCAGTTTGGTTGTAGGTTGAGGGGAAAGGGAAATTTGGCCCTGTTTATGGGGTGCATTTTTGCCATTGGCTTACATTGGCGGCATGCGAGGTAGCAGTATTGCATGTTATTGGGGGGCTATTTGGGGGTGTTCTAGATTTTTGGGAGTGGGTTTAGGGGTATGGGAGCACTGCTGGGAAGGTCTAATCTTGTGTCAAAACAGCAGTTTGGTCGTAGGTTGAGGGGAACGGGGCATTTTTTTGTCCATAATTGGCCAAATTTTGGCTTTTTTTGGTGTTTTTCGGGCGCATGTGTTTGGGTGAAAAGTCGTACACCTTCCAGTGAATCGATTTTGCCTTGCTGAGATTCTTGGGAATCGCTGGAACAAGTGTCCTGGTTAGTTTAAAGAGGATCGAAGTAGTGGAAGTGCTGAAAACAGTATTTTTTTTACAAGGCGCGATTTGCCATGTTATCCAAAGTGCGGTTTTGGGGCACAAGGAGAAAGTGTGTTTGGGGTGTTCCAGTTGAGCTAGAGAAACAGGGCATCTGTGAGTGGTAGGGGGAGGGGGAATTGGTGGTTGTGCAGGAAATTTGGGAGCATTCGATTAATGGGAAGGGTGTGTTTAGGCAAAGTCGAGAAAGGATAACGCTGCCATAGGTGCCCATTTTTAATTATTGTGTGTTTTCAGGGTGCGATTGGAGTGTGTAGTAGGTGGTTCTTAGTGGATTTGCTTAGCTGAGATGAGAGTTGGGAATGTCTAGTTTTGATTGAAAGTGGTTTGAAGAAAATCCATGGTGGAAAAGGGGTGTTTTGGGTCTAGTTTCAGAGTGCGTTTTGGCACGATTTTAAGGCCTGTGCGAGGTCGCGGTAATGCACATTTTTGGGAGGGTTATGTGGGGTGTGCTAGATTTTTGGGAGTGGGTTTAGGAGTCTGGGAGCACTGCTGGGAAGGTCTAATTTTGTGTCAAAACAAATTTGGCCCTGTTTCTGAGGTGCATTTTTGCCATTAGCTTACATTGGCGGCCTGTAAGGTAGCAGTGTTGCATGTTTTTGGGGGGCTATTTGGGGGGGTTCTAGCTTTTGAGGAGTGGGTTTAGGGGTCTGGGAGCACTGCTGGAAATGTCTAATTTTGTGTAAAAACAACAGTTTGGTCTTAGGTTGAGGCGAAAGGGGAATGTGGCCCTGTTTCTGAGGTGCATTTTTGCCATTAGCTTACATTGGCGGCCTGCAAGGTAGCAGTGTTGCATGTTTTTGGGGGGCTATTTGGGGGTGTTCTAGATTTTGGGGAGTGGGTTTAGGAGTCTGGGAGCACTGCTGAGAATGTCTAATTTTGTGTCAAAACAGCAGTTTGGTCGTAGGTTGAGGGGTAAGGGAAATTTTGTACTGTTTCTGAGGTGCATTTTTGCCATTGGCTTACATTGGCGGCCTGCGAGGTAGCAGTATTGCATGTTTTTGGGGGGCTATTTGGGGGTGTTCTAGATATTTGGGAGTGGTTTTAGGGGTCTGGGAGCACTGCTGGGAAGGTCTAATTTTGTGTCAAAACAGCAGTTTGGTCGTAGGTTTAGGGGAAAGGGGAATTTGGCCCAGTTTATGAGGTGCATTTTTGCCGTTGGCTTACATTGGCGGCCTGCAAGGAAGCAGTGTTTCATGTTTTTGGGGGGCTATTTGGGGGTGTGCTAGATTTTTGGGAGTGGGTTTAGGAGTCTGGGAGCACTGCTGGGAAGGTCTAATTTTGTGTCAAAACAGCAGTTTGGTCGTAGGTTGAGGAGAAAGGGAAATGTGGCCCTGTTTCTGGGGTGCATTTTTGCCATTGGCTTACATTGGCGGCCTGCGAGGTAGCAGTATTGCATGTTATTGGGGAGCTATTTGGGGGTGTTCTAGATTTTTGGGAGTAGGTTTAGGGGTCTGGGAGCACTACTGGGAAGGTCTAATCTTGTGTCAAAACAGCAGTTTGGTCGTAGGTTAAGGGGAAAGGGGCATTTTTTAGTCCAGAATTGGCCTAATTTTGGCTTTTTTTGGTGTTTTTCGGGCGCGTGTGTTTTGGTGAAAAGTCGTACACCTTCCAGTGGATCGATTTTGCCTTGCTGAGATTCTTGGGAATCACTGGAACAAGTGTCCTGGTAAGTTTAAAAAGGATCGAAGTAGTGGAAGTGCTGAAAACAGCATTTTTTGACAAGGCGCGATTTGCCATGTTATCCAAAGTGCGGTTTGGGGGCGCAAGGAGAAAGTGTGTTTGGGGTGTTCCAGTTGAGCTAGGGGAACAGGGCATCTGTAGTGGTAGGGAGGGGGAATTGGTGGTTGTGCAGGAAATTTGGGAGGAATGGATTAATGGGAAGGGTGTGTTTAGGCAAAGTCGAGAAAGGGTAACGCTGCCATAGGTGCCCATTTTCAATTATTGCGTGTTTTCAGGGTCAATTGGAGTGTCTTGTAGGTGGTTCTTAGTGGATTTGCTTAGCTGGGATGAGGGTTGGGAATGTCTAGTTTTGATTGCAAGTGGTTTGAAGAAAATCTATGGTGGAAAAGGGGTGTTTTGGGTCTAGTTTCAGAGTGCGTTTTGGCACGATTTTAAGGCCTGTGCGAGGTCGCGGTAATGCTCGTGTTTGGGAGGGTTATGTGGGGTGTTCTAGATTTTTAGGAGTGGGTTTAGGGGTCTGGGAGCACTACTGGAAAGGTCTAATTTTCTGTCAAAATAGCAGTTTGGTTGTAGGTTGAGGGGAAAGGGGAATTTGGCCCTGTTTTTGAGGTGCATTTTTGCCGTTGACTTACATTGGCGGCCTGTAAGGAAGCAGTGTTGCATGTTCTTGGGGGGCTATTTGGGGGTGTTCTAGATTTTTGGGAGTGGGTTTAGGGGTCTGGGAGCACTGCTGGAAATGTCTAATTTTGTGTCAAAACAGCAGTTTGGTCTTAGGTTGAGGGGAAAGGGGAATTTGGCCCTGTTTCTTAGGTGCGTTTTTGCCATTGGCTTACTTTGGCGGCCTGCGAGGTAGCAGTATTGCATGTTTTTGGGGGGCTATTTGGGGGTGTTCTAGATTTTTGGGAGTGGTTTTAGGGGTCTGGGAGCACTGCTGGGAAGGTCTAATTTTGTGTCAAAAGAGCAGTTTGGTCGTAGGTTGAGGGGAAAGGGGAATTTGGCCCAGTTTCTGAGGTTCATTTTTGCCGTTGGCTTACATTGGTGGCCTGCAAGGTAGCAGTGTTTCATGTTTTTGGGGGGCTATTTGGGGGTGTGCTAGATTTTTGGGAGTGGGTTTAGGAGTCTGGGAGCACTGCTGAGAAGGTCTAATTTTGTGACAAAACAGCAGTTTGGTCGTAGGTTGAGGGGAAAGGGGAATTTTGCCCTGTTTCTGAGGTGCATTTTTGCCATTGGCTTACATTGGCGGCCTGCAAGGTAGCAGTATTGCAATGTCTAGTTTTGATTGCAAGTGGTTTGAAGAAAATCCATGGTGGAAAAGGGGTGTTTTGGGTCTAGTTTCAGAGTGCGTTTTGGCACGATTTTAAGGCCTGTGCGAAGTCGCGATAATGCACGTTTTTGGGAGGGTTATGTGGGGTGTTCTAGATTATTAGGAGTGGGTTTAGGGGTCTGGGCGCACTGCTGGGAAGGTCTAATTTTGTGTCAAAATAGCAGTTTGGTCGTAGGTTGAGGGGAATGGGGAATTTGGCCCTGTTTCTGCGGTGCATTTTTATCATTTGTTTACATTGGCGGCCAGCAAGGTAGCAGTATTGCATGTGTTTGGGGGGCTATTTGGGGGTTCTAGCTTTTTAGGAGTGGGTTTAGGGGTCTGGGAGCACTGCTGGAAATGTCTAATTTTGTGTCAAAACAGCAGTTTGGTCTTAGGTTGAGGGGAAAGGGGAAATTGGCCCTGTTTCTGAGGTGCATTTTTGCCATTGGCTTACTTTGGCGGCCTGCGAGGTAGCAGTATTGCATGTTTTTGGGGGGCTATTTGGGGGTGTTCTAGATTTTTGGAAGTGGTTTTAGGGGTCTGGGAGCACTGCTGGGAAGATCTAATTTTGTGTCAAAACAGCAGTTTGGTCGTAGGTTTAGGGGAAAGGGGAATTTGGCCCAGTTTCTGAGGTGCATTTTTGCCATTGGCTTACATTGGCGGCCTGCAAGGTAGCAGTGTTTCATGTTTTTGGGGGGCTATTTAGGAGTGTGCTAGATTTTTGGGAGTGGGTTTAGGAGTCTGGGAGCACTGCTGGGAAGGTCTAATCTTGTGTCAAAACAGCCGTTTGGTCGTAGGTTGAGGGGAAAGGGGAATTTTGCCCTGTTTCTGAGGTGCATTTTTGCCATTGGCTTACATTGGCGGCCTGCAAGGTAGCAGTGTTTCATGTTTTTGGAGGGCTATTTGGGGGTGTGCTAGATTTTTGGGAGTGGGTTTAGGAGTCTGGGAGCACTGCTGGAAAGGTCTAATTTTGTGACAAAACAGCAGTTTGGTCGTAGGTTGAGGGGAAAGGGAAATTTGGCCCTGTTTCTGGGGTGCATTTTTGCCTTTGGCTTACATTGGCAGCCTGCGAGGTAGCAGTATTGCATGTTATTGGGGGGCTATTTGGGGGTGTTCTAGATTTTTGGGAGTGGGTTTAGGGGTCTGGGAGCACTGCTGGGAAGGTCTAATCTTGTGTCAAAACAGCGGTTTGGTCGTAGGTTGAGGGGAAAGGGGAATTTGGCCCTATTTCTGAGGTGCATTTTTGCCATTGGCTTACATTGGCGGCATGCAAGGTAGCAGTATTGCATGTTTTCGGGGGGCTATTTGGGGGTGTTCTAGATTATTGGGAGTGGGTTTAGGAGTCTGGGAGCACTACTGGGAAGGTCTAATTTTGTGTCATAACAGCAGTTTGGTCGTAGGTTGAGGGGAAAGGAGAATTTGGACCTTTTTCTGAAGTGCATTTTTGCCATTGGCTAACATTGGCAGCTTGCGAGGTAGCTGTATTGCATGTTTTTGGGGGGCTATTTGGGGGTGTTCTAGATATTTAGGAGTGGGTTTAGGGGTCTGGGAGCACTGCTGGGAAGGTCTAATTTTGTGTCAAAACAGCAGTTTGGTTGTAGGTTGAGGGGAAAGGGGAATTTAGCCCTGTTTCTGAGGTGCATTTTTGCTATTGGCTTACATTGGCGGCCTGCAAGGTAGCAGTATTGCATTTTTTGGGGGGCTATTTGGGGGTGATCTAGATTTTTGGGAGTGGGTTTAGGGGTCTGGGAGTACTGCTGGGAAGGTCTAATTTTGTGTCAAAACAGCAGTTTGGTCGTAGGTTGAGGAGAAAGGGAAATTTGGGCCTGTTTCTGAGATGCATTTGTGCCATTGGCTAACATTGGCGGCCTGCGAGGTAGCTGTATTGCATGTTTTTGGGGGGCTATTTGGGGGTGTTCTAGATTATTGGGAGTGGGTTTAGGAGTCTGGGAGCACTACTGGGAAGGTCTAATTTTGTGTCATAACAGCAGTTTGGTCGTAGGTTGAGGGGAAAGGAGAATTTGGACCTTTTTCTGAGGTGCATTTTTGCCATTGGCTAACATTGGCGGCTTGCGAGATAGCTGTATTGCTTGTTTTTGGGGGGCTATTTGGGGGTGTTCTAGATATTTAGGAGTGGGTTTAGGGGTCTGGGAGCACTGCTGGGAAGGTCTAATTTTGTGTCAAAACAGCAGTTTGGTCGTAGGTTGAGGGGAAAGGTGAATTTGGGCCTGTTTCTGAGGTGCATTTTTGCCATTGGCTTACATTGTCGGCCAGCGAGGTAGCAGTATTGCATGTTTTTGGGGGGCTATTTGAGGGTGTTCTAAATTTTTGGGAGTGGGTTTATGGGTCTGGGAGCACTGCTGGGAAGGTCTAATTTTGTGTCAAAACAGCAGTGTGGTCGTAGGTTGAGGGGAAAGGGAAATGTTGGCCTGTTTCTGAGGTGCATTTTTGTCTTTGGCTTACATTGGCGGCCTGCAAGGTAGGACTATTGCATGTTTTTTGGGGGGCTATTTGGGGGTGTTCTAGATTTTTGGGAGTGGGTTTAGGGTTCTGGGAGCACCTCTGGGAAGGTCTAATTTTGTGTCAAAACAGCAGTGTGGTCGTAGGTTGAGGGGAAAGGGGAATTTGGCCCTGTTTCTGATGTGCATTTTTGCCATTGGCTTAAATTGGCGGCCTGCGAGGTAGCTGTATTGCATGTTTTTGGGGGGCTATTTTGGGTGTGTTCTTGATTTTTGGAAGTGGATTTAGGGGTCTGGGAGCACTGCTGGGAAGGTTTAATTTTGTGTCAAAACAGCAGTATGGTCGTAGGTTGAGGGGAAAGGGGAATTTGGCCCTAGTTTCTAAGGTGCATGTTTGCCATTCGCTTAAATTGGCGGCCTGCAAGGTAGCAGTATTGCATGTTTTTGGGGGGCTATTTGAGGGTGATCTAGATATTTGGGAGTGGGTTTAGGGGTCTGGAGCACTGCTGGGAAGGTCTAGTTTTTTTGTCAAAACAGCAGTTTGGTCGTAGGTTGAGGAGAAATGAATTTGGGCCTGTTTCTGAGGTGCATTTTGCCATTGGCTTACATTGGCGGCCTGCAAGGTAGCAGTATTGCATGTTTTTGGGGGGCTATTTGAGGGTGTTCTAGATTTTTGGGAGTGGGTTTAGGGGTCTGGGAGCACTGCTGGGAAGGTCTAATTGTGTGTCAAAACATCAGTTTGGTCATAGGTTGAGGGGAAAGGGGAATTTGGGCCTGTTTCTGAGGTGCATTTTTGTCATTGGCTTACATTGGCGGCCTGCAAGTTAGCAGTATTGCATGTTTTTGGGGGGCTATTTGGGGGTGTTCTAGATTTTTGGGAGTGGATTTAGGGGTCTGGGAGCACTGTTTTGTGTCAAAACAGCAGTATGGTCGTAGGTTGAGGGGAAAGGGGAATTTGGCCCTAGTTTCTGAGGTGCATTTTTGCCATTCGCTTAAATTGGTGGCCTGCAAGGTAGCAGTATTGCATGTTTTTGGGGGGCTAGTTGAGGGTGATCTAGATATTTGGGAGTGGGTTTAGGGGTCTGGAGCACTGCTGGGAAGGTCTAGTTTTGTGTCAAAACAGCAGTTTGGTCGTAGGTTGAGGAGAAATGAATTTGGGCCTGTTTCTGAGGTGCATTTGTGCCATTGGCTAACATTGGCGGCTTGCGAGGTAGCTGTATTGCATGTTTGTGGGAGGCTATTTGGGGGTGTTCTAGATTTTTAGGAGTGGGTTTAGGGGTCTGGGATCACTGCTGGGAATGTCTAATTTTGTGTCAAAACAGCAGTTTGGTCGTAGGTTGAGGGGAAAGGTGAATTTGGGCCTGTTTCTGAGGTGCATTTTTGTCAATGGCTTGCTCTGGCGGCCTGCAAGGTAGCAGTATTGCATGTTTTTGGGGGGCTATTTGGGGGTGTTCTAGTTTTTTGGGAGTGTATTTAGGGGTCTGGAGCACTGCTGGGAAGGTCTAGTTTTGTATCAAAACAGCAGTTTGGTCGTAGGTTGAGGGGAAAGGTGAATTTGGGCCTGTTTCTGAGGTGAATTTTTGTCATTGGCTTACATTGGCGGCCTGCAAGGTAGCAGTATTGCATGTTTTTGGGGGGCTATTTGGGGGTGTTCTAGATTTTTGGGAGTGGATTTAGGGGTCTGGGAACACTGCTGGGAAGGTCTAATTTTGTGTCAAAACAGCAGTTTGGTTGTAGGTTGAGGGGAAAGGGGAGTTTGGCCCTAATTTCTGAGGTGCATTTTTGCCATTGGCTTAAATTGGCGGCCTGCAAGGTAGCAGTATTGCAGGTTTTTGAGGGCTATTTGAGGGTGATCTAGATTTTTGTCAGTGGATTTAGGGGTCTGGAGCACTGCTGGGAAGGTCTAGTTTTGTGTCAAAACAGCAGTTTGGTCGTAGGTTGAGGGGAAATGGGAATTTGGGCCTGTTTCTGAGGTGCATTTTTGCCAGTGGCTAACATTGGCGGCCTGCAAGGTGGCTGTATTGCATGTTTTTGGGGGGCTATTTGGGTGTGTTCTAGATTTTTGGGAGTGGATTTAGGGGTCTGGGAGCACTGCTGGGAAGGTCTAATTTTGTGTCAAAACAGCAGTTTGGTCGTAGGTTGAGGGGAAAGGGGAGTTTGGCCCTTATTTCTGAGGTGCATTTTTGCCATTGGCTTAAATTGGCGGCCTGCAAGGTAGCAGTATTGCATGTTTTTGGGGGGCTATGTGAGGGTGATCTAGATTTTTGGCAATGGATTTAGGGGTCTGGAGCACTGCTGGGAAGGTCTAGTTTTGTGTCAAAACAGCAGTTTGGTCGTAGGTTGAGGGGAAATGGGAATTTGGGCCTGTTTCTGACGTGCACTTTTGCCATCGGCTTACATTGGTGGCCTGCAAGTTAGCAGTATTGCATGTTTTCGGGGGGCTATTTGGGGGTGTTCTAAATATTTGGGGATGGGCTTAGAGGTGTGGGAGGCCCGGTGGGAAGGTCTAGTTTAGGGCAAAAAAAGTAGTTTGTCTGAAAGTTGAGGGGAAAGGTGATTTAGCCCTGTTTCTAAGGTGCATTTCGGCCCATAGGCTAACATTGCCGGTAATGCGTTATTGCAGATGTCACTGGAGTCAACTCTTTTGGCACTTTATGCAACTGTAGTGTAGGAAAAGCACTATACATTTACCCAACGAGGTAGCACTTCCTGGATTAGCCAGTAGAAAGTGGACAGTGTGTCTGGTCACCAAGATTGATCGACGGAGCGTCAGATGGAATTGAGGAGTACCGCGAATAAGAGGTATAGCTGGATGCACGCAAATTCCCTAATTCAACAGGACAACTACAACATACAGTTACAGTATCCTCTTCACTTCTCCTTATCTTTTAAATAATGTTATTGTTGTGAAGTTCCATGAGTGGGACTCTGTGCATTTGTTTGCTCTCTGCTTCATCCCTCCAGCCATTGTATACGTTTTTATTTGCTATTTTTAAAACTAATTTAATGTACCAAGGGTTGTTTATTCTCTCTGAGGGCAGATAGGCAAGTGAAATTACGTAATTACTGTAGCCCTGTACTGTCACATTGTTTCTTCATAGTTAGTAAGTTTTAGAAAGTACTACTTAGTTTAGGTAACCTAACAATCTATTTAGAAAACAACTTCATGCATGCAGTAGTGCAAGCATTTCCTTTATATCCCTTAAAAGATTTATGGATATCTTCGTATCCAAAGATTTGTTTATCTTCATTTGTTGTTTGTCCATGCTGTGTTTTTTTTTTCTCTTTCCACAAAACTTTCCCAAAAAACCCCATTCCCATCCAATTTTCAAACCCTAACCCTCTTCCGCCGAGTTGTGTAGTTTTCATTGAGGTGTGACTAAATGACAACAATAATTCCACACACTTGCTGGGGAGGATGAGGTGCAAGCAACCTTCTCAAATCAATTTTAAGGCGGCTAGATGAATCCTAGGATATTGTAATCCTGCTTAAAAAAACAAAAATGAGTATTTTAAAATAAATTCTGAATTTCATGTCCACCATCGATTGGATCCATCGTCCTCCTACATGGCAAGAAGACGTGTTATGCTGCTGTGTCACTGTTCTTCTTGTAGCCATAATCATTCATGCAATTTTCTTTTCCCCCATACTTATCTTCTGCATTGCTTAGGCTACAAATATACTGTTCCTTCTAATACTCCTTTCAGGCCACTCAATGTCTAATTTGTTTCCTTTGTTTTTCATGTGCTTCTACTGCTAGTGTGGTACCACTCCTACTACCACCACAACAATGGTATGTCTGTCCTGGATGGATTTCATGGGCAACCGTAATCGCCATTTGCCATGCAGCCAGCGCTGTGCCTAGCTCTATTCTCAAACACGAATCACAGGTAAGATAAGCATTTTGGGGAGGTAGAATAATGGGCTAGGACTCGGAGGAGAGACTGACCGTAGTACTAGTAAAGTACTAGTAGGCCAATTGAATTCTCTAACTCTGTTAGTGGCACTTTTGTAAATTTTTGAACGTTTCAGATAATTCATGCTGGTAAGTTTGAGGAAACCAAACGTGCAGTAACACCCGCCCACCACCCCACAAATTATGATGAACGTGTACACTCTGTTGAAGTATGTAAAATAAATAATTATATATTATTTACCCTAACAAAAATAAACTAGTCCCAAAGACCCAAACCACCCCCTCCCTAACCCCAACAATTGTCCATTTCAAATATCTCGCGAAAAGTCCCAAAGAATCCCCAACTCCCGATTCCCACCCCCCAACAGTCTTTGAAAAAGGGGCAAGGGACACTGTCACTTCCAGTGGTGTCCTGTGGACAGGTGATCCCGCAGCTCTTTGCGGTGGTCCGAGAGCTGTTGCTGCTGCTTCTCCACCTTGCGCTCCAGGCAGGCTCTGGGGGGGCAGCTGCTGGTGTTGTTGCAGCTGAGCAGCGGCGGCGGGAGGCTGTTGGACCACGGTGCCGTGCTGGAGGCTGCTGGCTGGTGGACTCGGGGGCACTGGAGGAGGATGCAGCTGTTGCCGCCTCCTCCTCCTGTTCCCGAGCCCACAGCCGGCAATATTCGGCACAAATGGCCTCCAGCTTCCCGGCCCTGGCCCGGACAGCCATGTCCTTTTGGGTGAGCTTTTTTGGAGCATCTATATGAAGAAAGAAAGAAAAATACTGTAACCAATACTCTTTAACAATAACACAAAATAATACAACAGAAAGTTGTCTCACAGTAACACTAGCAATTTGTAAGCACAGTATAACTTTTTGGCATGTATCTTTCCACCATCTTTGTAGGCCTGTAACATTAGTGGGAGCTTCAGGAATTCTACTAGCAGCACGATGGACTCACTACATAGTCAGAGAGTCAGAGAGTACACCAGTCTTCTTCTTTTTTCTCTAGTTTTGTGAAAGAAATTACTTGTACGTGAACTTGTGGTAGCCGGCATAATGCCCGCTCAGTCAGCTTGCACCCAAGAAAAACAGACAAGCCATGATGACGCAGACTCGCATTACTTTAAGCAGTACATGCAGGTGGGGATAGGGAAGCTCTTACTTTTCTTTAGGGGTGGCTCTGGCCATACTCGGTTACATCAAGGGCTACTGCTCAATGTAATTTATATTTCGCACTCCCCCCCACACCCCCCGGGCCTTCAGTACTACAAAAAAATAATTAAGATTATTCATTTCTGATCATGTATCCAGCCGATCACATGATCTTTGCTTATATGATGGATGACTTTAGGTGCTTTGTTGTGATAGATTGAGTGAGGAACAGCGATAGTCCACCCATGATTAACACAGCTGAAAGAAAATTATTAACATAGGGAGTGAGTGTGGTAACCATAAATGCCGGAGGAAGGGATATAATTGTCAACTATACAATACATACACAATATATGTTGTGCTTGCAAAGTAAACTACTGTACTGTTACTTTAAGAAAGAGGGGTCCCAGTAAGGGAGGCGTAATAATAGAGACAATTTAAATACAACAAATGAAACGTAAATGCATCTATAATGTTTAATTCACATTATAGGAAAGAGATAAACAATTACACAAATTACAGTTGTATCAGTGCCCCTGGGGGGTAAGAGGGACGTGAAGTCGTGGGGGTAGTGCAGGAAGGGATGGTGATAATAAAAACATGTATTATTCACACAATCATATGAGTTCAAAAATGTCAAAAAGACAGTAGAAAGAACATAAATCAACATGTAGTTCAAAGAGCACATGCCCCAATGCCCATACTGTGCAGGAATTATGGGTAGGCGGGGGCTGTGTATCAAGGTGAGGAAGTCGACGTTTCGACCCAGGTAGAGCAGGAATCAATAAAGTCCTTGCAGGTGGGTCTTCATCAGGACAAGATAGGGGTAGTGGGGTGGACAACCTGAATTTAGATAAATATATTGAGTCAGCGTGTCGTTCTTAAAACTGACCAAATCGTAAGTATTATAAGGGTATACCAAGAATTAGTTAAACATACCTGAATATATCAGTGTCGGTAAGTAATCATTTCAGAGAATAGGAATGTTCAATCCTGGGAGACAAATCAATATTGTGTCTATCAGAGCTAAACTCAGATTTTATACGTGCTCATATAAAGGATTAGGGGACAAGAGAAATCTTAACTTACTTGAGAGGTAAAGTCCAATATCCCAAAGGGGATATGGCGAAGCGATCCGGGTGCTGAACTGGGGGGGGACCACTCTGCGTATCTGGGTAAAGGGAACATTATTCAGGTGGATTCGGACAAAGTAAAGATACCTAAGATGGAAGTACGAAATAACAGTGGTCGGTAAGGCTTACCGATTTATGTAAGGTATATCTTCTGTCCCCAGTGCAGGAAAGGCAAAACGTCCGTATTAATCGGGATCCGTATCCTAGCAAGAGGGAGACAGGAGGGGGGCGTCATTGTTAGATAATAGTAGGGTTTAAGGTTTAAAGTCACTACTGGTAACAGGAGCCGAAATGCGGAGCGGACAGGCTTACCGGTCTACTGCGGCTCAGTGTAGATCAGGCGTCTCTCTCGGCTGCCTCGAGGAGAACGCCGAACTTCCTGGTGTTGCGGTTGTTATGGCAACAGGAGGTCACGAGGTAATGGTAAGTGAGGAAAGACTCAGAGAAATTACTCGTTGTCAGGGTAACACATAATAACCACCCGATTAATTGGTCTGAGGTCCGTGATACTGAAGTAGTGGACATAGGAAGGACCAACTTCATTATTAAATTTTAGCCAAAAATTAGCAAGAAGAGGTACATCAGAGAGCGGTGAAATAAGACCATATCGCATTGCATGGTTCGTGGTATGAGCACGTTAGGGTAGTTAATAGGTGGAGGTGAATTTCAACAATCCATGGAACAGGTCAGTAAGGCATACGTTTTGGCGCATTGACTCAATAACCGCTAGGCACAGAGTAGTAATGCGCTAATTGTAGACGTGGGCAATTAAACTGCGAACCTATCGCATGATGGTTAAGGCAGTATCAATTGACCATGAGTCAACAGAATATAGCAATGGGTACATATCGATAGATATTATTAAGTGTCAATCATACAAGAGTACTGGTAATCACAGAAATATATATGAGCAAAGAATATCCTTAACTGCAATATATAAAACAGATGAATTTCAGTCATATACATCAAGGATCCAGCCGTTCATATATATATAAGAGAATTGCTGAGTATAACTGCGTACCTATCGCATGATGGTAAAGGCAGTATCAGTCCAGCCAGGGCTGTATAGCTAGCAAGTGAACCTTAAATACAGTAAAGTAGAGATTCAGAGATTGATCAATAGCATTCAAGGTAGGGTAGCAAGCTGGGAAAAAGAGCTGTCATGTTCATTTAAACCCGATTGGATGGAGTCAAAAAAGAACATCCATTTTAGTTCTCTGATGTTCAATATAGTTGAAATATCGCCACCCCTGGGGCCTAAGATGGCTTTTTCAATCACAACCCATTTCAGGCTCTCCGGTGTGTGTGTAGCTGATCTGAAGTGGTCTACAAGGGGGGCCCCTGCCACTTCGCATCTTATTCTGCTCACATGTTGTAAGATCCGCTGTTTAATCTTCTGTTGGGTTTGGCCGATATATATAAGGTTGCATGGGCACACAATGGCATATATCACTGCTGAGGTGTTACAGTTCGTTAGAGCTTTCAGTTGGATCTTGTTCTGTTTGTGTTGGAACTCCTTGGTCTGCATCGTACTGTTGCAGGCTTTACATTGGCCGCATTTAAAGTGGCCTATCACTGGTTGGAGATTCCAGAGCGTCCTTACAGTAGGTTCCGCCTTGGTGGGAAGGAGAGACCGTAAGACATAGTCTTTGACACTCTTTGATTTTTTTAAAGCATGGAGAGGGTTGTCAGGTTGTTCAATGTCATCTGCGAGGTTTGCCAATGGCGATTAACCATTTTCTTAATTTGATTACTCTTAGTGGAGAAGGTGGTGACGCAGACAATGCGATCCATTGAGTTGGTGGTAGGATCCTTTCCTTTCAGAAGTTCCTCTCTGGGATAAAACCAGGCTCTTTTACGGGCCTTAGTGACCAATCTTTTGTGATATCCACGTGTTTTCAAACGGTCCGATAGATCTTCTGATTGTTGAAAATAATGCTCCTTGGTGGAGCAGTTCCTACGGATTCGCAGGAACTGCCCGAAGGGCAGATTATCCTTCAATGCACGGGGATGGTGGCTACTGTATTGAAGTAGGGAGTTCCTCCCGGATGGTTTTCTGTAGAGAGTGGTTAAAAGTTCCCTTACTGGGACCCCTCTTTCTTAACGCTAGATACCCAGGTCCCAGTGACATTATTGGGTTAACCCTCCCTTTCTGTACCACGTACTGTTACTTTAGGCAATGGAGAATTTCTGAACAATCACAACTTCTAGTATTTGGATTTCCTCTGCTTTGCTACTCTGGCACGGGCATGCTGTTCAAACAAAGTAACACTCTTCATCCACTGAGTGTCTGCTCTAAGTACACCTCTGCTATCTATGAGGAAGAAGATACCATCCAGGCTTCCAAAGTAAACGTCTATCATTCTTCTTAATGTCTCAACTGTACCAACTTTACTTTTTCTCAACAACCAACTAACACCCTTTTCATTTTATTTGGTAAACCACCGTCTTGACTTGCATTTGAGGTTCACCCAAATGATATATTGCATTGCACACC
Organism: Lissotriton vulgaris; assembly: GCF_964263255.1. Taxonomy (NCBI): domain Eukaryota; kingdom Metazoa; phylum Chordata; class Amphibia; order Caudata; family Salamandridae; genus Lissotriton; species Lissotriton vulgaris. Next base: position 661,592,034 of record NC_141689.1, read on the forward strand.
ACACATGCATTTTCTGATTTACCCACACGGGCAGTCATCTTTTCTTTCTCCTCCAACCATCCTTGCTTCAAGCAGCCATGCATTTGATTCCTTCCTATCAGCCACCTCTGCATGCATTCAAAAACACGTATCATTATTTACAGTCATAAATGTTACGACTCGCTCGTCCTTCCTTACACCCTTCTTTCCCTTTTAGTTCATCACATCCCTCAAGTTCATCTGATCTGACTTCGCTTCACGATAAAAGATTCACAGCTGATTTGAAGTCAAATAATGCTATGGCTAAGTCAAGAGTGACTGTCTTCTCCGTGATTGGCAAAAACGTAGTTCTAAACTAGTAACTGTTCATAACAGTACAGTGTACTTCTACTATTGTACTGACTACTGTACAGTACATCATACACCCCTTTCCGAGCCTACTCTAAAATGTCAATAAGTAAGGAGTAAAATAACTTACCACCGTCTGCCGCTGCTGAGCCATCCCCCGTAGCAGCTCCTCCTGGTGGCACTTGTGTCGCCACCGCATCCGCCCCTGGAGTGAGCCCCTCCGCGCTGCTGGCCCCGGCACTGGTGGTGGGAAGTGCTACATTCGATGTTGTGACGCCTAGGAAAAACATGTCATATTTTTAGATGCCATACACCACCCACTATTTCGTCTCGTAATGGAAGAGAAAATGTTAATACATAAACAGTTTTTAAAAATTGAGTCTGAAAAAAAGTCCTGGTTTTGGGGAGGGTGTTAACTTATATGCTTAGCCATAACATGCAACACTTTTTGGCACAACTGATGAATGCTTGCTTTTTAACCTGCAACATTTTTCTAATTACAGACAGAACCACCTACTCCTCATCACCACCAGGAGGACTTGAAGAACCAACAAGGTGAGGACTCCCGAGTCCCGCACAGTTACTTCTGACTAAGGTATGTGGAAAGTCGAACTGCACCTATCATCAACAATGTCCCATTTCTCTTGTCCATACTTCTGTATGTGCAGAATAGTCCCTGAAACACTAGCGGTATGGCATGTGCTACTATCAAATCAAAAAGCCAACTACTAGCTTATTCTTGGTGGACATTGACATTTTGTTGTTGGAAATTGTTAACATTAAGAAGACTGGAACAGACAGCAAGGACAACCCAGAGGACTGCACTTAGTGCCTCTAGAGCTATTGCTGGATCAGAGTTTTGTTTAACTACGTTTGCCGACTGGGCAAGCTTAGTTACCTACGCAGACCGACTCATAATAATAGTAAATAGTAGTAGCTCAGAGAGCGATGGTAGAGAGGCAGGATAGGAATGTAGAAACAGTCTACAAAAATATCAAAGACTACTTTGTAAAAAATAGAATTAGGAAACAGTTTGGAATGAATAGGAGCTGTAAAAGTTAGAGAAGTATAATTATATTAACAACAGAACAACTTACTGGGGCCAGCAAAAGAGCCTGCAGAGGACCGTTCCTGCCCACTTTGTTCCGCCGGAGTCTGGGGTTTAGTCTTCTTGTCCCTGGGAGGTGCTGATGATCATGAAATAAACACAAACATGGATGATTGTTTTTTTGAAATATTTGATTTCTTTGACCACAATCTAAAATTATCTTGGGGAAACAAATTACCAACAATTGCACTACATGTATTGATTGACCTATCTGATCTGGTCAACTAGGATAGATAGTACAGTATTGCTGGATTCGCAGACCGTCTGCTTCGAAAGTTATGTAAATCACTAACTAAAAGAACAACAAAAAGGTTCTACTACGACTGCCAGCACTCAGCAGCACGCGACGTGACAGACACAGTCCGTCATCATGATTGCAGACCACTAACAAATGTCCTACTACTAAATAACAAGTCATAATATACTCAACCTATCAATCCACCACTATCTCTTCTTAGTGCCAGCAGGAGTACAAAGGAAGGACTAGACTTGAGTCTCTAGTCTCTCTAGCATTACGCAGTTCTACTCAAATAAGCAGAAAGTTGCAAACAAGTAAGCATGGTAGCAACGCCACTGAATAGGCTAGCACCTGCAATCACAGAAGCTATTTAAACATTAAATTACCTGCAATGTGATAGAATTGGCAGCATTCTTGCTCTTCGGGAAAAACATATATTAGCAATATAACACAGAGCAGAAGAAAACAAAGTAGTTATGAAATAGCTAGTCACCAAGGCCAGGGATCTCCACGCCTAGCAGGTGGAGCAGGTCCTGCTCCCGGTCAAGGACGTCTGCCCACCGGTGCGCTGCTTGGTCATAGGTGCGCTGACCCCCGACTCCCTAAGCATGGCCCAGCACACCTTATCCTAGATCTGGCGACGCTCCCGGAGCCATACCCTGCACCGGGCCTGCCCCCCTGCTGCCACGGTCTTCGGGAGGTGGTGCTAAACATAAAATATAAGTGCGGCCACCTCCACCGCTCTGAAAATCTCCCTGGCCACTACATCCTCCCCCATTAATCGCCCGCAAGGGAAACGGCTACGGGGTGCGGGACCCTTCCCTTTGCTCTTCCCGCCTCCCTTTGCCATGGTCCTGGACAGGAAAGTTAAATAAAAAATAGGAAAGAATAGGGAAAAATTAGATAAAATAAAAGAGTTAAAAAAAGTAGTTTAAAGTAACCAAAAGTAGAAAAAAACACAAAATATATATGTGGAAAAAGAGAGGGATAGATAATGAGTAAAAAAGATCCCAAAAAAGTTCAAAGAAACAAAGGATTGCAAAGATTAGGGGAAGATTGAAAAAGCATGCCCAAAACAATAACAATGAATAAAAAACAAGATGGCCACGCCCATTCAGTACCGCATGGGTACGTTTGCGCGATATTTCCCCCGCGAGCACGCAAAAACGCACGCGACCACGTAATCGCACCCCGCGCACAACGCGAGCATGCAACTAGCACCCGGAAACGGAAATACGCAGCGCGAACAAGATGGCCGCGCCCATGTACGATCGCATGGGTAACTTCGCAGTCGGTGCGCTGCAAGAGGCCCGCGAACACGCAAAGCGCCCCGCAAACACGCAATAAAAATCCGCGAATTCGCTTTCGCACGAATTTGCGTGCTGCGAATTTGCAAATTTCGCCCATACTTAGTTGAGAGTTGATCTGTGAATGTTTTGTGATGGGTGGAACCCTTCACGGGGGGGAAGTTACTAGAGAATGTTTTGTAAAACTTTTTTTATTTGATTTTGCACCATAATATATAACACACCCTCAACCCCCAAGCAGACAATTTCCCTTAAGATAGCAAATTCATTCATTATTTAACAATACAAAAAAAAGAGAAAAATTACAGAACTGCAACAAGTACATAAGACATCAGGTAACCGAAAGGTGGGAGAAGAGAACTTTTAAGCAAAAAAAACCTAAACAGAAGAGAAGAGAAGATACACGTCTAAACAAACATCCCACCCCACATAATCAAGACAGAGCTCAATCACCATTCCCAACAATACTTAGTGATTCCCAGTTGCTAAAGGGAAGCCATACTCTGAACATTTTTTCTCGTATCTTCTTGCTTTTCCGGGAATAGATTGCCCTTTCCAGGTGGTAGATTGACAATAGGCGTACAAACCATTGATGAAACACTGGGGGAGATGGATCAAGCCAAGCAGTTGTCAGACAAATCCTGTAAACAGCCGTAGCTACAAACATAAAAGGTTCAATATTCGATGGAACTGTTTCGTCATGAACTCCTAAAAGGATCTATCGAGGAGAAAGGGTAATATATATCCCCAGTTTGTCTGATTTAAGACCATCTAGGCTAGGGCAGGTGGCCAACATATGTACTAGGTCTACTCCATTCTCTTTACATCTGGGACAACTTGTCCCAGTAAATCCTCCCCATTTGGCTATCTTCCCAGGTATAATAAAAAAGATTAAAACAGGTCTTAAAATCTTGAGCCTGTAGATTGGCTGGTATTAAAAACATCTGTGCACCTTCGAGTGACCTTGACAGGTTGCTGGACTGAGCATTGATCTTGTCTTCCGAGCCCTTTGAATGTTTTGCCACGTCATCCTCCATTGTATAATTTTAAACTCTTTGTAGGGTCCCTATCCTAGTATCATCAGCCATAATCAATTCAACAGCATATGCCTAATTGAAACAAGTCATCCCTCTGCCTGTCTTCCTTAAATAATCCCTGATTTGTATGGATTTAAAAAAATCCCTATGGTCAAGCTTGAAATTTTGTCGCAAAGTATCAAAAGTCTTTAAAAAAAATCTGCAAAAAAAATCTCCTAGTATACGTAATCCATGTGTCACCCATTTTCCGACATACATATCCTGAAAAATGCATATCCTGAAAAATGCCTGGTAAGAGTGGGTTGTCCTGTATTGGGGTATAATAATGAAATCTCCCCAGACCTAATCTTTTATGAGCTTTACCCCAAATATGATAGGCCACCATTAAAACTTTGAAACAGACTTTTTTTTTTTAGTAGCCAAATTCAGTTTGTCAAAATAAGCATCCCCTGCTTTTAACACCTATTAGGAGCTTGTATATAGATAGAGTTATGTCATCATGCCCTGAGATATCTACCTACTTACCTCGGAGGACTGCCAGTTGTTGCAATACTATCCCTTTATAAGACATTACCACCCAGAGATACAGCAAGGAGACCCGGTCGAACGCTTTTTCAGCATCCAGTAAAATTAGAGCCATGCGATCTTGCGTAACCCCGCTGCATCAAAGATGGTAATGACTCGATGGATGTGATTGGTGGTTACTTTTCCGGGGATGAAGCCATGCTGTGCAGGGGACAAAGGCCGACTGAAAACCGCTGATAGGCAACTAGCAAAGATTTTGGCGTGGATCTTGGAGTCGCTATTAATAAGCGTAATGGGTCGAAATGAACCCAACTCCTTGGGTGTTTTAAAAAATATATATATTGCTTTCTTGGCCGAAGATTAACTATTAGGAGGGGTAGTCCCTTTCTGAACCTCCTGAAATAATTTGGCTAACTACCCTTTGAGTACGCCGGGGATGCCTGGTTCCACCTTAGAGATACCCAGAAAGGGACCATCTCACAGGGAACACCAGGATGGGTTCCCCAGTGGTCTTCAGCGCCAGGATACTCCTTGGAGTCAAAGTGCGCTTTACAAGTACACCCACATTTTACATTTACAATTTACATTTGAGCACTCATGCAAACATTTTATTACATTTTCCGGGAATAAAGTTTGTTTCAGTGGCCTTCCCTGATTTCAAGATATCAATAGCTGATCCTATCTCTTCTATAGAGATTGGCTGATATAGCGCCTCCCTGTCCTCTCACTCAAGGATCTCTTCACAGAATTCAGAGAGGTTATATCAAAAATAGCTTTGTATTATGATAAACTCATAGAATAGTAATCACATGTTATACACTGTGCCAACTGGCACTAGGCAGTATTTACAGGGGACTATTTACACACCACAGGGCCAATGAGGCCACTGACAAAACCATCACAAATCACCAATTGTAAATGTAGCACAACTAGTAAATGTAGAGCACAACCAGTAACTACTGGTGAAATACTGAACTGAGAACTAGATCCAGCAACATACATGATAGTGTGCCTAAATCATGTCAGGCATGAATCACATTAGCATAGACTATATTAGCCTACCCATGGTGTGCCCCAAATGGGGGCACCACACACTGGAACTGGCCCCAGGCCAACTGGCCTCTCTCATGGGCTCAAACGCCCTATGTCCAACAATGTCAGGGCTAGCTGCAAAAGCAGTGAAGCAAAGTGTGCAGATGCACAGCCTAAACGTGGCAGCTGGCCACTAATTGCTGGGCAGCTGTGAAAAGGAGCACCTCTCTGGTACTCTAAATGAAAATGCCCCCAAGGAAGAGAATGGAGCTGGCACTACGGTGCTTCCTGAACCCCCACTGGGGCTCCTAATAAACTATGGCCCCATGTTGCAGCTGCCCACTGCCAGACGGAGCAGCTGTAGAAGAAACGGGCACGGGTACTCGGGGACCCGGCTCTGGGGGCTCCTTGAACAAAATCACCCCCAACGGTGGAGCGACTCGCTCTCCTGCAAGTCTGCTCAGCAGCTATGCCCAAAAGAAATTAGCACTGGCATGAGGGGGCAGGCACTCTGCAATGTGCCCGGTCACCCCCCCAGCCCCTTCGCATTTGAGCCCCACTCACCGGGCTCCCTGGGAACTCCTTTACTCCTGCGGCTGTACTCTTGAGCTTCTCATCTGCTGGAGAGGCTCTGGCACAGCACTTCTTCCTTTGCGGCGGGGGCAGGCACCGACAATGTGCCTCAGGCCCCCTCTGCCTCTACCCACAGACTGCTGCAGCACTGTGCTCCTTGAACAACAAGGACCGCAACACCACCGCCCTGCTGGACAACCTCGCAAACCTCGGACTCAAGCAACTGGTCAACACACCCACTCACTACGCAGGCCACACGCTTAATCCCTTCTTCTCATCCAGCAAGCACATCACCTTCAGCCACTCTACCGGACTTCACTGGACCGACCACAGCTGCATCCACTTCAGCTTCAGAAGAACAACGACCCACCACCACCCGCAACAGGTTCCTCACAGGAGCTGGAGCAAGATCACCGCCGAGCAGCTCACCACCTCCCTCAGCCAGAACCCGCCCGCAAGCACAACGAACCCCAACGAAGCAGCCCGCAACTTCACACAGTGGCTGACTGCCTGCGCAGATGACCTCGCGCCACTGAAGAGCCCTCCCAGCAGACCCAGAAGCAAGAAAGCCACCTGGTTCACCGACGAACTCAAGGACTCCAAGAAGAACTGCTGCACCCTCGAGAAAGCCTGGCTCCTCAACCAGACCACAGACAACATGACCACCCTCAAACAAGACACCCGCAAGCACCACCAGCTCATCCGCACTACCAAGAAGAAAACACTGAAGGAACGACTGGACAACAACACCCACGACAGCAAGGAACTCTTCAACATCGTCAAGGAGTTCTCCAACCCCAGCACCAGTGAAGTAGTGTGGCTCACTGGTTAGAGGCGGCAGACCCGAGAGCAGAGGACGGCCCGGGACCAGGGTTCGATTCCCGGCGCGGCAGGTTTCTGGACCAGGGTCAGCGGACTCGATAATTCTCTCGCCTCGGTGCCCACTCTGATCAGCGATCACACTCGGCAACTCTGGGCATTAGCTTGCCTCATCTTCACTAACGGCCCCACCAGACTGCCGGGGATGCCTGGTCTCACCCTGGAGATACCCATTAAGGGACCATCTCTCAGGGAAGCCAGGAAGGGTTTTGCAGCGGTCGAAGCACCTTGGGACCCTACGGGTAAGTAGTGCGCTATATAAATGCCAATACATTTACATTTACATTTACAATACATTCACCGGCAGCAACAACATCACTCCTTCTCAAGACCTCTGCGACTCTCTCGCCTCGTTCTTCCACCGCAAGATCGCCGACATTCACAACAGCTTCGGCGCACCAGCCACACTCCCCACCGTCGAACCAACGCCCCCCACTGCCATCCTCCGCACCTGGACCACGGTGACCACCGAAGACACAGCCCGCACGATGAACACCATTCACTCCGAATCTCCGACCGACCCCTGCCCCCACCACGTCTTCAACAAGGCCGACTCCATCATCGCACCCCAACTGCGGGATATCATCAACATCTCCTTCAACACCGCCACCTTCCCGGAGAGATGGAAGCACGCCGAGCTCAGCGCCCTACTGAAGAAACCAACAGCGGACTCCACCGACCTCAAGAACTTTCGCCCCATCTCGCTCCTCCCTTTTCCTGCCAAAGTCATCGAGAAGACCGTCAACAGACAGCTGGCCACCTTCCTCAAGATGAACAAATCCCTTGACCCCTCGCAGTCCGGTTTCCGAGCCAACCACAGCACCAAGACCGCCCTCATCGCAGCCACCAACGACATCAGAACCCTGCTCGACAACGGGGAAACAGCGGCCCTCATCCTCCTGGATCTCTCTGCAGCTTTCAACACTGTCTGCCACCACACCCTAGTCCAACGCCTCAGCAACACAAGTGTCCAAGAGTAGGCTCTGGAATGGATCATCTCTTTCCTCGCCGGAAAAACACAGAGAGTCCGCCTCCCCCCGTTTCGATCCGAGACAACCGAAGTCATCTGCGGCGTACCGCAAGGATCATCACTCAGCCCCACCCTCTTCAACGTCTACATGAGACCCCTTGCAGCCATCGCACGCCAACACAACCTCAACATTATCTCCTACGCCGACGACACCCAACTGATCCTCTCCCTCACCAGTGACCCCGCCAACGCCAGAACTAGCCTACACGAAGGGATGAAAGACGTCGCCGAGCGGATGAAGAACAGCCGCCTGAAACTGAACTCAGACAAGACAGAAGTCCTCATCCTAGGACGATCGCCCTCCGCCTGGGAAGGCACCTGGTGGCTCCCGGCCCTAGGCAGCATACCCAAGCCAACAGACCACACACGCAACCTGGGCTTCATCCTGGACTCCTCCCTCTCAAAGACCAGACAAGTCAACGCCGTCTCCTCATCATGCTTCAACACCCCACGCACGATCCGTAAGATCTTCCGATGGATCCCGACCGAAACCAGGAAAACGGTCACCCAGGCACTCGTCACGAGCTGACTGGACTACGGGAACACCCTCTACGCCGGAACCACAGCCAAGCTACAGAAACGACTCCAACGCATCCAGAACGGCTCCGCCCGACTCATCCTGGACATCCCCCGACGCAGCCACATCTCCGGACACCTGAGGTACCTGCACTGGCTCCCCGTCAGCAAGAGAATCACGTTCAGACTCCTCACCCACGCACACAAGTCCCTCCACGATCTGGGCCCCAAGTACCTCAATGACCGCCTGACCTTCTACATGCCCACCCGCCAGCTACGTTGGACAAGCCTCGCCCTTGCCGCCGTACCACACATCCGAAGAGCCACAGCCGGAGGAAGAACCTTCTCCTACATGGCGGCCAAGACGTGGAACTCCCTCCCCACCCACCTCCAGCTGACCCAGGACCATCTCGCCTTCAGGAGACAACTCAAGACCTGGCTGTTCGAGCAATAGCAGACCCCCCCTTCCCCTAAGCGCCTTGAGACCCTCCGGGTGAGTAGTGCGCTATACAAATGCCATGATTGATTGATTGATTGATTGATCGATTGATTGCAGGGCTCTCCTCAGTGCATGGAAGCCCGCTACCTCATCGATGGTCACTGCCCTCAAACCGTACCGCTGCCTCTTCTTCCTGCCCAGGCTCTCCCTGCTCAGGGAGCCCCGTGAGGCGCAGCAAGTCCGGAGTCGGCCCCGCCCACATCCAGGCCGAATCTCCTTCACTTCCGGGTCTCCGCTGGCTGCACAGCTGTTTTCAGTGTTCTCGTGGCGGTGGTGGCAATACGGGGTAGGCTCCTGTCCCAATGCGCACAACTGTGGGGTGGGCACCCACTTTCCTTACGTGAATGAATACAAAAGGCAGCAATAACGCTGGGTGGGCACCCGCCTAAATAAATTCCAAATGTGGCAAGAACGCAGGGTGGGCTCCCGCTAAAGGGCACAACTGCGGTTTGGGCTCCCGCAACATAAAGCAGTGCAGGGGAATCCACAGGTAGCAGCCCTGAACTGCAAATGACAAACTGAAGCGGTCTCTAAGTGCTGGGGCAAAGTCTCCAGCCCTCTCTCTAATGCAGGGAAAGCGCTCCCAGAGATAAAGTCTAAAAGTCCTGGGAAAGCCCTTTAGGAGAAAGGGGGCAAAGGCTGGGCCCAGGCAGGCCAGCTCACAGGACCCACCAGCAGGGAGGCACTCCCTAGTGGTGATTCCTCCTGGGGCCAAGCCGCAGCAGCAGACCCCCCCTTCAAGTCAGGAACAGCACCAAAGTACAAAACATTTTCATGGGGTCACAGCCCTATATTTATATCACAAAATCCCTTAGTATCACAGCAGAGGGCTTGGGGATACCCGACAGAATTGGTTTAGGGGGATTTGGAGCACTTCGTTTTCGAAGCTCCTCTTCTCCTTTTTCAGGTGCAGGCTCAGTGATTAGACACACCACAGGGGGCGGAGCCAGCATTGTACAGCCTGGGCACAGTCATATTCAGAGTCAGAGGATTAGCCCTCCCACTACTCTTAGCCCAGGTGTCCCATTCAGCTTAGCTGACTCACCCTGCCCCTCCTGGAGCCACCCATACCTCTCAGCTCCTGCCACTCACAAGTCAGACATGCAATTCACATCAGGCAGGTAGACACATAGCACATAGAAATGCCAACTTCTAAAAGTGGCATTTCTCCACCAGTCACCATAAATCTGCGCACACCATTGCGCAGCATTTACCCTCACGAGTTCATACTTACTAAACTCGACCCTGTACTCCTCTCATACCAGGAATTTCCATGGACACACTTGGAGAAGTGTGGCTCAAGTGGTTGGAGCGGCAGACCCTGATGCAGAGGTCTGGCCCAGACCAGGGTTCAATTCCCCGCCTCGGCGGGTCACCTGACAATTCTCACCTCGGCGCCTATTCCAAATATGGAGTCCCACTCTGCAACTCTGGGCAGTAGCTTTCTTAATCTCCACGACGCCCCCTCGCAGCGGGATGCCTGGTTTTCACCTTGAGGATGCCCAGTAATGGGTTATCTAACAGGGGAATACCAGGACGGGTTCCCTAAGCAAGCGCTTAGAAACCGGTCGGTGATACAGCGCTATATAAATGAATCTACATTTACATTTACTTATCCCCCATGCATTCCTATGGGAGGGTAGGCCCATCTCACCACATGTACACAGAGAGCGCACTCACTTTACACTGGGCCATAGTACTACTAAAGAGCCCACAGTGCTAAAATCACCACCACCATGCCAGAGCGTAAGGCAAACGGTTCACGGGTGAACCTGTCTAAAAGGGCCAAGTCCAACACCCCCTCTTGCCTGCATGTCATTGCCCCTGAGATGGGATTTGGCAGGATTTTCACCAGCTTTGCCAGCTACCTCAATATTCACAGTCAATGACCGGGGTCCGACGTCCTCCTCCTACCCCTTCTTCCGACTCAGCATGACCAGCACGTCGGGTGCCGGGTGGCTGAGCTGAAAATGAAAGAAATAACAGGCTGTTTCTGATCTGCCTGTACCTGTCTGCCAGCTGTGACCCGGAGGTCTGTCAGTGACCTCTCTACCAGGTTAAATTTGTCTTCGCTTTAGCATCTGCTTCACTCTCGTTCCCTTTTTTCTTCGAGTCTATGACTCCATGCTGTGGAAGGTATCGTCTGAGGAGCATACCTCCACTTCTTCTCTTTGTCTTTCTCTTTTTCCGACTTAATACTCGGCGGCATCCTAGAATCGAAATCCAAAACACTGCTCCGCAGCACCGGACCCGGTCAGCCTTGTCAATATCAGCGCAATCGCTCTCTGTGCTCTCCTTGAATGCATGAAGAACCTCAGCAGCATACACAGCCTAACATAGGGGGTCCGCTGCATATCCGTTCACTCTCAAAGATATAAGGGCACTACTATCCCTCGCAAGCTATCCAAGAGAGGCCGTATCAGAGGAGTAATTGGGGGTGAGTACGACAGCGTTGGAAGCAGCCACCACCTTGCCCCCTACTAGAGCATTTTTTATAAATTAAAATGAATGCACTTAACATGTAGAAATAATGTGTAGGCCTCAAAACGAAAAGTCACACATAAAAGGCAAGTGGGAGCACTAGACTTTCAATGATACAAAATTGCTGAACATGAACATGAACTGATAGAAACAGCTAGATTTTAACCTTCCCATAGAGATATCTTAATAGAATACAATAATGTATCCAATTGTGTAGTTTAATTTTAGTAAAATGTTTCTTCATGAGTAAAAGTCGCAAGTTAGAATGTGAGAATTTGCATGATTTCATGTGTGTGATGTAGAGACTTAACCTTGAACTGTTTTGTCTTGTAGTAGAAATGAACAGTGGGAACCAAACCTCGACTTGCACACTGTTTATGAAATGTTGCGCTTCAGCACTTGATATCTGTAAGCCTTTTGTCCTGAACTGACTAGACGGTCAGACGCGTTCCTACTTTCATGATGACACTGCGCATTGATTTGCTGAGAAGACTGAAGAATGCACCATTTTACATTAGTGATAGATATCGTGTGTTCCTTGAGTAGTGTGTGGAGATTCTTCAAAGCCTTTCTAAACTCTCTGCAGCGCCCTTTGCTGAGATTTCCCCTGATTTACTCAGAGAAACCTATTAATTTCAATTGCCTGATTTTTGTGAACTTCTCTTTATCGGAAGTGCTAAGTGATTAGTGATGGTTTAAAGCATAATGCTTCACCTGTCGATTTGGAACTTTTTATGGGTTTTAAAGACTTAGATGTAGAGATTTACTTGCATTGGAACACACTTTATACACCTGTTCTGTATTGTTTCACTAATTAATTGATTACCTGTCTTGAGAATAAAGATATAATTACTAAAAGACTCAATAAAACTTTGAAACCTCACACCAAATCTCATCGTTGACTCGCAAGAAAAAATATTTGAAATCTGATGTATAGAAAGTTCAAATGTTTGATTTGCAGCTTTTGATAATTTCTCTTCTTACGTCCAAGGTAGTTTGGACCTTCTTCAAGATAAGTAATATAATTGATACAGTACACCAAATATTCATTTAAAGTCCCTGCTCCTTCAGTGTTAATATTACCTATCTTAATGGTATTCATTTCATCTACTTCAGAGAGAGGAAACTGTAGTAAGGAATGTTCAGCAAGTTATATTCCTTGCTAGAACACTTGAGATGCTTTGACAATATTATCATTTGTACCAGGGCAGTTGGATGGGAGGCCTTGATTAAAAATGCTGCTCTGGGTAAATCATCAAGTAAACTACATATATATATTTTATGCCTCTTTTCTTTACATTGAGGAGAAGTACTTTCAACAGAAAGCTGGAGTGATCTCAGATACATTTTTATCTATGTCCAGTGGGCTAATTATTGTCTCTAAACAGTTTGACACGAACACCGTCTTGTCGTCTTCAATAATAGGCGTTGATTTGACAACACTCAATGTGACTGATTTTCTTAACTTCAGAGTAATGAGTGGCTGAATCACACCCGTCTCAATTAGAATCAGAGAGTGATTCATTTGTAAAAGAACATGTTCCAGGGCCCCGCAGCCGGTGCTATTGAATGTCAGCGTGCCAATAGCAAACCTGCATCGTTTTGACTCCACCTCATGCCTCTTTAATCCAGCACCAGACACTCACTGCCTTTTTATTTCACTATTGCAGGTCCTCGATTTCTACGTTTGTCAAGTTTTTTCATTCTGTCGCTTCCTTCTTCTTTCCCCCTTGTGTGTTTCTACTTTCTTACTCTGGGTTTAAGCCTACTGCGCAGAAATAAGTGTTAATGTACCAAAATGAGTGTTGATAGGCCCCACCTACAATCACCAGCTAAAAATTAAGCACTGTCTCCATTTCATGTGCCTTGCTCGCGCTTCTTGCGTCGTTTTTAAAATTGCCACTCTGATGTCGCTGTTCTTGTATGAACATTTCTTATTCTTGGCTGAATCGAACCCCTCCCTACAAGCCGGCTAACACTCCTGGGGTGAAATCAAACTCTCATCACGCCCACGCTGAATTCTCTCTGCTTCACTGTTTTATAATGCACTATCTTTTACTTTTATAGCTAAGGAAGCATTCATTAGTACACGTTCAATTAAGTCATCACATAATAGACGGCAATTTAAATGCCCAAGCACATATTTTCATAAGTACGTGTGCAGACACCGAAATAATCAGGAATCGTTGCACAACGCTCATTTTTGTTGTTTTCCTCTCACTCTCTAGGTATGAATTTCCAGTCGACGAAGATTGAAGAGGGCACATAATTGAGGTGTGTTTGAAATCCTCTCACTTGTTTCATCTAACCAACTCATTAACCAGTGAAAGGAATCACTAGATTTGAGCTCACATAGCAATCACACAATAATAGCTTATTGACTGACAGGGAGAGATAATACACAATGAGGTTGCAAAGCTGCAGCTGCATGCTACATAATTAGCTCTGTTCCAAATAATTGGAACTCTAACGCTTCTTTGACAAACCCACACCAGCCCCTGATAGAACACTTTACAGGGCCCTAATAAAGCAATTGGGATACGCTTTCAACATCACAGAGATAAAAGCACCACAAATCACATGTAAAAATGTCAATGTCAAGGATTCCATGAAAGTTTAAGACAATAATGAATCAATGATGGCTGCCAGTGACGCTGAATATCTGCGTTTGGCACTCAAGTCCCTGTATATCTGAGAGGAGTGCATTTTTCAAGTTGATTTTCTACTGCCTAAGGCGCAAGAAGGAGTTTGCACTTCACTTGTAAAATCTTTAGAGCAGATTTGTACCATGTGCAGCAAATGTATGTTGCATTACGCTACACTAATGATTGGTACTACCCAACGTTCGTCGGTGCTAAGCAGAGTGGAATCTAAAAGATCAGCATGAGTCCTGAACGAATGAAGTGCCCCTAACAAAGCTAATATGTAGCCTCCTTTTTCGGTCATTGTCCTGGACCTGGGATAGAGAACTTATGGAAAGGACACATGTGGCCTAGTCTGGTTTGAGGTTGCAGCTTTCCGGGGTTTGTGAGAGTCATACTCGATGTATTTTGTGTTCACTGAGGAGCCCACAAGTTGTCAAGACTTCTGTAGTTGGAATTTTTTTTTTACAGTCTACTACGTCCTCTTAATAAATATGAAGGCCCAAATTGTCAAAGGTTTTGTATTGGGGTTGCGTCACTTCTGTGGTGCAGCCCCAATGCAAAATCTTTTTGGGATTTACTAAGCCGCACAAAGCCACTTTACATGGCTTTGTGTGGTTTAGTAAATAAAAAAGTATTACAAGGCAGCGTAGATGCTTCTTTGTGTCAGGCAGATCTTCCATGGGCGTTCCCATGTATCCACCTATGGGTTTTTGATGCAAAACCATATTTACTAAGGTGAGCAAACCAGGGATTGCATCAACAAGCTACCCCCTCCCTGAAGCAGGTGTAACAAGGAGAAACATCTTGGTTTCTCCTTGCTACTTTTTCCATGTGTGCTGCATTCTTCAGCACACATAGAAAGAGGAAATTGATTTTAAGGATAGCTATTGTGCAGGAAACATTCCTGCCTATAATGCAGCAATATTTGCATCATCGTGCAAGGGCGCCTACATTGGTGCTAGGCTGCACACAGTGTGCCATTGTTAGACAGCAGAAATTTGGCATATCTCAGTAGTTATGTCGCATTTCTGCTGCCTTTCACCAATGCAACTTAGCAACTTTGCTTGCTGCTCTTAGTTGTGTGAAATATTCGTAAATATGCCCCAAAGTGTTGAATTTCTAGCTATTTAAGGAAACGTTGCTCTTTTGGGACAGGGTGCAGAAAAACAATGCCTACCATATGTATTGCCTAAAAAGATAGGGTTAAAAAGAGAGACATTGAGAGGCTTATTTACAAGCTCCTTGACACTAGTGCACCACTTTTCATTACGCTCTGGTGGTGCAAAGTGCAGACCCACATCTCTGAGGCTACTCAAAGCCACTGTGCATGACTTTTCATGACCTTGTTGATGTAGTGTAAGGCAACGCAGTGCAAGTTACTGAGTTGCCATACACTGCTTGGAGGGGCGTTTCATCTGCGTTGCAGTGGGCTTTCCCATCTAATACTCATGGGGTTTGACACATTCCCAGATTTGCAAGGATCTGTAAACCTGGGAATGCATCAAAACTATAGGCCTCCACAGGGGAGGCATAACAAACAGAAATATCTTTATTCCTCATCTTTGTTTCTTCTTTCGGTCTGTACTGCATTTTGCAGTACACAATAAAATAGGAAAAAGCCTCCATGAATTGTCTTTATGCAAGAAGGTGTCACTCCCTGTGCAAAAACAATCCTGTCAATAATGCAGACACCCTTGCACCATGGCGCAAGGGTGCCTGCTTTGGCACTAGGTACCAAATTGTGTGAAGGAGCTTGCTGAAAGGGCAGGAATGCACTGTATTTTACAAATACAGTGCATTCCTGCCCTTTCAAATTGGCATAGGGTAGTGCTGCAAAAAGACCCGCGGTGCTGCCCTACACTAATCATTTGTAAATGAGGCCCTGAATATTTACTTTCAAGCTCCCATCTTCCATGGGCACCGAGATGATGGCTTTTTATATTCTTACCACATTTCCACTACTTCTAATTATTTGCTGCACGAAATCCACCGTCTGACTATATGTGTAAGACATCCCTGGGGGAGATGAATCTCTGAGAGACACAAAACACTTTTCGATGATGGATGGATGACAAAACACTTTTCACATTCTGTGGCAAAGCAGCCGAGGGAACTTAATCAGCACACTTCCACAGTCGAAAAAACATCTCCCAAAGGTGTCACTTGATGTGGTAGTTTAGCCAAGCTCAAAACCTCTTGCAGAGAATTTTGAATGTGTGATGTGACAATATTTTTCATTTCATACCATACCATCAATGCTTAATTTCTGAAGAATAAGTGCTGGCGCCCAAATCTCTACAAAGAAGCTGCCACCAGCACACAGAATACCAAGATGCATAGTCTGGAATTTTCCTCCTGTCTCTTTAACCAACTTCCAGGCACACCCTGCCCAGTTTTCTCACTTGTGCGAGTTTCTACTTTCTCCGTTTGTGACGGTTTTTCTATCTTTCTAAGTTGTGCATTTTAACTCTTTTGCTATAGGGAAATGTTGGATGAGGAAAAATAAGTGTCAGTCCCCAAACATGAGTGCTGGTGGCCCACACCAGTCCCAAAAAGGAGTGCTGGTGACCACGATCGACAACCACCTGCTCAAATTAAGTACTGCTTTAAGGGAAGAACCCTACTTTTTTCCTACTGAAATTTAGACCTTTTCAGACTTATTCTGTTTTGGTCTTTGAGGAGGCAGGACCCTTTTGGGCCAGGGCAAATTGAGTATGGCCGCTAGAAATCCAAAGGTATATTTTTTGACTCATCAGAAAAAAAATGGTAGCTAAATGGTTCTGATGTGTTAGTTGTGGAGCCCTGGATATACATAGTTAGGTCACAACTAGTAGCCCTCCATGAAATACCACAAACACCAAAGACAAATACAGACATTTTATTCTTTCAAAATGCTAATAAAATGGCGCACTACACGATCCATACATTTCTTATTTGTACCAGCTCATTCCTCATCTTCTTGCCAATAGCCGATCTTTTCCATCACAGCGCACAATAGGGACCTATCCTAAGAGAGGTGCTTTTATCTTAGAAACTGTGGGGAAGACCCAGAGCAGCAATCAAACCTGCTGTGCTAGTTTTCTTGAAAGGGAGAGAGCAGAACAGTGCCATATCCACTAATATGTGAATCAACCAATTAAGTCGTACTTGTATAGTGTGGCTTGTCACCTGAGAGGGTATCTAGGCACTGTGCTGCATGTCTCAGTCAAAGATCCAGGTCTTAAGCTCCTTCCTGGAAGGGATCAGCGAGGCTGATGTGCGAAGGGGAAGGTTTTGCCAGACTTTGTCAGTGAGGTGGGAGAAGGAACGTCCTCCAGTGTGGCAGTAGTGGGTGCATGGTATCTGTAGGGGGCAAGGTGTGCAGAGTGGACATTCGTGGGAGGTGGGTGGAAGTATAGTAGGTGGTTCATGTAGGCGGGTCCTTGTTTGTGGAGGGCTTTGTTGACGTGGGTTTGAAGCTTGAAATGAAATAGCATTTGTTTTGGACAAGTAGCCAGTCGGGGTCCTTTAGGTGCTGGGTGATGTGGGTCCTCTCGGGCAGGTTGAGGATCAGTCTTTTGAGGATCAGTCTTGCAGCTGTGTTCTGGATCGTCTTGACTCTTTGCATGAGTTCAGTGTAGTGCCTGCATACAGTGCATTGCCGTAGTCCAGTCAGCTAATGATTAGGGTTTGCATCACATCAGAGTGTGTTGAAGCAGGCTGAGGAGACAGCGTTGACCTGACGTTTCATGGAGAGTTTGCTGTCAAGGATGATGCCGAGGTTGCAGGCATGGTCTTTCGGCATGAAGGTGGGTCTGAGCTGGGGGGCATGGCCAAGCCACCATCCAACATGGCCACGCGGTGTTGAAGCTCCACCAGTCGGTCAGTACAGCAGCAATATGCCCTTACGGAGACCACACAGCTATGCCCAAAATGTAACCAGTGGGGAGCTCCATGTGGTGCCAACCGATCAAAGTGCGGAGGGGACAAACGCACCTATGTCGGAACCGCTTCCATTCACCTCGAGGCCTGCCCCGAACGCGGACTCCCACTGCAGCTGAGCCCCCAGCCCGTGCAGAAGCCGCGACACGTCTGCTGGGCGTGGGAGGCGGTCGGCGCTCTACCCCCCTCCTGGGCTCGCAAACATACTGCTGCTTCATGGCATGACCGGCCGCATAGACCCGCACCTCCCGACCTTCCCCCAGTAGGCCCTGCAGGATTGGGCCAGCAGCAGGCCTGGGAAGTGAAAACCGTGCCTTTGGGGAGTGCAGGCCGAGAGGTGTGGGGGCCTGGGCCGCCGTGCTGCTGCCTAGTGGCTCCCTTGTAGTGAGGGGCTAATAGCCAGCCCGAGGCCCTGACATCCCTAGGGTGGCCTGGGGCTGCTACCTTTCATCTGGTGCCGCCATTAAGATCCATCGTTGGCACCCCTCTTCACCACACTGCTTTTTCCTCTTCCAGACTCTTGTGAGTCACTGCCACGCGCAGGGCGGAGACACCACTTCTGCAGCGAGCTCCCCTCCCTGGGCCTACAGATATCAGCACCGACCTACTCCGGCTTACCCTGGGAGGGCCCTCTAATTCTGCAAATGGCCTGTCCTTGTAGCTTGCAGTCCTGCAACAGCCCGCACACTGGGCCGGCATCGCTTCTAGCCTGCCTGCCTCTCCCCTTGGCTTCCACGTGGAGAGCACACAAACAGGGCGAGGTCCTGCTCCCACATTGCGCTTCCACACAGGCCCTGCCAGCGCAATGACTGCCACTCCTGGCCCACTATGTGGGCGATCCCCCCACCATCTGTTTGACTGGGGGTTTTTGACCTACCGCCATCCGAGGTCCCAACACCGGCCCCTCTGCCTCAAGTTCTTCCTACAATGTCAGCCTTTCTCCCAAGGCCTAACCATTGCACGCGGCGTGGCCTAGCATCGATACAGCTCCTATAGTTCGACCATACAGCGGCATGGGCCTCAAAGACCCTACGCAAAAGACCCTGCTGTTTGAAAAAATTGTGCAGCAAGGCTGTGACGATGTTCCCACCATGGCGGAAAGTAGCCTGGGTTTCGATAGCACTGAAGCTCTCTCCTGGAAATGAGGGAGAGTTTTCGTGCACTAGATGGTCATTTCGACACATTGGATAAATTGCAGAGGCTCGTATCTCCGACATAGAGGATGGAACACCGCAATCCCTGAAGCGGCTGGAGCGTGTGGAGTTCATCCTTAAGGATGCGGTGATGAAAAATGAAGACCTCGAGGAGCACAGTTGGCGCAGTAATGTCAGCATATTGGGGGTCCCTGAGACCACTTCAACGGGCCATCTGGATCTCTTTGTCGAGACCTTGCTGGCCGATATGTTTGGCAGGGGTCCTTCACCCAGGATTCATGGTGGAATACATGCACCGCTCTCTGGGTACTAGGCCTAACCCGCCCCTTCCTCCACGGCCCATCATTGCCTATATTATGAACTTCTGCGACCCTTGATATTGCCCTGCGCCTCGCCATAAAGAAAGGGGACACAGGTGGTCAAGGCTCCAAAATAACACTCTATCCAGACTTCACTCTCATGGTACAGGAAGCTTGTCACAAGTACAATGGGGTTAATGCCACACTCAGGAACTTGGGCATGAAATATGGCATGCTCTGAGACTGCGAGTTGATGTAAACGTCCGATCGTGCATGTTTTTGACACCCCGACAGAGGCACAGGAATTTTGCCGCACTTACAAACAGAACCGCAACCGGTCAGGAGCAGACGGGGACAGATCATCACCCTTGGGTAGCGGCTCTAAGACAAGCATGGAACTGTTTTCCAGTGCGGGCACAGGCTGATCAGCACAACCTGCAGGCAATTGACTAATGGCATTCATGGGTTGGGATATCAATGTTGAGTTCATCAGTATGTTTCTAAATGACTGATTGACTGGCAAGGCATTGCCACCCCTTGTGGTGTACACCTTTGGTTTACTTGCTTGGAATCCGTATATACCTTGTTGGGGTCTACCTCATTGTAGTTTAAAGTTTATTTGTATATTGGGATTAGCTTTTAGTTCAGGGATACGCCTCTCTTCCTTTTGAAAGAGGCTGTGTGGGGGAGGCCGGGCTTAGTAGATCTGTTGCATTGTAGCTCACAGGATTTTAGCTCTGACATTTATAGTTGGATACAGGTATGTTCACTGTCATGGCTCCTTTGTTTTTTTGTTGTTGTATGTACATGACATGTTCTGCACATACTCCCAATGACTCAACTGGGTAATGTAGGTGGTCCTGCAGGCTTGTCCCTTATGTCTTGGAACGTCAGAGGCATCAATGATAACCGTAAAAGAAGGCATGTTATTAATTACCTCCTCAGGCATAGAGTGGATGTTGCTTATTCGCAGGAAACGCACCTACCTAAAACTGATTCACTTCGCTTTGTTGCTAGCTGGAGGCACAACAGTATTTTGCCAATTTCAGTAACTATGCCAGGGGGACGGCAATTCTCATTCACATGTGGGTCCCTTTAGCTTAGGCTCTGTTGTCGGGATAAGGAGGGCGGATACATTATTGTAACTGGATCTTTCAGGGGGCACAGGGTGGCTCTGGTGTGTGTCTGCGCACCGAACACTGATTCACCTGAATTTTTTCACTCCTTACATGCCCACCTATTAAAACTAAAACCTTGCCTGCTCTTGGTTGGGGGGGATTTTAATCTTCTCCTCAATCCTGTATTGGACAGCACGGTCACAACCCCTGACACTTAACCTTGTTCTAGACGCGCTCTCACAGCAATCTGTGAGCAACGTTCTCTACTAGATATTTGGCGCCTGTGCAATCTCACCCTCACCCAATATACACAATACACTGGCCAATATAACACTTGGACGAGAATTGACTTTTGGCTAATTCCCCCTGCTATTTCTGACTGGTTTCAGGCAATTAGGACGCTCCCGAGAACATACTCAGATCACTCTCCTGTTCAGCTCCTTCTGAGGATCCCTCGTCCAGAGGGGTTCGAACATCAATGGCGCTTTCCGAGCCATGCCCTCTACGATGATCTTTTTAAAGAAGAAGTGCGCGATGCCATTGAAGACTACTTTACTATAAACACTGGCTCAGTGGACTCCTGGGTGGTTTTGTGGGAGGCCTTCAAGGCATACATCAGGGGCATGTGCATAGCCAAACACTCAGGTGTGCTAAAAAAGTCTCCGCACCACACTCTCCTGTACTATGCACGTACTCGCTGACTTGGATCATATTACGTTACAATCATCTGTCAAGGACACGACAGGTTGCCGATGGCCCTCTGGCTTGAATGACCACGAAATACTATACCTAGGCAAACATCAGAGCGCTAGGTGGTACGGAGAGGGTGAACGTACGGGCAGGGTACTGGCACAGACGTTAAGGCCCCCTTACAGTAAAGCCAGCATCATTGAGATATCTTCTTACACTGTTCAGACACTCACCTCGACTTCGGAGATTGGTGAGGAATTCCTAGAATACTTCACAGCCTTGTAGTCCACTAGGACAGGGTGAGACCCTTCAGCACATAAGCTTATTTGTCAGAAATTGCCTTGGTTTGCTTGGAGAAAGACATGCAAGACCATATATTTAGTTTTTGGGAGTTTTATTTCCAAATCCCTTTTCTTTCTTTCAAAATTTGCAGAACTCCTCTAATACCCGCTGCATTCCCATTGGTGACTTAGAGGGGAGCAGTATATCGTGCGCGAACGTAAGCACAGGTATTTTGTAGTTCGCTAGCCTAGGTGAATCTATGTCTTTTATTGCCAGCAGGGTTTCTATTAAACCATTTAAAAAGAGGGAGAACAGGGTCGATGCGAGCACACAGCCCTGTCTCACCCCTTTTTCCACTGGAAAGGGAGCTGTCAATATCCCTTTTTTGCCATATCTGATTCTCGCAAACGTATTATGGTGCAGACTTTGCAACAAATGGCAAAGGTACTCAGGTGCACCCATATCCTGAAAGATACCCCTGAGCTGATCACGCTGCACCATTTCGAACGCAGATTTAAGATCCACAAAGGTCAGATATAAACTGCCTCAGACTAAAATCACGGTCTTCCAGTGGATCAGTTGTAGTCTGAACAGCTGGCCAATGGTCGAAATGTTACTTAGAAAACCCGCTTGAAGCGGAGTTAGGATGTTTTTTTCATCAATCCAAGACTGCACCCATCCCGGGAGAACATGAGCAAATGCTTTTAGGTCACGTCAATTAAACTTATTGGGCGCTAATTAGCTGGGTTAAGTGGGGGAGCCCTTCTTATAAATGAGGATAATTTCCGCGCCTGCCCATGTTGGAGGTAACTCCATACCTCGGAGAATAGAATTAAAAAATACCCTTAGATACGGTACCCACACTAATCCTTCACTCTTTACCCCTTGTATGCTTGTGACGGAACCCCCCCGTCACAAGCCACGGGTGAGCTGTGCTTGTGACGGCGCGTTCCATTGGGCGGGAGCGTTCGTGACGGAACCGCTCCGTCACAAGCACAGCTCACCCGCGAGCCGTGATGGAGCGGTTCCGTCACAAGCACGTGACCACCGCGTGGCCGCCTACCCCCTTAGTGCTGCGGCGGAATAGCCGCCGCAGCGAAGGGGTTAAATAAGTCACCAGGAACTTTATCCAAACCTGGCACTTTGGCTGGGAGCATTTTACTCAGCGCTGCAGAGACCTCCTTAACCATGCAAGGAGGAACATTAGTGTCCATGAGGGTATTATGCACAATAAGGACTCTAGGGGGTGCATCTCCGTCCTCAGGTCTTAAGTATAATGATTGGAAATGCAGCCTCCAGACTTCCCTTCCCAGGTTCGATTCGATTGCGGAGTTGCCTTCGGACTTCCCAGTTCTAACTAGATTCCAAAAGCCTCTTGTGTCTCTATTCTCTTAGGCCTTTCTGATGGATCTATGACGTTACAACGCAGGCTATTACAACGCCTGCTGTTACAACGCGGTTTTTACATCGCATACCATTACAACGCATAGTGCTTTTAGGCGCTGGATAGTGAATTATTTAATTTACTATTCCAACTCCAGTCCCCGTGGATAGTAGGGAAGGTGTTGGATAGTAAATTAAATATATTCCCTATCCTAGAGCGCCCCCCAGCGCAATGCGTTGTAATGGTTTGCGTTGTAATGGTTGCGATGTAATGGTAGTGCATTGTAATGCTTGCGTTGTAAGTGATGTTTACCTTTCTGATAGCTTCCCATTTCTCTAATTCTCATGATGACTTTGCTTCAGCCACCGTTTTTTTGTAAGCAGCCCTGGTTACTTTGGTACAGGACATATCCTTGTCTTTGACTGATGACACCAAGGCACTTTTAGCATCCCTATATGTTTTGTTAAACCAGGAAAGATTATTTTTAAAACCTGGATTATTTTTAAAATCAACAATGTAGAAGGACACTGCTATTTTGAAGAGCATTTTCTGGTGGTTTTTAGCTACTTCCTGCTGGAAGTCTGGGACTTGGCCATTTGTTGAAATTTGGAAAGCATGTTCCAAATCGGGAATAATTTGTTCATAAAGGGAGGCCTTTTTGTCAATTGACTGTACAAAAGTTCTTCAGCGGACTCTTCTGCCTCCTTCTGTTGTTATCAGGTTTGGGGCAGCTTGAGCAGGTAGATTTTGGTCTTGCTCAAATTTCGGGAGATTTATTTCTAATACCAGCGGGTTGTGGTCACTTTCAGTGCATGTGGTTACTACAAAATCTACAGCACTGTGCCACGGAAATGGTGGAAGCCCCCCCCAAGACAACTAATTCTGTTCGTAACTTGGGCATCAAGTTCGACAACACCCTCTCTTTCAGACTACAAGCCAAAGAAGTAGCTGGGGCCTGTTTCAGAACCATCAAAAGCCTTAGGAAATTCTTTGATTTCCTTCCCCTAAGTGCCAGGCGGACAGTGGCTGTAGCACTCATAACGTCCAGACTGAACTATTGTAACAGTCTGTATGCAGGGCTGAATAAATCAGCCCTGCACAGACTGCAAATGGTCCAACACGCAGCAGCCAGGCTTGTACTGAAACTGCCCGGAAGGTCCTCAGCATCGGCAGCACTGGATGCATTGCACTGGCTCCCGGTGCATAAACGCATCCTCTTTAAAGTACTTACCATCACCTACAGAGCCTACCAAACCTAGGCCCTCTGTACTTGAGGAAGTACTTTCAAGCATATCAGCCGAAACGAACCCTCAGGTCATCTACCACTAACCAACTTCAAGTCCCTAGATTCAGGTTAACGACCAAGGGCGGAAAATCCCTTGCAGTCATCGGAGCAAAGGCCTGGAACAACCTCCCCTTGTCTCTACGCCAAAATACAACGGAACTCAGTTTTAGGAAAAACCTAAAAACCTGGATCTACTCCCTGTCAGAATCAGATTATAAAGCACTGCTATGATCCTCTCCCTGCACGCTCACCAAAATTTCATTACCTCTCATCTCTATCAAACGTCTTGGAGTCGAAGCGCCAAGATACTCCTTGGAGTGGTAGTGCGCTATATAAGAACCCAATCACATCACATCACAATCCCACATCAACCAAAATATAATCAATAATGGAGGTTTGGCCCAACTTATTGTAAATGGAAGTGCCTGGGCTATCAGCTGGGAAGCATCTGTTACATTCCCTTAACAAACTTGTAAGGATGAGGGAGTTCATCTGCATTACTATTGGGGTCCAGCTTCTGAACGGATAGATATTACAGTCATTGATTGACCATGTGGAGTCCTCCTCATTAGTAATAGAGTTGTTTAGTCCGTTTAAGGGCTCGAAATGGCAATTAAAGTCTCCCCCAATTATTTTGTGCGAAGACTCAGCCAGTGTATGTATAAAAGATGCCAAACAGTCTAGGGCCTGCGATGTCAGCCTCTGTTTCACTGGCCGTGAATAAATATTCATGACAGCAATTTTCAAATTGTTAAAAAATGTCAAGAGGATACACAAGATGGCAGGGGATGATGTATCTAACACTTTAATTCTACAGCCCATAGGTATACCAACCCAGACGCAGAGGCTACCTGAGGGTCTCCCCCTAGGCCCCTGTAAAGCTGGGATAAAATATGCTACATAGCCCACTCTATGTAGGAGCTTCCTTGACCAAGTTTCCTGGAAAAGGCATATTTCAGGGGTATCAATAAAGGCTCCCCAGTCTAGGAGGTCCATTTTTGAACAAAGGCCTGCTATATTCCTGGATAAAAGCTTAGTGTTTTGTGTGGATGTCCCGCTCTTCTGTAGTTCCAGCTGACTATCCAAAGTAGTCTGTATGGAAAGCCCACCCAATTGTGCATTCGTGGGGTTAGATGTAGCATGTTCTTGGGGGGTGGTAACCCTATTCATAGACTTTGGGGTAACATTATTTTTTAAGGCTGCATCAAATTTAATTCCCCATGAGTCTAGAGATGTTTTTAAGTTGGCAATACTGTGTATTACATCTCTCAACTCAGATTTTATAAGCTGGTCTAGAAAAGATTTAAGCTCCAGTTTCAGCACCAAGGCCCACCCCGGAGGCTCGTGATTTTCCTTTTCGCAAGCATCCTGATGAGCACCCCCTGGAGTGTTAGTGGGCACTGGCCCTAAAGAGTGCTCCTTGTAGGCCCCCCTTGCAGCACCCTTCTTCCGAGGGGCTTCTTTCCTTTTCCCCCTCCCTCCCGCATCCACTTTGCTAGTTCTCTTTGAAACTGGGTTTGTTTGGGCAGGGGTAATTCTGGGGAGGTGGTGGGAGCTAGTGATTGAAATACTACAGAAGAGTCCAACTCCACGGACTGAGTTAAACTTGTCAATCGTAGTGTGAGGGAGAGACGCCTCTCTGTGCATTCAATTTCAGTAGAAACCTGCTGCAACAATCTATCAATCGCAGTCGGCTGTGCAGTGGTACTTTGGTTTGGTGGTTTCTGCCAGTTGTTGGGCCTTAGGCGGGGGGGGGGAGTGGTCTTCCCCATAGTTACAATTTTTCCTAAGCAATGCAAAGCCTATGGCTATGAGAAGAAAATAGTTCAGTAATTACTAGGGTACGGCAGTGATAGAACACCAATGGGTTAAATTAACAAGTGTTCAATAGAATGTTTATTATCCAAAACCCCCAGTTCAAATAATGACCAGCAAGGGCAAAAGACAATATAGCGGTACTCACTACTTTGGAGTGAAAGGGGGTGGCCTAGCCCAGTCTCATACAGACTCGGACGGGCTCAGGCGGGCCCGCCCTTGGCCCAGGCTTTGCCCGGGTGTGGCCTGCACGTGTCCGGTGCTGCGGCTCTTATCGTGCCTCCTGGCGTGCTGTCAGCGTCACTGGTGCGCAACGGGCTGGGCCTTGTGGGGGATGAAGTTCCAAGTGTAGCCATTCCCCTCACAGCACGATTTGGGAGAGCAAGTGGCGGTGGGTTGCCGGTCCCCTCACGGCAGAGAGCAGGTGGAGCAACAAGTGAGCTTTGTTAGCCGTTTCCCTCACGGCGGCAGTCGTTACTGCTGGCAGGCTTCCCGAGGTCACTGGGGGGCTGCCCGGCTCTTATCGTGCCTCCTGGCATGCTGTCAGCATCACTGGTGAGCGACCGCGGGGCCTTGTGGGCGATGAAGTTCGAAGTGTAGCCGTTCCCCTCACGGCGCGACTTGGGAGAGCAAGTGGCGGTGGGTGGCCGTTCCCCTCATGGCACAGAGCAGGTGGAGCAACAGGTGAGTTTTGTTGGCCGTTTCCCTCACGGCGGCAGTCGTTACTGCTGGCAGGCTTCCCCTTATGTAGAATGGGCCTTGAGTCTTCTAGGGAAAGGTCGGCTAGACAGTTGATAACTAAGAAGTACATGCTACTTTCCATCTGGCAATAGATTGCTTGGAAGTATTCTTATTCTTATTATATGGTGCCTCGACCACAGTGGCGAGATAAGCCTGTGGAGCCGCACAGGAGGTACCGACCCAGACCTGGTCTTAACAATACTACTTACACCTGAGCACCAGAGAAATGCTGCCACATGTATATATGGGTCGCTAACGCGACAACTGAAATATCCAATACACCACCTCAAAGAATGGTAGGAACACCCAGTGGGGCAGAAATTTACACCAACCTTGTGGAGGCGATGCCTGGGATCAGTAAAAGACGTAACAATGAACACCAGACTACGTTTTAGGCAATTTAGTATAATACACCACTCATATGTTAGACAAATGTTTCCTGGGGTATTCATGGTATATCCACACTGTGGAACCAGTAGCAGGCTTCCTTCACATGTGTGGCAATGCCCGGTGGTAACCCCGTTTTGGGAGAACCGGCTCCGATACCTTGGGGAACTCATCGGCAGCCTCTTCCCACTTGACCCCGTTCAGTGGCTATTAGACATGAGACCCGTCCCCATGAAACACAAACACTCTACAAATTTGTGAGTCTGGCCATGAAATTGGCTAACGGCAGAATCGCCTTGGCTTGAAGGTGTCTGCTGCAGCCCCGGCGTTAACAACATGGAAAACAAATCTATTGAAATTGTCAAAGGCAAAAACAGCATCCAGAGCAGAAACGTGGGGACGCGGCTGAGGTGAGAGGACGAATGAGAAATGGGATTGGCTCATGGAAAAAATGGAAGCGCGGGGAGGTGCACCGTCATGTGATTTCTAGACAGGAGGATGTAATATATGTGGAAGGAGATTTACTGTAGTGTGGGGCTAGATGCATTTCCTACTTGCCTCCCTCAACCGGCTTCATTTTGGAAGACCCCCCACCAAATGTAAGATTGTTGTACCAGAGGGTGCTGTACTTGTGCCCAGGTTGTTATACTGACGAAAAATATTGTGTAATTCGAATGCATCTGTTTATTTCTCAAGGATCAGATTGAGCCAAAAATCATGATACAGAAGCAGTACTGCAGTTTTCATGCTGGCTAACCGACTTATCATGCACAAAGTGTATCCACTTTAGGAATCTCATTCTGTTGAATATCACTGCCACATAGAGAATTATATTTCACTGACATGTTTTATGTGCTGTTGACTTGTTGATGCAAACAATTAATAAAGAAATATGGGAAAAAATATGACGGTGCAAGTTAAACACTTAAAAATATATCTCAAAGGAAATGACATACATGCCAATATATCGATATTTTTTAACAAAATATTATACAGACTCCTTGATAGCTTCCGAATGATCATTAAAATAAGCCAAGATCTCCTGCAATATTCACAAATGGTTAAGGTAGTAGTATCACACTATGATGTTTAAAAAAATATTAATTTATGTGATTCAGTACTTTGAGACTTGATCTTGATCTTTTCTGTGAGTTGCATTCTACAGTCCATCGTAACCTTAAATTCCATTGAAAACTGTATTTTTTCATTAAACAAACATGAAAATGTGTTTTTTATGCAGTGCTTCATGTGACATATTTGTTTGTAAAGTATACTTTTGTAGCATTTTAAAGCATTATAAATAGCAGGAATTTCCATTTGTCACGCCAGTGTCTCCCATAGTTTTGATTTCAGAACGATGAACTGCTGAGAAGGCCGTGTAGGAGTTCAAATTAAGTATGGGGGAAAATTTGTTCCGCTCTCAAATTTGCGGATTTTCCTCGATTTCGCGATCTGCGAATCGCGTGAAATCACGGCAAAATCTACGAATTCGCGAGCGCCACGAATTTTGCTCAGAAAGCACTTACAGGGTTACAGCAGGTGCCCAAGTTGAAGCTTATTTCTTTGTAACCATTTACAAAATGGTTACAAAGAAATTAACTTCAACTTGGGCACCTGCTGTAACCCTGTAAGTGCTTCCTGAGCAGCGCCTCCTTGCCTACTTGCAACTATTCTCTGACCCTGCTCTAACCCTCGAAGCAGGGTCAGAGAATAGTTACAAAAAGACAACGAGGCTCCTGTAGGAAGCATTTACAGATATAGATAAAGCTGGTGCCTGAGTTGAAGGTCAAATTCAGTAACTCCTTAATCAGCCCAAAAAAAATGTGTGCTTTGTCTAGGCTGGGCAAGTGTGTGTTCTCCCCATATCTACTGTTGAAAATTAGCTATGATGCTTGATTGAGGCCTTTGCATTCTTGACTTTCAGGAGCTCTATCCACGTGCAGTTTCTGTGACCACAAGCTTCTTTCTCCCCATCTGCTGCTCTGATCGGTGCCTGTCCTTTTATACACACAAGAGGCATGTGAACTCGCATAGAAGCACCCCCCTGTTTGCCCCCCCACACACTAGCGGTGTGCACCGTCTTCCCGCCCTTTAGCCACTATGATGGACAGCTCACTCGAGGGACCCCGGCACCCTTCAGCGCGATGGCAAAGTTAATCAGCCCAAAAAAAATGTGTGCTTTGTCGAGGCTGGGCAGGTGTGTGTTCTCCCCATATCTACAGTCAAAAATTAGCTATTATGCTTGATGCAGGCCTTTGCATCCTTGAATTTCACAAGCTCTATCCCCGTGCAGTTCCTGTGACCATGAGCTTCTGTCTCCCCGGATCTGCTGCTCTGATCGGTGCCTGTCCTTTTATACACACAAGAGGCATGTGAACTTGCATAAAAGCCTGCCCGTTTGCCCCCACACACACACTAGTGGTGTGCACCGTCTTCTTGCCCTTTAGCCACAATGATGTACAGCTAGCTCGAGGGACCCCGGCACCCTTCGGCGCAATGGTAAAGTTAATCAGCCCCCAAAAAATTAGCGTTTTGTCCAGGCTGGGCAGGTGTGTTCTCCCCATATCTACCGTCGAAAATTAGCTATGATGTTTGATAGAGGCCTTTGCATCCTTGACTTTCACGACCTCTATACCCGTGCAGTTCCTATGACCACAAGCTTCTTTCTCCCCGGATCTGCTGCTCTAATCGGTGCTTGTCCTTTTATACACAGAAGAGGCATGTGAAATCGCATAGAAGCCCCCCCCCCCCTGTTTGCCCCCCCACACACTAGCGGTGTGCACCGTCTTCCCACCCTTTAGCCACTATGATGGACAGCTCACTCGAGGGACCCGGGCACCGTTTAGCGCGATGGCAAAGTTAATCAGCTCAAAAAAATGTGCGCTTTGTCGAGGTTGGGCAGGTGTGTGTTCTCCCCATATCTACAGTCGAAAATTAGCTATGATGCTTGATGGAGGCCTTTGCATCCTTGAATTTCACAAGCTCTATTCCCGTGAAGTTCCTGTGACCATGAGCTTCTGTCTCCCCGGATCTGCTGCTCTGATCGGTGCCTGTCCTTTTATACACACAAGAGGCATGTGAACTCGCATAGAAGCCCCCCCCATGTTTGCCCTCCCACACACTAGCGGTGTGCACCGTCTTTCCACCCTTTAGCCACTATGATGGACAGCTCACTCGAGGGACCCCGGCGCCCTTCAGCGCGATGGCAAAGTTAATCAGCCCAAAAAAAAAATGTGCTCCCTATCGAGGCTGGGCAGATGTGTGTTCCCCCCATATCTACCGTCGAAAATTAGCTATGATGCTTGATGGAGGCCTTTGTATCCTTGACTTTCACGAGCTCTATCCCCGTGCAGTTCCTGTGACCACAAGCTTCCTTTTCCTTATCTGTTGCTCTGATCGGTGCCGGTCCTTTTATACACAGAAGAGGCATGTGAACTCACATAGAAGCCAGCCCGTTTGCCCCCCCCCCCCACACACACACTAGTGGTTTTGCACCGTCTTCCCGCCCTTTAGCCACTAAGATGGACAGCTCAATCGAGGGACCCCGGCACCCTTCGGCGCGATGGTAAAGTTAATCAGCCCCCAAAAATTGTGCATTTTGTCCAGGCTGGGCAGGTGTGTTCTACCCATATCTACCATCGAAAATTAGCTATAATGCTTGACGGAGGCCCTTGCATCCTTGACTTTCACGAGCTCTATCCCTGTGCAGTTCCTGTGACCACGAGCTGCTTCCTCCCCGGATCTGCTGCTCTAATCAATGCTTTTCCTTTTATACACAGAAGAGGCATGTGAACTCGCATATTAGCCCGCCCGTTTGCCCCCCTACACACACTAGTGGTATGCACCGTCCTCCCGCCCTTTAGCCACTATGATGGACAGCTCACTCGAGGGACCCCGGCACCCATCGGCCCGATGGTAAAGTTAATCAGCCCCCAAATAATGTGCGTTTTGTCCAGGCGGGGCTGGTGTGTGTTCTCCCCATATATACCGTCGAAAATTAGCTATGACGCTTCATGGAGGCCTTTGCATCCTTGACTTTGACGAGCTCTATCCCTGTGCAGTTCCTGTGACCACAAGCTTCTTTCGGCCCATATCTGCTGCTCAGATCGGTGCCTGTCTTTTTATACACACAAGAAGCATGTGAACTCGCACAGAAGACCCCCCGTTTCCCCCCCACATACTAGTGGTGTGTACCGTCTTCCCGCCCTTTAGCCACTATGATGGACAGCTCACTCGAGGAACCCCGGCGCCCTTCAGCACGATGGCAAAGTTAATCAGACCAAAAAAAATTTGCACTTTTTCGAGGCTGGGAAGGTATGTGTTCTCCCCATATCTACCGTCGAAAGTTAGCTATGATCCTTGATAGAGGCCTTTGCATCCTTGACTTTCACGAGCTCTGTCCCCGTGCAGTTCCTGTGACCACAAGCTTCTTTCTCATCATCTGCTGCTCTGATTGGTGCTGGTCCTTTTATACACAGAAGAGTCATGTGAACTCACATAGAAGCCTGCCCGTTTGCCCCCCCACACACACACTAGTGATGTGCACCGTCTTCACACCCTTTAGCCACTATGCTGGACAGCTCACTCGAGGGACCCCAGCACCCTTCGGAACAATGGTAAAGTTAATCAGACCTCAAAAAATTTGTGTTTTTTCCAGGCTGGGCAGGTGTGTGTTCTCCCCATATCTACCGTAGAAAATTAGCTATGATGCTTGATGGAGGCCTTTGCATCCTTGACTTTCACGAGCTCTATCCCCATGCAGTTCCTGTGACAACGAGCTTCTTTCTCCCCGGATCTGCTGCTCTTATCCGTGCCTGTCCTTTCATACACAGAAAAGGCATGTGAACTTGCATAGAAGCCCGCCCGTTTGCCCCCCCACACACACACTAGTGGTGTGCAACGTCTTCCCGCCCTTTAGCCTCTATGATGGACAGCTCCCTTGAGGGACCCCGGCGCCCTTCAGCGCAATGGCAAAGTTAATCAGGCCAAAAAAAATGTGCGCATTGTCGAGGGTGGCCAGGTGTGTGTTCTCCCCATATCTACCGTCGAAAATTAGCTATGATGCTTGATGGAGGCCTTTGCATCCTTGACTTTCACGAGCTCTATCCCCGTGCAGTTCCTGTGACCACGAGCTTCTTTCTGCCTGGATCTGCTGCTCTGATCGGTGCCTGTCCTTTTATACACACAAGAGGCATGTGAACTTGCATAGAAGACCCCCCCCCCCGTTTCCTCCCGACACACTAGCGGTGTGTACCATCTTCCCGCCCTTTAGCCACTATGATGGACAGCTCACTTGAGGAACCCCAGCGCCCTTCAGCGCGATGGCAAAGTTAATCAGCCCCCCAAAAATGTGTGCTTTGTCGAGGCTGGGAAGGTGTGTGTTCTCCCTATATCTACTGTCGAAAATTAGCTATGATCCTTGATAGAGGCCTTTGCATCCTTGACTTTCATGAGCTCTATCACCTGCGGCCCATATCTGCTGCTCTGATCGGTGCCTGTCCTTTTATACACACAAGAGGCCTGTGAACTTGCATAGAAGCCCCCCCGTTTGCACCCCCCACACACACTAGCGTGGTGCAAAATCGCAAAAAAATCTGCAAATTGGCTGGGAAATTCATGGATTTTTTTTGCGAATTCGTGAACCGATGATTCACAAAATTTGCCCATACTTAGTTCAAATCAGTGTCCTTCAATAATACACGACTCTGGCAGCAGCAAAAAAATGGCACTGCTGCCTGTTTAATTAGGCATACATGTCATGTGAACAAAGCGAAAGTGTCCATAGAATGTATGAGGCAACAATTTTTTATATAGTGCATATTTGGAATGGCCTTACTGTTGCATGAAAAACACAAACCACTACTACTCCATTACTAAAATATGTATTTGCCAAAAGAAAGAGGAAGAGACAGAGAAAGTGTGTGTGTGTGTTTGTGTGTGTGCACGCGCACGCACGCGTGTGTGTGTGTGAGCGAGTGAGTGAGAGAGAGAGAGAGAGCGAGAGAGAGAAAAGGAAGGCTAATTGTTTTTTTTTGTTTGCCTGCCATTTTGCTGTCTGACTCATAATCAACCTTTGAGGGGAGCTTGCATTCGCTGACATTTGCACCTAACCATAAAGACCCATTAATCTTTTTTTCAGTGAATTTGTAAGCCTTCTTTGTAATGTAAAGTAAGATATTATTACAATTTTATAATTCCTAACTCAAACGTCACTTTAACCTTTGCTTTTTTCAGTGAATCTACATACGTATTTACATAGTTATAGTTAGAATTCCCAGAGATAGGTATTCCTTGGATTTTCGCTTCCTAATACCTTTACACCCATCTGACTAATCTCCACAAAACTTTCCAGACCCAATCCTTTTTCTACATCATCAGACAATGGAAAGCTTTGCGGAGATTCATTAAGTGAGTGCAAAGAAAAAGTGCGGTGCGGGGCTCCCAAAATGCCTTTTGCCTCTAAAGCATTTTCCATAGAACATGCACTCAGACGCAGCGACTAAACATCCAGTCTGATTTGCATAAAATGTTGCAGTATTACACATTATGGGGTGTAGATGACCCTTTTGGCTAATACAGGTAAGTTGGGTAAGTATTATTTGATCTATAAGGCATTTTATCTCAGTAATATTTGTTGCACAGTAGTTTTTGGAAAGTTAGCAGAATTTTGTGGTAGTATACAAAACTGCCAAGGTACATAGCAATGACAACACATTATGGGCCAGATGTAGGTAGCCCTTTACCGATCGGAATTGGCCGAAAATACCGATTTTCGGCCGTTTCCGATCGGTAAAGGGCTAGGGAGATGTAGGTGCACATATTCGGTAATTTTACCGAATCGTTATTATTACCGAATCGGTAATAAGTACCGATTCGGTAATAATTACCGAATCGGTAATATTTACCGATTCGGTAATATTTACCGATTCGGTAAAATTACCGAAAATGCTATGTGGGTAGCCAATTTTCCATTGGCACATGGCTTACAGAATCGGTATTTTACCATGGAATACAAATCCATGGTAAAATACCGATTCCTGTGTACATGCACATCTGTGCATGTACACATGTGCCATGTGACAGACAGACGTGCCCTTAGGGCATGTCTGTGTGCCACATTGCACACATGCCCTTTGTGGGGGTGCTAGAGGGTGTCAAAGTGACACCCCCTGCATCCTTGTGAATTCTTTAATTAGCGATACGGTAAATACCGAATCGGTATTGCCTAATCATTCCTATGGGCTTCAAAGCCCATAGGAATGAATGGGCATTAGCGATTCGGTATTTACCGAATCGCTAATTAAAGAATTGTTAAGGATTCGGTAACGAATCCAGATGTTGGGACCTACATCCCATTTACCGATTTTGAAATACCGAATCGGTAAAATTCGGTATTTCAAAATCGGTAAATGGGATTTACCTACATCGGGCCCTATGTGATTGGCTAATGACTGCCATTACAAAAGTTAACGGCAGCCATCTTGTTTTAGATCAACTTCGGCTGTGTTCTGTTTTACGCCCTTAGATATAGATGAATATTAGGTTTCATCTTTTTTCCTACCTATTCACAATTTACTAAACTGGTAATAAGTAGAGAACATCATTTATAAGTTTCTATATACTTACAAAACATTTATGGTGTGGTAATTCCTAAAAAGAACTGCAACACCTCAATTTTTTCTTATTAAAAAAACACTGTACTGTAATGCATTTCCAATTATTTCCCGTTTTATTTCTTTACAAAAAACGCTATAGAGTACCAGGATAATATCTACACATTACCATGCTAATTGAAAAACATTTTAAAATAGTTTGGTTCTCCGTAAAGTGCTTTATAAATATATGGGAAATGATGAATACATTTTTTAGTGAGCTAAAGTGTGCTGAAAACTACATGACTGCCTTTTACGTTTAGTAATCAGATACAACCATATCACGGCATATACTGTAGTATATCACGAACTTGATTTAGTATACCGCTGCACAATATACAACAAAGGGCCCCCTTATGACTACAGTGAGGGCACCACTGCACCGGTGGTCTGACGCTATTTGATTCTATGCCACTCCACTCTATCCCACTCCGCTGTATGCCACACTACTGAAATGCTATTTCAGTGCACACTAATCCGCTACACCACTCCACAGTCCATCATTGCACTTTACACTACTCAACTGTACAGTATTCCAATCTATGCCACTCCACTGTATGCCACTCCAGTCTATGCCACTCTACTGCATGCCACTTCAAACAATTGTACTCCACTCTATGCTATTCCCTATGTATGCCACTCTATAGTATGCAATTCAACTATATGTCACTTCAATCTATGCCACTCTCCTGTGGGCTACTCCACTGTATGCTTTCCACTGATGCCACTCAACTCTACCCCACTCCATTCTATGCCACTCCACTCTACACCATGCAGTGTATGTTATTCTATTGTACGCCACTACAGTCTATGAGACTTCACTCTACCATCCTGTACCACATTCTGCTCTACTCCACTCCAAAGTACAGCACTGCAATCCACTCTTTGCACTCTACTCAACTCTACAATACATTACGACAGTCTACAACATGCCAGTCCACTTCACTGTACAACAGACCACTCCACTCTACAACCCTTTACTCCAGTGTAGGCTACGCCACTTCACTCTACTCCACTCCACGCCACTCAACTCGACTCGATGCTATGCTGCACAAAGCTTTACCACACTCAATGGCACTATGCAACACTTCAATTTACTCCCCTCCCTTTTACCACACTCATCTACTCTATTCACCTCCACTGTACAAGGCTCTAGTACTTTCTGTGTCACTATACCACACCATACTCCACTCTATCCCCCTACACTCCACTGTACAACCCTCCACTCCACCCTATGCCCCTACAATCCACTGTATAGCACTCAACTCCACTCTACAATGCTTTCCAAAACTCTACAACATACCACACCACTTTACTGTACAAGGCACAGCTCCAATTAATGAAAGTTTACCGACTCTTCACTATGCCTATCCTCACTAGTGCACTCCATGCCAGTGTATTAAACAACATGCCATTGCACTATATGAAGTTTTAGTCCACTGTATGCCCTGCCACTCCACTGTACTCAACACCCCTCCACTCTATCCAACTCCACTCCACTCTGCAACACTCCACTCTAGGTCACTCCACTCTACTCCACACCACTACAAGCTATTCCACTGTAAGCCACTACACTGCTACACTGTACCACACTCTACTCCACAACACTACACTCTAAGACAGTACACTGTACGACACTCACCTCTTCTCTATTGTGCCACGCTACACTTAATAGCACTCCACTCAATGACTGTAAACTCAATTAGTTTGAACACATTTTTAGTTTTAAGAAAAATTTAAATTCAATGCAAAAAGCAAACTTTAAAAATGTTGTTAGTTAGTAAAACATTATTTATTCTTTCTATGTAAACCAAACAAACTACAGAAACATTGCAAATGCAACACTTATAGTTACACTTTTAATTTATAATGTATGCATCACCTTTAGATAATGTTTATTTAATAACAATCTACAAACCAAACTTATCTGCACAAAAAAATGAATTCTAAAGTTATACTTATACTTTAAATGTATAGTTTACGCAACACCTTCAAATTATTATAACTCGTGCACTTTCATATACACCGTATTTATTTGGTAGCCACACTACATTAACTTTAACACACCACTCTTTCCTGGCAAGTTTCGGGGGATCGATTAATTGGGGGCAGAGAAAATGGAGGGGCCCAAAGACCAATTTTCCCCACACAATATTCCATAGGGAAACTGAACAAAAACGACTCAATGAAATTACACCAAATGTGACATAAAACTAGTAAATACATTCACTAGTTTTCAGAAAATAATGTTCAAAATGTATATATATATCATGCCATGGATAATAACTGATTGGCTGCCACAACATCAGCAAAGATGTGGTGCCAGTCATTGCATGACTTAAAGAATCAATCCCCTGTCCTGGAAATAGGTGTAAAATAGAAACTGGTGGAAGAAATAGGCAAAATACTTTTTTTAAAGATTTTACTGTAAAGTATGAAACCATATCGGGGGAATCTTGCCTTTTCCTAGGTCCATAAACAGTCATTATTTTTTAGCTCTTCCTCAGATCCGCAGTACAAATGAAAAGAAAAATGCAGGCTCCTACCCTTTTTTAAATCCCCCACCAGCTTGGGCCAGTGCCCCAGGGGACAGCGCAATATTTTGATTTGATTGACCCCCCTCTCCCTAAGCCTTTTTTATGCCCCTGGGACACCATTCCCGGGGCCGCTTTACTTTTTGAGGGAAAGGAGCATGCAGTCCCCCTCTTCTAGCCTTTTTGAGTCCCCCCAGGACCTCACCAGGCCAATTAACTTGTTTGGGAAATGGGTGCACAGCCTGAAAAATTATTAAAAAACAGAAAGACTGAATAAATTGTTGGAATGTAAGATCATTGAACCTATAGAATCATCAGAGTGGCTTGCCCCCATCGTAGTCACCCCCAAGGAGGGTATCTGGGTGGATCGGCAGCCTCTTCCGAATATTGGGGAAATGTTAAGCGGAATGAGTGGTGGTAAAGTTTTTTCAGTTTTGGATATGTCAGCTGCCTACCACCAAGTAAATTTACATCCAGAGTCGAGAGCTCTAACATCCTTTGTTACTCCACTAGGCGCTTTCAGATATTGTCGCGTGCCTTTCGGATTAGCTTCTGCTTCTGCAGTCTTCCAAAGGATTATGCACATTATTTTTAAAGGGATGGATAGGATCTTGTGCTTCCAAGATGATATTCTGGTGGTGGGCGAATCTTATGAAAAACATGATGAGCTTTTAAATGAAGTGTTGAAAAGGATTGATGAACATGGCATGACTATAAAGAAGGAGAAGTGTCAATTGATGAAGGACCATGTACATTATTTAGGACATGAGATATCTGGTAAGGGCATCAAACCAAAGAATAGCATAGTAAAAGCTATTGTTGAAGCTCAGAGGCCTGGAGACAAGGATTTATTAAGATCATTCCTAGGTTTAGCAGAGTACTGCTCAAAATTTGTTTTTAATTTTTATGATTTAGTTGAGCCGATGAGGGCGTTGTTGAAAAAAGGTGTTGAATTTGAGTGGAACCAAGCCTGTGAAGAAGCGTTTAAGAAGGTCAAAGACTCTTTGATTTGTGCTCCTGTGTTGAGCCATTTTGATATTCATAGAAAAACTGTATTGACGACGGATGCTAGCAATGTTGGTCTGGGTGCCATTTTGACACAGTATGTTGATGGAGAGGAAAAAATAATAGGATATGCATCGCGTCGTCTGCAAGGTGCTGAGAAATCTTATTGGGCAATAGAAAAGGAAGCATTAGGTTGGTGCTGGGCAATGCATCATTTCAAGTTTTATCTTTGGGCTTGCCTTTTATGCTCAGAACAGATCATAAGCCACTGTTGTCTATCTTTAAAGGTGGTAAAGGTGGTAAAGGTCTAGAAGAAAACGTGACTCCTCGAATTTCTAGATGTCTTTTGTCGGTGATGGACATGAACTTTACAATTGATTTTGTGAGAGGAAAGAAAAATATTGTGGCTGACTGTTTGTCTCGTATGCCAATTATGGAGGAGAAAAAGATTTCTTCTTTGGTTGAAGTAGATTTCATGTCAGATGGTTCTGGAGGTGGATTAGCCTTGAGAAGTGAGGACTGGAGTGTGGCCTTAGAAGGTGATTAGTTGTATGAAAATTTAAAGAGTGCTATAACAAATGGATGGAAAGATATGTTAAATTTGGATGATGAGTTGAAACAATATGTTAAGGTGAAGGATCAGTTAAGTATCCACTCTGGGAAGGTTTTAAGATGTAATAGGGTTGTACCACCAAAAATGTTGAGACCAAGATTGATTAAATTGGTGCACGAGGGTCATCTTGGTAGAAGTATGTGCAAGAGAAGATTGAGGCAAAGCTTCTGGTTGTCAGAAATGGACAAAGAGGTAGAAAAGGTGGTTAAGGATTGTTAAGTGTGTAGTAACAGTGACAAATGTAAGGTTATACGTGAACCACCTTTGGGGTGTGTGAAGGTTCCCCACCGTCCATCAGAAAAGTTAGCTTTAGATTTTTTGGGACCTGTGGATAGGTTGGGTACTAGGAGCAGATTCTTGATTGTCTTAGTAGATTATCATAGTAAGTTGTTCACCATAAAGCCGGTTGAGAACATCACAGCAACAAAAGTAATTGAGTTTTTAAAAGAAGTATTCATGGAAGAAGGGATTCCCAAAACACTAGTTTCCGACAATGGAGTGCAATTAGTGTCTACCGTGATGAAAAGGTTCCTTTTTTTTTTTTTTTTCTTATCCTCATTTGCCGTCTTGCCGCCCCTTCTTCTCTCTAATCCACCTCTGGGCTGTTATTATCTCTTGTGCTGGATTTAGAGTAATGGGGCATAGACACCACATATTCTGGGCCTGGCATTCCTCTAAGCTATCCTTCTTCCCAGCCTGACCCAAGATGTGTGTCTTCCACCAACTCTCTTTATCGTACTGGGGTAGTTTCAAGTTCCAGCGAGACAGGCACGGGCTTAATCATTGGACTTTAACATAAAATTAATTTTTTAACCAAACTTTTGCAGGAAGGGTAACCAAAATCCTCTGTTTCTTTTAGAGCGATCTAGCATATCAAGCTTTGCCATGTACCTCATGGCTAAAACCCAATCTAATAAAGTGGGACTAAGTGGTGAGACCCACAATTTACATAACTCTCGGCGTGCCAACAACATAGCGTAAAAAATAAGTCTGACATTATTATTCAAAGAATTATTTTGTAAATCAATTCTCCCAGTAATAATTAATTCAGGGCTTACCTCAATGGGTTGATTCAAAGTTTTGGAGAGGGAATTACTCACGTCTAACCAGAAATCCTTGATAATTGGGCAAAATACAAACATGTGTAAGTCGTCAACATTTGGAGCTTTGCATTTTGGACATCCAACAATCCCTCCATCCTTAAATTTAGAAAGCCTGTATGGAGACCAGTATGCCCTGTGGATAGTAAACAAGAGATTTCGCCTCAGATTTGCCGGTTTAACAATTTTATATAGCATGCACATAGTTACTTGCCATTGGTCTTCTGTGGCGATCCTTGGCAAGCTTTCCTTCCACAGGGTCTCTGGCAAATCAAATGTTCCATCCTCCAAATCTAGTATTCGCCAATACCAGAAAGCTTCTTCCTTCTCGAATGCCCCCGTCTCCAGCTTTGACTCAAACTCATTTTCCACTCCAATCTTTATTTCCAAGTGGCTTGCCCAGCTTTGAATCTGTAAGTATTTATATTTAGAGAAAACTGAGCCCCACTTTTGTTGGCAATTACCCCAAGGAATTAAATTGCCATCTTGAAACAAGTCCTTCCACCTTTGCAGATCAGGTTCCTTTTTCAAACTTAAAGCAAGCAGATCTCGTGTCCAAGAGGGGGCTCCAGGAGAATCCCATATCGGAGCACTATGGCTAAAATACGAAAGATTAGATACTTTTCTAATCTTATACCATGTCTCCGCCAGGTCTCTTAACGTCTTGAGTTTCACCTTTTTAAAAAACTTAGGGTCTCCAAACTTATACAAAAAACCAAACTCATGATAACCTGATCTCTTCAGCATTATCGCAAAAAGGCCTCCAATCTGAGAGTTAACAGGGGTACCCAACAACATCCTGCAATTTTTTAAACAGAAAGCCCATGCATATATTCGTATGTCTGAAGCCGCCAGTCCTCCTTTTTCAACTTTCCTCCTGATTTTCCTCCACGAAATTCGAGAGGATTTTGATGCCCATATAAATGATGTTATCATGCTTTGTAACTTCGCCAGCCATTCCTTTTTGAAGCCCAGCGGAATAGTCTCGAATAAAAAAGTAATCTTAGGTACAATCACCATCTTAACAAGATTAGATCTTCCATATATTGACAGGGGTAAATTCATCCAACCTTTTAACGTCTCGCCAACCTCTTTCCTCACCCTATCATAATTAGTTTTGGCCATATCTTCGATTTTCTGAGTAATCCTAACTCCCAAGTACCTCATCTCTTTTGTTGTTTTAACATCTTCAGTATCAAGGTTCCAAGTCATTATTTCAGTTTTGTCTTGATTTAACTGATATCCTGAAATCCTACCGAACTCCTTTGTCGTATTCACTAAATTTTCCAAAGTTCCAACTAAGTCAGTAGAATAAACAATAATGTCGTCCGCATAAAGTCCAAGTTTCTTGGACCAATCCATCACAACAAAGGGGGGTATCTCTGCTGAAGCTCTAATTTTGCATGCAAGAGGCTCTATATATATGTTAAAAAGCAGCGGTGACAAGGGGCATCCTTGTCGGGTGCCCCGCATTACTCTGATAGGAAGCGTAAGGGTTCCATTTACTAGTACTCTTGATGTGGGTGCATGATACAGAGAAAAAATAGATTGTGTGAACTTATCCCCTAAATTAAGATGGTGCAAAAGGGATTTTAAATATACAAAATTGACTCGATCAAAAGCCTTGGCAGCATCTAACGC
Organism: Lissotriton vulgaris; assembly: GCF_964263255.1. NCBI lineage: Eukaryota > Metazoa > Chordata > Amphibia > Caudata > Salamandridae > Lissotriton > Lissotriton vulgaris. The sequence goes on from NC_141689.1 coordinate 661,633,852, forward strand.
AATGACTGCCAAGGGATAATCATATTTAGAGGCTACATCAATCATACCTATCAGTGAAAAAGTAAGATCTTTCAAGTACCTCTTCTTGATAAAACCTCTTTGATCTTCATGAATCAATTTATGAATGATTTTGCATAGCCTATCAGCTAAGATTTTGGAAAAAAATTTGTAATCGCAATTCAAAAGTGAAATCGGCCTATACGCATCCATACTTTTTGGGGATTTCCCTGGTTTTAATATTAAAACAATAGTAGCTTCATTCCATGAGCTTGGGATTGCCACTTCTCCTCTAAAGATTTTATTATACAAAAGACACAAAGTGGGAGCCACCGTATCTCCCAAAGCTTTATAAACCTCCACAGGTAGACCGTCTGGTCCAGGTGCTTTCCCTCTTTTGCCTTCCTTGATAACTTTCATCAGCTCTTCCTGAGTTATTTCCCTATTTAATTCCAACATATCCTCATTTGCAAGCGGTGGGATTAGGGGCAGCCAGGAATCAATCTCAAGCTGATCTGGACAGAGATCCTCTGTATAAACATCTGCAAAGTATTGCTGAAACGCTTCTACAATCTGTTTATTTTCTGCAATAACTTGATCTGTCCCTGGTTTCTTGATCTCCTTAATTTGATTCCGTATAGCATCTTTCTTGGCTTTCCACGCTAGTAGCTTACCACATCCCTCTCCATATGAAAAGTGTGCCAACTGACTGGCCTCCCATCTCTCCTTAACTCTTTGAGTGAGTGTTGCAGTAAGTTGAATTCTTAAATCTAAAAGTTTTTTCTCGCATGACCCATCTAGGATGGTAGCTCCCTGCGAGATTCGAATAAGTTCAGCCTCTCGAATCTCTTTTTCTAGATTGGAAACTTGACTATAATATACTCTACGTTTTTTTGCACCTAGAGCTCCCATTCTACCTCTCATAAAAGCTTTGCATGTTTCCCACACTATGTCTTCCCTAGCCGATCCCAGGTTAATCTCCAAAAAAGTTTGTGTCTCTTCTTTAAGAGTCTCTAAGATTTCAGAATCCGCTAAAATTGTGCGATCTAATCTCCAGACCGGGGTCGTGTCTTCTGGTTTCAGGCTTAAATTTAGACCTACAGCAGAATGATCTGATAGATGTGCCCCTATATGTTCTACACTGATAACTTGCTCTTTGATCCTAATATCTGTCAGGAAAAAATCAATCCTTGAACTATGTTTATATTTCTTATTATAGAACGTGTATCCTGGCTGATTTGCTGCTTTAAGTCGCCAAATATCACACAACCCTAACTGAGCCATAAGTGACTTCACTTTAGCAGTCATTTTACTGTTCACTATTGCCCTAGGATTACCAGTTCTATCCAGCTTAGCATCTAGTACTGTGTTAAAATCTCCTGCCATAACAATTTTACCTGAGAAGTCCAATAATTCAACTTCTATTTTCTCTAAGGTTGTAGGATCGTCAATATTTGGGCCATAGTAACCGACTACTACTAGCATTTCTCCCGGCAATCGTAACTTACATATCACCCATCTCCCTCTACTATCTACTAAACTGTTTTCAACTACTATATCAGAACCTCTTCTAATTAGAATAGCCACTCCCTTTGTAACCAAGTCTTGCGATGTGTAGATAGCCTTCCCAATCCATTTTTGAGTAGTGAATATATCCTTACATTCCTTTTGTGTTAAGTGTGTTTCCTGCAAAATAATGATCTGTGCTGGCGAATCTTCTAAGTATTTCAAAATTAGTGATCTCCTTGATTTAACTCGGAGCCCGTTAACATTCCAAGTGAGGAACCTTAGCTCCTTTTTATTAGCCCTGCTCATGATATTTATCATATAGTAACAAGATTTCCCTACTGATTAGGACACAGCAAGATAGCTCATGAGGAATATTATCTTTTTTTCTCCCTGACCCTGTTCCCTCCCCTCCCCTCCCCACACTCTCAGTTCCCTCCCCGGAAAACCCAACCATTACTCCCATGGCCCAGGCCAGTGGACGTCTCAGTGGTGATGTCACTTTTTAAATATATATATTTTTTCTTTCTTTTTTTTTTTTTTTTTTTTTTTTTTGGACAGGTTTCTGTTTCTAAGCTATATACTATGATACTTGGGTAACATCCAAAAAAGCATCAACTTCCTCGACTGTACGAAATGTATGCATTTTGTTGTGCCACATAACTTTCAGGAAGGCGGGAAATTTTAACTGAGCTGTGGCTCCTACCTCCCTTAAGGGTGTCAGCCGTTTTCCCATCTCCCATTGCCTATTAGCTGTTGCTGGAGATAGATCCGACCTAATATCCACTGATACTCCATCTATCAAAATAGACTTTTTCTTTAAAGCAAGTTGCAAATTTTTTTCCTTCAATGAGTATGTTGCGAAGTTAATTAGAATTTTTCTTGGCTTAACCCGATCTGGATTTAGCCTGAAGGGGTCGCGATGTACTCGTTGAATGTCTCGGGCCAACCACTCCTCAGTTTCATCTAATGACAACTCTTTCTTTAGCATTTGCACAACAAAAGTCTTTATGTCTGTTCCCTCTTTCCCTTCTGGAAGTTTAAGAATTTGGAGGTTGTTTCGCCTTTGCATGTTTTCCAATCTTTCTACCCTCTCATCTAATTCTCTATCCTGAGAGTATAATGTCTCTATCTCCTTGCGGTTGTCCAACACTCTTCCGTGCACCATTTTTATCTCAGATTCCATCTGGCTTGTACGTATAGTTAATTTGTCGATCTTGTCCTCTAACATAGTACATGTAGCGCTAATACGCTCTTGATTTTTTTTAGAGGCTTCAAAACCTGAATGAATGTCTTGCTCCAGTTTCCTTAAAAGTTCTATTACGGACAGATCTGCTGAGGCATACTTCTCATGCTGTGTAGGACTGATTTCCTCTGGAGGACTTTTTTCCCCATTAACTGACAATTCATCTCTTTTTATAGATATATCAATCCCTACATTCTCTTGCCATTCAGTAGGAACCACCGTTGGACTCCCCTCTGCTAATTCTGATGTATTAGTTTGAAGTATCTGTTTAGTGAGAGACTGTGCTGGGTCTGTATCAAGGCTAACAGCCTTTTCTACCTCCATCTCTGTGTTTAGAACCTGAAAAGGATTAGGGGATAAGAGGGTTGACCAATCCTGATCAGCCGTCTCTACTACCTCTTCCACCCTAAGATGGGGCTGGAGCTGGGGGGAGGAACCCGGTTTCAACACCAAAACCTTAGGGACAGGTTTAAAGTAAGAACTAAGTGAGGGGGTTATAGAGGTCTTTAATCCAGCCTTTTCTTTTTTTTGTCTCTTTCTTCTCTCTTTCTTTGAGGGTGAAAACGTAGGGTTAGACACTATCTCTGTTTTTGCCGCCTCGTTTTTATGACCCTTCTTACACTTGACTGAAGAAGCTAATGGACCTCCTTGTAAATTATCAGAATTGTCCGAATTGTTCCCTTCCAACAGACCACCCTGCCTCCCCGGTCTGTTACTCCTCAACTGGTATCTAGTTATTTTCCTTCCCACTTTCAGCCCCCTGCTTACTTGCTCCACTCCAAGATCTGCTCCTTCGGTCCAATTGCTACCACACAGCTGCGGAGGGCTGGACGTAAGGGTCTCCACTCCTTTACCCCTGCCGCCACTGGTCGGTGTTCCAATTTTTGCCAGCACTCTTCTCCCTCTGCTGACTCCAAACGCAGCTCTCTGCCAGCTCCCCACCGGTAAATGTCGTGACTCCGCCCCCTCACTCTCAGCGGGTTGTAGAGCTGAGCTCTCCGCCATCCGTTGTGGATCGACTGAATCAAGCCGACAGACGGCCTCCAAGATAGACCGGTAGCTCGCCGTGGCGCCCGCTAAGAGTTGCTCTCCACTTCAGGTATGGGTTTCTTTCTCCCGCTATGCCGCCATTAACTGCAGCTTACGGCTTGTGAGCCGAGATTGCCGCTCCGCTCCGCTCCGCTCCGCTGCTCTCTATAGCGCAGCGGTGATCCCACAGCACTTAACTCTCAATGCCGCTGTGAACCCACAGGTCCTTGCTTTCTGCTCTGCCCAAGTCCGTAAAAAGACTGTAGAAACCTCCAAAACCACTCGGCAGCAGTATTACACACAACCTGACATCACCACTCCTCGGACGTCCGCGACCCGCTTCCTAGCCGGCCGCCATGTTTTCCCTCCCCCCTTTGAAAAGGTTCCTTGAAGATCTTGGTATTGAACATGTTCAGGTAGCATTGTTCAGGCCACAGGCTAACGGCCTTGTTGAAAGGGTCAATAGGATTGTAATGGACAATATTCAATTATCATTGGCAAATGGTTTAGCTTGGAGAGAGGAATTATGCAAGATGATGTGGGCACATCGGGTAACTTCTCATTCTGTTACGGGAATTTCTCCTTTCATTGCATTGAAGGGAAGAGAACCAGCCACTAAAGAATCACCTATTTGGTTAAGAAAGAAAGATCAAGTTTGGGTGGATCGTGAATGCATGTCAGAAAGGATGGAAGATTCTCATTTTAAGAACAAAGAAATTTATGATAAAAGAAAAGGTGTGAAAGTTGTGGGAGTAGAGATTGGTGATTGGGTTGTTGTGAGGAAGGCTGGATTTGTTAAAAAAGGAGAAAGTAAATATTCCCAACCTCGAAAAGTGATTAAGGTCATGGGATCAGTTGCAAAATTAGATAATGGAAAAACCAGGAGTTTGGGAAGTATATGTAAAATCAATTCTCATTTTCCTGAAGTTGTATCTTGAACAATTGTAGAGTTTAATTTATTTATCTGTTTAATCAAATTGAATGTAATTTTGATAAGAAATTGTATATATTGTGAGATATTTTTGATAGTATCATCTTAATATTATTTTAGGAAATTGTGTTATTTATTTATATTTTGTTATGAGGGGGAGCTGTATGGTAATGTCTTCTTTAAGAGAGAACTTTCTGATGTATGTGTGACATCATGAAATATTCTTGTGCAAGCATTTGAAGCTGAGGGTCACTGATAGCTGTATCTCAATAAACCAGCTCTTCAATTAAATTGGATTTTAAGTGTGGTTACTACACACATATATGTATTTTTTTAAAATCTTTTAAATAAAATATTATGACAATAACTATTATTAAACATTGCACTATGCAAATTTATGAAATACACATTAAATGTGGTTCTTAGTCAATTTCTGATAAAGCCAACAGGCCTCCTTTTTTATATTTTGTGGTTCTGACCCTTTGACAAAGCCAGTAAGTCTGCCTTATAACAAAGGTCACCCTTTAAACTTGACATAGTAGGCTGTGCGTGCCTGTCGGGTGTGGTTGCCAGGCCCTGTGCCCAACCCCCTGCTGCACACAGGGGGTGGGCACAGTTCCTAGCATTCAGGGGACTTGGGGACCAGACCCTGTGCCTAACCCCTACTGGACACTTGAGGGACTTGAGACATAGGATAGCAGCCTGGAGGGTGTCGGATTCAGGGCCTGACTTGCGGCCAGGCTCAGTGTCCAACCTCATGCCTATATAGTAATAAAATATTGCTTTATGTTAAAATAAATCAAGATAGTCACTGGAAAAAACAAAGGCTAAAGTAATGTGATAATTGGGTATGGTAATAACATCTTAATTTGCTTAAATTCACCCAAAAAAAGTTAAAGGGACATTACAGTTAGGTGAAAATGTCAGTTAAAACTTAGGGGCCGATTCAGTGGCAGCAAACCCGCCTCCTTGAGCCCGTTGGTGTGGCGGAGGGCCCCCTATCCCTGAAATGGGGGCAGTGTCTCCCAGGTACCGTCGTAGGGATTACGATGGTCCATCCCCGCCAACCTTTCCATGGCGGTTTACCCACCATGGAAAGGCTGGCGGGGATTGACTTAGGGGGCCCGTAATAGGCCTCCCTTTCCCCTGGGCACTGTGGGTTTGGGTTTGGATGTCCCCTGCATCATGTGACAGGCAGGTGCCTGCCACGTAGTGCAGGAAAAAAGCAAAACATGCCTTTTTCTTTTTTGGCTGGTGCTGCAGCCAGCTGCACCCACCGCAATAGATTTTTTTTTTTTTGTGGCTATTGCAGTTGCAGCCACATTGTAATTTGATCTGTGGGAACGCCGCCTTATAGGTGGGCGGTCCCCATCCCCGGGACAATGGGGGACCAACAGGAGCCCGTCCGCCATTGTAATCAGGCCCCTAGAGGTTTAACCTAATAAAGCCACTAAAATTGACTAGTAGTAGTTATCGCAAGTAACAATAACTCATGCCCTAAAGTAACTGTAACTTGCGCCCTTGCCATGCACTGCTTAGTACCTCACATATTACATAACTCATGACATGTTCTATGACATCATTGATAAAATCACTACAACATCTGAAATGACATAATTGACCAACAACACTGAGCATGGTGGGGGCTTCCGCTTTCCTCTATCTTTTTCATACGGTTTCGCAACAAATTGGCAAAACTGTGCATTTAACCTATGAGCTGCTTATTTTGAATACAAGCAGTTGAAATAAAAGTGGCAGAATCCCATTTGTGGTATTGCGAGAAATCGAATTGTTGGTTAACTTGGGTGTGAGCCTTGGTCAAGCAATAGCCACAATCCCTCGCAGGGTGAATCAAAAAAAGTAATTAAAATAACCTTTGCTTAACCCTAGGTAGCTTTCCACAAAAAAAGCATTCAGGGTTAACTAGAGGCAATGTGTAAAGTATTTATGCAGCACACAAACAGTAATAAAATGAAAACACTATACATAAAAACTCCCAAACAAATTTAGAAAAATATAGTCAATTAAAAAAAATCTTTTACACCAAAATGACAATACAAAAATCTAATCAGTAGTTCTGGAGTTATGAATTTTAACACTTAAAAAAAAAACTGCTGCCTAAAAAATTCAAAACCCCAACCACTGTCATCTAGTCACGTGAGACCGGGTCGCAGTTGAAAAACATGACCAACCAGGATGGAACACAGTTCACATATAAAAGGTGGATTGGGCCCGGTCAGCACTTAGAAGAAATTATGGAATAGAAGTATCTGAGAAGGTAAAGTTCAGTAGGCCAAGGCTGCAGGAGGTGTATAAGGAGGGAGCGTCATTGTTCAGACTTAGTCACTGAAACAGAAGGTGAGACTCTCCACCGGGACGTGTCACAGGGCTGTAGCCAAAGACAATTCCACAAAGTCAAATTCCCCATTGTTGAAGGACCACTCAATAGGATTTGCTGCTGCTAAGAACCAATCGGGAAAAGTCATAAAGTCTATCCGACCAGCATTACATCTCAGAGGATAGGCAAGTAGAATGGTCCCAGCCTCTTCCTTGTTCTCGGAGCAGTCTTTGGCCGAAGGTTTTCTATGTCCTCAGTTTGGGAATTTGGCAATCTGGGCACCTTTAGCCCCACAACCAATGGTCCAGGGACCACTTAGGTTGTGTCCAGGTGTGTCCAGGTGTGAATTCAAGATGGTGGGATCGTTTTATGCCCCTGTGACTCTGAATAGGTCAGCAAACGAGACCTTGGTGTCACTCTAGTAGTCCTGGGTGCAGATGAAGATGTAGGGCTCAACAGCAGGGCTGGCCTCTAAGGATTCAAGGCAGGCTCCAGGCAGCAAAGAGGTCATTACAGGTTCAGCAGCTGTCTTGCAGAGTTCACAGCAGATCACTGCAGCGGGCAGTCCTCTGAGATTCCTTTCAAAGCTCTATAATTGAAGTGAAGAGTGGATCTGAAGGTCTTATTTGTATACCTTTGTACCCTTCCTATATAAGGTGGAAGAAGCTTTTGGAAAGGTTCTTTAAAGTGAATGGAATTTCCAGACTCTCTTGCCCTGGCTCCATGCTGGCACAGTGACAATATGGGTTGTTAGGGCCTTTGTGAGAAGGCAAAGGCTATTCAGTTACAAGTGTGCTGTGCTCAGCTTCATCCCCCTCCTGCCAGCAGATTGCCTATTGAGGCAAACCTAATCCCTCTATTGTGTGACTGTATGAGAAGAATTTGCAGTCTTACTGTCACCTACACTCAGTCATGTGGCCCAAGTCAGGCTGCAGGCACAAAAGGCTTAGGGAAAGGAAACGCCAGTAAATTTAAATTGTCAATTTGTTGTAAGCCAATCAAAATATGTTTTAGGGGGGTGAGCACAAGCACTTTAAGCACTGGTTAGCAGTGATAAAGTGGACAGAATCCTAACGCCAGCAAAAATTATTTTTTGCTCCAAAAATGGAGGTAAGTGGGCAAAACATCTAGGGGAAGACGCGCTACGGCTGACAGGTCGCACAGGTAATATATATCATCTTTCGGCGCCTAACTACAAAAATATAATTTTGTATACAGAGAATGGTAGTGGTGTTTCCAAACGATTGAAAATAACCGCACATACACTAATGACAATATAATTGGAAATAGTATTTGGATAGTCACAATTCTTTAAAATATCAAAGACGGAGTGCTACATGGACCAATGCCCCCCACTACCAGGAAGGAACACAATTTATCAAGCCAAAGGTTTGAAAAATAAACCTAAGAGCAAAATTGGTCTAGAGAGCACAATCCTACGATGCCAGTATATAAAAGACTGATGTAATGAAAAGTCTAAACAGCAGTCAAACCAAATAGAGTCCTCAAATAATCGTAATGTGCAGGACAAAATGATGGATAAAGTTCATGTTATGTCATCTTTTCCTTTTTATTACTTCTTAGAAGTGGTAATCCAAATGATAAAATTACAGCTGACACGTGTTTCGTCCGTATTATAAATCAGTACTGGGACATTTTCAAGGCCGATGAAATAGAGTCTTGTAGCATGAATACTGTCGAAACGCGTCAATGTAGCTGCAGAATTCACGTACGGGCAAATCCAAAATCCATGTGGCCCAATAGAGTTGAAACGAAGATGCATGGCTTGAGAAGATTCAGAGGTTGTAAATCATCAATGGTTCTAGGATACAAGTATTGTGAAAATATCTTGCTGGGAACTGCTAATAATTGAAACCACAAGATATATAAACGGAAATCGTATCAAGGAGAATCAACGAAAACAATGGTGTCCACAGCCGGGCAAATTGGGGTATGGATGGAGCAGAGTAAACTGCCACAAACGTCCGGTTCAGATAGTATGAGACGTAATGGTAGCACCAATCAACAGTCACGATGGTGTCTCTGCGGTGTGTATTAACAACGACACGCTCTAGCTACAGAAATACTTGAAGCGTAATCCACGGTCTGCTACCACTTGATACTGGCACACTGCAAAACCAGAGTGCCAGTATCAAGTGGTACCAGACCGTGGACACCAATGTTTTCGTTGATTCTCCTTGATACGATTTCCGTTTATATATCTTGTTTATATTTCCGTATATATATCTTTTTATTAGTTCTAAGAACTAATAAAAAGGAAAAGATGACATAACATGAACTTTATCCATCATTTTGTCCTGCACATTACGATTATTTGAGGACTCTATTTGGTTTGACTGTGGTTTAGACTTTTCATTACATCAGTCTTTTATGTACTGGCATCGTAGGATTGTGCTCTCTAGACCAATTTTGCTCATACAAAAATATATTGCAAAAAACATTTCCCTTATTGCCAGCCTCAGAAAAAATACAAAAATATTTTCCAAAAATACCAGTTATTAGTTATTACAGAGCTTCCAATTGATAAACTCCTATTATGAGATCCGAAAACAAGCAAGTTGTAACAAATGAAAAAGTTCATTGTGTGATTTCTCTGTGCTCCTAACAGGCAAGGAAAAAAAATATATAATATATATAATATTTCCATTTTTGATATCTGATTCTACAGCAGCACACTAGCAAGTCCCATACATGGCAAAAAAACCGATGCAGGTCATAATAGAAGTCAATGGGAGAAATACATACTCCAGAATTTTTTCTAAATATCTCCCACTTCCCCTTCCAGAATGTTGGCATATATGAGATTTCTGCCGTCTCTAGAAGATATTTCCTTTTGCTTATTGAATATTGTATATGATCAATAAAAATGAAATTGAAATTAACTCTAAAAATCATCTTTTAAGTAAATTTACAGCTATGTGTGGGAATAACATATTAAGAATATTTGTTTTTTTAAACCCACAGTTAAAATACAGGGTTGTTTATGAATTAAAAGCAAAAAAAGGACAGGAATTTGAAAAGTAATAGCTTCACAATTTGTTACTCACACAACAGCCCCACAGATGATGTGCAATTATGGTTACAAAACAAAATCTAAAAGCCATGTGGATTGTTAAACTTTCGGATGTCTCGTTCATGGTTTTTTGTTGATGTTGTTGGTGTTCAAGGATTCACAATTACTTAAATACTTTGTGACTCCACACAAAACAATGTTATGGGGCTGCAACCCTCTTGCAATTTCAGACAGACGAGAAATGCTCTATGGGTACTTCGACTATCTTCAACAGTAGCAGGATTAGAATGAAGGTACTTTGCCACTGTTAGCTTTCACTGCTTGATCCATGGAACAGTTATTACTAATGGAAAACAGAGTTCACAAGCACGAAAAAACATAGTGCTTCAATACCAACAGACGTGAAATAAACATATTTTTTATTTGTCAAGGGTGCAATTCCATTTTTAGGCTGCATTCTTGGTTATTATCCCCAAAAAGTAAAAACACAAAATAAACCTTTATGGTTTAAAGAAACCAGCATAAGTTACACAAATGAGAGAGATGAGTGAGTGAAATGATATGCTACAGAGTCAGTGACAGCCTGTGTGAAAGCAAGAAAGTGAGTAAGTGTGATTGCAGATTGGGAGCTACTGACAGGGTGTGGACTTCAGCCAGACCCTGCATCCAACCCTCTAATGGTCGACAATCCCTGATGTGCATACTTGTTTCACCATACTCAAGTGGCTCAAGAAAATCAGGTGGATGCTGCCCCAGAATACACTAAAAACCGTAGTCCAAGCTCTAATTACATCTAGACTGGACTACGGCAACATCTTATATCTGGGGGCATGTATAAATGTCACTAAGAAACTTCAAACAGTGCAAAATGAAGCAGTGAGGCTGATATGCATGCTACCAAAAAAATCCCCAACTTCATCTGGTCTTCGGAGTCTCCATTGACTCCGTATCGAACAACGAGCAAAATTTAAAGCACTATGTTTCATGCATAGAATCAAGGCTGGCAACGCCCCTGCCTATCTGAGCACTCTTGTCCATCAATACGTCCCTCCAAGAACCCTACGTTCCTCGACCCAACACAAGTTCCAGATACCCAGGATCAATCGAGTTAGACAGGGTGGTCGCACTTTTTCCTACCTGGCCCCCTCCCTATGGAACTCCATTGCAATTCAGCTTCACACGAACGACTGTTACCTTCAATTTCGTAAGAACCTAAAAACATGGTTGTTCACCAATAACTCTGTTCTTAATAGCTCACTATTCCCCTTTTTGTAATTTCGCTCATTTTGTCCTTAGCGCCGGGAAACCTTAGGGTAGCTGTGCGCTCTACAAAAAATAAATATAATAATAATAATAATAATAATAATAATAATAATAATAATAATAATAATAATAATAATACGTCCTTCCTGGAGGGACTGCAAAGAAAGAATACAAAGGGGCCTCTGTCGTCATGAGGAGGCGATCTGATGTTGTTACAACTGACACTCTCAGTAGTTCAAATGCTCCAGAGGAACCATTTCCAACTCCTGTTCCTTCTGGAAAAAGGATAACAGATTGGGTTACAGTCATATGTTTGTACGAAGTATGTCTAGCATCATGGTGACCTCCCGAAAGGACTCATACGGATGGAAATACAGGGGACTTAAGGTGTTGGGTGCCAGTGCTTACAGCTGATCCTCCCTCTTTGGTGCCTCTTATACTTAAGAGGGGATACTTCCTGCAACCAGACACTGAGATAGGCCTGTCTCTTGTACTTCTTCAGACACTAAGATTCTGGATTCACTGACTAGGTGATTCTCCCCAGCTCATCGGCCACATGCACAGTTTGGAAGCTGGGTGCTACTGTGGGGGGGAGGAGTTGTCATTAGAGAGCCTACTTTAACTCTGCAACACAGAGCGTACACTGAAGGAGATGGGCTCAACTCTCCTTTGGCAGCATTTGAGTGGCCAGAGAGGATGGAGACCTGAATTCATAAACTAAGCACTTAGAAGCAGTTAGACTCAACCTCTCTGTGCTGCCGGCCTGTAGCGTAGCACAAGAAAATGCTAGCTGAACCTCTTTGTGCAACTGTTGTTTGTGGTCTCCATGACTGGTTCAGCAGTGGGCTTAGCTTGATGATGCAATTGCGACTCAGGAGTCAGGTGTTTGATCCCAGAGGATCATCCAATCAGGCCTGGGCGTAGAAGTGACAAAAACACTCCGTGAGGTACTGCAAGTGGCGGAGTGCAGTGCGGTTCGCATTGGTCTTCCTGCCAACCTAATAGAAATTCTTTCCAAGCAGCAGCTTGCGCTTGTGTACTTACAGTTCGCAAGTGTGAACGGGGAAAAAACACTGCTGCACTACATGGAGCAGAGTTTTCTGCACTCCGCAAGCTCTGTGGAGCACGGAGTACAGAAATCTCTGCATACTCTGTGACCGGATTGGAGTTCGCCGCTCAGTCCTACATCTAATATCCATTTCCTTGACACTGATTGCAGGGTTTAACTGGAGAAGTCACAAAGTACTGCAGAAAGACAATGCTTCAACCTGCCACTTTCAGCGGCCTTGAGGTTACTCTTGCAACATACTATACAGCCAATGCAGATGACCTCCAGAAAGCATGTTCCCTGGGAGGAATGCATCATTAAGTCACCACATTGAAGGGGGCTTAGTATTGCGCCTGAAGCCTGAGATTCTGCATTTACTTCATACTGTGGCACACATAGAAAGAGGAAAATGCCTCCATTGATTGTTTTTGTGCAGGAAGGTGTCCCTTCCTGCACAAAAGGAATTGTGCCATCAACGCAGACACCCTTGCACCATGGGCACCTAGGCACCAATTTGTGCATTGAGCAGGCAAAAAGGACAGGAATGTATTTCATTATTATGGCACATTCCTACCCTTTTCTTTTGAAACAGGGCAGGGTATGTGTTATGTTGACTTCTTACTTGACTTTTAGGAAACAACTAAAAACGTTCCTGTTCTAACCTGGTTTTTGCTCGAGTAATTCTTATCCCGACCTGCTTCATGTTATCTCCTAGGTAAGCGCTGAGATGCCCCCGGGTGAGTCACGCTCTATACAAGAGTCCATAACATAACACATAACATAATTGGATTGAGCCTGTACGTCATTATCACAAAATGTACCTAATATATCAGAAATTCTCTTTTACTGTAAGCATTTTGTTAGCTGCCCCTATGGCATGTGACCCACAGAACAATTTGTGGATTGTCTTTTGACTTACTTAAGGAAAATAGAGTTAGAATTTCAGCTTTCAGAAATTTTGACTTTTTAAATAATCCAGGGCTTTCTTTTTGAACGCACAATAAAGCAAAATAAGTCAACAAAATAACTATACGAAAGTTGTTTTTCAAAGTATTTAATATTTTTCATTTTTTTTGTTGCAGATCTAAGTACATTGGTTTCCTTTTCTTTGCTGCTCTGGTTTGTGGTTTGATTACTGTGCATGTAGATATGTTCTGAACTTCACCTTGTATGCTAACTTCTGCGTGTATAAATATAGCGTCGCAGCTGATAGCCTAACCATACCTGCATGCAGTGAATGAAATGGCCATCCGTTTCTGTAAAAGTGCTCTCCTGGGAAGTCTGAGTAGCATTAACAACCAGAACATGCATTTGGGCAGCCTTCGAACTACCACGCAGAGCACTTACACAATAATATGAAATGAGACAGGCTGCTAAGGCATTGTAAACATATCATTAAGAAGGTCACCGTCGTTACATTTGTCATATTAACTCAAAGAAAATATACAGTTCTGCTCCTAAATAAAATCTAGCACTTTTTGTTTGCATTCTAATGGATTTGAAAACTGACATGGCACAGCATGTGGGGACATATCTTTGAAAATATGTGCTCTTGTAACCTTTATCAAATGACCACCGCACTGAGCTTCAAACCATTTTGCTTGATAGTAATGTATATCTTTGCAAGTAACTGCTTAAATTATTTAAAACCTTTTAGTGCATTCAGTAAAGCTATGGTCTTTTTGATACTACCTGACCTATTTATTCGTACACCTTCTCATATATATCCCTTCGCATTATATGCTTAAGGAACAGAATGGAAATTGGTGGATAGTTCTGTTTTCTTATAATTTCTAAATGCTTTACTATGTTTCCCACAGAAGTATTAATGCCAGAGCACTAGTCGTAACGTAGCTGTCCTGAGTGGACTGTGATGGGCAATATAACATTTAATTTTTTTCTAGATGCCTAGTTACAAAATAGTTTTTCAATTCACTACATTATGTAGAAATTAACAGTAGAGGCAAAAGGTTCTTTTGGTAATAAAGCAACTCCACACCTACAGAGAGACCTAACACAACCACATATTTTCTGAACAAGGCACCCTAATTATCAATCAATCAATCAATCAATCAATCAATCAATCAATCATTCTATTTGTAGAGTGCGCTACATACCTGTGAGGGTCTCAAGGCGCTGGTGGGGGACGAGTGGGGGGAGGAAGGGGGGTGCTACTGATCGAAAAGCCAGGCCTTGAGAAGTCTTCTGAAGGCAAGCAGGTCCTAGGTCTGTCGTAGGCCGGTAGGGAGAGTGTTCCAGGTCTTGGCAGCGAGGTAGGAGAAGGATCTTCAGCAGGCGGTGGTTTTCCAGATGCGTGGAACTGTGGGGAGGGCGAGGTTGGCAGAGCGGAGGCTGCGGGTGGGGGTGTAGAAGCTGGGTCGGTCATTGAGGTATGCTGGTCCGGCTTTGTGTAGGGCTTTGTGTGCGTAGATGAGGAGATTGAAGGTTATCCTGTTGTTAACGGGGAGCCAATGCAGGCCTTTCAGATGGGATGTGATGTGGCTGCATTGGGGGACGTCGAGGATCAGTCATGCCGAGGCGTTCTGGATGCGTTGCAGCCGTCTCAGGAGCTTGGTCGTTGTTACTGCACAGAGGGCGTTCCCGTAGTCCAGTCTGCTGGTGACGAGGGGCTGGGTGACGGTTTTTCTCGTGTCGGAGGGGATCCATTTGAAGATCCTGCGGAGCATTTGGAGGGTGTTGAAGCAGGAAGCGGAAACGGCGTTGACCTGCTTGGTCATGGAGAGGGCGGAGTCGAGGATGACCCCCAGGTTGCGTGCGTGATCGGTGGGTTCTGAGGCTGTCCTTAGCGATGTTGGCCACAAGGACTCATCCCAGGCTGAGGGGGTGGGGCCGAGGATGAGGACCTCCGTCTTGTCTGAATTCAGCTTCAGCCTGCTGTCTTTCATCCATTTGGCGAAGGCCTTCATTCCTCTGTGGAGGTTGGCTTTGGCGGTGTGGGGGTCTTCGGTGAGGGATATGATCAGCTGGGTGTTGTCGGCGTAGGAGATGATGTTGAGGCTATGTTGTCGTACGACGTGGGCGAGTGGTGCCATGTAGATATTGAACAGCGTCGGGCTGAGGGTTGATCCCTGTGGAACGCTGCAGATGATCTTGGTTGTCTTGGAGCGGAAGGGTGGGAGGCGGATGCTCTGGGTTCTGCCGGAGAGGAAGATGTGGTCCAGGCTCGGGCCTTCTCTTGGATTCCGGCGTCATGGAGGTGTGCTGCTAGGGTGCGGTGGCAGACCGTGTCGAAGGCTGCCGATAGGTCCAGAAGGATGAGGGCGGCTGTTTATTTGTTGCCATCTGGGCACAGGTTTTCTTCCAGCACCAATGTTATTTTTGAGGCCTCATTTTGCAATTGTGTGCCCATTTTCTACATTTATAATGACTCTTTTCACACAACTAAATATTAGTGGAAGAAATTGGTGTTGGAAATGGCCCTTTCTACAGGGTCACCCAAACCTTTTACCTTATTCCTCCTCTTTTTCTGACCTTGGTTTTGTTGACTTTAGGATTCTGGGCACTTTACCACTGTCAGCAGGGCTACATTGCATGTGTTCTCTGCTTAAAAGATTTTCTTATCCACATCACGCATATTTATTATACTTGTAAGTCCTAGTTAAGTGCACTGCATGTGCCTAGGGCTTGTGAGTTAAATGCTACTTGTGGGCCTGCAGCACTGATTGTGCAACCTACTTAAGTAACCCTTTAAAAATGTCCCAGGCCTGCCACTGCAGAGCATGGTGTGCAGTTTGGAACAACTATTTTGACCTGGCAAGTACTTGCCAGGCCCAAACCTTCCTTTACATTACATATTGGTCACCCGTAAGGAAGGTCCTATTTAGCCCATGGGCAGGATGCAGTGTGTTTAAAAAGTAGGACATGTACTTTTAAGATTTACATGCCCTGGTAGTAAAATACTTACATTTGTGTTTTACTACTGCACAACCTATCTTGTTGACAGGATAACATTGGGATTGCCTTATTACAATTAATAAGTGTATTTTCCAATTGAGAAAAGATGGAACACCCCAATTTGGTGTCTCTGTAATCACAATTTAACACACAACCTATGGTGAAGTTAGTTTTTAAATTGCTATTCTGAAAATGCCAGTTTTAGAAAGTTTTTTAAGAACAAACAAATGCCAGTACTGAGGCTATTTAACCAGCACTATGATTTCAATCAGTGGTCACACAAATCAAATACCATTTAATTTCAACATTACTCGTGAAAACCTTTAAATTTACATAAACTGTCATCAAGAGAGGAACAACATCATCAAATGGATCAGTTGACATTCATTATGTATCCTACATCAAATCAACATTATGACATGGTCTTAACATTGAATTATTACACAAAACATCAAGACAGACAATAGGAAACATGTAGCAATGAATGCCTACGTTCTGAAATGTAAAGCTACCTTTCAAGCTAGGACTGTCAACCCAACCTCAAAATTAGTTGAGGCTTGGGAAAGGTATCTAACCATTTAATTATTATGATAAATCCATCTTTAAAAGTGATGTTCCCAATATCGCCTTTACAATGTGCCTTTTCAGTTCATGTCTCTCATGGTGTATGTGTGCCTCATTTACTGTGAGATTTTCGAATTTCTTATTCTAGTCTGTTAAAGAACCAGTAGTAGTAGTGGAAGTCTTTATTACTTTAACAAACCATTAAAAATACAAATTATGCATTTAAAATACATCAAAAAGATAAATAAACTAAATCTTCACAAACTTCCAATACATAAAATGATTATCTGTCTGAGATACACCCAAGATAATACTATAATGTCAATTTGATTGTCGATAAAGTGCAAATATAATTAACAAGGTGCGGGTGCAACAACCAAAATATTCCCTTTCTGACATAATAGATAGGATGTATTTCAGTTCATAAAATAGCAAAGTGCAAATGCGACAAACGATATATATATATATATATATATATATATATATACATATTATTTATTTACCAGACTTTTATATAGCGCAAACATGACCCGAATCGGGTATCAGAGAGCTTTACAAACCATCAGTTGCTTTACATGAGGACACAATAATTTTTTGATAGGCACAGGGAGATTAAGTGATTTGCACCGAATCACTGGAAGCTCAGCGTCATTTTCGAGACTCAAACGCAGTTCCCCAGATTCAAGGTCAACCCCCCCTAGCTGTTAGGCCAATTCCTCTCCCCAATATATGTATATAAGATGCAATATTAAAATGAATAATATAAACGGACTAGGGTAGCTAACATTTCAAGTCCTTTCCCTTACATACTAGGCTTACAGCAAATAGATATCGACTTAAGCTAAAAAGTATTCTCTGGGATGTGTCTGGTTTTAAAATTGTTAATGCTTCTAGATTTAACCTAATTCCCATGTTACAACAGATTGGTTTCATTAAGTTTTTTTTCTAGGAATGTCATATGTAGGGCAAAAGATAATATGTTGGAGCCGTTTTCGGCAGCATTTTTAAAACATAAAGTGCTGGAATTCTCTCTGCCGTCATAATTGCTACACTTCCACTTGCATGTGTTGCATTTTATCTGTAAGACATCTAAACAAAACTTCATGTATAATGACTTAGCTAATGGGGGTTGTATTTCATCTAGGTATACCTCAAAGGCAGGAGATGGTTTTATACAAAGAAACTACGATGACAACCTTTCAATTTTTTGGAACGTGGTGCATACTATTTTCTATATGTATCCAGTAAGTGTTCTTCAGAGCTGTTTTTGACAAGTTGGTTAACTAAATGGGGAGCAACCCAAAAGCTACTTAGGCCTAATTTATAAAACTAGGTTAAAACATATCAGACCCATGGGATTGCAATATTATGTTCAAGTTTCAGTAACTCAATGAACCCCTCTTTATAACTTTTGAGCTCCTGTGTGGGCCACAACCGGACCCAGAACAACCTGGGTCTTATTGCAGCTTAATGTTCAATTCAGCTAACATTTATGTCTTGGAAAATGGGAATCCTAGGTGTACGTACTGATAATTGTAATAACATTCTTATAAATGTGTTTTCTTCTCTAGCAAGCATGTTCTGACTGCTAGCCCACCAGAGTTCCACACCGTAAAGCGTGCATATTGAGCCCTGTACTTGTAAAATTCAGAGACAGGTGACACTGACTTTGACATACTATTCTGTTGTTTTTTTTAAATTGTGATGGAATGTTTAAGCAAAATAGCATTAGATTTCTGAATGTGTGGTTTCCATGACAATGTTGTATCTAACGTGATGCCCAGATAATTAAAGTTGGCCATGTATTTCAATTTTTGTTTTTAGACATGAATGTTTTTAATAAAATATTTATGTGGGTTTATGGCCATATAATTAGATTTGAGTTGATGGCAATGCCTTTTGCCATACAGAAGTCATTAAAGCAGTCTAAGAGGTTTTGCAGCCCGTTAGGTGTTTGTGATATTAAGATGGTATCATCAGCAAAGAGTAATTCTGGTACTGGCACCCCTCCCAGCTTAGAAGAGTCATGATTACAACCCTGAAGATGTTGCACAATATCATTTACATATAGAGAGAGGAGGGTTGGTGTCAATACGCAACCCTGCCTTATTCCTCTTTGTATCTATATTACTTCCATGAGTTCGCCCCTGGGTCCCAATCTAGCGTTTGTGTAACTATCTGTGTGAAGCCGTACAATCTGTGTCAGATGATCATGAGGGACTCCCTGGATTTTGAGACAGTCCCACAGGGAATTACTGTGGATAAGATCAAAAGCATCCAACAGGTCAATAAAAGCTCCTCCCTTTAGATTAGTGTACTTCCTGGATATGCATAATAGTCTAGAAACCTGGTCACTTGTACTAGAGTTTACTCTAAACCCAGCTTGCTGTTGTGAAAGAATATTATTTTCCTCCAACCTGTTATTGAGCTTTAAAAAAATCTGATCTGCATACACCTTTTGTGTATCTATCAGGCTTATTGGCCTATAATTAGCAGGATCTTGATGATTACCATTGTTGAAAATAGGAATTATTTTTGCGCCCTTCCATGAGTCTGGTATTGGGGCCCATGCTGCCAGAGCATTACTAAGTAAATGAACATAAGGTGCCAAGAATGTTTTATCATGCCTTAGAAGGTCACCTGGTATCTTCTGGGGCCCTGGGGCTTTCCCTAACTTGACAGCTTCTATTGCTGCCACTGTATTGTCTATTTTTTAAATAAGAGGTGGTATTTAAGCCATGCCAGGCAATTTACTGGGGTTCATTAACCCGATAAGATGATTGTTAGCTACTGGATCTACAGCATCAGAATGTAAAACAGAGAAATGTCTACTCCAAGTCCCTCGATTCAAATAATGGTCCAGGGCGGAGGTGCCAGTTTTATTTACTTTAGCTAGTATAATCCAGAAACCAACATGGTTATTCTGTTTAGCTTCCTCAATCAATTTGTTCCAAATGCGGTCATCCCGTTCCTTTTTTGATTACTAGTAATTTCTTGTACTTTATCGTTCTGTCTCTTATTTTTATTATAATATTAGATCTTATAGCCTCCAACAATTGGTGCTTTGCTTCCTGACAATCCTTAGTTAACCACGGATTGTGGTGGAGATTTTTAGTAGAGTTCAGTGGCACATGGTCTCGCAAAGTGTTACTCAAGAGCAATTTACATTTTTCTGCCATAGTGCATTAAATCTGTATATTTGGGATTTGGCATAACGCGATACTTATATATGCCGATAAAGCATATGAGAAATTGTTATACATTTTTGTCATGATTTCAGAATTGCCTACGAAAGATAGCCATTTTAGTACTCTACAATTATTAATGACCAACGATTGAGGTAGATTCCTGTTGTTGGAGTTATTGCCCAATTCTCAAGTTTCGAGAAGGGTTCCCTCCAATGTCAGGCATAATGGGTAGTGGTCACTAATGTGGGAAGCTGAACTGGTATATGATGTCCTTTAATGTTAGTGAGTACCTTGCACCAGTCCAGACAACCCTTATAGTGGTTTAAGAGGTATTAGAAAACCATAGAAAGCTCTCTAAGTGGTAGCTGTGGAGAGCAGCCTTCAGACGTGGTCCAAAAGGAGAGTAAAACAGCTTGTTTTACCAGAATTTTATCTTACAGTATAGATTAAATGAAAAGAACCACACCAGGTATTTATAGAAATATGTATTTATTATATAATACTATCTGGTAGGTTCAAATATCTCCTCACAGAGATAAACATAATGCACACAATGCTTTGGCAAAATAAGACAGTAAATAGTACAAAAATACACAGTGTAGCCCAGGGGGGGACCGAACCATATACTAAGTGTTAGACCTGGCACCATTTATTTTCTGTAGCCTCCTGTGTTTTGCTTTGTTTTTGCTGGTCTAGATGCTTTGGGCTCTTTGCCACTGCTATTCAGTGCCAAAGTGCAAGTGCTCCCTATTGTAAATTGGCGTAATGGATTAGTGACTGCATGATTGGCTATGTGATTTACTTGTCAGACCCTAGTACAGTGCACCATGTGTGCCTGGGGCCTGTAAATCAAATACTGCTGGTGGGCTTGCAGCACTAGTTGTGCCACTCACAGAAGCAGCTTGTAAAATATGGTTCAGGCCTGCCATTGCAGAGCCTGTGTGCAGTCTGGGACTGCCATTTCGACTTGGCAAGTGCACCCACTTGCCAGTCCCTAAACCTTCCCTTTTCTATATTTTAGCCACCCCTAAGGTAGGCCCAAGGTACCCCTGTGGGCAGGGTGCATTGTATGTGAAAGGTAGGACATGCCCTGATGTGCATGGCATGTCCTGATAGTGAATTACAGCCAATTTCGTCATTTTATAATCCTAACTGACTCATACATCTTTTAGTGTGGTTGATTTTTGTATTCTGTGTTTGAAAATACCACTTTAAGAAAGTAGGTTTTTTCTTGCCTAACCATCCAGTATGCTTCTGCAAGGTTTGTGTATTCCATGTCTGGTTTGCGAGTGACAGGAGCTGGAGAGGGCTTTGGCTCCAGCTGTCTGAGGAGTCAGGCCTGGGCTGCATGGGACCTGGGTTGAATAGAGAGTAAGGGGAGAGAGATTTCCTTTCACTTGCCTGAGCCGACATAGAATAGGGAAGTATAGGCTTACCAACCTAGTTTCACATAAGTCTTTCTAGCTTCTGTTGTTTTTTTTTTTCAGATAGCACAGTGGGAGTATTGGGAGGGGGGTACCATCATCTAGATTAGTTCCAGATAGATAGGGCAAGGGTTTCCCGGGGGTGGGGGGTGTTGTTTAGGGCACAGGGGGAAAGGGGGGTTGGGGTTAGGGATACATTTCAAAAAAATCCTCAGTTTTTGCTTGACGCATGATCATGAACATGCTTTGGTTAAGGTCTTTGTCTGCAATAAAGTAATATCATTATTATGGCAGGGCATTGTTAATACAACTTCTGAGAAAGGTCAGGGGGTGGTCGAATTGGGTCCCTATGAGTAATCTGAAAATTCTCTCCTGGAATGACAATGGCCTCCACATCAGACCTAGGGCGGATAAAATTATGCAGTATTTGAGAGACTCTGATGCACAGGTTATCTTTCTCCAGGAGACGCATTTAATTGAGACTGAAATACTCTCCTTAGTTAAGAAAAATAGCTGGATCAACTTTTCCATATCAACCATGCAACTTACTAATACTAGAGGTGTGACGATTATTTTTAAAAGACCTCTCAAAGCTAGGTTAGTCTCAAAATTGGTAGACCCAGGGGGCAGATGGGTCATCGCCACGGTAGTAATAGCGGTTGCACAAGCTACGATATTGGGTTACTATGGACCCAACGTAGATGATCTATCTGTTTTGCAATCTATTTTTTCAAATGTACTCTCTTTTCCGGAACCGACTATCCTGGCAGGGGACTTTCACATAGTTTTGGACCCTGTTCTTGATAAAACCCCCAATAGTCGGCCTTTAGTTCTGTCCAGGACTAGGGTCTTTTTGCTTTGCTGTATGAAGCAATATGGGTACATGGATATTTGGAGGGATAGGTCAGGCCAGAAGCGGGGTGTGTCTTTTCATAACCATAAATACCATCACCAGTCGAGAATCGATTTTATGTAATCAGCCATAGATTGGCAGATTTGGTTAAAAACATTAGCTACCTCCCATATAACCTATCTGACCATTCGGCTGTATTTATGGAACTAACTGGGTTTCCCAAAGCCTCCCTTAGATCTTGGACGTTTGATCGTTCATTGTTAGCTTTAGCAGATGATATTTCTTTTCTTAATACTGAAGCTCAGTACTTCATGCAAAATAATTTGGGTTCGACCACCCCAGGGATTGTGTGGGGCTCGTTTAAGGCCTTTTTAAGAGGTCTTATTACCAATAAGGTTGCATTCCGAAAGAAAAAATACAAGGAAGAAATAGCCTCTATAGAAGCTGAGATGCTCGAAACACAAGCTAAGATCGATATTGCTAGAGCTTCATCCGGTAATGTCACACAAGGGCTCTGTAACAAGATACTTTCCCTAAAAGGCCAACTGGGCTCAGTTTTAAATCTGCGACTTCTTGAGAAATGGGAAGCTAGTAAAATAGCCCATTTTCAATTTGGTGAAGGAGCAGGAAATCTCTTGGCCTGGAAGGCTAAAACCGACCAGGTCCGTAACAACATCGAGCCCATAACATGTAACAACGTGTCTTTTACCTCAGATGGTGACATCAGAAGAATTTTTAGAGAGTTCTTTCAAACCATTTATCAGGAAGATAAAACATTGGATCAGGATCATATTGATAATTGGTTGAGAAAGGTGTCTCTGCCCTCTCTATCCTCGGAGCAATGGTTTTCCCTGGATAGCATTATAACGGAAGAGGAGGTCAGGCTGCGATCCATAATAGTAAGAAAGGGAAGGCAGCCGGACCGGACGGCCTCCCGGCTGAGATCTACAGGGCCCTGGAACATGAAATTGTACCATTTCTAACTATGTTATTTAATCAAATATTGCAAGAAGGTCTATCTCCTCCAGTATCCTGGGATAGTGCTTCAATTACCTTAATTTTAAAGCCAGGGAAACCAGCGGCGTGCTGTGGGTCATATAGGCCTATTTCCATACTGAACGTGGACTATAAGATCTTTGCCATGGTTCTGACAAAACGGTTGAGTATGATTGCGCCGGACATTATATACCAGGATCAGAAAGGATTTGTGAAGGGCCGCCAACTATATGAATTGAACTATGACCTGATAGGAGCCATTGACATGGCAACAACTGACTCCCTCCAGTTGGCAGTGCTGACGCTGGACGCGACCAAGGCCTTCCACAGGGTGAATTGGGCATACCTGTCGGGGGTCTTGGCTAAGTTCAACATTGGCGATAGTTTTCGCCGTGTTGTCAGACTCTTATACTCAAACCCGTCAGCTAGTGTACTGGTGAATGGTGAATTATCTGATCCTTTTCCCATCACAACGGGAGCGCAGCAGGGCTACCCCCTTCCCCTTTATTATTCGACTTATACATAGAACCCTTCGCCCAGCTTTTGAGGGAGAAGGAGTCTATCAAATCGTTTGTATATCAGAGTTGGGAAAGGAAGGTGGCTCTGTACGCCGAGGATATTTTGATATTTTCCTCTGACATATGTACAGCTCTTCCAGCAGCTATTAAGTTGGCTTTAGAGTTTGGGGAAATATCTGGTTACGAGGTCAATGCCTGAAAGACCGAGGTAATGGTTTGGATTGACGGAGGGTGTGGTACAGAGATACGCCCCGTTGCAAGCCTACGTTATTTGGGACTTACTATTGTCTAAGATATTAATAAAATTGCAATAAACTATTTTGCTGCTGTCGCAAGGGATTGCCGCAGACTTATGCAATCATGTCGCAACTCCCTTTATCTTCGTTAGGGAGAGATAACTTAGTCAAGATGACTATTTTGCCTAAAATCTTGTTTCCATTCAATACCATTACTCTTTTTTTTGACCCGGTAGCCATATCTAAGTTGCAGGGAGATATCACTTTATTCATCTGGGATAAACATATTCCAAGGATCGCTTGGTCGAAACTCAGGCATTACAGGGAGAAGGGTGGGCTGGCAGCCCCTGATTTGCAAATCTACATGTGGGCATTTTAACTTTCCCATGCTCGCATGTTGCTAAAGATGCCCACAGACTTTGGCGTTGAAAAAAACACTGAAAAATACAGGCAGTGGGTGACCATCAATGGCCATAGGGTGGAGGCCCTGAGAGACACCGGAAGCAGTGTGACAGCTGTCAGTTGTTGGCTGGTGCCTGAAGAGCAGGTGATCCCCAATTCATTTTACCCTGTAGTTGCTGCTGACAACTCAGAGAGCCACTGCAAGGTGGCCCAGATTCCTTTTGAGTGAGGGGGGTCTCAGGTACCTTCCAATTAGCTGTGAGGCCAGCCATGCCTGTTGACAGTCTGCTAGGCAATGATTTGGAAAGCTCCCTTTGGGCTAAGGTGTCATTTGAAAATGTTGGGTCTGCCTGAGTGGGCGTGTGTGACCACTTGGTCCATGGCAGCCAGTAAGGGTATTCAAGAGGACCTGGAGCCTCTGAGATAGTGGCTCGGGTGCCTGCCATAAAGAGAAGAGGCAGGGGGTGCGGAAAACCGGCCCCCGAAGTTCCCATGGTCCCGGAGGAGACAGACATTGAGGGGGATGCCCTGGAACCTCTTGGAGAACAGGCAGTTGAACTGAGGGGCCTGCCTGAGCTGATCCATTGGCAGCAGGAAGGAGGCCCCTCCATGGAAGAGTTCTGCGAGGAGCAGAAGAAGTGCCCTTCTCTTGTGGGTTTGCAACAACAGCCCACAAACCAGGCAGGAGGTGATCACATTGGATCTACTGGGAGAATGGTCTCCTGTATAGTGAACCTAAGGTTGCTGAGCCTGGGTTGGCCCATATACTGGGGGTACCCCAGTGCTTCAGAGCTTTCCTACTGGGTCTGGCTCATGTTGTGCCTTTAGCAGGATATTTGGGGCAAGACCCGACCTTTCAATGGCTTGTCACCTGCTTTTATTGGCCTTAAATGCACAAGAGTTCAGATACTCAAAGCAGGACCTGTCAGACTTGCCAGGCAAGTGCTAAGAGTAGAAGGAACCACAAGGCTCCTCTCAAGCCTTCCCTGTGGCCAGCACCCCCTTTGAAAGGGTGGGCATTGACTTTGTGGGCCTCTGGATTGAAATATATTTTCCCCAAGAGCCAGGTATTTTTTAAGGTATCACTTTCACCACTCCACCACTCACATTAAGAACCCCACACACATCCACACATAGTCCACAGAAAGTGCTTCCACGTAGTCGTCGGTCGTAGCACGCCGCATCCCGTAGAGGGGTGCCAAGAGTGGTATTTTAACAACACGGTGTGTTCCCCACCATAGTAGGGATCACCACCACCCCCCAAGTGGATTCCATTTTGTTTACTTATAACCCTCTGGATCCCAAGACAGCCATGGGCAGCAGGTTCATCCTGGACTTGGTGGATCATGCCACCCGGTACCCAGAAGCCATCCTTCTCCAGACTGTGATGGCCCCTGTGGTGGAACGTGCATAGATGGGGATTTTCTCCCATGTGGGGTTCTCCAGAGAGGTGGTGTCAGACTATGATACCAACTTCATATCCAAGTATATGAAGTCCCTGTGGCAGGAGTGCGGTGTAACCTACAAGTTCACTACATCTTACCACCCCCAAGGTAATGGGCTGGTTGAGAGATTCAACCAAACCCTAAAGGACATGATTATGGGTCTTGAGGAACCCGTGAGGTGTAAGTAGGACGTCCTCTTGCCATGCCTTCTGTTTGCTTACAGAGAGGTGCCACAGAAGTCCCTAGGGTTCTGTCCCTTTGAACTTCTGAATGGTCACCCTGTAAGGGGACCTCTGAGTTTGGTAAAGGAAGGCTGTGAGAAAGCTCCCAGTAAACCTCTCCAGGATGTATATAGATACATGTTGGCCTTCTGAATCCAAACTAGGCGTTTCAGAAAACTCACTCAGGTGAATCTGAAAGCCAGCCAGGAGGAGATGCAACTGTGGTATGATCAGAATGCTACTCTGGTCGAGTTTCAGCTTGGACAGGAAGTGTGGGTCATGGCCCCCTGTGGAGCCTTGTGCACTCCAGGATAAGTAGACCGGACAATTTGAGGTGGTGGAAAGCAAGAGTAATGTCACCTACTTTTCTTAGGATGCTAAATGACCATGGGAACAAGGTAGAAAAACAAGTTTAGCATGCCAGAACTCAGAATGTTAAAATACATCTTTTAGTGTGGGTGATTTTTACATTCTGTGTTTGAAAATACCACTTTTAGAAAGTAGGTATTTTCTTGCCAAACTATCCAGTATGATTGTGCTAGGTTTGTGTATTCCATGTCTGGTTTATGAGTGACAGGGGGCTGGAGAGAGCTTTGGCTCCAGCAGTCTGATGAGTCAGGGCTGGGCTGAATAGGACCTGGGTTGAATAGAGAGTAGGGGAGGAGATTTCCTTTCACTTGCCTGAGCCTACATAGAATGGAGATTAGGGGGAGGAGATTTCTTTTCAGCTACTTGGGCTAGGTCTACTGTCAATAATGCTGTCTCCACCTCCTGCCAGGAAGCTGCCCCAGGGAGGACAGAACTGGTTTTGACTATGTACAGACACTCTCTACCTTCAGAGAACAAAGAATGTAGTCATATAAATAGTGGGGTCCAGTCCCCAGAACTTTTGATCACTTCTGGGAATCTTTGCCAAGTAGAGAAACCAAGGAAGCTAAAAGAGGCGATTGCCTCTGCGCTGGTTACTGTTTGGGGTTGGCCTGCAGTGGTTACTTATTGCCAAGGAAAGGAGAAAAGGAACATTGTGTGTACTTTATCATCTTGAGGGATATCTCCAATGGCTTGAAGCTGAGCTTGCCTCCTGTTCTGAAGTCTCAGGGACACAAAGAATTCGCCACCAGCTCCCCTGAATTTCCTTGCTGGGAATTCTGCCTGAAGAGAGGAGCCTGCTGCTGTTTTTGGGAACTCTAGAGACTGTGTGTCGCTGGGAGCTGGAAGCGTGATGCGTGAAGGAAGAAGCATGTCGCCACTGCAGCTGTTGCCGTCGCATCACGAAGAAGCGTGCCACCACAGCTGTTTGCCGACGCATTGCCGAAGAAGCGTGTCGCATCACCGGAGAAGCGTGTCGCCGCCGCAGTGGGGACCTTCGCATCACCGGAGAAGCATGTCACAGGGCCTGTCGTGGCTCAATAGTCCACTGAGTTCGCCGCACGGCCGCCTGGTGTGCATGCATTGCAGCCAAGTTGTCACATCGCATCATAGATGCCATTTAGTCGCATCACACTGGATCGTTGCATTGCATTGAGGCACCATCTTGTTGCATTGTAACAGGAACACTGTAAGAAATCGATGTACCCTCTCCTTTCCGGTAAGGAACCTATACATCATCTCCCCTGAGCTGCAATAAGGAACCGATGCATCACCTCCCCGAAGGAAGGAACTGACGCATCCCCTTCCCTGCGACCCTTTTGTTTGTTTTGCGTTACGCATTCAAGGTAATTTGAGAGTAAAGTGTTACATTTACCATCTACATCGAACTAAGCTATTTCTACCATTTGAAAGTCATATTTTTGAATGCTATATTGTGGATTTGTTGTTGATTGGTCTTGTGGTAAGTCTAGATAAAGATTTCTTATTTTTCTAAACTGGTGTGGTGACCATTTGTAGTGTTTTCACTGTATTACTGTATGTGTTCACAAATGCTTTTCACACTGCCTCTGAGATAACCCCGTCTGCTTGTGCCAAACTACCAATGGAGTGAGCAGGGGGTATTTTAGGAGTGTATCCCCCTTTCCCTGACTATAGGGTCCGCAATTTGGACAAAGGTGCAAACCATTGCCAACTAGAGATCCCCATTTCTAACACTAAGAAAGTGGTATAAGATCCACGACTCGAGTCAAGACTATGTTGAGGGACATAGAAGTGCTGGGGACCCACAGAAGCACCCAAAGTAAGTAGATAGGGACCCCACGTAGAGCGTGTACAGTGTGGAAAACAACTGCCTGCTCCGTACAACTCTATGTGTAGGTTGTAGTTGTATTTTAAAGATTAAGGACCCTTCCCAATTGGACCCTGAAGAAACCCAGTGGAAGACAGAAGGTTGGAGAGCCAACCCACCCATGGATACCCTAGTATCTATGTTACTTACACCATGGAAGCCAGGTGCATACCTGTCAAACCTCCGTCAAACCCATTGGAGGACTTCAGGAAAATGCCGCTGTTGCAGAAGGTGTCCGGTGGAATCCGAAGGTGGATTCTAAATGAGAGGTACCTGCAAGCAGAGGGGACAGAGTCTATGTCACTCAGGAGTAACCAGAAGACTTGGAAGACAAATTCCCTCCGATGTTGGTTGTTGCAGGATGAGTGATGATGACCTTGACTCTGTAGCTGTGAGGACCAGGCGATGCTGAGGAGGACCAGGAGCCAAGCACAAGCTGTCCGAGGGAAAGGATGTCAGGGCTGAGGGGTTGGTGTCCGTCGGGAGCATCAACATGCCTTGGCAAATGCAACAAATGCAGAAAGTGAAGAAGGAGCTACGTTGGGACCTGCAAGGTCCAGGGGAATCACCACAAGTAGACAAGTAAGTGCTAGCCTTGAGCAATCAGGGGCACTCAAAACAAACAAGTGTGACCCTCAAGTGGACCCACAGGCCGGAGGCAATTGAGTCGTGAGAGGATCTCAAGCAGCTCACCAAAAAGATGCAGGTGACTATGCACACAATGTGGTTTGGCTGTAGATTCAGGTCACTGGAGGTGCCCAAGGTTGGGGCTACTTGGAGCCTAAAGATCTTCTTTGAAGGAAGCCAACAAGCCTTTGCAACTGCAAGTTAATGCAGTGCACAGGGGTTCGGTTATTGCAACCTGCACAAGGGATACTGGCCTCAAACGTGGTGAGAGGGCAGGACATGCCTCCAGAGCTGTTGAAAGCCACCATCTGTTTTGCAGAACCTCACGGAGTCTAGAGGATCTCAGCATCAGCAGACCATTCAACTTAGTTGCAGTGCCTGCATATGCAGGGGAGTAACTCCTTCACTCCAAGGAAGATTCCTTCATGTGTCTGATGCTTCACATGCCTTGAAAGGTTCCTGTATGATGCACAGGCACAGACAATGCATCAGACTGGAAGGGATATGAAGTCAGGCCCAAATGATGTCCAGCGAAGTCCAGAGTGCCCAGACCGTAGAAGAAGTGGTGTCTGATCAAAATCTTGTCCCATAAAGAATCTAGGGACCTACACCCAGGAAAGCCCTAAAGTATCCTTGGGAAAGGGTTGGGAACATTCATTCCTGGGACAGGGGGTAAGTTACTCCCATGTCCTTAGTCTAGTTTCGTGCCAGAGCGAGAACCACCGGATCCCAAGACTGGTTTGAACTGGACTATGCATGGGGACACCAAATGTACCTCTCAAGCTAAATTTGTAGCACTGGCAAGCGCAATCACCCGGTCTCAATACCCTAAATCCTGTCTGGGAGGTGGTCACACATACCTGTGACAGGATGCCTATTGTTCTGCCTTCCCCTGCTCAAGCTTGACTCTGCAGCAGGAGGGTAGAACTCTGTCTCTGGTCAGAAGCAACAATTTTGTGCTGTCCAGGTATAGAAGACTGGTACAGGGAACACTGAGAGCCTAACAGAGGGCTCTTCCAGTGCTTGGAATCATACCTCCCACACCATTTATGGTGTGGGAGGTTTGGTTCCAACAAGTTTGATACTGTACATGATATGATTCGTTGCAGCCAGTTTCGAGATGGTCATCACATAATTATGCGGTGCCCCTCTATATAGTATATGGCTGGTTCACTGACAGCTCTGAAAAATGGACTCCGTAGGCTGTAGGGGTGTCCTGCTCCTGAAAGGGCACCCTCTCTCTTGGAACCAAGCACCCTGCCTTCAGGATTGCAAAGGCCTGCTATAGGGGTGACTTATAGGTTTTAAGTGCAGTGACCCTAGATATATGAAACCTGGGTCCTGGCCAATAACACTCACTTGGACCCTCCCATCCCTCACTTCTAGACAGATCATCCCTTACAGTTATAACCATCTCAAACCTTAGATGTACCACAACCAGAATGCCACAGAGAAAACCCAAAAAGCAGAGCAACATTTATGACAATGCCCCCAGGCAATCCTGCCACCATCCCTGTCATACTTTGTTTGAACAGGAACCTGAACCACACTCGTCCTTTCAGACTGCCTGTCTAACTAACTACCATCCAACTCAACCAGTATGATCAACAACCATTACCTGCACTTTGCTGAATGCTGCTAAACTGTTGATCAGCAATCAGGCATGCCACTGAAATAGCCTAAAGTATCTGGCAATATAACATTGACATCTGCTTTGTAACTGAAACCTTGCTAAAAGACCACTCATCCCCTCTCCTCGATCTCCTCACCCTGCCGGGCTTCCCAATAATTCGCTGCGACAGTGGAGATCTTGCTTAAAATAACTAAAACCCAAATCATGACCAACTTGAGGTTGGCTACATTTGAACAACAAATTTTAGCTCAGCTTCTGAAAATGACCAATTGAAAAGCATGCAGGAAAATGTCACTGAAGTAGAACAGCAGGGTTGGGTATGGGCAGGATGTGGACAGAATGCAAATGACTATTGGATTTCGACAGATGGAAGACCAAGACACTTTGTTACCACATATAACAGAACACTTCCATGGTCCTACTCATTTAGGCAGGGATGCTGTGATTAGGACAAATAGGCAGAACTGGTTCAACCCCAGAAACAGAATGCTTGTTGAGGATCTATTGTCACTGTTGTGAGAGGCTGACTCAGTATATGATGTACACATATGTAAGTGGACACCTTGCACTGATCCAGACAACACTTATGGTGATTTTAGTGATCTTAGACAACCTTAAAAAGCTCTCTAAGTGGTAGCTGTGGACAGCAGCCTTCGGGCTTGGTCCAGAAGGAGTGTAAAGCAGTTTGTTTTACAAGAACATAATCTTTTTGATATAGATTATTAGAAAAATAACTACACATTTTATTTATAAAGATATGTAGTTATTAGAAGACACTCACTAACACATAAAGATATCTCCTAGCAAGAGATATACACAATGCACACAATTCTTTTCAATAGAAACAGGTAAGTAGCACAGAATACACAGTGGTCCCCAGGGTGAGACCAAGCCATATACTAAATTAGTGGGATTTGAACCACAACTCGAGCCAAGACTATACCCAGAGGATGTAGAAGTATCAGAGATCCAAAGAACCACCCAAGGTGAGTATCTTGGAGCCCCACGGAGGTCGTGTGCAGTGTAGGAACACGACCGCGTTCTCCATACAAATCAACATGTAAGTCACGGTTGCGATTTTAAAGAAAGATGACCCTTTCCAGCCCGTGGACCCTGAGGAGACACTGAGAAAGACAAGAGGTTGGAGAGGCACCCCACTCATGGATACTAGCGAATCCAGGTGCATAAGTGTGAAGTGGCGTCAGAAGCCTTTGTCAAACTCAATGGGCGACTTCAGGAAGGTGCCCCTGCTGGAGAAGGTGAAAGTGTCCGGTGGAACCCAAAGGTGGATTTGAGGTGGAAAGTACCTGCAATCAGAGGGGACAGAGTCTAGGTCACTCAGGATTGACCAGGGGGCATGAAAGATGAGTGTCCACTGATGTCGGGTGTTTCAGGGAAGATGACAGTGACCCTGGAGCTGCAGCTGGAAGACAAGGAAATGGTGTGGAAGACCAGCAGCCATTCACGAGCTGTCCCACGTCGGATGTCGAGAGTTGAGGAGTCAGAGTCCGTTGGGTGCACCAATAAGCCTTTGCAGCTGCAAACAATGTGGAAAGTGATGAAGGTGCAGTGTTGTCGGGACCAGCAAGGTCCAGGTGATTCACCACAAGCAGGAGAATCAGGGCAGGCCATGAGCAATCAGAGGAGCCCAAAGAATTCAAAGGTGACCCTCAATTGGACCCACAGGCCAGAGGCACTGGAGTCGCAAGAGGACCTCAAGCAGCTCACCAAAGACACAGGTTCACAGTGCAAGTGATGCAGTGGGGGCAGAGATCTTGGTTACTGGAAATGCTTGAGGTGGGTGCTACTTGGAGCCCAAAGATCTTGATGGAAAGAAGCCAACAAGCCTTTGCAACAGAAAATGAATGCGGTGCACAGGGGTTTGGTTCCTGCGGCTCCAACAATGGATACAGGCCTCAACCTTGGTGAGAGGACAGGGCAGGCCTCAAGGGATGCGAAGAACTACCACCTGTGTTGCGAAGCTTTTTGGAGACTGTGGTATCCCAGGATTAGTGGATCAATCAGCTCAGTTGTGGTGACTACAGATGCAGGGAAGTGACTCCTTCACTTCAAGGTAGATTCCTTCAGGTGTCTTGGAAGGTTCCTGTATGCTGCACAGGCAAGGGCATTGCAGCAGACGAGAAGGGTGACGAGATCAGGAGCAGCAGGAGTCTTTCAAGTTGTAGTCTTGATGCCCAGAGCGAAGTCCAGAGTGCCCATATGGTAGAAGAAGAAGTGATGTCTTTAAGTGAATCTTGTCCATTGACAAATCTAGGGACCCACCCGCAGCTAAGCCCTTAAGTGCCCTAAGGAAAGGGTTGGGATGATTCAGGGTTCCCTTCCAGGGGAGGGGGTTGACAATGGGGGGGATACTCCCATGTCCTTTGTCCAGTTGCGTGCCAGAACAGGAGCCAATGGCTTCCTGAGCTGGTTTGAACTGGACTATGCTAGGAGGGCACCAAATGTGCCCTTTAAGCAGACTGAGTGGCTCTAGAAAGCGCTCCTACCTGTACCCAATACACCTGTCTGAGAGGTGGTCACACCTCCCTGTGACAGGATAACTATTGTTCTGCCTTCCCCTGCTCAAGCTTGGCACAGCAGCAGGAGGGCAGAATCGTGTCTCTGGTCGGCAGCAGCCATGTTGTGCTGTACGGGTCTAGAAGACTGGTACCGGTCGCTCTGAGGGCCTAACGTAGGGTTTTTACAGTGCCAATTTTTGAGATGTTCATCTCGTAATGACGCAGTGCCCCTCTATATGTTATATGGCTGTCTCACTTACAACTCAGGTGAATGGACTTTGAAAGCTGTAAGGGTGTCGGGTTCATGCAGGGGTACCCTCAAGCTTAGAACTGAGCACCCTGACTTCCGGATTAAAAAGGCCTGCTGTAGGGGTGACTTATAGGTTTTAAGTGCAGTGACCCTAGATATAGGGAACCTGCATATTATGCAAGTGGTTTTAGCTCCTACCTACACAGGCTGCAATAGCTGGCCTGTACTGACAGTTTCAATGGTCTCCCTTGGGTGGCATAATATATGCTTTAGCCTATGGGGAACCCCTGGGGTAGCTATGCTTTCGGTACCTTACTACCATATACTAGGGACATATAAGGGTACCCCAGTATCCAATCTGGGATGTACCTAAGTACTTACCCTAACAATTTAGGGAAGAAAAGATAAAGATTGGGGTCCTGATTAGCAGGATCCCAGTCAGATTATTCAGAAACAGCATAGCACCAGGCAAAATGTGGGGGTAACCATAAAAGCAGATCCTACTTTCCTACCATGGTTGTGTAGCATGTCACATAGGGAGAGCAGATGGTCCTTTCAACAGGATGTGAATGGCTTTTATCAAAATGCCTGTTCATAATGTACTGAGATACATCCTGGTTATAGTCTATATTTTCTCCCGATGGACGGAAGCCGCCGCAACATGGAGAAATGACAGTCTCACTGTGGTTCAATTGTTTTTGAGAGAACTCTCCCATGGTACGGAATGTTGGTTTCTCTTGAGTCAGATCGAGGAACTCTTTTTAATAATGAGATTATCAAAGATATTGTATGCAGCATTGCAAGTAGAAAAGAAGTTGCATTGTAGCTATCAACCACAAGCTTCTGAAATAGTAGAGCGTTTGATCGAGACCATAAAGTCTCAATTGGCAAAGGTCTGAGCATCTAATTCACAGAAATGGCCTCATGCTTTTCCCTTGGTGTTGATGAGACTTCAAAGTACACCTGACATGGAGACGGGTTGAACACCATATGAAAATTTGATGGGAAGAACTTTTGAACATAACAGATGACATGGTACTCAACTACTGCAAAGGATTTCCTGATGTATTGCATTCTGTTTCTCAACAGGATGAAGCTGTCACTGCAAATCTGCATCAAGATCAGTGCCTCGATTTTAACCCAGGATATGGGATACTCATTAAGAAGCATGTGAGAAAGTCCTGTCTTGTCCCACAGTGGAAAGGCCCCCACACGGTGATTTTAATCACTTATTCTGCTGTCAAGTGCACTGGAGTGCCAAATTTGGTGCACACCACATACCCTTAGAACAAGAGACCCATACCAAGAAATAATGTTCCATGAGCCAGAACCGAGAACACTAGTGAAATTATATCAGTCCAACACTGACCTAAATCTGCAGACATTCTGGATTCAAGACATAGTATATGTCACTTTCAGGAAGATCAGATTAGACAAGTCAACCAGTAGGTCACAATTTATAAGAAGCGCATGGGGGAAGTATTACCAGCTTATTCAGCAATTGATAAAGAGGATACATGAAAAGACAAGGCATTAGAAATGGAACAAGAAAATTTTCAAATTATAAATTCCACAAACTCATCCATTTGCTCAAAGGCACAAGGGCTAACAAAAAGGGCTTGAAGGCTTTGCAAGGTGTGAAACAAAGCCAGGAGATCAATACATTGTGTGTTAGCAACTTATAAGCTACATGGCAATTACCCAATTTTTCAATCCAATTAAACACAGGACAATCAACAGTCCAAATCTCCAGAAGAGGTGATGGTAGAGGTCACACAAAACCACAATGAAAATCAAGATCAAGGATATCTGCCTAGTAGACAACATAGACCCAGCAAAGAGGGCGTGGTTACAGCTCCAGAGAAAGTTATGACCTCATCTGCATCTTCAAAAATGGCATCTAAGCAAAAAAAGATATCTATGGAATCTAAACAAAATTCAGCAAATTATATTCAAAATGCACCTAATGACATTGTATTATTAACCACTGCTTCTGTACAACTAAACATCTTAGAGTTCCCTCAAACAATTGGTAATAGCTCTACTGCTCGAACACCCATTATAGAATTCCCTCAAACCACTGCTAGTTTTACAGGAGAAAATCTTACCTACAGTCAACTATCTCGGCTGTAAAAATTCCCTGATGTAACTAGCAGTTCAAGCCTATAATTCAGGCTTTGAGTATTCTGGTCAGGAAGATTCAATCACAAGTCAAATAAACAGCTCATCACCCCCTTTAAAGCTTCTCTTTGCTCCTCACAACAAATCCTGAGGCCCCCATGATATTTCTAATTGTTTTAACATAATAAATCTACCAGCCTCGATACAAACTCTTTCACATATAACATCTGACGAGCTTGTAACTATATAGTTTAAATACAATACACTGTACCCTCTACGAGAAAATTACTTCCAACCCATGGCTAAATAATGACATTAAAACAAGATATATAATTACCGAATGCAGTTTGAATAATAGGGCACTGAAGTTAGGAAGTGTATGAATTCAAACTATCCAATCTTATTAATGTCCATCAAGCCAGAAAAGAAAATAATGAAGCATGGCCACGATATTGCCAAGAGCTTCAAACAAAACAGATCATTGCTGAGAGGCACCATTGGACCTCTTTTCAACCCAGCAGAAGCATTGGCACTTAAAATAGCAAACTCGAAATCTGGAATGCGTACTTGCGAACCGGTCTCAAAAAGCAAGCTTAATTAGAGGATTGGGCATGGCTTCCTTTGATAGTAACAAATGTAATGTCAGAAGGTAAGGACTGATGGTTGCCGACTGTCAATCAAGCATGTATGCCAATTATTATATGCGCTTGGAATGCGCACGCATAGAAAGGCTACTAGATGATAGAAATACAATCTCTTTTATACCGAATTTTGAAATGTTGATGCTCCAAGAATCTTGGATGGAGGTATTCTCCCGAATCATTGGGTATTATGAGTTTTTCACCTTAGCAACTCGCTCATCCCAGCAAGGTCCTGTGAAAGGTGGACCCTCAGTATCCATAGCTGCAGAACTGAATCTAAAGCCACAAGGGATTGATTTTCAACTGACTTGGTTACAATGTGCAAAAATTACATTTTCACCACACAATCATTTTATTGAATATATACCTAAGTGTAAGAAGATCCACCACAATGGCGCAGTTTGTTACTCTCTAGGAAATTATCAAAAATCTTTCTTGCCAATTTCCAGCGGCAATATTAATGTTAGGGGGATTTTAGTACCCATTTAACCCATACAATAGCATCTGAGAAATTAAGTAATGCAAATATTTGCTCTTGTCGAAAGCAATTGCATGACCTTGATCTAATAATACTGAACTGGAGGACTTGGACTTTTTGCCTAAAGATCCCTAAACTTTTTGCTTTCTCCCTAGATCGTTTTCCTGACATAGAGTTGCCAATTTAGATGCTTTGGGTACTTTGCCACTGCTGATCAGTGCCAAAGTACAAGTGTTCCCTATGTAAAATGTAATGGTAATTGTTTGGCAATAATTGGTATGTTTGCCTTACTAGTACAGTCCCTAGTGATGTGCACTGTGTGTGCCAGGGCTAGTAAAGTAAGGCGCGCGGAGATGGAAACTCAGTCCTGGAGTCTAGGGCCTGCGCGCAGAATGTATAGTTAGCATGTTGTCCTGACAAGTGTAACCACTTGTCAGGCCTGACTTTCTCTTTTACATACACATTGAGCACCCCTGTGGCAGGTCCCAGAAAATCCCTGGGCAGGGTGAAGTGTAGGTAAAAGGCAGGACATATCCTAAGGTGTGTGTAATGTTCTGACAGTGATAAAAACTCTTTTTCGTTTTTCACTGCTGGAAGGCCATCCTGCCCTTAGGACAGAATGGGGGAGGCTGAGTGTTGTGTTTGTTAGCCTAGTTTCCTGTACGTTTATAATGGAGATGTGATGTTTAGTATGCATGAACTCACAGTGTCATAACACATCTTTCTGTGAAGGTGGTGTTGTCACTGTGTGTTCAGAAACCACACTTTTAGAAAATGGCTGAGTTTTGTGCGCTAGGCATTTCTGTGTGTTTCTGCTGAAATGAGGATTGTCTGTCTAGATCTAAAAGGTGAGAATAGCTGGGAGAGGTCTTGACCCAGGGAGGGGTTGAGATGGCACCAGGCTGCCCTGCATCTGGAGAGTAGGGGCAGGAGAAGCCTGGGAGGTATAAAGGCCTGGGCTGGTGCTATAAACCAATTGACCCATCTCCTGCTGAGTGATTAAGGATCCAGACCCCCAGTATCAAAGGGAGAGAGGTAACACTGGGAGGGAGACACCCAGAACTGATTTAGGGAGGGGGTCAGGGACCCCTGAGCACAAACGAACTTCAAAGACATTAAGGGGTATAACTATGAGAGCTGAAACCCCTGAAAGTTGGAATGAAACAGAAATGGATTGAGAATGAAATGGCTTGGACCCATTCTGTGGTCAAGAGGAACTGCTAAAGAAGGAGTAAGCTGAGTCTCGGACGTGTCATGGTGCAGGCCAAGGCGTTGGTGAGGAGTGCCTGGTTGTGATATGCACGGGGAGATGAAGAAAGATTTGGACACGCAGTGCATGTCGTGGGGCAGGCCAGGGCATTGTTCAGGAGCACCTGGTAGTTGTGTGCACCAAAAGAAGAAGTGAGCCTCGGACACCCAGCGTGCATGTCATGGTGCAGCCAGGGCGTTAGTGAAGAGCACCTGGACATCGTGTGCACCGAAGGAAGAGGTGACAATCGGACTCACAGAGTACATGCCGTGGTGCAGCCTGGGTGTTAGTGAAGAGCACCTGGTCCTCGTGTGCACCGGGAGAAGAGGCGAGACTCGGACGCGCAGAGTGCGTGTCGTGGTGCAGCCAGGGTGTTGGTGAGAAGTGCCTGGGTCGGGTGTACATCGCATTTGAAGTAAGGTCTCCACAGTGCTAAGGGCGGGTATCGGTGTTCCCTGAGACTGCCGGAAGGAGGGCCAAGTCATTGGGCCTTCGGAGGAAAACCAGCAGCGGCCTGGACTGGCAACCCCAGAGAAGCTGAGCCGCCGTCCCGACCTCTCTGCACCCCATGACGGAGTTCTGGATCAAGGCCGAAGGCGCAGACGTCGGAGGGGAGAGCAGGGTCACGCCCCCCAGGCAATGTGGATCACCACCTGGGGTGGGTTGTCAGCCTCTCGCTTCTGTCAGCTGCGCAAGCCTGTTGCTTCGGCTCAGATCTCGGCCCGTGCTGACCCAAGGAGGGCCAGCACTGGGGCCGGAGTGGGAAGCAGTACTCATATGCCATCATTGATCCATATTGGGGCACTGTAACGGAGCACCTAAACTGTTGTATTACACTTTGCAATATTGCTGCAAACGAACTATTGAACTGTCGTATGACGCGTGACCTTATTTATGCCTGACGAACTACATGCTTGGTGCGCTACGCACTGCATTATTTTTCCCTTGCAGATTACCTGATTGTAATTTGTAACGTGGCACATTGAATTAATTCTTCATTGCACAGTATCTGACTATAAAGTGGTGCAGTGCATTATTTCTTCACTTCACAGCACAGGATTGTAGCGTGACGCATTGCTTTGTTTCTTCCTGGTACAGGGCATGCTGGTAGTGATACTCATCGCATTATTTCTTCTATTGCAAAGTATATGACTGTGGCACTACGTATGGCATTATTTCTCTGTTGCACAGTACAAAAGAATATTGTTACGCATTGCAGTATTTGTTTTCTTTGGCAACATGTGTCATTCTAGCAATACGACTGGATTAACCTTTTGGAAACGGTTAGAATTGATCTTAACTGTTGGTTAGAAGCTGTGGTTGGGATTACAAGCTACCAACGCACCGAAAAGAATACTACCCATTCTTTTTTTTTTTTTTTTTTCTTTCTTTTTTTTTTTTTTTTTGTCCTCATTTACGTGCATAGCTCCAATCTATCAAAACCAAGGAACCGCCACAGAGCAAAGAAAGAGTGGTCGCGTGCAGTGCTGTCTCAGCTTATAGCTGGTAGGAGAAAGTACATTCGGGAGGGAAGAAGACCAATTCCCCACAGCACAAATCACTGCAGCCAAACATAATCTTTGCTTAGGGATGTGCCTCAGGAGATAGTGTCCAAATTATCGAGACCCCCATAGCTCCAGGACTGTCAGTCATGGCAGCAAGGATAAGCAATGTACGTGTTAATCATAGGACTTGGGGGGAAAAAAAAAAAAAAAACCCAAGTTTATCACTGCTATCCTAGCAAAGCCCAAAAGGCTCTCCTATTGGGGTTACCTGCTCTGGCAAGATCGAGTTTGGAAATTTGAAGAAGTGAGGCTCGCCATTCATGCTCTGTAGGTGGTTGAGCGTCTTTCCAATGCCTACATATCTCCCTACGGGCCGCTAGAATGGAGTAGAATATTAGATTAGTTGCGGCATTGCGGATTTTACTCCTGAGACCAAATATAACTAAAGCAAGGTCTATGGAGATATGTTCACCCAGAAGTTGAGAGAGCTTATTACCAATGGCTTCCCAATAACCGGATAGGTTTGGGCATTCATAAAACATATGGGTGTCTGATGCTGCGATTAACCCACATCTTGGACATGAGACTGGGCCAGTTAAAGAAAACTTAGTCAACCTCTGAGGGGAATAGTATGCCCTGTGTATAGTAAATAGATGGTTTCTACGAAGCCATGCAGGTTTAACTAAATCCCAGAGCATTGAGCAAGAAGCTAACCAAAGTTCTTCAACATCTACACCTGGCATAAGTTCAGCCCATAATGACGTCGGTAGATGAAAGTTGGCATCTATTTCATCGATTATTTTGTTATACCAACATGAAATTTCTTTTTTAACAACTGGGCTGTCCAAGAGGCAAGTTACCAAGTCGCTGTTGCCACCTATAGGCAACTTTCTAACCCGTGCTGGCTGCTCTTTGTATGACTGTAACCAGCTAGAGATCTGAATATACTTAAATCTCGAAAATCTTGTGCCTACTCTATTTATTAGATAGTCCCATGGAAGTAATGTCCCATCCATAAACAGGTCATCCCATTTATTTATGCCCGCCTCTATTAGTGGGTTAGTAAGGGCATCTGTTGTCCATGAGGGGGGGATGGGTAGACCCCATATAGGAGCCCTCCCAGAGTAGTATCCAACATTTGTCGCATGCCTCACTTTATACCAAGTATATGCAATCCCTTGTAGAACTTTCAGTTTTATTTTTTTGAAAAATTTGGGGTCACCAAACTTAAACAAAAAAGCTGATTGGTCTACTCCTTCACATTCAAGTAACGTTGAAAAAAGAAGGCCCAGCCCTGTTAATGTAGGGGTTTTAAGTAGCATACGGGTGTGCGTAAGCTGAAACGCCCATGCATAAATTTGGAGATCTGGGCCAGCTAACCCTCCCTTCTCCCTCCGTCGCCT
This sequence comes from Lissotriton vulgaris, assembly GCF_964263255.1. NCBI lineage: Eukaryota > Metazoa > Chordata > Amphibia > Caudata > Salamandridae > Lissotriton > Lissotriton vulgaris. The sequence goes on from NC_141689.1 coordinate 661,674,650, forward strand.
GATTTTTTTCCACGAAATTCTTGGGCTCTTACTATTCCAAATAAAGCTGGTAATCGCGCTCTGTAGCTTTGCAATCAATTTTGAATAAAAAAAAAGTGGAATAGAGTTAAACAGAAAAGAAACTTTAGGTAAGATACTCATCTTCACTAGGTTAACCTTTCCCAAAACAGTGAGAGGAAGATGTGACCAGTCTCTCATATGTTTCCGGCACTCTGCGGCTATTTTATTGAAGTTAAGTGAAGCTATCAAATTAATGTCTTTAACTATATTGATCCCCAGATACCGAAATTGGGTTTTGGATGTCCCATTGTTGCCAATTGAATTACTATTCCAAGACATAGACTCTGTCTTTTGGGCATTAATCTCATACCCAGAGACTTTACCAAATTCCACAGCCTGGTCAATTATTTCCGGGTATGCCTCATCATACATCACGAGGGTCACGAGGGGAACTAGGCAGGGTTGTCCCCTGTCGCCCCTTCTTTTCGATGTATATATCGAACCCTTTGCCCAATCCTTAAGAGACAGCATACTTATTAAACCTTTTATTTTTGGTGGTTGGAACAAAAAAGTTGCACTTTACGCAGACGACATTATGATTTTCACAACGAACAATACTACCCATTCTTGTATGTTGATTATGTAGCGAGTGATCATATCTTATAACCTCTTATATAAAGTTTATACTAATTTCATAAAAAACTCGTGTGGAGTCTATTTGTTGTGCCCTCATTGGATTGCTGTGAGCATGATTGCACATACTGTACAATTGTGCCTTGGAGATAAGCCTGGCTGCTCGTGCCAAGCTACTAAGGGGTTGAGCAGGGCTATCTCAGACGGTGTCTTTACTTAACCTAACGTTAAAGCGAGGGGTCGGGGACTCCTGCCTCCAGCATTTGGTGGAGGTGGTAAGCCATAAGGACCCCACTTTCAACATGTCTAATAAAACAGCAAAAGATCACTCACTTGTGCCCGTTTTAAAAAATTGCAAGACACGATCAATAATTGACTATAATATAATTTCTAAGGCCTTAGTATACAGTATCAGTGGCTACCTTGTTAAACATAGTATTGAAAGTGACCATAATCAAGAAGTAATGGTGCTAGAGCTGTTTGCTTCATATCAGCCAAAATCAAGTATGCTTCAACAGGTTTTAACCTCTTACTACTTAAAAAGGCTTGTTTAGCATTCCACCAAGCAGCAAGAAATAATAAATTTGACAGAACCACAAATTATAGCTACCAGTTCCACCACTCATTCTGAAGCGACAATGATGGAGATTTGGAAGCAAGTTTGTAGAGTGTTGATTGAGAGCTTTCTGGCAAAAAAGGGCAGGGGCAACCCCATCATTAGATAGATGGTAGTAATCAGATCCTTATCAATATGAAAAAAGGCCCTTAATAAAACCACCAGAGCAGTTTCTAGGCACCCATATATCCCAGTGCTCTCTGGCCACAGGCAACTACTTAAATCCATAGGAAAGTTACACAACCCAAAAATATGGAAAGAGAAAAAAGACCACCATGAGAATTTGTGGACCAAACGACTCCATTGTTGCTTGAATATGAAATACCTTCGAAAAAACAAGCGACAATTGGTGTTTTTTGCGAAACTGGAAAAAATTGTTTAATTATACAGTGGGGTCAAGATAACACTTACAGGCACTGGAGAAGTGTGGCTCAGGGGTTAGAGGCGGCAGACCCGGAAGCTGAGATCGGCCCTTGACCAGGGTTCAATTCCCCGCCTCGGCGTGTCTTGGGCTAAATAATTCCACGGACTCGATAATTCTCGCTCCGGTGCCTTCTCGACTCATGGGTTCACACTCTGCGACTCTGGGCAATAGCTTGCATAATCTCCACAACGGCCCCTCGCGGCGGGATGCCTGGCTTTCACCTTGTGGATACCCTGCCGGGGTTATCTCACAGAGGAATACCAGGACGGGTTCCCTAAGCAAGCGCTTAGATACCGACCTCGGTCAGTGATTTGCGCTATATAAATACATTTACATTTACATAGGGTCTGAAGACTTACAATTGATCGGCCTTGGGTTTTATACATTTTGTTAAATGCAATAAAATAGTTCTGGTGATCCTTTTTTGGTAAGGAATATGAACCGTTGTCATTGGAGCCATATATTGATAGTTCAATGAGGAATCATGGTGGGGCTCAACATTGCAATGGGGCCAGTGGGTAACGTGTCCAGATGTCCTGCATGGGGAGCGCATGATCACTGCCTGTACTTTGTATGCTGTGTCCTGATTAGCTATGTATTCCTAAGTTCATGTGGCATCAGACTTTATCATGCTTTGAGAACACACGTTCCCCCACCTGGCCATTTGTGCTTTTTTGGGCCAATCTCCTTGGAACATTGTGGTGCCACTGCACCTATTTGTGGGATAGATACAGGATTTCCTGTTCGTTCATTTGTTTGCCAGCTATGTGCCATCCCACCTATGTTCTGTCAAACGATGATCTCAGGCCTGACTGACCACGTATTTCTGAGTCATGTTTGAGGTGAAGTTCATAATGGGCGAAGTCATCAAAAAAGATCCAATTTCGTTCTTGTATATGAATGTTTCTCTGTTCATATTTACATCGATTTGCTCAATATTAAACACCTTGCAATTGAAAACAAACAGCACCAAGGCATTCTGTGGAATTTTTAATGATCTACAAAACAATGGCTGTAGAGCAAACAGTGTCAATATTCGAGCGTCTTCCTGGGACAACTTTAAATCCTATCTGTATGGTGTTTGAGCTGAATCTCAAGACGTACAGCTGAATGAAACTGTTATAACTATGATAAATGTTGACCAAGGAAAGTCACTGAGACAGAAAACAAATCTACTCTGCGATGTTTGAGCTCATCCCCAAGTTCAAGCAATAACAAGGTCTATTCCAGAATCTTGACAGGGAGTATATTACAACTAGGCCTGGGCGTTAAACTCCTCTCTGCTTGCGGAGATTGCAGAATTTGGGCACTTTGCGGAGAAGTGCAGAGTTCCACTATTCTGCTTCATTGGGCACTAAGTGGAAGTTTTTTCCATTCACGCACTCAAGATTTATTTTGTACTTTCTCACGAGCCCCACAATAATCTCAGGCCGCTAACGTGCTTGCTCAATATTTTGCACTTGAAGGCTTTCCACAATGGCGCCAATGTAGTGCAGATAGCGAAAGCATCGCTCAAGCTGCTTTTGTACTTGAGAAGAAGCTGACAGGCATTTCAAGTGGATTTTCTTCTCCAGTGGGACATTGGAGTTGTTTTTTTGTGCAACAAGCCTTTTTTTAACTTTTCAGTTTCCATCACGAAGAAAGTGCACTAGAGATTCCACCTTCCTGTTCCTGTTCAGCAGGCTCCTATCAGTGATTTGGCCATCTCCTGGTCATTTTTCATTAGGATTTGGAGCTGGAAGGATCACTCTCCTGGTCTGCGGCATATTTACCATTAGATTTAAGGACTTTGCATTTAGGATTTCACAAGTAAGTTCAAACACTGGTGGATAATGGTGTTTTCTGTTTGATTGGGGACATGCGCCAGGATGTATCTGTACTTTAAGTGAAATTTATTGTGGTGGGTGGCCTGCAGTTTTAGTATGTGATTAGTTATTTTTTTGCATGTAATTTTTCTTGTTTTGTAAAGGAAAAATGTTGCACAGCCTAGCACATTTTCCCCATTTAAAATAATATATAATTTGCAATATTTATTTAAATCACTATGTGACCTAGTCTGCCAATCGGCCTTCCAGCCAGTAGGCCCACCACTAGTCATGGGTGCCTGAAGCAACTGTTTCTGCGGTATCTGATGAATTGAGAGATCAGTAAGGCAATGGATGGCTTTGGATGAAATTACAAAATGTGTTGTTTTGGGGTAATTAATTTTTTTTTCCTGCAAACAGTGTATAAGTTACGTAATATATTTGATGCCTTTAAAGTTTGTGTGTTGTAAAATATTTTTGCCCAGTTAATTTTCGTTTTTGGCATTGCTGAATTACTGCTGGTTTCTCCTTTGTAACAATGCTTCCTTTGTCTGGCCAATATGTGAGTGTGTTTGCCAGAGCCCACCATTTGTCTTTGTTCCCTATGCCCTATGGCCAGAGGCCATTTTTTAATATAGTCGGTGTCTTTAGGCCTTTATGTGTTCTGTGTTTTCCTTGCCTCCTTGCTGGCTGTTGTGGCTGTGACCATGAGACTGGAAACCATTTTGTATAAGAAGCCAATGAGCTTTTGCCATATGCCTGCATGTGTTCTTTGATGTGGTTATACTGCCTTGCTAGTTGTTGTTGATGTGACCCTGTGGCTAGTGACATTTTGTGTAGGCAGCCAGTGGGCTTTTGTCATAGGCCTGCATGTGTTCTTTGTTGTGGCCATGCCTCCTTGCTGGTTGCTGCTGTTGTGACTTTGTGGCTGGCAGCCATTATCTGTAGGCAACCTAGTGTGTTTTCCCCATAGGAATGAATGTGCTCTTTGGTGTACCCATTCCTCATTGCTGATTGTTGTTGTTGTGACCATGAGGCTGGCGGCTATTTTGGGTAGGCAGTCAGTGTGCTTTATAAATTGGCTTGCATGTCTTTTTTGTTATTCCATGCCTCCTTGCTGGTTGTTGTTGTGACCATGTGGCACTGCCTGGCAGCAGTTTAGTGCATCCACCCAGTGTGCCTTTACCATAGGTTTTCATGAATGGATATCAGTTCATTGATATGCTAGAGGATTATTGTGGTATGTATATTCATAATATGATTTTTCTGAACAGTGCTTATGTAAATTACATACATTTTTTGCAATAGGTTTCTTCTCATCCTTCCATATCAACATCAGCGATTACTGATTTTGTTTTTTAATTATAATTTTTAATTTATATTTTAATATTTAAATAGTTTTACCTTTCACTTATTTACTTCTAATTGTTTTATTTAAAAACATATTTAAAATATAATTAGATTTTTTCAGTTACATTTTCTCAATTTTTTGTTATTTTTAATTTTAATTTTAGTTTTTTTATTTTACATTTTTCTTTTTCTTTTTTTGTTTTAAATTGTAATTAGTTTCCTATTTTGCCTTGTTCGAGACATCATCCATTCATCCACCAGAGGCGCACAGCTGCTCAATGGCATTCAGGTTTCTAGATATATAATTCCATTTCCTCCTGGACAGCCGGGCTGTGTGAACTTTAGAGACATCAGAATCATTCATTTTTGAAATGATGATTATTCCATTTCCCTCTGACCACATTGCCTGCCATGGATGCACACTAACCTCCATTTTATTAAAAGATTACTATTCCATTTACCCATGCAGTTCCCTCAGTGTCACAGATGTCTCCTTTAGAATATATGGAAATAAAGGAAAGAGCTCCATAATTCTATATATTGTGTGTGTTATTCTGATGGGGAATTACTTTTCATAATATAGTGGTGTGGTTTGACTTCAAAGTGGTTATTATTCCTTAAATAAGTAAACACCCAAACTAACATTGCCTTTGTCTGTACTAATTCAATCTGCAAACAATGCCACGTAATCTTTCACACTAAATGTTTTTCTTGCTTGTTTGCTTTTGGGTGCACGAGAGATGAGACATCACTTGCAGTACTGCCAAACAAAAGGCCTGTGTAGTCACACGTCAGTCCTCTAATCTCTTCCACTTGTGCAGCTTAGTGCAACTGCCAACTAAGATCTTTAAGATGGCCCCAAAAAAACATGCTTTCCAAGAAAGTGGTCAGTGAGAAGAAGCAGCCTCCCACCAGTGATATGTTGTCCCAAATGTTTTTTGGACCACCATGCCATGTTCCTGCTGCACCAACCTCTGGTGAGCAAGCTGAGAGCAGCACTCCGCATCAACAGAAGCTCCTCAACCTAAGCCTAAGACCATGTATGTCAGTGAGGTAGCCACAACAATCCTGATGACGCCGAAGAGCAGTGACACTGAATTAGATTTGTACCTTTTGCAAGGTAGTACCCAATCGTTTCAGGATGAAGAGCAAAGTGGACAACAGGCACAGCCAGCAATAGTACATTTTCCTGATGTTGGAGTAGAACAGGAGGTGAGTTTTCTTCTCCTCCTTTAGAATCATTGACTCCAGCAAGGAAAAAGAAGGGTACTTCTCCGCCATATTCTTGATAATGATAGGGGCATGGAGTGGACCCTGGCAGAGTCACTGGAGAACAGGAGAGGTAAGTGAAAAGGAAGATTCTACAAGCCTTAGACTTCTGGAAGAGAATAATCAGGAGAATGATGAGGCAGTCATTGTGACGGGACACCTCTGTTTGAGGAAGCTGTTGCGCTTTACAAGTGTTGTATTATTATTATTATTATTATTGTGGAAGGCGACTCCAAGGAGATGGACATTGCTCTTCAACCTCCACCGAGGGATGTGGCACATGTAGCACTGCCAGCTCTCTTGATTACAAAGCCCTAGCTGAGACCTGTGCCAATCCCTACCTCAGGAGAAGTATTCATTGCAAAGAGGCAATCAAAGACACGTCCACGTTCCTTCAGTTCTTCTTCAAGCATTGACAGTAGCACAGTACCAAAAGTACTTCTCCCCAGTTTGGGACTTTTTTAATGTTAGTACACAGGGAGAGCACATTAAAGTATTCAGCATTTTCAACATGCATGTTCATCGAGGTAAGCCTAGTTCAGACGGTGACATCCTCATCATGCAAAGGAGCCCTGTCCCGAGCAGTGCATCAGCAGAATTGCCCACATCAGTGACGCCGCAATGGCACAAGAAGTATCAGAGTGAGATAGAAACACCACTCCATATAGTGACTGTCCCACCATGACACACATTGAATCTACCACCACCATCTACTTCTCGAAAGACACCTGTGTCAGTGGCCCCAGAAAATAAGGAAATTCAAGCTACTATCACAGGCATGTTAAGTCAGGAGTGGGTTAATGAGCGTGACCCGAATCTTAAATTCACTCATGAATTTAATGAATCAACAGTAGTGTTTTTGGATGTTACCATAACACGGGTAGGCAATCTGTTGAAAACCAAGACCTACTACAAAACCTACTAGCAAAAATAATCTTCTACACTATACCAGCTTCCATCCCCAACCACTTAGGGAGAACCTGCCTTTTGGGCAGTACCTACGTATTCGGAGGAACTGCAGTGATGTAAAAGATTACAAAGAGCAATCCAAAAACTTGACTGTAAAAATGCACAAACGCGGCTATCCTGAACATCTTCTTACAAAAAGTTACAAAAGGGCTCGCAATCAGAATCGCGATTCCCTTTTAGAAGAGATCTCGAGGAATGAGGACAGCAAAGTACCACTGACATGTGTCACTACATACAATACTATTTGTCCCTCATTTCAGACCCCTGACGAAGGGTCAGATGCATATGACCCGAAATGCATTGGGTGAAGTAAAAAGGACATTGTAACTCTAACATTGTGACATAAGAACTCCATTATGTACACAAAGAAGCAATGTCAACATTTGATGGATTAATCTTCTGTTGAAAATTTGAAACTGGATTAATAAATCAATGAACTATGGATAAGAAACCTTGATGTTTCTAAGTTAATTTTGCGCTCAGCCTCGAGGATAGATTACTCTACCCTCAACACTTGTTACTACATACAATACAGCATCAAAAATAGTGAGTCACACTATCAATAAACATTGGAGGATCCTTACATCCAATAATTACAAGTAGGAGAAACCTCTGTTCTCGTACAAGAGAGTGAGAAGTCTCAAGGATGCCCTGGTCCACACCCGCCCTCGGAGTACGCAGGAATCTCCTAGAAGCGTCCTAAATGCTTGGGGTTTACCACCTGTGGTGGGCCACTACCCTTGTGGTAGTTGCAGTGTGTGTCCCTTCACTACAAGTTCGAAAGTTTTGGAATTGGAACCCAATAAGACCTAGGAACAGAGGAGTCATACGAACTGCAACACAAGCAACGTTGTTTACTTGATAACCTGCCCCTGAGGTTTGAAATACGTGGGGATGTCAAAAAGGATGGTCAAACTCCGCATATGTGAACATAGGAGTAGTATAAGGTGTGGCAAAAACAACACTAAAATGACCACACACTTTTTAGAGCACAGACACTCCCCCAATGAGATCCACTGGACAGTGATGATCGAACATCTACAACATGGCAATGAGCACAAACTATTTGAGCAGGAACAGAGATGGGTACATCGCTTATCGTCTCACCAGGTGGGACTGAATGATGACACTCCTTGGAGAAGTGTTTTGAGATAATACCTACTTTTCCCTTCCCGGTGTATTTTCTTGGTCTTCACTTTTAAGTTCTGTACGTGATTACCAACATCATTCACACCATGAGTATTTGACTTTGACTTTGAAAGTAACTGGGTATGTTACATTTTCTTGCTGGGCTCGCAAATTGCAAGTTCTAAATTTTATTGTAAATTTTATTGCAATTTCTAAATTTTATACCTTGCATCGTTATGAAAAACCAGTGTTCCATGAGGATGGCGGTTTAGTCTTCCTGTAATCATTACCGGAAGTGTACTCATACCGCAGAAGGTTTCACTTGGCAATTGCTTTTTCTATTAGCGAAGGCTTGAAAAGATGTTTTGTACAGATCGGACGATCTGTCAACTCGGAGTTTAAAGTTTAAAAAAAAAATAAAACAAAGAGAATGTATAATTACAATTCCGCCATAAAGGGACTTGTGATGTGGTCACGTACAAACAACGTAGTTTCAAATACGGGCACGGCGTGAGTGCAAGTAAGATCCGGACGTCAGTGGAACTGAGATCTAGGTTCCAGGCGGCGAGTCGTCTTGTAACAAGTAAGCGAATGGTTTTCTACCGCGTGTAGAGGTTTCGGCTGTGAAAAATATCCATCAGCATGGTTGGGTTGATTTGTGGAAACTCGTTCTGTTTGGTTTGTTTTTCAGATAGAACAGGACGTGAAGATTTTGCTACACTGAAAGTCCATGTGGCACGCTTACTTTCAGATCGGAGTAAGTGTATTTTGACTGACTTTGAATTCTCTTATGATTTATCTGTTTTTTTGTTTTTATAATCCTTGAGGGGGGGTTGTTCTGAACGGACTTTTTTGGGTTAGGCATCCGGTGTTTTTAAACATGAGAATTGACTCCAATTAAATTCATGCCTCTAAAAATAGATTGACTGACAGAAAGCTAATTTGTAGCTCATGTACTATTGTACTTAGAAGACCTAGTAAGAGTCCAGCAAACCCGAGATTTATGAAGGTGTTTAAATGGCAGGTTGTTTAAAAACTGGTGCAGATACACATAATGTTCATGTGTTTTTTTCAAATTGTTTCACAGATTGTCTCCAGGCTAATTGCAGGATTACTGGCTGCGGGTAAAACCGTGAGTTAACCAAGGAGAGAATTATATCTTGGTCTTTTTATATCTGTCCTAACGGAGTGGGCACGCCTTAGCGAGCGTGGACACCCAGAGGACGGTCTTTTGATTGTTATTTTGGTCCTGAAGAAAGCTAAGCTAAATAAGAAGGAAACAGCAGAAACATGTTGACCACACACACCGGGTCACTGGGGTTCTAATACAAACCACCAAGTGACCTCACTGTTTTTAATGTGAACAACTGGCCCTTTAATAAAGTTGTTTGGGTCCAGCTGTGATCTTTTACCAACCACTTTTTCACCACTGATCACATACATCACTCCACACTTTTGAAATACCTGCTCCGCTGCAATCGCAGGCCTCGAAGCACACAGGGGGGATATTAGGTCCCTCCTGTGGGAACCCCATGATGAAGCATGTCACCACTAGGGTGAGTGAGGGTTCTTTTAGAAAATAGTTTTTTCTTTATTTCTCCCAGTTCTTTGACCGCACGCGTTACCTTAGTCTTTACACTGTGTTTTTCTTTAATTAGGGACAATGTCACTTGTAAATTCACAGCATTAGGTGCTCTTTTGTTGTTGTAAAAAGTCAGGAGTAGCCCCACGATCGAAACCATCCAACTGCATGTTTCTATTATGGGAAAGTAGCAAAAATGTTATCGCTGGGCCTCCTCTCTTTTTCTTTTGTAACAAGAATGAGATTCTTGGAATTTGTGATAGCCATCTGTCCAAAATGGAAGGTACTAAGTCAGACTATTTTGCCAGAGTTGCTGTTCCAGCACCACACCACGAGGTGCTGCAGTTTGTTGGATAGGTTTTGCAAGAAATTGTTGTTTACACTATCCACCTGATGACAGACATGTGGACCAGTTGTCAGGCAACTTATTACATGTGCATCACCTCTCACTTGATGTCTTTTGCGGTGGTAAAGCAAAAGATATCTGCAGGTCCTGGCCCTGAAGAAACGTTTAAGAGCATTTGACAGCATGCAACAGTGGCCATGCTTGCCATAAACAAATCACTTACAGCTGTAAACATCTTAGATGAATTTCACAGTGTATGAACTAACCCTGGGCGAAGAACTACGCTACGCTCGCGTAGTTTGCGAAGTTTGCGCAACTTCAGCGGTCATTTTTTGCTTGTTCGCGGTCCTCAACATCATGTTCGTGACCGCGAGCAAGCAAAATTACATCCCCACCAGATTCTCAACGCAGGGAGGTCAGGTTTCTCATTGCGAGTGGTTGCGCATGCTCGCGACCGCTCGCAATGAGAAAGTACCAGTTTGGGTTGAGAAAGCTGCCGCTCGAGTAAAAATCTACTCGAGCAGCAGAAAACTACAGCTCGCACTGTGCAAGATGCCGTTTTTAATGATTGCACAGTGCCGGATGCTTGTCGGCACTGTGCAATCATTGAAAACACATCTTGCACAGTGCGAATATGCTACTACGCAGCTTGTGTAGTGCTACGTGAAGTTCGTGTAGTGCGAAGTGCACTTCGCATAGCTTCACGTAGCGCTACTTCGCGAACTACGCCCACCCTTAGTATGAACGGCTGCAACCCAGAGTTCTCAGAAATAGATTTTTTGCCATGGATAATGGCAGTAAGATAGTCAAGGCCATGGCAGACTGTGGCTATTTCAGGGTCCATTGCATTAATCTGGTGGTGCAAGAGTTTCTAAAAAAGGAACATACTGACCACCTGCAAAAAAAGCTGCACTCATTTCAGTCATTATTTTAATGCCCGGAAGCAGTTTTGTATTATTCAGCACACTAATTGAGCACCAGTTAAAGCCCTGATACAGGAGAGGCCAACAGATTGGAACTCGGCCTATTACAAGTTGCAACATCTGTTTGAGCAGTACAAACAGATTAATGACTATGTGATCTAAAGAGGAGGGGATGTAGGTGGTAAAGCTATGACCACGGCTGCGGACAAATGAGACCTAGTCAAATGCCTAACACAGGTGCTACTCCCTTTTGAGGTTTTCACATGGAAGTTAGCAAGGAGGACAGGATGATGGACCAAGCTATCCCAATGTTGTATCTGCTACAGGACCAGGTAAAGAAGTTGTCTGAATGTTTCACCCCCACAGCTGTGAATGAAAACACAGAAGCGCATACCTTGGTTGAGAGCTTACTCTTTTGCTTGACTTATAAAGGAAGGCTTCAAAATGACTTAATCTCATCCAAACAGTATATCTATGCAACTCTACTTGATCCATGGTACAAAAAAAATCCTGCCCACTGTATTTCCTTTTTCTCAAGGTGATGTTTTAAAATACAAGCAGCGGATACTTAAGCAAGCCGGATACCGTGAAGAACAGCTGGAACTTAGAGTCCAATCGTACAGTTCTCTGGTGCCACCTTCAACTTCCAGAGTGAGCAATCTTGTCTCATACCAGTTAACAGCCCTATCACTCAGAACACAGGCAACAACAGCATCAGAAGGACCGGATCAAACCTCTACATTGTATCGGTTTTAATCGTCAGGGTTGAGTGCAGTGCAGAGGCAATAGAAAAAGACATGGAGAAAGTGGCAGCACCAAATGACCATCCACATGAGGTTCCAGCAGTATCTGTATGATGCAAAAAAGGTCTATATGGATCAAAACCCATTGATGTATTGGTATGGGGAGATGCGCCTAGGGCCAGAGTTCAGCAGGCTGACAATAAAGTATCTGGCTTTTCCTGTAGCCGATGTGTCTGCTGAGCGTGTGTTCAGTTCAGCTAGCATGGTTGTTATAGTAAGAAGGACCAGTCTCTCATCTCAAAATGTGGAGAGATTGACTATGATCAAAATGAACCAACATTTCATATCACACAATTACACAGTTCCTAAAACAGCACAGAAGTAGGAGGATGATTGGTCATAATCAAGTGTGTTAGATGACCAACTTCTGGGTGAGCAGTCTGAGTTTGAGGACCAACTCGACTTCCCGGAATGAGTATGAAAGTACCCCTTAGAACTTTTTTCACGTTGAATTTCTATCCTTGCAACAAAACAAAAAAAATAGCTAGTGGAAAATTATTATTTTTGTGTCAGATTTATGGTGCCCCACCATTTTTTGTCCTATATATTTTTTGTCCTATATATTGCTGAATTGCAGTTGTACAAGTGTGCATTGAAGAGGCCTCCACAATTCCTTCATGACATTGGAGACAATGCCTGCACCCCTCACATGCCTATACTTTTTGTGCATCACTTAGCACTCGCAGGGCTGCCCCTGAATGTTGTTGTTTTACAAGAGTACCAATACCAAATATTCCAATGTGCTTCCTGTGTCAAACAAGAATTGTGTACCTACTACCTAACCTGCCCATGCTTGGATTGGAAGTGGTAACTACAACTATTGTAACTGCGAATGACTGATTGTGTGAGTGATGATACTTTTTTTTAATAATACTTTTTATTTTCCAGGTCATAGTATGTTACAGATATATATCAACAATTTATGCAAAGTAAGCATCGGAAAGAAAAAAATCAAAACGGGAAAGAAGAAAACAGCCCAAATAAATATAGTTAATTTGATTATTCTAAAAAAATATCAAAAGTAGCAGACTATTTTTCTCAAATACATTTGATGATTCATGATACATTTCCATTTCCATATCTGATTACTCATGACTGACATTAATAAAATCCCAGCGAAAATTATTCGAATTCTTCTCAAACTTTAGCAGTGAGGAGAGGCCCCTTGCTTTGACCAGAGCGAGCTACAATTCATATATCTGATGTATACGGGTGTACCATTCTGTATTCTCAAGGGAGTTCCCCAAGACCCATACCCTAGAAATGCAGAGCCGGCAGATACCAGCATAATTATTATTAATCTCTGAATGCCAGAATAGTGGAATGTCTTCTGCAGCGAACTGTGAATGTGCCTGATATGTCATAATAATGGAAGGTTAAATACCAGGTTTAAAATAGTATAAAGAAGGCAATGAACTTTGAAGGCCATGCAAATATTCGCTACCAGTCCGCATAAAGTCCTTAACTTGCAGATATTTAAAGAAAGAATGGCATGGAAGCTCCAAGACATCTTGCACATCAGAGATAGACCGAAGGCCATTCAGATCAAATAGTTGACCCATTGTTACGATCCTGCAGCACGCCCAAACCCTACAAGATGGATCCCGTAAAATAGGGAGAAAAACGGGATTTTCCCATATCAGGATATCTTTATTAATAAAGCCAATGGAATATTTTTTACAAATCCCCTTTGCAAGACAGAGATAATATCTTTTAGTACCTTAGAGTATACCCTTTTTTAATAGTTGGGGGTACCCTAGATGATAGAAAAAGAGCCTGACCTCTGCTCCCAGAGCAAGCTGGTAGTAAAATGATGTTGGGTTTAGCTTGTCTACAGTTAGTAAACTGCGCAAGTGTCCACTGAAAGAAGCCCAAAGATAAAGTTTAAAATCTGGGAGTGAGAAACCTCCTTTTTTGTAGGGGAGTTTCACACATTTCACACTTGTAGCCCCAGATAAAACTTTCAATAGCGTCCTCTCAACGTTTGAAGAAAGAATCCAAGACCCTCAATGGAATTGCCCTGAACAAGTAAAGAAATATAGGAAGAATATTCATTTCAATAATATTAACTTGTCTCACATTAGTGAATGGTAACCTATTCCATAATTTTAATTTAAGGATTATTGTAGATAGCAGCGGTTCGTAGTTCAGTTTAACAGTATTACAAACCTCGGGGCATAGCATAATGCCTAAATAGACTGTCAAGGTTGTAACCTAACCCCTGGAGTAGAAGAGTCAGGCTTAAAATTCAAAAGAGCCTGAGTTTTAGATAAATTCAGCTTATGGACAGAAAAATTCCCCAAAAATATATGCCTCGTGGGTGATCTGGCTAACTGCTGCTCCTACTGATTTTGAGGAAAAAATGGCCACATTATTGGCATCCACAGTCAATTTTAGTTGTTGACCACCAAGGATCAGAGGTTGAATTAATGTATTCCTGAGTAGATACTGTAAATAAGGCTCTACATATAGAGCAAATAATAAATGGGAGAGTTGGCATCCCTGTCATGTCCCTCGGTAGTTTTGAAAAGCATTTGAGTAGTTGCATGGGCAACCTGAGCACATGAGGCTTTATATAGTGCGTAACTCAATTTGATGACATTTTCCCTTATACCAAAGGCACACATGGTGACTCATAAGCAGCCCCAACACCGCTGACTCTGCATCAAGTAGGATCATACCCATGTTCGTGCTGCACTTTCCATCAAGACCAAATGCTCCAAAAGGTGTGTTAGTATGTCCAGTGGTCTCTCTACCTGGGACAAATCTGTGTTGCTGTGAGGATACTAAGACACAGATTACCGGAGTAAGACTGCTGGCCAAAATGTTGGTGAACCATTTTGCATCTGTATTGATCAAAGAGATAGGCTTATATGATCCCAGATCTTCGGCCGGTTTATCGTTTGTTTAAACAACGACATTGATAGTTGCGTTCCATGTTTAAAATTCTACAATCAGAACCTCCTTAAATGTCTTATAAAATTCAATAGGTATGGAGTCCTCACTGACCTAGACGGAACGGCCACTAGGCTACCCCAGTTACCGTCATAGAGATTTCGGTCTGTAAATCGTAAACCTGATCCTACCTAAGAAAGGGTAGGTGACACTGCTGAATGTATTCTGAGCAGTCACCCTGATAAAATGCTTGCAGGTGGTTATATAGCTTCCTCTAAAACCAAGAGAATTGTTCCAAAATAGGTGTGGTATTTGTATAGAGCTTACTGTCTGTTCCCCTAATTGCTTGGATTATACCCTTTGATCTGAAATCTGATAGGCTAAAACTCAACAAACCCTTTCACCCTATTCGTATTGCAACTTCCTGTATTTAACATATCTGGCTGCTACCTGTTCCCTCAATCTGTGTCATAAACGAGATCATATTTCTAAAAGTTGGATAAACACCTTATGTTCATCAACCAATCCTTGGGAAATTTTAAGGGCATGTGGTATTTCGAGTTGGAGAGCGGCTTGACGTTGAAAATGGGATTCTTCTGAAATGGCTCTATTTTGCTTAACCACGTATTGTAGTGTTATACCCTGGACATATGATTTCATTGTGTCCCATATTATTGCTGGTGAGCGGATTCTCTATTAATAGAAAAAAAATCCCTAATTAAGCCTGAAGTATATTTTTTATACTAGCTATTAGTTAGTAGGAGATGAGGAAAAGTAGCCTTAGAGCTATTAGGCTTATCACAATTCGCATGAAGTGAAAATAAAAATAAACTGGATTATGATTTGAGACAACCTTTAGACAGATGCACATTTCCATATTATCCAGTAGCAGGTGCCTAGCAAAGACCATATCTATCCTTGATTAGAGCTTGTGCGTAGATGAATAATACGTGTAGCTGGGCTCTGTTGGATAGAGAGTCAGCCAAGCATCACAGATCCCATATAGCTTAGTCAGATCATTAAGAGATGTCCTAGTTCAAGGTTTGCCCAGTCCAATAACTCAATTCATAATGTATCAAGTACTTCTGAATCATCAGTTTTTGGCCCGTAGATGACACATAACATGAACTTAAGTGAATATAATGTCAGTTGTATAAGCACCCACCTTCCCCTGGAGACTAGTGCAGTTTTTAGCACTTGACCTTGAAGTTTCTTAGAGGAAAGCACTTATGTATGTGCTGGAATGTGTCAGGGATTACGCTGACTGTAGAAAAGTAGGATCTGCTTCTTATGGTACCCCTACATTTTTCTTGATGTGATGCTGGTTTTGACTAGTCTGACGTTGATCCTGCTAAGCAGGAACCCCGTCTATCACCTTTGTCCCTAGATTGTTGTGTTCAGTACTTAGGTACATCCAAAGTTAGATACTCGGGTACCCTTAGAAGTCCCTAGTATATGATACCTATGTACCCAGGGCATAGGTACCCCAGAGGCCTCCAATGGGCTGAAGCATGTAGTATGCCACCGATGAAAGACAATTCAAAATGGAACTATATGTATGCCATTGCATAGGTCTACTATATCTAAAGGCCTCTGCAGCAGGCCTTTACAACCTTAAAGGCATGGTGCTTGGTTCCAAGTGAGAGGGTACCCATTTTCCTGGGTTGTCAGTGAAGCAGCCATATGCTATATAGATGGGCACCGCGTAATCGTGCGATGACCATCTCAAAACTGGCTGCAACGAATCCCATCATGTTTGGTATCAAACATGTTGGAATCATACCCCCACACCGTTTTAATTCCAAGCACTGGAAGAGCCCCTCGTTAGGCTCTTCCAGTTATCAAGACACAGAATGGAGTAGGGCTCAGTGACAGGATCAACCCCCCATCTTCCTTTACCGGCTCGATGATTGATGATTCATGTGTTGGCCGACAGTGAGGGAGGGTGTTGAATTGTGATTTGGTAACTTGCTTGTGATGATTTGCAATGTTTGGGGCCTGAATGATGGGTGATAATTTCTGCCCTGGAGGTGATTGGTCACACTTAGCCATATTTACTTGCAGGGTCTTCTCCTATTTATGGTTCTTTAGAGACCAGAACAGTCACTTTAGTTACCAAAGAAAAACCTATGCAAAATACTGCAATTCTGTTTCTCTACTTGTTCTTCAACAGCAGTGCACTGAACCCCTATCTTGCTCGGGTCATGACTGATCTGATATAAAGTTACTCAAAATCAGGAGAAGGATGGAAGAACTCAGGGCTGGAGCCATGTGACTACCTCATCAACAGCTAGAACCAAGAAGTTATCAACTTCAAAGGGAAACCATTAGTCTGAGGCCTAGTACTCAGCTATGTGGAGTGGAGAGAGGTGCGTTGATTTGTGAAATGCTGCTGTGTGTTAGTGTTGCACTGGTGGCAAAAGTTAAACTCTGAGTTTCCTCTTGTTTTTTTTGTCTGCCTCCGAGTCTTCTTTCTTACCTTCCTCCAGTCCTTCTCCTTGACTCTAAAATACAGATTCTGTTTTACATTTCACAGGCCTTCTAGTATCCTGCATACTCCATACCAGTCTTCTTGACCCAGAAAACACAACACGGTTGCTGCCCACCAGAGACACATTCTGCCTTCCTGCTACTGGACCAAGCTTGAGTAGAAAAAGGTGGAACAATAGGCATCTTGTCACAGGGAAGTGTGACCACCTCCCAGACAGGATTTAGTGAATTGGGGCTGGGTGAGTGCGCTTGCCAGTGTCAGAGAGTCTGCATGAGGGGCACATTTGGTGTCCCTATACATAGTCCAGTTTAAACCAGTCCTGGAAGCCATTGGCTCCCGCCCTGGTGCAACACTAGACAAATATAATGGGAGTAAACTCCCCCTGTCCAGAGCCTCCCATGGGAGGGTCACCTGAATCTTCCTAACCCTTTCCTTAGGGTACCTAAGTGCTTACCTGGGTGTAGGTTTTCAGATTCGCCGTGGGATAAGATTCAGATCAGACACCATTGCACGTCTACCATCTGGGCACTCTTGCCTTCGCTGGACTTTGTTTAGGCCGGACTTCACCTCTCTTCCAGTCTCCTGCATCGTCTGTGCCTCTGCATCATATAGGAACCTTCCTAGACCTGTGAAGAATCAAGGACAACCAAAGTAATCTCTTGGAGTAAAGGGGTCAATCCCCTGCATTCGCAGACACCGCAACTAAGTCGACCGGTCTGCAGATCTAGAGCTCCCTAAACTCCGTGGGTTCTACAATCCAGGTAGTGGTTTTCCACAGCTCCTTAGGCCTTCTCTACCCTCTCACCAGGTTTCAAGCCAGTAGTCCTCGTGGGGGTTACAATAACCGAACCCCTGAGCACCGCATCCCCTTTGTAGTTGCAAAGGCTTGTTTTTGTCTTTGCAAGAAGATCTTCGGGCACCAAGGAACCCCAACCTCGAGCACCTCCAGTGACCCGAATCTTTGGCCACACCGCATCGGGTGAATCGTGGCCTGCTTCTTTTGGTGAGCTGCTTGAGGTCCTCTCGCGACTCCAGTGCCTTGAGCCTGTGGGTCTACTTGAGGGTCACACTTGTTTATTTGGGCTCCCCAGATTGTTCAGGGCCTGCCCTGGCTCCCCTGCTTGTGGTGAGTCCCTGGACCTTGCTGGTCCCAACTTTGCACCTTCTTGACTTCCTGCATGGGTTGCATTTGCCAAGGCTTGTTGGTGTGCCTACTATTTTGTGAGACAGCTCATTTCCGGGTCCTGGTCTTCCTCAGCATTGCCTGGTTCACACAGCTGCAGAGTCAATGTCATCTATATTTTCCCGACATCAGATGGCATTCGCCTTCCAAGTCTCCTGGTCATCCTTGAGTGAGATAGACTCGGTCCCCTCTGATTTCAGGTACTCCTCTTCAAGAATCCACATTTGTATTCCTCCAGACACTTTCTCTTTTTCCAGCATTGGCACTTTCCTGAAGTACTCCATTGGGTTTGACAGCGTTTTCCGATGCCTATTCACACCTATGCATCGGCTTCCCTGGGATAGGTAACGTGGGTACCATGGTATCCACGGGTGGGTTGGCTCTCCAACCTTCTGTCTTCCATGGGGTGTCTTCAGGGTCCATTGGAAAGGGTCCCTAATCTTTAAAAATCCATGTTCACACACTGCACGTGCTCTCTATGGGGTCCCTAGCTACTTGCCTTGGGTGGATCTATGGATCCTCAGCAATTCTACTTCCTCTCAACATCGTCCTGAATTGAGTTGTGGTTCTTATACCACTTTCTTAGTATATGATTCCCCCTTGGCCTACTGTGTTTTAGTGCTATTTACTGTTATTTCTTTGCTAAAGTATTGTGTGCTTTGTGTCTATCTCTGTGTGGGAGATACTGTAACATACTAGATCGTGTTATATAGTAAATGCATATTTTGTGTGGTTCTTTTTCATTTAATCTATACTATAAGATTGCATTCTGATAAAATAAGCTGTTTTACATCCCTTCAAGACTAAGCCTGAATGCTGCTCTCCACAGCTACAACTTGGATAGCTTTCTAGGTTTTTCCGAGACAACCTAAATCACCATAAGGGTTGTCCGGACTAGTGTAAGTTGCCCCCTTACATTAGTGGACATCATATACCAGGCCTGTTCCTCACACTGACTATCTGCACTAGCAGAAGGACGTCATCTGTGATCCAGCGCTCGGCACTGTCTCTCCAGATCGCCACTCGGCTGATGGCGGTAAGACACAGGATGGAGTAGGGCTCAGTGACAGGATCAACCCCCCATCTTTCTTTACCGGCTCGATGATTGATGATTCATATGGTGGCAGAAAGTGAGGGAGGATGTTGAATTGTGATTTGGTAACTTGCTTGTGATGATTTGCAATGTTTGGGGCCTGAATGATGGGTGATAATTTCTGCCCTGGAGGTGATTGGTCACACTTAGCCATATTTACTTGCAGGGTCTTCTCCTACTTATGGTTCTTTAGAGACCAGAACAGTCTCTTTAATTACCAAACAAAAACCTATGCAAAATACTGCAATTCTGTTTCTCTACTTGTTCTTCAATAGCAGTGCACTGCACCCCTATCTTGCTCGGGTCATGACTGATCTGGGACAAAGTTACTCAAAATCAGGAGAAGGATGGAATAACTCAGGGCTGGAGCCATGTGACCACCTCATCAACATCTAGAACCAAGAAGTTATCAACTTCAAAGGGAAACCATTAGTCTGAGGCCTAGTACTCAGCTATGTGGAGTGGAGAGAGGTGCGTTGATTTGTGAAATGCTGCTGTGTGTTAGTGTTGCACTGGTGGCAAAAGTTAAACTCTGAGTTCCCTCTTGTTTTATTTGTCTGCCTCTGAGTCTTCTTTCTTACCTTCCTCCTGTCCTTCTCCTTGACTCTAAAATACAGATTCTGTTTTACATTTCACAGGCCTTCTAGTATCCTGCATGAACAAAAGGTGAAAGTTTAGCTCAACACTCCTACTTAGGTACCGGACCAGTCCAAATAGGCACCCAAGAGTGAAGGATATTCCAAAGAGAATGCAGGTGCACCAACTCATTTTCCAATAGAGTATAATTTTTCTTTTAACAATCATATTTGGAAAAAAGGGTGCGTGGGTTTACTTGCAACTTAGAAAACAGAACATTTAGAACCTGATAACTTGGGTTTCGGGGATACAAGAACTGTTTGCGATGTATTTAACTGTACTGTGTCATACTGATTCCTTTGTTTCCTTCCACATCAGATTGATGACGATTGCCCAGATAAATGTTGTCCTTGAGTAGTGTTTGTCTTTGTCAAAACTTTCCAAAATCCCCTTTCCCGTCCATTTATCCAACCCCTATCCCTCTTCCTCCGGGCAGTGGGATTAATTGAGGTGTGGCTTAATTTACAACATGAATGGATCACATACTTGAGGGGGCAGATGTGGTAAAAGCAACAGAAACTTTGCTGTGTAGTTCCTACTAATCCATAGGATCTGCACATTTGTTGGATAATAGAAACTTTGGGTAGGATGTGTTGGCTTTGGAATCAGCTAGATCACATTGCAACCATAACCTCCCTAACCGTACCATGGAACAGATTGTTTCTGGCAACCGCTGAGCATGACAACCCTGACCCCTCGGGACCATGGAAAAGGAACAGAACCTTTTGCTCAGTACTTATGCTTACTTGTGCTGAGAGAAATAAACAGAGAATACACAGAGGGACTTTTGCAATATATTTATTGAACCAACTTTATTTTTGTAAAGAATATATGTGCTGCGATAATCAGTAGACAGAAGCAGATGAAAGTCATTACAAGCACCAAAATCAACCAAAACTCTACCATGGTGCTAAAACAGTATGTATATGTAGGCATATAAAAAAGGCACTAATCAGGCGTACTCCTACTATGCAAACCCTACTCTGCGTGTACCTAGAGTGTGTGTAGGAGTGAAGCCAAGAAATCCCCCAAGGGACTCTCCAACCCATTTATCTGGCAGGAGAGACTGTAGGAGCCCATCTTGCTCACAAACTGAGCACCCCCTCATGGAGATGTCAGAACGCTGCATGGTGAGGTCTCAGTTTGCAGGGACCCTCTGTGTCAGCCGAAGTGCCTCCTCTGCTAATCTTATGGAATGTTCTTTATTTATAATAGAAAGCAGCCTTGCGATGTGCGCATAGATTAGCAATGTTAGGGATATGTGGATAGCCCTGTCGCCCCTTGGATGAAGATAGAAACGACATTTGTACATAGTGCGTAGAAGGGCCTTGTACATGATGTTTGAGGCATCGAGATAATGTTGTGTGAAGCTAAATGTGTAAACAATGTAGTTTCTGAGAAACTACTCCAACATTGTCATCCATGCAAATAGGTGCAAAAGGTCATGGCAGAAATGTTATTGTGAAAAATAGGCCAATGTAACAAATGAGCACCTTTGCCTCATGGGCCTAGCCCGTGCACATAACACCTGATTGCAGTATCCTCTAAGCAGTAGCCCACACTGGCCCCATCTACCCACCTGCGCATAAAAGTGATCCATATTTTAGATATAGAAAAAAAAATCAGTGGATCGGATCATCATTCAGGCCTTTGGTTGCGTAACCATAAACGCCTAACCTAAGCTTGTCAACTCCAGACTTTGAGTCCATTTTTTATGAGTCAATGATTTTGTAACTGCTAGTAGCTCCCCATTGCTCAAGCTATTACTATTGCCATTATTTGTTATTTTATAATTATCTGGAATTCTTGTGTCATCGTGTAATAGTCTGGTCTCAATGCATTGTAAAGCTTTGATATCATATAACCCACTAACTCAGTGTTTTTTTTTCGATTTAGTTGCCTGCGATGGATAATGTTTCCAGCTAATCCTACAGTTGGAGCTCACCTGGGCGGAAGTGGGGCCTTGTTTGTGAAGTTGTGATGCCTTTCATGTTGTTGCTTCATCTATATTCTGGGAAGATAATTATGGAGTGAAATGAACTCGTTAAATTACCAAGTAATTAACTAACTGCTACTGCAAGTAATCATTTATCTTGGTTGTTGTAGACAATAAAGGTCATGGCAGCATCCTTCCTAATGGTCAAGATAGTAAAAGAGGTATAACTCAATAACTAAGTAGTATAGTACACTCTTACAAAAACATAAATAGACTGTGTAAAAACTAAAGGCAGCAGTGCAAAGCAAAAGTAAAAGAAACTGCTTCAGGCATACACTTCGATGAAATATAATGTTTTCCCCATATTTTGTTTACAAACAAACCCACTCTCTCCACCCACAGCAGGCCCATCCCTCTTTTCCAACAAACGGACCCAAACATCAAAGTCCAAAAACCTGAAATGTCCAACGAATATAAAACACCTGATCCCAACTCCCTTCCCACCCAAAAGTCACTCCCATTAAAATAAAAACATATATAAAAAGACTAGAAGAGCGCATTGTCCATTTGCATCCAGAGCCCCATCCTTCTGAGTCGGGTCTCCATATGCCAACCATCCACAGCAGGGTGCTCCATAGTATTGGCCTGTCAGAGCCTGAGGAGTGGCAGCAGTTGTGATCAGCTGGCGGGGGCACCAGCAATGGGATGTGCTGGAGGCTGGAGGCTGATGGGGACCGGTTCCGTAGGGGCCCGGCTAAGACTGAGATGCAGCTATTTCTGCTTTGTCTTCCTCCAAGACCCAGCAGCCGCTAGTATTCCTGCTTTGTACAGTCCAGCCTCTGGTTCGGCGAACAGGATGGTATTTCCTGCCCGGAGATTGCTATGGGTGGACCAGCATGAGTAGCTAAATTGAGAAAAACAAAAAATACAATTTGTAAATATTGCTCTGCACAAACCAATATTTTAAATTAGTTAGTGGCACAGTAGTAGCACATTGCTGATACCCTAGCGTCATTAGAATTTGATTTAATTATGATTAAGAGGGTCACAAGGCCAATTTTATGTTTCAGCCACACATGTCTCACATAAAAAGCACTGGCTATGTGTCAAAAATGTATTATGCAAAACAAGAATAAAACTGGATAACAAAATCTGTAATTCTTTTTTTCTTGACCCTTTCAGTGGAAAAATAAATTGTCTCTCATTAATGAGTAAGGAGTTATGCACTGTGGAGTACAAGTTGTGTGTTGTACTAAATAAACAGAGCCATGCTCATTGCTAGTCAGTGTATCAGATATTTTACTTCGGTCTGCAGAAGGGGTACTTGTAGTTGACAATCATCTATTTTGATTCCAACGGCCCTACTCTTCTCCAAACGCCTTTCTCTTTCTACCCTGACTCCAAAGGGGCAGATGAATAATAAATAAGAAACTTCATCACACAGCTCGCGTATAAAAAACAGTTATTATCCAGTCTCTTGTAAGTAGACATTGGGGGAAATGATGCACTGCACTACTGGGAAAAAGACATGGTAAATAGATTGTATTTGGCACGTTCATCCCAGCATATCCCATACACCAAATTTTACATACTATAATGCACTTACTCACTGGCCTGCTCCACCACATATAATTTCCAACAAATGAATTTGCTGGGCAGTAAGGAAAGGAAACGCGACTTACTCTACTGCAGGGTAGGGTAGAGTGATTAGGCGGGTAGGGTAGAGCTTTTAATATAGAATAGATGGGTCACTACACTAATCATCAATTCATCGGTTTTTGGCTTATTCAGTCACTGTACTGGGTCGATGGAAGTCAGAAGGGATAAAATTCATCTGTTATGGGAAACTATGAAAAATATTTTGGAATCACTTCACAAAAAGCAAAATGTGGCACATGCCAAGAACAGAGTTTTCATTTTTTTGGAAGGTTGGGACAGACGAACTTAGGAAAAAATAAAGGAGTGAAGTACTAAGAGGTGACTGAGTGGGTGAAGGGAAACACACCTTGTGTGTTTGATTTGCAATGCATAGAAAACTTTGTAAATGCTGCATTAACTGAAGCAGATGCACATTGCACAGGCAACACTGCAGGCCTGAGACGAACCATACTGCACTTTGGTTATAGGTGGCAAAATGCTTTATGCCTGGAGGGGTGGTTGATGAATGATGGGTGAGATACCTCTGCCTCGCTTAACATATACAGGGGCATATTAGCAAGGGCATTATTGCCGCTTTAGCTGCACTTTTTGCCGAAAAAGCAGTGATTTTTTTATCGCTCAATTACCAAGCTGTCGCTAACAGCAGTTAGCGACAGCTTCCAGGCGTTACCGACCGGTTTGGGGCCCGCTTTGCATGTCAGCGATATTTAGCGCTAATTACATGCAAAGTGGGCGCACCCAAACTGGTACGGACTGAAAGCAGCCGCTAACACAGCTATCACCTATTAGCAATACCTGTGACGCAATAAAATAATGCGCGCTAACCGCGATTAGCGCTAGGATTTTACACCTGGTAAAAACCTGACTAAGCCATATTAGTCAATGGTGGTTAGATTCTACGACTAAGTCCCCACCTGCCTATTAGCGAGATTTTCCTTAGCGATAGGATTTTTATCGCTGGAAATCTCATGTTATAGATGGGATTTGCCGCTATCGCTGGATTTTTTTGCGCTGTGGAGATAAACGTTGGTAATACTGCGTTATCTCCGTGATAAAATCCAGCGATAGGAGGCAATAAAAAAATCACGCTAAGCGTGGTTTGCAATAATGATCGCTAGTTGTTGCTAATATGCCCCACAGTGAGTCAAGGGAGTAGAACAAAATGTTAAAAATATCCCCCACTTTGAACCATAGCATCGATAACCCAACATAAACAAAGTAAACGAAGTAGGGGAGCAGCATGCCACTCTCCATGAGAAGAGCTGCCTTGCTTATTCCTCCAAGCAATCCAAATATTCATTCATCCTTTCATTCTAATTCACAGATTGCCACCATGATTAAGCTTTATGTTCTCTCATCCAATCTTTCACAAAATGTGCAATCCATCCTTTCAAAATCCACCCTTTCTTCCAACCATCCTTTCACCCATCTACCACTTTACCCACCCACTCACACTTTCACCCACCCACCCTTTTGTAGAAGTGAGATTCCTATCAGTCTCACTGGTGCAGGTACACCCTTTATCTACGGGTTCACAAAATGAGGATCGACACTGGAGTGGAAAAAAACACAGGTTTATTACATCTCATGAGAGAGTCCGTCATACATACACGACAAGTGTTTAAGAGGGAACTGACTAGCATGGTTTCAAACCTAGTATTTATATATTTTTGGTCCAGTAAGACAAGCACTGAAACCCATTTGTCATTGTTGCATAACGCTTACACAACCCCTTACACAACCCTTTTGTATAATGCTTACATGCTTAACTGTTGAATCCTGATAAACCCCTACCCATGTCATCTTTGTAGATAGGCAAGGGAGGTTACAGGCGTTAGTGGAATAACAGATTAGACATCTGTGCACTTTGGCCCTTCGGCAGGGCAGGACCCCTACTGTGGTACGCAAGTATTATCAGTACAACCAGATTTCCAGTGAACATGTAACTTCTGACTTTATGAAAGTCCCAGCAGAAACACAAAAATTGAGGCTGGTAGACAAAATGGAAGATGAGTAGAGCTAACTTAACAGAATACATTTTTTACCGTTCAACAGTCCCTCCTTTTAGACTCAACTAAACACCTTTTGTCTAATTAAATAATAAATAATATATATTCCAGACACATAAAACGTCATGAGTACAGAAAGCATAAAAGAGAATATATTAACATTCTTAGTGATATATTCACCATGACCACCATATTCCACCACTTCTGAATCTGATCATTGTGCCTGTGGGTTACCATCATTGTCTGGATTACATGCTATATTTAGCTCTTTATTAAAACCTCCTGTATCAAAGGTAAAAATCTTACTAACTGGTGCTGCCCATAAAACTCCAAACCAAGCTGTGCAAGAGGGATGTATGTTTAAACAACTACCGCCAAAACCACGAATACCTTAACACGAAGGCTAAACAACGACCAATGCTAAATCACCATTGCCCACATGCATCAAACTAAATTGCATTCGCAAACGGTGCGAATCGCAAAAATCGTCCGTTTGCGAATGCAATTCCTGTTTTTGAGGTGCATCATTCAAAATTGTATTTTTCTCAATCTGCGAATTCGCAAT
Source organism: Lissotriton vulgaris (assembly GCF_964263255.1). NCBI lineage: Eukaryota > Metazoa > Chordata > Amphibia > Caudata > Salamandridae > Lissotriton > Lissotriton vulgaris. The sequence goes on from NC_141689.1 coordinate 661,700,965, forward strand.
TGGTTTTGCGATTCCTTAAAAACTCGCAATTCTAAGGAATCGCAAAAAAATCGCAAAAAAGTGTATGCATCAAAAATCGCAAATTGCGATTTTTCAAGGAATCGCATTTAGGAATCTCTAATTTTAGAAGTACTGGGAGTAGGTGGTAATTTTTTTTATTTTAAGGGAAACATGTGTAATCAATTATTTGGGTACTTAAGGGGTTGTTCATTTGCAGTACACCTCTTTGAGGATGGCAGCAGTCATTTTTCTTGCACGTCGCTGGAGGTTGAGAGCAGCAGGAAGGAGAAGGAGGATGCTTAGTGAAAGGATATTTAGATTGCGCATTACTTTGTTTGGTCAGACACAGGCAGAAATATATGACAAGTATAGGTTGAATGCTGACTCCATAATAGATCTTATTGCTGAATTAGACCCAATATTACGCAGAGAAACACGTAGGACCCTAGCCATACCCACCCATGTGCAGGTCTTATGTTGTCTACACCTGTTAGCCTCAGGTTCCTTCCAGGGAGTAATAGCAATTGCTGGGGGGGTTTCACAGAGTGCACTTTCAAGATTTTTCCAAGATTTCCTTAATGCAATGCTGACAAGGATACAGCATCACATTCATTTCCCTAGAAATCAACAAGAGTTGTTGGAAACCAAGTTGGACTTCTACAACATGGCTAATTTCCCTCATGTGATAGGTTGCATAGATGGAACCCATATTCCCATTTGTCCACCATCTACCAATGAGTATATTTTTCGCAACAGAAAAAACTACCACTCTTTAAACATCCAAGTAATTTGCAATTCAAAAACAATAATCACAGACCTAGTTGCAAGTTTCCCTGGGAGTGCCCATGACTCCTATATATTCAAACATAGTGCCATTCATGGGCGACTGTTGTCTGGGAAATTTGGAGATGGATATTTGCTTGGTAAGTCATGCTTTATTGCACAAATTACATTCCTTTCACATTCTGTTACATGATAACTTAACTGCCATTCCAATATTTTAAAACTTCATAAGAAACAGTGCATATGGTGTGAGATCATATATACTGACACCATACCTCAATCCATCAACCCGTAAGCAGCAGAACTACAACCATGCCCATATTTCAACTAGAAATGTAGTGGAGCAGACCTTTGGGGTCATGAAGTCTAGGTTCAGGATACTGCACAAAACCGGTGGAGCATTGCAATATGGTCCTGATGTATGCTGCAAAATTGTAGCGACATGTGCCATCCTGCACAACATTGCCACACGGAGAGGCTTGGAACTGGATGTAGATGACATTCTACCAAACAATGACAACCAGCCACAACAACCACATGCAAGATTGCGCGGACCTGATGCTGCTGAAGGAAGGCGAAGACGAGCAGAAATCACAGAGCATTATTTTTAAAAACAGGTAAGAAGCCAGGTAATGTTCATGAATGCAGATTGATTTTAATTCAAAATGAAAATAGCAATAATGACAAAACAAGGAAACATGAAAGCAAAAGAAGTTAAAAAGAAAACAACATGTAGCTTTAAAATTTCAGCTGTTTCAGGCCAGTATTGGCAAGTTTTCAATCATTCATTAGTTTTTAAATTTATTTTCGCCCTCTCACACCTAAAGCTTTGCTTTTAGTATTCCTCAAAGCTGCAGATGTGTTGCCCTGCAGTGTGACATGTCTTGTACTGCGTCGTCCAACCACTGTTTCAGTTTTAGATGCAGTACTTGCTTCTGCACCTTCATTTGCATTGCCCCCATGTGTTGATGGAAGCACAGTCATGTCTTCCTGCATTACCTCCTTTGAATTGGTTTTGGAAAGCATTCTTTCAGACAGGGCCTTGCAACATTTCCTTAAGTCCTTTTGCATACACAGTGTAGTAGTAATAACTTTGACATTGGTATTGCATAAGCGATGGATTGCTCTGGTGTAAGTGTGTATGCTAGAGAAGATTCTCAGGTGCCTATTGGCATTAGCAATGTTCTGTGACTCCATTGCATCACACATTCTTTCCATGGCTGTTGCCATGCGCTCAAGTTTTGTACTAGTGGCCACATGTGCATTTTCCAACACAAAAGTCATTCTGACAAGGCTGTCACTCATGGTGCTAATGTTGCTTTTGATGTGGTTCAGTTGGCCCTTCATGACCCTGATGTCTTTGCCTTGCAGCCTTTGAACTTTGAGGAGCTTTTTCTCCACCACACTGGCCTGGCTCTCATCTTGTGAGGACATTGCCTGGCGAGCAGGACGTGATCTTCTCCTGTAAAATTGTTGGAGTCTACTGCGTTGATTTACAGTTTTATTTACATTACTTCCAACTGCTTGTTGCAAATTTTCATTTGTATTTATCTGTTCATCACTATCAGACTCTTGCAGTTGCTGAACCCTTTTATTTTTTTTATTTTTGCCTACTGTTGGTGATGAAATATTTTGAGTATGGACTTGCATTTCCTCTATGCCTGTATTGACATTGTTGTCCAAATCCATGCTTTCCCTCTCTTTCTGAAAATCTACAAATTGAAAATATATGTATAGTTAACATAATTCTATGTGAATTCCCTTCTAACTCCAATAAATTACATTTTGAAATGAAAAGAAACATGTTCTTTATGTTGAAATTCGTGTATTCTCATATGCTCTGACTTCTTAAGTAATTTTGAAACATTTAATTTAAAAAAATGGAAATTAAAAAATTCATGGAAACTACAACTCCCACAATGCAATGCTGCAATGCAAACTCCCATTAATTCCTATGACTCTTTTTGTGTGTGTTTCAGAGTACATGCTGGGGATTAATTATATCATTTGAGAATGAATCTAAAGGCAACTGTCTGTGACATATTTTAAGTAATGACATTTTAAATTACACACTTACCTTGTGAAGTCCCAGGCTGCTCAGAGGTATCTATGTTGGTCACTCCTACCACTGCTTTAGTGAGCAGGGTCCCCTCAACCATCTCCTCCAGTGGGGTGTTTGGTTTATCCTTTGGGGGTCCACCACCTGTCTTGTTAGCATGTTTAATCCTGGTTGCAATTTTATCCTTAGCACGGCTGCGCAAGTCATACCACCGTTTTTGTAAATTTGTGATATCTCTGTGGGCAACCCCCACAGCATTCACTTTTGATTGAATGGCCAGCCACAGTTTTCTCTTCACTCCTTCTGGGACCTTCAAGGAATCCTTGTCAAAAAGCTGGTCATGCCTCAGAGTGACCTCTTCAATTAATATTTCAAGTTCGTGGTCACTAAACTTTAATTTTCGTTTTCTTGCATGCAGGTCTTCCACAGCACTTTCTGCAGCCATTTCTCCTTCAAGGGCACACCAAACACACTCCTCCTGTAGCTGAAAGCCGAGCTCCAACTGCCAACAGCTGTTTAAAGTGAACTTCAGCTGTGTCTAATCAGTGTACTGACTTCCTGGGTGTGTCCTCATTGGTATGCATGAAATTGCGAATTCGCAATTTGCGATTTCGCAATTTACGAAATCGCAATGAAAAAATCGCAATTTTCTTGCGATTCGGTAAAAAATGCGAATTTTACCGAATCGCAATAAAATTGCGAAAAAAATGATGCATACCATTATGCGAATCCTAATTTGCGATTCGCTAATTTTCGCAAATTAGGAAACGCAAAAAAAAACTTTGATGCATGTGGCCACAATTTTTTTACGAGTTCCTAAACCACAAATTAATCCACCTCATGACTGTCCAATAGATGACACTATTGTAATAACAATACTTCTATGTGTGATGCTAAGAGTTCTTTTTCTTTTTCACTTTTCTCAGAACTGTGTTTAAATGTTTAGACAGATATAGGAATAATGCCCTAATGATGTGATGTGTTCTGTTAAACACATGTTTTCATAATATATGATACAATCACTTTAAAAATGAAAAAAAAAGATTTGAAACATTAAAATCAAAAGTTATGAGGGTTGTTTTGAAGATAATAACGTTTTATTAATGGAATATTTATGGAAATGTTACTTTGTAGTGTGTGCTCCAGAATTCAGTTCAAATTGCTTTATTACTCATGTTATGGCACTGACCAGGGATGTAGGGAAATATAAACTAGGTCTATCAAGCAGCTTCTGCCAAAAGCATTCGTTTAATGCCTTGGTTTGCTGAAGAGCCTGGGATGAAATCTTCTCTCAAACAAACAAAAATAAACTGACGCACGTCCATCTTTTGGCCCCCCCTCAGACCATTCATCACTGATTAAGTGCATTTTACGAACTGCGCCTTCCTCCTGTAAACACAGAAAATGGACTTTGCCTCAATACATATGACTGACATCTTAAGACAGTGTAAATACAATTCCTTCACAGCCTATTCCTCGATGTCTGTGACCAAGCATATGCTCTCCATAACCCCAAAGCCCAAAGTTCATGGGATGATTTATGTACAATGCCTCTGCAGATACATGCCACGCGTTACCATGCTGGCAGGATGAAGGGGCGAAGGTCGTGTGGGAGAAGGAGCGGAGGGGAGAGACTCGTGGTTTAAGAAAATCGTGGTAAGAAAAGTCGTGCTTAAGGAAAGTCTTGCTTTAAGAAAGTCGTGGTTCAGGATTCGTTGTTCAGGTAAGTATTGATAAAAACGTTGTTGTTAAGGATGTTTCCCATGCAAGAGTTATTGTGGGAGAAGGGGAGTGGTATTCCTGGTGTGCAGGCAACAATCCACAAACCCAGCAATCAAAATTATTAGCAATACTATGCGTATAATGCAACATTTAAATGTTCAGGTGTAGGTGTTGGGCATACAAGTGTATGCATAGGAAATTTCACATGTAGGAACCAAGCTATTACACAAATACTCATAGCACTAGAAAAACCTGCTGCCAAGTAAATTAATTTCCATTAATGTTTAGTCTCTCTCGACGTAGAGTGTTGAATATTTGGGCGTTCTTCCTCCATGTTTGGCATCTGAAAATCAACAATGTCTTTAACTGTATTGTCTCTTAAAAACGCTGCACAAAAAAAAATATTTTTCAAAAATGTCTATAGTTTATTTCCAATGTATATATCAATCAATTGGGAATTTCAGAAAGAAAGGAAACATTTGAAACAATCAAACAGCATTTTCACCTCAATCAAAGTCCAAGCTAAAAAAACAAAAATCGTTAAAGACTTGCAGTTCAATAAAACCATAGTAATGTAAAAGAAAGTCAATATAGCAAGTATTCAAGAAAGATCGTCCACAAGTTCATCCCCTACAGCCTGAATAATCATTAAATAGATTGCTTTTTTTTCAAGAAATATTTCTGGGCCCACTGGTGGAAAGTTCCGATTCTATTTCCAACCCTGGACAGAGCAAAGTAATGTACACACGGATAGTATTAGCAGTTTTCTGCACCACAAATCTTCTTATTTCCATTCAAAAATTATTTTCTCTTCAGCTCTTGACAATTCTCAGTTATTTATTTTAGCATTTTTTGACACTTTGATATAAGCTTGCCATCAGGGTGGCTCACACAGTTCAAACTTTGCATTACACAGTTTATTCAATGTGGCATTCTGTATTTTTTGTCATGCATTTTGACCACTCAGGTGCTGAGAAACTCTGACAGAGCACTATCAATCCTTTGCACATTTTCAATCCAAGCTTTTCACTTTTATTTTCACTTTGCCGCAAAAACCTATTCGATGTCAGTTGCGGTGTGTGTGTGCCTCGTAGATTTGCTTTATTTGCCCTTGTTTTTGAAAATTGTTATTCACACTGCTTTTAAAGTTGCATAGAGTCCGATTTGGGACTGTGGGGAACAAGCCTACCTGTGACCTCATTTCCGCCTGCTCCTCGGCCCCGGTCCGACGCGGTTTGTGCCGTTTGATCAGAGGGCCCCCCTGGAGTCAGAAGCGCGGTTAGCGCTCTAGCATCCTGGCGCTTCATGCTATTTAGGGCAAGGCTAGGCGTACGCGCAGCAGGCGCGCCGGTGGCGCACTGAAGGCGTGCCAAAGGCAAGCCCGTCTGTGCCCGTCCGCGCCTGTTTCGGGCCGAGGGCCAGAACCCCTGCCCCTTTTACCTCAGGGTTTATTTCCTACTCTCGCGAGGAGCTATGGGGATGGAAACCCGGAGCCCGAACACCCGTGCTTTTCCAGAATTGATCCTTTGTTAAACCTAGTAAGTGTCCTCATTGTGATCTCAGTTTCATTTTCTCGCAGTCAAAGTCTATGAAATTAAAAACACAGCAAAAGCCTAGTAAACATGGTATTGAACACCCGCTCCTTAGTCAAACACAACTTGGAGATGGCCGAGCTGATTGAAAGTCTTAAACTAGATTTAGGTTCTGTTACAGAAACGTGGGCCAAATAATCTTCTGACCCGGACCTAATAGCAGCTCTTCCCCAAAATTTTCAAATTACTCGAGCTGATAGGACACATAAACGTGGAGGGGGACTAGCTATCATCGCAAAAAACGATATTTCAGTAAAAGTTTCCTCTCTGGGTACTTCATTGGACTGTGAACTGCTTGAGTTTTAGGTTCTGTTGAACCACAATGATTCTCTCAATGGCCTCTTAATCTATTGTCCTCCCAAAGCTCAGCGCCCACTGCTCGACATTCTCACCCCTATTTTAGAATCCAGCATAAATTATGCTAGCTATACTATCTTGGGGGATTTTAATCACCATCTTGAGAGCCTCCTATGTACTAGCAGTAGGGACCTTGTAGAGGCACTGGCCAGGCTAAGCTTGGAACAACTGGTTAAAGAATGTACCCACGATGTAGGACACATCCTGGATGGCATTTTTACGTCTCATCCTTTGATTAGTATTGACAAAGTCCTTCGGATGGTATGGTCTGATCATAAAGCAAATATATTTTCAATTAAAGCCTCTGCTCAAGTACATAGCGAATCTGCGTCATCACTATCCTTTTCTTATCGAAACTGGGACAAAATGGATCAGGACCTTTTCCACTCTGCCCTGCCAAAGAATGTACCTAATCCGGGACCAGACATGAACCTAGCGGTTAACAATCTTAGCGATTGGATTACTCAGGCGGCCAACAAAGCCGCACCTCTTCTCACTTCTTCAACAAAAAAGGAAAATACCATCGGAACCTTGGTTCTTAGAGGCTTTAAGGCGTCACAAGCAATTGTGCTGAAGGACAGAAAACAATGGAGATCAAGCTATAGTACAGAACTAAAATAGAAATATGCACAGTCCCTGTCTTCATATAAAAAATTGATCAAGGAGGGAAAAAGGTAGATACTATTCGAACAAGATCGCAGTAGCCAACAACTCGTGTAAAGAACTCTTTAAGACGGTCAAAAAATTAGCAAAAACCCCAGAGAAAGGGATTCCGAGTGATAATGCTGATTTCTACAATACTTTAGGTCAGGTATTTGTTGATAAAGTGCAAGCAATCTATGACACTTTCAGCAACATTCCTACCGAGCCCAATACCAAAGCCTCCCCCATAACAGAAACTCAGAATTTCTCCTTTACCCCACCCAGCAGGGACCAAATCTGGCAAGCCATTAAAGAAATCAAATCACAAGCTCCCTCTGAGCTCAGCACTCATCTGATGGATATATTTGAGGGAATCATACAGCGCGGAAAGTTTCCTATGGCATGGAAAGGAGCATTGGTGCTTCCTTTTTAAAAAAACCCACCTGAGCACTGACGATGCCAATAACTATCGCCCAATCTCTAGAATTCGGTTCTGTGCAAAGGTCCTGGAGAAAATACTTAATACTCAACTTTCCACCTTCATCTCCTCAAATAGTCTGCTGGACCATTCCCAGAACTGATTCAGAGAAGGGCATGGGACGGAATCGGCCCTGGTGACGGCTAGCGAGGAGCTCAGGCAGTCTTTGGATGGAGGCAGGAAGGCCTCTTTGATATTGTTAGATCTATCAGCGGCCTTCGACACGGTCAATCACAACATCCTTATCTCTAGACTGTCTGAGCTGGGCGTGCAAAGCTTGTCACTGGAGCTACTTCTATCTTATCTGACTGAAAGATCGTTCAGAGTAGAAGTAGGAGGTACCAGGTCACAAGTTTTTAATTTACGTTGCGGAGTGCCTCAGGGATCATCTTTGAGCCCTACGCTCTTCAATGTATATGTGGCTCCTCTAGCAGCCAATCAGAAAGTATAGTTTCTCTGTAATCAGCTATGCCGATGACACACAAATTGTGGTGTCAATTACCGACAATGAAAGCGAGGTGGCAGATCGTTTTAACACGTGTATGTCAAAGGTATATAGCTGGATGCAAGCAAACTGTCTGAAACTGAACGGCAGCAAGACAGAGGTCCTACTTCTGGGAACTTACCCTCTGGGCTGGTCGCCGATATAGTGGCCCTCTGAGTTGGGTGAGTGTCCCCAAATTGTTTCCAAAGTCAGAAACCTTGGGGTGATTTTCGATGATCGGCTAACATTTAACAGTCAGATCAATGCCCTTTCAGCAAGGTTTTGGGCCACACTTAAGCTGATCAGAAAGATTCGAGCTTTCATTCCCCCAGAGTCATTGAAAACAGTGGTAATTGCCCTTGCAATATCCAAATTGGCTTATGGCAATGCGCTGTACCTTGGAATCCAAAAGCAATATCTAAGCAAGCTTCAACGTTTGCACAATGCGGCAACCAGATTAATTTTGAACATTCCCAGACATGAATCAGTGGCTCAGCAACTGGTGTCACTTCACTGGCTGCCTGTCAGAAAAAGAATAGCTTTTAAGGCATTATGCATTACATTTAACGCACTTCATGGCAGAGGTCCACTCTATCTGACCTCTAGAGTAAAATACTATGCTCCCACGAGAAATCGTAGATCTGTTAATCACAAGTTGCTGCAAGCACCTAGATTCAACAAGTTCAATATGGAGGCAGATGTTTCTTGGTAAGAGTGACCAAACTCTGGAACAGCCTGCCCATCTCGATAAAAAGCAGTTCGAACCTCACGATGTTCAGAAAATCTTTAAAAACCTGTTTTTCTCAAACAGACATTTAAACACACATGCATTTGTCTCTGACGTCGATTTCTTTAGTGTCAGCGCCAAGACACCTCCAGACATTTGTTGCGCTTTATACATTTTTAAATCAAATCAATCAGTTTCAGACGTTTCAGCTACGGGTGCAAATGATTTTTCATGGGACCACTGCAGACATTTTGGATACCCTGTCAGCTAGATTTTTTCTTCCTCCACTGGTAGGCCCACATCACTCATTTTTCCTTCAGCTGCTATACCTGACTCATTCACCTCTTTGACACCGCTTTCATATGAGTCAGTTTTCTCTTTTTGCTTTTCCAGTGCACTTTGCTTTAGTGCTGCTTCAAACTGTGTGTATTCCCTTACAGCTTGACTGACCCTCTTCTGTTGGCTTTTGCCCACTACTGGCATCTTTTCTTGAAGAGGAGCTGTTTTATCAGAGGGACACAGGACCATAGTGTGTGAGAGGCATACACCCAATTTGGAAGGCCACCACATTTAACAGCAGTCTTTGTCAGGATCATTTGGATCAGGCCTTTCCATTTCACATCTCTCAGATCACAGTTGTGGCACCAACCATTATGCAGATCTTGTGTAGCCACTGCAATCTGGTGAGAAACTGCACTCTCCACATTAGCCAGGCCTTCACAGCAATGGCTAGTCTTTTCATCAGTGATTTTCACAAGTGCATTTGCATGTACATATTCAAGCCACTTCAGTGATGCTGAAAGACAGTCTTTTGCAAAGTACAACTCAGTGCTGTCTTTTTGTTGCTTTATTGTGCTTGAAAGTTCAGGCAGATAGCTACAATCCAATCTTTGTCCAATCTGTGGCTCATTACGATCCTATTTCAGAGAAACCTGCAATCTATACCTGGACATCACTTTTTGCATTAACACATTTGCTACTATACAGTTGTTCTTTTTTCCATATTCTGTTCTGATACAACCTTGTTGTTCTGCTTCTAAAACATTCCTAATAGCTCGTTTAGTTCTTTAAGTCATTCACATCAGCTTTAAATAAATGGTATCCTTTTCATATTCACCTGTGAAAATTCCATTGAATGTATAAGCTAACAGGACACAATATTGTACAACTGAATTAGCATTTGTCTCTCCATTGACAATAATGACTTCCATTTGTGCAGTTATACTGCATGTTATGGTAAGGGCAATCAATTTCAAATTTGGGGCTACTACTGAAAGCCATGAAGCTTTGACAACATAATATATAGGGAGCACAGCGTGTGCTGCTCGAAATCTGTCATTGTTACCTTTCAAACCTGGGCAATCTACAAAATGGACATTGTCAGGCTCAATCACATGTTCATCCTTAAAATATAACCTTGGCTTTACACATAGGTTCATGACACCTAGACATTCAAATTCAGTTTCATCACAAACAATTCCATTTGTTGGCTGTAAGCTCAATAGATTTGAATTCAGACATTTCTTAGTCACAGTATTATCCCAAAACAACTTTACAAAGGAAGGCATTATTTTCTTACTCTTTTGTGACTGACATTTACCATAGCTACTAAATTAAGGCCGCTGGGCATTTCTGTGATGTTGGGGTCAAGGGTCATTGGGAAATCCATCACAGACCGTTGAACACATTCATTTTTCTGAACAGGCACTGAGAGAGTACAGCCTCCCTCTCACTGCAAATTGGTGCAATTCCTTTTAAAATAAACTTGCACTCATAGTGCCGGGCACAATACTTTTTCTCTTTCAACTCTAGGAATGCTTTTGTGCAATTGTTGTCCAATGGAAGCGGATCAGTTACATCCTTGTGTGTCAGCCTCAGAAAAGGCGTAGCCACCAGGGAAAGGTTTGGTAACCACTCACTACAGCAGCCAACCATTTCCAAAAAACATCCTGACTTCTTTCTGAATTTGAGGTGGATTCATCTGGTGAATTATTTCCACTCTCTCTGGTGACACTTTTCTAGCTCCTTTTCTAATTATGTGTCCCAGACATTCATCTTCTTTTTGACAGTATTCCTGACTATTCTCATGCAATAACACTGTGACATGAACTTGACAAAAATCAATAACAGAAAGCCATTCTTCCGCACATGGAATGTGAAAAAATATATTGGCTGGATTCAGTACCATAGGTCAACCTAGAAAAGTTATACTTCTACTCTCCTGCATTATTCTGTTCTTTTAATTTAGTTTCTGTGAACCTGTGATCAGAAAGTTACATAAACTTTCAATCAATTCCATAAAAGTTCCTTTGCTCAGTTTATCTCCAATTATTAGTAACATTTCTGCAAATGATGGTGTTCTTGGACACATCATCTAGTTCTAATTTGAACATGACATGTTCTGCATGTTTTATTAATCTGCAATCTTTTTCTGTGAACTCCCTTACTTCTGTGTTTATTATTTCTTTCAAATCATAATGTAATTTTTCAATCGTCATTTCTGCTATAGCGGTCTCTTGTTGGGCCATTTTAAAATGTACATCCTCATCAGGAATCTGATAATTAACATCAGCAAACTACTTTCTGGTGCGCACTACACTTGACAATAGCCACTCGCTTTGGTAGTGTTAATGCAGTCTGCAAATTTTGAAATAACTCTCCATGCTGTCTCCACAATTGATGCAGTGTGGTAATACCATCAGCTGCAGTCGTGGTGCCATCGGGTAGCTTAAAACAAGATCCATCTACATACAATTCACCCTGAGCATCAGGCAGGGGAATGTCAGCCAGGTCCACTCAACCCTTTTTTTGTTCTTCAGAGGTAAAAATGCAGACATGTATACCACTAGGCTATTCAGAGGGCAATGGCAGGAAAGTAGCTGGATTCAAAGTCAGGCAGGGTTTAAGTGTAATGTGTGATGCAAACAAAGTGAGTTTGTACCCAGTAAGACGAGCACTCGTCAAATTTTGTGCCTTAGTTTGATTTAATAATACTTCAACTGAATGGGGAACAAAAACCGTCAATTTATGATCCAGTACAAGTCCTGCTGATTGTCTGATTGAAATGGCACTTGGTGCCACAGGCTTCAGGCAACCCGTGAGTGCCCTGGCCACATATACTTTTTGCATTTTAAAGTCTAACCCTTCTCTCATCACTTTTTACACTCTCTTTGTGTGCTTCTAATTGTAATTCTTTAATTTTCTGTACAATAGTCTGTTCTTCAAATTTCTCCCTATCCTTTTCTTCTTTAATCTGTTTTTGTTTTATTTGTTTTCTCAATAACCCTATGGCATCAAACATACTCTGCCTACTTTTTCTCTTAAAGAGCTGCTCTTCTACATATTGCAATTTATTTAAATCAAATGTACCATTTAAGTGGCCACTGTAAACTGGCATCTGCCTTCGTATATTTGTTCCACAATGTGCTAAACAGTATGGCAGAAATACCGTATTTATTGTACATTTCAAAATTCAGAGTGCCTTCTAGAGGCGCTGGCTGTCTTTCTTCTAAAATTCTATTCGTGTTGCAACAGCAACATATTGCAGGAAGTGTGCTCAAAACAGGCATGTTTACCAAATACTTCTTAACAGTAGCATTAACAGACTCTTATACCAAAATCAAAAGAAGAAAAAACATTCTCACATTACCTGTCAAAGACATTTGCAAAGGCCTTTTTACTAACACAAAACCCTAAAAGGTTGACCAATTCGATCCTACCTGATCGCAGTACTTCCACTCCCTCCTGCTGATCCTCTGATCAATAGATCATCTCCAAAATGCCAACTGAAGAGCCCAAGTTGAGGCACAGAGCCACCATAAGTCGACAAGTTGAAAATCACCTTGGCCGTGAGAGCAAGTCTCAGTCTGCGTGGCACCCCTTAGTGTTTCTGTCCTGTTGAAATGACCTCCTTCTGGTCCAGTGGTGTCCTTCACTGAGGTCCAGCGTTGGGCTGCAAATTGTAGAAGAGAGATTCCTATCAGTCTCACTGGTGCAGGGACACCCTTTGTCTAAGGGTTCACAAAATGAGGATCAACACTGGAGTGGAACAAAACACAGGTTTATTACATCTCATTAGAGAGTCCATCGGTCAGACACTATAAGTGTCTGAGAGGGAGCTGACTAGCATGGTTTAAAACCTAGTATTTACACAGTTTTGGTACAATAAGACAGGTACTGAAACCCATATGTCATTGTTACATAACACTTACACAACCCCTTTGTATAATGCTTACATGCTGAACTGTTGAATCCTGATAAACCCCTATCCATATCATCTTTGTAGTTAGGCAAGGGAGGTTACAGGCTTTGGTGGGTTAACAGAATAGACATCTGTGCACTTTGCCCTTCGGCTGGCAGGACTCCTTACTGTGACACGCAAGTATTATCAGTACAACCAGCTTTCCATTGAACATGTAACTTCTGACTTTATGAAAGTCCCCGCAGAAACACAAACATGGGGGCTGGTAGACAAAATAGAAGAGGAGTTGAGGCCAACTTAACAGAATACATTTTTTACCGTTCAACACTTTAACTCAAATACAATTTTCCTTTCTGTGAACCTTCAGTTTTTTCATTTTCCCTCAAACCATCAATGCTCATTATGTGAGCTTTTGCTGAGATACAGATAGAAAAGGGCATAATAACTCAACTACCGCTGCAGCAGGTAATGCTGGAGGGTTCACAGTCACGAGTCTATGACAACCAGGTTCTAGGTAGTGAGTATATTAGTAATTGTCAATAAGCAATCACTTATGTGACTTGCCAGTTCTCATCCCTGCCTCTGCTTCTCCCCCTCCAACAGCTTCTCCTCCTGTAGTGGCACTACTTGAACTGGCATCCATGGTGATCTGTGTGGCTAGAGTAAAACATTATATATATTTTTGATGCCAGATATGCCGCCCCTTAATTTTTTCAATCAAACAAATACAATGGCAATACATCACTACTGTCGGTTAGCACTGCAGTATATTTTAACATAAATATTACTCTGGGAATTGGTTGTTTGACAATGTTAGACAAGCCAGGTAGTGAAACCAACCCCCAAAATGTTTTATTATAGAGGGACAGAGCTATGACCTATGATGATCACAAATCATGATGACTTGGTCATTGAAGCACAATTAAGGGGTGGAATAATGGTCAATGAAAGACATATAGTGTTGGTTAGCAAATGTAATGGAACCTCATACTTTTCTTCCAGCCATGCTGCACTGTATTGGAAACAGCGGGTATACTGTATAAATGAATAACACAACACACAACATTGTGGGGGTTGTCCGTGACCATGGCCACTCTCTCATTCACTCAACTGTTGAGCATGAGCAGGAAAAAGAAAGCCTTCCCCCCAAAAAAACCATGGTGAATATTATTTATAATGCCATGTTCACGGTAGACAGTAGAGTACCAAAAATGTGTTCTTAGCCTAACTCATTCAGTACCACAAGATATATAGGCAAGAGGGAAAATTATCAACAAAGCAGGAGATAAGTGAACTAGGGACTAGACACCAGAAACACATCAGCTACCAAAAAAGAAAGTGATGTAATATAAGAAAATTAAAGATAATGGAGGGATAACAGGACTGAGACAAAAATTGAATAGATGAGTTGGAAAGAAAAGGAGACAGTATAAAAAAATAAACAAGGCAAAATTTAAAGGTAGCATAATAGGCAGAGGAAAAATAGTGAATCCATTGTGCTTTGCATGAGTGGGTTTGTATCCAGTCTTTATTGCCACGTGAAAGGAAAATGGTAGGGAAAGGTGTCAGAGCAACTTTTTTTCTCGCCAGCAACACCAGCCTCCAGGCACCAACTGCCATCCTGGAACCTAGCACCAACATTAAAATAACCCAAGATTCTACCCTAACTCTACAACAATCCTAAAATACAACATTAGGGTAAATTATAAAAATAAATATTAGGACATTTTGGGGTAAGCAGAGCCCTCAGCAGCAGCGCTGGTGGTTGGCACTTCCTACTAACCAACTACTGCTGGACCCTTTACAACGTCCCTCTTTTTGCCCTTGGGTGCTGATGTAGGAAAAGAAGAAGATAAGAAAATAGATTAGTGATTCAGATAATCTCTACAAAATTATTATGTCATGAAAACGCAGCCACATAATTATACTACTCTAAAACAGATCATCTATAGTAGTAGTTTTAAGTCTATCAACTATTGTTGAGTTGCCCATACTAATCCTAAAATCCCGATTCCAAATTTCCTTAACAGAAACTACATTTGGAGCAAATGCATTGCAGTGAATTATCTTTGATTCTATTCTCATTGCTCAACCCCCTGATGACACAACTCAGTCTCCCTTTTTTACAATGAATGGATACATACTACACGTCACAGTGAAATAGCTTGGAACTGTATGAACTACATAAACAAAGTCGCAGAGAGAAAGCTAACTCACTGATATCCTTGATTCATTGTGGTGACAGGAGGACAGTCTGCAATCACTTCTTAGTTAATCAGCCAAAGCGAGCACCAATGATGAGTCTGATTAGGTACCACTGAGCACCTGACTAGCAGAAACTTGAAACTGGATCACATAATAATAATATTCTTAACATAAACTAAACGTAACTTACCTCTGAGTAGGAGCTTCTATTCAAAATAGTTTTAGAGCATTGTAGAAACACAACAAATTTTTTATACTCACTGAGCCCCAGTATTTCGACACCAAGCAGGTTGAGCGTGTCCTGCTCCCGGTCAAGGCTATCCGACCAGCAGTGAATCAGCTGCAGGTTGGTGTGCCAAACCTAGCTGGTGTGCTGCATGCACCAGTGAACCTTATGCCAATGCTCCTGCAGGGGGTAACCACTGCTGGGCCAGCCTCCTGCTGCCAGTATGGAGGGGAAGTGGAACTGCACAAACAAAATAGTGCTGCCACCTCCTCTTTGCTGAAGATAACCCAGGGATACACAACTGGGTACTGGAATTCCCAGCAAGGTAGGCAACCCTCTGCCATGGTGCTGGTTTTGGGAAACAAAAGATTAGAAAAGAAGGAAACTGAAAAAGGAAAAGTATGGAGAGAAAAAATAAGGAAGTAAGAAGATAAATAAACAAAATACAAAAAGTCACGAAAAACACTAAAAACTTACAAAAAAAGCATAAAATACACAAACACACACACTAATATAAGTAATAAAAATGAGAGGTAGGTGCATTTGATGGGCAAGATTAAAGAGGGACTGAAAATGAGGCTCAACACCATAAACAGAGTAGAAAAACAAAGATGGCGGTGCCCATGCAAATCGTGTGGTGTCGTTTGCGTGGCAGACAATCCAGCAAATTATCAGTCATTGCCTTAGCAGATGTTGAAGCAAGGGTATTTGTGTCTTGCCTAATTGAAGAACCTGAAGAGTGAGTTGTATCTCAAAACTTAATACCCATTTATCAAACAGTCTTTAGAAAGGCCAGTGAACAATTATCAACCTGCTTACTCTTACTTTGATGGCTGAAAGAGCAATATGTAAAAAGCAGAAATGATATATTTGTTTTGTGGACTTGAAGGCTGCCTTTCACTTTGTTTCAATGAGACCGGTTATGGGCAAAACTCGGTGCATGGGGTGTGTCCCACACTCTTCTTAATTTAACAATCCTACTATAGACTAACACATGGGTTCAGGTGAAGCTGGGAGACAGCACTGAAATGTAACACGTTCCATAGGTTTAAGCATAACTGTGTCCTTGCCCCATGTTTATTTATTCTTTTTATGGCTGATCTTCCCCAACACTTGGAAAATGTGAATTGCCCATGTACCCTCCTTCGCAGGTCATAACATAAAGTAATTACAATACGCTGATAACACTATATTATTTAGCAATACATGAATAAATGTATAGCGGATAATAGGGTTCCTTGATGAATATGCATCAGTCAACAGCGAGGAGATAAAGATTAAAAAAACTACAATTATCGCAATAGGACATTCAATGAGTGAGGCTTGTCAGAGGGAAGTCTATAGAGCCCATGAGGTCATAACAATAGTTTGGTATAATTTTGGATGATAGAGTATCATTTAGAAGACATTTTAATCATTTGAGCGCCAAAAATGCAACTTTCATCTATGCTTTTAAGATCCTGCATAACAAGCTAGTGTGTCCAAATACACTATTTTGATCAAAGTCATGGAGGCGAGATTGGTCCCTGCACTGGCCTACGGATCAGTCATCTTACAAGGCTGAGATGCTCCACTATTTAATAAGTTACAAATAAAGGCTTTTAAATGAGTTTTTAAGAGACCTAGGACTAGATGTAGGTAATTTTTTTTTACCACTTCTTAAATACCGAATTTTACCGATTCGGTATTTAAGAAGTGGTAAAATAGAGGGGGGGGGGATGTAGGTATTACAGAATCGGTAAGTACCGAATCGTTAAGATTCGGTATTTACCGATTCTGTAAATACCGATTCGGTAATGCCCATTGATTCCTATGGGCATTGAAGCCCATAGGAATCCATGGGCATTACCGAATCAGTATTTACCGATTCGGTAAATATCGATTCCATCAAGGGTGTAGGGGGTGTCACTTTGACACCCTCTAGAACCCCAAATAAGGGCATGTCTGTGTGTCACATTGCACAGGTGTGCATGCACAGATGTGCATGCACACCTGAATTCGGTATTTTACCACACAATAGGATTGTGTGGTAAAATACCGACTCTTAAGAGCCTGTGGCACTCTTAGGAGTGTTACCTACATATGGATTTACCGATTCGGTAAATATACCGATTCGGTATATTTACCGAATCGGTAAAATTACCGATTCTTAAAATACCATGCCCCTACATCTGAAAACCCTAATACCGGTCGGAAACGGCCAAAATCGGCCGTTTCTGACCGGTATTAGGGCTACTACATCTGGCCCCTAATATTTTGTCTCATTAGTAGACTATCTGAAAGATGAATATTTAACTGATGTTTACTCATCAGTGCAAGAATATGCTAGCCGCAGCCCATGTAGGTAAGAGCAGTGGGGCTGCGGGCCCGGTTGGGGAGGATTCCGATGGACGACGATGAGGGACAATTAAATAAAAAAATAATTTTCCCTTGTCACTGTCCATTGAAACCTCCCACCCCACCACCCCACTGCTCTTACCTGCGCTGTCCGCAGCTGGAATATACACATGCTACGAATGCTAAGGATTGTTATGTGTGTGCACACTTGCCTTCTTTGTCGGAGGAGAAGGTGACGAACCATCACATTTCCTTGTCTTATGCAACTTTATGCTGCAACTAGCTTCATTTGGTTTATAAACCACCTGGGAGCAGAAGTTGCTTCATGACACAGGTACATACATGTACTTTAAAAGCCCATATATAAGGCCATCTACAGAAAATGTTTAAGACAACCACATGTGTCATGAAAATATAAAAACGTATCAGAAAATACATTAGAACTTTTTGTTGAATGAATTCTTGAATTGTTGATTATATCCATATATGTATATATATTTCTATGATTGTTTAATCTGAATTATGTGGTATGTATGTGGTTTGTCTAATTTTATGTCAGAATAAGGAATATCTCAATATCAATCAATAGTTTTTGTATCTTTTCATCATACTGGTTTGTGTCCCTCCTGAGATTTCATGTATTTATTGTCATTTAATATTGTTTGCAGTTGCCCTAGGAATTTACAATATATATTCATTTGGTTTATAGACAGCAACATTTTGAATACTATTATTCAAATTTTGACATGGTGCTTTCAAAAATGCCTTCACAGAAGAGCATGAGTTTACACCGATTATAGAAAGAAAAGGAGACTGGCATTGTTTAAGACCTTACCTTCCTATTTACATTCTCAAAACCTATAAAACTAATTTCACATGCTCAATGAGACCTTTAGAGAAGACATTTATCATGATGTTAGATGAGAGAAGAGCACACATTGCTCGTACTCAGAATCCAAATAAAGATGTTTTAAAGGAAGCATGGAAAAAGGAAGAAGATGACTTTAGAAAGAAAAGACATCTCCAAAGTTAAGACGGAATAAAAGACAAAAAAGGGACAGTTTGCGTTTTAAGGACAAGATTTCTAAATAGTAAGAGTCATATAGGGGAAAACTATTGTGACCATACATTTGATCTATCAGGAGGGACAAGGCAAATTATACAAGGTGATGAACCAGTAATTCCTAAAGTTTATCTTATCTGAGGACAAAACACATATTTTAAATTGGCAAATAATAAGAGGGTATCTGCTGGTGAACCCTCTTCACACTCAGCAGTGCCAGGATCTGGCGTCTTTTTTCGTTGGAAAGATTGAGACTATCATCTCCAACATCAACCAAAATTGTACCGATACATACAAGCAGGACGACACCCCCCAAGCCCCCAGAGGAGATTAACGCCTTGAAACTTGGCCTCCCATTACTCTGGATAAACTGAAGGAATTGTCAAAATCCATTAAGTCGGGTTCTCCACGAGACCCTATTCCTATTAGCATCATCTGCCAGTTGGAGGACTTTGCTTTGACCATCATAGCTGAGACACTTAACTCCTCCATAGAACAGGCCACAGTTCCAGCGCTATGGAAACACGTTATGGTTAGTCCACTGCTTAAAAAGCCGGCGGCCGACCCCGCGATACTGGCCAATTATCGTCCAATATCGTTACTTCCTGCTTTCTCTAAAATTCTGGAGAAGCACATCCATAGTGCCCTCTCAATCTACGTGGAAAATAATGATCTGCTTCATTCTTCCCAGTCCGGTTTACTTAAATGTTTCTTCATGATTGAGATGTGTAAATTAGAATATGTGAGAAAGAGATGGTTTTATTTGTGGAATGATAGACCTAACCATGAACTGTTTTGTTTTGTAGAAGAAAAGCCTGTGGGAACCAAACTACAACTTGAACAGGGTTGTTACCAATATTACATGTAACACCTAATACTTGTAAGTCGTTCTTTCTAGAAAGCATAGACGGAGGAAGATTTCCATTCCCATAAATACATTGTGATTCAATTAGCTGAAAGGATGGACTGCTGCAACATTTGTTTTAGTTGTTGATATCAAAATATTATATTGATGTGTGTTCCTAGAGTAGACTTTGAGGTTCAAGCCTTTTCTTCACACAGCCATCCAGACACTCTGAAGCTTTATATTTTGAGCAGACTTTCTAAGCTTTTTGTTGAGCCAAATGATGAGGCTCATTCATTTCATCTTACTAGAATCTATGCTATATTTTCAAGACTCTACTGAATTTCCTAAACTTCTTTTCATGAGAAGTGCTATTTGAATTGCTTAAAGCTTTATACTTTCACCTATTGATTTACAACTCTTTATGGGTTCTGAAAGATATATTTACTTCCATTTTATAGAGAAAATAGGGATTTGCCTTTATGGAATGTGCTTTATGCAATGGCTGTGTATTGTATTACTGATTAACTGATTACTTATTGATGATGGATAAAGAAAATATTTGCTGATTGACTATAATAAAACCCTTTAAACGCATACCGAAATCTCATCATTGATTCCCAATAATTGATATTTAATTGTGATGCCTAATTAGAATTTGAATTGGCAGCTTCTGAATACATCTTTAGTAACGGTAAAGATCCTCAGTCCAAGGGCCCAGTAAGAGCAGGGACTTTATTTTCAGGTATGTTGAGACACAAATTCTGAATTCTGAGGCCGAAGTCTGGTTCCCAGAATTTTCAGGCAGTATGGTAAATTCTTACCAGATGAACCAGCGTGGCAGTAAGGGGCTTAGTGTAATCACCTAATTTGCAGTTGAATATAATGAAAAGTTAGCAAACACATGGACATAAATATTGTTACCCCACAAATGGCCATATTTGGATTTGGAGGAACTAAAGTTCACAAAAACTCAAATGTAGGATTCCTTCTGATGGTGTTCAGCAAGTATTTTCAATCCCAAAATCAGTGAACATTTTAGATGCACGTAGTCAGCCCTGCCTGCAGTACCAGCATAACTTCAGGAAAGACACAGCTTTCCTGGCCCTAAGCGGCAAATTGAATCAGTTCAGTTTATTGGTCCAAAGAGGATACAACATTCCCACTCTTGCTGCACAGAGATTTCAGGTGCTAGAACATCTAGAATATATTAGAATATTACATAAACGTCCAGTACTAGAATCAGTGTCCATGATAACCTATAGGGAGGTAGTCCCTCTATCTGGTACAATCATACACACCGACAAGCTCCATATGAGGCAGTAGATATTCTGATCTGCCTTAGCCTGCAGCCTCTGTCTCATGGTAAAAGAAGAAACATTAAAGTTCTGCAAATGAACAAATATCGAAAGCATCAAAGAATATCTGATAGGCTCCCAGCACTAGTTGCCAAGTGGCACCTTCTTCATTTTGGTGTAATTTGCTCTTCTTAAAAGCATTTTGCCAACACAACAGGAGCAGCATAACAAACCTCATGTAGTCCCAGTCACAAAGTTTTAAAGACCTCTCCACTTGTACATTTGCAGCTACATAAAACTCTGAAGTTGCTCTTTTTGACAGAGACGAATTTCCAATCCATACCTACCTCTATGAATACATTTGTAATTTTGGCTCTTCTCTTGCTTAAATGGCCCACAGTGACACTTGGTCAATGTTTCGGCCTATGCACCCTTCCTAACAGAACGACTTGATTTCTATATGGTATCATGTTAGCAGCAGCTTCCACTGTCAATTTTTCTCCAGTTTTCCTGTACTCATTTTTGTAAACGTTTTGTGATACTTAGATGATGCATAACGTTTCCATTTTATGAACTTTAGAAGCAGCAGATTCGTGGTTTGCCAAATCTGTGCTTCTCCGTTTAGAAGCATGGGATAACCGAGGTTTCTGACAGTGGAACTCAGCTTGGTCTGCTGCTAAAAACCTTTGACCTGATGGCTCATCTGTTGAGTACTACTACTTTCGCTTTAGGGTGGACCGACTGTTACTAGATAAGGTAGGTAAATTGCATAACAGCCCCAATGGATATACAGAAATCTCTCTGTGTAGCTTGCTATTGCTATTTTTTTTCCAAGAACAAGTTCCTACTAGGAGACCTTGTTGTTGCTGAACAAAAAATGGTTGGCAAGGTTGGCTCCACTAATGGCACAGAGAACCCCGCGTGTCTCACACAAACTAATGGGTACATATTTAAGAACATTTTTGGGATTCCTCCGTGAAACCCACTGTGATAGTTGTGGTGAACCTCAGCTAAAGCTACTCTTTCACCTCCAACTTTCTTTATTATGGGCGATGACCAAACCATGTGATTTTTATTCCAGCAGGAATGGAGACCATAGTAGAATCACAAGGGCAGAGTTTACTGCCTTTGCTTCTTTCTGTCTGCTGATTCATTGTGGGGATATTACAAGCATGGCCTGACAATCATCAATTTAACATACTCTATAATAATGTACTCCAGATTACATGGGTGCTGCTCCTAATTCAGCAAGTCAGTAGGACTTTTCAGTTAAATTTTATTCTTGGGGTAGTGGTGTTATGCCTCTTTCTAGTACACAAATCTCATCTCACTGTTTGAAAGTGAAGCAAATGGATTCTATTTCCCTTACTTCAGTCACACATCTACTCAGTGTTAGGGGTGTCTCGAGTTTAGCAACTCATTCACTGCCTGATAAAACAGTTGTATAATCAAAGAGAAGGGCTCGAGAGCTGAAGAGTTGCAAAACTCCAGCACTTAAAACAAGGCAAGGAGTGATATCTTGGAATGGATACACAGACCCTTCTGATCACACAGCTGTGGGATTCAATCAGGCAACTGTCAATTTCAGAGATACGGAATTACAATTAGTATTTAAAAGATAGCCAGTATTAATTTCAATGACAGCTATAGTAACAGTATGAAAATGACTCTGAGCTGAAATCAAAATGTGGGAGCCAGCCACAGAGAGAACATGAAGGACAGATGTAGTGAGAAATATAGACAGCCACGATGTGAAGTAATGAGAATGAGAGAGAACTGCATTCAGAATGTGTCATGAATATGCATGATACAGAAAGCTATGAGAGAGATAAAATGTGTGTGTGTGTGTGTGGAGAGTGTTTAAGTGTGTGTGTGTATGTATGTGTGTGTGTGTACATCGAACAAGTTACTTACCTTCAGTAATGATATATCTGTAAGAAACATTAGTTAGTTATAGATTCCTTACCTTAGATTTACCCCCAGGCATCAGACTGGATACAGAAAGTTTTTTCGTCAGTAGTACCTCTGCACGTTGGAAGGTTGCATCGGTCGGGATGGCATCCGTCGTTGTCGTCGTGCTCGCTGGGATGACATTGCAGTAGTTACTTAGACGCCGCCCTTGCACAATGACGTCAGTTTTGTACACGGCTTTATGCGCCAGAAGCGCAGAGCCATGCAAGACCCTGACCACTGGTGCACAAAACTAGGGCCCTGAAAGGACATTCTTAACCCTAGAAATCAATTAGCGGAACAGGGATGATGCAGCACAATCACTAGCTTGGGTTACTCATAAATTACCATACTCACCTGGGTCTATAAACATTCATACATACGCTGATGATCATTGCTCTCCATCAGGAATTTATATTTACCCTTGTCATAAATGTTATCTTTATACCATTTCTTACTAATCCTTATCACCTTAGTTCTTAATTTCCTCTGGTCAATGGATCAGATTGTTTACAGAATAGGTAGAAATTACATTTATTTCCATTTCTTTGAATGACCACAGACTCAAGAGAGTTTTAAAAGCTTTATCTATGCAATAAAATTGTGAGTCAGATACCAATACATGTCATACACCAGCTTCTTTAAGGAAATGATCAAAGTAAATCAAAGACTTAGTCAAATCTCATAACATTGGCACCTGGGAAGGGTAAAAAGGGAAAACGATACAAGGATATACCACACAGAACTATATTTACCTAGAATGGTGTGAGGACCAACCCCTGGCCAAGGAGCTGGGAAAGAAGACTCCCGTTTAGTCAAGAGTCAACAGTTCAGGACAGGTTCAGGATGGGACAGGTGACCTCTTCTAAGTGCAACGCCAGCGTCACACCCCTCTCTGGTACTGCTCTCTCAATTATTCCCCCTTCTAGATGGACAGGTTCATCTTCTTCAGCAATTTCACCAACTTTTCTTCTCTCTCCGTCTCTTCTCTCTCGATTCTTCTCTCAGAGTGCTCCAACAACGTCTTTGGCCTCCGTGGCATCGGCCGTCTTCTGTTTCAGTGATGGGTTTGTGACAGGTCTGACAGTCTATTGGTATGTGTGAGATGACAGTGACTTCTA
Source organism: Lissotriton vulgaris (assembly GCF_964263255.1). Classification (NCBI taxonomy): domain Eukaryota; kingdom Metazoa; phylum Chordata; class Amphibia; order Caudata; family Salamandridae; genus Lissotriton; species Lissotriton vulgaris. The sequence goes on from NC_141689.1 coordinate 661,725,054, forward strand.
AATGACTAAGCCTACCTTAATTATAATTTTTTTCAATGTATGTACCACCCCCAATGTTTCGATATTCGTGAATCCCCTACTTCTGATTGGACAATGGGATGGGGAGAGGTCATCACACCATACTAATGTAATGTCATTTATTAAGCTTATTGTTCAATATTCCCGTCCCTTAAATTTGCTTTCCCATGCTTTATTCCCAACTGCATTTCCTATTGATTTCATCTACAATGTATACACATTTTTGACTTCTTCCCCTTCCTCTCTTCGGGTCACGAGGTGGTGATCCTAGATGCTTCGCTGCTAACAGTGTCCTTGGCTGGGTTTCAATGTCACAGCACAAAGTTTGACAGAGTCCAGTGTAGTTACGCATAATCAGGCAAGATTTCAGTCCCCCTCCAGGCCCAAATACGAACCAATAATAAAGTCAAAGAAAAACATGTTAGAATACGAAAATAAATTAATGCACTGTATAACACCTATTCCTGCTCTAATCTCTTTAATTTATTTTAACTATTGCATTAGTAGTTCAGTAAGACGTGCAAGGTTTAGTTTAAGCATAGCAGGTGCATTAGCATGAGAGGTTCAAGCGGCCGTCTTCATAGCTACTGCACAGCTGCAAACATTTCTCACCATAGAGAAAGACGTCATACTACGTAGATGCAGTAGACGCATGCGCAGAAGAGTCTCGCGTTTTAGGCAGCCATATTAAGTCACTCGAATTACTTGTTAGTAAAGCACATTGAAAAGAGTCCCCTAGATGATGTATAATGTAGTGTAATACAATTATTAGTATTCACGAAACATGTTGGTTGCATTATTACATGTTATCCGAGAGGATTGAATCCGAGCAAGTTTCTTATGTACAAAATCCTGCTCCATCAGGGAGAATGTGTGGGGCAGTAAGGAATCTTTAACTAACTAATGTTTCTTACAGATATATCATTACCGAAGGTAAGTAACTTGTTCATCTGAAAGAAACACGTTAGTTATAGATTCCTTACCTTAGAATAGATACCCCAGCAATACCAACCCTGGAGGTTGGTCTGAGAACCAAGATCACACCATAAAGTCCTGAAGAACAGAACAGCCAAAGAAGCCATTTCTCCTGACTTGATTGAAAAGGCAGTAGTGTTTGGTAAAGGTGTGCAACGCAGCCAATATAGCTGCCTGACAAATGTCATTCAAAGGAACGCCATGTCCCAAAACAGTAGTTGCTGCAATCGCCCTGGTGGAATGGGCATGCAGCCACACTGGAGGCTCATTCTCTGCCAGACAATAACAGGCTTTGATACACAAAATGACCCATCGAGAGATAGTCCGCTTGTGTATGGTCCAACCTTTTTTGGTGCCCACGTAGCCAACAAAGAGCTGGTCATCCACCCAGAACTGTTTTCTGCAATCTAGATATATGGAAAGGACACATTTTGAGTCCAGACGGTGGAGCCTCTCCTCCTCTTTCGAAGGCTGCGGAGGCGGAAAGAAGGTTGGCAAAGTGATGGTCGGCCCAATGTGAAAGGCAGTGACAACCTTGGGCAGTTAGGATGGCTAAGTCCTGAGAACCACCTTGTCCGGATGGACAGAAAGGAAAGGAGGCTTGGAGGAAAGAGCCTGGAGCTCCCTCACTCGTCTGGCAGATGTGATGGCTACCGGGAAAGCAGTTTTAAGTGTCTGAAGCCTTAAAGGACAGTTGTGAAGCAGCTCAAAGGGAGCACACATTAAAAAAGTTAAGACTAGATTCAAGTCACACTGAGGCATAAGGAAGGGGATAGGAGGAAAGGGATGAGTTATGCCTTTCAAGAAACGATTAACAACCAGGGACTTGAAAAGAGAAGGCTGATCGGGAAGCCGAAGGAAGGCAGAGATGGCTGAAAGATAGCCTTCGATTGTGCCCAGAGCAGAGCCCTGCTGGGCTAAATAAAGAAGGAACAAGAGAACTTCAGAAAGAGAAGCAGAAAGGGGATCCACAGCCTTTGCTGTGCACCATGTCACAAACTTGTTCCACTGGCAGGCGTATACTGTCTTAGTGGAGGGGCGCCTCGATGCCAAGATTACATCACAGACTTTGGGAGGCAAGTCAAATGATGTCAACTGCCGCTACTCAATCTCCACTCAAGGAGGTGGAGACTAGACAGAGGCAGAGAGAGGACCATCCCCTTGCTGCTGCGACAGAATATCCTCCTGAAGAGGCAGTCTAAAAAGGAGGATCAATGGCCATGTTGAGCAGCTCGGGATACCAGACTCTTCATGCCCAATCTGGGGCCACAAGAATGACTTGGTCCTGGTCGCGCCTGATCTTCAGCACTCTGGGCAGAAGTGGTACGGACAGAAAGGCGTACAACAGACTGCAAATCCACTTGTGACGAAAAGCGTCACCTAGCGAGTACCGCCTTGGAAATTCCAAAGCGCAAAATTTCTGACATTGCACGTTCTCTTCGGTGGCAAATAAATCTAACTGAGGCTCTCCGCACTGTTGAAAGAGACCTTGCACCACCTCCAAGTGAGGACACCATTTGTGATACTTCAGGCACCTGCGGCTGAGTTTGTCTGCACTGTTGTTCAGGGAACCTGCCAAGTGTTGAACCACCAGGGATATGCCCTGATGATCCAGCCATGTTCAGAGGTGGAGGGCCTCATGACATAGGGTCCATAACCCCAACTCGCCCTGTTTGTTGCAGTACCACATGGCGCTTGTGTTGTCCATGAACACCTGCACTACTCTTCACAGGACAGAGGGAAGGAATGCCTTGAGAGCAAGCGAATCGCCCGAAGCACCAGAAGGTTGATGTGGAGCCCGGACTCCACTGGAGACCAGAGGCCTCGGATCTCGACCTCTCCCATGTGGCCGCCCCATCCCAGTAGGGATGCGTCCATCACCACTGTGTGCTCTGGTTGGGAAAGGGAGAGGGATCTGCTGTTGACCCAATCCTGTTTCATGAGCCACCACTGCAACTGTCGAGCAGTGCCCTCCGAGATCTGGACAAAATCGGACAGATTCCCCTGAAACACTGGATAGAAGCTGAAAGATCAGAATCATAGCCTGGAAATCCCGTACTCGCTGTTCAGGAGGATAAACCAGAAACTGTGTTGTGTCCAGATGAAGAGGAGCTTCTGAGAGAGACTAAGGTGTGACTTCAGCACATTCATGGAGAACCCCAGCGAATGCAGGAGGTCAGCCGTAGTTTGGAGGTGGGAGACGACTGCCTGGGGCGAGCCTGCCTTTAACAGCAAGTCATCGCGATAGGGGAAGACTGGAAACCCTGATCTGCGCATTTGAGTTGCGACCACCACCATCACTTTCATGAACACCCGAGGGGCACTGGTAAGGCCAAAGGGGAACACGGTCAACTGAAAATGCTTGTGGCTTACCCTGAACCGCAGGTAACGCTGGTGGGCCGGCAGGGCGGGGATGTGAAAATAAGCGTCCTGCTAGACCAACACTACCATCCATTCTCCAGGGTCGAGGGCAGACAAGACCTGAGCGAGGGTCAACATCTTGAACTGCTCCTTCCGAAGGAATCTGATGACATTCCTGAGATCCAAGATAAAATGCAGGCCCTTTCCCTTCTTGGGTACCAGAAAATAGTTAGCAACCACAACCTACTTCTGGGGCAGGAATGCGTTTGATGGCTCCCTTGGCCAAGAGAGCGAAAACCTCCTATTGGAGAAGTGCCAGGTGATTCGCTGACATGCGGTGGTATTTAGGTGGCATGGCTGGAGAGGGAGCCTTGAAGGGGAGAGAGTAGTCCCTTAAGACTATTTGCAAAACCCACCTGTCCCACGTGATGGTGCACCAGTGGGGGTGGTGATGGCGAATCCTGCCACACATTGTTGTTTAATGGACCTGAAATGTCAGACTAGGAGGGTTTGGAGGCTGCTGCAGAGGGGGGGGGGGTTGGTGGACTGGCCCACCCCCTGGCCCCCTGAACCACGACATTGGTTCCCACATCCCTGGACACACAAAGGTTGGAAAACCTACTGTGGCCTATGGCTCTGGGCAGGACGTAGTGGGGCACCCCTTCCGTAGCCAAGAAAGGGGTGAAAAGCAGACTGCACTGGGTGGCTGGAGAGGCCCAAGGACTTGGACACAGCCTGTGAGTCCTTAAAAATGCTCTAGAGCGTTGTCCGCTTTGTTGCCAAAAAGGCGACGGCCATCAAAGGACATGTCCATCAAGGTGTTCGGGACATCCCCCGAAAAGCCAGTCGATCTCTTCCAGGTGTAACGGCGAAGGGCTGCAGACGTGGAAATTGTCCTGCCTAGAGAGTCAGCAGTATCCAGCCCACAATGGATGGTAAACTTAGCTGCATCCCTCCCGGCAGTGACAGTCTGAGAGAGCACTGTCCGGGACTCCTCCAGACACGGAGGCAGCACCTGCGCAACCGTATCCCACACAGAGTGGAAATAACGACCCAATAGACATGCACTTTTTACCGACCGCAGTCCCAAGCTGGCGGAAGAGAACATTTTCTTCCCAAGATGGTCCAGCTTCTAGGATTTCCTTTCCAGTGGAGCAGTAGGTAAAGCGCTCTTGGAAGTGGAGGCTTGGACCACTAAGCTCTCCAGGGTGGTGTGTTGGCAGAGGAAAGTGGGGTCGCCGGCTGCCAGGCAGTGATGTCGGGCAATCATCCTATCCACAGGCGCCCCAGTGTTGGGCCTGGTTACATGCCCAAAAGGACATCGGTAAGGGCATCATTATACTGCAGCAGGGGCTCCGAAGAACTTGCTGCCGGCTAAAGCACCTCTGACAGGAGTTAGTCCTGACCGCCACCTTAGGAAGCTCGAGGTTGAGTGCCTTGTTTGCCCTATGGACCACCACTGCATATGATACTCCCTCTGCCGGAGCCACGGTAGGAGGAGACAACATGCAAAGGTCAGGAGATGTGTCAAGACCACTGGCATCTCCCAGTTCCTCTCTCCAGTCCTGCTCAGATTCCATCTGATCGGTTAAAGGGTCACTGACCCCTCCCAGTCCTCCTCCTCATCCTCAGGTTGCCAATCTGGCCAAAAACGGACCCCAGGAGTGAACAGGGGCACAAAAACCCCACTCAGCGCTGGATCACGTCGGGCGATGCCAGTCCGACTCTGGATCCACATTGTAATGGAAGTCGGGCTCAATGCCGGCAGGGGACACGACCGGCATCAGTTGCGGTGCCGGAGGAAACGGCGCCATTGAAGGCGTAATAAGGTGAACCAGTGTCGCTCTGGATTCCGAGAAGGCAGGGAACCCCGGAGTCGACTCTTCAGGCTCAGCACAAGGAGCGGCAAAAGGGGCACTGCATCAGCCGACCGACGCAGAGAAGTTGAAGAGCGACGATGCTTCTTTGACTTTTTTTCGTGCTTCGACCTACTCGACCTCGAGTGCAAAAACTTCGATGATTTGGACGAGTGGTGATGGCTCTGTGACCGGTCCTGCGACCTCCTTCATGGCCGGGACCTCGAACGGCCCAAAACTGACTACTCAAGCAGCTTTCGGGACCGCTCCCACAAAGCCTTCAGTGCCTTCAACCGGCAGTCAGAGTACGACTTGGGGTCGTGGTCGCGCTGAAGGCAAAAGAGCCACACTTGGTGCGGATCTGTAACCGACATCATTCAGTTACAGGAAGTGCATGCCTTTAAGGCGGGGATTCCTTCTGCACCAGGAGTTGATGGACTCAAAAAGTGAAGTCGACAAAAGTCAAGAAAAAGTCAGTCAAAAAGTGACTGAGGTACCGCTCTCTCCGGATCTGCACTGGCTGGTGCGGAAAAAGAAAGAACTGATGTCAGCGCATGAGGGCGGCATCTAAGTAGCTACTGCGACGTCATCCTGGCGACCACGACGCCAACGACAGACGTGAAGCCGACCGACGCCACCTTCTGAGGCGCAGAGGTACTGCTGACGAAAAAACTTTCCAGATCTAGTCTGACACCTGGGGTAATTCTAAGGTAAGGAATCTATAACTAACGCGTTTCTTTCAGATTATCCAATCATTTTGTTTCAGGAGACTGGCAATCGTGAGCAATGGCAAAGGGGCAAGATACATGGCCTCAACTGTAATGGAACCACATAGTTTGGAAGAGATATTTGTGCTGTCATTTTCTGCAATAGGTGCTGAAATAAAGTACTAATTATAGGTCTTCTTTAATGTGATGAACAGCTTTACAAGTCAAACTGGGGACAATGCAAGATGACACCTGTTTCCTATGAGGATTGCCCATGCCTGAGTTGCTTCAGTCTGGAATTGCCTCATCTAATTTGATCCAAACAAACAAGCAATAGTGTGACAGTGAGGGTCACTACTTTTTGTAGGCAAGGACCTAATCAGCAATTACATCAGTCGGGCTGTTTGTTGTAAACTGATTTTACTATACAGTGTGCATGCTACTGCTAAAATATGATGTATGTTGCATACTGCATTACAGTTCTGTGTCAGTCTAATTTTACAGAAAACTGAAGGATCGAAGGAGCTTTTTATTGAATAATTCTCAATTTGAGTGTCTGCTTCAGTTTATTGACTTTCTGTTTTAGTTAAGTGACTTTTCATGGGTTCATCTAATGATAACGTGTATTGAAGACTATGATTACATAGATTATAGATTTACACCCCTTCCAGTGAGTGGTGGAGTTTCATGCAATTGACTTTCTGAGTGCAAGGTTACTATGAGTAACTTGCCATCTGTTAGTGGAGATGTCCACCACTGGGGTGGTACGAAATCATACAAGTAAAACAAGTGAATAAATAAGTTGCTTTCATTAATAGTAACCTGGAACTAAACACGTGGAAATAAAATGTTACAACCCATTACCTGCTAATATTAAATTATAAAATAGTATATATTAAGTTAATTTATAAATATTATTTTGAAATAAAATAGGACTACCCACACTTTCTAACATTTACCTTTGTTTAATTTGCAGTAAATGCGGGTACATAATTTAAAAAAAAATGTTTACATATGTTACATGCCGGAAAGCACAGTCTCATGGGATTGGGAAGGAAGAAATTGCATTGCAATAGCGAGTTGGATAGTGAGGAGATTTTAGACGTTACATTGCTTTTAATCAAAACAAGCCAAGCCTGTGTCCAAGAAAGACAAGCATTGGCAAAGTCAAGTAGTCTTGCTCTAGCCACCAATCTTGTTGTCTTATTGGGAAGGCTACTGAACCGTACACAATCTCAAAATCAATTGGTTGAAGGTAAAATATATTTTGGTCCTCAAAACACACATTACCATAGCAGTCCCTGGCACCAAAGAAAGCTACTTTGTTTGTAGATGTACTCCTTTTTGAAAGGGCAGCAAGGCATAACTCACAGTAAAGTCAGCCAATATATGTAAGGACCTGGCTCATTGCCCCGTTATGGATAGCGAAGTGGGTGAAAAAAATGTGAATTACATAACAACAGACTAATGTATGAAGTCTGGCTAAAAAAGCTCAATAACTATGTTGCACACATAATTTTAGTAAAAAATGGATACACCAGACCTAAAAAGGCCAACTGAGCTGCCTTTGGCTGGCAGCCTCATTGCAAATGAGATAGATAGATAGATAGATAGATAGATAGATAGATAGATAGATAGATAGATAGATAGATAGATAGATAGATAGATAGATAGATAGATAGATAGATAGATAGATAGATAGATAGCAAGACATGCAAAATAAATTAGTTTACAAATATAACGGCATACAAGAGCTCAGATAGGGATCCATAATGCCATACAAGATTGAAAAACAGACTAAACTGGTATAGAAATATAACGGAAGTTCTCACTTACAATGTATGCAAGCATGACATACCGTGGTGCAGAAAGAAATGCACTTCGTTGCAGGCATACTAAAAAAATGACAACTTCATGAAGAACAGTTTCAGAGAGACACAATTTTGGAATGTTGTGAAATAGCACCAGTCAGATAAATGCTAAAAAGGCTACTCCAAAACAAATTTACTGCACCATCAGCAGGAGACAGGAACTGATAAAGCTGCAATATGCACACTGCTTAACATGGGGCGGCTGGTAGAAAGCATCTTGCTGTCTCATCAGACTTTAAACACAGAGGAGACACCAAATGATTATAGTAAACATATCAGTTGGTCCTGAAGAGAACAACATTGTTTGCGATGTACTCCTTATGAAAGAGCAACATGCAGTCACTCAAAGTGGCGTTATCCAGTGGCTGAAGGGGGCTGAACCCCGCCCCATGCTATGACTGTAGTAGGCAGGCGCAAATGTCAATGACACAACAACAGACCAATAGATGAAGAGAGGTGGCTGGAAGCCGCTTTAAAAAATAAGTATATTATACATACATTTTAAGAAAATCAAAAGGTCCTCTGCTACCCTAGGCCTAAAAAGAAGAGTGTTGTTCCTCTTGCAACTCACTGACACCCCTACCCACTCCCCTCTGCTACTGTCTTATGTTTCTGGTTGGGAATTGCAGCTCACTGTATCTGCGGATTATAATCCATGGTGCTGTGCTTTAAAATTAAATATCCACATAGACTCAATAAATAATGTTCCTTTCTTTCTTCATTTTCAGAGCCTCTGTTTTCGCGCGTTTTTCGAAGGAGCGCTGCGTGTAAAGCGTAATGGCCCTTTGGTCATCAACTATTTCAGGACACAAAATATCTTCTAAAAGCACGAAAGGTCTCAATTTCGAGGTGCAGCGGATGTGCTGATGGGGAGACAAACTGTGGCAATTTATTCCAAATGAGTAGCTTTAAGCTGCGTATTCAGACGCAGACACAAAGGATGCAATGTACTAAAGTTACAATGACTTGGAGTGATTTCAGTTGATAGCGCAATTCATCGCAGCACCTTTCAATTTTCTCCCGCTTTTACAGGAATGACGGGGCAGATTGACTGGCCGACAGCTAAAGAGGGATTTTGATAAATATGTAAACGGCTTTCAATGTATTCAAAGCTGAAAAGAAGAAAATTGCATGCTTTCCTTCCATAACAATATTACTCATTGATAGCTGATAGGAAAAGAGAGGCCCAGCATGTCACAGAGCTGCTGCAGTTTGTTCACAGATATAAACAATGCCAATGCTTTCTATTGGTTCTTCATGGTGCCAGATCAATGGCTTGGAAATCGCCTCCAGATTCCTTCTAGCAAGCTCTGGAATTCATGAATTTTATGAACACACTCATAAATACTGTTTGCTTTGGTATCCTGGCAGGTTATACAATCCTCATCTTTATTCTCTTGTCTCTAATGTAAAGGAAGCTCAGATGGTGTTCTCAATAAGAAATCATATGTTTCGAGCCCTTGTGTAGTCGAAGATTCATTCTCACCCATGGTTGAATATGTGGCTACCTTGCATTCCTCCTTCTCAGTCAACCACATGAAGAAGAATGCTGTGCTGAGGCCACACTACAGCCACTGTATAGAAATGTTGGAACATTTTCAGAAGATGGATGATAAATCTGGAGGTCAACCAAATGCAGCATTTTTGAAGAAGCATAGTAAAAAAAAGCTGCCCAGTTCTGCATGGAAGGTGTTGGGCAGATATTGAGGCCTCAATCAGGATCACATGTTGTGCTGCGAAGAGACAGGTGATTACCTCTGTACTGTGAGGGTTTCAAAATGCATTATTGGGATGCCAGTCCTTCAACCACCACAGAACTGCACAAGCTTGACTTCAAAATGGGAGACAACTGACTCTAGGAAGGTGGAGTAGTGTGTGGTGATGTGGGCTAGGCTTCACCATGCAATACTCTCACAATACCCAAAAAATGGTGCTTGGATTCACAATAATAAACCCTTACCTCAGTCCTGGTAGAGTGCCAAAGAGCGGTCAGGCTTTAGTAGAGGAACATGTGTTAAGTATTTCAGAGTATCAACATGGACAATAAGTAATTGACACAACGTGAAAGAAATCCAACATCAATTTTTTTTTTAAAGAAGATTTTTATGTAAATTTAGACACCAAAACAAAATCAATTGGATAAGTATAACCATACATATGAATTATAAAAGCAAAATGAAATCTGTGCAGTCCTGCAAAACGTTATCATTGCAGTCGATGGAAAAAAGCCCTAGTGATAATCGGCCACTTGTAAGTCGAGTTGCGTGGAACCCAAGGCTGGGAAAGTTAATGCAGGTCCCAGGACCAATTCACAACAGTCAGTTCAATTTTACCTGGCTCGAAAAGCCCAGGTGCAGAATTGTCCTGGCTGTTCTTGGTGCTGAAGTGGGAGCCGAGGAGGAGCTGTTTTTACCACTTACAGTGTTGGTTGGGAACTAGGTGCAAAAAGTCAATAACAAAGCCACTGCTGATGTTAAATGAAGGTTTTGTCGGTTTCCCTCGAGGTGCAACTTCGAGTAAAGGTGGTGGTTGCTGGACTGGCCACCTACAAGCATTGTCAGGAGTAAGGTCATCAAAAAGTTATTCTGGCATCAGGAGATCCGGGGGAAATTGTTGCCATCTCAAAACATGCTGGGGGTCAGGGCTACATTTCCCACAATGCACTGGATCATCTATGTTTGGGAGATCCCATGAAGGGCCTAACGGCCAGCGATTCCTTTGGTTCCGGTATGTTACCTGCGGTGTGCAGTGGACTATTTGCACTAGTCCAGGGGAGTCTGGAGTTGCCTTTGGCTCTCAAAGGGGTCCCTCTGTCTGCGGGATGATGGTCTAGGATGAGTTGCAGTCATGCAGTTCCATGAAGGTTGCCACTGGTGCAGAGTACCACACCTTTGCTTCCTGCAGATTTCTTTGTCAAAGACACAGGTATTTTCTTTGTCCTTTGTTGCAAGTCAGATCAGAACTGATGTTCTGATTTCAGGGGTAGCCCTTAAATAATACATTTAGGGATCTTAGGGCTGTGGTTGCAAGTTGCCAATGGGATACCAGGGTGTGGGTCACCTTTTCTACCTAGAACCTTCTGTTCTGCCACTTTTTAAAATGGCAGAAACGTTCATTAGCTGTACATACCAGGTATCCTACCCTAGAGATGAGGCTAGCCTTCTAGTGGTGTACCCCTCCTGAATACCTAATTTTCCAGCCTGCCTGGGTGTAAATGTGTGGGGGCACAGGTGGAAGGCAGATTTCTCCTTTCAGAGGCAGCCTGATTGCATATCAAAGGCGGTGAAGGTTTTGAAGCCACCGCCTTGATGTGCCACTATCCCTAGCCATCCTGACAGGAAAGGAGGTGTGAACTCCTTTCTTGCCAGACCAGTGTTTCTAACTTGTAGGAGACATCACATTCCTGGAAGATGGTCATATTCCTGTCTTGGTGGCAGCAGCTGCAGGCTGGCAGTCAGGGCATAGGAGAGGCAGGTGCAACCAGTTGGGGAACGTCTAAGGTAGCCATCTGGATGCATGCCACATCATTTTCGACAAAAGAATCCTGTCAGGGGTGATGTAGCATGTTCTTGGATACCAAACATGACATATTCCAGCAGTACCCTAATGGAGCTGCCAACTTCTAGATTCCCCAGGTGCCAGCCCATGTTATCCTATGGACCACTTATCACTTATAGTAGCCTTTAATAGAAAACACCACCATAGGGACATACAGGCTTGCACGTACATGCCTATTGAGTTAATATAATACCCCCTGATCCTTGGGCTCTGAAGGCCTTCCTTAGGGGTGACTGACATATATTAAATATAATCCACTGACTGTGTCACACATGGTGAGAGAAAAGTCAAGTTTGTGCAATTTGCAGTGTTTCTGTAGTCTGCAATGGCAGGCTTACGTGGGTCCCTACAAAAGGTTCAAGATACATAAACTCCTAGTCTTGTCACTAGCTGGTAGGGCACTCATACATGGCTGTACTTGCCCTTTTGGTAGACACACTCTCCGTGTACCCGAGTCTCATTAATGATATTACTAACTTGGGTACAGAGTGGGTACACAGTTCTGCAGTCACACATCCTTAAGCATACATAAAAATATTCCACACACCTCGACAAGCCAGAAGGGCGAGGCTGAGATTGGGGCGAGGCTGAGATTGGAGCTAGGCCTTGGGAGAATGGAACTTGAATGCCAAGTAGACCTATTAAAATATTACATCAGGATCCAATGGGCCCTCAAGAACACACTCAAGGCACAACTTTAAGCAATATATTCGAGGCACGGGGCTCTCCATGACAAGTGTACCTGGCTAAAAATGAAAAAAATGTAAGTTGCAAATCTACATCACCCTGACATACCTTTTGTAGTCGGCAAACATACAGAGAACTCGCAGGTCAAGAAGACCTCCCTAAATCTGGCCTTAGGGGGGATATTTACAACTGAAGTGGTGGAGTGAGGTGTTAGCCGGCATGGCTTAACTCCTCAGTCCACCACTTCAGAAACTCAAGGCTGCACCATATTTACAAGAATAAGGTGCAGCCTTGCGCTGGCACTATACTTAGCAGTGCAGCATCAACAAAGGTACCCTTGCACCACAGTGTAAGGGTGTCTGCGTGCAAGGGAAAGACTGTTTATGTACAGGAAGGTCATGCTTCCTGTACATAAACAATCATTAAATGACATTTTGACAATTCTATGTGTGCTGTTTAATGCAGCACACGAGGAAGTTACAAAATGGCATTTAAAAAAAAGATTGTTTATGTGTAGGAAGGGGGGCCTTTCTGCACAATACACAATCCAAAGCTTTTTTGCTTTTTCCATGTGTGCTGCACAGGGCAGCACACAAAAGAAAAAACGAGGAGAAATAAAGCATTTCTCCTTGTTTTGCCAACTTAAGACCAGATTTTCCCTCGTCTTAATGTTGGCGTTGCCTCCTATTTACACTGCCCTTGTAAATAGGGGTCAGTGTCAAAATCAATGGGTGTTGCAGTGGAGCACTAGATGCCTCCTGTATGGTGGGAATAGGTCAGCCCTACCTACATTAATCCCGTGTAGTCCACACATGCAGAAACATCTTATACATGCAGCTTCTCGCCCTACCTATTCTGGATTTCAACCCCTCTTGGGCAAGGCAGGGTGAGGCAAAAAAATTGGATATGGCGTAACTACTGTAAAGATTCTTGGTTCCCCAAACATGCCAGTGATTGTCATGCCTGTTATTCCCCCTATTTCTGGCCCATGGACCCAGAACCTGCAGACAAGCCTCGTATCTTTGGTTTTCCAATAGCACTCCAATGATCTTAACAAGGCTGGGAAAATGTACTGATACTATTAGATTAGCTCTCCATTTGTCACAAGTGGGTGCTACTGGACTGGACTGAATGTGAGCAGTGCACCACCCACAATGAAGTACAGCCCCAGAGGACCCAAAGTTCCTGCCCGCTCTCCAGCCCCCAAGAGCATTCCATCAGTACTTTCTGTTATCATGTGCATTTTTCATTCTCCCAGGGACATATGTGAAGACAATTGGATGTTGCCGCTCGCTAAAATGTGTTTGCAGAACTTTGCACTTCTGAGACGTCCTTCCTTTTACTTTTTTAAATGATTTAACCTCGACAGATTTTACAGTATCGATTTAATACATCCACTTTTGTATTCAGGAATCACTGTGCCTGTAGTTTCATGTAATGATTTTAAGTAATTTATCATGAATAAAAATAATTCATTCATTGGCGGCATGCGGATATATGATGTTAAAACGCGGACTTTTACTCCGCATACTGTTACAACGCGGTTTTTACAACGCGGATCATGTAACAACGCATGTATTTACAACGCTTTTTTTTACAACGCAGGTACCTTTACAACGCAGACCATTACAACGTAAGTATTGGTAAGTATATGTTAATAAGAATAATATAATAGTAACTTAATTTTAAAAGTATAATTTAATGTAATTTTAAATAATTTAATTTCCGTTAATTAATTTAAATTTAAATTAATGTTACTTTATTTTTACCATGTACCCCTGTACCCCAAAAACTCTAAACTGACCCTAAACACCCCCAAAAAAATTAAGTAATTTTTTTAAATATAATTAAAATTAATTATTGTAAATTAAAAAAAATATAACTTTATTTTTACCCTGTACCCCTGTACCCCAAAAACTCAAAACTGACCCTCAACCCCAAAAATAATGCAAAGTAATTTAATTTAATTTATTTACTAATAAATAATTTAATTTAAAATTAAATTTTATTTATTTTTACCCTGTACCCCAAAAACTGAAAACTGACCCTGAACCCTAAAAATACCCCTTTACCCAAAAACTAAAAACTGACCCTGAACCCTAAAAATACCCCTTTACCCAAAAACTGAAAACTGACCCTGAACCCTAAATATACCCCTTTACCCAAAAACTGAAAACTGACCCTGAACCCTAAAAATACCCCTTTACCCAAAAACTAAAAACTGACCCTGAACCCTAAAAATACCCCTTTACCCAAAAACTGAAAACTGACCCTGAACCCTAAAAATACCCCTTTACCCAAAAACTGAAAACTGACCCTGAACCCTAAAAATACCCCTTTACCCAAAAACTGAAAACTGACCCTGAACCCTAAAAATACCCCTTTACCCAAAAACTAAAAACTGACCCTGAACCCTAAAAATACCCCTTTACCCAAAAACTAAAAACTGACCCTGAACCCTAAAAATACCCCTTTACCCAAAAACTGAAAACTGACCCTGAACCCTAAAAATACCCCTTTACCCAAAAACTAAAAACTGACCCTGAACCCTAAAAATACCCCTTTACCCTAAAACCCAAAACTGACCCTAACCCATAAAAATACCCCTTTACCCTAAGACCCAATACTGACCCTAACCCCTAAAAATACCCCTTAACCCCAAACATATAACATTTAAAATATAACTATATACTTACCAATACTTACGTTGTAATGGTATGCGTTGTAAAGGTACCTGCGTTGTAAAAAAATGCGTTGTAAAAACATGAGTTGTAACAGTATCTGCGTTGTAATGGATGCGTTGTAACAGTAGTGCGTTGTAAAAAATGCGTTGTAACAAGTAAACACCGCGGCATGCCATTCCCATCTATCTAATAGGAAACTAACCAAGAAATGCCTAGCTAGCGGCTTCTAGGATGGCATCAGAATAGATGAGCATTAGCATATGGTGAGACCAGGACATCAGAAGTGCTGAAGGGAAAGAAATATAAGTGATGCATGCACTGTTACATGTCAAAATGATAATCAGAAACATTAGATAGATTTGATGCTGAAACTCATATGTCTAAACTCTCAACTACAAACCCCTCCACTCACCACTTTAGCAACCTGTACTCTGTATTAGTTGCAACATGTGGATAAACCAGTATGCGCTGATACCTGCCACTAATCATACTGGGAGCAAAGAGTTGCAAGCATGACTAGGCGTATTTATAGGATGAAAGAGGACATTTCTGAGCAATTGCTGGCTCTTACCATTCATTTTCTTGGGTTTCGAGAGTCAGGATATTTTTAAGAGAGTCTTTCCAAATCTTCAACAAGTCCGGGGAGATTGAAGTATTATTCATACATCTGATATATTTGTAGATAGTAGCTGCCCTGAGGAGGCTTTCAGGTGGAAGTTGAATAGAAGTAAACAGGGAGGAAGGTCGGTTTATGTTTTGTTTGATTAACTTATAATTTCTAAAAGATTTACTATGATCTTCATGCATCGTTTTTTTCCTGATTGTCTCGACCATACCATTTTTGTAGCGCAGTAAAGGAAATAATAGAACTGTCCTGATATATTTGACTGATTGGACCGAATTTCACTGTTGTATCATAGAGATTTGTGAAACCTTTTACAAAAACTGAATAATAGGCCGTGGTATATTCCAATAATTGTGTTGATTGAGCTTAGTGAAGCATCTTTTTTCTCATTTTTGGTAGTTAGAAATGAATGTAAAAGTGTGGGAAGCACTCAGAGTAACCCAACCCACGATCAACCCATGTAATACTTGGGACACCTTTTCCTGCTGATTTTAAAGAGTGGAAACAAAGATGTAAGGGTGCAGCAAAACAACATAAGGCCTTATATCAAATTATGCACAAGGTTGGTGGCTTAAAAGACACTATGCATGAAGGTTTTGCATCAGTGACTCAAAGCATAAAGAGAATGTTACAGACCATATTCACATTGACTCAATCATGAAATGAGCGGTTTGTTCAGGCAAGGCATGAGCTGTCACACTCCAGACAGCAGCAGCATATTCTATCTAGATCTGTTGGTCGGCTCTCAAATGCAACACATTTTCTGCACCAACATACAATTAAATTTCAGGTTGATTTTAAAAAACAAAGGGGCAGATTTATGTTGGTAATGCGCCACGTTTGCGTCACGCAACTGTGACGTAAACGTGGCGCATCCCTACGATCCATTTACAACGTGACGCATCTAGGCAGATGCGTCACGTTGTAAAGCCCTGCGCCACTTGTGGGCGTTCCGACGCTGGGTGGGCGTTCCGGGGCAGGTGCGCCTCGCAAAAGTGGCTGAGTAAAATCTATAAGATTTCACTCAGTCACTTTCAGGCCAATGCTGCATCAAAACCCTGCGCCTGCTTGAAGCAGGCGTAAGGCTTGATGCAGCATTGGACAGATAGGGCACCCCCGAGCCTTGCTGGAGCTGCGTCGCGCTTGCGACGCAACTCCAGCAATGCGCCACCTTTACGGCACAGATGCGTCACGCATCTGTGCCGTTTTTGCCCCATGGTGCGCCGCATTGTAAATGCGGCGCACCATGGGTGGCGGGGCAGCGGCGCAAAATAACTGGCCCATCCCTGGGGATGCGCCGGTTATCATAAATCTGCCCTCTGGTGTGGATTTAAAAGGTCTTTTCTGCCATAATAAAAATGCCCTGGAGGACTTACAAACCACTAATTTCACCATGACGAGAAAGTTCAATCTCAACAGGCGAAAGTGGGTGTGTCCAATATGCCCATCACAGCAGTGACAGAGGCTGCTATTGCAAGGCCCGGATTGGACAGGAATAGTGACATTGACTTAAGGCAAAAATATAAGAGCCCTGGCAAAGGAAATAAAAAATACATTAATTGTGAATTTTTTAGTTTCATGCTGTTTGCCTGTATTTCTGTTTCACAAGGGTAATCATTTGTTTAAAAAAATTCATTAATACAGGGAAAATCCTGTTCTTCATATTCTCCATATGTAGAAATAAACAATTGTGCAACTATATTAAAGTACAATTATCAGCATCAATATTTACAGTACTCTTTCTTTAATGCTTTTCCATAGAAATAATTAATTGTACTATCAGTTTTGGTGCCTTAGTTCCCTTTTGTCCTGATTGTTTTGGAGAAGGGGGTGGATCTTAATCAGACCTGTCATTTCAGGGTCAATTTGTGAAGGATTACACACATAGCTATCATTTTGCAACTTGTTTCAGGTGTTCTTCAATTTTCCTCCACTTTCATAAAGGCAACAAAATGCCCTCTTCAGAATTCCAAACGTGCACTCTATTACTGATCTTGTTAGTTTATGTGGGCTGTTGTATCTGTTTTCCCTAGCAACTCTTGCACTTAGGTAAGGGGTGAGCCCTTCCAATCTATGACTTTAATCAACTTTGGCCTCGGAGGAATGGACAGCTAACGTGTAGGCTTTGTAATTACCCAGATGAGTCTTGGCTACATCTGCTATGCTGTTGTCCCCGCCTTGCTCACGAACGTTGTCGGTTATTGTTCCCAGTTTATCGGGACAAGCTGCTGAGGCATAGCAAGGAAGCATCTAATTTGTGTTTCAGCAAGAATTCCCCTTAAGTTCTTGCAAGGGCTGGGAAGTTTATTAACAATAGTTTAACCACATTACACACAGCTCAGCCCTAAGGAATAGTCAAAGAACATGAGACGGCATCCAGGGGGTCAAATCGGATCACCTTGCAGGGTCTAACAACACACTCACAGAAATAGCTCACTAAGCTCTGTTGAAGCATTCTCAAGTCTCTTCCTATATTTCCTTTTTTTTTTTTTAAATCTTTTTATTCACAGAATTTTTAAATTTTTCCACCCTCTGGAGCACAGAGGGGGCATGGAGCAAATAATAATAAAAAAAAAAAAACAATATTGCCTACTCATATGAGGTTTACACCATATGTTTCATCTGAGGTAAACGAAAAGAAACTTCTTCTTAATACCAAAATAATACAACACTCCATATTGGGATGAGATCACTCTCCTTATACATGCAGATTAACATCAATTATACATTCTATATGTGTTATACGTTATTATACCTTTTTTACACATAATATACACAATAATACAAGTTATATACAAGTTATATACATATACATTTCCTATACAAATCATTCTTCTTCCTTCCATTTCGTTATTGTCTCCCATATTTCCAAGCCTAATTTCCTCAACCTTTTCCCTCTTTTGGAGTAGATCGCTTTTTCTAAATTGTATATACTCAGCAGCCTGGCTAACCATTGTTGGAATGATGGCGCCATTTGATCTAACCATGCAGTGGCAACACACAGTCTGTACACTGCCATGGCCACAAAAATAAAATATTTCCCTGTCTCAACATCATTATTTCCATCTACACCTAGCAGAATAATCGCGGGTGTTAAGTTAGCAGGTAGTTTTAGTGCCCTTTGTAAAAACATTTCTATCTCTTTAAGTACTGTAGCTAAACTCGGACATGTTGCGAACATATGGATGGCGTCTGCATCTGCACTCGTGCATCTGGGGCAGTTTATACCGGTTGTCGCTCCCCATTGTGCCAGTTTAGCCGGGGTATAATATAGCCAATACATAGTCTTGTAATGCTGTGCTTGTAATGACGCAGAGCATAGAATATTCATCCCTAATTCTGATGATATATTAAAACACTCTTGTTCTATGCCCAGCTTCATTGACCAGGTTTCCCCCCATTTAGCCATGTCGTCTGGTCTTTGTTCATTTAGCTCGAGATAAAATCTTTTAATTGTGCAATCTACTCCAGTCTCTATTATCTCTAATATATTATTTTTTTCAAATCCTCTTGTTCCCCCTCTTTTGTTTTGTAGAAAGCTTCTTACTTGTAAATATTTGAAGAAGTGATGTGTCGACAAATTGAATTTTTTCTGTATTATTGCAAATTGTTTCACCCCTTGTGTCCCCATTACATCCCCTAATTTTATTATCCCTTTCCGATACCATTCTGTAAAAACTGAATCAGAAAATATATCTCCCGGAAATAACATATTCTCGTGTAACCTCGTGTACCTATTAAACTTCCCTAAACCAAACTTTTTCATAAAAGCCATCCATATATTATATGCGCCCAGTAAAGTCTTAAAGCGTGTTCTTTTAAAATATGCCGTGTCAAAATTTTTCAAGAAAATATCTTTTGTTTCTTCACCCATCAATATACCATATACCGCTAATGACCCTAAGTGATCTTCTCCTTCTGCTTCAGCTCCACCTATTAATCCTACCATATACTGCAGGGCAGCGGCCCAGTAATACAGCTTAATGTCTGGTAACGCCCATCCTCCTCTTTCCCGGGAGTGCCAAGAATCTCGCCGCTCTCCTAGTTTTACCTTTGGACCAAATAAATTTGTTGATCATATTTTCAATCCTTTTAAACCACGTGTTATCAAACCATAAGGGAATTGTTCGGAAGAGATATAAAAATTTCGGCATGATTAACATTTTTAAAATATTCACTCTTCCAACCAAGGTAAGATGGAGATTATTCAGTCTGTCTAGTTCCCCCCCAACTTTCCGTACAATAGGGTCGATATTTAATTCTACTATCTTGTCTAAATCTGAAGTTATAGTTATTCCCAAATAGGTTCCCGTCCGCGCCACCCGAGAATCCTGGCATAAAGCCTTACTATTTTTTATAATTTGTGTTTTTCCGGTGTTCAAAGAATACCCGGAAACCTTCCCAAAATTCTTTGCCTCCTGCTCCACGTGTCTTATAGCCTCTGTGGGTGATGATGTTATGACCGCCACGTCATCGGCATAGGCCAATATCTTACACTCCCCCCTAAGTGTAACAATTGGGGAGATATTCCTATTTGACTCCAGTCTTCTGATTAGTGGGTCTAGATATATCGCAAACAGTAGCGGGGAGCATGGGCAACCCTGCCTTGTGCCCCTGTTAATTTTTACTTTATCCGTTAACCCCGCATTAATTCTAATTGCCGCCACAGGCTCTCTATACAATGTTTTTAACGCTGTTAAAAAGCCACTCCCAAATCCCAATTTTTCCAAAACACTCCACATATATACCCATGACACACGGTCGAAAGCTTTTTCAGCATCAAGTAATAATACCGCGAATGGGACCCCATCAGCCTCTGTTTTATCCATAAGGGTAATTAACTTCCTTACGTGGTGTGTAGTCCCCCGTCCCGGTATAAAACCGTGTTGGTTGTTAGTAACTAGAGGTGTTATTACACTGGCGAATCTTGTTGCCAGTGCCTTTGAGTAGATCTTTGTGTCCGTGTTCATAAGAGTGATCGGTCTGTATGACCCCGGGTTAGTTGGCGTTTTCCCTTTCTTAAGGATAACCACAATTTCGGCCTCAGACCAAGTGCCTGGTATTGAGATTCCCTTCTGTGCCTGTTTCATAGTATAGAGCATATCTCCACCTAACTCCTCCCAAAATACCTTGTAAAACTCTAGCGGGATTTTATCTGGGCCAGCCGCCTTTCCTGATGGTAAACTCTTCATGGCTGCTTTTACCTCCTCTAAGTCTAACAAGTTGTCAATCCTCTTCTTCTCTATTTCCTCCAACTGCCTCCCCTCATAATAGTTCAAATACTCCATTATGTCTTCAGGATCTTTTATATCGCTTTCAGAGTATAAATCCGTGTAAAAATTCCTGAAGACTTCCCTTATTTGTTGTGCATTAGTAACAATCACCCCTGAGCTGTCTTTGATTGCTTTTATCTCCCCAAAGGACACCTTCTGTCTAGTTCTAGCTGCTAACATTTTACCCACTCTTTCATTCATCTCGTAACAATTCTCTCTATTCACTGTATATTGTTTGGCTGCCCTTTCTGCTATCTGTTCTTCCTCCTCCATTCGCAATTTCACGAGTTTAAGATATGCAGAGTCCGTTGGAGCTCCATTATCAGTTTGATCTGTCCTACTATTCAATTCCTCCTCTGCCCGCAGTAGTTCCCTCCTTACCCCCTCACTTCTTTCTTTCTCCTGTTTCCTTTTCCTAACCCCATAGCTGATGGTCTCGCCCCTCACTCCAGCCTTAAAGCAATCCCACACTATCCCTACGGGTGCTGTATGCCTATTTATATCCAAGAACTCAAATATCCATCTCCTCATATGTTGAATATATGCGTCCTCCACTAAAAAAGCCTTTTCAAAAGACCACTTCGAAACCTTCCTTACCACTGTCATATCTTTTAAGGTGACTATAAGAGGATTATGGTCCGATAACAACCTTGGTATTCTTTCGATGTCTATCCCATCAATGCCTTGGCTATTAACCAAAAAGTAATCTAATCTAACACTTATCCTATGGGGTGCTGAATAATATGTAAAACCATCTTGACCAGGGTTAAGGGTGTCCCAAACATCAAGCAAAGCATTATTTCTGGCTAAGTTAACAATTGCTTTATAAACTCTTTTCTTCCTTCCCTTATATTTAATTGGGGGCCCCAGCCCCAGCCCCAGCCCCAATCCCCCTGCTCCATTGATATTAAAATCTCCTCCTATCACTATAAATGGAGCCCAGGTTGCCAACTCGGTATCAATTTCTTCAAAAATCTCCGGATCATCTCCTGTAGACCCATAAATAGACCCAAGGGTGACCCATGTTTCTCCAATCAGACATTCTATCAAGGCCCATCTACCCCATACATCCTCCCATTTTTTCCTAGTGGTGACATCTCTTTGCCTTGCCATAACCGCAACCCCCCTATTCCTACTTCCCTGCCTAGAGTGTGCTAAGACAGTAAGACCCAGCTGGTCTAACAGCCTAATTTCAGACAGTTGTATATGGGTCTCTTGGAGTATTAGAAAGTCTAATCTTAAACTTTTGATCAAGACAGCTGCCTTCTGCCTTTTTGTCTTATCATTAAGGCCATACACGTTCCATGTCATTATTCGTATACTCATCCTGGGTTTTTAACAGATACAATCACAATTTTAGTCGTTTAAAAAAAAAACAGATTACACATTGTAACCACGGCTTTATATAACAGAACCAACACAAACCTTCCTTCTGTTTCATTATTCCTCTTATTCCATAATATTTCCTGTATTATACATTTCCTATATGCTTTACGCTCCTTGCCCCCCCGTGTCTCCCACCCTTTCCCCCCCACCCCAACTATCCCACCCCCCCTACAGGCAAATAGGTCCATCGGACCTATATGTGACAGCTGTGTCTGCTTGGGTCCCACGCCCCCCCCCGCTCCTATTGTGTCCCTAACCCTCTACATAGAAGATGCTCACTTATTGTTACCAATCTACACAATTATATAACAATACGCTGCAATTCTCTGTTCTTGTGCTTCAATAGAATTTCAGAGATCTTAATTTTTATATCCTGCTACCTTTAGCTGGTAAGTCTACCACTAGGTCCTGAGATTGTGCACTGTTCTGCGGGGTCCTTTCCTTGAGCCATGCCAAAAATTCAGCCGCTCTGACCTCAGAATGAAAGATTTTAAACTGGCCATCCTTAACCACTTTCAGCCTACTAGGGAACATTAGGTATGCCTCACACCCAATTCTCTGGAATGGAGCTATTAGCTCCTGGAGTCTCCACCTGCGCTCTACCGTTATGTGGCAGAAGTCGGGTCTAGCAAAGAACTCTACCTCCTGGTATCTGCATTTTGCCTGTGGTCTTGCTTTGGCCATTATCTCTTCTCTCAATAAGAAATTGCCCACATATATTAGGAATGCTCTAGGCTTTTTTGATCCGTCCCCCTTTCTCTGTGTAAAAGGAAATCTATGAGCACGCTGAATCTCAGATTCCCAGTTCCAGCCTTTTATATCTGGAAGAGCACCCTTGAGGAATTCAATTATGTAAGCTCTTGCATCCTGTCCCTCCCTTCCTTCCGGAATACCTAAGAGTCTGACATTGTTTCTCCGCTGCCTATTCTCAAAATCTTCGAGCTTCCATAATACATCGCTGTTAATTTTCTCTTGGTCTTGTCTAAATTCCTTCCATCCCTTCATTTCATCTTCCAGGCCCCCCTGTTCTTTCTTCCACCTCTGTAACTCTCCCTGCCAACTCTGTGCACGCTTTATTTACTTTTCGAAGAGCATTTTGTATTTTTTTACTTTCCTGTCTGGCTCTCTGGCTCTCTACCCTTGCCTCAGTCTGAATTTGTTTAAGCATTGAAAACATCATTTCGAACCCCAAAGGTGAATTTTGACGTTGGAGTTGCTCCTGATTTTGAATCTGGGTTTCGGGTAGGCCTTGCCTGACTCTCTCCTCATTCAACCGTAAAGATCCCAAAGTCTCATCTAGACTCCCAACACCCTCTTTATACATCTGAGATGTAGCTGCGTAGTCCCAATCGAGTCTCTTTGCAACATTTATAGCTGCTGGGCTTATAGATCCTTTTGTTCTTCTCCTTTTTTTAGTCAAGACTTCCTATATTTCCATTGTACAAATGGACTTTGCTGAAAGATAGGTATTGGCAGCTGTAATAAACCCTGGGACATTCTGACATTGCCTTTTGCACTCCACACCTTCCATCTGGCTCTAAGTGGCCAAATTTGACATTCTTGCCATCAACCAGAAATGCTACTTGGAAAATGTTATTAATCTTGAATGATAGCTTTTATAATGTGCTTTTAAATTGTAATCCCTATTTTAATTAAGTATCAATGCAATGTTTGTATGTTACAGTTGTAATTAACTGTATAATAAAAGAGGGTGATAACCCATGGATGAATGACTTACGCGCGGTCACCTACGTTTAGAGAAAAATATATTTACACTTTAAGGACACCTAATGAATACTTTGTCTAAAGGTTCAATTGTCATGGTACATACCAAGAAGAAAACCATCTCCAAACTCTCCCCTTGCCAGCCAGTTTTAAAGGCCTGAATGACAAAACATGAAGGAGTTATGTGTGCTGCCTGCATATTTTGCAACTGTGGGCCTGAGTTAGATCTTGGCAGAACACGCCCCACCTTCACTTTTTCAATGGTTTCATCACCCACCTGCTTGAGAGTCTGCCTGCTCTATTTAGATGTTGGTGGGTCTATGGGCAAAAGACCATCCGAGAGCCACCAACTTTGCCAAGAATCATCACCTGGATCAACTGCGTCATAAGCAGAAGTAGCTGTTCAGGGAATCCTCCAAGATTACTGCCGGGCCAATCACAATGTGCCTTTCCATCGAGGAAACTGTGGCAGTAACACCTCCTGCTTTGATTTGGCAGAATCGAAGGAAAGGAGGTGCACAGTTAAAAATCACTAAATCCCTAACAAGAACTGCTGAGAAAAAATGGCGGAATAATAAAGATCCAGCTGACCGTAATGTATATAAAACCCTGCATACTAACTATATGCGGGATATAAGGTCGGCGAAGCGAGCGTATTTAACGGAGCGCATACATAAAGCAGAAAATTCCTCTAAAGAATTGTACCAAATTTTAAGAGAATTTACCACCCCCTATAATCCATCGTCCACTCCCAACGCTAGAGAATCGACCGAAGCTCTTTCGAGATTCTTTGAGGATAAAATAACTGCTATACATGAATCCTTTTCCCCATGCCAAATCCTAATGCAGTCGGAAGGGCCAACATGCACCCCTGATGACTCACCTCACATCTGGAATGAATTTGAAATGCTTGATAATGACAAGACCTTGTCAGCTGGATTAAAAATTAAGTCAGGCTCCCCTACTGATCAGGTCTCCCCCAAACGTTTTACTATACTGGCCCCTGCCCTGGTAGAAAGCCTAACCAGCCTCCTCAATAAATCTCTCCGGGAGACAGACTTTCCCATAGTATGGAAGGCAGCTATAATCAGGCAAATATTGAAGAAACCCGCAGCTGACCCTAACGTTCTTCTAAACTACCGACCATTGGAAAGATATTGGAATCCTTTGTTAATGGACAGCTGTTGAACCATCTAGAGAATAAGGGGCTTTTAGATCCTTCCCAGTCTGGCTTCCGTGCCGCTCACAGCACGGAGACAGCACTGGTCGAAGTCGCAGACAATATCAGGTTGGCCCTGGATAAACATCAATCAACAATCCTTGTCCTCCTTGATTTGTCTGCGGCCTTCGACACCATCTCCCACCGCATTCTTATTCAACGGCTGTGGGAGATTGGTATCAGAGGGAAAGTCCAAAAATGGTTTACCAGCTATCTATCCGACCGTACAACTACTGTCCAAGTCGGCAGGAACACAGCAAGTACTCGGCCTGTCAAGATGGGTGTTCCACAGGGCTCCATATTGAGCCCCACGCTCTTTAATGTCTATATGACACCTTTGGCCAAAGTGATTAGAGCGTTCGGCTTTGAGGTTCTATCCTACGCCGACGATACCCAAATTCTGGTCACTTTAAGACCCTGACCTCAATGAGACAAAACTCTGCTTCAAAAACTGCATGATCGAGGTCAAGAACTGGATGGGTATCAACCATCTGCAGCTTAACGGCAATAAAACAGATATCATGTTCTTTGGCAAACCCCTGGAACATTGGGCTCAGGACTGGTGGCCAGTACAGCTTGGCGACTATCCAACCCCCAAGGAATCAGTGCGGAACTTGGGTTTTCACATGGATAATAAACTATCCATGAAGACCCAAACCAACCACATCATAGGAACCTGTTTTGGACTTATGCGAAGTCTACACAAAATTTTCAAGTGGATTCCAGCAGAGGCGCGGAAACCCTTAGTGCAGGGTCTAATTATAAACAGGTTAGACTATGGGAATTTGCTCCTACTAGCGATAAATGAGCACTACCTGAAAAGATTACAGGTTCATCAGCACACTGCAGTGCGGTTGGTTTTAGACCTTCCCCGAAGATCGCCGTCCACCCCATGCCTCAGAAGCCTTCATTGGCTCCCTGTGAAGAAGCGAATTATGTTTAAAACATTATGTCTGGTTCATAAACATATGTATGGTAACGGCCCAAAATATTGGTCTCATAAACTTACTTGGTACGCACCCAGAAGGCAGCTCGGATCTAGTACTGAGTCGCTGCTTACCCCGCTGAGAATACAAACCACCAGAAATGGGAGTCGTGCTTTTTTCTTTCTTGTCCCTTCCCTCTGGAATAAAATGCCCCTGAACCTGCGCACTACTTCAGAACACATCTGCTTTCGCAAGAAGCTGAAGACATGGCTTTTTGCAAACTAAGCTGTCCGCCTCTCGTCAGAGCCGTCTGCAAGCGCCATGAGACACTTTGGATGTGATATGCGCGCGTTACAAATGCTTTTGACTTGACATTGACCTTTTGTTATGTTTCCCACCACCGTTTCCGTCTAAAACCTCATTATCCAGGTCCTTCCTTTGCTGAGTCTACTTGACCACAACGGTAATCATCTCTGTTGTTGGCGGTATACAAGGTAAGCAGCTTTTATACTTGTCTTACTATGAATCATGTGTTGACAATAGGTTGGCCTTGTGTATTTTTACATTGCTCTTAAAAGCATTTTCTTAATATAAATGCATATTTTACAACTTATCGAGTTAGAATGAGTACACCTGTATTGACAATTGTTAGACCTGGCCCTTTCTGCAGGGTTATCCTCAACGCTTTTGCCTTCCTCCTCCTATTTTTCGAACCCTCTTTTGCTGGCTGTAGGACTCTGGGCACTTTACCACTGACAACCAGTGCTTAAGTGCGTATGCTCTGTACTCTAATCATGGTACAGTTACCTTATCCACCATTGGCATATTTAATGCACTTGTAAGTCCCTAGTAAAGTGCATTATGTGTGTCTCAGGTCTATAAATTAAATGCTACTAGTGGGGCTGCATCAAAGCCTGTGCCATGCACTCAGTAGCCCCCTAAACATGGCTCAGGCCTGCCATTCCAGACCCTGTGCATGGAGCTTTACACTGCCAATTCGACCAGCCAAGTTACCCTACTTGACAGGCCCAAACATTCCCTTTTATTCCCTTTTATTACATTTAAGTCACCTCTAAGGTAGGTCCTAGGCAGCCCCAAGGGCTGGGTGCAGTGTATTTATAAGGTAGGACATGTACTTTTCAGTTTTACATATCCTGTTTGTAAAAAACTTCTAAATTCGTTTTTAACAACTGCAAGGCCTATCTCTCACAAAGTTTAATATGGGGATTGCCTCAATACATCTTTTAAGAGTAACTTCCAATTGGGAGCAGATAGAAAATGGGAGTTTGGTGTCTCTGGATGCACAATCTAAAAACACATATTTTAGTAAAATAGTTTTTTAATTGCAGGTCTGGAAATGCCACTTTTAGAAAGTTGAACTATAATGGGTGTGGCTCTAATCAGTAAGGCTGAGCCAAATAGAGACACAATGCAGTAGGGACCTGATGGTCCTCACTGTGGAAACAGCACTAAGGATTTCGCTGCAACAAGTAGAGGAAATTGCTACCTTGGTAACTGAAATCAAGAATAACCAATTGATATACAATGCTGCTTATACAATTCCGACCTCATGGTATGTGTTTTTATGCAAGTCACGAAATTGTGTATTACCCTGCCTTTATTTGCTATGATTTTGGTATGACCCCGTATGTAATTCATTTCATGTATCGGAGACCCTGTGTCTTTTACTTTACATTTTCTTTCTTTTTTCCTTTTCTTCTATTTATTTTTCATTAAAAATGATTTGAATACAAAAAAAAGAATAACCAATCGATTACTGATTCAAAAACTCTACTAGAGAAAGTGAATAAAGATATCCTGGATTTCAAGGATTATACTATTAGCCAAAAAGAGACCAAATTTGAAGGAAGGTCAAAAAATCAATGTATCTCTTTCTCCGATACTTCATCATCATCCGGGGGGAAACAGACAGCAACGAAGGACGTTCTAATTCTAATTCAAATAGAAGATGGAATGCCAAGCAACAACCTGGACAGTCGTCTTTTTTAGGGAGAGGCCAGTTAAAACCAAGAGGATGCACCAGATTTAACAACCAGCCGTGGGAGATGACCACCCGTCGGCAGCATTACAAAAATTGAATGCCTCACCAATCTTTAATTTATCTGGAAGGGTACTCACAGATGCGGAGGAAAGCCTACTCAATAAAGGCCTAACATTTGTCCCTATGAGACACACAGATCAGAAGCGGTCGCTCCTCACGCTGCTCCCTGCTGCTAGAAGTGGTATCGTAGCGCTTCTGCCTGACTAATCATTGCCTTAGTCGAATTGCGCACTGCTCGCTCTGCTCACTGTAATTATTTATTGTGCCTCATGTTATAGACATCGTAGCGCTATAGTGATAGACTGCTCTGCATTAACTGCAATACTGTGCACTGCTCGCTTTGCCTGCTTGAAATATTTGTGCTTGATTGTACCGGCGCCACTGCCCATTTATTAGCAATTCCAGGTTGTGCCCAAATCTCGTCCTGTATCGCTTTTGGGCTTGCTGCCATTTTGTTGTTTGTTATTGTGCCTCCCAGACCGGCTTTCCACCCCGCTCCCGCCTCCCAGCTGCTCCTCCCTCCCACTAAAGTTAAGGCTCGCCCCGATTGTTGTAACGCTGTGACCGTCCTGCCTAGCTCAGAAAGCGGTTGCTCCTCAAGCAGCTCCCTGCTGCTAGAAGTGGTATCGTAGCGCTTCTGCCTGACTAATCATTGCCTTAGTCGAATTGCGCACTGCTCGCCCTGCTCACTGTAAATATTTATTGTGCCTCATGTTATAGACATCATAGCGCTATAGTGATAGACTGCTCTGCATTAACTGCAATACTGTGCACTGCTCGCTTTGCCTGCTTGAACTATTTGTGCCTCATTGTACCGGAGCCTCTGCGCATTTATTAGCGATTCCAGGTTGTACCCCAATTTAGTCCTGTATCGCTTTTGGGCTTGCTGCCATTTTGTTGTTTGTTGTTGTGCCTCCCAGCCCGGCTCTCCACCCCGCTCCCGCCTCCCAGCTGCTCCTCCCTCCCACTAAAGTTAAGGCTCGACCCGATTGTTGTAACGCTGTGACCGTCCTGCCTAGCTCAGAAGTGGTCACTCCTCACGCTCGCTTTGCCTGCTTGAACTATTTGTGCCTGATTGTACCGGCGCCACTGCCCATTTATTAGCAATTCCAGGTTGTGCCCCAATCTCGTCCTGTATCGCTTTTGGGCTTGCTGCCATTTTGTTGTTTGTTGTTGTGCCTCCCAGCCCGGCTCTCCACCCCGCTCCCGCCTCTCAGCCTCTCCTCCCTCGCCCCTCCCCCCCCACAATCCACATATGACAGATGCTTTCGCGCGCAGTGTTCACGCGCAGCGGTCGCGCCCCATGCGCGCCGAAGGTGCGCCAAAGGTAAGCCCGTCTACGCCCGTCCGCGCCTGGACCGCTCCCAGGGCCAGACCCCCTGTTCCCCGCAAAACCCTTCCCACCCGCATAACATACGACGCCACAACCCTCTCAGCCCTTAACCCCGGCCGCACACCACAATGCTACCAAGCTGCCCCAGGACACACTCATGGACCCTTCACCTGCCACTCCTGCAAGTTCGACTGCATCAGGACCCACACCAAATCCACAAACTCCAAACAGAGCTCCGACACTAACCACCTAAAGTGCATCCTGCTCAACACCCACTCGGTCCACAGACACTCCATTGAACTCTGGAACCTACTCGACACTACATCGCCGGACGTCGCCTTCCTTACAGAAACATGGATGAACGCCTCATCAGCGCCCGACATCGCCATAGCCATCCCGGACGCCTACAAGATCATCCGAAAAGATCGCACCAACCAAACAGGAGGAGGCATCGCCATCGTCCATAAGAACACCATCCGCATCACGACCAGTTCCGACGATAACCTCGCTACCGCCGACCACCTTCACTTCCAGATCCACACCAACCCCAAAATCACACTGAGAGGCACCCTCATCTACAGACCTCCAGGACCCTGCACACAATTCAGCGAAGACATCACTGACTTCATCAGCCCACACGCCCTCCCCTCCGAGAACTACATTCTACTGGGAGACCTCAACTTCCACCTGGAAAAGAAAAACGACAGCAACACCACCACCCTTCTGGACAACCTGGCCAATCTCGGACTCAAACAACTTGTTGACACCCCCACTCACTTGGCCGGACACACGCTCAACCCTATCTTCACCTCTAGCAAGCACATCTGCTTCGATCACACCACAGCTCTCCATTGGACGGACCACAGCTGCGTTCACTTCAACTACAAAAAGACCACGACCCACAACCCCCCACAACCTATTCCTCGAAGAAATTGGAACAAAATCACCACCGACCAGCTCTTCACATCGCTTCATCAAAACCCCCCTGCCAAATCATCGGACCCAAACCAAGCAGCCACCAACCTCACACAATGGATCACCCACAGGGCCGACGAACTAGCACCCTTGAAAAACCATCTAATCAAGCAAGGTAGCAAAAAAGCCCCCTGGTTCAACGATGACCTTAAGAAATCCAAGAAGTTCTGTCGTACTCTCGAGAAAGCCTGGAGAAAAAACCCAACCACTGACAACCTGGCCACCTTCAAGAACGCCACCCGCAAACACCACCAACTGATCCGATCCACCAAGAAATCAGCATTTAAGGATCGACTCGACAACAACGCCCAAAACAGCAAGGAACTATTCAACATCGTCAAAGAATTTACCAACCCCACCGCCGGCACCAACGACATCACTCCCTCCCAAGACCTCTGCGACTCCCTATCCTCATTCTTCCACAACAAAATCGCCGAAATACACAACAGCTTTGAAAACCAGTCCAAAGACCAGTCCACTCCACCCACCTCCGAACCAAAACCGCACTCTAACAACCTTTGTGCCTGGAACCCAATCACCACCGAAGACACCATCCGCCTGATGAACTCCATCCACTCAGGATCTCCAACCGACCCATGTCCCCACCACATTTTCAACAAAGCAGACTCCATCATCGCACCCCATCTCCACGATGTCATCAACTGTTCCTTCAACTCCGCTACCTTCCCGGAAAGCTGGAAACATGTCGAACTCAGCGCCCTTCTGAAGAAACCCACAGCAGACCCCACTGAACTTAAGAACTACCGCCCCATCTCGCTCCTCCCATTCCCTGCTAAAGTAATTGAGAAAGCCGTCAATAGTCAGCTCGCCGCCTTCCTTGAATCCAGCAAATCCCTCGACCCCTCACAGTCCGGCTTCTGAGCCAAACACAGCACCGAAACAGCCCTCATCGCAGCAACAGACGACATTCGAACCCTACTGGACAACGGAGAAACAGCTGCCCTCATCCTACTTGACCTCTCCGCAGCCTTCAACACAGTCTGTCATAGCACCCTCATACAATGCCTCAGCAACGTCGGAATACAAGGAAAAGCATTGGACTGGATCATCTCGTTCTTCGCCGGAAGAACCCAAAGAGTCCGCCTCCCCCCTTTCAGATCAGAGGCCACCGAAGTCATCTGCGGCGTACCACAAGGATCATCAATCAGCCCCACCCTCTTCAACGTATACATGAGCCCCCTCGCATCCATCGCGCGCCAACACAACCTCAACATCATCTCCTACACAGACGACACCCAGCTGATCCTCTCCCTCACCAAAGACTCAAACACCGCCAAAACCAACTTACACGAAGGAATGAAAGAAGTAGCCGAGTGGATGAAGAACAGCCGTTTAAAACTAAACTCAGACAAAACGGAAGTCCTCATCTTAGGGTCATCCCACTCTGCCTGGGACGACTCATGGTGGCCACCGGCCCTGGGAACCGCACCCATACCTACGGATCACGCACGTAACCTGGTCTTCATCCTGGACTCCTCCCTCTCGATGACCAGACAAGCCAACGCCGTCTCATCATCTTGCTTCAACATCCTACGCATGCTCAAAATATTTCTTCCGTTGGATCCAAACCGAAACAAGAAAGACGGTCACTCACGCACTGGTCACCAGCCGACTGGATTACGGAAACACCCTTTACCCCGGAACCACAGCCAAACTACAGAAAAAACTCCAACCCATCCAAAACGCCTCAGCCAGACTCATATTGGACATCCCTCGGCAAGCCCACATTTCCGGCCACCTGAAAGACCTCCATTGGCTCCCCGTCAACAAGAGAATAACGTTCCGTCTCCTCACCCACGCACACAAAGCCCTCTACGACCTAGGACCAGAATGCCTCAACACGTGAATGTCCTTCTACACCCCCTCCCGCCAACTACGATCGTCCAATCAAGCCCTCGCCGCAATTCCCCGCATCCATAGATCCACCATGGGGGGAAGATCCTTCTCCTACTTAGCGGCCAAAACCTGGAATTCTCTCCCCACCCACCTCCGCCTTACACAGAACCACCTTTCCTTCAGAAAGCAACTAAAAACATGGATATACGATAAGTAAAGCACCCCCCTCCCTCAAGCGCCTTGAGACCCTCTGGGTGAGTAGTGCGCTATACACATTTTTTTTGAACTTTGAACTTGAACTTGAACAATCAAAATGAAGACAGAATCGATTGAATTCTGTCGCAAGATCCGTTTAAAAGCGTTCTTCCCTGACAATGAAAGTTCAACATCATTAGAAGTCACTGGACTTCGAAAGAAATCCACCTTCTGCACGCCAGCAAACAAAACTCCCCAGGAAATTAAGACTTTTGAAAAAATTATTCTGTCTGCAATTTCAATCATGGAACAAAAATCGAAATATGTGAAACATAACATCACTAAAGCTGAACGAGACGCTATCATCTCCCTCAAAGATGACCATTCAGTGACTATAAAACAGGCAGATAAAGGTGGCTCAATTGTAGTTTGGGGTACCCCCGAGTACTCAATCGAGGGATTGAAACAACTCAATGAACCTGTCTGATACAAACTTATTTCGAAAGATCCAATGAATGAACTCCAGGCCCAACTCTTCTCCATTTTGAAAACAGGATTTGAAGAGGGCTTCTTGGGTAAAAAGGAATACAGCTTTCTGCAAAATAAATTCCCAAGAATTCCTATCTTTTATGTACTTCCTAAAGTACACAAAAGTGTGACTAGCCCCCCAGGTAGACCAATCGTTTCCGGGTGCGACTCACTGATCGAACCAATATCCAAATACGTAGACTTTTCCCAAAAACCTTTCATGGAGAATGTTCAATCTTACCTCCAAGATACCACTGATTTTATAAACAAGTTGGTTAATGTTTCCTTCGAAACCAACAGAGATATAATGGTAACACTAGATGTTACTTCATTATATACCCAGATTCCGCAAGATGAAGGACTAGCTGTTCTGGAACATCACTTAGAAAAAAGACCTACACCACTGAGGGTACCCACTGAATTCATATTGCAACTGGCAACATTTGCACTAAAAAGAAACTACTTCATGTTCAGAAAAGAGTTCTTTTATCAGATAAAAGGAGTGACGATGGGGTGTCCTTTTGCCCCAGAGCTGGCCGTACTTTATATATCAATGTATGAAGAAAAATCTGTTTACACCAACAATCCATTCAGACAATTCATTAAATCATGGATGTGTTCCATTGACAACATCTTTTTGGTGTGGTCAGCTTCAAACTTCAACAATTTTATGAATGGCTCCACCAAAGATCGCCAGACATTAAATTTAGTATGAATCGGTCACCACACAGGATGCCTCTCTTGAATGTCGAAGTATATCCATCTGATGGAGGCTTGGCAACAACTCCGTATAAAAAACCTACAGACAGGAATAAGGCACTGCTCTTCTTGAGCAATCATCTGAGAAGCATGTAAGAGAATTTACCATATGGCCAATTTTTGAGGATTCGCCGCAATTGTACATTTGAGGATGAGTATAGTGCACAAGCCAGAAATTTGAGTGAGAAACTGTCAGAATGAGGTTACCCTAAAAAACTGCAAAGATCTACAATGAAGAGAGCCCGATGGACCCCAAGGGAAACGCTGTTACAAAAAAAAAAGGGTAAAAGAACATCAAGTTTTTTTGACAATTTTCTGCCCCAACTCGAATCTGCTCAAAAAAACCATCACCCAAAACTGCCACTTGATCCAAGATCTTGATCCGGCGTTTTCTAATGCTCCACTTTTTGCGTACAAAAAAACAAAAAAGTTTATCTAATCACATTGTGAGAGCTGCCCGTAAAACTGTACAAAAGCCATAATTGAGACAATTGATAGGTCTGGCCCCAGTCACAGGGCATCACAAATGCGGGACATGTTCCTGTTGTGAACAGACAGTGGAAGGTGCTTTATTCAGCCCTAACGGAATCTACTAGAAACAGAACAATTTTACAAACTGTAAAACAAAAAATGTGGTCTACGGTGTCCTTTGTCCTTGTCCTATGCTGTATATAGGAAATACAAATCAGGAGGTGCGACAACGCATCACCCAACACAAATCACGTATCAGAAAGCAAGTGGTCACAGCTCCACTTGTTAACCATTGGATGAAAAAAGCCCATACTGCACAAAACCTCAGTTGGACTGTCATTTGTGTCACAGTGGAGTGGTTTGGCTCACTGGTTAGAGGCGGCAGACCCAGAAGCAGGAGTCGGCCTGGGACCAGGGTTCAATTCTCGACGCGGCAGGGTCGTGGACCTGGGTCAGCGGACTCGATAATTCTCGCCTCGGTGCCTACTCTAACCAGGGGTCCCACTCGGCAACTCTGGGCATTAGCTTGCCTAATCTCCACAACGGCCCCATCAACGCCGGGGATGCTTGGCTCCACCTTGGGGACTCCCAATAGGGACCATCCCACAGGGAAAGCCAGGACGGGTTCCCCAGCGGTATACCGCGCCAGGATACTCCGGTAGTAGTTGTGCGCATTACAAAACAGCATATAACATAACATATAACATTTCCAAAATAGAGAGGGATCAAAGAGGCGGCAACCCTGAATTGAGATTATCCCAACGTGAAACCATGCTAATTGTCTGGTTCAATACAGCATGCTCAGGTTTGAATGAACTCTCTGAGATTTTTAATTTGTAAGCACTGCAAATTATTCGATATCACTGCGACATTCTTTGGATTTACAAACTTCTATTATATAGAACATTGAGATCACTGTACTACAGCTACCAGAATCCCTAGCGGTGATTTTTCCCACAATCCTCTGAATCGACCGTGTTGTGTATGAGTTCCACCTGGAGCACTTCGAGATAAAAGTCACATCCAGAGGTACAGGTAGGAGACGTTTACTGCCCTTGGAGGAGCCAACTTCTTTCAAATAAACACAGATATGATGCCTAACATTAAGTAAGTCCCTGTCTTTGAAAGTCCACTTTTTCGGGACATAACCGCATTGTTTATCTCTCGTAGCCTAAAATGCACAAAGGAAACGCGGCCGTAGCCAGGCAACCGTGCACCTCCTACGTCATGCCGGACATTCAAACACCTTAATCCTAAATTAGCAAGGTACGTTTGTTTGACCGTTTCTAGATTAGCGATTTCTCCCGTGACCGCCTCTTAGGTATTCACGATAAAACGTTAAAACTACCGGGCGGTTCACATTTTAAATGAGAAGCTGGGCACTGCTTATGAGACATAAGTCCAAGGCTAATAATTATATAAGAACGAGACCGGCTTGAATAGACCTTGCGAGTCATTCCTGTGTTTTTTCAGAATCAGCAACATTACACGGCATGGCTCCTTCCACCTGACGTTCAGTCACATTGGATTTAGATTCAACTTCGGACATCAGGTATGCTTAAACGCCAAAGACTCGATGCTAACAGTAATTATGTCGGTTGGGACGATATCACGATTGATAACATATACCCAAAAGTTATCTTTTCGCAGAAGCTGCAACTCACAGATAAGCCTAAAAATCTACTGCTTAGATGACACCATCTCATTTGAATCGGTAAGAGCTGATCATTGTTTACAGATACAGACAAAACTTGAACAATGTTCAATGACAACGTTGTTTTATTTTATTTCACGGTTGTTTTATGCTTTTTCTGCCTTCAGAGAACACATTGCTCCTTTGGCTATACAAAAACTTTAATGATCGCTAGTGGATCTGCAGGATAGGTAAGAAGCTCTTTGGTTTGCTGCTCCTAGATTGCACATTCTTGAGGATGGAAGTCAGAATTTCTAAACATTAGTTTGTTTCTTTTCTTTTTTTCAGATTTTTGTGGTCCTGAGGAGAACCCCAAAAGTGAGGGGGTTCGAAACGCGTACACCCCTTTGTGTTTCATTTTTTGTTGAATAGCAAACAAATGCACTACTTAGATAGTTAGGGCTGGTTGCACAGTGCAAAAAGTCGTTTTTTAAATGTATCATTGTTATCTATTATAGGTCTCTTGTAGAACCAAGCCTTTCCATTGGATTATTGCATTGTTTGGTTTTAGGCCCCACTGCCCATTTAAAGATACAGAAAAAAAATCTTTTCTGGGCTCTAAGGGGCCATTAGTATGTGTGTGATTGTTGACTAGTATGACTGAGGAAATATGGCATGAATGTGTAAAGCTATGAATGGACGAGTTGGTGTGAGATATTTCCCTGTATATAGATCAATTTTGTTTGAGTGTTAGATGTGGTGTCTTTATTTTTCTAACATTTTATGTCAAATGTGGCGTTGTTCCTTTTGAGAAAGAAAGATTACCAAAGAATACAGTTTTCAAACAAATAAAGATTATTGAATAATCATGGTACATATTGACTAGCAACTTTTGTGCCTGGTAAAGTAATCTGAACAGTGATCAGTATTGGCATCTCCGGTTGTTTTGACTTTTAGAAAGTTGGCATTGTCTTACTCTAACCATTCTGTACCTCTGCCTGTCTCAGAATACACAGCTGGGTTAGGATGACAGTTGGGATTTGTACATCCCCTCCAGACAATCACACAAACGGAGCTGGGGTGTGACATTTGCATATTAATGGCCCCTCACCAGGCTAATGGGCCTTTGTGTGATAGATTAGGATGGAGGGCTCACATTTGCACCTGAATAGGACTGGGCCTGTCCCCACACACAGGTTTGCATACCCCTCCTGTAGAGCTTCTCGAGCTAGAGAAGGAAGAGCAGGGACTTTGTGAGGATCAAAGGCCTCTTTGTTGTCTCCCCCATTTCAAAGACAGTGTAGTATAGGTACTGGACCTCTGACACCTAAAACTAGTTTACTATGTGGTCCTCAGGAGAGTCTGCAACAGAGAGAATCTACACTGCCAGAAGGAACTGACACATTGCCATTGCTCTGACGTGTTGGCCTGCTATAAGCTGATTGCTATGTTGCCAGGATGGACTGTCATTTTGCACTGTGCTCTGCTGTGTTGGCCTGCTGCTTGCTGCCTCTGCAGTGAGGGAGGAAGGATTATGCCCTCTTCATCTAATCACCCAGGAACTCCAAGGTCTCTGAGACATCAAGGATCTCGTGTTGTACTGCTGTACACTCCAAGTTGCAGGAGCATGCCTGGACATTCCTAAAGGACTTAAGTGTGGTGCTTAATTGCGTCCTACACTGCACCCACTGCTTGGGGAATGACTAGCTGCCTGGCAAAGGACGCTTGGCTCCCACCTTCAGCTGTGCACTGCGCCGTGGCAGGATTTCTACTATCTCCACTTTCTTTGCAAGCCACTTGTGCAAGGTCGCCGACCCTGTGAGAGCAGAGTCTGGCCTCCAGCCCCACCTGCCCCTCTGACCTCAGTCCTGCGTGATGCTGATGATCATGGGGGGGACAGCCCGCAAACAACAGCGATTTAGCCCCTGGGAGTTTTCTACACCTTTGATCCCCTCTTGAGATAACTCCCCAGAGACCCAAGTGGGTTTTATGGCACAGTGCTTTCTGACAAGCCTTCTGCAATACAGACCCCAGTGGAGATGTCCGCCAGCTTTATACACTGGTACCATGCCTACCGGGCCAGGCAGCTCACACTCACCAATATTTTAAACGACCTGGAGAGCAGTCGTGTAAGACCTACTTGGGTTTTTAGTTCTTGAGAAGACACTTCAAAGCTCCCTGTCCTCAAACGCAGAGACGGCCGTGGTGGAGAACCAAGAGCAGTACTGTCAAGTCAAGTCAAATAACTTTATTCGGTTGTTCGAATTGACAACCATAAAAGTATTTACATTACAGAAAATAGCATGACATACACATAATCTTAAAAGGTCATAATCAATTACAGGTAAAAATCACAGAATTAAAAATACATCCCTATTTCAAGATATTGAAGATCGTTTAAAAATGATGTTCTTTTGGCCGCAGTGATAAATAACCATATCGGTATTGTTATCCTTCCATACTGTTTCTGAATTTGATCGCCATTCTCAAAAAACCACATACAAATAAAGTGTAATCACAATTTAGCAGCTGTAGAAAAAGTTGTGCAGGACGATATTGATGAAAGTTCAATTTTTTCAAACAGGGTTTCAAGCATAACTTCCTTGGTACAACATAAAAGGGGCAAAAAAACAGAAAGTGTGCCAGATCTTGCGGAGACTTATCGTCGCAGCCGCAAGCTGGCAACACTTGACCTCGATGAGAACCCCTGGGTACCGCCAGCAAAAGGTGAAACAGGTTGAACCTGAACCTTGTTAACAAAAATCGGTCATAGCTTGACATTTGCCATGTCAGGTAGGGTTCCATAAGCAAAGTGCTTTTGATTAGTATGTGATTGCGTACACTTTCTTTTTTTAATTCACATGATTCCCTTTCCTGTTTTCTTAAGTCAATAAAGGCATTTTTGACAGAAATAAGATCCAATTTAGTAATGGATTCCGGGCATAAAAAGAGTTCAGGACGGCCTAAATCAGAGAAACATTTAAGTAGATATTTAAGCCAAGGAATCTTCAACCTGTTATCCCATGTAAGTGCTTCTCTTAGAATAAGCTTGGTCAGAGGAATATTGTCATTTAACCAGCTATTCATCCAGCATAACATGGGATTCAAAGCAAGTTTATCACTAACATACGGGACCCCCAGTTCTTCATGCACAGAAAAATTTGCTGTACCCCTTGGAACCCTTAAAATCTGTTTTAAAAAATTGTTTTCAACTATCTGGAGTACATCCAAGGGAACATATCCCCATATCTCACTGCCGTAACAAGCTGTGGTTACACTTTTGGCTTTGTATAGTTGGAGTAGCGCGGCAACTGGACTATTTCCCAGCTTTTTAGAGAAATCTAATATAGCCGCGTTTACCCTTGAAACGTCTCCCTTTTTTTTCTGAATCACGGGTCCCCATTTAAGTTGATTATCAAAGAGGACCCCGAGATAGGAGAATGTGTGCGTTACAGGTATTTCCACTCCATCTACATTTAGGCGATTTGGTTTCTTAAAACCTTCTCCGACCTTCATTATGTAGGATTTGGTGTTATTAATACTTAAATCTCTGGTTTTCATAAATGTATAAAAGGAGTCTAATAAAGTTTGAAGTCCATTGGCCGTTCTAGATAAAAGGACTGCGTCATCCGCGTATAATAAAACCGGCAGACCTTTTCGGCCAATGTATGGATAATCTATGTTGGTACTTAAGAGGGTCTCTTCCAGGTCATTAATATATAGATTGAAGAGGAACGGGGCCAGAATACACCCTTGCCGGACGCCCCGAAACACTCCAAAATCTTTGGTCACTTTTAGGTCCTGGGTATATCTAACATTCGCTTTGGTGTCTGAATGTATGTCTTCTAAAAGGTTTACTAAATTTTTGTCTACGCCCATTTTTTCCATGGCGCCCCAGAGTTTCCCACGGTTCACACAATCAAAGGCCGAAGAGAGATCCATAAACGCCATGTGAATCGTTCCTCTTCGTGCCTTGGTGTACTTCCCGACTATGAGATACAAGTTCAGACATTGAGAAATGGTAGAATGTCCAGGCCTAAAGCCATACTGGATTGGCGATATTATATTATTTTCCTCTGCCCAACTAGTCAATCTATTTAAAATTACTCCTCCTATCACTTTTGCCACAGAGTTTATTAAAGATATCGGTCTGTAGCAGGCCGGACTGCTACGGTCACCCTTCTTGAATATAGGGACTATTGTAGATACCCCCCATGATTTAGGGCATCCACAAAGCACAGCTGCATTTAGTACTGCTGTGAGTACCGGCGCCCATAGTGCCTCACGTGACTTAAAGAGATCAGGCGGAAGTCCATCGGGACCCGGAGCCTTATTATTTGACAAGCCTTTAATTCCTTTAACTATTTCCTCATTTGAGAAGCATAGAGAAATATCTCTGCCTATACCAGGATTGTGTTCTGCCTGTGATGTATTATTTATAAAAATAGAACTGAAATGGTCTATCCATTCGTCCTCTGATATATTTGTGCCCACATTTGGAATGGTAGGACAGTCAAATATTGGTTTGTTAATTATCTCCCAAAACTTCGAGCTATTTTTTAAAGTCTCGGGCTCTAGGAGTAATTCCCATACACTTTTTTTGACTGCTCGCTTACGAATGGCCAGTGATTTCTTATACTCATTCCGCAAGCCCCTGATGATCAGTGGATCTCTTGGTTTTGTATTTAGGGCTTTCTTGAGCTCACGACTGGCCTTTGAGCAAACACTGTCAAACCATTTTGGATTGCAGTTTGAATTTATCCTTCCCTTATTAGGTACCGTTAAAAGAGACTCCACCTTTTTAGCTATCTCCTTAAAGGATGTCAGGATTTGCAACGGGGCTGATGCAGAGGATGTACAAATCATTAATTCTTGATTACAAACTGCACTAACAGAGGTATAAAATTGATCGCTATCCACCATAGCCCATTTTAAGCGACGCTTCCCATTTATGCATTCTAAAAGGCCACGGTCCTCGCGAGGGATGTGTTTTTCAAGTAAACTCATGCCCAAAGTAATGCACAAAGGGTTGTGGTCGCTATAAATACTCATGAGGATCCTAAAATCCTCGATGATATTAACAAAGTCAGCTGAAATGAGGATGTGGTCTATATAAGTGCCTGTTGCATGGCCTTTATAAGTAGGGATTGGGAATACAGCTTGATCGGGTACAGTCGACATTGCAGTGAACAGGTTGTTTTCATTCATTAATTCGTTTAACCCTGTACCCCTCCGCGAGTATTCAAAGTGTATTCCTTCCATACTGTTACACCCCAACTGTCCAACAGGTCCCACGCTAGGGTTCCCACATAAATGTGTGTTAAAATCACCTACTAGTATTTTAGAGCATGGCAGAGAACTATCAATTGCCCCTAGCAAATCACGTAAGGTTTCTATATTGCAATCTCCAGCCTGGTTCACAGAATTATAAAAATTAATCAGTGCAAAATGGATTTTACCCCTTCTAAATTCCAAAACCTGGATGTTTTTGTTACCAGATTTATGTTCAGTCTTCTGACATATAAGCGACAAACTAACAAAAATGGCCAAACCCCCTTTAGCTCTTCCACTTGCAGATGGTGTTGCCGGGATTATAAAGCTCTGATATCCCTCAATGTATAGGTTTCTCCCTACTACCCAAGTTTCTTGAAAACATATTATGGGATATTTTTTAACATAATGCAGCCAGTCTTTATCTTGCATTTTGTCAGAGAGTCCGGCTATATTCCATGATAACAATAGAAGTCCCTCCAAACATTTTTGACCTCCACACTGTGTTTCATTCAAGCTCTCTGTTACAGGAGGGTTAGTAGTAGGGATTACAGTACTACAAGTATTCACATTCACTATGCCTACGTCTTCTGGTAGTCATTCTACCCCGTCCAGCCCTCCCTCCGCAGAGAAGATATCATACCTATTTGAAGTGGGGATATTAAAATAATAGGGATCTGTATGATATGGTCGTGGTTGTTGGTCATATCCGTCCCTACTATAGCCCCAGTTGTTTGCTGGTACTTCAAAACCCCAACCGTTTGTTTTTTCTGGCCATATTGGTCTAGTATAGGTATGATTAGGCTTAGGGTATGTCATGCTCCTTTGTTTTTTACCAAAAAATTCCAGAGTGAGAGGAATAATAGTACCACTCCTTCGTTGTGGTGGTAGAATGTTTGGAAGGATATTTGGTAAGACTGCAGAATTTACAAAATTTATAATTATGCAGTCGCCTTTAAATTTTTTGGGGTTTTGGCCTATCCAAGTGACCCTTCTGGCTGATTTAATATCTCTAGCTAGTTGTTGCTTCCCCCAGGGGGCCAACCGCATATTGCCCGATAGCCAATGCAGGGCTTTACTTGTTAGCCCCGTGGGTGATTCAGTTTGGTCCGGTGTTAAGGGGGGAGCATTTGCTAAAACCAGCACTAGAGGGGCTGCGTCCTCAATAAAGTGAAGTATATCTTCTCCTGCTCTTGGTGGAGTTATTCCTCGTGGTTGTGGGGGGTGGATATCCCTTGACGGCGACTGAGTGGATACAGTGTTTTGTGTCTGATCTGAAAGATTTACCCTTGTGATATTAGGAATTGTGCCTGCATCTGGTTGGTGGCCAAGTACCTCTTTTACAGGTATGGCCAGATTTTTAACTGAACCGGATATGTTGGACACTTCTTCCAATAACTTCTTTTGATCTACTCCCAGCTTTTTCACGTCTGCGGTTAACTTATCCAGTTTGGCCACTACCGGTTTAATTAAGGCTCTGAATTTAGTGTCAATTATATCTACCAACCTGGAAATAAGCTCCTCTTCCATATTTAATTTATCATCCTCTTCTAATTTCCTCCTACCTTTTTCCCTGCTTCTCAGTGGTGACGCAGCCCTCTTCCTCCCTATACTAACTCCACCGCGAGGTAGTTGGGTTTTTCTACACTTTCTAATCGCTCGAGCAGCTGGAGCTAGAAC
The DNA here is from genome assembly GCF_964263255.1 of Lissotriton vulgaris. Lineage (NCBI taxonomy): Eukaryota > Metazoa > Chordata > Amphibia > Caudata > Salamandridae > Lissotriton > Lissotriton vulgaris. Next base: position 661,767,689 of record NC_141689.1, read on the forward strand.
GGGAGGATCGGCTTCTATAGTTGTCTGCTCACTGACTTGTACAGTATGATTTTCTTCAGGGTCTACTATCTGTGAGTCCGAGACATTGATTGTAGCTGTATCTTGGTCCTGAGCTATACTCATGTTTAACGGACCATTTTCAAGCGCCTCGGAATCTAGAATTAAACTTCCCTCGGCCTGAGATGGAATATCTAACCAAGGTGAATCTAGTGAAGGGCTTAAAGGAGATAAATTGGGGGAATGACTAAGACCTAAAGATTGTCTCCTTTCGGTATTTATCTTTGATACTACTTGTACCATATAGTTTTCAATAGAATTACCCCCCATCACAACATTCTTCTTTGGCATTATTAAAAGTGATTGATGTTAAATCCTAAAGGTTATCCAATAGCCAGAACAAGCAGAATCACGAGTAATATAGTGCACAATTAACAAAAGGAGAGCGGGTATTTCTGGGAATTATAGTCTTACTGTTTGGTAACAATCAGGTACAACAGAGGCGAAGTGACGTGCCCAGTCCAGTCACGGCCTGTCTCGGAGGGTCTCAGAGGGTCCGCCCTTAGTCCGGGCTTTGTCCCGGGATGAGTCCCGCACACGCGTCCCGCTGACGCGCGCTGGGTTCGCCTAAAGTACGAAGCAGAGGGCTGAAGGGGAGGAGACCCGGGAAGAGGCGGCAGGTGTGCGAGATGTCAGAACGCACTGCCTGGTGGGCCTCGCAGTCCCGGTCTCCCGTAGTTCAGCACAAGCGCACTTGGGACCCAGCAAGGACAAAAGCTGCTCCAATCCTCTGATAAACGGCAATCACGAGATCCAAGGACAAAGCGACTACGAGCGGCACCCGCGGAGCGGGGGCCGCGAGTCGTCTTTTAACAAGCAGGCAGAAGAGGGGAGGAGACCCGGGAAGAGGCGGCAGGTGTGCGAGATGTCAGAACGCACTGCCTGGTGGGCCTCACAGTCCCGGTCTCCCGTAGTTCAGCACAAGCGCACTTGGGACCCAGCAAGGACAAAAGCTGCTCCAATCCTCTGATAAACGGCAATCACGAGATCCAAGGACAAAGCGACTACGAGCGGCACCCGCGGAGCGGGGGCCGCGAGTCGTCTTTTAACAAGCAGGCAGAAGAGGGGAGGAGACCCGGGAAGAGGCGGCAGGTGTGCGAGATGTCAGAACGCACTGCCTGGTGGGCCTCGCAGTCCCGGTCTCCCGTAGTTCAGCACAAGCGCACTTGGGACCCAGCAAGGACAAAAGCTGCTCCAATCCTCTGATAAACGGCAATCACGAGATCCAAGGACAAAGCGACTACGAGCGGCACCCGCGGAGCGGGGGCCGCAAGTCGTCTTTTAACAAGCAGGCAGAAGAGGGGAGGAGACCCGGGAAGAGGCGGCAGGTGTGCGAGATGTCAGAACGCACTGCCTGGTGGGCCTCGCAGTCCCGGTCTCCCGTAGTTCAGCACAAGCGCACTTGGGACCCAGCAAGGACAAAAGCTGCTCCAATCCTCTGATAAACGGCAATCACGAGATCCAAGGACAAAGCGACTACGAGCGGCACTACTGTAACTTCTGTGAAGGGGACCATTGCAAAAATTGGTTCACTTTGAGTGGCCTGGGGACTGTATCACCAGGACACTTCCCGACGTGCCTGTGCTGCTAGCCCAGATCATCAGACTGATTTGAAGAAGCAAATTTGGGTACTTTCCCCATGGACCCTAGTGGTACCAATGTTATACATGGTGTTCCCTCTGCACTAGCTGCCTACGAGTGTTTAAATGCCTGAATACTGGTCTAAAATTAGCGTAAAGGCTATACAGGCAGCCCTGTTTTGAAACACTTCATTTTGACCTGATTTATCCAATTTTGCATATCTCTGGACTAACTTATTTGATTTTTGTTATTTTGGTTTTGCTTAATTAACTATTAAATCTAGCTCAATTGTTATAACCTGGTGTGTATTATTTTTTGTATGGTGTTTCTTACTATCTTACTGTTCTAAGTGTTGCACCCATATTTTACACATTGCCTCAGATGATGCCTGCCTGTTCTGTGCCAAGCTACCAGAGGGCGAACACAGGTTATCCTTGGTGTGTAACTTACTTACCCTGACTACAGTGGTGGGTTCTGCCTGGCGGAGGTGCATACCCTAGCCACCCAGACACCCCATTTCTAACAACACTTAAAAAAATATATTGTTGTGGTGGTTGTGCGTGTTGGTCTTGTGGTGCCTGTGGGTGTGCATTCGATAGAGTATGTGTATTGTTTGTGTGCAATGCCATATGTAAGAAAGGGCATAATACATTACCTACATATATTTTAGAAGCAAACACAACATATATGTGTAGTGAGACATTAAAAGTAGTACTTAACAGTCGCCACTCCAGCAGGGAGTCCTTCTTTCAGGAATATGCTGCTAGGACAATGCCAGCACAACAAGGAAATCTAAATTAGCCTGGTAAAAACCTGCTGTCCTGATGGTGACGGAGTACTGTCAACCAGCAGAGGAGTCCGTAAGTTGACGGAGGTGCGCCACCCACATCTAAGTACGGTGACCAGCACTCCATCAGCTCAGCAGAGTACTTGTAACCGCCATCACAAAGGGACGACCAGAGTCTCACCCAGATCTCAAATCAGGCCCTATGCCTCTAATGATACAAGCAGCATTGCAAACTAATTGAATATTCAGGAAGCAGTGATTATTTTCCAATTTCAGTACAAATACTCAGTTTCTGAAGGAGGGCATATTTGAATGTGAGTGCTAGCCATACATCCCATTACGAGCGGAAACTGAGCAATGGCATAAAAATCTGCCTTATTGGAATTAATTTCTATTAGGCTACTTGGGCAATAAATGTGCAAGCAGAGTTTAAATAACATGGCATTTTAAAAATGTTGAATAATTCATGAAGGCTACTTTGTAATATCCCTCCAACAACTGCCACTATCCCTTGGTAGCTCCCTAAAGATAGAAGTCGAAAGGAACAAAGCACCTGTATATGTGTAGGTATGGCCTGGGTACGCAATGTGTGCCTTCCTAAGATTAGATAAGTTCATCAATGACATCCATAACAAACTGCATGTTCCACCTATATATATATAAAAGGCCTCCTCCTCTGTCTTCTATATGGTCCTTTCTTATTTTTTGTGCAGCTAGGATATACATTAGCCTCAAAAGAGCATGGATTGTAGCCATTTTGAAAGACTGTATATATAAATTTCTTTATTCAGCATTTCGTAATAGAAATCCATAAAAGCATTTTTGTACACATTATACCATAAGATCAAAATACAACCATATTTACAATAAAGAAATTTTTCCAGTCCAAATTTGAGAGGTGTTTCTTAAAAAAGAGATCAAATCTTTTTCCATTTGATTCAGTTCATTATGATTAAAACAATTTTTCCTCACAGATTATTTCTATGTTTAAAAGTACATTTAAAAAAATTAACCATGTGATAGCAGGTAATTTCGGAGTTCAAAAGTTGAAGGCGCAACATGGCAGGGCGACATTGTCTTAAGTCCCATGATTTCAGCAGTGGTACCAGCCAAATTTTACGATGAGCATGGTAATATTTACTAAAAAATACTGTATGTATGGTGGTCTGTACAGATATATCATCGCAAGGGCAGTGACCTAACGTTTGTTCCCAAGTGTTTCTCGTTGGGAAGACTACTAACCGATGGAAAAGATTTAGTCTAAATCTGGTTAGCAGGAAACGATCAAAGATGCCAATTTCCAGCGTTAGGTAAGGCTGGATAGTGGGGACAAGATGAACCATAATTGCGTGGTGAACAGAGGATTTCCCTATTTCACTTGCGAGTCTATTTCCGTCTAAGTGGTTCAGGGCCATTTCTTTTAACTCCTTCTTGGATATGTCAATGATTTTTTCCGGTGTTATATAATAATCCTCTAGGCCTAGATCTATAAAGAAGTTTCTAATATAGGCAAGCCATTTTATATCTCCTGAATGATCTAGTGCCATAGAATCCACCATAATTCCTCTAGTTAGCATATTTTTTTCTGAGGTCCAAATACGCCTCCATAATAGGAGAGGTTGAATTTTAGCCAGATCCTCAATGTAAGGTATGCCTAATTCAATATGGGATGCGTATATAGAAATTCGCCTCGGTGCAATCAGAAGAAATCTTAGAAAGGAGTTTTCTGCCACCTGTAAAGCGCTGACATCGACATGCCCCCAAACCCCAGCTCCATACAGAGCTACTGCTCGGCATTTTGCATTGTAGATGTTCAGCATTTCCAAAGGGGATCGTTTACCTAGTTTTTGTGAAAAAGCCATTAATGCAGCTATTGCGCGCTTAAGGGAATGTTTTCTAGCCTCAACTGCCGCTTTCCAATTTAATTTGTCGTCTATTGTAATCCCTAGGTAGGGGTACTGGGCTTTAGTTTCAAGATTTTGGTTATTAAGGGATATGTTTCTGAACCCTTTTTTTCCTTTGCCTGCCACCATTACAAAGGTCTTCTTGATATTGATATGGAGATCAAGGCTGCCCATGAAAACCGCATACCTAGTTAACGCTTTTTGGAGTTCTCGTGGAGTACGGGCCAAGATGACAGCGTCGTCCGCATAAAGCAGAGCGGGAATAGGGCGTGATTTTACTTGGGGGAGGTCTTGAGCCCCCCTCAAAAGTTCCGTCTCCAGACCGTTTGTATATAAGGAGAATAGGAAGGGGGCCAAGACACAACCCTGCCTTACTCCACGCTCAACTCCAAATGACGTGGTCAACTCTCCCCCAACACCATAGCGTACTCTTGCTGAGGCCTTGGAATATAGTTCCCTTAAGAAATCTTGGAGAGGGGGATCCACGCCCATTTGTGATAGAACTAGCCATAGCTTGGTATGGGACACGCAATCAAAGGCTGCGGAGAGGTCAACATACACCATATAAAGTTTATCTTTTTTTGCATGGACATATTTGCCTACAATCATTGACAGATTAAGAGCCTGCTCGACGGTGCCAAACCCCTCCCGAAAGCCAAATTGTTGTTCTGACAATATTCCCCTATCCTCTGCCCATTGTTGGAGACGTTCAAGTATGACCCTACCGGCTACCTTACCCACTGAATCCAATAATGAAATTGGTCGATAGCAGGTAGGGTCTTGACGGTCTCCTTTTTTGAAGATCGGGACCATGATAGACTTGGTCCAAGATTCCAGGAGCCCTATTTTTGCAGCTCCCGTACACACCCATGTCAATATAGGAGCCCATAGGTCTGTATTGTGTTTGAAAATGTCCACCGGGACCCCATCAGGGCCCGGAGCTTTTCCGTTTTTACTTAAATTTATGGCCATAAGGACTTCAGAAATGTCAAATTCTATTTGAATAGGGTAGTCAACAACTGGTTGAATTATTTCTCACTCTCAGAGGATGTCTGTTTCCTAAATATTTTTGAGAAGTGAGAGATCCAGGCTCCTTCTTCTATAGCTACTTCTAATTTTGGGAGGTTATCGTCAGCTAGAAAAGGGGATTTTACTACTCGTCAAAAAGCCTCACTGTTTTTCTGTAGGGCACTTTTATGTAGTTCATCACAAAGGATCTGCTTCAATTCGGCTTTTCTCTGCCTTCGAGCGGAGAGATACTCCTTTCTGAGTCTTGCTATTACCCGTGGGTCTCTATTATCATTGTTCAAGGCCAATTTGAGCTTAGTGTGTGCCGAGGTACAACTGTGGTCAAACCAACCTCTTTTATTTAGAGTTTCTACCTTCGGTGTTTTTGTCAGAAGGCCCTTAATGACAGTTAGAAATTTGCGGAAGTTAATTATAACTTCCTCCTCTGTCGCAGTTAAGTCAAGACATTTTATAATGTAAGGGTATGCTGCTTTAATCACTTTCTCGGTAATTTGTCCAGGGTCTATTTTCCCCCATTTTAGGCTGTACCCGTTTACCTGCGCCAATTGCAAGTTATTCTGGTTCAAGGCTTGGGCTATCGTCGTCTCAAGAGATTGTTGGTATAATAAGTCGAGCTCCATCCTTATGGCAAGGTGGTCACTTAATGTATTTGCTAGGGTCTCAACGTGTTTAATCTTGTTTGACAATCCATCTGATATAAGGACATAATCAACAGTGGTCTGGTAGCCTCTCCCAATATAGGTTGACTCTGGGTTTCTTGTTTTTGGGTTTAAGATGTTAGCTATTATAAGTCCCAGGTCAGACATAAGGTCGTTAATGGCTATGCCTGATTTAGTATGGCAGAAGTGAATGGGGGGAGTGTCCTGATCCTTAATCGTTTCAATACAGTTTTTATTTAAGCAAGGGTGCAGATTAAAGTCCCCTCCCCATAAGAAGAAGACAGCACCTTTCCCTACTTTCGTCTGTCTGAGGTAGGAGAGTTTTTCATTTAGGTTTCAAATTAGTCCCGTAAATTCTCCTGCCTCCAAGTTATTATAGGAATTAATGAGTACAATAGTCTCATTTTTCAGTAGAGAGAAGGAGAGAAGCTGAAAATTAGGGTCCAATTCAAGAGTAGTTATTTTTATCTGGAAAGTATTTGCTATATAAATTGTTAATCCCCCCTTTGCTCTGCCCATGTTCCCAACTACAGCTGGAGAAAAGAACGTCCTGAAACCCAAAAGATGGAGTTCCGTTGATGACCAAGTCTCTTGGAGACAAACAAGTTGGTGCTTGGCTAGGAAACTTATGGCGGTACCATCCTCGATCTTGGGGCGGAGACCGGTAATGTTCCAAGACACGACGCTTAAAGCTTGGGGGTCTCTGGTTGGGAGCTTAGGTATTTGTGATCCACTATTACACTCTAAATCCCTTTTTTTTGGGACTGAGATGTTTTTTATCCTGTGGTGGTTAGTCAACTAGCTCAAGGCCACTGTATCTGTTCGACATTGGGATGCCATTCCAACCCTCCCAGGGTAGTGGCTCTCTATATGAATCCCTATAGTAAGGCCCTCCCCAGTCGTCCCTTTCTCTACCCCGATGTTGAGGGCCTACTGTATGCCAGGCTCCATCGTGATGATATCCATTTCGATTTCTCGAGGGGTAAAAGAAGGAGAGGCGCTTTGTTCCTATAGCCCCGGTTGAGGTCTGGTAATCCCATGCACAGATGTGATCAACTAATCTGGGATTATCAAATGTGATAAGAACACAATCACCTTGTATCATTTTTTTACCATATCCTACCCACGGGGCTCTTCTTACCATTAAGATCTTAGGTGAGCAGTAAGGAGGAGGTGGGCGATTTAAATTTAACCAATGTTGGACCTTGTTCTTTAACAACCAGGTTGCTTCATTAGTTTGGTCTCTCATTTCAGGTACGCCGGTCATTACGACTGTGAAAGGACTAGCCTCCGGTGGGAGGTTGACGGAGAGTCTTCCATCATGAGGTCCTCTATCCCACCCTTTATTCAACTGTGAACTGCACAATGAGAAACCAGAAGACCTCGGATTAATCAAAGCTTCCCCACTTTGCCAAATTGCGCGATCCTAGGCAATTGTTTTATTTAATTTTCTCTCCTTTTTCTTTTAGTACCACATATAGGAGGACCTCAAAATACATGACTTCAGGATGTGTGCGGTACAAAACCTTCTTTTGTATTTATTAAACTATAACATTGTTCATGTATAAAAAGAACCTAGGTCACCCTAAGTGTGCACATAACAATTGACTTGCCTCTTAGCTCTCTAATAACATTGTTGTTGGTGTGGGAGGGAAGAATTGATGTTTCTAAATTTATATTTGAAAACTATCACTTAAAAAATACTTCTCAATGCACTGATATAATCTGATATTCTAAGGTGCAATGGCTGTGCATGTTATTGAAATACACTTTGTGAAGTTTGAAGAGTTCTTCTCATATTTTTACACTTTTGCTGCAAGATGGCTTTGATAATGAAGGTGTTTCTAAAGTTAAGTGGTGCAGGACAACCTAGTTACTTCTTTCTCTAACTTCAATTAACTTTTAAATAAAGGCTTGCCTGTATACACAACATCTTTTTAATGTTTGTACTGTGTTGAGTCCAGTGTTGCCGTTTATCAGGGGGGCTGCATGCTGCCCCCGGGCCGTACACCGCTCTATATGGTCACAGAACTCCTCTAGGAATTGTCACATCTTCATAATGTACAGCTGGGGGTACTTTATCCCTTGTATACCACTATGAGGGAAAATAAAGTTATACAAATACTACTATTATACATAACAAAAATGATGATCGGTATTATTATTAGCATTGTACAGCAAACTGGAATTTATAATTACATTGGTTATCTCAGCACCAATTGCTGGGATTGGAAACAGTTAAACAAGTTTTATGGCGAACGATCACATCTCAACCTTTTGAGCTCCATTTGACAGACCAAAATAAAACGGCACCAAAGATGTGGAAGACGATTTAACCAGCATCAGAAGCATCCACACCTGAAGTATTTCTGCTTCATGTTAAAACAAAGATTTACCACAAAGTGCTCAGCTATATCCAATGCCCCACATCCCTCTGACCACATTCACTCACATTTGGCCTTCGAAGGAACCCCGGGCCAGGTGAAAACATCATATTAGGATTTTGCATTTGTTTAAGCCTCACACCTTTCCTATACTTCAATGTCAGCTGGAACTCCTTTTGAATTTAACAAGGACAGTTTTTCCTGTTTTAGTTGATTCGACATGTTAAAACTCTTGAGTGTGTTTTACATGATACTTTTACCTTTTGTATGTAGGCCGTGCTCCCCAGGGCCGGACTGATAGTTGCGGCAACCGGGTGTTTCCCCGGTGGGATGCCAGGTTGGAGGCAGGTTTTGTGCCCCTGGGGGCAGTTTTTGTTGCCGGGGTCGGCAAAATCGGCCCCCTGTAACAAAATCGCCCAAAACCGTCCCTCACAAAAAGCTTGGCTGTACCACCCCTCACCCCAGGGGGGCCAGCCGAGCTGTTTGCCAGGGCCAGTTTCGGTGCCCAGTGCGGCCCTGGTGCTCCCCTACAGATTTGTGTAAGTGTGCACAGGAAAGCTGGAGGACTATATAATAAGTGCATGTGTAGATGAGTACCAGTCAAGCCACTTGTGTAGATGCCTGAAAGAACACTAACATGCTCACTCCTCCAGGAATTAAATCAGATGCAGGAAAACAATGTGTGAAATAGCTTTTTGGGTGACTGGAGGCAAATAGTTCATCTGATTGGCTGATGATGTAAGAATGTATAAGGTAAACAATATATGATTTTCGAGTTAGTGCTCAATTATTTTGAAAGCTGTCCTCTAAGAGAGTAGAGCAGCACTCACAGGTGTTGAGTTTAGGCACCCGAAGGGCATCTTCTCTACCAAAACTGTCATGAGTGGCATGGACATACCACCATCGCTGAGGTAGGGACCCTGTTAGTCATGGGGCACCAGCCTGAAGGCAACAATCACATTAGAGGGATGTAACAGTAAAGTACCAAGGTACTAGGCCTTGTTGGCCAGACTCTCTAACACTCCACACATCCTTGTAAGGTGCACGGAAGAGGAGATTTCAGAGAGGAGTTGCTGGACTTGTAGTTCATTAGAAGGCAGTCAGAGGGCAATATGCATCAAATCACAGACAACAGGGGAAATCTGAAATTCCTGTGAGGGTTCCTTCCTTTAGACTGAGAATCAGTTCCATATATAGTACCTAAATGGACCACAATTCTGGTGCCTACAAAGAATAACTATCACAGTGGGAATAGTTGGTGGATTACTCTTATTTAGAGTTGGCAGGCTTTATTGAAGCATTGGTTTGCTTATTGAAGTGTTTGTTTACTGAGTGGCATGTCTGGGGCTGCCTGGTGCTCTACTCACAGATAACAGCATTAAGATTCACTAATATGCTGTCGATACATAACTCTACTTGAAAGTCTTTTCGGCTTCAGACATCCAACACTTCAAGCACTACTTTAACAAGATCCAGGCCTTCATTTCCAGTGCCTAGCTGATGCTTAACCCAACTCTATTATTTGCCAAAAACAACAAACAAGATAGAGTGCAAACCTGGCCTAATGACCTGAACCTAGACAGCTTCAATCTCCAATGCTCGCCGAACACCTTCTCAAGGAACATGTTGCAAAAAAAAAAAAAAAAGACGACCATGTACATGCTCTCTCTTCTAAAGAAAGTCAGACCATGTTTTCCATAAAGCTACTGCAGAACTGCTGTTCAAGCCCTTGTACTCTTGCATCTGGATGGTGTTAATCCTCTATTCCATGTACTCTCACAGTCAACACTGGAAACCCTTAGTAACATCCAACAGGTCACTGCACATCTCATCCAGGGCCTGACAAATCATGAACACATCACACCCATTCTGATGTAAATCCATTGGCTCCCCTTGCCATCCTGCACCATCTACAAAACGGGCTGTATCATTTACAAGGCCATCACAAGCAGCACTTCTGTTTATCTTGCAGACAAGCACAGTACCTCTGGTGGTTCTCTCCACACCAGCACCCAGATCGCCATCAGACTTCAGACTTAGAGGTGTTGAAATGAAAAAAAACAAGAGTGCATTCCGTTTCCATCTATGCACCCAGGATCTGGAACAGCATCCCTGTATTCATCAGGACTGCCCAAATGCTGATGCTGGAGAGAGATGATCATCGGCTGATGTGCCAACGCTCCTCCACCTTGTCATGTCAGGACATGACTCTATGCGCGAGGCATGGTGTTCGATGCCGGCTGCCAGCTGGGGTAAGAGACGAGCTAACAGCCAGCTTGAAGAATGTGGTCACGGCTGGAATTTTACAGGGGATTAGTATGTAGCAGGCAGCCATGTGAAGACACAATAGGGAGGCCTTTATACTGTTCTTTTTTTTCCTTCTGCTTTCCTCACCTGATTGAGGACTCCAGACACAGTGACGCATACCACAGCATGCTGAAAAGCGCTGCTGCACATGGCATGGGGTTTACGAGGAAGATACTGTGCCCCACTTGGTTGGCATGATTTGGGGGCGCATAGGGCAACATGGATGGGCATATAGTCCCTTACTCCTGATAACCAGTGGTGACTAGGCTGTGGAGAAGACCAGTATTTTCCTGGCTGTGGCCGCCAGGTTTCTCACAGGAGGTGAGTGCACATGCTCTGCTTATTATCTCTCAGTGTCTGGTGGTGCTTCCCAGTAGAAGGTCCCTAGGGAGGGCCACATGAGTACTATTTCATCCTGGAGGCAGTCAATAACTCATAATATAATGGAGGCGTAGGGAAGAGAATAACAAATAGCAAGACTTAGGACTGGACCAGAGAGCACTAAAATGTGATGTCATCCAAAGCTTTCAGACACTGCAGCCTATCCTGTTGCAATTACTCTGACTCAAAGGGTTATAAAACTAGTGGGGAAAGATACAACAAAATTGTACTGCTGCTGCACATAAGTATTACACATTGCCTGGCAATATATTAGATCATGAAGACAGCACAAGCCCTGTAGAAGACTGTCAGGAACACTGCCAGGAGGGGGTTTTGGAGGTAGTAAACATGAACCACACCTCTAGTGCTAATTGCCCAGGAAACAGGAACTGTTCCACCTAATCAGACGTTAGCAAAATGTTTAGTGGAGGTCAATCTGGGGCAGGAGGTTAATATTTCAAAGACTACAGAAGTTATGGAATATCCTTGTTTCATAAAGGTAAATCTGGTTTCGAGCGAGGGCATGTATCTCGGGGCACATTTGAGGAGAAGTTACAACCTTGGCGATCACTCTCTGCTCTCCCACAGGGGGGCGATTTGGATATATTTCAATCACTAACGCCTCCAATGTAGTGGGAAACAATTTTGTGTCTGTCAGATATTGAGCAGGATGACCCGGGATGTGAAAAGGTGCAAAATGAGCCAGGCTTAAATCTACCAAACAATAAAGCAATGCAGGGGAGTATCCCAACTACTATGCAATGGAATGCTAATCCTGCTGGAAATAAGTGATCTGACTCACAAACTACAGAAATAACAGTTCTACATGTTCAGCTATCTGAGATTAAGGAGATCGTAGCCCAGATCCCGGAGAGGCTAAATGAAGCAGAGGTGAGGATTTCTCAGCTAGAGGACGAGGTAACCATAATGGATGAAAAGGTGGCCACTTTTCAAAAACAAAAGTCTTCAGCGGAGTAGAGTTAAAGGAACTGGAAAATCATTCCCGGTGCACCAATCTCCTCATCGTAGGGGTTCCACAGGGAATGGAGGGACATCAAATGCTGCAATGGGTAAATACTTTATTCAAAACACTAGTTCTTCCAGAATACTCTGGGGACCTTACACTTACAAGAGCCCATCTGCACACTTTACACTTACAAGAGACCTTACAATTACAAGAGCCCATTGAGTGCCAGTACACCAGCCCCCAAATCAAAAACTTGCCTTGTACAATGCTCGTAAATTTTGGAGACTATCGTGTGAAAGAAAAAGTACTATCTAAAGCTATTAAACAGAGACAGTTCAGCACACCATTAATCCTTCTCTGCCGTATATATTCTCCCACTTGTCAGCTTCAGCAGCCAAACGAAGGAAAGAATTTGTAAAGATGCTCTGTCTGTTTAAAACGCAGGGCGCACAGGCACTGATTGCGCAGCAATTCAAACTGAAGGTGCCAGTTAAAGGGTAATTCCAAGTGTTTTGTGATGTCTCCGTGTTGCAGGAACTTTTACAGCAAATCTCTAATAAGTCTTAGTTAAGCAATGTGTGGCTGGAATGTGGACCCATTGCTATTTAGTTTATTAGGATTGTGATTCAGCCTGATGCCCTTGAATGATGCTAACGATTGTGATCTGAAGATGTTCAGTTTGTTTTTCTATGCACCAAGTGTTTGCTTTTAGGGATGAGTTTTATTTATCTCTTTATTCTGTTTTGCGCCCGGATGGGGTAGGAGTTGTAGGGGTAGGCCAACTGATCTTGGAACAAGGTCAGGGTGCCAGCTTTTGTTGGGGGAGGGTAAGCATATCAGAAGTGAGTAGGGTTCCCACTCACCTCTAACCGCCACATAGGAGCAGGGTGACATGGGGTTGTTATAGGTGGGGGGTTGGGGACGTAGATTTGTGGGGTCAAAAGTTTGATAATGGGTATCCAAATTTGCAGTTGATTAGTTCATGCATAGGGGTGGAGGAATAAAATGTTAACCCTGCATGAAGGGAGGACCAACTGCCGAGTTGATTTTTGCATTAGTCTATTGCAAGCTAAAGCTGGGGTTCAAGAGTCTACCTGTGGGAAAGGGCAGGACATCTCAGCTTCTGCTCAATCCATTTTTGGATTCTGGACGGAGCAGAAGCTGGGATGTTACCAGCCGCGGCCCATGCAAGTAAGAGTGGTGAGGCGGAGGGGCTGGGTGGGGGAATAATTTCGACTGACAATGACAAGCGAAAATTAAATAAATATATCATTTTCCCTCCTCTTCGTCTGTTGAAATCACCCCACCACCCGGCCTCACCACCTCACCGCTCTTACCTGCAAGGGGAGAGGCTGGTTGTTACCTTATTAGTGTGCATTTGTAAGTAGGGCCTAGAGAGTGAGGAATAGGATAATTGTAACTGTACCTTCTAGTGTATTTTGTTCCTGGCTTTTCAGAATGCTGTTGCTGACCTTTTTGTATTTTACCCTGCTGAGTCATGGCCATTCTAAATGAAACTTAATGGAGTGTTACATCTAGTTAGTATGCATGTCCGCATGTTTCTTTTGGAGATAGACGATGAAGGGTTTTCTGGATGAACAACCAGAACAAAGGCATTTCAATCTTTGTATGAAGCATGATATGTCACTATATATAGTACACTGGTGTAGGGGTTTTAGTGGTGAAATCAGTGGTCCATTTATTAGTAAACCTGCCTTGGCTTGAAACTCCTTTATTCAATTGCCATTGCACTTTTTGATTTTTGAATTCGTACAGCACCTCTAGTGGAGGAGAACATTATTGCATTATTAATAATGCCCTACTGTTTCAATCTCAGATGCAATTCAATCTTTGTGCTTGACAAATACTACTATTGAGCCAGACGTTATGTGAAGGAGACCTCTGAATGTTCTCTGGTTCTGAGTTAGAGTTTGGCATAAAGGCTACTCTGATGCAGTCCCCTGTATGCCACACTGTTGGGCCACCTGGTCCATTTAGAGCAAGGCAGAATGTCCTATTTTGCGGGTGATGCTCATGCATATTCCACTGTAAGAAACCCTACACTTTCAGCCGGATGAACCTGGGGCCTTTGGTGTAAGAGCATCAGACCTTCCGCCTGTTTAGAGCAAATGGTCTGATGTGCTCTTTTCCTCTTCGGGCCACCAGTAAAAACCTGGGGGCATATTACCAAGCAATATCGATAATTATCGCTATTGCTTGGTTAGAGATAAAAATTTACTGCTGAGCTGCAGCGATTTTTACCGCAAATAAACCTTGGTATTACCAAGGTTTATCGCAAATGCTATAAAAATCGCCGCAATGCATGAATATCGCTGAAAATTCAGCGATATTCATGCATTACCGAGCTAATGCTCTTAGCCATGTTAGCCACCTCCCATTGGATAACATGGCTAAGAACTGCTCAGGGCTGGTGTTAGCTTTTGGAGATATTCGCGCTTAGCGCGAATATCTCCAAAATTTGGTAATAGGAGATAGCGATGTTAACAACTATTTTCAGTCTCTAACATCTTGGCACGCCCACTTTGCATGTCATTAGTGATAAATATCACTGACATGCAAAGTGGGGCCCAAGATGGTCGCTATCTCCTACTAGCTGTCGCTAACTGGTGTTAGCGACAGCTAGGTAATAGGGAGATAATTTTATCTCCGCTTTCTTGGCTTTTAAAGCCAAAAAAGCAGAGATAAAGCCCCTTGATAATATGCCCCTCTGTGATCCGAAAGAGAAAATATTTACCTCCTACACCCTAGGAGAAAAGTGGGTGAAACAAGATAATATTAGTTTAGAAAAATCAGTGCCATTAATTTTCAGTTTTACAGAAATTGCCACTTTAAAGTTTCTTTTTCGTAACTCAAGAACATTTATTGAACTGCTTCCAGGCGGGCAACTAGAGCCACATTTCGGGGGGGGCTGAAAAATATTTTGGGGGGGCTAATTCTTACAACGATAGACAGAGTGGCTTTAAGAAGGGGTGAAAACACAACAAAAGCCTAATTTACAAGTGAAAAAACCTGTTAAGTACTCGGGTGCGGCTGCAATTAGATGTTCGCCAGCCCGCAAAGCTGTGTCAGCCCGGGCTGACACACACGACGGGGGGGGGGGGCTGAAGCCCTGTGAGCCCAATGGGTGTTGCGCGCCTGGCTGCTTCTGTATATCTATAAATATGGTAGGCAGTAGTCTGCCAGGACAGCAAAAGCTATTACCTCTCCTCCCCTGGTGGATGGTGGGCTGCCACAAACCTTAAATTAAGGTCTTTGTCCGTAAACCACTGGGGGTGGTCACTGAGAAATTCTCAATGCAGCATGTTAAACCTCTACCCATGCACTCCCCCCGCTTTTCCTTCTTGATTTCTTACAGCATGTTGCTATTAACATTTCTGGCACTAGGACACGCTTCTGTCATTTGAAAAGAATATTATTTTGATATGAACTGGTGTCACTACTTACACATTGCCACTGCCCGCTTCTCTCTATCACTACATAGATTTGGAGTTTGCAGCATCTGGTAACCAGACTAACCATAAACAATTGCTAATGTTATTTGGTAGTCATGTAATCAATCCTTGCTGATAGTATCATACACTTTCATCTAAGGTTTACACCTAGATGTGCAGTTTTTCTATTCAACAAAAACCTCAAAATCGTCGGACACTGGCCCAGATTTGCAAATTCTTCATACAACGTCGAGCAGCAGCCACATTTGCTGCATTGTGCACTGAGGTCTACACTGAACAGATCCATGTCTGCTAAGACTGGCCTGCTTCTGTTGTATTCCTTTTCGTTGGCACACAGACTCCCAGCTTTGCACTATGGCGCAATGTCTAGCACAAAATGTATACTGAAAGAATACCCTTCTCATACTAATTCCTTTGCCTAGATGCACTCAGAAGAATCCCATGCATTGGTGTGTGGCGTGCCCGACAGCATACGAGCAGTGCTTGGGTCCTTTCAATAAATAAACACATCTCCCCCCGTAACACTTCTTTCAAGGATCCAGTCTTAACTATCAGTACGTTGGCCTTTGTGCTGATCTCCCCCAGTAATGCCCGTGACACAAGCAATGCAAAGCCGCACAAATGGGTCATTTGCACTAGGAAAAATGCCCCTTTTCAGTGCAAAACATGTTTTACCATCGCTCTTCAAACACGTTTTGCACTGGATAGTAAATAATCTGGAAACCCTTTGCAGCGCTTTTCATTCGTGCAACGCGTTATTAAATCTGGCCATGGTGCTCTCACTAACAACGATTTAGATGTGAAAATAGTTTTTCAGTTAATTATCCATTTCTCTTTCAATCTAATGGTTTAGCCCTCCATTCTGTTTACATTACGTTTCAAACAAGGAACATTCTCGCAGGGCTTGTACAAAACATTATTCAGGACACAAAGTCCTAACGCCCACTCTTGCAGCTGGTGAGGCAGGCTATCTCACTATTACAATTAACAATTCAGGATAAGTCCTTAAAATCAGCAAATAATGTTGTTAATCTCTTTTTCTGAACAAAAGCAATACACAGATATTGTTAAATTAAAACTAAAGCTATTAACCACAGAATGACCTTGGTTTTAATGTATGTCTTTAAAGAAATGAGATACACAGGTTACCAATTTCGGGTAAATTAATGTGAACAATTTCTGTAACCAACTACCATAGAATATGCATTCAAGTGTTGAGTACTGATGTACTTTGGAGGTTTAAGTTACCGTATTTTGAAACAAATACAAAATGCATTGTCATTTCATATGAAATGTCACAATGACATTTGTCTGATTTTAGCAGAGAATCCATTATTTCACAGATTTTTCTACTCGGGTATAGGTAATGAATATTACCGGCAAGTAACTGGGCATTACCTCCATCACAGCCCTCACGTCAGAGTACGTACCTAAGCCAACCGCTGATTGCGAAACAACACCACACACCAAAACATGCAAAGCAGAGGAATATTTAATGACACAAACCATACAGAATCATACCTCTGAAGAAGCAGCAGAACGCAAAACAACTGTAGTAAAATCAGAGGAGACATCCTCACCCACATGCAAATGGTAGTGGCTCATGAACGTGTGGGTCTGAGCCCAGGTTGCAGCAAAACAAATGTCCATAATAGAAGACCATTTTGAAGGATACCCAGGAGGCCAAAACACTCCTAGTAGATCTCCACGAAAAAGACACATGGGGCCATATTTATGAAGGCCTTGCGTCAGTTTTGCGCCGCAGGTGCGTCACTCTTTGTGATGCACCAGCGGTGTAAAAAATGCACCCTGTTGCACCATATTTAAAAAGTGACGCATCTAGGTAGATGCGTCACTTTTTAAACCCCTGCGCCACATTATACCTGCGTCAGGTATAATGTATGCAGAGGGGGCGTTCCCCCGCAAAAAGCCTCGTAATAGTGACGCAGTGAAATCTATGAGATTTCACTGCGTCACTTTTAGGACGCAGTTGCGTCAAAATCTTGCTCCTGCCTCACAGCAGGCGTAAGACTGACGCAAGCCCTTTCACATGGGGCTTTCCCCATGTGAAAGGATGCATTGCTGGAGTTGCGTCAGTTTTGTGACGCACTCCAGCAATGCGTCACTTTTGAGCTTACAGATACATCAGAAATACTGACGTATCTGTAACTCCTTGCGACATGATGCGTCATACATTAAATATGAAGCATCATGAATGTCGCGGGAGTGCGCAGTGAAAAGTGACGTATCGCTGTTTGCACACAGCGACTCGTCACTTTTCATAAATGAGGCCCATGGAGAGGCTGACCACCCAGAGAATAGACATGTGAAATGGGAAACGTAATGCAATGAGACAATGTGGAAAGGGAGGGCTTACAGCCCCATCAGACCAGACCATTGGAGACAAATAAGGCATCTGACTTGCTGAAGTCTGCCGTGCGACGCAAGTAAATCAAAAGAGCCTGATGAACATCCAGCAAGTGTAAATGCACCTCCTCAGCAGAGACAGGAGAAGGACAAAAGGTGGGCAAAACAATATCCGAATTCAAATGAAAGGAAGACTCCACCTTCAGTAGAAAAGCCAGACTGGGTCAAAGCACCACTTTGTCAGGAAAAAACTAAGGAAAGGAGGGAAGAAGAGCAAGCCCCCAAGCTCTCCAACCCGCTTACCGAAGAGATTGCCTCCAAAAAGACCACTTTAGCAGAGAGGAAGTGGAACTCTGTGGAGTCCAGAGGTTCAAAGTGAGCCCCCTACAAAACCAGCAGCAAGTCCCACACAGGCACAGGGGAATGTACCATTGGCTGGCAAAGAGAACAACTATGCAGCAAATGATCCACTGGAGGAGCCACCAATTGGAAAGACTCCCCCCCCCCCCCAAAAACGCTACAACAGCAGCCTACTGACTACAGGGGGTAGAAACATTCAAACCTAGGGGCCTGAAGGAACTCCAAAAGAGCAGGAGGTGGTCAGGCAGAAGAGAGACCCTATCCTGAAATGAGAGCAAGAAATTATGCCAGTTACGGTCATAAGCCTTATGGGTAGATGGCCGCGAAGACTGCTGGATGAGCTCAGCCACATCCACTGTACAACCCTGCCCTAAGAGGGAATGCCATTCATGTGCCAAACTGTGAGCTTCAACTGGCAAAGATTGTCCAGGGGAATAAGAGGCAGACATAGGGAAGACTAAGGCAGGAGCAGCAACCAATGGGGAGAGACAGACAGGCGGAGAAGACAAGGAAACCAAGGTCGCCATCCAAGCCGGGCCACCAGAAGGTTCTCAGCTCAGTGCTGGACCACCAGAGTGAGAAGGGAGAGGGGTGAAAAACAATAAAGGAGACTAGTAGGCCAGGGAACTGCCAGGGAATCCACCCTCCATGTACCCGAGGAGAAAATCAGACAACAAAAGTTAGGAAGAAGGACATTCTCCTCGGTGGCAAACAGATCCAGTCAACGGTGGCTAGACCTCCAGAGCCAGACACATTATCACCGAGGATGGAAACTCAAACTCAGAGCATCGGCAGGCCTATTCTCCCATCCCCAGAAGGAACACTGAGGACTGAGCCATAGGCAAAGTCAAATCTTCTAAGTCAGGAGAAAGAGAGAAGGCCACATGCCTTCCTGGCTGTTCAGGTAAGAGCACACTACATGGTTGTCCGTCTGCACACACACAGAAGAACCCACCTGTAAGGGACAAAAAAAATGGAAAGCCTGCTGGACAGCCACCAATTCTCTCCAACTGGAAGACTGATGTGGCTCCAGCGGGTCCTACAGGCACTGAGCTGAGGCCTCCCCCAGAGTGGCATCCCAGCCCTTTCTACTGGCATCGGTCATGAGAACCATGACAAATCTAAGGGGTCACAGGAATCAAAGCCTCATACAACTGGGACAGCAGATCCCAATGTACCAGAAGATGGTGAACACGGAGATAAAGGTGCAACCTCCCACAAGGAACCAGAGCCAAAGTAGAAGACATCTCCCCCTGACTGTGAAGCCAAGTCTGGGCTGAGGCCGAGACCCGAAAAAGGAGAGAGGACAGATGGGAGCGGAGACAATCAGAATACTCATCTGACACCACAACCTCCCTCAGGTCACTGTGGAAGCGATCCTCAATGAACAGGAGATCCTGGGAAAGCTCGACCTGGGACTTCTTCCAGTTGATCAGGAAGCTGAGGTCCTGCAGCAACGTGGTCACTCTGCGAACCTCTGACTGGGCCTTGGAAAAAGAACAAGAGGAAATCATCCAGTTTCCCAGATAGGGAAACACCTGGATACTCTCTGAATGTAAAATACCCACCAGAGAAGGCAGGAGCTTGGTGAACACCCTCGGGGCAGAGGCCATCCCGAATGTCAGGACCCAGAACTGGAAGTGGTTGTTCTGGACTGAAAATCGGAGATATCGCCGTTGAGAGGGATGCGCCGGGACATGCAAGTACGATTTAGAAAAGGGGGTGGTGATGAACAGAGTGTCTAAATTAAGCAGACCACTCTTACCCAGTCCAAAGATCAGGGCTTGATCCATCACCGTTATTTATCTCACTGCACCATCCCAGCTCAGAACCTGGCTATATGCAAATCAGTCCCTGGCCCAGTGCATCATGGGAACAGGGCAGACTAAACTACCAAGCCAATTCTTCACCAGAAAGGAGACAAGCTACCGGGGTTGGATCTAGCCCTGATCTCTTGACTGGGTGAGAGCTTTCTGCTTAATTCAGAGACTCTGTCCCTCACCACCCCTTGATGTAAATATGGGACATGCAAGTAGGCATCCAGGAGATCGATGGAGGGAAGGAACCCGCCCTGATACAACAGGTGCAGAATCTGTTACATGGAAACTATCTAGAAGGAGACATGCAGAACTAAGTGATTCACTCCTTGGAGATCCAGCACAGGGCTGAGGTCCACGGAAGCCTTCTGGACCAAGAAAGCAGGTAATAAAACCCCTGGAACTTATCCCAAGGAGGCACAGGAACAATGGCTGCCTTCTGAAGTAGCAACAGAATCCCATGAAGGAGAGAGAACAACTTTGCTGGAGAACGAGGAGCAGGAGTCTTGAAAAAGTGAGCAAACGGAGCCTCACTGGAATTAATTTTGTAACTGTTGGAGACTATTTGGACAGCCCAGGCATCAGAAACAGACTGAGTCCAAACCTCCTGAAAGTATTGGAGCTGTCCCCTACCAGATGGAACCTGGAACCATCATGCTTTGGGAGGGGTGGGAGAGGTGTGCCCAGGCCATGACCCCTACCTTGAAAAGGGGGTGTTGTGGGGTCTTACCCCCAGTGGAGAAAAACCCTCCAGAACCCAAAACCTTTGCCTCTTGTAGCAGGACGACTGGAGTGACCAGCTTCTAATTCTCTGCAGACTACGTTACTATGTCTTTCAAGTCACTGCCACACATCGTACAATCTGGAAAAAGCAGTTTAAGAGGGACCGCCCTCTGAGCAGGATTTGCCTTCCAAGACCGCATCCAAATGTGCTGGGCATCAATAGCTGCGCTTGAGACAGGGAGAAAGAGCCTGGTACTTCGGGGTGGACTGTTCACATGGGGAAGAAAACAAGAGAGGGAGTGGAGAGTCGGTATTCTACATGAACACCTGGGGTGGATACAGCCTCCCCTTATGATTACTAATAAACAGAAAGATCCACCCCGAGGAGATCGTAGTTAAATGAAGGTTAATCAAAAGAAAATTGTGTTCCTACAGTGGTAGGGAGCACATTAAAAAGTATCTGGCATGCTTTGAAACATGTTGACACACACAGGAGGTTTTCTACATTAATACAACACACCTCCAACGCCACCTTTTTAATAATATCAGCACCAAGGCTTATTAACATTTTTATTCCTATGGTTCCTGATATTTTTTAATTACTTACTCACCACTCACTCCTGACCCTACCTCTCACTACCTCTCAAAACACACCACACATAGTGATTATATCAGTGCTCCTACGTACTCATCGGTAGTAGCATGCCGCGCCCTGTAGAGGGGTGCGAGATCCCCTATGATGAAGCATGACACCAAGGGCCCTTTTGGTATGTGAGGGGTATTTAAGAAAAACCAAAGGAAAAAATGGACGGAGCGTTGACAATACAAGCACTCACCCCCAGTCAACTGATCTAGGTTTAATCCATCACCGTTCTTTAGCCAACTCTGCCACCCCAGTTCAGACAGGGCCATATGCATAAGCCCGGCTGAAGACAGCTGTAATGCCAGAAACCGGTCCTGGGAAGCTTGATTCCGGTCCAGGGAAGACATGGCTTGGCAGTTCAGGCTGGACTGTTCCCATGAGGCACACTGTCAGACTGATTTGCATATGGCCATTTCTGAACTGGGGTGGCGGAGTGAGCAAAAAAACGGTGATGGATTAAACCCAGATCAGTTGACTGGGGGTGAGTGTTTGTATTGTCAACGCTCCGTCCATCACCACCTTTGGTTTTTCTTTGTTCGCCCTAAGTTGTCAGGGTATGCTCAGACGTGAGACCCTTGCTCACTTTGCTACTGGAGTCAAGCAAGTCCGGCTGAAGACGGCTGTAATGCCAGAAACCGGTCCTGGCAAGCTTGATTCCGGTCCAGGGAAGACATGGCTTGGCATTTCGGTCTGGACTGTTCCCATGAGGCACAGGGTCAGACTGATTTGCATATGGCCATGTCTAAACTGGGGTGGCAGAGTGAGCTAAAGAACGGTGATGGATTTCACCCAGATCAGTTGACTGGGGTTGAGTGTTTGTAATGTCAACTCTCCGTCCATCACCACCTTTGGTTTTTCTTAGGAGTATTTAAGAAACACGATGTGCTCCCTGCCACTGTTGGAACACACTTATCTTTTGATCAACCTTCATTTAATTACAATCTCCTCTGGGTGGATCTTTATGTTTATTAGTATTGTTCACATGGGGAGCAGGGTCAATATTGATTTGCATTTGGCTGGATTTCAACTGGAATGGTATGGGGAGCAACAAAACAATGGATTTAGATCTCTGTACTGGGGTGAATGTTTGATATTGTTCAACATTCTGTCCATCACTTGTTCTTTTCGCGCTAGAGACAATTGCAGAAGTGCAGAGGACATCAAAACTGAAATTGGAAAGAAAGTGCACCTGCTGCTCCATCAAAGGCAACAATGCAGAAAAATCCATACCCTCCTGTGCCATCTTGGCCAAAAAATATGAATTCTTGAAGGAGGATATGAATGGAGTGAGGAATCATTGGCCCTAATGAAGTTTGAAGCCGCATAGGCACGCTTCACAGGCCCTTTCATTTTGGAGTCCACCGGATCCGAAGGCAAAGCATACTCAGACACATCTCCCCCCTGAGAAGACAACCCAGCCATAATGTCAATGTTATCGAAAGAGGGAAATTCCTTCCTGAAGGCCTCCAAGGGGTAACGCTCCCCCAAGAAATGTGGAAAAAAACGACTTCTCCACATCTTTCCACTCATTTGCCCAAACCTTGCAAATGGATGCATGTAAGGGCAAAGAGTCCGGTTCAGACTGCTGATATTGGGAAATAAGTTGTCCTCATCTGGAACTGGAGAGGCCAGAGAAAAGCCCAAATTGGCTCAAACATGATGTAGAACCTCAACCAGGTTTGCACCTTGCACAAACCGGCCCTTCATATTCTCATCCTCCCCGTCAATGGGAGAGTCAAATCTCGGCACTTTGGCAGGAGGCGCCCGCTCATTTGCACAGAAAGTAGCCTCCACAGCAGCCGCAATGATGGCCTGTAGGTCATGGGACACCAGAACACCAGAGGATGGCCTAGCCACTAACGGAGAGGCCTGAAGATCACTCCCAATGGGGTTGGTAACAGGTCAGATGTAACACGCAGGCACCAGAAAGCAACACACCAAAGCCACCAAAGCACAAGAATGAGGCAACAGCACCATGCAAAGAAATCAGGTATGATATAGAACCGGCTGGGACCCAGAACACGCTACCCTCACCGGAATGAGGGCCAGGCAGAAGTGCCGGGAAGTCCGAACTATCTGGCTGCTGTGCGCCATGTTAGAATCAGGCGGGCGCCTCGTGCCTCTCGATACATTCATAAAACCCACCGATACATCACATGAGAGCCCTGCACTAAGTAACAGTGACACAAAGGCGCTCACCGTTATTGCAACAGCCCAGCATACCCTAGACTCCTCTCCTGACCATGCATTACCAGTCTACATATGCAATCACAATAAAAATACAGGGACTGCCCAGCAGACCTGAAAAACCAAAGAAAAAAGGAAAAAGAAAATGAACTACCGGAGCCAGGATGACAAGCAGTGCTGAATGAAAAAAACAGGAAGCCTGTCCCAGGATGAGAGGTACTTGTACTCAGGGAGTACGGGGGCCATCTTGGAATGGGAAGGAAAGTCAATCAATCAAAAACTTTATTCGATGTCATAATAATATCTTAAAAGTACAATATATTACATTGTAACATCTTATGCAAAATGTATCCAAAAACAGTGTGTAAAACTGGTCATTTCTTTAAAAAAGCAATGTCCACTACTAATAAAGAACCATTTAATAAAAAATGTTAACATAAAATACAGCCCATACGAAACTTGACATACTACAGCATATCTCCATGATGGGCAAAGATTGTAAATAAAGATGAGCAGTGTGACATTATGTGAAATTAAGTGGTCTTAAAAAGGCAAAATGAAAAAACATGTTCTCAAAGTGCTGTAAAGTTTACAGAAGAGGACTATGTGCATAGTACTCTGTGTTGTCATAGTATCACAAAGGGCAATTTATTAGGTTTGCAGACCAGTCATTCATTTCTTGAAAGCTAACTAGAGGATAATAACTATCTATTCTTAAACGTGTAAGGATGAATCTGTGCCAATGACTTGATAGAGATTTAATGTAAAGTTGCATTTCATAGGTAGTTTGAATAACTTTATGTTTTACTACACTAGGCTTTAATATTTCATTGGTTAATGAAAGGTTCTCAAAATGCTACTTAAATTCATTTTCAATACTTTCCTATTAATGGCTCCCCGCGATTCACACTTCTCTTAATAATCAGAAAGCCTGAATCCCTGTAAGAAATTAATAGGAAAGACTTAAATGTATGGACTATCTTGCGAACCTCAGATTAACCATTGAAATATTAAAGCCCAGTGGGAAGGGAAGTCAAGTTTGGTGGGTAGGTTCTGTAGAATGGAGTAAACTCTGATGTGAGGACTGTGAAAGGAAGACTGACGAGGAGGTAATACATAATAATTATGTTGTATCTTCCTTTGCACTTGGAAAAGGCTTTTTAGGGAATTGCAGTCAGAGATAAAACACCAAATACCAGACAGCTAGTCTGTTCTACACAAATTGGCAGTAAGTACATCATTACAAGTTCTGAGCAGCAGTATGCAATGTTTATTTTGTGTGATAAATAGGATATTTTATAATTTCACCTCAAAAAATGGGGCAAAGCATGCGGATTTCGGTGCTTAGTGCTCTTAAGTCTGCATGTTCAGGTAATTACTGGGCCTTTTTCCATTTGTGAATTCTAGTTGAGTTGATTTGTCAAATGTTAATTTGTCATGCTTTATCACCTTCCAACTGTTGAATGTGAGAAAAGTCTTCACCACTCGGACCCCCACACAAAACAGAGATTGAGCAATGGCTACGATTTGAGGCCACTTGTAATGCATTCCTACATTATACTCCACTCAACCCACAAATACAGGAAACCAACCATGACACATCCTCGGTACCATGAAGAGAACAAACATTGGCAAAGCACACTTGGAGCATACAGACTTTATTCTGGTGCACCTTCCCTTTCATACAGATTGCTTATCTGGTTTCCAGTGGAGTGGAAGTGCGGCGAACTCCGGAAGCAGTTGCACAGACTTTTTAATTTGAAATCCCTATTTTGGAATGGATGTGCTGAACATTGGTCAGCCACATTCTATTCTCTTTTCTATCTATTTGTAGACCGTTTTGCACTGGTTCCCATTGTTATATTGTGTGGACTAAGCCTAGATTTCAAGATGGTGGTGAGGAATTGGCTTTGGATTTGTTTGGGGCGAGTACAGCTAAACAAATAATTAATCAAGGGGCAACTACTGTTACAAGCCTCAGAAACTAGAACGGCTTCAAAAACAAGAATTAAGTCGATGGTTGGATGGGGTGATTCTAGATCAGTATATGAAAAATTGTTAAATCCCTAGGGGATTGCGGATACTGATTTTTCCCACCTTTGAGGATTTAAGTAACAATTTACTAAAAGAATGGGAATGCAACTTGGAAGGAGCATCAATAACCATGATGCAAATCCTAGTGAGGCACTCTGCAGAAAAGGGAGAAAAATTTACAGGCAGACATAGAATTGCTTGAAAAGGAAATCAACAGTATGCCACAAAAAGACTTTATTGATAAAAATTACGCAATTCTGAAGCAAGTGATGGAAAATCAAAAGCTATTTTTAAAGGACACAAAACTTAGAAAAAAAAAGGGACGACAAGGACTACAAAGAAGGCAGGGTTTATACCTTTGCAAAAAAATTTGATGGGGTGCAGGGACTTGAGGAGAATAAAAAAAAGAATGAGAGATGACAGAGAGGAAAGTGACGAGACACAGTCTAATAGTAATCTATCCGTATCATCAATGAGAAGCTCCGCCTCTAATGCCACTATGCCTGAGGTCTCTTTAGGGGAAGGGGCCTCCTCCTTCCAAAAGGAATTAGCAAAACTAAGAATAAACAATCAATTACAACAAAAGAGGAATCAAGTAAAACCAGGAGGGGCGGGAGAAGGTCAAAGGGCAGATACAAGACGGGGTACAGCGAACAAAACAAATACAGGAACGAAACCAAAGAAATAACAATAACAAAGACATGTAATGCAAATGGTCCAAATGTTTGCCCAGGTATTGATCCTAATTTAAAAATTTTACAATTTGTCAAATAAAGTTTTGGACACTGAGGGGGGTGCTAGAGGGCGCGCAATCAAAATGGCCGCGCATTAGCGAGGCTCCGACCGGTTCGGGCGGACGAACATACATAAACCCCATCCTACACTACCACCCATGCAAATTAGGCACTGCCGAGAAGAGCCACTGCCGTCCTGCCTGCAGTGAACTTGTTACTGTCGTTCTGGGACATCGTGCGGCGGAGAAACGCGCCGCTGAATATTGGAGCGGCTGACCGAGTTGGGCGCCGGAACTTCGAGGCGACCGTGGTCAACAGGCAAGTCCGCGGCTGATTGGGCCCAGCTGCGTAGTGAGGCAGACGACAGAACTCAAGCTGTCGTGACCGCGGAAGCAGGCAACACTTGCGGATCGGCTGCGGCAGTGAGTGAGAACTGACAAAAGCGGCCAGAGCCTGTTTTCCAGCCTACTGGCGGCGTGGCGTGATGAGCGCGAAACTGCAGAACGGGTAAAATAGCCCCGGGGGACTGGTGAGAAATCGACGAGGCGCAAGCAGCGGGATAAGTGCCTTTTGAGGCTGCAGTGTCCACAAAGTAAAGGAATATTGCCTCGGTCTGCCCCAGCATAAACTTGGACTTACGTGCACCACTGGCATAGAACCCTTGCATGGAGCACCGATACATGGAAGACCATAGGCAGCAGCAGCCGCCATTTTGAGCACGTATAACCCCGGCGGGGGAACGGACAGCAGCCGCGCACAGAGGCTTGCCCAGGAAGATAGTTGTAATGCCTCACTGTAAGCCAGAGAGTGTCATAGAGGTGACGCTTGAGTAGGGGACCAGAATCCTGCTTCCAAAGCCGCCATTGTGGGGCGCTATGCCCACTCACCCCTGAAGACCACGGGCCCTGCTCAGAGAGGCTAGTGTAACAGTGAGGATTGGTGCGAGGAAACCCACACAAGGTAACCGCGGGCCTCTTTATTCACGACGGTGCGGCCTAATTGGAAGAGGGAACGCCGCACAGAGACGACCCCAAGCCTGGGCCAAGTGGATGCTGCACGCCCTTGAACGAAGCGTGAGAAGCCTATCATTGCGACACCATATCCCATATGCTGGCCACTCAAGCGGCGGCCCGAAGTATAAGGCGATACCACCATCACAGTATGGGGTGCACAGAACATAAACAGGCCAAGCTCTTGTTTGACTCCCGAAGGGGGCAATGGTCAAGCTCAGCTGAGCACAGAGATAAGAACCCCGTGGAACAGCGCAATGATGACTGGAAGGCGATCCTGATGGGTATGAAGCAAAGCCTTACGTCCATAGATGCCAAAATTGACACTATGAACTCCAGAATGGATTCCGTGGTTAACAAACTCAGGGAACATGACCACAGGCTCAAGCAGGCAGAGACTAGAGTGTCGGAGTTGGAGGATGGCGCTGCGGCGACGAGCGCGCACGTGCTTCAAATGGACAAATTGCTAAAAGTAATAGCTGATAAGAATGAGGATTTAGAAGCGCGCTCTTGCCGTAATAACATTCGAGTCCTGGGCTTAGCAGAGTCCACCAACACGGGCCGGATGGAGGACTTTATAGAAAAACTAGTCATGGAACTGTTTGGCGGAGAAGCCTTTTCAGCCCATCTTACTGTAGAAAGGACACATCGCTCGCTCGCCATGCAACCACCTCCGGGAGCACCTCCGCGGCCAGTCATTGTCCGCTTCCTAAATTACTGAGACCGGGACACTGTGCTGCGACTGGCCCGGGAAATGAAGCAGGTGCGCTATGAAAATACGACCTTAGCATTCTTCCCGGACTTCACTCAAGCTGTTCAGGAAGCGAGGCGCAAGTACGCAGTGGTAAAGAAGAAACTCCTGGCACAAAATATCCAATATGCAAGTTATACCCCGCGAAACTCAGGATCACTCAATTAGGGAAACAGCACTTCTTCACCAACCCTCAGCAAGCCGAAGACTACCTCTGGAAGAATCGCAGGGCCGCTTCCCAAGAGGCAGAGGAACGCAGGCAATCCAAATCCCAATCTCCCACATCTGATCCGGACTGAATGAAGGGCTGTTGCTGAAGCACGCCGGACTGCCAAGACATATGGATGCCTAGAGACTATCTCCTACTTGGTGATGTATCAACATTGGTATTACTTTTAATGTGGTCCGCCCGGACACTCCCCTCCTTCCCACTGATGCAGGCTGGCTTACTAGGTAGGGCTGCGGGTGGGTGGAATATTGGAGGTGTAGGGATGGTGTATCACGTGCCCCTAGTGTTTTCCCTCTTAACCCCCAGTTACCCCTCTAGTGAGAGAGGGCGCTTAATAGACTCCAGGACTTGAGTTGGGGGGAGGGTAGTGTACCCGGCAAGTTGGGGATGCCGGCGTGGGTGGAGGGGGGGGACAAGGGATGGTTTCTAGCTACAGGGATGGACAATGGACAGATTATGCAGGTACTGGAAATGAGAACAACTTGGGACAATGGCTGAAGGAGCAAATGTTATTAAGAGACTTAATGTATTATCGTGGAATGTCCGTGGGTTGAATGATCCGAGAAAAAAGAGGCGTACTAGGTTATATGAATAGGCATTGTGTTCAGGTTTTTTTTTTTTTGCAGAGTTTTATATAGCGCGAACTAGACCCGAACCGAATCAGGAATCAGAGCGGTTTACATATCACCAGTTACGTTACATGAGGACACACATTCATTTTAGGCACAGGGAGATTAAGTTATTTGCCCAGAATCACAGGAGGTTTTGGCATCGTTACTGGTTTTCTGAATCCAGATCCCCAGGTCCGAGGTGGAGCGCCCTAGCCGTTAGGCCATGATTCAAGAAACACATTTAAGCCTGTGTAGCCAGCCCCAATTTGCATCCCGGTGGGATTCCACTAGATGTTTTGCCTCGTACTCTAACTATTCTAGAGGGGTTGCAATCCTGGTGAAACGCGGGGTACACTTTGTGCAAGGGGGGATGGAAGTGGATATGAATGGTAGGTACTGCTTACTTTGGGGACGACTGCACTCCCACGATGTAGTGTTTGCCAATTATTATGGACCCAACGTAGATAACTTGCATGCCCTATTGGAAGTATGCGATAAGATCCAGGCGATAGGTACTACCTATGTGATATGGGGCGGAGACTTTAATACTGTCATTGACCCTAGGACTGACAGATCACGACCTGGTCCCCTGCACTACACCAACACTTAGGAGACACTCCGCGATATTGTAGCCACTATCTATCTCCTGGACACATGGCGGTACAAACACCCCACAATGCGAGAAGGCACACACCACTCCACTGTGCACGGAACCTGGGCGAGGCTTGGTTACATAATGGTGTCGGTGGGAATGGCACACTGGATAGAGAAGGTATCCCATCTAGCTCGCACTTACTCAGACCACTCGCCTGTCATGACAGAACTGCTTCCCCCGGCTACCCAATCCCCATACATTCACTGGCGCCTTAATCCCCAACACCTACAGGACTCAGTATTCCAAACAGAAATTAAACAAGAAATAAGAGAATTCTTTGAACATAACGTGAATTCACTTGGGTCCCATGGACTGCCGGTGGAATTTTATAAGACTTATGTGACGATAATGGCCCCCATTCTAAAGGCAGTTTACTACGAGGCACTGGAGGAAGGAATGTTACCCATAACAATGAGGGAAGACCAAATTGTTACACTGCTGAAGCCTGGGAAGTCCCCGATCTCCTGTGATTCTTACCGACCGCTGTCCTAAATTGCGACACTAAAATTTTGGCAAAGGTACTAGCCACACGCCTCAATCTCCTGATGGAGCGATTGGTACTGCCTGATCAGGCGGGCTTCATTCCGAATAGGGAGACAGCGCATAATCTTAGAACCCTCCTTGCAGTGAGGCAAGATATTGATCCTTCTAGTGCTGCGGTGGCGGTTTTTTTAGACGACACCAAAGCCTTCGATTCCGTGGAGTGGGATTACTCATTGGTACGTTGGGACATATGGAAATGCCTTACGCCTTCCTTAACTGGGTACAACTGCTGTACCGCAACCCGCGGGCCACGGTGTTATTGAATGGTGCCAAATCGGACAGCTTCCCCATTTCAAGGGGCATGAGGCAGGGGTGCTCCCTATCCCCGGTCCTCTTCGTGCTGGCGAATGATATAAGGCTGTACATCCACAAACCCCAAGACAACTTAAATCCAGTACTTAGGGAAGTCATGAAATTTGGTGCAATATCGGGAGTTCAGATTAACTGGAACAAATCAGCTGTATTCCCGTTAACAGACAGAACAGAACAACATCAGCTGGACTATCCACTGCAGTGGGAGATGAGGAGTTCAAATACCTGGGTATCCATATTATCAGAAATAGAGAAGAGCTAATGCGTGCAAATTATGGTACGGCTATGGATAAGATAACGGATAGTGTTTCTAGGTGGCTGAAGCTACCCCTCTTGATGGCAGGTCGCATATCTCTCATCAAAATGATGATACTGCCAAAAATGTTATA
Organism: Lissotriton vulgaris; assembly: GCF_964263255.1. NCBI lineage: Eukaryota > Metazoa > Chordata > Amphibia > Caudata > Salamandridae > Lissotriton > Lissotriton vulgaris. The sequence goes on from NC_141689.1 coordinate 661,798,583, forward strand.
TTTATTCATTAACATACCATAACATCCGGGTAGTTCCTTCTTCCGCACATTAAATACACAACTTCTCTGGCTCATAGGGGGGGGGAGCAGGCTCGGCTGAACTTGGCGACGATGAAGTTGCCCTACTAACAGGGTGGCTACGATGTCTCCAATTTTGAACAATACTATTATTGCGCGCAGGCACATTTTGCAGTATATGTTATGTTATGTTTGGGTCTCTTTTATAGCGCACGGCTACCCCAAGGGGTGTCCCGGCGCTTTACTGGCTACATCTGCCTCCCTTCATGGCACACTTGGCGGTAGAGGATGGATACATGGCTCCAACCCCCCCCATCTGGGTACTTGTTCACTCAGTTCACTCAGTAGTCGGCTGAGGCTCATTCACTTCAAATTTTTACATCTCTTGTACCATACCCCCGCTAAATTGCACCGCGTCCATCTCAGAGAGACTGATTGTTGTGAACGATGCGGCAGGGAAGGTGGGGACTTCATGCACTTAGCATGGCTCTGTCCTAGAGTGGAAGCTTACTGGACGGAGGTCTTTGAAGGAATGTCTGTGATTTTGGGTGTACAGATCTCAGCGTGTCCTCTCATAGGACTTCTTGTCTTAACACACGCGGTGCAGACTGTGCACAAGAAATTCCATGCACTGGGAATATTGATAGCCAGGCGGAGGGTGGCATGCAGATGGGGCGGGCACCTACATTTAAAGACTGGATACGAGATCAATCTACCTGGCAGGAACAGCTAAACAACTATGCAGAGTTACTTCCTATGAAATCTTGGCCCAAGGACATCTGGGGGCCCATGTTGACATATCTCCTTGCACAAGAGATGAGTGACGAAGGGGAATCAAGACCAGTAGAGGAGGGATTGGATGACATAACTACTGATGAAGTGGCTACGAGTGCAGTAGGCCCGCGCTGAAGGGACGAGGCGGTACATGGGGATGGCAGTTACTATAGCGGACTGTGCTTGCCTAGAATCACGTCGCAGATGCAGATCAACGCATTTGCTCCTTACACTGCATGTGGGTTCCACCTTGGTGAGGGACGAGAGGATACAAACCCAAGTAATCATTAAGTGCCAGAAAGCAATGTACCTGTATCGTCGCAACTGTTGGATTTTGTGGGAGGGGGTGGGGGGTAGGAGGGATATTCACTGGAAGGGGATGGACACACACTTTGCTGTTATACTGTATAAGATACTTCACACCTTGTACTGTACAAGATCACTTGAATTATGCTTCAATAAAGGTTTTAGAAATTAAAAAAAAAAAAAAAAGAATTGTGGACACTGATGGAATTATTATTTTAAGCAAGGGTCTCAATTTCTGCCCCACACAGGGCGGTGATTTTTCCAGCAAAAATATTGAGCTATACAAATTTATCAGAGTTCTTAAACTAAAGGATTATTTTTCTAACAGACCACATGACCCGGGGGAAGGGGGAGGGGGGCAACTTTCAGCCACTGTTCAGGGACACACACCATCAAGGATATCAGTGATGTTTTTTGTTTATCGTCCCTCGACAATGAGGAGGATCAGGATATGTCTTCTGCACTTAGTGATCTTGATATCTCTCAGAATAAGAATACGGATAGTGGCCTCCATCCCAAATCGAAATTCATACCCATAAATTCTTACCATCAGAATATTTACGTATTTTATAAAAGTGTTACGGATGAACTGTACAGTTTAGAAGTTCCCAACAAATTCACACCAAGGGTCCATCACATCATTACAGCCTCTGAAAGACTTGCTCTTAACAGACTTATCAAGGATTCAAATATTGTAATCTGAGAAGCCGATAAAGGTGGAAATGTTGTTGTGTTGAACCACTGCGATTATATGCAAGAAATAACTAGACAAGTGAATAACAATCCTTTTTATCGGGAAATTCAGAATAACCCTGTCCCGAACCTTACTATCATGATTAATGGCAAACTAACTGAATGGAAGGACATTTTCTTATTGACAGAGGACAAGAATAGATACATGTGGGTGGACTGTCCTACCTTCCCGTGTATATACATCTTACCCTAGATACACAAAGGCGGGCAGTTCCCCACGGGGAAACCCATTATCTCAGGAGTAGGTTCTCCCACTGAAATATTGTTACAATATGTGGACTTAAGACCATGACTTCATTTGTTCTCCTTTTCTTTATAGGTTTGCACAACGATAGGGTCTTTGTGTGCATATATATGTTATATAATATTTTCTATCACTTGGGCAGCTAAAGTGCATCTTTAATTGATATTGATATTCACACTCACACCTGTGCCCTATTGACTTCTATAAGTGTTAAGGATGATCGTACATGTCCGTTTCCCACTAGGACTCGGCCCATCATTTTGGGCCACCCCATGAATATATGAACGTGGACGATTGTGGGACACTCTATGTTTGATAAGCCCACCCCTTGCATTGCAAGCGGTAAGATGTTACACTTTATAGCTACTTTTGATACCAGCGCGACTGGGCACATCTCCGATTCGGGAATTCTGATATGCAACATTTGATTTTTTGTGATTGTTATTCCTTTTTCTCCCTTTCATTAGACTCTAAACTTGAGCCTTATGTTTTTTAGTTTGGATTACATTGACCCCAGTCTTAAGGATGATTACATATGTCCTTTTCTCCACTAGGATTCGGGCCATCTTCGTGATTTAAGGAGCCTGGACCATTGTGGGACATTATATATTTAATAAGCCCACTACTTGTACTGCAAGCAGTAAGATATTACCCCTTTAAAGCTTCTCTTGATATCAGTATGATTGGGCACTTCTTTGATTCTTGAATTCTGGCAAGGATGTTTATATTTATTCTCTTGCCTCGTGTAATTTTCAGTCACTGTTCTTGTTCCCTTTACTAGATCCTAGGATTTGCCCTATTTGGTTTTATCTTGGGGTACATTTATTTATGCATTCAGACTCACGCATACAGACTGACTGGATAAGGAATAATAGAGTTAAGCTGAGACTTTTAGGTGGGTTGGTGTTTTCTCTCTTTTTTCTCCCTTTTCCTTCCCTTCTGTTGCACTTCTCTATGCTATTATTAATATTACTGTTTTAGGTGACCATTCGTACTCTTTTAGTGTATGCTATATTCATTATGTCTCTTACCCAGGTATACTCTGCACTTTAAAGATAAATTATTTTTCTTCAATGGGGTGATTTCTTCTCTTTAAATGAGTATAATTCGAAATTCGACTTGTTATTTGGTATTGTTTAATGTATACAGGCTTGTCTTGTATTTTAGCATGTTTATATTCATAGTCTGTCTATTTTTGATTCTTTAATTTCCTTTTCTTCATTGTTTGATGAGTTTTGATGTTTTCTATATATATACACATGTTTTGTCATGAGATATATATGTATACATCTGTACAAAGGAATTTTTCATGTGGTTTTATCTTCAAATCGTTTCTGAGCGGTTCTGGGAATGTCATTGTATTTCTTTGTTTGGTTTACATATACTTATATGCTAAACGCAATCTTTAAATGTTAGTCTAATTGTACAGTGTGATTAAGTGTTGTTTTGTCTCTCTGTCTTTCCAGCCATGACGAAGTTCCAGCTGTGGAACGAAACGTATTGGCTGATGTCTAATTTTAAAATTTTAACTACAATAAAAGATACTTTTGGACACACTTGGAGCATACAGACTTTATTCTGGTGCACCTCACCTTTCATACATACAGGAAACCAACCTTGGCACATCCTCCGTACCATAAAGAGAACAAACATTGGCAAAGCCAATCATTCTCACTTTTAGAGAGCACACTTGTATGCTCCTGAAAACCTGCACACTGGACTTTCCTAATCTGATGTAGGCTGCAGTACCTTAAACATTTACTGAGGTGAACTCCAGTGAGACACAAATGCATGCAGTACTTTTAGCTGTTACCAGCTCTGCCCATATCCTTTGTGGCCCCTTTACTTAAGTATAGAAAGGTAAAGATGCCTTCAAGGGACTTTGTTCAATCTAAGTTTTGTTATTTAAAATTAATATGAGAAGAACCAATTTATCGTCCTTACAATGAGTGAATCAAAACTGATCAAATTGTGTTGTCAACATGAAACATATAAACAAAGACACAGGGTGTATACGAAAAAAGTGTTTTATCAAATAATTCATTAAGAAAAATCAGCTTCATATACAGACAAATAAGCGAATAAGATTTTAGGACTGTGGGTACACATAAAAATAAATTGCTAAGTGACTCAACAGAACCTAAAAGACACCTATCCCAAAACACATTGAGTAAAACAAAGCAAGGGATGAAGTGCAAAGTCGACGTTTCGGTTTCTTAGCAGTTATTTGATGAAACCATCCTCAGGACTGTAATCAGTTCAGAGTCACTTAGCAATTTATTTTTATGTGTACCCACAGTCCTAAAATCTTATTCGCTTATTTGTCTGTATATGAAGCTGATTTTTCTTAATGAATTATTTGATAAAAACACTTTTTTCGTATACACCCTGTGTCTTTGTTTATATGTTTCATGTTGACAACACAATTTGATCAGTTTTGATTCACTCATTGTAAGGACGATAAATTAGTTCTTCTCATATTAATTTTAAATAACAAAACTTAGATTGAACAAAGTCCCTTGAAGGCATCTTTACCATTCTATATTTACTTACCCAAGCCCTCAAGGGTATTCCGGGTTGCTCACTTCCTTAATAATTACCCTTTACTTAAGAGCCTTTCACCTACAATCAAATATAGTTATTCATTTGAAACCAAGCTCATGCCTAACTGTCTTGCTCTGATGCAAAGGGACAGACTGTCAGGCATTTTCAGTAGCTGAAATGTAGACTAGACACTGCTCTGTAGCGTAGAAAGAGCTTATGTTATGTAGCTGGAGCCCTCATGTTTCCTAGGATCCCAGGTGATGTTGCATCCCAGTCTCCTCCACTTTCTGGCGGCGCTATAGAGATTAGCCTCAGGTATTTCACCCTTCAGCTCAGGCTGCAGAAGGCTGAATGTCAATCAACAATACTTTCCCCACCCTTTCCCATTTTCTCATAGGGTGACGGGGAATCAGGAAGCATTAATAACCACACCCCACCCTGTGACATAATGGGAAGTGTTTAGAAGAGTACAAGATACTGCGTACTCCTTGTTCTGGAATTTCAGGTCGTATCACCTTTCACTTTTTTAATTAGTACATGATGGGACAAAATGATGCATTCCAACAGCTATGAATGGAGTTTAGGAATATCGGCAGAACTTCTATGATCAAGTCAGCCCAGCTGTCAATGCGAGGGAATAGGCACAGCTGCAAAACAAGCATTAAAGTGACCTCCAGATCTGACCCACGATATGATTAAATAGCACACTTTGGTATATATTAAGAAAGTAAATTCGAATCTCTGACTTCTGCGTGCCTACATAGTAAAGATTAAAAACCTGTTTAAGTATTTGTTTTCCTTTCACCTCCCCGTCTCACTAAGGAATATGCTCACTGGAAGGATCTGGTTTTGACTTCATCGTACAGGTAAAATCCTCTTAAAGCACGTCGACATTTCATCCTGTTGGATAGCATGACTACTCTTAAACCTTTTGGCTCCATAGTATGATATTATCAAATTCCTCATTCCATCTCCCCTGAACTGAGTGGGCATGTTTACTTGTATATAAACATTGTATAGTGCTTTATCTTTAATTTAGAATATGGCGTCCTCACAATCTCACAGAGCATTGTTTCAATGTCAATACTAGCTATGGAAGAACTATCCAGAAATTAGCCATCCCTCTACACTAAACAAAAATAGAGCACATTCAAGCATTGACAAACATAAAAAATTGTAAGCAGGCACAAGAAAACAGATGCAAACCAAAACAGTAAATGCACACAAATAGGCAACCAGACCCATACACACCGCCTGCCCTGATGCAGACACATGGGTACACATGGACAGGAAAAAGGAAGATAACTGCACAGGCACACACATAGGCACACACTTATAAAGCAGAGAAAACAAAATATGCTTTCAAATTGTTTAATTCTCAGATTTTAAATAGGGCCTCAAAAATACCAGGTATTGTGAGTAGTACAAACCAACAGTGTTCTAAGCTGATCAGGATACAGCGTTGGACATGCACAGGAGACATGTCAGCAAAGGTTAATTTCTTAACTGGTGTGCATCGAGTGAGGATGCTGTTTTTTTAGGTGGCATTTGAGAAGAATCAGATTGCAATGATTGCCGATCGCCCTTTTGAAAAAGGACACATCTGCAAGTGGAATTTTCGATGATCTGACAAGACCTCTTGCCTGGTCCAAGTTTCCCTCAAACTTGCTCATTTAGTGAAATTCTTTCAGACATGTCTATTGCAATTGTGGTCTTTGGTCAATTTCTTATATAGGGCCTGCTGTAAAGTTCATTATTTTAGCCCATTTGTAAATCAAAATTCCAAAGGGTAGAACTCATTAACTCTCCTTGGGAGAGCCGGTCATTTGCATTGTACAATTCCACGTATGAAATTAAGCCTCACCACTTTTTGCAATCACCAGCCACCACTGCTCTCCCAAGCAACACACAGAGACATTTTAATGCATGGGCAAAATGGGCTCTGACCCAGGGCCCCAGCCTGTCAGGGGGCCCCCTGACAGAGTCAGCTCTGTTCTCCAGAGTTTTGCCGTAAGACCTTGAATATTGCTTAAACAGATTGTTTTAAATACCGTTTTCCTCTAATTCATTTTTTATGTTCCTGATGTGTGATAGTCTAGTACAGCCATTTTGCAGATAAATGTTGGGTTTATGTTTCATGCAAAAGTTTCAAAAGTTTCTTTTAGATCAAAACAAGGCCTAACATAATTGAAATGGGAGGGCGTCACAGAGATTATGTGCAGTAATATTGGTGAGCTTCTGCTGTGTTACAATATTGAAAACACACATAACTATCCCTGAATGTAAACACATTTAGGGCCTTATTTATGAGAAGTGATGCATCGCTGTGTGAAAACAGGGATGCGTCACTTCTTTGTGTGACCACCTTGCGACATGATGGATGCATCATATTTACTGTATGACACATCATGTCGCAAGGAGTTACAGATAAGTCAGTATTTCTGACGTATCTGTAGGTGCAAAAGTGATGCATTGCTGGGGTGTGTCTGGAAATAGACGCAACTCCATCAATGTGTCCTTTGACATGGGACTTGCTTCCATCAGTCTTACATGTGCTGTGAGGCAGGTGTAAGATATTGACGCAATGGCGTCCTAGAAGTGGCACATAAGTTCTCATAAATTTGTAGCGCAAGAGTTCTCATGGATTTCAATGTCACTTCTACAAGGCTTTTTGAGGTGCAACACACACCCTGCATACATTATACCTGGTGCAGGTATAATTTGGTGCAGGGGTTTTCAAAGTGACGCATCTGCCTAGATGCATAACTTTGTAAATAGGGCCAACATGGCACATTTTTTACGCTGCCGGTGTATCACAAAAAGTGACGTACCAGTGGTCCTTAGAATTTGCACTAGTGCCCCTTTGCACTGTCAGGGACCTGATGAAAAGAAATAGTGTATTTAATAAAGCGTGCAGCTACTCTAGACTAGGGTGTCCTGGCGCGTGACAGCGGGAGGACAACGTGTGTAAAAGACCCATCAGTTATTAAAAAGCCAGGTTTTTAAGTTCTTCCTAAAAGAGAGTAGGTCTGTGTTAGTCTCAAAGACTCAGGGAGGCTATCCAACAATTTTAAGCACAATGCCAGGTTGGCATTGGAAGATCTTAGGGGTCCAGATGTTGTGTAGCGATTAACACGCTTATTTAGGTAGCCGGCACCTAAACCGTGGAAAGCTTTAAAGAAGATGGTCATCGCTTTGAAGTTAAGCCGTTCTTTGATGCGGAGCCAGTGTAGAGACTTAAGAATAGGGGTCATACTAGATCTGGGTTTAGATCTCAGGATGGCTCTGGCCGCCGCGTTTTGTACCACTTGTAGGCCCTGGATAAGGGATTTGGGGAGACCGAGGTACAAGCTGTTGACATAGACAAGCTTTGATGTCACCAGAGCCTGCACCACAATCCTTCTGCTCTCAAGCTGTAACAGTGGCAGGATTTTTTTTAGCATCCGAGTATGCCAAAGCAAGCGCCAGTGAGATTTTGGATTTGAAAGCACATGGAGAGTGTCTGGTCTATGACAATTCCTACGTTTTTGACTTTCTCCTTTTCCGTGGGCGGTGGTGGCAGATCTTTCGGCCACCAAGAGCTCCAGTCAGGTTTTTCTGGATTACGAAAGAAAACAAATTCAGTTTTGTTAGGATTGCACTTCATCTGATTAATCTTAAGCCAGTTAAAAACTTTTGTGAGGCAAGTCCTTATAATTGCCCCCTCAAAGTCGGTTCCTTTTTCACACGTAAAAATCAGCTGAGTGTCATCAGCATAGGAAACAATTTTGTCGCCCTCTTCCCCTACCAGAAATGTAAGGGGGAATAGTTATATATTAAAAAGGGTAGGACTGGGAATGGAGCCCTGAGGGACATCTACATTCATGGCCGGAACCCAAGTCTCTCTAGGAGCCTTTCTTGTGGGACCATATCGAAGGCCGCCGACAGATCAAGCAGGATCAAAACATCCTTGCCTTCTTGGTCCAGCTTACCCTTGAGAAATTGAGTCACTTCCAGCAGAGCGGACACTGTACTGTAGTTAGCCCTAAAAACGGATTGGGACCCATGAAGGGGCTTCCAATCTTCAATGTGTTTTTGGAGGTCCTTGTTTACATGATTCTCTAATACTTTGGGCCGGAAGAAGGGAGATTGGCCTGTAGTTGGCAGGGTCCGTCGGTTTGGCGTTAGCCATTTTTATCAGTGGAAGAAACTTAGCATTCTTTTATAATTTCAGCATGTTGCCTGAGGAGAGGGAAGCATTAAAGATCTGGTTTACCGTGGAGTTTATGGTGGGAGCTAATAAGTACAGGATATTCGCTGGACATGGGTTGGTAGGAGAGCCAGACTTAATGCTTTGGAGAAGGGTCAGTGACTCTTCAAGCAGAAAATCAGGGAAAGCTAGTAAAAATGGAGGATGCAAGAGGTGAAATTTGCTATTAGAACCAAAGTAAAAGGTCAGTTCTCCCTCTGAGATGTTAGTGAAGGCTTGTTGGAACACAGATATCTTTTTGTAGAAGAATTGAGCTATTTGTTTAGACCATTCATCTGTGCATGGCCCTTCCTTTGTGCCAGCTTTCGGGGCGGTAAAGAATTTGACTATGCTAAAGAATTCCTTATTCTTATTTTTGGCATTTTCTATCTTGGTTTGAAACAAGTTTTTCTTGGCTGCCTCCCCAAGAATGTAATGAGCTTTTAAGGTGTCTATATACACCTTCCTATCCTCAGGTAGATAGGATTTACGCCATTTTCGTTCCATTTTTCTACAAATTCTTTTGATAGATCTGAAGGAATCGTCAAACCATGGAGCTGGTGGGGCCGAACTCTTTGAGGAGCGGGAAGCAACCAGTACCGCTGCACCAATGTTGGTTCACAGCCATGAATCTATTGAGAGGGTGTCTGAGTCGGGGCAGCCAGACAGCTCCGGTGAGGAACAACCAAGGACGTCTGCTTACATCGGGATGGATATTTTATGGAACGTTCCATATTTAGGGACCCTCTGCCCTGCGTTAGCCCGAGGGGCTGTGGCAGAGTTGGGAATGATGAAATTTAATAGGAGGTGGTCAGACCAGATAATGGGAAGAGGTAGGATTACTGATATGTCAAAGTTGTGAAAGATTTTTTCTAGGGTATGGCTCTTCTCATGGGTGACCGGAGAAATGGATGGAAACATGTTGCAGGCCTGCAGCGTCTCCAACAAGGGTCTTTTCCATTGTCCATATGTATATTGAAATCTCCCAGAATAAGGCTGTTGTATTTTAAGGCCAGGGAGGTGGTGGCTGTATTAAGCTTAGTAATACAATTTCCAATTGCACTGGGAGGTCTGTAAATCAGATAACAAGCTATGCTATGATGGGGGGATAAGGTACAGTGGAAGCCTAAGGACTCTGCACCCTCGATGTTTTCCATCAGGATGGGAGAGCAGTCTAGTTTTTTATCCTAAATTATGGTGACACCGCCCCCCTTCCCACTCGGTCGGTCCCTCCTATGGATTTTTTAAACCATAGGGATGGCCGAGGTGATAGTAGTGTTGGAGGCTTCAGACAGCCTGGTTTCAGAGAGAAATAAAAGATCGTGCTGTTCATCTAAAAGTAGGCCATAAATGTGTGGTTTCGTCCTCAAGGGACTTCTTCAGGGCAAGTTGTTTAGAATGTTTGCAATCGTCGTACTGGATAGGCAGTTCTTTGTAGAAGAATGTTTCAAGCGATCTCTTAGTTCGTGGTATTAGGAAGCCCTAGGATTATCTGTGCACTCGAATAGGTAGTCAGAATATCAGACGTCTTCGAAAGTTCTATTGAAATATATCTTTCTTTTTGCTGTATGGATTAGTATTTGAAGGAGGATGAACATAGGAAAATGATAATTCCCTCAAGGATGACTCTTGTTAAAGTCCTAAGTCCCCTGCATCCTCCTTCATTCGTGTCGCACCTCGTCAAAACGCGGCTTCCTTCCCGAGGTAGGGCGTGACTAATACGAAACGAGTCGGCTGCGAACACCCGTGTTTTGCCTGTACACTTTTTTTGGAATAAAAGAAAAATCACGACTAAGAATATCTACGTCTGTTGTTTATTAACATTGTAGCTTTTACAATTGTGTGGTGCACCTTTGCATTTTTGTATTTACTCTATAAGTTCTTGGATGAACTATCATTGTGACAGTGGGTGTTAACCAGTGTGCACACACCTCGCCCATATATACTACCAGGGGCGATTCAAAATTTGGGGGTTGATCTGAGTTAGGTGCTAAAATAAGGAAGTCTCCACTGTCTTTCCTGTTTTTTGAAACCATAAATGTGTGGTTTATTGCTTTTGCATAGAGCGACAATTTAAAAGGGTGGCCTTTAAGTCCTCTGTTTTCATATTGTTTTTAAACATTGTTGCGTGGAAGGATCTTGGGTGCGAGTTTCCTGGGCTGGGGGAGATACCAGTTGCACTTATTGCATCGAAAGTTTACCTCCAAGATTGGATCAGCTGCTGTACACTGACATAATGGTAGCCGCCTAAGGCTAAGCATTTTTCCCTATCGTAATATAGTGAAAGAAACTCACCTGAGGGGAACTGGGCAGCATGGCCTGCACTGCACGCCTCCGGGTGCAGACAAGCTTGCCTTTGATGTGCCAATGGTGCGCCCGCTGCGCGCATCCATTTACATCGGGACTATATAAGCCAAGGCCAATGCCTATGATGCACACTGGATTGCTAACACAGATGAGGAAGTGGAAACTGCATGGGCGGCAGTGAGGAGCCTGATAGTAGCCCCAGCCCTCCGCACAATCTGTGTATCAGCCGCGGTAGACCAGGACTAGAGGAAAAGCGAGATGAGAATCGAAGCAGCTAAGGAAGTGTAGGCAAGCATAATCAAGTAAAGTGCAAGTGCGTGTAGGTAGGAGAAATTGTTAAAAAGCACAGAGTAATTCAGCCACACATATACAATTGAAAAAGTATTAAAAACCTAGTAGCAGGACAGGAAGCACTAAATCCTACCGCTGTCAGCTGCGCACGTCCGTTTGCATCTGGAATATATAGGCTAATCCCTGTGATGCAAACTGGGTCGCTAACGTAGCTGAGGAAGCGGAAACTGCATGGGAAGCAAGGGCTCAAATTGGATCATAATTTGAATGCTGTTATAAACAGGGGCCCCCAAAATATGTTTGGCCACGGGCCCCCAAAATCCTTAAGATGTCCCTGGCAACATATAGTATCAGTACACCTAAATGTACACATCAAAGTGAAAAAAATAGTACCAGCACCACATATGGCAAGAGAATCACTCCCTTGACTTTATAATTAGAATGAATGTGACTGCCCATTCTATTGCATGTTGCCTTTTCAGTTGGGAAGTACACCATCTTAAGGAATCATGGAACATCTGAGCACTATAAATTGTAATTCAAGAGACCATATTTTAAACAAAAACATTACTGAAACAACAGAAGAGGTGGTAAGCATATAACCGTAACTCTCAGGAAGTTGCAGACAGCAAAGGGAGCTCAGCAGGAGATAGCGATGAACAGGAGCAAGGGGGTTTTCTGGTTTCTAACCATGCCATCAATATAGAAGCTGATAATTAAAACCGCTCAGTGTATGACTATAACATCTCAGATCCACTTGCCTGGCCTAAAAATGAATATGCTGGGTAAAATTATGACTCATCTCTTTTTCATTCACAGTACTTTGCAGCTGATGCTAATAAAAAGCTTTATAAAACAGAATTGGCGGCAATGATTGCCCCTGGGGAAAGTGGGTCCCAGACTAGTCTTCCCCCGGGGTGCTTTGTTGTCAGGATTGCAAGCCCCCCTCAGAGAAAAAGACTTTCAGTAAGTGTCATTGCTCTTAAGGCCAGAGTTAAAAGAAGAGAAAACCGATTTCAGGTTAAGTTGTGAACAGGTGCCACCCCTAAAATGGCCGCCAGGAGACGACTTCTAGAGCAGCACGTTTGCGCTCTAGTGCATGACCGGAATCAGGATTTTCCAGGTGCGGGGCCCACTCTATTGTGCACTTCACTTAACTCACGAGGACAGTTAGACGTCTTGGAAGAAAGCACAGAAAAAGTTTGGAGAAGGAAACTTTTGTTGCGCCTGACCCATTTTCAAATTCAGCCAGAACTGCATCCAGAAATTATCACTGATGAAGACTATGGTAAGAATGTTCTGTATTTTGAATTTGAAGGCAAGCGCATTTGCTCTGAGTGGCGTCAATACTTAGAGCATGCGCAGCAACCAGAGTTTTTCAACATTGCTTATTTAGTTAGAGTCAGCACAAGTCTTTTGCCTAGTTATTTTTAGAAGCTCGGAGTAGGGAGTTTTTGGTAGTTCAGTTCAGCAATATTTGTTTAGTTATAGCGCAAAGTGATTGAACTTCACAGCAAGCCGTGGTACTTAATTCCTGAGTTATACAGAGGGAGTGAAGACGAGAATCTATCGAGGAGAAAAGATAGAAGTACAGAAGTAATACTTATCAATAAAAAGATTTCAGCTATCTCTACAGCTGAGATAACTTGAGGTGAGGAATTCAACACTAGAATAATAGGCTCTAACAATCTTGAATTATTAGTTTACAGAAAACAGAAGTCAAGTAATTATCAAATAAGAAGAGAAGCATAGGTCACACTAATACTGGGTAGGTGTGCCTGCAGAGGGAAATTAAGTAGGACACTAGAAATGCACAGAATGTCTTCATATATGTTTTTTCCCTACAGTCACATTCCAGTAAATTGCCAGATTAAGACGAGTAGCAGACATCTGAAGCTGACGGAAGAATCAGACGTAGTGTGGCTGTCTCTTCTCTGTCCCATCCCCTTTCCCCCCTGGGGTTTCATTGGCATTCATGCTTTTGGATCTGCGTGTTGCTGAGTAATCATAGTTTGGCATTGGGAACTTGCGACATTCTGCTCCTGTGCCTTGTGAAAACACATTTCTGACATTTGTGCTCAAACAGAACATAGTTGGGGAGGAGGGGCAGGAGTTAGTGAGAGTTTATACGAGTCAGCAAGGGCGGGTCCGACCTCTTCCTGACTGAGTATCACATGGTGGGGGAAAAAAAGTAAGCACAAAGTTTGTCGTGATCGGGTATGGAGTGGCGGAAATAGTAGGTGCATTGTTTTCTGATGTTCCATCCATTGCGATCCACAAGACATGGCCATGCCTTCAGCGGAAAAAGTGAGGGCTGCGCTGCACATGCTGGTTGCAGCCTGCCGGGAAGACTTATTGATGCCCTGAGTGTTAGGTCAGGCATGGGTGAGGTTGACCCATCTGACGTGTTCCATGTCAGGTGGTGTGACCTCAGTGGTAGCAACATGCAAATTCCTGGGGGGGGGGGGGGCACGTTTCTAAGGCCTCTCGCAGGCGGGCAGGAGAGCATGGCGCTCTACAGGAGACGCTTGCTGGATGGGAGGTATCGAAGCCTTCTGGCCCGCTTGAAGGCCCCCGGCCCCGCTCAGGAACTGGAAGCTCAGAGGAAACCTGATGGGACAGGGGCTAGCCGGATGCGCTCCCGCACGCAAGCTCAGGCGCACATAGGACTGTGAAGGATGAAAAGGATGCTTGGGCAGGAGGCCTATATTGAATTATCCACTAGGACTCCACCAGAAGGGGAATTTACAGCCCAGCTACTAATTAAACTGAAGAATGCTGTACAGGTTAGGCTGGTGGGGGACACAAGGGGAGTAAGAGGTAGGATGCACTCGTGGTCTAAAAATCTAGGGTCATGGGACACTATGCACACATTATCCAACAGCCTTATTTTAGTTTTCCCTACCATCTCCATGAATGAAAGGATACCTAGGAGAAGGTGAGGGATTTTTAATCTCTAGTTAAGCCCACTGGCCCACCTCTCTTTCTAAGTGCTCCCTGAAACACAATTGAGCCCACCCTGACCTTTAGGAGCCAGGGTGAACCTGATGATGAAGTATGAAATACCAGTATTTGAAAAGCGAACAGCTACCTTCGAAGTGGTGTCCCGGCGCTGGGGGCCCTTGGGAAGATTAAGCAAGCTATTGCCCGGAGTCTAATGGTGCTGGGCTAACCTGCTGCCGGCGCTGGGGATCGAACTGTGAACCCTGTAGTCCGGAGTCAGGCACCCTCCTTTAGGAGCCAGGGTGAACCCGATGATGAAGTATGAAATACCAGTATTTGAAAAGTGCACAGCTACCTTTGAAGTGGTGTCCCGGCGCTGGGGGCCCTTGGGAAGGTTAAGCAAGCTATTGCCCGGAGTCTAATGGTGCTGGGCTAACCTGCTGCCGGCGCTGGGGATCGAACTGTGAACCCCGTAGTCCGGAGTCAGGCACCCTGGCTGCTGCGCCACACCTCTTCCATGATACTACTAGAGTATGTGAGGGTTATATATAAAAAAGGATTTTTTTCCTTCCCCGCACAAGACATGTGGGGGGCTAGAATACCCATGTGGGGTGACCTACCCCTCCAGTCCGCATTCCTTACGTTAAATATACAATCCCCATGAGCTTTGGCGGTATACTGTTTTGCTGTTTCCAAGTGGAAGACAGGCCTTGGAAGGGTGGCAGTGGCCATGGGTACACCAGCACCACTGAAAACAGATGGCTGGGGATGGACATTGAGGGCCGGATTAGGAAACAGTGCTGCCTGGTCCAGGAGACTGAGGGACACCGGGAGAGGCTATGTAGGACCAGGGAGAAGATATGGATGCGGGGAAGAGGGTGGCAGGGGCACTTCCACAGCCGTGGGGGTGAGAGGGGAGCATGGAGATAATGTTTCTGGGCCTGATGCAAAGCACTGGATTTGGGTGCTGGATGAAGAGGTCAGGAGTTCGGACAGGCAGGGAGCTTGTGCGGCTGGGGGTCAGTGGTGCTCTTGACCCTCCTGGTTGGTGAAGCCCGGTAGGGGAAGTGCAGCCAAAGTCAGTAACTGAGGCTGGCAGACTGACGGCAAAGCCAGCAGGGCACAATATGGCCCGAGACGTTTGCCTGAAGAGATGGGGAGACACGTGGCGGCAGCTCCTACACTGAGGCCTCACGCATTCCCCACCACTCATGATGACTGGTCCCAGCTGCGTGCGGAGGCTTGATACGGAGGCTCAGATGGGTGACTTTGAAAAGGATGAATGAAAGGATGTGCTTGTGCTGGAATATGTTGAGGGCAGTGATGAGTGGAATGAAGGCGAGCTGCAAGATGAGGACGAAGTGGAGTTAACTGAGGTGCATCACAAGGGAAAGGGGTGCACAACAATTGGTGCAGTTGGTGTTTTACAGAAGTAAAGTGCCAACCTGAAAGGCACCACAAACATGGTGACAAAGCGGTGGACGTAGCACAGACAAGGATACAGAGCCATTGCCTTCAGGTATGGGGGAATGGTGGTCCATTTGGGGATAAGGGAGCAGAGGAAGAGTAGAGCCACCTGCATGTCTATAGGTGTTGGATATGGGGTAATTGAAGTGGGTAAGGTCAAGGTAGCTACGGAGGGAAAAAGGATGCCCAAGCAATATAGTGGCAAGAAGGCTGAGGAGGGAAAGAGGTGTCAGTCAGATAGTTTGGAGGATTCTGAACGGGCAAAAGGGGATGAGGCATCAGACAAGGAGAAACATAAGAAGAGATTGCCTTACCTGAGTTTGGCAATGCATCTGGGGTCCCATTTATCAGAGAAGATCAAGTACAGGATTTGGAAACACGAATATATGGATGTTTTAAGGCTCTTACATAGGGACATTCGGGCAAAGGAGGGGACTAAGGAGCAAGAGTGTAAACTCAGTAGATGGCCCAGGGTGCCGATTAATTTAGAGGATTTGACATTGTAATTCTTCATATATATATTAGTATATACTGCAAGAAGCACGGCGACAGGTCCATAGCGCAGTACAAATATATGGACATTATTCGGAATGCTCAGAACCATTTTGGGGGTTTCGCATGACTAAGTTATGATGAAAAGTTTCTGGGCAAGGGTAAGTTTGAATCCAGATAAGCCTTGGAGGGGGATGGACATTTTCAGCCTAAGCCCTGTGGAGTGGGTTATGTGCCTAAACCAGCAGTTCCAAGTGTTGGCAGTAAATAAAGGTTTCTGTTCCCACCACCAGTGCAAATTTAAAAAAGAGTCACCCAAAGTTTCACACTGGCCTGCCAGCCGAGCAGTGGAAGGCTTCCAGAGGAAGGGGTCTTTAGGGACACAGTGGTATGAAAAGTAACTACTCCCATTAGGTTTGATGCCCTATAGCCATGGCTGGAACTATAGACTGAAAGAGAGGCGGCTTTGCGGATGGAATGGGGTTTTAAGGAACGTTTCAGGATTGGGAACCAGGGGCCTAGGGAACTAAGGTGGGCGGACAATTTGTAGTCTGCAAAGGAGTTTCCTGGGGTGGTGGCAGCAAAACTGGGCAAAGAGGTGGCTGAGAGGGAATATAGTGGGGCCCTATTTGGACAGGCCCATCTTGGAGTTGATTGTTTCTCCTTTGGGAGTGGTGCCTAAGAAGGTGACAAGGGATTCCGGTTTGTCATGGCCTGAGGGAGCTTTGGTGAATGACTATTTTGTGGAGAAGGAATCCAGGGTGTTGTATGAGGCTGTAGATGACTTTGTGCTGCATCACAGAGTGCAAATCTCACTGGCAGTGAGGGCAGATTTGGGGGTGTGGAGGGCATTTTCAGATGACTTCAATGGAGTGCCCAAGGGTTTCCTGGACGAGACTACTGTCTGGCAGGTACAGATATTTTAGGATGCCACAGGTTCTCAAGGTTTTGTTCTGTTGTGGGACAGGAGGTGGTGTGCAGAGCACTGACCAGCACACTGGTTGAGGGCAATAGGCAATGGGCATAGCATTGCCCTTTTTGAGTTCTTCCCACTATTGGTGGCACTGTAGGTGTAGGAGAGAGCTGGCAAACAGGACTGTGTTGTGTAATGACAACAACATGACAGACAGAAAAGAATTGAGGGTGCTGCATTTGTTGAGGAGCTTCATACTAATTTGCTTATGTTTGAATATTGTTTTCAGGGCTAAACATTTACCTGGGGTGCAGAATGACATTACAGATTCCTTTTGTCGTTCACAGGGGCATCGTTTTCCCAACTTGGCAACAAGAGGAGACGTTGAGAACCGCATCCATGAGAAGAAGTTAAAGATTGTCTTGGAGCAAGTTCAAGGCGTTTGAGGATTGTCCACTGCAAGAGGGAGCCAGATCGAGTGCCAGTGGAGAAGAGTGTGATACGTTTTGTTTTGTTCAGTATCGACAAAGGTCTATCGCCCACAACAACTATAACAAGGGCAAGTTGTCTGGGGTCTCGTTTTATGGCAAACTGTGCTGGGGTTTTGACCCTGTCAGTGATGAGATTCTGGCTGGGTTTTGAAGCGATGGGGTAAACAACAGGGTGGGGGGACAGCAGCGCAGGAAGCTATTACGTTTGACTTGTTGAAAGAATTGTTGGCAGTGTTACATGCATGTTGGTATGATATTTTTGAGGTGGCTGCTTTTCATCTTTGCATGATTTTGATGATCTTTGGGGTGTTTTGGGTTTCGGAGTTGTTGGAGTCTGTGGCGGAGCTGGGGGTACTGCATGAGAAAGTATGTTTGGATCCAGGTCGCCTGGATATTTGGCTCCGGCGTTTAGAAACTGATCAACATGGTAGGCAAAAGTGGGTATGGTTGTGTGAGGGAGGGATTGTGGAAGTGTGCCCTGTGCGGGTATGGCTTTGCTTTCAGGAGTGGCCTGGTCGGCGTTATAGGCCACTTTTCTAGCATGATGGTGTCGGCTTTTCTGTTGTTGGTGGGACTGGGAATGGTGCTGCACTGCCTGGGGAGGGATCCTGCTGTCTTTGAGACAAACATATGTTGATTGGGTCAGCCTTTAGAGCAGCATGCTTGGGGTGAGATTGAGGTCAGATAAGTTGGATTGGAAGTTGGCAGTCTTAGTGCTGCGAATGCTATATGAAGAAATGAGGGGGGTCTAGTTCAAGTTGGAGATGGATGTGGGTCTGCAGGGGATACCAAACCTAATAATCGCAGAATGTGTGAGCGGTTCCGGGTCCAAGATGGTGACCTGGATCATGGGACATTAGTTTGTACATTGGTTGGCGAAATATGCGAACCAGCATGTATGCAGACAAAACCTGTGACCGCACAGCAGCCGTCACAAGGTGCTTTGGTTGGGTAAAAGTGAAATTCACTGGGGTAACTTGCTGCCTTGGTTGACAAAGTTGGTTCCACAGAGGGGTTGCCCTGATATGCTGTTGATTCACCTAGGGCAAAATGATCTGTTGCAGTTATCCAGATTGAATCTGTTGCAGTATAAGTAGCATGGTCTAGAGGCAATCAAAAGGGACCCTGCCAGGACTTCATTAATGTGGATGGAATTTGGGCCACATTGGGTTTGGAGGGGAGTCTTGAGACATGCAGTAATTGTCAAAGCTTGACGTAAGCTCAGCAGCGCTATGAGGCTTTTCTTTGGAACTATGAACATCACGGTGATCTCACATGGGGGCATAAAGGAGGAGGAGGTTTATCTTTTTTGAGATGATGGGGTGCATCTTTCACAAATATGGAATGCATATTATATGATGGAATTGCTTGATGTGGGAAGCCGCTTGTGGCGTACGAGCATCTGGTGCAGCAGAGATCCCAGTTGATGTGATTTCTGGAAGTGGAGTGGGAGGGTCAGAAACACCCTTTCCTGGATTTTTCTGGGTAGCAGTGTTTTGGGGGTGGGAGAGTCACATGCGGGCACATCCACACACCCACTGGGCCAGAAGAATGGAGTACAGGATAAAAGACAGTGTGTGGTGTGTTGTTGAGCGAGGAAAATGTTTCACAGGAAGGTGTTTGAGAGAAAGAAAGCAGAGCTTAGACAGTGAGCCCAATGAGTGGAACAGTGAAGTATAGAACAAGGTATGATGGCTTGGGGGATTGAAACTTAGAATGAGGTGTGATTTGTCATGAGATGCATAGGGAGTTTCATAATTGCAAAGTTAATGTAATAGATTTTGATGAAAAGTTCAATGAGTTTTGCACACCCGTGTCATAATAAATGGCCTTTTACACTAAATCCTGGCCATGGTGTGTTTATTGAGGCACGATGATGGCACCCAGGTAAATGAGTCATAGACTAGTTTCCCCCAGGGTGCTTTGTGCCCAAACAGGACATGGTACCGCATAGGTAGTTGGGGGGGAAAGGGGCAAGAGTTAATGAGGGTTTATAAGAGACAGGAAGGACGGGTTCGACCTCTTCCTGACAGAGCATCACTAGGTTGGGGGAATGGTAAGCACAAAGTTTGCCCACCCTACATGATTACCAGGGTTTGGTGCCAGGTTTTGTTGGCCCATAGCATTTTACCAAAGTTAGGACAGGTGGCAATGGTAGGTGGTATTTTGGGCGGGGAAGGGTCACCCTCAGAGGAAGGGAGAAGAACGTAGTAGAGAAACAAAAGACAGTGTGCTCTGTATTGTCGAAAGAGGAAATATTTTTAGGGGAGGTTGTTTGGCAGAAAGGTAAAGAGAGCTTTGATAGATGGCAAGAGCTGAAGCAGTGAAACAATGAAGTATGGAACAAGGTATGATGGCTTTGGGCTTGAGGGATTGAAAGTTGGTGTGAGGTGTGAGTGCTCGCGGGATGCATGGGGAGGTTTGTAATAGCAAAGTTAATGTTATGTATGTTGATTAAAAGTTCAATACTTTTTGCAACCATATCCTAATAAATGGCTTTTTATGTTACATCTTAGTCATGGTGTGTTTGTTGTGACACGAAGAATTTCGAAGCTGATATCTTCAAAGAAAAAAGCGGTACCACAGATTTTGTGCTACATTTGGGAAACATAGATGCCATTAGGGAAAAAAATGATTGTAAACAAAGTATGTGTGAGATGTATATCTTCTTTAATGGCTCTATTTTCTGGATTCTGCTTTCTGGTTGGCAGAATTGCCACTAGAAACACTTGCATTTCCGCCTTGAAAGATTAAAAAATAGAATAAGCTCAGCAATCTCTATATGATATTTCTCTTAATGAATGGTGACCAATTAATATGAAGATAGTAGCTGCCTGCCGGCATTAACATGTGCAAAATGCACAAAAGACCAATGTGGACACAACCCCCCCCCTTTTTTGTGCACACCGAGGTGGAAATATGACATGTGCACTTACACACACATACCCACACATTCAGGTTTAGTGCAAATGTTATGTGCAACAACCTCAGTTTAGATGTTGTTTCAGTGACCCCAATGCACTTTTCAAAGGGGACTACAAGGTACCTATAGCCACCATAAACAGTGTTGTTAAACTCTTGTCAGAGGCACTTTCTCAAACACAAAGAACAAACATAGAATCTCACAAATAATTACTTTAGATCCAACAGTGTCTGAATAATGGCTTCAGCAATGACACTGCTACAAATACTCAACCATCAGTGTGAGGCATACTCATTCTGTAAATAGGTTTCCCAAGGGAATAATTGAGGCAGGGTTTCTCTATCTGTGCTTTACTTGACAGTGCAACTGGAATCAGCCCACTCTGAGCCAACCTTGCTTCCGATAAAACAAATTGAGCATTGTTTCGGTGGGAAATAAAAGAGCAGCTAAACTGAATATTCTGAAGCAGAGTTTCTAAACCTACTTTCCCACCTCACCAAAACTGAGAACAGAGAGTTAGTTTGCTTGGCTTTTAACAATTGGGAGCAACAAATCCAAGTCTTGGTAACAAGGTGAGCCTTAAGAAGCAGGGCAGTGATCTTGGGATCAAGTCAGTCCTTCTTCTGTAAAGTTTGAAGGTCCAGGAGTGTACTTAAGAGATTCTCAGGAGGTCAAATATGTATACCTTGTGCCATCCTTTCCTGTAAGTGAGCAAATGTGTAGGCTATCCCACATCTGGTTCTTTAAAGTTCTTCTCTTCCTCTACCAGGTTTCAAGAAGGCTAGTGTGACAAACGACTAGTTCAAGTTTCTTTGTGCGTGCTGGAGGCACGCTCTTTGAAATATAAGTGGGCTAGGGAATAGCTCCCCACCAGTCATCCTGGCAGTATGGACCAGCATGGCCACACTTAGTCCCCTGTTGTTCAATGTCTGGGCCAATATGCATTCTTATAGTTTAGAATGCTTTATTGAAGTAATAATCAAAGTACAAAATCAATTCATGGTCTAAAAACAAAAGGATGAAAGGTAAATACAAAATATATGTGGCAATGAAAAAAAAACACAATCCTTAAAAGGTAAAGCCTGTAGAAAGAGTAAATGAATTTTATTTTTTTGAATTAAGAAAAGAAAAGGATAAAGAAAAGAAAGAAGGAAGAGGGAAGAAAGAGGGGAAGAAGAGTACTGCAGAGGAATAGAATAACGATGAAGAATGAAAAAAAACGAAAGAAGTAGCATTTTAAATTATAACAAGATACATGTTGGTATCATATGTACAAGCATAATCAATTGGCACACCTGTAAAGAAAGGAAGTTAGTGGTAATCACAACAAGTCTTTTTTTATCAGCAAATTAGTAGAGGAAGCCTAAGCCCGATCAAGTCTACGATGATGACAAAGCAAATTCCACCAAGCTTGAAAACATTTTTTTTGAGTCCTTCCAATTAGTCGTGATAATCTGAAAAGAAGTGGCTAAAAACAAATCAATGAATTTGCCCACCTTGCTCTGTCATTTCCAAACAGGAGAAGAACTACCTAGAAATATGTGTATGATATCAGAAGGTACATTAGTTGATACAATTTCATTCAATTTGGACCATATACGGGAGCACAAAGCTTTACCCATAGGACAGTGAAAAAACAAATGAAGACAATCACTACTCTCTTGGGAACAAGACCAGCATTCTGGGGAATCCAATAGTTTAAATCTGAGTAAGTCAGTGGGGGTAACAAAAAGTCTATTGTAAAAACAATATAACATCTGGGTTGTACTAGCTGAGCGTGAGGAAGTGTGGCTTTTTGACCAAATGGAGTCCCATATTTGAAATGAAAAGTTTGTGTTAGATCCTTTTCCCATATAATTTCTAATTTGGATTTCGCTCTGACATTAACAGGGCGAGAAAGTAACTTGTAAATACCAGCGGCTTTAAATTGGGTGGAGAAGTCCAAAGGAGAAGAGATAGTTTGGTCAGGTGTAATAGCAGAGTTACTTTGGCGCAAATAAAGAGTCAAATAATCTTTGAGTGAGGGGTAGTATTGGGCTCGTGTGGAAGAAATACCATAGGATCTTCGAATTTTTGGATAATCCATAGGGGACCCATCTCTTAATAAATGGTCAAGTTAGAGGATGCCTTTGTCAATCCATTCTTTCCAAAATAAAGCTCTGTTGTTAATCTTTAGATGTTTGTTTACCAGTTTTGTGTACTAGAGATGTAATCTGCAGAAGACAGCTGAGTTGCAAGCAGAGAGGTGGGGAGTGCCTTGGAATGGGTAAAGATAGGTGAAAAAAAACACTTTGGAGGTGGGGAAAGACAGGTAGCTGAAAGAAAGGAAAAAGGTGTGTATTGCACCTGTTCTATGGAGCTCCATGCTGTTACAGGTAGATGAGTAGAATCAAATAAAAAGGACCACATTTGTTTCAAGGAAAATGCAGAATGATAAAGTTTGAGGTTAGGGAAGTTTACTCCTCCTAACTCCATGGAAAGTTGTAAACGGGGAAATCAAATTCTGGCCTTGCGATTATTCCAAAGAAATTTGGTCAAAGAGTGATACATAGTGCTAAAAAAGGAGTTAGGAATCGCTAATTATTCTTGATGAGGCCATGAACAGGAACGAAAAATAAAAACATGCATAAGTGTCTCTTTTGTGATGAGTATAGCACCATTTATCAGTGATTCTAATGGTGGTTTGTATGGCCAGACTGTGTTACATGAATGAACGGTTGTACAAGCTTTATTCGAGATCATTTCTCATAAAAGCACAGCATAAAATTGGACATGACAGAATAAAAACATATCATTTAACAAATACAAATTCATATAAGCATTTTGTGCAAGCTCATACAATGCCGTCATAAAAAGGTTTACATGTATAACAAATTATGTTTGGATTTTATAAAACAATTAAAAACCAGATTAACTAAGCCCCCCCATAGATCGCCGCCTAATTGCCCAGGCCCACACCAAGTATTTGGCTACCCCAAGAACTATCGACTCCTGGGTTGATGTACACAAAATTCTCAATGCCACTGCACTATCTCTTGTCCCAAGGTTTTTACATACATGGGTAAGCCATACCCTCCTAGGTGATGAATAGGCTTTACAGACAAATAGAAAGTGGCCTAGGCTTTCCACAGCTGCTTCACATACTGGGCATGACATATTGGTCGGCCTCTGCCAACCTGCAGTTAGTTTTTTTAGGGGAATGGATCCAGATCTTAGCTGGAAGACTAGCTTCCTATCCAGTGGGACCGTAATAGTGTCCCAGTAATTTTCTAAGATAGGATAGATTTTTGCCTCCAAGAAGCGACCCGCAATAGAGTCAGATCTGGCACCTCTCAGCAGATTGTTGCCAACCCAATCCCAATATTGTGATTTGAGGGCTTCCTTGCTTGGGAAGACTTCCCCCAGTGGATTGGTCCAAAGATTAGAAAACCCAAGGTTAATTAACATTGCCCTTAAATTTTTTAGCCACTTTATCTTGTGGAAATTATCTTCCTTGATTATCGAAAGGAAACCATCAGCATATTGCCTAATCTCTGGAGTTGTCCAAAGACGTCTCCAATAGAGAACAGGGCGCAGTCGCGCTCTATCGCTAATTGGCCGTCTACCCAACTCCAGGAACAATGGTATTAGGGGGGTGCTCTGTGGGAGGCCTGTAATCCCTCTAAAGAACCTGTTTTCAGATGTCTGTAAGGTCGAGAGGTTGTCCCAAGCCCATAACTCTGCACCGTATAAGGTCGCGCCTAAGACCTTTGCATCATAAACTATAAGGGCAGGTTTAATCGGTTTGGTCTTGGATTTTCTGTGTTCCCCCCGCAATGCACCTGATAGTTGTTGGTGTTTTAAGGCCGTTTTTTCCAGGTGATGGGACCAACCTGAGCCCTCTGCTTTTTGGACCCCTAAATATGTAAACTCCTTGACAGTCTCTAACTTGCTATTGTTCAGGGTTATCTTGGGATAAATTTTACGGTGTGGGGAGAACGCCATTAGTTTCGTCTTCCCCACATTTACTTCTAAGCCGTGCTCTTTGCAAAAGACATCAAATATATTTAATGCGCGTTGTAGCCCTGCAAGGGTTTTTGACATAATCAGGGTATCGTCAGCGAACATCAGGATCGGGACCCTGGCGTCCGCTAACGATGGAGCATCTACACTCGCTTCCAACATTCGCTCGACAATCCCATTAATGAATAATGAAAAGAGTAATGGTGCCATGGCACAGCCTTGGCGGACCCCCCTTTCCACCGGGAAGTCCGATGTTGACTCACCATTCCCACCCCACTGAACTCTTGCGGAATTAGATTCGTGCAGACGCATGATTAGGGTGAGCAGTTCAGCGGGAATGCCCAGTTTTTGCAGGACCAGCCATATCTTAAACCTGGGGACCAAATCAAATACCGCCCGCAGGTCGACAAATGTGACATACAGGCAGCCCCTCCCAAGCAGAACCGTCTTCCACCGCAGTATGGTAAAACGGAAGACCTGGTCAATTGTGCTGGTTGCTCGCCTAAATCCTGCCTGGTATGGGGAAAGAGCGTTGTTGTCATCCACCCAATCCATAAGCTGATTTGTAACCATTTTCCCCATTACTTTTTGTACGGTTGCTATCAGACTTATGGGCCTGTAGTTGGCGGGGAGAGAACGATCTCCCTTTTTGTAAATGGGAATAATGATTGCTCCTTGCCATAACTCGGGAACCACCCCCCCCTTGGCTAGAGCATTTCCCAGCAGAAAAACATACCTCACCCATCTCTTCATGTCATGCTTGAAGATATCCGGGGGTATCCCGTCTAACCCTGGTGCTCTCCCGCATTGTACAGAGCTAATTGCATTCTCTACTTCTTTAAGGGAGAACAAATTGTCAATAGCAAAGACTGGCAGTATGCCCTCCCCCATCCCGGGGTGCTTTACTTTGGCATATTGTGGTCTGAAGTACTCGACCCAGGCTTCTTCGGCTACGTTGTTGTCAGGCCTTGCGGGGATACCTCCTCTACCCCACTTAATGATTTTCCAGAAGAGCCTAGAATCCTTGCTGCTAGAAGCCTCCTTTAACTCTGCCCAGTGGTCTTCATCCCATTTCCTCTTGGCCTGGGAGATGGCTAGTTTATACAATTTCCTAGCCGCTCTAGTTGCAGCACTGTCCCTGTTTCTAATGGCTTGGCCCAATTTCAATCGTGCGGATCTACACTGGCAATTGAACCACCTACCAACATCCGGGTTTTTTTTCCCTTTGCTGGTCTTAGTCAGAAAACATGGTTTAAGGAGGGAAAATAGCTTGTTATGGATATTTGTGATTTCCCTAGCCCCGGGGGTTGTGGAATCTACCGCCTCCATGGTGGAAATTGCCTTATCCACCTCAAGGTTAATGTAGGTCATTGTTTCATCATTTGCCAATACCCTTGGCCATTTTAGCCTACGTCCATCATTGGCCATAACTGGGATCTGGTCGTTCCTTGAATGCAAGTTTTCGGACCCAACATTCCACCACCTATGGATCACACAAAGGGGATTGTGGTCACTTTCTATTCTGGGCTTGATGGCCATATCAATAACTCCCTGCCACAGCTGGAGGCTACATATTACGTAATCAATTCTACTCCTGCTGTGGCCGTTATCAAAAGTACAACTGCCCTCCTTGTCCCCTGGTGTTCTCCAATTCAGGGCTCTTAGACCGTGCTCCATACAAATAGCGTTTAATAACAGGATGTCCTTTGTCCACCGCGTGACGGGATTTAGACATAAAGATGGTACTCCCCAAAGAGTGTCCTCTTCCTTCCCTAAGGGATCGTTTGTACAGTCGAGAGGTTCGAAGGTCCTGTTAAGATCCCCGGCTACTATTACCCTACTATCTTGGGACTTAGTTTCTAAGGAGGCAGACAGCACCTCTAGAGTAGAAGAGTTAGCTGACTTACTGCCTCTTGCGTAGACGTTATACGGTAACTGGACATAATATCGACTACATAATATCGAATGGACAAAATATCGACGGAAAAATATCGACATTAACAAAATATCGACTATAGGAATATCGTTGAAAAAAATATCGACTGCAAAAATGACCCAAAAATATCGAATACAAAAATATCGACTCAAAAATATCGACTAGACAAAATATCGAAATATAGTGAAAGTAAAAAATATCGAGAAAATGTTAGAAAATATTAATTTTATAAAATAATATATATATTATATAAATAAATAGTACCTAATGTTTAGGAGCGGGTTGTGGGTTTATAGGGGAATAGGGTGGGAAGTAATTTAATAATAATTAATTAGTTAATATATGTTTGGTAATTGTTTTAATTAGATTTTAATTGGTAATTAATTAATATTAATTAGTTAATTGTTTAATTGATTAATTAGAATATAATTTAATTGATTATTAATAATCAATATTTTTAAAAAATTAATTTGTATATGATTTCAATTGATACATTGGTTATTAATTAATAATAATTAGTTATTTATTGTATTAAGAATTAGTATATTATTTACATTTATTAATTGCTAACACATTAATTATAATTAGTTAATGATGTAATTAATATATTGCATATCATTTAAAAAAATTAATTGGTAATTAATTTATAATAATGACTTAATTACATTAATTGTATACATTTAAATGTAATGTGTTAATTAATGTTGATGTTAATTAATTAATTGGAATTAAACAATATTAATTAATCTAAATTATTATTATAGCTAATGTGATAATATATTTTATAATAGTTTTTTAAAAAATATTTGTTTTTTTAATATATTTATGTTTAATGTTTTGTTCCTTATTATTAATAGTGTTCTGGCTTTGTTTCATAGTTTTTGTTATAGGTTAATTTTTTAGGGTTCTGGGTCATTTTTCTAGTCGTGAGTAAAGGTGTATTTAGTGGGATTTGGAAAATTTTTACGTTTGTGGGTAAATGGGTATTTTTAAGGTTGAGGGTCAGTTTTCAGTTCTTGTGTAAAGGGCTATTTGTAGAGTTCAGGGTCAGTTTTCAGTTTGTGGGTAAAGGGGTATTTGTAGGGGTCAGGGTCAGTTTTCAGTTTGTGGGTAAAGGAGTTTTTGGGAGGTTCAGGGTTAGTTTTCAGGTTGTGGGTGTAGGAGTTTTTGGGAGGTTCAGGGTTAGTTTTCAGGTTGTGGGTGTAGGGGTATTTGTAGGGTTCAGGGTCAGTTTTCAGTTTGTGGGTAAAGGGGTATTTGTAGGGTTCAGGGTCAGTTTTCAGTTTGTGGGAAAAGGAGTATTTGTAGGGTTCAGGGTCAGTTTTCAGTTTGTGGGTGAAGGGCTATTTGTAGGGTTCAGGGTCAGTTTTCAGTTTGTGGGTAAAGGTGTATTTGTAGGGTTCAGGGTCAGTTTTCAGTTTGTTGGGAAAGGAGTATTTGTAGGGTTCAGGGTCAGTTTTCAGTTTGTGGGTGTAGGGGTATTTGTAGGGTTCAGGGTCAGTTTTCAGTTTGTTGGGAAAGGAGTATTTGTAGGGTTCAGGGTCAGTTTTCAGTTTGTGGGAAAAGGAGTATTTGTAGGGTTCAGGGTCAGTTTTCAGTTTGTGGGTGAAGGGCTATTTGTAGGGTTCAGGGTCAGTTTTCAGTTTGTGGGTAAAGGGGTATTTGTAGAGTTCAGGGTCAGTTTTCAGTTTGTTGGGAAAGGAGTATTTGTAGGGTTCAGGGTCAGTTTTCAGTTTGTGGGTGTAGGGGTATTTGTAGGGTTCAGGGTCAGTTTTCAGTTTGTTGGGAAAGGAGTATTTGTAGGGTTCAGGGTCAGTTTTCAGGTTGTGGGTGTAGGGGTATTTGTAGGGTTCAGGGTCAGTTTTCAGTTTGTGGGTAAAGGGGTATTTGTAGGGTTCAGGGTCAGTTTTCTGTTGTTGGGAAAGGAGTATTTGTAGGGTTCAGGGTCAGTTTTCAGTTTGTGGGTGTAGGGGTATTTGTAGGGTTAAGGGTCAGTTTTCAGTTTGTGGGTAAAGGGGTATTTGTAGGGTTCAGGGTCAGTTTTTAGTTTGTTGGGAAAGGAGTATTTGTAAGGTTCAGGGTCAGTTTTCAGTTTGTTGGGAAAGGAGTATTTGTAGGGTTCAGGGTCAGTTTTCAGTTTGTGGGTGAAGGGGTATTTGTAGGGTTCAGGGTCAGTTTTCAGTTTGTGGGTAAAGGAGTATTTGTAGGGTTCTGGGTCAGTTTTTAGTTTGTGGGTAAAGGGGTATTTGTAGGGTTCAGGGTCAGTTTTCAGTTTGTGGGTAAAGGGGTATTTGTAGGGTTCAGGGTCAGTTTTCAGTTTGTGGGTAAAGGGGTATTTGTAGGGTTCAGGGTCAGTTTTCAGTTTGTGGGTAAGGGGTATTTGTAGGGTTCAGGGTCAGTTTTCAGTTTGTTGATAAAGGGGTATTTGTAGGGTTCTGGGTCCGTTTTGGCCTTTAGGGTGAAGGGGTCTTTTTAGTGTTTTGGGACAGTTTTGGGTATTTTAGAGTGCTGATGTATAGTTTAACTTAACAGTGATACATTAAATTTATTACACGAAAATAGCTATTATTATAACTTTACATTAGTACCCTTTATTTAGATAAAAACAATTTATGTATTAGCATGTTTCCAGACAGTAGCTATAGTGGAGTTGGAATTCTAATTATTAATTGGTTGGTGTCCAGCACCATCAGTAATATTATCAACACTGGAGTTGGATTAATAAAAATACATTGGTTAGTCTCCACCACATTTTATGGTATTACCTTCAGTGTAGTAGGAATAGTAAAATAATTTTTGCTACTGTCCTGCAGCTTCTATCATTTTAGATTGACTGGAGTAGTAATAATACATATAAAATTGGTCAGTGTGCAGCACATTTGTATACATTTGTTCATTACTGTATTTTAATAATAAAAAATAATGCAACATAGATGTTTTCAAATTAGTTTATTAAACAATTTTTTATTTTTTTATTGTGTACTACAATAAAATCAAAAACAAATATAACATCACATTTTTTTTAACTTTTATTATTCACACAATAACATCTTTACATTTATATACATGTGGTCAATGTAAAAAATTATTTGGATTACTAGATTCTTTCAGAAAATTTTACATATTCCCATCAGTCATTTACAATTTAAAGTATTTATATAGAAATACATTAAACAATGATTTGTTATATATTTCTTACATTAATATTTAATAATGTTAATATTAAATATTAATATAATAAAATATATAATACATATTTCTTTTTAACAAGTAACATGACTATTATTACATTTCTTAGGATAAATTGAAATACAAAAATAAATTTTCTTGGTGTATAATTCACACAATGTTGTTTTTACATAAAACATATAAATCGCTTTGGTTGTAAAGTTTATAATTGTATAGGGAAACAATATGTTTAATTATAATATCTGGTATTTATCAAATTGTAGTAAAGCAATTATATAATTTTGTTATAATTAGAAATAATTATATAATCTTTTTTTACTAATTAATAAAAATAATAATTATTTTATTAATTATTATTATTATTAATTAATAAACATAAACATTCATTTATTATTAACAAAAATATATACATTCACAGATAAAATATAGACTTTTTTCAGGCCATTCTTTATATACTAAATGGTTCTACTTGTTATATTAATAACAATAAATAAGTTATATTATTTATCATTATTAATTATTCCCATAAACATTTATAATGTTTTATTAAGATTATACACAAAATTATTCATATAAATATACAGAATAACTAAATATTTACATCTTTTATTCAAAGTTTTACATAATTATTTAATATTATTAATATATAATACATATTATATATTAATTTATATTAAATATATTATTTTTTTTAAATAAAGGAAAATTGTCATGAGTATAGTGTATTAATTTGTTACATTATACATGTGTATGTATTATATATTTTATATTTCACAGTGTTTATTCTATTATCCCTTTACACAAATGGGTTAAGGGGACTACTTTTTTACCGCGTAAGGTTATTGCGCTCCATTCAGGACTGGAGAAGCTCGCGGTTGGGAGTTGCTTCGCGTGGAGAGAGGTAAGGTTATTTTTAACTACAAATTATAAGTAAGTGGTCATGTTTGAGGGTGTAATCAAACTCTGTAGTGTTTTTTGGTGTATGTATTATTAGTTTAAGTAGCGTTTGGGTGAAAAGTCTCCGTTATAGATGTGGCGTGCTTTTTTTCCTTCAAGTCTAATTTTAAGTGTTCGGAAATGTCTTCTTACATGGTTAATGTTAATTGTTAGTATATTTACAAATGTTAAGGGGGTATTTGTGGGTGGCTTTCGTTATGTATGTTATTTTACAGGTTTCGGTTCCTCGCATGAAAACTACATTGTAGGAAGCGTGTTTTTTAACGGAGAAACAAATGTTTAAGTTATTATGCTTATATTTTGACTTTTATCTCCTATTTTTCGGGTTTGCCAGGACCGGTTTTTTAACTTTTTAAACCTTTTTCGGGTTTTTTGGAGGGTTTCGAATCGGATTGATACATTGATATGTGTGACCGTTTTTTTTAAATAGTGTGTATATAACTTTAAATCCTAACGTGTACACACTACTGTTTTCGGGATTTCCTGGAGCGTTTTTTTACGTTTTACAATTTTTTTTCGGGTTTTTGAGGGTTATCCCATATTGGAATAGTAAGATATTGGATTGGATTGTATGGATTGATTTTTCCTTGATTGCGTCTCTCAAGTCCAAAAATTGTAAGTATTTATTTTACAATTTTGATTGGGTGGGAAATGTCGATTTACAATGTTATGTGTATGATATAAAAAATTATAAACATTGCATATTTGTTACAAATTTTTTTTACATAACTTTTAAAAGTTTGTCAAACAAATATGTTTTATTTATAATTCATTATATATGTTTATGACATGTGAATTTTATTAGTATTGTAAGAAGACATTCGTATATTTACTTGACATTTTTATAGAAGACTTTTTGCTATTATTGCCAGGTATTCTAAACCTCTAGTTGTAGGGTATAATGTGACTTGACTTTGAAGTAGTCGGAACATTTGTTGGGTTTGTTTAGTGAGTTTGGGCCCTATTTGTGACACTGATTGTTCCATTCTTAGTTCCTGATAGCTTTGTTCTTTTTTCAAAGCTTCAAGAAGGTTGTGGAAAGTGGGTTTGCCTCTGTTTGTAGTTGCTTGGAAAGCATTATGCCACCCTTCAACACTATTGTTGGTTTTCGCCTCTTGGTTTAAAGTACTGAGATAGACATTCCACCAAGAAATTTGGAATTTGGGCTGGCGTCGATGTCCTGATCTGTGCAACCTTCCCACCCAAGTGTCTTCAAAATAGTCTAGCAATGGTGTTAGCTTATCCTCATTCCTCTTATAATATGCGCTGTCAATTAATAAATTGTAATGTTCAGCAACATCTGTAACAGGGACGTAGGCCAGGGCTATTAACTTTTTAACTTGATAGGCAAAGGTGCTATCTGTAGAGTATAGTACACTTAAAGTAGATTTTTGGAGATGCCTCCATATACTCTGATTAAAATGATAATAGCAACCCTGGATTGCTGTGTGTGGAAATGTTCTCAAAATGCTATTTATCATAGCTAATTCGAAATCAATAATTATTTTTTCGGGAAAATAATTATTGATTTCCGTTTTGAGAACATTTAAAATTTCGGTGTAGGTTGTTTGCTGTTTGTTGGGTAGCAAACAGTAAATGAAAGGTATGTTAGAATGATGGTATAAACCGTGGATGGAATACAGTTGGTAAAAAGGTTTTGGGCAGGGTTTAAATGTTCCATCCATCATCCATTGGGGACACTGTTGGATTTTTCGTAAATTACTTGCAGTTGCAAACATAATTATTCTGTTTGTACTGCTTTCATTATCAAAAAGAATAAATTTATCTTTATTGTGTGTGATGGCCATTTCGGGTGAAATAATAATTTCTTCAAAACAAGTTGGGTTGGGTTGGGTTGTGCTAGTGAGTCGTTTGGTGCGTGCAATAGTGCGTTTCAGGGAGTCAATAGAGGGTAGTTGCCCTGAAGCATGGGCAGGGATTTTTACCAGTTCTTCTTTAAGTATTTGGGTGGTGGGTTTGTCACTTTGTGTGCTAGCACTTTTAATACTTTCTAAGGCATCTCTAATTTCAATTTCGGTGACATTTGGGGGATGATTATGTTCTCTAGTAAATAGCACATTAGTTTCCTCGGTAGTGGCCCTCCCATAACATTTGTCGGAGTAGTATTTTGTACACTTCCAAAAAACCTTTCTACCACTTTGTCTCTCCTGATTATACACATAACCCATGTAGCATAATAGCAATTTATTTTTCTGAGACATGACAAATTCTGCACCTTCAGTCATTTTGATTTACTTGTTCTAGGAAAGAGTAGAAAGAAACAAAATCAGTACACATTTTTTTACTTATGTGGTGCTAACATCATTAGTGATGCATTTATACTTACAGTTAATCAAAGTAGTAGTCACAGAAGCAGAAATGTCTTTTGAATTATGGTCTTGTATGTATGTCTTTATTTGCTGTTGGTATGAAAATATAGAAAAACAACGTTAATGTTTATATATAACAAACGTATTTCCTACTCAAAAGCAGTTGTCATTTTTGTCTACTAGTGCATTTGATGTAAGCATTACATATACTTACTTGTTTAAATAGTAGAATAGTAGTAATTGGTGGAGTTCATCAATTTAGTACAGGTATGATCTGTAGAGTAGATAGAAGAAATAAAAGCAAAATATTATAATTTTAATACTGAACCGTTTGGAAATGTAACAGATTTAAACGTATACTAACTTCTACATATGTTGTTTTATTTGTTGTAGGTAGAATAGCTGTATGATGTATTCAGAATATCTGTAGAGGAAATATAAAATAGATAAGATGTTGTTAAGAACATAGACTGTGTTATTTTCGGCAGTTTTAGAGAAATGATAAATATACTTACATTTTTTACAAGGCTATTCTTCTATATTGGTATATTTTGTGTAGGATGTTTTCATATGATATGTAGAATAGATGTATGATGTTTTCTGAATATCTGTAGAGGCAATTCAAAATAAATAACATGGTGTTAAGAATATAGTTAGCGTTTTTTGTGCCCACATTTTAGCAAATAACAATTATACTTACATTTTTCTGAAGGGTATTCTTGTGTTTTGCTATAGTTGATCTTGGATCTTTCAAATGATCTATAGGGAAGATGTAAAAAGCAAGATATGTTGTTTAAAAATGTGCATTAATGAAATTTGCCGTTTTATAAGAAACACATCTATACTTACATGTGTAATTAGCGTAGTTTTATCGTTTTTGCTGTAGAAATAGCACAATTTCGGTATATCTGTAAATATAATGTTAATGAAAAATAAATACTTTTGTAAATTAGTGTTTAAAAAAAGCAGTTGCTGTGTAACAGAGAATTATTATATACTTACTATCTGATTTTGCACATGAAGAAATATGACCATGTAATAGGAATTGTGTTGGAGTAGTTTCTATCAGAAAAGTAGGAAGACATGAAAATAAAATAAGTGTAAGACTTAAGAGATGTAAGGAAAATAGTGCACTTCTAATTTAGTTTTCTACAAAAATGCTGTGTTACTTACTTGATTAATTAGCTAGTAAGCTGGATCTTTAAAGATGTTTATTCTGCAACAAAATCTTCAAAGTGTTGGCATCTACTTTCCAGAGAGGTAGCAGCAACAAATGGTAGAATGCATGTAGCCCTTTTATAGTATATGTGTTATGTGTGCTTTGATTTGATTGGTTGTAGGATGTAAGGAAGCATAGTATAGGCTAGTTTGAATTTTTTTAAGTTAATTGGAGTGTTTGTTGATGTGAGAATGGTGGTATGTGGTTGTTCCCGCATTAAAGCAGGTTCGTGTTTAAATGAAATATATTTATATGTCAAAATAAGTAATGAAAATGTTAGTTAAATGCAAAGAATAATAGAAAATGATAAAATGCATGTAATAGAATGTATAGTAAATGTGGTTTAATAGTAATTTTATGTAAGAAACAGGTATTATATGTGAAACGTTTTTTTTACTGAGAAATGACTTTTATTGATGATAAAGATGGTATTTTAGAAAGAAAAGTGTGCAAACATGAACTCGATATTTTTTTTTTAACGATATTGTGGTAGTCTATATTTTTGTAGTCGATATTTTTGTAGTGTTAGGGCTAATTTCATGTCCAACGATATAATTGTAGTCGATATTTTTTTAAGCGATATTTATGTATTCGATATAGTTAGTACTCGATATTTTTTACTCGATATTTTTGTAGTTTGTGTAATAGGTATAGTAAGTCGATATTTTTGTCGTCGATAATTTGTCAACGATATTTTGGTAAGTCGATAATGTGTCCGTCGATAATATTTCAGTGATCCACGTTATACAAGTCCATTAAAACCCCCTTTTCTGATGAAATTCTTAACAGTTGTAAATCGCTAGTTCCCAAATCCAACATTTTGATAGAGATGTCCAGGTCCTGTTTTATCCATACAGTGAGACCACCCATTGGCCGACCCCTACCACCTTTGGAGGCCGGTATAGAGAAATTTAGATAGCCACAAAGGAAAACGGGGTCACAAGCCCAAGTTTCTTGGAAACAACACACATCAAACCCATTAATGAATTCCACCCACGTTTGAGAGTCTAGCTTGCTTCCCAACCCAGCAATATTCCAGGATAGAAACATACCAAAGCTAAGCTCGATCCCACCGGAATTGTTATTATTGGAGCATGGTTGAGAAGACATTGGGTTTTCAATGTTGTTAGCGACCTTCACAAAATCACCATTGATATCGTCATCCTCATTTACTGTAGGTGTGGATGATTCCCCTACACCAGCGTTGGTATTTGCCATCCCGCCTCCTTCCGCCACAATCAGACTCCCCTTTCCAGTGTTCCCAACAATTGTGATTGTACCAGCAGTAACATCATGCTCTTCACAACTCCCTTTAAAATCATTGGTACTTCCTCCTATACTACTGCACAAGTGTTGAGGGGTTTGTCAACATCCCCACCCTTGGTCTTGCCATCCGACAGGAGGGTTATAATTCAAACATGTAGTATAGTTTTGGGGCAGTGGAGGTGGAGCTGGTGTGGGAATAATTGGCCATGGTAGGGTGGGGGGATTTATGTGTTCGTTGAGCAGGCTAGTCAATACACTGGTTGGGCGGGGGTAAAAGAAGGTGAGATCGACAATTCCAATACCTCCCTTGTTTGTACCCCATCCCTGTCTAGTTATCCATCCTGCCACCCTTGGATCTTGGAAATTAACCACAATACAATCCCCACCCAGACTTTTAGTTGTATACCCTATCCAATCTATTCTCCTTACCCCCAAGATTAACCCATCAACGTCTCCAAGTAGAGGCCGATTCTCCCTTAACCAGTGCATGATCTTGTTTTTAAGCATCTGGAAGGTTTCTCTCTGTCCTACAGGTAATGGTGGAACATTTATGAGGACTGCTACGTAAGGGAAAGAATCTGGGGTAAGGTTCACGGGGGGTTTCCTATGTGGTGGCTTTATCAAGGGTGGAGGGATTGATTTGGTAACTGTAGGAGCAGGGCGGAGTGCAGGTTTGTTTGGTGCTAACTGATTATTAGTTGGTTGGGTAGGTACTGTAACTTTGCCCCTTGAAGGACATACGTTACCCCCTGGCCCAACAGCAGAGGGAGGAATTGGTATTGTTGTCGATTGATGCACCACAGTCTGGGCTGGATTTACAGTATTAGGAGGATTTGGAGCAGGGCCTGGATGTACTAATTCAGTAGGTTTGGGAGTTCTATTTGCAATCGCACTACCTGACTTGGGCGGTAATGGGGGGTTAGTTTGTGGCTTTCTTCCCTTATCCTGGGTAGCACAGTGGGTGTTGCCCTGGTGCTTGTTACTTACATCCGCCCTTGCGTGAGTTTTAATCAACGTTTTTGTAGAATAGAAGTTGTCTAACGTTGCCTGCTCGAAGTGGTCTAGTCGATCAGAGAGTTTACCAATTCGTTCCTCTATCGGGGAGAGAAGTAATCTAAGCAGCTTTTCTAGCTCAGGGATCAGGTTTGCGAGTGGTGATAAATTGTCATCAATTGGGGGACCTATCTCAGGAGAAATATTCTTTCCAGGGACTGGGCTATCTAATAAAACAACATTCCCCTCCTGAACACTTTCTGTGCTACAGCTTGCTTCAGTGGCAACCTCTCTAGTACACATAATTTTATGTAACTTCCTATGCTTTTGTGGGGGTTTAACAAATTTACATTTTCTCGGTATGGTGGTCCTTTTCCTTTTAGATCCATGCTTGGGTTGAGCCAAGATAGCCTGGGCACCTGAGTCAGGAAGCAACATAGAATCAATATGACTCCCACAAGGTGAAATCAGTTCGGTAACATTGTCCTTACTTGTTACATTTGTGGGTACATCAAATCACTCATTTACAGCTGGGAGATTTACTGAGGATAATGGTGTTACCAAAGCAGGATATATTTGGGCAGGGTGCTTATCCGTAGAGTTTTTGAGTAGTTCAATGGATAATCTGCGCTCAGCGCGCCTCTCTGCCAGCGTTATCTCTTTATCAATGGATAAGGATGAGCGGTTAAAAAAGAATTTATCCAGTGGACCAATTGTCAGTGGTCCGGTCTCGACCGGTGGAGTTGTCAGAATGGCATTACTTATGGAGGTAGCCATTGATCTGCTAATCGCCAACAATATACAGCGCTGCGGGAAACTCAAATTGAAAATATACTGCCTGAGGAGGAAGGGGAGGAGCCTGCAGGGAGAGCGTCCCAGCTGTTGGCAATTGGGAGTTGTGGGCGCTCCTGGGACTTGGAGTCCTGCGCCCACAACACGCTCGCAGCCCTGCAGGTCTCAGTGCCCAGAGGATGACTTTAGGCAGTAGCGCTGTGCAGGGAAGGCCTCTGGCGAAGCGGGACCCGCGCAGCGGGTACCGCGAGCAGTTGAAGGAGGCAGGCAGAAAGGTTCAGCAAATGCGGTAACACGGCAGCCCAGCATCTGGTCAGCAGCAATGAGGCAATGGAATCCACCAATGCAGGTGAGGAGGCGACTTTTCTCCACGTTCACAAGCCAGGGGAGGAGCCTGCAGGGAGAGCGTCCCAGCTGTTGGCAATTGGGAGTTGTGGGCGCTCCTGGGACTTGGAGTCCTGCGCCCACAACACGCTCGCAGCCCTGCAGGTCTCAGTGCCCAGAGGATGACTTTAGGCAGTAGCGCTGTGCAGGGAAGGCCTCCGGCGAAGCGGGACCCGCGCAGCGGGTACCGCGAGCAGTTGAAGGAGGGAGGCAGAAAGGTTCAGCAAATGCGGTAACACGGCAGCCCAGCGTCTGGTCAGCAGCAATGAGGCAATGGAATATAGCACCATTTAGAAATGCCATCTTCTCAAAAAGACCAAAAATTAGGCCATCAACAGGCCCAGGCAGCTAGAAACTCCCAGATGGCCTTAGGTTTTGAGAAAGAAATGCCAACTTGATACAAGTTCCTTAATAAAGGGTTTGGCCCTGTAACAGACAGCTAGATGGGGCCTGTCATAAGTTAGAACAACATTTTATCTAGCTGTCACATTCACCACTGTTCTTTACTTTAACAGACTCAGAGCATTCACTGATTTCTTTGGTCTGTAGTATTTCTTTACTCATCATTATCTCTATGTGATAAGCGTCATTTATCTTTTATATCAGAGCAAGGGACAAACTTGACTGTTCCAATCAATCAATCAATCAATCTGTCATAGCATTTATAAAGCATACTACATACCCATGAGGTTCACAAGGTGTTGGGGGGTGCTGCTACTGCTCAAAGAGCCAGATCTTGAGGAGTCTTCTGAAGGAGAGCAGGTCTTGGGTCTGCCATAGGTGGATAGGGAGGGTGTTCCAGGTCTTTGGCAAGGAGGTGGCCAGAGGTCGCTCTTTGGATGTGGGGGACTGTGGTGAGGTCAGCGGAGCGGAGCTGGGGGTATAGAAGCTGAGACGGCTGTTGAGATACAGTGGTCTGGTGTTGTGGAGTACCTTGTGTGCGTGGGAGAGGAGGTTGAAGGCTAGTCTCTTGTTGATGGGAAGCCAGTGCAGGTCTCTCAGATGGGGTGTGATGTGACTGTGGCAAGGGATGTTGAGGATCAGGCGTGCAGAAGCATTCTGGATGAGTTGAAGCTGTCTATGGAGTTTGGTCAAGAATGCTGCATAGAGGGTGTTTCTGTAGTCCAATCTGCTGCTGACGAGGGCCTGGGTGACCGTTCTTCTTCTCTCAGTGGGGATCCACTTGTAGATCTTGCAGAGCATGCAAAGGGTGTTGAAGCAGGAGGACGAGACGGCGATGACCTGCTTGGTCATGGAGAAGGTGGAGTCGAGGATGACCCCTAGGTTGCGTAAATGGTCGGTGGGTGTTGGAGCTGTTCTCAGTGCAGTGAGTCACCAGGAGTCATTCCAGGCTGAAGGGGTGGATCCAAGTATGTGGACCTCCGTCTTATCGGAGTTCAACTTCAGTCGGCTGTTCCTCATCAATTCAGTGACGGCCTTCATTCCTTCGTGGAGGTTGGTTTTGGTAGTGTGGAGGTCCTTGGTGAGGGAGTGGATCAGCTGGGTGTCATCGGCATAGGAGATGATGTTGAGGTTGTGCAGTCGGGCGACGTGAGCAAGTGGCGCCATGTAGATGTTGAACAGCATTGGGCTGAGGGATGAGCCCTGGGGTACGCCGCAGATGATCTCAGTGTATTTGGAGCAGAAGGGGGGAGGTGGACGCTCTGTGTTCTGCCGGAAAGGAAGGAGGTCGTCCAGTCCAGGGCTTCTCTTGGATCCCGGCGTCGCGTAGGCGTGTTCATAGTGTGCGGTGGCAGACCTTGTTGAAGGTGGCTGCAGGTTCAGGAGGATGAGGGTCGCGGTTTCTCCATTGTCTAGCAGGGTTATGATGTCTGATGTCATCAGTGGCGGAGATTAGGGCAGTTTTGGTGCTGTGGTTGCTGCAGAACCTGGACTGGGATGGGCTCAGGATGCAGTTCTCTTCTAGGTAGCTGGTCAGTTGTTTGTTGACGGTCTTCTCGATGACCTTCGCTGGGAACGGGAACAGGGAAATGGGCCGGAAGTTCTTGAGGTCCTTGGGGTCCGCCTTGGGTTTCTTGAGTGAGGCATTGATCTCTGCATGCTTCCAGCTAATGTCACTTACCCTATTCGTTTCAAAATATAAACGGAACTGGTTTCTAACGTTGTTGGAATTGCAACACAAGTTCATTACCGTATAAAGCAAACAAATACGCTAAATCGAACTGTATTTTAAATTACTGCAAAGTAAGACGTTCTCACTTACATTTTTATTACAAAGCGCCTCTCAATTTGTATAAATCACGGTGATACAAACTAACATTATTCAATTCTCATATTCCAGATGGAGGTCTCAAAAGCAATCACTGCTTCAAGTTAAGACACATGCGATGCAGCATAAAAAGACAGAATAGCAGGTACCATAAACAAGAAAGCCACAATAATTACAAACTGTAAGTTGATGAAATGTTAGTGCATGCACTATAGACAAACCGAAGTGTTAATGGATTACAGAACACTCATGTCACCTACCCTATTTGTTTCAAAATATAAATGGAACTGGTTGCTGTCTCGAAGGAGATGTTGATGGGTTTCCGGAGATGGGGTGCGATGGTGGTGCTGGCTTTGTTGAAGATGTGGTGTGGGCAAGGGTCAGACAGAGATCCGGAGTGAATGGTATACATGATCTTGATGGTGTCGTTGCTGTTGATTTTGGTCCAGGAGAGCAGGCGGTTGGTGTGGATGGTGATCGTAGGGGCGGGGTTTTCAGTGGTTGTCTGGGCGGTCGTGTTGTTGAAGCTGTCGTGGATGTCTGCGATGTTGTGATGGAAGAAGGTGGCCAGCAAATCGCACAGGCCTTGCAAGAGTGGGATGTCGTTGGTGTTGGAGCTGGGATAGGAGAGTTCCTTCATGATGTTGAAGAGCTCTTTGCTGTTGTGTGCATTGTTGTCTAGGCAGTGTTTGAAGGAGGCCCTTTTGGCGGATCTGATGAGGTGATGGTGTCTGCGGGTGGTGTTCTTGTGGGCTGTAAAGCTGTCTGGTGTTCGTTCATGGAGCCAGTTCTTCTCCAGCTTACGGCAGGTGTGCTTGGAGGCCTGGAGGTCTTCCCACATTCAAATCATAATCTTACAACAAAACATTACAACTATTACAAAAAGTGCAATACATTTGTGTGAAATGATTTACATGAAAAGAGTGAATTATATTATTGGTCCAGTCATCATTTTCAAAAAGCAGCAATCAATATCCAGGTTCATTTGAAAGCTTTGTAATTCTACAGCTGCTAACCAGTAAGAACACTGTTCATAATTTTCAGGATAGTAATATTTAAACAAAGAACTATTCCCTAGGAGTTGATTTATAACTATTAAATATGTTCCCCTGCTTGAATAATGCCAATGCGTTTTGAGCCCCATTGCAATTCCTTTTTTTTTTCAGGGCGGTTACTGGGTACAATCTGAAAGGTCAAAAATATGTAATAAAAATAAATTGTGGAATTTTCTACATTTTGTTGTTATTGTGGTTTTCTTGTTTATGGTACCTGCTATTCTGTCTTTTTTATGCTGCATCGCATGTGTCTAAACTTGAAGCAGTGGCTGTTTTTGAGAACTCCATCTATTGCGACACAGCGACCAGAGCACAGCGCGAGGAGAAGAACACAGGGGCCATTACCTGCAGAGACGCTGCCCAGGAGGAAATTGCAGTGAAGACCGCGAGCACCAGGCACGCCACCGCCGCCTCGGGACTACAGGTCCCGGCAGCCTTTGCGGCGGAGGCGCGT
Organism: Lissotriton vulgaris; assembly: GCF_964263255.1. Taxonomy (NCBI): domain Eukaryota; kingdom Metazoa; phylum Chordata; class Amphibia; order Caudata; family Salamandridae; genus Lissotriton; species Lissotriton vulgaris. The sequence continues at coordinate 661,840,084 of NC_141689.1, forward strand.
TCCCTGACGCCGATCTAAGGCGCCAGGAGGGGCTACAAAAACATCTAGCCCTCGGTGAAGCGGGGGGAGTCCTCTATTGCGACACAGCGACCAGAGCACAGCGCGAGGAGAAGAACACAGGGGCCATTACCTGCAGAGACGCTGCCCAGGAGGAAATTGCAGTGAAGACCGCGAGCACCAGGCACGCCACCGCCGCCTCGGGACTACAGGTCCCGGCAGCCTTTGCGGCGGAGGCGCGTTCCCTGACGCCGATCTAAGGCGCCAGGAGGGGCTACAAAAACATCTAGCCCTCGGTGAAGCGGGGGGAGTCCTCTATTGCGACACAGCGACCAGAGCACAGCGCGAGGAGAAGAACACAGGGGCCATTACCTGCAGAGACGCTGCCCAGGAGGAAATTGCAGTGAAGACCGCGAGCACCAGGCACGCCACCGCCGCCTCGGGACTACAGGTCCCGGCAGCCTTTGCGGCGGAGGCGCGTTCCCTGACGCCGATCTAAGGCGCCAGGAGGGGCTACAAAAACATCTAGCCCTCGGTGAAGCGGGGGGAGTCCTCTATTGCGACACAGCGACCAGAGCACAGCGCGAGGAGAAGAACACAGGGGCCATTACCTGCAGAGACGCTGCCCAGGAGGAAATTGCAGTGAAGACCGCGAGCACCAGGCACGCCACCGCCGCCTCGGGACTACAGGTCCCGGCAGCCTTTGCGGCGGAGGCGCGTTCCCTGACGCCGATCTAAGGCGCCAGGAGGGGCTACAAAAACATCTAGCCCTCGGTGAAGCGGGGGGAGTCCTCTATTGCGACACAGCGACCAGAGCACAGCGCGAGGAGAAGAACACAGGGGCCATTACCTGCAGAGACGCTGCCCAGGAGGAAATTGCAGTGAAGACCGCGAGCACCAGGCACGCCACCGCCGCCTCGGGACTACAGGTCCCGGCAGCCTTTGCGGTGGAGGCGCGTTCCCTGACGCCGATCTAAGGCGCCAGGAGGGGCTACAAAAACATCTAGCCCTCGGTGAAGCGGGGGGAGTCCTCTATTGCGACACAGCGACCAGAGCACAGCGCGAGGAGAAGAACACAGGGGCCATTACCTGCAGAGACGCTGCCCAGGAGGAAATTGCAGTGAAGACCGCGAGCACCAGGCACGCCACCGCCGCCTCGGGACTACAGGTCCCGGCAGCCTTTGCGGCGGAGGCGCGTTCCCTGACGCCGATCTAAGGCGCCAGGAGGGGCTACAAAAACATCTAGCCCTCAGCTCAGCGGGACGCGAGCGGGACGCCCGGGGCGAAGCCCGGGCAAAGGGCGGGCCCTCTGAGGCCCTCCGAGGCGCGACTAGGCCAGGCTAGGCCACCCCCCTGAAGACGACCACGTGGGCTTGAGGCACGGCTTTTTGGTTCCTTATTTTGGGAGTAAACTTCGGCCAATAACATAGTCATTATTCAATATTTGTGAGTCGGCCACCTTATACAGTATTACCCGTCAAGACCAGCAAGTTATTCGGCCAAAGTCTAGCCGACAGCGTGAGTTTTTGACTCTACAAACATTAATTTAAAGTATGGGTAAAAAATTGGTCCCTCAACCTTCCGAGGCTGTGAATACCCTTGATTCATACCTAGTTCAAGTGGTAACCAGCATCAACAGCAAGAGAAGGCAATCTCTGGGCCTAAGCCAATCACCAGTGCTGCTTGCAGATAGCCCGTCCACAAGCACAGCCATGTCCGATTCCCTGATAGGAAACGCACAGTCTATTGCTGTAGATTCTGGCCCTAACTCTCCGATCAATCACATTGAAGCCACTGAAAACTCTACTTCTGCCAAGGACAGAGCCGATCTTATAGATTTAGCTGACGACGCCTCCACCGAGACAAGCATCCAGACAGACGTCATAGATGAGGTCCCTCAGCTCCAGTCTCCCCCTAACCGTGCCGTTAGAGCATGTAGGAAAATAGCAGCCAAGCGAGGGGGGAAACAACAGGGGAGGAAGAAGCCAGCCACCCCACCCTTCAGAAGGATGGGTAATTCCACAGACCATGAGGTAGATGTCGAGTCTAAGCGCATATCTGATGATGATCTTTTCAACAGGATCCAAGAAATGATGGATATTAAGATCAAAACTATCATAAAGCCCCTGATCGGGAAAGTGGACAAATTGACCGCCGAAGTTAAGAAATTGGGAGGGGTTCACGGTAACCTGGCTAAGGAACTAGAGAATCTTTCAACCCTCGTTGCAGATCTAATATCTACGGATGAGGACGTTCCCTCTATTGACAGTAGTGTGCAGCCTATTCAATCAGGCTTGCCATACCCACCCCCATCCTTAACATCAATAGCCCCGAATCAGAATGCGGCAACCGGGGGCCCTCACGTCACCACCACTGATGCAACAGTGGCACGTAATCAAGAGGCCAGCCCGGTCCAGTTTATAGCGGAAGCCTTACCGCTAGTCTTGGTATTGGCCAACGTTCCTGTCTTGTCACAAGATAAATCAGAGTCCAACCAGGATCTCAAGGACAAAGCCCTACATTGGCTTTCTAACAACATCTACATGGCGCAAGAAGGGTTTGATAAATTGGCAGGTGATATAGTTTCGACCAGGAGGGTACCCTGGATTGGCAACAAGCCGAAAAAGTTTCAGGGAGACTGCGTCATCATAAACTTCACTAACGCAGATGTTCTCCCCGAAATCCTGACCAATCTCTTTCCGCCTCAACGGCGTAATGGATCCATAGTCCCGCTAACACTCAGATTTTTTTAACAACGAGCCCCAATCTGCTACTTTAGCAAATACTAACAGGCTAATTAAGTACAGGAACAATAGCAGCTGGGGAGGGGCAACGGGCTCCCGATTCACTAGTGATCGGTTTCTGCCTGCATCGCAGCAAATGTCAGGAAAAACCAATTACCCATACGAGCGGATCATCCCCCCGGCTCACCCGCAGGTGCTGGGACTTAGCGGGTGGGTGAACGGCGTACCCGGTTACGACTACAGTGCTCGGGGCATCAGGCCAACACGGTGGCAGAGAATGGACCCGGCTATGGGCCACCCAATCACTCCACATCACCAGTGGAATCTAGCTCATGCTGGTCAGACCCATCTAGCCACCCCTTCCGCTTGGGGCTTCACCACAGGCAATAGGTTTGGCCCCTTATCGGACCTCAACACCTGTGATTGACTTGCATTAAGATCTAACCCAAATAATTCTGGACTAATTAATTCGAACCCACGTAAAGAGGGCCATAACATCGACGGTCTCCAAAGTTTTTACAAGTCTAATGTAGTCATAGAGCCACATATACCCATCACCCGTGGCCAGCAAATACTTTCATTTGGGTCAGACGCTGGTCCTGATACGGGAACTATCAGAGGGATGACACAGCATCGCTGTCACGTGAATTCTACTAGGGCCACATTAGCGCAAGTTTCAGATGAAGGCGATTCTGAGAGTGGCAGTGAATCCACGACCATTAGGGAATCATGTAGGATTTTAAGCTGGAATGTGGCAGGCCTAAATACCAAACGCCAGGACCCAGTATGGTGCAGCTTTATTTCAAAGTACCACATCATCGCGCTGCAAGAAACATGGGACACTTCCAGTAATATCTGGTGGGATGGGTACACCAGTTTTGCAAGTTCTGCTGTCCCTAGTAGAATGGGCAGAGCCAAAGGCGGCCTGGTGCTCTTATTCTCCGTGGATTTAAAAGGAAGTTACAGACAGATTAGGTCTGAATCTGATAACATATTGATCGTTGAAAGGACTATCAATAAAACTAGCAGGACCCTATATGTCAACTTCTATAATTCAGGTAACTGTGCTTATAACGGTCGAAATATCGCTAATTTAGATAGCATTTTAAATTCAGTCCTACAGAATATCTCTTTTGTATTTGAGTTAGTTTTACTAGGTGATTTTAACATTCATTTATGTAATTTAGCCTGTAAGGGAAGAGTAGCATGTGATGATGAGGACGCTGCCTTAGTTGCGCCCCACTTCGAACATTCTACAGAGGGTCAGGAGCTTGAAGACCTACTGGCTAATTATAATCTTTATGAACCCAATTTCGGCGCTAGAACGCCAACTTTCAACGGCAGCCAGAATGGTTCTGTGATAGACTACATTTTCGTTTCTCTTGGTATTCTATCTCTTATCACGGCATACAGGACGGTGGCTACCCACTTCAGTGGCCACAACCCAGTGCTACTGGAAGTGGCGTGGGGCAGCCAGATGGGTACAGCACCATCAATCGTAAACCCAGTCTCCTCTCTGAGGACTACAGATCAAGATAGAAGAATAAAATGGGCAAAGGTGATCCCGGAAAACTTTTACAAAAAATGCTTCCCTAAGATTAAAATGCAGACTGAGTTGTGTCAGAATCCTGATACTCAAGGGAGCCTATTGGTCTCAGCCTACGAGGAAATATGTGCACAGGTCTCGAAAGATCTTATAGCTAAACCTTTTTCGGGAACTCAAGTTCACAAGCGTTGGTTCGACTCTGCATGTTCGAAGGCCCACAGAGATCTGTTGGCGGCTCTTAAAATCGTTCCAAGAGCAAAAGAGGAAATTGCGAGGCTAAGGAAAATCTATAAGTCAGCAGTAAAGAGCCGCAAAGACTCCATTAAGCGCGAAACATGGGAGGATCTCCTATCAGCGGCGGTGCTTAAGGACAGCAGAAGATTCTGGGAAATTATCAAGCATCCTCTTTTTTCGGAAGACAATAATCTACCAATGGACTGTGTGATCACCGAGGAAAAATGGCTATCCTTTTTTAAAAATGTGTATGGGGGCAATGCAGCCGTAGAGGACACTAATAGTCGATTACCTTCTAATGGGAATGTTAACCCTATTGTTTTCAATCCCCAAGAAGTAGAAAAGGCGCTTATGGAAACCACCAAACATAAGGCACCGGGCCCGGACGGAGTTCCGGCCGACTTTTTTATGTTCTCCCCTAAAATGTGGTCGAGAGTGTTGTCTAATGTGTTTAATGCAGTAAACTTCAACGCAGCACCCGCCTCATGGGCTAATTCTATTATCGTTCCCATTTATAAAAACAAAGGCCAGAGGGACGACCCAGCATTTTATAGGCCTATATCTCTGTTGGACTCCAATGTAAAAATTTTGGGGAAAGTTCTTTTATTAAGACTGAGGGAGAACGTTGAGGGATGCGGCGGGCTGTGCGATCTACAATATGGCTTTAGAGAGAGTAAAGGTACGATCGAGCAATGCATTAATCTGTATCTACTCATCTCTAAGTATACAATGGCTAAGGAGGGTTCAGTTTTTCTGGCCTTCATGGACCTTTCGTCGGCCTTTGACCTCGTCAATAGGTCCAAATTATGGTCGATTTTGTTGGATATGGGAATTGACGAAGCCCTGGTCACGTATATGGCCTCGTTACATCAGGAGCTTTTCGCAGCTGTCCGAGTGTCCAACAATGGTAGGTGTACCTCCTCATTTAAATCCCTCAAAGGAGTACGCCAAGGCTGCATCTTGGCCCCTACGCTTTTTACCATTTACATTAACGGCTTGGGGGCACACCTGAGGGGCAGGGGCACGGACGTCCCGCGCGCAGGAGACACCCACATTCCGGCACTCCTGTACGCGGACGATGCCGTGTTGATAGCCCGCACGGGTGTTGGCCTGCAGGTTCTTCTTGATGCATTTGGTTCCTTTATGGAAAACCTGGACCTAAAGGTTAACGCATCTAAATCCCATACCATGGTCATGGGTATAGAGGGCGTAAAGAGAAGACACAGATCATTCTTCTGCAGTGGGACTCCTGTGTCCGAGGTAACCACATTTCCCTATCTGGGAGTGCTGTTCGACCAAAAATGTACCTGGGGCCCACAGATAAATGCAAAGAGGTTGGCAGTAACTAGATCTTCCTCCGCACTCCTGGGCTTTGCCGGCAAATTGGGTGCCAGGCCCATGGAAGCGATGTTGAAGATATACAAAAGTAAGCCTGTTGCCATCGCATCTTATGGATCTTCTCTGTGGGGTTATGTAAACCTTGACCCCATTCAGAGAGCAGAAAATAGATTCATAAGATCCCTTCTCTCTGTCCCCCAATCAACCCCCACCTATTCCATTCACAAGGAGGTTGGGTTGCCATATCTGTCGGACCTATTAAGTGTTGCACCCCTGACCTTGTGGCTGAAAATGTGGTTAAATGCTGATTTACCTCTGAACCATAAAATCTTGAGGGACGTCCTATCACTGGACAATCAGAGCAAAATTCCTTGGCTGGCCTATCTAAGTAAATCATTCTCAGATCTGGGCCGCCCAGAACTTTTTCGCTCCCCAGAGAAAATCACGAACCGTGATATAGCCCAAACAAAAAAAGCCTTTATAGAAAGGAAGGAAGCAAGCCGTGAGGCAGTCGAGCTTCAGAAGCCTGCAGTAAGGGCTCACTTTCTATTGATGAGCGATTCCCAATTGGCCCCTTACCTCCGTTTCGTAACTATCCCTTACCACAGGTTTTTATTAACTAAACTAAGGTTCAACCTTATTAATTTTCACCTAGGCTCTTTCAAGGGTTGGCAGAAGCCAGAACTAGCCGCCCCTTGCAGCTGCGACCATTTTTCTGTGCAGGACACAATGCACTTCGTCATGTTTTGTAGCTTATTCCATGAGCAGAGGAAAAAACACTTGCTCCCCTTACTTAAAAATGCAGGGTTCACACAGGTGAGACCCGCACTGCTCTACCTACAGCTTATGACCGATCCATGCACCGCATTTAGTCTTGCAAATTTTTTAGTCGCGGCAGCTAGGGCGAAAGTTGCTGGCCAATCTCCGCCCTAAAAGTTTACTAAATGTATGAAATCATGTTATAGGCACTGTTTTATATATATACATACCTTTTAATCATGTGTAAATAGTATTTAAAATGCGTATTGAGTTAGATGTTTTTAAATGTCATGACCGCAATGTATTCTTCTTAACGTGCTGTTTTAATGCTTTTCTTTCTTTGTATGACTTTAATTAAGTCGAATAAAGATATTCTGACTGACTGAGAACTCCATCTGGAATATAGGAATTTTATAATGTTAGGTTGTATCACCGTGATTTATACAAATTGAGAGGCGCTTTGTAATTAAATGCAAGTGAGCACGACTTACTTTGCAGTAATTCAAATAACAGTTCGATTTGGCATCTTTGTTTGCTTTACACGGTAACGAACTTGTGTTGCAATTCCAACGACGTTAGGAATCAGTTCCATTTATATTTTGAAACAAATAGGGTACGTGACATGAGTGTTCTATAATCCATTAACACTTCGGGTTTGTCTATGGTGCATGCACTAACATTTCGTCAACTTACTTTTGAGAGATCTTTCTTCGGAGTTCCTTGTGTATTTCATCAATACGACTGAATTCTGGACTTCCGGTTTCCTGCTTATTTATACTCAGCAATCCATGATGTTTCAGATGATGCATTCTGGGACTCAGAGTACATCATGTATGGAACTGATTATGCCACTTCTAGGTTGCCACTGATCCAGCGCTCTGATTGAAAAACTGTCTCAAAAACGCCACCTATCACCTCAATACTCACCATTAATCATGAAACACATATAAAGGCCCATAATACTAATGAGACAATTTTTGAGCAACTGAATCAGGTGGTATGATTAACTAAACTACTCACATATTATTTTCATTATTATATACAACTGCAGTTTATCTTTCTTTACCATGGTTTTAAACATTTATTATTTATTAATCAGACCACTAAGGCGATTGGATCAAATGATGGAAACTAGACCATGAATAAAGAAAACCAGCTTGTCCTTTCAAATCTAATTTTGTTAACTTTATTGTTTTTCAAAAGAAAAAGCATTTACGTTTTAGAATCTTTATTTTATAAGCAAGTAAGAAAGCAGCATTTAATTAAGGAAATGAATTAAAACTGACATTTTCAAAGCGAGCTCAGAAAAACAAAGTATTAGCAGAATAACAGTTTCCATTCCCTAAATCTATTTCCCTGACTATTTCTCACTTCACCAAAAAAGGAAAAATCTTTTAAAGTCTGCTGTCCTTACATGCGCCAAAGGTCCAACAGCATGTCACGTCATTCAGGAATCAGAAAGTAAGAGTTTTTTTTCCTGCTCATAGTGTCAGATTGTATACCTTTCTCTCTAGCTAAACTTTCTACAGTTTACATTCTTTTAAGCAAATTGGAGCTTTTCATTGGCTGTCCTGTGTCAGTCCATGATAAAATGCATTAGGTCATCTCCGATTCTTGACCAAGTCCAGGCTTCAAATACGCCCTATTGTCTTTCATTTCCACATCTTTCAGCTTCCTCAAGAAAGTTACTTTTTCTTCGAGTTTCGAACATTGACTTCGTAGGCTTGGCAGACACTTTAAGTTCCTGTCCTTGAGCCTTTTCTCCATGAGCACGTTCAAACACGACCAAAGAACTGCTTTTTCAATTAACGATGACAGTGCAGTAAAAATCTTCACAGCTACGCATGTGCAAAGACTTTGCTCTGGACAAGCTTTTGCGTCTGCAGCACTGTCATCCATATTTTCTGAGCCACCTTTAGGCCTCACTCTGGAAACTATTATTAAACAAACACAAGACATCAATTAATTAAAGAATTGAGAGCCATTCTGTTACCCACCCCCTTTACTTAATAATCCTGTTATTTATGTTACCTAACAAAAAGCACAATCAAACAGCATTATAAATACTGACAAAGACAATAGACAAGGTTAGTTTATTATTTTTTCCTTTGCGTTTACAACATAAAGCACATTAGTTTGTCTCACGTGTATTGATGAATGTATTTTTAAACTAAGTTGATTAGTAATTTCACCACAAGTTTATTAATTTAATTACTGTTATGGGAGATTAACGTCACAAGTTTGAACAAAATCTTGTCTTCACCTTGCTCCATCACCACCAATAGTGAAACGCAGTTTATGTGTAAAGCGTTGCGCTATGGTCGTATGGTACTGTGTGCTTTTAAGGGCTCCATGGCACAAATTTCCATTAAGTTCTGCCTATTTCCGATGATTCATTCATGCCACTTATGTTTTTTTACAGATGATGACAATGAAGCCAATAGCCATATTGACAATAGAGCAGCATGTGTACCAATTTCTTTCTGGATTTCTCACAGAGTGATGTAGATCAATTAGGTGGTCCTAAAGAATGCCATGCACCTCATATTAGAGTAATTTTGAGTGGCAGGAACCTGTTGACCCTTTTGATCATGATTGGGTAGAATTATATTCCCCTTGGTTTGTTTTTATTATGCTCCTTAGGTACATGTATTAAAATGTATTACGTGTAATAAAATGTTTACTGATAGGAATTTTAAAAAACTTATTTCAATGTTCCCTTACCTCTACACTGCACAACACTCTGTCTATTCTCAATAACACCATCCAGCTCACACTGGTGTATTCTCTGCAAAAAAAGGCTAAGTGTCTCCTCTCCTATCATTTTGAGATAGTTGTAACCCATATCACCACCATATTTGTGAAGTGGTGACAGGAGGAACCCATTGATAAGGCATGCCACCTAACGTTGGGTGAGGGGTGTGGCCAACTGCCGAACATGGTGGAAGTGTCTAATAAACAAGCTCCGGGGCTGGGCAGCAAATTCCTGTTTCCACACCAGATTTCCTGTCCCTAATAGTCCAGCAACAGCCATACAGTTTCGGGCCGGCAGCATGAATAAATGTGTACAATGCGGACGAAGCGGTGACTGCCACAAGCGGAGCTGTGGTGACCGCGATCTCAACACGGATGATGCAGCTTATTATACCGTCCTGAGGGAAACTGTGGGCACCTTGCTGAGAGCAGAGGTGTCAGCGCAGCACACTTGCAGTGGAAAAGATATACCGGGCCGTGGCCTGCGATACGAAAGGAGCTAAAGACTCTGACCTGGCCAGCTGGTGAGCTGTGAGTGTCTCCTGTTACTGTGGATGAAGCCTGTGTGTTTTAGTTATGTGAGCCTAGACCGTCAATGTCGCAGTATACTGCAGAGACCTGGTGCCTCATTTATGGGGCTGTGTGTCACTTTTACGCCGCCGGTGCGTCACTTTTTGTGACGCACCAGTGGCGTAAAAAATGCGCCTTGTCGCGCCATATTAAAAAAGTGACGCACCTAGGTAGATGCGTCACTTTGTAAACCCCTGCACGACATTATACCTGCGCCAGGTATAATGTATGCAAGGGGGGGTATTGACGCAAGGAAGGGTCGTAGAAGTGACGCAGTGAAATCTATGAGATTTCACTGCGTCACTTTTAGGACGCCGGTGTGTCAAAATCTTGTGCCTGCCTCACAGCAGGCGTAAGACTGACGCAGGCATGCATTGCTGGAGTTGCGTCACTTTTGTGACACACTCCAGCAATGCGTCACTTTTACGCTTACAGATACGTCAGAAATACTGACGTATCTGTAACTCCTTGCGACATGATGCGCCATACATTAAATGTGACGCATCAGTAATGTCGCAAGGAGTGCGCACTGAGAAGTGACGCATCGCTGCTTTCACGCATCGGTGCGTCATTTCTCATAAATGAGACCCCTGGGGTGTAACGGTGAGGTTGAGGGAAACAGCGGAGGTCGACCCGATTAAAACTGAGAGAGAATAGAATTGGAGTATACATGAGCGCTGAAGCTCTGTTGGCAGCGCATGTGCAGACACAAGTTCCACAATCAAATATATGGCATTGACAGTGACAAAGTAGACACAGCTGGACGGTATGGCACTGTTTGCCTGGCTGTCTACAGACGTGTTGGGCTGATGTCGAGGAGAAGCCAGGATAGATATAAGGCAGCATCTGACCAGTAGTTCACCAAATACCTGTTGGGGCCCCATGAGCTGGTGAATACGATAAAAGGAGGAAATTGCACCCTGGACACAGGCCAATAAAGAGGTGCATGCACAGATTATTTCACCCCTTGCCTACATGTACGTGTGTAGTTCTGAGACTGAAGCACTACTGTGAATTACATACTACCATTAGCTTGGACCCATGCTAATATAAAAGCCAAGTGAAATTTGTGAACCGAGTCACCAAACCTCATTGCACTGTCCGGAGAGTGTGCACCCTACTACCTAATATTATTGGTGCAGTGCTAGTCTGAGCGGGAGCTTTGACGCTTGCACACATGGGGTATACAAGGCAGAAAACAACAAGATGCCAGCCCAAACACCACTCAATTTTTTGGAAGAACCAGAGCATACCTATCCTTCACTGTCACTGAGTTGTGTGCCCCCAACTAATGAGGACAGCCCAGTGGAGAAGCTGGACTTAATCTTCCAAGAAGTCAGAGACTCCAGGAAGGCAATTGAGCAGCAAATTGGCGCCCTTACGAACTGATTCACACTACTCAAGGTAGATCATGCCAAATTGGCGGACATAGTGAAAACAAATGCCATTACAATAATGGAGATGGCCCGCAACACAAATAAAATACAACACAGATCCAACAATTACAAAAGCAGGTTACTAACCTATTAGACCATGTTGAAGATGCTAAGGGCAGGGGCGTAACACAGGCCCCCACAGCCCCTGCTGTCATGGGGGCCCCAAACTCTAGGGGGGCCCTCAGCACTGCACATTGGCTGAAGAGCACCTGATAGAGACCAGAGGGGTCATACGATCTTGCTTCACCCCTTTGATGCTGGAAGAAAACCACTCTAACAAGTGAATACATATTTATAGCCGGTGCAGCAAAGCGAGTGACAAACACTTCTGTATTTCTAGATTTGGGTAAGCCACAAATTAACACAGGAGAAGAGTCGTCTGGCTTGCCTTTAAGAGCTCAGTTGCGAGCTGAGCCATTAAACTTTTGGCAGGCAGATCAGGCAATTGAGCAGCAAATTGGCGCCCTTACGACCGGATTCACACTGCTCAAGGCAGATCATGCCAAATTGGCAGACATAGCGAAAACAAACGCCATTACGATAATGGAGATGGCCCCGCAACACAAATAAAATACAACACAGATCCAACAATTACAAAAGCAGGTTACTAACCTACTAGACCGTGTTGAAGATGCTAAGGGCAGGGGCGTAACACAAGCCCTCCACAGCCCCTGCTGTCGCGGGGTACCCAAACTCTAGCGGGCCCCCTCAGCACTGCACTTTGGCTGAAGAGCTCCTGATAGAGACCGGAGGGGGTCATACAATCTTGCTTTATCCCTTCGATGCTGGAAGAATACCACTGGAACCAGTGAATACATATTTATAGCCGGTGCAGCAAAGCGAGTGACAAACACTTCTGTATTTCTAGATTTGGGCAAGCCACAAATTACCACAGGAGAAGAGTCCAAGTAGTAGTCTGGCTTGCCTTTAAGAGCTCAGTCGCGAGCTGAGCCATTAAACTTTTGGCAGGCAGATCATGCAAAAAATATTAAGTAAAAATGTGTTCAAATCCCTTAAAAAATTCATACGGAAGCGTTTATCTTTCACCTCAAAACATCAGATTATATCACTGCACTGAGCTGTATGTATACATTTTTTAAAACCTGAACTTAGAAACATTCTATTTGCCCCCACCGCCTCTGATGCGAATGCACTAGTGAAGTAAAAACTTGTTAGCGGTTGTGCACCCTTTGTATGGGGTAGATTATTATTGTAGAAGAAACAATAAAATAGTCAAGTCAAACACAAATTCCCGCCCCCCCACAGGTCACACCCAGACCTTATGTATTTAAAGGTGCTCTTGTGGAAGGCTACTTGAAATAAAATATTTGGCCAGTATCACACATTTTCATCTTTCAGTGCAATTCAGCAACTGGACGGGTATTTGTTTCTCTCTACTTTTTTATACCAAAGAGTAAGGTTTTCTGTTCCTTTCGTGGTGCTAAAAGTGGTGGGCAGAAACCACACAAAAGTTTGTTTTGGGCTTGAGGGTCCAAGAGGACCCCGGGCAGAGCCACAACCCGGTATCTGGCTCTAGCTTTACTCAAGCTTTCAGCGGCTCACCCACCTCTGTTTGTGCTAAAGTAGCTCAGTGAGTTAATGGGAGCTGCAGCAGACATCCTTGTGTAACACTGAGGTCAGAGGTGGGGAATATTACTTTTAAGGTAAGACGAAACTAAACAGCATGAACATTATGCCCTTAGCTTAAAAGGGTGTTTTATTGGCAGATAAATTCTCTGTCTACCTAGCATCCCTAGACTAGTGCCTACTTCTCATTGCACCCTCATCTGGAGGGTATCACGCTTCTTGGACACATGTTCCTCCTCCAAACAACCATAATGCCTATTCTTGACACTTAGCGAGTCATCTGCCCTCAAAACCTTCCTCGCTCTCCAGAAATGTTTCAAACTTTGTTGATTTCAATGGGCTGTCCTTCAAAAACCACTGTCACCCTGCTTAGAGACTCAAAAAGTTGAGATACATGGTAGTGGGAGATGAAAAATTAAATTATGTTAAGCTATTGTCATCTGTATGGCATGTAATCTGTCTCTGTTGTGGCATCACAACGTTTTCAGTAGTCAGATGTGACTTTCAAAATGTGTCTCTGCAAGGCTTTACAAGAGGAGTTTTCCCAGTAGTCTAGGTGGTTTCTTTGATGACTGGAGGGTCTTCACAAGGACAACCATATCAGAGGACGCTGCTCCATCTATTCCTCTGGATAAAAGTTTGGAGAATAGGGCTTACATGGTGGTCAGAACATCGACCTATGGCAACTGCATCGTGCAAAACTTGCTGAAGAATTTTCAGAGCTCGGCAGAACACGGCGACCGGGGTTTTATTTTCAGTCACATTTTCAATAATAGAGCAGAATGTGCAATATTTGGTGGACATCTCATCTGATTGCCTGGGAACAGCAGCAACGATTGCAGGTTTGGTGATGGCTGCGAGGAGGTAGATGTACATGGAAGGAGAAATCAAAAGAATTTATTGACACAGTTGCCCTTTATGGCATCAGAGTTGCTCAGAACACAACTAGGCCGTCATACAAGAGCCTGTAGAAGACAGATGCTCATAACTCCACCCAAACCTCCATTCATTCTTAGCGTCTCAAATACCTTTTTGTTTCATCCTTCCAGGCAAAGGAGATTGACCACAGGGGAGTAACACAGGCCCCGCAGCCCCCTCATCACAGTACTCAGACCTGGGAGCTCTAAATTAAATCCGGAGCGGGCCCCCTCCGTGTTTCTTGCATTGGGGCCCCCTCAACCTTCGTTATGCCACTGGCTGAGGGGAGGGCAAGATGCAACAACATTCGCATCATAGGCCTACCGGAAAGAAGTGAGGGTCCCGAAGCAACACAATATATGGAGCAATGGTTTAAAGACTATGTCACATTGGAGGGACTATCAAACCAATACTGCGTGGAGAGGGCACACAGGTAGGCCAAAACCTGCCCCCCCACCCCCCCGACCGCTCATAGCCAGGCTGCTGCTCTATAGAGATCAGGACCTTTTACTTCTGAAGGCACGAGAACTCTCATAGATCCGGTTCAAAAACTGTTGCATAACCTTGTATCCAGATTAAATGCTCATGGTGCAGCAGCAAAGATCATCGTTCATGGCTGTTAAGAAAAAACTACAAGTCATGCGGTTGAAATACGCGCTTTTGTTCCCAGCGAGATTGAAAGTCATTCATGAACAGAAAACATATTTTTTTGAGAGCCCAGAAGATGCAGAGGAATGACTGGAGGTGAAAAACCGACTACCTCAATGGGTAATGCCTCTAAAAACTCACTTAGTTGCTCCAGACGTGTTGTGAGAACGAATCGCTGTCGGACCCAGAAGACATACAGCAAGATACAACTATCTAATCCGACACAGCAGCAAGAGAAAAATGAGCAAAGACCTGGCAGTAGTGACGGCCTCCACTTTCAGAGACAATACGCACACTGCGGAGACAGCCTCGTCTGATGATAGCATGAACAAATCGGACTATGAGGACAGTGCTGCCCTTTCCCAATGGTAACACCACAGACAGCAGATGGTTTATTTGATTAGGAATTAATGGATAATGCTGGCTCGGATGGGTGACTTCCAATTAGTACTCTTTGTTTATCACAATACTGATGTGATTTTATATCATTTCCTAGCCCGAGACCCCGTAAGGCTCAAATGATCATAGCTGTAGCAGAATGTATGGCGTTGGTGACTACCCCCTAGTTGCGAATGCACTATATATATATACATATATAATGTAGATATTCACGTTACGTTGCGTTGTTTGGTCCGGTACAGTTTTCCAACCGGGCCTAGAATTGGGATTTATGGGGAGGGTTTTGGTCCTGGAGTACCCAATAGACTGGATAGGATTAGCGGCATTTACTTGCCACTGAGGCGAAAATGGTTTATCAAGACGCTACAAAGTGCACGCATAATACATATAATTTAATATCTTGGAACAATAGAGGTACAGGGTCTGTACAGAAAAGACACAGGGCCCATGCGCAACTACTCCGACGCAAAGCACAGATAGTGTACTTGCAGGAATCTCACATTATCGATCAAGAAGTGGTGAAACTCAGTGAGATATGGAGTTGTCAGAACTTCTCAACCAATTACTCGGGTTTCACAAGGGGTGTCACAATAGGGATTGGACATGGGGTACAATTTATGGCATTAGAATAGGGGGTGGACAAACAGGGCAGATATATCCTCATACGAGGGACACTAGACCACCAGCAGGTGGTCTTGGGTAATATCTATACCCAAATGTTGATCAGGACAAATTCTTGTCTAATCTAAACTTGGCATTAGCTGGCTGGGAAATGCATCTTTGGATTATAAGGGGAGATTGTAATGCAGTAATAGATGTCGCATTGCACCGCTCCCATTCCCCATTACAGGGTACTGGTGTGGTTAAACAGGCAAAGGCTCTTTGTGGGTGAACAGATGGGTGGGTTGTCTGCCACTCTCAGTTATATGTCGGGCTGCCATAGCCAAGATGGTGTTCCTCCCATGTTTGTTGTATTAAACATTCTGATTCTAATACTACACGTCTCCTTCAAACTCCTAAATACCATACTTACAGATCTTATATGGGGGACTGGTAGACGCAGAATAACCCTTAAAAAGTTACAATAGGGGACTGACAGAGGAGGACTGGGAGATCCTGATTTCGAAGCATACTACTATGCATGCCAGTTGCAATATATCTCCTACTGGACAGCGGGCCATAATTTACACAAAATAGCCTACACCACACGTGACATTGAGCAGGGTACCCTCCATACATTGTTATTTCCTAGTACAAAAACTCCCAAAGTAAAGTGATATTATAGACTGCACTACTGCAAATTAAGTATGTACTACCTGAATGTACTTGTTGTTAGTTTACTTTCTGTACTCAATAAGTGTCTACAAACTAAGCCTGTTTACAGAAAACGTAATAAAACTTGTCTTAAAAAAAGGTTGGGTGAGGGTTTTGGCCATTTAAGTCCTATATTCCATGAGATCGATAACTGCTCAAACACAGATTTTGAGTTATTTTTTGTTAGATGGACTCTCCATGTCTTTTATGTATGGTTTTTGATTATGAATTAACTCATTAATGAATACAATAAAGGCATGTAAGGACCTCCTTCTTATTATTTTTTTTAATTTACTGGATCACGTTCTTTCTCTCCGGCAGAACCCAGAGCGTCTGCCTCCCTCCCTTCCGATCCGAGGCCACCGATAGCATCTGCGGCGTCCCCCAGGACTCATCCCTCAGCCCGACGCTGTTGAACGTCTACATGGCCCCCCTCTCACAAGTGGCCCGCCAACACGACCTCAATATCAACTCCTACGCTGACGACACCCAGCTCCCTGACCAGGAAGACTACTTGAGGAGGCTCGGCCAAAACTATTCATTATTAAATCTACCTGGTTATAGCACAGCCTTGTTACCTCCTAAGGGTATTGACAAATGAGTAAAAAGACATAATTTGTTGGGATGGGGCATGGCTAGTGCCCAAGGACGTTGGCAGAGTTCGAGTGATCCTCCTTGGAACAGTGCAAACACTGGTAACCATACAGCGCTTCTCATGCTTGCTGACCACTGAAAACTGGGTTCCAAGCACCACAAACAACGGAGAGTAATGTGAGTTTTCCACATTTTGGCTGGTCGGAAACTCTGACTTTTTTCCCCTCGCATGTGCAGCTACCTCACAATGTCACCCACCATCTTGAAGTTATTGCAACAGTAAATAAATAGATGTCAGCATGATGGCACTTCGCCTGCTGATTTAAAACATGAAACCAGACCTCATGTGAGGCGAGGGCTGAAGATATTTAGCCTTATGTTATTTCCCCACTATCAAGAAGCACAGGGGTTCTGCATCTAGCGCAACCTCTCACATGCTACTCTCTCCCATTTTGTGGAATGTAGACTGCATGCTGGACAGCCTCTCAAACAACCATTATTCACCATTTGCATTCTCAAAATAACGTTGCCTCATTATATATCTATATATCTTTTTAATATTTATATGTCCCCGTTGGCTACACTAGTTGAGGTGCACGGCGCCCAAATTGTATCCTATGCTGACGATGCACAGCTTCTTTTTACCTGCGACAAAAATTTTAACTTCCCGTGCGATCAAATCAAAGGCTGCCTATCGGCAGTTTTCGCCTTATTCCAACTGAATCAGCTTAGGTGCAATTCAGACAAATTGAAGGTTATTTCCTTTGGTAGTCCACCAGACGATAATTGGAAAACCTGGTGGCCCGCCGACATGTTCCCCCCTTCGTCTGCCACTGAGTCGGCCAAAAACTCTCAATTTTAAATCGCACATCCTTACAGTTGCTGGTCAGTGCTATGGCTTTTTAAAATGTCTCAAAAAATTCCTTCCACTTTTTTCCTTCTCTCACAAGAGGATTATTGTGCAAGCTCTCATAGGATCTCGGCTGGACTATGCAAACATACTTTTCCTCGGTCTGCAGGAGTATCTAATCACTCGCCTCCAGCTGGTCCAAAATTCGTCTGCCAGGGCAATTTATGGCCTGAGTCGCAGATCAAAGACCTCTGGTTTGCTGAGATCTTTGCACTGGCTCCCGGTGCAAAAACGTATCTTGTTTAAGACACTGACCACTGCCTTCAAATCCTTACATGGAATTGGAGCAACTTACTTGAGGAAAAGGGTGCACTTTTACTATCCTGTCCGATCCTTGCGATCTGCGTCTCTGGCCTTTGCCTCTGTTCCTAAAGTCAAGCGAGCACGTATTGGCGGGTGCTCTTACAGACCTTTGGCCCCCCAACTGTGGAACAAGCTGCCAGTACATCTCAGACAGCTAAACAACCTGCTCCCCTTTAGGAGGGAGCTTAAGACCTGGTTATTTTCACAGTAATCTAGGGCTCTTCTTTCAGTCTGACTAGGTTTCTGTGCGCCAGGACACTCGGTTCGAGTAGCTGAGCGCTATACAAAAATTTCATCACATAACATAACATAACATATTCTATACTATATTTCTTCAGAATCAATGCTATTATGCCTTTTACTTTTTTGTTAATTATTTTTGAGGAATGACTTCACAGATATCTTTTTGTCTTACATATATATGGTGATATCCAAATTTAGTTACTACATTCTTAAAGTAATCTAAGCTGCTTCTGACTTCCTCCTCATATGGGCAGATTAAAAAAGGCAATGTCTTCGTTGACACCTTCTGCTCACAAATGTATAAATCACTCATATTTTCTCTCACATCTTGCCACAATGGAGGACTCAGTGGTTTCCTTACCTAAATATCGTTCTTCATCAACTATTAGTGTACCTTCTGCACCTGGAAGGCATCCACCAAATGCTTAAATAAAATCCTACTCCAAAACTGTTCCCGACTGTCTCTATGGATCTTCTTCTAGAAGAGCTACATGCTTTACGCCCCTTTGTCGAAGAGACTAACGCTAATTTACAAATTCTCACAGATAGATGGTCATGGATGGAAGAAATAATTAGCACAGCTGAGCAAAGCATCGAGTAATTGGGATCAACCAATCTTCAATCCCGGGTTTGTCTGTTCAGAAGCAGGTCAAACCTTGAAAATTGAAACCGAAGGAACAATCTTCAAATATATGGTATACCTGAAGGCTCCGAAGGTTCTGATCCCATTGCCTTCTTTAAAACATCCTTTTCAAAAGTTCTAAGTTTACCAGAAGGTACTCTTCTTAGTATTCAAATTCTCACAGGTCAGGTTCTTTACATGCAACCGACTCCAACATGAGAAAACCAAGAGGGATTATAATGTACTTTCTGGAATATACTGATCTCCTTAAAGTTTTGTCCGAAGTCAGATCTATGAAGTCTGTTTCTTGGGCGGGCAATTCTTTATTCTTCTCACAGGACTTTGCAAAAGATACGGCTGACAGATGTAGAGAGTTTCTTGCCATGAGACCGGATCTTCGCTCACTTGTTGCACGCTTTGGCCTGTCCCATCCCTGCCTATGAAGACCCTGTTAGACTGAGAAGCTTTCTGAACTTCTACAGGATAGACATTATGAACACCTCTTTAGCACCCACTACTTAGTTTATTTGGTCCCCCTTTAACTCTTTGGACCATTTCTGATGTTTCTTGATGATTTCTTCTATAAGAATATCGATAATATTTTTACTCACAAAAGTTACAATTTATTTTCCCTCCTTACAGGTACCATCTCCTCATTGTGTGACTTTTCCATTTTCATGTTGTATGTGCTGTGGTCCCTCCAACCTTTCCCCCTAGAGTCTGGGTGTGGCATATGTTCCATGTGGCCTGATCTCCCCACCCTTCTGTGCTCACAATTTGTGTAGGTATGGCCTACTTTCCCCACTTAATTCTAACATCAGCCTTTTTTTCTTCTCAATCTATTTAGTTTCTTTTTCTCAAGACTTTTTTCTAGTTCATCTTTTACTACAATCTGTATATCTCTTGTACTCTCTCCTTTCCTCTTTCCAGCATACTGTTTTTAATGTTATCGTATACATAATTGTAGACTGGTCTAAATTTGATATCCCATATATTGTGGCTCGTTTGTTTTGCTATGTTCGTAATTTGAGCATGTTATGCCTTTAAAAAATGTTTCATTGAATGTCAGAGGCTTAAACTCTCCCATTAGGAGACAGTGTGATCCATCGTATTTATCTAAATTAGAAGTCAACATAGCTTTATTGCAAGAATGACACCTTACAGAGTCTGATTCACTAAAACTAAAGGGGTTTTCTTTTCACTTGGTAATGGTAAAAGAATTGGAATTATAACTTCATGTCAAAAAGCACTAAATGCTAATCTTGTCTCTCAACAATCTGATGATGAAGGCTGATAGAAATTTACCAAAATAATAATTGGGAAGATTCCAATTTCTTTATTTAATGTCTATGCCCTCACTAATGGAGATGCTCCCGTTTGGTCTCGTATTTCCCAGTTACTTGTAAATTATCCTGCGGACAAATTTATATTTGTAGGCGATTGTAATCAGGTGGTTGATCCCTTTCTCGATCGCAAATCCATGGTTTCTTTTATTCCTAATAAAGCACATAAATGTTGCCTACAAACCATAAAACAATGAAAGCTAACAGATGCACGGAGACTTTGTAACCCTTCATTATGAGAATATACTTATTTTTTCCCAACTCATCAGACTCAAACCAGAATTGACAGCATTTTCATATCATATGTCTCCCAGTCTGTACGTGCAGTTGATACATGTCCCATTCTTATTTCAGAACATGCCCCTGTTTTTAATCAGATGAACATCTTATTTCAACCCTCACTCCCCAAAAGATGGCGTTTCAATAAACGTATTCCTTATAAAGAGATTGGAACATTCCTTTCATACATCCAAATCAAAGGAATGCTTGTCGGAACTTGGTAATGCTAAGATTCAATTTAATAAGAAATCCACGGATAACGCTTCGCTATACTTACTTAAAACCAGTGCAAAATCTTATGGTGGTAAAAATAAGTCAGGTATATTGTTAGCTATCTGCCTTAAGATTAGATATGATAAACTTCAAATTGAATCCATTATTGATGCACATCAAGTACCAAAGTATAAGGACTACTCTTAAAAAATCTTCTGATGCTTCGTCAATTTTAGACCTTTTAGAATCTGATGTGACACTGACAGAGTTGCAAAAAGCATTGAAGGTTCTTCAAAAGGACAAAGCCCCAGGTTCAGATGGATTAATAGTCGATTTTTATTCACATTTTGCACAATTACTCCTCCCGCAGCTACACACTCTCATAACCTTCTTCCTCACCTCACACAGATCATCTGGGTCCTTTTTAGAAGCTTCAATAAGTATCATCCCAAAGAGGGGAAAGTCTAGCTATATTGCAAACATTTTAGCCCCATCTCCTTAGTTAATGTTGACTATAAAATAAAATCCAAACTTTGGCCCTCTGACTTGAATCCTATCTTACCCAATTTTTTTGTAAGGAACAGTCAGGCTTTGTCAAAGGACGTCACATTACTGATAACACACATTTATTTTTTTATATTTTATCAAAAACCTCAAATTACACAGAATCTTTTGCAGCATTTGCCTTAGATGCTGAAAAGGCATTTAATTGAGTTGTTTGGCCTTTTATCTTTCACACACTCAAATGGTTTGGATTTGGGCCAAAAATGATATCCCTAATTTCTTTACTCTACACTGATCCTAAAGCTGCTATTTTTGCAAATGGCCTTACCTCTTCCTATTTCACTTTATATAGAGGAGTACGTCAAGGCCGCCCTCTTTCCCCTTTTCTTTTTAATTAGGCACTAGAACCATTTTGTCTAAAATGCGACAGAATCAATCAATTACTGGTTTCACATTTAACACTCATCAGATTAAACTAGTGGCCTATGCCAATGATGTCCTATTGTTCCTTTCCCGACCTCAATATACGCTGCCAGCATTTCTACAGGAGGTTCACTCCTATAAGATAGTATCCAGTTATAAATTGAACAAATGAAAAATTTGAAATTGTGCCTCTAACCAGATATACTTTTAGGGAGAAATGTTCAATCTCTAACTTCATGTGGTGCCGATTTCATATCAAATATCTTGGGTTATAGTTCACCCCATCTACTAAAACTTCAATCTCTTTAAATTTTGACAAGTGTTTTGATAAATTGACTACCCTCGCAATGAAATGGCATCTTCTTTATTTGTCCTGGTGGAGTCGTCTTGAAAACATCAAAATTATGTTAGTCCACATCATACTTTATACCATATCTATTATCCCACTACCTATACCACTGAAATCTTTCCATAAGATTAATTCTATCCTTTTATAATTTCTATAGAATACTAAAACATCTCAAATGTCATTGTCAAAATTGTCACACCCAAAATCGGAAGGGGGTGTAAACTTTCCTGATTTTCCTAGATACCATAAGGCGTTCTTAGTAGGACAATTATCTAAATGGGTCTCTGACCCCTCATTAGACTCCCCATTATCGGTTGAAAACTCATTCCTTTCACCTTTTTCATTCCAAGAATACTTATCTTTTACTCATAAACTGCAAAAGGTATCTACACCGGTCCTTAAATACTGTCCTTCACTCTACCACAAAAGATCTAGATGGTTTTCTTGCTTCTGCCATTTGGAATAATACACATATACTCAATAAAAATAAACCCACATTTTGGAAAACATGGGAGAAATAAAGGACTACTCTGGGTACATCAACTTTTTGAACAAGACACATTTCGTACATTCTCACAGGCATGCCTTCTTTTTCAACTCCCCTTTTCTTTTCAACATAAATTTTCTGCTCTATGAACTGCACTATTTGAAACATATGTTTACCTTCAATCTGCTTCCCCTTCCTCTTCCCCGACTGAGGCTATGTGGTATTACATCCTTCGTATAAACCCCACAGCATCTAGTATTTACTCTCACCTGACATCCACTTTGACTGACAGAGATAAAACAAAAGTAGAACTGTCCTGGGAAGCTGACTTGGACATAAAGTGGTCAATTTCCCTGTGGAATAGGATTTGGATAAAACTCAGGAAATCCTCCAGAGCCACAAACACTACACAAACTCTTTTCTTCACTTATAACAGGCTCTTACTGTCACCTATGACCTTGTATAAAATGCATTCCCGAGATTCCCGATACTGGTTGGTCGTGTTCCCTCAAACATGCTGACTTAAAACATTTCATTTTCACCAGTCCATTTGTACTCAAGTTTTGGAAACAAATTTGGGCTCAGATCAACACAATTTTTTACACCTCAACCCCTTTTTCACTCATTAATATTTTTAGGGGAAGTTTATCTACTGATTGGGACATAGGTCAATCTCTGATACTTATTATAGACTTACTGTTAGCAGTTGCATTCCAGCAGATCCCAAAGAATTGGAAAGATATGAATACATTATCTTTAGTAACATCGTGGTAAGCTGTCTGTCACAACCATAGATTAGATACCACATTTGTATATGCTCTATCTCTTCCTGTGAAAGATTTACATTTATGGTCTTGTGTTACACAGTTCTTGGATAATAGTGCAAAACGATCCATCCTTTGATCCTGTACCCTTTCAAAAAAAAGTTGTTCAGCCTCCTCGACTTCCTCTTTATTGATGACAGTGATGCTTAACATGTTACTTGTTTATTATTCACCCAATTGCATATTGATATTATATAAAGATTTTTGCTTGTATGAACCAGCTCTCTGTACTTTTTAAGTAGACAGAATACTTAAAATGAATGCTGTTCCCTTTATACTCTATCACGTATTATTGTACTAAGCATTGATGTTTGAATATTTCTTCAATAACTTATTTTTGTGCTGGAACAAACATAATTAGCAACTTAACTTGAATAAAACGTATTAGGAGCATGTAATATTCTGCGCCTCGGACATAAAGAACAGTAAGAACTGGCTCCTAGTTTATCATTTATTTCCCTTTTACTGGAGAGTGGTCTGAGAGTATGATCTCCATGACCATTGGTCATGCGACTGTTCAAGAACCTCACTAGTAAAGCCTGGGATGAGGAGGACAGAGAACAGGCACTGATTTTGTGCCAGGAGGCCAGGTCAGTCACATTTCCTGCCTGCAGCATTTTGATACTTTACAAATAATTTTAAAAAAAGGTTTTAAAACATGCCAGTCAGACAATGCTGCTTCAAAACTATATGTTGTTGCATTTGATTGTACCCTGTCTCTTGCCGAATTATTACAAGCATGAAGAGTTTGGGGGTGTGGGGTGGGGGGTGCTGTTTCTTGACTTTGAGAGTCCAGTACATATACAGTGTATTTTTTTTGTAAGATGACGGTTTCAACACATTTGATTATAGTGTATCAAATGGCAAAATTGCATTGAATGTCAATTGTTAGACCTGATTCTATTCACATACTCTGAAACATATATGCCCTCACGACGATGCCCCTACATGTGTCCTTAGGTGTTCCTATAGATAGAGTAACATTGTAGTATTTTGTTTTTGTGCCTCACACACCTAAACTGATGCTTTAAATGTGCTTTCATCAAAGAAAAAGAGAAACTGTGGAAAAACATAATTGCCTCGGATCACACAATTTTGTCAAGTTAAAACCGGAACTGATACAAGGTTTCCTGGCTTCATGTTGTTCAATTAGGTCACTACATTGTCATATCATTTTCTTTTTCATCTTAGATCAAAACTTAATGTTTAATTGTTTGAGGCCCTAAATCATGACACTGTTAAATACATCTGGGCTGTACACGTTTCACACAGAGTGGTGGTAGTTTTTGGGAAGGGTGATGTTTTATTGCTAAAAATCAAATGAAAACCAAAGCACACATGCTTGGTCAGTGCGTTGAGAACATTTGATCCACATCGGTAAAAGTCTTTGGTTATTTTCATCCATTCTTTAAAAATATATATATTTTTATTAAACAACAAAACAACATCTCAAACACAGTTTCGGCAGGCTAATTCACATTTGCATGATTATGAGCCCATTCTTTTCCGTTATACAATATATATTAATACAATAATGCCGCGATCTTTGTGGTGTTGCAGGATCTTCCAAAGAGAAAACAACTGGGGGATCACAAATATTATCAAGGTAGTATTTTTATCCATTTTTAAATGTGTTCATCCACCCGCTCCTCCCCCATCAAATTATCCATGCATTTCTTGAGCTGTGTAGCCATGTTCATAGCTGCCAAGTTTTCAGATTGCTTATGTGTGACATTTTGATGTTGTCAGAGTGCTTCTAAGCAATATCCTAATGCCAAATGAGTGACCCTTTCAGTGACAGTTTCTTGTAAGAAAGTTAAAGCAATGACCAGTGTTTGGGTGTAAAAACTGTAAGAGAATCCACAGGTAGAAATTAATTTACTATATTATAGCTATGCTATGCTCAAGGAACTTTCCTCTATATTTAGCACTATTCCCACACATCTGAATATTCTCCATTATAGCAAAGTTCACCCTGAACTCAGGCCCAGTACCTGCTGACTGGCAGGTGATCTGATTTAGAGATAAAGTTACACTACGTGTATTTTCAAATTATTCTTATTTAGTTAGGGGATCACAATATCCACACTCTCCTTATTCTTACCGACCAGGAAACTTTTGACACACTTTCCCCTCCTCCTTATTATATATAAAAACTACCTTGTTTACATTTTCAGGGAATGAGATAAAATATTTAAACGAGAAAGCTTTTTATTTGTCATGATATAATACAGTCAATCAAACGCCGACATTGGAACCCATTCTGATGCTCCTGAACTTAGTCTCTGCCTGCTGCATAGCAGAGAACCTTTTAGAGGTTAGATGATTCCTATGAGCATGAGATATTTTGGAGTATAGGAGTAGTAAACTGAAGCGAGACTGAGCCTGCTGAAAGTACAGGGTAGTATTTCCTTCAACAAGTTGTTTAACCCATAAGAATCCTATAGCTCTTCACAGTTTCCCAAAAAAACGTTTTACCTTTAATGGTAATTGTGGGTCCTGGTCCTTTTTGCAGGGTTGCCCCCAAACATTTTGCTTACCTCCTCCCCTTTTTGCCGAATTTGTTACTGTTGGCTTTAGGACTATGGGCAGTTTACCACTGCTGATCAGTGCTAAAGTGCATGTGCTGTCTGCTTAAAACATGGTAACATTGGCCTATCCATAATTGGTAAAAAGTCCCTAGTAAAGTGCACTATGTGTACACAGGGACTGTAAATTAAATGCTACTAGTGGGCCTGCAGCACTGATTGTGCCACCCACTTCAGCAGCACTTCAAACATCACTTAAGCCTGCCATTGCAGAGCCTCTGTGTGCAGT
Organism: Lissotriton vulgaris; assembly: GCF_964263255.1. Lineage (NCBI taxonomy): Eukaryota > Metazoa > Chordata > Amphibia > Caudata > Salamandridae > Lissotriton > Lissotriton vulgaris. The sequence goes on from NC_141689.1 coordinate 661,866,239, forward strand.
CAGTTCTAAACTGCCCTGTCAACCTGACAACGTAGCCAACTTAATTTTCTAATTTGGTGTCTCTGGACTCACAATATATAATCACAATTTATGGTGAAGTCAGATTTTAAATTGTAAGTCTGGGGATGGTGACAGCTGGGCTTGGTGCATTCCCTCGAGACAGTTACACACAAAGGGAGCAGAGCTAGATTGGATGGAGGAGCTGACACTTGTACCTGAATAGGGTTGTGCCTGTCCACACACAACAAACTGCATACCCCCTGTAGTGAATCTGGAGCCAGAGCAGGAAGGATAGGGACCTTGTGGACTTCAATGGCCACTCTTTGAATTCTCTCCCAGTTCAAAGGCATAACTGGGTATAAGTACAGGACCCCTGACACCACCAACTCAGTAAATTCTGCCAGGTAGAAGGACTGCTGTGCTGCTGAAGGGACTGTCACTCTGCTGGACTCTGCTTGACTTGTTAGCTTCTCCTCTGCTATGTCTGCCCTGTTACCTGATGCCTTTTGTCTGGTGGTGAGAAGGACTGGATCTGTCTCTCTACATCCAAGTGACTCCAAGAGCTTGCTAGCTTGCCTCCTGTTCTGAAGTCACAGGGACAGCAAAGACTTCATTCAACTGTGCTTTAGCTGCTGTACTCTGGTTATGCAGCTGTTTCCTACAAAAATCAATGCATTGCCTGCTTTGCACCAGTCGAAACTGGCACTTTTGCCTTCGAGATTGATGCAGTGCCACTTCGGAAACTACACAGCATCGACAGTGGGGCTTGATGATACCACAGTGCCTTCATTTTAAAGGAGTTTGATGATGAAGTGGGACCCGATAGTGGCCCTACATGTCTTCTGTATCCGACTTGCCTTCATCGCGGTCGGCTTGACATTTCAGATTTGACCTCAAGTGCCCCCTTAACTTTTGAGCACCAGATATCATAGCCTTGGTTCTACTTATTTGATTTTTGTTGTTTTGGTCTTGTTATCTTCATTAAATTAGGTTCTATTTTCTAACTTGATGTGGCATATTTTTGTGTGCTGTGTTTTCACAGTTTTACTGTTTTAAATGTTGCACAAGTACTTACACATTGCCTCTTAAGTTAAGCATGTCTGCTCTGTGATAAACTACCAGAGGATGAGCACAGGTTAAACCAGGGTGAGTAGCTGACTTACCCTGACTAAATTGGTGTTACCCACTAGGACAGGGTGCATACCTCTGCCAACTAGGGACCCCATTTCTACAATAATCCACTTATTACACCACAAGTATGATTTTAAAAATGTATCCGTCCCTGTCATTGCAATGAATATTCATAATAGAACGAAAAAGATCTAAAGAAGTTTTAAGAATAGGGCAAGAAACAAAGGAAAATTTCCAAGTAAATGTTCAGCAAAAGAAAATGGTGTGATAAAGGAAAGTTTGAGTTCCACCCATAAAGGAGGAGGGTGAGTAAGATTGTCCATAACTAAAAACCTAGATTTATTAAGAAAGAAAAAAGTGTGATGAGATAAAAATATTTGGAAAATTGACTCCTCCTAGCTCTTTAACTAGTTGAAGTTTAGCAAAAGACATATGAGGAGTTTTATTTTTCCATAAGAATTTATGCAAGATGAAGTATATAGATTTGAAATATTGATATGGAATCCATACAGGTAAATTAGGTAAATGAAAGAGGATAATAGGTACTAATATCACCTTGATGGAGGTTAGTCTGTCCCCCATCACAAGAATAAAATGGTCCATTAAGATATGAGAAATATAATTTTTGTGATTTTCGGTTCTAATGAATATATACTGTGTCTTTAATATTGTTAGTAAACCATATTTCCTAGTATGTAATTATCTGAACGGTCAAGACAAAATTAGAACATGAAAGGTCTTGTTTAAATCAGATTTTTGTTAGAGAGAGAATTTTGCGTTTGTCAATGTTGAGTTTACATCCAGAAATGATAGCAAACGTGTTTACTTCACCTAAGAAAGCCAGAAAAGAGGAAGCTGGTTTACTTGTTTCCTATCATACGTAAAGCCCATAATTACTAAATGTTGATGTATTTTGAGCAAGAAAGGTTCTAAAGCCAAAATAAATAGGAAAGACAAAAGATGACATCCCTGCCATACTTCTCTATGCAGTGGAAAAGATTCTGCTAGAAGGCCCATTTACAAGAATGGTAGTTGACAGAGATGTAAATAGAATAGAAACGAGAGAAAGAAAACATGGACCACAACAAACCATTTAAGCATTTGGAAAATAAAAGACCAACTCATATAGTCAAAGGCTTTCTCAGCATCCAGAGAAACCCCTGCTAAGGAATGGGCATATCTTTGGACCTGCTTATATTAGTGAGAAAAACTTGGGTACTATCTGCTAAGTTTCTGCCTTTAACAAACCCTGATTTTTTCTTGAACTAACAGTTGTGGGAAGAGTAAATCAAGGGGCAGAGGAATGTGCTTTGCGAACGTTTTATAATTTTAATTTAACTAAGGAAAAAGGCTTAGAACTCTTGAAAAGTTTGAGATCTTTACCTTCCTGTGGGTAAGGGAAATCAAAGCTTTTTGAAATGCCCCATTTTCTGACATATTGGTGATAAAAAAAGGAAGATAGTAGGATTTTGGAAAAGTGAAGATAAAATGAAATTGTGAATGAGTCCAGTTTAGAAGCTTTCCCTTTCCTGATTAAATTAATTGAGTTAAGAATTTCTTGAGTAGGGATCGCCATCTCAAAAGGGGCACAATCAATAGAAGAGGCATGTTCCTTACAGATAGAAGTGAAATCTTGGGAAAGTGAGTCAGAAAAAAGAAGCAATTCCAGAGTACACAAGTGGAGTAATACGATTTAAAGTCCTCTAGAATATCAGCATCAGTAAGGAGAGGAGTATTATGCTTGTCAAGAAGGAAATCCACTCTAAATGTCCCTTTCAAACCTTTAGAAAGTTGGCTAAGAGTTTGCCTGCTTTCCTTTGTCCACCTTAGTATTTGGCATTAGATTTAAGTAAATAAGTAGTAGCATCATCTATAGAAAGTTTATTCAAATCAAATTTAGCTTTAAGTAATGATCAAGGTGTGGTTTAGATTTAGAGGTGTAATAAAGGTGTTCTAAATGTCTGCTATGCTGTACGAGTTCAGTTGACTTTTGAATATTAAGGGGCCCATTAGGATCGCGGACGGACTTGCGTCCATCCACGACCCCAGAGTAGGAGGGAACCTCCGCATGGCCTGCAGAGTTCCCTCCTGTGCAATTGGGATGTGATCGCCACCCTGGCGGTCACATCCGCTATTTTTACCATTGCGGCGGGTGCGGCTTCAAGCTGCACCCGCCGCAATGGTAAAAATGCATACATTGCATTTGTATGTAGAAAGCGGCACGCACCGTGTGGTGCCTGCTGATTTCTGCATACAAATGCAGGGGGGTACCATAGTTACCCCCCATGTGCACCCCCCACACCCCCTTCACCCAGGGGCCCCGCAACGGGCCCCTGCAGTGAAGTTCCACATGCTTTTCCACGGCGGAAAACCCATGGCGGAAAAGCATGTTTTGAAACCCATCCTAATATTGCTGGCGGTGTCTGAGAGACACCGCCACCATATTAGGGCTTTTCCGCCATGGTTGTAAGCCAACCGCGGCAGAAAAGCAGTGGACTGAAACCAGGACCCACCAGCCATCCTAATGTGGCAGTGGGTCTTTGGTGGGTCCGCAGCGGATTTTACGCATCCTGCAGGCCGGCGGTGGCTTCCGCCGGCCCAGAGGATGAGGAAAATCCGCTATCCTAATAAGCCCCTTAGTTTCCATTTTTTAGAAACATATAAAATATTGAAGTCTTTAGTCGTAGCTTTAAATGAATCCCCACGAAGTTGTGGAGATATATTAGAAGTATTGTTAAGAAGGAGAACTCCTGAGTAAATTATTAGAAACTTTGAGAACAAGATGTGTGTAAAAGAAAAGAATTTTTGAACCACCATCTTTTAATACTTTTAATACCTAATACCTTTAGTAACAGAAATAAGATATAAATCTGTAATTACTTGTGCTAGGCCAGAAATTAACAAAGAGCTAATTTCTGAGTTTAAAAGATGTGACAATAAGGTTTTAGAGACAAAGAGGTAATCAATCCTAGACTAGGAAAACTGAACTGGGGAAAAAACATGGATTCTCTCAAAGTTGGGTTACAGAGTATCCAATGCATCAACCAGAGTTCTGTTAATGTTAATGTTAATGTTAATGTTAATTATCATTTATTGAGCGCTCGTACGCCCAGAGGCTTCATGGCGCTGTAGGAAGGAACAGGGTGCATCAGTCAATTAGTAGAAAAAAGCAGCTCAGTGATGTGCCTGGGAAAAAAGCCAGGTCTTCAGGAGATGTCTGAAACTGAGGAGATTATCACTTAGTTTTAGGTGAAGGGGGAGAGAGTTCCAGAAGGCAGCTGCAAGGTGGTCAAAGCAGCTGCCTCCGAGACGCTTCCTCTTGTACGGAGGAACAATCAGGAGAGATTTATGGGTGGACCGGAGGTCGCGGGAAGGGCTGTATCTTTGGAATAAGTCTCTGATGAATTGGGGACCAATGTCATGTAGAGACTTGAATAGAATGCAGCCCGCTTTGAAGGCCACGCGTTGTTCCACCGGCAACCAGTGTAGCTGTTTCAGGCCAAGTCTGACTGATTGCCTTCTAGGGATGTTCAAAAGAAGTCTGGCTGCTTGGTTCTGAACCAGCTGGAGGCGTCTGAGCTCTCCCTTTTGGAGAACAAGATAAAGACTATTAGAGAAGTCCAATCTGGACAGGACCAAGGAGATGACAATCTGAATAAGGGCGGCAGAAGAGAAGAAACAGGCAATTTTTTTGATTTTTTTCAACTGAAAAAAACTGGAAGACACGACTGCTCCCACCTGTTTTTTTAAGGAAAGGTCTTCACTGATATAAATGCCCAGACTTTTGACCGAGGGTGACTTAGATGGGGGGGCACCCATGCAGGAGGGCCAGAAGCTGGGATTCCAACTATGTATACTCTGTCCAGGCAAGACCAGTTCGGTCTTGCCTGGGTTAAGTTTCAGGTGATTACAGCTCATCCAACTCAGAATGTGGGACATGGTGTTTTGAAATTCTACCACTGAGTCCTTGGTGTTAAGAGGAAAGATGAGCTGCAAATCATCTGCATAGTTGAAGATGGTTACCTTTGCGTTTCTAAGGGAGAACAAAAGGGGGCGCAGGTACAAATTAAAAAGCAGGGGAGATAACGAAGAGCCTTGAGGTACTCCGCACATAGTGGATATGGTAGGAGATGTAAAAGTGCCCAGTCTAACCGATTGAGTTCGGCCAGAGATGAACGAGCGGATCCAGCTCAGTGCAGGGCCCCTGAGGCCTGCCTGCTCGACACGGTCGACCAAGATGGTGTAGTCGACCGTGTCGAACGCAGCAGAGAGGTCCAACAGCACCAGAGCTTGGTGGATCCCCTCGTCCGCATTCCGCCTCAAGGTATTCTGCACTGAAAGAATGACTGCTTCAGTCGAATGGCAAGGGCGGAAGCCGGCTTGGTTAGGTGCAAGGTACTCTGCTTTTTCCAGAAATGTAGAAATACTGTCACAAACATGGGACTCCAGAAGTTTGGCACAGTATGGCAGCAAAGAAATAGGCCTGTAGTTAAGTGGATCTAGCGGGTTGGCTCCTGTCTTTTTTATAAGGGGAATAAGGAGGGCTTTTTTAAAGTTGTTTGGGACTTTCCCTTGTGTGAGTGATCCATTTAACAAGGGAAGTAGGCCCTCGGGGATATAGGTGCCCACTTCTTTCAGGATGTGAGGGGGGCAAATGTCATCGGGGGAGCCGGATTTGACCTTAGTGAGGAGTTTGGATAGGATGGCATTGTCAATAGGGGGGTATGAGTCCAGGGTGGCAGGATTGTGAAAGATGTCTGAAAACAGAAGAGGAGGCTGAGTGGTAGAGATGCTTTGTTTGATGGTGCAGATTTTATCAAAAAAGAAGGAGTTAAGTGAGTTGCAGAGTTCCTGGGTGGGGATTGTCGGGAGGTTCTGTCACTGGTGCTGAGGTTTTCCACTATATTAAACAGTTCTCTGGATTTATTGCGGGCTTTGAGAATTTTTTCAGAGAAGTATTCGGTTTTATGTTTCAGGATAAGCTTATGGTAGTCCCTGCGAGCCTTGCAATAGTTATCCCTGTCTTGTTCTGAATAGGCTGTTCGCCACTTTCGCTCCAGTTGACGGACTTTGAGCTTGAGGGTTTTCAAAAAAGGTGTGAACCACCTATGAGCGTCGTTGGGGCGAGAGCGGGGAAAGTTGGTGCAGGGAGCATAAACATCAGCTGCCTGAAGTAGCCACCCTGAGAAAGCTACTTCCATTTCATCAATGCCCTGGTCAAATGAGGGAGGGGAGGAGGTTAAGGATCCAATAAAAGTGGGGATATCAACATTCTTCCACAGTCTAGTTTTTCCTCCTGGCTGGGGTAGGGACCTTCTACTACTTTCAATGGTCAAGGTGAAGTTGATCAAATAATGATCCGACCAAATGCAGGGCGTGATGGACTTAATAGCAAGGAGGATGTTTTGAGACCAAATTTGATCTAGGCTATGCCCTTTATCATGGGTAGGAAGATGAATATGTTGAGTAAGGTTCATGTCCAAAAGGGTTTCTTTTAGCGTGGCTGCCTGAGGGTCAGACTCAGTAGAGTCCAGCCAGAGGTTGAAATCTCCTAATAGCACGATTTTATCGTGGGCGATTGTCAAGGGAGCAAGTTGTTCTGCAAAGGATGCGGTGAATGTGGGCATAGTTTGAGGGGGGCGGTATAAAAGGATCAGAAGTAATGATCCTGAGTTAGTGTCCAATTTAAAAATCAAATTGTCTGATCCTATTAAGTCTAAAGATGGTAAAGAAGAGACTTTATGGGAGCTGCGAATGATCGCAGCGACCCCTCCACCTCTTTTGCCGACTGGTCTGTCGGCATGCAGAATATAATAGTTCGAGGGAACAGCGGCTAAAATATCAGGCAGGGATCCTTCATTAAGCCAGGTCTCTGAGAGGAATAGAAAGTCTGGTTGGTCGGCCTGGAGCAGGAGAAAGATATCCAGGTGGTGTTTAACCATGGACCTGGTGTTTAGGTATAGACATTTGAGAGTGGTCTCTGAGTTACGAGGGGTTGCAGAAGGTAAGGAGGGCTTGAATTTGGGAGCTTTGTCAAGAGTGTATTCGGGCTTCAGAATACCATACTTGTTCATCTAAATTGTTTATGGACATTAGAGGGGACAAAAGTGACCACTGAATTCCAATCAAGGAAAGGATCCACGACTAAGGGTCTGATTTAGATCTTAGCGAATATGGTCCTTCCATCACATATCCGATGACCACACCGCCTGCCCACATGGTGGTCTGCCCACTTGATTTAGATGTTGGGGTCTATGGATGCCATCTCTGAAAGAATTTCACTCCCACGTCAACAACATAATCGTGTGTTAACATTTGCTTTAGCCTTATGTATTTTTACATTGCTCTTTTTTTCTTATGTGTAATGCACTAGTGTTCATTTTATTTTTGTTGTGGGTGTTGTCCTTGTTGTGCCTGTATGTATACATTTAATAGTGTGTGTATGTTGTTTTTGCGCTATTCTATATGCAAAAAGGTTCATAACACATTACCTACATATTTGTTTGAAGCAAACATAAAATATATGTGTAAAGCATATTAATACGCAGTACTTACCAGCCTTTACTCCGCCAAAGAGTCACTCCATCAGGCATTCGCCACTAGGACAACGCCAGCACAACAGGGAAATCTAAATAGACTCAGCTCAAAACGAGCCAACCAGACAGGGAAGGAATACTGTTAGTCAGCAGAGAAGTTTGCCACTTCGAAGGGGATGGGCCTCCTACCTGACATGACACAGTCTGTTGATGCAGACATGCGTTCAGCAGGCACACATGTTGTTATGTTATGTTATGTTATGTTATGTTATGTTATGTTATGTTATGTTATGTTATGTTATGTTATGTTATATGGAATTTACAAGGCACAGCTTTCACTCCAAGGAGCATCATGGAGATATGCAGGACACTGCATAAGGTTCCGAGATAACTCAGATAAGTGAGAGGCATAAGGTGTCAGGAGCACCAAAAATCCAGGGCTTTACTGAAGTTAGCCTTTGTCGAAGGAAATTAAGAAGGCTAGAAAAGAAGATTCCAGGCTTTGATCCCTAGGACAGCAACTGATTTGCCACTCATAGTTATACACATGAAGCTAGGGGGCTTAAGGAGATTTGATGATAAAGATTTGAAGGGGCACTGTGTCATGTAGAGGGTGAACCTGGACCTTAGGCATTTGGGTCCTGAAGATCTGAAAGCTCTGTATGTAATTACCAGGATCTTAAAAAAGACTTGTTGGTGGATAGGCAGCCAATGTAATGATTTCATAGCAGCCTCAGCTCATAAATACATCCGAATATATCCGGCGGGACTCCACCAGCTTGACAGAGTATTTCTAACCACCGCCACTGAGGAACAACGGGAGTCCCATCAAGATCACTGTACCCAGCCAATTTCAGACAAGTTTATTGATATCAGGTTGAACTAAAATAGTTTCTTGTCGCAAAGCCACCTCTTTATTTAGTTTAGCTAATTTAGATAAAAACCTCTGCCTCAACATTCCAAAAGACTACTCTTAAAGACATTAACAATTATTGACAATAATGGTGATAAAACTATCGAACCCAAAAAAATACTCAACGGATTGTAGAAGTTTAAAATAATAGAAGAAAAACCGTCCCATAAAACCATAAAATAAAGTGAATTTAAGTAAAAAACAACAGCTCTATACAGAAATAAAGAACATCATAACAAAAGAAAAAAGATGGAAACAAAAGGACAAACAAAATGTACATATTAACAGACAGATTTTTAGGGGTGATGGATCCATAGAAAGAAGATGGCATGATCGGGTTCACAGCATAACATAACATGTGCATTTGTAAAGCGCACGTACACCCATAGGTCTCTTGGCGCTGCATAACGGATGTTTATTGTTACCCAACTCAATTGTACTCATTTTATCGACCTCAGATGGTTGAAAGGCTGAGTGGAACCACTGGGATTAGAACCTGTGCCCATGAGGTCGAACACAGGCCCTTGCAGTGGACGCTAGAGTCCACTGAGCCACCAGACCTGGTCTTAGCAGGTTGGAGGGGGGAAGAAGGCACATGAGAAGGCAATAGGGGGTAACAGCACAACACAGAAATGATCTAAGGAAAAATAAAGAATACAATAAAATGACAAAACATGTCATATAATAACCACAACACATGTGATACACAGGCAAAACTAGCATTAATTATACAGTAAGACATAGTCACAAATAAATAAGATATACAGAAAAACTCATGAAGAAGGTTCTGACATATTCATATGAACTTCTCAACAGGAATGTAAAAACGTCTGTAATAAGGCAGGATCATTGTAAGTTGTAGTCTTATTTTTGTATGTCACTTTACACAATAAGGGATGGAAGAGACCAAATAGGACATCCATTGAGCATAAATTGGGTGCCATTGATAGTAACATTTTCAGACTATCTGCAGTAGATTTAGCAACATCTTGAGGAAAGTAGAGATTATTATTGCCAGACAAGAAAGCACAACTTTACTTTCAGCAGCTTGAATCACTTTGTGTAGACCAGTATATTTCAAGAAGAGAATAATAATGACTCTGGGTCATAGGGAAGGAGAATTGTGTGAGGAATGACCAAGATGATGTGCTTTCTAAATATTGAGTTGGGTATCCGCTTGCAAGTCAAGAATCTTGGGAAGAAGATTCTGAAAGAAAGTAATAGGTTCTGTGCTCTCCAGGCCCTCTGCCTGACCGTAAATACATAGATAGTTCCTGTGATTGTGATTTCAAGCTCTTCAGCATGTTTTTTAAAGTGTGCTATCTTCATATGTAGATGGTGAACATAGTGAGAAATGTCTTGCACATCACTCTCTCTGTCTTCCCTATCAGTGACTCTATGATAAATTAAAGACCACCTACATCAAATTTCTGAAGTTTTTGGTTTGTTTCTTCCATATACTTTTTGAGCACTCTAATTGCATCCTGAATAAGTTCCATAGAAATAGACGCAGACAACTTGCTTGGAGATAGCAGATCTTTTTTAACCCACTTATGCTTAGCATTAGAGGGAGATGCACAACTTTTCCCTGTATATTTGGGAGATGGAATAGGAATGGAGGAAAGGATCACATCTTTAGAGTTCTACAGGGTGTGACAGCTGTCATCCATGCTGGTGCTGCAATGTGTAGAGAAAAGGGCAAAAGTACTGCAGGCTGTATAAAATGTCTGGATAATGAGGCAGGTTTGAAGGTAGAAGTTTGTTTCAAAGTTTTAGTACGACCCATATGCTGACAAGGAAGACAAAAATAATATGGTCCTTGAGTGAAGTAAAATATCAGAAACAGAGTGCAGGGTTAAATGAAAGTCATAAGCAATTCTAAAGACAACACTAGCATAAAAAGAAGAGATATGCTGTATGCATAAACACAAACAAGATTTTCTGCTGCTCAGAAATGGACATCACAGTGCTCCATACTCCATTGAAACATCCACAAAAAAAACATTTCTGTAGCTCAAAATATTTAAATTAGCTCATCATAATACAATTGTGCGCTTGTTTAAAGCAGTTTGAGTGACTCCATTGTATAGCAATACAAGGTGCCAAAAATAGATGTGGAGTGAGCAGTGTGTGTCACATGTTCTGTCGGGTAAGTGCGCTGAAGGTCATGCTGTTTTTACAGGCAATTGGACTGTCTCTCTCCACAAGCAAAGCGTAGCTCTGTTACACATCGGCCATCCTTGATGGCGCGTGGTCACGCCCCTCAGTAAAGATTATTTTTAAATCCAATTTATTGTTTTCATTTTAAGTACAATGGCCTCACTTCAGTCATGTATGTGGGAAGGAGAGACGGGTGAGCACAGGAAGCTCAAGCTAGAGGACTGCTTCTGGGTCAGCTTGAGGTCCTATTGGAACTTCGAACTAAGATTTCATGGGAGGCAATGTGACGTTGTGTCTACAACTCCAAACCATGTAACACTGGAACATGGGGAACCAGGTTCGAATCCCAGCCTCAGTGTATCATCCTCCGAATCCCAAGCAAATCTCCTTGTGATAAAAAAATAAACATCTAATATAGTGTGTCTGTTGGGAAGAACTCGTATGTCCTTGGGTAAGGTTAGCGCTATGTAAAACTGCCAAAAATAAAGTATGTATAATTCCTATCACCCATGTTCTAATCTCACTCTCCAAGAATTAAGGGTAAAGCACTAACAGTTTATGTCTGAAAGAAATACTGATATGGTAGCTGAAGTGCACAGTGTGAAACTGGAAAATCTGGAATCGGTTCTGGCCTCTTTACTTGGCCAAAGTGTGTGATCCTAGGCAATCAATGTATTTAACTGATACTCCTTTTCGTTCATTATCACTTATGTGGGAATCTTAAAACCTATGTTTGCTTGAATTAATAAACACAAATGTTGCTCCTTGTATAATAAGAATGTAGCCCACCTTATCATATTCTAACATAAATGTTGCATAATTGAAATGCTGAATATTTCTTTAGTTTTAAAAAATGTGCTGGTTTGGTACAAACAAATAATCATTTTTGAGGGGGTTGCATTTTGTGCCCTTTCATGTCACGGCCACACAAGTGAGGCACAGTTTTTCTCGGGAGACTTGAGGAAAGGCTGGATGGTAAGGACATGTGGAGATGCCTCCAGATTCCAGGACTTTGCCTAAAAAAAATGCAAGGAAAATATGATTTTTAGGCAAAGGTTGAGCCTTGCATAGGATTCTGGGTAAAGAATCCTGGTGAGAACCATGCTAGTCACCTCAGGGTGAACTCCCCTTGGTGTCTAGTTTAAAACAATTTGCTGGTTTGGTAGGTTTCCTTAGGTGTGATGTGTCTACATTGCCTTTGGCGCCCCTTTCAAGTTGTGGCCACTTTGTCTACCCACACAAGTGAGGTACAGTTTTTCTCAGGAGACTTGGGGGAACACTGGGTAGTAGGAAATTTGCGGCAGCCTCCAGATTCCAGGGCTTTTCCTCAGAGAAATGCAAAGAAAATGTGCTTTAGGCAAAGTTTGATCTCTGCATGGCATTCTGGGTATAAAAACATAGTTAGAGCCACGCAAGTCACCCTGCCCTGGACTCCCCTGGGTGTCTAGTTTTCAAAAATATGCTGGTTTGGTGGGTGTCTCTAGGTGCTGGGTGAGCTGGGGCCCAAAATTCACAGCTACCCACTTGGAAAACAGCATGTCCTTTTCAGTGGAAAAATGTGATGTGTCTGTGTTGCATTAGGCACCCTTTAGTGTTGCGCCCACTTGGCCTACCCACACAAATGAGGCACGTTTTTTTCTCTGGTGACGCAAAGGAATGCTGTGTGGGAGGGAATGTGTGGCTGCCTGCATATTCTAGCACTTTTCCTCACAGAAATGCAAGTAAAATGTGTTTTTTTAGGCAAAGTTTGAGATTTGCATGGCATTCTGGGTGAAAAATCTGTTTAGAGCAATGCAAGCCACTCCACTATGGACTCCTCAGTGTCTCTAGCTTTCAAATATGTGCTATTTTTGTAGGTATCCCTAGGTGCCGGCTCAGCTGGGCCTCAAAATCCAAAGCTACCCACATTGCAAAGAGCATCTTGTTTCAGTGGAAAAATGTGATGTGTCCACATTGCATTTGGAACCATTTAGTGTTGCGGTCATGTGGTCTACCCACACAAATGAAACACTGTTTGTCTCAAGGAGACTTTAGGGAACAGTGGGCCGTACAAAATTTAGTTTAGTTTAGTTTAGTTTAGTTTATGCATTTATAGCGCGCGTAATTCACCGGCAGACGGTCTCAGAGCGTTTGGGTCTGCCGGCAGATTCCAGGACTTTTCCAGAGAGAAATGCAAGGAAAATGTGTTTTTTAGAGTAAGTTGGAGCTTTGGACGGGATTCTGGGTGAAAAAAACTGGAGCGACCCACACAAGTCACCTCACCCTGAACTCCCTTGGGCACCTAGTTTTAAAAAATGTGATGGTTTGGTAGATTTACCTAGGTGGCGGCTGAGCTAGGGCCCAAAATCCACAGCTACCCACATTGCAAAAAACATCTTGTTTTTTAGTGGAAAATGACCGCACCCTTTCTGGAGACTTGAGGGAACAGAGTGTGGTAGAAAAGGTGTGCCTGCCTGCAGTTTCCTGGACTTTTCCTCACAAAATGTCAAGGAAAGTTTGATATGTCTACGTTGTGTTTGGTGTTCTTTCGCGTTGCGGCCACTTGACCTACCCACACAAGCGAGGCACAGTTTTTCGAAAGAGACTTGGACAAACGCTGGGTGGTAAGAAATGTGTGGCTGCCTGCAGATTCCAGAACATTTCCTCACAGCAATGCAAGGAAAATTTGTTTTTTTTAGGCAAAGTTCGAGCTTTCACTGGATTCGGGCTAGAAGAACCTGGCGAGAGCCCCGCAAGTCACCTCTCCCTGGCCTCCCCATGTATCTATTTTTTTAAGATGTGCTGGTTCGACTGGTTTTCTGAGGTGCCGGCTGAGCTGGGGCCCAAACTCCACAGCCTACCACCTTGTAGAAATAAAAACATGCCTTCTGCTGGATGAAATATGATGTTTCCTAGATCATGTTTTGGGGTGCTTTGTGTTACAGAAACAATGCCCAGCCACCACACAAGTGGGGTACCATTTGTATTGGGAGACATTTGGGAATACAGAATAGTAGAACATTTGTTATTACAAATTGAATATCTCTATATTTGTGCCTTTCAAATGTAAGCAAGTGTAAAAGAGACAGTTTACAAAACTGGCTCTTGATGATAGAGCATGGCACATTTTCACTAGCCTGTGCTCGGGATCGTCCTTCAGCTGAAGTGTTGCAAATAGTTGCATTGCGTGTCCCAGATCATTGCACACCGTCCGCTGTGAGGTCCCGTTATAGGAAGAACAATGCTTAATAAAATTGTTGTGGAGGAAGAACTTGCATGTTCATTGTAATGCCTGGTGTATGTATAGCTCCTTCTCATTTTCTTTTCTGTATTTAAAAATTTTTTTGAGCTTTTGTGACACTTGTGTTGAAATAAAGCTTAAGCAATAACATTTTAAAAGTGCCCTCCAAACACATGCCAGTATCGGTACCTGTAAATTCAAAAAATATACAAACAAACACTGCTTCTATACTCAGTATCTAGTGAACATTTTAGAAATGCAGAATTTTCCTTCATACACTTTTTCCATTCTTTATAATTTATCATATGAATCGATGTATATTTGGTACACAATGAAAACCCCTTGTATGGTGCAGCTTGGTTGTTGTATTTGGATATCTTTAGGTTCTTGGAGAACCTACTAGCCCGATATATACCTACAACCAGAATGGTCCAGTGGATGGAAGAGATATTGCTTTTAAAATCCTGCTATAGTAAGAAGAAGGTACAGATGAAAATGTAGAAACAAATGGCTCAATTTCAATATTTTTTTATTTCCACTGTCACTTTTTATAGGCAAGAGTTGAAGGATCTACACAAATGACCCATGGATGAGTTTAAAATATTGTCTAATTTTCAGCAATTTATAACTTTCCAGGATTCACCATGAGTGTCATACCTGTTTGCACGACAAACTGGAAGGCGGTCGAAAGAACACAAACTGGAAAAATGGGCTAACTCCCAGTAAAATTACAAAAACATTTTTAAAAATTATGTTTTCTGAATCAAATTTGCCTGTTGCTGAAAGCTTGAAAGATGGCTATTTTACCATTGCAAACCTTTCATTGATGCCATTTGCAGGGGGAAAACACAGACTCTTTCTTCTGCAGTATCTTTTTTCAATTTTCCCCAAATGAAAACCAAGGGGCATATTATCAAGAAACGGCGTTAAAATTATCGCTGATTTAGCGGCAGAAAACTGCTGCTAGAGCGGCGATATTGGGCTTGATAAAAAGCCCTTGATAAATCCAATAGAAGCCCATGTTCTGGTGTCAACATAGGCTTCCTTTGAAATTCTCTGTGAGATATTATCAAGCCCATTATTGCTGCTTTAGCAGTGATAATTTTAACGCTGTACTTGATATTATACCCTTTAATTAATAAATATTTTGGCTAATTTCTCTTTAACTCCAGGGGAATCTAGAAAGCCTGGATACCTTTAGAATCTCCAGGATGTTGAAACAAATGAGGCAAATTGGGCATGGATATCTTATGTGGAAAAAAGTTATGGAACCCTAAGCACAAACTACCCAAAATAGCCAGAAAAAAAGCTCAGCACTTGAGGGGGGAGAGTGGGAGGTCCAGCAGCTAAGGGGTTAAGTATTTTTACAGACTTCAACCCCATGTTGATGTCTGTGATAATTTTTATCAACGGCTCAGCACTAAGGAAGGGGAGGACCAGCAGCTAAGGGGTTAAGTATTATTCAAAAGTTAAACCTTATGTTGGTGTCAGTGATCATTTGTATCAGGGCCCTGCCTTTATGTTTTCTTTTTCTAAACACGTTTGCACCTACTTACCATGGTGGCCTATGATTTGCACTTTGTGTTTTAATAAGACGTTAGTTTCTGGATGATGGCATAGTCCTTCTAAATCATAAGAAATCCGAAAACATTGTTATTCTACCCTCTGACCACCATGCTTACCTTTTAGTATTGTTTGGTCTCCGTATTAAGAGCTTATGGGGCATTTTGATCCAGATGGGGATGGACACATTATCAAGTTCAAATATAAGCATTACATATACTCAAGATTCGGTTATTACTTTACTGTACTTGTGCAGGTAACTATGAACAGCCAGCATCTTGGGACTGTAGCATAAAGGTTGGCGAACACATACTGGATATCAGAATATCAGTGGTCTCTTGACATTGTTAGTTAAATATGCTTGCTTAAACTGTTTCTTTATTCACCTTTACACCTAAGGCACAAAAACAGAACATTTTCTGCTTCATTTTTTAGAAAATGTCACCCCCTTCGTGCCCAAGAGGACCTGTTATATCACAATCGTATTGTTTAAGTGACCCCGCCCCTTTGGGTATTGATTGTTTAGGAAATACATTTTACTCCTTTATTTTTTGCACACTTTAAGAGTTTAATTATAATCTATGCACCATAGATCGCTGATAGACCTATATTCACCACAACGGAAGACATCACTTTTTGCATGCTTACACGACTGATTCGGCCTGCTATCACGCCCTAATATCTGTATTCACTGTCTTTTCTTTTCTACTTCATCTCCAGGCTAGTTGGTATCTTCTGGGGCTTTTATTCTTCATTTTTTAATGACTGATCTGTGGTCTTTCTATATTAACTGCCCACAGACACGAAGCAACAAATGTATCTTCTTTTTATCTGTTATCCTAATTTTTTGGGAGGCACGCCCTATATATATCTTTTGTTCTCATCCACAGGAATTTCTATCTGGTTTTGGTGCCTTTTCCTGATGAAGGCACGGTTGTGTCGAAGCACGCAACGAATCCCAAATTATTAATCAGACTGAATTCATTGTCCAACAGAATATGGCTCCTTGCCATTTATGACGACATCACATGTCATGGAGATCTAATAGACTGAATATCATTGAAAATGAGAGACATTTTTTCTAACTAGTTTATCTCTCATATTATTTATGTATTTATATTTTGCTTGGCTTGACTGCACAGTGTGATGTTAGAGTGAATGTGGATAAGGCTGTTGTTTGCCTGTGGACTGTCTTATTGTTCGTATTATTTATATATTTTGTCTTGACTTAATAAAAGCTATTTTTGTATTTGTTTATCTATCCTTGTTCCTTTGTTCCTCCATATGCAAATTCTAAATTATTTTTACGTGTTAAACCATGTTTGAGTTGCCCTAGATATTTTCATTCTTTTAAGCACAACAGTGACACATCCGCACAGCTGCCATGTTTAAATAGCCTGCCTAGAAGAGGCTAGAGCATTTCTGGTGCTAAAAAGCAGGGAGGGGTGGCGGGGGGGGGGGGGGGGCAAATGAACACAAACGGGGTCCAGCATCTCCACTTCTCACCAGGTGAAATTACTAGAAAAGAATGTTGCAATTTAAAATTAGAACAGAAAACAAAAAGTGTGAATACAAACTCATAACAGCAAGTTTAAAACTGACAGGGCCTGACCTGGAGATGGCCACTGACTGGGACAGGAGCCAGCCAACTCCTTATATTGATTAAAACAAATACATGTTCAGCACAAACAAGCTTTTGGGCCCAAAAAACTTTCAAAATTTGTGAGTACTCTTTGGAAAACATAAGTGTAAAAATGTAAATATGAAGTACATTTGAGCGCTTCTTAACTTGCATTTCGGCTGCTGCTTTTCATAAAGTTTATGGTTTATTGTTTGCATTGCATTTGGTATTTGCATTTGCATAGGGTAGAGCTGGCTATGTCTAAAGTATGATGCTTCCCGACTCAGTATTAGCTGCAGTAGCTTCAATAAAATAAATGATATGCTGTCTTGCTATTATTAATTGAATAGGCAAAAATAAAAATATCATGTTTTTAAATATCCATCAAATATTACATTAATGAGATTAGACCATGAGCCTCCCATGGCTTATACTGATGTGGCACAACAGGAAACCCCACAGCACGACCAATCAGGCTATGCTGGGAAATAAAAAACAAAACTCAACCTTATGAAGTCAGAATATATTTGTAGATTACTCGTTTAAACATGCTTTAGTATGATACACTCACTATTAACACCTAATCTTGTGGTTTGTATGTGTATATTGCTTCCATGTCAAATATTGCCTTTGTGATGAAAGGGGACCTGACCCATTTAGCTCTTCCTAGATTGTTTTGTCGCGACACCCACTTTAAGGAATTTCATCAGTGAGTGAGTCTAACTGAGCCCCAATAACTGTCCGTTCTGGTAAAATAGGTGGGAGTCCTAATTGTAAAGACTCCCATTTAACATGAGGTCTGCTGCTGTGCAGCTGGGGTAAAAGGTTCTAGGCTGATTTCAGGTGTTCACATATACACATGTGCATGTGTATCCGGGGCTGAGCAAATGCAACTGCTGTCTGACACAGCACGATATCTGTGCAATCTGCACACAGATTGCCTGACGCATGTGGCCTTTAATAAATTAGTTATTGCAGGTGCAGATTTTTAAGGTATGTGGACATTAAAAAAAAAACATCCCCATTCTATTCTTACAATAGTGTGAGTCACTAGTACTTCACTGCAGGTCTGTTGTACTTTACTCTATTTATATTGTTGGTGAAAGCTCCTCAAAACTATTTTCGGATAGGCTGAACCTAGAGACACATTTAGCGTGCACTTCCCTAGGTAAACAAAAGTCCTGAATTCAAGGGACCACTAGGGGTCGTAACGGAGGACGCCGCCAGCCCAGTTTCACACACGGGAAAGAACAGGAAGAAGGAGCCCTGTTGACCGCACAGAGTGGTCAGTCGAGCAGCGGACATGGATGAATTTCTAGGGAGTTTGTGGTGGAGCGGTTCGTGGAGAAAGGGCTGCAGATGCCAAGGACACTAGGTGACAAGCAGGTGAAGACTGTGTCATGTAAGCAAACAGGCTATGTATATTAGTTGAATCAACACAAACACATCAGCAAGGCAAGGAAGTGAGGGCAGCCAGCCTGCACCCCTGGATACTTGGGGGGGGGGGGGGCGGATCAGGCACTCTGCCTAGTTTGGGAGTGGGTAGTTTGAAATCCACAGGCAGGGAGGCATTATGGGGGAGGGGTGGTTTCTGGATGAGGGGTTGGTTGAGTCTGGAGGTTTGAGTTCATTAGTCACAGGTGGACTGAGCATGGGGGTATACAACGTTTACAACAAAGTTTTTACCACGCACTACCACTACAACGCAGGCATTACCACGCATACCTTTACAACGCATTGCGCTGGGGGGCGCTCTAGGATAGGGAATAAGTATAATTTTATATGCAACACCTTCCCTAGTGTCCACGGGGACTGGAGTTGGAATATAAAATTATACTTACCACTATCCAGCACCTCTAAGCGCTATGCGTTGTAACGGTATGCGTTGTAAATACCGCGTTGTAATGGTATGTGTGGTAAAAGTATGCGTTGTAACTTCATACATCCGAGCATGGGTTCCAGGGTAATTCACATCGGTCATGTTGTAGCTAAGATGGCCGCATATTGGGATGCATGTTCTACGCACATAGGGAACTGCATGGAGGGGCTAAGGGAGATCATCCTACTCTTGGGTATGACGGTGCAGGCGGGTCAAGGTCAATGGACATTCGATGGCAGGGACTGATATGATTAAATCCCTTTCAGTGATGACGTGGAATGTGAACAGCATGGGGATAGTGCAACAATACCTGAAAAAGCAGGCCCAGGAACCAGGTGTTCCTCCTAGAGACACATATGGTGAGTAATAAATGCAAAGCCCTCACGAGATAGGGATACAAGCAGTTAGTCCACTCAAAGTTTACCTCAGGTTCAAGGGGTACAGGTATCCTGGTCAAAAAGGGGGTGGCGCTCATGGTGAGGCGAGTAGGGATGAATCCGCTGGGCAGGTTCGCTGTGGCAGATGTGCAGTCGGAGGGGGAAATTCTGAATGTGATCTCTGAATACCTCCCACCGGCGCTGGGTAAAGAAGTGATGGTGGATCTTGGGAGGATATTGACTGATCTCCCCGTTGGCACACTAACATTTGGCAGGGATTTTAATATGACCATGGATGATTGTAAGGATAGACATCCATCCGGACAGCTGACATGCCCACACACACATATGGAAGAGTTCACTGTGGCCCTGGGTTTGTTGCACATATGGCGTGCATTTCACCCAGATGGCGTCGAATACACCTACTAATCCAATGCCCACTGAAGCTCCTCTCGCATAGATTATTTCTTAACACAGTAGGAGTCCTTTGGCCACTTCCACAATCCCCAGGCGCTCCCAAGAGGCTTCTCGGACCACTCCCCAGTGATAGTGGAATTTACACTGTTTGGGCGCCAACCACGCACTGTACTCTCAATTAGTTCCTGGTTACTGAAAATCCCAGACATCAAGGAGGAACTACTCGAAAAACACCACCAATTATTATACCGAAAACGTAGGCTCAGTGGATTCGGAGCAAACAGTGCGGGAGGCATTCAAGATGGTAGTGAAAGGACAAGCCCTAGCTCTTAAAGTGGGATATACCAGAATGCGTCGGCATCAAATCGACCAGGTAGAGGGTGACCTCCATAGACTGGAAAACAATTTAAATGCTGCCCCTTCAGGGGACAGTAGGCACTGACTTAAGCTAAAGCGGGAGGAATTTAAGATCATGGTCAGGGAACAAATACAGGCCAACTTAGAAACACAACACTTAGGGCCATATGTATCATCATCACCATTTGCGATTTCTAAATTGCGATTTTTAAGGAATCGCTATTAAAAAATCGCAAAATGGTATGTATGTAGAAAATCGCTATTTTTTAGCGATTTCCAAATATTCCTTATATGTGAATTCGCAATTTGCGACTTCGCAAATAAGGAATAATTTCCCATTAATTTCTATGGGCCAGGAGGCCCATAGAAATTACTGTAAAATAATTCTCAATTTGCGAATTCGCAATTTGCTAATCGCAATTTGAGAATTATTTCAATGGTGCAGGGGTGTCTCAAGGACACCCTGCTGCACCTCTGAAAATTACATGTGTGTGCATATGGCGCACATACATGCCCAATGGGCATGTAGGTGCGTCATATGCCACCCTCACAAATGCACAATTGTGCATATTTACAAGAAATCGCAAATTACCACCAACTACAAGTTGGTGGTAATTTGCGATTTCTAAACCTGAATTCGCAATTTTGAAAAAGCTTCATACATAGCATTTAAGGAATCGCAAAATTGTGATTCCATTAATGCTTAAGCAAAGTAAGGAATCGCAATTTTTTGCTTATTTTGCTAATTTTTCATACATTTCAAAATTGGAAAAAAGGCCGTTTGCGATTCGCTAGAGCCGAAATTCTTCAAATTTCGGCCTTAAAGAATCGCAAAAAAGGTTTGATACATATGGCCCATAGACTCTACGAACTGGGGGACAGAACTGTGAAACTGTTGGCATGGCTGGAGAGGCGGGAGCAAGGGGAGAGGTGGGTGGCCCAATTAACTCTTGGGGATGGAACGCAGGTCACTCATCCGGGAGAAATCGCGGATGCATTTGCAGACCACCTGGAACGTGTCTACACTTCATCCACCTCATACACCATGGAAGACTCCCGTCAGTTCCTTGAAGTGAGTGACATACCGGTCCTGTCTGACAGTGAAAGAGAGGCCCTCGACCGAGACTTGTCTGACATAGAAATCCTACAAGCGATGAGTAAGATACAGTCCGGCAAGGCGATAGGTCCCAACGGGATACCCATTGAATTTCTGAAAGTGGCAGCTACTAAATTGACGTCCCATCTCAGGCTATGTTTGAGGAAATTTACGATAAGGGTCTCCTACCAGAAGACCTGCGATTGGCGTCCATTGTAGTAATTAGGAAACCGGGTAAACCCACCGATGCCTGTGGCTCTTACCTCCCCATCTCTCTCATAAACGCGGAAGCAAAGATCCAGGCAAAAGTCCTCGCCCTCCATTTAATAACGGTCATCTCATCGCTGGTCCACCCAGACCAATCGGGATTTATGCCAGGTAGGAACACGGTGCTCAATATCAGACGACTCCACAATGTCATGGTGTGGTGGTCCTCTCACTTGCCTTATTTATTTGAAGTTTTGAGGCGCAGGGTCTTTGGTCCCAAATTCATAGGCTGGGTGCGGTTGTTATACACAGATATCAGGGGACAGGTTCGAGTGAATACCTATACATATAGATACTTCACTCTGAAGTGGGGAACAAGACAGGGCTGCCCCCTCTCCCCACTGCTCTTCTCTCTGATGCTGGAGGGGGCTGAGATGGATGGAGGGCCACGAGGACAAAATATCCCTATATGCAGATGATATTCTGCTCTATCTTGAATCCCCTTACAGATCCCTACATGGGGTGTTAAATATTTTTAAAAATTTTGGAAAGTACTCGGGCTATAACATAAACTGGAGTAAATCTGTGTTGTTTGTTCTGAAGCGTCAGGCCCCCCGCCTACCCTCGGGGTGTAAAGCTGAGGTCACAGTGGAAGGCTTTCGCTATTTGGCGATCTTTGTCACTCTGGACACCCAGCTTTTTTATGATTGCAACCTCGCGCCCCTCTGGCCAGACAGAGGGCGGATATTAAACACTGATGGACTCTGCCTCTATCCCTAATTGGGCGAGCTGTACATTTTAAGATGTTGGCCCTTCCAAGGTGTCTGTATATCCTTCAAAGTTGCCCCACAGGATCTCAGACGCCTATTTCTCCAAGGCAGAGGGTGAAGTTAGTGTAAAAAAGCAAGGTCTCAATGGGTAGGTTACTCGTCAATCATCCACATGCACTCAATGAATCTCAAAATGTCATTCATTCCATTCGCTCACCAGGAATTTACTACAACCTATTGCTAAATGTACCTCAAAGACCACTGAACTTAATTATTATGAAATTTATTTTGTTACAGGTTCGTTTAAAATCTCACATTAAAAGCTGAAGTACAGCAGTACAATTTAATAAAAACAGTGCACAATGTTAATAATCCCAAATAAATACAAAAGCATAGGTCAAACATACATGAAGAGAGTATTGCACCAGACCTATACACTTGTTCTTTGACAGCTACACATCCCCTATTAAGCGATACAATACATTACTTGACAACATTTGAATATTTTTTGCCGTTCAAGTAGTGCGAGACCAGGGGGTTGTGTATCAATTTGTGTGCGTCGACGCGTTTCGATGGGTTTTCAATTTATTCCATCTTTATCAAGACCAAAGGATCACTCTCATTTAACAGGATACAGTTGTAAGTAGCTATGCACCTTCTATTTACAAGGTTTAGCTATTATGTTGACACCACGGCTTCTATTGCCCAATTCAGTCTGGTTTTCGGCCTGAAGTGATATTCAAATGCCTTATTGCAGGGAGATCTCTATACACTGTCGATAGGTATAGGCTCCACTGCTATTTTCTTCTTTCCACCTGTTTATTATTTTAGCGATTCACCCTCTAGATGCGAGCGCGAAGGGCCTCCGTCTATCGAGGTACCGTCTGTGTCCTCCTTTTGTATTTTGGGGATAGGCTGGAACTGGTTGGTTCCCAAATTATTATCAGTAGGCTCAGTGTCTGTATTAAACATCTGATTTCTGCATGCAATCCAGTTACTTCTCGGGACCCCGAGACACTGAGCCTACTGATAATAATTTGGGAACCAACAGAGCCAAGCGATGACCCGCTGAATTCGGATCTGGGGAGCGTAATGTAGCCGTATTTAAGTCCGAAAGTTTGTGTTCGAGCCGTGCGAGTGTGTTACATAGATCCTTAAGTACCCCAGCATGTTTTGCAATGCAAACGCCTCCAATGTATGCTTTAAAGCCCTCCCACAAGAACGCCCATGTGTCCACAGACCCAGTGTTTATGGAGAAGTAGTCTTCAATGGCTTTGCGTACCTCTACATTAAAAAGATCATCATGGAGGACCCTGCTTGGGAATCGCCACTGCCACTCAAATCCCTCAGGATGGGTGATCTTCAGACTAAGCAGCACAGGAGAGTGATCTGTTTCAGTCCTCGTCAGTGTCATAGGTGATTTGGCCCAGCCCACAATGCCCGGCGAGGCTATCCAGAAGTCTATTCTAGTCCAGGTGTTGTACTCGCCAGAATAATGTGTGTAGCATGTGAGAGCGGGATTGCGCTGGTGCCAAACATCTAGCAGCGATAGTTGCTAACAAAGATCTATGAGAGCACGGCGCGGACGAGGTTTGGTGTCAGGTGAGGGGGAGTTGCTGTCTAAGCTGGGGTTTAGGAGTAAGTTGAAATCCCCCCTACTAACATGAACTAAGGTACCAACTGCGCCACCTTGGCATGTAAGGAGTGGAAATCAGTATTTGGACCATACACACATACCAGAGCCGTGTTGTGGCCCATGAGCGAACCAGTGACAGTTAGGTATCTGCCCTCATTGTCCCCCACCACTGATCTGAAACTGAAAGGAACCCTTTTATGTACAAGGATGGCCGTGCCCCTGGCGTAACTGCTGTAATTAGCGAAATCCCTGTGCGAGCCCCCGCAAGCCGCAAATCGGGCAGAATCCAATTTTGGTAAGTCAGTTTCCTGCAAATAAGCAATGTCCACCTTATGTCTGAGTAAGTAGTTAACTACCTGCCTTCTCTTACAATTGTTATTAAGTCCCCAGACATTCCAAGACATCAAGGACAGGCCAGAGGGCCATCAACATTACCTAATCAAGCCACCAATTGTATATGTCAAACCTAACACATTCAAGCAGCTGCATATAAAGAAAATCTGTGACAGTGACCATATCTTCAAACATAGAGAAATAATGAACCCATGAGAGAATACCTCCTCCTCCCTCCCCCCACTCAACCTCACTACAATCAGAGCAAGGCAGATCCATACCCAGCAGTAGAACAGAAAGAACCAATCAGCTGTACATTGGAATGAAAGAACCCAATAGAGGAACTTTTGTAATAACAAGAACAAATCCAAAGGCATACACTTTGAGGGGTGGCAACGCCACGTCAGTCGACCAGCTGCATGCAACTGCACAGAAGGATGGAGAATATTATCCCCTTATTACTTATCTAAGGAGTGAGAAGGGGCCCAGTCACAGAGTCCGCCGGTGCTGGGGCCAGAGATGAGTTCAACACTTGCGTCAGATCTGCTTTGTGGGGGAGAGGAGCCCCCTTCCCACCCCCTGTACAGGTGTTGTTTATTTTTACGGGTGGCAGAACACCTGCACCTCTGTAGGAGTGTCAAAGATGCAAGTCCGGCTCCCCACATCTACCCGCAGTCTGGCGGGATACATCATGCCATATTTTAAGACTAAATTTCTGATGGTAGCCTTGACCCCATTGTATTTACGCTATGCATCCTGTACCATGACTGTGAAGTCTGGGTAAAGGGAGAGCTAAGAGCCCTGCCAGGTGGTGTCCCCTTGCTCTCTGGTGAGGCGATGTCTCGGAAGTTCATAATTCGTGCAATAATGGATCTGGGGGGCATCCTGGGTTAGGCCGTGGCCCCAAAGAGCGGTGAGCACGATCTACCACAAACCCTGGGATGAAGGACTCCTTTCCAAACAGGTCGGACAATAGGGTCTCAACAAACACATCAGTGCAGCTGGTGGAGGTGGTTTCAGGAACCCCCAAAATGCGAACATTTTTGTGCCTGCTGCGTGCTTCAAGGTCCTCATACTTTTCCGCCACCTCCTTGAGTATGTGTTTAATGCGTTCTAATCATTTTAGAGACTGCGCAGTACTATCTTCCACATCTGAGATGCAGGCCTCCGACACATCCTGGCGTCTGTCATGTACTTTGATTTTGGACCCCATATCCGCCAAGTTCTTTTCCAGTGCGTCAAATCGTCCGTAAAGAGATTTAAAGCTGGCTCTCATCTCCTGCAGGAGGGATGCGGACAGAGCGGGGGGTTGGTCGGTTGGTCTGCGCCCTGTGCATTTTTGCCTTGTAGTAGCCGTCCTCTGGAGCCTTATCTGTGATCTTTTCAAATGGTAGGGTCTTATGCTTGGGGTCTTTGCAGCCCATGCCGCAAAGAACCAGTGCAGGCATAGCCGCAATGCAGCAAAGTACGGCAAAGAACTGTGGTGGTGTCGGAGCAGACCAATGTGCAGGCCCAGTGGTGTTGGGCGAAAGGTAGTGGCATGGGGCAAAAGTGAAGTGATCCCATGTTGGCCCCGAAGAGGCTAATGACCAGAGTGACGCTGCAGGCAGACCACAGCACTCCCACTATGCTACTCGTCCAGGTAGATGTTTATAGATGAAGTTACTTGGGACTTAGGTTCTGGCCGGTAGCTGGGCCTGGGGCTTATATGGATGTCAGCATCCCGTCAAGGCGTCTGTGCCGCAGCAAAAGTGCACAGACAAGAGGTCAGCAGCATAGCCGGATCCGGCGGCAAAGTCAAGGCATGGATCCAGAGGCCCAGTAAGGCAGGGGCCCTCTCAGGATGTGGGCCGATGGTCAGATAAGTGGAAGCAGGCATCACGTCACCGGGTGGCCGGTCACGTCGCAGGATGGGCCGGCAGCAGCCCACCCTGCCCCCGCTCTCCACGCCTGCCCTTGCCTGAATAGGTGTCTACCCAGCACAACGCAGGCTCTATCCCCGCAGGGGCCTCAGGGTAAACAGCAGGCTTGTTTGGAGAGAATCGGGTGCTGCCCGACTAGGCCGCACCTAACCCAAACATGATACCGAATGGGGGAGGGGGAATCGTACCGCTGCCGTTGTGCGTCCGGCCCGCAGGTCCCAGCAACGGGCCCCTGCTCACACATACCCTGCTCCCCCCGTTCTCGTTTTCGTGACTGTGCGCAGGACAAAGGCCCAGGACGTTGTCAGCCGCTGTTCTGCCAATCACTCCACCAGGTGCGGCAGCTTGACGAAGGATTCACCACTGAGCCTCAGAGTTTGACCACTGTGTTCAGGATCTGTTCAGCCATCTCAAGCAGGTTTACTGGGCCGACATCAGGGAAAATGTCAATTCAGCTGGGGCGGCCGGCAGAGCTTCAGCGACAAGCAGCCATCTTGGTCACTTGTGTGGCCACGCCCCCCCTAGAACATAAACACTTCGGTGCGCTCACACCATTTTGGTTATGTCATGTTCTCAGGTGTACCTACACTTTATGTGTTTTGCCTTGTCTCTGATTTTCACTTCCTTTACTGAAATCTATGGATGACTGGGATCCTTTCAGTTCCTTCACTGAACCGGCTAAACAGTTTGAGTAAAGCTTCTGATGGTTGACTGGAATTCTCTCAGTTCCTTAAATAAGCAGGCTAAATGGTATGAGTTTACTTCCCTTACTTAGATTTCTGATGACTGGAGTTTGCCCTGTTCCTTCGCTGTGCAGGTCACATAGTTTGAGTTCCACTCAAAACAATATGGCTTTTGTACCTTTAGAGCAAATGCCTGAGTAGTAGTTGTGCCTGGATTATTTGGGATTTAGTAAAACAATGGCAGTATATCTGATTATTGTTGTTAGCACTGTGTTCAAGTTATGCCTGAGTTCTGAACTTTAGAATACACTACCTCTTCTTTTTTGGATTGTCTCCAGGTACCTGTAATGCAGCTGGACTGATGGAGATGTGCTCAGGTTGGTGGGAAGGTAAGTCCTGTTTTTCAGTGTGGCTAGGCTGCAAAAGCTGTTGGATATGGGGTTCCTGATTGTCTAGCAAGGCAATGAACATCTGTCAGGACTCATGGTAGTGCACACACTGCATTCTGTTTACCTGAGCTTACATCGGATGACCCAATACCAGCCTCTGCCCCCTTCTTCCTTATCAAGGTATCAATAATTTGTTTTTTAAATGTTGCATTTGACACTGTGCAAAAATCAATTTTATAAAGTGCTTCTATACAGCATGTGCTGTGTTTACAACACACTATAAAACTATATCAGTAAAAATGTGCATTGAATCAGTTAGTAATTTAAACCAAGCTCCCTGAACAGGAAGATTATTACCAAAAGGTCTGTGTAAGCTGAACACTAAGGTGATGTGTTTGCTTGTGAAGCAATGTGCTAAGCAATGTGCTAAGGCAGGCCACAATTCACCAAAGACACTCCGTTCTAGACTCTTCCCTACTCTACCCTTCCTTGCATTGTCTCATACCTCTTTTACTATTCTGATCCCCAAAAACAAGCCTTTCTAAACCCTTCCCCCTGAGTCTTCCCCCTCCCCCTCCACCTTCCTTTTACTCATCCAAAGCCTACACCTACTACTATGAGCTCCAAAACAAAAACATATATATTTCTAAATCCGTCCCTCTTTAATCCCTCCACTATCCTTTTCAATCCAAGTGACAGACTAACATGTCCACCACTCAAACTAATTTAATTTTTCACTATACTAATTTACCACTTATTCTTTAGAGGTTCCGAAGTAGAGTGTTACTCGCCAAATAAGCACTTTAACACCACATCGGGGTAGCAAGCCCTATATAGATTAAAACGTTGTTCCCTCTTCTATCCCTCTGCTATCCTTTTCAATTCAAATAACTGACTGAAATATCCACCACTCAAATTACTTTCATATTTCAATATACTAACTCACCACTAATCCTTTATGGTTTCCAGAGTAGCATGGTACTTAGCGAAAAAGAGCATTGATGTCACGTCAGGGGAAGTAAGCGCTATATAAATGCAATTGCAATAAAACACAATCATGCCAGACAAAGCATTCTTGGTCGTGCTTCCCTTCCTAACTAATCCACACACATGGAGGGGAAGGAAGTGGAATATTTTAAGACTTGCATACATGTCAAGGAATCCGATTCAGATAGGAGACACAAATGGGCTTAATTTTAGAAGTCTCCTGCCTAAAATCTTCTACACTTCAATGTAATTCAAAGGAGGAACAAATTCCCACATTGTTTTCGATATCTCCCAGGTTTTAGTTACAAAACGGCGACATGTATAAACAGGGCAATGGAGACTAGGAAAGGTAGGCAAGACAGACTGCTACCCATTGTGGAGATTATGTAAAGTTGGGCATTCATTTCCGGGTTGACCGAGGAAGCACACATATTCATACACTTCAGTCTTGTAGAAAGGTGCCTGACAACAAGTCAGTTAGTTGTATGGCTTCCCCGTTTTACTTGCAGTTTGTCACCCAGCTTCTCGATTCTCTACATTGATATTTTGCCTCCCACTCAGTTCTCTCGAATTAGAGAAACCGTGCCTATTTCTCTATGACTGTATTTGTCTGTGATTCCTGCTGCTGCTTTTTGCTTCGCCCTTAGCTCTTTGACATCCCAGCGTTCTCTGACAAATGATCCCTGTTGGTTGGACTGCTGGCTGGTTCATTTTGTAGCACGAATATGGGCGTCAGAGCGTCTTACATTGAAAAGCTATACACACACCAGTGAATGTATAACAAGAAAATACACTTATCACAGAGAGACAAGAACGACTCATAAAGAAGCGCAACGGGTACGTGAAAGCTGGTAAATAAAGTACAATACCAAATTAATTGGCAGTTTTTCATACTTTTCTGGTCATTTCCATTAGTATTGATTTACTTCCTCTTTTTCAAAAGAAAATAAGCATTGGGTTCTCTTTAAACACAGCATTAAGTGTCTGATCATGTGGTAAACAACGATTTTGTATAATTGGTTTGTTGTCACCAAAAAGCCAAGAGTTTACTATACAAAGAGATATAAGTTGTTGAGGAAATAGAGGTGAAGTAAAGATCAGTTAGGGAAAGAAAGGTAAGGTCAGTTTAAAAGTAGAGGGAGAAAGAGGTGGATGTGAGGTGGGCAAATGCACAAAAAGAGAGAAGCGGAGACGGAAAGTAGTGATGGAGCTGAATCAGTAGTGAAATAGTAGGTGCGAGCTGAAATAGAGAAGGTGATGCAAGGTGAGATAGCAGGCGAGAGAGGCAAGCTGGAGAGGGAAGGCAGTTAATAAGTTGTGTGGTCAAATGAGAGGTGAAATGGACTTAGGCGGAGGGACGGAAGGTTGATGCTGTTTTTACTTCTTCGATGATTATTTCTTTATGTTAAGATATTTGTACACAGTTCAAGAGCTGATGCCTCCTGATCTGTCTCATAAACTTACTGTTGGTATGTAACAATGTTGACCCAATGACGAACATCTCAATAAAATCTGTTCAAGAAAAAAAAGTGAGAGGTGAAATGGAAAAAGAGAGAGGGTGGCATAGTCCGAGAGATGTGATTTGAAAAGAAATGAGGTAGAGAGACAAATGTGGTAGAATGGTGAGGTAGAGGGAGGGCTGAGAGTGACATTGGTATGGAGACAGAGAGAGGCGTGACGTACAGAGAGCGCTTTGAGAGAGGTAAAATGGGATGACAGATGCTCGAGGGTGAGATGGAAATAGTGCACTGAGGTGCAGAGAGATGGCTGAGGTAGAGAGGGAGCTGCGATACAGAGGCAGAGGTGTAGAAGTCGGCACAGAGGGAGGTTTTGTATAGAGAGAAATGAAGAGAGAAGTTGAGTATATAAACTTCTAGTTAGAGAGAGGAGTGGTCACCTACATGTGATATAAAGAGTTGAGACAGAAGGGAGTAAGTAGATAGAGATGTCGGGCTGGGTAGAAAGAAGGAGAGTTATATAGAGAAGAGAATAGACAGGGATGACGCAGAAGAGATGACGTGAAGGGCACAAGACATGATTCAGAATGTTTTTTTTTGTATTTACTTATTACCGACTGCCAAATAGCATTGGACTTATTGATACACAGACTGGGCCGGTGCGCCAAGATTTCGGAGCGTCAACTTGGCGAGCTACCAAATTTGAAAGGAATCTGTTTATTTTGCCCACCTACTAAAGTAGAACTTCTGGTTTATCTGATTGCTTTCCTGGGTGCAGCCTGTAACGTTGGGGCGTTGGGCAACCTCCTACTTTACCCACTTTACCCAGCTCTTAAAATATTTTTACATCAATCTGAAATTTTGCATTTAGAGGCCCCATGCCTGTTCTTTGAGTGCCCACCCAGAAAGGTTTTTGTTCAATAAGTCTTGTGTGCCAATCAATTTATCAGGAGGTTTCCCTCCAAATTGCAAAAACCTTTCTGGTCTGCCCGGAGATGTTTGTTGCATGTATAAAAGGTGTCTCATATACCTCTTACCCAGAGCCCCTCACTCACAGGGGTCTGCGGGGTGTGGTTTGTATAAAAAAAGCCATGCATTAATCACCACAGGATATGGGGCTCTGAAATATGCCAAAAGTCAGCCATACCCAACCCCCCATCAAAGGGGAATTTACAATATTTTGCCAAACCAAGGCACAGAGGCCTGTTATGCCACAAGAATGGTCGAGTCAATGTGACAACTTCTCTGAAGAAATGTTCAGGAATTTCATAAGTAAGGAATTAGGTTATTATTTGGTAAGGAATATAGCATCTTCAATAGAGAGCCTACTTTTTAATATTACCCCACTCATCAAAGTGAGAAGCAAGGGCATCCAGTGTTGCACATTCTGATTTCGTTTTTCCAGTTGTGTACTATATTTCTGTCACAGGTCCTCTTCCTACTCTCCAACTTATAAATACCAAGGTATTTTTTACTCCCCTCTCGCCCAGATGTTTAAGGCGTGTTGGTGCATGCAGATGCTGCTAAGTGCAGTCTCTTTTATGGGGAGTAAATTATATTTCCCCTAATCAGTGGTGGCTGCTCCGGGAAAGTAGTGGTGTGGTAGAGAGATGGGGCAGAGGGGTTTAAACCCCCTAGCCAATCATGACACTGCTGTCCCCAGCATGACAGCAGCATCGTGATTGGTCTGAGAGGTCTGGTTCGGCGTTCAGATAGAGAGTGGGAGTCTGTGCATGTTCTCCACCTGGCTGTACAAGAGAACATGTTAAAGAACATTTTAGTGCTCATGACTCTTTGTAGATTGATTAAAGAGGGATGGATTGATTAAAAAGTAATTTGCATATAAAGAGATCTTATTTCCCATTTCCAGATTCCACTGTAAACCTTTAATTCCATTGAGTGCCCTAGTCATTCCAGAAAGGGTTTCTACTTCCATGGCAAACAGCAGCGGCAGCAGAGGACATAAGATTATGCAAGTGATCCCTTAATATCATACTTGCTGTAGGGGTAGTGATATTCAGTAAACTTGTTACTTCCAGATGAGGAGAAACAAGTATGACCAGTTAACAGAATTAAAAGCCTTTTCCAGGTCAATCTGTAGAATGTCTGCCGGTCTACTAAGTCCATGGGGCAGTGCACGTGCATTAAAAAAGTCTCCAGATATCGGGTCACATTGAAATGCTCCCTCTATTTCCCAGGTTTAAATTTAAAATACGCAAATTTAAAATACTCCTTTTTACTTCCCCCACACCAATAGTATAAAGTGCCTTTAGTAATCAGTGTACTTAAATATTCCTCTCTCAGGTCCCATCTTTCTAGCTGCCCTGTGGAAAGAACTACATATTCCAAACGAGTTTGAAATGTTCACAACATAGCACACTAATTGTCAAGAGCTGTAATGAATTACTATGGTATATTTTGTTCATATGTGTGCTCTTTGTGATTAATATTTGAAAGATAGTTCTTTTATAAGTGTGATCTGCATACTTCTATATAGCCTTATAGCCCGCCATAGAGGGCTATACCGGCTATTAGAACATTGGAATGTTGGGAGCTTCATTGAAAACAATGGAGTGCTCTGGGCTTAAAAAGGCTGGTATAAGCCTGGAGCTCCAACATTCCAATGTTTCTTTGGTCACAGCTCTGGCTGTGAACAAAGGCTTCAGGGAACCTGAGGGGATTCCATGCCCTCACGCTCCCAAAAGGCTTCGTTTTTTTTGTTAGAACATTCTGTCCTCTAGTGACAGAATGTTCTAATAGCCTTATAGCCCTTCGTAGATGGGCTATACCGCTATTAAAGTCCCTCTCCCTTGTTAAAGGCCCTCGCCTTCGCCTCCCATAGGAATGCATGAGGAATATGATTGACCATGGTAGTTCCTGATGTGTGGGGAGTAGAGGGTTGAGTTTGGTATGTGCTAACTCGTGAGATTGAATGCTGCGCAATGATGTATGCCACATGATTGTGTCTAGTGTGGAAGTGCCACTTCTAGAAGATGATTAAAAAAAGGGGGTGGTGATGAACAGAGTGTCTGAATTAAGCAGACCACTCTTACCCAGTCCAAAGATCAGGGCTTGATTCATCACCGTTATTTAGCTCACTGCACCATCCCAGCTCAGAACCTGGCTATATGCAAATTAGTCTGTCCCTGGCCTAGTGCATCATGGGAACAGGGCAGACCAAGTATTTGAGGAGTCCGAGTGCTCCAGAGGGCATGTGTTTATTTCTAGAGCCAGAGGGCTCCACCCCTTTGCACATTTGTGCACAGACTTTGTCCTAGGGCCAGTGGGAGCCCAGTTGGCCAAGGGGGCTGGTATGTAATTTCTGCGCAGTGTGATTTTGCTATGTTTAGAATGGTAATTGCCTAATGTGATTTTTGCGCAATGTGATGTTACTGTGATTGTGAGGTTACTTTACCTGTGTAGGTTTATGTTAGTGAGAGTTTACTTCACTGCGAGTCACACCCCTAAATGTGAGTTATGCTTGGGGGAGAGTCTAATGTGTTTAGACTAGTGAGAGATTGCCTACTGTAGTTTTACTGGTTAGGCCTCAATGTGATTATGCATAATGTGCTTTGCCTTTATGCTTATGTGATACATCTAAAGGTGCTTATGCTTAGAAGTTTGCTTCGCCTAGTATGTTGTACTAGAGAGGTTATGTGTCCATGTGTGATCTAGGCCTCTGGTTATTAGTATTGCGTAGTGTGTACCTACCTGTTACCAGTGGTTACTGGTTGTGGTCTATAATTGTTATTTTGTGCTACACCTATTCTATGTTCTTGAAGTGCTATTTCTGGTAAGTGTTGATTCTGACAGTGGCCCATGTGGCCCTGTCCTGTAAATACTCCCATGTGAATATTGCCCGTGCCAGTTGACACAATGTATATTTGTGTGATTACTATCTGATGTGTTTTGACAATACAAAAGTTATTTTTATACAACCTTGTGTGGAGTTCCTTTTGTGGTGTGCCTAGGATGTTGTTGCTGTTGTGTGCGTGCGCAAATGCTTTACACATTGCCTCCGGGATAAGCCTGTCTGCTCGTGCCAAGCTACCAAGGGGGTGAGCAGGGGCTATCTTGGTGTGTGACTCCCTTGCCCTGACTAGAATGGTGGTGTCTGCCTGGCTTTGGCATAAGCATTAGCCAACCAGAAATAGGCAGTTCTAACATACTTGGTTATCGAGCTGACTTTAAAAACTAACTCCCTGATCTAATAGGTTGTAGGTACCAGTGACGAGGATTTGTAAGTCATTGGTATAGGACCTTGGAGGTAAAAATAAACTGATAGTAGAGCGAAGGTTACCTGATTAAGTATTGTTTGTTTGGAATCCTCGGGGGCAGAATAGCGGGTGGGAAATGGAAGCCACATCGCAGTGAGGTTACTTACCTGTAGGAAGTTAGTGCATGGTTAGGTAGAACCAGAAGCACTATTTAGGGTTTTCTGTATGAATGTATGTATAAATGATAGCAAAGAGTTCGATGGCAAAACTTTTGTTGTGATATCACCTAGAAATGGTCACACGGAAGGAGAAGCAGGTTCGTCTGAGCTTGATTGATAGCAAAGGGGTTAGCTGGTGAAACTTTGGTCTTAGTATATATGCAGAGTGGATTAGTCCAGAGGAGTAGCAGGTTCTCTAATGCTTGTTTAGGGTAGGCGGAAGGGATCTACTCGTAGTATATGAAAGGTAAACGGAAGGGATTTACTTGCAGTGAAATATTTTTTTCCTTTCTAGTCACTCTGGTACAGTGGGAAATGTTTTTATGTTTTTTATTAAAACAAATTGCACTTTAAAATAAAAGAAATTGAAGGAGGGAGTGAGTTGCGGAGCTGCGCTGACGTCACTCAGAGCCACGCTGGTATTGGTCGAGACAGGGGACTTGTAGAGGAGATAGCATTGCAAAGGACGGGTGTGCACAGGAACGTGGGAAATCATCTCACGGGAAAAGCCTTGCAATTGTTGGTTGAGAATATTTGAAACCGCATTGTTGATTGGTTGAAGAAGAATGAAAGACGCGCTATTATTGGAAGCATTTAATTAACATTTTCACACAATTTGAATCTTTGCAAAATATATGTGGTATCCAAGTAATCCAGAAACTCGACCTGATCGAAGATACTTAGGGTTTGCTAGAGAACAGATGCTAAGAGGCAGACCTTACAAAATGTATGGAAGTGAGAGGAAAATGTCACTTATAAACAGAGTTAAGAATTTCTTTAAAAAAGACAAACCAATTAAAACTAGAGAGTTATTATTCCACCACTGAATACTCCTGCATCATTTATGATGCTTGACCGGGGTTACTACTCTTGTGTATGGTTAGAAAACTGGGTGGAATACACAAAAGATGACAGAATTTTGGCATTTCCCTTAGAAGACACATTTAATGGCAGAATTTTGTTCAACTTAAGGACTCGAATAAATGATTTACATCCTAGACCTAGATTAACGCAATATGAAGCACTAGAGGAATGTGAGATTGAGGCTTTGGAGCGAGACAGGCCTAGAATTGACAAGGGATTGAGTAAGTTCTACCCTAAAGTTCCACTGGATTCCAAAGATAAACAAATGAAACAATGGAGACAGAACATGTTAGTGGAAGGGCTATATCCTGTATTAACTCTAGAAGAGCCCACAGGAAGTAATAGGACTGAGAAAACCAAACATTTAATGACTAGTGGTGATGCATACGATGATTATATGGAGGATTTATTAATGAAAAGTCCACCACCTTATAATGAGAAACCAAGTACAGTAAATCCGAGCGCCCCGTTTTGAAAACCCCCTTTAATTCCGCAAGTGGTACATGAGACCTCCATCGAAAGGGTGTTACAAGAAAGAGAAAGAGAAGCTTTAAATAAACAGAGAAGTTAATTAATTCAGAAAATTTCCCAGTAACTATTGGCCCAGTTGTTCCTTTGTACGGAGACAAGCAAGCTAGTCCAAAAGCTCTGGTTATAACTACATCGGTAGTAAAGCCAAGAAAAGAACCATTGATAATAGATGATCAGGCAAGTGAGTGTGAGTCAGTAATCTCCTTAATGGATTTACCAATAAAAGAACCAGAAGGTAGTTCAATTAGGAAAACAACTCTTTTAAATTCGAGAGAAGTACCGATGGAGACATCTTCAGGAACGAGAAGTGCCACTGTAGTAACTCCTAAAGAGATTGACAGATGGACACGAGAAATAGAAAAAACAAAAACACAGCCAAAGTCATTAAATATATATAAATTGAGAATCGAATTGGAGGAATTGATGGCCGTAAATGTGGGATTGGATAGGTTAAATACCCTTAGTGAAGATGAATTACTATTCATTTGTAAAAGTATTACTACAAATACAAGGGTGTTTCATGAGAAATTAATGGACAATGCAGCTAGCATGGGAATTGACATTGGAAAATCTAAAGTATTGCAGAAACCCTATTGAGCAGAATTCTCTGACAAGGATTTAGAAAACATGAATGTGTCAGGAAGAACAGTGCACATAAGAGAGCTGTTGACACTATTGCAAAAAAATGGGGAGAACTAGACAAATGGAAAGCCAGATGGGCAAAGAAAAAAGAAGAGGTTCGATCAAAACAAATTACTTCAGATTATGTTTTAAAAGAGGCAGAAAAGGTGGAAAAATGATGTCCCATGCGAGAGGTACCAGGTGGAGGCTATGTGCATGTTCCATGGTGCCGACAGGATATTTTGTCATTTACGAAGGATTTTCCAAAACTTCGTGAAAAACCTGTAGAATGGTACAGACAAGTTGAGAGATTTGTAAAGGTTTTAAAGTGTTTTTTGACTTAGATGGATTATTTGACATTGTGGTTCCAGTAGATTTGTGGACGGAATGCAAAATTGATGTTGATTGGCCTAGTGATGAATACCCTAGAGACCCAAAAACAGGGGCACCTTCCGAGGATGTCATGAAAAAATATAATCAGGTAATACTTTACCTTAAAGGAAAGGTGCCTGCAAAAGAAACAGACTGGATGAAAATAGATAGAACCACTCAGAATAAAGACGAGTCAGTGCATGCATATTCTGAACGTTTATTACAAATATTCAAACAGTACAGTGGGTTGGATAACATTGATAGGAAGGATATGGCGCATTTCATTTATCAATTTGTGTTAGGATTAAGACCAGAAATTTCACAATGGATTAAAGACAATAACATTTGTTGGCAGGCTAAGCTCATAGACGAAAACCTTAAATATGCTAAATATTGTGAAGTTGAGCTAGAACATAAACGAAAAGAGTTAAAAGAAAAAGTCATGTGGGCACAAGTAAAATTAGCAGAGCAACAAGAACAACAGTTAAATCAGATGAGTAGCAACCAGAATCAGGGTGATGCAAGCGGAAGGAAGTCAAGGGGAAAATTCAATAGAGAGGATGTAAAAAGGAAATTTCCATGTCACGGGTGTGGCAAGTTGGGGCACTGGAAGAACGAGTGTAAGGCTGTGCAAAGTGGTAATATGCAAATTAATGAATCCACAGATGCAGACTGAGGTGCCACGGAAGACCCAGCAGCAGGTAATACAGAATCAGTTACCCCCTGCACCTATGCCAAATTACAGGAGCAAAGCACAACAGAGTTTAGATACCACAAATTGGGAAGGAAGGGAAAGAAGAGATACAGCAGCTTCACAATTTCTTCTGAGTGATACATTCTTTTGTGATGAACCTTACTGACAGTGCCTGAGGGGGGAGGACGAGGAGTGCGTGCTTGGCACCTCCTTGCAGGTAGACCAGTCAGGGCCAAACATTGAAGGAAATGTTGAAGGAAATGATGTCACCTTTCTGTTGGACACTGGTGCTACCCGTTCTACTGTGAGAACAGCAGACGTTCCAAACCTACCCCTCTCGGGAGAAGCGATCCAAGTAGTGGGCGTTTCTAATAAACAAATTAGTACCCCAGTCACAGAACCTATGGAAGTCAGAATAGGTAATTTTAAAGAAATGCATAGATTTGTTGTCTGTGATTCAAGTCCTGTAAACCTGCTAGGATGAGATTTGTTCTGCAAAATGAAATGCACCATTTTCTGTGCTCCAAATGGTGTTGAAATTCAAACCCCAGACGAAGACGGAATTTATAAATTAATGTTAGCAAGACCAGAGACAGAAATTAAAAGACTGACAATAAAGGACTTAAAAGAAGAACTGCAACAGACGGTAAAACCAGAGGTATGGAACTTTACTGGAAAAGATGTAGGATTAATGGCAAATGTTGACCCAATAAAAGTGACCATAAAGGAAGATGCAGTTTACACTAATACTCTACAGTACAAAATGAGTGCAGAAATAAAAGCAGGTGAGCAGTAGAAATAAGGCGTCTGGTTGAAACAGGCATTTTACAGCAAATAATGATCAGTCCATGCAACCCACCCATAATTGGTATAAAGAAACCGAGTGGCAAGTTCAGGGTCGTACAAGACCTCTGCAAAATGAATAAGATTGTTGTACCTTGCTGTCTAAGTATGGGCGGAAAATCCGTTTCGCTCGCGGATTTTGCGGATTTTCGGTAAATTCGCAATCCGCGAGATTCGCGAATCTCCCACAAAATCCGCAAATCCGTGAGCAGCGGATTTTATGGCTTGCTCGCACTGTTCGCGTGAGTTCGCGGCTTCCCAGTACAACTTCGCGCCCCGCGAATAAGCGCTAAATTGCAGAAATACGATCTTAGCAAAACTGAAACTACTTACCAGGTTCAAAAGTTCAGGCTCATCATTAGTAGCCATTTCCTGTAGTGCTTCCTGAGGGGCCCCTCCAGAGTTCAGTTGCCTACTTGCAACTATTATGTGACCCTGCTCTGAACCTCAGAATAGTTACACATATGCCACAAAGGTCCTGAATTACAGCTAAGGGAGACAAGCAGGAGCCAGGCTGGAAGTTCAAATCCATTAATCAGCCCCTAATTCATTATTGTCAGTTGGGGCAGGGCAGGTGTTGTAACTAATTTTGCAACAATGAATGCACTTAGCAAGTGCAAAAGATCACTAATCAGGAAGCACTAAGGAAGCAGGTGCCAGCTAAAAAAATATTCTGTGACACATTAATCAGCCCCAAATTAATTCAGGTCACTTGAGGCAGGGAAGGTGTGCTTTGCTTTGCCACAATAATGTACACTGACTGGACAACCAGAGGGTGCTGTGATGAAACAGAGGGTGGCATGGGTGGGCCAGAGGGTGGCATGAGTAGTCAGAGAGTGGCAGTGGTGACAGAGAGTGGCAGTGATGAAGAAGAGTGTCCCAAATAGGCTAGACACGTAGAAACAACAAGTTTGCAAAACTTGCAACCCGACTGGTAAGTTCGCGTTTGCGAAATTGTACAAAACCCTCGCGAACTGGCAGAAACCCGCGT
Organism: Lissotriton vulgaris; assembly: GCF_964263255.1. Classification (NCBI taxonomy): domain Eukaryota; kingdom Metazoa; phylum Chordata; class Amphibia; order Caudata; family Salamandridae; genus Lissotriton; species Lissotriton vulgaris. The sequence continues at coordinate 661,905,244 of NC_141689.1, forward strand.
GAACACAAAAAAAAAAAAATCTGCAAATTCGCGAGAATTCGCGGATTTTGCGAATTGCGAGTTCGCAAATCCGCAAAATTCGCAACGCGAGATTCGCAAAATTCGCCCATGCTTATTGCTGTCCAGTTGTGCCAAATCCTGCTGTGATTCTGTATCACATACCGTGGGAGGCTGGATAGTTTACTGTCATAGACCTGTGTCACGGATTTTTCTCGATTCCATTACATCCAGATAGCAAATGTCTTTTCTCATTTGAATTTGACAGTCATCTTTACGTTTGGAAACATGTCCCTCAGAGGTACACAGAAAGTCCCTCGATTTTTAATCAGATTTTGAAAAAGTGCCTTGAGTCATTGGTACTGCCTGGACAGTCAGTCCTAGTTCAGTATATTGATGATCTATTGGTGGCGTCTAAAACTCGAAATGACTGTGTCGTCGACACCATTGCCTTGCTGAATCATTTAGGTGAATGAGGACATAAAGTGTCACCAGAAAAATTGCAATTCTGTGCCACGTCAGTGAAATATCTGGGGCACCAGATAGAAAAGAGTGTCAGAAGAGTTACCTCAGAAAGAATCAGAATAATTAGAAATATGAATTTGCCTCAGACCCAAAAATAGATTAGAATGTTTCTTGGAGTTGTAGGATACTGCAGGCAATGGATTGTGGGATTTGCAGTCCTAGCGAAGCCTTTAATACAAATGACAAAGAAAAGAGCCAAGGACCCAGTAGAGTGGGATGACGAAAGCATGACTGCTTTTGTAAAATTACGAGAATGTCTGTGTATAGCCCCAGCAATGGGAACGCCTGACTATTTAAAGGATTTTGCACTGTTCTGTGACACACAAGATAATTGTGCACTTTCAGTCCTGACTCAGATACATGGAGTAGTGCGACGTCTTGTGGGATATTTTTCTTCCACGTTAGACCCAGTAACCGCTGCATTACCTGGATGTCTGAAAGCGGTAACTGCAACTTGCATGAGTCTTGAGCAGAGTGAATCCATCATTATGGGACATCCTGTAACTGTGTATGTTCCACATACAGTTGTAATCTTGCTAACCAGGACTAAGACTCAGTATCTCACACCTAGTCGGCTGACTAAGTACGAGAGTATTCTTGTAGGTGCAGGAAATGTAACCATTGCTAGGTGTAATATTCTGAACCCAGCAACCCTGTTGCCTAATTCACATATTGCCGAATTGAAGGAAGATGTTGAACATGACTGCATTGACCTGACTGAATACAGTACAAAACCACAACCAGACATAAGAGAAGAGCCTCTAATTGATTCAGATTATGAGCTATTTGTAGATGGCTCATGCATGAGGCATGAGGAAGGGGGTCTAAGCGCTGCCTACGCATTATGCACTTTGGGTGGTCCAGTGGAAGCATACCATTTACCTGGAGTTAAGTCTGCACAAGTAGCCGAATTGGTTGCCCTGGCAAAGGCTTGTAAAATTGGGAAAAAATTGGAAAATATCCATATACACTGACAGCCAATGTGGTTATGGGGTTGTGCATGACTATGGCTAATTATCAATGCAAAGGGAGTTTCTGACTTCTTCAGGTACCTCAATCAGAAATGGTCACTATGTGAAAGATTTACTGGAAGCAATCCAGTTGCCAAAAGAAGTGGCTGTGGTCAAGTGTGCTGCTCACAAATCTGGCAACGACAAAGTGACAGCTGGTAATCGATATGCTGACCAGTTAGCCCAACATTGTGCAAAATATAAAATGGCTGTTAACAAGAAAGTTGAGGTGGGCGGAAACAGCTGCCAACTTGTGTTGCTAGAAGGTGTGAATACGTGGGAAGAAGTGAGAGATTTGCAGAATGCAGCAGAACCAAAAGAAGGAGAAGAATTGAGGAAGCTAGGCTGTCGGAGAAGGGTTGAGGATGGTGTCATTGTTTACCTTGATGAAATGCCAGTGTTACCCGACTGTTTGCTTGCTCCTATGGCTAGGTTGATTCATGGAGATTCTCATTTAAGAAGAGATACTATGATACGTCTGTTCAGACAGTCATGGTTTAATACGAAATTCAGAAACATAGTAGAGGCACTCTGCCAGAGGTGTTTGGTTTGTCAACAGATGAATCCAGGGAAGAAAACAGTAGTGTTACCAGGGAAGATTGGGAAGGCAGAAGGTCCCTTTATACGTTTGCAGATTGACTTCATTCAGTTACCCCCTTGTCGAGGACTAAAATACGTACTTGTCATTATCTGCTTGTTTTCAAAATAACAGCTCCTATACCAGTGATCTGGTAATTTGTAATAAGCCTTGTTCCCACAGATGTAATACACTCTGGGAAACAAAAATTCAGTTCCATCTTACCCCACACGCAGGAATGATAGCATCACTATAGCCAAACTTCTACTTAGAGAGCTGATAACACGTTTTGGTTTTCCAGTAACAATTAAATCAGATAGAGGAAAGCATTTTAGTAGTGAAATAATGGGTCTAATTTGTGAAGCATTAAAAAATAAGCAAAAATTGCACTGTGCATATCGCCCAGAGTCTTCTGGAGTGGTAGAACAATTGAATGGCACAATCAAATCAAGACTGGGAAAGATGTATGAGTCTACTCGATTAGAGTGGCCAGATGCTTTGCCACTTGTTCTGATGGGACTTAGAAGTATTCCAGACCGGAACACAGGCTTAAGTCCCCATGAAATACAGATTGGAAGAGCAATGAGGCAAGCATGGGTGCCAGGACACAAGCTGCTAATTATATCTGATGATTTAGTATTGGAGTACTGCAAAGAACTGGCTGACTAAGTGCGTTCTATCTCTCACCAGGTTGGGGAAGACGCTGTCGCCAGACCAGCAACACCAGCACATGACCTGAACCCAGGTGACTGGGTAGTGCTTAAGAAACAATATCGAACATCTTGTCGTGCACCAAGGTGGGGAAAACCACGACAAGTGATTTTGGTTACCACCACAGCTGTAAAGTGTGCAGGAGTTCCACACTGCATCCATGCCAGTCATATGAAAAAAGTGACTGAACCTGATAACACTGAAGCTGAAGGTTGTACAGCTGAGATGTCTCAAGATATCGATCCTGAAGTAGCTGAAGAATAACAACCGAGCACCGGTCAAGATGATTGGATTCCAGTAGTCGACATACCTGCAGAATATGTGAGAACAAGAAGTCAAACTTATCAAGATAGACAGAGTGATAGTGAGGATGAGACAGGTGTAGAAGAAGGTACTCAGATCGTAGAAATACAAGTCAAAAGTGATTCTGAGGAGGACCAGATAGGGAAAGACCCAGTAATCAACACTCCACCAAGAACTTCAGAGTCTGAAAAGGGAAAGATAGAAATTAGGGCGGAGGCTCAAGCAGAAGCAAATCAAGGGTTCAAAGAGCTTGAGCAGGACCAGGCAGGAGTAGACAATAGTGTTCAGGAAGAAGAAAGAGAATCAAACGAAAGTCAAATTCAGCAGATCCCTGAACAAGGCCAGCTTAGTGACCAGGCAGAAGAAACAGAAATAAGACCTGGAATTAGTCAGATAGAGAGGGAAACTGAACACAGCATTGAAATCGATGTGCCACAACTGAATGAAAATAAAAGAGCTTTTGAAGAGGGCCAAAGCACAGTGCCAGCTAAAAAGGAGATAAATGGCCTAGATTTTTCAGAATACTGAGACTACGTTTAAAGACAATTAATGAAGAACCTAAACAAGTAAACTAAGTTACAAGTCCATCTGATCAACCTGTAATACAACCAAGAAGTAGAAGTCCACCACTAAAGAGACTGAATAATAAAACATTTGTATAAAATAATACAAATAATACAAATACAAAGGCCCTGAGTGGACCTACATAGTTTTGGAAGATTTTGAAAACCTGGAAATAAGTGACGAAACTGATGAAGCATTGATTACTGATCAAACTGACGAAGAAGTGAGACCCACCTGAAATTCACACAAGGTATAAGCTGTGTAAAAGTTACAAAGACTGGTTGAATCTCCTTTAGTCAGAAATGGCTGATCATACTGTTACTGGAAGACCGAAAAGAAATTGTTTAAAAACATGCTGCAGAGTATGTTTATGTAGTATAGCAATAGTACTTATACTTTAGATAGGACTAACAATAGCTATTCCTTACATGATGAGTAAAGAGACAAAGAATGACATTAATGGACAGTTGCCAATAGATACAGAAGAACTACAGACATTAGATACACCAAAAAGAATAGATACACAAGAGAAAGCCCTTAGCATTAGGCAATGAAAGGTTGACTTAGAAGCACCAGATGAGGAAGGACTGCATTATAATAGAATCAAAAACAGGACTCACTTAGATGCATTTTCAAACCTATTAGTACACTATGTAAAAGCGATGGAAATAGAGGTCTGCTATGTTTGTATGAAGCTGCCTACTTCGGTAGCTGAAGGTGTGACGTACCACCATTTGCAACTAACATATGGAATTTCATGTAGTGTTTTAGCTAGTTTATTCTATAAGAAAGGACCTTTATAGTATTATTATTCTATTTTAGATGTGATATTTTCTGAACTTCCTATACGTAGAAACCTGAATCCTGTACGTACTACTAGAAATGTAGCACACTACATGAGTGAATATTTTAAATATGGTTGAGAAAAGGAGAGAGAGTTTCCAAAGAAAAGCGAATGATAAGAATCATAAAATTCCTAAATGGGCTGAAAGTATAGGGAACACCTCAAATGGTGGAGCTAATGCTGCTGTGTTGCTGGATTTCAAAAAGAAGGGGAAACTCTGTCTTCACAGAAAAAAGACTAATTATAATAACAATGTATACAATTGGTTCAGAATTAAACTTGCACGGCGAACGGATGCCAACAGATGGTTTTCTGCCGACTTGAAAAGCAGGAAACTGGCTCTCCGTCATCTTGAGCGCTTGTGGCGCCGTGATTATGACATTGAGGGAAAAATTAAATATACTAGGGCGAGGAAGGAATATATGAAAGCCATCTCTGCAGCAAAGGTGGAGTATTTCTCTTCTCGTATTCTAGACTCATCAAACAAATCTAAAGATATCTTCTCTGTCTTTAATGAACTGACCAACTTGGAGAATGTCCGTCCTAAAGTAATCCCCACTCAGTGTCTGTGTGACTCACTCAATTCTTACTTTAGTGACAAAATCACAGACATAAAAACTAGCATTCCCCAATCAAAGACCCCAATCATGACCGGCATGGCAATAAAGACTGGCTCTGCCACCCTTACCAGTTTTCAACCCATAACCCATGGCCAGCTCTCGGAATTAATGATGAGAGTCAAATCTGGCTCCCCACTGGACATCTGTCCCCCTCGTATCTTGAAAGAATGGTTTTCCACCTACCCAACCCCTGTTCTTGCCCTTCTAAATGACTCCCTCTTGTCTGGCATAGTCCCGTCCGCTTTCAAAGAAGCCACGGTCAAACCTCTATTAAAAAAACCCGGGGCGGATCCTGGATGCAAGGCAAACTACAGGCCCATCTCCTTATTGCCTTACTTGGCAAAAATTCTAGAGGCACACGTGACGAAAACTCTCTCTAATTTTTGGGAGGAGTCCTCCTGCTTTGACCCTCATTAGGCTGGATTCCGGCCTGCACACTCTACGGAGGCAGTGGTCACTGCAGTTTTGGACACACTTCGAGACTGCGCAGATAGACGTACTCCCCAGGCCCTGGTGCTTTTGGACCTGTCGGCCGCGTTCAACGCGGTCGACCACAACATCCTGATTGACCGTGTCGGACAGGCCAGCATACAGGGCGTGGCGGCCTGCTGGTTGAGGTCCTTCTTGGAGGATCGCTCCCAAGCGGTGCGTCTTGGGGACTTGACCTGTGTTAAACAGTCCATCCCATGTGGAGTGCCACAGGGTTCCTCCCTGTCACCCCATCTTTTTAACATATACATACTCCCCCTTATACAAACCTTGAGGGACAAACAGGTGAGAGTTTTTAGTTATGCAGATGACCTGCAGATACTCTTCACCATTGACAATTCCGAAAAATCTATGAGTCATTTCCAGTCAACCATGAGGTTTATTAAATCCTGGATGGATCAAAATCAGCTGAAACTAAAACCAGGTAAAACCGAACTGGTACTGACTGGGGACAGTGCTAAGTACTGGGGTCCTCACTATTGGCCTTCAGATCTGGGTCAAGCTCCGCAACCATCACCATCGGCTAAAACGCTTGGAGTCATTGTGGACAGTGCCCTTTCACTAAAAGCACAAGTGGGACAAGTGGTCTCCAAATGCTTTTACCAGCTAAAAAAAATCAGGAAGGTCAGGCGACTACTAACGCCAGAAGCTATTACCCAGGTTGTGATCGCCACTGTTCTGTCCCATCTGGATTACGCGAATGCCATCTACCTGGGTCTCCCAAACTATTTACTCAAGCGTCTCCAGATGGTGCAGAACTATGCTGCTAGGTTGATCCTGAAGCAACCAAGGTGGTAGGCGGCAACTCCTCTTCTCATCAAGCTGCACTGGCTTCCGGTCATACAACGTTGTTCCTTCAAAGCAGGTTGTATGATCTTTAAGTCACTACACGGCAAAAGCCCTAAAATTCATTAATCAATTAATCACCAGATACGTTCCTTCCCGCAACCTTCGTTCACTCCACCTAGGCCTTCTCCAGACCCCTCCCTTCAAACTTAAACGTTCTGGTGGACGTAGATTTGCAATATTGGCCCCCTGCTTATGGAACACCTTTCCCCTGGAAATCCGGTCCTGCCAAGATCTCTTACCTTTCCGGAAAGCACTGAAGACCTGGCTTTTTAGACAAGCTTCTTAATCCACTTTCCTACCTTTGATTGTGTTACTGTCAATTTTAGCGCCAAGAAACTAATCAGTGTTAGTGCGCTCAATAAATGATTTAATAACATAACATAATAACATAACATGTGAATGTGAACATAATTTTAAGGTAATTGGCGGTTGGGGTTTCAAAGATGGAACTGAACCTTTGTTTCCCGGAGTGTATTACATCTGTGGGAACAGGGCTTATTACAAATTACCAGATCACTGGTATGGGAGCTGTTATTTTGGAATAATTTTCCCAAAAATATATCATGTGGGTAAAATCACTGGAATCAATGAAGAAACTAATGGATTAGTACGTAGTAAAAGAGCTAGTTTTTGGTGAAGTAGTAGGTGTTATATTTAGTGCATTGATACCAACAGTTGGAGTGGCTCTGAATATACACAGAATCTGCAATTTGTCAACAGTAGTAGATCGGTTATCAACTGACACTGCTGGAGGTTTCTTGATGGCCAATACCGAATTGGTTGCGATCAGATCTATGGTTTTACAAAATCAACTTGCTTTTGACACTTTATTGGCAAAGGAGGGCGGAGTCTGTAAACTGTTGAAAGCGCAACATTGTTGCACTTACATACCTGACAAAAGTGTGGAAATCAAGAGGTATGTGAGAAATATTACTAATTTGGAAAAAGAGCTTAAACCACTGGAGGCTACCTGATGGCCTCTCCGCAGTAGGTAGTTGGTTTTCTAATATAGGTAGGAGTCTTGTGAGTAGAATACTGATGCCAATAGCAGGAATAGGTTTACTAGTTTTAGGAATAATAATTTGTTGCAAATGTCAAAAAAACATATAAAGATATATTCTATAAATAGGCGAAGAGTAAAAAGAAATATTGAAAAACTCTAAATAGAAGAATTGATTAGCCAAAAATACAAGAAAATGAAAAATTCTCATAATAATAATGAGAAAAGGAGAATAGAAAGTTTGAAGAGATTGAGATGGGTGAATTGTGAAAAGTTGGCATCTGTTTCATTAATTAGTGATGATATAAAATGTCATCAAAGAGGGGATTGATGGATCAAGGATTAGCACGAGAAGCAACTTGCTTGTACTCATGAACCTCGAATAACGCTAACTATGTAACCAACATGTTTGTCTTACTAATTTTACACCTTTTACATTGATATGGGATGTCCGAGTGAAGCTTGCTTATGTGTTTACTAAACCTTAATACGCTTGCTCAAAAAAATGGCTGCTGCTATGCAGGATTTTCTACTGTGTATGTATCTGTCAAACTCACCTGACATGACGTACTCGCAGCTTTGGAGGTAAACTGTTGCTTCTGCACACTAGTGCTAATATGGCTGCTCTATGTTCTCACATGCGAGAAGCTTGCACTGCTGCTTTTGCTAAGCTGTTCGTTCTGCTTAATCCTAATGCTATAGTTTATTATAAAGTAATGGGAATAGTGTAGAAAGTCATGGTATACAGTGTTTTCATTTTATTATATGTTCTAAAACTGTTTCCTTTTACTTTTCATGTATCGTAATCTTTGGGCCTGGGAGGTGCTATTACTCCATTTTGGAAGTCCTTCTGCGCATGACAGACTGCAGCGAGAAGATGAACTCTTTGGCATTGAAACCGAGCCAGAAGACAGTCACAGCCAAGATGCGCCTGGGAAGATCACATTTGACCCCACTAGAAGAAGCCAAATTGCACACAATGTATCTGTCAATAAGATCAACCATTGTTAGGTGAAAATGCAGTTGTCATGTGAAAAGAAATTGATGGGGTGGGAACGGAAAAATTAATATTCAACACTGAAGTCTAAAATTTAGGTGGTGTGATGACATGTCCTCCTCTTTCTGTCCAATCGAAATTGGGGATCCCCACACTTGCAACATTGGGGGGTGGTACACTGCCCTGAAAAACAGTTTAACTAGAGTAGGCTTAGCTAGTTAATTTGTCCGACTTGTACGAATAGATGAGCTGTCACTGACCCAACGCACTCAACAGGTGATTAAGAGCAGTGGTGCTGCGAAGCACTCTGCCAGAAGATTTGCTGACCCATTCGGGGTTCTGGGAAGCTGAAGTGCTGGCAAAGCACTTTGCTGGTGAATGCTGTAACACAATCGGGGTTTTGGCTGAGTCCTTGCAGAGAGGGAGTAGCGCAGGCGTTGCAACTGAACTGCGGGTGCTGGTCTTAACCTTTTGTGGTCCGGTCCTGATCCAATTCTGGGATTTCCTGTCCTGATTCTGAACTGCACCTGCAGGCCTACTGGCACTGCAACCTTTGGGGCTCCTCTGTCCTTTCAACTTACCCGAGGCCAGGGTTGGTCTTCACACCATTCTAGGTAAATATAAATCTGTGTGGGTAATAATCAGTATAATTTGCATCCTTTTCTTTACCCTCCCTAAAAATTGCTAAAGCTTTATTTGCATATGTTCCTTTTTCTTACCCTCCCTTGGATAAATGATAAACTCGTGTTTTTGCTGTTTATTAGCATGTTCCATTTTCTTACCCTCCTTGTAGTTGAATGTTAAACGCTTTTTATGATTGCATAATTGTTCCTTTTTTCTTCACCCTCCCTTTAAAGTAGTTAAACTTGGTTATTTGATTTAATAGTGTGTTCCATTTCTTACCTTCCCTATGGTTATATGCTAAAAATGTGGTTTTGTCATTGCATATTGTGTTCCTTTTATCCCAACCGTTGATAATTGCGAAAGCTGTGTTGTTTTAGTATGTTCCTTATTCTTTACCCACCCTTAGAAAATTGTGCAAGTTGTTTTTAAAAATAATAGCTTGTTCCTTGTTCTTACCTTCCCTTTATTTTTCTGGCTAAATGATTGGCATAATATATCTTTTGCATAGTTATACACTATTTCTGATATTGGTTATCAATAGTCTCATTGCTTTCAATCTTTGGATTATGACCTTTGATGATGATTAGATAAAGAGTTTTAAACCTTCCAGAGTCTGTTGTTATTATGTGAGTGCAAATGCAACTTGGTTATCGAGCTGCCTTTAAAAACTAATTCCCTGATCCAATAGGTTATAGGTACCAGTAACGAGGATTGGAAAGTCAATGGTAAAGGACCTAGGAGGTAAAAATAAACTGAGTAGAGCGAAGGTTACCTTATTAAGTAAATGTGTAAATTAAATTATGGGCCCAGTTGAGTTTGGTAAATTTATGGTCGGGTGACCTGCGCGCTCTATGTCCCAGTTGAGTTGCCAGAACCTTGGCCAAAAGCTTTGGCTTTACATTTAGCAGCAAAAATCGAGCAATGTGAATTCGGTCTGTCAGCAGGCCTTCTGTTTTTAAGGATTACTGATTTATTGATCTCCATTGACATCGAGCTCAGTCTCTGGTTTTATGAAACATATCAAGCAAATGTGAAGCCAAGACATATGCATTGGTTTTTGTCATATTCAGCAGGGATGTCATTTTGGTCTCTGGGTCTTGCCAAACCAAAAAAGGCGAATTGCATCGAAATTCATTTTCACTGTATTTTTCTGATCTAAGTTACTATGGTCCAGTTCCTGCAGGACATTTAGAGGAAGTTCATCAGTATATTTAAGTATTGGGGCAGAGAGGGCAACGGCCTTTGGTGATATATTGCCCCCAAAATATTGAAAAAATTAATTAGTGGTGCCCGCAGTGTCTGTGACATTTCAGCCTGTATTTGTATTAACCGTAGTACTGCTCTGGGCTGTACATTGTCCTTACTCAGACAATAAAGCAGCTTACTGGCCTTTTGTCTATGATCATAAATTCTGCAATATAAAGCCAAGCATGCCTTTTGTTCATTGCCCATATACAGCCTGTTGGACTTGGCCTCTTTTGGAAGGTTCACCCCTGAACTTTTTTTGCCCTAAGCTCTGACATGGTGGTGGTGGTTTTAGGCCTCTGGGCATTTTAGCACTGTGGTCCAGTGTAAAGTGCATGCGCTCTCTGTGTAAGCTTGCCCTGCCCTCCCATAGGAATGCATTAGGGATTCCCCGATCGGTGTGTGTCAGTGGTAATTCCTGTTATGAGAGAAGCAGTGTGGTCAAGTTTGGTTTGTATGAAATTGTGTGAATAATGGTGTGCGCAGATTTATTGTGGTTATTTTAGAAATGCCACTTTTTGAAGTTGGCATTTCTGTGTGCTATGTGTCTGCCTGCCTGATGTGAATTGCATGTCTGGCTTGTGAGTGACAGGAGCTGAGGGGTGTGGGTGGCTCCAGGAGGGGCAGGATGAGTCAGCGCTGAGGAGCTGAATAGGACATCTGGGAGGGGTAATCCCCTGAGTCTGAATAGGATGGTGCCTGTCCTAGTGAATGCTGGCTCTGCCCCTGTGGTGTGTCTGATCTCCTAGCCCCCACCTGACAAAGGGGAAAGCAAAGTGCTCCAAATCCCCCCATAACCAGTTCTGATTGGTATCCCCAAGCCCTGTGCTGTGACACAAAGGGGAATGTAGTTTAAATATAGGGGCTGTGACCCCATGAAAATGTTCAGTTCCTGTTCTGATGTGCTGTTCCTGGTGGAGGGGGGCTTGCTGCTGCTGGGGCCCAAGAGGAACTGCAATCGGGGCTGCTCCCTGCCAGAGATTCCAGTGTGCTGGCCTCCCTGGGCCCAGCTATGCCCCTGAGCCTGGAGGATCTGCATTGCCCTTTTCATCTCCAGGAACATTTTGCTGGGACTTGGTCTTTTCCCAGGATCCAGGACCTTTTGCGGTCTTCTGCGCCCTGTGAGCGCTTTATCCTGCCTTCCCCCCAAGGGGGAGGGAGAGCCTGGGGGCTGCACAGCTCTGAGCTGCGGCCCTTGGCAAGGATTCCCCCGTTTTGCTTTGATTTGTTTGGCCAGTGCCCCCCACGCATTAATGTGCCTTTTTGGCGGGTGCCCATTCCACCAATAGTTTTAACTTAAAGCCCAAGCCGCTTTTAAAACTTCCCCGGGCCGCTGTCAGCGCGACCCGGAAGACAGGCCCTGCCTCGTTGTCGGCGGGCTGCAGGCAGGAAGGAACCGCCGGAGAGAACGTCCAGTGACACAGCGGGCTCCCGTGTCTAAAGGAGAGCCCTGCAAGTGCAGCAGCCAGCGGAGAGTGAGGTGAAGGGGGCCTGAGGCACATTGTCGGGGCCTGCCCCGCTGCATAAGACTCCGCGCCGCAAGAGGAGACAGCGTGAAGCCGCCAGGGCCCCTTCAGTTTATTTACCCCATCTGCCCTGTTTGCAGAGGGCAGCTGCACCGATGTAGATTTGCGCAGAGTCCCAGTGAGACCCCGAGGGCACAGTTGTGCCAGGGCCCATTTGTGTATTTACAGATGCCCCACCAGACAGAAGGCAGTTGCAACGTTTTGCACACATTTGCATAGGAGGGCTCAGTGGTGCCAGGCTTCATTTGATATGCACAGCTGCCCAGCAAGTAGTGGGCAGCTGCAACTTTTAGGCCACAGTTCTTTGGGGGCATGTTTTATGAGGTAGGAGTGATATACACTCCTCTGCCCCAGTACTTCCCCAGCTGCGCAGCACTTATTGCCATCTGCAACGTTTAGGTCAGCGCAATTGCGCATCTTGACTTCTGCTGCAGTGGCAGCACACCCTGACTTTTGGACATAGGGCATTTGAGCCCTTTTGAAAAGGCCAGTTGGCCAGGGGGACTGTTAGGTCTATAGGGCACCATGCCCTAATGTGATGTATGTGGTGCCAGGAAATGTGATTTATAGGGTATGATTTACAGACCCTGTTTTATTCCTCTAGATCTGGTTTTATGATTATGAGGTTTTGCATACTGTGTTATGTTTGAGTTATTCCCTACTGTGGTGTAGGTACAGGATTATTTGCCTCTGTGGTTTATGCTAGTGAGATGATTTCCTAATGTGAGTTATACTTAGGAGGTTATGGTCTAATGTGTTTAGGCTGATGAGGTTGACGTACAATAGATTTGGTGCCTATATGATTTATGTTACAGGAATGCTGAGTACAGTGTTTGCCAGTAAGTACTGGTTGTGTTCTATGTTTATCATATATCTACATTTATTATCTTTACTAAGTGATGATTCTGACAGTGGCCCACCTGGTCCTGCCATGTGTATATAATCCCCTGTAAATTTTGCCCAGTGCCAGTTGGCTGTTATATTGTGTGATTACTATTCTAATGTGTTTTATGATAATACAAAAGCTAATTTTGGATATAACCTTGTGTGGAGTTCCTTTTGTGGTGTGCCTAGTATGTTGTTGCTGTGTGTTTTGCTCAAATGCTTTTCACAATGCCTCTGGGATAAGCCTGACTGCTCGTGCCAAGCTACCAAGGGGGTGAGCAGGGGTTATCTTTGGCATGTAACTCCCTTGCCCTGACCAGAGTGGTGGTCTCTTCCTGGCTTTGTCGCAAGCCTTAGCCAACCAGAGATCCCATTTCTAACACAGACTCTGTACCAATTTTTTTATAATAGTATATCTGAAGCAACAAACCTATATCTGCTTTCTATGTGGAGAATGGTCTACTCTGCCCTTAAGAGATCATCCTCTGCCATTTCTCAAAGTGTGCAAATTCACTTAGCCTTGAAACAGAAGGTATCCTCCATCTGAGTTCTGAGGTGGTCTCTTTGGTTGGGATTTAAAAGCTAACAGAAGTTTAGGTGCCACATCTTTGATTTTTTTCTTTCAACAAGCCTGTATGCCACACTAATTGTAGCATGATCTGATAAGCCATGCAGGTGCAGGAGGGACCTAGTTACTAGAAGAAAGCTTAGCCTTGTTGATTAGGCTGGGATACTCACCATGTATCATCAGACAATGGGTATGAGGAAGCAAAGGCATGTAGCTTTGTGGAGCCTAACATGCCGAAAGTAGGTTGACGGTATCTGTCAATTAAGAAACCATCACCCAATTACAATCACCCTCTATCACTAATGTACTCTGAGGGCACTTCCTAACAGATTAATGTTAGAAATGGGGTCTCTAGTTGGCATTGGTTTGCAACCTATCCAAGTAGGAACCCACAATACCAGTCAAGGTAAGTGTAGTGCACACTAAGTTTGCCTGTGCTCACCCTCTTGTAACTCGGCTCAGAGCAGTTTGGATAAACTAAAGAGGCAATATGTAAAGCATTTGTGCGCGCACACACACACACACACCCACACACGCACACACACACACACACACACACAGTAACGCAGTGAATACAGCACAGAAGCACTCCACCACGCCAGTTAAGAAAAATATTGAATATTTATCTGAGTAAAACCAGACCAAAATGACAAAAATCCAAAATACACAAATCCAAATATAAATACTTCAAGATTAAATGCAGGTGTAGCACTCAAAGACACAATAGCTCCGGCTGGGGCTATAACCACGTGCTTGACGGAGTTTAAAGTCAAAGTTCGCGGCCAACCATGATGGAGTCCGTGCTGGCTATGGACTAGTACAGATCCCACTTACAGTACCTGGAAACAATGACAAAACAAAGATATTATGAGGCACCAGGGAGGTGAGGCATTGCTGAGGGCGATGCAGCATCTGCTTTTTACTGTCAGTGAAGGTTGCTGGCATTTCGGTGCTCGGACAGTACATTGCACAATGGAGGAATGGCGTCACTGTAGCAAGTGAGGAGTCACTTCTTAGAGGTGGTTCTGAGTCGAAAAGCCTGTGCCGCCCGGGACATTGCAAGGAACAGGGGAGGTGATGCTGATTTGGCGGCGAGGTGTCGAGCCATTGGCAGTGTGGGGTTGATGAAGTGTCGATGGTCTAGCCACAAGGCGTCAACTTCGCGGTTTCAATGTCACATCACAGGGCCACTGGTGCTGCGGCGGAGTTGGGAGTCATGCACTGTGGCTTATCTTCAAAGGCGCTGCTGTAGCGCTTAGACCTGCATTGCAAGTCGCGGTCATTGCATTGAGTGGAGAGCATGGCTTCAGAGCAGGCAGCAGCGTGGTGTTGAAGAACGGTGCAGGCTCCAAAGGTATTGCTTTATTCTTTAGCACAGCAAACTCACTTTCAAGGGCCAAAGAATTGTTTTTGGCACCCCTTGGCAGAGTAGGGCTCTCATCAGAGAAGCCCAGGCACTGCAGGTGAAGTCTTTGATGGCCCTGAGACATCCAAAAGGAAGCAAGCTCTACTCAAGCCCTTGGAGAATCTTAGACAGCATGATTCGGAGATCAAAGTCCAGTCCTTTCCTGTCCAAGACAGAAGCAGCAGGCAAAAAGGCCAACACAGTAAATCAAGCAGCAAAGTGCCAGTCCCTCCTGTCAGCACAACATCTCTTCTTCTTGCCAGAATGTCCTCAGTCCAGAAGTGCTCCGAGTGTTTGGTGTCAGAGGTCCAGTACTTATACCCATTTCAATCTTTGAAGTCGGTATACTTAAAAAAAGGTCTTTGTTATGCACAAGACCCTGCCCTTTTTTTCTCCTGGCTTTAGACACACTACACGGGGTAGGCAGCTCTTGGTCAGAGGGAAGGCACATCCCTATTCCAGGGCAAGCCTCAGCCCCTCCCACCAATCTAGCTCAGGAAGACCCATCAGCCTGGTGATGGGCCATCAGAATATGTAAGGCACACCTCGGCTCCCTTTGTGTGGGACTGTCGAATTTGAATTACCATTACCCAACTGACAACCAAACCAAAAGTGTATTCTAGGAACAGGCAGAGACACAGAATGGTTAACTAAGAAAATGCCAACAGTCAAAAAGAGACATTTTCATCCCTGCAATTAAAAAACCAGCTTCACTAAAAGATGTGTTTTTAAATGTTGAGTCCAGAGACACCAAACTCCAATTTTATATGTGTTCCCAATTGGAAGATACACTTGTAAAGCATTACACGGTAGCTCTAAGGGCAACCTAGAGGAGAGATACACTTTGCAGTAGTGAAAAACAGGTTGAGCAGTTTTTCACTACCAACACATGTAAAACTAAACACCACATGTCCTGCCTTTTAAATACGCTGTACCCTGCACAAGGGGCTACCTTGGGCCTACCTTAGGGGTGCCTTACATGTAATAAAAGGGATGGTTCGGGACTGGTAGGGAGGGGTGCATGCCAGGTTGATATGGCAGTTACAAACTGAGCACACCGGTTCTGCATTTGCAGGTTGGAGACATGTTTGAAGGACGCTTATGTGGGTGGCACAATCAGTGCTGCAGGTCCACTCGTAGCATTTGCTTTACAGGCCCTATGCTCACACAGTGCACTGTACTAGGGACATAATAGTAAAGCAAATATGCCAATCATTGAGAAACCAAATCCCATTACATTTTAGACACAGACCACGGGCACTTTATCACGGGTCAGCTGTGGTAAAGTGCTCAGAGTCCTAACACCAGCAAAAAAGAAGTTCAGTACACACTCAAAAACAAGAGACCTGAAGCGAAAAACGGGGAAAGCACGCCAAAAGATGCCAGGTCCAACAATTACTTATTAAATTGAGGAACAATGCTGTGATAGCTGGTGGAGCAAATAAGCTCAAATGTCAGCATCTGGTCTTCAATGTTGCCTGTCACCATTAAGTAGCTTCCCAGTTTATCTATTCGGGACAGAAATATGCAAGGGAATACATAGCATCTATGAAATTGAATTTCCACCCTCGCAATCCATGTTTGAAGCCTGCATTAATCACCTAGTTAAACCAATATATGCCTCAAAATAAGTAATTGTTTCCCATTAAATGTGTCCTTGAACCATCAATATATTGGGACCAATGTGTTTGGCAAACTGTGCGACTGCTTGATATTATTCAGTAACCCATTTCCACTCTACAATAATCAAAGCAGCTCTCTAGATTTTTTGCACAGTATTATCATTTTAGGGTGCTGTGATATCAGTAAAGCATGTAGACGACCCTCTAGCAAGGGCCTCCAAGTTTTTAGTGTTGCTATTTTTCCTTTTTTATTCTACTTTAACTAAATATTGAATCTCAACTCCCTTCTGAATATGAACTATCTGTCAAACAACTAATAAGAAAATGACCCGTCCCCAGTCCTAGAGAACTATTCTGTATTATTCCACTTATCCAACTTACACTCAGACTCTACTGGTCAGTAAATAAACAAAGTTAAATAAAAGTATCACACTTTCGAGGGTATTTGCATATGTGCTGATTTTGCACCCTAGTAAGCTTCTTCCCATGAATAATTGACAAACATAGCTATTTCATGACATATGTATGATATCAATAAATTAGAACAGGGGTATATTCATGACTGGCACATAAAATGCAAAAATGATTTATTCCCAGAAGGAAGGTCCGACTTGAAATTACCTCTCAGTTCCTCCATACTAAGGGCTAGATGTAGGTAAATAGGTTTTACCGATTCTTAAATACCGAATTTTACCGATTCGGTATTTAAGAATCGGTAAAACCTATGTAGGTAAAAAATACCAATTCGGTAAGATTGAAGCCCATAGGAATCAATAGCAAATACTGATTCGGTAATTACCGAATCTGTAAATTTACCGAATTGACAGGGGGAACAGGGTGTCACTTTGACACCCTGTTGCACCCCTGTTTCAGGCTTGTGTGCCATGTGACACACATGCATGCCCTTAGGGCATGTCTGTGTGCCACATGGCACTGGTGTACATGCACAGATGTGCATGTACACAGGAATTCGTTATTTACCATGTAATAGTATTACATGGTAAATACCGAATCCTGAATGGCCTGTAGCACTGTTTAAAGTGCTACCTACATAGCAAATTACAGATTCAGTATTTTTACCGATCGGTAAGTTTACCGAATCTGTAACATTTACAGAATCGGTAAATTTACCGATCCTGTAATTTTACCGATTCGGTAAAATTACTGATTTGGTAAAATTACCGAATCTGTACATTTTTCAAACCCCTACATACCAATGTCCAAATATCGGTTGGAAACGGCCAAAAATCACTATTTTCGGCCGTTTCCCACCGGAATTTGGACACCTACAACTGGCCCCAAGTCTCCTATTTATATTGAGTAATTTCCTGAAGTTGGTAACTCATCTCTTAAGTAATTGCCTGCATCTCTTTTACATAGGGAGTATTACTGTTGTGCCCACAACCACGATTCTCTTCATTTTCAGATCCCCAACAGAGTTTAGTAGAAGGAGCAGCACTCGTTGCTGCCACAGTGCATCGCTGGTTCAGCCTCCGACCGTGTTGAGATCCTTGTGCCTTAGTATGTTGACCCTTGGGATTAGCCTTTTCTCTATTCCCTCTGGTTGAGTCAAATTGTGTTAACTGAAGATTCCACACATTTGACTGCTTTCCTCACGCCTGAGGGCCTGTTTCAATATAAGAGAATGCCCTTTGGACTAACCTCTGCGGCATCTGTCTTTCAACATGTCATGCATCATATTTTTAAAGATCTAGAAGGATATGTTAAATGTTTTCAAGATGATATTCTTGTGTTTTCCCCTAATGATGACGCTCACAAGGAACATGTAATCGAAGTTTGTAAGCGTTTGGAATCACATGGGCTCACTCTTAAAGATAACAAATGCAAAATGTTTCATAATTCAGTATAGTATTTAGGGCACACTCTTTCTGGGGATGGAGTTTTTCCTAAAAAATCCCTTGTTGATCCCATCGTGAAAGCTCCACATCCAGATATCAAGGAAAAACTCCTGTCTTTTGCTGGATTATGTGAATATTACAGTAAGTTTATTACGGGTTTTGCGACTAAAATGGAACCTTTGAGGGAGCTTATTAGACAAAATGTTGAGTTTTGCTGGGGGGATAAGAAAGAATCTGATTTTCAGCTAATCAAAAATGAAATTGCTCATGCTCCCACTTTGAAACCGTTTCGTGTTCAAAAATTGTGTGTAGTTACAGTTGATGCTAGTGAGTATGGACTTGGAGGGGTCCAATCTCAAAAATGTGGAAAAGATGAATGGTGTGTGGTGTTTGCTTCTAGGACTCTTAGTGAAACAGAGAGGAAGTACTCAGTTACTGAGAAAGAACTTTTAGGATGTGTTTGTGGTATCGAACATTTCTGCAATTTCTTGTGGGGTAGTCGATTTCTTTTGAAGACAGATCATAAACCGTTGGTCTCAATTCTATCCCCAGGTGGCAGTAATAATGCCACTGCACGTAATGGAAGGCTCATGTCCAGATTACAAGAGTACAATTTTTCTATAGAGTATGTTCCAGGTAGAAGGAATGTAACTGCTGATTGCCTTTCCAGGTTACCCTGCATTCCAGAAAAAGTGAAGGATGAAGTGGATGATGTGGATGTTGTGGCCTCTTTGGGAGATGTTGTGGCTGGTGAGTTCTCTGCTATTTCTGAAGATGTGTGGAAGAGTTGTTCTGTAGGAAATAAACTTTGGGAGTTATTGAAGAAATATATATTGGGAGGTTGGCCTAGAATCAACATGATTCCTCCTGAGTTGAGGCCTTTTCAGCAAGTGTTAAATGAACTGGAAATTGACAATGATATTATTTTCAAAGTTGGGAAATGTGTTCCTCCTGAAGGAATGCAAGATGAGATCCTTAAACTTGCTAATGAGGGTCACCTGGATATATCGTCTATGAAAAGGTTGATAAGATCTAGTTTTTGGTGGCCGGGAATGGATAAGATGATTTATAGGATAGTTACAATATGTTCCATTTGCTGTTGCCTTAATATGTTTTTACTAGAAGTTTATCCTTGAAACCTGCATTGCAATCTGTTGCTATGGTTTTGTGTGTTCTATGTTTCAGCTACCAGGAGTTGAGAAGCACCTGGCTGGAACAGCTGTTGTACTGTGTTCCTCTTCAATAAATCTTCTTATGTTTGTATTTTATTGGATTATTTGCTACAGGAACTCAAACTGACCATTCAGAATTGTTCTCTGGGAACCTACACTCTCACGGGGCACCAGAGTGTGAACCAGTTCTGCTGCACCCCAAAGCACCACTCTTTTCTTACCTAATGTTGATTTCAGTGTTAGATGCTCAGGACGAGATCACCACCTCCCCAACGTTGTATGTGAAGAGAAGAGTTCAGCCTCAAGAAGCACTGCATGAGAAGGCACTAGTGCTGCAACGCCTGCTACTGCACATGAGCTACACAGTCCTCCATTGAGCAGAGCACACAGCTCGAGACCCCAGCCAACTACCTCCCACAATGGCCAAGGTAGGCGTCCTCACGCCTGGCTACCAATGAGGAGGAAGCTGCACATGAATTTCTCCTCACTCTGACAGCTTTGATTGCAATTGACTGCTCTCATCTCGGCTACAGTACTGCCTTTGCCACCCACCTCTCACAGATTGTTTTCCTGCGAGTGCTGCCTCTGTCATGGTTGCATGTACTGACAGCCTCTCGTTGCAGAGCCCCTAGCAACAGAATCTCCAAACCAACAGTCTACCAGGTGCAGGATTGGGTGGCTCTCTTTTTCAACGCTTTCCCCTTTTCCATTCTTTCTGCTTAACTACTTCCTTTGCTGACCTACTGTACCTCTTCTCATTTTTCTCTCCCTGTACTTTGTTCCTTTTTCTCTATACGTTGCATCTTTCTATATTTCTCACACCACTTTAGTGCTTTCCTTGCCTCTTCTTTCTGCTATTCCCTATCACACCTGTTTTACTATCTTACCTCTCTCGATCTTCGTCATCCTCCTATTTACCCTACACCACACCTTCTCTCTACATTTCTTCATCCTACCCCTAACTCTCTATATTTCTCCATCACTCTAAAACCATGGCTTCATCTTTACCTCTCTTTCTCTCGTTACTTCATCCTCTTTCTACCTTATCGTACCTTTTTTCTGTCCCCTTTAGCTTACGTCTCTCCATTCTTCACATATCACTAATGCATCACTATTGCTATCCCCTTCCTACTGCACTTGACTTCTTGTGATTAATCGTTGTCTTTATGTCTCTGCCTATCACTTGTCACAATCTCACCAAAAAGAACAATTGATGGACAGAATGCAGAACAATGTAATACATTCACCTCAGTACAGAGATGTGGGCCTAAATCCATTGTTGTTTTGCTCAACATGCCATTCCACTTTGGACCCAGCCATTTCCAAATCAGTCTGGACCCTGCGCCCAATGGGAACAGTCCAGACCGAACTGCCAGGCCAGGTCCTTCCTGGACTGGAAACAAGCATCCTAGGACTGGCTTTGGGCTTTCAGCCCTCATCAGCGAGGATAGCTTGACTCCAGTGGCATGGAGAGCACAGGACCCACGTCTGGGCATACCCGTCCCACTCAAGTGACAAATGCAAAGAGAAAAATTGATGGACAGAATACAGAACAATGTCATACATTCACCCCAGTACAGAGATCTGGGCTTAAATCCATTCTTTTTTTGCTCACCAGCCATTCCAGTTTGGACCCAGCCATATGCAAATTAGTCTTGACCCTGCGCCCAATGAGAACAGTCCAGCCCGAACTGCCAGGCCAGGTCCTCCCTGGACTGGAAACAAGCATCCTAGGACCGGTTTCTGGCTTTCAGCCCTCATCAGCCAGGATAGCTTGACTTCAGTGGTAGAGAGAGTACCGGATCCACATCTGGGCATACCCGTCGCACTGGGGGTGACAAATTCAAAAAGAACAATTGATGGACTGAATGCAGAGCAATGTCATACATTCACCCTAGTGCAGAGATCTGGGCCTAAATCTATCGTTTTTTTGCTCACCATGCCATTCCAGTTTGGACACAGTCATATGCAAATCAGTCTTGACCCTGCGCCCAATGTAAACAGTCCAGCCCAAACTGCCAGGCCAGGTCCTACCTGGATTGGAAACAAGCATCCTAGTAACGGTTTCGGGCTTTCAGCCCTCATCAGCCAGGATAGTTTGACTCCAGTGTCATGGAGAGCACGTGTTCACTACACCACTGGATTGAAGCTAGCCTGGCTGCTGAAGGGTGATGCCCTGAAACCAGTCCCAGAATGCTTGTTTCTGGTCCAGGAAGGATCTGGCTTGGAAGGTAGGGCTGGACTGTTCCCACAAGGAACATGGTCAAGACTGATTTGCATATGGCTGAGTCAAAGCTGGGGTGGTGCGGTGAGCACAAGAATGATGTATTAAACCCAGATCCTTGTGACTGGGGGTACATTTTTGCATTTTCCAGCAATCCGTCCATCAATTGTTTCTTTTGCATTTGTCGCCCTAAGTGGGAAGGGTATGCCCAGATGTTGGTCCCGTGCTCATAACACCGCCAGATTCAAGCTAACCTGGCTGAAGAAGGGTGATGCCCTGAAACCGGTCCCAGGATGCTTGTTTCCGGTCCAAGGAGGATCTGGCTTGGCAGTTCGGGCTGGACTGTTCCCACAAGGAACAAGGTCAAGACTGATTTGCATATGCTGGGTCCAAACTAGGGTGGTGAGCAAAAGAATGATGGAATAAACCCAGATCCTTGTGACTGGGGGTGAATGTTTGCATTGTTCAGCATTCCGTCCATCAATTGTTACTTTAGCATTTGGGAAATTTAGAGATCAGGTTCCAGCCACAGACTAAACACAGAAAGAAGAGACAGCCAAAGATTTAGCTCTAAATGCATTAAGAAATTGCTTTATTATTTAAGCTTTCTATTGCTATTTGGCTGGAAGATGTGCAGCTTGAATGTTTGGATGTTTTGCTTGTCCTTGTATTTTTTTTAAAGCTTGGAATATAGTTCAATATTGTTTACCGTTTAAAGAGATTGATTTAGCTAGTTCAGGAGACACATTTAACGGGAAACGGTTAACAAATTATTAAGTTCAAAGTTGTTCAGGTAGCCCCAAAATATGTCTTGCACAGACTGCAAAAATCCTTAAGATGGTACTGGAATAATGAAATAGAAGCAGAAACTCTTCCAGCATCAGGTAGATTGCAATCTGAAATCTCTAGCTGTGTGGGCACTTTCAGCCTTAGTAAGCACTGTAGTTAGACACTGCTAGCTCTTAAAGAAGCAACTTTTAAATTGGGTTTTTAGAGTACAAATACCAATGTTTTGCATTTGAAGTGTTCTCAAAAGAACAAATGCCAGTGCAAGATTGTTGCTCTGGCATTTAAACAGAGTTATTAGTTTGTTTCCATTTCATTACGAGAGCGGCTCTTATTCTCCTGGTGTGGCGTTGTCTGTGCCTCAATTAAGGGAGGGGATTGGAGGGTCTGTGGTGTGGGGAATGGCATGAGGAGATGTGGAAAGATGCAGGAGTTCCCTGTGGTCTAGGTGGGACTCATGATGTGGGTGCTATGTCTTGGTTACCATGGTTATTGTACCTCGGTGGCAGGATAACAAAGGTGCTAAAATGGAATGGGGAGTGGAGCATGGGTGACTGTTGGAGGACTGGAGGAGAGAGGAAACTGTCTTGCTTGCTCTAATAAAGATACTACTTACCTTAATTACTAAATGTGCTTACTACAAATTGGAGTTGAGTGAGGTGTAGGAGCCCTGCATGCACTTCAGCTTTAGGTCCTCGAATTCTGTGAAGGAAGTAGAGCAAGCAACGGAAGTGTCCAATGTGGGGTACATCAGTTTTTTGGGATGCTGTTGTATTTCAAGCTTTGCAGAGGAATTGTGGAGCATACTAGTTCTAGTGATGTGAGGCTCACTATTGGGTTACTGCATAGGACCAGCAGTGGTCGTGAGCCCTGCAATGTCTCGTGTTCAGCCTTGCTCGAGCCTTGCTCATGCACAGCAACCAGACTGTGGTGTGTCATACTGCCCGGAGATGCTGTCTGCCGTTTCCTCGCAACAAGGCAGCTACACTTACAGCGGAATGTCAGATGCACGATTGTACGTGGCGGCCATCGTTGAGTGTATCAGCATAATTGCAATTCCTGCCAGAGAACAGAAAGGAGAAAGGCTGTAAGTAGATTCACAGTGCACATCAACATTGATTCACACACTTCATTTTTAAAAAGTGACAATGTGCATCATCAGTGATTCACACACTGTAACCCACAATAACTTAAAGTTAATACTGCTGAGAGATGATCTTCTTTGGAGATTTGGGCACCCTGTACCTTTTATTCAGCTAGTTGAATATAGTGAGTGCCCTCAGTGATTCGCACACCAAGTTGACTAAAGTTACAGGGGGATATACTTAAGGATTGAGAACATATTCACTGAGAGTTGACACTGTTGGGTATAGTATTGGGTAGGTAATACAGGGAAGAAAAAAGGAAACCTTGGTATGAGTGCCCCAAATAGTGGTCTCAGCTCACCAGTATCGTTTCTTCAACAGAAGGCTTAAGGGTGTACAGTCAAATGGAAAAGAAGAATAGTCCTGCAAATAGTGCTGATGTGTTCAAGGATGAAGTGGACGATCTTTATGCACACTATAAACTTGATGTGTGTGTGGCCATTGATAGGTACACTTTTTTTCAGAGAAAGCCGGTTAAGACAGAATCAGTAGAGGACTTTGTGGCGGTGCTTACAAAACTGGACATAACTTGTAAATTTGGGGTCTTTCATGAGGATCTCATCAGAGATCAAATAGTTATGTATTCAAATAATGATGGCGTTCAGGAGAAGCTGTGGATTAGTGGGAATTCATCCTGGAAAGACATTATTGCTCTGGTAAAAAAAAGCTGAGATGTCTAAAAGGTGTACAAAAGCAGCTGTTAAAAATGGTGAGAATAATGAGTCTGTATGCAAGGTTTCAAATTCAAAAGCGGAAGGGAACAAGATAGAGAAAGGTAGTGGTAAAAATCACAGGTAGAAAAGGACAACTGTGGGAACACCTGAATCTGAGGACAAGCATCCGGTATGTTTCAGATGTGGCAATAAGGGCCATATGGCCAGAGATAGGAATTGAAATATCAAGGAGAGAGGTAGGGAGAGTATCTGACACTCTTGTTCCCCGGTCAATAGTAAATAAACAAAAGAAGAGTGTCTCGGAGAAAAAGAAGAACTAAGCTTGGAGCTCAATAACAACCACACTAGGATGTTTAGGAAGGCCCTCACTCACCACCTAGTGATGACATGCTTCATCATCGGGCCCCACCAAAGAGACCGAGTGTCTCTTTGGTGTGCTGCAACGCCAGGATTACTGCGGAGCTGGATGGTGAATATAGGGCGTGTTGAGTGAAAATGAAAAATTAGTGAGTGATGAGGGTATTTTTAAAAAAAATTGTCAGTAGTGTATCTGAAGCAATTTTATTAATGATCACTAAAGACAGACAATATAAAATGTATTTAAGGATCCAGTCCACTTTTAATTGAATGGTGGGATCCTAGAGAGTAGTCAACATGTTTCTTGCCATCGAAACGGTGTTAATTTACCCGGCCAGGGGAATTTAGGAATTATATTTGACCCCAATAGCTGTGAAAAAGTGATGCTGCTCGAGGAGCAGGTTGAACACATAGTTAAGAAACAATTTCCTAATTTATTTTCTGGTAAAGTAGAGAAATCAGCTGCTTTGTTAATAAAATTGTATTGAAAGAAGGCGTTACACCAGTAACTCACAAGGTCTTGAACACAACATTAAATACAGCCGCGGTCGGTAGCGGGTGTCTCTGCAGGGCGATGACGTGGGGAGGGGGAAGGGCAGGGTGGGGGTTAGTAATCTCTGGATTACTGAGCTTTACATGTAAGTAAACATATAAATAAATAAAACGAATTTCGCTGCATGCACTGCATCCCCGAAATTCGTTTATTAACCCAAGTCTTCTGTATGGGGGAAAATACACAGAGGCATATGCTTCCCGACTTTTGTCCCCCTCTGAGGAAAAGGTCTCAGTTATAGAGAAGGAAATGTTGGCAGCAATTTGGCCTATGTTCAGAAAGTATTTATGGGGATCCCGATTTGTGCTCCAAGTGGACCACAAGCCACTAGTAAAAGTCTTTACATCCAAGGGAATTATTAAAGCTACACCTCACATACCTTGGGTGACATTAAGAGTACTAGAATACATATACAATGTGGAGTATCTACCAAGTAAAAAGAAGCAATTAGCAGATTATTTTAGTTGTTCTCAATTACCCAGGAAGGAACTAGAGTGTGGAGAGTGGGATGACTCCAGTGTAGCAATGATTGGTGAGGGCAATTTGTTTCTTTTGAATAAGGAATGGAGAACTAAGTATGAAGAAGATGTATCTCTAACACAGATCAAACAATTAATTGTGGAAGGTTGGGCTAACAAGAGTACTTTGAGTGATGAGAGTAGAAAAGTGTGGTTGATCAGAGACGAATTTACCATTAGTGATACAGGTTATGGTTTAAGAGGGGACAGATTGATACCTGGAGTCTAAGATCGAGAATTCTAGAAATAAGTCATAAAGAACACCTCATCATAGTTACACTTAAAATAAGTGTGAAGTCACTCTATTGATGCCTGGGAGCAGATGTTGACACTGAATGCTTGTGATGAGCTGCCAGTAATGTGCAAACTCAGACAAAGCTCAGACCATGCTTAGACCATCTCTGTGGGATCGCAGGAGACCAGAGGGCCCTTGCGAGGATCTTAGCATGGACTTTTTCAGGCCTATTCTAGATGAGTAGGGAGTTTCCAAATATGTTATGGTCATTATGGATAATTACTCTAAATGGCCTGAGATTGAGGTGTCAGAGGTCAGAGATGCACAGTGACAATAATCCACATTTTGTAGCTAAAACATTTGAGAAATTTCTAAGCAGGATTGGAATTTCTTTTGAGGAAGACTTCGGTTTATCACCCTGCAGGGAATGGCATCATGGAACTCTTTATTAGAGTGGTGATGGGCAGCATGCACGCTGCCATAAATGCTGATTGGATTGGGTGAAGGAATTACAAAACATGATCTGGCCATACAGAAAAACACCTACTGTAACTGACTACAGCCCCTTTAAGATTCTCAGGGAAAGAGATCATTTCATCAGTGATAACAAGGTTTGAATGGATTTGAATATTTGTAGTAGATGGTCTCCCTCTGTGGTGAAGAGTAATTTAACAAATATGCAGAAGCTTTATAAGATATATTTTGACATGAAACATGGTGTGAAAGATGTGAATTTAACAGCAGGTGATTGGGTGAGAGTGAAATTGGGTTAGAAAGCAGGGAAGGGATGTAGCAAATTTTCGTAACCTATGCGAGTCACAGATGTCTATACTAAATCCGCATTGTTGGAAGAGAAAAAAATGTGGCACTTTGGCAGAATTGCGAGGTGTAATAAGGTTTACAATTGGCAAACTGCAAGAAAAGGGATGGGAAAAATATAATAATCTATGGAATGGTTGTGGGATGACAACAGGGTTGCAGAAGGGTAAAAAGGAACACTTGACTTACTGGATGATCTAAATGCAGCCAGTATACATTTTACACTTACTAATTCTGCTGAGAGGAGTGGAAGTTCTACAACCACAGCAACACGTGCAGGCAGGACAATTGTATCAGTGAACTTTTCTGCTGATTTTGTAATGTAATGGTATACAAAGAAGGGATGGGGATTGTGTTGTAATTGTCACATGCATGCTGAGTAGCAACAACCCCAATGGAGGTTATGCAGCTTATTTTGCGATATTCTCCAAAGCAGATTATCTCTCAAATGCAACTTACCTTGGGGCCATGTATTCTGTATTAGAAAGTATCATTTTATTAGTATTGCTAATTGTTCTATTTAGTGATTTTATAGTAAAATGATTAAGAAGGTGAGATGTGGTGTCTTGGTTACCGTGGTCATTGTACCTAGGTTGCAGGATACAACAGGTTCTAGAATGGAAATGGGAGTGGTGCAAGAGCGGAAGTTGAAGGAGGACTGGAGGAGAGAGGACGCTGTTTTGCGTGCTCTAATAAAGATAATACATACCTTAATTATGAGTTGCGCTTACTACAGTGGGCACTCCTCATGAGCCATGTGGATGGGACACATGATGTCTGGTGCTGTATAGGGCTGGAAAGGAGAGCACATCTAGTAGAAATTCAGCGAGCATTTGTCAACTTTCCACAAAAACTGTGGCAGTTGCATTTAAATGTTATTACCCTGCTTCCACGAAATGAGTTGTGGTTGCCTCTCTCTTTATTAGTCTGATTTGCAGACAATAGTCCAGTTACTTCAATTTCTAGTGAGATACTCAATTCCTATGTGATGCCAGTAAACATGTGCGGAACAGAAAGCTAATGTTAAATGTATACCCCCTGCATGCTATTGGGGTGTGTTTCCCTTCCCTGAGTGCCTATATGCATTTGTTTCTGGCCTCCTAACTTTTATTTTGGTTCTAGTGACACACTGATCTAGTGCACATGTAGAGACCTAGGGCTGTAGTTCACTAAGTGAGCTCCTGGACTTCCTAGTGACCTGAGGGGTGCACCAAGAGTGCCCTCTTTTGTTGAAAGAGGACTACTGTCCATGTCCTGGGCATAGTGCATTAAACAGTGGTGGAAAAGTAAGCACAGCTTGTTCCGGAAGGATCAATATTATGACCAGATAGTTTTATCTGGGCAACTGTCAGCAAGGCCTACAGCCCCGTTTGTGTAAAGTACCGCTGTTATGTCTTTGCCCAGAACCTTGCGCTAACACCCAGAATGCACATTGCATGAACATGTGTAGCAAATGCATAGTAGTAAGGTGTCATTTGTGTCAGTGAGCCTGGTACTGAAGCCGGTGAGATCCATTTTGGATGCCCCCAGACTGACATAGCAAAGATAGAGGGCTGATAGTGAGGACTGTTCTCCTCCTAGACAGTTGAAGTGCATTGCCTACAGTCCTATGTATGGAGGGGGGAAGCACCGAAGCAGGGTGACTGGAGAAAGGCTTACCTTTATGAATTCCATGAGTCATTTTGTTAGTAAGCAGCTGCTAATTAGTTCTTCTTGAGAAATTTCCATTTGGTTGATGATATGGGTGACGTTGCGACTGCAGTATTTGTTGTACAAATTGAGGACATTTCCAAATTAGAGCAGCTCTTTTGTCCACCCCTTATTAATGCTACAGTGGGGCTGATAACAGACTGATACAGACATCTCACATTTCATTCTGCTTACGTTGTCAATGACCCAGAGTTTAGACAGTGCCAGTGTTACCTGCTGTGGGAAGAATCATGTTGCACAAGAACTCTGCTTGGAAAGCAGCCTGAGGAATACACTTGAGAAGAAAACTGTACCAAACCCATTCTGTAATTGGAGAATGGATCCACATTCCCTGTCTATAACATGTGTATAAAATGTGGAACTCAAAACAGACCAATTTGTCGCAGTTCCAAGTCCTTCGTGTCCAGGGAAGGTTGTGCTCTCAATGTACTCAAAGTACTTTTGTGCAACCAGCCTGGTGTCTGCCTGATATAGTTAAGGTGACATCACCGGAAGTCCGCACTTTCTGCTGAAGGAGCTAAGGATCTGCCTGACATACCTAGACCCCTGTCTATCAGCTGAGAGGGAGAAGACATCTGATGATCCCTGCAGGAGAAGAGACTGGCCAGGAGGAGAGAGGCCTAGCATGTTCCAGAGATTGAGGGACATCCAGAAAAAGATGTCTAGATGACAGTGAGCTAGGAATGACCCGCACGGCAGAGGGTCTCCCTGGTCTCTCAAGTGGTTCCTTTTGGGAACTGTTTCATATGCTTGTGTCTTTGGCCTGGATGGGGCCACATCGGCCATGATCATAACCTTGGTCTGATCAGGACTGAAACTGTCTTGATCATGCTCTTAATTTAATTAGAATTGCAATTGTCATTGAATCAGTTGTGGCTGAATACGTTGTGACCCTTTCATTGACACACATGGGGTTTAATTACTTATACCTACCTCAGCTAAACTCTAGCCTACCTAGTGGCCTATAATTCTTCCCTCATTGTTCCACCTACAGGAGTTCAGAGGGCCTAACCAATCTGCTCTAAAGGAGCAAACAAAAAGACTATCATTGTCCTGCTACACAACCAGTGGGTCAGATTGGTAAAGGTAGAGAGCCCTCATCCACATTAATAAGACTATAGACTACATTCTAGGCAGCAAAACTGTGTGTCCACTTAGAAAAAGGCTTTGCCATAGTGTTAGCATTGCGCTGTTCTGAGTATACCTGTTTGGTACCAAATTCCTTCTCCAGACAGATCACAAAAAGACTCACATGTTTGAAGGCAATGAAGGGGGAGAATCCCAAAGTTGGTGACATGGTCTATCTCATCACAAAGCCTACATTTCACAGTAGAGCAAAAAGCCAAATTAATCATGGGAATGGAGATGTAATATTACCCTGATTTTGCCAATGTGTCAACGGGACATCTCTAATTGTGGATTAAGGATCTAGGTAGCCAGATCTTGGATGAGTATCTGAAGGATGTCAATGTGCCTCTCCAATTATACCGGCATGTTCCCCTACTCTGAGTGCTCGACTTTGTGTATGTGGCCCCCTAATTTTTTATTTGGTTTTAGCATCATGCTAATCCAGCATATATGCATAGGCCTAGGCCTCTCCTTGACCTCCTGAACCTAACAAGTGACCCAGAAGGGTGCATTAAGCATACCCCCATTGTGGGTAGAGGCCACATGTACCAGTCCACATATTTTAAAAAGAAGAATGACCTGGATGCCATGACCATATTTAGATTAGAGTTGAGTCTTGTATTACAAAGAAAGAATTGAAAATTGGAATTTCACCCTGACCAATATTTATGGAAGGATGGAGAGAGGTTAGTAAACTGTTGTCCAGTAGACTAAAGAAAACAAAGAACGTGTTGGGTTTCCTTATGGGGTACAAAAGGGGGTGGTGATGGACGGAGCATCTGAATCAATCAAACACTCACACCCAGTCAAAAGATCTGGGTTTAATCCATCACCGTTCTTTAGCCAACTCTGCCACCCCAGTTCAGACATGAGCTAAAGAACGTTGATGGATTAAACCCAGATCTTTTGACTGGGTGCGAGTGTTTGATTGATTCAGATGCTCCGTCCATCACCACCCCCTTTTGTACCGCTTTTGGCCGCCATAAGTGTGGCAGGGTATGCTCAGACGTGAGTCCCTTGCTCACTTTGCCACTGGATTCAAGCAAGCCGGGCTGAAGACGGCTGGAATGCCAGAAACCGGTCCTCGGAAGCTTGTTTTCGGTCCAGGGTAGACATTGCTTGGCAGTTCGGGCTGGACTGTTCCCATGAGGCACAGGGTCAGACTAATTAGCATATAGCCATGTCTGAACTGGGGTGGCAGAGTGGGCTAAAGAACGTTGATGGATTAAACCCAGATCTTTTGACTGGGTGTAAGTGTTTGATAGATTCAGATGCTCCGTCCATAACCACCCCCTTTTGTACCGCTTTTGGCCGCCATAAGTGTGGCAGGGTATGCTCAGACATGAGTCCCTTGCTCACTTTGCCACTGGATTCAAGCAAGCCGGGCTGAAGACAGCTGGAATGCCGGAAACCGGTCCTCAGAAGCTTGTTTTCGGTCCAGGGAAGACATGGTTTGCAGTTCGGGCTGGACTGTTCCCATGAGGCACAGGGTCAGACTGATTTGCATATAGCCATGTCTGAACTGGGGTGGCAGAGTGGGCCAAAGAACGTTGATGGATTAAACCCAGATCTTTTGACTGGGTGTGAGTGTTTGATTGATTCAGATGCTCCGTCCATCACCACCCCCTTTTGTACCGCTTTTGGTCGCCATAAGTGTGGCAGGGTATGATCAGACGTGAGTCCCTTGCTCACTTTGCCACTGGATTCAAGCAAGCCGGGCTGAAGACGGCTGGAATGCCGGAAACCGGTCCTCGGAAGCTTGTTTTCGTCCAGGGAACACATGGCTTGGCAGTTCGGGCTGGACTGTTCCCATGAGGCACAGGTAAACACGGAAAGGGGACCTGCCCGCAATAATTTTAGTTCATGGCCTAGGAGAGGTCCTTTGTATTATAAAAATTGTCCTGAACCCAAGCAATTCATATAACAAGTTAGTTTTTATCAAAATATATTTTTTTTATTTTCATGAATTCATTATCATTGTATATAGATATAAAAAGTTATACATCCAAATAAATAAACATCTTGGCAACAATTAAATGGTGGTTCTGACTTCATACTAACATACCCTTCACATTCTTACAAAAAACATTCACACATCATGCATCCTACAACACTAAGCAGAGATGATTTTCAGATGACAGGGGGACCGATGATCAAATGTCCGGGTTGGTTCAGAAGGTTCCTCAGTGGGAACAAACGCCAACGCGCGTTTCGGTGTATGGCCCCGTCCGGGGCAACACCTTCATCAGGGCAAAGTGGGGTAGAGAAGAAGGAACCACACAAGTATAGAAAATCTACTGGTAGCGGAAGGAGCTGGCGTATGGTTAACCACAGTAGGAGGCAATTTGCTTATGCCTAGGGGAGATCGTGTTGCTGTAGATAAATGGCTGGGATGGAGGGAATCCCGTTCCCACTTGTATGTGGCGGAGTCAATCCCACGGGGGGAAAAATGCAAGGATAAGTAAAATTGAGAGTCCCTTCACATCAAGAGGAAGATATCGTGGAGGACAGTAGGGGGATGCTGACCTTGTCTGCTGCCCGTATGGGATAAATATACCTTTTCTAGGTTAGGGCGAAAACCACAGATGGATTCTGTTCAAAGCGGGGGCCGCCGGCTGAGAGAGTAAATAGGACTTATCACAGATGATGTCTTGGGCGAATTCGGCAGTATTACCGTCAGGTTAGTTTCGAATTTAGTCAGGTCCCTTCTGGGCGGAGCCTGGCGCGTAGGCAAGGGGCAGTCTCCAGTCGGCGGTCCCGATCGCTCGCACGAGGCACAGGGTCAGAGTCCCTTGCTCACTTTGCCACTGGATTCAAGCAAGCCGGGCTGAAGACGGCTGGAATGCCGGAAACCGGTCCTCGGAAGCTTGTTTTCGTCCAGGGAAGACATGGCTTGGCAGTTCGGGCTGGACTGTTCCCATGAGGCACAGGGTCAGACTGATTTGCATATAGCCAAGTCTGAACTGGGGTGGCAGAGTGGGCTAAAGAACGTTGATGGATTAAACCCAGATCTTTTGACTGGGTGTGAGTGTTTGATTGATTCAGATGCTCCGTCCATCACCACCCCCTTTTGTACCGCTTTTGGCCGCCATAACTGTGGCAGGGTATGCTCAGACGTGAGTCCCTTGCTCACTTTGCCACTGGATTCAAGCAAGCCGGGCTTAAGACGGCTGGAATGCCAGAAACCGGTCCTGGGAAGCTTGTTTTCGGTCCAGGGAAGACATGGCTTGGCAGTTCGGGCTGGACTGTTCCCATGAGGCACAGGGTCAGACTGATTTGCATATAGCCATGTATGAACTGGGGTGGCAGAGTGGGCTAAATAACGTTGATGGATTAAACCCAGATCTTTTTTTCTGGGTGTGAGTGTTTGATTGATTCAGATGCTCCGTCCATCACCACCCCCTTTTGTACCGGGTTTTCTTATGGAACATTCCTTGTCCTGTGTGAAATTGGAATGTGGGAGTAGGTAGATTGTTTCTGTTTGAATGTAGGCAGTTGCTGTGTTCCTGCCAGGGCTGCTGGTCATGTTCTTTGATGATCAATAAACATGACTTGGATTACAATATACCTACATCTGGGTATCTTTTCATTGGTGATGAGACGACCGGTTTTGTCCATGGATCTTTTTCTGCATCATTAAGTCTCTGCAGCTGAACATAGAGGATAAGATGTACTAACTCATCCCTTCTTGACACTCCGCTTTGGTAAATTGTGGAGACAATGGGGCTCCTCGTGGCTTCAAGCACTCTGTGATGCACGCCATCGCACTGACCTGTAAATTTTGCTGCACTGTGTTTGTGTGCACATGGTGCAGTCTACTTCTATCTTGACCTCATTTTACAGTGGAACTCAGGCATCTCCTGGATGAAGAGTTGTTTAAGGCGGATGGGCCTAAAAAAAAGAAGTAAATCCTCTTGTAACTTAAAAAAGTTACTGCGGTTAGCAGGGACAATGGAAAGGCCCTTGCTTAGGAGTGAGATTTCATCTGATGATAAGGTGTGTTTAGACAGATTAAAGATGGGGATACAAGAGCAATTTGAGGTGCTAGGGCACGTGGGTGTAGGACCAACATCAATAGCTAAGCTAGATTGGGCAATTGCTGTTGGGTGCCCCATAGATAAGGTATACAGGGTAGTTGTGTGGTTTGAGGCACTGGGACATATGGGGGTTGCTTCATCATTGGTGCCCGGTTGATCAATCACTGTTGGGGGCCCCATTGATAGAACTTGCAACAAGTTTGCCACTCGCCCGCTTACTGGTATTAGTAATTGGGCCTTGTTTGCCCCGGCCGTGTCCACTGTTTACTACTAAAAAACGGTAGCTAGGAGTGGGGGTGGGTGGGGTCTGTTCTGTGGACGCTCTGAGCTGTGACCTTCACTAGGGTCCGAATCTTCAATGGAAGTATTCGATGAGTCTGAAAAGGTAATGATCTGATTATTCCTGTATCTCCCCCAGTTCCCTCATCCCTGCCTTCATTACCTTCACATCCCTCATCCACACGCACCACCCTCTTTGTCACTCTCCCCTTCCCTTCACAATCCCCTTCTATTTATTTATTTATTTTGGAGTTTTATAAAGCGCATGGCATTACGCACACCGGCGTGTCCCCGCGCTAAGAGAGAGTGAAGAGACACGACGGGGAGGCTACATCAAAACTGAGCGAAAAAGATGTGTTTTTAGAGCTCTACGGAATTTTGCTTCGGAAGGTTCGAGACGTAGCTCCCTCGGAAGCGTGTTCCAGCTCTTCGCCGCCAGTAGCCTAAAGGATCTGCCACCCATTCGGGTTTAATGAATTTTGGGGACTGCGAGTAACCCGGTGCCAGAGGATCTAAGCCTGCGTCCTGGGCTATAGGGAGTGATGAGGGATAGTAAAGGATTGGGTGCCTTGCCATTGATGATACGATGACATACGCATAGTGCTTTAAAAGTTATCCTCTCCCTTACCGGTACCCAATGGAGGGTTTTCAGAGCGACTCTAGAGGCAGTTCTTCTTGGGAGCCTTAGCACCAGCCGGGCTGTGGCATTTTGCAGTACCTGGAGGCGGTGGAGGCTTTTTGCTGTTATTCCCAGATAGAGAAGATTGGAATAATCCAATCTTGATGTAACCAAGGCGTGCACAAGAGTCTGTCTGGCACCGACCGGAAGTAGATCCAGGATCTTTCGTAGACTCTTGAGTATACCAAAGCACATCCCGGCTACCCGGTCTACCTGGGGAGCAAATGTAAGGGCGGAGTCAAACGTTACCCCAAGATTTTTAGCCTGTTGACAAGGCACTGGGGTAGAGCCCAGGCAGGCCGGCCACCATGCCGATGACCACACATTCGGACCACCTCCTACCACGAGCACCTCAGTTTTGGACCCATTCAGCCTCAGGCAGTTGTCAGACATCCAGGATGCAAGCTCCTGCATGCAGGCACTGAAGCTGACCGCCGCAACATCCGGTGCACATGGCAGTGAGATAGCCAGTTGTGTGTCATCGGCATATGACACTAGTTGGATTCCATAGCCTTCAACAATGGTGGCCACCGGGGAAGCATAAAGGTTAAACAGGGTGGGACTCAGGGCTGAGCCCTGAGGCACCCCCTGATCAAGATTGAACAACCGGGAGTAGTGTTCACCCTGTCTAACCTGAAAACCCCGGTCAGTGAGGAAAGATTGAACCCATCTCAGCGCTGACCCTGTGATACCCCCTTTGTTTAGACACTGTAGCAGAGTGTAGTGAGCTACAGTGTCAAACGCTGCGCTTAGGTCTAGTAGAATGAGGGCCATAGTTTGACCCTCATCTACTCCTTGCCTGATGGTCTCAGTGGCCATCAGCAGCGCAGATTCCGTGGAATGGCGGGACCGGAAGCCAAATTGAGTAGGGTGAAGTAGATTGGCTTGCTCAACAAATGCCATAAGCTGGAGGTTCGCTACCTTTTCAGCCACCTTGGCCAGATAGGGAAGAAGAGAAATGGGACGCAGATTTTCCATCCGGTCCCAACTAAGATTCGGTTTTTTTTGGAGAGGGAGGACTACCGCCTGTTTCCAAGTTTTAGGCACAGTGTTGGATTTAAAAGATGTATCGAGAACCTCCCTAATATAGGGTTCAAGAGTCTCGATACTTTCTGCAAAAAGTTTAGGTGACGCCGGATCACGAGGAGACCCTGACTTAATGGTACGGCATATCTGCTTAAGCCTGTCGGGGGATGGAGTAAAGAAATGGTCCAACCTACTGACACCATCAACCTCCAGTTTATTTTCTCTAAACTCAATTCCCTTTTTTTTTCCCCTGTGAAAGTAGAATAAATGGTAGCCACTTTGTCAGAAAAGAAAGCAGCGATACGGTTGCAAGATTCTTCCGAGACCAGTGATGGGTCAACAGATGAGCCGCAAAAAGAGATCTCCTTATAAATTTTAAACAGCTCTTTGGTTGAGTTCTTGGCTTCTCCTATCCTGCCTGAGAAGTAAGTTGCTTTAGCCCGTCTGATGGAATTATGGTAATCTCTGCGTTTGTCTAAATATCGCTGTTTAGCTAGGTCTAGGTATGCCACCCGCCACTGTCTTTCTAACTTCTTGCATTGTGATTTCGCTAAGCGAAGCTCATCACTAAACCAGGGGGCAGATTTCTGGGGTCTACTGCCGAGTTTTTTCTGACAGAGAGGGGCTATTTCATCTAAGGCGTCGTTGATGCGGCCATCTAGTCTATCTGATACCATGTCAGCATCCTCACCTCCTAGTCTGCCACCTTTAGTCAGTGCAGTCTGGAATTTAGT
Organism: Lissotriton vulgaris; assembly: GCF_964263255.1. Taxonomy (NCBI): domain Eukaryota; kingdom Metazoa; phylum Chordata; class Amphibia; order Caudata; family Salamandridae; genus Lissotriton; species Lissotriton vulgaris. The sequence continues at coordinate 661,941,540 of NC_141689.1, forward strand.
TATAGAAAAAGCCCGCCTATTACGGCTCATATATTTAGCATTAGTACTTTTATGAGTATTTCCAGTGGCAATATCAATGCTAAAAGGTACTAACAGGTGGTCGGACCAAGGGATGGAAACTGGAGTCTTTACTTCAATGCCTTCCCAATTAGCACCAATTCTACTCCTTCATCACCACCCTCTTCTCTTCTCCCCCTTCGTTATTCCGTATCTTGTCCTGCAAACAAGCTGTGTACTATCTGTAATTACACCAATGTGAATACCTTCTTTCATAAATTGTTTTCATCCCTTGTCAGTTTTATTCTGACACTATACCTTAGAACTTGTTTACATAACCAATGTATTACGTTTCTTATCTTAACTTGGCATCCTCTGGATCTATTCTGATTATTGTTACACCTTTATTTTAATCGATGACATGTTGAAAACCTATTTATATGTGTCATCTTTATTCAGCAATTGGTAACTATTCGTATAGCTTGTTATCAAGACTCAGTCTTTTTTCACCGTAGAATACGATGTATACCAATGTCCGTATTCCCCATTGCAATTCATTGTATATTATTGTTTTTCTGTCACGCTCGCATTCGTGCTTTCAACTTTTCCCGCTGTCATCTTTTCTCTGGTGCGTTTTCCCATACATCCCCCCGAGGCACGAGCCACGGCTATACCCACCCGGTCTACTTTTTAGGTCTCGCCTTTTCCATTCCGAAGGAATGGGAAATGGAGAGAATTCAAGTGCTCAAAATACTCGTCAAACCAAGGGTTTTTTGGTGCGGTTTTCTTCGAGTTCACGTGGCCACAGGCACGCGCTTTTGGGCCATAAACTTTAACGGCCATCTGTTCCCCAGCTCCAGCACCTCCCCTCACACTGCCTTACTTGGATTTCTCCTCCCCCTCCCCAGCCAGCTTCCCCCAGGCCGTGTTCCCTCCCACCTTTCCTCCTCTCTGTCCCTTCTTTTTTTCCCTTCACTTTCACTTGTCTTTTAGGGCCGCAACAACCAGCCCCGCCCCCCTCCCTCTCCCCTCTTTCTTGCGCCCGCCACTGCAGAACACTTTCGATTTCATCATTTTTTTTCCCCCTTCGCTTTCACGCGATCACTTTTAGGGCCGCCACAACCCGTCCCGCCCCCTTCTCCATCTCCCCTCTTCGGAATATTGGTTCTACCCCAACCCTTATAGTATAGTTCACCAACATTTAGCCAGTCAATCTTCCCCCAGGCCGTGTTCCCTCCCACCTTTCCTACTCTCTGTCCCTTCTTTTTTTCCCTTCACTTTCACGTGTCTTTTAGGGCCGCAACAACCCGCCCCACCCCCCCTCCCTCTCCCCTCTTTCTTGCGCCCGCCACTGCAGAACACTTTCAATTTCATCATTTTTTTTCCCCTTCGCTTTCACGCGATCACTTTTAGGGCCGCCACAACCCGTCCCGCCCCCTTCTCCATCTCCCCTCTTCGAAATATTGGTTCTACCCCAACCCTTATAGTATAGTTCACCAACATTTAGCCAGTCAATCTGAAGTATGCACTTTAGAAATATAACAAATGCATAATTAAATAACGCACAACAGCTTAGAAACTTGAAAGAAGCAATGCACAGGGAAAGAATAGTTCTATTCAGTGTCAGTGAAAATTCCTTTTGTTTAGTTCTCATCCCCAAAATCCCTCCTTGGATGTTGACTGCCAGGAAGATAAAAAGTAAATCTTTTTTTGTTCTAAATTTGTGCCAATCTTTCATATTTGCGTGCTGCGTCGTACCATGTTTTTTTCTCAGCAAGGCATTAAATTAAAGTGCTGCAGCTGGACTAGCACAATTTCTCCACTCTCCCAGGCTCCCATACAAGGGGGCCCTCTTCCTGTTTACAACTGTGTTTGATGAAAGCTCCATTTGTGCTGCATGGCGTGCTGCTTTTCAGCTAGAAAGAGTGACCTGCAATGCTTCAGTGGCGGCCCCTCCTGCAGCTTTCGTCGCTGCTTTGTGAACTCCACTTCCCCACCGATCCTTCCCGGCCTCTTTATCAAGGGTTGTCAGACTATGCTTGTTAACCAAATCTCGGCATGTCCTAGATGTTGGTGTAAGTATTGTTATCTATAGACACGCAAATGTAACAGCTGCATGCTGGCTGAGCTGTGTGGATGTATGTCAAAGCCGACACCCAGAGTATGATAAGACAAAGTCCTGGTATAGCGTGTCAATATTATGAATGGTTGCCAGGCAACTCGGTGTTGCCCCAGTGGCTTACACTGATGCCGTAGGAGTAGGTCACTTCGTAATTACAAGTGCCATTGAATACAGACTTCCAACTTCAGTTTCATGTTGTTTTACGCGCCTCTGGAGTGTGGATACTTAGATGTGATGTACAGTGCCCCATTTGAAAGAATTGGTGACCCTCCGCAGTGCAAAACAAGCAACCACCGTTTTGGAATACAAAAGGAGGTTGAGATGTGGAGCGTATGAGTGGGACAGCAAGCTACATATCCAATCAGTGCAACCAAGCTGCATTACTACAGACAATGAAAGCATGGCAAGATATACTCTAAAATTAGTGTTACTAGAATTTTCAGAGTGGGTGTGCTCCCATCATAACATAGCATACATTTTTATTGATCATTGTCAGGTGTATGCCTGCACTTTATCCAGTGTCTCATATTTAAACTGTGCTTATTGTTGGGCTGCTGGCCTCCATATGTCTGTAAATTATTAAGATATGCTGATTATGGGACTGGCCTGTGTTTGTTTTTTTATTATCTTACATGTGTAACTGTTTAAGATGTGCTGATTGCGCAGCTCATTGGAGTTTATTTTTTATTAGGGTCTCTTGTAATCTCCTAAAGATACCCATCTTTAGTTCATTGCTTTAGAACATCTTACTCTTTCGTGATGTGTGTGTTTCGTACCTTGTGCAGGACCACTATGTACTTCTCTGTATCACTGTAACTTTAGTATAGGCACACATTCAGCATCACACTGCAAATGACTGTTGGACTGAACAAAGCCATCATTTCGACGTCCTGCGGCACACATCCTCATGCTTATAGGCAATAGGTCTTGCCTTTGGGACCTTATAAGTGTATGACCATACAACAGTTAATGCTGTTGCAGTATGGATATTGTGCTGCATGACCAGTTTTTCTATTTTGCCACTATTTTATCTACTTCGGACCATTGCCATTATAAATTACAATCACTTTTATTTAAGTATTAATTATTTTAAAAAATTAAAAGCCATTGTTATATGTAATATCAATACATCTAAGTCACGTCAATACAAAACATGTGGCATTACAAATGCTAAAAGTGTCACATTTGCTAAAGTTAAAAGTATTGGCATTGTAAATCACAAAACATAAATATAAAATGTCATTTACAAAACCAATAGCTCCAACTTTCCTACTGCGAGACCTATTGGCAACGCCAGTGCTTGTTTGTGCCCATGTGACCCACTCTGCACCTCACCTATTCGGGCCTGCCTTTGCCCGTTCACAGCAACTTCGGCTGAGAACCTGGGCAATTCACTCGTCCATCTCTACTCGCTCTGCAGCAGTAATCCTCCCGCTTGCCTCAAGATCGGATCACTGCGTTCCTGGATAGCCTACCACCCTGCATTCAGGTACTGCCCTGATCGCCCTTTTTATCTCTGTCCTCCTTCTTTCCCTACTTCGGCCTGACATCCTTTCCCTCCTTTCCCCCACTGGTCACGCTTGCCTCCAAAACCATTGGACCTCCACCTGAAATACCGCAAACTATGTGATCAGTTATGTTCCCTACTGCATCGTGCTCCTGCCTCCTCCCCTGTCAGCGACTCATGCAGTCCTTTTATCCCTGGTCCTGCTTTCCTCCACAGGTCCCGGTACCTTGATACCACACTTCTCCGAACATTGACTTTCCTTGTTGGAGCACACACAGGCATACCTTACCTCTGCCCCTGTCGCCTTTGTTCCCATTCGGCCTTTACCGGCCGTTCCAGGCCAATACTTGACATTTTTCTCCCCTTTTCCCACTAGTGCTCCCTCTGGGACCTCCCACCTCGTGGGTTCATTATGGCCCTCTCCCCTGAAAGCCAGATTGTTGTGGAACTACCAATTCAGGTCGTTTTTCATCCCTCATCCTACCCTTCTGCCATCTACCATTATCATTTACTTGTATACAGGGCCCCATTTGTTAAACATGTCCTTCTTTTCCCTTTTTCCTTATTTCTCTGTACAGCACTATTCTGAAGATTGTAACCATTGTCCTGATGATGACCTGGAATTGAACAGTTCAAAATGCCATCGACTACACAGCGCAAATCGTGGCGTTATTGTGGTCAATCAATTCGGTCTAAATCAGAATACTCACCTTGTACATATTTGCATTGTATCATTGACCACATAATTACTTGCTTTCACTGTTTTTTCACCACTCATGCTGTCTTCTCTGTCTCTGTCTCCTCTGTCACTCTTCCGTTCACCGTCACTAGCACGTTCAGTGTACACTTGTGTGTTATGGTTACTTCATATAAAATTGTACTGTAGTGCTAATACAACTACTTACAAATAATACTCTATTCTCTATGAAATCCTTTTGTGGTCTCTTATTCTTCTCCGCCCCATTCAAGTGTTTTATACTTTCTCTGTAATTGTCCTCCCTAATGATTACCCGTTGAGGCACTGTTGCTTTGTTACTTAATCCATCTGGTCTCACCTGGGTTAACGGGATTACTCCTGTACTTGAATTCCATGTCAGTAATATGGCGGATTCTGGATCTCCTTTCACTCCTTATGCTAAAAAAAAGGTTCAGGTGAAGAAGCGATGCAACTTTCTGAGTGGGAGAAGAAATTCCTAAGAGTTTTTACTGAGGAGCATGGGAAACGTGAAGGATTTAAACACAAAATTAAACTTAGGTCAAGGAAGAACCCAAAGTCCACTAAGTGAGAAGGGTACTACTTAAAGTGAGTGCAGAATTACAGAACGAACTAGAGAAATTACAACAAGACATCATCAAACCCATAGTGGGCTCAGAGTGGTTATCTCGCATTGTTTTGACATGCAAATCTGATGGCAGTCTTAGAATGTTTGTTGACCTTAGGGTCCCAAATTCTAGGATTTGAGTAGACTGTCACCTGCTTCCTAATATAAAAGAAATATTTTCTTTGAATAAGGGTGCTAAGTTGCTTTACACACTCAATATGGCGTCTGCATATCACCAAATAGTTTTACATGAAGATTCACATCATTTAACCTTGTTTATCACCCCAAGAATGCTGATGGAATTGTTGTTCAAGGATGTGGGAGGTGTTATTTGTTTTCATGATGATGTGTTAGTGTATTGGAATGACAAAACTAGCTATGACAGATGGTTAGCACATGTACTAAAAGTTTTAAGAACAGAAAGGAGTAACACTAAAGGCAGATAATAGCAAATTTGGGGTGACTACAGTTGAATATTTGGGCCTTAGATTGTTAGCTACAAGTGTGGATCCAAAGATAAGTTTGTTCAGAACCATTGATGAGGCACATGTTCCTCAAGGAAAAGATCATTTGTGATCATTTATGGGACTGTTGGAATTTCATCCCTGTTTTATACAATGTTGCGCCAGAAAAACGTATGCTGTGCATCAATTATTGAGGAGAAATGAGGATTTTGTGTGGAGTCATGCTTGTGAACATGCATTTGAAGACATACAAATATTATAGTCAACGCAATTCCTCACAAACCTTTTGATAATAGGGAGCCTAGTATTGTGATTACAGATGCTAGCTAGTATGATTTAGGTGTTGTGTTGTTGCAAAGGAGGAATGGAAAAAGTGCTGGCCTTTGCCAGTTGTAGTTAAAAGGGGCAGAATCAACATATTCTGTGGTAGAACATGAAGCTTTAGGTTGCTGGTGCTGTGTCAATCATTTCCCACATTATTTGTGGGGCACAGAATTTGTGGTTAGAGTGGATCATAAACCTTTGACTGGCATTCTTGCCACGAGAGTTACTAAAAAAGTAACCCCTAGAATAGCAAAGTGGCAATATAGGATGCCAGAGTACTCTTACCATGAGTATATTCCTGGAATAAAAAAAACATTATGGCGGATTATTTATCGAGGTTGCCTTTGATTTCTAATGTTGAGGATCAGGAAGTGAGTATTACAGAAAAAATAACATATGGATCAACGAGTTGTCATCCATCTCTAGCAATGGCATTTCAGAGTCATAATGGTTAGTGGCTCTGGGTCAGGATCTATCTGTGACAGAAGTCATGAAGTATGTAAATAAAGGTTGGCTAAAAAGCAAACTTAGTGATTCTTCGGGGGATGCTTTTTGGAATTTTATGTCAGAATAGTCTGTAGTTGACGGTCTGATCTTTTAGTTTTTCTGGTCTCTGTGACATCAAAGGCAGTGGAGTTCACCCATGATGGTCATATTGGCGTGAAAGCCATAAGGATGAAGGGCAGGAGAGTTGTTTTGGTGGCCAGGTGTGGACAAAGACGTTGAACAACTTGTACAGCAGTGTGGGGTTTGTTTTGTAACAGATAAAACTCAGATCATGGTTCCTAGTCCGGTGACAGCTGTTCCTGTTCCTGAGAAGGCACGGTCCAAATTATTGGTCATGGGGGTATAACTATTGGTCAAGTAAAATACGAGGTTGTAGTTGTTGATTATTTTTCTAGGTTTTTGGAAGTGGCATTTGAAAATAATATCATTACTTTCATAGTTAAGGGTGTTTTGGACAAAAATAATTCGGGAAAGGGGTTCCAGATGGGATTTTTACTGATAATGGTCCTCAGTCTATTTCCCAAGAGTTTGAGTTTGTTTTGGCTGATTTCGGCAATAAACATATTACTACTTCATTTTATCATCTAAGGAGCAATGGTTTAGGAGAATGCTGTAAAAGAGTGAATAATGAGAACATACAACTATCTCTTGTGAATGGTTTAGACTAAATGCAAGAGGTAAAAGAAATGTGTGGACTATTCACACTGTACCCAATTCAGAGACTAAAGATTCTCATTGTGTGCTGTTGAAAAGAAGAATGTCTGGATCAAAAATTAACCAATTGTGGATGAAGAAAAAAATTATTTTTGATGAGGTGATGCAGAATGTGAGTGAAAACCGAAGGGAGGCTCGAAGAAGGTACACAACGGTTAAGAAAAGAGTTCTAGATATCAAAAATGGGGATTATGTGAGAGTCAGAGTATCAGTTAGGGGAGGAAAGAGGTCCTCTTGAATTGTCCAAAAGAAGGGGTTAACCTAAGTAAATATTCAGCAATTTTTGATTATGGGAAGTGTTTGAACAAGGATAAATTGTTGATTGCTCAAGAACACCATGTTCCTGTGAAATGTAGGCTGAAGGGTTACATACAGCCACGGCCCGTTGAGGGAGTTTCGGTGGGGCGGAGATGCGAAGCGGGGGTGCTAAAAACCGGAGTATGGATAATTGAAGGTAAGTAAACAATTTGAAAAATAAAATGAATTTCGCATCGCGCCCTGCATCACATTTTGCGATGGAGGGCGTGCTACGAAATTTGTTTTATTAATTACATTGTTTACTTACCTTCAATTATCCATACTCCAGTTTTTAGCACCCCCCACCCTGCACCTCCCCCACCCCGCCTCTCCGCCTCACCTAAACTCCCTCCACGGGCCGTGGCTGGTTACATAGAGCATGATGCTGGCTTGAGAAGGTCATGTAGAACATCAAGTCTTCCAATTAATTACAGAATAATGTGTTACATTGATCGGGTCTTCGTTTTGTTAAATATACTTGTTGTATTAATGGTGTTTTATTTCATAACTAAAGGCCCGATTCACAGAACTAACTTAAGACAAAATCCTAAACTTACTACCATTTTGGTATTCACAGAAGGCACTTACTCATTTTGGTATTCACAGAAGGCACTTACTCATTTCGGTATTCACAGAAGTTAGGAGTCCTATCTTTAGGACTCCAAAATGCCTTCTGTGAATACAGAAAATCTTAAAATTAGGATTTTTCGCAATTTAGTAGTAGTAAAGTTAGGACTCCTAACTTTAGGACTACTAAATGCCTTCTGTTAATACCGAAAGTCTTAAAATTTGGATTTTTCTCAACTTTACTACTACTAAACTGAGAAAAATCCTAATTTTAGGGCTTTCGGTATTCACAGAAGGCATTTAGGAGCCCTAAAGTTAGGAGTCCTAACTTTACTACTACTAAATTGAGAAAAAACCTAATTTTAGGACTTTTGGTATTCACAGAAGGCATTTAGGAGTCCTAAAGTTAGGACTCCTAACTTCTGTGAATACCGAAATGAGTAAGTGTCTTCTGTGTAAGGGCCTTCTTTGAATACGAAAATGGTAGTACGTTTAGGATTTTGTCTTAAGTTAGTTCTGTGAATCAGGCCCTAAGTGAGAATATCTTTAGGCAAGTGTGGGGTTTCTTTTATCATGTTTGTGTAGGGGAAGGTGTGTTGGGTTTTCTTATGAAACATTCTTTGCTCAGTGTGGGATTCGGATTGTGGGAGTAGGTAGAATGGTTCTGCTTCAATGTAGGCAGCTTCTGTGTTCCAGTCAGTGCTGCCCATCATGTACTCTGATGCTCAATAAAGCTCACATGGTTAACGTCATACCTGTATCTGAGCATCTTTTCAGAACCCAAGGTCTATATTATCAGTGGCAAAGCGAGGCAATTATAGTGAACATTAGCTATTAGAGTGAACATTAATTTTTCATTTTAAAGAAACGTATGAGTCTTTGGACAGTACAGACAAGGAGGCTTCCCAGGAAAACATTTTTTTTATACTATCAAACACCGAATTTTAAGGGATATCACGGATGACACACTTGATTCTTCTATAGCTGTTGAGAAAGATAAGACGTCATAATAAAATGAAATGTCAGAAGTTCATTCTTTGCAGTTATGCAAGATTTGTAATAATTTGTTTAAAATAAAATGGTTACCTGAATCCATGCAATCTGAAGTGAAGTGATCTTAGATTTTGTATTGTTTATAGAAATATATTACTCATGAATGGGGACAGTAAAATTATTGGCAAGATTTCTAGAGTTATATTGTAAAATGGCACATAGGAACATGGGTACATTCTGTCAAACTAGTGTTAAAAGGGGTTGGTAAAGAAATGTCATCATTCAAAAGATGATTGACATATGGAGTAGATATAAAAAATTCCAATAAGCTCTATCGATAATTTGTATCAGTGCGAAAAAGGCTTTCGGTTGTTTCTTACGAACCACAGTTTTAGACATGGTTTTTTATGTTGCGCCAACCCCATTTAGAGAGACACGCACCTTTTTCTCAAGCAACTGTGCCAGTTACTTTAAAACCAATTAAAAACTCTTAACACATTAATAAAAAACGAAAATAATTTAATCTTACAGTTGTACAAATGATAAGAAGGCAACAGCACATTTTACACAAAATAACATACAGATATTGAAAGGGGCGCTTTGTGTTTTAAAAAGCCTTAAAGTCCTAACTACATGCTGGGTTGTCTAAGCTCAGTAGTACTGTGTGTGAACGCTGCTCTCTTATTTGTGCTTTTGCAACTTACACAATTCTTTAAAATGAACATATTGATATATGCAAATGCAAATAATATTGAATCCAACACTGCTTATTCCAAAAACGAAATCTATCACTTTTGAGCCACCAAAATCTCTGGGATCCTACGTGTCTTGATAAAACATAGATTTCTGACTGGCAGTATGCATCACGACATAGTTTTATTAGACAACATCATGAACTGGTTTGCCCTCTGAAATGCGTTGCTCCCATAATATTTAGTTCATAAACCTTTGACCCATTCAACACACCAAAAAGTACAAGTTTCGTCTTGTTAATGGTCGTATCCATGGTCTTCAGAATAAACACATTATTTTATGCAGCATCCAATATCCCCTCGAGCTTTATCAATCAAGTGCTAATTCATGTACAGTAATACGAATTTGTCAGGATACCAATTTCTGACTTCACTTAGCTTCTCCCAAATGATTTCATTCCGTTATTACTTCTAGACAGTTGCTCTCAGACATAATTGGATTTTAAATGCTTTGCAGGAATCAGCTCCATATACAATTTACACGTTATAATTGGGCAATAATTAACATGGCACAAAATGTGGGTAGGAGTGGTCGGAAAGCTGCCATATGTAAATGACCTGTTTGTCAAGACATTAATGCACCAGTACTGTTAAGCAAGGCAGATGGAGAGCAGGAGAAACGGAAGGGGTGTCATTTTCGATGCACCGTCCCTGCCTCCCGAGAATTGTAGGCACCATTGCTCCGGTAGAAATCGTCGATTTCCGCCACTGCCTTGGATCTATTCTATGAAAGAGGGGAACAGAGACAAAGGCACAACGCTCGTACAGAGCTGAGTGAAAGCACATGAATCTCAGCGTTTGTGAACAACAAACTGTTCATGATTCACCCGTGTGCCCTCAGATTACTGAACCATCGTTGGCAGTGGTGCAAGGTAGGCATCAGAGGCATTTGTGGGGATGATTGTTTAAAGAGATTTGTTGTACTCCAACAGCTAGTGCTTAATGTGTTTGCAAAATGTCCATTGGATAGAAATATTGTGAATGCTCTCAGGCAGGCTGCCAACTACAAGGCTACATGCCCTGAAATGAATTCTATCATCTCCATGCCTAAAAATGTCTGGGGCCTTTTCGGAAAGGTAAATTTGGTCATAAAGGTATAAAAATGATGGAATTCCTAGCAGGGCTAAACCCATTCAGGAGTGTGAGGATATTTGCCATGAGTGCAGAGATTTCCACAGACCTAGATCCTACTGAAGGGGGTAGAAGCGTGGCATTCTGTGGTGTAGTTTGCCTTCGAAGTTTGGGAACGCCCACAAACTGGTTTGTTTGTGGGAATTCTCACACTTTGATTTATCCCCCTTCTACAATATAAGAGCTGCACCAGGCTGGCACAAATCCCCTTCCCTGTAATTTGTGGGCCTGATTGTCAGTCAGCCCTGTTGGGGTTTAATACAATCATCTAGAGAACATTGATAATAACATAACTTAACGTAACGTGTACTTGTAAAGCGCACGTTCCCCACTATGGGTATCTTGGCGCTGAATAACAGATGTTTGTTTAGGGGTAGTTTTCCGGAGGTGATTAGAGAATGATTATCCTTAATCCTGGGCTGGCTGGGAAACCATTCATCCCCACCGAATTGTATCTGAGAGGTTGTAATGAATGCCTCATGCAACAAAAGCTTATGGCTTTTTACTTTCTATTTGGAAACACTGGGGCATATTATCAAGGGGGTTAAGCTCCGCTTTTTTGGCTTTAAAAGCCAAGAAAGCGGAGATAAAATGATCTCCCTATTACCTAGCTGTCGCTAACATCAGTTAGCGACAGCTAGTAGGAGATAGCGACCATCTTGGGCCCCACTTTGCATGTCAGTGATATTTATCACTAATGACATGCAAAGTGGGCGTGCCAAGATGTTAGCGACTGAAAACAGTCGCTAACATCGCTATCTCCTCTTACCAACTTTTGGAGATATTCCCGCTAAGCGCGAATATCTCCAAAAGCTAACACCTGCCCTGAGCAGTTCTTAGCCATGTTATCCAATGGGAGGTGGATAACATGGCTAAGAGCATTAGCTCGGTAATGCATGAATATCGCTGACTTTTCAGCGATATTCATGGAAAGGGGCGACCACTCGGTCCCCCCGAACGTATGGTCGGTGGCCCGGATCCTCCCGGGAAACCATTTTGGGTGGGGGCGTGTCACGGCTGGTATGCCCAAAGCGGCGTAGCCGGGGCACGCCTTTTCCCGCCCAAGAGGGGTTGTCCTAGACACCTACACCGATGGCCACGCCCAGTAGGCGTACCAGCGGAGGGTTCACGCCCTCCCGACGAGGAATAAAGAGAGCGGGAATCCAAAGAAGCATCCTCTTGTTCCTGTGCTTGGAAGCTGCACCCACTCGTTGCACGTGAGCCCTCGACGGAACAAGGAGCAATTTTGAGAATTTGTAATTCTTTTGTTTCTCTTTCAGCGACTTCGAGGCTAAAAGATCTAGGACCGTTTAGATCGACTTGGAGCGAATATTCGAGAGGAATGTCTGGCAAGAAGGCAGAAAGAAGTCCGAGGCTGACCAGATGCTTCGTATGTTGGTGAGCAGAATCGCGAAGATCGAACGAAACGTTGGTATGGTCCCAGCGCTTGGCCGAGATATGGCGAACATGAAGAAGCAGATGGCTGTGATGAACAATCCGGGTAAACCAAAGAAGGTAATAGGCCCGGCATTGCCGGGAGTCGCCCCTGAGGGTAGGGGGAAACGGGTCAGGAATAGGGCGCCAGGGGGGGAGCTCCCGGTCCCCGAGGTACCCCCGGTGAGCCCCGCCATTCCGGTCGAGGCCCCGGTACTCCCAGACGCGGGTCAGCCGATTCCGGTTGTGATTACGCCCGCCAACGAGGAGGACATGCCACCTGAATTGGCCGCCCATTTGGCTGCATGGCTCGGCAGAAATACAGTGGGTGTTACGGCACCTGGAGACACGGCCAAAGAGGCCAGGTTACTAATTCAGCAGTTGCGGCAGTCGCGAGATGCCACAAAGGCGAATCTCCCTCTTGTCCCCCCACAGGTGACCCCGGAAGGACCGGCAGCTGGCGTCGAAAAGACAGCGGGAACGACAACCGAACCGGGTAAGCAGGCATTGCCAATTGCGGGGGAGGGCTCATTGCCCTCAAGACGGGAGAGAGTGGTTCAACACATCCCGTTGGCCACAAAAGAATTAATATGGGCTGACAAGTATGTTAATATGTTTTCTCTGTTGACTGACCATCGCGAGATGGAGTATGCTAAGACGCAGAAAGATTTGTGGCACCCAAGTGTTTGGCGAGCCAAGATGGCGGGATTCAGGGTGGATGAGACAATAACAAATTGGGCCAAGGCCTTTGCGATGTTTACTGCAATTATTGGGGAGCGTAAGCCCGAGGTATTACCCGAATTGTCTTGTTATCAAGCACGTATAATGGATTTTTATGAAACATATGAGGGGAATGAATGGATGGGTTACGACATGAAGTTCCGTAAGGCCAAAGAGTACGATTCATCTCTGACGTGGGATTGTCTCGACTCGATTTCTTGGCAGAAGCAGCTCCTGCCGGGCGCGACAAAGACGTCTTCGCCAGGCGGGAATGGGTCGGGGTTTTCCCGCCAACAGCCGGCGGTACCCTTTTGAGCGGGCGCCGGTGGCGATCACCAACCAAAGACCGGTGGGAATGGGGGAAAGTGGGGGGTCTGTTGGAGCTTTAATAGAGGTAACTGCTCCAGACCGCAAGGGGCATGTAAGTTCAGGCATGCGTGTGCGGGTTGTGGGAATTCCTCGCACCCGGAAAGTTCGTGCAGATCCAAAAATGGCGGGTCGGGAGGTAAAGGGGGGTCTAAACAAGACTGAGGGGGACCACTGCGTACCGTTACCTACCCCCGTTGATATCATGGCAATGGTTCCCTGGCTAAACAAATACCCTGATCATGTCTCCGCTGGGGTGTTGAGGAACGGATTCATATATGGTTTCTGCATCCCGGCGGGGGATTTTCGTGGGGAATCACTTTGTAGAAACCAACTATCGGCTCGGCATAATCCAGCTGTGGTAGAGAAGAAGATTGCAAAAGAGGTTACCCTGGGCCGGGTGGCGGGCCGATACCAGCACCCTCCAGTAACAAATTTTATCTGTTCCCCGTTAGGAGTAGTCCCCAAAAAAGACCCAGGGGAATTTAGGCTGATCCATAACTTGTCAGCTCCGAAGGGTCTCTCGGTGAACGATGCGATTGACCCGGGAGTTTGTTCGGTGCGGTACGGATCCTTCGATGATGCCGTCACCATGTTGAATCGCCTGGGGCCCGGAGCGCTGATGGCGAAGTCAGATATCGAGTCGGCGTTCCGGTTGCTCCCGGTACACCCACAGGATCAGCGTCTGTTAGGCTTTGTGTTCCAAGGACGTTACTACATGGATAGATGTATGCCAATGGGTTGCTCCATCTCTTGTGCTTATTTTGAGAAATTCAGCTGTTTTTTGGAATGGGCATTCACCGAGGCCACTGGGCATAGCCATGTTATGCATTACTTAGATGATTTTCTGTTCTTGGGGGCAGCCGGCGACACAAAATGTGCGCTGGCGCTACAGGATTTTTGCATTCTCATGAAGGAATTCGGAGTGCCATTGGCACCAGGTAAGACGGTTGGACCATCTACTTCACTGGAGTTTCTGGGAATTGAGCTCGATTCTGTGGAGGGATGTTTCCGTTTGCCGGTAGGGAACGTAGCGAAATTTAGGGCTTCCCTGGAACTGTGCCTTAGTAAGGAGAAAGTGACCCTGCATCAGTTACAACAGGCAGTGGGTCAGCTTAACTTTGCCCTGAGGGTGGTACCAATGGCCCGCCCCTTTTCACGCTCTATTGCACAAGCTATGGTTGGTCTCAAGGAAGGACACCACCGCACGAGACTGTCTGCAGAGGTTCGCCAGGACATGCGCATCTGGTTGGCATTTCTGGCGGACTTCAACGGTCGAGTGGTATGGAACAAGCCACCAGCGTCTTCGGACGAGCTAGGTTTGTGGACTGACTCGGCGGGGAGCGTGGGATTTGGTGCCATTTTTGGTAACCGATGGTCGGCGCAAACATGGCCGACATGGTGGCACACCAGCGGTCTCACAAGTAACATTGGGTTCCTCGAGCTATTTCCTATTTTGGTGGCTCTGATGGCATGGCCGGATGAGTTCAGAGATCGCTCTGTGGTATTCGGGTCCGACAATATGACTGTCGTTGAATGTATAAATAATCAGGCAGCACGCTGCAAGTGGATATTGAGATTGTTGAAGGAAATTGTACTACTTTGCATGAGACTGAATGTACAGTTCAGGGCGAAACATGTGCCGGGTGTACTGAATCATGCTGCTGATGCACTCTCTCGTTCACATATGCAGGCGTTCAGGGGTTATCTACCTACTACGGACCTAGCGGCGGCACCATTCCCCGAAGTACTCTGGCTACTCGGTGCCCCGGATTACAAGACCTCGTGGCAGCAAGCTTAGCCCCCAGGACGAGGAAGGCATACGAAGGAGCGTTTCGTTACTATTGTGCATTTTTGGGTCCGGCAAGGGATCAGAAATGGGGTCAGGAGGATTGCTTCCTAAGGTTTCTGGTAGCATTACACAGGGAAGGCCGATCAGTGGCAACGGCCAATAGGCACCGGGCAGCTATTTCATTCATGGCGCAGGTGCATGGCATCAAGGACCAGACATCTTCCTTTTTAGCAAGGAAAGCCCTTCGTGGCTGGCAGCGCCTTGAGGGTCGTAGAGTAGACGAGAGGCGCCCGATTGGGTTAGAAAGGTTGTCCCTGCTTATAGCGATACTACCCACGACATGTTCCTCCCAATTCGAAGCAGTTCTGTTCCGGGCCGCTTTCGCATTAGCGTTCCATGGGGCTATGCGGGTGAGCGAACTGGTCGCAAAGAATAAGAAAGATGTGGAGGGAGGTCTGTGTCGGGATCACATCCTGATCAGGGGTGATTCAATGGTAGTCACAATAGCTAAGTCCAAGACTGACCAGAGAGCTATGGGAGACAGTGTTGTTGTCCAGCGCATGCAAGGGTCCCCCATGTGCCCGGTAAAGTGAATTGAGGAATATTTGGCGCTGAGGGCGGACACATGGGGTGGGAGTCTGCTGAGACACATCGATGCCACCCCACTGACGAGGTTTCAGTTTCAGAGGGTACTAACATTGGCAATCGCAGCGGCGGGCTTGGACCCGTGCGATTTTGGGACCCACTCCTTTAGGATAGGGGCTGCTACTGAGGCTACAGCCAGGGGTCAGAGTGCCGAAGAGGTGAAACTGTTAGGACGATGGTCCTCGAATTGTTTTAAAAGGTATGTGCGGTTGCACATGTTGTGAAGTCAAGTTACAATGCACTCACGCTTCTTGTCTTCTGTTTGATTTACAGTTTCGCAAGCATGTTATGCGGGGCGGAATGTGCAGTCGACCCGGCACCAGGGGACCAGTGGTCAGAGTTCACCGGCTGAGGAGAGAGTGGTGTGGGTCGTGGGCCACTCATACATGAGGCGGGCCGGGGACGTATTCAAAGAAGGTGACGCGACTCACGCAGCTGGGGAATACGGGTACAGAGTGACCTTCCACGGAAGGGGCGGGCTCAGTATTGACCAGTTCGAATCTTTTGTCGAGGGACTCTTAGGGCGGCAGAGGTCACCGCCATCTGTAATCATAGTACACCTGGGGGGCAATGACATGGTGCCACTCGGTAGGCGAGTATTACTCGAGCGAGTTTTGTCTACCGTTAGCTGGCTGGCGAAAAGAATCCCGGGGTGCACGATTGCATGGTCCCACATGATTCCCAGGAAGGTATGGCGGGGGGGCCTCTCGGTGTCAGCACTGAACCATTCAGTGAAGAAGGTCAACAACAAAATTGGTAGGTTGTTTCGCTCGGCGCAGTTGCACAGTATTCCGCATGGGTGTATTCGGGGTGATCGCATGTATCTCGATGATGGGGTTCACTTGTCCCGGGAGGGGAATGTCTTACTCATAGGAGACTTCATAGCATGGCTAAGGGGTTTAAGGGAGCATGACCTCTAGGAGGAGTTTGTGGGGGGGGCCGGATAGCCGGTCAACTATCCGGCCTGTGGCGGTAAGGTCATGATCGGTGAGCAGTAATATCAAGGTCCCTAGAGGGGGGCGCCACCCACTATGGATGGGAGCGCCCGGGGGGAGGCGGCCATTGGCCCCTCCCACGGGGAGGCGGCACCCACTAAGTATGGGTCGCCCAGGGGAAGACGGCCATAGGCCCCTTCCAGGGGAGGAGGCGGCTATATGCCCCTCCTACGAATTTCCCGGGGCCCGGATATCCGCGACGGCGGATGTGATAGACAATGTGGGGTGTGGTGGGGAGTCCACGCTGCCTTCTTACAGACACCTCACACGGGTCCTCGGACGACCTTTAAGATGGCGTTGAGTTGAAATGGGGGGCCCCCAACAAGAAAAGGGAAATTGGAGTTGGCACAGAGGGTACAGTCCTCTGCGCGGCCGCCACTCACACCGTGAGGGCGAGAGTTTTGGTAGTAGGGATCTGACACCGGTTGCGACCTTGCCGTTGGCCCGTAATGCTAGGATGTACAATTTTAATTTAGAAAGTATGCATTTGCAGGATGTTAGACTCGGCTAGGAAAACCTTTGTATTAGAGATTTGTTAAGGTTAGCCAATGAACATGTCTTCATCGAAATGTAATAAATGAAAATTGTACATGATATGAAACTTTTATTTAATGTTTTAATTTTGTTTCATATTTTAATAAATACGGCCGGGAGAGTAACTCTCTCCCGCCTTCCAAAAGTTCAGAACTGCGTCCGTCTTCCCATCCTTGGGGATTGTGTTGGGAGGGGGTGACAGGCATCCCGGCCATATGGAAAGGGGCGACCACTCGGTCCCCCCGAACGTATGGTCGGGGCCCGGATCCTCCCGGGAAACCATTTTGGGCGGGGGCGTGTCACGGCTGGTAATCCCAAAGCGGCGTAGCCGGGGCGCGCCTTTTCCCACCCAAGAGGGGTTGTCCTAGACACCTACACTGATGGCCACGCCCAGTAGGCGTACCAGCGGAGGGTTCACGCCCTCCCGACGAGGAATAAAGAGAGCGGGAATCCAAAGAAGCATCCTCTTGTTCCTGTGCTTGGAAGCTGCACCCACTCGTTGCACGTGAGCCCTCGACGGAACAAGGAGCAATTTTGACCCACCCACCAGCCCCTTATGGCAATGTTAGTTCTGCAATAAAGTCTTTTTTCTCTGATAAACATCTTCTTCCCTCTGTGTTGCGGTATATGAAGGTCTAGTTTAATGATATGATTTCTGTCTGAAGGTACTGTTTTTTCTTGTAGCATAGACAAATATGCAAGTAGACAAGATGATGTTTTTTCCCTTAGTAGGTAATCAAATGTCGTATTTATTTTTGGTCGGGCGGTAAGGTCATGATCGGTGAGCAGTAATTTCAAGGTCCCTAGAGGGGGGTGCCACCCACTATGGATGGGAGCGCCCGGGGGGAGGCGGCCATTGGCCCCTCCCACGGGGAGGTGGCACCCACTAAGTATGGGTCACCTAGGGGAAGACGGCCATAGGCCCCTTCCAGGGGAGGAGGCGGCTATATGCCCCTCCTACGAATTTCCCGGGGCCCGGATATCCGCGACGGCGGATGTGATAGACAGTGTGGGGTGGGGGGGGAGTCCACGCTGCCTTCTTACAGACACCTCACACGGGTCCTCGGACGACCTTTAAGATGGCGTCGAGTTGAAATGGGGGGCCCCCAACAAGACAAGGGAAATTGGAGTTGGCACAGAGGATACAGTCCTCTGCGCGGCCGCCACTCACACCGTGAGGGCGAGAGTTTTGGTAGTAGGGATCTGACACCGGTTGCGACCTTGCCGTTGGCCCGTAATGCTAGGATGTACAATTTTAATTTAGAAAGTATGCATTTGCAGGATGTTAGACTCGGCTAGGAAAACCTTTGTATTAGAGATTTGTTAAGGTTAGCCAATGAACATGTCTTCATCGAAATGTAATAAATGAAAATTGTACATGATATGAAACTTTTATTTAATGTTTTAATTTTGTTTCATATTTTAATAAATACGGCCGGGAGGGTAACTCTCTCCCGCCTTCCAAAAGTTCAGAACTGCGTCCGTCTTCCCATCCTTGGGAATTGTGTTGGGAGGGGGTGACAGGCATCCCGGCCATATGCTTTGCGGCGATTTTTATCGCATTTGCGATAAACCTTGGTAATACCAAGGTTTATTTGGGGTAAAAATCGCCGCAGCTCAGCGGTAAATTTTTCTCTCTAACCAAGCAATAGCGATAATTATCGCTATTGCTTGGTAATATGCCCCACTATTTCCCTAAAGACGATGGTGGAATTAACTAGCTATCACACCATATGCTTTCATTCCCTGTGAAAATCTATCTGGCTTTTTAGTCTAGCCAACATTTAAATTTAGACATGGAAGAGGCAGTGTGTCAATTTCTGGTTTCGTTATGGTGAAATACAACTGTGTATCAACTATGCATGGGATAAAGTACCTCCTCCATATATCATAAGGCTATTGAAAATCAAAGAGGAGTTTTGTGAACATATAGTCCTTTAAAAGGTCATGGAACTCTGATTTGCCATGCTGCCATAAATATCTCCTTTCTGCTTATCACTGTTCATGTAGAAAAACAGATCAGATGAATAAAAAGTCACATTTCATTGACTTTTTTAAAGTGCAGCTTTAATTATACTTTGTGACCTGACTTTCCCCTGGTCTGCTGGCTCTGGCAGTGGCTACTGTGTCGTCAGAGCTAAACTGTAATACGTTTTTATAACTAAGGAGCCACGTCATTTTTTTGTTACAGGTGGCTAGGGCACAAGTCACCTGTAATGAGGACATTATAGACAGATTTAAATTCAGCGATTGCAGCCTCCCATGCATTATATATGATTGAAGTCTCAACCCATGGCATACTTTATCAGGAACATTAATGGAGCGATGTTTAAAGAATACATAACGGTCAATTGTGTAATAAGATCTAGTGTTGCCATTGAGAGGTTCTGGCGACAACAAAAACCACGAGGCCCATGGCCTAGTTGTTTCTAAACCCGAACCATGAAATGGCAATAAAAGACCATTTTAACATTATGTATTTTTTCAGTTGCATGTTTATTTTGGTTAAGCTAGCTTTAAAAGAAGATTTCCTTTAAAAAGCAGCTAACAATGTGCATGATTGGAATTCAATATTTATGTTTTTATTTGTTAATAAAACAATGTACAGTGGTAATTGCCTGTGAATTAATGCGATTCTGTTGCTGCAATGCTTGTAGCATAATTAGGTATTTACTGCATTTGACAGATAGTTGCCTGAGCAATAAGAGACAATTATAAACCTACAGCAATAGCCACACAATGAAACCCAATGTGTTCACTGATGTCTGTAATCAGTACTTATTGATCCTGACTGGCACAGATGGGTGTAAGCCCATCCGTGATACCCTTCTGACAGAGGAGAGTCTTGATAATACATTTTGGTGGTGACCAAATTACAGCAACATACTGACAAAAAATACACAAATATATATTTATGTTTTTTAAATGGTTACATTTCTCCACAAGATGAAGTAGAGCAGCATTCTGCATTGTCTCTGCGAACCTTTCTCTGACTTAAAATCAGAGGTTAGACATGTCAAAGCACCTCCATTTTTTTTAATTGCAAACAATCTAACCACCCTAGTAAGTACTTTTTTGTCTTTATACTGAATATTGGTATTTAATTATTTGTAACAGTGATCGTTTTCTGATTTGTTAAACTGATACGGATTGGTGCTAGGACGCATTTTTAAGGTGCTAAAGTGCTACACAATAATGAAAAGAACAGCTACAGAAGTCTAGTAACACTCACAAAGCCCACAAAAACAGATAGTTAACTGGAGCTGGCAGGCCTATCAAGCAGAGGAGTCCACAAATTGGAGCAGACGTCTTCTCTCAGGGGCTTCGTGTGGTTGAGTTACATGTGGTTGGTTCCTTTATAAAAAGGCAAATGTGATCTGAATTGATGGTATTGCTGTCATAAAAAGTACTACCAATTGTTTAGAAGAATGACGAAACCATTTGATAATTTGTTCTATTCCTATAGCATGTTATTTGAAGTTATGAAATATTATGCTATGTTAAGTACTGTTTTATTATGTTATGAAGGCCTGCCACGGTATGGCCTTGAATCGTGCCGCAAATACTGTGACAGCATATTGCTGCAGGCCCACACATGACATGAGCAGCTAGTTTAAAATTTAATTTCTTAAATCAATCCCTATTTTCAGAGAAAAGTTGATTGATCCCACTATTTTGACCATCTACACTTTGAATGAACAATATTAACACTGTGGTAATGCACTTTTATACAGCTTGGTTTGACTCAGTATGTCACCAAGCAACTGGCTGCTGTGCTAGTGTAGGAAATATTGAATAAACCTAGCTCTCAGATGTAATTGCTAAGCCACTTAAGCCCTCTAGAGTGAAGATCTTGCAGAGCTTCAAACCATCAAGAGGTCAGTTTCAGAGATAGCAACTTTTACAAGACTCTTCATTTACGCCGATAATGATGTTCGTGAAATGTCATGATATTCTCATCGCCCACAGTCGTCATCCCAGCAGCACAGCATCACAGTACAAAGTGTACATTTTATCTTCATAAAAATGCTTGTATTCTACAAAATCAGTGTAATCTTTGGTACCAAAAGTAAGGGCACCTACTTTGTATTTGATCACCTCCCAAACTGCACTTTACACTAACGTCCTTTAGGAGCACCCCATACTCGCTGATGTGATAAAGCACAGCAGATAAACAATCATGAGGATTTACTACAAGCTCAAGAGATCTACATTATTTTGTGTCTGGGTAAATCTTTCCACTCGTTGGTGCCAGTTTGAGGATGAGCGTTAGTCAATGATTATCAGACAATATCAGCTTTGCTACATTTGCTGGGGTGCCAGACCCCGTCTTTTCACACACCAATAAAAAAGAACACCCTCCACCCCACATTTAAAAAAAGTCAGATTATTGTACAATGTCAGACACAGTAAAGACTAAAGGCATTTAGTTGACCTGCTTGTTGTCGTGGCTCTACCTGTTCTACTCATTCATTGACCACTTTCCAATTATTTAAGCCAAATGTTTCTTTGAGCAGGGCTTCTATACTGTACATCCTCTTGCTGCTGTGTCTTGAAACAAGAAGCCAGAAGCTCTTTCCTGCTCCAAGACTAGAATACTTATTGACTTGTTTGGATCAAGAAAGCAACTCTTATTTTACATTCAAGATTTCCACTTAGTAAAAGTGGCACTTGCAAGATCCCTTGGATTTGGGATGCTTCAATGTTATAGCACCTTGCAAAGAAAAAAAATCAGCAGGAGCCGAAGTGACAAGCTTCTTTTTTTCAGCTGCTTAGTACATACTGCAAAATCAACTCCTTGAATTCAAGCCAGACAGATCTTCTTGAAGAGCTGCATATTCAGTTCATGGTTGTACTTCTTGTTTACTTCTATTGCTGTTCACATTTGCCTGTTGTTAATTTAAGTGCTCCTTTATTATGCAACATATTTAGCGTCTTAAACTCCAGAGGCATCCTATGTGGACTTGCGTTGGAAAAATACCTATACTTCAAATCATCATAATAGTGGTATTTCACTGAATTTCCATTTAAATCTTTTGGAAATGGCCAGAATCCATACAGGTGAATTTCATCACAGAATCTGGTTGCAAGGGTGTACATGAGAAGTCCTGTGCTTGGTCGCTTGATGTGCACCTTATTTGTCAGCCAGTAACTGCAAAGTAAACATGAAAAAAGGTGGTTAATATTGAGGCAAATGAAAGAAACACAAACACTTAATGCACCTGTACTTCCTACAGGATTGCCTAGTTATACCTTTGTTTGAATTAGTTTTAATTTATTTGCAGAGTTTAGCATTTATGACAGAACCTGTACAACAGCTAGCAAAGGCTACACATGAATTGAGGCGAAGGGGGGTTATATAAACCAAAGCATACTGGCTTGTGGACTGACAACAGCAAAAAGAGCAGAAGAACAGTCCTGAATTAAACATACATAGCATTAATATCTAGGTGAGTATTAGCTGTCCTGGAAGGTCAGGCTTGAAGTCTAGACTTTAAGGAGGGACCCAGAAGGATACTTCAAGGAAGATCAACAAGAGGGCACAAAGTACTTTCAGATCTATTGCGACTGAGTTCTAATGGTAAGAAGGAAAAAGATAAGAAGAAGCATGGGAGGCAGCAGACGTTATATGAAGGAGTTTGTAAGAGCAGGTGTAACCAGGCAGAGTACCTGCAACCAAAAAACAGGACACTCCTCAGAATACCCAGGATAATCGACGAGAAACTTCATCTGAAAGCATCAGGGTGTATTCCAGAAAATTGTAATTGAAACCCAGCATTAGGAAATTCATAAATAGGAAAATAAACAAACTATCAGATAATAAAGTAAAAAAAGAACAAAATAGGGTAAACACTACCTGTAAAACTCCTTAACCAAAAAACGCAAAATCCCTTACATTCTAAAATAATTATTTCATATATGATATCATTTTTCAGATATTTAGGCATTTAAATTACCCTTTTCCCAGGATATTTGCAAGTAGACCTCTCACAGTTGGTTAACATCTTTGAATTACCACTCATTAATCATACCACTGATTGTTAAGCTTAGTGGTATCAATGCACAGCTTACTAGTATAATCAGCCGTGGAACAGCCATCAAGCTCAACAGATTTCAAATTCTCTATAGATGACTCCCTATTCCTACCATAATTCTCCATAAGTGCATACAAGATTGTTTGATCAATTGAACTGCCACCACAAATGCTTTCTGCCCACATTACCTCACTGTCATGAACATTCCTGGGGAACTTGGAAACTGATTCTGCTCCACTATTATTCATCACACATACTTACGAAATGTTTTACCACTATCCTTAGCACACAATCTTGCAGCACCTTTTGCTAGTGTACTCAGGGCTTTTAACATAATCCAGTTGCCTTCACTGACAGTCATATCCTCAAAATGCTTTTCTTTTCATTGTAATCTAAATGGGTTTGCAACTACTCTTCTACCCAACTCTTCACATAGGCAAGTTTAACTTTAGTGGTTTTTATAGACTTTTCAAAATCGTGTTATTGATTTTATAAGTAGACAAAAAAAACAACAGGTCTCCATCAGTTACAAAACAGACTTGACATCTAACATAAGTCAGCGCAACTCTGGACCAGCCTGGGAAGCCCACATATTGTTGTCTGACCATCTGGGAAATAATAGAGTGAATCTCATGTTATAGGAAACTGCCAGCAGCCACTCATAAATCCTCAATACCATGTACTCCATATTTTCTCCCACTTCTTAGGGCTACTCTGACCCTCATATATCACTTTTTCAACGAGCATACACCAGCCCATATCATTCCTACAGTCACTGAGGAATGACAATTCTTTGACGAACCAAAATCTGCCAATATTTCGCTTTACCACTATTAGTCTCAGGCCATCCATAATTTCAAGTACTTCAGAGTTTCTGTATTTCCCCCCCCCCCATATATTCAATACATATTGTTTAGCAGAGCTGGCCAATCCAATTTCTGTTACATGAGTCATGCATTCCATATCTCTTTGCAGTAAGACTGTGCCCGAGAACATGATAAGAGAACATGGAGAAAGGAGCCAACCTGGCGACACCCTCTCAGACATATTTCTGAGTCACTCCTTCCCATCTTGAGTACAGTTACTCTTGAGTATTAGGACCTATGCAGGATATGGAGTTGTGTGAGTCTCAACCTAGATCTTAATGCCATGATTTTTGGGAGCCCTAGTTCCTGGTACCACCCCCTCTCCTCAAAAACGCAGACATCCACCTCCCAGTCCACTTTAAGTTTCTGTAGGGTGTCAGAGAAGTTATTCATGATCTTTTTATACACTAACAATATAGGGGGCCGATTATGTTGTTGGTCGGAGGCATATCATCTGGGAATTGTGACCAACCTGCCTCCAGTTGGTGGTCCCAACTGCCTAATTACGATGCGAACGGCCATGGTACGGCCGCATACTTACATTTCCCAATGGGAGCTTGTGCTACGGCCATAGGGAATTGGGAAGTTTTGTTCATCCCTGCACCGCTGGGCAGGCACTAAGAGGCGCCTGCCACGAGGTGCAGGGATCACACCCCTTGGCCTGCAACAAGAGGCTGCAAGGAGAAAGGGGTCCTGCTAAGAGCCCCCAAACTCGCTTTCTGACAGGCATTCCATGTCGGAAAGCCCAGCATGGAAAGTTTGTCCGAAACCAAGCATTGTAATCCCAACAGCGGAAATGCCATCCATTGAGATTAAGGGCCATTCTCCGACTGGCCGACGGGCTTCTGAGCCTGTCGGAATTCCGACAGAAGGGCCCATCAATTTAAAATCTGAATGTCTACTTTGTAATTAGGTGGTTGGATTTGAAACCAACAATGTTGGTCAGAAACGGATATAATTGACTCCAAAGTGCCAACACATCACTGTCCAATAGCACAGTTTCTTCGGTAAGTCTTCCTTTCCATCCCAAGTTGGCTCTCACCTTCCACTAGTCTTATACTATTGTCTTGGTGTGAGTGGGCAAATCTTTTGGAGATAAAGAAATGTCTTTACAGTACTGCAAAGTAGGGTCTGCTACCACAAAAGGCCAATTGAGAAGTGTGGCTCAATGGTTAGAGCGGCAGACCCTGATGCAGAGGTCTAGCCTGGGATCAGGGTTCAATTCCCCGCCTCGGCGGGTCTTGGGCTCAAAATTCCACAGACCTGATAATTCTCGCCTCGGTGCCAATTCCAATCATGGAGTCCCACTCTGGGCAATAGCCTGCTTAATCTCCACAATGGCCCCCACAACGCTAAGGATGCCTGGCCTCCACCTTGGGGGTGCCCAGGAGTGGACGCCTCACAGGGAAAGCCAGGATGGGTTCCACAGCGGTATTCATACAAGCTCCTCGAGACCCTTGCGGGTGAGTAGTGCGCTATACAAGTATTAATTTACAATTGGAAGGCTGAATAATATCTCTTTATATCCAGCAGAGCAATTCCTCCATGATACTTTTCAGCTTTAAATTTGCTTAGAACTATGAGGGGGGCATCCAACAACAATAAATGCATTTCAGCCTCTAGTTTTATAAGATCTTAACAAGAATGCAAAAAGGGGTGTTCCTGACCACATAGAGAAACCTGGGCAAGCACATCATTTTGCACAGGGACTTCCTGTCCAGACATGACAGAGGCAAAGCCTGCCAAGTTTGAACATCACTTTTAAACTTATGAAGAAATGAGAAGAGGTTTTGATCAAGTAATACTCCTGCATTCCTGGTTACATTTATGCCCCGATTTTGGAACCCCTCCATTAGAACAGGTATCTTGCAATCATTCGTCAATTTCAGTATTCCTCCTGTAAGGTGTGATTTTTGGCACTTGCCCCAGTTTATTCTATACAATGAAAATGTGCTAAAGCTTATCACCATTGCATTACTCTAGACACTGTGCATTCAGGGTCTGCCACAAAAAGCAGCCCATTGTCAGCATAGATAGACATTTTATCCTCCCAGGCATTATTTCATTTCAGGGTCCTAATCAATGGACCCTGCCAGATCCAGGCAGTCAGGGACCCTAGTGCCAGTGTAAACAATATGGGCAATAGCGGGAAACCCTATCTGTTTCCCCATCTTAATTCAAATACACACTCCATTAACCTTGACACTAGCCATTGGTCAGTTGTAAAAGAGTCCAATCCACTGCCATTTGAGGGCCGAAGCCCAGTCTGTCCAGCCCCGCAAACATGTAGATCTGCTCAAGAGGTCAAACATCACAGTGGATAAATTCTTTATTGTATAGTTAATAAAAACCATTACAAAATATAAAATACCACAATGTTTAAAAAGCAGGGAGTTAACACTGCTATATGAAAAATAACATTTATAAAATGAAGATATCATTCGAACTTCAGGATAAACTTGTGAAGGACCATGGCTCAGCCACATAGATAAAGAGTGCATGTTGCAGGTTCAAGTCTTTGCCAATAGCCCTCACTTTTTCTCAAAATTGGCAATAAATTTGACTGCTCTGCAGATGAATTGAGGATCCGCTGAGCATAGGAATTGTACGATCGCAGACCGACAGGTGCGAATTCCATGTTCCTTGAACTTGGCCTTTAGCCAACTCCGACGTTCCTGATTCAGAACAGGACAAATGCAAATCAGATGGATGAGGTCTTGTCTTCCTGCGCCGCATAAATCGCAGTCCTTACTTTCTTGGGGCCTCCATTTTGGTTGATCAGCCTTTGTTGGGAGGTTGCCCAGCCTTAGATTTAGGTATTTATGTTTAATAAATGGCGAGAAAGCGAGGTCTAGATAGGCTGCCGGTACAGGCTTTTTATATGATTGAATTGTTATCCAGGCGTGGGTTCGATGACTAAAGGTTAACTTGTCGTTGAGCAACGAGTGCCTGTTGGCAGCCTTCTTTACCACCTGTTTAAACGATAGAACTGGAAGCTTGGTTTCCCAAAGTGCTGCCAACTCGGTCTTTTCTATGATAGTCTTAAGTACTTGGCATAGTGGGAGTTGGGACTCTTATGTATTGCTTCCCACATGGCGCGATAGACCTCAATTTCCTGATTCATGCAGACATCATACTGAAATTTGACAGTCTCATACTTTTTCAGCAGCACTTGGGATTGCAAACCAAATTCAAGTCTTACTTGTGCAGGTGATGCGTTGTTTGGTAAGGCGAATACACGCTTGTAGACTTTCGTTTGAATTTTGTCCATGAGCTGTGCACTCTTACCATGAGGTAATACACTCCCGTATGCTATTGTTGGGAGTAGCTTAGCTTTCATTACAGTTAGTAGGGGGGTAACCAGAGGGCCTTTGAGTTTGGTTGCTACGTTGCTGAAAGCATGCAGCAGAGCAGTGCCCTTCTTTTCAATGCCGTTGAAGTGCGTAGAGAAATTAAGGCGCTTGTTCAGTTGTATCCCCAGATACTTATAACTTTCCACCACTTCCAGTTTAACGTTGTCTATTGTGAAAGTTGGTGGTGCTTTGTGGCGTGGGGGTATAACCATGATCTTTGTTTTCTTGCTATTTATTTCTAGCAAGTTCTGTTTTGTGTATCTGGTCAGTTCTTGCAATAGACGTAGCAAGCCTATTCTCGTCTGGCTAAGTAGAACCACATCGTCGGCATAGGATAGATGTGTAACACGGAGATTGCCTAGCCGCGGTGGATGAGCATTGGTCTGGTCAAGGCTTGCTGTTAAGTCGGCCATAAATAAATAAAAAAGGTGGGGGGCCAACACGCAGCCTTGTTTTAGTCCATCAAAGGTACTGATCTTCCTAGACTACTAGTGTTTGCTTTTGTGTGCCCCATCTCACCCCAAACCCCCCATATTGGTGGCAGAGGTTAAGCCTTGTTCAACTGTTTGGCTTAAAATCAGATTGAACTGGTTGTCTCAGGGTCAGTATCTTCCTGCAAAGCAAGAGGGTGTTCTATGTTCAGTACCTCCACTTCAAGCCTTTCCATTCACTCCCTCTTTTTTCCCCTTTTGTCTCCTCACTACAGGCTTGTATGCCTCTCTCTGTGTGATTGCAGAGTATACTGCTTCATTATTTTCTGTTAAGTTTTGAACAGAACCTGTACTAAGCCCCTTCAGTCTCTCCCTTTTTCAGGGGTTAATGGTCCACTCCCTCCCAGTCCTGCCAGCTCTAACACTCAAATCTACCCAAATAGGTGAATAGTCTGAAATTACCCTTGTCAGGTGTCTACCCTCAGTAAAAGAGCTCACATGCAGTCACTTTGTTAGAAGATAATCTATTTGCGAAGAGCTGCTATGGGCACCTGTGTAAAACATGTATGGATTTTCCAAGGGGTTATAGAACCTCCATAGGCCAATTAAGGGTAGCAAATCTTGGAATTCCAGTAAGGGCCAAAGCCTCCCCCACATTCCTCTTGGATTTCCTCCATCTCATTCTTCATTGGCCGCTGCATTTAAATCACCACCAAGTGTCAAAATACCGAAGTGGTGTTGTAACAATAGTGAGCCTATATCTGAAAGGGCTGAAGTGTGCAGGCTAGGTGGGATGCATACTGAGCAAAAGCTCAATGTCCACCACTCCCACTGCCCAGTATGTGTAACGTACAACTCCTGGGCATCTACCCATGCTAGGCAGGGGATCAAGGGTGAAAACTTGTTTATTTGGAGAAAACACCTCTGGAATCAGATGTGTAGCCCGATTACGCAAGCATCTTATATCAGTATCTATCGAGTGCTTTACAGTCATTACCTTTTAAGTGGGATTTCTGTATCAGGACAGCACATGGGGTGTCTTCTCTAAGCTACTGTGAAACCACACCTTGTTTGATCCTGCTGACCAGGTAATTCACTTTCCAGGATAGCATTTTTCTGAGTTCCAAAAGGACATTTGTGAGAAATTTGGGTGTTGGTTGGCTAGGGGGTGAGCCCTGGTCAAGCAGCAACCAAAATCCTTGTCAGGGTGAAGCACAAGCCAATCCTAAATTAACCTTTGCTCAACCCTCTGGTAGCTTGGCATAGAGCAATCAGGTCTAACTTAGAGACACAGGAACCGAAGTAAAGTGAAAACACCACACAAAATGGATCCCACAGCAAGTTAGAAAAACAAAACTGTCTTTAATAAAGAAAACAAGACCAAAACGTCATTAATCCAATCAGTAGAACCAGAGATATGCAATTTCAAAGATTTTAGGGAAAAAGCACAAAGCGCCAACTGTGGATATCTGATTGCACTGGACCGAGATAAAATCACAAGATAAGGGTGACCATGGTGGAGCACAGGCCAGCTACAGGGACCCAGCTTGTGGGTCGCTGTAGTACCTTAAATCCTGGTTTGTGGAGCACTGCGAGGATCCACGCCGAAGATGTGTCAAATCAAGGCATTGGTTCTGAGATGTGGCGATGCTGCAATGCAAGGGCCTGTGTTGCCAATGAGGATCCCGTCGACAGGGCCTTCGATGCACAGTCTAGTGTCGAGGATGTGATCCACAGTTGGAGTGATCTGTCAGTTCCATAGAGCTGTAAGGCTGTGATGTGGAGTGCGGTGTCATCATTGAGACTGGTGTGGACGAGGGATGTGAGGGCCTGTGTCGATGATTCATCATGTAGGGCAGTTCCAATGGTGTTGCGGGCTGCAGAGGCAATGTAGTTCTTTGCGACTGGTCTAATCTCTGCAGCAGCGAAGATGCATTGGTATGGCTGAGATTTGCACCACACAGCAAAGGAGATGCATCATTCTGCTGGATCTACAGAGGCTATCAGAGCTAACTAAGCCCACTTCCAAGGTTTCAGGATTAGGTGGCTATACTTGGCAAGGTAGAATCACAGATGGCAGAATCTGGGTGCCAGAGGAAGGTTGTTGGCAGCCTGTTATGTCCCTGAGGCTTTGGCTCCGGAAACCAGCCAACTAGCCCTTTGAGTCACTCTGTGTTCTGGATTCAAGAGATGCAGGTCCAGTCCTTCTCAACCAGGCAAGAGGGCAGCATGTCAGCACTGAAGGACTGCAGTTTCTTTAGAACAGCATTTCCGCAGAGTGACTGTCCTTTCAGCATAACAGAAGTCCTTCTTCCTGGTGGGGTATCTGCAGTACCAGAAGTGTAGTAAAGAGTTGGTGCCTAAGGTCCAGTATTTAAACCCAGCTGTTTCTTTCAAGTGGACAGAAGCTTCTAGAGGCATGCCTATGAAGTGTGCAGGTGCCCTGCCTTCCAGTCCCTGGCTCCAGGCTAAATATAGAGGTATGCAGTCATTTGTGTGGCGATAGGACACAACCTATTCAAGTGTAACTAGAGCTGGTCCCAGATATTCCTCCCATCCTGACAGTGATGGCCCATCCAGTCACACATTAGCTTCCCATTTTGTTGGGCTATCTAAGAGGAATAAACCAAGCCAAACTATCACCCACACCTAGTGATGTGACCCAGAAACAGGCTGCAGGTACCAAATAATTATGGCATGAAAATGCCAACTTTCTAAAAGTAAAATTTGTTCTAGAGCTTAATGTTCTAGACAGGAAGTGCACTACCTAAAACACTCCTACATGAGTGTGTATAAACAGTTCATCCAAAATTCATTAACACTTCATGAAAAGAAAAAACTTCATATAAAAGAAAAACATGAAAAAACATGAGAGAACAATATTATTCATCATGTAATATTTCTTCCATAAACCAAGTTAATCCAGGGAATGATGACAAGTGAATCGTTAACCACGATTGCCTTGATAATGTACTGCTTTGTGTCCGTGTGTGCAAAGTGAATCCAAATCAAGTGTAAGTTCCAACAGTCCATTTATTCTGTTCATAAGGAATGAAATAGCAGTTCGAACTTCAATCCCAATGCATTTCGGGAGCTGTCTGCACCCTTCTCCAGGGGATTTCTACAAATGACTTTATCAAAGTTTGTATCACAAAATTCTTATTACACAAAGATATTTATTTTCAAACATATCTGTATGAATTAAAGCATCAATTATCAATTAATGATAGACTTGGTTGAACCGGGAAGATCCCAAAAATACAACGTGAAATGTACTGAAGTCTGTTGAATGATAGAGAAGCACCAGATTATGGAAATAAAGGTGTCTAAATTCTACTAGATACTAGGTGAGCACTGAGGTATAGTAATGGTGACAAAAAAAATTCTTAAAAAGTGTCTACAAAAGTGAAACTGCCAAACGTACCAAAGTACCCTGTGAATGAAATCAAGTGTGCAGGAGAAAGAATATATAAAAACATGCTAATAATAAAAATCATCACTACGTGTAGGTAAAAAGCAGTGAGTACTCATATCTACCTAATTCCAATCACAAACTGTGACCAAAACAATGTCCAATCAATCAGAATCGAAGCCACAGCTCACTGTTGCTACGAACAAATTTTCTTTTGAATTGGCGGAAGGGTGGAACCACTCGAGGTAGTGCACACCAAGTTAGATTATCATTGAATTTTGGGTATAAATTTGGAAATTGATTTAATCTGATTAATTACAAGCTGTAATTAGTATCTTTGAACTTTCTAAAAGTGGCATTTTCAAAATTGTAATGTAATATCCGACTTCGCCATAAATTAGGATTATAAATTACAATCCAAGAGAAACTAAACATGAAATGGTTACCTGCTCCCATTTAGAAATTACTCTCATAAAATGAAATATGGTAACTCCAATGTTATCCAACCTTGCAATAGAGAAAACAAATGTAAGAGTTTTTCACTACCAGGAAGTGTAAACCTTAACCTCTTCTGTGCTCATGACGAGCTCAGCTGGTCATGAGTCACGGTGCCGCTGTGCTCATGACGAGCTGAGCTCATCATGACACGCGCGGCGCTCACACACGGGGATAGTTCCCTCGCTGTGCTGAGTGTTCAATTGAAACGGGCGTGGCCATGATGAGCTCAGCTCATCATGAGCACAGCGCCACTGTGCTGCGTGACGAGCTGAGCTTGTCACGAGCACCGCGGCACTGCACGCGCCCCTCCTCCCCCCAGCACAGCAGGAGAATTGGCCCCGCGGGGAAGGGTTAAAAGTACATGTTGAACTTTTTAAATACACTGCACCCTGCCCTTGGGGGCTGTTGAGGTCCTACTTAGGGGTGACATAGGTTTTACAAAGGAAGGTTTGGGCCTGTCAAAATGTGTATTTTTGCCTGGTTTAAAACTATACACATACAGGCTTCAATGGCAGGCTTGGGACATGTCTGAAGTGCTACTTAAGTGGAATGCTCAATCAATCCAGCAGGCGGGTCAAGAATATTGATTTTAAGGTAAGTAACATCGGTTTTTATTTTTATTATGTATTTTGTTATATATTTTATATGTATATTATGTCGTTTTTGTTGTTTAAATATTTTCAGTGTTTTTTAATGTATTTGCAATATTTCTAGTCATGATTAAACTTTATTTATGTAATTTTTATTATTTGTGGTACCCTAGCGGGCTGTGGGTTGATAGGGGTACAGGGTGGTAAGTAATTTAGTTCTAATAAATGAATATTAATTTTTTTATGAATATTATTTTTTTAATTAATGAATAATAATGAATTGTGTTAAATTACTAATTATTTTTTCAATTGTTCAATAATATTAATTATTTCATTGGTAATTAATTATGTTAATATATTGTAAATACTGTTTTTTATTTTAAATTATATGTGTGGGTTGAGGGGGTTATAGGTCTAGAGGGTAGAAAATAACATAATGTATTTATGTTACTAGTGAAGTTAATTCTTTTTTTTTAATTGTGAGTCGGTTGAGGGATTTATGGGTGTACAGGGTTGGAAGTTATTTAATTTTAGTTAATAGTTTGTTAATTAATATGAATTATTTAATTGATAATTAATTAGGTCAATTGTGTAAGTATTTTCGTTTTTGATTTTAGGTGTGTGTTGTGTGTTTTTTAGGGGTATATGAAGGGAGGAAATTATGAATAAACATATTTTATGAATTACATTTATTAATAATTCGTTTTTAAGAGAAATATTTTATACGTAAAATAACATTGCATTTCGTTTTTAATATTGTTTGTAATATTTTTATGACGTTTTTATTTAATGTTTTAATTTTCATTATTTGTTAAAATGTTATATACATGTTATTTTAAATATTTATTATTTACATTTCCATGTAGTTTTTAAAATTAATTTTTGTATTTGCAGAAAGTTTTGTTTGTTTGTAACGTAGTACTGACTGGTGGGAATAAAGTATTCAGTGAATAGCAGTGAATGTTGACCACACCTATTGAACCATGCAAACATGTAGCTAGGAGGGTGACAAGCATGTTGCCTGGTTATGACGTGAAGAGTGTGGCACATTGGTTGCGTTTCCTCAAATTAACCATCATACAGACACAGACTATGGCCCCTATTGCTCAGAGAGCTGCAGATATATGCGTTGTATTACCTTACAATGGGTAATTCTCTGTAGCAGGCACAATTAAAAGGTCTGTAACATGTCATGCAACTGTGGAAAAACCATTGGCAGTAACTAAACATGTGTGTGCGTGCACTGTCTTCGTGTCTGATGAGCTGCATATACAATTACTCATAAAGCCATAGGAAGCACAGGAGCCATTCCTTCTCTCATTGTTGCCAGAAATGTACAGAAAAAGTTAAAGTAGATAAAGGCTGTGAATAGTCGTTATCACTGCATGAAAACTAACGTATATATGAGGCCTGATGGTCAAAGTACTGGATTAAAAAGCAGTTGTTTGGTCTGCACAGTAAGTAATTTGCGATCCAGGGCTTATTTTCCACTGCAATAAATGTACTGATTCATTACAGCAAAAAGTGGATCTTTGGTAGTATTTGTAAAATGCTGCTCTAATAATAATAATGAAAAACTAAAAAAAGTGATTGGGGAATAATTGATATAATCTCAGAAGCTGGCAATTACTTTGGGTTGCATAGTATTGTGCCCACTCTGCCAGTACATGAAGATACCAGCCACATGCAAATCAGATTCGGTTATGCTCCAAAAGGGAGACGCCACCCCGATCTGCTAAGCCTGGTCCCCTCTAGACATAAGCAATGCCAGACTGGTTTCAGCCTAGATGGGTCTCATAAGTGAGATACATCTTGAAGGTATATGGTATAGTGAACATGCGCCCGTTGAGGCAGGATTTGTAAGTGAATCTTTCTGACTTGGCTGATAATACAGGACTGGTGCTCTTTAAGGGACAGATGACCTCCATAACAGACTGCAATATTTTAACTATTGGGATTGACATACGAAGGACATTAGGGGATAGGTACCAGTCCTGTGGACTGCCCCATACCCACAGCTGTAAACCATTGTTATGTTCAGCTGCACATCTTTAGAAAGGGGGCATTCTTATTGCAAGCTCATTTTTCAAACACATTCATAGTGGATCGTAAAGTGCTAATTGTGACTCACAAACTAATTGCAGAGTGCATTTTATACATTGCCTCGCATTTTATGGTCAAGGCCTGTGCGCTGTTGACTGGCAAGATCCACACGCACACATTTCTTTTGCTAATATAGCCCATGGTTTCTTACTTAGAGCGAGCATTTCACAGCAACATTTTTGATGTTATGTAATTTAAAATTAATGGTTAATGAAATTTAAATATATTTTATTCACAAGTTATTGTGTCAAAACTGCACATTTGTATACAAGTTTGTATGTAAAGCACAATAAAGGTGCCTATGATCAGAATGTATGCCATTTCATAGTTACTGTTTACGTTTGATCGGTATATATTTGTATGTGTGTATTTTTGGATCAAAATAGTCTGCAGTGAAGTGAAAATATGTCAGCATATGAATCTCTTATAATGGCGCTGGGTGGATATTTTAATATTTATGTGTGCATAAGTATATGAGTTTGTAAATATCTATGCATAGGTGTGTGATCCGAGAGATATCTAACCTTGGTTCCTCTACAGAAGCAATACATTGTGCCTGTGAATGTTTACAGGGTTTGAGTATTTTGTCTGTGCACCTCTGCTCAACTGTTTATTTATATCTTGTTCTAACATGTATTTTAATTTCGGATTATATTAATATATTTGCAAGTGTACAGGTGTGTGAAGGAGTGAGTTGCAATTATATGTGCCAAAGGGAATGAATGAATGTGTAGCTTTATTTGCATGTTTGGCACATAATTTAGATGCTGAAAGGTAAGCGCTGCAGTCCAGAAGGATACTTGCTGAATTTTAAAGCTATTTGTTTGCGTGATCGGCGCTACTGGGTCGCGCCTATTAATTAATTATTATTTTGCCCATTTTACTGCTCGTGGCTCTTAGCCGCTTTATTTTTAAATTAAATCGCCGCGCTGTCTGAGAGGGTAACGGGGACTGTTAGGACATTGCTAGCACCTAAAATCTGGAAACACTCACCGCTGCTTTAGCGGGCCTTTAGCTGCTTCTTCCTGCGTGGGGGACATCTTGGATGAGGTAGTGCCGGTTTGCGGCAGACATCTTGGGTAGCAGGCTAGTTGCTGGGTGACGTGTTAGGCACACAGGAGCCCATTTAAGACAGATAGGATTGGGCGCTCCCCCTGAAAGGTAAGCGCTGCAGTCCAGAAGGATACTTGCTGAATTTTAAAGCTATTTGTTTGCGTGATCGGCGCTACTGGGTCGCGCCTATTAATTAATTATTATTTTGCCCATTTTACTGCTCGTGGCTCTTAGCCGCTTTATTTTTAAATTAAATCGCCGCGCTGTCTGAGAGGGTAACGGGGACTGTTAGGACATTGCTAGCACCTAAAATCTGGAAACACTCACCGCTGCTTTAGCGGGCCTTTAGCTGCTTCTTCCTGCGTGGGGGACATCTTGGATGAGGTAGTGACGGTTTGCGGCAGACATCTTGGGTAGCAGGCTAGTTGCTGGGTGACGTGTTAGGCACACAGGAGCCCATTTAAGACAGATAGGATTGGGCGCTCCCCCTGAAAGGTAAGCGCTGCAGTCCAGAAGGATACTTGCTGAATTTTAAAGCTATTTGTTTGCGTGATCGGCGCTACTGGGTCGCGCCTATTAATTAATTATTATTTTGCCCATTTTACTGCTCGTGGCTCTTAGCCGCTTTATTTTTAAATTAAATCGCCGCGCTGTCTGAGAGGGTAACGGGGACTGTTAGGACATTGCTAGCACCTAAAATCTGGAAACACTCACCGCTGCTTTAGCGGGCCTTTAGCTGCTTCTTCCTGCGTGGGGGACATCTTGGATGAGGTAGTGCCGGTTTGCGGCAGACATCTTGGGTAGCAGGCTAGTTGCTGGGTGACGTGTTAGGCACACAGGAGCCCATTTAAACCTACCATTATGCTTACGCGCAGCGTATGCGCGCAGCGGGCGCGCCATGGGCACGCCGGAGGCTCGCCAGAGGCAAGCCATCTATGCCCATCCAGGACCAGACGGGACCCGGGGCCAGAACCCCTGGTCCGCGTATCATATATGGCAGAGGTGAGCTTCTGAAAATTAACTTGCGATGCTCACCACTTGAGGAGGGAAGCGAGGCGACGCTCCGACAGTCAGGATTATGGAAGGCTCATGATAAAAATCGTGACAGGGCTCTCTCTCATAAAGCTGGGGTTGTGCATTTCGGACTGCTAAACACACGCTCTCTCCAGAAACATTGTGGAGAGGTATTTACACTGCTGGAGGATGGGGAATTCGACGTGCTGGGGATCACGGAGACATGGTTGGAGGATTCCTCGCTACCGGACCTGGTGGCGGCCCTACCGGCAAGCTTCTCGGTCTTACATCGCAACAGAGCGGGAGAAAAAAGAGGGGGAGGGGTGGCACTTTTCTTCACTGACCGTATGCGTGGAGAAACAATCTTGGCCGAGGATATAGGCGGGGCGGAGGTTCTAGGTGTTAAACTTAGACTGGGGACAGATTGTTTAACTGTCCTGGTAGTTTACCGTCCTCCCTGGGCCTTGCCGGAGTTCCCGGATCTATTTCTGAAACTGGTGCAGGACATGCGCTCGAGGTTTGATAATTTGGTCATCTTGGGAGACTTTAATTATCACTGGGAACTCACCCCAAGAGAAGGGCAGGCTGGCCATATTGACGAGGCATTATCCTCGCTAGGTTTAATTCAGCAGGTAAGGGGACCGACACATGTGAAAGGCCACACGCTCGACCTAGTCTGGTCGTCAATACCGGTACAGGGACCGACAACCTCACAACCGTGTGTCTGGTCGGACCATTACTTACTGAAGGGAGATCTCCTGATGAACCTGCTTAAATCGAAACCGGCAGAAGGTCAGAGGCTGGTGAGGAAATGGAAAAACATCAATGGAGGAAAGATGGTGGCACATCTTTCAGCGAATTATCCTCAGACCCGTTCAGCTGACAATCCTGATGCCCTCTGTAGTAACCTAGAGGAGAGGCTTCGAAGTGCGGTCGACCATGTGGCGCCAGCACGTAGGGTCAATCTAGTGAATAGAGGCCGGAGGTCCCCTTGGTACAACGACTCCCTAAGGGAGAAAAAGAGGGTCGTGCGCAAGATGGAGAGAGCTTGGCGCAAAGCCTATGATACTAAGGCGAGAAGCGTCTATTTGCTTGAATTAGCGAACTATAAGCGGGCAATAACAGCTAGGAAGGCAGAATTCTATGAGGAAAGGATCACCACAGCGACAAATCCTCAAAAGGAAGTCTTCCGAGTCTTAAATGAACTTAAAAAAGTGAAAGAACAAAGGCCGGAGTTCACTCTAGAGGACTGCCAGAGATTTCAGAATTTCTTCACCAGCAAAATTGAAGATCTTAATTCGGAAATTGCCTGTACTCCCATACATGCTTGCCCCCCACTGACCACGTCGGCCAAAAAGCTGGTGGTTAGACCTCTGGAGCTTCTTCCCCCCATTACGAAAGAGGACCTGCCCCGGCTCACTGGGAGAGTGAAGTCGGGTTCCCAGGCAGACCCTTGTCCCCCTGACGTTTTCAAACTGGCCATGCCAGGAATAGAAGAGGAGGTGTTGAATCTTTTGAACTCCTCTCTAGCATCAGGAAAGGTTCCCACTGCCTTTAAGGAAGCAAGGTTGATCCCTTTGCTGAAAAAACCTGGGGCAGATGTGAAATGCCTAAAAAACTTTAGGCCTATTTCCCAGATCCCTTTCCTGGCCAAGGTGTTGGAACAGCATGTTTTGGCCGCCCTCTCTGACCATCTAGAAGGGAACGGCCTGCTGGAACCAAACCAATCAGGGTTCCGTGCAAATCACAGCACGGAACTGGTCATGCTGTCCATCATAGATGAGCTCCGAAATAGGGCAGACAAGAGGATACCCGGCGCCCTGGTGCTGTTAGACCTCTCCGCGGCGTTTGACACCGTCAGTCACAAACAACTGCTGTCGCGGATGAGAGACTTCGGCATCCAGGGCACAGCCCACGCCTGGTTTGCTTCTTTTCTACAAGGGAGGACACAAAGAGTTCAGTTGGGAGAACTGCTCTCCACTGCATCACCAATCTCTTGTGGAGTGCCACAGGGGTCGGCTTTGTCGCCCCTGCTATTCAACATATACCTCCAACCATTGATTGCACTCCTGAATCAAATGGATTGTCAGGTATATAACTACGCTGATGACACCCAAATCATTATCCAAATGGATGATGCACCTGGGGCACCAGCAAATCTGCAAACCATCCTGAAGCAGACAGCTAATTGGATGTCGCTGAACTCCCTAAAAATTAATCCGGACAAGACGGAAGTTCTACCTGTTACCATCGCTGGCAATCCATGGCATGATGGATTCTGGCCGAGGGAGCTTGGACCGCCCCCGGAGCCGGCAGTGGCTGTAAAAAGCCTTGGCATTTATGTGGATGACAAGCTTTCCATGCGGAAACAGGTTACCATGGTGGTAGGAACCTGTGTTGGCATGCTTCGTCAACTTAGGAAGATCGCGCCATTATTGTCCCATTCTACCCTGCGAAGGGCGGTTTCTGCTATGATCCTTGCAAGACTGGATTACGGTAACTCGCTCTATTTGGGCTTACCCCAAAAACTCCTAGACAAACTTCAGATGGTGATGAACGATGCCGCTAGGCTCATTCACAAGAAACCCAGGAGCACGCATGTGTCCCCACTTATGCGTGAGCTACATTGGCTCCCAATAAGGCAGAGGGTGCTCTTTAAAGGGTTATGCATTGCACATAAATCCCTTTACGGTAAGGCACCAAGTTACATCAAGACCCGCCTGACCCCATATACACCTGCCAGGGTGTTAAGATCTGCTGAGGCAACCCTGCTCATGCAACCCCGTTTTAGATTGGCGACAGTGGGCGGTCGTGCCATCTCTAACACCCTCCCAGAGGCCTGGAACAGTCTACCGGTGGATTTGCGCAAAGAACCCAATTTGCTGACCTTTTGGAAGAGGTTGAAGACTGTTCTATTCCAGAAGGCCTGGGGAGGGATATAAATTTCCTGTAGTGTTTCTTTTGGTTCCTGTGGTGCTTACTGGACAAGCGCTTAGAGACCCCTGGGTTATATAGCGCTATATAAATCGAAAGAAATAAATAAATAAATAACTTTGGCACACAATTCGCTCCTCCGTACTGCATACCCCTGACAATGTTAAAGTTCACCAGAGTGGTTTTGGGGGCTGTCATTATGCTGATTCAATCATTTTTCCTCATGCAACCAAGAAATATCTTCCATATTTCTCTTTGCCTTCTGAAATATGGGTTTTTATACCACTTTCTTTTTTACAATGATATATTACATACTGCCATTGCCAGTAGGTAGTTATAGTTAGGATCATGTTTCCATAGGAAATGTGCATTTTGGCTTGCCTATATCTTTACACTGTTTGATAAATATTCACGAAATGTTGCCCAAAAAGTGCGCTGGCGATTCTTGATGCTCATTTCAGGGTGATCTTTCAAACGGGGACTGAGAAGAAAAGGGTGATCAGTGTTTTTCAAATTTCATTTACATAGAGATTTTTGACATGACTACAGCCTGAACCGCTGGATGGAATTACACCAAATTTTGTAGAAAGTTAGCTCTTGGTCCAGAAAGAACCCTTTTTGTTATTTGGTGAAAATCTGTTCAGTGTTTTTTCTAAATGTAAAAAAAACCTACTTTTTATGAATAGGGACTTGGATCATCCACGGATCCGAAAGCCCCTGTGCTGAAATGTGATTGGCTGCCAAAACTTCACCCAGGAAGTGTTGACAGCCATCTTGGGACTCAGCTTTGGCCAAGTTCGACAAAAAAGTTTAAAAAAGAGAAGCGGCAGGGTAGGAATACCCATACCTGCTAGGCATCTTGTAGAGTTCCCCTGGGACCCTATATGGGGCAAAATAAATGTTTTTCTCTGCTGGAGTCACACTGGATCCACGGCTCCTGCACAAAAATAAACAAAAAGAGAAGCACAGGCTCCTGGGCTTCTTTCCAATTTAGCCCCTGGGTGGGCCAGGTCATGGCCTGAGGCCCATTGAGCCCCGGGAACCACCACCTTCCTGGGGCTAAAGAAAGATTAATGAGGGGGGCATGCAGAGGCCCTGAGAACTGAGGACCACCACCTCCTGCAGAATAATACCCACAAGTAATTCCCCACATCAGGATTGCTCAGACCTTGTCGGAGTCCCCACTCCCTTCCTCACCACTCAGGAAAGGAGCCTCCTGCAGCACTACTGGTTGGGGAATGAAGTCCCCTTGGCTGTTGAGGGTCGTTGGGGGCCAAGAACTACCATTGTTGCCTCAAGTAAGTCCTTCACAGCTGGATTGCTGAGACCTCATTGGAGGCCTGCCCCCTTTTCACCCACTCTGCCAAGTGGCCTCCTGGTGCACTACTAGTTGGGAAATGAAGTCCTCTTGGCTGCTTAAGGTAGTCGGAGGCCAAAAACATCTTTGGTTGCCACAAGTAAGTCATCCACAGTGGGATTCCTGAGACCTCGTCAGAGGCCCCGCCCTCTTCTCAACCACTCTGCAAACATGCCTACTGCAAACTACAGGTTGGGGGAGGAAGTCTCTTTGGCTGCTGAGGGTTGTTAGGGTCCAAGAATCCCTATTGTTGCCACAAATAGGACCCCCACAGTGGGATTGCTGAGACATCCTTGGAGATCTCGCCCTTTTTATCAACTACTCTGCAAAGGGGCATTCTGCCACACAACTGGTTGTGGGAGGAAGTCTAGAGGTGAATGTGTCAGTAAATACAGCCTGTGGTTGGCAGAGTCTGGGTCATCACAAATGACATCACTCATTTTATCATCCACAGAACAACTCACTCACCTACTCACACCCCAAGCAACCTCTCTTACACCCACTCACACACCCACAACCACTCACATACCCATTTATAGACCCACACAAGTACTTAAACACCCATTCACTTATCCATAGATCCATTTACACACCTACTCACTCACTCACTCATTCACTCACTAACTCATTCACTCACTCACTCACTCACTCTCTCACTCACTCAGAGAGCCTGATCATACAACCAGTCACTCACCCATATAGCCACTCACACAGCCACATACTCATCCATACAGCTACTCACCCACCCAGTTATTAACCTATACAGATACTCAAACACCCACTCACTTACCCATACAGCCTCTCTACAGAGCAGCTTACTCACCCATACAACCACTCACCCACTCTCTCACACACCCACACAACCACTGACATACCCATTAACACATCCACACCACCACTCTTCCATACACCCACTCACATACCAACTCACTTAACCAAACACTCAGAAACCTAGCTACTCACCCACCCATACAGCCACGTACATACCCAATCACTCACTCATACAGCCACTCACTCATCCACCCATACAGCCATTTACACACCCAATCACTCAATCATACAGCCACTCACTCAAACGCCAATACAGCCACTGACACACCCACTCACTCACCAATACAGCCACTCACACAGCTACTAAGTCACCCACACAGCTACGCAGACACCAACCTATACACCCATACTGTCACTCACAAACCCACTCACACACCTATACAGTCACTCAGATACCCACTCACACACAGATACATACAGTCAGAAAGCGACTCACATAAACTATATTACAAAAAGAATCACTCATTAGTGGTACAGAAAGTATAACAATTCTACTTTTGTGGTACCTTAGTTTATATGTTTAACACTCAAAACCTTTAGAAAACACTCAAAATTACTGGATGATATCATCATCAGTGAGATCATTTGAGATGTCATCAGTGATGGCCCTGACCATTTCATGAGTGATATAATATGTAAGGTCATACACTGGATGTCAATTCATTGTATACCATCATAGACCATTAAAAAGGCATCCAGGCTTGCCAACACTTCTTATGAGCTAGACCCCTGAGATACCTGGCACACACAGATATGATCCTAGAGATGACCAAACATTATCTTTCCAACAACATATTCGTCTTTGATGGGTCCCTGTACAAACAAATCCTTGGAACCATGATGGGGGCATATTTTGCTCCAATTTTCGAAAACCTTTTCCTTGGGTGGTGAGAGGAGGACATCTTTAAACAACAGAGAGGACTTTCCAGAGTTTGAACAGGTCATACCTTGGCTGAAGTATATCGATGAGCTGTTCATCATCTGGAAGGACATTGAAAATGTAATGATTCGCTTAATTAGCAAACTCAGAAGCAACAGACTCAATCTTATCCTCTCCCACATGATGAGCAGGATCACCGTAGATTTGCTAGATGTGAGAATTGAGATTATTGAATACACCATACATACCAAGCTTTTTTGCAAATCAATGGTGGGCAACAGCCTCTTGCATGCACTCAGTTGCCATCCAGATACCCCCAAATGGAGTATTCTGCACAGGGAGCTACTACAGGCCTAACACAATTGCAGTAATGAGGAGAATTTTTTGACTGAGCAAACCACCATGATCACCTGATTCAGAGAGAGTGGTTACCTCCAGTGGGTCCTTAACAGAGCCATAGACAGAGCCAAAAATGTGACCAGAGTTCAAACACTGTTTAGATTACAAGCCCAGCAGTGAGACCAGAGTTATTCTGACATACAATAATAATTCTAGGGACATCCAAAAAATCTTGACGAAAATTGAAACATACCCACAAGTGACCCCACTATAGGGCATACAATCCATGAACAAACCCAGATTAACCTACTGAAAGGGACCCAGCTTGTGGTATATATTATTCCACAATTACAACATAATCATCAAGCAGTTAAGGGAACATAGTGAAAACTGTTTAACACGTGTCAATAGTTTCCCATATTTGGATGCCATGTGTTCCATTTTAGGAGCTTGGGCACCCATTATTGTACATCGCAGAATGCAGTTTTCAAAGGCAATTTCTTTTTATTCTCTCTCCCTCAATCTTGGGGGATGGGCAATTGGCAGCTATGTTGCAGATTTACAAATCCCAGTGCATTTCCATTGCCACCAATGGACCCAAAATATGTGGTGTTGAAAATAGGTTCTGCAGGTAACTCCTTTGTGTATCGATTTTTACCCCACACATCACCTGCCATGAAGAATTTAATTTACAATACATAATTGATTTTATTAGGGTGAAACCCTTAATATTCTAGTTGTCTATTTGCACCAATGAGAAGGCATCACTAAATAGCCATATAATACATTA
This sequence comes from Lissotriton vulgaris, assembly GCF_964263255.1. Taxonomy (NCBI): domain Eukaryota; kingdom Metazoa; phylum Chordata; class Amphibia; order Caudata; family Salamandridae; genus Lissotriton; species Lissotriton vulgaris. The sequence continues at coordinate 661,985,209 of NC_141689.1, forward strand.
CTGCCTCTCTTGTGGCAACGGTCTCCGAATTCCGTGCTTGGCATATGTTGAATCAGAAATGGGTAAAATTGGAATGCAGAGGGCTTTCAGCGAGCCAAATTCATGTTTGAGTTTTAATAAAGAAAAGTAGGCTCAATTTTTTGAAACTGCGTAGGAAAGGCATCTTAGAAGTCCAGAGGGGATACCTCAGATTACTGCCATGCCTCTTTGAGAATCCCTGTTTACCTGTGGCAGCCCTGTGGGAGATGGGTGCGCTCTCTGTTATTTAGGTTTTGGGCCAATACTGTTAAATACCTATTGTGTTTCCCACTTGCATATCTGTCAAATGTTGCTTTTTGTCCGTGCCCATGTGATGGCAAAACTGGCCAAGCAATGATACACTTTTTATTGTTCTGTAAATTCCCTAAATGTTATACTAGGTTGTTTGTCATATGTATGTTACTTTTATGGTTGAAAATGTCTTCTGAATAAAGTGTTTGAAACTGAAACTAATCCACAATGACATCACCATTACCAGGTGAGAGAAAACAACCACCAAGGTTTCTTTCCATGCAGCAATTGTAAGGCATGCAGGATAAGTACCATGCACAAGGATTATACCACACCTAGACAGAACCAAACCAAAAAGATGCTCCAATTCCCTATGTGAAGCTTCCCTTATGTGGTATATATCCTAGAATGCCCCTGCCATTTGAGATACATTGAGAATACCACCCAAATGGTGAAGACATTAAAAAAAGTGATCCTCATTACCCGAAAGCATAGCACTTTGTTGTGTAACTAGTCACTTGCTACGGGAACGGTTCCACCTCAGTGGAAACAAGCGGTGGTGACCCCATTACTGAAAAAGCCCTCGCTTGACCCGGATTGCCTCAAGAACTTTAGGCCTATCTCGCTCCTACCCTATCCAGCAAAAATTGTAGAGAGGGTGGTGGCAGGCACTCTCTCCAAACATCTTGAACAGCACAAGCTCCTGGAAGACGTTCAATTTGGCTTCCGTCCAGCTCATGGCACAGAGACGGCCCTTGTGACCGTATTGGATGAGCTATGTTGGCGGGCAGACAGGGGGCAGGCAGGGGTTCTGATCCTGCTTGACTTGTTTGCCGCCTTCGATACGGTGGACCACGACATTCTGCTGGACAGGCTGAGAGAGGTAGGAGTTGCAGGGAGTGCCCTTGGATGGTTTGAGTCCTTCCCCCAGGGTAGGGAACAAGCTGTGTCCCTTCCTCCCTTCCAATCCGCCTTTTCTACCATTTCGCATGGCGTCCCTCAAGGCTCGGCAGTTAGCCCAATACTTTTTAACATCTATTTGAAGCCCTTAATAGCGGTCATCAAACATTTTAAGATCAAACTTGTCAACTACGCTGATGACACGCAGCTGATTTTGTCCTTGGAGGTAAATGATTCAACCTCCCTGGAGGAATTCCACAACTGCATGCGAGCCACTGCGGAATGGCTCAAAGCCAATTCGCTGCAATTTAACACAGGGAAGACCGAGGTGTTATACTGCCCTCGGCCCAGAATACAATCTTCTCTACCCAGTAACTTCTGGCCAAGGGACTTTTCTACACTGGTCCAGCCTGTGAAGGTAGTCCGGAACCTGGGTGTGATGTTCAGCAGCGATCTCTCCCTGGAGGCGCAGGTCTCAAAGATGGCAGCTGTTGTGTAACCAGTCACTTGCTACGGGAACGGTTCCACCTCAGTGGAAACAAGCGGTGGTGACCCCATTACTGAAAAAGCCCTCGCTTGACCCGGATTGCCTCAAGAACTTTAGGCCTATCTCGCTCCTACCCTATCCAGCAAAAATTGTAGAGAGGGTGGTGGCAGGCACTCTCTCCAAACATCTTGAACAGCACAAGCTCCTGGAAGACGTTCAATTTGGCTTCCGTCCAGCTCATGGCACCGAGACGGCCCTTGTGACCGTATTGGATGAGCTACGTTGGCGGGCAGACAGGGGGCAGGCAGGGGTTCTGATCCTGCTTGACTTGTTTGCCGCCTTCGATACGGTGGACCACGACATTCTGCTGGACAGGCTGAGAGAGGTAGGAGTTGCAGGGAGTGCCCTTGGATGGTTTGAGTCCTTCCTCCAGGGTAGGGAACAAGCTGTGTCCCTTCCTCCCTTCCAATCCGCCTTTTCTACCATTTCGCAAGGCGTCCCTCAAGGCTCGGCAGTTAGCCCAATTCTTTTTAACATCTATTTGAAGCCCTTAATAGCGGTCATCAAACATTTTAAGATCAAACTTGTCAACTACGCTGATGACACGCAGCTGATTTTGTCCTTGGAGGTAAATGATTCAACCTCCCTGGAGGAATTCCACAACTGCATGCGAGCCACTGCGGAATGGCTCAAAGCCAATTCGCTGCAATTTAACACAGGGAAGACCGAGGTGTTATACTGCCCTCGGCCCAGAATACCATCTTCTCTACCCAGTAACTTCTGGCCAAGGGACTTTTCTACACTGGTCCAGCCTGTGAAGGTAGTCCGGAACCTGGGTGTGATGTTCAGCAGCGATCTCTCCCTGGAGGCGCAGGTCTCAAAGATGGCAGCTAGCTGTATGACTATCATCCGCCTCCTGAGAAAAATCTTGCCCCTGTTACCGCCCACTGCTCGTATAGAGGTGGTGCGCTGCACCGTTTTTAGTAGGCTAGACTACTGCAACGCCTTGCTGCTAGAGTCCCCAAGTTACCTTATGGATAGGCTTCAGAGACTACAGTCTGCAGCTGCTAAACTAGCCTTGGGGTGGTCTACAAGATCCTCCTCCTCAGGGGCTTTGGCTCAGCTGCACTGGCTCCCAGTGAGGCAGAGGGTGATTTTTAAGTCTTTATGTCTGACCTTTAAAGCTCTTCACGGTTTCTGCCCGGCATGTCTACAAAGGAAGTTATCTTGGCATGTGCCAGCCCGTAACCTACGCTCCTCCTCGGCCAGGATGGTGACCGTACCGAGGTTCAGGAGATCCAGAGCAGGAGGAAGATCATTCAGTGTGGTTGCGGCCAAGCTCTGGAACTCTTTGCCCATTGAACTTAGGCAGGTCAACAGCCTTCTTGCTTTTAGAAGGCAATTAAAAACCTGGCTTTTTCCCCTCCCTCCCTAATCCTCAGTCTGTCAACAGCTGTTCTCCATTCTTCTTCGAGTCTGCTAGCGCCAGGATGCCTCTCGAGGTGATGGTGCGCTTTATAAGTGAAATAAATAAATAAATAATAAATAACTTTCAAGAAAAACACTCCTCTGAAAGTTCACTGCTTTGCTACTTTGTCATTGAATACATTCCACCCAACTCCAAAAAAGAGGTCAAGGTTTTAGGATTCATAAAAAAAAGGAGTCCAAATACATTCTCAATCTCGAAACTATGAGTCCGGGTGGGCTCAAACTCAATGAAAAGCTGGGGGTCCATCTTAATGAAGAGTAGTGGAGTATGGGATTTCTTATTGCTGCCCCCTTTTTTTCTCTCTCCCCACCTTGGCTTGACTTGTTTGTTTTGGCTTTGCATGGATTTACTTGTTTGCTTTTCAGTTGCAGTGTAGGTACCCATTGTGGTTCATTCTGTGGCTGCACTGAAAAATATATTTTGTATGTTACAGATCTTCATCCATGTGTTCAGTTACAGACATTTATGTTATTCATGGTTTTGTCCTTGTGATTTGTTTCTTTCATCTAGGAGGAAAGGAAGGGGCCCTTGATGTGACTGTGATGACACCTGGACGGGTTCCCTACCTTTTCTTCATTTACATCAGCTGGGTGATGCACCTTCACAAATAGGAATTTGCAGACTATGTTACACTGATTTGTTTTTGGCTGTTTAAGTGTTTCTTTTGGATAATTCTGTGACTGGCTGGTTACAGGGTAGTGATTTGCTCACAGGGGAGCAATGTTTACCTAACCTCAGGATGCATTCCTCTTCTTCTGGGTGACACCATTGCCCACTGAGGACATGATTGCAGAGTTGCATCAGGGATTGAGCCTTTCTCTCTGGGAACCATTACCCACTTATAATGTGGATCAGTCCCCAAATGTGCACACTTAGGTATGACTTTAGTTTTAGTAAATTTGACCGATTTCAAGAGTTTTGTTGTACCCCATTCATGACACACCTTTATTGAGGGGCACTATGCAAGTACAGTCTCTGGATCCCTTCATAAAATGTGGGGGTTTTACTAGCCGAATGAGGCATGATTGCAGTACTTTCACTGGACTTGAGGCATCTCCCCTGGCACCCATGCTATCTCACATCTCGGGCCATCTCCAGTTATACACACCTGTTGTGCGTTTTGCACAGGAACGTGCCTAGCTATCGCACAGCATTACCCTTCCCCCCACCCTCAGAGCAGCATGCCCTTTCATGCTCATTATGCACATGACCTGCTTTTGATGTATGTACCATTTCTGTTATGGGTAAATGCCTTATATGACTATGGTGCTTATAAATCAATTTTCTGATCAAGTTGCCTCATCGACACTTAATGTATTTGTACTTGTCCTACTGTTTCTACTTTTAATGTGACTTTCCATCATGGCGGTGGTCCCCAGATGATTATGTTGATCTGTGCCTGACACAACCCGGAATGTTTTCGTCAGGCAGGTATTACTAAGACAGTGGCCACTGTATAAAACAATTTGTTTTACTGCTTATGGTACTCATGGTGTCAGCAACCACACATGTAATTATGTCTTTCATGCATGCATTTATGGTATCAGCATATCAGGCAACGGGCATTATACTGCCACTCCATCACGGCTGCACCTTTTTAAGAAGTTCGAATAGTTCTCATATGCACTACTGTTTGTCATACAGCTGTAAAAACTTGCACACAACTTTCTCTCATTTCATGTGATCAAGACTGTTTGTCAGTCGACATGCATTGTTAGACTCTGCATTGAAATAGACACACAGTTCCTATGACTGTGTCCTGAGTGTGTGTTAGCATTTTGTGGTTTTTGTTGGAGTTTACCAGCCGGCTTGCTCTGCTAGCAGCACAGCCCCCCCCCCCCTCAAGGGTATAAATATATATATATAATTTGTGAAAGTTACAATGCACTGCGTAAAGAGGAATCATGTAATTTGTTATGAAGAGCAATCAGTACACCTAGTTTTCACAGCAATTGATAACCATCGATGCTAGTTTTTTATTCCCCCCTCAAAGTTCATATACTTCAGTATGCAAAAGAGAATGATTTCAGTGCAGCCCGTTCAGACCACGCACCATCGCAGGGTGAGCAAACGATAAACACCAGACATACCACTAACTCAGTACACCGTAAATATTCGCCACATGCCCCAGTGCGGTCTGCCCGAACATTCGCATCATCGCGAGCTCTACCCAAACCGCTCCTACGTCAGTCCACCACAACTCATGAACTCTTTACAATAGTCATAAACCGTTTATGATGAAATATCTGTATATGATATCATGATTACCTTTCTACTTCTTACCAACAACAAATGTAATAAAATGGAGTTGAGCACATATGCCCGTACCCATTTCAACTATCTATCTGTGTCTATGAATTTATTGTGTTTCTAAAATGCTGCTCCTCCGCCCTACACGCAACATTCTATTTGGAATAACTTTTGCGTCTTGAAATTTTCCAAACTTTTGGCCAGCTCAGTTCCGCTCCTTCCCTGAAAGTTTGGGGGTGACTGGTGAAGCGGGCCGAGAAAAACGGGGGGGTCCCAAAACATGCTTTCTCCATGCAATTTCCCATGAGATCTTTACCACGGCTACAGCCCGAACGGATGATCGGAATTACAGAAAATTTGGAGAGGTAGTCCTCAGTTCCGACTTGTGTCGTTCACTTATCTGGTGTCAATCTGTTCAATAGTTTCTTTGAAAATTACAGTTAAAGTCCTTTATATATATCTATGGGCGCAGTGGATCTGCAGATTGTGCGAGGTTCGGCCTCTTAGGATAGGCGCATCGTCGCGATCACGTGCTCAATTCTAATTGGCTGTCAACGAGTTGTAAACATTCGAAACCAGTAATAGGAAAATTTCAAGAAGATTCATCAATCAACGCCAAAGTTATTCCAAATAGAATGTTTTACTATGGATAATAGGTCCTAACTATAACTACCTACTGGCGATATATATATATATATCTCAACCCCATGCTATAGGGTACTTATGGTTTCATTTGCTGACTTTTCACGAAGCTTTTTAAAAAAATTGTGTTATCCACCTCAGCTCCTTCCCGAGTTGTTTTGGGATGGTCCCTTAAGCGGGTCGCAAAACACATTTTCCAATGAAATGGTCTTTCGGACAAAGCTACAGCCAAAAACAGCTGAATGGAATTACACCAAATTTGTCAAAAAGTTAGAAATTGGTCCAGAAAGTGTGCTTATAGTGATTTGGTGTAAATCCATCCAGTACATTTAGAGAAATACATTTTCTAAATATTTGTTATTTCATGCCGCAGAGGATCATCAGATCGGACAAATCTAAAGATAAGATCTCATTGGCTACCACCATATCAACAAAGATGTGGCAGAAGCCAATTTAGGACTCAGGGATTCTGCAGTGGCTTAGCTAGACCTTAGACCACCTGGGACAGTTACTGCATTTGCTTCCCCGCGGCAAACATATTGAAGAGCGGGGTGGCTGACGGATTCCTTGGTTTCTTGCTGCCCTGCGATGATTGCACTGAAGAGCGGGAGAGGGGTGCTGGCAATTGCTGCCCTAAGACAGCAAGTGAGAGCTGGGTGGAGGCTGCCGCCCCAAAACTCATATCGCCCCTTGCTACACCATTGGGATTCAGTCACCTGTCCTGAAAATAAGCTTTTTTTAAAACATCTGCGGGGCAGTATAGGGATACCCTGCCCTGTAGACCTGGTCAGGATCCAAGACCTATATATTGTGATTTTTTAAACAGGGCATCAGATCCATGGTCCTGGTCCTTTGTGGGCTCCAGCGCTTTTTAAAAAGAAGCCACCAGCATGGACCAGGGCCTGGGGGGGGGGTCACTGCAATATTGTTTTCAGAAGGAGTAGTGCAGCCCCCTTCCTGGGCTAGTTCTAGGCCCACAGATACCCATGCCCCGGCCCATTTTCCTTTTTGGGGAGAGACATGCGCTCTACATTCCAGAGCCATTTTTTTATGCCCAAGGCCAAAGGCATTTTTTTGAATGGTAGGGTGGGGGTAAGCAGCAGCAGCCTGTTCAGGTAAGAGCGGTGCACTGGGGTGGGGGGGGGGGAGGGTATTCGATAGACAACCAGGAGGGAAAACTCAATAAATAATTATTTTTTCCTCCTTGTCTGCCGAAATCTCCCCCACCCGGCACCACCGCTCTTACCTGCATTGTCCATGGCTGGGGGAGAGGTACCCTTCCTGAGCCATTCTATGACCCTGGGGACCCCATCTCTTAGGGCGTGATGGTAGCAGGGTCCTGGGGACCCCAATCCCTGGGACACTGCTGTGTTCCCAATCTCAGAGAATATGGGCAGTGAATAGAAATGTAATTCCCTGCCTACAATCTCAAGGGCAGGAGCTGAGACTTAAGCTTCTCCCTCCCAGGTGGGACTAAAGGAACATTGGGCTACCGCTGACTCCCATGACCGGTGTGGCTGGGGAGCCGGCAGGGACCATGGGTACGTGGGGTACCCCTGTGCCCCAACTAAAAAAAAATAAAAAGTGGGGGTACCTCAGTGGCCACCGGGGCACCCATAGTAAACGTTTATGACCGGCTCCCACCAGCATTCCCAATGGGTGCTGGCTGTTGAGTCGGCTGGCGCAGTGTGGCGCGGGGCTACCCAACGACCCACCACTTAAGTGTGGGTGTCATGGGTGGGACCGAGACACCCAAAGAATAAACAAAATAAAGAATAATAAATGAGGGACAGGAGCCACTCATCTATTATTTACTGCTCCATGCAAGGAGCGCCTGCAATGCCCTACAAGGGCTTTTCTGCAATTTTTTCCTGGTTGTACCCCTAAAAGGGGCTGATCACCAGCAAGCATTTTATTAATGTTCTGAAGGGCTTCAAGACGACAGCAGCCCCCCCCCCCCCCAAAAAAAAAACATACAAAGGCAGTAATACTCCTGGACTAATAAATCCATTACCCCAGGAGTGCTTACCATCTGTTGTTTTTTAAAGCTCCCCAAGCTGGAGCTTTATGCTTTGCAACTCCCCTGCAGGTATCCCTTGTGCTTCGTTCTGTGGCTGCACTGAAAATTTTTAGAAAAAGGACTCAGACATGTTTAATGATTTTTGTTAAAAACACTTTCTTGAAAATATTTTGTGACAATCACTATTATCAAGCATTACCATACGTGACTTTATAAAGTATATATTTGATTATAGTTATTAGTGACGTTTGCCAACTAAGGATGCTAAAATGGTCTTTTCAGTAGCCATGTTATAGAGCTTTCTACACAGAAGCATACTTTGAATAGAAACACTTCTTGCCTTTTACTCAATTATTGCAATAATTTTCTTAATGTATGATTTTGTCAGCAGATTCTCATTGTGCTCTCTCAACTATGAATTCCTTTTAAATTCCTTTTATTTTTTTTCACTATCAGAACGGATTCCCCGAACCTTTTTAAAGCAACAGTGTTAACACACATTGTCTCTTTCCTTTTTCGATCATAATATTAAATTATGCTTTTTGCCCAGTTCGATAGCTAATTTAGACTGAATAATTTAACAAGCATTTTTTCTTGAATGCGATATTTGTGTATAAATCTTTTCATATTATGACCCTGATCAGCGATTGAGCATACATAAATAATGCCAGTTTTTAAATGGGGGAGAATAATACCAGCCATGGCCCGCGGAGGGAGTTTCGGTAAATAAAACAAATTTCGTAGCACACCCTGCATCACATTTTGCGATGCAGGACGCGCTACGAAATTTGTTTTATTAATTACATTGTTTACTTACCTTCAATTATCCATACTCAGGATTTTAGCACACCCCACCCTGCCCCTCCCACACCCCGCCTCTCTGCCCCACCGAAACTCCCTCCACAGGCCGTGGCTGAATAGTACTGTATCCTGCCACAATGTTCAGTCTCTCAGTTGTAATACAACAAGAATAAAAATAAGAATAAAATGAAACAAAATAGGATACTATTTTTCTGTACTGTGCAATAGACATTATATATTCCTGCATATGCCAGATTACACATTGGAGCATATTCACAAAAGAAAATGTAAAACCGCATATGAAGTTTGCATCGCCACATATACCTACTATTAATTATTTTTCCTTATTCACAAACAGGTGAACAGCTAACCTGCTGGGAATGGCATTACCTAAAGACCCCTGACCTTTTCCGTCAGCAGCTGTACATACTGTGGAATTCTACTAAGGGGAATTAATGGCGCTTGTGCAATTGCACATTCGTTTCTCCATCTGGAAACATCTTTTCTGTGTGGAGAAAGCTTTCTCCTATATCTCAATGAAATTCTTATTCTTCCGGTTCCTATCTTGAAAGTGAAGTTAATTTAGCCCTTAACTGGAGCAAATCTCTGACCGGTTCCAGGGTGGAAAAAGACCTTTGTGAATGTCCAGAAACATACATTCCTAGACAAACCACACCTTGAAACGTCCACTTCCCACCCCTTGAAAGTGATTCACATTAGAAAACATTTCTCCACACCTATGGCTGAAAAATGTGCATTCATAAATACATTTAGCCTCACCAGGAATCTCTTGAGCGTGCTGGTACCAGTTGTGTTAGCACTGTTTTGGAAAACATGTTGCATCCATTCTAACACAGCATGAGTTAAGAAGATTTCACATTCTTCAACATCGAAAGGTTGGTAATCCTTCTATTGTTGTATTGTATTGTATTGGTAATGTGCTAGCATAGGATCATGATGTCTTCAGGACACAGGGGACCAGTGATTCAAAATTCTCTTCAGAATGTAATTGTGGAAGCTTAAAAAGGATAGAGATGTTCCAGATCCGAAAAGAATGGTAAAACGGTGACAAATGCACCATAAAGATTGTCTAAAGCAGCGAAAGTGAATAATTTTACCTCATATATTTGCACTGGTGGATGCTTTCGTATATGTGCCAAAGAGTTGTCGGTTGATTTATTACTTTAATGCAAGGCGCCACCCCCCTTCGGGGAATGGCGTCGTTAGTGGCAGCCAAAGGGCCGACCCAGAGTAGGTTCACTTCCGAGTCAGTTGACCCGGAAGTGGATATGGTGCAAGGACCAATAGGAACGGGGGGGCGGCGGAACGCCCCAGAAGTAATCGTAGGGCGCGAGGCATAAAAGCCCGAGACCATCTTAGAGGCCCCCTCTTTGTCCGCTGACCGCCCAGGAGTCGGACGTCGCCTAGAGAAGACATCGCGGGACCATCGCGTAGGAGTGAACAGCGAGGGTCAATCCGACTTGTGATCTAGGTTAGCGGGCCGTGCAGTGTGTTGTATGGTTGAGTTTAAACGTTTTGCATTCGTATCTCTTGGTTCATACGTTTTTTGTTGAAGGAATGAACGGAATTGCATTAATTCCGAGATGGATGGGGTGGGGCTTGGGGATCGGGGTCCAGCGGTAATTTTAAATGCTTTTGAGGTCGCCCCCTTGTTGTCTTCATATCCAGGGGGGGGGAGCGCTGGCGCATTTAGCACAACCTGATTTCCCGGGAACAAGCTCAAGCTGCGCACGGCTTGCCTAAATGCATGTAATATCAGTCAAAGGTTTTTAATGTTTGTTTTCCTTAAGTGCAGGATGCCGCCGAAGAGGGCACCGAAGGGCAAAGAACCCGCAGCCAAAAATGATGAATACCTCGCTTTTACGGAGCTGCTGGAGTTCACAAGAGAAAAAGGCGTGGATTGGGTACTAAAGAACATGAGAGAAGGGGCTAGAGCAGATGCAAATTCGCAGGAAGAAAGGGGGAGAGGCAAGAGAGCGAAGCGTACCCCAGAAAAGCTTAAAGGTGCGACAAAAGGCAAACGGTCTAGGCCGGCAGACCCCCAACCAGCATCACCAGGTGAGGAGGAGGTGCTAGAGACAATTGACTTGAATTCAGGCGCAGATAAAGACAAAGACGATACTGAGGGGCAGCACGTGATGGCTAGGCCCACGCAAATAGGAGGGCTCCCCGTCACTCCTGTGGGGGGGTCCTGTTCGCAGGGTATGTTACCACCAGTTGTGGCGCAACCGGGTAGCGGAGTGTCTCAAGTGTGGGTGCAACCCGGAGGGGTCGCGCAGTTACCAGGGATGCAATTATATGGGTCGCATGGGCAAGCGATAGGTAACGGCCCCATAAGCTCGATGCTCCCTGCCATGTCCTACCCGACAAATGGGGCCCCCGTAATGATGAATGCTTACTCGAATTTAGGGTGTCCAACGCAGGGCCCAATGGCTAGCACCGTTGTTGATGTGACTGGGTCTCCTAATAGCCAGATACAAGGGGTGGCTGGGGGGCAACCAACAGGTCACCCACTGTTAGCATTTAGCCCGTTAATGTTTGGTTCATCCTCAATGACCCTATCGCCATCCACAGGGATCACCTGGCACGTGCCAGCAGATATGAAGGAAAAGATACTCAGAGGTGAATATGTGGAGGTATTCGACCTCCTTAATGCGGGGGTAGCGGCAGGAAAACCCAAAAGTGGGAAAGAGGGTGAATATAATCAAAAGAAGTCGCGGGTGGAGTGGTCCATGAAAAATTGGATCACGGGATTTGCTATTTATGCCGCAGTTGTATTGGAAAAGTATCCTGTGCTGGGCCCTCAAATGATGAGCTATATATCCCTGATTCATGGGGCGGCAGCTGAGTTTCCAGGCCAGGGGTGGTTAAAGTATGATAAAATGTTTAGACAGATAAAAGCAGTCCACCCAGGTATATCATGGGACCAGCGGGAGATCAATCTATGGCACACAGTGTTTTATTCCTCCCCCTCAACGTCTAACTCTGCTCCCCCCGCTCAGAGTCAGTCCTTTCGGAGCGACAAAGGCGTTGGCGAGAAAAAACAGGCCTGCTGGCAGTTTAACAGAAATGAGTGTACCAGGGGGGTCTCGTGCAGGTTCAAACACTGCTGTTCGTATTGCGGTGGAACCTCTCATCCTGAAATCAGATGTTTTAAGAAAACTGGTAATCCCAAAGAACAGTCCAGCCAGGTCACCCCAAAGGGAAAGCCTAAAACTTCCGACAAGGCTACCAACTCCCATTAAACGGCATGTCCTGACACACCTCCTCAGTAAGTATGACAACCTCGGGGAGGCTCAATTCCTGCTTCATGGTTTTATGTTTGGCTTCCGTATCCCGTCTTCAGCCCCCCCTTCCAATGTCCCGCCCCGTAATCAAAGCTCAGTGTTGCGAAATATGGAGGCAGCGCGAGACAAAATTATGAAGGAAGTATCCTTGGGACGGGTCGGGGGCCCTTTCAAAGATCCACCTACCCATAATCTGCTTTGCTTGCCGTTGGGATTAGTTCCGAAAAAAGAGGAAGGTAAATTCCGTCTGATTCATAATCTATCAAGCCCCCCAGGGTTGTCTGTCAATGATAAGCCAGACCCAGACCTGTGCACGGTGCGGTATACCAAGTTTGACACGGCCATTGAAAAATTGCAGGCACTGGGGGAAGGAGCATTAATGGCTAAAGCTGATATTGAGTCGGCTTTTAGGTTACTGCCTTTTCACCCAGAAGATACCAGGTTCTTGGGTTTCACTTTCGATGGTAACTACTTCGTAGACTTATGCATGCCTATGGGGTGTTCTATTGCCTGTGCAGTTTTTGAGACGTTTGCGAGGTTCTTGGAATTGTCGGTGGAGCAGCTCCTGACCTTGGACAAATCGCATGCAGTAGTGCACTACTTGGATGATTTTTTATTCATGGGTCCCGAGGGTTCCCAGTCTTGCAGGAAGGCCCTTCTGGGCTTCCAGCATTTGGCTGGGGCGCTGGGGGTGCCATTGGCGGCGGAAAAAACCGAAGGCCCGACTACATGTTTGACCTTTTTGGGCATTGAAATTGATACTACAACAGGTGTGTGCAGGTTGCCAAAGACTAAAGTAGATGCCTTCAAGGCCGCAGTTGATAGCTGCCTAGGAGCAAGGAAGGTAACCTTGCACCAGTTACAAGTTCTATTGGGTCAACTGAACTTTGCCCTGCGGGTCATACCAATGGGCAGGGCTTTCTCCAGGAGTATAGCGAGGGCAATGTCCGGGCTGCGGGCAAAACACCACAGGGTGAGGCTTTCAGCCGAGGTGAGAGAGGACCTACTGATTTGGAAATGTTTTTTGCAAGATTTCAATGGCACGGTGTTGTGGCGGGCAGCCAGCACCTCAAACGCTGACCTTGAGCTATTCACTGATGCTGCAGGGAGTATTGGCTTCGGGGCGATTTTGGGCCCCAAATGGTGCATGCAGCACTGGCCAGACGAATGGATAGAGCGAGGTCTGACCCATAACATTTCTTTTCTAGAGTTGTTCCCCATAGTAGTAGCTTTGCACTTGTGGGGGGATATGCTTGCAAACAGGCGTATTATATTCTGGTCGGACAGCATGTCAGTAGTCATGGTGATTAATAACCAGAGAGCAACCTGCACGTGGGTGCTCAGGCTGTTGAAAGAGTTAGTATTGCAGTGCCTGAGCCACAATGTCCATTTCACTGCTAGACATGTTCCAGGTGTAGAGAACAGAGCGGCTGATGCATTGTCTCATTTTAAGTTGACAGAATTCCGGGCGCATTGGCCGCAAGCAGAGACGACAATGACAGCCTTCCCAGCGGAGCTATGGAAGTTTGGTGCCCCACGGCTGCCGAGTTGATATCTGCATCCTTGGCCCCCATGACTAAGAGTATGTATCAAAAGTCCTGGGATTGTTATACGGCATACTTAAGGGGAGCAGGCCTAGTGAACGCCTTTGTGCCTCAGAGCGTGTTAGGTTTCATAGTACAACAAAAAGAGAAGGGGAAATCAGTGGCATTCATGAAAAGACAGTTGTCGGCATTGGCATTCTATGCAGGGCTACAGGGAGTTTCGGACCGGACAAAGGATCAGAGGGTAAGAAGAGCAATGAGAGGTTGGGAGCGCTTGTCACCAGGGGAGAAAGATTCCAGAAGGCCTATAGACGTAGGGAAGTTGGTTAAAATCTTGGAGGCACTGCCGCTCGTTTGTTTTTCCCCATATGAGACGCAATTATTCCGGGTGGCCTATGCCTTAGCTTTTTGCGGAGCATTGCGGATCTCCGAATTACTCCCAGCGTCTAAGACAGATAGAGAGGGGGGCCTAAGGTGCTCGGACATAATCGAGTCGGAACATGTCCTGAAACTTAGAGTTCGTAGATCGAAGACGGACCCTTTGGGTAAAGGGGCTTGGTTACAATTGGGTAGAGTAGAGGGGGAGCCCTTCTGTCCAGTTAACCTACTGAGGGGATTCATCCAAGTCAGGCCTCAGGGGGCGGATGATAGATTGTTAGTTCACGAGAGTGGTCTACCCCTTACCAGGTTCCAGTTCACACGAGTAGTTAAAATGACCCTGGCAAAGATCGGAGTTGATCCCACCGACTTTACATCCCATTCGTTCCGAATTGGAGCAGCGACAACAGCTGCTGGCCTGGGCCTGCCCGAACATGCAATTAGGAGATTGGGTCGCTGGAAATCAGCGTGTCATGAACGTTATGTCCACCCGCAATTAGTTTAACAAGTCTGTATCATTAACCTTCCGTTCCCTTCTGCCTAGGTTCATTCTCATCGTATTTCTTAATGTTTACTTTAGGTACCTCCCCTAAGAGAATCCAAATATGTTGGTGTGGCCACTCCTTCATTCGCAGGGCGGGGGCGCACTTCGAAAAGACGCTCAAAGACAGGGTGAACATGATGCAAGGTTGTGATCATCATTGGGTGGGCATAGGCGGGCAGCGCCTAGCGGACGTCCCGAGGGATGTTAAGGCGGCTTTGGCCAGAGGCATGCCTTATCCGGATGTATTCGTGTTGCACTGCGGAGGCAACAATATGATTCCGGGCGGAAGGAGAGAAGTGAAGGAGTCCCTGTTCTCTATTTTAGCAGCAGTCAAAAGCATTTTTTCGGAAGCCATAGTAATGTGGTCAGAAGTCATCCCGAGGCTCGTTTGGTCGCGGGGCGCACCTATGAAAGCAGTGAACAAATCTATTAAAAGGTTGAACCAGTCAGTGGCGGAAATCCTCCAAAAATCTAGTATTAGAACTATTCGTCACAAGTTGATACAGACGACCAGGCCGGAGTTATACGCGGAGGATGGAGTGCACCTGTCTGAGGCGGGCACTGAGATATTTATAGAAACAGTCCTAGGGGCCATCTCCGAAGCTCTCGAGCGCGGGGGGGGGGGGTCGAGTCCGCCAGTAAGCGCCTCGCCCTGTGGCGGGGTTCCGGACAAGAATACCACGGGAACTTCTTGTCTAGTGACAGTTTTTACCTCTGAACAGGTTTTCTAAATCATTCTGAACTCTGGGCTGGCGGGAGAGTTGGGGCTGACCTGCTGGTGGCCTTGGCTCTTCAGCCCTACCCCGGAGTCCGCTGGTTGCCAAGTGGGGGCACATTCCTCACCTGCGGCTCTGTTGACCGGAAGGGGGTTAACGTAAAGAGAGCAAGTGATCTGGGTTGTGGCCTGCAGGCGCAACCCTGAAGTCAAATCAAAGGCCCATTGGAGAATGGGCGGTAAATTAGTGTATATTGTATATAAGTGCAAGTTTATTCTTAAATACTGTGATGGAATATTTTACTAATAAATAAAGAAATGGTGGGGTCAATGAAGTAATTGACCTGTGAACTTAATTTTTAATAAACAAGCACACTGCAGAAAATCAAGCAAGACTCCCGAGTTTGATGTTGAATTGGGGCCTTGTAAAGCATGCAGTGGGGAGGGAGAATGCACTTTGTATGCCATCTATGCAAGGCGCCACCCCCCTTCGGGGAATGGCGTCGTTAGTGGCAGCCAAAGGGCCGACCCAGAGTAGGTTCACTTCCGAGTCAGTTGACCCAGAAGTGGATATGGTGCAAGGACCAATAGGAACGGGGAGGGCGGCGGAACGCCCCGGAAGTAATCGTAGGGCGCGAGGCATAAAAGCCCGCGACCATCTTAGAGGCCCCCTCTTTGTCCGCTGACCGCCCAGGAGTCGGACGTCGCCTAGAGAAGACACCCACCCACCCATCCCTGTAATAAGGATTTCAGGCAGGGCAGTAGCGGGGTTCCGGACAAGAATACCACGGGAACTTCTTGTCTAGTGACAGTTTTTACCTCTGAACAGGTTTTCTAAATCATTCTGGACTCTGGGCTGGCGGGAGAGTTGGGGCTGACCTGCTGGTGGCCTTGGCTCTTCAGCCCTACCCCGGAGGCCGCTGGTTGCCCAAGTGGGGGCACATTCCTCACCTGCGGCTCTGTTGACCGGAAGGGGGTTAACGTAAAGAGAGCAGGTGATCTGGGTTGTGGCCTGCTGGCGCAACCCTGAAGTCAAATCAAAGGCCCATTGGAGAATGGGCGGTAAATGAGTGTATATTGTATATAAGTGCAAGTTTATTCTTAAATACTGTGATGGAATATTTTACTAATAAATAAAGAAATGGGGGGGTCAATGAAGTAATTGACCTGTGAACTTAATTTTTAATAAACAAGCACACTGCAGAAAATCAAGCAAGACTCCCGAGTTTGATGTTGAATTGGGGCCTTGTAAAGCATGCAGTGGGGAGGGAGAATGCACTTTGTATGCCATCTATGCAAGGCGCCACCCCCCTTCGGGGAATGGCGTCGTTAGTGGCAGCCAAAGGGCCGACCCAGAGTAGGTTCACTTCCGAGTCAGTTGACCCGGAAGTGGATATGGTGCAAGGACCAATAGGAACGGGGGGCGGCGGAACGCCCCGGAAGTAATCGTAGGGCGCGAGGCATAAAAGCCCGCGACCATCTTAGAGGCCCCCTCTTTGTCCGCTGACCGCCCAGGAGTCGGACGTCGCCTAGAGAAGACACCCACCCACCCATCCCTGTAATAAGGATTTCAGGCAGGGCAG
Source organism: Lissotriton vulgaris (assembly GCF_964263255.1). NCBI lineage: Eukaryota > Metazoa > Chordata > Amphibia > Caudata > Salamandridae > Lissotriton > Lissotriton vulgaris. The sequence goes on from NC_141689.1 coordinate 662,002,140, forward strand.
TAGCGGGGTTCCGGACAAGAATACCACGGGAACTTCTTGTCTAGTGACAGTTTTTACCTCTGAACAGGTTTTCTAAATCATTCTGGACTCTGGGCTGGCGGGAGAGTTGGGGCTGACCTGCTGGTGGCCTTGGCTCTTCAGCCCTACCCCGGAGGCCGCTGGTTGCCCAAGTGGGGGCACATTCCTCACCTGCGGCTCTGTTGACCGGAAGGGGGTTAACGTAAAGAGAGCAGGTGATCTGGGTTGTGGCCTGCTGGCGCAACCCTGAAGTCAAATCAAAGGCCCATTGGAGAATGGGCAGTAAATGAGTGTATATTGTATATAAGTGCAAGTTTATTCTTAAATACTGTGATGGAATATTTTACTAATAAATAAAGAAATGGGGGGGTCAATGAAGTAATTGACCTGTGAACTTAATTTTTATTAAACAAGCACACTGCAGAAAATCAAGCAAGACTCCCGAGTTTGATGTTGAATTGGGGCCTTGTAAAGCATGCAGTGGGGAGGGGGGAGAATGCACTTTGTATGCCATCTATTAGAATTATCAAGCACACGACCACCAAAATGCGTTGTGGTGCAAATGATTGAGAAGTAAACTTCCTGAAATTAGAAACTTATGATTGAACCAGAGTTCACAAAATGATAATGTTTTCAACTCTCTTCTAAAATCCTTATTCCATTACCAGATGCATATTGTTCCACAACCGGGGCTCAAGGTGACAACAGGAGTAGATCCCTGCCCGTGCACCTCTGACACACGGCACATGCAAGACAAGTGAGTTTCATGATGGAAGGGTTGAGTGGGCTTTTCAGCCTGCAGGACAGAAGTGAGTTTAGATCTTTAATTTCCATTGAAGATTGAATAGGTTTTACAAAGACACGAAACTTGCACTCTATGATCCACAGCCAGCTAATACAGATAAATCCGAGTCTCTGAAACATGAATGAACTTCCATTTCTACTGACTACAACATTATGTATATGAGGTCAGTTTCACACAAGATGAGAAGGCAAACCTAGATATAGACTTATAGCATGGTTGGCTCAAAGGAGAAAAGGAAGACTTTTTCTTAGCAAGCAAAACACATGAAAGCAGAAAGTACTCACTGCCTTCATCTTCATCTCCAGAGATGACTCCTGGTCAAGCAGGACCTCCTCAGATTTAGACTTAAAAGTAGCAGGTGTAGAAACAGGGCCATGCATGCAGGCCAAAATACGGTGTCTCACTGTCCTGCATGTTACCCCAGACAAGCAAATCAGTTTTTGGCACATATTTGCTGTTTTACGTATATACTGATAAGGTAAGAAACAGCTTTGGGTAATTTCCCTTTTTTTTTTTTTACTAGTCTGCATGTTAAAATACATGTCATACCGCTACAAAAAAGGCAGTCAGCTGTCAACCATAGCTATGACCCATCCATTGTTGATATATTGCCTAGCAGGTCCTCAATCCCAAGCATTCTGACTTTCCCCCCTAAAAATTAGTTCATTAAAGACTCTGTTTTAAAGAGCTGCAATTTTATAAAAAATATAAGAATATTTAAATTAACTATATAAATGCTATTTACATTATTTCATTGAAAAAACGAAAAAGGGGTTGAAAATGCATGATATCTTGAATGGCAGATATTTAACCCATTATGCATGATAGTATTGAAGGACTGGGTTCTTTAAGACCCAGCGGTGCCAGGGCACAACACCTGAAACCTTCGTGGGTGACCTGCTCCGGCGTACGAATGACAGAGACACGGGACACTTCCTTCGGCGTCAAAGATTCAGGGTTTATTTGCTGCAGGGAACACAGAAATCACAGGAAGTACATCGAGTGTAGTTCGGGGAGACTGCTTCAAATTGGTTCTGTGGATCGCTCCTTTTATACAGTTTTTACCCATAGGACAACATGGCACACAAAAGTTTACAACCCGGTTCCCACCATTATCCCCCAGAGGGGTAGCTTTGGTCACTTTGATACACATGAGGCCCGGAACATAAGTGCGGAAACAATTGGTGGTTCCCAACTGTAAAAACCCATCTTCCCAACATTAGTGCATTCCAATCGGCAGTAAAACAGATCGAAAATAGGAACAAGGACAGGTGCAGAGGAAGACGGAGACAGTGGGGAGATCGGGAAGGGTGTAAAAGGGGAGGTATCAGGAAACACGAGATACAGGCATCAAAGGGACGTGCCTAATGAGATGCACGGCTGAGACAATAAACCGGTACGGCAAGATGAGCCTCGAGCGGGGCCATCTGTCGTACAGTATCATCCCCCTCGTCATAAAGACACTTACAAAGGACATGCGTCTTCCGCAAATATCTAGGAAGTCCCAGGGTCGCGAAGCGGACAGCGTCCGTTCGCTGGCTACTTGAGGGCAAGAGACAAAATGGACGCCGTATCTAAGATGGAACCCGTGGGTACAGATGAAAAAACCCGTACAACAAACGAACGGTTTAAGTTAGCACAGCGAAACTGCGCACACTTACTAAACTCGTCATTTGCGGTTCATAGATACCAGACTCGACCATATTCGTGCGAGTCGAAAACACCACTTACAATTGTCACAGAACCTCAGTATGGCACCCCGCTGGTCGTGACGTTCATCAGTGCCCTGCCCACATTAAACATAAGTCATATACCTTGTAAAAAAGAGTCACTATTTTATGGGATACATTCAATAATTGCGGAAGTGACAATTGCTGCAGGAAAGGGCGCTAATGGCCACATTAAGAAATTAAGCAAAACAACAACTTCATACAAGATGCGATTTGTTGCTAAATAGAAATAGCATGGCACTTTATTTGTTCCAGTCGCCCACCACATTTGAAAAGCATTAATAAATACTCCAAGGACCTGCGTATATTTCGCAGAGCATGGGAGAGTATTGCGAGAGTGTGTATTAGTTCTAGCTGTGAACAGAACCTTGTATAAAGCCTTTTTTGATTCGCAAAGGCCGGAATTCGGCGAATTTCAGCCTTTGCGAATCGCAAAAGGCTGTTTTGCATTTTTTGATATGTATTAAAAAATCGCATCATAAGGAATCGCAAAATTTTGCGGTTCCTTATTTTGCTATAGCATTTAAGGAATCACAATTTTGCGATTCCTTAAATGCTATGTATGAAGCATTTTACTATAGCAAATTTAGCTTAAGAAATCGCAATTTACCACCAACTTTCAGTTGTTGGTAAATTGCGATTTCTTTTAAAAATGCACTCATTGGCATTTTTTAATGTGGCATGTGACGCACATACATGCCCATAGGGCATATATGTGCGCCATATGCACACACATGCTGATTTCAGGGGTGCAGCAGGTTGTCCTTGAGACACCCCTGCACCCTTGAAATCAATCTCATTTTGCGATTAGCAAATTGCAAATCACAAAATGAAATGCATTTCACAATCATTCCTATTGGCCTCCAGGCCCATAGGAATGAATGGGAAAATATTCTTTATTTGCGAATTCGCAATTTGCGAATTCGCAAATAAAGAAGATTAAGAAATCGCAAAAAAATGTGATTTTTTACATACATCCCGTTTTGCGATTTCTAAATAGCGATTCCTTAAAAATCGCTATTTAGAATTCGCAAAACGGAACTTTGATACGTGTGCTCAACAGGTTTGTCTTTGGTGAGTGAAGTGTTGTTATCCAGTACTATGTTTGGGGGGAAATATTGTATGTTCCATCATCACGAGGGACCCACACATTTCTATGTATCAATATTGTACATCCCTATCATACCTAACATTTTACAATGTGTGGATTTAAAAAAAAACATTACTTACATTTTACTTTCCCAGTATCTGGCTATATTCCGCAACAATGATGCCTAAGTTTCCCTATTGGAACCTGGTTTGTAGAGAATATCAGAAGTTATTTGTATTTTCGTTTGGTCACCTTAAGCGTTAATATCTGCTCCCGTCTGTAATTAACAGCATGCTTGTTCTGATTATTAAATTTCTTCCGCAAAGCATAATTCATTGTGGCAGTGTCTGGTCATATTCCCATTCTTTCGACAAAGGCTTAGCAGTGTTCATTAACGACGAGTGTCATTTTTCTCATACTTAATGTGCTAAAAGTCTATTTGTGAACATCTGCCGCAAGGCTTCTTTCCATCTGTGACCTTCAGAACTAGTTTGGACTTCTTACAGGAACAATAAAGTGCTCTTCTGTCTCCATAATACACGGCTTCACTAAACCAAACAATGGAGCAGGGTTTCACCAATAGTGTCCAGGCCTGGCTCCACCTTCATCTAAGCCAAAATGTTTCTTCCAGTAACTTCAGTTCTACTGCCTGGTCATTTGGGTTGGCACAGAGTTTCTTCCGTTTTGTACCTAAGTTTATGATCTGACTTACCTTCTAGGAGGTTAATCAAAAAGAAATTACTGGATTTATCAATGCTTTAGGCTGGTGCAAAGTCACCAAAAGTGACACAACCAGGTGCAAAATGTTGATTTGGGATTTACTTTGCAGTGTAAAACCTTTTGTGCTGGAAAGGTACCTACAAGTAACGGAAAGTAGCACTAAGCACTTTTTCATCAAGGGGCAGTTCTGTGGTTGGTTCATGGGCATTCCAATGATACCACTCAAGACTTTTAATGCAAAAGCCTAGTTTATTTACATTTGCAGAGAGTGCTTCATGGTAAACATTACCTCCTTTTGGTGGGTGCAAAGAAGAAGACTTTTTTTTTTTCTTCAAATCAATCACATATATATATGAAGGGGGAACGTATTAAAGTAAATCTAAGATTAGTATTTTGTACTGGAAGGGTACCCTTCCAATAAAACGCCTATGCTAGACTCACACAAACACCTTTACACTATGGTGTGTGGCAGGGCTTTAAGTGGGATGAAAAAACTAGGGGGTCTCTCAAAGGGGCGTGGCCAGTGTATCAGGGGTGTGGCTTTAAAATACTTTCGCTAAAAATCTGTGTTTAGCATAGTGTGCCGCCCGACTTGTATTTTGCTGTTTCTGTCATTGCATCCAGAAATGTGATACAACAAGTAACATTATACCTACAACAAGTAAGGACTATTGGCTTTGTCAATGGTTATTAGTTGTATAAGATAAATAAGCTGCAACTATGGCTTGTTAATATTGAAAAAGCTTCCTAATAAAGCCCTGGTGACCCTACCACAATGTTACTGCTCTTGCGTTTCAGAAAGAGAAGGGAAATGGAGAAAGAAAATGACTCTTTACAGGATTTCCCTTCCCCCACAACGCTCACCTGGCATGACGTCATGCCGTATCTTCTTCACTAGTGAGAAGGAAGCAGTGTGGGCAGCGCACATCCATGTGCTTGCTGTCTCGAAACGGGTCTCTATCGGGCTGTTTTGCGCCCTGGTCCTTTTTTCCGGACTGCAGTGACAGCAAACTGCTGTCTCTGCAGTCCGGAAAAAAAACGGACCACATGTGCCATGGCTCAAAACAGAACCCGATAGAGACCCGTTTCGAGGCCCCCTTTAAAAAATTGCTGGTGCTCAGACCCATTGAGACCCGGCCTACTTAAAGCCCTGGTGTTTGGTGCTACAGAGACAGAAAGTTCACCAAAGTTTGGGAAGAGATCGTCAGCACCATATCTTTGAAGTTGTGCTGCTGTCCTGCTTATCAAAGAAAAGACAGAGATGTATGAGGTAACAGCACTGTCAGACTCTTGAAGCTTGAGGAACTGAACTGCAAACAGCTGGCAGGTACTTCAGCAGGCCATTCACTCTGCAGGAGAGTACAAAAAGTGATTGATTGAATGTTTGAATTTTTTGCTGGAAATTATTAAGGGCCACATCCCAGTCCACTTTCCTTTTGTCCACCATGCCACCTCTGGCAGCACCCGGCTAAATGCTAGTCAGCTTGGTTCTACTCCAATAGCAACAGTCTAGCTTGAACTGCCAGGCCAGGTCTGTTCTGAACTGGAACACAAGCTACCCCGGCCCGATTATGACCTATTTGAGCATCTTCAGACGGTGCAGCGTTGTTCCAGTGGCACAGTGAGCACGGCACCCACATGTGGTAATACAAGTCACACTTTGGGTGTCACACTATGTAGTACTTAAATATGATGGGTGCAATGCTTGAATATGTGACAGCCACTGGTACTTACTCAGGGTTGCATCTGTGCTCTGCTGCACCTTGAGCTTAACCTCATCCGTGCTGCCCCGATTTACCGCCGGTGCTGGGCCCTAATGAAAACGGGCGTTTTCATGACGGAACCGTTCCGTCATGAGCATCAAAAGGGTTAAATCAGGTTAAATTCTCTAACATTGGTAGAACAACACAGTTCAGTTGGGATTTAGGGAGAAAGTCGGGCATCTTGTTTTAGCTTCTACTAAGGATTGTATTAACAGGTGAGTGGCCGAAAATGGCAATTTAAAGGGTTCCGTAAAGGTCATTACAAAGGGTACTCCAAAACCAGTCACTAGCTGTTTCAGATGTGATTTACATCCTCTTTCTCCACAGTGTTTAATTCTAACAAAGAACATTTGATGGTTATTTCTTTTCTCACTGAAGACTGGAGGGGTCTCTCTTGAAACTTCAGCATTTTGGCAATTCTCCAAACTACTTTTACATCAGCGACATTCCCACTGCTGAGTAAAAGACACAAACTAGAAACCTCATGTGCAGCATTACTAATCAGTTCAGCAAGGAAGGCCCTATAAAGGCAAATGTATAGGGCCATTTAGGGGTCATCAGAGGTAGAAACTGAGACCCCAGCCATTATTTGGTAGCCCTAACATTGTCTTTGAGACTCCCTAAGCACTGGCAAGACAACACTAGGAACATAAAATAGACACTACTCTCTATACGGCTGTGTTTTCTTTCTGCAGTCTGCAGACTGAGTAGTATAATGAGCATTCTCGCAGCCAACTGCAGCCCAACCATAGGGGCTGAGGGGTCATGCCCCGTCATATTTTGCCCCTCTAGAAGACTGTCTGTCAAGCTGAGCAAAGGTAAGCCTGACAGACATTCTTTATTTTCAGATGAGGCAACCAGGAGCTAGACATGAACTTAATGCACAGGCTCCTGGCCTTTGGGCTGAGGATGTCACACCTCCTGTGGGTGTGACATCTTGGGCTCAGAAATGGTCCTTGAGGCCCCACTCATGGTGAGGTGGAGTGTCATTCGTTGCCTCAGACCTGGACGCTTCAGTTTTTAGCCCTTAAGGGCCCAGGGCCAAGTGTCAATAAGTGACACTGCGTCACAGAGTGGGGTGGGGTCAGCAGTCTCAATGACCCTATCCCACTTTCTGATTAGGATAGGACTGCTGTCTTCCCTCACAAGATGACCAAAGGACAACCAATTAGGGAAGGCAGCAGTTCAAACTTTCCTCGGACCTAGGGGCAGAGCTGCAGGTCAGTGCAATTTATTTGTAAAATAATGTTTGGTACGTGCACGTATGTCTGAATATCTGGTAATGAGTGTTGTGAATGAATGTATGTGTGCACACTCATGTGTGAATGCATAGGTGTGAGTAAGTGTGTGTTCCAGTCCGCCCCACTGTCTCCTACAATTACTGCTACCACTGCTCGCAGCTTGTGTTAAAGCTTGTTTTCTCTCAAACTCAGCACCTGGTGTGTCCAGCATGCTCCAGAATAGTGCCATGAAGTTTTCCTGAACTTACTACTATCTTTTTCAGGAATGGAGATGTTATGGTATGCGTCGTCATACTTTCAGATATTCGGCGTGAAAGGAGAATCCTCTTGCGGAGGCCAGAAAGTGCACATGCAAGTACTGCGATTTACATGCCAAATTAACATGTGGAAGTAGCACTCTCCAGATCCTACACGCTGACTTTAAACATTGTGTCTACATGAATTATACTTGTAGATCGATTTTATTATTACCATTTGGCATTTCAGCCCTGATGAAGTCGGTGGCTAATGAGCCAAAACGACAAAACACTTGTTGGCTATTTAAATTGCATAACTGTTGTATACGAATTGATGTGTAGAAGATAAAGAATCAAGAAATAATTTTTGGATCAAATTTAAAAGAACGGATAGATCCTGAATCCTTGTTGTACATTTAATTTTCTTTGACTTTGAGTGGCCAGGATAATTGCTTATATAGAAGTTTAACTTTCCCGACTTGGGTTATATTTAGGGTTGTTTAGTGGCTAACTGTTATCCTTGAGCACAATGCATTGTGTACTATTTAATTTTCCCTGTACTTGGGAGAGTGCCCCATTTTTGCCTGGCTGTCCCTTTTTTTTTGTTTTACATAGCAACTGTAAATGAAGGCTTTCATACTCCATTGGTTGTAGTGAACAAAAGGATTGGTCATAGGCTTCCTAACGGTAAAATGTATGTTTCAGTGAGGCCTATGTACAGTGAAAACTAACTAAGGCTTTAGACATTCTCAGCTCCCAAGTAGGGTACCAAATACACTTTAGGGAACGTTTACTAATCAAACAAGCATTTGGCGTAGCCAATAGGTTTCGCCTTTGGGACCTTATAGTGTTTAGCCATGCAACAGTTGATGTTGTTGCACCAAGGATATTGTGCTGGATAACTAAACCCTTATAAGGTCCCAAAGGCTTGTTAGGATTACTTTTAGCGCTCTTAGCAGCTCCCACCAATTATAAAGAGGCCATCTCCTAAGAAGCACTGCTTAGGCGAAACCTAAAAAGTGACAAGACGAATGAGGAAGTGGCTTTAGGTGAAGGTGAATTAAAAATAATTAAAACTGTGTAAGCGAAGCAAAGGGCTCATGTGAGCATGATATAAATAGCCTGATATTAGTATAATACAGATTTTTTTAGGTAAAATTACTGGTACAGGGAGCATTCTTTAAAGTTTTTGTTAACAACAGGTGAATAAAGTTTTGCTGCAGGTGACTCCAAAGAGTCTAGGGAGGGATTTTATTTATTTCACTGTTGTTGTCCGTCCTCTCTCTTTGATAATGAAGCAAAATGGCAGCCACTGAACCGCAGAGGGAGTGGAGCAAGGAGCAGTTGAAAAATGACGACCTGCCAAAGAAGGACATCATCAAGTTCCTGCAGGATCACAGCTTAGAATCGGTAGTTCCATGGCGGGAGGCTGAGCAAATTGGGGAAAGCGTGAAGACGGCATCGCTCTGTATCGCACACGCCTTGGCCTGACACACACAGCGTTTCCCTTGCGGGAGCAAGCAGGGTCACCATCTGTTTGCAAGATAATTACAAACAGATGTCCCCAAAGCTCACTCCTGCAAGGGAAACGCCAAACGTGCACACGTTGCAATTGAAAGCAATGCAAAGCATGCACTTGTTTGGACAAAAAAGCTGATTGATTCCAAAGAGGTCCCCTCCTCAGCAGCGCATGCACGCTGCGTAGGCGAGACCTAAAAAGGGACTCAAAAGGATTTTGGTAAGGTCCAACATACATGCCCAGGTAAATCAAAGAAGTGGTATGCAGTTCCTGAGTGGGTCAGCAGGTATTATAGTGGAGAGAGGTACATATAGGATAATGTAGTCCTAAATCAAAGAGTAGGGAGAATTCCCCCTCCTATTCTTTGCATTAGGAGTACATTATCCTATATGTACCTCTCTCCACTATAATCCCTGCTGACCCAGTCAGGAACTGCATACCATTTCTTGTTTGACTTTAGGTAACCTGTCACTTTCAATAATGCCTTATAGATGGGTGGTTATAAAATACAAAATGCCCCCTCAGAGAGTCTCTGAAGAGAACTTTTCTAAAGTGTCAGGGTAAATATAATGAGCTTTTTCCCAGTAGACATCAGTTCTCTTGACTTCTTTATTTCTCTCATGTTGTTTTGATCATATGTAGCGTGTCCTTTATAACGCAATACATCTACATGAGTTCTATTTTAGTGGTGTGATTTTACGTGGCTCAGAAAAGTTAAGAACTCACTGCCGATATCTGGTCATTGGCTTTAGCCTCTGAATATAGCTTCCCTTCTGTTTGGTGATGTAAGAGTACCAATATACTTGTTATGTTTGTCAAATGGTGTCTTCACATATATATTGATGCTGGGTGGCCTAGTCACAAAAGTAGATTAACAAATTAATACATCTACATATGTAAATATACTTTTACAATTTGTAGTAAGTTTACTGCTTTTGGCTAGTCACCACTACAGAGTATAGACTTGCATGTCTCATCCCCTGAATTCAGAGTGGAGCCTAATTTTGAAATGTAAACTTACTACAAGTAACTTTAACCTGTAGACGGAGGTCTCTCCCACCAGGGCAGAGATCTCCCTATGGTAAACTACAGGGAAATTGTAAAAAGTTTATATGTAAATCATTAAATATTTTAGATTTTTTCAAAAATATTTAAAAAATATTTTTTTTAAAAATGCCCAATAAAAGTACAATGTTTATTTATCATGTAGTTAAGGTTACTAAAGGCTACTTATAGAATTAGTTCAAATGTAATTAATTTTGTTTTATAAAAAAAATAACTTTAATTTTTTTCAAATTAATTATTAGTACATTTTAAAAGAATATATAATTTATTTGTGATTTATGTATATTTTAACACATTCAATTACATGTATTTACATGTATATACATTTCTACGAAGTTAAAATTCTATTTTAATTCTCTGCCTTCCTTATTTTCTGTGGTAGTGTTGCAGGATCAGTGGTTGGCCATGTGTGGTACTTAACATACTACAGGTCTGAGATGCAGTGCATTTAGAACTGTTTGGGATCTTTTTTTTAGCTGGAATAACTTTAACTTTAGAATGCAGTTTGAGAATAGCAATGGGCATACTCTTGTCGGTGGGTGCATCTCCATCCCTTAACTCCTTTTTAACCCTCCCTTAACCCATCCTTACCCCTTCCTAAACCTCTTGCATTTAATAGCAAGTATTGCCCATTTCCTAGCCACTACCCCATCCCTCCCACATTTACTACTAAACTGTAGACATACATGTGTGTAGATCTTCGCAGATGGGAAGAGATATCCGCCCAGAAAAGAAAGGAGGGGAAAGGCAGAGGTGGAGACGTTGACATCCACTTGTAGGTTAGTGAATAAAATGTTGTAGTATCTGAGAAGTACTATTTTAGTACTATTAGACATACTACTAAATGCAGTTTGCGCATTGGTCCCTGCATGTTTCGTCTGTCAGGTTCATTAATTTTTAATTGTTTGTAATCTTTTTTTCCTAATGACCCTTTTTCTTGGTTAGACCCATTGTGTCTAATAACACAGATCCATTTACAATAGTAATCAAACAAGCTATCGCTTAGGCACCAGATTGCTGATCTCAAAAGATATCATCAAGAGCACTTACAAACTGATTCATAAAATTCCTACACGTTTTCATAATTGTGGTAAAGAGCACTGCTTCCGAACATTCCCTTCTCTATTTTTGTCTGTGGATTTCATACTCTACATCCTCCATAACTTTTCCCCTAAGCCAACCATCATTAAAATTAAATCATGTGAAACATAAACCATTGACAACTCTCATCCTGAATGATATATGTTATTCGGGATCAATAACATATCCCAACGACTTAACATCAAACTGTCAAATGTCCTATCTAACATGTATTAAATTTTGAATCACAGTCATTCATCACATTCATCCAAATAAATCATCTCTTCTTCTATCACTTAAATGAGGTAGCTTTCAAATTCAGATAAAAAAACTCCTTTCACCTTTTAACAATTTGCAAACTCTGGTAGTTTTTTAAGCTCTGTGTAAGGTTTTTCTCATGTGATAACATGGTGCTCAGGGATGCAAAGCAACACAAAGCAAGGAACTTCACTGCATCAATTTCCTTAGCATTTTAAAAGCCAGAGGGCACAGCAGAAGCATTCTACAGCACCACACAAGAATCCACAGAACTCAGAGTAAATACTTTCCTATGTGTCTCAGCCTTTGCCCAGAAAAGTACTTAAACAATATTAATAAAGGTCTGAGGCAATGAAAAGCAGATGGAACAATGACATTTTCCTCAAAACTAATTCTGACAGGAATGAGGACAAAGGTTCTTCCTGGTGAAGAATAAAACTCACTGATGTAGCTTCATCAGAAAATACAATTAGAATGTATACATTCAGAAAACATTTTCATTTTTTATCAGAGAAGAAGGGAATGCTTCACAAAAAAAGTATTTTCTTGGTTGAGAAGATAAAGAAATATACAGATGTGTAATATCCTAAGCCTTTTTTCACCTAAATGTATGTCTGAAAATCATCAACACAAAATGTAGCAGAGACCTGATGGTCCACACAATAGAGACGGCCCAACGTCTATGCAGTCAGGAAGAACAGGAAATTGCAGATCTGATAAAGGCTATTGCAGATAATAAAACTGAAACTGAGGCTAAAGCCTTACTTGAGAAGATTGAAAAGGAAATACAAACCTTTAAAGACATCACGATTAGCACTAAAACTTCTCAATTTGAAAGAGATTCTAAGTCATTCAAACTTGATCAAGTATATCCCTTCTTAAAGGAGGACTACTACACAACGGTAGAGTCCAGGAGGGCCTTGAATACTTTCCAAGGAAGATCAAAAACAAGATTTTCCACCTTTTCTTCCACCTCGTCATCGGGGTCTTCTCCTGATTTACGCCAAGACAGACAATGGGGCCAGAATAAAAGGGGTGCAAATCAACCTTTTTTAGCGAGAGGCGGACAACAACCGGTCCGCTTCAAACAACCATGGGAGATGCGCACGAGGAACAGATACTACAACAATTAGATACGTCTACCATCGTTAATCTTTCAGAAAAAATTTTAACGCCAGATGAAAAACTGATTCTAAGTAGAGGCTTAAAGTTTGTGCCCAGCCGTAGAACAGACTTCACCAAACTTAAGCTGGAGGCAATCGAATTTTGCCGAAAGATCAGGTTGAGAACCTTCTTTGCCGGTGCCGAACCCACTCCAGAGAGGGAAACCACTGGGTTAAGGGTGAAATCTAAATTTCTGCCTATGACAAATATCCCAAAACAGGTCTACGCCTTTGAACAGGCGATTTTATCATCACTCACAAAATTGGAAAAAAGCAAAAGCTTCATTCGTCACAATATCAGCAAGAATCAATTGATGGCCATTAATGATTTAAAAACAGACACTTCGATTGTGATTAAACAAGCGGATAAGGGGGGAGCGGTGGTAATTTGGCCTCGCACGATGTATCTATCCGAGGGTAAAGCACATGTGAACAACAGAGAATGGTATAGACCAGTCAAAGAGGACCCAGTGTTTGAGATTCAAAACAAGATCAGCAAACTCACAAAAGAAGGGTTGGAAAATGGGTTCCTGGGCCCAAAGGAGTTCGAGTATTTAAACAAAAAGTCACCACGAACACCGATACTTTACTTCTTGCCAAAGATCCATAAAAACCAACAGACACCCCCCGGAAGGCCAATTGTTTCAGGCTGTGATTCAGTATTGGAACCTATTTCCAAGTACATTGATTTCTTTTTAAAGCCTTTCCTTCCTCAGGTTAAATCTTATCTGAGGGATACGATTGATTTCATCAACAAATTACAAGACACTGTAGTAGACGGTGAAAATGAATTGATGGCCACAATGGATGTCAATTCACTGTATACACAGATTCCTCAAGATGAGGCGCTTGAAGTCATGGAATATTACCTTGAGCAACGTGAGAGACCTCATAGGGTCCCCACCACCTTCATCATTTCATTGGCAGAAATTTCTCTGAGAAGCAACTACTTCAAATTCGAAAATGAATTTTTTATCCAGATCAAAGGGACAGCCATGGGTTGTCCCTATGCGCCGGAAATGGCGGTACTGTACATGGCGCAGTACGAAGAAAAATTCATTTATCAAAATAACCCCTACAGTAATAACATCAAACAGTGGGCAAGGTACATTGATGACATCTGGCTACTGTGGCAGGGTAGCCAGATGGAGCTGGATGAATTCCATCAATGGGTGAATGCGAGACACCCAGACATTAAATTTTCAATTGACTCTAGCAAGAAGAAAATGACCTTTCTGGATGTGGAAGTAGGCATTGAAGGGGATAGGTTCTCAACCTCATTGTTTAAAAAACAGACAGACAAAAACACCATTCTACATTATAACAGTGCGCACCCCCAAGGTCTTAAACAAAACTTACCGTATGGCCAATTACTAAGGATTCGACGAAACTGTTCTGAAATAACCAACTTTGAGACACATGCAGCTACATTCTGCGACGAAATGAGTAAGAGAGGTTACCCAAAAAAATTGCTAAAGCACTCCGCGAAAAGAGCGAGATATACCCCTAGGGAAGAGCTCCTGCAAATAAAACCAAAAAAGGAACTGAACAAATTGGTCTGTGTCACCACATATGGGACCCATACCAATAAATTCAGACAAATAATACTGCGAAATTGGCACCTACTTGAGGGTTTGGAAAACCCCCTGGAAAAACCAATTTTCGCTATGCGAAAAAATCCAAGTATTGGCCAACAAATCATCAGGGCGGACAGTTATGTCGCCAAGCCAAAAAGTGATCTTATATCACAGTGGAAATTAAAGCCCATAACCGGACACCACAAATGCGGTACGTGTGCCTCCTGCAGTAACACCGTAGAAGGAAATGAATTCATTCATAGTGGCATCAAATGGAAACATGAGATGCATACAAACTGTAAAAGTAAGAACGTTGTTTATGCAATAATGTGTGCTTGCAATAAAGTATATATTGGAAAAACTTGCCAACAAGTGAATGCCAGAATTACACAACACCGATCACGACTAAAGAAAAGAGTTCCAAATGCCCCAATGGTTGACCATTTTGCGTCCCTTAATCATAAGGAGACCGATTTCACTTGGACAGTGCTATCAAGCATTGACCCTAAACATAGGTCGCCTGATGTTGAGCAAGCGCTGTTACGCAAAGAAGCATACCTCATTATGAAGTTTGACAGCATTAACAAAGGCTTAAATTCGATGAGTGAATTGAATAGACTATGAACATTGCCTCAATTCACTACAACTCCCAGAATGCTTTTTTCTGGTCCTCTCGCAACACTCTTCTCCTATTGGTCCAAAAAGTTTTAAGAACCCGACTGGAAACAGCCGGTCTAAACAACACTGAAGATTCAGACCGAGGATTGATGCGAGAGGAGATGCAAGCAAAGGGATAGGTAAGCGATTATCCCCAGAACGCTTAAACTAGTTTTAGAATCCCAACTCTAAGTACAGCGCCCTTGAAACGTTCCTTTAATGTTGCAGATTAAAAGAAAACTGCACGGGTATTCAATGACACGAAGGAACAAAGATAACATCTAAAGCGTCAGAAGAAACGCGGTGAGTGGCTTAGCGGCTCACTAGCCAGAGCGACTAAAAATAATGTTCTTTCAGCGCTCCGTTTTTTTAAACACAAACAGAAACTATAATGGCATTTTGGTCACTTATTTCCACAGAAATGCGTGAGAAGAGTGATTCTGTGTAACCCTAAGATAGAAGGAAAATAATAAACAATATTGCACAAAGCTCTAATCAAAGATTCAAGTGTGACCTTCACCTCTACAACCCAGAGGTAAGGCGCCTTGTTTTTCACCAATTCTAAAGAAACTAAAAACCCAAGGAAGGGGTTCTAATAAGCATATATATGTTTTTTATCATTAGGATAAGGAAAAAGATTCACTCAGCCCTGATGAGAGTGTGGGCACAGGATACCCACACTTGAAACGCGTCGGCACAAAGGACTCAACCCCATAAGTTTGAAATAAAGGCATAAAGGACTCAAACCCATAAGTTTGATATAAAGGATTAGAACCTAAAATTGCTGAAGAAGTTTGTTGTTGACAAAGGGGGACTGAACCTTATCGATTTAAAATATCGTTGGCATTCTAGTAATTTTGAAATGATTGCATGTATGCATTGATGTCTATTGATTAATAAGTTTGACATCCTATTTGATTTCTTTTTTCCACCTGTTTGTTTTAAACTCACGTCATATCATGAAATGAAATGTATTGACTGTTTGCTGTTTTATGTTTGCACATATGTTTTGTAGAAATCATTCACGAAAACGTGTGGTTATTTTTGTGGAGAACTCCTTTTTCTCTTTCTAAAATATTGCTCTTTTGTAAAACTCATTAATAAAAGGCTTAAATAATTGCCGAGATGAACATGATAGATTTGGTTCATTTCTTGCTCTAAATAAGTTTAAATTAAACAATTGGAAGTGTGGGTACCTTCTCCTTTATAGACATAATTGGGCCCAACCCCACTTCAGTCCACAGGGCCATACCCCCAAGTTCCCCATGAAAATCATCCACAGCAGAATGTGAAGTATTCATTTGGGAAGGGGGACCTCATAGTCTCATCGTAAGTCTCAGAGAAAGTCTGTTTGATCTTTCATAAGAATGGCACACACCGCAGGAAAATCCCCAGAGACATCTGTATTAAGTTCAAGCAGTATCAGTAATTCAAGAAAATAAGGCAATACAATTCCCAGTCTAATTTAGAAAAATAG
Source organism: Lissotriton vulgaris (assembly GCF_964263255.1). Lineage (NCBI taxonomy): Eukaryota > Metazoa > Chordata > Amphibia > Caudata > Salamandridae > Lissotriton > Lissotriton vulgaris. The sequence continues at coordinate 662,018,539 of NC_141689.1, forward strand.
AGAGTACTTTTATGAGCAAAAAGAAACCAAAATTATAATGTTGGTCCTCTGAAGTAGGGAGAAACTTCTAGAGGCATGCCTTTGAAGTGCACAGATGCCGTGCCTTCCTAGTCCTGGTTACAGATGAACTACAGTATACAGTATACAGTGGGGGACACAGCCTATTCAGGTGCAAGTGAGGCTGCACCCAGCTCTTCCCTCCCATCCTGCCCATGATAGCCCCGCCAGTCAAACCTAAGCTCCCATTGTGTGTGGCTGTCTAGGAGGAATACACAAAGCCTAGCTGCTAACTACACGCAGTCATGTGACCGGAGACATGCTGCAGGCACCAAATGGCTATGGCAAGAAAATGTCAACCTTGTAAAAGTGTCATTATCGTAATTGCAATTTAATATCTGACTTCACCATCAGTTAGGATTTTAAATTAGAATTCCAGAGACACCAAACATGAACTAGTTAACTCTTTCCATTTGGAATGACACTTATAAAATGTAATAAGGTATTCCCAATAATATCCTATTGGAGAGATAGGCCTTGTAGTAGTGAGAAACTAATTTAAGAGTTTTTCACTAACAGAACATGCGAAACTTAAAGTTCATGTCCTACCTTTTAAATACACTGCACCCTGCCCTCGGAGCTGTCCAGGCATATCCTAGGGGTGACTTATATGCAAAATAAAGGAAGGTTTGGGCCTGGTAAAAGGTTTATTTTGTCATGTCAAAATGGCACTTTTAAACTGCACACACAGGCTCTGCAGTGGCAGGCCTGAGACCTGTGTACTAGGCTACTTAAGCGTGTGGTACAATCAGTGTTGCAGGCCCACTAGTAGCAATTCAAGTCAGGTCAAACTTTATTTCGGTCGTTCCGACGACAAAAGTGTGAATGCTAACAGTGCAAAGTGGTAGAAATTAATACATTGGAATAACACCTTAAGTGACTTAGAACTGCAAAAGTGCAAATGCTTACAGTACAGAACTTCAGATTTGATTACAAGACAAATGTTCATTGAATGCATTACAATAATTATTATTCGGACAATTAACAGTCTTGATAAAAATAGTTAAAATAATCGATTAAAAAGATAAAAAGTGTGGTTAACCAAGGGTAATACCCTGTTAAAGTGCATTAAAAATCCCACTATAAAATCACAATAAAAAGATCGGACCACAAGCGATTTTAAAAATCCTAATGTTGATTGCATGTTCTCGATTAGCGAGTTTAGGAAGGTTGAGATGGGGCACTCTAAGGCATACCATATCACTTCTTAAGTGTGCGCCTTCTGATTACCCCCCTTTTTCCAAGAAACTCAGCTACTGCACAGACAACAAATGTTCTTAAATCCATTTTTAACATATGCAGCGCTTCCTGATAACTTAGTGTTCCCAGCAACCTACAAACGGATGCCAACCATATGCAGCTCGGGGAGTTATACATTGGGTAAACAAAAGAAATGTGTGCGATTGCCTGAGTAGACTTGGAGCAACCAGGGCAATGTAGCTGACCTGATAGAGGTTGTCGCCACTCAGCTGTAAAGAAGTGCACAGGAAGTGATCCAAATCGAATTTAGATATAAAGCTTTCTATTCTGTGGGATTGTAAGGAACTCCAAATATTGCTTGTGTACACTTCGGATTTTAAAGTCCAAGAATTCAGTTGTGAGGCGACCACCATGTGACTATGTTTCGCTAGTCTGAGCCACCCAGTTCCAATATTGAGAGTTAAGCAGCCTTTTACTTGGTAAAGAACAGGGTTCATTGGCATTCTATGAACTCCCTAAACCTATTGCTGCGAGTAGGGATCTAAATGTGGTAAACCACCAGATTTTGTTAAAACAGTTGAGTTTGCAAACTACATCAGCTGCAGCAGCATAATGTGTATGCTCAGGGATTTGTTTCAGGCACAGCCAAATGAGTAAAGGGCAATGTCTTACCTGATTAACAATGGATTGCCTACCAATATGAAACCTTAGAGAAAGAAGTGGGGTGCATTGGGGGAGAGAACAGAGGGATCTAAAAAATCTGTTCTTAGTAGTTGAGACTGTCTAAGTTCTCGAACACCCAAAGTTCAGCCACATACAAAGCAGAGCCCACTACTTTATGGTTGTAAATCTGTAGTTAAGCTGCTATTGGTCTTTACTGGCAGCATCTGTGCTCCTTCAGCAGAGCCCCAGTGGTCTGCTTCTGCTGAAGAGTCTGCTTTGCTATTTGGTGCTTCCAGGCCATTTCCACCCAAACAGACAAAAGTGACTACTCTCTCGAGGGGGGTCCCCCCAAGAGTCAATTTACCTTGAAGGGTTTGTGGGGGTTCAACAATAAAAGTTTTGTTTTCAATGTGTTGAGCTCCAGGCCTCTCAACCCACAGAAAGAATCAAAGCGATCTAACAGCAGTTGGAGGCCACTGGGGGTCTTTGAGACCAACAACGTGTCATCCGCATAAGGCAGAGTTGTTACTTTGACCTTTCCCAGCGAGGGGGCATCAGCTGAGACTTCCACTAAGTGGTTGACCACTCCATTGATAAAGAGCAAAAATAAGGTGGGCGCCAACATGCAACCTTTTCTAACCCCTCTATCGACCCTGATCGGATCTGTCAGCTGTCCTTGCTCTCCCCAGCGAACCCTGGGGAAGTTATCCTAGTGAAGGTAGATAACCAATGCAAGGAGTGGTGGTGGAAAACCCATCTCCTGCAGGACTTGCCATAACTTGTGTCAGGGGATGAGATCAAAGGCGGACTTCAAGTCGATAAATGCTGTATAAAGATTATACCTCTCCATAGTGACTGTTTTCCAGGCCAGTAGTCAAAAATGAAAAACCTGATCGATGGTGCTTACTTTCTGACTGAACCCTGCTTTGAAGGAAGATAAGATATTAGTCTCCTCCATCCATTCAGTGATTGTCGTGAGAAGTGCATGGGACAAGACCTTTTGGGCACCATCAATAAGGCTAATGGGCATATAGTTGGATGGAAGTGAGCAATCACCCATTTTAAATACCGGGATGACCTTTGCTTTCTTCCACGAGGGTGGCATTGCAGCCCTAGCAGCAATACCATTAGCAAGTGTAATGTATGTGTCTTGTAAGGACTAGTTAACTCTATTGGAAAGGAAGATGTCACCAGGGATGCCATCAGGCCCTGAAGCCTTTTTCCTGATCACCCAGTGTATAATATGTGATATTTCCTCTAGGGTAAAAAATGAGGGGTCTGGACAGTAGTTGTATTTGAGTCAAGCCTTTGAAAACTGTACCAGTGTAAACTGCAGAGATGTGTGCATACCAGGTGGAGGTGGCAATGTTATTAGTAGGCGGCCTCGGTCTATCTATGTCTCTCCTGATCACCAAGAGCCAAAATTGCTGCGAATCCTTGTTTTGGCAGGCATCCTTGATTTGAAGCCATATAGCCTCTTCCCACTCCTTTTTGGCTTTGTCCTGGGCATTCTTGTAGGATCTCCACACTACTTTTAGATCTGCCACATTGTTGGCTCTAATAGCCAAGACCAGTTGTAATCTTAATTTTCTACATTCCTGGTTAAACCAAGAGGAGTGATGACTGGCTAGTTTTGGTTTGCTCTGTGGTCTGAGAGGGACGATAAAAAATTTAGCTGTTTGTAAAGCGTGTGTGGAACAACGTAATCTTTGTAAAACCTGCTGCTCCAGTAGGCTAAATAGCACAATAGTGCTCTCTAGCAGTTTTTCTTTCATGGCCTTTAGCTGTGATGTGTCAGTGGCTACACGATCCCACTTGAGTCCCCTATTTTTGTTAGTTGGGACTATCTCCTTGGTGATAAGTTGTGTATGCGGGTGGCTAAAGTTTGTGTCCCACAGGGGTGACATGTCAAGCTCGAGAGGGTTGTGGTCACGGTCAATGGTTCACCCAACTACCATATCCAGCACCCCTAGGAGGATGTAGTTGATGCGGCTTGTGTTGGTGGTTCTGTTAAAAGTATTAGCCCCCTTCTTATTGGACTTGGTCTGACCATGAACATCTCTGAGCCCATTTTTAAGAGTCACAGCATGTAGCTGTAGGGCTGTGCGGGTCCATTTTTTAATGGGTGGCAAATCTAAAGAGGGAACGAGCCACATCTCATCCACCCTATCGCTCTCCAGTATATGATGGGAATCCAGGGGTTCAAAGGTGGTATTAAGGTCCCCCACTACTATTACCGGTGACTATGATTCCTCTCTTCTAGGCAATTTCCAGATCCAGGATGGTGGGAGAACTACAACTAGCCTTGGTGCACCGGGCATAGACATCAAAGAAATCAAGTCCTGTACCATTCCTGCCCCTGATGTGAATGGCTAGGATGGCAGAACTTTCGATTTTAATCTACTGGAGACTGCTGGATGGAAATAAGTGACTTAGCCAGGGATAAGCACAGGGGTAGTAGACAGCCAATATCAATCTGCTCAATATACTGGGACCCATGTGGTAGTGCCAGCTTGGGCTTCACTCCTGCAATGTTCCATGATAGTATATGAAAACTATGAGATGTTCCCCTGTGTACTAGTTGAGGGAAATAGATGGCGTTCAATTTGTAGCCTGTTACTCGGTCTACTATATTGTAAAGCCATGATGGAACCTCCTCTCTTAGGGTAGCAATTGTAAGCTGTTAAAAAACGGAGGCCTCCAAGGTACCAGGCTTTAGAGGTGATAGTGTTGGAGCAATACAGTGGCTCGGTTTAGTTCCTAGGTGCTCAACCTTTCTAGTGCAAGGGGCTGATGAGGAAAGTAAATTGGTTAAACATGAATCAGAACCTATAGGGATTCCTTAGCTAGTGTTTGTAGACTGCTGAAGGTTGCTTAAGGGATTCTATTTAAGTCTGATACCCGTTTAAGTGGGTGAACATGATCTTGCCTCTAGGGCTATGAGGTTATGGGCTAGGTTTGCATCCCTGAGATGTAGTTCTATAGAATCTGTTGGAGAATAGTGATGTTATAATATCTTTGCCCATACAATATCCTCTCTAATGATGGATCTACTCCCCCTCACCTTCCGGATCCAATGTGTTTCATATGTGTACTTTGGGTACATTTGTCATGTAGATGGACCTGAAGCAACTTTGGGCCTGATAATTCCTATAACTTAGTTGGCAGCCACTACCTTCTTTTGTGTGGTCTCTGCTTTGCTTTATGTCACATCTACCTTTGACAGTTGTTGTTGTGGGGGAAAGGTGGGAATGGCCATTAAAGGGACTATACTACTCAAAGTGTTCAATGGCTCCCGTGTAGGTCCCGTAATCTGCACTGGGCAGCATACTTCAGAGGAGCCTCTGTCAATCAAAAGTTGTACTCAAACATTAAGTGCTAAAATTAATGTTTTTAGTGAGGTTCCTTCTGCCCTCAGATTTAAAATAATCCTAGCGGTATCCTCGCTCTGCGAGATATTATCCCCTGGGAGGCTCCCAACTCATTGCACTCTTGAGTCTGTTTTTGAGGGTTCTGTGGACACCCTTGGCAAGAGAAGATCTGTCTCTAACTCCTGGACTTCCCCTTTTTGGGTGTTGGACTGGTCTTGAAGCTGTAATAACCTTTTTGATAATAAAATGGTGGTGGAACTGTCAATGTTGGTGTTTATCAGGGTTTTTTCTACATCCATTGTGGGGAGTGGGGGTGAAGCTGCCTCCTAAGTCCCATTGCTATCTGTAGCATATGTAGCGGTGGTGGTGTGATGGGGCAAAGTTTTTCTATTCCTTGTGTTGGTAAACATTGTGGGAATCTGTTTTGTAGGGTTAGTAGTGGGAATATAGGGATAACCACAGATGGTTGTGGATTGACTGAAATGGCTATGCTGGTGTCTGGAGTAAGGATTTCCTGGCATTCCACTATTAGATCATCGATGAAAACAAGTACACAGTTATTGGTTGTAGTCTTTTGAACCAGCTTAATTCTGCTCGATTTCTGAAGGGACCCCTCAGACCCACCTCTTCCCTCACAATTGTACAATTTTCTTTTCCCCATAATGATGGTCAAAAAGTTATAATGTAGATAGATAGTGGTTGATAATATCTACAATGGTGTGTATGGGAAGTATTTCAAACTAAAGTTCAATAAATAGCTACAGTTGTCTGACAACTGCAGCTACCACACATATATTTCACAGGTAAGTGCAGTCCCCAAAAGCAGTACCCAAATCCCCCTTTCTTAATGTGTGACTAAGCACGAATGGAAGCTTAAAAGAATGGAAATAAAGGTACTCCACGTCTTGCCTTTTGGAACTTAGAGATAGCAGTAGCTATACCATAAACAGTAAACGAGGAACAGCAAATCAGTCCCAAATCAAAGCAGGAATTGCAGATAAGTGCAGGGTAATCGCTAGACGCAGAGGTTGCTATCAGGAGTCTCAAATTCTCAAGAACCCAAAGTCCAAGGAGGAAACAGGATGGTGTCGTGGCTCCAGCCAGGGGCAATGAGTCAGACTCCTAGTGAACAGCAATGGCACATGAGTTGTTCAGACAAGACGGTATAGTGATGGAGAAGGCTGGCAGTTGAGAGTAGCCCAGGCCTGCTTTATCCTTGTGCCTGTCAAAAGTTATTGCGACTGTAGGCCTGCTATAGTAGCTCAAGGACAAGTTTGGAACAGGACCACTTTGTTACCTGAATACAGAATGAGGGAAAATGCGCAGGACCCTGTGTCCTGATGGCAACTGCAATCAGCAGTTGGTCAAGATGAAGTAGAGTGGCATACTCACCCAACAGTCAGAGAAGGAGTCCTCAGAAAGGTCCAGATGGAAGAGGGGTGACCCAGCCCAGCCTCATCCGGGCTCTGACGGGCATGGACGGACCCGCCCTTGGCCCAGGCTTTGCCTGGGCAGGTCCCGTGCTGCGGGAGCCCAGGCACGATTTTATGCACCTCCTGGTGTGCTTGTTGCATGCTGGCAGCTCCCCTGCCGATGTAGTCATGATCAGCAAAGTGGAGGCAAAAGGTGGAGCAGGAATACGGGCGTCCCGCACTGCTGGAGCACTGGTGCTGTTTTATGAGCCTCCTGTCATGCTAATGGCATTCAATTTACATGCCATGAGCACATGTAATGCACTTTACTAGGAACTTATGTGTAAATTGAAAGTCAATTGGGTATAAGCCAATGTTACCAAGTTTTACACAGAGAGCACAAATACTTTAGCACTGGTTAGCTATTATTAAGTATGCAGAGTCCTAAGGCCAGCAAAAACATGTTTAGCAAAAATAGGAGGAGTGAAGGTGAAATGTTTGGGAATGGCCCTGCAGAGAGGGTCAGGTCCAGCAGTTGTTAACTTCCGCCACCAATGGGTATTCAGCCTCTGGAGGTGAAAGGAGTTACAGAAATTATTTTATGGCAGTTCTGACTCAAACAGCTCAAAGTATATTTTTAAAAAAGATAATTTTCCACTAAGGTTATCAAAAATCTAATTTCATCATGGAATTCATTTTTTAAAATTAGGTGGGAAATAACTTTGAATTTGTTTCTAACATTTACCCAAGCAGTGATGTGAAATAAATATTTCATTGACTTTACTTTGGGAAATCTAGCTCTAACCGCACAGTGAACATAGATTGCAAGCCTCCTATTACTATGAGGACACTTATTTCAAATATATAATATGCCACCTTTTTTATATATTCAACATACTGCCTGGTGGGATTCCATTAGACACTTCAGGGATGACTTATTAATATCTAAAAATAGGTTTTCTTACATGGCAAGTGTACCCTTTCTTGCAATGTGTTACTGCAGTGCATTTAAACTCCAGCCCAGCCAGAGCATAGGGCTGTTCATGACAGCCATATATTTTTGTCATATATTTGGATGCTGTTAATACATACCATAATACAAGGTTGCGTTCTTGTCCCTACATTATTCACCCTCTACATTAATGGTCTTATTGGTGAAGTCTATAATTGTGGTGGTGACCCTCCGAAATTGGCAGGCAGCGCAGTGCCATGTCTACTTTTTGGGGATGACACACTGCTTATAGCCTGAACTCCCAGAGGAATCCAAAACTTTTAAAAAACATTTGCTATGGTCTGTGAAGAAAAGGGCTTAGAAATAAACTGCTTCAAAACCAAATACATGTCTTTTAATCCCTACAAATCGAGCAAGGGAAAACTTATGCTGGGCACGCACGTTTTGGAGCAAGTTAAGTCCTTTGACTACTTGGGAGTTCGTATCAGCGACAGTCTGGCATGGAATCCTCAGTTGGAAAAGAGTTCCTTGACCCTCCAGCATGTAGATTGTGCCATAGTACACAGGGCTAGGGCCTCTCCTTACCAGCCCATCTCACCTATCCTAGAACTCCACAGGGCAAAAGCAATAGGAGCAGCCCTGTACGGGGCAGAGTTATGGGGGCTGGATAACCTGACTGACCTAACCCTCGCAGAAAATAAATTTATCAGAGCCATAATGGACCTGCCAGTAAGCACACCACTCTTGCCGCTTAGGTTAGATCTTGGCTTAAAACCTACTGAACATGTTGCTATTCTCAGGGCACTCCTGTTCTGGATAAGGGCCTGGACAAGTAACACCCAGGTCCTGTTGAAGGAGGCTATGGTCGAGTTGATTGCCCTGCATAAGCAAACAGGTCATATTAAGTTGTTCAACAAGATCAAGGCTTGGTTCATTCAATTAGGGTATGGACAGCTCTGTGAGGAACCTAGGACCATTATTAAATCTATGGCTGCCCCCTTGTCAAAAAAAGGTTCTGGGGACTGATGCCTTCGAAAAACATTGAACGCACAAGGCACAAGGCACTTTAACCGTGAGGTTTTTTAATGTCAAAGATACCTTTGGCTTCAAATCTTTCCTGGACGATATCGAACGACCACAGGCATGTGCACTGTATACCCAACTTAGATATGGAACTATTCCCTTAAATGCAAGGAGAAGCTGCTGGGGTAATGTGCTAGCTAACCCATTGTGCAGTTCATGCCACACTGCTCCTCAGACACTTGAGCACTTATTCTTTTGTTGTCCCTCCTATGCTGTTTTTAGAAGAACTTGGATAGCTCCTGTGTGTGTCGTATGCTTCCCATTAGGTGTCCTTTGGCAGCCACATGCATTTTTTAACCAAACACCACAAGATGGCTAGTGTTTGCTATTTCGAGATTCCTGCTATTTGCCTGGTGGAGGAGATCAAAATTTGTTAATCAGTCTCTGAACGTTGTTGCACCTTTATAGCTCTTCTTGCTCTTATGTTTGATGCTGCTCACTATGGGCCAGATGTAGGTAAGTTCCATTTACCGATTCTAAAATACCGAATTTTACCGATTCGGTATTTTAGAATCGGTAAATGGTATGTAGGTAAGTATTCGGTAAAGTTTACCGAATCGGTAATATTCGGTAATTACCGATTCGATAAATACCGAATAGGTAATTCCCATACATTCCTATGGGCCTGGAGGCCCATGGGATTGAACGGGAATTACCGAATCAGTATTTACCGATTCGGTAATGGGGGAACACATTCAAGGGTGGGAGGGTGTCACATTGACACCCTGTTGCACCCCTGAATAGTGCATGGGTGCACATGTGGCACACATACATGCCCTAAGGGCATGTATGTCTGCCACATGGCACTTTTGAAAAAGGCAAAAATTTGCTTTTTCAAAGGTTTTCGATGTTTACCACCAACTTTTATTTAGTGGTAAATACCGAATACTTAACCATGCAATGCACTCATTTGAGTGCTCCCTACATTTCAGATTCGCTAATTTACCTATTCGGTATTTTAAGGAATCAGTAATTTACCAATTCCTTAAATTACCTGTTCTGTAAATTACCGAATATGAAATGTAGCCACCTACATCTCGATAGCCTAATACCGGTCGGTAACGGCCGAAAATCGGTAATTTCGGCCGTTACCGACTGGTATTGGGCTACCTACATATGGCCCTAAGTTTTTAAAGTGCTTATAACATTGAATTGTATTGGATATTTTAATGAATATTCTTTTAATGTAATATTGTTTGTTTTGTATCCTGATGTATTGCTTTTACAATGTAAATGATCTTACTTTTGATCGAATAAAGAATATACATACCACAGCCCACATATGAGTAACTTCCTTGCCACTGGTGCACAATCTGTACCCTCTATCATAGTGTTATTGAAAACTTCAATAGAAACCAATATTACCAAGAACATTTAGGCAGAGAGCGTACATACTGTGGCACTGAGTAGCAGTGCCATAGTGTGCACACTCTTAAACCAGCTGGAAAAAGACAGAAAACCTAGGGTCGCCATGAAATAAAGGCAGTTTGAAGCCACACTGCTCTGTCCACCATGCAGAGAGTAATCAGGAATAGGCATAAAAGATGAGCAATACTCACAAAACTCTAATACTACTTTTGGTTCTTAGGATTTTTTAGAAAATTTAAAAATTCTGAAATTTGTCTATTTCATAGTGTGTGGAATTTGCCTAATTTCCTTTTGTATACTTGCATGAAATCGCGAGAAAAGTTACATGATAATTAAAAGAACAACAAACCCATAATGTATTGCTGTAGTTTAGCTAGATAGGTGTCCTGGTCCCAATTTTGAATGCAAAGATGCATTTTGTGCTACAAAATAGTGCTAATTCATAGGACTTGAACAGCAGCTGCTCGCATTCTCTTCGTTCACAATGTTGCTATGAATCTGCAATACGATATTTCCCGAAAAATGTGGAAAATTAAACAACATGGTGTAATGGCATAAATATTGCCATTTCGCTGAACAAGCATAAAGTAAAATGCTGGAAATTAGGCGACATAATTAAGATTTCGCTGGGCCAAGGGTAAATCTAATTCCAACTTTCGAAATTCAATTTGGAAACCAGTACTTAAAGACATAATTGAGATTAGGGCTTATATCATTTGATATCTGATAATTTATTCAGTGTATTAAACTTTCTGGTAGGGCGCATAATATTACACGCAAGGTATTTGGCACATAACTCATTTCTGAAGATACTGTATTCTGAAAAGTGCTACATTGAAAAGCAGGTGGAAACTTCAATTTATTTTGAGGCTAAGGAGATCTTGAATGACAAGCTGGGAAACCAAGCTGTTTATTGCTGCCATTAATCAATCTAGTTACTCGATTTCAAACCAACCGCAGATTCAAAGCAGGATTTGATGAAACCAGACAATGAGAAAGTAAACACATTCACAGAGGATATCAATCACTTCTCTGTAATCATAACTTTGAAATCCGTCTGAGGAACCCAAAGGCTTCCTTATGTTGCAACCAGGTTGCTTATGGGCCCACTTCACAAAACATAATGCATCCCTAAGTGTATCTTATATGTGCAAAAAGTGGAATCTTTGCTGAGAAAAATCCCAGACGTTGAACACTTCCTGTAGCCATTGTGTGCAGAGATTCTGCATATCACTGCTGAAGAGATGCAGGATGAGTGAATATTTTTAATGTTGTTTATTTGACCACGGTGTAGGAAGATGAGTTATGTGAGTTAGCAACACAAAGGTGATGAAACGCTCACAAGCAGTCACATGACTTTACACATTATCTGCACATCTAAAGTTCCCTCTACAAAGAGAAGTAATAGTAAGTGTGTGAAGGAGATATCCTCACATAGAAAACATTTAAGAGGTTCTAAAGCCTGTTCAACTTCTAATTTTCCTTTTAAGTGTAAAGGGTCCATCTTTTAGATGATTCACAAGCATAAGGTTGGCTGAATCATCATACACACCCAAAGTTGCTGAAAACATGGATTTCTCAGGCGCTCGGAACACGCATTGGGCAATAGCAATAGGTTTGATCTATTTAAGGTTCATCTTTTTTGTTGTGTGCTCTGAAATTTGAGATGTCATCAGTGATGTAATTGAGATGTTATTAGTGTTTTCATGAGTGATGTCACTGACTATGTCATCAGTGATGTAATATGTTAGGTCATAAGCAGTGCATTGCGCAGGTGTTAGTTATAGTTAGCTAACTATAACTGCTGAATTTCACTGGTTTCGTACAAGTGAAATCTCAGCTTAACTATAACGTCCCTGTGACATTTGTTTTTTTTCGGTGAATTTCTACATTTTTTTAAATTCTATTTCCTAAATGTAACATCCCTGTAATCTTTGTTTTTTAAAATGAATTTCTATGTTTTTTTTAAGGAATAGTCGCATTTGTAGAGTGCTGGAGAACGGTGGTGGGGAACACATAATAGAGGTAACAGGAGGTCTTATTGGCCCCAAAGGACACTCAGCTTATAGGAGGACCCCATCTCCCAACCAGTAGTGCACCATGAGGCGCGTTTGTAGAATGATGAGAAAGTGTGTGTCTTTTCCGAAGACCTTTCAGCACTTCCGCTGTTTGAGATTTACTGAAGGTAAAAGGAGGGCTTTTTGGCCCCTCATGACCATCAGCTGCCAAGGAGCCTTTATCCTCCAACCGGTAGTGTGCCAAGAGCGGCATTTGGTGACTTGTGGACATAGGAGCAGCGAGTACTGTTTTTACTTTACATGGTATAGAATGGCTGTCAAGTGACCAACTTCAAAAACATGGACTGTACAGTGTTAGGGTGAGTCTTGAGTGACTTTAGGTGATTAGTGATTGTAGTGCTGCACATGAAGTGATAACGAAGACATGTGAATACAACCAAAATGGGAAAAGGGATATTTTTGATGGTCAGGTCCAATTTACAAACATATCATGCCAACAAACAATTCGAATTTTTGTTCAGTTTAGCGAATTGTATGGACTAGTGGACACAGTAACGTCGACGTTTTGACCCTGAGGGATGGTGCAGTCAATTATGCGCATCCGGAGCGGGTCTTAATCAGGACAAGGGGTAAACAGAGAAGGGATGGGACAGCCTGTAGATTGAGAACCAAAAGGTTGGTCTTAATGAAGTTATCATGCTGCACGTTTGTTTCACTCGCTGATTGGAGCCTCTTAAATATCTGTTGGGCGCTCTTATTTAATTTGCCATTTAACTTTGACTTCGCTCTTATTTAATTGGGAATTTAACTATGACTTCGAAGGGTATGCATCACCGCGGCACTGCAGGAGGCTTTGTAATTTTCCTTGTAACACAAGAGTTTAGAGTGCACGTGTTAGGATATTGTGCATTTCGGTCAGAAACAATTGTTTTAAAATACAACGCCTAGTTATTGACGATGTATTCAGGCACTGTACAGCGTGATAGAATTCACCGACTGTTTTTAACTCGGGCTGTGCTCGCCCAACACCGGCATAATTATTATGTACAATAGGCACTGCCATAGACCCACCGGTGATTAACATGACCTTACCTGGCACACTATAGGCACTGTTAACCGCTTTTATAACTATGCACCACCGAGCCCCGAATTTGCACTTACTAGGTCATAACACAGATATATCCTGTGTACTATAATACCATGACTTGTTTGGCCTCTGGCACCCTGTTTGAGCCCTCTTTTTTAACCCCGCACAAATCCAGGATCGCCTCGGCGACCAACCACAAACTTCAACCTGCTGATGAAGTTCAGAAGTATTCAGGTATGTTACCGCTCGTGATGCATCACACTTTTTAGCACACTACCCCTGACCTGTATGTAATTCTAATACTGGTCCAACCTTTGTTATTTCCAGATGTTGACCAATCGGTGTACGTCTCAGGTGTCGGCTGACAACTCCTCGCATTATTGCCACAATAGGAGACCAATTCACAAGGATACTCCAGTACTGGTAAGCTTACGTACGCCATTAGGTCCTATTCAACAAGCTTAATTTAAACACACCATTAAGACCAACCCTTTGGTTCTCCCCCTACAGGCTGTCCCCTCCCTTCTCTGTTTACCCCTTGTCCTGATGAAGACCCGCTCTGGATGCGCATAATTGACTGCACCATCCCTCAGGGTCGAAACGTCGACGTTACTGTGTCCACCAGTCCATACAATCCGCTAAACTGAACTTCAATTCGAATTGTTTGTTGGCATGATGAGCCCGATTCACAGAACTAACTTAAGACAAAATCCTAAACTTACTACTTTTGGTATTCACAGAATGCACTTACTACTTTTGGTATTCACAGAATGCACTTACTACTTTTGGTATTCACAGAATGGATTTACAACTACTAACTTTACATCCGAACTTGGGCAGGAGCTTCAGGCCCAGAGGCGGAGCTACCGGCTTGGAGGCGGAGCTTCCAGCCTGGAGGTGAAGCTTCCGGCTTAGAGGCAGAGCTTCTGGCCCGGAGGCGGAGCTTCTGGCCCAGAGGTGGAGATTTCGGTCATGGCTAAATCTCCCCCACCTCTGGGTCGGAAGCTCCGTCTCCGAGCCGGAAACTCTGTTAGTTAGTAGTCGTAAATCTATTCTGTGAATACCAAAAGTAGTAAGTGCATTCTGTGAATACCAAAAGTAGTAAGTGCATTCTGTGAATACCAAAATTTGTACGGTTAGGATTTTGTCTTAAGTTAATTCTGTGAATCGGGACCGATATGTTTGTAAATTTAACCTGACCATCAAAAATATCCCTTTTCCCTTTTTTGTTGTATTCACATGTCTTTGTTATCACTTCATGTGCAGCACTACAGTCACTAATCACCTAAAGTCACTCAAGACTCACTCTAACATTTTATTATCCATGTTTTTTGTAGCTAGTCACTTGACAGCCATTCTACACCATGTAAAGTAAAAACCATACTCACTGCTGATTATGAGCTGTGTGTTTTGTGAAAAATTAGTGTGTTTTTTTACAAATGTTTGAAGTGTATTTATTACCGTGTACAAATTAGTTGTCACACCTGACAGAACCATTTTTCTTGCTCTACAATTTACCCAGGTTCTGAGGGACACAGGGTCACCCCATTATTTCCAATGGTGGACAAAGGAAGCATGTCCTCTGATGACCTCTCAGCAATCCCACTGTTTGGGACTTACTGGAGGTAACACAGGGGATTGTTGGCCCCCAAGGACCCTCAGCATTCAAGGGGACTCCATTCCTCAACTTTACAGAGTAGTGGAAAAAGGGTGTGTGACCTCTAAGCACCTCTCAGCAATCTTGCTGTGTGGGACTTACTGGAGGTAACAGGAGGGGTTTCTGGCCCCCAAGGACCCACCGGAGGCAAGGGTACTTCATCCCCCAACCAGTAGTGCACCAGGAGGAGCGTTTGCAAAGTGGTGGAGAGAGGGGGCATAGCCTCCAAAGACCTCTCGGCAATCCCACTGTGTGGCATTTACTGGAGGTAACAGGAGGTCGTGTTGGCCCCCAAGGAACCAAGGGGACTTCTTTCCCAACCAGCAGTGCACCAGGAGGTGTGTTTACAGAGTGGTGGAGAAAGGTGAAATGACCTCCAAACACCTCTCAGCAATTGCGCTGTCTGGGACTTACTGGGGGTGACAGAAAGAGTTCCTGGCCCCCAAGGACCCTCAGCATCAAATGGAACTTAATCCCCCAACCAGCAGTGTGCCAGGAGGTGCATTTGAAGGGTAGTTGAAAAAGGGGGCAGGGACTCTTACAACCACATTTATTTGTTTAGTTTAGGGGAGGGGGCCTTGTAGCCCCCCTTCCCTTGGCTGATTTGTGCCGGGGGACCCCTTCCCCCAGGCCAGGCTTTCTTTATTGGGATAGGGGGCTGTGTGGAGTCCCTCCCCTCAGATCCAGCCTTTTCTTTTTTATGTAATTTTATAATTTAAGGGAAGGTGGGCCCACTCCTTGGATGTTTTCAGCCTCTTGACCCTATGCCCAGTGGCGTGGCCTCAATTGTGGGTACCCTGGTTCCACCAAGGGCACCCACTGCCACTAATGGGGACTGCAAGGGGATCCTAAAGTCCTCCGCTGTCCGTGCTGGTTACCCACCTCCTGTGGGAGCCGGCAATGATTTTACACATAGCGTTCTGCTAACATGCAGCTCCCTGTGTGTCAAAGCAATTTTGCTCTGCTTTGAGCAACCGAGAAGAAAATGCTGTTGCTTTCTCAAAGCGGAGCACCATTTTCTATGGCCTGGAGGAAGCAGAAAAGTCCCGCCTAGCCATAGCAATCAGCTATGCCGTGGGGGTGGGCACCCTGGAACATAGAAGGAGCTGATCCTGAGGGGGTGGCAGTCATCAGGACCATCTTTGGCTCCAGGAGGGGGACGGCGTGCCCCCTCCTTTGTTACAAGTGGTCCTTAGGACTGTGGGGGGTGGGGCCCACCCGCCCCCTACATTATTGGCAAATTAAGTCCCGGGGACGTGGTGGCCCCCGGGGCTGCGGGTGGGTCAGCACAGCCTCCGACTACTTTTCTTCTGAAGCCCTGAGGTGGTGGCAGTCCCCGAGGTTGGGGGGAGTCTGAGAGCCCCCCTATTTAATAAGTAAATGAGACCCAGGGAGGTGGTGGTACCCGGGTTGCGGGGGTGCTGCGCAGACACCCACCGCATATGACAACAAAAACCCAGGGGTGGTGGTGGCTCTTGGGGTTCATTAAACCCTAGAAGGAGGGCCCCATGCATCCCCTCTGTTATTTTTAATATGCCCTTGGGATTTGGCCCACCCGGGGGTTTCCTATAAAAGATGCGTGGGAGTCTGCAACTTATTTTTTCAATTTTGCCTTGGATCCCCGGGTCCACCCATGACTTTGCTGCAAAATTGAATTAAACATAAAAAAAATAAATCATCTAACCCCATATCTGGGGGGTCAGAGTATTCTTAACCTGCCCTCTTTTCTTTATCTTTATATTTTTGTGGGGCATGGCCAGGGGGTTGGCCTTATGTATGGTAATAAAATATTACTTTTTATTTTAAAAAAACATAGAAATTAACCGAAAAAAATCAAAGGTAAAGGTGACGTTATAATTATGTGAATACGTCAGTTTAAGTGAAACATGTTAAACTAAAAAAAAACACTGCAATTCAATAGTTATAATTATTTCAAGCACACTGCTTACAACCTCATGTGTTACTACACTTATGACAGTCTGAGGCACTATTGATATATTGATAACATTACTGATGAAAACTGCATTGGCATCATTGACGACGACACTGTGCATAACAGGGTTGCGCAATTGTTGAATTTCAGTGTGTTTTTTTAATGAAAATATTACGTTTAAAGTAAGGTTTATCTAGCTATGCCACTTTAACCTTTGTTTTTTCAGTATGTGTATATTTTGTATGCAAATGAGCTGACAATTTATTTTCTCCTAATTTTTTAGGATCTGCCTCTAGTGAGTTATAAAACCTCCCAATGGCAATGAATAGCATATTACATTCTGCCATTTAAATATATGGTGTATTTAATGGCTCTCTGCTTTGTCATGTGTATTCCACGCTAATCTATACTACTATAATAAAGGAAGAACTTTCAGCCTTTGAGGCGGGTAAACTCGGGAACCACAGTGCCAATCCACAAACCCGATACATCGTTGGGATCGTCAGGGTGTGTAGATGGTTATAGGCTATATAAATTTAAAAATAAAACGTTATTTAAAAAATGTACAGAAAAAAAAGTAGTCCCTCCGAAGTAGCGCCGGCCGCGACGTGCGTGCTCATGTCAGGAGCGCGGGGAGGAGCGGCGTCCAGGAGCGCGACGAGAAGTGGTGGACATGGCGCGGGGGAGGAACGGAGACGTGAGGAACAGCGGACAGGCCAGTGGCGGTGCGAGCAGCGGACATGCTGGAGGAACAGCGGCTGAGGTAAGGGAGCGGCGGACATGGCGCGGGGGAGGAGCGGTGATGTGAGGAGCAGCGGACAGGCCAGCGGCGGTGCAGGCAGCGGACAGGCGGGAGGAGCGGCAGCTGAGGTAAGGGGACCCATGTCGGGGCAGGCGGGGGACGGGCTGGGCGGGGGCCGAGGCTGCAGGAGAAAAGAGAATGATCCCATGTTTTTATGGTGAAACAGCAATCATTAACACTCCTCTAGGCCAAAAAGATTAGCTATGATGTAAGCTTTCCCAACCAATGTACACTCTGTAGAACGGATTGGTCAGCTGTACACCTCTGCAAAGAAGAACAGACATATTTAAAGCAGTATATCAGCAGCGGACAGGCGGGAGGAGTGGCGGTGAGGTAAGGGGACCCATGTCGGGGCAGGCGGGGGTCGGGGCAGGCAGGGGACGGGCCGGGTGGGGGCCCGGGCTGCTGGACAATGTTAGAGCTGGTGGGGTCGGGGAAGCCTGGTGCTCCCGGACAAGGTCGGGACGGGCTGCTAGTGTAGAAATAAACTGGAATTGGACCTTTGTACTATAGTAATAAATGCATGAACTCATGTCCATCAGTACACTCTAAACATTGTGATAATATATGTACATAGGAGAGGATGTGGTGTAACAACCAGAGCAGCCAACTTTAGGAGCTGGGGTACTAGGCTCGAGTCTCTGCATTGGTTCAACATCCAGTGATTCTGGGCAAATCACTTAAATTTCCTGTGCTTACAAAAATGAATGTGTTCATCTGCAATATAATTGGCACTCATGTAAAGTGCTCCTATACGATACATTTAAGAGTTTATATTGGTTTAAAAAAAATGTCAAGTGGAGTTTAAAATGTTAACACGTTTGTATATAAATTATGTTTAAGTTCATGAATCAAAATTTGCAACTACGGTCAATCTGACTTTGCATTTTTTGACAAATCTAATTGGTTGAAAGGAAGGCTCTGAAATGTTTACCGAAATCTTGAAAATCACTAAACAGTTTAGATTCTATATATATTTTCCAGCTGTGGAAATCAAAATTTGTAGCAATGGAAGAGTATTCTCTGGGCTAAACATCAGGAAAAAACATTAAAACTGGTGCATGAATCACAAATCAAAAAGGAATCACTGATCCATGCCGATTCCGGCAGTCCCATGGCGGCACCACCACCATGGCCACCATAGTCATAATTTGGCGTTTAGTCACCATGCCAGTCCCAAACCTTATCAATTCCTTTGAGAAGTGTTATCTCACTCGGTGTGGCTGAATGCTAGTTCATGCATTTGAGAATGTACTCCTATTTCCTGTTCTACTGCACTTACAATCACTTTCCTGTTTCTACTCTCCCTAGGCACCACTGTAGGGATTATGATGCCCCTTTCCAACTGCCTTTTCATGGCGGTCCCACTGCTATGGAAAGGAAGCCGGAAAGAGACTTTGGGGCCCAAAGTAGGGCCCCCATCCCGTTGGCCACTGTTAGGAGGAGAGGGGCCACATGTGGTGCCCCCCCACACCCATGCACTGTGTGCCAGGCATTATATAGTTTATAACGTGCATTTTTCTACTGCAGCTTGTGCTGCAGCTCTTTTCTGGGTCACAGCAGAAGCTGCAGTAGAAAAAGGTATTTTAGGACTGCCTGCTTGGTGATCGTATCATATTAGGGCATCGTTGTGTTTCCACACACCCAAAAGAACTCTCAGATCCGCCGACCTAGCCCTAGCAGAGACACCCCGCATTTGCAGAAGCAGAGCAAGAGGGAGGGTCTTCTCCTACACCGCAGCCAAAACCTGGAATGAGCTCCCTGTCAGCATCAGACGCTCCCCCAACCTGCACATCTTCAGGAAGGACCTCAAGACCTTGCCCTTCGACTGAGCCAGAGCTGCCAACTCCCATCCCCTCTCCCAGCGCCTTGAGACCCTCACGGGTGAGTAGCATGCTCTATAAAGCCCTGATTAATTGATTGATTGATTGATTGATTGATTGATTGATTGATTGATTGATTGATTGATTGATAGGGCGGGTGGTACCGCCAACACATAGTCGGACAGTCATCTTCCCACGGTAATGATGGTTGGACGAGTCCGACCACCATCATAATGAGACCCTAAGATGTGCATTTCCTTTCAGTTTCATATATTCTTTCTACTTCTAGCAATAAATACTGTGAAATATATGTATTATTGCAATGTGAGCATGACAAAATTAATGTCAACCATTTTTCCTCTTCTCAATGGTTACAAGCATTCAGACTTTTTCTTTGTATCCACCAGTATCAGGCTATAACATATTAACCTAATGACTATTTAGAGTTTGGGAGTTTCGGACCATCCACCAAAATATGTGGAATGTCCCTTCCACCCTATTAGAATATGCATAGTGTATCACAGAATGCTGAATTTTGCTTCAGTCATACTCCTCAGGTATTTGATGAGGAAACTCATCCTCTAAACAGCAGGTGGGATTGTGTTCTTTTCTCTTAGAGAAAAAAAGAAATGAACTGGCCTAAATTTATCGTGTAATAAATTATCATTTTTTCTTGGCATAATGCATTTTTTATTAGATCTTTACCAGACAGATTTTTAGCTGTTCGTGTCCTCCCAAGGTAGCATTTGAAAGACTAAATAAACAATATCACATTTCAAATTTTGCTTGCAATAGTGCAATTGAGTTCAAGATCAAAATGCATATGTCAAACAGGGTCAGAATGACTTTTCTATCCGATAAGGCAATAATTATATTAAAAATATTCAGAGAATGGGTGGTTATGATATATCATTTCTTCTAGCAAAATGTAAAGGTTGTTTTGATAATTATCTATATTTTGTTAATGCCACTCAAAGACCTAAATGGATTATGGATGACTAGTATGAATAATGCAGCTATGGCAAAGCCCAGTGTCACTCCAATAGGGATTGTGTCATTTCCAACTGCTTTTCAGGACCATATTAATGTCAGTATGATGGCATTCAGAATATTTAAAATTTTAGATTTGGATTAGTTAGCATTACCTTCACAAAAATAATGGTGGAACTGTTATTTTATTAAACATATTTTTTTGTGAAAAGTAATAGATGGATATTTATTGCATCACTTAATTGTGTAGCTTTTACACCAAACATGCATATTTCTGCTTTTGTGGTTCTAATGAGTATTTGTCCGGCATTTCTGCTTTATATTTGAAGATCAGAGCCATTTCAACCAGTACAAAGTTTTTTTTTCGTACACTACACCCATTTAGGGAGTTGGTAAAGTTTTACTGACTCCTATAATGGGGTTAGAAATTAATACTGAATTGAGATCCGGAAGTGCGTGTTGTAGGCCTTCCTTCCAAATTCCAATTAGGTGCCTTCTCTATAAAAGGTTTGCGACTAAAATCAGTAGCCGCCTGTAGTAGGAGTACTGCTGGGCGCTGAGGTGGGGCGGGGGAGGGGAAGGGTTGGGGTAGTAAACTACGGATTACGGCCTATTAGATGTAAGTAAACATATAAATAAATAAAACACATTTTGTTGCGTGCGCTGCATCGCCAAATGCTATGCAGCGCTCGCAACGAAATACGTTTCATTTATTTATATATTTACTGAACTCTAATTGGCCGTAATCCGTAGTTTACTATTCCCCACCCTGCCCCTACCTCGCCCCAAGTCAGCGCCCAGCAGCACTCCCACTACGGGCCGCTACTGACTGGAATTCCAGTTGCAAACCATTGAAAAGTTACTGATTCCCAAGTTGGAGTGGGGAGCCAATTTGCAATGGGTTGGAGCCCCCCCTTTGGACCCATTTTCCTTTAGGAATTGAGGTGGCAACTTCAGGAGAAGTAGGCAGTGGTACAGAGGACCCCTGCTAACTCTCACTAAAGCTTTTTCTTCAAAGAAACGGACTGCTTTAAAGAAACGTTTTCTATTTTTGAAATACTTTCCCAGGCATAGTCATCTCCTGAATTGCAGGCATTCGTCCCTCTAAAATAAGTCAATTACAGGGAGTCGCAATTTGCAACCTGCTAATTAAACAGATCATTCTGCAACCTCCTCAAAATCAGTATTTTGCAAATTAACCTATTAGAAAATGAGTTGCTTTACAAAATAAGCAAAAAGTAGAGTTGCAATCTGACCATTTTTTGCAAACAGTATCTCAGTACAGCTAGCCCATACTCTGTGCAAGTAATACCATCATCAAACTAGGTGATGCTTAAAGCGAAATTTAAAACCATTTTTGTTATTGTTTATTCAGAAGTGCAAGTAGAAACATGGCAGGCAGGTCCTCAGCAACAAACCTAGCCCACTCTGCAATAAAACCGGCCCCAACCAGCCAGCACACCAAAAGGCCTGGTAGCTAGTCTAACCTTGCTCAAGGTCCCAAGTTGCAAAGCTCAGGGTACAGGAAGTATGTAGCAGGTCTCCATATCCTGCCTTAAAGCACTGCATCGACCATGTCATTAAGAAACATTCCTGAATCCTGCTTCTTCAAACTGAGAGGAGCAGTTATGTGTGCTCCTGGAAATTGCCTACTCACAACACGTTACACAGCAGGTGAAGAAGAAAAAGTATAGTCGGGGATAGAAAATGTTCAGGGGTATGATAAACAATGCCTGTCAGAAGGTGAGCAGGGCATCCGTAAATTGGACCCTAGATTTATCGACTAGCACCGATGGCGCGCTGAGCACTGCCGAACACATGCATTTCTAGATCCACACAGACCCTAACTCCACCCTCAGAGGCACCCTCGTCTACCGACCCCCCCGGACTCTGCCCCCAGTTCAGCGACTCCATCACCGACTTGATCAGCACGCACATACTGACCTCCACTGACTACATCCTCCTCAGAGACCTGAACTTTCACCTTGAGAACAACAACAACAACAACTCTACAACCCTGATCGACAACCTCGCCAACCTCGGACTGAAGCAACTCGTTACAACGCCTACCCACTCCGCCGGTCACACACTCAACCCCGTCTTCTCCTTAAGCCTGCACATCTCCGTCAGCCACACCACCAAACTCCTCTGGACCAACCACCACTGCATCCTCTTTGCCTTCCAGAAACCAACCATTGCACCCAACAGATCCCCCACCGCTACTGGAGCAAAATCACCGAATACCAACTACACGCAAACCTTGCTCTGAGCCCACCCACCGAACTCTCCAACTCCGACGACGCTGCCCACAGCCTCAGACGCTGGATCAAGGACTGCGCTAACACCCTCGCCCCGCTGAAGAAACCCCCCCACAAGAGGGTCAGCTGGTTCACCCCTGAACTCCTAGCTTCCAAGCAAGCCTGCCGGAAACTAGAGAAGAAATGGCACAGTGAACAAACTCCGGACAGCCACGCAGCACACAAGGACGCCATCCACAACCACCACCTTATCAGGGCGGCCAAGAGGACCTCATTCAAAGACTGCCAGGACAACAACGCACACAATAGCAAGGAGCTCTTCAACATCGTGAAGGAATTCTCCAACCCCAGCCCCAACACCAACGACATCCCGCTGCTGCAAGCCCTGTGCGACTCCCTCGCCACCTTCTTCCACCGCAAGATAGCAGTCATCACAGACAGCTTCAACACCCAGACAGCCCCAACAGACAGCAATACAACAGACCCTCCACATAACACGCTGAGATTAACACCCTACTCAAAAAACCTAAGGCAGACCCAAGAGACCTCAAGAACTCCCGGCCCACCTCTCTGCTCCCCTTCCCGGTCAAGGTCATTGAGAAAACAGTCAACAGACAGCTAACCTGATACCTCGAAGAAAAGAGAATCCTGGACCTTCCCAGTCAGGGTTCTGCAGGAACCACAGCACCGAGACTACCCTCATCGCCGCCACCGACGACATCAGGACCCTGCTGGACAACGTCAAGACCACAGCACTCATCCTCCTAGACCTCTCAGCCGCCTTCAACACTGTCTACCACCGCACACTACGTGCACGCCTCCACCCAGAGGGTCCGCCTCCCCCCATTCTGTTCCAAAGCCTCCAAGATCATCTGCTGCGTACTCCAGGGATCCTACCTCAGCCCGACTCATTTCAACATTTACATGGCCCTGGTCGCACACGTAGTCCGACAGCACAAACTCATTATAATGTCCTACATCGACGACACTCATCTGATCCTCTCCCTCACCAAGGACCCCATCACCGCCGAAGCCAACCTCCACGAAGGAATGAAGGCCGTCGCCGACTGGATGAAGACCAGCCGTCTGAAGCTCAACTCGGACAAGACGGAGGTCCTCATCCTCGGCTCCAACCCTTCAGCCTGGGATGACACCTGGTGGCCGACTGCACTGGGGGCAGCCCCTACACCCACCGGCCATGCACGCAACCTGGGAATCATCCTCGACTCAATGCTCTCAATGACCAAGCAAGTCAACGCAGTCTCCTACTCCTGCTTCAACACCCTCCGCATGCTCCGCAAGATCTACAGATGGATCCCAACAGATACAAGAAAGAGAGTCACCCAGGCCCTCGTCAGCAGCAGACTTGACTACGGAAACACCCTCTACGCGGGAGCCCCGACCAACCTCATCAAATGACTACAACGCCTCCAAAATGCCTCGGCAAGACTGATCCTCGACGTACCACGCCATGGCACATCACCCCCCACCGGAGAAACCTGCACTGTCTCCCTGTCAACAAGAGGATACCCTTCAAGCTCCTCACCCATGCACACAAGGCACTCCACAAAACCGGCCCAGCCTACCTCAACAGATGGCTCTCCTTCAACATCCCCAACCGCCAGCTACGCTCAGCCGACCTCTCACTCGCCACCGTCCCGCACATCCGAAGAACAACCACCGGTGGGAGATCCTTCTCCCATCTCGCCGCCAAGACATGGAACACCCTCCCACTGAGCCTACAACAGACCCAAGACCTGCCGACTGTCAGGGGGATACTCAAGACCTGGCTGTTCGATCAGTAGTGCCCCCACCCCCAGTGCCTTGAGACCCTTGCTGGTATGCAGTGCGCTTTACAAATGATTGATTGATTGATGTCAAGAACTTGGGAAGATGTTGCCATGACCTAGGGCTTTTCAGAGTCCTGTTCATCATCTTACCTGTCAGTCTGACCTCAAAGGTAAAATGTCTCCCACTGCCCATCCCTTATTACCTTCACTGCAAAACCCATCAGCCCACGCTTTTGGAACTTCAGGAATTATTTCGATAGAACTTGGACCACCCCAGAACGTTTTCAAAAATGGACACATACATTTCTTACAGCCTGGAAGAAGAAGTGATGTGTGGCTATTTTCTCATTGAGAAGTTCCTCAATTCTGCCTGGTGGTCACTGGATTCCGGACATTCTCAAGAGGATTAAAGTTGTCTTTGTAAATTGTTGTGTCCTTACACTCCGCCAAAAATATTGCATTTTTCTGCCATTTCCCCAACTTAGCTTGAGCTGCCATGTGCTTTTGCCCCCCTCATTTCACGTGCTTTTCTCTTATGATGTGTTTTTCCCAAAACATAGACCTAATACTGAGCCTTTGTTTAGTGTTAATGACGTGTTTTTTCTATAAGGTATAATACCACAGTATTTCCATTTCTGATTATTTTATGTAACAGATACTACTGTCAGCCAATGTAACCCAAATGAAGTTCCTCATAATCTATGATGGGCCCACTAAATGGAGATACCTGGCCCAATTAGATTAAAAGAATTGCAAAGACAATGTGGATCGAGACAGTTTCTCTTCCGGACCTCGTTGCTCACAGCAGCTGAAATCCACAGGTAAAAATGCAGCTGTAAATGAGGAATAACCACGCAGACTTGAATGAGGTTAATCCAAACCCCCACGTTATTAGTAGATTGTCAGGTTCCAACTCCTAATGGCAATGTTTTCTGGCGTCCAGAGCTACTGTAGCCTCTAGTAATGGTAACTCCAGTGGCTGGAATTGCCAGTCCTACTATTGAGCACCTCGTAATGAGGCACATATTGATACAAAATGTACCAGCCAAGGATAAACGGTCGAGCTATCACTGTGGAGAAGCAAACCCCGTGACCTGCATGCCACCACACAGGACACAGAAGTGACATGTAACACAATCGACCAGCGATTTATCCCCTAGAGACCTTTTGCTGAACTTGTTGCCTCCATATTCCTCCCCTTTCCCTATTTCCTCAATTACTTTTACATTTCTCCATATATCTAAATGTCCATTAAAGTTGCCCTTTTATCAATGTACCTGTGGGAGCTACTTGGGTATGAAAGCAACACATTTACTTGAGGTGGTTATTGAGCGCTATGCAGCTTGCCTTGCTTATTTGCACTGACCATTGTCACTTCATATGCATACTAGACCTTCAGTGTAACTATTCTGACCACCCTATACCTTCAGAATGCATTAAAATCGCTATCCTCTATATAGACGGCATAAAAAACGTAAAAGAAATATTATATGTAAATAGTTCTTATTTGACTGAATGTTATGTGTCAATGTAATCTGAGACTTTAATCTACATAAATTTGATATGATCACATTCAGACCCAGATCTACAAAGATTTTCCTTCGGTGTTGCATTACGTTTTAGATGCAGCCCGAACCAACATTAATTTTGCTTTGTTAAAACAAAGTAGCTCACAGCAGCATGTGTTGCCTTGCGTCACATAGGTGTTACATTGGTGGTGCATGGGTGTGTGCATGCATCCACCATGTATTTTGTATTTTGACACAGTCCCATATTTACAGAGGCTTGTAAATGTGTTTGGTGCATCTACCTGAGGTTGGTTAACCAGGAGAAATATTTCTGTTTCTCCTTGTTTTTGTCCTCTTTGCATTCTGAAGTACACATAAAAAAGGAAATAGTCTCAAAGGAAAGTTTTTGTGCTGGAAGATATCCCAAAAAGTATCCGGAGCACAACAGAGGAACACATGTCAATATGACGCAAGTCTGCCTGTGTTAGTGCTATGCAGCCACAAGCGCGCCACATTAAGAGAGCTGAAATGCAACAAATCTCTGAAATAGTGTGCGGTTCTTCTCTCTCCCTTTCACGCAAAGCAGCAAAGCAACTCAACTTGCTGAGCTTAGTACATTTTACCCTTCATTCTCTATAGTTAAACAGGTGAGATTACAGAACATAATTAGTAGTTTTTAAGGTTGGGATTCTTCTCCAACTGGTATATGAGCCGCTTATTACATCCTTTCTGTGTATGCTCAGCTTGCTTTGTTTAAGTGCGCCATTATCACACTGGCCTCCATGGAGGGGTTGAACAGCATCCTATGATTATGCCTCGGAGCGGATGGGGGAATCCTTTTCCATGCCTTTTATTTTGGTGCATTCATTCGTTATTGAAAAATGCGTTTATTGTGTTTCTTGTTTTCATATAGAAGTTCTTCTGCCTTTTGTCTGCTTTCGATCACTTGTGTAGGGAAGAGGCATAACAGAAGGCATATGGAAGATACAGGAGGTAAGAATTTGGAACTTTTGAAAGTGCACTTCATGGTAGGTGGTCAATAAGACTTTGTTCCACAAGATTTTGTTTTCAGTATGGATTTTCTTTCATGCAAAATATTTACACCACACAATGCAGAGAGATAATCTGTTCTGGATGGATAACCTTAAGCATCTTCCTGGTTGGCATTGAGACAGGAACCTAAACAGATAGACAAGGCGTGGTAGTGTAGAGCTGCAGGGAGAATTGACTCAGAGAGGATTGCCTTGGGATGCTTTCCTGTCATAGGCGTCCCTTTAGCAGCTTCAGCGGGGGTGAGGTTCTTTATGGGACTCTTCTGTCTGCAGCTCAGTTAGACAAAAGCTGATGGATACAGCTATAAAGGAATACAGCATCAGAAGAAAAGCAAGCAGGAGTAAAGAAGGATAAAAGATGAGTAAATATAAGAGAGATTGATGGAAGGAATATTGAGAGGAAGAAAGGATGAACGGATGCATGGATGAGTGGCTGGTTGAATAAGTGGATAGGTGGATGAGTGGGTGAAAGGATGACTGCATGGATAGAAGGATGGACAGGTGAAAGGATGGAAGAGTGAAGGGATGGATGGATGGATGCTGCATGCTGCCACTGCTGCAGTGCTGGGACACCTCTGTAGAGGTAGCTGTTCGCGATTTATAAATGTCGGTATTACTATTAAAATTATTATGGGTGGATGAATAAGTGACAGGATGGCAGAGTAAAGGAATGAATGGATAGATGGATGGGCAAGTGAAAGGAAGAAAAGGGAAAAGGATAAGTGGGTAAAAAGACTAGTGAAGGGCTAGCAGGATGGATGGACAAATGGATGCATGGATGGGTGGATGGATGGCAGAGTGGATTACTGTAGGATAGATTGATGGATGGCTGGGTGGGTGGATGGCTAGATGAAGGGCAGAGTGAATGACAGAATGATTGGGTGGATGCATGGATGAATACATGCATGGATGAATGACATAGTGGATGGATGGCAAAATGGATGGATGGGTGACAAGATGGATGGATGGCAGAGTGGATGGATGCAAACTGGATGATGGAGGTATGTATGGATGGATGGATGGTAGATGGATAGAGGGATGGGTGGATAGCAAAGTGGATGAATGGATGTTAGAGGGGATGGATGGATAGATGGGTGAGTTGATGGATGGGTGGCTAGATGAATGGATGGATGGCAGATTGGATGGATGAATTGATAGATTAATGAATGGCAGGGTGGAAAGATGGAAGGATAGATGGTAGAGTAGGTTGATGGATAGCAGTGGATAGATGAGTGGATGGCAGATGGATAGATGAATGGACAGACTGATGGATGGATGGCAGAGAGGATGGGAGGTACAATGGATGGATTGAATAAGGAATGACTGAATAATGGACAAACAAATTAATGGATGTTAGAATGCAAAGTCAAATAGTTGATAAAGGGTAAAGGCTGAACAGATAGATGCTTGGATGGAAAAGACAAGGAAGTTCTTCTAGGAAGGGTTAGGCTTGCTTGCTTTGCTTCCTTGGTGCCATCAGAGGTTTAGTTCAATGTGGGGGCATTTTAATTCTCTGGCCACTCCCTTGTTTCCTACATCCCTCCTTTTGAATTAGAAGTTACCCCGGGCGGAGCTGGCAGAGAGTAACTACGCGAAGGTCTACAGAGTTGGGGGAAAACTCTGTGGAACTCAGCTCCACCACCCGCCTCCACCCCCCTAATAAAATAATACTGCCAACCTAATTTAAAAGAAATAAAGTAACTTACCTGTATTGCAGTGTCCCCAGGCTGCCCTCCTCCTCCTTGCTGTACATATTGTACGAACGGCGGGCATGTGCAGATCGTGCAAGATGTACAGAGAAAAGGAGGAGGGCAGCCCGGGGACGCTGCAATAGAGGTAAGGGACTTTATTTCTTTTAAATTAGGTTGTATTATTTTTTGGGGTGGTGGAGGCGGGGAGCCAATTTAGCGGTGGGCAGGGGGCTGGCTAACTCCGCTCTCCTGCGGAGTCGGAGTTTTACCCTACTCCGCGTTCTCAGCGGAGCGCGGAGTAGGGAAATCTTCGCACACTCCACTGGCGGAGCGGAGTTCTCCACCCAGCATTAATTAGAACCTGGATGATATATGAAATATATTTGTTGTGAATTGTTTTAACTAATGTTCTTAAGTGCCAGGACCTTTCTCAGGATGCCACTGCACCTTGCACTACCCATTGCCCCTGCCAGCACTGCCAATGACAACACCAATGTAACTACTGAGCACTGCAGCCCTACAAATGTGACAGGTCACACTTTTCAAGTCCACAGAAAGCTATGAGAAATGCGTGGGCATCAGGAATTATTAATTTTTCAAATATATTGAAATATGTATGTTTTTATGCTGCCCAGGGCCTCGCGCCCAGGGGGCCCCCTGCCGGCCCCGCAGAGTAGGGAAAAGCGCACTCGCGCAGGCAGTAAGGCACTTAGAGGGGCCTCACATCTTCCCTTTCGCCCGGGGCCTCAGAAGGCCTCAGAAGGCCTAGGACCGGCTCTGAGCACCACCATGTGGCGGACTGCCATTAGAGCTGGTTTGAGAATTAGGAAACAACTGGTTCAAATTAAGCATCCCTTGCATATGTAATGGGGAATCACTGGATGTCTCCTGATGCTACTGAACGTGTGTGACAGAGTGGGGCGCTGCATACACATCAGTGTGACTGGGAACGCCAGGTGACTCACCAGGTCTAATTAATGCACCTCACCTGGCCCTAGTTTTACCATGAAGACCAGCAATGCTGTTTGGTTCAACGAAGGCGTGAAATTGATGTTAAATCTACAACTCTGCTTTTATATGTAAATGCCTCAGCCTTTCCCCGCCTTGGCACGGCAACCTAAATAACTGATGTGTAATTCCTCCGTGTCAGAAACAGATGGGAGAGGCTCTTTTTTTTAAATCTAAGACATTTAGTCGCTGTCCTAGTCCTAATCTGTCTGGCACAGGGTACAATATCTTGCGGATATTTAAATAAAACACAGCAATTGTTATTCCATGGTCAGGCTTCTGTGTGACAGGTATCTATTGGAATTCATCACAGGTGTAGTTTTGCTTTGCCGTCCTTTCACCTCAATTAAACCTCAATGTTCCCTTAATATTGTAGGACGTATCCCATCTTCTTTATCCACCATCATCTCTGCCGTTCCATTTGCATCATTTCCTAAATTGACTTTTCCATTCCATTTGAGCTCTTCCTTTTCAGAAATCTGATAACAGCCAACAATTGTTTAACTGGCCTCATTTGTTAAATCATATATTACTTCACTGGCTATTTTTCATATCAGCTGGATACTGCAAATCATCAACATTTCTCACTTCTGCTTTACAGTAAAAACAGTAGTGAACATGTCATGAGGGTTAACAACAATTTGATAATTATTAGGTGAAGAATGTATCCTGAACATGCTCAAGTTAGAGGAACATTTCCATGCATCTACATAGAGTAAAAATAATGTCCTTCCTTCTGCCATTTTTTGTAGCAAATATTACTCCTGAGACGTTTTTAAAGTTAACATGAATGCTTGTATTGCAAAACATGTCAATAAACTAGTTTACCTCAAGGACAAAATACACTGTATTTATACAGACACGCACGCACGAATGCCCAAATCTCTGAGATCGCTCGTTTATCTGGGATGAGTTGCCAGAGTCCAAAAAAGCACCAGTAATATTCAATAATTAAGTTAAATGGCGACACAGAACAGCGAGAACGTTTCTTAAGCTACTTCTACGTGTTGTAATCATGATGAAATACAATATTACATGTAGGAAAGCGTCCATCTTAGATAGAGACAACGCGGAAGTCTCAATAGAGATAGGCGACCAATTTAGGGTTAGTAATCGTGAAACTAAAAAATACAAATGACATATCAAAAAACAAAGGTCTACTTGTCCCCATGTATGTAGGAATCTGCGTAAAGCAGGCCCTGGAGGCAGTTTCTGCAGAACATGCGTCATATGTCTATGTATAAGCCAAACGAATTGAAATTCCTCTGGGTCAAGAAATAGTGAAGCCCTCAAAACAGCCATGCCTAGTCTATGTTACTACTTTTTAACATAGAATGCCTCAACTGCTGTGCCTCCTGTTGCCTACCTAAGTAAGACCTGAACCTGGCAAAAGAAAATGACGCTTCCATCGCAAAACAGTGGTGTTAAGGAGTAACTTGAATTGAACATAGAGAACTGGAATACAAATCACGTCAGGGATGTCCAAATTAGCTCCAGGAGGGCCAGATCCTATCCGTAATTTCAGGATAACTATAGATGATGTACATTAGTTATATTTATATTTATTGCATATTCCGTTATCTTATCCGAATATGAAAATCTGGTGTGGATCCGTCTCTCCACGTTAGCAAAAGATGCATGACTATTCACCAAGTTTACACCTCCTTACACCTTCTAACAGTGGTTATTCCTCCCTACAGTTGTCAAGAAGCCCATAAAAAAGAGCACCGTACAGGCAAATCCTTGTACATCATGACATACAATGGAGTCATACGTGTACAGCATCTGGGGAATCGCTGTAGCAAGATACTGCTGAGACCAGTGCTCTATTTAAATTCTTTACGGTAATAAGTTCAAGCCTTTCTTTGGTCTAGAACGTATTTCCAAGTATATAAACTATCTGGGAGAGCACAAGTGCTAGCAGCTAGCAATGAGCACTAGCAAGAATATCCACAAACTTACTACCTGGTAGCACACAAAGCTTGGATGTCTTTATTTCCTATGATTTATCAGTACAAAGTATGCCAGTCATCTGCCCGATAAATCACAAGGAAGCTTGAAATGCTTTATTAAGAAGGACCCTTAATTAATTGTTTTCTACATTACCACAAAAGCCACTGCCCTAAAAATGAGGGGATTTATATTACTCGTACTTTGGGGTAAAAAAAATCCACTGTTGTGGGGTCACTTCATCGTAAAGTAAACAGGACTACTTTTTGACTTGATGCCTTACACAAACCTTTGCAGCCAGTAGGTAGGCAATGCAGTTATGTAATACATGGGAGCCTTTAATTCCTGTATAAAATCTTGTCTCTAATTTCCTTAACATAATCGAGCTATGACGGACCTAGTCACCTGTAATTACGAAATGGCATAGCTACTCTACTGTAAAAGGTCAGACGGCACAATGAATTAACTCAAGAGTCAGTCTATATAGGGAAAACTTGAACTGGCTTTTTCGTCTTCTGAACTGCTTTTCTAAAAAATATGTATATATGTCAGCAGAAAATAGATGCATATGTCAACATGTTTTTTTTTCTAACACAATAAGTAAATCCTGCTGAATATAGAATGTATTTATGTTTGCATACAATCTGAGCCTCCACAATTTTTTTTAACCTGATGGATATTAATCTGATTCTATTATCTTTTCGTTAAAATTGGAATCTGCTATTTGTTATCTCTATCAACAGCATTTCCGCTGTACGGATTACGATGTTGGTTTCCAACAGGCTTTCCATTTTGGGCTTTCTGACATGGAAAGCATGTCAGAAAAAGATATTGGGGCCCCTAGCTGGGCCCCCTTCACCCTGCGGCTTCTGGTTGGGGGTTAATCCCTGCACCATTTGGCAGACACCCTGAGGAGTCTTCCACGCAGTGCAGGGATGTACATATTCTCCCATTTCTCTATGGGAGCTTGTGCTATGGCTAGTTTACAGCCGCAGCACAAGTTCCCATAGAGAAATGGGAGTAGGGGACCACACCATCTGCGGACGCATTGTAATGCTGCGGTCTGGACCACCGACCGGAGGTCGGCCGGTCCCGATTCCGCAATGATGTCTGACATTGCAATAAGGGCCTTAATGTCTGAAAATGGTGATGGGAGAACCTTTTGCGATCTTTCATGTGTATGCATGATCACAGCTCTAATAAAACTAATAGGATGGATGTGAGTTCTTAACTTTACTTGGAGTGGAAGGCTCTCTCTTTCTAACACTATTTTTAAGATGGTTCTGAGCTCCATCCTGGTGACAAAAATCCAGTTGACTCATTGCAGATTGATTTTCCTGGATCAAATTATTGAGAGCTTTTTAAAGGGTGATCTAAAATTCCACTAGGTCCTATATTCATGTGCCGGAGTAACTCCTTTGGGGGTTTAACCTAATGTCCTTAGAGTGTCAATGCCCAGCTGCCCTTGTAGTAAAAGAGAGTTTTTTACTATATTTAGAAATCCAATATTCTCCAAATTGCATTTTCATAGCCATTGAGTGATTGCATACTGTATCATACCAAAATTAAAATAAATGTATTTTTTATGTGTCACGTGGACTTCTGTGCCCGAGCTGAGTGACCTTACACCAACCCAAAAAACCTATTGCTAATCCTTTTATCTCAGGTTTCGTGTTTGACTTTAATTTAAATATCCATTGAGAAGAAAAACACCAATTATCGTAATGAGTATGCTCCATGTGTAATGAAATATACAATTAACTTATTGGTTATGCCTAAGCCAAACAGATTATAACAAAAATAAAAAGCAAACTAAATTCTGAGTATCTAAGGGACGTACAGTTACTTGATTTTAAACAGAATAAGTAAGATTTGTAATGTTGTATTCCAACTTGAATTCCGCATCCAACATTGGGGCATATGTACAAACCCCTATCACCACGGGAACGTCACTTTTTGTGACGTTCCTGTGGCGATAGGGGCTTTGCCTTATGTACAAGAAAGGGTTAAGCCACATAACGTGGCTTAACTCTGCCTTGTACATAAGGCACCCTTTCACACTATGGTTAGTGTGACAGGGGTGTGCAGTGGGTGTTGTGGTGGGTGTTCCACCACAACACCCATTGTATTTGACGCTGCCCTCTATGTTCAAGGATGGCGCACGCAGGAGGCAGCCCAAAATTAAGACCAGGAAAATCCTGGTCTTAAATTGGCGAAATGAGGAGAAATGAATTATTTCTCCTTGTTTTTGCTTTTTCCATATGTGCTGCCTTGTGCAGCACACATGCCTTGTGCAGCACACATGGAAAAAGCTGTGGTTTGTTCATGTTCAAACCTTTAAAAAATAAATTACATTTTGTAACTTTCATGTGTGCTGCATGAAGCAGCATACATGAAAGTTACAAAATGGCATTTTTTAATTGTTTATCTGCAGGAAGGGACACATTCCTACACATAAACAATACTCCCCTGCACACAGACACCCTTGCACTCTGGTGCAAGGGTGCCTGCATTGGTGCTAAGTTGTGAAACTTAGCACCATCGCAGGGGGAAATGCAAGCTGCACCACATTCTTGTAAATATGGTGCAGCCTTGCGTTTCCGAAGAGGCGGAGCGTGTCGTTAAGTCAAGGAGGATAATGACATGCTCCGCCACTTCATTGTACATATCCCCCATTGTGTCCTCATCTCAGGCACCGAACTCTGGACGTGCCAATGCAGATGTTTCCAGTCCTTCCTTGCTGTCTAAACTAAATGCAGCTTACAAACTGGAGGGTGCACTACACCGTTGGATGGAGGAGGGAAGGTGTAGAGCTCTTGCAAACAGAACACCTTCAGATGGGTGAGGGAGTGTGTAGACCTCTTGCAAATGGAACATGCATAGGCGTCAGACACAGGATTTATCCTGGTGATCTTACAAACAACAGATACAATTACATCGAAGGAGCAATGGTGGGAAAAATATTTCTAGTTTTTCATGCTCCAAAGCCATTCCACAGCTTAAAATTTTAATTAGCTCGCCAGCTACCTGAAAATAGCTCTCCTGAGTGCTGCCCAGGCTACTAAATTAGAAGCTTTTGATTGGTTGAATTATTAGATGTATACCAGAATTGAAAATAGAGTTTTCAAGAAGAAAATGGGTGTGTTTTTGTAACTCAATAGTTTCAAGTTTCAAGTTTAGTTTATTATGTTTCGGCTCTCAACAGAGGGCCACATAAAACACATACAATTATACAGAAATAGTTACGATGGAAAACATAGGTTACATAATTAAAGAACCACAGCTTTATCACTGGGTAAGCAGGCAACTAGCACTTCTCCAGGAAATATTTAATAAATATCTAAAAACCCCCTGAAAAAGTTAAAAATTCTAAAACAGAACATTTAATTTGGCGGACAGTAAAGTGCATGGAAAAAAGTTTTAACATTTAAAATTCCCAGTTGTAAACAAATTGGTTTTAACCACTTAGAACGCAGAGGGCGCAATACTGGACAAATAAACAAGACATGATTACGATCCTGTATGGCATTATTACAAAGATTACATATCGGGGATACACCATACCATTTCGCAATAAGGTAATTAAGGGGGAGCAGATCATGTCTTAAAAGGTACCACAATCTACGGACTCTATGGGGAATATTCCAAGTAAGGTATTGTTGGGCCAGTTTTGGTGTATATGAACTTAGCAATAACTGCTTTTCTTTAATCCCTTGTTTAGCAAGCATATCCATCTTAAAACTGAGTTCCCATGAGGCACTTTTTAATTTTGACTTTAGTTCGGCAGGAGTAAGCAAAAACAGTGAGCTCTCATCCAACTCCAATAAATTTACAGCTTTTCTAAAGTTCTTAACCAACATTGAGAATTCATTAAAGTGGCCCAAAAGTTCTTTTTTAATAGCATCCCGTAGGGTATCAGGGTTACTTCTTGCTAAACAGGCTATCCACCTTACGAGGGCAATTAGGCCCTGTACCCAACAACTACGAAGTCCGAATTCTAGTCTGCATGCGGAGACTGAGCAGGCTGTATTTAGGGAAGAAATTCTTCTTAACACCTTTCCTTCTATTTTATGCAGGAATTCCCAATAATTTAGGTCCACTAGTTCTAAACCATAAAGTAACGTGGCAGGGATCTTTGCTCTGAATACCTCTAGAAATAGTGTGAAGTGTCTCTTCCCTGTAGCATTATACAAAGACCTTAACCCCATACCATGAGCCAAAGCTTTATGAGCAATGTGCTCAATGTGGGGTTTCTCACTTAAATTTGAAGAGATGATCTTACCCAAAAAGGTATAGGTTTTAACCACTTCAAGTTTGTGTCTTCCTATGGCCCAACCATAATTTTCAGATCTACATTTTTTCTTTCCAAAAATACACATTATTTTACTTTTCGAGACGTTAATCTTCATATAATGTGTTTCTGCAAATTGATTTAATGCATGCAGACGGTTGGACAAGCCCTTTGGTGTTAAATCTAGGACAAGGATATCGTCCGCATACATTAAGACAGATATCTCTAAATCTCCTATTTTTGGGGCTTGCCCCTCACAAGCTGTGATAACCTTTGGAAGATCTGCCGTATACAAAGAAAATAATGTTGGGGCCAATATACACCCTTGTTTCAAACCATTTGGGGAAAAAATGGGTTGTGAGAGACCTCTCTCCCCACCGTATAACACCTTGCACCAAGTGCTCGAATGAAGAGCTTTCACAAGTTCAAGGAGCTGTGTTGGCATGCCTAAAGCTGCAAGCTTTCTCCACAGCGTTGGACGATCCACTTTGTCGAACGCTGTGGAGAAGTCAATAAATGCCACGTATATTCCACTTCCTCGAACACGTACATATTTATCAGTAAGCACCTGCAAGGCTGTTAAATTATCTAGTGTTCCATGATTTTTACGAAATCCAGTTTGTTCCAGAGGTAAAATACAATTGAGTTCTATCCAGTCATTAATTAAAGTTAAAAGATATTTGGCGAACACTTTTCCTATTGCATCCAATAAGGCTATTAGACGGTAGTTTGCTGGATTCTCCCGTTCACCCTTTTTAAATAGGGGAATTAATATACTTCCTCTCCATGAGTCAGGGACGGATCTAGAGAGGAGACATGCGTGAAATATTGGGAGAAGAATTTTACTCCCGGAGGTGACGTCTTGTTTCAATAGGGACATAGGTAGTTCATCAGGACCCATAGCTCCCGAAGAGCGCATGCTCTTTAACACAGAAGCTATGGTTTTCTCAGTTGGGAGCTCTATGCTATTTTTACTATTCAGAACTGGATCCCCAGTGTCACCTGCAACATCATTGGAAGCATATAAACCAGTTATGAATTTTATCCAGATATCTTCAGCAATAGCAATGGGAATGGTGGTAGTTCTTACACCACATCCCTTCCCTATTATTGACCAAAATTCTCTGGAATTATTAAAGGCTAATGCTTCTCTTAACCTAATCCAGAGAGAATCTTCCTTTTCTCTTTTTAATTTTATTTTCAGTCTAGTCCTGCTTCTCTGAAGTAGGGCTAATTGCTGTGCAGTTTCCTTAGTTCTACTCAGGTACTGTAGCCTCACAAGTTTATTTATCTCCCTATTTAAGGGTAGAAGTATACTCGGAATGGAATACGACTTTTTGGTATTTTTTGTTTTCTTGGCTAATGTGGTAAGCTTATTCTTAAACTTTTCAAAGTTTAGAAATTCCCTACCCTGCCAATCTTTTAATTCCAGAATGGTTTGAAGTAGTATATTTTTGACATCCTTCATGCAAGTGGGGTCCCAAAAGCACCTACCAGATTTGGTATGAATAGAGACTCCTTTATTAGTTATAGACCAGGAGTCTGTGTCTGGAGGTTGCAAGGAAACAGTTAAGTTAATCATATTATGGTCACTTAAGGAGGATTGAGAAATCATTATATCTTGAATGAAGGAAAACGTATCATAATCCGTAATCACATAATCCAAGATAGATTCACCTCTAAATGACCTATGAGTGAACTTGGCAGGAATGTCAGAAGGCATCCTACCATTTACAATTAGACCCTCAGAGTAGCTGAGTTCTTCAAGTAATATTTTTCCTCTTTTGTTAGTTTTTATGTTACTGGGAAAAATTGCTTGAGGGATGTTATACGCTTCTTCCTTGTAGGTATTTCTAAACATATCTAGACTTACATTGGAAACTTTGCTATTTAGGTCACCCATAAGCAAAATATAAGGAGGCTGATCCTGCTCTAGTAGTTGCTTTACATAAGAAAACATTCGCTTCAAAACTACATTAAAAGTGTCTTCAGGGGGAATATATGCATTTAAAAGAACTAGAGAAGAACGATTTCCTACTATTCCTAAATACTTAATAGTTATGGACTGGAAAAGATTACTGCTATCCTTATAGTGAGAAAACTGCCATTGTAATGTATTTAATAAAAAGCATGCAATTCCACCTTTTGCATGGCCTTTCTTCACAGACGTGGCGGCAGCCTCAAGCACAATATAGTCTTTTCCTCCATATATACTGTTTTTGCACCATGTTTCCTGAATACATAATACATCAACATGCAAAGATAATAAAAATTCTAATTTCTCTGAACAGTTATGTAAGCCAGCGGCATTCCAGGATACTATTTTTAATTGACTGTTAAAGATGTTGAAACAGTCTTGGGTTGTTCGATGTACTATTAGACAAAACTCCTGGTAGCCAATTCCATAACTAGTTGTCTTCTGTAGGGGGCTTATCCAAATTCACAGAAAGAGGAAGTACCTCAGAGACCATGCGTTTACCTCTGGACACCCACATTTTTAAATCTTTACTGTGAGAATAATGATCATCCTTCTCACAACCCATTTTGAAGACTTCTTCCCTGGGAGCGAAACGCTTTCCGTGGTTAATAAAAGGTAACACATCGATCCCTTTACATTGAAAGGCTTCTGCTTGTTGGAGAACTAAATTAGCAATAATTTTCGAACAAAATTTTACTCGTGCTCGTTGTTCACAACCAACCCTTATTATAGAGACCAGGTCAATATCACTAGACAGGATTAGTTTTAAACTTTCAATGTCTTTAAAGGAGTTAATCAACCAGGATCTATTTAAGTTTAGGTCAGAGTCAAATAAGGGAAGGAAATCCAGAGTCAAAGTATCGATACAGAGGTTAGAAATTTTTGAGGGGACACAAGAGATATTCGTCGGTTCCTCAGCAATGGGATGATAATCGGGAGCAAATGGGTTAAGTACCCTTTTTCCAGTATTAGGAATACTTCTAGTAGCCTCTTTTGCTGATACCATGGGGATTGTATCGACTACTTTAGAGTTTAATACACCCTCGTCCAGGATACTGACTACAGGTGGATCTTCTACAACAGAGTTAATTGCAGAAGGAACAGCCACATTAGGGGAAGTATCCAATAAAGAACCATCTTCAATATCTATTACGTCCTGAACCTTTGTATCAATATGCTTTTGAAAAATAATTTGCCTCTGTTTTTTCTTATTATACTTTCGAGTAGGTTTCCTATTTTTTCCCTTATACTTTCTACTTTTTACTTTTACCATCCCTTTAGACAGTACCGATCCATCACAGTCTTTTGCATCCTGATTAAAAATAGGAAAAAGATCAATCACGACAGAATGGTTAACCTCAGCCGCGCATTTTTCCTTCAGCGATGGGTCAGAGTCTTTTCTCCTTTGTGAGGGAGAAAAGTGGGTAGCCACAGAGGGCTCGTGAATATCAACCTTTACCAACTTCTCCGATTGTATATTTTTTCTCAATATCGGATTACTGGCCAAGTCCTTCTGGTCAGCTGTTTCAATAGGATCAGTAACTCCAATCTCAATATTTTTAGCAAGCAGTACTTTCAGTATTTCTGTAACCGAGTGCAAAATGCAGTCTGAGCTCCCAACAAATTTACCTAATAAAAGAAGTATGGAGGCAAGTAAATGTTCAAGTGCTATCAAAGATTCAGAGATAGGTTTTTCACTTTTTGGTTGTTCTGATGCAATAAGAGAACAAATCCCAGATAAATTAATCTGCGGAGAATTCAAATGGCTCTGCAACGAAAAAATGTCTTGTGAATTCAATGATGGAGTGCTACTGTAAAGCAATAAACCCGATGGCGTTGCTCCATTTGGAGTTTTACTGGGTATTGGTTGTTCCGGTAATTTCTCATCCAAATAGCGACCACAAAGTTCAAGATCGATACTGGATGGTATGGAAAGATCATTAATATTCAATTCCTCGTTTTCTTTGTGTTTATGAGTCATTGACTGAGGATCTTTAGAAAAGGCTGGGACAAGATCAGAATTTGAGCTTTTAGATATCCCTACTAAGGGCGTAGAATTAATATTTGGAAGAGAAGTAGATATATTTCTATCTGTATTCAGCTCGGTTTTGGCAATCTTCACTGCTTCGAACTTTTTATCAGCCATAGTTGACGATAGAACGTTAGAAATACTTGAGGCTTCCGTAGATTTATTCACTGATTTTTCCCAGATTTTCAACAATTGCACCTGACCTTTCAATAAAACGCTCTTTTCAGAATTGTTCCTTAAAGTATTGGATTTAGTTTTTATACTAGACCTTCCACCTAATACTCTGCCAGAGCGTAATGTTCTTGATGTCATAGTTTCGAGGCAAGATGTAAGTAGCACAACTGAACAACAAGTACTATTTTTGTAATCAAATTCTAAATAACAGAGCCCAGCCCAGCCTACCTCAGCCACGGAGGGCCACAGAGGGCCCGCCCTTTGCCCGGGCTTCGCCCCGGGCGCTCCCGCGACGCGGGGGTGATGTCCTTTTCAAGCGCCGCCTGGCGCGTTCACTGGCCGGAAATTCCCGCCGCTAGGGCAGCCGGGAAATGAAGTTCCGTCACTGCAAAGCCCCCCTCCGCTCTGCGGCCGCTATATGGCTGACAAACTGCGGCGGTGGGAGGGGAACAAGAACCGGCAAGTGACGATATGCAGCAAGGCAGCGTGAAGAATCCTGTCCTGAAGCGGTAAGCACAAGGCAGCTCCACCCGCTCTGCCGGGGTGATGTCCTTTTCAAGCGCCGCCTGGGGCGTTCACTGGCTGGAAATTCCCGCCGCTAGGGCAGCCGGGAAATGAAGTTCCGTCACTGCAAAGCCCCCCTCCGCTCTGCGGCCGCTATATGGCTGACAAACTGCGGCGGCGGGAGGGGAACAAGAACCGGCAAGTGACGATATGCAGCAAGGCAGCGTGAAGAATCCTGTCCTGAAGCGGTAAGCACAAGGCAGCTCCACCCGCTCTGCCGGGGTGATGTCCTTTTCAAGCGCCGCCTGGCGCGTTCACTGGCCGGAAATTCCCGCCGCTAGGGCAGCCGGGAAATGAAGTTCCGTCACTGCAAAGCCCCCCTCCGCTCTGCGGCCGCTATATGGCTGACAAACTGCGGCGGCGGGAGGGGAACAAGAACCGGCAAGTGACGATATGCAGCAAGGCAGCGTGAAGAATCCTGTCCTGAAGCGGTAAGCACAAGGCAGCTCCACCCGCTCTGCCGGGGTGATGTCCTTTTCAAGCGCCGCCTGGGGCGTTCACTGGCTGGAAATTCCCGCCGCTAGGGCAGCCGGGAAATGAAGTTCCGTCACTGCAAAGCCCCCCTCCGCTCTGCGGCCGCTATATGGCTGACAAACTGCGGCGGCGGGAGGGGAACAAGAACCGGCAAGTGACGATATGCAGCAAGGCAGCGTGAAGAATCCTGTCCTGAAGCGGTAAGCACAAGGCAGCTCCACCCGCTCTGCCGGGGTGATGTCCTTTTCAAGCGCCGCCTGGCGCGTTCACTGGCCGGAAATTCCCGCCGCTAGGGCAGCCGGGAAATGAAGTTCCGTCACTGCAAAGCCCCCCTCCGCTCTGCGGCCGCTATATGGCTGACAAACTGCGGCGGCGGGAGGGGAACAAGAACCGGCAAGTGACGATATGCAGCAAGGCAGCGTGAAGAATCCTGTCCTGAAGCGGTAAGCACTGTAACTCAATAGGTAATGTCAGGAGAAAAATGGTTGAAGTACCAAAAATATTTAAAGCTTATATTTGAGTGACCAATCATGCAACGTTGAGAGAACATTACTAATATTATTACCTTGGTGCCGGATGCACTGAAGCTATGACTGTTATATTGATCTAATGTAATCTTGTTTGATGTGGTCATTAGTACACCACTAATAATATTATTAGCACATGATGATTTTCAATCAGCATAAGTAGATCTTGTTAAAGAAAAGGTTGGAGACCTCTATAGACTTTATGTTGAATTAAGATCATTCATTTTGGTTGAAAAATTGTATGCCACTGATGAAAGCAAGACAATTTTGGAGAGAAGTGAGCAATGGATCGATGAGTCCCCGCTTAGCATTAGACAGGTTAAAAGGAACCAGTAAGGTCGGTATGAAAAAGAAGGCACAGGAGACATAAGGAAGATAGAGATGATGCAGTGATTTGAGAGACAATTGATGTGGTTTCTTTTTAGTAAATCAGAACTAAATTATTGGCTAAATGTGCCCACTCTAACCCTTGTGTGTAGCAAGAAGAACGCAGTATTTACCTGAACGTGGAGAATCAGACGGGGTTGAAATAAATCAAAAGAGTTTAAGAAGGAGCCACACCATAAGAATTAGAGCAATAAACAGAAAAAGA
This sequence comes from Lissotriton vulgaris, assembly GCF_964263255.1. Classification (NCBI taxonomy): domain Eukaryota; kingdom Metazoa; phylum Chordata; class Amphibia; order Caudata; family Salamandridae; genus Lissotriton; species Lissotriton vulgaris. The sequence goes on from NC_141689.1 coordinate 662,060,841, forward strand.
AGAGTAATGAATAGCCATATTAAGTGTCGACGATTTGGAGAAAGGCATAAGAAGAAGATGAAAAGGATAAGCTGGAATTATTCTAAGTACTCATGAAGCAGTAAAGCATCAACAGGTTGTCAATTGCAAGTACAATCAAATTGAGGCTTATTAGGAAACATAACATAGAAAATGTAATATGTTTTGCAAATGGAAAGATGAGAAATAGATGGTTGGAAAAACGTATGTCGAGGGGATTTAGCTAATAAAGAGAGGAAATTGTCAAGAAAAAGAAAGTGATGAAGGAAGACCTACAAGCCAGTGTGCGATCAACCAGTAGTGAACCCCTGGAGCAGAGTTCTTGTTTTTGTGAGAAGATCAAAGGTCTCTAATGGAGGGCTGTACCCACAGACCTACAGTCCTGCCGGGCATGATTCTGTGATGGTCGTATATGTCATAGTGTTCTTTTCCTTCCCTCATTCTCAACCCCTTTGAGGAGGTGGGTGCAGTGAGGTGCTAAAGTGTGAGTGAAAGTCCTAGGCAAGCCATTCCATTTGAGGGGAGCCCTCACCGAGTGAGTCACTGCTTTCAGCATTCCAGTGCCAGGCTCTGTTGCCGTACTACTGCTCCTTTTCTAATTGGAGCATAGGCTATGGTCAGTAATCCGTTCCTCCTATCACCGGTAGTTTAACACACCTCTTTTATAATGTGCGCTTATGTGTCAGTGAATATTATTGGCTGGCACAACAGTACGTCCAGTTTGCAGAACACTGCTCCACAGTCTTGCCTCTAGGGTTTTACAGTTCTCATTGCAGACACATTTTTATTAAACATAAATCAAGAGATAGATTTTTTGCGGTATGCTGGACTTGCAAGTCCCGCTAACACATATCTCTGTGATACATGTATCCGGAGATTCTCTCAAACTGTTGGCTAATCGTGGGTGGCTTCTGCCTCTTGTTTTTCTTCAAACTATCTTTAAATTGCTTTAAAAAAAAGCCTGATCTTATTTCCGGGGCTATATTTTTTTGATCTGATTCAATAAGGAGCTGTGGCATTTAACTTCCAGATAACGACTATTTGTTGCTGCAGATTCTTTTTATCATAAGGTGTCCAGGTCTCCTTTATTACTGAAATAGATAAATGGCCATAAACACATACACAGACAGCGAGCAGTGACATTTTCTGCCTAAATGAAAGCACTGAAGTATTGCTTTCGAGTTGGCAGGAAGTGTCTGCCCTATTGCCCCAGATGTCTCCACATGTGGCCCGATAGCTTTTCAATATTTTCACTTCACTGATCATCTACCCTCCCTCTGCCCATATATGGGTCCCACCAGCCCTGCACTCTCATTGTACTCTTTAGTGCTGGGTGGAGCACCAGGGTACTGGCACAGCACTGTCTCTCCAGAACATCCTTCCATCGATCTCATGTTGGCATCACCTGATGTCTCAATGCCAGCAGCTCTGCTGCTGCTGTGTGGGATTTGCAAAGTGCTGCAAAATTGGTGCTTGTACGATTGTTGGAGGAGGCAGAGAGCTAGTGCTGGCTCACGAATGGTGCAGACTCTAGGGCCTAGGTGACACACCTCTGCAAGACCCTGAGTGAGAGCATGTGCACAACAGAGCAGCACGATCGCACAAGAAGCAACAGCAGACAGAACCCTACCCATGTGGGCTAATTCTGTGAGCTCTTCATTCTGCACCGCTCAGCCACAGTGACACTGCAGAGAGGTGCTGCAACAGACTGCGGCTGAAGAGGCCAGGTCCCCACTAGGACTGTCAATGGCGGCCGGCACGGATCGGGGGTGGTGAGGCGGGGAGGAGGGGTAGGAGCGTAAATAAAAAATGTAATTAAACTAACCTCCTTGCTGCATCCTCCTTGCCGTGTCCTCCTCATCCCGTCTCTCCACTCCTCCCTCTGGCCGGAACAGGAAGCACCCAGGCTCCCCTGAGCCAATCACGATGCTGCAATGCAGCATTGTGACTAGGCTGTGCACAGTGGTTCGGTGCTCAGACTGGGAATGGGGGCTGTAATGCAGCCTGGGTGGAGAACATGCTGAGTGTGCATGAATGTTTGGCTGGCCCGAGTTCGCCCTCCAAACATTCATGCAGACTTAGGGAGTAAAAACAACTCCTCCCCTCTGTCAGCAGAGCAGTCCTGCCCCTCCTCACGAAGCTGCAGCGCCCACAAGAAAAAATAAAATGATAATATTTGTCCTTACCCTGCTGAAAAGCAGTGGGGTGACGCTCCTTCTCCTTAGCGAAGGAGGCCCCACTGAGGACTGCTCTCCCTCAGACATAGATCCCGGCCTTCCTGATGTCAGTGGGACAATCCAGAATTTTGTGAATGATAAAAATGTTTGTATTTTCACATGCTTGTGCTTTACATTTGATCCGGTTTTATGTAACTGCATTAGAATGTGGGGGGCACTGGCAGTCTACCTCTCATTCTCTCTCTCAGGGATTCCAATGCGTTGCCATGTCATGTGCGCTCACTGATTGCTTGACAGACAGAGGTGAGACCTCAGCAGAGAAGAGCTGCCTCAGACTGAAACAACTACTAGGAAAAAGGCTGCCACGGAGAGGTTATAGTCTGGAGTATCGTGGAAGGAATATTGAGGGCCACAACATAAAATACTGAGGAGGTACGTGCACAGAGGGAGGCACAGATCTACACATCTATGTATCTTGAAGGTACAGACCATCGAGTTGCGTAGATGAGGAACTAGACATATGGGGCCTCATTTATGAGGTTTTGTCGTAGGGCAGCGCAGCAGTCTGCTGCGCTTCCCTACGGCAAAAGAAAAGGGCAAGCATGCGTCTTATCTATAAGATACGGCGCATTCCTGGCCATTTCCCCTGCGCCGACTCACAATGGGCTGCTGTGCGCCAACACAGGCACCTTTGCACCAAGGTGCAGAGGTGCCTGCATTGCAGGGATGATGATTTTTGAGCAGGAAGGGAAACCTTTCTGTACAAAAATAATCACAAGGGATTTTTTCCTCTTTCTATGTGTGCTGTTGAATGCAGGACAAATAGAAAAAGGGAACAAAACATGAGGAAAAACGAAAAAGGTAAAACGAAGAGAAATAAAGATATTTCTCCTCTTTGTGCCTCCCTTAAGCCTCCCCTGGGGAGGCATAAGCTTTTGGCACTGCCTCAGATTTATGATTTCTTGTAAATCTGGAGCAGTGTCAAAATGCCATGGATGTTGCAGGGAACACCCCCAGCAACACCCATTTCACTCCCCCTTAACGCAGAACACAGCGTTAAAGGGACTGATATTTATCAGGTAGCATTAAGCCCAAAAAAGTGGCTTAGTGCTGCCTGATAAATATCACGCGGGCTTCTGCGACACGGAACGTCACAAAAAGTGACGTTCCAGAGGCGCAAGGAGTCTCATAAATGAGGCCCATGGAATATATACACACTTACCTGCCCATATTTTGGTTCTCGATATTCTGGTCATGATGTTGTGACCACTCCATATCTCTTCTGCGACACTCTGGAACACATCCCAAGATGCCAGGTTCATATCGGAGTGAGTTAGTGCATCTACTCGTGATCACTGGGCAACCTTCTGAGGACCGTGTTTATCCCCTTACCCTGAATTATCATTTCATCCTCCCTAGAAAGCGTAAACAAATAAATGTGCCTTTGACGGTGTCCATTCTTCTTTGCAATGTCGAAAGCTGCCACACTGCACTCGAGCACGAGCAGCCCTCGCCTCGCATTGCCACTGCCTCATCAGGACCATAGCAGGGGTAGGACCTGAAAGACGGATTCCCAGGCCATGCCCTGGAGGGGGCTGGCTCAACGTGCTGCTCGCCATCTATTTCTTTTTATTGGGGTTGAGCCCGCAGACTTTCTGTCTTTGTAGTTATTTATTCTGTTATTCAATATTAAATTGGTTATTAATTGCACTCTTTATTTACAGCGATTAGAAACGGCAGAAGTGCAGTTTGAAGTACAGTAGGTGCAGTAAAAGCACTTTAAAAACAAGTTTGGCCTTTTTTATTTTTATTTCCAGCTTGTATATTTAAATATAGAGATTTACAGAGTTTGAGAATTCGAAGATTGTTAACTGCGGAGCCAGGAAGTGGTGTGGTGGTTCCCACATTGCAACAATAAAACTCTCATATCTTACTTTCCAGGTTAATGAAGGAATTTTGCTTCCGTCGAAAAATTAAACAACAGTCTTTCCTTTAGATCTTGTGACTTGGGTTGTCTCAGCAAGGCCACTCAACTATTGTCTTTTTTCAGTTCTTCTATTTGAAATCTGTTTCATTGAAGGCAGAAATTGTGCGTGCTGATTAAGAGGGGGCGAAGAGCATCGCTCTGTGTCTTAGCTCTATCAGCTCACTAAAGGGCTATCAGAGATCAGTGGGAAATGTGCTTGTTTTTTCGCTAGTGTGTTGGCCAATATTCAGAGCAGCCTCATGCAATGGAAGTTGCCTGGCCCTGCACTGGCTTGTCTCCTCATATGAATCTGAGATGAAGGCCAGTGCGCCGACAGCCACCATGGAGCTAGGCAGCAATGTCAGAAAGCAGGCATATCCCTATCTTAGGTTTAAATCATTTTTATTGCAGCAGCACAAGAAAACATAATTTACATTGCACAAGAGATTTATTTATTTATTTATTTATTTTTGACATTTATAGAGCGCAGCAAATACCCGTAGGCGTCTCAGCGCCAAAAATCATCTGTCTCCTATATGTGGTTTGCGCCTCACTGATTAAAAAGCCAAGTCTTTAAGAGTGGAGTGTCGGGCTCGTCCTGGTGTACTGAGGAAGGGTATTCCAGAGTTTGGGTGCGGCCACTGAAAAGCGGCGGTCACCCCAAGACACTGTTTTTGATCGAGGAATTATTAATTGGTGTAAGGTGGAAGAGCGTAACTGTCTGCAGGGTATGTAGGGTGTTAATTGGGTTTTAAGAGCATGCGGTCCTTGGTTGTTAAGTGTTTTGTAGACTATACACAAGGACTTGAACTTTATTCTATTGTGGATCGGTAGCCAATGGTACTGCCTGATCGTATCTGAAATGGGACTGAACTTGGCAGTTCCTGAAATCAGTCGTGCCGCCGAATTCTGAATGGACTGTAACTTTTGTGTGACCCTGGCCTGGGCATTAAGAAATAGCCCGTTACAATAGTCGAGGGATGACAAGACTAATGCACTGACCAGTGTTTTAATTGCTGACTCAGGTAGAAAGGGGCGGATCTTCCTGATCATTTTCAATTTATAATGGGCGGTAGTGGCAACTTTGTTTGCATGGTCCAGAAAGGTGAGCCCATCATCGAAGATGACTCCCAGATTCCTAACTTTAGCTGTTTGAATGGGGGGTGAGCCAAAAGCTGCTGGCCACCAGCATGATGACCATGCTGGGAGGAGTGGTCCAAAGATAACTACCTCAGTTTTTTCTGAGTTAAGTTTGAGGCAATTTGTGGTCATCCACTCTCCTATTTCCAGTAGTCCATCTTTGAAGTTTTGTGCCACTTGTCCTCCGTCACCCTTGATGGCCAGGACCAGTTGTGTATCGTCTGCGTAAGACATTAGGCTCATCCCATATGCCCTGATGACATAGGCAAGGTCCGACACATATATGTTAAATAGTGTCGGACTAAGGGATGAGCCTTGGGGGACCCCGCATGGCAGCGAGAGTTGCGCAGACTGAAAAGGTCCAAGGGAGACTGCTTGAGATCTCTCTGCTAGAAAGGAGGCGAGCAAGTCTCTGGCCTGATGGCGGATGCCCAACTTTCCGACACGGTCGACCAAAATATTATGGTCGACCGTGTCGAAGGCTGCAGATAGATCCAGTAGTACTAGAATAGCGGTACCTCCTTGGTCCCGGATGGCTCTGACATCGTCTGCTGCCTTAGTAAGGGCAGTCTCGGTCCCATGGTACCTCCGAAAGCCGAATTGGGAGTCATCGAGCAGTCGGTGTCTTTCTAAAAAGTCAGATAGTTGGGAATTCATAGCCTTTTCGACCACTTTGGCTAAGAATGGAAGGCTTGCAATAGGCCTGTAATTTTTAAGTTCTTTTTTATCTAAGCAGGGTTTTTTTAGTAAAGGTTTCAATAAGGTGTTTTTTAGAGATTTTGGGTAAATGGCTGAAGACAGGATGGTGTTACAGACTTGTGTCAGCACAGGTATGATGGTCTCCATTACTGGTGGTAAAACTGATGGAGGACAAGGGTCCAAGGCAGAGCCGCTTTTGATAGAGGAAACAATAGTCCTTATGTGCTCATCTGTGAGTGGGATGAAGCTTGAAAAATCATTGGCTGAATGTGCACAAGGGGGATCCCTGTTGGTGGTTGTGGATTTAGAGGCAAAGGCCTGATAGATTTCGTCCACCTTGGTGAAGAAAAAGTCTGCCAGAGCGTCACAAAGAGCTTGAGACGGGGAGGGGGTGAGGTCGGGAACATTGCCTGCCAATATTTTCGTAACTTCAAACAGTTGCTTACTAGAGTTTTTTGCTTGATCAATTTTATTTGTGTAAAATCTTTTTTTTGCTTTTATGATCATGGATTTATAAAGGGCCAATGAGTCTTTATAGACTTTCTTGCTGTCCATGTCGTAGGTTAATCTCCAACGCCTTTCCAGATTCCTGCTAGTCTGTTTTTGCAATCTCAGCTCGTCAAAATACCATGGAGCGGTTGGTTTGGATCTATTCCTAGACAATGATTTGGTGGGGACTGAGCGCTCCGTTGCGTGGGTGAGCCAGGTCTGGAATTGTAAAGTAGCCGTGTTAGGGTCAGTGGACACCGTGGGGCAGGTCTTAACCAGTTGCGTTTTTAACTCTGTGTGATTTATATGCTTCCAGTCTTTGAAAGCGTTTTGGTTCCTTATCCGAGGTGTTTTGGGTTGGTAAGTCTCGGTGGGGATGTTGATTTTGCCAAAAATGGCGTAGTGGTCAGTCCACGGCATAGGTAGGGTGTCCAGTATTTGAAGGCCCTCAACGTTTGAAAATATAGCGTCAAGCGTGTGGCCAGCTAAATGTGTGGGACAAGCGACCAGTTGTTTTAACCCTAATATTTCCATGTCTGTTACTAGGGAGGATGTATCAGTTTGATCGACTTGATCGAGGTGAAAGTTCAGATCACCTAGAACTGTAAATGTTGTTTCTGTAGCTAAGGTTTCCAGCATAGTATTGATATTTGCAAGGAAGCCAGTTTTCGTCCCGGGGGGGCGATAGATCAATATTCCCTTGAAGTTGAAGACGGAGCAGAGCTTTATTCCGAATTCCATCGCTTCACAGGATGTGGAAGTGATAGGGGTTACTCTAACCATAAAGCAATCTTTGGCTATGATGGCTAGGCCCCCTCCTTTTTTATTATTCCTGGCTCTATCGTGTCGGTAGACCTTGTAACCCCTGGGTACTGCCGTGACCATATCTGGTTCTGACGACTCATCTGCCCAGGTTTCAGTGACAAAAAGAATATCTAGTTTATTATCGGTGATTAGGTCAGCTACTTCCTGGCTATGCTTGCATATTGAGCGGGCATTAATGAGTGCAAATAGAAAGGAGTCTACATCTGCAATGGTTAGAAGCGTGTGCAGGGTACTGAAGCTTCTTAGACAACAGTCTACATGAGTCCAGCCAGTAGAGTGACATAGACATATATATATAACGTGTTGCAAGACTATATGAACCCCCCCTGTTAACTCCCCCCTCCAACCCCCAAACTCCCCTGACCCCCCCGCCTCCCACCCTCCGTCCAGTGCGTAGGTCCATCTCACCCCTTTCCTCCCAGCCACTACCCAGGGGCAATGTCTCATCCGAGTCCCGTTCCTGCATCTGTCCCCTCAGGTGCAGTAAGCCGTAATAGGCGAAGATATTTCAGGCATGTGATTCCCCTAAATTCCGTGACCAGCAGGGAATGGAACGGGTGCCAAAGTTCATCAAACTGATCTATATCACCAGCTAAGGTAAGGGACAACTTCTCCATCCCCGTACGTGCCACAACCTGTGTAGCCATCCTGTAAGGGAGGGAACTGTGAGGGTGTGCCAGTGCGTGAGGATGTTCTGTACCGCAGAGCCCAGGGCGATGGCAATCTGTCTCCCCCTGCGGGAACACAATGGGTATGTCAATCGGTTTGGAAGCCCCAGGAGAATGTATGCGGTAAATCGTGGCAGCTCGGTCCCAAAGTGCGTGTCAATGTCATCTATCACCTGCTTCCAGTAGGAGTGCAGACGTGGACAATCCCATAAGATGTGTGATAGTGTGCCTACCTGCCCGCAATCTCTCCAACAGGTGTTATCTTTACTGCGGTCCATCTCATGTATACGTTCTGGGGTATTATACCAGTAGGTCGTCACCTTGGTGAGTGTCTCTTCGAGCCCTGTGTGGTATGCAGAGTGACGAGCCCTGTGTGATATCTGCTCCCATTCTTTATGACTCAACGTCCTACCCAATTCCCGCTCCCAGCGTTCTCTTTCCAGGTTGTGAAGGTGTGTGGGGGGTGGTTGTAAGAATTTGTAGAGATCAGAGATCAGTTTCACGTCTGATGTGCGGGTTAAGAGCCACCGTTCGTAGGGCAGCAGTGTCCTATCAGCCGCGTCCCTTACTTGTGGGTGCAGTGCCCAGTGGCGAACTTGAATATAGTGCAATCTTTCGGTCTCCGGCAGTGTGTATTCTTGCCTAAAGAGTGTGAAGGAAATGACACCATCTGGGCCATACATGTGGCATAGTGCTCGACACCCCGCAGGGCACCAGTGTGTGAAGGCCCCCTTCTCCATCCCCGGGGTGAAATCAGAGTTATCAACTAGTGGAGTTAGCGGGGAGGGAAAGGTGGTAAGCTCATGCAAGGTGTTAGTGGCGTCCCACGCTTGCAGGGGAACTTTCGTGATAAAGGAGGCATACAAATTAGCTGGTCGGTGGGCTTCGCGCAGAAAAGGTTTGTACTGTAAGGGGCTTCCCGCTACCGCCTGGTCCTGGAAGAGCCAGTGCTTATCCGATTCCCACCTACTCCACTCCACCAGGTAGCGCAACTGAGCTGCCTGAAAGTATTTCTTCAGATCCGGTATCCCCAGCCCTCCGGCCTCCGGGGCTAAAGTAGACAACGCTCTCTTCATTCTAGGTTTCCGCCCTTGCCAAACAAACCGCGAAAGGTCTGCTTGTGTTTGCTGAAGCCACCCCGTAGGGGGCTGCAATGGCAGAGCTCTAAAGAGATTGAGAATTTGGGGCAGAACAGTCATCTTGACCGCAGCTATTCTACCCAACCAAGATAGGGTACCGCGCCACCAACGACCCAACTCTTCTCGTATTTTCCCGCTTAGCAAGGCATAGTTGGCCTTTACCATGGCCGGCAAAGTGGGAGCCAGCTGGATCCCCAGGTATGGTACCACGTCCGACGACCACTGCAAGGGGAAGAGGTCTTGTAAGTAGGCCCTGGTGGTAGGAGAGAGCGACAGATCTAAAGCTATAGATTTGTCCATGTTCATCTTAAAGCCTGCAACTCTCGTGAAGGTGTCCAGCTCCACGATGCAGGCCGGTAGGGCAGTTCGCGGGTTCTCCAATGACAGTATAACATCGTCTGCGTAGAGACTGATGGAGTGGGTAAAGCCACCAAACCTCACCCCTGTCGCCGCCTTCGTCTGACAGATCCTCTGAGCGAGGGGCTCCATGTACAAAGCAAAGAGTAGGGGGACAACGGGCACCCTTGTCTCATGCCTCTCTCAATATTAAAGCTCTGCGAGCTGTACCCATTCACGCGCACCACTGCCGAGGGAAATTTGTAGTAGTTAAATATGAAGGAGCGGAATTTCTCTCCAATACCTACTTTTGTCAGGACCCTGTCCAAGTATGGCCAATGGACTCGGTCGAACGCTTTTTCGGCGTCCACTGATAACAGCATTCTCTCTCCTGGGACCCGGGAGGCCTTTTCTATGAGATGGACAATCCTCTTGGTGTCCAGAGACTAACCCCCCTGATCCGGGTCCCGGCAGATGAAGGGCCAACCGAGCCGCCAGGATCCCAGTGTATAACTTAAGATCCACGTTCAAAAGAGATATCAGCCGGTAGGAGCCGCACTTAGTCCTATCCTTCCCAGGTTTGGGGATGACCGTTAGGGAGGCCCGCAGGAGATCCGGCGGGATAGTGCCAGGTGCCGAGAAGGAATTGAAAAGGCGGGTGAGGATCGGTGCCAGAGTCGTGCAAAATGTTTTATAGAAGAGAGTCGTGTAGCCATCCCGCCCCGGGGCCTTGCCCTGTTTAAGCCTGGCAATAGCCGAGATCACCTCTTCAATGCGGGGATCTCTATCCAGATACTCCGCCTGCGACGGGGCCAGCAAGGGTAGAGTGACCGAGTCTAGGTATGCCTCTGCTGCGGAGTCGTCTAGAGAGCTGCCAGTGTAAAGAGCCTCATAGAAGTTGCGGAAGTTGCGGAAGGTGTCCGCTATTTGGGCATCTTCTGTGACTAAGGAACCTTCAGGCTTCGCAATCTCCTTCACCAACTGCTGTTGTCGCGCGGCCCGGAGCCTACACACCAAAAGTCGGCCACAGCTGCGTACTCCGCTTGGTCCATATCCAGGGCCGTTAGGAGTTTCCTCGCCACTTTAAGTTGCTTCCAAATTCTTGGAGCCCCCTTTCGTTGATGCATCTGTTTGAGTTCGCGCACTTGCTGGGTGAGCTCGTCTCGCTTGCATTGCCTATCCCTATTTTCTGCTGGGGAGAGGGCCATAAATTTGCCCCTAATAACAGCTTTCATGGCCGCCCATTGTGTCGCTAAGGACGTGTCAGTATTAGCATTGTGAGACAGATAATCGCAAATAGCATCCTGAATATGCTTCACCACCGCTTTTCTATGCAGCAAGGTGTCGCGGAGACGCCAGACCCTGGGAGGGTATGATGTAGGTGGCAGTTGGAGTGTGGTCGTAACTGGCGCGTGGTCTGACAGGGAAAGAACTCCCATCTCCGTAGAGGTAGCTAAGGCACCCACCTGCTCCGTGACCAGGAGGTGATCCAGCCTGGCGTAAGTTTTGTGCGCATTTGAGTAATACGAATACTCCCTTTCCTGGGGGTGAGTGCGACGCCAAAAATCGTGAAGACCTAATTCTGCTATCCGTTCTTTACACCGAGGTGAAAACGCCCCGGTTTGGGGAGAGCGCTGAGCGGACCTATCCAGGGCCTTGTCAAAGACCAAATTAAAGTCCCCCCAATTACCATGTATCTATCCGACGTGGCTGTGACGTCCGTCAGGGCTGATTGTAGGAAGTGTTCTTGGTTCTCATTGGGGCTGTACAGGGACCCAATCGTGAACGTGAGGCACCCTATCTTGAATCGGTACGCTAATAGTCTCCCCTTTTGTTCAGCGCATTTGTGTGGGACCTCTCCCTTAAAATGTCTTGCCACCAGAATCGCCACCCCTTCCGTCTTGTTGTTGCCAGAGGAGAAGAGTTGAGTCGGGAATTTGTGTGAGCGGAGTCGATGGCCGTCGTGGGACAGTAGATGAGTTTCGTGCAACAAACATGTCAGTTTGGGTGCTTTCTAATTGGGACAGTATTGCGCGCCGTTTGACTGGGTTGTTGAGACCCCGTACATTAAGGGTCAAAATCTTAAAGGTTGTAAGTGGCATGTGGGACAATGAAGTCAACAACGCTAATGCCCAGTCTGGGCGGTGTCGGGCGCAGATCCACCTCCGGGGTGGTTAAAACCTGCGTGGAGCACTGGACGACCCTCCCTCCCTCCAACCCCCCTTCCGTCCCCTCCCAGAACCCACCCTAGCCCCAACTGCATAGTCCTCCACAACCCCCCCTTCCCCAACCTGCCTCCCTCCCATCTCCCTCTCCCCTCCCTCACCCCAACGTGAAACCCCTTTTGCAAACCATAGTCTTGGGCCTGATGTGACCAAGTTCAGGTACGTAGTAAGTCATCATGTTGGGAAACGTGGCAGTGGCGGCCCCTGCCGGCTACCCGCCCATCTCCCCCTTTCAAATCAAAGCGTTAAAGGCTGCCCCCCCATGCAAGGCTTTTCAGGGAGGAGCTGTGGTATCTCTTACCACCTCCTGGACTGCTGCTGCACATTCCTGGGCCATTGTCGGGGGGTCAGGTTTGAGACGCGCTTTGGAGTGGCGCCGTCGACGAACCCGCTGCCAACCCTCGCAGGAGTGATGTGTAGACCCGTCCTGTGACCTGAGTGGGGAGGCCCCTCCGGACTCCCCATCCTCTGGTAAGTCAATGTTCAATAGGGCACATGTATTGCTAAGAGAGCGGAGTTGCTGCAGCTTCCCCTGCCATTTAAAGACGATGTGAAATGAATGACCCCACGAGTATGGCACCTTGTTGTCGCGTAGGAATGTCGTGACCACTTTGAAAGCTCTTCTCTTCTGTAGCGTGATGGCCGACAAGTCTTGGAACAGAGCGATGGAGTCGCCTCAGAACTGCAAGGGTTGCTTTTGACGGGCTACCTGTAAAATCCGCTCCTTCAGGGGGAAGTCCTGGAGGTATGCCAGAATGTACGGTGGTGGGGCTGGCGCACGTCTCGCCAGGCCCACTCTGTGTGCCCGATCAATGCGGATGACAAAGTCAGACGGTTCCCCCAGTACCTCCCTGAAGAGATCCTGCAGGTAACAGGTGATGCTATTCCCCTCCGCCTTGAGCGGTACATTCCTGACCCGAATGTTGTTCCTCTGGGAGCGATTTTCGAGGTCCTCCGCATGCGCCTGTAGGTCCACTTGTTGTTCCTGTAGGCGAAGGACCTCTTGTTGAAGGTGAGACAGTTCCTCACTGCGGGCATGGCCAGCGTCCTCCACCGCGGCCACTCGCTCCCCTAGCCCGTCAATATCCCTACGGAGTTCTCTCTGCTCACCAGCTATGTCCTGCTTCAATGCCTGGAAATCGTCCCGCAGGGTGTTGAAGGGGGATTCCAGGAAAGTCTTTGTGATGGGTGCTTCTCCATCCCCTTGCTGTGTCTCAGTAGTGGTGACTGTAGGCGGGGGGGGCACTCGAGTCTTCCCTCCTTTGGGGGTGGTTCTGCCGAGCATATCTGGGATAGTGCGGTTATTCCTGCGTCCAGTGTTAGCCATGCCTCTCCCGGCAGCAGTGGTCCCCAAGGCAGCAGGGTCTCGCACCGACAACGCCAAGGGGGGATTTTCCCCCTGGGATGAATGGGCTCGGGTGAAAGGCGCTGCAATTCTGGAGTGACAGCTATCGGTCGATTTATCCCTTTATGCCATGAGCCTGGTGCCCCTGACTGTCCCTGGGCTCTGTCAGTACCCACGAGGTCCGTGATTCCAGCCTTGTCGCCCAACGAGTTGGGGTAGCGCTCCGTCCCCTGGCCTTGCTGTTCCGGATCACCCTTCTCCTCGCTTGCCGTCGGGCCCCTCCTGGTCCCGCCTCAATCTGCGCTGCGGGGTTCCGGTGATCTGGGCCAAGCCGGCCTCACTAGGCCCCGTGCCGGGAGCTCGATTTTTGCTCCCCGGGGCTGCGTTATCCCTGTGGGCTGAGCTCCAAACTCTGCTCCGGGGCTCCGTGGAGGCCCACGCTATCTCGCCTCCCACTCAGTGGCCCTCGGGGACCATTCCCTGTTGGCACCCGCCTTCACCGCAAGCAGCCGCCCGCCTCTACCAGGTCCGGACGCTTCAGGCCTGGCGCCATGTGGGCCCCCTTTCTGCTCCCGCCGGGGGCTAGATCTCCAGGCCCCCCGAGCTAGACCCGACTCCTGCTCCTCACCTCTGTGGGGTATCCCTGGCCAGCGCCCCTCCGTGTCTCTTGGTCGTCGTGCTTTGCGCCGGGCGGTCCGCTCTGGCTCCCGCGAAGGCCCGAGCCGGGGCCTCAAGTAGTGGTTTCCGGGCCTGCTCGCCGCCACTTCTCCTTGTTTGCTGTTGGGCCCCTCCTGGTCCCGCCTCAATCTGCGCTGCAGGGTTCTGGTGATCTGGGCGGAGCCGGCCTTACTAGGCCTCTCGCTGGGAGCTCGATTTTCGCTCCCCGGGGCCGCGTTATCCCTGTGGGCTGAGCTCCAAACTCCGCTCCGGGCTGCGTGGAGGCCCAGCGCTATCTCACCTCCCACTCAGTGGCCCTCAGGGACTCTTCCCTGTTGGCACCCGCCTTCACCGCAAGCAGCCGCCCATCTCTGCCAGGTCCGGACGCTTCAGGCCTGGCGCCGTGTTGGCCCCCTTTCTCCTCCTGCCGGGGGCTCGATCTCCAGGCCCCCCGAGCTAGACCCGAATCCTGCTCCTCACCTCTGTGGGGTCTCCCTGGCCAGCGCCCCTCCGTGTCTCTCGGCCGTCGTGCTGTCCGCCGGGCGGTCCGCTCTGGCTCCCGCGTAGGCCCGAGCCAGGGCCTCAAGTAGTGGTTTCCGGGCCTGCTCGCCGCCACTTCTCCGCCGGCTCAGTCTCAGCGGGCTCCTGCTTAGTTCGCCCTCCGGCCGTCCCTTTGCCACTCGGGCGGCAATCTGCCTTGGGCCAATCTCCCCTCGGGCTCCAACCTGCCCAGGATGGGGTCGCTCCGACCAGGGGAAGCCAGCTAGTCCCGCCGTCTCCCGAGATCTTCTTCAGCCCTCTCCGGCACAGGCCACTGGGACCGGTCCCCCGGGCCACACCCGCTGCAATCCGCTCGTTGCCGGGGGCCAAGTGCTTGCAGCACCAGGAGACGCCGCTGTTGATAAATAGGGGGGTCAGTTTATCTGTAAAAGGGCACTAAGGGGAATCGGGCGAGGAGCTTCTCGTTCACACGTCCGCTCCGGCCGCCATCTTGGCCACGCCCCTCATATCCCTATCTTAAATGGTAATGTGCCTTTATACTGGTCTATGACAATCTGCCTAGTGACATGGGAAGCACTCTGTCCAGTCACCTGGGTAGGAATATGTTAACACATTGCATATACTCTTTTTTCCCTCACTTGTCTTATTTCTTTGATTTTGCATTGAAAGTCAGCACACATTTTTGTAAGGAGGCAAACGCTCACTTTGGTGACATAGATGTAACCTAGAGACAGTGCTTATTTTCTAAAAAAAATAAGTGCTGAACCCATAGCTTTTTTCAGAAGCCTACAGCTGCCGCTACAGAAGGTCAGAGCACCGAATACCAAGCTACTTAGGTCCTGATTTAGATCTCAGTAGACAGGTTACTCCGTCACAACGGTGGCAGATATCCCGTCTGCCTAAATATATATCCTATAGGATTTAAATGGGGTTTATAATTTGGCAGACGAGATCTCCATCACCATTGTGACAGAGCAATCTGTCCGCTGAGGTCTAAATCAGGCCATTATTCTTGATTCCACATCATGTCTTTCTAATCCACCACCAGACACTTCCTGCCTCATTATCTCACTCTTGCAGATTCTTTTTCGGCCCTTTTTTTTCCTTTCCTCACAGTTTTTTCGTCTTTTTCTTCTATCATCTTTTCACCCATTTGAGATGTTCTCTCTCTTGCTAGGGATCAAGGTTTCTTGAGGGAAAATAAATGGTGGTCCCCAAATATGATTGCTTGTTGGCACCACCTGCAACCTCTGGCTCAAATTAGGCACTGACTAGAGACCACAGATTCAGAAAACAGGAATGGCCAACTTGGAAATGGTACAAGAATGGTAAGCAGCAATATGAAAGAGCATTATCTTTATTGTCAGTGTCAGAGCAATCTGCTGAATACGATAATTGCAAAACGAGTTGCACCTTCTCATACAAGATGTACTGCTGGCACTGGTACAACATCAATAATTGTTTACATACATTGTCCATATTTTCAGAACAGCAAAACCTATTTCTTTGCCAATGCTTGTTATCATAAGTAGGGGAATGCTGGTTCAGTGTGAGCAGGTACACAAATTCATCAAAAACTCCAAATGGCCTGTATGGTAGCCCTGAAAAAAACAGAAACACCCAGAACTAATCAAAGTGAGCAGTAAATACCACTGGTAGGTAAACGCTTGAAAATATTCAATGTTTCTAGAATGTGGGACGATAATGAAAGAAATCAAGCTATGTTTATGATAAATAACGTTACTGTCTTTTACTGTGTGATTTTATGTCTGCTTCTGAGAAATGCCATAAGAGGGCATACCAATCTAAGACCCTATCTGTCCTTAGCCCAAGTTACATAGACTTAATATATGTAAACAAGATTATTCACCATTTTTACTGGCAGAGGGCAACAACCCATTCAGGAGGCCAAAAGGTGGGACCCCCCAAAGCTGTTCTTTGCCACTGACAATTATGATCTCAGTTTTATCAGTATTCACCTGTAGCCATCTTCAGCCCATCCAGTCACTCATCTTTGATGTCAAGACCCTGGCCAAACAGGAAGGGAATCTAAGGGCCTCATTTATGAAAAGTGTCACATTACTGCATGAAAACAGTGATGCAACACTTTTCAGTGCGCCCTCCTTGAGACACCATGGATGCACCGTATTTACTGTATAGCACTCTATGTCACAAGGATTTACAGATACGTCAGTATTCCTGATGTATCTGTAGGCGCAAAAGTGGTGCATTGCCAGGGTGGGTCTGAAAACAGACGTAACTCCAGCAATGTGTCCTTTCACATGGGGCAAGTCCCACATGAATGGCCTGCATCACTCCTTATGCCAGGCGTAAGGATTTGACGCAGTGGCATAGAGTTAGTTTTTGTACAGATTTTAAATGTTGCAGGTTGCATTAATAAAACCAACGCAGTAAGGTAGTTCTTAACTAGGCATGTGCGTAATTTCCATTGCTGATGTCTAATGTCACATCCGTAGAGTTCGTTTTTGTACAGATTTTAAATGTTGCCGGTTGCATTAATAAAACAAACCCAGTAAAGTAGTTCTTAACTAGGCATGTGCGTAATTTTCATTAAAGATGTCTAATGTCACATAGGTCCCAATTTTTGTTCTCATTTTGATTTCCACAATTTCATGTTTTTTTTTAGAATTACACCAATTAGATACCACTCTCTCAGAGACAGGTGATTTGATCAGAAATGTCTTGTGAAACTGGATTTGTGCTGCATGCCGTATGCCAGCGATGACCAACGGTTACAGAAACAATAGGGAGGGAAAGGTATGCATGTTCATTATACTTGCGGACACATGTGAGAATGGGCTCTCAAGCTGAAAGCACACTGGAGTCCTCCCAAATCTGCATTAAATCTTTAGTTTCCACAGGAATTACACATTTGTTCTAGGTGGGAAAAAAACATGCAGCTTCAGCCAGCCGAGCTGCTCACTACAGCACTTATATGAAGAGATGTGAAAGGTGTCCAGAAGCAAGCCATACATCTGACAGGTCTAAAACATTTGGCGATTGTCATATACTGTCAGTACAGAGAGCAGCATGAATCAGACTCAATAGCGTCATTTTTTAGGAATTCAGCTAAGTCCAGCAATGACTCACGAGCAGGAGGTCAGCTTGGAGACCCAATTTGAGAGATGGCTTAACTGAGTCTATTTCATGGCTCTCTAGGGGTCATCTGTGTATTTACAAAATGTTCCTTTCCACCCTAGAAATTATCAAGAGAAGACATTCTCAGGGGCATGTCTGTACATCCTGCCATGGAGAGCTGAACGACTCGCTAAAAGGAATATGTTGCGCAGGTTACTGAAGAGATAGCATAATGTTGCTCTTCTGAAGTGATTTGAAACCAGACAAAAAGAAAACCCAGAGTTTGAATAAATAAATGTTTATGTGGATACTACACTTACCAAGATGGAGACCAAATAAAGATGTCTCTCAGGGTACTGAAATGTAGCGGATATATTTATATCTATTTTTGTCTCCCACTTAATCTGCACAAGTATGAGTTTTGTGAATATTAACCGCAATGAACAGATTTCTCCTTTAGAAAATCTTCAAGCTTAAATAAATATTTGCTACAACTATTTAACATTCTTAAGTGGCTTAGTACAAGTTTCATTGATGTATGTTTTCTGTCATTGGAGGATCTGTAAAGAGCCTTGCTCAAATAGCGCAGCGGTCAGTGAGTTCCCCTACACTGAAAGGCTCTGAAGTGTAACAGGGCAGAAGCTGGCAAAGGATTTGGAGGTGCAAACTCTGTGCTATACAAAGCGTTGGCTTTTGATAGTGCAAATTCCCAATGCACGATGTTGAAATGTGAAAATAATATATGCATATCAAAACAATCTGTATATTGCAAGTCCTTATAAACCACAAGGAAAAGGGGGTAGCAAAGAGACACCACACCCTTGCAACTGACAAGGAGATGCATCATTGAAATGCAACTGATATTGTGAGGTGTGGCTAGAGCCTAAGGAAGATGGAGGAACCTCCCTGACTCTTCGCGGGATGGTGCCGGGACCGGCAGCAGCGACGATGAAGAAGACGATTGCGAGCAGCAGAAGAATGGTTTGCAGGCTCCGCTGTCGACGAGGATGATGAGGCTATGAGTGTATGACATTTTAACACTCTGTGGGCATCCAAATTTGATTTTCAAATCATGAGCGGCTATGACAAGATGCCGCTCACCATCTTGAAGGGACACGATTGTATGGGTAACACAGCAGTATGTGCATGCTCTCTTTAGGAGTATTAGAGGCTGCTAGTTCTCCTGCGAACGTTGGAGGTCACCTTTTTTACTTGAAAAGCAACAAAGTGGGATACATTATTTATTGCCTCATGTGCTGCTCTTTCTGAGGTGACAATGTGCTGTAATTTAGTCGCCTTGAGTAAAACCTTTCTGGCTTCCTGCTCTTTTCTTTTTTGTAAGAAGATTGAAGAATATATCTTGCAGTGCCTTGAATTAGTTTTGATGCGGATGTGGTGTTTCATATACATGGATCTTGCAATTGCCTGTGAGAAGTGCATTTATTGAAATAGCGGTTGATGGTCATATTATTGTCTTGAGTGGAAACTATCCCAAGTTCTGGCTTCTTCAGGAAATATCAGCGCAAGTATTTGTTTTATTTTTTATAACACCTCCTCAAGTTAAGTGCTGACATATTCGCTGTGAGGCTTCATTGACTTTCCTCATGTTATTTAACTATATGTAGTGTCACTGCAAGCAAGCTATTTCATAAAAATTCCATTAGAGGTCTTCTACATTAAAAGTTTTTCATGCTGCTTCCTACTGCCTCCTCATATGGGCAGACTGAAAAAAACAAAAACTTTGTTGAGACCTTCAACTCAACAAGCTTATACATTGAACACATTTTCTCACACACCTTGCCGCAATGGAAGATTCTACGACCTCCTCACCTAAGGGTGCCTCTCTTCCAATATTAACACATATTCTGCAATTAGCAAAGCACCAACAAAATGTTCGAAAAAAGAACCTCCTTCTTCTCCAAACCAAGTCTTGATTGTTTCTAATGATCTTCTTTTAGAAGAGATTTGCGCTCTGAGCCCATTTGTAGAAGAGACTAATTCTGAACTACAAATTCTAACAGATTGGTGGTCATGAATGGAAGAAAGAATTACTACAGCTGAACAGAATATTGAATCTCTAGGGTGAACCAGTCTTAAGGTAAATGCTCTTCAGTCTCAGGTCATGTCCCTTCAGAAGCAAGTAGAGAATCTTGAAAACAGGAAAAGAAGGAATAATCTTCGGCCGTATGGTTTAACAGAAGGTTCAGAAGGTTCTGACCCCATCACCTTTTTCAAGTCAACTCTTCCAATAATCCTTAACTTGCTAGAAAGTACTCTTCTGTATAGGCATTTATATAGCGCACTACTTACCCGTAGGGTCCCAAGGCGCTTCGACCGCTCCGAAACCCTTCCTGGCTTCCCTGAGAGATGGTCCCTTAATGGGTATCTCCAGGGTGAGACCAGGCATCCCCGGCGGTCTGGTGGGGCCGTTAGTGAAGATGAGGCAAGCTAATGCCCAGAGTTGCCGAGTGTGATCGCTGATCAGAGTGGGCACCGAGGCGAGAGAATTATCGAGTCCGCTGACCCTGGTCCACTCAACATTCAACGTGCCCACAGATAGGGTCCTCCAAATAGAACTACCTCCAACGTGAGGAAGCTGAGAGGAATCATGATGTATTTTTAAGTTCAAAGTATTTTATTAAGACTTTTCAGAAAGCAAACAATGTAAAGACAGAAATAAAAAATATATGAAGTACACATATGTTGGTAGACTGGTGAAGTTACTCAACAATAACGGGGTCCAAATGATATGATCCATTGCAAGCTATGAATAAAAGAAGCATCTACAAACAGATAATAATACAAAACAATACAAATTGAAACAATAGTTGGTCTGAGAGTTGAGAATCGAGTATGTGTTCAGATGTAAAGAATACACTGACCTCCTTAAGGTTTTATCAACAGAAAGAGTCATAAAATGTGTCTCATGGTCATGCAGTCCTCTATTCTTTACAGAGAATCAGACCCTGCGGTTTTTAAGGAATGAATTCCAATTACTATTTTTAGGCGAGTCTGTGGGGGAAATGAACCTATAGCGGGTCCCAGAGGGCAGCTATTTTCTCTAGATCTAGTGATAATCTGGAGTTGTGTCACTATGCAATAAACACATCGGATAAATGTTAAACATATACAGAAACAATTGATTAAAAAAAGTTTTTACACTTTATTAAATACCTCCCTTAAGGGTTACATTCTAAAACTAATCAAACACATCATATTATGATGTATATATTTAAAAACAAACAAAAACAACAGTTGACGCGGCGTTTTGGTGTACTTAAAATGGTTTCACCTTCATCAGGACATTGACATTAACTGCAATCTTCAACTGAAGATTTGTTTTATCTGACTTTATAGTTCGGTTTTCATGAGGTATCGCTAGGGCTTCACTTTTGTGTTTTCCTCTTGTGGACTAACGGGTTTTTCCTCTTGCGGACTAACAGGTTTAATATCTTGATGAGAATTTCAGCATTTAAAAATGGGCACGCAGAAGCCACCGCTTATACAATACCAGGTAAATTATGTACCTTTGATATTTTGCCTCCCTGCCTCAGCGTGCCCGTGTCTTCATGGTAGCCGAATTCTTTGATACAGGTACATAATTTAAGGAGCAAAATATCAAAGGTACATAATTTAAGGAGCAAAATATCAAAGCAGAGTGACATGATTCATAATTTCCACCAGATGATATACGATATATGATATTCAAATCCGCAATTTTAAATTGAAGAAAGAATCCGCAAAATGCTTAAGACTGCACCTGGTATTGTATAATGTGTATGTGCTCTCTTTTTCAACTATCCCTTTCCTTCCAACAAAAATTTTTAATTTTACGAAATGCAATAATTAAAGCATACACCTACTTTCAATCTCTGAGTTCTTCCTCCTCTCTGACTGGCTCTACATGGTATAACCTTCACCATACAAATCCCCAAACCTCAAGTATTATTCTTGCCTGACACACTCTTACACAGACATAGATAAAACAAAAATAGAACTTTCCTAGGAAGCTGATTTTGATATAGAATTGACCATCTTCCTATGGATTAAGCTATGGACAAAAATCTGAAAAACATTTAGATCAACAAATATTACACAAACTCTTTTTTTCATTTATAAACGGCTCTAATTAACACCCATGACATTACACAGCATGCACGCTGAACTTCCTGACACTTGCTGTTCATGCTCCTTTTATTTTTTCAAGGGGGGGAGGGACAGACCGTTAGCAGGGTTGTTCTCCTCTAGTCTGCCGGGGATTGCACCCACGGAGCTGGGCGGTTGTCTGTCTATCGGGGATTGTGTGACCCTAAATGTCCGTCTAGGGCGGCCCACATCATGTTTTGTGCTGCGTGACTAGTTGAGTGTTTTGCTGTGATGTTGTCCGCCCCTCTGAGGAAGGTCACCCAGTTGACCCATCTCTGAAATGATCATGCTGATTTAAAGCATCTACTTTTTATGTGCCCATATGTTCCTCAAATTTTGGAGACACAACTGGACTCAGATTATTGCTATTTTTCATACCACAGCTTCGTTCTCATTCAATATCATTTTTCTTGGAAGTCTATCTGAGGATTGAAATATGGGTCAATCACAAGTACAAATTCATAGACTTGTTGTTACCTGTTGCTTTTCAACAGATAACAAAGAATTTTAAAGGTGCATCTAAATATTCATATTTAACCTAGTTGTATGCTGTATGTCATAACCACAGATTAGATACAATTTTGTATGTCCCTTATCTCTTGCGAAGAAATGTTTACAGCTATGGTCTCCAGTCACACTTTTTTTTAAATAATAGTGCAAAAAGTATTTTGCTCCTATTCCCCTGCTACAAGAAGTTGTTCAGCCTCCCTGACTTCCCTTCTATTGGCTTTCCAAACAAAATCATCGGTTTCACTTCTGACAGCCAAATTACAATTTAGGCAGTCGGAAATGAAACCGGTCAGTCATTCTGGTTGGATTCCAACAGGCTCAAGAAGCCCATCAGCCAGTTGGATAACGGCCCATAGTCCATATGGATGGCGTTTTACGCTGTCCGGATTATGATGCTCCGTTTCCAGCAGGCTTCCCATGCTGGGCTTTTCGACATGGAAAGTCTGTCAGAAAGTGAGTTTGCGGGGCCCATTGCAGGGTCCCCTTCAATCAGTGCCTCCAGTTGGAGGCTAAGGGGGCACTTATGGTGCCCCCTGTTGATCCCTTTACAGTGTGGCAGGTACCATGAGGTGCCATGCCACGCTGTACAGGAATGAACAGAAACTCCCTTTGCTGTATGGGAACTTGTGCTGGGGACGGTTTCTGACTGCAGCACAAGCTTCCATAGAGAAAAGGGATCATAATTAAGCGATTGGACCCGTATTCGTTACGGTGTCCAACATCGTAATAAGCCCCCAAGTGTTTGCTGGGATGGTGCCGATTTTTCACCATCTGCCCTGGCAGATTACAGAGAATGTACATCTTGGTTTTCCATGAGGTACAACTGAGCACAGAGAGGAAAGTTGTTTAGGTTCAAGTGCAGGATTTGTTAGACCAGTGCTTATCAAAAATGAATGTAATGAACACAGATGATAATGTGTTTAAAAGTTTAATTTAATTGCAGATAGTCTGCTTTCTATATTTGTGAGGACTGTTTATGAAGTTATTATATGCACCTCAGTCAATGCAAAATTGTCGTCCTAATTCTTTGTTTGTGTAATGTCTTGGTTTTTGGATTTTTCCAAATTCTGCTCACCCAGTGCTGGATTCTGATGACAACTGTCTATGGCATATTGTAATTGCTGCACTTATACAGCTAGATTCATCATTGTCCCGTTTTGCGAGTCCTTAATAGCGATTATTAAGGAATCGCTATTAAGGACTTGCAAAACGGGATTCATGTAGGAATCGCTAAAGAAATTGCGATTCCTACACATTCCTTATTTGCGATTAGCAAATTGCTAATCGCAAATAAGGAATAACTCCCCATTCATTCCGATGAGCCTAAAGGCCCATCGGAATGAATGGGGAGTTATTCCCTATTTCGCAAATAAGGATGGATTTCAAGGGTGCCAGGGGTGTCCAAAGGACACCCTGTAGCACCCCTGAAATGTAAATTTACACACATGTCCAAAGGACATGTGTGTGTGTAACATACAACTGAGAAAAATGCACAAAAGTGCATTTTTCTCAGTTTTCGCTATTTACCACGAAGTCAGACTTCACGGTAAATAGCGGCAACAAATAGCGAAATCGCAATTTTTTAATGGTTCATGAATAGCATTTAAGGAATCTCAAATTGAGATTCCTTAAATGCGATCGCAATTTGAAAAATCGCAAATTTTTGCGATTTATCAAATTGCGAGTTCATGACCCATTGATGAATTCCAAATGCCATTTTTGCGGGTGCAAACGGCAAAATTCAGCGATTCGCAGCATTTGCGCCCGCAAAAATGCTTGATGAATCTAGCTGATAGTCTCCAAAAAACTGCTATAACGTTACACTAGATGGCAATCAGTGCTTTAAAGAACATATAAACACATAAATTAGTGAATACATAAATTAAATTCTGACATCTTTGCTTAATTTATACACAGCAAGAACTCAAAGCATCACACAAAGATGCAAGACATACAGCTTTGAATAGCATTTACGTCTCTAAGCTACTTTATTGACTGTTCACCCTGCTGGAGCCGAGCACAGCACATGCCCCACTCTAAGTCAAAGCTAACAGTTTTATTCTGAGTAATGAGTCACTTTCAAGAAAGTAAATATGCTGAATCTGTCAATCTCACTTTGATAGTGATTCCCACCTACAGAAATCAATGCTTGCATTGCTTCCCCGTTTTCCTCCTTGTGCTCACTCATTGCTAAGTGGTTTGTGTTAAATATTTGGAGACCTAAGCAGGTTGCTGCTTATGCAGTAATTATTGACTGAAGGGCCATTAGCTGGAGTTTTTTGATGTTAAGGTTATTGCTTCCTAAATCTACTGAGGAAAGTAAAGAACTGAGAACATGAGGTTAAGAGATCCTCTTACACACTGAGCTCTGTATCTGGAAGCAGCAGAACACTCTCTCTGCACTAATGCAATTTTTACAAGGGCCGAAATACATCGAATTGTATTAGAACAAAATAAGTTATAACCTATATTTATTGTGTGATATGATTGTAGCCCACTTGGCTGGGGTGCTCTGTATTGCAGAAATAATATATATAACAGTGAAGTGCTTGGAAAATAAGATTCATGCGAAGACTTTCTATTGATTTGATGCTCCAACTGGTTTTGGTCAGAAATGTGCAAGTGAAGTTTACAGGTTAAAGCCACGTTGCCTTTCAAACAAAATGTATTTTTACTCTATATATTGACATTACTGTTTTAACAATTGTATAGAGCTTCCCTACAACTCAGGGCGTTGTATGATGCTTTACATAGAGCTATTTCGATCAAATATCGATAACTCTTATGAAAATTGGAACAGAATTAGGAAGATAGCTCCTTGATAACCATATATTGTTAACATGGTAACTTATGGAATTATTTATTTGCAAATTATGTAGATTAAGTAAGAAAGCGAGATTTTCCACCTGCAGATTAGATGCAGGTGGCAAAGGTCGACTTCAGATATTTCCTGAATGTGAGAAGGGGAGGTTTAGTTTAGATAGAAAGGGGCAGAGGGTTCAAAGCAGAGGTGACTTCACTGTAGTGTACTGTTTATGAGAGCATTTGAGAACCAACTACTTAAATCTTTAAGGCCAATGGTGCTTACCCTGTTTTCCGAAGACCCCTAGGGGTCCGCAAAGCCTAATAAGAGAGTCTGTGGCTTCATAAGACAACTAAATAATATTCTCAGATTAATAAAGTTCATATAAATAAAGAAACAACATTGAAAATGTAAACACTTCTGTATATGGGAAGGAATTTGGAGTTGAAGGATAAAAATGATGTTAGTATCCTTAGATTGGAAGAGTGGAAGAGGTGTGGTGCCACGGCTAGAGCGACTGACTCCGGAATCTGGGGATCATGGTTCAATCCCCGGCACTGGTGGCAGATTAGCGTAGCACCATGTGACTCTGGGCAATAGCTTTCCTAATCTTTCTGACGGTCCCCAGCGCCTAGAGACCCTTGTGGGTGATTGTGTGCTTTACAAATGTGGGTTTATTTATTATTTATTAGATTGATAAATGGGAGCAGTGCAACTGCATCACATAGGGTATAGTATGACTGATGAGAGTCCTCATTTGAATTTAGAAAGCTTGAACCTTCCCATTAAAATATTTTGTATTTATTTTTGTTATATTTGTTTGTGAATTAAATAAGATATTTTATCTTTTGTGTGTTTGTCTGATGAATACTTGTTTTTGAATGTATTTGTATTGTTTTGCAGTTTAAATCATTGATTGATTTGGCGGCTAGTGTAGGTGGTGGTGGTTTTTATTTTTAACTCTGTCCTCATTACTGTTGCATTTTAAACTGTGCTCGAGTCTCGTGCTAAGGCGCTCGCGCTCATTTTTAAATAATTTTTTCTTGACTGCCAACTGCAACATTGTTTACCTGTGCTCCCCATATTGTGGTGTAGAAGGTGTGCCTCCCCTGCCCCGTTCCACCGTGGCCTGCTGTGCCGATTGTGTGGAGGGCAGGCGGCCATCTTGGGAGAAATCCCGGACCCCGACTCGACTGGTGGCAGCGCTCTAGCTGGGGGAGGGAGGGTCTCGCATAAATTGACTGGCTGACTGGGTCGCTTGCGGCTTGAGTAGGTGGTGGCAGCTCCTACTTGACCCCGTTTGCACTTCAGTGGTAGTTGACTTTCTGATCGTTTTTATTTTTAACTCTGTCCTCATTACTGTTGCATTTTAAATTGTGCTCGAGTCTCGCCCTAAGGCACTTGTGCTAATTTTTAAATAATTTTTTCTTGACTGCCAACATCATCTGCAACATTGTTTACCTGTGCTCCCCATATTGTGGTGAAGAAGGTGTGCCTCCCCTGCCCCGTTCCATTGTGGCTTGCTGTGCCGATTGTGTGGAGGGCAGGCGGCCGTCTTGGGAGAAATCCCAGACCCCGGCTCGACTGGTGGCAGCGCTCTAGCTGGGGGAGGGAGGGTCTCGCATAAATTGACGGCAGGACTAGGTCACTTGTGGCTAGAGTAGGTAGTGGCAGCTCCTACTTGACCCTGTTTGCGCTTCAGTGGTAGTCAGCGTTCTGATTGTTTTTATTTTTAACTCTGTCCTCATCACTGTTGCATTTTAAACTGTGCGTAAGTCTCACGCTAAGGCACTAGTGCTCTTTTTTAAATAATTTTTTCTTGACTGCCAACATCATCTGCAACATTGTTTACCTGTGCTCCTCATATTGTGGTGTGGAAGGTGTGCCTCTCCTGCCCCGTTCCACCGTGGCTTGCTGTGCCGATTGTGTGGAGGGCAAGCGGCCATCTTGGGAGAAGTCCCGGGCCACGGCTCGACTGGTGGCAGCGCTCTAGCTGGGGGAGGGAGGGTCTTGCATAAATTGCCTGCTGGACTGGGTCGCTTGTGTCTAGAGTAGGTGGCGGCAGCTCCTACTTGACCCCTTTTGCACTTCAGTGGTAGTTGGCATTCTGATCGTTTTTTTAAAACTCTGTCCTCATTACTGTTGCATTTTAAACTGTGCTTGAGTCTCGCGCTAAGGCGCTCACGCTCATTTTGTAATAATTTATTCTTGACTGCCAACATCATCTGCAACATGGTCTACCTGTGCTCCCCATATTGTGGTGTAGAAGGTGTGCCTCTCCTGCCCATCCCACCGTGGCTTGCTGTGCCGATTGTGTGGAGGGCAGGCCGCCATCCTGGGAGAAGTCCCGGGCCACGGCTCGACTGGTGGCAGCGCTCTAGCTGGGGGAGGGAGGGTCTTGCATAAATTGACTGCCGGACTGGGTTGCTTGCGGCTAGAGTAGGTGGTGGCAGCTCCTACTTGACCCTGTTTGCACTTCAGTGGTAGTCGGCGTTCTGATTTTTACTTTTAACTGCCCTCATTGCTGTTACATTTTAAACTGTGCTCGCGTCGCTCGCTAAGGCGCTTGCGCTCATTTTAAAATATTTTTTTCTTGACTGCCAACATCATCTGCAACATTGCTTGCCTGTGCTCCCCATATTGTGGTGCAGAAGGTGTGCCTCCCCTGGCACGTTCCACTGCGGCTTGCTGTGCCGATTGTGTGGAGGGCAGGAGCCATCTTGGGTGAAGTCCTGGACCCTGGCTCGACTGGATGGCAGCGCTCTAGCTGGGGGAGGGAGGATCTCGCATAAACTGCACATGCCATCCCGGACACGCGCAGGGGTTGCGCCGCTGGCGCACCGAAAGCGCGCCAAAGGCAAGCCCGTCTGCGCCCATCCGCGCCCCGGGCGCTCCTAGCACCGGCAATGCTGCCTGATTTTCCTCCGAGCTGTCGGGAGGTAAGAGGGTGTATAATCATGTGGAGATAATGGCACTTAACGCCGTGGAATGCAGGGGCGTTACGCAGTGGGAAGTTCTGGATGGTTCTTCCAGAGTGTGCCCCTCCTGTAAATTCTGCTTTCAGCAAACGATTGAGGCTATACCCGCCTCCCAAGTGAGCAACAGATCATGATCTCAGCAGCACTTATAAATGCCTGGTCCATGGTCAAACATGCTGCCGATATTTTCGAGCTTCAGTCGGATAGTAGACTTACTATTTTATTCATCACTTAGACATGGTTAAATAACTTGTGTGCCCCGGTGCTTGAGCTTGCCATTCCTAGAGGCTTTAAAATCATCCGGGCTGATCGTCTAACTGGGAGAGGAGGTGGATCAGCAGTGGTGTTCAGGGACATTTGGTCCTTCTCTAGTGAGGTGGCTGAAGAACTGGGTGAGGGTGAGGTTTTACATTTTTCTCTCATTCTCTCCCCCCACTTCACGCTGGGAGGAACGCTGGTGTATCATCCCCCTGGTCCGCCTGGGGCCTTTCTCAATGTTTTGGAGGATGGTATTATGCCGCATGCCCTGCACTTTCCTAAGTTTTTACTACTGGGGGTTCTTTAATGTTCACCTGGACGCTTATGAAGCACCTGGTTCAAGAAATCTGCTGGACTCTCTTAATTTAGCTCAGCAAACTCAGTGGGTGAAGATGCCTACACATTCAGGGGGCCACCTACTGGACTTAGTCTGCTCTAATGTTGACTTATCCCTATAGAATCCAGAATATGTTACCTGGCCCGAACACCATCTGATTAGGTTTTCCTGGTCTCTAGAGAAGCCTTCCTGTTCCTCTGCTCCTTCTCCTGGGGTCCGTCCCCAGAAGATTAGTCTCCCAGCACTCTCTGACGCTTTACTTCAGGGCCGTCCAACATTGGGCTCAGATCTAACTGAGGCAGTGCATAGCTTTAACTCCTCGATTGGTCGTGGGGTTAGTTCTTCCGTTAAGCCTGTTGCCAGTATCCAAAAAGCGCTCTTCCCCCTCAAAGCAATGGTTTTTGTACGCTCTGAAAGAACTGAAACTGGATTGTGAAAAACTGGAACGCTGCTGGAAGCGCAAATAATGCCCCCTGGCCAAGGTGGCTCTTCGTGCTGGCCAGAAGGAATAATATTCTGCTATCAGGCTGGCTAAAAGTAGCTATTATACTGGTAGGATACCTAAGGCCAATAACAACAGCAAGGACATTTTTTCCGTTGTTAAGAGCTTTCTCTCCCCCTGTGGCGAGCAATCGACGCTACCTTCCTCAGAGCAGTGGTGTGAGGACCTGTCTTCCTTTTTTGTTGACAAAATAGCTGGGATTCAGGATAGTCTGCGCACTCCTTTTTCCAATCAAAGAAACGCTTCCTTGGCATCCCCACTGCCCCTTTGCCCCCCTGCCAACTTGTTTAGGGAATTTTTCACCACCAGCTGAGTCTGACATCTTAGCTGTTCTGAAATCCCTGAAGTCCTGATCCACCACGGACCCCTGCCCAGCTCGTGTTTTAGCAGGGGTGGCAGAGGTGGTCAGTCCCGAGGCTACCGAGATCATCAATCGCTCCATTCAGACATCAGTGATGTCATCAGTGATGTCACTGACCATGTCATGAATTATGTAATATATGACATCATCAGCAGTGGATTGCGGGTGCGCGATATATAGTTAGTGCAACTAACTATATATGCGAATTTCAATGGTTTTGTGCGAGTAAATTAAGGTTTTGTAAATGCTAATCCCTAACTATATATGGTCTATAACCTATGGTTTTTTCAGTGAATTTCAATGGTTTTTTAATAGCAAATATCAAAAGCTGTAAAATGTCAAGTACGTGGTAGGTAAAAACATTTTCGTATTTATGCACGCTGATGTGCTTTGAACGCTGCCCCCCCCCTCCTCTTTTCTTTTAGGAGTATTCTTCTTTGCAGATAGTGAAGGGTAGGTAACACAGGCCTTTGCCCCCATTGTAATCCGTCGTGCCTGCTTCCCTCTCCATTTGATTGATTGTTATCCTAGCATTTATTGTTTTGGAATTGGTTCTCTTTGGTTCATTCTCTATTTACAAACAAGCACAGAGTCGCAATACTCTGTTTAGTCTTTGCAGATAGTGAAAAATCGTTAAAAAAACAAAAGGAATCAAGCAAAATCAGTAGGCCACTAATGGGATCTCTTTTTGACCTCGCTAAAATAGAAACATTATGAACAACCCCTCATGACAAATACGAAACTAGTGAGAGGAACTGAGCTCGACACCATGATGGCTGCAAGACAGCTCGGCTCCGCCGCCCACGCCACCCAAAATAACGACAAACACTATGCAAATATTATAAATATATACAACACACCAGCAAAGTAACAGGGTAAAACGTTTTATTAAATAACTATTTACATGGCAGCCTGCTGCAACATCGATCCAAACAAGCCTTTGTATTTTGGGCTCAAAATAAACCATCAATAGTAAGATTTTCATAGGTGAGTGTAGGTTCATGGTTTTCCATCCACAGACTAAAAGCCTGGAGTGGGAGTGAAAGAACAATAACTAGGTAAGAAGGAAGGCAGAGGTTGTGGGAAGGACTCTGGATATGGTATGTTGCTTGGTCCCTGAGATGCTTCGATGTCACTGCCTTGCACAAATGGCACAAGTCCTGATGTTGGGTGCCATAGTTAAGGGTTCCGAGCAACGCTTGTAACACTGTCTGAAGCCTATTTGCACCTGCTGCAGCTCAAAGTAAATGGGGGCTGTTTGTGGACCTGACTGCATTGGAAAACAATGTGATGCGGTGCCTCCCTGAACCACTTGACGGAGGCCCCCGAGATACTTGCGCCTGCTCCACACCTTGTCCCACAATCCGTTTGACCTGAAGACACGTCCTGCGGTGCCCTGGTCCGACCATCACATATACCTGCACCAGGAGACGGCGTGGGGTGCAGTAGAAGGGAGAGGCGGCGCGAACGAGCCTCCCCCACCTCCCCAGGTGGAGGTTTCTCAGCTACACCCCAGCGCTTCACTCGACCAGCTGACTTGCGCCCGCTCTTGCGACACAGTGCCTCGCTCGGCCAGCTGAATTGCGCCTGCTCTTGCTATTACAACGTCTCACCCGCCATCCAACGGAATTGCACCCAATCTTGCGGTACAGTGACAGGCGGCTGCTACGGAGCTCACGAAATGGCGGTCGGCTCCACAGACTTGGGCCTGGCCTGCAAAGATGGCTCTGGGCAACCGTGGAACTCGGACGCTTGACTGCTAGGGCATGGGCCCCATTCCCAAAAGAGTCCCCTCAGCCTTGAAGATTCTACAACAGTCACCGAGACCCCCGACTCCCGTAGACTTCCGGTGGGGAGCGACTGCCATGATTGCTCGCGGAATGGCCACAACGTAGCCACGAGATGGTGGTGCTCTCATGCGGACGCTAGCTTCAGTCTGAAACATCCAGAAACACTGTAGACTACCAATTCGATCAGTTCCGGTGGAGCCCCAACGTGACCCGGTAGAGAAGAACTTGCCCTCCCCTCTTTGACTGATTGTTCTTGTTGCCTGTCCCTTCTCTTGTCATTTAACAGAACTTTTTGGACTGCTGAAAGGGGTTGTGTTCCGACCGCTGTTTGGTGAAGACATTTTGACTGGGCGCAATTCAACTGGATGGTGGGCGAGACGCTGTAGCCGCAAGAGCGGGCGCAACTCAACTGGATGGTGGACGAGACGCTGTAGCCGCAAGAGCGGGTGGTAAACAGCTGAATGGCGGATGAGGCACAGTGCAGCAAAAGCGGGCGGAAAACCGCTGAATGGCAACTGAAACGGTAAAGGGGCGCCCCACTACAGTAGACGAGCCTCCACCTGGGGAGGCCCGTTCACGCCGCCTCCCCCCCACCCGGGGCGCCCCACGCCGTTTTTCGGTGCAGCATTGTAGGATGCCAAGACCAGTGCGGCAAGTAAAGGACATCACCTGGGTGCCGTCCAGATCTCAGCGCGTTGTGCTGCCTTCGGACTATTCGCACAACAGTCCGCTACTGACGCCACCTCACAGCAGCCCATTGTTGCTTTGTTTAAAACATTTTTTTTTAACGTGTTTACTGTTTTTGGTGCGTTGTATATATTAATAAGTAATTAAAGTGTTATGATCCTACTACTTTGTTGGAGTGCTATATATTTTTAATGTGACACATAATTGTGAAGACTTTGATGTACAAAAAGGCATCCCTGGAATCTTCCGCTTCAGGCTCGGTCCCACACACCCTCACAGTGAGAATCCCCTCCCCAATCACAATACAGGATCGTTATCAGATAGTAGGAATGCGTGTGGTGTGACGGATCTCATGGGGTGGGGGCCTTGATCTACTGTAACTCCTTTGAAGAGGGGTGATTCTTTACAGTTGAGGCCATAAACTACATCTGCAGGGCTAGGTGATAGCCTGGGACCGGCCTGGACAATCAGACACAGAGGAAGAGGAGTGTCAGAGGGTGCGGGAGTGAATAGGGTGAAAGGGAGGTGTCGGGCGGGCACAGGGTGTGATTCTCAGGGAAGAGCGGCGCAGATGGGGGGAGGTTTATGGCCCATGCATGAGAGAGAGAGCTGGGGTGACCAGTGCGTGGGGGAGATGCTTGCGAGGGTGGGGAGCCATGCTGAGGATCGGCGGCGTGCAGAGAGTGGGTCTGGTCAAGGCATCTAAAATGGCTGCCTTGCACGACAAAAGTGTGGCATTGGAAAAAAAGCAAGATGGCGCAGACAATGTTTATCAATACGGATTAATTTATAACAATTATTTTTAACAATATATTTACTCGCAGTGTCAAAATGGCGGTCAACACTTCCTGATTTCCTTCAAATCGAACGTTAACAGACGTCACGCAGCAAAAAAAACAAAAAAAAACGCTCACACGCAGCCGCTGGAAGACAAGTATCAACATATATAAGCATCCTCAGCCACCCTCAGAAAACATAGGGGGTCAGGATACGTCTCCCGTACCCCCTTATACCCATTTCTCACATTGTTTTTCCTCCATCTTGTAATTTAATTAAAACGAAACACAAAATGGCGAATTCCCGTTTCGCGTCCCGGTTCGCGAACCGGAAAGCGCTTCTACCGCAAAAAATCAAATTTTTTTTATTTGCCCCACGGGACCCTTTAATAACCCCAACATCATTCCTAGGGGGTCAAGAGGGGTCTACCTTGCCCCCTTTCATTAAATTCCCCCTTCGTTTTTCTCCTCCTCTTGTCTCTCGATCCTACCGAGAGACAAGATGGCAGCTGTTCCGGACTGTTTAGAATGTTGACAGACACCGGAGAGCCAATCAGCTTCGCTTCGCAAAGTTCCGTTACGCGAAAAGTTCGCGAACCGGAGCGCTACCCGGGACGCTGTCACAGATATATCTGTTTTTTAAAACGTTAATTTCTCAAAATCCACTGGAGCACATATATTGAGACCTAGCAAAGGCACATCGGGCTAACAGTCCCTACAATTTTGCCAAGTTTCGTGCAAATCCATTCAGCCGTTCGAGCTAAAAGTGAGGCCAAACGCACTATGGAAAAATGAATGGGAAAAACGCGTTTTGGGACCCCCCTTTTTTCTCGGCCCCCCTTGACGAAACCCCCCCAAATTTTCAGGGGCTGCTCAGAAACAAAATGTGCCATTTTCCTTAAAATTTCAGCCGATTCCGTCCACAAACGCCAAAGTTATTAGACATAGAATTTTCAAAAGTCCCATAGAGAAAAAATCCTAACTATATATACATACTGGCGCCGCCAGTAGGTAATATATATATATATATATATATATATATATATATATATATATACACTTACACTATATATAAATATGTATATATATATATATATATATATATATATATATATATATATATATATATATATATATACATATTTATATATAGTGTAAGTAACTTTTCTAACTTTACCCCACATATAACTTCACCACACATGCCTTTGCGTTATAAAGTTATATGCAGGGTTAAATTTTGCGGAGTGATTATACCGCGGAGTCATGGCTCGGCGTTGTAAATAATGCGGAGTCATGGTATGCGGGATTTTTGAATGCGGAATGTCATCATATATTCCTCTAAAAGATCAATCCACGTTTTTTAGGTCTTTTTCATGTGCAATTGACAGTTTTGGTCTTAGTTTTACTCCCGCTTCTCTAATGCCTAAATCTGGTTTGAAACAGTTTTTAAAGAAATTCAGATCCCCTATCAGTTCGGCGAGAGACACTGCTTTAAGTAAATCCAGGCCCAGTAACATGGCGGTCAGCTTTGGGAAATAAACCACAGCCTTATTTAACTTGGTATATCCCTCACGGGATTAGAAGGCTGATACTACTACTGAGATTCAATCTGCTGCCTTTAAGAGACATCACTAGCATCTGGGATAAAAAACCTAGAGAGAAGAGAATTTGTGAATTGTGCCAGTTGCAAATCCAAGATCTAAATCATGTCCTATTTGTATGTTCAAAGCTGCAAAGTGCCAGGCGAGTGTTTTTAAAACCAGTATTTATCAGATGTAATATTCACTCTGCTCAGGACGCACGCTCTCTGCTCTTGTCCACCCAAATGAAATGATTTGTTTAGGATATACCAATTTTTTGGAAAATGTTTGCCTATTTATTAGAATTTTGTCTAACAGTAGTACTCTGGTTACGATTTAATACTAATTGGTTGGCTATTTAATTGTTTTATGTATTTATAGCATCATTTGCACATATCTTAGTATGTTTGATATAAGAATTGTTAACGGTCGGTTACGTGATTGTTTTACGTATTATAGCATTATTTGCACATTTTTCACTATGTTTGATATAATGTTATAGTAATGTATAAGGAAGGAATTTCGTATTGTATGCAATGTTTGTCTTTTTAAATTTTTGGTGTGTTTTTGTGGACCTCCGTAGGAGTTCCAAAACAAAATAAATAAATTGGTAAAAATTGACTTCAGAGCACAGGGTTTATGGTTTCATCTGCAGCTCCGGTGGCAGCTCAGCTCAGCACCATGTGACTCTGGGCAATGGCTCACTTAATTTCCATGACGGCTCCCAGCGCCGTGAGACCCGTAAGGGTGAGTAGTTTGCACTTTACAAATACGAATTTACATTTATTTGTTATCTTGGAGAACATTTCCAATAGATATCAAATTCAGTGCTTTGTTCATGAAGCTTTGGCGTTCACATATTAGTATAAAAACCCACATAATTTCTGATTTTAGTTTTGTTTTTATTAACTAAATCCCAACATTTCAGTAGAAGTAAAACATAAACTCAATGGCCGTTTTTGGTGGGTTTTTTCAGAAAGCCTATGTGAATGCACAGCTGTTTATAAAATGTCTATTTGCCTTATTTCTACTCATTGTCAAACAATGTTTTAGTTGAATTGTTTCAGTTTACACCGTCACAATGACATGACACTTTCCTGATATTACATATATTCCTTTCTTCCAATGTTGGCTACAGGACACCACAGGAGGAAGATGAGCAGTAGCTAACATGTGCAGCTTTATTGCCTAAAACATGTTAACTTCTTCATATGAGAAAAGAACAAATAGTGTGAGAGAAACAGACCTATACAAATGAATGCCACCTTCACATAGCATCTTTATGGGACCTAGGTAATAGCACTAGGTTTTAACACTTGTCCATATCCTGTAGAATGTCTTATTTATGATGTAATGGTTACACTTTAAAGGGCTGCATATCTTGAGCAGCAATAAAAGTTATTGCATAATGTAGCCTCCGGTCTTGTAATGAAATCCAGCAATATGTTATAAAGACATCAGAGGAAAACTAATTAAGGAGCAAGATGGTAAGTGGTAAGTACTGTGCAGTGGCTCTCAAGTAATCTGCAGGCCATGTACCCTATGCAGTTGTGAAAAAAAGACTACTTTAGTGCCATTACCAGATTCTAACAGAAACACAAATGGCCATTCTCACCATGCTGTGGCCTTGATGACGGATAGCTGATCAATCAATTATAAGGCATGAAAAAAACATGCTTTAAGAGACTGGTTTAATCCCCACTCTCCATAAATACATGTTATTGTACCTTTTAAACGGATTAAAAACATAACATGTTTATTTATAAAGTGCACGTTCACTGCTTGGTGCAGCTGGGCACTGCATAGAAAATGCTTATTGTTACCCTGAGCAGTGCTATTCATTTTATTGTCCTCAGAATGATGAAAGGATGAGCGGACATGCAAAGATTCAAACTTGTGACCATGAGGTTAATTAACCCCTCCCCTGCTGGTGACGGAACCGCTCTGTCACCAGCTGCGGTCGCGCTGTGCTGATGACGGAATGGTTCTGTCACGGCCCGCTCGGCACGCCTGCGCGGCGTGGATTCCGCGCCTGCGCTGAGTGTTCCATTGAGCGGACGGGGCCATGACTGAACCGCTCCGTCATGAGCACAGCGTAACCACGGCTGGTGACGGAGCGGTTCCGTCACCAGCATGGACACGCTGCGCGGCCACCCCGCCCCCTTAGCGCTGCGGCGGAATAGCCGCCGCAGCGAAGGAGTTAAACATACCTCTCTAGAGTGGTGTATTGGCCACCGGACATGAGGTCTGACTCTAGACTGGCCAAGATACAAGGAACGAGGCTGAAAATTGGCACTGATCGCATAAGACATCCCAGCCCCAGAAGATGGTACTTTGTCCATCTACAACAGAGTCAGAGATTCTTGGCTTCCACTTAAAATATCTGAAATATGTTAGCAATTTATAGTAAGGTGTGTTAGGCTATTATCAGGGACCCACTATCAGCTTTTCACAAAACACGCTGAAACTATTTACAAACTATAAACATCATGAAGGTTCTGTGACTGTACAACATCTAAATCAATCTCAGTATTTAGCTCAAAGTGCAAACAAAGTCATGCAATGCCCCTTCCTGGATGATACTGTTTTTTTGTTTTCTATTGTTCTCAACTTTTTATTTATTAGTTAAGCATTTTAAGATTAATTGAATAATCATATAAAGTTTTAAAAGATATCACCCAAACCTGATCTAATTTTCGGCTACTTGTTGGTATTTGAGCTTGTATGGAAGAATCAGCAGTGCATTGGACATTTCGGAGTCTAAATATGTCAGTTCTATTTGTGACATTCTGACTTTCCAGCAAAGTGTAAAAATAACTTGAGGCCCCAGTACTAGCCCACTGTTGACCTCTCTCATTGTTTTGTTTTGGACCTCACTCATGCCTCCGTTAAAGAACCAGATCCCAGTGGAAATTAACCTGTTGGAGTTGGGTAAGATTCAGTATGTCAAAAATGTTGCCAAGCATATCTTCCTGTTCAGTCAGGCGGTCTTTCAGGTTTCGTCAAGCGTGACAGAAGCAAGCAGTACTAAATAGAATGAACATGATGGCTAAGAAAGGAAAAGTAAGGGATACAATAAAAAGAATATATTTTATGTTAAATAAGTTATGAATTGTAAATCACTTGCAGAAGGATTTTCAAGAAACAAAAATAAATGATACTTAGGGAGCTTAATTTGTGAAATATAAGCACACACATACATTTTTGTTCACCTAAAGTCACTTGTGGACAATGATGCAGACAAATGCAGCTATGTAAGAAAGTCTTCTAAGTCGATCTATTGGAAGTTAACATCTTATCAAATCTAAGTATGCCACCATGAGAATTAAATACATAATTGTTTCTTTCAGCAGTAAAATCGAGAACAGACACACTATTTCGGTCAAGCATTCAAGACCTCTTGTATATACTTTAGTATATAATTATATGTGTATGTATTTTGCGGGCTCCGGAGATCAGCCCTAGGACTTATCTGCTTCGCTTAAGGACTTTATTTTCTGTTCAACTGCCTCTATTTAACTAGCTTGATAGAAAATGACGAGTAGAGGTCAGTAAAATACCATATTTGCTTTCAGCTGAGGGACTTTCTTTTTTTTTCTGGCAACTGGCTCTATTTAAATTTCTTGATAGAAAATGACCAGCAGAGGTCAGAAAAATATCAGAGTCACTTTAGCATTTTCTAGATTCCAGCCCAAAGAAATTTCCTTCCACAAGCACCTGAAGACAATATTTTCTTCAAATCTTGTATTTTCAGAGATATGACCACCGATGGCCCTGATTTTATTTTAAAAATAGAGCTTTGGACTATAGCGTTTCCTGATGAAAAGCATGTCATACAGTTTGATGCATACTTTCCCCCCATGTTAAAGAACAGTAGATGTTTTAGCACCCAGGCTAATGTGCTGCATAGCTAAATACATATAAGGTCCCAAAGGCGAGACCGATTGCATTGCAAATGCTTGTCTTTTCTTATTGGTTACAAACTTAAAAGGCAAACGACCAAATGAAAATTGAACATAGAGAAATTATTGACTTTAAAACCAATCTTAAATATTTAAAACTGAATTTTGACCCTTTTACTGATCCGCTGATTATCATTTTTCAGGTGTCCCTCTTGTTAGGTCCTGAAGAGATCCCCTATTGAAGGTGAGGTCGAAACGCCATCGACACAATCCCGTAACAAACCGTTTCCCTGCCCCTACCATTGTTCTAGATAGCTGTGATTTATTAATGAAGTATATGGTCGTTTTTGTATTTTTGAAACCTACTTGTATGTCACCAACTGTCAGAAATGTGATATTTAGGTTCTATGTTTACTTGGGACACCCTGCACTGTTGTTTGATTGAATTCATTACATATTTATATAAAAGGCAAGTATTCTTAAATGTCTTGTTGTATATTGTTCTCTTTCTCTATCCAACATCTCATCTCCCAGATAATTTACCATTGAGCTAACTCTTACAAGATATTGTACACATTGTCCACAGGAACCGCTGTTTCTTGTTATATAATAGATGGCCTGGTTCCATGTGAGTAGGGTGGCCCTTGTTCTTCCTCTACACGTCCACAGGGTGTGAGGCACCAGGGGGCCCTGTTGGCCCCTGTTTGTTACCTCTCTGGCACAATAGTGTAAGGTGTTTGTATTTTGGTCAGCATAGGTTGTGTGCTGGAAGGGGCCCTTTCCTGTACAAATACTAGGCTTTAAAGTATTTTCATTTTTTAATGTACTGTAGAATGCAGCACACAAGCAAAGAGGAAGAAATGAAAACATTTCTCATTGTTACGCCTTGTTCAGGGAGGCACAGGACTTTGATGAAAATCCCTGTTTACAATTCTTTGCAGGTAGGGATTTGCCTCAAAAGACATGGGTGGTTGTATAGGAACATGCTTGCATCACGCATGGAACGTCCCTTTGATGCAAAGTAACACAGCGCACTGAATTACTTTGGGTTACAATCCAACACAAATCACAATTTGTATGGGATTGTAAATCTCACTAGTAGACTTTGCGTTGGGTCTGCATTAAAAAAGTAACACATACCCGATACAAAGTCTTTGTAAATCTGGGCCTGTGTTTTAGACAGCTCCATATTATGTGTTAGAAACCAGTGCCTGCATGTGAAATAATTGGGCATGTTGTGGGTATTATCTTAGAAATCTTAGTTAGACATCATCTTCAGCATTTCAAAGCAGTTCTCAAAAATCTAGGTAGGCCCCTGTAAGATGGGTGTTTCCTTAGTAATATGTAGGTCAGGTATCCGTCAAGGACTCAGTAAGCCCAGCCACCATGGTACGGTGTGTGTCTATTACACCCATCTACCTTTTCATTGTAATTGTGCAGCTAGGTAATATAATTCGAAATCTGAACCCCCCGCCTCCCCAAATCCTCCCTCTTTAATTGGCAGTTTGTTTAGAGAAACTCCCTGATTTGGGTGATCCAAATTGGTAACACTAAAATAGTATAAGAGGTGAGGAAGCCTAACCATTTTGCCTAGGACTTCACAGACCATGACCGATAATTTTTCTAATAATCATAAATGCGATTTTGTGAAACAGAGTTTGTTTTTATGCCCCACGTATGTTACTAACATATATTATTTTTATTTATTAATTGTTTTATTCATAGCTTAACCATCAAACAACAACATCATACAATATCGTGCCCTGTACTTCCCCAACTTCCTCGGGTCCTTCACTCTATCGATTAGGAGAAAGGTTATTAACATAAATTAATGGCATGCCCTCCAGCAAGTCTTTAAATCTGTGGCAACAAAAGAAAAATATTGAATGCTCCCCTCTGAACTTTAATAAGCACAACATATCACAGACGCTGTGACACTTCTTGTAGGAAACCTCAGTCTCACCAAAGTTTGGTGATGTGTTTGGAAAGTCAAGTCCTTTTCCCAGAGAAATAAAAAATTGACAGTTCACAGTCTGACCAGGCAGCAGTGGCTGACGAAGGGGATCTCCACTTTCCTCATAGCTGGCTGCTGGGTAAAAGTAGCCTACACTAAGTATAAAAAGAACATGACTGGATTGATTCACAAAGAATTTATGAGTGCAGAAAGCACTACTGCAGATGTACTCTTGAATGTACTTTTACATTCCTTTGTCAACTGGCCCTAAAACGGTCAACTTCTTCTCAATAAAAATGCAAAAAGGGCACAACCCTTTATATTTGTAATAATTGTATATGAATATTTCTATTTTAGCATATTTTGGGGACAATGTATAAAGGCATGCCTACTGGAGTACTACTTCTTGTATTCAAAATATATTTGTGACTAGTCCCCCTGGTTCTCCCAATCTGAGAGGCTTCCAGACAACAAAAGTGCCAAAAAATGAACCTCCGAGCAGGAATAAACAACACCAGGAAAGCTTTCAAACAGACTGTTCTGTCAGAGAAGCCCAACATCACCTGCAACTCAGGGCTTCCATATAGAAAGTGATTACATGGAGAAGCAGACATTCTGATTGGGCATATGTTTTACAATTTCCGTCACTTGTGAAATCACCAACTATTCTGCTCAACCTGAGGGTTGAATATTCCTCTAGCCAATTAACATTCACTCTACTCACATATCACTAGTGCTATTGTCACCACTGTAATGTGTTCTTTCCCCCTCCAAGGTATCTTGCATATGTCTACACACTTTCAAAATGTATGTATTTCAATTAAAAGATCATTAAAACCACGTGTGAAATATTCATATGCAACACATCCACATCTAAAAAATCGGAGACCACAAAATATTACAGTAAAAATCAGGTAAACATCTACATTAAATTGTGATCAGATCACTAAATCCCGAAAGCTTTTTAAACGTGGAATGCAGAACGCAAGCCAAAGAAATTGTATTACTAAGTACATCATTAATTTAATATTTCAGTGTGGGGTATCTTTTTTAAATGAGCCTGTTTCATACGTGGTGGTTACTATATTCTCCAGACCCAACCAACTAATTTAGGGAAACATTGCCATTGGAAAACTATCTTTAATACACAATACCTATTTTAACTCAATATATTTTAGGGTCTAGGGTCTCTTATACTTACAGAGAAAAAAAATGATAATGTATAAAGTCTAAAACTAGAAATATATTGATAAAAACAGTTGTTAAATATTGCTGTATAGTATTGAAATGGTGCTTCTTTCTGCCTTTGATGATTTAAGAAGACTTGTAGATAAGGGAAGTGTTGGGGTGCTGAGCCTATTAGATCTATTGGTACCTTCAACACCATTGGGCGTGGCATTCTTCTACAAATGTTCATAAACCTGTTTCTCATGCACGATGTTTAATTTATTTGCACTCTTTAACTCTGAGAGTACGCTGTTGCAGTGCTGCATGTTGTCTCTGAGAGCAGGAGCCTGAACAGATTTTTCCTCAAGGTTTAATATATTTGCTCTCGCTGTCAAACGAATAGATGGTGTTTCTAGTTGCCTTCTTTCATCAGATCAGTGCAAGTTTGTACATGCAGCTTGATGTTAATTAACTCATGTTTGCATTTGCACATCAATAATGGAGTAATCCTTGTTCTCAAATCCCATACCTAATAAGTAAATGTCTTAGTAGCCCCAAGGTGGATGTCGGTCAATTTTCTGATATTCAGTTCATCAAAGACTATGGCACTCTTCTTCGCATCCTCATCCAATGACTATTTCCTTAAAGCCTGGCCGCACACTCTGGGCCCTTCTCCTCTTCCCTCTTAGGTACTTTGGAATCTTGGAGTTCTATTTGACTTCCTGCTGACCCTGGTCCCACAGGTGTCCAAAGTGGCCATTACTTGTTTTACCACCTATGAATTCGGAAAGTGTTCTTCCTTACATTGAAACAGCATACACATTCCTGTGATTAATAGTTTTATTGAATCAAGACTGAATTGTCCCAGCTCCATACATTTGGAGTTACCTGACCAACATCTAAAATGCTTGCAATTGGTTTAGAACACTAAGGTAATACAATAACCGAGATCTAAAGTGACTTCACTTGTCGTCAATTGAAGTAAAAATTAG
This sequence comes from Lissotriton vulgaris, assembly GCF_964263255.1. Lineage (NCBI taxonomy): Eukaryota > Metazoa > Chordata > Amphibia > Caudata > Salamandridae > Lissotriton > Lissotriton vulgaris. The sequence continues at coordinate 662,102,868 of NC_141689.1, forward strand.
GCTTGAGGCTTTGATAATTGTTCATGAAGGCATCTATCCCAGCTATTCCATTTTATTTTTTCCCACTTATTTTTCACGACTCTTTGAGCACATTCCCTCCTCCTCGCAAAAAATAATCTCCTGGCTCACCTTTGTCACCTTTGCAAATGCAACTATTTGTGTTGCTGCAGCCAAATTGTGGAATGTTTTTTTATTTGCAAGTGGATTTGAATATTAGAAAGCAAATCATAACACACTTGACTCGATTGTTTTAACTAGCAGTGGCGGCTGGTGACATTTGAAAGTGGTGAGGCATAACACAATTGCTGTACTGCACTGCGCGAGCGAACCTGAACCAGCTACAAGAGGTTTGGGGGGTTTCTACCCCCCGAGAAAATTTTGAAAAAAGAGTGGGAAAATGGTGCATTTTTAAGCAAATCTGAGAAGGCAGGAAGGTTAATAAAGAAATTCTAGGTCCATTTCGTGCCTTTATCATACTTTCAGGGTGGAATGTTAACTACTCAAAAATAAAACAAATTGTGCTCAGAAAAAAACTGGTGCTTAAATGTACATGCCGACGAACAGCATTGCACCTTTAATTCAAGGATATGTGGGCCATCTCAGCCAGAGAAATATCGTGTAAAGCCAGTTTTATTAAAAAAAACATGAACTGCGTAATTCGTAAATATGGACAGTGTCTAAAATGATTTTAGATTTATAAAAAATAATGTCCAGAGCAAAGACTGTCATGCTGTTTGTTTCGGTGACTTTACTTGTGGAAGCGTATTCATTTTCACTACTTGCACTGAGGCTCAAGACACCCTTGCTACACCACTGATTTTCTTCTCTCATTCTGTGTCTCACTGCACCCACCAACACACTGGGAGGAGCTTACACGATTAAACCAGGGACACAAGCCAGAACTTCGAATTTGCTTCCAGTGTCGGATGGTGATATTTGAAAGTGATGAGGAATAAAACTTCATGATGAGTGGTCTGTGGCGAGTGAGCATTGCGAGCGATCCCGACCTTCATAGGGAGGGTTCGGGACCTGGAAAGGTTTCTCCACCTGGGAACATTTTGAAAAAACAAAGAGTGGGCAAATGGTGCATTTTCAAGCAAATTTGAGAATGCAAGAAGGCTAATAAGTCCATTATGAAATTGTAGTTATGACATCAATAAACAGATATCATATGATATTGACGTAGCAAGCTGCTTATTCAGTATAATCAGAGAACTTCATAACAAATTTTAAGATAACAATGCAATGTGTCTGAATTAAACATTACTAAGGCCTGGGGAAGGGGTAGCGGTTTTCATAGTGTCTCGCTCATACCTGTTGTGCTTATTCTACATTAGATCTGTGCATCCTTCTCTCTTCAACCTCGCCCATCTGCATTTATTATCTTCAGAAGTCTCCTTTCACTAACCCCTGAATTTACTTCCCATCTCCTTCAATTCACAACCCCCAAACACAGAACGCACTGACTCACTTGTAAGCACTGTATTTTCATTTACTTTTGTCTTCACACTTTTGCTTTCCCACTATTTTGGCAACTATGTACCTCCTTCATACACAGTTGTACAGAATCATAATTGCAGAGAGGCCAAGGGCTGGATGACAAAGTATTCTGAACATCTTTATGACCCACTGACTGGCATGCACTGTGAGAAATTTGCACTATCTTCAGCCTTTGCTCCAGAGCTCTCAATGGTGGCCCGTTAAAAACGCCTGGAGGTGGCTCAGTTCAAAGTATGCACTGTGCCAGTGATGTACTTTGATGATATATAAGCAAATGTGTGAATGCTTTGGGCAGAAGGGATGTTTGTAGTTTGTCATATGTGAGTAGTGCTTTGATGTTATTGGTGATGACCAACACTGTATAATCGTATTCTATTTTTTAACTGCTCCTTGAGTTGTATTGAAGCAAAAGGATAAGACACTACATTGAGAAATTCCAACCTTCATTCCCCTCAAACTGAAATATGCACAAGTGGCTATATGTTATTTTGTTTATAATATGGAAACCTTCATCAATTCATGCTGGTCCCCTTTGTCTTAAAAACTCAGAAGCTCCCACCTGAACTGCGTCTGTTGGCATGTATGTGGTCTTGAATAATATACATGTGCTGCTCATAATACATGCTAATTGTACAGAGTCACTCTTTTTAATCTACCAAACCTCTCCCAAGCCCTATTTTTTCATTATCGCTTAGGCTTTGATAACATGGGAATTTGGTTGTATATAACAACTTAAACCATAACCATAGCTCTGTTGTCACGACACATAACGTGACCTGCTTCTACTGACTCATCTCAATGAGACACCATGAGATTCGAGAAATATATAAAACCCCAAACTCACATTAGCATTCAGCTTTTGATCCAGGCCTGGACTCCATATAACGTTTTTTTAGAAATCCTGCCTTGAGTACATTATAAAGAGTAAGGGCCCGATGTAGGTGGCCTTTACCGGTCGGTAACGGCCGATTTCGGCCGTTACCGACCGGTAAATGGGTCAATGAGATGTAGGGGGACCTTGTTTACCGATTCGGTATATTTACCGAATCGGTAAAGTTACCGAATCTGTAAAATACCGAATCGGTATTCATACCGATTCAGTATTTTACATATGTAGGTGGGACTCTTCTGAGTCCCAGAGGCCTTACAGAATCGGTATTTTACCATGAAATAAAACCTCATGGTAAAATACCGATTCCGGTGTGCATGCACATGTGTGCATGCACACCTATGCCATGTGACAGGCAGACCTGCCCTTAGGGCATGTATGCCTGCCACATGGCACCCACGCCTGTTTAGGGGGTGCCAGGGGGTGTCAAAGTGACACCCTCTGCACCCTTGTGAAATTCGGTATTTACCGATTCGGTAAATACCGAATCGGTAAAGCCTATTGATTCCTATGGGCTTTGAAGCCCATAGGAATCAATAGGCTTTACCGATTCGGTATTTACCGAATCGGTAAATACCGAATTTTACCGATTCGGTAAAAGGGAACATCTGGATTCCCTACATACCAACCCCTCACATTTACCGAATCTTAATTACCGAATCGGTAAAATTCGGTAATTTTCGGTAATTAAGATTCGGTAAATGTTACTTACCTACATCTGGCCCTAAGTCTTTAAAAGTGGCCACAGCTAAACTGGGGGACCATAAATGCCCAGTTACGCCCATGGTGACAAAAGAATACTAGAAATAGGTTTATGTCAAGTATTTTTTCTTTATGTTAAGACTCACTCATCAATGGCTGGAAGCAAGCATATGAAATATGGAATTGTGCAGAGTAATTCAATTTCACCTTAAGTCTCAGTTCACAACGTTTTAATATTCCCAGATTTCTTTCACTTTAAATCCAATGCGGGGGAAAAACATGAAAACATGTCTTAGCTAATATTGTTTCTCATCATCTCTAATCCGACATCTAAGGCCACCTACCTGTCTGCATTCCCTGAGCAAAGACACGTGGTAGCCTTGTCTCTAAAAATAGGCTGCATACAAATTATTTGTGCGCCTTTTATTGTGGCTTTTATATGTTCACTTAATTTGTGTCTCCATGTGCTTTTTGTGCCCACCTCGCTGAAGGCTCTAAGTACAAAAACAGCAATGAAAATAATTTGGGTCCATTTTTGTATACAGGGGACACTGTGTTGATGCTTTCATGGTTCATGTAATGAGGCCCAGGCACGGCCACCTCATTACATGCAACCACTCACATCCATCACTCAAGGCCAGCCACTTTGACTACAGAGAAAGCACAGCCACTCACTTTGATCCCCCCTCCCCCCACAGTGCATAGAAGTTTTTTAATGGTCTTGTTGAGCCGGTTCCAGCATCAGCCTTTCATAACAGTCCACAGCAGGCCACAAGGTGACTCACGGAAAGGTCTTCCATTCACAATGAGGGCACAAACTCACCCATTAGGGAAATGCTTCAACTTCACTGGGGTGCCACAAGCCCGACGTGGTAACGGAGAACCGACGCAGACGGTGCATTCCGCAGGTGTCACCTTCGGATCCGGCCAGGGCAAGGAAGGGAAGCTTGTAGGTGATGCGGACATGCACCTGCAGTGCGTAACACCTTGTCTGCTCCTCACCTCCAGTGAAACACAGGCACGGGAGCTGCAAATGAATTATGGCATCCTGCTTTCACACTGTCCAGCAATAATTAGAAGCGCGGGAAGCTGATATTTCGAGTCTGCGCAGTGTGTCTCCAAAGTCCGGAAGACAAACTGCGCAGACTAGAGTTCCCAGCTTTCTGTTTGACTGTAGCCTCTATCCCACCCTTTCACAACTTATCAAAGGGCCAAACTCACCCCCTATGACGAGTTGGGAAAGGGAGGGGTGACAGTCTCCTCCGCTCCCTGACTGACGAGGAGCCCCTGGCACTACAGGGCTTCAGCCTGAAGGGCCCGGGGCTAACTTTACCCCCACGTCATCAGGGGGTGGAGACTGGTCCTCGAGGCTATGTATTTGCCGAGCTGATGATGTCACATGCCTCAAGGTTGTGAGCTTGTCAGCCCAGCAAATACTGTAGACTTAGGCCCGCCCATTGAATATGAAATGTCCTGGCATCGCTACCAGTATCACATGAGAGGCTTGTCATTATGACCCCGGCCCCAAGCAGGAAGTGTGTAATTTGTTTTTTTAAATATAATTAAAAGAGTTTGTTTTCACTTTTTTAAATAGCTGACCGAATGGGTGAAAGTAAAGGGGGTGGAGCCCCGATGACCTCACACACAAACCTCCCCTGTTAAATAGTGTACTTACTGTTAGTTGATTTGTGTTTTAGTAAGTGCCAAGAATGTGACCTTACAAAGAAATAGAACGTAACATAACATACTTAGGTCAGAAATTTGATCTTGTCTAGCACCTTTCATCTAACTGTACCTGCTTTCTACCTTCTACATGACAATCTAGTACATTTCCTTATTTCTTTGTTACAGGGAGGATTCCGGATGGAATGAGTAAAGTAGCTGATTGTTCAAATTGTGCATACTTGCTGTCTGAACAATGGCCAATGATCAAAACCTGTGTATATGCCTATACATACTAGCAACAGTGATTGACATGCAGTGGGGAGGGAATGAGCAATTGATAATTGGGATGTTCACAGACCTGTCAACTTTTATGGTTTCCCCATCTCACATGATATCGGAGCTCTTCACAGAGCCACCCCATGAAGATCTGATATCACACAGTGAACACAAGGTGAGCTAGAACCCCCTGTTCACACCTGTTTGTGCAGGCTCTGCAAATACATAATCAATCCAGTAGGGTTTCTAAAGCAGTCTCCCTTGTCCCATGGACCTAGTAGCCCTACTTGATAAGAAGGCTAAATATTTTGCGGGCCTATTACTTCAGGAATTACCATCTTGGGCTGCATAAATTACAGCAATTCCACTCAATCAAACTGTCTTTTGTAAAAATATGGGGACGACAATTAACATTCTAGCCCTTCCTCTAATGATAGATGCTGCACTCGCAATAAAACAACCACCATACCTGTGGTTTATCGATTACAGCTCTGCCTCCCATCATGTTTGTGGCAAAAATTAAAAAAGCTGAACATCCAACTCCTGCTTTTAAACCAACCAATTCTCTTGCATAGTGACACCTGGGTGCAAGTAAAGCTAGGTGCAGGATAATATTTAACAAGGAGGATCCCAACAAGTACAGGGGTAAAACAAGGTTGCGTGATTGCACGTACACTTTTTATTCTCTTAATGGGAGAACTTTCAGCCTTGCTGAATGAAAGAAATTTGCACGCACCCAAGCTAGGGGACTTCCAGCTATCCAGCCTATTTTATGCTGATGACTTAGTGCTTATAAGTCGGACCCCCGTAGGCCTATGGCGTCTGCTGGACATCACGTTGCGATGCTCGGAAACCAACATGTTTAACTTCAACCAAGAAAAAAACTAAGTTATGTGTGTTAACATCCACAAAACGAAAAGAACAAATAACTGGTACTTGGCATCACGCAAGATGGAGACTGTACTCAAAGATAAATATTTGTGGTTTATCGTCGACAATAAAGGCAACTACAAGCCCCAATTGGAGCTATAAAAAGGAGAGAAATAATGGCAGCAGTGGCATTAAGGAATCTAAAAATCAAGATCACTGGCTTTCTCCCTCTAATAAGGGGGATTCAAGCAAAATTAATTCTGTCTATCACTTATGGTAGTGAAGCTAAGAGAGGGAAGGATGCTGATACATTAAACGGCACTATGAATGAATGAATGAATGAATGAATGAAAGAAAGAGCACTGATAGGGAGCATAGCTACCCGGAGGCATCCCAGCGCTAAGGGATGAGTTAGAAGCATCAAGAAATCACTTGGGAAAGAGCCATGTTTTCAACAGCTTACGGAAGGCTATATGATTGGGTTCCTTATGTAGCTGAAGAGGGAGGGAATTCAAAAGTATGGCAGCATTGTAAGAGAATAGCCGGCCACTGGTTCTGGCCCTCTTAATTCTGGGCTTGTCTGAGTGCAGCCCCGTGTTTGCTCGATAGGCCTGGACAAGAGAGGAAATAATTGATGGTCCTTTCCCTCTTATTATCTTGTGGGTAATACACAAGGCTTTGAAGTGGACTCTCTCCCGGACCAGGAGCCAGTGAAGAGCTATCACAGCAGGTTTTGCAGACCGCCACTTTTAATCCCCACAAGAATCCTTGGAAAGCATTTCTGCACTTTTTGAAGTTTAGCAAGGACTGAGCTCTGAGCACGAAGGTAGAGGGCATTCCCGTAGTCCAGGCGGGAACAAATAAGTGCCTGGACCATGAGTTTTCTCGCCTAGGAGGGGAGCAAAGGGAGCACTTTATGGAGCATCCTTATATTATAATGCCAAAGCAGGAATCTGCAACCTTCCTGGCTTGGACTTTAAAGCTGAGGTCTAAATCAAGCCAAACACCCAGGCTCTTTATCTCGGTGAGGGGCCCATTCAGGCTGGCCACATAGTGTCCGCCTTGAAAAGAAGGGGATTGCCAAGGAGCATGAGCTCGGTCTTATCTCCATTCAATTTTAGATGTGAGAGTTTCATCCATTTGGCTACTTCTTGAAGGCAGAGACAAAGGTGGCTAGAGATCCTGTCTGAGGGGTTCAGCGCAACAACCAGTTGGGTATCATCAGCATAAGTCACAATATGCACCCCAAAGGAAAGAACGATGTCTGCAAGAGGAGCCATGTAAGCATTAGAAAGAGTGAGGCTCAGGGACGATCCCTGAGAAACCCCACAGTGGGGAGGCAAGGATTTCGAAATAGCCTCATCCTCGAATACATGGAAGGATCTTTCTTCCAGGAAAGATTGCAGCCATGTAAGGGCGAATACGGACACCACCAGACTTCTAAGTCGTTGGACCAGAATATGGTGGTTGACCGTGTCAAAGGCTGCGTTGAACTCCAGAAGGATCACATCCGAGGAACCTCCTGCATCAAAGATCTTTCTGGAATCTTCAACGACAGCCAGGAGCACCGTTTTTGTTCCTTGGCACGGGCAAAAGCCCATTTGAGAGGAATTAAGGAGGTTGTGGGATTCCATATATATGGAAAGAACTGAATTAACATGCTTCTCTGCAATTTTGCTGATCCCTGGGAGAAGCAAAATGGGTTGATAGTTGCCAAGGCAGTCTGGGTCCAAGCTAGGTTTTTTCGAAAGAGATTTCACCATGGCTTTTTTCCATAAGGGAGGGACCACACCAGCAGAAATCGAGGAGTTGATTACATCCAAGATGATTGGGACGACTGATTCCACAACCTGTTTCAGAATCTTGGGCTGGGCGGTGTCTCTGGGCAACCCGCTCTTGACAAGTGCAGATGTAGACTAAAGCAAGAGCTTGCCAGCATACACATCCCCTGAACAAGTGAGGCTAGAATTTGAACTGTCAAGAGAAGAGCTGGCAAGCAAAGGAACATTTATCAAAAGTTGGCACAAAATTAGAAGGGGAGAACTGGAAAGGCTAAACGCCCTTCTGTGGAAAGAACTACAAGCCAAGGAGGCCTGCCCTGCCAGACTTTACCTGGAGGCCGCTCTTAACCAGTTGGGGCTATGGCAACTATGGGAACAACCAGGGACCCTTGCAGGATTAAAAAAAGTAGTTTACAACATAGTTAAGAAAGAATCTCTCTTCCAAGATAAAACCTCTATGGCAGAGCGCGCACATGGCTGGCTCACCATACAATCTTACACCAAACTCTCGCCTCAAGCATATCTTCACACCAGCTTCTCCAAAAATATGAAAGAGACGTTCTTAAAATTTCATTTATGGTGGCTGCCCTCCGCAAATGACTTGCCGTCGTGGCTACGCCCTATGATGCCAGCAACTTGCCGACTCTGTGGGGAGGGAGAAGAGAACATAGTACATCTCATCACCATATGCAGGGACCTATTAAAGGGACCGCAGGACCCTCCTGAGACCGCTATTCAACACAAAACACTTACGGTCCTGCAGGCAAGTGGTGCTGGCAAGCTTCCTCGGCGACGACATCCAACTGAACTGCCGTTTAGTAAAATTTCTTGTAGCCACAGAAATCCACCTCAACAAATGGAAAGAAGGTCTAGCAGACAACAGTGCTCCAGATGCTGAGCAGGACCTAGCACCATGATATTTACAGAGAAGGTCCACACTTGCACCACAAGTGCATCAAGAAGCTCAGCTCTGGCATTCTACGCACATCCTGCCCTTTATGAGGTTAAAGTAATCTGGAGGGAATGAGGGTCTAGCTTGGAAGTTGGTCCCTAATGTCAATTTACAGAACAAGGACTTAAAGCTGTTGAGACAGCGCAAAGATCTTACAAACAAGCGATCTCCCCCCCCTGAAATACCTGCCTTCTGAACAATCAGCCCTGCGTATCCTTTCTAATGGACTCTCAGGAAATTTTCCGCTTTACTATTTCTTGCCTTACAGGCTTTAATCATATGTGAATTGGAATGGCGAATAAGATAGCTCAAGGTCTTGTGGTGGGCCAAGCCCTGTTGACCTGTGTTTAATTTTATTGCAGCATTTGCACTAAGCACTTTCCCCAGTATATCTGCACATTGTCACCTGCTACTCTTAATGCTGCTCTTACACTAAGCACCTTTCCCTGTATTCCTGCACGTTGTTATCAGCTGCCCAAACCATACCGCTGTCAAGCATACGACTAAGAGGCTGATTGGCCAAGCCATGCTGCTAATAAGCCTCTTAGCAATAGCTGCAGTCACTATCTTTAATTTATTTTATATTTAAACCTCCATTAGCCTAAGCTTGCTAAATATTTCCACACTAAGTGCATAACACACTTTTCGGTAGGTAGCAGGTACGAACTTTAACAAGCAACCAGATTCTATTGATTATGGTTCCTGAGGCACGTCTGTGCATACAGATTCTGCTACTTGCTCTTAAGGGCAGCACAACACTGTATGCGCCCCGCCATGCATATAGGCTTTGAATAACAAAATTGCCTACTTAATGCTTTCCTGGCTGCCCTATCTAGGCCTCGACTCACCTGCACACATGGCACTTTACTTTCTTGCTTTCCGCAGGCCCAAGACACCCAGCTACGAATTTTGCACATATAGACAGGGACAGGGTCAACTCTCAGGTTATTTTTTATGCCCATTAATCATTTGCCATATTTTAACAGCTTTTATATCTCTTAAATAATAGTGTTTCTTTTTCTTTTTATCCTGGAATAGCCAAGTGGCAACATGTTAGGACATGTACTTTTACTATGAAATTGTGTAAACCGACGGATGTTTGTAATGGTTTTAATTAACTGTACAATAAAATTACCTCACCTTACCATGGACTTACGATGCTGCTTCAAAAGCCTTTTGTTTGTGTTTTGAGGGCTGGATAGCAGTAGGCGCCACTATTCTTGGCCCTCTATGGCTGCTTAGGCTGTTAAGGACCCAGGGCCCTGGCCCTTCACCACACCATGCCGCTTCATGGACCCTCATTCTCTTCCACATACTGAAATACTATTTAGGAATGGCAGGTATCCGTTCACTGCCTACTTTTATTCCATGTTCCATTTGACAAGCACTTGACTGTTTTTGCACCACTAACGCTGGATAAGAATTGGCACAAACCACATTTTGGGCTTTAAATCACTATATTTCAGTGTATTCATAGAGGCCAGAATTTGGTTTATCATCATTTGTTTCCACCACGGTCATCTAAGACATAAAAATAGTTTACAGATATTTTAGTTTTTCTCATTACATTTATTACATTAATTATCTGTATATTTCCCAGGTTCCTCATAATGAAAGAAGGATACATCCTCCTAATTCAATTAGACAATGGGCTTTATTGAGAAGGCTGACGGTGCATGCTTCTGGGTTGGGTTTGGTGGGGGCTGGATGAAAAACAGCAGGAAGGTAACCATCCAAATGTCCTTTTGGGTCTTGTCTGTGCTTCCTACCAACCATCCATTCCAATACTATATTAGTAATGTGAGTGTGGCTACGGGCCAAGCTTGAGGTTCAAGTCGTTGGTTACCCACTTAATTAGTTGCAAAATTAGACAAATATTTCCAATTCCATTTTGATTTTATTTAATAAATTTAGTAAAATGTTCCTGCTAGTTTGTCATTACCACAAAGACATGGTCATATCATTAACTAAAATACTGTCTTATTGTTATTACTATCATTTGCTCTTACTATCAAATCCATTCATTGTTGGATATTTGCTAAATTACCTTGACATGAAAAGGACCCTAGAATTAACCATAACATCCATTTAGCAAAATGTAATCATAATATTTGTTAATGTCTGCAACAAATCTGTTTAAAAGTGCATACACTAACAGTTCTATAGTGGCAAGTGGGCGGACAACTAATTTCCAGTGACACAAATGATGGACTACAATTTAATCTGTTTGGAAGGGTTGATTGAGAGTATTGTGTGTCTTCCTCTCACCCCTACAGTTCTAGTTCAGGCACGTTACAGGATGCATCTGGAGATTTTCATGTTGGAAGTCAACGTATAATAGCAAACCCCATGGTCAGCAGTTATTTGCAGGAGCTCTTGGTGGCATTGCAGGTTAGAAAACGGGAAGACATTTGAGTTGTCCTGGTACAAGTAGGTCATCATGGTCCTAACTACAGAGTATGTAGCATCTACAAAACTTGAAGTCCCAACCATACTGAGCAGCCAGGTGCTGATGGTGCCTGCACCTTAGCTTTTGATTAAACAGTCACCATGGGGTCAGTGATGGGTCAAGACACCCTAAGCAGTGCTTGTGCAGTGAGATGTTCAGAATGGGTAGATCAGGAGGAAGCTTGCCTTCTGCTGTGTGCCTTGACAGCCCCTACTGATGAGGCATGTCACTTCTGTAGTATGGAAATATCCATTCATCCTAAAAAAAAGATAAAGAGCCTTGGTGTATTTTAGATGATTTTCATTATGAAAGCATAGATTATGAAGGCCTGAGAAAAGTGGATGGTGAAATGCATAGATAGGTTGGGAGGTTACCAAAAGCACGGGTGTATGAAGCGGGTATATATGCATTGACAACTAGAAATGGCTGATGCATAAAATTCGGGTTTCACAACGCAAATCTTCAGTACACTGATAACAGAAATTGCAAGTATCACCAATTAAGGTTTGCTAGTTGTGGCTACAAGTCAGAGTTTCTCCTGAACCATAATTAATGGAAATCCATGCATGTGTGCAATCCATTATATTAGAGGAAAAGCAGTTTGTATATTATTAATGATAAGACGTCTGCTGTTATCAACGATTTGTCTTAGGTTTTCACATGTACGTGACTTGAAATGTGTTTTATTGTAATGTGCCACATAGGAAATGAGTACTTGATCAATATAAGACACATGTCCAAGAATCCAAAGTTCTCATGTTCATTCTCTGTTAATTCCCATTTGTTCTTATCATACTTAAAAAATAGACCATTTTTTCGTTGCTCACGTTCTCGTTTCTTTTTTTATCTATACCCAAATCATTTAACTTTATTTCCTCTGTTCGAGTTATGATTGGCCTCCACAAGCGCCATAATAGCAAAAGACAGCAAACGATTACTATGAAAATATATTATATGTACATTGAACTTATGCATATGTTTTGTGGATATCATTAATACCTACTGGATATTACTATTGAGTGGCTCATAATGTAAGCCAATCCATATCTCTTAATATTATTCATAATTTTTAAATCCATTTGCGCAAAAATGTCCACACTTTGCATGCCTGTATTATAGCTGTTCCACCTGCGCTGTGTGGCTCATTTTTGTGAGCTGTTGTGCAATGTACGAAGACCGCAGAAAAATGGAAGTTCAAAGCAAAGACGACAAGGAGATATGTCTGTAAGAGAAATTTAAAGTGACATAATCTGGTAACATTTGAACTATTTTGAATGTATTGGACAAAATGTTGGAACTCGATTTCAGTTGCTGTTCCTGTGTTGTTCCTAATCAAGGTGGATGTCGATCCCCATTGTCTATTTTGTACCAGTCAACAGTACGTTGTGCTTTCTCCCAAGCCTCCCACCAATTCAAACTTTTATTGAACCCTCAGATGTGGTCAATCATTTTGTGCGCTTCTCAATGCACATTGTCTTTCCCCTATTCCAAGTGTTCTTTCTTTTTTTTTAAAAATATTGCTGTATTTGCTCAAAAATATTTCGCCCTTGTGCTCTGAAGTTGAAAGTGTTTTAATAACAAAAATATTACGTGTTAAATCAATGGAAGCGACAAATCATCAATTGGCAATCATGTAAGAAATATAAAACTGAAGGGATTTAGAGTCAGCATTTTTGTCTCCTACACCTACAGCGATTTGTCACTGTGATTAAGTTTCACAAAGTTATAAACTTGAAAAACTTGAGGAGTAATTCAATATAAATTGAATTGAATATCGGCATTAGAATGTATGAGGAAATACGAACCCTGCACAGCCAGAAATTTTGTGTCAGTGAAAACTGTTGTTCATTTAGGATCTCTAAGAGAAAGATGATCCAATTGCAAGTTTAAATATCAACACCCTGTACAGGGGTGCTAATCAAAGCTGAGTAGCATCAATTGCACCCACACATCCCAGGCAAGCGTAAAGTAACCCTTGATCAAAAATGTCAATGCCCACAGCATAGCTGCCAAGGATTTTAGAATGCTTGGGTGTGACATTTTACAATTTCAGTGTAATTATGAGTGACATTCTAAGACTATGAGTGCCACTTTCTCGCGACCAAAATCAAGCCTTAAAGACCATGGAAACAGACAAATATCAGAAATTACTCCCATTTGAGCAACGAAAAACTCTGGCCTCATCACTAGATACCATTGACCCAGATCCAGACATAGCTTCTAACAATTACCTTTTACACCTCAATAGCTCCCTAGACGCCCTCGCACCACCAAAACTCATTTCCCAAAATCGCACCTCGCCCTCAGCCCCTTGGTTTTCCAAAAATTTGTGCTTACAGAGACAATTCTGTAGGAACCTAGAAAGATGCTGGCGCACACACTACAGCTTCACTGACAAACTTACATACAAAAGCGCTCTCATTAAATACAAGGAGCAGTTAGTTATAGAAAAAAGCAGTTACTACGTCACCCAGATCAAATCAGCAGAAAATTCCACCAAAAAGCTCTTTCATGTAGTTAACCACCTGACTAATCCTCGTACTCCACCAGAAAACACCTCTCAAGAGCTGTGCAACTCGCTGGCGGACTTCTTCACTGACAAATTCACCTCCATATTCTCTGCTTTTACTCCTCAAGCTGTGCCCACTGTCAAATCCCCTGTTTTCAACCATTCCCCCAATCCCCCGTCCTTTTCTTTCTTCCACCCAGTCACACTTGAACAAACCTCACACTTCATCACTACTATCAAATCAGGCTCACCACTAGACCCCTGCCCCCTTCCATCCTCAACCTCATTCCTGAGGCCATCTCACCTACAATAGCCATTATATGCAACAATATGTTCCGAGAAGGTACCTACCCGTCGGTGTGGATAAAAGCGATCATCAGGCATCTTCTAAAAAAAACCTCCCTTGACCCCACTGATCCTGCTAGTTACAGACCAATTGCATGCCTACCCTTTCCATCCAAAATTTTCGAAAGCCTCATGAACCAACAATTATCAGACTTCATTGGCACCCATAACTTATTGGACGACACACAATTTGGCTTTAGGAAAGCACACGGAACCGAAATAGCGCTCATCAAAGCAGCGGATGTGATCAAACATACGTTAGACAAAGGAGGAGCGGCAGTCCTGATACTGTTGGACTTCTCAGTGGCTTTCGACACGGTCGATCACAAAATCTTGATCGACCGTGTCGCAGGTATGGGGGTGGAACACAAAGCCAAGGACCTGATCGCATCTTTCTTACACAACCGGTCCCAAACTGTCAAACTGGGTTCCTTCTACTCATCTCCCCTTTTCCTTCCCTGTGGTGTCCCACAGGGCTCCTCGCTAAGTCCGACTCTTTTTAACATCTACGTATCGGACTTAGCGAGGGTGATAAAGGAACACGACATCAGCCTCACCACCTATGCTGATGACACTCAGTTAGTCCTCTCAATACACCGGGACGGAGACAGGGTGGCCGCCAACTTCCAGGAGGGAATGTTGACCATCAGCTCCTGGATGGCGGCCAACTGTCTCAAACTGAATTCCAACAAGACTGAGATTATGCTTTTTGGCAAACTAGAGCCCTGCTAGACCCCTCAGTGGTGGCCAATCGAACTAGGCCCCCCACCCAAACCTGTAACAAAAGTAAGAAACCTCAGAGTTATCTTCGATGATCGGCTTCTCTTCAATTATCATGTAAACAATGTTGTTTCCTCATCCTTTTTCACCTTGAGGAAAAATAAAAAAATCCTACCTTAAATTCCTACCTCAGCTGCAAAAAGCCTGATCACCTCCCTCGTACTTTCACGAACAGACTATTGCAACTCCCTCCTCCTCAATGCTCAGGCAAAGGTGCTTACTAAGCTCCAGTTGGTGCAGAATGGGCAGTCAGGGTTCTGCTCAACATTCCAAAACACAACTCTATTTCCCCCTTTATTCGTAAACTGCACTGGCTTCCGGTGAGAAGCCGCACAAAGTTTAAGGCTCTATGCATAGCATATAAGGCCATTAACAGTACTGGTCCTCAGTTCCTCAAACTAGCTTTCAGACCTTTAGAGGTACCAAGAACTCTCCGCTCATCCTCAGCCCACCTCCTGAACGTCCTGCGTACAAAAAAGGTCAACTGGGGTGACAGACGCTTCATAGTGGCCACAGCCAGACTGTGGAACTCACTCCCCCTGGGTATTAAGACTTGCCCCACGCTACTCAGCTTCAGGAAACAACTTAAGACGTGGCTGTTTGCATAATAGATGCCCTTGTTCGTGTAGTTTTTTATCTTAAAGCGCTGAGACACCTCCGGGTAGTTGCGCGCTGTACAAATCGCAAAAATAAATAAATAAATAAATGATGTGTTTGTATTGTAAAAGAGAAATGCACAATGAAATGAGCCCTGTGAATTTCTTGGCTGTGAGCTGTAATAGGTACCGCAGGATATGGGATGCCACATATAGGCAAGTCCACCTGCAGTAAAGCGGGGTCCTCCTGTACAGCGATGATTTAGTGAAGATGAGGACTACAAATGCGGGTCCTACACAAACATGGTTTATAGGTAGAGCTTAATTTGAGCCAGTGGTTTCCGGGTCTCGGCATTGGCACTTAATTGGGAACATGAACACTGACACTGATGACAGACTGCCACATGGTGATGCTGTCTGTGTAATTTAGAGATGGGAAGAACAGCTGTTTATTAATGAAAACGAGTAATGCCTACTGCTCAAGCCATTCTTGAAGCTTTGGGTGCCTCGAATAGTCTGAAATGTCACACTTACAGGAGAGAGGTGTGGCGCCGCGGCCGCGGCGACTGACGCTGGAATCTGGGGATCACGGTTTGATCCTCGGCTCCGACGGCAGGTTAGCTCAGCACCATGTGACTCTGGGCATTAGCTTGCTTAATCTTCCTGACGGCCCCCAGCGCCCAGAGACCCTTACGGGTGATTGTTTGCGCTTTACAAATGTGGATTATTAGTATTATTATTATTAGTAGTAGTTGTGTTGCGCGCTGGGAGGGGCAATGGATAGTTAAAGCTGCAGTGGCCTCTTGATGGGGGACCTGGCACTTTTTTTATTACACATTAAGAGCTACTTCTGAAATTAATTGTTCTTTCTTTGGAAGAACTCTGCTTTGTACTAAGGGTAGGGCGGGCAGGTTTTAATGGACCATAAACAGTGTTAAGAGGGAGATTCCGATAAAATGGAGTGTGCCTACCAGTCAGACTGTATTCCAGTTACTTGAATAGGTGGGAGACATATTACTGTCAAACAATACTATTCCTCAAAGTTTGAATGACAAAGTTAAAAATGTTGGAGTCAGATAATTTCAACAGTTTCCCTCTGTAGCATTTTATAACTGTGCATGGCTGAAGGTAATGATGGATCGGGGATATTTTAAGGTAGACCCACTGGGCCTTCCAATGTTTCTGTAATGGTACTCTTTGCACATTCCGTTCAACAGAGTAATTCTGCAAACTGTTGAATGAATAGACACATAATGCCAAGTGGAGTAATATGTGAGGGCCCGATTACTGCACATCGTATGGCTTTCTTTATTTGTAAAGCTCTTGTGTGCCAGACTCTTTGTCCTTATTTCACACCGTGCCCTCCTGTGCCCAGTGCTAAGGGCCATCTGGAGATCTTCCCACAAGTATCAACATCATTGGGCATCACATGGGGAAGAGGGCATGGCTGCGATATGTTGTTATTCTGCATTCACAAATCAGAGCAGTTCTCTTTAGCGTTTTAGTTGCATTATTATCAGCGTTTGTTTCTGTGGTTCTCTGTTGGCTAACTAACCTCATTCGTAAACAAAAAACGGCTGATCTTTTTGCTTTTATCACCCGGCTGTGTGACACTTACAGAGTTCTCACTATTTTTACCAATGTTACTAAAAAATGCTAAAGTCACCAGCAGCACAACCTTAGGTGCATGCACATTTGTTCACACCACCATTCACCACATATTTACAAACATTACAGGAAACAATAGCAACTGCTCCCACAGTACAGACTGCATGGCACACGCCCTCGTCTTTCGTTTAACAAGAAGGGGCATGCGCATTCGTTCACACCTTTAAAAACATTACAGGAAACAATTAAAACTGCTCCCATACTACAGAATTCATGGCGCACGCAATGGCTTTCAGTATAACAAGATGCGTGCGGATTAGTTCACTGTACCATTCACACACTAAAACATTACAAGAAATAATAGAAACTGGTCCCACACTACACGCTTCATGGCACAAAACGTGTTCTTTCTTGTACCAACAAGGTGCGTACGCTTTTTAAAAGGAGGTGAGGCGGGCAGGTCAGAGCTCGGCCCAGCGGCTGAAGAGGCTTTTGCTGCCACTGAAGACGTGGGTGGAGCGTCAAATGGGCAGCCTGTTTTTGGTGGCTGGAGGGGAAACAGATGAAGATACAAATAAAATCAAAGCGTGGGGCTTTTAAAATTGGTGCCACGCTAATGTAAATTTGAGCATTTTAAAACAGGCACCCCGGAAATTCACTTGCACAACCAAAACACTTCTACAGCTGCTGTGCAGAACCAAAGCACATTTACAGTCCCTTGTCACTTGACCTAAACACCTGTACAACCCTCTAAACCGCACTTTATAAAATTCAACAGACCCAAATGGCTCTGCTGAGAATCTCCCGTTCAGCTCTGATGTTTAGACATGTCCACGTATCAGCCCCAAAGAGTCAAACTGCGAAGGAACGCGTCACAGGTGTGGACAATTACACTTCCGGCCGAGTGCGTTGTTTCATTTGACATCAGAATTCTAAATACTCGACACCTTGGGGAACATCGCTCTGCACATTGCCCAAAACAGCGAGCAAGCTAATAAAACAAGCTCCACATACAGCGAAACCGCGAAAAGTGCCTCCTTCTTCCAATGCTAATAATACTCCCGGGTCTACGCCAATGTGTGGCGTTTTGTCACGCATGCGTACGATGTAAAGCATCGCGCGCATGCGAGACAGATATTGTGAATGCAACCATCAATCAAAAAGCAAACAAGCACTAAAAATGCAATAGGACACGTATTTACGGGATTCCTGTTGCATTTTTAACAAAAGTGCAGATGTAAACTAAGGCACGGAACAGGAGGGGATGGGAAGGTGTTGTTGGTGGAAGAAGTCACGGAGTATGGGAGGAAACGGGGAGAGGCAGGGGAGCCAAACTGTTAACAAAGGAAAGTTGCTGATAGCCGAGGAAGGGAAAAAATTACGACATGCCCGTCAGGAGGTGGGATTACCAAGCCAAGCACCAATCACAATGCTGAAAATATGATGCAAGCCAATCACAAATAAGCCTGGAAAGTGGACGGAGCTTCCCCCACTATACTGAATACAGCATCTCTCTGACGAGACACCGCATGCGCTGCCTAGTCCGAGACCTAAAAAAGAAATGTAGAATAAAATGTAATAATATCCCAACTTATGCTTTGTTGAACGAAAGATCTAATATTAAATTTCGCTGAAGGATCTAATAGATAATCTGGCAGATGCATCAAGCAAAATACCTCACGGTAAAATAGCGAATCAGTAAAACAGGACGATACCGAACAAAAAAACAGAAAATGCAATGCATCAACCTCAAATCGGTAACAAATAAAGAATCGCTAAAAAATCCCCTCTGTAAATTACTGAATCGCAATTCAGACAATCGGAAATAACAAACACCAAAGCTGACCTCGAAAATACCGAATCGCTAATAAAGAAACGCAATAGAATGCATGAAAAATCGCAAATACCGAAAATGCCCAAAATCGAAATTTAGCATAAGCTAAATAAGGGGAATCTCAAACTGGAGGTAAAGTTATTTGAAGGAATGAAGGAAAAAAAAATTCTTTCCAGGTGCTGACAATCAGTAAGCCTTTAAAAATGCCCCTGGAAACCCTGTAAGCCTACATAAATGGCTGCCCCCTACGTGCTTGCTAGGAGGAGGAGGATCAACGCCCAGGCTCAGCGCAGGAGGATGATCCAGGACAGGGTCTTCAGGGTGCGCATCACATTGCTTGGGCAGACAGAGAAACAGGTGTACGATAAGTACAGACTCAACCATGCCATGATCATGCGCCTAATAGCAGATCTGGAACAAAGACCCGTAGGACCAACACCATACCAGCCCATGTCCAGGTCCTATGCAGCCTGCACCTGCTGGTGTCTGGAAGCTTCCAGGGGGTAATAGCAGAGGCTGGAGGCGTGTCCCAAAGCGCACTATCACGCTTCTTCCACCGGTTCCTAGAGGCCATGCTGACATTCATACATCGCCACATCACATTCCCCACAACCCCCCAGCAGCTGACCCGCACCAAAAGGAGTTCTACCAGGTGGCACAATTCCCCCATGTGATAGGGTCTGTTGACTGCACGCATGTCCCCATCTGTCCTCCCTCAGCCATCGAATACATCTTACGCAACCGGAAGTCATATAATTCCATCAATGTGCAGGTCGTGTGCAATGCAAAGCACATCATAACGGACCTCGTAGCCCAATTCCCAGGGAGCACACACAACGCATACATCTTCCGTCACAGTGGCATCCACAGGCGCCTGATCAACGGTGATTTTGGAGAGGGACACCTACTAGGTACATATTGATGCATCATCGTTTACTCCATCCCCACATGTGTCATTGCATTCATGCTGCTGACCATTCTCTCCCCATCCTGCAGGTGACAATGCTTACATATGTGAAAAAATCCTAGGACGTCTAGGTATATAGGCGTACAGATAAGACAGGCCAGTTGTCAAGAAGGAACAGTAGGGGAGGATTAATGAACTTTTTATACAACTTCATTAATCCTCCCCTACTGTTCCTTCTTGACAACTGGCCTGTCTTATCTGTACGCCTATATACCTAGACGTCCTAGGATTTTTTCACATATGTTGCTACCCTGCCCTAGGAGTCTATAGATTGTTACTACCCAGGGGGTCCTTGCTATTCTCAGGTGACAATGCTTACGCCTTGCGTGAGTATCTACTCACTACCTACCTCAACCCAGCAACACCTCAAGAGCAACGCTACAACAGAGCACACATCAGCACAAGGAATGTGGTGGAGCGTACATTCGGCATCCTAAAGAGTCGCTTTCAAGTACTGCGCAAGACAGGAGGTGCCTTGCAGTACGACCCAGTGACCTGCTGCCAGATCATAGCTGTCTGTGCCATCCTGCACAACATTGCCACACGTAGGGGGATACCCATAGAGGTGGACGGAGAGGATGAACTACGTGCACAGCAACCCCCCCCCCCCCAACACCAACAGGCACATGTGCCCAACACAGCAGAAGTATTTACAACAAGGGGTGGTGAGGGACAGAGTCTCTGAATTAAACAGAATACTCTCACCCAGTCAAGAGATCAGGGCTAGATCCAACACCGTTTTTTAGCTCACTGCACCATCCCAGTTTCAGAACCTGGCTGTATGCAAATTAGTCTGTTCCTGTCCCAGTGCATGATGGGAACAGGGCAAACCAAACTACAAAAGCCAATTCTTACACTGGGAAGGAAACAAGCTACCGGGGACCGGTTTCTGGCATTTCAGCCTCTTCGGCCCGGCTTGCTTGAATCCTGATGGTGCAATGAGCAAGGGACTCACATCTGAGTATACCCTTCCACGCTTAGGGAGGACAAAAATATTTACAACAAGGGGTGGTGAGGGACAGAGTCTCTGAATTAAACAGAATACTCTCACCCAGTCAAGAGATCAGGGCTAGATCCAACACCGTTTTTTAGCTCACTGCACCATCCCAGTTTCAGAACCTGGCTGTATGCAAATTAGTCTGTTCCTGTCCCAGTGCATGATGGGAACAGGGCAAACCAAACTACAAAAGCCAATTCTTACACTGGGAAGGAAACAAGCTACCGGGGACCGGTTTCTGGCATTTCAGCCTCTTCGGCCCGGCTTGCTTGAATCCTGATGGTGCAATGAGCAAGGGACTCACATCTGAGTATACCCTTCCACGCTTAGGGTGGACAAAAATATTTACAACAAGGGGTGGTGAGGGACAGAGTCTCTGAATTAAACAGAATACTCTCACCCAGTCAAGAGATCAGGGCTAGATCCAACACCGTTTTTTAGCTCACTGCACCATCCCAGTTTCAGAACCTGGCTGTATGCAAATTAGTCTGTTCCTGTCCCAGTGCATGATGGGAACAGGGCAAACCAAACTACAAAAGCCAATTCTTACACTGGGAAGGAAACAAGCTACCGGGGACCGGTTTCTGGCATTTCAGCCTCTTCGGCCCGGCTTGCTTGAATCCTGATGGTGCAATGAGCAAGGGACTCACATCTGAGTATACCCTTCCACGCTTAGGGTGGACAAAAATATTTACAACAAGGGGTGGTGAGGGACAGAGTCTCTGAATTAAACAGAATACTCTCACCCAGTCAAGAGATCAGGGCTAGATCCAACACCGTTTTTTAGCTCACTGCACCATCCCAGTTTCAGAACCTGGCTGTATGCAAATTAGTCTGTTCCTGTCCCAGTGCATGATGGGAACAGGGCAAACCAAACTACAAAAGCCAATTCTTACACTGGGAAGGAAACAAGCTACCGGGGACCGGTTTCTGGCATTTCAGCCTCTTCGGCCCGGCTTGCTTGAATCCTGATGGTGCAATGAGCAAGGGACTCACATCTGAGTATACCCTTCCACGCTTAGGGTGGACAAAAATATTTACAACAAGGGGTGGTGAGGGACAGAGTCTCTGAATTAAACAGAATACTCTCACCCAGTCAAGAGATCAGGGCTAGATCCAACACCGTTTTTTAGCTCACTGCACCATCCCAGTTTCAGAACCTGGCTGTATGCAAATTAGTCTGTTCCTGTCCCAGTGCATGATGGGAACAGGGCAAACCAAACTACAAAAGCCAATTCTTACACTGGGAAGGAAACAAGCTACCGGGGGGAAGGGCAACGGAGGCGGACATATATCACACAGCATCATTTCTGAGACAGGTAAGAAAGAGCCTTGACAAGATGAACTGGTTTGCAAGCGTTTAATGGACATGAACACCTGACTGGTGCAGAGAAATGTAACTCAAGCATGATGCAGCTGAAATAAATGCAAAACTCAAATTATCCATTGTCAACACGGGTGCTGCATGTGGCACTATAGTTGGCCCATGGTTAGGTCACCATGGATAGGGAGCCATTGCCACATGGCTGCTTGCGTTTGCCACATACCCCCAGTCTCCCGTCCCGTGACTCCTCCACATCTCCACGATGAGTGTCTGTGGCTGTTGCACTGCACCCACTGCTCCTCCTCCCGCTGGTCTCTGGCAAGGAGACGCTGCTGACACTTGAGGGAGCCTCACTCCCCTCATCCACTCCCACACTGCTGACACTGACAGTTGCAGACTGCAGATGCTCCACTGCAGTGGTCACTCTCTCGAGGGCCCTTGCCACATCCCCACAATAATGCCCTAAGTCAACCTGCAGGGACACAGACCTATGGGAGAGCACAGCAGTGCTGTTGCACAGCTTAGTGATGGCCTTAATGGTGGAATTTGTTTGGAGCATGTTCTGCCTGTGCCTCCGGCGCTCACTTTTTTGGCCTTCAACAACAGCACGTGTGAGTTCCTGCAGGCATAGCTTAATGTCATTGTTGCCCTCAGCTACGGCTGTGGTGAGGTCACGCTGACAAATCTGTTGGACATTTTTGTCATGGTAAGATTAATTGCACCCATGTGTCTCCCCTGCAGGCGCTGGACACGCAGCATCCGGGTCTCTACGACTCCATACACATCTGCCGGATCCACTGGTCTCACTGGATCCCTACCCAGGGGCCCGGCCCTCTGTCTGACACGCTGACGTGCTGCTGTTTGGGTGGTTGGAGTGATGACAGCCTGCCGTGGGACATTTGGGTCTGCTGGACTCTGCTCCGTCTCCATCTCGTGCAGGGATGGGACATCTGCCCTGCGGCTCGGCGGAGTTGTCCGCACTGGTGGTGGTGGAGGTGGTATTCTTGTCCGCACTGATGGCGGTGGTGGAGGTGGTGTTCTTGTCCGCCCTGATGGCGGTGGTGGAGGTGTTGTTCGCGGTGGTGGTGAAGGGGAGGACATGGCTTCATGTCCCTGTAGGTACTCGGCATCGGTCACCACTGGTGTCTCAGAGATGACGAGGCGGCTGCTGTCATCAGATTCCATGGATCTGTGTGTGAAACAGTGCAGTGTTATTATTTATCATTATATGTGGGTATTGCAATATTTTGTCTATATAAAGTACATATTCGGACAGACGTTTGGCCCTTTGCTGCTTTCTTCATATCATTCACCTCTGGGGTTAGACATGCACTCATTCATGTTATGACTACAACTCCCATGATGCAACACTCTGGTGAGGGTATGTGCTTTAGGCACGGCTACATGTGCACTGTGTCTGGCATTGGGGAGTGGGCAGGGATTGACAACACGCTGCATTTCTAAGCTGGCATGCATCTTACCTTGTCCTCCTTCCGCAGCAACAGAGGTGTCCAGTTGGGTGACCCCCACAACAGCTTCGGGTTCAATTGTTGACTCCACAAGGTCCTCCAGGGCTGTGTTTGGTGTCACATTGGATGACCCCCCCCACCTGTGCCTGCCTGCTGCATCCTTGACCCTTTCAGCAATCTTCTCCTTTGCCCTTTTACGGAGGTCATACCACCGTTTCTTTAAATCGTCAATGCTGCGGTGGGTGATTCCTGCAGCATTGACCCTGTCCTGGATGCGCAGCCACATCTTTCTTTTTTCTTCCTCAGGCACCGTCAGGGACAGCTTCCCAAACAGCCTCTCATGTTTGCTGCTGACACCCTCAATGAGTATTTCAAGTTCCTTATCAGAGAACTTGCGCTTTCTCTTCCTGGGTGTGTCCTTTCCCTGCTGGGGTGCTTCCTTCTCCATGTTCAAATGCTTGGCAGGTCCTGATTGCTGCTGGTTCTGTGTAGCTCCTCAGCTCCTGTGCTCTGCCTCCTCCTCTGAGCTCCTCAGGGCACTGAATGGAGTATGGGCTGGGCTGTCCAGCTTCCTGGTTGTGATGTCATCAGCCTGCTTCCGATGCGTCCCGTCTTTTTGCGAATTCGCAAATACCAAAATCGCAATTACCGGTATTTGCTAATTCGAATTTTGCTAATCTTTAATTTGTTGTCTCGCAATCGTAGTTTCGCTGTTGAATAACGATTTTTTGCGATTCGGTAAATATTACCGATTCTCGTGATGCATCGCGGTTTGCATGTCCTTATTAGCGATTCCTTATTTTTCGCTAATAAGGACTTGGAATATCGAATTTTGATACATATGCCCAAATGTCTCTTAATGCTTCTTTGGAATAGTAGCTATAATCTAGGAAGAATAATTGGCGTTTTTCGGGCATATCGTGACGTAAGTTTATAACACAGTTATCCATCTGCACTATATGAGCAGAGATGTGCAAGGGAAGTGACAACTACGGCACATTTGTTACAAGGGAAGCAAATAGTGCGCAGAACAAAATGTAATATCCTGTTGTTAAAGACATGATTCTGAGTGTGCAGCTAGAATATCCACTGTTAATATAACCTGTGCAAGAGTACATCACAAAGGGGTACGTAATGGGTAGGAGCACAGTGTAAAGGCTACATCATTTTGAAATAGCACTCTGATAAAATGCTGGTGTAGTCTGGAGCACTGCAAAGAGTCAGGGAAATCTACTCAAGGAGAAGAAGAGTCTTGTTACGTTGAAATGAAAGGAACAACAGCAATTGAAAAAAGAATAAAAGCTGGTAAATGAAGGGTGCAATCCTGCTTCCGGTAAACACTACAAAACCCTGGCATGCTGAGCAACAGTGAAACAAAAATGTAAACAAAACTAAAACCTAATATGCCCGAGAGACATCAAACATCTTATTCCAGAATCATGGTTGTTGAAGGTTTATACAATGGCTTATTCGGTTTTTGGGTCTCTCAACCACCAATACGGCGTGAACATTTGATTGCCATGTCCTTGGCAATTTTCTTAAGAAACAGTAATGGAGTCTACCTTAAATTCATCACAAAATGTATTTTCTACAAAGTTGGCCCATTTCGATCAATATAAGTCACTTACAATATATAGCACTTCATTATACAATATTTTGTTTTCTGCAAAAACTAACATTACATGAAATGACCAGATCATTCTTAAGTTTGCTGTTTGTGGTGAGAACCAATGCTGGAAAAAGCATCTGAGTGTTAAAAAACATGAACAAAAGAGCATACTGGAATCACAGTCATTAAGACATTGTAATGGGATTGCAATCCACAGAAAAATAGCCAGCGATACAATGTACTTTGATACATGGCAAGCATCAGAATACTAGAAGTCTAGAAGATGCTACATTTGTGGAACATTGTAAAAGCCTAAAGTACAAACTTGCAAAGACCAATTAAAGAGTTGAAGAGGTCACTGTGAAAGATAAAGCAATGGTCTGTTTGAAATGTGGACTATGTATCCATACTTATTATACTTGAGATATTGTAATAGAGGCTTGCCTTATAAAGGCTAAATGTCACCCAATCAGCAGTTTTTCCTGCAGGAGCAGTCTAGCAAACTGCACAGCAGTTCACAGCGGCAACATGTCCTCTGAGAGTCCTTCCACAGGTCCAGTAGTGAGCTGAAGAGTGGGTCTAAAGGTCCTATTTTTATACCTTTGTGCCCCTTTTCTGGAAGGTGGGTGAAGCATCTGGAAAGGGTCTTTGAAGCACATGGATTTCCTGACTCCCCTGACCTGGCTCACTCCAGTGACAGCACACGGTTGTTAATGCCTTTGTTTGAAGGCAGAGCACAGGCTATTCAGTTGTAAGCGGGGCTGTGCCCAGCTCTGCCCCATCCTGCCAGCCGATGGCCATTGAGGCACACCTAATCCCACTATTGTGCGACTGCTTGGGAGGAATTTACCAAGCTTGACTGTTTTTTCTTCAGAAATGTAGCATATATATCCTGCTTGCAAGGCTCTCTTTTGTTGTGTGGGTTTCATTCAAACACCCAAGACAGCCAAAGCCTCCACAAATTGCTCTCTATGGGACCCGTATTGGCAAATCCTGAGGATACACGTTTAAAGCTGAACGAAATGTAAGAACATTACAATATGTTTGCAGTCTTCTAACTAGGAAAACGCAACTCCCCAGTGTGTGAACCATCAATCACTTGAATAAAAAACAGGAAAAATACTGATTCATATTTAGTTGTTTAGGAAATAATGAATGATTTTTATGACGAAGACGCACGCTCTGATTTCACACATCTGCTCATAAATCTATGCCAAGCTATACTTCTTTGATGTGCTTTTTTAATAAACAAATAGCATTTTATCATGTAGATTCCATATTTTAAATTGAACCATCTGTCAGTGTATTTTCACTTTATTCCGTTGCATGAAAACCATATTCAGAATATTTTCTTATAGTAACTGTAGCAGCCATTGGCAAATCTAACGCTTTTGAGCTCAAAGTGCTAACAACTGTAAGCACATGCATGCCCAAATGCTATTTACAATATTAAAGATAGACACATTGGCTTTGCCTATGCTGGAAAAAGAAGCAACAAAAGATTGCTTTGAACAAAAGTGTTGCATCAGATAAAGAATTTCATGTTACAAACAGTGTGGTGATCAAGTTAACTTTTTAGATGTAAGCATCGCCCATCATGTATTTAAAAAAAACACCTTTTTGGAAGGTGGATTATAGGTAGGGGTAAGTATGCACCCACCACTAGCAAATAGGCCACCAATGCAATATAAGATCCAGTCAATAAATGATTCCCTTGCTCAACCCTTGGTAGCTGACAACGCGCAGGCAGGCTTAACTTAGGAAAGAAGTGTATAAAGCATTTAAAAACAACAGTACATCAAATACATACGACATCACACACAATAAAAATCCAACACCAATGTATAACAATAGGGGATATTGTTATGATTACAATGACACCAAAAAGACAAAGATCCAATGCAGGGAACCTGAGATATGAATTTTCTAATGAATAAACACTTTCTAGTGCTTAAAAATCTATAGTTCCAAAATGGGCCATCTGGTCGGGCTTGACTGGGTCAAATTTAAAGTTTGAGGTTGACCATGATGGAGTCCTGGTCGAACACACTAAGAGGGAGGCCTCTCTGAAAAGGTTTGCCTTCAGCCTCAAAAACGTTTCTGGAGGATTTACTGTTGACATTGAGCGGGACTCTGCTGTAGGCCGGTTTCATTGGTTTGGTTCCATTGGAGGCCCCACTCAACTCCTGGTAGTCTAGAACTTCGGAGCTTTCAGTGAGATGAACCTGAAATCTAGGACAGGTTGTGATTAGATATACCTATTGCTTTCAGGGAGTCCACTCCTTCTGTTTTTTGGACACAAGGCAAAGTAAGGAGTGCTGTAGTTCCTTAGATTGCAGTAGGTACAGTGATTCAGAGTTCAGTTCTCTTGATGTAGGCTAGGGTTCCATCAGGGCAGTCCTTCTTGTCTTTGTATTTTCAGGCAGCAGATCTGAGTTGCTTTGCAGCTATCAAATATTTAACCAATTTTCTGGGGTGAGAAGTAGGGGGCACCCCTGACCAATTAGGTACAAGGTGCCACCCAAAAACTTGACAGCTTCTTCAAAAGTGTGACGTATTCTTTTCCCACATGCAATGCACTTTAAAAATCAAGATGGGGAATTCCATTTCCTTCGGATTAAAATCTGGCTAAGTCAACCTACTTGTATGGCTCAATTCCCTTAACACTACCCTTCCCAACCTCCTGCAAATACCACTACTGGGGCTCCCATCTGGCTGGTGGTTACAGGAAGAGGGAGTAAGCCTGGCTGGCATTCCTTACTTTCCTACTCTCTTTAAAGCCCAGATTGTGTACCCAGCCCCCTTCCTGCTCGGTTCTCTGCAGCTGCAGAGCTCCCCATTTAGATAACCTCTGTCTCTGTGCAGGCCATTTATCACCTCATCAAAGCTGTTTGAACAAGCTTGCTAACGGCTGGCCAATCAGGAGAGGCTGCTAAAAAGCTGCATTTTGGCTCACAGAAAAGAAAGTTCTACAACTTATTTTCTTTATTAGTTAGGATAAATTCAACAGTGGCAGGATGTTGATTGTATCATTACCAATCTTTTAAGTCTTTGAAATATTATTTGAGCTACCTCTTGTCAAATAGTTACACTGTATTACAGTATTCCCAAGTTAACCTATGGAGCTAAAATGCTACAATGGAGGATAAATGAAATTGTTAGCTTTTCCGCTCACCAAGGCATACAAAACACATTTTAAAATGTCCTTGCCTATTTTACATAGCACCCTACCCGGGGGCACCAAGGGATGGCCCTAGAGGTGACTTATATATACACAATTAAGGTAGATTAATGCTTTGAAAGTATTGTTAAATCCAAAATTGAGTTTTCTTCTAATTCCCATTTAAGAGCAGCTTGTAAACCGGGGTTGACTTTTCAAGTGACATCAGGCACCACAGCAGTACACACTTAATTGCTTCCAAGCTGCTGGACCTCTAAACCTACATTGCCTTTCATATATTAGGGACTTAAAGGTAGGCTGCCAATGCCAATTGTAACTACACCTGGGCTGGTTATCAGAGCCTGGGCCTCAGTCAGAGTCAGATACCACCAGTATCAGTTAAAAAATGGGGGTGATTAGAGCAAAAATTATTACTTTTTCACACCTTGTAGAATTCAAAATGATACACACACAGTGAATACTAAGTGAGAGCGGAAGTAATCACCTACTTAATCCACATCAACAGGGAGGTTGGGATGTGGCAATGAAAAAATCAGGTGTTTCTTGTGAACAAATATCATTTTAGGTTTATGGCTGGGAAACACAATTTTCTCAAAGCAAACATTCTAATATAATTCACCAGTAGTGAACCTCACTTTACTACTAATCAAGATATGGACTTGGTGACCGATTGACAGTTAGTCTTACAAATGTTGTGCCTGCAGACAAAAGTATTGATTCTTCACATTCATCCAGTGGATCGATTCCTTTTCACAGTGTGAGAAAACGAATACCATAATTGATGAAGAGGTATGCCATAATGTCATAAATATCCTGGCTGAATTAAAACTGAATTTTCTATTAATTTCTTTAATTTAACAAAGTACGGAATGAGATTATTATTTGGGGTCACCCATCCTAAAGAAAAATAAGACTAACTTGTCAGCATGTACCCTAAAGTCACTAGATTAAATTGAGCTCAAGCCCCTCATAGCAATAGCACAGAGCAGGCAGGGCAATGTGTTAAGTATTTATAGAGTGCTAAAGCAGTATTAAAGTCACAACACCATACACCAATAAACCCAAATCAATCAGAAATATAGAGAAATGTTAATGAACATCAAGACACAAAACATCAAAACTCCATTAAGGGAAAGCAAAGATATGAATTTTAAAACTTTTAGGTAAAAATGGCACCTAAATGCACTAAGGGCCCGAGTTATATTTATTCAGAAAGGGTTCTCCATTGCAACGGAGTACCCTTAACGCCAACAAAATGGTCCAGCCACCAGATTTAAAACCGGATAGACTTTTCGTGCAACCATGGTGGAGACGCATGGTTAGACCCCACCAACAGAGTAAGGGCTGCTGGAGGTTGACTTATATGCCTGTCTACCTAATTTTGATGGGCGGACATACAGGCCAATTTCCACTGACCATCACCACCAGGAAAACTCTGATGGTAAAGGGTTTGCCCTGTAACCATGGGAGATAACTCCCATGGTGAGAGGCCATTGTTTTTTTATTTACAATAACAAAATCCCACTTTAGGGTTTTAGTTTTGTAAATAAAAACAAATTATCTTTGCCATACGGCTCCATCATGTTTGAGTCCCAATTTTATGAAAGAGGTAGACCAGGACATGGGTGTAATTTCAGTTCAGCCACAATGGAGAAAGTGTCAGATACACCAAGTGGGTTCGTCCCTAGCAAAGATTTTACCTTCTGTCTTAGACATTTTTATGGAGCTCTAAATCCAGCGGGGCAAGCCTGATGTTGTATCCGAGAAAAGTTTATCAAAATCCAACGACATTGCTGCAAGCTCGCCATGAAGGCTCAAAACACTTCAGGATTTATGGAGCAGCACCTGTGGGTTGCCTTCAAGACTCCCAGGACCCCAGGGACAACACTTAGGGGCCAGGATGCACTCCAACAGAGTCACTAGCAAGGTCACATCCAGGTCTAGTTGGAACTGGCCTACTAGTCATGTAAGGAAAAATACCTCTTGCATCTTGTTGTGTCCCTGTAGCCACACAGGAAGCTAGCCAACTAACCCTTGGCGTCCACTTCTTTGTCCTGGGTGTAAGAGGGGAGAGGATGTAGCCTAACGGTTAGGGCAGTGGACTTCAAATCTGCTGAACTGGGTTTGAGTCTCGGCTACGACGCTCAACACCCTGTTATACTGGGCAAATCACTTCATCTCCCCGTGCCTAACAAACATTATTGCCACCTGTTAGAACTGGGGGTCTCTAGTTGGCAGAGGTAGGTACCACTGTCGAAATAGGGACCCTTGCTTCTAGTCAGGGTAAGGAGGAAACACTCTTCAAATAACCTCTGCTCACCCCCTGGGTAGCTTGGCACGAGCAGGCAAGGCTTATCGAAGGAAATTTGTAAAGTATTTGTACCAACACTCACAGTAACACAGTGAAAATACCGCAAACTGACTCCACAACAGTTTAGAAAAATACAGGTATTTAATCTAAACTACACCAGACCAAAATGACAAAAATCCAACATACACAGTTCAAGAATATGGTTGCAAAAAAGTTCTTAAAGTTGCGATAAAATAATCCACACTTGTGTCACGTTTAGCCAACAGTACCTTTAAATGCGACAAAGTTCCAAAACAGAAGCTGGTGCGGTGGAAAACAAGTGATGCGTCCTTGGGGAGGCGATGTGACAGCC
Organism: Lissotriton vulgaris; assembly: GCF_964263255.1. Lineage (NCBI taxonomy): Eukaryota > Metazoa > Chordata > Amphibia > Caudata > Salamandridae > Lissotriton > Lissotriton vulgaris. The sequence continues at coordinate 662,133,834 of NC_141689.1, forward strand.
CCGCTGGATGTAGCGGCCATGATGCGGTGACTCCGGTCTGTATGGGGAGGGATGCGATACCTAGTATGGATTCCGGTACGGAGGTTCCATAGTGAAAGAAGCTTGCAAAGGCACGATGCGATGATCTTTGGAGTTGCAACGATCTCCGGGGCGACGAAGCACGGACCAGAGGTGATCTTCCTATCGCAGCTTCTCGTTGCGATGGCTCTGCGACGACACTCGCAGCGACGTGATGTGGTCCGCAAGCAAGCGACGGTCTCCCCCAGCGACGACAGGCTCTGCGACAACCTTTGCAGCAATGGTAATCTTCCCGCACCGGTCTGGTGCGTCCCGCAAAGGAAGGATGCGATGACCGATCTCGGCCGTCGTATCGGCGGGAATTTCCTCGCACTGTCGGGGATGCGCTACGCAAGCGAGTGATGCGACAAAACTTGCAGGAAGTCTTTACAAGCTTGGATTTCAGCTTCCCAACAGAGGTACAACAACTGGCCCAAGTGCTCTAGAAAGGACAGAGCTCTCTCAGCAGAGTTCAGGGAAGCTGGGGGTGAAGTCCTTTTGTTCCTGGGACTTCTTAACAGGAAGCCAGCTCTTTTCAGGCCCTTGGAGATTCCTTCAAGGAAAGGGACACAGCACCAAAAGCAAAGTCCTTCCCCTTTCCTTGGCAACAAAGCAACAGCAGGTCACTCCAGCAGACCAACAGAAGGACAGTCTTCCTTCTTCAGTTTCAGCTTTCTCCTTGGCAGAGGTTCCTTCTTGATTCCAGGATGATCTAATTTTCTGTAGTCAGGGGTCCTGTACTTATACCCCTAAAAGTCTTTGATTCCTTTGTGCAGGAGGGCTCTGAGCCCGGTCTGAACCAGTTCTGGGTGTTCCTTGAGCACTTTGTTTTCCTGGCCTCTCCTTTCCTTTCAGGGAGAGGGGCAGGGTCGTCAGCCGCCCAGCAGAAGGTGGAGCCAGCATTGTGGAAGGCAGACACAGCCCTATTCAGGCCCAGGTTCCATCCCCTTCCACCACTCAATATGTAGATTCAGTAATCCTGCCCACAGCTGACTCAGCCAGCCTACTGGGGGCTCCCAGCCCCTGTCACTCTCAAACCCGACAGTCAATTCACAAACAGGCCAAGGCACACAGAAGGGTCATTTAAGAGAACAGCAACTTTCTAAAAGTGCTGTTCTCAAACCCAGGATTTAAAAACAACCTTTCCTAAAAGGTGTGTTATTAAATTCTGAGTTCAGGAATACCAGACTTCTATATCCTATCTTGCTCCTATGGGAAGATATGCTGGTAGCCACTGTAGCCAGCACCTCCCATGATAGCCTATGGGGCAAGATAGCCTTACAATAGTGAAAAACTAAAATGGTTGTAATTCACTACCAGAGCATGTTACCTGCACAAGTACAAGATCTACCTTTCACATACACTGCAACCCTGCCCAAGGGGGTACCTTGGGCCTTCCATAGGGGTGACCAATGTGTACAGAAAGGGAAAGGTTAGGCCTGGCCAGTGGGGACACTGACCAGGAGGACATGGCAGTACACAGACTGCACACAGGCACTGCAGTGGCAGGCCTGAGACACCATTTTATGGCTACTCATGTGGGTGGCACAATCAGTGATGCAGGCCCACTAGTAGCATTTGTTATCACCAGCCCTGGCACACTCAGTGCACTTTACTAGGGACTTCTTGGTGACACAAATATGTCAATAATGGATAACTAATTTCAATAACAATTTACACAGGGAGCACTTGCACTTTGACACTGAACAGCAGTGGCAAAGTGCCCAAAGCATCTAAACCAGCAAAAACGAAATCCAGCACAGCATCAAAAATACAGGAGGTAGAGGCAAAAAGATAGGGGGAAAACACGCCATATATGCCAGGTCTAAGACATCCTCATGTATTGCAACTGGTGCTCATGTAAAGCGCTCTTGTCCTTCAGGTCTCCTCTCAAGTGCAACCAGGATCTAGTCCTCTTCTGATCTTCGGCAAGACCAGAAAGTGTTCTGAAGAGGGTTCCTTGGGGTTCCACCTTAATGGATGGCACTAGATAGTGGGTGGCGGTGACTCCTGGGCACCCCTTACCTAAAGGCGAATAAATTCCCAGAGAGAACCCTACACTCCTTTCAACAGTTCTTGTTTGTCCTACTGCAAACAATGACACAGTGCGCCTCCCACCTAAAATCCAGGATGGGTAAACTGTTTCTCCCTTGTGCACAACTTGTGTGTTCAGGAAAGATGTGGCTAGGAAAATGAGCAGTCTCCTCCTCTGTGTCTACTCCAAAATAATACTGGTGGTAGCTTCATTCCCATTGGGTTTGGAGTCAGCCTGTAGTGTGGGCCTTGGAGACAAAGGCTTCCCCTTCTTCATGTTTCTCCTTACACTAAACTATGAATTGGCAGGTCTGACCTCTGTCCCATTCAAGTTAATGACGTTCCTGGTCCACCACAACCATCCAAAATGGCTTGATACAGATCAAATGCCCAATATATCGACCTTCCTGTCACCAGATCCATGCCATTGTTCTGCTCTGGAAGCTGAAATTCAAGCAATTGCTGGTAGGATGCTGATGCCAGGAGGACCAGTCAGATAACTTTCTTAACATAACGTTTCCTACATATTTGTCAAATATCTAACTTCACCATCAGATCAGATTTTAATAAACATTAACAATAGTCGTGAAATGACTTTAGCAGCAGTCTCCTGTCAAATGTTACAGATTACATTTAACAATCTGTACTTTAACATTTTCTTGGACTTAGCTACAGCCCTCCCAGTGAAAACAGGATTTGGGTCCTAGTTACTGGAGGAACATGAAGTGTTCCACTTTTAAATATCAGGCACCCTACCATGTGGGCAACTAGACTTACTCAGAGGTAACTTGTCATTATTTAAAATTAGGGTTTCCCACCTGTCCAAAATGGTTTTTGGACAAGTGTTTCCTGGGCTACTGCACACAGGCTACATCTGAGAGTCATGAAGCCATGTTTTCCAGGCGCACTCTTTAGATGGCACAATAGCTGTTGCAGTCCACAGGTGGCATTTACCTTCCAGGCCCTGGGTGTATTTCCTATATCGTATACTAGGAACTTATAGGCAAGATACACGTGTTAATTAGAGGTAAACCAGTGTAACCGTGTTTAAACAGGTGCCACAGACACTTTACTCTGGTGTGGCCTTAGTAAAGTGCAGAGCTCAATAACCATAAAACATAGGGACCAGAGAAGGGCAAAAAAAATCTGTGATGACCAAGCAAGAATGAGCCAATTTTCTGCAGACTTTTTCACAGAAACCTTTTCATCACTCTGGGCCTAATTTACAAATTGGGCAGAGAAGCACAGCCAGTGTGCATTTGAAGGTACCTCCAAGATACTCCTTCACGCAGGTGTCATGACTCACTGCACCCAACTTTAGAGGGATTCTTGCCTCCTTTAAAAGTAAGTTTAGGTCAGAGCCTTCAGTAAAAAAGTAGACCCACATGCCTTTCACTTATTGGCTGGTCACGGTGCAGGTGTGAGACAGAGATAGTGAACAGTGCATTTCCTATGATAAGACCCTTTTCTCCAAACGGTTGCCAGTGCGCACACTTAAAGGTGTTGCAGAGGGAAGGGTGTAACAGCAAGACGTAGGGCACCTCAGCAATCGTTTATAAATATTCCCTAGGTCCATTTTAAAGTGAAACCTATATTTGCATTCCTAATACCACCGTATTTGGGCAACGAGCAAATTTCCTTTTGAATAAGTGAGCAATTACGATTTAATTGTGTAAAATTCTACATACATGTATGTACTTAATATCGAATAAGTAAGCAGTTTGAGCTGCTATAACTGAAAACTATCAGACCCTCAAAGGACACATAACAGAAACAGAAATATCTTGGTTTAGTCAATAAAATTCAATTGACGCTTAAATCTGTAAAGACATGGTAAATCCATTATGTACACATGAGTTGGGTGAGTATATCACCTGAAGGCAGATTAAATATAAATAACTATTGATTTTTTTACAGCATTTGCTATTAGTCCAGAGTCTTGCATCCATCCACTTAACTCACTATGACAATCTGTAGAACAAGATATTGACAAAAATCTTACAATTGTGTATTGTTCAGGGACATCCTATTGCATTGTCTTAAATACACTTAGGAAAAATAATTCATGAATCAGGGTGGCGCTTGCATTTCTGAGATCTGCGCGTTATCTCGCTTTGACATAGAAACATCTATTATGACAACATAGTATACCATACCTTTTTCCAGCAAAGAGTTTAGTGTCACACATGCTGTTCATCGTTATAAAAACTGTTCATTTTTACATTCATCAAACAGATAAATTCCTTCTTCATAATAGGTGAATACAATCGCCATAATAGACAACAAGGTATGCCATATGATCTTTAATAACCAGGATTAATGAAATGGCATTTTATATTTATTTTTTAATCTAACACTTTCATTAAAAAAGTCCCGAACACTCTGGGCTTAATTATGAATCGTCACTCCATGCACTCAATTTTGAATTGGGTGGAGTGGCACAGCCAGCGTGCCTTCACGGGCGCTTTGGGGAAGGAGGCACAAGGCCCAAGGAATCCCTAAAGTACATAGCTCTCCTGCAGACAGGTACAGTCACTCACTGCACCCACCTTTAGAGAGATCCCTGTGCCCTTGAATAGAGAGTTTGGTTCACTGCCTGCAGTGAAATTCAGACTAGTATCTTCAAACTACTGATCCATGTTTCACTACTGGGGCGTTCACAGTGCAGGTGTGAGATGGTACCTGCACTTTGAACACTGCATTTTCTGAGATATAGTGCATTCCCCTAGTCTACGCCTGCTGCACACACTTAAGGCATGTATACAAGTCAAGGACAATTACATTATCGCACCCTTGCCTGAGGTAATTTTGTTCCACCTGAACAGTGGTTATCCTTTTCCGCACTGGGGAGTACCGGGTGTTGAAGGACCTTTCCTGAATATTCCCGTTGGAAAAGTCTCCTGCAACTTTGACTGCAAAAGCAGGCAATGTTTCATTTCTTGTTAATTAACACAGTGCAGAATACTGTGCTGCCACCTGAAATAAGTGACCCAGAGACAATACCATTCGCATTCTGATGCGTTCTACAAAAGTATGTCTAAATTTCAACCTTATCAGGGTGACCATCACTAAATTATTTTGCATGGTTACAGCATTGACAATTGTCTTCCTTTCTCATCCAACAATATCATCAAAGAGCTCCAAGATCTCTAATTGATCCAATCCAGATGTATCATTGCCCAGGGTAGGGCTCCAATGATCAAGTATACTGTTGTAATTAAAAGGTAGTCCAGTAGTCCAGAGTAGATTAAGAAGGATGTTTTATTATGTAGTTCAGATCAAGAGCTGTAATGAAGAACCCCACCAGGAGCAGCCTTCCTGTTGCTCAGCCCATACTCCGACTGACTCTCTCAGACATCCACAATTCCATGCATCACCACTCACCAACATTCCACTCCAAACTCACACTGGCTGAGCAGCAGGTATAACATAAAACATGATATTTCGTGGGTGAGGACCCCTTCATTATTTTATAGGGTTATTTATGCAGGGTGTCAAAAGTATAATCTTGAATTTGTCTGATCTGGGGCACCTTACCCCAATTGATAAAGGACATTAAAAAATTCATCACATATCACTGTGTGAAAAAAGAGTACCAAACAATGTCCACTCTACATATTTTGACTGGGAGTAAAATAATTAAACATTTTGGCTGTGTGTAGAGGACTAAAAACTAAGAATATCGATAAACCACTATGAAAACGATTATAGTGAGTATGCCACCAACAATAATAGGTACTATATCTCATACCCTCAAACCTTTATGCAATAAATGCATACCCTAAATATTTTCCAAACTCCGAAACACCTCTGTTGAGTTCTGATGCGAGTTTAGGGAAGCAATTGCTGTCAGTGCAAGCTAGGCCTGAGCAGGTGCAGTTTTATTGACAGATGCAATAAGACTTTTTTTGCAGCACAATACTAGCATGAAATGCGTTTAGTGAATTATTACAAGTACACAAAGACAGCACCCGCTTTAATGTTTTCACAAAAGTGTTCCATTTATTTTATACTCTTCAAATATTTGGAGAAAATACATCTACATTGACTGGAATATTGGCATTGTTTACAGGGCAATACTTTTTTATGATCTTGTAACACTATTGTATGGTTGCCTATGTGAACTGGGAGGTTTTCAATAGTTTTTTTACATATACATAACTATACTACGAAACACAAGCTCCAATGAGAAACAAATAGATGATGCAGTACTTTTTAGGTCTGTCTTAGAGACGCCTTTATCTGTATTGACAGCTGTGTGTGGTACAAAAAAATATATAAAAACAAAAGTATAAGGCTGCTATGTTTAGGGGTGTGAGAAATTTAGTGGCTGGTTGACTGGGGTTTGAGCCCCGGTCACACAGCAAACCCCAAAATAAAACCTATGCTCAATCCTCTGGTAGCTTGGCACGGAGCAATCAGGCTTAACTCTGAGTCAATATGTGAAGTAGTTGTGCAATACTTCAAACAGTAATACAGTAAACACACCACACAAAAAGGACATCAAACCATGTTAAATAAATACAATAAACTTAATGCAATAAACAAGACCAAAACAACAAAAATCAAAACAGTAGAACTGGAGTTGTGAATTTAGTGAAAATAGTACCAAAAAGCAGAAATGCGGCAACTCAGGATATATACGTTCATACTGGACCAGGTGAAAGTCAAATTTTTAGGATGGCGATGATGGAGCGCAGCTCAAATACAGTCACCCGGTTAGGCCCTTTGAAGTTTACCTCCTCAAGTCTGAGTCAAGCGTCCTGTTCACACTTGGGAAGAAGCAGGGAGGGAGCAGGGAAAGTGTTGTGGAAGGCTGTCAGCATATCGCAAAGAGCTGGCTTGCATCATGGGCAGGCGTTGCTGGAGCTTTGCGCTGGCTGTCCCTTTGAGCGGTCAAAGCCTGGATGCAAACAGTTAAAACTGATGGAGCTTCGCACAGGATTACGGTGAGAGTGGGGAGGTCAAGATGTAGATATGCTCCTTTGTAGTTATGGAGAGCCCAAAAACTCGATTTCAGTTCACTGAGATTCACCAAGGGTACAGGACCTGAGGGGTACCACTTGGGAGTAAGGAGCTCGCTGAAGCAGGGTCCAGGGGGCTGGTGCAAGATGTTGGGGGGCTTTTTGTGTCCCTGAAGCTGCTCAGATTAGGAGGCCAGCAGACTTGCCCTTGAAGTCACTCTGGGAGCCCTGGGTTAAAGATGATTTTGCAAGTTCAGTTCCAGACAGGAGTGCAGCAGAGCAGCAGTTTCTTCAGAGCAGCAGTCTAGCCGAGTGGCAGTCCTTTCAGCAGCACAGCAGTCCTTTTTCCAGGGAGAGTAACCACAGGTCCAGAAGTGTACTGAAGAGTTGGTTTCTGAAGTTCAAACTGTAGAGACAGTTGTGCCTTTGGAGTGTGGAAAAGCTTCTAGAGGCATGCATCTTTGAACTGCACAGATGCCCTGTCTTCCTGGCCCACGGCTCCAGACTAACTACATAGGTATGCAGACCTTTGTGTGGAGACAGGACAGAATATTCAAATTTAAGTGGGGCTTGGCCCGGCTGGGCCCGGCTCCTCCCTCCCATCCTGCCATTCATAGCCCATACAGTCGCACCTAAACTCCTGGGTAAGCTTGTGTGTGACTATCTAGGAGGAATACACAAAGCCCTGCAGTCAAATACACCCACTCATTCGACTGAGAGACAGGCTGTAGGCACCAAATGCCTAAGACCAGAAAAAATGCCCATTTTCTAAAAGTGGTATTTACAAAATTCTAATTAAATTTCAACTTCGCCATAAATTAGGATTTGAAATTCCAAATCCAGAGAAACCAAACACGATGGGGTTACCTGTTCCCATTTGTTACACTTTTAAAATGGAATACGATAACTCCAATGTTAACCTATCGGAGAGGTAGGACTTGCAGCCGTGAAAAACAAATTTAAGAGTTTTGCACCTCCAGGACATGGAACACTTAAAAGTATATGTCCTACTTTTTAAATACAATGTAACCTGCCCCGAGGGCTATCCAAGCCTACCTTAGGGGTGACTTTATGAATTAAAAAGGAAGGTTTGGGCCTGGCAAAAGGTTTATTTTGACAGGTCAATCTTGCAAGTTAGAACGGCACACACTGGCTCTGCAATGGCAGGCCAGGGACATGTTTAAAGTGCTACTTAAGTGGGTGGTACAGTCAGTGCTTCAGGCCCACTAGTGACTTTGAATTTACAGGCCCTGGGCACAGGGATTGCCACTTTACTAGAGACTTCAAGTAAATGAAATATGAAAATTGGGTATAAGTCAATGTTACCATGTTTCAGGGAAAGAGCACAAGCACTTTAACAGTGGTAAAATATGCAGACGCCGAAGGCCAGCAAAAATGAAGACAGCAAAAACTGGAGGTCTGAAGGTGAAAAGTTAGTGGAAAACCACGCCAAGGATGCCAGGTCTAACATGGTGCAGCATGTTTTCTTTTTTTCCTCTTTTTGTGGTATATGCTTGCATTTAAAAATAACCATCATACCAGCTTGCAGAGGCCAGACATATTGGAGTTTCCAAAGCTAATTACTGTTCCTAGGCACTCTGTGTCACCGAAAATATCATAAAGGTGCCATAAATGGTTTTCTGTGCTGAACACTTAGTATAATTGTTGTAAAAAACATTTTTGTGTGGTATACCCTAGATGTTTGCCTGTTGTTGAACCTGTTTTTGTTGGACATATACGTCTGTGCGCTTTGTTGTCTTTTCACTTAGTACTGGTGGAGTGCTGCATAAATACTTACCACATTGCCTTTAAGTTAAGCTTGACTTGTTTTTGTGATGCTACCAGAGGACTTAGCACAGGTTTAATTAATGATTTTAGTGGTTCACCCTGAGACGGACTGCAGTTATTATTTGATGTGGATATTTATCCCCCTCAACTATTAACCCATTTTCTTACATTAATGCTCTCTGAGTCCACAGCCAGCATATTGAGATAAAGCCCAGGGCGGAGACTACTGAACAAGGGTGGCGAAAAGGCTAATGAGGAATAAAAAAGAAGAAAAAAAAAAAAAAATTAATGCTCTCTGAGGTGGTAAAGGAGGAAATATAGTGGGGATGAATTAGTAACTGGGAAGCAACTGAGCAACACTGAGAGCTAAACTTAGTCCATGTGCTGTGACGCAATCTGACCTGCATCTCCAGGCTCCATGTCTCACAGTCTGAAGTCTGCTTTATAAATACCATTTGCACACTTACTTCTCTAACAGTGAGAAAATGCAGAACGGCACACACACCTTCAGTTTATCATGAAGTAAAAACGAGTAGATGAGGCCAAGTCGAGTTGTATACTGTAAATGTATTTTCGTCTCAAACAAGAGTGGTAAGTAAACCTCCAATATATGGTTGAGCAAATTGTCCATTGCAGGCAGGAAACAGTAACTGCATAGGCCCTCAGACGTTTAGGGTGAACCTACAAAGATGTAAATATCAAGGAACATGACACCTGCATTCCCCAATCCTTCACAGATGAGCCACTATATGAAACAGATTCAATTGGGATTGCTCTTGTGCAGTGAAAGAGGCAACTGTTCTTCTTTGATATGCATTTCTCTTTCAACTTTAGCTGAATATAGCAAAAGAATGCACCTGCATAATTTTGGAGCATAAGAAGATGGGCTTTGCTGATGCAGCGCAACGCAGAGCATGAACTAGACCCAAAGGTATTGGAGCTCTTTACATGAAAACTAGGTATATTACACAAGGGCACATTCATTTTTTTAGGCAGGGGTATATTAAGTAATTTGCCCAGAAATATAGGATGTTGAGCTGATGTGGAGACTACAACCTGGTTCCCAGGTTCAAAGTCGGCAGATCTCCTCATTATGCCACATACTCTCCTCGCACCTGCATAAAGTAAATGCATTTAACCCAATAATTCTCTAGGTTAGTCCTTTTTCAGTTAGTACTGCTATGAAACAGGAAGCCAGGTGTAAGACTGTCTTACCTGTGCTGTCTGAAAATAAAGCACAAACTCTGTGCATAAAACAGGCCCCTACACTTGACTTGCAGAGCCTCTCTTGATATGGCCCCTGGAGTCTGTGCCTGTGCGCTCAAAGCATTTTAGTTTGCGAAAATCGCTAGAAACCGGTGGTGGCGCTCAAGCTCTCAAAACAGAGATCACATGGCAGCTGAACAATCATCAGTCTACGTTTGACTGACATTTTCTAAAGGAGTTGGGGTTTAGGAATTTTAATATGAATCTCCAGGCCACCATACAGTAAACATAGCTAAAGTTCATAATTGTGGGCTCCATCGCTGAAAGTGCAAGCTTAAAACAGATCTGTCAAAGTATTGGGCTGACTGGTGTCTTAAAAGCTTGCAGAAATCGAGCAGCAGAAAGTTACCACCTTACATAGATTCTCACTGAATCCTTGAAGAAATGCACTGCTTTTTACAGAAAATGCTACAACATTTGTTGGCATTTCTAAAGAAAATAACAGAACACAGTAAAGTCAAAACAGAACGTTGAACAGTAACGATAATAGAACTCAATACAAATTCATTGATTCAGCACAAAACAGCGAGAAACGTACAACACAACCAGAATATTAAAATAGTCACACACTATCACCTCCATAAACATGCTTTCATATAACAGAGGCAAAAGGTGTGTGCACCAAACACAACCTTACTAACCATCAGGACATGTATTAGACCCATTGAAAAAAAATGTGTGATTTCCAATATGTTTTTTTATAGATGCAAAGAATGGACACTGGGCTGCTAACCTAAATGAGACTTCAAACTACTTGTGGTGACTTCATTGGTGCCCGTATGTAGCAGGTCACTCCTGATTTTCTGGTTAAAGCAATGTAACCTTAGCTCATGCACACCCATTTGCCTAAAGAGAGGCTCTGTTTTTCTAAAGACATAAACGCCTTCTTTGAAATGTATAGTTGTGAAGTTTAACAGCAACTGCTCATTTAGTCTGTAAGAATCAATCTCTTAACACAGGATATTACAAATCAGGCTTAAACGAAACAAAAGTGCATATTGCAAACGGTGTCGTCCTTTCAGTTAAAATAGCAAGCATTGACAAAGACAAAAGGTTTGAGGCATGCACTGAAGTGCCGACAAAAGCAAAACATCTGCTGCTACAACACTGGAAAAGGTTTGAGCTGGTATTGCATGCGCTTGTGTTTGCCACTGTTTGCCGGTGTATTCCGGAGCAAGTGCAGACAAAATAATATGTAAAATAATGCTAGAGAGAAACAGGGCTGCTTTCTTTTCTGTAGCATCCATCTTTCAGATTGTTTTGGATGCTTTTTTTAGTGCTCGCTCCCTAGTGCTACTGACTACCGACTATGTGCAGAATATAAAATAGCCCCTCATGCATTCATATGCAGCAGTAAGGACACACCTAAATAACAAATAAAAACAATCAGTGATACCAAAACACTGCTGTGGGCTGAAACAAAATGTGATCGATAATGTAACAAGCAAATTGTTGCAGGTTTCAAGATAATAGAACACCGAGATTGAAGGAAGATGACCTAAACTCCCTTAAAGTATTTATAAAATACAAAACGTTTGCATTAATGGTGCAAGTTTCATATTCTATCAACTAAAAAGGATTGTTTGTGTATGTAATGTATGAATGAAAAGGGAAAAAAAGAAAAATATAACAAATGTGAACTGACAGAGTGCCATATCGTTTGTCAACTAGTCCTTCACGCATTCCATTGGAGGCGGAAGGAAATTACCAAAAATCCAACAGAAAGAAAGACTAACCTACTCCTGTGGGCTGTCGAAGGTGTTAGCGATAATTTCTCACACTAATGGCTGAGCCAGGTGAGTCTAAAAAATCAATAGTTGAAAGCAGTTGAACTAAAGCCCAGATAGTAAGTCTAGAACTCAGAACGCTCACTTTGAAAGACACAATTGCCATTATAAGTCAAACCAGCTATTCCAAAAAAGCTGCAAATGTGCACCGATGTTCATGTGTAATATTGGGAATGTTTGTGAACAGGAAAAAAAATGTGAATGTGCACATGTTCGCATGAGCACTAGTGCAGATTCTAGATTTCTCTTAGTGAATCTGTGCTATATGACTGAATGTAGTACAAGCTCATGTGCAGGGACATATCTGGACAGGTTTAATAATGCAATAGGTGAGCCAGATGTGTGATAGACAATGATGGACAACCCTAAAACCACACTTTATTCCTGGCTGTACACTTTTTTGCCACCTCATCTCTGCTTTTTTCTGTGTTGCTGTATCTGGGATGATTCTGTATCCAGTGTCACTAGTAATTCGTTGGGATCATACTAGAGATGTCTCAATGCAGTGAGCATGTCAGTAGTGTATTTGATATATGATGAACCTCAGTAGTCGTCTGTGTGGTAGAATCAATCAGTGCGGTCCAAAGAATCTTCTCAACAAAGTAGATGAAACTGAAGGTAATCATGCGCATATACTACACACTACCAGGGCGTATAACATAGGCTGTCTTTTGCATAGAGGGTGCCCTGGGTTTTTCACCTTCCATTTCTTTGTTTTTGGAGCCCATTGACAGAGGTTGGATGAACAGATAGATGAAAGAACAAATAGATGGATACGTTATTGGTAATGGTGGGGTTCTGGTTTCATGTTCACTAAAAATGATATTTTTTGCAGTTGTATATGCATAAACTTGGCCCGTGGGCATTGGAGCACTTTATATGAACACCAGTTACATTAAATGTGGTCAGATGTGGTCAGATTCATTCTTCTGGTTAGGCACAGGAGATTAAGTGATTCTCTCAGAATCCCGGATGTTGAGCTGGTGGTGGAACTCTAACCAAATTCCTCAGTTTCAACGCCAGCAGCTCTGGCTGTAATGCCACATCCTCTCACCTGTTCTTCCGTGAAGATAGTCTTATTTGAATGTATGGGGTTTAGTGTCAATATCTTTCAACTGTCAGTCAATTCTTTGAAACATTGGCAATAAAATGTGAAAAAACAAACTTTACCTTCCACGCCCAATTCTTGCCTTTGGTGCAGTCAACATCCATATCTAACAAACATTGACCTGTCCTTGCCTCTTACATCCTTATATGGTGTGATATACCATACATATGCAGCACTTCAGTTTAGCTCCCCCACCTTTCTATGAGTTTCATATGTCAGATTTAAGTTGTCAGACAGCTCCAATCTACAGCTCAACAGGTAGCCAGTCTTGACTTTCATTTGCTAATCATTATCAGGTTTGTTAGTCGAAATAAAACTAATATTACACCATATCGTTAAGTGGAAAAGCAGCACCAGAAACGTGGGGGCCTATTCAGAAAGGGAAATTTAAATGTTTAATTTGAATTCACTTGTAAATCTCCTCTTGCACTTAGATGTAATTGTACACTTTTGTGCTATTTACCACTTTCAAGTGTAATTTACAGATGGGTATAAACTTACAAACCTAACCCTCTCTCCCCCCGTTTAGGGGTGGAGACATCTAAGAGTTTATGAATGTAAAGTTACTACTACTAACTTTTCACAAGTAGGTGGCTGAGAGCTCCCTATGGGAACATGTAAAAAGGGTATTTATATCAAAAATATAAAAATGTCTCAATACGAAGTATACCTGTAAAATAATTAAAAATAATTACTTTAACTTAGAAATAATAACATGAAATGTTAAAGCACATTAACTCTTCATATCACTAAGAGCCACATTATGATGTCGGGTGAATCGCAGGGGTCGGAGGGACCGACCCACGTCTCCAACAGGATCAAGGAACCCGTCCTGTCGTCAGTCAGAGAGTAATCGCTACAATGCGGAGGCACCACCGTAAGGATTACGATGACCCTTTTTCCTCTGCCTTTAAACGGTGGTCCGACCGCCATTTGAAGGCAGACGGAAAGGGGATTCGAGGGCCCCTAGCAAGGCCTCCATCCCCCATGGGCCTACGCTATGGGGCCAGGGAGGCACATGTGATGTCCCTCAAAAATCCAATTAACGTGTGCCAGGCACCAGATGGTGCCTGGCACATGGTGCATGGATGTTTGCAAAATGTCTTTTTCATTTTTTCACAAGCCACAGTGGAAAAAGGCATTTTTGCAACTGGCTACACAGTGGTCAGATCGCAATAAGGCAGGTGGAGCTACCGACTACATGTCGGGCAGTCTCCATCTCAATATGAGTGCCCAACAGCCATCGTTATGAGGGCCTAAATGATTATTAATTAGCTAAAACATTAAAATATATAATTTGTTTCTTATAAACATAATTTTTAAAGTAAAATAAAAAGTTTGCCCCGACATTAACAGTTTTATTTTCAATTAATATTTTCACATTTAATTTACGGTTATGTGTTTTAATACATTTTAATGTGTTTTTAATAAGGGAAGGGAGCGTGAATAGTGCAGGTTATTCATGACACGTCTCTGATATCTATACTATTGGGGCACTTATCTGAAGTTCAATAATTATGTAGTGACTTACATTGCAGTTGTAACATTGCAAGTATTTGGAGCGTATATAATACAATAGGCCCATCTGACTATTTTCGTAATAGCATGGGCGTATGAGTGGGATAAGTCAAATTCCAGGAGCAAAGCTCGAATTTGAATGGTTGAACTTATTGTACAGAATGTTTGCAGAATTTTGCCTTTGTAAATGTTAGACCTGTCAGCCTTATGGTGGTCTTCCCTCAAACTTTTTACTTCACCTCTTCCATTTTGCTGAATTTATTTTTGTTGGCCTTAGGGCTCTGTGCACTTTACCATGGCTAACAAGTGCTAAAGTGCTTGTGTTCACTCTCTTCAAACATGGTTACATTGGCATATTTAATGTACTCATAAGTCCCTTGTAGAGTGGTATATCATACCCAGGTACTGTAAATTAAATGCTACCAGTGGGCCTGTAGCACCTATTGTGCCACCTACTTAAGTAGCACCTAAAAGCATGTCCCAGGCCTGCTATTGCAGTCTGAACGCAGTTCTAACCTGCCATGTCGACTTGGAATTAAAACCCCCTTCAGGAAGTTGTGGCGCGCAGTTTGCGAACCACCAATGAGTTGCTCAGCCTTATAAACCACTTGTATTCCAATTAATACCCGTAATCAGTAGTAATTCAAATGTTTTTATTTCTGAACGTTTATTATTGCTTGTCTGTCATGTCAAAGGTACTGAGATTCCATAATTTTATGTATATTTATTGCTCAAGAATTGACCATACGGGCTATTCGCAGGCATATGAAGAAACTCGAATCCTCCAAGCCATCACATTATAATTCATCGAATGCATTTCGGTCTACTGCGACCTTCGTCAGAGGTATCTGTGATATTTAAAAATATATATGTCAACTAAACACAGTAAATATGAACCAACAATAAATAACAAACAAATCTTTCCAATCCTTGACCCTTAAATTAATTAATAACATGATCCTAAAATGAATGTTAATTCTGTCCCCTTCGTTGATGCAATCCCAAAGAATCCACACCTATTTTTAATAAACCGTCGATCTAGCCCCCCTTTTTTTTATCAAATGTTAGGGCGGTCTACCTCGAATCTGAGGAACCGGGTTCGAGTCTCTGCAATGACGCTGAACATCCTGTGATTCTGGGCAAATCACTTAATCTCCCCCTTGCCTAACTTGACCAGAAACCCATTTTTGAAGGAGAGTTCAAAGTAGACATCTTTTTTTGTAGACTGGAATTAGAAAAGCACCCTTTCAGTCCATAGAAGAAACACTAATATTGAAAATAGCCCAACACACTCTGCTAGCTGGGGTCATTCTCTATAGTCTTGGACGTTCCTTTTAAACGCTGTTTTTCCAATCATGAGGCCCTGCTGCACATGAATACTTTAACTTGACTCCATCAACAAACACATTTTAGAATGCAAACAAGTAAAAATATATTTTAAATATCTCCACCCTGGTTTGTTCCTGCATAGAGTTAATGATATTGCCAGCCCATTCCTTTTCTTGTTTCCTCACTGTGAGACCATTATCGGTCAATCACAAAAAGCAGTGCCCATCATCTGCGCTATAGTCCACAAAATGTTATCACTAATTCGTTGGTGCAAAGTATTTAGTGTGCCTCCAAAGGCACCGTCTTAAGGGTTAACATGAAATACCCTAAGAACTGTTGAGGATCTGGTTGTGGGGTACCAATTTGAAGGCAGGGTAGGTCAGAGATAATATCAGTGTAGCAGGGGTCATGAAGACTATGTCTGCGACTACGCACAATGCATCTTGGCTTCTCAATTTCTTCATGAGATTAGGTACAGTGATTAACAGCATCCATCCTCATGGGGGCTATCAGGGCCCCCATGAGGATCTCTTGAGAAATTGTATCTTAATACGCTGAGCTATTAGTTGTTTCGTGGAGTGGAAGAAGGATTCCACACAAATAAAGGACAATTTATTGAATATTATTAATCATTCATTTCACCCATTCCAGATACTACAGCCATAAAATTATAGCTACTCGGCTGTTTTCCATGAGAAATTTACCCACAGGCTCTTAGGATCTTTTCACATGCTGTAAAAAGTAAGGAATTCAACTAAATAAATCTTGAATTATAAACCTGCATTACTGACTTGAATCCCCGCTCTTCCATTTATGATAAATCTCCATCATTGCCTCAAAGCTATTCAGTCAGTCTTTTGCTATGTGAATCATTTAGCATTTTTAAAAGGAAAATCTGAAATTATGATAAACATCAATTCTAACCAGCCTATACAGGATCATACATATTTTAGGTCCTGCTATATCCATGCATGTTGTTGTGCGGCAGTATTTTGAGTCAAGATTGATTTTAAACTCAAATATGGAATAAAGGAAATTTGAATATGGAAATATTCGAGTACATCGTAATTATGAACTTCTGGTTTTGCTTATACTGGATAACATATCTTTCTATTAGGATACAATTAATTTAGATTGCACCACTGAGGTTGTGGCGCTGGAAGAGTGTGGTGCTGGCAGTTTCTTTCCTGACCCTCTGTATCTCTGGAATTCACTGGAACAGAAACACCGAGCCGTCGGCACCTCCTGGCTCTGTGGTTTTATCCTATTTGCTGCCTGTAATGCATAGCTTGACTCGCCAAGTTAGCGTGTGTACTACACACTGTGCATTTTTGCGACTTGGCCTTGTATTTACAAAGTGCACAAAGTAAGGGTACAAATCAGACTCGTTAGGGCTGTGCACAGCTACCTTAATCCAGAGGTACTGTGCCTGGCCCTGGGACAGGAGTGGGGCATATGTCTTGCAAATCCAGCATGCCTGCATTTGCAGAAATGAATGTATCACCTTATCTCCATGACTCTCGGGTGATAACTAGCGCCCTTGCCTGCAGATACAGCAAAGGTTTGAAGGGAATGATACAAAATTAAGTGAACTTTTTGACAGGAAACGGTTTTGTTCACACGACCACCGAAACGGGTCAGGAAAAATGCTGATGCTGATGGAGATTGACAATGCTGACCTTTTAAATAATTCACGTAAGCATGTGAAGTTCAATAAGAGGAACATCCTCAATGTCTCTTCAGTACCACAGCAGTGACTGTAACTCTGAGTTGACTGGAGTTCCCACTAGAAAGAGAGAATTCTGTTTGTTGATGTATAGTTTATGATATTTGGAAATCCGCTATTTCACTGAAAATATGTTAATATAGCTCACACACCCATGAATGTGAATCTTTACACTCACGCACAGAAAGCAGACGCCTATACCAACAGACACGTATTCATCTAGAAACCTTTATTTGCAAATCATTATAACTAGTATAAAAGTGAATAGATAGGCGGGAATGTATGCATGTCAGCTTTTCTTCCCAAGCCATGAAACATCGACCTTCATCTGAAAAGTGCCTGTATTATCTACATTTTAATTGTTTTTTTAATTCGTTTTCGATTGAAAAGTCATTCTATTTCCATTTTATTAGAATCTATATTTATGTATTCATGTTTTACTGAGAACGCTGAAGATTCAGGAAGCTGATCCAACACTAGAGATAAAGGAACTCTGTCTACAAAAAGTGGGAGTTCCTTGTTTACCACCCCTCTGGTGAGTACAGGTGCAACTTCTCCAGATGCACCACCCTTCTCAATCACAACGTTTGTTGCAAAATGAAAAGGCTGCAAGTCTGCAACAAAGGAATACAGTGAGTGAGTGTAGGACATGGCCCTTTCTGCTGGGTCATCCCCAAACTTTGTGCCGTCACCTTCCTTTTATCTGAACACATTTTTGTTGGCTTTTAGGGCTTCGCCCACTTTACTACTAATAACTATTACTGAAGTGCTCCTTTAAAGATGGTAAATTTTCCTTACACCCAATTGGCACATGTAATCTACTTATACGTCCCTAGCAAAGTGGTAGCATAGATCCCCAGGGCCTTGGCCCGTAAATTCAATTCTACTATTGGTCCTGCAGCACTGATCGTGCCATCCACTTAAGTAACCTGTTAAAATATGTGCCAAATCTGCTATGGCAGCCTATGTGAACAGTTTAACCTGTTATTTTTAGCTGTCAAAATAAACCTTTTGCCAGGCCTAAACTTTCCTTTTCCAGGTTGCAGTGTATTTAAAAAGTTGGATATGTACTTTTATCTTTTACTTGTCTTAGTTGTGAAAAGCTCTTAAATTCGCTTTTCACTACTAAAAGACCTATTCCTCCCATAGAATAACATTGGGCTTACCTTAATACATTTAATAAGTGAAAACTTTATATTGTGAGCAGATAGGAATGCTGAGTTTGGTGTATAAAGTATTGTATTTTAAAACCCTCTTTAATGGTAAAGATGGACTTCAAGTCACAAACCTGAAAATGTCACTTTTGGAAAGTTGGTGTTTCCTTTTCCAAACCATTTGGAGCATGCAGCTTGTATTCTGGGTTACGCGACTAAGTGTAGCTGGCAGTTGGTCTTTGTGCAGTGCTCCCAGATACGGAGACAAAAGGGGAGTAGGTGTTGATAGCAGTGCTAAGCTGTCACCTATAGCACTTAAATATCATTAAGACGCTATATGAGAACACTCAGAAAGGATTTGGCACTAGTATTTTGAGTCTCTAGAAAATACAGGGGAAGCAAGAAATTCCAAACAGCTCTGGGGGTGGAAACCTCCAGGACCATCACCTTCTCCAAAGTGGGTACCAGGTATAGATATTTGACCCTCTAATACAAAATCTTCAGGACACATTTGGACCTTTGGAAGACTCAGAAGGACTGCTGTGCTGCTCTGCAAGAAGGACTGCTATTCTGTTGCCCTACTGCCTGAATAGAAGCACTGGACCTGCATTTTGCACCCAGGACCACCAGAGTGACTCAAAGGGCTAGTTGACTGGCCTTCGTGAACAGAGCCTCCGTTATAGAAAAGGCTTCAATCACCTTAAAAACAGCACATGAACTCAGCTGTGAGTCCAATCTCCCAGGTTGTGCCACTCCAGTCCTGGACCATTGGATGTGGGCCTAAATGTGTTCTGCCAGCCCAACTGTGGGTCTTTTGATGGAACCAACACCTTGCAAAGCATTTCCTAGCAGCTCCACTTCTGAACCGATGCAGCGGCATGCATATCCAATACATAACCTGCATATGCTCTTCCTTGCATAGCAGCCTGCAGTCTCCTCTGAACTGCTGCTACCTGATGCATCGTTTATCCAGGCCTTCCCATCACAAGCCTCTCGTCAACAGCATCCACGACAATGATCACACACATAGTCCTGTAGCTTCTTCTGAACCGCTGCTGCATCAAGCAGCCTCGACGCAGGACTTCACGTCACAAACCTTTCATCTACGGCATCCTTGATGATGACGCAAGACTCCCTATCGCAGCACCGCAGCTTCCTTGGAACCACTGCTGCACAACACATCTTCAATGCAGGATATTGCAACACTTCACAGACTATAATTTAAGGTGCTTTGTTCAGTGGGCCTAACCTGGTCCCCGTAACCTGGCCCACACACCATTGTGGTAGGCCTGATCTTGTGACTTAGTCACAGTTAGCACTTTGTGCTTCTTGACACTATGTTCTCTTAGATCTTTAAAATTAAATATCTCTGGTTCTACTTTTTGGATTTTAGTGTTTGGTCTCAAATAACTTATTACATGTTACTCTATTTTGCTTAATTGGTTTAGGATTTTTCTTGTGTTGTATTTTAACTTTATGGCTGTTTGAAGTTCTGTATATGCACAGTGCCTCTAAGTTAAACCTGACTGCTTTGTGCCAAGCTCCCAGAGGGTTAAGCACAGAATAATTAGGTGTTTGCTTGTTTTTCACTCTGAAATAGATTGTGGTTGCTGCTTGAGAAAGGATTCACCCCCTTCAATTACATCCTGATTTCCAGCAGTAAGGTATCAATGCCTTTTCTGTGACCACTTGTGTCTAAATGCAAGGTATTGCTTTCAACTGGGCTGTACAATGAGGCCCACTGTGATCCTATCCTAGTTTTAAGCCAAAAGCCTTAAGCATGCTGAAAACGTTAGGCCCGGGTATGACTGGTCAGTCCCATGCAATCACGTCAATGGGCAGCTGTTATTTTCTAACCTGTAAACCTTTTCTGCAGATTTAGAGACCGACTTAATGTATATTTTTCAAAGGCAGCTCATGGGCTATTCCCTTAGGTTAATTTGTGGACTATTTGAAGGTGTTTGTGTTTGTATTCGAGGGATCGCTAGAAATCCAGGACTGAAAACGAAGCAGCAGCTAGACAACAGAAGCCTGACATAACATTTGCATTTGGTCAAACTCTACAGCATTTCAGATGCATACATCTATATCTAGACTATGTCAAATGTTGAGCATACTGGAAAGACTAGATAGACATTGAGAAAGGTAGATTAAGGACTAGATTTTGTCAAAGGTGAATATTGTGGTAGCCCAGTGCTTTGTGGGCACATTTTCAGAAAGCTGCGGGGAATCACTTTACTGGCGCTGCCTCTGTAGGTATTGTTCAATGCAAATATGCTCTTCCATCATTCGAAAGAGCCAGACATCTGCAGGCCTGGAGAGGGCGAATGTGGCCCTGAGGTCAATCCATGGTGGACAATGAGATCGGAAAGGTTTTCACACTTTAGCAAAAGCCCATGATCACGGAGAGATGGTCACTTACAATCGATCCTAGACCGATTGGTTGACAGACTGAGTAAAAATCATAAAGATCCAGGGCAGCTCAAAGGCAGCGACGTTTGCACCAATGAAAACAGATAATGTTGCAGAGACCACCCCTGCAGACCAGTTAACTTAGTATAGATCAACTAGAAACGAAATCTGTTCCATGGCTGGTGAAAATCTTCAAAATCACAGCATATAAAATGTATGCATAAACGAAGCAATAATTTGCAAATTAAATTCAGATTGCTTACTGTATAGTGTAGCAATCATCATCAAGACAATTTAAAAATTGTTTAAAAAAATATTCTTCATAAAAACAAGTCTATTATTTGGGTAGATTTCTGATTATTTGGAGGATAAAAAATAATATTCTCCAAGAGCAGTCTTGAAAGTCCGTGCACGCAGAGGATTCATCGGTTTCCTCCTATGCTGTCCTTACTCCTGTGGACCGAAAGTCAGCAGAAGTAAATGTATTACAATTGTATTTTTGTCTACAGGGGAAAAGAATCATTCTTGTGAAATATTCATTTGCGTTGCAACCCCCTGAAATCCGGAGGAGTTCGGAAACTTTAACAACCGATTTGAATGCTTTTTGAGTAACGTTTTGAGTGCAAAAAAAAGAAGAAAAGGCGCACGAGAAGGTATGTGAACGCTCTTATGTGAGCTGTTGTTATCATGCGGATGGCCAACCTTCTGCTCCCAACCAGAACACCCTTATTACCCCACCATTAAACTCATT
This sequence comes from Lissotriton vulgaris, assembly GCF_964263255.1. Lineage (NCBI taxonomy): Eukaryota > Metazoa > Chordata > Amphibia > Caudata > Salamandridae > Lissotriton > Lissotriton vulgaris. Next base: position 662,155,728 of record NC_141689.1, read on the forward strand.
ACTGGAGAACATCCAGCGAACTGACATATTTTGTAGTATTGAGTGTTCTTGTCTGCATTAATGTTGAACTTAGAAGAGGAAAATAATCTGGCGAATCAGGACTCATTGTACAATCCAGTTCATCATTTTTCTATAGTGTAAAAAGAGCAATTGTAAAAAGTGAAGCCTTGGAAGTAACAATAGATGTATAATAAATTATTTTATAGAGCAAGGGTTTATTGCAAATTGTATGGCTTGTTCAAAGTAACTCTCTATCCCTTTCAGTTTTGTTTATTACCGTGCTATTCACTATACATAGCTACAAAGAGGCTTCTGAGTTCTATTTAAGTAGTCTTTAAACTCAGTGACAGTGGGTGATGAAATGTTCAGAATGTTTGGCAATGTATTCAACAGAACTGCACAGGCGCTGTTTGATGTGCTTTTTATAATTTGAGTCAACTTTAGGGGTAGATTAATAGCCTCCATTTTTTGTTGATATCTAGCAAGGTCCCTTCTATAGGATTAGTAAATAATGTTGTTGTTTCCACAGCAATATATTAATTAGAGAAAGCTGAGATCATCACATTAATGGCAATGTTGAACTCGTACTACAAAGAACAATAATTAAAGTGGTCTGGGACCTGGCTAAGAGAGGGTTTAGTTGATTTTCTATTAATGAGTGGTTATGGTGGGCAGATAGATAGTAGCTCTTCCTCGTCAATTTCAAACTATCACACTACATTTCAGGCAGAGATATCCTGCATAGATTGGACTGTTAATAGCGAGCTTAGTAAGCACTGCAGTTGGGAGTATTTATTCGACTAATGTTGTGTTTTGTCATTTCCTTGAGGGCCAGTAGCATAATGTGATTTGCAGGTCCAATCTTAAATTAGTGGCATTATTGAGTGGAGACTCTGGTGGTGATGACTCTGGCAGAAACAAATTCTTAATTACAATTGGCTCTGAAGTGATACTAGGACTCCAAATTGTTTTCGAGGATATATTGTGTGGAAGGTTTTCATGGTTTTAGACAAGCATCGTCCTGATCTTCTCATCATTTGTGAATATGCAGGATGCTTAAGGTTCCAAAGTTTGAGCGCTGGAGAAAAGGATTTGAGGGCATGGGTGTCCATGCACTTCTCTGCTCAAATTCAGTGAGTACTTTATACAGGTTAGCCCAGGAGGTGTTTAGTATGGTTAGTTTGGGCCCATGTTTTTTCCGAAGTATTGTGCTGTCTTCACAATTTTTATGAATTAAGATTAAGATGCCTAATCTGTGTTTTGTAAGGGGTGACATTTTTGGTTTATCAGGGAGACTTAATTTAAAAGAAAAGGCTGAGAAGGCAGAGTGACCAACTGATCTAAGATATGTTGAGTAAAAGTTTCTGATTCGGAAGGGGTTTGAGAGGTGCTTCTAATCAGCCAATTAGTACATTGATATGTACCTTACAGCACTACCACAAGCTGTCCCCCTTACCTTAAGAAGTGCAGCAACCACAGAAGGGTCAGTGATCAGGCCCTGGGCCCTCGTGGAACAGAGAAACTCGAGTGTGTGAGGGGGCTAAAGTAAACAAGAACCACAAGTTTCAGCCCCTGTCGCCTTCTTGCCCTGCCATGCCTTCCACCTTCAGCCATGTCAGCTGTTCCTTGTCTCCTTTGCAGTGAGTCTGATTACACTTGAGGGGATGCCACTGCAGGAGGTTTAATCCTGTGAAAGTGTTGTGCTTGTGCTGTATTATGTCTGGCTGGGATATCTTTCATTTTTCATTCTCTAGGAAAGCCTCCAAAGTCCTTAATCTTGGGCCTCAATTTGGCCAGGCTTACTATCTGGCTAGTGCCTTGAGCCAGTGCTGGAGGTGAATGTGAGAATCCAGTTGTCGCCATTACCGCCGACTGTTTACCACTGCATGACTAAAAGAGTATGGCTTTCATTGGCCCTGGGTACCCGAGGTTATCTTAGCAGACACCTACACGATATCATGCACAGAGCTCAGCTGCCCAACAAGATCAGTGCAGATCAGTACAGATCAGAGCAGCTCATAGGCTGAAAGCCGAAGACCAGTTTTCTTGCAAGGTGCGGGCTAAAATACAACAAAACTTTCGTTCGCGTACAGCCTTACTTAAGACTGAAATCAGCTGTTAGCATTTAGTATCCAGCAAATTAAGTAGACCAGCAAATGCTATAGGTAGATACAGGCATCAGTGCCTTGCATCAGGTCTTTAGGTGTGAGGGCAGCAAGGCAGGTAATGAGCACAGGGAGCCACCTCCATCACATTTGGTCACACTAGCTCAGAGATGTGACATGGAGAATTTCGGCTGGGCTGGAATCTCATACTTACTTTTTAGCTTATTATGTCGCTACACACAACTACCAGTTGTGTAGTGGCTCTTATTTTATCACAAAACTGATCAACTTATGACACAATTCATGGCCCAGCACTTGATCAGTGTGAGTAGAACTGAGCTAAAGCCAACTCCTCCAGTGCTAGCTAGGTGTAAAGCATTGAGCAGTCAGCACCTGGCTTCAAAGAGCTACCTTCGTGAGTTCTTCCACTTGACCTCTCCTGTGTTTCTGAAGTCACGCGTACCAGGCCCATGACCAGGATTCTAGGCAGTTGTGGTTCAGCGAGACAAGCAGAGCACCAATGCGATCAATAGTCCCACATGAATGTGAGTATTGGGAAGAAGGTTCTCGTACTTCTGGCAAGCAATTGTTCATAAGCAACAGCAGAAAGTACAGAGTTCCCGGGGAAAGGTCAACTAAATGACTAAAACTAACCTCTCTCTCATAGAGTTGAACAGAAAAAGTGAATTTTGTGAACCCTTTACGGAATTAGGGATACCTCACACAGGTCACCGGTTGGACGACTGTTGTCATCCCACCCGACGATCGTCCAGCGTCATCATCGGTATCCTGCCCCTACGACAGGCTGGTGGTGCAATGCCCGTCGGGCAGCACAAGATGCTGCACTTTGGCGGGGATCTTTTATTCCTTTGCCAACGGGTGTGTGGGTGTGAGGGGCCTAAAAAAGTGCAATAGTGAGCATGAGTGTAGTCTAAAAAAAGTCAGTTGAGTCCATTAGGCGAAATTTTAATGGCATGGCTCACTGCTTTGTTAAAAGGAACGTTAAGGGGTATTGAGGCGAGACAGTCTAGGTAATCAAGCCTCATTCAACCCTTAGTGAACACGTGGTCAACATGTTTCTTGCCACTAAGGCAATTCATCAGGACCAAAAAAGTGCTCATATAATTGCTGTTGATCCCTCAGTGATCAGAGGAATCGAGTATACGACCTGGTGTGTGTCGTAGGAAAATCCTTCATCCAGTCCCTCCCCGGAACCGCAGTCCCCGGGTTGGAGATCCCTCAGGCTGACCTGGTGGGGCCAGAACTGGGTGTAACACACCTGATCAGTTGCTGGCAGAGGGCGTCTAGTCACCTACCCCTCCCACGTCGGACAGTTCTTCCACTTGACCTCTCCTGTGTTTCTGAAGTCACGCGTACCAGGCCCATGACCAGGATTCTAGGCAGTTGTGGTTCAGCGAGACAAGCAGAGCACCAATGCGATCAATAGTCCCACATGAATGTGAGTATTGGGAAGAAGGTTCTCCTACTTCTGGCAAGCAATTGTTCATTCCAGGTCCAGCTCTAGGTAAATGGGAATATGTACTCTTTATTTCGTTAAGTGAGTTAGAAATCCTTATTGCTTGAAAAGAGTAGTAAGGCTTGTAGACTTAACCTGCTATTTGTATAGGGAATTTACCAAAGGTGTTTGCAGCCTTCGTGGCTCCAGTCCTGGGGTGATCCTAATATGGACAAATCCCTTTTTCCAGGAGCATGAATCCCACATTTCAAACATTTTGATTTGAGAGTGCCCTCGTTCTTATGCCACAATATTTTTCAGTTGCAATTAATATATACCCTCTGATCTGCTTGAATAAATCATAGGGCTAGGTTAATTTGGGACATGATAGACCATCAGACAGGTCTCGACGGTGTCTTGCGTGCTCCCTCAGTGATGTTTAATCCTATCGGGTATCTCCTGACTGGGGTTTCACCACAGAATGCATTAGGAGGTAATTGTTTCCTAACCACTGCTTAAATCAAGTTAATCAGCGATGCAGTGGCTGAAGAAGGGTAGCTTTTTTAAAATGACTAATGATCTCGTTCCTTAAAAACGTAACTAAATATGGTTTCCATTTTAGTGTCTTTAAATAATTCTTTCAGTGTTCTAAAAATGTATCAATCTTAGCTGTGACTGAGAATGTAATAAACTATATTTAATGAAGGTGCAGTCTATTGCAAAAAAAGTCGAGTAAATAATGTAGGCCTCTGTAAATGTCAGAAATAAGGTGACAGCCAAGCCAAACTCTTGTGCATTCAATCTTACTTACATGTAATGCCTCAAAGGACATTGCCAGCATATTCAGTCACAGCTGCCATTGTTCAACTCGATTTTCAATGATGATAATATACACGTAAAAGAATACCTCTAAGTAATCGCTCAACATTCCCAGTTTTTTTAAAGCGTTCCTGCATTTCAAATCGTATTTTAAAAGTTGTAAGGGATTATTCCTGTGTTAAAATAGTATTTGCAATGGTTGCAATGTTTCAGCTTAAAAGGGCTTGTCTAAAAATATACATGCAACAAAAAAGGAAGAGCATCGTTTGTTCTTTGTGCTGATTATCTCAGCGTTTATCACATGATAAAAGTGCATCTGCTTGATTACAGTTATTGTTGAAGATGATCAGTTACTGCCAATTTTCTAAAAATATACCTCATGACATTTTTATAAACAATTAATTTTTTCCTACGGTTTTATGAAGTTGATTTCTGCCCTTGACCAGCGAGATTTGGGTTCCCTGCCGGCACATTTTCTTTGTTCTTAGTTTGGCTTTAAAACGCCGTATAAAAATAGAAAACTAATTTGCTGCTTTGCTTATGGGAAATACTTTACAATGAACTTACTTGGCTACAACGGTAAATGCATAAAGCCATTGTAGTCAATTATAGCCTTGTTGCACGCGTTGCATTTTTTACTGTTAATCATGCAAGATAGAAGTAACGGGATGGCTTTTATAGTGCAGATTTGGCAAGTGAGTGGCTTAAACGATGCAAAGTGCTGTAATCTACGTTCGCATAAATGTCTTTGTCTTTGACTTCGCCGGAATTAAAGGTATAGTAAACCAATTACAAGTGATAATTCAGCAACAGCTGCAAGGAACGCTCACCAAACGATCACTAAAATGATTTAAAGGACAAAAAGCGAACAGCATTAATTTTCACCACAAAACATCGACTGAATTCATCAACCTGATTTATTGGGAAGCCAGCATTGAAAACGATTGATTTTATAGTACTCTTTCTCCTCATAACACTGATGGGACATTAGCACCACTCACTCACCTAAGTATTCTGAATAGCTCTGTCAAATGGTTAAGACATTACGGGTTTCTATATGTTCCTCTCTTTCTTACAATATTTGTCATATATCAAATCGATTTATGATTGGCAACAGCCCAATCAAATGTGTACCCATCGTGTGTATTACCTGTCAACATATTTGAATAGTAAGAAAGAGAATTTTCAGCTGGGAATTTATAGAAAAGCAGATTGATTTTGAAACAGCGGTTCACAGCCCAAAGTCTAAAACAGAAAGAAAAGGGGAGAGATTTAAAAAGCCAAGTTTTGAGCAGTTTTCTGAACTTGAGGAAGTTTTAGAACCCATATATATCTAGAGGAATGACAGTGGTGAGCTGCCAGATATGGAAAGAAACAGCCACATGGCCCGAAAGACGGACAAAGGGGGTGTGGCCAGACCAATGTAGAGGGTCTGAGGATACTAACTGGTCTATTAAAAGATAATCTGATTCAAAGAAATTAAGGACCTGCAGCTGGTGGAGTTGTATAGGAGTTTAAATATGGATCGCTTGGCACGTGTATCTAGTCTAAGGGATTGGGACCCAGGGAGAGTTTGTGAGCTAATTAAGCACTAGATGGGATGTGGATTTTTAATAGGTTTTAAGTCTTTTCAATAAGGATTCGAAATGCCCACATAAAGAGCACTGCCATAATCCAACCAAAGAGTTATTAGTGCTTAAATGAAAGCTTTTCGGCAGGTATAAAGCTAATGAAAGATTTTGCGTAACATGAGCAGGTTCCCATGACGGGTATCACAATTTGCGGGAGCTTGCTCTTTCATGGAAAGGGAATGGTCAGTGATAATCCCCAGGTTCTTGGCCATGTGAGTGGGTGAAGGAAAGGAGCTGGACTTGTTTGGCCACCAATACAGAGCCCACATAGTGTTTGCTTTATCAAAAAGAATGACCTCTGTCTTATTAGCATTAAGCCCCAGACAGTTGTCCTTCATCCGGATAGCAATCTTATGCATGCAATCTAGGGCCAGATGTAGGTCGCCAATTACAGGTCGGTAACGGCCGATTTCGGCCGTTACCGACCGGTAATTGGTTTTTGAGATGTAGGGGGCCAGAATTTTACCGAATCTGTATATTTACCGGTTCGGTAAATTTACAGATTCGGTAAAATACTGACTCGGTATATTTACCGAATTGGTAATTCCAGATGTAGGTGGCACAGTTTGCAGTGCCACAGGCCCTTAGGAATTCTTATTTTACCACCCAATCCTATTGGGTGGTAAAATACCGAATTCCAGTGTACATGCACATCTGTGCATGTACACCTGTGCCATGTGACACACAGACATGCCCTTAGGGCATGTATGTGTGCCACATGGCACACAAGCCTGCAATTGGGGAGCTACAGGGTGTCAAAGTGACACACCGTTCCCCCTGCCAGGATTCGGTATTTACCGAATCGGTAAATACCGATTCGGTATTTCCCATTGATTCCTATGGCCTTCAAGGCCCATAGGAATCAATAGGAAATACCGATTCGGTATTTACCGAATCGGTAAATACCGAATCTTACAGACTCAGTAATTCTCAAATAAGAATTACCTACATCTGCCCACTTCCTATTTACCTACTCTTAAATACCGAATCGGTATGATTCGGTATTTAAGAGTAGGTAAATAGGAACTACCTACATCGGGCCCCTAGAAACCTGTGACTCATTTCTTCGATGTTCTCTAATGGAGATAATTAGTTGAGATTTATTGGTGTAAGATACAGTTTTAATGCCACATTGCTAGACCTTGCATCCTTAGGGTGGTCTTCCCCAACTCTTTTTGCTGTATCCTTCTGTTGGCCTTTGGACTTTCAGCCCTTTTACACTGCTAATCAGGGCTAAAGTACATGCGCTTTTTCCCTAAACGTGTGTGCCATATAATGTATGCATTATTGGCATATTCAACTTACTTGTATGTCCCTTGTGAAGTGGTATACAATATACCCAGGGCCTGCACATTAAATGCTGCTTGTGGGCTTCAGCACTGATTGTGCCACCTACAGTAGTAGTCTTCCAATCCTATCTCAGGCGTGCCACTGCAGTGCTTGTGTGAGCAGTTTCACTGCCATTTCATCTTGGCATTTAAAATGACATGCTGAGCCTTAAACTCCCCTTTTATTACATATAAGTCACACCTAACAGCAGGGTGCTATGCAACTAAAAGGTAGGACATGTTCCTGGTTGTTTTACATATCCTGGTAGTGATAAACACCCAAATTCGTTTTTCACTACTGTGAGTCCTACTCATCTCATAATTTGTTGGGGATTCATTAAAATACCTTTACACTGTAAATCCTGATTGCAGAGGAGTAGCTGCTTTATGTTTTATATCTTTGGATAGGTTATGACAAATCTTCTTTACAAGTAAAGTTAGATTTGACACTACTGATTTAGGAGTGCCAATTTTAGAAAGTGGACATTTCGCTGCACTTAGTACTCTATCTGCCTTACAGCCTGTGTCCAATGCACGTCTGGGGTAGGGTGTACACTTTGTACATTCCATCTAGACAGCCACAAGTACAGGATACGTCAGGGCATTCATCTGCATACTGATGGGTCTTCTTGGGAAAGAGGGAATACAGGAACTGACACCTTCACTTCAATAGGTATTGTCCTGTTCTCCCACAAAGCACTGTTCAATCCCCCACAGATAGGCTGGCTGACAGGACGGGGTAAGAGGGGACCTGTGCACTTCAAAGGTTTTTCTTTGAAGTCACCTAAATTTCAAAGGTATTTTGGGTATTAGTACTGAGTCTCTGACCCCTAAAATCAGACATTACTGAACTTGTAACTAAACTCTGCCAGAGGACTGTTGTCCTGCCAAATGGATTCAACTGGACTGCTTTTCTGTAAGGACTGCTTTTCTTCTTGTTTCCCTTCTGCCTGCTGACTCTGTTGAAGGACAGCTGGACTCTGACTTCTGCCAAAGTGATCTCCAAGGACTTGCTGGATTATCCCTTGCTCCCGAAGTCTCAGGGCCATCAAAGACTTCATCGTCCTAGTACTGCTGTGGGAATAGGCAACCCATGAGCCCAGCAGCTGAAATTTGACAAAGAGCAGAGCGGGCATCAGCGCCAGCCTTGTGTTGTGAAATGACAATCACCTTGTCTGCTTACAGATCAAGCACTTTTGCTTGGTTCAGGATCAGCGTCTCACCTTAGGCTAGTGCTGCAACCTTCTGAAGTTGTATGGGCCGATCACCACCTCTTTTGGATGCTGAGGCATCACCTCCCAGTGCTAATCTACAGCGCTGCATTGTCTAGGAGACCAGGGGGTGCCCGAGACATGGGTCCATGAGGTTTGTTTCTGCCCCAGGATCAATGCTGCCCATTCTATGCCGACCTCCTCACAGCCCGGCATCTGCATCAGCACCATCCAAGGCTTTCAGGCTTCAACGAGCCCTTTCCACAAGGCACTCTGAATAAGCGGGGTCTGTGGGAGACGTGCTGCCGGATGGTGCTCCCTCGTGGGATGTTCTAGCCATGTCAGCTGTTTTGGGTTGAGTGACCCTCGAGTCCTCTGCCTACTCTCTAGTAACTTCAGGGTATCACTTTATCGAGATACTGGGTGCAACCCTCCTGGAGGACCCCAGATTGGATTTGGTATCGTCTTACGTTTCCTGCATGACTGCCTATAATCATTGATGGACGAAGAACGTGTTGAGCACTGTTATACATGCAAACTCTAAACACTCATAACTATTAATTTCCTTCTATTTAAATATAGTGCTTATTTTGAGCAGTCTTTAGACAAGGTATATCCCCCACTTGCTAAAACACTATACATGAAATACAGATATGGTGTATTGAATATAAACACAATTGTAGCAAGGTGGGTAAACAATCATATTGAAAAGACAGATGACCTATGCACCTTATGCACAGGTAAAGCCAAAGAAGATGAGTTGCACATCCTTTTCTTTTGCCCTGCCATTGTTGTAGCTAGGAAAATATGGATCAAACCACTCTGTTTAAATCTAGGAGTGAGATCAAACAAAGAGGCAGGGAGGATCCTAAAAACTGATACTAGACAGGTTATTGTTTTTGTCATTAGCAGGTTTTTGCTAGCAACTAACTTTGTACGAGCAAAAGTGGGCCTGAAACTTTAGAGAATTTTTGTATTGCAATGCAGATGATCAAAACAATATAGTAGCCTCAATGAGATGATACTATCTATTGTATTGCTTCATGAATTATTAAGTGTATATATACTAATTGTTTGGCGTTTTTAAACAACATTGGAATTTTTTGACTGGCTATGGATTCTAACCTCGAATATCATATGTACTTCCTTATTTCTTTTTGATGGTTTCTTAACTTCTTTAAATTAATGTTTTAAGATGTAAGGATTATATAACCCCATCCGGGCTTCTTTTGTATAAATTGCTCGCTTGTACCTCTATTTGGATTTTGTAATAATGTTAGTTGATGTTTTTATATATCTTTTACGGTTCTAATGTACCGAAATAAAGATTATAAATAAAAGTATTACTTGCATTTTTATTGTACAATACAATAACCTATTTTTATAAACTTGTGTGGAGTCTATTTGTGGTGCATTAATTGTGTTACTGTGTGCGTGTCTTGCACAAATACCTTACACTTTGCCTCTTTAGTTTAGCCAAACTGCTTTGTAACAAGCTACCAAAGGGTGAGCACAGGTAAACTTTTAGTGTGCATCTTATTTACCCTGACTGGAGTGTTGGTTCCTGGCTGGCCTGGGTACATACCTCAGCTACCCAGGAATCCCATTTCTAACACACATGTTCTCATAAGATCAGCCAGTGCTTTCATGTAAATATTGAAGAGGGTCACGCTCGGAGGGGAGCACCGTAGAGGAACTCCTTGATTTATGGAAACCAGGCATGATTTGAATTTGGAAGAATGATGGATTGAGTTATATCTGCATCTGAAGCCTAGAACCACTTTAGGGCCTTAGAGTGGATACCTACCTCAGGCATGTATCAGACAAGTATGGCATGTGACACAGAACTGAATACTGCAGAAGATCTAGCAGAATGAGGGTCGATGGTCTGACCTCAAACAAGATGAACCTTATATCAGTGGCTGCCATCAAGGTTTTAGAGCTGTGGCAAACCCTGAAGCTGGAGAAAGGGGTCTAAAAGATTGTTAGATTCTAGATAAGACATCAATTGAACATTAACAGGTTTTTCCGGGGCTTTAACCAGAAGGGCCGATATTTAGAAAGAATGGCGGTGTCAGCAGAAGGTTTTTTGGTAAGGCTAGAACCTTAGCATGTTTCCAAGCTGACAGAGTGTCTGCATCAGAAAGGGACATATTAAACATGTCCATCAGAGGGGCAATGAACACAATACGTTAGCAAAAAATATATGTGGATGAAGGTGGCATCAGGGAACCTTGAGCTTATCTCACTCAATGCAGTTTACAAGTCTGGCATACGAATCTGCTGAAACGTAACCAAGGAGTAAATTGCACTGGTAATGGGGGACGTAACGGGGTGGGGGTGAGAGTTAAGAGGGGGTTGGGTAGTGAACTAAGTGTAGATGTTTTTGATTTAATCATGTAAGAAAGTGAACGGAGTGCTACACAGTGTTTGCAATGTAATGGTGACTTGGGAGAAGATAGTGAAATGGGTAAATTATTTTGCTATTCTAAATATTTAAATTGAAGAATGTTTGTTTTGTTTAATGTGTGCTGTGAGATAGATCTGGCGTGGCATAAGAATATTCTTGTGATAGTCAAGAAGGGTAGTGTGTATACCATTTTGACAGGTTCGAGCTTGGAGCCACGCCAGGTATGTACAAGTTGCTTGCAATTTTTTGTTTTCCCCTTATTTTGGGGCATACCATTTAGCTGCAGTTGATCTCCTGCTTGTTTTACAAATTTCTAGAGATGCTATAGTGCCTTGTGGTATGCCAATGGAGATTTATGGATTTGGAATTTGTTGAGGCCTGAGCCAAGTTTCGGTGCAAAAGCATAGATCTGGGCAGGAACTGTGCGTGAATAGTGTCCCACACTTGTATATTGTATTTATCGAAATATTTAGCATTACAGTAGCCATTATTAATGACTAAGTGTGTCTCTAAGCTAAGTGTGTGGGTGTCAAGATGAGAGGTGGCCTGACTCTGTGGGGAATTATTATTGACCCCTAGATGGTATCAAGGCAACAAGAGGTCCTGCAGTGAAAGCAGGACAAGAGGCCTTCAATGATAGCAGAAGTGCCCTTACAGCATTTATCACTGGACATAAATGAGGCAGTAAGAGATAGAAGTGAGGCAAGAAAGCCGGTCCCACCTGTGGGACTTGCTTGGAAAGGCTAGGATTTCTGGGGTCTAGCCTTATCAACGGGCACAAAAGATTGCCCTTAGCATGCCATCAGTGCACCAGCTGTGCGTCCATGATGGTTTTATCCCTATCCCAACACATGAGCAGGGACAGAGAAACGATACTGCCGAGCAGCTGAACATGGCTGCTGCTGCTGCAGTGCCAGGCAAGAGAGGGGAAAGTAGCTGCTTCTCAATATATGAGTCAACTATATCCCCAGTGGGAGCACACAAAGTAAAGCACACAAGAGTAAAAATACCCCCTTCTCTGGCTTTCTCCAGCCCCCACTCACGCGGTCCAAATTGGAAATGAAGTAAAAGGTTAACAACGGTTTAAGTAATTGAATAGATTTAAAAACCCATAAGAATGTACTCAATTTAAATTGTAGGAAGCAGTAATTCAGATAATGTGCAGAAGACAACAAGGCACTGAAAGGCTAGCATAACGGAAGGCTTGGGATGTTAGAGCGAATGCGCTGGGGCTCTGGTTTTATCCTTTTCCCAACGTATGGGCAGGGACAGAAGATTAGAGCATCGACCATCAGAAAATGGCAGCTGGTCAACTTCCAGGCAAAAGAGGGAACAATGGCTGCCCTGCTACATACTAGTCAACTATATCCCCAGTAATAGCACACACAGTAAAAGCACAAAGAATAAAAATACTTCCTTTGCTAGCTTTCTATCCGACCTCTCTCCTGATTGCAAATGAAGAGAAAGGTTAAAAATAAATTAAAGTAATTGAATGGATTTAAGAATGGACAGGGATGGCAAAAAATTAAAATGCAGCAATCAGTAATTCAGGTAAAGTGCAGGAGACAGCAAGGCGCGGAGAGGATGGAGGATACATGGCTTGGGATCTTTGAATATGAGTATCCGGTCCATATCCAATTAAATTGTAACATAACATTGAAACCGTGCCGAAAAATACTCTCAAACGTGCTCTCTTACCAAGCTGCCATTTTACTTTAGCAATACGCGTTGAAGTAAGACATATTTCACAATGTTTCATAAGCTGCATAATAGCAGGTCTCACATGACCGGATGAATAGCTTTGGTCTCCAGTAAACCTGACATAGGAAACAGACGAGCTCTCCTGCATTCAACAATAAAATTTCAAAGGGGCAAAGCCATCCACGTTGAAAACTGAATCTTATGACACACCGAGTTCTAGGATCACCAAGAAGTCCCAGCTACAGATCTTTTAACTAAAGGAATTCTAGATTGTCACTCTATTTAAACATACTTTCAATACAATGAGCTTGATGCAAAAATACTTAGGAGAAACCAGGAAGTTATGCATATTTCTGAGCAAATTATCTAGTTTTTGAATTGATAGGATGTCACCAGATCGCACAACTGATAGAGATATGATCTGCTCTTCCAGGAATTGAGACACGTGGACCATAGTAATTCGTGATATCTAAAAAGTATTCAAACTCAGATGCTATTGGATGGATGAAGAGTTTACAATATTATAAAAACATCATTTGATGCTCCTTACCGTTGGGCATTTTCAGTACCACTCAAAAGATCGGTATTGTTTTAAAAAGTTTACGGTGGCTGAAATCTATTCTGTCTACTATAATCTTGACTATTAGCATTTCTTCTTTCTCCTCTCAAAACTCTCTCTGTTTGAAAACACTGATAATCCACCCAGTAGCATGTCATACAGGCTTCCTTAAGCCCCTCACTTGGCATATTTAAACATTGATATTTGCTTTCTGTATGCTGTATGCTGATGGCTCCCAGATCATGCTATGGCTTAATACAAGTCCGTACACATCTCGTTATGTAACTGTTTCAAAGCCATATATTTTTGGCTGAAATGTCACAAGATATAAATCACTATCACCAAAACCCACTCACATCTTGCAACAATGACCTTTAGTTGAGGGCAAAGTGATCCACTGCAATGCAATTAGGAACGTTTCTGGGTTTTGTGTTAGACGACTAGGTTTTTCTGGGCTCACTAAATGGCATGGGGCCTTATTACGAGTCTGGCGGTCCATGGACCGCCAGACTAGCGTGGCGTGGCTTTGGTGGTCTTCTGACTGCCCTATTACAACCAGGGCAGTTGGGTCGCCCTCTTACCACCACAACTGTGGCGTGGCAGACTTGACGCCGCAATGTGCTTAGTGGGACCTTCGCGGTCCCACCAAGCATATTGCAAGTTTCCTCTCTGTCACCGTTTTCATGGTGGTGAGCCCGCACGAAAACTGTGGCTGTGAGGAAACAAAGAGGGTCCTACAGGGCCCCCTGTTGCCCCAAGGCTAGAGGGTGAATGCAGAGGGCACATTGTGTGCCCCCTCCCTGTTTGTGCCCCCCCGTGTGCATGCCCCCCTTCGCCTGCACAGCATGGACTGCAGCAGTCCAAGCCCTGCAGGTGATTGATATTGATGTTCCTATTGTGGTGACTATTTCATAGGCACCGCCGTGGGAATGCCAAAGAACCATCTGCAAGACATCCTAATCTTGCGAGTGGGTCAACCACGGGTTTGGCGATGCAGAAGTAGGGTGGTCCTGCTCCCGAAATGTAAACCTCATAATGAGGCCCTTAGTATTTTGCACTTCCTAGCATAATCTTACTTCCAAAAAGAAGTTTGCTTTTTAAGGATTTCCAGCACAATTTGTTCTCTACTCTATCCTCATTTTCCACAGGATTACCTACAGTAAGTTGATACTTCAGTCTACTTCCACATAATCCTTAAAGTGTGAAATATAGCTGCTTATCTGCTGGCAAAAATTAACAAAGAGTACCAAGGTTTCTGGCTCTGACCCGCATCACAAAGAACCACAACACAAATATCTTGCACTGGTTTATTTCAATGGCATTCAAGCAGTGCTTCCAGGTCTGTGAGGCTCATAAGGTCTGTTCCTACCGCTCCATAGGTGTGGCCAAATGCTTCCTTGAAAATGTCTTTGAATTACCTTACTAAAATGTGAAGTACATCATCTCATGAGAAGAGTGTGTATGATATTTTTACAGAGTTTTATGTGATGGTAATCAAACCACATATTTGGCTGCACCATGAGGATTTCAGTTCAATGTTGCATGTGAAAACCAAGTTAAGTGCCTAGACCTAAGGGTGAGCCATTCTTACAGTGCTTGATTGAATCTGCATGACCTGCATGCTACTTAGTTCCTTTGTTGTTGGATTACTGTCAGGTAGTCCAACCCACAGGTTGATATTTACTACAGCTACTTACTTCTTCTGCCACAGGACAACTTTGGACAACTTTGGCTGAGTGCACTTTAAAATGGAATTACTGATAATATTACAAATAAGGATTTTTTTAAACCGACCAGCAGGTAAAGTACCAATTTTAGGATTTCATTCACGTATATGCATCATGCACAAGATGTTCAGAGAAAAAGACCTTCCTTATCTTCAAAGCCTGGCCACAAACTATGGACCCCCATTGGAATTTGGGTCCATATATGTCCTGGCCTATGCTAAAATAAGGCCAAATAATTCAAACACAGAAGACCATCCCTCAAAATCCCGGGTTCTCACTGTGAAATGAAATAAACCCAGCCTTAAGAGATGAATCGAGTTAGTTCAAATTCAGGAAGTGAAATACTTGAAGAATGTTACTTTCATGGATGATTTCAGCACAAATACCTGAATGGAATCATCTCACTCCCCCATCACAAGTCCTGGTACTGGGCACACCTTACCATTAAATCTTTCCATGTCCACTCATAATATCTTTGATGTCACCCATGCTTTCTTGTTCCTAAGGGTGATCCTGAACTACACTGTCCATGAGATTTCTTGAGCACCACCTTGAGGACCGTTGTCCTGATGTTCAACACAAATTCTTGAAGTCTGTGGAAAGCATGGAATCTATAAAGGTACTTACCGTCACCTAGAGCTCTGGAGTGGCAGTATGGCGTTATCAGTCATATACAAAACTCTTTAACTTAATAAATTAAAATATATTACAAACAGGCCGTTTTCATTGTGCATTGTGTGACCACGCACTTGAATGAGAGCTTCAGAATACCAGATAGGTATTATAAAAAGTTCTCCCTTATTTTTGTTTTAGTTTGCATTCTTGACAATGTAAACCAGAAGAGTAGCATGTTGAAGATAAGCTAGAACTGACTCCAAACCTGTTACGCTGATTATGTAGCATTTATTTTGGACGATATGGTCACATGCCTCTGGCCTAACTTACAGGCCAAGCAGGGGTTATTTGTCAGGCCCATTTTTAAAATGAGGTTGACATCCAGCTGATTGATCAACTTAAATGAACCACTCACCTGTGCTAAAGGCTGGTTTCAGTTCTCACATATTTGCACTAGGGTTTGTACATTAGCAGTAATAGTTGATTTCCAAACCTTTGTCCGAGACTGATTTGCATATAGCCATGTCTGAACTCGGGTGGCAGAGTGGGCTAAAGAACGGTGATGGATTAAACCCAGATCTTTTGACTGGGTGTGAGTGTTTGATTGATTCAGATGCTCCGTCCATCACCACTCCCTTTTGTACCGCTTTTGGCCGCCATAGGTGTGGCAGAGTATGCTCAGACGTTAGTCCCTTGCTCACTTTGCCACTGGATTCAAGCAAGCCGGGCTGAAGATGGCCGGAATGCCAGAAACCGGTCCTCTGAAGCTTGTTTACGGTCCAGGGAAGACATGCCCTGGCAGTTCGAGCTGGACTGTTTCCATGAGGCACAGGGTCAGACTGATATGCATATAGCCATGTCTGAACTGGGGTGGCAGAGTGGGCCAAAGAACGGTGATGGATTAAACCCAGATCTTTTGACTGGGTGTGAGTGTTTGATTGATTCAGATGCTCCGTCCATCACCACCCCCTTTTGTACCGCTTTTGGCCGCCATAAGTGTGGCAGGGTATGCTCAGACGTGAGTCCCTTGCTCACTTTGCCACTGGATTCAAGCAAGCCGGGCTGAAGACGGCTGGAATGCCAGAAACCGGTCCTCGGAAGCTTGTTTCCGGTCCAGGGAAGACATGGCCTGGCAGTTCGGGCTGGACTGTTCCCATGAGGCACAGGGTCAGACTGATTTGCATATAGCCATGTCTGCACTGGGGTGGCAGAGTGGGCTAAAGAACGGTGGTGGATTAAACCCAGATCTTTTGACTGGGTGTGAGTGTTTGATTGATTCAGATGCTCCGTCCATCACCACCCCCTTTTGTACCGCTTTTGGCCGCCATAAGTGTGGCAGGGTATGCTCAGACGTGAGTCCCTTGCTCACTTTGCCACTGGATTCAAGCAAGCCGGGCTGAAGACGGCTGGAATGCCAGAAACCGGTCGTCGGAAGCTTGTTTCCGGTCCAGGGAAGACATGGCCTGGCAGTTCGGGCTGGACTGTTCCCATGAGGCACAGGGTCAGACTGATTTTCATATAGCCATGTCTGAACTGGGGTAGCAGAGTGGGCTAAAGAACGGTGATGGATTAAACCCAGATCTTTTGACTGGGGGTGAGTGTTTGATTGATTCAGATGCTCCGTCCATCAGCACCCCCTTTTGTACTAGTGTTGAGAAAGGCACCATTAAGGTTAATAGAAAATGTTATATGAGTACCTATTTATAGAAATAGTCAACATATGTCAAATGGTTCAGTAACAGCACTTGTAGTGATAATATTAAAATATTTCAAATACACTTTAGTGTTTTCTATAGAAGACTGGCCTTCACCAGGCTGACACTCAACCATCCGTCTTCCCAAAAAGAGGATTAAATTTCATTGCAAACCAATAATGCTTTTTTGTTGGCTCATAGCCATTCATTATCTACCTAGGAGATTAATAGCTAGTGCCTGCGACAAGCTGTATTACAGTTTCAACCTACATATCACAACAAGTTCATCTCATAAAAGCTGCCTATGAACATCATAGATTTCTAATAAGGAACAAGCATGTTCCCTACCTCACAGAATGTGCCAGCACTGGGAGACATGCTGCTGGAGAAGTCAGATTAGATCCATTCACGTTTATGTATCTGAAGATGTTTCTTATTTCTGCTCCAAAAAGTGAATTAACTAAAGGAATCCCCAAAACATTCCTTGTCAAGTATTTGTATTCATTTTTAATTACTAGAGGCTCTATAAAAAAGGTAAAAAGCAGTGGCGAAAGTGGACAGCCCTGCCTAGTCCCTCGGTTTATTTTTATCGATCCTGCCCGGTTTGTGTTGATTAATACCTGGGCCGAGGCCCCCTGTTAAATATTGCGCAACATATTAATAACCTGAACTGGAAATCCAAATTGATCGAGGGGGAAAAACAGGGTCGTCCAATTAACCAGGTCAAATGCTTTTTCAGCATCGACCGTTAAAATACATGCCGGGGTTAAATTAGTGTTAAAATAATCGCGTGTTTTAAAAACTCTGTATTAGCTGCCATATGTCTTCCCGCTATAAAACCTGTCTGATCACTATGAATTACCTCCTGGGCGGCAAATAAAAAACGTTCGGCCCATGCTTTCATTAAAATCTTATAATTTGAATTTAAAAGACTAATGGGCCTAAAAGAATTTACATCCTCTGAGTTTTTGTCTTTTTTAACAAATGACTCTATTATCGCTTCTTTGAAGGTGGCGGACACCACCCTCCTTGCTTAATATAGTTAAATAGTTTTTTCAGAGGTGTCAGTAATTCATTTAAAAAGGTTTTATAAAATTCGATGGGGAAGCCATCCTGGTCGCATGCTTTTGCACCAGCTGTTACTTTACTAGAAACCTCTATTACTGCTGAATTTATATCAGAATCTAATTGACTGACCCGGTTATCTGAAATTTTAGGAACATCTATATTAGAAAAATATTCCTGGATCAGTTCTTCCCCCACCAAATACTCTGTGGAATAAATACGGAAAAAATGCTCTAAAAAAATCTGTAAGATCTTATCACTTTTAACCTCTTCCTGGCTGGTCTGGGGATCCCGTACCTTCACTATCATTGCTGATTCCTGTCTCTTTTGTCTTGAGTTTGCCAAGAGTTTCCCTACCAACTGACTGTCTTAATACACCCTAGGAATTAAAATTAGAAATAATGCTGCTATTCAACCCCCGATTCCCCGAATGGCTAAGTTGAAACTCTTCGCGGACTACATCATTTTATATCTGTTGCCCAATAAAGAAAATATGAAAAGTATACTGAGGGAATTCAGAGATTTCGAGCAAATTGGGGGTTACAAAATAAATCCGAATAAAACAGAGATCCTTGCCCTCAATGCTGATTTAAATTGTTTTCCATTGTGTTTGCATGTTCAAGTCACTAATCAAGAGCCGGTTAGATATCTCGGATATTTGTAACCAGTCAGTACCATCAGTTATATCACCTGAACTATATAAGAATGTAAAATAAGATTAAGAGACTTTGGATCAGTGGCTTCTACTCACTCTTTCACTTGTGGGCAGGGTTTCACTAATTAAAATGTCGATACTACCACTGTTTATTCATCCTTTTTTAAAGAAGTGGAAACGATGCTTAGAGGTTTTGTCTGGGGGAAAAAAAGTATCCAGGGTCAAGTTGTCAGTAGTACAACTATACACTGACCAAGGGGGCCTTGCTCTACCTCATTTAAAAACGTATTATGAGGCTGCCTTTTTAGATATAGTCGCGGGATTCATAGGATCTAAATGTATTCAAGATAGCTTCTTCTTTAATAAAATGCTACAAGAAATTGGTTCTCAAATTCAAGTATTTTTAAAAACCGTCACACTTCCAAAAAAGACCAGATACAAAACTTTAAGGGAATATTCTTTTAGACTTCAGTCATTTATCCATAAGATTGGCTCCTCAGGTGTATGATATCAGAGTTTTAGGGAATGTACCAGCCTAGGTCTCCAATTAAGGATAAGCCAGTTAACAAATCGGGAAAATTGTGGGCCTACAGGAGTTAAGACATTTCGTTATTCAAAATAGGGTGGTTGCTTGGCAAGAGGTGATGATAAGGGCAAATAACCATAAGAGACCCATCTTTTTTGAATATCTGCAAATTGTTCATTTAAAACAAAATATTAATGGCCTTTTTGAGTCTCCAAATGAATTGGTAGTAGCTCTTTATGGGGCTAGAATTAACGGTATAGGGAATTGGTATAGGTTGCTACACCGCCAGGGACAAACTTCATTGATAGAAAGCCATATGGGCAAAATAGGCCAGGAGACACAATGCCCTTTTTCATGCAAAGATTGGGAGACCCTATGCCATTTAGGAAGTAAATCCCTGCACGCGGCCAATTTTAAAAGGATTGCATTTCTAACATGCTGGCTCACTTATTTGACTCCGGAGGCCCTGTGGAAGAGATATCCGGAGGTCGAAAACAAATGTTTCAGATGCCAAGCCAATGGTCAGGGAGGGTGGTACCATATTATTTTTACTTGTCCACGGCTAGAGCCCTTTTGGGAGGCAATTTTGCAGATATAGAGCTGGCAATCGGGAAGAAATCCAGCCTGAGGCCGAGCTGGCCCTATTCGGTATATGTAAAGACAGAATGATGTTAAATAAGGCTAAGGAAATGTTCGTATTTATATCTTGTACTGTAGCCCGCTCCTTAATCCTTCAGAACTGGAAATCCAGTGAGGTTCCCTCCCAGTTAAAGAAGTTCAATAAAATGAAGAGGACTCGTAGTTTCGAAAAGGCATGTGCCAGTCGGGTGAGTGCCTTTAGGAAGTATGAAAAAAATTGGAAGTATTTTGAAAACCTAGAAGAATTAAAGGGAGGGTGATTTATACTTGATTTTGCTAATGATGTTGAAATTGTAGCAGTCTTTGTGATTAAGAGCACTAGCACTCTTTTTTTCTTGATGATTGCACTCTAGAAGCATTAGCACTTTTGTGGTTATTGCACTTTGTAATATTTGCACTTTTTGTGGTGCTGCACTTTATTGCACTTTTTTGCTGTGGCACTTTATTGGAGGTTTTTACACATTGTCTCTTTTTAAAATATTGATGATGATGTTGGCTGCAACAGTTTTTTCTTTTTAATCATGTTATAGCAGGAAGAAGCTATTTAATGTTTTTAAAAGGTTTCAATAATTGGGGTTTTTATTCAGATCGTGAAATGTATATCATGTACCAAATGCTCTGCTCAATAAAAACAAATATTTAAAAAAAAGAAAAAAAATTGTATTCATGTCAAAACTGTGTTTTAAAATAGTATCCTCATTTTTCAATCTTATTTACAATGTTACTTTTCAACCTTAAATGAAAATGTTTCTAAAAAAGACAGAGACAATTTTAAGAGACAATAAATATATATTTTAAATGAGCTTTATTATTACTATACATTTAAATTGCATGTATACATTGATACAGGATCATGCAACTTCTAACAAACAAAATTTGGAAATACTAAAAAGAAAATAAGTAAATGTCCAAGCCACTCATTTGGATAATCTTGCTACTAACTTGAGCACAAATCTAACCATTTTAAATATCTTCTTGCACCTCAAAACAATCTACTACCGTACAGTTAAATGGGAGATTTAAAAAACCTTATGTCTATCAAATACTACTATTTTAAAATGGAGGAGGAATTGAGCAACATAGAGGATGGGTAGCTTGATAAACCAGATGTGGAAAAGGGATGCTGGCCTTAGCTAGGGATTTCTCTCATGTACTAATTTTAACCCGTTAAAAATATAGTACACCATAATTGACTAAACACACTATGTCCTGTAACATTTATTTATATACCTGGTTCCTTATTTGTGTTAAAACTTCAATGCTAATTTACTTCAGCCTGCTATATAGGAAAGGCTTTAAGTTTAAAGACTCCTATTCCAGTAAAATGGTGCTCAAGAATGATTTGCGTTTGTCTTGAAGGTAGAATGTTAGCATACTAGTTGCTCATGAGAGTCTCATGGGTGAAACTACAGTAGAGTACTTGGAAGTAAAATGAATACTGCCCGTGGTATTGGAGGTCCATGTTTGATTCAGATTGCAAAATGTATTTGATAATGTATAGAAAATGTGTCCGTATTATAGCTTTTTAGTACAATAACTATATTTTATGACACAATGAAAATTATGAGCTAAAACCTTTTTTCTCTTAAATATGGTGCATCAAATAGCAGCCGAGGATCAGTATATTTCACATCTTAGAATTCACCACAATTCTTAAGAATACTGTGACACCTCCAACAAATAATTTATGTTGTGTTTAAAATCTGCTATCATCCTTTCTCTATGTTCATTTTTCTGCCATCATGTCCAGGCATTCACTATAAAGCCTTTCAATCGGACCAAAATAAAATCCATCTAAATATTCCCATGTAAAATATTCTATCTAAAAAACATATATCATAAATGTTGCCTCAAATGTTAAGGGTCTGATTTACAATAGCAATAATATACAAAGGAAGGGTTCTTCCAGTTAGTTAATGACTTAGGGTCTGACTCCACCTGGGCCTTGGCTAAATTTCAGTAGTTTTGTGTTCCTCTTGGATGAAATTCCAGTAATTGCTTAATGACGCCACGTCACATAAATACACACTGTTCATGGAAAAATGTAATACTAGCACATGAGAAAATGAAAAGGACCAGTACAGGAGTAGCTGCTGTTTGTGGTGCTTGCATTTTTTGAACTTTTTCATCACAAAATACGTCTTCGTTAAAATATAGGGCCAGATGTACGACCATTTAGTGACTCGCAAATTGCAACAAATTGCGACTCGCAATTTGCGAGTCACCAAAGTTCAATGTACAACAGTGTCTCAGACACTGTTTGTGATTCCCAATGCGGTCGCAAATTGCAAGCCTCATAAATATTAATAAGGCTATTGCAATTTACAACCCTACTGGGAATGGCTGACAGTCCAAGGGATGGTGGCCCGCTGGGGTCAGCAGACGACCATGTCTGGGACTGCTTTGTTAATAAAGCAGATTTTATTTAAATGCAGCCCGATTACCTTGAAGGAAAATGGGATGCATTTAATTAAGAAAAAGGAAGCTTCTCAGTTTCATGTTTTAAGGGCAGGTAGTGGTCCATTCACAAAAAGGAAGTGGTCCCCTGGGGACCCCTTCTCATTTGCAAGTGCCTTACCACCCTTCTGAGAAGGGTGGTAAACTGCAAGTGTTTTGCGAGCGCAATTGCAGTCACAAAACAATCATACATTGGGTAAGGACTCGCTATTAGGAAGGGACGCCCTTGGCATGCCCCTTTCTAATTGAAAGTCGCTAAACCTATTTTGCAAGTTGCTAATATGTTAGCGACTCGCTAAATAGTGTTAGTACATTGGGCAGGGCACTTTTGCAGTCTCAAAGGAGCCAAAATCCCTGTTGCAACCGCAAATAACTGTCTTACATCTGCCCCATAGTGCCAAATGATAGTTTTCAATTTCACTTTAATACATCTAATTTTCTGAAATTTCGCTTGATTATGCAGAAGCAAATTACATGAATTTCACACACTCATATTATTACTGGTAATTAGGCAACCCCAGTATCTAGCTAATAATTCTATACTCAATGTGCAGGGAGTAGTCATTGCAAAAAATGAAAACTATCCTTCGGATGCACAAGTGGTAACAAAGCATGCATTACCATCACAAAGTGAATGATTGTGATCAGGTGGCTGGCATAGGAGTGAAAAGTAGACTTGATTTGTCAAACTAACCTCTTACATCCTCTCAGATATATGAATGTTTGCCAAATCTCGACTCACAGTACAGTGGCTAACCACTCTAGCAACCTAACGATTGTTCTGAGGATGACCATTACATCAACTGGCTATTGCGTTAACTGCACAGGTTTTCGTTATGTAGCTCCTGTTCTAGCTAATTTGGGTGCTAGAGACAAAAAGACAAAATTGTGAGTCGACGTCATGGGTGATTTAATTTTCAACTGTATGCAGTAGTCAGTCAAAATAGTGTTGCTGAGTTAGCTGGAATACCTAAAACAAGATAAAAACTACAACCGTTTTTCATCATTATTAAAATTTACAATTAATAATCTAATCAATGAAAAAAAATACATGAATTATTCTAGGTACACACATTGAGTTAAAAGCATGAGGAACATTTGCATATTCTAACAACGTAGGGACTTTCAGGACTTAGTCCACCTTCCGAATAACCCCAACATTGCCCACTACTTATGAATTCCATTGTCCCAAGAATTCTCCTGAGCCTAGACTTGACTTCTATGGACCACTGCTTAATCATTACTGGAAACTGGGGAAGCCAGCCTAAGCATTTCTGTTAATTTAATCCTAGGAGGTGGAGCAGAAAAACCTCGAGTCTTATTAGCAAATGCTTGCTAATAGCTCTATTTTAAGTCTCCTCTGTAAATTGTTTTGAGTGGAGAATGCCCTGCTGAGTCACCTTTAACAAACCTAGAGGCACCTAAAATAGGCTTAGGAAGCCCCCACAAGGTGGTCAGCTGCTGAATAATATGGGAAACAGTATGTAATTATAGGGCCACTATTCCACCTGTTCAGCAGCATCAGGCCCTCTGTATCACTAGTATAGGTAACCTGCATATGTGTACACATGCATTCCACCTGCATTCCCCCAGCTCCTGAAGTGAACATCTTACATGGCTACTCTATTTATAAACACCCTCCAGCTTATACGGAGTTTAAGTGTTCCTGTGTCTGCACTGATTAGTCAGAGGAGGGCTTTTCAATCTCTGGTCTAGGAATGGGAAGTCAACAACACCAAAGCCATAGCATGCAGGCTGTACATAAAGGTGGCCTGTCCCCATGGAATGAGTGCAGCTATAATCTAAGCCCAAGTCCAACAAAGGCATATGAGATGATTATAGCATTATACCCTGCCAATACCCACCCAGTGGGGCATAAACATGTATCTGAACTGGTTGAAGTCCAAAATCAGACTGAGGTATAAATTAACTCCCTTTGCTCATGCATATTGCAACCATACTAGCACTTCACAAAAGGTGTGATTAATAGGGTTAGTGCTTGACTCAAAGCTGAACTGCCTATTTGAATTAACACTTTAACCAGAGATGAGTTCCGCCGTCTGTATTCCTATGCAAACCTAACAACACAATGCAAACAGCCAATACCTCACTGCCAGCACCAGCCACTTACTGAACTAATTTAAAGACAATTCTGATAGCTTCTCCTGTTAACTAGTCAAAGATAGATTTTGTTGGACCTTGGTGTGGTCTTTTCCCAACTCGTTGCATTCAGTCCTCCTGTGTAAAAAGTGGGGTTAGTGGTTGAGGGGAGTGAAAGCCTTCTCAAGTAATACCTACAATCCTAGTCATGGTGAAGTCACAAGCAAAACCCAAATTAACCTGTGCTCAACCATCTGGTGGTTTAGCATAGACAGTCAAGCTTTAGTTAGAAAGTAAAGAATTTTTGCAGCACTCCAATCAGTAATACAGTGAAAACAAAACATAAGAAAAATCCTGAGCCAATTTGGAAAAATAGAGTGGAATTGAATAAATAATAATAGAGCTGGAGATATGGAATTGTAAAGATTTAAGTGAAAATAGCTCCAAGAAGCACCACATGCGCAAATGTGGGCGTGCAAGACACGAGTGAAAGTCACAAGTTCAAGCTGACCACAATGGAGCACGGGTCAGATACAAAAACCAGGTTAGTCCAGCTGAAAGAGTTACCTTCAAAGTCCAACACAACAAGTTCTGTTCATGGTGGAAGGCATTGCAAGGAGCAGGGAGAGCATTGTAGATGATCATCGATGTAGCGTGAAGAGCAGGTTTGGCGTCAGGGATGGTCATCATTGTAGCGCAAAGACCCTGTATGCATTGCAGACAGTCCTTGCTGGAGCTTCTCGATTGTGGTCTCCGCCAGTTTTCGATGCTGTGCCACAAAGTACAAACCTTGCACTGCCGGGTGTCATTGGCAGTGGCTGTAGTGCGAAGAGTCGGGTTCACCAACACTTTGTGCTAGCAACAAGATCTTAGCGCGAACCGGCTCGTTCACATTTGCAAAAAGCCCAAAAACATCTTTGGAGCTTAACTGAGTCAACACCAAGGGTCCATTACCTGAAATACATCACTTGAGGGTCAGGCACTCACTCAGGCCAGCAGGGCTCAGGCAGGTCCAGGCAACAGTTTAGCTGGGAAGTTGCAAGGAGACTCTGGAGATTGATTTGTCCCTCTCACCCGGAACAGGAGGTCAGCTTGCTGACCCATGGAGTTACTTTAGCCTGGTATGAAAGGTGCAGGTCTGGTCTTCCTTGTCAGCAACAAAAATGGGTTCAGATAAATATGGAGAAGAAGAGCAAAAAAGTTTGGAGAAAGACCACCCTATGGCTGATGGGTCTAATATTCTGTTTTTGCTGGACTTAGGACTCTGCACACTTTTCGACTACTAACCAATGCTAAAGTGCTTGTGCGTTCTCCTTTAAACATGGTGAAACTGGCTTACACCCTATTGGCCTATTTCATTTACCTGTAAGTCCCTAGTAAAGTGTTAATACATTTACCAAGGGCCTGTAAATTAAATTCTACTAATGGGCCTGCAGCAGTTATTGTACCACCCACCTACGTAGCCCTGTGAACATGTGCCAGGCATGTCACAGGAGCCTGTGAGGGCAGTGTTAAAAGTTCATTGCAACCTGGCAAGATAAACCTCTCGCCAGGCCCAAACCTCCCTCTTTAATATTTATTAGTCAACCCTAACATAGGCCCTACAAAGTCCAAAGGGCAGGGTGCAGTGTATTTAAACAGTTGCCCATGTACCTTTAACTTATATATGAGCTGGTAGTGAAAAATTCCTAATTTTGTTTTTCACTACTTTGAGCCTTACCTCTCTGATAGGAAGGATGAAAATGGGTTCCCTTAGTACATTTGATAAGTGGTATCTTTGAATTGGGTAATGACAAAGTGAGAATAGTGCGCGCTGCAACCTTGAGTTTTAATGGGAAATTAATTATGCTGTACATTTTTTATATATGCTCCTGGGGCAACGTGCCGGTAAAGGACGTTCAATTAAATGTAAGAGGCTGCACATCACTATGTAGATGTGTCCCCCTGGGAACTATTTATGTCCTCTGTTCTGAGGTTTCATTAAATTTTAGAAAGGTTTTTCTCCAATTCTTCTTAAGCAAAAATCAAAAGACGTGCTTCTTCTTAAGAAAGTTTTATTCACTTTTCTTTAAAGATTTCATCACTCTTGTTTTCTTAAATGTCTCATTTGTAGTTCATTCCAATGCATTTTGGGTTATAAACCCTTCATCAGGGACAAATGAGACACTGGGGGTCACGTTTTAGCAAACGTCGCATTTATGTTCGCCTCGGATGAGGATTATTCCATGTTCATGCGGCGAGTGAAGTAGTTGTCCACTTTTAGTTTGTGCAAACTAACACTGGATAACTACTTCACTACAAATGAGACATTTAAGAAAATAAGAGTGATAAAATCTTTAAAGAAAAGTTAATAAAACTTTCATAAGAAGAAGCATGTCTTTTGGTTTTTCCTTAAGAAGAATTGAGGAAAAAACCTTTCTAGAATTGGATAGAAACCTCAGAACAGAGGACATAAATAGTGCCCAGGGGGACACATCTACATAGTGATGTGTAACTTTGAAATGGGAGCAGATAGGAAAACCGTGCTTGATGTCTAAAGGACTGTGATTTTAAACACTCTGTAATTGTGTTGATGGATTTTAAATCACAATTTTGGAAATGCCACTTCAAAAAAGTTGGTGTTATCTTGTTCTAATCATTCAGTGCCAGCAGCCTATATCCTGGGTCAGATGACCAGGTGTACCTGGCAGTTGGTCTTCGTGTATTGCTCCCAGACAGTGAGACAAAGGCAAAATATTTTTTGGCACGATGGGCTATCTCTGACTTGCACATCACAAAGGCTCCGCCTTAGCACACTCTTTTGTACCCCCAAACAAGATGGGGCCAGGGCAGGAAGGCAGGAAATTCCAAGCACCTCTGGGTTTGGAAGCATATAAATACATATCCTACTTTAAATGCTGGCACTAAATATAACTATTTTTCCCTCAGACCCAACTCTTCAGATCACTTCTGTTTCTGTGAAAGAAGAACTGCCATGCTGGGAAGTCTGACAACCTCAACTGCTTGCTTACCAAGGACTGCTTTGTCTGTTGCTTTCTCGCCCTAAGTGCGCCAGATATGCCCAGACGTGGGTCCTTGGCTCGCTCTGCCACTGGAATCAAGCTATCCTGGCTGATGAGGGGTGAAACCCCAAAACAGGTTTCCGATCCAGGGAGGACTTGGCTTGGCAGTTCCAGCTGGACTGTTCCCATGAGACACAGGGTCAAGACTGATTTGCATATGGCCAGACCTAAACTGGGGTGGCATGGTGAGCAAAAGAATGATGGATTTAACCCAGATCTCTTGGCTGGGGTTGAATGTTTTGATTTGTTCTGCATTCCATCCATCAATTGATTGTCTTTTACTTGTAGAAAGTAGGCATTTTCTTGTTCAACCATTCTGTGTGCCACTGCTGTTAGTGTATTGACTGTATGGTTTTGGACTGACAGGAGCTGGGGATGTGCATTCAGTCTAGACAGTCACAATTGGGGGTTGAGTTGTGTCCTGACTTTCCTGGGTGACTCATAGCTGGTCTGAATAGACAGTGGCTGCATTTAGCGTGGTGAGAGGAGTTTCACTTGCACCTGAATAGGCTGTTTCTCCTTTGCACAATGCTGTCTCCATCTACTGTGGTCATGCTGCACAAGAGTGGACAGAACTGGTTTGGACGGGTCTTAGAGCCCCTTGCCACCAAGAGAACAAAGAGAAATGGGTATAAGTCTTGAACCTTAAACCCCAGAGAATTAGATCACTTCTGGAGTCAGGAGGAACCTCTGCCAAGGAGAAGAGCTGGAGAGCTGTAAGGAGGAGTACAGTCCCTTTGCTGTGTGTGCTTTGCTTGGTTGGCCTGCACTTGCTGCTTCTACCAAGGAGAGGACAAAGACTGGAACTTTGCAGTGAACCTGCCTGCAGAAGAATCTCCATGGGTTTGTGTGTGCTTGCCTTCTGTTCTGAAGTCTCAGGGCCACAAACACTTCATTTGCAACTCACAGGCCGGCACCTGGACTCCTCTGTGATCTCTGACATTCAAAAGGCACCAATCCCAGTTCCTGGGCCATGAGAATTGTGTGGTTGGTGCTGCAAAGCAAGAAGAACAACTCCCATGCCGTCATTGATACAGCCAGTGATGCTGTGACCTGCACTGGCTATCCTCTTCATACTACGAGCAGCTTTGCAGGAGATATGGAGGATTAACCTGATGAATTGGGTATTGCATAGACCATAGGCTGGACCAGGTCTAACAGAGACGCTGTGTTGTTTTTGTGCAATGAGGATTATTTGCTCTTTCTCCGAGCTTGTGAGCCAGAGATTTAGGATGAGCCCATGAACTGCCAACTATTCGAATTACTTTTGGACTCTTGAAGTATATTCCTTGATACCTTCAAATTATCAGGAATAAGTTACCTCAGTGAATATTGGGACAAATCTGAATAATTTTATCCAATTAACGGTGCAATCCATTGATACAATCTACAAGGGCATACACAACAGTTTATTGTCGTGAAGAAGACCCCATTGGGATGTTTTTGAAACACACACGTCAGTAGGGGTCAAAACTTTGACGTTCCAGAACTAGAATGTTTTCAGCCCCGCTAGATCTATATAATTGAAGTGGTCTTGCTAGGGTTTTCTGTGATTGCTAGTAACATAAAGAAGAATTAGACGTTTCATGTTGAAGTTTTGTTTCTTTGCAAATATTTGTGGAGTATTGTGGTGTGTATTGTCACAATCTGTCACCAATTCATGCCACTATTGTAAATACTCACATATATTCTGTTGTGTATGTTGCATATTGCCATTTGGTTATTTTGTCAAACCTAAGAATTTATTCAAATACAAAAAGATTTGTTGAATTTAAGTTGTCATTTTTTTCTATTGTGTGCTTCTTACACATATGTTGTAAATCCATCTGGAAAGAGCGACATACAAGTTAAAGTTTTTTCAGGTGGCAGAACCACTGTTCTTATACTGTGACCTGCACTGAGGTCGATGGCACCACTTGTGAGGAGCACAACACACTGTCACATGTGCACTGTTGCTCCAATGCATCCAGACACATGCTGATGCCTGCCACTGGCTGCATTTATCTGCCTTCCTGGCACTTGCACCAAGTTCTTCACCACCAGTTCCTGCATCCCGTTATGAAAGAGCCACTAACAGATGAGGATAACTTCATGAACTCTTCGACGTTGCATTGTCTCACTGTAACTGATGCCTCACCGCCAACATCGTCTTAACTTCCCCTGTCCTGGATTTGCCACCTCGCTTCCTCACGGGCTCAACGCCTCAGCTCCCCCATGGCACCTGGGAACCGGCCCTGCCTCAACACGACGCCTCACCTCCACAAGGCTGTGCATCGTCTTTTGACTTTGTTTCCAAGGTACTGTTTTTTGGGGATCTGTATGACTCTGTGCCCGGCCCTTGTACCTTGCGGTCGGCTCTATACTTTGGATTTATGCCTGCCACGATATTGTAATAGCCCGAGGTGGAGCTATTTGTTTTTACAAGTACTATTTATAAAATAATTATGCTAAAAGTAATATTTTGATACATGTATGTTGGATCTTTGTCGTTTTGGTCTTGTTTGGTTTAGATAAAGATAGGTTATTTTTCTAAACTGGTGTAGTGTTTATTTGTGGTGTTTTCACTGTGTTACTGCGCGTTTGGGTTTAAATACTTTACACATTGCCTTCGGGATAAGCCTGTCTGCTCATACCAAGCTACCAAGGGGGTGAGCAGGGATTATCTAAAGTGTGTAATCCCCTTAACCTGACTAGAAGGAAGGGTTCCTACTTGGACAAAGATGCAAACCTCTGCCAATTAGAGAACCCCATTTCTAACAATGAAAACCTATGTATTTATGGCCTGTGCATTTCAGTGCTTTAAAGCCAATACATGTTTCAATCATATTTCAATATCTATTTCCTGTGCTTTATTTTCTACAGTAAATTGATAATATTAACATTATACAGTGCTTTATTGGCAATAGCTCCTGAACTTTCCTTCTAGGGCCCAACTTGGCAACTTCTGCATAGTTTTGGCCATACTTGTGACGACAAACTGTCAGTGATTAGATGTTGTATCTCTGATTTAGGGTTATTTTACCATTGCTGTGATAACACCATCTTTGATCTGCTTCATCTGTGAAGATGCTATATTTGTTTTGCTGTCCCATTCGTACCCCACTGCATAGATACTAAGGAGCTCATTCATATGCTGCTATGAACCTCTATTAACCGGTTTTATGTTTGTTCCCATCGTTAGCTTTTACAGCCACCATTGCGCCTGAGTGACTCCCCTCCACAATATTTCTGAAATTATCAAAACATTTACCTCCTTGTTGATAAGGAGATAATATGCCCCAGTAGACGTGTTTTTAAAGACCTGGCATTGATAAGGATGCATCTGATGGCGCTAAGAGAACCATGCTGTGCTAGTTCACTGATCTCCTGCTCGTTATGCAGTGGGAGGTACCAGCCTTGACCAAGAGACCCAGATGGCAACCTGACTCATTTCATAAAGTACTGTTCACCAGGGATAGGCGAGCACTGCTCTCCAACACAACAGTAATCAACACAAAAAAACAAGATGACTGTCAACCAATCAGCGTTTTAATGATGAAAGGGGCAATCAGTGCTCACTTACCCCAGTCATTCATTAAGGTAAGTATTGCTTTAGTTTAACAGATGTGTGCTGCTTTTTTAAATAGCATTTTATAAAGTTGTTCTCAATCATTAAAATGGAGCATATGTGGAATTTGGTTTGAAAAAACATTCAGCATAATTCACCCTACTGTTCGAAAGCGTGTTACTGTAGGCAGGGGTCTTCAAACTGGGGGCGGGGCCTTAACTGATCCCAGAGGGGGCTCAGGCTCTGGTTAAAAGAAGCATCAAGCTGATAGCTGTGTTTAGTTGTAAGTTGAAAAATAACAAGGGCAAAAAGCCACTCTGTAATGGGCCATCGCTAGCATTGTTTATCATTCATAACTGGCTGGGAATATGTGTCAAATGGAAAGGCATTTCAAATATTCTCCAAACCTCCCGAGCCCCATTTCTGAGAATCGCACTGTGAACACTTTTACACATTAATAAAGCCTACCTAACCAGAATAGTATGTTTAAAGGATTATCAGAACTTAACTTCAGTGTTTAAATAAGTCAAGACATATTTAAAATATTGTCAATTTAATAAAATAACTGTCAAAAATACCGAGGGGGGGGGGGCGGTGGGGGTCAATGATTTATATAAATATATATATATATATATATATATATATATATATATATATATATATATATATATATATATATATATATATATATATATATATATATATATATATATATATATATATATATATATATATATATATTTATATATATAATCACCAGTTGCAGTTTGAAGACTACTGCTATACGTTAGAACGTTTTCCTAAGTTGTGCGTTTTAGAACTAGAGATGGAGACAACCTATTCCTTAAGAATTTAACAGATGAATTAATAATGCAGCGCGTTCTTCTGCTCTCCTTTGTTGGCTTGGTAACCTTCTGGGAACAAAAGGAAGACCGCTTTAGGGTGACAATGCGCCTTTGAAAGGGCCGCTCCGCATTGTATTTGGAATGATAATGGGACGGCGAGAAATAAACGCCTTACCGCTTTGTTGAACGAGCACTCATTTCCCATTAAGTTCGCTTGGAACTCTTTCTGACGGACTGGAGTCATAGCTGTGACCTTCAAATCTATTCATCGTGCCTTCTTGTGATGTTGGCTATTTATGTACACATCAGAAAAGCCACAATAAAACGATTCCTGTCGATAATATGCACGCTCTTTTTTCGTTTTAGCTGATACTCTGCAGAAGTGAGAGATGACAAGACTACGGGGCTGCATTTACGAACGCTTTGAGGCAGAACCAGGTTAATATGTGCCTTTTGTACATAAACATATTTGGGTGTTTTAGCATTCGCTCAATGCGATTCTTGTGACCGAATTGCTTTACGTTCACACATTTCGCCCTACCACAAATAGGCTACCATGGTCAGGCCGGCATTACGGCAGGTGCGGTCGTGCGGATAGATTGACACACCTGTGTCTGGCACCCTCCCCGCTTCCCAAGGAAGTCTCCTCTGGTGCATGATTAGCACAGGGTAACTGTGGTAATATCTTTCTTCTCTTTTCATTGTAGTCTTTTAGTATTTTAAGTCATTGGTATTGTAGTATTATGTTACATCACACAGAATGTTTGGTATGTAATGTAGAATGTATTTGCTTGAGAGCTAAGGTTCTAGACCAGAGAAGCGGCTTGAGCACCAGTGGGTCATTTTATACATTTAAATAAATAAGTATCTAACTCCATACTGCCTCCTCCGCTCTTTACAGTAACGCACAGTGTAGACTGGAGGCACACATGTCTCTTGGGGGGTCTGATGGCTCAGTAAGCTAACGGTTCAGTCTCACCTGGGAATTTTTTTCGGCCTCAATATCACATTTCAAATCAATGTGTGCCTACTCAGCCTTTCATCCTCCCGATTTTAATAACATGAATACTATTCAGTTGCATAACAATAAATATCGCTTTTATAGTGCCAAAAGACTACTTGGGGTGAATGTGTGTTTTGTGAATACATAAGTTGCCTACGTCATGCTCCTTCAACACCAATACAGTTTATATTGTCTTATTTCTACTCTTCGTTCTCCGAGAATGAAATGTAAGGCTTTTGCAGGAAAATGTGCTTCAATCTTGACCCAGATGGGTAGATGGCAGAGATCTGCTGCATGAGGGGGTAGTGCCCTAAACTCCTTAGAGCAACAACTGGCTGGTGGCAGCTGGTTTATAGGCTTGGGTTGACTAGGGCATCTGGTGAGTTGCCTACTGTCCTCCATGTGTAAATTGAAGTCCAGAGTATATGGGCAAAATTAGCCTGTATATATTTTGTTACATATAATATGTTTTGATCATTATGCATGGCCATCTGCAGCACAGCTCTTGATTAGGATCAGTGTGCAGGAATTGTGATAATGGGTTCGCAATTATCAACAGCGCACTCTATCACCCGCTTTAGAGCTACCTATAAGTAACAATTATCTATATCATATAAAAAAATCGGAAATTGAAAGCCAGACTATGAATACTGCCTACAGGGGACAAACCCTACCCTCGTTTCTTCTTCCTGACTTTGTTAGTTTGGAGAAATCCACATAGTTCCCTTCTGAGATAGCCCTGGAGGCATCAGCTGGAACTTCTGGCCACGGTAAGATCCACTTGGTATCCCATGCTCCTTTCTGAGGACTGGTACGCTTCAATTGTATTGATGTATTTGTGGTTAAGTCGCCTAGACCTGGAAAAGCAGCACACCAGCACAGTATCGAGGTATCGAGGTATTTTGATGACAACTCCCTGATTCAGGCAGTAGGCAATGTTCCCAAAGGCTACACAGAGATGCAACAATGCAGTGTTTCTATTCTAAATAGGGTATATGGGTCCAAGACTGCTTCCTTCCCTGTAACTGCAAACACACCTACTCCAGGCAGCTTCAGTCTAACGGACCCACTCCGCTTCAAGCGTGGTTGGCAGTGAACAGAGTTCTCAAGGTTCCAAGGCTCTGTTCGTACTAAATTAGTATTTTTTTACATGAATGACAACACAGAAAGCGACATATGTAACATTAATAAGTTAACAGGAATACCACCCTAGGTTACAATTATACCTAATGGATACTGTATGCAGATGGCAGATAAAATGTTAGGAATATACTATCCTTAAAAAGTGAAGGGTTTGCTTAGTTTAAAAAAGGTAAGTGCCAGGTATGTCTCAGCAGGCCACTGCAGCGTGCACCACCCTTTGCCTCTGAGAGCGTTGACATTAGCATTACCAACACAAATACTAATTATTAGACTATTCCAGGCCACCCACAGGTACAGGAATAGTGAGGGAAGCAGGTATTAATCATTTCTAATATATATTGAATGATTAAACAACAGTTGTTGTGCTCATTTCAAAAGTAGACAAACATTGGCACTGTGTGGCCTCTATAGCACACAGGAAATAATCCACACATGGCAGAGGTGTGGCTTTATCGTTTGCATTGTGGTTCTAGGTTTTGTTTTACGGTTCTAGGTAAAGGACTATAAGTCTCAGAATGCAAAGAGAAAGGGACGACTGACTGAGACCAGATGACAGGAAGTATGCACAGACTCGAGAACTGTTATCCTCTATGAGGAGTAGTCAAAATATGTGGAAACTCAACACTCAGAATCCTTGGTCGTTCAAGCTTGCCTTCTACCACCTTTGG
Organism: Lissotriton vulgaris; assembly: GCF_964263255.1. Lineage (NCBI taxonomy): Eukaryota > Metazoa > Chordata > Amphibia > Caudata > Salamandridae > Lissotriton > Lissotriton vulgaris. The sequence goes on from NC_141689.1 coordinate 662,190,694, forward strand.
ATGTGCCATTGGAGTTCCTCCATGATACTGTCATTGAAGTCCTTCTGTTGTCACAATGGGACCCACGATGGTCCTACTTCCATGTTTGAGGTCAGCTCCAATTATTGATTTAAGACGACTGGACACCATTGTCTGCAGCATCCTCTTTGGTTCTGTGAGAAGAGATATATACGGGGCACCTGTGGAGCTTACGGCTGCCTGCAAAATAAGCTGTCTGACCTACCATTTGATTTTCACTTGAATTTCTATTTTGGGATTCTGAGTGAGTTGGGACTACTACTCCAATTGCAGTCGCTTTCGTAACTGGTTTGTAGTAACATTTTTGGTGGCTCCACGGTATTTGTGCTCCTGCTCAGTCTGAGGAGTGGTGGTGTGAGAGGAGTAGAGTTGTTGCAGTTAAGCGACTTCCTCACGTATTTCCAATGGTTAAATGTGTTTGCTGCATGTTTGACGTGCTTTGGGTGAAACAGTTATGTATGTGATGTAGATGCTGCCAAGTATGGCCTGCTGCTCATTGCATTGGCCGTACTGAGGCAGAAGGTTCGGTAGACACGGCAGAGTTCTGGTCCAATGGCGTTCTGAAGTCTCATTACAGATGTTGATGGTGGCCCCTTGATCCACTAATCTCTACTAAGGTGTGATGTCTGGAGTTTCACTTTCGGTAGTAAGTTTTGGAGCATGGAGATGAAAGAGGTAAAAGCAGCAGTGTGTGATGTTTGTAGTAAATTACGTGAATGTGGAGTTAAGGGGGTCCCTGAGACCACGGCAACATCAATCACATAGACCAAATCCTGGGTTAATTCTGAGAGCTGGCTTCCCTTCACGAAACCTTTTTAATTCTTGTGTATGAGATCACCTAGAACTTTATCTAACCTTTTGGCGAGAATTTGACTATATCGTTTATACAGTTATGTAAAGATATTGGTCTATATGCCTCACATTTTTTGGGATCTTTATCAGGTTTAAGTATTAGTGTTATAATTTCCTCATTCCATGAAGGGGGGAGGGAATGGTGTTCCATATAAATCTTATTCAGTAACTTTATAAGGAAGGGTGTGAGTTCCTCCCTTAATACCTTGTACAACTCGTTGGGCAGACCATCCGAGACTGGTGCTTTCCCATTTTCTAAATTTTTAATGATCTTATCTATGTCCTATATGGTGATTTCTTGATTAAGGGATAATTGTTGATCTATACTCAAACTAGGTAGACTATCCTGTTGAATCCGCTCTCTGATCTCCGTTTGTGTAGCTATTGTATCATCACTGTATAAATCTTGGAAGAAACCCAGGAAGGCCTCCTGATTCGTCAGGTCTTCTGTACATCTCTCTATAGTCGCACTATCTACTACTTCCTTAATTTCATTCCTAATATTGTCTTGTCTCACCTTCCAAGCTAACAACTTCCTACACCCTTCTCCATATTCATAATGTGCCAACTTGCTAGCCATCCACCTCTTCTGCACATTCCCTCCAAATATTCTAATAAAGTTACCTTAGCCTCCCTTAGACTACTGTGAAGTACTGCAATTGTAGTGACCTGCACACATTTTGTTAACTCATCCTGGATTTCCTTAATTCTCAATTCACATTGTAAAAGTTTGTTATTGCCATCTTTTCAATGGCACGCTACAAAGTTAATGAATCTTCCACGAATGTAGGCTTTATATGCACCCCATACAATATATATGAGGGACGATGGCTCATTTAGCTTAAAAAATGCTATTGTATCAGCTTTCAAGACATTCACAACATCCGTCTCCTCTAGGAGAGTCCTATCTAAGGTCCATCTAATCTGGGAGGGGAACTTCGCTACGGAGATCTCTAATTGTATCGCAGCATGATCTGACAGATGTATTGGTTGATGTAATACCCTACTAATATTCTTTTTTAATTTTACATCCGTTAAGAAGAAGTCAATTCTAGAGGAATGAGAATATATATATTATTTTAAAGTATACTCTCTTCTCTGCCCGCGTTTAACCGCCAGATATCCACCGGGCAAGGTTCTTTATTACCTGATTCGCACTCTCTCTCATTTTTGGTGAATTCACTGCTGGCCTAGAACTAGACCCAAAGGTATCAGAGCGCTTTACATGAGCATCAGTTGCGTTACAGAAGATAACTTTCATTTTTTTGTTAGGCATGGGGAGATTAAGTGATTTGTCCAGAATCACAGAATGTTAAGCGTCTCTGCCAAGATTCAAACTGGTTCCCCAACTCTGAGGTTGACCGGCATCGCCATTGGGCCACATTCTATCCCCAAGTAGTTCTTAAATATTCCTCCTCCTAACACTAACCCTTAACCCATGCACATTCCAGGTCAGAACCCTTAATTCATGGGTCTCTTTCTTACCTCTTATCTTCATTTGTGTATATATGATCACACCATCTCCTATTGATACTCCATTCCCTTGTACATGTGAGGACTGGCTTTTTTTCCCTCTATGCTCCCTACTAAATTACCTAAACATGACCCGTTCGCCCTCCCCCCCTCATTTCCCACCATGGGGAGCCCTCTCTTCATCCAAATTGGGAATTTCACTGTACCCTGTGAGCTCTTTCTCTCCGACTTGTTGATATAAACCTTTCTGTCTCTTTATCTGAGAAATTATATTTTCAACCTCGGATACCTCTCTCATGCTATATATTTTATTATTCCACATCACTGTCAGGAGGATCCACATAAAAAATGTGGACTGGGGGGAGTGAATATTTGGATTCCTGGATTAATAAACTCCAGGCATTTTTTTCAACAAGAAGGACATACACATTGATGCATTCAACATCCAATGAATGCCGCTCATTTGAAACAATTCAAGCAACCGTGTTTATAGAAAGGTTTCTCCAGAAAAAGTTTCTAAGTAAGTATTTCTCTAGAATAACACAACTGAGTAGACTAAACTTGCATTAGCAGGTAAAAACACTCTGGGTCAGAATTGTTACACTTTATGCAGTACAGATATGCCCGTGTGTATGACACACGTTATGCTTGTGCATAGGCAGCCAAATGCTACATAACCATGTTCAATGAATATGTAAATATCAATCTTACACTTGACTGTCACAAACTCATTCGTTGTCTCCATCCATGACAGTGCAAAAGCAGAAACTGGGCGTTTATGGGACAGACAGTAGGACCGGCCCGTCATTAGCAAATTAGTCACCTAAAAAAGTGGCCTAGATTCTGGAAAAAAGACCAGTTTTCAACTTATGCATAGGCGTTTTGCAAGGAATGGAAGACTGCATGCATTTATGCAATACTCCATGTAAAGTTTGTGATGATATCAGGGAAATCAGCAGTAAAAAACAACAGCCCACTAAATCCTAAAACAGGCCCGCAAACAGCGAAAAAACAGCCTACACACTGGCATGTCGCACTGTGCTGATGCGGTACAGTGTTATGGGTATACACAGAGGTTGTTGAACATGTTCCTTTAACTTTCACACGTGCTAAGTATGACCTGATAACCATTCAGGTGTGCAATGGCAGTGAACTATGAACTGGTGAACCATGAGTTAAGTAGATTAATCCCAGTGGATTGTGTGCCCTTGCAATTTTACATGTGAAGTAATCAACCCACTTGCGAGTGTACAATTTGCCACGCACAAAAGTGAAAATATAAATGTGAGCAAGAACAAGGGGAAATATTTTTGGAGAAAATTAGATGAGAAAGGCCTCATTTTAAGCTCCTGGTTATACTGATGGGGCTGGTAACAGTAGTTAGCGGCCCTATCGGAATATTAAGCTGTGGTGTTTCACATGAAAAAAATCTGCGTGAAACTTTGGGAGAAAACTTGCAGGAATTGGCACGGAAGCATTGATTGCCACATGGTATACCCCAAGAAACATAAAAGTCCTGTCATTTGTCCACTCCCCAGAATTATGAAGTCATTGGCAACGTAATTCCAGTGGAGGGGAACAGGGGTATTATCAACGGGAAACATTTGGAACACCGCAGTCTAAACTATGAGTGTTCCGACTCTGCCAGCTAAACCATGCTTGCCTTAACCACGCATGCGTGGTTAAGGCAATGCACAGTCTAGCTGCTGGCTGTGGCAGATGGAAGCAGAAAGACCTCGCAGGAAGCGGTGAGGTAAGTGGGGCTGGGTGTCATTCTGGGCGGGGGTTGTTTTGTGGTAGTTTAGTAGGGTGGGGTGTCGGGGCTGGGTGTGTTTTGTGCGCTGGGTGGGTTGGGGGTTGTTCTGTGGTAGTTTAGAAGGCTGGGGGTAGGTAGTTTTATGGGCTAGGGGGTTGGAGTGGTTTTTCTATACTCGGGTGGGTCTGAAAAGTTTTGTGGGCTTTGGGTGAGCCGGGGTAGTTCTGTGGGCTGGGGAGAGACAAGGGTAGTTTTCTGGGCGGGGGTGGGTGAGGGGGAAGTTTTCGGGGTGGGAGGTAGTTTTCAGGGTGGGTGATTTGGGGCTAGTTTTCAAGTATGGGGTAGTTTTCAGGGCTGGAGGTCAGGGGTAGTTTTCAGGGCTGGGGGGTAGGGTAGTTTTTAGTGCTGGGGGTCAGGGTAGTATTTTTTTTAGGGGATACGGTATTAGGCCTCAGGGCAAGGGAATGGATAGTTGGAGTCATTTTTAGGGCTTAGGGGAGGGCAGGGAAGTTTTAGGGCTGAGTCGGGCTGGGCTTGGTCAGCTTAAGGGACAGGGTTAAGGGAAAGGGTTTTAGGCCTCAGGGCAGGGGAAATGGAATTGGTAGTTGGGGCAGTTTTTGAGGTTAGGGGAGGGCGGATAGTTTTTAGCGCTGGGTGTTGGGTAGTTTTTTAAAATAGGGGTTTGCCTAAGGGCAGTGGAAGGGGTTGGGGTTGTAGTAGGAACAAAGCAAGATGGTGTCGGGGGTCGAGGTAGTGTTTAAGGGTTAGGGACAGCGTCGGGGTTGGGAGGGGATAGGGTAGGGATATTTGGACGTCAGGGCGGGAGGGGGGAGAGGCGGAGTTTGTAGCTTAGGGCAGGGGGAGGGGGGACATGACCTTAGCAACACATACCCCTTTACAATTCATGCCTTTACCACAAATTTTGTGGTAAAGGCATGCATGGTAAAGGAATGCATATTAAGACGCCTTCGTTGTTTAGGTTGCGTCGTGGAGGCACATGTCTGCTTTACCCACTCCTGGTTCTATCATACAACCATTATTAACAGGTGACTCCGCCACAATTTTTCCCAATCCATATATGAGCAGTCAGATCCCAGAGATAGCTGATCCAACCAAGCATCTGCAGCAATGACCTTAAGTTCCATCAAAGCTCCAAGTTAGTGACAGATAACGGTCTCCACATTAAATACAGTAAAATATGATGCGCTATTGGTTGGTAGTTTTTAATTGCTTTGTAGTGCTGTTCACGACTGAAACAAAGACCATTCCCAGCAGTAAAATATTTTATTTAGGTGTTACTACTTCTGGAATCCTTTTATCAATCTGTCATCCCAGGAAGAGAAAGAACTCTGGGCTTGATTACGACTGACATGGTAGGTTTAAAGTCTGACTACCGTATTATGATGATTGTGGTTGGAGTTTAAACCGGCCGGGGAATCAAACGTGGTTTTGACAGGCTCAAGGAGCCCGTCAGCCAGTCGGAAAGTCCTCATAATCCCTTAAGGACGATGTTTACGCTGCTGGGATTATGAAGTTAGTTTCCGGCAGCTAATCCATGTTGGCCTTTCCAACATAGACTGGCTTTTGGAGACTAAGTTTGGAGGTCCCAAGCAGAGCTCCCTTACCCCTTTGTCCCTCAGCATTTGGCCCTAAGGTACACCCCTTAACATCCCTGCACCGTGTGGCAGGCACCGTAAGGGATGTTTAAAAACTTCAATTTCTTAATGGCAGCTTGTGCTGAGGGATGTTTCCCCCACTGCATAAGCTCCCATTGATAAATGGAAGTGTGCAGCCTAATTGTGCGGTCGGAACCGCCGAAATAAGGGCTGTTCCTGCCATGAAACGGTGTTAGTCGAAGGGAACTCCGACCGACATCGTAATCAGTCTCTAAATGTCACCCTGATTCATGTACAATGAAGATGTGTAATATAATCAAATCTTCCAAATGTTTCAATTGAAAAAACTTTACAACATTCATGTTGATATCCAATTTTCATGGGCTAAACTACTTTTGAAGTTATGGAATCTTATTTAATTTTTTTCTGAAATGTTGATCCTTCTGCGTTGGTTATTGTAGATTTAATTTCCATGTGCTAGACATGAAGATTAGTTTTTAGTTTAATTTACTGAAATATTTTTTTGCTGCACATTGTGTATGAGACTAAATTTGCAAGAATGGTCATGGAGAGGCAATGCGGAGTGTAATTAAAAACTATATTGTCCATAATGAATAGGTGGGGAATGAAAGGCTGTTGCAGTCAGGTTTTTTCTCATTTCATGGTTTTCAAAGGCAATTCATTGTAACTGATGAAAATACATTTGTTACTAATTATGTTTTTGCAGAATGAACTCTCCCTATTGGCAAAAATACAAACACAAAAGCCTTCCTTACAAAGACCGATGCTGGTGAATCCTCACATCCAGTGAATAGTTCTGTTGACAGATCCCTGGTACTTACCCTCTGACTGCATGAATAAGTCTCAGCGAGGGGTAGGCGGTTCGCACCTTCAGTTGGTTCTTTAGGATCAGCGCGTTCACCCACTCCACATGCTTCTCGCCCCCTTTCACCATGAACGCAGGGATCCAAAGTACGCTGTCATTCAGCATGGACAACCGCTGGACGAACTTCTCGCGGTCGCTCTCATTTCTAAACCCTCCAAAGGCTCTTTGTACTACGGACGGGTTCATGGTAATGAAGTCAGACTTGGTGCCAACATCTTCCGCAAACTCCAGCACTGGAGCTAGATTGCACCTGAAAAGATATGGAATAAATTATCAATAGTGCATGGGAAACAGTCCGATTACAATCATTTTGTAACACTATTTTTAGTGAAACATAAATATCTAGTGTTTATAACTGTAATTATCATCACTATCATAATCATGGTTATCTGTTGTATTAATATTACTAGTAGCAGTAGTAATAACAGTATCATTAATAATGTTGGTGTTTTGTTGCATAAAATCCAACACCACAAACAAAATCCTCGGTGCTTATGATGCCAAGGATTATGTCCTTGTTGATGTTATACGAGATGTTATCAATAATGGACTCAGTTTATTGTATTTGAGAAGTTACTGTATGAATTCATTAATGGTGTCATTACTGATATTACATATTAGGTAATATGTCATATCATTATTAATGCAATTCGGAAGAGATATAAATTCAAGTAAGTAAGTGCCTTCCCCGTTGCAAAGCAACGCTGTCGGTTACCCAGAAGCAGAGAGGGGTCTTTAAATCACAAGTGATCAAAAGAGTGAGTAAGGCCACAGAGATTGTGTAAATTGTTCCCAGATGCAGTGCTGTTACCAAAGCCCCCACAACCCCCACGGCGAAGTGAGGGGACGGGGCAGAGCTCCGGAGGCCCCCTCTGGCACAGATAGGCCTGTGGTCTTAGAGCTTCGGACTAGGTCTGGAACATGGTGGGCCCCTTGCCTGTACTTTGCAGAGGGGCCCTTCAACTTTCGTTACGCCACTGCCCAGATGAATTCAAAACAGACCGTCCGTTATCTTATGAATCCTTTTCCTCAGCTCTTTAATACCTATGTATGGGAATTTCTGGGTGGGTCTACTTAAAAAACTTGGTGAACACCCACAAATCTGCAGCTTGTTCCCCACCATTGAAAATGCATATAGATTTACCGTGCATTTCCAGGATGAGAATGGGACAGGAATACCCCTCTCCCCCAACAGTGATGTAATTTACCTGAGGAGAAACTAAAATAAATACATGAGAAAAAGTACATTTGCAGTCAATTTACACGTATACCTGTGTACACCCAGAGCCATGCACTGAATGGGCGCACTGGTGCGGAGAAGACCTGTGCGTCTGTATTTCAAATATTGCACCCTCTAAAGTGCATACTTATATCTTATACATGTTCTGATATGGGAGTGATCGGCAGACAGCGGCAAGCGCTGCACCCTGTTTCTTCTTTGTATTTTCTGAAGTTGATGGACTAACGGAGAATTTCTGAATTACGTGAGTACAATGAATGTCCCATAAAGAGAGAGGGATCTTTGCTCTGTGACAGTGCACGTTTATGACTCGGCGCCTGATAACATTACAAATGTAGATGTGTTTTGCATTGGAGTGATTTTGTGATTCAAGTCAAACGACACCCCTTAAAATAAAATACATTTAAGAATTATGAGAGTCTAAACTACTTCCTTTAGAATACTGTTTTATGTGCTCTGCTCTAATATTGGCTTGGGGAACAGAAATGACGTGCAAACCATAAGCAATATAGTCATGATTAAAAATGGCTTTATCCGGACTCTATCCAAGCAGAGTCCTCTTAAAACACCCCAGGAGTCAACGTTACCCAGCGCGAATTGAGCCATTAGATTTGCTAAACTCTGTCACCTCTTGCCTATTTCCTGTAACCAGATCAATACATAGGGGACTATTGAAAAAGCTATTTTGAGTATCTAAAATAGTACTCCGGTAGTACTGTTCACATAATCTTGCAATGCCACATGAATTGGCGTCAAAACAACCAAAATGTAATAAAATAGGAAAATTTTGAACAATAATTAAAAATGCAAAATACTTTGTTCTTTTCATAATACGGAGCTGCTCATTTTGGGACAAATCACAGAGACAAGTCAAAGTATGTAAAAGAGCACTCCTATAGTAGTATTTCCTAGGCTCAGAAATGCTTTTGCGACTTAGCTCCATATACATTAACTTTGTGTGCCAAGGCCCCTCACGATTGTGAGGTCGTGTTCTTTTGTATATACACTTCTACCAGTCTATGGTACTTCTGTTTGTTTTAACCGTTATGTAAATGTAACTTTCCATAAGAAATGGAGGCAGGCACCTTCTCCTGTCATTTCATCATTTTGTACCTAAATTATTTAGGGCCTTGGTGACGGAAATCCTGTCTATCCTATTGTAGATGTGACAGACATGATGACGACACTTACATTAATCGTTTCAATAATAAAAAAGGCTGTAAACAGAGGCAAATGTCAAAATTATCAAAAATAAAAGCAGGAGACATTACAGACATAAAAGATATATAGAGGATAAGCTGTAAAAGGCAAAGGCATTTTGAGGCTACTGTGTGGTCTCTTCAAAATAGCTCACTCAAGAGTCATATGACAGAGAAGGTCAATATGAAAGAGGCGGTTTTAAACATTGGAAATTGAAGAGAAAGAGTTTAGTAGAGAAAGCAAATATGCCACTTTACAGCATTTCGCACAAACACAATGAACAGATGGATGAAAGAAGTTGGGCCTCATTTGGACACATTATTTTAATATTGTAAAGATAAGGCTACCTACATTATACTTCATATAAACATTTTTTGTTTCAAATACATTGTAACCACATATTTGAAACAGTAGCACATGCAAGTGCTTAGAACAAGCAGTGCATTTAGAATTTATTTTGCTTCTATGGGATTATCATGCTTTGTTCAGAGAATCTTGCATGGTACGATGGTACCAGAAGTGGTACCATGGGGGTAAAGCTTGAGCATTGGCTCCAGAGGAAGTACCATGGTATATCATAGGAGGACTGCTTGGTTTCCTCTGGGAGTACCTCTGTACCTGTGACAAGAAGTTTTTTTATTTTTATTTTTTGGCCACCTGGAGGGTCCACCCTCCAACAAGTGCCTGGGGTTCGGGGTGTCCCTAGCCTGCCCCCTTATATTGATTTCAAATTTTTCAGGGACAGAGTGACAGAGTCCTGTAATGGTGGCCACACCATTTTTCTCTGGCTAATCATTTTGTTTGGTACTAAGTCTTCCGGTACTGAAAATCCATTTCTCGATCAATCAGAGGGCACTATTTTTTTTACATTTTCAGTTCCTCTGGGCTCTCATGGAACCAACCATTCAGATATACTTATTTGTTATACCTTCTTCATGACCACATTTTTAAATGCAACTTTCTCAAACACAGCTGTATAGATTCACAACAAGTCACAAAAAGCTCGCTTTTTGAGTAAAGTTCTAACTTTTTGCCAAATTTGATGTAGTTCCATTCATCTGTTTTTTCTGTACCAGCGACAGAATTTTCCTATGGAAATTAACGTAGGAAATCAATGTTTTGGGACCTACCCCCTTTTTCCTAGCCCCTGCTTATGGGATTACCTCCAACATTTCCAGGTGGCATGGTGGACAAAGTACAATTGTTTGGAATGCTACCCTGAGCAATAACCAGTGGTTAGACAAATTACCAGCATTCTTCCCATCACCTTTTGTGTGATGTATAATATCAGTACCATCAAAGATGGGCGAAAATGAGATTCTACTACACAATCAAGTTCACGATATGCATTATAAAAAGACAATTTTATTGTGATTTTATTGCAATAAAATTAAGGGATTCTCAGTGCATCAATGTGAATGTGTGACCTCTTCAGAAAGCACATGACTGGGTCACTTAGTAAGCGAGTTAGTGAAACTGAGGGATTTCCAATGAAGAATTAGTTAATAAATGGGAAAGAGACAAGTACAAGAATAATTGTTAGAACTTGTTGTAATGCTTACATTCATTAAATTGAATCTATGAAGCTGGGTTGTATGTGATTTAATACAAAAACGATTTAAAGTAATACCACTACTGAGAAACCAATTCATAGAAAGCCTTTTCGGCTGAAATTGGCTTTTGAATGCTTATTTATTATCCATCACTGACCTTCTCAACTACTAAACACCATCAATCCCTGATTTCTAAATCCTCTCACCACACCTAAACAACACTCATCACTGAAGACTAAAAGCCCTTTCTACCCCGAAAATCCACCATCCCTGAACCCTAAAATCTCTCCCTAATCCTAACCCCACACATTCCTTAACCCGAAACACCTTTCTATTCCAAAACCTCACCCATCCCCTACCCCTTAAAAAACCACAGCTCACCCAAACTCCAACCTTACATGAACTCTAAAAAGCCTTCACCACCCATAACCACCAGCCATCCATGATCCATAAGAACTCATCACCCTAAACTGCTCATCCCTGAACCCTAAAACCCCATTCTACATATAAACCCCACCCATCCCTTAATGATTAAAACCCCTCACTACCCTAAACTCCACCCCATCCTAAACCTTAAAAACCTTTCACCATCCCAGCCGCTACTCATAATTGAACCTTAAAAACCCTCACTAGCCCTTAACTCCGCCACTTCACGCACCCTAAAACTTCTTGACACCTATACAATCCGCTCATCCCTGAAACCTAAAAACACCTCACACACCTAAACACCACTCATCTGTAAACACTAAAAAGACCTCACCACCCCTGCACTCCACCCATCACTGAACCATAAAAACCCTATTCTATGCCCTAAAACCGATTATTCCTCACCTCTGAGAACCCCCTCATCACCCTAAACATGATCCATCTCTGAGCCCAAACACCCCACAGTAATCCTAGGCACCCCCTAAATATAATGTCATTTTGGATTTCTTTACAATTATATTTTCTTTCATATGCAAAATGTTTCCTTTAATTTTCAATTGTTTTGTATTTCCTTAAAATTTGTTTTCCATTATTTAGTTTCCTCCATTGTGGTTTCTATGTTTTCGTATTTCTATTAATTCACCTACTACCTTGAAGCTTGATATATGATGAAAACAATAAAACTGCCCCAAAGTTTTATATTTTGCTGGATTGATTAGAAGACAGTGCTGGGGCACCAGGCTCACATGACTATTTGTCAGAGAAGAAACTTTACCCTTTATCTGGCACTACTTGACAACACAGAGGTACAAGATGGCAAGAATGTATTATTCACAGACATAATAATAAGACCTAAAATTCCTATTTGTAAAATGCGAACATATCACCTCCTTAATGGTTTCAAGGCGCTGGTGGCCGTCGGGAAGATTAAGTGAGCTATTACCCAGAGTCAAATGGTGCTGAGCTGAGTTGCTACCCGCGCACAAACCATGAGCCCAGCACTCCTGAGTCATCCACTCTGGCTGCTGCGTCACACGGATAACATCCATTACAATGCAGTCATTACAATGACCTACCTTTACAACGCAACTGTTACAATGCAACTGTCTTTACATCGCATGTCACTACAACGCATGCATTACAACACATACCATTACAAAGCATACCATTACAGCGCATCATAAATTAAGAAATGGTGATTTTTTCAGTATTAGTGTGGGTTTGTGTTTTGGGGTACATGTAAATAGTAATGTTTACCTCTACACTATCCAACACTTTCCCTACTGTTGCACTCACTGGAGTGGGAATAGTAATTTTTACCCCTACACTATCCAAAACGTAGTAATTTTTACCCTACACTATCCAACACTTACCCTACTGTTGCCCTAAAAGTTTTATGCTTTGTTATGTGTTGTAATATCATGTTCTATTATTTGCTGAATAGGTTTACAAATTGACATCGTGACAAACAAATAAAAAATGAAACCATATATTTTAATCAATTACAAAACTATAATGACGCAATCTGTATTCGGTTATAGCGAATCCACTGATTTAAGGCAAAAAAAATGCATACTACCCACAGCCGAGGACAAGTAAACTAGAATGACAAGCAGGATCAGAGAGAGACAGGAGTTGCACTGTGGGTCTCAATGAGAGGAAACTCTTTATTTGATCCACGCCCCTCTTTTAAGTGTCATTTTCGGCACGACGGCCAGGAAGCCTGACAGTCACTAAAACACACCCTGAAAATGTAATCAAGTACTGGTGCTCATGTAAAGCGCTCTGATACCCTCAGGTAAAGTTAGCACTATAGAAAACTCACAAAAAAAGCACATAGGTCCCTAATGTGCACTCCTTTACTAGGACCAATTTCGAGAGATGCCTTGCTTTCCCTCATAGTGTTGGTTTCAACTAATGTGTGCAGACTGAATCAGCTCCAGGGGCAGCAACCATGAAGGATGGTGTCTGGCCCAGCATCTTGCCACCACTTTAATCCTCAGATAGAACACTGGTTTTGGAGTTGCTCCATTGTGTTTGGGTCCCCGTCCCATTCCGTGACCCACTGCATCTCCCCATACTCCAAACGTTAGCTTATTGCTCTGATGAAAGACCAATCGGTCCGAAATGCATAGAAGACATACAATGACCTATTGGATGGCCATCATGATTTTTGAATGCTGTCATAAAGTCATAACATTGAAGATGGCATCTGTGATGATGAAGAAAGAGCGAAGTAAGAATCACTCTGCTCGTGGAGTCTGCACTACTGTTATGTTACTGGAGTATGCTTTCTATCATTAATAGCAAGCAAAGTATTTACTACTGAAAAACTGCAGAGGGTGGACCAAACGTTTCAGATGTGCTTTTATGACACAGTTATTTGAGTGGGGCTGTGAAATGTGAACTAAGTAGAAGCCACTTCATTTCCTACAGGACAAGAAAAGAGTGGAAGAGGGAAAGGATGAGTTATACCATACTGCGCATAAGAAGTTGGAAGGCATTAAAGTAAACTGTAATAATATTAGCCTCCGTGTCTTTCATAAAATCCAGAATTTCAGTTCATATGATTATTCTGAGCCTTGTGCACTATCCTAGCAACATTGAAACAAGATTGATATTATCAGTTTTTTTTTACTTGGAACAAATTTAAAGGTGCACGAAATGTCATGTTTTAACATTAAAATTCACATGCAGAATACTTACTAGACTTTAGAAGGTTATTTTAGCCTTCTTGAGAAATACTAGAGGCTCGCAAGAGAAAACTTCCCCAATTTCACACCATCCGTTTTTAGGTTTTGCCTGGGGCACGGAGCTTTAGCTCCGCCCCCAGGAGAAATCTGTAGTTTTCAGTAAGGGACACTTGAATACGCCCTCTGTTCCATTGGCTAGCTCCATAAATGGAGGCTAGCCATTGGAACAGAGATTTGTCCGTCAAGGCCGGACCAGATTTGGGGGCGTTCCCGAGATTTTTTCCCTCTCCACCCTTTTTGCCTCGTCATCGGGCGGTGGGCGTGTTTATTTTTTTCTTCTTTCTGCAGCATCCTTCCTCACACCAGCTGGACGGCTCTCCATGTGAGGACGCAGACCTGACCGGCTCTCTACTCCGAGCCGACACAATGGAAGGTGATTTGTTGCCAGTCTTTCTCGTGCAGCTCACAGGGCTCTCGGTACGAGGCCGTGCTGTCCCCCTTGTTTACGTAAGGACCTTGCCGCTATTGTTTATTTTCACCTCGAGGGAGCCCACCCCTCGGTGAATTCACTCCCTGCCTGCAGTGGCTGAGACGGGCGGCCGCGCTGCCCGTGACGACCCGGAAGCTAAGGGGGCGAGCCGTGCTGTCCCCCTTGTTTACGTAGGGACCTTGCCGCTATTGTTTATTTTCACCTCGAGGGAGCCCACCCCTCTGTGAATTCACTTCCCTCCTGCAGTGGCTGAGACGGGCCGCCGTGCTGCCCGCGACGACCCTGAAGCTGAGGGGGCGACCCGGAAGTCCCGCCCCCCCCAGCGCGGACAAGCAGAAGCAACTGCACCCACCGGCAGGGCTCCATGGTGGAAGAGGAGCCCCGCCGCTGCCCGTGAGAGCACCCGGCCCCAAGAAGCGGGACCGGGTGAGGAAGAGCTGCAGCGTCCAAGTACCGGTGAGTGCGGCCGCAGAGAAGGGAGGGGCGCCGCCGAGGGGGGGCCCGCACACTGCCCCGCACTGCCTGGCTCCTGCAGCACTCTCAGCCACGAGAGGACCCCACATCCGGCTCCCTCCCTCCAGCGCCATCCAACCCCCACAAGGCGCTACACCCCCAGCACTCCGTGCATCGTCAGCACATCCTGGAGCCTCCAGTGACCCCCTCTTGCCCTGCACATCTCCCCCCCCTGCAGCCCACCCCAGACCCGCAGCCCTCTGCCCTCACCTCACACTCTGGAGCCACCTCTCTTCTCCTAACAAAAATTCCCCGGACAGAAAGATGCCAGAGACACACGGATATAGAATTAAATAAATAAATACACACAGACACATCGGTGAGAAAGGTTGCTTTTATTTAAAGTTACAATTCGTGTCTCCTTGTTGCCTTCTTGTGCCTCCGTTTTCGTGTCTCCCTGTTGCCTGCTTGTGCCTTCCTTTTTGGTGTCTCCCTGTTGCCTGCTTGTGCCTCCGTTTTCGTGCCGTGACTCTGTTGCCTGCTTGTGCCCCTGTTGCCTGCTTGTGCCTCCGTTTTCATGCCTGTGAGACTGAGTGCAGGCTGTGAGTGCAGGCTGTGAGTGCAGGCTGTGAGTGCAGACTGTGAGTGCAGACTGATGGACTGTGCGTGCCTGTGTATGTGTGCAGCTATGTGTACAAGAGCTAAGTGATGCTGTGTATGTGTGTGTGATGCTATATGTGTATTATGCTATGTGTATGTGTGGGTCTGTAGCTGTGCATGTGTGCAGATGTGTCCAGGAGCTGAGTGATGCTGTCTGTGTGTAATGCTATGTATGTGTGATGCTATGTATGTGTAATACTGTGTGTGTGTGTGTAACTGTGCATGTCTGTAGCTGTGTGTGTATGTAGCTGTGTATACAAAGCCTGTCAATGTGTGTAGAGGAGGAGCTCTGTGTGTGTGTGTATAGCTCTGTGTACATATACCTATGTGTGTATAAGTGCAAATGCAATAGGTCTAACATTTCGTAACCATAAAGCAATTTACTAGTAAATGACAAAGCCATTTGTTTATCTGTTTTACAAAAAAAAACATAGGTGAAAATTTTGACATTTACAATGCCAATAGCTCTAATTTTGTCAAAGGCAAAACCATTGCATTGTAAATGCTTGTTGAGTAATGGCACTAACAGAAGTCTCACAAGCAACCATGGTAGGAGCTACAGCCCCGCCACGCCAGACATTTAGGGTACTTTCCAAGGTGGCAGTGGGTTCCAAGCTGTCACGTTCTAATCGTACAATTCAGGAGTGGGAACTGATATTGAAAGATGAAAGTGCAAACGTTGGTGAAGTACTTGGATGATTACTTATCATCTAGAGAATTTTAGTTCCTTTCCAAATAGGCATAGGACAGGAGGATGAAGAGCAGCTATCTGACCATTTAGATGTACTGCTACAATATTTTATTTACATTTACACAACTCTCTGAATGAGATCAAACAGTGCCCAATTTTAGCCCCAGTAGCCAAAACGTAAAGCTATTTAAAGGCAACTGCTTGTGTTGAGTATAAGGAATATTAAGCTGTGCCATGACTGCCATCTACGTGCAGGACGACGTCCTGTCACCATCCTCCACGTTTCCCAGCATGATTGTGTTTATATTTATAGGTAGATTGCAGAGAAGAGAGGGGAGTTGGAATTCACTCACCAGCCACGTATACTGGTATTTTACTATTGCTAAAAGTTACAGCAGGAACACGTGCTGGTACTGAAAGGTGTGTAACTGTATCTTCACTAAAGGAAGATTGCTGAGCTGGTGGATGATGGAGATTACTTATCAATGGGTATCACCTCACGGACGCTCATATCTCAATTAGCATGTCTGTGCGCCTTGCTAATTCCCCATAGGGTGAATTTGATGTGGTAACCATGGAAGGTCTATAGAATGTTTGGTGGTATTACTGACCATAGAAATATTAGATACGCTTGTAACATGTCTCCTGTCCTTATCTCTGGCCATTACCATGTGAAAACAGGCCATGTGTGATGTATGCAGTTTTGAGAATTAAAAAATAGTTTTAATTTAAATTATATAAAACAAAGGAATATATGCATGAAGATTCCAAATTAAAGTTTGGTGGTTGTGGAAAATTCTGCAATTAGTAAAAGAAGTAATACATCCCTTGTTAGTGTACACTTCACTTACACAGAATCCTCCAATAAAGGAAGAGATGATTATGATAGGAGTTTACCAGCCATTAGAGAATCATGCAACTAATTATTTACCACTCCTTCGTCTACTAAGTAGATAATCACCAAACTCTAAAAAGAGTATTTGGAGTTAAAAGTGCAATGGAGGTAACAACAATGTTTCTAATGTAGCAGTTCACATTTATTACACTGTTGTATTTTATAGAAAATGCATTTTTCAAGAAATACTTAATTACACAACGTGGTTCATAGTGTAACAATAATAATCCACATTTGTAATAATAATAATAATAATCCACATTTGTAAAGCGCACAATCACCCATAAGAGTCTCTAGGCGCTGGTGGCCGTTGGGAATATTAAGCAACCTATTGCCCAGAGTCACATGGTGCTGGGCTAATCTGCCGCCAGTGCCGGGGATCGAACCGTGATCCCCAGATTCCAGAGTCAATCGCCCTGGACGTGGTGCCACACCTATTCCCAAATGATTTTTCATTCCCAGGATCCCTCAATGACTGTCTGTTAATAAATATTTGCTGTATAGATTACAATACTGACACCCTATGTTCCAGTGTCATTAGCCTCGTGAACAACCACTTTTTAGATCTCGCCTAAGACAGTGGGCAATGTGCAGTTGCTTGCAAGAGATATTGTATACTACAAGGGGCTGGGAACACGCCCATTGCTTACCATTAGTTGACATCATTGTCACCCTGATTAGCTGCCTCCTAGTGGACCAGCATGCACTGTCTTCACTTCCTCATGTTTCATGTGGAGGATAGTCCAAGTACTGATTGCTTCAGCTTTATTAGCGTACTTCGGCTGCTTGCGCTATGATTGAGGTTCTATTTCTCTTTCTTCTTCCTCGTTGTCCGAGTTGATTCATCCATTAGCCTTCTTTCCCATCATCTTCGTTGTCCTTGATGCTTCTTCCTTCCCACCCCTCTTTGACATGTTGCTTCTTTCCTCCCACCTCCCTCCCTTCTTCCCTTTGTCTGTGCTGTCCCTCCACCCACCATAAAAAAGCACCAATGATGCCGCCAGAGCTGTACACGTTCTGGCATTTTTTTCCCTCCTGTGGTCCGTGGCGCTCATTCCCTCCCTCACATTGTCTGTGTTGCCCACCCTTCTGCCCGCGGTCCACGTTGTCCACTTCCATCCGCCATAAGAAAAAAAGAGGGCTGTGACTTGGCCAGGAGTGGCCACATTATGGCACTTTTTTTTCTAACTTTTAATCATGCTGCACAGCAGATGGGCCTCTGCACTAAGGCTAAAGGAAATTGGCAAAGCATCTAGATCTTGTGTTGGGTTTTGTGAATCCTTGATGCATGAATGTCGGAATTTTAGTAAAATGTATTAGAAGCTCCTGTACACATCAAATATAGGCATTCCAATCTCTCAATGAAGTGGCAAATCAAAAATATTTCCTAATTAGGCATTAACTTAATACCAATCATTGTGACATTAGTTTAAATTCTAAAATATTTTTATCTGTTGAAAGGCAGTGCACATCTTATCGTAACGAAAACATCTGGTCGTTTAGGCTCTCTGATGTGCAGCTGGCACTCAGGATGTCCTGTTCTGTGGGGCATCACGCGATAACATATGTTATTTCCTTTTAATTTTTCGGTGCAAAAAGCATTAAAGGATTTTTCGATCATGTAAAAATCTTTGGATTAAGCCAGAATGCTAAAATGAAACCCAGTGATCCTTTAGAATACAATGTTTCAGTTACCATTAGTCTCTCTACTGTATTATTTGCATACATGGTAATCAATGTTTCACATCAATGGTTTTGAGTATAGTTGGTTTGTTTACAAAATAAAGTATGAAGGTCAAATGATTATTACACAAATTTCTGCAATTTAAGGAACTGATTTGCACTACCATTTTTTGATCCTATAGAGCGAACAAAATATCGATAATAGCCAATTTGTTATTGACATTTACCAAAGAAAGACAGCTCTGCGTCCGATCACAAACTATTTGTGACTGATATTTTTTTCATTTCCTTGGTGTAGCAAGACAGGCAGTGATGGTTGCCATGAAATGTTATCACTGTATTGTAAAAGCCGATCTACAGAGATGGTATTGTGTGACATAAATGTTTTTTTGTTTGGCATGCTCTTGTGGTGATGATGTGTTGTGTTTTTTCTGTGCTTTTAAGCTGCATTATTGCAATAGGGAAACATCCGTACAGGGACCAGCCTTTACAACAAAGTCAGTATCCCGCATACTTTACCATGCAAGTCGTCACAACGACTTGCTGTAGTGGGCATGTTTTTAGACTGGTGTTGGCTGTTGTGTAGAATGGAGTTGGGATAGTAATTTATACTATTCCAAAGTCCAGCGTCCCCTAAAGCAAGTCATTGTAATGACTTGCGGCTGAAGCAGCGCTTGGTAACATCTACGTGGGGTACTGACTGTGATGTAAAGGAGTGCGGGGTAAATGCCTGTGGGGTTCCATCATACAACCATTACAATGTGATGCTGATGTATTGTGGTTCTGGTGTTGCTCTCATAATTTGAATGTTTTATTGTGTTATGCTCTCTTATGATTTGATTGTTTCGTTAAGTTGTTATGTCTGTTATGTTCTGTTGTTTTCTTGAGATGGCAACAAAGGCTGCTACATTTCCGGCCAAATGCAGCGCACATGTTTAAAGTTCAGGTATCAAGAAACAAATAGCTACCATCTCAAGACTGAAAAATAGTGCTACTCCAGCTATTCAACTATTTAAGACATGAGGCAGCCTAAACCTATGTCAGACACCCGACTATCACTTCAAATGCTTACTTTATGTGAAATTCAAAGAATAATACAATTGGTGGCTGGATGATTTTCGTACACTTTATTTTCTGAAAAGATCACTATACTTAATAGACATGACCTTGAGTTATATTTCAACACTTATTTACATTCATTTTCTTGCATTTGTTAACACTTAAACAGGGAGAATGATACTTGAATCCATATATGTAGACCACATTGTTCAAAACATTGTGCTAAACAAAAACATCACATTGCTAGTGAAAAGTGTTTAACCATGTACCAACAAAACTCATGTGTATCAATCCAGTGTTCAACCAGTCCTAAATTAAAAATGGCCCGAGGGAAACGTTTTGTATGCCCTCTTGGCATACACAGTGGGGTTCCAACACCATCTAATATGGCACTGCAGGAAATGCTTTGTCAAAAGTCCTAATCATTCTCCATATTGATGTGAAGTATGTGCGGAATACCCAATGTTCCAATCGTCAACACGTTTCAAACCCCAGATTATTTCTGGTTCTCCTCAGGATCAGGACGTGAAGATTTCTAAATCTTAAGCAATCAAAGGAGATTTCATAAAGCAGTGTCACCGTAGTCTGAAAAATGGTTGCCAGGATTTCTGCTGACGTGTCTTCCCGCTGGCGGGTCCCACGTCTTCTCGGCTCCTGCTCCTGCTCTCCTACCTGTTGAACCACAAAGTTTAGGAAATAAACCTGTGCCTAACCCTCTGGTAACTTGTCACAAAATTAGTGAGGCAATGTGCAAAGTAACATTAATAAAGTAAGAACACAATGCAAGAAAAGGCGCAAACCTATATAGAAAAATCGGGACATTTCTTAAAAATAAAAATGACAGAATGACAAAAATCCAATTAGTAGAGCTGGAATTATAAACCTTTAAAAGGTTTAGGGAACAATAGTGCCAAAAGTTCACACCAAACCCAGAAAAAGTCACAAGTTCAGGCCGACCATAATGGAGCACATGTCGGACACATGACCAGGTTCATACTGCAGGCAAGGAGAAGTGCACTCTTACTCCAGCCAATGGTAAATTAAATGCTACTAGAGGCAGTCATTGTGCCACCTACTATAGTAGCACTGTAACACCTGTCTCCAGGCCTACCCTTGCAGCTTGGATGTGCAGTTTAAAATGCCATTTCGACCTGGCAGTGAAAAACCTCCAAAGGTTGGCTTCCCAAAGAGTAACACGGGTTTACACTATTACATTTATTAGGTGCTAATTTTAGATTGGTAGTGGCTACAAAATGGTTCAAGGGGCCATTTTTGTAGTATTTCAAAATCCAACTTAATGATCAGGTCCTATTTTATATTATTATTATTTAGGAAATTACACTTTTAGAAAGTCGTAATTTTCCTGCCTAAAACCCAAAGGCAGTGTCCACCTGTCACTTGACCCCTGATGGCTCCTCAGTGGTGAGATGTGTATTGTGCCCAGACAGTGGACAAAAGGCTCTGGGTGTGGGGTGGGGGTACTGTTCACTTGAAAGGATGGCCTTTGAGGCTGAGATTAGCCCCTTCCTGAGCGTCAGTGGATACCTAACTTGTCACTGCCGGATGCAGCTTACACGTGGGCCTGACCCAAACTGGTTTAAAGGCTGTACAATGGATTGTCTTCTACCCACAGGTTGGCACTAAGCATAAAAGTGAACTCCACAGACCTCTCCACAGAACACTCCTGGACCTGTTAAGAATCAAAAGAAGATCTACTCTGCTGTTTGAAGAACCTGAAGGAAGACTGGACTTGCTTGCCTCGAGCCCAGCCTTCAGAAGTGACTTCAATGGTCATTTGGCTGACCTCCTGTTTGAGCTACAGCAATACAACCAGCTTCCAGAGGCCGATCTCCCTGCAATTGCCCAGATGACCAGTTCCAGTTCCAACTGGACCTGCTCTGGTTCATTCTTCTGGCCACTGTGAGAGTGAGTTCTAATCCCCAACTGGTGCCCCCAGGTCCAGGACCTTGATTAGAGTGCACTCCTCCTGTCCCTAAACTGCAAGATCTGGGACTTGGAAACTTTTTCTCAAATTTCTGACTTGAGAACTGACTGACGTTGAATTCTCTGTTGGCCTCAGCTTGCTGGTTTGCAGTGGCGGCTCACAGAAGGAGTGCTGTGGGGCGGGGAGGGGCAGGGTGGGGGCGTAGTGAAGTCGGACATACGACAGCAAGGAGTAAAGTAAGTCAATAATTAAATACAACTATTTACCTTGCGCTCGCTACATCACAGAGTTGGCGATGCAGCGAGCGCAAGGTAAATAGTTGTATTTATTTATTTACTTACTTTACTCTTTGCCGTCGTATGTCCGGCTCCACTACCCCCCACCCTGCCCCTCCCACGCCCCACCACCCTGCAGCACTCCCTCTTTGAGTCGTCACTGCTGGTTTGCCCTGATGAAGAAGATATGGCTTTCAAATGTTTCTAAGTTCGAATGTAGAAGGCTTCATCTGTTATGCTATGTTATGATAATGGGTGTCTTATATAGCGCTCGGCTACTCCGAGGAGTGTCCCGGCGCTTTCTGACCCATAGCTGAAAAGAAAGATGAAGAAACAAGGAACAGACCGGTTATTGACTGTAAAGCCAGGTTTTCAGGGCCTTTCTAAAGGCCAGCAGATTAGAAATGAGGCGAAGAACAAAGGGAAGGGAGTTCCACAGTTTGGGGGCGAGATGTTTAAAAGAACGACCACCTATCCTGGCTTTCCTAATGGATGGGACAGTTGCCAGTCCAAGAGATTCAGATCTGAGAGATCTAGTGGGCTTATAGAAAAAAAGCCGTTTCTGAATGTAGTAGGCCCCAACCGAGTGGAGTGCCTTATGGGCCAACGTAAGTGCCTTGAAAGCAATACGCTTCCTGACAGGAAGCCAGTGAAGGGAGAGAAGCAACTCCGATGCCCTAGCATGGCGGGGGAGGCCAAAAATGGCCCTCGCCGCGGAGCTTTGGACCACTTGAAGTTTTTGCAGAAGGTAGTCCGGAAGACCCAGGTAAAGGACATTGGAATAGTCGAGCCTAGAACAAATTAAGGCCTGTACTGTCAACCTCCTATGGACCAGAGGAAGCAGAGGGAGGAATTTACGCAGCATTTTTAAAAGACCGAAGCATGTGCCGGTGAGACCTTTTATTTGGGATTTCAGTGAAAGAGTGTTATCAATTTTGACCCCAAGGTTTTTGGCCACCGAGGAGGAAGATGATGGAGGGGACATACTCACCGGCCACCAGTCCTGCCAAGGCGGACCGACCACCTTCATCGACAACCGTCTTGAACCCCGCTCTGTTGCAACCAGCTGCCGTTGAGCCCCTCTTTGGATCCAGCTTGCAGCTTGACCTGGCAATGACTTACTGATAGAAACTTTTATGGGGGAAAAGTGGTTAAGTCGGAAAGCAAACTTTCTATAAGGATGTACCTGGTCCCTTTATCTTACTGGTGATCCATCGGAGTCAGCATTGACTCTTGACTTTTTATAGCATGACCAGATAACCCTGGTTAGCGCTTTGTGCCTTTGAAGCTATTTTTAATACAAACTTTAAAAGCTCATATCTTTGGTTCTACTTAATGGTTTGCTGTCATTTTGGTGACATTTTGTTTATTAAAACACAATCTCTGTTTCTAAGTTGGTGTGGTATTTTTCTTGTATTTTCCATTTATTACTGTTTGAATACAGTATATATACTTCACACATTTGCTCTAGGTTAAGCGGATTGCTTTCTTTCAAGCTACCAGAAGGGTTAAGCACAGGTTTATTCACCCTGACAAAGATTGTGATTATTATTTGAGATGGGTTATCACCCCTTTATCTATGACTCCAATTTCTTGAACAAATCAGCAGTGGCACAATAAAGGTTGTACAAGAGGTGGCTACTAAACTGAAAGATGAGGTAGAGTCATTTTATAGGCAAAAGAGTGGGACAGGGTGAAATTAAGATAGGTAGCAGGTTCATAATATAAAGGATAACAGCACCCAGAAAGGAGGGCATAAGAAAGGAGGTCAATTAACCCTGAACCTACAAACATCTGCCTTCTTCACACATCATTCATACTGCTATGGTGTTTTATACAAGATCTGGTAACAGGGACAGTTTGGGAATGAGAATAGGGACATATAAATATAAACACAAGTATCAGGAAATTTCAATGAGTCTGGAAGAAGAGAGATATAGTAGGGCTTCTATTACATAATACTGTAGTCAAAAGCATGACAATAAAAAACCACTGATGCACCAAAATTGTGGCCCTCTATAGAGAGTTTACATACTTCCAAAAAAAACTACAACAATTTTATGAACAGAATATTGTGAACCTAAATATTGGTATTTTAAAGGTCAGAATATATATTTTGAAGTATGTAAAAAAATAAGAGTTAGAAAAGGAATTCACTTAAAAACTAAAATTTAAATTTATGGACATCATGACAATGAAGAAATAAAAGTATTAATTTAAAAAAGAAATATTAGTAAACATTACATTTAAATCAACAATATATACAAAACAATATATCAATTAATAAAACTAGAATGTTTCTTATAAATATTACATCATTAAAATTGCATTTTATAAACGCTTCAAATAAAATTAATTTTGCTGAAAAAGTTACAAAATTAAACAAAAATATAAAATTGCATTAAAACACAGTACAAATCAACAAACATTCAATTTAAAAAATCTAAAATACCAAACATTTAAATAAAATGAAAACATCACCAAAATTGAAAAACACTAATACCAATTCTACAAAAAATAATAAAAATAGACATATCTTTAACCAAAAAGAGAAAAATGATTACAGTTCTACATCCAAACTAACAAACACTCAAAAGAAATATCAACACTTAAACTCCATTAAAATTAAAAATTAAAGCTAAAACATAAATAAAACAAAACTAACTTTCCAACTTCAACCAATAAAAGTCAAAAGAATATACATATTTTGAAGAATAAAATGTATTAGTTCCATTCTAACCGAAGCAAAAGCAGAGAAAGGATTTTGGAGAAGTCAGATTTAATACTCCCATTCCAATCTTAGGGGCTGATTAGGATAGTGGTGAGACTGAAACCGACAGCCCCAATACACGGGACCTGGGCGGCAACTATAGTGCCACCTTACAAATCTCTGCACCATGTGGCAGGCCCCGTATGGAGCATGCCACATAGTGCAGGGATGTGTGCCGTGTTCCTTTTTTACATTGCCGTGGGTGCTGCAGCCAGCAGCACCCGCCGCAATGCAAAATATAGGCATTGCAACCGCCGTGGTGTTGGTCGCATCAAAATGCCTACTGCTGGACTGCCGACAGTATTTTGAGCGGTCCCAGTACCCGATAAGGTGGTGTGCGGACTTAAGTCATAATCGGGTCCTAAGTAACAGTAGGGAAAGCAATGGACTTTGGGGGGCTAAGACTGACTTTTCCCACTCCAACATATGCAACACTTGTGAAAGTTTTAGGATGCAGCAAACATAGCATCTTCCAATGAATAATGGTTGGTTAAAGCTTTACTTACATCAATCCCTTGATCCATACACTTGAATCAAGTGAATTGGTTGCACTATTGCTACACTGTAGCTTCTAAAGGGGAAATTAGTTTACATGGTCTTGAACTGACTTTATAGCTAAACATTAATCTGTGATATTGCACATGCTTCTGAGCTAGGGATGCACAATGTTCTTTCTATATATGTTTCACATTACATTGATGGGTGCAAGTACTAGTCTTTGTGGGTCGTTTTACTCAGCCCTTTTATTATTGCTGCATTCCTTCAATTAGCTTTTCTCAACTGCAAGCTAGAAATAGTTTAGGTCTCTCTGATTTGTTTTCCCAGAAAAAAAAGATCTTGCACAGTGTCACCCATAAAACAATACATATGAATATTCATCAAGAACTATGATGAAAGCTAAAGCCCAAATGCTCATTCTTCCCTGGTGGCCTAATCTTTAAAACGTTAAGACTAGAAAAAATTGCATTACATTGTTTGGGGAGGGTAGTGAATTTGAACTTGCATTCTATCCAAATTATACCTGATATTTAATTATTTCTTTTAATAAATGTTTTCAACCTATCTCACTCTGGGGACCATGGTGATCCACAAAGCCTTTTCCTGTTTCACCTGTGACTTCATAAACCTCTCTAAATACTTTAGAAAGATGTACTTGAAGATTATGACATGATAACAAGAACAAATAGGTCAGGTGTAAGCATTTATTAAGCGTTGTCATATCATTCAGTAGAACAGTATTTTATGTTATGACTATTAAGGCCTGTCATCAGTGTTTTGCTGATACCAAAACATAGCTGAAATAACATTCAGGCCCAGATTTACTAAATTGTCACGTAACACAGTGCAGCAGCCAAAAATGCTGTGCTGCATTGCGTGCGAAGAAAAGAGCAGGAGAGCACAATATTTACATAGCTATCTTCTCTTCTCCCCTCTTCATAGCACTGGTGCAGAAGTTGCTCCAGAACACGACGCGTACAAGGGTGCAAGGGTGTCTGCGTGAGTTTCGAAAATATTTTGGACTAGAAGGTTTCTCTTCCATTAGAAAATACTATGCTTCGACTAACTTTTAAACTTTTTCCACCTTGTTGGTGTTCTGTACAGTGCAGCTCACACGCAAAGTTGAAAAAGAAAGAGAAACAAAATAATTTCTCCTTTCTAGCGCCTATTTGAAATAAGTGTTTTATTTATGCAAAACCCTGTCTATTTTTTTGTAGATAGGGTTATGCATCAAAAACCATGGGTGGTTGCATGGGACTGTCCATGCCTCACCCATGGAAAGCCCCCTTGGAGCTAAGTACTGCAAAGTACCACTATGCGCAAAATAGCATTACTTTCGAGTGAATTTCCAGTGTAAAACAAGTTTTGCACTGAAAAGTTAATTGAAAAAAAAAGATTTTGCATCAATTGGCATCACTTTGTGGCACAAACACAGCGCAAAATCTTAAATAAATACACCCCTCAGTGTATTGAAGATACCGAGAATATTTTAAGAATCTCTTTTCTTATAAAGAAATATTCTTTAAAATAGCATATTCCCACTTCTGCAAAAACAAACCCTCTCACACATCCTGTCTGTAACTAACATGTGGCTTCCTAGTGCGAAAATAACACTCACATTTTCGTCATGTGGCCATAAGAGCTGGATATCAAAAATACAAGACGGTACCAGGTTGGAGCAAAATGTGGCAGGATGTTTATGAAAAAGGAAATTAGGCTAGCAAGGGGATTACCAAAGGATAACACATGGGTCCCTCTCTTTTGTCCAAAATAGATTTTATTTGAAACAAATAGTGTCGATGGTGAGAAGTGGAGATAGGGGCAGGGAAAGGAAGGAGAGAAGAAAATAAAAGGGAAATATTAATTTTAAAATGACAAAGTTTCAATATATAAAGGAGTAGCAGAAAAATACATATTGTGTAGAACTTTTGTTTCATTTACATCATGTTCACTAGTTATAGCAGGTAAAATAAATACCTGTTGATTTTTGTTTTGTATGATGTCAAGTCCAGTAGGGGGGTTCAGAAGGGAGAGAGTATTGACTATTTTTGACCGGTTTGCTTTTAATTTCCAGTCTAACCCTGCTCTCCAGACATTGTTTTTGCAAATTGAAAATTAAATGTTTGAACTCGAGCTGTGGTCTCAGGTAACTTGAAGCCACCACCAGGCTTCTGGAGATTTAAATGGAAGAAAAAGCCTCACAGATGAGGTCCAGGTATTCCGTGACTCTAGTGCTGCTATAAGGCGAACTTTCTAGTTGGTGGTAAATATGGCCATTGTTTGCATGTACATGGAATCACTGATGGTCTTCATTAACTACTGGTACTAGTGGCTACATCTACATATTTACATATTAAGCAATAAAGGGCTGTAAAGAACAATCATTGTTTAACCCCTTCCGTGCTTCCGTCGGCCGTTGGCCGACTGGAGCACTCACTTCTCTGTGCTGTGAACAGCCAACGGCCGACGCAGCCCTGCCCACTCCTTAGAACACCCGCACAGGGGTGGAATTGCCGCAGGAGTTAAGACATTAACCCCTGAGTCAAAGAATAATTGCTGTATAGACTACTCGTTGGTACCAGTGACTGTATAATCTATTTGGAGATTAGGCGGCTTCGAATTGAGTATAGTGCATATGACTGTAAGGAATACTTTTAAACACTTGGATCAATTTGAAGAGATCTTATTTTTTTATTTATGTAATTGGTTCATTGCTGTCATACCATAAATCCCCTTCATGCTGGAATCCAAATAAAGGCACTTGAATTAATTTCAGGGTATCCCTCTAATGATTTTTTTGCATTATGCACTTTCTCTCTGGCACTATAATGATGTTGATATAACGTGTCACTTAACAAAAAACTATCTTTTGATATTGACATTTTAACCGATCCGCCTACTTTTTTTTTAAATAATGTGTTTCCGATTATAACTCCTATTGTTTATACTAATGAGATGGTTTCGTTTGTTATGGTTTTAATTAACTATACAATAAACTAAATTCATTCAAGTATTGCTGTATGGACTAACAGACAGTGCCGAAGAGTCTTGTTACCCTAATTCTTTAACTGGATAAATAGTTTCCACAGGGTGTTTACCGCATAAGCAGATGTGAACCTCTTCTCACATTTGTTTGCACAGTTTTGGTTCCTCCCCTGGTTTCACATTACAACTCACATTCAGGGGTTAGATTGTATTGTTCCATCATCGGCACTTACCTGGTCACCTCTACCTCATGATTTTGCCAGGGTACGGTAGATCTGAGAAGCAATACAGTGTTAAGAATCTTGGGTTTTGCAGTGTCGTTTTCATGTTTAATGGGTTTCAGGATCTCCCCCAGAGGAAGCTGTGTTTAAGAGCTCTCTTAGGAATGGAGGTGGCATCAAACAACTACAGTCTTTATGACTCACTTTGACTGCATGGACTTCGTTATCTGAAAACATCTTTTCTTGCCGACAAAAGAGTAACAAAATGAAGCCGTTTTTAAAGTGGAAAGTGTCAGGAAAAGAAAAATGTACTTCTCGAAAATAACTGTTCGCTCAAGGAAGTGTGCATTAATTCTACAAATCCACAGATTAATGTTCTCCTTGGAGAGATGAAACAATTTGTATTGCACAAATATCCTATAAATAAACTACTAATAATACGAAAGTAACAGAGCTAATGAAAAAGCATTGATTCAGTACACTAGGTCAATGAAACACAATTTACTCCTGGGTAAAGTTAATTTAAAGAAATTAAAAACATTTGTGAAAACGTAAGGAGTCAGCAATATTTTCTCTACTGTGGTATAAGCAGAGAAGAAGCAATATAAGATAAATCATGCAAAGGCAATGCACCAACCATATTGAAAGTTCCTATTACTGTTTAAATGTAAAAGCTACATTATTACATTTTATTAAGGATTATTGCTGCGATTACAAATTGAAAACCAGAAACAAATGTTTAGGTCGGTAGGTCGCCAGTAGGTAGTTATAGTTAGGACCTTTTTTTTATTCAAAAAGAGTTTTTCTTTTGCCAATATATTTGACGCCGGTTGACAAATCTACGCAAAAGTTTCAAAACTAATGGTGTGCTCCAGTCAACTCCTGTCTTGAAAGTTTTGGGGTGATTCGTTAAGAGGGGGCAGACAAAAAAGGGGGGTCCCAAAACGCATTTACCCCATGTTAATTTCCATAGGAACTTTAGACAAAGCTACAGCCGAACTATTGAACGGAATTACACCAAGTTTGGCAAAATGGTAGGTCTTGGTTCAGAAAACACCCTTGTTTAAAATGGTGTAAATCCATTCAGTAGTTCCTGAGAAATTAGAAAAAGAAAAGTTTTGATATCTGAGCACTGAGGAGGAGACACGACTCCTCCCGAGCACAAGCTGACTCCTGATTGGCTGCCAAAACTCCAAACCAGGAACGGTTTGGCAGCCATCTTGTTATTCGATAACCGAGTCACAAGAAAACAGTGAAAAAAACATAACAAGGGGCAGAGTCAAAACACCCTGACCCCCTAGGTCTGCTGATGGACCCCCATGGCCAAAAAAAGCATTTTTTTATTAAACAGCTGAATTCGCGCTGGGTGTGTTAATCCTGCAGAGAGAATAGAAAAAACTGAAGGGCCGGCTACCGTGCTTCTTTATTGTTAAGCCTCCAGGTAGGCCAGGGCCCAGGGCAATCCCAAACTATATAGCGGGCCCATACAGACCTGGGGACTGCCACCTCTCCGGGGTTCTCATTGTATAAAATAAAATGTGATTGAAGCGAGAGCAGGAAAACCTGCCTTCGCTTCATTGAAGAAAAGCAGGATTGCTTTTGCACAAGGGGAACTGCATGTCAGCAGCTCCCCTTGTGCAAAAGCAATGCAGGCTCCCCAGGCGGCGGGGAGCCGGCAGGCTAGTGGGGGCATTAGGGCTTCGGAGAGGCCAGGCGATGGGAGTTGGGGGTCCCTAGGGCCAGAAGTGGCCCGGGAGGGGCCACGCACCCCCTCCAGTCTAATTACAAAAAAAACGGAAAGGCCGCCCCGGCGGATAGGGTCCCCGGGGCCATAACTGGCCTGTGGAGGGGGCAATGCGGCCCCCCTCCAAATAATAATAAAATGTCATTTTAAAAAGTCTGGCCATGCCCCAGGGGATGAGGTCCACTGTGCTAATATTGGCCTTGGTAGGGGGGCCATGCGCCCCATCCCTAATTTTAAAAAATGTTTCTGGGGACCCCATCCCCTCGGGGTCAGGCCCGAGGGGATGGGGTCCCCAGGGCCCCAACAATGTAAAAGAAGGAGGGCCACACAGCCCTCCTTTAAAAAAAAAGCTGCCATCTAGCCGGAGGCCACGTCCCCTTTCTTCTCCACTTTGCAAACGCGCCCCCTAGCACGTTGTTAGTTGAGGAATTAATTTCCCTTGAAAACTGAGGGTCCCTGGGGGCCAACTAGCCCACCAGGTACCTCCAGTATGCAACACAGAGCTACATTGCAGAGAAGTGGTCCGAGGCCACACCCTTTTTTAAACCACTCTGCAAACACACCTCTTGGCGCACTGCTGGTGGGGTGATGAGGTCTTCTTGTGTTCTAAGGACCTCAGGACACAAGTGGGCTTCCTCTTCCAAGCAGTAGTGCGCCAAGAGTAATAGTTAGCTGAGCTAACTTTAACGGCCAAATGTATTCCTCTGGTTTTGTACGTGTGAAATGTACAACTAACTATAATGTCCCTGAAACCTGTGATTTTTCAGTGAAAATATATATATATAATTTTCTATTGGTGAGCATGTATGCAGTGCTTAATTTGTAAAATATTAAGTGCAGGTGTTCACATTTTCTGTAGGAGGCCACACCCACTTTCCTGCCCAACCCACTTCATCCACTGACTCCACCCACTTCCTTTATTGGTTCCACCCGCATCCACAAGACTCAACACATAACAGCCAGACCCCCACGTCTTGAGTTCCGCAAGAAGCTGAAGATCTGGCACTTCCTATAAGCACTTTCCTGTCATACTGCGCTCTGGTACTACACTTCAGAGGAACTTTGCTGCCAGTCATGGGGCACTACTTGCATACTGGGCTGAAAGTGTATCTTTTTTCTTTTGGTTGGCTGTATATGCATGAATTTTTGTAGAGACATAAGAGGGAGATGGGAGGGGGTTTAATGGAGGTGTCAAACAGCACCTTTGGCAAGTAAAAAATATTATTTAAAGCCGCTTAATATGAATCTCTGATATCAAGAGGGATGCTGTTGTGTGCAGGACTTTTACTGAGACAGCTACGTGTACTCATTTTAAGATTGGTGGCTTGGGCCCTGCATCAGACATGGTAAAGGCCAGATCAGGAACCAGAACTTCATTCCAACCATTTGCCCGGGCGAGATGGAGAAAGACCAGTGAAGGTAGAATTTCCCAGCGTTCTCTCAGTACCCCTGAAAGTGTTTCAAGTGGAAGCCACACAAAAGAAAAAAAAGAACTTATTCATGTATTGCTTTACAGCTACATCTTAAACTTTAACACTTACTTAGTGTCTTTGCACTTAAAATATTCAGGGCTCATCGAGAAAGAACCACACATAGAGGATAAGGACAGAAAAACACCAGAAAACAAACAAGCACACACACACACACACACATACACACAGGTAGCCTCCAGCTGGAACGGCGTTATACCTGAAATAGAACACACATTTTCGGCTCATTGACCATCTCAAGCTCACTGGTCTCTCATTATTACTTTGCGTGCACACCCACACCATCAGGGCCGGTTCAAGATGTACCCCTCCTCCCTCCACCGATTTCCATACAGCCTTGCAGCAAGATTTATGAGCTACTGCTATACGTGCATTTAACTTTCTTGCTTTCCCATGCCCCTGAATTTAAATACACGTTTAACATTATTCAATCTGCAGCCCAACACTTTTCCTTACTTTGTTGCCATACTCCAAGGTATGCTCTGTAGTGATATGATGCCTGTTAATGGGAAAGTGAAACCTCGTCACTTGTACTAAATTACTGCTTTCACTAATGTCACAATACATTTAAGCGTCGCATAACTGAGTAGCAGTTCCCACCTTTGGAAAACATCTCGGCGTTTGCAGAGTACTTAAGTGCAACGAGGCAGCAAAAATCACACCCGCCTCAGTCACTTTATGCCTCTTCCCTCTCTAGTCTCCCACCATTCAAAACATACCAACAAAACGAAGCAATGGTTTCTTCTCTCCTTCTAAGCTTGTCCCGAACCAGCACAGTGTTCAAGCAGCAGAACATCTCTTGACCCCTCGGTTCAACTGCAACTCAACTTCCGCTTTCAACCGAGACAGAGACAATATAGCGGGATCATGTAGGAAACAGAAAACGGACCTGAAAAACCGCGACACGGTTGCCAACAAGCATTGGCAATCTCAACCAGTGTCCCGGAGACATAGACCCGGCCCTGAGAAATAAGTGCTGGTGCTAAGCACCGGAAAGCACCGGCACAAATTAAGCACTGCATGTATGTGTGTCATTGATTGTATGAGTAAGTGAGTGGCTGTGTGAGCATGGTGTATGAGTGGTTGTACATGGTGAATCAGGGGGTGCATGAGTGGATGAATGGGTGTTTGAGTAGACACATGAGTTGTCTGTGTGGGCGAGTGACAGGGTAAAGGAGTGGTTGTCTCCGTGCATCAATGGGTGTGTTGGAGGGTGTATTAGTAAGTGAGTTTGTGTATGAGTGGTTGGATATGTGAGCAATAGGGTGTTTAAGTGGTTGTATGAGTGAGTAAGTGACTATGAGAGAGGTTGTTTTAGAAAGTATATGGGTCTTTTAGTCACTGTACAGGCGAATCAGTATATGTATCAATATATGTATATGTAACTAAGTGGCAGTGTGAGTAATTGTATGGGTTAGCTAGTGGCAGTTTGACTGACTATGGATGAGTGAGTAGGTGTGTGCATAGGTGTATGGTTAACTGGTTTACTGTGTCAGTAGCTCTATGAGTGTTTGAGTGGGTGTGTAAGTGTGTCTTTGTCTCTGTGACTAAATCTGTGACTGTCTGTAATGGTAAGTGAGTACGTGCATGAGTGACTATATATGTGAGTTAGTGGTTTTATTAGTGGCTCTATCGGTGAGTTGAGGTATTACTGGATTTATGGATAAGTGATGAGATATGTGAGTGCTTGTATGGGTTCTGTGAAAGAGTTTGTTAGTGATGGCGTGGGAAAGGGTATGACATGTTTTATGGGGTGTAAGTGGGTGTGTCAATGTTTTTCTGGATGATGTAATTTCAGATGTCACTAGTGATGTCATCAGTGATGTCATTTGAGATGTCATCAGTGATGTCACTGACCATGTCATGAGTGATGTAATATGTGAGGTCATAAGCAGCACCATGTGGTGGCGTGAGCTATAGTTAGCTCAGGTGACTATAACTGCTGAATTTCTCTGGTTTTGTACGAGTGAAATGTCAGCCAAACTATAACATCCCTTTAACCTTTGGGCTTTTTTCATTTAATTTCTAAGGTTTTTAAAATGTTATTTCTTATCTATAATGTCCTTTAATTTTTTTCTATAAATAAATATTGAACATTACATGTGTATGGTGCACCACTTATGGTTGTATTTTTCATCCATTTATTTAAAAAGTACATTAATCATCTTATTTCAAGATATTCTTGGTTTTCATGATGACATTGTGATCAGTGAGGACACACAGAGCACGATTCACAGCATTAACTTAAGGCAAAATCCTAAACTTAATACTTTTGGTATTCACAGAATGCCCTTACTACTTTTGGTATTCACAAAATGGATTTACGACTACTAACTTTACGTCCGCACTCGGGCCGGAGATTCCAGCCCAGGAGCAGAGCTTCCGGCCCGGAGGCAAAGCTTCTGGGCCGGAGATGGAGCTTTCGGCCCGAAGGTGGAGATTTCGGCCATGGCTAAATCTCCGCCACCGGCCGGAATCCACACCTCCAAGCCGGAAGCTCCACCTTCGGGCTGGAAGCTCCGCCTCTTGGCCAGAAGCTCCACCCCCGGGCTGGAAACTCCGGCCCGAGTGTGGACGTAAAGTTAGTAGTCTTAAATCCATTCTGTGAATACCAAAAGTAATAAGTGCCTTCTGTGAATACCAAAAGTAGCAAGTTTAGGATTTTGTCTTAAGTTAGTTCTGTGATTCGGGCCCACAGCGAATACCACTTGTTTTTCACAAAGTGTAAAACACAGATATAAACATGTTTAACATAAAGTTTGAGTTGAGATGTTTAGTAATATATGAATTTAACTTTCCCCTTTGTATTCATTTGTCGGAAAAACTACATCTAAAATGCATTTTCGTTGTTCATGGTGACACCGGAAGTCGCAATGACGTTGGTAGTCGTGAATACCCCATTGACAAAGTGTTAAAATCATATATAGACATGTTTTACTTAAAGTTTGAGTCTAGCTGTTTAGTAAGATGTTAGTTTAACTTTCCCTTTTGAATTAAATTGTGAAAAAAATACCTAAAAAATGTATTTGCTTTCTTAGCGGCGACACAGGATGTTGCGATGACGTTGGTAGTTGCGAATACGTCATAAAATGACACAACGAAAGCACACATTCAATAGCTACTACTACATACAAGACGTATAACTAAAAAATTGATTATAACCAATATACTAAACACATTACTATCTAAAAGACTCAATATTAACATGTATAACTTCCTTAATATCTCTATAACACTATGTAAGTGAGTGCATGAGTCTCTCAGTGGGTCTATGACTGGAAGGGTGAGTGTCAGAGTGGTACTGTGAGTGGGTGTGTGGGTCTCTGAGTGGGACAGTTAGTGGGCGCATGAGTCTCTTTTTATAATCCATTTCCAAACACTGATGTGATATAGTAACTGATTCTCTGAAGTGCGTGCGGGTTGCACCATTTAAAGTACCCACCCCTTTGTTCTATCTTTTGTCCAGGAAGCAGTCTAACACAGGAGGAGTGACTCCAAACTTGAAAGTCCCACACACAGGCTATAGGAGTGACTAGAGGATAACACCTGGATGTCAGCCTCACTTTTATATGCCTATCAAAGGGTTGCCAATGCCCTGGATATATAGTCTTTTTGATTACGTTGTCAGCCCCATCAGCTTCCTGAGGTGTGCATGGACCCACTGACCAGTAATCTTTAGAGAATCAAAGAAACCTTTTGAAGTACACAAGAGCGCTGGCTCTCCTTTCTTCCAGTGTGTGTGTCTCACTCATCTCTCAGGAATGCAGGCAATTCATAAATATGTCTGGAATTTCCCCTATGTCTCCACATACTTCCCACCAGACCGTGGGCTTCCACTATGGAACCCACAGGCCTCTATGTATTGCACCACTTACAATCACACATACATCCCAGCATACACAGACACACATGTGCACTGCACAACACAACATGCTGACTCCATGTAAGCCAAGGTTGAGTTAAGTACACAGCATTGGAAATTTACATCAGTGGGCATGTAGGCCTCACTCCAGTTACACAGATAAAATGGTTGTTCACTATAATGAATATTGGAACAAAAACACAGTATGCTGCCACCACCGGGCTCGTGATACTTAACTAGCTGATAAGAGCAGTAGACCATTACCACTAATGAGTGTAGCGCATTGGGTGCCCCTCTCTTTCCAAGGAGGCCATAATCTGTGAGACATGCATAGGTTATGGGACATCCATCTGACCAATTTTTACCCATGACTAATAATGAGAACCAGGGATTCAGATATCGCTACAGCTGTGACACTCAGGGCAGGGCTGCCCCTCCATCACCAGGTAAGGGACTTTTCCCTCCCAACAGTTATATAACCAGGTAAACTGTTACATTGTGCCCACCCTTAATGGATACACATGGTGAGCGGCCAGATAACAAAAACAAGGCCTATCCTAGGGAAGGTGCTAAGGTTGTTGCTGCACTTTTTAAACCGCCACTCTTATATAGACTGCAGGCAATGGAGCAGACCATTTTCCATGAGGGTTATGACTCCTCCACCCCACCCCACTAGTCGCTGTAATGAGTGACTGCACCTGTCACAGGGAATTTAGTGTAGCGTCTCTGGAACTCTTATCCTTCTTCCCAAATGGTGCTCTAAAGGGGCGGACTAGCTGCGGTTCACTTTCCAAGTAGTGCAGCATCAGTATCTTTTCCCAAACGCCAATGTTTGCCTCTACCAATGTTGGTTAGAAGGAATTGATACTGGGGCACAGACTTTTCCTCATTTGCATTGGACAACTCCCCTGTGCAAACAAGAGAACATACACTTGACATGCGCTTTTTGTAAAATATGCACCCACACAATTGATACTGTTGAAGGAGTTGCCCAAGTATGTAGAACCCTTTCTGTAATACACAGGTGCCATTTGGGGGTCCAAAACAGTGAGTGCAAACACTGGGGTGACCCTAGAAACCTGTGTAATGCAGTCCCCAAATATCTTGATTCTACGGAGAAAAAACGTTTATTAATACAATTGTTTTCTATATTACGAATGGAGGTTGAGACAAAGCAGCACATCTATTTGAATTAATAATACTTGTAAAGGTGTTTTGCATATTTCTAAAATTCCTGTGTACCCTGAGGTAAATATGCTTATTTAAATATTGAGGTAACTTGAACGGCACGAGGTGTATGTTATGGAATGCTGTACATAGCTCTATGTATATCCATTGTTTAATGTGTTCATTGAAATGCATGCCCCTCGCCGAAGGAAAGATCAACAGAATCAGTGCATTATGTGTTCATAATGCACTGATTAATGGGTTTGAACCTATGCTTTGTTAAATGTATTATTTTAAGTATACTATGGTGAAATGGCATATTTAATTAATACCCAAATAATTAGTCGAATGAATAAAGAATTTAAGAACTGTTTTTTGAAAACTGTACATATTCATGTAAATAGTCTCTGAAATCTTTGAAGTTAGTAAGCTAAGAGTTTTAGAGATCAGGATGGGATGCTACATTTTACAGCTGTTTGCATGATCAAAACAGACTCTGCACATAATCAACAACAATCCCCTGCTGTGCATAATTCCCAGTGACAGCAGAGGGCTTCTGTGTTTATCAGAATGCAGAACTTCAAGAACGAAATCCAGCTGGAATTAATAGAAATGCATTAATAAGTTTACAATTTAAAAATGAAAATGAAAACGTGCTTACAGTGATACACTTAAATGGAATAGTTGGCGACCATGGCAGCCCCTGCTGCGGCTGCTCTGTGGCTGTATGCAAGAGGAGTGGGGGTGGGGGTGCTGGCTGGTAACCCCAAATGTTAGGACTGGTTAATTGCCGCGTGCCTTAAAAAAAATCTTTTTTTTGTGTATGTTATATGATTATTTCACATTAATGTTCACTGTTATTGTTACATTTGTTGTGATGTCGATTTAATTTGAATAGGTACGCAAAATGAGTTATGTATGACGCCACTTCAACCCATTGTTTTCTACTCTAATACATGCATAATCAAGTCTGATTGTGTGGTGCAGAATTGTCATATTATAAGCTGAATAAAGCTTTGGCGCCTTCGAATTAAAGGTCTAAGGTGTCCATCAAAATGACGGTTAACGGTTTACCTGGACATACAGTTTGTTTCTCATTATACAGTGGTCCAGTCCAGGCAGCTAAGGACCCAAGCCTTGCTTGTTTACACTAAATATATCCTTCGCATGATTGTAACATATTGTAAATGTTCTCATTCATTAAAACTATGGACTTATGCTGACCCTTCACTTTATGTATCACTTTCCTCTGATAGTTTACACTCAGAGTTTCAATTTTGTTTCATAGGTTGACAGTCATAATAATGCCCCCACTCTAGAAATAGAAAACGAGTTAAGGTGCCCTCTAAATCATCAGTGCAAGTTTTGCTTTTTGAAAGCTTGGCATGGATTAAAGACCCCCGTGACAGTGCTGTATTTGTAAGACATTGTGGTGCTGCACTATCAAGGGAGTAGCAAGAAAATTAAAATGCCTCCCACTTGAAACATGCCTCACATCAGACCGAACACACAAAGCAAGCCATTGCAAGCTTCCTAAAAAGAGTTCCTTTCACTCGTCTTCCATCTATCCATTAATTTGTCTTTCTATATATTCATTCCTCCATCTGTCCATACTTTCACCTTTACATATACCCACCTTTGGCCCATCCATCTTTTCACCCATCCACTCAGCAATATGATCATGTATCCATCCATCTTTTAACCCTCCATTTTTCTCTCTTCTTCGTTTGTGAATTCTTCAGTACTCTCATCCATGCACACTTTCACCAGTCAATCCTCTCACTCCAGCCATTCATCTACCCTTTCATCCCACCTTTCACCATTCTTCCATCTTTCCCTTCACGTTTCCTTTCTTCCTGTCACCCTTCCTTTCACCTCCCGTTTTTTCCCCTTTGTTTCTATCTATCTTTTTTCTCTCATCCACGCTTTTTCTTTCATATTTTTCTCTGCCATGCTCATTGTTTCCCAATGTGTTCATCTTTCCGCATTTTCTACTATTCAACTGTTTTCTTTATGTGTTCCCTTTCCTGAGCATGCCATCCAGCCGCGGACCGTGCAGGTAAGAGAGGTGAGGCTGGGTGGTGGGGAATTCGACAGAAAATTAATTATTTACTTAAGTTTCCCTCGTGATCGCCTATCCACTCCCCCACAACCCTGACCCATGGCTCTTACCTGCACGGGCAGCGACTGATGACATCTGAAAGTCACAAACCTGTCTCATGGTATTTGGTAACAGTGCTATTTATCAGCATTTTTGTTTGCTGATTTAAGAGGTACATAAACAATTAATTAATGTTATGACAACCCAGTTCACCAGCTTATCACGCCCAGTGGGAGTCCCCGCTTCTGCTGCTAAAGCAGGGGGTTCTCTACACAGCTGTACACTATGCTATATTCGTATAAATTGTGGTCCCGTGAGTGACAGGTATGCCAAAGCCTAGTCTTGTGCTTTCTGCACAACTGGACTCAAGCTATTGCTCGCTGTTGAGGCCTAAGCAGGCCTAAACCATTCAAGGGGCTGCTTTTTTTCCTGCATACGCAGGTGTAATTGTTCCAAGTGGAGTAAAATAGTCATATGTCAGAATACCACCTGCATGAATATCATCTGACAAAAGTGTTGCGTACCAGCTCGTTGGGAACACAATTTCTGTCATTACCTCCAATGGAACGATATTTTGGTAAACGATAACAAGTACACCATAATTATGTCAGACAATAGTCTGACAAAGAGATTTGTAGGGAGATTCATCAATGTCCCGATTTGCGAGTCCTTAATAGCGAATATTAAGGAATCGATC
Organism: Lissotriton vulgaris; assembly: GCF_964263255.1. Lineage (NCBI taxonomy): Eukaryota > Metazoa > Chordata > Amphibia > Caudata > Salamandridae > Lissotriton > Lissotriton vulgaris. The sequence goes on from NC_141689.1 coordinate 662,230,093, forward strand.
TTAAGGACTTGCAAATCGGGATTCATGTAGAAATCGCTAAAGAAATTGCGATTCCTACAGCCTCCTTATTTGCGATTAGCAAATTGCTAATTGCAAATAAGGAATAACTCCCTATTCATTCCTATGGGCCATAGGAATAAATGGGGAGTTATTCCTTATTTGCGATTAGCAATTTGCTAATCGCAAATAAGGATGCGATTTCAAGGGTGCCAAGGGTGTCCAAAGGACACCCTGTAGCACCCCTGAAATGTAATCTACATTGGTGTTGCGCACACACATGTCCAAAGGACATGTGTGTGTGTAACATGGAACTTAGAAAAATGCATTTAAATTTTTCGCTATTTACCACGAGGTTAAATAGCGGCCCAAAATTGTGATTTCGCAATTTAAAAATGGTTCATGAATTGCATTTAAGGAATCTCAAATAGAGATTCCTTAAATGCAATTCCTCACAAATGTGCGAATTCTTTAATAGCGAATTTTGCATTTGGGATGATGAATCCCAAATGAAAAAATTGCACTCGCAAAGGGCCAGATTCTCAGAATCTGGCCCTTTGAGAGCGCCGGACACACACTCGACGCCGTCTTCTCATCCAGCACAGACATCGACTTCAGCCACGCCACAGAGCTTCAATGGACGGACCACAGCTGCGTCCACTTCACCTTCAAGAGAACGACGACCCACCAACACCAGCAACAGACCGCCCGCAGAAGCTGGAACAAGATCACAGCAGACCAGCTCGCCACCTCCCTGAGCCAACACCCTCCTGCCAGCTCAGCGAACCCCAGCCAGGCCGCCGACAACCTCACGAAGTGGATCAGCAACTGCGCGGACGAACTCGCCCCGCTGAGGACCCCGCCTAGCAGACCCGGCAGCAAGAAGACCCCATGGTTCACCGACGAACTCAAGAGCTCCAAGAAGAACTGCCGAGCCCTCGAGAAAGTCTGGAAAAGGGAACCGACACCGGACAACAGGACCTCCTACAAACTTGCCACCCGGAAACACCACCAGCTGATCCGCGCCGCCAAGAAAACAGCATTCAAGGACCGGTTGGACAACAACGCACACAACTGCAAGGAACTCTTCAACATCGTGAAAGAGCTTTCCAACCCCAGCGCAGGAAACAACGACATCACCCCATCGCAAGACCTCTGCAACTCCCTCGCCTCATACTTCCACAACAAGATCACGGACATACACAGCAGTTTCAACAACCAACCAACGCACACCACGACCGACCAGCCACCCCCCCCCACCACCACCCTCCACGCCTGGACCCCGATCAGCACCGAAGACACCATCCGCACGATGAACTCCATCCACTCCGGATCACCGACCGACCCCTGCCCTCACCACGTCTTCAACAAGGCCGACGCTGTCATCGCACCCCACCTGCGAGACATCATCAACACCTCCTTCGACACCGCCATCTTCCCTGAAAGCTGGAAACACGCCGAACTCAGCGCTCTACTCAAGAAACCAACAGCGGACCCCACCGACCTCAAGAATTACCGCCCCATCTCGCTTCTCCCGTTTCCAGCCAAAGTCATCGAGAAGACCGTCAACAAGCAGATGGCCGCCTTCCTCGAGACGAACGGATCCCTCGACCCCTCACAGTCCGGCTTCCGAGCCAAACACAGCACCGAGACCGCCCTCATCGCCGCCACCGATGACATCCGAGCCCTGATGGACAATGGAGAAACAGCGGCCCTCATCCTCCTAGACCTCTCCGCGGCATTCGACACGGTCTGCCACCGCACCCTAGTACGGCGCCTCAGCAACATCGGAATCCAGGACAAGGCGCTGGAATGGATCATCTCCTTCCTCGACGGAAGAACACAGAGAGTCCGCCTACCACCGTACAAGTCAGAGGCCTCCGAAGTCATCTGCGGCGTCCCCCAAGGATCATCCCTGAGCCCCACCCTCTTCAACGTCTACATGAGCCCCCTCGCGGCCATCGTACGCAAACACCACCTCAGCATAATCTCCTACGCCGACGACACCCAGCTGATCCTCTCCCTGACCAACGACCCCGCCGCCGCCAGATCCAACCTGCACGAAGGGATGAAAGAGGTAGCCGAGTGGATGACGACCAGCCGCCTGAAACTGAACTCGGACAAGACGGAGGTCCTCATCCTGGGCTCCTCACCCTCCGCCTGGGACAACTCCTGGTGGCCTCCCGCCCTGGGCACCGCACCCAAACCGACAGACCATGCACGAAACCTGGGCTTCATCCTGGACTCCTCCCTCTCCATGACCAGGCAAGTCAACAGCGTCTCCTCGGCGTGCTTCAACATCCTACGCATGCTACGGAAGATCTTCTGGTGGATCCCCACAGAGACCAGGAAGACCGTCACCCAGGCCCTCGTCACCAGCCGACTGGACTACGGCAACGCCCTCTACGCCGGGACCACCGCCAAGCTCCAGAAGAGACTCCAGCGGATCCAAAACGCCTCAGCCAGACTCATCCTCGACATCCCACGATCCAGCCACATCTCCGGACATCTGAGAGACCTTCACTGGCTCCCCGTCAACAAGAGAATCACCTTCCGCCTCCTCACCCACGCACACAAAGCCCTACACGACCAAGGCCCGAGCTACCTCAACAGCCGAGTCAACTTCTACGCTCCCAAACGCCACCTCCGATCAGCCAACCACGCCCTCGCCGCCGTCCCCCGCATCCGAAGAGCGACTACAGGAGGAAGGTCCTTCTCCTACCTGGCCGCCAAGACCTGGAACTCCCTCCCGTCCGACCTGCGCCTGACCCAAGACCACCTCTCCTTCAGGAAGAAGCTGAAGACCTGGCTGTTCGAGCAGTAGCGGCACCCCCCCCCCCCCAGCGCCTTGAGACCCTACGGGTATGTAGCGCGCTTTATAAGTGTCACTGATTGATTGATTGATTGAATTAAGCTTGATGAATCTGGTCGTTGGTGCTGTACCAACAGGCCCAAGTCTAACTTGCTTGTAAGTGATTTCTACTCAGAGGGGCACAGTGGGGAAAAAAGAATTGACTGGAATGCGTCATGAGCAATCGCTAATGGCTGAGATTATTTCAAGCATTTCTTCCATCTCCAGATGTTGGTCTAGTGCTCTCTATGCCACTGGTCTCAAGCGTGACCTCAATGGTGAATGAAGCCTAAATTGGCCCAAACAGGTCTGAGGGTGCTACTCTTCCCCTCTAGAGGAGGCCTAGTAGCTCGGGCTAGACTGTTCCGATTGAAGCAGGACCAAAGCTGATTTGCATATGAAGTGTCTCCTAATGACACAGTTTTTTTTTAAAGAAATTTTTATTAAGCATTAAAAAGTAATACAAAAAACATGTCATGAGAAGTTAGAAAAAAAAAGTACATATGAATATAATATTAACTGACATCAATTCAGAGGAATTTATATAAGGAAAAGAAGGAGAGAAAGAAAGAGAGAAAGGAAAGAAGGAAAGAGAAAGAAAGAAGAAAGCTGAGGAGAAGGAAAGAGTAAAAGAGAGAGAGGAGAAAGGGAGGGTAACCAGAGGGATCATGAGGGATTAATAGCACGTGGCAAGGGAGAAGGATTAGAGGAAAGATATGAAATGAAGGGAAGCCATAACAGATCGGATTTAATTTTCAGAGGAACAGAGTTGGAGGAAGCAATAGAAATTCTGTGTTCATCACAAATGTAATTCCACCATGTGTGGACAGAGAGTTTTGAATTGTCTTTCCAACACGATAAAATAACTTTAAATGCAAGAGCAATGAATAGGTCTAACAATTTAGTAGAAGAGGGTGTAACAATATTAATATCTTCAGATAAAGAACCTAAAAATATGCGTAAAAAAGATAACGGGGAGGAAAGAGATAACATTTTCATACATAGATTCCAAACATCAGTCCAAAAAGATAAAACAGGGGAACAGTCGTAAAGTTGCTGTTGTAGAGTACCTGGAACTTTGGAACAAGACCAACATAAAGGAGAAGAGGTAGAAGAAAATTTATGAATAGTAACCGGGGTAATAACAACTCTATGATATATAAAGAGTAAGGATTGGGTAATGCGTGCAGCAACGGAGACTTTAAAAATCCTGGACCATAAACGATCCCACATTGCAGTGTCAAGGGAGACATCGAGGTCGGTCTCCCAGGCAGTCTCTACTGTAGGTTTGGAGCGAACAGATGTATTGGATAGTAAAAGTGAATATGCAAGAGCAGCTTTAGGGAGTTGAGTAGAAAATAAAGGATAAAGTGGAGTGACAGGAGTGAAGGAAGAAAAAGATTCGGAAGAAGAAGGTAGAGGAGATAAGTGAGATTGAATAGCAGATGTTATAATAGAATATTCGGAGAGAAATGAGGAGGGTAAATTAAACATGTTTTGCAATACTGGAAAAGAAATAAGAGAGGAATCAAGAAAAAATTGATGCACAAACAGTATATCCTTTTCCTTCCAGTGTTTAAAATAGAACGATTTACCTTTATATCTAAGAAATTTGTTATACCAAACTACAGAGGATAAAAAACATTGCAGAGGGGAGAGATTAGAGGAAAAAACATGTTGTAATAGAGATTGGGAATACTTCAAAATGGGATATTTGGATATAAAGGTACAATTTGACATAAAAGTAATATGCTGAAAGGAGAAATCTTTAAAAAGAGAGAGTTCCAAAAGAACCCACTTAGGGACAGGAGTGTCAAGGAAATCATAGGCCAAGGAGAAGGATTGTTTGATCAAAAAGGCAGAGTGGTATGAGCTAAAATCAGGAAACCGAACACCACCTTCATTTTTAGGTCGGATCAACTTATTCCTAATGACACAGTTGGTAAGAAATTATACACTTGCATGTGGCTGGAATGTACATCAGTGGCTGAGATTAGTTCAAGCATTTCTGCCATTTCTTTGTTGTTTTTTGGAGTGGATGCTCTAAGTACGACAGGTATGATCAGAAATGGGTCAGACGCTTACTGTGCCATCGGATTCAATGAGGGATCAGTAGACCAAACTCGGGCAGAGGTTGCTTGCGTTCCCACTGGGAGGAAACTATATAGGACAATTTGTTTTGCTCGGTTTCGCTGGGACCGGGTCATGGCATTTGCAGATGCCTGGTCTCTGGGTATCATAGTGGATTGAAAATGATGTACTAGAATGCAGCCCATGCAATCATCAATGGCAGAGATTAAATCAACCATTTCTCCTATCACTTTGGTGTTTGTTCCATTTGTTTTAAAGGTACGTATGTCTGCGGGAAGAGCATGGCATATAGCATTTAAAAATATATTTACTTGCATGTCCAATGCAATATAATAACAGTAAAAGGACCAGAGTCTACTAAACAGTAATTGACGGTTGTCATTTCACTATGAATCAGAAAAATAATCAGATGAATAGGTGACTAGAGGGCAGCTTAACAGTGTCCACCGGAACTGATAAGAAAACAATGATTCGTTTTATTAAGAAACAGGTTTTTTCTAGATGGATGCAGCATTTGACAATTTGCTGTGCATAGGTACAGATAAAACTGATTTATGATTCACTTGAGAATGCTAAAATGAAAATAATAAGCAGGCTAGGAGGTAAGCAGTGGGGGGTAATAGGTGGAATTGGCACGAGTATCCATTTCTACTAGACACACAATATTTTGATGCAGGAGCATAAAACAGCAACCTGCAGGCTATGCAAGTGCAACACTTTCTAGCAAAAATGGATCAAGGCGAACTTGAACATCACAAGTTGCTTTGCCATTTGGGGGCATGGCTTGAACGTATGGCAGACTAGTCGTGTTTGCTGGAGCTCCCGCCAGTGATTCTGAAATCCGACATATATCCTGGACATACCCGAAGCAGTGGAACCCCCTGCAGTGGTGGGGGACGTGCTCGACCGGAGTGCTCCACCCGAGATGAACATTTGCCTGCCTTGCCCGATGTGAGAGCTGGCAGAGCTACGGAGGTGAAAGTCGGAGGGAACCATTTTGGGAGCACAAGCCAGCGAAACATTGGAGGCCCGTGATCCTGGCTGCAGAGTAAGGTGATTATCGGAGGCAACAGGGAAAGCACTAGCAGCACACTCTGGGGAGAGAGCGGGCGGTGAAGACTGCGCATCAATCATGCACGCAATGTTGGGCTCCAGCGAGCGACCCGAGGTACGGGAAGGACAGGCCCAGCTGCGGGTGAAAGGCCATAGAACTAGCAGCGGGGGATGGACGTTCAAGTCAACATGGCCAAGGCAGCCCCTCATGGAGGAAGATTGTGGCTAGGGGGCCTGGAGCCGATTACAAAGGTGGAGCAGAGGTGAGATGACAGGGGGAGCGTTTAGTTTGAAACTGCCCCCCATATAGTGCAGCCCGCTACGAGACAGGAGGAGGGCCTCACCCCTGCAGAACAGCATTGCAGGGAGAACGAAAAGGGGGTGCTCAGTTCCCACGAAATGCTCAGAAGCCCGAGTTGGGCGGCAAAGTCAGACTTTCCCGAGTCATGATAGGGATCCCCCAGACAATGGACTGCATTAAAAAGGTCAGCCAGGGACACTGAGAAGCTGAGCTTAGCTACCAGACTCAGAGAATTCTGACCCAGAATATTGCCAGACTTGGATGGAGAGAAAGGGCGCATGGTGGGGCCTACACAGCGCAGTGAACTGAGTCAGGTTATTGGCAGCGCTTGAACTACGTGTGCTGGGGCCTTCTGGTGCAGGCATGCACACCCGGGTGCCTGATATTCACGAGGCATGAGAGAAGAGGGGACAGGCTTGCTCCCCGGGCATCCCACTAAAGTACTTTGGCGTGGCTGATATAACCCAGAGGGAAACAGACAGGATCCGACCATCAGAGACAGAAGTTACTGGTGATACTGCTGGTTGTCCCTGGTTGGGGTTCCTGGGCCTGTTAGGGTTCCAGGATGGTGAAAGAGAAAGCCAACAAAGTACAGACCAACAAAATTTCCAATTAGGCACAGCCTTGCACTACGGGGCTGGTCGGAGCAGCTGCAAATCAGGCAGAACAGGGAGAGGATGTGCTGAGTCTCTCAGACACAAATCCAACACTAGCAGACATTAGGGCAGTGATTCACTCCTCCAGGGAGGATACAGTGCATAGGATTGATGCTGTGGCGATAGATGTGAATCTTTTGAGATGCGATCAACACAAGGTGTCGGCTAGGGTATCCGCCACGGAGCAAAATGCGGAAACCATGAAGCAGGAGGTCCGCTCTCTTAGGGACATGGTAGTGAAATTACAGCAAAGAGTGGTACAGTTGTATGACCATGCAGCGCATATGGAGGGAAGATCAAGAAGGAACAATCTACATTTCATTGGTTTTCCCAAAAAGGCTGAGGTCTCTTCAACAGATCTCTTTTTGGAAAACTGGATTGTTAATGAACTGGCCCCCGAGATTAAATTCTTCAACATAGAATTGGCCCACAGAGTACTGGGGCCACTGCGCCGCCCGTGGCCCCCCCAAAGGCTATCATAGCCAGCTTTTTTAATTACAGGGATCGAGACATTATCCTCCAGAGTACCAGAGCAAAGGGCCAGAAAATGTATCAAGGACATTCTATTGCAATCTTTCCCGACTATACACAGAGGGTTCAGGAAAAAAGACGATCCTTCCTGGTGGTGAAAAGATGACTACGAGAGGCTGGACTGAAATATAGTTTGCTCTCCCCTGCCAATCTACAGGTGGAACTTGAAGGAAAGACCTGTTTCTTTCATTGGGCGGAGGCTGTAACAACATGGCTGGATGAATCGGGCCTGTCGGACTCATGTTTGGCGCTCCAGATGGGATCTGGCAGGTCCTGGTGAAGGGGGGGCTCCTGGGCGAGGGGTGCCAGCCTTCCCATAAGACACAGGAGGAGAGCGACGACAGCCCAGGCAGAGTCCGGGTTCGCTCGGACGGGACTCTGGAGTTGGAACCGGTGCCAGACTCTGAGGGGGGATCATAAGCTTTAGTACCAAACTCCCTCTTGTCAAAGGAGTCTGTGAGCTGAAAGTGGACAGTTGCCTAACTATGCCGTATCAGATAAGTGCTCATGATGTTGGATAAGGGAATAATGTATGACCATGGTGAATGTGTCAATTAATAGAAGTGTTATCACCGGCAGGGGTCCTATCCATGCCTCTTAGGCACTGAGCCACGTTTCGGGAGCTAGAGGCTTTACCCCACACCCGACTGCCTGCTTGGTCGCTTGTATGCCTAGCAGAGTAGACTACTGCCTCTTAATTTACTTAGCCGGAAATAACGATGCATTGAGTTAAAAATACAGTGGAGCCATAGTTATCGTTTAATTGTAAGTTGTTTGGCAGGGGTGTGGAGTGACTGAGGCAGGCCCTGTCTCTGCTAGTACGGGAGGAGTGGGGAGCAGCCAGGTTGCCCAAGGGGTGGAGGGATTGGGGAGTTCATTTAGTTCCACATGTTGGGGTAAGTCGGATGTTTTTCAAGAAGATGTGGGGTCTGCTCAGTGCAACAGGGTCCAATTTATTAGCCAGCTGGTGGAGGGAGGCAGTGGGAAGGGGAAGAAAGGTGGATAACGTAATATGTTGGGACATGGTGTACACAGATTTGAAAATACTTTCCTGGAATATTCGGAGACTGGCAGCATTCGAAAAACGTCTAAGAGTCTATGCATATCTAAATAGGTACACAGTGACAATAGCGTGCCTGCAATAGACTCATGTGTGGGGGGACTCAATTACATGTATGTGGCGTAGGTGTAGAGGACAACTGTATGCCACGTCCTATTCAGAATTTGCTGTGGGTGCTCTTATATGGGTGGTGCCTGGGGTCCCCTTTAAATATTTACACCACTTGGTGGACCCAGAGGGGAGGTATGTGATCCTTCATGGCAGGTTAGAAGGGAGAGAAATGAGTTTAATTAATATTTACGTTCCCAATGTCGATTGCCCAGATTTCTTCCCTACCGTCACGGCGGTAGCCACACCATATCTGGTAGACACAGTGCTAATGATGGGTGATATAAATTGTGTCCTACGTGGGAATTTTGATTGGGAGCCTCCCCATTTTCACACCAACCATGTATGACAGAAACGCTGACTAATATTCTGAGGGAAATGCAACTCAAGGATATATGGAGGGAGCGTAACCCCATTAAGAAAACATTCTCATGCCACACACCAGCCACTTATACATTTAGCCGCCTAGACTATTGTTTTATCTCACCAGAACTAGCTCAGGAAGTTAAGGTGATAACATATCAAGCCAGGTATATCTCGGACCACTCACCCATCTTGCTCAGCTTTGACGGCCATAAACCCAAACCAGCAGCCCCTATGTGGCGGCTTAGGGCGGAGGCATTATTGGAACATCCTTTTGTGGCGGCAGTATCGACTGCACTAACTAAATACTTTGAGGAAACTTGGGGAACGGCCTCGAATAGAGCTTTTGAATAGGACGCCATGAAGGTGATGCTCAGAGCGGTCTGTAAACACACAACAGATGTGGTTAGGTAACAACTAGAGAGAGATATAGTGGAACAAGAATGTAGGATGTCCAAGCAAAAAGCGGTGTTGACTGAATCCCCACAGAGGAGGGGGGAGTGGTGCGAGGCTCGAGCCGAACTGCTGGAGTCATGGAAAAACCTAGAAAAGTATGACTATAAGGCATACAGGCAATGCCCCCAACGGGAAGGAGACAAATCTGGAGCCATGTTATCCAGGTAGCTAAAAAAGGGAAACATCCACAGTGCCAATTCTGCAACGTCTGGATTGTGATGGGATCATGGAGCAAACACAGGTGGGGATCACTGAGATAGTCGCTAGCCATCTGACCAAAGTGTATAGTAAAGGTACTGGTACTGGGCCTCCGAGTTTAGCAATTGAGGAGTTCTTGTCCTCAGTGGAGCTACCCCAAATCCAGGGGCCCGATCATGAGAGAGGAGCTACTGGGGGCTATTAAATGCTTAAAGGCAGGGAAATCGCCCAGGAGCAAAGGTTTCCCTGCAGAATGTTACCAACAATTTGCACCAATACTAATGGAGTAGTTGCTGGAGGTGTACAATGACGCCCTCAAGATGCAAGGGTTACCAGATTCTCTATGCAAGAAGCCCTGGTTTTAATGATCCCCAAACAATATATGGGCCCACAGGTGCTGAACTCATACCGGCCAATTTTGCTATTAAATATAGATGTAAACTTACTGAGTGGCATTTTGGCATGTAGACTTCTCCCTAACATTACATATTTGATCCATCCAGATCTGATGGGTTGTATCCTACGCCATAGCACCACGTTCAATTTACGATGGCTAGCACATGCTTGGCACAACCCGGGTATAACGAAGGAGGACCATGCCTTAGCTCTCTGTATGTCACCCTTCTTCGGCCAGGCTAGAAGGGTGACATACTGTGCCACTGGATGCAAGCTAGCATTGCTGAAGAAGGGTGACATACCCTGAAACCTGTCCCAGGATTCTTGGTTCCGGTCCAGGGAGGACCTGGCCTGGCAGTTCGGTCAGGACTGTTCAATTGGGGCACAGGGTCAAGACTGATTTGCATATGGGTGGGTCCAAACTGGGGTGGTGTAGTGGGCAAAAGAACAATGGCTTTAACCCAGATCGTTTGATTGGGGGAGAATGTTTGCATTGTCAGCATTCCGTCCATCAATTGTTTGCTGTAACACTTTTCGCCCTAAGTGGGATGGGTATGCCCAGACATGGGTCTCTTCCTCACTGTGCCACTGGATTCAAGCTAACCTGACTGAAGAAGAGTGACATAACCTGAAACCGGTCCCAGGATGCTTGTTTCCGGTCCAGGGAGGACCAGGCCTGACAGTTTGGTCTGGACTGTTTCAACAAATCAGGCCCACAGGGTCAAAACTGATATGCATATTGCTGGGTCCAAACTGGGGTGGCGTAGTGGGCAAAAGAACGATGGATTTAACCCAGATCTTTTGACTGGGGGAGAATGTTTGCATTGTCAGCATTCTGTCCATCATTTGTTTGCTGTAACACGTTGCGTTTAATAATTGCAAAAAGATGTATCGCGATTGAGTGGTGAAAACCGACACCACCTGAAGTGTGAAAGATGGTTGAAGAACATGTGTGAGTGGGCAACAGGTGAGAGAGTAAGAAAAAACAAGTCCGGAGGGACAACAAACTAGAAGATGACCTCAAAGCGTGATCGGAAATGATAGCTGACCTACAACCCCATCAGAGGAGTAGAGAGAGAATGGGTCAAAAGCCCCTGGAACACACAAGAGAAACACATTTAAAACCGTTGAGCAGACCGAATACTACAGAGACATACAAGGTTATATCGACGTCCCACAGGGGGTGGGGGGGTTAAGGGGAAATGTTGGCACTGTACATAATCTGAAAGCATAGGTAATAATGATTCATATTAGGGAGGAGGGAACGAGGAATGGTCTACAGTATGTTGTTTCAGGAGAACATGTATTATTCTGCATGATGTATAAGAATGTATAAAGTCTAGTAGTGTACATACCCCTTGTGTATGATAATGCATGAACTATTCCTGACATTGTTTCTGTATGCACTATTGAAATGCCAATAAAGTGGTTTTAAAAAAAAGTTTCTTTGCCACTTGTTGTGTTCATTTGATTGGCTCTTGCAGTGGTGGCTGGTAAGGTACACAGGTGATAAAGTGCAGGTTTGAAAAGAAAAAAACACTTCCCGGATCTAGCTGCGTCTCTCCTCTGTTTCTCCAACGTCGAGTGAGTCTTTTCCAGTTAGCATCCAGGCTCCCCACAGCCAATCAAAATGCTGCAATGCAGCATAGTGATTGGTCTGAGTGCCATGGTTTGGCGCTCATAATGAATGGTTGGTGGTATTGCACTCTAATAATCCAATTAGTAATCACTTTGCCGGTATGTGTGCTACACTAAATTGGTGCCTGCCAACACCCATGAACACTGTATATGGCCTAGGATCGCAAGATCATAAGGACTCTAGTGCGCACCAACTGAAGAATAAATATCTCAAATTTTATCATTTGCCTTGTATTTTAATTCAAACATCTTTTATAGCTTATTTCATTTTCACTTCAAATGAATATAGCATAATTCATTGCAATATATACATATGAACGACACACAATTAATGCCTTTGATAATACATTTCTGTTCAACAATTTAAACACAACACAGTTTTAGTTCACAACCCAATGCATTTCGGGGTTAGCCCTTCGTCAGGGGCCTAAAGAAGAAAAGGAAGAAAGAAAAGAAAAAGAGAAGCCTTATTAATTTCGATGCTAATGTGATTATTTATCACTATTGACCTGGTCTGTTTTTATTCTTACCTAACTAACTGGTTGGTATGCGAATCATACGTGGTTAAAAACTTCTTTGATGACTCTGTAAAGATTTATCATAGTAATATGAAGTTTAAGGACTTATCAGTTTATAAGAAGCCATATAAGGTGATATTTTGACACCATGTTACCTTTATTTCTGGATGACGAAAGCTATTGCCTGTGGGAAATTATATCAAAGATTTAGAACGCTGCTCATTATTATTTGTCTACAACAAACCAACAAAGTTAGATTTGTTTTGAAACGAGCGCTCACCTGTGAGTTATGAGCGTTAAGCTGTAACGTTGAGGGGATCTAGTGAAGAAAATAATATGAAGCAGGAGGTTAAGGACATGTATGTCCACTATCATCAAGTGCACGACTGAGCTGATGAAATATACAAGTTAGCATTACGATTTCAATTTACCTGCGAGCCTTGTGTTAATTTTTCAGGATCTCGCTAGATGTCCGCTTTTTTCAACTCTATATGAAATAACAGAGAGATATAATACTCGTTTAGTGCTCGATAGTTAAAAAAACTATCCTCGCGGAGAAAACTCCTTCATAGTTATGCTTACCGGGAACTCGAAAAAAGGCGCGTTGTACCGGCGTCTATCTTCGTGGTGTGTATAGACTAATCTAGTGCGTTATTTACGTTGATGCGCCAGACCCGATGTTGACACAATAGACGGACTAAGACTTGATTGCGAGAATGGAAATGAAAGCTGGACTGAGTCTCATGCTCGTCAGTGCCGTGTTAAAGGACCCGATATTAACACAAAGGACGGACCTAACTTTCTGAGAAGACCCGGTTGGGGGAATGGAAAAAACAACCGGATAAAACTCATATTTGTTGGCGCCATATTGAAAGAGGCGCTATTATTAAACATTATTTATATATTGTGTCAGTGTGTGTGTGAATGTTTCAAGTCACACTAGGGCCACTAATTTATGGATGGTGGGTATTTTTTGAATGACTCAAAAGTATACAGAAGAAAAGAGTAAAGTACAAAAATATCGAAAATAAGTACAATACGTTGCATAATTTCATGTTCTTAAAAAATTAGTAACAGAGCATCAATAATCAATTTTGTCATACACAAATCAATGTACCTCTTATAAATGATTATGCCATGTGTGTATAAATGTACCACATATAAACTCTCTGGTACCCGGTGCCATTATATGAATGACAACCCACGGGTGATCTGAATGCTGATTCCAACCTATGCTTAGAGAAAACATATCATATCAAGTTTGTCATTGAGCCCATCCGGGACTACTGTCTGCAATTTGCGAATCCAATATATTTCTCTCCTAAGCAAAATTTTGGCATTGTCCAACCCTAGACGCTGTGGAATTTGTTCGATGATTTGAAAACGGACTTGTGCTATAGTGTGGTTCTTCTCGATCCAATGTCTAGCTATTGGTGAGGTTATATTTTTGTTACGAATTCTGCTCTTATGCTCTGCCAAGCGTATTCTCATTTTCCTGTCGGTTTTGCCGACATACAGTAGTCCACAAGGACATTTTATGGAGTATACTACATGTTCTGCATTGCAATTTGCTGAATGCCTAAGGCCTATTTGTTCACCTGTTTTTGGATGAGATAATTTACTGCCAGTGATTACATTATTGCAGTTCTTGCAGTTGTAGCATTTGGTTGTGCCTTTAGGACTAGGTGTTTCTAGTATCATGTCATCTGGTCTATTCAATAGTTCCTTGATGTTTCTTGACCTTGAATATGCGAAAAGCGGTTTCTGCTCATAAAGATGGTTGAAGTCACTTTCCATTTGTAGGATATCCCATCTTTTAAGAATTGTCTTTTTAATGTCTCTTGTTGATGTTGAGTATTTTGAGACAAATACCATTCTCTGTTTTGAAGTTTTAGTCTTTTTTTGTAGTAATTCCGTCCTCGGAATCAATTTTACTTTTTCCATTTGCATATCAATTAATTTTTCAGGATAACCTCTTTTCAGATAACATTGTTTCTGTCTTTCAAGACTCATAGTACATTGAGCATCATCCGATGATATTCGTTTTATTCTCATGAACTGAGATACTGGAAGGTTATTCTTCAAAGTGGTTGGATGGAAGCTCCCATATTGAAGTGCTGTGTTTTTATCGGTAGGTTTCTTATAGAGTTCTGTTTTTATCTCATTCCCTTCAATTTTTACTTGAACATCCAAAAAAGGAAGTGAAGTAGTGCTGACCTGGCTTGTGAATTTAATTCTTGGGTTAATGAGATTTAAACTTTGTATGTTGCGCTCAAGGTCTCTCATAGGTTTCTTCCAGATAAGGAAGATATCGTCAATGTACCTTTTGTAGTACAGAATGCCAGTTTGCCACGTTACGTCTTCTAGAATATATTCAAGTTCAAATTTGGCCATAAAGATGTTTGCGTAGACACACGCCCCGGGAAAACCCATGGCAGTTCCGCTTAGTTGTGTGTAAAAATCAGTCCTTGTGGACTACTGTATGTCGGCAAAACCGACAGGAAAATGAGAATACGCTTGGCAGAGCATAAGAGCAGAATTCGTAACAAAAATATAACCTCACCAATAGCTAGACATTGGATCGAGAAGAACCACACTATAGCACAAGTCCGTTTTCAAATCATCGAACAAATTCCACAGCGTCTAGGGTTGGACAATGCCAAAATTTTGCTTAGGAGAGAAATATATTGGATTCGCAAATTGCAGACAGTAGTCCCGGATGGGCTCAATGACAAACTTGATATGATATGTTTTCTCTAAGCATAGGTTGGAATCAGCATTCAGATCACCCGTGGGTTGTCATTCATATAATGGCACCGGGTACCAGAGAGTTTATATGTGGTACATTTATACACACATGGCATAATCATTTATAAGAGGTACATTGATTTGTGTATGACAAAATTGATTATTGATGCTCTGTTACTAATTTTTTAAGAACATGAAATTATGCAACGTATTGTACTTATTTTCGATATTTTTGTACTTTACTCTTTTCTTCTGTATACTTTTGAGTCATTCAAAAAATACCCACCATCCATAAATTAGTGGCCCTAGTGTGACTTGAAACATTCACACACACACTGACACAATATATAAATAATGTTTAATAATAGCGCCTCTTTCAATATGGCGCCAACAAATATGAGTTTTATCCGGTTGTTTTTTCCATTCCCCCAACCGGGTCTTCTCAGAAAGTTAGGTCCGTCCTTTGTGTTAATATCGGGTCCTTTAACACGGCACTGACGAGCATGAGACTCAGTCCAGCTTTCATTTCCATTCTCGCAATCAAGTCTTAGTCCGTCTATTGTGTCAACATCGGGTCTGGCGCATCAACATAAATAACGCACTAGATTAGTCTATACACACCACGAAGATAGACGCCGGTACAACGCGCCTTTTTTCGAGTTCCCGGTAAGCATAACTATGAAGGAGTTTTCTCCGCGAGGATAGTTTTTTTAACTATCGAGCACTAAACGAGTATTATATCTCTCTGTTATTTCATATAGAGTTGAAAAAAGCGGACATCTAGCGAGATCCTGAAAAATTAACACAAGGCTCGCAGGTAAATTGAAATCGTAATGCTAACTTGTATATTTCATCAGCTCAGTCGTGCACTTGATGATAGTGGACATACATGTCCTTAACCTCCTGCTTCATATTATTTTCTTCACTAGATCCCCTCAACGTTACAGCTTAACGCTCATAACTCACAGGTGAGCGCTCGTTTCAAAACAAATCTAACTTTGTTGGTTTGTTGTAGACAAATAATAATGAGCAGCGTTCTAAATCTTTGATATAATTTCCCACAGGCAATAGCTTTCGTCATCCAGAAATAAAGGTAACATGGTGTCAAAATATCACCTTATATGGCTTCTTATAAACTGATAAGTCCTTAAACTTCATATTACTATCATAAATCTTTACAGAGTCATCAAAGAAGTTTTTAACCACGTATGATTCGCATACCAACCAGTTAGTTAGGTAAGAATAAAAACAGACCAGGTCAATAGTGATAAATAATCACATTAGCATCGAAATTAATAAGGCTTCTCTTTTTCTTTTCTTTCTTCCTTTTCTTCTTTAGGCCCCTGACGAAGGGCTAACCCCGAAATGCATTGGGTTGTGAACTAAAACTGTGTTGTGTTTAAATTGTTGAACAGAAATGTATTATCAAAGGCATTAATTGTGTGTCGTTCATATGTATATATTGCAATGAATTATGCTATATTCATTTGAAGTGAAAATGAAATAAGCTATAAAAGATGTTTGAATTAAAATACAAGGCAAATGATAAAATTTGAGATATTTATTCTTCAGTTGGTGCGCACTAGAGTCCTTATGATCTTGCGATCCTAGGCCATATACAATGGTTTGGCGCTCAGCCAGGGAATGGAGCCTTCATGGATAACATGACTGTTTGGTCGGCCCTTGTGGAACGGTCAAACATTCATGCGTACTTTATAATAATAATATTATAATAATCCACATTTGTAAAGCGCAAACAATCACCCGTAAGGGTTTCTAGGTGCTTGGGCCGTCAGGAAGATTAAGCAAGCTATTGCCCAGAGTCACATGGTGCTGGGCCAATCTGCCGCCGGAGCTGGGGATCCAACCGTGGTCCCCAGATTCTAATGTCAGTCGCCCTGGCTGCGGTGCCACAGCTCTTTACAGACTGCACAACCCCTCCTCCTCCCCGATGTTAGGGGATTCAAGCCCCTCCCTAGCCTGATGATACAAAAAGTAAAATGATAATAACTGCAGTTAGATTTTTATTTTTCCGTTAACACTGCTCCGTTTGAAGTGGGGCCACACTCCTCTGCCTCAGCGGAGGAGCCGCCATTGCATAAGGAAAAGAAAGTGGCAAAGGATTTTCCATCTTTTCCTTGTAACTCACAATGATAAGTATAATTGTTTTATGATAATTCCTGCGGTTGCAAACCAATGACAGATTAATGACCTATTGAAACAGGCAGTGTTAATTTGTATTTTAAAGCATGCTGCGTGGGTGGCAGCTTCCACCTTGTGAATGTCAGGTGCATAAATTGGGACAGCAAGCAGCAATCCAAGGGATGACTGCACCCACTCCCAGATGTTCCTTTTACAGTAGCACTTTAAATTTTAAATTACATTCCCCACCCCTCCAAGGAAGAGAGGCTGCAATGATGGCATTTTTAAAGAAGAATGCCTGGATGGCTGTCTACTGTCTCTTGCTGGCATCCACTGCGGAATTGCAACCACTGACAAGAATTCACAGGCAAACTTCTGTCATTAATATTCATGAGCAAGGGCTTCTATAAATACTTGTGAATGTCCTTTATGCGCCTCTCTGATTAGTACTTTCGAAGAAGTGCCATTAAAGGATTAGGAAGCACTGTGGAGTGGCCCAAAAACAGCAGGCCTGCTTTAGAGTTTTGATGACAGCTACCCCGTCACAAGTGAGGCGCATGTCCTGTTCCCTCTAATCCAAGTGCATTCTGTCCTTTGGTACTTGTAATAGGGCAGACGAGCTATCTTTCACATTTGTGACTGAATAGCTGCAACTCTATTGGGCCCAGTCTCTGGTTTGTGACAGCAGGCTTAACACACTTGCTCCTTACAATGTAGGACCGTGTTCACAGTATAGCAGTACTTCAGTTTTTTTTTCTATATCTAGGGAGTCAGTCGTTCCATGCCATACATACCTGAAATAGAATTCTAATGATTGATCTATACAGGGCCTCCTAAAACTGGAAAGTGCCTCTTGGCATTAACAAGGCAACAACATGATTTATTGAGGAAGAGCTTGACTGAAAATAGAATTTAGCAGGAGCAACTTCCAAATGAAAACATCAAGGTCAAAACTCGCGTAATAAAAACGGAGGATTGGGTAAGAGGGGTCAGTCAGCACGGTGCGCCCTTTGCCCTGGCGAGAAACGTCTGGGTTAGGCAAGTGGAGTTGCAAAACATCGAAATATATCGGGCTGGCTGTATAAATTGGATGTCTGCGCATCCTCACCATGTAAAATGCCAGCATACGTTGAAAGTATTAGTTGTTTACAATTTGGAGATTACAGCTATCCTCCGAGGTCAAACAACGTATCTCAGCGAATGTGCCAACTGCACTGGCAGCGAGCCCGGCTGGAATTAATGTTATTACAGATTGTCAACGAAGCAAAGAAGTAGCAGCAAAGGTATTTAATTAAGAAAAAGTTAAAGTTCTAATATTGCATCTCGAATGACAGGCGAGGAAGGTGATGATCTCATTAGAGCTCGACTAAGCCAGGCTTCTGGATTTAGCCGCCAAGCGCCATCACCTTTCACATAATTGCTGACATTTGGAATCCTGCCCTTTTCTATTCCTTATGGGAAAAGTAATTTGTGAAAATAATGTAAGATAATGTAACAGCCAATTGATTTCATTTGTTGATGATATATTTATTAATTATCATATCCGTCAGCATTGGATTGCTGTTGGATGATATATTCAAAGTCTATTAATCGGTATATTTTTGACTTAAGATTGTGGATTTCTGTTTAAAAATGACAAGGTTTTTTTCTAAACGGACTCATAAATTTTAAAGAGTTAAAGTCTGTTCCTTTAGTGTGCACCGATGTAGTGCTCCGCCCAGTCACCCCATTACCCCTTGTCATGTCTCTCTGTTAGTGAAACTGCTGTTCTAGAGACTCAAGAGGACCAGCTTGGTGGAGCAGGTGAAAGAGAAAACAGACCATGAATCTGACAGGTTGCTAGCTCCACTAATGCGAGTGGACTTTTCCGGAAAGGTCTTGATTGAAGGTGTCCTGCGAGCTCTGGATTTGTTAGAGGGAGGGTGTCTGGGATAGCTCCTAAATACACAGTCTCACCATCTTCAAAACACCTAGTCGATGAGTTTTAGATTGATATGTGCCCAGATAGGACGGATTTTGAGTAAAGTTTTAATGGAGTGGTTGTTTTCTCTAATTACTGATATGTGTTGTCCACTTCAGTCGCTCTGTGGCGTTGCTGCCTGGAGAGTTTGATTCCTCCAAGTCAAGTGGGAGTGTGGTTTCTTTCTTGGCAACAGTGTTTCAGTGATTGATGATCCTCACAATGATGTAATGGTGTATACTCTTTCAGGAGAGTACTGATATAGGTGTCGCCTCTCAATAATATGGTAGTCTATAACACATCCAGAAGATCCCTGGACTGGTTGTATCTTTACATTTCTCATTCAGATGAGTACTTGTGTGGTTACCTCCTCCAATTTATTTGGTGTCGTAGTATTCTTCATCAGAACAGTAGTGGAGTGGATTTAT
This sequence comes from Lissotriton vulgaris, assembly GCF_964263255.1. Taxonomy (NCBI): domain Eukaryota; kingdom Metazoa; phylum Chordata; class Amphibia; order Caudata; family Salamandridae; genus Lissotriton; species Lissotriton vulgaris. The sequence goes on from NC_141689.1 coordinate 662,249,588, forward strand.
CCTCCCTTTTGTACTGATATGTTATCCTCTTTCAAATGACCTTTGTAGTGCTTTTCTCTAGCATATTAACCTGAATGCCAACAAAACAAGGAGCTAGACTATTTCTTTACTTCTATTCATAAGAAGTTGCTACCAGGTGATGGCCGAAGATGCCTTTCCCAAAATGATGTGATTTGCTTCTTTTTGTTATGTTTTGTTATGTTTTGTTACATTTATTTCTCAAGCACACGTTTACTCGGAGATGTCTTAGTGCTAACTTTACCGAACCTGTTACAAAAAAGCTCACTGGGACCCAAATAACCATGTATTTATAGCTTTCCTAAAAGAGAGCAGACTGTTCATGGATTTCATATACAGGGGCAAACTATTCCAAGTTTTGTGTAGTCAAATCATGAAACTTCTTCCACCCCAAGAAGGGTGTCTGAATTTTGAAACTGTGGCATTTTGTGCTACGGAGGACCTTCGTGTCCTCGGTGGTAGATACCGTTTAAATGTATTTTTCGAATTAATCAGATCATACACAATGCAGAGCTTTGAAGGTGATGCAAAGGGACTTAAAACATTTCTCAATCTGACTGGGAGCCAGTGAGTGCAAATGTTTAATTCGATGGAAGCAGATTCGAAATGTGGGATCCCTAATAGCAACAGTGCTGCTGCATTCTGCAGGGTTTGTAATGTGTTCAAATATTGCTTATGCATGTTTGTATAGGGGACATTACAGTAGTACATTTTTTAAAGGACCATGAATGTGACTACTGTTTTCTGTAATGCTGAAGGAATGTAGGTATGGATCTTTTTATGGTCCTGAGTGGGTAAAAGGAAGAGGATGTGACTGCATTAACCTGAGCACTAAATAGTATTTTGTCACATACTAACTCTCCAAGGTTGTGGGGCTTCTTGACCGGATTTAGAAGGGTTCTCAGCTCTTGAGGGCACCATGAAGGGGACCAAAAGGAAGCTTGGTTTCTGAACAAAATGACCTCTGTTTTCCCAGAGTTTAACTACAGGCAGTTATTGGCCTTCAAATCACTGACTACTCACTTTTGCTCAGGGAAATGAACTGGTCATCGTCGGCATAAGACATGAGTGAGAATACAAATGGTCTGATATGATCAGCCAGGGTAGTGACATACATGTTAAACTATGTGGAGCGTATTAAGGAACCTTGCAGGACTCCACAGAGCAGTGAAAATGGTTTGTATGTGAATTCATTAAGAGCCACTGATAGTTCTCGACAGAGAAGAAAGGATCTCAGGAGGGCTAGATCAACTCCTCCGATTCTGCTGTTGTGGAGATGACCGTTCAGCAGCTGGTGGTGCAAGAGAATAGGGCTTGTTTTCTCATATCAATATATTGTCCTACTAGTGAAGGCTGTACTAATTAGCACATCTTTTTGAGCTGCTATTGTCTTCCATGCAAGGAGCAGAATCATTGCTTCCTCACATTCCTGTGGTGCTCTCTTGTGTCTCCTCTGAGTAAAGTGGTTATTTCTCATGAGTGATGTATCCTTGCCTCACAGGCAAGGGTTCAAATGATTGTCTCCCCAAAAAGATTAAGGGGCATATTTACATGTTCTGGCGCATGTCTGCAAATCAGCAGGGATGCACCAGAACAGATGCGTCATGCAATCCCCTCCTTGCGCCACCACAGATGCGCCGCATTTACAATGCGGCGCACAATGGTGCAAGGAAGAGAAGATGGGTGACACATCTTGTGGCGTATGGGCGGCGCATTGCTGGAGTCGCGTCGCAAGCACGACGCAACTCCTGCAATGCACAAGGGCCACCCATACATAACATGGTGCGTCACTCCTTACGCCTGCTTTAAGCAAGCGTAAGGATTTGACGCAGCAGCGTCGTAAAACTGACTCCGTGAAATCTTGTAGATTTCACAGCGTCAGTTTTACGGGGCTTTGATATGAGCGAACGCCCACCCTGCGACAGAACGCCCACATTAAACCTGATGCAGGTTTCATGTGGCGCAGGGCTTTACAACATGACGCATCTGCCTAGATGCGTCACGTTGTAAATAAGTCGCAATGTGGCGCATTGTTTACGCCGCCGCTGCATCACAAAAGTGACGCAACGGCTGCGTAAAAGTATCACAAGGGGCTTGTAAATCTGCCCCAATGTGCCCTCTGCAAGTCAGAGGTTTCAAACATTGTGTTTTCAATTATATGTTGTTTCCTTTGATAGGCAGCTGCAACAGAAGCTGGCCCTACTAATGTTTTTCCCGATACTTTTCACATAAACATCTCCTTATTGGACTCACAATAACTATTTCCACTATATGTCCCCATCACCGACTTGTCACTACTGCTCACTGTAACATTTTATCGCAACTTGAAAATACCCACTTGGCTTTTTTCATCTAAAAAGTGCTTAGTCATTAATGGGGAATTGTAGGTGGGGGGTGTGTGAATGGATGAGTGAATGAATGGGAGAATAAGTTAAGGAATGAGTGAGTAACTTCATGGGTCAAAGAATGAGTGAGTGAAATGCCAGTCACTAAAGTAGTACTTTGAATTTAATGGCTAGACCTATTGGCTTTAACAGTGTTTGTTAAGAGAAAAACACCTATGTACAAACGTTTGGGAAAAATCTTGCTCAATACCATTGAGTTTAAGCTGAAGGAGAATGAAATATGGGAGACATTGGTGCATGGTGCTCCCAAAATGTGAATTAATACATTAAAGGGAAAAAGACGGTGGCTTGTATTGGTTTTATTTTGTTTCTTTGTCCGTAGCGCATCTTCTGGGCAATAGATATGCGCCGCCAGCATCTCAAGTTTTCAGACCCAAAGCCGTTGCGGAGTTGGCAAAATTTGTGTAGCCAATGGTGTGACAGTGTGATATATTTGACAGACAACTGAAAACATCAGCGTTATAACAATACACATTGCACCTCTCGCTGTCACGATTTCACTCTCACTGACCCAACTCCTGCATTCGTGGCTTTTCTATTTATGACATGATTAACTGTGAAAGTCCTGACATGAATCTTGTTAGCGCTGTCGTCAGAAACCGAATGCGGCTCAGTGCCCCGAAATATGGAGAGAAATGCCAGCCGTGTTTCTTACGAGCACCGCTCAGCCCTGCAGGAGGCAAGGCGCAATGCACGCCCCGGGGGTGGTTTGTTGGCACATGCACAGTCAGTCAATGATTTATCCCGAAAACAAGACTGAATAAGCCAGTCTGGTTTCGAGTCACAAATGTAAGCCTTAAGTACTCTGTGCTTTTCTCTGCCTGGAAAGGTATTAAACTAGATGTCACGATGTCAAACATCTCTCAGGGTTATTGCGCTGGTAATTCCTAACCAATCATAAATGTGATATCTTGCACTAAAGCTTCCCGCCATTCTCCAGCACGTGCGAGAGCGCGGCATCAACCACTGCAACATAAAGCGCACCTTATTACGAAGTCATGGCTGTCAATCTCCTTGCCACATTCACTGTCAAGCAGGATTCCAGAGTTTCCCACCACAGCGCACATTTTAAAGCGCCGGCTTTTCATTGGAGACACTTCGGGCAGGAGGCTGTGCAAATTGTGAGAGATGTTCAGCGTGCGACGTCGGTCCAGCACATAGTGGATGACATCACCTGGCTTGAAACTGCTCTTCACCACAGATACGTCCCTTTCGGCGTCCAAGAATCGAAGAATGTCCTTTCTGAATGTAAAAACAAAAATACAAGCGTTAATGAAATCCCCTGCATGTACCTACATTACACAAGAGCATAACAGACACACTGCTGGCAGGCTGTATTGATTAATTCTGCTTGAATGGCCTGGTTGAACATGTGAGAAAATATTGCGTCTAAGAAACACTGCGTTGATAACCTCGGGTAGGCCTTGTTTTTCATTTCAAATAAAATAATCGGTCAGTTTTTATAGTGTCATTTAATAAAGATAAAAGCATGTGGCTCACCTCAGCTCTAGGAATGCTGCCCTAATGAAAAAACTCCAGATGAGCACGTAACTGAGAAGCAAAGACCATATTATTGAGGAATTGAAGCATATGGTCTGATTAATTTAAAAATGTAGATCTACCTTTGTTTGTTGACTGCTATGTTTGGAGTATTTTAACAAATGCATGTTTTCGAATTGGCAAATAATTCCAGGAGTGGTCCTCTAAGAAACTGGGTCAGTCGCCTCTTTCTAGGTGTACTCACTCAGTTACGAATTTACTGACGTGAAAATGTGCCTGTACACTTGCAAATTAAAACTTTTTTTCATCCTAGGGCAAATCAATGACCTCCTTGAGAAACAATATCTGACCCAATCTGCTAATTTTGCAGGTGGCCAGCCCCCTCCCCATTTCACCCTGTGATGTATAAATCATGATTCTTTGAAATACTTCACATTTTTACAAAAATAGGTCATTACTTATCTCACCCTCAAGGAACATATCACCAGCTCTCTTCATTCAATTTATATGACAGGAATTCAGTTATATTCTGAGGAGCCTACCAGAGGTGGGTGGTGATAAGCAGTCAGCACATCTTTATTGTTCAAGTGACAGCAGTGGTCATTCATTTGTTTGGAGATTGTGCAAAGGTGGTGCTCCCTTGTAGACCATACACCAACAAGTCTGATCCAGTTAAGCGGGCTTAAAAGGGTCGTCCTTACCACTGAACTTTGTTGAACTAAACCCAACATACAACACCATAGTAATAATGATTTGTGGTGGAAGGGTGAGAGTAGGGAGAAACAAGAGATGAAGGTTAAACAGATATTCCAAGGCATGTGAACACCAAATTTGACACTTCTCCTTCCCAAGGCTACACACACTCTTGTATGCCCTCAGACTAAAGTAACCTAATCCCTTGTGTACTCTATAACATACTAAACACACATCTGGGAGAAGTGAAGGGTCCCAGTCATACTAGACAACATGGAAGTACCTAGGTTGACAATAAGCACCCTCTTCAACTTGGGATTAAGGCATGAAGGTCTGGCCTGTCCTGCCATCATTTCTTTGTCATGTCAAAGCCTGAATATGGGGATGACAGTCAACCATTGTGATAGGAAGCCAATCTTGTGGGTCCCCAATCCAGAAGTGCCAAATAATCTGCTGGTAAGCAACCTCTTGAGGAACTTTCAAGAAAGGGTTCAAAGGACATGAAGCTTCTGTGCATGAAAGCATAACAAGGAAGTCCAGATGTTGATAATGGGCGCAGGGTAACAAGGGTTCCTTGTGACGAGACATTTGACTCTAGAAAAAGCACACTGCTATCTGGTCTGTAGCATACTCTGGTCACATTCTGCTTTCCGCGTAGACATAGGAATGGATTTTTCTCATCTACTGTCCATGCACACATTGTGCAAATATTTGACATGTTCAGAACGCTTGAATAAACAATAATTGAAACATGGGGCATCACTTGTGCAATTCTACCTTCAGTGTAGCGCCAAATGCCAGGGCTTCCAGTAGACACAGAAAACGTCCTCCACTGTACTTCATGGATGGCCTTCATCCAATAAAATAAGCATCTACTCTTCATGTTTTGCCCAACAAGGTTGCCAGTTCCAGGGCTGAGGAAACCCCAAGAATCATGGGAAAGGGCAGTAAAGGCTATATATTGGTATGCATCTACATACGTTTCAATCTCTGAATGCTCAACTGTTTATGATACTACTGTCAAGGACTCACCCAACACATAGAATTATTAGAAGAACTAAAGCAGGATCCTGAAGACGAAGGTCGTTACTTGGTTGAGGGTCTGGAGACACTAATCCCAGTGGGAAGATCTTATCCCTTCTGGTGATTTTTCTTTTGTGTTGTTTATATCTGAGGAAATTGCATGATAAGAAGGAATATATGTATCTGACTATTGAACTGTGGAGAAGAATTTGTGCCTCCTTTTGGGATCACATCTGGATAATCTGAATAAAGAGACAATACAGTGCAGTTTTATCTATCTGTAAGAACACATATGGATTATTTACTCTGACGAAGTCCTCATGGATGAAATGCATTGGCTGGGCTGATCAATTTTCCGTTTACAAAGAATAGAAATACATTGAGAAATTTGCAACAAAATGACGTGACTCATTGTATTTGAGATATCCATACCTTGAAGTTGGGTTTGGACTGAATACTTATTGTTCGAGGGAATGTCTTTTTGATGCTGAAATCCGGATAATAGGAATATTTTGTAAAAATGTGGTCTTAGATATAATTTGATGTCATATTCTTAACTAGTAAGAATAACATATTTACTCAGATGAAATTGACGCTCCTGCTTTAGTTCTTCCAATAATCTTGGGGTCGAAATGTGCCAACACCAACAAACAGTGGTATCAGGTGCCAAGAAAGCTATGGAATGCAAAAACTAGCCAGCTTAGAAACCACTTGGTTCCCTTAATAATTATTTTTTTACCTCAATCACCTGCATACATTTTGGCAACCTATTCGGACGAATCTTCTAAAATGAATGAATGAATGAAGCAGTACTTGTATAGCGCTATCTACCCGGAGGCCTCGTAGCGCTTGTGACAGAAATTCAATTAGCAAGGGCTCAGGGCAGGTCAACAGAATGTAGTATACAAGTGTGTTTTTAAAGTTTTCCTAAAGGAGAGATGGTTTAAAGTTTCCCGCAGAGGCAGAGGGAGGATGTTCCATAGCCTTGCCGCAGTGTGTGAGAAGGAGCGGCCACCCCATCGAGCCTTCTTGACTCTGATGGGAGTAGCCAACTGGGAAGAGCTGGACCGAAGAGAACGAGATGGAGCATAGGGAGTGACCAGGGACTGAAGAATTGCAGGGCCGGTGCGATGGAAGGCCTTGTGTAAAATACACATGGCCTTAAATTGTATTCTTCCAGCTATAGGAAGCCAGTGAAGTTCCCTCAAAGCATTCCTCGCTGACTGCCAACGGGGAAGGTTGTAGAGTAGACGGGCTGCACTGTTTTGGGCGACTTGGAACCTGTGGATGGTATAGGCAGGAGCTCCCATATAGAGGACATTCCCATAATCCAGGCGAGATAGTATAAGGGCCTGGATCAGGATCCTCCTTGCCTGAAATGGGAGCAGAGGGAGCACCCTCCGTAGCATCCTCATCAACCCAAAACAGGTAGCCGCAGTCTTCGTAGCTTGTACCGAAAAGTTCAGGTCGGTATCAAGCCAAATCCCTAGGCTTTTTATTTGAGGTTTGGGCGTAGGGGGTGGGCCTAGACATGGAGGCCAGGAGGATGCAAAACCCGAGGGAGAGGAATTGCCCAGCAAGATGACGTCTGTCTTCTCCCCGTTGAGTTTTAAACATGAGGATTGCATCCATCTGGAAACCGCCTCCAGACAGGAGCCTAAGGTGCTGGACGATCCCTCCTGGTGGTCTAAGGAGACCACCAGTTGGGTATCGTCTGCGTAGGTGACAATACGCACACCAAAGGGATGGACTATCCTGTCTAGGGGCTCCATGTAGACATTAAACAGAGTGGGGCTCAGGGAGGAGCCCTGAGGAACCCCACATCTGAGAGGGTGTTTAGGGGATGTCACCTCGCCCTCGAAGACCTGAAAGAAGCGGTCAGCCAGGAAGGATGTCAGCCATTCTAAGGCTGCGCCCGACACACCCATGTCCGCCAGGCGTTGTAAAAGCGTGACATGGTTGACTGTGTCGAACGCAGCACTTAGATCTAATAAGATAATGGCGACCTTTCCACCCTGGTCCAACACAGTTCTAGCTTCCTCCGTTACCGCTAGGAGAGCGGTTTCGGTTCCATGTCGAGGGCGGAACCCTGTTTGGGAGGCACGCAGGAGCCCATTAGATTCCAAATGGCTCATCAGGATGTTGTTCACGTGCCTCTCCAATAGTTTACTCAGCCAAGGGAGCAAAGAGATAGGGCGATAGTTCGCCAGATTGTCCTGGTCCAGGTTGGGCTTCTTCAACAGAGCCCTCACCATTGCGCACTTCCATGACGGGGGTACGGATTTTGTGGTGATGGAGGTGTTGAGGACGTCCAGTATGACCGGGCGGATTATGTCCACTACCTTCAGAAGGGTCTGGGGGGATGCTGAGTCACTGGGTGAACCAGAGGTAATTTGAGAAATAAGTCTGTCCAGAGTAGGCATATCTAAAAGAGGAATGGTATTTAGCTGGCAAGGAGTAGCAGTGGACAGGAAAGTAGGGGAAGAGGGGTCCGGGGTGCTATCGGCTTCTCCAAAAGAACAGTATATAGTCTGAATCTTTTGGGAGAAAAAGTTCGCCAGGTTGATACAGCGATCCTGGGCGCCCTCCACGGAGGGGCATTCAGTTGGGGGAGAGATAAGGGTTTTAACGATTTTGAAGATTTCCCTTGGGGCATTAGCGGCAGCCTCGATTGTGCTGCCGTAATAGGAGGCTTGTGCTGTTTTTTTGCTCCAGTTTATAGAGCCTGATGGCCGCTCTATAACTAGCTTTCTTGTCTTGGGAGTAATCTTGTCTCCAGGCTCTTTCATATTTCCGACAGAGTTGTTTCCTAGATTTAAGGTTAGGAGTGAACCAAGGAGCAGGTCTCAGTCTTTTAGTGACATTGGTAACTCGCACAGGGAGGACCATGTCCAGAGAGGAAGAGATCCAGCTATCGAAATTATTGGCAGCGATATTGGCATTCGGGGCTTTTCTCGGGGGGTCTCTGGCCAGTGCAGTTTCCCATTCAGAGAGGGGGAGTGAAGACCACTTCCTACCTCGCTGTTTAGCAAGATGACAAGTGGGGATGGGAGAATATGTATGCCAGATAAAAGGAACCAAAAAGTGGTCGGTCCATGGTAACGGAATCGGGGTTAGCACTGTAAGATCGTCGCTATTGCTATAAATGTGATCCAGAAGATGGCCTCTATTGTGGGTTATATGAAATCCTTTTTGATGAAGATCCAGTGCTAAAAGGTTAGAGCGGAGCGTATTGGCTGCTGTATTGTGAGGGTCATCAAGATGCAGATTAAGGTCCCCCAGTAGAGTGAAGTTGGGTGAAGACAGCACAATGCTAGCAGCAAGATCAGTTATTTGAGCGATGGAGTTTTTTAAAGCACCTGGAGGGCGATAGGCTAATATTCCTGAAAAGGTGGTAGTAGGGGAGAATTCTAACGAAAAATGAACACTTTCGCAGGTAGGTGAGGTGGTAGGGGTAATACGGCATTTATAATTGTCTCGATAGACAATAGCCAGTCCCCCGCCCCTCCCAGTCTGACGATCCAGCCTCTTGAGTGTAAAGCCCTGGGGAATGGCCCACCCAATCGCTGGATCGTTGTCTAAGTGGAGCCAAGTTTCCGTTAGGAAAAGTGCGTGGGGGTTGAGCTCTTCAATCATTGTATGTAATTCCGTGTGGTGTTTACAAAGGGACCTGCAATTAAGGAGATACAATCTCCATTCCAGAGCTGGAGAAGGGTGTGGAATACCTATATTTAGGATAGAGGGATTCCAATTACAGTTCCTACAAAGATAATTGATATCAGACGGATGAAACAAATGGGCACAATGAGAGCGTAAGGGAGGGCGTAAGGCAAGCAATGAGGGGACATCATAAGTGTAGGAGGGGAGAGTCATGGCAAACCAGTATACCTGCCGGTCCGCCGGAGCGACAGGACGCGGACTGGCGCAGACTGGCTTCTCTCTGGCGCCTCTCCGGCGCGTCTACGGCGCTACCGCTGCGCGTCACCGCTGCACGAGTAATTGAGAGCTAAGTAGGTTAGGCGGAGTGGGAGACTAGCGCGTCAACCCACCAAATATGGCCGCCTCCGATGGAGCAACCAGGAAGTTGTGCCGCTTGCCTCCCTCCACAAACAAACAGCACAGGTAGCTGCGGTGGACCGGGGAGTGAGCGAGCACAGCAAGTAAGTAAATTACACTAGTACAGTTTTAAAATCAGTACACACTAAAAAACGCTTTTCTAATCAGGCTAAAATAATGGTTAGCAGGAATACAAGAAGAAAAACGCTTGTAGCAGTCCTGCTTGCTACCAAGCGCCAGCGCTACTAGAATCTCAGTCAATACTCGAGCGCGCTTGTAACCGGCCCTTTTGTGATCAGGGCGGAGTGGGAGACTAGCGCGTCAACCCACCAAATATGGCCGCCTCCGATGGAGCAACCAGGAAGTTGTGCCGCTTGCCTCCCTCCACAAACAAACAGCACAGTACCTACATTTTTTATCACACTACTTTTGGATCTGGAATTGCGCCTTAAACGTCAGTAAAATTCTCTGCATTCAGTTTTTTGCTCACATTGACTTGTAATATCAGCACTATGAACTCTGCACTTTCATGTAGTTTATTGTCATGATGGAATTATGTTATGTCTATTGTGTAAAGCATTTATGTGTGTGATTTCATTGTCTATAAATAGGTGAGAGCTTGCAATTATCAAGTCTTTGAAGAGAGACAATGAATCGTTTTGGATGATCAAATGATGGACTGTATTGATAATTCTTTTAAATAAGTAACTTTGATGCGTGATAACCACGTGAGTTACTTCTTCTTTTTGAGTCACGTTTTTTGTCACATTGAGATGCATCAGTGGTTTCTGACCAAAGATGTAAAGCACCAAACATATTCTTAGACCCGACATGGGGGGTATCTCACTCACAAAGTGGAAGCTGCCCTGTGTGACAGCTTCCATCCAGTGAATGCTGCTGCAGGCATTGGTGAGAGCAGTCAGTGGTCCAGGGAACCACTTCATGCCGCTCCCCCCGCCCCTACAGAAGTCATTCCCTGAATTTCGACATTTTTTAATAGCAGCCCTGTCTCTTTTGGGGGAGGGCTCCTTTCAGCATTTATGGTATGAACATGCAGATAAGGAGGTCTGTTGTGCCTTGCAGGCCCCCATCCCTACTTACACACTGATTGTCAAGGGCTCAGAAAAGGGCCCCTGCCTCATACACAGTAATGAAGCGGGTTTTTTTTTGGGACCTCCTCCAAATATACATTTTGCACTGCAACTAATTAGTATTTCAGCCACAATACAATATACAGGTTAGCTAGTAAACCAGCTGGTGCACAGAAAGCACAATTCATTTGTATCCTGACCTTCGTACTTCAGGTCTTATATTGATTGCTGATATCGATCTAACAGGGAGATGGTGCCCACGCTTAAGAGCTTTATATAGAGTTTGGTGGATGCTGGTTACATACCAAAAAATTAAGACTTTCTGTTAATTCTTTTTAGAGTGCATAGACGCCCTGTTCATGCTAAATCTTTAAAGAGGCAATTATTCTGCTTGTTTATGGTGGATATCCCGCATAAGGGCCCATATATTTATTTCAGGACTGAACCACATTAGAGTTAGGGGTTTCCTCCAAATTGCGAGAGGAGAAATTCTTGCTAAAAGTGGCTCTGGAAGAACTTAGCAAATGATTTACAGTTGGATCGGTATAGAAAACCCCCCAATTTTAGGAGGAAGCCTACGTCTCAAGGCGAATTCATCAGTGAAAATGCATGCACCCCTCTATCCCGTGGGTTAGATGTTCAACTGAAGGATTTGCCTCTGGATTTGGCACCTGCTCCTAAAATCAGAATATTTGACATTTCCATCCATGTCTAAAGCGGATTCTTTAGTCTCACAAAGGTGCAATATGAAGTTCACATTACTAATCTAGTCCTCCTATGAATGTTGTTTTGCTGGTGGTTCCTCATTATAAGTACTTAACCCCTTCGATGCTTGTGACGGAACCATTCCGTCATCAGTCACGGTTGAGCTGTGCTGATGACGGAATGGTTCCATCACAACCACACCCAGTTAAGGAATGTCCAGCACGGGAGGGAAATCGGGGGAGCATCCATGTGGTTAATTCAAGGAAGAATGAATGTTGTGAATGCCGGAGGGAGCTGTTCATGATAATACCTGAGTGGATACTAAATTGGGTTCTCCTGTTGATGTTATCTGGCATATTTTCTCTTTCCTTGTGTCTAATTGTAGAACGCTGAGAAGCAAGGACATTGCCTTTATCTTGGATGATTATGTTACATATTCTTCTGGAAATCCCAAATGGTCGCAAGTACATACTATATATTCCTTTGATTTCAACTCATCCAGAGACACCACTAACAAGTTAGTCATGGATTAGGGACACTGCAAAAGATAACAGTAGAGGTCCTAGTTGACCTTCAACATTTTTTAATCATCTATGATTTTAACTCCCTCGCAAGTCTCAGCATATAAGCACCCCAGCCAGGAACACCCTTAAAGCCAGTTAATTCTCCATTACAAAGGCCAATACCTAAACAAAAAGAGTGGCATACTAAGGCTGATGCATGGCTAGTTCCTTCCAGTGATGTTGCAGTTTGACCAGGCTGTGTATTTAGAGAGAAAAGGTATCTGTCTCTTAGAGGTGCAGTGTTTGGAAGAAGGTCAGAGGAATGCCAATACAGTACATGGCAAGTTTAAGGAAAGAACAAACGGCAGACCAAGGTCAAGCACATCCAGTCCATATGTACTATCAATTCAAATGGCGGTGCAATTCTCTTCCCACACCCGCCTACCAGGGGTGTCAAATAGTAGCCAGGTTCACCAAAGAAGAGTGGAAGGTGCACTAGCTGTGGAGTTAGTACAGACAATGTTAAGGATCGTTCCAAACTTATTTCTTTGAATTCAACAAAACTTTAAAAGTGGCACACAGCCAACGCGTTTCGTTCCCGATTCTTTGCCAGATGGAACTTTGCCAGGGCTGTAACATTATAGACATGACACAACATCAATATGATATAACAAAACATTCAAAAAACATATATATAAAATCACATAGATATTGTCAGATGGCCCAAGAGATTCACATCACATAAATATCACATAAATGATAATATTAAATAACATCAAAAAATTCCAAGAAATCACATCACAAGTCCTCATATAGATACTACATATTTCTCAAAGAGAACATTTTACTAATTGCTTAAGAGAAACATATACCAAAGACATATATAAAAAAGACATATATAAAAAACATATAAACAACAAATAAAAACCACAACATTAATAATACATATATATTTTAAAACCGGTTGTTGTATTAACAGTTGATATGGCATAGAAGCATACTAATATCTAAACAGATACCATCAGGGACACATCTATATAAAGGATAGTACTTCTACCAATGAAAGGTCCACAAGTGAGTAACCCTATGGTAATTGTATTAAACGAAAATGTACCGATTGCCGTAATTCAGGCCTTAATATTAGTAATTTCCCAAAAGAGAGTATGAACCTCTGGGAGTCAATGGATAGAGCTAGACATCTATAGAAAATCTGTATACTGAAAGAGATATAATAAAGGAACAATTCTCACCTCCTATCTGTTCTATTGGTCAGTTACCAATGGAGGTGTATATATTTCGAAAATCCAATCCAAGAGAGCATAAGTAAAGCCTCAATAATAGATTATAGAACAAAGCTTCTAAAATAAAGAGGAGGGATAGATGCATAAAGAAAAACAATACAAAAATAATCCTACTTGGGAACTCAAATTAGAGTAACCTTCTAGCAATCATAGAGAAAACTGGACTCACCTCTCAGCTTCAAATACTAATCATTGACTGAATAAAGCAAAAAGAGTTTGACCAATATTACGGTACGATTTAAATAATTTCTAAAAGGGAGGAAGGGGAGAGAAAATAAATCAGGAAAAATTATCTAAAAAGGAGAATCTAAAAGAGAGAGAGTCCTGAATGGAGACTCAAAAGTAGAATAACCTTATGACAATCATGATGCACCATGCACTCACCTCACAGCTCCAGGTAATGGGCGTGAAGATTTGCTATGTACAAAAGTAGCACTGAAAGTAGCATTCAAAAAGTCTTGATTCATCAGCCAACTGTAAATCTATGGTGGTTTGATGTATGGGCTGTTTGGACAAATAATGAGTGTCAGTCCCAAGAAGCATAACATTACTAATATATTTAAAATAGTATATTAACAAAAGCATCCATCCAAAGGTAGACTAATTCATTCGGAAAAATCGTGAGTGATCGAATCTCATAATCATCGATGTTCAAATAGTTTGCTAAAGTATTATAGAAATGAAGGTATGATCATTTATTCCGTCTTTGCAATTTCAAAATGACACAAAAACTAGACTGTCACCTCTTAAAATTTCCAATTAGTAATAACACAATAGATACTCTCATCAAGAGCTCAGCATATGTAGCTATCAAAGCAGTGTCACAATGCCAATGAGTGAGTCAACCATTGCGTGCGATGTTAAGATTCAAGTTCCTATCACATTGGCAGGAAGTACTAATTAAAAATAGAGCGAGTATAATCAAGCAACATTAAAAATCAAGTCACAGGTATATATCTATGGGATATCCTATCTTTTCAAAAAATGATTTGTTAAAACGACAGAGAATAGAAATAAAACATCTTGTCAGAGAAACAAAACATTATATCCAGAACCATCCGGAAGTGCACCAATGAAAGCAGCGCGCACTATGTATCTCAATAGGCATGCACTACAGAGTCATATAGCAACAGGCAGAATCATTAAACGTAACGCCGTAATCTGGATGCAATGTCAAAATTCCACCAGGCATTCACTAAAAAATTCATATATCACAGAACAAAGTCATTTACAGTAACGTGGCAATCCGGATGCAGTGTCAGAGTTAAACCAAGTATTCCTGGGCGAGTAAAGATTCTAAAATTCCACCCAGCATTCCTGGGCAAACAAGGGTGTACCCGGGAGCTATGTATCCTGATAGACAATAAATGTGGATCGTGTAACGCTTACGTGATAAAACAAAAGCTCTGCATAGCGTAAAGTGATATTCGGCGATACAAAGCCGAACTGCAAAGTGCCATTATTTGAAGCCCAGAAGGGATTGAATTACCACGCAGTACCTTCCGTCATGTGACCCATGGATCATGACGGAGAACTTAGTATAGACAGTCGAAAGATGAAGACGCCCATCTTGTAGTGATGGAAGCATTCATAGCAGCACTTATATCCATCAAGACATATGTTTAATCAATAAAAAACAACATGAGGTGACGTAATATATCAAATATAATCCCCAAAAAATAAGAAAGTAGCCAAGTTGCATAAAATCAAAAAAACGAAGAGAAAACTCATTGGTTAACTAAATAAATAACCAACAAGTTGGAGAATAAAGCTGCAAGTATCGTGAGGCTGATATATAGAATAATCTGAAAATTGCTGTGACTGACCACATTCTAACAGTCACATATCCCTGGTATATAGACAGAGAAGCTGTATACCAGATAACAGTACGAAAATGGCGGCCATCTTGTAGTCGCAAATAAGAGCACAAGAAAACTAGTATACATAATGAATGAAGGATGAACCAAAAATTAGTATGTGAAATCAAATAAACAAAAAGAAAAAACAACCGACTGAAGGGAGAAGTAAATAAGTTGGGAACTTATTTACTGCTGCCTTCAGTCAGTTGTTGGGAACATATTTACTGCTCCCTTCAGTCGGTTGTTTTTTCTTTTTGTATATTTGATTTCACATACTAATTTTTGGTTCATCCTTCATTCATTATGTATACTAGTTTTCTTGTGCTCTTTTTTGCCACTAAAAGATGCCCGCCATTTTCGTACTGTTATCCGGTATAGGGCTTTCCTGTCTATAAACCAGGGATATGTGACTGTTAGAACGTGGTCAGTCACAGTACAATTTTCAGATTATTCTATATATCAGCCTCATGATATTTGCAGCTTTATTCTCCAACTTGTAGGTTAATTTTTTAGTTAACCAATGGGTTTTCTTTTAGTTTTTTTGATTTTATGCCACTTGGCTACTTTCTTATTATTTGGGGATTAGATTTGATTTATTACTTCACCTCATGTAGTTTTTTATTCATTAAACCTATGTCTTGATGGATATAAGTGCTGGTATGAACTTTTCCATCACTACAAATTGGCCGCCTTCATAGTTTGACTGTCTATACTAAGTTCTCCGGTCACGATACATGGGTCACATTACCGGAAGGTACTGTGGGGTAATTCATTCCCTTCTGGGCTTTAAATATTGGCACTTTACTGTTCGGCTTTGTATCGCCAGTTATCGCGCCACGCTGCGCAGAGCTTTTCTTTCATCAGGTAAGCGTTACACGATCATCATTTAGTGTCTATCGGGATACATAGCTCTCGGGTACACCCTTGTTCGCCCATGAATGCTGGGTGAAATTTTAACATCTTTACTCGCCCATGAATACTTGGTTTAACTCTGACACTGCATCCGGATTGCCACGTTACTGTAAATGACTTTGCTCTGTGATATATTACTTTTTTAGTGAATGCCTGGTGGAATTTCGACATTGAATCCAGATTACCGCGTTACTTTAAATGATTCTGCACGTTGATATATGAATATGTAGTGCATGCCTATTGCGATACATAGTGCGCGCTGCTTTCATTGGTGCACTTCCGGAGGGTTCTGGATATAATGTTTTGTTTCTCTAACAAGAAGTTTTATTTCTATTCTCTGTGGTTTTAACAAATAATTATTTGAAAAGATAGGATATCCCATAGATATATACCTGTGACTTGATTTTTAATATTGCTTGATTATACTTGATCTATTTTTAATTAGTACTTGCTGGCAATGTGATAGGAACTTGAATCTTACCATCGCACACCATGGTGACTCACTCATTGGCATTGTGACACTGCCTTGATAGCTACATATGCTGAGCTCTTGATCGGAGTATCTATTGTGTTATTACTAATTGGGAATTTTGAGAGGTGACAATCTAGTTTTTCTGTCATTTTGAAATTAAAATTACAGTATAAATTATCATACCATAATTTCTATAATACTTTAGCAAACTATTTGAACATCGATGATTATGAGATTAGATCACTCACAATTTTTCCGAATGATTTAGTCTACCTTTGGATGGCTGTTTTTGTTACTGTACTATTGTAGATATATTAGTAATAATATGCTTCTTGGGACTGACACTCATTGTTTTTTCAAATAGCCCATACATCAAACCACCATAGATATACTGTTGGCTGATAAATCAAGACTTTGTGGATGCTACTTTCAGAGCTATTTTTCTACATAGCAAATCTTTACGCCCATTACCTGAAGCATTGAGGTGAGTGCATGGTGCAGCATGATTGTCATAAGGTTATTCTACTTTTGAGTCTCCATTTAGTACTTTCTCTCTTTTAGATTCTCCTTTTTAGATTCTTGTTCCTGATTTATTTTCTCTCCCCTTCCTCCCTTTTAGAAATCATTTAAATCATACCGGAAAATTGGTATGTATGTATGTATGTGTGTTCTTATATAGCGCTCGACTTACCCTAGGGCATCTCGGCGCTTGCCTTGGGAACCCGTCCTGGCTTTTCCCTGTGAGATAACCTGTACTGGGCATCCCCAAGGTGAAAGCCAGGCATCCCGCCACGGGGGGCCGTTGTGGAGATTAAGCAAGCTAATGCCCAGAGTTGCAGAGTGTGAACCCGTGATTAGAGTGGGCACCGAAGCGAGAATTATCGAGTCCGTAGACAATTGGGCTCAAGACCCTGCCGCATCGGGAATTGAACCTTGGTCCCGGGTCTGACCTCTGCTTCAGGGTATGCTTTCTCTAACCAGTGAGCCACACTTCTTCTGGTCAATCACTTTATGATTTATTGAGCCAATGATTAGTATTTGAAGCTGATAGGTGAGTCAAGTTCTCTCTATGATTGCTATAAGGTTACTTTAATTTGAGTTCCCAAGTAGGATTACTTTTTGAATCTTTTTCTTTATGCATCTATCCCTCCTCTTTATTTTAGAAGCTTTGTTCTATAATCCATTATTGAGGCTTTACTTATGCCCTTTTGGATTGGATTTTCGAAATATATTCACCTCCATTGGTAACTGACCAACAGAACAGATAGGAGGTGAGAAGTGCTCCTTTATTATATCTCTTTCAGTATACAGCTTTTCTATATATGTCTAGCTCTATCCATTGACTCCCAGAGGTTCATACTCTCTTTTGGGAAACTACTAATATTAAGGCCTGAATTAAGGCAATCAGTACATTTTTGTTTAATACAATTACCATAGGGTTAGTCCCTTGTGCACCTTTCATTGGTAGAAGTACTATCCTTTATATAGATATGTCCCTGATGGTATCTTTTTAGATATTGGTATGCTTCTATGCCATGTCAACTGTTAATACAACAACAGGTTTTAAAATATATGGGCCCCATTATGATGTCGGGCGGATTGCCCCCGCCAGGCTTGTGGTGGCTACCGCCAGCCTGGCGGGGGCAATCCGCCCGATATCCACGCTCGTTTCCCCCGCCATAGTAGTATGGCGGGGAGGACCTCAGCGGACAGGAAGACCGTCCGCCGCTTTTCCGCCCCGGTCGCCTTGCGGCCGGGGCAGAAAAGGAATATTATGTTGGCGGTGTCTATTAGACACCGCCAGCCATATTACGATGGGCCTGGGCAGGTGCCTTTCCTTGGCGGCGATGCCGCCATGGAAAGGCATGTGGTCTTCACTCTGGGGGCCCCCTGCGGGCCCCCAAAATGAAGGAGGGGTGGGGGTGCACACGGGGGGTACCTGTGGTACCCCCCTGCCTTTGCATATACAATGCGGAAGGCACAGCGCAGTGCCTGCCGCATTGTGTATGCAAATGCATACATGCATTTATGGCATTGTGGCGGGCGGTGCAGAGAGCACTGCCCGTCACAATGTTATAAATGCAGGATGCGGCTGCCACTGTGTCAGCCGCATCCTAATTCCACCCACGAGACCCCGCCCTTATGGCGGGCGGTCCCTAGTCCCGATAGGATGGCAGGCGGACTAAGTCCCCCGTCATCCTAATGACCCCCCCTATGTATTATCAATGTTGTGGTTTATATTTATTTTTTCTTTGTTTTTTATACATGTCTTTTTTATATATGTCTTTCGTACATGTTTCTCTTGAGCAGTACGTAACATGATCTCTTTGAGAAATATGTAGTATCTATATGAGGACTTGTGATGTCTTGGAATTTTTTGATATTATTTAATATTATCATGTATCTGATATTTATGTTATGTGAATCTCTTGGGCCACCTGACAATATCTATGTGGTTCTATATATATTTTTTTAATGTTTCGTTATTTCATATTGATGTTGTGAGGTTCCGTGACGATCGTAAGTGGTGTTTTCGACTCGCACGAATATGGTCGAGTCTGGTATCTATGAACCGCAAATGACGAGTTTAGTGGGTGTACGCAGTTTCGCTGTGCTAACCTAAACCGTTCGTCTGTTTCGTGGGTTTCTATATCTGTACCCACGGGTTCCATTTTAGATACGGCATCCATTTTGTCTCTTGCCCTCAAGTAGCCAGCGAACGGACGCTGTCCGCTTCGCGACCCTGGGATTCCCAAGACCCTTGCGGAAGACACGTTTCCTTTGAAAGTGCCTTTATGATGAGGGGGATGATACTGTAAGGCAGATGGCCCCGCTTGAGGCTCATCTTGCCGTGCCGGTCTATTGTCTCAGCCGTGCATCTCATTAGGCGCGTCCCTTTGATGCTTGCAACTCGTGTTTCCCGATACCACCCCTTTTACACCCTTTCCGATCTCCCCACTGTTTCTGCCTTCCTCTGCACCTGCTTCTGTTCCTTCTTCGATCTGTTTACTGCCAATTGGAATGTACTAATGGTGGGAAGATGGGTTTTTACAGTTGGGAACCACCAAATGTTTCCGTACTTATGTTCCGGGCCTTGAAGGCCTGAAAGCAACCTCCTTGTGGTTTATGATGGGAACCAAGTTATAAACCTTTGTGTATCATGTTAACCTATGAGAGAAATGTGTATAAAAGGAGCGACCCAAAGTAGCAATTTGAAGCAGTCTCCCAGAACTTACATGCTATGTACTTCTCGTGACTTCTGTGTTCCCTGCAGTAATAAACCTCGAATCTTTGACGCCGAACGAAGTATCCCGTGTCTCTGTCATTTGTATGCCGGAACAGGTTACCCACGAAGGTTTCAGGTGTTGTCCCCTGGCACCGCTGGGTCTTAGGAAAACCCAGTCCTTCAGTTGGCGCCCAACATGGGGCTGCATCAGTGGTACCGGTCCAAGCCTGACGATCGTGAGGAACTTCGTGTGAAATCTCCGAGGGAAGGTGCACCCCGCTTCATCGATCCTGTTGTCGAAACAAGTGGCCCGACGACTTTTCCCGCGAAGATTCCCGCCTCCTGACGGCTGCGACGGACTGCTGCCCTGACTGTAGACCTGTTTTGGCGCCTGGTGTAGACCTTGGTACAGCGAGACGATTGACGGGCCTTCCTGGTGACGCCATCGATCTTTGAGTTAAGTATTTGTGGGTCGCTCCCAGAGTCCTTAGTTGTGGGTGCTTAGTTGTTGCATGGTTCCATTGCATTTGTGGTTCTTAGTACTTGGTTCTTTGTTGTAATATTTGACGTCTGCAGTCGCCAAAAACCGAGGGTTTTTGCTCTTTGCTGGGACTTGGTAAATCCCGTAACCCTTGAAGTTTGTGAAACTCAGCCAGTGTGCAAGATGCCTGGCCGTAGTACTTTGTTCAGTTGTTTTGGTCGTTGTGGTGCGGATTCCCGACTGGAGGACTCGTGTCCGATACCTCCGGTTGGAACTCCAACTTATGAATTATATAGCAAGCATGGGTTAGGTCCGATTACCTTTAATGAATGTTGGATTCGTTATACCAAAAAAGACGGTGTCCTTAGTTGGCCACCTCATGGTAGTTTTGAGACCCCGATTTTAGATAACCTCGAGGCTAAATTGTTTGAGAAAAAATCAAGGCCGGCCATGTTTGATGCCTTTCGGTTGTGGCGCAAAGAAGCCAAACAGAAAGAGATCAGACAGACAAAACGCAATCAGAGAGATGGAGTTGCTACTATAGTGAAGAAAGCAGAACAGTTTCAGCGAGATAAGGAGGAAAAGGAAAAGGAAGTTTTTGATAGGCTTCAGCGTATGTCTATAGATAAATGTTACCCCGCTTTGCCAACGGAGTCGGATAAGAAGGAGGAATCAGTTGAGGACCCTCTAATGTCCTATCTTTTGAAATCACCACCTCCGTACGCACAGGGTACCGCAGCTCCTGTGGTTCCCCCTGTACCTGCTCCTGTGCCTGTCCCTCAACCTGTCCCTCAACCTGTTCCTCAACCTGTACCCGTTCTTCCGATTGTTCCTGCTCCTTTGCCCACTGCTGTTCCTACTGCTCCACCGCTTGTACTTCCTCATACTCCTGCTCCCGCTGCTGCTCCTGTTCTACTTACTCCTGCTGTTTTGTCTGTTTCTAACTCTTCTCTTGTTAATACTCTATGTTATACTTCTCCATCTACTCGACGTCGTACCCCCTCTGTTGCTGCTAACTTTTTCAATTCTCTTGGACCTATTCTTGAGTCTGCTGGTTCGGACGGTCCCCAAAGACGTAGTCAGCTTCCTGGTAATAGAGAACGTGCTGCACTATATAATATGGCGATGGCTTGGATGAAATACCCTCTTAGAAATCCACCACGTGCGGTGCTTGACACGTTCTGTCAATTCAATATACCGACACAAAGATACGTTTTCGAAGAAATGTGTAAAGTTTTACGTGACCAAATATCGGCAGATGCATCGGACGATGTGTTGACTGCTTTGACTAATCTGCAGCTCCAGTTTTTGAGCAGAATGATAGTCGATTCAAATGTTCGACGCGCTGTTGAGCAGTTATTATCTTTTTCGTCCTTCTATAATGCCGAGGGCATTGTTTGTAGAAGACATTGAGGGACCACTAGAAGCACCTGGTCAGTATCCCATGCGCGAAGTTCCACCAGTGTGGATGCCGGGTAATGCTGCAGCTCAACCTCCGATCTTGCCACATTTCCAGAGAGTGTGGATACATCTCCTGTGGAAACGATCGGAAGTTCTCCAGGTGAAGCAAAGTTTGCCTGACCCTCGCAAAAATCCTGCAGGGTATTATAAAGAATTATCTCAGCTCGTAGATGCTACGATAATGAATCTTGCCGATATTGATATGCTGTTTGGCAATGTCGTACCGCAACCGGTATGGGCAAAGATTCGTCAAGAAAACCACGTGGCAGAATTGGGTGGTGATTGGGCTGCTCTTATTGCGGCAGACACACGACAAATTGGTGGGGCTAAACCTGAACAGCTCATTACGGCTTTGCCTCAGAGAATTATCGCTCTGATGAAAACGCTTATGCCAGCTATGAAGGTAAATTGGGACAAGTTGTCCACTTGCAAACAGAAGAAAGATGAAAGCGTCTCTGATTTCTTTACGAGATTTGAGGAGGCCTTCATCGACCACAGTGGTCAAGACATGGGTACCGAAGGTGGTCAGAGGTTGTTTGTGGACAAATTTGTTTCGAATTTACTGCCTGACTTGAGCAACAAATTACGGAATTCTGAAAGTGCGTGGGCTGTTTCTACTTCTGCTCAAATATTGGCTACGGCCCAATATTATGAGAATAGGGAGAAAGAGGAGAACGATCGTGCGGACAAGAAAACGAAAGAGCTTAAAACCAAAGTGTTGTTGCAACAGGCGTATCCTCCGCGTTCGAATCAGAATGACTCGCAACAACGTAATCGATCGCAGTCTCAGTCAAATAGGTCACAATCACGAAATGATTCCTCTTCACAGAGATCATCGTTAGGGTACAATCAGTGTGCCTATTGTAGGCAAGAGGGCCATTTGAAATTCGATTGTCCGGTCCTCAATGAGCGTAATAGTGGTAATTCGTCTAGAGGAGGTCGTGGTGGTTCTCAACAGACATCACGTGGTAGAGGTCGCGGTGCTCAGAACGATCGTTCCCCTAACACTTCTGACTCCAATAATTGTTTTGATCAGCGTGGATCGTCACAAGGGCGATCTGCTCAGTATAATGTGGATGATTATTACGTCGATCAGGATGCTGACGACGGTAATTACTAGGACAGCCATAGACAAGGAGAGGGAGTAGTATCAGTTCCGGTTGATCAGAGAGGGCCTTACGTCGCAGTTGCCACCTCGGGCGTCGTTGAGCCTTTTCTGTTGGACACTGGTGCAGCGAAAAGTTCCATAATTCATTCGAAACTCCCTGGCGCACCTTTGTCTGGCTTAACAAATGTTTCCATTGGATTCTCTGGCGCCCCTGTTAGCAATCCGGTTTCGTGCCCTTTGCCTCTTACAATTGGGCCTCGTGAGCTAAAAGCTCCGCTGATTTTGACCAGTGGTTGTGGTGAAAATCTCTTGCGCCTGGATTTGCTAAAACGTCTGTATGCGACTTTGTATTGTTCTCCTGCGGGAGTGAAGCTTACTTTGGGTGAGAGAGTTATCTCTCCAATGTACCTGTCTCTCGATAAGCTTCCACCGGAATTGAGTTCTCTTCCTGCATCTTTGTGGGCAACAGGTCCCAATGACGTGGGCCTGCTTGACATCTCCCCTTATGCTGTTCATTTGAAATCTAATGTGCGATTGCCACGTATTCCCCAGTATCGTATCTCCCTTGATGGTGAACGAGCATTGTTAGCTATTATCTATGACCTGATTGAGAAAGATGTTATCGAGGAGACACGGGGAAACGTGTGCAACAGTCCTGTGTTGCCCATTCTAAAACGTACTGATCCTTCGAAACCGCCTGTTTATCGTTTTGTTATCGATTTACGGGAGGTAAATAAAATTGTGATTCCTCAGTTCCCTGTTGTGCCTGACATCACGGCGCTACTGACTCTGATTCCAGCCTCGGCATCGTGGTTCTCAGTGATCGATCTGAAGAATGCGTTCTTCAGCATCCCGATTGCTGAGGAAAGTAGAGACCTTTTCGGTTTCTCTCTTGGTGGTCGCAGCTTCCGGTTTAAACGTGCTCCTCAGGGCTACTGTGAGAGTCCATCGATATACAGTCAAGCCTTGAAGGGCCAACTGGATGCGTTTGTGTTGCCGGCTGGCGCAGCCTTGATTCAATATGTTGACGACTTATTGGTGGCTGCAGATACTCAGGACATCTGCAAAATTGCTACGGTATCGTTGTTGCAGCATCTCTGTGGCTTACATCATAAGGTGTCTCCTTCTAAACTTCAATATTGTTGTCAAGAAGTAACCTATCTAGGTCACTTATTGTCAAAGGAGGGAAGAAGGTTGACCCCAGAGAGAATTGCAGCAATTGCCCGAATGACTGTCCCAACGACTCAGAGAGATGTGCGTGCCTTTTTAGGTATCACGCCATACTGCAGGCAGTGGATCCCAAATTTTTCATTGCTCGCGAAACCATTGGTTGCTCTTACGTGCAAGGATGTTCCAACTCCTTTACCATGGACGGAAGAATGTCAGAAAAGTTTTTCTGAATTGCGTGACGCGTTGTGTTCGGCTCCTGTGTTAGGTACCCCTGATTACAGCAAGCCGTTTACACTATACGTGCACGAGAGAGAGAGGTTTTATGACATCCCATGGTACTAAGATTCAGCATGGACAACTTGTGAATGATCTTTTGGATGCACTTACGTTACCTAAACAAGTGGCGATTGTTAAATGTAGTGCGCATCGTAAGGTGACGGATGATGTTGGACGTGGTAATGCGTTTGCGGATGAGACTGCTAAGGAGACTGCCCGGAACCTTAGCACTAGAATGTATGTGACGAGTTCGGTTAGGTGGCCTACAGAGACTAGTATGTGCGAGGACACCATCGAGAGTGTGAGAACGATACAGAACGAGGCCACCGAGACTGAAAAGACGAAGTGGAAAGAGAGTACGGGAAAGTTGGATGCAAATGGTTGTTGGATTGATTTGTCAGAGCATAAGAGATGGATGTTGCCAGATGCGTATGTGCTAGCTGTTGTGACGATGGCACATGGGTTAGCACATATCAGTGCGAAAGGTATTTGTAAGTTGTTGTCCCCTGTGTGGAAGAATGATGGTATCACTAAATGTGCTGAGAGATTGGTGAAGAATTGCATGATATGTATGATGTACAATCCTGGTAAGGGAACACCTACACCTCCTGGCCATTTTGCTCCCCCTTCATATCCCTTTGAAGTGATTCAGCTAGATTTCATCCATATGGAGCGATGCAATAACCTGAAATACGTTTTAGTTGTGGTTTGCGCATTCTCCCGATGGATCGAAGCCTACCCTCTCAAAGACAATACAGCACTGTCCACTGCGAAAATCCTACTGAAGGAATATTTTCCTCGGTATGGAATGCCACGAATTGTATGGTCTGATAACGGAAGTGAGTTTGTAGGGAGTGTGATGAAGAGTGTGTGTAAGGGCCTTGGAATTACTCAAAAATTCCATAGCGCCAATCATCCCCAGTCAGCAGGTTTGGTTGAAGGGTATAATGGCACCCTTAAACTCAAACTAGCGAAGATTCAGGCTACGACTGGTCTTTTGTGGCCTGACGCTTTGCCTCTAGCTCTGTTGTCAACAAGGACGACTGTACACTCCCGAGTAGGGCTCAGTCCCTATGAAATAGTGTTCGGCCGTCCTGCGAATGTTTGGGGGGTCCCTAGACCGAGTGTGTTTTCTGATCTTGAATATCCAATGTTGATCGATTATCTTCATGATCTGACTGCTAAACTGAGGTTAATTCACCAACAGGTCTTTGAAGCACTGCCGACGCAGACGGAGGGTCCAGGCCACCAGCTCCAGCCCGGAGACTGGGTGGTGACGAGGAATTTCGGAAGAAAAAGAAACCTCGAGCCTCGTTTTACTGGACCCTTCCAGGTCCTCCTTGCCACGAGAACTGCTGTCCGTTTGGAAGGCCGGAAGAACTGGGTGCATGCCACCCACACCAAAAAGGTACCTATACCTTTACAGGCGGACTCGTGGGTGAGGAAAGGCATTGCTTCATCTGAAACGGAAAGATTACAGACCTTCGCACCTTTTAGCGACGCCGAACCTGTCGGAGAATCCTACGTGCAGCAGAACAACATTGTTGGACATTTGTCACCCCAAAGCTCAAGATCTGAAAACTTGACTGATCAGCAGAACTCTGTTCCTTCATCGGACCCATTGTTTGACGAACAGACACGTCCTGGAAAGAGCCGATACTTTTTGCGATCTAACACCAAGGACAAATAAATTTGCTTTTATTCCTCGACATTTACGTTACCCCATTGACCCGATCAGTCTAAAACACTCGTATAACTATGATTTTGTAAATATTGAGTTTTTTCCACATCTGTGTTTTTGCTTCCACAGCTGAAAGACTTTGTGCATATTTGTGAAATTAAGATACCTTCCATCCAGGTGTACCGTAGGGCCGCGCGTGTACTTCCTTATGGTTAGTAGGTCTTGACACTAGGTCAAAGACCGTCGGTTCCTGGGAACTCCTGGGGATTGACTGCTGCGACACAGAACGAAGTGCGTCAAGAAACGCTGCGGACGGTTTTAGGGGATGGCGTTTTCAAAACTTGTGGATTTGGAAAAAGCTCAGGCGCAAAGATTCAAACTGCAACAAATTACCCGTACCAAAAGCTTTAGGTTTCAGGTGTTCCTTCTGTTTTTAATTGTTTCCTCGTTATTGGCGGGTGGGGTGTATTATATGATACAGTACTTCCTACCTTCTGCCATACCTACTCCTACTTCTGAACCTAAACTTACCACCACTGTGTCCCCTCATTCCTTTCACATCTTACCTCAACACGAGCAGGCTAGATGTGCAGAATTCAGAAATAATTCCTTTATTCAACTCCTACATCAGCATCAGTTAGTGGTTAATACTACTAATTGTTGGGTGTGTGGGTTAATGCCACATACCACGGATAAGGGAATTCCATATCTGGTCCTTCCTTATAGTTCCCAGGGTTCAGCTCGAGCATTCCAAACTATGTTTCGAAGCGCACTAGATTCCTACCCCAATCGAGAGCCACGTCCTTCCCACTTTGGTCCTGGCCCGTATCACAAGCCTTTGGCCAGAGCGATTGCTGATTTAGATAGGGATATCTATGAGCCGTCGCTGATCCCAGAGGAAGAGGTGCGAGCCTATAGGGACCTGAGTGAGGCTGAGTATAGTGCGCTCGTGGGTGAAAGAAAGCTCAGAAGCTCGTCTCCGATATGGGTCGTACCCCACCTTGGTAATTTCTGTCTAACAGGTCGTGGCCGAAAACCGAGAGCTCATCTTGGAGAGAGTGCTTGCTCCGAGACGTATGTCTTGCCGATGCTCTCGTCCCCTGTGTTTCTGACTGCCAAGGGTACGTACTTTGTCTGTCATGATCGTGCGTATACGTGGTTGCCCTCCGACTTTGCGGGCACATGTTACATCGCAAATTTGTTGCCTCCGACATTCACCATAGATGCAGACTATCACAAGACTAGAATTGTGAGGGGCGTGATTAGCGAAGAGGACACTGCCGGTCAAGAGGCAGGAGACTTTTTCAAGGGTTTCTTTCCGTTTTGGGGGGCCTATGGTTAATAGTAGGAACCTGAGACAGTTGACCCGAGTAGTGGAATCGACAGCTAATATCACTGCCAGTGCCCTTGGTAATATCACTGCAGAACTTCAGGCGGATAGGCTCATGACGTTACAAAACCGTATGGTTTTAGACGTTGTTTTAGCAGATCGAGGTGGAGTATGTAAGGTGATCCATTCGAGCTGCTGTATTTTCATTCCAGATAACGCTCCGACTGTCTATCAAGCCATCTCAAAGTTGCATAAGATCTCTGAGTCCATACACGTGGACGTAGGGGATTGGACGCTACTTGGATGGTTTTGGGGCCTAATGTCGACTTGGGGTTGGAAGATTCTGATGATCATCGGAGTTGTTGCGGCGTTTCTGTTCACGTGTTGCCTTTGTGTGCAGTGTGGTCCTGCCTTATGTGGCCTCTGTGCTACAACGTGTATAAGACAGCCGCCTGTTGCCAAGGGAGCTCAGATGGATAGAATTCTGCTACAGCAACATCTAGATGGTCTGATGAATATCGACTATGATTCTGACTAGTGCTTGCCTACATGAGGGCAAAAGGAGCGTCTGAGGTTCCGTGACGATCGTAAGTGGTGTTTTCGACTCGCACGAATATGGTCGAGTCTGGTATCTATGAACCGCAAATGACGAGTTTAGTGGGTGTACGCAGTTTCGCTGTGCTAACCTAAACCGTTCGTCTGTTTCGTGGGTTTCTATATCTGTACCCACGGGTTCCATTTTAGATACGGCATCCATTTTGTCTCTTGCCCTCAAGTAGCCAGCGAACGGACGCTGTCCGCTTCGCGACCCTGGGATTCCCAAGACCCTTGCGGAAGACACGTTTCCTTTGAAAGTGCCTTTATGATGAGGGGGGTGATACTGTAAGGCAGATGGCCCCGCTTGAGGCTCATCTTGCCGTGCCGGTCTATTGTCTCAGCCGTGCATCTCATTAGGCGCGTCCCTTTGATGCTTGCAACTCATGTTTCCCGATACCACCCCTTTTACACCCTTTCGATCTCCCCACTGTTTCTGCCTTCCTCTGCACCTGCTTCTGTTCCTTCTTCGATCTGTTTACTGCCATTTGGAATGTACTAATGGTGGGAAGATGGGTTTTTACAGTTGGGAACCACCAAATGTTTCCGTACTTATGTTCCGGGCCTTGAAGGCATGAAAGCAACCTCCTTGTGGTTTATGATG
The DNA here is from genome assembly GCF_964263255.1 of Lissotriton vulgaris. Taxonomy (NCBI): domain Eukaryota; kingdom Metazoa; phylum Chordata; class Amphibia; order Caudata; family Salamandridae; genus Lissotriton; species Lissotriton vulgaris. The sequence goes on from NC_141689.1 coordinate 662,278,057, forward strand.
GGAACCAAGTTATAAACCTTTGTGTATCATGTTAACCTATGAGAGAAATGTGTATAAAAGGAGCGACCCACAGTAGCAATTTGAAGCAGTCTCCCAGAACTTACATGCTATGTACTTCTCGTGACTTCTGTGTTCCCTGCAGTAATAAACCTCGAATCTTTGACGCCGAAGGAAGTGTCCCGTGTCTCTGTCATTTGTACGCCGGAACAGGTTACCCACGAAGGTTTCAGGTGTTGTCCCCTGGCACCGCTGGGTCTTAGGAAAACCCAGTCCTTCAGTTGTGTCTTGTCTATAATGTCACAGCCCTGACGAAGTTCCCTCTAGCAAAGAATCGGGAATGAAACGCGTTGGATATGTGCCAGTTTTAAAGATTTATTGAATAAAAAGAAACAAGTTTGGAACGATCCTTAACGTTGTCTGTACTGGATCCACAAAGGGTGCACCTTCCACTCTTCTTTGGTGAACAACAGTACATGGCAAGGCCTAGTTCGTCCTGTCAATTCAGTCCATCAACATTTCTCCAATAAGAGAAGAGTATTCTGTTTCGTTAATTTTAAGTATATCCTTCACAAATAAAAATAATAGCATATCGCCATGTTTAATCAAGAAAAATAGCTTACCACAAATTTCTGGCACACAGTGTAATTGATTAAACCCAGTTCTCAAGTTTATACACATACATCCTCACTCAATGAGAACATAGGTTTCTGATTTCACAAAATTCCTAACTACAGGCAGCACAAATAGCTAAAAATACCAGAAAGACTAAGGTAACATAACATTTAAGCTTGTACTCTCCTTAGAGACCATGTACTAAATGACATTTGAGTAATACCACGGTACTCTTTTCTCAGGACATACTATTCTTAAGGCTACCAAAGGACTGCATAAGATATAATAAGTATAAAGAAAACTAAAGTTATATCAGTATAATATTCATTTCTCCTATGCTAGTGCACCAACAATCTCAGGTTAAGCATGATAGCCGAAGGAGCAAATCCAACAAGCACACACAAAAAAGACACATAACACCTTCACTCTCTCAAGTCACATGAGTAAAGAAAATGATTATTGAGCACATTTGCATTGTTTTCATGGTTACAGTTTTTTTCACTATATGTATGGTGCATCAAATAAGATATCAACATTTGGATATACATTACAATGTGCCTCATCACTTCAGCCTTAAGGAAGCTGCAGGCTTGCAAGTCATAGGGGTGAAACGTGTTGGCTGCCTATGGACTATTGCAAATAACACCACAAAGATCTGCAGCAAGGCATACCCTTTGGATAACATAGGAATTGAGAAACCCAATGGATGGAGGTAACTCAACACCCTAAGGAACTGTTTAATCATCAATGTGGTATCTTTCTGTGTTTCAGTGAAAAATAAATGTGAATAACGGACAGAATTACCATTAACTGATTGTTGTGATCAGTAATAATTTGTAACACTGTCTAATTTTTTGCAGTTTTCTGATTTAAAGGGTTAGGTTACCATAACACAATGAGTATGATTATAATTAGAAAGTAATTACTTTCCCATATATAAACATTAAGTTAAACAGAAGGAGTAGTTGACCCAACCTTTATCTGAGTATACTTTCCCCACCACAATTCACAGTAAACCAACAAGAAGGGGGTGTTGTGAGTGGAACAGGGTGCGTTGGTCCTACCAAAGAGTACTGTGTGTTATCTCATGGTAGCCTCAATAGAGTTAACTCAGAGATGACATTAACATTGAAACGCTGAAATATAGATCTCAGGAGGGGTGAGTATGCAGTAATATACACCTAAATTTGCCCAACCAGGACAGGGGCTTTTAGGATCAAATTTCTCATGCTGACACTACAAAGGAGGAAGGAAGAGGGGCACTTTTCTGAGTAACTCACTTAAGCAGCGGAAAGGTCCGACCCGAGTTCCAGTGGGAATCTCACCTTTGTAGGTGACAGCCGCAAGGTTGTTTGCAAACATAAAGAGGTAAACATGAATATGCTATATTGTTCCTGATGCGCAGTCACGACCTCAATTGGTGAGGTAGGATGCTTGGAAATACAGCTATGGAGAAAGGTAAGAGTGCCTGCACGGTTGTGAACATGTGTTGGAAGCACAAGGCAGAGGGGTGAATTATAATTCACCCAACAATTCATATCTCTACAAATGAAATCATTCTCTGGTCTCGTTTGGGAACTTCAGAACTGCCTAAAAAGTTACCCTATTCCTCGCAAAGGCACTGCAATGAATATAAAATGGAATCTTGGGCACTATACCCATAGCAAATAGTGCTGATTTACCAATGGATTGGTTGCAAGAGGATTCTACGATATGACTACTGCTGCTTAGTTGACATTACTATAACCTTTTCTTCAAAGAGCTAGTCATCTCAGATGGTTGCGAGGGCACAAAAGAGAAGACTTCAGTGAAACATAAGAGACAGCAGCATTCCTCATTTGAAGAGTAAAATGTGACAGGTGACAGATAGGAAGTCTCCATTGGAACATCAATCTTAAGAGAAGATCTTTAGATTTTGTTTTTGCAAGGTTGTTTAGCATTTTTGTACTGCATTGTCAAAACTCTCAAATAGGTTATGGAGCACCCAGCTTCTGTTGAGATAACATAAGAATATATTTCTCAGATTAAACCACGTATTCTGGAACTCTATATTACAGTACTACGTTTTATCCCAGTGCATTTGGGGTTTTGTAGTAAGTCAATTGGACCACCGTTTTACATTATAATTCGAGATCCCAGTTGTATGGTACTTTTACATCTATATTTATCCGTATTTCTTTATTTTTTGGCCATCTTAACAGTATTTCTCCACGTTTATTCTGAGTTTTGTGAACAAATGAAGTTCTTACTTGTACATTTACACATTTATTTAACTGGTAAGCGTGCACTTATATTTCGATATTTTTCAGGTTGGAGCACTTTACAAAGTCAAATATAATAAACCAATACACCAAGATCAAAATACTAGCAGCATACCACAAACAATGTTGAGATACGGAGTTATTTAAGGAAATCTCATCCTGGTTTTAAACTTCCTATGCTGTCAATCTACACAGCTGTTGACCCGGAATTTATGAATGGTGGATACATAGTAACTCAAAAGAAACCAAATTATTGGTAGCTATCCACTTTTAAAAATAAACACAAAGCTAAAACACACTGGTTTCTGTCTGTATTTAGCCGTAAAAATAAGTAAAAACAGGAAACGGGTAGCCTTAGCTCTAATGGATGGTAGAAGGAAAATTTGGATTTCTATTAGGAATATCATGTACAAATTAATGATGTCATTGAGGCAGATGGGGTAAAGTAACATAATTAATGATCACTTAAATGGCAAAATGTGATTCTTAAAAAAGAATCATGTGTTTCTCTGCGCAAAAACATGGTTTTAGGATGGCAAGAGGTAAGCTGCACTGCTTCAGTTTTTGCTGTGGGCCCAACACAAACAGTTCAATCAGCCCTTATTTAAGATTATTTATTTCCTTTCTCATATTATTCAATTGACTTGAAATGCTTGGCAACGGTGTCGTTGCAAGCCTGGAGCAAACCATGTGCCAAGGCCAAGCCATTGTTTTTGCCGGAGACATCTCAGGTGGTTGCACTGTCGTAATCTTAGAAGATGGACCCTCATCACAGAGTCACATGCTGCATGACTGCACCCTGCATTGGCTCCAGCATTTAGCATGAGGGGGCAGCACAACCGGGATGGAACTGTGTGCCTGCCCATAGGGTCCATGGAGCAACCTCAGCTGAAGGGTTCAACTGAGACCCACGCAGGTCATTGACAATAAAAAAATACGTAATAATTGATCTTAACTCGTGTGTTCTTGCACGGGGATGACAGTGTATATGTATGTATAAATTGTTTTATAGCGCGCTCCGTTACTGGAGAGTATCCTGGCGCGAAGGAGAGAAAACGGGGGGAGAACAACAGAGAACAGCTTATGTCACACTTCTAAACAGATAGGTTTTAAGATGTTTCTTGAACTGAGTAACACCTTGACTGGAGCGCAGATGTAATGGTAGAGCGTTCCAGGCTCGGGCCGCCACTACGGCAATGGACTGGCCACCCAGCCTGGCTCGCCTAAACCGAGGAAGGGTCATTTTAGACAGTGAGGATGACCTAAGGGCTCTTGTAGGGACATAGAGAGTAAATCTCTTATTCAGATAAACCGGACCTTGGTCATGAGTGGCTCTAAAGGCAAGCACTAGGGTTTTAAAAAGGATCCGTTGCGGGACTGGAAGCCAGTGAAGGCTAGACATATGAGACCGGACACTCTTCCATCTTGGGACATTAAAAAGAAGGCGAACAGCGGCATTCTGTATGACTAACAGCCGATTAACTAAGTAGGCAGGAATGCAGCTAAACAGGGCATTTGCGTAATCCAGCCTTGTTAAAATAAGTGCTCGGGTAACAGCCTCCTTAGCCTCTCTAGGAAGCAGTGGTAAAAAATTTCTGAGCATTCTTAGAGTAGCAAAACATGTCCCAGAGACTTTCTTTATATGGTCCTCAAATTTCAGATCCTCCCCGAACCAAACTCCAAGACTCTTCGCCGGGCCCCCCATCACCTTGGGGCAGGGGATATTCGGGGGCCATAGCGAACTTCTGAAACTGGGAGGGAAGGAACCATAAAAGAGGACCTCCGATTTAGCCTCATTACATTTTAACTGGGCCACAGTTAACCAGCGAAAGACTGCAGATAGGCAAAGCTGAACCGTTGCCGTATCTAAGTGATCATCTGGCCAAGTAAAGAGCAGCTGCGTGTCATCAGCATACCCTATAATCTTAGCCCCGTACTGTTCAGCCAAAAAAAACAAGGGGGTAATATATATGTTGAACAGCAGGGGGATAAGAGTAGATCCCTGTGGTACCCCAGTGAGCAGCGGTTTGGGCTTAGATGAAAAAGGTGGCATTTAGACCTGTTGTGTCCTACCAGAGAGAAATGAGGTCACCCAGGCCAGGACATTGCCACCAATGCCAATTGCGGCTAACCTGGAAATGAGGAGAGCATGGGGAACAGTGTCGAAGGCGGCAGAGAGATCCAATAAAATCAGGACCGCTCTGCCGCCCCCATCCAGACACTCCCGAATAGACTCCGTCATCTCTACCATCGCCGTCTCTGTGCTATAGGCCGCCCTAAAGCCAGACTGGGCTGGATGCAGGGCATTCGAGGTGTCCACAAACCATTCCAGTTGGCGAAAGACTGCTTTCTCACATATTTTCGCCAATGCAGGCAGCAGAGAAATAGGACGATAATTGCCTGGGACAGTAACATCAAGGCCAGGTTTTTTCAGAAGTGGCAGGAGCATAGCCTGCTTCCATTTCCCAGGGACTTCTGCCAGAGAAAGGGAACGGTTAACTAGCTGGGTAACATCCCCACAAACAATGCTGGCCACCCCCGCAAGAACACGAGCAGGATAGGGGTCTGAGGGAGAACCCGATTTAAGGGATTGAAGAAGGAGCAGAAAATCACACTCGGCGATCGGCGAAAAGTTAATAAGCTGCTGGGATTCATCATGGCATGGGCTAATAAGAAGTCCATCCTCAGAGCTCTCAGTCGGAAGGGCAGAGAGCAAATCCTGCTGGATTGTAGCTATTTTGTCAATAAAGAAATTAGACAGGTCTTCACACCAGTCTGCTGAGGATGGAAGTACGGTGGCTTCAGCTACCGGGGATACAAAGCTTTTAACAATTGAGAAAATTTCTCTACTGTTATTTGCCGCTTTGGCCATTCTCCCAGCATAGTAGGACCCTTTAGCAACCTTGATGGCGGCATAGTAGCTTTTTTGGGCTGTGCGTAGGGCAGCCTTTGCATCAGAGCTGTAACCCCGCCTCCAAATTCGCTCCAACTTCTTACAGCCCAATTGTAAGTCCCTCAATTCAGGGGAAAACCATGGTTGAGAGGGGCTGAGCCGTACCCTAAGTACAGTGGTATGTTTAGTGGACGCATTTACCGCTTGTAGCACCTTTTCATTAAAGACATCAACTGCTTTTTCTAAGTCAGGGGGATGCTTCATACCAGTTTTTTGTAGCTCCTGGCCAAAAAGATCCAAATTAATCCTCTGCGGATGGCCAGCAGGCAGTGTCAGAGCGGGTCTGCCTACATTATCCACCTCCCAAGAGAATCTAATGAGCCCATGATCCGACCAGGTGACCTCTTCAACGCCCAATACTTTAATAGGAAAATTGGAGCAAACAAAATCCAGAAGATGGCCACCGGCGTGAGTCGAAGAAGTCACCCATTGCTTAAGCTGAGCCACATCAAAAAATTCCCCCAGTCGGCGCGTTTCCACAGAATCAATATCATCTACGTGGATATGGAAATCGCCAACCAGATGGAATTTAGAAAAACTCAGGGCCCGAGGTATTATACATTCCTCCAAAGTTTCTATAAAATGGCTGGAATGGCCTGGAGGTCTATAGATCAAAGATCCTCCCAAAGTGAAATGGGGACTTATAATTAGAGAAAAATTGAGAACTTCACCAGCCACCCCTATCGCTAATTGCTCAGTAGAAAAGCCATATTGTTCCTTAATAATCACTGCTACACCACCCCCTCTCCCCAAGGGTCTATCAGCTCTTACAACTTTAAATCCTCTGGGGACAGCAAGTTCGATAGTCGGGCCACATGAATCAGTGAGCCACGTCTCAGTGATAAAGAGAAGCTCAAGCTGGCCATCCACCAGCGTATCAAAGATGTCGGCTGCATGTTTCACTATCGATCTGGCATTAATTAGGCCGGCCCTAATTGTTGTGTGGGCTCTATCAGCAACTATACGCGGGGATGGGGAGGGTCGGAAAGAAAAACCACAGCTAGAACATATAGCCGTAACACACTCCCGTGTAAAACGCTGGCAGCTCCCAGCATTAACATGGGGGTCCAACTGCATCAACTCACCTCAAGAGTAAGCAATCCTGTTGGACCTGGCTCGACCAGAGAGAGGAGGGGCAAAATGACTGGCCCTAGGCTCGTCCGGTGCACGGACGGGCACAGACAGGCCCTCCTTTGGCGCTCCTTCGGCGCGCAGACGGCGCGCCCGCTGCGCGCTCTATGGGGTATCATTATTTATCGCCCAAGCCCCTCCCCGAGCTGGACCGCTACCTCCCGACCAGCCGGGGACCGGGACTCACTAAAGATGTGTCTTTGAGAGTGAGAGCATGTGTGTGTAATGGACTGTGTGTGTGTATGTGTGTAAAAGTGAGAGTGAGTGAGAGTGTCAAAACAGTGAGTGTGATTGTAACTGTGAGAGTGAGCCAGTGATTAGGAATAAGAGGTGAATGTGTGCCATATAGTGGGCACCAATAGCATATATTAAAGAAAGTGGGGTCAACGCGTCAGAAGCACCAGATTCATTGTCACACCATGAAGTAATTTACTATTTATGAGTGCCATTTCTGAACTGTTACTTTTTAAAGCAACTTTATGTAAAAATGGTGCTTTAAGATGCTCAATTTAGCACTCCATTAAAAAAAAAAACCTTGGGAGGAACCTTACCATTCCCTCATACAAAAAGTAGTTCAAGCTCACTTACATTTAGGTATTCAAGTATTGTGCCTTACCACTTTCAAAGATCACCAGCCTCTACTTATAGGAATGGATCCAATAATTATTTTGCAGTCATAACCAACCGGGTGGAACAGTTTTTCTAATTCTACAAAAATAGGGTTCCATCAACTGTGTAATAAGAATCTTCCGTATTAACTCTACTCACTAAATAAAACACTTGTTCATTATCACAGGCAATTAAACAACAGCATCCACATATTCGGACTTATTGCTGGCAACATATATAATTGTCACTCTCTGGGTGATGAACCCGGCAGTCAAACCATTGTTGCAAGCTGCCTAATTGACAAGTATTAGTGTACGAGAGACAGTGCAAGAGAGAAAACGAAAGAGAGATGGAGGGAGAGAGCAAGAGAGTATGGAAGAGAAGGAGAGAGAAAGGGAGAAGAAAAAAAGAGTGAAAAGGAGAGAGAATGTGGAAGAGAGATTAAGATTTGTGTGCCTCGGTGGCACAAAAACTGAGATTCTCGTGATTGGTGTGAAAAGTAGAAAAACATCCCATTTAAATGAATACGATGAGAAAGTGGACTATTACACTTGATTCTAACCAATTTATCCCTACATAATATGAATTTTAAATCAGATATGCTGACCATCATTATCAATAACAAATTGTAAATTAAGCTCTGTAAATCAGATATGCTGACTATCATTATCAATAACAACTTTTAAATTAAGCTCTGTGTAGTGGTCACTAAGAGCCCCATACCGCCGCCTTAAGGGCGGGGGTCCCGATGTCTGCATTAGGATGCGCCCGACATAGTGGCGGGCATATCCCCCATTTTTAACATTGTGGCGGGCGGTGCTCACCGCACCACCCGCCACAATGTTAACCCCTTCGCTGCTGATGACGAGCTCGGAAAGGCATCCGATTTGGCCCATACTAATATGGCTGGAGGTGTCTATGAGACACCGCCATCATATTAATCCTTTTCCGCCCGTCTGCAAGTCGACCGGGGCGGAATAGCGGCAGACGGTCTTCCCGCCGGCCACTGCCCCCCCCCCCACCATACTAATATGGCGGGGGGCAGGGGAATCGGGAGTGGATGTCAGGTGGATTGCCACCGCCAGGTCGGTGGTGGCTACCGCCAGCCTGGTGGGGGCAATCTGCCCGACATCGTAAAGGCATGCGTTCTTCACTCTGGGGGCCCCCTGCGGTGCCTGCCGCTTTGTTTATGCAAATGCGCACATTAATTTTTAACATTGTGGCGGGCAGTGCAGTGAGCACTGCCAGCCACAATGTTAAGAATGGGGGATGCGCCCGCCACTGTGGCGGGCGCATCCTAATGCAGACATCGGGACTCACGCCCTTAAGGCGGGCGGTCCCGTTTTCCGCAAGGATGGCGGGCGGGCTAAGCCTGCCCGCCATCCCAATGGGGCCCAAAAACTCCACTCTGTGGAACTCCATAGACCTTTATTCCCTGTTCCAACTCTCAGTACAGGCCTATTACATCTAAGCAAGTCTAAAATACAGCACAAAAAACCAATACCATCTCTCAGTGTCTTTATGAATAATGGCATCAGGCAACTCTGATAGACAGAACAGAGCAAGTATCAGTACCATCCAGAGGGGTAAGGTCTTCCTGCATCACCTACGGATAGACGATTCTAGTTTGCTGTTGTGATTTCTTTCTGATTGTATCCTTACAACCACTTGTTCCTCATCACTGCAGATATATGGGCTCCTACAAAGCCTTTAATTACCCCACCCTGTGATTAATATTACGATAACAAAATATAATTTGGAAATATATAAGGTCGTCATCTAAGGGACATTTGTATTCTCGATTTTCATAGAACTGTAAGACGCACCTTTCTCTTTTTGCTAATATATGGTTATAATTATAAACAAGGACCCGTTGAGAGGATGCGGCAAGCAGTCCAGTCTGAACTATTTTGCTTGTTTGTGTAGGCCACTGCCTAAAAATGTTTACTACATGGGTCAGTAATTGAAAGGGATTTTTTGCTTTGGTGGTTATTTTACCGCTTTGCCTGTTTCATTTTATTTGATTTATATTTAGCACAACTTTATTGGAATATTATGAGGATAATATCAATTACAGGTAAATCATGTTTTGGAGTATAAAAAGCATGACTTCTAAAGTGTTTCAGACAAATATGAAAATCAAAGGGTAAGTGGAAAAGGATTACACATATTGCTAGAAAAATGGCAAACGTGCCACTCCATCATGCTTTGGATTCAAAATCAAGATTTCAGGAGGACTCCACAAAAAACCTTGAGACAAGAAGCAAGGAGAAGTGCCCTGAGGCCATCAGTGGATGGTTAGCAGTGATTCAAATGAAGTCTAAATGAAAAAAAATCATACTAAGCAATGTAAACGAGCAGATCCTGAGAAAAGCTGATGTTTAGCAGGTATTTATGCACTACCAAAAACCACAAAGCATTTTGTATACTGGCATTGATAAAGATATCCCCTTACATGTCTCATGCCGTATTTTGTCGGATCTGATTCACCAAGCACTGCTTCCTTGAGTATGTATGTTGTTAGACTGCTGGACATTCTTAAGCAAGTGACACCTACGATTTTACAGCCTGAAGTGCTTTGTGAACTGGTCCTCCAAGCTCACCAGTCATTCTATACTGGATTGCGACACAATGACTCACAGCAAAAAGCTTTGTGAATTGGGTCCTTCGAAAATAAAATGCTATTTTCGTGCACCTGAGTGCTACTTAGGAGCGCAAAGAAGTTTGTGTATCACGGGCATTATAAAATACATAGATAACTATGTAGTATACATTGCTCAACTATAACAGCCAACTGTAAAAATCATACCGGACACGAGCACTTTTCCTTTCCTATAAATACACCGACACATTTGAGTACATCGTATGTTTTGAATTGACCACTTTTGCTTACTAATTCGAAATTCTTCTGTTGCTGTAGATCTTTATTGAAATATTCAATTGATGCTCACAATTATATCAGACAAGCGTTCGTAAAGCTAATTGGTCTTGCTTTGCCAATGCTCTGCAGTGACCAATATTAACTTAGCCAATGCCGAATGCTTTTCACATGTGCTTGCATTGTGAAATCAATAGTGGTGACCTGCATCTACAGAAAAACACAAAGGGGTATATTCACAAGAACGTGTGATGACTACCGCAACAGTAGCGTAACGCAACTTTCAACATCGTAGCCTATCGCAGGAAAATAACCTTGTGTCAATGTGGAATTCACAACAAGGAGGAAGCATGCGATAGCCACCAGATAACGCAAATGTCAGCGCGAAAATCAACACCATGCCGCAAAAATGCGAAACGCAAACTCAAAAAAATATGCGAAGAGGCCAATTGCAGGACAAAAATCAGAGAAACTCAGCCAGCAGGCCTGCAAACCCCACATGTCTTGCAGGAAAATGCACTATAAAAGAAAGAAGAAAAAAACAAAAATCAATTATAACTGCCCTGCAACATGGATGCACCCGGACCAAGTGCGGAGGACAAGCCGAACTCTACAAGCCCCACGGGGGTACTGCCAGGAACCCCGTGTTCGGGAAAGGGCAAGGACAAGAGGAAGATGGGGTTCAGTTGTCAGGAAGACCGGATCATCGTCACAGAGGTGATAGAACACCATTAACAACGGTTCAGCACTTCCAATGCGGCATTGGCAACCCAAATCGAAAAATGGCAGGCCATCGTCACCAACGTCAATGCAGTCGGAGTGTCAAGGAGGTCACTGGAGGAGGTCAATAGGTGCTGGCATGAAGTGCACAGCCAAACCAAGGAGAAGCTCTCTGCCAACAGGACGGCCTCATGGGCTACTGGAGTTTGGAGTCCTGCGACACAGGAGGAGATTGAGGAGCTGGAGGAAATGGTGTCCACAGTCAGCAGTGTGGAGACAGTGTCAGGAATTGGGGGCCTGGACACAGCACGATAAGACTGGACCCAACAGCTACAGAGTGAGTAACGACCCAGGACGGGGGGACTGGGGAAGATGGACACAATGGCACACATGCACAATTATGTATAGCACACTGCACACCCACAATGATTGTGGAACATGTCACTGATAGCCTTGGCACACTGCAGCACACATAGAAATGCCAAGTATGCCCCTGTCCACAATGTGCACAACGGGGCACCCCTCCATATCACCAATATCACAACCGACTCAGACACATGTGCTGAATCCAGCAAAGCAGTTGCTCTGTGACCCACACTTACTATGCAACTAACACTGCATGCCCAATAGCATGGCAGCAGCCTCAAAACATGAGATGGCCCACGAATCAACATGGAGGTAGCCCAGTGTGGATCACATCCATAAAGGAGCAGGTTACACCGTGACATGTCCACGTGCATACCCAACCCATTCCGTATAATACACGCAGCAAACTAACAATGCCCCAGGCCACAAAATCTGTCCGCGAGCACATATGACACAAGTCAAAAACAAATCATGCCCCGGAAAGCACACAATTCAAAGGCACTCTACCTCAAAGGGAGAAAGCTACACGAAATTAGAGCTGCAGGGGCAACTCCCCCACAATGCAGCACACACACATAGCAATCACACAAAATTAGCAATGAGGTACAAAGTGCAACACCATAGACTCACAACAGGTCCTGCACGTGCGTAGTAACTGTCCATTCACATCTGGCATTGCCTGACACTGTGTGATGATAATGCAAAGCTACTCATGGGTACTACCAAACATCCGGTAGGAAACCGCTGCACTCGCTGGTCATAACTAAGTAAATAAAGTAATCGATCAGTCTTCAAAGTTTTGGGTGCTCCAGGTGTTCACCTCCTAGTCCATGAGGTGCCAAACGCTATAAGACAACAGAAAAACCTTGCACCGTGTAATCAATAATTGATATATACTTCATCAAAATGAAAGTATAGATTTCGAATCATTAGAAAGAAGATGATGATGACTTATGGAATCCTGTGACAAATAAAATTGAAAAATATCTTCCAGAATTAAACTATCTACTTTTTTCTTTCGAAAAATACTACGCGCTGTTTGCGCTCCTGGAGTGCACCAGGTCATACCTTACACGGTGTAAGGTTTTTCTGTTGTCTACTACCACACATCCGTCATGCCGTGGAAAAACACACTGACTGCCATCAAATAGCCAGCTCCACCAAAACAGTGACAATATACATTGGCATGCAGTCTGAATGGAAACATCTGCAAATCTTCAACATACATGTGTAACTCTGTTAACCTGCATCTCCCCTTTCACATTGCAGAGGATCTAACAACACCACCTGCAGGGCACACCACACTTCACATCATTGATGATGAAGAGGACAACCTGCACATATGTCAAGACACCCTCCAAATGATAATGGACAGCCTCCACACCCCATCCCCAGGAGCAGGGCAGGCCAGCCAACCTGAGGTGAGCCCACCATCTGCACAGACCACATAGCAGGAAACACACCCCATCACGGCTGTCTCTCAGCACCCCCGACCAATACATGGAGTTCAAACAACGTGTGTGGGATTGCCAGGTGGGGTTGGCTGTACAGCTGCAGGTGGGTTTCAAACTCATGGCAGACAAACTCAATGACACCATGCACCATGCTCCACTACAGACCTTGCTGGGGCCATGAATCGAATACACGAACTGTCTGGTCAGACAGGCACCAGCGATTACAGCACAGAGTTGGCACAGATGCAGAGCTCAATGGAGACCATGGAGCAGATGCAGGCTGGAAGTATGTCTGCCACGGCTGGACACCAGCGAGTAGTATCTAGGAACTTCAATGCCCTGCCGTACTTCATATTATCATTGCTGCCACTGAGCCGTTCCCAGATGATTGCAGCGGGAACATTGACACACACAGATCCGACCCCTGATGTGTCCGTGGGACAAAGTGATGCTGACCCATCACCCTTGCAGTCTGTTGTGTCAGTTGCACACAGGGATGCAGCCATCACCCCGCCACACACACCAGACACAGAACCTGTATCAGGGGAGTAAGAAGGGGATGGGTATTATTGGGTGAGGTAGGAGGCAGTAGCATCCATCACCACCATATGCCCTGTCCCTGCCTGGTTATGACCTTTGCATCATGCCTTGGGAAATACCTCCTACTGACCCCCGGAACACTCTGTGACATTCACCCAGATCCCAAAATGGACTCCCATTTCATCACTGCTGGCCAATTACACAGCAATCCTGCTGAGGACTGCACTCTCCCACTTTCTAGACACTCCAGTCAATCAATCAATCAATCAATCAAACATTTGTATAGCGCACTAATCACAGTGCAGAGGGGGAGGGGTGGTGCAGCTACTGCTCGAACAGCTAGGTCTTTAGAAGTCTCCTGAAGGTCAGCAGGTCCTGGGTCTGTCACAGCTCTGTGGGGAGGGTGTTGCATGTCTTGGCATCAAGGTAGGAGAAGGATCCGCTGCTGGCGGAGGTCCTGTGGATGCGTGGGATGGTGGCGAGGTCGAGGTTTGTGGAGTGAAGCTGGCGGTTCGGGGTGTAGAAGGTGAGATGTTTGTTGAGGTATGCTGGTCTGGCTTTGTGGAGTGCTTTGTGAGCGTGGATGAGGAGCTTGAAGGTGATCCTCTTGTTGACTAGGAGCTAGTGCAGGTCTTTCAGGTGTGCTGTGATGTGGGTGTGGCAGGGTATGTCGAGGATGAGGCATGCAGAGGCGTTCTGTATGTGCTGGAGTCTGTTCTGGAGTTTGGCTGTGGTTCCTGCGTAGAGGGCATTGCCGTAGTCCAGTCTGCTGTTGACGAGGGCCTGGGTCACTGTCCTTCTGGTTCCGGTGGGGATCAATCAGTAGATCTTGCGAAGCATGCAGAGGGTGTTGAAGCAGGTGGAGGAGACGGCGTTGACTTTCTGGGTCATTGAGATCGATGAATCCAGGATGAACCCCAAGTTGCGTGCACAGTTGGTAGGTGTGGGTGCAGCTCCCAGGGCAGTTGGCCACCAAGAGTCGTCCCAGGCGGAGGGGGTGGAGCTGAGGAAGACGACCTCTGTCTTGTCTGAATTCAGTTTCAGGCGGCTGTCCTGCATCCAGTTGGCGACGGCCTTCATTTCTTTGTGTAGGTTGGTTTTGGCTGTGGCGGTGTTCTTGGTGAGAGAGAGGATCAGCTGAGTGTCGTCGGCGTAGGAGAGGATGTTGAGGTTGTGCGAGTGGACGATGTTGGCGAGTGGTGCCATGTACACGTTAAAAAGGGTAGGGCTGAGGGATGATCCATGGGGAACGCCGCAGATTATCTTGGTGGCTTCAGAACGGAAATGGGAGAGGTGGACCCTCTGGGTTCTGTCAGTGAGGAAGGACGTGCTCCAGGCGAGGGCTTTGTCCCGTATTCTTGCGTCGTGTAGGCGTGTGCATTGGGTGTGGTGGCAGACGGTGTCGAAGGCAGCTGAGGGGTTGAGGAGGATGAGGTCAGTGGTTTTGCCATTGTCCAGTAGGGTCCTGATGTTGTCTGTGGCATTGATGAGGGCGGTTTCGGTGCTGTGATTGCTGCGGAATCTAGATTGGGATGGGTCCAGGATGTTGATGTCCTCGAGGAAGTGGGCCAGTCGCCTGTTGACGATCTTTTCGATGACTTTCACTGAAAACGGAAGCAGGGATAGGGGCCAGAAGTTCTTGAGGTCCTTTGGGTCCGCTGTGAGTATTTAGAGTAGGGCGTTGATCTCAGCGTGCTTCTTGCTTTACGGGAAGGTGGCGGTCTCGAAGGAGCTGTTGATGATCTTCCAGAGTTGGGGTGCGATGATGCGGTTTGCTTTGTTAAAGATGTGGTGAGGGCAGGGGTCGGATAGTGAGCTGGAGTGGATGGTGTTCATGGTCTTGCTGATGTTGTCGTTGTTGATGTGCGTCCAGGAGAGCAGGCGGTTGGTGAGGCTGGGGAGTGGTGAGTCTATAGTGTAGGCGGCTGTAGGGAGGGTCTGGGCGTTGAAGCTGTTGTGGATGTCTGCAATCTCAACAATGTTAAAAATGGGGGATGCGCCCGCCACTGTAGCGGGCGCATCCTAATGCAGACATTGGGACCCACGCCCTTAAGGCGGGCGGTCCCGTTTTCCGCAAGGATGGCGGGCTGGCTAAGCCTGCCCGCCATCCTAATGGGGCCCAAAGACTCCACTCTGTGGAACTCCATAGACCTTTATTCCCTGTTCCAACTCTCAGTACAGGCCTATTACATCTAAGCAAGTCTAAAATACAGCACAAAAAACCAATACCATCTTCCAGTGTCTCTATGAATAATGGCATCAGGCCACTCTGATAGACAGAACAGAGCAAGTATCAGTACCATCCAGAGGGGTAAGGTCTTCCTGCATCACCTACGGATAGACGATTCTATTTTGCTGTTGTGATTTCTTTCTGATTGTATCCTTACAACCACTTGTTCCTCATCACTGCAGATATATGGGCTCCTACAAAGCCTTTAATTACCCCACCCTGTGATTAATATTACGATAAAAAATATAATTTGGAAATATATAAGGTCGTCATCTAAGGGACATTTGTATTCTCGATTTTCATAGAACTGTAAGACGCACCTTTCTCTTTTTGCTAATATATGGTTATAATTATAAACAAGGACCCGTTGAGAGGATGCGGCAAGCAGTCCAGTCTGAACCATTTTGCTTGTTGATGTAGGCCACTGCCTAAAAATGTTTACATGGGTCAGTAATTGAAAGGGATTTTTTGCTTTGGTGGTTATTTTACCGCTGTGCCTGTTTCATTTTATTTGATTTATATTTAGCACAACTTTATTGGAATATTATGAGGATAATATCAATTACAGGTAAATCATGTTTTGGAGCACAAAAAGCATGACTTCTAAAGTGTGTCAGACAAATATGAAAATCAAAGGGTAAGTGGAAAAAAATTACACATATTGCTAGAAAATTGGCAAACGTGCCACTCCATCATGCTTTGGATTCAAAATCAAGATTTCAGGAGGACGCCACAAAAAAACCATGAGACAAGAAGCAAGAAGAAACGCCCTGAGGTCATCTGTGGGTGGTTAGCAGTGATTCAAATGAAGTCTAAATAAAAAAAAATCATACTAAGCAATGTAAACGAGCAGATCCTGAGAAAAGCTGATGTTTAGCAGGTATTTATGCACTACCAAAAACCACAAAGCATTTTGTATACTGGCATTGCTAAAGATATCCCCTTACATGTCTCATGCCGTATTTTGTCGGATCTGATTCACCAAGCACTGCTTCCTTGAGTATGTATGTTGTTAGACTGCTGGACATTCTTAAGCAAGTGACACCTACGATTTTACAGCCTGAAGTGCTTTGTGAACTGGTCCTCCAAGCTCACCAGTCATTCTTTACTGGATTGCGACACAATGACTCATAGCAAAAAGCTTTGTGAATTGGGTCCTTCGAAAATAAAATGCTATTTTCGTGCACCTGAGTGCTACTTAGGAGCGCAAAGAAGTTTGTGTATCACGGGCATTATAAAATACATAGATAACTATGTAGTATACATTACTCAACTATAACAGCCAACTGTAAAAATCATACCGGACACGAGCACTTTTCATTTCCTATAAATACACCGACACATTTGAGTACATCGTATGTTTTGGTTTGACCACTTTTGCTTACTAATTCGAAATTCTTCTGTCGCTGTAGATCTTTATTTAAATATTCAATTGATGCTCACAATTATATCAGACAAGCGTTCGTAAAGCTAATTGGTCTTGCTTTGCCAATGCTCTGCAGTGACCAATATTAACTTAGCCAATGCCGAATGCTTTTCAAATGTGCCTGCATTGTGAAACCAATAGTGGTGACCTGCATCTACAGAAAAACACAAAGGGGTATATTCACAAGAACGTGTGATAACCACCGCAACAGTAGCGCAACACAACTTTCAACATCGCAGCCTATCGCAGGAAAATAACCTTGTGTCAATGTGGAATTCACAACAATGAGGAAGCATGCGATAGCCACCAGATAACGCAAATATCAGCGTGAAAATCAACACCATGCCGCAAAAATGCAAAATGGGAACTCAAAAAAACATGCGAAGAGGCCAATTACAGGACAAAAATCAGAGAAAACCAGCCAGCATGCCTGTCTTGCAGGAAAATGCACTGTAAAAGAAAGAAGAAAAAAACAAAAAACAATTAAAACTGCCCAGCAACACGGGGGTACTGCCAGGAACCCCGTGTTCGGAAAAGGGCAAGGACAAGAGGAAGATGGGGTTCAGTCCGCAGGAAGACCGGATAATCGTCACAGAGGTGATAGAACACCATTAATAACTGTTCGGCACCTCCAATGCAGCATTGGCAACCCAAATGGAAAAATGGCAGGCCATCGTCACCAATGTAAATGCAGTCGGAGTGTCAAGGAGGTCACTGGAGAAGGTCAATAGGTGCTGGCATGAAGTGCACAGCCAAACCAAGGAGAAGCTCTCTGCCAACAGGATGGCAGCATGGGCTACTGTAGTTGGGAGTCCTGCTACACAGGATGAGATTGATGAGCTGGAGGAAATGGTGTCCACAGTCAGCAGTGTGGAGACGGTGTCAGGAATTGGGGGCCTGGACACAGCATGATACGACCGGACCCAACAGCAACAGAGTGAGTAACGACCCAGGACAGGGGGACTGGGGAAGAAGGGCACAATGGCACACATGCACAATTATGTATAGCAAACTGCACACCCACAATGATTGCGGAACATGTCACTGATAGCCTTTGGCACACTGCAGCACACATAGAAATGCCAAGTATGCCCCCGTCCACAATGTGCACAACGGGGCACCCCTCCATATCACCAATATAACAACCGACTCAGGCACATGTGCTGAATCCAGCAAAGCAATGGCTCTGTGACCCACACTGACTATGCAACTAGCACTGCATGCCTAATAGCATGGCAGCAGCCTAAAAACATGAGATGGCCCACGAATCAACATGGAGGTTGCCCAGTGTGGATCACATCCGTAAAGGAGCAGGTTACACCGTGACATGTCCACGTGCATACACAACCCATTCCGTATAATACACGCAGCAAACTAACAATGCCCCAGGCCACAAAATCTGTCCGCGAGCACATATGACACAAGTCAAAAACAAATCATGCCCCGGAAAGCACACAATTCAAAGGCACTCTACCTAAAAGGGAGAAAGCTACACGAAATCAGAGCTGCCGGGGCAACTCCCCCACAATGCAGCACACACACATAGCAATCACAGAACATCAGCAATGTGGTACTAAGTGCAACACTAACACCAGAGACTCATAACAGGTCCTGCACGTGTGTAGTAACTGTTCATTCACATCTGGCATTGCCTGACACTGTGTAATGATAATGCAGGGCTACTCATGGGTACTACCACACATCCGGTAGGAAACCGCTGCACTCGCTGGTCGTAACTAAGTAAATAAAGCAATCGATCAGTCTTCAAAGTTTTGGGTGCTCCAGGTGGTCACCTCCTATTCCATGAGGTGCCAAACACTATAAGACAGTCTTGACATATGTGCAGATTGTCCTCTTCATCATCAATGATGTGAAGTGTGGTGTGCCCCGGAGGTGGTGTTGTTTGATCCTCTGCAATGTGAAAGGGGAGATGCAGGTTAACAGAGTTACACGTGTATGTTGATGATTTGCAGATGTTTCCATTCAGACTACATGCCAATGTATATTGTCACCGTTTTGGTGGAGCTGGCTATTTGATGGCAGTCAGTGTGTTTTTCCACTACATGACGGATGTGTGGTAGTAGACAACAGAAACACCCTACACCGTGTAAGGTATAACCTGGTGCACTCCAGGAGCGCAAACAGCACGTAGTATTTTCGAAAGAAAAAAGTAGATAGTTTATTTCTGGAAGATATTCTTCAATTTTATTTGTCACAGGATTCCATAAGTCATCATCATCTTCTTTCTAATGATTCAAAATCCATACTTTCATTTTGATGAAGTGTATATCAATTATTCATAATTCAGCAGATGTGACGTAATTTTAAAGTAGGCAACATCCCCTATGGATATCGTGCATAGCACTTCATCAGGGGGAATCTGTAGACAAAAGTAAGTGTAAAAACATGTGGTCGCTGATCAAGAGGCCAGTTAGTAGTGGTGATGGTGAATTGATGACTAACATCTCTTAATATGCAGAATAATAATAAAGGTGCTGTTAGGATAGGCACGGGGTCAACAAGTGTATATCGTGGTTCCAGCTCTTGTGCAAACTGATAGCACTAGTCATATGGGTTAGTGTGAAGGTTATAAAGATTTAGTGCGACGTTCTGTAAAGTGGCCGGTGTGCCCGTGCACTATTTAATCCTAAAGAAAATTTCAGCAGTTCGAAATATATAACACGCTGTATCGAGGTGCTCAATGGGTTCTGCGACAAGCCGTGAGTATCTGGTAATAAGAAGTATTAAAAAGGAGTGATGTAACCTTCACCAAGAAAAACATGAATTACAAAAAGGGTGCATAAAGGAATTCAAATACATGAGAAGCGTGTTGGTAACGCAACCCGCTTACCGGCACTAGAACTAGTTCAGCAGGAATGTTAGACACGAGATCCCAGTGGTGTCTATCGTGTATCAGGAAGACGCCGCTGTAATCGGAGCTGCGGCATATATAGAAATAGCAATAGGACTACTAAGGAAAGTGCCGGTGAGTAAGTAAGCAAAATAGTGTGCTAATAAAAATGGCGGAGTTCGAAGTGTGAGCTAATGAAATGTAGTGTTGTGTTCAGTATTCAATGGCCCTAAATAGTCAAGAAACTAACTGTAGGACAAAATAAATACATCGCGCAATGCGATAAGGTGTTTTCCTAAAAGTGTGAAGGTAATGTATCAATCTGAAAAAACGGTAGTAGTTAGTTTGCTTTGTAATACCCCGTTGCTCTGTCCTACTGTTGTCCAAAATCATAGTTCCTTAGTGCAATTTCCAAGTATCACTGAGCCTGTCTTTTTGGACATACTCTCTAAAGTTAAGACAGGCTCTCCCACTGACTGCTGCCCTCCCAGCATTTTGAGAGAAATCGTCCCTATCCTTCCCAGTCCTGCACTCCACCTTCTGAATCAATCACTCTCTCAGGGTACTGTCCCCGCTACCTTCAAGGAGGCTATTGTTACCCCCCTCTTAAAGAAATCTGGGGCAGACCCCCAATTGTTAACAAATTATCGCCCTATCTCCTTTCTGCCCTACCTTGCCAAGGTTCTGGAAACTTATGTCACTAGATGCCTTACTGAGTTTCTAGAAGATTCTGAATTCCTTGATTCCAGCCAAGCGGGGTTTCGTCCGGCTCACTCTACCGAGGCGGTGATTCTCACAGTCTTAAATTCTCTTTGTGAGAAGGTCGACTCTGGTTCCCCGCAGACCCTTGTCTTGCTCGACCTCTCCGCGGCCTTTGACACGGTCGACCACACTTTCTTGGTCGATCGTGTCAGAGACACGGGAATCATGGGACCTGCCCTTGGCTGGATTACGTCTTTTCTGGAGAATCGATCTCAGGCAGTCAGCAGAGCATAATTTACTGCTCCCAGAGTGAGTGTCTCCTGCGGAGTTCCTCAGGGTTCCTCGCTCTCTCCCCTGCTGTTTAATTTGTACCTTCTCCCCCTCATCTGAGCTTTGAAAGAATGTAATGTCTGCACTTTCAACTATGCAGGTGACTTTCAACTCATCTTTCCCATTAGTAACTCTCCGGAATCTGCCTTCACTTTTCAGTCTACCATACTGTTCATCAGTCAATGGATGAACAGTAATCATCTTAAGCTCAATCTGGATAATACAGAGCTAGTTCTCACTGGAGGGATCATCAAGAACCCTTGGGGCCAGCATTTCTGGCCCAGGGAACTTGGCCAAGCTCCCTCTCCATCATCCACGGCCAAGAACTTGGCAGTCATCATTAGCCAGGACCTTACGATGAAGGCTCAGATTGGTTCAGTGATCTCGACCTGCTTTTTCCAACTTAGGAAAATAAAAAAGATATGCAGGTTTCTCACCTGTGAAGATAGAATCTAGGTTATTCTTGCTATGGTTTTGTCCCCGGTTGACTATGCCAACTCTCTTTACTATGGTATTCCCCTCTATCTCTCCAAACGTTTACAGTTGGTCCAGAACCAGGCGGCTCGTTTGATCACTTATCAACCCAGACATTTCCATATCACCCCCCTTGAAACAACTTCATTGGTTACCTGTAATCCAGCGTTGTGCCTTTAAGGTCGGGTGCCTCATCTACAAGACCCTTGATGGGAAAAGTCCTAGATTTGTGAATGATTTGATCCACAGGCAAGCTCCCTCCCGCAACCTACGCTCAACCCATAAGCTACTGCTGTCTCCACCCTCTTATAGACTAAAGCGCACAGGTTTGCTGTACTTGAACTTTATCCCTTCCGACATACAATTCTGCCACACTCTTCTTAAATTCAGAAGCTGTCTTAAAACTTGGCTTTTTTTGCCAGACTTTCTAATTATGCATTTGAACTCGGGCTCTGAAGACATTGTAGTGCCAAGAAACCTCCTCGTATATGTGCGCTTAATAAATTTTACTTAACATAACATCTGCCAAGGCATCTCTCTCAGGGTGTTCCAGGCATGTTCTGGACCAAGGTCAGTGGTGCAGGTGTCCTCCCTCTTTCTGCATTGGAACAATGGAGTTTTCATCTCTGTTGTTTGTCTGACTACTACTTGCGTTTTTGGAATGTGATGCGGCTTTGGCACTGAGATTGAAACACAGCCTTGGGATCATGGGGTACGGGTGGCGATACACACACACATGTTGCCATGTGGAGCCAAGTGCCCTGCAAGGCCTTGCGCTGCCTATGCAATCTCACTCTGTCTCTCTCCCTCGCTCTCTCCCTCTCTTTCCTTTGTTGGGCGCATGGCACACCTTCTTCTCTTGGATTTAGTCTTCCAGGCTGTGTCCTACGGATTGTCCAGTGAGGAGCCGCTAGGACTCATCCGATTGGTTGTTTTGGCTTTTGTTTGTATGGTGTTTTGTGTTGGTGATTGCATTGCTGTATAACTGATTCTCCTTTTTCTGGCCACGCATGTATATTGTTTTTTCTGCTTGTGCGATATCAGGCAAAATATTTGTTTGGGAATTTGTGGTGTTGGTGTGCAGTTTTTTGGTCCGGGATTGGGGGTGGGCTAGATGGGGGGTGTTGAGGGCCTGGAGTTGGTGTCGGTGGGTGTTGTGGCGCTCTTGGGTGTCCGTGCTGCATGTTCAGTTGCTCTGGGGCATCTGTTGTTCTTCAAGTGTGGCTCTGGGATGTGCTCCCTTTTGTGGTGCAGACTGTGGTCTGACTTTACATCAGGTCAGAGCAGGTGTTAATTTCCTACTGCTAACGTGCCTTATTGCATGTTTTGTGTTCTTGTCGCAGTTCTGTCTGGTCGTTGTGAATGTTGTGGTGTGGTGTTATTGCGGCTTTTGGCATGGGAACGCCTACTCTGCATCTCATTAGCGATAGTTGTGGGAGTCCTCTGTGGCGATGTTTTTTGCTGCTGCTATCGCGGGAAAACTGGTGTTGTGGCCTGTTAGCACCAGCTTGTGAATGGGGGGTAAGTTTATCACTACTTTGGCTTCGATAAAGTGTTGTTAATTCTGCGATAGCTCATTGTGAATATGCCCCATAGCTTTCATACTTTCTGGTTGGCTGACTTATTGCATAAAGTCTAGTGGTTCCTAGTGGTGATGCAACACAGTGGCCATCTTGAAAGTTTTCAGGAAAAAAGAATGAAAGAGGCATGGGACAGTGCTGCACAAAAACATCTAGGGCATCAGCAAGCCACATTCTGGCACCTGGCCTGCAGCGGAGGAGTAAAGGTTATCTCTGGTCAGTATTTAATGGTGAGAGCTATGCAGGCCTACCAGGTATCATGATTCAGGCATGACTCTAATGCATTTCAGTGTGGTGATCCGCATCACCGCACTGAAATGCATTGTAACACATTTTAATGCCGGCCCGTTGCTCTGCTGTACCAGCGCTGAAGTATGTATTGGCCATGCCAGGCTGCTAGCGCACATGCCTGTGAATTTTGACAGCTCTACCAGCACAGGCTCAGTCTAATAGCTGGCTTCTGCATTGAAATTCCCGCACGCCGGCACGGCTGAGTCACTCTGACTACAGCCCAGGCCTGAGGTCACTGAGGTAGTACTCGCTGTGCCAACACCAAGATAGTGACACCCGCCGGGATGGGTCTGCCTGTGGTTGCATGATGATTAAGGGGGATGTGACCTCGCGTTGTGGTCTATAAAGCACCACAAATGAGAGCTGCAGTATCAGCGTGCAACAACGACGTGCGCAGCTTCTAGCAGGCTTGAGTGTATGTGGTGCACCCGAAACAGCAGCCGGCATGTGACGTCACTTTCAGTGCCCAATGGCTATTGGGATACTTATTAGGGCGGTGCCACAAAAAGGCCGGCATTTCAAGATTAGCTGCACTTGCAGTGTGCATGCAGCGCTGCTTGTAATACTGCGGGGCAGTTCATATCGCAGGCGAGCCTGGCCCTCTCAGGCTCACCCGACTCTCATCAGCACTGTGACATGTTAACTTAGACTCACTCGCCATGGAGAGCCTGCTGCCTGTGTCAGAGGGAGTTGCTCAATGCTTGTTTTCGGCTGGGGCTAACTTAATCCGCCCAAGGCACGGATCAACAGTGAGTGAATAAATGGTGTCATGTGCCACATAGATTTGAGCGTAGCCCGGATCGGAGAGGTAAGCACTGGCATGTTTTTCACTTTATTGTTTCTCACAATAAGCGCAGATCAAAACTTGTTGTGATTAATCACACCCACTGTCGGGCCTTCCCACAAGCTTTCCTTGTGTGTTCTGCAAATGTGAAAGAGAACAACGTGATCTGGATCATTATTCGAACGGCAGCCCCCACACACAGAACGGGTGGTACCTCGCCTTCATTTTTTTAAAAATGCTGGCAAGGCACCACAGACAGCAATTCCTATGCACTACTGATGACTAGTAGAGCAAAAAATTCCAGGCGGAAAGTGAACGGCCAGTTTGGTTCTTTTTACCGAGCTGCCCTAGGCTGTCCCTGCCTCTAAACGTACGTGGTGTTTGTAATGATGTTGATGCAAAGTGCCCAGTGACCCAACTGGTCAGGCACTAGGACCGGCCCGAGTGAGGGACGAGGGCGGGCGGAAAGGGAGGAGCTGGGGACCAAGTGGGCAGGAAAGGGCAGTGAGCTGTTGGGATTTGAAGAAGGAGGACGAATAATAAAGAAGGTCCCTGACCCTACCCCACTGTGTCCGCCTGAGTTATTGGGGCTGGACACTACAACTGGCGACGAAGGCAAAAGAAACCCTAAGTGTATGGACAGCCACAGCAGCAACCGGCGACCGACTGGCCCGGAGCTCGCCCCACGTCTGGAGGCTCGAGCGCGCTGCGAAAAACGCCCACCGAGTGCCCACCTCGGCGGCGGACGAGCGATAATAAAAGCGCCTACCGAGTGCCCACCTCGGCGGCGGAGTAGTGTTAATTAAAGCGCCTACCGAGTGCCCACCTCGGCGGCGGAAGCGTGTGGCCAAGGAGAACGCCCACCGAGTGCCCACCTCGGCGGCGGAAGAGCGCCAACTAAAGCGCCTACCGAGTGCCCACCTCGGCGGCAGAAGCGCGCTATCGAGAGCGCCCAACGAGTGCCCACCTCGGCGGCGGTAGCGTGCAGCTGAAGGAAAACGCCCACCGAGTGCCCACCTCGGTGGCGATATCATACAGACAAAGAAAACGCCTACCGAGTTCCCACCTCGGCGGCAAAAGTGAAAGAAATTGCCCTACCTTGATTCGTGACTCAAGCGGTGGACCACGGCTCCGGTGAGTGAAATCACCGCCTAACTAGCCCCCCCTGCCGAAGAAACGAGCAGAAACGACCGAAATCTCGCTAAAAACGAGATTCCCGGCGGCCATTTTGAAGTCAGGCAATATTGACCAATCCCCTGCGAGGGATCATCGGCGGCCATTTTGAAGTCAGGCAAAAAGCCTGAAACAGCTAACAAGCACTGACAAGCAACAAACAAGCATTGGCAAGTAACAAAAAAGCACTGGCGAGTGCAACAAAATAACAAACAAGCACTGGCGAGTGCAATAGAAGCAATAATAAGGCACTGGCAAGTGCAAGCCTTAAACAGCAAACAAGCACTGACAAGCAACAAACAAGCATTGGCAAGTAACAAACAAGCACTGGCGAGTGCAACAACATAACAAGCAAGCACTGGTGAGTTCAATAGAAGCAATAATAAAGCACTGGCAAGTGCAACAAATGAACAAACAAGCACTGCGAGGTGCAATAAGGACAATAAACAAACACTAGCAAGTACAATGAAAACAACAAACAAGCACAAGCAAATTCAAGACATAAATGAAGATAACGGTAAATAACGATGAGCAAGCGATAAGGAAACATAACAAGCACCAGACAGTGCAAATCTCGAATGCGACAAACACAAGCAAATGCAGGTCTGAAACACAACAAGCACGAGCAAAGGCAAGTACCAAAGTAAACCTCTAACGCTATGCAAAGAGAAGAATTTAAATAAAGAAGGTGAGAAGATAAATGGTCCAGAATCATACCGAGATAGCTGCGGATCTTACCAACCTAAAAGGGAAACAGTCCTGTGATCGTAGCACATCAAAATCTTCCTCCCTCATGGCGGTGGGAAAAGCAACACAACGATCCAATCCCTACATTGAAGTGCCTCCCCCAGTGACACAGACTGACATTCAGAGTTTGGGTCCCAAATGGAACCGGTGGCTGGAATCACTGGACGACTTTCTTGACACCACCAGTGAGCGAAGAGATGGAAAATGTCTGACATTACTGCTCCAGTTGATGGGCCATGAGGGCCGAAGTTTAATTAGAACATTTTCTGAAAAGGACACAGAGACTTATGAAAGACTACAAGAGACGCTACGCGCCCATTTCAACGCAAAGGATGATGTGGATCATGAACGCATCGTTTTCAACACAGCACGGCAGGAACCAGGAGAATCATTGCCAAACTTCATCACCCGTTTGCAGAGTCTGGTACAACGCTACCACTTCAACATATTTACAAATGAGGACGCAGTTCGACTTCAGGTAATCGAAGGCTGTTCAAGGTCTAGTACAAAGCACAAGATTCTTCGAGGGCATTGGCCACTAAAGGAAATAATCAAGAAGGCCGAAGCTGGAGAGCGGGTCAAAGCAAGAGAACTATCAAAAGATCCGCACCTATGTGCAAGACACCAAGATACCAGGAAAGAGACATCTCTAAGGTCGGTGAATAAAGCACAAGAAATAAACAAAACCAGAAACGGGGAGTGTGAAGACAGATCAGAGATAAGACAATGGGAGAAACAAAGTAACATGAAGTACTCTGAGTCAACAACACGAAAGACCGGGATGATCCAGGAGTACGACAGCGTCACTAATGCAACCTCAAATTCAACGTGTAGTGCAAGTGATTATGAAGCAGATGAAGCATCAAGTGAGACAGATTGCACCAATGGACCGGATGACAGCCTACCCAACAAATGTGCAAGAAAAGTATAGAAGACTGGACCAGTTATGGCAGCACTGGAATTCGGTACATGATCACACCCGTAACACAGATGTCAGTGCACAAAACAAGCAGGAAGGAGAAGGACACCGGATAAGACAGACTGACTCACTCGGACACCGGGAAGAGGAAGACAAACACATCCACGATATCCGAGACAATGAAGAAACTGAGAGGAGGCCATTATCAAACAACCTCTCCAGTAATCAAACAACCTCTCCAGTAAGACGACACCGAAGTCATTTCGAGAAAGGTACCAGGAGAAATATGCCAAAGAGAACTCCGACTCTAGGAGCAGCTCGTCACGGCCTATCTATTTCAAAAATCATCTATTCAAGACACACTCAAGAGAACGGTATCAAAGGACATCGACAGAAGACTCCTCTGATTCAGAAAGCACGTCTGTTCGATCCCTCGAGTCGACCGAGTCATGGTCCCGACGACGGCCATGGCATCAACCACCTGAACATACCTCAGAACCAAAGGACATCAGTCACGTCAAGAGTAACGTATCTCACATCAATGTCCCTGAGTACTCAGTCACTCCACAAGACAACCTGTCATGTCAATCGCAGATACATCAAGATATAAACAATATACCTTCAACACTGATAGGGTCAGCGAGGCTGACCCACAGGGCCTATGGAAAGAAAATAAGGATAGTGGACACCACCAACCGGATGGGAAATGAATATCCAGTCACCCAGCAAGGAAAACAAGACGTGTTAACAGAGACAGATCATCATCAGATGAGAGAGAAACATGCACAGGCCCAGACAGTCAAAGAGCTCACCAGTCCCAAACATGAGTGGGTGAGGCAAACAGAGGCAGCGAATGAGTCCCCGAACCAAACCAAGATGGTCTTTTCAGATAGCGCCTCACTGTCTGGTATACATGACTTTGAACAGGAAGGCAGTGTTGCCCTCGACCGGACAAGACAAAAGGAAGTAAAGTCACATGCGGGTGCTCGGAAAAGAACCCGAACAACATCCCCTCATGAAGGAAATCGAGCGTCAATCAAACAAGAACCCCATATGAAGACTGACTGCCGCCATCAAGTTGAGCTTTTCACAGTCACCTCAGAAACTGAAAATGAGTGGATCAGCCAGAAGCTGATTGGAAACCACCACGAACCTGAGCACAAGAAGACCACGCGAGATGTCTCGCAATTATAAAGATACACTACTGTAACAAAAGATGTTCTAGTCAAAGCAACAGAAAGCCATACAAAAGAAATGGAGATGCATCTTCGTAGCCTAAATAGGCGGCCTGCCGACCCGTGTGGCTGACTGAGGAACTATTAAACATGTCAGACGCTAAGTTTATTTTGTCAACAAGGGGGAGATATAATAGTGTGATGCAGTCTAGCGTTTCAACAAAACGGAACTATAAGAACTGCAGAGGCTGACGGAAGACGACTCACCCACAATGTGAAACCGAAACGAAACTGGAACAGAGAGATCCTGAGACACTGCCAACTGACAGTCAGGCATTGATGGAGACTGCCGCTGAGAATGAGCCCGACAGGCCCTACCGTATCGCTTCATCAAAGAATTCTAAAGAAAGACAATTTCTTGTTTTGCCGTGGTGTATATTATTTTGTTTTCTTTTATTCACAGAGGGGGGAGATGTAATGATGTTGATGCAAAGTGCCCAGTGACCCAACTGGTCAGGCACTAGGACCGGCCCGAGTGAGGGACGAGGGTGGGCGGAAAGGGAGAAGCTGGGGACCAAGTGGGCAGAAAAGGGCAGTGAGCTGTTGGGATTTGAAGAAGGAGGACGAATAATAAAGAAGGTCCCTGACCCTACCCCACTGTGTCCGCCTGAGTTCTTGGGGCTGGACACTACAGTGTTGGCAGGATGTTTTTCCCACTGCATCTCAATTACCGAAGGGCCTCCTGGCAGTCAGTAGAGCCCCACCTCCAAACATAATTTTGGTCCCAGCAGCTGTGTGACTCCGAGAGCAGATCGTTCTCCTCTAAGGTCAGTCTCCTCTGCAGCAAAACCAGCAGAGAATTTTGGGCAACTGGCAAGACATTGAAGTTCTCAATGAGAACTTGCTAAAGAACAACTAACACTGTAAAGGCAATCTATGACACCAACGCAGCACCTAGTTGCATTTTACTCTCTATTGCATTCCCGAAGACTATTTCCTTTTAATAACTATTATGTTTCTGTAGATTTTAAAACACTCAGGCATTACGTGCTTATTGACAATTTCCTAGAGATGTTGGAAGAGAAAAGAGAAAGAATTAAGGTGTATAAAGAGTGAGAACCTGCAGAGACAGTATAAATGGAAAAACGTCACATTCGGTAGTAAAATGCCACTCATTCACACAATGAAAACATATAAATATCACACATAAGCGATTATCAAAATTGGTAGCTATGTAAAGCTGTATTTAAGAATCGTGTCTGGCCCTATGCAAAATGTTAGAATGAGAACAGAAAGCTAGTATTTTTCTTGTGGGTGGGAGAGATGCAGAAAGGTTAGGGTTGTGAGGGTAGTTTCAATAACAAGCTGGCCATGCTATAAAATGTGCTTTTTAGGCTAGCATGCGGTCATGAACAGATCATCTTCTGAGCAGCAGCAGTGCCTGCCAGCCTGCAGTCACACAGTGTGCCCTTCCATTTCTGGTGTCGTGCAGCAGATCTAAGATCTTGTTAGAGTTTCTCATTGCTCAAATGGGTAGAATCTCTGATATTTATATGTGCCTCTCATCTTTATTGCTTGATTTTTGCCTGCGACATAGTATCACTCATAGGCGTTGAAATGTCACTCATAATTACACTGGAATTATGACAATGTCACACCTAGCAATCTGAAACCTTGGCACCTATGGCTATGGTAAGGAAATTTTGGGCAACAAGGGAAATAGCACAAGATCGATCTAAGTGCATACAAAGAAGAGAAAGTAGCAGGACATGCACTTCCATGGGGAGCTTAATAATACATGTAACATAAAACAAAAAACTAATTTCATGATCTCAGCAGTGGAAGGATACAGCCCTTCCAATGAAAAGAGAGAGTAAAGAAGAAAGGCTTCACTCTGGGACAAACACAAGAATAGGAAGAAAACCATTGCAATAAAGAGCTGATATAGACAACACAGTGATCCACTCATGAGCGAAGGGCTGACAGAAAAACCCACTCTGTCTAGTATTGAAAAAGATGCTGTCTGTGACAGATTTCTGAAGCTGTTAGTAGCAAACCCACAACATCTACCCCTAAGAGACTGCTGCAAATGGTGCTCTGAAAGGCACGTCATTATTTTCTAGGCTATATCAAACTCTAACTGAAATATACATACAATTACACTTTCACAAGCTGCTCCAATTTGGGAAGATGGATGGTGTTTATAATTTAATATACGTCTCATGGTTTGATTAATGCTTCTCATAAATATGATTTAAGAATTGAAAATACCCACCCACCTTCAATTACAGAGCAATGCCGGTGGAATATTATATATGTATGTTTTAAAATCTAGATTTATGAATATAAAGAGATGTAAAAAAAATGCAACCTCATTTAAATTTGACATTTTTCGAAGGCAAACATAAAACTTTATTGGGCTTTTGCTGCAGCATTCAGGAGTAGTCCTGATTTATACAACGAAAGATGAATGCATAGTTTACAGTCACTGTGGTGGCAGCACATCTTTTAACGTTATAAACTATTTATTTTTCATCCTGCCGCTTTACCGAAATAATTACTAATTATAAACAAAATGCTGGAAATAATTGTTGCAGTGTGATACATATGCACAACATTGTAGGTAAAGCCTGCTATCTAAGATGTCTGTGTAAGAAAATACCTCTTATGGCTAATCACTATAATTATTGGAATAATGCTGCTGTGTTTTTGACTCTTTGCATGGGTGCTCTGCTAACCAGCCCCCAGTGCATATGCTCTGACCCCTAAAACATGTCAAATTTGGCTACACTCCTAATTGGTCTATTTACCTTACCTTTAAGACCCTAGTATATGGGATGAAGTGAATCACAGGCCTGTAAGTTAAATGTCACTAGTGGATTGCAGCACATATTGTGCCACCACCAAAGCGACATGACTGCAGGCCTGCACCAGTAGCCTGGGTGTGCATGGTAAACTGCAAGTTCGACTTGCAAAAATACTCCCTTTTACAAACTTAAGTCCTCCTTTTAAATATCAATAAGTCATCCCTAAGTTAGCCTTAAGTGCCCACAAGGGGCAGGGTGCCTGATATTTAAGAGTATGGCATGTAACAGTTTAAAGTAAGACATATCCTTCCAGGGAAAAGGCCTAAAAAGCTATTTTCAATGTAGCAGCATTAATTGTTCAATAGGAAAGCATTGGCAGTTAATGTTAACTTTAAATAATGTTATCTCCACCTAGGAACCAGATAAAAAGTTACATCTTGGACTTTTTAAATATTTAACACTAATTCAATTCTGCTCTGTGCCATAGGTACCAGAAGTTGAGCTCAGGTTTAAAATGCAGAAACCTTTACTGGGCCTAACATGCATAGTGCCATTATTACTTGTGGTGAACTACCATCTACCCCAACTAATAATCCACTTTCTGACTGTCTCCATAAATGGACCCCATACTGGAATATTATGTATTTGTTTAACAAATTGATTGTGAGGGTGACAGGTAAGAGGCTCTGTGGTTTATGTATATTTACACTCTATGCCTCTATGTGAACTCCAATGTGAGCAACTTAGAAGAGAGCCTTGGTCATATTGTGTCAGTCTCTAAGTGATCCCACAAGTGGGCTGTCCCTCTGTCTAGTGCAGCACCTGATATATGTTTGCAGGTGAATTCGACTAACGCTGATACAGATACCTATACCATCCAAGGTGAGCAGTCAAAATATCAAATTTTTAATATCGACCTACAGTAATATTGAGTTTTTAATATCGTAGGGACAGAATATTGAAGTCAATAATATCGTTTACTAGAATATCGACTGCAAGGTAAGTAATATCGATTTTTTAAATATCGAAATAAGTAATATTGAAGTAAATAATATTGTTAGCAAAAATATTGTTGTAAATATTATCGCAATGCTGTTCTCCCACGGCGCAGAGAGAGACGAATGGAGAGGACGCAGCTCAACTTGATGAAAGTGTGACTATAGGGAGCTGCCCTCGCTCCCCTGCCAGTTCAAGTTTAGATTTCATATGAACTCAGTTCCACTTTGGGGAGCTAGGCGCTCTACCTTAAAGTGCTCAGAGTAAGTTACTCAACAAGGTTGTTTTCCCTCCATCCCTGGATATAAGGCGGTAGGGTTAGTACCTTTTGGGGTCATTCACTAGTGAAGTCCTGATGAAACCCTGGTGATTAGATTTTGACAGCTGAAACATGTCGACATTTTTTGCGGAGAGCAGCGGTTGGTAACTCATTTCAGGTTTTCCAAACCACCATCCACAGGTCCAGGTGTGACCACTTTGTATTCTGGACAGGGTACCCAATAATATAACTATTAGAGAGACTCCTTGGAGACAGTTTTAAATCACCATTTCCACACTTATTTTCACTTGTGATGCCCACATTACTTGCCACTTTTGTGTTGTATAGTCCTCCCCCTCCTTATTGCGCCACCTCCAGCGTTGGTCTGCGTGGAGGTGTGTTAGTAGCCCATATGATGAAGCAGGACACAGATCTCTGTATGTGAGGGCAGTTTTAACACCCTCTCCACAGCAAATAAGGTATTTGCCTTTTTGTGACTGCCCCACAGCTGGGAATAATGAACGTTGTCTTCAGGGAGGACACCCACAACAAGAGAAGAGAGGGATGAAGTCTACGCATCTAGTACCTATCATCTTTTTGCCACATTTTTATGATAAGCCCTGTCTCCAGCCTCCCAGAGCTTAAGGTCTGGTGCAGCACAAAAGCTTCAGTAATGCCAGCAACACCTTTTGATCATCTGGGGGACATTCATACAGCCTCGACCTTGTGCCATGCTTTGATAGAGAAAATCCAAAATTGAGCCCACTGATCTCATAAGCACATGCTCGTATGCTATGTTCTTAATATCAGTCGCCAGTATTCCATGTACTCATACTATACACTCAATATGTCAGCAAAGATTGCAGTCATGATAGTTTAGCGAAAATGTTGAAGTGCAATATGCTTTTCTCTTGCAACCAGCGAAAGGATAAAAAGGCCTATCTAGTACTGAAGAGTCAAAAACAGCATGTTTGCTCCACTGCTAAGCACCTATAATGCTCCTGTGAACTCGTAGATAGACGAGAGTCTCAGGTAAAAAGGAAGGCATTCTTGGAGCACCATTCCATGCCACAGATCCCCAATATGGACCTTCAGTACCTTTTCACATAAAATGCCTCCACACTTATGCGCGATTGTCGCAAACAACATCTAAAATTAACAGAAGTAGGATCTGCTTATTGGGTGCCAAACCACTTGATCTTGGAGCATCTCATATTACACGGAATTTTGAAGAGATGTGAATGAAGTTTAGGTAAAAACAATTACAATTAATAAAGATTGAGGTTTATTTGAAAAATATGTCATCAATAGGCATATTTTATGACAAGTGCTTGTGAAAGGGTTAGAGACACGCAGGAGGTAAATAGTGGAAATTTTCGCGTGAAAATACGAATCCCCGAATAGTTCTTTCATTCTGTGCTCTGTGGGATGAAAAAGAAGGCAATGTGTTTTCCTATTTCTAAAGCGCATGATGCAAAACACTCATACATCTTTACAAATTAGATAAATGCAAGTTGATTTCATTTACTTAATGGGAGAGGTTGCGCTAAGTTCAACATGCGCTCATGATTCATTTCTTCATGAGACCATGGCTTAAAAGCCTTGTATGATTTGCTGCTGTTCGGCTTCACCAAACGGAATAAAAACAACGAATGCAGTTCTTTGCTCTTCTACAGATATGCAGCTACATATATTACTATGATAAACGATTTCAGGGTTGGCTTGCTTGTTTTTCCAAGCAATATAGAGCCGAATTCATGCAAAGAATACACATAAAGCAATCTATACACCAGACTTGTTGTGACTCACCTAATGTCCATCACCAAAGAAGCATTGATTTTCCAACCCTCTCCTGAGTGCTGAAAGATTGAAGATCCTCCTTTGCGTAGAATTTTATCTGAGCTATTGACCATCAGTCGGCTGTAGCTTAGCTCTCCCTCCCTGAAAGGCAAGGCAGAAAGTGCAAACTGTGAGGCATGGAATACTGTCACGCAAATAGAGTAATACTTCACATTTCAGAGTACAAGAAGATAGGGATCTGGTAAAGAAATGCCCAAATAATGAAATCAACACTGAGGCCTTCGTTTAAGCCAGTCCTAATCCATATCATTCACCACTCCTCAATGTACTGCAGTAGTCACTGGCAGAAATTGCCCTACATTTCTAGGGCAGGCGGGGTGTTGGGGGACAATGGTGGGGAAAGGGTGCACATCATCATG
The DNA here is from genome assembly GCF_964263255.1 of Lissotriton vulgaris. Taxonomy (NCBI): domain Eukaryota; kingdom Metazoa; phylum Chordata; class Amphibia; order Caudata; family Salamandridae; genus Lissotriton; species Lissotriton vulgaris. The sequence goes on from NC_141689.1 coordinate 662,312,544, forward strand.
GCAGTGGAAGCACTGCTATGGTAATGTACCTATATTGTCAGAGTTCACAATGTAAAACCCCTTCCTACAATATTTGACACAAGGTCTGTATTAACAATGTCTCATTCCACTCTGACCAATTGAACCTTCAAAAGCTGGCTAACATGCCCAACAGATGCCCTTAAAGAATGTCAACAAATAAGCAGAACAAAAAAGTTGGGACCATTTTAGAATCAACCTGAAGTTAACACCAAGTAGCTCCTACGGAACCTTTGCATCACTGCTGTGAGGCAGGAAAGTCTGGTGCATACTCAGGGAGAGGATGCTGGGCAGCATCTCAGAACGCCACAAAACACACAATAGTGAATGTCCAGCAGGTGCCTCCGCTTTAAAAAAACATATTTCACACACAGCTAAATGCTAAACATAAAATTGCAAATGCACAAAAAGAAAATCAAGCCTTTCTAGAAAATCCTAAACACGAAATGTATATATGAATGTAACAAAAGCTCTTCCTATTGAATTTGTAAGAGTTCATAATGTCAGGAAACGTTCTTATTGCATTCAAAAGAGTTAACAATATAAAACTCCTTCATACTGTATGATTTAGCGTTATACCATGCAAAGCCCTTTCATACTTTGGGGCCCATTAGGATCTCGGGCGGATTGCCATGGCCCGCCCAAGAGCTGTCCCCGCCCGCAACCCATTCCCCCTCCATATTAGTATGGCAGTGAGGACCGCGGTAGATGGAAAGACCGTCTGCCGCTTTTCCACCCAGTCAACAAGTCAACCGGGGGGAAAAGAGTTTAATATGGTGGCGTGTCTGTCAGACACCGCCAGCCATATTATCATATGGGCGGAAACATGCCTTTGCCGCCAAGGAAAGGCATGTGGTAATTGCTTGTGGGGGCGTTTGCGGTCCCCCAGGGACTCTGGGGGATTCACATGGGGGCACCTATGGTACCCCCCTACAGTTCCATGCAAAACATGCCTTCCTGGCATTGTGGCAGGCGGTGCTGAGTGCACCGCCTGCCACAATGACAGGAATGCAGGAAGCTCCTGCTAATGTGGCGGGCGCATCTTAAAGATCCGCACAGGACCCCCGCCCTTATGGCGGGCAGTCCCATTTCCTGATAGGATGGCGGGTGGACAAAGTCCAACCCCCATCCTAATGACCCCCTATATTTGCAAGGGGATGTATTACAATGACTCTATCAGTTATAAGCATTGGGGACACTTTTCAGGTGCTATAACACAACTGTTGGCCAAACAAGATGATGTATGGAAGGAGATAATCAAAAATTCAAATACCATTTCTGCCTTTTAAATATTTTTTTGGGATTACTCGAGCTTTGGCAGACAGCTGTGTTACCAAGCTTAATCTAAACATCAGTTTCTTGTAGCGCTAAATGTGCTCCATTGGATAGAAGTAGCCAAAAGTGACTATTTCAATTTGATGTACATTTGGCTGTTTATAAAAAAAAAATTGGGGTGGGGAATCACATTCACTAATGGGTGCATTTTTTATTCTCCAATTACAAAAATTCTACAAGTGCCTATGGAAAGAAATGTGGGTGTGGGCAACTGGGCATTTTTGGATAACATGTGATTGGTACAGCCTTCCATTGCTAATATGGGCCACTAAAGTTATTAAACACTACAGACCTGATTCACAAATAAAACATACACTTTTAAGTAACTTAATAACTTTTGCCTATTCACAGAGGCCTGATTCATAAAGGTAGCATACACTTTTGAGTAATTTACACACAAAACAAAAAAAAAACCCCAAAACAAGCATTCGCGAATCCAATAAGTCTCGCTGGTGCAGAGAGTGAATATCGAGTACAAAATATTGGTGTGGCACAAATATCAAGTTATTAATATCGTGGGTCAGAAGTGTTTAATATCGTTTGCAAAAATATAGTTGTTAAAAATATTGTTTTTTATTATTGTTATGTAATTTAGTATGCATTTTATATGTATGTGTTTTTTTTGTATAAGAATTGTTAGTATTATTAATATGTGTGTTCAATTTTTACTGGTTATAAATGTCTTTTTACTCTTTTTATTTGAATGTTCTGCTTTTAGTTCCATAGCGGGTTGTGGGTTTATAGGGGAATAGGGTGGGAAGTAATTTAATTATCTGAAATGTATTAATTTTCTTTTATTTGAATTATGCATTTTTAGTTCTTAGCAAAAATAATTTAATTAATATAGATTTATAGATACATTTTTATTTATTAATATTCGTTTAATTGAGATGTTATAGTGTTAAATGTGTAATGTCATTTATTATTAATTTATTAATAATTGAATATCAATGATGTTTTATTAATTAATTGGTAATTAATTATGGTAATTGTGTATATCATTTTAGGTGTGTGTTGTTGTGTTTATAGGTGTATTATGCATTTTTAGTTCCTTAGCGAGTTGGGGGTTTATCGCGGAATAGGGTGGAAAATAATTTAATTATTATTGATTTATTGATTCATTTTTATTTATTAAGATTTAATTGAGATATTATAGTGTTAAATGTGTAAAGTAATGTATTATTAATTAATTAATCAATTAATTAATAATTGATTATCAATGATTTTTTATTAATTAATTAGTAATTTATTATGGTAATTGTGTAATTAATTTTCGGTGCGTGTTGTAGTATTTATAGGTTTAAAGGGTGATTTTATGAATTAATATTTGGTTGTTAATTAATTTTAATTAATTAATTGGTTATTAATTGTGGTCATTTTGTAATTTATTTCAGGTGTGTTGTGGTGTTAATAGCTATTAAGGTTGGGAAGTAATTTATTTTTGATTTATGAATTAATATTAGGCTGTTAATTAATTGTAATTAATTAAGTTGTAATTAATTTTGGCAATTGTGTAATTAATTTTAGGTGTGTGTTGTGGTTTCTATAGGTGGCAAGGGTGGGAAGTGTGGGAAGTAATTTATTTACTTGAAGAATTAATAATTGTTTTCTGAATAATTAATATAAATTCATTGTTAATTAATTATGATTATTGTGTCATTAATTGTAGGTGTGTGTAGTGGTGTTTATAGGAGTAAAGAGTAGGAAGTAATTTGTGTTTAATTAATTATATATAGCTGTTAATTAACTTAATTATTAGATTTTTATATTTAGTAAAAATGTTTATGTGTTGTTTTTACTTTTAAAGGGGTAAATAGTAGGAATTAAATACATTTTAATTATTTAATTATTCAATGATAATAGTAATAGTTTTTTATTTTAAAATACATTTTAATTGCGTTTTGCTATTTTATAGTTTAATTTAGGTGTGTGTTGTGGATATTATTGTGTTAAAGTGTGTGTAGTCAATGAATGTTTATTATTTGTTTTTATTGTTAATATTTTTTAATTCATTAATCATGTTAATTATGTAAATAAATGTTATTAAAATAGTGTTTTGTTGTGGTGTTATAGGGGAGGAAATAAAATAAATACATTTATATTTCAATAAAAATGTTGTTTTTAAATATTTTCTAGTTTAAAATAAAAAAAGTTAAACGTATTTCTTATTTTATTTTCTATAATATTTAGAGTTTTTTGTTATATGTAATTAGTATTATAATATGCGTTATTTTTATGTTTTATATATATATATTTTTACATTTTGTTTATTAATTTTTATTATTTCTCTAATTTGTAATATATACATATTTTTTCAAAGTGTTTGAGTGTGAATAGTAAATTTTTTTCTCCGCTATCCAACACTTTTCCTCGTGTTGCATTCACTGGAGGGGAATAGTAATTTTTACCCCTCCCCTATCCAGCACTTTCCCTACTGTTGCACTCACTGGAGTTGGAATAGTAATGTATACCCCTCCACTATCCAACACTTTCCCTACTGTTGCGCTCACTGGAGTGGGAATCGTTTTTTTACCCCTCCGCTATCCAATACTTATACTACTGTTGCATTCACTGGAGTGGGAATACTAATTTATACCTCTCCACTATCCAACATTTTCCCTACTGTTGGACTCTTTGGAGTGGGAATAGTAATTTTTGCCCCCACTATCCAATACTTTCCCTACTGTTGCTATCACTGGAGTGGGAATAGTAAATTCTACCTGTTAGATTTTGGGGTCTCTAGTTGGCACAGGTAGGTACTTGTGACAAATAGGGACCCTCTCCTCTAGTCAGGATAAGGGAATTACACTCCTAAAATAACTCCTGCTCACCCCCTTGGTAGCATGGCACTAGCAGAAGGGCTTTACTTCAGAGGCATTGTAAGTGAAGCATTTTTGACCACATACAGTTAACCAATGACAACACTACACATGGACACCACACATGTTTTATATAAAAAATAAGTAGACTTTATATTGAGTTACCACAAGACCATAAACGACAAAATACACACTATGATTACTTTAAGATGGTAGATTTAAGCTTAGTTCAGTTCAGTTCTTAGATGCAGCACTCTGCGTCAACGTACCATAAGTTGTGATGCGCTTCCACGACAAGCAATGTCGCAGTGATGGGAAATGTGGCAAAGTTCAGATACAAAGAAATAAAGACGTGAAGATCTTCCAGGTGCAGCACGCTTCTTAGGAATGCGGGAAGCTCTCGGTTTGATGCGTGGACTGCAGCAGCGACACCCTTACGATGCGACGATAACAGCTCCAGCGGCGAGGCTCTTCTCCCACGATGCGTAAAGTTTCCGCTCGATGCAACAACTACAGCGGCGACATCCAAGATGCGACGGCAGCAGCTCCGACGGCGGCTCGCTTCTCGGGGATGCAAGGTGCTCTTGGTCGATGTGGAGCAATACGACAGTTCCAGCTGCGACACCCTCCTTCGGAGTTGCGACGGCAGGCACAGCGACGGCAAAACACGCTCCGACCTCGTTGCGAGATTCTTCTACTGATGCGGTGCAGTGCGACAGTTTCAGTGGTGACACCCTCCTTCGGAGTTACAACGGCAGGCCCAGCGATGGCGACACGCTTCTTCTCTTTGAGTCGCGCTTCCAGCTCCTTGTGACACACAGTTCCTCAGAAGGCCCAAAACAGCAGCAGGCACTTCCAAAGAATTCTGGGGAGCTGGGGGGTAACGTCTGGTGTCCCTTAGACTTCAGCAGGAGGCAAGCTCTTTTCCAAGCCCTTGGAGATCTTTCACAAGTTGAAAGCAAAGTACACAAAGTTCCTTTCTCCTTCCTTTGGCAGTAAGGCAACCCCTGCAGGCCAATCCCCCACGCAGCACTTCAGCTTGGGAATAGTCTCTCTTCAGTTTCTTCAGATTCCTCTCCTCAGTAAAGGTTTCTTCTTGTAGTCCAAAGTGATCTAATTTCATGGGATCAGGGTCCCAATATTTATACCCCAAAATCCTTTGTTCTCTGAGGGGAGAGGGGCCTTTGCCCAGTCCAAACCAGTTCTGAAGCACTGTGTTTACCAGATTTCTCCTTTCCTTTCACAGTGTAGGGCATGCACATCAGACGCCCCACAGGAGGTGGAGCCAGCATTGTGGAAGGCAAGTACAGTCCTGGAGCACTTTGTTTACAGGATTCCTTCTCTTCTTTCAGTGTGCAGGGCAGAGACATCAGCCGCTCCACAGGGAGTAGAGCCAGCTCTGCGGAAGGCAGGCACAGCCCTATTCAAGGTTCAGGGGCAACTCCTCCCTCCCATCTAGATGCAGATCTCCCTATTCACCACTGGGTGACTCAGTCTGTCTCCTGGAATTCCACAGCCCTGTCACTCACAAAACCAGACATAGGAATACAGAACCTGGAAGAGGCAGGTTTGAATGGTTAGACAAGCAAACACCTTTTTTCTAAAAGTGGTATTTGTAAAAACAGAATATAAAAATAAACTTTACTAAAAGATGTATTGTATTATTCTGAGTTCAGGCATACTAAACTCGAATTTCTACCATGTTCTCTGTGACAGTTAGGATTATAAAATGCAATAACTCTAACAGCCCATTCTGGCCTATGGAGAACAGGTAGCCTTGCAATAGTGAAAAATGAAAATGGCTGTAATTCACTATTAGGAAATGCCACACACACCAGGGCTTGTCCTACCTTATACTTACAATGCACCCTGCCCTTGGGCCTACCCTGGGGGTGACTGATATGAAGAAAAGGGAAGGTTTAGGGACTGGCAAGTGGGTGCACTTGGCTAGTCAGCATGACAGTACCAGATTGCACGCAGGCAATGCAATGGCAGATCTTGGAAACATTTTACAAGGCTGCTTCTGTGGGTGGCACAACCAATGCTGCAGGCCCACCAGCAGCATTTGGATTTACAAGCCCTGGGCACACTCAATGCACTAGACTAGGGTCTGACAAGTAGACCAAATAGCCAAATATGGAACCACTGATTAATACATTAATTTACAATAGGGAGAACTTGCACTGTGGCACTGAATAGCAGTGGCACAGTGCCCAAAGCATACAACACCAGCAAAAATACATGAAGCAAGAGCAAAAAATGGAAGGGAGACCCACGCCAATGGTGCCAGTTCTAACATGTGTCCCCTCCAGATGAAAAGTGGGGAGAACTACCCTAACTCCTGGGAGTTCTCTTCACTAAGGCGGAAAAATCTGGACAGACCATCAGCGTTGGCTAGTTCTGTACCAGGGCCGTGTTCCACCATGAAGTCCATACCCTTTAGGGAAATAGACCACCTCAACAGCTTTGGGTACTCACCCCTCATCTGCATAAACCATCTGAGGGGCCTGTGGTCTGTCTGAACCCGGAAGTGAGTCCCAAACAGGTATGGTTTCAGCTTCTTCAGTGCCCAGACCACAGCAAATGCCTCACGCTTAATAGCACTCCACCTCTGTTCCCATGGAAGTAACCTTCTACTGATAAAGGCTACAGGTTGATCCAGGCTCACCTCATTCATCTGTGACAGAACAGCCCCCACACCATGCTCTGAAGCGTCTGTTTGGATGATAAACTCTCCTGAAAAGTTGGGTGCCATGAGCACGGGCGCTGTGCACATGGCAACTTTCAGGGCCTCAAAAGCTTTCTGACAGGTGTCAGTCCAGATCACCTTCTTGGGCTGCTTCCTGGAAGTCAGCTCTGTCAAGGGTGCAACAATGTTGCCAAACCCATTGACAAACCTCCTGTAATACCCTGTGAGACCTAAGAAGGCTCTCACCTCTGTCTGGGTTTTGGGTGGCTCCCAAGCAAGGATGGTCTCAATCTTGGGCTGTAGGGGCGCCACCTGGCTGGTCCCAACTTGGTGTCCCATGTACACTACGGAACCCTGCCCGATCTGGCACTTACTCGCCTTGATCGTGAGGCCTGCATTCCTCAGCGCCATCAACACTTCCCAGAGGTGACACATATGTTCCTCCCAACTGGCACTGAACACTGCGATGTCATCCAGGTAGGCGGCACTAAACTCATCCACTCCAACCAACACCTGGTTGACCAACCTTTGAAAGGTGGCAGGGGCATTCTTCTTCCCAAAGGGCATAACTCAGAACTGGAAATACCCATCTGGTGTGGAGAATGCTGACCTCTTCTTTGCCCCATCAGTCAAGGTGATCTGCCAGTACCCAGTCGTTAAGTCAAACGTGCTGAGGTACTGTGTAGCATTCCAGCCTCTCTTCTTTCCATCCGCAATTAATAGAGGCTACATATTCTGCTCTCTCTACTTCAACTGAATCAGGCATCTTTCAAAAATAGAACAAAAATCCCAAAAAGAATCTACCAAAAAGTATGTGGTATTGTTATGTTCTGCTTCCACTAAGTAGTGTTCACCAGTCACTGTACATGAGTCACAAATTCAAATCCAGAATCCTCACCGCTGACTACCAATGTTAGATTTCGGGGTATCTATTTGTCACAAGTACCTACCTGTGCCAACTAGAGACCCCCAAATCTAACAGTACCCGTCTGCTATCCAACACTTTCCCTGCTGTTGCACTCACTGGATTTGGAATAGTAGTTTTTACCCCTCCGCTATCCAGCACTTTCCCTACTGTTGTATCCACTGATCTTACTGGAGTGGGAATAGACATTTTTACCCCCCCGGTACCCAACACTTTCCCTACTGTTGCACTGCTTGAAGCGGGAATAGTAATTTTTACCCTTCCGCTATCCAACACTTTCCCTACTGGTGCTCTTACTGGAGTGGGAATAATAAATTTTACCCCTCCGCTATCCAACACTTTCCCTACTCTTGCACTCACTGGAGTAGGAATAGTAATTTTTCCCCTCTGCTATCCAACACTGTCCCTACTGTTGCACTGTTTGGAGTGGGAATACAAATTTTTACCCCTCTGCTATCCAACGCTTTCCCTACTGTTGCACTCCCTGGAGTTGGAATAGTAAATTTAATTATTTTGCTAGCCAGCACTTTTCCTACTGTTGCACTGATTGTACTGGGCAATTTATGTTTAAATATTTATTCATAGTTTAATGTTTTGATTAATTTATTCTAGAATGTTTTTTAAATATTTCAAATTGATTATATATTTTATTTTTATTTAATTTTAAAGTTTTAAAATAAATTAACGATAATAGTTTATTAATTATGTTTAGGGCTCCCAGTTTTCTGTTTTTACTGATTACATTTTTTTTCCTGTCAGTATTTATTTTTAAATACAGAAAAATACGGAAAATATGTCTTCTTTGGATGTTTTTTTCTACTGTCAATCATGAGTGCCAGGTCAGTATGTGTACAGGTTTAGAGGTAGGGGAGATGAAAAAAGACAATACATTTCCTAATTAAGCTTAATTAATTGCAGATCTACAGTTATTTATGCTAATCTGCAATGCAAGTGTTTTGATATAACGCTATTGCAATGTATACTTCTGAAACCATTTGGACATTCAAATGCGAATGCACATTTATCAGTCAAATAAATGTGGAAAAATACCTACGGCAGCTTCATTTATACAGAAAACACAAAATAGAAATGAATAAATACAGGCAAAAGCAGCAAAAACTAAATATTGTTAAATACAGACGGAAATGTAGAAAAAATAAATACCATAAAAACGGGAGCCCTAAGTATGTTATAGTAAATATATATGTATAAATTAATATGTTTGTGTGTTGATTTTTTTAAATTAAATTTATTTGTAATATTTTGTAAAATGTATATTAAGGGGTCGATTCCGATTCGGTAAAATCCCCTACGAATAGCCGTATGGAGCATTATTCCCATACGAATCATACACCTTCAACGCCCCCGTATGTACGATGAAGTACAATCCGAACCCAAAGCAGATCTCCATACGAATCGTACGAAAGACCATATGACATACAAATACGTACAAATCGCATTCTGAACATGCAGTACACGACGTCCGTACGGATTGAAGCAGCTTTTTCTGACCAAGCAAGTACGATTCGTTACGACAGCACTCCGTACGACTCTTTATCTACGGGAACGACTCTTTTTCTACGGGAGTTAAAAATGTCCGAAAAAGCAGATTTTTACTCGAACCGCGTGCGAAACGGACCCCCATGATTGCAGGGGTATGGTGCATAGGGGTACGGTGCATATCGGGGTATGGTGCGAGGGGTACTGTGCATCGGGTACGGTGCTTAGGGGTACGGTGCATCGGGGTACGTGCATCTGAACTCAAACATCTTGCACCCCCCCCCCCCCCCCCCCGCTCACCTGAATGGCTCATAGCTTATCGAGTGTTAGATACAGTGATCTCAACACATTCCAAATGATTAGAATAACTTTAAGTCGCTGGAGCTAAGGTAGAGGGGTATTGCTGTGCCTAGCACCTTAATGCAGAGAGCTCCATAAGCCCCTCCGAAGGTTGGCGCCCTGGGCATGGGCCCAGGACGCCCATGCCAAGAGCTGGCTCCGATGGAATTGCATGGTAGTTTTGTGGAATCATGAGAAGTATTTAGGCAAACTTCAAAAGAATGAATGGATCTTGTAATCACCAAGGGAGAATAACAGTTTAAGCATTCCATCCTGAATCTCTGAGAGAGATAAGAGAAGCCACAAGTGCAGTAGCAGATGAGAGGCAAGGGAAGTAAAACTCAGCGTTTAAGAAAAAAATTAAAATTGACAAAAAAATAAGCCTTTGTCTTATTTCCTGATCCATCGCATAACTACTGGAATTTTAGAGAGAATTAACCAATATTACCAATTTGAAGGAACAAACTGTTTTTCAAAGCAACTCGGCGAAAAGAAATATGGGAAAAAATCTATTTTTGGACCTTCTCAAATGTTCCAGTCCTAAACTTTTAAGTGTTAAAGCAGCAATTGCTGGACAATGTTACCAATTTCACTCATTTCGACAGACTGTGTGCAGCACTACTAGGCATTCGCCGAAAATAATTCTATATGAATAGTGAAGCTAAAACAATAATGTTTCAGTTTCTCTGATTCCTAAACCTTGGCTGAAACATGGTTATACACAAGGAGTTTTGGTTTATTACCTTATATTATTTTGAATGTACGCCAAGTGTGTGGAGATAAATCTCTCTCTATATATTTCCTTTCCAAAGTAAACAATTCTGAGCTCCGGTGCAGGGGGTTACAGAGACCCAGGAAATATGGTAAAAGTACATTTTAACACTAATGGGGTACCCTTTGCCCTAGCAACAAGCCAATTATGTAAGCAATGTGTTGATGTCCTGAACCATCCTGTGGCAATATCTGGTGCCAAATGTGGCCCTGGAGTAAGTTACCCATACCTCTCTTCTTACATAAATATTTAGAGCTGGAATTATGAACAATGCCAATGACCATTTAAATATGCTTGGAGTTGGCATCTAATATTATATTACCTTTGGAATAAGGAGTTCAATTGCCGTCCTTGCGACTAACTGAGCTGCTAGTGTCATGCTTGAGACACAGATTTTTATTCTCCATGTAATTCATTATAGCACTTGTCATTTTCATTGGTGTTGCAGCTGTGGAAAATATAGCTGGTCTTTACTGAAATCACTGGAGTCAGACAGTGTGTTGGCTGGCGCCAGTAAGGTGCATTCATCGGGCCTCTGCTGCCTTTCATGTGTCCCATTAAAAGGGTTTATTACGTGAGGTATTTTGGGATCAGGGCAAACACATTACAGAGGATCACGGAAAAAAAATACATGAAAACGTTATCTAAGAGACACTTTTTATTCCTCATCATGAGAGGCACTGAAAAAAACATAAAGCTTTAAAGTAGAAAAAAATCAAGTTCTCGTACAAAGGAAATGTATATTTTTTTAAAACAACAACCTTCTAATAGTCATGAAAAGACAATGCATGTTTTTATTATATTGATGTACAGTGCATCCAAGTGTCCCTTGTGATATGCAACACTTTCAGAGAGTGATGGATGTTATAGTCAATAGAACCTTGCAGTCTGGGCTTGTAGTTTGCATTATGCCATTTTTTAAAGTAGACGCTGAATCATTATAGCTTGCTAAATGCTGCTGGCCAAAAACCTCATCTCTGGCTGAAGGTGTTTCAAATTATATCAGGCACATCACGTGTCCTTCCAAAGTAAGGCATAATATGCATTCATTGCATAATTCACACAGCCCTATGCCCAGGAATAATACATCTCCCAAGGCTCCACTGATGCACAATCCCCAGTGCTCACCTCATGCACAGAGTCTAGGGATCAAGTGCAGATGTGGGACAAGTGTTCCCAGGGAGCGCAGCACGCTGTGCTCCCATGGATCGCATCACCAACTGCTCCTCAAGAGCACATGAGCCAGTGCTCTCTTCAGATGTGTCACTCAATGTTTCAATGAGATGCCACACAATGTCATCCCAGTTTTACAACACTGTGTGCTTCTATGCTTAACACTACACTGTGGTCCAATGCCGCACTTCAGTTTGTGTCTCTCGCTGCCCATCATTCTCTGTTATACTGAAGTGGATACCAACATGGCTCTCAGTCTGAAATTGGGAAAACTCCTAGGGCCACATTTACTAAAACGTCATGCAACTCAGCATAGCAACTTTAGCGGTACTGCGTTGCGTGAAAGAAAGAGAATGAAACAGCACTGTATTTACTAAGATGTAACACTGTTCTCCTCTGGCACTTTTGAAACCTATGCACCAATGTAGACACCCTTGTGCCGTAGTCCAAAGATCTCTGTGCTTTCTAAAGCATAGGTTTTGTACTGGAATGGGTTCCTTCCAGTACAACAATTATGCTTGAAGACTTTTTTACCAATTTGTATGTGTGATGTTCAATGCAGCACACATGCAAAGTAGGGAGGGCAAGAAGAAATAAAAACATTTTAGTGCAAGTGCCTGTCTCTGATTATTTGTAGATATTTGTGTCAAAATCCATGTGTGATTGCATCTGAATGCCCATGCACCACACATAGAATACCCCTTTGACACAAAGGGGCCGATTCCAATCTCCCAGGGAGAAGGCTTCGTCCTACTCGGTTCTGGTGGGCTTTCTGACCAACTCGTGCTCCGGGGTCCCAATTGCCTGAGTACGATGCAAACAAGTGTTGACAGACAAGGGTTGCTCAGAGCCCCATTGAGTCAATGGGAGCCTGTTGTAAGACGTGTACATAGGCTCCCATTGACAAAAAAGGTGTGTGGGGAACAAGGGCACCCGCTGTAGTTGGGACGAATCTGTGCCATCCGCACAGTACATGGATGTGTTGGGGGGACCCTTGCCCCCCCCCCCTTGGGATCGACTTGGACAACTATAGGTTTTTGGGGGTTCGGTTTGGACCCCCGAAGTCCGCTTCCCGGAGCTTTTACGTGTCGGAGGCTCCAACTCCATCCGGCTGTCCGACTCGTACATTGTACGGGCTCAGTCGAAAATCGCCTCCATTGCACGGCATGGTTTGCTTATGGACGTGACGAACAGAGTGGTTCAGACCTGGAAACTATTCGGTCGGTGATTTCGCGTTTTTCGCATCGTTCTTGCTCGCTCGTACAGCTGTACGAGTCGGTTGGAAAACACGCGTCCAGCTCGTACTTTTTCCGGCCGGATTGCGTTCGGAGCCCTTCCGAGCGAGATCTGAATCGGCCCCAAAGTGATAAAAGGTAGAGCATTGTTCAACTTTTCTTTACTTCGGGATACCAAAACCCACCTTAACACTATGAGTCAGGTTTTTATTACAAAAATGACGTAAAACTGACACAAAGCATAAGTAACTCTCGGCCTCAATGTGGGTATTGAATGCATAGAACTTCAGATACAACAGGAACTGCTTATCTAGGGATGTGAAAATCTTGGAGTATCCTACATTTTTGCCTTTAAAAAGAGTAAATACTTCGAAAATTGACCTCACTATCACTCCATATATTAACATGACATATGGGAGTCAATGAATTTCATAGAAACTTGAAATGCAAGCTATCTTAGAGGAAGGTTTCTTTAACAAATATTGCAAAGCTTGATGAAAGGTTTAGGTATCTTGAACTGCAACGTCTTCTTGAAAAAACACAAAACAATGTTTGAAATTGCTTGAAGTGATCCTTATCTACTACTAATTGTTTGGGCAGCATTCAGTTACACTATTTGTTACTCACTGTTCAACTACAGACAACGATCAACCCTAGGCACGTCAGTCTTTACCTCATTCTGCATGAAGGTGAACACAAGCAACACCAGACACATCTGGACCTTGCTGGACCTTTTCATTGATTTTCAGTTTAATTTTCTATGGCACAATACGCCACAGGGCCCACGTCTGAAAGTGCCAATGTCAATTTAGGGCAGATAACTGAAGTCCAAGACACAAACATGTCTGAGGTTGCTTATGTGTCGTAGCATTTTGGGCAGGATTGTCCATTTTAAAGTAACGTCAAGACATATGCATAGGGTTAGTCCTTGCGTACAAACGTAAGATGATTACGGTTCATGGAATGGAATGCATTAGGTTTGTGATTTTGCAGTGTCTTTGGGTCATGCAGAAAAACTCAGGATTTTTTTCTCAATTTTGAGCATGTCTTGTCCCAAGGGCGCAATGTGCATTTTTGGGGAAGCAATGTTAATTTTTTTTCAAATATTGAGGGGGAGGGGAGTTCTTTGCTGGGCAGTTCAGGACTGGAAAAAGTGTGTGTGTGTGCATGTTTGTGTGTGTGTGTGTGTGTGGCTGCGGTCTTGCTAGCACAGCAGTTAAAAGTGCTATACTCTTATGATTGGACCTGAGATTACCCAAAATGGTTTCAAATAAATAGAAAGGTACTGCCTTGCAGGTTCATACACTGCTCCCTGGGTATGTATTTTGGTTGGTTGATTGCTTTATTTCGATATGCATATATCATAAAAGCGATACAAAAGATTAAAACAGCATGTCGAAAAGAGTATGACTGTACAATAAGTAGAAAACATTAAAACACATTAGTTCGTCATAAATTAGTTAAAAGGAGATTAAATTGATATGGACAGTCTTCTAAGTCTAATCAACCAGGCCCATTTTAAAAACTTGGCAACGGCACAAACAATCGGAGGTATGTATTTTACAAATGCTCATTCTGGCCATACCCACATCATAGTAATAATTGAGTTGACATGCTCCTAGCTTCAATTCAATTTTAACACGTTTAAAATAATAAACACTATGAAGGGGGCCGGCAGGTAAGATTAGGTACTTAAGGTTCACATACATACCTTTTGAGTCTCGTATGCAGGAAACATTGCAGCTGTCTAAAGTAGATACAGATTAGAACAGAAGCCTGCTGCTTTGCAGCACTTCAGACCCAGGGAATAGACAGCAACCTCGCGCAACATTAAATATACTGCATCCTGTAGGTCCTGCTCAAAAGAGACCGATCACAGGGAGCCTTCCCTTCCACATCAGGCTTACAGTGCATAATCGCAGTCTAGTTACTGACCAAAACTAGGTCTTTGAAAGTACATCATTTGGTAAGTGAATATCTTTTTAACAAAACCACAGGTTTTAAAGAGCAATATTTACGTAGCAGGATTGCTGCATGAGTGAGTGACCATAAATGTAGACCTATTGCAGCCCATTAATCCAGCCAAAAAGAAACTGCTTAATTTTCTAGTGTAACAAAGGACACCGTTCAAAGTTCTGTGTGTTATTTAGACATTCCTTCATGAAAAAGGAGCCAAGTGCCAACAAATGTCCACCCTCCATTGTATTAATGGCTGTAATTTCAGATTGAGAATTTCAAGATTGATCAGCTAACCAGAGGGGAAAACATCAGAGTCAAAAGACCTTTTATTTTACTATTATTGGGTTAGTATCCGAAAACACTATGGGCCAGATGTAGGTCGCCCAATCGATTACCGAATTTCGTCCGTTACCGACTGGTATTTGGAATTTGGAATGTAGGTGGCATTTTTGTATGATTCTGTATTTTACCGAATTGGTAACTTAAGGAATCGGTAAATTACCAATTTCTTAACATACTGATTCGGTAAATTACCGAATCCGTAATGTAGAGGGCACTAAAGTGAGTGCATTCCTCAGTTAAGGATTCGTTATTTACCACCAACTACAAGTTGGTGGTAAATAAAGAAAACCTTTGAAAAAGCCATTTTTTGCTTTTACGACACTGCGATATGGCACATGTGCACCCATGCACCATTCAGGGGTGCAACAGGGTCTTAATGTGACACCCTGCCACCCTTGTATGTGTTCCCCATTTACCGAATTGGTATTTACCGATTCAGTAATTCCCATTCATTCCTATGGGCCTCCAGGTATTTAAGAATCGGTAAATATTATTCCCATACATCTGGCCCTATGTCATTTAGCATAATTCAAAGAAAAGTTGCAAGCCAATCATTTGAAAAATACTTTTGGCTAATAATCAAACTGTTGGGGTGGAAAAGTCCTATGAAAAAATCCTATTAAAAGTCCTATTAAGTGCATCCCTGCTCTGAGTGCACAACTGTACTGATGTCTGAATGCTGAATTTTTCTATAATAGCATGGGTGCATGCCATGACACAGGCCTGTCTCACAGATTGATGTTTTGTTGGACTGAGCGGGACACTCAAGGCACTACCCTCATAAAGGTGGAAGGTTACTACCTTAGCCGGGAGTTAAGCAGCCCGACAACAATGGTAGCAAGATATCGTGTAATGATCAGTAGGATTGACCAGGTCCTTTTTTGTTTCACCTGCACAGCGCTTGCACTGTGATTGTGAAATCTATTGTACTCAATATAAATCTACAAAGGAGCTTACCGCCTGACCGCTTGCTTTTCACTGGTTCCTTTGCTTGCCACTTACGTTATTTCTCTTTTTCTGTTGGCTATAGCATACTATTGCCTGTTGTTCCTCTGTGTGTTTCTCTTATCAGTCTCCCATTGGCCAAGTGCTCTTTTCATCTGCTCTGGTGGAACTTCTTTTAAGCATCTCAGCCTGCTGTCACTACAAAAGCTACACCCTTGCTTTAACTTTCCAGCCCTGCCTAAGTGCTGTGGGTGCTGTTGTTATCTCTGTGGATAGCCTCCAATGTGCCTTTTATTCCTTCTCCGCACTCCAGATGAAGCATGCATTGCCTATTGCCCCCCGGGCACAAGCAGGGACCCACTTGAGTGTGCTTGTCATTGCATGCACTCAACCAGCCCCCCCCCCTCCGGGGCACAAGTAGGCATACACTCTAGTACTTGTTTACTGAGTGACTCTGAGTTACACGAACTTCGGGCCCAGAGTGTCTGTACAAGGGAGATTGAGCCAAGGCCAAGCCCAGCCATATGAATGGGACCGGGGCTCGTGTGTAAGCTAATATGGGCGGGCTTTGACTTGGTTGAACTCAACCGTGCAAGATCTTCTGCTGCACCACCCCGGCTGTACCTTCGTCAAGCTCGCGTTATGTGCTTTCGTCTCTATAGTTGTTCAGCCCTACGCCCGGTCCCAGGCTCCATACTGCTTGGAGACCTGCAGCACCCTGCTGCCGCTCAAGGGAGCCATGTTTACAAAATTACTGGTGTGGCCCAAATCATATGAATAGCTCCAACAACCCCAAGTCTAGTGTGTGGCTCATGCTTCCAATACTATAAATGCATAAGTGCAAGAAACAACCGCCTAAAGTCATGGTAGATTGATGGTGCACGTGCAGGCAGGGCAAAATACATATATTTCAGTATCTAAATAATTTATTCAGTTAAAACTAAGAGTCAGGAAGTGTATTAAAGGACACTTTCCTGTGTAGTTTGGCAGCCATAGTATTTCCTTTTAACGTGTCAAGTAAAAGTCAATATACTTGGTAAAAACGTTGATGCGTAGTTCTGCCATATAGAACATATCATAATCAGTGTTGCTGTCTCATAGCTGCTTCTTGAGTGGCAGAAACTGGTGCCGCGCCTCCTGAACCTTCATAGTAAAGTCCGGGAATAAGGTGAGTGTAGACTCCTCGTAATCCAAAGTTTGTTTCTCCTGAGCAACTTTAAACTCTGCAACCCTGTCGCGATAGTTTAATAACTTTGCTATTATTGGCCGTGGAGGGGTGCCGGGTGCGGGCCCAATGAGCGATGAGCACGTCTACCACAAACATGGGCGAGAAAGTGTCAGAGCCCAGAAGCGTGACCAATAATTTCTCAATGAACTGCTCCATGTTGCCGGTAGGTGTCGTTTCCGGTAGACCAATAATTTGCAGGTTACATCTTCTAGACCTCGCTTCAAGGTCTTCGGTCTTATCCTGCAACACTTGAAACATCCTGTCCAAGCGTTTGTGGTTGGTGTCTGTTTCCGTCTGAGCTTCCTTAACTTCTGAAATACGCCTTTCTGTCATATCAATGAATTCAGCATATTTGTCGAGCCTTTCTTACATCTGGTCCATACGATAAGAGAGTGAATCAAACTTTGTTCCTAATACTGTTAGCGTGCTTTGCAGGCCCTTTTCCACATAGCCTTGATGTCGCCATCTGGCGTGTCACTCCCTCGCTCACCTTCCTGCCCTCTGTCATATGCTGACTGCGCACGTTCTTTGGGCTTGCGCTGGTCAAAGGACAGCTTCTGTTGTGTTTTGTCTGTGCGGCCCATTGCCTGACGCCACTGCCAAAGACGCCAATTCCAGATGAGGTAACTCGCCAGCAACCAGTGGATACGTACGCTGCAGCTGTTATATGCCAAGCAGAGGGGGACAATGGGCTATCAAAGGTCCCTAAAACAACTCACTGGATCACCCTGCTCTCCCGTGAGCATGTAGCCAGAGCACCAGCACAACTCTCCTCTTGCCTGCCAATGTGAGCTCCCAGCCCCTAAGTGCTATGGGCGCAAATCTGGCCAAATATCAGGAAGCACCTCGCACTGGTGCAATGTAGTAGTTATGTCCACAGCAGCAGAAGTGACCAGCAGTGACAAGCGCAGCAAGCACCCATCAACAGAATCAAGGAGCTAATGCAGTAGTAATGTCCCCAGCAGCCGAAGTGCACAGCAGTGTTAATCTTTGCAGCCATCAATCATCACAATAAAGGGTCCAAATTGGGAGCTGTTCTAGGACAACCAATTTGCGTGTGACTTTATTGGATGCCAGTACTAGCACTAATGGCGGCCCGTTCCTCGTCTCCTCCATCACTCCTCATGGGGACGACAGCAGGAGTCAGAACTCCGAGGCACCCCGCCAAGTACCCGGACTGCGGGGCGCACTTCAGCGCAGAGATGACTCGTCGCGCTGGCCTCACCTTCGTGCCTTTCCTGCTCACGCGGCACGACTTCAATTAGGCCGCCATGTCTGGCAGACACGTCGTCGCTCTTCCACCCTTCGCTCCACCGCAGCGCAGGACAACGCACTCCCCACTATGTGCGCCGATGTCTGTGCCTGCCACAGGGATGCCTTTTGCTATTGTTTTAGGCCATGACCAGTGTGGCACGGTGTTGTAGCCCAGCGCGGGTGCGCCTCCAGCCAGAAGACACCAAAATTCGGTCCGGGGATTCGCGGCGTGGGCCGCTCGTTTCAGGACTTCTCACTGCTCTACGCACTCACCGCGACTTGGACGGCTAGACTACCACAGTAGGCAGCAGAACATCTTAGCTGCGAAATGCCTCAATTCGCGGGTTCCTCAGCCTCAAGCCAATGCAGGCTAGTTTAAGGATATTATTGGACAAGTGCAGAGTTCCTTCGTCAGACGGCCATTTTCGGCGCCGGCAAGCTCCGCCCCTCATGTTAATATATTTATCATCAGACAAATCATTTGTGTGATACAGTATGCTTCTTTAGAAAAATCACGGTTAGTATATGATCAGGGCCACTGGAATGTGGGGGAAGAAATATGCAGCAGGGTTAACTAAATTATGGGACAAAAAAGGCAAATTATGTGGCACATTTTATGATAGTATTACTTCATTGTTTTCTCATTTTTCCACGTGTTAGTACTGTCTGGACATAGGTCGCAGCTCATTAGTATTGGTTTAACACCCAACCATAGAAGTAAATAACAGAAAGGTGACCAGTCAACCTTTGCGAAGGGCATCCCACTGAGCGACAACACGCGCCACTGCGTTTTCAGTAACTTTAAAACAATTTATTCTAGAAACATTTTTTGTTGTTGTTAAAATCGGCAGATTATGCATCTGAAGATTGATTATGTGGCAAATGCGGTAAATGGACCACAGGTGAGCCCTACTTAAGGCGAGCTTGGCAGTAGCTCGGCCTTGGAGAAGGTAGTAGCACGCACGCGCGCTATGCTGCTGAATTGTAATCTTCAGCGCTGCTGATATTTTAAAAATGCCGCTTTTTGTATCTTGGTTGTTATAAATTGCATTTTCCCCGTTTTTAAATCTATCTTTGTGTGCCCTCTCACTTGCACCTTAAATTGGGCCCCCCACAGCGCTTTTCGCGGATCTGTGTCACTTTTCTCTCAGCCTTCGTGTTTGGCGCTGGGCGCCATCTTGGGGGTGGTGTGTAGCGAGTGTGCCACTTGTTTGAGCGCTCTAGCGCTCACCTGGACCACAGGTGAGCCCTACTTAAGGCGAGCTTGGCAGTAGCTCGGCCTTGGAGAAGGTAGTAGCACACACGCGCGCTATGCTGCTGAATTGTAATCTTCAGCGCTGCTGATATTTTAAAAATACCGCTTTTTGTATCTTGGTTGTTATAAATTGCATTTTCCCCGTTTTTAAATCTATCTTTGTGTGCCCTCTCACTTGCACCTTAAATTGGGCCCCCCACCGCGCTTTTCGCGGATCTGTGTCACTTTTCTCTCAGCCTTCGTGTTTGGCGCTGGGCGCCATCTTGGGGGTGGTGTGTAGCGAGTGTGCCACTTGTTTGAGCGCTCTAGCGCTCACTTGGACCACAGGTGAGCCCTACTTAAGGCGAGCTTGGCAGTAGCTCGGCCTTGGAGAAGGTAGTAGCACGCACGCGCGCTATGCTGCAGAATTGTAATCTTCAGCGCTGCTGATATTTTAAAAATACCGCTTTTTGTATCTTGGTTGTTATAAATTGCATTTTCCCCATTTTTAAATCTATCTTTGTGTGCCCTCTCACTTGCACCTTAAATTGGGCCCCCAACGCGCTTTTCGCGGATCTGTGTCACTTTTCTCTCAGCCTTCGGGTTTGGCGCTGGGCGCCATCTTGGGGGTGGTGTGTAGCGAGTGTGCCACTTGTTTGAGTGCTCTAGCGCTCACTTGGACCACAGGTGAGCCCTACTTAAGGCGAGCTTAGCAGTAGCTCGGCCTTGGAGAAGGTAGTAGCACGCACGCGCGCTATGCTGCTGAATTGTAATCTTCAGCGCTG
The DNA here is from genome assembly GCF_964263255.1 of Lissotriton vulgaris. Taxonomy (NCBI): domain Eukaryota; kingdom Metazoa; phylum Chordata; class Amphibia; order Caudata; family Salamandridae; genus Lissotriton; species Lissotriton vulgaris. Next base: position 662,333,096 of record NC_141689.1, read on the forward strand.
CTGATATTTTAAAAATACCGCTTTTTGTATCTTGGTTGTTATAAATTGCATTTTCCCCGTTTTTAAATCTATCTTTGTGTGCCCTCTCACTTGCACTTTAAATTGGGCCCCCCACCGCGCTTTTCGCGGATCTGTGTCACTTTTCTCTCAGCCTTCGTGTTTGGCGCTGGGCGCCATCTTGGGGGTGGTGTGTAGCGAGTGTGCCACTTGTTTGAGCGCTCTAGCGCTCACTTGGACCACAGGTGAGCCCTACTTAATGCTCGCCTACTGCGCGCAGCGGTGACGCGCAACGGTTGCGCCGGACTCGCGCCGGAGTCAAGCCAGAGTCCTGCCCGTCTGCACCCGTCCGCGCTAGGGACGCGCGGACTGCGGCAGGACCCTGTGTTTTGACACTATGAGTATTCTGTACTCTAGTCAGGACCTCCTCCGGATTAGACATAGTCTGCCTCCCTGCCCACATTCAGATCTGCATCCCTTGTGTGGTCCCCACTCTTGCCCATGTGGTCGGTGGGAGCTATCAGCACCACTGTTAGCCCCCAGCCAGGTACCATTACATCGGAAGAAGGCACCGCCTCCTCCTAGTACCTTCAAACTTTGACACCATAATGTCAGGTCTCTGCCGAAGCACCATCGAGACATATACGAACTGATCTCGCTAGAAGGCCCTGATGCCTTCTTTATGACGGAGACCTGGCTAGGTGATGAGGACGTGGCCATTATCAACTTGGCCCTTCCTCCGGGCTATGCAATCCATACCCTAAATCGTAAGGGAAGAGGAGGTGGTATAGCCGTGGCTTTTAAAAACTGCCACACTTGTACCTGGAAGCCCATGGACCTGATCGGGGCTGAGTGCGCCCATTTTTCCATCAGCGTCGGACACACACAAACCTTATCAGGTCTTCTGATATATCGGCCCCCAGGGAGCGACTAAGCCTTTAGGAAAGCTCTTCCAGAGCTGGTCAGCTCTCTGTCTTTGTCCTCCTCCAATATAACCATCATCGGCGACCTCAATATACACTTTGATGCCACTGACATGCCAGCGGTTAGTAGTCTGCTGGACGATCTCGAAGCAGTGCAGTTATCTCAACTGGTCCGTCTTCCGACCCATGAGGGTGGTCATACCCTTGACCCGGTTTTCACTAACCTTCAATTGGTCGAGGTCTCTCCTCCTAGACCTATGGGATGGAGTGATCACCATCTCATTGAGCTTCGTGTTACTACGACAACACGTCATACCGGGAAGCCTGATAAAACATCTTTCAGGCGCCCCTGGAAAAAGCTCAAACTGGAGGACTTCCACCGTTTTTTGGCCACCTCTCCTCTGGTTCTTAAGGAGGACGTCGCAACTGGTTATAACATCTTCTGCGACTGGATTGTGCAAGCGCTTGATGCTCTTATTCCAGCTAAATGGAGCAGAAATCGCTCTTCTCAACCTAACCCCTGGTACACAGAGGCACTTAGACGGATTAAAGCTACCTGCCGTCAAGCCGAAAGAGCGTGGAGGAAAAACTATGACAGAGATCTAAAGGTACACTACCTGGCGAGGGTTAAGACATATCATAGAGCTGCCTGTCGGGCTCGGGCTGACTACTATGCTGGAGAGTTTCAGGCTAGTTCCAATCCATCCAAGCTGGTCTTTAAGGTCTTGAAGGAGCTCACTGCGAACAGACTTCCTAACACGGAGATTTGCTCCCTTGCGCACTGTGATTTGTTAGCCAGTTTCTTCGTGGAGAAGGTAAATACCATCTACCGTTCTTTTCCCAAAACTGATCCTGACAGTACGACTTTTACATTGCGTACATCACAGTGCCTGACTATCCTTCCCATACCATCGGAACTGGAGTTTAATCTACTAGTAGCCAAGGTTAAGTCTGGTTCGCCAGATGACCCTTTGAGACCGGCTCAGTTTCTGGACTCTGCGTCTATTTGCCTTCCACCGATTCGAAAATTGGTGGATCAATCCCTCACCACCGGGTCAGTACCACCTAGCTGGAAGGCGGCCTGTGTTATGCCCATCATAAAGAAGCCGGGACTGGATCCAGTGAAGCCGGAGAGTTATCGACCCATCTCCCTTCTGCCATGGGTGACAAAGATCACAGAGGCCCATGTGAATAACATCTTAACGAAACATCTGAGCCGCTCACCTTCTGGATCCCACACAGAATGGTTTTAGATCTGGCCATAGTACAGAGACGGCACTCCTATATATGGTTGAACACCTCCGCTCTGTACTAGATGCAGGTCAAACGGCGGCACTGGTCTTATTAGACCTTAGTGCCGCCTTTGACACTGTATCCCATACCATTCTTATCCGCAGGCTTGGTGAGGCGGGCATATCTGGCAAGGCGTTGGATTGGTTCCAATCGTTTCTCTCGGAACGATCATTTCAGGTAGTAGTGCCACCGTTCAGATCAAAACCTCACGCCATTACTCAAGGAGTTCCGCAAGGTTCGGCGTTGAGCCCCACTCTTTTCAACTTATACGTCCAACCTTTGGCGGCGGTTGCGAAGAGTTGGGGTCTCACTATGGTATCTTACGCCGATGATACCCAGCTGGCAGTGGTTCTCAATGGGGACTCTGACCAGTTGGCATCCAACTTTGCGGATGGTTTGAGGGCTGTTGCTGGCTGGCTTACCACCAACTGTTTACAGCTCAACGCCCTCAAAACCGAGGTGATGGTGTTAGGGAAACATCCAGATCTGTGGGGCGCGAACTGGTGGCCTAACGAGTTGGGTCCCCCGCCTAAACCGGTTTCCGAACTTAAAAACCTTGGCGTGTGGCTGGATTCCAAACTCACCTTCTCATGTCACACTAAGAAGGTGGCATCTACTTGCTTCGGCATCCTGCGGGGATTGAGGCCTATCCTCAATTTTTTTGATGCCCCCACTCGCCAGTTGGTGATTCAAGCCAGCATTGCATCAAGGCTTGACTATGCAAGTTCACTGTTTTTAGGTGCCAATCAGGCGGAGGTCCTGCGACTCCAACGGGTGCAGAACGCGGCTGCCAGGGCTCTGGTAGGCCTGCCACGGTTCTGTTCAGCCCGCAGCACAATTTGCAAATTACATTGGCTGCCAGTAATCAGGCGTATAGAGTTTAAGACACTGTGTTTCGCATTCAAAATTCTTAAAACCGACACCCCCACCATCCTCCAGCATCTTCTGACCCTGTACATGCCATCTCGTAGCCTTCGCTCTGCTAGTCAAAATTTAGCATCTGTTCCGCACTTTAAAAAAAGTAGACTAGGTGGTCGCTCTTTTACTGTGTTGGCTGCCAAGCTTTGGAATGCGCTTCCTGTGCACATTCGAGCCTTGGAAGATCTTTTACTTTTTAGGAAGGCTGTTAAAACGCATCTCTTCCCCTTGCCTTATTAATATTTTCTTACCTTTTTATTCTGTTAGTTATGTTGCCTCTTCAGTTATAGCGCCGGGACGCCCCTTCGCTGGGGCAGCTGTGCGCTCAAAAAAACTAAGTAACATAACAAGTAACATAACAAATTCATAATTATGTGAAAAGTATTGTTACTTCACATTATGCCTTTCGCAATGACCAAGTCATAACTCTTTCACGAATTACAGTAACTTATATTGCACAACTGCTCTGAAAGCTAAAATTTACAGCCAAAAAAGCTTATTTTTAATCACACAGGCGAAACCTAATGCATTTAATAATGCTTGTGAAACGGTGTCACTGGAAAGAGGCCTACAGGCTTACTCACTGTTTAAAGATTCTTCTGTTGTGCACTTAACTTATCCTTGGCCTACATCAGGTTGGCATGAAGTTGGCTGCACAGTGCAGAAGTTGTGTACCTGCGCTGGCTGTATGTGTGCCTGGGAAGGGTGCCATACAGGGATAATGCAGTAATGAGTAGTGCCTCCATTAAGTATGCATGGGCTGGAGGTGCAACTGAGCATGTGTGGTACAGTAACTGAAGAATAATGTGCTGTATAGTGTGTGCTGGATAGGTTCATTTGCTGTTTTTATGTGTACCTATGAATGGTACGATTAATAAAAACATACAGTGCATGCATATTTGCACATGCTCAATACATGTGTACATTTGAGTATTGCAATACATGAATAGTTCAGTGAGTGCATGTTAAATGCACTTGCTGGATGCATGTGTGCCCGTGAGTGGTATAGTACATATAGGACACAGTGCTGGCCAGTGCATGAATGTTAAAGGCATGTGCATATGCTGGATGTATGTGTGCCTTTGGGTGGTATAATACATGGAGGATACAGTCCTGTGCAGTGCATGTATGCCGCATGTATGCACTGGGTGTATATGTGTGTGAGACAGTGCCATCTTTCTTGCACTGGTATGCTCCCACTTTTTTCTGAACTGCTGATGTACTTTGACTGAGTCTGCCCTGGGTACCTGCCAACCAGGTATCCAAGGCCCGTGTTCCTTCCCCAAAAACTGATTTGAAACTAACCCCCAATTGGCATCTCTGGCCACCTTTCAGCCCCTAGTAAATGGTACCCAAGGTACCCAGGGCATGGTGACCAAAGAAGACCCCTGAGGACTGCAGCACTTATTGTGCCACCCTGAGGTGCCCTGTACCCTGACACCCACACACTGCTTTTGCAGGCTGAGTGTCTAAGTAAAAAACTAAACAAAGAGTAGACATAGCACACATCCCTGTGTGCCATGCCCACAGAACCCACTGCCCTGGCATACTTTAGTCACCCCTCTAGCTGGGTGCCCTATTCCAGAGGTGTGGACACAGGTGCATGAGCCCTGTGCTCCTACAGTACCCAGGGTCATTCCTGGGCACTGTAAGTGCAGTGATACCATTAAGAGCATATGGTGCTGGGAGGTTGACATTACGAACTCCACAGCACCATAATGGCTACACTGAAGACTGACAAGTTTGGTACCAAACTTCTCAGCACATTAAACCCGCACTGATGCCAGTGTGGGATTTAATGTAAAATGCAACAGAGGGCATCTTAGAGATGCCCCTTGAAAACCTAACCTACAATCCACGTCTGGGCTGAGTGGCTGCAGAGGCAGCCACAAAGCAGACATGTTGCTGGACCCCTGGGTGGAGAGCCCCCAGCTCTCCTGGGCCTGCAACAATGCACATCCTGGGCGAGGTGCTAGGTCTCCTCCCCCAGGATGGGCATGGGGAAGCTTCAAAGGCATGCCGCCTCTGTGAGCTTCTCCAGACCATTTGCTGTACCCAGCAACTGGCCCCCACAGTTCTGACCCACACTCTGGCAGGAAGACTGGTAGGAAAAACTACGTCAGGAAGGGGGATGTGCCAGCCTGTGCCAACCCCACCCCTCAGGTGGAGAAGACGAGGTGAAGCATGACCCCGGACTCCGGCCATCTTGAAGATGGGGAGCCTTGCCCTATCACAGCTAGGCTCCTGCCCTCTCCCACAGGAGAGGAGCAGGCTTGGGGGTGTACCCACCCCAGGACAGGGACCTATTGGTCCCTGCCCTTGCCCTACCTGTAACGCCCCTAAATTTAGTATTTAGGGGCTCCCTGAACCGTCCTTCTGCAGATCCCAAAAAGAAAAGATGAAAGAAGACTAAGAGGAAGAGGACCCGCGGTGCAGCTGTTAACAACAGGACAACAACTGACTTGGCCCCAGCCCTACCGGCCTGTCGATCCTGGAACCTGCTCCTGCCTAAAGCCCGGCGACTCGTGTGGACAGCAATCTTGGGACACCCAAAGTACCTGCCTGCCTTGACCCTCTTAAAGCCTGGGACTCCCATCAGCAGAGGCTCTGCTGCAACAACCCCCCTGGTGCCAGCCAGGAAGCTCCGGACCAGCCCACTCTGCACCCGCCGAGCCCGGCCCGTGCTGGAGTGATCCAAGACTACGAGGACGTTCCCCCAGCGACTGCGACCCAAAGTCTAGTGCCCAAAGACCCTCCTAGATGAACCAGACGACGCCTGGAGACTCAGAACCAGGGTCCCCCCAATCTCAACCAGCTGAGGGTAAGCTTTTCCGCACCTAAAGACACCCCTGCACCCAGCACCCTACAGCCCCCTGGGCCTCCCTTTGGGGTACCTACCTGTGCTCCAAGATCCCAACTTACCTCTCGACATGCTGGTGGCCCCTGGAGAGTCTCCGCCCCCGAGCTTGCAGCCTTTGTTCCCTTTTTACCTTTTCCATTGGATAACATTGAGCGCCCGACGGCTCAAAAGCACCCGGCACCCAGCTTCCCGAGTACCGCTGGCTGTGCCACCTTTGTCCTATCCTGCTTCCCACTTTGTTCTAAGTGTCTACTTTTGAAAACTATAAATATTCTTTAAAAATCATACAAAATACTGAAACGTAATTACTTACCTGTTTTAAGTTGAGACCCCAGTGCTGGCCCCAGGAGCCCAGTACTGGATTACAAAAGTAACGAGATCGTACTTTACCTGCAACCTGAATTTTCTCCCATTGGATAACATTGCCAGATTTCTGTTGATAAGTTTCTTAGTGTGAACTTTTAAAATGTATTCTTGAAAAATCACTACAATACCTAAAACGTTTTTGCTAAACTGTTTCCAGCTTAGACCCCAGGACTGAACCTAGGAGCCAGTCCTGGAATTACCAAAGTAATCTACAAAGTAATCAACTGCGTTTATATAAGGAAATCCATTGAGCTCAATGCTAAATGGTGTGTAGAATTGTGTTGCCTACTGCAACCCCTGTACCTATTGTATTTAAAAAGTTTATTGCCTTTCGGCAAAGTACTCATCTGAGACCTCTCATATTGAGAACAGTATATTTTGATACCTGTTGGTTCTAGAAATAAAACAACTATATCTTTTGATATAAAAACAATAGGCCTGGAGTTCAGTCTTTAAGTGTGTGAAATCTTTTGCTGACTGTGTACAACAAATGCTTTACACTGTCCTCTGGTACTGTCTTACTGCTCGACAAAGCGACCACTTTAGAGAGTAAGGTCCTACCTGGCTTTAACCTCTGGTATACTTCTGGGGTTTGTGGACTCTATACACACTGTACCCTATTCTGGTCCAGTATATATAGAGCCACTTTCTCACAATGTGCTTGAGGATAGTACAATATATAGAGGACCCTGGGTTCCATTTTGGGGGACGCAGGCTGCAAGGTGAAACATGGAGTGTAGGTGGAGAGATCCCCCAGGTAGAATAGTGTATTGCTGCATTCCTGCAAGATGGGTGGGACGTACACTGGGAGGACCAGGCCTCCCTAGTACACCTCAAGGGTTGGTCTTTGATTCAGTAAAATGTCACAAGGAATGGGCTTGGGTACGTCTCAGAAAGGAGACGGGGCTGATAAAAGAATCATAAAGAATAGGGCTGGGATCCCTGGGCTCACCGTTTGAGACACATGTCACTGTGACTGACATCCAAGTGTGAATTGTAGCCATTTCCAGAACCCAGATGCCCTGACACGAATGAAACCTGAGATGGCAGATTGTCACGTGCACTATACAGCTGAGCTATACAAATAATCAGTATTGTAACATCCATACATAAATAACGGTCAAACAGTCTTGCTTATAATATTATGTTTTAAACTGCTTTATTGATATGCAACATGACAAAAAGAAGACAAACTATGACCATCCCTTTTACTGAACTCCTAATAAGCTGTTCAAAAGAACAGAAATGGATAACACATTTCTCACATGTTGCGCTGGGTGAATTTACTAGCATGTATCAGTGAAATGTAAATGAAGAGATGCATCATAGACCCTTAGATTTAAAAACTGTAAAAAATGCATTCTCGCTTCCTGTCTTATTTCACTCGGCCTTTAAAGCAGAAGCATATGGCTGACAGCAGATAAGATAGATGATAATATATTTATCATCAGACAAATCATTTGTGTGATACAGTATGCTTCTTTAGAAAAATCACGGTTAGTATATGATCAGGGCCACTGGAATGTGGGGGAAGAAATATGCAGCAGGGTTAACTAAATTATGGGACAAAAAAGGCAAATTATGTGGCACATTTTATGATAGTATTACTTCATTGTTTTCTCATTTTACCACGTGTTAGTACTGTCTGGACATAGGTCGCAGCTCATTAGTATTGGTTTAACACCCAACCATAGAAGTAAATAACAGAAAGGTGACCAGTCAACCTTTGCGAAGGGCATCCCACTGAGCGACAACACGCGCCACTGCGTTTTCAGTAACTTTAAAACAATTTATTCTAGAAACATTTTTTGTTGTTGTTAAAATCGGCAGATTATGCATCTGAAGATTGATTATGTGGCAAATGCGGTAAATGGACCACAGGTGAGCCCTACTTAAGGCGAGCTTGGCAGTAGCTCGGCCTTGGAGAAGGTAGTAGCACGCACGCGCGCTATGCTGCTGAATTGTAATCTTCAGCGCTGCTGATATTTTAAAAATGCCGCTTTTTGTATCTTGGTTGTTATAAATTGCATTTTCCCCGTTTTTAAATCTATCTTTGTGTGCCCTCTCACTTGCACCTTAAATTGGGCCCCCCACCGCGCTTTTCGCGGATCTGTGTCACTTTTCTCTCAGCCTTCGTGTTTGGCGCTGGGCGCCATCTTGGGGGTGGTGTGTAGCGAGTGTGCCACTTGTTTGAGCGCTCTAGCGCTCACTTGGACCACAGGTGAGCCCTACTTAAGGCGAGCTTGGCAGTAGCTCGGCCTTGGAGAAGGTAGTAGCACACACGCGCGCTATGCTGCTGAATTGTAATCTTCAGCGCTGCTGATATTTTTAAAATACCGCTTTTTGTATCTTGGTTGTTATAAATTGCATTTTCCCCGTTTTTAAATCTATCTTTGTGTGCCCTCTCACTTGCACCTTAAATTGGGCCCCCCACCGCGCTTTTCGCGGATCTGTGTCACTTTTCTCTCAGCCTTCGTGTTTGGCGCTGGGCGCCATCTTGGGGGTGGTGTGTAGCGAGTGTGCCACTTGTTTGAGCGCTCTAGCGCTCACTTGGACCACAGGTGAGCCCTACTTAAGGCGAGCTTGGCAGTAGCTCGGCCTTGGAGAAGGTAGTAGCACGCACGCGCGCTATGCTGCAGAATTGTAATCTTCAGCGCTGCTGATATTTTAAAAATACCGCTTTTTGTATCTTGGTTGTTATAAATTGCATTTTCCCCATTTTTAAATCTATCTTTGTGTGCCCTCTCACTTGCACCTTAAATTGGGCCCCCAACGCGCTTTTCGCGGATCTGTGTCACTTTTCTCTCAGCCTTCGGGTTTGGCGCTGGGCGCCATCTTGGGGGTGGTGTGTAGCGAGTGTGCCACTTGTTTGAGTGCTCTAGCGCTCACTTGGACCACAGGTGAGCCCTACTTAAGGCGAGCTTAGCAGTAGCTCGGCCTTGGAGAAGGTAGTAGCACGCACGCGCGCTATGCTGCTGAATTGTAATCTTCAGCGCTGCTGATATTTTAAAAATACCGCTTTTTGTATCTTGGTTGTTATAAATTGCATTTTCCCCGTTTTTAAATCTATCTTTGTGTGCCCTCTCACTTGCACTTTAAATTGGGCCCCCCACCGCGCTTTTCGCGGATCTGTGTCACTTTTCTCTCAGCCTTCGTGTTTGGCGCTGGGCGCCATCTTGGGGGTGGTGTGTAGCGAGTGTGCCACTTGTTTGAGCGCTCTAGCGCTCACTTGGACCACAGGTGAGCCCTACTTAATGCTCGCCTACTGCGCGCAGCGGTGACGCGCAGCGGTTGCGCCGGACTCGCGCCGGAGTCAAGCCAGAGTCCTGCCCGTCTGCGCCCGTCCGCGCTAGGGACGCGCGGACTGCGGCAGGACCCTGTGTTTTGACACTATGAGTATTCTGTACTCTAGTCAGGACCTCCTCCGGATTAGACATAGTCTGCCTCCCTGCCCACATTCAGATCTGCATCCCTTGTGTGGTCCCCACTCTTGCCCATGTGGTCGGTGGGAGCTATCAGCACCACTGTTAGCCCCCAGCCAGGTACCATTACATCGGAAGAAGGCACCGCCTCCTCCTAGTACCTTCAAACTTTGGCACCATAATGTCAGGTCTCTGCCGAAGCACCATCGAGACATATACGAACTGATCTCGCTAGAAGGCCCTGATGCCTTCTTTATGACGGAGACCTGGCTAGGTGATGAGGACGTGGCCATTATCAACTTGGCCCTTCCTCCGGGCTATGCAATCCATACCCTAAATCGTAAGGGAAGAGGAGGTGGTATAGCCGTGGCTTTTAAAAACTGCCACACTTGTACCTGGAAGCCCATGGACCTGATCGGGGCTGAGTGCGCCCATTTTTCCATCAGCGTCGGACACACACAAACCTTATCAGGTCTTCTGATATATCGGCCCCCAGGGAGCGACTGTGCCTTTAGGAAAGCTCTTCCAGAGCTGGTCAGCTCTCTGTCTTTGTCCTCCTCCAATATAACCATCATCGGCGACCTCAATATACACTTTGATGCCACTGACATGCCAGCGGTTAGTAGTCTGCTGGACGATCTCGAAGCAGTGCAGTTATCTCAACTGGTCCGTCTTCCGACCCATGAGGGTGGTCATACCCTTGACCCGGTTTTCACTAACCTTCAATTGGTCGAGGTCTCTCCTCCTAGACCTATGGGATGGAGTGATCACCATCTCATTGAGCTTCGTGTTACTACGACAACACGTCATACCGGGAAGCCTGATAAAACATCTTTCAGGCGCCCCTGGAAAAAGCTCAAACTGGAGGACTTCCACCGTTTTTTGGCCACCTCTCCTCTGGTTCTTAAGGAGGACGTCGCAACTGGTTATAACATCTTCTGCGACTGGATTGTGCAAGCGCTTGATGCTCTTATTCCAGCTAAATGGAGCAGAAATCGCTCTTCTCAACCTAACCCCTGGTACACAGAGGCACTTAGACGGATTAAAGCTACCTGCCGTCAAGCCGAAAGAGCGTGGAGGAAAAACTATGACAGAGATCTAAAGGTACACTACCTGGCGAGGGTTAAGACATATCATAGAGCTGTCTGTCGGGCTCGGGCTGACTACTATGCTGGAGAGTTTCAGGCTAGTTCCAATCCATCCAAGCTGGTCTTTAAGGTCTTGAAGGAGCTCACTGCGAACAGACTTCCTAACACGGAGATTTGCTCCCTTGCGCACTGTGATTTGTTAGCCAGTTTCTTCGTGGAGAAGGTAAATACCATCTACCGTTCTTTTCCCAAAACTGATCCTGACAGTACGACTTTTACATTGCGTACATCACAGTGCCTGACTATCCTTCCCATACCATCGGAACTGGAGTTTAATCTACTAGTAGCCAAGGTTAAGTCTGGTTCGCCAGATGACCCTTTGAGACCGGCTCAGTTTCTGGACTCTGCGTCTATTTGCCTTCCACCGATTCGAAAATTGGTGGATCAATCCCTCACCACCGGGTCAGTACCACCTAGCTGGAAGGCGGCCTGTGTTATGCCCATCATAAAGAAGCCGGGACTGGATCCAGTGAAGCCGGAGAGTTATCGACCCATCTCCCTTCTGCCATGGGTGACAAAGATCACAGAGGCCCATGTGAATAACATCTTAACGAAACATCTGAGCCGCTCACCTTCTGGATCCCACACAGAATGGTTTTAGATCTGGCCATAGTACAGAGACGGCACTCCTATATATGGTTGAACACCTCCGCTCTGTACTAGATGCAGGTCAAACGGCGGCACTGGTCTTATTAGACCTTAGTGCCGCCTTTGACACTGTATCCCATACCATTCTTATCCGCAGGCTTGGTGAGGCGGGCATATCTGGCAAGGCGTTGGATTGGTTCCAATCGTTTCTCTCGGAACGATCATTTCAGGTAGTAGTGCCACCGTTCAGATCAAAACCTCACGCCATTACTCAAGGAGTTCCGCAAGGTTCGGCGTTGAGCCCCACTCTTTTCAACTTATACGTCCAACCTTTGGCGGCGGTTGCGAAGAGTTGGGGTCTCACTATGGTATCTTACGCCGATGATACCCAGCTGGCAGTGGTTCTCAATGGGGACTCTGACCAGTTGGCATCCAACTTTGCGGATGGTTTGAGGGCTGTTGCTGGCTGGCTTACCACCAACTGTTTACAGCTCAACGCCCTCAAAACCGAGGTGATGGTGTTAGGGAAACATCCAGATCTGTGGGGCGCGAACTGGTGGCCTAACGAGTTGGGTCCCCCGCCTAAACCGGTTTCCGAACTTAAAAACCTTGGCGTGTGGCTGGATTCCAAACTCACCTTCTCATGTCACACTAAGAAGGTGGCATCTACTTGCTTCGGCATCCTGCGGGGATTGAGGCCTATCCTCAATTTTTTTGATGCCCCCACTCGCCAGTTGGTGATTCAAGCCAGCATTGCATCAAGGCTTGACTATGCAAGTTCACTGTTTTTAGGTGCCAATCAGGCGGAGGTCCTGCGACTCCAACGGGTGCAGAACGCGGCTGCCAGGGCTCTGGTAGGCCTGCCACGGTTCTGTTCAGCCCGCAGCACAATTTGCAAATTACATTGGCTGCCAGTAATCAGGCGTATAGAGTTTAAGACACTGTGTTTCGCATTCAAAATTCTTAAAACCGACACCCCCACCATCCTCCAGCATCTTCTGACCCTGTACATGCCATCTCGTAGCCTTCGCTCTGCTAGTCAAAATTTAGCATCTGTTCCGCACTTTAAAAAAAGTAGACTAGGTGGTCGCTCTTTTACTGTGTTGGCTGCCAAGCTTTGGAATGCGCTTCCTGTGCACATTCGAGCCTTGGAAGATCTTTTACTTTTTAGGAAGGCTGTTAAAACGCATCTCTTCCCCTTGCCTTATTAATATTTTCTTACCTTTTTATTCTGTTAGTTATGTTGCCTCTTCAGTTATAGCGCCGGGACGCCCCTTCGCTGGGGCAGCTGTGCGCTCAAAAAAACTAAGTAACATAACAAGTAACATAACAAATTCATAATTATGTGAAAAGTATTGTTACTTCACATTATGCCTTTCGCAATGACCAAGTCATAACTCTTTCACGAATTTTCAGTAACTTATATTGCACAACTGCTCTGAAAGCTAAAATTTACAGCCAAAAAAGCTTATTTTTAATCACACAGGCGAAACCTAATGCATTTAATAATGCTTGTGAAACGGTGTCACTGGAAAGAGGCCTACAGGCTTACTCACTGTTTAAAGATTCTTCTGTTGTGCACTTAACTTATCCTTGGCCTACATCAGGTTGGCATGAAGTTGGCTGCACAGTGCAGAAGTTGTGTACCTGCGCTGGCTGTATGTGTGCCTGGGAAGGGTGCCATACAGGGATAATGCAGTAATGAGTAGTGCCTCCATTAAGTATGCATGGGCTGGAGGTGCAACTGAGCATGTGTGGTACAGTAACTGAAGAATAATGTGCTGTATAGTGTGTGCTGGATAGGTTCATTTGCTGTTTTTATGTGTACCTATGAATGGTACGATTAATAAAAACATACAGTGCATGCATATTTGCACATGCTCAATACATGTGTACATTTGAGTATTGCAATACATGAATAGTTCAGTGAGTGCATGTTAAATGCACTTGCTGGATGCATGTGTGCCCGTGAGTGGTATAGTACATATAGGACACAGTGCTGGCCAGTGCATGAATGTTAAAGGCATGTGCATATGCTGGATGTATGTGTGCCTTTGGGTGGTATAATACATGGAGGATACAGTCCTGTGCAGTGCATGTATGCCGCATGTATGCACTGGGTGTATATGTGTGTGAGACAGTGCCATCTTTCTTGCACTGGTATGCTCCCACTTTTTTCTGAACTGCTGATGTACTTTGACTGAGTCTGCCCTGGGTACCTGCCAACCAGGTATCCAAGGCCCGTGTTCCTTCCCCAAAAACTGATTTGAAACTAACCCCCAATTGGCATCTCTGGCCACCTTTCAGCCCCTAGTAAATGGTACCCAAGGTACCCAGGGCATGGTGACCAAAGAAGACCCCTGAGGACTGCAGCACTTATTGTGCCACCCTGAGGTGCCCTGTACCCTGACACCCACACACTGCTTTTGCAGGCTGAGTGTCTAAGTAAAAAACTAAACAAAGAGTAGACATAGCACACATCCCTGTGTGCCATGCCCACAGAACCCACTGCCCTGGCATACTTTAGTCACCCCTCTAGCTGGGTGCCCTATTCCAGAGGTGTGGACACAGGTGCATGAGCCCTGTGCTCCTACAGTACCCAGGGTCATTCCTGGGCACTGTAAGTGCAGTGATACCATTAAGAGCATATGGTGCTGGGAGGTTGACATTACGAACTCCACAGCACCATAATGGCTACACTGAAGACTGACAAGTTTGGTACCAAACTTCTCAGCACATTAAACCCGCACTGATGCCAGTGTGGGATTTAATGTAAAATGCAACAGAGGGCATCTTAGAGATGCCCCTTGAAAACCTAACCTACAATCCACGTCTGGGCTGAGTGGCTGCAGAGGCAGCCACAAAGCAGACATGTTGCTGGACCCCTGGGTGGAGAGCCCCCAGCTCTCCTGGGCCTGCAACAATGCACATCCTGGGCGAGGTGCTAGGTCTCCTCCCCCAGGATGGGCATGGGGAAGCTTCAAAGGCATGCCGCCTCTGTGAGCTTCTCCAGACCATTTGCTGTACCCAGCAACTGGCCCCCACAGTTCTGACCCACACTCTGGCAGGAAGACTGGTAGGAAAAACTACGTCAGGAAGGGGGATGTGCCAGCCTGTGCCAACCCCACCCCTCAGGTGGAGAAGACGAGGTGAAGCATGACCCCGGACTCCGGCCATCTTGAAGATGGGGAGCCTTGCCCTATCACAGCTAGGCTCCTGCCCTCTCCCACAGGAGAGGAGCAGGCTTGGGGGTGTACCCACCCCAGGACAGGGACCTATTGGTCCCTGCCCTTGCCCTACCTGTAACGCCCCTAAATTTAGTATTTAGGGGCTCCCTGAACCGTCCTTCTGCAGATCCCAAAAAGAAAAGATGAAAGAAGACTAAGAGGAAGAGGACCCGCGGTGCAGCTGTTAACAACAGGACAACAACTGACTTGGCCCCAGCCCTACCGGCCTGTCGATCCTGGAACCTGCTCCTGCCTAAAGCCCGGCGACTCATGTGGACAGCAATCTTGGGACACCCAAAGTACCTGCCTGCCTTGACCCTCTTAAAGCCTGGGACTCCCATCAGCAGAGGCTCTGCTGCAACAACCCCCCTGGTGCCAGCCAGGAAGCTCCGGACCAGCCCACTCTGCACCCGCCGAGCCCGGCCCGTGCTGGAGTGATCCAAGACTACGAGGACGTTCCCCCAGCGACTGCGACCCAAAGTCTAGTGCCCAAAGACCCTCCTAGATGAACCAGACGACGCCTGGAGACTCAGAACCAGGGTCCCCCCAATCTCAACCAGCTGAGGGTAAGCTTTTCCGCACCTAAAGACACCCCTGCACCCAGCACCCTACAGCCCCCTGGGCCTCCCTTTGGGGTACCTACCTGTGCTCCAAGATCCCAACTTACCTCTCGACATGCTGGTGGCCCCTGGAGAGTCTCCGCCCCCGAGCTTGCAGCCTTTGTTCCCTTTTTACCTTTTCCATTGGATAACATTGAGCGCCCGACGGCTCAAAAGCACCCGGCACCCAGCTTCCCGAGTACCGCTGGCTGTGCCACCTTTGTCCTATCCTGCTTCCCACTTTGTTCTAAGTGTCTACTTTTGAAAACTATAAATATTCTTTAAAAATCATACAAAATACTGAAACGTAATTACTTACCTGTTTTAAGTTGAGACCCCAGTGCTGGCCCCAGGAGCCCAGTACTGGATTACAAAAGTAACGAGATCGTACTTTACCTGCAACCTGAATTTTCTCCCATTGGATAACATTGCCAGATTTCTGTTGATAAGTTTCTTAGTGTGAACTTTTAAAATGTATTCTTGAAAAATCACTACAATACCTAAAACGTTTTTGCTAAACTGTTTCCAGCTTAGACCCCAGGACTGAACCTAGGAGCCAGTCCTGGAATTACCAAAGTAATCTACAAAGTAATCAACTGCGTTTATATAAGGAAATCCATTGAGCTCAATGCTAAATGGTGTGTAGAATTGTGTTGCCTACTGCAACCCCTGTACCTATTGTATTTAAAAAGTTTATTGCCTTTCGGCAAAGTACTCATCTGAGACCTCTCATATTGAGAACAGTATATTTTGATACCTGTTGGTTCTAGAAATAAAACAACTATATCTTTTGATATAAAAACAATAGGCCTGGAGTTCAGTCTTTAAGTGTGTGAAATCTTTTGCTGACTGTGTACAACAAATGCTTTACACTGTCCTCTGGTACTGTCTTACTGCTCGACAAAGCGACCACTTTAGAGAGTAAGGTCCTACCTGGCTTTAACCTCTGGTATACTTCTGGGGTTTGTGGACTCTATACACACTGTACCCTATTCTGGTCCAGTATATATAGAGCCACTTTCTCACAATGTGCTTGAGGATAGTACAATATATAGAGGACCCTGGGTTCCATTTTGGGGGACGCAGGCTGCAAGGTGAAACATGGAGTGTAGGTGGAGAGATCCCCCAGGTAGAATAGTGTATTGCTGCATTCCTGCAAGATGGGTGGGACGTACACTGGGAGGACCAGGCCTCCCTAGTACACCTCAAGGGTTGGTCTTTGATTCAGTAAAATGTCACAAGGAATGGGCTTGGGTACGTCTCAGAAAGGAGACGGGGCTGATAAAAGAATCATAAAGAATAGGGCTGGGATCCCTGGGCTCACCGTTTGAGACACATGTCACTGTGACTGACATCCAAGTGTGAATTGTAGCCATTTCCAGAACCCAGATGCCCTGACACGAATGAAACCTGAGATGGCAGATTGTCACGTGCACTATACAGCTGAGCTATACAAATAATCAGTATTGTAACATCCATACATAAATAACGGTCAAACAGTCTTGCTTATAATATTATGTTTTAAACTGCTTTATTGATATGCAACATGACAAAAAGAAGACAAACTATGACCATCCCTTTTACTGAACTCCTAATAAGCTGTTCAAAAGAACAGAAATGGATAACACATTTCTCACATGTTGCGCTGGGTGAATTTACTAGCATGTATCAGTGAAATGTAAATGAAGAGATGCATCATAGACCCTTAGATTTAAAAACTGTAAAAAATGCATTCTCGCTTCCTGTCTTATTTCACTCGGCCTTTAAAGCAGAAGCATATGGCTGACAGCAGATAAGATAGATGACGATCTTTTGTGGTATATGGCATATGTAGTTGATGTAATAGCAAGAACAAAACGTGTGATTACTGCAACTTTGCAGCTCCCACACAACGGAAAATTCAAACAATTCGCCATGCTTGCTCCATATGACTGGGAGAATCAAAAGAGTGTTGATTAATGTTTTACAGCTTCCGTTTTCGATGGCATTTTTAACAGTTCTTGCAAACATTTGGGGCACCTTAGTCTGTAATAAAACTCTTGCACTATTTCGTCAGTTTTTATAACCAAAAATCCGATCCTACATTCCCATCACATCAAGAATATATGTCATTTTAGGGCTACAGGCAGCTAGCTGTCTGTTGCAGCACTATTGTTGTAATATGTTAACATATACTTCCAGGGTACTTTGTGTTAGCCCCGTGCTCATGATTGGATTGTTTTGTTGACAGACTCAGTAACTTGCTGTTGACTTGATGCCTTTAACTCTATCTCTGTTTTTTGCGCACCCCAGGAGCATTTCGTTCTCACATTGTTTGAATGACTGAGTTGTATCTTCCCAGTGCTATTAGGGATCTATTTTTTTCAGGCCTGGGACATAAGCTATTTCCTGACCATCATTATTCCATTCCAATCCGAAGTGATTGCTATGAAAGGTTACTCATTTTTACATTCAAGAACCTGTCATTAACTAAGGATGCTATTGTGACTTCTTCCAGAACATACAGGAATATCTATAGAGACATGATAAGGACTATTATCACAAACCCAGCATTAACATATTTGTTATGTATGGATCTCATAGAGACGCTCTGTTTTTTTTCAGTTTCTGAATCTCATAGCTCACTGCTATGACATAGCAAGAGATGATAATAAACTGGTTACCAACTGCTGTGATGTCATGAAGGCCTTCCCCTTTCAGGCCAGACTGACAGACCACCCTGAGAGCTTGTCAGTATAGCTCTCCTTGTCTGCTATAACTAAAAGCATAAAGCACAGCTGCAGGGGGGGAGGAGGGGGAAGAAGGCAGGGAAGGTGGTAGTGGTTGGTCAGTGATAGGATAGGATGTATGTTTATAGAGCGCATGATTGATGTGGCGTCTTGCACTAGTGTAAGTCAGAGGAAAGGCCTATGTCACCAGAAGGACTAGGTTGAAGTTAAACAACCATGTTTTCCAATGCTTCTTAAAAAGCTGCCGATTTGCTTGAAATCTCATGGCCATTGGCATTTTTGTTCCATAGTTTTGCCGCACCGTTCGATAATGTCCTTCCACCCCATCTTGCCCACCTAATCTTAGCAGTCTGGACAAAGCCTAGGTTGGCAGAACTAAGAGCACGTGAAGGGGTGTAAGGTAGGACATTTTTTTTTAGTTCCTCGGCACCACCGCCGTAAAGTGCTTTGTGCACCAGTCATAAGGCCTTGATTTCCACCTGCTGCTGGATGGGAAGCCAGTGCAGTGATTTGATTCCTGCTGAAGTTGGTTGTCCTTTGGGGATATTTAAGAGTAGTCTCGCTGCCGCATTCTGTAAAGTCTGAAGTTTTCTCATCTGAGTCTTATCAATGTCCAAAAAGAGGGCATTGCAATAATCAAGTTTAGATAGAAAGAGACCCACTACCACCGTCTTTTGTAGTTCCTGTGAAATAAAAGAAAAAACAATTCTGAGTTTTTAGAAAAAAAAGCAAGCGGAAGTGAGACTGTTCACTTGGGCAGAAAAATTCAGCTGGTCATCGAAAATGACCCCGAGATTCCTGACCTTAGGGACAGGGCATGGGCCGGTACGGGCCTCGATCGGCCACCAGGAGTCATTCCACAGGGACCGGCCATGGCCAAACTCTATCAACTCTGTTTTGTTGTTGTTCATTTTCAGGAAGTTATGGTTCATCCAGGTCATAATCTCAGTGATAGAACCATGAAACCTGGCGGCTGTGACCTCCGGTTGCTTGAGAATTGAAATAACAAGTTGCGAATCATCGGCATATGAGACCAATGCAAAACCATGCCTCCTGATAAGTCTGGCCAACGGGGTGACGTAGATGTTAAACATTGTCGGGGACATGGCCAGTCCCTGTGGGATCCCACATGGAAGATGGAAACTATCAGATTTCAAGCCATCCCAGTACAAACTCTCTCCCTTGCCTCCAGAAACGAGGAGAGGAGGGCCAGGGCAGCGTCCTCAACCCCCACATCCTTCAGCCACTGTACTAACACCGTGTGATTCACGGTGTCAAATGATGCAGATAGGTCTAGGAGTATTGGGACCAACCTGCCTCTCCCATCCACAATTTTCCAGATCTCCTCTGTTGCAGTAATCAGAGCAGATTTGGTGGAATGATACGACCGAAAACAGTGCTGCATAGAATCCAGTAGGTTCTTTGCGTCTACATAGTCAGTCAACAGCTTGTTTACTGATTTCGCCAGAATTCATGCTACTATTGGCAAGCCAGCAATTGGGCAATAGTTTTTCAGGTCATTGGGGTCCAAGGTCGGTTTTTTGAGCAATGGCCTAATAGCCACTCTTGTCAAGGTTGTAGGATACCTGATTCCAAAACTTGGTTAACAAGAGGGATAAGCTGGTCACAGATCTTCCTAGCGACCTGGTGCATAATAGCAGGCAGGAGGAAAAGGGTCATTGGGTGATCCAGATTTTATGGAGAGGAGAAATGTTTGTGCCTCATCTTTAGTGATTTTCTGGAAACAGGATAATCTGCAATGAGTTGATCGAACACCGTCAGGGAGTTGACATTGCTCATCCTGAGTCCTCCGAGAGTTCAAGAGATCATTATAGGTCACTTGCACCTTACTCTGAAAATAAAGGGTCAATTTGTTCCGCTCTCCTACAGCTTACTTTTAGGCACTTAAGATCAGTGCTGTACCAAGATGACAATATCTTAGATCATTTTACTGCCACCAGCTTTTCAGGTGCACGATTGGCCGCTGCCAAAACCCATTCATTAAACTGGGAGGCTGCTTTGTTATTATCGTTCCATAATAGGGTGAGAAGGGGGCCCAGAGCCAACTCTAGGTCATTGCCTTGAACTTTGTTCCAACGTCTGACTTTTACCTCGGATGGCTTGGTTTGAATGCAGCGGTTAGGCTGCATAACCTTGATGGTAAAACTGACAGCCTTATGGTTTGTCCATGGGAGAGTTAATGTTTTGGTCAAGTTAATATCCGAGCTATTGAAAAAAATGCCATCCAGAGTGTGGCCCGCCGAATGGGTGGGTTTAGTTACTAATTGAATTAAACTAAAAGCTGCAAGATTATCCAGCAGTCTGGCTGTTTCTGAGTTATTTATTAAATCTAGATGGTATTTAAAGTCGCCCAGGATTGTAAGGGAGTGAGAGTCTGTATATGACTCCAGAAGTGTCAGTGAAGCTTGGGAAAAAGCCACTCTGGGTCAAGGCAGGCGATATGTATGAAGCCCCTGAAAGGTTGTTAGGTTATTTAATTTTTTGCAGAAATGCAGCGCCTCTGCTGGAAAAAATGAGATGGCTTCCACACGCACCTTTAAATGTTCTCAATAAAAAATGGCTATGCCACTCCCCTCTACTTTCCTCTCTTTCTTGATGGCAGGTAAATATTTATTTAACCTTCGGGACAGGGATACATGACAGAGGCCATGTTATGAATGGCTTCCCCAATACTCCTCTGCTACTGCTTAGCAGTTGAAAGCAGGGGCAGACACATTTGGGGGCCCATACCTAACATAAAATAGATGGGTGACAATGTAATTACAGGGATAATTTTCACCTCAGGATTCTGAGTGACATCTATTTGACATCATTCAAACCCCTCTGTTAAAAAAACATCCCCATAGTTCACTGTTACCCTTATATAATTCTATACATTTAGAATAAAGAAATAGACAAAAATCAACAGACCTGTGAAAGTGAATATCCAAATGTATGTTGAATCCTTTTTGTGACTTTGCCTGCTGAAAAAGCACAGTCACATATTTGTTTATTTCCACTTTCAACAAAAAACAATCAAGGGCATCTGCTCTGTTCATAATTCTTTGGTAGTCGGAAGCTGAAGGGGCATTGGTGAACACTAGTTGAACCTCCATTGATGACATATTGGACTGCCACCTGTCTACAGCAAGGAAATATCTTTTACTTATGAGATCTTTAGTAAAAGCATAAGGTACTTCACGCTGCTTCAGAAAAGGAATTTCATCTGGCTCCATGGACCTCTAGTAATGGCCTAGGGTACAGTAGCCTAATTACAGCAAGGGCATATATGACTCCAGTGACCCCTACTTACAGTCTAAGATACTTCAGGCTGCTACAGACAAGATTTATTTCTGACTCTAAGCAGCAACCTAATGTACTGAAATTTGCAATAGAAAAGTATTTGTATCTGACTCCAAAGTCCTCTAGTAATCACCTAAAGTGCTGCAGTAACTGCAAAAAATTATTTGTGCCGAACTCACCTCAACTCACTGGGGACCTCTAGTAACAACCTAATGTACTACACACTTCTATGGAAAGAATTGGTGTATGATTCTGGGGGCCTCTGGTAAACATCGGGGATAATGACCTAAGGTACTTCAGTCTAGTTATTACAAGGGCATATCTGACCCAAAGACTGCTACTAACAGCCTAAGGTACTGCACCCTGCTTCAGAGAAGGAATTGTATTTGACTCCATGAACCTCTAGTAAAGACCTAAGGGACTGTAGTCTGATTACAGCAAGAGCATATCTGATTACAGAGACCTCTACTACCGACAAGATGTCTTTCTTACTCTAATAAACTTTTGCAACAATCTAATGTACTACAACTTGCAACAGAAAAGGATTAGTGTCCGACTCCAAAGACCTCTAGGAATCACCTGAGGCGCTGCCATCACTACACAAAATTATTTGTGCCAAACTCACTGAACAAGATTTGCTAAGCTCTGCTTCTTCGTTTTTTGGTGAGGAGATTGTCTCTGTGTATGGATACATTGATGGAGGCGGTAGTAATCCCTGAGGCAATACTGCACTTACACAGTTGGGGCTAGTGGCTGTAGTGAAATAGTCAAATTGGTGTACTCACCAAACTAAAGCCTTTTGACAACACTGCATCACTGCAATGACGTCAGAGACCCAGCAGTGTTTGGAAAGTGGTTGACACCTTATTATAGGAGCCCAGTTGGATTGGGACCCATCTGTTAATGAGCAGGAAGGAAGTTACCCAAGTACATGCTTTTTGCACTGTTTTGAAAATTGAAAGAGATCAGAGCTTGGCAAAAGCTTTTGGGAGTTCATGTAAAATATAAAACATCATGATTATTCCAAGCAACTCAGAGACAAAACTGCAATTGTGGTACAAAGAAAGTGCCAATCATAATGAAGATCATTTACTAGACACAATAAAAGGCAAACTACTTTATTGATAACTGATGTACAATAAAGCAGGAAATCGGGATTACGACTTTTGAATAAACAGGTATTCAGAGGATGCCCCCAAAGTTTATAGACAGTGATAAAATGTCTGAAAAATTCACAGGTAATGCAAATCCTTAGCTTTCCAAGACTCTGACACTAAACAAGGCTAGCAAATGATATCGGACGCAGCCTGAAAAGATTAGGCCCAGAGAGCCACATTTCTTCAACGATTCTGGAGAAAAAGTTCTTCTTGTGTGGGCTGGACACTGAGAGTGCCCACGGAGACTCTTTGCTTTCTGACTGGTATAGTTTATGCTCCTTACTAAAAATGCATACGTCGATAAACAAATCCACTTTGTGGAACTGGTGGGGATAGCTGAGGAAAGAGTTTATTGATCAGCAGCATTGTCTATGGACCGAATCATCCACTGCTCCCAGTTGCTTCGTTAGAGGATGCAGAAAGTACTTGAAGCAGATATGGTGCAGAGAATGTGTGACGAGAGCGCAAATTCTATCATTATTTTGTGCAAGGAACTTTGCACAGGAGCCTTGATGAGGGCTTGAAATTCCGTAGGGATTTTCTTTCTTTCTTATTCAATCCTAAACTTGAGTTCATAGTTTTTCTCTCTTAAGATATACAGAAAGTCATTGTTAAAATGCCTTATTATTGTGTAGCGGTCCATACAACAGTTCATCTAAATGAATGTAGAAAACTGAGTAAAATACACCAGAGAGGGCAGATCCATGAAAAGCATTACCACTTTCAGACATATATTAAACAGGTTCTAGGGATATTGTAAAAAATATTGAAAACATTGTTTTAATCCATTACTGCCACAAAGCCCTGTTGGCTACCAAGACATCAGAGCTATTTCTGTAAATTAACCGGATGTTTGTGGCACTGTGCCACACCTTTGGCTAATTAATGGAAGCTCTTGTAGCAACACAGAGAGGAAACAATGAACGGTAACTTTGTTACCAGATTTTTTTCCTTTTGTTCTATTACCAACAAGTTTACCATGAGAAGTAAAGCCTAAAGGCGGTGTGATGCTGATGCTGGCTCTGCTACATCTATTGTCAAACTCGCAGAGTCATGCTGAAAGCCCAGAGAAAAATCATATCCCGCTCCAGATTTGATGATTCAAACAGCACAAAACGGAGATTTTGTTGGTTGAGCTAGATTACCACTGGCACTGTCCACCTCCCTCAAGTCTATCAAAACACAAGAACGGCTGAGAGAATTGGGGTAATTGAGGGTCATCATTTGTCATCCTCTGCTCCCTTTGGGTCCTTTAAGACCTAAGGGAAGCACCAGATCAGTGTTCACTTTAAAACATCCTTGAGATCCAGTTTTACCATGCTCTGACATTAAAGAAATTAAAAACAACAATTGTATTGAGTGCCCTGACATGACAGCACTAAAGCAGATCAATTAATGAGTGTGTTTTTTTGGTAATGACTTCCTCAAGAACAAAGTAAAGCAGTCAAAGAAACCATGAAAACTCAAACCATTCTTTTGGAGTCTGGGAAAGTTCCTATAAGAATTGGTATGCATTTTCCCAGATGAGCGAGTGCTTATTAGAGACCATACGTGTACAGTGCACAGATAAGGTTTTTAGCAATTAGGTGTGAGAATAGAGCATATAATCGGCATCTTGAATTGCTTGATGTTGTTGACTGAATGGATTCATTTAGTGATGGTTTCCATTGATAGCTGTGTGTGAGAGTTCATCTAAAATACAGCCCTAAAGTCCACTGGCCTGATACACAAAAGTAAACTTAGACCAAAAGTCTAAGTTTAGACCTAAAGTATAACTTCACTACTACTAAACTTAGACTTTTGGTCTAAGTTTAAAGCAAAAGTCTTACTTAGACTAAAAGTCTAACTTTACTACTACTAAAGTTAGACTTTTGGTCTAAGTTTAGCCCAAAAGTCTAACTTAGACCAAAGTGTAACATTAGTAGTAGTAAAGTTTGACTTTTGGTCTAAATTAGACTTTTGGTCTTAACTTAGACCAAAAGTCTAACTTTAGTAGTAGTAAAGTTAGACTTTTGGACTAAGTTGGACTTTTAGTCTAAACTTAGACCTAAAGTGCACCATACCACAGGGGAGGGCATAGCAGCATGAGCAATATGCCCCTGCAGTGTCATTCACAGACATTGTAAGTGCAGTGAAGCCATTTTGAGTTTATGGGCTGGGAGTTTTTCTTTACGAACTCCACAGCTCCATGATGGCTTTACTGAAAACTGTGGATTTTGGTACCAAACTTCTCAGCATAATAAACTCACACTGATACCTGTGTTAGTTTTATTATGAAATGCATTCAGAGGGCATCTTAGAGATTCCCCCTGAAAAACAACCAACTTCTAGTGTATTGGCTGATGGGTCCCGCCAACCAGCCACCACCAAACAGATTTCTGACTTCATGGGGTGTGAGCCTTTGTGCGCTCGGAGGTCAGGAGCAATGCCTGCTCTGGGTGGAGGTGCTACACATCTCCCACTGGCAGGAACAGCAACACTTGGCAGTAAGCCTCAAAGGCTCTCACGTTGTGATGTGCTGATTTGAGCAGCTACAACTAGTGGAGATGCTCACCCCCCTGTCCAGGCCCCACGTTTGGTGGCAGGAAAGGCGGGGAAATTAGTAAACCAAGTAGAAGTGTCCACCTGAGCCTAGCACACACCTACGGTCATCATGATCCAAGGTGAACTCCTCTCTTAGAAATTCTCCATCTTGAATTTGAGAATTAGGCCCAGTAGGAACTGGACTGTGCCCCTCTACCCAAAGGGAGAAGGCACCCAGAGGGTGCAGTCACCCTGGGGCACAGTAGCCATTGTAACCTGCACCCAGCCCTCAGTAACGCCCTTATATTCAGTATTTAAGTGCTCCCCTGAAGCTTGTTCCCCAGATTCGATGGACCAAAAGAAGAAGACAGAAGAAGACCTCTAACAGACCAGGAACTCAACCAATAACATGGCAAGAACCACGCTGCCTGTAGCTGGTTCAACAACTGGACCTGCTGTTCTTTCAGAAACCCTGCCAAGCCTCCAACAAACCTCGGAGACCTCCCAGCCTTCAAGCTCCAAGAACCTCCCATTGAACTAGAGGCGCTAGTCCTCAGCGTCCACCTGCACAAAGACCGCAGTAGTTGAGGACCGACACTTTTGTTGACGCGACTCACTACTGCAAAAAGAACCCCACACCCGCAGCAGGAGAGGACATACACCTGTGTCAATGTCACTCTGCCCTGTAAGCCGAAAGCACAGCAGTTGGACGGCCTCCAAGACATAGAAGGATCTTCTTAACCCAATGACCTAAGCTGATGACAGCTCCGTTCCCGAGAGCCTGTACCCTCCTCCAAGTGACCTTGTCAGCCTCCGCCTGCTCGACTGTGGCCTCTCTGAGAAGGCCCAACATCGGCAAGAAGCCTCTACCCTCTATGCATCTCCATCCCCACGACTGCGACTGCTAGGCAAGCGCTGCCTTCCTGCAACCAACACTGACTTTCAGACAACGACTGTGAATGATCTGCGTTGGCAGCCTACTGACTCCCACTCGTCCGCATTGCTCTCTGGGGACCTCAAGAGCAAATATCATTGCTGGAATTGACCCCCGAGGTGTAGATGCTGAACCCTGCCCCCGGATGGTGGTGCAGTGCCCAGCTCAAACTGACCCTTGCCCAAGGTCGGACTAACCCTCGAAGACTGGCAACGTGAGTCATGTACTTACCCGCTGATGCATAACACTGTTTCCCTCCTTAAAATTGTATTGCACTCTGTTAATTACTTGCAAATGTCTATCTTGTACCAGTACTGAAAGTTACTGATTTGGAATGACAATACTATAATGTATTCCTACCACTTTTTTGGAAATATTATCTATCTGTAACTGAGTTCAACTTGGTTCCTAGGAATAAAAGAACCTAAAAGTGATATTTTTCTGCAAGCATTGGCTTTGAGTCAGTCATTGAGTGTGTGTTCCTGCTTTTTATAAGTATGCACACCAAATGCATTCACGCTACCCTCTGATAAGCCTAACTGCTCAGCCCAGCTACCACAAATTTGATAGTAAGGAATTATCTAGGATAATCTCTGCCACACCTTTCGGGACTCACCAGAGACGCAGCACACTGTACCAATTTTTTTGGTAGCGTAAATACAGAGCAGGCTTTCAACACTATGATCAGCATAAAACAGAAAAATCTCCTCACAACATGTAAGGAAATAAAGAAATCATCATAAGCAGTAGGTTATGGCAAGTCGGGCCAGCACAGCAAAGTGCCAAGGGCCATTGCAAGGGTAAGGATACATGGAAGAGTTGAGAGCTTTTTACCTTGGAACACGTACTGTATAGAAAGCAGCTAAACATGATGCAAAAACAGGTGAATGTCATCATCATCACCCAATGGTGAGAGGTCTTCCGGTGATCCGGTATCTTCACCCTCGGTTTCCACTGTAAACGCCCACCCCAGCATGAAGTCAGTTAGAAATGGCTACAACCTATTACAAAAAGTTACATGGACAAGGGTTCTTATGAGAACCTTTTCCAAGCCTACTCTGTTTGGTGTCTGGTGTCTCATTGTATAACAATACGCTGCTCTATGAAATTAAACATTCAAAGTCTGGTCTGTCCTGGTTATATCACAAAATGTGAGCTATAGCAAGCATTTTCTTTCCATTAATACACTTGCTCATTATCCATATGTGGTAAAGAAAACAGTGTAGTGAAGTCATATAGTGTGAGGAAAAAAGGAATACATTTTTCCAGAACACAGCACATTTCATTAAAAGCCCTAGAGTTCGATTATATTGTTAAATCATTATTTTATGAAAATCATTTATTTTCTTAAAGAGATGGGGCAGAATATATGAATAGTGCAGCAGAGCAAGTTGTGAACAATAGAAAAGAAAGCTTTGTGCAGAGAATAAACAGCATTTTTTTCACATTTGCACGTTAAATAAAGGCACATTTAACTCATTGTGCATTTTCAGGTTTAATTTTTAGAGTGTTTCTATATTATTACATTTTCAGCTTCCTCATCACTAATGATTACAAAGTAATCTTCTTTCTCAAAACAGAGGAACAACTAGGTCACTGATTGAGAAGATGTTTTCAAAATGGTACCAAAACTGGAACTAACCTGGCCTCTAGATAGTAGGAATACTTGCAATTTGTCTAACCACTGGCAGTCACTAGGGGCAGCATTGCAACCCAGCATTCTTTGGCCCCAAAGCCACGTCAGTTCGGATCAGGCCATATGCAAATCCATCTTGATCCTGTTGCAAGCATTCCTCCCATACCCTTTTGTGTGTTTAATATGAAAGAATACACAAAGGCACATGAGCCTCTGGCAAGAGTGAAGACTGAGGGTCTCACAGTCAACTCAGAAATATCTCTGAAGGCCAATCGTTTTTTTACTAATTTGATGACAATGTGCGGTATTGAAATGGAAAACTGATCAATGCAGAGTCTGCCTTGTTTAATAGTACCCTGCAAAAAAATGAAAGTTACTAATAAACATCTATTTTTTCAACATTTATTGGAGAACATATCTCAACATCAGTAAAAGTCTGTTATACATGCTGCATTATGGTTCATGTGCAAAGATTTTGTTGTACTACTAAATAGAAACACCAGAATATTGCGGTACAAAGTTTCGTAAGGGCATATATGGAAGTACAGATTTACTATTCCTAATATACATATTGCAGACAACAGTTCAAGAAAGCGCGCACTCAGGGGGTCACAATGCAGTGCTGGATTTATTCAATCTAGATTGTGCATTATAATTTAACCTTCAGGCTCTGGCGGCATATCTAGAAAGATTCCAACTCCCACCACTTCCAACCTCCAAGTGGCGGCGACAAAGAAGGAGACGCAGACCCCACAGTATTTTTGGCAAGATGTTTTATGCTTTTAAGATCAACAACCCAAGCACGATGCGTTTCGGGCTTGATCACATATATATGTAAATGCAAATGTAAATGTAAATGTACAGGAATTTATATAGCGCAAATCACCACCGGTTTCTAAGCGCTTGCTTAGGGAACCCGTCCTGGTATTCCCCTGTGAGATAACCCCGGCAGGGTATCCGCAAGGTGAAAGCCAGGCATCCCGCCGCGAGGGGCCGTTGTGGAGATTAAGCAAGCTATTGCCCAGAGTCGCAGAGTGTGAACCCATGAATCGAGTAGGCACCGGAGCGAGAATTGTCGAGTCCATGGACATTTTACAACTCAAGACCCCGCCGAGCCGGGAATTGAACCCTGGTCCCGGGCTGACCTCTGCTTCCAGGTCTGCCTCCTCTAACCAGTGAGCCACACTTATCCATATATATATATATATATATTCACTGAAAAAAACCATAGGTTTTAGACCATATATAGTTAGGAATTAGCATTTACAAAACCTAATTTTTTACTCACACAAAACCATTGAAATTCGCATATATAGTTAGTTGCACTAACTATATATCGCGCACCCGCAATCCACTGCTGATCATGTCACATATTACATCATTCATGACATGGTCAGTGACATCACTGATGACATCACTGATGACATCTCAAATGACATCACTGATGACATCTCATTTGACATTACTGATCACATCACTGATGACATCATTCATGTGATAATAAGATGAACCTCTTCAGACTTTAATATAACCTTAGATACACTCAGTGTAAACAGACACTCACAGACTGTCACTCATCCATGGAGTTACTCACACACCTAGTCAGTCATGCAAAGAATCAATCACACCTCCATTTCCTCAACTATACAGTTATACACACCTTACTTATTCAAACATATACTAACGCATATTTACTCTCTTATACAATCCCTGATACAAGATCACAAATATCCATACAGCCACTCACACATTCACTGGCTCTTATGCACAGTTATTTATATATGTCAACTCTCACATGTACTGTGTTTTACATATGTACTTACTTTGACATGTAGCACTGAGATATCCATTCACTAACCAATACACTCATGCACACAGTCAACCGTCCATACAGCTGTTTCCACATGCACTTTTGAACCTATACATCTAGTGAATCAACTGCTCAGACATCTATGCACAGAGTCATACACCTCCCAGCCACCCACACACACACTCAGTCTCCCATACAAATACTTGGGCAACCAATCAATAACCCATATAGTTACTCATATAGCTACTGATATAAACATGCTGCAGTTTACAGAACAACAGACATAATGATGCACAAATTAAGACAGTTTAGTCACTAACCCATGCACTGAGTGAGACACATTTATTCACTCACTCATACAGTCAGTCATGCACCTACTAAATCCTTCATCCAGACACTTATACATCCACTCATTCTTCAATATGTAAAGCATATTTTAACTTTACAGAAACATACAGTCACTGGATGTTGTCATCAGTGATGTCATCAGTGATGTCATTTGAGATGTCATCAGTGATGTCACTGACCATGTCATGAATGATGTAATATGTGACATGATCAGCAGTGGATTGCGGGTGCGCGATATATAGTTAGTGCAACTAACTATATATGCGAATTTCAATGGTTTTGTGTGAGTAAAATAAGGTTTTGTAAATGCTAATTCCTAACTATATATGGTCTATAACCTATGTTTTTTTCAGTGAATTTTCAATGTTTTGTAAATGCTAATTCCTAACTATATATGGTCTATAACCTATGGTTTTTTTCAGTGAATTTCAATGGTTTTTTAATAGCAAATATCAAAAGCTGTAAAATGTATTCTTCTTTTAAAGGAAAAATATATTTTATATGTGTTTAATATAATTTTTTTATGTATATAAATTTTTTGAGGGAACGAATTTATCAACTATCATGCTGAAGAAGAGTGTGGGGAAAAAAAACAAAGAGGAGGACTAAGAGGAAAGAACAATCAGTTCAAAAATACAATTGCTTTAAAGCATGAAGTGCTTTTCCACACATTTACATTTAAATAACCCATATTAGAACATACAAAATATCTACAGAGGAGACGGTGTACATTGAATTTTAGACTCTTCATTGGTACCGACATGTTGGTACTTACATCACCCACACAACACAACAGCTCTATTCAGAGCTACCCTACCTCAAAGCACTCTAAAATATTATTTTACTATTTCCCTTGGTTTTCCCCTTGTTACGCTTTCCGGAACGCTACCCGGTGCGCGGACCGGGCGCTAACCGTGCGAAAATTTGAAAAAAAAGGTGGTTTTTTTTTACATATATGGGCCTCCTCAGCCACCCTCAGAAAACTTAGGGGGTCAGGATATGTCTCCCGTGCCCCCTTATACCCATTCCCAACATTGTTTATCCTCCATCTTGTGACTAAATTCGTCCGAAACACAAGATGGCAGACTCCCGTTACGCTACCGGTGAGCTACCCGGTTCGCGTACCGGGTAGCGCTTCCACCGCGAAAAATCGAAAAAAAATGTCTTTTATTTTTTTACCCGCGGGCCCTTTAATAGCCCCCACATCAATCCTAGGGGGTCAAGAGGGGTCTACCTTGCCCCTTTCATTCATTTCCCCCTTCGTTTATTTCCACCTCTTGTCTCTCGATCCTACCGAGAGACAAGATGGCGGCCGCTCCGGACTGTTTAGAATGTTGAGAGTCAACGGAGAGCCAATCCGCTTCTCCTCGCGAAGTTCTGTTACGCGTCTGGTACGCGAAACGGGGGGGTTAACCGGGACGCTGTCACAGATATATATATTTTTTTGAAAGTTAATTTCTCAAAATCCACTGGAGCACATATCTTGAGACCTAGCAAAGGCACATCGGGCAAACAGTCTCTACAATTTTGCCAAGTTTCATAGAAATCGTTTCAGCCGTTCGAGCTAAAAGTGAGTCCAACCGCCCTATGGAAAACTCAATGTTAAAAACACGTTTTGGGACCACCCTTTCTCGGCCCCCGCTTGACGAAACCCCCCCAAACATTTAGGGGACGCTCAGAAGCAAAATGTGCCATTTTCCTGAAAATTTCAGCCAATTCCGTCCATCAACGCCAAAGTTATTCAACATAGAATTTTCAGAAATCCCTATTCAAAAAAATCCTAACTATATATACCTACTGGCGACCGCCAGTAGGTAATATATATATACACATGTATATACACACACACACACACACACACACTCACATATCACTGAGGTTCGCATATGGGGAGTTAGGTACAGAAAATACAGACTTACTTACCTGTAGATATTTTAAATATGTTGTCTTTGATATTGAGTGCCATCAATATTGCAGTGTCGATATTCAGGGTGCACACCCAAACATTTCGTATTAGAAACATTTAATTTTCATTACAGTTAAAAGACAAGATAGTACGTCATCTGGGATTTCTCTTTCAAAATACCCATCCCAAAACTATTCTTAAAACATTTGGCTTACTTTCAAGGCTTTTCATCCATGTTTGTATTCTGAGAAATTAAAAAGCCATATTGAATATCAGGTTATGTAGATGCATTTGGCAGTAGGGTTAAAGTTTGCTTGAAATGTTTAACCATTATAGCAGAGGAACGTTGCCCCACTAAAGTGCCTCAGAGATTAAAAATAAAATGGTAATGAAGTTAATTCATTCCCATTTTATTTTTCATCAACCTGTCCTGAACAAGTGTCAGGAAGGGGTGGGGCCTGCTGAGTAGCAGCAGCAGCAGGGGTAGCAGCAGCAGCAGGGAGGAGGGTGGGCTGCCTGGGCACTTCAGCTCAAAGTGCCCATGTCCCGTTGGCTGGCGTCTTCTGTCTTAAGACAACTGGGTTGAGAGCAAGTGCAGGCCTCCAAGAATGGCCACTCCCTTCAATCCTGGCTTCTCTCATCCTGGTTATCAGGATTGGTTAAGGGAGTTGGCTGGGACCCTGGACGTCACGAAACAAGAAGAGGACTGTAGCGAGGAGGATGCACTGCACGGTAAGTAAAGTACTGATTTTTTGTACTTTCCCCATCTCTCTACTTGCCATACTTTCCAGTTGCCAGTGTATTTGACATAATGTCTGTAAACCGTTAAAACATTTTAGCTCTTATTTCACTTCATTTATACAAGAGGGAGGACCTGGAATCAACATGTCTGAAGACCACTGCCGTAGCACATTCAATGAGGAGACAAGGTTTGTATTGGAACTTCTTCCATAGGTACTTTTGTGGCGATAACCTAGCATATTTCATATCTGTACAGCAGGGAGGGTACAGTTGATGGCTAATGTGATGATATGTGATGTCATACCTAATGCCATGCAGATGAAGATTTGTGGTTCTGTAACTGACCATAAGAGGCACATTTTAATGTTTTTGGTTTTTGGATTGTAATCATAGTCTGTGGTTAACCTAAATTATGTTTAGGTTGTTTAGGTTATTTGCATGATTGTTTATATTGCGTGTAAGTGTTCCAAAGAGAAGACTAACTCATCCTTCTAGGATAAAGTGTTTAGTGTAAGAAAGGAAACTTCTTTCACCAATAGGATAGTATAATAATTCATTAACCTTCAATCTTGGAGGAAGGCATTCATAACTAAGCTTACAAAAATGTGATTATGAAATCACAAAACAATGTGTTTAAAAGATAAGACCAACCTGATAAAACCAACCAGGCAATCTGAAAAAATAGGCATGACTCATTCTTTCAATAGAAAGCCTGATGGCGAATTATGCAGGTTCGGCATAACAACTTTCAAAAACTAAAATGCCCTGGAGTTGTGGAAGGACAACGCACCATTGCTACTGAGCCTCAAACATTAGTTATTTTCTGTCTGCGGCCCAGTGTGCCCTAGCAGAATCATAACAAGCCCTTCTTTAAAGGTTATCAGAAACTCTATTTGGTAACTGCACACAAAAGATCTGCTGAAAATTACATCTGTAGGAAAAGAAAACGAATTCCTCCTGTTTATTTATTCTACCCTACTTTCCTCAACTTTCCAGAAGCAAGTTCGTGAAAATGTTCGTAAACCAATATTACTCGGACGGCACTGCACATCCTCAAACAGGAAACGATGCAATTCTTGCATCAACAACGGTGAGCATGCATGCAATGTTTTGTTTTATAGAGGAAATGTCTGCAAGCCACCATACCTTACAGCCAAGAAGAAACAAGCCCCCCTCCAACAACCACTTCATGATAAGAACTATGAATTTTAAAAACCAAGATCATTCAAGGGGAACCCCTAAATGATCTCCACAGAACTGACGCCATCCAGACAGCCGCAGCCGCTGCAGCTTAGAGCGGTGAGGCCGGCTGGGGGGGATTTCAAAAGACGACCACAAGGGAAAATTAAATAAATAATACATTTTCCCTTGTGCTCGTCTCTCGAAATTCCTCCCAGCTGGCCTCACTGCACCACCGCTTTTACCTGCAGTGGCTGAGGCTGCATACAGATAGCAACCTCAGAAGATGCCAAACCCTCTTAATATTAGCTTCACGTGGGAAATATTTTTTAAAATGATAAAACTATTATTCTTTGCTTTTTATTTTGGCAGTATCATGGGCCAGCTTAAAAGAGCTGGTGAGCAAATAATTGTGCCTATGTATGGGTATGTATTCATGCCACTAAGACAGAGTAATTTGTTCATTCTGCAAACCAGAAACATAGAGAACCATGGGTGCTTATTTAAGTTAGAGGCATGTAATAACAGTGTATTTCTGTGAGGTTACCATGGAAACTCATAGCTGATTGTTTTGGCTAGATACATGCAACAGAAGTTTGCCTCTGTGAACTTGTCAGGAAAACATATATCTAATTGTCTTAGCTCGAGACTTGGGCCAAAAGAGGGGGGCAGCACAGACCACAGACTAGCTTGTTGGTGTGAAAAAGGCCGCTTTATTGGAAACAGGTGCACATCACAAGCAAATTCCCTTGGCCTGTGCCGTACAAAACTAAGCCTCACTAAATAGTGTCTTCCTACCTTACCCCCCACCCCCTCCCCTAAACATGTTCACCCCGCAACAATTATAAACACAACTTGCCATCCTAACTTCTCTACACCTACCTAACTAGGTAAACTTCTTCTGTTCTTTCATAACTGTAGCCCTCCATCATTATATCCCGAATGACCTAGGAAAATGCTCAACAGCAGCATAGAACACCAGACCAGCACCTGTTCCAGCGACAACTCATACAAATACAGCACTTGCTCCCAAGAAAAATAACCTAACCGAAAACAGAAATGCAAACCAACCCATAAGCAGAACGCCGTAAAAAGAAAATAGGAAACAGAAAAATTAAAAAAGGGTGTTCCCGGGAGGGAGGGCAGGAAAAGCAAAATGCCCAAAGACCTCCTCAACCAGCTGTCGTGTCATGACTACCAAAATGGTGGCTCACAACACTAAATGGCCGGTTATAAACCCCCACAGTCCAAAACCAGCCCAGCCCGAGCCCAACCAGCCCATAGACAGCCCAAAAGAGGCCCAACCAGCCCAACGGGGTCCGGCTGCCCCCCGGACCAAAAACACCCGGGGGCAGGCCTCCCTCTGGTCGGCCGCCCCCCTCCCCCCAAAGCCCTATTAGGCCAAAAGAGAGGGCAGCACAGACCACAGACTGACTTGGTGGTGTGAAAAAGGCCGCTTTATTGTAAAGAGGTGCTCCTCACAAACAAATTGCCTTGGCCTGTGCCGTACAAAACTAAGCCTCACTAAATAGTGTCTTCTTACCTTACCCCCACCCCCTTCTCTAAACATGTTCCCCCCCTGCAACAATTATAAACACAACTTGACATCCTAACTTCTCTAACCCTATGGGCACTTTTTTTAGTTGACAGAACACCTTGCACCCACACTGTGCACACCTATGTCACATTGTACCGTTTATCACAAATATAAGACACAAAGAATGAAAACATTTCATTCTTGATAAGTTCACAGTAGAAATTTCGAGGTATGTTAGTGTTTAAAAATAAATTGGCACATTTATGTTCCCTCTGACCAAATCTTAGTGTCGAAAAAGAGATTGGCACACTTATTTTCCCCAGGGACACCAGATTGTCACAGAGACATCCAGACAGGGGTTCCTCCCACTCCTAAAGAAATAAACAGTGAAACACTCAGCACGACAAAATAGGTAATCATACACGTCAATATTTTTTGACAGGAAAATGGGAGACTTTAAAAAAAAGGTGGGTGAATTTATTTTCCCCATTGGCTTGTATTGAAGCAGAGGCAATTTCATGTGGGAGGCAGCAAAAAAAAGTCATTTTTGACTTACAAAATTGGCAGTCTTCTGCCTGAATCGGACCTGTTGGCATGTATGGGTCATGCACATGTTGAGATCATCTGCATGCAGTGCTAACAACACTCACACTAGTCTCACAGAGCTAGGGAACACACCCCAGAGCAAAGACTTTTCCTCACCCTGCAAAAATAGATAGCAGAATAACACTGTAAAAAGCACTGAGGTCTTTCCGAGCCCTAATTACACTGCACAGTGCTGCGTGACTGAGTGCAATAATCAGGACACCACACTCTTTCCTCGGGTAGAGGGACCTGGCTTCTTCTTAAACCATGAGATGTTGCGTGTCACGATTTCTCCTCCTTTTTCAGCTGTTATCATGGTCCCTTTTACGCTGACCATCGACCGGTAGCCCGGTTCAAATCGGGTCCGGAACTTTTCCTCAGGCCTCCTGTCTTTCAGTAAGACTGTGTCTCCTCTGTGTACCTAACGGGCAGTCACTCTCCTTATTCGGCTGGCAGTTAGGTTTCGTTTTTCTCTCCGCCCCCTGGCCTCCTCCTCGTCATAGGGGGGTGACGACCACCCAGGGGAGGTGGGGAGGGTGTCACTACGGACACTGTTGAACATGAGTGACCACGGAGCTTGGCGTGTGGTGCTGTGAGGGGTGCCCAGGCACTCTCAGAGAAACATCTTTAGGTGTCTTTCGAGGTCCACATTCTCAGCTACTGCAATGCGGAGGACCTTGTTGAGAGTCCTCATAAATCTTTCAATCTCCCCGTTGGCTTGGGGCCACTGTGGGCTGATGCGCCGGGTCGTATCCCATGGAGTTGAAGGAATTCACGGAATTCATTGCCCTGGAATGGGGGACCGTTGTCGCTTTTAATTTCTCTTGGACATCCCAACATTGCGAAGATCTTCTCAAGCACTGGGGCCACCTGGGTGAAGGCGGTGGAGCTGATGACTACTACAATGGGTATTTGGAGTAGCTGTCGAAGAGGGCCAGGGCTGTTTGCCATCAGGGAAACTCCCAAAGTCTATACTCACTTTCTCCCATGGTACGTTACCATATTCTTCTGTCTGGACAGGCGCAGGTCTTTCTGAAGCACTCGTCAACTTACAGGCAGGGCACTTTCTCACTATTTCTTCGACAAGAGTCTCCAGACCTGGAAACCAGACTTTTTCCCTCATGCAGGCTTTCATTTTCTCAACCCCTTGGTGTCCTCCAAGAGCCAACTGTATTGCCTGGTGTTGTAGGGCCGCTGGGATGACCATTCGGGCACCTCTCAGCAGGATTCCGCCCTGGTTTACACTCGGTTGGTCCCTGATCCTCCACATCTGCATGAGGCTTTCTTTCTCAGGCCTGATCAGGTATTGGCAGACTGCAAGAAGTGGTGCCAGTGCCCCCTTGAACCACAGCATGGACTTGGTTATGACAGGATCCCCTTCTGCTGTGGCGTCCACATCTTCCAGTGTTAGTGCCTTTGGACAGGTGATGGTGGAAATCATGTTCAAATGTGCTTCTAGTGCTTCTGTGTCTGGTTCTTCCTCCTCGCCTCCTTGCGGGCTGGGTTGCCACGAGAGGAAATTAGTGGTGTTTTTGGCGCCGTGCCAGTACACCACGTCCATCTCAAACTGTTGGAGTCCAATGGCCCACCGCTTAATTCGCGGGCGCGGATGTGGTGCTTACCCTTTGAATAGAGGCACTAACGGCTGGTGGTCTATGACTACCCGGAAGGATTGGACGCAGATGTA
This sequence comes from Lissotriton vulgaris, assembly GCF_964263255.1. Taxonomy (NCBI): domain Eukaryota; kingdom Metazoa; phylum Chordata; class Amphibia; order Caudata; family Salamandridae; genus Lissotriton; species Lissotriton vulgaris. The sequence continues at coordinate 662,370,512 of NC_141689.1, forward strand.
CAGAGGGAAATGGCAGCATGCCGACCGGATGGCCAACGCCTCTCTCTCCATTTTCACATAGCGCCTTTTAGTGGGGGCTAGCGCCTTGCTGGCGTAGGCTAGGACAGACACCATCCTGGTTCCTGTTCTTGTAGGAGAATGGCCCCAAGGCCCATGGGGCTGGCATCGACCAGTATTTCTGTTTGCTTGGCTGGGTCAAAATACACTAGCGTGGTGTGGTCAAGGAGAGTCTTCTTGATTTTTTGAAAAGTTATCTCTTCAGGAGTCCCCCATTGCCACATAGCGTTGGCGCGTGTGAGGTTCTGGAGGGGCTCCACGATAGTGGACAGATCGAGAATGAACCAGCCACAGTACGTGGCCATCCCCAGGAAGCTATGTACTTCCGATACAGCCAGGGGAGCTGGGGTGTCCTTGATCGCCTGGGACATCTGTGGATCCACTTGTATTCCTTCCTGGTTGAAAGTGTATCCAAAGAACTCTATTTGTTCCCTGTGGAGGGTGACCCCGTGCTCCTGGAGTCACTTCAGTGTGGCTCCTAGGAGTTTGTAATGCTCCTACGCTGTTCTCATTCGGATGAGAATGTCATCACTTACGTTCAATACTCCCGGCAAACCGGTCAGAATCTCCTTTATAGCATCTTGGAATACTTCGGCTGCTGACGAGATGTGGAAGTTGAGGCGTTTATATGTCCGCAGTCTCTGCTGGGTACTGAATGTAGAGATGTAGCGGATTTCCTTTGCTAGTACCAGCTAATGGTAACCGGCATTCAGGTCCAACTTGGAAAACCACTGGGAGCCGTAGAGGTCGGCCACCATATCATCCATCATTGGGGTGATGTGGCTTTTGCGTCGGATGGCCATATTGGGGAGGCACATATCTATGCACAGCCTGATCTTTCCTGGCTATCGGGGCTTTTTCACAAATACCATGGGGGATTCCCATGGCGTAGGTCCAGAGACCTTTTCAATGACCCCTCGATCTTTGAGCTTTTGTAGCTCCTGTTCCACTAGTGGCCTGAGGTGGAAAGGGATCCTCCTGTGTCTTATGGATGTTGGGGTTACAGATGGGTCAATGTGCAGCTTGATTGGAGTTTTTTTTTTGATCCGTCCCAGGCCTTTGAACAGGCTTGCAAATTGGTTAAGTAGCTCTCCGCTTGCACACTTCTCATGAACGTCACCAGCCTGAAGTCTTCCACTACGTGGCTGCTTAGCAGGGTGTCGGCTTCTTGATTTATGACGTGGACTTCCATGATGATCTCGTTGTCTTCGGACAATATGGGCACGGACATCTTGCCCTTAAGGAGCAGAGGTGTGGGCAAAGATCTCCATATTGGAGGGCCTGAGTTCAGGTTTGGGTCTCAACCGGTTATACTGCTGAGCCCCCATGACATTAACCGATGTGCCGGTGTCAATCACAGCGCTGACTTCGGATCCAGCAATTCGCACGGTGCACGTGGGTTGAGGCCTTCTCTGCTTTTTGAGTGTCTGCAAGAAAGAGACTAAGTATGTCTCTCCTTCGTCCTCTTCCGAGGATGTGTAATCGCTTGGTAGGTGGTTCGCTCACTTTTCCTTTCTCCGTGGGAGGATGCAAGAGAGACACTCGAGAGCTGTCGCACCATCTCTTGCATGGGTGTTTCTTGTCTTACGTCTTTCTTCGGGGCTTTCCTCCTGCATACGGATGTGAAGTGATATGGAATGCCAACGTTTATGCATGTTTTACCCTGTGCCGGGCACGACTGGGAGTGTGTTCCTCATGCCCGCAGTATCCGCACTGGCCTCTCGGGTTCTGGGGCAAGTGGTCTCTTGGTGTGTTGCTTCTGTTGCGTGTCTTGACTGCATCAGCTCGCTCCACTTTGATGGGGCACTCTTTTCGGTCATACGTGTCAATGCGAGGTCCATTTTGTCTGCGCGAGCTGCTGACAGGTCGTGTGTCCAGGCTATGACCAGTAGGTCATTCAACGGTAAGTTCGGTTGTGGTACGATGAGCCCGCGCAGCACCTTGCTGTGTATTCCTTGGATGAGCTGGGCTCTGATTACTTCGGGCGCTCTTTCATCCACTAGGTGTGTGCTGGCTAGCTCCATCAGCCTCCCCTGTATGGCGTTGATGGATTCCCCTTCCCGTTGCCTGGCCTGTCTCAACTTGAACCACTCGAAGTCTGGTTCAGTTGGGGGTCAAAGTGCACATTGAGAGCTGCCACCGCTGCCTCATAGTCATTTGGAGGTCCGACATCTGGGAGATCTTTGAAGAGTAAGTACACCTCTACCCCGGTGTAATGGAGTAGGAGTGACCTCTTGACAGCCCCATCTGTTTCCCTGGTGGCTATAAAATAGTTCTCAAGACGGCCGAGCCATGTCTTCCACCTGGGGGAAGCAGTGGTGGGGTCAGCAGCCTCACTAAATTGGTGTAGGACGCCTGTGAGATGGTGCTGTGTGACTATGCAGACTGGAGCTTGGTTATCTTTTGCATTGTCACCCATTATGTACTGGGTCAATGACCCCGCCCCATGTGGTATGGGGTCTGCTGGGCTTCTTGTGGCTATAGTGCCACTACGCCGGGCTATTCAGGAGTGCCCTCCCTTGCCTGCATGGGCATGGCTCAAATGGCCGCTTGGGGCTGATTTGCGCAGGCCTTGAGCTGCATGGCGTCTGGTCAGCCGACCATGTGACTAGGCCTTACCGGTAGCGCCTCGGGCCTGTGTAAGGGGGTCTGCTAGTGTGCTGGTAGCAACCGCAGTTATGTGCCAGGGAGGTGGGGGCCTGGAAACCACCCGGGTCTTTCTTTGGGCAGTGTGCACTGTTAGGGTTGTTTTAGCAGCACTGCCACCATCGATAATGTGCTCCCCGGGCCGGCCCTGGGCTGATTTGCTTTTTTGGTCTTTAGTACACTTTCCCTTTGGTACTCCACAGCTGTGCCCCTGTAAGGAGTTGGAGCATGAATCTGGCTCCGATCTTCGTCGGCAATGTAAAGAGCACAGCAAAATTTCCGTGCCCTAATTGCATTGCATGGCGCGCTGCGGCTGAGCGCAATAATTGGGACATGACACTCATGGATGCTTGGGCACCAAGTGACCTTGTGCGGTCACGCCCACTTTTATTCAACGTGCTCCATCTTCCGGCGTGAGTACGTGGGTGTAACACTTCCGGCGTGGGCAGGGGCAGTCAGCTAGACTGGTGGCTTATTACAAACACCATACCAGTATACTTTAAAGTCAGTGCATTTGAAGCGAAACACTGAAATAGAACCCATGATGTACATCATGGTTAACTAATTTCAGGCCTCTAAATACTGCAATTTCTGCTGTAATAAATCTCATTTCCTTTTCATAATGTGTCTCTGGACTGTTGTAGTAATTTCTTAAAATATATAAATTGCAAAGCCAGCTTTCAATCGCATGGCCTTCTACTGATCTGTACTTTTGGGATGTGTGAAAAAGAACTGAACAATCCAGACATGGATCAACAGTAGTAATAATCCACAGCAACTCTGCTTGAGCTAATCACAATGGACCCGTTACAATCATTCAGAAAAACTTGCCTGATGAACAGTAAACAAAGGCAATAGTTTGCTGCCTGCCAAGCTCTGTGGGACTCCTGTAACACTTTTGTCAAAGGCAGAAGCCTAGCTAAACATGGCGACAATGGTGGCTGGTGTCACTCCCTCTGACACTACTGGATTTCTCCTGTGCAATCACCATAGCTGATGTCTAGGAAAGGGATGGGGCATTTGGGGCTGAAAATGTTTTTTTTATTTGAAAATCACATAAGAGAATTGCTGCCTGTCAAATGAGCAGATCTAGACCTGGCAAAAACCTTAATTGCCAATGAGCATGAGGATAGGAATGGACACCTCATGAGCAACGCTTCTTACCTATCTACACTTTGCATTCTGAGACTTGTGTTTGGCCATGTCATTATAAGCAGGATAGGAATTCCAAGCTTACATTTTTATTGCAATGTGTTTATTTTTTAATCGTTTATTGTCCTCATTTGCCTAAACCCTCATATAGAAACCACATGCGGGTTTCACTACTTTATGCAACAGAGCGAATGAATCTATCCAAAGTTGCTCACACTGGGAATCTAACTCTGTTCCCCATAACTCATCGGGGAGTTTAAAGTCGCCATCGACCTCCTCCAAGATTGCCCAATACCACAATGAGACTTCTTTGCTGCCCCCTGGCTTTGCTACGAGAAGTTCCTCCAAGTTACTTTCTTTCCCCAGTGGAGACCCCTGTCTAAGCTGTGCCTGCACCCACCTATTTAGCTGCATATATTTGAATCAGGATAAACAGGAAACCCACACTCTCCCGTAGCTCTTCCCAAGGCAGCAGTGCACCCCCAGTCAGCAACTCTCCCCACTTCATAATTCCAGCACCTTTCAGGGCAGTAGCCAAACTATTCTGTAGGCAAGATGGAGTGCCTGGTGATTCCCATATTGGTGCCAAATTAGAAAAATAACTAAGTCCTATTTTCTTTTTGATTATTATCCAGCTTTTAGCGAGTGAATGAAGAATTTTTAATTAGATTTTTTTTATTTTATTGTGGTCCCCAAATTTAAACCGAAAGCCCTCAGCTGGAAAGTTGGCCCCTTCTAACATGGCCCGAAACATTTCACCTCCTGGAGTGGTGGCGGGATTTTTTAACAACATTCTTGAGTGCGAAAACTGAAAAGCCCAAGCAGAGTATAGAAGATCCGGTAATGCCAACCCTCCTTTTTCCCTCCTCCGCCAAAGTTTTTTCCACGCCAGTCTGGTGGCTCTATATTTCCAAATAAATGAATTAATCTCCCGTTAACACTTGTCTAGTTGCTTGGGGTCAAAGGCCATAAGAATGGAGTTAAAAAGGAATGCATATTTGGGCAAGATGGACATCTTCACTAAATTTGTCCTCCCCAAGATGGATAAGGGAAGGTGCCCCCAAGCCTTAAGCTGTTTCTGGCAGGCTTTAAACACCCGATCCAGGTTGTATTCGGGAATTTTTCCTACCTCCTGTATAATATTGATCCCTAGGTAACGCAGGGTGGGAGCGATATTCAGTTGTGTGTTACTTATGTTCCAGGCCATTATTTGAGTTTTGTTTGCGTTTATTTCGTATCCTGAATCCTTGCCAAACTCCTCCACCCTCTTGATAACTATTTGAAAAGCAAGATCAGGGTCGGCCGTCAATACAAGAATGTCGTCTGCATATAAGGCCACCTGTCTTTCCCACCCTGCGAATTTGAAGGAAGGAATATTGGGACCCTCCCTAAGAACCTGGGCAAAGGGTTCAATATACAGATTGAAAAGGAGGGGGGAAAGCGGGCAACCTTGCCTTGTACCCCTTGTAATCTTTAAGGCCTCCGTCATCGCACTGTTAACAAGTAATCTAGCTGTTGGTGCCTTGTATAAAAGCTCTATTACACGACAGAATCTGTCACCTAAATTAAATGTTTTCATTACTGCGGCCAGATAAGCCCAGTTTCCCCTATCAAAAACTTTGGTCGCATCAAGGGTAAGAGAGGCCAAAGGGAGAGAGAAGGCAGATGCGATGTCAATGGCCCCACTAGGTCGCACGTGAGGTCCGCTAATTGGCGCCCTTTTACAAAACCTTTTTGATCTTGATGTATGATGGAGTCTGCTACGCCCCCAACCGTTTAGACAAGATAGCAGCAAAGATTTTGTAGTCATTGTGAAGGAGTGAGATCGGGCGGTAGGTTCCACACTCAGTCAGGTCTTTCCCTGGTTTAAGGATCAACACTACCGTCGCCTCACTTCACGAATTTGGGGGGTTCTCTCCGTTCAGGAGAATACTGTTAAAGACTTTTGCCAAAGTTGGAATAATGGCCTCACCAAGAGAGCGGCACAGCTCCCCTTATTGCAATGTGTTATTGAATTACCAGTAAAACACACAATTTCAGAATGAATTTTTTAGCCCTTTGTAATTTGGATTTGTTTATATTTGGGTAAGAGGCCAAACCAGGCTCCCAATTTACCTTTAGCATTTCTTCCTATCACAGTCTGCATCAACAGCGAAGAAACATGCATTCAAAGGAAATCATGAAAATATTCAACTAGATTGATAAAACCATTTTTGAGGGCTGAACTCGTGCTTTGGCTTTTTGTCATAGGTGAGCACACAGTACAAGGTGCTAATGTGACCATTTTGGTTGGCAATGCAATTACATTAAATCCTATGCCTCAAAAATGATGATTACATATTGGTAAATGAACCTTTTTGCATTTATTTTCATACAAACAGACATCAGTGGAAACACCAATAATTTTAGAAGCTCACACACTGTGCTCACTAGCCTTGAGATTTTTCACTAGTCTTTAGCGCACATAACCTTGGCTGCAGTGCACAGAGGCCCTTAGTGCTGTAAACAGGGTAACAAAATAGGAGGGAAAATTGCTTCAGACAGCAGAGTTCCTTTCACTTTCAAATTGACAATGGGGAGCTTATGTTTTTGATTGCCTCGCCATTAAGAAGACTGTAGTTACATCCTTTGTAAGCTATTAGACTAAATTAAGCAGTATAAATGGTTAGTAAAGTAGTGAGTTTCAGAAAGTTGAAAGAAGTTAGTGCCGTCTTCATAACCGTTTGCTCAAACATTCTCAAAATTATGAAGAAAGATTAATTTATCAAACTGTAGGCAACGCCTACTTCATTACCCCTATTGACACTTAAATACACAGTTCTTCATTATTGTGGATCTTCACCCTGGCCACATATTTCTTCATTGTCGTTTCGATTCCCTTGTACAATTGTTGACCTAATTTTAATTAGATAATTATATGAAATAATATTTTCATTAGTGCTCTGTACACAGAATTGAGGTTTGATAAAATGTAATGTGTAAAATGAACTACCTCGACCATTTAAAGAACACAATAAAATGAGTGGACAAAAAAATGGGAAAGGTGTTCCAGAGTAAGTGGTCTTGCAAAGGAAATGTGCCACTTTCTAGCTTCAACTTTATCTAAGTAGCCACCATTTAGGGTAGAATGTCCAAAATCAGCATATATGGGATCGTTTTCTGTGACTTAATTAACCTTTTATTTCATTACGGTATTTAAGTCGTGCTTCTGTCTGTGCTAGAATCCAGGGTGTTACTTATGAGGCATTTAATGTGATTCTCCAGCATTTATATGTATACTTGTGTGTTTGCCCTCTAGTGCAGCACCTTCAACATTCAAGAAGCCTATTTGGCTATTAATTGCACGTAACCGGCTTGGCAAGCTGAAAGGTGAAGGTGAAAAAAATGCTTATGCATGCATCAGGTCTACCCAGAAAAGGGGTTGCAATATGTTTGCCAAACCTTACATGCATGCGAGATATGGAAATAATCACAGAACACCCTCACCTAGTGGACCTCCCAGAGGTTAACTTTCATAGAGGATGAGACATTGCTGCTTTAATGTATAAGAGCTAGACGAAGTCAGAATGGTTGAAGGGCTCAGTGTGGTCAAGAAGATTTAGGATAAACATAAAGCTCCAGCCAGAGAAAGGTTTCCTGCAATGGAAGATGCTGAATACCAGGTCACCTGATCTGCTAGTTGAGTCTCCTTCATAAATTCTGCATTGCCAGTGATTTTGGAGATATTATCCTACTACTGGCATTGGCCACAGTCGAATATTTGGCCTGCTTGATTTCACTACTTGGGGATATGCCATACTGCATAGTGGGGGGTTTGCAGATATAGGTTCCTGTAAACTAATTGTTTTCAGCTTAATTACACTATTTGCTGCCAAGGCTTCACCCACTCCTCTTGAACAAAGTTATTAACAAAGATCCAAGCAGGCAGAGTAAGAGCTGTAAGCAAGTGCCCCTTGTAGTCCTTGGATCCTCAGTTCCATCTGCACCCAACAGCTACCAGACCTTTTTCCTACATCGTATAAAGGGTTCCAATGGTACACAAGTGGGAACCCAGCAGAAGACACAGTAATCCCCTCTCGCACTCTTAGATCGCTAGGCCAGAACTTAGCAGTGGTCCCGCGTTTTAAGTTGAGCAGAATTGGTGGCCGCTCCTTTCGAGTCCTGGCAGCGAGCTGGTGGAATTCTCTTCCTCCACAAATCCGGGCCATCGATGAGCTCCTTCAGTTTAGACGGGCTATCAAGACCTTTTTATTTGTTTAGCTCATCTGCTGTGTCTCTTCTCCTTTCTGCCCGCTTTTAATGCTGTGTTGTGTTTACCTTCTCAAAGCGCCAGGACGCCCCTTTGCTGGAGCAGCTGTGCGCGGTACAAATAAAAATAACATAACATAACATAATCCACAATGTCTCTGGGAGTAGGTCAAAAACTGGCTTGCTCGGATATGGTCTTCATGTATAATCCAGGCATTCTCTTCTTGATCTAAGAAGCTAAGAACCTGCTTAAACGCTTTTCAGCCTTGAACTGTGCAAGGAATGTTGTAACCTCATTGGTCCAGTCCAGTCCAAATCTCAATAGTCTCTGGTCATGCGGGACAGCAAAATGGTTGACGAATGATTAGAATGCCTTCAAGTCAAATGACAATGAGGCCATCTCCACTGGCAGGGGCTGTGTGACACCCTTTCAAAATCTGAAATACCTTTACATACTCAGGGATAGAAATTATTATTGTCTGCTGTTACTTGGAGATTCACTCTGTCAACTGTGCCACTTTTCTCCTGTAACCATTACAAATATTACTATTGCATTCTGTGAGACACAGGGAAGCTTTTACACAAGACTTCTGTATCACCCAGGGGCCTAAATATTGCAGGGAAGAGAGAGTGAGACAGAGAGAGAGAGAGAGAGAGAGAGAAGAGAGAGAGAGAGAGAGAGAGAGAGAGAGAGAGAGAGAGAGAGAGAGAGAGAGAGAGATAGAGAGAGAGCGAGAGAGATAGACAAATCCTATTTCTCTCTGTGTATCTTATTGAAGCTTCTAAAGCTTATTTCTGAGGTTTACGGGTAACCACCAAGGTGGAAATGAAAACATTAATGACCATCAGTTAGGTCAAACTTTAGTTCTCAAAACCAGCAAAGATATATCGTTCTAAACTTATAGATTAGATACATTCCTTCTTTCAAATGGCAATACTTTGATTTGGAAACTAACTTTCGGTATAGAGAATGAAGACCTCCATTTGCAACTTCATTTAAGATAAACTGGAAGTACGCTAATATCAAATCAAAGCTACTCAGGAATGATAGAGGCCCCTAATTAGACTAATTCATGGAAGGCCAGAGGTGAGCCGATTGAAGTTGTAAAAACCCATAGATATTTAGGTATTTTATTTGATAATACAGTGTCGTTTAAGAATCATTATAAGGATCTAAGAGCAAAAACTGTAGCCTTAATTCATACTTTTAAATACCTGCATAAATCACTCAATTTCCAATTATATGAACATCTTCTTAAAGTCATGAGAGCAAAGCTCCTGCCTACTATTTCATACGGCTCACCGATTACCAGGGGGAAAGATACAAAGCTTTTAGACCTATTAGTAATCAAGGCTTATAAAGCACAATTTGGGATCCCCAGTCCTTGGGTGAAGCTGAAAAAAGATTAGAGTTTGGTCTCCAAAGACAGTGTATGGTGTCGCAAGGGGCATTTTTGAAATGCATGTACTCTATGTTTTTCTCCGACCCGGACTCTTTGGCGAACAACTGTTGGCTTGAAATAACTAAATCTGTTAATACTGCTACCCAGAGATCCTACATTTCACCTTGTTTACATGAAATTGGCTTACAGATCGAGCTTAATGATTTGATTATGCCTAATTATAAATGAATCCTAAATAAAACAAATCAAAATTAACTCTTTTAATGCAGACAATACTGTCTTACCGGCAACATCTCATGTATGGACTGTTATTAACTCATCTCAGTCTCTCCGTATTCTGTCATACCTCAATGCCCCCTTTTCGGCTTCAGCAAATAAAAATGTAAAAAAATTTGATAGGGATTAAATCCAACTAAGGAGGGCACGCCGACCTGGATTCAGCAGTGGCCTAGTGCCAACTGTAGATTGTGTGGGTGGCCGCAGAAATCTTTAATACATATAGTATGTGTGTGCCCAAAATTGCTTAAAATTGTTCTTGAAGTTTGGGGTGAGATCGGCACGTCAGGCTCTTATTTTAAGTTTATTGGGGGAGTCAATTCTGCTTCTATATCAATTGATAACGTTTTGGCTGCTGTTGAAAAATGTTTGGGATTGATTGTTTAAGGCATATTATAATTAAACTAAATGATTTTAAGAGAAATATTGAATAAAGGAATGCATTTTAATTGGTTATTTTTGCACATTATGGCCTCTAGAAAGATGTATTGATGGTAATCTATTAGAAACTCAAATAATAAAGATACTTTATAGCCTGTCTGCACAATGGAAGATACTGATGCACTTGTACAATTTGCTTTCACAACAGAATAAATGTTTGCTATACTTCTGCACTCATGTATAATGATTCTATCTATGTTTAATCGATTTTATAGATGATTTAAATATTGAGTTATAAGGTTAATTGAATTTTAATGTATAATTATGAAGGTAAATATAAATTGTTGAGTATATCCTTGCTATGTATTAACAGTCTCCCAAAAAGTAATTCCACCGGCCTGGATAACATACCCCTAGAATTTTACAAGAAATTCTCGACACAATTGAAAGATTGTATGCTACAACTATTTATACATGTATTTAAGGGGGGAAGACACTTGAGAAGATGGGGTGACACCTCACCCCAAAACCGGATGCACTGCGTTTGATTCAAGCATAATACTGATGCCATAAATTCATCCAATTTCATCATTATTTATTTCAATTTCATTCAATGTTCCACATTATCCATAGTTTGTCCTCTTGTCACATGAGAGGTGTCTTACGTTTTTCACTGTATCCTAAAAGCTGCAGAAATGCCAATCCAGGCCTTATACTGTAGCACAGAGTGCACATAATTAATCCTCATTAGTTAATCCTGGTAACCCAATGCATTTCGGGCCTATTCCTGGCCCTTCGTCAGAGGTGCTCTACAATTTAAAAACATTATTGTGAGACCATGTATTTAAACCGATTGAACATGTTGATAACTACACAAACGTCTGCAAGCCCTTGCTTTATAACTTTTCACCATAATCAACGTCTTCCCGCTAAACGTAGCCAAAATGCTACCACTAAATCGATACCCAAATCCACCTCTCTCAACCTCCCTAATTTCTCTTGTATTCAAAACCACCATTTTAGACCCACGTTTTTCCGTTCCTGTAAACATACATAAAATCCTTCTACAAACTAGTTGTTAACAAATAGCAAAATCTTATCTACCCAAACTATTACCTTCAAGATCTGTTATTGTAAATGCCTACCGACTCATTCACAACTCTCCACATACTGCATTCTCACCATATTCTGAAATTTAAACATCTGTGCTCTGTCTCCACCCCCACCTCCAATTAACTATCGTCAACTCTTAACCCCATACATCCCAATTGCGTGCTGCTTAGGCAGTCACATTCCTTTCTATGTGCTTTACCCTCAACCTATTATTCATCTAAGTGTTGACCCCCTTCTCACCTCCATCATTCACTCACTGGCCACATTACATTAAATGCTGCCCTACCCCCAGAATGCCCCGTTCAGACTAATTACCAAAACCTGATGTACTACAGATCCCATACTACACTGTGTTTGCCATCATAAAAAGCCTTAATATAATGTCTACCATTCCGCGTTATTAACACTACCCCAAACACTATTCATTCAATCTTCCTAGGCATCAAACTTAAATTCCCCACCTACCCTTGGATGGCATTTACGACGTCAATTATACGATTTCCTACGTTTCGTATTTCAGCCTAAAGATGAACATAACAGTATTCTGTGCTAGTTAATAATGCACATGCTAACTATAAAAACATGCATAAAACAGAAATTAAATCACAATCCACCATATGCTTAAACAAAGTAGTTCAAGGGGTTCCCTTTTGAGAAAATGTTCTTTCGATTGTCTACCATGTGACAATGTCATGTTTGTTTATTCTTTACTGTAGTCGATGGGTGCAACTCGTCAGAGGGCAGTCAGAAATACTTCAAAAAAAGGGATGACAGAGTGCACACCGATTTCTTCCTTTCATTACCTTTTATCCTATTTTATCCGCATCGCTGCTGCGGCGATTTTTGCGCTGTGCGGCTTTTTTCATTTTACCGCGTTACATGACGAGCTCAGCTCGTCATCAGCACACGCCACGCGTGGCTGATGACGAGCTGAGCTCGTCATTAGCAGCGAAGGGGTTAAGTCTATTTGCGTGGAAGCCCGGAATTGTGGTCTGCCCTAAACCACATGCATACGTAAAAAGTTGAGAAGATGGAGGTGACATTAAGATTTAGTCTAAAATCCTTACCAGTCGCCTAGCCTTTATAACTCACAAGGAAGTCTCTATATGACAACATTGATTCATACCAGGGCATGGTACGACGGACCACATTAGAAAGGACATTTCACTTTTTGATGCTTCAAACATCTCTAGGGACTCAATGATTTTTGTTAATCAAGCAAACAAGAAATTAATCACAATAATCATTAGAATCAATGGTCTTGTACAAGGATTAACTGAGGGCACAATCACCCCAATGTGCAGTATTTTTAAAGCTTTCATATTATACTGGTCGCCACAATAATTGTAATGCTATTGGAGCGTAAATCAGCACATTCATATATACTTTAGGCCAGCTGTCATGAGGAATTGTTGGGGCATTCTTAAAGTCAATGCCAACAAAACATCTACAACTGATTAAGATCAAGGGCATTTTTTTGTAGTTTGACTGACAAGCTAAACTTTCACAAACTTGGTTGATATCCTGAACAGCTTATTACAAGTACCTTAAATTCTAAGGCACTTGTAATATGCATCAAGTTCCTTAGAATAGGATTTCCATTATATTGTGAGGGAAAACTTGCTACCAGGATAGCCCTCAGCAATGGATCCTTTCTTACAATAATTTAGTTTGCATAAGAGACTGATTTTTGGTGGGCCTCTATGAGCATTGCCAAATAAAGAGTTTCAGGAATTTGCTTTGCATAGTTCTACTACAATGATAAGGTTCCAAATAAAAGTTCAAAGGAGTGAAAGCCCATACTGATAAGATAAGCAACAAAAAGGCAAGGTAGAAGAATATTCCAGAGATCCTGGTCTGTACCAAGAGACCATCCACTGATGGGAGCTCCACAGTGTCAAGAGAGCTGGGGGTGGTGGGTGCCACAAGAACCCAACCAGTTGTGTTTTCTGGGGGTACCAGTCCACATTGAAGAGTGAAGAGGCCCAGAGTCCTCAGTGGGAGGAGCAGTGGGTGAGGGGTTGCTATGTCTGAGATCAGAGAACTCTAAGACTGAACCTGGTAAGGCCACTTCTGGCCTTGGGGGACCCATGCACTAGCACATGGACAGAGGGCTGGAGAACTGCGCCAGATAGACTCTTGCACAGCACATGCACAATGTGCTTCCCTCGGTGGGTTGTTGTACTCCCTTGGAAGTATCCCTCGATTGCCAGGCACATGCTCCAGCTAAGGGTATAGACGGTGGGTTGAAGGATCAGTTTCAGGTTATCACCCCTGAACACCCCAACCTCAGAGGCCGGGGAGCCCTGAAGTTCCTGTAGCTTGGCTGCTGAAACTGACCGCTTTCGGTCCAAGTGTACAGGCTTTGCCTTGGGTTGGGGACAGAAGTTAGTCCCAAGGCGTGGATTTGGCCTTGGTGAAACTATCTGAATTTGAATTTGAATTTAAAAATATTTATTTAGCGCGCTTTTACCAAGCGGTTTCATGGCGCTTTACAGATTACGACCAACGTCAGTGGCAAGGGGGATTAGGCAGCAAAAGCTCGGGAGAAGAGTAGGGTTTTAAGGTTTTTCCGGAACTCTGTGTAGGAAGATGAGGTGCGAAGTCCCACAGGGAGGGAGTTCCAAAAAGCTGGGGCGAGGACAGCAAATTTTGTTCCACCAGCCTTTTTCTTTTTAAAGCGTGGGGTGGTCAGGAGTGCCATGTGAGTAGAGCGAAGTTCTCTTCCTGGTATGTAGGGTTTGATGGCAGAGCATATAAACTCAGGGGCAGTGCCCATTCTGGCCTGGAAGGTGAGGCAGCCGAGTTTCAATAAGGCTCGCTCTCTCACAGGCAACCAGTGTAACGCCTGCAGAAGGGGGGTGGCACGGTGAAATTTGGGCAGGCCATGAATCAGGCGAGCAGCCTGGTTCTGCACTAGTTGCAGACGATGGATAGCATAGGCCGGCGCGCCATTATAGATTATGTTGCCATAATCAAGGCGTGAGAGCACCATTGCCATCACGATGATCTTTAGAGCCAGGAGGGAAAAGAAGCGGGAAATCTTCCTGATTGTCCTGAGGGAAAAGAAACAAGAGGACACAACAGAACTAACCTGAGAGTGAACAGAAAGTTGGGAATTAGGAAGAATACCGAGAGTTTTGACTTTGGGAACTGGGAGTGGGGGAACACCAAGTGAGAAGGGCCAATGGGACGGAGACCAGGGGCTGCAACCACCTCCGGTCAAGACCAGCTCTGTCTTGTCCGGATTGAGTTTGAGGTGGTTGCAGTTCATCCAGTCCTGAATGAACAGCATGACAGTTTGGACATTCTGGGCGGATGAAGGAGAATGGGAAAGGTTGAAAATTAGCTGGAGGTCGTCGGCGTAATTAAACACCGTGACCTCAAGCTGCTGCAACATAAAAATGAGGGGGTAGATGTATAAATTAAACAAAAGAGGGGAAAGTGAAGAGCCCTGAGGAACACCACACACTACCTTGCGGGAGGCAGCGGTGAAACCAGCAAGATGGACCGCCTGAACCCTCTCGCTCAGGAAAGACTCGAGCCACGAGAAGGCTAAGCCCTCTGTGCCCGCCGCCCTGACACGGGTGAGAAGGATGGAGTGGTCCACCGTGTCAAAAGCGGTGGACAGATCTAAGAGGATGAGGGCTTGAGGGAGGTTGGTGTCAATGCCTTCACGTAGCCCGTCCATCACTGAGATCACCACCTTCTCCGTAGAATGAAGGGGCCGAAAGCCCGCCTGGCAAGGGGAGAGGCAGTGATTAGTCTCCACTTGGGTGCTCAGGGTGCTAGTCACGTGGGTTTCTAAAACCTTACCCAAGTAAGGCAAAAGAGAGATGGGGCGATAGTTAGAAGGGGATGATGGGTTGGCGCTGGCTTTTTTAAGATAGGGATGACGACCGCAGATTTATGGGGGGTAGGGACGACCCCATTGCTGAGTGAATCATTAAGGAGTGTGAGGGGCGGAGTAGGACAAGCTAGAAAGATTTCTCTAAGGATGTGGGCAGGGGCAAAGTCCAGGGGGGAGCCTGACTTCACCCTTTGAAGCAAGGGGAGGAGAGTGGCTTTGGTCAGGGGGGGAAAGGTGGTTAGTTTGGAAGTGGTGGAAGGAGGGGAGGGATTAATGAATGTGGAGGATGGGGGAGGAATGTTAGTTTTAATCTTTGCGACCTTTTCAATGAAGAAATCGTTGAGCGAATCGCAGAGGGGTTGGGAGGGGGGAATCGTAGCCGTGGCTCTATCCGATGGGGCCAGTTCATGTACGGTGGCAAAAATTTCTTTTGACTGGGACTCCGCTGCCAGAATCCTATTGGAGTAGAATTCAGTTTTGGCGTCAAGAATGCCTTGTTTGTATGTCTTGAGGACAGATAGGTAAGTGGCTTTTAGAACAGGGCAGTACGCTCTTCTCCATGCTCGCTCGGCTCTCCGTGCGGCCAATTTCTTCTCCTTAAGGTCTAAGGTGAACCAGCGGTTGGCAGCTTGGGCTCGTTTGACCGTGATTCGCCTCAAGGGGGCGAATTCGTTGCCCGCTTGGGTCAGCCAGTTATTGATGGTAGTCAGCTGAGCAGGAGCTGCAAGGCCGGTAAGGTCAGGGCTGGAGTTGGCTAGAGACGAGCAGAAAGATGGCATGTCGGCTTTGCCCCATTTCCTAACCCAGGTGTTCTTAGGGAGCGGGGGCTTAGTCTCAGGGGCTAGGGCAAGGGAAATTGAAATTAGCGAATGGTCAGACCAGGAACAAGGGGAGATGGAGGGGGGTGTGGTGGGGATGTTCAGGGTCCAGATCTGATCCAACGTGTGGCCCTGTGTGTGAGTGGGGCTGTGAATGTGAGGTGTAAAGTTAAGGCTAATCATGAGATCGGTGAACTCCTTAGAGAGGGAGCTTTCAGCAGGGTCACTCGGCCAGAAGTTGAGGTCGCCTAGGACTAACACTGACGAGTTGTTTATTACCAGTGTGGCCAGGAGATCTTGGAGGCTGGAAACAAAAGAAGGGGTGGAGTGAGGGGGACGGTAAATAAGAACAGAGGTCAGGGGAGCCTGATGAGAAGTCGACCGGGTTACCAGGTAGTCTACTTCGGAAATGGGGGGGAAAGGGAGGATCTGGAAGTGGAGGTCAGTGCGAGCTATCAAGGCCACTCCGCCGCCTCTTCTGCCCTCCGGACGGTCCGCTCGAATGGCAGAGTATGAGGGGGGCAGTGCAGCTAGAACGTTGGGCAGGGAGTCGGCCTTGAACCAGGTCTCCGTTAAAAACAGGAGATCAGGTTTGTGTGTGTCGATGTAATCGAATATCTGCCTACTCGGATGCATCTGTGAGCAGATAAAAGTTAGGTGCTACACAGATGGTGAGAAGGGTTCCCCACGGTTCAGTTTAGTGGCACCAGAAAGCATAGACAGAGGGATGCAACTGGGTTCAGAAAGGCATGAAATTGGCAAGGCCCTAGCAGTAGTAGGTCATTGTCCATGTTCTACTGCTCTAAGTAGGGATGTATATAAAGGCCTTGATTAGTCTACGCTGGATTTAGGCTGGAGGGGGGGTTGAGTTGGAAAAAGGCCCTCTCTAAAGAGTCACCCCAGACTGCTGTGCTAAAAAGATTGCCATTCTGTTTGACTGCTGCTCTGGAATAACTGCTTTTCTGCTTTGATGTGCTGCCCTGCTACCTGCTTATATCTGCCCTGCTGAGGTCAAGGTATCGACCCATCTCACTTGAACCCAGAGTGACTCCAAGGGCTAGCTGGCTTTCCCCCTTGTTCTGAAGTCTCAAGGCCATCAATGACTTCCTTCAAAACTGCAACAGCATTTCGAATCTGGAATATGCGAGTCCTTCCCTGCCAAGTGGTGCTAGGCCCTTGAGAGGTGACTTTGGCTGTAAAGTACCATCAAAATCGATGCAGTGAAGACTTTGTGCGATCCGCACCAACACATTGCTTCGACTCCAATGAAGGAGGATATAACTTTGATGGACTGCGAAGTTCGACAACAACGCAGTGGCTTTAATGTAAAGGGGTTCATTGAATAAGTCGCCTTCGCCTTTGTGGATCAGAACTGACGCATCGATTCTTCGGCATTGACGCTTACTCCATCCAAGATACTTTTTCAGTGGAATCTCGTGAGTCCTGTAGCTGGCCTCCCCTCCATCATGGTTAGCCTGAACTTTGGATGTACCCTGGTCCAGCGTGACTTCAAGCAACTCCTAAGTGCTATTTGCTTCATCCACTACTTTTTGATTTATTCATAACTTTGGTTCTACTTATTGGATTTTTGTTGTTTTGGTCTTGGGTTACTCATAAAAATATAACCTATTTTTCTAATCATGTGTGAAGTCTTTTTTTGTGGTGTTTTCATTGTGTAACTCTGTGTGTGTGTGTTGCATAAATACTTTACAAATGTCCTCTTTAGAAAAGCCTGACTGCTCTGTACCAAGCTACCAGAGTGACTAAAGTGATGATTCCTGCTTGTACAGGGTGCATACTCTGACAACCAAAAACCTCATTTCCGACATTGCCGATTTGGGTGGAGGGTTTGCTTTATTCCCCCTATACAGCAGAAGGAGAAAATCTAGAGAAAGTGTTCACTCTAGGTCATGCTTCCCAACAAGTAGCTCGAGAGCTACTAGTAGCTCACCAGCTACCTAAAAATAGTTCTCATGGGTGCTGCCCAGGCTGCTAAATTAGAAGATTTTGATTGGTTGAATTAATAGATGTATACCAGAATTCAAAAGAGTTTTCGAGATGAAAATGGGTGTATTTTCAGAACTCAGAAGATCATGTCTGGAGAAAATGGTTGAAGTACCAAAATATATTTAAAGCTAATATTTGAGTGGCCAATCATGTAATGTTGAGAAGACATTACTAATATTATTACCTTGGTGCCAGATACACTGAAGCTATGACTGTTAGTTATATTGATCTAATGTAATCTTTTTTGATGTGGTCAATATTACACCACTAATAATATTATTAGCGCAGGATGATTTCAAATCAACATAAGTAGCTCTTGTTAAATAAAAAGTTGGAGACCCCTGCCATAGGTCAAAGTTGACTGTGGTCACCTCTGAGATTCCTTTATGGTGGAACCTGCCCACCAAGCTATTTATTATTCACTTTTCCTACCCAGGTTCATGTCATCATTAAATAAGAATGGTATCTTCCTATTTATAATCTACAGCCCCTTCTAAAAAAACTTAGCTTAGACCCTAAGGATCCAAATAATTTTCGTCCTATTTCAAGGCTCCCAGTAAAAGTGATAGAAAAAAATCATGAATATACAACTAAGTACCTTCTTAGCTGAGACTGAAGCTTTGAATCCCTCGTAATATGGCTTCAGAGATGGCCCTAGCACTGAGCCCACGCTTATTAAAGCCACCGAGATGATCAGGGAAGCCGTTGATCGGGATGGCAGAGCAGCACTGATTCTATTAGATCTGCCCGACGCCTTTGATACGGCCCATCACGATACCCTGATGGACCGTTTAAAGACATATGGGATACATGGAAAAGCTTTGTGGAAGCTGGCTGCGAGAATGTGGAGTAAAATGGTGTTGAAGGCTATGGAGGGGTCTTGTAGGATGTTGGCCGCAGTGTTGCCCTGGTTGAGAAGCATGCGAATGTCATCGGTGCCAGCAAGGAGGGTGATCTCGGTGCAATGGTTGCTGCGAAATCCGGACTGGGATGAGTCGAGAATGGCGTTCTCTTCGATGAAGGTGGTCAGCTGGGCGTTGATGAGTCTCTCTGTGATTTTGGCTGTAAAGGGAAGGAGAGAGATGGGCAGGTTGTTTATCAGGTCCGTAGGGTCGGTCGAGGGTTTCTTGAGGAGGGGCTTGACCTCTGCCCGCTTCCAGTCATCGGGGAAGATGCCGGATTCGAGGGAGGAGTTGATGGTCCGGCCTAGTTCGGGTGCTACGGCAGCGGCGGCTCTGTGGTAGATGTGGGGTGGGCAGGGTTACGTGTGGGCTCCTGAGTGGGTGTTCATCATGGTTGTGGTGGTGTCTTCAGTGGGAGCGGGTTTCCAGGTGTTGATGGTCGGCTGATTGAGTGACCTTATACCCCACCCCCTACAGTGCAAAGAGATGCAGAACCCATGGCCATAAAAAGCAAGACCACAACTAAATACCTAGGGTGCACAGTAATATGGTGTGCAATGCCTTGCCAGGCCATTTCCTATACCATAATGTATTCTTTGGTCTGCACTGTCTTTTCTGGAGATACACAGAATCCTATTTTGCAAGCCCTTCTCATTCTTTCTGGGCTACCCGCCTCACAAATCATTCTTTCTCTGCTCCTCCCAAAGCAGCCATATGCCCTCCAGATTAATCTCCTCCACATAACTATTGATCTCATGCTACAACAGTATACATTGCTCCTCCTTCGACCAACTTATTCTACATTGTCCTTACCACTTCCCTCCCCCTTTCTGCAGCACCCCCTTTCCTGTCCATTTTCCACAGGCTCTCTCCTTCTTCCCTCATCCAATCCAGATCCTCCTTCTTCCCTCTAAACTAATTTTCAAGGGTGGCACTGTCCCTGGCTGTTGCTGTTTTTCCCCACGCCCAATGTTGTGGACCTTTCCTGCTTCTGGCAGCTTCTCACTCTGAATGCCGGGGGACTAGTAGAATCATGAATGGATGACCGAAATCACAAAGTTCCATCTTTTGCGCCCTGACTTACTCAGGTAAGTTAAGTCCCCGTTTGGACTGGACAGACCATGTTTCACTATTCTTATGTCTCACTATCGTGATGCAAGGGAGGAGGGCCCAGTCAGCACAGGTTGTGGCAGGATGTTTTTAATTTAATTGCTGTTGTCACATGGCACTGGAGTATAGGACAAGCTGGTGTTGGTCTGACCTCCTGACAGCCAGACCTGGTACATGCTGCTGCCCTGTTGTGGAGGTTTTGAGGGAGAGGGGGCATTGTGTGGTCACGGCATGAGTCTGAGAGCAGATACTGAGTGTCTTTAAAAGGCACACAGCTTGGCTCTCAAGACAACGGTGCCACCACTTAGCGCCTCTCACCACAGTGAGAGAATTATCTTCTATAGTCAGCAGTTGTCAGCAACCAGGCCAGAGTGTGACTCACAGATAATATCAATTTAGCAACCGTCGGCAGCAGGCTTTATTTTTCCAGCTGCAGCACTGGTGTTATGACTCACAGACTTTTATCATTCAAAAGCCAACGCTATGATTATAAATGCTCCTTCTCAAAGGTCGGAGTTTTACCTACTGGCTGTTTTGATTTGCCATGAGGTACTAGTGCAAAGGGTTAGTATCCCTACTGTAAATAACGTATGTCATTGCATATTCGCAAAGCTGTATTTTAGGTTGTCAGATACCTGTATGAGTTACTGCTTTTTTCACAGAGAACCTTTTGTTACTTGTGGAACTTTTATTGGATGGTACCTAGAGCTGAGGGGTGGAGGGTAATTTGTCTGTATAAATAATATGGGTTTAAAACCACTTGGCAGTGAGAAGGACTGAATTCCGTGTGTGTCAAGGAGTTTTCTGGTTACAATAAAAATGTCAAGAAAACTCTGGGGAATATTGTTCCTTGTGAAGCGAGATCAGCGTTTAGTACAATGGCAGTTTTCACTCATCATAAAGTAGCGCAGATGGTTAATATGCCTGCTGCACAGAACATAAACCATCCATATTCGCAGAACTGTATTTTATGGGGATAGCTGTGAGTTACGGCTTTTCTCAAAGAAATCCTTTTGTTATTTGTGGAACTTCTTTGCACGACACCTGGCACTGAGCTGAGGGGGTGGAGGGCGCTTTGAGTAAGTATCCCCAGGCTATTTATTCTTCAAGAAACTCAAAAAAAGAAACTGTTTTGGTCCAAAAACTGTGTCCTGGGGCCGTGGTTACATGTTACCAGCTACCCTGCCAGCAGTTTCAAGATCGTCTTATAGTTTCTCGTTGCTCAAATGGGTGTAATTTCTGATATTTGTATGTTCCTTCATCTTCAGTGCTTGATTATGCCCACGAGAAAGTATCACTCATAGCTGTTAAAATATCACTCATACATACACTGAAATTAGGAAAATGTCACCCAAAGCAGTGTGAAACCTTGGCAGCTATGGTCGTCTGTTCTTGGTGGAAGCCTTGCGCTTGACTTACTAGCAAAAGGCTTACAACGATGACATCATAACATCATCAATCATGATTTGTGAATGATTATTACAACATGATTGTGGCAAAAGTTTTGGTAGAGTGTCTGTTAGAAATGGGATTTCTGGTTAGTTAGGGCTTGTGCCTAAGCCAGGCAGAAACCACACTCTAGTCAGGGTAAGGGAGTTACACACTGAAGATAACCCTTGCTCACCCCCTTGGTAGCTTGGAAGAAGCAGTCAAGGTTATCCCAGGGGCAATGTGTAAAGCATTTGCACAACACACACAAACGGCAGCAACACACTAGGCACACCACAAAAGAGACTCCACACAAGGTTATATAAAAAATAGCCTTTGTGTTATCCAAAACACATTAGAATCATAATCACACATTTACACTGTGCAAACTGGCAACAGGTCTTAATTTACAGGCCACCAACACCATGTCAGAAAAAAGGCTAGGAGGAAGGCAAAAAGTTCAGGGATGACCCAGCAAAAAGGGCCAGGTTCAACAGTGTCCATCTAGGCTTTTGCGTATTGTGCTCTGTCAATGTATGTTGGTCAAAGAGTTGTATCTTTATGGAAAAACACAGATGTGGGAGGTTTCCTGGACTAGCGTGGACTCACTGACAGAATATCGGAAACAAGAATATTGTGTGGACAGAATATCGTATCCAAAATATGGAGGACAAAAAAATATCAAGAAGGTAAGTGCAAACAGGTAAGAATACCTTTACTATTCATAACAGCAACCTGAAGCACGAAGATTCACGGTGTCGGTGCCTGTTTTCTTATATGCAGTCAGGATAAAACTTTGCTTACCTTTAGAAACTTACCTACACAATATTTTTGTACTTGATACGCTTGATGTGATATTTTGACCAATGATAATTTTGTTTGCAATATTCGGTTTCAACACCCTAGGGTGAAGACATATTAATCACTATGTAGTGCTGCATTTCATGAAAAGGGAAAATTGTGCGCCATATTTACACAGCTAATAATGTTGCTGGCGTGGCTTGCACACAGAGGGGTATATTTACTAAAATATCTTGCAACACAGCGCAGCAACCAAAGGTGGTGCACTGTGTTGTGTGAGAGGGAGAGCCCGAAAGTGCCACATCTATAGAGATATGGCACTGTCCTGCTCCCTTCACATCACTGGTGCACAATCAGGCTTCCAGCACCACACATACACCTCTGCACCTTAGCGCAAAAGTGTCTGCGTCAAGTTTAGCCTAAATGTTGTACTGTAAGGGTCCCCTTCCAATACAAAATATGCTTAACATTTCCTACTTTATATGCGTGTAGACTACATACAAAATCAGAAAGGATGAAGGAAATAAAAGCATTTCTCCTTGATAATGCCAATGTCAAAACAGCATTATTTTTTATGTAAAACCCTGTGTACCTTTTTGTAGATAGGTTTTTGCACCCATGGAATGCCCACTGTTTCAAAGTAATGCAAAGTAGTACTATGAGCTGCTTTACTTAATTTTAGGTTACTTTCTGCGCAGGAAAGTACAATTCAAATGAAAACTTTGCGCTGATTTGCAGCACTTGCACTTTAGTGCAACACAATAACAAGTATTGTACAGCAACACAAAAGCAAACTACGCCTTTTTAAAATGTATTGTCAAGATATAACCTCTTCAACAAATTTGATGAAAGGACAAATGGAAAAGTATAAGCTGCATTAAATTTTGAACTATTTATATGTTACACATGGGAATATCCCACAATGTTCAGCTTGTTGTTTGCATCTAGTTTTAGTTGGTGGTTAGTTTCCATGCACAGTTAGGTCTTGCTAGTTTAGTAGATCTGTATTTAAACATAAAGCCTATGGATGCTTGTGCTTTGCTTGCCTCATCAAGCCCTCGGAATTGATTATGAGGGGTTTGGCCCTCCTTGATACAAATGCATTTGCTTAAGTCAACTGTAATCTCAGAATTATTCTAAATGTGGAGGAGTAGGGAAACAAATTTAAAGGTTGGATGAGGAACCTCATTATGGGAATATAAATGTGCTATGTCTCAAGGAGATATGGATGATAGAGGATGTATTTGTAAATATGTTTGTCTGTGTACAATTGGCAAAGAAGCTGAGGCTGATGTGCTCTGCTCCAAGGAGATAAGGGTGAGATAGATTTTGTTTGCAAATAATGTTATGTCTGTATACAACTGGCAGAGAAATTGAGGCAAGGAAGGTCTAATGGTCTCTGAAATTTTAATTAAGGAATATTGGAAAAGAAAGTATTAACATTTGGATTTAGGAGTTAGACATGCAAATATGTGGCTCGGAGAATAAATGAATATGCCTTTGGGGAGCCGAAACATAAGCGCTTATGATAGTAAACATATGTTTCATACCAGAAAAGTCCCAGAAATACTTCTTGGCAAATATTTTTACAGTTTTTCCTAAAATGGTGCCAGTAGCAATGCACCACTGTTTTGATAACTAGTGATTTTAATTAGCAATAGGCAGCTGTGAACATTTTCTTTTGTGATTGACCCAACAGGTTTGGGCTGGCTATGATGCATCAAGGCCATTCAGAACCCACTGTTCCCAATAGGATGAGTACAATACACTTGTACGATAACCTGTGCTTACCCTTTGGTAACTTTCCACCGAGCAGTCAGGCTTATCCTCAGGGCATGAGTGTAAGGCATTGGCACAACACCCCTCCTCATAAAACACGTTGTATTCACCACAAAATGACTCCACACCGTATACATAAAAACACTTGTCTTTCTTTTACACACATACACTGAAATCAAAACAAGATACACATAGTATATACACTTCACACTTATATGCAACAGTCATACTTCTCTATTGAAACCACAACGAAATACACATTGTATATACACTTTATAGTTATATGCAATTGTTGGACTTTACCATTGCAGGAAGGTCAAACAGTCACAAGTTCTGCCTATGTCTCCTTACTCGGCCCCTCATTCTTTCAGCTCTATCAGCCAATGGTACACATTTCCTTGCTGGCGCCCTGTTGACTGGACAGTTGGAACCACCTAACACAGAAGGAAACTGTTACTTAGTTTTATCCATTTGGATTAAACCAATGGCACCTGAGCGAGGACAGGATCACTATCCCCTCAGTAGACAACAGGTTGTGACACAGGAAGCTGGTGCGCTCCCCGTTTGGAGAAATGTCTTCCCTTTAGGTGACAGTGTGACCTGCCATAGACCCGCGACAGTCATCTGCAGGTGCCTACAAAGCACACGAAACCTATCGGGTCTCGTCACAATGTTTTAAAAAAGAAAGCACCATGTGACGTGGGTCCAGGGAGAGGTAGCCAACTACCTTGGACAGAGGCTGAGATGCCAAGCACCATTGTCCTCCTGACCTGGAGGCTGAAGACAGTCTCAGCTCCTGACTCTGGTTCCCCCACACCCATCGGATACCACACACTCTGGAGCACAAGCGAGCACTGGTCCCCTTGGTTGTGAGCACAGGTCCCTCGGATTCTGCAAGCTTCCCCCTCACTCCTCAAACCTCCTCACATCCTGGCACCTCAGATGGTTACTGATCTTTACACACATATTCCTCTTGCACGGTGAGATGATGGTGTATGTCAGGATGGTTCTTGTGCCAACCACATTTACTTCCACCTGTCTCTATCCTACCCGGTGAGGTCCTTACAATCTCGTGGAAAGAGTGCAACCTCTTTAGACCATAAAATCCCATGGACAGGAGGCCAGCTCACTGGTCCTCAGAGAGTACTTCAACACCAGGCCACAACATTTGTCACTAGCAGCAGGCCAGCAATGTCCATGCAAAATCCACCAAGTGATAGTCTCCTTCCTGGAGCACAACAAGCTCCAAGCCACTACAAGTCTGCGGATAGCCCATTTGCAGTTCCTCCTACCCTAATGATTCCTTGTGTCAATTTCCCAGTATCGAGCCAATGTAGTATGGTTCAACATCCAAAAGTGTCTCTACATTAGAAGACTGAAGTCCTAGTAGTTATACCCACCATGGCCTTTGAAGATACGGTCAGTTCAAAAGGCCATTTTTGAAATGCACACACCTTCTCTAAATTTGGTCCTGTCTGCCATTCTACCCTGGGAGGTTTGATCACAAACTTTAGTGGGGCCAAGACTCTGCCCCTGGAATTCACTTCCCAATTCCATCCCCACTTAACCATCTCAGAAAAGCCTTTCTGAGTTAGAGGTCAGCAGTTTCCTGTGAACCCCTAGTTTAGGCTGTCTATTAGGAATTTACAGATGTGGCTAGACACTAATTCCCAGCTTTGAATTAGGAGTCAGTTTGGCAGGCCCGGCAAACAGAGCCACACACATCGAAATCCCCACTTTCCCAGAGTGACATTTCCATTTCCGTAATGTTGAACCCACTAGCAGAGAGGATTCGCCATTATGAACTCATCACTACCAGACATTATACTGTTGCTATTCTGACCACAGAAAATAATGCTAGACAGCCTATCCCTACACCCCATTGTACCAAACACACTGCCCGGTGTCATTCACGAATCTGGCTGGTAACACATACACACTCCTGTCCAATCTCTTCCCAACTCCACACGCCATCGCCAGAGAGAAATCCGATATATCAGGAGACATACAGAACCTTGGCACACAGCTTTGTAAACACCAAATTGAGAAAGAGTAACTCATGCACATAGGCCCCACCAGACAAACCTGTGGCTCAATCAATGAGCGACTTCTCTGGATGGCACAGCCAGTATGGGACGCCCAAGGAGGCACATTGGAGATACATGCCCCTGGTATAGGTAAAACCCACGGACAACAGACTTACAGCTAACTCGAATCAAACAATCATATATTCAAACTCCCCAAAGTCCTAAGGCTAGCACCCAGAGCAATAGAAAAAGGGGAAGGAGAAAAGCAAAAAGTTGACAGAAAACACCATGGAAAGGGCCATTTCCAACAGTGATCTTCCAAAATTCTCTCAAATACAATGATTACTAGCTGCAGGCACCAAACATTTCTCCATCAGGATGTTCACATTAAAATATGCACCTCTTTTAGTTGTTTTGAGAAAGAATAAGGTCACTAACTACCATCCAGGTGTAGTGATAAGGGATATATTTTCAAAGTTAATGCCTAAATAAACTGCCCATTCATTTTCAGGAGCAACTAACCCTTGAACTGAAATATTGCTAGCATCTTCCGAAACACCAACTGAGGTGATTCACAAAGAAACAACAGGATTCTCTGTAAACAATGGATAGGCCAATAATCAGAATTTACAAGAGTAGTTACTTATGTCACACCGCTATTTTTAAGGATGAGATCTTCAAGGCAAATTATAATTATACCATCAGCCGAACAATCAGCGGAATGAGCTCTGGAGAGTGCCTATCTAACTTTTTTAAATTATCACTGAAATAGGAAGGCTCTTTATGGTTTGAAATTATGTAGATTTCAGAATCTGCATATGCATAAATATAAAAAGCCCTTCTACAGCAGATGATGTGAAAAGAAATGTCAAATCTTTTTATTTATGTCAATGCTCTGAGGTGGCAATTGACCATTGGCCCATAACATAGTAGAGGCTAGTACAAAGGTAAACGTACATGCGAGAAAATCTATATGTCTATGTTTATTCTTACACGTTATAGTAAATGTACTACTTTTGGCACTTCACCATTTACAAGTGTACATTTACTACAAAGTGTAGGCATTCATGTTTCCATCTCCTGAAACCAGTGGGAGGAACCTAATTTGCAAGTGTAAAGTTACTACTTGTAACTTTTCACAAGTAGGTAGGAAACTCCATAAAGTATTTTAAAAAAAGTCAAAAAATTGATAAATTAAAAAGAAATATAAGTAAAATATTTTATGATAAGTATTTAATGTGAATGAATTGTATATATATATTTTGTACTTCAACAAAAAAGAGAGGTCTGGTCAGTCACAGGACTGCCACAAATTTGGAGCAAATTATGGAAGGATAACACACTCACTCAATTTGAGTAGGAAGGCCCTCACACACCGACCTGGTCAGTGTCATGCTTCATCATCGGGCCCCACCAAAGAGGCCGAGTGCCTCTTTGGTGTGCTGCGACGCCAGAAAGACTGCGGAGCTGGTAGTGTGAGGAGGGCGTGATGTGAGTAAAATATAATTAAAAGTGCCTAAGAGGGTATCAAAAAAAGGTTTTTAATGAGTGATCCCTAAGACACAGGTAAGTGGTATATGTGTCTGAATTTACGTGCCAAGGTTGTTAGGATTTGGTTAAATTCAGCTAAATACCATAGAGTTAATTAATCAGTCAACATGTTTCTGCCATACTAGTGGTATAAATTCACCAAGCCATTCTTCAGGACTATACCCCGGCGGTATGGACACTCTAATAGTCCACCCTAACCTGGGGGCGTGAACGTGAAAAAAGAAAAGGTGAAAAAGGTGCTTAAAATTAGAAGAGCGGGTGGCTCATTCTAAAGAAAAAAGACCCCAAAATCAGGGGTATCTCAGCACTTTAAAACAGGGCGCTACTAGCACCATGGGTCTCGGGAGGAGGATTGGAGCGCACCTGGCACATCGCCCTCAGCGCTCACAACCCGCTTTGAACCTTCAAAGTTCCTCGGAACCGGACCCCGACGAACGACGAATCGTTCCCCCCATGTTCCCCCCCTGTTTTAAAGTGCTGAGATACCCCTGATTTTGGGGTCTTTTTTCTTTAGAATGAGCCACCCGCTCTTCTAATTTTAAGCACTTTTTTCACCTTTTCTTTTTTCACTTTCACGCCCCCAGGTTAGGGTGGACTATTAGAGTGTCCATACCGCCGGGCTATAGTCCTGAAGAATGCCTTGGTGAATTTATACCACTAGTATGGCAGAAACATGTTGACTGATTAATTAACTCTGTGGTATTTAGCTGAATTTAACCAAATCCTAACAACCTTGGCACGTAAATTCAGACACATATACCACTTACCTGTGTCTTAGGGATCACTCATTAAAAACCTTTTTTTGATACCCTCTTAGGCACTTTTAATTATATTTTACTCACATCACGCCCTCCTCACACTACCAGCTCCGCAGTCTTTCTGGCGTCGCAGCACACCAAAGAGGCACTCGGCCTCTTTGGTGGGGCCCGATGATGAAGCATGACACTGACCAGGTCGGTGTGTGGGTGGCCTTCCTACTCAAATTGAGTGAGTGTGTTATCCTTCCATAATTTGCTCCAAATTTGTGGCAGTCCTGTGACTGACCAGACCTCTCTTTTTTTGTTGAAGTACATTTAACCGGGGACTGAGAGAGTGTCCTTGATTCTCCCTACCTCTCCCTTTGTTGAAATATATATATATTTTGTTTCAATTTAGAACTCAATATGGAAAATGCGAGAGCATACCATTATCTAAATGCTGTATTAAATATTTATTTAATTTAAATATTTCGAATCAAATTACAATTATTTGTAAAGATCAAATAAAAGTTATATAAAATGCATTTATATTAATTTTGCTTCCTAAAAAAAAGAAATATACATTTATTTTTTCATTTAAAAATGATTATTAAAATAATTTAAAATAATACATGATTTTAATTTATACTTGTTTTTAACATTTAATTAAATTCTTATATATTTTAAGAATTCTAAATTCATTAATTTTAACACTATTTTCTAAGGGATGTACTTTTAATTTCCTGTCTCCATTATTTTCTATGGTAGCGTGTTGCAGCGCCAAAGGTTGGCCATGTATGGTGGTGGACTTACTCCAGTTCTGCCAGTCCTGAGCTGTAATAGATTTACCTAGCTTCTATTTGGCTGTAGTTACTTCAGAAGTGTAGTTTGTAAGTAGGAATGGGCTTATGCTTTTGTAGATGAGTGTATGCATGTCCCCCATAAACACTTTCCTAATGCTCCTTGAAACCCATCTTACTCTTTCCATATCCCCTCCTATTCCATTTAGTAGTAAGTATTCAACCACCACCCGCTGTCCCTCCCATATTCACTACTAAAACCCAGGCATACATGTGTGGAGATCTCTGCAGCCAGTTCACACACAGAAAACCTGAGAGAGGTGTAAGGCCTTCAAATGTAGGTTACTGAACTGCATTTTGCAGTACGTGAGCAATACTACTGTAGTACTAATAAATGTACTACAAAATGCAGTGTGTGAATAGGCCCAGTAGTGTTAAGGAGAAACTGAACCCTCAATAAAACAGGTGATCAAGACACGCGGTTCATTCTCTTTTGATTATAAACTATTAAGCATGAAAGCAGAATGAATCACTGCTTCTTCCTCCCTTCTCTTGATTTTCTGCATCAATAAGAGTACCAACAAAATGAAGGTCCATTCCGGATACAAAATAATACACTGGGATGGACAGTGTAAACATTTAGTCAGAAGTCTATCTTCTTGGATAATTGTTTTTATTTTAGAAGAAAGAGGTAGGTTGGTGAGTTGTTGTGGGACGATTTTAAATAATTTCACAGTGATTTTAATAAGAACTGCAGTAGGGTAAAGGAACTGGCCATGGTGTTGTAAAGAATTGCTGAACAGGGAGTCCAGCATTTACTATGTTGATTTAAAAGGAAACGTAGGAATCTTTGCAAGTGAAACATGGTTCAATATAAGGACAAATGTTGTCATAAGGTAAATCAGGTCATATTTAAAATGAGTCAGATTTAAGATTAAGATTATTATCGCTGCTCTGTCAACCTTAACGTATAGTTGAGTGACTGGTGTCCAGGAATTGGTTAATTACAGTTAAGTAGCATAGCCAATGCAAGATCTATCCATTGCCTAGTAGGTAAATAAAGGTGTATATTCATTGCTCGGTTGCCGGGCACTTATGTGATTTTTAAAGCTCAGAATCCCAATGGCTGAAAAGAACAGCAATTCCTATGTGTGGACAAGCACTGGATGCAGTGCCTGTGTCAACAATGGCAGTTCGGGCTGGACTGTTTCCATGAGGCACAGGGTCAAGACTGATTTGCATATGGCCGTGTCTGAACTGGGGTGACGTGGTGAGCAAAATAACAATGGATTAACCCAGAGTTGTGACTGGGGGTGAATGTTTTGCCAATGTGCAACATTCCGCCCATCATCTTGTCTGTTTTGCTCTTCGCCCTATGTGGGATGGGTACGCCCAGACATGGGTCCCGTGCTCACTATGCCACTGGAGTCAAGCTATCCTGGATGATGACGGCTGATAGCCAGAAACCGGTCCTAGGATGCTTGATTCTGGTCCAAGGAAGACATGGCTTGACAGTTCGGGCTGGACTGTTCCCATGAGGAACATGGTCAAGCCTGATTTGCATATGGCCATGTCTGAACTGGGGTGGCGTGGTGAGCAAAATAACGATGGATTAAACCCAGATCTGTGACTGGGGTGAATGTTTTGCCAATGTGCAACATTCCGTCCATTATCTTGTGTGTTTTGCTATGTCAACAATAAGGCTGGACCTGGAGACATTGACTGCAGGTCAAACACCCTTATGTTGTAAATTAGCGCTCATATAGCGCTTAAAACTATTGGTGTGGCACCGCCACAAAACCTACCTCTGTTACTCACGGTGTTTGTAAATTAGCATTCATATAGCGCTTCAAACGACTGGCGTGGCTCAGCCACAAAACCTACCTCTGTTACTCATGGTGTTTGTAAATTAGCATTCGTATAGTGCTTCAAACTACAGGCGTGGCTCAGCCACAAAACCTACCTCTGTTACTCACGGTGTTTGTAAATTAGCATTCGTATAGCGCTTGAAACTACAGGCGTGGCTCCGCCACAAAAGCTAGCAGTGTTATTCAAGGTGTTTGTAAATTAGCATTCGAATAGCGCTTGAAACTATGGGCGAGGCTCTGCTACAAAATCTAGCTCTGTTATTGAAGGTGTTTGCAAATTAGCGTTCGTATAGCTCTTCATACTTTAGAGCACTGTGCTGTTGAGGCTATCCAGGCTCTATTTATGCTTTGGTGTACTGACTCTGGAACGCTTTGAGTGTTGTGTGTGTGTGTGGGGGGGTGATGTTGCTCCTGTTGTATCACTGCAGGAGTGTTGCGCTTTGACACGAGTATGGCTCAGTAGGGTGCCAGAAGGAAGTTTGGAATCATAGTGATGACATATTGTATTTGTAGGCACAAATACCCACTTGGGTGTCCACCTGGTGAAGCCCGTAACCAGTGGTCACTCTTTCACCTCCGGCTAAGTAGACTGGTGACTGACACTGAGACGCATCCGAAAAATAAGTAAGCTGGGGTACATGGCAGGAAGGACACAGGTGAATTTTGCCAGTGGAAGTCGTAAGAGGGCAGAAGAAGGAGCTGGGCAGCAATGCAGCTCAGTGGTAGAAAAGCAGAGAAGAGGACATCTTGAAAGGAAGAGCGCAGATTAAAAAGCTTCCAATAACAAGGAAAAGTGACGTGGCCGCATGCCCGCCCGTGAAAGTGATTGCGATCAAAGACAAAAACAGATGGCGGCGCGATCGCGATCAAGCGAGAACTAAAAACAGGGAAGATGGAGGTTAAGTCTGAGGGCCGTACAGAGCTGTGATCTATGTCTCTCTGTCCAACCTGTTAAAAAGCACATGAGTTTAGGTCTCCATCATCCATCAAAATGTGCAAGTGGGAGAACGTCATTGTTTTTTTCTTTCCATTAAAAAGGCTAATGAGGAAAAAAAAAGATTCATAACATGTTCAATAGCTCTGTAAAGCTATGGTGCATTAGGAGGATATGCGTTTTTGAAATACTTTTTTTTCAATTTAATTCGCACATACAGTGTAGCTTATTCGTTCACAGTTTACATAGCATGTCATATTGATGCATATACATACATTATTAATTTCCATTGGTTCGCGCAGGAAGGTCTAGTGGTTAACTCTTCATTGCCCCACATTTCAGTGACAAAAACCCAGCATGGTTTACAGCACGTCATTTGTCATTTGATATTACATTACGTTACACATGGAAATTATCCCACAAACTATACCCCCTGCGCTTAGTGGCTAAGAAAAAAACCATACCCCCTGCGGTTAGTGGCTAAGAAAACAAGGCAGCGCTGGGAGGGGGGCTGGGCACGAAGGAAGGAGAAATGTGAGTCACGGCGTCCGTGAAGTGTGAAGCAGATCCCTTTGAAGCCCTCGGAGGCAGGAGCAAATGGTAAGGGGAGGAGAAATGCTGCTGGGGTGAATGCCTGAGGCCAAATCCGGATCGTAAAAGTCAGCTTTGTGGATGGACGGCATTAGGTCTCTCTACGAGACCTAAAAAGGATGGTCCTATTGTTTCTGCATCTAATAACTGGATTCATTAATTATTCGAGCGAGAAGATCTTTAAAAGATTTCGACTTGCAAAAATTGGCAGGCAAATAACCAGAAATGAATAGCCCGTTTTATAACGACCAGGGAAATGTGTTGTCTTTGTTTTAGGCATTTAGTGGAAAGTATGCCACGAATTGGACAATCCATTGCATGTAGCATTTGTGGGGCTATCCCAGGATACTTATCAAGGATAATGGTGAACTTTTATTTGGAACTTGGGTTAAGATTTCAAATGAAAAATGTTGGCTGTTTTCAGAGAAAGGCACACAAAATTAAGTGTGGCGAATGATCTTCCATCTGTTTCCTCACATCTACCTGAATCATTGAAGCACTGTCACCTGTTTATGTTTCAGACTGGGATTCCATCCCCTCCTAATGGAAGAAAGTTATGTATTTCAAAATATTTTGCCCCTTCTCTTCGCTTAGAGAACAGACACTCTAAGGTGTGATCTTTGGCTAGTCATACCTTAAGGAAATATAAGTTATATGGTACGCTCAGTCTTTCAAATAGCTCTTCCTGGCACTCAACTGGAATGGCTATCACAGAGTTTTTTCCCTGAAGATCCTTCTTTGAATATCTTCTGCCTAACAGAGTCATACCTATCTTGCAACCCAAAGGAGCATAAAGAGGATTGCCCATCTCAAAGCGCACATGCTTAACCTCGTCTGTCCAAAATGGTGTACGTATTGCATCAGAGTATGCCATGCAGTCCGGAGTTTGACACACAGTGTATCTTCCAATACCCTGAAAAGAAAATCTTCTGTTGGGACAGAAAGGTACTCTACTTCAGAATGCACGTGTACCCATGTCCTGAGTGCCCAACTGGTATGTTGTTTGGATCCCTAATGCTGATTTTTGTTATAATAGGCAAAAAACTATCATGCGTGTGCGCCATGACATAGGCCTGACTCACGGATTGTGGTCTTGTTAGACCGGGTGGGGCGTCCAAAGCGATACTCTCATAGTAGAGGAAGGTTACTGCCTTCACCAGGAATTAGGCAGCACAAGTGTAATGGTGGCAGCACTACATGCGATGATCAGTAGGCGTGAAAAGAGCCTTTTAACCTGTGTCACTGGAGTGAGGCCTACAGGCTCATTCACTTTTTAAAGTTTAGCTTCTGTGTGCATAACTCGCCTTTCAACATAGATCAGTTAGATGTGAACTGCTGTGAAGTGCGAAAGTGTTGACTCTGCACTGGTTGGGTGGTATACAGTACAGAGCTACAGCAATACTGTGCAGTGCGTACATGGTGAGTGTATGTACTGAGTTATGTGTAACTGTGAAGAATGTAGTACATGAGAGATTTGTGCTATGCAGTGTGTGCATTCTGAGGGCATGTTCTGGGTGTGTGTATATATATATATATATATATATATATATATATATATATATATATATATATACATATATATATATATATATATATATATATATATATATATATATATATATATATATATATATATATATATTCAAGGAGTACAATAAATGAATGGTGCACTGTTCTGCAGCGTGTATATGGTGAATGTGTGAGCTGGGTGTCTGTGTGCCTGAACTTGGCACAATGCAAAAAAAGGCTACAATACTGAGCAGTGCAGACAGAGTGAATGTGTGTGCTGAATGTATGTGTGCCTGTGGTAACAGAATACATGGAGGTAACATTGCTGGACTGTGTGTGTGAAATATACATACACTATGTGCCAGTGTGCCTATAATAGAACATTACATGGAAGTCCCTGGGTTCCATCTTGGGAAGCTGAGGCCTGCCTGGTGAAGACATGAGGTAGAGGAACCTCCCAGACAGGTCTGTGTACTGCTGAATTCCTGTGAGCTGAGAGGGATAGGGTGGAGAAGGAAGAGAGAGACCCCCTCTCTACACTTCTATGTAAGCACTTTTGTTCAGTGAGAGATCATAGGAAAGGGGCCTGGCCACATCTCAGGAAGAATATGGGGTTGTGAAGGGAATCATAGTGGGGCTGGGAGCCTGATATTAAACTACTGATGTATATATATCACGGTGTAAGCTCTAGTCACGCCCATGGCCTGTGTTTTGAAACTATCCGCTTCAGAGTCTCTCTTGCTTTGACAACCGCCTTTGAAGAGGAAGAGGGAGAGGAGAAGCATGTACTTCAGAAGAAGCAGAACCCCAACATAAAACTTCAAAGACCCGTGCTCTAAATCACATTTGATGTCTGGAAATGGACTATAAGAAGGGGAGACTGAGACCCCACAAATTGTCATCTGCTGAGCAGTCAAATAGGCTGTGTGAGGAAGGGAAACTGCAAGATTTCTGCCTATGACCAGGACTGGAGGACATGGGCTGCTAGTCTCCCTGGAGAGTGAGGGGGGACATCACCCTTCAAAAAGAGACCACCTGCTCTGGAGCCTGGAGTACCCGCCTGTTTGACAAGACCAGTGTGCCCTGTGAGGTAGAGGAGAGTGTTGGAGGGGGGGGAAGTTCAGTGGGGAGCCCTGTTGAATGGGAAGTGTGAGGAGAAGGCTGGTGTAGCAATAGGGTTGTTGCCCATGTACGGGTTCAAGTTAGCAAGCCAGAATAGGGCTGCCGTGGAGATAGCCATCTAAAAGTGCTGTGGTTTAAGGGTGAATCCCATTCAGTAACATTACAGCAACCCTGTATGACAGGAGGGGCCACCGTGGAAGATACTGTGTATTGAAAAGGACCAAAGCCTGCGTGGGACTGTAGCGGTGACCAAGTATGCCAGGAGGGACTAATGTGGTGCAAATTGCTGTGCTGTAAGGACCGGCACCCTGGGAGGGCAGCGGTGTGGCAACCACATATGCCAGGAGGGGCTGCCGATAACAATTGCACCTTCCAGATCAGGCTCAAAAACTGTGAACTGTGATGAACTGTGGGTCATGTGGAGCAACAAGGACTGCAACTGACCTGACCCCATGTACCCGGTGAGGTCCCCATGAAGGCATCATCTCATCACTGGGATCAATTTCGGGAGCATCAGAATTGCCCCTTGCCCCTTTAACTGTGTAGGCTAGGAGGCTGCATCTGTAGAGTGCTGTGTTTGCCTCATATGTGCAGCTGCCTTACCTAGCAGGATGGGAGCTATGAGAGGGTCCACAGACCCTGCTCCTTCCAAGACACGGCATCCTTAATCTCGACTGGAGATGGTAAGACTGAGTATGGGTACCTGGGGACTTGCTGCTTAGAAGGCTGTGACATCAGGCCACTTTTGACTATTTGCTAAGAGTCAGAATAGACTCTTGAGTTAAGGCCTGCTAGTGAACATTCCCTGGATGTGGCCACCAGTAAATTAGTATGGAGCAGGTAGGGCAAGGATTTGCCATTGAAACAGTAGAGGCCTGTCCTCAGTTGGGAAGTTATTTTTGCCTAGAAATGTAGTAACCTTTCTTTTTATGTGTAGATGTTAGAAATAAAATTTAAACATTTTAAACAAGACTTTAACTGGAATTTATTGATACTACTGCATCCTCTTTGAGTTATAACTCGTGTTCGGTAATCTGCATCCACACTTATTCCCCGGGGGGAACCTTAGAATGCTTGTTCATGTTTACCACTGAGAGTCAAGAGCAGATATGGTACGTGGCTCAGCCACTCAGCATCCATGGTAGATCGCCCCACAAAAAATCAGGTTCAAAATGCCTCAACGCCCACGGTTGAGGTCAGTAACCCCTGCGTGCCCTGTGGTCCTTTTAAAGGGTTTCTGAGACCATCCCAAAATGTATTAAATTATAAAGGGCTAGTCAGCGGGAGGCTGGGCATAGAACTCCAGATTTTGTTCTCTTGACTTCACTTCATCTTAAGTGGAAATCTTATCCAGAAGATCTGACTTCTAAGTCTTCACCGCTTTTCCCACTACTGTAATCTACATCATAAACTACGTTGGAACTGGTACCCAATGTGGAATGGGTGCAGTTGCTTGAATCTCCACATGTCATCTCCAGAAATGCAAGATTTGAAAACATTCAATATACAATAATTCAATGGGCATAGCTTACACCGTTTCGATTGCACTCTATGTACACAACCGCCAACCTAAAATCCCCTAGATGTCTGGCCTATTCAGCTGACTTTCAACACATGCTTTGGTCAATCAATCAATCAATAAACGTTATTCGGCTCTAAGGAGCCGTAAAAGTGAGCAATCCCGATATAAACAATACATAATAATTAAAAACATGCAGTACTCTTGCAAAACATTTAAAATTTATCGCAGAGCACACTAAAGCTCAAAGACAACATCCCTCAAAAAGCAAATAAGACAATGAATCAGCAAAAAAACTCTAAGAGGAATTAAAAGATTAGGTTAAAAGGGTCCAACATGCTGTCTATGTATTAAAAGCTAATAGAGATTAATTAAAACCCTAAAACATAAAAACAGATAAAAGTGCATTAAAAACAATGCAAATGCCAGGCCTGGACACAAGACATAAGTCCAACACTTCAACCTGGGAATCTCTTCCTAACCCTGAGGGCCCCTATTAGAAAAGTGGCTACATTAAAACAGATAAGAGCACTTATTAATATTTGTAAATACATCAGCACTGTTCTTACTTGCTCAAAGGGTTGGTCCTTAAAGGCAATATGCACCGAAACCGCAAAACTCTGTAATAGTCACAGAAAAAGATAAAATGCAGAGTATCTTGTGGAGTAAAATCATCACCACCTTATGTCTACCTAGTGTGACCGCAAGGGACAAATGCAAAAGGTTGAGTCTGAATCTAGCCAACAGGGATCAGCGTTGAGATAATGTGACTGTGGCAAAATAAGGCTCCATTGAAGGGCAAGGTTTTAACAAAATATACGAGCGAACTGTAGATTTGGTCATGCCCTACAGTAGACTGTTACAGGCATCCGATGCACACTGCTTTGGCTACTATTACAAATTTCACAGCTCTAAAATCATGGGAAGCTACAGCATTAGTCATATTTCCCAGGAGGAAGAGTCATAAGGTGAGGGTGAGATTTCTGAATCTAGTCCTTCTTTTGAGAAAACATTTACTGACCATGCATTGGTGGGCGCAGCTGTCGCTGACCAGCACCCAGTGGTGTAGGGCTCTGCACTGCTGGGATGAAGAAGAGAGCTCTGCACTTCACTGAGAAGAGTAGCGTAGAATCCGCTCCATTGCAGCACCCTGGGACGCCATATTAATACAATATAAACAAATCTCAACCGAAATGCACCCACCACCTAATACGACCTAGTAAGTACCTTCCTAGTGAGTGATTAGTTATTCAGCATGTTACGGGGTGTTGCTTACAGTGTGCCGAGACTCCCTCTCCTTCCTATATGTTGCTCCTCCTGGTGGAAAATAAGATACTCAGAGTGCATTTGGATTCACCCGAGCCCTACATATCCCTCCTGACCAGTCTACCAACAAATCTTTATGTTAAATGCTTGTGAACTTCACTTAGTTTCCCCTCTCCAAGTTGAAATTCCCTATCATTACAAACCTAGTATATGATGCAATGTGATCCTGGATCTGCAAAATATATGACACTATCCCTGGCTTTGCAAAATATGTGAAACTAAGAGCTTATGGACAATAGAGACTCACATTACAAAAATATAATTCAAGTGATAGCGAGAGATTGCAACTCTATATTTACAAACCGCTTTACCTGTTGATGTATATTTACGTTGTATTTTAAAAGTCTGGAAATTTATAGGATATTTCCAAATGTTTACTTTGAGGTGATGCTTAATGAATTGATTTACTGAATAAAAGACATTGATTGATTGAAAAACCCCGTAAGAACCACTTGACCTGAAATGTAATGGCTACCCAACACAGCTTAGCAAATGGCTGTAGATACATTCTCTGTGAATAAAGCCTGAAAAGATTCTTAATAATCCACTCTGTCACCATTACACCGTTATTTATAAGAATGTGTAAATCCTTTTAAATGTTGGTTAGTGAAACAATTCTTAGGCATACTTATTGCAGAAACATACATAAATGCAGGCCTCATTTTCCCCCACAATACAGAAATCTGGTAACAGACATTCCTAGTTAAATGCTGTCCATAGGAAGTACATAGTCAATATTTAGTTCAGCAACACTATTATGATCTGTCTAAACAGTTCGAGAACCGTTGAGGAGTACATCCATGGGTTGACTAGACCCAAAGTCTTCACCTCTACCCTCGTTATCCTTTTAACCCAAACACCATCTGCTAGAGGGTTCTAACCTGCCTGGAAGAAATTTTCCAAGAGCATGTGCATGTCAGATTCTAACCCCATCAATACAAATTGTAGACTTCCGAAATGAAGCTCCCAGTCCATCACATCTGCAGCTGCGAAACAAGCTTTGGCTGATCTTCCTGCACCACTCTGCAAACCTGATCACAAGCAGATTCTAAAAGCAGTACACAATTTAATGGTGGTACCTCGGAAACAAGCAATCTATTATTCCAAAAACTTCAGACCATGTTTGAAGGACAATTGAACACCATCTTTTATGACCTGACTGGGGGCGGAGGTATATTGATCCAGTCTACATCCCTCCACTGCATGGAAATTCAAAACCTGTACTTTGCCTCCTGTGACTGCATAGTGATATGCTTTCTTGTCAATACAAACTGTTCCTTCATAGGGGTGAGTTCCGTGGACTGAGCTCCCATTGAGGCCTTTCCTTGAAGTGTAAATTCAGCCAAATGATCAAAAAGCAGTGTTCTTCAAACTTTTTAATGCCCCCCCCCCCCCTCCGCCCCCCCATTGGGAAAAAAATCATCGGGCCCCCCTCAGAATTTTTCACAATTATTTTACTAAATTGGCAATGTTTAAATATGTCTATACGTATTTAAACATTGCAGTTCCCTTCTATTACTGTTTTAAAAAGGCACTCATATACATGATTGCGAAACATACCATTCTGGTCAGTCAGACCTTACTAACATGTAAAAAATATCCGCACTGTGACTATTAGAAGTGAGAGGGGGGATGGTTGAAGAATATCTGGAGTTCCTTCCCTTTTGACACATTCTCCCAGCCAGTATATAAACAGCAAAAGATGTTAGTTATGGCCCATTACAGAACCGCTTGGGGACGCTAATTATTTTCAGATTAACACAAAGCACTGTTATCAGCACAATGCTTCTTTTTGGTCAGAGCTTTGTGCCCCCACACCTGGGGTCACTTAAGGCCCCCCTAAGGGGGCACGCCCCCCAGTTTGAAGACCCCTGATCTAAAGGCTGGAGT
Source organism: Lissotriton vulgaris (assembly GCF_964263255.1). Taxonomy (NCBI): domain Eukaryota; kingdom Metazoa; phylum Chordata; class Amphibia; order Caudata; family Salamandridae; genus Lissotriton; species Lissotriton vulgaris. The sequence continues at coordinate 662,410,357 of NC_141689.1, forward strand.
TTGAATGTAGTGGAGTCACCTACATGCAGACATGGGAGTTTGAATATCCTTATGCCTGATAACAAGCAGAGCTCTGAGGCACGGTCCGCCAAATTCAAGGTGAGCACTGTGTGTTCATGATCAGCCTGCTGGAGATTGAAAACCTGAAAAGGTCAGTGCCAAAAAACACGAGGGCCAGAGGACCAAAGTCTTTTTAGATACAGCAGTGGGCTGACATATGAATTATCAACCAGTCTGGCTTCGTTAAATAAAGAAGGGAACTCTTAAAAGAAGATCTGCATGATTTTGCAACCTGAGACCACAGCAGCATGTGACCAAAAAGAACATTAATATACTCCCCACAAATGGGGGGAGACTTTAATGACAGTGTGGATAGCAACAGTCAGTAGCGAGATTTGGAGAAAGACCAGGACGTTGCTACTCTCAAGGGATGCAGGTTGCGGTTTATGGATACGCGCAGAACATGCCCACCCGTGGAGCAGCTACTGGCATAGTGCTAATCAGTCATGGGATGGATTCAATAAGCAGACACAAAGATTTTGTCAGACAAGATTTAATTTTTATCCTCCCATAACCGACCCAGTTGACATGGCATTCGCTAAACCAAAATTCCAATAAAACCACAACCCTAGAGTCTAATCAAACCTAACCATGCAATGGCACTAACACTGTCCAGACCAATAAGCAACTGGAGTCTAGTGAGGCTGATCATAAGGAGCCTGTGACAAAGGAAGTTATCCCAACGGTCTTCAAAGAATTCAGGAAAGACAATGCATCTCTACGTCAGGAATTTATCATGGCACTTTCTGATTGAGACCATTCTCTCCAAAAGTAGGGAACGAGAATGGACGACATTGAAAATAACCTTGCAGATCAATCAAATGCATGAGATAAGAAATAAGCTCAAATTGATTCCCGGAATAAAACAATGAGAAATGTAAGCTAATATCGATTATATTGAAAATAGATCCATACGGCACCATAATATATGACTCAAAATCATCTATAGTGAATAGTGATGGTGCCAGTATGAAGTTGGAAGCTCACATACAAGCTCTCTCCAGCCAACTCCTTCAGGCACCAGTGAACAAGGATAGTCAGCTGGTTCATAAACATAGGGGATTATAAAGGTAACAACTTTAGAAGAACGTATACCCTGATGTTTTTACGAGAGCGCACTACTTCAAAGAAATTGGTAAAATCCTGTCTGCTGCTTGCAAGCAAGACCCAGTACTTTTAGAGGTAACAGTATTTCGAGATGTTGCTACTTGCTATATAGACGCTTGCAAAATGCAGAGAATTCAAAGATATTACACCTGAGAGGGAAAACAAAATCCCATTCAGATGGGGTTACCCATTTCTATTGCATGTACTGATATGGAGCAAACAATATGCAGTGGAATAATTGAAGAAGCAAAAGAAATAATGTGACTCTCTGACAAAACAGATGCACAAGCGCCACTTATAAGTACCTCCAAAAGACATACGTAGAGGGTGGCAAACCCAGAAATTGAACACAGAATGCAAGGACAGCTCATGTTTGGGACAGAAAGAATTATAAGAACATTGCCATCCGAGGACGATTGACACACTAAAGGGCTATATAGGCTAGCATGATCAAGTAATCCTATTTGAATATTCATCTAAATAGTTTGTTGCCAGTTTAGCGCTCATGTAGCACATCGGCTGCAAACAAATGATTCTGGGAGTTGGACAATGCTTCAGTGGCGCAAAGTTGGGACCTGGACCATTATCAAGGAAGTTGTCCTTACAAAGTGATGAAAACTGTGTGATCAATCGCAGTCATGTTAATAATTTGGCTAATATTGCCAACGCAATCGAGTATGTTAGTTACTGTTTACACTGTTGTAGTTAAACAATTTTGTTGGCCATTGTATTTTTTAAAGTATAGGGGGCTGGGGGGCTTCGGCATGAGAACAAGTGGGGGTGTTCCGAGGGGGTGCAGACAGGTACACTGAATGACCCCATAACACACAGAATAAGCACAGCATTGAGCGAGTCATAAAAACAATTTCCCAAGGAGGAAAGTACATTAATCAATCAATCAATCAAGAAATTTATAGAGAGCGCTACTCACCTGTGGGGGTCACATGGTGCTGGGGGGAGGGGGGCGGTGCTGCTACTGCTCGAACAGCCAGGTCTTGAGGTGTCTCCTGAAGGTGATGTGGTCCTGGAGACGTAGGTGGGTGGGGAGGGAGTTCCATGTCTTGGCTGCCAGGTAGGAGAACGATCTTTCTCCGGTGGTGGTTCTGCAGATCCGTGGGATGGCGGCGAGGGCTATGGTGGCGTAGCGGAGCTTGCGGGTTGGAGTGTAGAATGTGAGGCGTCTGTTGAGGTATTCAGGTCCGGCGTTGTAGAGTGGTTTGTGTGCGTGGGTGAGGAGCCTGAACGTGATTTTTTTGTTGAGGAGGAGCCAGTGCAGGTCTCTCAGGAGGGCGGTTATGTGGCTGAGTCGGGGGATGTCCAGGATGAGGCGTGCGGATGCGTTCTGTATGCGCTGGAGTCTGTTCTGAAGTTTTGCTGTGGTTCCTGCGTATAGGGCGTTTCCGTAGTCCAACCGTCTGGTGACGAGGGCCTGGGTGACCTTCCTTCTCGTTTCGGTGGGGATTCACCTGAAGATCTGTCGAAGCATGCACAGGGTGTTGAAGCATGAGGACAAGATGGCATTGACTTGTTTGGACATAGTGAGCGAGGAGTCCAAGATGAATCCTCGGTTGCGTGCGTGGTCCGTGGGTGTCAGTGGGAAGCCTAGCGTAGTGGGCCACCAGGAGTCGTTCCAGGCAGATTGTGATGCTCCCAGGATGAGGACCTCCATTTTGTCTGAGTTTAGCTTTAGGCAGCTGTATTTCATCCATTCTGCGACGTCTTTCATTCCTTGTTTGAGGTTGATTCTGGCGGTGGCTGGGTCTTTGGTGAGAGAGAGTATCAGCTGGGCGTCGTCGGTGTAGGTGATGATGTTGAGGTTGTATTTGTGTACGATGGCAGTGAGGGGGCTCATGTAGACATTGAAGAGGGTCGGGCTGAATGAGGAGCCTTGGGGTACGCCGCAGATGATTTTGGTTGCCGTGGACTGGAAGGGAGGAACCCGGAGGGAGGCCGTGGTACACTCCTTGATTAACATCTCGTTGGAGTCAGGCACGGTATCTGCTAGCTGGAAGCGGGCGTTGGTTTCTCCCATTTTAAAGAAGCCTTCTCTGGACCCAGAGAAACCTGAAAACTATCGGCCTATCTCCTTGCTCCCGTGGCCGACCAAAGTGTTGGAGGCCCATGTCAACAATGTTCTTTCGGCCCACCTTATCGATGCTAACATCTTGGATCCCACCCAGAACGGGTTCCGTGCTGGTCACAGCACAGAGACCGCCCTTCTCTCCATGGCTGAACATCTTTGCACGGTGATGGATGCGGGGCAGACAGCGGCGCTCGTTTTATTAGATCTGAGCGCCGCGTTTGATACTGTCTCGCATCCCATCCTGTTGCATCGCCTGGAGGAGATTGAGCTGGGTGGCCCTGCCCTCCAGTGGTTCCGGTCTTTCCTAGACGATCGTTTCTTTAGCGTTGCCGTTCCACCGTTCCAGTCCCAATTCCATCCTTTGAAACAGGGGGTGCCGCAAGGTTCCTCGCTGAGTCCCACGTTGTTTAATCTATACGTGAGACCGCTGGCTGAGGTCGTCAAGCAATGGGGCATGACCATGGTCTCATATGCCGACGACACTCAGCTAGCGGTTACGATCAGCGGGGATGCGGACCGGGATGCCCCCAGGTTTCAGAGTGGACTTATGGCGGTGGCGAGCTGGATGAAGAACAACTGTCTCCAGCTCAACGCAAAGAAAACGGAGATCATGATCGTCGGTAGGAGGTCGGAATTATGGGGGGACAGGTGTTGGCCTTCGGAGCTGGGGCCGGCCCCCCTTCCGGTCACAGATTTAAAGAACTTAGGAGTATGGATGGATCCCTCCCTCAGTTTTGTGGGCCATACGAAGAAAACCGCGGCCTGTTGCTTTGGTATCCCAAGGTCGCTGCGTCCCGTCCTGAAGTTTTTTGACCATCGCACCAGGCAGCTGATAGTCCAGGCTACAGTGTTATCACGCCTGGACTATGCCAGCTCTCTTCTGGTAGGGACCAATCTGGCTGAGGTTACCCGCCTCCAACGCGTTCAGAATGCCGCGGCGAGAGCCATTGTTGGCTTACCCCGAACATGTTCCGTTTCCGGCACATTGAGATCACTGCATTGGTTGCCTATCAGGGCAAGAATCCAGTTTAAAGTGCTGTGTTTGGCGTTCAAGATTTTGAGAAGTGGGGGTCCTCAAATTCTTGCGGACCTTCTGTCCTGGTATGTGCCTACCCGGTCCCTGAGATCTTTGGGCCAAGCACTTACTGTGATCCCCGATACAGGCTGTGTCGAGTCGGTGGCCGATCCTTCCGGGTCAGAGCGGCCGAGCTCTGGAACTCTTCCAGTAGAGATGCGGTTGCTAGAAGATCTTTTAGCCTTTCGCAAAGCTTTAAAAACTTTTCTGTTTTAATAATTCGCCTTTGTCTCTCTTTCTGTTGTGTTCCCTGTAGGTGTTGCATATTACCTGCCATGCGCCAGGACGCCCCTTAGCTGGGGCAGCTGTGCGCAATACAAAAGTATGTAACATAACATAACACAACTCTTTGGGTTCTGTTGGAGAGAAATGAGGTGATCAATTCCAGGGCCTTTCCTTGGATCCCTGCGTTGTAGAGTTCGGTGGCAGACGGTATCGAAGGTGGCAGAGAGGTCTAGAAGGATGAGAGCGGCAGTTTCCCCATTGTCAAGCATGGTCCTGATGTCATTGGTGGCTGCAATGAGGGCGGTCTTGGTGCTGTGGTTGGCTGGGAAGTCAGACTGGGAAGGGTCGAGGGAGCCATTTGCCTCGAGGAAGGTGGTCAGCTGTTTGTTGCCGGTCTTCTCGATGACCTTCGCTGGGAAGGGAAGAAGGGAGATGGGCCGGAAGTTCTTCAGATCCTTTGGGTCTGCTGTGGGTTTCTTCAGTAGGGCGTTAATCTCGGCATGCTTCCAGCTCTCTGGGAAGGTGGCGGATAAGAAGGAGTTGTTCATGACGTTCCGGAGGTGGGTTGCGATGACGGCGTCTGCTTTGTTGAATATGTGGTGAGGGCAGGGGTCTGATGGTGAGCCAGAGTGGATGGTGTTCATGACATGGGTGGTGTCCTCAATGCTGATGGGGGTCCAGGTGCTGAGGGTGTAGGTGGGGGCATTGGCTCGGTGTCTGGTAGCGGGGTCTGGACGTCGAAGCTGTTGTGTATGTCGGCAATCTTGCAGTGGAAGTAGGTGGCGAGGGAGTCGCTGAGGTCTTGCGAGGGTGGGAATGTCGTTGGAGTTGGAGCTGGGGTTGGAGAGTTCTTTCACGATGCTGAAGAGCTCCTTGCTGTTGTGCGCATTGTTGTCTAGGCGTTCTTTGAAAGCGGTCCTTTTGGTGGTGGGAATCAGTTGGTGGTGTTTGCAGGTGGCGTTCTTGAGAGCTGTGAGGTTCTCTGTTGTTTGGTCGTGGCGCCAGGTCTTCTCGAGGGTTCAGCATGATTTCTTTGTGTTCTTGAGGTCATCGGAGAACCTGGTGGCTTTCTTGTTGCTGGGCTTGCCCGAGGGTTTTTTTAGTGGTGCGAGGGCATCGGCGCAGTCACTGATCCACTGTATGAGGTTGCGTGCGGCGGCGTTGGCGTCAGTTGTGTCGTTTGGTGGGTTCTGGCTCAGTGATGTGGTCAGCTGGTCTGTGACGACTTTGCTCCAGCATCTGCGGGGGATCTGTTGTGGGCGGTGGTGGGATGTGGTCTTCTGGAAGGTGAAGTGGATGCAGCTGTGGTCTGTCCAGTGTAGGCCGGTGGTGTGGCTGAAGGAGACGTTGTTGCTTAGACAATTAACGAGTCATGGGTCACTAACAATATTATCTTTACATTCTCAAGGCCTAAATTCTCCAGTCAGAAGAAAAGCACTATTGCAGTGGGTGAAAACCAAGGCAATAGTTTTCCTCAAAGAGACTCACCTAGTGGCAAAGGACACACCGCGACTGCTGTGACACTGATACCCCTTACAGTTAATGCTACAATAGACACTACAACTAAGGGGGTAGCTGTACATTTATAAAGAGACCTAACATTTAATGTAGAAACAAAAATATACAAAGAAGGTCGACATATGAGTTAGAGGCACAATAAACCAATTGCTCTTTACATTTATATTGCTGGAATAAAATATTCTCCGATTTTTTTCCAAAGGTAGCTCACTCCGTAGGAGATAGTCTAATTCTAGGAGGAGACTTTTTTGCTCTAATGCCCACCAAAGAGGTCATATTCCATAGAGAAAGATATGCCTAAAGGCCCCACGATTCTGGATGTAGGACATAAATGATTTAAAATGTTTTGATCTTTGGACAAATCAACACAATCATTTATCAGGCCCCCATCTGGCTGTCTCTGGGCCCAATGTCACATCAGAAACCCCTAAAATGACCCAGATAATCAATGCTTGTGTGACTCAACCTTGAAAGCAAGCCTAATAAAAATGCTAGTACACTATTTTGAGCAGAATAACAATTTGGAAGTGAGATTGGGCTACTGTAGGATGCAGCGAGTGATGTAAGATGCAGAGGGTTATTCTCACATGTCATATGTGAAAGGGCAATCCAGACGAACAAAACTAGAACTTTTTTTAATAGCTGGAATCAGAACATAAAGCAAAAAGTTCTTCATACACGTATCAGGAATTCAAGAAAGTCAGGGATCAATTATGGTGAAAGAAGCGGACAGAAAACTTCTAAATAGCAAGAAAACATTATTTTGAAAGGGGGACAAGGAGGTCAGACTTTTGGCAGAAAAGCTACAAGAGCTACAAATATGAAACTATATCAAAGGAATTAAAGATCAGGCGGGAATATTATACAACAGCATCCAGGACATTATTAATTTCTTCACCGCTTTTAATTATCGCTCTAAAAAGCGGTACAAAAGGGGGTGGTGATGGACTGAGCATCTGAACCAATCAAACACTCACACCCAGTCAACAGATCTGGGTTTAATCCATCACCGTTCTTTAGCCCACTCTGCCACCCCAGTTCAGACATGGCCATATGCAAATCAGTCTGACCCTGTGCCTCATGGGAACAGTCAAGCCCCAACTGCCAAGCCATGCCTTCCCTGGACCGGAAAAAAGCTTCCTAGGACCGGTTTCCAGCATTACAGCCATCTTCAGCCCGGCTTGCTTGAATCCAGTGGCAAAGTGAGCAAGGGACTCACGTCTGAGCATACCCAGTTAGCAAAAGAAAAAGTAAGATGAATATCTAACTTATTACTCTCCCCCATCTCCCCCAAAAACTCCACCACCACTAAAGCTGCAAAAAGCACTCGATCACTGTTCTTTTTATATAACAGAGCTTACCGAACTCCTGTATTCTTACATAAAATTAACACTTTTCACACTCCTCTTTGCTGGTCTTGCCTATCTTCTCATGGTACTTTACTTCATTTATTATACCATTGTCCTAATGTTTTTAAATTTTGGCAATCTGTATGGTTAAAATGTTAAAAAATGTGTCATCTCTCTATTCCATTATCTATTCAAAATGTATTTTTAGGTTCTATGTCTTCTGCTCTCCCTAACCCCTTCTTCAAAGTTAACTTGTTTGATCTCGTTATTGCCATTGCATTTAAAGTCATTCTTACTTGTTTGAAAGATAATTCAAAACTTTGTATATTAACTTGGCTGAACTTTATCTGCGATGAACATAGAATCTCTACTGTCTCTTCTTCTTCTATTACTCAAAAAACTTATTATGGTTACCCCTCACTAACTCTATATCTACACACTCATCCTTACGTAACACTTTCATATACTTCTTTTTTCTGACATTTCCTTTTCCCTCTTCCCCCCTCCCTTCTCTCTTTTCTTTTCTTTTCTTTCTTCTTCTCTTCTCACAAAAAGCAAATACTATCTATATATGATTATTTATTAATATTGTACCTAACTGTTGCATTTAGCTTTTTACATAAGGTCATATGTCCTTGTTATATTTCGCTTTGCATGTCTTGTTTTACTTCCTTATGTTATTGTACCTATGGTACTGTTCTCTTTATTCAATAAAACAAATTTTATAAAAATTACTCTCCCCCATATTTCAGATGGACTGTGATTCCCTAAAGGTGGAAATCTCGTTAGAAGAGGTCGGAACAGCCAAAAAAGAAATGTCTGGCTTTAAGGTAACTGGTCTAGAGGCCTTCCTGTTATTTTTCAAGGGTTACATGGATATATCAGCTGGTCTACTTCTTCACAACTGGCACTCACTTCTGATCTTATTGCTAAAAATCAAATAAGGATCCATCATCCTGTACATTCTAAAGGCCATCTGTCCCCCATAATTGTGAAGTAAAAATCTTCACATGAATATTGATCTCTCAACTACACTCCCCACTCGAATGAAGGGCTTATCATCCTATCTCGCTGCTCAGTGCAGATTCCAAGATACATACCAAAATCCTGGAAACTAGAATTAAAAGCATCATCACAAGGTAGACAAAGAGTCAATATTCTGAGCAACAGTCATATAGTAAATCACATATAAGTCCACAAAGTAGTCTTCAAAGTCGGTCTTCTTTGCACTTTATTCCATATCTTGTTTGTATAAATCAGTACTCCAATCTTCATTAAAAACAAATAGCCACAGATTAAGCCAACAAGTGTTTCGTCTTAATGGGTTTAACCAAAGACTTCATCGGGGCTAAAACAAATAAATCAGCTATATTACAACATGTCCAGCCAATGTTTGGTAATTAGTCACAACATGCTTCACCAAGTAGAATACTGTAGTATTCTATTGATGTTAATGTTATGCCCTTTTCACCACCTGTTCAGCCAGTGTGTTTTGCTGTGTGCTGCATGGAATGCTGGAGTAATGATGCGCTTTGGAATGTTGAGTGCCTGAATGATAGACTTACAGTTGAGAATGGGCTGAGCAGGAGGCAGGCTGCTCCTGGCAGGGCTGATCTACAGAACATGTCACTTACTACAAAAATATCTTGAACTACTTCCTACCTGCGTGGACCTCATTGCTACATTTATTTTGGTGACGAGTTGGAGACTTGCTCACACACTACAGTGAAAGAAGCTCAAGATGACATCTACAAATAGTCACCATGTTTGGGAGAAGCATCAGACAACACAAGGAAAAGTTTGCAACAAATCTGGGTCACAAGAGGCCACACAGATGCAGTCGGTGTCTTTGTGCTTTCACATGTTGCTTGGGACCGTGATCGCTACTCGAGATGTGGATGACATTTGTGGTAAATAGCCCTGTTTACATTAGTTGTGATCTTTGAGGGGTGAGTCCATTTTTATTTTCTTAAATAATAATTAAAAACTTTGGCTACCCCTTAAACTACTGGCAGTTCAACCGTAGGTCTGCAGTTTGAAAAACAGGCGTGTGCCATGCTCTTTGCACGCACTCTTACCATCTTGTGGTTCATGGAATCTTCTTCTGTGACAAACAAGTCTCAGGATCCCTTGTTATGATCCAGCCGTCCAGTGCAGCAGGGTTAGGTGCACGCGCACTCGGTGAGCAAACCGGTGCTGGCGCGATAGCCTGCCACCATCTTTGTATTGGAGGCTGCAGGAATTCCATGTATCTTTGAAATGTGCCAACCACGTTCCTGTCATGTAAATAAAGTTTATTGACTGTTTGAGCTGAGCGTAATGTTGCGGTGTGGAGTTCGGCTCCTCATGTAGGTGGATCCGGTGGGAGTTTGCAGGCTTGCCTTTCGACGAGCTCCCGGTCAACTTCCCTGGAGCGGACGTAGAAAATTTTCCTTTAACGCTTCAACGGGGCAACCCAGGAATCAAGGCCAAACGCGATGGAAGGCAGGTGGCTTGGCTCTCGCAGTTGCTCCCGGCCACCTTTTCTACGAGCGCACTTAGAAACTTTTCTGGAGCTTTTTCTCTTCGGGTCTCTCGATGCTCCTCATGTAGCCGGATCCGGTGAGGGTTCGCTGGCTTCAGTTTTCTTCTAGTCCTGGTCAAACTCTGGAAGTTGGATTGATGGAGCTTTTAGCAGGATGAAACTGGTTGGCTTGGCCGGCCCGTGGTTGAAGGCCTGGCTGACCATGTTGAGCCTCTCCGTCTATGGAACTTTTTTCAAAGTTACCCCACAGTTCTCCAAACTTCTTGAACTTATTCCTGAAGTTCCTCAAGGGGCCCCAAAGTGTCTCAAACTCACTCCAAGGGTCTAGAAGCTCCAAGATGGTCCTTGGTCGACATTGACTAATGGGGTAGAATGAGTGATCATATTGTAGTTTCATCGCTTGTTCAGTTCTCCTTGTGATGCCTTTCCTTCTTGTCATCCGTTAATTCTGGACTAAATTTTTGTTGCTAGTCTTTCTTTGTCTTCTGTCTTTCCCTCATTGTAGTATGTTTCTTGTTTTTCCTTTCCTAGGAGTGAGGTTCCGTGACAATTGTAAGTGGTGTTTTCGACTCACACGAATATGGTCGAGTCTAGTATCTATGAACCGCAAATGACGAGTTTAGCAAGTGTGCGCAGTTTCGCTGTGCTAACTTAAACCGTTCGTTTGTTATGTGGGTTTGTCATCTGTACCCACGGGTTCCATCTTAGATACGGCATCCATTTTGTCTCTTGCCCTCAAGTAGCCAGCGAACGGACGCTGTCCGCTTCGCGACCCTGGGACTCCCAAGATATTTGCGGAAGACACATGTTCTTTGAAAGTGTCTTTATGACGAGGGGGATGCTACTGTAAGGCAGATGGCGCCGCTCGAGGCTCATCTTGCCGCACGGGCTTATTGTCTCAGCCGTGCATCTCATTAGGCACGTCCCTTTGATGCCTGTATCTCGTGCTTCTCGACACCCCCCTTTTACACCCTTTCCGATCTCCCCACTGTCTCCGTCTTCCTCTGCACCTGTCTTCGTTCCTGTTTCGATCTACTTTACTGCTGATTGGAATTTGCTAATGGTGGGAAGATGGGTTTTTACAGTTGGGAACCGCCAAATGTTTCCGCACTTATGTTCCGGACCTTGTGTGTTTCAAAGTGATCTAAGCGACCCCTCTGAGAGCGACTTGTGGGAACCAGGTTGTAAACTATTGTGTATCATGTTATCCTATGGGTAGAAACTGTATAAAAGGAGCGATCCACAAATACAATTTGAAGCAGTCTCCCCGAACTACACTCGATGTACTTCTTGTGACTTCTGTGTTCCCTGCAGTAAATAAACCTTGACTCTTTGACGCCGAAGGAAGTGTCCCGTGTCTCTGTGATTTGTACGCCGGAGCAGGTTACCCACGAAGGTTTCAGGTGTTGTGCCCTGGCACCGCTGGGTCCAAAGAACCCAGTCCTTCAGTTGGCGCCCAACGTGGGGCTGCATCAGTGGTACCGGTCCAAGCCTGACGATCGTGAGGAACTTCGTGTGAAATCTCCGAGGGAAGGTGCACCCCGCTTCATCGATCCTGTTGTCGAAATAAGTGGCCCGAAGACTTTTCCCGCGAAGATTCCCGCCTCCTAACGGCTGCGACGGACTGCTACCCTGACTGTAGACCTGTTTTGGCGCCTGGCGTAGACCTTGGTATAGCGAGACGATTGACGGGCCTTCCTGAGGACGCCATTGATCTTTGAGTTAAGTATTTGTGGGTCGCTCCCAGAGTTCTTTGTTGTAAACACTTTAGCGAGTGTTTTTGTTGTAGACACTTTAGCGGGTGTCTTTGTTGTACACGCTGTGTGAGTGTTTTTGTCGGTGACACTTTGCTAGCGTACTTTGTTGTTGTTGTATTTGTTTGACGACTGCAGCCGCCAAAGACCGAGGGTTTAGTTCTTTGCTGGGACTTGGTAAATCCCGAAATCCCGTAACCCTTGAAGTTTGTGAAACTCGGCTAGTGTGCAAGATGCCTGGTCGCAGTACTTTGTTCAGTTGCTTTAGACCTTGTGGTGCGGATTCCCTGCTGGAGGACTCGTGTCCGATACCTCCGGTTGGAACTCCTACATATGACTTATATAGCAAACATGGGCTAGGCCCGATTGCTTTTAACGATTATTGGATCAAATATACAAAGAAAGACGGCGATCTTCGTTGGCCACCTCACGGTAGCTTCGAAGCGTCGATCTTAGATAATTTGGAAATAAAGTTGTTCGAACGTAAATCAAGGCCGGCCATGTTTGATGCCTTTCGGTTCTGGCGCAAAGAAGCCCGACAGAAAGAGATCAGACAAAATAAACGTAGTCAGCGAGATACTGTTGCTACTATAGTGAAGAAAGCTGAGCAGTTTCAGCGTGATAAGGAGGATAAGGATAAGGAAGTGTTTGAGAGATTACAGCGTATGTCCATAGACAAATGCTATCCTGTTTTGTCTACGGAGTCGGATAAGAAGGAAGAGGCAGTTGAGGATTCTTTAATGTCCTATCTTATGAAGTCGCCACCTCCGTACGTACAGGGTACCGCAGCTCCTGTGGTCCCTACCGTACCTGTTCCGCCTATTCCTCAACCTGCACCCGCTCTTCCGACTGTTCCTGCTCCTTTGCCTCTGTCTATTCCTACTGCTCCTCCGCTTCCACATACTCCTACTCACACTACTGCTCCTGTGTTGTTAACCCCTGTCGTTGCTAATGTCTCTACTCCTTCTCTTGTTAGTCCTGTGTCTTACTCCTGTCCCTCTACTCGTAACCGTAGTTCTCCCATTGCGGCTAGCTTCTTTCAGTCGCTCGGACCTGTTTTTGGGTCTGCTGGTTCTGATGGTCCACAGAGACGTAGCCAGCTTCCTGGTAATAGAGAACGTGTTGCGCTATACAATATGGCGATGGGTTGGATGATAAACCCTGTTAGAAATCCACCTCGTGTTGTCCTCGAAACGTTTGATCAATTCAACATACCTACTCAGAGATATGTGTTTGATGAAATGTGCAAGTTCTTACATGATCAGATAGCGGCTGTTGCGCCTGACGAGGTGCTGACCGCCCTGTCTAATCTTCGGCTTCAGTTCGCAACTGGACTGATAGTCGACACTAATGTCCGACGTGCTATTGAACGGTTGCTATCTCTTCGTCCCGCTCCTATTCCTCATGCATTGTTCGTTGAGGACATTGAACAACGAGATGGGTCTGGCCAATATCCTATGCGAGAAGTTCCGCCAGTTTGGGTACCCGCTGATAATACTAATGCTAATGCTCCAATACCAGCACATTTCCAGAGAGTGTGGATACACCTCCCTTGGAAACGATCGGAAGTGCTTCAGGTGAAACAAACTTTGCCTGATCCTCGCAAAAATCCTGCGGGGTATTACAAAGAATTATCGCAGCTCGTAGACGCTACGATAATGAATCTGGCCGATATCGACATGTTGTTTGGCAATGTCGTACCGCAACCGGTATGGGCCAAGATTCGTCACCAAGATCACGCGAATGAATTAGGTGGTGATTGGGCTGCCATTACAGCGGCAGACGCTGGACAAGTGGCTGCTACTAAACCCGATCAGTTGATTGAACTTCTTCCCCAGCGAATCATTACGTTAATGAAAACGCTTATGCCAGCTATGAGGGTAAATTGGGACAAGTTGTCAGCCTGTAAGCAGAAGAAAGATGAGAGTGTTTCAGACTTCTTTACGAGGTTCGAGGAAACATTCGTCGATCATAGTGGGCAGGATATGGGTACTGAGGGTGGACAGAGGTTGTTTGTGGATAAATTTGTATCGAACTTATTGCCCGACTTGTGCAATAAATTGAAAAATTCAGAAAGTTCATGGGCCGTTTCTACCTCAGCTCAGATATTGGCTACGGCACAATATTACGAAAATAGAGAAAAAGAGGAAAATGACCGTGCCGATAAAAAGACGAAAGAGCTGAAAACTAAAGTGTTGTTACAACAAGCATATCCGCCGCGTTCTAATCAGAATGCGCCTCAGCAGAATAGATCGCAGTCGCAATCAAATCGATCGCAGCCGCGTAATGATTCATCTTTTCAGAGATCTTCGTTGGGGTACAACCAATGTGCTTATTGTAGACAGGAGGGACACATTAAATTCAATTGTCCTGCTTTAAATGACCGTAGTGGTGGTAATTCGTCTAGAGGAGGTCGTGGTGGTGCACAGCACGCATCACGTGGTAGAGGTCGTGGTGCCCAGAACGACTGTTCTGATAACTCGTCAAATTCTAATAATTGTTTCGACCAACGTGGATCATCGCAAGGACGATCTGCGCAGTACAATGTAGACGATTATTACGTCGATCAGGGAACTGACGATAGTAATTACTAGGACAGCCAAAGACAAGGAGAGGGAGTGGTATCAGTTCCGGTTGATCAGAGAGGGCCTTACGTCGCAGTTGCTACATCGGGCGTCGTTGAGCCTTTTCTGTTGGACACTGGTGCAGCGAAAAGTTCTATCATGCATTCGAAACTCCCTGGCGCACCTTTGTCTGGCTTAACAAATGTATCTGTTGGATTCTCTGGCGCCCCCGTTAGCAATCCAGTTTCGCGCCCTTTGCCCCTTAAAATTGGGCCTCGTGAGCTCGAAGCTCCGTTGATTTTAACCACTGGTTGTGGTGAAAATCTTTTGGGTCTGGATTTGCTTAAACGCTTGTATGCGACTTTGTATTGTTCTCCTGCGGGTATAAAGCTTACGTTAGGAGAGAGGGTAGTCTCTCCCATGTACTTGTCCCTCGATAAGCTTCCACCGGAATTGAGTTCTCTTCCTGCATCTTTGTGGGCGACGGGTCCAAACGACGTGGGCCTACTTGATATCTCCCCTTATGTTGTTCAGTTGAAATCGAATGTGCGATTGCCACGTATTCCCCAATATCGTATCTCCCTGGATGGTGAACGAGCTTTGTTAGCGATCATCTATGATTTGATCGAGAAAGATGTCATTGAAGAAACCCGGGGAAACGTGTGCAATAGTCCTGTACTGCCCATTCTTAAACGTACTGATCCTACCAAACCGCCTGTTTATCGTTTTGTTATTGATTTACGGGAGGTGAATAAAATTGTGGTTCCTCAATTCCCTGTTGTGCCTGACATTACGGCGCTACTGACTCTGATTCCAGCTACGGCTTCATGGTTTTCGGTGATTGATTTGAAAAATGCGTTTTTCAGCATCCCGATTGCCGAAGAGAGCAGGGACCTTTTCGGTTTCTCTCTTGGTGGACGTAGCTTCCGGTTCAAACGCGCTCCTCAGGGCTACTGTGAAAGTCCATCGATTTACAGTCAAGCTTTGAAGGGTCAACTAGATGCGTTTAGGTTGCCGGTTGGTGCGGCTTTAATCCAATACGTCGACGACTTATTGGTGGCTGCTGATACTCAGGACATTTGCAAAATTGCTACAGTGTCGTTGCTGCAACATCTCTGTGAGTTAAATCACAAGGTGTCACCTTCTAAACTCCAATATTGTTGTCAAGAAGTAACCTATCTAGGTCACTTATTGTCAAAGGAGGGAAGGAGATTGACCCCAGAGAGAATTGCAGCGATTGCGCGCATGGCTGTGCCACAAACCCAAAGAGATGTGCGTGCCTTTCTAGGTATCACATCGTACTGCAGGCAGTGGATTCCTAATTTTTCATTGCTAGCGAAACCATTGGTGGCTCTTACGTGCAAGGATGTTTCGACTCCTTTACCATGGACGGAAGAATGTCAGAAACGTTTTTCTGAATTACGTGATTCATTGTGTTCGGCCCCTGTGTTAGGTACCCCTGATTACAGCAAGCCGTTCACGTTATATGTTCACGAGAGGGAAGGTTGTGCTTTAAGCGTCTTAACGCAACCTTTTGGTGGTAAGCAACGTCCATGTGCATATTTTTCCTCGACCTTAGACCCAGTAGCTAGAGCATTGCCGAGTTGTTTGAGAGCAACTGCGGCAGCTGCGGTCTCCATCCGACAATCAGCAGGATTGGTCATGGATAATATGCTTACGGTGATGGTTCCGCATGCAGTCGATACTCTTTTGAACCGTACGAAAACTCAGCACTTGACGAGTGCGAGGTTATCTGGGTACGAATTGACGCTCTTGGCAAGCCACATTCAGATAAAACGTTGTAATGTCCTAAATCCGGCAACTTTGTTACCAATTAGTGCAGAGTCAGATGTAGTAGCAGAACATGACTGCTACTTGCGTACAGAGGAGGAAACAAAAGGTCGTGTGGACCTTAAAAACACCCCATTGGAAGACCCGGATGGCATCCTGTATGTGGATGGGTCATGTTTTAAATTGCCGAATGGTGATGTGACTACTGCTTATGCTGTGGTGACATTGAATACTGTTGTTGAGACTGCGAGATTGAATCAGAATTCTGCCCAAGCTGCAGAGCTGATCGCTCTTACTAGAGCATGTGTATTAGCAAAAGGTAAACGTGTGAATGTGTACACCGATAGTCAGTATGCTTTCGGTGTAGCGCATAGTTTCGGACGATTGTGGCGAGAACGTGGTTTCTTGACGTCACATGGCACGAAAATACAGCATGGCCAGCTTGTGAATGATCTTTTGGATGCATTGATTTTGCCTGCTCAAGTTGCAATTGTTAAATGTAGTGCGCATCGTAAGGTTACGGATGATGTTGGTCGTGGTAATGCGTTTGCAGATGAGATTGCTAAGGAGACTGCCCGGAACCTTAGCACTCGAATGTATGTGACGAATTCGGTTAGGTGGCCTACAGAATCAAGTATGTGTGAGAATACTATAGAGAGTGTGAAAGCAATTCAGAATGAGGCCACCGACACTGAAAAGATGAAGTGGAAAGAAAGTACGGGAAGGTTGGATGTGAATGGTTGCTGGATTGATTTGTCAGATCAGAAAAGATGGATGTTGCCTGATGCGTATGTACTGGCCGTTGTGCAAATGGCACATGGGTTAGCACATATTAGCGCGAAAGGTATTTGCAAGTTGTTGGCTGATGTGTGGAAGAATGATGGAATTACTAAGTGTGCTGAACGTTTGGTGAAGAATTGTATGGTGTGTATAATGTACAATCCTGGCAAAGGAACCCCAACTCCCCCTGGCAGTTTTGCTCCTCCTTCGTATCCCTTTGAGGTGATCCAATTGGACTTCATCCATATGGAGCGATGCAATAACCTGAAATACGTTTTGGTTGTGGTTTGCGCATTCTCCCGATGGATCGAGGCCTATCCCCTCAAAGATAATACTGCTTTGTCTACTGCGAAAATCCTACTGAAGGAATACTTTCCTCGGTATGGAATGCCTAGAGTCGTGTGGTCAGATAACGGAAGTGAGTTTGTTGGAAGTGTGATGAGGAGTGTGTGTAAGGGCCTTGGAATTAATCAGAAATTCCATAGCGCCAATCATCCCCAGTCAGCTGGATTGGTTGAAGGGTACAATGGCACCCTTAAACTGAAATTAGCGAAGATCCAGGCTACGACTGGACTTTCGTGGCCTGACGCTTTGCCTCTAGCATTACTGTCAACTAGGGCGACTGTACACTCCCGAATAGGGCTTAGTCCCTATGAAATAGTGTTCGGCCGTCCTGCGAATGTGTGGGGGGTTCCTAGGCCAGGTATATTCGTTGATCTTGAGTACCCGATGTTGATTGACTACTTACATGACTTGACTGCTAAACTGAGGTTAATTCATCAACAGGTTTACGACGCCTTGCCGACGCAGACGGAGGGTCCAGGCCACCAGCTCCAGCCTGGTGATTGGGTTGTCACCCGAAATTTTTCGCGCAAGAAGAATCTGGACCCCCGCTTTGTTGGACCTCACCAGGTGCTTTTGGCCACGAGGACTGCCGTTCGTCTTGAGGGACGGAAGAACTGGGTACATGCTACCCATTGTAAGCGAGTCCCTATTCCTTTGCCGGCAGACCCGTGGGTGAGGAAAGGCATTGCGTCAACAGAAGCAGCGACATTGCCGGCGTTTGTACCTTTCAGTGACGCACAACTTGTTGGTGAACACTCAGCGCAGCAGAAAGCCATTGTTGGAACATTGTCAGCAAGAGACTCAAGACCAGACCAACGAACTGATCAGCAGGACGCTGTCTCTTCGACAGATCCCTTGTTTGACGAGCAGACACGTCCTGGGAAACATCGATATTCTTTGCGTTCTCATACTAAGGACAAATAAAAATTTTTGCTTGCTTTGCTGAAATTGATAACTGCAATATCTTCGTTTCCCATGATCAACTTTGAACAATTCGTATCACTGAAAATTGTTTTTTACATATATCAAGATTTTTTCTTGTATCTTTTTCCTTCCACAGCTGAATTATTTGTGCTAAATAAAATACATATTGTGTATTGAGGGCCGTAGGGCCGCGCGCGTACTTCCTTCTGGACAGTAGGTCTTGACGCTAGGTTAAAGGCCGTCGGTTCCTAGGAACTCCTGGGAATTGACTATTGCTGCACAGAACGAAGTGCGTCAAGAAACGTTGCGGACGGTCATAGGGAAATGGCATTTTTGAAGCTGAATGATTTGGAAGGAACGCAGGCGTATAGAGTCAAGCTGCAGAAACTTAGTCGTACGAAATGTTTTGTATCCCAATTGTTTGTATTGTTTTTAACTGCTTCTGCATTTTTGGCGGGTGGGGTGTATTACACTATGTCTTACTTCTTACTTCCTACCCCTACTCCTACTCCTTACCCTAACATTACTTCTACTGCTTCTCCTCATTCCTTTCATATGTTACCAGAACACGAACAGGCTAGACGTGTAGAATTCCGCAACAATTCCTTTATCCAGCTCCTCCATCAGCATCAGTTAGTGGTTAACACTACTAATTGTTGGGTGTGTGGGTTGATGCCACATACTACGGGTAAGGGAATTCCATATCTGGTGTTACCGTATAGTTCCCAAGGGTCAGCTCGAGCATACCAAACAATGCTTCGAAGCGCACTAGGTTTCCACCCCTCTCCAGAACGTTCCCCCAAACCGGGTCCTACCTCATGGCAGTGGGTGGTATCGATGATAATACAGGATTTGGAAGATGAGATCCATGATGCTTATCTCATCCCTAAGGCAGAGGTACAAGCCTATAGGGCACCGAATAGAGGGGAATATAGTACGTTCACTAATGAAAAGCAGCTTAAAAGCTCGTCTCCAATATGGGTCGTACCCCACACTGGTAATCTTTGTCTTGTGGGTCGTGGCTCGCAAGCCTCACTTGGAGTAAGTGCTTGCACTGAAAGTTACGTTCTGTCAATGTCCCCGATCCCCGTGCTTCTGGCTGCCAAGGGTACGTACTTCATCTGTCATGATCGTGCATACACATGGTTGCCCGCAGACTTCATGGGCTCATGTTTTGTTGCAAATCTGTTGCCTCCGACGTTCACTGTAGATGCCGATTACCACAAGACTAGAGTTGTACGAGGCGTAATTAGTGAAGAGGATACTGCCGGTCAAGAGGCAGGAGACTTTTTCAAGGGTTTCCTCCCGTTTTGGGGACCTATGGTTAATAGTAGGAACCTGAGACATTTGACTCGAGTGGTAGAATCGACAGCTAACATTACTGCCAGTGCCCTTGGTAATATCACCACAGAACTTCAGGCGGAGAGACTTATGACATTACAAAACCGTATGGTTTTAGATGTTGTCTTAGCAGATCGCGGTGGGGTATGTAAAGTGATCCATTCGAGCTGTTGCATTTTCATTCCAGATAATGCTCCTACTGTCTATCAAGCCATCTCGAAGTTGCACAAGATCTCCGAATCCATACACGTGGATGTAGGGGATTGGACGCTACTTGGTTGGTTTTGGGGCCTGGTGTCGACTTGGGGTTGGAAGATTCTGACGATCATCGGGGTTGTGGTAGTGTTCCTGTTCACGTGTTGCCTTTGTGTGCAGTGTGGTCCTGCCTTATGTGGCCTCTGTGCTACAACGTGTATGAGACAACCATCTGTTACCAAGGGGACTCGGTTGGACAGAGCTATGCTACAACGACATCTTGATGGTCTGATGAATATCGAGTATGATTCCGACTAGTGCTTGCCTACATGAGGGCAAAAGGAGCGTCTGAGGTTCCGTGACAAT
Source organism: Lissotriton vulgaris (assembly GCF_964263255.1). Classification (NCBI taxonomy): domain Eukaryota; kingdom Metazoa; phylum Chordata; class Amphibia; order Caudata; family Salamandridae; genus Lissotriton; species Lissotriton vulgaris. Next base: position 662,430,358 of record NC_141689.1, read on the forward strand.
TGTAAGTGGTGTTTTCGACTCACACGAATATGGTCGAGTCTAGTATCTATGAACCGCAAATGACGAGTTTAGCAAGTGTGCGCAGTTTCGCTGTGCTAACTTAAACCGTTCGTTTGTTATGTGGGTTTGTCATCTGTACCCACGGGTTCCATCTTAGATACGGCATCCATTTTGTCTCTTGCCCTCAAGTAGCCAGCGAACGGACGCTGTCCGCTTCGCGACCCTGGGACTCCCAAGATATTTGCGGAAGACACATGTTCTTTGAAAGTGTCTTTATGACGAGGGGGATGCTACTGTAAGGCAGATGGCGCCGCTCGAGGCTCATCTTGCCGCACGGGCTTATTGTCTCAGCCGTGCATCTCATTAGGCACGTCCCTTTGATGCCTGTATCTCGTGCTTCTCGACACCCCCCTTTTACACCCTTTCCGATCTCCCCACTGTCTCCGTCTTCCTCTGCACCTGTCTTCGTTCCTGTTTCGATCTACTTTACTGCTGATTGGAATTTGCTAATGGTGGGAAGATGGGTTTTTACAGTTGGGAACCGCCAAATGTTTCCGCACTTATGTTCCGGACCTTGTGTGTTTCAAAGTGATCTAAGCGACCCCTCTGAGAGCGACTTGTGGGAACCAGGTTGTAAACTATTGTGTATCATGTTATCCTATGGGTAGAAACTGTATAAAAGGAGCGATCCACAAATACAATTTGAAGCAGTCTCCCCGAACTACACTCGATGTACTTCTTGTGACTTCTGTGTTCCCTGCAGTAAATAAACCTTGACTCTTTGACGCCGAAGGAAGTGTCCCGTGTCTCTGTGATTTGTACGCCGGAGCAGGTTACCCACGAAGGTTTCAGGTGTTGTGCCCTGGCACCGCTGGGTCCAAAGAACCCAGTCCTTCAGGAGGATACTCTTCCTTTATCACTACTCGGTATCTACAATCAATCCTAGTACTACATAAGTATCATGATCATATATTTATTTGTACTAATGATGTCCACACAGGTAGCTCATTGTAGTACATTACATGTTGTGTAGATCAGCCCCACCAGGAGCAGCCTGCCTCCTGCTCAGCCAATTCTCAACTGTAAGTTTACCACTCAGGCACCCAACATTCCAAAGCGCATCATCACTCCAGAATTCAATGCAGCACACAGCACAACACACTGACTGAGCAGGTGGTGAAAATTGCATGACATTAACATGAACAGGATACTACATAACCCCCTTTCTTATATAACAGAAGCAATTAATCTGGTAAACTGAAAGAAGGAGCAACAGGGAAAACCAGAAACAAGGAGAGAATAAGAGGAATACAAAAGCAGCATAAACAATGCAAAGAAGTGAACAACGAGGGAGCAGGAAGATATGCTGTATCCTGTTCATGTTACTGTGATGCTATTTTTACCACCTGCTCAGCCAGCATATTAGTATAATTTGAATTGATATATGTGTGCTGTTTTACTTGATTCTCCCTTTCTAGTTTTTTTTGTTTTCTATCTTTCCCTAATTCTTGTGTTGTATTGGGAGGTTATAAATGTATGTTTTGTATTTATGCCAAATCAAGTATTTTTAACCCTTTCTATGTCAATAGGATTATCAATGTATTGTTGACATACCTTTTATATGTGTGATCTATAAATGGAGTGCAGTGCTTGTAAATACGTCATTGAAGCTCTGTGCATTTTGATAATTATATAGTACTAGGATTGATTGTAGATACTGAGTAGTGGCAAAGGAAGAATATCCTCCTAGGGAAGGAAAAACAAGAAACACACTATGATGAGGTAAAGACAGCGGACAAAGAAAGACTAACAACAAAAATATAGTCCAGAATTCATGGATGACAAGAAGGAAAGACATCACGAGGAGAACTGAACAAGCAAGGAAACAGAGAACATGAGACAAAAATATATATGTCTGATCTATAAATGGAGTGCAGTGCTTGTAAATACGTCATTGAAGCCCTGTGCATTTTGATACTTATGTAGTACTAGGATTGATTGTAGATACTGAGTAGGGCTGTAAGCATGATGTCTGCTAGAGCAAGTGTTTGAGAAATATATGAGTGTAGATTATTCACAGCCTTGACCATTTTTGTAAAATCATTAACGCAACCAGACTATGTGATCAAGTGTATTGCACTTTGTTTGATTTTCATGATACCCCTCTCAAACTCAGAAATTGTATAAAGCACCCTATTGCTATCCATGATGTTTACTGAGGCCACAGATGATATACATGTTGTTAACTGCACTAGATTAAATACATTTTGGACTTCTATACTTCACAGAATTGAACTTATACAGCTCTCTATGATTACCCTTTCCCCTAAGATGATTGTATTAGGGAGTAAAAGAGAAGATTGGGTAATTTATGCTATAACTTTTGCTAGGCTAATAATTGGTAATAAGTTGAAATCTGAGCTCGCACCAACTTATGAAGCATGGTGGAGGGAAATCACGCAGGTATATGAACTCGAACCAGAGACAGCTACAATACGAGGTTCACCTGTCAAGTTTCAACGAATCTGGGGGAAAATGAGGGACTATTTAATTAAATTAGATTTCTTCCCTCTATTTCTCTTTACCCCATTTTAGTGTTTTATAATGATATTATCCTTGCTTTGTATTGTGTGCTCCAAAAAGAAAAACTGCTCTCTACTTGGCCCTATTTCATATTTTCTCAACAATCAAGCTTTATAAAGATCACTACACAGGTGACAATAGGAGATTAGCGGCAGTCGCAAAAAGAAGAAAGCAGGAAATTATTTTTTTCTCGTTAGATGCAGAGAAACCTTTTGATAGGGTTGATTAACAATATATATTGAAGGTGGCTTGATAATGATAATTATAAAGAGTCCTTGATCAAAATAGTTGGGAATGGTAAGTATTCTGTAGAATACCAATAACAAGACAGACAAGATAGGGTAATCCCCACTCACTCTTAATATTTGCCCTACCAATGAAATCTTTGTCCAAAGAATTTTTAGAAATCCAAATATAAACGGATTAAACATAGCCAAAGAACAGCGTAAGCTGGCATTATTTGCTGATGATGTTCTCTACTTCGTTGCTGATAGGAAAATATCCCTCTTATCCCTAATCGAGGAGATAATACTTTTTGCTGAGATTTCCGGATTTAAGATATTGTTCAAGTCACATGCAATATATGTCTCCAACAGCAGGATTCCCAGGAGCCACTAACAGAAAATAGCTTGAGTTGAGTGGAATGATCAATTAAATATTTCAGAATAAATATAGAATAAATATACAATGGAAAATCTCTGAAATATATGAGGACACTAGCCCACCATATTTTAGACATTTTACAATAACCTCTACCAATGAGGGGGTTAATAATACCCTGCATAGGAAGGATTATGAGAGTAAAAATAAATTTTCCTAGCCCACCTCCTATATCTACCTCAGACAATACCCCTCAAAGTCCCTAAAACTGTGGTAGATCAAATTCAGAAGAAATCGATCTCCTTTGTGTGGAATGACAGGACTCCAAGAGTACACAAGACCACCCTTTACCATAGTGCAAGGGTTGAGGGAGTCTGGGATTTCCTTACATAAAAGCTTACAATATACAAGCAGCTCAGATCCATCCTGATCTTGACTCGAATCATACCCATAGAGGAAGATGTCGTTATAGATGGAACATAGAACAGTAGCCAGTGCACCTACACTCTTCACTGTGACATCCATCTATGGCGAGGCCCAGAAATCAATTACCTATCGCAGACAACCACAATCCTCCTGAAATGTTGGCAATGGGTAGCAAAAAAGAATGGGGCAATATCATTCCCCTCGCCCATGACGTCAACCAAGCACACCCCTGATTTCCAAACTGGAGTCTTAGTCCTCCTGAAATGTTGGCAAAGGGTAGAAAAAAAGAAAGGGGCAATATCATTCCCCTCACCAATAACACCAATCATAAATTCTCCTGATTTCCAAACTGGAGTGTTAGACTCAGGGTTCACAAAATAGAATCAATATAACCCTACACTATTGGGAAGACCTTTCTTCGGGGTTGAAGTTAACCCAAGAGTGGAAAGTCATGAAAACCTTGCCCTAACACTGAAATAAATTTAGTATAAATCAATTATAACTCTGGGCAGGTACCTGGGGAGATAATTGGCAGGCAAGGAGAAGACCCAATTAGAAGCTATCATTTTTAATAAACAAAGGCAAAAGAGCATGGCCTTGTTGACAAATATGTAAACGACAACTACTACATGAATGCAAATGAGAAAGAGATTGGAGGATTGATATACCTAGAGAATTAGAGTGCCATGATTGAGGAGGACAAGGACTGGTAGATGCTCTTTCTCCTTTCTAGGCCCCTCTGTATGTAGTACTCTCCCTCCGCATCTGAGTCAGGAAAGTTCAGAACTTGCTTTTAAAACAAAGTTGAAAACTTGGCTATTAATCAGTATTTTTGTACTTGCTGCAAGACTAGCACTGGGACACTCCCAGGAGCATCAGTGCGCTCCATAAATTTGTCTTCATCAGCATATCAAATGGAACTTGGTCTAAAATCTGGGTTAGGGCAGATAAACCATTGATTCATGTACCACATAAAAACAGCACATATTGTATCACGACTAGATGCTACTTATTACCAACAAGGCTAAAAGCTATGTTTGGAACCCCAGATACATGTTCCAATAAGAATTTGTGAGAGGTTAAGCTATTGGCATTGTAAATGACGATGGCTTTTATTTATATGTTTTGATAATTAGCACATAAATAAAAGGCATTGTTATGTGCAATGCCAATAGCTCAAACTTTTGTAAATGCCAGACTTATTCAAAGAAGCAGCCGCCATTGTCCCGGGCTACTTAGAAAGTGAAAGCATGCATGTCGTGCTGAATGTTGCAGGAAAGCATGCTGTGCTTGTAGTAGGAGAAACTATTTAAAGAAAATAGTGTTTACAGACTAAAAAAGACTCACTGTGTAACAACAGAAGTAAAAGGGCTAGTCCTCATAGGAGGTTACGAATGAAGACATTGTGGTTGTAAGGAGGGACTAACAAGTCTATTTACGAATCAGAAGCCAGTATTTACGAAGGACAATGACACAAGTCAATGACATATATGGGCGGATAGTGCGCGCTTCTGTTCCAGAATCCAATACAGCACGGCTCGCAGAGCACTGCATGCGCTGCCCTGCCTGGCTCAACCTAAAAATTGTGGCGAGAGTGGCACTCTATTTCAAACATGGTGGTCCTGCATCCATATACAAATCTACTGCAAGGAAATATTGTCTCATATACCCACTCTCCACACCAATAAGTGATATAATTTGCCACATATTGTTGGTGGCTAGTCTGGCAATCACACATGCCTAGAAAAACCAGATTGCTACTACAATACATGTGTGGTAGGCAAAGATATGGACTATTCATTTTCATTTGGATTCTTTATTCGATGATTAAAAATAACCATAAAAGTGCAAACATTCAATATACATTGAGTTCATTTCTTTTAAAAAACAAACCATCAAATTAACATGTATCCTGATGTAAGTGCAACAGCAAAGTCCCAGTGAATTCAATAAAACATTATAATCCATTAAAAACAATCACAGAGGTCCCACAATTCCCCCCCCTCTAGTTGCTCTTAGTCGAACAGCTACTTTAATAAAATTAATAATGCAGCACAATGTAAGGGGGTCCGACGCCTGTTGTAAAAAAATCAAAGCCGCTTTAGCACGTTTTATATTAGATTTTTTTCAAAATATCTACCAAGAATCTACGCCTGGGTTCAGAATAAAATGGACATATCAATACAAAATGAAGGGAATCCTGCGGAGACCTATTGTCGCAGCCGCAGGTTCCCTTCTGCTCAATAGTAAGTGAATACCCTAATGGTGATCCCAATAAATATGGTAAAAAATTGAGCCTAAAACGGGTCATTAAAAACCTTTCCTGTGTGTTGTGTAACAGATATAGGTAAGGTTCCATTCCTTCTGTAGTCTTTACAAGATTATATGCGCACACCGTGGTTTTAGCCCTTTCTTTTTCTATTCTCTGTGCGGCTTTGTGGGCAAAAAACGCTTTTTTAACAATTTTCTTATGCTGGGAGATGATCGCTGTCGGATCGATAAAAAGATTCCCTAGGCCCAGAGTTACCAATACAGATTTTACTTAACTGAGCCACAGGATTCGCGACCATTTTTCTCTGCCCATGCAGTCCTTCAATATTTCCCTGCTTAGGCTCGCCTCTGGGTTTTTCCAGATTTTAAGCCAGGCTAAAATTGGCCTAACCTTTATCGAATCTTCAAGTTAGGGGATCCCTAACTCCCTGTGTGCTATTGCGGCTGATAAACTGTGAGGGGCTTTCAAGACAGATCGTAGATGTTTATTCTCCTCCCGCCGCAGTTGGCAAGTGTTTGCAAAGCCCCACACCTCTGCCCCATAAGTAACTTTAGAGCAGCATATTGAGTTGTATAGTATCATCACCTGTTGGGGGCACCACCTCCCCAGCCTTCGGCCATAACCAGCTATTGCCCCATTGGCGGCGTTCATTTTACGGCAATGATCCTCTATCAGGGCATTATATTTTAATAACCCATCAAACAGTAAGCCCAGAAATTTGAGAATGACTTAACCTTCTCTATCTTGTGACTCCCTATTGTAAAGGTACATTTGTTGGATGGTTTTTTACCAGCAGATAAAATATAAGATTTACCCAAGTTGACCGAAAGGTCTAATGAACCCATAAAAGAAAGAAAACCATCAATTAAAATCTGTAAACTCTTTGGTGTGCGTCCGAGGAGGACCGCGTCATCTGCATAAAGTAACACAGGAACATGACGCGACCCTACTCGTGGACAGTCGGATCCCAACTGTAAGAGGTGCTGTTCAAGATTATTAATATAAAGGGAGAATAAAAAAGGCACCAGGATGCAGCCTTGACGGACCCCACTTTTACATTGGAAGGAGTCAGTGCATCCACCCTCAATGTTATACCTGAATTGCGCTGAGGTATTACTATGCAATTCCCTTAATATGTTAATGAGGCCAACCTCTATCCCCATACTGGTCATCATGTTCCAGAGCTTGCCTCTATTAACATGATCAAAGGCGGCTGCCAGATCCATGAACCCCATATAAAGGGATTCATCACTGGCCATAGTGTATTTGGCTGCTATCATGTAGAGGTTCAAGCATTGGTCGCTCATAGAACGACCCATCCTAAAACCATACTGTGCGTCTGAGATGATGTTATTTGCTTCTGTCCACTCAGACAACCGGTTTAATATCCCCCTTCCCAGGATTTTGGCGGATACATCAATCAGGGAAATGGGGCGATAGCATTGTGGGTCGTCCCTATTACCCTTTTTGAAAATAGGGACGATGGTGGCAGTAGACCAAGAGGGCGGTAAGCCATAGCGGATTGCAGTATTGATGACTCTCGTCATTGTAGGGGCCCATACTTCCACCGAGCTAAGGAACAGATCAGGCGGGATTCCATCCGGGCCAGGTGCTTTATTTTTAGATAGCCCCTCGATCCCGACCTTGATTTCCTTTAAGGAAAAAACTACGAGCTGACCTTGGTCTGCATTCCTATTTTCATACTGTGTGTCTATTTCATGATTATATAGACCCCTATAGTGAGTAATCCACATGTTGGGCGTGATGTTTGTTCCTAATTTAGGGGCCATGTCATCCTGGAATGTGGGTCTGTTGATTATTTTCCAAAATTCAGTCATGTCCCTCTTTTCCCCCGCTTCTCTAAGGTCCGCCCAACCTTCTGCTTGTAATGCCTTTTTTCTCCTGCTCAGCTCACTTTTGTATTTTTTCCTGCAGGACGCAACCCGAGTGATGTCCCTAGGCTTTACTTTGATACTGTCTTCGAGCTCCCTCAGTGCTTTAGAGCAGTCTCGGTCGAACCATCGCGGCTGGCTACCAGTCTCTTTTGCCCGGGCCCTAGTCTTTGACATCCCATCTACCAAGTGTGCTATGTGTTCAAATGCTGTGAGTAGCTGCCGCCCTTCAATTGTCTCATCTAAACACGCCTCAATGGCTGTTTTCCTCTTCTCCATAAGTGATTCATAAAACCTTTGCCCATCGATCTTAGACCACCTTAGGCGTCTGCCCTGATCAGTAACCCTCCCAGATACCGCTACAAGCTTTTCCCGGATTGGAGCGGGCTGGCATAATATGTCTAACACCAAAGGGTTATGATCGCTAAACGGGTTCCATTCTATGCCAACCCTAGAGATTCTGTTTATAAAGGCTCTTGAGGCGATAATGTAGTCAATATACGATGAGCATCCTCTACACTTGAAGGTAGGCGGCAGGGTCTCGTCCTTTGACATATGCATTATGTCCATGGTGTGAACCAGATCCTGATTCAATAGAAATTTTGTTAAGGCATCGCCTTCTACTGTGTGCTCAAAGTGGGCTCCATTGTCCTCCGGGCATCGCGACCATGTCACGTCTATTGGAAAAAGGGCTGGGCAGAGGTGACAGTTAAAATCCCCCATGATTAGACTGTTTTGGGCATAAGTTTTGGCTTTGCCGGTAGAGTCTTGGCGCAGTCTATGCTCCAGTTCCCGTATCAGTACATTACATCCTCCACCCGCCACGTTATTATACACATTTAGTATTGTCAAGTTAAGTCCTTTACCCTTGAGCCGCACCTCTTGGATATCATGAGAATTACAATTTGTAGTTGACCATGTACCAGGGAGGTTCAGGTCCACATATAATGATAGCCCACCCATAGCCCTGCCTGATCTAGATTTCCTTGCTGGAACAGAGAAACATGTATACCCTTGTAAATGTAATGAGTGATTATCAACTGCCCAAGTTTCCTGTAAGCATATTATGGGGAATTTGTGTATATACTGGCGCCATTCTTTATTATTAATTTTGGCGGCCAAACCAGCGATGTTCCAAGACACAATTCTAACTGCCTCATTGGCCACCTTCCCCCTTATGTCTCCCCTGCCTGGGGCTTGTGCATGAACTGGTTGCCCCTTGTCTATGGTCACACAAACACTCACTGATTTTTGGCAGGAAGTATGCTTTGGGGGGGAAACATACACATTACAGGTTGTGTTTGACTTTACAGTTGTGCAGGGGACCTTTTCAACGACATCATTATCAGCTATATCCCCTAAACAGAGTCAATCGACTCCCTCCATGCCCTCCTGGAGCGACATGTACTGGCCCCAGGAGCTGGGCCCAACCCCACAGCCAGCAGCCACGGTTAAAAGTCTGGGTATTAAATTGGACAGCGCCCTCTCAATGACCAACCAGGTTTCCACCGTGGTTGGCACTTGCACAGGTCTTCTAAGATAGTTGCGCAAATTAGTCCCTCTTTAAAAGCCTCTGCATAGCCCATAAAGCCATCTATGGGAAGGCCCCGACCTACATCAAGGAACGGATTGAGATATATAGACCGGAAAGAAATCTCAGGTCCTCTGATGCCAAACTCCTTGTATGTCCTCGTTTTAAGCTGGCCACAATGGGAGGGAGATCTTTCTCGGTTTTATTTCCGAACCTTTGGAACGCCCTGCCTGAAACACTCCGAAAGGAGGGGAATCTACTCCGCTTCAGGAAAGCCTTGAAGACCAACTTGTTCAGAGCAGCACTCAGCTTAGCTTAAGCACTCCACCCTTTTATATCCCGGATGTTATGTTCTGTGGTCAAAGCGCCCTGAGCCCTGAGACCTGTAGGTGACCCGGCGCTATATAAATCCACAATAACAATAACAATAACAATAACAATAACAATGCTGCGAAGTGGTTAAAAGTGGGCCAGGGGTAATCACCTTGATCATAAGAGAAAGGTCTAAGACAATCATCCTGCCTCTGGATGGAGGGCCCAAAGCCAAGATTCCGGGGACAGAGTGGGGGGGTTGCATGGTTGTTCTGCTGGTGGTGAGAGATGGGTCTAAGATAACCATCCTGCCTCTGAGTAGAGTGCCCAAAACCCAGGTTCTGGTGGCAGAGTGAGGAGGTTGCATAATTGTTCTGTTGATAACCCAAAGGCCTGAGGTTGGGTATCGGGGTGACTATTCCTCTTGGGTAGAAGTAAGTTAGATCACGTACAGTAATAGCGTTATCTACATTTTGTGGAAACCCATTTACAATGTATCTAACAACTCTGTCATCTTGAAAATTTGTGATGACCATGTCACCCGATAAATCCTTGGTTCTTTTCCCCAACTAGGCTAGACATCTAACATTAAGTATTGCCCCATTTATTTGCGGTGGGAGTGGGCAATTCTGCCTCAGCCAGTGTATGACTTTATTTTTTAGCCCACGTTGGTCTTCTCCACATCCATCCACTGGTGCTGGCACCCTGGTGAGGACTGCAACATATGGCGCCGCTTCCGGGGGCAACTCTACTCTGAGCTTCTTAACTGGGAATGTCTTTGCTGGTTTTTCTTGGTCAATGGATTTGGGGGCATTTCTGGCCAGATGGTTTGGCTGGGCATTTCCTAGTTTATCTGAGATTACACCTTCCTGTATCTTCTTGGCGTTATTTTTACTATTTATGGCTGCAGTATTAATGGGTAATATTTTGCGGGGTTTTGGTTTAGGCAAAGTCGTGGTTTTTATACCATTCTGAACAGTGGTATTTAAAGGTGGTGCGGAGGGATGGTGCTCTAGTTCAGGTTTAGAAGGTTCCTTAATTGCCACTTTAATTTCCCCTAACTCCTTTTCTAGCTTCTCAATTTGGCTGGTTAATCCCTTCAATCTCTCAACTAATGGTAGCGTGAACGATCTTAATATTTGCTCTATACTGCCCAATAAATTTGTGCTAGATGGATCATTTATCGAGGTAGGTATTGAATTGACCATCAGGATTGGTGTAGGTGCATTGGGGGAAGGTTTGTCGGAGGGCCCCCCATTTTTACCAATAGCCTTGTTTTTATATAGAGAATCCCCCCTCTTTTTCCTTCTTTTGGGCGGTGGACCTTGGGCTCTGTGGATTTTGGGTGCTCCCTTTACTATGTTAGGTAAGTCCACTCGCATTGGCAAAGTGTCGGGCAGGGCTCCTGCGTCTGGAATCAAACTACAATTCAAAGATGAATCATTTATAGTCAAGTAATTGACTACAACTAATGGGGGAGTATTTTCTTGCAAAAGTAGTGGGATACTGATATTTAGGGATACCTCAATATCCCCAATTACAGGAGAAATACTATGGATAGGGGAAATCGTTAACTTTGGGGAACCTATAGATGATCTCTTGTTTTTGATGCATTTGATGGAACGGCGTCTCTCCGCCCGTCGCTCAGACAGAGCGAGTTCCTTGTCTGTTCCAGTGTTAACCCTGAATAAGAAATCATCCAGCGTACGCTAGTTAACTCCTCCTATTGATGGGTACCTGTCTTTTATGGGAGACAACGTCATTGTTTGCTAGTAAAACCAATTCTAAACAAAAATAAACACTATGGTCCAACAAACTGCGCAAGCTACCACTTCATAAACAATGTAGCAGAATAATTATAGACTTCGCAGCTTGCTACATCAAATGACAAATATACTTTATCACAAATAAGTCAATGAAAGGGGGGGCCCAGCCCAGTCTCTAACGGTCTCTGAGGGCCTCAGAGGGGCCGCCCTTTGCCCGGGCTTCGCCCGGCACACGCCCGCGCGCGTCCCGCGTTGCCGGAGAAGTGCCGCTGCTTTTGAGCGCCTCCGGGCGCGGGCGATGAGGTCAGTGGGCGGGGCTTACGGGAATTGTGGGGGCTGTACTGTTGAAGTGCGGCGGCGGGGGGGACCAGGCCCCGAGATGGCAGCACTCCCGTTCAGCAACACACATCCAAAGTCAGTGGGTCTCCTGCAGCAAGGGTAAAACAAGGTACGGTTCCCTTCTATAACAAAAAGGTCTCCCGCTCCTCCAGTGGCGCGCCGCTGCTTTTGAGCGCCTCCGGGCACGGGCGATGAGGTCAGTGGGCGGGGCTTACGGGAATTGTGGGGGCTGTAGTCCCCCCGCTCGGCGGCCGCGATGTTAAAGTGCGGCGGCAGGGGGGACCAGGCCCCGAGATGGCAGCACTCCCGTTCAGCAACACACGTCCAAAGTCAGTGGGTCTCCTGCAGCAAGGGTAAAACAAGGTACGGTTCCCTTCTATAACAAAAACGGCTCCCGCACCTCCAGTGGAGCGCCGCTGCTTTTGAGCGCCTCCCGGCGCGGGCGATGAGGTCAGTGGGCGGGGCCTACGGGAATTGTGGGGGCTGTAGTCCCCTCGCTCGGCGGCCGCAATGTTAAAGTACAGCGGCGGGGGGGGACCAGGCCCCGAGATGGCAGCACTGCCGTTCAGCAACACACGTCCAAAGTCAGTGGGTCTCCTGCAGCAAGGGTAAAACAAGGTATGGTACCCTTCTATAACAAAAACGGCTATTTATGCAATGGAATAGCAATTTGACATTATACAGAACACGGTGCACAAGTCTGGGAAGAGCTGGCTACCTATCAAAGCCCTCATAAAGAATAAAAGACCCAACAACTATGTCTGATGTACTATAATGAAGCTTGCCTTGAGAAAAGTTGTCAGGGCAGAAGAAAATGGGCAGCATAAACATGAGTCTGAGAATTCTTGGAGGATAAGCAACAGTCTATAGAACATAATAAGAAACTTAGGGTCACAGCCCTACATAATGACCAGGAAAAGTAAATTCTTTAAGAAAATGTTCAGAGCTATTAACAAAACATATTATTGTATTCCCTGTAACCATGAACAAAAACTTTAAAATAAAGTTGTTAAAAAGAAGAAATTGTTGCTTCACTATAACAGCCATTAATTTTGCTCTAGAAAGAGAACATCTCGTCTTGCATATCCTATTCTTCACTCAAAAAAATATTATCATGGTAGGTTTTATCAGTAGGTGGATAGATCTGATAATATAAAAAGCATAGGGCTTTGTGCAAGGGATGGGTGTCCTTTCTCACACAGAAGGTCAAGTTCTTGATCTGGAGGTATTCACTTACAACATTGAATCTGAGGCACTAAATGTGCAACCTGTAGAGGGCTTGCCACTCACTAATCACCCTCTTCCTCTGTAACATATTGTACCTGAATCTGACTAAATCCAAATCCTACCCTAAACGGTAACTAAACATCTTATGCAAGCAACAAGTGAACACAGTTTACAAAGAACTCATATAAAGTTGTTAATCCAATTTAATGCAGAATAGATTCCAGCCACTAAAAAAATACTTAGTCCCCCACTATCCATGAAAAATCAAGGACTGCAACAGAAGTATAGATCAGTGCTTCCCAAACATTTTAGAACCATGGCCCGCTTTTTAGCACAACAGACTTTGGTGACCCATCTAGCTATAATGGACATGAAGTAGGTGTTTTTTTAATGTAACTTTAGCATCATGTTATAGCGCATTGTAACTTACAGAAAGCATTTTTTTTCAATTCAAACGCCCACTAACTTTGCGCAGGCATACATTTTTACTGATAAAACTATAACGAACACAAATGATAATACGTGGAAATGGGGCTTCAGTGAATATTTATTTTTTGTGCATCACAGAGTAAAGTGTCTTGATTTGTTCTGGTCCTATTAAAAATTTTGCTTCCATCATATTCCAGAATTGCATAAAAAGTGATTCATTTTTACGTTCTTAACTGCTGAAAGTGTACAGTTCATTTAAAGTTATTTACATTTTGCCGTGTTTATGAAAATATGACATTCCGCGTTTTTTCCTTTCACGCTCTGTACACCAGCAACATTGTCACATAATTCACTTTACTTTTCTTTCTATCACTGTAAAGTGAGAGATGTTTGTAAACACGAGTCACATAAGCAGCAATAATCCAGAAGGCATAGCGACATAGGATTGGCATTCCACCTCTGTCTTTGAAGCATAGCATATGTGATAAGATAAATACAGAATTTAAAGGTATCTTTAATTATTGCTTGGACTTTTACAACTCACCAGCGGGCTGGACCCTTTCACTTCCTAATCAGCAGGCAAAGGGATGCACGAACACCTCACGCTCCTGAGACTCCGGGTCCCGGGAGTGCGGGGCCACCAGGGAGAGCAGTATTTCAGCTTGTGTCATTACGCTGCATGTAATGTGCAGGTGTTTTAACATATGGCTCTGGACTACTGACCTGTATGCTTGCTGTGGGGGCTCCTGGTGACTTCTGCCCCATTGCTGTTGGCGCCCGGCATCACGCCCTTGCCGCCGGTCTCCCCCTGCCGCCGCAGCCTTTCCACATCACGGCGCGGCCGCAGTGAGGGGCGACTTCAATCCCCATCATCCCCTGCGCCCGGAAGCCGCGCACGCCTTGTCCCACGCCCGGAGGTGCATAAAAATCACTGAGAGCCCCGGTGGAGCGGGGCTCTGGACTACTGACATGTGTGCTTGCTGTGGGGGCTCCTGGTGACTTCTGCCCCATTGCTGTATGGCGCCCCGCATCACGCCATACCCGCCGGTTTCCCCTTACACCGCAGCCTTTCCACATCACGGCGCGGCCGCAGTGAGGGGGGTACTTCAAGCCTCATCATCCCCTGCGCCCGGAAGCCGCGCACACCTTGTCCCGCGCCCGGAGGCGCATAAAGATCACTGAGAGCCCCTGCGTCGTGGGACGCGCGCGGGCAGCGCCGGGCTAACACTGAGAGCCCCTGCGTCGTGGGACGTGCGCGGGCAGCGCCGGGCTAAGCCCCGGACAAGGGTGGCACCATCCAAGGCCGTCAGAGGCCGGAGGAGGCTGGGCTGGGCTGCTCCCTTTGGCCCTTAGGTTCTGGCCTTTTCATTTCGGAGGGAGTGATAGTAACCGGTGACTCGAGAAGGAGTTGCAGAAGGACTACCGAACTGAACACTGGGCCCTTAAAAACTGTAAGCAAAAAGAAGAGGGCTAGAGAGGGGCTCCCTGGTCCATGGAATATCTGTTAATGTTCGGGGCTTGGAGTGCTTTTCTGTGAGTGTTTGATTTAAGATATTGGGGTAGTCACACTTAACCTAGTGACTGAACATAGTATGGCTAACAAAGCAAATACCCGTGCAGCAAAAGCAAAATCAAATGTCCCTCTTACACCAAGGGTAATTGTTCAGGATCTTAACTCATAGCCCCCTCCTAATATACAACCTACCGCGATTGATCGCATCTTGCGGAAAGCCCTAGAGGCAGTCTCCAACGAAATAGAGCGCACGGAGAGACGACTGTCTTTAACACCACTAATTGACCCTCTCACTTCACCTCAGGATAATATCAATGAGAGAACAGTTGTTTACCCAGGCACTAGCCTTGAGTCAATCACCCACTCTTGCGCACTGTTGGCTATTGGTGAAGTCCAGGTGACTTCCTTGTCAGATAAGAAAGCTTCCACCAGTAAGAAAAGAAGAGTATGCCAGAAGAACCCAGGTACTAAGAAAATCAAATCAAGGTCAACCATCCCCCAAACTAGACACATAGAGGAAGAGGTTTATGAAGTCCAAGTGGCCCAACAGTTAGCCCCCCAAGCTGGATGGCTCAAGTGGTTACAGATCTACAAAAATCTTTAGAAATATTTATAGTTAATCAGATCAAACCACTCGCCAGCCGACTGGATAAAATTATAAATGATTTACACAAGAGGGAAAGGATACTGGGCAGCCCGGGGAACCTCAGTGCGAGTGGTAGTATTTCCACATCAGAAACTAGCAAAGTCCTTCAGTCTGCCACACTATCCGACTGTACTGTCAGTAACCCACAAAGTGCAACACAAGACCCATCATCCCTAGGTTTGCAGATAAAAATGAATGCTGTATCCCGCCAGGACGGAGGTACTAGTGTTCTAGATAGAGGGTCTAGCATGTTACCAGCACAATTGCAAAATAAAAAGCTGTTGATTAACAAATCACCAGAGACACAATATCCAAGTCGAGAAACCAACCCAAGATCAATCAAGCCCCTACCTAGTATAAATCTTCCGCCCGAGACATGCCCCTATGTAAAGGTACTTAGGGGAGTCCCAGAATTGAAGCCAGATCAGAAAGAGTCCTACCCAGAACTTATAAACAAGACAATAGCTTGGCTGAATGAGAACAGACCACTGGTAGGGAATAAAAGTGGAGAAATCTTGCATGTCAGAAGGGTGAATTGGATTGGCAGGAAAAGCAAAGACCTGGTGGGCAACTGAATAATTGTGAACTTCAGGGACATTAGATTGGTGGAGCACATATTAACTAGTGGCTCTTTTCAATCAGCAAGTAACATAAGAACGTTGCCGCTGGGATATTTTTATCCCATGCAATGTGCCCCCCACGATCAAAGCATTACCTGGGGAGACTGGGGATGGGCCAAAATGTCAATGTGGTTCGAAGCTATCCCACGAACGATGCTGTGGTAAAAGAACAAGATGTTCCCAACTGGGAAAACAGATTTGGTCCCCTTATGTCCCTAGAAGACAATGATTGACCACGAATATCATCGGATCAAGTAGTGGAGTCAATCAGGAGTGAGAGCGTCAAAATTAGCTTACTGGACTGGGCAGGAAGAGAGTTGAGTGGGATTAAAAATGATGTCTGGCCACAACTCCCTGTAAGGAAAGTACCTTATTTATTAATAAGCCCCAATAGGGAGGTCCCCCAGGAGACTGAAAATCAACCTAGCTCCCGAACATGTAGTACACTGGAAGAGAAGTTGAGGGTGGTACCAGCCCTGTCACCAACACAGAGACTTGGGATACAAATTACACCTTCAAGTACCTAGGAGGGGCTGAGTGTCCAAAGTCAGAGAGATAAAAACCTAGACAGGGAACCTCAAGTGGTGGGGGAGCTAAAAATATTGTCCTGGAATATTGCGGGCCTGGCAGGAAAATTTAACAACAACGAATGGAGACAGTACACAGTGGGTTTCAGATAATTAGCCTACAAGAGACCTGGGCAGTTGACAGTAACCCCCTCCATATGGCAGGGTACAAATGTTTCTTTGTGCCAGCTCAAAAAGCAAGGTCAGGAAGAGCGATTGGAGGTTTATCATTATATGTAGACCTAAACCTGAAAGGAGTTTGGACCCGTCCTTCTTGGTCCTCACACACCATCCAGGCGTTAGGTTTTACCAGTTTTGGGCTAAGGTTGACTTTGTTCAACTTATATAATGTAGGGTCTGCAAAAGGAAATAATCCTACATTAAAGGAATTGGACTATAGACTTCATCAGGAAGTAGCCCATAGAAAAGGAGCTTTAGAAACCACTATATTAATAATGGGCGATTTTAACTGTCATATGTGTCCAACCCTGTTCCCCTTGAATGCAGACTGCTCCCGATGTCCCATTGAGAAGGGCCCACACTTTGAACATTCCCCAGAGGGAACAGGCCTTAGTAATCTCCTAAAGACCCACGATCTGGAACACACGATTGATTTGGTCCGCCTGGAGGAAGATGGGTCCCTCATTCCAACTTTTAAAGGGAGAGGATCTTCCTCTTATATTGATTATATATTAGCGTCCATGCATGCAAAAAATTGGATTAGCACAGTGGGGATAGACTGGAGTGCATTTAGCGACCATAACCCCCTAACCGTAAAACTAATACAGCGGGGTCGACCCAAGGCATGCCCCCAGGTGGACAGTGAGTTGAAGGTAACCGACCAGGGAAGGCGACTTAAATGGTCAAAAATTGACGGTGAAGCCTTCTATAATGATTTAATGGTAAAAGGAAAAGTACAGATTGATAAATGCCTAGATCCCATGATAGAGGGGAGCAATTTGGTCAGGCCATTTAGGTCAGTGACCAAACTGGTAGAAGGTCTACTAAAAACAAAAGCCCCCATGAGGAAAAACATGCAGCCGAGATGGTTCGACAGAAAGTGCTTACGAGCCCTGAGAGACCTAAAATCCAGTTTAAAATCTAACCCCAGGGACAATTTAAGAATAGTCCAGTGCAGACGAACATACAAATACGCGCTCAAACAAAGAAAGATTACTCTTCAAACTGAAGCATGGGCAGACCTAAGAGAGGCTGGAGAAAGAAGGGACATGACTCAGTTCTGGAGGATTATAAATAATCCATGCTTTCAGGATAGTAATACCCCTGGGATTGGGACGAACATCTTACCGGAACAGTGGGTATCACATTTTGAGGGATTGTACAATCATAACCAGGATACAGATCTGGAGAGGGGGTGGGCTGAACAACAGGGCTCGGTCATCGAGTTCTCTCTAGCTGAAATAATACAGGGGATCCAGGGCCTCACATGTAACAAAGCCCCAGGCCCCGATGGCTCACCACCTGACTTGTACTTGAGCAATGTAGATTTTTGGGTTCCCATTCTCACAGAGTGTTAAATGCGGTAGTTCAGTATGGTTTACCTCGCTCCAGGTCTATTGCAGTCATTGTTCCCATCTTCAAGAAGGGCAACAGGGATAATCTGCAATGCTATAGACCAATCTCCCTGATTGATGTCTCAGCTAAAATCTTGGGTCGGGTAATCTTGCAGCGGCTCATGGAATAGACAAAAGATCACCACATAATAATGGATATCCAGTATGGCTTTAGAACAGGGAGGTCTACAAGTGACCAATGCCTTAATCTTTATTTGCTGGTTGCAAAATATACCAAAGCCAGCAATGAAGCTATGTATATGGGGTTCATGGACGTAGCGGCTGCTTTTGACCATGTTAACAGGAAAAAGCTATGGTGCCTGATGAGGGATATGGGAACTGACCCAGGTTTGATCAACATCCTTAGAGAGTTGCATTGGGACACGACAGCCAAAGTTCGTTATAACACGGAGGGGGGGGACACAGAACCATTCCCTTGTATGAGCGGGGTGAGACAGGGCTGCATTCTTGCCCCCTTCCTGTTTTCACTTTATATTAACAACCTAGAGCAGGCTTTGATTGATCTAAACACAGATTGCCCGAGAGTAGGACCGCGCCACATACCGGTGCTTTTATACGCGGACGACGCGGTCCTGCTTGCCCGCACCCCGAGGAGCCTAAAATGTTTAACTGATGGATTTGTTAAATTTAAGGGCACTTTGGATCTGTCGGTGAACCTGAGCAAGTCCTTTGTGATGTTGGCTAGAACCAAGCCTTGTAAGAGGTTCTAATATAAAATAGGGAACCACACACTAGAAAAGGTGCAGTCTTTCTCTTACCTGGGGTTGCTATTTGACGGAGCACTAAAATGTAGATCCCTAGAGGAGGATCGCTGCACTAAACTAATGTCCGCAAATGGGGCAATAGGAAATTTTGGCCGAAGGCTAGGTCGCTGGTCCCCGGAACAGGTTATGAACCTTTATAATTCGATAGGCTGTTCGAAAGTCACGTACAGATCAGAATGGTGGGGTTATGTTAATGTGGACCAACTGCAACTGGAGGAAAACAAATATTTGTGAAGGGTTTTAAAAGTCCCCCAGAGTACCCCAGCTGCAATTGTTCATAGTGAATTGGGGATACCTTTCATAGAGGACCAGGTCAAGTTAAGACCCATCATGGCATGTTAAAAATCTGGGTAAACCCTGAGGCAGAACTAAGCAGACAAATTTTGAGAGACTGTCTGCACAGGGATAAAGGGTTACAAATACCATGGTTAAAGTATGTTAAGGTCACTTTGGAGGGTATTGACCGGAAGGACCTTTTTATTAACCCCAGCACTATCTCACACCCTGATAAACTGAAAATCAAAAGAATGTTGTCTGATCAGTTTTCCACACGTAGAGCAGAAGAGGAGATGACCAAACACTCTGTAGGTGCCCACAGTTTTATAAAAAACAATGAGGGCATGGAGCCATATCTGTATTTGATGCACAATGCACAGGATAGGATTTCAATGACTCGTTTTAGGCTCAATTTATTACCACATATACTGGCTGATCGGCCAGGTTTTACATTGACAATTGAGCAGAAGGGTGCTTGCGGTTGCGACAAGCGATCTCCGCAGGACACATTTCATTTTGTACTTCTGTGCCCCTTTTTTAAGTATCCTAGGCATAAAATTTTGGTGGAGATTTAAAAAAAAGAGAAGTTCTGTCATGCTAAAACTGCTTTACTTTTTTTGCAAAGAGCTAACGACCCGTAGACACTTTGTTGTAGAATGAATTTTAGTAAGATTGCTGTAAGGTTAAGAAATACAAGAGGAGAGGGCTAATCATTGGACACTTAAGAGTACATTTTTTACCTGATTTTAAACGCAAATCAAGATGTTGTTCAGATGTAATTTTATTCTATTTTTAATTTTGTATATATGTGTACTTTTATGATGTTTTTAAATCATCGAATAAAGAACAACTGAACTGAACTGACTCACCAAAAATCAGCTGCGACCCTCAGTTTAGGAAAAACTGATCTAGATCAAATGAAAAAGAAGTTTGATAATATAGGTTGCCTGTATGTCAGAAGCAGGCAAGCCACCTTCAGGGATCAGAAAAGGGCATATTGCAAGACAGTTAAATTCACATTAAAAATCTTGCTTGCTAAACATAACTTCATGGCAACAAAACAACGAAAATAATATTCAGCATCTCCCAAGAAGTGATTAACATGGAAGTACTGGAAGATTCGTACAACAAAAGCAACGCTGCGTAGAACTTTTGATCATTTCTTTTCAAAATCACTATGATAAAGATCTGAGCAGCTATTGCTAACAACATATATGAACTCCTCAATCGCACTTGGCTCCAATTCTCCCTCACCTCTTTCAACCCCATGATGGGGGAAGGAGTTTAAAACAAGCCAAAAAAATAAAATCCTCCAACCTACTCAGGGAATGCTGTTGGATAGTTTGCATGCTGAAACTGTTGCCAGACTTGCAATTGATGAATCAAATCTTATAAATGCATCCTTTTTTAGGTGGAACTGTTCCAAATCATCTGAAACATGCAACAATCACCCACCCACTGAATAAACCAATAGAACTTTGCCAAGTGCTATACTATTACAGACACTGTCCAACCTCCATTATCTCAGCAAATACTTGGGAAGAGAGGTTACCAGACAACGTCAACACAAGAATAGAGTGGAGATGTAGCTTAATGGCTCGAGTGGGCAGCTGTGGATCTTCAAGACCTAGATCAGCATCCTGACATCTGTGCTTGGCTTTACATCGTGTGAATCTAGGCAAATCACTTAATTTCCTTGTCCTAAAAAATGTTAAGTGAAATGTAACTGTGTAATCCTCACTTGATGTACATATTCTTGAAATCGACACCCAAACCCCATGTAATGTACAACTCTCTGTTGCTCCCCAGCTAAGTTTGCACTATATACATGCCAATAGATATATACATAAACAAAATTTATCCTGAATGATTGCCAATGTGGTTTCAGAGCTGTACAACGTACATAATTATCTGACAGATATCAGAGAAAACCTTCTTATCACCTTTGATGAAAGTACACAGGCACTCTTGATTCTCTCTGACAGTTCACAGACTTGTTACACAAATCAAATCAAAGAGACTTTATTCGATTGCTTTTTGAGACAATCATAAAAGTACAAATAAACAGTTCATTCATTAAGATTATAAAATGTTAAAAACTATACATGATTACATTAATAAAGTCAGCAAACAAACAATTGTAATAGTCTCCACATTTACAAAATGATAGATTTTCTGTGGCTAAGAATTTTTTTTTAAAACATGCCTATCTGCCAGGCTCTATGTACATCGTCCAGGAGCTGCAGCGCCAGCAATGCAGGGTGGCATTGTCTCAGGTCAAACTCTTTTAAAATCCGGACAATCCAAATTTTCCTCCAGTTACTATAGAACCTACAAAATAACAGAACGATAATTGTCGATTGATCCGAACAGTTGTCACACGGACAAAGTCCTAGAGTTCGCGACCAATCGTTCATATCTGGGAAGCTCACTAGCGTGTGAAAAATATTAAATCTTAAACGGGTTAATAAAAATCTGTAGTAGCCACCAGGTACAATCATTAAGTAGGATTGAATGTTAAAAGAGGATAAAATCAATTGGTTATATTGCACAGTGGGCTTTAAGCTCTCGCTCGCCAATCTAATTGAGTTCAGATTAAGGAGGCCCTGTTTTTTTAGTTGCTTTCTACTGATCAACTGCATTGAGCTTGGGTATTATAATACTCCGAGTGGCCAAGCTCAGACATAACATTTCTAATAAACCTCAGCCATGGGATCAGTAGTGCTCCTTCAAGCTTTAAACTATCTGCTAAAACTTCCTTATTTAGCTTGGTCTCAGGTTTCGACCAAATTCTGTGCCAGAGAAGAACAGGCTCCATTTTTATCAGGTCTGAAATAAATGGCAACCCGAGCTCTGAGTGACAGACATATGCAGAGAGACTGCTGGGAACAGCTAAAATACATTTAAAAAATATATCTTCCATCCGTTGACAGTGACTGAGTCTCAATGAAGCACCACAATCCTGCTCCGTACAAAGCTGCAGGGACGCATTTCGCGTTGTAAATCTGTATGAGTTCCCGTGGTGGTCTTCTCCCTAATTTCCTTGCAAAGTTTACCAGGGACAACGTAGTCCTAGCCATTACGAGTTTTTTGGCATTAATGTCTCGAGTCCAAGAATCAGTGTGCTCAAACAATATTCCTAGGTATGCAAAGCTGGTAGTGTGCTCTATTTTCCGGCCCTCCAGGAACATGTCCCTGCATATGTGACTCCCAGGCCCACATCTCATGATGTAAGTTTTGGAAGTATTCACCTTGAGATCCAAATGTCCCATAAACTTAACAAAACTGTTTAAAACTCGTTGTAGAGCTATTTGCGTGCGGGACATTAAAACTGCATCATTTGCATAAAGATATTTGATATTTGATATTTATTGGCTTTTGTAAAGCGCTACTATCGCTCCGGAGGGAGCATCTTGGCGCTGAGCCTGCCCTAAAGAAGGGCAGGGATGGGACGCCCGGCTATTTATGGAAAGTCAATGTTGCCCTTAATTAATGCTTTGCATAAACCTTTGATCTACAGGTTATAAAGGAAAGGAGCAAGGACACAACCTTGCCTGACTCCTTTCCTAATAGGAAATGTGGCTGTGGGTTCTCCACCTGGGCCTAAACAAACTTGTGCCTTAGCGTCACAATATAGGTGTCTAAGGTGTGGATTATGTGTATATCTACCCCTAGCTGTTCAAGGATAGCCCATAAAGCCTAATGTCTCACAGAGTCAAAGGCTCTCTCATGTACTTTCCCATAAAAATCGATAAGATAAGACTTTGCTCCAATGTCCCCAGACCTGCCCGGAAACCATATTGTATGTTGGCCAGGATAGTATTTTCCTCAGCCCAGTCACCTAACCGTTCCAGTATTATGCGACTTGCTTCACTATGGATGAAACTGTTTTGTACTATATACATACCAATTGATATATATCAGTGGTAGAAGTGGGCGGGGATGGAAGGGCACGGGGTGCCCCTACTTCTAAAAATTATTCCAGTCCGTTCCCCTACTTCTTACTTTCAAAAAAGCATCCCAGGACGGCAAGAATAGTCCTCCTTGAAAACAATCACTTTTTTTCTGCTTCCAGGGGCGGCTCGCACTTCCCTGTGAACTCCAGAGGCTGCAGCAGCCCCCCCCCTGAGCTCTCACAGACTGCGGGCAGGCCCATTGTCATTCCGATTGAGGCCGAGGCACAAGAAGTGATGGGTAGGTAACATGACAGGCAGGAGATGTGATGGGCAAGAGAGGTGATGGGCAGGAGAGGTGACAGGGCAGGAGAAGTAATGGGGCAGGAGCGGTGATTAGGCATGAGCAGGAGTGGTAACCGGGCAGGAGCGGTGAACGGACAGGAGCAGTGAACGGGGCAGGAACAGTGAACGGGGCAGGAGCAGTGAACGGGGCAGGAGCAGTGAATGGGGCAGGAGCAGTGAATGGGGCAGAAGTGACAGTGCACGAAAAGTGACAGGACAGGAGAAGTGACGGGACAGGAGAAGTGACCGGGCAGGAGAAGTGACGGGCAGGTGACGTGATGGACACGTGACATGACGTGCAGGTGATATGACAGGGCAAGAGAGGTGACCAGGCAGGAGAAGTGACTGGGCAGGAGAAGTGACCGGGCAGGAGAAGTGACGGGCAGGTGATGTGACAGGGCAGGAGAGGTGATGGGACAGGAGAGGTTATGTGACAGGAGAGGTGACGGGGCAGGAGAAGTGATGAAGCAGATAAGTGATGGGGCAGGGGCGGTCATTAGGCATGAGCAAGAGCGGTAACCAGGCAGGAGCAGTGAACGGATAGGAGCAGTGAACGGGGCAAGAGCAGTGAACTGGGCAGGAGAAGTGACGGCCAGGAGAAGTTAAGCACCAGGAGAAGTGACGGGGCAGGAGAAGGGAAGGGGGCCGGGAAATTGACGAAGCATGAGTGTTGATCGAGCATGAGCAGGAGTACTGACTGGACAGGAGCAGTGAAAGGTCAGGAGCAGGCATTTCCCAGGGTGACTGGAAGGGTAGGGGGCTAGTTTAGTTTGGGGGGACCGGTTTTGTACAAGTGCAGGAGTTTTAAAAACACTGCAAAGTTCTTCGTATATTCAACAGGTTTCGGTCAACAATACAAGTGCCAAGATAACTTTGGTGTTGAATGTACCTGCTGGAGAGAGATGGGAGCATGTTTTGTCTAGTAGCTTTTTTACTCATCTAAGGTTGTGCAGAGGGGTAATATGCCTGCTGCAAAGAACATGTACCATGCATATCAAAGAGCAATATTTTATGTGCATAGTTCAGTGGGTACAGCTTTGTGTTCACTTCCCGAATGAAAGGATACTTGAATACATATGGCCTGGCAGTTCGGGCTGGACTGTTCACATTGGGTGCAGGATCAAGACTGATTTGCATATGGCTGGGTCCAAACTGGAATGGCATGGTGGGCAAAAAAACGATGGATTTAAGCCCAGATCTCTGAACTGGGGTGAATGTATGACATTATTCTGAATTCTGTCCATCAGTTGTTCTATTTGCTTTTGTCACCTAGAGTGGGACGGGTATGCCCAAACGTGGGTCCCGTGCTCTCCATGCCACTGGAATCAAGCTATCCTGGCTGATGAGGGCTGAAAGCCCGAAATCGGTCCCAGGATGCTTGTTTCCAGTCCAGTGAGGACCTGGCCTGGCAGTTCGGACTGGACTGTTCATATTGGGCATAGGATCAAGACTGATTTGCGTATGGCTGGGGTCAGACTGGAATGGCATGGTGAGCAGAGAAACGATGGATTTAGGCCCAGATCTCTGTACTGGGGTGAATGTATGACATTGTTCTGCATTCTGTCCACTATTTATTCTTTTTGCTATATTATGATTGAGCTGCTACTTGGCTGACATGAATGTGAAGGAACCTTTGTGGGTTTCCGTGAGTCTAGATTCTCCTGAAGAGTCCCTTTCTCTTCTGAGCCCTGCTTAACACATGTGTACAGGAGGAGCCGTGTATTCATGACCTCAATGTTTGAGACAAAAAATAATCATGGATTTCTGAACAATGAAAGTAAAAGCATTAAGGTAACATGTTGTTCCTGCTTATATTTTGCACGCTATTCCCTATGAGTGTTTGCTTTTTCCTGAATTAAACCTCAAATAAACATATTTATCCATTGTTTGAATCAAATAACGTTATAAGCTGTAACTGGTCAGTGAAATGTACCTGCTGGAGAGAGATGGGAGCATGTTTTGTCTAGTAGCTTTTTTACTCATCTAAGGTTGCGCAGAGGGGTAATATGCCTGCTGCAAAGAACATGTACCATGCATATCAAAGAGCAATATTTTATGTGCATAGTTCAGTGGGTACAGCTTTGTGTTCACTTCCCGAATGAAAGGATACTTGAATACATATGGCCTGGCAGTTCGGGCTGGACTGTTCACATTGGGTGCAGGATCAAGACTGATTTGCATATGGCTGGGTCCAAACTGGAATGGCATGGTGGGCAAAAAACGATGGATTTAAGCCCAGATCTCTGAACTGGGGTGAATGTATGACATTATTCTGAATTCTGTCCATCAGTTGTTCTATTTGCTTTTGTCACCTAGAGTGGGACGGGTATGCCCAAACGTGGGTCCCGTGCTCTCCATGCCACTGGAATCAAGCTATCCTGGCTGATGAGGGCTGAAAGCCCGAAATCGGTCCCAGGATGCTTGTTTCCAGTCCAGTGAGGACCTGGCCTGGCAGTTCGGACTGGACTGTTCATATTGGGCATAGGATCAAGACTGATTTGCGTATGGCTGGGGTCAGACTGGAATGGCATGTTGAGCAGAGAAACGATGGATTTAGGCCCAGATCTCTGTACTGGGGTGAATGTATGACATTGTTCTGCATTCTGTCCACTATTTATTCTTTTTGCTATATTATGATTGAGCTGCTACTTGGCTGACATGAATGTGAAGGAACCTTTGTGGGTTTCCGTGAGTCTAGATTCTCCTGAAGAGTCCCTTTCTCTTCTGAGCCCTGCTTAACACATGTGTACAGGAGGAGCCGTGTATTCATGACCTCAATGTTTGAGACAAAAAATAATCATGGATTTCTGAACAATGAAAGTAAAAGCATTAAGGTAACATGTTGTTCCTGCTTATATTTTGCACGCTATTCCCTATGAGTGTTTGCTTTTTCCTGAATTAAACCTCAAATAAACATATTTATCCATTGTTTGAATCAAATAACGTTATAAGCTGTAACTGGTCAGTGAAATGCTAAACATACTAAAAATTGGTATGTTTTGCTATTTCTAGCCACACCCCTGACTCCGCCCACTTATTCAATCTTCGGTTATTCCTGCCCCCTGATTCTCCACCCACAGTTCTCCTACCTTTTTTTCCCAATTCGACCACTAATATATATACATAAACAAAATCTATCCTGAATGATTGCCAATGTTGTTCCAGAGCTGTACGAAGTACATAATTAACTGACAGATATCAGAGAAAACCTTTTTATCAACTTTGATGAAAGTAGACAGGCACTCTTGATCCTCTTGGACAATTCACAGACTTACTGCACTATAGACCAAACTGTTTTGCTACACAGGCTTAACTAATGCTCAAAGGTATCAGGGATGGCATTTTATGGCATGGGATCCTTTCTCCATTATCCGACCTCGAAAGCACATATAAAATCTTCTAACTTGGGCTTTTGTAAAAAGAAATGCAATGTCATAGTGCCCTACATGTTTAGTTATTTATATGATGCTCCTGGTGCAAATTGTTGGCATACAGCATCCACAGTTCTAAATTGATGCTGATAATATCCAAATTCTCGTCTCCCTAAAGAACAGACTTAGTAGTGCTGATGATCATGAAGTGCATGACTGAATCACCTGCTGGACAAAATCAAAACAGAGCGTACTTGTCTGATTGAAACAAAGATTCAAGTCTATCTCTCACAAGAATGCAATAGACCAGCAATTTGGGGGTATTTGCAATCTTTCAAAAACAAAAGCAGTAGTCAAGGAAATAAATACATTATCGGTGGTCTCTGTTATTGAAATAATTCTACTCCAACGAACAAATCACAGGATAAAACGAATATGAATTTATTTATGACATGACATGCCTCTACTGTTAAAATGCTGTCACTATCGGTCAGTCCAAAAAACTCATCTAATGACATAAAAAGGTCCAAATCAAGAAGTGTATATGTTCTTGCACCAACAGAGACTCAATCATGTCAATCAAGCCTTTGGTAGCACGTAATACGCTTCCAAGAGAATCCAGAAATAAAGTTAAAACCTAATGCCTCATCCATAAAGCTTACGGGTGGCAAAACTTCAGCTGTCTTCAAATGTTGCCTACTATGCAACGAACTTGTGATCAGCATCCTTTCAGCGGACATAACAATGCTCCTTCAAGAGGCTAAATATGGCACAGACAATCTTGTAATGTCCAAGGCCTGAAACTCGGGAATATCCTTAGCCCATGGCTGTAAGCTGAAATTGCTTCCAAGACCCCCAGGTAGCCAGCTTTACGGGGTGTGGGGGGGCATAGAGGGGGTTGCGAAGAAAGCCAGTAAAGGACCTTTCTTCCCTTGCACCGCCCGAAGTAAGGTGAGGTGTCTTTGCCATACAAAACTTTGTATAAATAAATGCATGAATAAATATATGGATTTGTGCTTACATACATAAGTACATGTATGCTAAGTTTAGGAACACTCAAACTAAAATGCAAGGGAAGCAGAACACCAACTCTACGAATCAAGGAACTATAATTTATTATCAGTTTTTCGATTCCTCCAAATTTTGCAATTGAAAGTTAAAACAGTGAAGCACCTCTCTGTATCGGTTTACTGGAGTGGCACTTTAATTGTGAAACTGCATCGTCAATAGGTAAGAGCAGAAAGTGGCGGCCTGGAGACTGCGTGTAGGGTAAAACAAACAGGCTATGTATGGTACGGTTTAGAGTATGTAAAGTAAATATTGAACTGGGTTTAGTTATTTTTACATTAAATATTAAAATGTGAATGCACTTTTTAATTGGTTTTCGTTTATTTTTATATTTGTTAACACTTCTGTGAATAAAAGTGTTTTCTGGTGTGATTTTTCGGCCATAGCGGGGGTCGACATGTTTTCTAAAATAAATCCCCAAATCCAGCCTGATTCAGCCTCCGTTAATTTGTTGCCGATAGTGTCACGTGACCTCCCTACCATCGCCTGCATGTCCTGCTGTCTGCAACGTCGTAATGCAAGGGGGTGTTCCTGAAAGAACTTTACAAAATGCAAATGTGACCTTGCCTATTTCCTGAATCAACAGGTGTGAGTGATTAACAAACTCCTACTCATAGCTTCACAACAAAGCTGCAGCAAACACCCCCACCTGCAGACAAGCTTTGAAGCGGTGGGCGGCCGGGCCGGCGGACGGCTCTCAGTCACTCACGCCTTCTCCATGAAACCGGCTGACAAGTGACCCAGACTTTGTTATTTCTCACGAGCCGTCTAATTTCCTGTTTGCGCAAATTACACAGAGTGCCGAGGAGTTACTGGTATTAAAGAAAACAGGAAACGGAACATCTGAGCGGCTGCTTACACCAAGAGAGTTCCTCTTCAGATGTTCCAATGTTTTCCACTAAATCCCTTCTAAACGTGTCCCTTGTGCATCGTTTTATGCAGCGCGTGCAAAAATGTGTACTCTGTCAGCGGCAGAAAAAGTGAGAAATACGTGCATGGGAGCTGTTACATGCCATCCCATCTGGGGCCCAGTCATGAAGGTGCGCGCTAGGGAGGGACGCAGCTGGGCGCCTGTTTTATGCGCTTTCACTGTCATGTGTACCTTTAACTCGAGATTTCGCAATGATGGTGGATAAGCAGCACGCCCCACAGTTCGGAAACAGTGAGCATTATTGGTTCTCTCCGTTTGCGAGCTTTGGTGCCTGCAGCTCGTGTACTGTGAGAAATTCCGAGTTAAATGCATGTATGTATGTACCCTAGAGGATGGAAGAGCATAAAACCAAGCACTCGACCGTGCTCTTTCATCGCAGCTGTTCATGCTACCTGCCTACATTGAAGGTCACTTTTCTTTCAATGTTGTTCACCCCTTGCGTCTCTCTCTCTGCACCCGTGTCAACCTCCCGTTGCGTTTCTGTTCTTTCCCTTTACACCTACATCATTCACATACAGTAGTGTCGGCTCTCTCTCTCAGTATATGACTGGCATACATGTGTTCAAACTGTCTCGCTGTCTCCATAAGCATTGCCTCTCTCACTGTCTCTGTCCATTTTAGCCTCACTCAGCTCCTCGTCCTATTCTCTCTTCTCTGTCCACCCCCCCTTGTCTATCTGCCTCTGCTCTGTCTCTGTGTGTGTCTCTCTGTATGTCTGCCCATCTTCCTCTAGTCTTTCCTGCCCCCCGTCCTCTCCACTACACCCTTGCTGTCTCTGTGGCCACAGCTGTCTGACTTCATGTTTTATATGTATGTCCCTGTCAGCTTGCGTGCCTCACCCTGTCCATGCCACTGCCCAGGTAATTCACACCTTCCAGAATAAACGAAACCGTGTGTTTCTATTCTCCCCCTGCAATGGCCCATATTCTACGTGTCTCCGTCCGAGCCCCCAGTCCTCCCCCGTCTTTGTGCGCTGCCTGCCTCTCCTTGTGTGGTAGATTTTCCTTCCAGCGCGCCGCTCCCGTGCGCTCCATCCATTCTCCCTCCGGCTGTACCACACAATACAATCCTATGCAGCCTGCCCTTCTGCCGGTAGGTGTGTCTCTCTCCTTTTGTCTAAGTCTCCCCTACGAGCCCGCCTCCCTCTGCGTTTGTGTCTCGCGCCATCTGCATGCCCGTCTCCATCTCTATTGGGGGATGCTCAGTAGACAGGCGGGGGCGCCGGGGGATGACACTTCTTCACAGCACCATCACCTAGATCCGGAGAAGCCCTCCGTGGGAGTCGGGTGCAGCCGGCTTGATGCTGGATACAAGAGCTGCCGTTTTGAGGGCTCCGGTGGTGCTCTCATTTTGAGGGCGCAAGGGGTTGGTGGATGATGCTGCTACATTGTATTAAAGCACACAGTGCAGCAAACAAAGCACTTCAGCGCTGCACATGAGCGCTTGTTCTTGGAGAGGCGAAGCAGAAACTGACAAGCGTGCCCGCCCCCTTTCCTGTCTTACCTCGGTGCCATTGTGATGTGCACGGCACTTCACCATTAGGAGCAAGCTGTATTATATTTAACATCCAGGGTATGTCCTTAAAGGTCTATATTTAACAAACAGAAGATTAATACGACCTTTCAAAGTCAACCCCTCAAAAATATGTCAAATGTCAAGAACGACAGCATCAGGCAGGGGTGGTTTAAGAAGGGAGCGGGCGGGGGTGGGTCGCTTTTCAACTCACTCAGTTCCCTCGGACAAAAAAGGGGTGCTGGGAGCAGGCGAACTTTCTTTGTCTTATGAAAAAGGTCGAGAAGAAAGAGAAAATGAAAGCAGGGGGAATATAAAGGTTTCCAAAGAGGGTCTCGCCCCCCAAAGTCCATCTGCATGTGAATCGACATGACACGAAACAGAAGACTATAAATTGGCACATTTTCCAGGCAAACAGATCACGCCAATTCTGCCGGCACCACAAATTAACAAAGATGACATTTAGTACAACTAAAAGCACATTGATCACATCGACTCCTATATATCCCCAGGTTATCAACGCCTCCAGCCAAGAAAACGTACGTTTCGCACTCTTTACATTCTCATTTGCATAATTTAACCGCGCGCAGATCAGAAGTGCTGGTTTATCCTGACATTACTTATTGCCTCTTGACTGAGGTAGAAGTTATGCCGAGTGCCTTTAGAAAGAACCAAAGTCTCACCGCTCCCACTATAAACAGTTATTAATATTGTGCAAGTACATTATTCAGTAAATCCGTCAGTGCATTTTATTCAATGGTCATGGATTTAAAAAAGGCATTGATGGCACACGATTTTGTCTCAAACATTTCTGTTGACAAAACTTGAGCCGCCCAGCCAGCACTTCCTCGTCTCAGCTTCGCCTTGCCTCGAAAAAGTGCACTTCTCTCAGTTTAACCACTAACAAAAGAAACCACCACGTTTAAGATTGTACACACAAAGGCTCTCGCCTCAGCAGCAACACATTTCCTTCCCAAAGCCTCATCCCTTGCAATTCAATTTACCCGTTGAGCTGCGTTTCCAGGCGCTCCTCTTCTGTCCTTGTGATATCTTTTGTCTTGTAAAAAATGAGAAGTATACTGATTGTGCAAATCGTCCACCTTTTCCTTATCACACGCATGTCTTTGCCAGGAGCCAGGCCACCCTAATCCGTTAGTTTCCACAGAGATGTTTCAATGAGCGGGGCGCAGCCGGAGCGGACGCAGTTTCCTCGGCCGGTGCTCAGCGGGTCGCCCCCTCTGTCTTCCAAGCAGTCATTGCCAGGGGTGTGCACAGCAGCAGCAGCAGCCGCTCTCATCGCACCTCCTTCCTGCTCAGACACCACCGTGCGACTGCAAGACGCTGATTGGTACTTCACTGTTTCTCGGCTGGGAAACGAGGAGAAATAGGGGAGCCAATGGGAGCGAAAGCGGGGGCGGGGTTTGCTGCGTAACTTTGAAACATTTAGCAGGGGAGCGCGGACAGCACGCGGCTCAGAGGTAGGTCCCGGCGCTGGACACACCTTGGGTGCACAAGAGAGGTGTAGTCTGCACTGAGGACCGCTGGCTGGCGTGGATGCTGGCGGGAGCCCTTGGCCTCCCTGGTTTGTTCAACAGTGTCCAGAAGGATTCCCAGGATTCCCTGACGGTGACACACCTGCCAGCGTGCAACAAGCTGTGCCCTAGGGCATCTATTTTTTAACCAGAAACCAACCAACGAGAAGCTGAAAGTCCGCAACATCGATCACTCATTGGAGATGACGATGGGGACAGCATGTACATGGTACCACAAATATCACTTTCAAGGCTAGATCACAGAGTCTAGCTGGCGATATTAAGGCAGTGCTTGCTCTTAACATACTATACAACTGTATTAAGAGCATATTATTTTGGAGGAGGTAATGGGTGACAAGGACTTCTGTGCGAATTTGCGCGTGGCATTTGGTGTGGTGGTGATGTGATCTGTTGTTATGGTACTGATGTCTTTTTGTACTGTAGTAATACAATGTGGTTTATTTTTTTTTTCTTTAGTTTTGAATTGCGTTCTATTTTTTTGATTTTATTGTGGTGTTGGGTTGCTTTTTATATGTCAATGTATTGTGTTTAGTTGTTTAACGTAGATATGTCAACAAACGTTGGCATATTTGTAGCCAAAAGCAGCAACTGCATTGAAAGTTCCTGCAACAAGCCCCCATTTACAAATAGGGTGATAAAACATAGCGCTGCTCCAGCTCTTCAACCACTTAAGACACGAGCCAGCTAAGACTGCGGCTGCTGCCAGTGCTCACTTTACGCGATACGCCCTCCTAGTACCTCAGTTTGTCACTTTGCCTCGAGAATGTAGTTAGGACTCAGGGCTAAGGAATACCACAGGAGGACGTGCAAGGTATGGCAGTGTGTGTGCCTAGCTGGGCTATGGCAGTGTGTGTCTGGCTGAGTATGATATCACGTGCAAGCAATGTCAGTGTATGTCTCTAGCTGGGTATAGTTGTAAAAGGGTGGCTAGACAACCGGTGACCAAAGACCCTTTTGTGTTGCCCGGCGGTGTCGCCTCTATTACCCACAAAATATGAATCAATGAAGAAGCAGGCGCTGGAGACTGAAAGGCAGGAAACAAGGGTTTATTCTCTCCGGAGGAGAACACATTAAATCGGACAGCAAGTATCGTCACGAGGTGCTCTAACCGCATCTCTGAGGCCTGGCCTCTTATACACAGGTTTATTGCTTTATTACATGAAACACATATTTGTCAATACTTTGATGTTCGGAAAGGCATCCTAGGAATCCCCGCTTCAAGCCCGTTCCCACACGTTTACAGTTGAAATCCCCACCCCGGTCACAACAGGTGATGATTATCGCGCAGCTGGACATTCCGCCGATTCACGGAATGTGTGGAGTTGATCGGATCTCATGGGGTGAAGGGTGTTCGATCGACTCGAGGGTCCTTTGATAGGGGAAGCTTCCTACTGTACGGGGGTGTGATAAACAGTATCCGCAGGGCCAGGTGGCGGCCTGGGAACAAGGGAGACAAACGGGCACACAGGAAAAGGGGGTTTGTATCAAAGGAATTGGGACCATGAAAGGGGTGAAGGGAGGTGTCGCACTGGGAACAGGATGGGATTCCGAGGCAGAGCTGTGCTGAAGAGGGGTTTATGACCCGAGGCATATGAGAGCGAGGGGGTTGTCAGCATGCGGGGGATGCCTGCGGGGCTAAGAGAGAGTGAGAGACGCGCTGGCTATCAGCTAGGGGCAGAGGGGCCATGGTTCTCAAAATGGCTGCCGCTTACGCGCAAGGCATGTGAGAGCGGGGGGGGGTGATCAGTGCGTGGGGGTGCTTGTGAGGGTGAAGAGCCGTGCTGGGGGTCAGGGGTGTGCAGAGGGTGGTTCTGATCAAGGCAGCTAAAGTGGAGGGGGTGTGCGACAAAGAGTGTGGCATCAGGGCAAAGGGAAGATGGCGCAGATAATGTTCACCAAACCGTACTAATTTTCCACAGTCCTCCCTTTAACATTTCTAAGACATCTTGCCGGTCTATTTCCTATCTATGTCTACTGTGGTGGTCATAAGTAAGGAAGTGATAACCCAGGTGAAGGAACTGTACATAAACATCACATTTTTAAAATCTTTTCATCTTAGTGGGTGGGCTCATCGTTAAGCTCGTTGCAGGAAAGTCATAGTAATGCAATATCAGACAAAAATTATGTAGTGAGAGCGTTGGGTACAGATCATAGATGCTTATAGTCATTTGGAATAGGAACTGATAGGTTACCACGTAAGTAAGTTCTTTTTGTACTCGGTTGGAGCATAGTCAATTCAATGGTGGTTGGGAGAGAAATGAGACATAGTAAAAACAATAATCAGGGTTTCCAGTGTCTTATGGTCGTGGACCATTATTAGTGAGTTCTCAGCATTCTTTGTCATCTTCTGTTGGCACTGTTGAGCACCTGCATTACAATTCGTTCTTTAGTAGGAATGTCCATGTGGGTTGAGTCGTTGGAGGTCTGTGGGCAGGAGGGTGTCTTTGTTTTGTTTCGCCAGACCTCGTGGGAGAAATACGTTACGGTTTTGGAGCAGGTGCATTTTCTTCCATAATCTAGAGTGTGGTCATTAGAGGGAGACAGAAAAGGATTGTGATGAAGAGTGCAATTGTCTTTGAGTTGTGGAGTCTGTTTGTCCTTGGGTCTCTGTAGTGGGTATTTCCTGTTGCTTCCATCATCTTCAAGGTGCTCGGTAGCGGGCAGAACCACAGACTTCGTTTAGCTTCTCTTTGGGGCGACCCTGGGTGGTGTTTAGGTCACCGTTCTGAGATTTAACACAGTTCGTGGTCTACTTAGTCGGAGCTCCCTCCCTTTTGACGCAGGAAATACCCTTCTCTGGATGGTACAGTAGGATTTAGAGGATTTTGAAAGTTCAGGTGGAGGGAGGGGGGTGTGTGAGTAGTTCCTTATGGTAGGTCGGAGGAGGAGGGGATGGAGCAGGGCCAGATCGGGAACAGACCAGGGGGACGGAAAGTTTTAGACAGGCGGGTCCATAACCAGGTTCAGAGAGCGGGGACTTTTCGGCACATGGCGATCATAAAGCAGGGGCCTCAGGTCAGCCTTTTCCTTTCATTCTGTCAGAAACAGTGCCTCGTCCTGCGACTCCTTACTGCTGCGGTCTCGCCTTGGCCAATGTCGCTGATGTTCCACGATCTGCAGTCAGGCCGCGTGCTCCCACATCCGGTCTCTTTCTCCTCCGACAGTGGTACCCTTAAATGAGTTTGAAAAGACAGTCTTTAGAGATTCTGCAGAGGAAGGTAATCACATAAATCTATTTCTCTCCCCAACACTAAGGAACTGGGTAAGCATCCGTTACATTGAGGTTTTTTTTTTTTTTTTGAAGCCAACGTATAAATAATTGATGATAGGTTTGCTGGGTTCCCTACAGCTTTCCTTCGTTACTATTTCTTTGGCGTTTTGTTGGTATTACATTCATTGTCGTGGAACGAAGTCTGATACTTATTCATTGCATTTTATCACAGTCACGTCAATTCTTCTGGCAGAGACCCACTTTCCTAGTACGAGTCCTACGAAGCTTATGCCGTTCTTCAGGGCTTTGTATTTTACGAAAAAGTGCAACGTGCTATTCACCATGGTCTGATAGGTATCTTTCTGAGGAATGAACATAGGCTAAATGATTTTTCATTATATCAATGCATCCTATCTTTCGGCTAAACAGTTTACTTTCAAAAGGGTTTACTTGCAACAAGTTCTTTCATTTTTGACTTAATTCTAACTTCGCAAACATTATTCTAAATTCTACATAGTTTCTTACAACCTGGCTAATTTATTAAAAACTCGGGGCTTGCGATGACTATTCAACTCATCCTTGGGGTGAGCGAGGTCTAATGGAAAACAACTAGGAATGTAGCGGACTGGGGCAAGGGACATTTTTCAAACTCTCGTCCAGGGCAGCTGATACAAAACTGGGGGCATTTTGGGAAAACGGGGATGTCTCGATCACTTTTACTGTTTGGGTATTGAGATCATTTCGGGACGGGGAAGGTCGCGTTTACCAGAGACATTTTTATCATGGATGCCACTGACAAGTAGTTCCCTCAATATGGGTCAGATTAGGGAACCTTAGTCGTCTTACCTGTCCCTTTCTTTTCGGCCAATCTAGGTTTCATCAATATTTAGCAGAAAAGTAGAGGTAGTAACGTGGTATCGATGTAATTTTTATTTAAGACAAATTTGTGCAAATACTTGTGGTATTTGGAGCCAATCAGGTGGTGCACCAGGGGTAGTGGTTCGCCAATTAGGTGCCAGTCGCTAGGAAGAGTGAAAGTGTGGAGGAGAGAGAGAGAGAGAGAGAGAGAGGGAGAGAGAGAGAGAGAGAGAGAAAGATAGAGAGAGACAGATAGAGAGAGAGAGAGATCAACAATAGGCTAAATAGTACACGCGTGACATGGAGAGTGGCCGTGTACTATTTAGGCTATTCAGTGCATTACCCAACATGAGACATTTCGGGTCTGTGTTAGAATGTAGAAAGCATGCAGTTTGGGACGGAAGAGCATTAGGCCGGGTACATAAGGACATGCATTGAGTTGGGTGTCTTTAGGTGCCATCTTGCAGCGTAGGTCCGCTTCGGGTATCGGACATGGCGTGGCTCCGAATCTTTACTATACCCTAGTCGTGATTCCAATGTAACCTGTAGAGGGAGAAAAAGGAAGAAAGGGAGGGGGAACAACATTCAAGCATATCAAAGGTACGGGCACGAAAGTTCTTTACTTACCACATACTCGTTTTATCTCCTCGGGATATAATCCCTAGGGTCTTGGTTTCCGAAGTCAAGGGGGGGTGGGCAGTGATAGGTTGTTCATGGGGGGGGGGGGGGTCCGAGGGTGGCATTATAGATCATGTGTAGGGAAACGCTAAAAAGAGAAATCAGAGGCACCTAGCGCGAGGTATCTGGTTTGTAGATGTATCTAGCTATCGGGATCCTTAAATCATTCCCAACGCTGTGATGTTCTAAGGCATATCAGTTCTTCGGCCAACCCTGTCCCTTAGTACCTTCGAGCATCATACCTTTATCACACCGCTTCACTTTACCCGTACTCAGAAGTCGAGGTCCTTCTTCATGCGTTAGTTCCTGAGCCTAGTCGCATATTTGGAGGCAGCGTATCATACCTTAGATTCGATCATCAATCCGGGGCCAAACAACCATTTTCTAATAACCTTAAAAAGAGAGCAAAACGGTTGCGCACAGAATAGCCCTCCCGCCAATTCCCACATTTACAAAAGTATGCGATACCTGTTCACAGTTTGGAAAACCTTTATTTGCATAATCGTTCAGTAAGTAAATATGTGAGTGCAATCGTATTTGGCCGGACACGACGATGGCTGAAGCACATACAGTAGGGGGGCTATTTTTGCAGTATTTTAAAAACATTGAAAACGTCTACTTAGTTATTTGCAAGAAACTAAAAATGTCTATTAATAATTGAGGGATCAGAGGGTATTTATTTCATAAATTGAAACACAGTCAGACTAATTGCAATCACATTTCCTAGATGTATACCGTGGGCGTGCGTCATAAGCTACGTTATGTATCGGTTACAATAAATATCATAATAAATCGTACATTGAAATCAACATTTTAACGGGATCCTTTCAAATGTTCGCCAAGTGAACCCTCCTCCCTTTTTCGTCAAGTGTACAAAGGTTCACATACATATCTCAGAACATCAAGTCTTGTTAGCTAAAGAACACCACGCGGTGTTCGTAAGTTCCTATTGATACCGGCGCCATTTTGGGCGATGCCGGGTTGGTTGCACCAGAGTCCCTTTCGGCAGTTCAAAAACCTGTGCTAACAGAGGGGCTGGTAATGTGGACCGTCAATCAAAAAGGGGAGGGAGGTAGAATCTTCCTTACCGGGTCACGTTGAGGTTCAGCCGGAACTTACTCGAATTCGTTAGCCCGCAATATTTTTGGATGATTCAGACTGAAGCTGGTGCTGACACGAGAGCACCACCATCTTGTGGCTATGTCGTGGTCATTTCATTTGTGATCAAGGCAGTTGTTCCCCACCGGAAGCCTGTAGGGGCCGAGGGCTTCTGGGACTCTGGTAGAATCTTCAAAGCTGTGGGGATGTTGTCGGAGGTTGGGGCTCGTGCCCAGGCAGGCAAGCGCCCGAGTTGCAATACCGGACAAAGTTACTCCAGCGGCCTAGACCCGCCTTCCAGGGGGCCCAGATGCCATTTTGAGACCCTGCAGCAGCCGCCCTTCGTCGTGTCTTCAAGAGTGGTAGAGACTTCTCTGGGGCGAGAAAAAATGGAACACCGTGCCGTTGGAGCAGGACATTGGCTCGGGGCGCTAGGATGCAGCTGTGGCGCCTCTACCTGGGGAGGTGAGGGAGGCTCGTTCGCGCCGCCTCCCTCTCCCAGTGCACCCCACGCCGTTCCTTCGAATCAGGGGTGTACATGATGACCACCCTACACCCCTGACTCGGCGAGTACTCTGGAGGACCATTGTATGTCCGGTGCTGCGCAAGTATGCCCGTCGGACATTGTATGTTCTGTGCTACGGAAATAGGTCCGTCGGACATTGGATGTTCTGTGCTGCGGAAATAGGTCCGTCGGACATTGGATGTTCTGTGCTGCGGAAATAGGTCCGACGGACATTGTATGTTCTGTGCTGCGCAGGTATATCTGTTGCCCGGCTGGAGGATTTCGGCGCCGGGCCGGGGCTGGAAAACCTCCTATCTGTGGAGGTGGAAGAGGCTTGTCCGCGTCACCTCTCCCTCCCAGCCCACCCTGCACCAGTTCAGCGGAGGAATTTGCGATGGCCGGACCAGGAGATACGAGGGAGGGGGTCATCTGCATCCGCCCCCTCCCTACTCGTGGCCCGGGGGACGCCGCCCCAGGAAGGAGAGGATGGGAAGACCATTTCATGCCGGGCCCGTGGAGCCTCCTGTACATTCTCGCCGGCGACCTCTTTGGTCTATGGCTGTCGGCAGGCCCCGCCCCATACGTGCTGTGTGTTTCACCTTCCGGATGGGCGGGACCGTTGACCCGTTACATTTTGGGAACTTCCGGAGTGAGCGTAATATGTTTTGTATTGCTCCTATTAGTACAGTTTTACTTTAAAGAATGTTTTACTAGTTTTTCTATTTATCGTTGGTCGTGTGTTATCTTTACCGTAATTAAATCTTAAATTATATAACAGAGATTTGGCTTCCTTGAATCCTTTTACTACGAGAACCTCATTAGAGTGGGGGTGGGTATTTATGCCTGGGTAATAGGGGCGGGGTATCCACAAGCACAGATTTCCTGCATGGGGGGTTGTCTATGCAGGTCTGTAATTGCTTTTGTTTTCCAGAGTGGGGGGGGGGGGGCAGAGAGTAATCAGTCCCAGAACTCAATCATGTCGTTGAAATCGGTCTGACGAAATCTGTGCCATCGGGCATAATCAAACGTTGTAGTTCTATCTGTCCTGTCCGTGTTAGTCTGATTCGTCTTTGTCTCGCGTCTTTTCCCTTTCTGCCGGCCTGTTATTTCTGTCGGCCCTCCGCTCTTACCTATGTTCCGTAGAGTCGGGCATTGGGCTTTCCAGTGCCCGAGTCTTTTACAAAAAGCACATTGGTTTTGCCTTAAGTCTGTTCGTCCTGCGCGTAGTGTCGGGGGGTTACTTTCGGGTCGTTGGGTCTCGGGGTTGACCTGTCGGTACGTCCCTTTACACTGTTCCCTTTTTGTGTCTAATCCTTGGAGCTGTGTCGTCGCTGCCCCTTCCTTTGGCCTACCAGACGCTTGGAAGGTCGCCTGTCGCGTTTCTTTACCTACTCTGACTTCGTCTCTTTCCTTTCGTTGAGTTGCTTCTTTGCGCCACATACCGAGACTGTCGAGCATAATAGGCGTGGTCTTGCTACTACGAAGGGCTATTTCTAACGTTTCTATTTTGTCAAGATCGAAGGATCCTACCAGTGGCCACTGTTTCTCTTGATTTGCTTTGGTATACTTGTGCCATAGCTTACTATAGGCTATGGTAATTAATCCATACTTTGTGAACATTTCTTTATTAGGGGTGCCTTCCAGCGGAGCTAGATGGTCCACCTCTAATAAACGGTCCGGGCTGAACCAGCTACCAATCAGTGGGGAGAAGACAGGCATGACGGGTCACAATGGGGACAATAGTCAGCACTACCTATCTTATCACTGTGTGCAAAGACTAGACAGAATATTTCTATTCTACGTTGTTTGCAGGCAGTGAATACCTCAAGAACCAATATCAATCAAAAAATGGTCAATGGGGAGAATAAGTAGGCCCGCAAAAAGGTCTGCGTCACCTACCCTTTCACTATCTGCAAAGAGGGAACCTATTCTTTCCTGTTTGCAGACAGAGAATCTCCAGAAAATAATCCGTAACAGTTAATCAATGGGGGGGGCAATTAATCAGTGGGGGAGAAAGATAGGTACGACGGGTGCGTTACCTATCCTTCACTGTTTGCAAAGGGAGAGCCGGTTGTTTCTCCGTTTGCCGACAGCGAAACTCCAAAGAAATCAACAAAGGGTAATACTAGTATTTTTTTACAATCAATCAAACAATTTCTTAATTCGTCGTGTCTACACGACCTTACCCGGACCGTATGGACAGTTTCTTGTCTTCCGAATCCAGCGCCCGATCGTTCTCTTTTCTTCGTAATCCTCGCGGCACTCCTGATGGTTCCCAGTCAGGACCGTAGATCACTCGAGAGAGGTCTGTTCGAAACCAGTGAAGTTCGGATGATCGGCTGTCAGACGAGGGTCTATCGGACAGGGTACCTCCCGATCGTTGCAGTCGTTCACTCTGTCGTCAGGACCTCTCCCACTGGATCCACGAGTCGCTGATGGGCCCCACGTTTGGGACGCCAATTGTAAAAGGGTGGCTAGACAACCGGTGACCAAAGACCCTTTTGTGTTGCCCGGCGGTGTCGCCTCTATTACCCACAAAATATTAATCAATGAAGAAGCAGGCGCTGGAGACTGAAAGGCAGGAAACGAGGGTTTATTCTCTCCGGAGGAGAACACATCAAATCGGACAGCAAGTATCGTCACGAGGTGCTCTAACCGCATCTCTGAGGCCTGGCCTCTTATACACAGGTTTATTGCTTTATTACATGAAACACATATTTGTCAATACTTTAATGTTCGGAAAGGCATCCTAGGAATCCCCGCTTCAAGCCCGTTCCCACACGTTTACAGTTGAAATCCCCACCCCGGTCACAACAGGTGATGATTATCGCGCAGCTGGAATGTGTGGAGTTGATCGGATCTCATGGGGTGAAGGGTGTTCGATCGACTCGAGGGTCCTT
This sequence comes from Lissotriton vulgaris, assembly GCF_964263255.1. NCBI lineage: Eukaryota > Metazoa > Chordata > Amphibia > Caudata > Salamandridae > Lissotriton > Lissotriton vulgaris. Next base: position 662,471,638 of record NC_141689.1, read on the forward strand.
TGATAGAGGGAAGCTGCCTACTGTACGGGAGTTTGATAAACAGTATCCGCAGGGCCAGGTGGCGGCCTGGGAACAAGGGAGACAAACGGGCACACAGGAAAAGGGGGTTTGTATCAAAGGAATTGGGACCATGAAAGGGGTGAAGGGAGGTGTCGCACTGGGAACAGGATGGGATTCCGAGGCAGAGCTGTGCTGAAGAGGGGTTTATGACCCGAGGCATATGAGAGCGAGGGGGTTGTCAGCATGCGGGGGATGCCTGTGGGGCTAAGAGAGAGTGAGAGACGCGCTGGCTATCAGCTAGGGGCAGAGGGGCCATGGTGCTCAAAATGGCTGCCGCTTACGCGCAAGGCATGTGAGAGCGGGGGGGGGTGATCAGTGCGTGGGGGTGCTTGTGAGGGTGAAGAGCCGTGCTGGGGGTCAGGGGTGTGCAGAGGGTGGTTCTGATCAAGGCAGCTAAAGTGGAGGGGGTGTGCGACAAAGAGTGTGGCATCGGGGCAAAGGGAAGATGGCGCAGATAATGTTCACCAAACCGTACTAATTTTCCACATAGTTATATAAAAGGTGGGTGACCCAATAAACTCTTGCGAGCTTGGGCTAAAGTTTGATACAGTGAAGATGCCAACAAGGGAATTTATTCAACAATTAAATCGCAGGTGATTGATCGCATAAATTCTTTGTGTGTCTGATTAACTAAATTGAATTAATTTCTGCTTTTCTTATAATTTGTCCCATGAATTAGGATACAGTAACCGAAATACTCAAAAAGAAGAAAAGCTACATGGATATTAAGTTTGACAATATCACTTTATAAAAATTTGTTCTAAAAGGGTACTTTTACAATCAATACAAATTTCATCAGAAACAAATGGACAAGAAATAAATGAATTGTTCTTAACATCCACTTGTGCTGTAGTCCATTCTTAAATAAATGAGTAACAATGAATCTTGCACTACCTAAAACAATGATTCAGTTGTCTAAATTCTTTAAACTTGGAAGATATGGACACAAATAGTGGACGTTTTGGCCTTGTAGTTTTTACATCCTTAAGGCCATCCTCAGGACAATTCAATCTTTAGAGAGTAGAGACCCCCTGCATATTCTTTAGATTCACACAGTTCTGAAGGATTGTGTTGAATTGGAGTTCCAAACGATCTTTTCTTGAAGAATATTTGAACAAAAAAATATGTCGGGATCAAAGTGTTCTATCAGCGTCTCCAGAGCGTATTTGTTCGAAATGTAACTTCTCGAATAACCGTTTGTCTCGATCGTTGCGTAAAGCAACAGCTGGGGTCTGGCAACATGTCCAGGCATTGTTCTGTAATATGGTGGAGCGTGCTGCATCAGCCCCAGACTGCTAGTTTGCCAGTGCAATACTTTACACAGCCTAACTTTAAACTCTCTGGTGTAAAATGATGCCTGTTATGAAAAGGAAAAATAAATAAATAAATATTTTAAAGTCTCTGATGTAAAATGATGCCAGTTATAAAAGGAAAATACATAATATAAAAAATAAATAAAAACAGGTGTTACGCAATTGTTACTTCTTTCTACATGAGAGTAATGTGTTAGGGATGATAAACATGGCCAGCATGTAAAGCAACAGCTGATGGTGAGCAGAGACGTACCTGCGTGCGCCATGTTGGCTGGGCAAGCAGGGACATGTCTGGGCATGTTCAGCGGGTAGTTGCGGCTGCAGGGGGGTGTTGATTGAGCAGTGGTGAGGTCCATCTGTGGAATGGGAGCCCTAGAGTGTTGCTGGGTCTTTTTGGAGGTAGACCAGGCCCTTAGGAGGCGTGCCTAATGCCTATGGAGTTCCTGAGTGGTGGCCTGTGGTGTAAGTGCATAGCCATAGCCAGCCAAGGGTGTGAATTCCAATGTCCCCAGAAGAGGCGGGAAGCTAGACTGTTGGTTTGTGGGAACAGTAATTTTACCGCCTCATTTTAAAAAGTCTCTGATGGAAAAGGAAAAATAAATAAAATAAAAAATAAATAAAGACAAGTGCTATGCAATTGTGGTTTCTTTTTACATGGGGTAATGTGTTAGGTATGATAAACATGGCCATCTTGTAAAGCAACAGCTGGGGTCTGGCAACATGTCCAGGCATTGTTCTGTAACATGGTGGACTGTGCTGCATTAGCCCCAGACTGCTAGTTTGCCAGTGCAATATTTTGCACACCCTAACATTAAAGTCTCTGGTGTAAACGGATGCCAGTTATGAAAAGAAAAAAAATATATATATTTTAAAGTCAATGATGTAAAATGATGCCAGTTATGAAAAGGAAAATAAATAAAATAAAAAATAAATAAAGACAGGTGTTATGCAATTGTTACTTCTTTTTACATGAGAGCAATGTGTTAGGGATGATAAACATGGCCAGCATGTAAAGCAACAGCTGTGGACTGTGTAACAGGCCAGTGCATGGTTCTTTGGTGTTGCCACAAACCTAGACTGTAAGGTTGCTGGTGCAACATTATGCACAGCCAAGGTTGAAAGTCTCTGATGTAAATGACACTAATTATGAAAAGAAATAATAAATAAATGATATAAATAAGGACGTGTTAGGCATCCCAGACTATGCTTTATGTCTGAGTGAGGGGCCATGGCTGATAAACATGGCAGTATTGTAAAGCATGCGGAAGGGTTCAGTAACATGGACAGACATATTTTTGTAACTGTAAAATAGGCTGCTACAGCCCAGAAAGGGCTGGATGGCGCAAATTCCACAAAAGGTGTCAAACCAGTTATGGAGTTGTAACAGGGTGAAAAAAAATGCTGTTGCATCACAGAAAGAGCGGGACGAACAAGGGTTTCATAAGAGCGGCAAAACTAAAACGTAAGTTTGCTGATGTAACATTTTCAGCGCTTAATTTCAAACCGCCTAAAAGACTGCTAAGACACGAAGAGGCTTCTACATAGGAGTCAGCTGTCAGAGACTGATAAGCATGAGAGTCTTGCAAAAAGTGGCGCAAAGGGTCTAGAAATATGCACAGTCATGATGTTCTTAGACAGGGAGAGGTCGGTGAAAGTATGACATTTTTAAGGCACGCTTTTTACACCTTGGGAGTGCGCAGAGAAAAAATTTAAATAGGGATGTAACTACACTTGCACTCTGAAATTTGTTGGAGCACCTAATTGTATCTTTGCGGTTAAACAGGCTCTGGCAGAAGACTACAGAGTTAACATGGTGCAGAGGGGAAACAGCCATGCTGATGAAACACACTCTCTACTTAATGTAAGTAGGTATGGACTTTGTTTTTAATCTATAAGGCAGTTCTGGTATTTGTTAAAAACTTTATAGAAGGAATAACTGTAAATTAAGCATGCATATAGGTAATATTGTAGTACTATGTCATAGAGACCTAACTGCTTTAAGAGGGTAAAAATTACAAAATAAAACAATGCCTTTATACACATACCTTAAGTGTTGGTGGTCTCCTGCGTCTGCTGTATTACAAGGGGCCAGTTGTGGTAGGTGCACTGGCTACTGCTGCTCTGCGGACTTGTTTTACCCCAGATACAAAATTTTATTGACTGCTTGCCTTCCCCTGCTGCACCTTCTGGGAGCACACTCCTCAGCATACTGATACACGATCTTTACTTAACACAGCTAGCATTCCAGTACTTGTAGTGCTGGCTATTCTCAGACTCATACTCTTTAGGGGCGGTACAGTAATGTTATTGGGAAATCAACAATGACAATACTTCCTATCAACATTCTATGCATGTTCGCATTCATTTGAGAAGATTATTGATGTTTTCAGAGTGAGTGTGCCGTGATGCTGTTAGTCTAGTACATTTGTATTTACGGCAGCCAGGATACAAAGTGCACATCAGAGGGCTCAGACAACACCATTGCATTTAACAATTACAGACGTGGCATTACATTCCTCAGCACACTGCCATTGTATGCCCTTATGTGGCACCGCTGATAGCCTCCTCGTGGTTGTCTTCTGTTCAGTCGACTGCTGTATTGACAACACTATTTTATTGTAGTTTTACTGCTTTGATTCCATGGCTCATGGATACACAGGTTTTGCTCTCTTGATCTCAGTTGCAAAAATTGTCCTCTGTTGACCATTCATTGCAGAAGTTAATTTGTAAAAAATAAGTGCTGGGGCTCTTGTCAGGATGCAGCTTCCGCCAGACCATTTCTCCTGCTAGCAACGCCTAAAACAGAACCAACTAGCAACCACAAAAGTGGGGAGAGAATGTGGCGTAATGGCCAGAGTTGCTGATATTGGTGCAGGGGGACCAGGTTTGAGCCAGGACATAGGCTCAACATCCTGTGGTCCTGGACAAATCAGTTAATCTCTCTAAGCATAAATTAATGTGTCCTTAACTGGTGCGAACGAAAAGCATTGGTATTGATGATTAAGCGCCGGCTGAGCACCGGAAAACACTGGCTCAAATTAAGCACTGATTCTTCTGCTTCTTTGTGCCAGAGCTAAAACATACATAAACCTGTCAATATGTGGAAGCTATTCCTAAATGAAACTGCCTTGAAGTACATGTGCTGAAGCAGGAGGACAGATCTATACTCCCCATACACAGAGTATACTCCTTGTGTTATACATTACCAAAGGTGCCATCCAGTGTAGATAGAAAACACAAAGTTCTTTTTGTCCACACCTATGTCACTCACAATTACCAACAACTGGGGTCCGAGTGTTGGAACTAGGGTTGCAGCAGGTGCTACAGCACCCCCAGACCTGGAAGGAGTCAAGAAAGGTGGTGGAAAACAGTGAATCCTTTCAATCTGTGAAATTTTCAAACAGCATTAGCAGTGTGCTCAATAGCAGTGAAAGATCAACAGAAATTAAGGAGAGCCCAGAGAACAAAGGTATGCCACTCTTGTGAGTGGGGGATATCACATTAGCAGAACGAGGCACATGAAAGGCACCAATCTAACTAATAGTTCCTTTTTAAAGTTTGTCAACATCGCAAACAAGAATCATTTGAGTCTTTTAATTGGGAAATGTGGCGACAGACGTGTTAAGGTAGGGTGGGAAAACAAACCAATTTACAAATTATTTTACCCTTGCGTGCATGCATGTCTAAAACCACTCTGATTTATTAAGTGTCTTTTCGAAGTAACACATTTCTTTAATGTATATATTTTTTTAATTAATTGACACAATGTATTCACATGTTTCAAAATATCGCGCCATAATGCAAACTAAAACACATTTTCACTAAAAAAGGTCTCAGACTATCATGCACCCGCTTCCATCCCTTCAGCTCTCCACGTAAAACATTTTGTCATGCTCATTTGATACACTTGCTTGTTCAGTAACAGCATGATGCTCTTAGAACACCTACAGTTTTAGCGTGCTGAAGCCACTGGCCACCATCCTGAATCAGAAAAGTGTTCTAACATCACTGATGGCTTTTCAGAGCTCATGTGGCATATTTCACCAGATGACCCCTTTCTAGCTCCCTGGGAAGCAGATCCTACGTTGGTTCATGCCTTAGAGCAGTTCTGCGGATGAGTCTAGGCCTTCAATATTCTAGATGACAGAAGATTTTTGTTTTCCAAATCCTCATGCAATTAAAAGTGTCTCAGACCAAGGTAGATATCCCTCTATCACCATAACAACCTTTAAAATCTACATACTTAGTCTGTCAAAATAGGACTTTCTGTGGTGTATTGAGTCGAAGAAGAAAATGGACTTGGATGTCCAGAAAGCGAGGAAGTAAACCCGATACTGTGTTAGTAGCAACTGTGCAAATAGGAGAGAACTCATTGTTATGTTATGGTAGGTGTTTTTATTTAGGCACCCTACACTATTTACATGGTCTGTTAACACCCTTAAGTGTTATGACAGTTTGCTCTCCAACAGAAGGTTCATTTATTGTGGAAATCAGACTTGTGTATTCCGGACTTGTTGTCAGTGTGTTTGTGGTGGCTTTGCTCAATTTGCACTGTGGTGGTTTGTCTCTATCCCTGAGCCTTGTGTTTATTGTTTGTTCATTTGTGGATGTAAACAAGCAGGTGCCTTTGGGTGAGGGATGCGTGGTTTGCATTATATTTTTATATTATACTACAGCTCTGTTTGGCCCAGCAGTGTGAGGTTTTGCTGGAAGAGTTTTTCCATAATAGATTCATGGTTTATACTAGATGTTGAACACCCTCATTTTCTGTGTAAGACGTGTGTCTTGTTGTAACTTGTGTAAAGAAGTAGGTTGGTAAGGTTTAGACTGATATGGTGTTGCAGTGGGTGGTGTAGGATGGTGTGAGGAAGGAAGTGTGGTTTTGGCTATTGTCCGGCAATGAGATGTATAGTAATCACATTGCAATTTAGTGTGGTAAGTTAAGGTATTTGGTGATGTGGTACACAAACCTTTAAGGTGAGATGTAATGATATGGTGTGCCAAAGTCTGAGAAAGTATGGCATTGTGTGATATTGAGTCTGTTGAGAGAGGTGTGGTACTGAGAGATGTGGTGTTGAAAATTGGTGATGTGACATGATGGCATATGTTAGTTATTATTATTATTATTATTATTTAATTTTATAGAGCGCGTAGTCACCCGTAAGTATCCCAGCGCTAAGATCAGTACAACTGGGGGTCAGCAGGGGCAGGGAGGGGGACAGGTTTAAGGAAAGAGGTGGGTTTTCAATTGCTTCCTGAACCGTAGGTAGTTGGGTTCAGTTCTCAGGTCGTGAGGTAGGGCGTTCTAGAGACGTGCGGTGTGGACCGAGAAGCACCTTCTTCCTGTTCGGGCCTTCTTGACTCTGGGAATGACGATGAAATGTTCCTGGTCGGATCGGAGGGATCTAGGGGCTTTATATGGTTTAATAATTTTTTTTAGGCTTGGGGGGCCATTGTTTTGAAGCAGTCTGTGTGCCAGGCAGAGGGCCTTAAACTTCACACGTTCTCTCACCGGAAGCCAATGGAGACGCTTCAGAATTGGTTTGGCCGAGGCTCTGGCAGGGGTGTTAGTGAGGATCCGGGCAGCTGCATTTTGGACCCTTTGTAATTTGTTCAGGGTTGCGTCCAGGGCCCCTAAGTAGATGGAATTACTGAAGTCGAGCCGAGAGAGTATCAGGCCTTGAATCAGCAGTTTTTGAGAGTTGTGGGGGAGTAGGGGCAGGATCTTTCGAATTGACCTGAGGAGCCCAAAGCACGTCCCGGCTACCTTTTTTGCTTGTGTTGCAAATGATAGATCCTTATCGAGCCAAACACCCAGGCTTTTTACCTCTGGTTTCGGGTCTGGGAGCGGGCCTAGACAAGGTGGCCAGATGTTCTGTGATAGAGAGGGCCCCTTCTGACCAAGGAGGAGAATGTCAGTCTTTGATCCGTTAAGTTTCAGAGATGATCTGTTCATCCATCCTTGTATCTGCATCAGACAGTTGTAAAGGTCCGCAGGTTGTTGGCTAGGATGAGAAAGGGACACCACTAATTGTGTATCGTCAGCATAGCTGACGATGCTCACTCCGAACGGAATAACAACCTCCTCCAATGGGGACATGTAGATAATAAATAATGTGGGGCTCAGGGAGGAGCCCTGAGGCACGCCACATTGGAGGGGAGTGTCGGAGGAGCGGGTGTTATTCTCCCAGATTTGAAAGGAGCGTTGACTCAGAAAGGACGATAGCCAGGACAGAGCAGTCCCTTCAACACCGACACTCCTGAGTCGTTGGATAAGGAACTGGTGGTTGACGGTGTCAAAGGCCGCACTGAGGTCGAGGAGGATCACTGCCACTGATCCTCCTTTGTCTAAGAGTGCTCTGGCCTCCTCCACCGCCATGAGGAGGGCGATGTCGGTGCCCTGCCCGGGGCGGAATCCCGTCTGCGAGCTTTTTAGCCTGTTGTTGCTCTCCAGAAATTGTGAAAGTTTTCTATTCACAAGTTTTTCTGCGATCTTGCTAGTTCCCGCGAGGAGGGAGATTGGTCTGTAGTTTGCCAGGTAAGCAGGGTCAAGGGAGGGTTTCTTTAGTAGTGCCTTGACGACTGCCGCCTTCCAGCTGGGGGGGAAGACTCCTTGTTGAAGGGAGGCGTTGATAAGGTGGGTGAGGGGGTGAGCGATCGTGGATGCTACCCTTTTGAGAATACGTAACGGGCAGGATCCCTGGGAGATCCGCTTTTAATGATATGCAGCGTATTTTCGACCTCTTCTGTGTATGATATAATGTGCTGTAGTGAGGTAGACTGAAGTGGAGTGGTGCAATATAAGATTCACTTGTGTGGTATGTTGGTGTGTTCGCTGGTGCAGTGTGGTGATATGTACTAAGTGAACTTTGTTGTTGTATAGTTCTGCTGTGCTGTGATGTGCAATGTAAATGCTTTTATATGGATAGTTGTGGTATTGAAGGGCATGTTTACTGCATGGTGAGGTGTAGTCTGATGTGGAACCATAGGGAACTATGGGAGGGGTTGATGGATGGGTGGGGTGCAATATGATAGCCTGTTATATGGCTTGGTATGAAGTATGGGATGTTGTAATCTGGTATAAGTATACTTGCATCCAGTGGTGCACTGTGTAGGATGTTGCGTTTTGGTTTGGTGTTGATTGGGGTGGGGTACATTAGTGTGATGTTAGATTTTGTGGTGCTATGTGGCATATGTGGTATGGTGAACAGGGAGGTGTGTTGTGGTACAGTAAGGGGTGTTGTATACCATAGAATGTATGGTCCTACGTGGGGGAAACATCACTTACAACGCAACTTTTCTAACGACATACCATTACAACGGAACTTTTACAACGCAAAAACTTTTACAACGCATGTATTTACAACGCATGTTTTTACAACGCAGGTACCTTTACAACGCATACCATTACAACGTAAGTATTGGTAAGTATATAATTATATTTTAAATGTTATATGTTTGGGGTAAAGGGGTATTTTTAGGGTTCAGGGTCAGTTTTGGGGTTTTGGGTAAAGGGGTATTTTTGGGGTTCAGGGTCAGTTTTTAGTTTTTGGGTAAAGGGGTATTTTTGGGGTTCAGGGTCAGTTTTTAGTTTTTGGGTAAAGGGGTATTTTTGGGGTTCAGGGTCAGTTTTTAGTTTTTGGGTAAAGGGGTATTTTTGGAGTTCAGGGTCAGTTTTTAGTTTTTGGGTAAAGGGGTATTTTTGGGGTACAGGGTCAGTTTTTAGTTTTTGGGTAAAGGGGTATTTTTGGGGTTCAGGGTCAGTTTTTAGTTTTTGGGTAAAGGGGTATTTTTGGGGTTCAGGGTCAGTTTTTAGTTTTTGGGTAAAGGGGTATTTTTGGGGTACAGGGTCAGTTTTTAGTTTTTGGGTAAAGGGGTATTTTTGGGGTTCAGGGTCAGTTTTTAGTTTTTGGGTAAAGGGGTATTTTTGGGGTTCAGGGTCAGTTTTTAGTTTTTGGGTAAAGGGGTATTTTTGGGGTACAGGGTCAGTTTTTAGTTTTTGGGTAAAGGGGTATTTTTAGGGTTCAGGGTCAGTTTTTAGTTTTTGGGTAAAGGGGTATTTTTGGGGTTCAGGGTCAGTTTTTATTTTTTGGGTAAAGGGGTATTTTTGGGGTTCAGGGTCAGTTTTGGGTTTTTGGGTTAAGGGTACAGGGTAACAATAAATTAAAATTAAATTTAAATTAAATTAATTAATATAAATTAAATTAAATTAAATTACATTAAATTATATATTTTTTCAATTAATTTACGATTATAAAATTAATATATATTTACCAATACTTACGTTGTAATGGTATGCGTTGTAAAGGTACCTGCGTTGTAAAAACATGCGTTGTAAATACATGCGTTGTAAAAGTTTTTGCGTTGTAAAAAATGCGATGTAAAAGCATGCGTTGTAATAACATGCGTTGTATCATCATATATCCCCTATGTGGTGGTATTAAGTCCGGGAGGATGCTGTGAGGTGCGGTAGGATCACGGGAAGAGTTTTGCCGTAATAGATAGATGGTTTACACTAGACGTTGAACAACCTCATTTTATGTGTCAGACTTGTGTCTTGATGTAACTTGTGTAAAGAAGCAGGATGATATGGTTTAGACTGATGTGGTGTTGCAGTGGGTAGTGTAGGGTGGTGTGGGGAGTCAAGTGCGGTTCTGGCTATTGTACTACATTGGGTTGTATAGTAATTACATTGCAATTTAGTGTGGTACGATGAGATATGGTGTTATGTGGCATTTGGTGATGTGGTACACAGACCTTTAAGGTCAGATGTACTGATATGGTGTGCCAAAGTATGAGAAAGTGTGGCATGGTTTGGAATTGTGTGTGTTGAGAGTGGTATGGTACTGAGAGATGTGGTCTTGAAAATTGATTTTGTGACATGATGGAATATGTTGGAATTATGATATAATGTGCTGTAGTGAGATAGACTGGAGTGGAGTTGTGCAATATGAGATTGTCTTGTGTGGTATGTTGGTGTGTATACTGCATGGTGTGGTCTGATGTGGAACCATAGGTTACTATGGAAGGGGTTGATGGGTGCGTCAGGTGCAATATGATAGCATGTGATGTGGCTTGGTATAAAGTATGGGATGTTATAATCTGGTATCGGATGGGGCAATGTGTAGGATGTTGCATTTTGGTGTGGTGTACATTAGTGTGGTGTTATGTTTTGTGTTGCTATGTGGCATACGTGGTACGGTGAACAGGGAGGTGTGTTGCGGTACAGTAGGGTGTGTTGTGTTGTATACCATAGAATGTAGGGTCTTGTGTGGAGGTATGAAGTCAATGAGGGTGCTGTGAGGTACGGCAACATGACTGGGTATATGGTTGTAGTGAGTGGTTGCAGTGTAGAGTTGTTGTGTGAGATGATGGGTAGTGGTCTCATTTAGGATTTCACCCTTGTTCCCCAGCATCTGGGTACTCTCCGGTAAGGTGCGAATTGATCTGGACTAACGTTTTGGGATCTGAGTTGCATTGTGCTGAACACATTATAGTGTGATGTTAAGCTTACTGATTATATTGTGTGCCAGGTGTAGTGATGATGTAGTATGGTATGGAACTGGTTGGGGTAGTGTTGTTTTGTGGGAGGCAGTGATGCGGGTTCATATTGTATAGTCTGGAGGTCTTTTGGAGTGTGCCGTGGTGAATGCTGTTATCATATAGCAGAACAACAAAAACCATTTAACTTACTTTAGGATCCCGGAAAACATAGCGGTCTAAGTACAAGACCACGTTATGCTGGAAAAAGAGTTAATTCATTATATAATTACATTTCGAATTGGTGTGTCACCCCTTCTACTCATGTTCAGGTAGTGGTAGAAGTGGGAGTGAAGTTGCTTCCGTTGTAGATCCAACAGTGTACCAAGTGGCAGAAGGTCAAAGGCATTTTCAATAGCTCTTAAATAGTATTCTCAAAAGAACCTATAAGAAAGCAAGCTTTTCATATAGCCTTCACAGCCAGACTGCTAGATATGCACAAAATGGCAGTGCAAAAAAAATTGCCTTAGTTAGACTAGCAGCTGCTAAACCCAAAGTACACAAAATATGTTCCAAGCAAGTACTCTACTTATTTATTCATTCATGTTGAATGTGTGGCTAAGAATGCTGCCTCCTAGGCACTATCGTGGGGCCAGTATAGCTCCTTTATCAGCAGAATTCCAAGCCGCAAGGCAGGCCGCTAATCCTGTGTGTGCTACACCTTATGAAGAACTTAAATAAGCCATTTTAGCGAAAATTGGGCTTAATAAAGAGAATTACTGAGTTGTGCTCAGAGAGAAATGTGGGCTTATGAGGAAATCCTTAGGGATTATTTTTTAGAGTCAAAGACTGAGGATACATATGGTACAGATGGGTTTGGCTAGTGAAGGTTAGAGATAACATATATAGGGATATAATCAGTAAGCTTAACATCACATTATAATGTGTTCAGCACAATGCAACTCAGATCACAAAACTTTAGTCCAGATCAATTCACACCTTACCGGAGAGCACCCAGATGCTGGGGAACAAGGGTGAAATCCTAAATGAGACCACTACCCATCATCTCACACAACAACTCTACACTGCAACCACTCACTACAACCATATACCCAGTCATGTAGCCGTACCTCACAGCACCCTCGTTGACTTCATACCTCGACACAGGACCCTACATTCTATGGTATACAACACAACACACCCTACTGTACCACAACACACCTCCCTGTTCACCATACCACATATGCCACATAGCAATACAAAACCTAACACCACACTAATGTACACCACACCAAAACGCAACATCCTACACTTGCCCCACCGGATACCAGATTATAACATCCCACACTTTATACCAATCCACATCACATGCTATCATATTGCACCCCAGGCACCCATCAACCCCTCCAAGAGTGCCCTATGCTTCCATATCAGACTACACCACACCATGCAGTATACATGCCATTCAATACTAAAACTATCCATATAAGAGCAATTACATGCAACGTCACAGCACAGCAGGACTATACAACCACAAAGTTCACTTAGTACATATCACCACACCGCACCACAGAACACACCAACATACCACACAAGACAATCTCATATTGCACCACTCCACTGGAGTCTACCTCACTACAGCACATTATATCATACACTAACATATTCCATCATGTCACATCATCAATTTTCAACACCACATCTCTAAGTACCACACCACTCTCAACACACACAATACCACAACATGACACACTTTCTCAGACTTTGGCACACCATATTATTACGTCTTACCTTAAAGGTCTGTGTACCACATCACCAAATGCCACATAACACCATACCTCACCGTACCACACTAAATTGCAATGTAATTACTATGCAACCCACTCTGCCCTCCCTACCAGGACTTCGGCCCACGATTTGACCCTTTTGCAGGCTCACTGGCCCCTCAGTACCATCACTCAGTCTAAACTCAACTCACTAGGGCTGCTCTGCCCGAGACGGGTTTAACCTGAGGTCGCTTCTCCTCTGGCCATGGACCCCCTCCCAAATACCCTGCCGTGCCCGGCCCCTTCCCCCTCCTTCACCAAAATGACTGTTAACTCTGAGCTCACTGTATGCTATTTGAATACTCGCTCCCTACCCAAGCACAAGCTGGAAATATTTCATCTTCTGGACTCTGACAAACCTGACCTACTACTCATCACTGAGACATGGCTCAATGGGGAATCCTCCCCGGATATTCTTGCTGCGACCCCGCCAGGTTATTACATCCTCCAGGCTAATAGGGTCTCAGGCAAACCGGGTGGTGGGGTGGCAGCTATCATCAAGCACCCCACCCGCTTATCCTCATTGGCTGTGGATGATATTAGCTCAGTCGATTGTCTTATCCTCAAACTTGAATCTCCAGCGGTACCACTTATTTGTGTTTTGGTCTACCGGCCCCCCCAGTACATGCCCAACTTTCCTTCCAGGTTTGGTGACAAGCTCTCCCAATTGGTCATTAACAACTCCAAAGTTTTAATTTTGGGAGATTTCAACTACTGGCCCTCTGATGACAAAGAGAGTGCGTGCTCACTGGCCTTTACTGATATTCTGACAGGCATTAACTGTTCCCAACATATCAAATCGGCCACCCATGTAAAAGGCCATATACTGGACCAGCTATGGACTATCAACCTAAATATCTCCACTCCCAGTATCCTCCCCTGCCTTTGGTCGGACCATTTCATCATTAATTTTTCTTTGACTATTGGGTCAAACATTACTCGGACACCTGACACCAACGTCTCAGCCAGGAACTGGAATAAAGCTGACCTTAGCGAATTCATATCCCTGCTCAAAGCCTCTCCTCCCCCCGATTACGACTCCTTAGACGCTCAGGCCTCTGGCCTAAATCGCTGGCTTGATTCAGCTTGTGACATCGTAGCCCCTCTCAGACAGGTTAGATCAAGCGTCCGCACGACGCACAAAGATGGTTCTCTGAAGAACTTAAAGAGAAGAAGCTCAGACTCAGACAAGCTGAGCGATGTTGGCGCCGTGATTATGCCACTGACAACAAGTCGGCATTCACGTCCCAGCTCAAAGAGTACAAATTAGCCATCCTGCAAGCAAAAACTGCCTATTTTTCAAAGAAGATTGTTGATTCTTCCTCTAAAGATAAAGACATCTTCTCTATTGTTGAGGAGTTATCCCACCCAGACAGGGTAACCATTAGACCCCACCCCTCCCAGGAGCTCTGCGACTCCCTAAATCAGTTTTTTATTGATAATAAAAATCAAACATAGTATCTGCCCCACTGCCACTGCTGGCCCCCTCCCTCCCGCCGTTACCCTATGTACCCCCAATCCCCAAGTAATCACTCAGATTCCCCCGATCACAGAGGATGAGTTTTTGATCCTTCTGAATAAAGTGTCCTTGAGTTCCCCCACCGATTGCTGCCCTCCCCATGTCCTACGCGAGGCCTTCTCCACCTGCCCTTCTCCCCCCCTGACACTGCTGAATGACTCCCTCAAACGGGGCCTGGTTCCCAGCTCGTTTAAAATCGCAGAGGTGGTTCCTATCCTCAAAAAACCCAACGCAGATCCCTCAGTCATGAGTAATTTTCGCCCTATTTCTTTACTCCCCTATCTTAGCAAAATCATTGAGACCCATGTCACCAACTCTCTGAGCCTCTTCATTGAGCGCTCACAGTTCCTCGATTCCCAACAGGCAGGCTTTAGACCCGCCCACTCCACTGAGTCGGTCATTCTCTCAGTGATGGAGGAGCTGCGGAGGGGAGCCGACTCTAACATCAGTCAGGCCTTGGTACTCCTGGATCTGTCGGCCGCCTTTGACACGGTTGACCATAAGATCTTGATCGACCGTGTCAGGGAGGCCAGCATCCAGGGATCGGCCCTCAACTGGGTTTGCTACTTTTTGAGTAACCGCTACCTGGCCGTTTGTCTCTCCCAGTTCTCCGCGGAGAAAGTTGGGATGACCTGTGGTGTCCCACAGGGCTCCTCTCTCTCTCCCCTCCTTTTTAATTTATACCTGACCCCCCTTATCCAGTCCCTACGAAACAGCAATGTCACCGCATCCAATTATGCGGATGACATTCTGCTGATTTTTGACATTAACCCCTCAGATCTATCTGTCCATAATTTCCAGTCTACCTTATGCCACATCAGTGACTGGATGGGGGCAAACCACCTTAAACTTAACCCCGATAAGACTGAACTGGTTCTTATCGAGGGTGCCTCTAACCCCTGGAGGCCCCATTTTTGGCCAACAAGTTTAGGTCTTCCCCCCCTCCCCACAAACTCTGCAAAAAGTCTTGGGGTGATCGTCAGCAATGATCTCTCAATGAAACCCCAGATCAAAGCTGTGGCCTCCTCTAGTTTTTTTCATTTACGCAGAATTCGAAAAATTGCGCGTTTCCTCACCACCCCTGCCCTCACTTTGACCCTTCTGGCATTAGTCATCTCGAGAATTGATTACGCCAACTCTCTTTATGCTGGCATTCCCTCCTATCAATTGAACCGCCTCTAGCTGGTTCAGAATCAAGCTGCACGGCTAATCTTCCATCAGCCCAGACATCAGCATGTGCGCCCCCTCCTGAAGACCCTCCATTGGCTCCAGGTAACAGAACGCTGCTAGTTCAAATTGGGCTGTATCATCTTCAAAGCCCTAGCTGGCCTTGGTCCTCTTTTCATTTCTTCTCTTCTTCATCATTATGTTCCCCCCGCAATCTCCGTTCTTCTCATCTTGCCCTACTTAACATCCCTGCTTGCAGGCGTAAGAAACATGGTGGGCTCAGATTTTCCTTCCTGGCCCTTCCTTTTGGAATGCACTCCCTTTAGAATTTAGGCTTACTGCTTCCTACCCCCACTTCAGGTCTCTTCTTAAAACCCATCTGTTCTGCAAAGCACACAGCTAAGTCCCCCTCCGATCTGTCTCCACACGCTACATCTCATTGCCGTACAATAGCCAGAACCACACTTGACTCCCCACACCACTCTACACCATCCACTGCAACACCACATCAGTCTAAAAAATACCATCCTGCTTCTTTAGACAAGTTACAGCAAGACACAAGTCTGACAAATAAAATGAGGTTGTTCAACATCTAGTGTAAACCATCTATCTATTATGGCAAAACTCTTCCCGTGACGCTACCGCACCTCACAGCATCCTCCTTGACTTAATACGCCACATAGGACCATACATTCTATGGTATACAACACCCTTACTATACCACAACGCACCTCCCTGTTCACCATACCACATAGCACCACAAAATCTAACACCACACTAATGTACCCCACACCAATCTACACCACACCAAAACGCAACATCCTACACATTGCACCACTGGATGCAAGTATACTTATACCAGATTACAACATCCCACATTTCATACCAAGCCACATAACAGGCTATCATATTGCACCCCACCCATCCATCAACCCCTTCCATAGTTCCCTATGGCTGCACATCAGACTACACCACACCATGCACTAAACATGCCCTTCAATACCACAACTATCCATATAAGAGCAATTACATTGCACATTACAGCACAGCAGAACTATACAACAACAAAGTTCACTTAGTACATATAACCACACTGCACCAGCGAACACACCAACATACCACACAAGTGAATCTCATATTACACCACTCCACTTCAGTCTTCCTCACTACAGCACATTATATCATGCACTAACATATGCCATCATGTCACATCACCAATTTACAACACCACATCTCTCAGTACCACACCACTCTCAACAGACTCAATATCACACCATGCAACACTTTCTCAGGCTTTGGCACACCATATCATTACATCTCACCTTAAAGGTTTGTGTACCACATCACCAAATACCTTACCTTACCACACTAAATTGCAATATAATTACTATACAACTCATTGCCGTACAATAGCCAAAACCACACTTGCTTCCCCACACCATCCTATACCACCCACTGCAACACCACATCAGTCTAAACCATACCAACCTACTTCTTTACACAAGTTACAAGACACACGTCTTACACAGAAAATGAGGGGGTTCAACATCTAGTATAAACCATCGATCTATTATGGCAAAACTCTTCCAGCAAAACCTCACACTGCTGGGCCAAACAGAGCTGTAGTATAATATAAAAATATAATGCAAACCACGCATCCCTCACCCAAAGGCATCTGCTTGTTTACATCCACAAATGAACAAACAATAAACACAAGGCTCAGGGATAGAGACTAACCACCACAGTGCAAATTGAGCAAAGCCACCACAAACACACTGACAACAAGTCCGGAATACACAAGTCTGATTTCCACAATAAATGAACCTTCTGTTGGAGAGCAAACTGTCATAACACTTAAGGGTGTTAACAGACCATGTAAATAGTGTAGGGTGCCTAAATAAAAACACCTACCATAACATAACAATGAGTTCTCTCCTATTTGCACAGTTGCTACTAACACAGTATCGGGTTTACTTCCTCGCTTTCTGGACATCCAAGTCCATTTTCTTCTTCGACTCAATACACCACAGAAAGTCCTATTTTGACAGACTAAGTATGTAGATTTTAAAGGTTGTTATGGTGATAGAGGGATATCTACCTTGGTCTGAGACACTTTTAATTGCATGAGGATTTGGAAAACAAAAATCTTCTGTCATCTAGAATATTGAAGGCCTAGACTCATCCGCAGAACTGCTCTAAGGCATGAACCAACGTAGGATCTGCTTCCCAGGGAGCTAGAAAGGGGTCATCTGGTGAAATATGCCACATGAGCTCTGAAAAGCCATCAGTGATGTTAGAACACTTTTCTGATTCAGGATGGTGGCCAGTGGCTTCAGCACGCTAAAACTGTACGTGTTCTAAGAGCATCATGCTGTTACTGAACAAGCAAGTGTATCAAATGAGCATGACAAAATGTTTTAAGTGGAGAGCTGAAGGGATGGAAGCGGGTGCATGATAGTACCACATCACCAAATACCTTAACTTACCACACTAAATTGCAATGTGATTACTATACATCTCATTGCCGTACAATAGCCAAAACCACACTTGCTTCCTCACACCATCCTACACCACCCACTGCAACATCATATCAGTCTAAACCTTACCAACCTACTTCTTTACACAAGTTACAACAAGACACACGTCATACACAGAAAATGAGGGTGTTCAACATCTAGTATAAACCATGTATCTATTATGGAAAAACTCTTCCAGCAAAACCTCACACTGCTGGGCCAAACAGAGCTGTAGTATAATATAAAAATATAATGCAAACCACGCATCCCTCACCCAAAGGCATCTGCTTGTTTACATCCACAAATGAACAAACAATAAACACAAGGCTCAGGGATAGAGACACACCACCACAGTGCAAATTGAGCAAAGCCACCACAAACACACTGACAACAAGTCCGGAATACACAAGTCTGATTTCCACAATAAATGAACCTTCTGTAGGAGAGCAAACTGTTATAACACTTAAGGGTGTTAACAGACTTGTAAATAGTGTAGGGTGCCTAAATAAAAACACCTACCATAACATAACAAAGAGTTCTCTCCTATTTGCACGGTTGCTACCAACACAATATCAGGTATACTTCCTTGCTTTCTGGAGATCCAAGTCCATTTTCTTCTTCGGCTCAATACACCACAGAAAGTCCTATTTTGACACACTAAGTATGTAGATTTTAAAGGTCGTTATGGTGATGGAGGGATATCTACCTTGGTCTGAGACACTTTTAATTGCATGAGGATTTGGAAAACAAAAATCTTCTGTCATCTAGAATATTGAAGGTCTAGACTCATCCGCAGAAGTGATCTATGGCATGAACCAACGTAGGATCTGCTTATCAGGGAGCTAGAAAGGAACATCTGGTGAACGATGTCACATGAGCTCTGAAAAGCCATTAGTGATGTTAGAACACATTTCTGATTCAGGATGGTGGCCAGGGGATTCACCAGGCTAAAACTGTAGGTGTTCTAAGAGCATCATGCTGTTACTGAACAAGCAAGTGTATCAAATGAGCAAGACAAAAAGTTTTAAGTGGAGAGCTGAAGGGATGGAAGCGGGTGCATGATAGTCTGAGACCTTTTTTAGTGAAAATGTGGTTTAGTTTGCATTATGGCGCGATATTTTGAAACATGTGAAAACATTGTGTCAATTAATGAAAAAAATATATACATTAAAGAAATGAGTTACTTCGAAAAGACACTTAATAAATCAGAGTGGTTTTAGACATGCATGCACGCAGGGGTAAAATAATTTGTGAATTGGTTTGTTTTCCCACCCTACTTTAACACATGTCTGTCTCCACATTTCCCATTTAAAAGACTCAAATGATTCTTGTTTGCGATGTTGACAAACTTTAAAAAGGAACTAATAGTTACATTGGTGCCTTTCATGTGCCTCGTTCTTGTAATCTGATATCCCCCACTCACAAGAGTGGCATACCTTTGTTCTCTGAGCTCTCCTTAATTTCCATTGATCTTTCACTGCTTTTGAGCACAATGCTAATGCTGTTTGAAAATTTCACAGATTGAAAGGATTCACTGTTTTCCACCACCTTTCTTGACTCCTTCCAGGTCTGGGGGTTCTGTGGCACCTGCTGCAACCCTAGTTCCAACACTCGTGCCCCAGTTGTTGGTAATTGTGAGTGACATAGGTGTGGACAAAAAGAACTTTGTGTTTTCTATCTACACTGGATGGCACCTTTGGGAATGTACAACACAAGGAATATACTCTGTGTATGGGGAGTATGGATCTGTCCTCCTGCTTCAGCACATGTACTTCAAGGCAGTTTCATTTAGGAATAGCTTCCACAGATTGACAGGTTTATGTATGTTTTAGCTCTGGCACAAAGAAGCAGAAGAATCAGTGCTTAATTTGAGCCAGTGTTGTCTGGTGCCCCGCCTGCGCTTAATCATCAACACCAATGCTTTTCATGAGCATCAGTTAAGGACACATTCATTTATGCTTAGAGAGATTAAGTGATTTGTCCAGGATCACAGAATGTTGAGCCTATGTCCTGGCTCAAACCTGGTCCCCCTGCACCAATGTCAGCAACTCTGGCCATTACGCCACATCCTCTCCCCATTTTCGTGGTTGGTAGTTGGTTCTGTTTTAGGCGGTGCTAGCCGGAGAAATGGTCTGGTGGAAGCTGCCTCCTGACAAGGGCCCCAGCACTTATCTTTTTACAAATTAACCACTGCAATGAATGGTCTACAGAGGACAATTTTTGCAACCGAGATCAAGAGAGCAAAACCTGTGTATCCATTAGCCATGGAGTCAAAGCAGTAAAACTACAATAAAATAGTGTTGTCAATACAGCAGTCGACCGAACAGAAGACAATCACGAGGAGTCTATCAGCGGTGCCAAATAGGGGGATACAAAGGCAGTGTGCTGAGGAATGTAATGCCACGTCTGTAATTGTTAAATGCAATGGTGTTGTCTGAGCCCTCTGATGTGCACTCTGTATCCTGGCTGCTGTAAATACAAATGTACTAGACTAACAGCATCATGGCACACTTACCCTGAAAACATCAATAGTCTTCTCAAATGAATGCGAACATGCATAGAATGTTGATAGGAAGTATTGTCATTGTTGATTTCCCAATAACATTACTGTACCGCCCCTAAAGAGTATGAGTCTGAGAATAGCCAGCACTACAAGTTCTGGAATGCTAGCTGTGTTAAGTAAAGATCGTGTATCAGTATGATGAGGAGTGTGCTCCCAGAAGGTGCAGCAGGGGAAGGCAAGCAGTCAATAAAATGTAGTATCTGGGGAGGAACAAGTGCGCAGAGCAGCAGTAGCCAGTGCACCTACCACAACTGGCCCCTTGTAATACAGCAGACGCCGGAGACCACCAACACTTAAGGTATGTGTATAAAAGGCATTGTTTTATTTTGTAATTTTTACCCTCTTAAAGCAGTTAGGTCTCTATGATATAGTACTACAATATTACCTATATGCATGCTTATTTTACAGTTATTCCTTGTATAAAGTTTTTAACAAATACCAGAACTGCCTCATAGAATAAAAACAAAATCCATAGCTACTTACATTAAGTATAGAGTGTGTTTTATCAGCATGGCTGTTTCTCCTCTGCACCATGTTAACTCTGTAGTCTTCTGCCAAAGTCTGTTTACCCGCAAAGATACAATTAGGTGCTCCAACAAATTTCAAGTGCAAGTGTAGTTACATCCCTATTTGAATTTTTTCTCTGCGCACTCCCAAGGCATAAAAAGCGCGCTTTAAAAATGTCATACTTTCAACGACCTCTCCCTGTCTAAGAACATCATGACTGCATATTTCTAGACCCTCTGCGCCACTTTTTGCAAGACTCAAATGCTTATCAGTCCCTGACAGCTGACTCCTATGTAGAAGCCTCTTCGTGTCTTAGCAGTCTTTTAGACGGTTTGAAATTAGGCGCTGAAAATGTTACATCAGCAAACTTACATTTTAGTTTTGCCGCTTTTATGAAACTCTTGTTTGTCCTGCTCTTTCTGTGATGCAACAGCATTTTTATTTCACCTTGTTACAACTCCATGACTGGTTTGCCACCTTTTGGTAAATCTGCGCCATCCAGCCCTTTCTGGTCTGTAGCAGCCTATTTTACCATTACAAAAATATGTCTGTCCATGTTACTGAACCCTTCCGCATGCTTTACAATACTGCCATGTTTATCAGACTTGGCCCCTCACTCAGACATAAAGCATAGTCTGGAGATGCCTAACACTTGTCCTTATTTATATAATTTATTTATTATTTCTTTTCATAATCAGGGGGTCATTAGGATTGCGGTTTTTCCGCATCCTCGGGGCCGGCGGAAGCCACCGCCGCCCCCGAGGATGCGGAAAAACCGCAGCGGACTGACCAAGGACCCACCGCCACATTAGGATTGCTGGTGGGTCCTGGTTTCCGTCCGCAGCTTTTCCGCCGCGGCTGGCTTACAACCGCAGCGGAAAAGCTCTGATATGGTGACGGTGTCTCTCAGACACCGTCCGCCATATCAGGATGGGATTTTAAAAGTGCTTTTCCCCGGCGGGTTTTCCGCCGTGGAAAAGCATACGGATCTTCACCTACGGGGCCCGTTGCGGGCCCCCTAGGTGAAGGGGGGGGTGTGGGGTGCACATGGGGGGTACCTATGGTACCCCCCTGCATTTGCATGCAGAAAGCGGCAGGCACCGCGCGGTACCTGCCTCTTTCTGCATGCAAATGCAATGCGTGCATTTTTAACATTGCCGCGGGTGCAGCTTGAAGCTGCACCCGCGGCAATGTTAAAAATAGAGGATGTGACCGCCAGGGTGGCGGTCACATCCTAATCGCACAGGAGGGGACTCCGCAGCCCATGCGGACGTCCCCTCCTCCTCAATGATCGCGGACGGACGCAAGTCCGTCCGCGATCATAATCGGCCCCTTAGTGTCATTTACATCAGAGACTTTCAACATTGGCTGTGCATAATGTTGCACCAGCAACCTTACAGTCTAGGTTTGTGGCAACACCCATTACCCTGTTAAAGAACCATGCACTGGTCTGTTACACAGTCCACAGCTGTTGCTTTACATGCTGGCCATGTTTATCATCCCTAACACATTACTCTCATGTAGAAAGAAGTAACAATTGCATAACACCTGTCTTTATTTAATTTAATTTTCTTTTTCCTTTTCATAACTGGCATCATTTTACATCAGAGACTTTAAAATATTTATTTATTTGTTTTTCCTTTTCATAACTGGCATCATGGTACACCAGAGACTTTAAAGTTAGGCTGTGCAAAATATTGCACTGACAAACTAGCAGTCTAGGGTTGCTTCAGCACGCTCCACCATGTTACAGAACAATGCTTGGACATGTTGCCAGACCCCAGCTGATGCTTTACATGATGGCCATGTTTATCATCCCTAACACATTACTCCCATGTAGAAAGAAGCCACAATTGCATAACACTTGTCTTTATTTATTTTATTATTTTATTTATTTTCCTTTTCATAACAGGCATCCTTTTACACCAGAGACTTTAATGTTAGGCTGTGCAAAATAATGCACTGGCAAACTAGCAGTCTGGGGCTGATGCAGCACGCTCCACCATGCTACAGAACAATGCTTGGACATGTTGCCAGACCCCGGCTGATGCTTTACATGATGGCCATGTTTATCATACCTAACACATTACCCCCATGTAAAAAGAAACCACAACTGCATAACACTTGTCTTTATTTATTTTTTATTTTATTTATTTTTCCTTTTCCATCAGAGACTTTTTAAAATTAGGCGGCAAAATTCCCGCCTCTTCGGGGCAAATGGAATTCCTGCCCTTGGCCTGCTATGGATACGCCCCCACACCCCACGCTACCATTCAGGAACGCCCTAGGCATCAGCCATGCCTCCTAGGCGGCTGGCCTACCTCCAAAAAGACCCAGCAACACTCTAGGGCTCCCATTCCACAGATGGACCTCGCCGCGGCTCAAGCAACACCAGCCTGCAGCCACAGCTACCCGCTGCACCGGCCCAGACATATCCCTGCATGCCCAGACATGTGCCGCCTTGCCCAAACAACATGGCACCCACAGGTAAGTCTCTGCTCATCCATCCCAGAACCCTAAACACGCATAGCAGACCCTACTGCCTGCCTTTGGAGCTTGCCCTAGGCATCCCCCCACCATCACTCTACAACTATGGCACACCTACACAGCCATTAATTCCAGTGTGCAGGGTACCCACACTACACCTGGACCCCTCAGGGGCTGCCCCTCAGGAACCGACCCTCAGTGGCTGGACTTCCGTCCGGCCCTGGACTTCCGGCTCTTGACTTCCGGCCCTGGACGTTCCTGCCCTGGACTTGCGGAGAAGGACTTCTCAGGCAGGACTTCCGGGGCAGGACTTACAACTCCTACGTCACTTCCAGGGGGCGTTCCCACCTGTCAAAAATGAATGGTGATGGATGCTATCATCTTATACTACTGCTGTGTATAGCATCACATGCAAGCTTTGGAAGTGTGTGTGTCTGGCTGGGTATGGCATCACATGCAAGCTATGGCAGTGTGTGTGTCTGGTTGAGTATGGTATCATGTGCAAGCTGTGGCATTGTGTGTGCCTAGCTGGGCTATGGCAGCGTGTGCCTGGCTGTGAATAGCAGCACATGCAAGCTATGACAGTGTGTGTTTCCGGCTGGGTATGGCATCACATGCAAGCTATGGCTGTGTCTGTGCATAGCTTGGCTATAGCAGTGTGTGTGTCTGGCTGGGTATGGCATCACAGGCAAGCTATGGCAGTGTGTGTGTGTCTGGCTGAGTATGGCATCACATGCAAGCTATGGCAGTGGTGTATCTAGCTGGGTATGGCATCACATGCCAGCTATGCTGTGTCTTTGCCTAGCTTCGCTTTGACAGTGTGTGTATCTGGCTGGGTATTGCATCATGTGCAAGCTATGGCAGTGTGTGTGTCTAGCTTGGCTATGACAGTGTGTGTGTCTGGCTGGGTATGGTATCATGTGCAAGCTATGGCAGTGTGTGTGTCTAGCTGGGTATGGCATCACGTGCAAGCTATGGCAATGTGTGTGCCTAGCTGGGCTAATGCACTGGGTGTCTCTGACTGGATGTGGCATCATTTGCAAGCTATGCCAGTGTGTTTGCTTAGCTGGCCTATGGCAGTGTGTGTGTCTGGCTGGGTATGGCATCATGTGCAAGCTATGGCAGTGTGTGTCTGGATTAGTATGGCATCATGTGCAAGCTATGGCAGTGTGTGTGTCGAGCTGGGCTATGGCAGTGTGTGTGTCTGGATGGGTATGGCATCATGCGCAAGCTATGGTAGTGTGTGTGTGTCCGGATGGGTTTGGCATGATGTGTGTGCCTGGATGGGTATGGCATCATGTGCAAGCTATGGCAGTGTGTGTGTCTGAATGGGTATAGCATCATGTGCAAGCTATGGCTGTGTGTGTGTTTAGCTGGGCTATGGCAGTGTGTGTGTCTGGCTGGGTATGGCATCATGTGCAAGCTATAGCAGTGTATGTGTCTGGATGGGTATGGCATCATGTGCAAGCTATGGCAGTGTGTGTCTAACTGGGCTATGGCAGTGTATGTGTCTGACTAGGTACGGCATCTTGTGCAAGGTGTGGCAGTGTGTGTGTCTGGTTGAGTATGGCATCATGTGCAAGCTATGGCAGTGTGTGTGTGTCTACCTGGGCTGTGGCAGTGGTATCTTGTGCAAGGTGTGGCAGTGTGTGTGTCTGGTTGGGTATGGCATCATGTGCAAGCTATGGCAGTGTGTGTGTCTAGCTGGGCTGTGGAATGCTCTTCCACCCAGGATTCGGATGGAGCCGAGCTATCCGAAGTTCCGAAAGCTCCTCAAAACCTTTCTGTTCCCCCAGGACTCCTAGACGCTGGTACTGTCCTTGGCATTCCTTTTTTTATAGCGATAGGACGCTCTCGGGCAGCCATGCGCTCTACAAATCCATTGTCATTTCATTTCATTTCAGTGTGTGTGTCTGGCTGGGCATGGCATCATATGCAAGCTATGGCAGTGTGTGTGTCTGGATGGGTATGGCATCATGTGCAAGCTATGGCAGTGTGTGTTTCTGGATGTGTATGGCATCATGTGCAAGCTATGGCAGCGTGTGTGTGTCTGGATGGGTATGGCACCATGTGCAAGCTATGGCTGTGTGTGTGTCTAGCTGGGCTATGGCAGTGTGTGTGTTTGGCTGGGTATGGCATCATGTGCAAGCTATGTCAGTGTGGATGGGTATGGTATCATGTGCATGCTATGGCAGTGTGTGTGTCTAGCTGGGCTGTGGCAGTGTGTGTGTCTGGCTGGGTATGGCATCATGTGCAAGCTATGGCAGTGTGTATGTGTGGATGGGTATGGCATCATGTGCAAGCTATGGCAGTGTGTGTATCTAGCTGAGCGTTGGCAGTGTGTGTGTCTGGCTGGGTATGGCATAGAATGGATCTCGGTGTCATGCCAGGCACTGTGGGATGTGCCCTGCATGACTCAAGACACTTGAGTCATGTGGCATTATCAGATTGGCCTCCATGACTTGAGAAGAGAGTGCATACGCCCTGACACACTTAAATATTCCACGTTGCTCTGGTCCCGATGACGACAGAGTGGCTAGTGGCAGCAGTGGCAGGGGTAAGGTAGGGGGACAAGCCCCCCAGGCCTTTCAGTTGGCCGGTTTCACTGCTGTGTGGGCCGGGTTTGGTGCTGGTGACCCCCTGGCCACGTTCTCACTTGCAGCACTTCTAAATAAACAATGCAAAAACAAATGTTTTAAAGTATACTTTAAGACCTTACGCTTTTGCATTGTTTATTTAGAAAGAAACACCCTGTAGCCAGTCCTGTCCTGCGTGGCTAGTGCTTGCATGCTCGCTATACTCTTTGAGAGTGAAAGTACAAATGGTGCCACAGCTCAATATTTCTAGACCCTGATCTGCTTATTCATTTTATTTATTTTTGCTTTTTGTGTCTTTATTAACTTTAGCTTCTTTCTTCTTGTTTCTAGCCTCTCATCGACCCTTCTTTAGACAGGCAGAATTATATGGATACATGGCTGAGTAAACCAATGATTGAGACACACCAGGGTCTCCTTCTTGTTGGTGATATTATTTATATCCTGTTGTTGAAATGAATTCCACCATAGGTGTTTCTTTCGTTTTTCTATAAGCTCTTACTGAGTGTCCTGCAGGACACTGAAAGGCCTAGCCCAGGGACACATTAGCAATCTCTGTGAGAGCCATAGTCGAACAACATGGCACTGCACCCTCACTTGCTACTGTAAGCACCCATTGGGACAGTAAATACTCTGGGCATGCAATCGGTGTCTAGCAACTTGCCACATTACTCATTGCTGTGGACATGAACTTAGGGATTTTGATCTATGAGTAGTGTAAATAGGCCTCTTGATGATGTTTTGGCTGTCTTAGTCTGCAGACTGACCATACCTGTGGTAAAGACAGGATGGGGAGGTGGCTTTCGTTTATTGGGAAATATCCTTTTCTCTGCATGCGTTACAACGAATGTCATTACCCCGCATTTTTCACTCCGCAAAAAAACTTTTGCAACGCAGGGCTTTACACCAGAAATCATTACAACAAATTCCCCATGACAACGCCCGGTTGAGTTAGAACAGTAAATTGTGTTGAAATGGACAATGCGTTGTAAGGACCTGCATTGTAAACGTTTTTGTGGAGTAAAAATTATGGGGTAATGGCACGCGTTGTAAATGTGTGTGGAGTAAAGTGTCCTATTCATGTTTATTGTGTTCAAAGATGAACACTTCTGACAGGGTTATCAAACATAAGCACAGGAGAAATGACACTGAGGTTTTCCTATCCCAAAATCAGTATATCAGCTTGGCTCTATGTTCTGCAGATCAATAAACATAAGAGCTGTCTTAGATAGTCCAGTAGGGTGTCCAGATTGTAGTCTCGGATCCCTACTTCTACAAATACTCATGCAAATATTAAGCATACTATTTTACCAATCACAAGCCACTGCTCTAGAAACTGATGAAATCGAAAAGACAAGTTACAGTGCATAGAAAAGGCCAAATAAATCAACCAGATCTATGGATTACGGAGCTTTACAGGTCAGTAAACATTTGAATAAATAAAACGAATTTCGTTGCGTGCACTGCATCCCCAAATGCGGTGCAGTGCGCACAACAAAATCCGTTTTATTTATTTATATGTTTACTCACCTGTAAAGCTCCGTAATCCATAGATTACTACCCCCCGCCCTGCCCCTTCCCCTCCCAACATCACCGCCCTGCAGGTACACCCACTACCGAACGCGGCTGCTTAAGATGTCCCTGTCTATGTGTCAATAAAAGAAACTTCCCCTCTGTGAAAGATATTTAAAATTAGAGAAGAGAAAGTAGAGACTGCTCTATGCTCAGTGTTGCGTATAATTTTTAAGAGCAGTCATTTCCTTCTCAAATGTTGTTTTTGAGCTGTTGGTGAAAAGTGGCAGGGAAGTGATAAGAAAAGCAACAAAACACATCATATATTTCACTGATAGTTACCAACGTTCAGAGTAGGCAGTCAACGACCACACATTTTTTTACCCAGTCTTCAGAAACTAAGCTCCCCTGCAGAAGCCTGTGAAAAGTTCAATTTGAGACAAGTTGTATCTGTGGTCATGCATGGAGTACAGGCCCAGCCTAGTGAACAATTTAAATTGTTAATTACCCTCCCTAGCATTTGTGTGTAGGAAGGAGATGGAAAGGTACGCACTTAACAGTAGTGTCTTATTTCTAATTTTTTTCCTCCACTAAGAACCATATGTATCAAGGCCAAATAGGTTCGCAAACGCCGAAATTCGCAGAATTTCGGCCTTTGCGAACTCATTTTCGCAAAATGGTATGCATGAAGGAATTTGGGTGCAAAATAAGGAATCGCAAAATTTGCGATTCCTTATTTTGCGATTGCATGTAAGGAATGGCAAATTTTGCGATTCTTTAAATCCAATGTATGAAGCAAAAAAATATCAAAAATGCCCTTAAGGAATCGCAAATTACCACCAACTTCTAGTTGATGGTAAGTTGCGATTTCCTTGAAAAATGCACATTTCAGCATTTTTTAAAGTGCCATTTGACGCACATACATGCCCTTAGGGCATGTATGTGCACCACATGTGCACCCATACTTACTTCAGGGGTGCAACAGGGTGTCCTTTGGACACCCCTGCACCCTTGAAATTATTCTCAATTTGCGATTTGCAAATTGCGAATCGCAAATTGAGAAAAAATTCCCATTCCTTCCTATCGGCCAGGAGGCCATAGAAATGAATGGGAAAGTATTCCTTAATTGCGAATTCGCAATTTGTGAATTCGCAAGTAAGGAATATCAGGAAATCGCTAAAAAATAGCAATTTTCTTGATACATACCAATTAGCGATTCTGAAATAGCGATTTCTTAAAAATCGCTATTACAGAATCGCTAATTGGTATCTTGATACATATGGCCCATAATGAGCTATTTGTTCAAAATATATAGGATAATTTCCAGATATATGGCTTTGAATGTATAGAGAATATACTAATTTATTGTTGATGTGTGGTGATGATATTTCACTTGTATCGCAATATGTTTGTTGCAAATCATCTGTTATTGAACACACTGTAGATTAAGGCTCTATAATGCCGGCATCAAGAATATAATTCATATGTATCTGAACCAGGATAGCTCAGTGTGTATCACATTTTCGTTATTTAGGGCTGAAGATTACCAATAAATAAGATCTAGTTAATTTTGATTTAGTTTAAACTCTTATAAATCATTTTATTACCGCAAGGATTTATTACGCTAAACTGTACCATGCAGTAGCATGTCCAGATATCTAAAACAGATTAGCTGAAAAGGAGAGACTTCAGAGCTTTATGGAAAGGGAGAAATTGAAATTTGCCTAACTTTAGCAGCAGCTGGTATCAGTGTTTCGTCCCCATATAGCGAAAGGAGCGGCTACGTTATCAAGACTTTCTTACAGGTGGAATATTTTATTGAGTTTTTATAAATAAATGAACAAGAAACAGTCAAAAAATATCAGCAAAAGTGTAGTAAACAGTTAGTCATGCTATACATATGCTATGCAATTGTGTAATAAGAAATATGTTGAAATTAGTAATAATCGTAAAAAAGAAATATAAATTGTAAATATATTTAGGGCTACATATGCAATACTGAATTAATAATATTAAATAGAGATTCATATTCATATGAATTCAATTAGAAATATATTCATTCAATGTTTTCCAAATAAAGGTTTGTATTTAAAGAGATTTTTTTGTTTTGTTGAAAGAAAAATCAATTCCATCCTTAAATAAAGAAACCAATCCCACCATACTTGTACAGATAAAAGGTTAGCAGATTTCCAATCCTAGTTTAATTGGTATTAAGAATAGGTTTGCAAAATTGACACAGCTGTGTGAGGTTAGAAGGATTAGTAAGTATCAATTTGTTATAAGTTTTAGAGGCACCATGGCCAGAGAGACTATGTATATTGAAAAAAAGCTCCCATCTGAACCTAAACGGTGAAGAATGGACCAATTGTAGGCACTGAGGATTGTGTTTCATAAGATGAAAAAATGATGGTATGCAGATGCTGGAATATTAGATTTGAATTGTAGAACTGAAAAGGATAAAAACATGTTATTATGTCAAATGTGAGAAACATAAAATATCTCATCATCAATCCGTGTAGGTCAGTTTATTGTACAGTTAATTACATTTTTTTAATTGTACCTAAATGATAAAAATAAAACTAAGTTAGAAGAAACCATCCAACTGTTTTCTTATTATGCCATATAAAAGATTCACAGAGGAAATTAGTTCATGTGCAAAGAGTGCTCCATTGGATACTGATTACGCCCAGGTTTGCTTATGCCAAGAGTTCCATGTAAATCCTTGATTTGTTAGCAGCAAGAGAATACCAATTTATGGACTTTTCTAAGTTAAAGTGTTACGTGCTATTTTAGATACCTGGGTTCTGCATGGTTTGATAGTTCTTTTGCCCTCGTCAGGTTAGTTTCAGTGTTCTCGTCACAGCTTTTATATTCAGTTACTGCATTGCGCACTTTTCCGATGCCCCATTTATTCCTTAACCGATCTTTACTTCACCTGTTTTGCAGTAGCAAGGCGACAAAGGAGGAAACCTCTTTTCTACCTTACTTAGGAATCTCACAAAGCAGCAGTTTTGTTGCGTCAACTTTGGATTGAGACAGGCCTGTACTTTGGATGCCTCTTTGAATTAAGAGGGGACAGAACATTGATCGTCGCTCCTCCAAGAGTTTTGTGCAATTGCATATTATATGCAGAAGGGCTTCATAGCCGGTCCCACATAATTGGCAGGAGGACTGTGTGGTGTTCCGTTTCCAAGGCAGTAAATGTGGGAGCAGAGGTAGCATGCCCAGATGACATTTAAAAAATTCATTTTTTACTGCCAGGATGAAACTTATACCAAGATATGGTTGCAGCTGTGTTGCGGCATAGGCGTTCAGTACAAGCCAGCCTTGAGACCTGACTACCAGCACTGTCTTATCCTCTATTAATGAGGTAGTTTTAATAATTTTATTGATGAGTTTAAAGCTGTTGTGAGTTGCTGGAATCTCCCATATTGCCTGCAGAACTAGTTAAGCTATAAAGTCGTGAAGATATTTCCTAGCTGGGGATCTTAGACGTTACCTCCACCCAGCACTGATAGTTTAATTTGCTCTGTTTAGCGCCCCTTATCTTGTGCCAGCATTTGATGTATGACCCCTTTCTGGACAGAGATTGTCTTTGAAGGCCAAATTCCAATCTTATTTGCAAAGGAGAGCAGTACTTTGGGAGGCCAAAGATCGCCCAATATGCCCCAATAATCATGCTGTCCAAGGTGGTTGCGTCTCTCCCTCCCAGTGGCTCATTCCTGTATGTTATCATTGGCAGGAGTTTTGCTTGGAGTACCTGGAGTAAAGAAGTTAAAGTGGGACCTGCCACTTTCATTTTTTAAAGATCTCAGTGCCAAGGTTACAGTGATACCTTTTCATAGTAGGGCATCTTTCTTTGGCTTAAAGGCTCCCTTATCATCTATGATGACTCCTAAGTATTTATATTCTAACACCATTTCCATCTAATGTCTGACTAAATACCAATTTAGTTTTCAGCATTTTGTGTAGTTTATTGCTATGACTTTGTTTTTTCCAGGTTAATTGGCAAGATGTTTTCTAGTGAGTACTCTTGGGTTGCATCAAGTATATGCTGTAATCCAACTGGTGTGCGGCTTGTTAGCACTAAATCATCTGCATATAGAAGACTTGAGAGGACCAGATTGCCCAGTTTTGGAGCCTGTGAATTGCAGTTCTCCAGTCACACTGTCAGGTTGGCCATGACAAATTTGAACAGAGTGGGAGCAAGGACGCACCCCTGTTTTAACGCTTTAGTGGTGGGGATTCAACTGGAGAGGTGTCTCCCAGCCTCCAGCTTTACTCTTACCCAGGTGTCTGTATGCAGTAGGGCTAGATGCCTTAGGAGGGCTGGAGGAATGCTCCAATTCGTCAACTTCTGCCACCATTTTCTTCGGTTGATGTGATCAAAGGCAGAGCGATAATCAATTTGATAATAAATAAAGCATAAATACAATGGTTGCTTTGTTTCTTCGGCCACCTCGATCAGCAGGGATAGGGCCATTATGTTGGTGATGGTTCCCAAGTGCTTACAAAAACCTGCTTTCACGCCAGGATGTTTATTCTTCCAGAACTGTTCCTGTGTGGGATTTTGCATCATTATTAATTAAGACGACAAGACGATTCTTTTTGCGTTATTCCCTGCTTGTCGATGGGGGATATTATGGATCCATTCCATGGGGCCGGGATCAATTCTTCAATCCAAATCAGGTTGAATTCAGGTTCCAAGATTTCAGACAGATATGAAGGACCTTGCCTGAATAAGGCTGGAGGGATCCTATTGGGTCTCAAGGTTCCCTCCAGCCTCCCTTTGGCAATCTGCCTCCTAATTTGCTGCTCCGTTGTACTGAGGCAGACTATCCAAGTGGTTTATAGAGTCTCATGGTCTTGGGATACCGTGGCAATTGTTACAATCTCAATTATTGGATCTTGGAACACCTTCCCTATTGGGTTCACACAAAGTGCTGCATACTTTTCCCACTACTTAGGCGCTGTTAAAATGCCAGAGCAATAACTTGGCCATGTTTCCTCTGAGAGATGAGAGTTTATTCCTAAATGGCATGAACAATGAAGGACGCTCACCAGAACCATGCACTGTCATTACATTTTGTGTCATGAAGTAGCTTTGCCCATATAGATTTGTTTTCCTGTTTTTTATGGACCATTTAAGCTTTTTCATGGCGGCTTTGCGATATCTAAATTTGCAGTGCAGAGTAAAATCTTGTGGACTCCTGCATAGTTTTCTCAAGGTTTCATTTCTAGATTGCTTGAGCCATTTCAATAGGGCTCGATGCAGGGCATTGGAGTTGGCCTTGGGCCTGCCAGCCTTAAAGATGCCTTTGCTAGTTGTAATGTTGGCAAATGTATCATTGAAGGTATTAGTAAAAGTCTCCCATTGAGCAATGGGATTCCTGGAAACGGCTTGCCTCTGTTGAAGTAGGTTTCTGGCTAATTCCGTATGAATGTCCACAAAAGAGGTAGTGCACTTGACCCGCCTGTTGTTGATGGTGAATACTAAATTGGTTATTTCGGTCATAGAGTTGTGAGGTGTGATTAAGTATTTGAAAGTAACCACTTGTGGGAGATGATCATTCATGTCTGTCATTCCCCGATTGAAAGAGGAGATTTTGTGAAACATGAGAAGAGTGACAATCTGAGAACTGAGATTGAGAATGCTGAATGATACGTTGGTAAAGGCAGATCGTCATCTTGAAGGTGCCCCTTCAGTGCCCCGAAGCTAGGATGGTCCAGTTCTCTCATGAGTTGTATACCTGTCTTGGTTTGCTTGCCTGCTTTGCTTGACCCCTGTTATGGTATATCCCATTGCACTGACTGGTAAAGTAGCAGGTCTTCGTCTGCTGTTATTCCCAAGAGCTGGAGATTGAAGTACCCTGTTAACATGAACTAATTAGTTTCCTCTAATTCTAAAAGCCTTAGCAGTTCACTGATCAGTTGCTTTGAGCCTTTGGCCCCGTCACTAGGATGCAGGTAAATGCAGGCTATCACCACACTATATTCATCTTGGCCACTCCTGAGAGTCATTCGTATCGCTAGCATTTCACTTGGCACTATAGGGTTCTCATTGAAATCCTTAGCAGAGCCATTGGTTGCTATTGAGATGTATATTGCTAGGCCTCCCATTAGATGACCATATCTGTACACCAGTGGCGGCTGATGAAGTTTGAGAGTGGTAGGGCGGGGCAGCACGTTAGGGGGAACGGCACCCCATTTTGAGGAGGCCATTCGCCATTTCCATTTGTGGATACATCGGGGCTTCCCCGCTTAAAGTGTGTAATCATACACAAATATTTTATCCCACAATAACTCTGCAAAAGAAAGACAGCAGTGAAAGCGAAAAATGAGCAGTTAGTTCTTCAAGAGAGGGGTTACTAGCATGCCACAGAACGAGTCTGAATCCATGCAAGCGACCTGAAGCCAAGATACCCGGGAGACGTACAGCAATAGAAACAGCAGTGTGAGGACGAACAGGGAGTTGTTGGGCAAAGTTACCAGCAGCAGAAAAGAACTTGGCAGGGAGTAAATCAACCACCATGAAAGAATTAGGGTGGGGGCTGCAATGACCAACAAGATAGGGCACTGTCGAGCAGAGAGCGCCACAAACACCCTGCCACGCCTTGCACCCCCACATCACCCTTTGCATTATTCACTCCACTCAGTCGCGGCTGACATTACAGGTGGGGGGGTGGAAATGGTGTTGTCGCGCTGCCAGGCACAATAAAAGTGGTGATATAGAATTTCCTTTGAATTACCTTGGAATCCTTTCACTATAAGGATGATTGTTGACCCTTCCACTGGTTCAGGCGAAACCTTGTGTGCAAGTGATTCTACTGGGTTTTTGTGTGCTTTAACATACATGTGTGCCTGTTAATTGTGGAATTACACATTTTCTTTGTCTTAACTTACCTATACCTTCCCACCTTCAAGTTCCGACTCTGGACTCCCGACTCCCGCCGCCCTGTTCTTCAATTCCCATGGTACTCGTCGTCACGCGGGAGGCTGCAGGCAGCCTCCCTCCCCTCCACCACAGCACAGCGCTGTGATTGGTTCGGCCGGCTGCCCCAACCACGTCATTTCGCTCTCTATTCTGCAGCATACAGAGAACAGGGAGAGTGGGAGATGTTACTCGAGGGCAGGGGGGAGCGGCTTGCCCACTGTTGTTAATACAGTTAATACTGTCTGTTTGGACAGCCTCTCAGGCTGCCCAAACAGACAGTATTAACAACAGTGGGAAAGCCACTCCCCCCTGCCCTTGGGTAACGCCGCCCACTCTCTCAACCAGGAACTTCTGCTTTCTCGCCGTGCGGGAAGGCAGAAACAAATGGTAGTTCTCTACTATTTGTTTCTGCCTTCTCGCCCGGCGAGAAAGCAGTGGGGCGGTGCCCAAACGCCCCCATGGAGGAGCCGCCACTGCTGTACATATGTAGACAAAGAAGATATAGGTGTATGTAATTTGATATTAGAATAGAGAAGATAATATTATTATGAAACAATGCATCAACCTTAGTAAGACCATGTTTTCTTACATTCAGAATTGACAAACTCAAACTAAAAGGAGCAGCAATATTCCTCTCAATTAGGACAAAATTTGGCATGTTACCAACATCTGAGCTTGCTAATCAATGAACACTTTGTGCAGCTAAAAGCGAGAAATTATATATTTGAAAATCAGGAAGACAAAAATCACCTTCTAGTTTTGAAAGTTGTAATGTTTATATTTAATTCTTGCAGGTTTATTATCAAACAATGCATCAATCTTAGTCAGACCATGTTTTGTTACATTTAGAATTGACAAATTCAACCTGAATTTACAAAGGTCCATGGTAAGGATTTCAGGTAAAGTAAAAGGAGCAGCAATAGTCCTCTCAATTAGGACCAAATTTGGTGTGTTACCAACATCTGAGCTTGCAAACCAATGAACACTTTGTGCAGTTAAAAAAAAGAAAAATTATATTTTTGAAAATCAGGAAGACCAAAACCACCTTCTAGTTTTGAAAGTGATAATATTTATATTGAATTCTTGCAGGTGTATTTTTCTAAATGAATTTAATGAGAATTGAATTGACAGCCTTGTAAAAAGAAGTAGGACATGACAGAGGTTGCACTGATAGCATGTATAATATTTGAGGTGTAATTACCATTTTAATTGCTTCTAATTTCCCCTACCAGGATAAGTTCAAGGAAGACCATTTGGCTTATTTTTCTGTAATACAAGAGATTACTTTTTACATTTATATCGACAGTGTTCTTAATTTAATTTTTTTAATAAAGTCCTAAATACTTTAAAGTAGATGAGTTCCAAATAATATTGGATTACTAAGATTATCTGGCGTACAATAGACATTCAGTTGATGAAATTCAGGATTAATAATATTCAGTGGGAAACCTGAGAGCGAAGCATAATCTTGTATAATGCGCAGTATACTGGGTAGAGTGGTTATGGGGTCTCTAATACAAAGTAAAACATTATAAGTAGAAGTGTTAAAATAATATTATTAACTTTAATTCCTGTATTGTCTGATGAATTACGTAGAAGACGCAATAAAGGTTCAATGGATAGTAAAAATAATAGGGGCGGAAGAGAACAGCCTTCTCTCGTACCTCTATATAAGGCACATGACTCAGAAGTGGAGCCATAATTACATATAGTACCTTGAGGTGAAGAATACAAAGCTTGAATCAATGAAAGAAATGTTGCTCCAATACCAAATGTCTCCATAGTTTAAACAAAAATTTCGAATTAACTTTAACCAAGCTTTTTCAGCATCTGGAGCTAAAAGACAAATAGGGTGTTTTATCTTAGATACTGAAGTTATAGTATGACAGACAAGTTAGTTTTTTATTATATGCTGATAAACCTGTTTGGTCGGGGAGAATAAGTTGAATTAGTACATGGCATAGTTTCATTGTGATGTTTTCGCATATATTTTGTAGTCTTGATTAATGAGCGAGATTGGGCGAAAGTTTGAGATTAGAGTGTGATCCGTATCTCGTTTGGGGAGCACAATAATTGTGGCATCTTTAAATGGACCCTCAACATAAGCATTACAAGAAAAATCTTGAAACAATAGGAGGACCGGACCTATTTGAGTAGAAAACGTTTTGTAGAATTCTTCTGGAATTCCATCAGGACCTGGTGTACTTTTGGACTTTAAGGATTTAATGGCAGCGTAAATTTCATTATTTAAGGGGAAATTGAGAATTTTTCTATCTGTAACGGGTAGCGTTGGTAAGTTACAATGAGAAAAGAATAAGGTAATTGTATCATCAAGAGCATTGTGGGGTTTAATGTATAGGTTTGAATAAAATTCTTGGTATTTGTGATTTATTTCTGTGGAATATAAAAAAAATCAGCCACTTGAGGAACGAATTGCAGGAACTTATCTCTTTTAATATGTAGATAGTTTGCAAAAATCTCCCTGCTATATTAGCATTAAACTGTAAGTTAACTTTCTGCTTACACATATAAAGATTCACTCTTTTACTAAGCACTATATTGTATTCATACAGATGGGTTTGCAGTTTTAGTTTAAATTGTATAATATTAGAAGACATAAACCGTTGTTACACTGTAGTTATTTGTTTCTCTAGTAATGATAATTTGGAATAAAATAATTTCTTCTCATATGCCATTATTGAGATGGAAACTCCTCGTATGTAAGCTTTAAAAGCATACCAATGATTAATTTTGGATGTGTCTTCAATTTTGTTGTTTTGGAAGTAATCCGTAATGCCAGCTGCCAATTTGAGTGGATTTTGGTCAGAAAGAAAAGTGTCAGTATTCATTCTCCACCTATATTTATTTTGAGGAACTTCAGCTAAGGTTAGTGATAAAGAGATTAAAGTATGATCTGATATAGTGATGGGTTCTATTTTAGAACTTGAACCCATATGAAATAAATGTCTTGAGGATAATACATAGTCGATATGTGACTATGTAGAATGAGGATTGGAAAAGAATGTAAAGTCTTTGTCAGTTGGGTGTGCGAGTCGCCAATGATCTAACAAATTAGTAGTTATAAGAAAGGATTTAAACATTGCATATATTTTGTAGGATGAAAGTTAGTTGTGGAAATTCTAACAGTGGGTCAGAAATTATATTAAAGTCACCGACCTTAATAATAGGTACAGGTCCTATAGCTAGGATTTCAGATGTAATTGTTTGCCAAAAATGGGGATCATCTTGGGTGAGAGCATAAATATTACCTAGATGGAGAGAAGATTTATCAATTTGAATATGAGCATAAATGTAACTGCCATCTAATTCAGTTTTATGATTTAAAATGGTAAATAGTGAGAGAAAAGAATAGCAACACCATTTTTGCGACCAGAAGCTGGTGAGGACACTTTGGCTCCCACCCATGATGTAGTCATAGATGCTAGGATTTTATCATCAATATGGGTTACTTGTATAAAAAATGTTAGCTTTAATCTAGGACTTTCCGTCATTTGACTGGATGTCGTAAACCGTTAACATTAAGTGAGACCATTTTTAACTCACAACCTCTAGCCATAATAAATGAAAGAGGACAAAAAATTTGATAAAAAGCGGGATATATATTTTTACACACATATATATATATATATATATATATACATATATATATATATATATATATATATATATATATATATATATATATATATATATATATATATATATATATAAGTTGCAAGTTTTACCGTAGTAAGTATCACACGCACTCAAAGTGGTACAGCTGGTGAAGATTTATTTTCCAAAGTCACGCTACGCGTTTCGTGTGAACAAGGCACCTCGGTGCTGAAACGCGGAGCTGACTTTGGAAAATAAATCTTCACCAGCTGTACCACTTTGAGTGTGTGTGATACTTACTACGGTAAAACTTGCAACTTATTGAACTTTCCTCGGCGGTAGGGGGCCGCCGGGTTTGACACGCCACCTGACTACGGGACCGGGATCCCAGTAATCAACCCTCTTACAGTACTTGGATATATATATATCGGACTCATGAAGGAATAAACGCTACTTGCTTTTTTGCACTTACTTTGGGCTCGTGTCTGCTTCCTTGGTGCTGACTGGGACTGCGTCGTTGCACCTAACCTTTGTAAGCAGCCTTTCGGATATATATATATATATATATATATATATATATATATATATATATATATATATATATATATATATATATATATATATATATATATATATATATTATATTGTTCACTTGACTGTAACAAGGGCATCCGCCTGAAACGCTTCAGTTCGCTTTGCTGCTCAGTTTGCCTAAATAAAATCTTTTTTGCCTCATTTTGGATTCGTTTGGTTGTCTGTTTGGCTCTTGGAAGCTGGAGCTGCAGTGTGACTATTTTGTGTATATATATATATATATACTCAACACACTCCTGGTTACAGCACTTCATAAATTGAAAAACCAGAGTCGGAGCCCAAATCAGATGCGGTGTTGTCAAGGTTTATTCGGCAAAGGAAACACCCAACGCGTTTCGTGATCCGCTGACCACTTTCTCACGGGTGGAGTTTACCTGGGTCAACCTCCATTTAAAGCAACATACTGTTTTAGAATTTTACACACGTGATCATAGACATAGAAAAAATAATGAATAAACAACTTATAGCTATGTCGGCAATTTTAGAAGGCATGGCACAATTGTCTGATGAACGTAATTATGCCAGAGCGAATAAAGAGGACTATAACATGTCAAAAAATGCATATGGGGATAAACTGCGGGATTGGAAAGCAAGGGGTCTAATTGAGGACGAAGAGTTTTCTTACCTCTATGTGAAATATCCCAAAATACCCGCACTATATTTGCTCCCCAAGGTGCACAAAAATCTTCAGGAACCTCCGGGCAGACCGATCGTCTCTTCGGTTGGTAGCCTGTATGAGAACACTAGCAGATACATTGACCACTTCCTCCAGCCCTTTGTAACCAGTCTGCCATCCTATGTCAGGGACTCCTCAGATTTCTTGGGTATTATCAAGGACCTTGTATGGAGTCCTGAGTACTGGCTGGTAAGTTTTGATGTTGCCAGCCTGTACACCAGCATTCCTCAGGAATTGGGGGTAGAAGCATGCAAATTCTATCTTGGAAACCGATCGGTTTCATTTTTGTCACACACTAACATGTTGCTGGACATGATATGGGAATGTATGAGTAACAATTACTTCATTTTCAATAAACTAATGTTTAGACAAACCCAGGGCGATGGGTACTTGCTTTGCCCCCAGCCTGGCTTGTTTATACCTAGGCTGGTGGGAGGAGTTAGTGGTGAAGGAGATCTCCCACTACAGTGCCCACGTCATCCTCTGGAAGAGGTATATTGACGACATTTTCTGTGTCTGGCACGGCACCCTCGACCAGATACACGAATTTGAAACTATCCTTAACACTAATTCACTGAATCTGAAATTTACCAGTGTAATCAGCCAAAAAGAACTAGAGTTCCTTGACATTAAACTTGAGGTTGATGAGGGGAAACTAACAAGCACGCTATTCCGCAAATCCACAGCCGGAAATAGCCTGCTACATGCAGGGAGTGGACATCCCCCAAGTCTTATACGCAGTATCCCGATGGGTGAACTTATCAGGGCTAAGAGAAATTGTAGCTCGGTAGAGGGATTTACCAAAGAAAGCCAAGTTATGACCCAACGATTCTCTGAGAGAGGATATAGCAAAAAGGTAATACAGCAGGCCCTCACAAAAGTCAATGCTATGGACAGGGAAGACTTATTGGTCCCTAAGCAACGTACGGTTGATGAGAAGGTACGCTTCATCACCACCTACAGCAATCAATCATGGAAACTACGTAAATCTTTGACTAAATATTGGGAAACTCTGAAACTTGATCAGGATGTGAAGGATGTGATCCATGAAAATCCCTCACTGACCTTCAGAAAGGCGAGATCAATAAAAGACATATTGAGCAGTACACTCATAAAAGACAAAAAGAAAATCAATCCTATCCAAGGATTCTACCCTTGTCATAAATGTAAAGCCTGTAAGTACAGCAACAACCGCAAGTCAATAAAATTGTCAACGGAAAGAGAGGCCCACAAAATTACAAAACACCTAACTTGCACTACGGAGTATGTTGTTTATGCCCTTGAGTGCCCCTGCAATAAGTTTTACATAGGGTGCACTACGAAACAGGCTAAACTCAGAATCTTGGAACACCAAAGGGCGATAAGAAATGAAAATCAGCAATACCCTGTAGCGAGGCATTTTTCTGATGTACACAACAAAAACCCAAATGTCATGAAATTTTGTGTTCTGGACAGCATTGAAAGCAACGAAAGGGG
Source organism: Lissotriton vulgaris (assembly GCF_964263255.1). Taxonomy (NCBI): domain Eukaryota; kingdom Metazoa; phylum Chordata; class Amphibia; order Caudata; family Salamandridae; genus Lissotriton; species Lissotriton vulgaris. The sequence continues at coordinate 662,512,477 of NC_141689.1, forward strand.
AGGTAATAGGTGGTTAGATTTGAGGAAACTGGAATCTAAATATATCATTATGTACAACACCTTGCAACCGACAGGTCATAACTTGGGGGAGGAACTTGCAATCCATCTTCATACGTAAATGATTGTGACTAAATCATGTGAAATTGTAATGCTGCTGCTTCTTTGGTAACAATTTCAAAAGCTTTTAATTGGTTTTAACTGTGCACTGATCCAACTGTAATCACTATCACCTATAGCTATTCCCTTTTTCATTTTTTCCAGGAATATGGCCTCAATTATTGTCCACTTGGAGCTCATTGAAAACCCTGCCTGTCATGTAATGGACTGAATTGCCCACTGGGGCAACATGACCTCTGACTAACCCATCACAAGTACTGATGTGAATGTGCAACATGGTACTGCATAATGGGGCTGGCCAACCTTGGCGCATATGAAATTACCTGGTTTCAGTTTGCAAAACAGGCTTAAACTGTGTAATACCCAGGGAACTGCACATCATTATTATGGACTGTATATGTATCCGTTATTCCTGGATGTGATACAAATTTTCACTTGAAACAATGTTTCTAAAATTGCCGACATAGCTATAAGTTGTTTATTCATTATTTTTTCTATGTCTATGATCACGTGTGTAAAATTCTAAAACAGTATGTTGCTTTAAATGGAGGTTGACCCAGGTAAACTCCACCCGTGAGAAAGTGGTCAGCGGATCACGAAACGCGTTGGGTGTTTCCTTTGCCGAATAAACCTTGACAACACCGCATCTGATTTGGGCTCCGACTCTGGTTTTTCAATTTATGAAGTGCTGTAACCAGGAGTGTGTTGAGTTATAGGGGTTGGCGTTCCCCGTCGAGAGCCCGCCGTGGAAGACGGCTCAAGCACGCCAAACCTGTGTGTGTTTATATATATATATACATATATATTTATAGGAAATAAAAAAGATTAAAAGGAAATAAAAAAGATAAAAAAGACAGAAAGCAATTGTCAAACAAGTAGCACATGAACAAGAACAGACTCACGATTAAGACAAACAATCATTGAGAACACTTTAGTAATTAACACATAAAAAGAATGATTGAAACTACGTATGTATGATTAAGAAATCTAATGAAGATCATGCAGCCTGCTAGAGGATGAGAAAATTATATTAGTTATGCAGTAACAAGTATTAAGTAGCATTCATAGAGGACTGAGATTCTATTGTCACCGAAGCGTGAAGATCAAGATACACAATTAGGTCAGAAGGAGAGGTGAAGGACTTGAAGATGTAATGTAGCCATATTCCCATCACTGCAGGATCAAACAGACCTTAATTATATCCAGCTTTCCTCAATCCAGGGTGTAAAGCAGAGAATTGCTTGCGCATGACTACAGTCTCTTTTAAAAGGGCTTGATTGATATAAACTTTATATCCTTCAACCATTAGTGATGGAATTTCTCTGACAGCCTTTCGAATAAGAACAAGATGATGGTGTCACAGTACTTTGGAAATCATTTGTCTTGACCTGGATTGAGTCAGTTTCCGATATGAGAGAACTCACAGAGCCTTATCGATTTCAAACTCTTCAGAGAGTTTATTTTCCAAAGCGAAGGTATGAGATTCTCTAAAAAAGCTCTACAGTTTTGTCCCTCAATAAATACGTAAATTATATTGGAGATTTCTGTTTTCAAGGTCTAGAAGCTGTTTCCTCATCGGCACAATAATATTAACCTGAGGAGACATTTGTTCAATTGAAGCCTTAGGAGCCCTGATTTTAATTGCTTTACTGGAGGTCTGCATTGTAGGCACTGCCATAGGTCTCTGTAAATGTTTAGTATCAGAGCAAATGGGGTCTGTATAATTATGCAATGCTTGTATTTCTTCCAGAATTTTCGTCATAGGTTCTGCATTTGAATTCACCATTTTTGGTTTGGAAGGAGGTGGAGAAGATGTTTGGTTTCGTTTACGATGAGGATTTTGTGTTCTTTTATTATTCATTTCATATACTTATGAAAGACAATTCCCTTAAAGGTTGACAAAATGGAATAAATGTGAAAATAGGGAGTACAATTCTTCTTTTTGCGATAAAACTGCCAGAAAAGCAGGCCATAAACCAATGAAATGGCGCTCAGAAAAGAAGATTTAATAGTTGCCAGGTGTCAGTAAAAACAGACCTTGCCTTAAATATATGAAGCAAAAGCCAGACCAAGTACCTTCAAGATGCAATAGCAGGCTGAATAAGACCTCCCTATTTCAGGAAACCTCCCTCAGTCAGACTTTGGGAAAGCAAGCTTCTTACTGGAGCATTGTAAGAGCAGGATCGAGGTCACCAAGGCGAGAAACACAATTAAAAAACATCAGGTAGGCAACAAATTCCATGAAATGTCAGTATTCATGCAGCAGTGAAGTGCAGAACTGCAATTTATTGGCAAAAACTGTTGAAAAAGTTCATGCAGAGCTTACAGTGAATCCTTTATTGTGGATAACACAAGCTCTCACAGTCTTCTGCAGGTGGATTTTCAGAAAGAACTGATGATCATAATGGAGCAATCAAGCTGATTTATGAAGCTTGACAAGTTGGAAAGGCAAGATTGCTCCAGTTGGTAAGAAACTTTAGGAATGAGGAAAAGTAACTTGAAAAATATTTTCTGTTCCACTGGTAAAGAGCAAAGTTCTCTTCAGGCCTCTGAAACATGATTATATTTCTTCAACTGGTAATTTGTCTCACTACCATATTCTGCTTTGGAATGTTTACAGTTAGTGAAGCTTCTAGTTAGTAGACCAAGATGTAGGCTATCACAATAGTCTGCGTTGAAAGTAAATAATGTGCACGTTCGAGGCTAGGAAGTAGTGTAGAGTGTAATAGCATGGATTGAATACAGAGGGGCAGATTTATTAAGTATTTGTGTTGTCCTTGTGTGAGGCAAATCATCACAAGGCAATGTAAGTCTTTAAATGGGATTTACAAAGCCACGCATGCAGCTATTTGGGTCATCTTGTATGACTTTGTAAAGACATGTAAATGTACAGGCCCGCTCTAGGTTGCATTATATTCTGTTGTAGTAGACGCTCCGCTGGTAGAGCATGGGCCTTTCCTTGCAGCCACCCATGCAGTTTGATGCAATCTCAGATTTAATAATGGCAGTAAAACTGGAATTGTACAACAATGGGGTACCTACCACAGAGAGGAGTAAAAGAACTATCTTTATCCCTGTTACTTCGTTTTACTATGTATGATGCATTCTGCATTGCGCATTGAAAGAAGTAATTGTCTCTGAGGATTGTTTTTGTGCAGGAATGCAACCCTTCATGCACATAAACCATTGCGCCTGTAACACAGGCAGCCTTGCAGCATGGAGCAGGGATACCTGCATTGGTGCTGGGCAACACACCGTGCACCAGCATTAGGAGAGTACACAAGTGCACCATATCTTAGTGAATATCTCACTTCTGCTCTCTCCCTTTCACACAATGCAAAACGGCAAATGGTCGTGTTGGTTTGCGCGAAATATTAGTAAATTTGCTTCATAATTTATTTGGGAGCTTACTGAGAGTTCATTGTCAAGTAGGACTCCTATTGATTTTGCTTGGTTGACTGGAATGGGAGGGGGTTCCTAAGCTGGTAGGCCAGAGCCTTACTGCCACACTTTCCTGCATTTTTTACATTAATAATAGTTCTCTCTTGTTTTTAGTAAGCTTTAAAAAGTTCTAAGCCATTCATGTTTGAAGGGCAAAAATACAGTTACAAAGTGAGGCCATAGGTCTTGATCAGATCCCAACCTCTGTCAAAAATAAACCTGATCTCTGAGCTAATATGCTTCCACCTTTGTTTACTCATTGATATGAAATGGGCACTGTACCTGACTCGTGGACAAGCAGTGTTAGTCATCCAATCTATAGAAATGTCTCCTGCAAACTACCTAGCCACAACAGACAAATTGCTGTCTTAGATTCAGTTGGCAAATATTTTGAAAAAAATATTTTGCCTCACCTCCAATTCGGGTTTTATCTAACAAAATAATTCCAATCAAGCAGGGCGGCTTCAAAACATATTGTTAAATATATTAGAAAGGTATGTGCGCTTAAAGGGTCCTCCAAAGCACTCAACTTTAATTGATTTCTCTGCAGTTATCTACAGAGTCAATAGACTGTCTCTGGGGGGCTAACTGATGACTCTCGTGATTCTGCCAGGGTTGCTGAAATGAATTATTGCTCTTCACACTTCCACTTGGTGTCAGGTATTTCTGGGAGGGGATTGTGGTCTTGGCTTAAGACTTGATGGAGATTACTGCTTACGTTTAAGTAATTAAAAAATAATTGTAGATATACTTTGGTGAAAGCATTGCATACCTACCTTGAATTATCCCTTGAACATGAGGTATGGTGGATGCTTTTATTATGAATGGTAAACAACTGATAGAGCAACATGATATTCTGAAATTTGAAGGGGTGCATCATAATCACTGGTAGTCCGCACCCACACATATTCTGTGTTGAACTAAGTATTAACCCTTAGGAAATGTGGACATAATAATGAACAATGTAAGTGTAATGCTAGAAAATTCGTTTGTGTTAGTAGAAAGGATAAAACGACATTTAAATATAACTGCCTATTGCAAGTGCTTCAAGAATCAGTTTGTATAAAATTAGAAAAATATCTAAACTGCCCTATTTTAGCTATATGGCCCCGATATGGGAGTCTCCTGGGGCTCCATCCTGGACAAAAGATGCGCTAGCATTACACCTGAAAAAGGAACCTGCTTTGCAAAGGTGGAAAGATCTGTTTCAAGATGGCAAACTAATTTCTTGGGCTTTTTGCCAGCAAATGTGGGGCCCAGTTTTCTCAAAATATAAATATCTACAGATACAAAGCTGGGCAAATCATATGGATTCAGAGATCGGAACGGAAAATGACTTTGAGTTAAAATTGGAGACAGGGATCTTTAAGAAGGAAGTAGCTTTTTGGTATTGGCAAATACTAGAATTGGAAGATGGAACATTTGATCTGCCAGTGACCCTGTGGATGGATAGCTTGCCAAGGATCGCGACAGAAAACCAATGGCAAGTATCTATGAGCATGCTATATAGTATTGTTAAACCTGCAAACCTAAGGCGAAACCTCTTATTTACCATTCACAGGGCATATTGGTCTCCGTATAGAATTTCTAAGTTTAAAGAAGGAGGAATTGTGGGATGTCCAAAATGTAAAGCGCCAAATGTGGACGATCTACATATGTTTGTATCTTGCCCAAATATCAAGCAATTCTGGATTGACGTAAGTGACTCTTTATCCAAATCTCTGAACCAACGCATTGAGGTAAGCCCTGAATTAATTATTACGGGGAGATATGATTTAGAAAACAGATTTTTGAACAACAATGTTAGACTTATTTTTGATGCCATATTGCTAGCACGTCGAGAGATATGTAAACTATGGGTCTCACCGCTCAGTCCTAGCTTAATGGATTGGATTTTAGCTATGAGGTACATAGCTAAGCTTGATATCTTAGACCGATCAAAAAGAAATAGAGGATATTGGATACCCTTCTTGTTAAATTTTGGTTGAATTACATTTATGTTAAAGTCCGATGATTAAGCCCGTGCATGTCTCGCTGGTATATGGTTTCCTCCAAGACGATAGAGATGGTGGAGGACACACATGTTGGGTCAGGTGGTCAAGAAGGATAGTTTAGAGGAAGGCCAGACTCAAGAATATGTGTTGTTTACGCCCCATTACTCTAAACCAGCCTAAGAGATAAAAAAAAAGCCCAGTGGTGGATTAAGATAGAAGTTATGGGTGGCAAGACGGCAAATGAGGATAAATAAAAAAAAAAAAAGAATCAGTTTGTGTGTAATGTAATGCATTAGATTTAAACTTGCACTAGAAAAGCCTGCACGTGTAGAGATGACTAAATGTGCCTTAAGGTGAAGAAATGTAATGCTTATATGGCTGAGATACCCGCCACCCCCTCTCAACACAATCCCCAAATGAGGGAAACCGGAAACAGTTCTTGAAGTTTTTGGAAGTGGGAGGGAGTGACCCTCCCGGCCGTATTTATTAAAAAACAAAAAATAAAACATTTAAACATTAATGTACAATTTCATACCACACTGCGATGTTTGGCTAACCTTAACAGATTCTCTAATACAGAGGTTCTCCTAGCCGATCTAACATCCTACAAAACATTTACTTGAAATATTGAAATTGTACATCCTAACGTTTAAGGGCCAACGGCAAGGTCGTAACCGGTGTCAAGATCCCTAACCAGACATACCCCCCCCCACTTGGGAGGGGCGACAGCACTGAGGCGTACTCACGTGCAACTACTACAATTTCCCTTGTCTTGACGGGGGCACTTATCAACTCGACGCCAGTTAAAGGTCGTTCGAAGACTCGTGTGAGGTATCTAGAAGGTATCGTAGACCTCCCCCCAACCCCACACAACTTACCGCATCTGCCGTCGCAGATGTCCCTGGCCCCGGGAAATTCCCCAGGAGGGGGCTGTAACCCCTCCTACACAGGAAGGGGCCTTGACCGCCTTTCCTCTTCTTCCGGCGACCCATCCTTAGAAGGGACCGCCTCCCCGTTGAGGGGCCAAAGGCCACCTCCCCCGAGCGCTCCCATCCGTGTTGGGTGACGCCCACTCATAGGGATCTTCCAATTAGTGCTCACCGATCATGACCTTACCGCCTACCGCCTGACCGAAATAAATACGACAAGTGCTAACTAAACGAAACTACATTGGCCATTATGACCGAAAAACCTGTGTCTAAATGGACCTTAAATCCGACATTCTTTAATCACCAACTTGTAACATTATACCAATCTTTATTACACATTAAATATCAACATAACACCAAAACAACCTGAAAACGAAATCGAATAACTGATCAACTTTATTAAAACAACTAGCTGTCCTCAGGGGCTGGTGGGTGGGTCAAAATTGGCTCTTCGTTCCGTCTCGAGCTCACGTGCAGCGGGGAGGTGCAGCTTCAGAGCACAGGAACAAGAGGATGTCTTCTGGTCTTGCGTCTCTTTTTATCCATCTTCAGGGCGGGCGTAAACCCGCCCCTGCCTGCCCCGAGGGCGTGGCTGGCGGCATCCGTGTCTAGGCCAGCCCACTCAAGGGCGGGAAAAAGCGCGCCCCGGCTACGCCGCTTCGGGCATACCAGCCGAGACGCGCCTCCCGCCCAAAAATGTCTTCCCGGGGGGATCGAGGCACTCTGCCATACGTTCGGGGGGACCGAGTGGTCGCCCCTTTCCATATGGCTGAGATACCCGCCACCCCCTCTCAACACAATCCCCAAATGAGGGAAACCGGAAACAGTTCTTGAAGTTTTTGGAAGTGGGAGGGAGTGACCCTCCCGGCCGTATTTATTAAAAAACAAAAAATAAAACATTTAAACATTAATGTACAATTTCATACCACACTGCGATGTTTGGCTAACCTTAACAGATTCTCTAATACAGAGGTTCTCCTAGCCGATCTAACATCCTACAAAACATTTACTTGAAATATTGAAATTGTACATCCTAACGTTTAAGGGCCAACGGCAAGGTCGTAACCGGTGTCAAGATCCCTAACCAGACATACCCCCCCCCACTTGGGAGGGGCGACAGCACTGAGGCGTACTCACGTGCAACTACTACAATTTCCCTTGTCTTGACGGGGGCACTTATCAACTCGACGCCAGTTAAAGGTCGTTCGAAGACTCGTGTGAGGTATCTAGAAGGTATCGTAGACCTCCCCCCAACCCCACACAACTTACCGCATCTGCCGTCGCAGATGTCCCTGGCCCCGGGAAATTCCCCAGGAGGGGGCTGTAACCCCTCCTACACAGGAAGGGGCCTTGACTGCCTTTCCTCTTCTTCCGGCGACCCATCCTTAGAAGGGACCGCCTCCCCGTTGAGGGGCCAAAGGCCACCTCCCCCGAGCGCTCCCATCCGTGTTGGGTGACGCCCACTCATAGGGATCTTCCAATTAGTGCTCACCGATCATGACCTTACCGCCACAGGCCGGATAGTTGACCGGCTATCCGGACCCCCCACAAAACTCCTACCTAAAGGTCATGTTTCAAAGATTTCAACCATGCTAAGAGGTCTCCTAAGAACAACTCATTCCCCACCCAAGACAAATGCACACCATCCCCCGAATACATCCTGTCATCATTAATACAGCTATGAGAAATAGAATGCAATGTCCTGGAACGGAACAACCTACTCACTTTATTGTTAAGCTTTCTAACAGAGTGATTCAAAGCAGGTATAGAGATAGCCCCCCGCCACACCTTTCGTGGAATCAAATGGGACCATGCAATCGTGCACCCCGGAACTCTCCTCGCTAACCAACTTACAGTGGAAAGCATTGCCTCCAGGAGTAGTCGTCTACCGATGGTGACCAAATCATTGCCCCCAACATGCACTATAACTATAGACGGCGGTGACCTTGTCCGCCCTAACAAACCCTCAAAAAATGTTTGAAACTGGTCAATACAGAGACCGCCCCTTCCGTAGAAGGACATCCTGTACCCGTATTCCCCAGCTACGTGAATCATGTCACCTGCTTTGAATACGTCTGCGGCACGCCTCACGTATGAGTGGCCCACGACCCACACCTCCTTTTTCACAGCCGGTGATGTCTGACCGCTGGCCCGGTGTAAGGTCGACTGCATAGTCCGCCCCGCCTCGTAGGCTTGCGTAACTGAAACCAAACAAAAACAAGAAGCGTGAGTACAGAGTACATAATTACAGCTTCACAACATGTGCAACCGCACATATCTTTTATAACAATTGGAGGACCAACGCCCCATTCGTTTCACTTGCTCAACATTAAGACCCCTGGCTGTAGCTTCAGTAGCAGCCCCTATCCGAAAGGAATGGGTCCCAAATTCGCCAGGGTTCAAGCCCGCAGCGGCAACTGACATCGCAAGCACCCGCTGAAACTGAAATTTCGTCAGTGGGGTGGCGTCCGCGTGTCTTAACAAAGTCCCCCCCCATGATGCCACCCTTCGTGCTAGGTAATCCTCTAAACACTTTACCGGACATATGGAGGACCCAGGAATCCTGCGTATGATGACGCAGTCACCCATCCCATCTTGGTCAGTTTTTGACCTTACAAAGGAGACAGTCATTGTTTCTCCCCTGATCTGAACGTGTTCCCGGCACAAACCCCCCGCCACATCCAGTCTGTTCCTTGCAACTAGTTCGCTTACTCGCATTGCTCCGTGAAATGCTAGCGTAAACGCGGCTCGGAACAGCACTGCCTCAAACTGAGATGAACATGTGGCAGGAAGTGTAGCTAACAACTGGGACAATCTATCCAAACCTATCGGGCGCCTTTCATCTACTCTGCGACCCTCAAGGCGTTGCCACCCACGCAGCGCTTTCTGTACAACGAAAGACGCTGTTGGGTCCTGGATAGCGTGTGCTCTGGCAATAAAGGAAATGGCAGCACGATGCCTCTGGGCCGTAGCCACCGATTTCCCAGCCCTACGTAAGGCCATCAGGAAATTCACCACCCATTCCTCATGACCCCAAAGTCGCTCTCTATCACTCCCCAAAAAGGCTAAATAGGCCCGAAACGCCCCTTCATATGTCTTCCTCGTCCTTGGTGCTAGACTCTCTCCCACGAGGTGACGAAGTTCGGGGCACCGAGAGACCAGAGAGCCTCGGTAAAGGGTGCCGGCTCCGGGTCCGCTGAGGGAAGGAAACCAGCAAAAGCCTGCATTTGAAAACGAGACAGTGCGTCAGCTGCCTGATTCATCACCCCTGGCACGTGTTTTGCTCTGAATAGCACGTTCAATTGCATACATAGTAAAACAATTTCTTTAAGTAGTCTTAAGATCAGTTTACAACGTGCTGCCTGACTATTGATGCACTCGACCACAGTCATATTGTCCGACCAAAATATGACCGAGTGATTTTTGAACCCATCGGGCCATGTTCTCAAGGCCACCAAGATGGGAAACAGCTCGAGGAAAGCAATATTACTCGTTAGACCCTTCTCATGCCACCAAGTCGGCCATCTTTGTGCTGACCATTTTGTGCCGAAAATGGCGCCAAAACCTATGCTTCCCGCCGAATCTGTCCACAGCCCCAGCTCCTCAGAAGACACGGCTGGTTTATTCCAGACGATTCTACCATTGAAATCCGCCAAGAATGCTAACCAAATACGCATGTCCTGGCGGATCTCGGCCGATAGTCTCGTGCGATGATGGCCTTCTTTAAGGCCGACCATCGCTTGGGCAATTGAACGGGAAAAGGGGCGGGCCATTGGTATCACCCTCAGTGCAAAATTCAACTGTCCCACCACTTGCTGTAATTGTTGCAGCGTAACTTTTGATGCATTTATACACAGTTGCAGCGCAGCCCTGAACTTCAACACTTTCTCGGCTGGCAAACGGAAACACCCCTCAATGGAGTCCAACTCGATCCCCAGAAACTCGAGGCAAGTCGTAGGACCCACTGTTTTACCCGGCGCCAATGGGACGCCTAACTGTTTCATCAACCCACAAAATTCGGCCAAGGCCCGGCCACATTCAAGACCCCCAGCTGCCCCAAGAAATAAGAAATCATCAAGGTAGTGCATTACATCTTGGAAACCCGTTTTCTTTGTGAAAACCCATTGTAGAAAACAACTGAATTTCTCGAAATAGGCACAGGATATAGAACACCCCATTGGCATACACCTATCCATGTAATAACAACCCTGAAACATGAAACCTAGGAGACGCTGGTCGTCTGGGTGTACCGGGAGCAATCGGAACGCTGACTCGATATCTGACTTCGCCATCAGCGCCCCGGGCCCCAGGCGATTAAAAATGGCTACGGCCTCATCGAAGGATGCGTACCGCACCGAACACACTTCTGGATCGATTGCCTCATTTACGGAAAGACCTCGTGGAGCTGATAAGTTATGAATTAGTCGGAACTCTCCAGGGTCTTTCTTGGGTACTACCCCCAAGGGAGAACAAACAAAATTCTGAACTGGGGGTACACTAAACGGGCCAGCGACCCGACCTCAAGTCACCTCTTTTCGGATCTTTTCCTGTACTACGGTTGTATGTTGCAGGACGGAAAGTTGGTTTTTACACTTTTCGACACCCTGAAAGTCCCCTACCGGGATGCGGAAACCATACGAAAAACCGTTTCGCAGCACCCCAGCAGAAGTACGATCCGGGTAATCACTGAGCCAAGGGATCATTGCCAGGGTATCAATGGGAGTGGGTAAAGGCGCCCCTCGGACTATATTAGACCTGTTTGGCACCTCCTCTCCCCCCGTTATCACCCGTTCTGGCTCTGCACGAGACCTCAGGATGGGACGACCCACAACCACTACATTCATGTTTGAATTTACACGATCCCTGCGGTCTCGTACATTTCCCTCTGTTGTAATTAAAACAGAAACCCTTTCTTCCGGTATTGCCGGTAGGTTTCGAGTGATCGTCGGACCCCGAACCTGATCGAAAGGGCGTCCCCGCATATTGTCGAGAGGATTCACCCACATTACTTCCTACCAACGGCATTTTTAACATTCCTGACTCCTTCATTTTATCCCAGGTCAAGGCATCATAACAATCCCAGGTTAAACTTTTATTATGCTCCTTTTCCTTTCTGAACATATTATCGTAACAAAACCAATGGTTCCCCTGGTGCGATGTCGAGTACCCCATGATTCGTGATTGGTATATTGGGAACTCGGAAAGCAACTCAGGCCTACGTTCGCCCAGGATTGATGTAAAAATTCCCCAGGCATTGCCCCAATTGGCGATATTCTCATTCACTTTAAAGGCGGCCATCTTTGCGCGCCAAACACTCGGGTGCATTAGGTCCTTCTGACTCTTTACATGCTCAACCTCATAATGATCAACAAGTAACGAAAAAATGTTCACATACTCCCCCGCCCAAATCTTTTCCTTAATTGCCAAAGGAACATGTTGCCCCAACTTTTCTCTCCGAGAGGGTGCTGACTCATCCCTCGCGATCGGCAATGGCCGCTTACCTGCACCTGACGCTGCCTCTGTGGTCGCAACCGTCCCTGGTGTCTTGTCCCCTACTGCAGCCGGTACGGGCACCTTGGCTGCTTCCCGCTTCTCACGCAATTGCTTAATCAGCTCCTGCGCTTCGACAGCCGTGGCGCCCTCGTTACCTTTTCCCAACCACGCTGCCAATTGTGCTGCCAACTCGGGCGGCATATCATCCTCGGACACGGGGGTGATCGGATTCCCTTCCCCTGGCACGGGAATTGGAGCCTCGAGCGGAGTACTGGGACCGGGAATCTCTTCTCCCGCTGCCCCCCTCCTGGGCCTCTTGTTTTTCCCTCCCGGGGCTGCTCCCGCCAAAGGACGTTTTGGACCCCTTTCTTCATTCATGTCCACCCGCTTCCTTAGCTCGGACATCTCCTTCATGAGAACACGCAGCATCTGGTCGGTATTCATACGCTTTCCAACCTTCTTCGGCATTCTCCAACAAAGTAACTGAAAAACAAACAAGAACGATTAAAACGCTCAAAATTGGCTCTTCGTTCCGTCTCGAGCTCACGTGCAGCGGGGAGGTGCAGCTTCAGAGCACAGGAACAAGAGGATGTCTTCTGGTCTTGCGTCTCTTTTTATCCATCTTCAGGGCGGGCGTAAACCCGCCCCTGCCTGCCCCGAGGGCGTGGCTGGCGGCGTCCGTGTCTAGGCCAGCCCACTCAAGGGCGGGAAAAAGCGCGCCCCGGCTACGCCGCTTCGGGCATACCAGCCGAGACGCGCCTCCCGCCCAAAAATGTCTTCCCGGGGGGATCGAGGCACTCTGCCATACGTTCGGGGGGACCGAGTGGTCGCCCCTTTCCATAAATGCAACTTTTACTAATTTTGTGTAGGTTTGGATGTGTAAAGGCCTGAAATGAATGTCCACGTTTTTTCATGAAAGGCCTTTTCATGATTTCTTATGTTAGCTAAATCGAGTAGGCCTGAAATGTATTTTCCTTTGGATGGCTCTCAGTTGAAGATAGTCAGCAGATTTGTACATGCAAGGTTAATTCATTCACATGCTTTCCGTTGCAGGTGCAAGGACATTTTCCTCGTTAGTTAGACTGATGCTCTTTGTTTTAGGAGTTATGTGTGGAGGAGACCTCTTACAATGTTTCATTGGAATTCGGATAATTAGAAGCTTGCTGGAGCAGCCTGAGATGCAAGGATAACAACCGTTTGTGGATGAAGTGCCAGTTTGTGGAAATCACCTGCAGAAGATGTCCAGCCAAAGAAGGTGCTTTGGGGTGTGTTCTTTGAGTTGATCATTTTGTATTAGGGACAGTGCCCCGGGGAGGAAAGCACAGAGATGAGAGGGAAAAGCAGATGAGAGCAGAGGGCCATTAGGAGGGTAAGAGAAGGGATTGATTCTTAGAATGAGGACTTAGCTTTGGCTTCTGACCCTTTCCAACGTGAATGAACTTCTTAGGCAGTCTTCACGAGCTGACACCTTTTCTCGATCTTGCCTGGGAGATGCTACGTAGGGATGTCACCTTAGCGCTAGAGTAGGAACAGAATTAACCAATTATTTTTCCTTTCTGTAAACTGATAAGACTAATTTAGATATTGGAGCAATTGTTGCTTGTTTAATTTTCTTAGAACTGCTTATTCTTTTCACGTTGGACCAAATTAGGTTGGTCTATAGAATGAATGTTGTACTAGTGCCCATGTATCTTTTCAACCTCATTATGAGGTGTTTGAATGCTCAGTTATTTTTGGCTTTGTAATAAACACTTAAATTGTAAGTCGTTATCAAGTGATCTTTTCCGAGCTTGAATTGATTGTTTTTTACTGACGGTGGTATACGTATTGGTTTTCTCCCCTTTACACTTCACAGCAATAAAAAGGTTCAGTCGACAGAAGATTCTTATAAATGGTAAGATCTGATAAGACGAGATAAGAATCTGGCGCAATCACAACTCACTTTAGGAGTTGTTTCTGGGACATGGACCAGACTAATATACAATGAAAATTTTCGTAGTTTAACAATGGCATTCAAGATTTCAATCATGTTCTCTTTAGGTGCTATGCCTTAAGATTAAAACATATACAGCGTTTGTGTCCACATTTTCTTAAATGTAATGTACCCTCAGTAAATGAGGCACAAACATTTATAAGCACATTAGTTCTAACATTTTAAACAATTTTAGAATGTTCTCGATTCAATATTAAATTTACAAACTCGGACATGAGTTTTATGATGGTGATGATAATTTATTGATCTCTGAAGAAGTTAAAAAAAATAAAGATTTTATTAGATTTTTCAATGGATGGTGATATGAACATCTAATTCCCCAATTGATAGGATCCATTCTAACTTCCATTGTACGATTGTTTACTCATTCTAAAAAGCACAAGTGCAAAGGTGAGCAAAAGCTTTCACAGCCTCAGTGCAGCATACACGCTTGCTTAAAGGAAAATTTGTAGGAACAATTATTGCACAACATAATTCTCGTAAATGTCCATGATTAGCAGTTTAAGTGTCTCAAAATAATACTGCTGACTTACAAAAGAATAGAATAGTCATAATGTTTTTACAGGCATCTGTGACCATCTAGTATTGTGACAGATTCCTGAAAGGTCTATAAAAACCGGATGTATGCTAAGGAGAGAGAGCTTGTATGAGTAACAGGAGCAAGAACCTGTCAACTGTGTTGGGATTGGGGTAGAAAGTATGGTACAAACATATGATATCCCAACTGGTATAATTCAAAGACAATTAGGAACGATATGAATACAACATTATCAAAAGGAAGCAAGGAGATTCTGTTTTTGATTTTTGCCTGTGCTCATGGCATCATTTATGTAGAAAATTTAGGAGAAATGAAGAAAAGGCAATTGGCAGTTGTGACAGCACTGGGATATACAAATAAAACGATTGGGAACAACTCAAATTGTGACTGTTGCTCAAGGTGTGTGAGTGAAAAACACAATAGCGACGCAGGTGACAATGTGATCAGCGAGGAAGGCGCGTAGTGACTGGTGTATAAATATGTACAGTGAATGAATGACACAGTATGGTTCCAGGTAGCTTGGAGGGTTTGTTTCTATTCAGTTGAAATGTATTGTTCGTGAACCACTGTGTGAGGCCCGCCTAAGATCGCGCTGAATGGTCGACGGCGTTTCGATCCACTTCAACCGGGATCTTCATCAGGACTGGGTTGGAAGCAGTGCTGGACATAGGGGGCAAAGCAAGAGGGTAAGATTGGGCAGGACGGAGAAGGGAAGCGCAGGGGGGCATCTGTGAGTCATCGGGGGAAGGAAACAAGTGTTGTTGGCAACTCGGGTCCAAGACACAAGCGGTAACCATGCATGGCTAGTGGGTTGCAAAGGTATGCTGGCCAATTAGGAGTGGCAACAATGAGTCAAGAAATGCTGGAAAAGGGTGTCTCTAGTGTCTCAGAATAGTACGCGCATGTATAGAATAAGACACGCTCTGTGCTGTTAGAGGCAGGGCAAGGGGAAAGGCTGAGTGGTGAGGCGTTATATGGTATGGCGTCATCTGAAACTGCGCATGGTAAGGGTAGGCTAACCGTGCCCTGTAGTGTTAGACGCGCAGTGGGAAGATGGGTGAAGGCGCCGGCCACTGATTGACATTAACTAATGGTGCACTGGCGGGTGAGCGTCTCCAGGGTCAGACCTGGTGCATAGATTGGTAAAGGGGGTGGCTATAATGGAATGAAGACCCTCTGAACTATGGGGTGTGGAGCCCTGTCACGGGAGCTGGCATTCGCGTGGTCTAAAGGTGACCGTAGGAGGGGGAGGGGCATCAATATTTACCTGATATGGGGGGAGTAGAGGTGGACATCAAGAGTCCAGTAGCATGAGCCTGATTTCTGCAGAGAGAAAGTGGATGGAATTAGGGGAACTGCTGTTGCGGACTTGTACAGGACCAGGGCTTACCGTCGATAGCGTGTAGATCCGCGAAGGATGGAGTCAGAAAAGAAGGGTGGTATGAGAATGGGATGCGGTAAAAGGGGAGGAAAAACAGATTGGCGTGGGTCCAGGTGAACGGACTTACCAAGGCATAGCGGTGTAGATACGCATGTGTTGGGGCCCGATCTGAGAATTCCGAGGCTGATCCAGCGGGGGTCTGGATAAGGAGAGCAGGCAATGCCCTGGTGCCGATCCGACAGTGATCGGTATTACGAGACTGAATCTGTCAAACGAAAGGATGGGCTGGAGTGAGAGAGGGGTAACAGGCAAAGCGATCGGGGAGGGCTAGGGAAGGGCAAGCCAGGGGAAGAAATACCTCGGGTGGGACGGCGGGCTGTATGAGGTTCGTTCCGATGTGGAGTATCCAAGGAGACGGCTGTGAAAACAGGAAGACTACAAGGGATTGGATGAGGGGAGGCGGCTCCGTGACGCATGGAGCAGGAGGATGGGGGGGGCGCTCAGGATTGGTCGGTGGCAAGCAGAGGGAGTGTGTCCGGGTAGACGTGTCGGAGAAGTAATATGCAAATAAGTAACTGTAAATGCGGGCCCGGTTTACAGTCATAGATCAAATACAGACAGCGTTAGGAACAAGCTGATAATTTATATTGAGGAGACAGGCAGGCGGCACAGTTCTAGTCACATTCAATTAGGCATCATGGAACAACAGCGTAATATCCAAGTGGAAGATAATGCAGACCAGTGAATACAATAAAGGTGCGCTATTCAGATTATACATGCATGTGGACTGACATAATTGTAAGGTTTAGGGGAACAGTATCATTGAAAAGACAGGGGTTGGATTGGTGAACACAGTCCTGGTAACAATCAATTATACATTTTAGAAACAGCATAGTATACGTGTGGTAAATAGCCAAGAGCCTGATGGAGACTAGCAATTACAGTGATAGTGGGCTATTCAGAATGCATGAGCATGTGGGCTAACATGAGTGTAAGGCTAGGGGGAACAGTTTCCATAATGCTCATAGTTAACAAGGAAAATTAAAAACAAGTCAAAACCAGTAACAAACTGTTGAAAGACAATATCTCAATTGCACAGTGGTATAGGTCAATTATCAACAATCTGTGTTCATGTATGGTGTAGTGTGTCATATACACGATTGAGACAGTAAAGGAATAAGGAAGGAAAGGAGGAAAGTTGAATCTTATCAGGGAGAGAACAGAATCATATAGCAATGGTGCCATTCCACTCGTCAATTGTGTTGAGTCCATTGTTGACTGAGTCACAAAATGTCATCCATTTACACTCACATCTATTCAGGAGAGATTTTATATCTCCACCTCTCGGGGGAGTGTGACCTGTTCAATCACTTGCCACAAGATGTCAGTGTCAAGGTGGTTTTTGTCCAGATAGTGTGACACCAGGGGGGCCGTGATGACTTTGCAGTTTATCCGGCTCTTGTGTTGAATAATCCTGTTCTTGATTGTCTGGGTCTTCTGGCCGATGTAGAGCAAGGCACAGGGGCATTGGATGGCATATATCACGTTATGTGATCTGCAGTTTGTATCGTTCTTTAGAGTGTGAGTTCTATTTTTGTAAGCAAAGATTTTGGTGTTAGATGTCAGATCACAGACAGAACAGTTTTGACATTTGAAATGACCAACTACTGGTGGGGGCCCCCCATGCAGCAGTGATGGTGTGCTTGTCCATAGTATTTACAGGCCAAGTGATGGCATGTACCAGCTGTGATGCTAAGTTGTCGCCACGTTGATAAGAGAAAAGGGGTTCCTCCTTGAATGGTTCGAAGGGGCGGAGTATAGACCAATTCTTCCTTATGATTTTAGCCACTTTGTTGCTACTTGGGCAGAATCTGGAAATAAACGGAATTCTTTTCAAGGGTTTCTTGGTTTGGGTAGTGAGCAAGTGTGTCCTGTGGCAATACCACGCTCTTTTACGGGCTCTAGAAATGAGTCATTTAGGGTATCTCCTTGTGATCAGTTTTTTAGCAAGGACCTCGGACTCTCGAAAATAATCCTTGTGCCACTTGCAATTTCTTCTGATTCAAAGAAACTGGCCATACGGTAATCCATCTCTCAGTCCACGTGAGTGATAGCTGGTGTACTGTAAGAGCGTGTTTCTTTCAGTCGGTTTCCGGAAGAGGCAAGTACCCAATTCACCCTCCTCTGCGTGTATAGTAACATCTAGGAATGGTAAATCATTGCTTCGACAATCACATGTGAAGCGTAGATGTTCTTGAGAGTGCTTGAGCCAGTCCACAAAGGAGATTAGAGCCTCTCTAGTTCCATTCCAAAGCAGCAGGATGTCATCTATGTAGCGATGCCATAGATTGATTTTGTTGAAGAAGGGGTTGTTGGTATGTAGAATGTGTGTTCTTTCCAAGTTGTGTACAAAAAGAATCACAAAATTTGGGGCAAAGCAGGCAGTGATGGAGACTCCTTTAATCAGTAAATAAAAAGTGTCACGGTAAAGGAAGTAGTTATTTTGTAGAGCAATCCTTAAAAGATCCATGATGAAGTCGGTTGGTATCTTGGTGATCATGGGTCTCCCGAGGAGGAGAGATTGGATCACCTGTAGTCCTTCAGAGTGTGGAATGTTCGTATACAGGAATTCAATGTCTAGCCCGGCCCTAAGGTCGGTCTTGATGTTGTAAGGTTTGTCTTCAATGGTGTTGATTAAATCTGTGGTGTCCCTAATGAAAGTGTCAGTGATGGGAACAAACTTCTTGAGGATGGCGTTGATGTACTTGCCGATGGGTTCCAGTATTGATCCACAGCCGGATACGATCGGGCGTCCAGGAGGGTTAGTGGCGTCCTTGTGGAACTTGGGGAGGACATAGAGAACAGGTGTGCGGGGGTGTTGGTTGTTTAGAAAAAGAAATTC
Source organism: Lissotriton vulgaris (assembly GCF_964263255.1). Lineage (NCBI taxonomy): Eukaryota > Metazoa > Chordata > Amphibia > Caudata > Salamandridae > Lissotriton > Lissotriton vulgaris. The sequence continues at coordinate 662,531,265 of NC_141689.1, forward strand.
CTTATGTGTTATGATTTCTCTGGATTTGGCTTGTTCTGTCACATCCAATATTTTTTGTCTGATGTCTTGGAGTGGGTCCTTGTTGAGTGGGCGGTAGTTCCCAGTGTTGTTTAGTTGACGTTTGATTTCGTGATCATAATTCTCTTTTTTCATCACGACAATACCACCACCCTTGTCCGCGGGTCTCAGTGTTGTTTTTGAGGGATAGCAATGCTCGTTTTCGGGAAGGGAGATTTTATAGGGAATATATTGGGATTGCAATTCGGCAATGTCTCGTAGTACCAAGCGTTCAAAGGCCAGGATTTCCGGTGGTATGGTAGCAGATGGAGGGTTGAAAGTAGAAGCCGAATGGAATCGTTGTATGGCAGGTTCGCTGGGCTCAGGTTCATTTATAAAAAATTGTCTTAATCGTATTCGACGGAAGAACCTCAGTACACTTGATTGTAGTTCCAGGTAGTTGGTACGTTCCGTAGGGATGAAGCTAAGGCCTCGGGAGAGAGAGCCACATGGTCTTGTGTCCTGTTTGCAGGCCATAGCCTGACCCAGAGGTCAGAAATGCAGAGTTCCCAATATAAATAATATACCAGGAAATGCACAAAAGTAAAGAGAATTCCTCCATTCATTCAGAGGAAAGATAGAAAAGTATACACCATCATTTAGAGTGCTCATCTCATTTGTGGAACAGTCTGGACAGTCCATTTGCCTTGCCATGGATTGTGCCAGGTCAATGTCATACCATAAAATCTATTCAATGCGCAGAAATGGAACCCCTCCATAGTTTTGTATTTTCCTTCTCATCTCCTTATCTACTTTAAGGGGATGTAATCCAGGTGAACTCTAAAATATATTCCAAATAAATATGGTTTCTCTTTTTGCAATCACAGCAAATACTTCATGATCAGCGTGTGACCAGTACTATTCAGAGGATAGCCAATATCGACTACTGAATGCTATTGGATGATCTTGCATATTCGCATTTTAAAACACCGCACCTACACCATGTGCTGATATTTTGGTTCAGAAGATTAACTCCTACCTGAAACAAGAACCTTTTAGCAATGTGGCTAAGCACCAAGCACGGCTCAAGGTATTAAAGACAATATGGGCTACATTATAGATGAGTGTTCAACCAAATGTGCCATAATACTCACATGCCCTTGTGTGCAGAAGCTGGTTGAATGATCAATTAAGGCATAAGTAGGCCCTGTTAAGTGATTCTGAATTTGGGGGCTTCTAATTTGTGATTTGCCTGTAACATGGCCTTTTAAGGCTATATGCTCTCAGTGCATGCCTTGCAACTGTGGTAAAAAGTAGATCCCTTCTCTTCCTGGCACTTACTAGCTGTGATAATCACATCTGCCTTTGTCATGCCTAAAAATAATTCTTCATTTGCAAAAGGCTTTGGCTTTATGATAATTCTAGTACCACTTCCTCCTATGCTGAGACATCCAGTTATGCTTGTTCCCCATCTGTGCAGGAGTATGTGAAAGCCAACTGAGCCGCCAGTCAGTTCCAGAACAAAGATCCCTAGATTCAGTGTTTTTTCTTGGTTGTCCTTGGGCTGCTATGCTGAACCTCTCTCGAGGAGCCAAGAATGTGACAAATGAAGGACGGGGTTAGTAGTAAGCTGTGGAGCTAGACTGGGGCAGTGGGGGAACCAGCCTTTCCTGCAAACCTGACATCTGACCCCCAACATCGAGTGATGGTGACAGCTGACATGGCCCATAGTGAGTGTCCCTTTTTCCTTTTAGTGGTGCTCAGTGGAACTCAGTGATGTAGACATGAGGTGGTGAGCAAGAGCCTGCACTTCTTCCAACATTGTGCTTTAGTATGCCAGTAACTGCTATGTGGGAAATGTTATCAGTCTGCTTTAAAAGAAGGATCCATTACATTTTGCTAATGTGATCAAACGTTGCTTGATGTTTTAAAGGATCTTAATGTTGGTACAAATTCTAAATAGCAGCTCAAAACATATAAACAAAAAGATGAAGAAAAAACAAGAAGCTGTGTGAAAATAGACTGAGTAGTAGCCTAGTTATTATTAAGGGCCCATAAGAGATATACCATCTCCAAAAATATACATTTTCTGAATCATTTTACCTTTGTGGGAGTCTATAATTATAGCTGAATTGTTATAAGCTCTAAGCTGTGTTCTATCATCAATGTTATCTTTACAAGCCATTTTCAAACTCTGATCATACATTGAGGACTTTTTCAGATATACCCAAAGCTCTACTCAATTTGTCAGAGAAACAAAATAGTGATGATAGATCATTGTTCTCCAATTCTCTTCCACGCCAAATGAATTTTCTGACCCAAGCTGGGTGCTTATAGAGACTAGTTCAAAGATGTATTAGCTCTTCCTGGCATCCAGCAGATACCCTGATTTGCACACATTAGGTCCTTGCTTAGGAATCTGCGTTTGGGAAGTTATTGGGCAGAACCACTCCTGGCTCCAAAACGTCAATCAAATTGACCTATTGGCATATGGTACATCAAGAAGTCATGGGTAGCAATAGAGAAACATTGACCCTCGATTTTCTGGAGTTTGAGCTATGAGGATACAATAGATAAAATTTAAACAAAATTTGATCCAGCACACAAATTTCTCTTATCAATTATTCAACAGTAACCATAATTATCATGCACAGTAGTAATCATTTGACGGCTGAATCAGTAAAGTTGTTTTGAAGTTCATTCTTTATTTAATCTTCATAAAAACACTGTAGCCATAGCCAACGCATTTCGTCCTCAACGGACTTCTTCAGGGCAAACTAAAGAACTCTTCTTCTGATGTTAACATGCGGAAATGTGTCCTTTGTCCAATCCAATTTATATTAAAGTATCTTAACGATATTCTTCCTTTCTTATCCTTAAGTTTTATTCACATATAGTGGAGAGAGCACTGTATTTACAATTTACAATCGCTCACGTTTGATGGTTAAGCAATTGTTGAGAATTTATGAATAGGTTTTAACCGGCTCCATCGCGTGGCGTCGTCCATAGATGAAGTCACTCCTGTTTTGGCCAGGATTTTTTTTTTACAATTTGGATACCAGTCCCTCCCCATTATGGGCTTCCATGCTAAGTGGACAAATGCAGTTCACCGGAGCACAGAATGCCCTACGAGCAAAGGATTCTACCCTTCTGCAAATCCTTGGGTGCTAGGAGCTACTTGGTTGTCACCAGGCTCCTAAGATCTGACTCTTCTAGGCTGGTGGTGTTTGCGGTTGCAAGATAACGCCAGACGGCCTGGATATGGTGGCCCAAGTCCATCCATGTCACTGATGCTAGAACACTACTAGAGAAGCAATAAGGGGGACTCTGAGGTCTTTGAATGTGTTAGGCCAGACTTGGTCTCAGCCCATGAAATTGACTGTGGCAGACAGGCGTGTGAAACATACCAACCCATAATATTCTCCTGAAAGGATGTCCCACACAGTAGAATCTTATTTTTTCTAAGTTTTAGATCATCATACATTTTCCATGAATTTGTTATTTTAATCATACACTGTGTTGCTTGGCAATTAACACTATTGTACTTTCATTTTTTGGTGAAAGCCAGAGTATTTGAGTTTCTTCCTATAGATTTAATCTCAGTTTTGTGGATGGCATGATGGACCCATCTAGTGCTACCTAGGGTTTCCTTTGAGGTTTTTGGTTTTCTGGCACTCTATTTTAATATGCAGATAGGTTATTGGGGGTACTCTTGTAGATCTATCAACCATTTGTGTAAAAGGTGTAATCTGTACTTGAATTTAACCATGTCTTCTCAACCGCATTGCAGCAAATTGAGTCTTGCAATTAATTGTGTGTTTTTCTTGTGTTTGTGTGTATCTACTTGTATTGCCCTCCAAACCAAAATAAAGATGTTGATGATGCTTGTAGCAAAAAAAGAAGAGAAGACTTGAAGAATCAGAAAGGTTCATTAAAACAGATCTCACAATACAGACTTCAACTAACTAGGGAAATATTTATTCTGAAACATCTATTTAAAGAAACCAGACATACTATGAAGAAAAAAACAATCAGTAAAAGATGGTCCATCTATGTTGATCAGGTCTAATACAAATATCTATACAATCTCTACCAAATAATTTCACAATAACAAGGGATTGGTGGCTAAACATAAGAAGAGTAGAAAAATTTGCCTTAGAACAAATAAAGAACAAAGGTCTCAAACATTTTTATAACCACTTGAATATTTCCCTAGTCAAGAAAATTCTCCTGATAAGGATAAGATAATTCATTTATCTACGACCACTAACACTGAAACAGAAGTATTGGAGAAATCCCCATCCCTTCTTTCTATAGAAGCCTCAAAAGAAAAATCTCTGAATCCAAAGACCCAATATTTCGATATGTACAAATTGGAAAAAAAGATATTAGCTACAATCAGTCTAAAGAACAGTTATTAAAGACTGTGGAAATAAGGAGGCACAAGAATATACTCTTCAGTTAAATAAAGATTTCAACCTTCAAACATGTGATTCACTTTGTCTAGATTTTGCAGACTTGTTTCCAGAATCACATCACTACCTACATCGATCTTGACATTTAAGCATCTTCTATGCTATTTTGTAGCTAAGACTGATAAACATTAAGGATTTGTAAAGCGTAATGTTACTAGATTCCAATAAAGGCTGGATTTCTAAAAGCATCAAAATAAAACAAACATTGAGTTAATATTTTCTTATGTGGAGTGTTCCCATCTAATGTGAATCAATGTGGAAAAAAGTCTCATGACGGCATGATATTAAATGGGATGGTAGAAGGAAATAATCCTCTAGCAATACTCAATACAGAAAAAGTGAGGGATCAGTGATGGATTATATGGCAGAGCCTTTTGGGCTTTTTTCTTGATATCAAGTACCTGGTACAATTAAAACACATTTAAGTGAGCATTACTTGCTATTGGTCACCTTCAAAATATCCCCACTTGTATTGATTCAAGATTAATAATAAGCTGATATTTTAATAATAGCAAGAATTAGTAATAGGGTTTATTAGTCTCCAGGCTTAAGATCTCTGATGATGAGTGAAAAGGTAAAAACAGTTAACTACTCAGCATAGTAAGTTCAGCATGGAGACTACAATTCTTTAATGCATTTCTAGCCAATATTGTGGAATTAAAAGCAAATGTAAGTGCGTATCATATGAAAAATGATAATAATATAATCTAGAAATATGAAGTGTCCAAACCAAATGAAACTAGAATGTGTAAAATTAAGTTAAGTAAATGAATTAGAAAATAATTCTTAATTAATAATTCTCAGCATAAAGAAGAATTGAGAATACTTAAAAAACGTTTAAGAAAGCGTAGAGCAGCAGCAACAGAGCAGGGGACTTTAACATTTGGTCACTCTTTGTCTGAGGCAGTATAGTCCACAAATAGTAAAGTGCATTGTCAAATTATAGTCAATAATATAAAATAAAAAATTCAAAAACCATGTTTCTATATCGTTAAGATTCTGGATCACCTACCTTCAAGAATTATATGCCTCAAACAGAGAGCAACAAATGGATTTAAAGATGATTTATGTATCAGCTCACCCTTTTTAATATTGATTTTCAAGCTTTAAATATGCTAAGACGGCTAAATAGAGACACCAAAGCCCAAGGTCAGGATTGAATATCCATATACTTTGAAAGCAAGATTCAGATTAATGGCTAAATATGCTTTCTCCATTATTTATGTAATTTTTGGGGGATTATTCCAGACTCTTTGAAAGGTAGTGTAACTATTCAAATCCATAAGAAATGGTTGAAATTTGAAGCAACCATTTAGAGGCAGGTAAAGCAATTTGCTGCTATATGTAAAACCTATTCCGTTAGTGTACTATAGCATCTCCAACAGTGGGCAGAGAAAGAGAACATATTTGCCAAGGGGAAAATAAGATTTATGCTAAAACCATTGTACCATGGAAGGGTTCTCCATGGTGCAATTTATTTCTGAGAAGCATGTAGTTTAAAAAAAATGCAGCCCATTTATGTTGTGTTTATTCACTTTACTACAGCCGTCGAAAAGGTTGATGTTGGAAATGGCCCTGGCGGAGTTATCCCCAAAAGTTTAGCTTCTTCCTCCTTAGTTTTTCCTAACCTGTGGTTGTTGACTATAGGACTCTGGGCTCTTTACCATTGCTGATCAGTGCTAAAGTGCATATGCTTTCTCTGTAAATTGTTATTGTGATTGGGTATCCATGATTGGCATATTTGTTTTACCAATAGGTCCCTCGTAAAGTGCACTAAGTGTGCCAGGGCTGGTAATTCAAATGCTACTAGTGAGCTTGCAGCACTGATTGTGCCACCCACATGAGTAGGCCCAAAGAGATGTCTTAGGCCTGCCACTTCAGTGCTTGTGTGAAGTTTGCTAACTGCTATGTCAACCTGGCCAGTGTACCCACTTGCCAGGCCTTACCCTTACCCTTACCATTTCTTACACATAGGACACCCCTATGGTAAGCCCACGGTATCCCCCTGGGCAGGGTGCAGTGTATGTAAAAGGTAGGACATGTATTAGTGTGTGTAACATGTCCTGATAAAGAAATACTGCCAATTTCGTTTTTCAATATTAAAAGTCAATCTTTAATATAGAACAGATTGGAGAATGCTGTGTAACAAGTTTACCTGCATATCGCCCCATAAGAGCAAGATAGAAATTTGGAATCTGGTATCCCTGAACTCAGGATTTAATAACACATCTTTTAGGTTTTTAAATTCTGTGTTTGAAAATAGCACTTTTAGAAAAAGGCTATTTTCTTGTTCAACCTTTCTGTGTGCCTCTGCCTGTTTGTGGATTGACTGTCTGTTTTGGGAGTGCCAGGGGCTGGGGTAGCTCCAGGAGTATGGGTGAGTCAGCACTAGGCTGAATAGACCTATCTGCATTTGGAGTAGTTGGAGGAGTAGCACCTGGGCCTGAATAGGGCTGTGCCTGCCTTCCACAATGCTGACTCCACCTCCTGTGGTGCATCTGACGACCCTGGCCCACACTGACAAAAGAAGAAGTTGTGCACTAGCAGAGTGCACCCAGAACTGGTTTGGACTGGGTCCAGGACCTCTAACACATAGATAACAAAGACCTTTGGGGTATAAATATGAGAGCTGAAAGCCCTGAACCTTAGACTACTTAGGAACCAAGGAGGAACCTTTGCTGAGGAGAAAAGCTGAAGAGCTGAAGGAGAAGTACTGTACTGCCCTTGCTGTGTGTCTGGGGTTGGCCTGCAGTTGCTATTTCTGCCAAAGGAAGGAGACAGACTTTTCTGTGTGCTGTGTCCTCTGCTTGAAGAAAGGACTGTGCTGTTTGCTGTCTCCTGAAAAGAAAGTCTCCAAGGGCCTGAGAAGAGCTGGCCTCCTGTTGTGGAAACACAGGGATATAAAGGAGTCCAAGACTACTTCGGGAACAGGAGGAATCCCTGCCAAAGAAGATCAGCTGAAGAGACTGAGGAAGAGTACTGTCCTTGCTGTGTGTGTCTGGGGTTGGACCGCCGTTTGCTGTTTCCACTGAGGAGAGGACCAAGGGGCTTAGCTCTGTTCTGTGTCCCCTGATTGAAGAAGGACTTTGCTGTGTGCTGTGTCCATCTGAAGAAAAGTCTCCAAGGGCCTGAGAAGAGCTGGCCTCCTTTTTCTGAAGTCCCAGGCACAAAAGGTCTTCATCCCCAGCTTCCCTAAACTTCCTTGCTGGGAGATCCAGTCTGCCAAGAGGGCCTGTAACTGTGTGTGAGGCCTTTTTGTTGTGGGGAGCTGGAAGCGTGACGCAACGAGAGAGAAGCGTGACACAGCCGCAGCAGCCGCTGTTGCATCATCAAGGAAGCGTGTCGCTGCTGCCGCTGTTCGCCGTCACATCACTGGAGAAGCGTGCTGCTGCACAGAGGGTGCCATCACATCACCGGAGAAGCTTGTCGCAGGGCCATCGCATCGCTGAGGAAGCGTGCAGCTTCTGATCGTCCCCACAACACCGGAGAACCGTGTTGCAGTCACCGAGGGTGTCATCACATCACCGGAGAAGCGTGTTGCAGGGCCTGTATTGGCTCCAAAAACCACCGATTTCGCCGCTCGGTCGCCTGGCGTGCATGCATCACCTCTAGATTGTCGCATCGCAGTAAAGATGCCATTTTCTCGCATCGCACTGGATTGTCACAATGCATTAAGGCGCCTTCTTGTCGCATCGAACCGGAGCGCAAGAAGAATCGATGCATCATCTTCCCTGCGACCCTTTTGTTTGTTTTGCTTTACGCATCCCAGGTACTTTGTGAGTAAAGTGTCTAAAGACATTCTGAGTTTTTTTATGTTGGATTTTTGTAGTTTTTGTCTTGTTTATTTTAGATAAAGATCTTTTATTTTTCTCAACAGGTGTGGTGTCCATTTGTGGTGTTTTCACTGTGTCACTGTGAGTGTTGGTACCAATACTTTACACATTGCTTTAGGGATAAGCCTGCCTGCTTGTGCCAAGCTACCAAGGGGGTGAGCAGGGGTTATCTAAAGTGTGTATCTCCCTTAGCCTGACTAGAAGCAAGGGTCCCTATTTGGACAAAGGAAATTGGGACCCAAGTTCGTATGTGCAATAATCAGGGACCTTCTCAAAAAAATTGCTTTGGGGGATTAAAACAAGGCTGTCCCTTAGCTCCACTTTTATTCCCTTTTTATATTTATGACCTGCCTCGTGTTTGGGCCTCTTGTAATATATTCCTTCTAGGTATTGGTGAAATATATGGATGTATTGATATTATAGTGCATGCTGACAATGTTGTAACCCGTGATCAGACTCCAATTGGCCTCCTGTATGAATTGTCAAGTCTATTTGTGTGTGGACATGTACAACCATTAACTAAAAATAAAGGGGGGAAAAGTAGAAATTTATTTTTATCAGGCTTTTACTGATTTTGGCTCCAGAAAAACAAGAAATGTTTTTATTATTTAAATATTTAGGGGTTCAATTGACATATACTGTGAATGTAATCCTTTATGTTAAGTATTTAGAGGCAAAAGTTTGCTCTAAGGCACCGGGTTTAGGACATTTGCAAAAATCACTTAGGAGAAGCACTTTTAATGCAATGGTTCCCCTACTTTGATCTGCCAGACTGACTATATATCTTATAACAAATAAGGTATGAAGGAAAACATTGAGAAGCCTCTTGTCTGTTCAACGTAGCATCCCAACATATGTTACCAGATTAAAATTGGGTGTAATGATTGTATGAAAGCCCTTTGGGGCAATTCTGTGATAGGGGCATAATCAAATGAATGCAAAGGTTGATACTTTTATGGAACATATCTGTTTATTGAGTTAGTTGGTAAGTGACTCGACATTTGCACACAGCCATTCGCCTACACCCACAAGGGCCGGCAGCTAAAGACAATGCATTAAGTGTATATAAATAGCTCTATCGAAGTAATGCTAGCGCATAGGAACAGCATACATTTTCAGAGGACTGTGCCAGTCCAGGAACAAGAAACCACCTTAACAAGCATTAACAAAGCCAATAGGTGTCACCTTGGGGAACTTATAAGTGTTTAGCCATGCAACACTTGATGTTGCACCAAGGATATTATGCTGCATAACTAAATACATAAGGTCCCAAAGGCGAAACCTATTGGCTATGCCAATGCTTGTTGGTATTGGGTGACAGGTGTGAGGACTAAAAATGAGTTACCTGCAATAACACTATGTCTCGCAATTTCACTGCCACCTGCTGAGTCCTAAAGGGGCGTCTCCCATGCAGCCATGACAACATCAAAGGACTTCATTGATTGGAAGCAAGGTCTCAACCAATGAGGAATAAGGTTGAAATACCCAAGTCAAAATGGTTGCCTTCCCCACGTAGAAGGCAAAAGCGATTCCAAGACTTCAGCAGCTTTACGTACGTGTCTGGGTAACGGAGCAGCGTAAGCAGCTGCTTAATGTATATGGATGAGTCCCTTTCTTTCACTGACACTGGGTCCTGCACTGCTTCCAGTGCTTGTGCCGCCTCGGTTTGATGAAATTCAGGTCCTGCCCTGTATGCACGCCCGGGAACCTGGATACTTAGAGAAAAAAATGTAACCTCTAATAGCATATTGTATGAATCTTATATATTTGTTATACACACAGCCAAAAATGTACTGTCTCTAGGTGAACTTAAACCATACATCTTAAAAAGTACCAGTTTAATAGAGAACATAAGCCTCCCCTGCTGGGGAACAAACCTGTAAACTGCAGTTTACATATAGATCTCAACAGCAGGCACTCAACCCAATGAGCTACCGTAAAAGCGTGTTCTGAGAAAAACATCTCAAGACGGGCCGGAACAAAAAAAACAAGTTAAAGCAAATATTTTCAACAGTCTCCTCTGTTTGAAGGTAAAGCACATTACTTTTATTGGCAGGGTTAAATGTTAGACATGTATTCAAATGCCCCAGGTAAACCAGTTCCACACATTTAAAACATTACAGAGCGACAATTATAAAAGGCTTATAAATGCTGAGCCATCCTTTACAACCCATAGAATGGATAGTGGCGATGAATTATGTGGAAATAAAATTGAAATGACCCCATGAAAGGGAGGGCAGTGCGACTGAAGGCAGGAATATAAAAGGAGCCTTCATCCTCCGCCGAGCAACTGGGGAGAGGAGGGGCGCAGTCGAAGTCTCAGGGTGATTAATTTCATACAGGAATGCATACCAGGAGAGATGTATGTGGTAAAAGAGGAGACTGCTTCGTTTTTAGAGAATTGTTTACAAGGGATCACTGCTCTTCATGTGGGAGCGGACCTCCAAGCACCAGGAAGTGGTACTACATTGTCCTATGAGAATTGCCGAGTCATAGCACCCTTTAGAGTGCTTAAGTAAGTGTGAAATGTCCATATTTCGCGTGTGTTTTTGTGTGACACCGAAATGCCTCGCGTGCACCAATTTGAATGACACGTACAAGAAGAGAAACGTAATACTGACAAAGTAGAGAGATACATTGAAAAATGCCTTGCGCGGCATCAGGGAGCGAGGAGGGGGCCTGCACAGGTTTCCCTTGCGGGAGCGAGCATGAACCATTTGTCAAAGCTCGCTCTAGCTCCCGCAAGGGAATCGCCAAACGTGCACGCGTTGCCATTGAAAGCAATGGAACACGTGCACATTTTTGTCTGAAAAGCTGAAGCGATTGCTAAAGGTCTTTTGGCTATGCAGTGCATGTGCACTGTGTAGGCGAGACCTAAAAAGGGAACAACAAAATAGAAAAACAAACCCACCCTCCCACCACCCCCCAAAAGAGAAGGGAAAACAGAGGGGAACCCGTACCAAGATGTCAAAAGCTGCATAGCAACCTATACTACCCGTCACGCCTGCCTCAGCCCCTCTCGCTCGCCCAAATGGGACACTACTTATTCCGTAGTTGGAGGTATTAGACGTAGCACTTGTAGGAGTTTGGGCCAAGTGACCTAGCAAAGATCCTTCAATAACAATGTTATGAAAGGAGCCCAAAGGTCTGCGTACTTCTCACTCTTTTGGTTTTGGATCAGTGAGAGTCGCTCCATGGCTAGGGTCATCCAGAGCCTGTGGAGCCAAGCCGAGTGATCCGAAACTGTGGCAGTACCCCACTGCACTAATATTGCCTCCTGCACTGCAAGTAGTGCTAACACCATCTGCCTTCCTCATAGTGACCTCAATGGTAAGGTGAGTAGGTTTGATAACCCCAGCAGGTTGTAAGCCGGGAAGTGAGGGATCTCGGTTTCAAATGCTGTGTCATTGTCATTAAGTACCCGCTCCCAAAATTGCTCTAGCCTCGGGCAGTGCCACAAAAGATGTGCAAAGGAGCCCGTCAGGCCGCAGCCTCGCCAACATTCTTCAGTGTGGTTCTTGTCCCATCGATGTATCCTAGCCGGTGTAAGATACCAATAGAATGCGACCCTGAATGCGGATACAGTCCCTGCAGTGCTGTGCACTGTGTGAAGTGCTCTGTAGTGAATGTTGTCCCACTCCGTATCTGTGAGGGCCCGTCAGAGTTCCACCTCCCACTGGAGTTGACCGCGAGAGCGATTTCCTACCGGGCGCTGAGTAAGGAGGACATACAGCTCTGCTATGAGATGTTTGTCGTCTTTCTTATTCGCTATCTATTTCTCGAAAGGACTAAGTTTACAAGAGACATGTGGTAGGTAGGCCTTCAAGGTAGCCCTGTGTTGGAGCTGCAAATAATGGAACTCATCAGTGCAAGGAAGGTCAAGGTCGTAGCGAACCAGGTCAAGTGGGATAATGCCTTTGAGATTAAATAAATGGCCCAAGCACTTGCACCCAGCTTCCCTCCATCTCTGGGCAACCGCAGTCTTATCTCCCAGGGAAAAATCCGGGTTTTCCACCATAGGAGTCATCAGGAAAGGGAAGGTTGTAAGGCCATTCAAAAGCGCACTTGGTCCCACACTCTCATTGTAGCTGCCGTGACCGGGGAGGAGTAAAGGCCCCATGATCGTGATGGGCGGGGCAGCCAGATTTCCTGCCAAACATTCGCCATATCTACTGCCTGGTCCATAAAGGTCCTGTGCTTCTCTGAAACTGGGCGTTTCCATTCCAGCACATAACGAAGTTGCGCAGCCTGTAGATATCTGCAAACTAATGGCAGATTCACCCCTCCATCGCCCTTGGAACGCGACAGTTGTGAAACCGAAAGGCGTGCCTTCATGTTGCCCCAGATGAGTGAGTTTATTCATAGCAAGCTGTGACTCTTGCAAAGCTTTAGGTGGCGGAGTTAATGGGAGGGTCTGGAAGAGATATAGTATGCACGGCAGAATTGTCAGTTTTACCGCGGCGATGCACCCAAACCATGACAAATTGTGTTTGGTCCATCCATCCAGCGCCTTCCGCGTCTGAGCCACCAGGGTTATGTAGTTAAGGTCCAGCATACGTGGGAGCGAGGGGGTCAGAAGGATGCCCAAATATGGCACAGGATTGCTAGACCAGTGTAGGGGAAGAGACTGTTTGAGTGCCTCCACCTGTATTTGTAGGAAGGACAAATTGAGGACCTGGGACTTGCCAAGGTTAACCTTGAAGCCAGAAAGCCGACCAAAGGACTTGAGTTTTCCGACCAGTATGGGAAGTGAGGTTAGAGGCTGTACAAGGGAAAGGATGACATTGTCTGCATAGAGGCTCATCTTGCGGATGTCGCCTCGGAACTTGAGATCCTGGATGCCTGGGTGATCACGTATGTTCTGCGCAAGGGGCTCCATGTAAAGTGCAAATAGGAGGGGCAAGAGGGGGCACCCTTGTCTCATGCCACGGGCGATCTCAAGGTAGAAGAAGGTACCCCATTGACTCTGACAAATGCCCAATGGGCATGATAGATGCATTGTACCCATTTGATGAAGCATGGGCCGAATCTGAAGCTCTGACAAACGCTTTCTCGGCGTCGACGGAGAATAGCACATTTTCCACCTGGGAGCAGTCAACACTGTCTATGGGGTGGAGAAGGTGCTTGGTATTGTCGCCTCCCTGACGTGTGGGAATAAATCCCACCTGATTAGGATCGATGAGGCCTGCCATTAGGGGTTCAGCCGAGACGCCAGTGAGCCCGAAAAGAGTTTTGCATCAATGTTAAGCAGCGAGATCAAGCGGTAGAAATTACAGAGTCCTGGGTCCTTATTAGGCTTAAGGATGACAGAAATCACTGCCTCGGACATAGACTCCGTAAGCGCCCAACTATCTTGGAAGGAGTTGAACAGGCGGGTTAGGAGAGGAGCCAATTCATGAAAGATGTTTTGTAAAATAGGGCCGGGTAACCGCCTGGGCCCGGTGACTAATCCAGCTTCAGCCGAGCGGTGGCTGAGATAACCTCGTCTAATCGAATGGGGTCCTCCAGGGGATCTGCCTCTGCTTTTGGGAGATGAGTGAAGTTGCTAGATTCCAGATAGTCTCGAGCTTCAGGGGAACCATGAGTGTCAACGCTATATAGGGAGCGGTAGAAGCACCAAAACTCCTCAACAATCTGGGAATCCAGGAGGATCTCCTCGCCTGTAGGCCGCTTCAGAGAGGGGATGTTCCCTGCCACTGCCCTGGCCCGCAATTTCTGTGCTAACATCTTCCCACATCTGTCACTACCCAAGTAGAACTTGTGTCGAAGGCGGAGTAAGGCATATTCGGCCCTATCAAGGTCTAGGCATTTTAGAAGCATCCGTTTCTTCTCTAGGGACCACCACACCCTCGGAGCCCCTGTGCGTTTATGTATCACCTCCAGTTCTGCCACTTAGTTTTCAAGACCCGAGCGGGCTTCACTATGTCTCCGAGCATTAGTGGAGTAAATAGGCATAAATTCCCTGCGTATCACCGCCTTGCGGGTTTCCCAAGAGTGGCCAGGGAGCACCCATTTTGTTATGCTGGAGGTAGTCCAATATCTTGGTACGCCCAACCTCTACAGTGTCAGGGGAGTGTAAGAGGCCTACGTGCAATCGCCACCAAGCAGGGACACGTCCGACCCCGTCAGGGTGCAGAGTAAAAGAGATATGTGCCTGGTCAAAGAGGGAGCGTGTAGCTATCGAGGCATCATTAACTCTAGGGAGAAGCACACTAGACACTAGGAACATGACTAGGTATTCATATGACTTGTGCGCCACAGAGTAGTGGGTATAATCGCGCATGCCCACATGCTTAAGGCGCCAAACATTGTGGAGGCTGCTCTCCATCAGCCATTGCTTACCCTCTGGAGAGAGGCTCCCAACTGAGTGTAGCACTGCCCAGAATGGTCCCAATAATTGTAGATTACCAAGTTTGGGTCCCCACCCACCATTAGTGCAGAATCCGGGGAAGCCAGACCATCCGCCACATGCTGGAGGAGAAAGGGCTCTTGATGCGCATTGGGTGCATAGATATTCAGTAAAGTGAGGACAGTGGACCCCCACTGAATCCGAAGAGCCAGGACCCTGCCCCTGGACTCATAGAAGGTAGCCAATACCTTGCCACCGAATTTAGCCCCCAGAAGGATGGCCACTCCATTCTTTTTTGCCACCCCAGAAGACCAATATTGATGCGGGAATAGCCGTGGGTGCATGCGAGGAGTATTTTTAGCAAGCAAATGGGTATCTTGAAGCAGATAGATATCTCCTTCGGACTGTTCGAGTAGGTAGAGGATCGCAGCGCATTTCGTACGGTGGTTCAGGCCCCGAAAATTGAGGCTCACAATTTTCAGGTCTCTAGTCATTACCAGTGGAGATTAGCATGCAAGGCGCACCCACAGGTCTAAAGGAGCGCAATGCAAGGGGCGGGCTGGGGAGTGTGTGGGCCCTCAAGGAGGACCTGCAAGCGCAGGGTCTGATAAGGGAAACCCCTAAAAGAAACCCCAACAAATATGCAAAGAACACATACCAAAATAACACAGTCCCATGAGAGAACAATAGACATAAGTCTGTCTGCAGGAAAAAAACAGTAAACGCCCAAAATATCTAATTCGAAATATCGACAGGGCAGAATACCGAATCCAAAATATAGAGAGGACAGAATATCGAATTACCAAAATATAGTTGGTCAGAATATTGAAATTGAGGTATGAAATATCGAATTCCATAATATCGAATAAAAAATATCGTTTTCTATAATATCGATTTTTTTGTGTTATGTATGGTAGTATATGTGTTAAAATGATATATTATGTTTGTAATATATGTTTAATTTTTTTAAAGTAATGAATGTTATGTAATTTAATTTTTGCGTAATTTAATTCCATAGCGGGTTGTGAGTTTATAGGGGAATCGGGTAGAAAGGAATTTAATTATAGTAAATAAAATATAAATTTTAATGAATTATTAAATATTTTTAATGTAATTTTGCATTTTAGTTATGTAAGGCGTTGTGGGATTATAGGGGAAAAGGGTGGGAAGTAATTTAATTGTAGCAACGTTTTAAAAAATGTATTTCCATGTATTAATAATTAATTGATTGATAATTAATTATTAATTGGTAATTAGTTTTTATTAATTGATAATTAATTTTTATTAATTGATTAGTTGATAATTAGTTTAATTGTATTAATGTATTATTTGGAGTGAGTTATGGGTTTATAGGGGAATAGGGTGGGAAGTAATTTAATTGTAATTAAGTAAATATTTATTTTTATTTATTGATAAATAATTTATTAATTAAATATTAATTGGTAATTCATTTTTATTAATTGGTAAATATTCTGAATTAATTTTTTATTGGTATTGATAATTAATGTATTTTTATTTTAATATTAAATCATTACTTTCCCTACTGTTGCACTCTCTGGAGTGGGAATAGTAATTTTTACCCTCTCACTATCCAACAAATTCCCTTTTTTTGGATTAGCTGGAGTGTGAATACTAATTTTTTTTCCTTAGCTATGTAATGTTTTTAATTTTGTTATATTTAATGTAGTGTAAATTATAACCTAATATAAAAAGTATAACTTTAATTATTTTAATTATTATATATTATTTATGTTTATATGTATATAATAGGTTTATGTGTATATATATATATATATATATATATATATATATATATATATATATATATATATATATGTAAATATATTTTTCATAATGTTTAAATAATTTATAATTAGGATTAGTAATTATTTTTTATTATTATTAAGTAAATATATATGTTTAAAAAAGATTATGGTTTGTTCTACATTATATTTATTATTTTTACATTTTAAGCTTTTTTACATTATTTTAAGTATGTTTTATTTAATTGTGTTTAATATTTAATTACTATTATATTATTTTTAATACATTTAAAAAATTTGATATTTCAGTTAACTATATTTTACCTATCAATATTTTGTACTCAATATTTTAGTACCTACCTGTTTTTAGCTAGGGATTCTATATTCTGTACTTCGATATTTAGTCATTGAACTGAAAAAAGGGGTATCGGGACCTTGGCAGCAGACCACAGAACAGCGTCCCTTGAGTCCCAAGAACTGTAAAGGGGAATTCCGCTTGACCAAGAGAGGAAATCGTCCCAGATCTTCCTCCGGCATCCCTACATTACGTCCATCCCCGCACGCTCAACTGGGAACCTCAAGGGGAACTAGGATGGTCGTGGGGTTGTGAGAGAGAGGAGATCACAGCCTCCCACTCCTTCGCCATATCCTCCAGGTCATTTTTCACAGAGGCAATCGATTTACCAACAGTGTGCCATTTTGAAAGTCGTTGTGTAGCCCGGCCCTTGGTGCTCTCTCTCTGCTCTGTGTCTGCTGTGTTGTCCATAGCCAACTAGGCATGAGCCTTGATGAGTGAGCGAATCTGCTGCAATTTACCTTTGTGCTTGAAGATGATGCGGAAAGGATGGCCCCATGAATAGTCAATTCCATTGTTGCGAAGGTAGGAGATGACCACTCGGAACTCTATCAGTTTGGATAACGTGGACACTGCAAGGTCCTGAAAGAGGGCCGGTGAGTGCCCTTGGAACTGGATCGGCTGGGCCGCTCGAGCCATGTGCAGGATCTGTTCCTTGAGCTGGAAATTGTTCATGCAGACAAGTACATATGGTGGGGGGGGGCTTTTCCCCTCTGGGCAGGCTCACACGATGCACCTGGTCGATCTGAATCTCTTGCGGGCCATCATCTCCTAACACCTGCTGAAAGAGAGCCAGGACGCAGGCTCGAAGGTCCTCCCCCTCAGCTCATCAAGGAATCGCTCAGATACGGAGATTGTTCCTTCGTGAGCGGTTCTCTAGATCCTCCACGTGGGCCTGGAGGTCCAAATTTTTATCTCGCGCCCTGAGTACTTACTGTTGTATCCGGTCATCTTCCCGGCTCAGCTCGTGCTCTTCCAGGACAGCCACCCATTTTCCTACTTCATCTATGCCTCACCGCACCTCCTTGAGATCAGCAGAGAGTTGGCCCTTCAGATCCAATATATCCTCCTTGATAGCGGAGAATAGCTTCATCATAAAAGCTTTCATATCAAGTCCATCTGCCCCGTCTGATTGTTCCGTGTGCCCTGAGTTTCGGGGTGCTGCATTCGTTGCGTCAGAGCCAGATGACTGCTTCAGCAGCAAGTCCTTGAGGGCCTTCTCCTGTTCTGCATGAGCTAATGCCATGGTGCTGTATTGTTCTCGAGGAGAATGCAAAAGGGAGATAACTGTCCTCTCAGGGCCTGAGGCCAAAACAGTTCTATGATACAGGGCAGGTGCCGGGGGTAGCAACCCCAGAGCAGGTAGGCCATCGCTGTGGGCCTGTGGAAAGTGGTGGAAATATGCTCAGACTCTAGGTCTCTTTCATCCAGGGCTTGCATCTCCCCAGTGGCTTACTCGTTCCAGCAGGCCCAATATCCACATGGCAGGGAGGCGCACGCAGCGGCCCAGGCCCACCCAGGTGGGGCGTTAAGAGAGGGGCCTGGTGATGTCACAGGCGGGAGGGCAGTCTGCGCCCAGCCCTCTCAGAAAGCGTGGTCTCCAGTCGGCAAAAGCATCACCCTCCCTAAATCCGAGGCCGCAGTTCCTCATGATATGACCTCTGGCTGACGCAGGATACTTTTATAATAGTATTGGGGAGGAAATGAAATATTTTTCTTTAGAAGAATACACATTAACATATAATATGACACATACATTTAATTATTTGGACCTAGAGATGAATATTAATTTTATTTTATTACCAGAATAATAAAAAAGCTTTCTGTAAACAATAGCTTTGTAAAATATCTTGTTTTTATGGATCTTGGCAGATCATGCCTCAAGTGAAAAGGTTGTAATCTTATTTAGCCTCTTTAGTTAATTATGAACTGAGTAGTTTCATCTTTAGCATAAGAACAAATGGCCTCTCTTCATTTTAATGTTTCAAAATAGAACAATACCTGAAAGCATGAAGACTTTTGTCCTTTTTTCGGATATATTCAAGTCTTGAAACATATTCTTTTTGTTTGTCCTGCTTTCTTTAATGCAAAATATCACTATTTGAAAAAATTGATTCAGCTGATTAACTTGCTTCATCTTAATGGAGCTTCCTCATCGGTTTTAAACCCAAAAACCCTAATTGATCTTTAAAGATTTTTACATTTTGGGAATTTTTTTATATTTATGGTATGAATAGTATATATTTTATTGTTTTTTCTAAAGTTTGTAGATCACATTATTGCGGTTTGCATCAAACAATAAAGTAACTTACAAATAATTGATTTGCAAAAGTGATCACCACAACTGGAGCTGTAAATAGTGACTTTTAGAAATTGGATTTCTGGTTGGCTAGAGCAAGCGCCTAAGCCAGTCAGACACCAGCACTCTAGTCAGGGCAAGGGAGTTACACACTGAAGATAACCGCTGCTCACTGCCTTGGTAGCTTGGCATGGGCAGTCAGCCTTATCCCAGAGGCAATGTGTAAAGTCTTTGCGCAAAACACACACACAGCTGCGACACACTAGGCACACCACAAAAGAAACTCCACACAAGGTTATACAAAAATAGCATTTGTATTATACTTAAAACACATCAGAACATAATCACACACATATATATATATATATATATATATATATATATATATATATATATATATATATATATATATATATATATGCAAAAAAGAAGCAGAGAACTCTGGGTAGTTCTCAAGTTTAGGTGGAAAGCAGCCCCTGTTAGAGCACTCTCAACACCAGCGACACTCTTGATCTGCTCACCTCAAATGTTTTTCTATCAAAGTTTTTAAGCATAGGATTAGCACAGTGCTATCCACGCCGAGATAGAAAATGATAGTGTGGATAGCACTGTGCTAATCCTATGCTTAAAAACTTTGATAGAAAAACAGACATTTAAGGTGAGCAGATCTAGAGTGTCGCTGATGTTGAGAGTGCTCTGACAGGGGCTGCTTTCCACCTAAACTTGAGAACTACCCAGAGTTCTCTCCTTCTTTTTTGCATAATTTATGTGTCACTCTATGCCTGAAAGGGTTTTGTTTTGACTTAATACTGGGTGCTCCTGTGTGTCTGGACAAAGCTTTACCTCTCTGAAGAGCTCTAATTAGAGCGAAACACTGTGTCAGGGGTTGCTTTTACTCATTTCAGGTTGGCTTGAGTTGGTATTTCACTAATTTAAGCTGTAATATTGTGCCTGGAGTGATAAATAGCTTTTGTAATTTTACAGCTCGGCAAGGACAGCACTGTACTAGTCCTATGCTTAAAGACTTTGCTGTATATATTGCAAAAGACTTTGTCATTTTCTATCTCGGCGTGGATAGCACTGTGCTAATCCTATGCTTAAAAACTTTGATAGAAAAACAGACATTTGAGGTGAACAGATCTAGAGTGTCGCTGGAGTTAAGAGGGCTCTAACAGGGGCTGCTTTCCACCTAAACTTGAGAACTACCCAGAGTTCTCTCCTTATTTTTTGCATAATTGTATGCGTCACTCTATGCCTGAAAGGGTTTTGTTTTGAGATATATATATATGTCCGGTGCTCCTTTGTACGTTGGGTACCTCGGAGCTGGAATATATTTACGCGGCGGCCCATGCCACGGAAGGAGCACCGCCCTGAAAGAACCGGGGGCCATGCGGTCTTGACTACCGGCCGAGAACATGGGACAGCAGCATATGGATTCTGCACACATTCCACACAGCGAGGCCCATCTGTGGGCTTGAAAAGTTACCAACTGAACATTCGCGCGACGTGAGGCACTACAAGTCCCATAAGTCCCATCTAGGGCGTGCATCTAAGCAAGAAGGGGTGTGGTGCCTCAAGCGCTCCTTCATAACTGCCAAAGCCTCTGAAGAGAAGTGGGGACACTTCGAAACGCGTCAGGCATCCAGGGCAGTTTGAACAGTCAAAGGATATCGTTGTGCTGGAGGCGTGCTTACCATTCAAGGCTCCTTGTGTGCAGCTGATGTCCGGGTGCTCCTTTGTACGTTGGGTACCTCGGAGCTGGAATATATATATATATATATATATATATATATATATATATATATATATATATATATATATATATATATATATATATATATATATATATATATATATATATATATATATATATATTTATATATATATATATATATATATATATATATATATATATATATATATATATATATATATATATATATATATATATATATATATATATATATATATATTACCTACTGGCGGTCGCCAGTAGGTAGTTATAGTTAGGATCTACTTTCCATAGGAAATCCGTGACATTCTATTGAGAATAACTTTGGCGCCGGTGGACGAATCTGCGCAAATTTTTTCAAGAAAATGGCCCGCTCCGCTCCGCTCCTTCCCTGAAACTTTGGGGGGGATTCGTCAAGCAGGGGCTGAGATAAAAGGGGGTCCCAAAACGTGTTTTCCCCATGTTAATTTCCATAGGGCGGTCGACTTCACTTTTAGCCCGAACGGCTGAATGGATTTCCACCAAACTTGGCAAAATTGTAGGGACTGGTAGCCCGATGTGCCTTTGCTATGTCTCAAGATATGTGCTCCAGTGGATTTTGAGTAATTTAGGTTAAAAAAATATATATATTTATGGCAACGCCCCGGTACGCGCACCGGGGAGCGCACCGGACGCGCTACGTGACTTGCGCACGGAAAGCTGATTGGCTCTCGGGTGTCTGTAAACATTCGAAACAGTCCGGAGCAGCCGCCATCTTGTGTCTCTGTAGGATCGAGACACAACAGGTGGCAAAAACAAAGGGGGAAATGACCATAAGGGGGCAGGGTAGACCCCCCCTGACCCCCTAGGTTTTATGTGGGGGCTATAAAAGGGCCCCGTGGGGCAAAAAAAAAAATTTTTTATTTTTATTTTTGCGGGGGGAGCGCCCGGTACGTGCACCAGGTAGCGCACCGGGAAGCGTACCGGGGAGCATACCATGGGGAAAAAAGAATGACAGTTTGAAAAAAATGGAGCTGTTTTTAAAAAAAAATTCTTTTTGTTGTTTTTTTTTTTTGATTTAAGTACCTACATGTAGGTATCAATGTAGAGACTTAGGGGCAGATTTACAAGCCACTTGTGCCACTTTTGTGTCACTTTTCCCATGTTAAACGTGACGCAAAGGTGGCGCAATGCGCTTGTAAATCTGCCCCTTAAATTGTTTTTTTTTTTTTATTTAAGTACCTACATGTATGTTCCAATGTAGAGACTTAGGAGCAGATTTACAAGCCCCTTGCGCCACTTTTGTGTCACTTTTCCTATGTTAAAAGTGATGCAAAGGTGGCGCAAGGGGCTTGTAAATCTGTCCCTTAAATTTAATGTACACCTTCTCCTCTGTAGATATCTTGCATGTTGTTACAGAAGTTATTGTGGTATATGGAATCCATATCATAGTCTGTCAAGAAAGCAGAAACAGATACTTTAAGCACTTCCTGAGAAGGCCTAGTGGATGATAGGTAGTGTATCCTGCTCCCTTATGATGAAAAAGAGATGAATATTACACATTGTAGATAATATAGTGGGAGAAAGGAAGTAACTATGAGCAAACCTACTATGTAACACAAAAAAGTTGCACAGTATACTATAAGTCTCACTTTATATTTTAATCATTTTGGTAGTACTTCATGAATTACATATAAAAATGAATAATGTCTCAAACAATTTTTAATTATTAAATATACATTTATTGTTCTGATTTTTCAAAATTTAAAAGAACTTCTAACATTAGATCATCTGGTATGTCCTCATTTGTTTGAATGATTCTATTGCTTCAACACTGTCAAGTAATTGTTGGTCCAGAGACTGATCCATAAAGTCCAAATCATCCATATCTTCCTCTGGATTGTTCTCAACAACAACTTCGAAAGAAATATTAATTTTGTCTTGTTTTCCTTCCATTTTCTTGCTGTAAATTGCATAAAAAATACCTACATCAGTAGAGTTAGGGTACTGTTGGGTTTAAGATCAGACAGGTTCTTCTGAATTTTTAACTGTGAAGTAATTTTTGGGTAGTGTATGGTTTCAGGCAGGAAGTAGAACTATTAAAAAGTGCATGTGATGAAGCATAAGTATATTCATAATTATACCAGAGAAGCCTAACTCAATTCATAAGTATAACAGAGAATCCTATCTCAATCTATAACTATTACAGAGGGACAGTATATATCTATCAGAAAACGTTTTGTCAAATTAACTTAAAGTGCACAACATAGTTCCCCTTCAAAAATATCAACTTACCTTTTTCAAAGCAGTTGAAGTTTTCTGTGAAAATGTCAAAATGGCTGTTTCCCTCTCTTTTTTCATATATATTGATGTACATAACCAATCAAATGTCAGTATATAAAAGTACAAAATGTAAGTAACATTTTAATTGGATGAAAATTCTAACCCTTTCATATGTGTTTTTGTCATGTAATTTACCTCAGGATATTTAGACAGGGCTACAGTCTAAATGGCTCAATGGAATACCATCACATTTGGGAAAATGGTAGGGACTGGTATGTAGTAGGGTCTATTCTATATTTGGTGAAAGTCTGTCCAGTGTTTTTTATGTAATTTCGTTTCCCACATTTTTTTTGGGAGCGCTCACCGGTGCGCGCCCCGGTATGCGTACCGTGAGCGCTACGGGAGTCCGCCATTTTGTGTTTCGGTCGAATTGAGACACAAGATGGAGGACAAACAACGTTGGGAATGGGTAAAAAGGGGCACAGTAGACACCCCCTGACCCTCTAGGTTTTCTGAGGGGAGTTTAGGAGGGGCATATATGCCAAAAAAAAAATGTTTACATTTCGCGGGGGCACCTGGTGAAAAATAGTGAAAAAAGTTAGAGAAAGATAATCATAACCATTTTGAGTGATCAGAGGTAGGGTAGCTTTTGGGTTCTGTGGCTGATTTAGGTATCCTTCACTCTTGCTTTATTTCCTAGTACATTATTTTAGATTTTTAACCTCTTGACCCATTCCTTCTATTTTAAAATATATATTTTACTAATTATAACTTTTTTTTTCTTTTGTCTTTCACAGATTTAAAGTGTAGTTTAAACATGAAAGTAAGTTTACATTAATTATATGGTAAGTGTGACTATTTCTCATCACCTTTTGTTTTAACCTCACTACTTTTCTCTCACCCTACCTCACCCTTGTTTCCTTAGTCTGCTTCCCTCAGTTACTCTTTTCCTTACTTCCCTACCACATTCAACTTCTTTTAGTGCCACTGCTCACCCACACTCCCTCACTTACCTTTTTTTTCTGGTTCACTTAGTGCCTTTCTGTCACTCCTTCCTTTACTCTCTCTGTTCTTTCTCTCTGTCACTCCCCATGTCTTACTCCTATTCACTTTTTTCCACCCTCTTTCACCCCTCTTTACTTTCACTCACTGCCCGCTGTTCCTTTTCTCTAGTTCCGTCACTACCCGTCATTCTCCATCCTTTACGTTCCTTCCTTATACTTTCATCACCCATTCACATTCTCCCAGAACCTCTGCTTTAGTCTTCTTCCTCTTTCTTCTCTTCTTTTGCTCCCTTATTCATTTTCCTTTTCTCAGTTACTTCCTCTTACACCTTTTCTCTGTCTTACTATCTATTACACAGTCCCTGTGTGTTCCTACCTCTAGCTCTCTTTCTCTTTACGCCACTCTCTCTGTCCCCTTTCCTTATGCTCACTCCTTCATTATTATTTTTTTCTTTTTTTGGGGGTGAACTAACGGAACGCGCCCCGGTACGCGCACCGGGGCGCGCCAAAAAATATGCGCTTACCGGTGTGCACACCGGTATGCGTACCGGGAGCGCTCCAAGGCAAAAATAAAATAAAAAATAAAAACCATGAACAATATATATAAAAAAAATATTATTACATAAATATACAATATAGGATTCATTTTAGAAAACATTACATTTCATAGCTATAGAAATTTGCTATTAAAAAACCTATGAAATTCACTGAAAAAAACATAGGTTTCACACCAGTTATAGTTAGGAATTAGCATTTAAAAAACCTATTAAATTCACAGAAAAAAACATAGGTTTCACACCAGTCATAGTTAGGAATTAGCATTTAAAAAAACCTATTAAATTCACTGAAAAAACCATAGGTTTCACACCAGTTATAGTTAGCTGGAAATTTTACTGACATAAAACCAATGAAATTCCATGTTATAGTTAGTTGGACTCACTATAACTTACGCGTGTAATGCACTGCTGATGACATCACATATTACATCACTCATGACATGGTCAGTGACATCACTCATGACAGCACTGATGACACCATCCTTGTGATAGAGTGACAGACCTCCTTTCACTGTAAAGTAACCCTTGAAACATATATTCAAAAATAGAAACTAACATTTTCAAAAAAGTGGATATACCCATACCAGTTACAACAACCAATTCAGTAATTCCACCATCTATATACACATCCACTCATTCACCAACAGTTCTATAAAGTCACTCATACATATACTCACTCATCATATGTAGTGATACACCTATACATCCTGTTACACACCGACAGTCATCAAAAAGTTACTCACACACATATTCACACATGCAAATAAACTACTAAACATCCATTTATTTACATATACAGATATACACACACTACCACCTTACTTCTAAGGAAACTTACACATACTTACTCTCTTAAACAATCACTTATAGAAACACATACTTATTTAAACAGGAACTGTTCCAATCTCTCACTCTCACATATACTGATTTATATATATCAATACTCACATAAACTAGATTACAACATATGTAGTTACTGATAAAGACACTAGTGAGGCAGTCATTCACTCACTAACACACACATATACACACTCATCTACCCATACAGTCCTGCACATATGCTGTCTTCAAAAAACATATAAACAGTGAGTCAGTCATTGATGCATCTATATGCTAAGTAATAGCCCCACCAAACCATACAGACACTCATACTGATACTAAAAAAAGTCTAATAACCCATATACACACACATGTAGCTACTCACCAACCCATGTAGCCATTTATACACAAAGTGAAACACTGATACAAACATTTAAATATTTAAACATTACTCGCTAATATATGTATTCACTAGGATACACTTAATAAGCCAGTTATCCAATCATTTTTTTTTAAAAAAACATTCATTAAGACAATAATTTGAACATTTATTTTCCCATCGACCTTTACATATACATATATAAAACATATTTATTTTTCAGAAAGACGCACATTCACTGGATGGTGTCATCAGTGATGTCATGAGTGATGTCACTGACCATGTCATGAGTGATGTAATATGTGATATCATCAGCAGTGCATTACACGCGCAAGTTATAGTGAGTCCAACTAACTATAACATGGAATTTCATTGGTTTTATGTCAGTAAAATTTCCAGCTAACTATAACTGGTGTGAAACCTATGGTTTTTTCAGTGAATATATATTCGAGGAGTCAGCGAGGTCGGCCGACCTGTGTGAGCCGAGAACGCCGACATCAGTAAGACATCGCCTGCCTCAGCGTTTGCAACGCAGTGTATTAAAGCGGGTGATTTGTGGGATAATTCTCAAGAGAAAAGCACATTACAAACTTTATATTTCACCGTCTTTGCTTAGTGAAGTGGCTACATCAATTTAAAAGCCAACACATTTTTTTCACTTAATCATGATTTCCAGTGACGTGCTCAAGAGCAGAGAAACGGCAGCTGAAGCACTGTATGAAAATCTACCGGTGGTTAACGAAGCTCTGCCTGGACCCAATCAGGGTACTAATCAGGGTACTGCAACGAACAACAATGTGAAAGACTTATTGAAGCAGTTGGAGAAACTACTTCAAAATGAACTCTCAAAATGGTGGGAAAAAAAGTCTTTAGAGAAGTACATTGACGCAAACCGCGTTCCTAGAGGCTTGCGAGTATTGATTGTTCCCACCTATGACAATCCGGACCCCAAAATGCTGCAAGAATGGGCAGATAATAACCTACAAGCCTCCAGAAACATGCTGCACATTCTTATTAAATATGCTCAGTCCGATAGAGAAACTTTGTTGTTGGAAATTGAAAGAATTAATGGGTTAATAGAAGCCACTGGTGAAGCAGATTTAATTGCTAAATCCAGAAAGGAAATTGAAACCCGCCTGAAAAAATATGAAGAGTCTATTCAGGAGCGCAAAATTCAGAAATTTGCGAGAGTCCAGCGCGACTATGCAACAGGTCGCATTTTCACCTTTGCCCGTAAATATGACTCGTATAAAAGAAAGGCTATGTCTGGATTGCAGAAAAACGGGCAGTCAACAGTTCCTCCAACAAACGCCAGCAATGATGCCGTAGAATTGGATAGTGCATCTCTTACTTCCGGTAGTGGCTCTGAAGACAGTAGATCTTTGGTTTCTATGGATGCTTCAGAATTAACTGACTTCTCCGTGGTGGATGAGCTGAATTTTGTCAGCGAGGACCGGAGATACTCCGCAACCCTCAGCAACAAAACCAAAGCAGAGCAGCAGCCAAAAACGCCGCAACAGGAGGCGCAATTCCAAAGCGAGGTGCGGCAAGGGGCAACTCCCGGAGGAATTGGAGAAAACCCCAATAAGGGAGAATATTACAGTGATCAATTTAACTGACTTCGTCTTGTCTAAAGCAGAGGAACAACTGCTGATGTTAGGACTTTCATTTTGCCCTTAATCTGATTTTTCTTACACTCAGGCGCGCATAGACGTTTTTAAATTCATCAGGAAGATCAAGCTGATGAAGTATTTTCAACTACATCCTAAGCCTGATGTGTCGGCAATAACTAACACAAATACAACATCAGATTCTACTAACGCCTCTCTGCAAGTGAGAAATCTGGAAGGCCAGCAGACTTTATTATCCCTGGAACATAATGACAATGATGATGATACACCTACTGTAAGTCAAGTGATCCCTGTTAATAAACCAGCTCCTAGTCCATTCCGAAGTAAATCAACTTTTCTACCTCTCATGCCAAAGGACGAGGTTGACGTCTTTAGTGACCGAGTTATATCAGAACTAAAACAACTGAACAGAACTACTTTGGGCTAAAAGAAACAGTATAACCATCATAACGAACAATACTGGCAATTGATGAAAAAAATTCAAAGTGATCAATCAATAATTGTCAAAAACACTGACAAAGGTGGTAACACAGTATTATGGGCAAAAGTGGATTATATCAAAGAAGCCCAAAGACAATTGGATGATCCTTTATGTTACACCAAGACAACCAAGTTTGCCATGTTAAAGAGCAATGATATTACTAGAAAAAAGATCAATCAGTGGCAAAGACAAAGCCTCATCACTAAAGAAGAGGCCACATTTCTCAGCGTTTCATATCCGATCACCCCTGTTTTTTACCTCCTTCCCAAAGTGCACAAATGTATCACCCCTGTTCCTGGTCGTTCTATCATTTCGGCATGTGGGAGTATGAATGAAAATCTTTCCAAATACATTGATTATTTTCTCCAACCTCATATGATTTCACTCCCCTCCTATCTCAAAGACACTACAGATTTTTTGGTTAAAATCAAACATGTTAATTGGTGTTCTGAATTTTGTTTTTTGGTGATGGACATTGAATATACTAGCATTAACCATGTGGAAGGTTTGGAGGCAGCCAAATATTATTTAGATTTTCGCAATTCCATTCTGCGTAATCATAATATCATGCTAGTTGAAATGATGAACATCTGCTTGTCTAATAACTATTTCCAATTTGAAAATGAATTTTACCATCAAGAGAGAGGTGTCGCCATGGGTTCGTGCTTCTCCCCCAGCTATTCATGTTTACATGTTGGCTGGTGGGAGGAGCACGTGCTGGGTAAAACCCATGGTCATTGGCTTCCACATCTTGCCCATTATTGGCGCTTCATCGACAGAATCTGTATTATTTGGAAAGGGACACAAGCGGAGGCCCAACAATTTGTTAATGAAATTAACATTAACAATCGTAATCTGAAATTTACTGCCACTATCTCAACAGACTCAGCTGAGTTTCTGGATGTTCAGATGTATATTAAACAGGGTAAGCTCCACACCAAACTTCACAGAAAAACAACGGCGGGCAATGCAATCTTGCATGCCCGCAGTGCCCATCCTATACATACAATCAACAGTATACCTTTCGGCGAGTTTGTCCGAATCAAGAGAATTTGTAGTGATTCAGTCACAACAGATCAATGCCTTAAAGAATCCATTTTAACATTTCAAGAGCGCGGTTACAGTACAGATTTACTGCAACGCGCCCTTTCGAAAGTATCCTTACTTTCGAGGGATGATTTATTGACTCCCAAACCAATGACCCTTATTGAGGAAAATGACATCAAGGTAGTACGTCTCATCACCACCTTTTGCTCTCAACAACGCAAACTGAGACGTATCATTAACTCCGAATGGCCTATCATTTTGACGGACGTCATTTTGGGTCCCATTCTACCTAACAAACCGGCTATCACCTTTAGGAGAGCTCCCTCCATGAAGGATGCTCTAGACCATGCCCAGCCAGAATCAACACCTAAGCGTACCTGGTTAGCAAAAACTGGCTTTTTCAAATGCACGTCTTGTCGTGCTTGCACTTTTGCAGTTAATGGCACCCATTACAAGTCAGCATTTTATGATAAATCCATCCCTATTTCTGAATATCTGACTTGCAGGAGTGACTATGTCATCTACCAACTCAAGTGTACTTGCAATCTTTCTTACATTGGCAGCACTAAGCTACCTGCCAATCAACGTATTTTACAACATATATGGGCAATCATAAATTCAGACAGCAACTACCCGGTGGCTCGCCACTTCAAGGCTGTGCATAACAACAGATTAAAAGATTTGCAATACACGCTTCTAGGGTCTGTCTCAAACCCCGGACGGGGAGGAGACAGGGAGAAACTCCTAAGACAAAAGGAAACGTATTTCATCCTGTTATTCGATTCTAAGGCACCTAATGGCCTAAATGCCACTGATAAATTACACAATTTTCTGTAATATTGATCTGAATCTAAATCTTTGAGTTTTTGATTAGGTTACTCATAGTAAATAAGTAACTCATGAATAGAAGAATAATGAATTTAACTGTTGTCTATTATGAACATTGATGATTTTCTATTACTGTGCTTCAGCTTCAACCGTTAGAAATAATTTATTGTTTTTGATTTTTAAGTTTTTCACTCAAATCATTATGAGCACGTTTTTTATTCGGTTGACATTCTGTGAATCATGTTTGATATTGTTTGGAATACATTACTCTGAGTTAGACACAACTTTATTGCAACTTGGTTGAAAAATGTTTATCATCTGTTTGTTGGTAATTCCTGAAATGAATTTAAACATTTGTGTAAAATTGATTTCTTTTGATTATATTGGATCAATCGCGATTTAGGGGAAATTCCAACTTATTAACTCATAACATTATATTTCAACCGGTTGTTTAGATATTCATGCACTATGCATGGATTTGTCGAGTTGTCTCTTTTTGTGTCTCTTAGTTTTGGTGGGGTTGGATTTAATTTTGGCCCTTACAAAGTGAATAACTACTCAACATCTATGTACTTAAGCACTATGCTTTTATTGTTTGGGTTTTATCAAATGCTTACAATATCTTTATGTACGAATGTTATTTGAAACATGTTATTTATATCATGCCAATCAATGTCATTATGCACTTTATCTTATTTTTATGGGTGATTGAGCTTGCTCCAAACTATTTATTGTTCCATTTGCTGTGAGCGCGTCATGTGACCAAGCTCCTTTGTAGGAGCGAAACGCGTCAGGGAAGAGCATCAGCTATACACTTTTTTTGTTTAATAAATATACCACTTTGGAAAGACGGTGTGATGGCGTTTTAGCTTTGCGCTAAATTGACTGGTCAGAGAAGAGGTCCGCGCCTGCTGTATTGCCGCTTTTTTTTAAGGACTAAATCAAGCACTCTATGGGGTGCGAAACGCGTCACGTGGATTTATGAATTAAATAAATCAACTATTCTGGACTTATAAGTGGATTGTGGTCTGTCCGTCTGGTGCCTGAGTGCTCGTGAGGAACGCCGTTTTTTCAGGGATATATATATATATATATATTTTCACTGAAAAACCATAGGTTTCAGCCACGTTATAGTTAGGAATTAGCATTTAAAAAACCTTGCAAATTCACTGAAAAAACCATAGGTTTCACACACGTTATAGTTAGGAATTAGCATTTTAAAAACCTTTGAAATTCACTGAAAAAACCATAGGTTTCACACCAGTAATGTGATTTGAGGTGTCATCAGTGATGTCACTGACCATGTCATGAATGATCTAATATGTGACATCATCAGCAGTGCATTGCGGGTGCACAAAATATTGTTAGTCCAACTAACTATATAGGAGCAATTTCAATGGTTTTGTATGAGTGAAATGTCCAGCAAACTATAACACCCCTAAAACATTTTTGAGTGAATTTCAAAGTTTTTTTAAAGCTAATTCCTAACTATATAAGGCCTGAAACCTATGGTTTTTTCAGTGAATATATATATATATATAGAGGTGGAGATAGAAATGCAAAATTAAGAAAATTAGAGACTAAGTACATACTAGAAATGGATACAAAAACTCCTAATGGTTTGAATTCCACTGAAGATTTTTATACATACTTATGAATTGATTCTGTTTTAAATGTATATATCTTCTAGTGTTTTTGTACATTCATTAATTTAAGAAAGTTTACCGCTTGCTGAAAACTATATATTGAAAATTGTTTTTAAACCACATTTTTTAATCTAATTGGGATGTTGCACATATGATTTACACTTGCACTTTTTTAAGGACAATTAGCTGAATTGCCCACTTGAGCTTGATTGATCTTGTAACAGTGCCACAGTATTATTTTTACTGCCAAATTTTAATAGTGTATTATACTTTGATGCATCAGTTTTGTGGTTTTGTCAGTTAGGAATTCTTAGTACAGATTTTAATCAAATTGTGTTTTATAAAATTAGTTTTTCTATAATATGACATTTTAAAAGAAACCGTATTTATGATGTTCGTTTATAAGTTTTAAATATTTATTATGAATATTTAAATTGAGCATCTTTGCACATATTTAACAATTTGGCGTATTGGATTGCTGTATTTTACATGCATTACTTTGTGGTAGTTGACGCTGAGTCTGTGGTCCATGTTTATTGCACTGTAATCAGCACTAGCACTTTAAATTGAAAAAAGCTTCCCCATGTGACTTGTCATGTGATCAAGGTCCGACTAGGACTGAAACGCGTCATGGCGGAGGTGCTGGGTGAGAGAAAATAAAATTTTCAGCACGACTTTGGGTCCGCGTTGTCTCTTTGCCGAAAAAAAGATTCCTGTGGTGAGACTTTCGGGATATATATATATATATATATATATATATATATATATATATATATATATATATATATATATATATATATATATATATATTCACAGAAAAAACCATAGGTTTTAGGCCATATATAGTTAGGGATTTGCATTTACAAAACCTTATTTTACTCGTATAAAACCATTGAATTTTGCATATATAGTTAGATGCGCTAACTATATATCGCGCACCCGCAATCCACTGCTGATGATGTCACATATTACATCATTCATGACATGGTCAGTGACATCACTGATGACATCACTGATGACATCATCCTGTGACTG
The DNA here is from genome assembly GCF_964263255.1 of Lissotriton vulgaris. Classification (NCBI taxonomy): domain Eukaryota; kingdom Metazoa; phylum Chordata; class Amphibia; order Caudata; family Salamandridae; genus Lissotriton; species Lissotriton vulgaris. The sequence continues at coordinate 662,563,757 of NC_141689.1, forward strand.
TATGTTTCTGTAAAGTTAAAATATGTCTTACATATTGAAGAATGAGTGGATGTATAAGTGTCTGGATGAAGGATTTAGTAGGTGCATGACTGACTGTATGAGAGAGTGATTAAATGTGTCTCACTGAGTGCATGGGTTAGTGACTAAACTATCTTAATTTGTGCATCATTATATCTGTTGTTCTATGAACTGCTGCATGTGTTGATCAGTAGCTATATGAGTAACTGTAAGGGTTATTGATTGGTTGCCCAAGTATTTGTATGGAAGAGTGAGTGTGTGTGTGGGGGTGGCTGGGAGGTGTGTGACTGTGCATACATGTGTGAACAGTTTATTTACTAGATCTATGTGTTCAAAACTGCATGTGGAAACAGCTGTATGGGTGGTTGACTGTGTACGAGTGTATTGGTGAGTGAATGGATATCTCAGTGCTACATGTCAAAGTAAGTACATATGTAAAACACAGTACATGTGAAAGTTCACATATATAAATTACTGTGTATAAGATCCAGTGAATGTGTGAGTGGCTGTATGGATCATTGTGAACTTGTATCAGGGATTGTATAAAAGAGTAAATATGTGTTAGTATATGTTTGAATAAGTAAGGTGTGTATAACTGTATAGTTGAGGATATGGAGGTGTGATTGATTCAGTGCATGACTGACTAGGTGTGTGAGTAACTCCATGGATGAGTGACAGTCTGTGAGTGTCTGTTTACTCTGAGTGTATCTAAGGTTATATTCGAGTCTGAAGAGGTTGATCGTATTATCACATGATTGATGTCATCAGTGATGTTGTCAGTGATGTCATTTGAGTTGTCATCAGTGATGTCATTTGAGTTGTCATCAGTGATGTCATCAGTGATGTCACTGACCATGTCATGAATGATGTAATATATGACATCATCAGCAGTGGATTGCGGGTGCGCGATATATAGTTAGCGCATCTAACTATATATGCGAATTTCAATGGTTTTATGCGAGTAAAATAAGGTTTTGTAAATGCAAATCCCTAACTATATATGGCCTAAAACCTATGTTTTTTTCTGTGAATTTCATTGGTTTTTTAATAGCAAATATCAAATGCTGTCAAATGTCAAGTACATGATAGGTAAAAACATTTTCGTGTTTATGCACGCTGATGTGCTTTGAACGCTGCCCCCCCTTCCCCCTCCTCTTTTCTCCTAGCAGTACTCTCTCTTTGCAGATAGTGAAGGGTAGTTAACGCAGGCCTTTGCCCCCGTTGTAATCCGTCGTGCCTGCTTCTCTCTCTATTTGATTGATTGTTATCCAAGCATTTACTGTTTTAGAATTGGTTCTCTTTGGTTCATTCTGTATTTACAAACAAGCACAGAGTCACAATACTCTGTTTAGTCTTTGCACATAGTGAAAAATAGTTTAAAAAAACAAAAGGAATCGAGCAAAATCAGTAGGCCACTAATGGGATCTCTTTTTGACCTCGCTAAAATAGAAACATTATGAACAACCCCTCATGAGAAATACGAAACTAGTGAGAGGAACTGAGCTCGACACCAGGATGGCTGCAAGACAGCTCGGCTCTGCCGCCCACCCCACCCCACCCAAAATAACGACAAACCCTATGCAAATATTATAAATATATACAACACACCAGCAAAGTAACAGGGTAAAACATTTTATTAAATAACTATTTACATAACTATTTTATACTTTTTGTTGCCCGATCCGGCTAGCTCAATCGATCGAGCATGACACTCATGCACTCTGATAGCAAGCGTTGCTGCTGATGCTATACAGACCAAAACTGGTTTTCAGTTTGTACATTCTTCTAGATTTTTCCATCCAAGGCTGGTTGAGTTTGTAGAACGATGGCTTCAGATTTTCAACATACGGTGTGGTGGCGCGGACTGGAAGGGGGCGCTTGGCTCCTGCCCCCTCCCCAAGTAAGATTTTCATACGTGAGTGTACGTTCATGGTTTTGGTCCCTGAGTTGCTTCGATGTCACTGCCATGCTCAAATGGCATAAGTCCTGGATGTTGGGTGCCATAGTTCAGAGTTCTGAGCAGCGCTTGTAACACTGTCTGAAGCTTATTTGCACCTACTGCAGCTTCACTATTCTCAAAGTAAGTGGGGGCCGTTTGTGGACCTGACTGCATTGTTAAACAATGTGATGCGGTGCCTCCCTGAACCGCTTGACGGAGGCCCCCGAGGGGCGGTGAGATGGCACTTAGCTCCTGCCCCCTCCCCAAGTCGTGTTGCCCTGGTGTGGCCTGAGATCGCCCCCGACATAGGCGGCCGGCTCCCGGGGTCCGGCGGAACTTTTTGCCTTTTGATGACTCTTCCATTCTGGACCTTGTCCCACAATCCGTTTGACCTGAAGACATGCTGTAGTGGGGCGCCCCTTTACCGTTTCAGTTGCCATTCCGCCCGCTTTTGCTACACTGTGCCTTTTCCGCCATTCAGCTGTTTACCGCCCGCTCTTGCGACTACAGCGTCTCGCTCACCATGTAGTTGAGTTACTCCAGCTCTTGCGATGCAACAATAGGCGGCTGCCACAGGACTCTCAAAATGGCGGCCGGCTCTTCAGATTTGGGCGTGGTCCACTAAAATGGCCCTGGGACAACTTGGAACTCGGACGCTTGCCTGATAGGGCTTGGGTCCCTTTCTCGAAAGCGTCCCCTCAGCCTTGAAGATTCTACAAAAGTCTTGGGGGCCCCCGACTCCCGCAGGCTTTTGGTGGGGAGCGGCTGCCATGATTGCTCGTGGAATGGCCACGACTGAGCTACGAGATGGTGGTGCTCTCATGCTGACGCCAGCTTCCGTCTGAAACATCCAGAAACACTGTAGACTACCAATTTGATCAGTTCATGTAGCGCCCCAACATGACCCAGTGGAGAAGTACTTGCCCTCCCCTCTTTGACTGATGGTTCTTGTTGCCTGTCCATTCTGTTGTCATTTAACAGAACTTTTTAGACTGCTGAAAGGGGTTGTGTTCCGAACGCTGGTTGGTGGAGACATTTTGACTATATTCTGGACCTACGTTGTCGCGTAATGCGTTATATGACACGCCGCGTTAGCGCACCCGGAAGTGCTCCGGTGCGCAGCGCGTAACGTAAGCATAACAGGTCATGTGACTTGTTAATAAAACTTTTCATTGGTTCATTTTACTTTTGTTATTTTAATGATGAAAAGCTTGGTCATATGACCTAAAAATTACGCTTTTTATTGGTTTCGAACATTATTTTTTCTTAAACATATATGTTATAATGTTCCAGGCTAATGTACTTTCCCGGAAAATTTACAACTGTCCTGCAAGTAAAATATATTCCTTTTTCGAGAAAAAGGGCGTTTCTTCTTCCCATGACGGAGCCGTTGAGTAAAAGAGGCTTGGCCTGCTGTCTTAGTCGCCGATACGCCTGATTATCACATTCTTATCGATCACTTTATGTTGCAGGAGTGGAAAACACAACTGCCCTTGACCATTTATCTTTACTGCGTTCCTGCGTATTATACCTTTTATCCGTCATGTAATTGGACTGCTTTATTTCACTTGCCTTTTACTGATTCGAAAACAGTGACTAAAATTAAAAACTTTACCAATGTAAATACTACTACCATGTTTTGTTTTAAAAACCTTTATTGTGAAAATGTCAGTATACAAATACGGGCCTATAACCACGTGGGCCGGCCACGGAGCAAACTGAAATCGTATATGATGAGGAGACATTTACATTGTAGAAGAACGTAACGAGCGGGCCATTAGGTTGCAAGAACTAAGGTGTCTAACAGTTGCGGAATCGGTGGACGTACATTTTGTAATTAAAATACGACAGGGCCACTTTCAATAAAATTATCTAGATATACATTTGCGGGCAAGTACCATGGGTGACGTTAATTCGAACTTTCAATAATACAGTAATCAATAACACATCAGAACTTAATATCAATAGGGATGTCGAAATATTCAATCAATTCTCTTCCCCGCCCGCCATGAGCATCAAAACTGCATTCATATCTCGTGATATCAAAGTTGTTCAACCAGTACACAACAAGGAGTTACGAGTCCCATTTATACCGGCGCCATTTTGGGCGAGGCCGGGCAGGTCCAGGATATAGTCAAAATGTCTCCACCAACCATCGGCCAGGCCAGAACCCCTTTCGGCCCTTTATGCTACAAGATGGTGTCTTCCATTCAGAAAATATTGTTGGCAGCATTTTGAAAGGAAAGATAAACAGCCGTTCTCCTAGTGAGTCTCACATTGTTAAATTTAGGAAGAATGTTGAAGAGTAGTATGTTGAAAATCTGAAGCCATTGTTCTACAAACTCTCAACCAGCCTTGGATGGAAAAAAAAATCCTGAAGAATGTACAAACTGAAAACCAATTTTTGTCTGTATAGCATCAACAGCAACGCTTGACTCAGCTTTGTGTGAAGCCGCCATTTTGATTCAATCAATAACGTCCCCCTGCACACATTCAGGGTCCTGGTCGTGTCTTCAGGTCAAACGGATTGTGGGACAAGATGCAGAAAGGAAAAGGAAAAAAGTTCTGCCGGACCCCGGGAGCCGGCCGCCTATGTCATGGGCGATCTTTGGCCACACCAGGGCGATAGTGAAGCTGCAGCAGGTGCAAATAAGCTTCAGACAGTGTTACAAGCACTGCTCAGAACTCTCAACTATGACACCACCTCGGTGCCATCCGGATATTGGCGCCTTGTGCTGGTTCTGGCCTATTCACACATCGGTCTGCTACTGACACCACCTCACAGGCCAACGGGGCACCCCACGCCGACTTTCGGGGCAGCATTGTAGGATGGCCACACCAGAGCAGCAACTTGCTAAACACCACCTCGGTGCCATCCAGATCTCGGCGCGTTGTGCTGCCTTCGGCCTACTGTAGCCGCAAGTGCGGACGCAACTCAACTGGATAGCGAGTGAAACACCAAGGGGCGCCCCACTGCAGCCGAGGAGCCTCCATCTTGGGGGCGGCGCACAGCATCACCAATGCAGTCAGATCCTCAAACAGCCCCCACTGACTGACGCGACCTCACAGGCCAACGGGGCGCCCCACGCCGTCTTTCGGCGCAGCATTGTAGGATAGCCATACCAGTGCAGCAACTTGCTGGACACCACCTCGGTGCCATCCGGATCTCGGCGCGTTGTGCTGCCTTCGGCCTATTCGCACATAGGTCCGCTACTGACGCCGCCTCACGTGCCAACGGATTTTCTACACTTTTTATAGCCCTATGCCGCATAACAGGTCATGTGACTTGTTTATAAAACTTTTCATTGGTTCATTTTACTTTTGGTTTCCTAATGATGGAAGGCTTGGTCATATGACCTACAAATAACACTTTTCATTGGTTTAGAACATTTTTTTTTCCCAAACGATGAAAGCCCCACCTTGTTTCTGGATGTTTCAGACTGAAGCTGGTGTCAGCATGAGAGCACCACCATCTCGTGGCTCCGTCGTGGTCATTCCGCGAGCAATCATGGCAGCCGCTCCCCACCGGAAGCCTGGAGGAGTCGAGGGCCCCCAAGACTTTTGCAGAATCTTCACGGCTGAGGGGACGCTTTCGAGAATGGGGTCCAAGACCTAGCAGACAAGCGTCCGAGTTCCAAGGTGTCCCAGGGCCATTTTAGTGGACCAGGCCCAAAAAGGAAAGAGCCTGCCGCCATTTTGAGAGTCCTGTGGCAGCCGCCTATCACTGAACCGCAAGAGTAGGCGCAACTCAGCTGAATGGCGGATTTTGGCACAGTGTACCAAAAGCGGGCGGAATGGCAACTGAAACGGTAAAGGGGCGCCCCACTACAGCACACGATCCGCCACCTGGGGAGGCCCGTTCACGTCGCCTCCCCCCCCCCCCCCGGGCACCCCACGCCGTTTTTCGGAGCAGCATTGTAGGATGCCAAAACCAGTGCGACAACTTACTGGACATCACCTGGGTGCCATCCACATCTCAGCGCGTTCTGCTGCCTTGGGACTATTCGCACAACAGATTGCTACTGACGAGGCCTCCCCGCGCACCCCCCGGGACGCCCCACGCCGTTTTTCAGAGCTGCATTGTAGGATACCAAAAACCAGTGCGGCACCCAGGTAACATCACCTGGGTGCCGTCCAGAACTCAGCACGTTGTGCGGCCTTGGGACTATTCGCACAAAACACAGCTACTGACCATTGTTGCTTCTTTTTAAAAAAAAATGTTTAAATGTATTTACTGTTTTTGTTGCGTTCTATATATTTATAAGTTATTAAAGTGTAATCCTACTACTTTGTTGGAGTATATTTTTAATGTGACACATAATTGTAAAAACTTTGATGTACAAAGAGGCATCCCTGGAATCTTCCGCTTCAGGCTCGGTCCCACACACCCTCACAGTGAGAATCCCCTCCCCAAGCACAATACAGGATGGTTATCAGATAGTAGGAACCCATATGGTGTGACGGATCTCATCGGGTGGGGGCCTTGATCTACTGTAACTCCTTTGAACAGGGGTGATTCTCTACAGCTGGAGCCATAAACTACATCGGCAGGGCTAAGTGATAGACTGAGACCGGCCTGCACAATCAGACACAGAGGAAGAGGAGTGTCAGAGAGTGCGGTAGTGAATAGGGTGAAAGGGAGGTGTCGGGCGGGCACGGGGTGTGATTCTCAGAGAAGAACAGCGCAGATGGGAGAAGGTTTCTGGCCCATGCATGAGAGAGAGAGCGGGGGTAACCAGTGCGTGGGGGAGATGCTTGCGAGGGTGGGGAGCCGTGCTGAGGATCGACGGCGTGCAAGAGTGGGTCTGGTCAAGGCATCTAAAATGGCTGCCGTGCACGACAAAATTGTGGCATTGGAAAAAAGGCAAGATAGCGCAGACAATGTTTATCAATATGGATTAATTTATAACAAAATATTTTATCGCAGTGACAAAATGGCGGTCAACAGTTCCTGATTTCCATCGAATCGAACGTTAACAGACGTCACGCAGCAAAAAAAAAAAACGCTCACGCACAGCCGCTGGAAGACATGTATCAACATATATGAGCCTCCTCAGCCACCCTCAGAAAACATAAGGGGTCAGGATACGTCTCCCGTCCCCCCTTATACCCTGTAATTTAATTAAAACGAAACACAAAATGGCGAATTCCCGTTTCGCTACCAGTTTGCGGCCCAGTTCGGGGCCCGGGAAGCGCTTCTACCGTGAAAAATCACATTTTTTTTATTTTCCCCACGGGACCCTTTAATAACTCCAACTTCATTCGTAGGGGGTCAAGAGGGGTCTACCTTGCCCCCTTTCATTAAATTCCCCCTTCGTTTTTCACCTCTTCTTGTCTCTCGATCCTACCGAGAGACAAGATGGCGGCCGCACCGGACTGTTTAGAATGTTGACAGACGCCGGAGAGCCAAACAGCTTCGCTACGCAAAGCTCCGTGACGCGAAAAGTACGCGATCTGGAGCGCTATCTGGGACGCTGTCACAGATATATACATTTTTAAAACGTTAATTTCTCAAAATCCACTGGAGCACATATATTGAGACCCAGCAAAGGCACATCGGGCTAACAGTCCCTACAATTTTGCCAAGTTTCGTGCAAATCCATTCAGCCGTTCAAGATAAAAGTGAGGCCAAACGCCCTATGGAAATTAACATGGGAAAAACGCGTTTTGGGACCCCCCTTTTTTCTCGGCCCCCCCTTAACGAAACCCCCCCAAATTTTCAGGGGCTGCTCAGAAACAAAATGTGCCATTTTCCTGAAAATATCAGCCGATTCCGTCCACAAACGCTAAAGTTATTAGACATAGAATTTTCAAAAGTCCCATAGAGAAAAAATCCTAACTATATATACCTACTGGCGACCGCCAGTAGGTAATATATGTACATATATATATATTTTTTTTTTCTCCAAAAGCAAACAACGTTCAGCACTCTCTCAGAATCCAACACAGGAACACTGTATGTCAAGTCCAAGGGTGTTTATTAACACAAACTACATGTTTCGGCCTAGCAAAGGCCTTGCTCAAGTAAGTGTAGACAATCGTGCATACAAAATAAATAGAGTTACAACACAAGGAATGGACATATAAAGTGGACCTGGGATCAAAATAACGGCAGACATGTTGGAATGGTAAATCAGCAGTACATGACAGTGCGTCCGAAGAATCTGTGCAATAATATAGAATCAAATGTTCGGCACAACAGACAAATTCATTTTGCAAGGTGATAAAGCAAAAGAATGTCATAATTGAATAAATACAGATTGTAAGAATTGTGCAAAGAAACTGATGTTTGAAATGCAGCAAACAAAAAATATATAATACCACACTGGGTATATTCAAAAACGAGAACCAGCTAAAAAATAAATGGCCAGACTCGGATCTAACTGCAAAGATATGCCTCCCAAGGGAGCGAGAGAGATGTAATACGCACGTGAAGTCACCAGGAGGCGCGTAAACCTCCAATCACAGGAGAGTGTCCCAGGGTGGGGAAGGGGTTTGTTGTAGGGTTGAGGGGATAGTAACACAGTAACCAGGTAAAATACCACCATGGCCCCTACTCGATAAGAGACCTCCAGTAGGATACACTAAATGGAAGCCTCAAAATAGACGGGCTACACTGTTCTTACTTGCGTAAAAGCCCCGTGCCCACAGTACAGTCCAAAACCTTCTAGATGGAAGCCCAAAATGGGCGTGCTCATAAGTGATGACAGAGAAGTGATAATCAATGGTTTGGAACAGTCGTGCTGTGATGTAACCCATTCCCCACTTTAACACCTATCGGGAAAAGGAATAAGATGTCAAATAGCATGATAACAAGTATGTATGCACTTAAATAAACAAACAACCTAGGAGATGTACAGAAGATGAAAGAATAAAACCAAGATAGTATACAGGTATCAACAATGAGAACTGATCACATGTGGGGTTAGTTATCTTTGAGATGAACAGAAAGTTCCTCGTCAAAGTTAAGCCCCCCAGGTGTCTTAATTTGGAAACTGATGATATGTTTAGATTCCTTCTGTCTCAACTTGAGAACTCTGTTCCCACCCCTGGGATTCCTGTTGATCTGTTCTAAGATGAAGAATTTCATGTGTGCAGGATTAGAAAAATGATGTTCACTAAAGTGTCTAGCCACGAGATACTTGACGTCACCATGGACTATGGCACGATAGTGTTCCAATATGCATTTTTTGGCCTGGGCAGTAGTACTCCCAATGTACCAAAGATCACAAGGGCAAACAATGACGTAGACCACAAACATGGTGTTACAATTAAGAAATTGTGTGATCTCCCTCTTAATGCCATTGTACTCCACTCTCTTGACAAGGGTGCTGTTTTTACATGCCTTGCAGTGACTACAAGGAAAGAACCCTTTTAGACCTAGGCCTTGATACGTGAGATAGATGGTAATATCACCGTGGACACAGAGATCTCTGATGTTGCTGCCCTTCCTATAGGTGATACTTGGCCTGTCGGGAATCAAGTCGGCTATGGTGCCATCACTTTTAAGAGTATTCCAGTTCTTAGCTAGAATCTTTCGTACCTGCCTGGACTCTCTGTTAAAAGTTAAGATGAGTTGTGTGTTGTTGTCATCTGTATTGGTTTGTTCAGCAGTGGTAACTTGAAGGGTAGAGCTTCTCAGCATGGTATCTGCCCTGGCTTTCGCTTTTTTTAAAACCCATGATGGATACCCTCTCTGCGTGAAGCAATCCAACATTTCTGAGGCAACTTGTTGGTAACCAGACTCCGTGTTACAGTTTATTTTCGCGTGCAACACACTGTTACCGGCCGTGGTTTTCCGAAAGAGAGAGGTATGTATTTTGTTGTCAATGATGTTAATCTTGACATGAAGATATTCAGCTGTCACCTTGCTGATGTTGCTGGTCAAAATTATTTTATTGTCAATGAGGTTAAGACAATCAATGAAACTCTGGGCTCCTTCAGGCGATCCTCTCCACACCATGAACAGATAGTCAATGTAGCGCCACCAAGTCATCACGTGGCTGATGTGTTCTGCCAAAACAGGGTTCGTAAAAATGCTATGCTCCCAGTATCCCATGAACAAGTTCGCGAAGCTGGGAGCAAAACAAGAACCCATCATGGTTCCAGTCACTTGTTTATATAGGGTGCCATCAAAGAGGAAAAAATTATTCATGAGGCAAAATTCCATCATTTCCCACAGCATCTTGCTGTGTTCACGAAAGCGAAGTGGACGAGAGTCAAGAAAATATTTACAAACTGCCAGGCCCTGCTGATGGTTAATGATAGTGTATAGGGCCTGGACATCCATGTTGATGAGAAGACAATCTTCATCCCATGTCAAGTCCTGCAGTTTAGTCAAGAAGTCTTTAGTATCCCTGATGTAACTGGGAAGAGCATGTACCCATTCACGTAGATAATGATCCACGTATTTGGATACGTGTTCAGCCACACTCCCCCTTGAGGACACGATAGGTCTACCGGGGGGGGGGGTTGTCCTTGCTCTTATGGACCTTGGGCAAGAGGTATAGGATGGGGAGAATAGGGTTATCGTTTTTTAGGAACTTGTATTCTTCCCATTCCAAAATACCCTTGTCCTTCCATGTGCTGAGTTTGTCCCACAACTCAGTGATGCTGTTTCTGTAAAGATCTATAGTACTGGTGGTATAGTATTTAAGATCAGATAATTGTCTATTCGCCTCCGCTACGTAATCCTCTCTATCTATAATCACGATGTTGCCCCCCTTGTCAGCAGGGCAAATCACAACATTCTTTTCGTCAACAAGGGATTTGAGGGCATTCCTCTGACTCCAGGACAGATTATTAGGCATGAGTCCCTGTTTTCTCTTAGTGTGTCGGTACGTGTTCCATTGTTTGTTAACACACTCATGAAAGGTATTTATGGCATCATGTGCCAAGGTAGGAATTAAGGTAGATTTAGGTTTAAAACCTGAGGCTGCACTGCTGTCAATGGCAAAGTGTGCCTCTCGAAGGAGCTGAGTATTACTAAGGAATATCTCTTCTCTTTCCTCAAAGCTAGAAACACGTCGGGACTGTTTCCCCTCACATTCTTGTTCGAGTTCTATGATGTTGACCAAGGCATCAACATCGCCAATCCTAAAGGTTTCATTAATGTGCGGTTGGGGCTTCAATGTGGTACAACCACCCAGGGCTCTAAGTTTGTGCCATTTTTTAAGTTTCAACTTACGGACAAATCTAAAAAGATCAATTCTAGATTCACTGTAATTAAAAGGCATAGACGGACAAAATGAAAGTCCCAAACAAAGAGTGTTTTTTTCAATGTCACTCATAGTTCTTTTAGATAGGTTGATGATTGTTTATTTACCAGATCAGGGTCCATTATTGTCTTCCTCTGGAGCGTGTGTTCATATTTCCCACGTTGCCCCTTGCATTGCCTCTTTTGCCACCTCTGGTAGAGCCTCTTCCCCCTGTTCCTCCGTTTCCTCGTCCTCTCGCTCATCCTCGACCTCTTGGGGTTGCTACATGTGGTGCCGGAATCTCCTTGATCGTTCGCCTGCTCCGGCGCAGGTGAAGATATTCCTCTAAAAAATTTGGCTTACGTTGAGTTTTGGCCGCTTGGTTGGTCTCTTCAGTAGAAACTATGGAAATATCCGATTCAGTCTCACTCAGTTGAAGTCTCATCTCCACCTTGTACTGCTGCCACTTGTGTCACCGAATCACTGGTGTAAAGATGATCGTCTTTACGACTAAAGGTCAGAATCCTCCCTGTGTCGTAATCATTGTAATCACGATCAAGCTTTCTCTCTTTACGAGCTTTGATATCCTCCTTGTAATTTTTCAGGCGAGCTTTCATTTCCGACACAAGTTTATTCACCATGTCATCTTCTGCCCGTTTTTTTATGTCATCCATTAGCTCTTCAATTTGTTTTAACAGACGGTCTCTGTCTATCCAGGCATATTTTACCAAAATCTCCAACATCCGTTTAGAGCTAAGCGCCGAGTTCTCCGACCACTCAGTCAACATGTCAGGATTCGGTGCCTCGTATATGGGGGTGGTAAAGATTCTAAGTCCCTTAGGGACCATCTTTTGGTCAAAATAGTTTTGTAACGAGATAGCCTCCCACCATTTGGAAATTTCTCCATGTTTCAATGTTTCCAATTTAATAATTTTATCCTTTATGGTTTGCGAGGAATCATTCTTAGCCTCTGTGGTGTTTTTTACTATGCCCTTCGTTTTTCTTGTAAATAGAGCCTGCGCATCAGCTCTTCTTTCGTCTTCTTCCTCCATGGTTGTAAAGCCCCTGGTGTGTGTAGTCGGCTACGGTGAAAGTATTGAATTCTCCTCAAACCAATATGAGGTTCCTCCTGCTCAGGAATAGGGGTACAGGTCCTCGAAAGTACCCCAAAATAATGGAATTCTGCCTGTGTACCGGACACGAAATACTACTCTGTGTAGCGTTTACCAAATGTACTGACGTTCTACAGAGTAGGGAGACCAATGGCAACCCACATGGGAGTCTTCGGAGAATCCCAACAAGCGCCGTTTCTCACCACAAATGCCAATCATAGATAATGGGTAAACGCTAGGCAAAGGAACCCGGTGCCGTTAACCCCAGGGCAAACGTGTAAGGTAGCAGCCGACCTAAACAACCTGGTCCCTAAAGGACGGACACCACGACACAGCCAGCGCAATTACCCCGTATTGTGTTTTCTCAATGTCTCCGTGTCGCAATAGTTCCCGATACTAGTCTCGTCTCCTGGCCGGGCCGGTAGCACTTGTAATGTCCGTGACACTCCGTGAAAGAAAGTTGCTCAGAAACAAGATGCAGGTGGCCCCGAGGGAGGTGGCGTGAATGCCGGCCGAGCACGCCGGGCAATAATTTTTCTCCAAAAGCAAACAACATCCAGTGCGCTCTCAGAATCCAACACAGGAACACCGTATGTCAAGTCCAAGGGTGTTTATTAACACAAACTACATGTTTCGGCCTAGCAAAGGCCTTGCTCACGTAAGTGTAGACAATCGTGCATACAAAATAGAGAGACAACACAAGGAATGGACATAGAAAGTGGACCTGGGACCAAAATAACGGCAGACATGTTGGAATGGTAAATCAGCAGTACATAACAGTGCGTCCGAAGAATCTGTGCAATAATATAGAATCAAAGGTTCGGCACAACAAACAAATTCATTTTGCAAGGTGATAAAGCAAAAGAATGTCATAAATGAATAAATACAGATTGTAAGAATTGTGCAAAGAAACTGATGTTTGAAATACAGCAAACAAAAAATATATAATACCACACTGGGTATATTCAAAAACGAGAACCAGCTAAAAAATAAATGGCCAGACTCGGATCCAACTGCAAAGATATGCCTCCCCAGGAAGAGAGAGAGAGAGATGTGATACGCGCGTGAAGTTACCAGGAGGCACGTAAACCTCCAATCACAGGAGAGTGTCCCAGGGTGGGGGGGTTTGTTGTAGGGTTGAGGGGATAGTAACACAGTAACCAGGTAAAATACCACCATGGCCCCTACTCGATAAGAAACCTCCAGTAGGATACACTAAAACAAAGCCTCAAAATAGACGAGCTAAACTGTTCTTACTTGCGTAAAAGCCCCGTGCCCACAGTACAGTCCAAAACCTTCTAGATGGACACCCACAATGGGCGTGCTCATAAGTGATGACGGAGAAGTGATAATCAATGGGCTGGAACAGTCGTGCTGTGATGTGACCCAGTCCCCACTTTAACACCTATAGGGAAAAGGAATAAGATGTCAAATAACATGATAACAAGTATGTATGCACTTCAATAAACAAACAACCTAGGAGATGTACAGAAGACGAAAGAATAAAACCAAGATAGTATACAGGTATCAACAATGAGAACTGGTCACATGTGGGGTTAGTTATCTTTGAGATGAACAGAAAGTTCCACGTCAAAGTTAAGCCCCCCAGGGGTCTTAGTTTGGAAATTGACAATATGTTTAGATTCCTTCTGTCTCAACTTGAGAACTCTGTTCCCACCCCTGTGATTCCTGTTGATCTGTTCTAAGATGAAGTATATATATATATTACCTCGGGCGGTCGCCAGTAGGTATATATAGTTAGGACCTAGTTACCATAGGAAATCTCCAACATTCTATTGGGAATAACTTTGGCGCCAATTGAGGAATCTGCGTGTAATTCTCCTTCAAATTGCTTCTCTCTGCTCCGCTCCTTACCTGAAAGTTTCTGGAGGATTCATCAAGCGGAGGCCGAAAGGGGGGTCCCAAAACGTGTTTTCCCCATGTTAATTTCCATAGGGACATTTAGACACGGCTACAGCCTGAACGGCTGAATGGAATTACGCCAAACTTGGCAAAATGGTAAGGACAGGTATGCAGTAGTGTCTTTTCAATATTTGGTGAAAATCCCTCCAGTAGTTGCTGAGAAAATTGAATTTGAGCAAATTATATATCTATATGCGCTCAACATTCTATTGGGAATAACTTTGAGGCTGATTGAGGAATCTGTGTGTAATTTCCGAGAATTTTGGCCAGCTCCGCTCCGCTCCTTCCCTGAAAGTTTCGGGGGGATTCGTCAAGCAGGGGCCGAAAGGTGGGTCCCAAACGTGTTTTCCCCATGTTAATTTCCATAGGGACATTTAGACACGGCTACAGCCCGAACGGCTGAATGGATTTACGCCAAACTTGGCAAAATGGTAGGGCCTGGTATGCAGATGTGCCTTTGCTATGTTTGGTGAAAATCCCTCCAGTAGTTCTTGAGAAAATTGAATTTGAAAATTTTCAAAAGGCATTTTCTATGAGACCTGTAGACAACGCTACAGCCCGAATATCTGAACGGAATTACACCAAACTTGGCAAAATGGTAGGGACAGGTATGCAGTAGGGCCTTTTCTATATTTGGTGAAAATCCCTCCAGTAGTTGTTGAGAAAATTGAATTTGAGCAAATTATATATCTAAATGCGCTCACCGTACGCGCAACGTACGCGTACCATACGCGTACGTGCGCGTACCCTTACGTGCGCGAGCGAGTTTCTGATTGGCTGGCAGTCGACTGTTAACATTCCAAACTGTCCAAACCAGGAAGTGTTGGCCACCATCTTGTTATTCAGGAGAACTGAGGCACAAGAGAGCTCAAAACAAGAGTGGAAAACACGAAAAGGGGGCAGGGTAGAGACCCCCCAACCCTCTAGCCAATCTCAGGGGGTCCCCCAAGGGCAAAATAAAATCGATAAAATCGGGGGTACGCGCACCCTACGCGTACGGTACAAGTATCTTGTGCGTACCCCACCATGAATGATGTCATCAGTGATGTCATCAATGATGTCAAATGAGATGTCATCAGTGATGTCATCAGTGATGTCATTTGAGATGTCATCAGTGATGTCATCAGTGATGTCACTGACCATGTCATGAATGTTGTAATATGTGACATCACCAGCAGTGGATTGCGGGTGCGCAAAATATAGTTAGTGCAAATAACTATATAGGAGCAATTTCAATGGTTTTTTAAATGCTACTTCCTAACTATATAAGGCCTGAAACCTATGTTTTTTTAAGTGAGTATATATATATATATATATATATATATATATATATATATCCAAATTGCTGCAAAAACGATCCTCGACCTAGCAACGCTGGTTCTATAAGTGCACAATAAAGGATTTGTGGTGGATTTTCCTGGTGTGCCGTTTTCTGTGTCCAGCTATTGAAGGTGGATGGGAAGCATGTTCTAATATATATATATATATATATATATATATATATATATATATATACTGTGCCACCTGGCACTAGGTATTACGTTACAGGGATTATATACAGGGCAGGGCCACTCGGGCCACTGTCAAAACCATGAGCACTCACGGGTAGTGAACATAAAGCAACCAGTAACTACTGGTAACATTACACTTAGCCAAACATATTAAGCATTAGCATCATAGCATGACTCCCCATTAAATAGTAGGCATAAACCACCTAACATCACCTGGTACTGCATATTAGGTAAACATCAGTGCAGTGCATCACTATCACTGCGTACATGGGGGCTTCTCATAGCACTGTAAGTCTGTGGGACGACGAAACGTATTGAAATTTACGATTAAAAAGCATGCTTTTTTGTACTCCCCATAATACTTCTAGTTGGGGACTGTGTTCTAGTTTGTATATTGAGTTGCTATTCTATTCAAATGAAGTTGCAATTTTGGTATCTAGTTTTGTTCATATCCTTAGGTCTGCTTTCGAATTAGAACCTTGGCATTTTTTATATATTTTTCATTATTTAGAAACCAGGCTTTATTCTACTCAGATTTAAGTTTTTTGGATTCATTTTACCTTTATACACTGACCAATTGAACCTAACTCAAGATATTTGAGGTGAGACCTTCTGATGGTTTGTGTGTTTATGTACCTGTAGGTATGACACATGGTCTTTTCTCTGATTTCAGGATGTATTTTCCTCACAATATATGGCTTTATGGTCCCCCATCAAATTGCACGATACCTTTTTCTAATGAGTTCAGAGCTTAAATTAAATTAAATGAGATACATTGTTTTGCCTGTGATGTCACTGTCCTTTTTCCCCCAAAACTCTCCCTCCTTGTTCCTTTCTCCCTTTTCTCTTAACTCCCTCCTTGTTATCCCCTGAAGTTTATACATGTGTTGATGTGACAATTATTTTGTTGTGCTTTTCCAACAGTTTTTTTTTTATTCAGGCCAGTACTCACAAGTTCTGTATTATCAGTTGTCACATAATTTTTGTATAATTTTTGTATATATTTGTATGCATATATTATTTTTGTCCCCTTTTTTTCTTTTTTTCTTTTCTTTTCCTCTGTTGCTTGGGACACATTATCAATTAGAGTATAGGCATATATATTTATATTTATGTTTAGTTTCTTTGGTTCTTTGTGCCGTTCTAGAAATGTTATGAAAGCATGAGTCCAATGTGTACATATACATATGTATTATACAGGGTGTTTGTAAATGTTATGTGCTGTTTTATGTATTAAGTGTTTATAATGTGTTTTTATCTTTGTGCTTTTTCCTCCCTGACGAAGTTCCATCTGGAACGAAACACGTTGGTTGAGGATTGAATTTTAAACTGATAAAACGATAAAGGATATATTGGGGATATACTTGAAGCTTCCTTACTTCATTCTGGTTCACTGTTCTTCTCTTTTCAAACTTTTTTATCTGGTCTCCAGTGGAGTGAAAGTGTGGCTAACTCCGGACGTGGTTGCACAGAAAAAAGACGTATCTATTTACTTAGAAACTGAGGTGCTGAACTGTGGCCAGCCGTAATGTGTTTATTTAATAGTACTGTATGTATATACATCTGGGCACCCAGGCACAAACACTGCCCCTCATCAGTAGGTCCTGTAAAAGTACTTTGGACGCTATGGCAGTAACTCTCCACTCAATGTGAAGTATAGGGATCTCCGCTTCCCCCTTAAGAAAATGCATAATCGTTACTGAGATCCTTTCTCCTCTGGGTTCAGGGACCTCTGTTGAGGTCTTGCCGCTACCTAACCCTGAGGTAATTACCCCGGTGCCCTGTGCACCAAATACAGGGTGGTAGAGTGCAGAAATACATCCAGTCTCTGCCCACTGTGAGTGCTCCCAAGAATCTGGTCAGGGTGTAGCTGCCACAATGCAGACCATTTCACCACCACGGGCCGGGTCACCAAATATGGTGGGGTCACTCCCCCTACCATCCTGGCACTGCACTGGCTTCTTCGTGGCAGATACCCAGAGCAATTCGGCCCCTTCTGGGCCAGTATCAACATCAGGGATACTGGAGCAGGCTCGTTTTTCTGGCTCCTTGGACTCGACCACCTCCGCTCCTCATGAGGCGAGCACATCACCCGGAGCCACGTCTCCAGCGGCTTTACTCCTAGAAGCATAAAGCTAAAATAGTGATAATACATCTGCGCACATCATTACGCAGCATTTATTACCACTATTCCAAACATACCAAACTTGACCATGCTACTCCTCTCATATAAGGAATTACCACTGAAAAAGATATCAGGGAATCCCCAATGCATTCCTATGAGAGGGCAGCCTCACAGTAGTGAGAAATGAAAATGGCTGTTTGTCACTACCAGGACATGCCACACAGTTAAGGTACATGTCCTACCTTTTACCTACAGCGCACCCTGCCCAAAGGGCTAGCTAGGACCTACCTTAGGGGTGACTGATATGTAGTAAAAGGGGAGTCACAGACGTGGCAACCACTTTATGTGCCGCATCACAGCGGCAGTAAACTGCACGAGCAGTCCCTGCAACGGCAGAGGCCTTAGACAGGTTTGAAAGGCTACTTTGGTGGGTGGCGCAAGCAGCGCTGCAATCCTACCAGTAGCATTTAATTTACTTGCCCTGGGTATCTAAGATACCACTTTACAAGGGACTGATAGGTAAATTAAATACGCCAAAAAGGTGTAGACCAATCTTACCATGTTTTACCATAGAGAGCAAATGCACTTTACACTGGCAACAGTGATAAAGTGCCCAGAGTCCTAAAACCACCAACACCAGGTCAGAAAAATACCAGGGGGAAGGCAAAAAGTTCAGGGATGACCCTACAAAAAGGGCCAAGTACAACAGTAACACTGCCTAGAAAAGGGATACTTTCCACTCATTCAGGACCTGGTTGGCAAGGCTCTAAAATGCAATAAGTCTACGCACTAATCCAAAGGCCATGACTTCACATGAAAAGTGGCCCTAATTGGTAAAAATGCAGCACTCTCCTTGGCACCCTTGCTCATGGAGATCTCCTGAATCCCATGACCTCAAGACAAACATATTCACAATCTTGTCAGATCATAGCTTGTTAATTAGGGTCTAGTTGGTAGAAATCAAGCCATTGCTCCAGGGACAAATGGTTCAACTTTTGAGAGTTAATTTTGAAAGCTGTCCCCATCTTCAGAAAAAAGTATCCAATACAATGAGGCCCAGATTCATCAAAGGATTGTGTTGCCCTTGCATCACTTCACAATCTTTAAGTACAATTTAGCAAGCCTGCAAGGCCAACTCGCGCAGCCCTGCATTTTTGGTTAAATCTGAAGAAATGCAAGGCAGCACAAGTTGCTGCCTTGGATAACTCTGCGCTGGGAAGGCGTTACATGAGTGGAGTGTGGGTCGGCCCACACATCCAGCCATGCTTCTTTTTCGCATTTCCAGATTTACCAAGACTAGTAGACCTGGGAAAGTGCAAAATTGTACACATTTCAGCTAGTAGTGCAATGAAGCAAAATATCTTTAATTCTCCTCATTGTGTCCTCTTGCTAAGTGTGCTGTATTCTGCAGCACAATTAGAAAGAGGAAACCACCTCTAAGGTTGTTTTTGTGCAGGAAGATGTTCCTACCAGCACAAAAAACAATCCAGCCTGCAATGCAGGCTCCTTTACACCATAGTGCAAGGGAGCCAGCTTTGAGGCTAGGCAGCTCATAGTTGCCAGCGCAGGGAGAGAGCAGAAATGCACCATATCTTGCTAAATATGGTGCATTTCTGCCCTTTACATTTGATACAGTGCAGCAAGGTGTCTTTCTGCACTGCACTGCATCAAAGAATGATAAATCTGGCCCTGAGTATTTTATGAGACTGCAGTAAATATTGGCTAGCTGAACTTACAGATTCTGGTTCACAAAGGGCCTCTGCACTCATGGCAGAGTCCCCAAGTCATGGGAAAGTCTCCGCTATTGGGGAAAGATTGCCACAATTAGAATTCCCATTGTGGAGATTCTGCCCTGAGTGCAAAGACTCTCCCATGACTGCGGAGCCTCCGTCATGAATGTGAAGGCCCTTTGTGAATCAGGCCATTTAAAGGGCTTTTAACGGAAATAATAAAGAAAAAATGATCACCATCCCCACCTCAAAGAGAGGCGCTCAAGGAAGCAACAAATAAAGCTCAATATGGTGTCGATGGTCTATGGGCTGGATCATCCTAGAGAAGATAAGTCTGCTGTTGGAAATAACAAAGCACTTCCATCGCAGCACCTAGACCTCTTTCAGATTGATGAGTGGTGCCTGAGTTGAGATTCAGTATCTATGTTATGTTCTGTTATGTCATGTCATGTCATATTATGTTAAATATTGTTATGCAGATGTGTGTGGCAATTGTCTGCCATTAGTAGCACCTCAGAGCACTTCTCACACTGGTTATGATAATTCTGTCACAGACCAAAGTCCGATATACTGTCATTTGAGTAGTGTGGGTGTGAATCCAATGCTGCAATCAAGTGATTTGTTGAATGTGTTCTAAAGCGATTAGTGGCGCTTGGTGTGTGTAACCACAGTTGGGGTACATGCAATAAGGAAAAGTGTTATGTACATTGCCCTGCGTGAAGAGTGTGTCTGAAGTAATTAGTAGGATAATGTTTTTTTAGTCTCCATATAATGCCTTTAAAGATATCAACTGGTGGGGCGTTGAATACATTCTGATTTCATTTGTTCTGCATTGATGTAGAATGGTATATTATTTTGACGTGTCAGGTGCTGTTGTGAGGATACCAAGGTCCAGCGGTACCTCTGAACAGTGTTAAATGTGTATGCAGTGTTCCTTCTAATATATTTTGTTGGATGTGTTGTGTGTGATGCTTTCTAGGGGAAGGCTGTGTCCACAGCTGAATCCAAATACCAGTCACATCTGCCCTGCCTGCCCTTACTCTTGTGTGCAGTTGCATCAACTACAATCTTGTGTGTGAAGATTTTTATTGTGCATGATTTAGTAAGCTTGTTGATACCTGACTTTACAGAATATCTGAGCTGTGTTGGATGCATGTGCAGTCCACACTGAATCTCAGTCCTGGAGTTCTCCTTTTATGAAGGTCCTTAGCAACAAAGCCACAGGACTGAAACGAGGACTACTAGAGTGTGCAATATTCCCAGGTCTAGAATCTTGGACATTCCAGCTGTATTGATGAATTTCTTCTTAACTGACAGCCCATAAATGTTTTTGACAAACGAGCTCTCAGTGCTTTTCAATGTCTTGGAAACACGAGCTGGTGAACAGAGATACCATAAACACAATTTTCTAGAACTGCTCATGCACTTGTTGGTAGGCTGCCTACAGCCCTTCTTTTGAAGGACAAAGAGCATCACTGTCTCCAAACAGCCACTCTTCACCTTGAGAATGATATATATGGGCGAGGACCACTTTCCTCTTCTTCGCTTCCATCTGTCCTTATTAACATCATCTTAGCAGCTTTGCTATCGTGATGTTTATCATTGTTAACATGTAAACTTAGATTGGTTCTGCTGGGTTTCAGGAGCTACTGGGTATTTCAAATTGCTGGCTTGTCAGTGCCGTGTAAGACACAGGTCACTTATCTTGGAGAGCTAACAGCTTTACATACCTCACCATCATATCTGGCTAGGCTGGTTTTAATTTTTTCAAATCCTGAGTAGGTGTCAGATTTTTGCTGACCTTTTTGTATTTCAGGCCATCTATGTTGCCTATAGTTTTTGACGGGTTAGGTTATAATTTTTCTTTCACCGCCTGTGACATATTCTCTGGACAGGCTCAAATCTGATAATATTGATGTCCTTATGTGTTAGGCCTGTGTAAGCAAAGAACAGGTGATGTAACAAGATATCCCACTTCCACCTCTTCCAGTCCAACATTCATGCCTTTCAGCATCTTGTGGGCTGTATTGATGAGCCTATTGGTTCATGGAGGACACAAGTAGACTAGCCCACATTTATCTCTAATAGCCGCCATTTAGGTTGACAGAAAGCTAATCCCTTGCTACGTTTTAATTTAGGAACTCACTCAAGTAAAAATACTCAGCAGGGCTGAGTAGCACCACCTGATGGTACCTTTTGATATAGTCTTCAAACATTCCGGCATCTTCCTTTTTGTTTTCCTAGATGCCTATACCATCGTCCATAGAGACGCGTGAGTTAATCGTAGTACCCTTCCAGTCGCGTCACCACGTTACCTTCAAAAGCCTTGTTTTTTCCGTTCACCAATCTTTCAATTTAATCCATTAACACCGTAATACTCCAAATACTGCATGAGCCCTTGCCTCTTTTTAAATTTGTCATCACCGTTTCTTGTCATAACTTGCGTGTACCCTCTATCACGTCCAGCACAATTAGAACTTTAAACGCCAAGAATTCACTTGCTTTCTTTTTTAACAGCATCACCTAACAGTTAACACACGTTGACAGGTACAGACCACGCAATTACTCTTAATTATAGATTCCCAAATTCACCAGAGTTGTTCACACGTTATCACCATGGCATCGCCATTTTACTGACAACTGGTTTCCTTATTTGCAGTATATCATCCCATGATGAAGGGCTCATTGGCCCGAAATGCATTGGGCACTTTGAATGAATGTTGAATTCAAAGCTGACTTAAAGATTTCATGGATAATAGTGTCATTGGATAACCCAAGAATTAAAAAGATATACAATACAAACAACGTCATGAAGCAAGTAATTACTCAATTGATCAAAGATTGAACTTTCTTACTGAGTGGAAGAGGGGGGCACTCTCTCACACCGAGAGAGTGCAACCACGTCTTAATCATTCTCATACTCAGGAGGACTTACCCTATTGCACCACCTACGGTATTACCATCCTTTGAGAACATCCTGAATACTCCAAAGGAGTGTGTTACTCTCTTTCTCGCAGTCTTTCCCCAACCTCAGTTTGGACCCAGCTATAGGCAAATCAGTCATGACCCTGCTCCAATAAGAACAGTCCAGCTCCGACTGCTAGGCCAGGTTCTACCTGAACTAGATCATAAGAAATTCAAGACTGGAGCTTATCAGTCGGTTGTAGCTTGGCTCCAGTGGCACACAAAAGGGGATGGGAGGAATACTTGCAAATATTTTAACACTGACAATCACTTAGGGGAGCATTCCACTCCACTGTTTTTTCAGCAGATTTATGCAAATCAGTACTTACTCTGTTCCTTATAGAAACTTGCTGAAATCATCTTGGGTTGGTTGTGTTCCAGTTCAGAGAGGACCTTAATTGACAGTTCTTGGTGGACTGTTCCTATTAGAGCAGGACCAAGGCTGATTTGCATATATATGGGTTTAATCTGAGGTGGCATGGTGAGGAAAAAAACAATGAATTGGATTACTACCCCAAACAATTGTCGATGATTATCGGCAAGCATTCCATGCATCATCTATTGTGTGTTTGATACAATGAGTGCTTTATCCTTAAAATTTAAATGTAATTTAATACCTACAAAAACGAATTACTAAGTACAAGATGACAAACATATAGAAGGTGGTAGGTGGAAATACCAGTAGGGAAAACCTGTGATGGGAATTTCAAATTGCATGAGGTGCACAACAAGGAAAGATCACAAAGTTCAAATGGCCCCTTTAAGGTAGACTAGACCCATATGCCGCAGTTACCCTCAATGCTTTACATGCTGGCAGACCCTAACCATTAAAATTACAATTCCACAATATATGCCTAAATTAAACAAGTGATATGCATAGATAAAAAGGTAGGTTACTGGCCAGGGGTGGTTTCCCTGTGAGGGCGCCAGGGCTCCGCCCCTCTATTTATTTGCATTTTATTTCCTGCTTCTTTTATTATTATTGGTTGAAAAAAGATAACTAAATGATGTTGATATTGCTTCCTGTGTCAGCAAAATGAGCAATTGTAGGCTGGGTCTCGTGTGCACGTGCCACCCAAATAAGGCAATCTGGACTGACAATCTCACATCCCTTAGGTCTGTGAGGTCATCAGTCGGGCACTGCCATAGCCTTCTGCACTGAGAATGCCCCCATATGACGTGCAGGTGAAATTGGACCAGGGCGCTTTGAGCTTCATCCCTGTAGCACTCTGCTCTATATGACTATCAGGGACTGGAAGCTCAGCCAACCCACCCTTTCATAACTCGTCATAGGATGGGGTGGGGTTAGAACTTTCACCCCACCCCTGCCGGGTGACAAGTTGGGCAAGGGTGGCAGGAGACGCACATCCCTGAGGTTGTGCTGCATGTATTTAAGTGGTTAGGTTACGCTACTTTTATAAGTAAGTGCGTGATTGCTGGAGTGCCGTGGAGTCAGTCTTCAGCTGTAGTGGCATGGCCATACCGTACAAGGACAGTGAGAAAAGTCACTGCAGAAAAGTGCATGTATTTCGCTTAAGGCAAAATGGAAGCGCGCTCTCCACTGACTCAGCATGAGCTCTGTATGTGGTACCGTGCCATCCAATACATGCGTTGTCTCCTTGATTCTGCCTTACGTTGTCCCTGTCTTAGCAGCGTATCTATGATTACTGCAGCAGAGGCAGCAGCACTATGGCCCAGAGGGTAAGGCAGTCCAGCTTGTCCTGTACCAGAAGTACAGATGTCAATTTATTCACCATTTTCTCTCTCAAGTGACTACCGGATAAGTGTGTTCACATCTGTGTGGGTGCAGCAGTGTGTATTCAGAGGCACTTGTAGTAGTATGCACGCAATTCTAGCCATTCCATGTTATTACCCCCATTATGCACAGTTTCCAAGCAGTATTGAGTCTCCTTAGACACGTTGCACCTTTTCACTGGAAGAGACGTCTCAGGCAATGCAGGTCCATTCCATCAGAGCTGTCACGTCTGCTTCCTTGCATGCCCTAATTTATACAAAAAAAGGGAATCCACTCTTATCAAAAATAGTTGCTGAGCTGATAGTTGCGTACTGTGTGAGTCTGACCTATGAGTTGTACATATGCATTTCGATAAGAGAGAAAGGCATAGTGGCTCAGGGTGCAGGGTTTTGGTGCAATACTGGCCAGTCCACTTGTAGCCATACCTGCCCAGGCCTGAGTCAGATATTTGTCACCCTTTGCCACTCGCCTGTTCTGAACCACCTTCGGAACAGTTCTTGAACCCCTATCAAGCTTCATTACCTTCCTCCTCCATCTTCCTCGTCACAGTCACCCCGGAGCACCCTGTGTTCCCTGCACAGCCTTCACCCATAAACAAAAAGTCCCCACCCAATATGGTGGCCTCACAGGAAGTACTGTCACCTGACCTATAGGGGTGAGGCAAACACAGAAACATCCTTCTTTTTTTTTCACAGTGTTTCAGCTGGATCACCCATTGTTCATGAGGCCCGTCCTCTGCTGTTGCACTTCAGGTCTCGGTAAGTTTTTTTACTTTATTTTTTTCTTGCAGGGTCTGTTATAGTGTTCCCTTTCGTGTGTGGCTGCTGTTCCCCTGGGTGCGGTGGTTTGCTCCTGGAGCTGCTCCCGCAGAGAGCGAGAGGGAGCGGCTGCCTGTTCACTTTTCTGCCCTGGATCTCACACCGCAGCTCCCACGTTGAGCGAATGGGGAGCGGCAGTGGTGGGTGGTGGCGTTTTCCTCTCCTGTGCTGTAGCAGTCAGGTGCGTCTGGTTTTCCTGCCTTTTTGTGTGCTGGTGCCTCATTTGTGCTGGGCGCCCAGCTTACCTTTGTTTCCTGCGGATTATGGCCACACCGGGCAGTTCCTGGGGTCATTTTATAGTCTCTGGGTGAACATCTTTGGCGTACCGCGTCAGGGGGGGTGGAGCCGGTTGCTTGGCAGCGGTGTCTCTCGTCACCTTTTTAAAGGTTCTGCCTCCTTCAAAGCTGTTTTTCGTCATTGAGGGTAGACGCACTGAGAAGAGTCCACGCCAGTCTTCTGGGTCGAATTCTGAGCCTGCTTTCTCACAGCAGCCTGTGGGCATGGATCTTGATGTTCTGCAGGCTATGATTATTAAGGCAGTGGATTCTGCCATTGCAGCTCAGGATGGGCCGGTGCCTCAGGTCCCTAGGGCTTCTTCTCAGCCTGACCCTGACAGTTCTGATGAGGAGCAGTGTGAGTACTTTGCTAAGGGCACAGAATTGAGGGAGGTCCTGATGCACTTGAAGGACAAGTTGGCCTTTCCAGCTGTTGATCCTCTGGTGGAAGAGGATTTTTTCTCCCCCTACCATCGGAAGGAGCCTGACGCCCTTCCCATTCATAAGGCCATCTGGGGGCTTCTGTCCAGGGAATAGACAGATGTTTAGAACAATAGGTTCCCTCGGTTTCTTGCTAAGAAGTACCCTCTTTAGGACTTTCTGACTAAGTTTCCCCCTCAGGTGAAGGTGGACTCTTTCATGGTGGGTCTGGGCTTCAGTGGTTTGATTATCTCTGAGGACATCTCTCCTACCGATCCTGTGAATAGTAGAGTGGACAGTGCTGCTAAACGGGCTTACTCCGCTTCTAACTTTTCCATATGGGCGAGAGCTTATGCCTCGTATGTGGGTCAGTCTCTTCTGCATGATTTTCAAGTCTTGTCTGAGGCCCTCCAGCACAGGGAGGACGTTATTTCCCATCTGTCCCTTATGGAACTGCAGGTTTGCTTTTTGTCAGACACTACTTTTGTCTCTCTGTCTGCTGCTGCTGCAATTTTTGTTTTTATTGTTTCTGCTCGTCGAAACATCTGGATGAGGTCTTGGAAGGCAGAGGCCTTTCAGAAATCCCTTCTTTCGCGCTTGCCCTTTGAAGGTGCTAAGTTATTTGGGCCTCAGCTTGAGGATCTCCTGAAGAAGTCCGTGGAAGATCGTAAGCTCCTGACACCTCTGCGGCCTGCTGTGAGGGTTCAGGGATTTGGGTATAGGAGTGCCTTTGGGAATCCGCCTCTGCAGGGCGGGGTTCCTTCAAGCCCTTTTGGGGGAGGGGTCGTGGCAATGCACCCCATTCTCTGCAAAATCCTGGCAACAGCCTGCAGGTGCTGCCCTTACAGATGCCTCTCCCAAGTCCTGACTATCTCAAGGTGGGCAGCCGTATTGGACAGTTTTCTTCCACTTGGCTCACGACGTCACCAATTCCTGGGTTCTTCGCCTGGTGGTCGAAGGTTATTGTATCGATTGCTCTTCTCGTCCGCCAGATCTTTTTGTTCCCACCCCCACTCCTCGGAATCCTCTGAAGCTGCTGGGGTTGAAGCTAGGGATCTTGGATCTTCTCTGGAAGGGTGCCATCGTTCCTGTTCCCGGGACCGAGTTGGGGCAGGGTTGCTACTCTCTGATGTTCCTGGTGCAAAAGGTGATGGGGGGTTTCTGCCCTGTTTTGGATCTCAAGACAGTGAACTCCTATGTGCCTTACCAGAGGTTCAAGATGGTGAGTTTGCAGAAGATTCTGCCTCTTGTTTCCTCTGGGGCCATTCTGTCATCCTTGGACCTTTTAGATGCTTATTTCCATATTCCTCTGTATCCTCTCTTCCAGAGGCATGTACGGTTCTTACCCTGGGACGTTACTTCCAGTTTTGTGTTCTTCCCTTTGGTTTGGCCACTGCGCCTTGGGTGTTTACTAAGGTCCTGACCCCCCTTGTGGGTCTGTTGCATGCTCGGGGTGCTTTTGTTTCCCTACCTTGATGAGTGGTTAATTTCTTCCTCCTCTTTCCATAAGGTTCTGGAGAATGGGTCATTGGTGCGGCATTGCCTAGAGTCCCATGGGTTCCTCGTGAATCTCAGCAAGTCCCATCTCATCCCGTCTCAAGAACTCCAGTTCATTGGCGCTCTCTTCAATACCCTTTTGGGGATGGTATTTCTTCCTCGAGCTCGCCAGCTCCGGTCTCATCTGGAGTCCCTCCTGTCTGCCTCATCGGCCTCCGCAAGGGACTGGTTGCGGGTTCAGGTGGACATGTCTGCTTCTCTTTTTCTGATTCCTTGGGCTCGCAGACACCTCTTCTATCTGGTGTATCACCTTCTGTCTCACTGGGATCGGGGGTCCCAGGACTACGATACCTCTGTTCTAGTGACTCCCGCCACTACTCTCCAGCTGCATTGGTGGCTATTTCCGGTCAACCTGGCGAGAGGGGTTCCCCTGGACCCTCCTCTTTCCTGTACCCTGACTACCGATGCCAGCCCTTGGGGTTGGGGTACCAACCATGGGGTTCTTTCTGCTCAGGGTCCTTGGTCCCCTGCTGAGAGCAGGATGTCCTCAAATTGGAAGGAGCTGGCTGCTGTGTTCAAGGCTCTCTTGCACTTTACCCAACATCTGAAGGACATGTGATTTCAGGTCCAGATGGACAATCAGGCTGCCTGTGCCTACTTGAATCATTTGGGGGGCCCTCGCTCTCCTCTTTTGGCTCTCCTGGAGAATCAGATTGGGTCATGGGCGGAAGCCAATCTGCTGGGTCTGACGGCTATCTATCAGGGAGAATAGGCGTGCGGATCAGCTGAGTCACCTTCTTCCTTCTTCAGTTTCTCTGTCTCTGTCTCCTCTGGTCTTTTGGGAGCTCTAGGGTGGTTCAGGAGGCCCTGGCTGGATCTCCTTGCCTCCCCTCAGGATGCTCTTCTGCTGAGGTCTTGCACCCTTCTTTCTTGTGGGGGGTGAATGCCCTGAATTTCCCTTGGCCTCAGGGTCTTCTCTATGCCTTTCCTCCCTTTCCCCTTCTCAGAAGTGTTTTGGTGAAGATCAGGGCAGAAGGCGTGGTGGTGCTGTTGGTGGTCCCCCGTGGAGGTTTCTGCTGTCCCCTTCTCCACCCCGCTTTCCTTTCATGTCTCATTAGGCTCTAAGCCAGTTGGTGTTGGGGGTTTGGAATTTGAAAGGCATTGGATAGTATTTTTGTGTTGTTCCTCTGCGGTGGCCCTGTCTATACAGGATTCTCGCACGGGCAGTTCTCTTACGGTCTACGAACATCACTGGAGGAATTTCTGTGGTTGGTGTTCTTCGCGGGGTTTTCTTCCTGTGAGGGGGTTCTGAGCTTAAGTTCCTTCGGGATGGGTTTTTGCTTGGGCTGTTGGTCTCTACTCTCCGCAGCCAGTGGACTGCCATTAAAGCTATCCGGGGGGGGCCTCTCTCGTCTCCTTTGAGTCCTTGGCTTCTTGCCTTCTGCGTAGTTTTTTTTTCTTTGTTGGTCTGTTGTTGCTTCTCCTCTTTCCCGCTGGAATTTCCTTTGGTCCTTCATGCCTTGTAGCTTTCCCTGTTTAAGACTCTGCCTTCTGTGTCTCTGGAGTTTCTCACCCTAAAGGTTTGTTTTCTGGTGGCCATTACGTCTGGGTGACGTTTGAGGGAGCTTGGCGCTTTGCTTTGACATCCTCCCTTCTTGCTTTTCTTCCCCGACAAAGTGGTCCTTCGTCCTGACCCGGCATTTCTTCCCAAAATGTCCTCCGCTTTTAATTTGTCCCAGGATATTGTCCTTCCGGCCTTTTTTCCTGCCCCCTCTATGGACGAGGAGATCCAACTCCATTCCCTGGATTTGATTAAGGCTCTGGAGATCTACCTTGAGCAAAGTGTATTTTTTGTTTGTCACTTTTGGAGTTGCCCAGGAGGGTCATCGGCCTACCACAGCTACTCTTTCACATTTGATTCGGTTCGCTATCTCCTTAGCTTACCTGCATTTGGGAGTCTCTCGTCCCCTGGTCATTCAGGGTCATTCCACCTGGGGTGTGTCTTCATCCTGGGCTTCTTTTAAGGGGCACATACCTTCATCTCCCATAATAAGTTGCTGGATGGGGGAGTTTTTTCTCGGGATTTTGGTTCCGCTGTCCTTGCGTCTGTTCACTGGTTGTGTGTGCTTGTCTGCAATTAAGTGTCCTTGGTGTAGGAGAGTAGGGTCTGCTTCCTATGGTCACCCCCACTTTTAGCTGTGATTCTCTGGCTTTTTGACTTTAGTGTGGCTGTGGGCCTGCCACAGACCAGCTGTTCTTTCTCTAAATGTATACCATGTACTTTAGGTACATACCAGATTGGTTACTGGGTCACCCTTGTGAGCCCCTGTATAGTGTACCATAGGTACCCAGGGCATAGGTGCACCTTAGGCCTACCAGGGGCTGTAGCATGTATTGTGCCACCCCCGGTTTGCCTTCCAAACTGACACCACAGGTCTGTTCACACTGCCTTGGTAAGGTGGTGTAATCACCCCTTACTTAGATATGGTATACCTATATATACATATATATATGCCTATAAGTCACTCCCATGACAGGCCTTAACAATCCTGGGGGCAGAGTGCTTGGTTTTATGTGAGAGGGTGCCCTAGCATGAGCCAAGCCCCTCTGCAGCTTTCGGAGCCATCTCCTTTTAGCTGTTCTATGATATGGCCATACCGTATACTCTTAAGTGCATTTTAATCCTTGCGGTTAATGCTAACTTTGGTTTGGCTTTATCAAAACAAGTTGTGTAAGGTGTCAAACACAATAGATTTCCTGTCCAAGAAATTGCTGGCACCTCCCCAGACAGGGTTTTGTGTTTTGGGGGAGGGAGAGCTGCATCAGCAGTTGCTTTTCCAGACACTGCCTGGGGCACACAAGGTGCTTCATGCATAGCCCAGTTCAAACCAGTTTCTGGGCCATTCAGCCCCAGCTCTGGCATGAAACTGAACAAAGGGAAAGGAGTGTAACCACCCCTTCTCAGGTCCACCCATAGGAGGGACCTAGCCAGGTATCCAGCCCCCACCCTTAGTATAAGTATAGGAGTTGTGTCCCCAGGACTTTAGATTACCCTGGACGAATCTTTCAAAGACATATCCTGGACCTTCGATGTTCCATTCTGCCTGGAAGACGGAAGATATCTCCCTTGTCAAGGAGTGACCACCCTGTTCAAACAGGCACCAACAGCAACTTTGCCAGTCTGCATTTTTGATGCTCCTGCCAGATCCCTAAGAATCTGTGACACAGGACCTGGACTTTCAGACATCTCTGACCCCAACCCACATCCACAGCAAAGCTGAGACACGTTCCAGACACAAGAGATGTGGGACTGGAACTCCTGCACATCCTGCATTTTGCAAGCTGCACTCCTTCAACAAGGTATCTTGAAGTTGTGCTTTGAGGTGCTTGAATCCCAAGCCCCGAGCACCATTTGTACCAAAGTCCAGGCCCCCACACTCCACAAGTGTTCCATTGGCCCCTCTTTTGCATTTGAGTTTGATGCATCTTCTCGGTTCCTAGTTAATTGGCTAGTGAGCCCCCTAAAGACCCCATTTTAAAACTAACTTTCTTTTCTGGTTGCTTAAGACTTGTTCCAGCATCCCTACAAAGGAGAAGTGCTACAGACGTTGCTGGTCTGCAACAGAGCCAATCTTGACCTCCTGCGTGGGTTGCGGTTGCCAAGGCTTGTTGGGTCCAATCCGGATGCGAACACTGAAGTCAATTAGATCCATTATGGTACAGCTCGAATCCAGCGCCTGGTCATCGTCTATGCCTCCTGGACCTAGTGGGTGAAGAGACAAGTTTGACTACTTCACCTGAAATCACCCGACATCGCCTAGTTCCTTCCTGGTCACTGGCTAGTGACCCAGACTCTGTCCCTTCTGCTTTCAGGTTCTTCAGATCTTCGATCCACCCAGACACTTTTCCTCTGGTTGCCTGCAGCACTTCTTTGCAGCTCTCCATAGAAAACGATGACGAAACCCGACACGAAAAGGCACCTACACAGCCGGCTTCCCTGAGTGAGGTAACACGAGTACTTTGGTGCTCCCGTGGGTCTTGACTCTTGAATTGTCCTAGTTTAAAAGGGTTCCATCCTAGTTCATCCGGAAGTGTCCTTAAATTGTATATTTGTAACTTTTACGATCTCCATAGAAAGTCAATGGTAACCCGCGCCTGTGTTTAGACACTGCACGCGGCTCCCGTGGGCCTCCTACTTCCTAACCTTTGGTCGATTAGAGTAGCCCTAATGATTCCACAGTCCCCAGGCCTGCTTTCTAATTCTCTTGTGATTCTTATACCACTTACTTAGTATATAGTTTGTGAGGCCCCTAGGGCATAACGTATACTGTGCAACTTATCGTATATTAATTGTGTAACTTGTATTGTATTTTTACCTCTGACCTCATAAAGAGTGCAGAGAGGTTGTGTTTAGATTAAATACATATATATTTGATATATACCTTGTGTGGTGTCCTTTCATTTGGTATTCAAGGGATTATAATTGGTAAAAACAACTTGCTTAACTCGCCTACTGAAGTCTTAGCCTGGTGACTGCTGGCCATTGCTACCCCTAGGATAGCTTTCTATAAGGTTGACTTTACAACCATCATTAATAAGGGTCGATTAGACTGGTGCAAGGTGCCCACTAGAACTAGTGGACATCATATGCCAGACTAACTTCTCACATTGGTGTGCAGCGGATGGGATAAGTGAGGTTCTTCGATTTCTGACTTCGTCCTGTATCTAGCCGCCATTTTGTGTCTTGCCGCCATTTTGTGTTGCCCTCACTCCGGCTGCATGGCGGACGGTGTGTTTTTGCTTTTCCAGCTGCTGCGTGTCCTTTCAGTTAAAAAGTAGCCCCATTGCCCTTGTTTACGAAACCCGATGTCAGGGTCTGGCTGAGTTCGTTAATCCATGTCTGGCTTGATTGATCCCTGTCTCGATCGACTATTTGCCTTCTCCTATTCTTTCCTTATACTATCTTATCCGACTGGCCTTCGCTATTCTCTCCTTGTATTCTCCTATTACACAACTATCCTTTGAGGCACACAAAAACGTCCTGCCACCTGCAAGAAGGGATTGTTGATGCCATCACTGATTAATTTGTTGGGAGGGTTAACACACGGGGTCTGAGAGAGGGGCATATTTGAGACACCTGATAGCTTGTTTTCCAAATTTTCTCATTGGTTCGTTTTGTATGTGTAAGGAGTGAGATGCTGTAAATATGTTGGTATATAAGATTGTGCGCCACGGATTGAAGTGGCAGTCTCCTTAGAACCCACCTTGTGTGTAACTTCTGGGATAACTGGGCTTAGCTGCAGCTAATAAACCTGGCTTCCACGCTCAACGGAGTGTCTCATGTCTCTGTTTTTTACAGGGCAGGTGAACTGCGCCGCCAGCCCCATAAGGCCCGGTTCTCCATAAGAGCTTGCTTTGTTTTACCAAAGAATCTCTAAATATCATCTGAAATATCATATCAAGGTACCTGTAGGTACATATAAATCAAGTCTTATAGAAATAAGTTCTACTGAACTTAGCAGTTGTAAGTGGTAAGGGCTTAGCATACCTTGACTACAACTCCTAGAGAGGTTTTAGTAGGAAAACAAGTAATGTAGGTAGGTGCACAAACCACACTAGCCATGTACTTGGAAGCAGGGCCTAGTGGACCCCTGCCAGAAGACAACCCAAGGTTCCCTTCTAAGTATGACACATTCTCTTTTCAGGAACTGAGAAGCTTGTGTGTGGTCAGAAAGTTAAGACAAGGACAGAGTTCAACCTTTAACCACCTGGTACATATCTTAGTGGCTCATGATGTAGAGAATGCATCAGACCCAGGTAGCCAAGGTAGTAGAGAGGGGGGCCATTCCTCAACAGAAGAGAATCCTACTGGAGAGGATCCAGTGGTCTCTGATGATGATGTGGATGTTGTCCAGGATGAGGTTGATGAACCTTACCTGGGCAACTCAGGACTATCTTAAGGTGGAGAGGGCCAAGGTAGGCCCCCCTCTAACCTTCCAAATAGGCCTTATGGTGGGAACAGAAGGCGCAGATCACTGTCCAGTGGTTCTGAGCATTCTGACTCATCAGTAGGGTCCAATGCCTCTGCTCAAAGGAGAATGACTTCCCCTCAGAGAAGAGAGCATAAAGCTAGAATGAGAGAGGTCACGCTGAGGATCAAGGGGCAAGAAGTTGCCCTTGCAAAAGAGACCGTAGCTCTTGAAAGAGAGAAGAAATTGTGTGGGCTAGAGCAACAACCCTAGTGGTGGGGTAAGGTCTCATGACCATAGAAACCTGAACAAGATTGTCCCTCTTTATCAGATTGGGGATGACATCCACAAATGGATAACTGCTTTGGAGAGGGCCTGCAAAGTACAGCAGGTACCCCAAAGTCAGTGGGCAGCAATCCTGTGGCTCTCCTTTGCAGACAAAGTAAGACACAAGCTCCTCACTGTAAGAGAAGAGGATGCTGACAACTAATATGTCCTGAAGAGTGCTCTGATAGATGGGTTGGCCTAACCACTGAGCAGTTCAGGTTGCTGTTCAGAGATACCCAAAAGACACAGACTCAGGACTGGACTGATTTTGTAGATTGTGCTACTAAGGCTCTGGGAGGTTGGTTACTGAGCAGTAAAGTAACTGACTATACAGGATTGTATAACCTTATTATGAGAGAACAAATTCTTAACAACTGTCAAAACCAGTTATTGCATCAGCACTTGGTTGACTCTGATTTGACCTCTCCCCAAGAATTGGGAAAGAAGGCAGACAAATGGGTCAGACCAGGGTGAAGCAGAAGGTACAGAACAAAGGTGGTGACCAAAAGAAGCAAGACCAAACAGGTGGGGAGAAAACAAAAGAGCAGAAGTCTTCTCAAGATCCCCAAAAAGCTTCCAATGATGGAGGATCCCAATAATCTAAAAAGAAAGAAGGCCCAAAGAAACCATGGTGCAAGTTTTGTAAGGTACATACTCACTGGACCAGTGATTGCATCAAGAAGGAAGCAGCTCCAGCCACCATTGCCCCTAGTTCAGCTCCAAGTGGTGGTTATCAACGGAGGGGTGTGGTAGGGTTAACCCTGGTCACTGAGAAGGATTCTGGCCTAGTCAGGATACCAACTCAAGCTGTTTTGATCTGTGATGGGGACATAATTAGGTCCTCTACTGTGAGTCCCAATAACTTGGGCAAGTACAGACAAACTTTCGATTAATGGCAAAGTGGCTCAGGCCGATAGGGACACATGTGCTAGTGTCACAATGGTGACGCCTCACTTTGTGGACCTTGGACAGATCATACTAGGTGAAAATTACCTAGTGACCAATGCTATCAATGTCACTACCACTCACAGTATGGCAATTGTTAATTTCTCCTGGGGAGGGGTAACTGGCCTCAAGAAGGTTGTGGTTAGCGCAGACCTCCCCGTAGTATGCTTGCTTGGCAATTACCTGGAGACTTCAGCTTGGGCTAAAGTGGAGTATAGGACCCATGCAGAAATGTTAGGGATATCATCACATGTCCTTGCTGTGACTAGGTCACAGGTCAGAAATTACAACACTGAACAGGCACTGGATTCTGGAACAATGGACCAGTTGCCTATCCAGGAGAAGCAGTAGGGTTAAGGCAGTACCTTCCCCCTTGCCTCAGGAAGAGGATCAGCCTTCTGTGGAAGCTGATTGTGAGACCCAGGAAGGAACTGTCCTAGAAGAACTTGAGCCTGATCAGGTTGAGTTTCTTGGGACAGGGGGACCTTCCAGGGCAGATCTGAGGCAGGCGCAGTTGGACTGCCCTTCTCTTAAACCCCTCAGACAGCAAGCATTCCCTGCTGAGGCTGCAGGGAATGCTAGTGGGACCCACAAAACCTATTGGGATTAAGGGCTCCTGTATTCAGAGGCTAGAGACCCCAAGCCTGAGCTACCAGGAGGTTAGTCATACCTTTGGCATTCATGGGCTTCCTTCTCACACTAGCCCATGATATTCCCCTTGTAGGACATCTTGGCCAGAACAAGACTTGGGACAGGCTTGTCCCTCACTTTCACTGGCCTCATATGTCAGAAGATACCAAGGAGTTTTGTCGCTCCTGTGTCACCTGCCAAGCCAGTGGCAAATCAGGTGGCACCACAAAGGCCCCCCTTATACCACTACCTGTGGTGGGGGTTCCCTTTGAATGTGTAGGGATTGACATTGTTGGACCAATGGATCCCCAAACAGCCTCTGGGCAAAGATTTATTCTGGTGGTAGTAGATCATGCCACCAGATACCCAGAAGCCATTCCGCTTAGGACCAGAACAGCACCTGGTGTGGCAAGAGCCCTCCTGGGAGTTTTCTCAAGAGTGGGCTTTCCGAAGGAGTTGTCTCAGACAGAGGTGCAAACTTTATGTCTGGATACCTGACTGCAATGTGGAGGGAGTGTGGAGTGAACTACAAGTTCACCACACCCTATCATCCACAGTGCAATGGTCTGGTTGAGAGATTCAACAAGACATTAAAGGGCATGATCAAGGGTCTCCCTAAAAAGCTCAGGCAGAGATGTGACATCCTACTGCCCTGCCTTTTGTTTGCTTATAGAGAGGTCCCACAGAAGGGGGTTGGCTACAGCCCTTTTGAACTTCTGTTTGGGCATCCTGTAAGAGGACCCTTTGTCTGGTGAAGGAGGGATGGGAGTTACCTCTCAAACCACCCAAGCAAGACATTGTGGACTATATACTTGGTCTCCGCTCCAGGATGGCTAAGTACATGAAAAAGGCATTCAAAAACCTTGAGGCTAGTCAGGAATTGCAAAAGACCTGGCATGACCAAAAGGCTGTGCTGACTGTTTACCAGCCAGGACATAAAGTGTGGGTGTTGGAGCTTATGGCCCCAGCAGCTCTTCAAGACAAGTGGAGTGGACCCCATAATATTGTTGAACAGAAGGGAGAAGTCACCTATTTGGTGGACCTTGGAACTCCCAGGAGCCCCCACAGGGTGCTTCATGTCAACAGACTGAAACCATATGTTGACAGGGCAGACATGGGTTTGCTCATGGCTACTGATGAGGGACAGGAGGAAGAGAGTGACCCTCTCCCAGACCTGCTCTCTCAGCACCCTGATGATGGTTCAGTTGATGGTGTAGCCTTGGCAGGCATCCTCACTGACCAACAGCAGCAGGACTGCAGACAAGTTCTACAGTCTTACAGACATATGTTTTCACTGACTCCAAGTCAGATTACCTGGTGCACTCATGAAGTGGACACTGGGCACAGTCTGCCTGTTAAAAGTAAGATTTACAGGCAACCTGATCATGTCAGGGACTGTATCAGGACAGTGGTCCAAAAGATGTTGGATTTGGGATTCATTGAACCCTCAGAGAACCCTTGGGCCAGTCCGGTAGTCCTGGTGCCTAAACCTCACACCCAAGTTGGTAAGAGAGAGATGAGGCTTTGAGTGGATTACAGAGGTCTCAATGCTGTCACTAGGACAGATGCCCATCCAATACCCAGGGCAGATTAACTCATTGACAGATTGGCATCAGCCAAGTTTTTGAGTACATTTGACCTGACAGCTGGCTACTGGCAGATCGGACTAGCTGATGATGCAAAGCCAAAGACAGCATTTTCAGCCCCTGGTGGGCATTATCAGTTTGCGGTGATGCCCTTTGGTTTGAAAAATGCACCTGCCACATTCCAGAGGTTGGTGAACCAAGTCCTCTCAGGTTTGGATGACGACTGTGCAGCTTATCTTGATAATATTGCTGTTTTTAGCTCCACTTGGGAAGATCACCTGATCCACCTAAAGAATGTTTTGGAGGCCCTGCAAAAGACAGGCCTAACTATCAAGGCTACTAAGTGCCAGATAGGGCAGAGTCAGGTTGTATACCTGGGCCACCTTGAAGGTGGAGGCCAGGTTCACCATTGCAGAGCAAGATCCAGACCATAATGGACTGGACTGCTCCAACCACCCAGACTCAGGTCAGAGCTTTCTTGGGCCAGACTGGGTATTACAGGAAATGTGTCAAGGGGTATGGTTCCATAGTGACACCCCTTAATGACTTAACTTCCAAGAAAGTGCCAAAGAAAGTTCAGTGGACAGTAAGCTGTCAAAAGGCATTTGATGACCTGAAGCAGGCCATGTGCACTGCACCAATTCTGCAAAGTCCAGACTACTCCGAAGAATTCATTGTTAAAACAGATGCTTCTGAGTTAGGGGTAGTTGCTGTGCTTTCACAGCTGAAAAAAGAGGGTCAAGACCAGCCAGTAGCTTTTATAAGCAGGAGGCTGACCCCTAGAGAGAAAAGTTGGTCAGCTATTGAGAGGGAGGCCTTTGCTGTGGTTTGGGCCCTGAAGAAGTTGAAACCATACTTGTTTGGCACTCACTTCAAAATTCAGACAGATCATAAGCCCCTCTTGTGGCTAAATCAGTTGAAGGGTGAAAATCCCAAACTGCTCAGGTGATGGACTTTACAGTGGAACATAGACCTGGGAGTGACCATGTCAATGCAGATGGACTCTCAAGATATTTTCACTTAGAACATGAAGACTCAACTGGTCAAGGTTAGTTTAATGTCCCTGCGTTGGGGGGGGGGGGGTTTGTAGGAGAGTAGGGTCTGCTTCCTATGGTCACCCCCACTTTTTGCTGTGATTCTCTGTTTTTTTTACTTTAGTGTGGCTGTGGGCCTGCCAATCAGACCCACAGCCCAGCTGTTCTCTCTCTAAATTGATACCATGTACTTTAGGTACATACCAGATTGGTTACTGGGTCACCCTTGTGAGCCCCTGTATAGTGTACCATAGGTACCCATGGCATAGGTGCACCTTAGGCCTACCAGGGGCTG
The DNA here is from genome assembly GCF_964263255.1 of Lissotriton vulgaris. Lineage (NCBI taxonomy): Eukaryota > Metazoa > Chordata > Amphibia > Caudata > Salamandridae > Lissotriton > Lissotriton vulgaris. The sequence continues at coordinate 662,601,828 of NC_141689.1, forward strand.
CAGCATGTATTGTGCCACCCCTGGTTTGCCTTCCAAACTGACACCACAGGTCTGTTCACACAGCCTGGGTAAGGTGGTGTAATCACCCCTTACTAAGATGTAGTATTCCTATATATACTTATCTATACATATAGACACATAAACACCTACTAGCAGCCCGCCTCGACGTTGTCCGGGTATGAATTGCTGCCGGCCAGTAGTATATTGTTTTGTAGGATTTTGTTTTGATAGCATTTCTTATCTGTGACAGGCTTGTGAAACGCTCCGATTCACAGTTCACTGCTGATGTACTTAAGTGCGCGTTCAGTAGTGTGGGAACTCGAGTTTCCCTACTTTATTTTTCCTTGCAATATTATGTAGCGCGAACTCGACAACATGGCATGAGCACAATTTACATTACAGAAGAACACATTCATTTGTTGTAGGCACGGGGAGACAAAGCGATTTGCCTGGAAACATGGGATGTTGAGCTGATGCCGAGATTCGAACGTAGCTCCCCAGCTATAAAGTTCGCAATTCTAGAACTGGTGGTGGGAGGTGTGTCTAAAAGTGTATGTCGGTTCTGGCCATCAATGAGAGAGACCGGTGCATTTTTGAAATGGGTGGTGAAAAAAGTATGAGTATGTTGCTGGAGATGTGGGCCGCCGTGCCACCAATGTACTTACCGGGGGAGGGTAAACACCTATTATTCCGCAACTTTCTTTCCGCATACCATCACTCCGCATACTTTCATTACGAAAGTACCATGGCTCCGCAATGCCATTATAACGCATGGCATTACATTTTATATGCTTTTACCACGCATACATTTACAACGAAATTCGTTGTAAATGCATGAATGGTAAAAGCATGTTTTTTTTATAGTTTGGATAAGGTAAGTATGGGTATAGGGGTATATGTTTTGGGGTACTGAGGTATATGTTTTGGGGTGTTTGGTTATTTTAGGGTTCAGATATAGTTTTGGGTTATGGGGTACAGGGGTAGTTTTAGGGTTTAGGGATAGGTATGGGTTTTGGGGTACAGGGGTATTTTTAGGGTTCAGGGCTAGGTTTGTATTTTGGGGTACAGTTGTATTTTTAGGGTTCAGGGCTAGGTTTGGGTTTTGGGGTACAGGGGTATTTTTAGGGTTCAGGGGTAGGTTTGGGTTTTGAGGTACAGGGGTATTTATAGGGTTCAGGGCTAGGTTTGGGTTTTGGGGCACAGGGGTATTTTTAGGGTTTAGGGATAGATTTGGGTTTTGGGGGACAGGGGTATTTTAGGGTTCAGGGGTAGGTTTGGGTTTTGGGGTACAGGGTTATTTTTAGGGTTTAGGGCTAGGTTTGGGTTTTGGGGTACAGGGGTATTTTTAGGGTTCAGGGGTAGGTTTGGGTTTTGGGGTACAGTTGTATTTTTAGGGTTCAGGGCTAGGTTTGGGTTTTGGGGTACAGGGGTATTTTTAGGGTTCAGGGGTAGGTTTGGGTTTTGAGGTACAGGGGTATTTATAGGGTTCAGGGCTAGGTTTGGGTTTTGGGGCACAGGGGTATTTTTAGGGTTTAGGGATAGATTTGGGTTTTGGGGTACAGGGTATATTTATAGGGTTAAGATGGGTTAGTGTTTAAGGGTGTTGCGTTATTTTAAGGAGTAAGGGTGGGTTATGATTATGGGGTGTAGGGGTGTTTAAAGGGTGCAGGGTGGGATTAGCACACGATATAAGACAATGCATGAAGGGCGGAAAGTACCACACGCCCCCAGCGTTTGTCACGCCCCCAGCACATGCCCACAGCACAATGCAGACACGCCCACAAGGGACTACTTTGCTGGCACAGTTCTTTTACCTTTTAAATGTATATGGTGGGCGTCTGCATAGCCTATGTCTTTCTGCTGAAACTGCCCTTTCCAACGCTGTATTGGGTGTTGTGATTGTTGCTGTGGTTCCTGAGATTACCCGCCTCAAAGGTTTGGGCTCTCTCTTTATTATATTAGTATGGATAAGTCACTCCTATAGCAGGCCTCAACAATCCTGGAGGCAGAGTGCTTGGTTTTATGTGGGAGGGTGCCCTAGCATGAGCTGAGCCCCTCTGCAGCTTTTGGAACCATCTCCTTATAGCTGTTCTATGATATAGCCATACCATATACTCTTAAGTGCATTATAATCCTCGCGGTTAATGCTAACTTTGGTTTGGCTTTATCAAAACATGTCGTGTAAGGTGTCAACCACTTTTGAATACTACCCCCTGCCCGTCCTGGCGGTGGGGGTAGCATTCCACCCTTCTAGTGGGAGAAGACATGTAGTTACTGCTTTACCCGGTTAAAGTTAAACCGAGCCTCAGCATCACAAAATGGATGCTGCTGCTACAGACATGAGTCTGACCTCCTGTTGCTGACAAAACTCCGGCAGGGGAGGCCTGGACAATAGGTTTCCTGTCCAGGGAGGTGCTGGCACCTCCCCAGACAGGGTGTTGTATATTGGGGCAGGGAGGGCTGCATCAGCAGATGCTTTTCCAGACACTGCCTGGGGCACACAAGGTGCACCATGCATAGCCCGGATCAAACCAGTTGCTGGGCCACTCAGCCCCAGCTCTGGCGCGAAACTGGACAAAGGAATAGAGGTGTAACCACCTCCTTCTCAGGTCCACCCATAGGAGGGACCTAGCCAGGTAGTCCAGCCCCCATCCTTAATATAAGAATAGGAGCTGTGTCCCTAGGACTTTAGATTACCCTGGATGAATCTTTGAAAGACATATCCTGGACCTTCGATGTTCCTTTCTGACTGGAAGACGGAAGATATCTCCCTTGTGGTCAAGGAGTGACCACCCTGTTCAAACAGGCACCAACAGCAACTTTGCCGGTCTGCATTTTCGAGGCTCCCGTTGGATCCCGAAGAATCTGTGACACAGGACCTGGACTTCCAGACATCTCTGAACCTGACCCACATCCAAAGCAAAGCTGAGATATGTGGCAGACACGAGAGATGTGGGACCAGAACACCTGGACATCCTGCATTTTGCAAGCTGCACTCCTTCAACGAGGTATCTCGAAGTTGTGCTTTGGGGTGCTTGAAGCTCCATCTCCGAGCACCATTTGCTTTGAAGCCCAGGCCCCCACACTCCACGAGTGTTCCATGGGCCCCACTTTTGCATTTGAACTTGACGCGCCTTCCTTGTTCCTATACTTTTGGCTAGTGAGTCCCCTGAAGACCCCATTTTAAAACTAACTCGTTTTCCTGGTTGCTCCAGGCTTGCTTCAGCTTCCCTACAAAGGAGAAGTGCCACAGACCTTGCTGTTCTGCAACAGAGCCAATCTTGACCTCCTGCGTGGGTTGCGGTTGCCAAGGCTTGTTGGGTCCAATCTGGATACTGACACTGCAGTCAATTAGATCCATCATGGTAGAGCCCGATCCAGTGCTTGGTCATCGTCAATGCTTCCTGGACCTTGTGGCTGAAGTGACAAGTGTGACTACTTCACCTGAAATCACCCGACATCGCCTGGTTCCTTCCTTGTCACTGGCTTCTGACCCAGACTCTGTCCCTTCTACTTTCAGGTTCTTCAGATCTTCTCTCCACCCTTGGATCCACCTGGACTCTTTTCCTCTGGTCGCCTGCAGCACTTCTTTGCAGCTCTCCATAGAAAATGGCGAAGAAACCCGACACGAAAAGACACCTATGCACCCGGCTTCCCTGGGTAAGGTAACACGAGTACTTTGGTGCTCCCGTGGGTCTTGACTCTCTAAGTGTTCTAGTTTAAAAGGGTTCCATCCTAGTCCACCCGGAAGTGTCCTTAAATTGTATATTTGTAACTTTTACGATCTCCGTAGAAAGTCAATGGTAACCCGCGCCTGTGTTTAGACACTGCACGCTGCTCCTGTGGGCCTCCTACTTCCTAACCTTTGGTCGATTAGAGTAGCCCCGACGATTCCACAGGCCCCAGGCCTGCTTTCTAATTCTCTCGTGGTTCTTATACCACTTACTTAGTATATGGTTTGCGAGTCCCCTAGGGCATAACGTATACTGTGCAACTTATTGTATATTAATTGTGTGACTTGTATTGTATTTTTACCTCTGACCTCATAAAGAGTGCAGAGGGGTTGTGTTTAGATTAAATACATATATATTTGATATATACCTTTGTGGTGTCCTTTCGTTTGGTATTCAAGGGATTATAATTTGAAAAACAACTTGCTTAACTTGCCTACTGAAGTCTTAGCCTGATGACTGCTGGCCATTGGTACCCCTAGGATAGCTTTCTATAAGGTTGACTTTACAACCACCATCAATAAGGGTCGATTAGACTGGTGCAAGGTGCCCACTAGAACTAGTGGACATCATATGCCAGGCTAACTTCTCACACTTGGCATCTTTAGTGTCTGTTTCTTTTGCTCGTCTGGCCCTTGGGTACACGCTAATGGGTGACTGTGACGAGAAAGACAGAGGAGGAAGGTAATGACTTGGTTACTTATCTTCATTACTCCAAGTCATAGTCTTCCTCGTCACAGTCATATTCCCTCCTGCCCACCCTTGATTGTGAGGGGACGAACAAAATGTTTTGCTTCCTTTTGGTTTTTGCTCTGCTTGTGTATTTCAGGATGTTTCCTGTGTTTGCCCCATCCTTACAGGTCAGGTGACAGGTACTTCCTGTCAGGCCACCATATTGGGGGGGGTCTTTTTGTTTATGGGTGAATGCTGTGCAGGGAACACGGGGTGCTCCTGGGTGACTGTGACGAGGAGGACTATGACTCGGAGTAATAAAGATTACCGGTAAGTACTGAGTCATTACGTTCTGCTCTCCTAGGCCAGCGCCTCGGTGAGTGAAGACATTTTGCCATTTGGAAAGTGGCTGTACACATTCATCTCCTGCATTGACTCAAATGTATGTTTCTCAATCACCCCTGCAGGCGAGGATCATCATGTGGGTGAGAGGAGGGTCTCATGACAGCGTTGACTGAGGACTGTGTTTCTGTCCCATGTTCAGTAAGGGCAAACAACAAGAAATGTGGCCAAACAAAAGAGAAGAATACGTAGGGTGGCAGGAAGTGCAGTGTTAGAAGCAGAGGGAGAAAGCAGATGATGGATGGCACTGGGTATTGAGAAGAGGCAGACCCGCAAGGCATGTAGAGGAGTGGAAGACTGCTAATAGGCAAAAAGCAGTGGGAAACATGGGGAGGAAACTGCAGGATAAGTAGATGTGGCAACATAGCAGGCATAAAGAGAAATCAGCAGTACACAGAAATGAACCTGCAAGGCACCAAAAGCAATCAGCAGCATACAGAAAGAAAACCGGCAAGGGCTAACATCTTTACATAGCGGTACTATGTGCAGTGCCTAAGAAACACGGTGCCAGGGTGCTGTAATCCAACACTGTGCCTCCATGACCCAGTCAGCGTCCATACTCTGCCAGCCCAGGCCATGATCATCACCTGTGCAAAGTATAACTGGGAGAATCAGCTCCGAAAGATTCTTTGTCAGAACCACATTTATTAAATGGGGTACTGAATTAATTAGGCTTCCTAGAGGCCCACATGCCAAACTCTAGTCAGCCATCCGTGGGAACTCGAGCTCACAATTGCCCCCATTGCAACTCTTTTCCTTCCAAACTAAGGGGCGCAGATAGTAATTGTAAATGGAGAACGGGACGCGGGTGAAGGTGAAATGAGAGAAAGGTGAGATCATGAGTGAAATGGAAGGGTATATGCGTACATGGGACATACTTTTACAGGCCTTTGGAATGGGAGAGTGTGAAAGCGTCTATGCAGATGAAAGTACAAAAGATAGTCTGTAAGGATGAGAGAGGAGTAGGGATGCGGACTGTGGTGACATAGTGACTACGTGGAAGATGGCACAATAATGCCTTGTAGGATGGAGAGAGAGAAAGGGTATGTCAGGGAGAGAGGGGCTGTAAAGGTCTGTAAGGCTCGGAAAGGTGGTAATATGAGAGTAGCGAGAGCTGTGGGGATTGGAGAGTAGGTAAGGTAAAAGGGGGTCACTTAAAGGCCAGTTTAGCATGGTAAATGAGCACCCCAAAATGTTAAACAAGAACACAGCAGCAGTGGGGCAAGTCTGGTGGGGAGTTCATGCATGATCGATTAACATAGCTATCACTGGTGTATCAGGTGCAGTGACACCAGGGTCCATGAGTATGAGGGGGTTTAGTATTACGCCTCACCACTTTCAAAGTTCACCAGCCGTCACTGCTACTGGCGTTGCCATGGAATGTCACCTTATAATCAATAGTAGAATATTGTTCATTCGTCAATAAGCAATATTTCACCAATGTGAAATATTTCACAATGTTACCACAAATACGAATTTACTTTGTCTCTCACCATCAATGAAGCCAGTCCTATGGGCTTTGATATGCATTGCATTTTAAACTGCATAAAACAGCAGAAATGTAAGTAGAAGCTTTGTCTCTATCGTTAACAGGGTTATCTACTAACAAAAGAAGGCAAGTGCAAAGAGCCCATGGCCTCTAGAGCCTTGGAACAAGTGCTCATCCCTAATATTGCTTGGAAAAAAATTGGAAAACCTATCAAGGCCACTAATATAGTGCCTGGAGACACTTAGTGTGTCACACTTTATACATCTGTACAGTGGGCTACTGGAGGGCACATCACTGCTCCTGGGTACGCACCTTACACAGTTTTGTGTTTTGGTGAAGCCAATGCTTTTCTCTGTGCACCACAGGACAAATATGCAAGTTATTTTAGCTAGATTAATATTCAAAGGATCCTTCCTCTGAGGAAAAACCCTGGAAGTATATAAGAGTGTCATCTTAAAAATTTCCGGGCCCTGGGCAGGGAACATTTTGGGCGCCTCCTGTTCGACACAAATTAGAATGTTTTATTATCTATCTTCTGTTAATTCAAGTTTACATGATGCTAAACAAAATTGAATTATGCTTTAACTTTCACACAAAAACAGCTGAATTTTTTTTCCTGGGAATATTCTTAAAATTGCAATAGTCCTAAAAATGACCCTGGGTGGTATCTATAATAAGAGATATCTTGGGACTGGAATAAAATTGCCTTGGACTGAAATACATTGAGGGTCAACTGGGGTCAGAAATAATCGGGAGGCGCCCAGGGGAACAGCGCAATAAATGAAAGCTAGCCAGCGAAACATAACGAGGGACAACCAGACAGAAAAAAAATGAGACTGCTACTGAGAAAAAAAAAGACACAATGATCGGGAAGTAAAAGCAGAGGCAGTCGGAGAGAGACAAAGTGATAGACTGGAAAAGAAATAAAACTAGTCGAGCCAGGGAAGGAAACAAAATGATACATTGGGAGCAACAAATAAAACACGAGTGTGTGCAGCGATGTACAGAAAGAACGGAGCAACTGTATTGGTACCGATCGGAGGAAACAAGGCGTTGAAAATGCACGTGAGTAACGGCGAGATATCCAGTTGCACCCCGCTGTATTGACACCCATTAACCCAATAGCACCCATGAGGCGAACTCCCCATTGGCACACACTACAGCTAAATTGATAAAGCTATCTGAGCAAAAAAGACTCAAAATGGCAAATGATTTGGTTCACCACGAAAACCATGACAAAATAGGGGACCTTTTGTTTTTATCTTGTAGGCCAGAACAATGAGAAAGAGGGGGCTTGCCTGGCCACACAACTGGGGGCAAATTGTAAGCTTGTGTGAAAAGAGATGATTCTTGGCGCGCATTAAAAAAAGGGCATATGAGCGTGGGCAGACTCCAGAGATGAGGGGTAGCCTTCTGTCTGCATTTCTTTATCCAAGGACCCCCTGTGGCGCATCTGCACCTGAGACGAGAGGGGGAGGGGGCGAAGGCAGCGGTCCCAGCGGTTTCCTGTCACGCCGCACAGCGCCGTCTGTCTGGGGCCAGTCAGCATGACTGCCGAGCGCGCGGTTTCCTCTTTTCTCTTATTGTCATAACGTTAATCTTGCACCGTGCCTTGCATCTCTGACAGAGGAAGTACAGCTGCGCCTGCCAGCCGAACGTGACTGAGAAGAGCTGCCGAGGAGGAGGGGGGGGGGGGGGGGGGGGGGGTGGTTCAGGGGCTTTGTTGCGTAAAGACCGTTAAGGAGCAGGGGCTGGCAACCCTTCACAGTGTGCGTGAATTGGGGACTGTAGGATTGATTCGCGATGATGACCTAACTTTTAAAAGTGCGTTTTAACTTGTAATTATGCACCCCCCCCCCCCCACACACACCCTCCACAAGAGTTAGAGTACGGACGAACATGACACATCATTTGTCTCTGTTTCATCAGAGCTGGGAGTTGGTGGTCTCCGTTTTGTTCATCTTGTGATGTCACGGCGCTCTTGTAGGCACTTTCCTCAGTTGCAGGTTTAACCTCTGGTGCAGTGTGCTGGGTGTAAACACCGTGACCAGTGCACGCTCCCCGAGAGGCAAACTTGTAATTTGGGAATGGTCTTCTCCAGTACTTTCCTTCTGACAGGATCATATTTATTTTATTGCTTACGTAGGGAGGAAATCCGCACATGAGATTAGAACACCAAACCTGCTCTGATCTGATCTTATCAGGTGTCAAATCAATATTCTATGTTCACGTAATATGTTTAGTCTAAGGCAGAGGTCTTCAAACTTTTGGATGCCAAGACCCCCCCTGTCAACATTTTGAGGCGTAAGCACCCCCTCCTGACAAAAATTTCTAAATCTGTAGGCAGGGCTACTAGAATTATGAGTCAAGTGAGGACCAAATTACGCGACAGGCTTGACTAAATTGTGTGGGAAGAAAATGTAAGTGATGTTATGTGATGCCGCGTAATTTGGGATAGCATTGCTTAATTATTTTGACATTTTTTACACACAGTAACACTGAGGAAAGATTTCACCCCATCAGTACCCGTTTATAACCAAAATACACCAATTAACATCAGAAAGATTTCTAGTCAACCTTTGAGAAGGGCCTTCCACTCCGCAGGAATACGTTGCTGCCACATTAGAAGCTCACCTGGCCCTGGCCAGGAGAGGCAGGGGTCCGTTAAAAACCTCCCGGTTTTGTGCAGAGTTAAGCAGTTTACCCATGCAGCCTTCCTCTCACCCCCTCCCTTCCATCCCTCTCTCCTCTCCTAACCCCGGATCCTTCTCTCACTTTGCAGGCCATTTTCTTTCACCCCTTTTTACAACATCTGAACTCTCCCCATTCAACCTCTCACTTTAACAATGCACCTCATCTCTCTATAGCACCATTCTGACAAACATTTAATTTTTTTATAGCGCTACTCATAGTTTACTCACACTCAGTTCGGTGATCTGCATGGTACACGTTCTTTGTAGCAGGCAGATTAACCCTATGCACACTGTGTGGGTGACAAGAGTGCCCATGTGAGTGCACGGTGAGCGATGCAACAGTGCGAGAGTATGGTAAGAGAAGTGACTGCAGGGTGAGTGAGGTGGCGTATTAATTTGTGAATTTAGTTGCAAATGCAAGTTCAGAATGGGACGAATGAATATATGATTACTGATGGGCTTGTTTGAGTGAGTTGCTTATTGAGCAGTGAGGGGGTCAGGTGAGTGAAGTGTCACATGATTGCAGGATGAGTAATGTACTCGTGTGACTGCAGGGTGAGGTATAGGGTGAACAGCGCAAGTGCATTGTGAGTGCAGAGTAATCACTGTGATTACAGGGTGAGCTGGTAAATGGTGTGAGTGCATGGTCATCAGTGTGAGTGCATTGTGATTACTGTGAGTGCAGGGTGAGTAATCAGTGTGAGTGCACAGTGAGCGTGAAAGTGAAGGGCGAGAATGAGGAGCGAGTTGTCTGAATGCAGGGTGCATTTCCATACACTTGAAGTAACTCAGCATGTTCTTGACGGCGGCATAGGGTTTAAGATCTAAGTTAAACTACTGCAGCATTAATCGGGGATCGAGGGTGGAGGAAATAAATAATGTGCTGATCCTGCAACTAACTTACAGTCCTATGGTTAGGGTTGCCAGCAGATTATTTTGATGGCCCAGTCGGTACAAAACTAAGCAGACACCTAAAGCTGTATTTTAAGCACTTATCTGTGCATACTTCGAACAACAAATATAAATGGAAAGCACTTTTAATTGTGTTCTATGGCTGCCTCAATGATCCCTGACTGACAAAGAGAAAAAAGACAGAAAAGTCACATAACTAATGCATAGATACTTTTGTATTTAAAAGTCTATTTAGTGTCAAGAGGAGATCTTTGCAGGCTCTTTAAACAAAACAGGCAGGCATTTTTCTTTTGGCAAACACTACTTTATATTCCTTTTCATTAAATACATGTTCACACTACAGCAGTAATTGTAAAATACAAATGTAAGGAACAGGCACAGTGGGGGCCCAGGGGGTACTGAAACCAGGAAAAAAAGTAAGCCTCTGTAATCACTTTACAAAGGCATGTAAATATGCAAATGGTCTTTAAAGACCTGTGAAAAACTTGGGCGTGTTGGAGATGACTCCAGACACAGCCCAGCCCAGCCCACAGCTCGAGTTACACTGCAGCAGCAGCCGGGCCATGAGACACAATGAGGGAGGAGGGGAGCTGAAGCCCTTGGGCCTGGGAAGAAGTATGACTGTGAAGGCGCGACCCCCTTTACATCGCTCCACGCCCCCCCTGGGGGCCGCGCCCCACAGTTTGAAGACCCCTGGTCTAAGGGGATGTTGTTGGCGTTAAAGAGAGACCCCTTGGTATAGTACTCCAGCAGCGGGTGACATAGCTGGACTCTACATTCATGCTGTAGTCGCTGATGCATGACTGTGATGTATAGAGTACAACAAGTAGTATAGACGTGACTTTCTAACAATAGGCGCATGCGACTAGAAAAGTGGATTCACAAACGTGACAACTGAAGAAGCAGACAGCTATGACCGATCCTGACCACAACAAACTGTGAACAATCTGGGGGTAAAGCCCGGAGGAAACGGCCAGTGTGCTACCCACAACCATTCAAAATAATAGTGTTGTTTAAATTAAGAGATGCAACAAATACAAAAGTCCAGTCCTTAATTTTACCTGCATTTCTTTCCACTGGCCCACATCTGGTGCAGAATAACTGTCATGGCTGCATCCATTCTAGCACTGAAAACGGCAGCATAGGGTCAACTTTTTCAAATAAAAGAGGGTAGCAATCCGGCCTTTATTTTATTTATTTTTATTTATGCTTCGCAAAAAGCGTGCAGTCATTTATAAACTGGTTGCTGGCAACCTGATTCCCGCTTCAGTATTTACAAAATGGGTTTTTAGGATCAGGGACGAAAAAGGGCGCTCTGCCAACAGTAGACGTTATTGGTAAGGACCTGAATGGTTGGGATGTGGTGCAAAAGGGTGAGGGGATAAGCCCTATAACCCCTCAATTGTGTGAAGGAGACAACCAACACAGTACAATTAAGCAACTGAATATACATGCACATAACAAGTAATAATTGGAAAGGGATATCAGTATTATTATATGTACATTTCAATACAAAGCCTAAGTGAATGAAAAACAAAGTATGCCTTGTACAATCCGCCAGAGTTTCAGTTATTTCATGCTTTCTTAGACAAGCCAGCCGACACGTGTTTCGTTGCATATGGGATATTCTTCCCGCGACTCCTCAAGGCCAAAATTGAGGAGGCGTATATGGAGTAGTCGCTCCGCCGGTGATAATTCCGACCCGTCAGGGCCAAAGACTAGGTGGTCGGTGTGTCTGTAGGGTAAAAAGGAGAGATCAGATGATTGGATTAAATAGTCTAAATCCCAGTGAACCGTAGGGTCTCAAATATTGTATCTAGCGATATCGTGGTTGGAGATCCGGTTTCTTGGTATGAGTGATGATTTTGAACAAAACGGTAATTGAAATGTTCGTAAGGTGCTATGACCGCAGGAGGGTAAACACGATGCTCAAGGAGTGGATAACTCCTGATGCTGGTGAAATGCAGGTCAGTGCACGTCCGTGGGTTCCAGTCCTGACGTTCACCATGAACCTGATTCACGCTGACTGGTAACAAAAATCATGGCTAAACAACAACGGCTCCAGTGGATAGATATAGAACACTTCAAATAAGTATTTATGCACAATGGCAATGTGAGTGTTAAGGTGGACGGCAAATAAAGGAGCTGTATAAACACTTGGTCAGTTGCGGTGCTGCCTTCCACACGCACACTGGTGCGTGTGGAAGGCAGCACCACAGAGGCCCTAATTGAATACAGCACGAGTGCAAGTGACGGCACCGCCAGGAATGAGCTACCACCATTGACGGGGAATACTTTCTTATCCCCTTCCAACATCCCCTCCTGAAGAGAGAGCACCACCGTGCACATTTCGCCCCCTGCTTCTACCACCACGGATCATTTGGACCGATCTTTTATACATAATTGCCTGCCCATCACTCCCTTCTAAGGGCTCCCGGCCGGGAACCCTGTGAGTTTCTTGTATTCACTTCCACAACACGGTGCCACTTCTACCAATTACATAATACCAAGCAGTGCAAACCTACTTCAGGTGACCCCACATTTGCAAGTCCTGAAGAGACCCGACATCCACCAAGGGTCAAAACGTCGTCGACAATTATAAAGAGACAGACCACGCACAACAGTTGCCCATATTTCCAACTATTGTACATTTATTATAGACACTTTAGTTTGGTCGCCTCTTTCTGATGAAAATCAAATACGAAACAGAATTTTTTTTTAATGTTATTTATTTTTCACTATAGAAGTGTAGGTTCTCCTAAAAAAATTCACTTGGGACACACAGTCACTTGATATACTGTGTATGTAAATGTTTTATATACTATGTATTAATAATCCTTATTGTCTATGTGAGTATAAACTATGGAAATATCTTAACAACTGACCAAGTGTGTATACAGCTCCTTTATTTGACGTCCACCTTAACACCCACATTGCCATTGTGCATAAATACTTATTTTAAGTGTTCTATATCTATCCACCGGAGCCGTTGTTGTTTTGCCATAACCTTATACCCAGGCTCCAAGTGAGTAGAGTTCCCTTGTTTTCCTTCCCATGGTAACAAAAATCAGCAGAAGAGCAGGCACTGAATGACAAAGGTGCTGTGTGTGTACCGTGGGGGAAGCAGCTGCTCATAGCCAGCGGTCGGAGTGCGTTAAAAAAAATTATGCAACGTGAGCCTTACCTCCTTCAACTAGCTGCCCAAACATTCTGAGGGGGACTGCACCGACACTGCTAACGCTGCTGACCAGGGGGAAGAGCCTGGTGCCACCGACTCCATTTCCCAGCGTCCCCCGGCGGGGCTCCCCAGTAGCGTCAGTACGTAGCGCCAGGAGGCGCTTTAAATCGCAGCAGGGCTCCCGCAGCGCGGGACACACCCGGGCGAGCCGGGGCCAAGTCCAGGCCAAGGGCGGGCCCGTCCACACCCGTCCGCGGCCGGAAGAGGCTGGGCCACCCCTCTGAGAGGCACAGTATCATGTGTGCATTGCTACAATCTAGTGGGGTCTATACGAAGATCTAAGGTACTGTCTCTTCTCCCTAGTAAGGAAACATATATATCTCCCAAATAGAAAAACAAAAGTGCGTAGTAGGCACATTGGATGCATTTTTAGTAAGGGCAGAATCTGTGCTTTCACATGAAATTCACCTAACAGAGCGACGCCTTTCGCTAGGCCCCGCCACACTGCAGAGGCATTTGTCATCTGGTGCTTCCTCGCCCTTATCAGAAACTGCCAATCAAGCGCAGAATAATGTAGCCAATTCAGTTACAGCTGCTTTATTATTGTCCCTTTTATTGCCTGGTTCTGACGTCTCGTTGAGCCCCTTACCTGCTACCATTAGAGCCACCCGTTCAAAGACTACAGCGAGTGTGGACACACCCAAGATCGACCAAGGAGCAGAAAAAAGTAAGAAGGACACTGGTGCAAGGAAAATCAAGGGTAAAGGGAAGACTGCAACTTTTCCAGCAGTCACTTGTACTACGGTGGGCACACAAACAGAAACAGTTACCACGACAAAGAAACCTATAGACATTACTACCTCTACAAGAGCCATGACTGACCAGCCTATAGGAACTATTGATCCAGGGCTAAGCTCAGCTTTAACATGTATCTGTGAGCTGGTTGAAAATTATTTTTCTATGTTGTGGGAGAACGTTAGTGCGCTCAAATCTGTAATTAATGCCTTAAACGTTAATATTACTAAGAGCCAATAAACAACTGGAGGTGATAGAGAAGACACAAGGGCAATGGGGGAGATTGCTTGGCAGTTGCTAAAGATGGGACAAATGACATAATGCAGGAACACTGGGAGTGAGCCTGTGGGGGGACTAGCTATAGGGAATAATGCATTAGCTACCAATAGCAAACCGAAACACCAAGAAAAATCTTCAGCCAAGGTCAAGGGTCGGCAGTGTCCCTAGTGGAAGCGAGAGGCCTAATGAACCTAGTGAATCATTGGCTCCTAATGACGTGACAATACAACTCCCCCGGCTGCATGCCCCTACGTTATAATATTGACTGGGGTTCCAGCTTTAAGGCAGGACCACATGAAAAACTGGGTAGAACTAAGGAATAAAACCCTAGACTGGCTGGTAAAACGAAAGAAGATTCACCCTTGAGATGTTAGTGAGATACTAATGGTCAGGAGAGTACTAGAGGGGATTGCATCGTGGTAAACTTTTGCAGGCCAAGTATGGCCCATCGCTACTAATAAACCACGATGCAATCCTCACCCCTAAGACTGAGATTAGTGCTCTGCCTCTAGAATACTTCTACAAGCAGCATGGGGAGATCAAAGCTGGAAGAGCTCCATTTTTTAGCCAATCGAATAGGTTCCAGGCCCTGTCAGATTTAGATTCTCAGGACTGACAACTAACTGGAAATAGTCAGGCTACGGATAACCTAGCAATCAGTACATTCTTAGGCCTTGAGACTGAGGGTAGCAAAACGGTTGGTGGGAATAATGATGGTACCCTTAAAGACCGCACTGTACTAAGAATTTTGAGAATTAATGACAGGACCTTAAAGGCGTCCCCGAAAATCCAGGCAGAGGTCTCGCCTCCCGACTTTTCAAATGCCATGGCTGTGAATGATCTTAGGACTTGTGATATAGGTTATTTACATGTAATAGTTCAAAGGGAGGTGTACGAAAATCAGACTCTGATTGAAAATCACGGTGATAAAGTTTTAGGACACCTGAACATAACTAATGATCCGTGCAACGACGTAGAGTATAGGCAGTGAGATGAAAACATATATAAGGATAAATGGCAATATACCCGATGTAGGTTGTAAGCCCAATATAAAGTTAACTTCCTGGAATATAGCTGGAGTCAGAAAAAACTTAAGTGACCCTACATGGCAGGAGTATATAGACCGCAGTGAAATTGTGCTATTTCAGGAAACATGGGCTGTAGAAAGTCATTTCAATGTAGGTTACAAAACTTTTAGCATACCTGCCACTACTCTAACCAAAGGAAGGCCCTCTGGAGGTCTTGCCATTTGGACGAAAATCACGCTAGGAGCTGAATTCAAGCAAATTGATACCTATAGTCAAGATATATTAGGAGTTAAATTTGTGGGTCCGAAAAAAAGGGAGATATATATTTTGAACGTATACAGCAGGCCTAGCGTTGCCAATAAAGAAGTAGAGGTTATTGAGCAATTACATTATATCATATCTACGTTCAATCAGAGTGCCTTGATAATTATTGGGGGGGATTTTAACCGCGAATTCGAACCGGTAGCAAGGCTGGAAAACTTCTTTGAGGAGGAGGATAGTGCAGACAATATCCCACTAATAGAGAGTAGCCCTGTAGTACAATGCACACATGCTGTAGCGCAGCTATTGGGGTTGACTGCAGCCCATGGCCTACGTGCCTGTAATGGGCGCCTACCCTCTGATAGTCCAAGCCAGCCAACCTTTAAGCGAGGTAATTGTAATAGCCATATAGACTATGTACTGGTCTCAATTCCATTTTGGACTATGGTAAGTGACCTGGCAGTGGAAGATCGTATAGAGAGTGATCACTACCCCTTGTGCCTGATGCTCTGTGCTTCACTTTTCAAGTAAACTGCCCTAGAGAAAAATATCTCCATATATACCAAAATTGAACCTGTGGTGTCAAATAACCGCAGAGAACTCAAATGGCCTGTAGTATTAGGGAATGAAGCCATGGCTAAGAAGATCTACGAGACATACGTAGAAATAGTCTCCCCATATATTTATCTGCCAGAAATGAGATACAGATCATGCGGATACATGAAAATATGGTAGAGGGACTGGGCTAAATATTAACCAAAGCTTCAAAACCTTCTAAAAAATGGGACATTAGATACATCGCTAAATGGCCACTCATGGTATAACGAAGAGTGTTGCAACGCTAAAAAAGAATTAACAGAGGCAGTAAAAAGCAATGATATCCTAGTCCTAAGGGAGAAAAGGAGGAGCTACAATGATGTAGTATTTAAGACAAAGCAATGTTTGGATGAGAACATCTGGTCCGAGCTGTTAGATGCGTGTAAAGCAAATAACCAAGCTATGTCTTGGCGCTTGGTTTCCAAGGGCAACAGAAATGAGATTAGCCATAGGGATTTATTCCTTGACATATACAACAAAAGAACTTAGGGGTCTAGGATAGAAATCCTTTAGTGATTTCTTAGAATGATCCTAATGTCTCATAGAGTACATCGGGATGAACAAATTATATCAACAGACCATATCACCAGAATGTGCAACACCCGTGATTGTCAGTAAACCTCCATGTAGATTCCCATCAAAATCTTGTGTTGATCAATATTCTCATCTAGTAATCCTACCAGGGTATTGTGTCTCTTGATCACTGAGACTGACAATATACCCCTCTGGTTGGCTTGGGGTAATCACCCACAATCACTCAGTATTACCACATGGTGTTGATATGATGGGGAAGTGCAGTGCAAAAAAACATAAGTGGTGAATAAAAAGGGATAGGGAACTTAACAACAACTATTTATTGGGCGTAAGCCCCTTCCTGTTTAAAACCAAGAACAGTGCAATTCAATGATCGCAGTGTAAACAAATAGCTGCGAGATGGCCAAAATGTCTCAGCCTATAACGGAAAATGACCAAGGCTTTCTTCAGGGCCGCTGTTCTACAAAATGCTACTGCCTGTAAGTGACTTAATGTGTGAAAAATAATTCAAAAAAACACACTCGTGACACAATACCAGTAAAGGATATAATGTTCCTTCAACTGTCTCAAATCCTCTTCGGCAGCTGGTATCTTACTAGTATCTGTTAAAGACAAACACATAGGTGAGCCCACATTCAGCTACCATGGTCTATAGATTTAACGCTTCACTAGCATAAATTTCTAAATTAGTTACTCACCCAGAATGTCCGGGGAATGGACCTCACCTCTTCCTGGACCTGGCTCAGGATATGTGAGACCCCGCTCTGCAAGGATAAAACCAACCCTGTATTTAGCACGGGCAGAGAGAATTGTCTCATATCTACTCTGTCCATACTTTGTACCCAGGGTTCTATATTTATATACGTGCAGAGTAGCCTAGTATACAACAACCGGCTCCAAATCAAAGACCTCACTTCCACTCTAGTGTTACCTGCAACATTTTAGTTTCAACAATTGCTTAAATTCAAGGTAATAGCAAAAAAACAAAAAACAAAAAGACCTTATTGGATCTGTCCCTCAACTAGGAGTTTTAGATGAAAGGATGGGAGAAGAGGGAAAGGGAACGTCCCTTTAGTGCTGTCTCATTTATTCTCTTCCTGTACTGGTTCTAAATCAACAGGAAAAAGAAAAGAAAACAGTACACACTATCACAGAGAACGCAGCATGACTGTGTGCCTACCTGTCCGTCGTTGTCTCGATCTGTAACTGAGTCAGGGGGAGGCACTGGGCTCTCATGAATTCTGCTTTTTCAATGGTAGTGTCCTGTTTCAACCAGCCAATCAGGTCGTTTGCGCACGATATTGGCTACTAAAAGTCATTTCTTGGATAAATCTCACGCTCCTCTGGCTGTATGTTACTACTTCCATGGGTTAAAAAACGTCTGGTTACGATTTTAATAGACTATGAATTCTACAATTTGTTTAGGTGTCTTTCACTCGCGTGTTCTCGTGAGAGAGTTAAGAAAGAACTACGAAATGACATCCCACGCTCGTTGTGTGTAGTTCAATGGGTATACGGCCACCGTGATCGGTTGTACCACAGTTGTAGGTGTTGTGTTACCAACAAGGGACACTATATATAGGGCTAACCTCTACTGGAAGTGTCAACTGTGCAAATCGAGCATAATATAAGCCAAATATACCACTAGTATTTAGATCCAATTAGTCTCGCGAGAAGACGCCTATGAACTACAGGATGACGTCATGCGTCTCGCGCGAGTAGTTCAAAGAATATGTGCCCGGTGTGAAGTTCCCTGATTCTCATATATCGATCTCCTTTCTTAGGTTGGACATTTGCAAACAATCTCCCTGAATTGGAGTTAGACATGAAACCAAGTGGTCCTGATCGAACCTGTTGGAAAATCGAGTCATTAAACAAACTGTTGTACTACTGGGTTCGTGGCTGCAAAATTGGAGGCATGTAAATGTACGATTATCTGGTAGTAGCATAAGGATCCAATAAAGCTTGGGAGAAAAATGTTTTGGAAAACTTTAGGACTTCAATGGTAGTGGCTATAGAGCAGAGGTATATAAGCCAATCAATATGCTAAAAATCCAGACATAGGGAGAATTTTCTTAATCCTTTTTTAAGAAAATTCTCCCTATGTCTGGATTTTTAGCATATTGATTGGCTTATATACCTCTGCTCTGTAGCCACTACCATTGGAGTCCTAAAGTTTTCCAAAACATTTTTCTCCCAAGCTTTATTGGATCCTTATGCTACTACCAGATAATCGTACATTTACATGCCTCCAATTTTGCAGCCACGAACCCAGTAGTACAACAGTTTGTTTAATGACTCGATTTTCCAACAGGTTCGATCAGGACCCCTTGGTTTCATGTCTAACTCCAATTCAGGGAGATTGTTTGCAAATGTCCAACCTAAGAAAGGAGATCGATATATGAGAATCAGGGAACTTCACACCGGGCACATATTCTTTGAACTACTCGCGCGAGACGCATGACGTCATCCTGTAGTTCATAGGCGTCTTCTCGCGAGACTAATTGGATCTAAATACTAGTGGTATATTCGGCTTATATTATGCTCGATTTGCACAGTTGACACTTCCAGTAGAGGTTAGCCCTATATATAGTGTCCCTTGTTGGTAACACAACACCTACAACTGTGGTACAACCGATCACGGTTGCCGTATACCCATTGAACTACACACAACGAGCGTGGGATGTCATTTTGTAGTTCTTTCTTAACTCTCTCGCGAGAACACGCAAGTGAAAGACACCTAAACAAATTGTAGAATTCATAGTCTATTAAAATCGTAACCAGCCGTTTTTTAACCCATGGAAGTAGTAACATACAGCCAGAGGAGCGTGAGACTTATCCAAGAAATGACTTTTAGTAGCCAATATCGTGCGCAAACGACCCGATTGGCTGGTTGAAACAGGACACTACCATTGAAAAAGCAGAATTCATGAGAGCCCAGTGCCTCCCCCTGACTCAGTTACAGATCGAGACAACGACGGACAGGTAGGCACACAGTCATGCTGCGCTCTCTGTGATAGTGTGTACTGTTTTCTTTTCTTTTTCCTGTTGATTTAGCACCAGTACAGGAAAGAGAATAAATGAGACAGCACTAAAGGGACGTTCCCTTTCCCCTTCTCCCATCCTTTTATCTAAAACTCCTAGTTGAGGGACAGATCCAATAAGGTCTTTTTGTTTTTTGTTTTTCTGCTATTACCTTGAATTTAAGCAATTGTTGAAACTAAAATGTTGCAGGTAAAACTAGAGTGGAAGTGAGGTCTTTGATTTGGAGCCGGTTGTTGTATACTAGGCTACTCTGCACGTATATAAATATAGAACCCTGGGTACAAAGTATGGACAGAGTAGATATGAGACAATTCTCTCTGCCCGTGCTAAAGACAGGGTTGGTTTTATCCTTGCAGAGCGGGGTCTCACATATCCTGAGCCAGGTCCAGGAAGAGGTGAGGTCCATTCCCCGGACACTCTGGGTGAGTAACTAATTTAGAAATTTATGCTAGTGAAGCGTTAAATCTATAGACCATGGTAGCTGAATGTGGGCTCACCTATGTGTTTGTCTTTAACAGATACTAGTAAGATACCAGGTGCCGAAGAGGATTTGGGACAGTTGAAGGAACATTATATCCTTTACTGGTATTGTGTCACAAGTGTGTTTTTTTGAATTATTTTTCACACATTAAGTCACTTACAGGCAGTAGCATTTTGTAGAACAGCGGCCCTGAAGAAAGCCTTGGTCATTTTCCGTTATAGGCTGAAACATGTTGGCCATCTCGCAGCTATTTGTTTACACTGCGATCATTGAATTGCACTGTTCTTGGTTTTAAACAGGAAGGGGCTTACGCCCAATAAATAGTTGTTGTTAAGTTCCCTATCCCTTTTTAATCACCACTTATGTTTTTTTGCACTGCACTTCCCCATCATATCAACACCATGTGGTAATACTGAGTGATTGTGGGTGATTACCCCAAGCCAACCAGAGGGGTATATTGTCAGTCTCAGTGATCAAGAGACACAATACCCTGGTAGGATTACCAGATGAGAATATTGATCAACACAAGATTTTGATGGGAATCCACATGGAGGTTTACTGACAATCACGGGTGTTGCACATTCTGGTGATATGGTCTGTTGATATAATTTGTTCATCCCGATGTACTCTATGAGACATTAGGATCATTCTAAGAAATCACTAAAGGATTTCTATCCTAGACCCCTAAGTTCTTTTGTTGTATATGTTAGTTCCCTTGGGGGATATTACTTAGGCAAGGTCTTTAAACATTCCTCTAGCCCTCATTCACCGTATTGTTATTTATATTTATTCCTTGACGCCAATACTTGGGTATCCAATTTCTCACACTTATATTCAGCTCCTATAAATGAGACTATTCTCGGCAGTGATGACCTAATCCCCAACCTAAGCGAAGTATCGCTGTAGTCAGCTTGTCAGAAACCATGGAAGCAATAAATGCAAGAAAACCTGGAAAGGCACCTGGGCCAGACAGGATGCTTGGGGACCTATGGAGACACAAGTTTCAAGTTTATTTTTATTTGTTTGATTAATTAAAATCTTACAAAAAAGGCAGCTAAAACTTCACCAATTTTTACAATTTTAAAACAATCGGATTTTCAATTAATTTTCAAGGAGTTAAATATGTATCGTACACAATTAATTGTCTAATAGCCTGTCCTTTATGATTGTTTTAAACGCTGTATTATATAAAATCCATATTCACATAGTCTGTGTTTGGTCAAACAAAAGCCTCCAATTTTTTCTGTACAGCACAAAGGAATTTGACAAGTGCAGAACTCATTGACAGATCTTCTGGATTTAGACTTGCAATCGGGGCCTATTTACATGTCCTTATACCACACATGTTAAACATTCTTTTAAGCGTAGTTTTTCTTTCGATTTCCAGATCCGGGCAAAGACACAATAAGAGTAAGATGCTTTCTTCTCCTAGTTTACAAAGCCTACATAAGTTTTTTCCTTGTAATCTTTTCCATGGAGCTAAGTGACATGTGCCTGGAAAGAAGCCAAATCTAGCATTAATAAAAATGTGTTTATTTTTCTTAGACCATGGTGTTTCCAGGTAAGTTTGAACATTTTTTTTCTTAAATCCAGAGACAATTGACCATGAGTGGCTGCGTTTAACCAGAATGTCTTTATCCATAATCATGGAAAGGTAATTAGTAAGTTTGTTTATAGTTTTTTTGAAGCTCTCCAACGTAATTGTGGTTTTCCAGATTGGTGTTATACCAAATTCTGAAATTGCACTATTTAGGTAGGAGCTGACATTTGTGTTTGTTTTATTATTTACTTCCTGCCACAATAAACGCGACATTTCGTTATCCTTATCGTTTTTTATTCTGTTCCATAATTTTAATGTGTGCCCTTTCCTTGCATAGCATTGATTGTTTAGCCCAAACTCAAATCTCACCTGGGCTTGTGAGGCATTCTTCGGGAGAGAGAATAAAGATCTATACGTTTTTGACACGAAAAAGAGATATGGGCGCCGTATATTAATCTTTTGTGCTACGCTGTTGCAATGGGTGCTCCTATCCCTGAATCATTGTGGGGTGCAGAGATTGTAGCTATTTTTAAGAAAGGGGACCGTATGAACCCCACGCATTACAGACCAATTAGTCTAATCGACGTCCTACAAAATGTTTTCACTAGACACATTTTAAACAAACTGAGTTCTTGGATTTTGGAAAATAGTATTTTAACCAAGTACCAGGCAGCTTTTAGGGAAAAAATCAGCACAATTGATTAGGTGTTTAGATTCCTTTGTATTATCTGGAAGTATATTAAAATAAAAAAAGACGCATCTGTATATCACATTTGTTGACCTCAATGCAGCTTTTGACCTGGTCCCCAGAAATGCATTGTGGAAAACATTAAGGGACCAGTGTGTCCCAGGAGAAATTTTAGCACAGATTATTAGACTGCACAAGGCTAACTTTGCCAGGGTCAGATGGGGTGCAAACAGTGAACTGACAGATCGTATATATATAAATAGGGGTGTAAGGCAAGGGTGCGTGCTTGCCCCCACACTCTTCTCTTTGTATGTAAACGACATTCCAGAATCCCTCTTGGGCTAGGAACATGATTCTCCCAAGTTGGGGGGCTCATGTACCTGCACTCTTGTTTGCAGACAATACGATTTTAATATCCCAGACACCCAAAGGCCTTCAAAATTTACTTAATACTTTTAGAACTTATTGTGAAACCAAAGGATTGGAGATTAATTCAACTAAAACCAAATATACCGCAGTCAATCCACATAAAACTTAAAAAAAAACTTTGACTGTTCAGACAGAAAGGATTGAATATGTGCACTATTTTAATTACCTAGGCATTACTATAGATACTAAATTAGAGTGGAAACCCCAGCTGGACAAGAGTAATACAGCTCTCATCCAGAATTTAGCCCCGATAGCGAGGAGATACAAGATCAGCCAATCAAAAGCTGTTTTCCCATCATTGGAGGTATGTAAACATAAGGCACAATCTGCTTCCCTTTATGGGGCAGAACTATGGGGTTATGCAGTGAAACATACATTTATGGCACAAGAGAATATTTTCTTTAGGAAACTATTAAGTATCCCAAAACGCACCCCTTTACTTCCTCTTGTAATGGGCCTACACATCCATCGTACTGATGACCACGCGGCTCTACGGCCATTATTGTTTTGGGTCCACTTGTGGTCAACAGATGAACTTGTCCATTACAGAGAAGCCCTACAGGAAATCCTGAGAATAAAAAACAACACAAGATTGGCATGGTTGACCCATAACAAAGAGTGGTTTACCAAGCTGGGGCTGTGACAGTTTTGGGAGAACCCAGAAGGCTTGACTTTGAGTTCCAAAAAAGTGTTAAAGCTAAGCTACTGGGCGTTTATTCAAAGCTCCCGGTTACTCAACCGCAAACTAGGCACCCTATCCAAGAGGTATCTTTCTATGAAACCCATCAGTAAATTTGAGTCCTTTATGGATGAATTTCTACCAGGTCTTGCCAAATCTCTGTATTTAAAATTTCGTTATGGCATTTTGCAAATTAATGCAAATACTGCAAAGTGGGTGTGTAACACAGGAAAGCAAAACAATGGTAGCTGTGAACTTTGCAATTCAGGTGCCAAAGAGAATGAAGTACACTTGATATCTTCTGCTCCGCTTACATCTTTGCTAGGAGAAAATTGATTAAACCAATTTGTCGCCTTTTGGGTTTTAGACGCTGCAGTGAGGCTGAAAGAATATTGCAAACGGATACTACCCAATCCATTGTCTTTATCATAAGCAGATATCTTTTCTGTGTAGATTTAATAAGAAGGAGAAGGGGTTTTACATTTTAGCTATCTCCATGATTAATCTTGTGCAAAGAAAAGAATATTAACTCCTTCAATGTATTGATATAGGTTTTTTGTATGTAATGCCGATAGTTCTAAATATATTTTAAAAAGTAAATAATATCACGTAAAAAATTGTGTTTACATGAATTGGTAATATTGTAATTTTGTTAAAATGATAATTTTATGGAGGTTCCACGTTTTTAGACTTTCAAATTGTATTTATTGTTTAAATTACTAGGATAAACCTCTATTGGGACTTCGATTAGTACCTTTAACTATGTTGGAATGGATGGGCGCAGGATTGAAAGATCTGTTTTATGACTGTGTTATATTGTATGAAATCTTTTATGGTTTTTATAATCGAAATAAAGATTATTGATTGATTGAATTACCAAGGAATCCAGGTTTTAAGAATATTTCGAACTTTTCGTAGGTATGTTGTAATTCTTACAGTAAGTGGCAGAAAGTTTAAGAGGGTAGCTGGTGGAACCTGAAATGGCATGTTTGATTAAACTTAATATTGATTATCAAAAAGGAGAACAGGCATCCTGGTCATATTATAATTATTCAGTTTTTGTCTATCCTCTACTCAACCCATTTTACGATCTCCATTGCCGGATGTGAATTTGTTTTCTAAAATGGTCTGAGAAAACGTTTGGACTGGTTCTATAATGAACTTTATGAATTATAGCAGCAGTTTTGATCTAGATTCGTTTTTTATAACGCTAGGCAGTGTAGGTATTTAAGGAAGTCACATACATGGTCAGATTTTCTCAGGTTGAGCAGTAGTTTGAGGATGGTGTTCTGTAACCTTTCCCAACGAGCTGCACTTTTTCAGGCAGGCCCACATATACCAAGTTACCGAAACTCAGCCTGGACTGGGTTGATGTAGGTGTTAAAAACTGTTCTTCTCTGTGTACAGAGAAAAAAAAGTGAAAATCTTGCATGACATTTTCAGTTGGAAAAGAATGATTCAGTAAAAACAGTTATGCAGATGTCAAGGAACAGGTATGGGTCTGGAATAATAACTGCATTCCTGGCCACTGTCATGTGATTTAGGCAGTCACATGTGGCATGAGGGCCATAGTACGCAATCCCACTCTTTATCGTCTGTTATAGTTAACACACCTAGGGGCTCATTAGGATGGCGGATTGGGATTGTAAACACTGTCAAAAGTCCGTGCGCGATGGAAGAGCGTGCACCGCCGCGGAACTACACCCGACCCGCGGCGGACGTAACCAATCCAGAGACACCGCCGTACGGAATGACGTCTCCGACCGTCCTCCAAATCACGATGGCGGAAAACACACATCAAATCGCTGCGGAAAAACGACCTGCCTGAACACCGCGGATTCCCCTCAGCGAAGAAACTACACATTTCAGAGATACCCACCACAGGCAGCTCGCCCTCATGGACCCAGCGCTATACGCATTTCCGATACTCTTCGTGCTCCACCACCAGCAAGTCATGGACCATCATCGACGACGACGCAGGTACGCAACACACCATTTGCTGTTGGAAGGGGAGTACCTGCCAGGGCTGTGACGTTGGAAGGGGGAGTGTCATGTTTGAGAAACCACATTAGATCGCACAAATATATCCTCAATTTAAGTACACAAGCAGGAATGAAAACGACAAACCACTACACATGATTGACTTGCTTTATTAAACATAATAGGGGTATAATCTCTGAGTATGCAAGAGCATGGGCACTGGGTACAACAGAGAAGGTACATCATTGGCAGCACATGAGAGGGCAGAATGCAGTATCAGAACAGCAACAGGGCATTGTGGCCAACAGAGCAGGTACTTCAGGGGCAGCACATGAGAGGGCAGAATGCAGTATCAGAACAGCAACAGGGCATTGTGGTCAACAGAGCAGGTACATCAGAGGCAGCACATGAGAGGGCAGAATGCAGTATCAGAACAGCAACAGGGCATTGTGTCCAACAGAGCAGGTACCTCAGAGGCAGCACATGAGAGGGGCTAAGTGCATCAACAGTCCATTGCACAGAACAGGTAAATCAGAGGCAGCACATAAGAGGGGCTAGGAGCATCAACAGTCCATCGCATCGAACAGGTACATCAGAGGCAGCACATGAGAAGGGCTAAGTGCATCAACAGTCCATTGCACAGAACAGGTACATCACTGGCAGCACATGAGAGGGCAGACTGCAGTATCAGAACAGCAACAGGGCATTGTGGCCAACAGAGTAAGGACATCAGAGGCAGCACATGAGAGGGCAGAATGCAGTATCAGAACAGCAACAGGGCATTGTGTCCAACAGAGCAGGTACCTCAGAGGCAGCACATGAGAGGGGCTAAGTGCATCAACAGTCCATTGCACAGAACAGGTAAATCAGAGGCAGCACATGAGAGGGGCTAGGTGCATCAACAGTCCATCGCACCGAACAGGTACATCAGAGGCAGCACATGAGAGGGGCTAGGTGCATCAACAGTCCATTGCACAGAACAGGTACATCAGAGGCAGCACATGAGAGGGGCTAGGTGCATCAACTGCCCCTATTTAACGTGTCGATGCGTCGAGCGCGCAGCGGTCGCGCGCTGCGGGCGCGCCGTCTGCGCGCCGAAGGAGCGCCAAAGGAGGGCCCGTCTGTGCCCGTCCGTGTCCCGGGCGGGCCCTGGGCCCTGCCACCTCCTTACACACCCTGCTGTTTACGTGCTGGCTCTCTGAAGTATACATCTGAGGAGCTGGTTGCCCTCAATACCTTCAGCTGCGATGCCGCCAAACACTGGGAGGTGTTAGAGACTACTCTCCATCGCTGTCCGGCATGCGGGTTTTGTTTTACACGCCATTTGTCCCCTGCTATTATATCCAGGTCCAATGTAGATATCATTAAAGCTGGCCTGATTAACTCAAGATCTATGGTCAGTCATGCGGATGACATTTTTGAGCTGCTCGATGAGCAGGAGTTTGACCTCCTTTTCATTACTGAAACCTGGCTCACTGAGTCGAGTATGCCGGTGCTTGAACTTGCTATTCCACGCGGATTTAGGATCGCTAGGATGGATCGACCGATTGGCAGGGGTGGCGGCGTGGCGGTAATCTATCGTGACCACTGGGCAGTGGTGTGTGAATCGCCAGATTTACTTGGCGATTCAGAATTGCTACACTTTGCTGTGGTCCTCTCCCCCCACTTTACTTTGGGAGGCACCCTACTCTACCGCCCCCCCGGCCATGCCAGTAGTTTCGTGGGAAAAATTGAGGAGGTTATTGTTCCTCGTGCCCTTAATTTTTCTCGCTATCTCCTGCTGGGCGATTTTAATATCCATATGGACATGGGGGATCTGCCTGAATCAACGGCTCTGGTGGAGGTCCTCGCGCTGGCGAACCTGACACAATGGGTGAACTTCCCCACCCATAAGGCTGGTCACTGGTTGGATCTGGTTTGCTCTAACTTCGAGATCACTATGTTACCCCCTAGGAGGGTTACCTGGTCGGACCATGCCTTGCTTTTGTTCACATGGCCCTTAAGTTCTAAAGGGCCGAGTGATCTGCCTGCCCCTCATGCTCACGCCCAGCGAATAAATGTAACCACTTTTTCAGAGTCTCTTTTGGCTAATCGGCCAATTTTGCCGTCTAACCTAGAGTCTGCTGTGGATTCATTCAATGCCTGGGTTAAACAAAGCGCCGTCGTACCCACCAATAGAGGTGGTAGTAAACGGGTCAGGTCATCGCCCTCTAAACCCTGGTTCTCCCACGCTCTCAGGGAACTCAAATCCGGCTGTAAAAAACTGGAGCGAGCTTGGCGCCTTGAATTCCGCCCTGACCTGAAGAGCGATCTGCGGAGGGCGCAGAAGGTTTACTATGCCGAAATTAAGGCTGCTAAAAGCAGGTATTTCTCAGAAAGGATAGAGAAGGCGGATAACAATGGCAAAGAAGTCTTTGCCATTGTTCAGAGTTTCCTCTCTCCCAGTGCTGCCTCCCCAGTCCTTCCGGCTTCTGATCTTTGGTGCGAGGAACTGTCCTGTTTTTTCGACAATAAAATTGTTAAAATCCAAGAAGAGCTCCAAAATTCCTGTGGTCTTCTTCAGCCTTTGGCACCCTTTGCCAGCTCTGGTGGGAAGCAATCCATCAGTCAATTTTCCATCTTCGAGCCAGCTCTGCAAGCGGACGTGCTGGCCATCCTGGAGTCATTAAAGTCGGGTTCGCCCTCTGATCCGTGCCCCGCCAGGGTTCTGGGTGGAGCGGCGAGCTTGGTATATCAGGAGGTCACTCAGGTTGTTAATCTGTCTCTGGCCTCTGCCTCTGTGCCCATTTGTTGGAAACAGGCGAAATTACTTCCCCTGCTAAAGAAACCTGGCCTGGACCCTCTAGCCACATCCAGTTATCGTCCGATATCGCTGCTCCCGGCATTGGCGAAGGTCTGTGAAAAGGTTGTCTTCAGACAACTGAATAATTTCATTGAGTCCTCTAAAGCCCTTCACCCGGCTCAATCGGGTTTCAGGGCGGCTTTTAGCACTGAGACGGCCCTGGTGGAAGTCTCAGAGGCTATTAGGGAGTGCCTTGACGGAGGCGGCAGAGCGGTCCTGGTTTTGCTGGACCTATCTGCCGCCTTCGATACGGTACCACATGCTCTGCTGCTGAATCGGCTGGCAGAGGTGGGACTGTCAGGCGCGGTTCTGGCCTGGCTGTCCTCATTTCTGTCGGAGCGGACGCAGCAAGTATGGATACCTCCTTACGCCTCGTCTCCCAAGAAGCTCAGCACAGGGGTCCCTCAGGGGTCGACGTTGAGTCCTCTGTTGTTCAACATTTATATGACTCCGTTGATCCATCTGGCTGAGCAGTGGGGAGCCAAAATAATGGCGTATGCCGACGACACACAGCTGTTGTTTACCTGGCCTAAGAACTGCTTAGATGCCAGTGTCGTCTGCTCCTGTCTATCCAATGTCTTTCGGTGGCTCCTTTCAGCCCAACTTAAATGTAACGAGGACAAGACAGAGCTGTTGTTTTATGGCAACTTCCCGGCCAACTTCAAGGATCTTATCTGGCCGCCTGATTTTGCCTGTCCCAGCTCTCTCAGAGGCCTGGCCAAAAACTTGGGGGTCTGGTTTGGACAGGATCTCAGGTTTGAAGTGCATCTAAAAAAACTTACGGCGACCTGTTTCCTGACCCTTAAGTCACTAAAAAGGTTCCTCCCACTGCTTCATAGGGAAGCAAAAGAGACGGTTCTGCGTGCTCTGA
This sequence comes from Lissotriton vulgaris, assembly GCF_964263255.1. Classification (NCBI taxonomy): domain Eukaryota; kingdom Metazoa; phylum Chordata; class Amphibia; order Caudata; family Salamandridae; genus Lissotriton; species Lissotriton vulgaris. Next base: position 662,630,954 of record NC_141689.1, read on the forward strand.
TCTTATCAAGGCTAGATTACGCCAACGCCCTCTTTAGCGGTCTCCCCAAATATCTTATCAATCGAATGCAGATCATTCAGAATGCTGCGGTTCGACTTTTATTTCACCTCCCGAGAAGAACTAGCGCATCTGCCCATCTTCGAAAGCTCCACTGGCTTCCTGTGGCCCATCGTATTGTGTTTAAATCACTGGTCCTGGCCTTTCGTGCCTTGCACCAACAAGGACCACAATACTTGCACAAGAGGTTTACTTTCTATATTCCTCGCCGTGCACTCCGATCAGCTAATCTCCTTCTGATGTCTACGCCTAAAGTCAGATATGTGAGATTGGGCGGCCAGTCTATCTCTGTCCAAGCAGCTCGGTCGTGGAATGCCCTGCCGCTCTCTTTGCGAGCTTCAGCCACACTGACAGAATTTAAGAAGGGGTTAAAAACCCACCTTTTTAAACTCAGTATCTAGTTGCTTTTTTTTTTTCTTTCTCCTTCTGGTTTGGCCCTGTTTAAGCTCACATATCGCGCCAGGATACTCTGTAGTAGCAGAGCGCGTAATAAAATATTTTATACATACATACATATACATTGCACAGAACAGGTACATCAGAGGCAGCACATGAGAGGGGCTAGGTGCATCAACAGTCCATTGCACAGAACAGGTACATCAGAGGCAGCACATGAGAGGGGCTAGGTGCATCAACAGTCCATTGCACAGAACAGTTACATCAGAGGCAGCACATGAGAGGGGCTAGGTGCATCAACAGTCCGTTGCACAGAACAGGTACATCAGAGATAGCACATTCGAGGGGCTAAGTGCATCAACAGTCCATTGCACGTAACAGGTACATCACTGGCGGCACATGAGAGGGCAGAATGCAGTATCAGAACAGCAACAGGGCATTGTGGCCAACAGAGCAGGTACATCAGAGGCAGCACATGAGAGGGGCTTGGTGCATCAACAGTCCATTACACAGAACAGGTACATCACTGGCAGCACATGAGAGGGCAGAATGCAGTATCAGAACAGCAACAGGGCATTGTGGCCAACAGAGCAGGTACATCAGAGGCAGCACATGAGAGGGGCTAAGTGCATCAACAGTCCATTGCACAGAACAGGTACATCAGAGGCAGCACATGAGAGGGGCTAGGTGCATCAACAGTCCATTGCACAGAACAGGTACATCAGAGGCAGCACATGAGAGGGGCTAAGTGCATCAACAGTCCATTGCACAGAACAGGTACATCACTGACAGCACATGAGAGGGCAGAATGCAGTATTAGAAAAGCAACAGGGCATTGTGGCCAACAGAGCAGGTACATCAGAGGCAGCACATGAGAGGGGCTAGGTGCATCAACAGTCCATTGCATAGAACAGGTACATCAGAGGCAGCACATGAGAGGGGCTAGGTGCATCAACAGTCCATTGCACAGAACAGGTACATCATTGGCAGCACATGAGAGGGGCTAATTGCATCAACAGTCCATTGCACAGAACAGGTACATCAGAGGCAGCACATGAGAGGGGCTAGGTGCATCAACAGTCCATTGCACAGAACAGGTACATCATTGGCAGCACAAGTACATGGTTCAAGCTACCCGTCCCAAGGACAACAGCAATGCAAGGCTGGTTACAATGGACAATCTACACACCAAATCAAATGACATGTGAGTGAAGGGAACAGCACCTTACATCACAGAATTTGGTGGACTGCATGAACTACTTGCCTCGGACACACTGCTAGCACCAGAAACTGGAGTGTGAGACACAGCCACAGCTCTAGTGACTGACACATGAGCCATAGCCCCAGACACACTGCCAGCACCAGAAATAGGAGTGTGAGACACAGCCACACCTCTAGTGACTGACACATGAGCCATAGACCCAAACACACTGCCAGCACCAGAAACAGGAGTGTGAGACACAGCCACAGCTCTAGTGACTGACACATGATTCATAGATCCAGACACAATGCCAGCACCAGAAACCGGAGTGTGAGACACAGCCACAGCTCTAGTGACTGACACATGAGCCATAGACCCAGACACACTGCCAGCACCAGAAACAGGAGTGTGAGACACAGCCACAGCTCTAGTGACTGACACAAGAGCCATTGACCCAGACACACTGCCAGCACCAGAAACAGGAGTGTGAGACACAGCCACAGCTCTAGTGACTGACACATGAGCCATTGACCCAGACACACTGCCAGCACCAGAAACAGGAGAGGGCACAACTGAGACAGTGCCACTACATGATATATGACAGCAAACAACAGACACAGTGCCACTATCTGATACATGAGAGTGAACTGCAGCTGCACCACTGGGACCACTGAAATGATGAGCCACAGGGCTGTATGGGCCAGGAGGCAGGGTGGCACTGGGAGTTGTTGATAGCTGTACTGGAGTGACGTCAGGGTGGTCAGGTGTCAATGGTGTGTGTCTACGTTTCTTAGGGATATGTGAGGGCACCCTGGACATGACTGGACTGGTAAGTGGTGCGGACTCAAATGAAATATCACCCACCAAAGGTGGAGCATCTGCTGGTGGGGTTCTGCTCTCTGGGGACGTGCTGGACCCTGCTTGTCGTTTGCTGTGGGCCTGCCTTCTGACCTCTGTATCATGTGTAATGGGGGATGCAACAACAGGGTACTCCTTCCTCTGCTTCTGACGGGCGTGGATGGGAGTAGAGGTATGGGGGACTCCACCGCGGAGACATCTGTTTTACGTTACTTCAACAACATCAGCCTCAGTGCAGCCAGGGGTGATGTATTCCTGTCCTTGATGGAGCTAGTGTCTATGGGAGAAGCCTTGTCCCTTGGATGTGCCTTGGCCGTAGGAGGAGTCTTGTCTCTGGAATTTCCATGATCCCTGGCCGATTCCCTGGGTGCAGACTTGTCCTTTGTAGTGTACCTGTCTCTAGAAGCGACCTTGTCCCTGGGAGTGTCCCTGGTCTTGGGAGTTGCCCCTTCCTTTGTAGTGTCCCTGTCCCTGGGAGTGTCCCTGCTCTTTGGAGGTGGCCTTGCCTTTGTAGTGTCCATGTCCCTGGGAGTGTCCCTGATCTTGGGAGTTGCCCCTTCCTTTGTAGTGTCCCTATCCCTGGGAGTGTCCCTGCTCTTGGGAGTTGCCCCTTCCTTTGTAGAGTCCCTGTCCCTGGGAGTGTCCCTGCCCTTGGGAGTTGCCCCTTCCTTAGTAGTGTCCTTGGGAGTGTCCCTGCTCTTTGGAGGTGGCTTTGACTTTGTAGTGTCCTTGTCCTTGGGAGTGTCCCTGGACTTGGGAGGTGCCCTTGCCTTGGGAGTACCTTTTCTGTGGGATGCCTGTGTAGCATGTGAACCCATTTCCCCAACACCCCTTGAGGATCCTGTGTGTGAACTCCAGTGTAGCTCACGTCGTCTTTGGTAACAGATTTTCCTGTCCTAAGGGAAGGGGTCTGTGCCCTCCGTGCCCTGCCTTGCTGCCTGTGGCTGCTTCTAGTGCAATAACCTGTAAAAGAGTCCTGGTCAGAAAATTCACTCCCCCCTGAGACATCAAGTGGTGTAGATGGGGGAACAGAAGTAGCACCCTGTCTATGCAACTCTACAATGACGGAACTGTTCTGTGTAGATCAGCAACATCGCCATGCATCCCCTCCATGAATGCCACCACCTGCCCCAACTTCTTATCGTGGTCTTGGAATTCATTGATCATGTTGGTCTGCCCTACACACAGCTGTCGTAGCAGATCAACAGCCTCAGCACAAAGTGCACTTTGTGTCACAGGGGCAGGGGCAGCGGTGCCTGCACCGAAGGCAACTCTGCTCCCCCTACTCTTGCGAGCATGAGCAGTACTTGTGCAGTTGGCAGCAGTGTGGGCCCTGTGTGCTGTATCCCGACTGAAGGTGTTGATTGCCCACTCCCTGTCTGTGACAACAGTGCTGACTCACCAACACTGTCTGAAGATGAGGGCGATGGTGTTTCCACATGCGAGTCCTCAGGGACGGTCCTGTCCCCCTCTCCGGGGCTGCCCTCTTCTGTGTCAGTCTGCGTGTGTGTGATCTCTGTTCCGGATGCATTGCCACCACTCATCTCCATCGTCTGTGGGTCAGTGCCCTCTGCCAAAGCTGAAACAGAGAGAAAAGAGGTGTAAGTAAGTGCCACACTCACGTACTGAAGGTCAAAAAATCTCCTAATCCATTACAGACAAAGAACATGTAGCACCCATCCTGCACACGTCCCACCCCTACCAGACATCCTCACATCAATGAACCGGTGGTGGCTGTGAAACATGTACATCATACGAACAGGGCAAGTGCCTGTAGATCAACACACATGTCATGCCATGGGACCACAGACCTCAACGGAATGTCCTGGAACCCTCAACTACAAAGCAAGTGGCCTGTCCACCTGGCGGACATGGATGCTACCGCTCACTCCGCTAATGGCACCAACATGGTATTGCAGCAAAACATACGCACCACGGATGTCACTACTGCGTCTGAGCAGCAATACATGCATTGCACTCACAAGTCACATACACATACAGTCTGCTTACCGCTAGTTTGCTGTTGATCCCCACTCAGCCGGGCGGGCAGGTCAGGATGCGTCATAGCAATGATACGGTGCATTAGAGGGGTCATGGTGCGTCGGGCCAGACGTGAAGATCTTGGAATCATCCCCAGTGTCATCTCCGCAACATTCTTGCTTAGCCTGGAGATGTTGTCCCAGCGCTTGTGGCAGTGTGTGTGTCGTCTATTGCACACCCCCACTGCCCGTACATCACGTGCTATGGTCCTCCACATGGCCTTGTGAAGGTGCAGCTTGACCTACCATGATGGGAGACAAGAGGGTAACGTAAGTGGACAGTATGACATTCACAAACATCGTAGAAACACGTATCTACATGCAGCCATGCTCAACACAACACATGTGAAGGTCCCACAGCACACCGCCAAGCTTGCAGAAGACAGGAGTCAGTGACCACCTCATGCCCACCAACATGTTCACCACTGCACTTACCACCTGTCCGGGTGCGCCGTACAGCCATTCATAGTGGCTGAGCACACCGTCCACAAGAACATCTAGTTCCGCTGCAGTGAAGGGACGAGACCGGATCTGTCGCACTCTCTGCATGGCAAGGTCCAGGACTGTGGCACTACAGCAGCAGTTGTTGGTCAGCTCAGCAGCAGCAGGTCCAGGTGATGGTCAAAGGTAGCAGTTGTTGGTCAGCTCAGCAGCAGCAGGTTGAGGTGATGGTCAAAGGCAGCAGTTGTTGGTCAGCTCAGCAGCAGCAGGTCGAGGTGATGGTCAAAGGCAGCACTGGATGAAAGCAGTGAATGTTTGCTGGTGAAAATCACACAATTATAGGGCCCTGAGCCTATGTCAGTAGCACACGTCGGCAGCAGTTGGTTTCCCCTGGATGCCTCTTTCAAAAAGAGCCAATGACTGGCCCTGGTGTGGCGGTGAACGGCTTCCGTAATTTTCGAATACGCATACGCGCCCCGCTTTACCTCTTCCCATCGGCTACATGTGCACGGACCGTCACGGACACACATGGGCAACCGCATGTGCGCGCTTCCGTGACGGTGCATCATTTGAAAATATACAACCAGTGGCGTCGCCATGGCGGTGCATGCATTTCGCAGGGGCGGTGCAGGCCAACACATACTTTTGAATATGAAATTAGAAATGGCAGTTGATACCCCCCTTACAATCACATTGCAGAACCCACCGTAGACCGGCCGGCCCAGGCCGGTCACCCACCGCCGGTCCAGGCCGGTCACCCACTGCCGGGTGGTGGCCGGTCAACCACCGCCTGTCCAGGCCAGTCACCCATCGCCGGCCCAGGGCGGTCAACCACCACCAGCCCAGGCCGGTCACCCACCGCCGGGTGGTGGCTGGCCACCACCCAGCAGAGGTGGACTGGCCTGGCACGGCGGTGGGTGACCGGCCACCACCCGGCGGTGGGTTACCAGCCTGGACCGGCGGTGGTTGACCGGCCACCACCCGGCGGTGGGTGACCGGCCTGGGCCGGTGATGGGTGACCGGCCTGTTCTGCAATGTGACTGTAAGGGGTGGTATCAACTGCCATTTCTAATTTCATATTCAAAAGTATGTGTTGGCCTGCACGGCCCCCGCGGAATGCGTGCACCGCCATGGCAATGCCCCTGATTGCATATTTTCAAATGATGCACCGTCTCGGTAGTCCGCACATACATTATGAGGGGTGTGACCGTGATGGTACTTTGCCAAACAGCATATGTCATGCACTATATCATGGACAACGATCATCTTCTGTGTAGGTGGAAGGTGTCCACACATGGCATATGTACACACACTACATGTCTCCGCACACATGTAATGCTGATAGTTGTACATGTGTGTTAGGACATGTACCGAATGCTGCAACAATTAGGATGCGCAGTCAATGGCCCGTGACCACGTGTGTATTTCGCACCCTCTTTTTTTCATGTGTGGTCATACTATTGACCTTGACATTGGTTAACTATGGCTATTGATGTGCACCCAATTTGAAAACACATGTGCATGTCGACGTGTTGACGTCTTGGTTTTGCGTACACACGTTTAAACTTAAACTTTTGCGATGTATGTTAAGCGGCGCAGTCTGAGCCGCGAGTTGAGCCTCTCTGCACGGTGTTGCAGACCCGCTGGGATGCCAGAACGCCTCAGCTTTGGGGCGAGTGACACCTACCAAACGAAATCAAGAGCATTTGGTAAGCAACGCACCAACGCTTCTGCTACCCACTTGGGGTTAATTTGGTGATACAGACAGCTTGGCAGTGGCAAACTTTGATGAAATATATACCAAACCACAAGATCCAGAAGGCCACAGCGTGGCCACGCCCAAGGGGGCGGGACTTTTCAATTTAAGGCGGTTCATCCCTGGCCACACCTTGCTCCATTCCCATGCCTGCAGCTCCTGAAGAAATGCTATTAAGCATGAAACGCGTCGAGCTGGGCTTGACAGGACTTGATTTTATTGCGAAGCTTGTGGGCTGTTTTATTGAATGCTGGTCCTTTGGTGAATAAATAAGGTTACTCCTCTTCACTCGTGTGGGCTCACTCATACCAGACAAACTTTTGCGATACACGTTTAAACTTACACACTTCTACACAGTACATCAAGGGTGTCAAACCACATTCAGAATCTGTTGTCAGTGTGTGGTTTGTGTGTGAAAGTAACAATGATGGGGGTACACATGCATTCTGTGTATGCGTATGTGTGTTGCCTGTTGTGTGCCCATGCATGTCATGTGAGGATGCTCAGCATTGTAGGTGTGGTCATTGGTGCATGAAGACAAGGAGTGTGTGTTCCATGTTCTTATTGTGTGTGCACGTGCATGTGTGTCTGTGGTGACGCTTGTCCACATTTGGGTCCTCAGTCATGTCTTGTTGGCAGTTCTTTTGACATGTGCGCACGTTACATTGGACATGTTTGCACACATAAACAACAAGAGCCCCTGCTCTAGGAAAATAGCAATAAAGTCTCTGTAGTTTCTAGTTATGGTAACAATAGTAAAATATGCACATCGACAATGTTTCAAAGTCAATAGATAGCGGTGTGCCAAGAAAGAAATTTGCAATGGAGTGGAATCCTTGTTATGGAAAACAGTTTATTGTTCCTCTTGTTGTGGCCAACACGTGTTTCATCGCAGGGAAACAAACTGCGAATCTTCAGGGCCTTTTAAGAGAAAAAAGCCAGGATTAGTGATGTGGCCAACGCCACAGCTTTAATCTATTCTCCTACCGGTCTTGGCCCCCTTATGAGCCCAATAAGGAACTAACTAACTACGCGTTTAAAGCGCATTCTCCACACTCTCGCCCTCCTGGGCGTTGGCCACATCACTAATCCCGGCTTTTTTCTCTTAAAAGGCCCTGAAGATTCGCAGTTTGTTTCCCTGCGATGAAACACGTGTTGGCCACAACAAGAGGAACAATAAACTGTTTTCCATAACAAGGATTCCACTCCATTGCAAATTTCTTTCTTGGCACACCGCTATCTATTGACTTTGAAACATTGTCGATGTGCATATTTTACTATTGTTACCATAACTAGAAACTACAGAGACTTTATTGCTATTTTCCTAGAGCAGGGGCTCTTGTTGTTTTTGTGCATTTTGTGTGGACTTCTGATCCACCTTTGAGCGGTTACGAGGGATTACCGCCCGCCCCTTTGCCTGGAAACTGATACCTTACAACACCACAATACCCTGCGGTCACTCGGTTGTGCGCCTATCCTAATCTGGAATACCTTAAACCCTCCCAGTAGATCAATAACATGTTTGCACACATGATGTTGTTTGTGGCTGCACATTGTTTTTGTAGTTATCCGTATTGCATGAAATATTAGTCATGTCACACATATGATAATTGTCGGCAACATGTCTTATTTCTATTGTTTTGGCCTACATGTGATAGAGTTGCACAGCTATGCGTTGTTGGTAAATTGACATCTACTACCATCTACTCCCACACAGGAGGGCTCCAAATGTGCATCGCCCATACACTGTTCTGGAGGACATGTTTGACGAGGAAGTGATCCGAAAAATCCGGCTTGATCGACATAGATTGCTGGAGCTTGTAGACCAATTGTCACCTCATCTGCAGCCTTGAAGAACATATCCTTGTGCTATTACACCCACAGCAAAGGTGATGGCGGCACTTCACTTCTTTGCAACTGGCACCTTCCAGTACACAGTTGGACATTGACGGGGGATGTCACAATCCATGTTCAGCATGGTACTGCGGGATGTTCTAAAAGCCATGATGCTGTACAAGGACGATTACATCCATTTTCCACGGCCAGCAGAGTTGGCAGCAGTCAAAGCTGACTTCTATGCACTTGCACAGATTCCACACGTAGTGGGTTCCATTGATGGCACCCATATTGGTCTCATTCCACCCCAGGCACGTGAGCCTGTATATCGCAATCGGAAGCACTATCATTCGATCAACGTGCAGGTGGTGTGCCTGGCTGACAACATCATATCCCATGTGTGCCAGATTTCCAGGCTCCGCACATGACTCCCACATCCTGCGGAGCAGCATTGTCCCCCAACTGATGGCCAATCTGCGTCCAGAACGTGCGTGGCTTGTAGGTGAGTTTGCTGTGGGGACAGTTGTGTTTTATGTGTGGCATGGGGTACCCACCAATCCTGGTTATGATATTTGTGTCTGTCATCCCCCCACATAGGCGAATCTGCGTACCCAAACCGGCCGTGGCTGCTGAGCCCCATACGTAATCCTACTACAGCTGGTGAAATGTGTTACAATAATGGCCATGGAAGGACACGTCGAGTGGTGGAACGTACTTTTGGACTGCTGAAGTCTAGGTTTCGCTGCCTGGATCAAACCGGAGGGGCCCTACCTTTCACCAGGCAAAGTATGCAAAATCGTGATTGCCTGCTGCATGCTCCACAACCTGGCCTTGCGCAATGACATTGAACTGATCATGGACCCTGAAGACCAACAAGTTGCTCGGCCTCCCATCCCACCCATGTCGACTGATGAGGATAGTGGTGAGGAAGAAGGTGTGGACCAGAAGCGCCAGCTCATTGATCGCTATTTCCCTTGAATGTGAGTAACTACCTCTTGTGCAGGTTGACAATGCGTGATGTATGTTTGCTGGTGGAGTGTGGATGTGGTGTGTCTATGCTGCCAGTTCTGGTATGTTATGTTTGCAAATGTGTGTGGTAGATTGTGTACAGGCAAAGCTCCCTGATATGTCTCCTTTGATCCACTGAATTGGTGATGAGTGTGGTTTGTGGGATGTTGCAGTACAGTGTGTTGTGATGGGTGTGAATCACTTTCCTGACGTGTGTTTGTTGTCTCTCATTATCCCTAGGTCACTCCCACAGAGGCATGATTCTCAACAACATTGATCCCTGCACCTGGTAACGTCTGATTCTAAGACAATCGTGTGATTAAAATATGGAGGCCACACATCATTGAGTGTTTACGTGATATTTATTTACAGGTTGAGGATTGATGTTGGTGGATATTTACAAGGAAGTGTTGGGGGGGGAGTGAGAGTTGAAGGTCATGGCAGATGAAAACACAGTGGGGACACCACATTGTGTGATGTCCAGCTAGTCCAACAGACGTGTGGCAATACGTGGCATTGCGGGGCAGGATAGTTGGCAGGGTGAATGGCAGGCTCAGGCAAGGGTAAAGTCATTGGCGGCCCCTCTTAGAGCGGGTAGATGGTGCATTTCCACTGCTCTCACCTGGTTCCAGCCTCGGACGGCCCCTCTGTCTTGGAGCCGGAGCGGAGACAGCTGTGAGGGCAGGTTGGTCAGGGGCCAAATCCCTGTCCATGGGCTCAGGTGTGGGTGGCGGTGGTGTTGGTGACCGGTCCTGCTGGGCACTTGGGTGAGGGGGTGGTGGTGTGGGGCGGGATAACCAGTCCCTCCACAGAGCAGTTTGCTGGCCCCTGAGGTCCACAATTTGTCCTATGCGGGTATCAATGGACTGCAACAGATTACAGCACTCTTGTGAGTCTTGGTGGGCCCGGTCGGACTGTGTCTGTGCCCGCTCATAGGAGGCATGGACTCTGGCGAGGGCTTCAAGTGTTTTGACGCCAGGATGGGGTGTGTGTCCTTCCCCACCTCGCCGGAGAACTGCACTCCTGGTTGTGAGCTGTGCCCTCACCTGTGTCCTTTCCCGTCCACTCTCCCTGCTTGCCAGGGATGTCGATGGCCCATCATCGGGTGATGGGTCAGGCAGGGTGGCACAGGCAGGAGTGGTGGTGCTGGTGGTGGTGGAGGTGGTGGTGGTGAGGGATGTCCTGGGAGCCTGATTGCCCTGTGAGTCTGCTTGGGCCCGCATCGTCCTCTGCACCCGAGCTGGCAATGGGATCGTCCCCAGAGAGTCCGTGCTGTGAGTTGGGCGACTGGTGCTGGCGGTTGCTGCTTTCGCCAGTCAAGTTGCGATCACCTGAGGGACAGGATTTTCATGATCGAAGCTGTGGACATGACATTATTTTGGTACTAACATTACAAATCACTAACCTCTCACACACCCCACCCACCACCACCCTCCCTGTGGACATGGGGGCCTGTTGGGAGTCGTAGTGCTGGTCTATTACCCACCCCACCCACCTGTGGAAATGGGGGCCTGTTGGGAGTTGTAGTGCTGGTCTATCACACACCCCACCCACCTCTCACACACACCCCACCACCCTCCCTGTGGACATGGGGGCCTTTTGGGAGTTGAGGTGCTGGTCTATCACCCACCCCACCCACCACCACCCTCCCTGTGGACATTGGGGCCTGTTGGGAGTCGTAGTGCTGGTCTATCACACACCCCACCCACCACCAGTCTCCCTGTGGACATGGGGGCCTGTTGGGAGTCGTAGTGCTGGTCTATCACACACCCCACCCACCCACCTCTCACACACCCCACGACCCTCGCTGTGGACATGGGGGCCTGTTGGGAGTTGCAGTGCTGGTCTGTAACACACCCCACCCACCACCACCCTCCCTGTGGACATGGGGGCCTGTTGGGAGACGTAGTGCTGGTCTATCACACACCCCACCCACCACCACCCTCCCTGTGGACATGGGGGCCTGTTGGGAGTCCTAGTGCTGGTCTATCACACACCCCACCCACCTCTCACACACACCCCACCACCCTCCCTGTGGACATGGGGGCCTGTTGGGAGTTGTAGTGCTGGGTGCCTTGACAACATGCATGGCTGGAAAGGTATGAGCAACATTTGTGTTTGGTCATGGTGGGTGCATTTGAGCACAGGCCTTCACTTTTTGGTGACTATGTGGCCCACATGCATGGATTGGAGCCTGGGAGATGTGTCTTGTCAGTTGTGTAAGGCAGACCATGTCGGTGTGATAGTGGTGCTTGGTTTGTACTTACCAGCCTCTTCTCCCTCTTCGATTCCTTCCCGGCTCTCAGGGTGCAGTATGCCCAGCACCTTCTCCCATTCTGCACATGGTATGGGCTCCGAGGGAGTGCCGCCGCCAGTGTGGTGTGCCCGCAGGTGGTTCTTTGCCCTGATGCCTTTCACCCTTGTCTTGAGGTCGTGCCACATCCTCTGGATGTCGTGTTTTGTTCGTGGCACGGTCCCTGACGCATTCACTTGGTTGACTATCCTGTCTCACATGTTGTTTTTGGTTGCCACAGTGGTCTGCTGGACTAGGGTGCTGAAGAGGTGTGGTTCGACACGGATGATTACATCCACCATGACCTTCAACTCACTGTCTGTGAATTTGGGATTTTTCTTTGGTGCCATGGTGTGTGATGCGAAAGGTGTTGGTGGAGTGGGGTGGGATGTGCAGGTGTGTGGTGTGTAGGGATGGTCTGGTGAGCGTTTGTGTGGTGGGTGTTTTTGTGTGCAGGTTGTATGTGTGTTTTTGTGTGTCTGCTGTTCGTGGTATTCAGCCTCTTGCTTGCAGCTATGCTGTGATGCAAAAGATTGTGGTTGTGGGAGGGATCCATTTTATACTCTGGGTCGTGGTTGTGTCCCAATGGTTGTTGCCAGTCAGGTGCTCGGTTGGTGTGTTGACTTGTGTGGATTTTTTGGTGCTTGGGGGGGTGTCATTGTGGCGTGTAATTGCTGTGGGTGTTTCAGGTGGGCGGGTGTCCTGTTTAGTGTGTTTTGTATTTACTTCCGTCAACCATTTTGAAATTGGTTTGTTGGTAGGGATGGTGTTCGTATTGGCCTTCCGCTGGGATGCTCCGTTTATCGTTGCATTGTTTCCGCTGGGGTCGTGGATGGAGGTGAGTTCCATCGGACTGGCGGCGTTATCCTAATCGCGGAGCCTCCGCAGGTATTGCGGTGGCTGTGCCTGTTCCCGCGGTCATGTTCGTCCGTGGCGGGCGGTGTTTCTTTGGTACCATCCGCTTGCGGCGGTCTTTGGTGTGCTCCGTCTGCCGCGGATGGTGTTTGATGTGGTCCGTCCACCGCGGTCGGAGTTTCTTGACATTATGATCCTAATCGCACCGGCGGTTTATCTGCGGAGCGGTCAGGAGTATTTTGGCCGCGTGCTTGGCGGACGGAACCCTTTTCCGTCCGCCATCCTAATCGACCTCTAAATGTAGCAGTAGACTCTTTTGTACAATGTGGCAGTTAAAAAACACACCAGCAGGAAATTAAACATTCACACTGTAAATGTGGGATGGAGATTATGATTATTACTTTCATAGTAATAAAATAGCTCTTTTATAAAGCAGTTTCATCCAAAGAGGGTAACACCGCCCCTTGCTGGTAAAAAGAAGAACAGAGTTGTATCAATCGACCTGGTAAAACTACAACCATGTGGCCAATAATAAGTAGTAGGCCCAGTGGACTCCCAAGATGTAGCAGAAGACCAAACCTTGCTACAATTCGAGAGGTTCAAACTGAGAGACTAATCACATTTGATAAAACTGTAGTGAATGAAAAAGGACTATGCAGCAAAGCCATGGAACTTGTGCCTCTTTAAACCCAAATAACAGTTCGTCAAGAAACACCTGTCTACAATGATGTAGCCTCTGAATATACTAATATGACAAAGAAAGAAGCAACTACAAAGATTAATAACAATCCTGATGCGATTCCATCAATTGACAGAACTGCCTCTGGCTATTTCATCAATTTCGATGACTTTTCTGAAAATCCCAGTGAACATGAAGAAAAGCCAGCAAACAAAACATTCAAAGAAAAAATAACAGAACTCTTTCATCAACTTGGAGAAATATATCTGATTTCGCCATGGATTGAATTGTGGATTGTGTTAGGTGTACATTTCGTCCTGCTCTGGTTCATTTTGGTTTTAAGCTTGGGAAGAATGATTGATGGAAAATACAGTACAATGGACACAGCAAGTCAGAAAATCAACTTGGTCCTAAAACCTCACGAGTCATCTCCTGTTGAAAAAAGAAACCTGTCATCAGTAAACATCACAGCCATTCCTATACCTGGTGGCGTAGCATGGGGCGCTACTGATTACGACATTTATGGCCCGGTTGAACTCTTGAAGTATCCACACCAGTTCAAGGTTTCTTTAAGTGACTTTGTCTTACCGAGCACTTTCTCTGATGATTGGAACTTTGAGACTATTAATAATATGATGTCTGATTTAGAAATGTCAGCAAAATATACAGATCATGATTATTTAGAAGGTTCATCTGATTATGAAGAAATGTATTGCTTTAATCATTTTGGGCACCACTATTTGCATAAATCTGCAAAACCTAGAAATGTTTTTACTTATAATCAATGGGAACATTGTCCAACACCGCCAAAAGGCAGCTCGAAAAAATTTTATGGGAACATTTTCAAACTTCTCAGGGTTTAATGTTACTGATCCAGAAACTTTTTTTAAAAAAATGTCAATTAGACAGGAATGAAAAATATGTTGACCAATACAAAACAGATATATTCTGCAAAATTTTAAGAACAATTGTCTACATTTGGTTTTGAATTCTGGAAAGATATCATTGAAACAAAAACAATCTGGGGTTCAAAAGACTGGCAAGTTCTGGGATTAGAATCATTATTCAGAGCCTGCATGATCCCAGAACAAATAATGTTCCTGAATGTCACCATTCAACAAACAACCTGTCTTGGCCTAGCCAAGATAACAGATTTAAATAACCTGTCTATACCAAAGCCTATGCCTGATAGAAGTAGTACTACAGATGAGGGGTTAGACGTGTCCCGTATTTTACACCAAAACATAACTAATCCTGATTGGAAAAAAATGGTTGATCTGGCCCACAGACACTAATAACTGTCAAAAGAGATTCCTGGACAAAACACAGGGGTTCAAACAGAACAGGCCAGACCCAAGATATTCCCAGAGACAACATCCAGGGATAATAACAACATACAGTGTAGGAAAACTATGCCTCGAATGGCTGCAGAAATCCACACTACCTGAAATTAAGCAACACTTGACTTTACTTAAAGAAGGTGCTGACTTGCGGGATTTCTTATTGGGACCTCACAAACAGCGTCAAAATTTTTTCATATATGCCGGTATGTATGCTGCTTCCAACGAAGCTTGGAAAGTAACGCAAATTGAAACTGCTGAAAAAATACGAGAAATTGATCGTATTAATTTGGAAAAAACACTGTATGTAGCGGACAATGGGTTAACGACTCTGTCCTCCAGAATTTATTCTTTGGACAGCATTTTATCATCTGCCATTGATATAATAGATCAGGATATGTTAATGTTACAACATGGCCAGTCCCAATTACGTTCTATTGTACAGTTAGGCTGGACGTTACAAAATCTGTGTTCAGGCTACGTGCCTTGGCGTCTAATCAACACAACGTCATTATTTTCTATCTTTAACCTTACAGATAAACAAATCTCTTTGGCACAAAAAGGAGCAGACTATACGGTACTGAGCATTGAAAAACTAGAAAGATTACCATTAACAGTTTCCGAGAGGCCTGTCATTGAATGGATAATACATGGTACCATAACAATACCAATAACGACATTCCAGTTTCAATACTGCCTACAGCATATACCAGCGGGCCTGTATGAAAGGTTGGGTAAAGGATACATTACGGACGGGGGAATTGGCTGCTCACACTGAACCGATACCGTTTTCCGTGTGAGTCCACGAGGTGGCGCCAGAGCGTTTCACGAGGGAGAGCGGAGAGCGCAGAGAGAGTTTCACGGAGGAGTAGAGGAGCGGCGTGGTGCGAGCGGCGCTGCGGCGGCAGCGTCTTCACCGGGAGCCGAAGCTGAGCCGAAAGCCGTTCCCAAGCTGTCATCGAGCCGCCAAACCAGCCTGCCAAGCCGCCTCCAAGCTGCTGTAGACCTAAAGGTGAGCCGCAGTGCGAGGCAGCCGCCAGCAGTACATTGCGGAACCAGGAGCAAAGCCAAGCAAGGGGGGGGGGGAGCCTTTACAAACAAAGCAGACAATTTGACAATAGACAACTGAAAAAATCCGAGATTCGCCGGCTTAGGAGTTCTGTGAGTTCTGTGAGCCGGCCCTGCAGAGCTTGGGCTGTAAGGGGGAATAGGGTGTGGGAGACGAAGCAAGAATAACGTGCACGCTTCCACATTAAGGGCTTTGGACACCGGGGGCCTGCGACACCTTCTCCTTGTCCTTTTGACCTCAGAGACTATGAGGGGCTAAGGGGGTTTGAAGGAGACGGAGCTGGGGACATGATTCAGGGGAATAAAAAGCAAATAACGAGCTAAACAGTAGTACAGCTCAAGGCTGCTTGAAAAGAAAACTAACGTTCAGCGAAAGCAGTACAGACCCCAATAAAAGACAATACAAAGTGCTCCCCAAGAGGCTTAGGGCGCATAGGACACAGGAAAAGCACCAAGCTGGGCACCGTGAGGAGACCCCAGTCCCAGGAAAGAAGGTGGATCAGCAGTGAAAATCTAGGGCGGCGGGCTGGGCCTTGTGTGCACTAAGGAACACTAAGGAGCAAGGAGTATTTTAGAGACAAGGAGCAAGGGAGTAAGGAAGCCAAGGGGCTGAAGGAACTGGAGGGGACACGAGGGGTCTTAAGACTCCAGAGTTCCTACCAGGAGAATTTCGGAGAAACCCTGAGAAACCCCGAGATACTCGGAGAGCTGAGGACAGCCAGAGTCAGCTCAATAGGCAGAGGTAAAGTCTCAGAAGGTGAGAGACGAATACTGGGTATAACCAATCTAACTGACAAGTGTACTCCTTTGACGGCAGCTGCCGCTGCGGCGGCAGACGGGCTTAGGGAGTCTTGGTCAAAGAAAAACAGTATACGAGCCGGAAGGAAAAAACATCCCTGAAAATTGTAGATGGAAGATGAGGTCAGGAAAAATTCAACAGCCTCGAACACAGAAAGCAAAAAGAAGTTTGGCCACAAAGGGGAAAAAAGAACAAGGGAACAAAAGCAATTCAGAAGAGACAACCGGGAGCGACCAACCTGATCAGGCACATATCCCCATGACAGAGCTTTTCAAGTTCGGGGGTGACAAAGTGAAGTATAATTTTCAGTTCACAAAAGAACAAGGGGCGGTAATATCAAGCAATGGTGAGGGTGCAAAACCTCAAAATAACCCGAAAAAATAACCCATTCGACGCCATCAAGTAAAAAACGCAAGATGAGAAAAGACTCGGAAAAAAGTATGAGTCCCAATCTCAAAGAAAAATCAACAATAAAGAATTGGCTGGTCAAAACCACGGCACAAGTCCATGCAACCTGCAATCAAACAAAGCTAACTTCAAATTTAACCCCTAATGAGATTAACAAAAATAGTCCAGCAAACTTTAATCAGACCACTTCAGGATCCCGAATAAATCTACAGAAAAGCGCACAAAAGATAGAGTGGTCCAAATCATTCTCTATCTTCGAAGAATCAGAACTGCGGAGAATGCTTGAAGAAAATACACACAAGGAGGCCGACCCAATGCAACTGAGTCTCGAAAATTTGAGTAAACCGGAAAAACTCGAAAACACTGATAAAAGGAAGGATAATGGAGAAAAAAGGAAGCCAAGGAAGCAAACTTCCTCACCAATAATCCTAACATCTAGCCCAATTAGACAACCGGCCGATAAGAGCCAGGTCTCCGACATAGGAAAGAATATAACAAAAGAAGATCAGCATATAACGATTTCTTCCTCAGAAAGCCCAACCAGACCAACAGGGGCACATCCGCTACAAACAAAAGAAAAATCTATACTCTGGGGGGACGTGCTCCTAAAAAGCCTACAACAATCAATCACTGCGCTGAATTTCCAATCGAACAAACTCGATGTGCAGGTAGATCTGATGAATCTAATGGCATCACATATATCGGGAATAAATCTAAAATTGGAAAAAATTTCGTTATACCTCATAAAAGAAAAGGAAGAAGAAAAACAAAGGAAAGGGAAACTAATAGAACAAAACTGCGTCTGCAAGGAAATAATAGATAAATTGGTTTCACTACCAGACATTTTAAAAGAAATATTAGCAGCAACTCGTGGGAAAACCAACAAAAGTGATAACCCCAATACAGAGGCCAGTAAAACTGAAATAAATAGAACTATTCACAACATAGAAGTAGTAAAAACTTCAAATGACTCAGATGACAATAAACCACTAAAGCGACGTACGGAAGAAAACAAAACATTGGGTTCATCAGGCATGTCAGAACCCCTGACCAAAAGACAGCGGAAACGGGCAAGGAAGGCAAGAAAAAATGCTATAAAAAATAAACAGGCAAAACAATTCTTTGCCATTTTTGAACAAAAGACAAAAGAGGCCCCAATTAATCAAATTACAGATACCAGCATCAACGAAGACGGAAACAAAGGAAGCATTAAAGGAATTATTTCAGATGAAGTAGGAGACCAAACACAATCCCCAGACCAGATCAAAATAATGCCAAGTGAACAGAGAAAACCAGAATATGAGGAAAAATCAAGCACAAACAAAGTTAACGACAAAAGCGACATACTAAAATCAAATCAAAGAGAGGCCATAGAACAGCAAAAAACACATGAAAATAAGTCACAAAGGGAATGTGAAACTTTGACCCGTAAAGGTTTAAATTGGCAGGCGGGAGGAAACCTTCCATCTATCAAGGAAAGAATGGTAAAAGATCAAAGCCATAAAGCGGAGGCAGACCTAGTGAGGGAACCAAATATTGGTCTGATAATTACAGCAGGAAATAAAGGAAGAATTTGCAGAGACCTTCATGAACTTGAGCCAAATAAAAAGACAATACAAAATGTAAGCAATACACAAATAAATCAAGCGAAAAGCCCTCCATAAAAGAAGCATCTATGGCAGACCACATTCGAGTAGACCAGATAACTACGGTCCACCAATTTGACAACATACCTCACATTCATCTTGACCCAGCAGAGGGAAAAAGGAGAGTTTACCAAACACGATATCTCGAAACAGCAAGCATGGTAACAGAATGTAAACTACTATTTAAACCGGAATTTCAAACAAAAGGGAATTCAGATACGCTGAACAGGGGAAACATCCTGCGACTAATCGAAGAGATACCAAAACTAAGGGGAATTACAACAAGAGACCTAAAGGCTGTAGAATTCATTCAAGGACACAAAAATCTGAATTCAGAAATAAGCAGTACCACCTGGGCATCTAAAGAAATAGCAGAACTTATTTACTCAACCAGGTCACACTTTTCAGAATGGGGAATAACTGTAGAGCGTCACACCGCAACAAAATATCCGTTCCCCCTATTAAAAAGCAAGATTTCTCAACCGAACAATATAAAAGAAACATCACAAACAATCTTGAGGGGAGCAAGAAGTAAATCAATCTCCGAACAAGATCTGAGTAGCACTAAAATAAATCAGCAATATCAGGGCTCGAAGGAAAACAAAGACTGGTCTTGGTTGGCACAGGCACTAAACACCCATCGATCCTGATGTAGCCAAAGTGGCGGAAAGAACTCAAAAACAAAACACCAATCAATTTGCAAAATCAGAAACAAAAATAAAGATTTGCTCATGGAATGTACACAGTTTTAAAGAAATGTCCCAAGATCAAGAGACAATAGAATACCTAAGCAAATTCGAAATAATACTACTCCAAGAAACATGGAACATAACCCCGAGGCAAATATTGGGATATGAGGAACATCACACAATGGCAGAAAAATTTGCAAAATACGGGCATCCAAGGGGTGGCCTGTCCATTTTCATCACAAACAACTTAGACTGGAAAACTGAACTGATAGAATCAGGGGAGAACTGGATACAAGTGATCAAAGTAGAGTCTAAAGTAAGCAAAAAAAGCACCGGATGGAAGTTATTAATTATAAATCTATATATCCACCCAGACAAGGCCACAAAAGGGAAAAAAGCCCAAACAGTAGTAAATTTGATAAAAACTCTAAATAGAACTTATCAAGGCCATGAGATATTTGTCTCGGGCGACTTCAATTGTAACCTAATAAAAACCAACCGAACCAAGGACAACGTTCAGAAAATTTGGAGTGATCTGGAACCTCTAGGCTTATCAATTCTAAATGGCAATACGGAAGGAGACATACCCGCCAAGACCACTTTCACCAGTGGCAAAAGGAACTCCACAATTGACTTCACCTTAATAAGTAAGGAATTAAGAAAGAACATAGACCACTTTGGTATTCACAGCCGACCAGAGAGTGATCACTCCCCACAAGAGACAATAATGAGGAAAAAGATTGAGGAAAAAAAAATCAACTAGAATATCTGACTGTAATACCGGAAATATATAAACTGAATAAAATTAAAAGTAAGGGCCCAGTAAAAAAGGAGATAATGAACGCAGTTTTGGAACACGAAAAATTGACGAAGGCCATCGAAAACCAATCACCCATAACTAAATGGGAAAATTTACATAAATTTGTGCTGGGAAAATTCGCGATAAATACATCAGCAACTCATGGCCCCAATGCAAACACTGAGCCATGGTATAACACTAAACTAAGAGATATGAAAAGGGAAATTGTGAAAAAACTGAGAAAAAAGGCAGCAGAAAACAGGTCAGGAAAAAAAATAGACAACAACGACTTACAAAAAATGAGGAAAGAATGCAAAGAGGAGTACAGAAAAGCTAAAAAATCCCACACAGAGGAAATTTGGGAAGAGCTGTTAAGGACCAGTAAATTGCCACATAGTGGAGAATTCTGGAATACAATAAATAAACTTTCAAAAGGAGCTGGTGGTCAATTGAATATAGGAATAAGTGAAACAACATGGGCCGCGTATATTGATAACCTGTATAACATCCAGAGTTTCCCAACAAAAAGAGAAGTAATCAAAAATTCAAAAAACGGCATAGAACAAAAAGAATTAGTCCTTGGACAAAGAAATAATGATGGACAGGACAACATTGACAAAGATGAACAAATGCCGCTGACAACAATCAAACAGCTAACTGACCTAATAAAGAAAATAAAAGCGGAAGGAACAGCTGGGCCGAACGGAATGCCAAATGACTTATTCAAAAAAGACACCGACTTCTGGGCAACATACCTAACACCTTTATTCAATTACATTCATAAAGAAAAAAAGATCCCACCGTCCTGGCAAGGAAACATCTTCCATCCAATATACAAAGGTGGATGTAGATTGGAACCAGGGAACTACAGATTAATAGCTCTAATCGACGTGGAGGCAAAGCTCTTTTCATCTTGTATTCTGTCCCTTCTACGACAATGGACAAAGGACAACAAAATAATACCCATATTCCAAACCGGTTTCAGAGAAGGCATGGGCTGTTTAACCAATCTGTCTGCTCTGTCACTATTAATCGAAGGTGCAGTGAAAAGGAAGACCGGATTAATAGCCTGCTATATAGACTTGAAATCCGCTTTCGACCGAGTGCCCAGAAGTCGCCTATGGAAAAAACTGGAACAGTTGGGTCTTCCGAAAGTATTATTGGAAACAATAATGGCACTATACAGCGGAACATGGGCAAAAGTAAAACTGGGAGACGGAAGAAGAATATCGGCAGAACAAAAAATAACCAACGGCCTTAAACAGGGCTGCGTGCTCTCCCCAACCCTTTTTAACATATACTTGGCCGATTTGAAAGATCAACTTAAGAACGTGAATGGACACCCGCCTAAATTGGCAAACGAAAGTATTCAATTCCTCCAATATGCGGACGACATTGCAATCTTAAGTCAAACACCAATAGGCCTACAAGGAACAATAGTGGAATTAACAGATTGTTTTGAGAGAGAAGGCCTGGAACTAAACATCAAAAAAACAAAAGTGGTGAGATTGGCGGGCACCAGTAAAAGTTCTTTCAAGTGGTTCACTAATGGCAGACACATAGAGGAAGTAACAGCGTATAAATATCTAGGGGTCGCAATAAGCAAAAACATGTCACTTTCAACTCAAAAAAGAATAATCGCGGCAAAAGCACAATCACTGAGCTTTGCGTACAAAGTTCTCCAAAAGAAACTGCAATGCCCTTCATACGACCACCTGCTAAAAGTAATGGCAGCCCAAGTTCTACCCACCCTCTCATACGGACTGGAAATATGGCACGGAAAAGAATCAGACATTTTAAATACCCTACAGACAAAAATATATAAATCTGTGTTTCTCCTACACAAAGGAACGGCCCCGGCCCAAATCAGGCTGGAATTTGGTTTGCAAAATCAAATATACCAAAGGAAAGCAGCACTAGTGAAATGGTGCTGGAAACTGAGAATGGCAGAGACAGGATCCTTAAATAATTTATGTTGGCAAGAAATCAAAAAACAACACGACCAACAGGAACCTAATTCATGGGGCTACGACCTGCGAGCATCATTAGAAACCCTCAAAATGGTGGAGATCTGGAAGAACCCACCAAAAGAAGCCGCCTTTAAAAAGATTTGCAAGCTAAATACAAAAGCCCTCTCTTTGGTTGAAGATAAAAAGACCCTGGCCAAACGACGACACGCATGGACTATCCTAAATTCGTACAAATGTTTAAAACCACAACCGTACCTCATGGCGCACTTTAGGCTATCTTTAAAAAGAAAATACATGGCCCTCAGAATGGGTGACCATTCCTCCAAAGACTTGATTCCATCTTGGAAGGACACATATCAGGGACAAAGATGCAGACTATGTGATTATCACAGTGAGACACTGTGCCATCTCCTGTGTACATGTGTTCCCTTAAAAGAAAAGAGAAAAATTTTATTGAAACCAATTTTTAACATGCTACAGATTCGCACCTGCAGGCAAGCTGTGATTAGCTGGTTGGGAGGAGGTTCAAACATTTTAGCATGCCGTGGGGTAAAATTTATGAATTTTGTAGAGTCTCAGTTTTAAAAAGCAGAAACAGATCATAGATAAGGCCTGAGACAAAGTGGTTAATTTAATGAACAATAAGATACATTTTATTTAAGTGAACTTTTAACTTGCTACTATTTTTTATGGAAGTCTTTTTTGTATATGTATGCCTTATGGTTATGATTAACCAAATAAAGTAAATGTTTGACTGACTGACTGATACATTAAGTCGACCTGGAATTTACCTTACACACATAGATGTTGGAGTGGGCATAACAAAGAAGTATTTATTAGTGGAAAAAAATGGAAAAACTCGCTAAGTGGTACCCTTCTGTGTCAAGAAATTAATTTACATGGAGCCAGTGAGGGTTCATCTAATGACCTTTCTTGCCACTTGCACGGCACCCCAGCCACACAAATAGAACCTGTTTTCAGGCAGCTTTCCAACGACAGCTACGTTATGTTAAGTGACCACAGCTGTTGTGGCATGTTGCCAGGAACGGCCTATCTCGTCAGTGTTACATCCACGGTCACTTGTTGTATGCAAGTATTGTATCCAAACAGCAAGCCAGACAAGGAGGCAACAATTTGGCCTTCATTGATTATCTCTTCTATTCGAATTGATACATTAAGCAGAATGAAAGCCATTCTTTTACAAAAAACTGTGCCTTTGACCTCGTCTAGAGAAAAGTATGATCTGCAAGTTGCAAGGACTTCAGCAGAGATACATACGCTATTATCAACAAATTGCCCCGTACATTTCGTAGAAATGTTAGGTCAAATTTTAAACATGTCATCTACCAGTGGCATCACACATGTATTTAACACACTTTTTTCGGGACTATTAGCACCCTTTGAAGCAGTCCTGAGCATATTTCCTAATTTCGTGCACTCTGTGTTCGGCGGTCTGCCTCTCATTTTTGGACTCATAGCAGGAATTTTATTTTTGTTTCTTCTGCTCTGATATGGCAAGTCCAGTCACCAGCGATACCCAGGTTACCATGGAACAAGCGATCCAGGCACTGCGGTACCGAAATAGGATAACACAGGTGCTAGGCTTGGCTCGTCTAAGATATCTGAATACCACATGGTTTCTATCTTTCAGACCAATCTGGCAAGATTGCATCTTACCTGTTCTACGATGCCTGCTCTGCGGAGAAGAATGTGTGTTAGACATCTGTCTCTCACTTCCATCAGCAGTAATAAATGTATGTCGATAGTTTGCTTGGTTCGGTAACGGCTCATGCAACGTGTTGTCCCCAGCGGCTACCAATTCTGATGACGGCATTCGTTGAGACTTCATCATTACGACTAGGTGGCGGTGAGGTACGAGATGAAAGCGGCACACAGGTACAACTTTCTGTGAACATTACTGATGCAGACCACGCTGACGGTAATGCATCTCACATATGCACTATTTCTACTTTTTCGGAAATGGCCCAACTTTCACCTACTGTGGTAGATGAATTCTTTGCCAGTCTATATGAGTTAATGTTTTCTCCTAACAACAAGAATAACTCTTGAGAAACAAGCACACAGCGTTCCCTGAACTTTGATTTCGGCCTTCAGTTTTGATAAACAGAACTTCTAAAAATTTGGAACTATTTTTTACGACAACGAAATTATTTTCTCAATACCAAAATATTTACCTTTTTTTTGACACAGAGTAATCTGCTTAATGTAGAACTATTCTTAGAGAACAAGATTTCTATTTTTGAAACCTAGAGACAATATTTAAACTAAGCCTCTAGCACATGTACAGTATTATATAAATCTGTGATGAAATGGTCTCGACCTTCTCTTCTGTATTAAGAGTCATTTCATAAATGTAATTTCGTGAATCATTCAGCCAGCATTTCAAATGTAAAACTACATGCATTATGAATGATACCACTGCTTAGTACAGTACAGTACTCACTTTTCATGTACAAACCATTTCAAATGCATTTTATGTATTTTTGGGGTGGGATTGTAAACACATGCTTAGAAATGTTATAAATGCTTAGTATTTAGTAAAGATTGACATTCTACGTGGAATGGGTGTGGTAACATATCTAGGGCTCTAGTGAAATTTTCCCGATCCATGCCCTTATATAGATATAACTTATCATATCCTTATATAGGCATACGAATCATAACCATATTTAGACACAACCAATGCAGTCCAAATACGGCATGGCTACTTCCACTAAGCTCCTAGAGTACAACGAGTTCTTGAAGACAACCAGCCTTCAGCAGTACGGGACTTCCCCCTGCTTCAGTATTGATTTGTCCCAGAACTCCTGGAGCGTGTAAAGACTTTGAGTTCTTAGTGACGTTATTAGGTCCACCCTTACGTCAAACTCGGTACCTTCCAGGTATAAATATACCCACATCTGCCCTAGCAAACACACGGTGGTTTGGAGCAGATCGACTAACTACTTGCCCGACACCCTGCTGTAGCGAGTGCCGAAGGAAGGCGACCCTCCAGCTGACGCACTGAGAGAGACGCTGTCTTTTCTCCTGCCGAGAAATCCAGCTCCAGTGTTTCCCTGCTACCCTTGCGGGTTATTGGGAGATCGAGTCCTGAGAGAGAGATACAAGATCTCCTTCATTCTATAACCAAGGTACGGAGCTGATTAGACCCTTAGAGAATTCTTGGATAGATTCTTGGCAGAAACTATTTAACTCAAGCTACACCTAACTTACTTCTTCCCTTGTACTAGACTTAGGTTAGGTACACCGGGGTAGGCGTATTTTAGATGCACCAGTTGAGTACTTTTAGTCATTATTTATCATAGTATGTATTTTATCTATTTTAAGTATCTTATGGCTTAAAAACCATATAATGCTTTTACAGTATTATTTCATAATACTCCTTTTACTGTACGCACTTTACTTCATAGCAAGTATTACGATTGTTGCAATGAACATCTCTTGCATGAAAAAGAAGACTGCTCAATAAATAACCTTTTTATTGAAAACGCCCGTCTCTCTATTTCTCTGCAAAAACCCTGGTGAAACGAAGCATGCACGATTGACTGAGTGAAATAGCCATCTATTGTTTCCGCAACTCTGAAGATATATTTCTTATTCTTGGGGAACAAAGTTGTCATGTTATATGGTTGTCAGAAACCAATCCCTTCTTGTGTATTCAAGAAAGTTTCTAGTGACCTCTGAGCTAGCTGGCATTCACAATTAAGTCTAACATACTCAATAGAGACCTAGTCAACCTCAGTCCTACGTCTAAACTATCGTTTATGTTATTCCAAAGCGCAGACCTATTGGGAATATAGGAACTACACAACAATATAGTTGCAATAATTAAACAAAACATAGCAGCGGTGTCTGTCTTCTGAAGGTATTGTAAATAGTCTATTGTTGTTTTAAATTTTCAGCACGGCTGCCACATTTGGAAGCAACATGTGGGCCATCTTGGAATGTTAAAACAATGATACACTATGGACAACAGTATTTCAATGGTCTCCTGCTATAGAGGAAGTAGCCAGGTGAGCTGTACCCCGATGCAGATGAAATGAGGTGGAAGCAAACTACCCAGTAGCAAAGACTCGAGAGCTGTAGTATTCAGTTGACCCTTCCAGGTAGGTCGCTCCCCCTCTGCACAGCACCGCCTGTGTGTCCCTGCCCCAGCTCCCGCTGCTGAGGAAGTTCGAGGCCCTCCTCCACCCGCAGGCTACCACCAGCGCCTCATCCCTGGTGGCCAGTGGTAGGCCGTAGGTTTGCTCATCCTCCATCCTCCATTTTATTACCTGTATTTTTTTCCATTGCTCCCGTTGTAGTGACTGCATTTTCATTGTTGTGTCTTTGACTACTGTTGTCTGTTTCCCCGCTGCATGTACGTGGTCTGTACCCGTACTCTCCCTCCGTTCCCCTCGCTGCCCCCGTGTATCTATGCCCATTTTTGCCTTCTGTTGCTTAGCTGCCCCTGCATTTCTGTGAACCTTCTGCCTTCTGTGTCACTCGTTTCTCCCTGTTTTTTGTGACCTTTCTGCCCTTTCTTGGGTCCTTTCTGTCCTCTGTGCCACTCATTTCCCCCCGTTTTTTGTGACCTATCTGCTCTTTCTTGGGACCTTTCTGCCCTCTGTGCCACTCGTCCCCCCTCAATTGTTGTGCCCTTTTGCCTTCTGTTTCCTTTGTTGCCCCTCGCTGCGTCCCCTGCGGCTCTGCCCCCCTGACTGCCCATTCGCTGCCCCAGCCTCCCACCTCCCTGCTGCTCCTCACTCCCACCTCACCATACGTGCTGGCCGAGGCACGGTCACGACGCTGGTGTGTGGCAAGCCCGTCGGCGCCCATCCATGCCTGGACCGTGCCCAGCACCAAAACCCCTGGCCCCCGCACCCGCCATGATGATCGCCGCCACTACGATGCCTGCACTTTGCACGCTCTCAACCCTAGACAGCCCCACAACTGCTTGAAGGCCACCCTGAAACACACACACGGTCCCTTCACCTGCTGGAACTGCAGCTACACCAGCCACAGAGCCGAAAAACCACCTGCCAAGAAAGACCTCAACCACCTCCGATGCATACTACTGAACAGCCGCTCCGCAAGCAAACACGCCGTTGAGCTCTGGGACCTCCTCACCACATCCTCCCTGGACGTCGCCTTCCTGACAGAGACCTGGTTGAACAACTCCTTCGCACCCGACATCGCCATAGCCATCCCAGACGGCTGCAAGATGACCCTCAGAGACCGCACCAACCGAGTCAGAGGAGGAATTGCCATCGTCCACAAGAACAGCATCAGGGTCTCGACTAGCACTGACGACCAACTAAGCACTGCCGAGCACATGCATTTCCAGATCCACACAGACCCCAACTCCACCCTCAGAGGCACCCTCGTCTACCGACCCCCCAGACCCGCTCCAGATCAGTGACTCCATTGCCAACTTCATCAGCACGACTACATCCTCCTCGGAGACCTGAACTTTCACCTTGAGAACAACAACGACAACGACAACAACTCCACAAACCTGATCGATAACCTCGCCAACCTCGGACTGAGACAGCTTGTCACAACGCCCACCCACTCTGTCGGCCACACTCTCGACCCTGTCTTCTCCTCGAGCCCGCATGTCTCCATCAGCCACACCACCGAACTCCTCTGGACCGACCACCGCTGCACCCACTTCACCTTCCAGAAACCCACCACACACCACCGCGCCCAACAGATCCCACGCCGCCGCTGGAGCAAAATCACCGAAGACCAACTACATGCAAACCTCGCTCTCAGCCCACCCATGAACCCTCCAACACCGACGTCGCTGCCCACAACCTCAGATGCTGGATCGAGGACTGCATCAACACCCGCGCCCCACTGAAGAAACCCCCCCACAGGGACACCAGTAAGAGGGCCAGCTTGTTCACCGCAGAACTCCTAGATTCCAAGCAAGCCTGCCGGAAACTAGAGAAGAAATGGCACAGTGAACAAACTCCGGACAGCCACGGAGCACACAAGGACGCCTTCCGCAACCACCACCACCTCATCAGGGCTGCCAAGAAGACCTCCTTCAAAGACTGCCTCGACAACAATGCACACGACAGCACGGAGCTCTTCAACATCGTGAAGGAACTCTCTAACCCCAGCTCCAACACCAACGACATCCTGCCGTCGCAAGCCCTGTGCGACTCCCTCACCACCTTCTTCCACCGCAAGATAGCAGACATCCACGACAGCTTCAACACCCAGACAGCCCCAACAGATAGCAACACAACAAACCATCTGCACACCATCGACCACGTCCCCTTGCTAGACTGGACCAGCGTGAGCATCGATGAGACCATCAAGACCATGAGCACAATCCACTCCGGCTTTCCGTCAGACCAATTCCCGCACCACATCTTCAACAAAGCAAGCAGCTCCATCGCACCCCACCTATTCTACCTCATCAATCTCTCCCATGAGACCGCAACCTTCCCAGAGAGCTGGAAACACACCAAGATCAACGCCCTACTCAAAAAACCCAAGGCAGACCCAAGAGACCTCAAGAACTTCTGACTCATCTCTCTGCTCCCCTTCCCGGCCAAGGTCATTGAGAAAATTGTTAACAGACAGCTAACCCGATACCTCAAAGAGGACAGAATCCTGGACCCTTCCCAGTCAGGGTTCCACTGCAACCACAGCACTGAGACCACCCTCATCGCCGCCAGCGATGACATCAGGACCCTGCTAGACAACGGGGAGACTGCAGCCCTCATTCTCCTAGACCTCTCCGCCTCCTTCGACACCGTCTGCCACAGCACACTACACGCACGCCTCCACACCGCAGGGATCTGAGACAAGGTTCTGTAATGGACCACCTCTTTCCTCGCCGGCAGAACCCAGAGCGTCCGCCTCCCCCCATTCCATTCCGAAGCCTCCAAGATCATACGCCGCGTACCCCAAGGATCCTCCCTCAGCCAGACACTGTTCAACATTTACATGGCCCGCTTGCATATGCCGCCCGAAAGCACGACCTCAACATTATCTCCTACGCCGACGACACTCAACTGATCCTCTCCCTCACCCAAAGACCCCATCACCGACAAAGCCAACCTCAGTGAACGAATCAAGGCCGTCGCCGACTGGATGAAGATCAGACGTCTGAAGCTGAACTCGGACAAGATGGAGGTCCTCATCCTCTGCTCCAACCCATCAGCCTGGGACGACTCCTGGTGGCCAACGGCACTGGGGGAAGCCCAGACCCCCAATGACCACGCACGCAACCTGGGAATCAACTCAACGCACCGCTCTCAATGACTAAGCAAGTCAACGCCGTCTCCTCCTCCTGCTTCAACACCCTCCGCATGCTCCGCAAGATCTACAGATGGATCCCGACAGATACAAGAAAGACAGTCACCCAGGCCCTCGTCAGCAGCGGACTCGACTACGGAAACACTCCACAAGACCGGCCCAGCCTACCTCAACAGACGGCTCTCCTTCCACACCCCAACTGCCAGCTATGCTCCGCCGACCTCTCACTCGCCACCGTCCCACACATCTGAAGAACAACCACCTGCGGGAGATCCTCCTCCCACCTCGCCGCCAAGACATGGAACACCCTCCCACTGAGCATACAACAGACCCAAGACCTGCTAACCTTCAGGAGGAAACTAAAGACCTCGCTGTTCGAACAGTAGCCCCCCCCCACAGCGCCTTGAGACCCTCGCGGGTATGTAGTGCGCTTAACAACTGACTGATTGATTGATTGATTGATTGAAGCAAAGAAATAGAAAGGGAACAATAAAAGGAGAAAAGTTAAAATTAAAGGACTAGCCCACCAGGCCTGACAATGAAGTACTCTCATTTTTCGGTGCATGTACACATGTGATCAGAAAATGTTGTCATTCACAGGGCAAGAGAAAAGACTGATGTGGACTGAACTATTAACCCGTCCAGTTAACCATCTTGGATGGAAGCAGAGTTTAAATAAGAATCAAAGCGACCAACAGTAGAATAGAGCTGGCCAAAGGCCCTCTATATACATATATGGATATACAGTTACACAGATTGATGTATACAATATTTAATGATTTTTGTATTACGAGATCTTGGTGGACAGGGGTAGGAAAAGATTTTAGAAATAATTTTTGCATAGACAATCATTTTCTTCTAGGGTTTGCCAGTGGCAATATGCAACACCAAAATCTTTCTCTCAAGGATAATTTGTGACATTTCATGTAACAAAATGCCTCTCCGTAGGCTTACAATGCAAAGAAATAACAATCCACCTGTAAATGCCTATTGATTTTAACATATGCTATTCGCAATCAATTTGTCAGGCCAAATGCATTCATCAGAACTTTTCATATTAAACATATTATACCTATGACAACAGAAATATTTTTTCAAGTGATCCAATCAGTCCTTCTTGTTTTTATAATTGATGTATCACCATAACCAACTGAGCCCTCCTGTACTGAGCTTTAGATGTCCCACAAAGCAACAATCAAAAACACAGTCATAAATGACATAGTAAGCACAAGTATAGGTGGAGGAGCAAACTGAAATCTGTCCCTAAGTGGAGCTAACAAGGATATAGCAATAGAATATACTCATGGTTTCTAGGGGGGGTCAACTAGCACCAAAGCCATTGCCTACTATTGTTATCTGTGAAATTCCATTTAACAAATTACCTATGTGTAGGCTTTAGGACCCGAATGCCTCAACATGTGCCTGTCCTTCTACACCCCCACCCGCCATCTTCGTTCATCCAATCAGGCCCTCGCTGCTATCCCGCGCATCAACAGATCCACCATGGGGGAAGATCCTTCTCCTACTTAGCGGCCAAAACCTGGAATTCTCTCCCCACCCACCTCCGCCTTACACAGAACCACCTCTCCTACAGAAAGCAACTTAAAACTTGGATATTCGATAAATAAAGTACCCCCCTCCCCTCCATCAAGCGCCTTGAGACCCTCTGGGTGAGTAGTGCGCTATATAAATCTCTGAACTTAAACTTGGACTTTAGTACAGAGTAATAACAATCTCCCCATAAATGTATATTGCCTTTGACATTTGCTTTTCACAATCAATGTTTCAGGACTACCGCCTTTATTATAACTTTTTATTATAAGCAATGAGGTCTAAAACATTTAACATTGGCTTGTCTACATAACCAACTAAGACCTACTATACTGGTTCTAAAGACTTCCCACAATGCTCCCATCAGGTATATCTATCCTAATAATACGACAAATATGTACAAAATACACTTTCAAAACAAACTAAAATCCTGGCTAATAGAGTTTAATAAGGATTACCATAGTGCAAGTAATCTATCCTAATGGTATGTTACCTACTAAAGTAATCTGCAAGATTCCATGTAACAAAATACCTACATACAGACTTTAGCATTGTGTAATAACAATCCACCCTTAAAAGCCTACTGCCTTTAAACATACTTTTCACAATATGTACTGAAGACCTACTTACTTTGTCAAAACTTTCCATTCTAAACAGATCACACCAAAGGAGTCTGACATAACTTTTCTCAGTGCACCGATAAGGCCTCTAGCGTTTTCCAGGGGCTCTACACTATATACAATCGAGGTCTATTGAAGTGCACATAAACTGACATCCATCAGTCATACAATTATAAACTTACAAATATGTAGACAATTACAGCTGGCAAAACAATATGCACCCTCCCCCTCTCTTCTAAGACAGCATAACAAGCATTGTTGTAGTTCATATCTTCATTCCCACAGTTTGTTTGGATGGATTTCCAACACTAAAACTCTTGCATTCTACAGTAATCTGTGAACACTGGCAGAAAGGCACATTTGGCTCAAGCAGGAAAATTACAATTTTACAAAATTGTCATCTAAAATTCAATTTGCCCATTGAGTTCGATTTTAAATTACAAGTGAAACAAGTCCTTGAATAATTTTTCTACCTATTCCTAACTTAAGTGAACCATTATAAACTGTTAAAATGTAACCAAGGGGCATATGTATGAAGCCCATTTCCCATTTGCAAACAGGCCGATTCTAAGAATGGGCCTGTTTGCGAACGGCAAAAGCCTTTTGGGCTGTATCATCCCAAAAAGCCCTTTGCAAAATAGGGAATCGCATAATTTGCAATTCGATATTTTGCAAATGCATTTAAGGAATCTCAAATTGCGATTCCTTAAATGCGAAGAAGAAAGCACCCAAGTTGTGCAATTTCTCCATAAGAAATCTCAAATCACCACCAACTTCAAGTTGGTAGTAATTTGCGATTTCTTTGAAAAATTCACTTTTTGGCATTTTTCAAAGTGCAATGTGGCGCACATACATGCTCTTAGGGCATGTATGTGCACTGCATGTGCACACATGCTCATTTCAGGGGTGCAACAGGGTGTTCTTATGACAATTCGCAATTTGCGTATACCCAATGGGCACTGCAAATTGCAAATGTCTTCTAATTCATTCCTATGAGCCTATAGGCCCATAGGAATGAATGGGAAGCCATTCCTTAATTGCGACTCACAATTTGCGAGTTGCAATTGAGGAATGCCAAGGAATCACAAAATATTGACAATTTTTTTTATTACATCCCGTTTTGCTAAAAATCGCTATTTCAGAATCGCAAAATCAGTATTTGATGCATATGCCCCCAAGTGTTTTCATATGAGAGACCCAACCTTACCACAGTGAAAACTGATTTTAGAAATTTTTCTCTGCCAGGACATGTAAAACATAGGTGCACATGCACTACTTTTTAAATACCATACTATGGGCATATAGGGCTTACATTAGGGATGACGTATAAGTACTGAAAAGGAATGTTTAGGCCTTGCGAAAGATTTATTTTGCCAAGTTGAATTAAAAAAAGGAAAGGACAAGGAAAATATAAATTCATACATACCGATTAGCCTTCTGAATACAGATTACAAAATTTTTACAAAACTTTTAGCAAATCAATTAAATAAAATAGTAAGAACTCTGGTAGCCCATGTTCAGTGTGGTTTTATTGCAGGCAGGCATCTCCATTCCAACACTACATTTTTACTGGAGGCACTACATTATTTTAAAACTAATAAGGTGAAGGCTAAAATTAGTTTTTGAGATGCAGAGAAAGCCTTCGATCTAGTGTCTTGGGATTGCCTGTTTGCAATTTTACGTAGTTTTAATTTCCCTAATGTTTTAATTTCTCTTTTACGACAATTGTATATGAATTCTAGGGCACAAATTATCGTCAATAATACTAATATTGGGTCCTGTGAGGTTACTAGAGGCACGCGACAAGGATGCCCCTTGTCGCCAATTTTATTTGCATTATTTATTAAACCTCTAGCGATCGCCATCAGGAATATCAAAGCTGACACTGCCCCAATATTAGGAATTCCAAACATAAAATTATATATTTTAAACAACAAGGGGACCCCAATTGGTATCAGCGAGGGACCTCGGGGAGCTTAATCATATAAACACAACATTGGTCCCTGGCAGGGAGATGAATGAGTGAAAATAAATATAGACTCAATCAGTACTATATTGATGAAGACGTACCCAGCCGGGCAGAGGTCTTCAAAGTTTATATTTCAGTCAAAAAATGCAAAACAAAACAAAAGAACACCTTCAACAAATCACGTGCGTGGGGCACAAGCCTGTACCCAACCACGACCATACACAGACAAAAACATACACAAAGGGCTTGTAAGGCAAAATCAACAGTCTCTGTAAGGTTCCAATTTTGGA
This sequence comes from Lissotriton vulgaris, assembly GCF_964263255.1. NCBI lineage: Eukaryota > Metazoa > Chordata > Amphibia > Caudata > Salamandridae > Lissotriton > Lissotriton vulgaris. Next base: position 662,664,800 of record NC_141689.1, read on the forward strand.
CAGAGAGTTACTTGTGGGTACCATTACATAGTTTTGTATTGAGAGTTCCACATGTATATGGTACACAGTAGGTCGACGACGTTTCGGACCCCCTTGCTAAATAATGGGGTCCATCATCAGGACAAAGCAATGGTTGCCTTTTTAGTTATTAGCCTCTTTAGCCAGAAACAACACTATGCAGGCTCATATAAGAGCGCGCCGGCGGTTGGCTTAATCGGGAGCTTAATCAGGATCCGGGAATATGAATTTTCAGAGTTTCAAATTAGATTTATTCATGGGTCCAGGGGCGGGAGAGGATTAGTGTCTCGTTCCGCTGTACCTTAAAAACCGGATAATACCGGGAGCGCCGCGTCGCGCTGGGTTTCTGGAACCAGGGGGGGCCGGATCAGTCGGCAATGCTTGACTTCCTGGAACGAAAATTGGAACCTTACAGAGACTGTTGATTTTGCCTTACAAGCCCTTTGTGTATGTTTTTGTCTGTGTATGGTCGTGGTTGGGTACAGGCTTGTGCCCCACGCACGTGATTTGTTGAAGGTGTTATTTTGTTTTGTTTTGCATTTTTTGACTGAAATATAAACTTTGAAGACCTCTGCCCGGCTGGGTACGTCTTCATCAATATAGTACTGATTGAGTCTATATTTATTTTCACTCATTCATCTCCCTGCCAGGGACCAATGTTGTGTTTATATAAACATAAAATTATATGCAGATGATATTGCCCTTTTCATAGACTCTAAACCCTCAAGTCCACTGAAGATTTTAAAAATCTTCTCTGACTTTCAAAAGCTAGGGGGTTATAAAATTAATGTAAACAAAATGGAAATTATTCTACTTAACTGCGCTATAGACACTTTAGCTCCAGAATTCAGGCGGATATACAACACGGATCCAAAGAGATATCTTGGAATATTTATATCGGATAGCCCAGATGATCTCTTTTCACTTAATTTTTTACCTTTATTAAAAAAGGTGGGTTCACTTTTAGACAGTTGGAATTTACTATCCCTGTCTCTTATGGGGCGGGCATCGCTAATTCGAATGTCGGTGTTACCCCTTTTCAATTTCCTTTTTAGCGCAATTCCCTGCGCAATCCAGGCCTCTTACTTTAAAAAAATAGAAGCTTTGATCTCCTCTTTCTTATGGGCAAAAATATCTCCCAGACTAGCGCTGAGCACTTTATATTTATCATCTACACAAGGAGGGCTGTCCCTCCCAAATATCAAAGAATATTATTTCGTGTCTTTTGCACATTATAGCCACAGGTTTTTTTTCTTAGATTGTCATGAGACAGATAATTTATTTATGAAAAGAATGTTGTTGGAATTGAAAATCCATGATCCGGTCAGAACCATGAAAGATCCAAAAAAAGTACGATATAAATCCCTCCAGTGGATTTTCAAGGTGAAAACTCAGTTTTTTAAATTTTATGACTTACCCATTTTAAGTAATAAGACGAATTTAATAAATGTTAGCTTGGGAGATGCTTGCTGTATGGACAAAAATATATTAACTCTTTGGAGGGAGAATGGTTTTGAGAACATTGAAGACTTCCTGCTGGGAAATAGGTGGAAATCTTGGGATGAAATTCATAGCCAGTTAATCCACTCGCACTTAACGCTGAACTGGTCCTTTATTAGGATAAATCCAAAACTCAGAGAACTCAATATAGGAAATGTATTCAATAAAGAAAATATTTCCACTATCCTTAATAATAAAATACAAAAGAAAATGAGTATCTGGATTAAAATATTAAAAGAAAGTAAGGACCAGGACCTCAGCAAGATTACTGAAAGATGGAAAAAGAGGGAAGATATTACAATTAATCAACAGGTATGGGACAAAATAAATAAATTCAATAAAACCATCTTTCGAGGAATACATTTTAAACGTATGCAATTTTACAACAAGTGGTTAATATATAGAACCCCGTCCTTTTTACATAATATCTACCCCAAAGTAGCTGACAAATGCTTCCGATGTGACGAAAAAGGCACTTGGAAACACATTGTCGGGGAGTGTCCAAAAATCCAGGTTTTATGGAAGGAAATAGAAAAATATCTTTCAATCGTTCTCAAAACTAATATTGTATTTGATGACCTAATTCCCCTCCTAGGTTGCTCTCCTATTCACACCCAACATGATGAGTCCCTTTTTATAGCTTCTTTAATAGCTAAATCCCTCATAATACAGTCCTGGAAAACAGATCTTGTTCCATCCTTCCAGGCATGGAAGACAAAACTACTCTGAATCCAGGGTAGGGAAAGAAAATATGCTCTTAGATCAGGGGCTCTCAAAAAATATGATAAATATTGGAGTGTGTTTGATCTTTAAATTTGTCCTGCTATTACTTAACCAGATTTATACTTTTGCGAGAACATCTATTAGTCTATTACGATCGTCTCGACTCTGCACGCTGCACTTTTTAATTCAGCTCTGGAATATTAACTGAGAAGACGCTCATTGTATTTAAATGCTACGTACTGTTTTAATTCTAACAAAATCTTTTGAATATCAATGACAGTCGATTGATTGTTCGCTCTTACACAACCCTGCACTTTACAATTTAAATGTTAAAATGACAATTTGCATGAATGTTTTTAGCACTCTCTTTCTCGTACTGTATTAATTGGATTTCAACTGTATCCTGTTTCCTATATTGTATTGTTATATTTGAACTCTCAATAAAAAAAAATATATAAAAAAAAGTTGAATTGGCACCTTTAAAACTGCTTACCCAGACTGGAGACATGCTTTACATTGTCACTTTAGTGGTGGCAAAGGTATGTGCTGCAGTCCACTAAGGACATTTACCTTACATGCCCTCAGTACACATTTATACTATATACTAAGGACGTATAGGTAAGTTAAATATGCCAATCAGGAGGGTATCCAATTTCAACATGTTTCAGGGTTAAAAGCACATCACCTTTTGTGTGTTTGATGCTACTCCCTAAGTACCCGAGAGTATGCATATACGTGGGGTCATTTCTTGCTTTGCCACAGGATCTTAGCTATGCCTTACTGACAAGGCCTAATAAGGCTAAAGCGGCATGAGGTTACTTGTAGTCTCTGCTGGAGTGGGCCTTGTCTAGCAGTTTGATATGGATTGTCCCAATGAATTGCTGGGTCAGTAGTAGTACTGATTTACATGAGATGGGTCTCTGTGTGGAGTGGCACAGTCTGTGAAACACAATGAGTTTGGAAGGCTACCCCATGTGACTGAAAGTGATTACACTATTTGCAAGCATTCCTACCATAAGCCGTGTGTGTGTTTAAATGGTGTAACAGCCACTACTTGCCAGCTGTGCACCAGTATTTTTCCATCTCTAAAAGTCCTTTAGGGTGGGTCTTCGACCAATGAGTAATGGATGGTGTGTGCCTGCTGAGCATCACTGACCCACTTACCAGTGGCGTAGCTAGCCTTGTGCCGCTCCGGGTGTTCACTGTCTTTGCCGCTGCCGGCAGCTGCGTGAAAGAACGTGGGGGTGCTGGTGGTTTCTTTGTTGGCGGATGCATGATAGAGCGCAAGGTGCCGGCCGCCACCCCAAAAACTTGTGACGCCCGGGGCAGACCGTCCGCCTGGCTACGCCACAGCCACTCACAGCACTGTAAAACAACAGCTATTGCACACTTTTAAGGTTCCTTTTTCTTGCCCTTTTTTCAAAACTCATCACGTTCGCACTCTGTTAAGCTAGTAACATGTTTTTCACAGAGTAGCAACATGTTGCACTACACAGTTTCTCGCTACCGTCTCTCACATTGAAAATTGCACATGTTCCCTACTAACCAGGTGTTGGGTCTTTTGTCTGAGATACAAAGTTAGCCTCCAGTTACTCCTTAACTTTGCAGGGGGTGGGCAGTCCATTTTTCCACTGGGCACTTCCTGGGAGGGCTGTACTCTTTAGAAGCTGGTATAACAAGCCCAGGGTCACTCGGAGCCTCTGTCATCTTCCGTTGCTCCTCAAAGCTAACTGCCGCAGGCACAGGGACATCAAAGAGAGAGCGGGAGGGAGATGGAAATAAAGAGATGGGAAAGGAAAAAAGAAAGAAGAAAGAAGGTGAGATGGCGAGAGAGAATGTATGGATGAAAAGACAGAATGAGAGCGAGTTGAGGGAAGGCGAGGAAGGGAGTGAGGATGCTGGTTGGAGCGTTTTGACCAAGGCTGCTTTTGCTTCACTAGGCAGGCCCTGTTTGTGCGGGAGTTTAGAAAAACCTTCATGGTCCAGCTCTAAAGACGTGCTGTGAATGTTCAAACTTTTTCAGTACAGGGCAATTCATGCATTTAAACATAGCTAAAAGAACAACTTTGTCTTATCCCCATAAAGCCTTACTGTTAAACATAAAGTGAGAGAGGATTTTTCACACAGTTCAGTAAATTCTAATTATCCACAATAAAAACAAAGTAACAACAGTGACTACCAATTTGCAATGAATATACATTTACTAACAATCAGTACAAGGCTCTGATTCAGTTTGATATTTGTAACATGCTATTCACAAGTGCTAATAATCATGATACTGTTTCATGGGAAACAAACACCAAAGTTATTCTGGGGATAGGGAACTGATACTATTCCTATCACCAAAAATGACGACTCTAACTATACTGTACATAATCACCTCTGTAATGATCCCGACACATTTTATGCTTGTTATGCCCTCCCCTCTCTTTGCTCCATCCCAGACATTGCATGGATGTTGTAGCAGGCCTCTGATGAAGCATGCCACTATTTAGTGGGTGAGAGCAGTCTTTTAATAAACCCCAGGTTTTCTGAAGAGAAGGGTGTTATCTTGGCCACCGTCCTCTCCCTCCTTCTCCTCATTTTATGGTTACAGTATGAGCATTACAGGGAGGATGGAAAAAGAGCAGTATCTCTCTCCCCTTCCTATTGAGTAATGCTTTAGAAACCGCAAAATACCAGTCGGACGGCACACTATGCTAAGCACAGATTTTTAGTGTAGGTGTTTTTAAGCCACGCCCTTAATTACATCGGCCACGCCCTTTTGAGAGACGTCTCAGTATTTTCATCCCACTTAAAGCCCTGCTCTTCAGTAAATGTCGCTACCTAAAAAGTGGAGGTACAGCAGATAAAACTGAAGAATAGGACGCATTCAACCAGAGTAAAACAATTAAAAAGTGCAGTTGCGTGCTAATCACTAACAAACTCTTCTTCAAGTCTCCTTAGTTGAGACATGGTTGGTGCATGGAAGCGCACATGAGTAGCCTTTAGACAGTTTCTCCATTTGATGGTACGACCTCTTTAAATTTTTGCTCCACAGTGATAGTAAACTTTACCAGGCAAGCTATTACTTGTGGGCTCCGGCCTTGCAAGCAGAACAGCGAGGCTTAGCAGCATGTTCTAACTCTATTAACATTCAAGGGGTTGCGTAAAAGCTCTCCGCATGCCTTTTGCAAAATGGGCCATATGCATACTATGTGCAACAAAGATCCGTCCGGCCCCTGACACAGCCTGCATGACGGTGAAGTCGGCTCTGGGGCCCAAGGAGGCATTGCATCCCATGGCATCGATATTACTGTTTCCGGGCAAAGAGCCACTGATTATTTCTCTGTGGGGGCTTGTGGGGGTCCGGTGCCCCTGTCATGGCCCCGGCACTGCATCTGTCTGTGCGCCCAGTCCCTCATGTCGTGTGTCACAATGCCCTCCTCCTAAATTGTATAGTTCTGAGACGAATTCGGAAGGGTAGGAGCAGCCGCAGGTACTGGTCATCTAACGACTTTTCTGGACGTATTATTAAAACACCTTCCATGCACAGGGCCACCATGAGCCTAGAGACCTAGAGCCCTAGAAACCTAGAGCCCTGCCGACAGACATAATCACCAAACGGTTCAGCCACAGAAGTTGACTCCTGTTTGTTATTTTATCCAGCCCTCGTTTGCCAAGATTCCCTCCTATCACTTAAGTTGTACCTTTTTGAGTGGCAATGGGGGCTTCGGTAAGTGAAGGGTCCAGCCTGGGTGCAGCCCCCAAAGTAACAGCAGTAACAGCCTCGGACAAGATGAAGACGTTGAATTCTTGACACCTCAGCAACAGAGTCACAACAGTTTTTCACTTCAAAGACTAATGCAAACATTGGATGCATAGTGAAGGAAGGCAATACATTCCTGTGTAGATAACCAACTCTTATGGCACGCATCTGTCATGCCAACTAATGGAACGATTACAGGCCCTAAATTGCCCATTGCCGACACACAGTAGAGACAGCAACTTATTTTACCGAGATCTCACCCCACCCCCACCCATTCAGGAGTCTCATACCACTTTCCTTTGCACTCAGAAATCTCTCTTGGGCATGTACCAAGTGTGTCAATAATTGCAATCTTGCCAATCCCCAATCTTTTTCAAAGTGGTATCATAAACAACGGTCCCCCCAAAAAATATTCTTGATATGATGGGTCTATATTTTTGTGACATCCTGCTCCCTTCATGAATAGTGACATTCCCTCTACCGTACCTGGGACTGAGAAAGCAGCTTCATATGTGTGGTCTGTGGGTGCCTTTAAAAGAGAATTGACGGAGCAGGGTTTTTTGTACGTAAACGTGCTCAGATTAAATCTCCCATTGTGTGAAAATCATTAACTAAGATTTTTAAATTAACCGAAAAAGTATAAATAACCTTTTGTTTTGGAAAAGCAAATAAGAAAGGTGCGGGAAAATGGCAATTGGTTTATGTAGGCCACAAATGATTTCTGCACGAAAGACAGCAAAGGAGAACATTTTATTTTCATGAGCAAATGTTAATGAAAACGTATTTAACTAAGCAATATTAATTAAATAGAATAATAGTTAAAAATCATTGCGTTTATATTAGACTAATGAAAGATTGAAATGAAAAATGAAATGTAGCTTTTATTTTAAGCAAATAACTGAATCTGTTTATTTCTCCTAGAGAAAACTGCACACTTTACAAAGAAGGCCTGAAAGCTGCCGTAAGGGTTAATTTGCTTTCAAAAGTAGTAATGCAGAAAAATGTGTTTTAGTCTTCATAGTGACTATTGTGTCATTTCTTATCATGGCTGCTTCGTGTTCGGAGTATCAGCGGAACTTCCTACTGTCCAAGGAAATGTTTAGTTTAATGGCTAACTGTGCTAGTAAAATGTGCACGAGTCAAGGAAGGAGAAGATTTTGATTTCCTTTGTTGAAGGAGGCTGATGACAGCATGAGTCTAAACAAAGAACTTTTGAGAGTGAAGAGCGGCGGAAGTGGTGTGACTTAACACCCCATGCTTCTAAACCAATGAAGAAAGAGAATTTTCTATATTTCAATACAAGAGTATGGATGGACTTTAAACATTAGGGTATAATTATCAGTGTTAGAATCTACTCTGTGCACGGTGTTGGTGTAGCTTAGGCAGACTTGACGTTGGTTAGCATCTCTGTGTGAGCAGAGAACTGATTTCTTGAGCTAATCTAGGGCTGTTGCAGGTGGGTTAGCTTTTCTCACTATTAGCACACTGTGCTATAGGTTTTTTAGGTTCGTACGAAAAACTGTATTTGCATTAATCTTGTTGTAATGCACTTTTGTCTCATACTCTATCCACTCAACTCATGCTCCTTAAATGAGATTGTATTGTGAATTACTGATTTGTGTTCTCATGTGGGAATTCGATATTGTACCTATGTCTGACCATTCCATATGCTTTATAAGAAATAGATGAAAGCAAAGTAATAAAGAAAACTGAGTTTGTTGTTATTGATTATTTGTGCATATGATATATATATATACATATATCATATAAAACTTATCATAAAAGCTTCACATTAAAAACATACAATTTCATTTCTAGAAAAGAAAAGAAGAAAATATAGAAATTTGATTACATTTAACCTTAGTATCTTAATTTTCAGATAAAAGAAGCACATCATAAATAGTTATTTAAAAAGAAAATTAAACATTTCCTTTAAGCCTTTTGCTTCTAATGCACCAGGCCCATGATAAAAATTTGGAAAGGGCACAGACGTACAGTGGGCGAGAGTCCGACATTAAAATACGTAGTGCCTCAATGTGATGCCTGGTTCCTAACAAACGGCACAATTGCTTAAGCCATCTTCTTCTTGGTTGAGCATACTCCTGGCATTCAAACAGAAAATGTGCCACTGACTCTTGTCTGGATATGCAAATAGGGCAAAATTCTGTGGTCTGTGCTGGGGGTTTCCACTGAGATGTACATATATATATCTATACATTCCTCCAAATTAATCTTTTCAGATTATAAAATGAATGATGTCATCAGTGATGTGATCAGTAATGTCAAATGAGATGTCATCAGTGATGTCATCAGTGATGTCATTTGAGATGTCATCAGTGATGTCATTTCAGATGTCATCAGTGATGTCATCAGTGATGTTACTGACCATGTCATGAATGATGTAATATGTGACATGATCAGCAGTGGATTGCGGGTGCGCGATATATAGTTAGTGCAACTAACTATATATGCGAATTTCAATGGTTTTGTGTGAGTAAAATAAGGTTTTGTAAATGCTAATTCCTAACTATATATGGTCTATAACCTATGGTTTTTTCAGTGAATTTTCAAGGTTTTGTAAATGCTAATTCCTAACTATATATGGTCTATAACCTATGGTTTTTTCAGTGAATTTCAATAGTTTTTTAATAGCAAATATCAAAAGCTGTAAAATGTGTTCTTCTTTTAAAGGAAAAATATATTTTATATGTATTTAATATATTTTTTTTATGTATATAAATTTTTTGAGGGAACGAATTTATCAACTATCATGCTGAAGAAGAGTGTGGGGGAAAAAAACCAAAGAGGAGGACTAAGAGGAAAGAATAATCAGTTCAGAAATACAATTGCTTTTAAGCATGAAGTGCTTTTCCACACATTTACTTTTAAATAACCCATATTAGAACATACAAAATATCTACAAAGGAGACGGTGTACATTGAATTTTAGACTCTTCATTGGTACCTACATGTTGGTACTTACATCACCCACACAACACAACAGCTCTATTCAGAGCTACCCTACCTCAAAGCACTCTAAAATATTATTTTACTATTTCCCTTGGTTTTCCCCTTGTTACGCTTTCTGGAACGCTACCCGGTGCGCGGACCGGGTGCTAACCGTGCAAAAATTTGTTTTTTTTACATATATGGGCCTCCTCAGCCACCCTCAGAAAACCTAGGGGGTCAGGATATGTCTCCCGTGCCCCCTTATACCCATTCCCAACATTGTTTATCCTCCATCTTGTGACTAAATTCGTCCGAAACACAAGATGGCGGACTCCCGTTATGCTACCGGTGAGCTACCCGGTTCGCGTACCGGGTAGCGCTTCCACCGCGAAAAATCAAAAAAAAAATTATTTTATTTTTTTGCCCTGCGGGGCCCTTTAATAGCTCCCACATCAATCCTAGGGCGTCAGGAGGGGTCTACCTTGCCCCTTTCATTCATTTCCCCCTTCGTTTATTTCCACCTCTTGTCTCTCGATCCTACAGAGAGACAAGATGGCGGCCGCTCCGGACTGTTTAGAATGTTGAGAGTCACCGGAGAGCCAATCCGCTTCTCCTCGCGAAGTTCCGTTACGCGTCTGGTATGCTGTCACAGATATATATATTTTTTTGAACGTTAATTTCTCAAAATCCACTGGAGCACATATCTTGAGACCTAGAAAAGGCACATCGGGCAAACAGTCTCTACAATTTTGCCGGTTAGTGTTCCGGTTTGCGTACCTGACGCGTAACGGAACTTCGCGAAGCGAAGCTGATTGGCTCTCCGGTGTCTGTCAACATTCTAAACAGTCTGGACCGGCCGCCATCTTGTCTCTCGGTAGGATCGAGAGACAAGAGGAGGAGAAAAACGAAGGGGGAATTTAATGAAAGGGGGCAAGGTAGGCCCCTCTTGACCCCCTAGGAATGATGTTGGGGTTATTAAAGGGTCCCGTGGGGCAAATAAAAAAAATTTGATTTTTCGCGGTAGAAGCGCTTCCCGGTACGCGAACCGGGTCGCTCACCGGTAGCGTAACGGGAGTTCGCCATTTTGTGTTTCGTTTTAATTAAATCACAAGATGGAGGAAAAACAATGTGGGAAATGGGTATAAGGGGGCACGGGAGACGTATCCTGACCCCCTAGTAAAATTTTTTTTAATTTTTCGCGCGGTTAGCTGCCGGTACGCGAACCGGGTAGCGAACCGGGAAGCGAACATAAGTGAAAATTAGTGAAAAAAGGTACACTCGAAATTTGGAAAGACTAATTTTAGTTAAGGTAGCTCTGAAAAGAGCTTTTGTGTTCTGTGTAAGTTCTAGGGGCCTTATTTATGAAGGCCTTGCGCCACCGGTGCGTCACTTTTAACATGGGAAAAAATGACGCACCGGTGGCTCAAGGCCTTCATAAATAAGGCCCTAGGTACTTATAAGTAGGTACCAATACACAGTCTCAAATTTTGTATGAAAACTCTGTTGCCCTCATCTGAGAAGTGTACACCATCTCCTCTGTAGATATCTTGCATGTAGTAGCGCAAGTTATTGTTGTAGATGGCGCCCATTCCATGGTCTCTCATATAAGCTGAAACAGACTTATTTACATGCTTCCTCGCTTTCTCAATTTGTGGACAAAATTGATTGGACCACCTCCATTTCTGTCGTGGCATATATTGGAATATACCAAGGCAGTTTGAGGGAAAAGTGCCATCAATTGCTCAAAGGTGTCCTTTAAGAGCATTTCCAGACCTACCCCAGTCAAAGTGCCCAAATCATTTCCTCCACAGTGCACTATTATGAGGTCAGGGTTTGGCAAATGCAAAAAGGTTTTCACCAATGGTATCAATTGGTGACATCTCAATCCTCTTTGCCCAATCCATTTGATATCCACATTTTGAAAATTGAGGTTGGGTAAATTTCTGTTATCAGCATACCTGTGAGCCCAGTGGATATAGCTATGTCCAAGAATCCAGACAGAAAACATGGCGAGAGGAGGTTCTGCTGCAGTCAGATGAAGTGTGGGAATGAAATGGCAGTTAAAACAGTAGGAGTTTGTAAAGAAAAAAAAACTGTGGAGTTTCAGTGCTAATGGTTCATTAGCAATGATTGGTGGATTTCCATTGCTGAAAACAGAAAGTTAGGGTGCATGGATGTGTTCTTTGAAAGATGTAATTTGAATGGTTAAGAAAAAATGATTTTATGAAAGATTGCAGTGGATTAGCAGGTGTACTGAGAGTTCAGAGTTCATTTGAAACATTGTTGTGTGAACTTGTAAACATGAGAGGTCTGGCAGGAGGTAGTTGCTATGGAAAAAGGGCAGAAAGGGCAGAGGGGGGAAGGGTGTTGATTTGAAAAAAGTGAGGGAAGAGTTTTGATTGGCTGACATGAGATATGTGTGATGAATATCAGCATTTATGTGCCTTTCTTGGTTGCAGCCTCTGGAGTGCATACCTTTTGTTCTGCTAAAGAAAAATTGGTGTGTTTCTGAGACTGTTTTGAAATTCAAAAAGCATTTGCTAAGGTGAGATATGGTTTCTTTATTTTAGATAGAGACTAGTATGCTTTTTGGAGAAAATAAGAAAGCCAGCTGTGTATTTAAAATGATGTTTTGTATGAAGTGTTTGCATTATGTTTTCCAAAAAGCTATTGCATTCTTTTACAAATTGTAATTGTAGATAATGTGAAGTATTAGTACTGACAAGGTGTGCTTCTACATAGGAGCTGTGCTGTGTTTTCAAATTATGATCAGAAAATCGTTTTTAAGGAAAAGGAATACTTTTTAAATTTATAAGAATTTATTTACTTGCGATGTGAGTCCTGCATTGCGTCGCTTTTGTTGAATAGATGCATGATGCATCTGTACTGTTTTTGCCCCATGGTGCTCCACATTGTAAATGTTAAAAACGATGCATAAGTGGTGTATAGGCCTTGTAAATACTCCTATGTGTGTGCATGGCCATTTTAAGTCACTTACCCCTGGTGCAAGGGTCTTCTAAATATGTCCTCATGGGTGCTTGGCATTTTTAAATCACTTATCCCTGGTGCAAGTTCCTTGTAAATACGCCGTCATGTGTGCTTGCACATTTCCAATCACTTCCCCGTGGTGCAAGGGCCTTGTAAATACGCCCCCATGTGTGCTTGGCCATTTCAAGTCACTTCCCCCTGGTGCAAAGGCCTTGTAAATACGTCCCCATGTGTGCTTGGCCATTTTAAGTGACTTCCTCCTGGTGCAAGGGCCTTGTAAATACGCCCCATGTGTGCTTGGCCATTTTAAGTCACTTCTCCCTGGTGCTAGGGCCTTGTAAATACGCCCTCCTGTGTATTTGGCCATTTTAAGTCACTTCCCCCTGGTGCAAGGGCCTTGTAAATACGGCCCCATGTGTGGTTGGCATTTTTATGTGACTTCCCCCTGGTGCTGTGTTTTCAAATTATGATCAGAAAATCGTTTTTAAGGAAAAGGAATGCTTTTTAAATTTATAAGAATTTATTTACTTGCGATGTGACTCTTGCAATGCGTGTTTTTTATGGAATAGATGCATGATGCATCTGTGCTGTTTATGCCCCATGGTGCTCCACAGTGTCAATGCCAAAAGCGATGCATAAGTGGTGCAAGGGCCTTCTAAAAGAACAGATTGTGATGAATTCGGAACAAAGTTTATGCTGTTTGTTGAATTCTGTGTTAGAGAAATGTAGCGCTGATAGAAGAAGAGTAAAAAGTGTGTCTGAAATTCGTAATCTGTTAGACAAATGTTCAGGTCAAACGTAATTCTCTCAAAATATTCAGCAGGATTGTCAGGAGTTTTTAATGTATATGCTTGATGTATTGCAAGATGAAGGTGCAGATGTAGATTATCTGTTTGGCCTTTCTTATCAATGGCAGCATGACTGCGAGAACTGTAGGCTATCAAGTACTACTAGTGTAGACTCAGAAAGATTTATATATTTAACTTTGCCCGACAGTAAATCAGTATCCTTCAATAAGCTAGTAAAAGCAGTCAATCAAAACATGGAGTGTAGCCGATGTAAGTCTGCAATGCTGTCCACGTTAATTATAAGAAGTTATGGCCAGTATGTCATTTTAATGTTCCAACGATGTAGGTCTGATGGAACTAAATTGACAACTTTAATTAATAATTTTGTGGCTTCGCAGTTGTCAATATCAGGAAGGACTTTTGTAACTAGAGCAATTATATATCATGACGGTCCATCAACAACTTCAGGACATTACCCAGCTTATTTAAAATCTGGAAACGGCTGGTCATTCTGCAATGATTCTGTTTTAACTTTCAAAAAAAGATTGACTTTCCACCTTCAAAATTCTTACCTGCTGTTTTTACAACCAAAATTTTAGGGATGGAATCTTGGGATTTGTTCTGAGGAGTTTCAAGAGGTTATAATGGCTCCTACTCTATATGGCCTTGTGGATAATTGTAGTACAGAGCGAAAACTGTTTGTGTTTATGAGCTAATTCAAGCAGTAGATCAAAACAAGGAGTAGAGGAAATGTAAGTCTGCAATGCTGTCCACAAATTTAAAAAAGGCTGCTCTTTCAGCAATGATTAGAATTTGACTATGAAGCAATGTTGCCTTTTGACTTGTTTTTAGTAGTGAGAATTTAGGGTAGGTAACTGAATTATAATGATTCTAGGTAACCAGCAGTCTAGCTGATGGTGAATTGTATAGCTGCTTAATAGTTCTGCAGAAAACTTCACCGCAGTTGAATTTTTTTAAGACGTCATTTAGGTAGAGCCGATTAACTCTGTCAAACGCCTTAGTTGCGTCTAGAGTCAGGGTGGCCAAGGGGAGAGAGAAAGCAGTAGCAATATCTATAGCCCGGATTAGCTCACGCGTTAGCTCAGCTAATTGTCGCCCCTTAATAAATCCTTTCTGATCTTGATGGACTACAGTACCAATAACGCTAGCCAATCTTGTGGCAATTATAGTTGTAAAAATTTTATAGTCGTTATTAAGTAACGATATTGGTCTGTATGACCCGCACTCTAATGGGGATTTCCCTGGTTTTGGGATGAGAACAATTATGGCCTCACCCCAAGATTTAGGCATAGGCTGTTCTTCCATTAGAATGCAGTTAAAGAGTTCAGTTAGTACAGGTGTAATGGCGTTCTCAAGAGCTCTATATATCTCTCCCGGCAAACCATCCGGGCCTGCTGCTTTGCCTTTCTTAGTTTGACTGATAGCTTTTTTCACCTCCTCTTGTGTGATGTCTGATTCTAATGATTTGCTCTGGGTTGTTGAGAAGGTTGATAGTGTAATGGCTTCCAACCAGCTATCTCTTGCGTTTTGATCGTTGGGGCGATCCTCTTTGTAAATATCCTGAAAAAATGTAAGAAATGCGCTCCCTATCTCAGGACTGGTGGTTCTTGTCTCTGGCTCACCTTCTATCTTAATTTCCCTGATGTAGTTTAGGGCTTTATCAGATTTGATTTTCCAAGCCAGAATTTTTCCTGCACTTTCTCCAAACTCAAATTGAGAAGATTTACTCGCTTCCCACCTTCTATTTATTCTCTCCTGCAGTGTATGTTCTAACTCAGCTTTCAATTCAGCCAGTTTTTCTTGTTCTTCGGCTGTTCTTGATGGCGAGGCCGTTTTTGACTCTAAAGTTTTCATATCTTGTTCTATTCTATTTATCTTGTCAAAATATACCTTCCGCCTATAGGAGGCTCTGTTAGTAAATTGCCCTCTTAAAAACGCTTTAAATGTCTCCCAGATGATTGTTGGGGTTGCTGAGTTTCTATTTAGATCGAAGAAGGTTATAGATTCCTTAATTAGGAAGTTAATTTCCTCTTCCTCAAACAGGAGTGTCCTATCAAAGGACCATGAAGGGTGTTTGACAGTAGTGTCAGACTTAAGAGTGAACTCTAACGCCGAATGGTCTGATAGATGTGATGGTAAATATTCAATTGATTCTAGAGTGTCTTTTAGACAGTAACTAAAAAAGGCATAGTATATTCTGGATTTATGTTTAAACCTGCTGTTCCTATAAGACACCCCAATCTTTTTACCCACTTTTTCTCTCCAAAAATCTGCCAGACCCATGTGATTCATAATTGTTTTAAGTGTTTCTCTGGATTTAATAGAGCCAATAGTTTTAGATCTTATTGATTTATCTAGTTGGGATCAAGAACGACATTAAAATCACCCATCCAGATTATTGGCTCTTGCTCTGTTAGTAACTGGGTCCTTATTGCATCTAGATGTGATGGGTCGTCCGAATTTGGGCCATAATAACCCACCAAAATTCTATTCTGACCATCAAGCGAAACTCTTACTAATAGCCATCTCCCTGTTTGGTCTTCCCTGCAATCTAGTATTTCTGCCTTTGCAGATTTTTTAAAAATAAATACTACTCCTCTTATGTTAGCATTATGGTCTGTGGAACAAAATTTATCAATCCACCTATGTTTTTTTAATATGATATTTGCCTCTGTTCTGAGAAGGTGTGTTTCCTGCAACGCTATGACCTGCGCCCGTGAGTCTCTCAGATATTGTAGTATGCACTCACGTCTTCCTCTCACACGCAGACCATTTACGTTCCAGGACAAAAATTTAGTACATGTCATATTTTGCATCTATCCCTAACACCCTTCGTTTTTTGGTATTTATATGGAATTTTCTTAGACCTGGCATGGAAAAAGCATGTTTTAGTGAAAATTGTAATGATTGGATGTTTAAACCAACAATAGAGGAGCACAAATGAGGATTTTTTTTTCTATTCTACCACCACCCCCCTACCCTTACCCCGGGAAACCCCCCCTTGTTTACTCTGGCTTGATCTTTAGCCAGGTTAACGCCTGTCTACAGCCCATCCATGAGCTACTACTGCTACCTTTTTTCCTTTTTGAGTAGGCGGGAGTTAAGTGCTATTTTCAATTTGTTTTATATATAAAAGCTAACAAAATGAGTGAAGAGGAATATGCAGCGAGGGAGCTCGAGGCAGTGAAATTGTTTGAAGATTCTGCTCAGCTAAGACCGGAGAAAGCGGGGGCGGCTGCACCCGTAGGGAATCCGGATCTAACAAAGAACCTGCAGTCTCTAGAAAAGTTGAAAAAGAGAGAAATATCTCGTTGGTGGGAAGTGGCATCATTGAGACGCTATCTTGATGTGAATCGAATTCCGCGGGGGCTCCGCATAATGATTTCCCCCTCATCTGAAAACCCAGATATTGGAATGCTGGAAGAATGGGCTGAAAATAGTGCTGGAAGCTCAAAAAACATGATGCAGATACTTCTGAAATATGCAGAAAAAGAGCGTTTAGAAGTAATTGACAAAATTAAGGAACTGAGTGAAGTGTTGGAGAAACATGATGACAAAATGAGAATTGAAAAATTCAAGACTGATCTGAAGCCGAAACTTGAAAAATATGAGAAACGCATCAAAGATAGGAAGGCCACGAAATTTATAAGAGATCGTATTGACTACGAAACCCGGGCGAATTTACACATTCGCAAAAAAAATTTGATATGGTACGGCGACAATAGATCTTCAGTGGCCAAAACACCCAACAAACGCCAATGCAAAGTGATGCAAGCTCAGGAACAGGCTCAGAACAAGAGTCGGATGATGGTAACCGAAGAGGACCAAATGATGTACGGTTGCCAGTAGCTGATGAGGTCCGTTTTATGATCATGGAACAACAATCGGACCATCGCATGGGAAGAGGGAGAGGATGGGGAAGGGGCCGCGGAAAAAAAGACAAAGACGAGGGGGGGAAGGTTACAGGAGGAGTACAAGGTTGGCAAACAAAAAGATTTCTGCGTTCGAACAGCAAAAAGCAGTAGATATTGTGAACATTGCCAAGAAGGATACAACAATTATTAATCTGAGCTCAGTTCAATTAACAAGTGATGATGAGACAATCCTAAAGTTAGGGCTTTCCTACTGTGACACTAATGATTTTAACTATCCTAACAGTAGGATGGATTTGTACAAATTTATTAGGAAACTCAAACTTAATAAAATGCATGCAACTAAAAAAAGCAATGCTGTTCTGAGCTCAGCTATGGAATTAAATATTACACAACCTTCCCTCACAGTCCATGAATTACCAGCTTTAACGGACATGATAGCGCTAATGGATGACACCTATGAGGAAGAGAACAATGAAGATTCTGATCTTGGAAACAGTTTGTTACTTGAAGATCATACGCCATTTAGGGCTACGTCTTAATTTCTTCCACAAACAATAAAAGATAATGTAGACCTATTTGGGGAGAACGTAACCAGAGATCTGAAAAGTCTATACTTGCAAGAAAATCAAAAGAAGTGTAAGATGAATTTGAGGAAAGCAAACTTCCATAAAACAGTGAAGAAATTACAAATGGAGGATGGACTTCTGGTGAAACCCTCCGATAAAGGGGGAAATGTGGTTCTCTGGGGAAAAGAACAGTATAAAAAGGAGGCTATGAGCTAAGTTATCGGACCACAGCTGCTATAAAAGTATAAGTACCAGGGAATATGAAAATGTCATCAGAGAGTTTTATGGAAGGCTGGATCACTGGAAAGAATCCGGTTTACTTAGCTGGGATGAACATAAGCATATAAAACAAGATAACCCAGTGATTCCGGTCTTCTATATGTTACCTAAAATACATAAAAACTCCACTAGTCCACCAGGGAGGCCCATAATTTCTTCGTGTGGGAGTCTTTTCGAGAAAGCTTCTAGATATATAGACTATTTCCTGAACCCCATTGTCAGAACACTTCCATCATACATAAAAGATTCAACTGAATTTTTAAAATGTATTTTTGATATTTGTTGGGATCCTACTACTATGATTCTATTGACATTAGACATTGCTACTCTTTATACGAGTATAAGACACAATGATGGTTTGAAAGCTTGTGCACATTTTCTGAATAGAAGACCAATACGCCTTGCATCCAAAAATAGGATGATTCTGGAGATCATAGAGTGGTGTTTATCAAAGAATATATTTTTGTTTGGTAATGATCTTTACATTCAGGAGCGAGGTACCGCGATGGGCACCTGCTTTGCTCCCAGTTATGCCAACTTACATCTCGGCTACTGGGAGGAGCAGGTGCTCAGAGGGGGCCCACTAGATCATTGGTCGGAGCACATTCTTTTGTGGGTGCGTTATATCGATGATGTCTTCGTGCTGTGGCAGGGCACGGAGGCATCAATCGGCACCTTTATTGAGGAGATTAATCAAAATTCTTTGAATTTGGAATTTGTGGGGAACTTTAGTAAGGTTTCAATTGATTTCCTCGATATTAGGGTCACCCCTTCGAATAATAAGTTAGAGACAACTGTGTTCCGCAAGCAAACTGCAGGTAATTCTATACTGCACGCTGAAAGTGCTAATCCAACTGCATTAATAAGGAGGATTCCATTTGGGGAGTACTATAGGGCCAGACGGACATGCAGCAGTGATGAACATTTTAACACCATTGAAGAAGAAATGACTCAGAGATTCCTAGAAAGGGGTTATAGCAAGACAGTCCTTCAAGGTGCTGCTAGCAAAGCCAAAAAATTAACCAGACAATCTTTACTTTTTGAGCCCTCTAGAACCCGTAAATCGAATTCTAAACAACAAGATCAAGGCAGCTCAAGATTTATCACTACTTATAACATCAAACACAAGGAAATTAGATCTATATTCAGGAAACATTGGTACTTGATTAAGAATGATCCAGTGTTGGGCTCCAAGATGAAGAAAAATCCAGAGATTACCTATCGGAAATCCAAGTCATTAAAAGATCTAATTGTCCGTAGTGATTTTGAAGATAAACGCAAGAGTGGTGCTGACTGGATGAGGCCAAAACCCGGTTTTAAAAAGTGTTTTAAGTGCAAAGCATGCCTACATGGTATGAATCGCACTGAGTTTCAAACATCCTTTAACAAAACCGTCAAAATTAAAAGCACCATTACCTGTAAAAGTGAATTTGTTGTGTATCTTCTGCAATGTCCCTGTCCCAAGATTTATATCGGAAGTACAACTTTACCAGTACACCAACGGGTGTTACAGCATAGAAGAGCAATAGTCAACCAGGATAGGTCTTACCCTGTGGCCCGACATTTTGAACTCCATCACCAAAGTAACCCCGAAGGTCTGTTATACTCTTGTATTGCAGAAGTCCCGAAAAAGAAGAGAGGGGGGATAGAAAGAGTGAGTTACGGAGATTGGAGACCTACTTTATATTAGAATTTAATTGTAATGAACCCCAGGTTCTGAACGTAGACTAAGACCTATACACTTGTTTGGGTTGACAGTGTAAATACAATGAATTATTTTCTAAACCTCGATAATCCCTAAACTGCATTTTAAGATTTTTTCATTATGTATTTCTTTTTGGTGAAAATCTCTTGTTGATTTTAATGGTTCAAATCTGAGCTTCTTCTTTTTGTATCTTCATGTACAGTAGTGGTTTTTTTCTTGTAAGATATTGGCTCTGGGAGAATTTTTATTACAATGTAGGAATGCTGTTTTTGTTCTGAGATATGCACTGACACTTTGGAATAATGTTTTTGTTTGTGCAATTTGAGTGAAATGTTTACATTTATGAAGTACTGTATTTTGAGGTAAAGGCACTTGCACTTTTATAATGAGATCAAGAAATTCCTGAAATGATATGTAGTAATATATCATAGAAGGATGGTGTGTAGATATGAATTACTTTGAGAAACACGGGATTATTTGCACTTTATTTGAGATATTGAGTACTCCTCAAGCACTAGCACTTTCTATTTTCCATGTGCAATATCCAGTCAATTTGTTTACAGTATATATCTGTCTGTCGACTAATGCACTTGCACTTTATGTCTTTAATAAGGTAGAACCGTTTGACAGCATTAACATTAGTATAATTCCCACAAGCTGAAATAACACAAACTTGATAGTCAGAGCCAGGATGAATTCACATGAGACTGGACTGTGTTGAGTTAAAATACAGCGAGATATTCTGGTAATATAAATGGTTAAAAACAAACTTTTCCCCCATCAAAGAAAGGGTTACGCTCTATTGAAACAGGCACTTGCCTCATTTTAAATGCGCATTTTTTGCACAAAGGGACTAATATGTTTCTGTTGAATGAAATATGCACTTGCACTTTAAAAATTGCGAAAGTTTCATTTATGAGATAATGATATATGTATATATCTCTTCTATTTTGAGCATTTTTTCAATTATTCCCTTATAAATGCTTTGATTTGCGAGGTCCTGCAATATGATATTCACTTTGATATCTATGTATTTGGAAAATGCTAAGATGGCCGCTGTGCTTACTCTACCAGTGTTTCGCTGTGAGTCCTTTTACTGTTTTTATCACCCTGTATGTGTGTGAAAAGGAAGGCTCAGACCAACGCAAAAACATCGTGATCAAGGGAGCTTGACTCCCGAAACGCGTTGATGGTATATTGCTTAAATAAATAAGCTTTTGATAAAACCCTGCTCGTGAGTGCCTGGATGTTTTCAGTGACGAAGACTGTTGAAACTGGGATCTTATCCTGAATATATATATATATATATATATATATATATATATATATATATATATATATATATATATATATATCTTTTTTTTTTTTAGAAATTTATTTAATTATTCAATCCTCCCCTTCCCTATGCACGATCTCCAGTGACTATCTATATTTATTGTGCGTGTTTTTTTTTCTCTTTTTTTTTCCCCTTCCAACTTTTCTTTTTTTTTTCCCCCTTTTTTCCCCTTTTTTCCTTCTCTGCTTTTCCTTTTTCCCTTTTGTGTTACCGATTTCCCTATTTGATATCTTCCTTTTTCATTTATCTATATATAAGTTTGATTTCTAAACCTAATGAGAGTGAGCCTGGTCATGGGCTTGAGCTTGGGCATGATCTCGGATAGATTCTAACAGCTCATCTGCATCATGTATAGTGCGGACATTATGCATCTTATTATTATACATGATGCGCAGGAATGCAGGGAATCTCATCTGCACCGTAGCCCTGTAAGATCTAAATTTATCCATGCGCTGACCCAATTCCCACTGTCTGTCCAGTGTAGTTTTTGAGAGGTCAGAGCGAATCTCAAAAGAAAAATCAGGACCTTTTATTGTACCAGCTTTCAGGGCAAAATTTAGTATTTTCTCCTTAAGAGTATACGTCAAGAAGTTAACTAACACTTTCCTAGGTTTAGTCCTTGCTGGGATCAAACGAAATGGATCTCTATGTATCCGTTGGATGTCTTTATCGAGTTCTTCAACCGTTTCCTCCAAGTTGAGTGCCTCTTTTATTAGTTTTGTTATGTATCCCTTGAGATCTCCACTTTCCTTCCCTTCCGGGATCTTCAAAAGTCAAATGTTGTTGCGTCTAGAAAAGTTTTCCAACAGTTCTAATCGCTCTTTCATGTTTTCTCCCTCTTTTTGGAGGTTGTATATTTTTGACCTGGCGCACTCCAAGTTGTTAGTTAGTAGACCCACAGAGCTTTCTAGAGTCTCGGTCCTTTCATAAAGGCTATCAACCTTATGACCTAGTTCCTCACAGGTTGCTCTTATTTCGTTTTGATTTACTTTAGAGACTACAAATTCCTGTCTAATCTCTTCTCTCATTGTTGCGATGGAGGAGACTATAGCCTCGAGCGATTTACCAAGATCTAGAGCTGTGTTTTGTTCAGCCTCCCTTCCAACTGATGCATCCAGGGACGCCCCCTCTTGAGATATTGCGCTGTGAGTTCCCTTCTCTGTAGAGGTTTTTGAAGCCAAAGGTGTAAGTGGAATAGCTGGAGCTTCGCCCCCTTGCCCTTCATCTTGTTGTGCATTGATTATACCCCCATTTGATAATGAATCGGGGTTACTCTGCATTTGCTTGTTGCTTTCCATAGCTACTGCTGCCATATCCTGCGTAATCTGTGTAATCTGCAGAACTCGGGGTAGGACTCTAAAATAAGAGTGCAGTGATGGTGTAATGTCACCTGGGGCTTTCAAGCTCTTATTCTTGAGTTTATTCTTGTTTCTTTGTTGTTTTTTAGTATCTAAAGCTAATTTAGATTTTTTTTAGCTCCTGTGCTTTCTTGTGAACCTCCCCCCAAGTGCACCCTGGGCCCTGTAGTTCATTTCCTGAAGTTTCTATAGTTTTAGCCTTGCTCCTTGTTATTCTCACTTGAGACTCCCTGGTCAGATCCTCGCTATAGCCTCTTTTACAGTCGTTATTTGTGGGCCCCCTTGTATTAATTAACCCCACCTTACTTGGGCAAGCGTTGATGTCACCTTGATCCTCCAGCTCGGCCGGCTCTCTCTCAGTTTCTCCCGCTTTCTCGGCTATCTCAGCATCTACCGCATCCACTGCCTTGCGGTGCTTTTTCTGGCTCCCTCCGCCGTACTCTGCCACCGTGTGGAGTCTCTGCGCCGCCGCCACCCGGCCGCGTCTTACCTCCGCTGCCGCCCGCCACCAACACAGTCGAGAAGCGGAGATCGGCAAAGGTAATACTGCCGGCGGGCACATCCACAAATGCAATCCCCCAGTGGCAGAAGCCAAAAAATAAAGAAAAAGAAGACCGGGTCAGCGCGCAGTTTCTATGCTTCTTTGTTTCTGATTCTGATTGCAAACCTCCACCGGCAGACACCGCAGCCGAGAGTCGAAAGCCTGCATACGCGCAGGGCTCCGCCCCCCCTCTCCGTGCTCTGATCCCGAGCCTGTCCTCACTTGCGTTAATGGTGAAGAGAAGAAACCGCCGTGAACTCTAGATGCAATACCGGTCAGTACACGACTTCATAGGTCCGGTTCTTCTCTTTTTTCTCCCGCTTTCTTCGCTCACATTACCATCGTAGCGATAGCGGTAGCAGTGTAGATTTTGGATCGGCTGCTCTCAGGAGCATGCGCACCGCTCTAGCCCGCGGCCGCCATGTTTCACTATCTATTACTTTTTTTTTTAAATTTATTTATTTATTAATTTATTTTTTTACTCTACTCTTTCCACTCCTGTTCTCAGTCCCTCTTTAAACAGTATCTCTGTGTTACTCCCTCTAACTGTTTTTCTTTTAACAGTACTTTCAGTTTACTTACTCTTCTTTTTTTAAAAAAAAAAAAATTTGAGTTCGCTCCCGGTTCGCGTACCGGCGCGCGAACCGGGAAGCGAACCAAAAGAAATAGAGGTTGTCAGAGTGCTAAACATTTTAGCAATTTCTTATAAAGGGGAGGTAGTTCTGAAAAGAACTTTTTTTATTATTTTTGTTGTTTTATATTTTTTTATTATTTTTCTGAACATTTTGTTTTTTTTTTGTATTTTTTGAACAGTTTTATATTTTTTTTGTTTTTTGATGGGGGGAGAAACAAAAATGTTTCATTATGAAGGGCTCAACAGGGGCAACAAAAAAAAAGATAATTTATTTCTTGGGACGTTTTGCACATCTGTGATTTTCAATTGCTTTATTAATTAAGTTTATGCTGCTCTCTCTGAAGCAAATGAGTTGTCCACAAAAAATGCAAACATGCTTCACACTTGCAAATTTCATTTGAATATTTGGGACCATCTCCCTCGCCTCTGGTCCCAACACTGCCTCTTCATTGGTGGATGTACTGGCCACAGGTCGGGGGTTATCCACCAGATCACAAAGTTGTGCAGCACTGTCATTTATAGGGTGCCAGCTTTCCATATGGTGATGCATTGTATAATTACCAAAACTGTATTTCTTGTCTGTTCCTCTAGACAGTTCATCTTTGCAAATCAGGCATGTAACATACCGGGCATTTACCTTTTTTTTGATGCGGGGGAAATGAAAAAAATTGCCAAATATTTTTTTTTTAACATATGACCTCCTTGGTTCTTCAGGTAAAAACCTCCCTGTCCCTTGCTCCTCTTCCTCTTCTTCCTCTTCTTCCTCCTCTTATTCTAGGATGACCTGAGAAGGTGGTCCTCTCTTCCTAGGAGGTTGTGGTGGTGGTGGGGGTCCACCAGCTGCAGCAGTCATTGAAGCCATTTCTCTGGTATTGAAAAAAGGTCTTTCTCTCATAAAAATGAAAGTCAGAGTGAGAAAAAAAGGTGGGGCTTTCATCATTTGGGAAAAAGAATGTTCTAAACCAATGAAAAGTGTTATTTTTAGGTCATATGACCAAGCCTTCCATCATTAGGAAACCAAAAGTAAAATGAACCAATGAAAAGTTTTATAAACAAGTCACATGACCTGTTATGCTTACGTTACGTGCTCCGCGCCGCGCCGCGCCCCGGATCGCTTTCGGGGCGCTACGCTTCACACCTCAGTTCGCGTTCCGGAGCGCTTCCAGGTGCGCTAACGCGTAGCGTCATAAGACGCATTACGCTGTAACGCGATACGTCGCATTTATGCGACGCGTCACAATGTTGATTTCTAACGCGGTAGTTGCGCTAACGGAACGTTTACCGGTTCGCGGACCGGGTCGCGGAACCAAATTGCGCTAACGGGAAGCTGCCCGGTTCGCGGACCGGCAGCGAAACAAAAAACAATAATAAAAAAAAATAATAATATTACAAAAATATAAAATATATTTTTGAACTAGAATAAGAATACATTTGACAGCTTTTGATATTTCCTATTAAAAACCCATTGAAATTCACTGAAAAAACCATAGGTTATAGACCATATATAGTTAGGGATTAGCATTTACAAAACCTTGAAGATTCACTGAAAAAACCATAGGTTATAGACCATATATAGTTAGGGATTAGCATTTACAAAACCTTATTTTACTCGCACAAAACCATTGAAATTCGCATATATAGTTAGTTGCACTAACTATATATCGCGCACCCGCAATCCACTGCTGATCATGTCACATATTACATCATTCATGACATGGTCAGTGACATCACTGATGACATCACTGATGACATCTCAAATGACATCACCGATGACATCACTGATGACAACATCCAGTGAGTGTATGTTTCTGTAAAGTTAAAATATGTCTTACATATTGAAGAATGAGTGGATGTATAAGTGTCTGGATGAAGGATTTAGTAGGTGCCTGACTGACTGTATGAGTGAGTGATTAAATGTGTCTCACTGAGTGCATGGGTTAGTGACTAAACTGTCTTAATTTGTGCATCATTATGTCTGTTGTTCTGTAAACTGCTGCACGTGTTGATCAGTAGCTATATGAGTAACTATATGGGTTTTTGATTGGTTGCCCAAGTATTTGTATGGGAGACTGAGTGTGTGTGTGGGTGGCTGGGAGGTGTATGACTCTGTGCATAGAGGTGTGAGCAGTTGATTCACTAGATGTATGGGTTCAAAAGTGCATGTGGAAACAGCTGCATGGGCAGTTGACTGTGGGTATGAGTGTATTGTTGAGTGAATTGATATCTCAGTGCTACATGTCAAAGTGAGTACATATGTAAAACACAGTACATGTGAGAGTTGACATATATAAATAACTGCATATGAGCCAGTGAATGTGTGAGTGGCTGTATGGATCATTGTGAACTTGTATCAGGGATTGTATAAGAGAGTAAATATGTGTTAGTATATGTTTGAATAAGTAAGGTGTGTACAACTGTATAGTTGAGGAAATGGAGGTGTGATTGATTCTTTGCATGACTGACTAGGTGTGTGAGTAACTCCATGGATGAGTGACAGTCTGCGAGTGTCTGTTTACACTGAGTGTATCTAAAGTTATATTAGAGTCTGAAGAGGTTCATCGTATTATCACATGAATGATGTCATCAGTGATGTGATCAGTAATGTCAAATGAGATGTCATCAGTGATGTCATCAGTGATGTAATTTGAGATGTCATCAGTGATGTCATCAGTGATGTCATTTGAGATGTCATCAGTGATGTCATCAGTGATGTCATTTGAGATGTCATTAGTGATGTCATCAGTGATGTCACTGACCATGTCATGAATGATGTAATATGTGACATGATCAGCAGTGGATTGCGGGTGCGCGATATATAGTTAGTGCAATTAACTATATATGCGAATTTCAATGGTTTTGTGCGAGTAAAATAAGGTTTTGTAAATGCCAATCCCTAACTATATATGGTCTATAACCTATGTTTTTTTCAGTGAATATATATATATATATATATATATATATATATATATATATATATATATATATATATTACCTACTGGCTATCGCCAGTAGGTATATATAGTTAGGATTAATTCTCTATGGAACTTTTGAAAATTCTATGTCTAATAACTTTGGCGTTTGTGGACGGAATCGGCTGAAATTTTCAGGAAAATGGCACATTTTGTTTCTGAGCAGCCCTTGAAAATTTGGGGGGGTTTTGTCAAGGGGGGGCCGAGAAAAAGGGGGGTCCCAAAACGCGTTTTTCCCATGTTAATTTCCATAGGGCGGTTGGCCTCACTTTTAGCTCGAACGGCTGAATGGATTTCCACGAAACTTGGCAAAATTGTAGGGACTGTTAGCCCGATGTGCCTTTGCTAGGTCTCAATATATGTGCTTCAGTGGATTTTGAGAAATTAACGTTTAAATCAAGATATATATCTGTAACAGCGCTCCGGGCAGCGATCCGGTTAGCGAACTTTTCGCGTATCGGAAGCTGATTGGCCCTCCGGTGTCTGTCAGCATTCTAAACAGTCCGGAGCGGCCGCCATCTTATCTCTCGGTAGGATCGAGAGAGAAGAAGAGGTGAAAAACGAAGGGGGAATTTAATGAAAGGGGGCAAGGTTATACCTCTCTTGACCCCCTAGGAATGATGTTGGGGTTATTAAAGGGTCTCGTGGGGAAAATAAAAAAAAAATATTTTTCACGGTAGAAGCGCTTCCCGAGCCGCGAACTGGGCCGCAAACTGGTAGCGAAACGGGAATTCGCCATTTTGTGTTTCGTTTTAATTAAATTACTAGGTATAAGGGGGTGCGGGAGACGTATCCTGACCCCTTATGTTTTCTGAATATGTTGATACATGTCTTCCAGCGGCTGTGCGTGAGCTTTTTTTTTTTTTTTGCTGCGTGACGTCTGTTAACGTTCGATTCGATGGAAATCAGGAAGTGTTGACCACCATTTTGTCACTGCGAGTAAATATTTTGTTATAAATGAATCCTTATTGATAAACATTGTCTGCGCCATCTTGCCTTTTTGTCCAATGCCACAATTTTGTCGTGCACGGCAGCCATTTTAGATGCCTTGACCAGACCCACTCTCTGCACGCCGTCGATTCTCAGCACGGCTCCCCACCCTCGTAAGCATCTCCCCCACGCACTGGTCACCCCCGCTCTCTCTCTCATGCATCGGCCATATACTTCCCCCCATCTGCGCTGCTCTTCCCTGAGAATCACACTCTGTGCCCGCCCGACACCTCCCTTTCACCCTATTCACTACCGCACCCTCTGACACTCCTCTTCCTCTGTGTCCGATTGTCCAGGCCGGACCCAGGCTATCACCTAGCCCTGCGGATGTAGTTTATGGCCCCAGCTGTAGAGAATCCAGACATGCCAACCCTCCCGATTCAGGCGTGAGACTACTGATTTCAGTGCTAGTCTTCCGCCTCCCGATTCCTGCAAGGAAAAATCCGGGGGCATATTACCAACAACTAGCGATAATTTTTGTCTCTAACTTGTTTAGAGACAAAAATTATCGCCGCACATCGGCGAATTTTATCGCAGATAAACCTTGCTATTAGCAAGGTTTATCGCAAATGCGATAAAAAACGGCTGCAATGCATGAATATCGCTGAAAAGTCAGCGATATTCATGCATTATCCAGCAAATGCTCTTAGCCATGTTATCCACCTTCCATTGGATAACATGGCTAAAAACTGCTCAGGGCAGGTGTTAGCTTTTGGAGATATTCGCGCTTAGCGCGAATATCTCCAAAAGTTGGTAATAGGAGATAGCGATGGTTAGGGACTGTTTCCAGTCGCTAACATCTTGGCACGCCCACTTTGCATGTCATTAGTGATAAATATCACTGACATGCAAAGCGGGGCCCAAGATGGTCGCTATCTCCTTTTAGCTGTCACTAACTGGTGTTAGCGACAGCTTGGTAATAGGGAGATAATTTTATCTCCTTTTTTTTGGCTTTTAAAGCCAAAAAAGCAGAAATAAACCCCCTTGATAATATGCCCCACGATTCCTCGGGGGTTTCAGCTGACAGGGTTTGGTATTGTGTTACGTGCTAATTCTTCCAGGAAACGTCAGAGGGTCGATGCAGGGGTTCTAGAAGGGGTGATAAACCATTTAAGCCTCATGAACAAGCGCATGGTCTTTTAAAGATTTGTGAAGTACTCGGGGCGGCGGTGTGTGTGTGCCCTCTTTCAGGAGCGGGCGGGGGGGCACTGCCAGCAACTTGCCAGGCCAGGCAGTGTTCAACACGTGCATCACCCTTTCTCTGCCTGCTATTGCGCTCCATGCTTCGGAAAGGTAAGAAAAAGAACGTGCATTTGAGTTTGAAATGTCCGATCCTGTAGCAGTACACTTGCAAAGCCCACACATGACAATAACCCGATTCAAGGCCCCATTCACCCGATTTTTAAAAAAAATATAGCACTCCACGAAAGTTGGATTATAAAACTTTATTAACTTTTAAATATAACGAACGCAACAAAAACTGTAAATATATTTAAACATTTTTTGAAATTAACCAGAACTATAATGATAACAAGAACAACAATAATATAACTTTTATGCCTAAATTACGCAAACATTTAGCTAATCTGCTAAAGGGGGGAGTCGCCATTTCTTTACAATAATCAATAATGAAAAATCAACATCAATAGGGTTGTCCGTATTCCCGATGCAGCACTATAGTGCAACATACACAGCACCTGGGGTGTCAAGAGTGAACAGGTCCTAGCTGCTTAACCAATGACTGACAAATGCGTTAGGGATTTCCTTGTGTTTCTTAATAGCATTGGTGTCTGCACACTTCTTTGTCAATTCTGTGAACATGATAACTGCTTCATAGACAGACGATATCTTTGTTAAGTCATTAGTGTTAAGTGTGTCTGAAACTACAGTGCCCTTCTGTTTTTCTTTCTTCAGGCTCTACAGAGTTTTGTGTGTTGTTCTTTTGAGCGACAATTATTCCAGAGGTTTCAGGTTCACTTGTTTTGTCTTGCAGTGAGTTAACAGCTTTAGAAACTTCATGTTTATTTGCTATGTCCTGCTGTTCGTCAACTGCTTCAGAGACGTCAGCCTCATTTGTTATGTTTGACTAGATCCTGGACCTGCCCGGCCGCGCCCAAAATGGCGCCGGTGTAAATGGGACTCGTAACTGCTTGTTGTGTACTGGTTGCCCAACCTTGATATCACGAGATACGTATGCAGTTTTGAAGCACATGGCGGAGGCTCGTCTGCTGTAGTGGGGTGCCCCTTATCGTTTCAGTCGCCATTCCGCCCGCTTTTGCTACACTGTGCCTTTTCCGCCATTCAGCTGTTTACCGCCTGCTCTTACGGCTACAGCGTCTCGCTCACCATGTAGTTGAGTTGCTCCCACTCTTGCGGTGCAGCGATAGGCGGCTGCCACAGGACTCTTAAAATGGCGGCCGGCTCTTCGGATTTGGGCCTGGTCCAGTAAAATGGCCCTGGGACACCTTGGAACTCGGACGCTTGTCTGCCAGGGCTTGGGTTCCATTCTCGAAAGCGTCCCCTCAGCCTTGAAGATTGTACAAAAGTCTTGGGGGCCCTCGACTCCCGCAGGCTTCCGGTGGGGAGCGGCTGCCATGATTGCTTGCGGAATGGCCACGACGGAGCTACGAGATGGTGGTGCTCTCATGGTGACGCCAGCTTCAGTCTGAAACATCCAGAAACAAGGTGGGGCTTTCATCGTTTGGGAAAAAAAATGTTTTAATCCAATGAAAAGTGTTATTTTTAGGTCACATGACCTAGTCTTACATCATTAGGAAAACAAAAGTAAAATGAACCAATGAAAAGTTTTATTAACAAGTCACATGACCTGTTATGCTTACGTTACGCGCTGCGCGGCGCGCTCTGGATCGTTTCCGGGAAGCTGCGCCTTGCGCACCGGAGCACTTCCGGTTGCGCTAACGCGGCGCGTCATATGACGCATTACGCGACAACGCAGGTCCAGAATATAGTCAAAATGTCTCCACCAACCAGCGGTCGGAATACAACCGCTTTCAGCAGTCCAAAAAGTTCGGTTAAATCTTAAGAGCGGGAGCAACTCAACTACATGGTGAGCGAGACGCTGTAGTCGCAAGAGCGGGCGGTAAACAGCTGAATGGCGGAAGAGGCACAGAGTACCAAAAGCGGGCGGAATGGCAACTAAAACGGTAAAGGGGCGCCCCACTACAGCGTGTCTTCAGGTCAAACGGATTGTGGGACAAGGTCCAGAATGGAAGAGTCATCAAAAGGGAAAAAATTCCGCCGGACCCCGGGAGCCGGCCGCCTATGTCGGGGGCGATCTCAGGCCACATCAGGGCAACACGACTTGGGGAGGGGGCAGGAGCCAAGCGCCCCCTCTCAGTCCGCGCCATCTCACCGCCCCTCGGGGGCCTCCGTCAAGCGGTTTAGGGAGGCACCGTATCACATTGTTTTCCAATGCAGTCAGGTCCACAAACGGACCCTACTTACTTTGAATAGTGAAGCTGCAGCAGGTACAAATAAGGTTTAAACAGTGTTACAAGCGCTGCTTAGAACTCTGAAGTATGGCACCCAACATCCAGAACTTATGCCATTTGTGTAAGGCAGTGACATCGAAGCAACTCAGGGACAAAAAGCATGAACGAACATTCACGTATGAAAATCTTATTTGGGGAAGGGGCAGGATCCAAACGCCCCCTCCCAGTTCGCGCCACTACACCGTATGTGGAAAATCTGAAGCCATTGTTCTACAAACTCTCAACGCTTGCTATCAGTGCATGAGTTTCATGCTCGATCGATTGAGCTAGCCGGATCGGGCAATAAAAAGTATAAAATAGTTATGTAAATAGTTATTTAATAAAATGTTTTACCCTGTTTCTTTGCTGGTGTGTTGTCTATATTTATAATATTTGCATAGGGTTTGTCGTTATTTTGGGCGGGGTGGGTGGCGGAGTCGAGCTATCTTGCAGCCCTCATGGTGTGGAGCTCAGTTCATTTCACTATTTTCGTATTTCTCATGAAGGGTTGTTCCTAATGTTTGTATTTTATCGAGGTCAAAAAGAGATCGAATTAGTGGTCTACTGATTTTGCTCGATTACTTTTATTTTTTTACACGATTTTTCACTATCTGCAAAGACTAAACAGAGTATTGCGACTTTGTGCTTGTTTGTAAATAGAGAATGATCCAAAGAGAACCAATTTTAAAACAGTAAATGCTTGGATAACAATCAATCAAATGGAGAGACAAGCAGGTACGACGGATTACAACGGGGGTAAAGGTCTGCGTTAACTACCGTTCACTATCTGCAAAGCGAGAGTACTACTAAGAGAAAAGAGGGGAGGGGGGGCAGCGTTCAAAGCACATCAGCGTGCATAAACACGAAAACGTTTTTACCTATCACGTACTTCACATTTGACAGCTTTTGATATTTGCTATTAAAAAACCATTGAAATTCACAGAAAAACCATAGGTTATAGTCCATATATAGTTAGAAATTTGCATTTACAAAACCTTGAAAATTCAATGAAAAAACCATTGGTTATAGAACATATATAGTTAGGAATTTGCATTTACAAAACCTTATTTTATTCGCATAAAACCATTGAAATTCCATATATAGTTAGATGCGCTAACTATATATCGCGCACCCGCAATCCACTGCTGATGATGTCACATATTACATCATTCATGACATGGTCAGTGACATCACTGATGACATCACTGATGACATCTCAAATGACATCACTGATGACATCACTGGTGACATCTCAAATGACATCACTGATGACATCTCATTTGATATTACTGATCACATCACTGATAATATCATTCATGTGATAATACGATGAACCTGTTCAGACTCTAATATAACCTTAGATACAATCAGTGTAAACAGACAGTCACAGACTGTCACTCATCCATGGAGTTACTCACACACCTAGTCAGTCATGCAAAGAATCAATCACACCTCCATTTCCTCAACTATACAGTTATACACACCTTACTTATTCAAACATATACTAACACACATTTACTCTCTTATACAATCCCTGATACAAGTTCACAATGATCCATACAGCCACTCACAAATTCACTGGCTCTAATGCACAGTTATTTATATATGCCAACTCTCACATGTAAAGTGTTTTACATATGTACTTACTTTGCACTGAGATATCCATTCACTCACCAATACACTCATGCACACAGTCAACCGCCCATACAGCTGTTTCCACATGCACTTTTGAACCTATACATCTAGTGAATCAACTGCTCACACATCTATGCACAGAGTCATACACCTCCCAGCCACACACACACACTCAGTCTCCCATACAAATACTTGGGCAACCAATCAATAACCCATATAGTTACTCATATAGCTACTGATCAACACATGCAGCAGTTTACAGAACAACAGATATAATGATGCAGAAATTAAGACAGTTTACTCACTAACCCATGCACTCAGTGAGACACATTTAATCACTCTCTCATACAGTCAGTCATGCACCTACTAAATACTTCATCCAGACACTTATACATCCACTCATTCTTCAATATCTAAGACATATTTTAACTTTACAGAAACATACAGTCACTGGATGATGTCATCAGTGATGTCATCAGTGATGTCACTGACCATGTCATGAATGATGTAATATGTGACATCATCAGCAGTGGATTGCGGGTGCGCGATATATAGTTAGCGCATCTAACTATATATGGAATTTCAATGGTTTTATGCGAGTAAAATAAGGTTTTGTGAATGCAAATTCCTAACTATATATGTTCTATAACCAATGGTTTTTTCATTGAATTTTCAAGGTTTTGTAAATGCAAATTCCTAACTATATATGGACTATAACCTATGGTTTTTTCTGTGAATATATATATATATATATATATATATATATATATATATATATATATATATCCTACTGGCGGTAGTTATAGTTAGGACCTAGTTTCCATAGGAAATCCACAACATTCTATTTGGAATAACTTTGGCACCGGTGGACGAATCTTCGTGAATTTCTCTAAGAAAATGGCCTGCTCGGTTCCGCTCCTTCCCTGAAAGTTTGGGGGTAGTTCGTCAAGTGGGGGCTAAGAAAAAAGGGGGGTCCCAAAACGTGTTTTCCCCATACAATTTTCCATAGGGACCCTTAGCCAGGGCTACAGCCCGAACGGCTGAAGGGAATCACACGAAATTTGGCAGAGAGGTAGAGTTTGGTTCGCAGATTGTGCATTTTGTTAAATGGTGTAAATTCATTTAGTAGTTTCTGAGAAAATTGCACATAAAATAATAGCAATATCTAGAGATGGGGTGCAGCACGCGTACGGAAATTCGTTCAATTACGAGCGTGAGCTGCATGCTGATTGGCTGTTAACTGTCTGTCAACGCTCAAAACCAGGAAGTGTTTGCGGCCATCTTGTGCCTCGGTAGAACTAGAAAACAGTAAAGAAAGTTGAGAAATAAAGGAAGGTGGTAGGCTACAAACATTTTGATCCTTTACGCTTGCTCAGGGGGTTGTACATGGATGTTTAGGCTCTATTTTTCTTTTTTTTTTAAAGAAAAATTGCAGAGTACGCGTACGGAAATACGCAGAATTACGAGCAGGAGCTGCATGCTGATTGGTTGTGAACTTTCTGTGAACACTCGATACCAGGAAGTGTTGGCAGCCATCTTGTTTGTCGCTAGAAGCGAGTCAAAAGAAAACAGTAAACAAAGTTGAGAAATAAGGAAAGGGGGCACGGTAGAACCATCCTAACCCTGTAGGCTTCGACAGCGGTTAGGCTTAGAATTTTTAGTCTATTTTTATTTTATTTTATTTTGAATAGAAAAATCACGGAGTACACTTATTTACGTGCACGAGCTGCATGCTCAAAGTGTGGCCCAATGATTAGAGCGGCAGAATCTGATGCAGAGGTCTAGCCCGGGACCAGGGTTCAATTCCCCGCCTCGGCGGGTCTTGGGCTCCAATATTCCACGGACCTAATAATTCTCGCCTAAGTGCCTATTCCAATCATGGAGTCCCACTCTGCAACTCTGGGCAATAGCTTGCTTAATCTCCACAACGACCCCCACAACGCTAAGGATGCCTGGCCTCCACCTTGGGGGTGCCCAGGAGTGTACGCCTCACAAGGAAAGCCAGGGTGGGTTCCACAGCGGTATTCGTACAAGCGCCTTGAAACCCTTGCGGGTGAGTAGTGCGCTATACAAGTATCAATTTACATTTACATTTACATGCTGATTGGTTGTCGACACTCCAAACCAGGAAGTGTTGGCAGCCGTGTTGTTAGTTGCTAAAACCGAGTCAGAAGAAAACAGTAAAAAAAAACAAAAGGCAAGTAATAAGGAAAGGGGGCATGGTAGAAACATCCTGATCCTGTAGGTTTGCTCAGGGGGTCGATCATGGATTTTTAAGCTCTATATATTTTTTTTACTTTGAGTAGTCTGTCTGTCGACACTCCAAACCAGGAAGTGTTGGCACCCGTGTTGTTGGTCGCTAGAACTGAGTCACAAGAAAACAGTTAAAACATGTTTTTTTTTAAAAAGGTGAGAAATAAGGAAAGGGGGCATTGTTTAAACATCCTGATGCTGTAGGCTTGCTCAAGGGGTCGTTCGAGGATTTTTGGCTCTATATATTTTTTATTTTGAATAGAAAAATCGCAGAGTACGCGTATTTACGTGCACGAGCTGCATGCTGATTGGTTGTCAACTGTCTGTCGACACTCCAAGGCAGGAAGTGTTGGCAGCCGTGTTGTTGGTCACTAAACCCGAATCACAAGAAAACAGTTAAAAAAATTAATTCAAAAAAAGGTGAGAAATAAGGAAAGGGGGCATGGTAGAAACATCCTGATCCTGTAGGCTTGCTCAGGGGGTCGTTCATGGATTTTTAAGCTCTACATATATTTTTTTATTTTGAATAGAAAAATTGTGGAGTACGTGTATTTACGTGCCTTCTGATTGATTGTCAACTGTCTGTCGACACTCCAAACCAGGAAGTGTTGGCACCCGTGCTGTTGGTCGCTAGAACCGAGTCTCAAGAAAAACAGTTTAAAAATAAAAGGTGAGAAATAAGGAAAGGGGGCATGGTAGAAACATCCTGATCCTGTAGGCTTGATCAGGGGGTTGTTCATGGATTTTTAAGATCTATATATATTTTTTATTTACAATGGAAAAATTGCAGTGTACGCGGACGTACAATCACGAGTTGCATGTTGATTGGCTGTCAACGCTTCAAAGTAGGATGTGTTAGCAGGCATGTTTTATTTTGAAGAGTGGCCAAAGGGGCGTGCATGTTAGTTAGTTAATATGATGTTAGTATGATTTGTAGAGCGCACGTTCACCCCAGGGTTTCTTGGGGCTGTGTACCGCTGGGGAACCCGTCCTGGCTTTCCCTGTGAGATGGTCCCTATAGGGTATCCCCAAGGTGAAGCCAGGCATCCCAGGCAGCGAGGGGGCCGTTGTGGAGATTAAGCAAGCTATTGCCCAGAGTTGCAGCGTGGGACCCATGGTTAGAGAGGCACCGAGGCGAGATTTATCGAGCCCGCTGACATTGGTTCCGTACCCTGCCGCGTCGGGAATTGAACCCTGGTCCCGGGCCGAACTCTGCTTCTGGGTCTGCCGTCTCTAACCGGTGAGCCACACTTCTCCACTGCTCCGGGGTCCGCCACCTTCCTGGGGCAGTAATCTTTAAAATAGGGTGGCCGTGAGGGCACGAACCTCCTAGCTCCGGGGGTTACCACTTTTCGGGGCTTTTTAATGTTGGGAGGGGGTAGCGCTGATTCTGTCCTGGAGCTCTTGATTGTTCTGGGGACCACCATGTCTGAGGGCCGACTCCTGCAGTGTCCCGGGGTGTGTACCCCTGGGACACTGCTGTTTGGTATGGTAGGGCGAGAGTGTCGCGGCTTCCACTTTAGCACAGCAAACCGGTTTCCTATTTGAAAGGGAGAGCAAGTTAAGCTGCTGTGTCTTTCAAGTAGGAATTAGATTGCTTTTCGTTAGAGAGCAGCATATAAACTGCTCTCTCTGAGAAAGCAATGCCGGCTCTAGAAGGATGCAGGGAGACAGCTCGGACCGTGTGGGCATTGGTGTTCCCCACACGGTTCCTAATGATATTTCTTGAATCCCGGGGAATGGGTTCATTTGCAGCTCCTAAACATTCATACATATAGTTCTTGCAAAATTCTTTTTTGTGTTGGGGAACAGAGTATTAGTCCAGTGACTTTGTCATGCATGTATGTTTTTTATTTTTCTTTACTTGTATTCCGTTTTATTTACAGTATGTTTCTACGTCTCTTCAGAATGAGTTCCACAGCGTAGCACCTGTGGCAGTATTGTTTTTTGTTTGCCTCCCTCCATCCTAATTGACAACGTAATAGGGGCACTAATGTTGTCTCTGTTTTAAGTTTGAAACACAGTAGGTAGGATAAATAAAGCACTTAACACAATGTAGAGTGACAGTATTTATTATATTTAATTTTCCAATGTTTTTAAAATAGAATATACTCATGTACAAAATATTGTTTTATTTGAAAAACAAATATTTAATATAATTTTTTTGAATCACCACATGAGCTGATATCATAGTAAAGATAAAAAGAAGTGTTTATGTACAAGGAGCTACAACAGAAGAAATTCAGTATGGAAAATCAATAACACAATTTGAACACATTTTCGAAATTAGTAACAGTGTCATAGAAGAGCTGAACATACTTTTTACAAGTAGCGAGAATGAAGAGAAAGATATAAATGGTGGAGATATTAGCTGTGATTTCCTAGATTAAAGGTTAGATGTTAATTTTCTGGAAGAATTACATGACATCGAGTATGAACAGATGAGTTTTGAAATTGATAATGAGGTATATGAAATATATGATGAAATTATTTTTGGTCTATTAAGTTATGAGATGTTATAAGAATACATTTATTAAAACGGTTGCAAGTGTGCAAATTACCCAGTGCCTTTAGCCGGGGAAGTAGCTACAACAAAAAGGCTCGATGCAGGGCCTTGACGTTCAATCAGAATGTGATATTGAAGAATGATTGATAATACCAGTCAAGAAAGGCAGAAAGTGTGCAATTAAAGCACTGCTTTCGGCTGAGGTAGTTTATACTAATTCGAAGATAATGTCAAAAAAGTAATGTTGAGCATAGTGATGCTCCTGATCCATGCATTTTTTTAGGTCGATAGACTGTTCCTCGTGAGACAAAATTTCATCACAATAAATGCATAGAATGTTAATTTCACTGAAATGAGGATTAATTTGTGGGTGTGGATTGCTTGCTGAATATGCTGCTGCAGCAATTGCTGTGCTTGGTGCAGCAGTAGGTGGGCTCTCTCTGTAAATGAAAAGGAGGACATTTTTCTGTGTTAGGCTCTATAGGAATAATAGCCTGAAATGGATGGACACATTTAATAAGAATAGACTCATAGGTATTTAAATCCATCAGTTCAGAAGGAATTATTACGAAGTCTACATTATTATGCACAACAATATGAGGCATTTTGTTCTTATCTAATTTGTTATAAAAATATTTAGAAATATGCTGATTAGAATCAATTCAAAACAATTATGTGATAAATAAGTTGCGAAATGTTTCGTCATTATTATTTTCCTTTTTAAATACAGACGAACAGTACTGGTTTGATTTTCATAACGAGTTTGTTGAAAACAGATGGAAGAATAATTTGGTGTTTTGGTGTTAGTGAAATCACCTACAACTTTGTATTATGTTGCTCAGAATTATCTACAGTACAACATTGTACATTCTGTTCCACATTTTCTTCTATTAATATCTCAGTTTCTGCACGGTTTTCCTGAGGACCAAAGTAACTAAGCTGAATTTCTTAAGAGACATTTGTTACATCTGATACAGATGCATGGAAAAGAGTACTGTTAATTTTTTTTAACATTAGTGCTGGAATTTTTGCGTAATACAATGTTCTGATTAATTTTCTGATTTGAGTATGATGAGCTGGTAACATTCTGAATTGGTGAAAAAAACTTTGGCATACTTTTTTTAGAAAGACAAGTCAGGGAATGACTTTGCAAACCAGTATTTTCTCGAACTCGGCAAGAGTCTAGTGCGTGCCACATCTTAATCTTTTGTTTAACACTTTTGTTATTATACTTAGGTAAAAAGTTGCATTAAAAATGTAATAGATTCTTAACTTACAGTATAAATACTACTACAATTGGAAGTGTTCACTGGAGTTTTAGAACGTGTCCCAAAAAGTTCCTCAGGTAACACTTCTTTTGCATTTCTAGGAACAATTTTGAGTTTCACAATAGCACAACCATTTCTAACCTCATATGAATGAATGAATGAATGAATGAATGAATGAATGAATGAATGAATGAATGAATGAATGAGAGATTTGTATTGCGCGACTTTGCCCGGAGGCGTCAAGGCGCATAGGATGGGAAACAGCTAAGTGAGAATGTGAACACAGATTAAGGGTTACAGGTAGGCTTCTGCGAAGAGCCAAGTTTTTAGACCTTTACGGAACAAATCTAGGGACGCCAGGCCCTTGAGTTCTGCAGGAAGCAGGTTCCAGAGTTTAGGGGCCAGGGAAGAAAAAGCCTTCCCTCCTCATCTGGCCCTGGCGGTTCGAGGGACAGAAAGAAGGTTTTTATTGGAGGAACGCAGAGTCCTGCCCGGGGTGTAGAAGAACACAAGAACCCTAATGTCTTCTGTACCAGAACCGTGAAGAGCACAGAAAGTAAGTACTAGAACCTTGAAGTTTATCCTGGCCTGCACAGGAAACCAGTGAAGGTCCTTTCTAATCAAGGATCCTGAGGACCCCCTGGGAGCATCAACAACAAACCTTGCTGCTGCATTCTGGACAACTTGTAAGCAATGGACCAGTCTTTTACTAATGCCCAGATATAGGGCGTTACAATAGTCCAGATGATGGGAGATGAGAGCCACTGAGACTTGTTTACGTGCTGGCGGGGAGAGATACTGTGTAAGTTTTCTCAGAATCCTTAGGACACCACAGGAAGTAGAAACAGTCCTGTTAACTTGCTTATCATAGGTACGAATACTAGTGTCATCTGTATGCAAATCATTACTCTGAAGATAACTTGTAATTAAAAAAAGGCTTAGAAGTTGCTCTATCGGGGCATGGTTTGGTGCCCGGCGAGTATGGCAGCTCCAATGTGAGCGCTCGTCAGTGCCGGTGAGCATCTGCGGTTCACGGGCTTCCCGAACTTCGGTAATGGAGGCTTCGATTTGCGGAACGCCTCAGGCACACCTAGGAGAATTTTTGGATGTCCTTTGAAGTTGTTTTGCTTCATTTTTCAGTGAAGACGTTCTGGTCGCGGCTCTTCACGGCCGTGGCCGCCATTTTGTTTTTGCGGAGCGAATTTCACGCGTAGCGCTCTGCTATTTGCAGCGGAGGAACGTTCTTGCCTGCTCTTCCACATGGCTTTGTTTTCAACTGCCTTCATCAAGGTGGGACATTTTCGCCGCTTGTTGCCTTAAATGTCTTTCCCATTTCCTTCCATTAACATTTGAGGCACTGTTCCTCATAATGTTTGGCAGCCATTTTGTGACTTTCTTTAGCACGCACTGCTGCTTCTATACTGATGCACAAACAACCTTTCTTTAGGACAGATTCTACTGCTATTTTCTATCAGGATTTTGATGCTTGACACCTCTGCTTGTTTTTGGATGCTTTTTCGTTGTGAATTGCGTGGGATCCCTATGGTTTTTGACTGTAGCTATTTAAATCCTCTGGCACGCTACTGAATATATTACTCATGCAATTTGAGCTCCTTGTAATGTGGATTTTATTCACTCCACATGCCATCCTGTTGACTTTTGTACTTTCCATAGCCTCATAGCGTGCCTAATCTTTTACTAGGCGCTCTCTTCAGTGTGTCATTTTATCTCATGGGTAAAAAATCAACGACCACTGCTCAAGTTGCACTCTTCTTAAGAACTCTAAATTATTTTCTGAGTTTGCTAGGTACGAGGCTTCTCAACCTTTTTTCAACAGCGACTCACAGCTTGGGATGGAATCATCTGTGATTACCTCAGGGAGGCTACAACCAAAAGGTTAAAAAAGGATCCTCCCTCACCACCTAAATCCGCAACGTCAATATCTATGGAGCTTCTGTTGGATGAAATACGGGCACTTCGCCCTTTCATGGAGGAAACTAATGCTAAACTACAAACCCTGACTGACAATTGGGCACAGATGGATGCACAAGTCATCACAGTGGAACGGAATGTTTCCTCTCTCCAGGAATCGTCTACCAAAGTCTTTAATTTGCAGTCGCAGGTCCACTCTTTTCAGAAGCAGGTGGAGGACCTTGAAAATCGTAATAGGCGCAACAATCTCCCTATTTACGGCCTGGTGGAGGGATGTGAGGGGACTGATCCCATTACCTTTTTCAAATATTTCCTTCCCAAGCTTCTGCATATGCCAGAGGGTACTGTGCTTAATATTAAATGAGCACACAGGCTTGGCCGTGCTCCGCCTTCAACTTCCACTACGTCGAGACCGTGAGGTGTCATCATGTATTTCCTGGAATATACAGATCTCTTAAAAGTTTTGTCAGCAGCCAGAGCTTCTCCTCGTCTTACTTGTTCAGGATCACTTTTGTTCTTCGCACAAGACTATGCTAAACCTACAGCAACACGTCGCAAGGCATTCCTGGACATGCGAGCTGATCTTCGAGCCATTGGTGCCAGATATGGACTTTTTCACCCATGCCTTTTTAAGGTCACCTACAACAACAAAACCACAACATACGCAGATCCTGTTCGTCTTCAAAGCTTCCTGAATTCTTGTCACACTTCTGATATGGACCTTTCTGGTCCATCTTCTTTCTTTCCTCCCTGATTCTTCTGATTCTCTGTTGCTTCCTCTATGCCTGTTTTACTGTGCATGTTACTTATTTAGTAGGACCATTTTATGCGTCCAAAATGTTTATTAGTAGTTCTAGCCTACTTCTGTTCCAGTTATCGTTTCTCATGTTGACTATCTGGTCAATCTTCATTGTTGCTCTCCTCATGTTTCATAGATCAAGAATCCTGTTCCGTGATGTCTCCTGGTTTGACGTCTCGCTGACTTTGGACGTCTTGCCTACTCCGTGTGGTTCCATCCCCCTCCCCTCTCTTCTGGTTTTTTATGCTGACAGTATCCCCACACCCTTTTCCTTTGTAAGTATGTTCTTCTTTCACATGTTTCACGTAGTTATCTTTGCATTTCTTCTCCCTTTCCTCTCCCCTCTCCTTTTCCTTTCCTTTTTGGTAGGTGTCACTCCTTTTTCATACTTTTTTCTCTTTTTATCTTTCATTCTCCCATATTACACGTCTTACTTCTTCTCATGTTGTATCTCATTCCCTATCTGTTTTTCACCTTTTCTCATTCATCTTCCTTATATTTTTTCTAGCTTATCTGCTAATATTCTTATCACCTCATATTCCTCCACACTATTCTTCCACTCCTTCTTCTTCATCTTCCACAAGTTTTTCTTTTCTTTTCTCTGTTTACTTTTTTCGGCGGGCTTCTTTTATGGATTTCTTCATTTTGTCTGTCATAATATGTTTTTAATGTCATGTTGTTAAGAGTTATCACATGGAATGTTAAGGGTATTAATTCTCCAATTAAAAGACAAAGAATTTTGTCTCACCTTGCCAAATTGAATGTTGATTTTGCGTTTTTGCAAGAAACGCATCTTACAGATGTTGAGTCTGCAAAGCTCAAGAGGGGCTGGGTGGGTGATGTTCATTATTCTCCTGGTGATGGTAAGCGTAATGGGGTGGCAATTCTGTGTCGCAAATCTCTAGCTTACTCATGTGTATCTCAAGAATCAGATTCTGAAGGTAGATGGACACATGTCAATGTATCCATTAGAGGTGCTCCAATCTCTTTGCTTAATGTTTATGCCCCTACTGGAGGTGATCCTGCTTTTTGGCATATGATGTCCCACATATTTCCAAATTTGTTGAAGACAATTTCATATTAGCAGGAGATTGCAATCAACCTCTCGACCCCTTTCTTGATAGGAAATCTACTGCTCCTTATATCCCAAACAAATCCCATAAACTCTTCGCCCAAGCGATTTCTCAACATAAACTCATTGATGCTTGGCACATCTGTAACCTGACAACAAAAGAGATTACTTTTTATTCGCCTGCCCATCACTCCCAGTCAAGGATTGATTATATTTTTGTTTCCCATAACATAGCTTAAACTCTCATTAATGCTGACATTGGTCCAATACTCTTGTCAGATCATGCCCCCGTTTCAATTAGTATTGACATATTACCTAAAAC
Source organism: Lissotriton vulgaris (assembly GCF_964263255.1). Classification (NCBI taxonomy): domain Eukaryota; kingdom Metazoa; phylum Chordata; class Amphibia; order Caudata; family Salamandridae; genus Lissotriton; species Lissotriton vulgaris. Next base: position 662,707,065 of record NC_141689.1, read on the forward strand.
TGACGGGCCTAAAAAGTGGCGCTTTAACAATGCCCTACTCTTTGATTATAAATTTACTACCTCCTTTACTGAATTCTTTGGTGAGTTTTTTCAAATTAATGATACTGACTCCATACCCAAGCATACCATTTGGGATGCTTTTAAGGCTTCAGCGAGACATTTTATATTTGGATTTGTTGCTAAAAAAAGGAAAGCTGCCCGTAAATTTACTGGAGACCTCCTTCAGAAAATTAAAAGATTGCAGTTTAACAAAAAGTCCACCGCTGATGCCTCCCTGTACTTATTGAAATCGAGCGCAAAATTTTATGGAGGTTGTAACAAGGCTGGGAAGATCTTGGCTAATTATTTGAAAGTTAAGCACAATAAGCTAAACATTGAATCTGTTTTTGATAATAACTCTGTTCTCAAATATAAAGATGCTGACATTCTCTCTGAATTTTCTCTCTTTTACAAGACCCTGTACTCCTCAGAAACACAACCTTCCCCTCAATCTCTGTCACATTTTTTCTCTAACATACGCAAACCCCAACATTTTCCTCTCGATCTTACCTCCTTAGAATTAGACATATCCCGACAGGAATTAGTCATCGCACTTCAACATCTCAAGAAGGATAAGGCTCCTGGGCCAGATGGCTTCACAGTTGAATTTTATATTCACTTCTCACAATTATTGTTACCTAAATTGCACTCTCTAGTAGACACATTTTTGACCTTAGGTGCCTCTTCAGTTCTTTTTCTGATGCGCACATCTGCCTTATACCCAAGGAGGGAAAGGACACCAAATATTGTAAGAACTATAGGCCCATTTCTTTGGTTGATATAGACTATAAAATATTTGCTAAATCGCTTGCAGCAAGGTTAGACCTCATATTGCCTGACTTGTTAGGTCCGGAGAAGTCTGGCTTCATCAAAGGACGCTTTATTACCGACAATACCAGGCTTTTGTTTAATGTCCTGTCAAAATCCTCGCATCTGCAACATTCTCTTGCAGCGATTGCATTGGATGCCGAGAAAGCATTCAATAAGGTTGAATGGTCCTATTTTTTCTCTACCCTCAAATGGTTTGGTTTTGGCCCCAAATTTATCTCTTTAGTGTCCCTTCTTTACTCCAACCCACGTGCAGCGGTTTGTGCTAACGGTTTGGTATCTGCCTTCTTTGACTTCGGCAGAGGTGTCCGACAAGGTTGTCCTTTATCCCCGTTTCTTTTTAGTTTGACTCTAGAACCCTTCCTCTCCAAACTCCGTCAAAATCCTAACATACATGGTTTTCGCACCACGCATTCTCATGTCAAACTTGCCGCATACTCAGACGACATTTTACTTTTCATATCTAATCCTACTGAATCCATACCCGCTTTTTTGGACGAGGTACGTGCATACTCTTCCATCTCTGGCTATAAATTTAATAATGACAAGTGTGAGATCTTACCCCTAAGAAAGTTTACTTTTAAACCTGAGTTTAGCGCCTCCAATTTCACTTGGAGTTCCTCACACATTAAATATTTAGGTTTACATGTGACTCCGTCAATCTTGGATACCATTTCTCTCTGTATGACTAAATGTATCCAAAAAATAACTTATTTGACAACCAGATGGCACCCTCTTTATTTGTCATGGTGGGGGTCGCCTTGACACCATTAAGATGATGTTTTCCCCATAATTCTTTACACGATTTCGAACATCCCATTGCCTATTCACTCCAAATTTTTCAAAAAGATTAACGCATTGTTATCGTCTTTTCTTTGGAATGGCAAAAAATCTCGGATGTCACTTGCAAGGTTAATACGACCGAAGTCAGAAGGTGGAGTTAACTTTCCAGATTTCCCGGCCTACCAAAAGGCATTTCTACTGCGCCAAGCTTCTTTTTGGCTCCAAGATTCTGGTGATCCTTGTCCTCTTTGGGTCGAGGTTGAGCGTCTCTCCCTCTTCCCCTTCTCTTTTGCTGAATTTCTTTCCTTTTCTCGCAAACCACCATCAATTACCACCCCCATCTGGCACAATCAGAGCCTTTTAATGAATAACAAGCCCTTTCATTGGAAGTCTTGGAGACAAAAGGGAATACTCTGGGTATCTCAATTATTTTCGAATTCAATTCTTTTATCTTTCTCAAAACTCTGCCAGTCTTTTGATTTACCGACTTCCTTTGTTCACAAATACCTTCTGCTTAAGGAGACAGTGATGACAACCTATACCCGATTTTTACATTCATGTGCCCCTCTCACTCCTACCCCTTCCACTTCACAACTTCATTCTTTTCTACAGTCAAAACCTAAGGCTTCTGCAATTTACAAATACCTTCACATCACAGAGATTATTTGACCCAAATCTAAGGTAGAAGAACAATGGGAATGTGATTTTGCCATGTCTTGGCCTATATCTTTGTGGAATAAGCTATGGACTAGGATTCACAAATCTTCCAGGGCAGCGACTCTGACACAATCCCTGTTCTTCATTTATAACAGACTTCTTCTTACGCCTTCTACTCTTCACAAAAGGTTTCCCACAACCCGGACCTCTGTTTGTCTTGTTCCTCCCCGCACGCTACTCTTTTTCATATGTTGTTCACTTGCAATGCTGTTTATGACTTCTGGAAGCAGGTCTGGTCCCAAATTATTGTAATTTTTCACACTTGCATTCCATTCTCTTTCACTCACATTTTTCTGGTAAGCCACTCTTCATGTTGGGAGGATGCTACACTCAATGTTCGCATTGTTGATTTGTTACTGGCTGCTGCATTCCAGCAGATTACAATTAATTGGAAAAACTTCTCAAGCATCACCTTTAAAGCATGGTGGTACAATGTATGTCATAATCACAGACTGGACACTGCTTTTGTTTTTCCTATCCACATGGCGATGAAACGTACAGAACTGTGGCTCCCTATTACATTGTATCTAGACATATGTGCCAAACTCTCCTTTAACTTATTGCCTGTCCAACAAGAAGTTTCCAAACCCCCCTGATTACCTTTGATGTTCCTTATTTATTCACAATTACCTTTATCTCCCTATTGATGTATTGCTCTACAGTTATGATAATTTTATCATTTTTGTTTCGCTTGGGAGTTCGCTTTTAGGTATGTATTATTGCTTTTGATGTATTGTTCTGTTTAATTATTTTGATGTCTTTCCTGAACTTGCTTTGCATTTTGTATTGACACCCTATTTTAGACTAATAAACTTCTTTTTGAACTGAAAAGAACTTGATCTATCGTTCTATTCTCCTAAGAAAAGTGTCTGAAAAATTATGTGTTAGTTTCTCTTTTCAGTTTACTTTTGGCCTTCATTAAAGGGATCGATGAATGCAATTTTGTCACAGTTAACAGAATGTGTGGACACAGTAAAATTGTCTGTCTTAAATAAAGCAAAGCTACATTCAATGTTGTCCTTAGTATACATGGAAAGGTGAATTGAAGTTGTTAATCCTTTTGTCCGTAGTGTAGGTCGAAGGCAGTAGTTGACACAGAAATGAAGGAATGCTTTTTGTCTCTAATTATACAAAATCTGAAGACATACAGTAGAAACATCTATAATTTTAAGAAATGAAGGCTGAATTTCATAATGTACAAACTGTAAGGAAATGTGATGACATTGTGAAATTGTCTGTTTTAAATAAATCAAGATTGTATTGAATGTTTTCTGTACTACTGGTGGTATTGGTATCTAGTTGTGAACTCTAGTGAGCGCAAAATTTATTGAAGGCTCTTCTTTGTAGACATAAGAGAAATTTACATGCAAAAGTGAATTGAAGTTGTGAACCCTGCTGTTCGTAATGTACATCAAAGGTACTAATCAATACAAATATTGATGAATGCTATTTTGTACAGTTAACAGAATGTGAGGACATAGTATAATTGTCGCTGCCTTAAGGAAAGCAAGGCTGAATGCAATGATGTCCTTAATATAGAAGGAACGCTGAATTCAAGTTGTGAACTGAGCTGTCTGCAATGTAGATTGAAGGCAGTTGTTGACACAAAGATTAAAGAATGCTATTTAGTTGCAGATAACAGAATTTGAGGTCACAGAGAATTGTCTCTGGCTTAAGGAAAGCAAGGCTGAATACAATGCTGTCCTTAATGTAGAAAGAAAGCTCAATTGAAGTTGTGAACTGAGCTGTCCGTAGTGTAGATTGAAGGCAGTTGTTGACACAAAGGTTGATGAATGCCATTTATTCACAGACAATAGAATCTCAGGATACAGTATAATTGTGTTTGCCTTAAGGAAAGCAAGGTTAAATGTAATGCTGTCCTTAATGTAGAAGGAAGTTTGAATTCAAGTTGTGAACTTGGCTGTCCACAGTGTAGATCGAAGGTAGTTGTTGACAGAAAGATCGGTCAATGCAAGTTGTGAACCCTGCTGTCTGCAGTGTGCATCTAAAGCAACAAAGTTCTGTGAAATTTGCGATGAAGAGTGGTCAAAGCAGGACGCATTGGTAACAAAGTCTTCATAATCAAGTTTTCTAATACATTTTGGTTGTTTATTTACAGAAGTAAGTTGAAGTATATCTCTGAAAAGTTTGATATATTTTTTTTCTAATTAATTCATCTCATTCAATATGGTGATGTGGTGATTTGTGGTGCACTGAGTTAGTAATGTTTGGTGCCGAGGATGAATGTACCCAGTGATGATGTGTGGTTGGGCGGGGTACAGTAATTGAAGTAATGTGTTATGTCGATTGAATTCTGCATGAATTCCATTTAAAAGGTACAGTATGTCTCACTGTGACATAAAACTGTTCACTCTTTTTTGTGATGATTTATGGTGCAATGAGTAAGTAGTATGTTTGGCAGTGAGCTTGTATGTTCCCTGTTCAGTGTATATTGAAGGTAGTTGTGAACAGACATAGACAAATGGTATTTGTCACTTATTTAAAGAAAATCTGAAGACATACAGTAGAAGCATCTCTAAATTAAATAAATGAAATCTGAATTTCCTATTCTTCAAACTGTAAGGAAATGTGAGAACATTGTGAAATTGTTTATGTTTTAAATAAATTAAGATTGTATTGAATTTTTTCTGTAGTGCTGGCGGTGTTGGTATCTAGTTGTGAACTCTACTGAGCGCAGAATTGATTGAAGGCACTTCTGAGGACACATAGTGAGGAGAAATTTACATGGAAAACTGAATTGAAGTTGTAAACCCTGCTGCCTGTAATGTAGATCGAAGGTACTAATCCATACAAACATTGATGTATGCTATTTTGCACAGTTAACAGAATTTGAGGACAGAGTACAATTGTGTCTGCCTTAGGTAAAGCAAAGCTGAAAAGAATGCTCTCTTTAATGTAGAAGGAAAACTAAATTAAAGTTGTGAACCGAGCTGTCTGTAGTGTAGATTGAAGGCAGTTGTTCACACAAAGATCGAGGAATGCTATTTAGTGACAGATAAGAGAAGCTGGGGACACAGTGTAATTGTCTCTGCCTTAAGGAAAGCAAGGCTGAATACAATGTTGTCCTTAATGTAGAAGGAAAGCTGAATTCAAGTTGTGAACCCAGCTGTCTGCAGTGTAGATTGAAGGCAGTTGTTGACAGAAAGATCGATGAAACCTATTTAGTCACTGTTTGCATAACCTGAGGACACAGCATAATTTGTTAACCATAGACCATACTGGCTCTTTTTTAATATTGGTAGACTTTTATTAAGCTTTTTATTATACATGAACGGCAGGAAATTTCCCACTGCCATTGATGAGTAATAGTTACGAAGAAGGCTCAATAAAGGGCCTGCACTTTGAATTTTAAGAAAAATAATTGATAAGGCCAGCTAAGAAAGGCAGGAAGTGTGCAAATTTCCCACTGCCTTCTAGCATTCAGTATCTACATGAAAAAGGCTAGACAAAGGGACTTGAGTTTGAATCAGAATATGAAATTCAAGAGTATTTAATAATCCCAGCCAAGAAAGGCAGGAAGTGTGCAAAGTTCGCACTGCCATCGGCTGGGTTAGTAGCTATAACAAAAAGGTTTGATAAAGGGCCTGCATTTTGAATATGGATATGAAATAGAAGAATAGTTGTTAACCATAGCCAAGAAAGGTAGAAAGTAGGTGTGTGTGTATATGTGTAGATGTTGTGTTGAGTGGAAGATAAATAATGTAAAAAAACAAGAAAGGTTGAAAGTGTGCAAATTACCCACTGCCATTCATGGGTAGTAGTTACCAAGAAGGCTCAATAAAGTGACTATACTTTAAATTTGTATTGCAAGAAGGATAATTGATAACAGCAGTCAAGAAAGGCAGCAAGTGTGCAAATTTTCCACTGCCTTCGGCTGGAGTAGTAGCTACAACAAAAAGGCTTGAAAAAGGACCTTGACTTTGAATCAGAATATGAAATTAAAGAATGATTGATAACCCCAGAGAAGAAAGGCAGCACGTATGCAAATGTCTTACTGTTTTCGGCTGGGGTATTTGTTACTATAAAAAGGCTTGATAAAGGGCTTGCATTTTGAATAGGAATATGAAATAGAAGAACAGTTGAGAACCATAGGTAAGAAAGGCAGCAAGTAGTTGTGTGTGTGTATAGATGTTGTGTTGATTGAGTGGATGATGAATAATGTGAAAAAATAAGAAAGGCTGCAAATGTGGAAGTTATCTAATGCCATTCACAAGCAGTAGTTACCAAGAAGGCTCAATAAAGGGTCTGTACATTGAATTAGGATAAACAAATAGAAGATTTGATAACCATAGAACATACTGGCTCTTTTTTTAATATTGGTAGACTTTCATTAAGGTTTTTATTGTACATGAACGGCAGGAAGTGCGCAAATTATCCACTGCCATTGATGAGTAATAGTTATAAAGAAGGCTCAATAAAGGGCCTGCACTTTGAATTCCAATTTTAAGAAAAATAATTGATAAGCCCAGCTAAGAAAGGCGGTACAAAAGGGGGTGGTGATGGACCGAGCATCTGAACCAATCAAACACCCACACCCAGTCAACAGGTTGCTTGTTTCTGGTCCAGGGAAGACATGGCTTGGCAGTTCGGGCTGGACTGTTCCCATGAGGCACAGGGTCAGATTGATTTGTATATGGCAATGTCTGAACTGGGGTGGCTGAGTGGGATAAAGAATGGTGATGGATTAAACCCAGATCAGTTGACTGGGGGTGAGTATTTGATTGGCTCAAACGCTCCGTCCATCATCCCCTTTTGTATCGCTTTCAGCTAAGAAAGGGAGCAACTGTGCACATTTCTCACTGCCTTCTGGCCGTGCAATATCTACATGAAAAAGGTTTGATAAAGGGACATGAGTTTGAATCAGAATATGAAATTGAAGAGTATTTGATAATGTCAGCCAATAAAGGGAGGAAGAGTTCAAATTTCGCACTGCCATCGCTTGGGTTAGTAGCTACAACAATAAGGTTCGATAAAGGGCCTGTTCTTTGAAAACGGATATGAAATAGAAGAATAGTTGATAACCATAGCCAAGAGAGGCTGCAAGTAGGTGTTTGTATGTGTAGATGATGTGTTGATTGAGTGGAAGATGAATAATGTGAACAAATAAGAAAGGATGCAAGTGTGGAAATCATCCACTGCAATTCATGAGTAGTCGTCACCAAGAAGGTTCAATAAAGGGTCTGTACTTTGAATAAGGATAAGAAACAGTAGATTTGATAAATATAGACCATAGTGGCTCTTTTTTAATATTGCTAGACTTTTGTTAAGCTTTTTATTATACATGAACGGTAGGAAGTGCCAAATTACCTACTCATTGATGAGTAACAGTTACCAAAAAGGCTCAATAAAGGGCCTGCACTTTGAATTTGAATTTTAAGAGGAATAATTGATAAGCCCACTTAAGAAAGGTAGCAAGTGCGCACATTTCCCTCTGTCTTCTGGCCGTGCAATATCTACATGAAAAAGGCTTGATAAAGGGACATGAGTTTGAATTAGAATATGAAATTCAAGAGTATTTGATAACCCTAGGAAAGAAAGGCAGCAAGTGTGCAAATTTCCCACTGCTTTCGGCTGGGGTAGTAGCTACAACAAAAAGACTCGAAAAAGGACTTTGAATCAGAATATGAAATTGAAGAATAATTGTTAATCCCAGGCAAGAAAGGCAGTAAGTGTGCAAACTTCCCACTGTCTTTGGCCGGGGTAGTATCTACAATAAAAAGGTTTGATAAACGGCCTGCATTTCGAATATGGATATGAAATAGAAGATTAGTTAACCATAGCAAAGAAAGGTAGATGGTAGGTGTGTATGTGTGCGTGTACATAATGTGTTTATTAAGTGGAAGATAAAAAAGGTGAAAAATAAGAAAAAGCTGACACACAAACTACCTACTGCTTTGTAAAGTCCATTACACAGACTGTGCGTCGGATTGTGCAGTGGGAGCCTGAGAAATGGGTATCTCATTTAAGACGTTTAGCGAGTGCACAAAGTACACACATTGTGTGGTAGAAAGGACGCAAAAAAGGATGCAAGTGTACAAATTACCCACTGCCATTTATGGGTAGTAGTTACGAAGAAAGTTCAATAAAGGGCCTGAACTTTGAATTACTTCAAGAATAATTGATAACTCTGGCGAAAAAAGTCTGTAGGTGTGCAAATTTCCCACTGCTTTCGGCCACGGTAGTAGCTAGAACAGAAAGGCTAAATAAAGGGCCTTGACTTTGAATCAGTTCATCAGATATTTCATACACATCCATTTTCTCGTTAGCAGTATCGGAATTCATTTGTTCTAAAGTTTCAACATAATTTAATGCTTGTAGAAAATGTGTATCAAAGCTTTAGTCTTTGAAATCATGGCTCATATATGGAGCACTAATTTCCCCTCTTCACTCTCATTGCCTGTGATAGATACGATTAGTTCTTGAATTACACTCCAGGTAATATCCAAAATCTCCTCAGTATGAGGCTGTTCTCTTTCCATAATTTTTTCTTTATGTTGTTGCTCCTTGTATAAAAATATAAACAGTTAATTTTATCAGTTTTCATAATATATAAATACAAAACTAGCATTTTCACCTATTTTGGCTTACAAAAAATATTATATGAAGACCATTATCTAATAACATTTCATTAGTAGAGTTTTACTCATTTACAAAAGTATATAAATATAATTACTTATAAGGATATTTTGTTCTTATGTTTTCTTAAATTTTGAAATCAGTCATTCCATATGACTTTAGGAAAAGGCTCAGGCTGTTATAGCAAAATACAGTACTAAAAAAATCTAGAATATGTCTAGTCACCTTAGCCATTCCAAAATAGTTTTGTTTTCACTTTGGTTAGAACAAAAAGGCTCGATAAAGGGCATGAGTTTGAATCAGAATATAAAATAAATGATAATTGATAAGCCTAGCCAAAAAAAGGCAGCAAGTTGGTGTGTGTTATGTGTAGATGATGTGTTGATTGAGAATATAAAAAAGGTGAAAAATTAGAATGGCTGCAGAGGTGCAAAGTACCCACTGCTTTGTCAGGGAAGTGGATGTTTTTGTTTCACACCTCATTATACAGATAGATTGTCGAATTCCGTATTGGAGTCTGAGAAATGACTACCACATGAAATGAAGGAATGTAAGTGTACTAAGTTAACACTGCGGCGGTAGGGCTGAAAAATTACAACACCGGGCCCATTTCAGGGACTCCAATTTTAATTACAATAATACTTGGCAAAGGCAGCAAGAAATGTAGTAGGTAGGTGTATTTGAGGTAGTAGATGTAGAATAAGGTAAAAAGAAAGAAAGGTAGCAGAAGCGGAAATAACGTACTGTCTTGTAAAGGAAATGGGTGTTTTGTTTTCCAGTACATTACAGAGTGTTAGTGGATTCTGCAGTGGGTGCGTAAGAAACGGTTGTTCACCATAGGCAAGAAAGGTAGAAAGTAGGTGTGTGTGTGTGTGTACGTGTAGATAATGTGTTGATTGAGTGGAAGATGAATAATGTAAAAAATAAGAACGGCTGCAACGTCACCAAGTACATAAAGAGCATCTCTCTAAACATGAAGTCGTACAAAATGAAGATACTCATCCTCAGACCCACCCTCTCAGCCTCGGATGACTTATGCTAGCTGAGTACATTGCGGACAGTGCCAACACCTATCAAGCATGAGCACAACCTAGGATTCATCCTCAACTCCTCCCTTTGTATGTGTAAGCAAGTCTACACCGTCTCCTCGTACTGCTATAAAATCCTTCAAATGCTCTGCAACATTTACAATTGGATCATAAACAAAAGAAAAACAGTGACACGGTCCTTCATGAGCAGCAGACTACACAGTGGCTAAACACTGTATATAGGAATTCTAGTCAAACATGTACAACAGTTACAACAAGTCCAAAACACCTCCACCTGAGTGATTATCAATGTCCTCTGTTGCAGCTACATCATTCACCACCTGATACACCTACACTGCCTTAATACCAAGAATAGGGTCATCTTCAAGCTGCTCACCCTCACTTATAAAATACTCTACAACACCAGAGTAATCTACCTTAACAGTAGAAATCCTAAAAGGCCAAATTTTGTTTGTAAAAATATTAGATAAGATTCTGGTAATTCTTTAGGCAAACGTTGCTTATAAACTAATTGCCTATCATTACAATGTATCCAAGCTTTCAGTGATTTTAAATAAACAGTGTAATGTCCAGATGTTGTAGAAGGTCCATTATGAAAAACAATTGCAACAGTTACAAAAGTTCTTCCTGTTATTGAAACTTGACCAGCTACAACATTTTTAATTAAAATTTCCAATATTGTTATTGGCTGCAAAAGTGCAAATTACCTAGTGTGTTTAGTTGGGAAAGTAGTTACAACAAAAAGGCTTGATAAAGGGCCTTGTCTTTGAATTAGAATATGAAATTGAAGAATAATTGATAACCCCAGCCAAAAAAGGCAGCAAGTAAGTGTGTGTACCTGTGGATGGTGTCTAGATCGAGTAGAAGATGAATTAGGTGAAAAATAAGAAAGGCTGCAGATATGCAAACTACTCTCTGCCTTGTCAGGGAAGTGGATCTTTCAATATCCTTTTTATTATACAGAGAGGGTGTTGTATTCCGCAGTGGGAGGCTGAGAAATGACTACCACATCTAAGGAAGCAAAGCAAGTGTACTAAGCTCCCACTGTGGGCCGTAGAGTTTAAAAATAAGAACACTTGACCCTTTTCAGGGTTTCTACTTTGAATTATAATAATAGTTGGCAAGGACAGTCAAGAAAGGCAGCAGTTAGGTGTGTTTGTGCGAGTGGATACAGAATAAGGTGAAAATTAAGAAAGACAGGAGATGTGGAAAGTACAGACGGCTTTGTAAAGGAAGTGGGTGTTTGGTTTTGTAGTCCATTACACAGACTGTGCGTCAGATTCTGTAGGGGAAGCCTGAGAAGTGGGTAATACATCTAAGCAAACAGTGTACGTGCGGAAAGTACAGTCACTGTGCTGTAGAAAGGACGGAAGAAAAGACACAAGTGTGCTATTTACTCACTGGTATTCACGGTTCGTAGTTAGCATGAAGGCTGAATAAAGGGTCTGCATTTTGAATTTGAATTCATTTTAGAATAATTCATAACTCCAGCCAAGAAAGGCAGCAAGTGTGCATATTTTCCACTGCCTTTGGACGGGGAAGTTTTTACAACAAAAAAGTTTGATAAATGTCTAATAACTAATGTTAAGGACAGTGACACTTCTGTTTGTTGATTTTTATGAGGTTTATCAACTGTTTCGCGTAACACAAAAGTTATTCGCAATAAATGCATAGAAATTTAAATTTACCAAATTGAAGATCAATATATAAGTATGGACTGTTTGCTTCTGCAAAATCTGTGTTGCAGTGAAGCTAAGTTGTTGGGGTGTAAGTTGTTTAAGTGTTGCACTATATTTGCTGTGCCAAAGGAAGGTTTTTTGGATTGATCACACTTTGAAAGACTTGTTTGGTAAATTTAACAGGTTACTAATGATTGATGTGTTTCAGTTAGTATGTGTGTGGACTTTGCTGGAATCTTTAAGGGACAAATTAGAGCTTTCATAATACAGAAACACTTTGTACTTAGTGAAGTCCAATTCTATTTTGTGAAGAACTGTTGAGCTCCAGATCCGCCTTTAGAACTAGTGGGAGAGTAGCATTTTAAAGTGTTTGTTAGGTTACACTACATGTGTGCATGGAGCTAAAGAAAACTTAGCATGGTTATGCAAGGGCATCGTCTCACAGAAAACGTAGCATTCAGGATTGTAAAAGCTTGAGATAGTAATCTTTTTAGAGTTGGAGCAGAGTTCCTGTAACATTGATACTTAATTTTCTTTTTGAAATTCAGCAATTATTTTGTTTACCTGTTGAAATATACATTTAAATGTTCCTCTTTGAAGGTCAAGAATCAACACCACTCCTCTACACAATATTGTTCAATGTTAGTCCAATAGTAGTGGTAATTCCACTGTCACCAAGGTAGATATCTGACAATAGAATGAATTATATTTTTACACCACAATTTCATAGTCCTAATGCGAAAGGTGTGTTTAGACTCAACAAAATGATTTTTTTTACATATATAGGCAGTAACAGGTAAGTATGATTTACATTTCCTTTTATGGATTGAAGGTGGTCATCTGCTGCATTCGAAACATTGGGCCTGTTGAAAAGAAAGTGAAAAGTAAGTTGTAATTAATATTGCATGGTTTAAAGATGAATAGGTTGTTGAAATAAAAACTTTATAAGTATTAATATGGCAAACATAGTTCCAGGGTCAGAATATGCGGTTTAATAATCTGGATAACGGCACACAAAGTAGTTTTGTTCATTGCCAGTAACTACTGTGGAAGTTTGTGCTTTTTAAAACCAAAAATATTTTTGGGTTTTGCCAAGGTTTGTTATAATGGTGAGGGCACAGCAGCTTCCACTGCAATAACGTTTTAGAAACACGATGCCAAAAGAAGTCACGCAATGACAAAACTAAAAAGCTGACCATCAATTTTAGACTTACTGACTTTGCCAATGTTGGTTTAATTTGGTTTTCCATACTCTTCTTGAAACTAGTTACAGAGATTTCCATATTGACATTTTTGAGAAATAGTTTGGATCAACACGTTACTAAAAGATTCTGCAAAAAAATGGTAAGTGAAATTTTATAGTAGTTTAGCAAAATGTTTTTTTCCTGCTTTCTCTTTTTCATGAGCATTTTAGTCTGAAAGGAAAGAATCATCAATCTTCCTTTTAAGCTTTAGCAATTATTTGCATCAAGTCACAGAGCATTCTGGGAGCAGGAAACATAGCCTCATAGTAGTAAAGTTTGCAAATGTGTGTACACCTTTTTTTACTAGAAAAGCTTACAACATTTATTTTGAACACTCACTCTAATAATAATGAGTTTGGATCAATGTTGTGGAAGGTTATTAACATATGGTCACAAATATTACCTTAGCAGCAGACAGTTACCATTCCTGCTCCAGAACGTTTTATTGAAAATTGGCAGCTGAGGGATTTGCGCTGCAGGGGATGGGATTACTTATTCCTAGGACAAAGTAAATGTGATTTTTTGATAGACCTGGCCCCAACAAATATATGGTGATCATTGAGAGGTGCAAGAGTTCCTAATAAGTATACGTGGGTCAGACGTGTTTCAGAGCTGTATGCTTTTCTGTACTGCAGGCACTGACAGTAGTGCAGTGAGAGCTTACAACATTTACTTAGAGTCTCCAGCTGAATAATAAAGGCATTCAATTAATGAAGCATAAATACAGGTTCGAAAAGCGTTAACATATGGGCAAACATATTACCTTAACTGCAGACAGTGCTCTTCCCTGACCTATTATGTGGTACTGCTAACTGGTAGGCAAAGGGTTTGTGCTGCTGGGAGTTGGGTCTACTTGTTCTAAGGATATAATACGTATGAAAACTTGTTGTCGTTGATCCCAACCAATATGTCCTGTGCGTCGGGCTATAGGAATACCACATCCCTGACGGTGCATAGCCAGCTTTCGAACATAGTGGAGGCAACTTAGAAAAGATCCTTACTATAAAGTTTTCTCTCGAAATTGCTGAAACTTTTTGGTTGTAGATAGCACAAGACTTTTCAACAGACTGTAAATGTAAAAAAGATGTATATAAGCGCATCATAATAGCAATGCTAACCATTGGAAAGGTAATTTGCAAATTATTGTAGATGTTGCAAGTGTTTTGAAATCAACGCAATGGGACTGTGGCAACTATTCAAAACAACAATAATTATTCGTATTAGGTTTAATAGCAACTGTGTTAGGACCATAGTTGTGGTGAGACAAAATGATATGCAAATAGCAATATGGTTCCGAAGGGCACTCTAGATTCATTTGATAAACGTTCATAAATGTTATCCTTGAAAACCCTTTTTTGCTATTTACGAGTATTTTAAAGAAGTAAACTATTAAGATGAGTAACTGCCACTGGTGATAGTCGTGACACTTCAATTGTTGTACAGAAACCCTTTAGAGAGATACAAATGGTTATGTTTAATAGTTTGCTTTTTTTACCTTCATAAAGAGAAATTATATTGGCAATTTTATATTTGTACAATATAATAAATAATAAAGAGATAAGGAACATTTTTTGGAGGGAAAAGTTACCTTCAATTTAATGAAAACTCTTGATAGGTCTGAATTTTGTTACTCCGTGACTCAAGACCCATTGTCTTTGTAAAAGGTTTGGAAGTGTATAGAAAATATTGTAGAAATATGATTTTTAGTATGGAAAGTTTACATTTTACTGTACAGATGTCTACATTAGATACATTACAAAATTATTTAAAAAGATTACCCTTTAAATTATTTGATAACATTTTTTTAGATAGTTTAAACTATTACAACCAGTTATATTTTCCAAGAATAACTTTGAAAACGGACTAATGAATGTTGAAAAACTTGCACTTAACAGACGTATCCAATGACAGGCAGTATTTGTCGGAGTAAGAAGAATGTCCATTTTCTGAAAAGGTACCTGTAGAGTTAAAATGCAATCATTAATAAGTTTACATTACAACCCAATTACATTTGTTTAGAGTTATAAGTATTAGAAAAAAGTGAACATTAATGAATATATTTTCAAAAGGAACAGTGTTTTATTGAAAAAACTTTAAAAAATATCTTACATTTGTCATAGTCTTCTAATCGTTACTCGATTCTACTCTTACACAATAGTTCAAATAGAGGTCTGAGAGGGCCATATGAGGTAGCAGTACCTATTACAACCATGTACGCATCATTTTAAAGAATACAGGTTTGGGAGTGTCACGTGACGCAGTAATAAATATTAAAACTATTGGGAGAATTAGGAGGGAGCAAATACGATGAACCAGAAAGTATATATTCCACAAAAATAAAGCAAAACAGAGCTGGGAGGGCCACGTGACAGATAAAAAAATACTATTATGAACGCAAAGTTTATATCAATAGAGGATAAAGCACGTGACAGTTTAAAAATACGAAATTGAAATTTATGGTCAGAGAATTTTTAAAATTAGAGGTCTGGAGGACCTCGTGATGCAGAAAGAAACATTTATACTATGTATATACAATTTAAAACCATTGAGGGGTGGGAGGGCCATGTGATGGAGAAAAGAATATCATCATGAATGTACAATACAAAGAACACATACCAAAGCACGTGACAGTATTCAAAAACACTACACAGAAATTCATGCACGCTCAATTTATAAAAAAAGAGGCCAGCTAGTGGTCCGTGATACAGAAGGAAATATTACGATGAACAAAGGAAGATCAATAGGAATACAGGCCTGGGACGGTCTTGTGACGCTGAAAAAAAATACCATCATGCATGCACAAATAATAATAGAGGCCTAAGCATGTGGCGTAGTAGAGAAATACGAAAAAGAAATTCATGCATGGTCAATTTATAAAACAAGCATTTACAATGCAATGGTCTCGGCTTTGTTAAAGTTAGAGCTATTGGCATTGGAAATGGCATTTTTTTTAACATAAACAAATGGTATTGTCATTTACAATGGCAATAGGAGAGCACTAGAGAGTAGTAGAGAATATTAGTGAACATAGAGCCATACACACAAAGCCACACACAGACAGAGAGCCCCACACACACAGAGTCACACACACACACACACACACACAGAAACTACCACACACACAGACAGAGAGCCCACCACACACAGACAGAGAGCCCCACACACACAGAGAGCCCCCCACACACACATAGAGCCCCACACACACACAGAGTCACACACACACAGAGTCATACACACACAGACATCTGTCATTCTAGGTCAGCCACACGCCCATCTCTGCCCAGTAACGCCTCCGGTAACAGAGGCAAGAAAAAAACGATGACAAGCAGGGAACGATCAGAAGCAGGGAACAGAGGCACGAAAAACGAACAGTAGCAGGGAACAGAGGCAAGAAAAAAAATCTCAAACCAATGAAGTCATACTCCACAGAATCCACGACCACGGTGTGTCCAACATTGTTACCTCCCTGATAAAAACATGTCAAATTAGTCCACTTCCTGACAAAACCTAAAGGTGGCACGGTTAGTGCCAGACTCCACTTGCTACACAACACCTGCGCCACTCAGTCGATGCCCATGCAGGTCACGGGGGTGCCTGACTGTCAGTACTGTCCTGGAGCGTAGCTTTTATTTCTGTAGTAGGTGTAGTGGCGCTGTGCACATAGGCGCCCACTGAACTTTCGGTATTACTATTTCACAGTTCAAACAGCGGGAGGAAAGGGAGGGTGGTAATACAGGGCACACGAAGCACCTGTTACTCCACTGCCGCTGCTTTGTCTTACAGCACACCTGATCTAATAGGTGCATTCTTTCATTTGGTAATGTAGTGTCTGAAGAAATATTTTACACTGAAATGCCCTAGTGGGCAATGTCAACACATCGTCCGAGAATAAGGATGCACCATTTAATCAGTTGCGAAATGTTGACGTTGCATTGTGGGTAGATCATAGCGTATTCGCATGTGATATATGTATTATAGGGTAACATGGCAAACGATAACGTCCGACCTGAAAATGGCTATCCTTTCACCGCAGTCGCCCATTAAAATGTACATTTCAATAAAGTGGACTGTCTTTTAAATTGACTCAGTGACCTTCACATCTACCCCTCAATCAATAAAATCCCACCTCTGTGATGGGCTGTGCTTCCTGTCTCCTATAAGCGAGCTCTTACCTGACACCTGCATACCAGGTACGTATCCATGGGAAGCAGGTCGACTATCTTCTGTTTACGGAGGGGGGGCAGCACAACGAACGAAGGGGGCAGCACAACGAACGAGGGGGGCAGTACAACAAACGAGGGGGGGCAGCACAACAAACGAGGGGGCGGGAGAGGAAGTACAATGAACGAGGCGGAAGGAGAGTTAAGTACAACGAATGAGGGGGCAGGACAGCAAGTACAACGAATGAGGGGGCAGGACAGAAAGTACAACAAACGAGGGGGCAGGACAGCAAGCACAACGAACGAGGGGGGCAGCACAACGAACGAGGGGGGGGCAGGACAGCAAAGAGTACTCACCGGAGGGCTCGGTAGGTTCTGAAATTGTTCCAGCAGCGGTTGGACAAAAATGGCGCCAGGAAAGCGGCACCATTTTCGCATTCGGGGGCGTGTTTTTTGAGGTTGAGTGAAGGATGACGTCACAGACTTAAAAACTGCAAAAAACACGCCCCCAAATCCAAAAAAGACGGGGCTTGAACAGAGTGACGCCCCTGTGCTCTAATGGCTCTCCTCCGTTTAGGAAGCCAGCCAGTGGAGAAGAGGGGTTGGTTGAAGCCCCCACACTGTGTTTACATTAAATCTCGGCTGTGCGTACACTGCTGCGCAGTGTAACACTAGGCCGAGATGTAAAAAGAGGCCTGGAGGACTTTGTGACGTAGAAAAAAAAATTCCATTATGTATGCACAATTTAAAACCATTGAGGGGTGGGTGGGCCACGTTATCGAGAAAAAAAATACCATCATGCACGCACAATTAATAATGGAGGCCTGAGCACGTGGCGTAGTAGAGAAATACGAAAAAGAAATTCATGTACACCGAATTTATTGAAAAAGAGGCCTGGGACGGCCTCGTGACGCAGAAAAAGA
Source organism: Lissotriton vulgaris (assembly GCF_964263255.1). NCBI lineage: Eukaryota > Metazoa > Chordata > Amphibia > Caudata > Salamandridae > Lissotriton > Lissotriton vulgaris. Next base: position 662,725,084 of record NC_141689.1, read on the forward strand.
AATATCATCATGCACGTACAATTAATAATAGAGGCCTGAGCACGTGGTGCACTTGAATGTAACATATGTACATAAATATGTTATTAGTCTGTGCTTCAATTTGCGCTGCTGGTGAAACTGTCTGGGTGAATTTGTATGTGTGAGGGGCGGATTTAAAATCCCCTTGTGCCTCTTTTACACAGCTGTTGCATCAGTTTTGTGACACAGCGATAGTGCAAAAGATGTGCCATGGTGTGTTGTATTAAGAATGTGATGCATCTGGAGCGTGCATTACATTGTAAAGCCCTGCGCCAGAAGGAGGATTTCCTGTGCAGGAGGGGGTGCAGCAACGCCTCCTAATAGTGACTGAGTGTGTGTTTGGGTGGCTGGGAGATGTGTGACTCTGTGCATAGATGTGTGAGGAGTTGATTCACTAGGTGTATGAGTTCAAGAGTGCATGTGGAAACAGTTATATGGGCGGTTGACTGTGTGCATGGGTGTGTTGGTGAGTGAATTGATATCTCAGTGCTACATGTCCACGTAAGTACATATGTAAAACAAGGTGCATGTGAGAGTTGGCATATATAAATGACTATACATGAGAGCCAGTGAATGTGCGAGTGGCTGTATGGATCATTGTGTACTTGTATCAGTGATTGTATAAGAGAGTAAGTATGTGTTAGTATATGTTTGAATAAGTAAGGTGTTGTGTGTATAACTGTATAGTTGAGGAAATAGAACTGTGATTTATTCTTTGCATGACTGACTAGGTGTGTGAGTAACTCCATGGATGAGTGGCAGTGTGTGAGTGTCTGTATAGGTGTATGAGTGCATATGATAGTGTTGTATTGATGAGTGACTGTATGTATGAGTGATTCTATGGGTGAATGAGTGAATGTGTGTGTAGACCTAGGAATCAGTGAGCGCATATGTAGAACTGGTATTGGTGTGTCAATGGTTTCAAGAATGGTTGTCTGTATTTAACACTGGGTGTATCAAAGGTTATATTAGAGTGTGAGGAGGTGCATCGTATTATCACATGAATGATATCATCAGTGATGTGATCAGTGATGTCAAATGAGATGTCATCAGTGATGTCATCAGTGATGTCATTTGAGATGTCATCAGTGATGTCATCAGTGATGTCACCGACCATGTCATGAATGATGTAATATGTGACATCATCAGCAGTAGATTGCGGGTGCGCAAAATATAGTTAGTACAACTAACTATATAGGAGCAATTTCAATGGTTTTTTAAATGCTAATTCCTAACTCTATAAGGCCTGAAACCTATGGTTTTTTAAGTGAATTTGCAAGGTTTTTAAAATGCTAATTCCTAACTATATAAGGCCTGAAACCTATAGTTTTTTAAGTGAATTTGCAAGGTTTTTTAAATGCTAATTCTTAACTATATAAGGCCTGAAACCTATGGTTTTTTAAGTGAATTTGCAAGGTTTTTTAAATGCTAATTCCTAACTATATAAGGCTTGAAACCTATGTTTTTTACAGTGAATTTGCAAGGTTTTTTAAATGCTAATTCCTAACTATATCAGGAGTGAAACCTATATTTTTTTTCAATGAATTTCAAAGATTTTGTAAATGCTAATTCCATTAGCGGATAACGTTTATATATGTTATTATCCTTCTGGGACCACCTGAGCAGCCATCTTGTTTCTCAGGAGAAGTGAGGCACAAGAGAGCACAAAAAAAGAGTGGAAAACGCGAAAAGGAGGCAGGGTTGAGACCCCCCTGGTCCCCTAGCCCTTCTCAGGGGGTCCCAGAAGGACCACCAAGTGCAAAAAAAAATAGTTTTTTTTTTAAATCGCGGGGTTAGCCCTTGAAGGGCTAGAGGGTTGGGGGGTCTCTACCCTGCCCCCTTTTCGTGTTTTCCACTCTTGTATTGGGCTCTCTTGTGCCTCAGTTCTCCTGAAAAACAAGATGGTGGCCAACACTTCCTGGTTTGGACAGTTTGGAATATTGACAGTCGACTGCCAGCCAATCAGAAACTCGCTTGTGCACGTAAAGGAACGCGCACGTATGCGTACGGTACGCATACCGTACGCGTACGGTGAGCGTATGGTGAGCGCATATAGATATATAATTTGCTCAAATTCAATTTTCTCAACAACTACTGGAGGGATTTTCAACAAATATAGAAAAGGCACTACTGCACACCTGTCCCTACCATTTTGCCAAGTTTGGTGTAATTCCGTTCAGCCGTTCGGGCTGTAGCTGTGTCTAAAGGCCCCATAGAAAATGCCATTTGAAAAATTTCAAATTCAATTTTCTCAAGAACTACTGGAGGGATTTACACCAAACATAGCAAAGGCACATCTGCATACCAGGCCCTACCATTTTGCCACGTTTGGTGTAATTCCATTCAGCCGTTCGGGCTGTAGCCGTGTCTAAAGATCCCTATGGAAATTAACATGGTGAAAACACGTTTTTGGACCCCCCTTTTGGCCCCCGCTTGACGAATTCCCTGAAACTTTCAGGGAAGGAGCGGAGCGGAGCTGGTCAAAATTCTGGAAAATTACACACAGATTCCTCAATTGGCGCCAAAGTTATTCCCAATAGAATGTTGAGCGCATATAGATATGTAACTTTCTCTAATTCAAATTTCTCAACAACTACTGGGGGGATTTTCACCAAATATAGAAAAGGCACTACTGCATACCTGTCCCTTACCATTTTGCCAAGTTTGGTGTAATTCCATTCAGCCATTCAGGCTGTAGCCGTGTCTAAAGGTCCCATAGAAAATGCCATTTGGAACATTTCAAATTCAATTTTCTCAAGAACTACTGGAGGGATTTTCACCAAACATAGCAAAGGCACATCTGCATACAAGGCCCTACCATTTTGCCAAGTTTTGTGTAATTCCATTCAGCGGTTCAGGCTGTAGCCGTGTCTAAAGGTCCCTATGGAAATTAACATGGGGAAAACACGTTTTGGGACCCCCCTTTTTTCTCAGCCCCCGCTTCACGAATCCCCCCGAAACCTTTAGGGAAGGAGCAGAGCGGAGCGGAGCAATTTTAGGGAAAATCACACGCAGATTCCTCAATCGGCGCCAAAGTTATTCCCAATAGAATGTTGGGGATTTCCTATAGTAACTAGGTCCTAACTATATATACCTACTGGCGACCGCAGTAGGTTATGTATATATATATATATGGAGGAGCACTCACGATGTTCTGCCATCCGGCCTGATAATACAGCTTGCTTTGCTAGTGCGAGTTTCTTTTTTTTGTTTGATGGTGCTTCGCTCCCAGTTTTGCTAATCTTTTTATGGGACTCTGGGAGTAAGAGATTTTCACAGGTTCAGGCCATATACAAGACCTATATTAGGTGCAGATGTGGCTCAGTTACATTGATGACTTGTTCATTATCTGGAAGGGCTCTGACATCAAAGCAAAACAGTTCATAGAGGAACTTAACAACAATGACCGCAACATACTCATTTGTAGTATCAGTGACAACAGAGTGGGACTATCTTGATGTACATCTGGAGATTAAATTAAACAAAATACACACCTATTTGTTTCGAAAGAGTACAGCATGGAACAGTATTCTACATATCCTCAGCAGTCACCCTGAGTCACTCAAGTGGAGTATTCCCTATGGTGAACTGCTGAGGGCTAAAAGAAACTGCAATAGTGAGGCAGCTTACAGACTTGAAAGCGGTGATGGAGAGATTTAAGCTTAGACCCATGCTCTATGCTGTCTGCACGTAGAGCCAAAGTAACACATAAAACACATAGTGTATTGTCTCTGTTGATTCTCCTTTTTAATTGTCCTTTTAGAGGATTGTGTTTTTAATGTAATTGATTTTTATGTCTTTTGAATTTGGTGTGTCATATATATTTGCATAAAAAACTTTTTCTTGCATTGAATAAAATGTATGAATAATTTGACTAAAATAAGTAGTTGATTTATAAGTGCTTTAATCGTAGAGTGTGACTTGGTGTGGAATAGAAGTTAGTGTGAGATGCTGAATTTGGATATCATCCAAAGGGAACCTTCTTACTCTAACTTGTTAGTTACTGGGTGCTCCATCCCTTTGGACTAAAAGAGCCCCCTCTCCTTGTGTTCAAAGATATTCTCAAGTGTGACAACAGACAGACCCAACATTACTTACAGACGTGGCAGGAGTTTAAGGGATATGCTAGTACACAGTGGCATCACCATACAGCAGGACGTAGGAACACATAGTCTCAAGGGATTCTTTCCTTGTGCAAGGCCTGCCAGACCAGCAGTTTACGGAGTAAATTTGTGCATGGAACCTACAGGAAGGAAATTATTCAATTCCTCACTTGCAGTACCACTTTTGTGGTATATGTCATCGAGTGTCTCTGTAAGCTCTAATATATAGGAAGTACTACATTGATGGCAAAAAAGAGAATTTTAGAACATAACGTGCCATCACCAACAGGGATCCCAGATATCCGGTGGCTCGTCACTTTCGGGAGAATAATTTCTCTGACTCCTCTCTCATGATGTATTTTATACTTGAACAGGTCTGGCTGGGACATAGAGGAGGAGACAGAGTATTGCGACTCAAACAGAGAGTCTAGGTACATTGTGGATTTTCAGACCAGGATCGCATGGGGACTGAATCAGGATGAGGAACTAACCATCCACCTCAAGACAGAATGAATGACATGTTATACTCTCTGTTCTATCTGTCTTTTTTGACCTTTTGCTCTTCCAATTCCCCATGTTCTATTTTTCTCGATTTCTTGTGTTTTATTAACAAGCGCATCATTTGCGTGCTGCTATGTTGTAAATTAGCCTCAAAGAATTTTTATGTCTTTTCCTCCACCAATCTGTGCATCAGAAATTGCTTTTGATATAGAGTGACAGTGTCACTTTTGTGCCACGTTTTTGAACATCTTTTTACATTTTTTTAACATTTTCTTTCTGTTTGTTTCTGTTGCAGGAGGGAACGAAGGGACCCATTCACTTACACGGTTACCTAACCTATTCTTAGAATTCACTTTTGGACATCACCATTTAGGCACAATTATATAGGATTGGGATTCACAATAAGACAGAGTTATAGGAAGACCAACCATGGAGTGGTGGGTCTGTAAATCAATGTTTTCAAACTTTTCCAACATTGTGAGGCCGCTAACTTTGGGCACGCATATAATGGTTCAATTAGTTAACACCATGCGACTGTAGACATTGAGCGAGTGCTTTGTATCCTTAGGTCAGAGTCGACATGCCCTGGAGCACTATGCTAATACCTGCCAACTGTGATAAGGCCAGGGCACTTTAATTTAATTTTATTTACTTGCATTTAAGGCAGTTATTACTTAGCCTCGAATTCCATTATGAACTTCCTGTCATGTTGACAGTGAGGTTGTTACTTTATCTTGGTCTCATGTTCCATTGCGATGTGTTACATGCCCTTTAGAGTATGGACTGGAGGCGGCATATCGGACATCCATCATTAACTGGGTGTACATACACTATGTTTTGAACTATATCACTAATTCAGTTGATAATTTAGTTGAATACATTTTTGAAGACATGGAATGGTCAATATTTTATATTGCATTTGCATTATATCTTTTGGTTGCACACTTTGATTACATGTACTGCAAGATTGACAAACTGGTAAATTCTTTGACTCACTAACACAGTATGGAGTTTGAATTAACCATTCAAATATGGCCACCAATGTAGGTTATCATGAGTGCCTTTTCTCTGTTTTGATGAATTGCAATCTGACGTTATAAAACACTTTTTTGTTCGTGTACTTAGTACAAGTGAGCAAGGCTGCGGACGCAGTCAAAACGTGTAGTGGAACAAATTTGATTTGCAGCGGTATACTGGATTGTGTGTCTATTTGTCCTGAGTGCATTCATTTGGATTATTACGTGAATACACACAAATACACTCAGGAGGACAGAGCCTACTAAAGGTGAACACTAAACAGCGCTTCTTAGGACTCAAAGTACCAGCATTCCAGTGTCCTGAATGTGTCATGCCCACTTGGGCGGATACATTTCAATGAATTGATGTGAACTAAAGCGCTGCTTTTCTGACCCCTCTGTGCAGCTATCCATGATTACGGGGCGTTCCATCTCGAAACGCGTCGGAAAAGGTCAATTAACGAAGGTGTGCAGAAGGCAAGCAACAGCGAGGCAATCAAGGCTGGAAAGGGTTAGACAGCGTTGTTTGCTCCTCTGAAGGTCAAGGGCTTTTTGTGGGACAAATATACATGTATATATATATATATATATATGTATATATATATATATATATATATCTCCAAACCCACAGCTCAATCCACGAACTGTTCCACAAATAAGGACACTCCAGCCAAATTTCTTAGTCTCTGCGCTTGATTTATTTCAGCGCGAACACTCAGTCAACAAACAAACGCGTTTCGGCGTTGCCGCCTTCGTCAGTGCTGGCTGACAGAGACATTTTTTCATTTAAATAAAGTTTCAATCAACACATCACATGTTAAAAATAAACATAAAAGAGGCACATAAGTTCATTCACTTTTGGCAGCCATCTTATAGTGTTTCAGATCGGCATTTACACCCTCTTATTTCACTTTTGGCTTAAGTTCATTGCTCGGTTTCAGACAATTTTGTATGCGGTATGTGTAATTCCTATAAATTCAACATAGTATTTCAAAACCTCACATTGACATTTGTTCCGCAATTTCATTTAACTTTATAACTGAATGTTTTCCTCTGTTGCCTAGCAATGAAGTTCTACTTAGCATATTGTGCCCTGAATGGGCTTTTCATGCGACGGACTCTTACATCAGAGTACATCGGATTCAATTCATTCTCTTGGAACGTGCCTCGCGGTATCCTCCTAGTACCTGCTATTACGCCCTGAATGGGCTTACTCATCTTCATCATTTACAAAGAGGATACACAGTCTTGGGAAAGGAAGGAGAGACAGCAGCATAACGCAGTTTCATAAACAAAAAACAATAATCAAAGGGGGAAGCAGTAAGGGGAGGTTTGTTTCATTTCCTCTGTGTACATTAACTGGGGAAGTGTTTAGGAAAAATGTTCACTAACCCTACATTCACTGCTTTGATTATGTGGGTTAATGTAGATGTACCCACATTTCCTCTTCATTATTCAGGCCTGTCAGATTTTTTGTTTGGAGCATGATGATATAACGGGACTCCAACATTCTTAATTTCTTGACCCAGTCCCCTCCTCTCTCTGTTCTAACCAATTGGTCTATTATGAAGAAGGACAGCAAGTTGTTGTTGCTTTGATGTTCCTTCTCATAATGCCGGGCTACTGGGTAGGTCTGATCTTTCAAATTGATGGCCCTCATGTGTTCAAGGATTCTTAATTTTGTCTGTTTTATGGTGCTGCCCACGTACTTTTTTCCGCATGGACACAAAGTGTTATTTTCAGGTCACATGACCCGACACGCTTACGCTACGAGCCCCGGGGCGCGCCCAGGGGCGCGAGCGTAAGCGCGCCGAATGCTTCCGGGTGCGTTTATGCTGTGCGTATCACGCGGACGCGGCTACTCGATACGTCACGATCATGTTTTCGTTCGCGACATTTGCGCTAACGGGACGCTTCCCGGTTCGCACACCGGGGCGCTTCAAACGATTATGCTCTCCGGGGCGCGCACTGGGAGCGCTCCAAGGCAAAAATAAAATACTAAATAAATAAATAAATTTAAAAAAATGGGAAAAATTGTAGGGACTAGTAGCCCGATGTGCCTTTGCTATACTCAAGTGGTTTTTACGAAAATTAACTTTGAAAAAAATATATATTGTGCTACATTGGGCTATATATATGTTAGAGCCCAAATGTAGCCCAAATGTAGCCCAATGTAGCCAAATGTAAACAATCACTTATAGAAACACATACTTATTTAAACAGGAACTCTTTCAATCTCTCACTCTCACATATACTCACTTATATACATCAATACTCACATATACTAGATTTAAACATATGTAGTTACTCATAAAGACACTAGTGAGACAGTCATTCACTCACTAACACACACATATACAAACTCTTCCACCCATACAGACCTGCACATATGCTGTCTTCAAAACACATACAAACAGTGAGTTAGTCATTGATGCATCTATGTGCTAAGTAACACCCCCACCAAACCATACAGACACTCATACTGATACTAAAAAAAACATCTAATAACACATATACACACACATGTAGCTACTCACCAACCCATGCAGCCACTTATACACAAAGTGAAACACTGATACAAACATTTAATTATTTAAACAATACTCGCTAATATATGTATTCACTAAGATAAACTTAATACGCCAGTTAACCAATCCATTTTTTTTAAAAAAACATTCATTAAGACACTTATTTAAACATTTATTCTTCCATCGACCTTTACATATACATATATAAAACATATTTATTTTTCAGAAAGACACACATTCACTGGATGGTGTCATCAGTGATGTCATGAGTGATGTCACTGACCATGTCATGAGTGATGTAATATGTGACGTCATCAGCAGTGCATTGCAGGCGCGCAAGTTATAGTAAGTCCAACTAACTATAACTCTGTGTGGTGTCCTCCCTTTCGCAGGCAAAACTGTGTGTGTAATATTGAGCGGCCTGCCTGAGCCGCGGGAAGGACCCTGCTGCGTGCTGCGCAGTCCTGCTGGGATGTTAATTACGTTCGAGCCATTGGGGCAGACGAGTGCTTTCCATCAGAACAAGCGGCAGCACAGAGCACAGCTTTCCATGTGCAGACCCACTTGGGACTTTACTTATCGTGTGGGTGTTAGAAGACAGCATCTTATTTCAAGAACAATGCCTGAACTACGATGACCAGCAGCCTCAGGAGAGGCGCCGCCCATGGGCGGAGTTAAAGTGGTCATCTGGTGAGCGAAACAGCAGTCCCTATTCTCCACAACCCCAGCACTCCATGATTAAGTGCTCTCACCAGCACGAAACGCGTCGGAGGGGTGATTTTACATGCCGTGGTTGCCGTTCGCTGTGTGTGCCTCCGAGGATTAAAAAGCCTATTACTGAACTCCTCTGTGTGGTGTCCTCCCTTTCGCAGGCAAAACTGTGTGTGTAATATTGAGCGGCCTGCCTGAGCCGCGGGCAGGACCCTGCTGCGTGCTGCGCAGTCCTGCTGGGATGTTAATTACGTTCGAGCCATTGGGGCAGACGAGTGCTTTCCATCGGAACAAGCGGCAGCACAGAGCACAGCTTTCCATGTGCAGACCCACTTGGGACTTTACTTATCGTGTGGGTGTTAGAAGACAGCATCTTATTTCAAGAACAATGCCTGAACTACGATGACCAGCAGCCTCAGGAGAGGCGCCGCCCATGGGCGGAGTTAAAGTGGTCATCTGGTGAGCGAAACAGCAGTCCCTAATCTCCACAACCCCAGCACTCCATGATTAAGTGCTCTCACCAGCACGAAACGCGTCGGAGGGGAGATTTTACATGCCGTGGTTGCCGTTTGCTGTGTGTGCCTCCGAGGATTAAAAAGCCTATTACTGAACTCCTCTGTGTGGTGTCCTCCCTTTCGCAGGCAAAACTGTGTGCGTTATATATATATATATATATATATATATATATATATATATATATATATATATATATATATATATATATATATATATATATATATATATATTCACTGAAAAAAACATAGGTTTGACACATGTTATAGTCAGCTGGAAATTTTACTGATATAAAACCAATGAAATTCCACGTTATAGTTAGTTGGACTCACTATAACTTGCGTGTGCAATGCACTGCTGATGACGTCACATATTACATCACTCATGACATGGTCAGTGACATCACTCATGACATCACTGATGACACCATCCTTGTGACATAGTGACAGACCTCCTTTCACTGTAATGTAACCCTTGAAACACATATTCAAAAATAGAAACTGAAATTTAAAAAAAAATGGAGATACCCATATCAGTTACAACAAGTAATTCAGTAATTCCACCATCTATATACACATCCACTCATTCACCAACAGTTCTATATAGTCACTCATACATATACTCACTCATCATATGAAGTGATACACCTATACATCCTGTTACACACCGACAGTCATCCAAAAGTTACTCACACACATACTCACACGTGCAAATAAACTATTGAACATCCATTTATTTGAATATAGAGTTATACACACACTTCCACCTTACTTCTATTGAAAATTACACATATTTATTCTCTTAAACAATCACTTATAGAAACACATACTTATTTAAACAGGAACTCTTACAATCTCTTACTCTCACATATACTCACTTATATACATCAATATTCACATATACTAGATTAAAACATATGTCGTTACTGATAAAGACACTAGTGAGACAGTCATTCACTCACTAACACACACATATACACACTCATCCACCCATACAGTCCTGCACATATGCTGTCTTCAAAACACATACAAACAGAGAGTCAGTCACTCATGCATCTATGTGCTAAGTAATACCCCCACCAAACCATATAGACACTCATACTGATACTAAGAGAAACATCTAATAACCCATATACATACGCATGTAGCTACTTACCAACACATGTAGCCACTTATACACAAAGTGAAACACTAATATATATATTTAAATATTTAAACATTACTCACTAATATTTATTTTTCAGAAAGACACATATTCACTGGATGGTGTCATCAGTGATGTCATGAGTGATGTCACTGACCATGTCATGAGTGATGTAATATGTGACGTCATCAGCAGTGCATTGCACGCGCAAGTTATAGTGAGTCCAACTAACTATAACGTGGAATTTCATTGGTTTTATATCAGTAAAATTTCCAGCTAACTATAACATGTGTCAAACCTATGGCTTTTTCAGTGAATTTCATAGGTTTTTTAAATGCTACTTCCTAACTATAACGTGTGTAAAACCTATGGTTTTTTCTGTGAATTTCATTGGTTTTTAAAATGCTAATTCAGAAAAATGTCGTGTATGCAACCTATACTTTTGTCAATAAAGTTCTGGCAATATTTTTTTCGAAAACAAGCCGTTTTCTTCACTGTTCAAGTTGCATAGAGACTCCTTGTAAAGCAATACAGAATTCGAAAGTCTGTACCTTGCCTTTTTTTAAACACATTAAAATTTATCTGTAAATAAAAATAGCCTTACTAAACTTTCGTGCGCGACCCGGTGTGCGCACTCTCGGCAACAGTTGTCAATAAAATGGATATCGCATTTCCAGGCTTTCGTGCGCGACCGAGTGCGCGCACCTGCCTATATATTTCGTGAAAACTTTGCAATTTGAACTTATTGAATTTCTTCATACACCCCTCAAAGAACTTATAGTACGTCAAAGAGACTGTACCTAGACTTCTTTTTTATTCTTATGAAACTTTTCAGTAAATGGAGCCGAATGTCTTTTTAAACTTTCGTGCGTTACCGGATGTACACACCTTGGTATTTTTTTTAGAAATATAAAACGTTTCATACTTTAACAATTGTGTGCTTAAATCCAGCTCAGAAGATATACAAAATCAGGATGGTAGTTGGTTCAACCCGGACCGTTTATTAGAGGTAGATCGTCCGACTCCACCGGAGGACACCTCTAATAAAAAGGACATATATATAAAATGCGGACTAGCCGCTGTATCGTGCTAGCAAACTATAACATATAAATCGTTAGAAAAAACAAAAGGAATCGAGCAAAATCAGTAGGCAACTGATGGGATCTTTTTTTGACCTCGCTAAAATAGAAAAATTAGGAACAACCCCTCATGAGAAATATGAAACTAGTGAGAGGAACCGAGCCCGACGCCATGATGGCTGCAAGACAGCTCGGCTCCGCCGCCCACCCCACCCAAAATAACGACAAATATTATAAAGATATACAACACACCAGCAAAGTAACAGGGTAAAACGTTTTATTAAATAACTATTTACATGGCAGCCTGCTGCAACATGAAAACAACACTTTCAATTGGTTCTTAATAGTTTCAATTCTGGAATTTACACGCAGCACTCCACCCACTTTCCTCACTATCTTTTCTACTCTCAAGAGAGAACAACGTCCTACATCTTTCGGAAGACTTTGGTGAAATGGCTACCGTATCTCATTCATCTTCCGAATCTGACCAAAATGATCGACTACCTTTAATAGGAAAAAATAAATCTTTCATCTGGCAATTTTTCACTTATCCTGAAGATCAAAAGAAAGTGAATGCACCAAAAGTAACCTGCACGATATGTGACTTGGTTCTCTCAAGAAGAAATCCAGCAAAAAAATATTCCTTTTCCATACATACCATGGTGCGGCATGTCAAACAAGTGCACCCTCTGCATTTGCAGAGGCAACGACAAGAGCCCTGGCCACGCTATTACCATTAGAGGTGGCCAGCACATCTTCTGATCGACGACCTGTATCTCCATCGAGTGCAGAGATGGACTTCAGATATTTAACTATATATGGTCTATAACCTATGGTTTTTTCAGTGATTTTCTTTGGTTTTTTAATAGCAAATATCAAAAGCTTTTTTGTGGAAAATGACTAAAATTAGGTATACATAAGCGGTGTTCATTTATGTTCACCACAGCCATTGTTAAAAGTAAAGTGAAAGTCGCGAAACAGTGGCCACGCCATCTAGTCCCTTTTAGGCCCCATCATGCACGTAGGTAACAGCCATTTTCTGTGTCATGGCCTCTCTGCCCACTGCCAATAGCCTATGATTGTTCGAAATTGGTTCTCTTTGGGTCATTCTCTGTTCACAAATAAGCACAAAGTCGCAATACTCTGTTTAGTTTTTGCAGATAGTGAAGGATAGGTAGTGCACACTTTTGTCCCCTTTGTAACCCGTCATGCCTATCTCTGCCCCGTTTGTTGGTAGTTGGTTCAACCCGGACCGTTTATTACAGGTAGATCGTCCGACTCCACCGGAGGACCCCCCTAATAAAAAGGACATATATATAAAATGCAGACTATCCGCTGTATCGTGCTAGCAAACTATAACATATAAATCGTTAGAAAAAACATGAAACTAGAGAGAGGAACCGAGCTCGACGCCATGATGGCTGCAAGACAGCTCGGCTCCGCCGCCCACCCCGCCCAAAATAACGACAAACACTATGCAAATATTATAAATATATACAACACACCAGCAAAGTAACAGGATAAAACGTTTTATTAAATAACTATTTACATGGCAGCCTGCTGCAACATGAAAACAACACTTCTAATTGCTTCTTAGTAGTTTCAATTCTGAAATTGAACACCCAGTACATCCAGAGGTGATGTCCGACAAGTTGTGTGGGGGGATGCCTTGCTAATGCCGCCACCCCCACCACCTTCTGTAGGAAGGACTCTGGATATGCTTGGTCCCTGAGAGGCTTCGATGTCCCTGCCTTGCACAAATGTCATAAGTTCTGGATGTTGAGTGCCATACTTCAGGGTCCGACAAGTTGTGTGGGGGGATGCCTTGCTAATGCCGCCACCCCCACCACCTTCTGTAGGAAGGACTCTGGATATGCTTGGTCCCTGAGAGGCTTCGATGTCCCTGCCTTGCACAAATGTCATAAGTTCTGGATGTTGAGTGCCATACTTCAGGGTCCAAGAAACGCGGACTCGGAGGGGGCGCTTGGCTCCTGCCCCCTCCCCAAGTCTTGTTCCCCTGGTATGGCCTGAGATCGCCCCGACATAGGCGGCCGGCTCCCGGGGTCAGGCGGAACTTCTTGCCTTTTGATGCCTCTTCCATTCTGGACCTTGTCCCACAATCCGTTTGACCTGAAGACACGTCCTGCGGTGCCCTGGTCCAACCATCACATATACCTGTGCCTGGAGACGGCGTGGGGTGCACTAGAAGGGAGAGGCGGCGCGAACGAGCCTCCCCCACCTCCCCAGGTGGAGGTTTCTCAGCTACACCCCAGCGCTTCACTCGACCAGCTGAGTTGCGCCTGCTCCTGCGGCACAGTGCCTCGCTCCGCCAGCTGAATTACGCCTGCTCTTGCTATTACACCATCTCACCTGCCATCCGGCTGAATTGCACCCACTCTTCCGATACAGCGACAGGCGGCTGCCACGGAGCTCAGGAAATGGCGGTCGGCTCCACAGACTTGGGCCTGGCCTGCAAGGATGGCTCTGGGCAACCCTGGAACTCGGACGCTTGACTGCTAGGGCATGAGCCCCATTCCCAAAAGCGTCCCCTCAACCTTGAAGATTCTACAAGAGTCACTGAGGCCCCCGACTAGTGCAGACTTCCGGTGGGGAGCGACTGCCATGATTGCTCGCGGAATGGCCACGACGTAGCCACGGGGTGCTCTCATGCTGACGCCAGCTTCAGTCTGAAACATCCAGAAACACTGTAGACTACCAATTCGATCAGTTCCGGTGGAGCCCCAACGACGTATCGCGTTGTTGCGTAATCCGTCATATGACGCGCCGCGTTAGCGCACCCGGAAGTGCTCCGTGCGCGAGGCGCGAAGCGCAGCTTCCCGGAAGCAATCCGGGGCGCGGCGCGGAGCGCGTAACGTAAGCATTTACATTTCAGTTGGTTCTCCCTCACAATATTTTCAATGTCACATAAAAGTCACCCATCACCCACTGCCATCTCTGGCTGTTTCCATGGTAACACCTCATTCTGCACCTGGCTGAAGGCACAGGTCAAAAGTTCATATCTCAACGTTCTACAGCAAAGTAACAACACTGTTTTCCCTCCAGAAACACTTGCCAATCCACAGCTCTGTTACATGTCTTTTTTTTTCACACCCAATAGTACTTTTCGTTTAACATAAACATTAACATGCAACGTACTGTTCAATCTCCACTTCTTACAATCAACCAATCATTTTTATTTTTTAAACCACACCCAGCCTCTTCCTTTTTCTTTATTTAGAATTTCAACTTCTAACTACCATTCCACTTCCAGAACCGATCGGAGGACGACTACAAATCCCTTGAAAATGAAGGTCTGGCTAATAGGACACAGTTATATTCACTGGAGTGAAAAATATGCAGTAAGCAGACGAATTTGCAACCTCGGCTTACCAAATGTACACATAACATGGATTGCCAAAAGAGGATTGAAATGTCACCAATTGATTCCATTGGTGAAAACTTTTATGCATCTCCCAGAACCAGACCTTATAATTGTGCACTGTGGTGGGAACGATCTAGGCACAATCACTGGGGTAGGTCTGGAAATGCTTCTAAAAGACACCTTTCAACAATTGATGACACTTTTTCCTCGATCTGCCTTAGTATATTCCAATATATGCCAAAGACAGAAATGGAATTGGTCCAATCAACATTGTGCACAATTTGAGAAAGCAAGGAGACATGTAAATAAATCTGTTTCTGCGTTCCTCAGAGATTATAGCATGGGTTCTATTTACCACAACAACTTGCGATACCACATGCAAGACGTCTATAGGAGAGACGGTGTTCATTTCACGAATGAGGGAAACAGAATCTTCCTCTGCAACATCAGGCTCTGCATCGGTACTTACTTATAAATGCAGAAAACACTCAATTAACACAATGGCTCTTTTCAGAGCCACCTTATATCTAAGCACTCAAACTTCTGATTTATCTCCATTTTCACACTCTTGTAAAAAGGTGTGCGCGACCGAGTGCGCGCACCACGCAACTTTAAAAAAAAATGTATATATATATATTTTCGCCTTTAAGGGCCTTACTGCACACCCTGAGAAAACCTACGCAGCAAAACAATCTCTACCTTCTCCCCTTTCCATGTTCCAACGCTTTGAAATCAACAATATATTTACTCGCAATGACAAAATGGCGGTCAACACTTCCTGATTTCCTTCGAATCTAACGTTAACAGACGTCACGCAGCAAAATTCCGCTCGCGCGCGCAGCCGCTTGAGTGCGCGCACCCGTGCGCGCGTATAGATATATAATTGACTTTAACTTTAATTTCCTCAGCAACTACTGAACGGATTTACACCATTCCAAAAAAAGCGTAATATGCGAGCCGGACTGTACAGTTTTGCCAAATTTCTTATAAATCCATTCACCCGTTCGACCTGTAGCCGAGTCTAAAGATCCTATGGAAAATAACATGGAGAAAACACGTTTTGGGACCCCCCTTTTATCTCAGCCCCCACTTGACCAATCCCCCCCAAACTTTTAGGGAAGGAGCGCAGCGGACCGAGCCATCTTCTTTGAGAAATTCGCTAAGATTCTTCAACCAGGGCCAAAGTTATTCCAAATAGAATGTTGAGGATTTCCTATGGAAACTAGGTCCTAACTATAACTACCTACTGGCGACCGCCAGTAGGTAATATATATATATATATATATATATATATATATATATATGTATATATATATATATACATATATATGTGTTTGTGTGTGTGTGCATATATATATATATATATATATATAGGGTGCATTTATGCTGTTATTTTAATGTGATATATTGAATTTCACAATAAGTTTCCTTATGTACAATTTTCAGGAATTTTGATGCTTTATGGTCATAATTTTTACATTATGTTTAAATAACTGACCTGAAAAGAGCACTTATACTTGAGATATTTTTTCTATGTCTATGCAAAGGTTGCACTGCACTAGAACTTTAAATAGCGAGAGAAAAAGCCATTGAGTTGTCATGTGATCAAGGGAGGGATCGCCCGAAATGTGTAGTGGCGGCAATGGCGAAATAAAAATATTTGCACTTAAAAATCGGGTCCACGCTCATCTGTTTTTATGCAGAAAAAGAGAAGGCTGGTATTGGAGTGATTTATGCCGGATTGACTCTCTACGGCTCGTGGACCCCTCTCCTGAATGAGGCTCCGCAAGTGGCGAGTCTTGCCTCGGAGTGTATCTCACCGACGGCATCACAGGCTCATGGTGTTTTTTGGCGGGGTCCCCAGGGGCACTGTGTGAAGTGTTCCAGAAAGGAAGTACAGTGGAGCCCCCTGTGAGCAGTAGTAACCGAGTGATTTTGGATGATGAAATCGGTCATCAGTGGCAAGACTTTCTAACTTATGGTGGAGCCCGGAGTGGGTGCATTGACGGGAGGAAGTGTGCGGCAGGACGTCAGAGTCGTCACGAAGGTACATCACTTATCGGCATTGTGTATTGGGCAGGTTGGAGAGTGTGCAAGCCTCTCGGTATTCACGGATAGAGAATCAGGCATCGCGCATAATATAAAAGGAAGCCAAGTATGTCCGCAGTCTTACTCAAGAATCGCGAGCTGGCAGCCAAAGGGTTGCTTTCCGAAACCACCGAGGAAACACAGGGGGCCAGCAAGGTGACAGATGAGGAACCTGGTAACAGCAAAGGCAAAGGGCTCAGGGACAGTTTCGGAGCGCTCAAGAAGTTAAAACGACAAGAACAGGGAAAATGGTGGGAGGCCCACTCTCTCCAAAGATATTTGGATGTGGGCAGGATACCGAGGGGGCCTCCGTATCATGATTGCCCCAAGCTATGAATCACCAAATCGCTCCATGATGGCTGAATGGGGGGAATGTAACTTGGATTTATCGCGTCAGCTCGTGGAGAAACTGGTAAAATATGCTGCCATTGAAAGGGGCATGATCCAAGGCAAAATAGAGCAATTGGAAAAAGAGATTGAGTCACAAGGGGATCCTCAGTTTAAACAAAAAATGGTGGAGGAAATGAATGCTCGTCTCAAGAAGGAGGAAGAAAACATTAAAAATAGAAAAAGTTATAAGTTTAGGCGAGACAAAGACGATCATGCGAACGGTCAGATTTTTACGTTTGCCAAAAGGTTCGATTCAATGCGGGTGGCAACTGTAAATAAACTTATGGGCTTGGGCAATGCTGAAGATAGAGCCAATCGAAGAGCAGAAGAATCCCCATCATACTCGGACCTTAGTTCAGCCGTGGAGAGTGCATCAGAATCAGATAATTTGGGAACTAGGTCAGAAAGGAATAATATTAAGTTAAAGTTGGGGGAAGAGTTGGCAATACTGAAAAGCAGCCGCATAGATACTCTGAGGCCGCACACCAAAGTTCTCGGCAAAACAGGGCAACAAGGTGAAGAAGGGGGCACAGGCAAGCATGGAAACGGTGCCAAGAAGTGAGGGAGAGGCAGAGCTCGCAGATAGAGGTTGGGCAAGGGGCAGGACTAGATGAGAACAAAGTAGTCAGTCCCTCCACCTAAAGCAACAACACTATTATCAACTTAGCAGGCATCGACCTCTCAGCAGCTGAGAAACAACTCTCATCACTGGGTTTATCCTGTTGCTCTGAATCCAATTTTAGTTACACTCAAACTCATGCCGACATATATAGGTTCATATGAAAACTTAAGCTCAAGAAGTTCCATCAACAACGGGGGACCCAAAGTGGTGCAGAGGAGGCGGTTATATCACTGAACCCCGGGATGCAGGGCCTTGTTGGGGCAGATTATGAACTGTTATATGACATGCAAAAATTGGAGCAAGGAGTAGGGGATCAAAGGGATTTCCCTGACTCATCCCATGGGACACCAGTGTTGAGGGAAGAAAATATGGAGTCAACACCAATACATGGGACTAATGTCAAGCCTCAAACCCCCTTCAGAGAAAGATCAACATCACTTGTACCCATCATGGCATAGGATTTAATAGATGTCTTTAATGAACAATTGATAGCACAAGTAAAAAGACTCGATATTGCCACTAAGAACTCAAAAAGGGAAATTATTAATCAAGAGAGAAAATACTGGCAGCTGGTTAACAAACTAAAGGAAAATCACCAAATTATAGTGAGAAACTCTGACAAAGGAGGAAACCTGGTGGTATGGCCTTTACAAGATTATTTGGAGGAGGCATACAGTCAGCTGAATTATATTGAATGCTACAGAAAAGTTCCAATGACAAAATACAAGGAAACTCAGGAGGCTTTGTTCGCGCAACCATTGGCTTGGAAAAGTGTTGGGCTACTTAATTGGGAGGAATTCAAATACCTTAAGAAAGAACACCCAATTGTACCAATAATATATTTTATACCCAAAGTCCCAAAAAATATGGACAAACTACGGGGACACTCTATTATTGCAGCATGCCATGGCCTGTTGGAAAACCTGTCTAGATATATAGACTTCTTCTTGCAAGACTTTGTCATAGGTTTGAAATCGTATGTACAAGATACAAGTGATTTTCTGAGAAAAATACAAAACATCAAGTGGAAGTCTACCTATTTACTGTTAGCACTTGATGTATCCAGCCTATATACATGTATTAAGAACAAAGACGGTATGAGAGCAATTGAGTATTTTTTGCTGAATAGGCCTATTATTTATTCACAACACTCCAATATGCTGCTAAAAATGTTATTATTCTGTTTGGAAAACAATTTTTTCTTATTTGATGGCAAGATGTTCCAGCTAACTCAGGGAGTTACCATGGGGGCCAGCTTCTCCCCCAGTTATTCCTGTTTATTTATGGGTTGGTGGGAGGAGCTAGTCCTCAGGCAACAACATGAGCAGGTGTACAATAGGAGTGTGGTAACATGCTTGCGCTTCATTGATGATTTGCTTATAATATGGGACGGGGACTATGAAAGTGCTGTTGATTTCATTGACACATTAAACAATAACAAAGTTAATCTACATTTTATGGCAGATATTAGCAAGGAAATGGTCACATTCCTGGATGTTAGGGTCCAGGTTTTTAACAATGAATTGGTCACTACCCTTTATCGGAAGCCTTCAGCGGGCAATACACTCCTGCATGCCTCCAGCGCTCATCCATCACATTTAATTAATAGCATCCGCTATGGGGAGATGCTCCGCATTCAACGGATATGCAGCATATAGGAGGATTGCAATAATAAACAGAGTGAATGCAAAAGCAGGTTTTTGAATAGAGGATATAGTTCAGATGTTATTGAATCAGCGATTATTAAATCTAAATCGCTGGCCAGACAGGATCTGTTGAAGTACAGGGACAAACAGAGCAGTTTGAATCCACAGAAAGAACCCGTTAAACTTATCCTTAGTTTTTCAAGACAAAAGAAACAGATCAGGGAGATAGTCAGAAGAACTGGCCAATCAGACCCAGTAATAGGGGGGTCACTGCCTAATAAACCGTCAGTGACTTTCCGAAAAACAAACCGCATGGGCTCATCGTTAGTCAGGAGTAACATTGAAACAAAAGGAAAGGGCTCCTGGCTTATGGCAAGAAAGGGGTTCTTTAAGTGTTCTGTATGCAAGGTCTGCCAGTATGGTATGAATACCACATGTTACAGCACAGCCTTTGGTCCCACAAAAGGCAAAATCAGCCAACATCTTACATGTAAATCTGATTTTGCAGTTTATGTGCTTACTTGTAGCTGTAATTTGAAATATTTGGGAAGCACGAAATTACCAGCACATAAAAGAATTCTTCAACACATCCGTGACATCAGCAACAATGATGATAATTATCCAGTTGCTAGGCATTTCAAATTGCGGCATAATAGCGATCCCAAGCATTTGAAATAATATGTAATAGAGGCCATACCACCGCAAAAAAGAGGAGGTGACAGGGAGTCTAAATTAAGGACATTAGAAACCACTTACATCCTGCAATTTGACTCTAAATCCTCGAATGGATTGAACAACATGGATAAGATCATTTATGAAGTAATACAGAAGTTCATTTAGTTCACCTGATGTGAGGTTTTAACTGATGTAGAGGAACTTTTAGGATACTAATATTTATATATTTATAGTATTAAGGATTGATTTTAGAAATCATTAAAGGGAAAGTATAATTTTTTACTTCTGGATATTTATAGTGATTTTCACTGTAGGATCATCCTGAAATGTGAATGTATTTATTGCTGTCCTGGAGCTTTTTTGCACATTTGAATCTCATAGCAATTTTGCACAATAATGACAGTCACCTTACAGACCGCCCGAAATATCTGTCTGTTTTAAAAAAAAAAAATTAATTCACTCACTTGAAACAAATTGCACTGATTTTGGTTATGCACTTGGACAAATTTTATGTTTTGGATGTAGTTGTATATCGAGTATAGGATGCATTTATGATGGTATTTTAATGTGATATATTGAATTTCACAATAAGATTCGTTATGTACAATTTTGAGGAATTTAGATGCTTTATGGTCATAATTTTTACATTAGGATTTAATAACTGACCTAAAAAGAGGACTTATACTTGAGATATTTTTTCAATGTCTATGCAAAGGTTGCACTGCACTAGCACTTTAAATAGCGAGAGAAAAAGCCATTGAGTTGTCATGTGATCAAGGGAGGGATCTCCCGAAACGCGTACTGGCGGCACTGGCGAAATAAAAATATTTGCACTTAAAAATAGGGTCCACGCTCGTCTGTTTTTATGCAGAAGAAGTGAAGGCGGGTATTGGAGTGACATATATATATATATATATATATATATATATATATATATATATATATATATATATATATATGTTCACTGAAAAAAACATAGGTTTCAGACATGTTATAGTTAGGAGTTAGCATTTAAAAAACCTCAGAAATTCACTGAAAAAACAACAGGTTTCAGGGTTGTTATAGTTACTTAGACATTTCACTCATACAAAACTATTGAAATTCCCCTGCTATGGTTAGTTGTACTAACTATAACTCTCGCGTCCGCAATCCACTGCTGATAATGTCACATATTGCATCATTCATATACAGTGTGATTTGTAGAATATTCTCTTTGTTCTAGGTCCTCTTGAGGGGCATATTCATCTAAATCTTTTGCCAAATCCCTGTCAACTCACCGATCAGTCGGAGGACCTGTTGTAGATATGGGCCAAAATTCGGTCTAATGAAATTGAGATTTTAGACTGATTGGCACTTGGTGTAAATATTACACACTCTGCTTTAGTTATCCAAAAAAAGCTTTTCCGCTATCATGATGTATTTTTCTTTTTTGCTATAGTCAGTTGATAAGGAATAGTCAGTGCCCCTGTAGAGGTCTCAATATTCATTATCATACATTAACAAGTCTAACCATCATGTAGTGCAAAAAAATGCCTTTACGGACAGTTTTGTCCAAAGTTCAAAATGGTCAAGTGATTGTTCTGAATTTATTGATTTACTTCTACAGTTGGGCAATTTTTATGCAAAAAGAAAGCATTTCGCACCCACTATACTCTGGTTTTATAAGATGAAGCCTGTCTCATGGTAAAGTGCCCGCTGCCCATGGCACCAAGAGAAGAAGATATAGCAGCTGGTCCCTGATGTCCTTATTGCAGAGCAAGTGCAATCCTCAAGAAAAGAAAAAATACCAAAAGGTAAACAATGACGCATAGAAATGAAAATAGGCATCATGTTGACCATATCAGAGATTCACTACCTCTGACATCTTAGAGACTGATGCTAAAAAATAAAAGTAGCGTTGTAGAAGATTTTTTTATGTGTTTATATTTCTGTGCATCATTAACATTGAGCAGAATGCATTTTCACACTTGATTTCACATTTATTCACTGATATTGTTATATTTCTTTTGAAATTTATGTTATCTGATGAGTAGAAGTGCGTTTTTCTGATGTATGTTAACTAGGCTACAAATTAGACATAAACACCTTTTTTGTCCATGGTGGAGGCATGCAAAGATTGGGTATCATAGCCAGGCAGATATTTGAGTAGATTTACAACTGTTATGAACATGGCAGCAAATCACTTTGCAAGGCATGACATGATAAAACATAACATTGCAGGTGTACGAAATCCAGTGGGGAAGGGTCAGTAATTCAAAGGAAGTTTTTCGCCTCTGGAGTGTTGGTCCTATGCATAATGAACCTTCAAACTGCAGACTACTTTTAGCACATGACTCTCAGGATAATGAAGAATAGCAGTTCAAGGCAGACCCATTGTGGTGCTGTGGAGTGAATACTCAGAACTGAGTAATGCTGGGAATAACTCTCAATAAATCTCTGTCTAGTCTTTGAGTTTTCTTGAAAAGGGAAAACTAATTTAGAGCACACACAATAAAACATTATACACAAAAATACAAATATTTATATGTTCTCATGTACATTTGCAGATTTGAACTTCTCCTAAATCAGAATTTCCATGGTCCAATTCATGTACCATCACGACATGTCACATAGGACAACAAACCCATTAAATGTGGCCTCTCCCTATTATCTGCAACCACCAGGCTCTAACAGGTTCCAAAATTAAAAGATATATTAATACCCACTACAAGTACAGATATTACAGAAAACATATATGTATTTTCACAATTAAAAAGGCATGTCTACCAGCTTTGTCTTATTCCACAATTAAATAGGAAAGGCCACGTGCCTTTGACAGTTCTTCTCTCGTACCCATACATAATCAAGCATGTGCTTTTCACACTAGCCCAAGAAGGACTGCAACTTTTGACATTAAAACTCCCTTGTTTACCACAAGTAGCTTAGCAACCATGCTAGAGCCCCAATCCCCGACAGTGTTAGCTTTCCCACTTTCTTCTAACCAGACCCATAAAGCTTGTTGCTGTTGGTCTTCTGCTCCTCCAGGGCACCTACTTCTCGATTGTGGAAGACTTACCATTGCAACATTTCTCCCTGCTTGGGGTGGGAGGGACTCCTCAGTGCAGTTGCCCCTACAGTTAGTGCTCACAGTGCCTGTGGTGACGTGGGGGAGCCAACACAAGTAGAACAATGGCAATAAGGTCCAAAAACTCCCCAGGGCCATGGTAAAATGTCTTCAATCCTCGCAAGATCCATCAACAGGCTTCTCCACCCCTAAGGAGAAGATATTTAAAGAGTACGCACACACATAAAGGTCACTTAGGTAGACCCATCTCAAAATGAGGGGTTCTCAGACAGTTAACAAAAATTGTGCTTAAGATAGCTTATCAGAAATAGGTGTTGGCAGCTTCATGGTTTATGTTATGATGTTTTCTACACCGTGCCTGAGCAGCAAACAATGCTGCAGTTTCTGACTTCACTGTACAGATTCCAGTGGAAAGTTTAATGTCCGGTTACTTTAGCCACTGGAGTATCAGTGGATATTCTGACCCCTAGGTTTGCTCGAGGCTTATGGAGGAAAAAAGACTGACTGTTCAGAAAGCGACTGAGAACCTGGTTGTTATGAGGACAAAGATTCAATATTGTCTCTGTTGGTTTTAGTGCTGGGATGCCTCATGTGGGTAGCCATGCGCTATCTAAGCTCGTCTGAATTGACAGCCACTGGTACTGCAGCTTTTCTCTAACTCAGCAACATCCTAGCAAAAGAGGTTAGATCTGCTCTCGTGCTCAGCCCTGGTAGTCTTTTGACCAGGTGTCTTCCTGAAAGCAGCGACAAGGTCCTCTACCACAGACCACTATTTCACCTAGATATAAATTAATTTTTTTTATTTAACGATCATATAGTGGTCAAAATATTGCGACTACAAAAATATCATGGACAAAAATATCAAAGGCATGCATATCATGTTTTAATGTTTTACAATAACACAGGTGCTAAAATATTGTTTCTGTGCAATTGATTTTATTATGTTGTGTTATGGTATTAAGTTCTTTTTTTATATACATAATTAGGTTTTGTGAAATTAAAATGTAATTATGTTTAACAAATATTAAAACAATGTATTTTAGGAGGTTTTGAGTTTAATGGGAAATTGAGTGGATAGTGTGTTTCTAAATGATATAATAATTGATTGTAAATGGTTAGTTTGTTATTTGTCTAAATTTTTTATATTGTATGTATTAAATTGACATTTTGGGTGTGGGATTTAGTATAGTACTGAACTGTAGTGTTTAATTAAAATATACATATTTGATCATATTTGATTAATGTATTAGTTATGCGGATTCAATTATAACATTAAAATATGAAAATCTTTGTTTATATTTATTTCTAGACTTTTTTCACTTTTTTTGGCTTTTTGAATGTATTGTGGTTTGTGTAGGTATGCACTTTCAATAATATATGCTACACTGGAGTTTGAAAACGACCTTTGCGCCACCCAATTTTTGTACTTTCCCCTAAGCATTTTAGTCTGGCGTAAGAATGGTAAATAACACCCCTCTAATTTATGCATTTTCCCCATTATTAGTTAGATTGGAATTAGAACTGTAAATCTTACCCGAATGCATGTAATATCCTCAGTATTTGCTTTCTTTTATTAGTTTATTTTTTAATTGCTTTGGAATGAAGTTAGGTTATTGCATATTACTAAAATGTTTTAAAGATATTTAGAACTTGGAGCCTAATTACAATGCTGGTCTGAATGCGGCAGGGACAGCTCCGCCCACAATATTACAATGCAACGGGAAATTACACTGTTCTGGTAAATGTAAATGTGTGTATACTTGTAAAGCGCACTGTCGCCCCATCTCGAGGCATCCTGGCGCTGTATACCGCTGTGGAACCCTTCCTGGCTTTCCCTGTGAGATGCCCCCTCCTGGGCAACCCCAAGGAGAAGCCAGGCATCCCAGCACTGTTGGGGCCGTTGTGAACACTTTTTCTGTGAGCCCTCTGTAAATGAGAAGGTTTTTAGTCCACATCATCTTGAAAATTAGGATCACCCTGCTACTCTGGTGGCTTATATTACTGGTGGAGACAACTCCCATATTTGGTTAAATTACTAGAGTGGACGGTGTTTAACCAGCTGTCATCTTTTTGTAGAGTTTTACAACTTGCTACAGCCAATGCAAGTTCTGCAGAATGCAGCACACAGAGTGTAGTTGCTGAAGCATTTGATGATCTGTGCTACTGTGCAGATCGTGATATGCTGGCAGCACTGGTCGTGTAGGATTTGTCTGCAGCCTTTGATACATTGGAAAACCAGATGCTATTTATGTACCTGGTATTATTCGATATCAGACACTCAACGCTTAGCTGGTGTCAGAGGTTTTTGTTTGACAATGCTGCAACGAACAGTAATTTCACTTTACTATTTAACCTAAACAGGGCGACATTATTGCACCTTATTGAAGCCTGTCAAGTCAAGTCAAGTCAAGAGATTTATAGCGCGCTACATACCCAGAGGGTCTCAAGGCGCTTGAGGAAGGGTGGGGAATTACTTGTCGAATATCTAGGTTTTAAGTTGTTTTCTGAATGTAAGGTGGTTCTGAGTGAGGCGAAGGTGAGTGGGAAGTGAGTTCCAGGTTTTAGCTGCCAGGTAGGAGAAGGATCTGCCTCCCATGGTGGTTTTGTTGATGTGGGGTACAGTTGCAAGGGCTTCGTTGGAGGATCGTAGGTGGCGGGAGGGGGTGTAGAAGGAAAGTCGTGAGTTGAGGCATTCGGGTCCAAGTTCGTAGAGTGCTTTGTGTGCGTGGGTTAGGAGGCGGAAAGTAATCCTCTTGTTAACGGGGAGCCAGTGGAGGTTTTTCAGGTGTCCAGAGATGTGGTCTTTACGCGGGATGTCTAGTATGAGTCTGGCTGATGCGTTCTGGATGCGTTGGAGTTTTTTCTGGAGTTTTGCGGTGGTACCGGCGTATAGGGTGTTGCCGTAGTCCAGGCGGCTCGTGACCAGTGTGTGGGTGACCGTTTTTCTAGTTTCGGTGGGGATCCAGCGAAATGTTTTTTTGAGCATGCGAAGAATATTGAAGCAAGAAGATGAGACGGCGTTGACTTGTCTGTTCATAGAGAGTGAGGAGTCCAGGATGACACCTAAGTTCCGTGCGTGGACCGTCGGGATGGGTGCTTTTCCAAGGGACTCTGGCCACCAAGAGTCATCCCAGGTGGAGGGGGAGATGCCTAGGATAAGGACTTCAGTATTGTCTGAGTTCAGTTTCAGACGGCTGTGCTTCATCCACTCGGCTACTTCTTTCATTCCTTCATGTAGGTTGGTTTTGGCGGTGTTAGGGTCTCTGGTGAGTGATAGGATCAGTTGAGTGTCATCAGCGTAGGAGATGATGTTGAGGTTGTGTTGGCGAGCGATGGCCGCAAGGGGACTCATGTATACGTTGAAGAGGGTGGGGCTGAGTGAAGATCCCTGTGGCACGCCGCAGATGACTTCGGTGGCTTCTGATTTGAATGGAGGAAGGCGGACTCTCTGAGTTCTTCCGGCAAGGAACGAGGTGATCCATTCCAGTGCTTTTCCTTGGATTCCGATGTTTCTGAGGTGTTGTATTAAGGTGCTATGACAAACTGTGTCAAAGGCTGCGGAGAGGTCGAGGAGGATGAGGGCGACTGTGTCTCCGTTGTCTAGCAGATTTTGGATGTCGTCTGTTGCTGCGATGAGTGCGGTCTCAGTGCTGTGTTTGGCTCGGAAGCCGGACTGAGAGGAGTCGAGGGATTTGTTGGTTTCGAGGAAGGCGGCAAGCTGGTTGTTGACAGCTTTCTCAATGACTTTGACCGGGAATGGGAGGAGCGAGATGGGGCGGTAGTTTTTGAGTTCGGTGGGGTCAGCTGTGGGTTTCTTCAGAAGGGCGCTGAGTTCGGCATGTTTCCAACTTTCCGGAAAGATGGCGGAGTTGAGGGAGCAGTTGATGACGTCTCGGAGATGTGGTGCTATGATGGAATCTGCTTTGTTGAAGATGTGGTGAGGGCAAGGGTCTGTGGGGGATCCTGAGTGGATGGAGTTCATCAGGCGGATGGTGTCCTCAGTGGAGATTGGGTTCCAGTAATTGAGGATGTTCAAGGGGGGTGGGGGTACTGCAGAGGGTAGGGTGGGTTGGTCTTCGGGTTGGTTGTCGAAGCTGTTGTGGATGTCTGCAATCTTGTTGTGGAAGAATGAGGCTAGGGAGTCGCAGAGGGCTTGAGAGGGGGTGATGTCGTTGGAGTTGGCTGAGGGGTTGGTAAATTCCTTGACGATGTTGAATAGTTCCTTGCTGTTGTGGGCGTTGCTATCTAGTCTGTCCTTGAAAGCGGCTTTCTTGGCAGACCGGATTAGTTGGTGGTGTATACGGTTGGCATTTTTGAAGGCGTCCTTGGTGCTGGTGTTTGGGTCTTTTTTCCAGGCCTTCTCAAGGGAGCGGCAGAGTTTCTTGGATTTCTTAAGATCATCGTTGAACCAGGAGGCCTTCTTGCTGCCTAGTTTGATTTGATGTTTTTTCAATGGTGCTAGGGTGTCGGCGCTGTTGTAAAGCCATTGGGTGAGGTTAATGGCTGCTTGGTCAGGGTTTAAGGAGTGGGCGGGGGGATTTTGAAGAAGTGATGAGGAGATCTGGTCGATGGTGATTTTGTTCCAGTTTCTTCGCAGAGTGGGTTGAGGATGGTTGTTGGAAGTGGTCTTGTTGTAGGTAAAGTGAACGCAGCTGTGATCCGTCCAGAGGAGAGCTGTGGTGTGGCTGAAGGAGATATGTTTGCTGGAGGTGAAGATAGGGTCAAGTGTGTGACCTGCGATATGGGTGGGGGTAGTGACAAGTTGTTTGAGTCCGAGGTTGGCGAGGTTGTCCAGAAGGGTGGTGGTGTTGCGGTCATTGTTCTTTTCAAGGTGAAAGTTGAGGTCTCCCAGAAGAATGTAATCCTCTAAGGGGAGCGCGTGTGGGGTGATGAAGTCCTTAATGTCCTCACTGAATTGTGCCCGGGGTCCCGGTGGCCTGTAGAGGAGGGTGCCTCTGAGTATGGTCTTGGGGTCGATGTGGATCAGGAAATGAAGGTGTTCAGAGTTGGCGAGATTGACGTCAGAGCTGGTTGAGATGCGGATGGAATTCTTATGGACGATAGCGATGCCTCCTCCTGTTTGGTCGGTACGGTTCTTACGGATGATCTTATAGCCTTCCGGGATGGCAATGGTGATATCTGGGGCTGATCTGGCGTTCATCCATGTTTCAGTTAGGAAGGCGACGTCTGGAGAGATGGTGTCAAGCAGATTCCAGAGGTCGATGGCGTGCCTGTGGACTGAGCGGGTGTTGAGCAGGATGCATTGTAGGTGGTTGGTGTCAGATAACTGTTTTGTGTTCGTGGGTGAGGAGTTGTTCTTTGTACCGTCGAACTTGCAGGAGAAGCAAGAGAAGGGTCCATGGATGTGTCCGGGAGCGGCTTGGACGCAGTTGGGGGGGCGGCCGGGGTTTAGGGCTAGGAGGGTGGAGGCGGCGTATGAGATGTGGGTGGGGTGGGGGGTACGAGGGCCAGGGGGTCTGGCGCTGGGCGCGGTCCAGGCGCGGATGGGCGTAGACGGGCTTACCTTTGGCGCACCTTCGGCGCGCATGGGGCGCGGTCGCTGCGCGTAAACGCTGCGCGTGGGTGCATCTGACATAAATGGGTGGAGGGGGAGGGGCGAGGGGTGCTCAGCTGGGAGGCAGGGCGGGCTCTAGAGGACGGGCTTGCAGGGAAAAACAACAACAACGAAATGGCGGCGTGTGGTAAAGCACGAGCAGCAAAGCGCCAAGCACTAACAATAAAGCGCCACAGAAGAGAGCAACGAAGGCACACTCAAATTAAATGCGCAGTAATTACAATTAATCTATGCAGACAAAATGAGGCACACTTAATGCTTATCGTCACAGTGCAAAATAACGCGCTACAAGTAAGAAGCCAGATCGCAAGCGCAGCTCAGTGCAATTATCGCGTTGTGAGTTTCAGAGCAGGATTCCAAGCGCAGTATAACGATACCAGTTCGAGCAGGGAGCCAGGGGAGCGACTGCTCACAGCAGCGATGAGACAGTCACAGCGCTTCCGGGGACGGGAGCGCTATATGTAATCAGTGGGAGGGGGGCTCAGCTGGGAGGCGGGGCGGGCTCTAGAGGACGGGCTTGCAGGGAAAAACAACAACAACGAAATGGCGGCGTGTGGTAAAGCACGAGCAGCAAAGCGCCAAGCACTAACAATAAAGTGCCACAGAAGAGAGCAACAAAGGCACACTCAAATTAAATGCACAACAATTACAATTAATCTATGCAGACAAAATGAGGCACACTTAATGCTTATCGTCACAGTGCAAAATAACGCGCTACAAGTAAGAAGCCAGATCCCAAGCGCAGCTCAGTGCAATTATCGCGTTGTGAGTTTCAGAGCAGGATTCCAAGCGCAGTATAACGATACCAGTTCGAGCAGGGAGCCAGGGGAGCGACTGCTCACAGCAGCGATGAGACAGTCACAGCGCTTCCGGGGACGGGAGTGCAATATGTAATCAGTGGGAGGGGGGCTCAGCTGGGAGGCGGGGCGGGCTCTAGAGGACGAGCTTGCAGGGAAAAACAACAACAACGAAATGGCGGCGTGTGGTAAAGCACGAGCAGCAAAGCGCCAAGCACTAACAATAAAGCGCCACAGAAGAGAGCAACGAAGGCACACTCAAATTAAATGCGCAACAATTACAATTAATCTATACAGACAAAATGAGGCACACTTAATGCTTATCGTCACAGTGCAAAATAACGCGCTACAAGTAAGAAGCCAGATCCCAAGCACAGCTCAGTGCAATTATCGCGTTGTGAGTTTCAGAGCAGGATTCCAAGCGCAGTATAACGATACCAGTTCGAGCAGGGAGCCAGGGGAGCGACTGCTCACAGCAGCGATGAGACAGTCACAGCGCTTCCGGGAACGGGAGCGCTATATGTAATCAGTGGGAGGGGGGCTCAGCTGGGAGGCGGGGCGGGCTCTAGAGGACGGGCTTGCAGGGAAAAACAACAACAACGAAATGGCGGCGTGTGGTAAAGCACGAGCAGCAAAGCGCCAAGCACTAACAATAAAGTGCCACAGAAGAGAGCAACGAAGGCACACTCAAATTAAATGCGCAACAATTACAATTAATCTATGCAGACAAAATGAGGCACACTTAATGCTTATTGTCACAGTGCAAAATAACGCGCTACAAGTAAGAAGCCAGATCCCAAACGCAGCTCAGTGCAATTATCGCGTTGTGAATTTCAGAGCAGGATTCCAAGCACAGTATAACGATACCACCCTGATGTATGCAGATGACACCCAGATCCAGTTCATAGTGTAAAGTGATTTTGGTGTTAAGACAGCAGATTTACAGAATTCCTTGGACTCCATACTTTGGTGAGAAGCACACCCTACTGCACTGCATTAAAATTCTATGTATCAAATTTGATTGTGCTCTATCAATGGCAGACTAAATGAATGTGTCTTCCCTATGCTGGATTTCTGTAGTTCTACCTATATAAACTTACCAGTTAAATCTGTGAAAACAATTGCATGCTGCACTCAGACTAAGCTGTAATATCAGGAAATGTGATTTAGTGTTGGCAGGCATATCTACATATCATTGGCTGCCAGTTTGTCAGAGGATTACATTTAAATCCTTATGTCTTGAATTTAAAGCACTCTACAACAACAAATTAAGTTGTCTGCCTAAAAGGTTTTCATTCTATACTTTTAGTCAGACTCTGTATTTAAAGAAGACCTGTTTAGTAAATATACAAGAGCTTCTCGGGCGGGAGACTGTTCTATGTGGTAGAGGTGAAACTGTAGAACAATGATCTACGAAGTGAAACTTCAATATTAATGTTTAGAAAGCTGGTGAAAATGTGTCTTTTTTCTCAATAACCAGTGGCTGATTAGGGTTTAAGGTCTAGGCAATGATCTGTTGAGTTCTCTGCTTGAGTGCTTGAGGAAAGGGCTACTCCTCCCAGTAGCCATGGCCCTACCAGCACAAAGCAGTATAACAACAGTACAAGCTGTTGTGTCTACTTATGTGGGTAAAAAAAAGAGGAAAACCCCAAAATAAGTTAGCAAACCTCCATGTCAATCTTGTAGCTCTTGGTGGAAGATGAAGTTTAATGCTGTTGTTATTAAGGCACCAAACTCTCTTTGACATCCAGGACAATAACAGAACCCAGCATAAGTAACCAGGAATTGATCCTTCAGAAGATCCAATTGCTAGAAGCAAAAATTAGATACATATAAAAGCAAGAATATGTTGAAAAATTGGGGAAATGCTGATTTACATGTGATTTATACAGGAACAGCATCTCCTTGCACTTGGAAACCCTCAGAGAGCATTCCAAAGAAAGACCACCATCTGGGAGAGAGAGAGAGAGAGAGCAGATTGACTGCAGACTTAACCACACCCCGTTTTCTGAAACTCATAGGCCAAGATTTGCATTGATGTCATGAAACACAGCACAGCACCCATAATTGCTGTGCAGAGCTGCATTGCATGACAGGGAGAGAATGAAAGTGCCATATCTACTGAGATGTAAAACTCTCCTCCTCACTCACTAGCACTAGCGCACAATCAAGCAGCTAAGCGCAGGCATACAACTTTGCAAGGGTGTGCCTGTGAGTCTTGGATAGGTTTTTTACTGGAAGGGTGCCCTCCAAGTACAACTTCTATACATTGACAAAACTTAGAACCTTTCCCTCTTCTGATATGTGCTGTATAGCACACATGCAAAGTGGGAAAAGTTAGGAGAAATAACAGCAATTCTCCATTTAATGCTTGTTCCAAAGTGGTGTTATTTTTTGGTGTAAACCCCTGTCTACTATTGTTAGTAGTGAGAGTTTGTCGTGTTCTTATCTAGCACCCTAATTCTATATTCCCGATTTATGCCCTTGTGAGGTTATAATCAATAATGTCCTGACAACGGCATAAGAATCAGATTCATATTCAGTAATAGCCCATGCAATCCATTTCACCCTCTGAGGCATGCCACCCTCTGAGGCGGAAAGCCGGAGGTTCTTACGCTCTTCTCCTGTCTTGACTGCCAGCAGCGCTACGCTACGCTTGAAGTAATAAGCATTTTATGTTCGTTTTAAAGTAGTGGTTTAATAACCTTGTTGCTTGATTTTAATAAGCGCTTGTACTTGTAACTGTCTCCTCACCTCCCTTTGCCGCCTGGGCCACTCTCAGCTGAGTGTTGACGCTGAGAGTTGGTCCCGGGGAGGCGAGGGCAGGACGGCGGCCATATTGGGTCGGGCTGCGCCGTGACGCGCTCTAGACTTCTTTAAAAAGGGAAGGGCCTCTCCGCGTAAGCGGACGCGTTGCGGACGCGCCGGATGCCCGCCGGAGTCACGCCGGAGTCCAGCCCATCTGCGCCCGTCCGCGCTAGGCCAGGCTCTGGGCTCTGGCATACTCTTCTTCTGGTGAGTAAAGCCACTATATCCATCATGGTTCTTACATATTCTTTTGAAGAGTTATATGCGCTACGTGGTGCTCCCAATAATAACTGCTCCACCTACCCTTTCGCGCCTCATAAGTTCAGCTGTCCTCGTTGCAGCTTCTCATTAAAAACTCCTACCATGTGCAGATCCCTTCAACATCAAGGTAGACGAAAGAGACAGGTATGCTCCAGGACAGCTTCCACTCGCCCCCCTTTAAGATTTTGGAGCATAAATTGCAGATCCTTGCCACAACATAGATACAATATCCATGACTTTCTTGTTGAAAATCAACCTGATGCGATATTCCTGACCGAGACGTGGCTCAGAGACTGCTCAGGTCCGGATATTGCAGATGCCATTCCCTCCAATTATGCCTTTCTTCGTCAGGATAGAGTTTCTGGCAGGGGTGGTGGAATTGCAATTATTTACAAGAATGCATATACTTTTAAATTGGTAGATGCCACTCAAAAAGATTGTGAATCAGCCCAATTTAAATTGTCCATTACACCCCAATTCACGCTGTCAGGATTATTGGTATACCGTCCCCCTGGGACAGCGAGCTCATGGATAACATCATTACCGGATTTCTTAGCTCCAGTAATGCTTAAAGCGTCGAATTTTACGATCTTAGGGGACCTAAATATACATTTAGACGACCACGAGTGCCCTAATAGGAATCAGCTTCTCTCCATCCTGGAAGCTTTTAATCTTCTACTTCAAAACACAGGTCCCACACATTGTGCCGGTCATTTACTGGACCCGATCCTGTCCAATCTGTCTTTAGACTGTTCTTGTGAAGCTCTACAAATTGCCTGGTCCGACCACTTAGCTGTCCCCTTCCCCTTAGATATGGCTGAAACAGCAATAAGACCTGAGGTGGAAACTACGAGGCCAGTTCGGAATTGGGGGAAGATCAACATGCCAGAACTCAATAAGCTATTGATCAAAACACTCCCGTGTGCTGAACTACCAGTTGCTGCACTCAATTGCACCACTGAACTCTGGCTAACCAATGCGGTCAATTTGGCGCTACCGATGACATCAAAGTTCGCACTTTTACACCATCCCCCGGCTCCATGGTACTCGGAACAACTTAAAAGCCTCCGCTCACAATGTAAGACCTTGGAGCGTAAATGGAGACAAGGCTATTCTCCTTCACGCAAAGTCATATATAAAGAAGCCCTGAAAAAGTACCACAACAGCTGTAAAACTGCTAAAGCAGATTTCACTAAAAAAACAGTGACTGATGCACAAAATTGCCCAAAGGTGCTATTCTCCGTTGTTAAAAAATGGACTGGTGCAAATTCTACTCCTCCTCCTCCGGCACTTGATGCCACCCAGTGTCAGTCCTTAGCAGATTACTTTATAAATAAAGTTGATCTTATCTACGACCATTTTACTACACTTCCAGGGACTACTTCCACTGCCCCTGATATGGTCCAGGAACCGGAAAATACCGCCACTGATGCAGCAATTACTACCTGGCAGCCTTTAGATGCCACTTCCTTTGTCTCCTGTTTAAATAGTGTGCGATCGGGCTCCCCACGGGACGCTCTCCCGGCCAAAATACTAAAACAATTAGATCCCCTCACTCACCCCATCATTATCAAATTACTAAACGCTTCTCTGAGTTAGGCCCATGTCCCCCAACCTTGGAAACACGCCATGGTTGTACCTTTACTGAAAAAACTGGGTGCAGATTCTTCCAACCCTGCCAATTTTCGCCCTATATCTCTGTTGCCAATCTTCTCGAAGATACTGGAGAGACATATAAATTCCCAGCTTTCTAAACTGGTCGAAAATACTGCTTTTCTCCATCCTTCTCAGTCGGGCTTTCGGCCTAGGCACTCAACTGAGACAGCCCTCCTGGGGGTAACAGAGAGTCTTAGGCACGGTGTCGATCAGGGAAACACCATGGCGCTCATCCTGCTGGATTTGAGCGCAGCCTTCGACACCGTGTCGCATTCCATCCTCATTGACTCTCTGAAATCTCTAGGTGTGGCAGGCCAGGCCTTGGCCTGGCTGGTGTCCTTCCTCAACGACCGAAGCTTTCAAGTGTTTTCTTCTAAAGCAGCTTCCACCATCTGCCCATCTACCCGCGGCGTTCCCCAGGGCTCAATCCTTAGCCCTTTATTATTTAATATTTATGTTAAACCCTTGGCAACCATAGTTGAACAGGCTGGGCTAACCCTGTTTTCCTACGCAGATGACACCCAGATTGTCTTCTCCTTATCAGGGAGAGACGAGAACAATATCTCCGCACTCAAGTCGGGCCTCACTCTTGTGGCCGATTGGATGCGGAGAAACTGTCTCAAGCTGAATGGGGAGAAGACCGAGGTGGTCATTCTGGGACGGAACAAACATCATGGGGGGTCCCCGCTATTGGCCCACCGAACTGGGAAATGCGCCAACACCATCTACTGCAGTTCGTAACCTGGGTGTCATTATTGACGACAGGCTAACTATGAGGCAACAGGCTACTAGGGTTGCAGCCATTTGCTTCTCAACGCTGCGGTGGCTTTATAAGATTCTGTGGATCCTCCCCCTCTCCTCCCGCAGAACCGTAGTCCAGGCACTTGTAACATCACTCTCACAAAAACAGGAGCCTAGGGGGAAACAGAGACAGGCCGCCCCCCACTCAAAAATCTCTCTTACAGCAATGGCCTGCTCTTGAACAGCTCAACGGCTAAACAGAATGCAAAAAGTTTTTGTTCATGGGGTAGAGAGAATATCTAACTTCTACCCCCAGTGTTACACTACGTTGTAATTGTTAATCTGGCAGTGATGCCCAGGTATGTGTATGTGTATCAGTGTCCACCGCCACTACATATGCATCCTCCCTTCCATACGTGAAAAAAAGGGGAGGGGAGGTTGACAGTGCCTCACGGAAGCAACACCAAGGGGAGGACTATATCAGACTGGTACTCGTCTGATTCCTCACTTCTCATCATCGGCTACTGTCAACCTTAAAAAATAAAAGGGAGAAAACAAACATAAAGATAGTGCATACACGACCAACAACCAAGAGTTTGTGAGTGCTGAGAACCCAATGTGATATTTCTGTGCCCAAATCAGTGAAAAAACAAAATATCACCTTAAAAAGAGCGTAACTAACTGGCAACTCATGTCTTTATTCTGTGCTGCTAGCTCGCTCTGATTAAAAGTCAACCGACATGTTTCATCACTATATTTTCAGTGATTTCTTCAGGGTTTTGATGGTGGGTCAGCGTTTAGCATGCACCTTTCAGGATCTACCCTTATTGTACCTGCAGTGGGTGGTGGGACATGACAGACAGACATACACAAATGTTAAAATCTCAGCAGAGGGCACCAAACCTGGTGGTCACTGGTATAGGGCAAATTTCTGTTGTATGGATTTACCAGGTGGCCTGTTGTGATGAGCCTACCCGGCCCCCGTGGAAGATTGCGTCACGAGTAGCGGTCCCTGTCTGTGTACTGGGACGCTTTGAACCGCCAATTGGTCGGTATCTGTTGCGAGAGATCAAGGCACGAAGAATGAGATAAAGTGTACCTCGCTCGTGGATCATGAGCCCTCGTGGCTCAATACGATCCCCTTTTCAAAGTAATTGCAGCCCCCGCTCCCGTTAGCCTGGCTAAAAAACTCCTTACCGCGTAGGTGTGCTGGTGTGGTCTCGGCTCACCCCTCGTGTGTCGTTGCGGTGCCGGTCGGCTGTTTACGAAGCCTGGTTCCGGGTCACGTGGGCCCGCGTGACGTATCACGTCACGTTTGGAGCGCGAGCGCCATCTTGGAATGGGTAACAGAACATGTTGGTAGTTCTGTCTACGCTATTTTCTTATGTACTTAGTTACTGTCGATGAATTATCGAGAGCCGTCCCTCAGGACTGAATTAAAGCAGCATTTGTATTTTATTCAAAATTTTAGCGAGGATAAACTTATTAGCGCAATTTTCTCTGCAACGTGCCAAATTGTCAGAAGTACTGCGAGTACTATTTTAAAGTTCACTTGCCATATATACATTATGCCATTGCCTTGAAGGTACAGAGGGCTATCCCTAAACAAGTATGTTAACTAGGGATTGCATGTCATACCTATGCATACTTATATTATCCCCATGCTACGATCTTTATAATGCAATCAGCATAGATACGACATTAGATAGTGTGAGCATCCCTGCATGGGATCCCCTGTGGTCATCTATCTTATGTTGTTTGTGTACTGGATCGAGGGTCACGGATCTCGGGATTATACTGTGTGGTTGTATAGGAAAATACTCTAGGTCATTGAAACCTTATTCCACTCAATCACATCGTTGAGGCCTTGATCAGCTGTTAGTTCTTCATAAATCCATCGTGCCTCTTTCCTGATAAGTCTATTATTTATGTTGTGTATGTCACCCTGCACTCTCTCTAACACAGTCCAGCGGAGGTCTCTCGGTTTGTGTTTCATGCTGCTAAAGTGTTGTACCAGTTTAGTTGAGAGTTTTGCTGCCTTTAGGGTGCTGAGATGTTCTTGAATTCTCACCTTGATTTTTCTGGTGGTAAGCCCTATATAGTACAATCCACATGGGCAAGTTAGTCTGTATATCACGTTACACGTGTTGCAGTTACTAAAGCTGTTTTGGTGCCATGTGCTTCCGTTCGTCCTAGTGATGGAATTAGTTTTCACAGTCAGAGGGCAAATGGTACACTCCCCACACGGATAGTGACCAGACGGAAGATTCAAATGGGGCAGCTTGGCTTGAGGTCTTGTATGGACCAGCCGGTCCTTTAGACTGGACGATCGCTTGAAGGCGAATCTGGGTGGTGGCATTCGCATAGAGTTGGTGCTAAGGATATGCCAATGTTTTCTCATTATTTGGCGGATTTTGGTGGAGTGAGGTCCATAGGTGGTGACTACCGGAATGCAGTCTTCAGTCGTTCTAGGTTGTCTCTCCAACAGAGCTACTCTGGGTGTGTTTAGTGCTCGTTTCTTGGCCTGTGTTATCGTTTTGCGTGGATATGCTCTGGCGACCAGTTTTTCAGCCAGTTCTTCAGATTGCTCCATGTAACTGTTGGTGGTTGTGCAGTTTCTCCGGTACCTCATGAATTGTCCCACAGGGAGGTTGTCTCGCAAGGCCCTGGGATGGAAAGATTTGTAATGCAACAACGAATTTTTGTCTGTAGGTTTTTGATGTACAGATGTTGTCAATTTGTTGTCTATGGCACTGATGTCCAGATCTAAATAGGTGGCTTTGTGTCGGTCTATATTCAAGGTAAACCTGAGACTTCCATCCAGTGTATTGAGCCATGTTAGAAAGTTATCTAGAGTTTCAGATGTTCCTCTACAGATGCATAGAATATCATCTATGTATCTCTTCCAGAGGACAATGTTCCCCTGGAAGAGATTGGTGGCATGGTAGATGTGGTTGGCTTCAAATTGACCGACATAGATGCATGCCAGGCTGGGGGCAAAGGTTGCCCCCATTGAAGTCCCTGAGGTTTGCAGGAACAGTTGGTCTTTATATGCAAAGAAATTGCGGGTCAAAGCTAATTCGATGCACTGCAGGACTAGAGTCTGTGCTGTGTCATAGAACCATTCCAGCTCCCCCAGGGAGCGGGCTGCTGCCACCAGCGTCGCCTCCTGGGGTATGCTGGTATAGAGTGACTCTATGTCGATTGTCACCAGTAGATTTTCTTCCGGGTTGTATGTGACCGTTTCGAGATGTCTCAGGATATCAGTGGTGTCCTGCACATATGAGGGTTGTGTGATGACACACTCACGTAAGAAAAAATCGGCAAACTGGGAGAGCGGCTCAAGTACAGAGTTTATACCTGAGACTATTGGCCTGCCAGGTGGAGGGCGTTGTGGCTTGTGAATTTTAGGCACAATGTAGAATGCTGGTATTCTAGGGGATGGATTGATCAAGAAATTGGCCTCTTTTGCTGTTATCCATTTCTTTTCTCGGGCAGCCGCCACCATAGTTTGTATTGTCACTTGAAGGTCAGGTGTAGGATCTCTAGCCAGAGGTCGATAATGCTCTCTGACTCCGAGGAGTCTATTGCACTCTGCCTCATAGTCAGAGGTGTTCATTACCACCACTGCTCCGCCCTTATCGGCCGGTTTAATGGTGATAAGGTCGTTGCTTTGTAGTGATTTGACTGCCAGCCAGTCGCTTTTTGACATGTTGCTTGGTTTATTGGAGTGTTGTTGCTTCTCCAGGTCCGCAATGTCTTGCAGGACTTTCTGCTCAAAAACTGTAACTTCGGGGCCCACTTGATGGTTCAACGGTGTAAAGTTTGAGGGGCGTCTTAAATCTGTGGTGAAATCCGTATTGGAGGTGGTGTTATCCTTCCCCTCAAAGAATTTGCGTAATTTGATTTTTCTTATTACTCCATTAAGTTCCCCTCGTAATTGGAAACTGTCATGCTTGGGGGTAGGGACAAAGCCAAGACCTTTGTTAAGCACTGCATTTTCGTCTGGTGTCAAGTGGTAATCAGACAGATTAACCACTATGTTCTCTGGAGGATTTATATTGGCGTGCGACCCCTGCTGCGGGTGATCCTTGGGGAGTAGGTTTGTTGGTTCGTGTTGGTTATGTGCCGGGCCCTTCCTCTGCCTCGGCCTCTCGTGTTTGCCCCTCTCTGGTTCAACTGGTGCTGCCCTAAAAAAGCTCTGAATAGGGCTCCTAAGTCCTGGTCAGAGGCACTTTGGGGTTGAAACCTCACCCGGGTATGCCCTGTGGGGCTTGCATCTCCAGGTCATCTTCCTCACTACTTGTATTATCAAAGGCCCAGTTTTGTGGTGTTCTCCTGGGTTGTTGTCTACCGCCCCTCCCCCGGGGTGGTGCTGGGGGTTGGGTTTTAGCTTGCTGGTAGTATTCGTCCTCTGTATATGGGAAAGCCCATTCGTGGCTAAACCTGTCCAGATTACGTTTTAGGCCTTTTATTTTTTGGTTCACCATATATGTTTGGTATTCACCCAAGTCAGTCTGAATCTTGGCTAGCTGTTCTTTAGCGTCAAGTATGGTGGTGTCGTTTTTTATGGTGGTTTCCATTTCCAATATTTCTGTGAGTAACTCCTCACTAAGACGTTTGGCGGTGTTAATGATTAGGATAAGCCAGTCCCGGGTGCACTTGTTGGCTATGTAGCTCCAGTCCACCCGGAACTGTTTATCCTCAAGGAAAATCTTAGGTTCTAGCCTCACCAATAGACTGGCGGGTGCTGCCCCTGCTCGGAGATATTCAGTCATGAGTGCTCCGTGCAGTGCTATCCTTATTTGGCGTTTCCTCAGAGTTGATAGTTTTTCCCACTCATCCCTTGCGGTGTTAGTGCTGCCCAGTGGGGTATCTGGTAATAGGGATGGTCCCTCTAAGATGTTAGCTATGTGATCCTCCGTAAAGGCCAGACAGAATTTTGCCATTATACTCACGGCACCAGTGAATCAGTGTTTGCTGAGATTATATTTTTTTAAAAAGATACACTATAACAGAGTCACGGGAACTTGAACCTCTAGACAATGTATACTTTTTTGTGTATGGAAATTTATGTTTAGAAGGCTCTCACGGCTAGGCTGCCGTACTAAATACTCTCACAAAAACAGGAGCCTATGGGGAAACAGAGACAGGCCGCCCCCCACTCAAAAATCTCTCTTACAGCAATGGCCTGCTCTTGAACAGCTCAACGGCTAAACAGAATGCAAAAAGTTTTTGTTCATGGGGTAGAGAGAATATCTAACTTCTACCCCCAGTGTTACACTACGTTGTAATTGTTAATCTGGCAGTGATGCCCAGGTATGTGTATGTGTATCAGTGTCCACCGCCACTACATATGCATCCTCCCTTCCATACGTGAAAAAAAGGGGAGGGGAGGTTGACAGTGCCTCACGGAAGCAACACCAAGGGGAGGACTATATCAGACTGGTACTCGTCTGATTCCTCACTTCTCATCATCGGCTACTGTCAACCTTAAAAATAAAAGGGAGAAAACAAACATAAAGATAGTGCATACACGACCAACAACCAAGAGTTTGTGAGTGCTGAGAACCCAATGTGATATTTCTGTGCCCAAATCAGTGAAAAAACAAAATATCACCTTAAAAAGAGAGCGTAACTAACTGGCAACTCATGTCTTTATTCTGTGCTGCTAGCTCGCTCTGATTAAAAGTCAACCGACATGTTTCATCACTATATTTTCAGTGATTTCTTCAGGGTTTTGATGGTGGGTCAGCGTTTAGCATGCACCTTTCAGGATCTTCCCTTATTGTACCTGCAGTGGGTGGTGGGACATGACAGACAGACATACACACATGTTAAAATCTCAGCAGAGGGCCCCAAACCTGGTGGTCACTGGTATAGGGCAAATTTCTGTTGTATGGATTTACCAGGTGGCCTGTTGTGATGAGCCTACCCGGCCCCCGTGGAAGATTGCGTCACGAGTAGCGGTCCCTGTCTGTGTACTGGGACGCTTTGAACCGCCAATCGGTCGGTATCTGTTGCGAGAGATCAAGGCACGAAGAATGAGATAAAGTGTACCTCGCTCGTGGATCATGAGCCCTCGTGGCTCAATACGATCCCCTTTTCAAAGTAATTGCAGCCCCCGCTCCCGTTAGCCTGGCTAAAAAACTCCTTACCGCGTAGGTGTGCTGGTGTGGTCTCGGCTCACCCCTCGTGTGTCGTTGCGGTGCCGGTCGGCTGTTTACGAAGCCTGGTTCCGGGTCACGTGGGCCCGCGTGACGTATCACGTCACGTTTGGAGCGCGAGCGCCATCTTGGAATGGGTAACAGAACATGTTGGTAGTTCTGTCTACGCTATTTTCTTATGTACTTAGTTACTGTCGATGAATTATCGAGAGCCGTCCCTCAGGACTGAATTAAAGCAGCATTTGTATTTTATTCAAAATTTTAGCGAGGATAAACTTATTAGCGCAATTTTCTCTGCAACGTGCCAAATTGTCAGAAGTACTGCGAGTACTATTTTAAAGTTCACTTGCCATATATACATTATGCCATTGCCTTGAAGGTACAGAGGGCTATCCCTAAACAAGTATGTTAACTAGGGATTGCATGTCATACCTATGCATACTTATATTATCCCCATGCTACGATCTTTATAATGCAATCAGCATAGATACGACATTAGATAGTGTGAGCATCCCTGCATGGGATCCCCTGTGGTCATCTATCTTATGTTGTTTGTGTACTGGATCGAGGGTCACGGATCTCGGGATTATACTGTGTGGTTGTATAGGAAAATACTCTAGGTCATTGAAACCTTATTCCACTCAATCACATCGTTGAGGCCTTGATCAGCTGTTAGTTCTTCATAAATCCATCGTGCCTCTTTCCTGATAAGTCTATTATTTATGTTGTGTATGTCACCCTGCACTCTCTCTAACACAGTCCAGCGGAGGTCTCTCGGTTTGTGTTTCATGCTGCTAAAGTGTTGTACCAGTTTAGTTGAGAGTTTTGCTGCCTTTAGGGTGCTGAGATGTTCTTGAATTCTCACCTTGATTTTTCTGGTGGTAAGCCCTATATAGTACAATCCACATGGGCAAGTTAGTCTGTATATCACGTTACACGTGTTGCAGTTACTAAAGCTGTTTTGGTGCCATGTGCTTCCGTTCGTCCTAGTGATGGAATTAGTTTTCACAGTCAGAGGGCAAATGGTACACTCCCCACACGGATAGTGACCAGACGGAAGATTCAAATGGGGCAGCTTGGCTTGAGGTCTTGTATGGACCAGCCGGTCCTTTAGACTGGACGATCGCTTGAAGGCGAATCTGGGTGGTGGCATTCGCATAGAGTTGGTGCTAAGGATATGCCAATGTTTTCTCATTATTTGGCGGATTTTGGTGGAGTGAGGCCCATAGGTGGTGACTACCGGAATGCAGTCTTCAGTCATTCTAGGTTGTCTCTCCAACAGAGCTACTCTGGGTGTGTTTAGTGCTCGTTTCTTGGCCTGTGTTATCGTTTTGCGTGGATATGCTCTGGCAACCAGTTTTTCAGCCAG
Source organism: Lissotriton vulgaris (assembly GCF_964263255.1). Taxonomy (NCBI): domain Eukaryota; kingdom Metazoa; phylum Chordata; class Amphibia; order Caudata; family Salamandridae; genus Lissotriton; species Lissotriton vulgaris. The sequence continues at coordinate 662,767,937 of NC_141689.1, forward strand.
TTCTTCAGATTGCTCCATGTAACTGTTGGTGGTTGTGCAGTTTCTCCGGTACCTCATGAATTGTCCCACAGGGAGGTTGTCTCGCAAGGCCCTGGGATGGAAAGATTTGTAATGCAACAACGAATTTTTGTCTGTAGGTTTTTGATGTACAGATGTTGTCAATTTGTTGTCTATGGCACTGATGTCCAGATCTAAATAGGTGGCTTTGTGTCGGTCTAAATTCCAGGTAAACCTGAGACTTCCATCCAGTGTATTGAGCCATGTTAGAAAGTTATCTAGAGTTTCAGATGTTCCTCTCCAGATGCATAGAATATCATCTATGTATCTCTTCCAGAGGACAATGTTCCCCTGGAAGAGATTGGTGGCATGGTAGATGTGGTTGGCTTCAAATTGACCGACATAGATGCATGCCAGGCTGGGGGCAAAGGTTGCCCCCATTGAAGTCCCTGAGGTTTGCAGGAACAGTTGGTCTTTATATGCAAAGAAATTGCGGGTCAAAGCTAATTCGATGCACTGCAGGACTAGAGTCTGTGCTGTGGACACTGATACACATACACATACCTGGGCATCACTGCCAGATTAACAATTACAACGTAGTGTAACACTGGGGGTAGAAGTTAGATATTCTCTCTACCCCATGAACAAAAACTTTTTGCATTCTGTTTAGCCGTTGAGCTGTTCAAGAGCAGGCCATTGCTGTAAGAGAGATTTTTGAGTGGGGGGCGGCCTGTCTCTGTTTCCCCCTAGGCTCCTGTTTTTGTGAGAGTATTTAGTACGGCAGCCTAGCCGTGAGAGCCTTCTAAACATAAATTTCCATACACAAAAAAGTATACATTGTCTAGAGGTTCAAGTTCCCGTGACTCTGTTATAGTGTATCTTTTTAAAAAAATATAATCTCAGCAAACACTGATTCACTGGTGCCGTGAGTATAATGGCAAAATTCTGTCTGGCCTTTACGGAGGATCACATAGCTAACATCTTAGAGGGACCATCCCTATTACCAGATACCCCACTGGGCAGCACTAACACCGCAAGGGATGAGTGGGAAAAACTATCAACTCTGAGGAAACGCCAAATAAGGATAGCGCTGCACGGAGCACTCATGACTGAATATCTCCGAGCAGGGGCAGCACCCGCCAGTCTATTGGTGAGGCTAGAACCTAAGAATTTCCTTGAGGATAAACAGTTCCGGGTGGACTGGAGCTACATAGCCAACAAGTGCACCCGGGACTGGCTTATCCTAATCATTAACACTGCCAAACGTCTTAGTGAGGAGTTACTCACAGAAATATTGGAAATGGAAACCACCATAAAAAACGACACCACCATACTTGACGCTAAAGAACAGCTAGCCAAGATTCAGACTGACTTGGGTGAATACCAAACATATATGGTGAACCAAAAAATAAAAGGCCTAAAACGTAATCTGGACAGGTTTAGCCACGAATGGGCTTTCCCATATACAGAGGACGAATACTACCAGCAAGCTTAAACCCAACCCCCAGCACCACACCGGGGGAGGGGCGGTAGACAACAACCCAGGAGAACACCACAAAACTGGGCCTTTGATAATACAAGTAGTGAGGAAGATGACCTGGAGATGCAAGCCCCACAGGGCAATGCCCGGGTGAGGTTTCAACCCCAAAGTGCCTCTGACCAGGACTTAGGGGCCCTATTCAGAGCTTTTTTAGGGCAGCACCAGTTGAACCAGAGAGGGGCAAACACGAGAGGCCGAGGCAGAGGAAGGGCCCGGCACATAACCAACACGAACCAACAAACCTACTCCCCAAGGATCACCCGCAGCAGGGGTCGCACGCCAATATAACTCCTCCAGAGAACATAGTGGTTAATCTGTCTGATTACCACTTGACACCAGACGAAAATGCAGTGCTTAACAAAGGTCTTGGCTTTGTCCCTACCCCCAAGCATGACAGTTTCCAATTACGAGGGGAACTTAATGGAGTAATAAGAAAAATCAAATTACGCAAATTCTTTGAGGGGAAGGATAACACCACCTCCAATACGGATTTCACCACAGATTTAAGACGCCCCTCAAACTTTACACCGTTGAACCATCAAGTGGGCCCCGAAGTTACAGTTTTTGAGCAGAAAGTCCTGCAAGACATTGCGGACCTGGAGAAGCAACAACACTCCAATAAACCAAGCAACATGTCAAAAAGCGACTGGCTGGCAGTCAAATCACTACAAAGCAACGACCTTATCACCATTAAACCGGCCGATAAGGGCGGAGCAGTGGTGGTAATGAACACCTCTGACTATGAGGCAGAGTGCAATAGACTCCTCGGAGTCAGAGAGTATTATCGACCTCTGGCTAGAGATCCTACACCTGACCTTCAAGCGACAATACAAACTATGGTGGCGGCTGCCCGAGAAAAGAAATGGATAACAGCAAAAGAGGCCAATTTCTTGATCAATCCATCCCCTAGAATACCAGCATTCTACATTGTGCCTAAAATTCACAAGCCACAACGCCCTCCACCTGGCAGGCCAATAGTCTCAGGTATAAACTCTGTACTTGAGCCGCTCTCCCAGTTTGCCGATTTTTTCTTACGTGAGTGTGTCATCACACAACCCTCATACGTGCAGGACACCACTGATATCCTGAGACATCTCGAAACGGTCACATACAACCCGGAAGAAAATCTACTGGTGACAATCGACATAGAGTCACTCTATACCAGCATACCCCAGGAGGCGACGCTGGTGGCAGCAGCCCGCTCCCTGGGGGAGCTGGAATGGTTCTATGACACAGCACAGACTCTAGTCCTGCAGTGCATCGAATTAGCTTTGACCCGCAATTTCTTTGCATATAAAGACCAACTGTTCCTGCAAACCTCAGGGACTTCAATGGGGGCAACCTTTGCCCCCAGCCTGGCATGCATCTATGTCGGTCAATTTGAAGCCAACCACATCTATCATGCCACCAATCTCTTCCAGGGGAACATTGTCCTCTGGAAGAGATACATAGATGATATTCTATGCATCTGGAGAGGAACATCTGAAACTCTAGATAACTTTCTAACATGGCTCAATACACTGGATGGAAGTCTCAGGTTTACCTGGAATATAGACCGACACAAAGCCACCTATTTAGATCTGGACATCAGTGCCATAGACAACAAATTGACAACATCTGTACATCAAAAACCTACAGACAAAAATTCGTTGTTGCATTACAAATCTTTCCATCCCAGGGCCTTGCGAGACAACCTCCCTGTGGGACAATTCATGAGGTACCGGAGAAACTGCACAACCACCAACAGTTACATGGAGCAATCTGAAGAACTGGCTGAAAAACTGGTCGCCAGAGCATATCCACGCAAAACGATAACACAGGCCAAGAAACGAGCACTAAACACACCCAGAGTAGCTCTGTTGGAGAGACAACCTAGAACGACTGAAGACTGCATTCTGGTAGTCACCACCTATGGACCTCACTCCACCAAAATCCGCCAAATAATGAGAAAACATTGGCATATCCTTAGCACCAACTCTATGCGAATGCCACCACCCAGATTCGCCTTCAAGCGATCGTCCAGTCTAAAGGACCGGCTGGTCCATACAAGACCTCAAGCCAAGCTGCCCCATTTGAATCTTCCGTCTGGTCACTATCCGTGTGGGGAGTGTACCATTTGCCCTCTGACTGTGAAAACTAATTCCATCACTAGGACGAACGGAAGCACATGGCACCAAAACAGCTTTAGTAACTGCAACACGTGTAACGTGATATACAGACTAACTTGCCCATGTGGATTGTACTATATAGGGCTTACCACCAGAAAAATCAAGGTGAGAATTCAAGAACATCTCAGCACCCTAAAGGCAGCAAAACTCTCAACTAAACTGGTACAACACTTTAGCAGCATGAAACACAAACCGAGAGACCTCCGCTGGACTGTGTTAGAGAGAGTGCAGGGTGACATACACAACATAAATAATAGACTTATCAGGAAAGAGGCACGATGGATTTATGAAGAACTAACAGCTGATCAAGGCCTCAACGATGTGATTGAGTGGAATAAGGTTTCAATGACCTAGAGTATTTTCCTATACAACCACACAGTATAATCCCGAGATCCGTGACCCTCGATCCAGTACACAAACAACATAAGATAGATGACCACAGGGGATCCCATGCAGGGATGCTCACACTATCTAATGTCGTATCTATGCTGATTGCATTATAAAGATCATAGCATAGGGATAATATAAGTATGCATAGGTATGACATGCAATCCCTAGTTAACATACTTGTTTAGGGATAGCCCTCTGTACCTTCAAGGCAATGGCATAATGTATATATGGCAAGTGAACTTTAAAATAGTACTCGCAGTACTTCTGACAATTTGGCACGTTGCAGAGAAAATTGCGCTAATAAGTTTATCCTCGCTAAAATTTTGAATAAAATACAAATGCTGCTTTAATTCAGTCCTGAGGGACGGCTCTCGATAATTCATCGACAGTAACTAAGTACATAAGAAAATAGCGTAGACAGAACTACCAACATGTTCTGTTACCCATTCCAAGATGGCGCTCGCGCTCCAAACGTGACGTGATACGTCACGCGGGCCCACGTGACCCGGAACCAGGCTTCGTAAACAGCCGACCGGCACCGCAACGACACACGAGGGGTGAGCCGAGACCACACCAGCACACCTACGCGGTAAGGAGTTTTTTAGCCAGGCTAACGGGAGCGGGGGCTGCAATTACTTTGAAAAGGGGATCGTATTGAGCCACGAGGGCTCATGATCCACGAGCGAGGTACACTTTATCTCATTCTTCGTGCCTTGATCTCTCGCAACAGATACCGACCGATTGGCGGTTCAAAGCGTCCCAGTACACAGACAGGGACCGCTACTCGTGACGCAATCTTCCACGGGGGCCGGGTAGGCTCATCACAACAGGCCACCTGGTAAATCCATACAACAGAAATTTGCCCTATACCAGTGACCACCAGGTTTGGTGCCCTCTGCTGAGATTTTAACATTTGTGTATGTCTGTCTGTCATGTCCCACCACCCACTGCAGGTACAATAAGGGAAGATCCTGAAAGGTGCATGCTAAACGCTGACCCACCATCAAAACCCTGAAGAAATCACTGAAAATATAGTGATGAAACATGTCGGTTGACTTTTAATCAGAGCGAGCTAGCAGCACAGAATAAAGACATGAGTTGCCAGTTAGTTACGCTCTTTTTAAGGTGATATTTTGTTTTTTCACTGATTTGGGCACAGAAATATCACATTGGGTTCTCAGCACTCACAAACTCTTGGTTGTTGGTCGTGTATGCACTATCTTTATGTTTGTTTTCTCCCTTTTATTTTTAAGGTTGACAGTAGCCGATGATGAGAAGTGAGGAATCAGACGAGTACCAGTCTGATATAGTCCTCCCCTTGGTGTTGCTTCCGTGAGGCACTGTCAACCTCCCCTCCCCTTTTTTTCACGTATGGAAGGGAGGATGCATATGTAGTGGCGGTGGACACTGATACACATACACATACCTGGGCATCACTGCCAGATTAACAATTACAACGTAGTGTAACACTGGGGGTAGAAGTTAGATATTCTCTCTACCCCATAAACAAAAACTTTTTGCATTCTGTTTAGCCGTTGAGCTGTTCAAGAGCAGGCCATTGCTGTAAGAGAGGAACTTGTAACATCACGCCTGGACTATGGCAACATTCTCTACTTGGGCACAGATAAAGCCACCATACATGTGCTGCAGGTTGTGCAAAATGCGGCTGCGCGCCTGCTAAAGAACGTCCCTAGACGCACTTCAGCCACTGCCGCCTTGCGTGACCTTCACTGGCTGAGCATCCCTGAACGTGTTAAATTCAAGGCACTCTGTTACATGTTCAAGGCCAAGCAGGGCAGCGCCCCAGCATATATTCAAGGGCTGGTAAAACCCTACAGACCCCTGCGCTCACTAAGGTCATCGGACACTGGTAACTTCACAGTGCCAAGATGGAAGCTGACAAAAATGGGAGGCCGCTCCTTTTCTACTTTGGGCCCTAAATACTGGAACTCCCTCCCATTGGCACTAAAATCAGAGACCAACCTACTCCGCTTCCGTAAGGCTCTGAAGACTCTGCTTTTTACTAAGCTTGACCTATAGTCGGCTGTGGCCTCAAGTCAGGTGATACACCCTCCTTTCTTCTATAGTCTATCCCTGGCGCCGGGAAACCCATTGTGGGTAGCTGTGCGCGATATAAGCTTAAATAAATAAATAAAAATCCAAAGCACAGCATGGCTACTCCCATCGACTCCTAGAAAGCACACCGCGTTCTTTAAACAAACCAAGCCTCCAGCAGCCCGGGAAACCCCCCCCTGCTTTTGTTTTCATTTGAACAAGAACTCCTGAAGTCCTGCAAGAACTGTTAGTTCTTGGTGACGTCTTATGTCCAACCTTACGTCAAACCTGGCACCTTTCAGGTATAAAATACCAACAATTACCTTAAGCAAACACAGAGTGGTTTGGAGCAGAGCGGCCATCTACTTGCCCGAGTGCCCAGCTGATGCGAGTGACCACGGAAGCCGCCCCTCCTGTTTGACGCACTGAGAGAGACGCTGTCTTTTTCTCCAGCCGAGAAAATCCAGCTCCGGTGTTTCCAGCCTACCCTTGCAGGTTGCTGGGATATCGAGTCCTGAGGAAAGAGATACTAGACCTCCCACTTTCTATTACCAAGGTACGGAGCTGACTATGGAAGAAGTAGAGAAGGCCATAGCCAACACCGTAGGGAAGAAAGCGCCAGGCCCGGATGGCGTCCCAGCCGACATGTTCAAGGCCAATGCTTCCTTTTGGGCTAATATCTTGACCAACGTCTTCAATGCTGCCACGAAACACAGCTTGCCTGTCTCCTGGTCACATGCCACCATCATACCTATCTTCAAGAAAGGCCAAAGGGGAGACCCGAGGTGTTACCGCCCCATTTCACTCATTGACTCGTCGTTTAAAATTCTGGGGAAAGTGATACTGGCAAGGATTGATGAGTGGGCTGCCAGTAATAATATCCTATCAAACGCCCAATATGGGTTCCGTAGGGGAAGAGGGACGGAGGACCAGTGCCTCAACTTACATCTGATCCTAGGTAAATACACAGTGGCATCCAGTGGATCAATCTACCTAGGGTTCATGGGTTTGTCCACAGCCTTTGACCTAGTGAATAAGTCTAGGCTGTGGGAAATCCTCCTGGACCTGGGGATGGACCATTCCTTGGTTTATTTTCTGGCCGAGGCACACCGGGACCTACAAGCCTCCATCAGGATGACACAGGAGGGAGCTTTTACTGCTGGCTTCAAGTCCACTAGAGGGGTGCGACAGGGGTGCATCCTCGCTCCAATGTTATTCACACTCTATATTAACCACCTTGAATCCACACTGGAGTTGGCAACACTAGACGTCCCGCGTTTTGGTGGACTGTCTACCCCGGTCCTCCTTTACGCGGATGACGCCGTGCTCGTGGCACGCACTCCCCTTGGGCTACAAAGACTACTGACAGCCTTCGATGTCTTTATGACCTCCCTTGATTTAAAAATTAACACAGACAAGTCACATGTTATGGCTGTGGGTGGGAGAAAAAATAAGGATTTGAAGACCTTTTTTTGTGCCAATACACCAATTTCTAGCGTCAGAACTTTCACCTATCTGGGGGTAGTTTACGACGATAAGGGCACGTGGGCACCTCAAATAACTGTCAAAATCAACGCTATGAAAAGATCAGCAGCTGCCATCGTTGGTTTTTCAAAACGTCTGGGTGGTAAACCCACGGAAGCAATGCTGGCACTTTACAGAGCGAAATCAATCTCAGTAGTAAGGTACGGGGCTTCCATTTGGGGTTATACCAACAATGTAGAAGCAATCCATGTGGAAGTAAATACATTTTTACGTATGCTCTTAGGTCTGCCTCAATCTACAGCCACTTTCTCCGTTCATATGGAATTAGGCCAGGGATATATAAGTGACATTATCAAACAGTCCCCAATTTTGATGTGGTTAAAAACGTGGCTGAACTCTAATTTAACCCTGAACCACACAATCATGAGGGACTGCTTACTCTTGGACAATATGAAAAACATCCCGTGGCTTGCATACAGTAAAAAAAATTTAAGTTCCCTGGGCCGCCCAGATCTTTTCTACAAACCGGACTGCATTGTTAAAGATGACCTGGAATGGTTCAAAGCAACCTTTACTAAAATGAGAGAAATAGAGCGGGAGAGCTGTGAGCTTGTGAAACCCACTGTGAGGGAGCACTATACTTCTAAAACTACACTGGCCATTGAACCCTATTTAAGGGTAGTGTCAATTCCGTTACATCGCTGGTTATTAACCAAACTAAGACTTAACCAGATTCACTTCCTGTTAAATGACTCTAAGGCGTGGGCTAAGCCCGAGGATTTATCGGTCTGCAAATGTGATAGTTTTTCTCTGCAGGACACTATACATTTTATGATCTTTTGCAGTATATATGCCCTGCCCAGGAAAAAGTACATTGTTCCGTTGCTTAAAAACAAGGGGTTTGTCCAAGCCAAGCCTGCTCTATTTTATTTAAAAAAGTTAGATTCACCACTAACAATGTTCAGTGTTGCAAATTTCTTGGTAGCTGCTTTTCGCCTCAAAAAACGTTCCGGAAATAGACAATATAACTGTATTGGCGAGAACTTATGGAACCATTGAAAAATTGCTGTATTTTTTTTTTTTTTTTAATCTGTAAATATTTTAATTGTTCAATCTTAACAGTGACATCAATTTTATGTAACTGCACCCCTAATTATGCATTTTGTGTCTATGTGCTTTTTATGATTCGTTATGAATCAAAATAAAGTTGTTTTGAACTTGAACTATTACCAAGGTACTGAGCTGACTAAACCCTTAGGAGAATTCTTGATGCAGATTCTTGGCAAAATTATCTTAAACCAACTTAACTTAACACTGCTACTTCCTTGTCCCTTCCCACGTAGTAGGTCAGGTACACCGGGGTAGGCTTAGTTAGAAGCACCAGTTGAGCCTTTTAGCCAATGTATATATGTATGTATATATTTTATCCATTTTAAAGTATCATATGGCTAGAAACTGTATAAATGCTTTTACAGTATTATTTTATAATACTACTTTTACTGTACGCACTTTACTTTACTTTAAGTATTGCAATTGTGACAATTCATTTCTCTTGCATGAGAAGGAAGACTGCTCAATAAATAACACTTTTTTATTGAAAACGCCCGTCTCTCTATTTCTCTGCCCTCTGGTGAAACTAAGTATGCACTGTTGACTGAGTGAAATAATTGTCTATTGCTTTCACGCAACTCTAGAGATATACTCTTATTCTGAGGGAGCAAAGTTGTCATGTTTATGCGGTTGTCGGAAACTGAATCCCTTCTTGTCTGAGCCAGGGAAGGTTATCCAACCCTCTTCATTCGAGAAAGTTTCCAGTGACCTCTGAGCTAGCTGGCGCAAACCTAAATTAAGTTTAACATAGTCAGTAGAGACCTAGATGACCTCAGTCCTATGTCTACACTGCTGTTTATGTTATTCCAATGCGCAGAGCCTATTGGGAAAATAGGAACTACACTACAAGTTTTGCATCAAAAACTATGGGTGATCGTATGGGAACGTCCATGTAAATCCCACGCAATGTTCCCTTGACAAAATAATAATGGAAAGCAGTGCTTTGTGTTGCTTTGGGTTACTTTTGAGCTGCTTTCCAATTTCAAACTAAATGTAAAGAAAATTGTGCTGGTTTGCATCACTTTTTTGATGCAAACACAGTGCAAAATATTTGAAAATCCAGACCATAGTATCTATTTGGTACAAAAAAGCAGCCCAAGAGTAACACACTTTGCCTGCAATAAGGTCCTCTTTGACTCACTTTGGTTCTCCATTTTTAAAGTGTTACACATGGCCAAGAGGTCCGACATGGCGAATGCATCTTAGACGAGCACTGTGGGCTCGTTCGATATCCTGCATGGATCCTGGTCATCAGTAATTCTACAATACCCCCAACCCGAGCTCTACATACCGGACACTCTGTGGAGCAGCTGGCGTGTCTCTCCAAGATGAATGCAGCTGGCTGGTCGGTGATCAGACTCGTTCCGCTGCCCATTGCAGTGCCGGAGGGGGATTGGCGGGACAGCGCACTAGGGTCCGGCCCTGCCTCTGATGACCAGAGTGAGTGGAGTGGTGCCCCAGGCACCCTACGTAAGTCCTTCTTAAGTGCAGCCTGCAATGTACTATCTGCGCAGCCTGGCGTGGGCCTTATCGATTTCCTGGGCTGGTGGCCATCTTGCAGGCAGACTGAGCGCTCTGCAGCCAGCGGCCCATGGTGGTGATGCAGCATTGTTGGGGCCTAGCTGAGGACTGTGCTGGGTCATTTTGCCCGGAATGCTGTCGCTTTGTGCGGGGCATTAGACGACTCCTGTGCCATGAGCGCACCCTCCCGATCAAGCGCTGAATGCTAATTGGCTGTCAAGTGGTTGTCAACATTCAAAACTAGAAACTGTTGGCAGACATTTTATGCCTTGGTAGTAGTGAGGCTGAAGAAGTCTGTGAAATATATGTGCAACACGCGAAAAGGGTGTAGGGTATATACACCATGACCCCCATAGGCCTGATCAGGGGGTCCCAGATTGACCCCCAAGTCCAGAAAAAAATGTTGTTTTTAAAAAAAAAATCACGGGATGTGCATAGGATCCGGGCATTTTGCTGCTGAAAAAAAAACCGAAGCACGGGCTCCTGTGCTTCAAAGGTTATTAGCCTCCGGGGGCCAAATCCCGGGGGTATTTAAAAAAAAAAGTGTGGGGGTCCTAATCCCCCCACACTGCCCTGGAGACCGCCACCCCCCAGGGCTGCAACTTAAAATATGTGGGGGGGCTCACAGGGTCCCCCCCACAGCCCCGGGGACCGCAACCCCTGGGGTTCTTAGGCTTTTTGAAAGTGTGGGAGTGGGGCCCCAGGGCCAGCTCCAGCAGTGTCCCAGGGTGCCCACCCCTGGGACACTGCTGTTTGCAATGGCAGGGCAGAAGCCTCACGGCTCCCACCCTGTCGTTAAAAACTGCTTTCCTATTTTCCAAATAGGAAAGCAGATTGCTTTTTCTCAGGGGGAGCAGCATGTTAGCTGCTCTCCCTGAGGAAAAGCAATGCCGGCTCCCGGAGGACGCGGGGAGCCGGCTGGGTCCATGGGGGCATTGGGGCTCCCCCCTGGTCTCCAAAGTATTATATAAGCCCCGGGGGATTGGGTCCCCTGGGATAATAAACATTTGTGATAGGGGCAAATTTTTCTTTGACTTTAAAATTAGGAGTCGTGCACCCAGCACGGCGCTCAGTGCGGCACCTGTTGTGCATGCGTTGGATGCACGACTTCTAACCCGTAGGGTGCGCGACTCCAGCGAGTGTGGTGCACGACTTGCACGCGTTGGCTGCACGACTTTAACGCATTGGGTGGGCAACTCCTAGCTAAAAAACAAATAATATTTTTCAAATCAAGCTTATATGTTTAGTTGTTAGGTGGCTCTAAAAAGAGCCCTTGTCTTTATTGAAAGATTTTAGTACCTACAAGTAAGTACCGATGCAGAGTCTATAGTTCAAGAGGAAGACTCTGTACCCCTCATCTTTAAAATGTACACCATCTCTCCTATAGATACTATGCATATTGAAACGCAGATTGTTGTGGTAAATTTACCCCATTCTATAGTCTCTGGGGAAAAGCAGAAATAGACTTATTCACATGTTTTCTAGCTTTCTTAATCTGTGGAAAAAATTGATTGGACCAGTTCCTTTTCTGTCTTTGGCATATGTCAGAATAGACAGTAGTTTTGGGGGAAAGTGACATCAGTTCTCCGAAGGTGTCCTTCATAAGCATTTCCAGACCTACCCCAGTCAAAGTGCCTAGGTTATTGCCCCCACAATGCACAATTATGAGGTCAGGGTGTTGGAGATGCAAAAAGGATTTAACCAATGGCATCATTTGGTGCCACTTTAACCCTCTCTGCCCAATCCATTTAATGTCTACATTTGGTAAACCTAGGTTTTTCTGAATTCCTTTGTGTTCTGCATCACTTTGGCTCCAGAAAATATAGCTGTGTCCCACAATCCACACTCTAAGCATGTTGAATGGAGGTCTGGATGCACTCAGATGGTCTCTTTAAATGAAGTGGTAGTTTGAAAACTAAGATTTTTCAAAAATGGTGGATAACATGCAGTGTTGAAAAAAGAAAATAAATCATTGGTTGTTTGACAACATTCTACACTGAAAACTAGGGTGCATGTTTCTGTTTTTTTAAAAGCATGATTCTTATTGGTTAACAAAAAGTGATTGAAAAGACCATTACATTGGATAAGCTGGTATATTGAGAAGTCAAGCACACTTACTGTTTTGATTAGCAACATTGTGTGATGAACTTTCGACCTGTGTGCTCAGTTAAGTATTCCATGAAGTGTTTCCATGGTAACAGGCAGAAGGCAGAATGGGGGTAGGGTTGAAATGTATGTCATTTGGAAAGGATTGAAATGTGTAAACAATAGAAATGTGTGTTTGCTTTTGAATTAATGAGGGAAGCAATGTGATTTGATGTGAAGGTGTATATGTGTTGAAAATGAGAGGGAAACTGTGCCATTCTTAGGTTCTGGTGAGAGGTGTTCAAAACAGTGATTATGTATAAGAAAATCTGCTGTGTGACTGACATACTATTCTACAAAGCAATTCGAAAGGTGAGATATTATTTTGTGAGGGAATGTATGTGGTGCATTTCTATTTCAATCAGACTAATGTGTTTGTGCTGCTAAAGTGCAGGGAATACTTTTTTTCTCTAGAATTTTGTGAGGTTGTGTTAGTGTCAGTTATTTTTTATTTATTTGCAAAAATGACTCAAGTTTCTACATTAAAATGCAGTACTAATTCTAGACTATGAAATGTGTTTTGGTAAAATGCAATGGATAGTGTTGGTTGTCTAGAGTCTCACAGTGAGTTTTGGTTCCATTTAGGATTCATTCTGATAGAAGCACTCTGTACTAATGTGTAGTAGGAAATGTTGTGCAATGTGCAGAGTCACCTAAATTCTTGTTGAGTGGGAAATATGTTTTGGTTAAATGCAAGGGATAGAGTTGCTTGAGTAGAATCACACAGTAAGTCTGTGCATTTAGGAATCGCTCTGAGAGATGCATTTTGGTAGTTCACGTGTTTCCCGACATGTAATTGCAGTTCTGAAATATATGGAATGCATGCTCTATGTTTTAAGTACATGTAGTCTTGCAGTGACACTACTCCCAGTATGATTACCTACACTATCCAAACACCACTGCACTACTGTAAACCATTAATCTACCTCCAGCACGACCACCTACACTACCCGTTCACCACTTTACTACCCTAAACCTTAAATCTACCCCAGCACAACCTCCTACACTAAACAAACACCACTTTATTTCTAAGAACACTACCCTACCTCGACCTTCTACACTATACAAACACCACTGCACTACCTTAAACTCTAAAACACTATCCCTAGCATGATCCCCTACAGTACATAAACACCGCTGCACTATGCTAGAACACTACCCCAGCATGACTCCCTATACTATTTAAACACCTTTTCACTACCCTAAAGCTTAAATCTATCACAGCAGGATTCCTTACACTACCCAAACAACACTATACTATCCTACTACTGTACTTAAAAGAAATATTGTTATTTGTCTAGAATCACACTGTGAGTCAGGGTCCATTAGGGGAAATTGAGAGACAATGATTTGGTTGCTTTATGTGTTTGCAAACATATAAATACATGTACTATTGCAGTGACACTATCCCTAGCACAGTTCTATATACTACACAAACAGCAATGCACTACCCTAAACCCTTAATCTACCTCCAGCACCATCACCTACACTACCCATTCACTACTGCAGTACTCTAAACCCTAAAACACTACTCCAGCACAACTGCATATACTACTCAAACACCATTGCACAACCCTAAACCTTAAATGTACCCCAGTACAACCTCCTACATTACCCAAACACCAGTGTACTTTCCTAGAACAGTACCCAACCACGAGCCCCTACACTACACAAACACCACTGTACTACCTTAAACCCTAAAACACTTTCCCTAGCATGACCCCGTACAGTACATACACACCACTGCACTATGCTAGAACACTACACCAGCATGACTCCCTACACTACTTACGCACCATTTCACTAACCTAAAGCTTAAATCTATCACAGCAGGATTCCTTACACTACCCAAACACCACTATACTACCCTACTACTGCATTTATAAGAAATATTGGTATTTGTCTAGAATCACACTGTGAGTCATTGTTCATTTGGGAAAATTGGGAGACACTGATTTGGTTGGTTTATGTGTTTGCAGACATTTAAATACATGTACTCTTGCAGTGACTCTATCCCTAGCACGATTCCCTATACTACACAAATAGCAGTGCACTACCCTAAACCCTTAATCTACCTCAGGCACGATCACCTATTCTACCCATTCACTACTGTAGAACCCTAAACCCTAAAACACTATTCCAGCACAAATGCCTACACTACTCAAACACCATTGCACTACCCTTAACATTAAATGTACCCCAGTACAACCTCCTACACTACCCAAACACCAGTGTACTTTCCAAGAACAGTACCCTACCATGAGCCCCTATACTATTCAAACACCACTGCACTACCTTATACCCCAAAACACTATCCCTAGCATGACCCCGTACAGTACATACACACCACTGCACTATGCTAGAACAGTACCCCAGCATGACTCCCTACACTACTTACATACCATTGCACCACGCTAAATCTTAAATCTATCACAGTAGGACTCCTTATACTTTCAAAACACCACCATACTACCCTAATACTGCATCAATAAGAAGTATTGTTATTTGTCTAGAATCACACTGTGAGTCAGTGTCCATTTGGGGAAATTGAGAGACAATGATTTGGTTGGTTTATGTGTTAGCAGACATACAAATACATGTACCCTTGCATAGACACTGTCCCTAGCATGATTCCCTACACTACACAAAGACCAGTGCATTACCCTAAACCCTTAAGGTACCTCCAGCATGATCCCCTACACTACCCATTCACTACTGCAGTACCCTAAACCCTAAAACACTACTCCGGCACGATTGCCTACACTACTCAAACACCATTGCACTACCCTAAACCTTAAATCTACTCCAGCACAACCTCCTACACTACCTAAACACCACTGCACTACTGTAAACCATTAATCTACCTCCAGCACGACCACCTACACTACCCGTTCACCACTTTACTACCCTAAACCTTAAATCTACCCCAGCACAACCTCCTACACTAAACAAACACCACTTTATATCTAAGAACACTACCCTACCTCGACCTTCTACACTATACAAACACCACTGCACTACCTTAAACTCTACAACGCTATCCCTAGCATGATCCCCTACAGTACATACACACCGCTGCACTATGCTAGAACACTACCCCAGCATGACTCCCTACACTACTTACAAACCATTTCACTACCCTAAAGCTTAAAACTATCACAGCAGGACTCCTTACACTACCCAAACACCACTATACTTCCCTACAACTGCATTTATAAGAAATATTGTTATTTGTCTAGAATCACACTGTGAGTCAGTGTCCATGTAGGGAAATTGAGAGACAATGATTTGGTTGGTTTATGTGTTAGCAGACATATAAATACATCTACTCTTGCAGTGACACTATCCCTAGCATGATTCCCTACACTATACAAAGACCAGGGCACTACCCTAAACCCTTAATCTACCTCCAGCATGATCAACTACAATACCCATTCATTACTGCAGTACCCTAAACCCTAAAACACTACTCCATCACAATTGCCTATACTACTGAAACACCATTGCACTACCCTAAACCTTAAATCTATCCCAACACAACCTCCTACACTACCCAAACACCACTGCAGTACTGTGAACTCTTAATCTACCTTCAGCACGACCACCCACGCTACCCATTCACCACTTTACTACCCTAAACCTTAAATATACCCCAGCACAACCTCCTACACTACCCAAACACCACTGTACTACTGTAAACCCTTAATCTACCTCCAGCATGACCACCTACTTTACTCATTCACTGCTACTACACTAAACCTTAAATCTACCCCAGTACAACCTCCTACACTACCCAAACACCACTTTATTTCCCAGAGCAGTACCCTACCACGACCCCCTACACTACACAAACACCACTGCACTACCTTAAACCCTAAAACACTATCCCTAGCATGACCATGTACAGTACATATACATCACTGCAGTATGCTAGAACAATACCCCAGCATGACTCCCTACACTACCTACACACAATTTCACTACCCTAAAGCTTAAATCTAAAACAACAACAGGACTCCTTACACTACCCAAACACCACTTATACTACCCTACTACTGCATTTATAAGAAATAATTTTATTTGTCTAGAAACACAATGTGAGTCCGTGTCCTTTGGGGAAATTGAGAGACAATGATTTGGTTGGTTTATGTGTTTGCCAACATATAAATACATGTACTCTTGCAGTGACACTATCCCTGAGACGATTCCCTATACTACACAAAGACCAATGCACTACCCTAAACCCTTAATCTACCTCCAGCATGATCACCTACAGTACCCATTCACTACTACGTTACCCTAAATCCTAAAACACTACTGCAGCACAACTGCCTACACTACTCAAACACCATTGCACTACTCTAAACCTTAAATCTACCTGAGGCCAACCTCCTACACTACGAAACACCACTGCACGACCCTAGAACACTACCCCAGCACTACCCCTGTACCCTACACAAACACCACTGCACTGCCTGAAACCCTAAAACACTATCCCTAGCATGACTCCGTACAGTACATAAATACGACTGCACTATGCTAAAACACTACCCCAGCATGACTACCTACACTACCTAAGCACCATTTTACTACCCTAAAGCTTAAGTCTATCATAGCAGGAACACCCCTTACACTACACAAACACCACTATACTACCCTACTACTGCATTTATAGGAAATATTGTTATTTGTCTAGAATCACACTGTGAGTCAGTTACCATTTGGGGAAATTGAGAGAGAATGATTTGGTTGGTTTAGGTGCTTGCAGACATATAAATACATGTACTCTTGCAGTGACACTATCCCTAGCACGATTCCCTATACTACACAAACATCAGTGCACTTCCCTAAACTCTATTCTACCTCCAGCACGATCACCTACACTTCCCATTCAGTACCACAGTACCATAAACCCTAAAACAATACCCCAGCACGACCTCCTACACTACTCAAATACTACTGTACTACCCTAGAACAGTGCTCCACATTGACCCCCTACACTACACAAACACCACTGCAGTACTGTAAACTCTAAATCTGTACTGTTGGTAAACAGTACAGGTGTAGTAATCTATTTACTAAAGTAAAATGAACCAATTATGAATTCACTCAGTGTCTCTCCTTATAGTATTGTGATAATTTTCTTAATATGCAGATACTCATAAAGTGCTTCAGGTTTTTGTTTTATGGAGTGCTTCAAAGTGGTATGTACTATTTATGTACTGTTGTTACCAACTTCAAAGTTGTGCTTCACACCTAAAATTTCTTAGTTAGAATTTATATGGAATGTGTTTGTATAGTAATAATAAAGTATAATTTTAAAGTTATTAATAAATATTTATTTATGAATATTCTTTACAGATTCTGTTTATCATCATTAAAAAAAGGTTATGCCAGAGAAGAAAAGAAGAAATGCTCCGAAGATGGATACTTACTTGAAAAAGAGTCAACCACAAGTATTGGAAGACCAATATAATGTTTCTAAAAAGAGAAAAAATTCTGGTAAGACCACAAAGGATTTCATTAAAAATATCACTAGATTCAGAAAAAAATGGAAATGTTCAAAGCAGTGAAAATGTTCCAAACAGCGAAAAAAGTGGAAAGATTAGGAAAGGAAAAAAAGTCAATGTACCTACGAAGGATAGAACTTATAGTAAAAGAAGAGAAAATCAATATAAAGAAATACACAAAAAAATATTTTACAACAGAGTAGTCCATAATTTACTGAAACACAAAGAAATGTAGAAAGAGAACACTATTTTATAAAAAGAAGAAGCATATCGAATACATTGTTGAAAAGGCTTTTGAAGTAAAAAGGAAATTATTCCTTTTAGTATTAAAGATAATTCGATCACTAGATAAACCAATCCATTTCATGAAGGCTAAAAGTAAGAGGAAAAGAGTAATTAACAAAAGTAATTTTTGTGATATTTCTGTTCTGAGCCTTTTTTAATGAAGAGAGTTATTTACAGAGCAATGATTTGTTGCATGCAGGTGACACCAGTGGTCAGGCTTCTGAGGTTAGAAATGGTTGTCCAATTGGGAAAGAGAAAATGGTTCCTAGAAATGCAGAAGAAGTGATAGCTGATGAAGTTCTAGGCAGACGTCCTAAAGCCCCAGTGTACACTTGGGATTGTAGTAGTATTTGTAGTGTACGACAAGAATCTTTTGATCAATTACGCAATTTCTTACAAGCATATTGTAAAATATTGTTAAACAAAAGATTAAGGTGTTGCAAGGACTAGACCCTTGCAGAGTGAGAAAACATACTGGTTTGCAAGGTCATTCTCTGGCTTGTCTTTCTAGGAAAGTATGTCAAAGTGTTTTTCACCATTTCAGGATGTTGGCACTACATCATACTAAAATGCGGAAGTTAGTGAGACTATTGTATCATGCAAAAAGTCCAGCACTAAAGTTAAATGAGTTGAACAGTGCTCTTTTGCATGGGTCAGTATCAGATGTGAAAAAGGTGTGTGATGATATTGAGTTTTGTTACTTTGGTCCTGAAGAAGGGAGTGAAGAAACTCAGACATTAATAGAAGAAAATGTTGTAGAGAATGTTGAATATAGTTGTGCAAAAAATTTTGAAAGTGAAATTATAAAGTTTAAGGTGATTTCTGGTCAAAGGCCACATTTTTCTTGTATTTGTTGTCACCGAACTCACTACAAAAATCAGACTAGGAGTGTTGATCTGTATTTAAAAAGTGAAAAAGAAAATAATGATACGTGGAAAGAATTTGCAACTTATTTGTTGGTAGACAATTGTTTTAATTTGGGTTCTGATCAGCCTATTTGTAAATATTGTTATAACAAATTAGATGAGAATAAAATATCCGCTAGAGCTGTTCATAATAATCTAGAGTTGGTTGCTATTCCTCCAGAACTGATAGATTTAAACACGTATGAATGAGTCTATTCTCATTCAATGTGTGCACCCGTTTCAGGCTGTTGTTCGTATGGAGCCTAAAACCGGTAAATTGCCTCCTTCAGATTTACAAAGAGGATTAAAAGGAAGAGTTGTGTATTTACCGTTAGATTTAAAGAAAAATATTGGAACTATTGATGTAGAGAGTGTAGAAAGTGAATCACTAGTTATTCTTATTAATGATGTGCCGACTAAGAATAAGAACATCTGGCAGGAGTTAATGGATGTTAGGAAAGTGCAAAAGGCAACAGTGTATTTGTTAAAGAACAATACATACTATAAGAATGTTTATATGGGAGAAGAAGAAATAGTTTTAGCAGAAAATACTGAAACATCAAGTGAAAAAATTGAAAAAGTGGATATGTTAAGATGTGAAGAAATCTATAAACACTACAGTGTACATCCACTTCATTCAACAGAAGTGATGGGGAACACTATTGATTTGTTCCGAATGAAAAAAGCAAAAGGAACTCTCATGAGTGAATGGGAAGAGAGCTTGGAAGCTCGTTGTTTTCCGCAGTTGTTTCCAACAGGAAAAGGAGGACAATATGATGAACGTCCTGTGCAGATACCTGCATCTGAATATCGGACAACAAGATTATATGCAGAAGATCCAACATTTCGACAATGTATCCCTTCTATATTTCATCTTTTGTTTGAAAGTGACTTGTCTGGACTTTCATGTGCAGTCAATCATATTCTAAAAACTGGAATACATCTGCAAAATGTATCTGCAAAGGATTTTATGGATAAAGTGCACCTGTCAGAACCGTAAAGGATACACTGGTTCGGCCCCCTCAGGAACAGAAGCTTTTTCCTCAGTCCCCCTCAAGCCAAGACCAGACACCGCTTGATATTACAGTCTCTAGTCCTAACCCGCAAGGGAAAGGGGAAGTGGACAGACAAAACAAGAGAGACTTCTTCCTCGACTGGTCTGCCTCGGGAGTCTTCTGGATGGACTCGCTAAAAAGGAAAATACAATTCATTAACCCTCTCTACTTAACATTTTGAGTTACTCTGCTCTATATTATCTTCTCTGAACTCCAAGCCTTACCCAAGCAGACTAGGAAGATAGCCACTCTCCTTATTGTAATGTCTGAAGTGTTACTACCGGTTCACTGGAAGAACACTCAAAGGTCTTTGGAAATTTCTTGACTAGATAAGTTGCTGCGATACACTCTCTGAACTGTGATACTCAAAGTCTTGAACTCTGAACTGTGAAATCTCTCACACACTGGAATTCTCCTGAAAATTCCTTGTGGATAAGTCTTTTCGAAAACAGAGTCTTTACTATTTTGGCATACTCTGAAGCTTCAAAGTTTTTTATCGAAAGTTTCTCTTCAAACAGTCTCTGATAGGCTCTAGACGCAAACGCTCTTCAGCCTATTTGCTAAAAGGAGTCCTTAGCGTCTTTAGTTCATTGCCTTGAGACTTCTCTTGAATAACCCAAAATTACTACGCTTACTTGAAAGTCTTTGAGGGAACTTCTCATGACTGAAGTCTTCCCAAAACTCCGACTCCTCCTCACGGCTACTTCTCTTGACTCCGACGTCGTGATGCTTCCTGGTCACGAGATTACTGAGGGAAAAAATGTGAATTAGGAAATGCAATTTTCATTCTGAGCAAACGTAACTCAGTTACTTTCCTTGAGGTTTCAGTTCGGAAGCCTTGTCTGACTAACTCTGGTCGAAAGGAGAATTTTCTCTGAGGAGAGCGTGAGGAAACACTCTTCCCCGGCAAATTCTTCAGTTGAAGTGCGCAGCACGAATTGCGCGCGTGCGCAAAATACAGACGCTCTAGGAACAACTGCAAGGCTACCCGCCGAGCGGAAAACGGAATTACTTCTGCATTCCCAAGATGGCGGACCTCCGCAACGCTGTCACTAGAAATCGCAGTGAAGTCTTCCAGCAAGGGTTTCTTAGCTTGTACCTTCATCTTGATCTACCCTTCTGGCGAGGAGATGGGCGGATCCTGACAGTACCTCCCACCAAGGATGCTCTCCCCAACCTGGGTTTGGAAGGATGAAGCTTATGAAAATCTCTGAGCAATTTTGGAGCATGTATGTTTTCACTAGGCTCCCAAGATCTTTCCTCTGGACCAAGTTCTTCCAGTCAACCAAATAGTATAGTGTGCCTTTTCTGAACCTTGAGTCTAAAATTTTATGTACTTCAAACTCTTCCTCACCATCTATCTGAACTGGCTTAGGAGTCAAACCTACTCTCAAATGCGCTGGACTTTTCTTAATCAAAGAAACATGAAAGGTAGGATGAATTTTCAGAGATGAGGGTAAATGTAGCCTAACCGTTACAGGACCTAACATTTTCTCAACTGTGAAGGGCCCTAAAAATCGGGGTTGGAATTTCCGATTAGTTTTTAATTTCAGATTTTTTGTGGACAGCCACACCTTTTCTCCAGGACAAAAAACTGGGTCTTCTCTCCTCTTTTTGTCAGCATGTTTTTTGTACGATTCCTTGGCTCTGGACAGATTTTCTTTAACTTGAGCAAGGGACCTCTGAACTCTTGAAACTATGTCATTCACTGCAGGGACTGAACTCTCATCTTTTTCCACAATTAGGGTAGGGTGTCTACCATAATTTACATAGAAAGGCGAATGACCAGTGGAAGAGTGAACCGAGTTATTATAAGCAAACTCTGCAGCCCACACCATCTCAGACCATTCCATCTTTTGATCCAATAGGTATAGCCGAAGGTACTGCTCAAGTTCCTTATTCACTCTCTCAGTCTGGCCATCCGTTTCTGGATGGTAGCTTGTGGAGAACTGAGTGTCTATTCCTAGCCTGTGGGTGAAAGCCTTCCAAAAATGCGAAACAAACTGAGCTCCCCTGTCCGAAACCAGAATCTTGGGAATCCCATGCAATCGCACGACATGCTGGGAAAAAAGCTGTGCCAAGGTGGGTGCATCAGGAACCTTTTTTAAAGGGAAGAAGTGTGCCATTTTAGAGAATACATCAACAAACACTAAAACTGTAGTGAACCCTAGGCTAGGAGGTAGCTCCACTATCAAATCCATTGACACCGTGTGCCAGGGATAAGGCGGCACTGGTAAAGGTCTTAACTTCCCTTGAGGTGATCTCCTATCAGCTTTCCCTCGCAAACACCTCTCACAAGAAGTTACATATTGCCGAATCTGCGGTCTCATGTCTGGCCACCAAAAGTTCCTTTCCACCAGCTCTGTGGTCTTGAGGATTCCTTTATGCCCTGCCAATAAATGATCATGACAAGATTCCAATGCCTTTTCTTGGAGCTCTGATGTCGGCAGGAACAAACGTTGATCTTGATATGGCAAACCATTCTTAATTTCTCGACCTTTCTCCTTCTGAGACCAATCTTTCATTTCTTGAAGGGACATACTTTTCTGCACCTTGTCTCCCAGATCACTCGCCGTAGTCACCATGACGATTTTTTCCTTCGGAATGATGCTCTGTTCCTCTCTTTCTTTTTTCTCTGAAGTGGTCGAATCAATTCTTGACAATGCATCTGCTTTGGCATTACTCTTTCCGGGACGGAAGGTAATGACGAAGTCAAAGTCCGCAAAAAACAATGACCACCGCAATTGCCTCGCAGTTAAGGTACGCGCTGACATGAGGAACTGCAAATTCCTGTGGTCCGTAAAGACTGTCACTTTATGCCTCGCTCCCATTAAATAGTGGCGCCATTCCACAAAAGCACTCTTTACGGCCAAAAGCTCCTTGTCAGCAATAGAATAATTACACTCAGGAGGATTTAACTTTCTAGAGTAATACGCCACAGGATGAAGCTGACCTGAAACGGGATGCCGCTGAGACAAAATTCCTCCAATTGCTACATCAGAAGCATCAGCTTCTACATAGAAAGGGTCTTCAGTTCGTGGATGTAACAATATTGGAGCTCGAGTGAAAGAATTCTTCAGAAATTGAAAAGCCTCCTCAGCTTCTTCTTTCCATTCAAACTTGATTCCCTTCTTAAGGAGTCGAGTAATGGGGGTTACCTTCTGAGAGAAATCGGAAATGAACCTTCTGTAGAAGTTCGAGAACTCCAAAAAACTCTGAACTTCCTTTACAGATCTGGGAGAGGGCCAATCCTGGACAGCTTTAATTTTTGTGACATCCATACTCACACCTTCAGGGGATAGCACAAAACCCAGAAACTCAACTCTGGTAACATGGAAGGCGCACTTTTCCAACTTGTCATAGAGATGATTCTCCAGGAACTTACTCAAAATTACCCTCACATGAGGAATGTGTTCCTCCAGGCTGTTGGAGAAAATTAAAATATCATCGATGTAAACCACAGCCACTCGATCCAAAAACTCTCCCAACACGTCGTTCGCAAAATGTTGGAAGGCTGCAGGAGCATTACAAAGGCCATATGGCATCACCTGGTATTCGAATAGCCCATAACGTGTTCGAAACGCAGTTTTCCACTCATCTCCAGAGCCTACTCTGATTAGATGATATGCCCCCCTAAGGTCCAGCTTTGTATAGACCTTAGCATTCTTGACCTGATCCAGCAGTACTGAGATTAGTGGGAGCGGGTACCTATTCTTAACAGTCACCTGATTTAATGCTCTGTAGTCAATACAGGCTCGCAGATCTCCATCACGCTTTGGGATGAAAAAAAGAGGCGAGGAGACAGGAGACTGCGAAGGACGAATAAATCCATTGGCCAAGTATTTGTCTAGGTACTCTTTCAAAAATCGATTCTCAGTCTCTGTGAGAGCATAAATTCGACTGCAGGGCAAAATAGCTCCAGGCTCAATGTCTATCTTACAGTCGTAAGGACGATGCGGAGGAAGCGTTTCTGCCTTTTTTTTATCAAACACAGTTGCTAAGTCCTGATACTCCGCTGGAATCGATTTTACTTCCACCACACAGATTTGGGCCAGGTGAACAGAGGCTAAGATCTTGACCTGTGACTCATCTTCTGGAATCTTCTCAGCACCAAAACAATTTTCAACACAATAAGGTGAGCTCATTTCTATCGTTCTTTGACTCCAATCGATTCTCGGATTGTGCTCCGTTAACCAGGGAAGTCCCAAAATTAACTGGAACTGCGGAGCATCGATCAAATTAAAAGTGATATACTCCGAATGTCCTTTTAACCCTGTTAATTGGACCAACTCCGTTTCATGAGTAATGGGCCCCGAGGACAAGTTGGTGCCATCCACCGCTCGTACAGGTTCAGGGGTAGTTTTCTTCACAAATTGAATTCCATGTCGCCGAGCATATTTTAGGTCACAAAAGTTGCCTGTTGCCCCAGAGTCAATCATGACAGATACTTCTTTGATCTCTTGATCTCGAAATCTCACCACAAAAATTGCGATTAAATGTGGAGCAGCAGACTGGAGGGTATTCATAATATGCTGTGATTCTGGAGTTGATTTTGCTGTCGCTTCTACCCGTGCAACTCTCTCTACAGACGAAGCCGATCTTTTACTGGCAGCAAAGTTTTTAACCTTTTTGGACATTCTCTGACGAAATGCCCAGACACACCGCAATAGAAACACAATTGTGAGTTCCTCCGTCTCTCCTTCTCTTCTTTTGACAAAGGACCTCGAACTGATCCAATTTGCATGGGTTCTTCAACAGACGATGCCTCTGAACTCTTTTGAGATTCACTTCTTATCCGATCAAATCGAGGAGGTATGGGACGAAAGTCCTTTCTTTTTTCATGTTGTCGTTCATTTAGCCTATGGTCCAACTGTAAGACCAAGTCTATGAGAGCGAAAATTTCTGTGGGTCGTTGCGGGATTTGGGCAAGAGCATCTTTTAATTCGTCCCGAAGGCCTCTGTAAAAAATTGCCGCTCTTTTCTCCTCAGGCCAGTTAGTTTCCACCACTAACTTATTAAAGTTAGCCAAATATCCAGCCAAGTCTCGACTTCCTTGCTTAAGGTCCAGCAGCTCATTATCGGTAGATTGAGCACAGGATCGTCGATCGAATATTCGGGCAAACTCCACCTTGAAGTTTTCATAATTGGTTAGGATCGGATCTTTTTTGGTGACCAATGACATGGACCAAGCAGCCGCATCTCCCGTCAGATAAGACAATATGAACGCTACCTTAGCCTGATCATCAGTAAAAATTACAGGACGACACAGAAAGTGTAATGAACACTGTGTCAGAAAAATCTGAGCCTTCATCGGATCCCCCCCATATCTCTCTGGGGACGCTAAAGGAATGACTGGGGAGATGGAATGAATTACTTGAGTTGAAATCCCTGACGAGGATGACTGCTGTGGTGTCGAAGTTCTAGGTAAGGACCCTGCCGTCACTAAACTTTCTAACCTCTGATGAGTGTGCATGGTCTCTAAACTAGATCTTTTAACTTCCTCCCTTAAGGCCTTATTTTCCTCTAAAGCGTTATTTAACTGCACCTGCATGCTACCTAAAACTTCATTTAAAGCCTTCAAGTCAAAGCCTTCCGTCATTCTGTCCGGGAGGGGACCTGATTCCTCAATAAGAGGCAGGCACTTCAATCTGTCAGAACCGTAAAGGATACACTGGTTCGGCCCCCTCAGGAACAGAAGCTTTTTCCTCAGTCCCCCTTAAGCCAAGACCAGGCACCGCTTGATATTACAGTCTCTAGTCCTAACCCGCAAGGGAAAGGGGAAGTGGACAGACAAAACAAGAGAGACTTCTTCCTCGACTGGTCTGCCTCGGGAGTCTTCTGGATGGACTCGCTAAAAAGGAAAAGACAATTCATTAACCCTCTCTACTTAACATTTTGAGTTACTCTGCTCTATATTATCTTCTCTGAACTCCAAGCCTTACCCAAGCAGACTAGGAAGATAGCCACTCTCCTTATTGTAATGTCTGAAGTGTTACTACCAGTTCACTGGAAGAACACTCAAAGGTCTTTGGAAATTTCTTGACTAGATAAGTTGCTGCGATACACTCTCTGAACTGTGATACTCAAAGTCTTGAACTCTGAACTGTGAAATCTCTCACACACTGGAATTCTCCTGAAAATTCCTTGTGGATAAGTCTTTTCGAAAACAGAGTCTTTACTATTTTGGCATACTCTGAAGCTTCAAAGTTTTTTATCGAAAGTTTCTCTTCAAACAGTCTCTGATAGGCTCTAGACGCAAACGCTCTTCAGCCTTCTTGCTAAAATGAGTCCTTAGCGTCTTTAGTTCATTGCCTTGAGACTTCTCTTGAATAACCCACAATTACTACGCTTACTTGAAAGTCTTTGAGGGAACTTCTCTTGACTGAAGTCTTCCCAAAACTCCGACTCCTCCTCACGGCTACTTCACTTGACTCCGACGTCGTGATGCTTCCTGGTCACGAGATTACTGAGGGAAAAAATGTGAATTAGGAAATGCCATTTTCATTTTTTTTTTTTTATAAGACCAACGGTCCCAAACTTTATTCAGTTTCACAAATAAGCCAGTAGTTAATCATACAGTGTCAGAACCACGGAGTATTGTTACAAACATTAACCCAGCAGATAGTGCATGTCGACATTTCAGGTACACATGAGTGAAAACAAACAGTTGCTGGTGGAAGTGCATCAGTTCATAAATGACGGTGACAGGAAATGTCATGTGGTGCAGTGTCTACGGTTCGTAGCACTGCAACAAGGAACCAGCGTGTCCAAAATGAAAAGCCAACAGTCATTGTTTGAAATGGAGTTCCCTGGTCATTGTAGCAGGGGAGAAAGGCCGCATCATACCCTCCGGTGTCTAGTGGGTCGCTGGGTGCCCGCTTCCTAGTTCTGAGCACATCTAAGCAGCTTTACATAAGATGCAGACAAGGAAGGGTACTCGGGCGTTATCAAAAGCATAGTATGAACGGCCTCTGTGTCAACCAAAAGAATTAACTGGGTAGCCGAAAACAAGGGGTGGGGGAGGAACATTGCAATAACTGTTAGACTAGCATTCGTGTGTGTGGTAGTGCATCTAGGTTTCCAGCTGTGTGTGGTGTATCCCGTGTGGGCCGTGTAGGGGCAGAGACAATGGATGAGGCGGCGTCGCCGTGACTGTAGGGCAATAGGGGGGGGACTGAGCGGCGGGGGGGGCAAAAGTGGCAGGGGACATCTCCATCGCGCAAGACCCCTGTTACCGGGAGGGGGGGTTGGGGAGGTAAGTAAGCACGCGGGACGGGGGGTGGGACGGGGGGGGGAAGAGAGGGGGGGGGAGGGAGGGGTGGTGGAGTCTGTGCCAGGTGCGGACAGCAATCAGGTGGGCCCTCCCTGTTCTGTGTCGAGTCGGTACTCTATGCCGGCTTGGGTGCACGCGCGGTGATATGTAGTCAGGGCAGCGTCCCAATCTTGGGCGATCGGGTATTTCCGTAGACCCGCGGTTTCCTCTCTATGGAGCGACACACTCTCCGCACAGGCCCAGTTGGCAAAAGAGCGACGCCAGTCTGCAGGGCGCGGCGGGGTGGGACTCTTCCATCGCCGTGTAATGAGACGCTTGGCCGTAATTAGGCCCAAGTCCCAGAAGCGTGCCCGTAGCTTGGTCTGCTTGGTTCTCTTGTAGAGTCCCAATAGGCATACTTCCCACGTCGCGGGGAGGGTTCCGCCCGTCGCCGCTGTTAGCATATCCGCGATCGCAGAACAGTACGAGGTAAGATGGGCGCAGCTCCAAAGTGCGTGCAGGAAGTCTGAGTCCAGAAGGCCGCATCTGGGACATGCCGACGAAGTGAGCCCGAAGTAGCGGTTCAGCTTGTCCGGAGACAGATATGCACGGTGGATGATGTAGTATTGGATAATCTTGAAACGTGCATTACGGGGAATGACCCTTGCGCCTGCCAAGATAGCATTCCATTGTTTGTCCGTCCAGTCTGAGCCGTGGTCGGTCGCCCATTTTTCCCTCAATTTCTGGGAAGAAAATTGCGTATGGCTGTGCAAGGCTTGTGCGAGCCAGTGCACAATGTGGGACCCGTCTCCCATCACATGCAGGTATTGAATGAGCAGGTGAGCGGGCGGCTCGTGGCTAAGGTCACCCCACGCCTTTGCCAGCTCATGAAGGAGTCTGGCGTGTGTCAGGAATTGACCTACCGGTAGCTCTGTGTCCGCAGCCAAGGTCTCGAATGGCATCAGCTCTCCGTCGCTGTACAGGCCGCCCAGGTCATCCAGGTCTGCTGCAGTCCAGCTGCGCAGCTCAGCCGTGGACAGTATGCCCGCGCCCAGAGGTGTCCCTAGCAAGGGTAGGTTCGGGGCATAGGGCACCGTATGCCTGGTGAGCCGAAGGCTCCGTGCGAAGCATCGCTTTGCCACTGCTACATGGACCTGCGTGGGGGACCGGCCCATTGTCAGTGGGTGGAAGAGTGTGAGCGCCTGTACAGGGGATAGGATAGTATCAGCCGTGGCCGTGTCCGCCAGGTTCTTACCGCTCAGCCAGTAGGCAACCCACTGTAGCTGTGCTGCTAAGTAATAAAGCTCCTGATTGGGAACCGCTAGGCCTCCAGCGTCTGTGGGTGCATACAGGGTCCTTAGCGCAACCCGGGGTCTCCCCTTATTCCAGATGAGGCGTCTGGTGAGGGTGTCCAGCTCCCTAAATATGCGCGCCGGTACATACACTGGCAAATTAGTATAATAATAGAGAAGCCGGGGTAGCATTATCATCTTGGTCAGGGCCACTCTGGCTGGCACATTTAAAGGGAGGGAATTCCAGAATGTGACCTGGGCTGTGAGCGAGGAGATGGCCCTCACTAGGTTCCCCTCCAGGAGATCCGTAGGGTCCCGATACATCAAGATCCCTAGGTACCTAAATACCGTCGGGTGCCATCGGAGTGTCTCCCCCATCATACGCACATCGCACTGTGGCAACTCGCCATCGAATGCGTAGGTCCCTGATTTGGCCCAGTTGACATGGAGCCCCGACATGTCTCCAAACGTCCGAAAGGTGTCCGAGAGCGCCGCTGGTATGCGCGTGAGGTCTCTGACAAATAATAACAAGTCATCGGCGTACAGAGACACCGAGTGAATGCCGTCCGCCAGCGGAATGCCCCAGGCGTCTCCGGAAGTGCGGAGCATCTCCGCTAGTGGCTCCATCGCCAGGGCGAATAAGATGGGGGAGAGGGGGCAGCCCTGTCTGGTGCCCCTCCCAATGCGGATCCTGTCCGAGAACAACCGTCCGGTCCGGACCCGGACCTCAGGTGCTTGATAGAGGAGCCCCACCATCTGGACGTAGGTGTCCCCCAGCTCGTACTTCTCAAGGACTCGGAGGAGATACGGCCATTCCACCGAGTCGAATGCCTTCTCTAAGTCAAGCACGATACATCCCGAGCGTGGCCAGGTCGGGGTCGCGTAACGTTGGACCCTGAAAAACCGGCGTAGGTTGTGGGACGTGCTCCGTGTGGGTACGAAGCCATTCTGGTCAGTGTGTACCAGAGTGGGGACCAGTGGTGCAAGCCTCCGGGCCAGGGCTGCTGCGAGTATCTTATAATCGGTATTGAGGAGCGCTAACGGCCGGTACGAGCCGAGTTCGTTCGCTTCTTTACCTGGTTTCAGCAGGGAGACCACGTTTGCTTCGTTCAGGGACGACGGGAGTTCAGCGTCTTCCAGCGCCGCCTTGTACATTTTCAGCAGTTCCGGTATTAACACCAGAGAGTAGGCTTTGTAGAACTCCGCCGGGAGCCCATCGGGGCCCGGTGCCTTGCAATTGGAGAGGGAAAAAATCACCTCACGCAGTTCCTCACCAGTGAGCGTGGCTCCCAGCTCTGCTTGTTGGGCAGCAGTGGCGGTCGGGAGCTGCAGTGTCGCCAGGTAGTCTGTGATCTCCGCTACCGTGGCTCGTAGTCGCGAGCTGTACAGGGATTTGTAATGCGATGTGAACGCATCATGGATTTGTTGTTGGGTATAGACCTCAACGCCCTGGGCTGTGCGGATAGAGAGGACCGATGCGGATTGCGTGTCTTGTCGCACCAGCCACGACAGGAGTCTGCCAGGCTTATCTCCCGTGCTGTGGGTGCGCGCGGAGTGCGCAGCGAAGTTGACATTCTTGAGGCGTTCCATCAAGGCAGCGTGGTCCGCCCTGGCCGAGACGAGTTGGTAGTCATCACCCCCCATTGCCCCTTGCTCTGCACCCAGCAGTGCCCTTTCCGCCTGTGCCAGGTCTCGCTCTACTTGCCTACGTAGGCCCGCCTGTACACTGAGGCAACTTCCCCGGGTCACCGTCTTAAAGGCGTCCCACTCGATTCTCGGGGAGGAGGTCGAGTCTGCATTGTCCTCGAAGTACTGCAGGATCTTCCCGGAGATTTCCTCTCGGAATGGGGTGTCGAGTAGGAGGTCCGGTTGCAGGCGCCATGTTGGTACGGGCGGGTGTGGACGCTTCCATCCATATACCAGCGTGTGCGGGTTATGGTCCGAGTGGGTCCGACCGAGGTAGTCAGTGTCGGACACAGAGGGGAGCAGGTCACGGGACAGCATGAATCTGTCCAGCCTGACATGCAGTGAGTGGGCTCCCGAGTAGTAAGAATACACCCGGGCGGTGGGGTTCCTGACGCACCAGGCATCCTGTAAGTTCCACTGTGTTGCCCAGTCAAGGAGGGCCTTGGAGGTCGCCTGTACTGGGGCGATTGTCGCTGGGAGAGATGAGCGATCAAGGGAGGCATTCAACACGCAGTTATAATCCCCGCCCACCATCAGGGGTACGTCCGGCCATGTCGCTATCGCTGTCGACAGTCGTGTGAAGAATTTCCCCTGTTCTACATTAGGTGCATATATGGAGGCTATGACCATCTGCTGCCCGTCAAGTCTGCCCTGTATGAAGACGTAGCGTCCCTCAGTGTCAATGTTGCTGTGTGTTAGCGCAAACGGGACCCCGGGCCGGACCCAGATCAGGGTCCCCCTCGCAAACGCCGAGAAGGTTGTGGCAAATATCTGTCCCCTCCATTTACGGCGAAGTGTGGCTACCTCTGTGGCAACTAGGTGTGTCTCCTGTAGCAGTGCAATCTGGATCTGATGCCTTTTAAGATAGGAATATACCTGGTATCTACGTGAGGGTGTGTGCATGCCCCTGACATTCCAGGTACAAAATTTAAACGTAGCCATCACAGTGTTGATTGCGGCCAAGTGTCCACCTCCCCCCCTCCAGGCCTCCACCCGCCTCACCCACACCCACACAATAGCGGTGAATAATGAGCATTGTTACCTCACGCCCCTCCCCACAGACCCAAAGATGCACACAATAGCAAGTCAGTACCAACACTAGTCTCAAAAGAAATAACTTGAACATAAACATAATACCAAAAGGGCAACAACAAAAACAAGTCGTCGCCCAAACGCTCTATCGAGCTCAATCAATCCGTGAGTTCAATGGGGGGTTGACTAAGTACAGCACTGAAAGTAAACAGGGTAGTTCGTTATGCCGAAAGAGCCGAAGCGGCTCCCCTCCACGGGCAGTGGGCCGGAAGAGCACCAAGAGCCAGTGATAGTGTCTGCGGCCAGTTTAGGGCTCCCAGTGTCACTTGACCCAGAACATTGGTCCCACGGCGGGGCCCCATCTTTCATTCCCCCGGAGGAGGGGCACTCACCTCTAGGGGTCCGTCCACCCCTCCAGAGTCAAGGTCCCGGTGATGTTCCAGCAGAGGAGCCCCGGCCCCCCATCTGGTGCCACTGTAGCTCCATGGCAAGCCGGAAAGCGGGGTTCGGCAGCAAAGTACAGGTCTCGGAGAAGGCGGCGGCCGTGGCCGTCAGGCCTTCAGAAGCATCCATGTAATTCCCCGATCGGGCCATCGATGGGGGGGAGCCGACCGCTCCTCTGTGCGAGTCGCTTTGGTCCAGCCAGGGCTGGGTTGGGGAGGAGCACTTACGATATCAGATCTGATGTTTGGGGGGTGACGTCTGGCAGGCCCCCTGGGTTCGAGTCGTCTGGTAGACCGTATATGTAGTCGTCGTCCTCGCTCCCGCGTGAACGCGGGCTGGCGTTGGATAGCAGTAGAGGCGATTGCGACCCGCTGATCACAGCTGTTATGCGGACGGCTTCCATTTGTTCATTCTGTATTTGCTCCGGGGTTGGGCCGATTTCCGTGTCCATGGTCGGCGATCCGGCCCTCGAGGTGTGTCGTTGTCTCCGTCTGCGCGTGCCTCGATTCCGGCGCTGTTCTCTCGGTGCGGGCTCGGGGTTCGTGTCCACTCCCGAATCCAGCCAGGCCATTGCCGCCTCTGGGGTGTCGAAAAAGTGGGTCTTGTCTGATGCCACCACTCTGAGGCGTGCCGGAAACAACAGCGAGTATTTGAGAGCCAAGCGTCTGAGCCGGTGCTTCACCTCAAGAAAGGACTGACGTCGTCGCTGAACTTGTATGGTATAATCAGGGAAGAACATCACCTTGGCGTTGTCTATCTGTATATTTGATAGTTTCCGCGTCTCGCGGAGGATGGCGTCTCGGTCGCGGTAGTTCAATACCCGCATGAGCATCGGTCTTGGGTTGGAACCTTCCGGGGGCGGGCGGGCTGGTACTCTGTGTCCCCGCTCCACTACAAAGTATGGCGACAGTGTGCCTTCTGGCAATAATTCTCTGAGCCAGGTCTCCATATGCTCCGCTGTCTCTCTCCGTTCCCAGCGCTCCGGTAGGCCCACTATGCGCACGTTGTTCCTCCTGGCCCGTCCTTCCGCGTCTTCTGCCCTATCCTCAAGGAACTCCACCCGGTTGAGCAGGTCCTGGACGTGCTTGTCCGTCTGTGCTAGTTTGGGGGTGGCCTCCGCCATCGTTTGCTCCAGGGTCGTGGTGCGGTCAGACAGTTTCTTGTGGTCTGCCCGGAGGAGTGTCAGATCCACGGCCACCTTGTCGATCCTGTTCTCCAGCGACGTACGGGTCAGCTGCATGGATTCCTCCAGGCGCTCCATGGCCGCCAGCATGGTGTCTAGCTTGGAAGCAGTCTGGTCAGCCTCTGCGTTTTTCACCATTTTCCCTTTGCCGAGGGTCCCTCCTGTGCCAGTCTTTGCCCTGGTCCCCCCTGACATGTGGGAGGCCTTTGCGACTGGTCAGGCGGGTGGGTATGTTCTCTCAATGCGCGGCGGAGGGGCCAGAGCACGTGGGTCTCTCGGTCAGGTTCTCTGTGTTCCCTGTTGTGGATGCCGCGTAGCCGTAGGCGGGGGGGGAGGGCCGTCCCACCGCAGGGTTCCGGGGATCTGTAGCACGTGGCCGCCTAGGGAGGACAGGGTGGTTGCGTGGCGGCCGTTGAGGGGACTCCCGAGCGTGGCGGTCAGTGCCGCGGGGGTCCCGGTTGCCGTTCGCCTCCCGTCTGAGCCACTCGGTGGTCCGGCAGGCCGGGGTGGTGGGTCACCCCCGATTCGTCCGTCTGCTGAGCCTGGGAGGACGTGCTCTGCCGGATGATGCTAGGCGGCCCCTAGCGCCGCGCGTGGGTCTGGCTCGTCCGGTACAAGTCCGGTGGATGCGTGGCGTGTGAGCTGTGTAGGCCTCGTGGCGCCAGGGCGGGAGAGTCTCTCAGCGTTGGGCTGGGTGCTAGCGGGGCCGGTGCAACGTGGTCACAGTTCGTGAGTGGCGCGCTTTAGGCCTCACGGCGCCAGGAGGGTCCGATGTCGATCCGTGCCGTCTCTAATGAGATGGGCAGGCGCAGAGGTCTGGTAGGAGAGGGCCGTGCAGCCTCCGGTGATGGCCCGCTGAGCTTGGCGGTGACGGTGTCTGTGCGGGCCTCGTGGTGGCCCAACTTGGCAGCTCACAGGTGCCTGTTCAACCCGGTCGGGTGACTCCAGTGCCTGCAGGTGTGGAGGGGCAGTGACACAGACCGCCACGGGCCGGCTCTGTGTGGGTGCTTGCAGCGCTGAGGGCCCTCGGGTGGCCGGGTCCTACTGGCACCGTGTCGCGGGTTCC
Source organism: Lissotriton vulgaris (assembly GCF_964263255.1). NCBI lineage: Eukaryota > Metazoa > Chordata > Amphibia > Caudata > Salamandridae > Lissotriton > Lissotriton vulgaris. The sequence goes on from NC_141689.1 coordinate 662,802,058, forward strand.
CTGCGTGTGTCGTGGGCCGGCAGGGCCCTGGGGCAGTGTTGCGTTAGTGCGGGCCTCCAGCCAGGCTCGCGCGTTCACCCCCTGGTGGTCCCGGAGCTCGGTGGGATGCCCTCAGTGGCGGTGGGCGAGGCGCGCTAGTGTCGCGGCCTACCGTGGGTCTGGGCGTTGAATGTCCGCTGATGTCCGGGGCCCCTGCAGGGTCTGGTCGCTGGTGGGCGCCCGGCGTGTGGGACGTGGTCCTGTCCTTCCGCCGGACCGCACGTTGCAGGGCACTTGCTTTGCGGCCTATTCCGCAAGGCCGGATCCCCGGCCTCAGGCAATTGGGCCGCCGGCCGGAAGTGCACTCCAGGCGGCCAGTCTTCAGGGCCGCTGCCGGTCGGAGGATCAGTCGCTCCGATGTGCCCGAAAATCGCCCTGGAGGTGGGTCGGGCGTCCGGGTGCACTCGGTCCGAGTTTGAGCTCGGTACCAACAGTAATTCAGGATAAAATGCCCGTGGTAGGGGAGCTTCGCTCGGAGCTCAGCTCGGGCACGTCTTCCTACATCGCGTGCTTGGCCACGCCCCCAGGAAATGCCATTTTCATTCTGAGAAAACGTAACTCAGTTACTTTCCTTGAGGTTTCAGTTCGGAAGCCTTGTCTGACTAACTCTGGTCGAAAGGAGAATTTTCTCTGAGGAGAGCGTGAGGAAACACTCTTCCCCGGTAAATTCTTCAGTTGAAGTGCGCAGCACGAATTGCGCGCGTGCGCGAAATACAGACGCTCTAGGAACAACTGCAAGGCTACCCGCCGAGCGGAAAATTGAATTACTTCCGCATTCCCAAGATGGCGGACCTCCGCAACGCTGTCACTAGAAATCGCAGTGAAGTCTTCCAGCAAGGGTTTCTTAGCTTGTACCTTCTTCTTGATCTACCCTTCTGGCGAGGAGATGGGCGGCGCCGTTTGCGCGCCGAAGGCGCGTGTTGGAAAGGGGAGTCTCTGGTTGGTGCAGTGCAGCACTGGCGACAAGCAGGGACCCTCTCTTCCACGTCAGGGCTAAGGGTTACCTTCAAGACAACCTCTGCTTACCCTCTAGGTAGTGTGGCGCAAGCAGTCTAGGCTAATCTCTGGGGCACATGGGGTTAAACATTTGCAATACCGTACCACCACAACCAACCCACCACACAATGACACCAAACTGTATTTGTAAAAATATATTCTCTTTATATACTTTTTAGAAGCAGGCTTGTAAATACAGTCTTGGTTCAATTTAAAAACGGTTCCAGTGATTCTTTACATATGCCACAGATCTTGTTCAGCATTAAAAGCATTTCTTCAGAAGGCAATGTTCTCTAAAATGCAATGTTCTGGGCCTTCTGCCCAGTTTTGGCAAGGTACAGTGCTTTCCTGCGCTTCTGTGCGCTTCCCCACGTCTGCGTTCACTTTTCGGGAGGAAATCGGGCCCGGCCTGCCAAAGCGCACGCTTTCCGCGTGAGCGGCGAAAAGGCACGGCCGGGTCTGCTTGCAGAATGAGTCACCCTTCTGTACGCGACTCGAGGCAGAGGGGGCACCGGCCACAGGGAGTGTTAGGGGGGGCCTCGGGGGCCAGGAGCGGTGCGAGCCTCGGTGATAGGGGCGGCTCGTACCACAGGGCAGCCTGCAGCTGCGGGGCTCCTGGGGTGGCTGAAGATCACACAGCGCGGTGCGAGCCTGGATGGCAGGACGCTCGCACCGCGAGGGGGCAAAGCACAGTACCTTGGATACTTTGGTGGTTCCTGAAGCGGACGGCTGCAAGGGGAGCTGTCCCACGTCGCGTTGCTTCCCTGCAGGGCGAGGCGATCTGCAGCTCGAGGCGGAGCAGGTCACGGGTCACCCGGGGCGGCGGTGCTTAATGGGGTCAGAGGTCCTTCTCTTCAGTGTTCGCTTCAGCCCTGGAGGAGGCGCGGCGGCAGGCGGGGCTGATGGGGGTACACTCCACAGGATGCAATGTACCAGCCAGGCGACGCCCCGCAGCAGTTCACTTCAAAGCTGCGGGGAGGGGGTCTCAGCGCCCGGATCACAGAGGGCACAATCTCAGGCAGAGTCCGTCTTTGCTGGGCTGCCTGCGACACGGGGATCAGCATGCGGCGATGCTCGGACCGGACAGGTCCTCCCTCATGGTGTGAGCTACGGCTCAGGGCGGTGACAGTCACGGTGCTCGTACCAGCGAGGGGCTGGTCTTCACTTTGCAGCTGGCGACACGATCAGGCCACAGTCACGGTGCTTAGGGGACACGGATGCACAAGTTGGTAGAGAGCGCGGCGAGGGTGCACGACGCTCTCAGCTCTCCTTCACTCGGCGCTGCAGGGACAAACAGCACACACCAGCAGCAGCTTCCTTCAGGGGGGTAGCGCCCAATGTTCCTGGGGCGCAGTTCAGGGGGCAAGTTCCACAGCAAGCCCTTGGAGATCTTTGTAGAAGTTTGGCACAAAGTTCAATAAAAGCAAAAGTCTCTTGTAGTCTTTTCTCTCCTCTCCTTCTGCAGCAAGGCACCAGACACAGGCCAGAGACAGCACTCCTCCTTGTCCTCCCAGGTCCTTCTCTTCGGGCAGAGTTTTTTCTGTAGCGCAAACAGGATCTAATTTACAAGGAGCAGGGCTCCTACTTTTATACCCAGTTTCTTTTGTTCTTACGGGCCAGGGGGGCCTTTGCATAACTGCTCTCAGTCCCTGAGCACTTGTGGTGGGTACTTCTGCTTCTGCATTCAGTGTGAGGGCAGGCACATCAGCCGCTCCCCAGGGGGTCGGAGCCAGCATTGTGAAGACAGGGGCAGCCTGAGCACTTTGTTGACAAGCTTCGGTCCTTCCTGGGCCAGGTGCAGGCTGAGTCATCAGTCGCTCCCCAGGAGGGCGGAGCCAGCATTGGGAAGGCAGAGCACAGCCTGATGCATCATTCAGGGAAACTCCCACCTCCCACTAAGGTGTCATCCTGCTATTCACCACCTGTCAACTCCCAGCCCTGTCACTCACACGACTCAGACAGTCAGATACACACAAAAGCAGAGGCGGGCTAAAATGGTTAGGCAAGCAAATGCTAGCTTTCTAAAAGTAGCATTTGCAAACCCAGGATATTAAAATAAACTTTACTAAAAGAAGTATTTTATTATTCTGAGTTCAGGCATACTAAACATTACTTTCTACCATGTTCCCTGAGCCTGCTAGGATTATAGAGTGTAATAATTCCCGCAGCCCATTCTGGCCTAAAGGGAGCAGGTAGCCTTACAATAGTGAAAAACGAATTTGGCAGTAATTCACTATTAGAACATGCCACACACATCAGGGCATGTCCTACCTTACACTTACAATGCACCCTGCCCTCAGGCCTACCATAGGGGTGACTAATATGAAGTTAAGGGAAGGTTTAGGGGTGGGCAAGTGTGTGCACTTGCCCAGCCAGCATGACAGTACCAGACTGCACGCAGGTTCTGCAATGGGAGACCCTAGACACATTTTAAGGCTGCTTCTGTGGGTGGCGCAACCAGCGCTGCAGACCCACTGGCAGTATTGGCATTTACAAGCCCTGGCACTCCTGGTGCACTTTACTAGGGACTAACAGTAAATCCAATGAACCAATCATGGACATCAATCACATGTACACTTTTCAGTACGGAGCACTTGCACTGCGGCACGGGTAGGCCGTGGCGCAGTGCCCTGAGTAGCGGACACCAGCAAAACATCTGAGGCACAACAGCAAAAAGTGGAAGGGAAACTCACGCCAAGGTGCCAGGTCTAACAGCGCACCTAAGGCAAGCCCGTCTGCGCCCGTCCACGACCGGACGGGGCTAGGGGCACGACTCCATGCCAAATTTACATCGTACTCTTCTGAGGAGATCACCACCCTCAAAGGCCAATGGCCACTCTCAGAATCCGTCCGCAGGCACATTTCCTCATTAGGGCTCGCCCCTTCTTCTACCCCAACATCGCCGCCACCTCTACCGGACTCACCGCCGCATTGCTCTTCCCCGCCCGACCCCCCCCCCTACTCCTTCATTATCAGTTCTTTTACTCAACACCAGGTCAGCGGTCAAAGACCATCATGAGCTGTTTGTCCTGCTCGACTCCGAGAAGCCTGACCTACTGCTCTTGACCGAAACCTGGTTCTGTGATTCTTCCCTCCCCGTTCTCTTGGCTACCCTCCCCCCTTCCTACGTTGCCTTACGCGCTGATCGTCCGGCGGGCAGGGTAGGCGGTGGTGTGGCATTAATCGCTCGGTCTGAATTGAACTTTCAAACCCTTCCCTTCCCCCCCATCCCCCCCACTGAATTCCTTGTATTCCGCTCCCTCTCCTTCTCCCCCCCTATCACATGCCTCCTGATGTATCGCCCACCCCAGTCTTCGTCTCTGTTCTTACCGGCATTTCAAGACCTACTGGCCACCCTGGTGGTCAACTACGCTTCGGTCTTGGTGCTAGGCGATTTTAACTACTGGCCCTCCAACCCTTCTGAGTGTACTGCTTCGAAAGAATTCACAGAATCTCTTCTCTCTCTGAACTTCGTTCCGCACATTCCTGTCCCCACTCATTCTCACGGTCACATACTTGACCAGGTGTGGTCCCTCAACCTTTCAGTTTCATCGGTGACTGTATCTCCCTGTCCCTGGTCCGACCATGCCCTTATCTCTTTCTCCATTTCTCTCAACCCGGTATCCAAAGTCCCACACGCCAAAAACACCTGGGCGCGGAATTGGAACAGAGTTGATCTTCCCTCCTTGACCTCCCTGCTTCGGAACTCCATTCCGACCCTCTCTGGTCTTTCATCCGACTCTCAAGCCAATGCTATTAATGCCTGGCTGGCTGGAGGTTGTCACTCAGTGGCTCCTCTGTGTCGCATTTCCATCCGACGACCCAAGGACTCCAACAGGTGGTTTAACGACAACCTAAAAGAGCTAAAACTGACCGTTCGACGGGCAGAGAGGCATTGGAGAAAAAATTATTGCCCCTCACTAAAAACCCTTTATCTCACATCACTTGCCGAATATAAAACAGCAATCCTCGCCGCCAAAACCACCTATTTTTCAACTAAAATAACGTCAGCCGAAAACAAACCTAGGGAGATCTTCGGTATAGTGAATGACCTAGCCTTTTCCGACAGATTCATCTCCCTCATTTTCACTTCATGCTCCATTTGGAGTTTTCGCTCTTCCAGAGCCATTCTTTTGCTCTCAAGCTCCAGTTGGCCCTTCAAGTTTAATTCTGCCAGCTTCATTTCATGATCCCTGGTTGCCTGTCTGTCTGCCAGCTCCTCTGGCGACAGGCCTCTGCCAAAGCTATGGACGCTGTCTGGTTTTTCAAGATCCACCAGATCCACAGGTACATTCTGATCCTCAGGTGCCTTCCTAGATTCAATCCAGGCTTTCAGGGCCTTGTAGAGCTCTGGTTTGTTTCTGCACCCCACGTGTGGGACCTTGAGTTTCTTGCAGAAGAACTTCAGTTCCTTTCTTGTGTAATCATCCAGCTTTGCTGCATCCCATTCTATCTCCAACACATCAGAGGTCATGGATTCCGCCCCATCAAGGCTGTTTGTGCCCGGCATGATTTCAACACTAGGGATCTTCTCTTGGCAAAATTAAAAAAAACAAAGTCTGTGGCTAAGTTACTGGACTGTAATCACTGTGCAATGGTCAGAGGTTAAGGCAAAGACACTGCAAATGTAAATCCGCGATCCTCACCGCTGCGTCCAATGTTGGAAAGGGGAGTCTCTGGTTGGCGCAGTGCAGCACTGGCGACAAGCAGGGACCCTCTCTTCCACGTCAGGGCTAAGGGTTACCTTCAAGACAACCTCTGCTTACCCTCTAGGTAGTGTGGCGCAAGCAGTCTAGGCTAATCTCTGGGGCACATGGGGTTAAACATTTGCAATACCGTACCACCACAACCAACCCACCACACAATGACACCAAACTGTATTTGTAAAAATATATTCTCTTTATATACTTTTTAGAAGCAGGCTTGTAAATACAGTCTTGGTTCAATTTAAAAACGGTTCCAGTGATTCTTTACATATGCCACAGTTCTTGTTCAGCATTAAAAGTATTTCTTCAGAAGGCAATGTTCTCTAAAATGCAATGTTCTGGGCCTTCTGCCCAGTTTTGGCAAGGTACAGTGCTTTCCTGCGCTTCTGTGCACTTCCCCACGTCTGCGTTCACTTTTCAGGAGGAAATTGGGTCCGGCCTGCCAAAGCGCACGCTTCTCGCGTGAGCGGCGAAAAGGCACGGCCGGGTCTGCTTGCAGAATGAGTCACCCTTCTGTGCGTGACTCGATGCAGAGGGGGCACCGGCCACAGGGAGTGTTAGGGGGGGCCTCGGGGGCCAGGAGCGGTGTGAGCCTCGGTGATAGGGGCGGCTCGTACCACAGGGCAGCCTGCAGCTGCGGGGCTCCCGGGGCGGCTGAAGATCACACAGCGCGGTGCGAGCCTGGATGGCAGGACACTCGCACCGCGAGGGGGCAAAGCACAGTACCTTGGATACTTTGGTGGTTCCTGAAGCGGACGGCTGCAAGTGGAGCTGTCCCACGTCGCGTTGCTTCCCTGGAGGGCGAGGCGATCTGCGGCTCGAGGCGGAGCAGGTCACGGGTCACCCGGGGCGGCGGTGCTTAATGGGGTCAGAGGTCCTTCTCTTCAGTGTTCGCTTCAGCCCTGGAGGAGGCGCGGCGGCAGGCGGGGCTGATGGGGGTACACTCCACAGGATGCGATGTACCAGCCAGGCGACGCCCCGCAGCAGTTCACTTCACAGCTGTGGGGAGGGGGTCTCAGCGCCCGGATCACAGAGGGCACAATCTCAGGCAGAGTCCATCTTTGCTGGGCAGCCTGCGACACGGGGATCAGCAGGCGGCGATGCTCGGACCGGACAGGTCCTCCCTCACGGTGTGAGCTACGGCTCAGGGCGGTGACAGTCACGGTGCTCGTACCAGCGAGGGGCTGGTCTTCACTTTGCAGCTGGCGACACGATCAGGCCACAGTCACGGTGCTTAGGGGACACGGATGCACAAGTTGGTAGAGAGCGCGGCGAGGGTGCACGACGCTCTCAGCTCTCCTTCACTCGGCGCTGCAGGGACAAACAGCACACGCCAGCAGCAGCTTCCTTCAGGGGGGTAGCGCCCAATGTTCCTGGGGCGCAGTTCAGGGGGCAAGTTCCACAGCAAGCCCTTGGAGATCTTTGTAGAAGTTTGGCACAAACTTCAATAAAAGCAAAAGTCTCTTGTAGTCTTTTCTCTCCTCTCCTTCTGCAGCAAGGCACCAGACACAGGCCAGAGACAGCACTCCTCCTTGTCCTCCCAGGTGCTTCTCTTCGGGCAGAGTTTTTTCTGTAGCGCAAACAGGGTCTAATTTACAAGGAGCAGGGCTCCTACTTTTATACCCAGTTTCTTTTGTTCTTACAGGCCAGGGGGGCCTTTGCATAACTGCTCTCAGTCCCTGAGCACTTGTGGTGGGTACTTCTGCTTCTGCATTCAGTGTGAGGGCAGGCACATCAGCCGCTCCCCAGGGGGGCGGAGCCAGCATTGTGAAGACAGGGGCAGCCTGAGCACTTTGTTGACAAGCTTCGGTCCTTCCTGGGCCAGGTGCAGGCTGAGTCATCAGTCGCTCCCCAGGAGGGCGGAGCCAGCATTGTGAAGGCAGAGCACAGCCTGATGCATCATTCAGGGAAACTCCCACCTCCCACTAAGGTGTCATCCTGCTATTCACCACCTGTCAACTCCCAGCCCTGTCACTCACACAACTCAGACAGTCAGATACACACAAAAGCAGAGGCGGGCTGAAATGGTTAGGCAAGCAAATGCTAGCTTTCTAAAAGTAGCATTTGCAAACCCAGAATAATAAAATAAACTTTACTAAAAGAAGTATTTTATTATTCTGAGTTCAGGCATACTAAACATTACTTTCTACCATGTTCCCTGAGCCTGCTAGGATTATAGAGTGTAATAATTCCAGAAGCCCATTCTGGCCTAAAGGGAGCAGGTAGCCTTACAATAGTGAAAAACGAATTTGGCAGTAATTCACTATTAGAACATGCCACACACATCAGGGCATGTCCTACCTTACACTTACAATGCACCCTGCCCTCAGGCCTACCATAGGGGTGACTAATATGAAGTTAAGGGAAGGTTTAGGGGTGGGCAAGTGTGTGCACTTGCCCAGCCAGCATGACAGTACCAGACTGCACGCAGGTTCTGCAATGGCAGACCCTAGACACATTTTAAGGCTGCTTCTGTGGGTGGCGCAACCAGCGTTGCAGGCCCACTAGCAGTATTGGCATTTACAAGCCCTGGCACTCCTGGTGCACTTTACTAGGGACTAACAGTAAATCCAATGAACCAATCATGGACATCAATCACATGTACACTTTTCAGTACGGAGCACTTGCACTGCGGCACGGGTAGGCCGTGGCGCAGTGCCCTGAGTAGCGGACACCAGCAAAAAATCTGAGGCACAACAGCAAAAAGTGGAAGGGAAACTCACGCCAAGGTGCCAGGTCTAACAGCGCGCCTAAGGCAAGCCCGTCTGCGCCCGTCCGCGACCGGACGGGGCTAGGGGCACGACTCCATGCCAAATTTACATCGTATTCTTCTGAGGAGATCACCACCCTCCAAGGCCAATGGCCACTCTCAGAATCCGTCCGCAGGCACATTGCCTCATTAGGGCTCGCCCCTTCTTCTACCCCAACATCGCCACCACCTCTACCGGACTCACCGCCGCATTGCTCTTCCCCGCCCGACCCCCCCCTACTCCTTCATTATCCATTCTTTTACTCAACACCAGGTCAGCGGTCAAACACCATCATGAGCTGTTTGTCCTGCTCGACTCCGAGAAGCCTGACCTACTGCTCTTGACCGAAACCTGGTTCTGTGATTCTTCCCTCCCCGTTCTCTTGGCTACCCTCCCCCCTTCCTACGTTGCCTTACGCGCTGATCGTCCGGCGGGCAGGGTAGGCGGTGGTGTGGCATTAATCGCTCGGTCTGAATTGAACTTTCAAACCCTTCCCTTCCCCCCCATCCCCCCCACTGAATTCCTTGTAGTCCGCTCCCTCTCCTTCTCCCCCCTATCACATGCCTCCTGATGTATCACCCACCCCAGTCTTCGTCTCTGTTCTTACCGGCATTTCAAGACCTACTGGCCACCCTGGTGGTCAACTACGCTTCGGTCTTGGTGCTAGGCGATTTTAACTACTGGCCCTCCGACCCTTCTGAGTGTACTGCTTCGAAAGAATTCACAGAATCTCTTCTCTCTCTGAACTTCGTTCCGCACATTTCTGTCCCCACTCATTCTCACGGTCACATACTTGACCAGGTGTGGTCCCTCAACCTTTCAGTTTCCCCGGTGACTGTATCTCCCTGTCCCTGGTCCGACCATGCCCTTATCTCTTTCTCCATTTCTCTCAACCCGGTATCCAAAGTCCCACACGCTAAAAACACCTGGGCGCGGAATTGGAACAGAGTTGATCTTCCCTCCTTTACCTCCCTGCTTCGGAACTCCATTCCGACCCTCTCTGGTCTTTCATCCGACTCTCAAGCCAATGCTATTAATGCCTGGCTGGCTGGAGGTTGTGACTCAGTGGCTCCTCTGCGTCGCATTTCCATCCGACGACCCAAGGACTCCAACAGGTGGTTTAACGACAACCTAAAAGAGCTAAAACTGACCGTTCGACAGGCAGAGAGGCATTGGAGAAAAAATTATTGCCCCTCACTAAAAACCCTTTATCTCACATCACTTGCCGAATATAAAACAGCAATCCTCGCCGCCAAAACCACCTATTTTTCAACTAAAATAACGTCAGCCGAAAACAAACCTAGGGAGATCTTCGGTATAGTGAATGACCTAGCCTTTTCCGACAGATTCATCTCCCTCATTTTCACTTCATGCTCCATTTGGAGTTTTCGCTCTTCCAGAGCCATTCTTTTGCTCTCAAGCTCCAGTTGGCCCTTCAAGTTTAATTCTGCCAGCTTCATTTCATGATCCCTGGTTGCCTGTCTGTCTGCCAGCTCCTCTGGCGACAGGCCTCTGCCAAAGCTATGGACGCTGTCTGGTTTTTCAAGATCCACCAGATCCACAGGTACATTCTGATCCTCAGGTGCCTTCCTAGATTCAATCCAGGCTTTCAGGGCCTTGTAGAGCTCTGGTTTGTTTCTGCACCCCACATGTGGGACCTTGAGTTTCTTGCAGAAGAACTTCAGTTCCTTTCTTGTGTAATCATCCAGCTTTGCTGCATCCCATTCTATCTCCAACACATCAGAGGTCATGGATTCCGCCCCATCAAGGCTGTTTGTGCCCGGCATGATTTCAACACTAGGGATCTTCTCTTGGCAAAATTAAAAAAAACAAAGTCTGTGGCTAAGTTACTGTCTGTAATCACTGTGCAATGGTCAGAGGTTAAGGCAAAGACACTGCAAATGTAAATCCGCGATCCTCACCGCTGCGTCCAATGTTGGAAAGGGGAGTCTCTGGTTGGCGCAGTGCAGCACTGGCGACAAGCAGGGACCCTCTCTTCCACGTCAGGGCTAAGGGTTACCTTCAAGACAACCTCTGCTTACCCTCTAGGTAGTGTGGCGCAAGCAGTCTAGGCTAATCTCTGGGGCACATGGGGTTAAACATTTGCAATACCGTACCACCACAACCAACCCACCACACAATGACACCAAACTGTATTTGTAAAAATATATTCTCTTTATATACTTTTTAGAAGCAGGCTTGTAAATACAGTCTTGGTTCAATTTAAAAACGGTTCCAGTGATTCTTTACATATGCCACAGTTCTTGTTCAGCATTAAAAGTATTTCTTCAGAAGGCAATGTTCTCTAAAATGCAATGTTCTGGGCCTTCTGCCCAGTTTTGGCAAGGTACAGTGCTTTCCTGCGCTTCTGTGCGCTTCCCCATGTCTGCGTTCACTTTTCAGGAGGAAATCGGGCCCGGCCTGCCAAAGCGCACGCTTCTCGCGTGAGCGGCAAAAAGGCACGGCCGGGTCTGCTTGCAGAATGAGTCACCCTTCTGTGCGCGACTCGAGGCAGAGGGGGCACCGGCCACAGGGAGTGTTAGGGGGGGCCTCGGGGGCCAGGAGCGGTGCGAGCCTCGGTGATAGGGGCGGCTCGTACCACAGGGCAGCCTGCAGCTGCGGGGCTCCCGGGGCGGCTGAAGATCACACAAGTCAAGTCAAGTCAAGTCAAGTCAAAACATTTATATAGCGCACTACATACCCAGAGGGTTTCAAGGCGCTTAGGAAGGGGAGGTGGATTATTTGTCAAAAATCCACGTTTTAAGCTGCTTTCTGAACGCTAGGTGGTTCTGGGTGAGGCGAAGGTAAGCGGGGAGTGAGTTCCATGTTTTGGCAGCCAGGTATGAGAAGGATCTGCCTCCCATGGTGGTCTTGTTGATGCGAGGAACAGTGGCGAAGGCTTGGCTGGAAGAGCGAAGTTGGCGGGAGGGGGTGTGGAAGGACAGTCGAGAGTTGAGGCAATCTGGTCCGATGTCGTAGAGTGATTTGTGTGCGTGGGTAAGCAGTCGGAAAGTGATCCTCTTATTGACGGGTAGCCAGTGGAGGTCTTTAAGGTGACCAGAGATGTGTTCGTTGCGTGGGATGTCTAATATGAGCCTGGCTGAGGCGTTTTTGATTCGTTGTAGTTTCTTCTGGATTTTGGCGGTGGTGCCTGCGTAGAGGGTGTTTCCGTAGTCCAGTCGGCTCGTGACTAGAGCATGGGTGACTGTTTTCCTTGTTTCGGAGGGGATCCAGCGAAATGTTTTTCTGAGCATGCGAAGAATGTTAAAGCAGGAAGAGGATACGGCGCTGACTTGTCTGTTCATTGAGAGTGAAGAATCCAGGATGACGCCGAGGTTCCGTGCGTGGTCTGTCGGGATGGGTGCATTTCCGAGGGCTTCCGGCCACCAGGAGTCGTCCCATGCAGAGGGGGATTTACCTAAGATGAGGACTTCTGTTTTGTCTGAGTTCAGTTTCAGGCGGCTTTGTTTCATCCATTCGGCGACTTCTTTCATTCCTTCGTGTAGGTTAGTTTTAGCGGTGCTGGGGTCCTTGGTGAGAGATAGGATCAGTTGAGTGTCATCCGCGTAAGAGATGATGTTGAGGTTGTGTTGGCGGGCGATAGCCGCGAGGGGGCTCATGTATACGTTGAAGAGGGTGGGACTGAGTGAGGATCCTTGTGGTACGCCGCAGATGATTTCAGAGGCCTCGGACTTGAATGGTGGGAGGCGGACTCTCTGGGTTCTTCCGATGAGGAACGAGGTGATCCATTCCAGTGCCTTTCCTTGGATTCCGATGTTTCTGAGGCGTTGTAAAAGGGTGCTGTGGCAGACTGTGTCGAAGGCGAGCCTGGATGGCAGGACGCTCGCACCGCGAGGGGGCAAAGCACAGTACCTTGGATACTTTGGTGGTTCCTGAAGCGGACGGCTGCAAGGGGAGCTGTCCCACGTCGCGTTGCTTCCCTGGAGGGCGAGGCGATCTGCGGCTCGAGGCGGAGCAGGTCACGGGTCACCCGGGGCGGCGGTGCTTAATGGGGTCAGAGGTCCTTCTCTTCAGTGTTCGCTTCAGCCCTGGAGGAGGCGCGGCGGCAGGCGGGGCTGATGGGGGTACACTCCACAGGATGCGATGTACCAGCCAGGCGACGCCCCACAGCAGTTCACTTCACAGCTGTGGGGAGGGGGTCTCAGCGCCCGGATCACAGAGGGCACAATCTCAGGCAGAGTCCATCTTTGCTGGGCAGCCTGCGACACGGGGATCAGCAGGCGGCGATGCTCGGACCGGACAGGTCCTACCTCACGGTGTGAGCTACGGCTCAGGGCGGTGACAGTCACGGTGCTCGTACCAGCGAGGGGCTGGTCTTCACTTTGCAGCTGGCGACACGATCAGGCCACAGTCACGGTGCTTAGGGGACACGGATGCACAAGTTGGTAGAGAGCGCGGCGAGGGTGCACGACGCTCTCAGCTCTCCTTCACTTGGCGCTGCAGGGACAAACAGCACACGCCAGCAGCAGCTTCCTTCAGGGGGGTAGCGCCCAATGTTCCTGGGGCGCAGTTCAGGGGGCAAGTTCCACAGCAAGCCCTTGGAGATCTTTGTAGAAGTTTGGCACAAAGTTCAATAAAAGCAAAAGTCTCTTGTAGTCTTTTCTCTCCTTCTGCAGCAAGGCACCAGACACAGGCCAGAGACAGCACTCCTCCTTGTCCTCCCAGGTCCTTCTCTTCGGGCAGAGTTTTTTCTGTAGCGCAAACAGGATCTAATTTACAAGGAGCAGGGCTCCTACTTTTATACCCAGTTTCTTTTGTTCTTACAGGCCAGGGGGGCCTTTGCATAACTGCTCTCAGTCCCTGAGCACTTGTGGTGGGTACTTCTGCTTCTGCATTCAGTGTGAGGGCAGGCACATCAGCCGCTCCCCAGGGGGGCGGAGCCAGCATTGTGAAGACAGGGGCAGCCTGAGCACTTTGTTGACAAGCTTCGGTCCTTCCTGGGCCAGGTGCAGGCTGAGTCATCAGTCGCTCCCCAGGAGGGCGGAGCCAGCATTGTGAAGGCAGAGCACAGCCTGATGCATCATTCAGGGAAACTCCCACCTCCCACTAAGGTATCATCCTGCTATTCACCACCTGTCAACTCCCAGCCCTGTCACTCACACAACTCAGACAGTCAGATACACACAAAAGCAGAGGCGGGCTGAAATGGTTAGGCAAGCAAATGCTAGCTTTCTAAAAGTAGCATTTGCAAACCCAGGATATTAAAATAAACTTTACTAAAAGAAGTATTTTATTATTCTGAGTTCAGGCATACTAAACATTACTTTCTACCATGTTCCCTGAGCCTGCTAGGATTATAGAGTGTAATAATTCCAGCAGCCCATTCTGGCCTAAAGGGAGCAGGTAGCCTTACAATAGTGAAAAACGAATTTGGCAGTAATTCACTATTAGAACATGCCACACACATCAGGGCATGTCCTACCTTACACTTACAATGCACCCTGCCCTCAGGCCTACCATAGGGGTGACTAATATGAAGTTAAGGGAAGGTTTAGGGGTGGGCAAGTGTGTGCACTTGCCCAGCCAGCATGACAGTACCAGACTGCACGCAGGTTCTGCAATGGCAGACCCTAGCCACATTTTAAGGCTGCTTCTGTGGGTGGCGCAACCAGCGCTGCAGGCCCACTAGCAGTATTGACATTTACAAGCCCTGGCACTCCTGGTGCACTTTACTAGGGACTAACAGTAAATCCAATGAACCAATCATGGACATCAATCACATGTACACTTTTCAGTACGGAGCACTTGCACTGCGGCACGAGTAGGCCGTGGCGCAGTGCCCTGAGTAGCGGACACCAGCAAAACATCTGAGGCACAACAGCAAAAAGTGGAAGGGAAACTCATGCCAAGGTGCCAGGTCTAACAGCGCGCCTAAGGCAAGCCCGTCTGCGCCCGTCCGCGACCGGACGGGGCTAGGGGCACGACTCCATGCCAAATTTACATCGTACTCTTCTGAGGAGATCACCACCCTCCAAGGCCAATGGCCACTCTCAGAATCCGTCCGCAGGCACATTGCCTCATTAGGGCTCGTCCCTTCTTCTACCCCAACATCGCCACCACCTCTACCGGACTCACCGCCGCATTGCTCTTCCCCGCCTGACCCCCCCCCCCCCTACTCCTTCATTATCCGTTCTTTTACTCAACACCAGGTCAGCGGTCAAACACCATCATGAGCTGTTTGTCCTGCTCGACTCCGAGAAGCCTGACCTACTGCTCTTGACCGAAACCTGGTTCTGTGATTCTTCCCTCCCCGTTCTCTTGGCTACCCTCCCCCCTTCCTACGTTGCCTTAAGCGCTGATCGTCCGGCGGGCAGGGTAGGCGGTGGTGTGGCATTAATCGCTCGGTCTGAATTGAACTTTCAAACCCTTCCCTTCCCCCCCATCCCCACCACTGAATTCCTTGTAGTCCGCTCCCTCTCCTTCTCCCCCCCTATCACATGCCTCCTGATGTATCGCCCACCCCAGTCTTCGTCTCTGTTCTTACCGGCATTTCAAGACCTACTGGCCACCCTGGTGGTCAACTTCGCTTCGGTCTTGGTGCTAGGCGATTTTAACTACTGGCCCTCCGACCCTTCTGAGTGTACTGCTTGGAAAGAATTCACAGAATCTCTTCTCTCTCTGAACTTCGTTCCGCACATTTCTGTCCCCACTCATTCTCACGGTCACATACTTGACCAGGTGTGGTCCCTCAACCTTTCAGTTTCCCCGGTAACTGTATCTCCCTGTCCCTGGTCCGACCATGCCCTTATCTCTTTCTCCATTTCTCTCAACCCGGTATCCAAAGTCCCACACGCCAAAAACACCTGGCCGCGGAATTGGAACAGAGTTGATCTTCCCTCCTTGACCTCCCTGCTTCGGAACTCCATTCCGACCCTCTCTGGTCTTTCATCCGACTCTCAAGCCAATGCTATTAATGCCTGGCTGGCTGGAGGTTGTGACTCAGTGGCTCCTCTGCGTCACATTTCCATCCGACGACCCAAGGACTCCAACAGGTGGTTTAACGACAACCTAAAAGAGCTAAAACTGACCGTTCGACAGGCAGAGAGGCATTGGAGAAAAAATTATTGCCCCTCACTAAAAACCCTTTATCTCACATCACTTGCCGAATATAAAACAGCAATCCTCGCCGCCAAAACCACCTATTTTTCAACTAAAATAACGTCAGCCGAAAACAAACCTAGGGAGATCTTCGGTATAGTGAATGACCTAGCCTTTTCCGACAGAGCCTCACCTCAAATCCCCCCATCCCTGCCTCTGTGCGATCAACTAAACACCTACTTTTTGGATAAGACCGCAACCATCAAGGCCAACATCCCCCTCCCCTCGTCTGCCTTTGTCGATCCTTCCCCTCCCACTGTTCAATGCCATCTTACCTCCATTCCCCCCCTCACTGAGGAAGTATTCCTGGAGAAACTCCCCAAAGTAAAATCGGGTTCTCCGGCAGACATCTGCCCGGCACGAATCCTGCAACAAATCTACTCCTTCAGTCCCGAACCCCCCATCACTTTCCTCAATAGTTCCCTAACGCAGGGAGTAGTGACCCCTGCGCTCAAATCAGCCACCATAGTGCCCATTTTAAAGAAGCCTGGCGCTGACCCGTCCATCTCAGCCAACTACCGCCCCATTTCCCTGCTGCCCTATTTGGGCAAGGTGCTGGAGCGCCATGTCACCGCGGCACTCAGTGCCCATGTAGAGGCAAATGGGGGTCTGGCTTCCCGCCAGGCCGGATTCCGCCCCAGGCACTCGACCGAATCAGTTGTGGTATCGGTCCTAGACAACCTCAGGAAGGGAATGGATCACAACAAACACCAGGCGCTGGTGCTCCTCGATCTCTCCGCCGCCTTTGACATGGTGGACCACACCATCTTACTGTCCCGTGTCAAGGCGGCTGGAATTGAGGGATCAGCCCTGGTATGGCTTTCCTCCTTCCTGAGGGACCGCACCCAGGCGGTTCGGCTAGGAGACTTCACGACCACCTCACTCCCCGTCACCTGTGGTGTTCCCCAGGGTTCCTCTCTCTCCCCCTTACTGTTCAACCTTTATATCTTTCCTCTCATTTTCGCACTTCAGCAGCTGGAGGTCACCGTGTTCAATTATGCGGATGACCTCCAGCTCATCTTTGACCTATCCTCTTCTCCCCTCTCTGTCTCTAACTTTCAGTCCACTATGATCTTCATCAGGGACTGGATGAACCACAACCATCTCAAGTTGAACCCGGATAAAACCGAGTTGGTTCTCACCGGTGGTTCTTCCAGTCCCTGGATCTCTCTCTTCTGGCCCTCCTCTCTTGGTCCCGCCCCCACTCCCTCAACCACGGTCAAAACACTGGGTGTCAAAATGAACAACCAACTCACCCTCCATTCACAAATCAGCTCTGTGGTCTCCTCCTGCTTCCTCACCCTCCGAACCATCCGCACCGTCTCCCGCTTCTTTTCCCCCCAGGCACTCAAGTTGATCATGGCCGCACTGGTGATATCGCGGCTGGACTATGCCAATGCCCTATACAACGGCATCCCGGCATACAGCCTGCGGAGGCTCCAGATGGTCCAGAACCAGGCGGCCCGGTTGGTCTATGGTCTCCCACGTTACCACCACTCCACACCCCTCCTCAGGCAGCTCCATTGGCTTCCTGTTAAGGAACGTTCCCTTTTTAAAACCGGCTGCATGGTTTTCCAGGTCCGCCAAGGCACTGCCCTCGCCTTCATTTCCTCGCTCATAAATGAACACGTCCCCACCAGAGAGCTTCGTTCCTCTTCCAAGTCTCTCCTTCAAATCCCACGTTTCAAGCGCAAAAAGTGGGGTGGAGCCAATTTCTCTACCTTGGCTCCTACATTCTGGAACTCCCTCCCCGACCACCTTCGTTCTGCCACTCATTATGTTTCCTTCCGCAAAGACCTAAAAACGTTCCTTTTCAAACAGGCCTTCTCCGTGTAACTGGCCCAATCTTGCCCTACGACAGGTTTATTTTGCCTCAGTTGCCGGACCCTTCGCCAAGAAACCGTACGGTGAACGTTGCGCTTTATAAATGTTTTAAATTGGAAATTGGATCCTGACAGCACCAGAGAGATGATCATCTAGAATCTCAGCTCAGTAATCTGATGGCATGTCAGCGTGGGACTAATAAATATTGGTACCGTCATCATGGAGTACTGAAATATATGCTACCGAACTTAGGAACATGGTTCCTTACCCTAAGCTGTGCTGAGTACGCTAGGGATGATTTGCTAGAATTTCTTCGAGAGGCAAATTCCGATATAAAAAATATTGAATACAAGACACCTGGAGAATTGTGCTCTTTGGATCCTGTTAATGTATGCAGGCATTTCAATCATAGATTTGAGTCCATGATGTCTTTTTTCTGCAATAAAAAAATCCTCCTCCGGAAGAAGTTGTGGATTTCGTTTGGAGAAAGGAGTATTAAGCAAGAGGTGGCCCTCAAATACATACATTTGCTGTTATGGATTAAGGACGCTCCCAAATTTGGAACAGATGCAGATGATACTGTTTTGAGTTTTGAACAATATGCAACATGTGATGTACCCAAAATCACAGAAGAAAACAACTTAAGAGCACAAGATGTGGAAAAAACTGTTGCCAAAGGTCCAAATCTAAGGACAAGTTCTACACCAAATGTCGTTTTGCATGTCCACGTCCTGTAATGTCCAAAGGAAGAGTGAACAGTTTTATGTCATCTTTGCAACATACCATCACAAGAAAGTCTCCAAAAAATACCTACAATTTAAGAAGAAATGAAGAGTCAAAATACATAAATGACTACAACCCAGTCATTGTGTCCATGTGGAATGCTAACATGGATATTCAATATGTTGTGGACAATTCCATTGCTGTTGCTCGATATGTAACGTCCTGTATTACAAAATCATAGAAGACGAGATTGAAAGAAATGTGGGAAGAGATTTCTCACGAGAAGACTCTCAGTAAGAATGTATACAGTTTCAGTTTGAAGATGTTATCCCATCCAGAAATTGGAGCATATGAATGCCATCTGCAAGTCTATACCCCAAATCTAAAAGAATCCTTTATGTGAGTATAGGTCTTGCATCAATGCGAAATCGAGGACTGAAATCTGTACAAGAAATTGAATATTTAGCAGCAAAATATCACAAAAGTACAGATATTTTGAAAACTAATATGTTGGACACATATTACCCAAACAGAAGTCATCATCTTGAGAACATGTGTCTCTATGAAGTGCTGCAAAACCACACTTTCAAACAGAATACTACAGAGAACATCAATGATGGAAAATATGGAGTCATTGGTTCCAAAGGATGTTTGGTGAAACAAATGAAAGGAAATTTGATTAATCACAGGAAGCTGAGTTGCGACACTGCTGATAAAAAGGGAATTTTACTATTTAGCCCTATTACAACTATTCAAAACATGGCATTCAGAACTGGAATTACTTGCAGATTTCAAGAGCTATAAAGATTCCTTTAACACCTTTAATGCTTGTGACAAGGTCAACTCGTCACGGGTTTTACCTGCCCTGTGCTTTTGACGAGGTGACCTTGTCACATAACATGGGATTTTAAAAATTGCAGCACACAGCGGGAATATACTCTAGCAGTGATGCGGTTAATGCTTTTAAAGATAGCATACATTGATTAAGAAGCTACAATTGCAGCTGAGATTGCTTTAGACAGTTTTCAAGACAGTCAAAGTTCTGCTGCGCTGAGTCAAGATCCACAAGGGCAAACAATTGTTGAAAATGAAGCAGCAATCGACATGAATGAGGTGGAAACAGCAATGCATCAAACTCAAGAAGATGTAACTAGTGTAGGAAACTTGGAAGAACAACGAAATGTTGAGCAAAACAAATATATGAGCAAGTGAGACAACAGATTGACCATGGATTACTTCATGAAAAGAAAGAGTGCTCATGCACATCATTTAAACCTATCCGAATATACAAGAGTGGACAAGCTAGAACAGGAAAAAGTTTCTTAATTAACGTCATCACCAGATATCTACCTAGAACAACTAAGTCGCATTTGTCTTGTGTTGTCACTGCTCCAACTGGGTTGGCAGCACACAACATTACTTTACATTGTTTACTAATGCTACCTGTAGAGCATGAAAACAAATTGGAATACCACAAGATATCTGGAGAAGCTTGTTGTGAAGTTTCAAGAGTCTTGAAGAAAATGAAACTTCTCATTATTGATGAGGTAAGCAAGGTATCAAACTGAATGCTTGCGCTTGTGCATTTAAGAATGCAGCAAATTCTTAAAACAGAGTATGATGTGTTATCTGGAGGAAAACATGTCATAGTTTTTGGAGCTCTACTGCAAATGACTCCTGTAAAAGGACAACCAGTATTTAAAACACTTGCGCATGAAGACACCATAAAGTCTCTGGGTAGTGTTGGAAACATGAACATTTGGTCATATTTTGAATACAAAGAGAACTCATTACAAATATGCAACAGGCAAATGATGTTGATTATGGAACTATTCTCCAAGATATAAGAATTGGACTACTGACTGAACATGCCAAACAGGTTTTGCAGACTCAATTACTTTCCAATTTGTTTCCAAATGAAAATGTAATTCCTGAGAAAATATACATGAAAATTGTAGAAAACAAATCTGTAATCCGCTTAATGCCAACACTGCGTGAATGTTCTGTATTCAACAAAAAACTTTTGAAAATGGAAAATAAAGAAATAATAAAAATGGAAGCCATCAAAAAATTGAGCATGAAGGAATTACTGTTATTTTGACCGAAAAATTGAAGACAAAATTGTATTCTTTAGAAAAATCAATATCTGCAACTGCTGGTTAGAAAAGAATCTATATGCATGTAGAAACTGCCGGATAATTTTAAGGCGTAATTTGGATGTAGACAAAAGTTTAGTTAATGGAGCAATGGGTAAAGTTGTGGATTTAGTAAATTACCAAAATAAAGATGGTATTGAATTCTTGAAGATTACATTTGATCAGATTGAAGAAGTGAAACAAATTGGTTGTTGTTCTGTTAGTTTTTTGCTTGTTAAAGATTTATATATCCGTAGAAAACAGTTTCCACTTTCTCTGGCACATGCAGTGACTATTCATAAATCTCAAGGTTTAAGTGTTGACAGTGCTTTGGTGAACATTGGAAATACTGTGTTTAAAGAGGGTCTGGCATATGTTGCTTTGTCGCGAGTCAGAACATTATCTGGTTTGTTTTTGATTGATTCTGATGATACTTATATTACTGCAGATGCCAACTGTGTCAAAGATTACAATAGGTTAAGAAGAACATATGCTCCTAATTTAGGTCAATATCCTTTATTTGAAAAGCGTGTGGTTGGTCAAAAAAGAAGGTTTGATAATATCTGTACTGAAGGTGTAGAGAGGGAAATAAATAAGATAATGTTGTGATTGCAAGCAAAAAGAAAAAGGACACTGTTGAAGAGATTGTTGGTAATCAGTTTGAAAATAGTTCTGGTGTCAACTGCTATGCTAATGTAGTGGCCAATGTTGTTTTTTTTCTTGAAGGTTTGCAACAGCAAGTTAATGAGAATCATGAAAAAAGATGTTGTTCCTAGTTGCATTCTGTTCATGAAGAATTGAGAAAAGATAAAAGTAAAATACAAAATGTTTCTGATGTTCGTAATCTTTTGGATGTATGTTCTAGTTCTACACAATTTACACAAAATATCCAACAAGATGCTCAGGAATTTCTAATGTATATGCTTACTGTATTTGAAAATGAAGGTGTAGACATAGAGAATATTTTTGGCCTTTGTTATAAATGGGAACATCAATTTGAAAATTGTATGTATACATGTAGCACTAATGTAGATACAGAAAGATTTCTATATTTGACATTACCGGACTGTGAATCAGTGTCTTTCAGTAAATTAGTTAAAGCTTCAAATCAAAACATGGAGTGTAGCCAATGCAAATCAGAAATGTTATTAACATTATTTATACAAAAAAAATGGAATGATGCAAAAACGTTGTACAGCTGATGGAAGAAAATTGGACACTTTAACCTCATCGCTGCTAGGCATATTCCCCTCCGGTGCTAGAGAATGATGATTTGGGTGTGGTCATGACGGAACGGTTCCATCATTAGCACAGCTCCACTGTGCCTCATGACGGAACCGTTCCGTCATGAGCATCGAAGGGGCTAATAAAACATTTTGTAGCTACACAACTATCAATATCAGGAAGGACTTTTGTAGCAGTAGCAATAATTTTCCACGATGGTCCAACAACATCTCAACATTACACTGCCTATCTAAAAAGTGAGAAAGTCTGGAGTCTTTGTAATGATGCTGAGTTGTTTTTCAAACATGTTTGCGTTTCGAATTACCAAATTCCTACCTAATATTTTTAAAGCCAAAGTTTTAGGAATATAATTCAGCCTCTGAGGAATTTATTATTATCATTTATTAGGATTACCATTGGACAATTTACATAAAAATGACTGCAAAAATACAATTTGGCCTCAAAGGAAAGGTATTTCTTTGAATTATGGACTTTTTGTTGCTCGTTGTCTCAGTGTATAATTTTAACTGGCATCTTTTATAGTGTTTATAACTTTAAGTTATAACATTTTCTAAGCAGTAATCATTTTATATATGTGTGATTTGTATTATCAGGTGTTTTATTATACATAGATTGCTGTTTTTTTTCAAACAATCTAATTGATTGGTTTTTTTTGCCCGCTGTTATGTGATGAGTACGATTAAAATTACTATTTCTAGTGAAATGCAATATATTCTGAGAACAGCAAAAAAGGCAAAGAAATTACTTTGTAAAATGTTAACATTATGCTGTGCTATTAAAAATGTATTATTACATGTTATAACTATTTTTTATTTTCTTTTACAGATCTGAAATTTAAGATATGGAATTTACCACAATTTAGAATATAAAAAACAAGTGAATAAAATGTGTAGCATTTTTTTAGGTGTATTACTGGTGAGGTAAGTTTTAGTAAAGCTTAAAATGCAGAATGGACTGTGTTTCCACACAGTTGAAGAAAAGGAAGATGGATGGACTAGATTTGTGACAGAAAATTCCAATGCAAATAGGAATGAATTAGGGGACTGTTTCTGAACACCTGTCTGCAAGATAAATGGTATAGTGCAGAATAGACTGATATGGTTGTTTTGCAGGTCTTGGTCATTTTAGAATTGAAATAAATCTCTCTAACTTAAACCACATCACTGAGTTTTTTTTTTGCACATGTCATATTAGGCCGCATCCCTTCCCTTCAGTAATATATAAACATGTCCTATCAGTTCCCTTAAACGTAAGTAGTTATAAATGTATCTTGTTCTCTGTTATCAGTACAGAAATGTACTCCTATAATAACAATTGGCTTAGCCATTAACTCTCTTTCTTATTTACAAGGTGAGGAAAAGACATTTTGTATAGCTTTTCTTTTCCATGTAAATATAATCTCACCATACACAGCACTTTATGTTGAAAGGGTGTTCTATAGGGTTTGCTCTGCGTGTTTGCACAGAACACACATAGAACAGGACACATCTCCAGATTTATCAGAAATCATAAATCTGGACATGTTTGTGAATGCTGCACCATCCTCCTATTGGTGTAGCAAAGCACAATGAGGAAAATTGTTTTTACTTCTCCTCATTTTTTCACTTTCAATATATGCTACAATGCACAGCAGATATTGAAGGAGAAAAATGCCTTTACTGATTGTTTTTGTGCAGAAAGGTGACCCTTCTTGCACAAAAACAATCTCCACATGACACGGACATCCTTGCATCATGGTGCAAGGGTGCCTGTGTCACCACATTGCTCAAATATGCGACAAGCAAATGATGTTGATTATGGAACTATTCCTCAAGAATTGGAAAATTGACCGAACATGGAAAACAAGCTTCACAGACCGATTACTTTCCAATTTGTTTCCAAATGCAAATATTGTCCCACAGAAAATATACATGAGAATTGCAAAAAACAAATCTGTAATCTGCTTAATGCCAACACTGCGTGAATGTTCTATATTCAATGAAGAAATGTTAAAGTTGGAAAATGAAGAAATTGTACAATTGGAAGCAATTGTTAAAATAGAACATGAGAGAGTCAGTATTATTTTGAGTGAAAACTTGAAGATGAAAATGGATTCTTTAGAGAAATCGATAAGTAAAACTGCTGGTTTAGAAAAGAATTTGTATGCATGTGTAAATTGTAGAGTCATTTTGCGACGTAATTTGGATGTGCAAAAAGGTTTAGTAAATGGAGCAATAGATAAAATTGTTGATTTTGTTAATTATGTAAACAGAGCTGGCATTGAATTTTTGAAAATCAAATTTGATGAAATAGCTGAAGTACAACAAGTTAGTCGTTGTGCAGCTCGTTTTTTGCTGGTAAAAGATTTTTATGTCTGCAGGAAACAGTTTCCTGTTTGTTTGGCATATGCAGTGACCATTCATAAACCTCAAAGTTTAAGTGTAGATTGTGCCTTAGTGAATATTGGAAGTACTGTGTTTAAAGAAGGTATGGCATATGCTGCTGTGTCTCGAGTCTGAACTTTATCTGGATTGTACTTGATTGATTTTGATGAGACAAAGTTTTCTGCAGATACAAACTGTGTGAAAGAGTATAATAGGTTAAGAAGAGAATATGCACCCAATTTAGGTCAATATCCAGGGATTGAAAAGCGTGTGGTAGGTAGAAAAAGAAGATTTGAGAATATCGCTTCTAAAACTGTAGAGAAAGAAAATAACAAGATGAAGTTGCGCCTCCAAGCAAAAAGACATATGACAGCGTTGAAGAGAATGCTGGTTATCGATTTGAAAATAGTTCTGGTGTCAACTGCTATGCTAATGCAGTTGTAAATGTTGTTTTTTTTCTTCGAAGTTTCCAACAGCAAATTGGAGAAAATCTGGACAAAAGGTTCTGTTCATTGTTGAATTCTGTTTATGAGAAATGTACTAGTGATAAAAGTAAAATACAAAGTGTTTCTGATATTCGAAATGTTTTGGACATATGTTCTGGTTCTACTCAATTTACGCAGAATATTCAGCAAGATTGTCAGGAATTTTTAATGTTTATGCTTGGTGTACTGGAAGGTGAAGGTATAGATGTTGAAAACCTTTTTGGCCTTTCTTATAAATGGCATCATGACTGTCGAAATTGTTTGTTTACATGTAGCACTGACATAGACTCATATATTTGACTTTACCTGACTGTGAATCAGTGTCTTTTAACAATCTAATTAGAGGAGCAAGTCAAAACATGGAGTGTAGCCAATGTAAATCAGAAATGTCATTAACATTATTTATACAAAGATATGTACATTATGTTATTTTAATGCTGCAAGGTTGTAGAACTGATGGAACAAAATTGAAAACTTTAATTAAAAATGTTGTAGCTGATCAATGTTCAATATCAGGAAGAACTTTTATAGCTGTTGCTATTATTTTTCATGATGGACCTTCTACCACATCTGGACATTACATTGTTTATTTAAAATGTCTGAAAGGTTGGATACAGTGTAATGATACTCAATTAGTTTTTAAGCAACGTTTGCCCAAAGAGTTACCAAATTCTTACCTAATATTAAAAAAAAAACATTTTAAGATCCAAATTTGCCCTTTAGGATTAGTGCTGTTAAGTTAGATTACTCTGGTGTTGTAGAGTATTTTGTAAGTGAGAGTGAGGAGCTTAAAGGTGATCCTTTTGTTGATATTGAGGCAGAGTAGGTGTATCCGGTGGTGGGTGATGTGGGTGCAGCCGGGTAAATTGATGATCAGTCAGGTAGTGGTCTTTTGGATTTGTTGTAGTTGTTGTAGGTGTTCGGCTAGAACTCATGTGTAGAGTCTTTTACCAGAGTGAATTCTGCTGCTGATGAGGGCCTGTGTCATTATTCTTCTTTTGGTTGGGATCCACTTGTAAATGTTGCGGAGCATGTGGAGGGTGTTATAGCAGTACGAGGACATGGTATAGACTTGCTTACACATAGAGAGGGAGCAGTTGAGGTTGAATCCTATGTTGTGCACATGGTTAGTAGGTGTTGCTACTCTTCACACTGTAGTCAGGTAGCAGGAGTTGTCTGAGGCTGATGGAGTGGGTCTGAGGATGAGTACCTTCATCTTCTGCAAGTTTGTGTTTACATTGCTGCTCTTTATGTAGTTGATGACGTCCTTCATTGTGTCGTGGAAGTTCCTTTTGGTGGTATGTGGCTTCTTGGTGACGAAGAGGATGACGTGGGTGTTCTTTGTGTAATAGATGTTGTTGAAGTTGTGATGGTGGCCTACTTGTGTTAGGGTAGCCATGTAGATTATGAACAGCGTCGGATTGATGGATGAGTCCTGGTAGACCCGTAGATGATGTTGGTGGTTTTGGAGCAGAAGGCTGGGAGACGAATGTTCAGGATTACTATTGAACAACTTCCAAACAAAGGACTTTATGCATACTATTTGTCCGTAAGGAAAAGTGTGCAAAACCATTATGGACTTTTTGCTGTCTATTTTCTCAGCATATACTTGTAAGTAACATTATTTACAGTGTAAGAAAATTTATCAGAATATATTGTCATCATATGATTGCTTGAAATATCTTATATTTATGTATGAAATTGCTCTTAGAAAAAAACATTTAAGATATGTTTTATTTCTATTTTTTATATTGTTATTGACAATGTTGACTGGGTTTTTTTAAGATATCCTTATGGATTGTCTTTATTTTGCCCGCTATTATGTGATGAGTACTATTGAACTCACTGTTTGTAGTGAAATTCAATATATTCTGAGAACAGCAAAAAAGGCAAATTAAATGTTTTACAAATAATTTTGAGTTGTAAAATATATCTAGTAACTGTGTTTGTTGTATCTTCCATAGGTGACAATTTTACAATATATACTTTTTTTATTATTTATTATGCTTAACGTAAGTACAAGTAACTGACTCAGCCGCGGCCCTTGGAGGGAGTTGTGGTGAGGTAGGCAAATGGGGCGGGGGAGGGACAGGGTGGGGGTTATAAACAGCAGAATCTGGATGAATGCAGGTAAGTTAACTATTAAATTAATAAAATGAATTTCGTATCCTGCGCCGTACATCGCAAAATGCGATGCAGGACATCGAACGAAGTCGCATATTATAAACAAAAGGCGATACATTATCGCCGCTTTTATCGGCAGCAAAAATTCCGATAAAACGGCGATAATGGGCTTGATAATAGAGCCTTGGAAATTCCCATAGCGGCCCAGGTTCTGGTGTTAACTTGGGCTGTTATGGGAATACACATGGGCCTATTATCAAGCCCTTTATAGCCGCTTTATCAGCAGTTTTCCTGCTGATAAAAGCGGCAATAGTCTTAATAATGTCTTTCTGTTGAAGAACACGCGTTGCAATGCCTGTGGCTTATGTCCTTCAAATTAGTTTTTAGGTATACGTGTGACCAAGTCTGATAACATCAGAGTTTAAGGACAAACACCGTGATGTCTGTGCCTCGAAATCGCGACGATCACAAAGAAAATAGGAGGAAGATAAAATGAAAGTAACAGATGTAATAAAAACAACGGTGAAAACCATTTAAAATGGCGGTAGATGGAGTACGAAATCAACGTTTGGCGCCTCAGCACTACGTTCCAAATAAATATAGATAAAATACGATTATTAATATAATAAAAAAGTACAGCAGCAGATGACACACACGACCCGGGAAAACAAAGCGCGAAATGTTATACCTGAAATAAAGAAAGCTTTGTTTGTTGAACTTGAAGAAAAAGAAAAAAACATGGGCTTCGAAACGAGGCTGCACATTCGTAGAGAGTACAACTGCTACACAAAAAAAGGAAAGTTTTACATACTATCATAGAAATGAAGGGGCATATTATCAACAAAACGTGATACATTACCACCGCTTTTATCGCCAGTAACTGCCAATAAAGCGGCGATAATGGGCTTCATAATAGACTCTTGTTAATTCCCATAGAAGCCAATGTTAACACCAGAACATGGGCTTCTATGACAATTAACAAAGGCGTATTATCAAGACCATTTTCGCTGTTTCATCGCCACTTTCATGCCTATAAAACAACGATAATTTTAACACCAATCCTAATTAGAGGAGCAAGTCAAAACATGGAGTGTAGCCAATGTAAATCAGAAATGTCATTAACATTATTTATACAAAGATATGTACAGTATGTTATTTTAATGCTGCAAGGTTGTAGAACTGATGGAACAAAATTGAAAACTTTAATTAGAAATGTTGTAGCTGATCAATGTTCAATATCAGGAAGAACTTTTATAGCTGTTGCTATTATTTTTCATGATGGACCTTCTACCACATCTGGACATTACATTGTTTATTTAAAATGTCTGAAGGGTTGGATACAGTGTAATGATACTCAATTAGTTTTTAAGCAACGTTTGCCCAAAGAGTTACCAAATTCTTACCTAATATTTAAAAAAAAACATTTTAAGATCCAAATGTGCCCTTTAGGATTAGTGCTGTTAAGTTAGATTACTCTGGTGTTGTAGAGTATTTTGTAAGTGAGAGTGAGGAGCTTAAAGGTGATCCTTTTGTTGATATTGAGGCAGAGTAGGTGTATCCGGTGGTGGGTGATGTGGGTGCAGCCGGGTAAATTGATGATCAGTCAGGTAGTGGTCTTTTGGATTTGTTGTAGTTGTTGTAGGTGTTCGGCTAGAACTCATGAGTAGAGTCTTTTACCAGAGTGAAGTCTGCTGCTGATGAAGGCCTGTGTCATTATTCTTCTTTTGGTTGGGATCCACTTGTAAATGTTGCTGAGCATGTGGAGGGTGTTATAGCAGTACGAGGACATGGTATAGACTTGCTTACACATAGAGAGGGAGCAGTTGAGGTTGAATCCTATGTTGTGCACATGGTTAGTAGGTGTTGCTACTCTTCACACTGTAGTCAGGTAGCAGGAGTTGTCTGAGGCTGATGGAGTGGGTCTGAGGATGAGTACCTTCATCTTCTGCAAGTTTGTGTTTACATTGCTGCTCTTTATGTAGTTGGTGACGTCCTTCATTGTGTCGTGGAAGTTCCTTTTGGTGGTATGTGGCTTCTTGGTGACGAAGAGGATGACGTGGGTGTTCTTTGTGTAATAGATGTTGTTGAAGTTGTGATGGTGGCCTATTTGTGTTAGGGTAGCCATGTAGATTATGAACAGCGTCGGATTGATGGATGAGTCCTGGTAGACCCGTAGATGATGTTGGTGGTTTTGGAACAGAAGGCTGGGAGACGAATGTTCAGGATTACTATTGAACAACTTCCAAACAAAGGACTTTATGCATACTATTTGTCCGTAAGGAAAAGTGTGCAAAACCATTATGGACTTTTTGCTGTGTATTTTCTCAGCATATACTTGTAAGTACCATTATTTACAGTGTAAGAAAATTTATCAGAATATATTGTCATCATATGATTGCTTGAAATATCTCATATTTATGTATGAAATTGCTCTTAGAAAAAAACATTTAAGATATGTTTTATTTCTATTTTTTATATTGTTATTGACAATGTTGACTGGGTTTTTTTAAGATATCCTTATGGATTGTCTTTATTTTGCCCGCTATTATGTGATGAGTACTATTGAACTCACTGTTTGTAGTGAAATTCAATATATTCTGAGAACAGCAAAAAAGGCAAATTAAATGTTTTACAAATAATTTTGAGTTGTAAAATATATCTAGTAACTGTGTTTGTTGTATCTTCCATAGGTGACAATTTTACAATATATACTTTTTTTATTATTTATTATGCTTAACGTAAGTACAAGTAACTGACTCAGCCGCGGCCCTTGGAGGGAGTTGTGGTGAGGTAGGCAAATGGGGCGGGGGAGGGACAGGGTGGGGGTTATAAACAGCAGAATCTGGATGAATGCAGGTAAGTTAACTATTAAATTAATAAAATGAATTTCTGAATTTCGTATCCTGCGCCGTACATCGCAAAATGCGATGCAGGACATCGAACGAAGTCGCATATTATCAACAAAAGGCGATACATTATCGCCTCTTTTATCGGCAGCAAAAATTCCGATAAAACGGCGATAATGGGCTTGATAATAGAGCCTTGGAAATTCCCATAGCGGCCCAGGTTCTGGTGTTAACTTGGGCTGTTATGGGAATACACATGGGCCTATTATCAAGCCCTTTATAGCCGCTTTATCAGCAGTTTTCCTGCTGATAAAAGCGGCAATAGTCTTAATAATGTCTTTCTGTTGAAGAACACGCGTTGCAATGCCTGTGGCTTATGTCCTTCAAATTAGTTTTTAGGTATACGTGTGACCAAGTCTGATAACATCAGAGTTTAAGGACAAACACCGTGATGTCTGTGCCTCGAAATCGCGACGATCACAAAGAAAATAGGAGGAAGATAAAATGAAAGTAACAGATGTAATAAAAACAACGGTGAAAACCATTTAAAATGGCGGTAGATGGAGTACGAAATCAACGTTTGGCGCCTCAGCACTACGTTCCAAATAAATATAGATAAAATACGATTATTAATATAATAAAAAAGTACAGCAGCAGATGACACACACGACCCGGGAAAACAAAGCGCGAAATGTTATACCTGAAATAAAGAAAGCTTTGTTTGTTGAACTTGAAGAAAAAGAAAAAAACATGGGCTTCGAAACGAGGCTGCGCATTCGTAGAGAGTACAACTGCTACACAAAAAAAGGAAAGTTTTACATACTATCATAGAAATGAAGGGGCATATTATCAACAAAACGTGATACATTACCACCGCTTTTATCGCCAGTAACTGCCAATAAAGCGGCGATAATGGGCTTCATAATAGACTCTTGTTCATTCCCATAGAAGCCAATGTTAACACCAGAACATGGGCTTCTATGACAATTAACAAAGGCGTATTATCAAGACCATTTTCGCTGTTTCATCACCACTTTCATGCCTATAAAACAACGATAATTTTAACACCAATCCTAGATAATACGCCCGTCAGTGCCATATCATCACTAAAGGGCGATACATTATTGCCGCTTTTATCAGCAAAAAACTGCCGCTAAAGCGTCCCATGCTCTCCACACCACTGGAGTCAAGCTATCCTGACTGAAGACGGCTGATAGCCAGAAGCCGGTCCTAGGATGCTTGATTCCGGTCCAGGAAAGACATGGCTTGGCAGTTCGGGCTGGACTGTTCCCATGAGGCACAGGGTCAAGGCTGATTTGCATATGGTCATGTCTGAACTGGGGTGGTGTGGAGTGCAAAAAAACTATAGATTTAGGCCCAGATCTCTGTACTGGGGTGAATGTATGACATTGCTCTGCATTCTGTCCATCAACTGTTGTTTTGCATTTTGTAACCCAGAGTGGGATGGGTATGCTCAGACGTGAGTCCCATGCTCTCCACACCACTGGAGTCAAGCTATTCTGGCTGAAAACGGCTGATAGCCAGAAATGGGTCCTAGGATGCTTGATTCCGGTCCAGTAAAGACATGGCTTGTCAGTTCGGGCTGGACTGTTCCCATGAGGCACAGGGTCAAGGCTGATTTGCATATGGCCATGTCTGAACTGGGGTGGTGTGGAGTTCAAAAAAATGATGGATTTAGGCCCAGATCTCTGTACTGGGTTGAAAGTATGACATTGTTCTGCATTCTGACCATCAACTGTTGTTTTGCAATAGGAGTATTGACAGCCAATCAGCATGCAGCTCCTGCTCGTAATTGTAGGTATTTACATACGCGTACGCCACAATTTTTCTTTAAATTTTTTTTTTTTTAAATTGAGCCAAAACATCCATGTACGACCCCGTGAGCAAGCCTAGAGAGTCAGAGTGTCTCTAGCCTACCCCTTTGCCTTATTTCTCAACTTTGTTTTACTGTTTTCTTGTGACTCGGTTCTAGCGAGGCACAAGATGGCCACCAACACTTCCTGGTTTCAAGTGTTGACAGACAGTTCACAGCCATTTAGCATGCAGCTCGCGCTCGTAATTGAACAGATTTCAGTGCACATACTGAACTCCGACTCTAGATATCGCTATGATTTTACTTCAAATTTTCTCAGAAACGATCAAACGGATTTATACCATTTAAAAAAAGCACTATCTGCGAACTCAACTCTACCTCTCTGCCTAATTTCGTGTAATTCCGTTCAGCCGTTCGGGCTGTAGCCCTGGCTTAAGGTCCCTATGGAAGATTGCATGGGGAAAACACGTTTGGGACCCCCTTTTTCTCAGCACCCACTTGACGAATCACCCCCAAACTTTAAGGGAAGGAGTGGAACTGAGCAGGCCATTTTCTTGGAGAAATTTGCGAAGATTCATCCACCGGCGCCAAAGTTATTCCAAATAGAATGTTGTGGATTTCCTATGGAAACTAGGTCCTAACTATAACTACCTACTAGCGACCGCCAGTAGGTAGGTAATATATATATATATATATATATATATATTAGACAGTTTTTACTTTTCTCCATGTTCATGATGCTGGTAACTCTGCTTTGTTTTACCTGCCTAATAATTGCAGCACATTCTCTCTATGCAAGATTGCGATTGTTTCAATACATGCATTCGTATCTGACTTGTGTTTACCAAGAGCATGAACGAGTAGACAGTGAAAGGTTGTACGATCTGTTTTTAAGATTCCATTGGGGATCTGAGTGTTATGTTCGAGGGTGAGAAAATCACCTGCTACCCCAGGAATGTAAGGTGTTCAGGTGAGGCACAGTGAGCTAGCTAGGAATTAGGCAAACATTTTCAGATAGTGTAGATGGGCTCAGCCTCTACACTCAGAAGTCCTGTTGTCCTAATACTCAGTCCTACCTTTTCCAGTAAGAACTCTATAACATGCCCAGCACTGATTCTGCAGTCCCTCTGCTGCCCTTTATGGGTAACAGTGAGAGCAAATGTGCCATGATAATCCATATGGCACAGACATGTGATTTCATGCTGAGTGCATCATCCAACAGCATGCTGCATGAGAGTGGTAAGAGTGCTCCTTCATCTTTTGGATGTATGAAGATTCTTGTAAGCTGTCTCTCCACATCTTGGCACTGGTACATTTTTCTGAACAAATGTAACATCATTTTTCACTTTTCTGAAGCACCAGGCTTATGAGGATGCAGTTAATTGTAATGGCAAACTAACAAGTGAGGACAGACTGAAGAAGCATCACTCAATGAATGTTCACCAGAAGAGTCATCTTTCCAGGGATCAGTAACTGAAGACCACCTCAATACATCAGAGAATAACACATTTCTTGAACCTAATATTCTGGTTAATCTTGTACCATAACTGGCAAAAGTTCAGATGGATCTTATAGTAAAGATCAGGAATACATGGCTTCCATTAGGTGAGTGGCATTGCTGTAGTTTCCCACTTTTCACATTCTTCAAAGACCTGACCCCACCCCCAGGTTGTTCTCAGCCTGGCTGTCCCAAGCTAATGATGGCTAAATCAATGTCATTACTTTTTATGACCTGTCCTGACTTGAAGAACCCAGGACCATAATCGCTAATACCAAGATAAGTCACCCATCATAATGTGTCTCTCAAGCACAGTGGATTCACCATTCATACCCTCACACCAAGACCTTACAAACTCATCATATGCACATATCTAACATCCACAACTTCATCTACATACCACTTACTAGAATGCGCACACTACCCACATCACATCATTTTCCACTCATGCTCATCAATTGTTATTGTTATTGTTATTGTTAGTGTCAGTTTATATAGCGCCAAATCACCGGCAGGTCTCAGGGCGCTTTTGACCGCAAAACACAACAACCTAGTCAGTGTCAATGTCCACTAAGCAACAAGTAATGCCTTAATATTGCCAGCATCATGCATCTTTTCATTACAGACAACTGGATTACAGTCTCTTCTAAACACATTCCTGATTGTCCCCCTCACACTGGATACAGCATCCAACACATAGACTGCATGAACAGAACTAGAGGGGGACTTGCAGTCATGCATCAGTCATCGTGGCCTTTCACATCTTCCCATTTTGTGAGCTTCTTTCCTGCTACATCCTTTTTTTAACCTGTAAAACAGATACCTTTCAGATCACTGCACACCACCGGAACCCACAATGACTTCATAGAAGTAATAACAGACCGCATTACCTCTGCTTGCAGTGAAAAACTCCCACTCCACCTTCCTCAGCGACTTGAAGCTTCCCAGCAACACTAGCACAAAAACTATGAAGGAAGCCGCCAACTGTCTACTCAACAAAATAGAAATTAAACACTATATCAGCAACCCAATGTATGCCAAAGGCAATGCACTAGACCTCATTCTGCCTGAATCCTCCAACTTCTACTGCAGCCGCCCTCATACTCCTGCACTGGCCTGATTGTTCCCTGTACCATCACATATGCAACACTCCCACATACGAGCAGCAAAAACAGGAGAAAGTTACCTTCTTCTCTGCTGAGGACATCCACCTAAAATCATTCCAAGACTTCGCAACATCTACAATACCACTCTAGAGAATCATGTACAATGCTGTACACCTCTAAAAATTCAAATCTATGATCCAAAGCTACCAACACCCCGGGTACACCCAAGAACCTACCAAAAACATGCACACTATATGAAAACAGGAAAACAAATGGAGAAGATCAAAATGACAAGAGGACCTAACCCTTCTGAACGTACTCCACTCCAACCATTGTTCTGTTTCATGATCACCAAAGCTAATGCCACATACCACAAGATTATTATCAATGGACCATTGAACATAAGTAAAACCCTCTTTACAGTGTGCCAATCCCAACCATGAATGTACTTTACTACTATCAGCCAGCAGATGTAACATTTACAACTGCTTTTTCAATCAACAAAATCTGATCTAAGATCGTCTTCATCCACACCATCATCTAATCCCAATCACCACATCACTAACTGGTCATCATTCACCACTGTTACCCACGGATGCCTCTCAAACATTTTTAAGTTACAGCCACTCTCGTAATAAGATGCTTGCCTCCTCTAGCATCAAGTCTTCACAAGGAGAAGCAGACACACCCTTTCTCCACATTGTCAGTGCCTTGCTTAGCCAGGATTGTTGGACTTGGCCCTTTTTACAGGGCTATCCCCAACATTTTTGCTTCTTCCTCCTATTTTGTTTCTTGGCTTGTTTTTATTGGCTTTAGGACTATGGGTACTTTACCTCTGCTAACCAGTGCTAAAGTACATATTCTCTCTGTGTAAATTGTTATTGAAATTGGGTCTCCCTGAATGGTATATTCGATTTACGGGGGGCCCTAGTAAAGTGCACACAGTGTGCAAGGGCCTGTAAATCAATTGCTACTAGTGGGCCTACAACACCAATTGTGCCACCCACAGGAGTAGCCCTGAAAAGGTATCTCAGACCTGCCACTGCAGTGTCTGCACGCAGTTTTGAACTGTCATGTCAACCTGGCATATGCACCCACTTACAAGGCTCCAACTTTCCCTTTTCTTTCTCATAATACACCCCTCAGGTAGGTCCAAGGTACTCCCATGGGCAGGGTGCAGTGTATGTGAAAGGAAGGACATGTATTGTGTGTAACATTTCCTGATAGTGAAATACTGCCAATTTCATGTTATCACTATTGAAAGGCTATCTGTCCTATAGGATAGCATGTGAGATATTTTTTAATATCTTACAAGTATAACTTTCCATTGGAACAAGATAGAAGACAGTTTAGGCTCTATAAACTCAGAATGTAATAACACATCATTTAGTAAAGATGTTTTTTACATTGTGTGTATGAAAATTCCACTTTTAGAAAGTAAACACAAGGAGATGAAGTACAGAGCGCTGACATTTTTCAGACACTCACCCCCGGTCACAGATCTGGGTTGAATCCATCATCGTTCTTTAGCTGACTTCGACACCCCAGTTCAGTACTTTTAGAAAGTAGGCATTTTCTTGTTTAACCATTCTGTGTGCTTCTGCCTGTTTGTGGATTGGCTGTCTGGTACACCTGTCTAGGGCCTGCCTCCCTTGCACAATACTATCTCCACCTCCTGTGGTCAGACTGCACCAACGGGGACAGATCTGGTTTGGACTGGGCTCAGAGACCCTTGCACAAAGAAGAACTGAGACAAAATGGGGTATAAGGAATAGCAAAAAAGGAACAAACGACAGATCAATGTCCAGTTCAACCAATCAACATGTACCATTAATAAAAAAATCTTTGGTGCAAAACACTTCCTGCTCCCGTCGTCCAAAGGTGTAGATCAGGTCACAGTTTTCATGAAAAGATGGAAGGTGCACTCGTAGAGAGTACAAGCGCAAACAGAAAGTCCAAAAAAGAACTTCTTTTTATTCAGCTAATCTTAAAAACCGGCACACAGCCAACGCGTTTCATTCTCAATTGTGCCAAAAGGGAACTTCGTCAGGGCTGTAAAACTCACAAACAAAACCAAACATTACTAAAAGTATATACAATACATATATACCTACAAGGACATACAATATACGAAAATAATATTAAACGAAAGATATTACCCAAAATGAAATAAATCCAAAAGTACTATGACATTCCTTTACACATACATATATATAAATATATATATAAAAACACATGAACACGACATGGAAACTACAATTCACATCTTATTGACATAAAATAAGGAAATATCACCCTAATTAATTTTCACGAGACACAGAATAGGAAGATTGGTCCATATATGCTCAAAAAGACAAGGGAAGAAAGAACATACAACTATAGAATTTAATAACATAGCACGCAATATGCCCAGAACGTATATATCATAATTTGATGTGATCAGAAAACAAGTGCATGAACATCAAAGCCAAAAACATAGTATATGCGATATATCTAATACATATTTGAAATATGTTCCGGTCAATAGGATGAGCAACCTAGCACTAGATACAACAGAGCTGTGTAATTTGCCATTTCAGAGTCCTAGTCTTATCAGTTCAAAAATACCGTACCCACCCTATAGAAAAGCCAGATAATTAAGTGCGGCTCACCTCTTGAATAATATGCCAAATAGGCATTGAGAGTTAGTGAGACAGGACTACCAGCGGGGTCTACTTTCTACGAGTGCAACTTCCATCTTTTCGTGAAAAATGGGGTATACTTAGTGGAGCTTAAACCCCAAGGGCCTTATTTATGAAGGCCTTGCGCCACCGGTGCGTCACTTTTAAAATGGGAAAAAGTGATGCACCGGTGGCGCAAGGCCTTCATAAATAAGGCCCCAGAACTTTAGATAGCTTCCGGACTCAAGAGGAAACCTTTGCCAAGGAGAAGAGCTGGAGAGCTGCAAAGAGGAGTACTGCATTCAAACCTGGATGTCAAAAAACCACCTGAATGTTTGCCCCATTAAAAGAGAATTCCTCCTGTTTGTAAATAATGCCAAGCTTTCAGTCATAAGTCTCAACTTACACCAAACGTGCTTCACATTTTAAACTGACTAAAGGGATTCTCTTAGATTCATTCTCAAAGCAAACCTCTCACTCAAAGAACACATTTTTAAAAAG
Source organism: Lissotriton vulgaris (assembly GCF_964263255.1). NCBI lineage: Eukaryota > Metazoa > Chordata > Amphibia > Caudata > Salamandridae > Lissotriton > Lissotriton vulgaris. Next base: position 662,839,012 of record NC_141689.1, read on the forward strand.
ACCAAAGCAGCCTGGTTCCAACTTTCTCTCTTTCCTCACAAAAGTGAAACCTTTTCTCCAAGGAAAAAATGTCAGTATTAGATTTCAGGCATTAGTTCTCTCCACTGAAATGGAGGCAACAACCTGCACAATAGCAATTCTGTCTCTCCCTCCCCCTAACTGCTGTCTGATCTTTCAGTCTGATGCATGGCTCATTATTGGGCTGAAGAAATCTGACAACATCATCCTCGTGCTAGGAGGATCTACACTGGCTCCCCTTACAAGCCCAAATCATTTTTAAGATCAGCTGCTTCATTTTATATACCTGTTTATCTAGATAAAAATATCTGGAGGTCAACGCCAGACAAGGAGCTCTAACATCACCAGAATAGAGTTTAAATACAGTAGAAAAAGAGAACACAAGATACTATGCCTTCTTATCCTACTCCCCTAAGATCTGAAACAACATCCCATCTGATAGCATAACAGCATTATTCCATTAAAAATTAGGCCAGTAATTCTCTGGGGTAACCTTAAGCACCTAAACAGATGCGGCGGCAGGAGACCACCGAGTATGACCTATTGCTGCTGCAAGTGATGGCTCTGTTGGCCACTAAAGGTAGGGGAACATTTGCTGGCATTCTGGATCTGGTAGTTTGGGATTGAGACACCACCAGCACCAGAGACAAGTGAGGATACAGCAGCAGTGGCTTCAGCACTCTCTGAGTGGAGTAATACCACCCAGACCCATTGGTACAGCCCCATTGATGCTGGACGGTCCTTGTTAATGGCCTAGGGCCAAGCTAAACTTCTGCAAGGTTGGGCTGCTCATGCTGTGACCACTGTTCACCTCCTCACTGGGGATGACAACTAGCAGGACCGAGAGCAGCTGTTCCATAACTTCTGGAAGGCCTTTTACACAAGACCAGATGTTCTTCCACATTGGAACCCTTAGCTGCCTAGAACTAAACACCACAAAGGAATCTGGGAGCAATGGGAAAGCTCAAATAAATTATGCTTGGATGCAACTAAAATACTTGCTGCTCTTTCCTGCCAACCATAAGGTCAGAGTGAGTCAGTGTACCAAGAGGTTGCTTGGGATTGGGTCTTAAAACAGGGCTCCTAATTGCACATAGACTTGCCCTGGGTGGGAACACCAAACTGCCAGATGCAGGCACAGAAGGGTCAGAGTAATGCCTGGGCCCCTTTGTCTCTCCATAACAGTAACAAGTTCAGGACAACAAGCACTTGGTACTTGTTGCTTGTTGTTATGGTTTTATTTGTTTTATAGTTTTATAGAGCGCGAACCAGATCCGTGAGGGTATCAGAGCGCTTTACTGGATTAAGGTGTAGTATACAAGCGACGGGACAGAGATCTGTCCTAGTGTCCACTTTATGCTTCTACTTTGCCTCCGGCAACAAAGCCAGTTTTTTTTCTCTGATGCCTCTCCAAGCATCAGTCTCTCCTCCATTGGTGAACCCTGAGACAGTTGTGTGATGGGTTGGCCTCTCCTGGATTGGCCAGTCTGGACCTAGACTCTGGCTGGCTCTACTTTGCTCTGTTCACTTCAGACTTCAGCGTAATATAAGGATAAGTTCTTGGATGCCTTTTCTTACCTCTTTCTGGGCACCTATCATAAGCATACATTCCCCTGTTTGATTCCCCCCCTCCACTGGGGCCAAATTTATCATAGTATTGCATTGCCATTGCATCACGCATGGTGTTGCGAGGGCAATGCAGTAGTAAGGTCAGGTTTATCCAGCAACGCAAGGCCATCTTAGGTGGCCCATTGTGTCTTGGTAAGTCTTGAGTAATGCAAGGCACCAAAAGTCGCTGCCTTGTGTTAGTCCGCCCTAGAAAGGTGTTCCATGTGTGGAATGCAGGTATTTTAGCTTATTCTCAGATTTACTGAGATTGGCAAACCTGGGAATTTGTTCAGATCCTACATTTCCAGGGGAGGTGCAAGGAGGAGAAATATCCCTGTTGTTTCCTCTTTTTTAAGTGTGCTCCATTCTGCATAACACTTAAAAAGAGGAAAAAGACTCAGAGGATTGATTTTGCGCAAGAAGATTTCCCTGCACAAAAACAATCCTGCCTGCAATTCAGCTAGTACCTGCGTTTGTGCTAGGCAGCAGAGTAAAAATGTGCAATACATTGTGAAATATGTCACATTTCTGTTCTCAACCTTTAAAACAGTGCTGCGCAGCAAGTTGTTTGCTGCGTTGCATAGCGTGAAAGATTGACAAATCTGGCCTCTACTTTATTGGAAATTAGCGCGCATTGCCTGTTTGTTTGGCATTATCTTCTACAGGCATTGCTTTTTTGATTGGAAATCTTAGCAAGGATGGACGCCATGAGTGAGGATGCTGGAGCAGGTCATTTTATAACCACTGGCTGCACTGCACACTCCAGATGCACTTACCTAGATTTCCTAGTATTGATGGACAGTCGTCAGTTTACCCTTTGTCCTTTGCATTGTTGTTTTTAGGGCACAGAGCACAGAGCGGGCAGATTTGTCAAAGTTCAGGGCAGGTGGATGGATCTTCTATGCAGCTTGGCAGTATTTACTCTCCTAACATGGTGCAAAAAGCACTCCTGCGATTGATGTGTAGCAGCTTGCTAAGTCGGTTCACATTCCGTGGATCCTGGGATGCGACTTTAACTGTGTGTTAGACATCAAGTTAGATATGTCGCACCCACCACTACCACAAGCACAGACTGTTCACAATGTGAGCTGGCAACTAATAAGACACAAGGGACCAATTAGCAGCAGTTGCACATGGCGTAGTGCCGCTGTTGCTTAGGGAAGGCTTGATAGTGTCAATACCTAAACTTGGTCGTGCCCTCTCTGATCCTTCTCCTATGGATTGAGATTGATAGCTATCCTGATATCCAGGAATGAAATTCTTAGCAAGGTCTTGGTAAGCCACATTATGTGGGTGCTTACCCAAATTGATTCACCCAACGCAGAATGTTTTCATGCCTGAGAGAAGCACATTTCTGAACTTTAGGAGATTGTATGTAATCATGGACTCGGCCTCTCTTGGTCAGCCAGGTCCTTGACGTCATTGCGACTTGGTTCCACCTTCTAAACATTCCACAGGCACCACTATTCAACAAGGAACATTATGCTCTCACAGCATTCTTCTGAGGCTCTTTAGCAGAATCTAGAATCATATATTTTTCTTTCCCTGCCTCAAGTTATGTTACGTTAAGCCTATTTGTATAGAGCACAAATCACCCAGGAGGGTATCTAGGCGCTTGCAGGTTGGCGGGCTGTATCCCCCAGGGGTTGGTTACTCGGGCCAGCTATTCAGCTTGTTGTGGAAATCCAGAAGTAATGATGTGCTGTGGCAAGTAGTTCCATGTTTTGGGGCGATGTAAGAGAATGTTTGTTTGCCAGTTCTTTACTTTACTTTGTGGACTTATAAAGCGCAGGCGAATCATCCCCAAGGGGATCTCTCGGCACTATAGGAGGAAGTAGGGAGGGCACACCCATCTAGAACAACCAAGTCTTTAGAAGTTTCTTAAAACTGGGTAGCTTGCTGCATGCCCTGATGTTTGATGGCAATTTATTCCAGTGGCTCACGTCCAAATAACAGAAGGCTCTACCGCCCTTCCTTACCCTCTGCATCTTCTGAATACACAGAAGGTTGACATTAGTAGATCTTAATTGTCGGGCCGGTTTATACCGCCTGAGTTTGTTGCTGAGATAAACAGGTCCTTTCCCCTGTACTGATTTGAAAACAACACAGAGCATCTTAAAAATAGCTCGTTTCCTCACTGGGAGCCAGTGTAACTGGTTCAACAGAGGGACCGATGGGGTCCGTGCCGGCTTCATTAGGGTGAGGCGGGTTGCAGTGTTCTGCACTACCTGCAGATGTGTTAGTAGGGCCTACCTGGCACCCACAAACATCGAGTTACCATAGTCCAGCCGAATCACCAGGAGTGACTGAACAAGGGTTTTCCTTGCTGACAAAGGGATCCAGGAAAAATTTTTCCTGAGCATCCTCATTGTGCCAAAACACGTGCCAGACACTGTCTTGACCTGCTCCTCCGTAGATAATTCATCATCTGTTCTGATACCCAACTTCTTGGCCCATCTCCTGGGTGACGGAGCTTTGCCCAACTTGGGTGGCCACCACTCAGGGGACCAGATTGTCTCATCCTTCCCGAATAGCAGAATTTCAGTTTTTGAGGAATTGAGTTGCAAGAAATGCTCCTCATCCAGACGGCAATACTAGACATGCAGCTACTAAATTTCTGTTGGGTTGACATAACATCTTCCTCAATGGGAACAATTAGCTGTATGTCATCCACATAGATAATAGTCCCAAACCTGTGGCCTCTGATGATGTCTGCTAGGGGTGTCACATATGCATTGAACAGAATCGGACTAAGTACAGAACCCTGCAGGACACCCCTGGCCATCCCTATTGTCTGTGATACAAATGAACCCAAGTGGATACTCTTTGTCCGCCCCACTAGAAAGCTCTGAATCCACTCCAGAGCCTTACCCCGCACCCCAATCCCCCTCAGTCTGTCCAGCAGCAACCGGTGTGAGATGGTATCAAATGCTGCTGACAGATCAAGGAGGACTAGGATCACTGGAGTCCCTCCGGCTAATGTCATCCTGATGGTGTCCATCACTTCTAACAGTGCAGCCTCCGTGCTATGTGATGCACGGAGCCCAGACTGATAGGGATCCAGGAGATGATTCTGTTCCAGATAGTGCGACAGCTGTTGGTTGACTAGAGTTTCCAGAACCTTTGCACACCAGGGGAGGAGTGAAATAGGACTGTAGTTCTGCAGCTCAGACAGATCCGCTGTTGACTTCTTTAGGAGTGGCTTAACCCGCACTCTTTTCCACTCATTCGGAAATATAGCTATCTCCAACAAGATGTTGTATATTTTAGAAAGCGCATCTACTAGCACCCGGCTGAGTATTGATATAACCGCCGGTGGTACAGGATCAGATGGCGAGCCCGACTTTACACGGCTTAGTAGGGAGCCTACTTGCTCTCTAGTTATAACGGTGAAGGAATCCAGCCTACAGGAAGAACCAGTTACCAGAGCGAAAAGTCTACTCTCTCACTCAAACAATCACTTAATGTGGTTGCGGTGAACCGGAGAGTGTCGTGAGTGCCCCCGTACAGTTAAAAAAACACACAGCAATAAAATATACAGTGTAAACTTAGATTTCAAAACGTGACAGTCAGATAAAATTTAGGTTTTAAGTGCTGCCCCCAATACCTTCCTCCACGAGCGCGCCCGCCCGGGAGCTGAAATTTATGGCAGTGGCGTGTTGACATGTTGGCAACTAGACCACCAACCGCCCGCTCAGTTACCAGAGAGAAAAGACTACTCTCTCCACTCAAACAATCACCTAATGTGATTGCGGTGGACCGGAGAGTGTCCTGAGTGCCCCCGTACAGTTAAAAAAACACACAGCACTAAAATATACAGTGTCAGCTTCGAGTTCAGAACGTGACAGTCAGATACAATTTAGGCTTTAAGTGCTGCCCCAATACCTTTCGTTCTGTTCTTGCGCTAGTGAGAGTTCGAATGATTGGAGGAATGTGGTGGGGTGGCAGAAGGATATGGGTCTAATGAGGTAGGTGGGCCCTTTCTTATGTAATGCTTTGTATGTGTGTGTGTGTGAGCAGTTTGAATTGAGTGCACTTGTTTATGAGGAGTCAGTGCATTGCTTTGAAGTGGGGGAGAGGTGGGTACAGGGAGGTAGGTTGAGGAAAAGTGTTGCTGCTGTGTTCAGGACTGGTTTTAGCCTGTTCAGGAGTTGTTTAGTGCTCCCTGCATAGAGTGTGCTGCCGTAGACGAGTATGTGATTAATCAGGGAGGTGTTACTATTTTCCTGTTTTTATCCTGGCGCCACTTGAATTTTTTTTATTTTATTATGCAGACTTGTAGAGCGCACCATCAATCAAGAGATTATCCTGGAGCTAAGCAGGTGTGAGTTTAGGCACACCTAGGGCCCTGTGGGACCACTCAAAACGCCAGGTTTACAGTTTCTTTTCTTTAATATGTTTATTAAATATGTTTCCCCTTTGTTTACAGAGCACATCATCATGGTAGGAAATACACTTTACACAAAAATAAAGTACATGTAATGCATTGCATATGTAAAGATGAAAACAGGCAAGATAAAAAACAGAACCAATAACAGAACAGATTTTTGGAGGATATACCAATAACAAAAATAAATCAATCAATATACACATGATACAATTCCCATGAACAAACCTAGGCCCGTGTTTCCTGCCTTTCCCTACAGTTATTAATAGATCCCAAATTTGAAGCACCAGTCTTCTTCCCCTTTTACCCTTCCTTGCATAAATCCCTTCATCCAGATTGTTAACAGAAAGCAATCTAGCCAACTATTGATGGAATGTAGGAGGAGTTTGATCAAGCCAAGTCGCAGCAATACTGCCATCGCCAGAAACATAAAACAACTTGCTGGATTTTCTGACCCATCCCCATCTACCCCAAGCAGAATTCTTGTTGGGGTAAGGGTGATCTCAATTCCCAATGATCTCACTAGGAAAGATTCTATTGCACTATGGAGTGGCTGCAAATGCGGCAAGTAGGAAAAGACATGCACTATCTCAGCGCCTGAGCTATCACGTCGGTGACAAGCGATGCCCTCTGTACCTCCCCACTGCACAATCCCAGCAGGAGTGTAGTATAATGAATAGATTGTTTTAAGATGCTGGGCCTGAAGTGCAGCTGAGCAAAGAATATTTTGCCCTAATCCTAATGCTCTCATATTTCCAAAGGTCATCCTCCTTAATCAGAATTAGTTCTGCATATAGGGCCAGATGTAGGTAGCCTAATACCGGTCGGTATCGGCCGAAATTACCGAATTTCGGCCGTTACCAACTGGTATTAGGCATTTGTGATGTAGAGGCCAAATTTAATGATTCAGTAATCTTTCAAATCGGTAATTTAAGGAATCAGTAAATTACCAAATTCTTAAATACCGATTCAGTAAATTAGCGAATCCTTAATGTAGGGAGCACTCAAGTGAGTGCATTTCCCATTTAAGGATTCGTTATTTACCACTAACTACAAGTTGGTGGTAAATAACGAAAACTGTTTAAAAATCAATTGCGTGCTTTTTTAACAGTGGCATGTGGCAGACATACATGCCCTTAGGGCATGTATGTGTGCCACATGTGCACCCTAGTCTTCAGCAAGCAACGCTATTACACAAGTATCACAGCAGCCCATTATAGAAAACCTCATAATCTCAGGAAACCAATAACTGATGAAAAGCTTATTATGCAGATATGACTTGAAACAAATCCCTCAAAACATCAGGCTTCCCTGTTCAGTCCTACACAGCAGAAAGTAGCTTCAAAGAACTTTTCTCAAGGAGCGCCTTATCTGCCACTGACACAAAACAGAAGGCGTTGCTCTGCCAGCTCTTCCCAATCTAATCTTCAGCCCCGACGTAGTTTATCAAGCTTTTTTACCCCGTCCAATCCACTAAAAGCAAAAACGAGAAGTTCAGGGGTCGAGGAGTCTTTGACTTGAGCAGTTGCTGTGGAAGAGTTCTGCTTGATTGTACCCTCCCCAGTGGCATAAGAAAATGTCAAGGGCCCTCTTGCAAGGTAAGTTGAGGGGGCCCCATTGCCCATTCCCTAACTGCCTTGCTGCCTTATTTGTTTTCAACTGGCTAGTCCAAAGGGACCCCCTTTAAGGTGAATGATAAGGGCCCCCCCAACACCGCAATATATACATTGGCCTCTGTTTTGCAGCCCTGGAGTGCCAGGTAGCTGATGCCAATAGTGTGTTGAGACCAGTCATTGTAATCGGGACCTTTGAAGGGCAGCCCCAATGCAGCTTGTGGTAGAGCCAGGCAACAAAAAAAGAATAGAGGAAGCAGGGATTTAATGTTGGCACCTTACTCCTGGGCCTGGCTGCCCCTTGCAGCCCTCCGGTTGCACAGATGTGGTAATAAAGCAGCAACAAGTAGGAATAAGCAGAAAAAAGCATAGTGGAAGGAACGGAGACAGAGCCCCAGTGCCTGTAGCATTGGCAAGGCACAGTTGGACCCGAGTGCACTGGTTTACCTGATCTGACTAAAGACAAACACATGCAAAGGTTTACAACAGTGGAAGATAGTTATAAATAGCAAATAGTTTCTGGGCACTGCAGCCCGTAATAATAGTTTGTCTATGCCGCTTATGCTTACGCTGCTGCACCACCACACAACTTAAGATTTTTAAGATGTTTAAATCATAAATGAATATGAATATGGACATGAACTAACTGCTTATAAGCGACTCACAAAATAGACCACCCTACAGTGCAATAGCAAAAGAATATTGAGAGCGCCTTAAGTATATGCTAAAGGGAACTCTGTTAGCTGACATAGCCTGCCCAATTGTCAATAGATAAGGATGAGAACACTTTTGCAATATTCAGGGGTGCAACAGGGTGTCAATGTGACACCCTGCCACCCTTGAATATGTGCCCCCTATTACCGATTCGGTATTTACCGAATCGGTAATAGTGAATGGCTCCCATTCATTCCTATGGGCCTCCAGGCCCATAGGAATGAATGGGAATTACCGCATCGGTAAATACTGATTCGGTAAATACCGAATCATAACGATGCAGTAAAAGTTACGGAAAAATTACCTACATACTATTTACCTAGGGCCAGATGTAGGTGGCCATTTACCGACCGGTAACGGCCGATTTCGGTCATTACCGACCGGTAAATGGTCATTCCTGATGTAGGTGCCCTATTGTACCGATTCAGTAAATTTACAGAATCTGTAAATTTACCGAATCGGTAAAATACCGAATCAGTATTTTTACCGATTCGGTAAATTTGAGATGTAGGTGGGACTCTTCTGAGTCCCACAGACCTTACCGAATCGGTATTTTACCATCCAATCCAATCCGAATGCAGGTGTGCATGCACATGTGTGCATGCACACCTGTGCCATGTGACAGACAGACATGCCCTTAGGGCATGTCTGTGTGCCACATGTCACGTGTGCCTGAATTCGGGGTGCTAGAGGGTGTCAAAGTGACACCCCCTGCACCCTTGCAAAAATCGGTATTTACCGAATCGGTAAATACCAAATCGGTAATGACCATTGATTCCTATGGGCTTCAATGCCCATAGGAATCAATGGGCATTATTGATTCAGTATTTACAGAATCGGTAAATACCGAATCTTAACGATTCGGTATTTACCGATTCTGAATTACTTACATTTCCCCCCCTCTAATTTACCACTTCTTAAATACCGATTCGGTATGATTCGCTATTTTACAAGTAGTACATTAGAATTACCTACATCGGGCCCCTATTCTTAAATACAGAATCGGTAAAATTCGGTATTTAAGAATAGGTAAATAGAGATTACCTACATATAGCCCATAGTCTTTTAATCGTGAGGAAGCCCTTCCCTCAATGATTTCCATGATTGCATTTTTGCCAAATCCAGCAGACCCACCTTTTTTAGTAGCTAAAAAACTCCTAACTTGTAGATACTTAAAAAACATTCTTGTCCCGACCCCATAGGCCAGTTGAATCGCAGAGAACTGACACATCCCATACATACCCATCAAGTCCCCCACCTTAGTGATCCCACGTTGCCCCCAATCTGCAAAGACAGAGTCTGCAACTATTTCCCCAGGGAGGGTATGATTCCTATATAATCGAATATATGCATTAAACGTTCCTAAGCCACATTTTTTTCCTAAAGGATAACCATAGTTTATGTGCCGCAATCAGCGTCTTGAACTTGGTTCTTTTAAAATAACTGGGATCTGTGTATTTCAAAAAGACATTCTCTGCCTCCCCTCCAAGCAGTGGCGAGTATATATCAATAGAACCTATAGTATCTTCTAGTTCAGACCCTACACCCCCTAGGAGCCCAGACATGTACTGCAAGGCTGCTGCCCAGTAGTACATTTTCAGATCTGGGACTGCCCAGCCTCTTCTCTGCCTGGGAAGTACCATATAACGTAGAGCCCTTCTAGTCTTCCCTCGCGCCCAAATAAATCTATTTATTACCAGCTCTAATATATCAAACCATTTGGTCTCAAATGTGGGCGGGATTGCCCCAAAGAGGTAAAGGAACTTTGGCAAGAGGATCATTTTAATAACCTTAGTACGTCCTACTATAGAGAGGTGAAGATTATGTAGTTTAACCAAATCCTTCTTTGCCTTATTTATGATAGATTCTATGTTTGTTTCCACAATTTTATCCAGATCAGCTGAAATTCTAACCCCTAAATATACTCCGGAGTCCACTACTCGACTATCAGAACATTCTATCTTCCTATTCTTAATTATCTGCGTCTTGGGTCCATTCAGGGCATATCCAGAAATTTGGCCAAAAGCTAGGGCTTCCAGCTCCACCTCGGTTATGGCGTCTGTGGGTGCTGGGGTGAGAATTGCCACATCATCGGCATATGCCAAGTTTTTACATTCCCCACCAGGGGTCTTTATAGGAGGAATCCTATCATTCTCTTTCAACTTGCGGATTAAAGGGTCTATATACAACGCAAAAAGTAGTGGCCAGCAAGGGCAACCCTGTCTTGTTCCCTGTTTGATCTGTAGGGGCATCATATGGCCAGTATTCATGCGGACACGAGCTGTGGGAGCTAAATATAATGCCTGATTAGCTTTAATGAAGCCTTCTCTGACTCCATACCATATTAGAGTCGCCAAAAGATAGTCCCAGGAAACCCGATCAAAAGCTTTCTCAGCATCCAGTAAAATAACTGCCATCGGGACCCCTGGAACTTCTGTAGCATCAAATAAGGTGATGACTCTGCAGATATGTTGTGTCGTGCCCCTTCCTGGGACAAAACCATGCTGAGTTGTACTAACCATTATATATATAACCTTAGGAAGCCTAACTGCCAGAGCCTTGGAGTAGATTTTGACATCGGAATTCATCAGCGTTATTGGCCTGTAAGACCCCGTTGCTGTAGATGGCTTACCCTTTTATAAGATAACTACAAAATCTGCTACTGCCCAGGTATTTGGGACAGATGCCCCTATTTGAGCCTATTGTATTGTAGCAATCAAGTCAGGGGAAATCTCATCAAGAAACGTTTTATAGAATTGTATAGGGATTTGGTTAGGCCTGCCGCCTTACCTGGGGGTAAACTCGCTAAGGCGGCAAGAATCTCTTCTGCCTCCAAGGGAGCGTCTAGAGCTTCTCTACTCTCCTGAGAAGGAAATGGGGCAGAAATATCACTATGGTATGGTTTAATGTCATAGGGGCCCTTTAATGGTTCCTCATCATACAATGTCACATAAAACTGTCTAAAAACCTCACAGATTCCATCCGCATCAATGTGCAGTCGCCCCAAGCCATCACTAATCCCTTCAACTTTGCCTAGAGCTGCCTTTTGCCTTGTGCAAACAGCTAATGTGTGCCCCACATGCTCACTAAATTAGTAGCATTGTTCTCTTTTGGCTACGTATGTGGCCACCACCTTACTGCATATATTTTCCTGTGCTTCTGCTTTTGCCCTGGCAAGTTCAATAAGTGCCTGATCCAAAAATTCACCTGCTGCTGAGAGTGAAACCAGATTCTTCTCAGCCTCTACAAGGACCTTGGCCTGTTCTGTGGCTCTTAGGTGTTCATATTTTTGTCTGAACAGACTAAAACTTAATGTCTCGCCTCAAATACCTGTCTCAAAGGCATCCCAAGAAATCCCCGGGGAAGTGCTGCCTCTATTAAATTCCCAATATCCTTTAATCCAATTTCTCATATGTAGAATACAGTTATCCTCCTTTAATAACCCCGCTCAAATGTCCACGTGCGTTCGTTCCTAGTTTCCCTTATAGTATCTAGTGAGAAAACTAAAGGATTGTGGTCGGAGATGATCCGAGGCAGCTTTTCAATCTGCCAACAGACAATGGTAGAACAGAAAATAATCCAATCTGATGCATACCTTATGAGTGCCTGAGTAATAGGTAGTACCAGGGTCACTAGGCTTCAATCTTGTCCAAACAGCTGCCAATGCTTTATTACTTGCCAGGCTCAGAATTGCACGGAAAACTTTCTTCTTTCGACCCTGACATCTCTCAGTCGGATCCATGCCCAAACCTCCTGCCCCATTGATATTAAAATACCCACAAAGAATTACATGTGGGACCCATGTAGCTAATTCTAAATCTAAAAAATCAAATATTTCCGGGTCATCCTCATTAGAGTCATAAATTGACCCCAGAGTAACCCAATCCGCATCAATCATGCATTCTATTAATGCCCACCTACCCCACTGATTCTCAAGCTTCATCCTGACCACCACTTTTTAATCTAGACAGTATCGCCACCCCTCTAGTTTTAGCCCCCTGCTTTGAGTGTGCAAGCAAATGAAACCACAACTGTTCTAATAGGTAGCCCTTATTCCCCTCAATGTGTGTCTCCTGTAGACAAACAAAATCTGCCCGCGTTGTTTTCAATAATTCCGAAACCCGTTGTCTCTTAAGTTGGTCTTTCAAGCCACACACATTGATTGTAACTATTCATGTAGGCATTTAAAATACATCTGGTGCCTGTCCTAATCATTTAACAGCCAAAAACATGAACAAAATCCTACTGTCATCTCCTAGTCCTCCAATATCCATCTCCTCAGTTATTTCATTCTGTACATTCAAACATGTGCATTCCCTGCACAACCTGTGCCCTGTGTCTGTACTTGCCCCGCTCCTCCCCACAGCCCCTCCCACTGAACCCTCCCACCCCCTTACAGGCAAATAGGTCAGTCATGACCTATGTGTGACAGCTAAGAGCCCATAGGGAGTCGTGTGCCCCCCTCCCTTCATAGCCAACCTAATATGCTTGTGTTGATGCTGTGGTCCCCAACTGTTTTCCTGTTTATTCTAACTATATTTCATTTTAGAAGCATATATGTTATCTCAATTCGGGATTAGTGACCCTTTTTTCCTTCTTTTCTTTTAGGTCTGTCAAATTTGCTTGGGCTTTTATTTCCAAGAAGAACATCCTGACTTGCCCATTCACCAACACTTTCAGGGGAGAAGGGAATAGCAAAAAAGCCTCGCAGCCCAAGTTCTTAAAGGCAGGTATCAACTGTCTCAGCCACCATCTCCTCTCGACCGTGGCGTGACAAAAGTCTGGGCGGGCAAAGAATGTCATATCCTCAAATGAACGCCTGGCCTCGGGTTTTGCTTTGCCCATGACCTCCTGTCGAAGAAGATAGTTCCCCACATAAACAAGAATGGTTCTCTGCCTTTCAGACTGGGATGCGATATATCCTTTCTGTTGCGTTAGGGGGAACTGATGCGCACGCTGCACCTCGCTTTCCCAATTCCATGTTGACAATTCCAGAAAGGCCCCCCTCAGCAAAGAAATAACAAATGCCACAACATCCTGCACCTCTGGCCCCTCCGCCACACCCAGAAGTCTGATATTTTTCCGCGTTTGGCGGATCTTGAAATCTTTAAGTTTCCACTGTACGTCCTCAGCAACTTTCTCTTGTGCTTCCTTAAAGGCCTGCCATTGGCTGACATCATCCTCAAGTTTCCCTGTCCTTTCGTCCACCAACGTGACTCTGCAATGTCTGTGTAGAGTTTATTCATTTTCCTTAATGACCCTTGTATTTTTTGGGTTGCTTGTTTGGCCCTCTGACTTTCTGACCTGGCCTCCCACGGCATTTGCTTCAGGATATCATACAGCAAGTCCAAAGTGGGGGCCTGCGGTGGGCTAGTATATATTCTCTCACACACTTTGTTTTGTGGAGTATTACTGCTAGGGCTTTGTGATTAATCCCCGCCCAGTAGTCAGTTGTTGAGTCCTCAGATAGCAAATTTATTAATTATCTCGATCGTGGAGTGCCTGTTGCTTTCTTCTTGTCCGCCTTTCTCAGTACTGCCTTCGAGAGAATATATACAAGAACGGAGTGTGGTTTGGATTCGTAACCTCGTCTAATGAAAACCAAACAAACAAGTATATCAGTTAATATAAAGGAGGCAGCGCCCCTGTCCAGATTGACCAAGAAGCTGAACTAAAGTGAAGTGACCAGAATAATCAACAACTGGAATACTTTACGGCCCAAATTAAGATTGTTTTCATATTTGTCCTGAGGAAGGTGGTGCGCACAGCAGGATCCACCGAAACGCGTCGACATTGTTTTTAATAAATGTTTATGAAAACTTTTTTTAACCACTTATACTTACACAGTTATAGCATGAATTGATTTTTAATACTGAATGTGCAACCGAGTGATGGATTATAGCGATATTAAAGAAAACAAGCTAGATCTATTTTGTGTTAGTTGTTAGAATAACGAACTGAAAAACACTAGCATTTTGTTCATTGATCTTAATTTATCATTGCACCCTATGTTTCTAGAAATAAAATGATGAATGTACTCCTTTTTGGGGGTTTTCTGCTTCTAGCCAAGTATCCTTAAAAGTGAGAATTGATGATTGTGAGTGAATAATTCAGGGACCTACACCCATAGTGAGGCAGAAACCCACTAAGACTGGAGGAGTTAGCATAACTAAGGGAACTATTTGTTTTTTACTTGTTTCTCAACCCTGTTCCCTTGTAGTTAAATAAGGGTTAGGCTCTTTCCTTTTGACTGGGATAGTAAACTACACAATTTTTAATGTTAGCACGCCATCTAGCGCAAGTCGATGTAAAGACTTGCGTTGTATTGGCATTGCCTTGTTACATGCGGTCGTTGTAACGACTGCGATGTAACAGCATTGCGGTGTACTGACCGTGTTGTTAACAATGTTTCCCCCATTGGCCTATATGTTCACAATACTCACATTTCCTTTTCTCTTTAATGTAATCCCTCTCCCCGCCTGCTACCGATCCCACAATCTCAATAATTTGATTTTGTCATTGGCCTATGCTCTACTCTCCCCTGTTTGTGAGCTCTTTGTTCTGTTATCCTCTATGCCTCTCAAATCACCCCTAATCTTCTACTCTTATAATATGCCCTCAATTCTGCACCTTTAGTCAACGTGTTCCATTTGTTCTACCCATGTGCTCTTCCACTCTGCTCTCTTTTGGACCACTTATTTGTTGTGGCAGTTAATTGTTTAAGGTTTGTTTGTTTCATTAAAAGGAGATTTCCTGCTCTTCAATGTTATTTTTACTTTTTAAGCAAATTGACACTCAGTTTGTGTTCATCCACACGTTATAAAATTAAGAACTAAATAAATAAATACATAAGTAAATAAATTAACTGAAGAACGTTAAGTTGGTGCATTATCTGATAATCTGACTAGGATCCAATCCTAAAATTATGTTTGATGCATCTATTCGGGGATGGGAGCACGGTGGGATGCCTTGGTTGTTAAATATTGGACGGATTTTTTAGCATGAGCTGAAAGCCATTTTGTATTTCTGGCAGCCATTTTAGTTAGCCATGTGCTGCCACGTGCTCGCCATGTGCTCTGTCCTCCCTCAGTGTTGACTGCTCTTTTAATCTGCCTAGAAACAAACAATATTCAGCATCTTCCACCTTCGCACATGCTCAGTTGAGCTTATAGCTGTCCTTGCAACTGTTTCTAGTCTGTAAATGTCAGGAAGTGTTTGCCAAAAACAGCCACTGTTAGCTCCTCCCACTTTGTAAATGTGTAAATGTGTTGTATTTGTATAGCGCGAACAGTAACCCGTAAGCATCCCGGCGCTTGTACTCCTACCACAAGGGAACCCCTCCTGGCTTTTCCTTGTGAGGTGTCCACTCCTGGGCATCCCATGGTGAAGCCAGGCATCCCTTGTGTATCGGGGGCCGTTGTGGAGACTAAGCAAGCTATTGCCTAGAGTTGCAGCGTGGGGCCCATGCTTAGATTCGGCACTGAGGCGAGCATATCCGGTCAGAGGAATTTAAGCCCGATCCTGCCGAGGCGGGAATCGAACCCTGGTCCCTGACCAGCGCTCTGCATCAAGGTCTGCCGCTCTAACCATTGAGCCACACTTCTCCACTTTGTGGAGCAAGCAGATCTTGTATGCCCATATTAGTCATTTTGCATGCTTACATGTGCCAGGACCTCCCCTTGGTATTATGCAGACTATGTAACCCTAAGCATATATAAAGCCCTAGTTTTCTGTACTCCTTAGACTGCCTCATTCATTTGCTAAGGCTTCTGTGTGACGTAGACTCCCTCATCTGAGGTTTAATAAATATGGATTTTATATTACAGGTTCTGTGCAAATTTCTTCTTTGTTGGGTTTAAAGGACCAAGGTGTATCAGTGGGACCCCTGAGAATGTTTCTATTTTCTTCAAATGGCACCCAACCTGAATCTTGTCAGGAGACAGAGGATTCTGGGGATTCTCTGTATCTGCAGCCCAGTATATTTTGGATCTTCCTGATTTTGATCCTTCACATGATGTCAACCCTGACTGAGAACCTTTTTGGCGCGAGTATTCTAAAAAGACCGTTAGGTCATTCAGAACATGGCAGTTAGAATGTGGACAACCATTTGATTGGTAAGAGTCGTTCTGCGGCACTTGCTGTGGGTTTGATGCCTTGGATTGGTAAGGTAGTTTAGTAAGACTTACTGTGGCTTTGGAATTTTGAAATTTGTGTTGGCCAACTTTGGATTTGTATGGGATAGATATACGAATTGCAATTTGTGTAGGCAGGTAATGAGGACACTTTTCTCCACTTTGTGTAAGATTTGAACAGCGCAATTTACGAAGAGTACCTTAAGCGCTACTTTGCTTATAATATTGGCATATTTTGCAATATTTTTGGCATGCCTGTTTCAAGCACATATCGAAGAATGTGTTGCTTTTTGGAAGTACCATAGTGAGATGTGAATTAAATTAGCCGGCTCCCCTGAGGGAATACCTAGATAGGTTTAGGTATAAAAACATATTTCTTCCTTGGTGATCCTGTATCCCCAGGGAATTAAAATATGACAAAATACAAACAGCGATCCTTTTTCTGCGCAATTTTATGAATGGAGAAATGCAGAGCGATGTTTTGGTGTTCTGTCAGCCTAAGCTAGTGAATTGAGTGTATTTTGGCTTCTTGAAAATGAAACAGTCTGTTGGGCTATTTTTGCAGTCATTCGGAATACTATTGAGAAGCTCCTCTTGTAAATATGACTTACAACTAGTATTTACAAATGGTTTGGTTTAAGTACAGTCTGTGGGCTGTCCTTTGTTTCTGTCTTAAGTGTTGATCTGTGGGCTAAATGTGTGTTTAAATGTCTATGTGGTTTGTGGTTTTCCCATTAGTGGAACATCTGTGAGTAAATAGCAACTGCGCCCTTTGTGTAAGGATTGCTAGCCTTAGGCACACTGTATTGTGTGTCTTGAGTGTTTTACCCCCTTCTGTATATGTCTGGAATGAGCTCAATGTGTGTGTTTGTTTTTTCCTGCTGTCATCAGTCTGTTATGCAAAATGTAATTAAATTAATATTAAATAAAAATTAAATAAAAATCCAGAAATGAACCATATGCTATGCTAAATAATTATATGTTACTATTTAATTTATAGAGTAAGAATTATGCAGATGTACACACTGACAATGCATTGAAATGCTTCAGTTTTAAATAGACTGTCCCCAAGCTTACATTTCAACACTAAATAAGCTTTCCACCAGCTGTGTTTTTACTGCCGCTACGCAAACAGCTGTTGTTATTGTAAGCCACGGAGAGACAGGGATGCTGATTCAGCTAGGATTTTGTAGTGCAAGCATGGTGTAAAACCCTGCATTTCAGACTGCTGTTTTAAAAAGTTACAGAAATCAGGTTCAATATTTTAGATAATAGGAAAACATTTAAAGTAGGGATTTCCTTTCTTAAAGGCTTTTTACATAAGCATATCCGTGATTCTGATATTAAATGATGACTGTCCTTTTAAAAAAGTGTTGCAAAAACTTTTCATGTTTTAATTTAGGCTTCTGTGCTTAGGCTTATGAATAAATGTGTCTAAATATGAAAGGCAAGGAATTAAGCTTGTTTTTCCTATGTGGAATTATCAAAATTATTGGTTTTAATAAAACATTTTTTTTGTTTATTAATTATGAAAAAATATTTAAAAAAATATGTGCTTTTAAATTCATTTTTTAATATTTATAAAGCTTAATACTCATACTGTGACCCCCTAGCATTTAAATTTAAATTTAAGTTGTGTTGTGTCACATAATGAGGAAATTTGCATATGAAATATCACTCTGCGCAGGCGTAATAAACTCATTTTTATAAGGGTATATATGATTATTTTTGATTTCTTACTCCTGGGCTATCTAGAGAACATTCTGATAATGAATATTATGCTAAAAATTATAGGATATTCATTTTTAAGTGCCCCAAATATCAAAGTAAAAATTGGGTAACATTCACTATTTAAACAGCATTTTTGTCATTTAGAGCAGCTTTTAAACTGCCTTAGGCTTCAGTAAATGCATACATTTAGGTATAATACAAATAGATGACTTCAAAATTGTTAGACAAGTATATTACACACTGCTTACTATTGAAAATATGTATAAAAAACCAGCAGACGTTATTAAACTGACAAACAGGGTAATGGGTCAGCTTTCTCTTTTCAGGGTGACTTTGAATATGGAAAGCTGCATGGAAAATATGCACACAGAATAGTACAGCTGGGAAGAGTTAAAAGTCAGTTCTATATTTAGAAGCCTGAAAGGGCTCTCAGAGCAAGGTCTGCATTGCCATTTTGACTTCTGAAACTTTTTTGAAAGAGGACAGGGGAGAAAAGGAGACGTTTTACCCTTTTTTGCACAAAACAAGCAATTTATGCCTCATGTGATAGAAAACGATATAATGGTGTATGTGAACTTTGATTAACAGATATGCTTTGCCATATTTATACAGTACTAATGCTTAAAAGCTGAGGCAATGAAATTTAGTTTGACTTCATGTGCCCTCATGTTACATTTGTACATTTGCTAAAAGGATTGGGGTTTGGGTATTTATGTTTTTTAGTTCTCTCAAATGTGCTATCTACCTCCTATAACTTTGTTTATGCCCAGTTGCTACACATAGGGGTTGATAGTGTTGACAGAAGTAAAACCTGTTTCAAGTTTCCTACTGTCAAAATGGGGGAAGGAGGCTAGCTCCTCTACAAATTAAGGCTAGATAAAATGTATGTTGCTCTCTCGTTTTCTCAATATTTTTTTTGTCTGTGTAAATTGTCTGTGAAATAGCAATGAGACATTCAATTGGCTATTCAGTAACACTGTTTTAAACATTGTTAGCATCAATAAAATAAATAAATATATGTTATTTTACTACCCATCCTGTTTGATGAAATTATGACAGGATAAATAGTCTAGATTGTTGTTACCTTATTTTGACCTTTAAGGGGAGCTAGATGTGGGTAGTTTTTGTTCTAAAAGTCTTAGGTGATAACACCATTATTGTATGTTATTCCATGCTACGTAGTTTTGCAAGGGCATTGCTAGTTTTTGTATTAGCTAGTCTGTGTAAATAAACTGACAGTCCTTATTAGAGCTGATGTTGCATAGCTTGGATCATGAAAAGTAGAACGCAGGGACGATGCCCATGTGATCCTTTGCAAAAATGTTTAGAAGGAAATGTTGTTTTATAGATGAGAAACCCTGTTAAATTAGCAGTTTTAGATTTTCCTGCTGCTCCTATAACATGAGAGCATGGTCCTAAGCGTACAATGTAGGTATGTAGGTGCTTTTATTAAGAAGATTCATTTTAGAAGTGTCTGCAGTCCTGTGCAAGTAATGTACAATTAATGAGCAAAAGTGTAGAACATTTCCTTTTCTTTAGGGTTTTCAGATTAGTACACAGGAATACCACCAATGTAAGGATTTATTGTATGTCTGTGTTGTTTTTCTCTTTTCCTCTGAGTTTAGTAAATTATTACAGACTTCCTTGGCTGCTTGGGATTGGGTGATGTTCCTTTTATACTTGCCAATAGGTCCAGGCTGTTGTTTTTTTTACTCTCACATATATAGATCTTGGGTGCCTTGCTAGTATATGGGGCGTCCCAAGACTAGGAACTATTTTGAGACTATCCTCTCTGTTGATAGACTGTTTCTGTGCCTTGTCTAAAGACCTTTTGTTCTCTCCACCAATAGATATTTGCTGCTTTACAACCATTGCCAGAGGGGCCCGGACATCAGATTCAGCGTGGGGAGTCAGCGTCAGCACCAGTCCATCTTGAAGCCAAAGTGAAGGTAACCAGCGCAGGCATTGCTGGCAACTAGGACCTCAGTGAAGGAGGAAACCCTGAAATGAATTGTGAACCCTTGCCACTGTCTTGGGCGAAAGACGGGGTCACAAATCAGAAAGGAGAAATCATGGATCATGCCCAGCTGAGAGTGACAGACGGACCAGAATGGCGGGGAGGCTTTGCTTGAGGTGACCCCTTTTGAAACAAGGGTTGCTTCAGAGATCCTAGCATCAGGCCTCTGAATCCTGGTCCTAAAGTGAATGCAAGTTTGCACCTTTGTTTAATGGTCAAGAGATACCTGGGTACACTAGATACAATGTGTGGCCCCAACGAATGAGCAGTGCACTAGCAGAGCAATACAGGAGTTAGGGAAGGACTTGAGTTCAGGGTACAGGTGCTGTGTCTCTGGTGCTTGTTAAATTGAAGTGAAGAAAACTGGTGCACTGCCTGAGACACTGGACAGGTTCGTTGAGAGCATTTGTCTGGTGGATGACTGCCCTATCCTGAAAGAAGAGACTTTTTTTCCCTTGAAACTGGTCCTGTGATTCTTGAGTTGCGAGTTGTGCCGCTCCACCATGGAAACAACAAGAGCCTGCCGGTGAGGCTCAAATGGACACAGGGACAAGACTCCCCTCTGGCTTGGTTGTACAGCGGCTTCAATTTCCCCAAGGACTTCTTCCTTTTTGTCAATAATGTACCCCTTTGGATGTCCCGTTTTTAAGGAGGAGCAGCCCTTTGCAGCTCGTTGTCCTAATTCTTATGGCCCTGTGTGGTCCTCCTGGTCCCTTGGAGCCAGGATTGTTTTTGTAATAATCTGTTTAGTAGCTTTAATATTTGCATTAGTTATATTTATTATGCACGAAAAACATTTTTCTGAGCAATTGAAAAATGTGACTTTGCCCTTTCCTTGAATGTATTACATTGATGTTCTCGCCCTCATAAAAGGAAAATGGAGATGTCCTGTTAGCTATACTGAAATTGAAATGGATGGTCATTGAAATGCACAGGGGCCCTGGAAAATGCCTTCCTAGCAATGAATTAGGATATTGATAAATTTATGTGCAAATATTTTCTATGTTCCTACTGGATCATAGGAATGTCTTTAGCTCATGCTAAAAGGACTATCTGTTAAATATTGGACGGATTTGTTAGCATGAGCTGAAAGCCATTTTGTATTTCTGGCAGCCATTTTAGTTATCCATGTGCTGCCACGTGCTTGGCATGTGCTCTGTCCTCCCTCAGTGTTAACTGCTCTTGTAATCTACCTAGAAACGAACTATATTCAGCATCTTCTACCTTCGCAAATGCTCAGTTGAGTTGCAACTGTTTCTAGTCTGTAAATGTCAGGATGTGTTTGCCAAAAAGATTGACTGCTAGCTCCTCCCATTTTGTGGCGCAAGCAGATCTTGTATGCCCATATTAGTCATTTGCATGCTTACATGTGCCAGGACCTCCCCTTGGTCTTATGTTGACTATGTAACCCTAAGCATATATAAGGCCCCTGTTTTCTGTACTCCTTAGACTGCCTCATTCATTTGCTAAGGCTTCTGTGTGACGTAATCTCCCTCATCTGAGGTTTAATAAATATGTATTTTATATTACAGCTTTTGTGCCAATTTCTTCTTTGTTGAGTTAAAAGGACCAAGGTGTATCAGTGGGACCCCTGACAAGGTTTCTATCTTCTTCATGGTGACACATTCTCCTCACCCTTCTTTGCCCTTTGGGCATCACGTTGGGCTCCTAACCCCCAGAATAGGTGCACCAGTCTTTCTGCCTCCCTGGGGTGGATTGGGCTGTTTACTCAAAATCTTCCTCCAGGGGACATGAAGGTAACTAGAAACATGGGACAAGTATTAGCAAATTAATAAAATTATGTGGGGTGGCTCTCCCAGACATCAAGTCATGTTTCAACCCCAGACAGGTGCATTTGTCTTTCTGCATCGTGGGGGTGAATGGGGTGTTTACATAAAATCTTGCCCAGGGGGACAGAAGGGCCAGTAGAAGCCTGGGATTTCAACATGGCATCAAAGAAAAGAAAAGGGTAGGGTGACCTGCTCTGTCATCAAGCCAATACTCATACCCCAGAATGTGCAATAAGGTCTTTCTGCCCCACCACCCTGGGATTAAAACCTTCCCATCTTTATGGCAAGAAGAGAAATCTTGATTTTGGATGTTTTTTTTTCTTTTTTATTGGTAGGAGAGTTCGAATAAAGTCCAACTTCTATGCTCAATGACTGCACTTTTCAGATTCGGGTCAGCTGCCACCTGGGGAAAGAAATCAAAGGCAGGCATTACCTAGAAATAAACACCTAGTGCAGTCCAAGATGATGTGTCTTGTATGGATCCCGCAAAGTTTTCTTACACATAATGCCCTGCAGATCTCAAACTTTGACTAAAATTGTAAATTTTTCTTGCATTTCTGTGATGTAAACATTCGGAAACCTCCGGGATCCACAAAATTCCTACCACTCTGTCTTCCCCCACTTGCCCTGATAAAAATGTACCCCACTTGTGTGGCTGGGCCTAGCAACTGTAACACAAAAGGCCCCAAAAGCAATGTGAAGAAATTGCCAATGAGACAAATATGGTGTTTCTAGCGACCAAACAGAGAATTCTACCAAACCCTGACATTTCTGAAAAATAGGCATCTGGGGGAGTCCAGGTTGGTGTGCCTTACATGGATCCCACAACATTTTACTATCCACAAGGTTGGGGAAATCTCAAACTTTCACTAACATTGCATATTTCCCTTGCATTCCTCTGACGCAAACTTCAGTAAACCTCAGGGATCCACAAAATTCCTACTATCCAGTGTTTCTTCACTTGTCCCAATACAAATTCTACCCCACTTGTGTGACTTGACCTAGTGCCCCCAACAGACACAAATCAAACCAGAGTCAATGAGAGTCAATCTGCGAGAGTCCCTTTGACCTTGGATTGATCTGTGCCTGTCTTGTGCACTACTTCCAGCCACACAAGTGAGGTAGTATATTTACTGGGATAAGTTGTAGACTGCTGGGTGGTAGGAATTGTGTGGATTCCTGTTGATTCTGGATGTTTACATCTCAGTAATACAAGAAATATGTGAACATTTAGGTAAAGTGTGAGGTTTGCAGGGCATTGTGGGTATGATAACTTTGGGTTACCCATGCTAAGCATACCACCCTGGACCCCCTGGAGATCTAGTTTTCAAACATTTCTAGGTCTGGTTGGTTTCTCTGGCTGGCCGGCTATCCCCGGCCAAAAAACTGCAGCTACACCCATTGCCAAGTCCGATCGTTTATGTGATAGTGAATAATGAGGTCTCCACATTGTATTTTAGGGCCTTTCCTGTTACGGGCATTATGTCTATCCAAATGAGGTACTATTTTTATTGGAATATCTCATGGAATGATAGGTGGTAGGACATTTGCATCTCCCTGCAGATTTCAGAACTTTCCATTACAGAAATGTGAGGAAAATGTGTTTTGTGTGAAAAATTGAGGGTTACTGGGTAAGAAAACCGAATGAGAGCTATAAAAATCACCCCATCCTGGATTTACCCAGGTGTCTAGTTTTTAGAAATGTGCAGGTTTGCTAGGTTTTGATACGTCCTGGCTGAGCTAAAAGCCCAAAATCCACAGTTAGCTGAATTGAAAATAAATGGATCCGTTTTCGTAGAAAAATGTGATGTGTCAATGTTGCATTTTGGGGCCTATCCTGTTACAGGCACTAGGCCTACCCAAATAAGTGAGGCATCATTTTTATCAGGAGATGTGTAGGAAAGATAGCTGGTAGGAAATTTGGGGTTCCCTACAGATTCCAGAACTTTTCATCGCTAAATGTGTGGGTAATGTGTGTTTTCAATCAAAATTTAGGTTTGCAAAGTATTCTGGGTGAGAAAATCAGGCGGCAATATGTCGCCCCACCCTGGATTCATCTATGCTCCTAGTATGAAAAAATCACAGGTTTTCTTGGTTACCCCAGGTGCCTGCTAAGATAGGGCCCAAAATCCACAGCAAGCCACATTGAAAAAAGGGTCAGTTTTCAGTGGAAAAAATGTGATGTGTCAATGTTGTGTTTAGCACCCTTTCATTTTTATCAAGAGACATGTGGGAATACAGAATAGTAGAAAATTTGTGATTACCAATTGTATGCCTCTGAATTTGGACCTTACAAATGTAAGGCAGTGTGTAAGAAAGAATACATTTTGATAAACGCCCTCCAAATCACATTGTAGTATGGGTACCCAAAAAATTCAGAGATGTACAAATACCCACTGAGTATGAACTCCATACATCGTATCTATTTCAGGAATAAATAGGTGTCTTTGGTATGCATTTTCTACTCTTTGGGGCTTATTACAATGTCGGTCAGTGTTGTGTCTGACTGACTCTGTCTCGAACTCAGGACCGACCTCCTGTCGGCAGTTCCAACCGCCTGATTACGATGCGAGCGAACACTGTTTGGACGTATACTCACTTTACTCTATGGGAGCTTGTGTAAAAGGGCCGTAGTACAGGCTCCTATAGATAAAAGGGTGTGTTTAAACCCTGCACCCTTGCCAGGCACGGCATGGTGCCTGCCACACAGTGCAGGGTTTTACAGTGGGGTACCGTAGGTACCACCTCCAGCACCAACCGTAGACCCCAAAGGCAAGGGGGCCCTGCAAGCAGCCTCCAACGTTGCTTTCCGGCAGCCTTTCCATGTTGGAAAGGCCAGCACAGAAAGGCTGTGGAAAACTGACATCGGCATCCCGACAATGGAAACGCCATCCATATGGGATTACGTTGTGGTTCCGAATGGCTGGAAGATTCCGAGTGCCGGTTGGAACTGAGTCAGAATAACCGGCCTGTTTACGTTCCGACCGCCGACATTGTAATCGGGCAGTCTGAGCGAAAACTGACCTTGTAGGTCGGAAAGAATCTAACAGCAGTTGGAAAGCTTTCGACTAGTGACTTGAGGCTTTCCGACCGATATCTTATTCGGACCCTTTATGTTTTACCATGTGAATTGCTCTATACCCTGTACACAATGAAAAACCATTGTACGGTGCAGTTCAGTTTTTAGCTCTAGGTGCCTTCGGTTCTTGCAGAACCTATAAACTCTATAAATCCCTGCAACCAGAAGGATGTAGCGGCTGTAATGGTATTTTGCTTTTGTTAATTGGCCATCGTGACAAGAAGTTACAGCTAAAAACGTGGTCACAAATGTCCATTTTTCCTACTCATTTAAAAATGTTTAAACTTCAACATTTAGTTTCTTTATGAACACCCTAAGGGGCCCGCACAAATTACCCCTTGATGAATTTCAGAATGTTGTCTACTTTTCAGCAATTTATAGTTTTCCTGGATCACCTATGGGGTTCAGCCTGTTTTGTACCACAAAATGGAAGTAGGTTGAAAGCACAAAAAGAAAAAATTAAATGGCTTATCTCTTTGAAAAATGCCAAAACCGTGGCAATTTTTTTTTTTAATTCAGCTCTGTATGTTCTTTAAAGCTGGGAATATGGTTACTCGAGCACTTCAATCCATTTGTTGAAGCCATTTTTGGAAAAAACAAGCTTTTTTATGGAGCACTTTTTCAAATTTTTCCCCCCAAAACCCCAAATCTATCTATATTTTCACTATTTCCTGTGGAATTCCAAGGATATTGGGAAAAAAGATGCCCATTTGGTGTGAATACCTTATGTGGAAAAAAGTTACAGAGGCCTAAGCGCGAACTACCCAAACAATCAAAATAGGGCCTAGCATTCTACTGGGAAAAGGCCAGTCAGTGAAAGGTTTAAGTAACAATAGTAATTACACATTACAACCCTTGTGGTTATACTCTATGGTGTATCTGGCATTAGTAATGTGAAGTATCAATGGAGGAGATTGATCACCTTATCGTTGGGAGATGCACAGATCTGCCTCCTCAGCAGAAGTATATTGATGGAACCTGCAAGACAATCACTACCATCCAAAGAGATGCATAATACTTCATAAGAAAAACATATGTATATGTTACTTGATCACTTGCCTATCTTTAACTGTATTTTAAGTGTCTATATGTTGAAAGATAGCACTGACTCAGTTTGTACCTGTGGTGCTGCTCTAAACCTGACTGCAGGTTAGCTACTTATCTAAGCTACTCATAACTAGAGATAAACATATTAATTTTCAAAACATTTATATTCAATAGTTTCACTTCATCTACGCCATGCCTCTTTCTGTCTCGCTCTATGGCTCTTTCACTGTACAGATTCTCTTCCTCTACTCATTCATTTTGCTTGCATTTCTCGTCACCCCTTTCCCCTTGTTTATCTTTCATTCAATTCAGTCCTCATTGCTTTGTCTCTCAGCATCGATGTTACACATTTGTCTTCCATACTACAGCCTTATGTTTTGAAACTGTCTAATATAAAATAATTATTTTTTTAAATGAAGGAAACCTCATGGAATTTCTTGGGTTGGGAATGCCCCCTGCATGGTGTACAGCAATGTTCTCCTGTCTTAGTATCCAACTACCAGTATCTGGTGTCCTGGGTTTTTAACTATACTCCAGTCCCCTCTGATCTAGTGTGTGTGCAAATGCCTAGACCTGACTCTTGCCATGAGTGAGGTCCTGGACCTGTCCTGGACTTCGAGTCACACAAAGTGTGCATTCACTGGTTTAACACGGGACTACTGTCCCTCCTTATATTAGGTTTAGTAAGTATAGCTTTGGTGGCAGTGCACCTTGTTTTGTAAATCACTTGTTTTGACCAGACTTTTTAAATCTGTGCCATGGGAGGGAAGGCCTCCTTGCCAACATATGTAAAGTTCCACTGCTGCATGCTCATAAAGATTCTAGTGCTCAGATTCTGTGCATGGATGTGTGTTGCCTACGTGGTGCATACATTGGGTGATGGAGTGACTCTAAGTAATAGAGGCCTATTTTGTTCTATTTTGAAATCTGCTTGATGGCCTGTTCATATTCACATGATGGAGGAGAGGTTGTTTCTCAGACAGTGAAAGAATGCTTTTGACATTCCTGCAGCTGGAGGGGGGAGACCTAGATACTGCAGTCAGGAATGAGGAGACAGGAGCCCCTTTAGAAATACAATCAGGTTCTTTTGCTACACGGAGCTGCTGATTGGCTTTCCTGGGCATAGCTATTTGGTAGATGGTGTGGGTGAATGGTGGGCTTGCAATACAATTAGGTGTGTGCATAACTCGAGTAATTCCATGTAATTTAATCATACAGAATTTACTACGAATTCTGCAAGATTACATGGAATTGCATGAGAAGAGTAATTCTAGATTTAGGGCCATATGTATCAACATCCCATTTTGCAATTTCTAAATAGCGATTTTTAAGGAATCGCTATTTAGAAATCGCAAAATGGTATGTATGTAGAAAATCGCTTCTTTTTAGCGATTCATTAAAATTCTTTAATTGCTAATCGCAATTAAGGAATAATTTCCCATTCATTTCTATGGGCCAGGAGGCCCATAGGAATGAAGGGGAAATTTGCGATTCGCAAATTGCTAATCGCAAATTGAGAATATTTTCAAGGGTGTAGGGGTGTCCAAAGGACACCCTGTTGCACCCCTGAAATCTGCATGGGTCCACATGTGGCGCACATACATGCCCTAAGGACATGTATGTACGTCACATGGCCCTTTGATAAATGAAAAAATATGCATTTTGAAAGGAAATCGCAACTTACCACCAACTAGAAGTTGGTGGTAATTTGCGATTCCTTAAGGCCTATTTGCTAATTTTTTTGGCTTCTTACATTGCATTTAAGGAATCGCAAAATTTGTGATTCCTTAAATGCAATCGCAAAATAAGGAATCACAAATTTTGCGATTCCTTATTTTTAAAGCACATTTCCTTCATACATACCATTTATCCAAATTGCATTCGCAAACGCCGATTTTCGGCGTTTGCGAAGTCAATTTGGCTTGATACATATGGCCCTTTGTGCTATTTCCTAGCACACATACTCACCTTCATGTCCAAAATGAATGTGAGGATGCATTTTTGCACCAAGAAATAGCTCTAACAGCAGCAGAACATGATTAGCAAGTGTGAGCGTCTGCTTGCTGAATGCTCTCTTGTGGGAGGATTTATTCCCAACCTATTACCAGCATTTAGTGCTATTTACGCTACAAAATCAATTCTGCACTTAGCCCTATTCATTAGCTCAAAAATACCCTCTCACAAACAAAATGTGCCCTCATCTGGTTGCCACTCCCCCTGCCATAGCCTTGCAGCAATAAGGCACCTTTGGTCCTCCTGTCAGCGAGGAGTTCACTGGTTTGAGCCCCTTGTACAGCATAATTTGCCTTCTTTGCTCAGTCTTTACTTTGGTTGCTTCCTTGTGTAATTTTATTTTCAGTTTCTTCCTCGTGTAATTTTGTCTCCCTGTGGAATTGGCGTAATTCTAGTTACTTGCCTTTGTGCATTCGTTTTGGCGCTCTTACTCTTTGCCCATGGGTCAGGCCCCCTTATACTGTTTCTTGCCAGTTTCACCCATGCCGTCCTCCCACCCAGCCCCCTGCCCTCCCGCTTCACTGACTGCCCTTCCATCCTCTAGGGTTATTTAATGGAGGCTGCTGCATGTCCCTGCAGCCGGTGTGCCGCCCGCATGCCAAAGGCAATCCCGTCTGCGACTGTCTGCGCCGGGACGGTGCCCAGCACCAAGTCCCCAGGATCTACAGCCCTCTGCCAGTTCTCCAAAGAAGAAACCCGACACATCGAACCCAAGCAATGAAACAACTGCTGCCATGCCTTTCCATGCTCCACTGAAGGACCATTCACCTGCGACCACTGCATATTTTCCTGCGATGCCAGAACCATCAAGACCACTAACCAGCAGCAGGCACCTCTTCAAAGACCACAGCTCCACTGCGCCCTACCTAATATCAGATCTCTATGTAAACACACCACAGAAATCTGGGACACCATAATCACCCTCACCGCGACGTGATGCTCACCATCAAAACTTGGCTCCGCCCCTCATCAACACCCTACATTGCCACTGCACCCCCCCCCCCCCCCCGGGTACAAGATGATCCAGAACACAGACTGGGCGGAGGCATTGCCATCATCCACATGGACTCCCAAACCTGCAGCGCCTGGGACCACCACATGACACTGATTATGGAGCACGTCAAGTTGAACAGACTGCATTGTAGTTACCAACCTGAGGCCTCAGGTCTGGTGGTGCAAGTAAATGGTACGCTGAAATCAAGGCCTGCCAAAGTGTGTGCTTCTAAATCTTTGAAATGGTCAACTGCTCTGACTCTTGAGCTGATGAGTTTGCACAGCACTCCAGATCGTAGGACATTAAAGCAGCATGGGAAGAGCAATGAAATTGCCATCAGTGCATGCAAATGCTCGTGTGAATATCACTGATGATCTGATACTAGATTGTTGCAAAGGATTGGCTGATGTGGTGTATTCTGTTTTCCCATCAGTTTGATGCTGCTACATCCCCGTCACATCAGAAGCAGCGCCACTACATAAATCCCAATAACTGGATGGTGGTGAAGAGGTATTTACAGAAGTAGTGCTTGGAGCTTTGTTGGCGAGGGTCATGCCGGTCATACTGGTGACTACAACTGCTGTGAAGTGTGGAGGTCTCCCCATTTAGATCCAAGCTTCCCACATTGGCAGGGTTCTATGTCCCCTTGATGAGATAACAGCACCTTTCCCAGAAGAGCCAGGGGTGATTTAGAGACCACAGGAGCATGTTGGTCAAGCTATAGGGGTACAGCTGGAAGCTGAAACAGCACTAGATCAGCCTGAGGAGTGTTCGGGAGGATTGGATGACAAAACTGGTGAAAGAGTTGATAATCCAGTTGTTATAACAGAAATAGGCTCAGACCCTAATGAAGGGTCTAGTGCTAGGGAACCGCGAGGGGCAGCAGAAGAATGTTGGCCGAGAAGGCAAAAGAGAGGGAGACTGGTTCCGCAAGGAAAGAGTGATCTCCCAGAAATCCCAGAGGCTATAGAGGACTTAGACCTGAGTGAAGGAGGAGAAGAAACAACACCCCGAAGGTCACAGCGAGCGAGAGTGTCCTGCCGAAGGTACTTAATCTCCAGACCGGACATACTTTCTTTCAAATGACAAGGAGAATGAATTCTGGGATTTTTGGGATCATTATGAAAGTTCAGTTGAAGCTTTGGGAACTTGATCTTCCGTTTGATCTTACTTGTGCACTTCCTTTGCTAACATGACTGAATACTTTGAGACATATTATCTGATATGTGGCTGAATTTCCATTTCTGGATATGAAAGAGTTTCCTGTGCTAGTTGATGAACTGAAGCATTTTGTATTTGAATTAATAGTAAGTGAACTAGAACCATTCATCATTTAAGACATTTCATAGAAGAAAGACTTATGAAGATTTCTGTGCATATTTTGTTGTATATATTTTGAACATTGGTTTTCCTGTTTGCACAGATGGAAACCGAGAGAGAAGTCTCTGCAGCTGCTATGTTCCACCCAAGGTTTGGATTCTAATAAGTGGATGGAAGCCAATCCTAATACTACTAGACGTTGATAAATCATAGGGGGCACACTAATGACTTTAGTTATATTATTAGCTGTAGTGCTTATAAGATTACATTGATTACATTGAACTACAGATAGCTCAGTGGAATCCAAGTCTACTGATGCCCCTCCTACGCCGCAGTCTTCTGATAATACTATGCAATTGTGAATGGTTAAGAAATTACAAAAAAGTATATCAAGATGAGCCTATACTTCCAATTTTTATTTTAGATTGCTTTATGAATATAAAGAAACCATGAATGCTGTTTTGTTTGTACTCTGTTACCCACTTCTGCTACAGAGGGGATTACATATCATCATCTCCCTTTGACACATGGCATTTCTTGTAGTCTTCTGCTAAGTCTATTTTAGGTAGTTTTCAATATTATTTTTTTAATTATCATGTGGTTCTTCCACAGTTCCCCTTATCAAACATTTGAATAAGAAACCTTATTTTACAGGTGCAGAGATTGCAGGCAAATTGTTGGCATCTCAAAGCTAATAGATACTGAGTATGCACACTGACATACCTTGACTTGTTATATGTCAGATGTGGAAAATAAATTTCTGAACTTGGTGGAAGATAGATGGAGAGATTTAAAGTTCCAAACTGAAACTGATAAGAATCTTCAATATCACCAGTGAGGTAGTGAGGAAATTGAGCATCAGAAAAAAGGAAATGTACCTGCTTTAGTTTTAGACTGGAAACACCTGAAAAATGTATGTACACATGTTGATCAGAGGTACATAGATCCGTTGTTTCTTGGGGGAGAGTGAATGTGAGCATACTTTTAAAGCAAGAGGAAAGAATTCTCATTACCTGGAGGGACAGGATCATGTGATACCTGGAGTATATTTTATTTGTGGACAGAATGCACATTTTAAATTGCCCCATGAATGGCATCGATTCAGAAAAGGGGGTGGTGATGAACAGAGTGTCTGAATTAAGCAGACCACTCTTACCCAGGTTTCTGGCATTTCAGCCGTCTTCGGCCCGGCTTGCTTGAATCCTGATGGTGCAATGAGCAAGGGACTCACATCTGAGTATACCCTTCCACGCTTAGGGTGGACAAAAATATTTACAACAAGGGATGGTGAGGGACAGAGTCTCTGAATTAAACAGAATACTCTCACCCAGTCAAGAGATCAGGGCTAGATCCAACACCGTTTTTTAGCTCACTGCACCATCCCAGTTTCAGAACCTGGCTGTATGCAAATTAGTCTGTTCCTGTCCCAGTGCATGATGGGAACAGGGCAAACCAAACTACAAAAGCCAATTCTTACACTGGGAAGGAAACAAGCTACCGGGGACCGGTTTCTGGCATTTCAGCCGTCTTCGGCCCGGCTTGCTTGAATCCTGATGGTGCAATGAGCAAGGGACTCACATCTGAGTATACCCTTCCACGCTTAGGGTGGACAAAAATATTTACAACAAGGGGTGGTGAGGGACAGAGTCTCTGAATTAAACAGAATACTCTCACCCAGTCAAGAGATCAGGGCTAGATCCAACACCGTTTTTTAGCTCACTGCACCATCCCAGTTTCAGAACCTGGCTGTATGCAAATTAGTCTGTTCCTGTCCCAGTGCATGATGGGAACAGGGCAAACCAAACTACAAAAGCCAATTCTTACACTGGGAAGGAAACAAGCTACCGGGGACCGGTTTCTGGCATTTCAGCCGTCTTCGGCCCGGCTTGCTTGAATCCTGATGGTGCAATGAGCAAGGGACTCACATCTGAGTATACCCTTCCACGCTTAGGGTGGACAAAAATATTTACAACAAGGGGTGGTGAGGGACAGAGTCTCTGAATTAAACAGAATACTCTCACCCAGTCAAGAGATCAGGGCTAGATCCAACACCGTTTTTTAGCTCACTGCACCATCCCAGTTTCAGAACCTGGCTGTATGCAAATTAGTCTGTTCCTGTCCCAGTGCATGATGGGAACAGGGCAAACCAAACTACAAAAGCCAATTCTTACACTGGGAAGGAAACAAGCTACCGGGGACCGGTTTCTGGCATTTCAGCCGTCTTCGGCCCGGCTTGCTTGAATCCTGATGGTGCAATGAGCAAGGGACTCACATCTGAGTATACCCTTCCACGCTTAGGGTGGACAAAAATATTTACAACAAGGGGTGGTGAGGGACAGAGTCTCTGAATTAAACAGAATACTCTCACCCAGTCAAGAGATCAGGGCTAGATCCAACACCGTTTTTTAGCTCACTGCACCATCCCAGTTTCAGAACCTGGCTGTATGCAAATTAGTCTGTTCCTGTCCCAGTGCATGATGGGAACAGGGCAAACCAAACTACAAAAGCCAATTCTTACCCTTTCTCACTGCTCCATCAGGATTCAAGCAAGCCGGGCCGAAGACGGCTGAAATGCCAGAAACCGGTCCCCGGTAGCTTGTCTCCTTTCTGGTGAAGTATTGGCTTGGTAGTTTAGTCTGCCCTGTTCCCATGATGCACTGGGCCAGGGACAGACTAATTTGCATATAGCCAGGTTCTGAGCTGGGATGGGGCAGTGAGATAAATAACGGTGATGGATCAAGCCCTGATCTTTGGACTGGGTAAGAGTGGTATGCTCAATTCAGACACTTTGTTCATCACCACCCCCTTTTCTGAATCGTTTTTTGCCACTATAGGTGTCGCAGGGTATACTCAGACATGAGTCCCTTTCTCACTGCTCCATCAGGATTCAAGCAAGCCGGGCCGAAGACGGCTGAAATGCCAGAAACCGGTCCCCGGTAGCTTGTCTCCTTTCTGGTGAAGAATTGGCTTGGTAGTTTAGTCTGCCCTGTTCCCATGATGCACTGGGCCAGGGACAGACTAATTTGCATATAGCCAGGTTCTGAGCTGGGATGGGGCAGTGAGATAAATAACGGTGATGGATCAAGCCCTGATCTTTGGACTGGGTAAGAGTGGTCTGCTCAATTCAGACACTCTGTTCATCACCACCCCCTTTTCTGAATCGTGAACATTAGTAAGCTGTCTCAAATAGAGGATAAATTAGACACTAGTGCTGCAAAATAATTATTGCTTGTGAATACTGAGATGGTTGCAATAGAGTCTATGGTTTTGCGAAACCGACTTGCATTGGATCTTTTGCTTGCAAATAGGGCAGAATCTGTTAGCTGTTGAAAGTTCAACAATGTTGTATTTATATCCCAGACAAAAGTGAGGTGCCAAAGGAGTACGTTAAGAATACATCTGGGTTGATGAAGGATTTGAAGGAGTGAGAATCAAGAGGTGCATGGGAAGCTATTTGGAATAGATTTGCCTCGATAGGCCAATAGTTTGGAAGTTTGGGAAGTGGAATTTTGGGTGCTATTTTGAAATGTCTTTTGACAATCTCCCTTTGTGTGATATTTCTATTTTTGATCTTTGAGGGATATCCGTAAGCTAGAGAGGGAGTGCAGGGAATGAAGAGAAAGAGAGCAGTTTTGGAGTTGAAGAAATATCAGAGCAAATATTGAGATGATATGCAGCGTCTAGATGAGTATAGACAAAAGATGCTCAAGACCACTAGGTTTTGATTGGTTTAATCTGATAATGATCTGATTGTAATCTGTGATGGCTTGATCACCATCAGAGGGGGATTGGAGTAGCATAATGCTCGCTCCATTATTCTCTGTTTGGTTAGGCCACATATATTTACATTTAGCCTTATGTACTCGTGTGATGCAATAATACTAATTAAATAGGGTGCACCAAATGTATGGCAAGTGGGTTTATTGTGTGTTTTTGATATATGTGTGTGCATATTAATTTTTTCCTTTTCTGAAATAGCTTCTATATATTTAGGGTGTAAGGTGGGGCGCAAAATGCATTTAATGCAGTGCATTCGCCAGGGATTTGTGAAAATGATTCATATGTGTGTTCAATGCTTACATTTTTTAGACTGTGATCAGTTGTCTTTTTCATTCAATAATACATGTATCATTTTATATAGGATTATAAAATAAAATAGTTTGATTCCTTATCAAAGTGTCATTTATTGGGATATATGTACATTGTAGAACTAATATGCATCCAAAGAGAAATGTTAATTTAGCATGATTGTAGGCCTTTTGCTTGCAGTTGAGACATTTAATATTACCTTTTACTTTGTGCTCACGCCGGGACACGGAGCTTTAATCACTTGCCTCTGTAGCAGCAGCTCGCGGAACCCGCTTCGCGGGTCCCGCTTCGCGTGGGAGCCTTTGCCTGCCAGGAACAGACCGGGAGACCGGGAGCCATGTGTGAAAGTTGCCGCCCTTCGAAAGAGGCGGTGTCAGTGGGGGCAGACTCATGCAGGGCTGCGAGGGAGGGCGGGCGCAGGACTTCAAGTCCCAGGAGCGCCTGCCAGACCCAACAGCCAACACCTGGGCCGCTCTCCCTGCACGCCCCTCCCCACCATCCCCATCTTTAAATACCCTTGCTACAGGAACATTGGTGGGACGCTTTTACATTGTGCTCACGCCGGGACACAGAGCTTTGATCACTTGCCTCTGTAGCAGCAGCTCGCGGAACCCGCTTCGCGAGTCCCACTTCGCGTGGGAGCCTTTGCCTGCCAGGAACAGACCGGGAGACCAGGAACCGTGTGTGGAGGTTGCCGCCCTTCGACAGAGGCGGTGTCAGTGGGGGCAGACTAGTGCAGGGCTGCGAGCGAGGGCGGGCGCAGGACTTCAAGTCCCAGGAGCGCCCGCCAGACCCAACAGCCAACAACTGGGCCGCTCTCCCTGCACGCCCCTCCCCTCTCACACAGACCCTACATAACTCCTCCTAGTACTGCTGCACGGGAGCAAAGGGCGGGCCGTTTGAGGCCGTTCGGGGACTGAAGAGACTGGACTGGGCCCCATCCCTTTTGCCCTCTCTTGTGCCTCTGGTACCATCCTTTTGCTATTTCTTACTGTAGCTACTGTTTTGTATATCCTTGTAGGAATATGTGCACACGGGTAAGCCGTAGTAGGGCTGCTAAGGGAGGGATGAAGCAAAACGGGACCCTCGATGACTTTATAACAAGAACGAACATTGCTATAGACAAGGAAATCACTAAAATGCAAAACTGTGCTTCCCTAGACTTGGAGGCAGCCAGAAGATTGTCTTAGGACATTGCCAAGTCCAAAAAATCATCCCTGGGCCACAACGCGTCTGCAATAACCCCGGAGCGATTGCCTAACCCGCGATACATTACAACGCAGGTTGATGTCCACCACACTTTAGTTACGTCCCCTGTGCCAATTTCAACCCCATGCCCCACCCACCAGCACGTCAGTCAGATCTCACCCGTGACCATTCCTCAACCTGATCACGGACAACTGAATGCCAAAACACCACAGATCACTGAGACCCATGAGAACCCCCTATGTACTAACACCAAGGGTACAGCACACAAAAGAAAACGCAACACAAGATCTGCCTATTAACGCAAGAAGGCTAAAGTCGCTAGGGCTCATCATCTCAATGTTAGTAATTTGCCTGTGCACACTGCTGAAGGTAGGACTGCTTTCCCTGTGCAGATGCCCCCCGGAGCAGATGAGAACGGCGCAACCGTGGATATTTCCAAGGAGAACGCAGTAATAGAGGACATTGGGACACAATTTGATGAGCCGGAGGGAAAGGATGTGGATTTTATAAAAATAGTCTGGAAAACCCTAAAAAAGCTGCTATCCCCCCTGGACTTAAGACTCTCACGTATTGAAAACCATCTCTTAGAGGTGGAAAAGAGTATCTTAACCCTAGCAACTCTTAGTTTGTGGGACCAGGAAAACATTAGCGTTCCAGATGGTAACCTAGCTGCATTAACACCCACCACTATCCCTCCAGTACCGTCCCTAAGCAGGCCAGTACCCAAACCACGCACAAAGGGCTACGATCACAAAGCCTCCAAACCCCCACCAAAGTCACCGAAGCACCCTACCCCACAACCTATTATACATCACAAAGTAGGAGCTGCCCCAAGGCTGAATGACAACAAGGCCGATTTTCCTATCCCCCAGGGGCCACAAAATAGAAGTAACTTTCACGGGGTCTTCATTGATCTCCCCCCAGATGCAAAGCCATATGTGGGGGTACTGACTGGTGTACCTGAAATTGAGAGTGACCACCAAGAAAACCATTGGTCCCTGAAGAATAAGGTTATCCACTGGCTGAATGTGAATAGACCGATCCCTAACCACACGAGAAGTAGAATCCTAATGGTGCGCAGAGTTCCTTGGGTAGGTCCTTCTTGTAAATCCACTCCAGGTGACTGTATCGTTGTGTCTTTTGAGGACCCACATACGGCCCACCATATATGCTCGTGGACTACTTATGGGGAAAACTCATCCATTGTAGCCAGGCCTTTAACCTTCTTTTACCCCCCTCGCACTAACTTAAACTATGGGGGGGAATGGACATCGGTGCGATACCAGGCTCGTGGAGGGGCAAGAGACAAATGGCAAGGCCCAAATAGAAGGTGGCTTGGGGCACCAACATCCAATAGGTTTGGTTGCCTTGAAGAGGTAGATTGACTTCCCATGCCTCTGGGTTTTTCAACTTATGTGAAGGATTACTTGTCTTTTGTGGTCCCTGACCTTATACCTCTGGTGTCCAAACCTAGTGGAAGCAGCCCCTTAATAGCACCAGAAACGGTTATAGACGGGCCAACGATTAATAATTTAGATTTTAGCTTAGCTGCTCCCTATCCTCCTGGTCAATCAACCGTGTATGCTTCGGAAGAACGGGGGTGTTGAGTATTTCTATCACCAAGGCAGTTCATGTGATAGACACCCTTCCACAGACCTCCTTGACACCACAGCCACTGGTCCCGCTAATCAGCAAAAGGATTAATGTTGTAAGCAATTACCCGGGTAACTGTTCCTATAAGGGGGGAGGACACTCAAACTCTTTTGGGGGCTGATGTTGAGGCCACAGTGCTGCCTCATGGGTCAAGAAGGCTTAGCTCTGTCTCCCGCCCCCCTACATCTGCCCCCATACTGGGGCCAAGGGTCGTAGGAAATCCACTGTTGAGGGTTCTTAGTTGGAACATAGCAGGACTTGCACGCAACATCGACATTCCTGATTGGAACTCCCTTGTGGAATCCTTTGGGATATGTCTTCTGCAAGAAACTTGGTGCCTGGAACCCCGACATAGGGTGGGTTATACAACCTATTTTGTTCCCGCATCTCAACCATCTGGTAGCAAAGGTCGCCCTTCGGGCGGCCTTTTGCTCTGGGTTAGTTTTGCATTAGGGCTAACTATAAGGCACTTACCCACAAAATCACTTGATTTGCAGAGACTATCAATCAAATGTCACGGGGGGAATAAGCTAGAAGTTTTCAACCTCTACCTAAGGGGGGCAAGGGGTGGTGTTTCTATGTTATCTTTAACAGGAATTGAGGAGGAGCTCGGATCCTGTAATGCAGATTCCCTTGTCCTACTGGCTGGAGACCTCAATTGTTCTTTCGAACCACTAGCCAGTGAGGATATATTAGACATCTGGGAAGATGATGTTAGGAGAGGTATCCCCTTGCTCTCTCTTAACCCGATCAAGAAATGGACCCAGAGTGCCATAGACATTAATGCCCTCTGTATGGAATATGACCTTAGAGCAACTAATGGCAGATCCAAGTCTGATACCCAAGGAGCACACACTTACAATAGGGTGGGGCATACCTCACGGATCGATTACATATTGCTGAATCATAGGCTCTGGGCACATCTTCAAGATATGGAGGTCCTGTCAACCTTTGATAGTGACCACAACCCACTAGCCTTGATTCTCACTCCCCCTTGGCAAGGCATGATCCCAACCCCACCACCACACATATGGAAATCATCGCATGAACTAGACCCCTCGAATTGTGGCAGGCGGCTAAAATGGAACAAAGTCGCCGCGGATGAGGGAAGGATGGCTCTAGCAAAATCTATAATGTCAACTGTGAAGCTGCAGCTAGACTCCCCGGATTTTAGTAAATCTGATGTCTCTAAAGTTTTTGTAGAAACAACCAAAGCACTAGGTGAGCTGTTCATTGTCCAGCGAGCAGGAGCAAGGGTCATGAAAAGAGGTACATCTAAGATTAGCGCAAAATGGTATTCTCCTACCTGTTGCGCTGCAAAACGTGAACTTATCAAAGCGGTGAAATCCAAGGTTCCTGGTCACATCAGTCTTGCTAGGAAAGGCTACAAAAAAGCTCTAGCCACGGCTAGGGGTGCCTATGAAACTAAATTTTGGAACGATCTAATGACGGTTAGCTCCAAGACAGACTCGAAGGCCTTTTGGGAACTGCTGAGAGCTAGGGATAAACCTGCCGATTCTTTATTGACATGCAACATCACTGGGGAGGCGTGGTTTGCCCACTTTTCCAAGCTCTACTCCCTATCTGGGGGTCCTTCAGATACTCTGACGGATCTGCCACACCGAGTGTCTATTGATCACCAAAATGAAGACCATTTCTTTGTTGCCAAGGAAGTTGAGGGGGCAATTATGTGCCTGGTTGCTAACAAGGCTGCGGGACCTGATGGCATCCCAGGTGATTTAATACGGGCAAATCCAGAAGTGTGGAGCAGACTTATTGCTTTACTACTGAACGCGGCATTGATGGGTGGGTGTCTGCCAGATTCCTGGAGGGGCGCGGAGGTCGTCCCGATTTTCAAAAAAGGAAGTCGGGACGACCCCGCTAACTACCCCCCAATCAGCTTGTTAGATTCCATCCAGAAGGTAGCTGGCAAGGTAGTCTTAGGCAGGGTCTTACAGTGGGCTGAAGAAAATCAAGTATTGTCAGATTTCCAGGCTGGCTTTAGATCCGGAACGGGGACCATCGAACAGACATTCCGTTTATTAATGTCATACTGGAAAGTGGTTGTACTGGGCAAGGGCAGTCTATACCTTGCATTTATAGACTTACGGACTGCCTTTGACCTGGTCCCACATGCCCAACTGTGGAGTGTCCTTGAGGCCTTGGGAATTCCCTCTTACCTACTTAATATGCTTATTAAGCTACACAAGAGTAACTTTGCACAGATCAGGTGGGGTGATCAGGGTCAAAAAACACCATGTATCCCTGTAAATAGGGGTCTCCGCCAGGGTTGTGTGTTAGCCCCCACTCTGTTTTCACTATACGTTAATGGAGTGGTGGAGCATCTTCTTAAACACCCAGCAGATGCACCTTCCCTGGCTGGAAGGAAAATCCCTACCCTCCTATTTGCAGATGACACCCTCCTGATCTCAAAAACTCCAGCAGGCCTCCAATCTTTACTCTCTAGTTTTAAGAAATTTTGTGATTCTAGGGGTCTTGCTATTAATGTAGGTAAAACTAAATTCCTGGTCCTAAACCCTCCAAGGAAAACTGTCATCCCCCCTTTCTTGGTGTTAGACCTGACATCATTGGCTTGAGTCTCTCCTCCATTTTTTCTGTTTGCCTCCACTGTTTTACGATGTTTTGCTGGTATATGCTTTGGGCGCTGTGCCACGGCTGATCCGTGCCACAGCGCAAGTGCTCCCTATGTTAAATTGATGTGTCTATTGTATCCATGTTTGGCTTATTTGGTTTACTGTCAGTCCCTAGTCTAGTGCACCAGGAGTGCCGGGGCTTGTAAATACAAATGCCGCTCGTGGGCTTGCAGCACGTGTTGTGCCACCCACAGGAGCGGCCTCGTAAAAGAATGTCTACGGGTCGGCCATTGCGAGACCCACGTGCAGCCTAGTGCTGTCACGCAGGCTGCGCAAGTATCCCTACTTGCCAGCCCCTCAAACCTTCCCTTGACTTCATGTTAGTCAACCCTATGGTAGGCCCACGGGCAGGGTGCATTGTAAGTATAAGGTAGGACACGCCTGACCAAGTTGGCATGTCCTGATAGTGAAGTACCGCCATCTTCGTTCTTCACTATTGCGAGGTAGCCTGCTCTCCATTAGTTAGAATGGGCCGCCAGGATTATTAATGCTATGATCCTAGCTGGCTCGGGGAGCATGGTGCAATGTCGAGTTTGGTATCCCTGAACTCGGGGTTTAATTACGCATCCGTTGGTGTGGATGGTTTTTGGACTCTGGGTTCGAAAATAGCACTTTTAGAAAGTGCCTATTTTCTTGTCTAACCATAGCTGGTTTCTGCTGGTCTTGCGTGTGTGTGACAGGAGCTGGGTGGCTCCACAGGTCTGGATGAGTCAGTGTGGGATGAGTGGGACATTACGTTGAGAGTAGGGGGAGAGTAGTTGTTGATAGCCTGCCCGGCCTGATACAATGCCGGCTCCACCTCCTGCCAAGCGGCTGATGGCCCTGTGCCTGCCATGGACGATCCTAGCCCCACCTCCTGCCAGGAGGCCAATAGCTCTGCTCCTGCCAGTGTCAATGCTGGCTCCACCTCCTGCTGGGCATCTGAGGACCCAGCCCTGCGCAATGAATAGGCCAGGTGCTTCTGCCTGGCTCCACCCACAACAGACCCAGGATGTTGGGAAATTCCCCTGCATGGACAAAGGGATCAAAGCCGAAAAGGGGTATAAGAGAAGGACCCCTGAACCATGAAATCAGATCACTTCTGACAAGGAACCCTGTAACCAAGGACAAGAGGCCGGCTGATCTAAGGACTTGCCTACCCCTTCTGCCAGTGTGCTGTTTGCTGGGGGGAATCCTGCAGTGCTTCTTTATTTTTGCCAAGGAACCAGGAGAGAGGAACTGTGTGTGTACTCTCACGCTTGCTAAGAAAATCTCCAAGGACTGGAAGAGTGCCAGTCTCCTGCTGAAGTCACAGGGCTAAAGGACTTCATCTACTAAAGTGCTATTGTCTGGAATCGTGAATCCAGCACCTCTGAAAGAACCAGCAATCTCGACGCCGACGGACGTCGCCGAATCCAGCTCGACGCAGTGGGTAACGGCCCCAGTGTCCCGCTTCCTCGACAACCGGCCGCCGGGCCCGACCGACGCCAGCAGCAACGCCAGTGAGTGGGAGTACGGCTCTAGCTCCAGAGGACCTCGTGTCTGCACCGCTGATGATCGCATCAACTGTGTGCCCCCTCGACGCAGTGAGCGCTGCTCACTCTGTGCAACCGCATCATCGACGACGGCTGCTGAGGCCTGATCGACACCGAAGATGCGACGCCGGATTGCTCGACGCCGCTGATCATCGCGTGCTTCATTTTCCAAAGGTACTGTGTTGTTGGGGGTCCGTGTGACTCCGGGCTCGACGTAGCGCTCCTCGCGGTCGACGCCGAACCTTTGGAATAACTTTGCCTCGACGTCGTGTAGCCCCCGTGTGGGTTACCCTGTTGCTAAGAACTGTATTGCCAAGAAGAAGATTTGCTTGATACTAAAGACTTTTGTGCTAAAGAAGAACCTACCTTTGAACTATCCCTTTTTCCTTCCCAGAGTATTTATTATGATTGTGTACAGTTTTGTCGTTATTTGGTCTTGTGCTAAGCCTTATATAAAAATACTTATTTTTATAATACTACTGTGTCGTGTCCCTTTGTAGTGTATTCACTGTATTACTGTATGTGGTCATAATTGCTTAACACACAGCCTCTGAGATAAGCCTGTCTGCTCTGCCAAGCTACCAAGGGGGTGAGCAGGGGTTATCGAAGGGTGTGATCCCCTTGCCCTGACTAGAAAAGGTGTGTCCCTATTTGTCAGAAGTGTATACCTCTGCCAACTAGAGACAGCCGGTTCTAACACTTGAATTCAGTCCCACTCGAAAGGGTAAAAGA
Source organism: Lissotriton vulgaris (assembly GCF_964263255.1). Classification (NCBI taxonomy): domain Eukaryota; kingdom Metazoa; phylum Chordata; class Amphibia; order Caudata; family Salamandridae; genus Lissotriton; species Lissotriton vulgaris. The sequence goes on from NC_141689.1 coordinate 662,881,326, forward strand.
GTTCGATTATTTAGGTATCCGCCTCTGTGACTCCATGAGCTGGAAAGCCCACCACCAAAAGATTTTGCTGACCCACAAGAGGGTGACAGGGGCCCTGCTGAAGGAACAACGTGCTTCGTCCCTCAAACCAATTGGTCCTGTATTGGACATCTACAGGGCAAGGGGGGTGAGCGCGGCTCTGTATGGGTCTGAACTGTGGGGCGTGCAGAAAGTTGACTTCCTGATGCACTTGGAAAATAAATTCCACAAAGACCTCATGGGCTTACCGGATAGTACACCTTCTCTTCCACTCCTCTTAGATGTGGGCACACGCCCAATAAGTGAGCAGGCGAGGTTACGTCCCCTTCTCTTATGGGCACGAATATGGAGGGTACCAGAACTGTCCAGCTATGCCGAAGGCCTAAGGGAACTCCTTTTAACACCTGGCTGGCACAAGGTCCGTTGGCTTAAAGAAGTTAAGCGGCTTCTTTATGACCTGGGCCTTGAAGACGCCTGGGTTAACAGAACTGCCCCGCCCAAACAGACCCTAAAGAAGCTATATTGGTCTTGGGTGGTGGATGCTAGAAACAGTCATTCTAAACTATGTAGATCCACCGCAGAATTCCTGATGGTCAAGGAGTTGCCCTTTAGAGAACCATATCTAGATATGATTTCTAAACCATGGGACAGGGCACTATATTTTAAATTCAGGGTGGGCCTATTGCCATTAGGGAAGCTGACTGCAAGCTGGAAGCCACCGGTGCAAACTACACCATATTGCCCTTTTTGTGATAATAGGCACGAGTCAGTTGCCCACCTAATGTTTGAGTGCCCAGCATATGCAGCCCGCAACGCGTTTGGTTGAAACCACTCTGTAGGAGTCTCGGCACTAGATCTCACCTGGAGGCCTTACGTATCCTAAGATCTGATTCCTGTACTTTGTTTGCTTGTTGCCTGGCAACATTTTTGGGTTGGGCATGGCGGGTCAGATCCTCTAGGCAACTGAGTCTCCCTTAATGTATATTGTATTTGTTCTGTTAATTCCCATGCTGTTATCAGATTCTCTAGGCAACTGAGTCTCCCTTAATCTATATTGTGCTTGCCCTATGGTTAATTTACATGCTTTTAACAAACGACTAATTTGTATGCTTTTAATTAAGGAACAAAATGCTAAAATGTATTGTATTTTAATGTTTTTTTGTACTGTAATGCTTTTTAAGATATGATTAATATATCGAAATAAAGCTTGTTTCTACTACTATATACCTTGAAATTTGTTTTCCTGCATGTTTTTTCCTCTGCAGGTGCAGACCAATGACATTAATTAGTTAGTGAAAAGCACATTGTATTTCTGAGATAGTGAGGAGAAGAAGAACAGGCAAGGTGGAAGAATTTTAATGAAGAACAAAGGGAGTATTACCAGATGGTACTATCAGATGAAGGGAGAAGCCCAAGGATGCTTTGGACGCAGAGACTGGAATACAGGAGTAGTGTTTAAGGCGCCAAGTTCATTCTTGGAAACTGGAAAGATACTGTGATGTGTATAAAGTCTTGTTTTTTGAGTGTTCTTTGTGCATTTTAATTAGTGAACCCACCTTGGGAGTCAAATTCTCTTTAGACTTGGAGCGGTACATACCTCTCTTGACTTTTCTGATTGTGTGGCTTTATGCTATATATTATGTTTTACTAAAATAACTTCTACAGAGGTTCTGATGTTGTCACATTTCTTGCTCCCTTGATTCCAACAGAGTGTAGTATAGGGTTTATTAGTTCGCGCCCTTATAACATTGCTGACTGTAAATTCGAGAAAAGACCGTACCTGGTTCTCTGCGTCATTCAATGTAAACAATATTGCGACAACAACTACGGTGATCTTTTGGCTTTGCGATGTATTTCTTTATTTTCCATTTGCAAAATGGAGGCACGCACATCGACGTAAGGTCGGCTGGTTCACAGCACGAACATGCACTAAACGTCCGACGTGCATGGAGTGTTGATTCATCACAAAGGAAGATGAGGAAGACACCGATGAGGTAAACCTGGAAGTATTTTGACTATCTCGTGCTGATTTTAAATGAAAACAGTGACAGTTAAAATAGCTAAAAGCATGAAAGGCAACTGGCCTATTTTACAACAATTACAGTAAATAAATTTTTTCCAAATTTCTCCTCTTCACTTCCTTTCACCTTCACGGTATCCCGGCAAACACCTCCCATATCTCTTCTCATCCCCTTCTTTCACCAACACGGTATCTCGTCTCGTTAACATACGCAATCTCGTTAACATACGCCATCACATAGGCACACGTCTCCTGGCTCCTCGATTTTAACTTTGACTAAATATCCAAGATGAAAAACATCACAACAGTGGATTCACAGTCTAAAAGCTCTTCCTTTGTAAAATCCGATGAGTTTTATTCATGTGGAATAGCATGCCAGCAAAACTCTCATTCCACCATTCCACATCGGATAACTGCCATTACATACTTATACACCGAGGCTCGTTTCTTGCCCCCGAACCACACACAAATTACCAAATGGCTGGAGTTAAGTCCTTTATCAACGCTTTTATAACTCGCAGACCTTTTCTTATGACAACAGATGGCAAACCTTCATTAGGTACATTGCACCAAGGCACGATTTTCTGCCCCCGAACCTCAAATAAATTACACTTTGGCTGCTGTTAAGCCCTTGATTATCGTTTAAAGACCTGGCACACTTGGGTTTTGGGGCGACCGATGGCAGGGTCACTGATGGGGTTTGAGTGCAAGAGAGCGCTACACAACAACTTTTAGTTCCAATAAATGGTCATTTACCTTAAGCTTTCCTTTACTTCTATCTTCTGTACCTGTTCGGTTATATTTTCCAAACAACCTTTGAGTTGTATCAACAGTTTCAGTCCAGTTTCTGTAAGAAGATGAATTTCTTTTAAGTTGCACACATGGATTATTCTTCACAACAATCGCCAGACAACCTTTGAGTTAAGTTTGGTAGTAGGTGATTAAGTCACCAAGAGCTCAAGTTGGAGACTAATGTCCCTTAACTTGATCCACAACAGGTGTTGTGTATGTGTGGTGTCAAATGGTTTGTGCGTTATGAACCCTGTGTTGTATTTTTTTTGCTTGTCCCTTGCACGTCAGGGTTGCGTTGGGAGTGTCCCTCGCACCTCAGGGTTGCGATGGGAATGTCTGTTGCCTCGCACGTCAAGGTTGCGTTGGCAGTGTCCCTCGCACGTCAGGGTTGTGATGGGAATGTCTTTTGCCTCGCACGTCAAGGTTGCGTTGGTAGTGTCCCTCGCACGTCATGGTTGCGTTGGGAGTGTCCCTCGCACGTCAGGGTTGCGATGGGAATGTTTTTTGCCTCGCACGTCAAGGTTGTATTGGTAGTGTCCCTTGCACGTCATGGTTGCGTTGGGAGTGTCCCTCACACATCAGGGTTGTGTTGGGAATGCGCTTTGCCAAGATGGCCATGTTGTTTGTGGTCAAACATTATTAGGTTTTGTTTTGTGTTGAGTGGCGCATGAATGAGTTTTGTGAATGTTTGTTCATTTTTCTGAGGTGTACCCGTTGTTTCCTGATATATATTATGTTAAGGTGTGTTCCTGTGTGTGTTGCTCGTTGTACCGGTCTGGCCAACTGGTATGATTTGTGGCATATGGGTTTGTTGGTGTAAGATGTAGGATAGTGGTTTATTTCAGGAAGTTATGTGATGCTCTGCTCAGATTATAGTGTAGTGTGTAATACCTAGCATAGTTGTGTGCGAGAGGAGATGGTATATATTGTCTCAGGATGTATCTTCTGTTATATATGGTCTCAGGATGTATCTTCCTTGTCAGTTTGTTGTCTTGTTGTGGTATGGTGTGTGACAGGACGTATCTTCTATGTCAGTTTTTGACTGGTTGGGAGCCGAGGTGTGTGGAATTGTTTGCGTATTTATTTATTGCATATTTATTATTTGTGCTGTATTTTAAATGTATTGAGTGTATTGTTTTCAATTTATTGACTATATGTGCTTTTCATATTTTCATTATCTTAATTGTTTCATTTATTGTATTTCATAATGCAATTGTTCCCCAACGAAGGGAGATATGTTGTATCTTATATCTTCCTGCTGCTCACTGGAATGCATGTAATGTGGAATGTTGATGAATGGAATGTTAGAGGTTTGTGAATGTAAGTTGGGTGAGGGCTGAGCAGCAGGACAGCTGCTCCTGATGGGGTTTTATCTATTTATCATTTTATCTTATTAACATCTTAACTTAAATAAAGTAACTTACTTATTCCACATGGAAGTTCCAGCATCTTTTTGAATACTTCAAAACCCAGGTCCATAAGATGAACAATCAGGCTGATAGGTTTGCTCAGATTTAGGGACCTTTCTTGGCATAACTGGTGACAACCCCTTACTTAAATGACGGTGCCTGAGATACAAAACAACTAGCTATTTATTGGAGAAAAATAACACTTCAGTATGGAAAGGTTTATTAAAAACTTCTGGAAACCAAATAGAGACTTGGTACATAGACATCTTGCAAAACAACGGTAGATTTCATGGAAATAGAAGACATATGGATGCAATTGTCTGCTTCGTCGTATTTCGTTGTCACACTTGATTCCTAGAGATGCTCACATCTTAAGTAGAATAATGATACACAGTGGAAAATGCATAGAACTATTAAAATATTGCATTTTGCCTCTTGTGAAGGAATGGGTGATTACATCGTTAATAATGCTAGTGATAGACGTTTTTGGATAGTTTACTTGACTATTTAATGCCTATTACTTTTTCTTTTTAGTAGTTATTAACCATTGCCAAACGTTATATTTTATGAACTCCAATTTCCAAATACATCTCTATGCACACATTGTCCACGATGCTCTATGCCATCTCTCATCCGGGGATCATATATGGTATGTACCACATTGCTCATTCTTCTTTAAAAATGGGGACCGCACTGCCTCACACTGATTTTGTTAGCTCTCTCTATCCAAAGACGATTTGTAATCAGGTTAAACTGTGAAGACAACCTAAGCAGGTATTTTCAAAATACTCATACTCACCGATGCCTTAATGCCTTTGGTATATTGTATATGTAACAAAGACTTGGTGCAAAAAACATATAGCAACAAACATAATTGTATCCATATTTTACTTTTCGGCTGAGTGAGTTTTTGTTTACGTTCTGAAGATTACAAGGAGTCACTATGGGGAAGAGCGATTTCCTAGAAATATTGTTTTCTCCATTTTTGAATTTAGCTGTATCCAACATTGGTCAAGGAGAACTGGGGCCAGGTCACACTTCCGGCCATTCCCATTTGAAACATTTTCATACAGTGAATCTAAACGGAAATTATTTACATAATCTCTGGCCAGCTCGAACATTTTACTTGGCTCCATGCCTCGTGACCATTTCTATTGTAAATAAATCCCCTATAAAATAAATTAATTTATTTGGATCATAAAGTCATACTTTCACTTTGCCACTCTGCTGTCCTAAAATTAATGAGCAAATGACAAATCCAAACAAATATGCATCATTGAAACCCAAAATATTTTAACATAATAAAATATATGGATATTGTGCTGCTCGTTTCCTTTATAATTCATTTCATTTGTTTGAAACCTGACAAAATTGGCACTTAAAAGGGTGAAAACATAGAAAGTCAACAAATCCACCTTATTATGTTTCCGACAGTAGTATCATATGCTTATATGTGGCGAGTTACGGTTTGCAATCATTTACTGTTGAAAAAGATGACATGGTATTCTATGACATTTTAGGTGACATTTAAAGATTCATGAAATTGTAGTGGCTGTTCTGAATCATTCCAGATATGGGAATTGAAATTGTTATTCAATTATGAGCGCCAAATATTAAACAGGGAACTCTTATATTTTTACTTGGAAAGATTTATTGAGACCAATATATAAAAATATTTATGTTGCAACTGAATCAAAAACCAACCAAAAGACTGTCTGTGATTGTTCTGATTCCAAAACTGGGTGTTAAAAAAAACCGAGTCTTATTTGGAAGCACAGCACTAGAGCAAGAACACACACCATGGGCATGTGATAAACTGTTGCACTGGAGCAGGGCGGCGAATCTGTTATTTAGACTTTGCTATAACTAAAGCACATAGACTTTCTCGGAAATCCTCCAAGTTTGTGCACGATCAGCAACCGCACAATTCTCAAACAGGAAGAGTCAACCACTACTTCCTGTTTCCGAGTAGTCCTGTCTGCACTCCATGCACTAACTCGGAGTTAAGTGTAAGCGCTTTAAACATCGTCTTAAAAACAGGCACACAGATGCACTTGTTCATGATTTAGCCCTGTATGGGACAAATACGCACAGTGGCATACATCCAACTTTAGATAAGTTGTTAGCTTTAACGTTTGTAGGATTCAAATAACAATATGCGCCATACACTTATATCCTAATTTAAGGACTAGCACGAGGCCAGAAAGTCCTATGCATTGGTGGTGGCAAGGCGAAACTGCTCTTACAAATGTGAATACTGGAATTGCGCCCTTTAAGAAATTGGGTTGTTGGTTGAATGGGGTGTGAACCCTGGTCAAGCTTCAACCACAATCCTTCTCAAGATAAGGCATAAGCAAACCCCAAATTAACCTGCGCACAACCTCCTGGTAGCTTGGCACAGAGAAGTCAGGCTTAACATAGAGGCGTATGTAAAGTATTTGTGCAACACTCAAACAGAGCAACAGTGAAAACACACCATAAAAGGAGCCCGCAACAGTATGAGAAAACTAGAGTGATTTCTAAGAAATAAAACAAGACCAAAATAACAATTATTCAATTAGTAGAACCAGAGATATTGAATTTTAAAGTTTTTAGAGAAAATAGAGCCAAAAGGCCTATACCGGCAACTGTCGATACCTAGCCTCTTCAAAATTGGACAAAGCCACAAGTTCAGGAAGACTGCGATTGAGCGAGGTCCAGCCACAGGGACCAAGTTAGGCCTCCTGAACAAAGAACCTTCAATCCTGGTTTGCGGAGAGTTGTGGGAATCTGTGTGAAATATGCGCTGCACAGCTGAAGCGATGCATCGCACAGCTGAAGCAATGGATCGGTTCCGAGGTGCTGCAAGTCCTGCGATGTGAGGTCCTGTATCATTGTCGAAGATCTCTTTGACAAAGACTTGCAATGCAAAGTCTGATGCTGAGGATGCGTCTTACAGTCGGAGCGATGCGTTGGATCCAGAGATCTGCGATGCGGAGACCTTCATCATTGTCAAGTCTGCCGTCGATGAGAAATGCAATGCCTGTGGCAAGAATGCGTCATGCAGTGGCAGTTCTAAAGATCTGCAAATCAATGTGGGTTTCTTCTGTGGTTCTGATCCATGCAGTAGTGGCAATTTGCGGTTTTTCTTGGGGTTGCACCTCACAGCAGAGGCACACTACCAAGGGTCCAGGACAGGGGTGGCACCACATGGCAGGATAGACTCACAGATGGTAAAGTATAGTTATTGGGGTCGAGGATGTTGAAGCCTTCTGTCCCAGAGGCTCAGTCAGGAGGCCAGCCAACTAGCCCTTGAATTTATTCTGGGTTCTGGGTTCAAGAGATGCAGGTCCAGTACTTCTCACCCAGACAAGAGGGCAACAGGCATCAGGTCAGCACAGCAGGCAAGCATCTACTTCAAAGGAGCAGTCCAGCAGAGTTCCCACAGGTCCAGAGTGTACTACACAGGTGCTGCTGGCACAGGTAAGAGTGGTGGGGCGATAGGGCATGGCGGGGTGGGGAGGAAGTTGGCAGATGACAGTATATAAAAATTTCATTTAAAAAATGAATAAAATCACTAACTTTGTGCTTTCCGCAACACAGAGCGCAAGCTAAGTGGTTTTATTAATTTGTTTATTTAATTTTACCTATCTTATCATCATCATCAACTTCCCCCCCTGCCTGCCCTGCCCCCCACCCACTGCATTTACCTGTGAATGCCCCCCCTGAAGTAGTGGTGTCTGATGTCCATCATTTACACAGTTGTGCCCTGGAAGTGGAAAAAAGCTTCTGGAGGCAAGCCTTTAAAGAGCAAACATGCCCTGCCTTCCTGGAACTTGGCTTACCATGTGTCAATATCTGTGCATTAAAAAGGAAGGTTTGGGAATGGCAAAATGTTTACTTTGCCAGGTTGAAATGTCAGTTTAAAACTCGGCCTGGGCAGAAGTCACAATCATAAACTCTGCAGATTTCTGGGGAGTTGCAAAAAACTGCTATATTCAGCAGGATTCTGGGAACGGGCGGAAGTAGGCACGTCGTGAGCTTACGATGTGATTTAGTGCTAAGAGCTTGTTCCGTGCTGTAAAATCAGTGCAAATGGCACCATACAGCATGTCAGAGAGCGCACCTCCTTGAGTTGGTTTTGCTGCCCCTCTAGTTGATTTTCTGGTCTAGTGGCAGCTTTCTGACAGCAAACAGTCGTGGCCTCCGGCACCGGAGAAATCTCAGTGTGTGCACTCCTAAAAAACTGAAAATCATGGTAGGGTACTCCAAATCTCGCTCACCAACTTCCCTTTGGGGAGCCGCCTGCAAGGAAAACCCTTCACTATGCAATGGTTGGCAGAATTTGGCTGGAACTACACGTCACAACTGTAATATGGAGTGGCCAAAAACTCTGCCAGCTCCGTCGGTAGATCACAACATATCACCCACCCCTATTTGAAAACTGCGCAAACAGGCTCTGCAATGCCAGGCCTGAGACATGTTAAAAGGGCTACTCAAGTGGGTGGCACAGTAAGTGCGACAGGCCCACTAGTTGCATTTAATTTACAGGCCCTAGACACATGTAGTGCACTTTACTAGGGACTTATAAGTAAATTAAATATGCCAATGGTACCATGTTTTAGGGAAGAGCACAAGCACTTTACCACTAGTTAGCAGTGGTAAAGTGTGCTGAGTACTGAGGCATACCACAAACAAAGTCAGCAAAACTGAAGGTCTGAAGGCAAAAAAGTAGGGGGAAATCATGCCATTGATGCCATCTCCCCTCCAGCTGAAAGTGGTGAGAACTACCCAAACCCTTGGGAGTTCTCTTCACTGAGGTGTAAGAACCTGGAGAGACCCTCAGCATTGGTATGATCTGTTACAAGATGGTGTTCCAACAAAACGTCCATTCCCTGTATTGAGGTTGGCCACCACAACAGTTTAGGATTCTCACCCCTCATCTGGATTAACCATCTGAGGGGTCTGTGGTCTGTCTGAACCCACAAGTGAGCAGCAAACAGGTATGGTCTTAGCTTCTTCAGTGCCCAGACCCCTCCAAAGGCTTCCTTCTCTATTGCACTTCCCTTCTGTTCCTGTGAAAGTGTCTTCCTACTGTTGAAGACTACCAGGTTTATCCAGGTCCTCTTCATTAGATATGAGACCTGGGCCCCTATCCCATGCTCTGAAGCCTTTTATCTGAACAATCAATTCTTGGTAGAAGTCAGGAGCCTTGAGCATTGGTGCTGTGCACTTTACCTCCTCCACTAGGTCATAAGTGTTCTGGCACGCTTCTGTCTAAATCACCTGACGTGGCTGCTTCTTGGAGGTCAGCTCTGTCAAGGGGGCAACAATGGTGCCATACTCCTTAACAAATCACCTGCAGTAGATGGTGAGGACTAAGAAAGCTTTCAACTCTATCTGTGTCTTGGGGGGCCCCCAAGCAAGAATGGTTTAAATCTTAGCTCAATGGGTCAGCACTTTGCCTCCTCCCACTTGGTGACACAAGTTGTCAATTAAAGCCCTGCTGTATCTGGCTCATACTGGCCTTGATTGTCAGGCCTGCCCTCTCCAGAGCCCAAAGCACTTCTCTGAGGTGGCACAGGTGGTCCTCCCAGCTGGAACTGAAGATTGCAATGTCCTCTAGATAGGCAACACTGAAGTTCTCCAACCGTCAGGACCTGTTCACCATTCTCTGGACAGTGCAGGGGCATTCTTCAACCCGAAGGGCATTACCCAGAACTGGATGATCCCTTGTGGGGTATAGCATGCATACTACTCTTTGGTCCCCTTGGTCAAGGTAATCTGACAGACTCAGGCGTAAAATCAAATTTGCTGAGGAGCTTGGCAGCTCCTAGCCAATCTATGAGCGCAGCAGCTCTTGGGGTGGTCAGTGCATCAGTGTTGGTAATTGCATTGAACCTACAGTAATCCACACAGAATCTACGTTCTGAAGTGACACCTGAAAAGGGAAAGTCTTGGGACTAGTACCTCAGGGCTGGATCAAGAGCTGTTTGATGGCTCAATAACCTCTATCTCCAGCATCTTCAAGACCTCCCCCTTAATGCTGGTTCTCACCTTCTCAGACTATTTTGCTCTTCACAGGTGTGCTGTCCCCAGTGTCAATATCATAGGTACACCATGTAATGAGTCCTGGCATAAGGGAGAAGAAAGAGGCAAACTACCCCAGCACCTGGCAGCGGTGTTTCTGATGTTTTAGGGTCAGTGTAGCGAAGAGGCTGACACCCTTCACTGACACATTCTGCTCTTAGGAAGAAAGGAGGTTGGGAAGAGGTTTACTCTCCTTTTCCACCCCATAGCTCATGACCAGGGGCATGGCTAACTTAGACCTCTCGAAGTGGGGTTTGAAGTGATTTACATGCAGGTTGCAGGACTGTTATGAATGGGGGTCTCTAGTTGGCCATAGTTTTCACCTTAGACCAAGGAGGGACCCTTCTTCCTAGTCAGGATAAGGGGGATACACTACTGAATTACCCCTGCTCACCCCCATGGTAGCTTGGCACAAGCAGTCAGGCTTATCTCACAGGCAGTGTGTAAAGCATTTGCACATAACCAACAGTAATAGCCTGGAAACACTACAAATGGACACCACACCACTTTAAAAAAAATAACCAATATTTTATCTGTGCAAACAAGACCAAAAATGATTTAAAACATCCACCATACAGTTCTCAGAATTCTTAATAATCAAAAATAGGCTTATTATACAGTTCCTTAAAGTCGATAGCTCCGTCCGGAGCTATCACAATGTCGTGTACAAAAAATCCAGCCAGTTCTTGCTGATCACAGTGTCGCGGGCCAACAATGGTATCGGGAAGACACGCAAAATAGTACATTTTAGAAATGCAGGGCATCGGTGACCTCTCATTGAGCCTTGAAAAGCTGGTGTCAGCAGGCGTCATTTCTGGAGGTCGATGCAAGAGTTCTCTGGCCCTTGAAGTCACACGCATTGCAGGTTGAACGCCTCGTGGTTGAAATCGGGAGCGCTGCATCAGCAGGCATTGGGGCTGTGGTGCAAAGTGCAGTGGTACGATGTGTGGTGCCCTCAGGTTGTGGGCAGGCAGCGGCTTGTGATGGTCATCCAGCAGCATTGGTGAGGCCAGGGCTGCAGTGCAAAATTATGCGGTGCTCGTTGCAGAACTGGCAGGTCACGGTGCAAGCAGCGGCGTTGTCGTTGCTGAAGCACTGTTGTTGGCTGATGAACTGGAGTCAATGGCGCTGGCGTTGGTAGGCCAAGGATGCGGTGTGAATGAGGACGATGCATTATGTAACTTATGAGCGGTGCCCTTGCACCACAGTGCAAGCAGCGGCGTCGATGTTGGCGTGGAGCTGCATTGCCGGTGATACCCGGACGGTGGCGTGAAGTGAGACGGTGCGGAGTGCGGTGCCCACAGGTTGCAGTACAAGCAGCGGCTTGGTAGCAGCATCTGGTGGCATCGTCAGTGAGAACAGGGTTGCAGTCCAAAGTATGGTGGTGCCCTCTGGGATGCCTTCAGGACAGAGAGTCGGCAGCAGGGTCGTTGATGGTGTGGGGTTGCATTTTCTTCTGTTGCAGCACAAAACAACACAGTGGTGGTAACAGATGAACATGAAGTCATTGCTGTTCCTGAGACATCTTGAACAGGGGGCACGCTCTACATCAAACCCTTGGAAAAACCCACACAAAGAAGTGGTAGAAAGTTCAGTCCAGTATTTTAACTACCCAGGACAAAAGCAGCAACAGCAGTCCAACACAGCAAAGCAAACAGCAAATGCATAGTTCTACTCACAGCTTCTCCATCTCTTCTTCATGGGAGTATTCTTGATCCCAAGAAGTCTTTTATCTCACTGAGACTTCCAATAGGAGGCAAGCTCTACTTCAAGCCCTTGGAGAAAACCCTAACAGCAGGATGATGAAAGTACAATCCAGTCCTTCCCCAGCCCAAGACAGAAGCAGTAAGCAGCAGGGCAACACAGCAGAGCAAGCAGCAAAGTGTCAGTTCCTCCTGACAGCTTTTCCAGCCCTTCTTCCGGGCAGATTCCTGGCAGGTTCCTTAGTTCAGCAGTAATCTAAAGTTCTGAGGTATGGGTCCCAATATTCATACTCAGTTTATCTGTTTTCTTTTGGTGCAGAGAGTGTCTTTGCTCAACCAAAACCATTTTTGTCCTCTTTGGTCCAGCTTCCCGGCAGGACACAGACAGGACCTATTCAGGTGCAAGGGAAATCTCCTCCCATGATTTTAAATGCAGACCATGTCTATTCAGATGCTAGTGAAAACAACTCACATAACTCTGGATGCAGCCCAGGTCTATTCAGTTAAACCCTGACTCATTCAGGAAAGGCAGGGTACACATCAACATTCCCCAGTGGCTGGGAGAATGCGCATCACCAGCCCCTGTCACTCCAAAGTTAGACAGTCAATCAACAAACCCGCAGAGGCACACAGGATGGCTTAGCAAGAAAATACCCACTTTCTAAAAGTGATATTTTCAAAAACACAATATAAAAAATCATCTTTACTAAAAGATGCATTTTTATTTTCTGATTTCAGGCATACTAAACTCCATCTTTTTATCTTGTCCCAATGGGAAGTTATATTTATAAGGTGTTATAAGTAAACTCCCATGCTATTCTATAGGACAGATAGCCTTTCAATTGTGAAAAATGAAATACATTGTAAATCAGTAGCAGGACATGTCACACTCCTCAGTACATATCCTACCTTTCATATGCACTGCACCCTACCCATGGGGTGACCTTAGGTCCTACCTTAGGAGTGTGTTACGTGTAAGAAAAGGGAAGGTTAGGGCATGGCAAGTGGGTGCACTCGCCTGGTCGACATGGCAGTACCAAACTGCGCACAGACACTGCAGTGGCAGGTCTGAGTTACATTTAGAGGCTGCTCATATGGGCGGCACAACCAGTGCTGCATGCCCACTAGCAGCATTTGATTGCAGGCCCTTGGCACACATAGTGCACTGTACTGGGGACTTACCAGTAAATCAAATATACCAATCATGGAATCAACAATCCATAAACACAATTTACAGTAAGAGCATATTCACTTAAGAAACTGAATAGCATTGGTAAAGTGGCCAGAGTCCTAAAACCAACTAAAACAGGGTCCAAAAAGCAAAAAGTCTGGGGGTAAACCCGCTGAAAAAGCCAAATCTAAGAAGGACCCTTAAAGGGTTCCTGGGATTTTTGAGGTCAACCAGGTAGGGGACATCACTCTGGCGCTACTTCCCCTGGGCTTCATGGGTTCCATAACCCACACCTTTTGGCCAGGCTGAAACTTGACCGGAGTGACGTCATGGTCATACCACAGTTTTGTGACCTCCTGGCTGGCTTCTGGATTTTCCTGCACTTGCTTCCAGAAGAGCTACATTTGGATACAGAGTGCCAACATGTAGAGGTCCTCTCAAAGGGTACCTGTACAGCAGTTCAAAGGGACTGAATTTAAGCCCCTTTTGTGGTACCTCAATGTAGGCAAATTAAAGACCTTGGCAGGAGGACTTCTCACTTCTAACTCATAGGCTCTGACAAGCCCATTATCATACCTTCTTGGGTCCTGTTGAACCTTTCAACAAGCCCATTAGTTAGAGATGATAAGCAGTGGAGAACTTATATGGTACCCCATACTCCTTCGACATGGCCTTCATGTACCCTGACATGAAGTGTGTACCAAGGTCTGACACCACCTGCTTGGGGAATCCCAAATGGTAAAAGAACCCCATCAGTGCCCTGAATTCCGCAGTTGCTGTTACTGTTCTCAGAGGGATGCACTCCGAATACTGGGTGGTATGGTCCACGAAGAACAGGATGAACCTGTTGCCCATGATTGTCTTAAAGTCCAGAGGCCCAAACTTTCAAACGGGGTTCCTAGGACAGGAAAAGGTTGCATTAGAGCATTGCACTTCCCTCCTCATTTGTCACTGGCCCGGTAAGTAGGGCAGGACTGGCAAAAAGCATCTGAGGAGTTCTCATTTGAGGCCTATAAAAATGGCTGACAAACCTATCAAAGGACTTTTTCTGCCCCAAATGGCCTGCCAAGGGTACATCCGGAGCCAGCTTCTGCAGAAAGGTCTTGTAGCACTGGGGGACCCCCAGCACATGGATTGCACCAGGCTCAGGAACCTCATCCTTACTATACAGGAGACCATTCTCCCTGTAAATCAGGAGATCACCAGAGATGTAAACAGCTGTCTTGGCCTCAGCCTGCTGCCATAGCCCATAAGAGTAGGGCACTCCATCTGCTCCTTGCAAACCCCCCCCCCCCGGTGGGCTCCCCGTCCTGCTGCCATTGGCCAGCTCAGGTAGGTCCCCAAGACAGCAAAATCCTCCCCTGTAGGCTCAAGAATGTCACCCTCAGGTTCAGCATCCTCCCAGACCATGGTAGTTTCAGGAGCAGAAGTCCCTTACCTGCTGCCCTTCCTCTTTTGTGGCAGGCACCTGGCATGTTCCAGAACCTCCTGACTAACCTCTCAGGCCACCATGGACTATGTGATCAAGCATATCCCCTCAGGTAACCCTAACATCTCCAAGTGGGATCTGTGCTCCACCCCCTGCCGGATGGTGTGCTCCAGAACACTGCCAAGCAGACAATTTATTGGCACTGATTCCATCAAGGAATCAGAGACCTTCCCACTCAATTGGAACCATTTGACTCTCATAGTTGTTAGCTGCAACAACTGTGTGAAATGCATCGGAGACTACCTGCTTTGAGGCCAACAGTTGACATCTAACAGTTGACATGCTGACTGCAATGGCTCTCAGACACTCGACCATCTGTCCATTGATGGTGACCCACTACCTGTATTTCCTACTGTTGCGAGGCACGTGAGTTCTCTGCACCATCTCTCCATCACCCAGGGACACTAGAATAACCTGTACAATGTCACCCCCCACTGACTGGGACAAACTCCTCTGCAATCACTAAACTAGCCCACCCCAGTGACTGCCCACCAGTGCCCTGCCTGTTGGCACTCATATCACTTTTGGTGTGTGTTTCCTGAAGGCTTTCTGTCAGGGAATGATCTCTTTTTTTTCTTCAGTTTGGGGATGGAATTCCTTACCCATGGAACTAGTTTGGGGTCCTTTATAGAACTGTTTTATGTGTGTCTCCCCACTCTTTCTTCTGATGGGGTCCCTGCTCACCCTTGTGGTGATCCCCCAGATATCTTCTTCTGGACCATGATACTGACCCAGCAGTCCACCTCCTTATCATTCTCCCTGGGGGTCAGTGAGCTTACCCTCAATCAAGTATTGGTGCAGATCTGCAAAACAAAGACTGAACATCTGCACTTTTACAATCAAATTGTTCAGCTCCTGATAATCCTTTACTTCACTGCCATTCATCCAGTTATCCGGTTATGTTATGTTATTTTACTGTTTTTTTCTAAAGTGCACATTCACCGGAGGGTCTCTTGGTGCTAGGTGGCTTATACGTCATTAATCCATTGTTACTGGTAAGCCTGTTTAAATAGCCAAGTCTTCAAAAGTTGTCTTATTCTGGTGTAGTTGGAGGTCTCCCTAATCTCGAGGGACAGTAAGGGAAAACCTACACCCTCCAGTCCAGTATTTATTAAAGGTGAGGATGATCAGGTAGTAGAGGTGGCCGGATCTCAGTTCCGTGTCGGGGCAGTATTTCATGATCTGAGATTTCATGAAGGCCGGGCAGCTCAGACGTACCACCTAAAAAACCATACAGCATACCTTGAACCTGATTTTAAATTAGCTATAACCTGCACAAAATACATTTCGGGAGTTCCAGATAGAGAGAATTATCGTAATCAATTCTAGACATAACTAGAGCAATCATTACTTGAAATAGGGCCTCCCTCGTAAGGATTTTTTTTTTTATGTGTCGCAGTTGGTAAAAAAAGGCCAAGGTTACTGCACTGACCTGCTGTTTAAGTGAGAGATCCTCATCAATAATGACCCCCAGGCTTTTTACTGCCTTTTTGGGAGGGAGGGGACCCATCTCACTGGGCCACAATGACGGTTTCCAGCGAACCACTCTGTTCTTAGTGAGGACTATCTCGGTTTTGTCCATGTTTAGTTTCAAATGATTGCAGTATCGGATGAACAGCATAGTGTTTTGAAAGTGCTGACTGGCTAAGGAGCTATCATTGATCGTAAACAACAATTGCATTTCGTCAACATAATAAATATTAAACAGATGGAGAGAGAGAGAGGAACCCTGTGGCACACCACAGTTCAATTGAACCTCTGTTGAGGTAAAAGGTGGTAGCTTAACTGATTGGGATCTATCCTTCAAAAATTAAATCATCCAATTCAGTACTACACCCCAAAGACCGGCCGCCATGACCTGGTCAGCCAAAATTGGCTGGTCGACTGTGTCAAAGGCCCCCGACAAGTCTACTAGCACCAGGGCTTGCGTGTTACCCTTGTCAACCTCCCTGTGCATGTCATTGACCACTGACATGACCACTGCTTCGGTGGAGTGTGAAGGCCAAAATCCCGCCTGTTGAGGGTCCAAAAACTCTGACTCCTCTATAACAGCACAGAGGTGATGGGCTACATGTGCCTCCAAAATGTTTGCTAAGTATGGTAAGAGAGTCACAGGATGAACGTTTTTCATGTCTGAGGGGTCTGTCCCCAATTTCTTAAGAAGGGGTACAATGACAGCTTTTTTAAAGGATCTGGGGATCAGCCCAGAATTAATAGAATGATTGAGACATGGTAGCACATTGGCCACAAAGTAAGTTACCACTACTCTTAGGACCTTAGGGAGACAAATGTAATTGGGTGATTCTGACATAACTTTCATCAGTAACTCAGTTATGTTATCTTGGGAAATATTAGGAAAGCAAGTGATGATGTGGCTGTTCATGTTATCAGCTAGTGGACTGATAAAAGAGTAACTAGAGTGGATGCTCTTTTTAATAGCGTCAATATTGTTCATGAAATAGGTGTTGAGAGAGTCACGCAAACTCTTCGAGGGTTTGACCAGGAGAGTCACTCTATCTGGGTTAGAGAGTTCTGTAACAATATTAAATATCTCCATAGATGTAGTCGGAGCCTTCAGGATTTTACTAGTGAAATAGCTCATTTTGGTTTCCCTTAAAAGAGATTTGTATGCTTTAAATTGTAGGAGATACCTAGTTTTATGGTCCAGCAAGTATTCCGATCGCCATTTCCTTCCCGTTCGTCGAAGGTTAACGTTTGCCATTTTCAGGTTATTAGAGAACCATTTATTGGCCTCATGGCCTCTAGACAAGATGCTACTATTGCTAGGTGCATGGTGATTGCTGGCCTCCTTTCACCACCTTGATACATTATACTCATACCTTCATTTTCCTCCCCAGGGAACTATATTTCCCTGCAGAAGACCATGGGGTTGGCCCGAGCCCAATCCCTAGCCATAATAGCAGGTCAAATAGGTGGCCCCTTCCCCTTTGGCCGAGATACTGAGAAAGCGATCAGGTGGTGGTCTGACCTACCGCATGAAGCTATACTCAGTTCCTGCACTGGGAATTTCAAGGTCCAAATTTGGTCCAAAATGTGGCCATTAACATGGTTTGGGAGGTTTACTAATTGTTCCAGGTTCAGGTCACTTAGGGTGGCAGTAAGGTCCCTGGCTTGCTGCCCCCAATTTTCGTCATTTGCCCAATAGTTTAAATCTCCAATCAGGAGAACATTTGCATGATCTACCATTAGGGCGCTATGGATTCAACGAGGGCCTGGGAAAAACCCAGCATATATTTCGGCGGTCTGTATAGCAGAATGCAGAGACATAAAGGAGGGGACCCCTCTGATGTTACTTTGAGGTCAGGGAAAAGAGGGGAAAAGGAGCAAAGAGTACTAAAGAAATTCCCTCATGACCTATATACTTTTAATTACCAACATGTAATTCATTTTCATTTCTTAAAAAATATTTGTATCTTTTTTATATATATAGTTTTATGCAAAAAATCATATTCCAACAAATGCAATTACAATTTTATAATAAATAGCCCCTAGGCTATAAAAACACAACAGTATTAACACAAATACACTCATACACTATCATTCATTCTAACTTATACCCATCCATACACTACATCCAAATGCAGTATCTGAACAAGGACCTTGCGTGGAACCAATTTTAACATCTGATGGTGTATAGTTAGGCAGAAAACTTACCTGACTTATGAAATCAAGATTTGTTCAGATACTGCATTTGTATGTAGTGTATGGATGGTTATAAGATAAAAATATGTTTTAAGAAATGAAAATTAAAAACAAAGAATGATGAAATAAAATACCAAAGAAATGTTATATACTAGTTCTGAGGTTATTGTTGTGGGTGAACAAAGTGAAATACACAAACCATGTTGGTAATTTAAAGTATATAGCTCATGAGGGAATTTCTTTAGTACACTGTATAGCAGAATGCATGTGAGGGATGAGGTTGCAGACTCCAGGTGGATTACTACATTTTATATCGAGGGTAAGTCCAACGTGGACTGCTTAGTAAACTGAAGGTCTTTTTTAATTATAGCTGCAACGCCTCCTCTACTTTCCTGTTGTCCTATTAGTTAGCAATATATAATACTCATTTGGAAGGGCGAGAGTATATCAGAGGAGGATTCCTCTGTGAGCCACGTCTCCATTAGTAACAACATATCTGGGGACTGAGACTCCAAGAGGTGAAAAATGTCATCTTGGTGCTTCTCTAAGGAGCGAGTATTCAGGTCATCACCTGAATTTCGGCCTGACCTCCCTCTTCCGCTGAAGACATAAGGCCGGTGACAGTATTGGCCGGGTGGAAATTAAACTGGCAGCCACTTTTGTGGTCCCCATTTCCAGGGAATATCAATAACCCTAATTCCTTTAGTGACATTATGAGTGTGCTAATGATTGTTTGAGTCACTTGGTTACAGGCCTGGAGATCTTTCCTGTCATACTTGATAAAAGGGGCATAGTAACTGGCCCCTGGCCACGGCCGGCTGCGGACTGGCACAAACGGACTTGCCTTTGGTGCGTCGTAGGCACGCCCGCTGCGTTTTTGCACCATGTGTCCCCTTATGTAGGCATGGGAAGCCCTCTCCCCAGCCCACGTACAGCCAGGTTGCCTATTGGTTCCTCAATGGCCAATCAGCTGCTCGTAAGTCTTGCTTAGCGTGCTACCACTTCGCTAAGCAGAGAATCAGGTAAGCCAGATCAATTTCAGTTTAAATGTCAATTCACAGACAGTTGTATGAATTAAAAATTCCCTCCACACCAAGTGGCTAAGAACAGTTACAAAGTCTAAGTGCAAAAGGAATCCACACAGCCTACCTAAGTCTATTTGGCTAATTTTCGACTGTCCCTGAATATCTGCATGTACCCCTCTGCGGTAAGACCATACTTTCTGACAAGGGCCTCCGTCATGCGTGGGGATACCTCATCCTGTCTCCCTTCTCCAGGGCAAGTAGGATGTCCCTTCCTTTGCTAAGGATATGCCCCCACAGACTAGCCCCCATCATAAGCATCAAACCACTTGTCAATATCATCTCCCACAACAAATTCAGGCCCAGACACTTATGAATATGGACTGTCTTATCTATAGAGGGCACTGTATGTACTCTGCCACCATCAGTGCTGGACTCTGAATGCGTGGCCTTGATGCTCAGCTCCTTAAGGTCAGCAAGGCTTTCATTTCTTCTATGGACAGTCTCTTTTTCTCTATGGCCAGTTTCTTTTCCTCCAATCCCCTCTCGGGCTTTTTCTCCTCCGTCCTGATCTTGGCCATCTCCAGCCGGTACGTTCTCCCTGCTTTCCTTTCCAACCATTCCTCTGGGCATTGGTTTTGAAAGGACACACATCTTTCTGCATGAGGAGTGATTTCCAATCCTGGTGGTAAATCATCCCCTTCTCAGCAGGCTAAATTCCAAGACCCTCCTGCAGGTTCTGCTCTGATCCCCTCCATCCTGGTACTCCGTTTGGCAGGCAACCCCAATCCGACAAACTTCCTTGAACTCAATCACAGTTTAGCTTCCCAGGTTGGCAAGCTCAAACTCCATGCTTGCAGGTGAAGCCACAAACACAATCAGTCAGTTAAAGTAGGAATGAATTTAGAAAAAGCAAAAAAGTAAATCAGGAGGAATTCAAACCTCAATTTGGTGCTAGATATGGGCTGGTAATGTACATCAAATTGATGTATGGGATTACACAAACATAAGTCCTATCCCACCACTGCCATCAATGTGAGATATTGGATTACTGGGGTGTGTGCCCTTGTCAAGCAGCAACCACAATATTTTTAAGGGTACGGCACAAACAAATCCCAAATTAACCTGTGCTCGTTCCCCTGGTAACTTGGAAGAGAGAAGTTAGGCTTAACTTAGTGGCAATGCATAAAGTATTTGTGCAACACTACAATCAGTAAAATAGTGAAAGCACCACACATAAAGGATTCCACATCACAGTTCAAAAATAGAGCAGGTTTTAATAAATAAAACAAGACTGAAACAACAAAAATCTAATTGGTAGAACCAGAGAAATTCAGTTTTAGGTCAAAATAGCAACATAAAGCATAAAGCACCATCTGTGGAAATCTGGTTGTGACGGACCGGGATAAAGTCACAAGTTTAGGCCGACTGTGTATTGGCTGGCTGCAGGGTTTCTGAACAAAGTACCTTAAATACCTGTTCGTGGAACATTGCATGGATCCATGTCGAATATGTTTTGTTCAGCCGAAGCAATGCTGCAGTACTGAGATGCGGCGTGCCTGCGATGAGAGGGGAGGATCTCGTCGACAGGGCTTGCGATGCAAACTCTGGCACTGAGGATGCGGAGTGCAGCCGAGGTGATGTGTTGGTTTCAAAGAGCTGCGAGGCTGCGATGTGGAGTTCAGCATCGGCATTGTAGCTGTTGTCGATGAGGCATGTGAGGGACTGTACCAAAGATGCACTGCACATGAAGGGTGATCAGTGATTCCAAAGAGCTGCAATGCAATGTGGGTCCTTGTGATGGGTCCAATCCACACAGCAGAGAGTATTGGTTCTGCTTGGATTTGTGCCATGCAGCAGGGGAGATGTTTTGGTTCCACAGGATATACAAATACAAAAGAGTAACTGTGGGTCAAGGCAAAAGAAACCCTATATTATGTCTAGTGTGCTGTGACTGCTTATATAGGTGCATCCAGAATGTCAATACGGTATGCAACAGGATGTCCGCACAACGTGTCAGGTTGCCATCAGTTAACCATCCGCTACCGCCCTTTCCATCATTTGGACCACTACACAGAGTGGAGAGTCCTTGTTGCAACCACTACACTAGAGTCTAACTGTGAAGTGTGTACGGCTCGCTGGGATGTTGGGTAGGCAGGGTATGGTTACTAGAAACAGTGCATAAAGAAATATGAGTGCATAAAAGTGCTCAATTAAAATTGGAGAGTGAACGCAAAAATTACATTGTTCTGTAGCCGTACACTTCCAATGGCTAAAAACAGAATTAGTGCAAAGAGTCAGTGGGTTCAACAAATAACTACTGACTAAATGTATAGGTCGACATGTTTCTGCAGTTTAGTGATCCACAAAAGGTATCTACTGCTTCATCAGGACCAGTTAGAACTCTGCTACTGTTTCAAAATAAGTGTAAGTGAGAAAACAAAATATGAAAAGGATATCACCTGATTCGTGCTCTCAGACCTACTGTGTAGGAGGAAGGTGTCCAGACACCGGAGACATCAGGTCAAAGACACAACACAGACATATAAGGGTAGAGATAACAGCAAAGATATTAATACCATAATCTCACATAAAGCTGTTCACACGTAATAGCTCATGTATAGGTCATTTAGACATTTTCTTGCACTGGCTAAGTTAGTATGTCTCCCGCTCACCTGAAGTGCGAGAGGGACGTGCTTCTCCTCACCTGGCTACAGCTCAGGTTCTAGGGCACTGCTCTATTAATAGAGAAATAATTGTAGCAAAAGAGAAGTGCTCTGCGACAGCTCAAATAGTACATTAATTAGACTCTGTTGGATATCATCTTAGATAGTGCCCGCTTATGATAATGTGATAAAAACTAGCCAAAACTACCAAATATTCACCATGGTATATATTAGTAAATTCACGGTCGTGGTATCTAGACTACCGGTACTTGCTCACCACAGCAACGCCAAAGAGGCTGCCAGTACGGAGTGTGAAGTGACCACAGTCTCACCAAGGGTGATGTCGGACGAGGCACCTGCAAATATGTGGTCCACACACTAAAGTCAGCAAGTGAAGACTCCGCACGTGTTTGGGCAGAACTTGGTTTAAATCACCCAGTTGGATAAAAAGAATGGGGTGTTCCGGATAACTACAAGCCCCTTAGTGTTTTTAGAAGAGTGAGACACTGGTTGCCATTACGTTTTTAGGGGCGGTAAGCGCATTGCGCCAGCAGCGAATCGCTCGTAATGTAAAAAAGAACCAAACACCCCTGTACATGAACAGCCAGTCATTATTCAAAAAACGGTGGAAACCCAAAATGCGGGAAGCCTCACCTCTCCGTCGGTACTCCGTACTGCCATCTGGGCAGTTTGGGGTGGTGCCGGGGCGTTTCTAGCGGCCATATTTATTTCGCAGTGCTGCGGTCTGATTGGTCTATACAGATACCGCAGACAGTCATGGGAAATGTAGTCCCTGACCCTAAATGCTAATAGTCTATGTGTTTAGATCGTATCTGACGGAAACTACGGCCCCCAGCAGGTAACTGGGATTTGCAATCGTAACTCTCCGCGACCGCGTAAAACACAGACTTCGACCCCTGTCAGATTATATCGGACAATACAGCCATCTTTATACAGGTGTTGTATTATAAAAGTCATAATGCAAAAGTGGAAGTAATACAATCCTACAAGTGCAAAAATGCATGGAATAAGACTAAATATGACAGCCTCCCCAGTGCCACCACGGGAAGCCAACACCATCAGCCTGATTGATCTAAACAGGTATCAAAAGATAGTTATGGGAAATGAAGTCCCTGGCCCTAGAGGCTAACAGTCTATGTGTGTTGATACCGTGTAACAGAGACTACATCCCCCAGCACATTATTGGGACTTGTAGTCATAAGCCTACGCGAACATGTAAAATCCAGACTACGATCCCTGTCGAAATTTATGAGGACAAGTAGAGTCTGCCCGATTTCATAGATGCACAGGTAGCAGTGGAAGGTCAAAGTACAATAGTCCTTTTTGTTGGCATAAAAGTTAAGCCAAAGCTATTTATCATATTACTTTCTTTAAGTTGGGTAAATGATAAGGAAGCACATTAAGTGTGAGACTCCTCACAGCATGATTACTGGGTAATAATAAGGAGTATAAACATATCCATATTACCAGCCTTGCTTGTTTAGTCACACCGATCGATACCTTAGTACCTTAGTTTGAACCTCCTCGTTCAGAGAAAGAATATATACGCTCCAGGAAAAGGCAGGGGCATTCTATAGGGCCAGAGTTATAATGACATCCAAGGTATGTCTTCATTAAGCCCCAGTTTATCGGAGTTAAGTTTTTACACCCATTTCTGTTCCAGCCTAAATAAATATTTGGAGATGTCTGTGACATGGGGCGGAATATGGGGTTGTTCTAGCACAGTCCAGGTGAAGTTGGTCGGTTAATTCCCAACCTCTAGAAAGAGATTCGTGAGGCGAGTCGCTTGCTTCTTACACCTGATCGTGCTTTTATGCTCCGAGATTCTAACATTGATCTTCCTCATCGTCATCCCCACGTATCTGAGTTGGCATGGACACGTGATCATGTAAATGAAGTTGTTGCTATTACAATTGGTGAAACACCTTTGTTCCCACCGTCGGCTGCTTCCAATGTCGATGCTTGTGGAGCGGGTTGTTGAGGACGCGCTGCACAATTCCCACAGGGATTGTGTCCTTGGACTGGTGGCATGTCCCATAGTGTTCCTACTTGGCGTGTCATCTTCATAGGGGGTCTGGTGTGTACCAGTTGATCTTTAATACTGGTTCCTCTTTTAAAAGCAAAGAGAGGCTGTTCCAGAGTATCTGTGCCAGTATTAAGAATGCGCCAATGTTTCTTTATAATACGTTGGATGGCATTGGACTTAGTGCTAAATGTATTAACGCAGTGGTTCTTAGGTTTCAGAGGGGCAGGTTCGAGTAATGACTCACGATTGTTTTTTGCCGCTCTTTTCTTTGACTGGCGTATCAATTTTGTAGGGTATTTCCTTTAGCTCAGTTGTTTCTCTAAAATCTTCGCATGCGTTGAGAAAGTCTCTTTAGTGGAACAATTACGCTGAATGCGCTAAAATTGTCCGAATGGCAAGTTGTCACGCAATGCTTTCGGATGACGGCTATCGTACTGCAGTAAAGAGTTGTGTGACATGGGTTTCCTGTAGAGCTCGGACTTTAGGCCATCTGGTGAACCTATGATCAAAAGATCAAGGACGGCTAGAGAACGTGCATCAAACTCTACCGTGAAGTGAAGGAAGTCGTTCTGTTCATTCAGCCATTTATGGAAAGCCATTAGTTCCACAGTTGTACCACGCCATACCACAAGAATGTTATCGATATAGCGCTTCCAAATGCCCACAGAAGTATGGAAGGGATTCGTAGGTTGTAGTACACAGCCCTGCTCAAACTTGTGCATGTATAGGTTCGCTAAACTAGGGGCAAAAACTCTGCCCATGCTGGTCCCTGATATTTGTAGAAAAAGGGTTTCCTCAAATTTAAAAAAGTTCTCTTTCATGGCTAAGGAGGCCAGATTCATAATAAAGGAGATTGGTGTAATGCACATGAAGGGTGATCAGTGATTCCAAAGCGCTGCAATGCAATGTGGGTCCTTGTGATGGGTCCAATCCACACAGCAGAGAGTATTGGTTCTGCTTGGATTTGTGCCATGCAGCAGGGGAAATGTTTTGGTTCCACAGGATCCACAGAGGCCGGCAGATCACCTTGAGCACAATCCCAAGGGTCCAGGAATGAGGTGGTACCATGTAGCAGAGGAGACTCACAGATAGCAGAATCAAGGTGCAGATGCCAGGTTGTTGGAAGCCTGTTGTGTACCTGAGGCTTCGGATCAGGGGGCGGCCCAACTAGATCTTGGAGTTACTTTGGGTTCAAGAGTTGCAGATCCAGTCCTTCTTACACAGGCAAGAGGGTAACTGGCAGCAGTGCAGCAAAGGACATTAGTTCCTTCAGAGCCGCAGTCCAGCAGATTGGTAGTACTAGTAGCAGCACAGCAGACCTTCTTTCTGACAACAGGTCCTGAAGTGTACTGAAGTGTTCGTGTCTGAGATCCATTTATTTATATGCAGTTATGCCTTTGAAGTGTGGAGAATCTTCTAGAGATAGTGTAACAAGGATTCTATGTTGAAAATATTTTATTCCACAGAGAATCAGATGATTTAGCCAACACAAAAACCCATGCTTACTATGATAATCAGTGAGATGTCATGTTAAAAATAACTATCTACAGAATTGGAAAGAGTGAAATACTGATATGGTATTGATGGAGCAAGGATTTGCACGTTAAGCGACTTGCTTGTATCATGAACCTCAAATAATGTTAATAAATTAATCAATATGTTCGTCTTACTAATTTTGCACATTTTCCATTATACGGGGTGTCCAAGAGACGCTTGCCTATGTGTTTATTAATCCTAATACGCTTGCATTACAAAATGGTCACTGCTACGCTGGAATTTAGGCTGCGCATGCGTCGGTAATTCCCATGTCGGTCATACCCATGTGACGTGACGTACTCACTGTTCTGGTAGGAAAGTGTTTGCTCATGCGCAATACAGCTAATACGGCTGCTCTATGTTTTCACATGCTTTAAGCTTGCATTGCTGCTTTTGCAAAACTATTTGTTCTGCATAACCAATAATGCTATAGTTATTATCAAGTAATGGGTATAGTATAGCAACTCATGGTATACAGTGACATCATTTTTTCTATATTTTAAAACTGGTTCTTTTCCATTTCATGTACACTTCGAAAACTTGGCCTTTCTGTAATGATGTACTCCATGTTATATGAAACTGCGTCTGTGCGAGATCTGCGAATCCCCAGAGCAGATGACCTTTGAAACGCCGCCAAGGAGCTGATCGACTGAAGAGATGCTCCTGGAAACCTGAACTTCAACCCAGCTAGAAGAAGCTGAACTGTACATCATTTGATACAATTGTACATAAATATTGTATTCACCATTGTTAGTCGAAAAGCATATGTCATGGGAAGATGGAATTTAAGGGGTGGGTACAGAGACTGAACAAGTCTAAAATTTAGGTGGTGTGATGACCTAACCTCCTCCTTTTTCCAATCAAAATTGGGAATCCTTACACTTGCAACATTGGGGGGTGGTACACTGACCCGAAACACAGTATAACTAGCGTAGGTTTAGCTAGAGAAATTGTCCGACTTGTCCGAATAGCTGACCTGTCACTGACCCAATGCACTCTATAGGCGACTGATACAGAGATCTGCGGAGCACTCTGTTGGGAGGTTCGAGAAACCCATTCCGGGGTTTAGGTAATTGAAATTGCTGGCGAAGCACTCTGCTGGGAGGGTCGAGAACCCAATCGAGGTTATTGGCAGATTCTTTGCAGAGAGGGAGTAGCGCAGGTGTTGCAACCGAAGCTGCAGGTGTAGGTCGTACCCTTTGGTGAACCCGGTCCTGATCCAAATTCTGGGGTTATCCTGTCCTGACGGTCCATGAGCCGTACCTGCTCGCCTACTGGCACTTTAGTCCTTGAGGGTTCCTTTCCTGTCTTTTCCAAACTGACCCGTGGCCAGGGTTGGTCTTCACTCTATCCTAGTTAAATATAAAGTCTGTGTGGGTGATTGCTTATCTATATTTGCATTTCTGACTCTTGAATATTTCAAAGAGCAATTGCATATGTTCTCTTTATCTCCTGTTCCTTCATAAATAAGATTTACCTGCATTTCTCGTCTATTAGCACGTTCCACTTTTGACCTACCTTTAGTTAATGCTAAATCGTTTCTATTTTTAGTATATGTTCCTTATCTTACCCTCCCTCTAGGAGATATACTGAATTTAATAGTATGTTCCAATCTTACCTACCCTTTAGTCGAATTGCATTAAGTTTCTTTAACTGCTCTAAAGCCAACAGGTTTCTCCTTCGTGACCAATGGCTTTACCAAGGTTTTTAACCAAGCTGCACAGCACCTACAACGGGCAGCATAACTAGTTTAAAATATCAACAAAAAAAACACTACAAATTCTTTGATGCGGTCACCAGAGTTATCTAGTTGGCATGCACACCACGCAAGTGCGTTCCTACAAAAATTAGCAGGAGCTTTTAATATATTTTTAGTTACTGAGTCGAATTGCAATACGTTTCTTTAACTGCTCTAACGACTCTTAAATTAGCTTATTCCCTTTCTTTACCCTCCTTTAATCAATGCTATATAAGCCTTGTATCTAAGATTAGCATGTTCTTTGTTTTACCTATCCTTCTTATTAAAGTTCTAGATGCTAAGTATACTCTGTCTTATTTATAGCTATATACTGTTTCTGATTTTAGTTATTGATAGCCTTATCACATTCAACTTTCTGCTCATAACATATGATGATGATGATTAGATAAAGTTTTGAACCATCCCAGAGTCTGTGGTTATTTCATTATTCATTAAATGTTATTAAATGTTCTTGGATACCTAGCTTCATACTCGACTCCCTGATCCTAGGTGATTAGGAATCAGTGTAGTATAGAGAATCTCAAGATATACTGATAGTAGAGCGGGAGTTACCCAAGGTAAATATTGACGTGTGTCTAATGAAATTTATGGGCCCAGGTGAGTATTTAGTAAAAATATCCTAGCCGGGTGACCTGCGCGCTCTATCAGTATTCTTTTCTGGTAGTAGAGCAATGGTTAGGGATTAGTTAAAGTTAGGTAGATAATTAGTTAGTAGGTTAAGATTCATATTTTATTGATCGATCAAATGTGTTATTATTGAAAATGTGTTATTTTCAAATGTGATATTATTGAAATGTTTATTTGATGCTGCTATATTGAAATATATGTACTAATAAATATTGTGCGTACCTGTTATATGTTTTGTTTGGAATCCCCGGGGGCAGAATAGCGGGTGGTAGAATAAAAGCCACATTGCGGCGAGGTCACTTATTTAAGGAAAATTAGTGCATGGTTGGGCAGAACTGGAAGCACTGATTAGGGTTTTCTGTATGAATGATTGAATAAATGAAAGCAACGAGTTCGCTAGCAAAACTTGTATTGTGATATAACCTAGTAAGCGTCACAGGGAAGGAGTAGCAGGTTCGTCGGAGCTTGATTAATAGCAAAAGGGTTCATTGGTGAAACTTTGACTTAGTATATATCCCTAAGTGGATGAGTCAAGGGAGTAGCAGGTTCTCTAAGGCTTTTATGAAGGATAGGCAGACGGGATCTATCCGCAGTATATGAAAAGTAGACAGAAGAAGTTTACTTGCAGTAAAACAGATCTTTTCTTTCTGGACACTCGAGGACAGTTGGGAATGTTTTACGTTGTAAATTAAATAAACCACTTGCACTTTAAGAAAGAAATTGAATTTCAGTTACCTTGTGAAGGAGGGAGTTAGTTGCGGAGCTGCGCTGACGTCACTCTGTGCCGGGCTGGTATTGGTCAAAACAGTGGGTGTGTAGCTGAGATAGTATTGTAAAGGAGGGGTGAGCGCAGGAGCATGAGAACTTGTCTCACGGTAAAAGCTGCGCATCCATTGGTGGAACTTATTTGCAACCACAGTGTTTATTGGTTGTCGAAAATTGAAAGACGCGCTAGCATTGGAAGAATTTAGTAAACAGAAGTACGTATTTTCGCACGATTTAAGTTTTTGCGAAGTATATGTGGTATCCGAGATATCCAGAAACTATACCGGATCCGAGATACTTAGGGTTTGCTAAGGAACAGATGTTAAAAGGTAGACCTTACAATATGTATGGAAGCAAGAGAAAAATGACTCTTGTAGACAAAGTTAAAAATTATTTCAAGAAAGACAAGCCGATTAAGACTAAAGAAGGAGTTATTATTCCACCACCAAACACTCCCGTTTCATTTATGATGTTTGACAGAGGGTATCATGCTTGTGTGTGGTTGGAAAATTGGGTGGAATATACCAAAGATGACGGAATTTTAACATTCCCCCTAAATGGTACCCTCAATGGAAGAATTTTGTTCAATTTAAGAAACCGAATGAATGACTTACATCCCAGACCTAGATTAACGCAATATGAGGCTCTAGAAGAATAGGAGATTGAGGCTTTTGAGCGAGACAGACCAAGGATTGACAAAGGAATAAGTAAATGCTACCCGAAAATGCACCGAGAAGCAAAAGAGAAAAAAATGAAACAGTGGAGACAGAATATGATTGTGGAAGGACTTTACCCAGTGCTGACCGTAGAGGAGCCTATGTGAGGTAATAAGACTGAGAAAACTAGACATTTGATGACTACTGGTGATTCTGATGATGAATACTTGGAGGATTTATTAATAAAAAATCCACCACCATATAGTGAAGAAACAAGAATAGTAAAGCCGAAAAATCCGTTCTTTAGGCCTCCCTGTAATGAGGGGTCGAGCACATCTGATCCGACTGTTCCATTTTATAGGCCTTCCTGTAATGAGGGGACAAGCACTTCAAATCCGACTGCTCCGTTCTTTAATCCACCTTTAGTGCCGCAAGTGATTCACGAGACCTCCCTCGAGAGGGTATTACAAGAAAGAGAAAAGGAAGCTCTAAATAAACAGAGAAGTGAATTGATTCAGAAAATATCCCAGTTAAATACAAGTCCTGAGGCTTTGACAGTTCCAGTGACCATTGGCCCAGTTGTTCCATTGTACGGAGATAAACAAACTAGTCCGAAAGCTCCAGTTATAACGACATCATAAGTACAGCCAGGGAAAGAAACCCTGATAGTAGATGATCAGGCAAGCGAATGTGAATCAGTGATTTCCTTGATAGATTTACCAATACGAGAGCCTGGAAGTAGTTCCATGAGAAAATCTACACCAGTACCCCCAAGGGAAGTACAGGTAGAGACTTCATCAGGTACGAGAAGTGCTGCAGTAGTGACTCCTGAAGAAATAGAGAGATGAACCCAAGAAATAGAGAGACCAAAATCGCAGACCAAGCCATTGGACATATTTAAATTAAGAATTGAAATAGAAGAATTGATGAATGGGAATGTGGGACTGGAAAGATTGAATGTCCTTAGTGAAGACGAATTTGCAGTTTGTTTGTAAAAGCATCACTAGAAATACAAGGGTGTTTCACGAAAAATTAATGGATATGGCAGCTAGCATGGGAATTGACATTAGCAAATCTAAAGTATTGCAGACACACTATCGAGTAGAATTTTCTGACAAAGATTTAGAAAACATGAATGTGTCAGGGAAAAAGGTTCAGATTAGAGAGCTGATGAATTTGATGCAAAAATGGGATGATCTAGAAAAATGGACAGCCAGGTGGGCAAAGAAAAAGTAAGAGGTGAGGTCACGACAAATGGCTTCAGGATTTGTCCTAAAGGAAGCATACAAAGTAGAAAATTTATGTCACATGCGCGAAGTACCAGATGGAGGATATGTACATGTGCCATGGTCCAGACAAGATATAGTGTCATTTACTAATGACTTTCCAAAATTACGAGAAAAACCTGTCGAGTGGTACAGACAGGTTGAGAGATTTGTGAAGGTTTCGAAATGCCTCCTGAAAGATCTAGATGGTTTCTTTGACATTGTGTATCCTGTGGATCCGTGTCCAAAATGTAAAATTGCTGTAGATTGGCCAAATGATGATTACCCTAGAGACCCAAAAACAGGGGCTCCTTCCGAAGATGTGTTGAGGAAGTACAATCAGGTAATGTTGTACCTGAAAGGAAAGGTGCCTGCAAAAGAGACCGACTGGACTAGAATAGATAGAACTACTCAGAATCGAGATGAAACTGTACATTCATATTATGAGCGTCTGTTACAGGTGTTCAAAACGTACAGTGGGCTAGATAATATTGAAATGAAGGATATGACCCACTTCATTCATCGATTTGTGTTAGGGTTAAGACCTGAAATTTCACAATGGATCAAAGACAATGAAATTTGTTGGCAAGCCAAGCCCATAGATGAAGTCCTTAAATACACCAAGTATTGTGAAGATGAGCTAGAAAATAAGAAAAAAGAATTAAAAGAAAAAGTCATGTGGGCACAAGTAAAATTAGCAGAGCACCAAGAACAGCAGTTAAGTAAAATGACAAATACTCAGAATCAGAGCCCTGGGCGTGGAGGAAAACCAAGGGTAAAAATGAGTAGAGAATAGGCCAGAAAGAAATTTCCCTGCCACGGGTGCGGAAAGATGGGGCACTGGAGGGACGAGTGTAAGGCTGTGCAGAATGATAATGTGCAAATTAATGATTTAAATCCACAGGTGCAGAATGAGGGACCACGGAAGACACAGCAACAGGTAGAACAGAATCAGTTGCCTCGTGCACCTAGGCAAAACTACAGGAGCAAAGCACAGCAGGGTGAAGAAGCCGAAGTTTGGGAAGGAATGGAGGATAGAAATGCAGCAACTTCGCAATTCCTTTAAATGATACATTCCTCTGTGACAAACCTTACTGACGGTGCCTGAGGGGGGAGGACGAGGAGTGCGTGCTTGGCGCCTCCTTGCCGGTAGACCAGTAAGGGCCATACATTGAAGGAAAGGTTGAAGGAAATGACGTTACCTTTCTATTGGACACTGGTGCTACCAGTTCTACTGTGAGAACAGCAGACGTTCTAAACCTACCCCTCTCGGGAAAAGCGATCCAAGTAGTAGGCGTTTCTAATAAATTAATTAGTACCCCAGTCACCGAACCCATGGAAATTAAAATAGGGAATTTCAAAGAGATGCATAGATTTGTTGTTTGCGATTCAAGTCCTGTGAACTTACTAGGATGAGATTTGCTGTGCAAAATGAACTGTACCATCTTTTGCACTCCAAATGGCGTTGATATTCAGACCCTAGATGAAGACGGAATCTACAAATTAATGCTAATAAGACCTGACTCAGAAATTAAAAGACTGACAATACAAGACTTACCTGAAGAGCTCCCACAGACAGTGAAACCAGAAGTATGGGATTTTACTGGAAAAGATGTAGGATTAATGGCAAATGTTGCCCCAATTAAAATTTCCATAAAAGAGGATGCAGTTTACCCGAATACTCGACAGTATACAATGAGTGCAGAAGTAAAAGCAGGAGTTACTATTGAAATAAAAAGGCTGTTGGAAGCAGATATCATACAATAGGTGTTGAGCAGTCCTTGTAATTCGCCCATAATTGGAATAAAGAAACCAAGTGGTAAGTACAGGGTAGTGCAGGACCTGCACAAGGTTAATAGTTGTTCCTTGCTGTCCTATTGTGACAAACCCTGCAGTGATCTTGTACCATATACCATGGAATGCTGGATAGTTTACTGTTATCGATCTGTGCCATGCATTCTTTTCAATTCCATTGCATCCAGAACGCAAATTTATTTTCTCATTTGAATTTGACAGTCATTAGAACAACAATGCCCCTGCACTACACAAGTGTGTGAAACATTACAGTAATGACATTTGTAGCAAATGATGATCAGTTAGTGTACATCCACACTTCCGGAGTGACTTTATGAGGATCAATTAATCCAGGTTCAGGTACAAGAGTTCCGAAAAAGAAAGAGAAATGTTCTGTTCTTGGTGTTAAATAATTGGTTTATTGTTCCTTTGTTAATGCCAACACGTGTTTCATCGCAGGGAACCTACTGCGAATCTTCAGGGCTGGACGGAAAACATAAAAAGGTGCATTTGCAAGAGGTTCTTATTGTAAATGCAAAAGGTTGGTGACTTGCCACAGTGAACAAGTGGTCATGCTTATAGTGACTCTGTGCAATTGTGACATGTTTGGTATCAGAGTGAATTTGTGATTATATAGAGTGTGCGAGTGGTTGAGTGAGTTTAAAGTGACATGTATTGATATCCTTTATTACTTTTTGGTGCAATTGTTTGTCTGAACACTGGATTTAGGAACATTGCGTTGGTGATGCGTAGTAGGTCAGAACACTTGCCGTAGAGAGAGTGTGGTGGTATTGTGAAAAAAGAGTGAATGTGTTTGAAAGGACGGTAATCCCATGTGACATAGGTAAACATACGAATGAAATCAAGGTTACGTTAATGCAAAACACACGTTCATCTGTATGAAACCCTATTTGGACGCTTATCATATATTGCCCTACTCGGGCCTTGCATCATAGTTACTTCACTATGTGTAATCTGCAGGTAAGTTAAAGAATTCGCCTGGCTGGCGTATTCAGATACCATTATGGCTTGTTGTTAAAGTATCTACGCGATATCTTCAGAAAGCCTAGATGAGTAAGCGTTATGTGTTTGCAGGTATGTGTAGTTAGGTGAAAAGACCTACATGTTGTGTCGAAGGGAACACTGACTAACATTAGTGAGGGAATTGTATATATCTGAAGGGTAACAAAAGAGGACAAAAGAGGAGCTAGTTCTGTCAGGTGATGGACATGGAATATGAGAGGTGGTGTAGTTTATAGAAACGTTGTAGTTTCTATCTGGCTCCAAGATATAGCCATTGGGCTAGACCTTTGAACAGTATGTCACGCTTACCTTTGTGAGGAAAGTATGACAAATAATATCGGAATGGTACCGAATGTCCGTGTCTGGACGAGATTCTTGTTGGTTGATTCGAGTCAAAAAGAGGTCTGTAGCACGCTGCCTGCGTGTTTAAGAGATCTGGGTGGGAACAAGCTATATTTAAATTCTTAATTGACACCCACTGGCGAAAAAAACACCGTAGACAAAAGAACTCGTAATATGTTAAAACACACTTATACCTTATTCGGTTTAGATGTATATCAAAAACCGGGAGGAGTTGACGAGAATAAACGAGGTGTCTCAGTTTGAGACATGGATTTCATGAAAGGCGGATACACCTGAAAGAAAAGGATTAGGTGAAGGCGGGTGCGAGAGGAAAAACACTCTTATGCTAAGTTCGATTGGACGCTAGGCTATGGAGTCCTCTCGGAACGGGGGAGAGCTGGCTTACCTTCTTAGTGCTGAACTCCCTCTTGTGGTTCCCGGTGCCGTTTTACAATGACGGTCACGTGACGGGAAGTGTACGCCGGTTATATACCGGAAATCCGTCTTCTACTCACTAAAAAGACTAGAGCGTGTCTATCTTTTCAGAGGGCGATCAGTTATTATCCCAGAAAAGAAGAGTTACTACATATTACTGTTGAAAGGTGTAGAGAGAGTTGGGATGTCGTTCAGGCAGCGTTAATATTAGGAAAGCTCAATGCATTTAGATGCGAGTAGAGCTAAGTGGTGGCAGTGCTTTAAAATGTATTACTTATAAAGTATCGAGGAGCCATCAGTGACAGTTCATGAAATGAGAACATTGACTCCTGAGTCGGCGGGTTATGAACAGGAATTAAACTGTAGTGTACTGTACAGAAATTCATTGTTGACTTCTCTTTTATGAGGCTGATGTGTTGCACATGGACCCTTGCTAGTGGGGCAGAGTATGCCTGGTAGTGTACATGTGAGTTGATGTCGGCAGATGAATTACGTTGTTAATGTAAACTATGATAGAGAGAGAACTGCTCATAGTGTGTCTATGGATAGATGTTACTGGATGGGTTTCACTACTCATTCAGATTACATAGGGAGAAAAACATTGGTCAAAGAATTACATCAAAGTCTGTTAACCTAGGAAGTACTGAAGCTCGGGATCATAGTTAAGCCCGAATTCAATGCTCCGGAGACGCATGATCCAGGTGGCTTCTTTCCGTCTCAGAGTTAGTTCACGGTTACCCCCTCTGATATGGGCGGGCACTGTTTCGATTCCGTAGAAAGACACACTAAAATCCTCTGTGTTGGCCTGACACTTGGCTACATGAAGGGCTACCGGATATCTTGGATCTTGTTTTTGGATGGCTCTCATGTGTTCCGATATTCTGTCTTTTAGCATCCTGATGGTGCTTCCTACGTATTTTTTACCACATCGACATTCTATTATGTAGATCACATACTTTGTGGTACAGTTGATGTTAACTCTGATGTCAAAGTTTTCTAGTTTGGGTCCTTGAAAGTGCCTAGTTTTGTGCTTGGCCCATTTGCACATTGTGCAGAAAGCACATTTGAAAAACCCATTGTTGCGTTGGGTGAGCCAGTTAGGGGCCACATCCGCCTGGAGGACAGTGGGGCTTAGTCTGTTTCTCAACGTTCTCCCTTTGCGAAAAGTGATTTGTGGAATGACTGGGATCAGTTCTCTCAGTACCGTGTCTTCTTTAAGCAGATCCCAATGTTTGGTGATACTTCTTCTGACCAAATGGTGTAGACCATTGTACTCAGTGATCATTCTAATAGTAGAGTCTTTAGGCTGTTTGGGGTTCATCATTTTAAGAATATCTGGTCTTTTAATTTTTGCGAGTCTCTTTTTAGCTGTCGATAGTGTGGCCTTTTGATAACCACGTTTCACAAATCTAGATTCCATATCCTTGACAGTTGATTCAAGATCTGTGTCATCACTGCAATTGCGTCTGGCTCGCAGAAATTCTCCGAAAGGTATCGCCTTGATCTGATGAGGAGGATGGAAGCTGTCTGCACGGAGTATAGCGTTGCAGGATGTTGGTTTCCTGTAGAGTTTGCTTTCTAGCTTGTTGTTCTTTACATAGAGTTCCAGATCTAAGAATTCTATGTTGGTTTTGCTGGATTTCATGGTAAAACTGAGTTCCCAGTTGTTTTGGTTGAGGTGATTGGCAAATTGTTGTAGTAGGTCATCTGTCCCTGTCCATAATAGAATGCAATCGTCTATATAACGACCCCAAAACAGAATAGAGTCTGTATATTTGCTTCCATGGGTGCCCCAAATGTGATCAGCTTCAAATGCACCCATGAAGAGGTTGGCGAAAGAGGGAGAGAATTTAGAACTCATGGCTACTCCACGTTTCTGTTGGAACCATTGTTTGTGGAAAATAAAGTAGTTGTTTTCCAGGATCAAGGTCATCATGGAAATAAGCATTTGAGTATGTGCCCATAGGGATGCCGGTCTATTCAATAGCACGCGAGTAATTTCTTTTAGTCCTAAAGTTGGATTAATACTGGTGTAGAGTGCTACAACATCCATGGTCACTAAGGTCGTGTTGGGTTGCCATTCCAGGTCACTCAACAGGCTCAATATATGTTTCGAGTCCTGTATATAGGAAGGAAGATTTCTGACTAGTGGACCCAGAAACACGTCCACATATTCCGCCAGTCTTTCAGTAGGACCCCCTATTCCAGAGACGATAGGTCTGCCTGGTGGGAAAGGGAGATCTTTGTGGATTTTTGGGAGAGTATATAGCCAAGGGTACGTG
The DNA here is from genome assembly GCF_964263255.1 of Lissotriton vulgaris. Lineage (NCBI taxonomy): Eukaryota > Metazoa > Chordata > Amphibia > Caudata > Salamandridae > Lissotriton > Lissotriton vulgaris. Next base: position 662,917,879 of record NC_141689.1, read on the forward strand.
GGTTTATTAACTTTAAGGTAGAGAAATTCGTCATCATTTAATAGACCATCCTCTTTCCATTTGCGTAAGTGGTCGTTGATGGTCACAGTTAGTGGACCCATAGGGTTACATGCAAGTGGTTCATAGCAGGTGGGATCTGCTAATTGGCTTGATATTTCATTATTGTAGTCTTCGGTGTTCATAACCACGATGTTTCCTCCTTTGTCTGCCTCACGAATAACAATGGTGGGAATTTGTATGAGTGTTTTAAGTGCATAACGTTCTCCTTTAGTTAAATTATCCTTGAATGTAAATGTCTCATTCAGTTTGCTAGTGTTGATTTTGTTCAGGTCTTCCAGAACCCGTTTGTGAAAATTGTCAATGTTATTTCCACCCGGTAAGGTGGGTATCCAGGTGGATTTACTTTTGAGACCACTTACCGTCCCAAGTTCTGTGTCTATATTGAGGTCCTGCAAAAGTTGCTCCATTTCTATGGGACTATCCTCTCGTTCAGTGATAGACAACAGTAGATGAGTGGCTTGTACATCCTTTATTGTAAGCTCATCATGCAATACAAAATCAGGAATATTCAAAACATTTTTGTTAGTGCAAGTTTTACCGGCAAAATGTTTTTTTATTTTAAGATTGCGGACAAATTTGAAGAGATCTATCTTAGTTTGGCAGATGTCTCCTGTGGAGTAAGGATTAAAGTTAAGACCTTTTGAGAGAAGTTTATTCATGTCAGGAGATAGAGAGAAAGTCGAAAGGTTTATTACTTGAACATCATTGTTCACGCTGTCTATTTTCTCATCGTCCCTGATCTTAATTTTTTGCGATAATCTTCGCTTGCCTCCTCTACTACCTCTATGGGTTTTTGATTTTGTACGACCCTTTGGGGTTGAGTCCTGCTCCCTTTGCGGATACGTTTCATTTCCACTAAAAAAGGGAGATTATTTGCATCTGAAAGTCCACCCAGTTCTTGGTCGGGTGCACTCGTGCCCGCACTGTTCAAAGATGTGTTACTAGATGAAACAGAGCTGGGGGCAGATACATTGTCTCCGGATTTTTTGGAGTTGTCAGGCCGGATCATCGCATCGTATTTGCGGTCATAGGTGAAAATTCTACCGTTGCGGTAGTCTGCGTCGTCTCTCTTAATTTGCCTCGCTTTTCTAGTTTTAATTTCTTCCTGGTGTTTAAGTAGGACATCATCTAGGATAGTATAATTTTTACATGTGGGTTCCGGTAGGTTGAGATCCTTGATCTCTTGTTCTAGTGTAGCAATTTCTCCTAGTAGTTGGTTAGATTTGCGATCTGCGCTTTCTATCAGGATATCCATTAGGCAGAAAGAGTTATTGGTTACAGAATCTTCCCACTTTTTTAGAAGGTCTATGTCAAGATCATCATACGTTGGGAAGATGTTGGAGCGCAAACCTCTAGGTATTTGTTTAACTCGCATATATTGTTTTAAGGTTCTAGCATCCCACCATCGGGAGTTTTCTTGTTTTTTTAGCTTTTCTAGTCTTTTGAATTTGTCTTTAAGGCCCTCTGTTCTAGGGGGACCAGAGTTGGCCGTGGCCGTATGTGTAGGTACGCCTTTAGCAAGATTCTCAAAAAGGTCCGTTGCTATCTTGTCTCTATCCATGTTTGTGGTAGAGGACGTGTGGGTGTATAGATAAAGGTGAGTGTCAGAGAGTTGTTTTTGGAGGGAAATAGATAAAGTTGTCTTAAGCGGGGGGCAGCCTTCTCTGGAATACAGTATATGTAAACAACAAGGAGATTTTCAAATTTAACCAGGGAAATTGGGCGCACACCCGTGTGACCGCACGGTAGAGAGCACCATAAAATGGTAGGTATAGGCAAAAGGGCGAGCGGTAATCTCACAAAACCGCCCAACGTTGGACCCAGAGGATCCACACAAACAATAGAACAACAATGCCCCTGCACTACACAAGTGTGTGAAACATTACAGTAATGACATTTGTAGCAAATGATGATCAGTTAGTGTACATCCACACTTCCGGAGTGACTTTATGAGGATCAATTAATCCAGGTTCAGGTACAAGAGTTCCGAAAAAGAAAGAGAAATGTTCTGTTCTTGGTGTTAAATAATTGGTTTATTGTTCCTTTGTTAATGCCAACACGTGTTTCATCGCAGGGAACCTACTGCGAATCTTCAGGGCTGGACGGAAAACATAAAAAGGTGCATTTGCAAGAGGTTCTTATTGTAAATGCAAAAGGTTGGTGACTTGCCACAGTGAACAAGTGGTCATGCTTATAGTGACTCTGTGCAATTGTGACATGTTTGGTATCAGAGTGAATTTGTGATTATATAGAGTGTGCGAGTGGTTGAGTGAGTTTAAAGTGACATGTATTGATATCCTTTATTACTTTTTGGTGCAATTGTTTGTCTGAACACTGGATTTAGGAACATTGCGTTGGTGATGCGTAGTAGGTCAGAACACTTGCCGTAGAGAGAGTGTGGTGGTATTGTGAAAAAAGAGTGAATGTGTTTGAAAGGACGGTAATCCCATGTGACATAGGTAAACATACGAATGAAATCAAGGTTACGTTAATGCAAAACACACGTTCATCTGTATGAAACCCTATTTGGACGCTTATCATATATTGCCCTACTCGGGCCTTGCATCATAGTTACTTCACTATGTGTAATCTGCAGGTAAGTTAAAGAATTCGCCTGGCTGGCGTATTCAGATACCATTATGGCTTGTTGTTAAAGTATCTACGCGATATCTTCAGAAAGCCTAGATGAGTAAGCGTTATGTGTTTGCAGGTATGTGTAGTTAGGTGAAAAGACCTACATGTTGTGTCGAAGGGAACACTGACTAACATTAGTGAGGGAATTGTATATATCTGAAGGGTAACAAAAGAGGACAAAAGAGGAGCTAGTTCTGTCAGGTGATGGACATGGAATATGAGAGGTGGTGTAGTTTATAGAAACGTTGTAGTTTCTATCTGGCTCCAAGATATAGCCATTGGGCTAGACCTTTGAACAGTATGTCACGCTTACCTTTGTGAGGAAAGTATGACAAATAATATCGGAATGGTACCGAATGTCCGTGTCTGGACGAGATTCTTGTTGGTTGATTCGAGTCAAAAAGAGGTCTGTAGCACGCTGCCTGCGTGTTTAAGAGATCTGGGTGGGAACAAGCTATATTTAAATTCTTAATTGACACCCACTGGCGAAAAAAACACCGTAGACAAAAGAACTCGTAATATGTTAAAACACACTTATACCTTATTCGGTTTAGATGTATATCAAAAACCGGGAGGAGTTGACGAGAATAAACGAGGTGTCTCAGTTTGAGACATGGATTTCATGAAAGGCGGATACACCTGAAAGAAAAGGATTAGGTGAAGGCGGGTGCGAGAGGAAAAACACTCTTATGCTAAGTTCGATTGGACGCTAGGCTATGGAGTCCTCTCGGAACGGGGGAGAGCTGGCTTACCTTCTTAGTGCTGAACTCCCTCTTGTGGTTCCCGGTGCCGTTTTACAATGACGGTCACGTGACGGGAAGTGTACGCCGGTTATATACCGGAAATCCGTCTTCTACTCACTAAAAAGACTAGAGCGTGTCTATCTTTTCAGAGGGCGATCAGTTATTATCCCAGAAAAGAAGAGTTACTACATATTACTGTTGAAAGGTGTAGAGAGAGTTGGGATGTCATTCAGGCAGCGTTAATATTAGGAAAGCTCAATGCATTTAGATGCGAGTAGAGCTAAGTGGTGGCAGTGCTTTAAAATGTATTACTTATAAAGTATCGAGGAGCCATCAGTGACAGTTCATGAAATGAGAACATTGACTCCTGAGTCGGCGGGTTATGAACAGGAATTAAACTGTAGTGTACTGTACAGAAATTCATTGTTGACTTCTCTTTTATGAGGCTGATGTGTTGCACATGGACCCTTGCTAGTGGGGCAGAGTATGCCTGGTAGTGTACATGTGAGTTGATGTCGGCAGATGAATTACGTTGTTAATGTAAACTATGATAGAGAGAGAACTGCTCATAGTGTGTCTATGGATAGATGTTACTGGATGGGTTTCACTACTCATTCAGATTACATAGGGAGAAAAACATTGGTCAAAGAATTACATCAAAAACTGTTAACCTAGGAAGTACTGAAGCTCGGGATCATAGTTAAGCCCGAATTCAATGCTCCGGAGACGCATGATCCAGGTGGCTTCTTTCCGTCTCAGAGTTAGTTCACGGTTACCCCCTCTGATATGGGCGGGCACTGTTTCGATTCCGTAGAAAGACACACTAAAATCCTCTGTGTTGGCCTGACACTTGGCTACATGAAGGGCTACCGGATATCTTGGATCTTGTTTTTGGATGGCTCTCATGTGTTCCGATATTCTGTCTTTTAGCATCCTGATGGTGCTTCCTACGTATTTTTTACCACATCGACATTCTATTATGTAGATCACATACTTTGTGGTACAGTTGATGTTAACTCTGATGTCAAAGTTTTCTAGTTTGGGTCCTTGAAAGTGCCTAGTTTTGTGCTTGGCCCATTTGCACATTGTGCAGAAACCACATTTGAAAAACCCATTGTTGCGTTGGGTGAGCCAGTTAGGGGCCACATCCGCCTGGAGGACAGTGGGGCTTAGTCTGTTTCTCAACGTTCTCCCTTTGCGAAAAGTGATTTGTGGAATGACTGGGATCAGTTCTCTCAGTACCGTGTCTTCTTTAAGCAGATCCCAATGTTTGGTGATACTTCTTCTGACCAAATGGTGTAGACCATTGTACTCAGTGATCATTCTAATAGTAGAGTCTTTAGGCTGTTTGGGGTTCATCATTTTAAGAATATCTGGTCTTTTAATTTTTGCGAGTCTCTTTTTAGCTGTCGATAGTGTGGCCTTTTGATAACCACGTTTCACAAATCTAGATTCCATATCCTTGACAGTTGATTCAAGATCTGTGTCATCACTGCAATTGCGTCTGGCTCGCAGAAATTCTCCGAAAGGTATCGCCTTGATCTGATGAGGAGGATGGAAGCTGTCTGCACGGAGTATAGCGTTGCAGGATGTTGGTTTCCTGTAGAGTTTGCTTTCTAGCTTGTTGTTCTTTACATAGAGTTCCAGATCTAAGAATTCTATGTTGGTTTTGCTGGATTTCATGGTAAAACTGAGTTCCCAGTTGTTTTGGTTGAGGTGATTGGCAAATTGTTGTAGTAGGTCATCTGTCCCTGTCCATAATAGAATGCAATCGTCTATATAACGACCCCAAAACAGAATAGAGTCTGTATATTTGCTTCCATGGGTGCCCCAAATGTGATCAGCTTCAAATGCACCCATGAAGAGGTTGGCGAAAGAGGGAGAGAATTTAGAACCCATGGCTACTCCACGTTTCTGTTGGAACCATTGTTTGTGGAAAATAAAGTAGTTGTTTTCCAGGATCAAGGTCATCATGGAAATAAGCATTTGAGTATGTGCCCATAGGGATGCCGGTCTATTCGATAGCACGCGAGTAATTTCTTTTAGTCCTAAAGTTGGATTAATACTGGTGTAGAGTGCTACAACATCCATGGTCACTAAGGTCGTGTTGGGTTGCCATTCCAGGTCACTCAACAGGCTCAATATATGTTTCGAGTCCTGTATATAGGAAGGAAGATTTCTGACTAGTGGACCCAGAAACACGTCCACATATTCCGCCAGTCTTTCAGTAGGACCCCCTATTCCAGAGACGGAAAGAAGCCACCTGGATCATGCGTCTCCGGAGCATTGAATTCGGGCTTAACTATGATCCCGAGCTTCAGTACTTCCTAGGTTAACAGACTTTGATGTAATTCTTTGACCAATGTTTTTCTCCCTATGTAATATGAATGAGTAGTGAAACCCATCCAGTAACATCTATCCATAGACACACTATGAGCAGTTCTCTCTCTATCATAGTTTACATTAACAACGTAATTCATCTGCCGACATCAACTCACATGTACACTACCAGGCATACTCTGCCCCACTAGCAAGGGTCCATGTGCAACACATCAGCCTCATAAAAGAGAAGTCAACAATGAATTTCTGTACAGTACACTACAGTTTAATTCCTGTTCATAACCCGCCGACTCAGGAGTCAATGTTCTCATTTCATGAACTGTCACTGATGACTCCTCGATACTTTATAAGTAATACATTTTAAAGCACTGCCACCACTTAGCTCTACTCGCATCTAAATGCATTGAGCTTTCCTAATATTAACGCTGCCTGAACGACATCCCAACTCTCTCTACACCTTTCAACAGTAATATGTAGTAACTCTTCTTTTCTGGGATAATAACTGATCGCCCTCTGAAAAGATAGACACGCTCTAGTCTTTTTAGTGAGTAGAAGACGGATTTCCGGTATATAACCGGCGTACACTTCCCGTCACGTGACCGTCATTGTAAAACGGCACCGGGAACCACAAGAGGGAGTTCAGCACTAAGAAGGTAAGCGAGCTCTCCCCCGTTCCGAGAGGACTCCATAGCCTAGCGCCCAATCGAACTTAGCATAAGAGTGTTTTTCCTCTCGCACCCGCCTTCACCTAATCCTTTTCTTTCAGGTGTATCCGCCTTTCATGAAATCCATGTCTCAAACTGAGACACCTCGTTTATTCTCGTCAACTCCTCCCGGTTTTTGATATACATCTAAACCGAATAAGGTATAAGTGTGTTTTAACATATTACGAGTTCTTTTGTCTACGGTGTTTTTTTCGCCAGTGGGTGTCAATTAAGAATTTAAATATAGCTTGTTCCCACCCAGATCTCTTAAACACGCAGGCAGCGTGCTACAGACCTCTTTTTGACTCGAATCAACCAACAAGAATCTCGTCCAGACACGGACATTCGGTACCATTCCGATATTATTTGTCATACTTTCCTCACAAAGGTAAGCGTGACATACTGTTCAAAGGTCTAGCCCAATGGCTATATCTTGGAGCCAGATAGAAACTACAATGTTTCTATAAACTACACCACCTCTCATATTCCATGTCCATCACCTGACAGAACTAGCTCCTCTTTTGTCCTCTTTTGTTACCCTTCAGATATATACAATTCCCTCACTAATGTTAGTCAGTGTTCCCTTCGACACAACATGTAGGTCTTTTCACCTAACTACACATACCTGCAAACACATAACGCTTACTCATCTAGGCTTTCTGAAGATATCGCGTAGATACTTTAACAACAAGCCATAATGGTATCTGAATACGCCAGCCAGGCGAATTCTTTAACTTACCTGCAGATTACACATAGTGAAGTAACTATGATGCAAGGCCCGAGTAGGGCAATATATGATAAGCGTCCAAATAGGGTTTCATACAGATGAACGTGTGTTTTGCATTAACGTAACCTTGATTTCATTCGTATGTTTACCTATGTCACATGGGATTACCGTCCTTTCAAACACATTCACTCTTTTTTCACAATACCACCACACTCTCTCTACGGCAAGTGTTCTGACCTACTACGCATCACCAACGCAATGTTCCTAAATCCAGTGTTCAGACAAACAATTGCACCAAAAAGTAATAAAGGATATCAATACATGTCACTTTAAACTCACTCAACCACTCGCACACTCTATATAATCACAAATTCACTCTGATACCAAACATGTCACAATTGCACAGAGTCACTATAAGCATGACCACTTGTTCACTGTGGCAAGTCACCAACCTTTTGCATTTACAATAAGAACCTCTTGCAAATGCACCTTTTTATGTTTTCCGTCCAGCCCTGAAGATTCGCAGTAGGTTCCCTGCGATGAAACACGTGTTGGCATTAACAAAGGAACAATAAACCAATTATTTAACACCAAGAACAGAACATTTCTCTTTCTTTTTCGGAACTCTTGTACCTGAACCTGGATTAATTGATCCTCATAAAGTCACTCCGGAAGTGTGGATGTACACTAACTGATCATCATTTGCTACAAATGTCATTACTGTAATGTTTCACACACTTGTGTAGTGCAGGGGCATTGTTGTTCTATTGTTTGTGTGGATCCTCTGGGTCCAACGTTGGGCGGTTTTGTGAGATTACCGCTCGCCCTTTTGCCTATACCTACCATTTTATGGTGCTCTCTACCGTGCGGTCACACGGGTGTGCGCCCAATTTCCCTGGTTAAATTTGAAAATCTCCTTGTTGTTTACATATACTGTATTCCAGAGAAGGCTGCCCCCCGCTTAAGACAACTTTATCTATTTCCCTCCAAAAACAACTCTCTGACACTCACCTTTATCTATACACCCACACGTCCTCTACCACAAACATGGATAGAGACAAGATAGCAACGGACCTTTTTGAGAATCTTGCTAAAGGCGTACCTACACATACGGCCACGGCCAACTCTGGTCCCCCTAGAACAGAGGGCCTTAAAGACAAATTCAAAAGACTAGAAAAGCTAAAAAAACAAGAAAACTCCCGATGGTGGGATGCTAGAACCTTAAAACAATATATGCGAGTTAAACAAATACCTAGAGGTTTGCGCTCCAACATCTTCCCAACGTATGATGATCTTGACATAGACCTTCTAAAAAAGTGGGAAGATTCTGTAACCAATAACTCTTTCTGCCTAATGGATATCCTGATAGAAAGCGCAGATCGCAAATCTAACCAACTACTAGGAGAAATTGCTACACTAGAACAAGAGATCAAGGATCTCAACCTACCGGAACCCACATGTAAAAATTATACTATCCTAGATGATGTCCTACTTAAACACCAGGAAGAAATTAAAACTAGAAAAGCGAGGCAAATTAAGAGAGACGACGCAGACTACCGCAACGGTAGAATTTTCACCTATGACCGCAAATACGATGCGATGATCCGGCCTGACAACTCCAAAAAATCCGGAGACAATGTATCTGCCCCCAGCTCTGTTTCATCTAGTAACACATCTTTGAACAGTGCGGGCACGAGTGCACCCGATCAAGAACTGGGTGGACTTTCAGATGCAAATAATCTCCCTTTTTTAGTGGAAATGAAACGTATCCGCAAAGGGAGCAGGACTCAACCCCAAAGGGTCGTACAAAATCAAAAACCCATAGAGGTAGTAGAGGAGGCAAGCGAAGATTATCGCAAAAAATTAAGATCAGGGACGATGAGAAAATAGACAGCGTGAACAATGATGTTCAAGTAATAAACCTTTCGACTTTCTCTCTATCTCCTGACATGAATAAACTTCTCTCAAAAGGTCTTAACTTTAATCCTTACTCCACAGGAGACATCTGCCAAACTAAGATAGATCTCTTCAAATTTGTCCGCAATCTTAAAATAAAAAAAACATTTTGCCGGTAAAACTTGCACTAACAAAAATGTTTTGAATATTCCTGATTTTGTATTGCATGATGAGCTTACAATAAAGGATGTACAAGCCACTCATCTACTGTTGTCTATCACTGAACGAGAGGATAGTCCCATAGAAATGGAGCAACTTTTGCAGGACCTCAATATAGACACAGAACTTGGGACGGTAAGTGGTCTCAAAAGTAAATCCACCTGGATACCCACCTTACCGGGTGGAAATAACATTGACAATTTTCACAAACGGGTTCTGGAACACCTGAACAAAATCAACACTAGCAAACTGAATGAGACATTTACATTCAAGGATAATTTAACTAAAGGAGAACGTTATGCACTTAAAACACTCATACAAATTCCCACCATTGTTATTCGTGAGGCAGACAAAGGAGGAAACATCGTGGTTATGAACACCGAAGACTACAATAATGAAATATCAAGCCAATTAGCAGATCCCACCTGCTATGAACCACTTGCATGTAACCCTATGGGTCCACTAACTGTGACCATCAACGACCACTTACGCAAATGGAAAGAGGATGGTCTATTAAATGATGACGAATTTCTCTACCTTAAAGTTAATAAACCCACGTACCCTTGGCTATATACTCTCCCAAAAATCCACAAAGATCTCCCTTTCCCACCAGGCAGACCTATCGTCTCTGGAATAGGGGGTCCTACTGAAAGACTGGCGGAATATGTGGACGTGTTTCTGGGTCCACTAGTCAGAAATCTTCCTTCCTATATACAGGACTCGAAACATATATTGAGCCTGTTGAGTGACCTGGAATGGCAACCCAACACGACCTTAGTGACCATGGATGTTGTAGCACTCTACACCAGTATTAATCCAACTTTAGGACTAAAAGAAATTACTCGCGTGCTATCGAATAGACCGGCATCCCTATGGGCACATACTCAAATGCTTATTTCCATGATGACCTTGATCCTGGAAAACAACTACTTTATTTTCCACAAACAATGGTTCCAACAGAAACGTGGAGTAGCCATGGGTTCTAAATTCTCTCCCTCTTTCGCCAACCTCTTCATGGGTGCATTTGAAGCTGATCACATTTGGGGCACCCATGGAAGCAAATATACAGACTCTATTCTGTTTTGGGGTCGTTATATAGACGATTGCATTCTATTATGGACAGGGACAGATGACCTACTACAACAATTTGCCAATCACCTCAACCAAAACAACTGGGAACTCAGTTTTACCATGAAATCCAGCAAAACCAACATAGAATTCTTAGATCTGGAACTCTATGTAAAGAACAACAAGCTAGAAAGCAAACTCTACAGGAAACCAACATCCTGCAACGCTATACTCCGTGCAGACAGCTTCCATCCTCCTCATCAGATCAAGGCGATACCTTTCGGAGAATTTCTGCGAGCCAGACGCAATTGCAGTGATGACACAGATCTTGAATCAACTGTCAAGGATATGGAATCTAGATTTGTGAAACGTGGTTATCAAAAGGCCACACTATCGACAGCTAAAAAGAGACTCGCAAAAATTAAAAGACCAGATATTCTTAAAATGATGAACCCCAAACAGCCTAAAGACTCTACTATTAGAATGATCACTGAGTACAATGGTCTACACCATTTGGTCAGAAGAAGTATCACCAAACATTGGGATCTGCTTAAAGAAGACACGGTACTGAGAGAACTGATCCCAGTCATTCCACAAATCACTTTTCGCAAAGGGAGAACGTTGAGAAACAGACTAAGCCCCACTGTCCTCCAGGCGGATGTGGCCCCTAACTGGCTCACCCAACGCAACAATGGGTTTTTCAAATGTGGTTTCTGCACAATGTGCAAATGGGCCAAGCACAAAACTAGGCACTTTCAAGGACCCAAACTAGAAAACTTTGACATCAGAGTTAACATCAACTGTACCACAAAGTATGTGATCTACATAATAGAATGTCGATGTGGTAAAAAATACGTAGGAAGCACCATCAGGATGCTAAAAGACAGAATATCGGAACACATGAGAGCCATCCAAAAACAAGATCCAAGATATCCGGTAGCCCTTCATGTAGCCAAGTGTCAGGCCAACACAGAGGATTTTAGTGTGTCTTTCTACGGAATCGAAACAGTGCCCGCCCATATCAGAGGGGGTAACCGTGAACTAACTCTGAGACGGAAAGAAGCCACCTGGATCATGCGTCTCCGGAGCATTGAATTCGGGCTTAACTATGATCCCGAGCTTCAGTACTTCCTAGGTTAACAGACTTTGATGTAATTCTTTGACCAATGTTTTTCTCCCTATGTAATCTGAATGAGTAGTGAAACCCATCCAGTAACATCTATCCATAGACACACTATGAGCAGTTCTCTCTCTATCATAGTTTACATTAACAACGTAATTCATCTGCCGACATCAACTCACATGTACACTACCAGGCATACTCTGCCCCACTAGCAAGGGTCCATGTGCAACACATCAGCCTCATAAAAGAGAAGTCAACAATGAATTTCTGTACAGTACACTACAGTTTAATTCCTGTTCATAACCCGCCGACTCAGGAGTCAATGTTCTCATTTCATGAACTGTCACTGATGGCTCCTCGATACTTTATAAGTAATACATTTTAAAGCACTGCCACCACTTAGCTCTACTCGCATCTAAATGCATTGAGCTTTCCTAATATTAACGCTGCCTGAACGACATCCCAAATCTCTCTACACCTTTCAACAGAAAAATGTAGTAACTCTTCTTTTCTGGGATAATAACTGATCGCCCTCTGAAAAGATAGACACGCTCTAGTCTTTTTAGTGAGTAGAAGACGGATTTCCGGTATATAACCGGCGTACACTTCCCGTCACGTGACCGTCATTGTAAAACGGCACCGGGAACCACAAGAGGGAGTTCAGCACTAAGAAGGTAAGCCAGCTCTCCCCCGTTCCGAGAGGACTCCATAGCCTAGCGTCCAATCGAACTTAGCATAAGAGTGTTTTTCCTCTCGCACCCGCCTTCACCTAATCCTTTTCTTTCAGGTGTATCCGCCTTTCATGAAATCCATGTCTCAAACTGAGACACCTCGTTTATTCTCGTCAACTCCTCCCGGTTTTTGATATACATCTAAACCGAATAAGGTATAAGTGTGTTTTAACATATTACGAGTTCTTTTGTCTACGGTGTTTTTTTCGCCAGTGGGTGTCAATTAAGAATTTAAATATAGCTTGTTCCCACCCAGATCTCTTAAACACGCAGGCAGCGTGCTACAGACCTCTTTTTGACTCGAATCAACCAACAAGAATTTCGTCCAGACACGGACATTCGGTACCATTCCGATATTATTTGTCATACTTTCCTCACAAAGGTAAGCGTGACATACTGTTCAAAGGTCTAGCCCAATGGCTATATCTTGGAGCCAGATAGAAACTACAACGTTTCTATAAACTACACCACCTCTCATATTCCATGTCCATCACCTGACAGAACTAGCTCCTCTTTTCTCCTCTTTTGTTACCCTTCAGATATATACAATTCCCTCACTAATGTTAGTCAGTGTTCCCTTCGACACAACATGTAGGTCTTTTCACCTAACTACACATACCTGCAAACACATAACGCTTACTCATCTAGGCTTTCTGAAGATATCGCGTAGATACTTTAACAACAAGCCATAATGGTATCTGAATACGCCAGCCAGGCGAATTCTTTAACTTACCTGCAGATTACACATAGTGAAGTAACTATGATGCAAGGCCCGAGTAGGGCAATATATGATAAGCGTCCAAATAGGGTTTCATACAGATGAACGTGTGTTTTGCATTAACGTAACCTTGATTTCATTCGTATGTTTACCTATGTCACATGGGATTACCGTCCTTTCAAACACATTCACTCTTTTTTCACAATACCACCACACTCTCTCTACGGCAAGTGTTCTGACCTACTACGCATCACCAACGCAATGTTCCTAAATCCAGTGTTCAGACAAACAATTGCACCAAAAAGTAATAAAGGATATCAATACATGTCACTTTAAACTCACTCAACCACTCGCACACTCTATATAATCACAAATTCACTCTGATACCAAACATGTCACAATTGCACAGAGTCACTATAAGCATGACCACTTGTTCACTGTGGCAAGTCACCAACCTTTTGCATTTACAATAAGAACCTCTTGCAAATGCACCTTTTTATGTTTTCCGTCCAGCCCTGAAGATTCGCAGTAGGTTCCCTGCGATGAAACACGTGTTGGCATTAACAAAGGAACAATAAACCAATTATTTAACACCAAGAACAGAACATTTCTCTTTCTTTTTCGGAACTCTTGTACCTGAACCTGGATTAATTGATCCTCATAAAGTCACTCCGGAAGTGTGGATGTACACTAACTGATCATCATTTGCTACAAATGTCATTACTGTAATGTTTCACACACTTGTGTAGTGCAGGGGCATTGTTGTTCTATTGTTTGTGTGGATCCTCTGGGTCCAACGTTGGGCGGTTTTGTGAGATTACCGCTCGCCCTTTTGCCTATACCTACCATTTTATGGTGCTCTCTACCGTGCGGTCACACGGGTGTGCGCCCAATTTCCCTGGTTAAATTTGAAAATCTCCTTGTTGTTTACAGAATTTGACAGTCATGTTTACTTTTGGAATCGTGTTCCTCAGGGGTACACAGAGAGTCCTTCGATTTTCAATCAAATTCAGAAAAAATGTCTTGAAACTCTGGTATTGCCTGGATAATCAGTCCTGCTGCAATACATAGATGACCTCTTGGTGGCATCTAAAAGCAGGAAAGACTGTGTCGTTGATACCATTGCCTAACTGAACCATTTAGGTGAAGGGGGACATAAAGTATCACCAGACAAACTACAGTTCTGTACCTCCTCAGTGAAATATCTGGGGCACCAGATAGAGAGAGGTATCAGAAGGTCACCACAGAAAGGATTAGAATAATTCGAAACATGGAGCTGCCCAATACCCAGAAATAAATCAGGATGTTTCTTGGAGTTGTAGGATACTGTAGGCAGTGGATTGTGGGATTTGCAGTCATAGCAAGACCGTTGATAAAAATGACAAAGAAAGGAGCAAAAGACCCAGTGGAATGGGATGAGGAAAGCATATCAGCTTTTATGAAATTACGGGAATGTCTGTGTACAGCTCCCGCATTGGGAATGCCTGACTACTCAAAGGAGTTTGCACTGTTTTGTGACACATGAGACAATTGTGCACTTTCAGTCCTGACCCAAATTCATGGTTTAACCAGACGTCCTGTAGCGCATTTTTCCTCTACTTTAGATCCAGTGGCTGCTGGATTACCTGGATGTCTGAAAGCAGTAGCTGCAACTTGCATGAGTCTTGAACCAAGTGAGTCCATTATTATGGGACATCCTGTAACTGTGTATGTTCCACATGCAGTTGTAATCTTGTTGACCAGAACCAAAACTCAGTACCTCACACCTAGTCAGCTGACTAAGTATGAGAGAATTATTGTAGGTGCAGGAAATGTAACCATTGCCCGATGTAATATTTTGAATCCAGCTATCCTACTACAAAATTCACCCACAGCAGAAGTGAAAGAAGTTGAGCATGACTGCCTTGATCTGACTGAGTATAGTACAAAACGACGTCCAGACATAAAGGAAGTGCCCCTAACTGATGAAGATTATGAACTCTTTGTAGATGGCTCATGCATGAGACATGAGGACAGAGGCTTAAGTGCTGCCTATGCGGTATAAACTTTAGGAGGTCCAGTGGAAGCATCCTATTTACATGGAGTCAAGTATGCACAAATAGCCAAATTGGGTGCATTGGCAAAAGCCTGTAAATTTGGGAGGAACATGAAAATAACCATCTACACTGATAGCCAGTATGGTTATGGGGTTGTGCATGACTTTGGCCAATTGTGGCTGCAAATGGAGTTTCTGACTTCTTCAGGTACTCCTATCAGAAATGGAAATTTTGTGCAAGAATTACTAGAAGCAATCCAGTTACCAAAAGAATTGGCAGTGGTCAGGTGTGCTGCTCACAAATCTGGCGATGACAAAGTGACAGCAGGTAATCAATATGCTGACCAACTGGCCCAACATTGTGCCAAATACAAAATAGCGATTAATAAAAAAATGGGGGTAAACGGAAGCAGCTGCCAACTTCTGGTGCTTGAAGGAATAAAAACATGGGAAGAAGTGAGAGATTTGCAGAATGCAGCAGAACTAAAAGAAAAGGAAAGATGGAGAAAATGTGGTTGTCGGAGAAGGAATGAGGATGGTGTCATTGTTTATCTTGATGATATGCCAGTGTTGCCAGACTGCCTGCTGGATCCGATTGCTAGATTGATACATGGAGACACACATTTAGGAAGAGACGTCTTCAGGCAAACATGGTTTAATTCGAAATTCAGAAACATAGCAGAAGCACTCTGCCAAAGGTGCCTAGTTTGTCAGCAATTTAATCCCGGAAAGAAAACTGTATTTTTGCCAGGAAAGAATGGGAAGGCAGAAGGCCCTTTCTTACGATTACAACTTGACTTTATTCAGTTACCACCATGTTGAGGAATGAAGTACGTCCTCGTCATTGTCTGCCTTTTTTCAAAATGGGTAGAGGCTTACCCTGCTCACAGAAATGATAGCAACACTGTAGCCAAATTGTTACTTAGGGAACTGATACCAAGGTACGGTATTCCAGTCACAATTGAATCAGACAGAGGTGGGCATTTCCATAGTGAAGTAATGAGACAAATCTGTGAAGCATTCAAAATTATGCAGAAACTGCATTGTGCATATCGCCCAGAGGCTTCTGGAGTAGTAGAACAGCTGAATGGCACAATCAAATCAAGATTGGGAAAAATGTGTGAATCCACTCAAATGGGATGGCCAGATGCTTTGCCACTTGTCTTGATGGGACTCAGAAGTATTACAGACCGAAACACAGGCTTGAGTCCCCATGAGATACTGATGGGAAGAGCAATGCGGCAAGCATGGGTGCCAGGATACAAACTGATTAAGCATATCTGATGATTTGGTACTGGAATGCTGCAAGCAACTGGGTGACCAAGTGCGTTCTATCTCTCACCAGATTGGGGAAGACGCCGTCGCCAGGCCAACAACTCCATGACTTGAACCCAGGTGATTAGGTTGTAATAAAGAAACATACTCTGAAGAGCTGCCTTGCACCAATGTGAGGAAAAGCAAGACAAGTAATCCTGGTTACCACAACAGCCGTGAAGTGTGCAGGTGTGCTACAGTGGATCCATGCCAGCCATACGAAGAAAGTGACTGAACCTGAAGAAACTGAGGCTGAAGGTTGCGCAGCTGAGGGGTCTCCAGAAATTGGTCCTGAAGTAGCTGAAGAAGAACAACCGAGCTCCAGTCAAGATGATTGGGTCCCCATAATCGACCTGACTCTTGATCCAATAAGAACAAGAAAACAAACCTACTTAAATAGAGAGTGGGATAGTGAGGAAGAGACAGGAATAGAAGAAGAAGATCAGATTATCAAAATCCAAATCAAATCTGATGATGAGGAAAATCAGATAGGGAAAGAACAGATTATTGACACTCCTCCAAGAACTCTAGAGCCTGAAAAGGCACAGATAGAAATTAGAACAGAAGTTCAAACGGAAGAAAATCAAAAGTTCGAAGTGCTTGAACAGGACCAGATAGAAGTAGAAAGATGTGTTTAGGAAGAAGAAATTGAAACAAAACAAAGCCAAATCCAGCATATACCTGAACAAGGATATAACCAGGAGGGGGGAGAGAAAGAGAGAGCAAGTGGATTCAGTCTCCCTTGACAATATGATTAAACAAAGTGGAATCCACTCAGAAAGTGGTAGTGGTCCCTAAAGTGATGGGGAGCACACAGTGTTGTTTAAATGCCCCTCACACACCAACAGGCCCCTTGGTGTTATGCATTTGAGAAAGCTATCATGCATGAACTCAAGAATTTGGACACCAAGCAAAGGGTGTTCCAGAATACTAGCAGACTGGAAAATGAGGCCATAAGGGAACTGAGACTTAACAAAAACTTAACCATCAAACCTGCGGACAAGGGTGGAGCAGTGGTTATTCAAAGTACCATTGCCTATGATAGAGAGTGCAGGAGACTCCTCTCGGTCAGTTGGAACTATCAGTTCTTAGTTGAAGACCCCACCGAGTCCTTGCGAGTACAAATAGAGGGGATGATTGAGGAGGCCCTTGCGCATGACTGGCTCACCAAGAAAGAATCAGAATTCCTGGTTCAGAAAAATCCTCGTACCCCATATTTCTACACTATACCCAAAGTGCATAAAAATCTTGAGAACCCACCAGGACGCCCGGTTGTGTCCGGCATCTCATCCATCCTGGAACCATTATCAAAGTTTGCCGATGCCTTTCTGAGACCTCTGGTGCAAGCTACCGACACGTATCTGAGAGATACAAAAGCGGTGCTGCAACTATTACAGAACCATCCTTTCGATCCTAACTCACAGATGCTTCTGAGCCTTGATGTAGAGAGCCTCTACACGAGCCTCCCACATGATGAAACACTACTGATCATTGAGGAAGTACTCCACTCTACCCATTGGAAATACCAAACTCCCCGTGGTGTGGTGATGGAATGTATCTCGCTAGCCCTTACAAAAAACTTTTTTGAATATGAAGGTACTTTATTTGGCAAAGCCATGGAACCAGCATGGGGAGCACATTTGCCCCTAGTCTGGCGGGACTGTATGTCCATCACCTGGAATCTTCCAAGATCCTTCACCCCAGCAACCCCTTCAGGGGGAGGATCCATACATGGCGACGATATATTGATGACATTCTGGTGATCTGGGAGGGGGATGAAAATTCAATCTCTGAGTTCATGCATTGGCTCAACGACCAGAACACATTCCTAAAATTCACTCACCAAATGTCAAACAGTACTATGGTTTTTCTAGATCTCAATATCTATCATGAAGCAGGCTTCCTGAAAACCGAGACTCATTTTAAACCCACGGCCAGGAACTGTCTCCTCAGGTTTGACAGTTTCCATCCACGTCACCTGAGGGAGAATCTACCATACGGGCAGTTCCACCGCCTACGCCGGAACTGCAGTGACCTGGCAAAATGTAAAAGTCAGGCGAAGGATCTCAGCACAAAACTGAGACAAAGAAAATACCCTGACCCGGTGATCCGCAAGGCTATGAAGAGAGCCAGGAATAATAATCGTGAAGCTCTCTTGGAAGACAAACCAAAGAAAGATGACCAAGTGAGTAGAACAGTTTGTGTTACCACGTACAGCCCAGTAACCAACCAAGTTGCCAAACTGGTCAACAAACATTGGCGCATACTTACAAGTGGCACTCTGTCACTGGAGAAACCACTGTTTGCCCACAGACGTGGTAGGAATCTTAAAGACATGCTTGTCCATACAAGACCTCCCCCACACAGAGAAAAACAAACAAGACTACAAGGGATACAGGGCCACCACCCGTGTGGCAATTGTAACAGCTGTCACCTTACCAAGAAAAGCCAGACTCTTACCTTTACTAATGGCACTAGCTGGAAACAACGTACATTTACCAACTGCAACAGCAAAAATGTAGTGTACTTGATCACATGTCCATGCAGGAAGGAATACGTGGGTATGACAACGAGACAAGTTAAGATAAGAATTAACGAGCATAAAAGCAATATTAGATGCAAGAAGTCAACCACGAAAATGTCAGCCCACTTCCTGGAATACCAACATTGTGTTAATGAGTTACAGTGGACAGTGATCGAGCAGTTAACTTCAGAGGTAGGACTTTTGGAGAAAGAACAACGGTGGGTGTTCCGCCTAGGGACCGACACCACCGGGCTCAATGACTCAATTCCATGGAGCCTACTACGCTGAACACCTGCATGCCATCTCATGTTATGCCTACAGGTTGCGATATATGAACTGGGCACAGCCAATAAGACTTGGCACAACCTTACTGTTTACCTTTCCCATTAACATTACTGGGATCCTGTTGCCCTTCCCTGTTAGCCAGATACTCTTCTAAATGCTCCAGTTTTGCCAGAACCCTCTTATTATGTATAGGTGTGCTTTTGTAATCTGAGCATACCAAATGAGACTAAGCGTAACCATTCCGTTTACCTCTCTTTGGGACACTATGCACTGTTCTGACTCTGCCTATATTGTTAGCGCGCTTTTCTATCTATGCGCCACTCTATTTCACAATCATTATAGTTGTTGCCCGAAATTTAACTGCTTTCAGAACCGGAGGCGCCTCTCAATACCGCCCATGCGCCCCCGCCTAGCGCCAAACCCTGGCGCATGCGCGTTTAGAGTCTAGTTCGCGCATGCGCCGAACCTCTAATGCTATTTCCACACGCAGGCGCAGACCCTACTGGCACCGCACCCTGTCGTCCACGCAGCACCGGATCCGGTGGGGTGATTAACACCGTATTTGGGCATACTTCCGAGATCCATTAATCAATCTTCCCTCACTAATTAGCGAGCCAAGAGTATAAATAAGAAGTCGCTAGAACCAACCGCTCACTTCACCGGAGCAGCGTTGAGGGGAAGGCAGGCGATTAGTCCATGCAGTAACCGTGAGTAGGGTCAGACGAACTAGGACTAGCTTGGTGCATATATTACCTTGTACTTTAAACAACCTAAAACCTACCATTGAATATTTTTTAGGTTGCTATACTGAGCAGTAAGGAAGGATCCCCCCAATACTACGCATAGGCTCATGAGGTTATCAGACTTTGAACAAAAAGTAAGCCTTCATTTAATCACTTTCTCCCTCTCTTCATCCATACCAGGGAGACTATTTACATTGTAGATGTATCTTTGTGTGTTTCTCTGTATGTCCTTTTAAATGTCTTTTTTACAGGGTCTCAGAACCTCATTTTGGGTTCTACCATTTACCCTCATGTACTAGGAAAACATTTTCTTCCTTAGTTCCTGGACATCAGACTATTATGTTTACTATGTCTTTTCTTCACAGGTTCTCTTCAACGCCAATTGGGCGCAACTGAACTTACCTACACATAAACACTGTTAGGTACATTACACATTTATTTTTTGTATATAACACTTTAACATTTCATGTGAGTAAGGTGAGGATAACGTGCATATCCTTGTAGTGAAGAAGGAGCCTTTGCGCTCCGAAACATGTTGACACTCTAAAGCGGTTGTGATACCCTAGTACGTATTTTTACAACCACACTCTGCACATTTTTAATAATAACCATAACCAAACATAATAAATATTTTTTCCTACGCGCCAGGTATTTTTTAACTCACTTTTTTCACCTCACTTCTCTCACACTCTCTCCCTCAAACACACTCCCTCACATAGTTCACTACTAAGTGCTCCTATGCAGTCGTGAGTCGTAGCACGCCGCATCCCGTAGAGGGATGCGAAGGCCCCAATGATGAAGCATGACACCAAGGGACCTGTTGGTGTGTGAGGGGCATTTAAACAACACTGTGTGCTCCCCATCACTTTAGGGACCACTACCACTTTCTGAGTGGATTCCACTTTGTTTAATCATATTGTCAAGGGAGACTGAATCCACTTGCTCTCTCTCTCTCTCCCCCCTCCTGGTTATATCCAAGTTCTAGACAGCGCACAGCTGTGGGAGCCCCTTCCCATAAATTCAAACCTTTTTTGGACATACATAAACACTTTTATACACTACTTTGTAACATTCTGAACTTTCCCACCCTCCTAATACTAACATGGAGGATGAACATGGAATGACCTTCAGTGAGGATGACATCGACAGAATTCTCGCTGATGTTAACCCTTTTGAAGGCCTTAGCAACAGCGACCCAAGCCCAGCGGTAGCAGACTGGGATGAGTTAATGAACACCAGAAAAATCCAAATAAGAACAGCCCTACATGGTCTATTGATGAGGGAATACCTAAGAAACAAAATAGCCCCGCAGGGCTTATTGGTAAAGACAGAACCTTTAATTTTCCAGGATGACCTCGTTTTTAAAAAAGCGTGGTCACTTATCTCGAGGGATTGCACTAGGGACTGGTTGGTCCTGATAGTTCAAACTGCCACAAGAAAATCTTTGGAACTAAAAGTAGAGATCCAAAAACTGGAAGTACAGTTAAAAGCTTTCATCTCACCAGCTGACATAAAGAAAGGGTTGGAAGAACTGAATCAGCAAATGAAGGAGTTTGAGGCCACTTTAAAACAAAGTAAATTCAACAAATTAAAAAAGGATAAAGACCGCTTCACCCCTGAAAGAGCTTATCCATACACACGTGCTGACTATGTGATGAAAGAGAACGGGAGTGACACAGATAGTGTGAGCTCTGACGGTAGCTCTACAAGCACCAATTCAGGTGGTTTCCAACAAAGGAAACAGAGGGGAGGTTTTCGACAACAAAGATCTCAATTCCCCCGCCAGAGAGGTTGGCGAGGTTTCCAGGGACCTCAATTCAATCCCTACCAGAACCACTTCCAGTTCCCACAATATCAATTTGTCCCTCCACAAATGGGACAGATGTATCCCCAATGGGTCCCGAAACAAACCAATGTACCCCAAAATGCTCAGCCTCTTTTATCCTGGGGCCAGGGACCCCGCAGATGGAGGAACAAGAAGGGCAACAATGTCAACTGGCAACCCGCAGACGAAACAGACCCAAGGGTCCTGACGAGGAGTATGACAGCGAACCAAGCATCTACGAGCAAGAGGGGACCTAGTAATCAACATAACCCCATGGCCCCTCACCGAGTTACAACAGAGGGTACTGAACAAAGGCTTAGGATACGTCCCTACCAATAAACCTGACATTTTCCTACTGCATAAAGAAATGCAGGACTTCATAAGAACTATCAAATTGAGGGCCTTCTTCAAAGATAAAGAACCCTTTTTGGAGACCTCGGACACAGGGTTGAAACCTAGGTCTAATTTCACACCACTGGACAACCAACTCCCGGTGGAGGTGTTAGCATTTGAGAAAGCTATCATGCATGAACTCAAGAATTTGGACACCAAGCAAAGGGTGTTCCAGAATACTAGCCAACTGGAAAATGAGGCCATAAGGGAACTGAGACTTAACAAAAACTTAACCATCAAACCTGCGGACAAGGGTGGAGCAGTGGTTATTCAAAGTACCATTGCCTATGATAGAGAGTGCAGGAGACTCCTCTCGGACAGTAGGAACTATCAGGTCTTAGTTGAAGACCCCACCGAGTCCTTGCGAGTACAAATAGAGGGGATGATTGAGGAGGTCCTTGCGCATGACTGGCTCACCAAGAAAGAATCAGAATTCCTGGTTCAGAAAAATCCTCGTACCCCATATTTCTACACTATACCCAAAGTGCATAAAAATCTTGAGAACCCACCAGGACGCCCGATTGTGTCCGGCATCTCATCCATCCTGGAACCATTATCAAAGTTTGCCGATGCCTTTCTGAGACCTCTGGTGCAAGCTACCGACACGTATCTGAGAGATACAAAAGCGGTGCTGCAACTATTACAGAACCATCCTTTCAATCCTAACTCACAGATGCTTCTGAGCCTTGATGTAGAGAGCCTCTACACGAACCTCTCACATGATGAAACACTACTGATCATTGAGGAAGTACTCGACTCTACCCATTGGAAATACCAAACTCCCCGTGGTGTGGTGATGGAATGTATCTCGCTATCCCTTACAAAAAATTTTTTTGAATATGAAGGTACTTTTTTAACTCACTTATTTCACCTCACTTCACTCACACTCTCTCCCTCAAACACACTCCCTCACATAGTTCACTACTAAGTGCTCCTACGCAGTCGTGAGTCATAGCACGCCGCATCCCGTAGAGGGATGCGAAGGCCCCCATGATGAAGCATGACACCAAGGGGCCTGTTGGTGTGTGAGGGGCATTTAAACAACACTGTGTGCTCCCCATCACTTTAGGGACCACTACCACTTTCTGAGTGGATTCCACTTTGTTTAATCATATACCTGAACAAGGCCATCTTAGCAACAAGAGAAAATATTTCTAAATATGGCAGAGAAAAGAAGAGAAAGTTTCCAAAGAAAAGCGAATGATAAAAGGCAGAAAACTCCTAAATGGGCTGAAAATATAGGGAATACCCCAAATGGTGGAGCTAATGCTGCTTTGTTGCTGAATTTCGAAAAGAAGGGGAAACTTTGTCTTCACAGAGAAAAGACTAGTTACTATAATAACATATTCATTGGTTCCAGAGCATGCAAACACAATTACAAGGTAATTGGAGGTTGGGGTTTCAAAAATGGGTCAGAACCTGTGTTTCCCGGAATTTATTATATATGTGGAAACAAGGCTTATTTCAAATTGCCAGATCACTGGTATGGAAGCTGTTATTTTGGAATAGTCTTCCCAAAAATATACCATGTGAATGAAGTCTCTGGAAGCAATGAAAACACTAATGGATTAGTGCGTAGTAAAAGAGAAAGTGTAGTAGAAATAATAGGTGATATATTAAGTGCATTGATACCAACAGTGGGAGTGGCTCTAAATACACACAGAATCTGCAAATTGTCAACAGTAGTAGATCGGTTATCAACTGACACTGCTGGAGGTTTCCTGATGGTCAATACCAAATTGGTTGCAATCAGATCTACGGTTTTACAAAATCGACTTGCTCTTGACACCTTATTGGCAAAGGAGGGCGGAGTCTGTAGAATAATGAAAGCGCAACATTGTTGCACGTATATTCCAGACAAAAGTGTTGAAATTAAGAAATATGTGAGAAACATAACTAATTTGGAAAAAGAGCTCAAACCACTGGAGGTTGATAGTGCCTGGAAGAGACTAACTGATGCTCTCTCCTCTGTAGGTAGTTGGTTTTCTAACCTAGGTAAAAGTCTTGTGAGTAAAAAACTGATGCCAATAGCGGGAATAGGTTTATTTGTGTTCACTATAATAACTTGCTGCAAATGTCGAAAGCACAAAAAGAAATATACAGTCAATAGCAGAGGGATAAAACGAAATGTTGAAGAACTCCAACTAGAAGAATTTAATAATCAAATTTATAAAAGGATGAAAAATTCTCATCCTAATAAAGATGCAGAGAAAAGGCTGAATAGAAAGTTTGAAGAGATTGAAATGGGTGAAATGTGAAAAAGTTGGCATCTGGTTCCATTAATAGTGATGATAGTAAATATCATCAAAGAGGGGATTGATGGAGCAAGGATTCGCACGTTAAGAACTTGCTTGTATCATGAACCTCAAATAATGTTAACTCTTTCGATGCTGATGATGGAACCGCTCCTTCATCAGCTATGGTGGCGGAGTGGTTCCGTCATGGCCCGCTCGCCGTGCCTTAGCGGCACGGATTCCGCGCCTGCGCTGGGCGTTCCATTGAGCGGGCAGGGTCATGACGGAACCGCTCCGTCATGAGCACAGCCTAACTGCGGCTGATGACGGAGGGGTTCCGTCACCAGCATGCGCCCGCCGCACGCCCGCCCGCCCCCTTAGCGATGCAGCGGAATAGCCGCAGCAGCGATGTGGTTAATAAAATAATCAATATGTTTGTCTTACTCATTTTGCACATTTTCCATTATACGGGGTGTCCAAGAGACGCTTGCCTATGTGTTTATTAATCCTAATACGCTTGCATTACAAAATGGTCAGTGCTACGCAGGAATTTAGACTGCGCATGCGCCGGTCATACCCATGTACTCGCAGTTCTGGTGGGAAAGTGTTTGCTCAAGCCCAATACAGCTAATATGGCTGCTCTGTGATTTCACATGCCTTAAGCTTGCTTTGCCGCTTTTGCATAACTGTTTGTTCTGCATAACCAATAATGCTATAGTTATTATGAAGTAATGGGTATTGTATAGCAACTCATGGTATACAATGAAATAATTTTTTCTATATTTTAAAACTGTTTCTTTTCCATTTCATGTTCACTTCGAAAACTTGGCCTTTCTGTAATGCTATACTCCATGTTATAGGAAACTGCGTCTGCACGAAATCTGCGAGTCTCCAGAGCAGATGACCTTTGAAACGCCGCCTAGGAGCTGATTGACTGAAGAGATGCTCCTGGGAACCTGAACTTCAACCCAGCTAGAAGAAGCTGAACTGTACATCATTTGATACAATTGTACATAAATATTGTATTCACCATTGTTAGTCGAAAAGCATATGTCATGGGAAGATGGAATTTAAGGGGTGGGTACAGAGAGTGAATATTAAGCCTGAGAAAGTCTAAAATTTAGGTGGTGTGATGACTTAACCTCCTCCTTTGTCCAATCACAATTGGGAATCCTTACACTTGCAACATTGGGGGGTGGTACACTGACCCGATAAAAAGTTTAACTAGCGTAGGTTTAGCTAGAGAAATTGTCCGACTTGTCCGAATAGCTGACCTGTCACTGACCCAACGCACTCTATAGGTGACTGATACACAAAGCTGCGGAGCACTCTGTTGCGAGGTTCCAAAAACTCATTCCGGGGTTTAGGTAATTGAAAGTGCTTGCGGAGCTCTTTGCTGGGAGGTTCGAGAACCCAATCGGGGTTATTGGTAGATTCCTTGCAGAGAGAGAGTAGCACAGGCGTTGCAACTGAAGCTGCGGGTGTTGGTCATACCCTTTGGTGAACCTGGTCCTGATCCAAATTCTGAGGTTATCCTGTCCTGACTGTCCATGAGCCGTACCTGCTTGCCTACTGGCACTTAAGTCCTTGAGGGTTCCTTTCCCGTCTTTTCCAAACTGACCCGTGACCAGGGTTGGTCTTCACTCTATCCTAGGTAAATATAAAGTCTGTGTGGGTGATTGCTTATCTTTATTTGCATTTCTAATTCTTGAATATTTCAAAGAGCAATTGCATATGTTCCATTTTCTCCCCTGTTCCTTCATAAATAAGATTTACATGCATTTCTTGTCTATAAGCATGTTCCACTTTTGACCTACCTTTAATTAATGCTAAATCGTTTTCAATTTTTAGTATATGTTCCTTATCTTACCCTCCCTCTAGGAGATATACTTAATTTAATAGTATGTTCCAATCTTACCTACCCTTTAGTCGAATTGCAATAAGTTTCTTTAATTGCTCTAAAGACTCTTAAATTAGCTTATTCCCTTTCTTTACCCTCTTTTAATCAATGCTATATAAGCCTAGTATCTAAGATTAGCATGTTCCTTGTTTTACCTATCCTTCATATTAAAGTTCTAGATGCTAAGTATACTCTGTCTCCTCATTTTGATTCTGATTTTATTTTTTGATAGCCTTATCACATTCTACTTTCCGCTCATGACATATGATGATGATGATTAGATAAAGTTTTGATCCCTATCCAGAGTCACTGGTTATTTCATTATTCAATAAATGTTATTAAATGTTCTTGGATACGTAGCTATATTCTCGACTCCCTGATCCTAGGTGATTTGGAATCAGTGTAGTATAGAGAATCTCAAGATATACTGATAGTAGAGCGTGAGTTACCCAAGGTAAGTATTGACGTGTGTCTAATGAAATTTATGGGCCCAGGTGAGTATTTAGTAAAACTATCCTAGCCGGGTGACCTGCGCGCTCTATCAGTATCACAATAAATGTGTCAACACTTCTGTCTTTGTTATAATTTGCCATAATAAACAGGCCAGATTTAATGCATCTGGCTTTTTACTTCCAAATAACCAACTAGACCTTGAAACTTGATCATTGGCTTATCAATGTAACCAACACAACCCTGCTGTATTTAGCATATATTTGCCCACAAAGTAACATCAGAAACAGAGTCATAAAGTTGCAGGTATGTGCAATATTACATTTGGAAAACAATATAAAGCCTGTCAATATTGTAGCTTTATACATCAAGTCCTCAATGCCAATTCTATACTGCTTTGTTCTTAATACCTCAGAAATGGAGATGAAAACTGTTTTCTATGTATATACACACACACACACACCCACCCGCACACGCACACACACACACACACACACACACACACACACAGGGTATAGGGTAGAAAACAGGCAACCTGGACTCGACTAGAGCTAGTCAATGCTATTATAAACCACAGAAGTGTGGAGTGCATTTAGGGTGCTCAAACACAGGGCGAAAGTAGGTAATCTCTGCAGAGCGTATATTGTAAAACAATCCAGACCATATGATTACTTCTGAAATTAACTATCTCCTTACATGAATATATATATTTGACCAATTGTTTTGAGTCTCACCTGCATCTCCAAAAAGCAAGGCTATAATGAGCTTAAAGTTAACCATCACAATAGCCTCAAATAAAGGAGGAGCAAGATAGAATACTGCAGCATAAAAAGTAGGCCTGGGCGAAATTTTAATTATACTGGAGTAATCGCAGTAATTTCAGTAATTTTGCACGATTCTTTTGATGTGAAATTACCATTGCATAATTATGAGTAATTAGACACAAAAATCCTGCGGCAGGAAAACAGAAACAATGAATTAATTTAGTGCAAGTGGCTTCTGCACTTGATGCTCCGTTGTATTTAGCGCTATTGTCTTAGCTGAAAATGCATTCTCTGGGTCATTTTGGACTTGAGGGTGCATTTTGTGCAAATAAAATAGCACTAAATGCTGGGTTACGTAACTACGGGGCATATTATAAAGGACAGGCGATACATTATCGCCGCTTTTATCGGCAGGAAACTGCCGATAAAGCGGCGATAATGGCCTTGATAATATGCTCTATGATTTCCAATCGAAGCCTGTGTTAGATGTGAACACATCTAACATGGGCTTCGATTGGAATTCATAGAGCATATTATCATGCATGGGTGTGTGTGTGTGGTTGTGTGTGTGGGGGGATGTGTGTGGGGTTGTGTGGGGGGGTTGTGTGTGTGTTTGGGGTTGTGTGGGGGGTTGTGTGGGAAGTTGTGTGTGTGGAGGGTTTTGTGTGTGGGGTTGTGTGTGTGTGTGAGGTTGTGTGTGTTTGCGGGGTTGTGTGTGTGTGTGGGGTTGTGTGTGAGGTTGTGTGTGTGGAGGGGTTTTGTGTGTGGGTGTGGTTGTGCATGGGTGTGTGTGTGTGGTTGTGTGTGTGGGGGGATGTGTGTGGGGTTGTGTGGGGGGGTTGTGTGTGTGTTTGGGGTTGTGTGGGGGGTTGTGTGGGAAGTTGTGTGTGTGGAGGGTTTTGTGTGTGGGGTTGTGTGTGTGTGTGAGGTTGTGTGTGTTTGCGGGGTTGTGTATGTGTGGGGGGTTGTGTGTGTGCGGTTGTGTGTGTGTGGGGGGGGGTGGAGGGGGTGTGTTTATGACAGTGCATCCAGTGGCCCATTTGTCTTTAATAGATACAAATATATGGAGGTTTAAGATTGTCCAATTATAAATCACGATTACTAGAGATTTTAAAGTTTAAAATAAAAAATTAAGATAAACACTGAGTGCTAACCAGACAAGTCTGAAACACACACAAGTTGAAAACCTGTTCTTCTTGGCTGCAGTTTAGAAGAAACAATGGGAAAAGCCAACAGGTTTCTCCTTCGTGACCAATGGCTTCACCAAGGTTGTTAACCAAGCTGCACAACACCTACAACGGGCAGCATGACTAGTTTAAAATATCAACAAAAAAAATCACTACAAATTCTTTGATGCGGTCACCAGAGTTATCTAGTTGGCACGCACACCACGCAAGTGCGTTCCTACAAAAATTAGCAGGAGCTTTTAATATATTTTTAGTTACTGAGTTGGATCGGTAACTAAGAAAGCAACACAGGGAATGGTTGGGAACAGCATTGCTACACAAGGGTAGAAGAGGGCGCCAAAGCAACACGGAAGTGGACACAAGCAAAGGTGAAGGGCTGGAAAGGATGCAAATGTGGAGGACAAGAGCAAATGCAACACCAGAATTAGGGGGAAAAGCAATGGGGAGAATCACACAGGGGGGCACACGAGGAAAGAGGGCTGGAAGAAGCAGCTGGGCAACAGGAAGCAACACAGAGTGCACACAGATAAACGTACACAAGTGTGACGGGTCAAAAACTCACCACTCTAATGGAGTGCTCCACAGAAAAGGAAACAAGTATTCACTTCAGATGTACCTGTCCAGCGACCACATGAAGGAAGTGGAAATGAAGCTCGCCAGCTGTAAAAGGGAAAACTAAAGCTTGCACTTTAAATAAACGAAATGAGAAGTTTGTAAATGGCCCATGTGGGGGTGGGGGGCAAGTCGCGATGTCATGGCTCAGAAGAAAACAAACATTTGAAGGCATGAAGAGGGAGTGGGGGGGCGAATTAGAATGCATCGGACTGCGAGAGGGGGGAAGGACGGGAAGAATTGCCTTGCGCGAAAATGAAACGTGCTTGCCTCAAAGTTACACACAACAAGCTCTCAGCATTGCTGTGGCGGGGGCGGTGGAGCGCATTCTTCAGAGGTGGGGTTGTGGGAGCCCGGTTTCACACAGGAGCTGGGCTGCTCCTGGAAAGCCAAGCAGGGGGCACCACACTCTCTGGGGCTGTGGAGAAATGACATCTGATTTAGGGAAAGTAAAGAAATAGAAAAGATTTTCCATTTCTTTACTTTTGAAGAATCACAGCAACTGTGCATCTCAAGGAAACAAAAGAAAAGCCTGGGGCCATTATTAGCAAGGAGGCTGCTGGGATAATTAAATAATAAACTTTGTGGGAGAGAATGGCCTGATGCTGATGCGGGTGCAGGCGGAGTGAGCTGGGTGGCATATAAAGAGGGATGGGCAGTGTATAGTGCAAGGAGCAGGCACTTCAAACAAGCTCTCTGCATTGCTGTGGCAGTGGGGGGAGTGCATTTCTTTCAAGTCTGATGCGGGGGCAGGGGAACAGGAGCCTTTGAAGTCTGATGCCAAGGCACAGACTAAATGGTGGTGTGTGATGTGTGATGTGGCTGGCGATGATGTGCACGCGCCTGGCTCACATGAACTGTACGCGATCCGCAGCTAGGTAGACTTACCGCTTGCTATAATCTCGCCTGTCCTCTCTTCGGGATGTAATAGGCGAGACCTTAGAAGGTGGTCTTGCACCAGCTCTCTCTCTTGAAGAATGTGAAGCTGTTCTTCCCAGAAAGTGCCTTCAAAATTGCTGTTCAAACCCTCATACTCATGTGATTGGATGGTGGAAATGTACTGCTCCATGGCCTCCCAGTTTCCTTAAAAGCCACTCTTAAAGGCATCCTACACTTCATGCCTCAACCAGGGGCTATAAAAATATGATCAAATCATCCTAATAGAACTCATCTAGGTCTCCTTGCCGGCCCACTCCATATTCAAAACCAGTTGCATCAAGTACAAAGCAATCATGACCTGCACTCCCATCTACCTGGCTGAACATCTGGTGGTTCTGAGGACGTCCGGAACAAGGCCATCATCTGACTGGAGACAAAGAAGTGACAAAGAAGTATAAAAAAGAAAAGAAACACGGCAGTAGGCCAAGCTACACTCACAGGGTCTGGAACAAAACTCCTATATCCATCAGGAACTCTTCTTCAACCTACCTCCAATTCAAGAAAGATTTGAAGGCACATCTTTCAAGGTACACAACATGTTGCACTAATATTCCACAAACCAGCTACCAGACAAGTTACTTATTGACTGTATACTTGCCTTTGGTATTGTATGGAGTTCCCATGCCATGGGATATGTTCAGTCAATACAAATACCATATATTACATACCTAAACACCCATACGTAAATTTTCTCAAAATTCCAAACAAGTACTCTGCTTTAGTGAAAGCATACACCATCTGCTCTGTCAAAAGCTTTTAGAGAGGAAGACCAGCATATGGGCGGAGCCACATCCCTCTCTCAGTACTTCTTAAGGATCTTTTTCTTTTGACCACATACAGTCTAGAAACATTTGTGCTGTTAAGCCAGACCTAAATAAAAAAAAGGATCCTAATACAAATGTAATACTAATGAAAATTCTTTATAAAACGTTTTGAACTACCTCCTTTAGACATAGCAGTTAAGGCGAGCAAGGTAAGGGACTTTCTCTGGCTTACACTATGCTGTTATAAATCTACCTATCGAAGTAAAGCAAAACAATATAGACTTATAAGCAGTAAAAAAAAACACCAACAATATCCACTGTACACTACAAATAATATGATGAGAAGACAAATGCTGTCTTGTACGAAAACATAGTAGAAGAGTCTTTTTAGGGTTAAGCTATTTAGACAAATAAAATGGAAATAACTCTGATTGCCATTCTCATACTGGAATGGAATAGATCATTTTAGGAAAAAAGCACTGTTAGGGCTGACATCCTTGATGTGGTTTCCCCTGAATTTTTGCCTCTACCTCCCGTATATTTGACACTGCGCTGGATTCCGTTTTTGCTGGTTAGAGATGCTTTGGACACTTTGCCACTGCTGATCAGTGCCAAAGTGCAAGTGCTTTCTAGTTAAATTATAAATGTGATTGGTTATCCATGACTGGCATTTTTTTTTTACCAGTAGGTCCCTAGTAAAGCGCACTGAGTGAGCCAAGGTTGGTAATTGAAATTCTACTCGTGGGCCTACAGCACTGATTGTGCCACCCACAGGAGTAGCCCTAAGATGATGTCTCAGGCCTGCCACCACAGTGCCTGTGCGCAGTTTGTTAACTGCCATGTTGACCTGGCCAGTGTACACACTTGCCAGGCCTGACCCTTCACTTAGTCTTACACAAAGGCCACCCCAATGGTAGGCCCAAGGAACTCCCCAGGGCAGGGTTCAGTGTATGTGAAAGATAGGAAATGTACTAGTGTGAGTAACATGTCCTAATAGTGAAATGCTACCAATTTGTTTTTTTACGATTGGAAGTCTATCTTGCCCCTAGGACAGAATGGGGAATGCTGTATAACATGTTTACCTGCATATCTTCCCATAGCAGCAAGATAGAAATTTGGAATCTGGTATCCCTGAACTCAGAATTTAATAACACATCTTTTACGGATGATGGCTTTTAAATTCACTGTTTGAAAATAGCACTTTTAGAAAGTGGCTTTTTTCTTGTTTAAGCTTTCTGTGTGCCTCTGTCTGTTTGTGAATTGACTGTCAGGTTTGTGAGTCGCAGAGGCTGGTGTGGGTCCAGGAGGCTGGGTGAGTTAGCACTAGGCTGAATAGACCTATCTGCATTTTGGAGAGGTGGTGGAGTAGCACCTGGGCCTGAATAGGGCTGTGCCTGCCTTCCACAATGCTGGCTCCACCCCCTGCGGTGTGTCTGATGGCCCTGGCCCATACTCACAAAGGAAGACGATGT
This sequence comes from Lissotriton vulgaris, assembly GCF_964263255.1. Taxonomy (NCBI): domain Eukaryota; kingdom Metazoa; phylum Chordata; class Amphibia; order Caudata; family Salamandridae; genus Lissotriton; species Lissotriton vulgaris. The sequence continues at coordinate 662,950,283 of NC_141689.1, forward strand.
GCACTGGCAGATGCATCCAGAACTGCCTTGAACTGTGTCCAGGACCCCTCCCACATGAAGAACAAAGAATTTTGGGTATAAATATCAGAGCTGAAACCCCTGAACTTTAGACTAGGAAACTTCGTGATCAAGAAGGAATCCCTGCCAAAGAGAATAGCTGAAAGAAGACTGAGGAGAAGTACTGCCCTTGCTGTGTTTCTGGGGTTGACCTGCAGTTTGATGTTTCTCCTAAGGAGAGGACTAAGGGACTTTTATGCTGTGTGCTGTGTTCCCCTGCTTGAAAAGGAACTGTGCTGTTTGATTTGTACCTCTGAAGTGAAACCGTCTCCAAATGCCTGAGAAGAGCTGGCCTCCTGTTATAGAAACTCAGAGATACAAACGTTTCTCAAGATCTTGAAGCTCATACTTTTCTGAATAGTGCTCCGCTTTCTATACTGCCTCTGAGGATAGTTCTGTGCCCAAGGACACCGCTGGTGCCCGCCATGAAGCACGTCTTGCCTGCATGGCCGGGTTCGCCGAAGAAAGGAGGCGCGTCAGAGTCGGAGCAGGGACGGAGGGTTGCCTAGCAACCAAGGCTCCCCTGTGCTGATCAGCTGTGGCTGACCGGGATCGCCCAAACAAAGAAGACAAACCGCAACCCCAAGGTAAGACTCGGATCAAGCTCCGGAGTCTCAGCATGTGTCACTGCCCTGGGGGCGGGTTGCAGAACGAAGGTAGACTTCCGACGGCCGCATCTGAAGCAGAGCGGGATCGGCTGTCACGGGGGCTTGAGCTACACCTCTTCCCTCTGTTGAAAGCATTTTGGGGGCATACTTGCTATAAATCACTACTCATAGAGCCCGCAGGCAGTCGGGAAATTTCATTGTCAAAAAGAGGAATTGCACAGATGACAACGGAACTGTGCCGGTGCTGAACGAACAGTACTGGTGATATTGTGTTTTTATTACCAAGAGAGATTCAGCCCCTGCAAACGTTTTTCTTTTCAACCTTGAATCTAAGTTGTTGATCCCAAGAAATTGGCCTAAAAAAAGGTACTGAATCTACAAGAGGACATTTTTTAAAGAAGAGAATATTGTGTATGTGGATGTTTATCATTAGTGGTCTTGCCTAAATTTATATACAGAGATCTATTTTTTATAAATACCTGTGTTGTGTCTATTTGTGGTGTTTCACTGTGTTACTGTGGGTGTTGGTGCAAATACTTTACACATTGCCTTGGGGATAAGCCTGTCTGTTCATGCCAAGCTACCAAGTGGGTGAGGAGGGATTATCTACAGTGCTATCTACAGTACGTATCCCCCTTACCTTGACTAGAAGCAAGGGTCCCTATTTGGTCAAAGGTACCTACCTCTGCCAACTAGAGACCCCCATGTCTAACAAGCACACTTTGTTTTGTTAAAAAACATAAAATAATTATTATTATTTGTCAGCAGAAGGAAGAGATTGCTGGGGCTGTTTGGGCTCAGATTGTAAGGTTCAGAAATTGTTATTCTTGCATGATGAGAAAGTTGATTAAACAATGGACAATTCTAATTAGATCATTCTGCAATCTATGAAATAGACATTATTAAATCTTCAAAGATTATTTAGTTGAGTCAATCTATGTAAATGTGTTTTCAATAAATATCTGTACTTCTTTGCCATTTATGATAACAAATGTACATTTTATTAGCATTTTCACCACAGTACGATCCTTTTTCACATATTATTATGTTAACCAATTGTTGCATATTACTATTTGAATGTGTGTTATATAATTATTTTTGCACAGTGGTTATGCATTTCTCTGACCATTGCATCTATAATTTATGCACATGTGTTTGTGCACATTGCTTATTGTACCTGTGTTTTTATCCATCAGAGTAATCTCAAAGAGGAAGTGAAGGAAATTAGAAAAGAGAGCAGAACTCTTACCACATATATATAAACTTGTTTATGGAAGCACTATATTCCGGCTCCACAAATTCAGGAGTTTACCAGATATTAGATAAGTAAACTTCTAATCTGCCTAAGGACATTATTAAATTACTCACATTGTCATGTTCTTTGGTGATTGCTGAAAACAATGATCTATCAAGTTAGAAAATAATATACCAACATTCAACATAGAAGTGTTTAAAAATGGGGACAACTAACTCATTAGTACCAGGATTAAGATAAGGAGTAAGCAAGTTGCTCTAAAAGGATGGCTGCAGGTGAAATAGTGGATGGCAAGGTGCTGCTTATATGTCCATTACCTTTCTCCTCTGTCTTCCTCGTCACATTCACACTGGAGCATTATGTGTTCCGCGCATAGCATTCACCCATGGAAAAGATTCCCCACCCAACATGGCGGTCTAACAGGAAGTACCTGTCACCTGACCTATGAGGGGATGGGCAACCCCAGATCACAACCTGTTTTCTTCTCTGTGGCCTGGCTGGAATACCAATAGATGTTGCACTGCTTAGATGCGGAGGTGAGTATGTTTTAATTTTTTTTGTTTTATAGGACTGCTATAGCGTCTCCATATTTTTCTTGTTTTTTGTTTCTTTCTAATTGATTGGGAGTTGCAGTGTGTTTTCATGTTTTTTTCTCCGCAGCTACTATGCTGAGCGACTAGGAGTGGCAGTGGTGTGTTTTTTCTTCTGCGCGGCGTTCCTGCATTTTAGCAGTCAGGAGTGGCACTCACTGCTCTAAAGTTCCCAGGGTCTCTCCACAGCCGGACCCGGACTTTTATGGTTCAGATGAGGAACAGCGAGGTCGATTTGTTAAGGGCGCTGACTTAAAGGAGGTGATAACTCACTTGAAGGACAATTTGGCTTTCCAACTGTGGTTCCTCTGGGTTAGGAGGAGGATATTTTCACTCAGTACCACCAAAAGGAGCCTGATGCTCTTCCCATACATAAGGCTATCTGGGAGCTTTTATCCAGAGAATGGTCTGATGTTGAGAAGGCTGAGTTCACTCAGTTCCTTGCAAAAGAAGTACCATCTTCAGAGTTTCCTGGCTGAGTTCCCCCTTAAGGTATAGGTGGACTCTCTGATGGCAGGTCTGGCTGTCAGTGGTTCCATCATCTTACAGTAGGCCTCGCCAGGTGACCCGATTGATAAAAGGTTGGACAGTGCTGCTAAGTGGACTTACTCCGCTACTAACTTTCTCATCAAGACTGGTGCTTACGCCTTGTATGTGGTTCAGTCACTGCTGCATAATTTTCAGGCCATGTCGGAGGGCCTTCAGCAAGAGGATAATGTCAATTTGCATCTGTCTCCTATTGAGCTGTAAGTGTGCTTCCTATCTGACATTACCTCTGAGTCGATGTACACTGCTGGGGCCATTTCTGGTTCCAATATTTCAGCACAGCAACACATCTGAATGAGGTCATGGAAGGCACAGGTCTCCCAAAAGGCCCTCCTGTCTTGCGTTTGCCCTTTTGATGGGGCTAAATTGTTTGGCACTCAACTCGAGGATCCATTGAAGAAGCCGGTGGAAGATCTTAAGCTCCTGACCCCTCTGTTGCCTGCAGTGAGACGCCAGGGGGTTGGTTATCAGCAGGCATTTGAGAATCCCCCCTCGGCTGGGAGGGGGCACTCCCAGCCCTTTTGTGGGAGTGGATGTGGATGTGGCTGTGGCACCCCTTTCTCTGATAAATCCCGACACCAGCCAGCAAGATCCACACTAGCCAATTCCACTCCAAATCATGACTATCTCAGTATGGGCAGCTAAATTGGACACTTTTCCTCCACTTGGACAAGCAACGTCACCAATTCCTGGGTTCTTCACCTGGTGGTCGAAGGTTATTCTATCGACTTCTCTTCTCGACCTCCAGATCTTTTCATCCTGACCCCAACTCCTCGGAATCTTACGGGGTTTGAGGCAGGGGATCTTGAAATCTCTCCACAAGGGTTCCTTTCTTCCTGTTCTGGAGGGCAAGTTGGGTCAGGGTTGCTACTCATTGGTGTTCCTGGTACAGAAGGTGTAGTGGGGGTTTCTGCCCTGTACTGGATTTCATGACCATGGATAACTATGTGCCTTACCAGAAATTCAAGATGGTGAGCTAGCAGAAGATTCTATCCCTTATTTCTCCTGGGGCCTTTCTGACATCCTTGGACCTTTTGGATGCTTATTTTCATATCTCTGTGTATTCTCTCTTCCAGAGGTATTTGCGTTTCTTTGACCTGAGGGCATTTCTAATTTTTTGTCCTCCCCTTTGGTTTAGCCTCTGCCCCACAGGTTTTCCCAAAGGTCCTGGCTCCACTGGAGGGTTTGTTTCATGCATAGGTGTGCTTTTATTTCCCCACCTGGATGACAGGCTAATTTCTTCCTCTTCTTTTCTTAATGCCCAGGAGGATGTGGTGTTGGTGCGAAATTACTTGGAGGCCTATGGCTTCCCTTTGACTCTCAGCAAGTCTGTCCTCACCCCCTTATCAGGAACTCCAATTCATCATCACTCTCTTTAATACGAGGTTTTGGATAGTTTTTTTTTTCACTAACTCACAAGCTTTAGCTCAGGAATCGTCGGGGGTTCTTCCTGTCTGCCCTCTTGGCTTCTGCAAAGGACTGGTTGCATGTTCAGGGGGACATGGCTGTTTCCCTTTTCCTGGTTCCTTGGGCTCGCAGGCACCTCTTCCATCTGGGTATCACCTTCTGTCTTACTATCCCAGGATTACAATGCCTAGTTCTGGTGACTCCTGCCATTTCTCTCCAGCTGCACTGTTGGTTGCTGCCGGGCAACCTGGCAATGGGGGTGCTCTTGGATTCTCCTGTGCCCTATTCCCTGTTGGCCGATACAAGCCCTTGATGTTGGCGGGCTCCCCTTGGACCTCTTTCTTCTAAGGGTCCTTGGACTCCCAAAGAGAGCTGGATGCCTTTGACTTGGGAAGGACTGGCAATAGTGTTCAAAGCTCTTCTGCACTTTGCCCCTCATCTCAAGGACAAGTAGATTCAGGTCTGGATGGACAGTCAGGGGGCATGTGTCTATTTGAATCATTGGGGGAACTTATACTCCCCGCTTTTGGCTTTTCAGTCAGTACCCTGCGGGTTTATGAGCATCACTGGAGGAATTTCTCTGGTTGGTGTTCTTCACAGGTGTTCGTCCTTGGCTCTTGTGAAGGGTATTCTGTTCTTGAGTTCATCTGGGATAGTTTCTTGATGGGGCTGTTGGTTTACATGCTCCGCAAGCAGTGGTCCACCATTAAGGCTATTAGGGGGACCTCTCTCCTCCCTTTTAAGTCCTTGGCTTCTTTCTTTCTTCACATTTTCTTTCTTCATGGACAGTCATTGCTTCTCCTGTTCCCCCTTGGGATCTCCCTCTGGTCCTTCATGCCTTGCAGCACTCCCTGATTGAGCCCCTGCCTTCTGTGTCGCTAGAGTTTCTTACCCTGAAAGTGTATTTTCTGGTAGCTATCACCTCGGGGAGGTGTTTGGGGGAGCTTAGTGCCTTGCTTTGTCATCCTCCCTTGTTGCGTTTTTTTTCCTGATAAGGTGATCTTTCGCCTTCACCCGGCCTCTCTTTCTGAGGTGTCCTGTCTTTTCCATTTGTCCCTGGATATTGTTCTTCCTGTCGTTTTTCCTAACCCCTCTACGGCGGAGGAAATCCTGCTTCATTCACTGGATTTAACAAGGGCTCTTGTTATTTACCTTGAGCGGACCGCCTACTTTTGCCAGGTGGATTTTTTGTTTGTCACTTTTGGTGTACCCTGGTGGGGTCATCGCCCTACAATGGCTCACGTTTGCATTGGGTTCGGTCTGCTATGTCCTTTGCCTATCTTCATTCGGGGGTTTCTCTTCCTCCTGTCATTCAGGTAAGGAGTGAAAACGACAGAAAGTAAACAAGGCTCATAGATTCCTGTTTACTTTTTAGGTTTGGTGCTAACCAATACCTTTTGTATTTACTAAATGTATGTGAAGGAACTTTCTGCCGTCCTTTTTCATCCATTGTTCTGTTATTGTATCATTCATGTCTTTCTTCAATCCACTACAACACACATCATGGGGCAATAGGTCATCCCACTTCAACTATTGGAAAACTTCACTGTGACTGATGGCATTCTTTCTGTTCACAAGAAGCACATCCACACAAAATTAGTTCCCTCAATACTGGAGACTTCTTCTGTAATGTGTACTTTTTGAGACTAATAAATAGTTTTGCTTTTAGCCCATTTTGTTTTTAAATTAGCAAGGGGCCAGGAGCTTCCCCAACATTAATGGTTTTGCACCAAATGGAGCGAGCTCTCGAACAATAATTACACTCCACACTGTTCTTGCAGCGTAAAAGGCCATTTATTAGGACAGGTTGTAAACACAATACTTTAACCAAAACATCAATTTAAACAATCCCAACCCCAAAACATTTCATCCTTCATCTATTCTCCTCTCACTTTTTCTGCATACATCTCATTCCCTCTCTGACCCCTTCCAACTCTCCATTGACCTCCTCGCTTATCTTTCAACATCCTCTCCTGTATCTCCAGCCAACACACTCTTGCATCCTGCCCCCATCATTTACCTGTTTCTCCCCCTATGGAGTGGTGGGTGCGCCCGTCCAAGACTCCCCACCTCTCCAAAATACTGCCAACCCAAGCCTACACAATCTGTCCTAAACTGGCACGCTTATAACCAAACCATCCTTGCACTAAAAATTTTGTAGGGTGGATGGGTGGTCCAAAATTCACTACCCTCCCCAGTGGTGTTGGGCTCGGGAAGAGGATGAGTCTACTCGCCTGGCCCTTATAACTTGCCCCCTATCCTCACCCCCCGCCCAACCCCTTGACCCCAACAGCCGTGTCCTTCCAACCCTACTGTGTGAAAACCCCAGGCGAAGACTGGTCTAGTTCAAGTTCGGTCATTTATATAGCGCACTGCTCACCGAGAGGGTCTCAAGGTGCTTGGGAAGGGGTTCATTATTTGTCGAATAGCCAGGTTTTAAGTTCTTTTCTGAAGGAGGTGTGGTTTTGAGTAAGGCAGAGGCAGGTGGGGATTGAGTTCCAGGTCTTGGCTGCCAAGAAGGAGAAGGATCTTCCTCCAATGGTGGATTTTCGGATGCGTGGGACTGCGGCGAGGGCTTGATTGGAAGATCTAAGTTGGCGGGTGGGTTTGTAGAAGGACAGTCAGGTGTTGAGGCATTCGGGACCTAGATTGTAGAGGGCCTTGTGTGCGTGGGTGAGAAGACAGAATGTAATTCTTTTGTTGATGGGAAGCCAGTGGAGGTCTTTTAGGTGTCCGGTGATGTGATCTTGGCGAGGGATGTCCAATATGAGTCTCGCTGATGCGTTTTGGATGCGTTGGAGTCTTTTCTGTAATTTTGCTGTGATTCCGGCGTAAAGTGTGTTGCCATAATCCAGTCGACTCGTGACCAGTGCGTGGGTGACAGTCTTTCTTGTCTCGAGGGGGATCCAGCGGAAGATCTTTTTGAGAATGCGAAGTGCGTTGAAGCAGGAGGATGAGACTGCGTTGACTTGTCTGGACATCGAGAGAGAGGAGTCTAGGATGAAGCCAAGGTTACGTGCATGGTCTGTGGGTGTGGATGCTGTGCCCAGAGTGGAAGGCCACAAAGAGTCGTCCCAGGCAGAGGGGGAAGATCCTAGGATGAGCACCTCCGTTTTGTCTGAGTTGAGTTTTAGGCGGCTGTGTTTCATCCATTCGGCTACTTCTTTCATGCCTTCGTGAAGATTGGTTTTGGCGGTGTTGGGGTCTTTGGTGAGGGAAAGGATTAATTGGGTGTCGTCGGCGTAAGAGATGATGTTGAGGTTGTGCTGGCGTGCGATTGATGCGAGTGGGCTCATGTAGACGTTGAAGAGGGTGGGACTGAGTGAAGATCCTTGTGGTACTCCACAGATGACTTCAGTGGCCTCTGAGATGAATGGTGGAAGTCGGACTTTCTGAGTTCTCCCAGCTAGGAACGAGGTGATCCAGTCCAAGGCTTTTCCTTGTATGCCGATGGTGCTGAGGCGTTGTATGAGGGTGCTTTGGCAGACTGTGTCGAAAGCGGCGGAGAGGTCGAGTAGAATGAGGGCCGCTGTTTCTCCTTTATCCAGTAGTGTTCGGATGTCGTCTGTTGCTGCAATGAGGGCGGTTTCGGTGCTGTGTTTGGCTCGAAATCCGGACTGAGAGGGATCAAGGGAGTTGTTGGATTCAAGGAAGGCGGCGAGCTGGCTGTTGACGGCTTTCTCAATGACTTTGTCCGGGATTGGGAGGAGGGATATGGGTCGGTAGTTTTTAAGTTCAGAGGGGTCTGCTGTGGGTTTCTTCAAAAGGGCGCTGAGCTCGGCGTGTTTCCAGCTTTCTGGGAAGGTGGCAGAGTTGAACGAGCAGTTGATGGCATCACGGAGATGGGGTGCAATGATGGAGTCAGCTTTGTTGAAGATGTGTTGGGGGCAGGGGTCGGTTGGTGAGCCAGAGTGGACTGAGTTCATTAGGCGGATGGTGTCTTCAGTGGTGATTTGGCTCCAGGCGCTAAGGTTGTTAGTTGGCAGAGTGGGATCTGAGGGGGGTGGGGAGGGTTGATCGCTGGGGGTACTCTCGAAGCTGTTGTGGATGTCGGCAATTTTGTTGTAGAAGAAGGAGGATAACGCATCGCAGAGGTCTTGGGAGGGGGTGATGTTGTTAGATGCTGCGGTGGGGTTGGTGAATTCTTTGACGATGTTGAAAAGTTCCTTGCTGTTGTGAGTGTTGTTGTCGAGACGATCCTTGAATGCTGATTTCTTGGTGGATCGAATCAGTTGGTGGTGTTTGCGGGTGGCTGCCTAAGGGTGGCCATGTTGTTGGTGGTTGGGTTTTTTCTCCATGTATTCTCCAGGGTGCGGCATAGCTTCTTGGATTTTTTAAGGTCATCATTGAACCAGGGAGCCTTTTTGCTGGCTGATTTGATCTGGTGCTTTTTCAGGGGTGCTAATTCGTCAGCACTGTGGGTGATCCATTGCTTGAGATTGTTGGCCGCTTGGTTTGGGTCGAGTGAGAGGGTGGGAGGGTTTTGGTTGAGTGATGTGAGGAGTTGGTCGGAGGTGATTTTGTTCCAGTTTCTCCGAGGAATAGGTTGTGGGCGGTTGTGGGTCAGGGTGGTTTTGTAGCTGAAGTGAACACAGCTGTGGTCCGTCCAGTGGAGAGCTGTGGTGCAGTTGAAGGAGATGTGCTTGCTGGAGGTGAAGATAGGGTCGAGCGTGTGTCTGCTACATGGGTGGGGGTGTCAACAAGTTGTTTGAGTCCGAGATTGGCCAGGTTGTCCAGAAGGGAGTTGGTGTTGCTGTCGTGTTTGTTTTCAAGGTGGAAGTTGAGGTCTCCTAATAGAATGTAGTTCTCGGAGGCGAGGGCATGTGGGCTGACGAAGTCCGTGATGTCATCGCTGAATTGAGTGCGGGTACCTGGAGGTCTGTAAATGAGGGTGCCTCTGAGTGTGGTCCTAGAGTCGGTGTGGATCTGAAAATGGAGATGTTCAGCGGTTGTAAGATTATCGTCGGAGCTGGTCGTGATTTGATGGTATTCCTATGGATGATGGCGATGCCTCCTCCTGTTTGATTGGTGCGGACTTTTTGGATGATCTTGTAAGCGTCCGGTATGGATATGGCGATGTCGGGTGCTGATGATGTGTTTATCCATGTTTCTGTGAGGAAGGCGATGTCTGGTGACGCAGTGGCGAGTAGGTCCCAGAGTTCAGTTGCGTGTCTGTGGACCGAGTGGGTGTTCAGCAGGATGCACTTCAGGCGGTTAGAGTCGGTGCTATGTATGGAGGAAGTGGATTTGGTGAGGGTCCTGAAGCAGTTGAACTTGCAGGAGAGGCAGGCGAATGGGCCGTGGGTTCGTCCTGGGATGGCGTCGCAGCATTGTGGTGTGCATCCGGGGTTGAGGGCGAGGAGAGTTGCGGCATCATATGTGACTCTAGTGGGTTGGGAGCGGCGGGGACCAGGGGGACAGGCGCTGGGCGCAGTCCAGGTGCGGACGGGCGTAGACGGGCTTACCTTTGGCGCACCTTCGGCGCGCATCCGCTGCACGTGAACGCTGCGCGAAAATGCATCTGTCATGTATGGATGGTGGAGGGGGCGGGGACGAGGGAGGAGAAGCTGGGAGGTGGGTGCGTGGTGTATTTCCGGCCAGGGGGGAACAACAACAGCAAGAAAATGGCTGCTAGCCAAAAAGCCGAGACAGGATAGGGTATGCACACAGTGGGCGCGCTGCAGACGATTTAAACAGGCAGCAATGCACAAGTCACAGCAGTGTAAGAGCGCTCTATGGCAATTTAGCGCTGCAATTCTACTCGTAATGGCAGATCTCAACTTACCCCAGGGGGTGCACTGTGCAATAATTACACTCCGTGCTGTTCTTGAAGCGTAAAAGGTCATTTATTAGGACAGGTTGGAAACACAATACTTTAACCAAAACATCAACTTAAACTCAAAACAATCCCCACCTCAAAATATTTCATTCTTCATCCATGCTCCTCTCACCTTTTCTGCACACTGCCTGTTCCCCTCTGTGACCCCTTCCATTTCTCCATTCCCCTCCTCGCTTATTTCAACATCCTCTCCTGTATCTCCTGCCATCGCACTCTTGCATCCTGCCTTCCTCAATATTCCCCTGTTACTACCCCCCGGAGAGGTGGGTGTGCCCGTCTGAGAGTCCCCACCCCTCCAAAATACTGCTGACCAGGTAACCCCCGCAGGGCATTTACCTGCCTCACCTCTCTCTGCCATGCACCCGTCGCCCTCACTCTTTTGTTTCCCTACAACACCAGATAGATTCATTCCACAACTTGCTTATCACGTCCCAGATCTTCTTCATATAATTCGCATTCCCCAATTGCGAAAGGTTGCAAGCCATCTTCTCTAAAAAGCAAAGGCTCCTACAGTCGTAGCCCAACCTGACCATTTTCTTTGATGTCCTTAGAGGCAGAAAAAACTCTCATTGCCCTGATGAACTTCCTGCATGCTTTCTTAACTGCTGCCGGCCTCACTGCCCCTTTCCACACTTTACGCGTTACAAACTAAGTCCACACAATGCATTTTCCCACCATCTTTCTTTTTAGGACTTCCAGATCCCTCTGCATCTGCTGTAGTTTTATCAATCCTGACAGACATATCAAGTAATTTTCCCTAGATGCATGACCAAAATATCCAGGCAAGCTCTCCATTACCCCACCAATGCATTTCATAGTGGCTGCTCTTCAGACCCAGGTTACGGCCTTAGACCTGTCGATCTGCATATCTGGCTGCCCAATGTACGAAAGAGTGTCCAACAATCCAGGTAACCGTCTTGGCTCCTGGACCCGCCACACAACCTATGACAAGAAAAATATGTTACACCACACATTGAGGCTGTAACAGATGTGATTTTAGGTAGAAAATCTGAGTCCTCCCTCTCAAAATGTTCTTGCATTTCTCGAAAGGAAGCCATGGCAGAGATACAGAGATGTAAGTCAGGATCACCGGAGGACCCTTACCCCCCCTAAAATGTGGAAGGAGCTGACGCACTCAGTTATCCATGTGTTGTCCCACATATGGAACACATCTCTTACCTCGGGCATTTTCCCTGATGTTTGGAAGCACGCTATCCTCCTGCCACTTCAGAAGAAACCTAGTGTAGATCTAGGGGAATTGAATAACTATAGTCCAATCTCACTGTTACCAGCACCTGCAAAATTGCTGGAATAATTGGTGCAGCAACAACTGACCAATTTTATTGAGAGTCAAGGCATCCTGCATGATACACAATCCGGGTTCTGAGCCGATTTCAGCACCAAAACAGCACTTCTGGAGGTGGCAGAGTCAGTGAGGATGGCTACAGATTCAGGGGCATCAGCTATGCTGGTGTTCCTGCCTCTTTCTGCCACATTTGATATGGTAGATCATCTAATGCTGCTGCAGCGTCTTCAGGACATTGGTATCGGAGGTGTAGCTCTTACCTGGCTAAAGTCTTTTCTTATAAATCGCACTCAAAGGGTTTCTCTACAACTTCATCAGTCCGAACCCAAAAACATATGGTGTGGGGTTTCTCAGAATTCGGCGTTGATTAAAGAGGGAATTGATTAAAGAGGTATCTTTAATATATACCTGGCCCCATTGTTCTCACTAATAGCCAACTGGGGAGTGAAGGCAATATCATACGCCAACGATACACAGTTTATGTTTTCTTTTAAAGATCAGTTGGTGGATTCTTTCAAGAATTTTAAAGGCTGTCAGAAGGACATCGCTCTTTGGGTGAATAACAACAAACTTAAACTCAATGCTGAGAAAACAGAGGTGTTGTTCTTCAGCAAGATTCAGCCGCCTGCAGTGGATCTGTGGTGGCCAATGGAAATGGGCTCCTCGCCAGTTCCAGCAGTCTCAGTAAAAAATCTGGGGGTCAAGTGGGATAGTGCGTAGATACAGCAAGTGATAGCTTCATGTTTCAGCAAGCTGAGACACTTGCGGAAATTCCTACATTTGCTGCCAGAGGATTACCACCGGGTCATAGTCCATACCACTATTACATCTAAGCTGGACTATGCTAACAGCCTATACTTGGGCTTGCCAGTGTACCTTATCAAAAGACCACAGATGGCATAGAATGCGGCTGCGAGAATGATTAGACGTGTTCCATTTCGTCATCACATCTGCTGCCAAATTGCCCCCAGAACTGCCCCCTGGGGGTGTGACTCCAAATTCAATGGGACCTCAGAAGAAACTTTGACAGGCCACAGATCACTCAAAGGCATTAATAGCCTTGAATGGCCATTTGGAGCAGTTTAAGTGGAGGCACCAGGCCCCGCTAAACTATTGTGGATATAAAGGGATATTTACAGTTATAACCCCGAGCGCTGGACGCCGGAGATATATAGGCATAACGTGCCTTGGACTAATTTAACCCGGAGATAAAGATGAAATACGTCTGATACAGGTCATTCGCTGTGAACAAGTTGTTGTGCTGTCACAGTTGTCAGGGTGGAACTTCATAGAAGGCCACACACAGATTGTTTTTAGCCCTGAAGAAGTCCCCCCTAGATGATTAAACTTTCTCAATAGTCCTTGGGGTTAAAACGTTGACGCTAACTATCATGTGCGAATGATCACCCGGAACAATGGAATAATTAGATTAATTTCTAAACTGAGCTGATACATAGACAAAATACTTTACACTTTGTCTAAATGTGGATCTTGGATTTATATTGATGTGTCTTTCTGTATATTGTATTGTGATATATATTTATTGTCATCTATTCATTTCACGCTATTCACTTTATATGTAATTGTATAGTGCTTATCTGTGTGTGCTTCTATTCATTTCTTTTGAATACACAATGTATATACATTTTCTACAAACTTTCAAAGTAATACATGATTTATTCTCTTTTTTAACTCTTGGTTTGGATGCAACTAAAATGTGTAAAATGTTTCATTAAAGGGCAGTCCTTTCAAGAAAGAAGGACACTAATTGAATTTTAGTTTTAGGTTCTTCTGAAGCTAATAAGTGGCAGAACCACTCTTCCCTTAAAACATAATCCAAATTCAATGGGGCCCAACTCTCTTGCCCTGCTGTGTGGACCCTGGCCTCCAAGAAAGGTCCTATGGGGCCTCTGCCACTTGCCCTTCATCATGCACTTTTTTCCCCATATGGCCAGATAAATTCAAGGCCTGCTCGTGGCCTAGGTGTCCCTTCCCTCCCAGCCCTCTCACCTGCAAACCTGGCATGTTGCTGGACCCAGCTCCCTGCCAAGCCGGAATTTTGGTGCCCCACCCTCCCCACCACAATAAATCATTCCAGGGCCTTGTTGAAACACTATGTGCTGCCGTGCGTGGAGCTCTCCGACCCACCCCTGCTCCCAGGTGCAAGGTCAATCATTCCCGCATCACCGAGCAGAAGCAGAGGCAGGCTCTGCTGCCTGTCCCTGCGCTTTCCAGTCTCCTTTTTGGGCAGCCCCCGCCCCCCGCCTGCTGCACGCTTCCGTCCCGGTGGTGGCTGTTCTTGGTAGGCCCCCACCGCTGCCGGGACTCCCGCCGACACCATCGTCTGCATGCGGGCCATCCCGATCCAGGCCTGGTCTAGGACACCAGGCCGCAGGAGGTCCTCCTGGCCTGCCTGGCCGAGCACCCGCAGCGTGGCGCAAACGGCCTCCGGGTCGGGCACAGACATCGGATCCAGAACGGTGAGCTGACTTTCACTGACTATATCTACCCTAATGCCTAACTGCCCCAGTAATTGCCAATGAACTAACCACACTACCCTCCTACGCTCTCTAAACTGCCCCATCGTCCTTTAAAATTCACTATCCTCCCCAGTAGTGTTGGGAGCAGGAAGAGGACGAGTCTCCTCCTGTGGCCCTTATAACTTGCCCTCTGCTATCCCCACCCCCAGCCCAGCCCCCTGACCCCGACTGCTGTGTTCTTCCGGTCCCACTGTGTGAAAACTCCAGGGGAAGACTGGTCTGCGACCTTACTTCACCCGGAGGCTGCATTGTAGTCAAGCTGAATTTAGTGCACAGCAAAGATGACCGTTTTCACAAGCTACAAAAACACCACAGATGTCTTTTAAGGTTTTATGAGCACAAAGAATTGCACTTCGAAATAACAATATCACGTTCAACAACTATGACTTCTTGACGTTAAGCATGTTAAAAATTCTGCCGTTTGGGAAAAAAAGATAGTAAGTTGTCCAGAGCATTTCGGCTCGAATTAGGCTTTGTAAACTGTGCAGACATTATAGTGCCCACACCGCCATCGCTCGCTCCACTTGTACCCAATACATTCACAACCAAGAAGACTCATGAGACATAATTGTGGGAAAACGGTGATGCAGGTTTATTTGCATACAAATAGCAGATAGGTGGGTTATCTTACAGGCGATCCAAGACGGCAGCCCCTCGCTGACCCGCCTGCCTAATTAGCCAATTTGCACGGTAAGTCGATGCTCTTGACGGTGCAATACTTTTAATAGTTCTCGTTTACTCCCGCCCCCCCTGTCGGGGCGGAGCGATGAGGCACACCCCCAGTCGGTTTAGGCCCCCCGACCGCCCGAAGGACTAACGGGGCGCCGACGTTGTTTCCTGGAACCCCCTCGGCTCCAGGTTCTTGGCTCGGGCACCCCTACTGTGCCAGGCAGAGGTATTGCTGTCTCCTTCTGCCGCAGAGGTACCCTTACTGTCCATCTGCTTCCAGATCGCCCTGTGTGTGCTTCTATTCATTTCTTTTGAATACACAATGTATATACATTTTCTACAAACTTTCAAAGTAATACATGATTTATTCTCTTTTTTAACTCTTGGTTTGGATGCAACTAAAATGTGTAAAATGTTTCATTAAAGGGCAGTCCTTTCAAGAAAGAAGGACACTAATTGAATTTTAGTTTTAGGTTCTTCTGAAGCTAATAAGTGGCAGAACCACTCTTCCCTTAAAACATAATCCAAATTCAATGGGGCCCAACTCTCTTGCCCTGCTGTGTGGACCCTGGCCTCCAAGAAAGGTCCTATGGGGCCTCTGCCACTTGCCCTTCATCATGCACTTTTTTCCCCATATGGCCAGATAAATTCAAGGCCTGCTCGTGGCCTAGGTGTCCCTTCCCTCCCAGCCCTCTCACCTGCAAACCTGGCATGTTGCTGGACCCAGCTCCCTGCCAAGCCGGAATTTTGGTGCCCCACCCTCCCCACCACAATAAATCATTCCAGGGCCTTGTTGAAACACTATGTGCTGCCGTGCGTGGAGCTCTCCGACCCACCCCTGCTCCCAGGTGCAAGGTCAATCATTCCCGCATCACCGAGCAGAAGCACAGGCAGGCTCTGCTGCCTGTCCCTGCGCTTTCCAGTCTCCTTTTTGGGCAGCCCCCGCCCCCCGCCTGCTGCACGCTTCCGTCCCGGTGGTGGCTGTTCTTGGTAGGCCCCCACCGCTGCCGGGACTCCCGCCGACACCATCGTCTGCATGCGGGCCATCCCGATCCAGGCCTGGTCTAGGACACCAGGCCGCAGGAGGTCCTCCTGGCCTGCCTGGCCGAGCACCCGCAGCGTGGCGCAAACGGCCTCCGGGTCGGGCACAGACATCGGATCCAGAACGGTGAGCTGACTTTCACTGACTATATCTACCCTAATGCCTAACTGCCCCAGTAATTGCCAATGAACTAACCACACTACCCTCCTACGCTCTCTAAACTGCCCCATCGTCCTTTAAAATTCACTATCCTCCCCAGTAGTGTTGGGAGCAGGAAGAGGACGAGTCTCCTCCTGTGGCCCTTATAACTTGCCCTCTGCTATCCCCACCCCCAGCCCAGCCCCCTGACCCCGACTGCTGTGTTCTTCCGGTCCCACTGTGTGAAAACTCCAGGGGAAGACTGGTCTGCGACCTTACTTCACCCGGAGGCTGCATTGTAGTCAAGCTGAATTTAGTGCACAGCAAAGATGACCGTTTTCACAAGCTACAAAAACACCACAGATGTCTTTTAAGGTTTTATGAGCACAAAGAATTGCACTTCGAAATAACAATATCACGTTCAACAACTATGACTTCTTGACGTTAAGCATGTTAAAAATTCTGCCGTTTGGGAAAAAAAGATAGTAAGTTGTCCAGAGCATTTCGGCTCGAATTAGGCTTTGTAAACTGTGCAGACATTAAATATGCTGCAAGGACTGACTCCGTTGATCAGAAACGAACATTGGCACCGCCTAGCGCATGCCAAGGCATCCAGACTGCTCTGTGAGAGTTTAAAATTAACCTTTCGGGGATTAGAATCGTAGCACAATATACACAACCACAGTCTCGCATACATTTATTTCTACATCACCCCGCCATATATCTTCCGTCTGTGCATTATTTCTGCCATTATGCCACGTGAAGTGTTGTTTTGTATTTTTATGTGACAGCCACAATTAACAATACAGTACAAAAATGCCCCAGAGTGTCTAATCTCAGAGGCAATTAGAGGCACATTCAGTCTTCGAGATGGAATCTACATCAATTCACTTTAAACCTAAAGGAAACAGCTCATAATTGAGTCTAAAGTCCCATCCGGAGCAGCATAATGCCAGCTGGCAAGGACTTTAACTGCAGTACCGTCCTCTGTTGTTTATTTAATGTTGTTCGTGTTTTCACGAAAATGATCAGTCTTCCTTCATTTCGGTCCCTGCTCCTTTAAATGTGTATCCCAAAATAGTTTTTTGTACCTTTTTCGGCAGGAACATTTCGAGACAACTGATTATCTTTCCTAGATAAGGTGTAGAAAGATTCGTATTTTGCCGATATCTTCCAGCTCATCATAATTATGTTTCTCACAGGCGGCTCCTAGTATTTTTCATTAAAGAAGATGAGTTCTGTATTTTTTCTTTATAACACCTCTGTCCTTCACAGATTAAATAAATGTCATAACGTCACTGTTAACATCTGAAAATTGGGCAAGAATTCCACTGAATTACATGCACCTGGTTATAGCCCTCGCAGAAACACATATATTACTTATGGGCTAACGTGTATTCATAAATGTAACCTTTAACACTAGGGGACATATTTATGATCCCAGTTGCGTCCACGCATAGAGGTGCAAGAGCGACGCAACTCAAACATAAGATTTATGAAGCCACACAAGGGCAACTTGCATGGTGGCCCTGAGAGGCTTTTTAAATCTCGAGTAAACAACGCAGCACGAATCGCTGTGTTGCCTTACTCTGCGCTAGGGAGCCGTTCCATGAGCGTTGCGACTCCAATGTTTTTTGACGCATTCCCAGATGTACTAGAACTGGTAAACTTGGGAAAGAGCCAAAAAGATACACCTTCCCAGGAGGGGCGTAACGAGGAGAAATAGCTTCATCTCCCCTTGTTTCTTCCTCTTTCTTTCATTCAGTAGCACACATAGACAGAGGAATATGTCTCTCAGGATTGCTTTTTGCTTTTTGCCCCTTCCTGCACAAAAACAATTCTGCATGCATTGAAGGCACCCTAGCACCAGAAAGGGTGCCTGCATTGGTGCAAAGGACACCAGTGCATAAGGAAAGGCAGAAATGTGCTGTATACTTTTAAATACAGCACATTCCTGCCCTTTTCCTGTCACACAGTGCGGTGCAGTAAGGTGACTTGCTGTGCTGCACTGTGTGACAAATCTCATAAACAGGACCCAAATGCTCTGTGAAATCCCAAGCCCGTTTTGCAAGATCCATCGAAAATTTTGCAAATTAAATTAAGTTTTCGAAAATCTTCTTTTGGAATCTCTGCGTGAAAATTGGGACCTTTGCTGGCAATGAACAGGCCATTAGATCAATCAGGTATTTTGATGGTGTGGTGCAGTTTTCAGAAAGGATAGTTCTGCTATGATCAAAAGTGTAGGCTTAATTTGAGCTAGTGGTTGCAGGTGGGCTCCACCGGCACTTATTTTTCGGGACCAGCACTTACTTTTCCCAAACAGACTTTGACCCAGAGCAAGAGAACGAAAAATGCCAAAGAAGAAAAGGAGGAGCAAGAGAAAGATAGAACAACTGTTACAAGAGTCGAAAGAAAGGGATAAGAAAGAACTTGCAAGAATGAAATAAAGGGGCAGATCATGTTTGGTGGAAAGATGCATGAGATGGAAACCCTAATATTCGGCAAGCTCAGCATTAAGTGAGAAGAACTTTGGACACTTATTATGTTCCACATTAACTGCTCCATTTAGAATTCTTTGTAAGTCCACGGTAATTCCACATGCTAGAGCGTACACCTAAAATATACACAATTCGGGGTGCAAATTACAGCACTGCAATCACTGTGATAGAAGGGTATTGTCTTAGCAACATGCCACAGAAACCTTTCTGTCAGCACGGGAAACATGAAGACTTAGTTTAGAATAGTGTACATTTTGTGTAGATTTCCTACCAAATCGTGAACAGCACCTCCTGCACAGACGCCAAGAAAAGCTACACAATAAATGAAGACACACCCCGAATACGACGCAAATGTGGAAGACCTAAACATTACACAAACCAGCTGTTTCTTTTGTGCTGTTGGATGCCTCGCTCTTGTGTACTGCTAAGCTCTCACTATTCTACTAATAATCATGTGCCATGGGCCATGAAGCCTGCCTGATTCCTACATCTTTAGGGCCAGATGTAGGTAAATAGCATTTACCGATTCATAAATACCGAATTTTACCGATTCGGTATTTACAAATCGGTGAATGCTATGTAGGCATTTTTACCGATTAATTTACCGAATCTGTAGAATTCGGTAATTACCGAATCGGTATTTACCGATTCGGTAATTGCCATTGATTCCTATGGGCCTTGAGCCCCTTCCGCGGCTCAGACCAGCCGCTAACCATATCAAACAGTTTGCCCACAAAGTGCCGTAAATTGCCGCAGCAACTCGCCAAGTCCAGGTGCCTTTGAAAAATTGGTTTTCTACGAAACGCGTCAGGCTGGACTGTTACTTTGTGATGCAGAGTTGTGATTCCTTGCTGAGCGCTCCAATAAAGATTGTTGGCTACAGAACCTACCTGTTGTGAGGCCTCTCCCTCCTATGCGGGCAAACTGTTGGATATTGTTAGCGGCTGGCCTGAGCCGCGGAAGGGGCCCAGGCGCTGTGTCAGCGTTCCAGCAGCGACGCCAATCGACGCCACTGCATCTGGCAGCAGGAACCTGGTATTGAGAGCAATACTGGCATCAGCGGGGACTAGCGCTTTGCACCACCACCCACTGTTGGTTTTATTAGGCAAAAATGGGGTTGATGCAATGACAAGCTCACAGAAGAAATACAAGGCACTACATGTACCATCATGCTCCAGCAATGGCCGCGCCCATTGGTTGTGGTTAGGAAGACTGAAATAGTGCCGTAAATTGACGCAGCAACTCGCCAAGTCCAGGTGCCTTTGAAAAAGTGGTTTTCTACAAAACGCGTCAGGCTGGACTGTTACTTTGTGATGCAGAGTTGTGATTCCTCGCTGAGCGCTCCAATAAAGATTGTTGGCTACAGAACCTACCTGTTGTGAGGCCTCTCCCTCCTTTGCGGGCTAACTGTTGTATATATATATATATATATATTCACTGAAAAAACCATAGGTTATAAACCATATATAGTTAGGGATTCGCATTTACAAAACCTTATTTTACTCACACAAAACCATTGAAATTCGCATATATAGTTAGTTGCACTAACTATATATCGCGCACCCACAATCCACTGCTGATGATGTCACATATTACATCATTCATGACATGGTCAGTGACATCACTGATGACATCACTGATAACATCATCCAGTGACTGTGTTTCTGTAAAGTTTAAATATGTTTTACATATTGAAGAATGAGTGGATGTATAAGTGTCTGGATGAAGGATTTAGTAGGTGCATGACTGACTGTATGAGAGAGTGATTAAATGTGTCTCACTGAGTGCATGGGTTAGTGACTAAACTGTCTTAATTTGTTCATCATTATATCTGTTGTTCTGTAAACTGCTGCATGTGTTGATCAGTAGCTATATGAGTAACTATATGGGTTATTGATTGGTTGCCCAAGTATTTGTATGGGAGAGTGAGTGTGTGTGTGTGTGGGTGGCTGTGAGGTGTGTGACTCTGTGCATAGATGTGTGAACAGTTGATTTACTAGATGTATGGGTTCAAAACTGCATGTTGAAACAGCTGTATGGGTGGTTGACTGTGTGCATGAGTGTATTGGTGAGTGAATGGATATCTCAGTGCTACATGTCAAATTAAGTACATATGTAAAACACAGTACATGTGAGAGTTGGCATATATAAATAACTGTGTATAAGAGCCAGTGAATGTGTGAGTGGCTGTATGGATCATTGTAAACTTGTATCAGTGATTGTATAAGAGAGTAAATACGTGTTAGAATATGTTTGAATAAGTAAGGTGTGTATAACTGTATAGTTGAGGAAATGGAGGTGTGATTGATTCTTTGCATGACTGACTAGGTGTATGAGTAACTCCATGGATGAGTGACAGTCTGTGAGTGTCTGTTTACACTGAGTGTATCTAAGGTTATATTAGAGTCTGAAGAGGTTCATCGTATTATCACATGAATGATGTCATCAGTGATGTTGTCAGTGATGTCATTTGAGTTGTCATCAGTGATGTCACTGACCATGTCATGAATGATGTAATATGTGACATCATCAGCAGTGGATTGCGGGTGCGCGATATATAGTTAGTGCAACTAACTATAAATGCGAATTTCAATGGTTTTATGTGAGTAAAATAAGGTTTTGTAAATGCGAATCCCTAACTATATATGGTTTATAACCTATGGTTTTTTCAGTGAATTTTCAAGGTTTTGTAAATGCTAATTCCTAACTATATATGGTCTATAACCTATGGTTTTTTCAGTGAATTTCAATGTTTTTTTAATAGCAAATATCAAAAGCTGTAAAATGTATTCTTCTTTTAAAGGAAAAATATATTTTATATGTATTTATTAAAAAAATTGTATGCATCTGCCAAACCCTGAACTCTTAATAGTGCACTGTGGTGGAAATGATTTGGGCACTATGACTGGGGTAGGTCTGGAAATGCTTTTCAAGGACACCTTTGAGCAATTGATGGCACTTTTTTCCTCAAACTGCCTTGGTATATTCAAATATATGCCAAAGACAGAAATGGAGGTGGTCCAATCAAATTTGTCCACAAATTGAGAAAGCGAGGAAGCATGTAAATAAGTCTGTTTCAGCTTACATGAGAAACCATCGAATGGGCTCCATCTACAACAATAACTTGCGTTACTACATGCAAGATATCTACAGAGGAGATGGTGTGCACTTCTCAGATGAGGGGAACAGAGTTTTCATCCAGAATTTAAGACTGTGTATTGGTACCTACTTATAAGTACCTAAATCTTCCACAGACCCAAAAGCTCTTTTCAGAGCTACCCTAACTATGATCACTCTAAATAAATTTTAAATGCAACTTTTTTTTTCTAATTTTCACGATTTACGCTTTCCGGAGCGCTACCCGGTTCGCGCACCGGGCGCTAACCGCGCGAAAATTTGAAAAACATTTTTTCTTTTTTTTGGGCATATATGGGCCTCCTCATCCACCCTCACAAAACATAGGGGGTCAGGATATGTCTCCCTTGCCCCCTTTTACACAATCCCAGCATTGTTTATCATCCATCTTGTGTCCAAATTAGACCTTAACGCAAGATGGCGGACTCCCGTTACGCTGCCACTAAGCTACCCGGTGCGCGAACCGGGGCGCGCAATGGCACACGCAGCAAAAAAAAATGTGGGAAGTTAATGTACCAAAAAAGCACTGGAGACACTTTCACCAAATTTGGAATAGTCCCTACTACATACCAGTCCCTACGATTTTCCCAAATTTGATGGAATTCCATAGAGCCATTCAAGTTGTAGCCCTGTCTAAATACCCTGAGGTAAATTACATGGCAAAAACACATTAGAAAGAGTTGACATTTTCAACCAATGATAACATTACTTTCAAGTTGTATTTTTATGTGCTGACATTTGATTGGTTTGCTACATGAATATATATGAAAAATTAAAGGGAAAGACCGCCATTTTGACTGGAACTCCCTGAGGCACATTTACAGAGCATTTCCTGAGAAACCTAAGACACTTTTCCAAAGGTAAGTTAATAGTTTCTAAGGAGAAATATGTTGTGCACCTAAAGTTATTTTTATAAAAACGTTTCCTGTTAGATATTTACTGTCCCTCAGTTATAGTTATAGATTGAGTTAGGCTTCTCTGTTGTAGTCATGGATTGAGTTAGACTTGATCACATGCAGTACTTTATATTTCTACTTCCTGCCTTGTAGAATACACTGCCCAAACATAAATTCACTCTTAAAAACTCAGAACTATGTTGTACACGTTAAGTTAAAAATAAAAATGTTGAAGTTTCTTACTTAAACTCTATTTCTCTCTCTCTTTTTATTCTACCTTAACAGCAATTATGGATAAAGAAGCACAGGAACCCAAAGTACAATCAGAAATACAGGACAATATTGACGATTTTTTTAATGTGACAGTAGATGAACAACTGTTTGAATTTATGGACAATTTTGAAAAACAAGAGACAATGTATGAAAATAAAGATCATGAAATTTCAGATGAAGTAATACTTGAAATTTCCAAAGATTATTAAAATTAATATCAATAAAATTTTATTTATAAATTAAAAATTGTTTAAGACATTATTCATTTTTTTTCAAAATTTAAGATATAATAGTAGAGTAATTATAAAAAAAAGTCAGACTAATGGTAAAGAGTACAACATTTTTATATTACTATGTGCTCAGGGAGTGCTCAAAGGATCTGTTTCTACTTTCCCATGAATCTAGGAGAATAATTTACTTACTTGATGTGTTTTAAAAATGTGTTTTTTGACTTAAAATGGCTCAAAGGCTTTGTAAATATGCCCCATGCTGACTATGAAACTCCAGCAGTATATATCAAGAAACCTAAATGACTTCAATAAACGTTTTTAAACACATCAAGTAAGCAAATTATTCTCCCCCATTCATGGGGAAGTGACTTAAAATGCCCTAACACACATGAGGGCGTATTTACAAGGCCCTTGCACCACTTTTGCATCACTTTTAACATGGGAAAAATAACTTGAAAGTGCCTCAAAGGCCTTGTAAATATGCCCCATGCTGGCTATGAAACTCTAGCAGTATATATCAAGAAACCTAAATGACTTCAAGAAACGTTTTTATACACATCAAGTAAGCAAATTATTCTCCATGAATCATGGGGCAAGTGAAATATTTGTTTAAAGAAGCAGACACCATTTTTTCCTTCTCTGGGGTAGGTCTGGAAATGCTTTTAAAGGACACCTTTGAGCAATTGATGGCACTTTTTCCTTAAACTGCCTTGGTATATTCCAATATATGCCAAAGACAGAAATGGAGGTGGTCTAATCAATTTTGTCCACAAATTGAGAAAGCGAGGAAGCATGTAAATAAGTCTGTTTCAGCTTATATGAGAGACCATGAAATGGGCTCCATCTACAACAATAACTTGCGTTACTACATGCAAGATATCTACAGAGGAGATGGTGTGCACTTCTCAGATGAGGGAAACAGAGTTTTCATACAAAATTTAAGACTGTGTATTGGTACCTACTTATAAGTACCTAGAACTTACACAGAACCCAAAAGCTCTTTTCAGAGCAACCTTAACTATAATTACTCTTTTAAAATTTCGAATGTACCTTTTTTCACTAATTTTCACTTATGTTCGCTTCCCGGTTCGCTACCCGGTTCGCGTACCGGCAGCTAACCGCGCGAAAAATGCTAAATTTTTTTTTTTTCGACATATATGAGCCTCCTCAGCCATTCTCAGAAAACCTAGGGGGTCAGGATACGTCTCCCGTACCCCCTTATACCCATTTCCCACATTGTTTTTCCTCCATCTTGTGATTAAATTCGACCGAAACACAAAATGGCGAACTCCCGTTACGCTACCGGTGAGCTACCCGGTTCGCGTACCAGGTAGCGCTTCTACCGCAAAAAATCGATTTTTTTTATTTTTTTATTTTTTGACCCACGGGACCCTTTAATAGCCCCCACATCATTCCTAGGGGGTCAGGAGGGGTCTACCTTGCCCCCTTTCATTAATTTCCCCCTTCGTTTTTCTCCACCTCCTGTCTGTCGATCCTACCAAGAGACAAGATGGCGGCCGTTCCGGACTGTTTAGAATGTTGACAGACACCGGAGAGCCAATCAGCTTCACTTCGCGAAGTTCCGTTACGCGTCAGGTACGCGAACCGGGGCGCTAACCGGAGCGCTGTCACAGATATATCTGTTTTTTAAAACGTTAATTTCTCAAAATCCACTGGAGCACATATATTGAGACATAGCAAAGGCACGTCGGGCAAACCATATCTACAATTTTGCCAAGTTTCGTGTAAATCCATTCAGCCGTTCGAGCTAAAAGGGATTCCAACCACCCTATAGAAAAATGAATGGGAAAAACGCGTTTTGGGACCCACCTTTTTTCTCGGCTCCCCCTTGACGAAACCCCCCCATATTTTCAGGGGCTGCTCAGAAACAAGATGAGCCCTTTTCCTGAAAATTTCAGCCAATTCCGTCCTCAAACGCCAAAGTTATTTGACATAGAAGTTTCAGAAATCCCATAGGAAAAAAATCCTAACTATATATACCCACTGGCGACCGCCAGTAGGTAATATATATATATATATATATATATATATATATATATATATATATATATATATATATATATTTTTTTTTTTTTTTTTTTTTTCACTGAAAAAACCATAGGTTTCACACCAGTTATAGTTAGCTGGAAATTTTACTGACATAAAACCATTGAAATTCCCACGTTATCGTTAGTTGGACTCACTATAACTTGCGCCTGCAATGCACTGCTGATGATGTCACATTTTACATCACTCATGACATGGTAAATGACATCACTCATGACATCACTGATGACACCATCCAGTGAATGTGTGTCTTTCTGAAAAATAAATATGTTTTATATATGTATTTGTAAAGGTCGATGGACGAATAAATGTTTAAATAAGTGTGTAAATGGATGTTTATTTTTAATAAAATATTGATTGGTTAACTGGCTTATAAAGTGTATCTTAGTGAATACATATATTAGCGAGTAATTTTTAAACATTTTAAATATATGTATCAGTGTTTCACTTTGTGTATAAGTGGCTGCATGGGTTGGTGACTGACTCACTGTTTGTATGTAATTTTAAGACAGCGTATGTGCAGGACTGTATGGGTGGATGAGTGTGAATATGTGTGTGTTAGTGAGTGAATGCCTGCCTCACTAGTGTTTTTATGAGTAACTACATATGGTTTAATCTAGAATTTATGTGAGTATTGATGTATATAAGTGAGTGTATGTGAGAGTGAGAGATTGAAAGAGTTCCTGTTTAAATAAGTATGTGTTTCTATAAGTGATTGTTTAAGAGAGTAAGTATGTGTAAGTACTAGTGTGTGTATAGCTGTATATGCAAATAAATGGATGTTCAATACTTTATTTGCATGTGTGAGTATCTGTGTGAGTAACTTTTGGATGACTGTCTGTGTGTAACAGGATGTATATGTGTATCACTACATATGATAAGTGAGTATATGTATGAGTGACTATATAGAACTGTTGCTGAATGAGAGGATGTGTATATAGATGGTGGAATTACTGAATGTGTTGTTGTAACTGGTATGGGTATCTCAATTTTTTTGAAAATGTAAGTTTCTATTTTTAAATATGTGTTTCAAGGGTTACATTACACCCAAAGGAGGTCTGTCAGTCAGTCACAAGCATGGTGTCATCAGTGATGTCATGAGTGATGTCACTGACCATGTTATGAGTGATGTAATATGTGACAACATCAGCAGTGCATTGCAGGCGGGCAAGTTATAGTGAGTCCAACTAACTATAACGTGGGAATTTCAATGGTTTTATGTCAGTAAAATTTCCAGCTAACTATAACTGGTGGGAAACCTATGGTTTTTTCAGTGAATTTAATAGGTTTTTTAAATGCTAATTCCTAACTATAACTGGTGTGAAACCTAAGGTTTTTTCAGTGAATTTCATAGGTTTTTTAAATGCTAATTCCTAACTATATATAAGGCCCCAAACCTATATTTTTTTCAAATTTTCAAAATGTTGTTAATAGCAAATGTCTACAGCTATGAAATGTAATATTTTTGGAAATGAATAAATCCTATATTATATTTGTATTTAAAACAATTTTTTTAATGTTTTATTTTTTTATTTTTTATTTATTTACTTTTTTTTTGCCCTGGAACGCTCCCGGGGCACGCCCTGGTGAGCGCCCCGGAAAGCGTAGTCTTTTGAAGCGCCCCAGGGCGCGCTCCGGAGAGCGTCCCGTTAGCGCTATTGCCGTGAACGAAAACAACATCGTGACGTATCGCGTAGCTGCGTCCACGTGATTCGCACAGCGTAAGCGCACCCGGAAGCACTCGAGCGAATACGATCGTGCAACGTAAACATCCGACTCGCTTACTCGACGCGAACTGGGGCACGTTGCATAAGCGCGTCAGGTCATGTGACCTGAAAATAACACTTTTAATTGACGCAGAACAGTTTTGGTTTCATAATGATGAAATCCCTAGTCTTGTGACCTGAAAATAACACTTCTCATTGGTTCAGGACATTTTTTTTTCCAAATGATGAAAGACCCCACCTTTTTTCCTTATTCTGACTTTGTCCTTTGACTGAGGAAGACCTGTTTTGAAGTTTTTTGGGTATATTTTGTACTTTGAAATTGCTACAGTTGTAGCATCAGCTGGAGCATCTGCACCACCACCACCACCACCAAGAGGACCACCACAACATCACATTGGGGGTCAAGAAGAAGAGGAGGAGGAGGAAGAGGAGGAGGGGACGAGGAGGAGGTGGCTGGAAGAACACAATACCCCATACCAACCCAAGCCACACATTGTATGGGAGTTTTTTTCCATCCCTGAGGGAAAAAAGAAAGTGATTGCGGCAAAGGTGACTTGCCTTATCTGTGACATGGAACTCTCAAGGGGTAACCCAAATAAAAAATATTCATTTGGGAACAATACCATGATAAGGCACATGCAGCGCAAGCACCCTAACAACTATGCTGCCGCAGACCATCAGGACCAGAGACAAGGGAGACAATCCCTTGCATTCAACCATGATTTGGAGAATTTAGGGTCACCTGTATTTTTTGTGGAAAGACCATCTCCTATGGTAAGCAGAGCCTAAAGCTCATCCTCCTTGCTGGTGACAACCACAATTGCCCCAAAAAACCCTAATTTTTTCCTGATTTTTTTTGCTCCTGTTGAGCCATTTTCAATTCCCTGTTTTTTGTTTCTCCCCATAAAAATAACCAAAAAAAGTACAAAATGTTAAAAAAAATTAAAAAAAATATAAAACAACAAAAAGAAGAAAAAAAACAGTTCTTTTTAGAACTACCTCCAATTTCTAAAAAAAAAGGCTACATTTAAAAAAAAATCTATCATTCATTTTTCCCCATGGCACGCTCCCCGGTCCGCTCCCCGGTGCACGTACCGGGCGCTCCCCCGCGCAAATAAAAAAAAATAATTTTTTTTCACCCGCGGGGCCCTTTTATAGCCCCCACATCAAACCTAGGGGGTCAAGGGAGGGTCTACTCTGCCCCCTTATGGTGATTTCCCCCTTTGTTTTTCCCACCTCTTGTGTCTCGATCCTACCGAGACACAAGATGGCGGCCGCTCCGGAATGTTTCGAATGTTTACAGACACCCAAGAGCCAATCAGCTTTCCGTGCGCACCTCCCGTGGCGCGCCCAGATCGCTCCATGGAGCGCGTACCGGGGCGCTGCCATAGATATATATATTTTTTGGAACCTAAATTACTCAAAAACCACTGGAGCACATATCTTGAGGCATAGCAAAGGCACATCGGGCTACCAGTCCCTACAATTTTGCAAAGTTTGGTGGAAATCCATTCAGCCGTTTGGGCTAAAAGGGAGGTCGACCGCCCTATGGAAATTAACATGGGGAAAACACGTTTTGGGACCCCCCTTTTATCTCGGCCCCTGCTTGACGAATCCCCCCCAAACTTTCTAGGAAGGACCAGAGCTCCGCGAGGCAAATTTGAGGAGATTTTCAGGCAGATTCGTCAACCGGCGCCAAAGTTATTCACAAAAGAATTTTGAGATTTTGCATTGAAAAAAATCCTAACTATAACTACCTACTGGCGACCGCCAGTAGGTAATAATATATATATATATATATATATATATATATATATATATATATATATATATATATATACATATATATATATATATATATATATATATGTATATATATATATATATATATATATACTAGCAGCCCGTCCTGACGTTGTCCGGTATGAATTGTTGCCGGCCAGTAGTATATTGTTTTGTAGGATTTCGTTTTAATAGCATTTCTTATCTGTGTCAGGCCTGTGAAACGCTCCGATTCACAATGCACTGCTGATGCACTTAAGAGTGTGCATTCAGTAGTGGGTGAACTCGAGTTTCCCTACTTTATTTTTCCTTGCACTATTATATAGCGTGAACTCGACAACATGGCATGAGCACAATTTACATTACAGAAGAACACATTCATTTGTGGTAGGCATGGGGAGACAAAGCAATTTGCCTGGAATCACAGAAAGTTTAGCTGATGCCGAGATTCCCCAGCTCCAAAGTTCGCAATTCTAGGACTTGTGGCGGGAGGTGTGTCTAAAAGTGTATGTCGGTGCTGGCCATCAATGAGAGAGACCTGTGCATTTTTCAAATGGGTGGTGAAAAAATATGAGTATGTTGCTGGAGATGTGGGGCGCCGTGCCACCAATGAACTTACCGGGGGAGGGTAAACACCCATTATTCCGCAACTTTCTTTCCGCATACCATCACTTCGCATACTTTCATTACGAAAGTACCATGACTCCGCAATGCCATTATAACGCATGCAAAAACAACAGTTGATGGACAGAATGCAGAACAATGTCATACATTCACCCCAGTACAGAGATCTGGGCCTAAATCCATCGTTTTTTTGCACTCCACACCACCCCAGTTCAGACATGGCCATATGCAAATCAGCCTTGACCCTGTGCCTCATGGGAACAGTCCAGCCCGAACTGCCAAGCCATTCTTCCCTGGACCGGAATCAAGCATCCTAGGACCGGTTTCTGGCTATCAGCCGTCATCAGCCAGGATAGCTTGACTCCAGTGGTGTGGAGAGCACGGGACTCACGTCTGACCATACCCTTCCCACTCGGGGTGACATCATCCCCTTTTGTTTAGCTTTGTTCGCCCTAAGTAAGCAGGGTATGCTCAGACGTGAGTCCCTTGCTCACTTGGCCACTGGATTCAAGATAGCCTGGCTGATGAAGATTATGAATCCGAAACCGGTCCCAGGATGCTTGTTTCCGGTCCAGGGAAGACATAGCTTGCCAGTTTGGGCTGTAATGTTCCCCTGAGGCACAGGGTCAGACTGATTTGCATATGGCCATGTCTGAACTGGGGTGGCTGAGTGAGCTAAAGAATGGTGATGGATTAAACCCAGATCATTTGACTGGGGGTGAGTGTTTGATTTGCTCAAACGCTCCGTCCATCATCCCCTTTTGTTTTGCTTTGTTTTCCCTAAGTTGGCAGGGTATGCTCAGACGTGAGTCCCTTGCTCACTTGCGCACTGGATTCAAGATAGCCTGGCTGATGAGGATTATGAATCCGATACCGGTCCCAGGATGCTTGTTTCCAGTCAAGGGAAGTCATGGCTTGGCAGTTTGGGCTGGACTGTTCCCATGAGGCACAGGGTCAGACTGATTTGCATATGGCCATGTCTGAACTAAATATATATATATATATATATATATATATGTATATATATATATATATATATATATATATATATATATATATATATATATATATATATAAATATATAAATATATATAGATATTACCTTCTGGCGGGCGCTAGTAGGTAGTTATAGTTAGGATCTACTTTCCATAGGAAATCCGCAACATTCTATTGGGAATAACTTTGGCGCCGATGGACGAATATTCGCGAATTTCTCAAAGTTCTTGGCCCGCTCCGCTCCGCTCTGCTCCGCTCCTTCCCTGAAAATGTGGGGGGGATTCGTCAAGCGGGGGCGAGATAAAAGGGGGGTCCCAAAACTTGTTTTCCCCATGTTAATTACCATAGGGCGGTCGAACTCACTTTTAGCCCGAACGGCTGAATGGATTTTCACCAAACTTGGCAAAATTGTAGGGACTGGTAGCCCGATGTGCCTTTGCTATGTCTCAAGATATGTGCTCCAGTGGATTTTGAGTAATTTAGGTTCAAAAAAATATATATATCTAGAGGCGCGCTACGCGACTTGCGCACGGAATACTGATTGGCTCACGGGTGTCTGTAAACATTCGAAACAGTCCGGAGCGGCCGCCATCTTGTGTCTCGGTAGGATCGAGACACAAGTGGTGGCAAAATCAAATGGGGAAATGACCATAAGGGGGCAGGGTAGACTTCCCCTGACCCCCTAGGTTTGATGTGGGGGCCATAAAAGGGCCCCGCGGGGCAAAAAAATAAAATAAATTTTTTTCGATTTTTGCGGGGGGAGCGCCCGGTACGCGCACCGGTGAGTGCATCGGGGAGCGTACCGTGGGGAAAAAGAATGACAGTTTTAAAAAAAAGTAGCTGTTTAAAAAAAAAATTCTTTTTGTTGTTTTTTTAAATTTTATTTAAGTACCTGCATGTAGGTACCAATGCAGAGTCTTAAATTTAATGTACACCGTCTCCTCTATAGATATCTTGCATGTTGTTCTAGAAGTTATTGTGGTATATGGAATTCATACCATAGTGTGTCAGGAAAGCAGAAACAGATATTTTAAGCAATCCCTGAGAAGTCCTAGGGAATCATGGGTAATCTATCCTGTTCCCTTATGATGAAAAAGAGATGCAAAATACACATTGGAGATAATATAGTGGGAGAAAGGTAGTAACTATGAGTAAACTTACTATGTAACACAAAAAAGTTGCATAGTATACTATAAGTCTCACTTTATAATGTAAACATGTTGGTACTACTTCATGAAATACATATTAAAATGAATAA
Source organism: Lissotriton vulgaris (assembly GCF_964263255.1). Taxonomy (NCBI): domain Eukaryota; kingdom Metazoa; phylum Chordata; class Amphibia; order Caudata; family Salamandridae; genus Lissotriton; species Lissotriton vulgaris. The sequence goes on from NC_141689.1 coordinate 662,981,766, forward strand.
TGTCTCAAACTATTTTTAATTATTAAATATAAATGTATTCTTCTGATTCTTTTTCAAAATTTAATAACACTTCTAACATAATATCGTCCGGAATTTCCTCATAATCATTAGTACATGATTCTATTTGTTCCAAAGATTCTAGTAACTGTTGGTCAAAAGAGTCATCCATGAAATTAAATTCATCTTTTTGTTCTTCTGGATTTTCCACCTTTACTTCAAAAGAAATAACAGTTGATTGTTTTTCTCCTTCCATTTTTTTGCTGTGAATTGCAAAAAAAAAAATATCAGTAGAGTTAGGGCACTGTTGGGTTTAAGTTCAGACGGGTACTTTTGAGTTTTTAACAGTGAAGTTATCTTTGGGCAGTGTATGGTTTCAAGCAGGAAGTAGAACTATTAAAAAGTGCATGTGATGAAGGCTAAGTAAATTCAAAATTATACCAGAGAAGCCTAACTCAATTCATAATAATAACAGAGAAGTCTATCTCAATCTCTAGCTCTTACAGAGGGACAGTATATAACTATCAGAAAACGTTTTCCCAAATTAACTTGAAGTGCATAACATAGTTCTCCTTTCATATTAAAAACGTACCTTTTTCGAAGTAGTTGAAGTTTTCTGTCAAAATTCTTTCCAAATGTACCTTAGGTAGTATTAGTCAAAATGGCTGTGTTTCCCTCTCATTTTTCATATATATTCATGTACTTAACCAATCAAATGTCAGCAAAAAAAAGTACAAAATGTAAGTAACATTTTAATTGGTTGAAAATTCAAACAGTCTCATATGTGTTTTTGTCATGTAATTTACCTCAGGATATTTAGACAGGGCTACAGCCCAAATGGCTCAATGGAATTCCACCAAATTTGGGTAAATGGTAGGGACTGCTATGTAGTAGGGCCTATTCTATATTTGGTGTAAGTGTCTCCAGTGGTTTTTATGTAAATTACTTTCCCACATTTTTTCAGGGAGCGCTTACCGGTGTGCGCCCTGGTACACGTACCGGGAGTGTCACGGGAGTCCACCATTGTGTGTTTCGGTCGAATTGAGACACAAGATGGAGAACAAACAACGTTGGGAATGGGTAGAAGGGGGCACGGTAGACACTTCCTGACACTCTAGGTTTTCTGAGGGGGGTTTAGGAGGCCCATTTATGTCCCCCCAAAAAACAGTTTTACATTTTTTGCGGGGGGGGGCGCCCGGTACGCGCACCGGGAAGCGTACCGGGGAGCGTACTTTGGTGAAAAATAGTGAAAAAAGTTAGAAAAAGAAAATCATTATGAGTGATCAGAGGTAGGGTAGCCCTGAAAAGAGTTTTTGGGTTCTGTGGCTGATTTAAGTACCTACAAGTAGGTTCCAATGCACAGTCTTAAATTCAGGAGGAATATTTTATTCCCCTCATCTGAGAAGTGCACACCATCTCCTCTGTAGATGTCTTGCATGTTGTAACGCAAGTTATTGTTGTATATTGAACCCATTCCATAGTCTCTCATGTAAGCAGAAACAGATTTATTCACATGTTTCCGTGCTTTCTCAAATTGTGGACAAAATTGGTTGAACCAGTTCCATTTCTGTCTTTGGCATATATTGGAATATACCAAGGCAATTTGTGGAAAAAGTGTCATCAATTGATCAAAGGTGTCCTTTAAAAGTATTTCCAGACCAACTCCAGTCAAAGTGCCCAAGTCATTTCCACCACAGTGCACTATTAAGAGGTCAGGGTTTGGCAGATGCAAAAAGGTTTTCACCAATGGTATCAATTGGTGACATCTCAATCCTCTCTGACCAATCCACTTGATTTCCACATTTGATAAATCAAGGTTGTGAAAATTTCTGCTAGCTGCATACCTTTGAGCCCAGTGGATGTAGCTATGTCCAATAATCCACACAGAATACATGATGAGAGAAGGTTCTGGTGCAGTCAGATGAAGTGTGGGAATGAAATGGCAGTTGGAACAGTAGGAGTTTACAAAAAAATAACTGTGGAGTTTCCCTGCTCTTGAATCACAAGCAATGATTGGTGGATTCAGATAGTTAAAAACTGAAAGTTAGGGTGCATGGCTGTGTTGTGTGAAAGAAGCAATTTGAATGGTTAAGAAAAAGTCAATTAAAGCAATAATGCCCTGGATAAGTTGGTGTATTGAGAGGTCAAAAATCCTTGCTGACTTAATTTGCAACGTTGTAGAATAAACTTTTGAACCTGAGAGTTCAGTTAGGAGGGAGTTGCTATGGTAACAAATAGAACGGTCTGAGAGGGGGAAGGGTGTTGGTTTGAAAATAGTGAGGGAAGAGTTTTGATTGGTTGAAATGAGGCATATGTGTGTAGAATTAGAGGTTTTCTGTGCCAGTCTTGGTTTCAGTGTATTGAGTGCACACCTTTTGCTCTGCTAAAGAAAAAATGGTGTGTGTGTCTGACACTGTTCTCAATCTCCCAAAGCATTTGTAAAGGTAAGTAATTATTTATTTAATTTAGATAGAGACTTGTTTGTTCTATGGAGAAGATTTGGAAGCAGATAGTGAAGTTTCAGTAGTGAAATTGAATGCTTGTACATAGGACTTGTGCTGTGTTTGTAAAAAGTTATTTAAAAAACGATTTTGGGGTAAAAGAACGGCTTTTATCTTTTTTAGTAGCAATTAATAGTGTCTGCCTCTGTAAAGAAATATATTTGAACCTTTTAGAATGTTGTCACTTGCATTACCTCAGATTTGGAAGCAGATTGAGATTCTTTCTTGTTGGTTTGTGGCATGTTTTTTGGAAATGCTTGATATTAACATATGCAAGATAGAGGAATTGTCTTTTGTGAAATAGTGAAGTTTCAGTAGTGAAATTGAATGCTTGTACATAGGACCTGTGCTATGTTTTTAAAATGTTATTTAAAAACGATTTTGGGGTAAATTAATGGTTTTTATATTTTTGAGAAGAAATTAATAGTGTTTGCCTCATTAAATAAATATATTTGAACCTTTTACAATGATGTCACTTGCATTACCTCAGATTTGGAAGCAGATTGAGATTCTTTCTTGTTGGTTTGTGGCATGTTTTTTGGAAATGCTTGATATTAACATATGCAAGATAGAGGAATTGTTTTTTGTGAAATAGTGAAGTTTCAGTAGTGAAATTGAATGCTTGTACATAGGACCTGCGCTGTGTTTCTAAAATGTTATTCAAAAAACGATTTTAGGGGCAAATCAATGGTATTTACATTTGGGCCTTATTTATGATTGCCTTGTGCCGCCGGTGCGTCACTTTTAACATGGGATAAAATGACGCACTGGTGGCGCAGGCCTTCATAAAAAAGGCCCTGAGTTTCTTTGCTGTTGGTTTGTGTCTTGCTTTTTAATATTGCTTGCTATCAACATTTGCAAGATAGAGGATCTGTATTTTGTGAAACAGTGAGGTTTCAGTAGTGAAATTGAATGCTTGTACATAGGACCTGCGCTGTGTTTCTAAAGTGTTATTCAAAAAACGATTTTAGGGGCAAATCAATGATATTTACATTTGGGCCTTATTTATGATTGCCTTGTGCCGCCGGTGCGTCACTTTTACCATGGGAAAAAGTGACGCACCGGTGGCGCAAGGCCTTCATAAATCAGGCCCTGAGTTTCTTTGCTGTTGGTTTGTGTCTTGCTTTTTGGTAATGCTTGCTATCAACATTTGCAAGATAGAGGATTTGTATTTTGTGAAACAGTGAGGTTTCAGTAGTGAAATTGAATGCTTGTACATAGGACCTGCGCTGTGTATCTAAAATGTTATTCAAAAAACGATTTTGGAGGCAAATCAATGGTATTTACATTTGGGCCTTATTTATGATTGCCTTGTGCCGCCGGTGCATCACTTTTAACATGGGAAAAAGTGATGCACCGGTGGCGCAAGGCTTTCATAAATAAGGCCTTGAGTTTCTTTGCTGTAGTTTTGTGTCTTGCTTTTTAATAATGCTTGCTATCAACATTTGCAAGATAGAGGATTTGTATTTTGTGAAACAGTGAGGTTTCAGTAGTGAAATTGAATGCTTGTACATAGGACCTGCGCTGTGTTTCTAAAGTGTTATTAAAAAAACGGTTTTAGGGGCAAATCAATGGTATTTACATTAGGGCCTTATTTATGATTGCCTTGTGCCGCCGGTGCGTCACTTTTAACATGGGAAAAAGTGATGCACCAGTGGCGCAAGGCCTTCATAAATAAGGCCTTGAGTTTCTTTGCTGTTGGTTTGTGTGTTGCTTTTTGATAATGCTTGCTATCAACATTTGCAAGATAGAGGATTTGTATTTTGTGAAATAGTGAGGTTTCAGTAGTGAAATTGAATGCTTGTATATAGGACCTGCGCTGTGTTTCTAAAATGTTATTCAAAAACGATTTTGGGGGCAAATCAATGGTATTTACATTTGGGCCTTATTTATGATTGCCTTGTGCCGCCGGTGCGTCACTTTTACCATGGGAAAACAGTGACGCACCGATGGCGCAAGGCCTTCATAAATAAGGCCCTGAGTTTCTTTACTGTTGGTTTGTGTCTTGCTTTTTGATATTGCTTGCTATCAAGATTTGCAGGATAGAGGATTTGTATTTTGTGAAACAGTGAGGTTTCAGTAGTGAAATTGAATGCTTGTACATAGGACCTGCGCTGTGCTTCTAAAATGTTATTCAAAAAACGATTTTAGTGGCAAATCAATGGTATTTACATTTGGGCCTTATTTGTGATTGCCTTGTGCTGCCGGTGCGTCACTTTTAACATGGGAAAAAGTGACGCACCGGTGGCGCAAGACCTTCATAAATAAGGCCCTGAGTTTCTTTGCTGTTGGTTTGTGTCTTGCTTTTTGGTAATGCTTGCTATCAACATTTGCAAGGTAGAGGATTTGTATTTTGTGAAACAGTGAGGTTTCAGTAGTGAAATTGAATGCTTGTACATAGGACCTGCGCTGCGTTTCTAAAATGTTATTCAAAAAACGATTTTAGGGGCAAATCAATGGTACTTACATTTGGGCCTTATTTATGATTACCTTGTGCCGCCGGTGCGTCACTTTTAACATGGGAAAAAGTGACGCACCGGTGGCGCAAGGCCTTCATAAATAAGGCCTTGAGTTTCTTTGCTGTTGGTTTGTTTGTTGCTTTTTGATAATGCTTGCTATCAACATTTGCCAGATAGAGGATTTGTATTTTGTGAAATAGTGAGGTTTCAGTAGTGAAATTGAATGCTCGTACATAGGACCTGCACTGTGTTTCTAAAATGTTATTCAAAAAACGATTTTGGGGGCAAATCAATGGTATTTACATTTGGGCCTTATTTATGATTGCCTTGTGCCTTCGGTGCGTCACTTATAACTTGGAAAAAAAGTGACGCACCAATGGCGCAAGGCCTTCATAAATAAGGCCCTGTGTTTCTTTACTGTTGGTTTGTGTCTTGCTTTTTGATAATGCTTGCTATCAAGATTTTCAAGATAGAGGATTTGTATTTTGTGAAACAGTGAGGTTTCAGTAGTGAAATTAAATGCTTGTACATAGGACCTGCGCTGTGCTTCTAAAATGTTATTCAAAAAACGATTTCAGTGGCAAATCAATGGTATTTACATTTGGGCCTTATTTGTGATTGCCTTGTGCTGCCGGTGCGTCACTTTTAACATGGGAAAAAGTGACGCACCTGTGGTGCAAGGCCTTCATAAATAAGGCCCTGAGTTTCTTTGATGTTGGTTTGTGTCTTGCTTTTTGATAATGCTTGCTATCAACATTTGCAAGATAGAGGATTTGTATTTTGTGAAATAGTGAGGTTTCAGTAGTGAAATTGAATGCTTGTACATAGGCCCTGCGCTGTGTTTCTAAAATAATATAAAAAAAACGATTTTAGGGGCAAATCAATGTTATTTACATTTGGGCCTTATTTATGATTGCCTTGTGCCGCCGGTGCGTCACTTTTTACATGGGAAAAAAGTGACACACCGGTGGCGCAAGGCCTTCATAAATAAGGCCTTGAGTTTCCTTGCTGTTGTTTTGTGTCTTGCTTTTTAATAATGCTTGCTATCAACATTTGCAAGATAGAGGATTTGTATTTTGTGAAACAGTGAGGTTTCAGTAGCGAAATTGAATGCTTGTACATAGGACCTGCGCTGTGTTTCTAAAATGTTATTCAAAAAACGATTTTAGGGGCAAATCAATGGTACTTACATTTGGGCCTTATTTATGATTGCCTTGTGCCGCCGGTGCGTCACTTTTAACATGGGAAAAAGTGACGCACTGATGGCGCAAGGCCTTCTTAAATAAAGCATTGAGTTTCTTTGCTGTTGGTTTGTGTGTTGCTTTTTGAAAATGCTTGCTATCAACATTTGCAAGATAGAGGATTTGTATTTTGTGAAATATTGAGGTTTCAGTAGTAACTTTGCATGCTTGTACATAGGACCTGCGCTGTGTTTCTAAAATGTTATTCAAAAAGCGATTTTGGGGGCAAATCAATGGTGTGTACATTTGGGCCTTATTTATGATTGCCTTGGGCCGCCGGTGCGTCACTTTTAGCATGGGAAAAAAGTGACGCACCGATGGCGCAAGGCCTTCATAAATAAGGCCCTGAGTTTCTTTACTGTTAGTTTGTGTCTTGCTTTTTGATAATGCTTGCTATCAAGATTTGCAAGATAGAGGATTTGTATTTTGTGAAACAGTGAGGTTTCAGTAGTGAAATTGAATGCTTGTACATAGGACCTGCGCTGTGTATCTAAAATGTTATTAAAAAAACGATTTTGGAGGCAAATCAATGGTATTTACATTTGGGCCTTATTTATGATTGCCTTGTGCCGCCGGTGCGTCACTTTTAACATGGGAAAAAGTGATGCACCGGTGGCGCAAGGCTTTCATAAATAAGGCCTTGAGTTTCTTTGCTGTTGTTTTGTGTCTTGCTTTTTAATTATGCTTGCTATCAACATTTGCAAGATAGAGGATTTGTATTTTGTGAAACAGTGAGGTTTCAGTAGTCAAATTGAATGCTTGTACATAGGACCTGCGCTGTGTTTCTAAAGTGTTATTAAAAAAACGGTTTTAGGGGCAAATCAATGGTATTTACATTTGGGCCTTATTTATGATTGCCTTGTGCCGCCGGTGCGTCTCTTTTAACATGGGAAAAAGTGATGCACCGGTGGCGCAAGGCCTTCATAAATAAGGCCTTGAGTTTCTTTGCTGTTGGTTTGTGTGTTGCTTTTTGATAATGCTTGCTATCAACATTTGCTAGATAGAGGATTTGTATTTTGTGAAATAGTGAGGTTTCAGTAGTGAAACTGAATGCTTGTATATAGGACCTGCGCTGTGTTTCTAAAATGTTATTCAAAAACGATTTTGGGGGCAAATCAATGGTATTTACATTTGGGCCTTATTTATGATTGCCTTGTGCCGCCGGTGCGTCACTTTTACCATGGGAAAACAGTGACGCACCGATGGAGCAAGGCCTTCATAAATAAGGCCCTGAGTTTCTTTACTGTTGGTTTGTGTCTTGCTTTTTGATATTGCTTGCTATCAAGATTTGCAGGATAGAGGATTTGTATTTTGTGAAACAGTGAGGTTTCAGTAGTGAAATTGAATGCTTGTACATAGGACCTGCGCTGTGCTTCTAAAATGTTATTCAAAAAACGATTTTAGTGGCAAATCAATGGTATTTACATTTGGGCCTTATTTGTGATTGCCTTGTGCTGCCGGTGCGTCACTTTTAACATGGGAAAAAGTGACGCACCGGTGGCGCAAGACCTTCATAAATAAGGCCCTGAGTTTCTTTGCTGTTGGTTTGTGTCTTGCTTTTTGGTAATGCTTGCTATCAACATTTGCAAGATAGAGGATTTGTATTTTGTGAAACAGTGAGGTTTCAGTAGTGAAATTGAATGCTTGTACATAGGACCTGCGCTGCGTTTCTAAAATGTTATTCAAAAAACGATTTTAGGGGCAAATCAATGGTACTTACATTTGGGCCTTATTTATGATTACCTTGTGCCGCCGGTGCGTCACTTTTAACATGGGAAAAAGTGACGCACCGGTGGCGCAAGGCCTTCATAAATAAGGCCTTGAGTTTCTTTGCTGTTGGTTTGTTTGTTGCTTTTTGATAATGCTTGCTATCAACATTTGCCAGATAGAGGATTTGTATTTTGTGAAATAGTGAGGTTTCAGTAGTGAAATTGAATGCTCGTACATAGGACCTGCACTGTGTTTCTAAAATGTTATTCAAAAAACGATTTTGGGGGCAAATCAATGGTATTTACATTTGGGCCTTATTTATGATTGCCTTGTGCCTTCGGTGCGTCACTTATAACTTGGGAAAAAAGTGACGCACCACTGGCGCAAGGCCTTCATAAATAAGGCCCTGTGTTTCTTTACTGTTGGTTTGTGTCTTGCTTTTTGATAATGCTTGCTATCAAGATTTGCAAGATAGAGGATTTGTATTTTGTGAAACAGTGAGGTTTCAGTAGTGAAATTAAATGCTTGTACATAGGACCTGCGCTGTGCTTCTAAAATGTTATTCAAAAAACGATTTCAGTGGCAAATCAATGGTATTTACATTTGGGCCTCATTTGTGATTGCCTTGTGCTGCCGGTGCGTCACTTTTAACATGGGAAAAAGTGACGCACCTGTGGTGCAAGGCCTTCATAAATAAGGCCCTGAGTTTCTTTGATGTTGGTTTGTGTCTTGCTTTTTGATAATGCTTGCTATCAACATTTGCAAGATAGAGGATTTGTATTTTGTGAAATAGTGAGGTTTCAGTAGTGAAATTGAATGCTTGTACATAGGCCCTGTGCTGTGTTTCTAAAATAATATAAAAAAAACGATTTTAGGGGCAAATCAATGTTATTTACATTTGGGCCTTATTTATGATTGCCTTGTGCCGCCGGTGCGTCACTTTTTACATGGGAAAAAAGTGACACACCGGTGGCGCAAGGCTTTCATAAATAAGGCCTTGAGTTTCCTTGCTGTTGTTTTGTGTCTTGCTTTTTAATAATGCTTGCTATCAACATTTGCAAGATAGAGGATTTGTATTTTGTGAAACAGTGAGGTTTCAGTAGTGAAATTGAATGCTTGTACATAGGACCTGCGCTGTGTTTCTAAAATGTTATTCAAAAAACGATTTTAGGGGCAAATCAATGGTACTTACATTTGGGCCTTATTTATGATTGCCTTGTGCCGCCGGTGCGTCACTTTTAACATGGGAAAAAGTGACGCACCGGTGGCGCAAGGCCTTCTTAAATAAGGCATTGAGTTTCTTTGCTGTTGGTTTGTGTGTTGCTTTTTGAAAATGCTTGCTATCAACATTTGCAAGATAGAGGATTTGTATTTTGTGAAATATTGAGGTTTCAGTAGTAACTTTGCATGCTTGTACATAGGACCTGCGCTGTGTTTCTAAAATGTTATTCAAAAAGCGATTTTGGGGGCAAATCAATGGTGTGTACATTTGGGCCTTATTTATGATTGCCTTGTGCCGCCGGTGCGTCACTTTTAGCATGGGAAAAAAGTGACGCACCGATGGCGCAAGGCCTTCATAAATAAGGCCCTGAGTTTCTTTACTGTTAGTTTGTGTCTTGCTTTTTGATAATGCTTGCTATCAAGATTTGCAAGATAGAGGATTTGTATTTTGTGAAACAGTGAGGTTTCAGTAGTGAAATTGAATGCTTGTACATAGGACCTGCGCTGTGTATCTAAAATGTTATTAAAAAAACGATTTTGGAGGCAAATCAATGGTATTTACATTTGGGCCTTATTTATGATTGCCTTGTGCCGCCGGTGCGTCACTTTTAACATGGGAAAAAGTGATGCACCGGTGGCGCAAGGCTTTCATAAATAAGGCCTTGAGTTTCTTTGCTGTTGTTTTGTGTCTTGCTTTTTAATAATGCTTGCTATCAACATTTGCAAGATAGAGGATTTGTATTTTGTGAAACAGTGAGGTTTCAGTAGTGAAATTGAATGCTTGTACATAGGACCTGCGCTGTGTTTCTAAAGTGTTATTAAAAAAACGGTTTTAGGGGCAAATCAATGGTATTTACATTTGGGCCTTATTTATGATTGCCTTGTGCCGCCGGTGCGTCTCTTTTAACATGGGAAAAAGTGATGCACCGGTGGCGCAAGGCCTTCATAAATAAGGCCTTGAGTTTCTTTGCTGTTGGTTTGTGTGTTGCTTTTTGATAATGCTTGCTATCAACATTTGCTAGATAGAGGATTTGTATTTTGTGAAATAGTGAGGTTTCAGTAGTGAAACTGAATGCTTGTATATAGGACCTGCGCTGTGTTTCTAAAATGTTATTCAAAAACGATTTTGGGGGCAAATCAATGGTATTTACATTTGGGCCTTATTTATGATTGCCTTGTGCCGCCGGTGCGTCACTTTTACCATGGGAAAACAGTGACGCACCGATGGAGCAAGGCCTTCATAAATAAGGCCCTGAGTTTCTTTACTGTTGGTTTGTGTCTTGCTTTTTGATATTGCTTGCTATCAAGATTTGCAGGATAGAGGATTTGTATTTTGTGAAACAGTGAGGTTTCAGTAGTGAAATTGAATGCTTGTACATAGGACCTGCGCTGTGCTTCTAAAATGTTATTCAAAAAACGATTTTAGTGGCAAATCAATGGTATTTACATTTGGGCCTTATTTGTGATTGCCTTGTGCTGCCGGTGCGTCACTTTTAACATGGGAAAAAGTGACGCACCGGTGGCGCAAGACCTTCATAAATAAGGCCCTGAGTTTCTTTGCTGTTGGTTTGTGTCTTGCTTTTTGGTAATGCTTGCTATCAACATTTGCAAGATAGAGGATTTGTATTTTGTGAAACAGTGAGGTTTCAGTAGTGAAATTGAATGCTTGTACATAGGACCTGCGCTGCGTTTCTAAAATGTTATTCAAAAAACGATTTTAGGGGCAAATCAATGGTACTTACATTTGGGCCTTATTTATGATTACCTTGTGCCGCCGGTGCGTCACTTTTAACATGGGAAAAAGTGACGCACCGGTGGCGCAAGGCCTTCATAAATAAGGCCTTGAGTTTCTTTGCTGTTGGTTTGTTTGTTGCTTTTTGATAATGCTTGCTATCAACATTTGCCAGATAGAGGATTTGTATTTTGTGAAATAGTGAGGTTTCAGTAGTGAAATTGAATGCTCGTACATAGGACCTGCACTGTGTTTCTAAAATGTTATTCAAAAAACGATTTTGGGGGCAAATCAATGGTATTTACATTTGGGCCTTATTTATGATTGCCTTGTGCCTTCGGTGCGTCACTTATAACTTGGGAAAAAAGTGACGCACCACTGGCGCAAGGCCTTCATAAATAAGGCCCTGTGTTTCTTTACTGTTGGTTTGTGTCTTGCTTTTTGATAATGCTTGCTATCAAGATTTGCAAGATAGAGGATTTGTATTTTGTGAAACAGTGAGGTTTCAGTAGTGAAATTAAATGCTTGTACATAGGACCTGCGCTGTGCTTCTAAAATGTTATTCAAAAAACGATTTCAGTGGCAAATCAATGGTATTTACATTTGGGCCTCATTTGTGATTGCCTTGTGCTGCCGGTGCGTCACTTTTAACATGGGAAAAAGTGACGCACCTGTGGTGCAAGGCCTTCATAAATAAGGCCCTGAGTTTCTTTGATGTTGGTTTGTGTCTTGCTTTTTGATAATGCTTGCTATCAACATTTGCAAGATAGAGGATTTGTATTTTGTGAAATAGTGAGGTTTCAGTAGTGAAATTGAATGCTTGTACATAGGCCCTGTGCTGTGTTTCTAAAATAATATAAAAAAAACGATTTTAGGGGCAAATCAATGTTATTTACATTTGGGCCTTATTTATGATTGCCTTGTGCCGCCGGTGCGTCACTTTTTACATGGGAAAAAAGTGACACACCGGTGGCGCAAGGCTTTCATAAATAAGGCCTTGAGGTTCCTTGCTGTTGTTTTGTGTCTTGCTTTTTAATAATGCTTGCTATCAACATTTGCAAGATAGAGGATTTGTATTTTGTGAAACAGTGAGGTTTCAGTAGTGAAATTGAATGCTTGTACATAGGACCTGCGCTGTGTTTCTAAAATGTTATTCAAAAAACGATTTTAGGGGCAAATCAATGGTACTTACATTTGGGCCTTATTTATGATTGCCTTGTGCCGCCGGTGCGTCACTTTTAACATGGGAAAAAGTGACGCACCGGTGGCGCAAGGCCTTCTTAAATAAGGCATTGAGTTTCTTTGCTGTTGGTTGGTGTGTTGCTTTTTGAAAATGCTTGCTATCAACATTTGCAAGATAGAGGATTTGTATTTTGTGAAATATTGAGGTTTCAGTAGTAACTTTGCATGCTTGTACATAGGACCTGCGCTGTGTTTCTAAAATGTTATTCAAAAAGCGATTTTGGGGGCAAATCAATGGTGTGTACATTTGGGCCTTATTTATGATTGCCTTGTGCCGCCGGTGCATCACTTTTAGCATGGGAAAAAAGTGACGCACCGATGGCGCAAGGCCTTCATAAATAAGGCCCTGAGTTTCTTTACTGTTGGTTTGTGTCTTGCTTTTTGATAATGCTTGCTATCAAGATTTGCAAGATAGAGGATTTGTATTTTGTGAAACAGTGAGGTTTCATTAGTGAAATTGAATGCTTGTACATAGGACCTGCACTGTACTTCTAAAATGTTATTCAAAAAACGATTTTAGTGGCAAATCAATGGTATTTACATGTGGGCCTTATTTGTGATTGCCTTGTGCCGCCGGTGCGTCACTTTTACCATGGGAAAAAGTGACGCACCGGTGGCGCAAGGCCTTCATAAATAAGGCCCTGAGTTTCTTTGCTGTTGGTTTGTGTCTTGCTTTTTGGTAATGCTTGCTATCAACATTTGCAAGATAGAGGATTTGTATTTTGTGAAACAGTGAGGTTTCAGTAGTGAAATTGAATGCTTGTACATAGGACCTGCGCTGTGTATCTAAAATGTTATTCAAAAAACGATTTTGGAGGCAAATCAATGGTATTTACATTTGGGCCTTATTTATGATTGCTTTGTGCCGCCGGTGCGTCACTTTTAACATGGGAAAAAGTGATGCACCGGTGGCGCAAGGCTTTCATAAATAAGGCCTTGAGTTTCTTTGCTGTTGTTTTGTGTCTTGCTTTTTAATAATGCTTGCTATCAACATTTGCAAGATAGAGGATTTGTATTTTGTGAAACAGTGAGGTTTCAGTAGTGAAATTGAATGCTTGTACATAGGACCTGCGCTGTGTTTCTAAAGTGTAATTAAAAAAACGGTTTTAGGGGCAAATCAATGGTATTTACATTTGGGCCTTATTTATGATTGCCTTGTGCCGCCGGTGCGTCACTTTTAACATGGGAAAAAGTGATGCACCGGTGGCGCAAGGCCTTCATAAATAAGGCCTTGAGTTTCTTTGCTGTTGGTTTGTGTGTTGCTTTTTGATAATGCTTGCTATCAACATTTGCAAGATAGAGGATTTGTATTTTGTGAAATAGTGAGGTTTCAGTAGTGAAATTGAATGCTTGTATATAGGACCTGCGCTGTGTTTCTAAAATGTTATTCAAAAACGATTTTGGGGGCAAATCAATGGTATTTACATTTGGGCCTTTTTTATGATTGCCTTGTGCCGCCGGTGCGTCACTTTTACAATGGGAAAAAGTGATGCACCGGTGGCGCAAGGCCTTCATAAATAAGGCCTTGAGTTTCTTTGCTGTTGGTTTGTGTGTTGCTTTTTGATAATGCTTCCTATCAACATTTGCAAGATAGAGGATTTGTATTTTGTGAAACAGTGAGGTTTCAGTAGTGAAATTGAATGCTTGTACATAGGACCTGCGCTGCGTTTCTAAAATGTTATTCAAAAAACGATTTTAGGGGCAAATCAATGGTACTTACATTTGGGCCTTATTTATGATTACCTTGTGCCGCCGGTGCGTCACTTTTAACATGGGAAAAAGTGACGCACCGGTGGCGCAAGGCCTTAATAAATAAGGCCTTGAGTTTCTTTGCTCTTGGTTTGTTTGTTGCTTTTTGATAATGCTTGCTATCAACATTTGCCAGATAGAGGATTTGTATTTTGTGAAATAGTGAGGTTTCAGTAGTGAAATTGAATGCTCGTACATAGGACCTGCACTGTGTTTCTAAAATGTTATTCAAAAAACGATTTTGGGGGCAAATCAATGGTATTTACATTTGGGCCTTATTTATGATTGCCTTGTGCCTTCGGTGCGTCACTTATAACTTGGGAAAAAAGTGACGCACCAATGGCGCAAGGCCTTCATAAATAAGGCCCTGTGTTTCTTTACTGTTGGTTTGTGTCTTGCTTTTTGATAATGCTTGCTATCAAGATTTGCAAGATAGAGGATTTGTATTTTGTGAAACAGTGAGGTTTCAGTAGTGAAATTAAATGCTTGTACATAGGACCTGTGCTGTGCTTCTAAAATGTTATTCAAAAAACGATTTCAGTGGCAAATCAATAGTATTTACATTTGGGCCTTATTTGTGATTGCCTTGTGCTGCCGGTGCGTCACTTTTAACATGGGAAAAAGTGACGCACCTGTGGTGCAAGGCCTTCATAAATAAGGCCCTGAGTTTCTTTGATGTTGGTTTGTGTCTTGCTTTTTGATAATGCTTGCTATCAACATTTGCAAGATAGAGGATTTGTATTTTTTGAAATAGTGAGGTTTCAGTAGTGAAATTGAATGCTTGTACATAGACCCTGCGCTGTGTTTCTAAAATAATATTTAAAAAACGATTTTAGGGGCAAATCAATGTTATTTACATTTGGGCCTTATTTATGATTGCCTTGTGCCGCCGGTGCGTCACTTTTTACATGGGAAAAAAGTGACACACCGGTGGCGCAAGGCCTTCATAAATAAGGCCTTGAGTTTCCTTGCTGTTGTTTTGTGTCTTGCTTTTTAATAATGCTTGCTATCAACATTTGCAAGATAGAGGATTTGTATTTTGTGAAACAGTGAGGTTTCAGTAGTGAAATTGAATGCTTGTACATAGGACCTGCGCTGTGTTTTTAAAATGTTATTCAAAAAACGATTTTAGGGGCAAATCAATGGTACTTACATTTGGGCCTTATTTATGATTGCCTTGTGCCGCCGGTGCGTCACTTTTAACATGGGAAAAAGTGACGCACCGGTGGCGCAAGGCCTTCTTAAATAAGGCATTGAGTTTCTTTGCTGTTGGTTTGTGTGTTGCTTTTTGAAAATGCTTGCTATCAACATTTGCAAGATAGAGGATTTGTATTTTGTGAAATATTGAGGTTTCAGTAGTAACTTTGAATGCTTGTACATAGGACCTGCGCTGTGTTTCTAAAATGTTATTCAAAAAGCGATTTTGGGGGCAAATCAATGGTGTGTACATTTGGGCCTTATTTATGATTGCCTTGTGCCGCCGGTGCGTCACTTTTAGCATGGGAAAAAAGTGATGCACCGATGGCGCAAGGCCTTCATAAATAAGTCCCTGAGTTTCTTTACTGTTGGTTTGTGTCTTGCTTTTTGATAATGCTTGCTATCAAGATTTGCAAGATAGAGGATTTGTATTTTGTGAAACAGTGAGGTTTCATTAGTGAAATTGAATGCTTGTACATAGGACCTGCACTGTACTTCTAAAATGTTATTCAAAAAACGATTTTAGTGGCAAATCAATGGTATTTACATTTTGGCCTTATTTGTGATTGCCTTGTGCTGCCGGTGCGTCACTTTTAACATGGGAAAAAGTGACGCACCGGTGGCGCAAGGCCTTCATAAATAAGGCCCTGAGTTTCTTTTCTGTTGGTTTGTGTCTTGCTTTTTGATAATGCTTGCTATCAACATTTGCAAGATAGAGGATTTGTATTTTGTGAAATAGTGAGGTTTCAGTAGTGAAATTGAATGCTTGTACATAGGCCCTGCGCTGTGTTTCTAAAATAATATTAAAAAAATGATTTTAGGGGCAAATCAATGTTATTTACATTTGGGCCTTATTTTTGATTGCCTTGTGCCGCCGGTGCGTCACTTTTTATATGGGAAAAAAGTGACGCACCGGTTGCGCAAGGTCTTCATAAATAAGGCCTTGAGTTTCTTTGCTGTTGGTTTGTGTCTTGCTTTTTGATAATGCTTGCTATCAAGATTTGCAAGATAGAGGATTTGTATTTTGTGAAACAGTGAGGTTTCAGTAGTGAAATTGAATGCTTGTACATAGGACCTGCGCTGTGCTTCTAAAATGTTATTCAAAAAACGATTTTAGGGGCAAATCAATGGTATTTACATTTGGGCCTTATTTATGATTGCCTTGTGCCGCCGGTGCGTCACTTTTAACATGGGAAAAAAGTGTCGCACCGGTGGCGCAAGGCCTTCATAAATAAGGCCCTGAGTTTCTTTGCTGTTGGTTTGTGTCTTGCTTTTTGATAATGCTTGCTATCAAGATTTGCAAGATAGAGGATTTTTCAAACACAGCACAGGTCCTATGTACAAGCATTCCAGGTCGCTAGTGAAACTTCTCAATTTTACATAATACAATTCCTCTGTGCAGCAAAATCTTTTTACCAAGCATTATCAAAAAACATGACACAAATCAACAAGAAAGAAGCTCAATCTGTTTTCTAATCTGAGGTAATGCAGATGACATCATTGTAAAAGGTTCAAATATATTTATTTAATGAGGAAGACACTATTAATTCCTTATCAAAAATATAAAAGCCATTCATTTACCCCAAAGTTGTTTTTAAAATTACATTTTAGAAACACAGCACAGGTCCTATGTACAAGCATTCAATTTCACTACTGAAACTTCACTATTTTACAAAAGACAATTTCTCTATGCAGCAAAATGTTTTAACCAAGCATTATCCAAAAATATGACTAATCTGAGGAAAGATAGATGACATGATTGTGAAATGTGCTAATATATTTTTTGAATCATGCAGATACTATCTAATCAACCTTTTTCTTTGTAATATTCTAGCCTTGAGTTACTCCCTATTACACCTTTTGTCTGTTTTATACCGTCTCTCTTTCTCTTTCTGACTTTTTTTCTCTCTTCCTGTTACACCCTCTGTCTGACTTACTTCTTGTAACATTTTGTCTCTGATTTACTTCCTCTTACACCCTCTCTCAAACTTACTCTCTTTCTCTTCCTTTACAGGCTCTTTCTGTTTTAGTCTCTTTTACAACCTTTTCTCTTCTAATACCCTCTCTCTGTGTTACTTCCTGTTACACCCTCTCTCTGTTTTACACCCTGTAACATCCTTTTTCTGACTTACTCCCTTTTTTTGGCCTACTCCCTCTCCCTATTACATCCTTTTTCTGTCTTTCAACATATTATACACTCTCTTTGTCCCAGTCCTTTTGTATGTTTTACTCCCTCTACCTGTTTCTTTGTCTGAGTCTCTCTGTGTTTTTGTGTTACTCCCTCTAGCTGTTTTTCTTTGTCTTACTCCTAGCTATATAGTTGCTGTGGTATAAACTTAGATATGTTGCAAATTAGTGTTTATATCGTTTGCTTATTGTCATTGCTTTGTTGTTTGCTAATAGTGGTCTATAATGTGTTATTTTTTTCTTTACCACAGATTGAAATCAACATTTCAAAAGTAAGCAAAAATGCCGTCAAGGCAAAGGAGAAGAAAAAATACCATACGTAAAAGAGCAAAATCAGCAACGGAATTAAAGGAATCCTCTACAAAAGTACTTAAAAAAACACCAAAAAAGCTCCGGGTAAGACAACTAAGTCTTTTTTTCGCAACCTATGTAGAACAAAAACAAATGTTAACAGTAATGTGAAGATCCAGAAGGAGAGAACAAATTTGAAAAGGAAGGAGAGGCCCTCAAAAAATGTCACTACTGGAGTAGGAGAGAAGAGTATGGATAGCAATAGAAGGCAAAATCAATTTAGGGACATTCCTAGGCGAATGTTTTGCAATAGGGTAGTTTTAAATTTGCTAAAAAATGAAAAGAAAGGTAAACAGAGAGCTGCTTTTTACAAGAAAAAGAAAAGTGTAGAGAAGATTGTTGATCAGGCTTTTGAAGTTAAGAAAAAATTATTTATTTTAGTAATCAATAGAATTAGGATACTTAACAAGGAAATTGATGTTTTCAAATCGAACAGTAGATGGAAAAGAATAATTAATCAGACAAATTTTTGTGAAGTATTTTCTGGAGAATGGATGCATAGTTCAAGTTCTGAGCCATTTTTTAATGAGGAGAGTTACTTTCAGGAAAATGATTTGGTGCATGCAGTTGACACCAGTGGTCGAGCATATGAGGTGAAAGATGGTTGTCTGATGGAAAAAGAGAAACTTGTGTCTAGCGATGCAGAAGAGGTGTTAGCTGATGAAGTTTTAGGGAGAAGTACTAAGGGTCCAGTGTACACATGGAAGTGCAGTAGTATTTGTAGTGTGCGACAGGATTCAATCGATTTGCTTCGAAATTTCTTACGTACATATAGTAAGAAAAGTGTAAAACAGAAAGTGAAGATCTTGCAAGAGTTAGATCCTTGCAGAGTGAGAGAAAA
This sequence comes from Lissotriton vulgaris, assembly GCF_964263255.1. Taxonomy (NCBI): domain Eukaryota; kingdom Metazoa; phylum Chordata; class Amphibia; order Caudata; family Salamandridae; genus Lissotriton; species Lissotriton vulgaris. The sequence continues at coordinate 663,000,194 of NC_141689.1, forward strand.
CACAGGTTTGCATGGGCATTCACTGGCTTGTCTTTCTAGAAAAGTATGCCAGAGTGTTTTTCATCATTTTAGGATGTTAGCAGTGCATCATAATAAGGTGAGGAAATTAGTGAGAAGGTTGTATTATGCAAAAAGTCCAGCACTTAAGCTTAAACAGTTAAACAGTGCTCTTTTGCATGGATCCGAAGTAGATGTGAAGACTATTTGTGAAGAAATTGAGTTTTGTTATTTTGGGAACAAAGAGGACAGTGTAGAAATGGATATAGTAATGTGGAAGACAATGTACAGATTTCAAGTATAGAAAAGTTTGACGAGGAAATTACCAAGTTTAAGGTGAAATCAAGTGAAAGGCCTAATTTAACTTGTGTGTGTTGTCGACGGACTCATTATAAGATTCAGACTAGGTTAGTTGATTTATATGCAAAATGTGAATTGGAAAATAATAGTGAATGGAAGGATTTTGTAAGTTATTTGTTGGTGGAGAATTCTTTTGATTTGAGTTTTGATCAGCGTATTTGTAATTATTGTTTGAAAAAATTAAATGAAAATAGAATGCCTGCTAGAGCTGTTCATAATAATCTTCAGTTGATAGATATTCCTTCTGAATTGATGGATTTAAATACTTATGAATCAATTTTGATTCAATGTGTCAATCCTTTTCAAGCTATTGTTCGCATGGAGTCTAAGATAGGGAAATTACTTCCTACAGATTTACAAAGAGGATTAAAGGGAAGAGTTGTTTATTTGCCTCTAGATGTCAAGAAAAATATTGATACAATTGGTGTAGAAAGAGTAGAAGAGGATCCTCTGGTTATTCTAGTTAATGGGGTTCCGACAAAGAGTAAGAAAATCTGGCAAGATTCAGTGGATGTTAGGAAAGTCAAAAAGGCAACATTGTATTTGGTCAAAAACAATGAGGAAATAGCTACAAAAGAAGACAGTGATTGTTCAGTTGGCCAAATTGAAAAAGTTGATGTGTCTAGAAGTGAAGAAATATATGAACATTATACTGTTCATCCTTTGCATTCCAAAGAAGTAATGGGGAATGCAATTGACTTGTTTCAAATGAAAGCAGCAAAAGGAAGTCCTATTAGTGTATGGGAAGAAAGTTTGGAAGCTCGTTGTTTTCCACAGTTATTTCCAACAGGTCGAGGTGGACGATATGACGATCGACCAGTTCAAATTCCTGCAGCTGAATACCGGACTTTAAGATTATATGCTGAAGATCCAAGGTTTCATCAATGCATTCCGTATTTGTTTCATCTACTGTATGAAAGTGATTTGTCTGGGCTTTCTTATGCAGTTAATAATATACAGAAAAGTGGAGCTCATCTGCAATATGTTTTGGCAAGGGGCTTTATGTAGAAAGTCAATCTGCAAGACAGTATTTTGGAATCTCAGCTAATCAATCTCATGGCATGTCAGCGTGGAACAAACGAGTATTGGTTCCGTCGTCATGGGGAATTGAAATGTATGCTAAGAAACTTAGGAACTCCTACATGGTTCCTCACTCTTAGCTGTGCTGAGTATGCACAGGACGACTTACTTCAATTTCTACGAGAGGCAAATGGAAACATACAAAATATAGAATTGAAAACACCTGGAGAACTGTGTTCTTTGGATCCAGTGAATGTTTGCAGATATTTTAATCATAGATTTGAAGCTATGATGTCTTTTATTACCAACAAAAAAAATCCTCCCCTTTGAGAGGTTTTGGATTTCTTTTGGAGGAAGGAATATCAAGCGAGAGGTGCTCCTCATATAAATATGTTGTTATGGATTAAAGATGCACCCAAATTTGGAACTGATTCGGATGACACAGTGATGAGTTTCATTGAAGAATATTCAACATGTGCTGTTCCGAAAACTACTGCAGAAAACAGTTTAAGGCAACAAGTTTTACGTTTTCAATTTCATCGTTGTGGAAAGTACTGTTGTCGAAAATTTAAAAACAAGGAGAAATTCTACACGAAATGTCGTTTCGCGTTTCCACGACCAGTGATTTCTAAAGGAAGAGTAAATAATTTGATGTCTTCTCTGCGACATACTGTGACAAGGAAATCACCAAAAAATACATACAATTTAAAAAGAAACTAAGTGTCCAAGTATATCAACGACTACAACCCAGTGATTTTATCCATGTGGAATTCTAACATGGATATTCAGTTCGTTGCTGACCACTCTATTGCTGTGGCTCGATATGTGACGTCTTACATCACAAAAAAAGAAAAGACTGAACTGAAGGAAATGTGGGAAGACATTTCACATGAAAAGAGTATAAGTAAAAAATTATACAGTTTCAGTCCGAAGATGTTGTCGCATCAAGAAATTGGAGCATATGAATGTTCTGATCGGTTATCATCAGCAAGTCTCTATGCCAAATCAAGAACAATCATTTGGGTGAGTCTAGGTCTTGCTGCAACACGAAACCGAGTATTGAAATCTGTACAAGAAATTGATTATTTGGCGGAGAAAGAACCAAACAGTACAGATATTTTGAAGACAAACATGTTGGATACGTACTATCCAAATATAAGTACTCACCTTGAGAACACTTGTTTGTATGAAGTTCTGCAAAACTACAGTTATAAGAGGAACATCACAGAAGATATCAATAATGGAAAATATGCTGTCATTGGGTATGAAGGATGTCTAGTGAAGCAGAGAAAAGGCCATTTGATTAATCATCGAAAATTGAGTTGCGAAGCTCCAGACAAAAGAGAATTTTACTATTTAGCTCTTTTGCAACTCTTTAAGCCATGGCGTATAGAAGAGGAACTACTTGGAGATTTTCTCTGTTATGAAGACTCTTTTAATGCAACCAAGGATACCATAGAATGTCCTGTTTTTCCAAATTATCTGCAAATGTTGAACGAAGAAATAGAGCAAGAAACCACAATTGCTGAAGAGATTGCTAGAGACAGTTCTCAAGACAGTCAGAGTTCTACTTTGAGTCAGGATCCACTAGGAGGACCAATTATCCAAAATGAAGCTGCAACTGCCATGGATGAGGTGGAAAGAGCTATGGAACAAGCTCAAGAGGATGTAGTTAACTTAAAAGATTTGGTAAAGCAACTAAACGTTGAGCAGAAAAAGATATATGACGAAGTCACAGAACAGATTGAACATGGATTCAGACATGAGAAAAAAGGGTGCTCATGTACATCATTTAAGCCTGTCCGACTGTACGTAAGTGGAGAAGCGGGAACAGGAAAAAGTTTTCTGATTAAAGCCATTGCAACTTATTTGCAGAAAAGGACTGAATCACCGCTGTCTTGTGTTGTAACCGCTCCAGCTGGACTGGCAGCACATAACATTAAAGGGATTACTCTACATCATTTACTGATACTGCCAGTTGAGCATGATAATAAATTGCATTACAACAAGCTATCTGGAGATGTGTGTTCTGAAGTTTCCAGATTCCTGAAGAAAATGAAACTTCTTATCATTGATGAAGTAAGCATGGTCTCAAATCTAATGCTTGCTTTTGTGCATTTGAGAATGCAAGAAATTCTTAGAACAGAGTATGATGTGTTATTTGGAGGAAAACACATTATTGTTTTTGGAGATCTACTGCAGTTGACTCCAGTAAAAGGACAACCAGTGTTTACAATGCTCACGCATGAAGATACCAGGAAGTCCCTTGGAAGCATTGGAAACGTTAATATATGGTTAAATTTTAAATATGCAGAACTGCTTCAAAATATGTGACAGGCAAAGGATGAAGATTATAAAAATATTCTACAAGATGTAAGAATCGGAAAAGTGAGCTTGGGAAAGAAGCTTTACATGCTCGATTAATTTCAAATTTGTATCCAAATGAAAACATTCTTCCAGAGAATATTTTTTTAAAAATTACTGAGAAGAAATCTGGGATATGTTTGATGCCAACTCTGCAAGAATGTTCCATCTTCAACAACAAAATGTTAAAGTTAGAAAATGAAGAGATTGTGAAACTGGAAGCAATAGATAAAATAGAGCATATGGGTGCAACAATTGTTTTGTCAGAAAATTTGAAAACAAAATTGGATTCATTAGAGAAAAGTATATCTAAAACAGCTGGTTTTGAAAAGACTCTGAATGTGTGTTTAAATTGTCGTATCATTTTGAGAAGGAATTTAAATTTTGAAAGAGGTCTGGTAAATGGAGCAATGGGTCATGTTGTTGATTTTGTGAATTATAGAAATAGAGATGGAATTGAATTTTTTAAAATAAAATTTGATGGCAGTGAGCAAGTACAACAAATCAGTCGTTGTTCTGCTAGATTTTTGCTTGTAAAAGACTTATATGTTCGCCGAAAACAGTTTCCTGTTTGTTTGGCATATGCGGTGACAATTAATAAATCTCAAGGTTTAAGATAGTGCTTTGGTGAACATTGGAAGTTCTGTGTTTAAAGAGGGTATGGCATATGTGGCATTATCACGAGTCAGACCTTTATCGGGATTGTACTTGATTGAGTGTGATGAGACAAAGATTTGTGCAGATCTAGATTGTGTTAAAGAATACAATAGGTTAAGAAGAGAGTATGCTCCACATTTGCCTCAATATCCTCTTTTTTTAAACCGTGTGGTAGGCCAAAAAAGAAGAAATGAGAATAATTGCAAAAAGACAAAAAGTAGATGAAAATGTAATTGAAAACAGAAAGAAAAAGGATTCTGATGAAAATGTTGTTGGATTTCAGTTTGAAAACAGTTCTGGTGTCAACTGCTATGCTAATGTAGTGGTTAATGTTGTTTTTTTTCTTCAAACTTTACAAGAACAGATTTTTGAAAATCGGGATCAAAGATTGTGTGGTTTATTGAATTCTGTGTTTGAGAAATGTAGCAGTGATAGAGCAAAAATAGAAAGTGTAACAGAAATTCGAAATATTTTAGACATGTGTTCTGGTCAAGATAAATTTTCACAGAACATTCAGCAGGATTGTCAGGAATTTTTAATGTATATGTTTGGTGTTTTGGAAGATGAAGGTGTAGATGTAGAAAATCTTTTTAGCCTTTCTTATCAATGGCAGCATGACTGCGACAACTGTAGTTTATCAAGTACTACTAGAATAGACACTGAAAGATTTATATATTTGACTTTACCAGACTGCAAATCAGTGTCATTTAATTATCTAGTTAAAGCAGCTGATCATAATATGGTGTGTACCCAATGTAAGTGTTCAATGCTGTCCACATTATTTATACAAACTTATGGTCAGTATGTCATTTTAGTTTTCCAACGATGTAGACCTGATGGAACTAAATTGACAACTTGTATCAAACGTTTTGTGGCTTCTCAGTTATCAATTTCAGGAAGAGCCTTTACAACTGTAGCTATTATTTATCATGACGATCCTTCGACAACATCAGGACATTATACATGCTACTTAAAATGTCAAAAAGGTTGGAGTTACTGCAATGATTCTCATTAGACTTATAAACAACGTTTGCCTTTTGACTTAAAAAATTCTTACCTAGTGTTTTTAGAACCAAAGTTTTAGTAAAGGTAATTGTCCTTTGAAGACGGGAGCAGTTAATAAAAGTTAGTTATTTAGTTAGTCTAATGTTTAAAATTATTTATCTCATATAGGTACTGTAAGTGGGTCTCATAGTAAGTGATATCAGTTTTATAGGAAATGTTGAACATGAGTGATCAAAAAATAGAATATGAATTTTTAAACATTGTGAAAATGTCATATGAGCTTTTCTTTGAAAACTTCGGGTAAACGGTAATTTCAGAGTTTAATTAGAGAAAATTCAAAATATACTCATATATCTGACACTATTTGGCCGTAAGGAAAGTTCAAGGTATGAGTAATAAGTCATAACTTAACACAAGGAGGAAAATGAACACGTTCAGAATTATTTCAGATGTTCTTAGATCTTTTTTCATAGAAAGTCGATGAAATGGAAGTTTTAGAGAACAGCAGAGTATTTTCTTACGAAAAGGACCTTCACTATCTACTATTTGGCCTCAAGGAAAAGTAAGTGAATCAGAGATTAGTGTACATATATGATTTGTAAGTTTATATGCTTTTTTTTAAACACAATCTTTTAGATTGTGTATTTTTTTCCCCGCTGTTATATGATGAAGAGTTTGAGCTCACTGTTTTGAGTGAAATTCAATATATTCTGAGAACAGCAAAAATAAACTATGTAACATGTTGTATAAGTTATTCTATAGTTTGCATTGTGTAATTTATATTGTATTCCCATTGTCTCACACTCATTTTCCTTTTTCCACCCCTTTTCAGCTCTCTTTAATCACTTACACTGCCTTTCTTTCACTTTGTTTCATCGCTGTTCCTTTACTCCACTTCTTTCACAACTCCTCAATCCAATTTCAACTGTCTGCATTTCCTCTCTCCCTTGCACCACTTTTCAGCTTTCTCACATTCTTTCAGTACCACTGCTTTAGTTCTCTTCCCCTCTCTTTCCTTCTTTTGCTCCTTTACTCTTTTTTCTTTCTTCACTCATTGTACTGCACTTCACTCAGTCCTTCCCTTTGTCTTTCTGTGCACTTACTTCCTCACTCCTTTTTCCTCTATCGTTTAATATTAACCTCATTCCTTTCATCCCTTTACTCTGTGACTCCCCTTCACTCACTCTCAGTCATCTTCCATTCCTCTTTCTTGTAAATGGATCCTCATTTAGACTCCTTTCCCTTTCACTCATTTTCCTTTTACTTACTTCTCTTTCCTGATTTCGTTTTGGTATCTCACATTCTTTTAGTATCTTACTTACCTTCAGTAATTTGTTCTCCTTCTATTTCTTTTTCCCTCTTTTTTGTCTTTCTACATTACTTTATTTCCGTTTCTGTATCCTTCAATCTTGCTTTATTTCTTAGTACAATTTTTTTTATTTTTTACCTCTTGACCTGTTTCTTCTATTTTAAAATATATATTTTACTAATTATAACTTTTTTTTCTTTTGTCTTTCACAGATATAAAGTGTAGTTTTAACATGCAATTAAGTTTTCATTAATTATATGGTAAGTGTGACTAAAAAATGTAGTTTGTCATCACCCTTTGCTTTACCTCACTACTTTTCTCTCACCCTACCTCACCCCTGTTTACTTACTCTGCTTCCCTCACTTATTCTTATCCTCCATGTTTATTTCCCTTTTCCTTACTTTCCTACCACATTCAACTTCTTTCAATCTTCCTGCTCACCCACACTCCCTCACTTTACTTTCTTTTCTGGTTCACTCAGTCCCTTTCTATCACTCCTTCCTTTACTCTCTCTGTTCTTTCTCTCTGTCACTCCCTATGTCTTACCCTTATTCACTTTTATCCACCCCATCTTTCACCTCTCTTTACTTACACTCACTGCTCTTTTCTTTCCCTCCGTCACCGCTGTTCCTTTTCTCTGGTTCCGTCACTACCCGTCATGCCCCATCCTTTACTTTCCTTCCTTTTACTTTCATCAGCCATTCACATTCTCCCAGAACCTCTGCTTTAGTCTTCTTCCTCTTTCTTCTCTTCTTTTGGTCCCTTATTCATTTTCCTTTTCTTAGTTACTTCCACTTATACCTTTTCTCTGTTTTACTATCTTTTACACAGTCCCTCTGTGTTCTTCCCTCTAGCTCTCTTTCTCTTTACACCACTGTCTCTGTCCCCTTTGCTCATGCTCACTTCTTCATTATTTTATTTTTTTGGTACGCTCCCGGAACGCGCACCGGGTCGCGCACCGGGAGCGCTCCAGGGTGAAACATAAAAAAAAAATGAATATACTTTAAAAAAAAGGTATTATATCAATATATATATATATATATATATATATATATATATATATATATATATATATATATATATATATATATATATATATATATATATATATATTACCTGAAAAAACCATAGGTTTCACACCAGTTATAGTTAGGAATTAGCATTTAAAAAACCTATGAAATTCACTGAAAAATCCATAGGTTTCACATCAGTTATAGTTAGGGATTAGCATTTAAAAAACCTATTAAATTCACTGAAAAAAACCATAGGTTTCACACCAGTTATAGTTAGCTGGAAATGTTACTGACATAAAACCATTGAAATTCCCACGTTATAGTTAGTTGGACTCACTATAACTTGCGCGTGTAATGCACTGCTGATGACATCACATATTACATCACTCATGACATGGTCAGTGACATCACTCATGACATCACTGATGACACCATCCTTGTGACAGAGTGACAGACCTCCTTTTACTGTAAAGTAACCCTTGAAACACATATTCAAAAATAGTAACTAACATTTTCAAAAAAGTGGAGATACTCATACCAGTTACAACAACCAATTCAGTAATACCACCATATAATACACATCCACTCATTCACCAACAGTTCTATATAGTCACTTATACATATATTCACTCATCATATGTAGTGATACACCTATACATCCTGTTACACACCGACAGTCATCCAAAAGTTACTCACACACATATTCACACATGCAAATAAACTATTGAACATCCATTTATTTGCATATACAGGTATACACACACTACCACTTTACTTCTAAGGAAACTTACACATACTTACTCTCTTAAACAATCACTTATAGAACACATACTTATTTAAACAGGAACTCTTACAATCTCTCACTCTCACATATACTCACTTATATATATCAATACTCACATATACAAGATTAAAACATATGTCGGTAATGATAAAGACAATAGTGAGACAGTCGTTTACTCACTAACACACACATATACACACTCATCCAGCCATACAGTCCTGTACATATGCTGTCTTCAAAACACATACAAACAGTGAGTCGTTCACCAACCCATGCAGCCACTTATACACAAAGTGAAACACTGATACATACATTTCAATATTTATAAGTTACTCGCTAATATATGTATTCACTAAGATACACTTAATAAGCCAGTTAACCAATCAATTTAAAAAAAAAAACATTCATTAAGACACCTATTTAAACATTTATTCTTCAATCGACCTATACATATACATATATAAAACATAATCATTTTTCAGAAAGACACACATTCACTGGATGGTGTCATCAGTGATGTCATGAGTGATGTCACTGACCATGTCATGAGTGATGTAATCAGCAGTGCATTACACTCGCAAGTTATAGTGAGTCCAACTAACTATAACATGGGAATTTCAATGGTTTTATGTCAGTAAAGTTTCCAGCTAACTATAACTGGTGTGAAACCTATGTTTTTTTCAGTGAATTTAATAGGTTTTTTAAATGCTAACCCCTAACTATAACTGGTGTGAAACCTGGGGTTTTTTCAGTGAATATATATATATATATATATATATATATATATATATATATATATATATATATATATATATATATATATATATATATATATTACCTACTGGCTATCGCCAGTAGGTATATATAGTTAGGATTTATTCCCTATGGGATTTTTGAAAATTCTATGTCTAATAACTTTGGCGTTTGTGGACGGAATCGGCTGAAATTTTCAGGAAAATGGCACATTTTGTTTCTGAGCAGCCCTTGAAAATTTGGGGGGGTTTCATCAAGGGGGGGCCGAGAAAAAAGGGGGGTCCCAAAACGCGTTTTTCCCATGTTAATTTCCATAGGGCGGTTGGACTCACTTTTAGCTCGAACGGCTGAATGGATTTGCACGAAACTTGGCAAAATTGTAGGGACTGTTAGCCCGATGTGCCTTTGCTAGGTCTCAATATATGTGCTCCAGTAGTTTTTGAGAAATTAACGTTCAAAACAAGATATATATCTGTAACAGCGCTCCAGGCTGCGCACCGGTTCGCTTACTTTTCGCGAAACGGAACTTTGCGTGCAGAAAGCTGATTGGCTCTCCGGTGTCTGTCAACATTCTAAACAGTCCGAAGCGGCCGCCATCTTATCTCTCGGTAGGATCGAGAGAGAAGAAGAGGTGAAAAACGAAGGGGAAATTTAATGAAAGGGGGCAAGGTATACCCCTCTTGACCCCCTAGGAATGTTGTTGGGGTTATTAAAGGGTCCCGTGGGGAAAATAAAAAAAAAATGATTTTTCAGGGTAGAAGCGCTTCACGGGCCGCGAACTGGGCCCTAAACTGGTAGCGAAACGGGAATTCGCCATTTTGTGCTTCGTTAATTAAATTACTAGGTATAAGGGGGTGCGGGAGACGTATCCTAATCCCCTATGTTTCCTGAGGGTGGCTGAGGAGGCTCATATATGTTGATACATCTCTTCCAGCGGCTGTGCGTGAGCTTTTTTTTTTTTTGCTGCGTGACAGTCCGGAGCGGCCGCCATCTTATCTCTCGGTAGGATCGAGAGAGAAGAAGAGGTGAAAAACGAAGGGGGAATTTAATGAAAGGGGGCAAGGTATACCCCTCTTGACCCCCTAGGAATGTTGTTGGGGTTATTAAAGGGTCCCGTGGGGAAAATAAAAAATAAAATGATTTTTCACGGTAGAAGCGCTTTACGGGCCGCGAACTGGGCCGCAAACTGGTAGCGAAACGGGAATTCGCCATTTTGTGCTTCGTTAATTAAATTACTAGGTATAAGGGGGTGCGGGAGACGTATCCTAATCCCCTATGTTTCCTGAGGGTGGCTGAGGAGGCTCATATATGTTGATACATCTCTTCCAGCGGCTGCGCCATCTTGCCTTTTTTCCAATGCCACAATTTTGTCGTGCACGGCAGCCATTTTAGATGCCAGGCTGGTCCCAGGCTATCACCTACCCCTGCGGATGTAGTTTATGGCCCCAGCTGTAGAGAATCCAGACATGCCAACCCTCCCGATTCAGGCGTGAGACTACTGATTTTAGTGCTAGTCTCCCGCCTCCCGATTTCTGCAAGCAAAAACCCGGGGGCATATTACGAACAACTAGCGATAATTTTTGTCTCTAACTTGTTTAGAGACAAAAACTATCGCCGCACATCGGCGATTTTTATCGCAGATAAACCTTGCTATTATCGCAGAAAAGTCAGCGATATTCATGTATTATCGAGCAAATGCTCTTAGCCATGTTATCCACCTCCCATTGGATAACATGGCTAAGAACTGCTCAGGGCAGGTGTTAGCTTTTGGAGATATTCGCGCTTAGCGCGAATATCTCCAAAAGTTGGTAATAGGAGATAGCGATGTTAGGGACTGTTTCCAGTCGCTAACATCTTGGCACGCCCACTTTGCATGTCATTAGTGATAAGTATCACTGACATGCAAAGCGGGGCCCAAGATGGTCGCTATCTCCTTTTAGCTGTCCCTAACTGGTGTTAGCGACAGCTTGGTAATAGGGAGATAATTTTATCTCCGCTTTCATGGCTTTTAAAGCCAAAAAAGCGGCGATAAACCCCCTTGATAATATGCCCCACGATTCCTCGGGGGTTTCAGCTGACAGGGCTTGGTATTGTGTTACGTGGTAATTTTTCCAGGAAACGTCAGAGGTTCGATGCAGGGGTTCTAGAAGAGGTGATAAACCATTTAAGCCTCATGAACAAGCGCATGGTCTTTTAAAGATTTGTGAAGTACTCGGGGTGGCGGTGTGTGTGTGCTCTCTTTCAGGAGCGGGCGGGGGGGCACTGCCAGCAACTTGCCAGGTCAGGTAGTGTTCAACACGTGCATCACCCTTTCTCTGCCTGCTATTGCGCTCCATGCTTCGGAAAGGTAAGAAAAAGAACGTGCATTTGAGTTTGAAATGTCCGATCCTGCAGCAGCACACTTCCAAAGCCCACACATGACAATAACCCGATTCAAGACCCCATTCACAAGTTTTTAAAAAAAATATATAACACTCCAACAAAGTAAGATTATAAAACTTTATTAACTTTTAAATATAATGAACGGAACAAAAACTGTAAAAACATTTAAACATTTTTCACCCAAAAAAGCAACAATGGTCAGAAGCTGTTTTTTGTGCGAATAGTCCCAAGGCAGCACAACGTGCTGAGTTCTGGACGGCACCCAGGTGATGTCGCCTGGGTGCCGCACTGGTTTTGGGATCCTACAATGCTGCTCCGAAAATTGGCGTGGGGCGTCCCGGGTGGTGCGGGGGGAGGCCTCGTCAGTAGCGGTCTGTTGTGCGAATAGTCCCAAGGCAGCAGAACGCGCTGATATGTTGATGGCACCCAGGTGATGTCCAGTAAACTGCCGCACTGGTTTTGGTATCCTACAATGCTGCTCCGAAAATTGGCGTGGGGCGGCCCGGGGGGGTGGAGGGGTCGTGGGGGAGGCGGCGTGAACGGGCCTCCCCAGGTGGCGGCCATCCAGCTGAGTTGCGCCCGCTCTTGCGGCTACAGCGTCTCGCTCACCATGTTGTTGAGTTGCTCCCACTCTTGCAGTGCAGCGATAGGCGGCTGCCACATGACTCTTAAAATGGCGGACGGCTCTTCGGTTTTGGGCCTGGTCCACTGAAATGGCCCTGGGACACCTTGGAACTCGGACGCTTGCCTGCTAGGGCTTGGGCTCCATTCTCGAAAAGCGTCCCCTCAGCTGTGAAGATTCTACAAAAGTCTTGGGGGCCCCCGACTACCGCAGGCTTCCGGTGGGGAGCGGCTGCCATGATTGCTCGCGGAATGACCACGACGGAGCCACGAGATGGTGGTGCTCTCATGCTGACGCCAGCTTCAGTCTGAATGATCCAGAAACAAGGTGGGGCTTTCATCGTTTGGGAAAAAAAACATGTTCTAAACCAATGAAAAGTGTTATTTTTAGGTCATATGACCAAGCCTTCCATCTTTAGGAAACCAAAAGTAAAATGAACCAATGAAAAGTTTTATAAACAAGTCACATGACCTGTTATGCGGCATAGGGCTACAAAAAGCGTAGAAAATCCGTTGGCACGTGAGGCGGCGTCAGTAGCGGACCGATGTGCGAATAGGCCGAAGGCAGCACAACGCGTCGAGATCCGGATGGCACCGAGGTGGTGTCCAGCAAATTGCCGCACTGGTGTGGCCATCCTACAATGCTGCGCCGAAAGACGGCGTGTCCAGCTGAGTTGCGGTCACTCTTGCGGTACAGTGACTCGAACGCGCCGAGATCCGGATGGCACCGAGGTGGTGTCCAGCAAGTTGCCGCACTGGTGTGGCCATCCTACAATGCTGCGCCGAAAGACAGCGTGTCCAGCTGAGTTCCGGTCACTCTTGCGGTACAGTGAGTCGAACGCGCCGAGATCCGGATGGCACCGAGGTTGTGCCCAGCAAGTTGCCGCACTGGTGTGGCCATCCTACAATGCTGCGCCGAAAGTCGGCGTGGGGTGCCCCGTTGGCTTATGAGGTGATGTCAGTAGTGGACGATTGTGTGAATAGGTCGGAACCAGCACAAGGCGCCAAGATCCGAATGGCAAGTCCTGGATGTTGAGTGCCATAGTTGAGAGTTCTGAGCAGTGCTTGTAAGACTGTCTGAAGCTTATTTGCACCTGCTGCAGCTTCACTATTGCCCTGGTGTGGCCAAAGGTCGCACATGACATAGGCGGCCGGCTCCCGAGGTCCGGCGGAACTTTTTTCCTTTTCCTTTCTGCTTCTTTTCCTACAATCCGTTTCATCTGAAGACACGACCAGGTCCCTGAATGTGTGCAGGGGGACGCTATTGATTGAATGAAAATGGCGGCTTGACACAAAGCTGACTCAAGCGTTGCTGTTGATGCTATACAGACAAAAATTGGTTTTCAGTTTGTACATTCTTCAGGATTTTTTTTCCATCCAAGTCTGATTGAGAGTTTGTAGAAAAATGGCTTCAGATTTTCCACATACTACTCTTCAACATTCTTCCTAAATGTAACAATGTGAAACTCACTAGGAGAACGGCTGTTTCTGTTTCCTTTCAAAATGCTGCCAACAATATTTTCTGAATGGAAGACACCATCTTGTAGCATAAAGGGCCGAAAGGGGTTCTGGTCTGGCCGATGGTTGTTGGAGACATTTTGACTATATCTTGGACCTGCCCGGACTCGCCCAAAATGGCGCCGGTATAAATGGGACTCGTAACTCATTGTTGTGTACTAGTTGAACAACCTTGATATCATGAGATATGAATGCAGTTTTGATGCTCATGGCGGGCGGGGACGAGAATTGATTGAATATTTCGACATCCCTATTGATATTAAGTTCTGATGTGTTATTGATTACTGTACTATTGAAAGTTCGAATTAACGTCCCCCATGGTACTTGCACGCAAATGTATATCTAGATAACTTTTTTGTAAGTGGCCCTGCCGTATTTTAATTACAAAATGTACGTCCACCGATTCCGCAACTGTTAGACACCTTAGTTCTTGCAACCTAATGGCCCGCTCGTTACGTTCCTCTACAATGTAAATGTCTCCTCATCATATACGATTCCAGTTTGCTCCGTGGCCGGCCCACGTGGTTATAGGCCCGTATTTGTATACTGACATTTTCACAATAAAGGTTTTTAAACCAAAACATGGTAGTAGTATTTACATTGGTAAAGTTTTTACTTTTAGTCACTGTTTTCGAATCAGTAAAAGGCAAGTGAAATAAAGTAGTCCAATTACATGACAGATAAAAGGTATAATATGTAGGAACGCAGTAAAGATAAATGGTCAAGGGCAGTTGTGTTTTTCACTCCTGCAACATAAAGTGATCGATAAGAATCTGATATTCAGGCGTTTCAGCGACTAAGACAGCAGGCCGAGCCTCTTTTGCTCAACGGCTCCGTCATGGGACGAAGAAACGCCCTTTTTCTCGAAAAAGGTATATATTTTACTTGCAGGACAGTTGTAAATTTTCCTTGAAAGTACATTAGCCTGGAATATTATAACCTATATGTTTAAAAAAAATAATGTTCGAAAACAATAAAAAGCGTAATTTTTAGGTCATATGACCAAGCTTTTCATCATTAAAATAACAAAAGTAAAATGAACCAATGAAAAGTTTTATTAACAAGTCACATTACCTGTTATGCTTACGTTGCGCGCTGCGCGCCGCGCCCCGGATCACTTCCGGGTGCGCTAACGCGGCGTGTCATATAACGCATTACGCGACAACGTACGTCAAGAATATAGTCAAAATGTCTCCACCAACCAGCGTTCGGAACACAACCCCTTTCAGCAGTCCAAAAAGTTCTGTTAAATGACAACAGAGGGGACAGGCAACAAAAACCATCAGTCAAAGAGGGGAGGGCAAGTTCTTCTCTTCCGGGTCATGTTGGGGCGCTACCGGAACTGATCGAATTGGTAGTGTACAGTGTTTCTGGATATTTCAGACTAAAGCTGGCGTCAGCATGAGAGCACTACCATCTCGTAGCTCCGTCGTGGCCATTCCACGAGCAGACATGGCAGCCGCTCCCCACCAGAAGCCTGCGGGAGTCGGGGGCCCCCAAGACTTTTGTAGAATCTTCACGGCTGAGGGGACGCTTTTGAGAATGGGACCCAAGCCCTATCAGGGAAGCGTCCGAGTTCCAAGGTGTCCCAGGGCCATTTTAGTGGACCAGGCCCAAAACCGAAGAGCCGGCCGCCATTTTGAGAGTACTGTGGCAGCCGCCTATCGCTGCACCGCAAGAGCGGGAGCAACTTAACTACATGGTGAGCGAGACGCTGTAGTAGCAAGAGCGGGCGGTAAACAGCTGAATGGCGGAAGATGCACAGTGTAGCAAAAGCGGGCGGAATGGCAACTAAAACGGTAAAGGGGCGCCCCTCTACAGCGTGTCTTCAGGTGAAACGGATTGTGGGACAAAGTCCAGAATAGAAGAGTCATCAAAAGGCAAAAAGTTCCGCCGGACCCCGGGAGCCGGCCGCCTATGTCGGGGGCGATCTCAGGCTACACCAGTGCTATAAGACTTGGGGAGGGGGTCGGAGCCAAGCGTCTTCTCCGAGTCCGTGCCATCACACCGTCCCTCGGGGGCGTCCGTCAAGCGGTTTAGGGAGGTACCATATAACATTGTTTTCAAATGCAGTCAGGTCCACAAACGACCCTCACTTACTTTGAGAATAGTGAAGCTGCAGTAGGTGGAAATAAGCTTCAGACAGTCTTACAAGCACTGCTTTTGTAAACATTTTTTGTTTTTTTGGTATTTTTGCACAGTTTTATATATTTTTTTTGTTTTTGATGGAGGGGAAACAACAAAGCACAGGCATTGAACAAGGCTCAAACTCAGAACTCTGAACTATGGCACCCAACATCCAGGACTTGCCATCCGGATCTTGGCGCCTTGTGCTGCTTTCGACCTATTCACACATCGGTCCACTACTGACATCATCTTATAAACCAACGTTATGTAAATAGTTATTTAATAAAATGTTTTACCCTGTTTCTTTGCTGGTGTGTTGTCTATATTTTTAATATTTGCATAGGGTTTGTCGTTATTTTGGGCGGGATGGGTGATGGAGCCGAGCTGTCTTGCAGCCCTCATGGTGTGGAGCTCAGTTCATCTCACTATTTTCGTATTTCTCATGAAGGGTTGTTTATAATATTTCTATTTTAGCGAGGTCAAAAAAAGATCCAATTAGTGGCGTACTGATTTTGCTCGATTACTTTTATTTTTTTACACGATTTTTCCCGATCTGCAAAGACTAAACAGAGTATTGCGACTTTGTGCTTGTTTGTAAATAGAGAATGAACCAAAGAGAATCAATTGTAAAACAGTAAATGCTTGGATGATAATAAATCAAATGGAGAGACAAGCAGGCAGGACGGATTACAACGGGGGTAAAGGCCTGCGTTAACTACTCTTCAGTATCTGCAAAGAGAGAGTACTACTAAGAGAAAAGAGGGGAGGGGGGCAGCGTTCAAAGCACATCAGCGTGCATAAACACGAAAAAGTTTTTATCTATCACGTACTTGACATTTTAAAGCTTTTCATATTTGCTATTAAAAAACCATTGAAATTCACTGAAAAAACCATAGGTTATAGTCGATATATAGTTAGGAATTTGCATTTACAAAACCTTGAAAATTCAATGAAAAAACCATTGGTTTTAGGCCATATATAGTTAGGGATTTGCATTTACAAAACCTTATTTTACTCGCATAAAACCATTGAAATTCCATATATAGTTAGATGCGCTAACTATATATCGCGCACCCGCAATCCACTGCTGATGATGTCACATATTACATCATTCATGACATGGTCAGTGACATCACTGATGACATCACTGATAACATCTCAAATGACATCACTGATGACATCACTGATGACAACATCCAGTGACTGTCTGTTTCTGTAAAGTTAAAATATGTCTTACGTATTGAAGAATGAGTGGATGTATAAGTGTCTGGATGAAGGATTTAGTAGGTGCATGACTGACTGTATGAGTGAGTGATTAAATGTGTCTCACTGAGTGCATGGGTTAGTGACTAAACTGTCTTAATTTGTGCATCATTATGTCTGTTGTTCTGTAAACGGTTGCATGTGTTGATAAGTAGCTATATGAGTAACTATATGGGTTATTGATTGGTTGCCCAAGTATTTGTATGGGAGACTGAGTGTGTGTGTGGGTGGCTGGGAGGTGTATGACTCTGTGCATAGATGTGTGAGCAGTTGATTCACTAGATGTATGGTTTCAAAAGTGCATGTGGAAACAGCTGTATGGGCGGTTGACTGTGTGCATGAGTGTATTGGTGAGTGAAAGGATATCTCAGTGCTACATGTCAAAGTAAGTACATAAGTAAAACACAGTACATGTGAGAGTTGACATATATAAATAACTGTGCATAAGAGCCAGTGAATGTGTGAGTGGCTGTATGGATCATTGTGAACTTGTATCAGGGATTGTATAAGAGAGTAAATATGTGTTAGTATATGTTTGAATAAGTAAAGTTTGTATAACTGTATAGTTGAGGAAATGAAGGTGTGATTGATTCTTTGCATGACTGACTAGGTGTGTGAGTAACTCCATGGATGAGTGACAGTCTGTGAGAGTCTGTTTACAGTGATTGTATCTAAGGTTTTATTAGAGTCTGAAGAGGTTCATCAAATTATCATATGAATAATGTCATCAGTGATGTGATCAGTAATGTCAAATGAGATGTCATCAGTGATGTCATTTGAGATGTCATCAGTGATGTCATCAGTGATGTCATTTGAGATGTCATCAGTGATGTCATCAGTGATGTCACTGACCATGTCATGAATGATGTAATATGTGACATCATCAGCAGTGGATTGCGGGTGCGCGATATATAGTTAGCGCATCTAACTATATATGGAATTTCAATGGTTTTATGCGAGTAAAATAAGGTTTTGTAAATGCAAATCCCTAACTATATATGGCCTAAAACCAATGGTTTTTTCATTGAATTTTCAAGGTTTTGTAAATGCAAATTCCTAACTATATATCGACTATAACCTATGGTTTTTTCAGTGAATATATATATATATATATATATATATATATATATATATATATATATATATATATATATATATATATATATTCACTGAAAAAACCATAGGTTATAGACCATATATAGTTAGGAATTAGCATTTACAAAACCTTGAAAATTCACTGAAAAAACCACTGGTTATAGAACATATATAGTTAGGAATTAGCATTTTCAAAACCTTAATTTACTCGCACAAAACCATAGAAATTCGCATATATAGTTAGTTGCAATAACTATATATCGCGCACCCGCAATCCACTGCTGATGATGTCACATATTACATCATTCATGACATGGTCAGTGACATCACTGATGACATCACTGATGACATCATCCCGTGACTGTATGTTTCTGTAAAGTTAAAATATGTCTTACATATTGAAGAATGAGTGGATGTATAAGTGTCTGGATGAAGGATTTAGTAGGTGCATGACTGACTGTATGAGAGAGTGATTAAATGTGTCTCACTGAGTGCATTAGTTAGTGACTAAACTGTCTGAATGTGTGCATCAGTATGTCTGTTGTTGTGTAAGATGCTGCATGTGTTGATCAGTACCTGTATGAGTAACTATATGGGTTATTGATTGGTTGCCCAAGTATTTGTATGGGAGAACGAGTGTGTGTGTGTAGGTGTCTGGGAGGTGTGTGACTGTGCATAGATGTGTGAGCAGTTGATTCACTAGATGTATGGGTTCAAAACTGCATGTGGAAACAGCTGTCTGGGTGGTTGACTGTGTGCATGAGTGTATTGGTGAGTGAATGGATATCTCAGTGCTACATGTCAAAGTAAGTACATATGTAAAACACATTACATGTGAGAGTTGACATATATAAATAACTGTATAAGAGCTAGTGAATGTGTCAGTGGCTGCATGGATCATTGAAAACTTGTATCAGTGATTGTATAAGAGAGTAAATATGTGTTAGAATATGTTTGAATAAGTAAGGTGTGTATAACTGTATAGTTGATGAAATGGAGGTGTGATTGATTCTTTGCATGACTGACTAGGTGTATGAGTAACTCCATGGATGAGTGACAATCTGTGAATGTCTGTTTACTATGAGTGTATCTAAGGTTATATTAGAGTCTGAAGAGGTTAATCGTATTATCACATGATTGATGTCATCAGTGATGTTGTCTGTGATGTCATTTGAGATATCACTGATGACATTTGAGATGTCAGTGATGTCATCAGTGATGTCATTTGAGATGCCATCAGTGATGTCACTGACCATGTCATGAATGATGTAATATGTGACATCATCAGCAGTGGATTGCGGGTGCGCGATATATAGTTATTGCAACTAACTATATATGCGAATTTCTATGGTTTTGTGCGAGTAAATTAAGGTTTTGAAAATGCTAATTCCTAACTATATATGGTCTATAACCAATGGTTTTTTCAGTGAATTTTCAAGGTTTTGTAAATGCTAATTCCTAACTATATATGGTCTATAACCTATGATTTTTCAGTGAATTTCAATGGTTTTTTAATAGCAAATATCAAAAGCTGTCAAATGTCAAGTACGTGATAGGTAAAAACATTTTCGTGTTTATGCACGCTGATGTGCTTTGAACGCTGCCCCCCTCCCCCCCCCTCTTTTCTCTTAGGAGTACTCTCTCCTTGCAGATAGTGAAGGGTAGTTAACGCAGGCCTTTGCCCCCGTTGTAATCCGTCGTGCCTGCTTGTCTCTCCATTTGATTGATTGTTATCTAAGCATTTACTATTTTAGAATGTATTCTCTTCGGTTCATTCTCTATTTACTAACAAGCACAAAGCCGCAATACTCTGTTTAGTCTTTGCAGATAGTGAAAAATCGTGTTTAAAAAAAAATAATCGAGCAAAATCAGTAGGCCACTAATGGGATCTCTTTTTGACCTCGCTAAAATAGAAACATTAGGAACAACCCTTCATGAGAAATACGAAACTAGTGAGATGAACTGAGCTCCACACCATGATGGCTGCAAGACAGCTCGGCTCCGCCACCCACCCCGCCCAAAATAACGATAAACTCTATGCAAATATTATAAATATATACAACACACCAGCAAAGTAACAGGGTAAAACATTTTATTAAATAACTATTTACATAACTATTTTATACTTTTTGTTGCCTGATCCGGCTAGCTCAATCGATCGAGCATGAAACTCATGCATTCTGATAGCAAGCGTTGCTGCTGATGCTATGCAAACAAAAACTGGTTTTCAGTTTGTACATTCTTCAAGATTTTTCATCCAAGGCTGGTTGAGAGTTTGTAGAACGATGGCTTCAGATTTTCAACATACGGTGTGGTGGCGCGGACTGGGAGGGTGCGCTTGACTTCTGCCCCCTCCCCAAGTCGTGTTGCCCTGGCGTGGCCTAAGATCGCCCCCGACATAGGCGGCCGGCTCCCGGGGTCCGGCGGAACTTTTTGCCTTTTGATGACTCTTCCATTCTGGACCTTATCCCACAATCCGTTTGACCTGAAGACACGCTGTAGTGGGGCGCCCCTTTACCGTTTCAGTTGCCATTCCGCCCGCTTTTGCTACACTGTGCCTCTTCCGCCATTCAGCTGTTTACTGCCCGCTCTTGCGACTACAGCGTCTCGCTCACCATGTAGTTGAGTTGCTCCCGCTCTTGCGATGCAACTATAGGCGGCTGCCACAGGACTCTCAAAATGGCGGCCGCCTCTCCAGATTTGGGCGTGATCCCCTAAAATGGCCATGGGACACCTTCAAACTCGGACGCTTGTCTGCTAGGGCTTGGGCCCCATTCTCGAAAGCGTCCACTGAGCCTTGAAGATTCGACAAAAGTCTTGGGGGCCCCCGACTCCCGCAGGCTTCTGGTGGGGAGCGGCTGCCATGATTGCTCGTGGAATGGCCATGACTGAGATACGAGATGGTGGTGCTCTCATGCTAACGCCAGCTTCAGTCTGAAACATCCAGAAACACTGTAGACTACCAATTTGATCAGTTCCGGTAGCGCCCCAACGTGACCAGGTAGGGAAGAACTTGCCCTCCCCTCTTTGACTGATGGTTCTTGTTGCCTGTCCCTTCTGTTGTCATTTAACAGAACTTTTTAGACTGCTGAAAGGGGTTGTGTTCCGACCGCTGGTTGGTGGAGACATTTTGACTATATTCTGGACCTACGTTGTTGCGTAATGCGTTATATGACACGCTGCGTTAGCACACCCGGAAGTACTCCAGTGCGCGAAACGCAGCTTCCCGGAAGGGATCCGGGGCGCGGCGCGCAGCGCGTAACGTAAGCATAACAGGTCATATGACTTGTTAATAAAACTTCTCATTGGTTCATTTTACTTTTGGTTTCCTAATGATGGAAGGCTTGGTCATATGACCTAAAAATTACGCTTTTTATTGCTTTCGAACATTATTTTTTCTTAAACATATATGTTATAATGTTCCAGGCTAATGTATTTTCCCGGAAAATTTACAACTGTCCTGCAAGTAAAATATATTCCTTTTTCTAGCAAAAGGGCGTTTCTTCGTCCCATGACGGAGCCGTTGAGCAAAAGATGCTCGGCCTGCTGTCTTAGTCGCCGATACGCCCGAATATCAGATTCTTATCGATCACTTTATGTTGCAGGAGTAAAAAACACAACAGCCCTTGACCATTTATCTTTACTGCGTTCCTGCGTATTATACCTTTTATCCGTCAAGTAATTGGACTGCTTTATTTCACTTGCCTTTTACTGATTCGAAAACAGTGACTAAAATTAAAAACTTTACCAATGTAAATACTACTACCATGTTTTGTTTTAAAAACCTTTATTGTGAAAATGTCAGTATACAAATACGGGCCTATAACCACGTGGGCCGGCCACGGAGCAAACTGGAATCGTATATGATGAGGAGACATTTACACTGTAGAGGAACGCAACGAGCGGGCCATTAGATTGCAAGAACTAAGGTGTCTAACAGTTGCGGAATCGGTGGACGTACATTTTGTAATTAAAATACGACAGGGCCACTTACAATAAAATTATCTAGATATACATTTGCGGGCAAGTACAATGGGTGACGTTAATTCGAACTTTCAATAGTACAGTAATCAATAACACATCAGAACTTAATATCAATAGGGATGTCGAAATATTCAATCAATTCTCATTCCCGCCCGCCATGTGCTTCAAAACTGCATACGTATCTCGTGATATCAAGGTTGTGCAACCAGTACACAACAAGGAGGTACGAGTCCCATTTATACCGGCGCCATTTTGGGCGAGGCCGGGCAGGTCCAGGATATAGTCAAAATATCTCCACCAACCAGCGGTCGGACCAGAACCCCTTTCGGCAGTCAAAAAAGGTTCAGTTAAATGACAACAGAAGACATAGGCAACAAGACCAACAGTCAAAAGAGGGGAGGGCAAGATCTAAAGCCATTGTTCTACAAACTCTCAAGCAGACTTGGATAGAAAAATCCTGAAGAATGTACAAACTGAAAACCATTTTTTGTCTGTATAGCATCACCAGCAACGCTTGAGTCAGCTTTGTGTGAAGCCGCCATTTTGATTCAATCAATAGCGTCCCCCTGCACACATTCAGGGACCTGGTCGTGTCTAAAGGTTAAACGGATTGTGGGACAAGATGCAGAAAGGAAAAGGAAAAAAGTTCCGCCGGACCATGGAACTTTCGGCGCAGCATTGTAGGATGGCCACACCAGTGCGGCAACTTGCTAGACACCACCTCGGTGCCATCCAGATCTCGGCGCGTTGTGCTTCCTTCGGCCTACTGTAGCCGCAAGTGCGGACGCAACTCAGCTGGATAGCGAGTGAAACACCAAGGGGCGCCCCACTGCAGCCGAGGAGCCTCCATCTTGGGGGCGACGCACAGCATCACATTCCTTTCTCAAACAGCCCCCACTGACTGACGCGACCTCACAGGCCAACGGGGCGCCCCACGCCGAATTTCGGCGCAGCATTGTAGGATGGCCACACCAGTGTGGCAATTTGCTGGACACCACCTCGGTGCCATCCGGATCTTGGCGCGTTGTGCTGCCTTTGGCCTACTGTAGCAGCAAGTGCGGGCGCAACTCTGCTGGACGGCGAGTGAAAAGATAAGGGGCGCCGCACTGCACATCAGGCGCCTCCACCTGGGGAGGCGAGAGAGGCCAGTTTGCGCCACCTCCTCCCCCCCCCCAGGCACCCCACGCCGACTTTCGGCGCAGCATTGTAGGATGGCCACACCAGTGCGGCAACTTGCTGGACACCACCTCGGTGCCATCCGGATCTCGGCGCGTTGTGCTGCCTTCGGCCTATTCGCACATCGGTCCGCTACTGACGCCGCCTCACGTGCCAACGGATTTTCTACCCTTTTTATAGCAGCGCGTAAGGTAAGCATAACAGGTCATGTGACTTCTTTATAAAACTTTTCATTGGTTCATTTTACTTTTGGTTTCCTAATGATGGAAGGCTTGATCATATGACCTAAAAATATCACTTTTCATTGGATTAAAACATTTTTTTTTCCCAAACGATGAAAGCCCCACCTTGTTTCTAGATGTTTCAGACTAAAGCTGGCGTCAGCCTGAGAGCACCACCATCTCGTGGCTCCGTCGTGGTCATTCCGCGAGCAATCATGGCAGCTGCTCCCCACCGGAAGCCTGCAGGAGTCGGGAGCCCCCAAGACTTTTGTAAAATCTTCAAGGCTCAGGGGACGTCCGAGTTCCAAGGTGTCCCAGGGCCATGTTAGTGGACCAGGCCCAAATCCGAAGAGACGTCCGCCATTTTAAGACTCCTGTGGCAGCCGCCTATCGCTGCACCGCAAGAGTGGGCGCAACTCAACTACATGGTGAGCGAGACGCTGAAGCCGCAAGAGCGGGCGAGAAACAGCTGAATGGCGGATGAGGCACAGTGTAGCAAAAGCGGGCGGAATGGCAACTGAAACGGTAAAGGGGTGCCCCAGTACAGCCGACGAGCCTCCACCTGGGGACCCCACGCCGTTTTTCGGAGCAGCATTGTAGGATGTCAAAACCAGTGCGACAACTTACTGGACATCACCTGGATGCCATCCACATCTCAGCGCGTTCTGCTGCCTTGGGACTATTCGCACAACAGACCGCTACTGACGAGGCCTCCCCGCGCACCCCCCGGGACGCACCACGCAGTTTTTCGGAGCTGCATTGTAGGATACCAAAAACCAGTGCGGCACCCAGGTAACATCACCTGGGTGCCCTCCAGAACTCAGCACGTTGTGCTGCCTTGGGACTATTCTCACAAAACACAGCTACTGACCATTGTTGCTTCTTTTTTCAAAAATGTTTTTAAATGTATTTACTGTTTTTGTTGCGTTCTATATATTTAAAAGTTATTAAAGTGTTATAATCCTACTTTGTTGGAGTACTATATATTTATAATGTGACACATAATTGTAAAAACTTTGATGTACAAAGAGGCATCCCTGGAATCTTCCGCTTCAGGCTCGGTCCCACACACCGTCACAGTGAGAATCCCCTCCCCAAGCACAATACAGGATGGTTATCACATAGTAGGAACGCATGTGGTGTGACAGATCTACTGTAACTCCTTTGAAGAGGGGTGATTCTCTACAGCTGGGGCCATAAACTACATCTGCAGGGCTAGGCGATAGCCTGGGACCGGCCTGAACAATCGGACACAGAGGAAGAAGAGTGTCAGAGGGTGCGGTAGTGAATAGGGTGAAAGGGTGGTGTCGGGCGGGCACAGGGTGTGATTCTCAGGGAAGAGCAGCGCACATGGGAGGAGGTTTCTGGCCCATGCATGAGAGAGAGAGCGGGGGTGACCAGTGCGTGGGGGAGATGCTTGCGAGGGTGAGGAGCCATGCTGAGGATCGGAGGCGTGCAGAGAGTGGGTCTGGTCAAGGCATCTAAAATGGCTGCCGTGCTCAGCAAAAGTGTGGCATTGCAAAAAAGACAAGATGGCGCAGACAATGTTTATCAATAAGGATTAATTTATAACAATTATTTTAAACAAAATATTTACTCGCAGTGACAAAATGGCGGTCAACACTTCCTGATTTCCATCGAATCGAACGTTAACAGACGTCACGCAGCAAAAAAAAAAAACGCTCATGCACAGCCGCTGGAAGACATGTATCAACATATATGAGCCTCCTCAGCCACCCTCAGAAAACAAAAGGGGTCAGGATACGTCTCCCGTACCCCCTTATACCTAGAAATTTAATGAAATCGAAACACAAAATGGCGAATTCACGTTTCGCTACCAGTTTGCGAACCGAGAAGCGCTTCTACCGCGAAAAATCTTTTTTTTTTTATTTGCCCCACGAGACCCTTTAATAACCCCAACATCATTCCTAGGGGGTCAAGAGGGGTCTACCTAGCCCCCTTTCATTAAATTCCCCCTTCGTTTTTCTCCTCCTCTTGTCTCTCGATCCTACCGGCAGACAAGATGGCGGCCGCACCGGACTGTTTAGAATGTTGACAATCACCGGACAGCCAATCAGCTTAGCTACGCAAAGCTCCGTTACGCGAAAAGTACGCGATCTGGAGTGCTATCTGGGACGCTGTCACAGATATATCTGTTTTTTTAAACGTTGATTTCTCAAAATCCACTGGAGCACATATATTGAGACCCAGCAAAGGCACATCGGACTAACAGTCCCTATAATTTTGCCAAGTTTCGTGCAAATCCATTCAGCCGTTAGTTTGCGACCCGATTCGAGAACCGCTTCTACCGTGAAAAATCTAATTTTTTTTATTTTCCCCACGGAACCCTTTAATAACCCCAACATCATTCCTAGGGGATCAAGAGGGGTCTACCTTGCCCCCTTTCATTAAATTCCCCCTTCGTTTTTCACCTCTTCTTGTCTCTCGATCCCACCGAGAGACAAGATGGAGGCCGCTCCGGACTGTTTAGAATGTTGACAGACACCGGAGAGCCAATCAGCATCGCTTCGCAAAGCTCCGTGACGCGAAAAGTACGCGATTTTTGCTGCGTGACGTCTGTTAACGTTTGATTCGAAGGAAATCAGGAAGTGTTGACCGCCATTTTGACACTGCGAGTAAATATATTGTTAAAAATAATTGTTATAAATTAATCCGTATTGATAAACATTGTCTGCGCCATCTTGCCTTTTTTCCAATGCCACACTTTTGTCGTGCACGGCAGCCATTTTAGATGCCTTGACCAGACCCACTCTCTACACGCCGCCGATCCTCAGCATGGCTCCCCACCCTCGCAAGCATCTCCCCCACGCACTGGTCACCCCGCTCTCTCTCTCATGCATGGGCCATACACCTCCCCCCATCTGCGCTGCTCTTCCCTGAGAATCACACCCTGTGCCCGCCCAACACCTCCCTTTCACCCTATTCACTACCGCACCCTCTGACACTCCTCTTCCTCTGTGTCTGATTGTCCAGGCCGGTCCCAGGCTATCACCTAGCCCTGTGGATGTAGTTTATGGCCCCAACTGTAAAGAATCACCCCTCTTCAAAGGAGTTACAGTAGATCAAGGCCCCCACTCCATGAGATCCGTCACACCACACGCGTTCCTACTATCTGATAACGATCCTGTATTGTGATTGGGGAGGGGATTCTCACTGTGAGGGTGTGTGGGACCGAGCCTGAAGCGGAAGATTCCAGGGATGCCTTTTTGTACATCAAAGTCTTCACAATTATGTGTCACATTAAAAATATATAGCACTCCAACAAAGTAGTAGGATTATTACACTTTAATAACTTATAAATATATACAACGCTCCAACAAAATAAACACGTTAACATTTTTTTTTTAAACAAAGCAACAATGGGCTGCATTGGTCTGTCTTTTAGTCGGCAAAATCCATCTGCCTGTGAGGTGGCGTCAGTAGCGGTCCGTTGTGCGAATAGGCCGAAGGCAGCACAACGCGCCGAGATCCGCACGGCACCCAGGTGATGTCCAGTAAGTTGCCGCACTGGTCTTGGCATCCTACAATGCTGCGCCGAAAAACGGCGTGGGGCGCCCCAGGGAGGGGGGAGTGGGGCGCGAACGGGCCTCCCCAGGTGGAGGCTCCTCTGCTGCAGTGGGGCGCCCCTTTACCGTTTCAGTCGCCATTCAGCTGTTTACCGCCCGCTTTTGCTGCACTGTGCCTCATCCGCCATTCAGCTGAGTTGCGCCCGCTCTTGCGGCTACAGCATCTCGCTCACCATCCAGTTGAATTGCGCCCGTTCTTGGGGCTACAGCGTCTCGCCCACCATCCAGTTGAATTGCGCCCACTCTTGCGGTGTAGCGATAGGCGGCTGCCACAGGACTCTTAAAATGGCGGCCGGCTCTTCGGATTTGGGCCTGGTCCACTAAAATGGCCCTGGGACACATTTGAACTCGGACATTTGCCTGCTAGGGCTTGGGCCCCATTCTCGAAAGCGTCCCCTCAGCCTTGAAGATTCTACAAAAGTCATCGGGGCCCCCGACTCCCGCAGGCTTCCGGTGGGGAGCGGCTGCCATGATTGCTTGCGGAATGGCCACGACGGAGCTACGAGATGGTGGTGCTCTCATGCTGACGCCAGCTTCAGTCTGAAACATCCAGAAACACTGTAGACTATCAATTCGATGACTTCCGGTGGAGCCCCAACGTGACCCGGTAGGGAAGAACTTGCCCTCCCCTCTTTTGACTGATGGTTCTTGTTGCCTGTCCCCTCTGTTGTCATCTAACGGAACCTTTTTGGATTGCTGAGTGAGAAAAAAAAAGGTGGGGCTTTCATCATTTGGGAAAAAAAAATGTTTCAATGCAATGAAAAGTGTTATTTTTAGGTCATATGATCAAGCATTTCATCATTAGGAAACCAAAAGTAAAATGAACCAATGAAAAGTTTTATAAACAAGTCACATGACCTGTTATGCGGCTTTGGGCTATAAAAAGCCTACAAAATCCGTTGGCCTGTGAGGCGGCGTCAGTAGCGGATCGATGTGCGAATAGGCCGAAGGCAGCACAACGCGCCGAGATCCGGATGGCACCGAGGTGGTGTCCAGCAAGTTGCCGCACTGGTATGCCATCCTACAATGCTGCGCCGAAAGACGGCGTGGGGTGCCCGGGGGGGGCGGTGCGAACTGGCCTCTCCCGCCTCCCCAGGTGGAGGCACCTCATCTGCAGTGCGGCGCCTCTTACCGTTTCACTCGCCGTCCAGCAGAGTTGCGCCCGCACTTGCTGCTACAGTAGGCCGAAGGTAGCACAACGCGCCGAGATCCGGATGGCACCGAGGTGGTGTCCAGAAAGTTTCACTGGTGTGGCCATCCTACAATGCTGCGCCGAAAGACGGCGTGGGGTGCCCGGGGGGGGGAGCCGGCGCAAACGGGCCTCTCCCACCTCCCCAGGTGGAGGCACCTCATCTGCAGTGGGGTGCCTCTTAGCGTTTCACTCGCCGTCCAGCTGAGTTGCGGCCACTCTTGCTGCTACAGTACGCCAAAGGCAGCACAACGCGCCGAGATCCGGATGGCACCGAGGTGGTGTCCAGCAAGTTTCACTGGTGTGGCCATCCTACATTGCTGTGCCGAAAGACGGCGTGGGGTGCCCGGGGGGGGGGGGGAGGCGGCGCAAACGGGCCTCTCCCTCCTCCCCAGGTGGAGGCACCTCATCTGCAGTGGGGCGCCTCTTAGCGTTTCACTCGCCTTCCAGCTGAGTTCCGCCCGCTCTTGCGGCACAGTGCCTCACCCCCATCCAGCTGAGTTCCGCCTGCTCTTGCGGTACAGTGTCTCAACTGCCATCCAGCTGAGTTCCGCCCGCTCTTGCGGCTACAGCGTCTTGCCCACCATCCAGCTGAGTTGCGCCCGCTCTTGCGGTGCAGCGATAGGCGGCTGCAACAGGACTCTCAAAATGGCGACCGGCTCTTTGGATTTGGGCCTGGTCCACTAAAATGGCCCTGGGACACCTTGGAACTCGGACGCTTGGCTGCTAGGGCATGGGCCCCATTCCCGAAAGCGTCCCCTCTTTTGACTGATTGTTCTTGTTGCCTATCTCTTCTGTTGTCATTTAACGGAACCTTTTTGGACTGCTGAAAGGGGTTCTGGTCCGACCGCTGGTTGGTGGAGACATTTTGACTATATCCTGGACCTGCCCGGCCTCGCCCAAAATGGCGCCGGTATAAAGGGGACTCGTAACTCCTTGTTGTGTACTGGTTGCCCAACCTTGATATCACGAGACACATATGCAGTTTTGAAGCACATGGCGGGCGGGGACGAGTACTGATTGAACATTTGGACATCCCTATTGATATTAAGTTCTGATGTGTTATTGATTACTGTACTATTGAAAGTTCGAATTAACGTCACCCATGGTACTTGCCCGCAAATGTATATCTAGATAATTTTATTGTAACTGGCCCTGTCGTACTTTAATTATAAAATGTACGTCCACCGAGTCCGCAACTGTTAGACACCTTAGTTCTTGCAACCTAATGGCCCGCCCGTTACGTTCTTCTACAGTGTAAATGTCCCCTCATCATATACGATTACAGTTTGCTCCGTGGCCGGCCCACGTGGTTATAGGCCCGTATTTGTATACTGACATTTTCACAATAAAGGTTTTTAAAACTAAAAAAGGTAGTAGTACCTAGATTGGTAAAGTTTTGAATAATAGCCACTGTTTTCGAATCAGTAAAAGGCAAGTGAAATAAAGCAGCCCGATTACATGACGGTTAAACGGTATAATACGCAGGAAAGCAGGAAAGATAAATGGTCAAGGGCTGTTGTGTTTTCCACTCCTGCAACATAAAGTGATCGATAAGAATTCGATATTCAAGCCTATCAGCGACTAAGACAGCAGGTCGAGCCTCTTTTGTTCAACGGTTCCCTCATGGGACAAAGAAACGCCATTTTTCTCGAAATAGGAATATTTTACTTGCAGGACAGTTGTAAATTTCCCGGGAAAATACATTAGCCTGGAACATTGTTAGTGATAAACTGTAAATGCATCTGGGTCCTTTGCTTTACAAGTCAGAGTGAGAAAAAAAAAGGTGGGGCTTTCATCATTTGGGGAAAAAAAAAGTTCGAAACCAATGAAAAGTGTTATTTTTAGGTCATATGACCAAGCCTTCCATCATTAGAAAAACAAAAGTAAAATGAACAATGAAAAGTTTTATTAACAAGTCACATGACTTGTTATGCTTACGTTACGCGCTGCGCGCCGCGCCCTGGATCGCTTCCGGGAAGCTGCGCCTCGTGCACCGGAGCACTTCCGGGTGCGCTAACGCGGCGCGTCATATGACGCATTACGCGACAACGCAGGTCCAGAATATAGTCAAAATGTCTCCACCAACCAGCGGTCGGAACACAACCCCTTTCAGCAGTCCAAAAAGTTCTGTTAAATGACAACAGAAGGGACTGGCTATAAGAACCATCAGTCAAAGAGGGGAGGGCAAGTTCTTCTCTACCGGGTCACGTTGGGGCTCCACCGGAACTGATCGAATTGGTAGTCTACAGTGTTTCTGGATGTTTCAGACTGAAGCTGGCGTCAGCATGAGAGCACCACCATCTCGTGGCTCCGTCGTGGCCATTCCGCGAGCAATCATGGCAGCCGCTCCCCACCGGAAGCCTGCGGGAGTCGGGGGTCCCGGTGACTGTTGTAGAATCTTCAAGGCTGAGGGGACTCTTTTGGGAATGGGGCCAATGCCCTAGCAGTCAAGCGTCCGAGTTCCACAGTTGCCCATAGCCATCTTTGCAGGCCAGGCCCAAGTCTGTGGAGCCGACCGCCATTTCGTGAGCTCCGTAGCAGCCGCCTGTCACTGTACCGCAAGATTGGGTGCAATTCCGTTGGATGGCGGGTGAGACGTTGTAATAGCAAGAGCAGGCGCAATTCAGCCGGCCGAGCGAGGCACTGTGTCGCAAGAGCGGGCGCAAGTCAGCTGGTCGAGTGAAGTGCTGGGGTGTAGCTGGGAAACCTCCACCTGGGGAGGTGGGGGAGGCTCGTTCGCGCCGCCTCTCCCTTCTAGTGCACCCCACGCCGTTTCCTGGCGCAGGTATATGTGATGGTCGGACCAGGGTACCGCAGGACGTGTCTTCAGGTCAAACGGATTGTGGGACAAGATGTGGAGCAGGCGCAATTATCTCGGGGGCCTCCGCCAAGCGGTTCAGGGAGGCACCGCATCACATTGTTTTCCAATGCAGTAAGGTCCACAAACAACCCCCACTTACTTTGAGAATAGTGAAGCTGCAGCAGGTGCAAATAAGCTTCAGACAGTGTTACAAGCGCTGCTCGGAACCCTCAACTATGGCACCCAACATCCAGGACTTATGCCATTTGTGCAAGGCAGTGACATCAAAGCATCTCAGGGACCAATCAACATACCATATCCAGAGTCCTTCCCACAGCCTCTGCCTTCCTTCTTACCTAGTTATTGTTCTTTCACTCCCACTCCAGGCTTTTAGTCTGTGGATGGAAAACCATGAACCTACACTCACCTATGAAAATCTTACTATTGATGGTTGATTTTGAGCCCCAAATACAAAGGCTTGTTTGGATCGATGTTGCAGCAGGCTGCCATGTAAATAGTTATTTAATAAAATGTTTTACCCTGTTACTTGTTGATTTTGAGCCCCAAATACAAAGACTTGTTTGGATCGATGTTGCAGCAGGCTGCCATGTAAATAGTTATTTAATAAAACATTTTACCCTGTTACTTTGCTGGTGTGTTGTATATATTTATAATATTTGCATAGGGTTTGTCGTTATTTTGGGTGGGGTGGGCGGCGGAGCCGAGCTGTCTTGCAGCCATCATGGTGTCGAGCTCAGTTCCTCTCACTAGTTTCGTATTTCTCAAAAGGGGTTGTTCATAATGTTTCTATTTTAGCGAGGTCAAAAAGAGATCCCATTAGTGGCCTACTGATTTTGCTTGATTCCTTTTGTTTTGCAAAGACTAAACAGAGTATTGCGACTCTGTGCTTGTTTGTAAATAGAGAATGAACCAAAGAGAACCAATTCCAAAACAATAAATGCTAGGACAACAATCAATCAAATGGAGAGGGAAGCAGGCACGACGGGTTACAACGGGGGCAAAGGCCTGCGTTACCTACCCTTCACTATCTGCAAAGAGAGAATACTCCTAAAAGAAAAGAGGAGGGGGGGGGCAGCGTTCAAAGCACATCAGCGTGCATAAACACGAAAATGTTTTTACCTACCACGTACTTGACATTTTAAAGCTTTTGATATTTGCTATTAAAAAACCATTGAAATTCACTGAAAAAACCATAGGTTATAGACCATATATAGTTAGGAATTAGCATTTACAAAACCTTGAAAATTCACTGAAAAAACCATGGGTTATAGACCATATATAGTTAGGAATTAGCATTTACAAAACCTTATTTTACTCACACAAAACCATTGAAATTTCATATATAGTTAGTTGCACTAACTATATATTGTGCACCCGCAATCCACTGCTGATCATGTCACATATTACATCATTCATGACATGATCAGTGACATCACTGATGACATCACTGATGACATCTCAAATGACATCACTGATGACATCACAGATGACAACATCCAGTGACTGTATGTTTCTGAAAAGTCAAAATATGTCTTACATATTGAAGAATGAGTGGATGTATAAGTGTCTGGATGAAGGATTTAGTAGGTGCATGACTGACTGTATGAGTGAGTGATTAAATGTGTCTCACTGAGTGCATGGGTTAGTGACTAAACTGTCTTAATTTGTGCATCTTTATGTCTGTTGTTCTGTAAACTGCTGCATGTGTTGATCAGTAGCTTTATGATTAAGTATATGGGTTATTGATTGGTTGCCCAAGTATTTGTATAGGAGACTGAGTGTGTGTGTGGGTGGCTGGGAGGTGTATGACTCTGTGCATAGATGTGTGAGCAGTTGATTCACTAGATGTATGGGTTCAAAAATGCATGTGGAAACAGCTGTATGGGCGGTTGACTGTGTGCATGAGTGTATTGGTGAGTGAATGGATATCTCAGTGCTACATGTCAAAGTAAGTACATATGTAAAACACAGTACATGTGAGAGTTGACATATATAAATAACTGTGCATAAGAGCCAGTGAATTTGTGAGTGGCTGTATGGATCATTGTGAACTTGTATCAGGGATTGTATAAGAGAGTAAATATGTGTTAGTATATGTTTGAATAAGTAAGGTGTGTATAACTGTATAGTTGAGGAAATGGAAGTGTGATTGATTCTTTGCATGACTGACTAGGTGTGTGAGTAACTCCATGGATGAGTGACAGTCTGTGAGTGTCTATTTACTCTGAGTGTATCTAAGATTATATTAGAGTCTGAAGAGGTTCAACGTATTATCACATGAATGATGTCATCAGTGATGTGATCAGTAATGTCAAATGAGATGTCATCAGTGATGTCTTCAGTGATGTCATTTGAGATGTCATCAGTGATGTCATCAGTGATGTCATCAGTGATGTCACTGATCATGTCATGAATGATGTAATATGTGACATGATCAGCAGTGGATTGCGGGTGCGCGATATATAATTAGTGCAACTAACTATATATGAAATTTCAATGGTTTTGTGTGAGTAAAATAAGGTTTTGTAAATGCTAATTCCTAACTATATATGGTCTATAACCCATGGTTTTTTCAGTGAATTTTCAAGGTTTTGTAAATGCTAATTCCTAACTATGGGGGTCATTAGGATCGCGGACGGACTTGAGTCCGTCCGCGACCCCAGAGCATGAGGGAACGTCCGCATAGGCTGCGGCGTTCCCTCTATGCAGATTAGGATGTGACCGCCAGGGTGGCGGTCACATCCTCTATTTTTAACATTGCTGCGGGTGGAGCTTCAAGCTGCACCCGCAGCAATGTTAAAAATGCATGCACAGCATTTGCGTGCACAAAGCGGCAGGCACCGCACGGTGCCTGCTGCATTGTGCACGCAAATGCAGGGAGGTACCATAGGTACCCCCCATGTGCACCCCCCACCCCCCACTACACCTAGGGGGCCCGCAACGGGCCCCTGCAGTGCAGTTACACATGCTTTTCCACGGCGGAAAAGCCGCCGCGGAAAAGCATGTTCCCAAGCACATCCTAATCTGGCTGACGGTGTCTAAGAGACACCTTCACCATTTTAGTGCTTTTCCGCCGCGGTTGTAAGCCAGCCGCAGCGGAAAAGCTGCGGACCAAAACCATGACCCACCAGCCATCCTAATGTGGCGGTGGGTCCTGGTGGGTCCGCAGAGGATTTTCCGCATCCTCCGGGCCGGCGGTGGCTTCCGCCGGCCCGGAGGATGCGGAAAATCCTCCATCCTAATGACCCTCTATATATGGTCTACAACCTATGGTTTTTTCAGTGAATATATATATATATATATATATATATATATATATATATATATATATATATATATATATATATATATATATATATATATATATATATATATATATATATATATAAATATATATATATATATATGGCAAAACACACTGTGACTCACTTGAGAAGCACTAGGGAAGCGTGCAAGGTCACCAGTCTAAAATAAAAACATATTGACAAGTTCAGGATCTGATACATAATTGGCAGCCTTTCTCTTCGCCTGACGCATTCCAAAAATTTCTTCCTCAGAGGCTCAAGAGGGTTGGTGCTATTTTGCCTCCCCCAGCAGCACTTATAATAAATCCCGCCCTTAAATAGGGCCATCGTCATTCTTTGGCATTCTGGGAGTTGGGGTACTGAATCTTTCAATGTTATTTATGCACAATTACTGCTTGCAATAAAGCCCGGATTGGGTCCCAGCCGCTGATCGAAGTTTCCCTGCATATGCGGAGGGTTAATCACTCCACGCAGCCCCCTCTGGATACTGGGGTGGTGCATCCTCAGTGGCTGAGCAGCCGCTTATCAATGGCAAAACACACGGTGACTCACTCGAGAAGCACTCGGGAAGCGTGCAAGGTCA
This sequence comes from Lissotriton vulgaris, assembly GCF_964263255.1. NCBI lineage: Eukaryota > Metazoa > Chordata > Amphibia > Caudata > Salamandridae > Lissotriton > Lissotriton vulgaris. The sequence continues at coordinate 663,035,331 of NC_141689.1, forward strand.
CCAGCCTAAAACATAAAGATATTGACAAGTTCAGGAGCTGGTACATAATTGGCAGCCTTTCTCTTAACCCGACGCGTTTCAAACATTTCTTCCTCAGAGGCTCACGAAGGTTGGTGCTTTTTCTCCTGCCCCAGCAGCATTTACAACATATCCTGCTCTTAAATAGGGCCATAGTCATTATTTGGCATTCTGTGAGTTGGAGTACTGAATCTTACAATGTTATTTATGAACAATTACTGCTTGCAATAAAGCTCGGATTGGGCCCCAGCCGCTGATCAAAGTCATAATTCTACAACGTTTCACGGCATATGCAGAGGTTTAATCACTTCACGCGGCACCCTCAAGATACCTGGGTGGTGCATCCTCAGCGGCTGAGCGGCCACTTATCAATGGCAAAAGACACGGTAACTCACTCGAGAAGCAATCGGGAAGTGTGCAAGGTCATCAGCCTAAAATAAAAAGATATTGACAAGTTCAGGAGCTGGTACATAATTGATATGTTATAAATGACGCTGGGGGGCCGTGTGTTTTGCTCTACACATATATATACATATATATATATATATATATATATATATATATATATATATATATATATATATATATATATATATATATATATATATATATATATATATAAAATCCAACTTGTCTCCAAAGTGCCTCGAGCACAGACAGGTACGCAGACAGCAAAAATACGCCAGAGTCGGACTTCTATTTCGTGATGCTTTATTTAGTGCATAAAAAGGTGCATGTCGTCAGACGCGTTTCGGGCACATCCGTGCCCTTGCTCACTGATACCTAACGGTAAAACAGCACTGAAATTTAAACGAAGGATCATCTGTGTTTTGCGCGCCCATCGCTAATCAAACATGGCCACAGAAATAGGACTACACAATACAGATATCAGGTAGGACCCGGTTAGGGCAGGCGCCATTTTAAAGTGCATATAGTGTAACGTTTCGACATTAATGATAAACAAATGATAAACAAACACTCTCATTAAAAACATGGTTGAATGTTGTAAACATTAATAAATCCTTTTTAAAGTGCTTATGTGCGGATTGCAAATCAGAAATGCTAAAATGGCAACATTTGAACAGCAATTAATAGCATACGTTCAGCTCAAAAAATCGTATTTTATATATATATTCACTGAAAAAAACATAGGTTTCACATCAGTTATAGTTAGGAATTAGCATTTAAAAAACCTATGAAATTCACTGAAAAAACCATAGGTTTGACACCAGTTATAGGTAGCAGGAAATTTTACTGACATAAAACCATTGAAATTCCCACTTTATAGTTAGTTGGACTCACTATAACTTGCGCGCCTGTAATACACTGCTGATGACGTCACATATTACATCACTCATGACATGGTCAGTGACATCACTCATTACATCACTAACATTTATGCTAGGGCAGAGGTCAGGGAACTGACCAGAAACCCTCCCCAATCTTCTCCCAGCACCTCCCAAAGAAAACAACCCACTCCATCGGGTCCAGAGACAAGGGAGATGGTCCCAAACATCCAACCCAAGTTTGGAGAATTCAAAATCGTTTGTATATTTTGAGGAAAACCAATTACCTATGGCAAGCAAAGTATAAAACTCATCAACCGTGCTAGTGACAACCACAACTGTACTAAGAAACCTTAATTTTTTCCTGATTTATTTTGCTCCAGTTGAGTCGTTTACAAGTCCCTGTTTTTTGTTTTTCCCCATAAAAATTCCCCAAAAAATATAAAATTGTTCATAAAAGCCAAAAAAAGTAAAAAATGTTCCAAAAACAATAAAAAAATATAAAACAACAAAAAGAATAAAAAAACAGTTCTTTTTAGAACTACCTCCATTTATAAAAAAATGCTTCATTCTTTTTTCCCCATGGTACGCTCCCCGGTACGCTCCCCGGTGCGCGTACCGGGCGCTCCCCCGCGCAAATCGAAAAAAAAAAATGTATGGCCCCCACATCAAACCTAGGGGGTCGGGGGGGTCTACCCTGCCCCCTTTTGGTCATTTCCCCCTTTGTTTTTGCCACCACTTGTGTCTCGATCCTATCGAGACACAAGATGGCGGCCGCTCCAGACTGTTTGGAATGTTGACAGACACCCGAGAGCCAATCAGCTTTCCGCTCGCGAACTCGCGTAGCCACGGTGCGCGTACCGGGGTGCGCTTATAGATATATATATTTTTTTAAACCTAAATTACTCAAAATCTACTGGAGCACATATCTTGAGACATAGCAAAGGCACATCGAGCTACCAGTCCCTACAATTTTGTCAAGTTTGGTGGAAATCCATTCAGCCGTTCGGGGTAAAAGTGAGTCCAACCGCCCTATGGAAATTAACATGGGGAAAACACGTTTTGGGACCCCCCCTTTTATCTCGGCCCCCGCTTGACGAATCCCCCCCAAACTTTCAGGGAAGGAGCAGAGCGCGGCGAGACAAATTTAGGAAAATTACAGGCAGATCCCTCAATTGGCGCCAAAGTTATTCCCAATAGAATGTTGCGATTTCCCTATACAAAATAATCCTAACTATAACTACCTACTGGCGACCGCCAGTAGGTAATATATACATATATATATATATACATATATATATTCACTGAATAACGTGGGAATTTCAATGGTTTTATGTCAGTAAAATTTCCAGGTAACTATAACTGGTGTGAAACCTATGGTTTTTTCAGTGAATTTAATAGGTTTTTTAAATGCTAATTCCTAACTATAACTGGTGTGAAACCTATGGTTTTTTCAGTGAATTTCATCAGTTTTTTAAATGTTAATTCCTTTCTATATCGAGTTTGTAACCTACGATTTTTTTTTAATTTGCTGATTTGTGTGAGTATTAATTAGTATTATTTTTTTTTATAATGATATTTTTTTTTTAAAAAAATTTAATCATTTTTTTGGGGGGCGCTCTGGGTCCGCGCACCGGTAAGCTCTCCGGAAAGTGCACCCAGAGCGCTACTTGCATTCATGTAAAAAAATATGAATGAAAAGTAAATAATAACGCAAGACATTTAGTACCATACATATAAAAGCAGTTTTTTTGAACAAGGAAATGAAAATAATTTTGTATTTCCGTGAAACTATCAAAACATCACTTCGGCGCGCTGCGTAAGCGCCCCCGGAAGCGCCTACGTTCGTGCCGCGTATGCGCCTCGGAAGCGCCTAGGTTCGCGCCGCGTATGCGCCCCGGATGCGCCTACGTTCGCGCCGCGTATGCACCTACGTTCGTGCTGTGTATGCGCCCCAGAAGCGCCTACGTTCGCGCCGCGTATGCACCCCCGGAAGCACCTACGTTCGCGCCGCGTATGCGCCCCCGGAAGCGCTCCGGTGCGCGCAGCATCAGCGCGCCAAGTCATGTGACCTTAAAATAACACTTTTCATTGGTTGCTAACAGTTTTTTTTACAAAGAATGACATCCCCACCCATTTCCTTCACTTCTTCTTTCACTTTTGTGACTGAAAGACCTGCCTTGTTGCTCTTGCATATTTCTTGGTTAATCATGGCTGCCAGACCATCCAGCAGTGAAGATGAGCCTGAATTAATCGATGAAGAGCCTCCTCAACCAAAGGTGAAAGAGCATTTCATCTGGAAATTGTTTTCCATACCAGAAGGAGTGAAAAGGTGAATGCTCCAAAAGTGGAGTGCAGGATCTGCAAAAAAGTCCTGTCACGGGGTGACCCCAAAAAGAAATATTCTTTTGGGAACTTCACAATGATACGCCATGTGGAGAGGAGGCACCCCCAGAATTTTGCCCGGGAAAGTGTCAGGGCTCTGGCACAAGAGGTTCCCAGTGATGGGGCCTCTACATCCACCGGAGGAGCAACTACTTCTGTGAGGGGGCGATCGCAGGAGCTGGTTCCAAATATTCAACCTGCATTCAACAAAGGTGTCCTGAAATGCAGATACTGCGATCAACTCCTTACCTTTGGGGACCAAAGTGTCCTGCTCATGGTTCGAGTATTAGAGAACCATCGCTGCCGTTCTCAGCCCTAATTTATTTTGTTTTTTTTGCTCCTGTTGAGCAGTTTCCATTCCCTGTTTTTGTTTCTGTTTTTTAAAAAGAAATAAGAAGAAGAAAAAAAAAAGTTATTTTCAGAACTACCTCCAATTCTCATCAAAGAGCTATGTTCTTAACAAAATGAAAAAGAGTAAGTGAAGTGTAGTGCATTGATAATGGAAAGGAAAATGAGTAAGAAAGAACAGAAAGGTATGAGAGGAGAAAGGAAGTGAAGTAGGGGGACTGAAAGAAGGTGATTGTTGGGAAGGAAAGTAAAGAGAAGGAGAGTGAATATGGGGAATGTGGATATTCAAAGAAAATGTTGAAAAGGAACGGGGGTGTGGATGGGTAAAAAACAGATGCATTGCTGGAGTCGCATCATTTTTGTGACACACTCCAGCAATGCATCACTTTTGCGCTTACAGATACGTCTGAAATACTGACGTATCTGTAAGTACTTCCGACATAATATGTCATATATTTAATATGACGCATGAGTAGAAGACTGAAGGCCTCATTTATGAGGCCATGCGTCACTTTAACACCACCGGTGCGTCACTTTTTGTGACGCACCAGTGCTGTAAATAATGCACCTTATTCAGTCATATTTACAAAGTGACGCATCTAGGTAGATGTGTCACTTTGTTAGCCCCTGCGCCACATTATACCTACGTCAGGTGTAATGTATGCAAAAGGGACGTATTGATGCAAGAAAGGGTCATAGAGGTGACGCAGTGAAATCTATGAGATATCACTGCGTCACTTTTATGACGCAGTTGCGTCCAAATCTTACGCCTGTTTCACAGCAGGCGTGCAGGCCCTTTCACATGGGGCCTGGCCCCATGTGAAAGGCTGCATTGCTGGAGTTGCATCATTTTTGAGTCACACTCCAGCAATGCATCACTTTTGCGCTTACAGATACGTCTGAAATACTAACGTATCTGTAAGAACTTCCGACATAATGGGTCATATATTTAAGATGACGCATGAGTAGAAGCCTGAAGGCCTCATTTATGAGGCCATGCGTCACTTTAACGCCACCGGTGCGTCACTTTTTGTGACGCACCAGTGCTGTAAATAATGCACCTTATTCAGTCATATTTACAAAGTGACGCATCTAGGTAGATGTGTCACTTTGTTAGCCCCTGCGCCACATTATACCTACGTCAGGTGTAATGTATGCAAAAGGGAGGTATTGACGCAAGAAAGGGTCGTAGAGGTGACACAGTGAAATCTATGAGATATCACTGCGTCACTTTTATGACGCTGTTGCGTCCAAATCTTACGCCTGTTTCACAGCAGGCGTGCAGGCCCTTTCACATGGGGCCTGGCCCCATGTGAAAGGATGCATTGCTGGAGTTGCATAATTTTTGAGACACACTCCAGGAATGCATCACTTTTGCACTTACAGATACGTCTGAAATACTGACGTATCTGTAAGAACTTTTAACATAATACGTCATATATTTAATATGACGCATGACTAGAAGATTCAACATGCCACTGGACTATGCCCTATGTCGCCTGACTGACCTTTATCCTGAGTTGACCCCCCCTTGGGTCTCATACACCCCTCACATCTTGCTCAGTCACCGCGACACTGGATGTTATGTTTGCTGATCTCTTAGCCGGTTTCTTTGGACATTCACATTGACTTTTGACTCCCCTGAAGTACTTTCCCCTTTACCGGTTCTACCTGGCCTACTCTTCTTCCCACCCTTTTTACTTTTTCCCCTCTACCTTATATTCCCCTATGACGTGTATATATGGTATTCTATACTATAGTAACTCTTGTTACTGTGTAACACTGTTTTTATTTCCTATGTGAAACTAGGCTTCGGTAACTGATGTAATTTTGTATCTTGCTAATCCTCATGTAAAGCACTCTGATACCTCTGGGTCTAGCCAGCGCTATATAAAACTCTGCAAATAAATAAAATAAAACTCAAGTATCCACTCCCCCACCCAATTAGAAGCTCACACCCCCACTAACCTACCTATGCAGCTACTCACACATATATATTCTCATAGGTTGCAGGTTGCAGTTAGGAAATAACATTGAAGAAAACCTTAGAAATTCACTGAAAGAAAACAAAGGTTACAGGGACGTTATAGTTAGGCTCAAATGTTACTTGTACAACACCAGTGAAATTCAGCAGGTATTGTTGCTTGAGCTAACTATAACTTATGCCCTCACAATGTACTGCTTATGACCTCACATTTAACATCACTCATGACATGGTCAGTGACATCACTGATGACATCACTGATGACATCTCAAGTGACATCACATCTGACCCTTGCTTTCTTAACTCTGCTGTCCCCACATTAGTCTGTCTATTCGGTTTAAACTTTGACTTTTCATGCCCTGTGAATGGGACAATTCCTGTCATGTTGTTTGTTGAGTTATACTTAGATTCTCTTTATGTTTGAACTAAGCAGCTTTATGTTTTTTTTCTTGCTGAACTATATTTTGGTTACAACTATGTGCTTGCTTTTGAGGTGGACATTATCTTGATACCTCTTGCAATTGGTATTATTCAATGCATTACTGATGGTGACTTGAATTTGACTAACAATTGTTTGCCTTCTGTAATGAATCTTAAATTTGAATAAGCCTTTATGTTTTTGACTTTGAAAATTGTCCTCTGAACATTTTCTCTAATGGCAAAGGGTCACCATCTATTGAGACTCACATGGCCCCTATCCTGCAACACAACCCTTTTTATATATTAGTTAAAAGCATTGACATTGCCAGGATAGATTTTTCTTTCATTTGCATTACCCAAGTAACACATCTGCTAGAAAAGGGTCAAGGCTGGTTTGCTTAAGTGTACTGTGAATGCAGTGTCGCAATCAATTGTAAAGTAAGATATTTTTTTTATTCAATAATGCAGTTACTTGAAATGGAAGTTCAGGGGATTTATTGTAGAATTTAGTCAGGGGAGAATCTTCTCTTTCACAGTGCCATGCCATGCAGGCAAGACAGGCAGGCAGGAGAGAGGAAGTCAGGGGCATATTACCAAGCAATAGCGATAATTATCGCTATTGCTTGGTTAGAGACAAAAATTTACAGCTGAGCTGCGGCGATTTTTATCGCAGATAAACCTTGGTATGACCAAGGTTTATCGCAATTGCGATAAAAATCGGCCGCAATGCATGAATATCGCTGAAAAGTCAGCGATATTCATGCATTACCGAGCTAATGCTCTTAGCCATGTTATCCACCTCCCATTGGATAACATGGCTAAGAACTGCTCAGGGCAGGTGTTAGCTTTTGGAGATATTCGCGCTTAGCGCGAATATCTCCATAAGTTGGTAATAGGAGATAGCGATGTTAGCGACTGTTTCCAGTCGCTAACATCTTGGCACGCCCACTTTGCATGTCATTAGTGATAAATATCACTGACATGCAAAGTGGGGCCCAAGATGGTCGCTATCTCCTACTAGCTGTCGTTAACTGGTGTTAGCGACAGCTAGGTAATGGGGAGATAATTTTATCTCCGCTTTCTTGGCTTTTAAAGCCAAAAAAGCGGAGATAAACCCCCTTGATAATATGCCCCATAGAGATATCACTTAGCACTATTTAAACTCACGCATCAACCCTGTGGCGTCTAGCAGCCCACCTTCTCCCTCCCTAGCGCTGCCCGTGATTCAGCGCTATACAAATGTCAATTAACAATAACAATAACAATAACAATAGACAGTCAAAAGAGGCAGGCAGGGAGCAAGAGAGGGAGGGAGTGGCAGTGGAGCAAGAGAGGGGCAGTTGAAGAAGAGCAAAAAAAGAGCAGAGGGAGTGAGAGAGAAGGAAAGGACCTGGGAAGCGATAGACACAGTTTGCCATGTGCGAGAAGAAAAAGTGGTATAAAAAATAAACAATGTTGTGCACGGGAAAGAATGATTGTCACCCTGTGAACTCTGTACAGCTTGGCCTCTACTGCTCTCATCTGTACCAGCCTTCTCCCTGCAGTTTAGGGAACTGTTGCCTTGGTGATACTGAAGCAAGAGCATTTCCACATCATGCCTGTGTAGATGTCGCATCCTTCTTGGAATGGCTTCAACCATCAAGTAATGACAGGGGGCAATACCAGTAGCAATGCTTATTCTGAATTATAATATCGCTACAATATATATTTAGTATTATTTGACGACATTCCCATTTTCGAAAATGTAAAGGAAAACAATGTAACAGGTTCAGTTTGAGGTATTTACAGTTATCACACGAACTGAACTGCAATGGAGCGGTAGTTTTTTAACATACAGAGTAAAGGAAGACAAAACTTACTATGAACGGATTTTTTTTGTTATGTTTACATTCAAAGAACTGTTAGCCTCACAACAACACTTTTTCCAAGCTTCCTGGCTCGGTACATGCTAAGCCAAGCGAGCACAGATTATTCTGCTGCACAGGCTTGCGTCCCCATAAAGTAAATCCCTATAGCACCATGCAGGCGTGCTTGAAGGCACTGTGTTAAGCTATTTCTGTACTGCTAAGATCTTTACTACAGCTGCACTACAAGTAGAAGACATCAAAGGCAGGTTTGCTGTGGCATTTAACATTTTGCCTGTGGACTGTGAGGTGGAAGACCAGAATGCAGTCACTCATAATGAAGTTAGCCAATGGCTGTAGTGGGTTGACCCATTGCCTCATACTATATGTTGTAGTGGGTGGAAGAATACAATGATAGGAAAAATTGCAGACCAATGGGTGAAAAGGGCTTGCTGAAAGCCCCTATATGTGAGTATATTATGTATTTCATTTTGGTAAAATCAATAGGTTTGGGCTATCGCCAGACCTAATAAAATGGCAAACCATGACAGTGACATTTTGGGTGGAGCATCAAATGGTGCTTTGAACCACTGCCTAATCTCTGCAATGTGAATAGCTGTTAATCATACAATGGAAGCTGCCCAAGGGCACTCAGGAACCTTTCAATAGTTTACAATTATAACAGGGGCTGTATACATTGAGAGACGTCCCTGCCAGCCTCAAAGAAGGGGGCGTCGTTTCTTTTTTGCCTTTTTTCTCTTGTCATTCAAAAGGTATCACAATGCTAAGAATCCTTGTCAGAGAGAAATTTGACCCTCACAATGTCAATGTATATTTTTGATTTTCACTCTTGCAAAGCTTGGCACTTTGTTTTTTGTAGGCTTTAGAAGGATAGTTTTTTCATTTATCAGGCCCAGTATTTTAACTTTGCATTCACATCTGTAATGACATTTTCGCTCTGATAAAAAGAAAGTTTTATTAAAAGTTGTTAGAGATTAAGTTATCAACATGAGACCATACACATTAGCGTTGACTCGCCCTCTTTCAACCCTTAACTTGTCATTGCTTGAAGAAAGCGGGGTTCACATTTTAAACAGATCCGGGGAGTATGTCAGTCTCGCTGTTAGCTTTTGGCTGTTAAGTGAGTTCAGTCAGTCAGTCAGTCAGTTAAGTGAGTTAATCCGCCTGCCTAGGAGTTCTTCCCATTGCAGCTCACGGACGGCAACTCAGGCTATATATTCACTGAAGCAGAGGAATATTTGAGCTGCTAAAAGTGTTTTCACACTCTGCTGATGTTGAAGCAACATTGACTTTGCACCTAAATGTGATTTCTCTCCTAAGCATGCTTTCGTACGATGCTACTTAAATTAGACCAGGATGATTTTGTACTTCAGTGTTCTGCCAAATAAAAGTGATGCCATCAATAGTTAGTTCCACAGATTCACAGGGTCAATCAGCATCCACTGCATTATTCCAGTAATAGGGGGCATCCTTACCGAGTAGCCCCTGTGATTGAAAGAAAGCAAATTGAATACGGCTGACGTGCAAAGTAACTTTCAGATTAAAATATGGACACCATGTGTAAAGCTTTGTCACCTAGGCTATGGTATTGAAGAGCTTTAAAATGCATTTCCAAATAACACAATCAAAATGTTTCCAGCGTCTAAAGCGGCAGCAGCAAGATAGAATTTAGAAGTGGAAACGTTACTTATTCCATTGAATATAACACACGTATTGTCCCAAAACAATTTACCTTTCATAAAACTAGCGTGTGCATGCTTAATTAGATTAGGAATGATTTATTCCAATCAGAAAGAAAAAAATTTACGTGGATTTTACAAATATTGTTCACGGGGGACGTAGGTCGAGCATTTTGCATAATGCAGTATCTCCATCGAGTTTAGGAACAAGAAATATAGGTCCAGAATCTGAACACTGTCACGGGATGCAGCACAGCCCCCATTCGTGCTGCTTTGAGTGCTTCTGTACAAACTAACGCTAACACCAATCAGTATTGGTTTGTTAGGCTTAGTGCCGGGTAAGGCTAACACGATGCTACACCTTTGTGAATCTGGGCCACTGTCGCTTCTGAAAAGAAACCAGATGAACTTTTTAAAGAGATAACGTTTTTAACCCTCCTAATTTGAAGGATAAGACATTCATAGAATGCAGAAGATATGAACTTCTCTAAAACCGGGGGGGGGGGGGGGAGGCGGGAGCGGTGTGGATCCTGCAGTGCTTGCACCAAAGACATCTCTTTATTTCCATTATGGAGGTGGGTGATTTGGAATGCTTTCCATCATTGATGCCACAGGACTGTGCCGCGAGGTGCAGGTATGCACAGCTCCACACGCATCCAACGGGTTTTTGTAATTTGGGGGGATATTATGTTTTTCTTTGTTTTGCAAGAGGCACTAATGAAAAGGGGAGACTCTTTCCTTTCCAACAATGCCTTTTTCAAAACAATTCCTGATCACAGAAATTGCCACTAGACACAAAGCATTTCTATTTTTGGAGAGGGTCAGAACACCTAGACAGGAGTTGGCACACTCATAAGTGAAAGGTAAGTACTTGACCTTTTTTGTGAGGAGCCTATTGGTTCCCAAAGCAAAAGGAAAATGATGGCATCAAATTTGTTTTTGCCAATTCAATTCAAACTTTATTTGGCGAATTTCACCATTAAAGGCCAATAAAAAAGTATACACACACCAGTAAAAAAAGATCATAAACTGGAAAAAATAACATAAAGCATGATAATACCGTGCAATATGCTTATGTGTTAAATATTGAAAATTAAATACAGCTTAAAACAGAACATTAAAACAAAATGCAATCAGCATAATAGCAGCCACGTAGAATACATTGCAGTGCTAATTTCAAAGTGCACTTTGCCTAATTCTCCACATGGCCACCAGAAACAGCTAAATCGCAAAAACTGCAAATTGCCTAATATCAGACTTTAAAGGTCTGAGAGCTTCTCTGAATTTTCCAACCCCTAGATTTTGGCATAGTGAAGCAGCCCATCTGCTTCTAACGCTGTGATAGGTAGGGTGAAAGAATAAAACGTGTTCAATTGTTTCAGTGCATGTAGCCAAAGTGGGCAAGAACTGTTACTTGGGTTGGCCGATTGCCCCCAGCTGGCTGTTAAAGAGGTAAGTGGAAGAGTCCCATATCTAAATTGAAGGTAGAGCTTCCTGGCATTTCTGGGCTCTACTTGATCCAGAAATTGCTCTCCCTTGAAGTCGTCTTTTAGCATGAGGAAGACCTACGTCAGGGGGCCCAAGCTGGGCCAACTTTGCAGTAAACCCATTTTATGCAACCAGAATGCCCTTTTAATTGAGCTTCAGGGGGTCGCACTTGTCTCTTCGGGGGCATGCCACAAGCATTTGAGCCCAATGTTTGCAAGGGTTGTCCTCTCATGTGTCTAACTCACGGGAGACCATCCCCTCCTGGCAGGCACGTGACCTCTGCCAGTCCCTGTTGGTAGGGGCTCAATTCCACAGTTACCCAAATCCTCCTCCACTTAAGAAGAGGCCATAGCCTATCGGTAGCTGGGTAATTTTTAAGCCCCAAATCCAACCGCAAGGGAAGCAACGGTGTGCTTATTGGCAAGCAGGTCAGTTGCAGTATGAAAAGTTTTTCTGCAGCAACCGAAGAGGATGCCTACCTGTGCCTCTAAAGGTCTGCGCTGCACAGACTGTATCCTAGCACTTGATACTTATAAACTTGAAAAAAAGGTGAAGCTGGATGATATTGGGAGGCCTTAGTTTTCTTCAATATTACCCCAGCAGTTTGCTTTAGATTTAAGTCACACCTTACAATGTGGGTTTGCCAATTAAAATGCTCCGTCAAAATAACACCTAGAAACTCAAAAGTATGGACTCGTTTCAATGGATCTCTTCTCAGCATGAGGTTTCGACGGGTGGAGTTGCAAGTGTTAAGAACCGTGTGCCTCGTTTTTGCAATGTTAATATCTAGACCCCTCGCCTTGCAAAAACTATTAAACCTGTTGACGATTTGTTGAAGTCCCATAGGAGATTTTGAGAGGAGCATTGTGTGTTCGGCAAACATCAGTGCAGGAGCCCTGATGTTTGACAGGTGGGGTGCATCATACTCGCTATGATCTACATTCGCTACCATATAATTTACAAAAGGTAAGAACAGAGTGGGTGTGAGGACGCACCCCTGCCTTACTCCTCTACTAACTGGGAATCGATTTATGATTTACCCCCACCTGCCCACACTGACTTTTGTTTTTCAGCATGCCCTGGGACATTGGGCCAACCTCTTACAGTAACAGTCGCAAATGGGGTACTATTTGAAAGGGAGAATCTCCCTTTTACAAAGGAGCTATTTTTCAATGGTTTCCTAATCTTCAATCACAGATGGACCACAATCATCAAGCAGTAATCCCCACTAATCACAATTAATGTCTGCCTTTTTAAGGAAAGGTTAGTCTTTCTGTCACATGAGCTGATCCTGCTACCTGAAATAACTACTGAATAATCTTTACATTTAAAGGCTTTTTGGGAGCTGTTAAGTGCTGGCCCCTTAGGTGATCCTTAAAGTCTCTTCTTGAGGTGAAGAAAGGGGTGATAACTCTCTAATACAACCTCAGACTCCAGTTTGTCACATCTTCTTCAGAGATGTGACAAGAAGTGAGGACAATGGAAGGGAAACAAATCAATATAATGAAAATATCTTCCACCAAGCTAGGCCAATCAATAAGACAAGCAAGGAATGAAGAAAGAAGCAGGATATAAAGGAAACCCAGTGAGTCCAACAAGCAAGCAACTCACAAACAAAACATAGGGCCTCATTTATGAGAAGTGACGCATCACTGCGTAAAAAGCAGCGATGCGTCACTTCTCAGTGTGCCCTCCTTGCGACATGATGGATGCGTCATATTTACTGGATGATGCATCATGTCACAAGGAGTTACAGATAAGTCAGTATTTCTGAGGTATCTGTAGGCACAAAAGTGACACATTGCTGGGGTGCATCACAAAGTCATGCAACTCCAGCAAAGTGTCCTTTCAGATGGGGCAAGCCCCATGTGAATGTGCCTACATCAGTCTTACGCCTGCTGTGAGGCAAGCCTTAGATATTGATGCATTTGCGTCCTAAAAGTGACGCCGTAAATCTCACAGATTTCACTGCGTCATTTACGAGGCTCACTTGCGTCAGAACGCCCACCCTTCATACATTATACATGGCACAGGTATAATGTGGCGCAGGGGTTTACAAAGTGGCGCATCTATCTAGATGTGTCACTTTGTAAATATGACGCAGCATGGCGCATGCTTTACCCTGCTGGTGCATCACAAAAAGTGACCTGCTGCCCTGTGAGCTCTGGGTGGTCTGAGACCTGCACTGCCCTTCGCCCTTCAATCGTTGTGCTGTGGTGGAAGGGATCAGGACCCACAGCAGGGGTACGGGGGATTGAGACGCCCCGATGCAGACTTCCAGGGGGGCTCTCCCAACCAGTGACCCATTTGGCTGACATCTTAGGTCCCAGCCGCATTGACCACCAACAAGGCCTGAACGACTCTGCCTGTACCCCGGAGAGGAAGCTTTGCACACGGCCAGGCCTCGGAGCCCCCTCTGTAGACAACACCAGAGGGGCTGGGCGGAGTGTTGCGGAGGCTGCATGGGGGCACCATCTATCGGCGACTTGCCTGACCACTATCTTTGACCCCTAAAGACCTTGAAGTCAGCGGGGCCTGCACTGCACTGCTGACGTCCCGGCGGGGAGGCCTAGTCCATCACCTTGCACCATGGACCCTTAGCTGATGCTGCAGGAGACTCCTGATGCCATATTGCAGTGCGCCTCTGTACCGAGCCTCGACGGGGGCGCGGTGCAGGCCATCCTGGGACTTGCTGACCTCTAGAGGTCTCCTGTGTGCTTTGGGCCCTCTTTGATCATCCAAGGCTGCACTGGGGAGCTGGCTTTCCCATTGGGGGCTGGGAGTGACGTCCCGGGAACCTGAACACCTCCCGGAGACTTTTCAAAGAGCACACGACTGCGCTGCCCTCATTGCCGTCCCGAGCCCCATGCTGGCGGATTGCAGAGCCTGACGCCCTGGCTCACTTCCCCACCATGCTCCGGAGTCTGCGTGGGAACTTACCGGTAAGTGTGTGCGGTGGGCTTCTTGCTCCTAGGCCGCCAGATTGAGCCTCCGTTGGGGGCGTGTCACCTGTCATCCTGGACACTGTCGGACTCTGGAGGGACCCTGTCTGACCTGGGCCCTATTCGATTATCTGAAGCTTGTTCTCTCATCGGGGACTAGGAGAGACGCCTCAGGGGCCCGGACACTTCCAGGTGGCCTCTTGGAGAGCACGTGGCCGTGCTGCACTCGCCACTTCCCCACTGTGCTGCGGTGCCTGAGCTGAGTCCGCCGGTGGGTGCGTACGGTGTGCTGCTGTCTGGCCAATCCACAGGGTAGTTGATCAACCCACCGCCTAGCAATACAGGTGTACCTGCAATCCCTGACAGCCCAACCGAAGATCCCCGGGGGGAGAGCTACAGATGAGCACTGCCTTGATCCCTGAGCCCGCTCCCCAGTCTATGCGGGTGGCTCATCCCTGGGTGCTCTCGCGGACGGGTGGTGATATCGTACCATTGACTGGCTTGGGCCTTATTATTTCAGTAGTCCGGCCCTGACCCGGGTCCTGATCCCCTCCAAACCCTTGGTGGAACACCTGGGGACCTCATGAAGCCACCCTTTGGCCACCCGCACATCACCTCGCCAGTCCCTTACCTCTGCTGGCTGGACCCCCCTTATTAACCAGGCCGGGCGCCCTCTCGACCTCATACTGCGCATCCCCGGATGGACCCCCGACCGGTTGCATGAGCCTTTGAGGGGACATGACTCGCTCACAGACTGGGGAAGACTCCTCTGCACCTCCTAAAGACAACCCGGTCACGGCTCAGTGGAACAAGTCAGGACTTGCTTCTGCAGTAGATATCGCTTCTTCAGCGGGAGGGTCGTCCAACCCCGTCACCCAGTCCTTCATGGCCAACTTCATCAGAGAACTCAAATTTGAAATTGGCTCTCTAAGAACAGAGGTTCAGGCCTGCATCAAGGAGCTCCGGAGGGATGTCGTGGAGCTCGGAGGGATAGTGGATGATCTTGAAAGGACAGTTAATGCCAGCTCAGAGGATTAGGAACACCTGTGGCAGTGTCTAGCCACCTTTGAGGAGCAGCACATTGAGTTACAGACATTATGACTTTTGTGGCAGACCTGCTCTATGACATTAGAGGAGATGATTATGCATCCCCTCAAGCCAGGACCGCGCACACAGGGTGTCCAGACCACCTGGCGCCCTGGCCTCATCCCTGATATCTTGACGCAAGTTCATTTCTTCACCGAGAAAGAGGCCACCCTCAAGGCAGTACGAGACAAGACTGAGCTCACCTTCAAGGGTACCCCCATTCAACTGTATCTGGTTCTCCTACCTATAACGCCTCGCCGCCGCAGGGGCTTTCGACCCATTACTGACAAGCTGCGGGAGTTGGGCATCTGCTACTAGTGGGGTACCTAGTTGCACTAATCTTCCAGTAGGAGTCAAAACTCAGGGTGCTAGAGTCCATCCCAGAGGCTGCCCAGCTGTTACAGATAGCAAACACATCGCCTTCCAGCCCCTCGCACCTACCTCCTCAGACCTGCGAGCCCACGAAACCCAAATGAACTAAGGTGCACCATTCCAGACGCCCCTACCCCTGGCGAATATGTACTTCATCCCAGGAGAAACAGGACACTATATAGCTTATCCACTCCCTGGAGGGTGGTCATTCGCCTAAGCATGGGCGAAATCGCAAAAAAAATCAGCGAATTTTCCCACGAAATCGCTGTTTTTTTTAAAATTTGCCCTGGAGTACTTTCTACTGGCTAATCCAGAAAGTGCTCCCTCATTGGGTAAATGTATAGTGCTTTTACTACACTGCAGCTGCGTAAAGGGCCAGAAGATGTGTCTCCAGTGAACATGTGTGCCTGTAACATAGGCACAGGCACACATGGTCACTGGAGACACATCTTCTGGCCCTTTACGCAGCTACAGTGTAGTAAAAGCACTATGGGGCAGATTTACAAGCTGTTTGCGCCTCTTTTGCGCCGCAGTTGCATCACTTTTGTGACGCAGCGGCAGCACAAAAGATGCGCCATGGTGCTGGGTATTAAGAACGTGACTCATCTGAGAGATGCGTCATGTTCTAAAGCCCTGCGCCATCAGGAGGCTTTCCGGCGCAGGGGAGGGCGTTCCTGTGCAGGAACGCCTCCTAAAAGTGGCTGAGTGAAATCTACAAGATTTCACTCACTCACTTTTAGGCCAATGCTGCGTCAAAACCCTGCGCCTGCTTGAAGCAGGCGAAAGGCTTGACGCAGCATTGGGGAGATAGGGCCCCCCAGAGCATTGCTGGAGCTGCGTTGCGCTTGCGACGCAGCTCCAGCAATGCGCTGCTCTTACGGCACAGATGCGTGACGCATCTGTGCCATTTTTGGCACATGGTGCGCCGCATGGTGCCGCATGGTGCGGCGCACCATGAGTGGCGGAGCTGCGGTGCACAATAACTGGCGCATCCCTGGGGATGCGCCAGTTATTGTAAATCTGCCCCTATGCATTTTGCCAACGAGGGAGCACTTACTGATTAGACAGTAGAAAGTACTCCAATTGAGTAGAGGTATTGCACAAAAAGGTGGCATCTTCGTGGACAAGCACGCAGGGCGGGATTCATTCTGCCCCCTGTTAGACTCGTTTTTTGTGCCCCTCTGCCCTCTGTCCCTCTGTTAGACTCGTTTTTCCCTTGTTTTTGTGCCCTCTGCCCTCTGTTAGACTCGTTTTTCCCTTGTTTTTGTGCCCTTCTGCCCTCTGTTAGACTCGTTTTTCACAACCAATTTTATTGAGCAGAAGAGTATCAAGAATGTGGTATCTTCACACACCAAGATCACCACAACAGTATCAATGTAATGGTGACAAACATAGTAATCAATGAAGCAAGTGTCTATGAAGCTCAGCTTTAAAGATGCCCTAGCAGCCTACCCCAACCCCAACTACACCCCCACCCGTACCCAACACCCCCCCACCACACATGTACAGAAAGCAACACAAAGACGATGTACATAGAAGAAGCAGGTATAATGCAACCAGGGCTTTGCCATTCGGGCCAGAAGTGTCACTGCGATCAAATGTCCTCCTCCTGCTCCGCCGGGGGTTCCAAGGACAGGCCACGGTAGTCGGCCCACCACTTCCAGATCTTGAAATGTTTGCGTGGGCAGCCCCGCGCCTCAAAGACCGGTTTCTCAAGGCCCATGAAGTAGTCTAGCCCAGCCTTCCATGCAGACAGGGGGGGGGCCCTCACAGATTTCCACGCCCGAGCCAGGTCACGCTTGGCCACCACCAGGCCCAGGAGCAACAGATGGCGCTTATACATGTTGCCCCCAACCCCTTCCATGATATGCAGCAGGCCCAGCCGGTGGGTTCGAGGAAGATCCCAGCCCAGGACCTCAGCCAGGCAACTCCATACGCCCCCCCAGAATCCAGCCAGGCGACCACACGACCACACCGTATGTAGCAGGGAGCCAGGCACTTCCCCACAGCGCAGGCACTCCAATGACGCAATCAAACCAGCCTTCCACAGACGTTCACGTGTATAATAGGCACGATGCAGGTATTTGAATTGTATCAGGCGGAGCCGAACCGCAACAGCGGTGCCGCGCGGGGACTCCAGCGCCTCCCTCCAATCGTCCTCATCTAGGGCGCCCACGTCTACCTCCCATGCCTCCCGAAGGGAGCTGAGAGTGGAGGAGCAGTGAATAACAAGTGACTGATAGATCCTAGAGACCTTCTTGTCTCCCAAGTCTCCCATAAACACTTTCGCCTCAAGTGGGCTGAACTCCGGTAGGGAGTCAAGACCGGCAATGCTCGGGGCAAGGGCGTGTCGCAGCTGGAGGTACCGGAAGAACTGGGACTGAGGCATCTGGAACTCCACACGGAGTTCCTCAAAGGATTTGAGGGTGGCACCTGATACGACCTGGCCCAGTTGCGTAATTCCAGTAGCCTCCCAACCCTCAAACCCGGCCAAGGCCGCCAGTTCCGGGAGCATGCCATTATGCCACAGCGGCGTTTCAGCCGTTAATTTGCCCCACCAACCCATGCGGCGCAGAGACTGCCGCCACACTGCAAATACCACTTTAGTTACCGACGGCAACCCACGGCGTATACGGGCCGAGTAAAGAATAGTGTGGAGCGTGTGATCCCCCATGAGATGTCTCTCCAGGGCATAGGCCGGGTCACTCCTATCCCCATACCACCATTCATTGAGGACAAGTAGGTGTGACGCTTGGTAGTAGGAGAGGAGGTCGGATGTGGCCAAACCACCACAGCATGTGGACAGAAAGCACGTCCTCAGGGCCACCCTGGCTGCACCGCCATCCCACAGGAAGCGGCTCAGCACAGAGTTCACCTGGCGGAACCACTCCATGCCAATAGGGTGCGGGAAGTTTTGGAGTTGGTACAACAGCCTCGGCAGCGCCACCATCTTAAAGATGGCCGACCTCCCAAAGATCGTGAGGGGCATCCTGGACCACGTTTTGACATCCGTCTGGACCCGTTCCCACACCGGCAAGACACCGCGTGCCCAGGCCACGGCCCGCGAGGTCGAGAGGAAGACACCCAGATACTTCAGGCCGTCCGTCGCCACACGCAATTCGGCGGCCCATGGGTCGGCAACAACTCCGCCATCCAGAATCCATAGGGTCGATTTAGTCAGATTAAGGCGAAGCCCCGAGACCTCGCCAAACCCCCGCATGATCTCCAAAACTCGGGGACCCGAGCGCCGCAGATCAGTGAGGAACAGAAGGATGTCGTCCGCGTACAGTGCAATCCTATCTGCTAGGTTATCATTCCAGACAAAGCCACATAGATGGGCATCCACTCGTATCCGCGACGCCAGGGGCTCCATGGCCAGGGCGAACAGGTAGGGGGACAGCGGGCAACCCTGTCGAGTACCTCGTCCGATTTGAAAGCGCCCGGAGACCGCGCCGGCCACACGGACCGACGCCGTAACATTGGTGTATAGTAGACGAATATAGGACAAGAAGACAGGTCCTAGATTGAGGCGGGCCAGCAAGGTGAACAAATACGCCCAACTCACCGAGTCAAAGGCTCGGTCCATGTCCACAAGAAGAAGTGCGGCCTGTTCATCCCTAGCACCCATGGCGTCAATCGCCGCCTGTGCCCGTCGGATATTATGCCGGGTGGCCCTGCGCGGCATGAACCCGGCCTGGTCAGGGTGGACCAGGTCGGCGATGTGGGGCAGAAGGCGGTTCGCCAGGGCTTTCGCCAAAATATTGGCCTCGATGTTGAGAAGGGAAATCGGCCTGTAAGAGTCGTGCCGGTCCGGCGCCCTGCCCGGCTTCAAAAAGACCACAATCTCGGCATGACGCCAGTCATGTGGCAGCTCGCCCCGAGTCCGCGCCGCCTCCAGGGCACTGCGAAAGTGTGGTCCCAGCTGGACGTGGAACTTTTTATAAAATTCGGCAGGATAACCGCTCGGGCCGGGCGCCTTCCCAGTGTTCAACTGGCCAAGGGCCTCCCCAAGTTCCTCGGACGTGAGCGGGGCCTCCAAGGCCGTTCTAGTCTCATCCGGCCTCGCCCTCCACCAAGGGGTCACGAGGAGCGTACTGTGCCTCGTAGTAGCGGGCAAAGCTAGCCGCCAACAGACCCGGGTCGGTCATGACCGAGCCGTCCTCCGCCGTAAGACCGGGCAGCTCTAGGGGCTGGAAAGTCGCCTGGCAAAGCCTATGCAACATGGTGCAGGACTTGTCGCCCCACTGGTACACCCTGCTGCGCGTGGCGAGCCACGCCTGCCGGGCCCCCTCGTATAGAACCGAGGCATACGTCTGCTGGGCCTGCAGGAGCTGTCGCACGACGCCCTCGTCACCCCCGAGCCGACCACGCTGCTCCAGCTCCTCCACGCGTGCCGCGGCAGTCACAATGGCTTCCCGACGTTTCCGCCGGGCGGCCGCACACCAAGTTATATCAATGCCCCGAAGCGTAGGCTTCAGCGCCTCCCACACAACAATTGCATCGATACCCCCCACCAAGTTCTCGCGCCAGAAGTGATCGATCGCTTCGCGTAAATGCGTCACGTACTCCGGCCGCTGCAGCTGCCAGGCGGACATACGCCAGCGGAAAGGTTGCCGTTTAGAGGGACGGGTCACGGTGGCCAGGACAGGGGAATGATCTGAGAGGCCCCTAGGGAGTATTGCGGCATCCCTGACACGGCTCAGATAGGCACCCGGTATAAACAAATAATCGAGCCTCGAGAAGGACCCATGCACCGCCGATACATACGTGAAGGCCTGCACTGCGGGATGAAAATGCCGCCACACATCAATCCAGCCCAGACTACGCACAGTCGCACACAATCGGGTGGGAGCAGCCACGGGGGGGGGGGGTCAGGCACTACATGTGCTCACCGCAGGCGGTCCAGGCCCACATCCATGACATCATTCCAGTCACCCCCCACCATGGTCAGGACCTCGGGGATTTCGTCCCACAGCGCAAACAACCGCTCAGACAATGCCCACTGCAGGGGGGTGGGGCGTACACACTTCCAAAGACCACCGGCTCGGAACCCAGCAGGCCTTTAATAAAGACAAACCTACCCTGAGGATCAATCCATTGCTTCTCATGCACATAAGCCACCCTACGGTGGACCAATATGGCCACCCCCGTGACCCCCTCGTAAAGCCAGCATGATAAACCTGTTGATAACCAAACCTCTGGAGGCTAAGGGCCTTGGAGCCCAGCATGTGAGTCTCCTGGAGCAGGAGCACATCCACCATCTCCCTCTTCCCCCACCGCAGCACAGCCCCACGCTTGATCTTATCCAGTATACCCCGCACATTCCATGTCACCACCCGCAGGGTCTTTGAAGGAGACATAGTCGCAGTATCAGCCATTGTCAATACACAGTCCAGAATCCGGCCCCCCTTCCCACCCTGGTGCAACCCGCAAATCAACAAAAGTCAAAGCCTCAGACACGTGTGGACCCACCCCCCCAGCCCGCAAACTCAGCACCCCCTTCCCAACCCAGAACCCCCCCAACAATCGCAACACCAGAACTCTCCCCCACGCCCCACACCCACCACCCCAATACCTCAGAAAACGTTGAAGTATCTGTTGCGGCATGGAGAGACCCGGGTCCAAAACAGAGGACCCAGGGCCCGCCATACCAATGGATCCCAACTACCCCACAATGACACACACACCACCCCCCCAACAACACTCACATCCGTGAGGGTCTGAGGCCCACAAATGGTACCCCCCGAGCCCCACTGCGTCCCCATGGCAATAACTGGAGTCTTCACATGGGAACCGACCGGCACATCAAGGACAGAATGAAACAGTCTCACCAGCCAAAGCAGAGCAGTTCAGTATTCAGCATACAAAGTGCGTGCAGACCCAGCAATGTTCAGCTGCCCGCATCGGAGTGCTCCGAGTCCCTGGCACCACCCGACTGCGATGCACTGGCGGAAGCCGATCTCTTCTTGGAGCGAGACCTCCGATGGCGGCCCTTCCTGTTTGGGCAATCCGTCCGCTCCGGCGACGATCCCTGGGACCTGCCCGGGTCCAGCCCCGGCTGGGCATGGGGCCTGAGTCGCACCGCCTCATCGGTCCAGCGGAACACCTCCTCCGGTGTATCGAAGAAATGGGTCCGAGACTGATATATCACCCGCAGGCGAGCCGGATACAGGGGCGAGTACTGGAGCTTGAGGCCCCGCAGCTTAGCCTTAGCGTCCATGAAGGATTGCCTCTGTTGCTGTACCATCTTCGTGTAGTCCGGGAAAATCATGATAGTATGGTTCTCGAAGGCGAGTGAGCCCTTGTTCCTCGCCTCCCGCAGGATAACATCCCGGTCATGATAATTTAGCAGGCGAGCGATGACAGGTCGTGGGCGCTCGCCCTCCGGCGGCCGCTGGGTCAGAGCCCTGTGGGCCCTCTCAATCACGAAGCACGTAGACAGTGCCCCTTCGGGGAGCCAGCTTTCCAGCCACCCGGTCAAGAACCGCTCCATGCTGTCCTTCTCGCACCGCTCCGGAAAGCCAATAAAGCGGAGGTTGTTGCGCCGCGCGCGCCCTTCTGCATCTTCCAGGCGGGCCGCCAGTGTCTTTTGGATGCTCTCCACCTCCGCCAACCGCTTCTTTAGGCCACCAATGTCCGCCTCGGCCTCCGTGATACGGGTCTCAGCCCCAGCGATCCGCTCCACCGCGTTGCGGAGGTCCTGGCGCAGGAGCGTGACATCCGCCCCAACTGCCCCGATCTTGGCATCGAGCATGTCCCGGGATTGGATGATGGCCGCCAGTATAGCCGCATTGTCCGGCCCAGGGCCACCGCTGCCACCGGCCGCCCCGGCGCCACCACTCGGCCCAGTGAATTTATCGATGGGGCCATGTTTAGGCGGGCCACCTCCTCTGTCCCTGGTCATGGCACACGCTGGGCAGGGCGGACACCACCCCCGAACCTTCGGGCACTGTCACAAGTCCTGAATGGGACGGCCCAGATGAGGCCCCAGAGAGGAATGCGGGCCAGCCGCCGAGATCGGGTGTCGCGAAAATTGAGGTCCCGGCGTCACCCAGACGGGACAGGCCGCACCCGCACTCGTCCCCACGAGCGGCTGTCCAAAGTACAAAAAGAAGCTGCGGCTCCGTGGTCTGTGGGCAGCCGTATCCAGTGGGCCGGGCCAGGAGGGGCAGATCGGATGCCACCACCGTCCGCCAGTCCGTCACCGGCCGCCTCGGGGCTCGAGGAACCCCGTCTCCAGACTGTCGCGGGGCCACGCCGTGCCGTCACCGCTCACTGGCCACACAGGGGGAGAGCCGATAAATAGGAGCTATTGGCACCGTCCCGATCTCCAGACGATCGCGGCCAGAAAGATGAGCCAAGGGCGATGTAGCGGATGCCTCCCGCACCCGTCAGGTCGCAGCTGCCACCAGGCGTCGCGAAACTCGAGGACCCCGGTCTCCGGCCGGGCACCAGGCCGCACTTCACCGCCGCCTCCCTCCGATCACAGGAAGGGAAGAAATGCAGGATCGACACACCAAGGTAGACAGGAGACTACGCCAGATCGAAAGCAACCACAGGGCACCAACAGCGGGCTCGGGGGTCAGGATAAATGATCGGATTAAGTCCGGGCCGGCGGGAGCTCTACAAGGCTGCGACCGCCATCTTCGCCCGCCAAGCCACGCCCCCGTTAGACTCGTTTTTCCCTTGTTTTTCTGCCCTTCTGCCCCCTGTTAGACTCTCTTTTTGTGCCCTTCTGCCCTCAATTAGACTAATTTTTTCCTTGTTTTTCTGCCCTTCTGCCCTTTGTTACACTCGTTTTTTGTGCCCTTCTGCTTTCTGTTATTCCCTTGTTTTTGTGCCCTTCTGCCCTCTGTTAGACTCGTTTTTTGTGCCCTTCTGCCCTCTGTTAGACTCGTTTTAGTGCCTTTCTGCCCCCTGTTAGACTCGTTTTTTGTGCCCTTTTGCCCTCTGTTAGACTCGTTTTTCCCTTGTTTTTCTGCCCTTATGTCCTCTGTTAGACTGTTTTTTTGTGCCCTTCTGCCCTCTGTTAGACTTGTTTTTCCCTTGTTTTTCGGCCCTTCTGCCCTTTGTTAGATTGCTTTTTGTGCCTTTCTGCCCTGTGCATCACCACATCATCACTCAGCGCTACCCCAGCATCACTCAGCACCACCAATATTATCACTCAGCACCACCACATTATCACTCAGCACCACCACAGCACCACTCAGCACCACCACAGCATCTCTCAGCACCACCACAGCATCACTCAGCACCACCACAGCACCACTCAGCACCAATACAGCACCACTCAGTTCCACCACTGCATCACTCAGCACCACCATAGCACCACTCAGCACCACCACATTATCACTCAGCACCACCACAGCACCACTCAGCACCACCACAGCATCACTCAGCAGCACCACCACAGCATCACTCAGCACCACCACAGCACCACTCAGCACCACCACAGCATCACTCAGCATCACTCAGCACCACCACAGCACCACTCAGCACCACCACATTATCACTCAGCACCACCACAGCACCACTCAGCACCACCACAGCATCTCTCAGCACCACCACAGCATCACTCAGCACCACCACAGCACCACTCAGCACCAACACAGCACCACTCAGCGCCACCACAGCATCACTCAGCGCCACCACAGCATCACTCAGCGCCACCACATTATCACTCAGCACCACCACAGCACCACTCAGCACCACCACAGCACCACTCAGCACCACCCCAGCATCACTCAGCACCATCCCAGTATCACTAAGCACCCCCACAGCATCACTCAGCACCACCACAGCACCACTCAGCACCACCACATTATCACTCAGCACCACCACAGCACCACTCAGCACCACCACAGCATCTCTCAGCACCACCACAGCATCACTCAGCACCACCACAGCACCACTCAGCACCAACACAGCACCACTCAGCGCCACCACAGCATCACTCAGCGCCACCACAGCATCACTCAGCGCCACCACATTATCACTCAGCACCACCACAGCACCACCACAGCACCACTCAGCACCACCCCAGCATCACTCAGCACCATCCCAGTATCACTAAGCACCCCCACAGCACCACTCAGCATCACCACAGCACCACTCAGCACCACAACAGCACCACTCAGCGCCACCCCAGCATCAATCTGCACTACAATTCAACAACAACTGGTTAAAATATGTTCTCTCAATGTTTCAAGCTTTATTACAAATGTCACAAAAAGATGTTAATATTTCACTTCTGTTCTTGGATTTTCGTCACAATAAAATACACTTAACATAATCTTCACAAAAGTTATTTACAAAAGCTTAAGCTATTGCCATTATAAATTAAAACATTTTTTTTAAGTATTAATTATTTTAAAAAATTAAAAGCCATTGTAATTTGTAATATCAATACATCTAAGTCACGTAAATACAAAACATGTTGCATTACAAATGCTATAGGTGTCACATTTGCGAAAGTTATAAGTATTGGCATTGTAAATGACAAAGCTATTAATTTAGCTATTTTCAAAACCAACACATAAATAAAAAAAATGTCATTTACAAGACCAATAGCTCAAACTTTCCTAATGCGAGACCTATTGCATTGCAAATGCTTATTTTTATATCTGTCAGTGCTTCCTGTTGAGGTTTAATTTTCGTGACAGGCGCCTCATTGCCTACTTGTAACTATTTTCTGACCCTGCTTCAAGGGTCAGAGCAGGGTCAGAGAATAGTTGCAAGTAGGCAACGAGGCGCCAGGAAGCACTTACAGGCTTACAGCAGCAGGTGCCCAAGTGGAAGTTAATTTCTTTGTAACCCTTTTGTAAAAGGTTACAAAAAATTTGCTTCAACTTTTGCACTTGCTGCTGTAACCCTGTAAGTGCTTGGCTGAAAATTCGTCCCCGCTGATTCGCAGATTTTACCGCGATTTTGCGAGATTCGAGCGGAACGAATTTTCAGCCCATGCTTACAATAGCCCACAAGCTCCAAGCCATGTGAAAAATAGTAATTACATGCACCTGTCAGATGTCCACCTTCTCTTCATCCCCTAGGGCGACATCTTGCGGGAATGGGACTGGCACCCCGCTCCCTTGCCACTACTTTGCTGACATGTTTGCCCTGTGACTGAACTGCAACCCAATGGTGGTTCTGGACCACGCTCATAGTGGGTGATTCTGACCTCCTATGACCCGCCCCCACTTCTATTCCTTGGAGAGTGACATCTCTGGGATGGCTTGTGCCCTTGAAACTGGCTTATCCCCGGACTGGAATAGACTTTATTGGCCACATTGGCTGTTGTTATTTTTTTAATACTTATCTCTTCTTTCTCATTTCTTTCTTTTTCTTCTCCCTATCCCTATCTCTGGCGGGGGGCAGCCCTGATCGTGGTGAGGGTTCTCTTTATGCAGAGTGCCCATTTCTCTCCAAGCACTGCGCCAGGCCCTGCAGCGAACACCATGGCCTTTGTCATCTTTGTCATATTCAGAGACGCATTGTGGGGGAGAGATGCTCCAAGTCTTACCCCTACTCTTTTGCCCAAAATGGCGCTCGTACATAGTACACTGACATCATGACTTCTGTGCCCTGTCTGAAGCTCCTCTCCCTTAACGTGAAGGGACTTAACTCCCCCAACTAGTGCCACCTGATATGGTGATACCTCTCACAGCAAAACCTGGACATCATATATTTGCAAAAAACTCCTCTTCTGCAAGAGGACATCTCTTGCATGGATCATCCTCGATACCCTCTTCAAATCTGGGCATCCGCACCCACTAAATCAGCGGGGGTGGCAATCCTCTGTCGGGCGGGCATTCACCAAGGAGATTCCAGGGTAGTCCGTAGTAAGGATGGAAGATTCCTTAAAGTGATGCTCAAGATTGGGCAACCAACCCTCACCTTATGCAACACTTACACACCGAATCAAGCTGCGGATTCTTTTTTGCGGGGTTTGTTGCGGGAATACATAACACACAATGATCCTGGTCTAATCCTGGGGGAGACTTCAATCTGGTTTGGGAGGCGGGCCTTGACTGTAGTGAAGGCTCATTCCATGAGACGATGCTAAGTCCTCTGCCTTAAAGAAGCAACTAACTACTCTGGCCCTCATGGATATTTGGCGATACCATTTCCCAGACGCCCATGACTACTACTATTACTCACATGTTCATTGCTCTGACTCACGCATAGACTACCTCTTCGTCTCACACTCCCTTGTCAAAGACACCCTATCGGCATCCATGTCTGACATCTCTGTTTCTGGCCACGCTCATGTGGAACTTCTCATTCAGGATCACTTTTCTCGTCCCAAACGTGCCTCTCAGTGGTGTTTACCCCCTCATATCCTCAGCGATCCCGTGGACACGGCGGCGATTCAGTATGTTATTTGTCCTACTTCAAAACAATGACCTTCCAGAGACTCTACTCCCAGTAGTCTGGGATACATTTAAGGCAACGATTCAGGGCAGCATCACATCCATTGCTATAGCTCCATTGCGGCGTTCGTTTGAAGATAAACTCTCCAGGGACATAAAGGCACTTGAACGGCTAGACCAGGAGCGCCCCTTGACACTGCACAAGAGGCGCCTTGTGATGTATGACGTTACAACGCACACTTTTACAACGCATACCTTTACAACACATTTTTTATAACACAACATCCATTACAACGCATTCCAATATAACGCATGCCATTACAACGAAATTTTAAAAACTACATTTACAACGCATTCCATTACAACGCATACTACCTTTACAACGCTTACCATTACAACGCATTACATTACATTGCATGTTTGGTAAGTATTGGATAGTGTAGGGGTAAAATTTACTATTCTAACTCCAGGGGGTGCAACAGTAGGGTAAGTGTTGGATAGTGTAGGGGTAAAAATTACTATTCTAACTCCAGGGGGTGCAACAGTTGAGTAAGTGTTGGATAGTGTAGGGGTAAAATTTACTATTCTAACTCCAGGGGGTGCAACAGTAGGGTAAGTGTTGGATGGTAATGTTATGCGTTGTAATGGTATGCGTTGTAATGACTGAGTTGTAATGACATGCGTTGTTTTGGTGTGCGTTGTAGTGTCATGCGTTGTAATGGTTGCGTTGTAACTGCATGCGTTGTAATGGATGTTGCGTTGTAAAAGTTTGGTTGTAATGGTACTGCGTTGTAAAAGTTGCGTTGTAAAGGTTGTTTCCCGGCGCCTTGCTATGCTCCGGGGTCAGCTCTGAACACACAGGACAGCAAGGCGGAACATGCTCTCTTGGCCCTGCCACGATGATACTATGATGGGGGGGACAAGGTGGGCACGGTCCTGGCAAGCCGCCTTCGAACGCGGGCTGCCAATCGCTAAACTCAAAATGGGATATGGTACCTGGGCCACCACCAAAGCCGCCAAAATGAAGGCATTCCAGAGCTACTACTCGTCCCTCTATGCCGGGAAGTCACCCGATTCGGAACGGGTGTCCGCTGTCTTGGAGGCTTGCGAGTGGAAGGACCGTCCTCTATGCAAAATCCTGGGTCCGGCCGGTCGGCCAGTCTCGTTCTATTGTGCATTCCTCCCGCAACTTAAATCCCATATGCTCCGCCTCTTCAATTCCTTCTCAGATGCTGTAGGGCCCTCCACGGATATGGGCATGGTTGAAATCACTTTAATCCCCAAACCAGGGAAAGATCTTATACTCTGCTTCTCCTTCCGCCCCATCGCGCTCCTAAACACGGATCTCAAACTCTATACTAAAATACTAGGTAAACGTCTCGCCTTGTACCTCCAGGGACTCATACAGCCGGACCAAGTGGGCTTTATCCACCAACGGCAAAGGGCAGACAATGTAAGGAGTTTTGCCCATTTAATCGGGAAGGAACACAATTGGAAGAATCCCTCCTGCTTGCTTTCGCTCAATGCTAAGAAAGCATTTGATCAAGTAGATTTGGGATTCCTTCGAGCTGTCCTACAGAAAATAGGATTGGGCCCACAAATGATCGCTAGAATTATGGCTCCCTATCTCTCCCCCCTGGCTCGGGTGCGGGTAAATGGCCAGCTCATGTAACCTATCTCCATTCACAGGGGCACCCGACAGGGATGTCCCCTGTCACCACTCTTATTTGCTCTTGTAGTGGAGCCGCTGGCCATCATGTTCCGCCAGTCCCCCAACATACATGGTATTACCCTTGGGGGATTAGATCACAAAATAGCCTTGTTTGCCGACGACCTCCTTCTCACTCCATCATGCCCACAAACTTCTTTACCTGCCCTGTATAAGTTGCTTCAATCATTCGAACAGGTCTCAGGGCTTAAAATCAACCAAGAGAAATCATGGGCTCTCAATCTCACGATCCCTGAGGAGGAGATCGCCACTCTCCAATCTCTTGTCCCTTATCAAAGGGCAACACGCTCTATTCGGTATCTGGGGCTCAATTTGACCCCCAATCTTGCCACATGGCCTCAAGCAAACTGGCAGGAGTGTAAAAGCACTGTCGTAGCTGACCTGAGAATGTGGCGATCTCTTCCGCTATCATGGTTGGGACACTTGAATACTGTCAAAATGTTGATCCTCCCACAGATACTTTACCTTTTCCAGACCCTACCCACACCCATCCCGGAGCACCAGATTCAGGGCCTTCAGCACGAGCTCATCACGTTTATATGGGGAGGGAGTAAACTGCGTTTCTCTAATAAAATACTCATGCTTCCGCGCGATAGAGGAGGGTTGGCCAGCCCTAACTTATTGGAATATTACTGGGGGTCACATCTCCGCTTTATCTCGGAGTGGATGGCCTGGGAGAGTGAAAAAGTCTGGTTTCATACGGACAGGGCAGTGACTTGTCGCCCAATCTGGGACCTTGCATGGCTCTTACAGGAAGCCCGCTCACACAGCGCCTTCATCACGGTCCCCACAAAGACGGTACTTGAGATTTGGGACAGGTTAGCAATACGCAGATGCCTCACATCCTTCCCGTCCCCACATACTCCCATTGTTCGCAACACTCACTTCCCGCCAGCTTTCCACCAGCCTTACTTCTCAGACTGGGCGGACAGGGGTGCATGACAATTCGGGGCCTCTTCATGGGGGACACCTTAAAAACTTTTGAACAATGTAAACAGGATTTCCAGCTACAAGAGGGGCCTCAATTTTAATACTTTCAACTTCGCCATTGGGTGCAGGCGTCTTCTCTGACACGGGCGGCCACTTGACTCTTCACTTTGTTTGAGTGACTGGTGCGTTCCTTCCATAATTCCAGGTTTTTCAACATTCACAGCGAGCCACTTCACATACCTATCATCTGCAGTGGCAGTCGGTCTCAGACACTGACATCATGTCAGATTGTCTCCCACTAGGAACCACGCTGCAGGAGCGACGATATTCCCAGCCCTCTTTCCCCACACAAACCGCAGTCCGCAATATATATATCACTGCACACTACAGCCTGAGCCAGGAGAGAGGGAAGGATAAAAAAAGAACAAAACCCGGGGAAGAAGAAGACTTCAGAGGATCCAGTGCGTCTCCAGCTCTTAAGGCTCTCAAGGTGTACAGAAAGAAAACTCACACCCCGCAGATGGTTTCTGTATCGCTGTACTGGAGACTTCGTGCCTTTTGATTTGTATTGAAATCTTCTAGAGTTAACACCACTCTATAGGAATTTCCTTGACTCTTTTTACACATTAGGGGAAAAAGTCTTCCGACACAAAAAACCCCTTCCGTCTTGGATAAGTGTTAATAAAACGTCCCGCTTCCCAACACAACCCGAAAAGTCAGTGGCCACAAAAAGAAAAGAAAAAACGCCAACTAACAGCTGGTTCGTGATTGAACCTTATTCTCACACAAGGACATCGAGGGAGGTCTAATACCCGGAAATGAATACACTGGCGCTCTTCAAAATGGCCGCACGCAGCCGCGTACAAACTCCAATGTGGAATCAGGTATGTAGCACCGCAATGTCCGTAATCCCAATCCCAATCCAGATTCTGAAAGGAATCCTTTTCAGAGCGAAGCCTCGCTCCGTAAACAAAGAGTCTCTCAGGAACAAAAACACGAATTGAGCCGATAATCCCATGTAGCTCGGTCACCAGAAAAGACAACGTGACCGGTAACTAAACCAAGCACTGACTGCCCGGTTTCTTCTCCTTAAAAGCGATCACATGGGTAAAGAGGGAGGGGTGTAATCGACAGCATGTGCACAGAGAGAGGACTGGGCGCAGCCCGCTCTAAATCCCAACACATCACACCCAACCAATGGAGCACCTGTGGCGAGATATCTCGAAGGTCTTCCGTAGCATACCCCAGTGGGAATCTGCATATAATATCATGACACAATGGTATTATACCCCTCCCAGGCTGCCTAAAATGTTTTCCACTTCTTCGCCTCTATGCCTGCATTGCACTAATGCACTGGGGGATTTCCTGCATATTTGGTGGACATGTCCACTCTTGACCATCTATTTCAAGGAGGTTCTTAGCCACATCAGACTGGCAATATGCTACCCATTGCCTGAAAACCCAGTTGTAATTGTCCTGGGCCTCCAGCTGGTGAACCTGCGTGCCATGACCCGCCATGATTGGCATCTCAGCCTCCACATGCTTGGGGCTGCTAAGCAAATCATTGCTCTTTACTGGAAAAAAGCTGAAATGCCCCGGACCAACGTCTGGTTCACCCGCCTGTGGTACACAATAGCAATGGAGTTCCTCACGGCACGCTTGCAACTACAGGACTTTAAATTCACCAAACTGTGGCAACCCCTGGTGGACTAACATTGCAGACTGGAACACGCTCGACTTCAATCCCCAAGGTTACGGGCTCTACGCCTATTCAAAGATGCTGTCTACCCACCGGATGCAGATAGCCTCTGGAAAATCCACCAATGGTCTCACTCGAACCTCAACCTAGGTGCCACTTGCTTGACAGACCCTAGGTGCCCCCACACCTCCTCAAAGTATGTGACCCTGGCCTTTACCTGCATGACGGCAACAACCACCAATGATTCTGACAGACAAAGTGCCTACAACGCCTCTGGCGTCAGGCTGCGGTAAGTACAGAACTAAACAAAGAATCAACATGGCACACATCACGGAACCCACTGCCCTGGCATACTTCAGTCACTTGTCTATCTGGGTGCCCTACGCCAGAGGTGTGGGCACAGGTGCATGAGCCCTGTGCCCCTACAGTACCCATGGCCATTTCTGGACACTGTAAGTGCAGTGATGCCATTAAGAGTATATGGTGCTGGGAGGTTGTTATTACGAACTCCACAGCACCATAATGGCTACACTGAAGACTGACAAGTTTGGTACCAAACTTCTCAGCATATTAAACCTGCACTGATGCCAGTGTGGGATTTATTGTAAAATGCACCAGAGGTCATCTTAGAGATGCCCCCTGAAAACCTAACATCCAATCCACATCTGGGCTGAGTGGCTGTAGAGGCTGCCACACAGCAGACATGTTGCTGGACCCCTGGGTGGAGAGCCCCCGCTCTCTGAGCCTGAAACAATGCATATCCTGGGCGAGGTGCTAGGTCTCCTCCCCCAGGATGGGCAGGGAGAAGCTTCAAAGTCATGCCACCTCTGTGAGCTTCTCCGGACCATTTGCTGTACCCAGCAACTGGCCCCCACCAGTCCTGACCCCCACTCTGGCGGGAAGACTGGTGGGAAAAACTACTTCAGGAATGGGGGGGTGCCAGCCTGTGCCAACCCCTCCCCTCAGGTGGGGGAGACGAGTTGAAGCACGACCCCGGGCTCCAACCATCTTGAAGATGGGGAGCCCTGCCCAATCACAGCTAGGATACTGCCCCACTCCCACAGGAGAGGAGCAGGCTAGGTGGTGTACCCACCCCAGGACAGGGACCTATTGGTCCCTGCCCTTGCCCTACCTGTAACACCCCTAAATTCAGTATTTAGGGGCTCCCTGAACCTTCCTTCCTCAGATCCCGAGAAGAAAAGTAGAAAAAGACCAATAGGGAGGAGACCCGCCGTGCAGCTGCTAGCAACAGGATGACAACAACTGACTTGGGCCCAGCCCTACTGGCCTGTCGATCCTGGAACCTGCTCCTGCCTAAAGCCTGGCGACTCCTGCGGACAGCAACCTTGGGACACCCCAGGACCTGCCTGCCTTGACCCTCTTAAAGCCTGGTCCTCCCATCAGCAGAGGCTCTGCTGCAACAACCCCCCTGGTGCCAGCCAGGAAGCTCCGGACCAGCCCACTCTGCACCCGCCGAGCCTGGCCCGTGCCTGAATGCTCCAAGACCACAAGGACGTCCCCCCG
This sequence comes from Lissotriton vulgaris, assembly GCF_964263255.1. Classification (NCBI taxonomy): domain Eukaryota; kingdom Metazoa; phylum Chordata; class Amphibia; order Caudata; family Salamandridae; genus Lissotriton; species Lissotriton vulgaris. The sequence continues at coordinate 663,068,455 of NC_141689.1, forward strand.
GTGACCGGGACCCAAAGTCCAGTGCCCAAAGACCCTCCTCGATGAACCAGACGATGCCTGCTGCCTCAGAACCAGGGACACCTCCAACCACGACCAGCCGAGGGTCAGATTCCCCGACACCCAAAGACACCCCTGCACCCGGCGCACTGCGACCCCCTGCGGCTCCCTTTGGGGTACCTACCTCTTCTCCAGGATCCCGACTAACCTCTCAAAGTGGTGGTCGCACCTGAAGAATCACCGTCCCCAAGTCTGCAGTCTTTGTTCCCTTTTTTACCTTTCCCATTGAATAACATTGAGCGCCCAGCGGCTCAAAAGCACCCTGCATCCAGCCGCCGAGTGCCCCTCTCAGTGCAACCTGTACCCTATTCTACTTCCCCATTTGCCCGTAATCAGCTGTGTTTATATAAGAAAATCCATTGAGCTCAATGCTAAATTGTGTGTAGAATTGTGTTGCCTACTGCAACCCTTTTACCTATTCTGTTTACAAAGTTTATTGTCTTTCTGCAAAGTACTCATCTGAAACCTCTCATACTGAGAACAGTATATTTTGATACCTGTTGGTTCTAGAAATAAAACAACTATATCTTTGATATAAAAACAATTGGCCTAGAGTTCAGTCAAGAGTGTGTGAAACCTTTTGCTGACTGAGTGTGTACAACAAATGCTTTACACTGTCGTCTGGTACTGCCTTACTGCTCGACCAAGCTACCACTTTAGAGAGTAAGGTTACACCTGGCTTTGGCCTCTGTTATACCTCTGGGGTTTGTGGACTCTATACACACTGTACCTTATTCTGGTCCAGTATATATAGAGTCACTTTCTCACACCGTCACAGGCACTATAGTAAACCACAGAAAGGAGGTACTGTTTTTATCAGAAGAAGTGGAGGAATTCTGATTGTAATAATTGTGTTTATTCCTGAGAATTATGGAACGTTCTCTCACAGAAATGTGAGGAAAATGAGTGATTTAAGCCAAAGTTTAAGGTTTGGAGCTATTCTGGGTACCAAAATGTAGAAGGATTCTTGTAAGTCAAACCACCCTGATCCCAAGGTGGTGGCTGAGCCTGAGTCCAAATTACACAGATATCTACATTGCAAAAAGGCTATTTCTTCCGACACAAAATTGATGTCTCCATGTAGAATTTTGGGTGATTCCCAGTTGTGAGTGCTACACCCAGTCACACAAGTAGAGAACTGTTTTTTTCTTGACAAGTGTAGGGACGCTTCTATGGACCCCCACAGGGTCTGGAACTTTTCCTCACAGAAATATAAGGAAAATGCATGAGTTTAGCCAAATATTGAAGTTTGCAGGGCATTATGAGTAAGAAAATGTGGCGGAATCCCTGGACTTCTAATGGCGTCTAGTTTTCAGAACTGCCTGAGTTTGGTAGGTTTCCCAGAATGGCGGCACAGCACTAGCCTACATTTTAAGGCTACCCATTTTGTAAAAAAGGGTCCTTTTTCATTGTGTCATTTATTACAATAACGTTTGCTGTCCATTGTATATGTGAAAAGGCACCCGATAGAGGATTTAATGGCATTTATTGTGGCAACAAAGATTTATGGGTGATCAGTAGGCAAAGATAGTCACACAGTTTTTTTGGAATTTATTTACTATTTCTTAAATATGGACATTGTTTCACTCTGAGAAGATGCAATGTGATCTAGCAAGTCTTGGTAGATCCAGGTGTTTGCAAGACATAGTATGTCTCAGCACCTATTTTGGTTTGACTGCTACATATACTACATCAATCAGATTCTGGATGCTTTGCTGTGATTTCCCGAGGAAGAAGGAAAACACCTAGTGCAAGGTGATCTGGCAAGCCTTGCGAGATCAGGGGGTTGCAGAGAGGTTTCAGATGCCATTTTGGCTTGAATGCTTTTAAACCAAACCTATCAGATCCTCGATTCTTTGCATTTCAAATTTGAACAAAAGCAGTTGGTCACGGCTGAGCAGTGTTGAGCAGTTCCCTTTTCTGGATGTAGGGAATAACTAATTGAAAATGAATCTATGTATTTGACCAAATAAAGAGAGAGAACACTTAGCACCCCTCTCTGGGTTGTCAGACGGAGAATTTTAACTTTGATTTTCTAGGAGCAGTTGAGAAAACCAGGATTCTGTTAAGTTGTCAAGTTTGTAAACGAAAACTTCTTGGAACAAGTTTGTTTATCGGGGCAAAAGCAAGAATGAGGAACTATTTACCATCATTTACAGAAAAATATTGTGGGGGAAAAGACAGTAATAGGGATTGTGTGTTTGTATCAATTCATGGAACATACCATAGCTTGTGTTTTGTAAGATAATCTTGGGAACGAGTCAAGTAACAACTTTTGAAGAAAATATTAAACCATGCTTTGAGTCTTGCATAAGAAGACTTTACAGTGTTATGTACCACTTGTGAGTGAAGAACTTTGCCCTTTATGTTCATGGAGGATATCTTAATGTATGTGGTGGACTTGAAAAATATAGGAAATGCAACTGACATCATAGTCAAGAATATTAAACCTGAACCATTTAGAGAGGGGGCTTCACTGGCAATGCTGGACTGTCAGAAGGGATTTCCCCAGGAGGGTGGGGGCTGGTTTTGCCACAGAAGTGGGCGGGGGTTGGTTCTGTTGAACAAGAGAAGGCCCTGGCCTGGACCACATCCTTCCTCTCCAGCAGAACCCAGAGCGTCCGCCTCCCACCCTTTCGCTCGAAACCCACCAACATCATCTGCGGCGTCCCACAGGGATCCTCCCTCAGCCCGACGCTGTTTAATATCTACATGGCACCGCTAGCCCACGTCGCACGACAACATAACCTCAACATCATTTCCTATGCCGACAACACCCAGCTGATCATATCCCTCACGAAGACCCCCACATCGCCAAAAGCAACCTCCACAGACGAATGAAGGCCGTAGCCGACTGGATGAAGGACAGCAGACTGAAGCTGAACTCAGACAAGACGGAGGTCCTCATTCTCGGACCCTCCCCATCTGCCTGGGACGACTCCTGGTGGCCCACATTGCTAGGCACAGCCCCGGAACCCACAGACAACGCACGCAATCTAGGGGTCATCCTCGACTCCACCCTCTCCATGACCAGGCAAGTCAACGCCGTCTCCGCATCCTGCTTCAACACCCTCTGCATGCTCCGCAGGATATTCAAATGTATTCCTTCCGACACAATGAAAACCGTCACCCAGGCCCTCACCACCAGCAGACTCGACTACGGGAACGCCCTCTACTCAGGAACAACAACCAAGCTCCTGAGACGACTCCAATGAATCCAGAACACCTCAGCATGACTGATCCTCGACATCCCCCGACGCAGCCGCATCACACCCCACCTGAGAGGCCTGCACTGGCTCCCAGTCAACAAGAGGATCACCTTCAAACTCCTCATCCACGCACACAAAGCCCTACACAACGCCGGACCCACATACCTCAACAAGCGTCTCAGCTTCCACACCCCCACCCGAAACCTCCGCTCAGCCAACCTCGCCCTTTGCCACAGTTCCTCGTATCCAGAAGACCACCGCTGGCGGCAGATCCTTCTCCTACCTCGCCGCCAAGACCTGGAACGCTCTCCCCACTAGCCTACGACAGACACAGGACCTGCTGGCCTTCAGAAGACTCCTCAAGACATGGCTCTTCGACCAGTAGCGGCGCCCCCCCCTTCCCCCCCAGCGCCTTGAGACCCTCACGGGTATGTAGCGCGCTTTATAAATGCAGTGATTGATTGATTGTTGCTGGGGATTGGTTTAGCAATATTTGCCTCCAGTAACAAAAGCAGCAGTGCTTCACATTTGCAAATCCCCCCCCCCCCCCGCCCGGGACTGGTACAACAATTTTGCCAGGGTTGCATTGGATTCCCAGTCAGGCCTGTTAACTGGGCAATCTGAGAGAGCGGCCATTCACACATACCCAATATCCTTTTAGATTTAATAAGGATCAAAGAATCCAGTTAAAAGTTGAAATGGTGTTTGAAGATTCTGAGAAAACAGTACCCAATGGCGATGCCGCAGGTAGATTTTGTGAGGGAAGAACAATAAAGTTGGTTTCAAAACATAAGTAGAACTTATTATTTTGTCTTTTTTGTTTAAGTTTGTTGTTTGGTAGAGACCCCCTTTCTCTTGTGTTCATACTATCTCCACTGTCTTTGAATATTCCGGTGGAAGTGTTGGGGACAAGGGGTTGAAGTGTACATGCTGCCTCATTACGATGTCAGTCGGAAAGCATTCTGACCAACCAACTCCGGTTTGGCAAGTCCGACTGACCGATAACTATGTTTCCAAAAACTGTTCGGTCGGACTCCTGTTGACTTCAGTGGGAGCCTGTGTTCCAACCAACAGCGCAGGCTCCCCTTGAAAAATGGGGTGGTTGCAGAAAACCTTGCACCCTGTCGCTGGCACCCCATGGTACCTGCCACACTGTGCATGGCTGGAAAGAGGGGTTCCATGGGTACCTCCAAGGGCCCCAACTAGAGGCCTCAGGGTAAAGGGGGGCCTGCTATGGACCCCAAAGTCAGTTCCAACAGTCGTTTTGTGTCAAACAGACCGATTCGGAAAGGCTGTCAGAATCCGACATCCCAATATGTCTGTCAGAACCAGTAAATAGACTTGTATGATTCGACTGACTCAGAGTCTCCAAATGCTGGTCAGAACCTAGTCGAGAAGATCGAACGGTTACCTTCTATCGTAATCGGTTGGTTGAAAATGTTTCAAAGTTAGTCGGAAACATGGGCTCCAACATGGATTAGGAAAATCCAAATACTGCTCCCAACTTGTCTGACTGACTCCATAATGAGGCCCTTAGTATGGAGAAGAATGTGAAATAACTCATGTCAAAGGTTTGATGTATCAAGTTTTAGGGTATTTCCTATCACAGGTAGTAGACCTAGACATTTGACCCCTGGTCCTGTGCACTGCTCCCCGGCTGCTTCAGACTGCTCCCTGAGCCAGGGCTTCGCTCCCTGCCCCTCAGGACTCCAGTTCGGTCCTCACCGTTGGGTGACCGCTTGCCACTGCTCTCGTTCACCCTGCCTGTTTCAGCCAAGCGCTGAGACAGACTTTTCTTTTAGGTAATTGCACTTTAGTATCTCTTAGGGGCTGATTCACAGAACTAACTTACAACAAAATCCTAAACTTACTACTTTTGGTAGTCACAAAAGGCATTTTGTAGTCTTAAGTTAGGATTTTTGTCCTAAAATAGGATGTTGTCCTATGTTAGGATTTTGTCTTAAATTAGGATTTTGTCCTAAGTTAGGATTTTGTCTTTAATTAAATTTAAGACAAACTTAAGTTATACTTAAGTTTAACTTAAGACAAAATCCTAATTTAAGACAACAACCTAATTTAGGACAAAATCCAAACTTAAGACAAAATCCTAATTTAAGACAAAATCCTAATTTAGGACAAAATCCTAATTTAAGACAAAATCCTAATTTAGTACAAAATCCTAATTTACGGCAATATCCTAATTTAGGACAAAATCCTAACTTAAGACAAAATATTAACTTAAGACAAAATCCTAACTTAAGACTACTAAATGCCTTCTGTAAATACCAAAAGTAGTAAGTTTAGGATTTTGTCATAAGTTAGTTCTGTGAATCAGGCCCATTGTGTCTGAGTGGTGATTGTATTTGTTTTCCTAGGATGTTTGATTTCTGTCTCTTTGCAGTCACTAGCTTTTCCCCAGCCCACTCTCACCAGTTCCTGCTCCTGCTGTTTCCCGCCCTCTGCCTTCTCATCTCCCTGACAGCCCCTCCCACCTTCCAGGGTTACTTCATGGAGGCTGCAGGGTGGCCGGGCACAGCGGGCATGCTACTGGCATGCCTAAGTTGCACCAAAGGGAAGACTGTCTTTTCCCGTCCACACCAGGACCTCGCCCAGTGCCACCAACCTTGGCTCTCCCCATTCCCATATGTACTCCGCTGCAGACCTCCGTTCCCCGGACGTAACCACAACTGCTGCCTCGCTTTGCAATACACCACTAAGAGACCTTTCACCTGCATGCGCTTCTGCTGCACCTTTACCACACCAACCAACACAACAGTTACCAGTGCCACACCGGCCCGATTGCTGACACTTTACAGGACCAACTCAGCTACCTACTGATCAAAGCCAAATCGCTCTGAAAATATGTCACTGAAGTCTGGAACACCATCTCTATCCTCTCCCCTGAAGTGATTTTCATCACTGAGTCCTGGCTCACCCCCACATTGGCCCCAGATATCACCACGGCAACACCCAGTGGCTACAAGATAAAACATTGTGACCGTACCAACAGACACAGAGGAGGCACCGCCTTTGAACACAAGGAGTCTATTACTTATACCATCATCGATGATGAAACCCCGCCAACCATGGAATACATGAATTTCTAGCTTTGCAACAATGACAAAAAAACAATCAAAGGCACTCTTGCATAGAGTTCCCCAGGACCATGAACCGGCCTCGTTAAATTCACCACCCGCTCGTCGTCAAAACCGAACACCTACATATTCATGGGAGACCTCAACTTCCACCTGGATGACACCACTGACATCAACTCCACCGATCTCCGGGATAGACTGGACAACATCAGCCTCAAACAGCTAGTCACGACCCACGTACAAAGCAGGACACACACTGGATCTCATCTTCATGTCCAGCAAAAAAATTCACATATAACAACACTTCGGAACTCACCTGGTCACACCACGCCATCATACACTACACCATCACCAGGCCCTCTGCATTGCCCCCAACTGCCACAGACTCACCCACCTCAGCTGGGCCAAGGTGACTCAGCTACAATGGATGGACTTCCTTGAACACACACAGCCTAATTTCACCACCAACTTGGACCAGACAGTAGAGAACTTCCAAAACTGGATCACCAGTCCTGCCGACCAAGTCGCTCCCATCAAACCAGCCAAATTGTACAGACCCACCAAAGGAGCCAGCTGGTACACTCCAAACCTAAGCACACTTAAACACAGATGAGAACAACTGAAAAGAAGATGGTGCACCAGCAGGAACCCCACCAACCGAGTAACATTCAAAGCAGCCCTGAACAACTACCACTGCCAGCTCAAATCTACAAAAAAGGAGAACCTGTTCAACCGGATCAATACCAACACCCACTGAACAATGGAACTCTTCACCATCGTCAGGGATTACACCACCCATCAGCCACTGAAAACTCGATCCCCTCCTGACATGAACTCTGTGATGCCCTTGCAGACCACTTCCACAACAAGAAAGATAGAAACCATCTATAGAAACTTTGATCCTGAATATTCTGACCTCCTCAGCTTCTCATCAATCACCACTGCTGACCACCCACTTTCTGTATGAGAACAACCTAGCACACCAACCTCACCCACCCTCAGGCACTCCATCCACTCAGGAGCATCCACCGGCCCGTGCCCCCACTGATTCTTCAAACGCGGAGGAAATAAGATCAGCCATCCACTCACAACCACCCTCAAAGCCTCCATAACCACTGCCCCCTTTCCTGATGCCCGGAAAATGCAGAGGTCAGACCTCTTCTTAAAAACCCTTGTCGTATTCCAGCAAGCTCCAGCACTACCATCCCGTTTCTCTGCTCCCGTTCCTCACCAAAGTCATGGAAAAGGCCAGCAACCTCCAACTAACCCAACACTTGGAGAGAACCAACCTACTGGACCCTTGCCAATCAGACTTCAGAGCCAACCACAGCACCGAGACAGCCCTAATTGCTGCAACTGACAGCATCCGCATCCTATTCGGCAGAGGAGAATCAAATGCTCTGATCCTTTTGGACCTCTCCTTAGTCTTCCACACTGTCTCCCACCTGACACTCATCGAACAACTATGCCAGATTGGAATCACAAATTATGCAATAATATGGATGGCGCCCATCCTCATGGGATGCACCCAAAGAGTATGCCTTCCTCCCTTCACCTCGCAACCAAAGCCGACAATCTGCGGCATAGCCCGAAGGTCATCCCTCAGCCCAACCCTCTTCAACATGCACATGACACCACTCGCAGACATCGTCAGATCACACAACATCAGCATCATCTCCTATGCTGGCAATACCCAGCTCATCCTCTCACTCTCAGTGGATGCCACCTCCACAAAGACCAACTTCCAGAACTATATGAAGAATGTCTCAGCCTAGATGAAGGGCAGCTGCCTGAAGCGCGACATGGACAAAATTTATTATTTATTATTTATTTATTTATTTAACGATTTGTAGAGCGCCTGGTGACCCGAAGGCATCCCCGCGCTATATTGATTGTATTATCCAGAGGAGAGGGGAGAAAAGGGAAGGGACTTTATTTTGGGAATAAGAGCGTTTTCAGTTTTTTTCTGAAGATCAGATAACTGGGTTCCAGCCTAAGGGTACGGGGGAGGGAGTTCCACCCGGCAGATGCCTTCACGGAGTTCTGATCTTTGGCAGACACACCGCCTCTGGTGGCCAGCAGAGATTGGACCCCCTCTATGCCCAAAGACCATGCACACAACCACGTCATCATCCTGGACTGCAAACTCTCCATTAAAAACATCAGGTCAATGCTGTCTCCTCAGACTGCTTCCATACACTTGGCAAAATCTTCAAGTGTGTTCTTATCAGCACCAGGAAAATGGTGGCTCATGCCATCATCAACTGCTGACTTGACTACGGCAATGCACTCTGTGCAGGCACCACCACCAAACTCATGCATAGACTCCAGACGATCGAGAACAAGACTGCCAGGCAGATCCTCAACCTGCCAAAGAAGACCTGTATCACCCAGCACCTGAAGGATCTCCACTGGCTCCCGTCCAGAAGAGATGCCATTCCATGCTGCTGACCCATGCCTAAAAAAGTCCTCCACAACCAAGAACTCACCTACTTGAATCGCTACCTGCTTTTCCACTGACCTATCAGAAATCTCTAAACTGCACACCTCGCCCTTGCACAGATATCATCTATCTGATGCTGCCACTCCAGAGGACGCTTCTTCTATCTCCTTGCTGCCAAAGCCCAGAACACACTCTACACCCCCCTCACTGACCCACTTCACGAAAGAACTCAACATTTGGCTTTTTCAAGGGATACCTGCAGCGCAGTGCTTGAATCCCCTCTCAGGAGGTGAGTTGCGCTATGTAAGATTTTTTGATTGAGGTGGGGTACCATTTGGATCAGGAGAAGTTTGGGATTACAGAACGTAGAACATTTGTTATTATTAATTGAATTTCTCTTTTTTGCTGGCTTCCATATGTAAGTTAGTGGGGCAGAAAAACACATTTTGCAAAATGTTCACTGAATTGAATGATAGAATAGATGATCCCAAACAGGTTTCCTTTATACCTATTTTTCGTTGATCAGATTTTTTCCCTTTGAGTTGCTTCATGGTCTGTTCACAATAGAAAATCATTACATGCTGCAGCTATTTCATGGTATTGCGTGTTTTTGGACAAACACTATACAACACTGAGATCAGAAGGGTCTGGGAGATGTAATGTTATATTACTTTTGTGACTGGCCCATCGGTCAAGAAATTCCGGAATATTTTTGCATGAGGAAATTCTATGTATGACAGGGATCACATATTTTATTAAAATCACCAACAAAAAAAGGTCAGAGGCTTTCTGACCCCCTTCCTCTGTTTTGATGCAGACCGGCTGATAATGTATCAGCCAATCAGAATTGAAACCGGCCGGTCATTCTGACTGGCTTCTGACGAGCTCAAGGAGCCATTCGGCCAGTTGGAACCAGCTCATTAGCCCAAAAGGCAGGGTTTTCTCCCCTTGGGATTATGTTGCACAGTTTATGGCATGGTTTCCAGACCGGCCTGTCCGACATGGAAACCATGTCAGAAAGCATGTTTGGAGCCCCCAGCAGGGCCACCTTGTGTTTGCGGCCTCCTGTTGGGTGCCTAGAGATCCCTGCATACCATGCAGGCACCTTCAAGTGCCTGTCACAGAGTGCTCCTCATGGGAGCATGTATTACGGCCGGATTATGGGCGTAATGCATGCTCCCATAAGGGAATGGCAGAATGCGACCAAACAATGTTTGGTTGCATGCTAATGAGGCAGGCCAGTTGGTCTTGTTTACGATATGGTGTCAGGCAGACTCAAGTCCCCCCGACATCGTAATCACCATCTCAGTGTATTGTTCTCATTGTTGAGATTATGTTTTCCTCTATAATTTCCATCTTTAATGTCTCAGGGGAAATTTCCCTTTACACAAATTACCTTGAGGATATCCTTATTCATTATTGAGGTATTTCCTCTGTTGGTATATCATCCGTATGTTCTCATTTGAGGAACCCTTAATAATTTTACATATTATACTGTTCGATAGGTAGACATCATACAGTTCACACTCGCTCCACGCCAGAATGTCTAAAATCATATATTTTCAATCTCTTGCCAAACCTACTGCTGAAATGATTAATTGACACTCAGGAGATTGCAACTTCTCATCAGAGCTCTGGGGCCATTGGCAAAAGAAAATAAATGCTTCGGGCTCGGTTAAGAGACCAAACAAAGAGGTGACTTTCCTTCTAAATTGCCATTGGCATTGACACTGGGTGACTTGATGGATGTACTTAAGACTCTGTGGCCATTTGTTATAGAAACTATTACTACTCTGCAACAGCTGGAGAAACTATGGTCTACGTTAGATAAGAGGATCTCTACTATGGGGCAAAGTCTCTGTGATGTGAAAAACTCTATGGCTATTGTCTCCCAAATTACCAAAGATTTAGATATACTTAAAAAAGCCACTGAAGACTTGGAGAACAGAAACAAGAGAAACAATCTTAGACTTTGTGCCATCCCAGAAGGAGCTGAGGAAATAGATATGATTTTTTTTACAAACAATAATACCAAAGATTGTCGGTTGCAATTTCACAACCCCGTTAAGTATACAGAGTGCTCACTGGCTGGGCCCAAAGCAGTCCTCCATCTCTACAGCGAAACCTAAAAGCATTATTATTTTAGTCCTTGATTATTCTGACCTGATGGAGATAGTCAAGGCCACTAAAATACTAAAATCTCTTCAATGGTCGTCTAACTCAGGATGTCTCAAAAGCAACTGCAATTCAGTGGAAACAATTCCTTGACTTGAGACGTCAACTTCAAACCATGAATGCTAGATATGGACAGATGCACCCTTGTTTGTTTAATGTTAGATACAGAAACAGGACTACCACTTATACTGATTCTGTTGCTTTAAAGGCATTCTTACAAAAACATTGTTAGGAAGATATGGCTATCAGGACTCCTGACATTGGTTAATTGTTTTATGTTGTTGTTCAGTTTTATAACATATTGGTTTTTATCTTCTCTGCATTCCTTTCTTTATTATTTATAGCATTTTCACACATTTCTTCTTTTACTCAATCGTCTTTTATTATTCTTGATTGTACTCGTGACATGTTGTCAAATATTAAAGTTGTCTAGTTCAGTGGACCCAAATTGTTTTGTTTCATCTGTGATTCTTCTGGTTCATTTGTTCTTTGTGTAGGTAAGTGACAGTTACTCCTCACCTTGTACAATTTACCTTCATGAGTTATCTGTTTAATTAGATTTCCTAATTTTTTTTCTTATGGTCTTTCATTTTTCTTTAATATCTAATCTTTAAGTATTGTGAATATGGAGCTGGGATGTGCTTATCTTTCTTTAGATGTCTCAACTCCCCAAGAGCTTTTAAGGTGTTTGTTTTATTGTTTGACATGATTCATATGTGACTTCTCTGTTGGTCACCTTTGAAGTCTTTACTTCATAATCGGGACTTCCTATCCTATCTCTTTTTACGTTTTTTACCTTTTTCTATTCCTTTACCGCTTCTCTTTCCTTTCTACTCTACTGATTTATCCTTTTAATATGCATGTTTTTATTACTATTTCTCACTGACAGTGATAGCTACCAATATACTAACAGTTGTTTAGAATGACTCTTAGAATTATTACCTTGAATGTTATGGGTCTAAAGAACCCTATTTAGAGACAATGAGTACTAAGCCATCTGCTAAAGCTGAAAGGTAAATTGGTTTTATTACAGGATATCCACTTATTTTATATTGATATTTATAAACTTCGGACTCAGTGGGTAGGAGACGTCTTTTATATATCAGCCTCAGGTAATAAGGCTGGAGTAGCAATTTTGTGTCAATTTGCAGATGCTTTCAGAAGAAAAGGATTCTGTTGGTAGATGGTTACTGATTCATCTTAAAGTTAATGGTACTATAATGTGTATTGTCAATATTTATGGACCTATGAATCCTGAACCACAATTTTGGTCTACCATTTAACACATCGCATAAATCATTTAAAAAAGATTAGTGGGCACTTTTTAATCCAGATTTAGGAGAATACACATTTCATTAGGCTTTACATCATTCTCAATCAAGGATTGACTATTTGTTAATTAAATTATTACTTGGACCTTACTAATTCAGATATTTGTTCTTTAAAAATTTTGGACCATGCCCTGGTTTGGTTTGACTTTGACGTGTTACATAACAAATCAAAATCTTCTCATTGGTGATTTAAAAACACTCCATTAAGTAACCAAGGATTTTTAACACAATTTCAGCAGTTCGTACAGGTATTTCATACAATTTGGGATCCTTTAAATCAATATGTAGGGACTGCATTATTAATTTTATATGAAAGGGGAGAAGAAATCTACAGCACTGTTACACAAAATTAAAACACTTGAACTCATATTTTACAAAGCAAAACATGATAAAGAGAATGTAGAGGAACAGCTACGGTACTATTTAATAGGACTTCTACAAATAGGGCTAGTGATTATTTATTAAAAGTTATTTTACCATGTGCTCACTGCTTTGCCAACTCAGCGATGCAGCACGCGTGAGGTAAATTGTTTTCTTATTTAATTATTTACTTTACTCCTGTCCATTGTATGTCGGACTCTACTACCCCCCACCCTGCCACTCGCTGCCCCACCCCACCACACTGCAGTACTCCCACGGAGAGCCACCACTGGGTACTACCCATCAACAAATATTGCATTAAGGGTCAGTATGAACATACCGAACTAGCATGAAACTGTTTCAAAAATAATGTTTTAGGTATCTGGTATTGTAACTCACTTAGAGCCTCTCTTAGCCCCTTCGATGCTCATGACGGAACGGTTCCGTCATGAGGCACGGTTGAGCTGTGCTGATGACAGAACCGTTCCGTCATGAGTAATGAGGTATTCAATAAATCAGCACAGGAGAAAAATCTCCATAGCAGCGATGAGGTTAAAGCAAATATTACAGATTTATTCGATACATTTACTGCTAAAACACAGAAATGGTTTCCTCTGTATCTCCCATGGTGGGGTAGATTAGATAGAATAAAAGTGAAGCTCCTTTACCTTATACATTTTGTCCTTATGATGTTCCGAATAATGATCCACAAAATAGTTTTCCCCAACGTCGTTAATATACTTAAATTGTTTTTATGGAATGAGAAAAAGGTACGCATTTCTTTTACACAATTTAAACTAACTAAATCTTATGGAGGAGTTAATGTTCCAGATTTTACATGTTATCGCACATCATTTGGCATTAAACAAATTCAAGGATTCTTATTATTACCTTTATCCATTTTTAAGAAGTTATGGTCTAACTTGGAACTTGCATTAATACAGCCACTTCCACATACACATGCTTTACATATGTTTGTATCTCCTAGAGATTGATTGCCATTTGTGTTGTGACATACCAGTCACATAAAGACTGTAAATTGTGCTGGAAAGATTGGAAAGATAAGGGAGCAATACGCATCTCACACTTACTGTATAATTTTAGCTTGCTCTCTTTTCTGACTTATCTTCCAAATTCCATTTACCCAGCTCACAATAAAAGAAATTTCAGTAAATATATACTGAAATAAACTGAATACTTACTAGCGTTTTTCAACCCACATTAGAGCTTGGTAACAACAACATTAGTTTCACTGCTCACATGATTCATTCCATATATACACTGCTTGGTTCTTCACATTTTATCAGAAGTAAATAGAATTTGTGTGGGAATTATATTTAGAGTGTGATAACATTTGCTTAAGATTACATTCCACTGCAGGTTCACCCTCTTTAATACAAACTTCAGTTTTCTTTTACAGCAGATTGTATACATGCCTGAGAAAAAAATCTAAATTTCTACAAACATGTTGGCTCTCATATGTATCATTGTTCTAAAGTAATAGATTTCTAGAAGTATGTATGGTTCAAAATTAATATTACAAAAATATTCTTGACATTCTCATTACAGAAGATATTTTTGAGAGGACTACATGATATATGGTCTAATGATCGGCTTATTGGAAACGTGAATGCTTGGCTTATTGCTATTGTTATACAGGTGATTGCATCCAACTTCAAAACAAAATACAGTATTTCAATTAAACAATGGTGCAATTTGATATATCACAATTCTAGGCTGGGTACATATCAACTTCATACAAACTTACTAGCAATTAAACATGACTGACGTTGGTCCCCAGTTAGCTATTTTCTCACAGAGAGAGTATATTGTACTCATTATATTCTTTGGTTTCCACATGTCTATTTTTGATACATTGAATGTTGTCATTTTACATTGTTCAAATTGTATTGCAAACAGTTGTATTATTGTTTACGTATTATCTTAATAAATATGGTATATCTACTCAAAATCCTAATACTTATTGATAGAAATTGGGTCTCTAGTTAGCAGTCGTTGGCACCCTGTGCAACTAGGGACGGCAGTCCTAGTCAGGGTAAGCTAGATACACTCTAGAAGATAACATATGCACACCCACTGGTAGCTTGGCAAAGAGCAGACAGGCTTATCTGAATAGGCAATGTGTAAGGTATTTGTGCAAAACACACACACAGCAACACAATGAAAACATCACAAAAAATCCATACAGGTTTCAGAAAATAGAGAATATTTATCTGAGTAAAGCAAGACCAAAACAACAAAAATCCAATAAGTCGAGAGTCAAGATATAAATTTATAAAGAATAAATAAACAATAGTGCACAGAAATCACTAGCGGTTAAAAGGTTAATTGAGGTCACAAGGGACCGGTGCACATCCAAAGTGCAGGCCGACCATGATGGAGGGTAGGCTGGCTACCGGACTCAAACAGGTCCCGCTAAAGAAGGACCTAATGTGTTATCATTGTGCCATGCAAAGGGGGTCCTGCATCATTGTTAAGCTCCATTGAAGTGAATGCAATGTGTAATTGTCAAGCTGCGAAGAACATCATCATCGAGCCATGCAGGCTGTGGATCCACTGTCATCAAGCAGCCTCTGTGTTGGAGTAAAAGGACGGTGTGGTGGAATTTCTCATGCAGTCGTGGTGATGCATTGTTATTTTGCAGGATTCAGCTGCAGACTCAACTTCTTCAGCCCCGGAACTGGCGGGGGCACCTACAGCAAGGGTAGGAATCACAGATGGCAGAGTGCAGGAGCACCCTCAGGGTTCAGGATGTCTTGTGTGTCTCTGAGACTTCAGAAAACAGGAGGCAAGCCAGCAAGCCCTTCGAGTCACTCTGGGTTCAGGTGAGATGGGTCCAGTCTATACCCTCAGCAGGGTAGAGATCAGCAGGCAGCAGGGCAGCTAAGCTAAGTAGAGAAGCAGGTACTCAGAGCAGTCAGTCAAGGCAAGTGGCAATCCTTACAGCACAGTAGTCTTTACTCCAGCAGATTCTTTACTAGGTCCGGTATTGCACTGATTTGGTAGGGTCAGAGCCCCAGTACTTTTTTTTTTTTTGCGGGTTTCTAACGCGCTAGAATCGACTTCGAAGAAGTATCCCTGCGCAATAGACCGCTGGGGAACCCGTCCTGGCTTTCCCTGTGAGATGGTCCCTACTAGGTATCTCCAAGGTGAAGCCAGGCATCCCTGGTTTATGTGGGGGGCCGTTGTGGAGATGAGGCAAGCTAATGCCCAGAGTTGCCGAGTGTGATTTCTGGTTAGAGTAGGCACCGAGGTGAGAATTATCAAGCCCGCTGACCCTGGTCCACGACCCTGCCGCGTCGGGAATTGAACCCTGGTCCCGGGCCGTCCTCTGCTCCCGGGTCTGCCGCCTTTAACCAGTGAGCCACACCACTGCACTTATATCCAAAAGCGCCTTTTATGTAGGGGGTGACTTCAAGGAGCTCTTTGAAGTGCACAAAGATCCATTCTAATCCAGTCCTGTATGCCAGGCCATCTGTGGGGGGAGGCGAGGTAAATCAGTGTTTTGTTTCGTGGACAGGACACTACCCATTGAATTGTAAGTGTCAGAGCCTCCCATTTCTCCCTCCCCAGGAAGACCCAACAGAATGCAGATGAATGTAGATGAATTCTCAGAATGCAGATGCACCTCACCTTCCTGTGCTTGAGGGTATCTAGAGGGAAGGCACAAAGTGTGCATGTCACCCCAGCCCAGACGTATATTGGAGACAGGCTGCAGGCACACAGATCAAAGTTAACAGTAGAATAATGTCCACCTTCTAAATGTGCATTTCTAAATTAGCAATGTCAAATCCTACCTTACCACTAAAGAGGATTTATTATTGCCATTCCAAAGATATGAGACATGATTTAGCTACTCCTTTCTTATCAGGAATTACAGATTTAAAGTGTTTTAAGGAATTCCCAATGTGAGCCTATGGGAGGTGTATGGCTCACAGTAATGAAAAACACATTTAGCTGTTTGTCACTACCAAGACAAGTACATCTTAAAAGTACCTGTCCTACCTCTTAGTTACACAGCACCCTGTCCATTAGGCTACCTAGGGCCTACCTTAGGGGTGACCTATGCATAACAAAAGGATAATTTTAAGCTTTGCAAGAAATGCCAAGTCAAAGTGGCAGTAAACTGCATACACAGGCCTTGCATTGGCAGGCCTGAGACAGATTTCAAAGACTACTTGTGTGGGTGGCACAACCAGTGCTGCAGGCACACTAGAAGCATTTATATCAAAGGCAATGGATATATGGTATTCCATTTTTATAAGGGACTTACAAGTATACTAAACATGCCAATTAGTTTTATACTAATGTGACCATGTTGAGGGTAGAAGCACATGCCCTTTAGTCCTAAGCCAACAAAAAGAAGGTCAGAAAAAGAGGAGGAAGGAGCTAAAAATGCCTAGGTATCCAAAATCCAAACCTGAGATTTGGGGTTACCCTGACTTTGTGGCTGCCACTGCGACATTCTTCTCCACAGCAGCAAATCCTGTTCAGCGGCTGTTTGCCGAAGGGGTGTCTGAGCCCCTGGAACTGTCTTCGACTACATCCTTCTGCCTCAGCCCACTGGAGATTTTCGACTTCCAAAAAAAGTGATTAAGTGGGAAGTATACATCTTCACTGCAACATTGACCCAAGGGTCCCCAACGACAATGCTTCCTCCTCGGACACCACCTGCGGCCTTGCCCTGCTGAACTTTACCTTCCAGGAATATTTTTCTTGAAAATTCTTTCAAGTCTGAAAGTAAACGCAGACCAGGTCCAATACACTTCTTGTATCTGAACAGTGCTGCAGTGTGATCAACAACATTATTCAACTTTCACCTAAACTTGCATGACTAGATGCCAGTAATTGGCATTCACACCCCAGTCAACCAACAACCCTATTTCCCAACTCTGGGTGTCAATACTTGTCATAAAAAAGTATTTCCAGTGCACAAGTACAATAATCTGTAAAGTAGGGGTCAGAAAACTACGGCTTGCATGGAGAATCAAGGCAGGGTTTACAATCTCCAGAGACATGTAGAAGGGGCTTTCTCCATGCCAATAGTATGCATGCAAGTTCTCTCAATTAATTAGTCAGTCAAAATAGAGCTTATTTCTGAATGCAAAAGGTTATAGTCAGTACAAGTGTCTTATTGTTTACTTCACCTTGAACCCAGGCCCCATTAGTTTTGCCTTTACAAAAATTCCATAGTACAACACTTGCAACCAAATATGCATACATCAAAACTAGGCGAGGTAGTAGCAGCTACATGTTTCCTTAATGCTTAATGGGTAAAGCAAGTCAGAGTTCAGTGCACAAATAGTGAAGTGTTGTCCAGAGTGTTACTGTTTGGCAGTTTAATCAAACACACACAGGGACATCAGGACCACTGATGTGAAGGAATGGTGGAAACAGTGAAAGTGTGCATTTAAAATATATGCACATTCTGCCTAAAACTTTGGGTCAGTGTGATAGCCTGCAATAAACATTTGTTTTAGAAATTAGTCAGAAAATGTAAGAGGCATAAGGTTAATTTGCTAGAATAATGAGTGTAATTTAACACTTAAACATGCTACGCTTGGAGGCAAGATAGCGCCCGATGTGTCGGATACGAAAGAAGCTGCTCCCGGACCCCCACACCCTTTCATTATGGAAATGCAACCTGACTCGACTGCTATAGTCCTGCTTTAACCCTACGCTCTATGCTCTAAGCAGCTATGAAGGCTGGAATGATTTGGATTGCTTGCGGCGTTCTTTGGCCACACTCCCTCTTTTACCTACGTTTTGCCCGGTGCTTAGCTTGAAATCCACATCTCTACTGCATTGTTACTACTGGCAGCGGTTCTGTTCCAGCTGTGTTCTCAGCTGCTATGCATCCAAAGACCGCTAGAGGCGGGAAACTTCGTGCTTCTGCTGACACTTCAAGGACAGCGCATTTTGGAAGGTGCTGCGGAGAAACTGGATAAAACTAATGGAGGTGAGTCTGTGGGTAAGAAAAAAATACCTTCACTGTTTTTCTCAGGGAAGAATAATAAACTGCAGCCATTTCAAAGTGAGAACACTGACACAGGTAGGGTTTCAATATGTCACAAATGTGAACAAGGTAGGCAGTAGCGCCTGTCTATAGGGGCACTAAAGGTTGATGCTGCCCACCAGCTTAACCAGGCAAACAAGAAATGACTGTGAAATTTGGAGGTGGCTTAATTACTAATGGAGTGACTTGGGGGAACAATGGACGTGCCTCCGTCCCTCTCTTGATTCCAATGGGGGAGGGTATCTTTGGCTGTGAACTATCAAAGTATAATGGCGTACAGAGAGGAGACGCGTACGGAGATTCAATGGATGCATGGTACATGTTGAAAACTGCAGAACTCAATAAGGCGTATTGCTAAATCTTGCTCAGAGCTTGCAGAAAGAATTAATGAAGCTGAGGCCTGGATTTCAACTTTGGAAGATGAACTTGCGTCTCAGAACATATAACTGAGGCAATACGTTTATAAAAAGATGACACACAATGGAAGTTAAGGGACCTAGAAAATCACCTATGACGGAACAACCTCAGAGTCTTGGGTATTCCAGAGGGCACTGAAGGACAGGACATTCAAAAGTCTATTGTTCTTTCTGAAGCTTTCCCCAATCTTTCGCAGTGGAATTGGATTCAAGAAAAACAGAGGGCGCATCGGGACAAACCACCCCTAGACCTAAGGCAATCTTGATATGTTTAAATAATTTCATGGCTCGCCATGCAAAGTGTGAGTTGGTAGGACCAGATAGAAAGAGGGTAGGCAAAGGAGTGAGTTTTTGTTAGGTCCAATTTTTGTCACCAGACGGTGGAAAAATGCTGGCAGCTACTGCAGCTTATTTCTCTATTTCAGGGTAAGCGGGCACTGGTGATTCCTCTGAATCTGGCACAGCTGAAGATAATCCACAATAGGCAAACTTGATTGTGCAAGCTAAAGAATTTTTACAGTCAATTTAGTTGGACACCAGGGTCTATGTCTATCTATTCTTTTTCTTCTCTGCTCTAGAGTCTAGTGGGATGAGCCAGGTTAGATAGGGACTGTATAGAGGAAGGGGTGAACCGGGTAATTTAGAGCTTTCCGTCTCAGGGAATTATGGGTCCTATTGCCTCATGTTTGGGTGGGGTTGAGGGTAGGTTACCAGGTTACCAGAGGATACTCCGCTGGGGGTCCTGTGGTGGGGTGGGGAAGATGAGACACGAGTGTGTGGCGATGGTTGCACTGGGGGTTGAGTAGGGGTGTGGCATCGAAAAAAAAATCCATAACACGTGGAAGTTTGATGGGTTTATACAAGTTGTAATATCTTGGACGGTTATTTTAGGGAATGGTGTTGCTCTGTTCAATGGGAGGATAGGTCGGCACATCTAGGGGTACGCATTTGCTCCTTTAATGTATGTAATCTGACTAATAAGGGGAAAAGGCAGGGAGTAGTGGCTGAATTGCGGGTGATGAAACCTGATGTGGTTTGCATCCAGGAAACACACATTCTGTGTGGTAAAGTTTTTAACGGATTTCGACTATACACTAATTGCATTACACAACAGAGCAGGGGAAATCATGGGGTGATGATCTTGGCAACACTGTGTGTTCAGGGCAGCAGTAGGACACTAGCAGATAAGCAGGGCTTCTGAATTATTACAGAGTGTTTACTAGGGGCTTCCAAGTTTGCTGTATTCTCAGTCTATGGGTCAAATCATGACGAGGTGCAGGTGCTTGAAGGTCTTAATGGAGAATTAGCATCATAGCCTACACCTTTGATACTGTGTGGTAATATGAACACTCACATGGGCTGTCAGAGAATACAGCTAGATGTTGCCAACTATAGGGGTAGGATGGCCAAAGTCTTTACGGCATTACATCAGTTGTTGATTAATCACAGACTTGTTGATGTGTGGTCTACACTGAGGTATCCTGATCTGGGCTTTATGTTTTTTCACACCCACATAATAAATTTGCTCTGCTAGAATTTTTTTTTATTTCTAGGACGCTCAACTCAGGGACCAAAATCCAGGTTTGCCCTAGGATCACCACGGGTCACGGTCCACTGCTGTTAGTTATTCCCGCTATAGGCATCTGTTGACCGCCAACATCCTTTTCGTTTGACAGGAAACTTCTGCAAGACACCTTGTTCATTAGCCATATCAGACACCAATTGTAACTCAACCTCATGTTCACTAGTATGGGATGCTCTAAAGGAAGGACTTAGGGGGTAGGTTGTCAGCTTTGGGCTTTATAAACAGAAACAATAAATAAAATGGATGCAGGGCCTCTAGGAAAATATGAGAAAAGCCTAAGAGGATCTAATACAAGGAGTGCATGCTGGCATTGTGGTTACTTCACTCCAAACAGAGGTAGCCCGCTGCAAGGCTAAGATTAATTTATACAGGAGCAAAAAGAACAATAGATGGACAGAATGCAGAACAATGTCATACATTCACCCCAGTACAGAGATCTGGGCCTAAATCCATTCTTTTTTTGCTCACCATGCCACTCCAGTTTGAACCCAGCCATATGCAAATCCGTCCTGTGCCCAATGCGAACAGTCCAGCCCGAACTGCCAGGCCAGGTCCTCCCTGGACTGGACACAAGCATCCTTGGACCGGTTTTGGTGTCTCACCCCTCTTCAGCCAGGATAGCTTGACTCCAGTGGCATGGAGAGCACTGAACCCATGTCCGGGCATACTCATCCCACTCGTGGTAACAAATGCAACAACAACGATTGATGGACAGAATTCAGAACAATGTCGTACTGTAGTGTAGATCCTAAATTCCCAATAAGCTCTGTGCATTGGAATAATATATCCTATAGATTAGACGTAGGACTGAGGTCGACTAGGTCTCTATGAATATATTAAATTTAATAGTGAGTGCCAGCTAGCTCAGAGGTCACTAGAAACTTTCTCAAATTCACAAGAAGGGATTAGTTTCTGACAACCGGATAAACATGACAACTTTGTTTCCCAAGAATAAGAAATGTATCTCTAGAGTCGCGGAAACAATAGATAAGTATTTCACCTAGTCACTCATGCATGCTTCGTTTTTACAGAGTTGCAGAGAAATGGAGAGACAGGCGTTTTCAATAAAAGGTTTATTGAACAGACTTCTTTCTCATGCAAGAAAAGTGAACTGCTGCAATCGTAATGCAGACTGCAAAGTATAATGCGTACAGTGAGAACAATATTATAAAATAATATTGTAAGAGCATTGTATGGTTCCTAAACCACATATAAATACATACATAAATAACAATGACTAAAAATACTCAACTGATGCTTCTAAAATACGCCTACCCCAATGTACCTAACCTAAGTCTAGTATGCAGGAAGAAGTTAGTATTGTGTTGCATAGGTTTTAGTTTTGCCAAGAATCTATCCAAGATTTCTCTAGGCTCTAATCAGCTCCATACCTTGGTTTAGAATGAAGGTGGTCTGGTATCTCTATCTCGTGACTCGATTTCCCAACACCCCGCAAGAGGAGTTTGGAAACACTGGAGCTGGTTTCTCACCAAGAGAAGTGCAGCCTCTCGATCAGTACATCAGCTGGAGGGTCGGCTTCCTTCGGCACTTGCTGTAGAGAGCTGCGTCAGGCAAGTAGATAGTCGAACTGCTCCGAACCACTGTGTCTTGCTAGAGCAAGTGAAAGCATATTTATACCTTGAAGGTGTCTAGTTTGACGTTAAGTCAGGCATAATAACGTCAGGAAAGAACCCCTAGGTAATTGTCGTTCTTTGCAAAGTACATGAGTTCTTGGACAAATCAATATTCAAGCAAGGGAAGGTCCCTAACTGCTTAAACTGATTTTCCAAGAAATCCTCATGACGTTTGGTACGGGTGGAAGTAGCCATGCCTGTATTTGGTCTGCATGGGCTATGTCTAAATAAGGGATTGATTTCTATGCCTATATAAGGGCAATGTGAATTGTACCTATATAAGGGCATGAATCGGGAACATTCACTCGGAGCCTAAAATGCAACACAACACCCACTTTATTATGTTCGACATTACTAAGTTCTAAATACACAAAACATATCTAAACATGATGTGTTAAAACCCCACCCAAAATACATAAAAATGCATTTGAAATGGTTGTACATGAAAAGAGCATTTGTGCTGTACACATTTAAATAGCAATTTTTCATTTAAAGCATGTAAATGACATTTGAAAAACTATCCGAATGAATCATGAAAATACATTTATAAAATGGCTCTTAAATACAGAAGAAAAGTCGAGACCATTCCATGACAGAATATATAAATTGTTTGAGTGTGGACAAGATCAAATATTGTCTCTTGGAAGAATTCAAAGAATTCTTGTTCTCTAGGAATAGTTCTACTTTAAGCAGACAACTTTCTGCCAAAAAATAAATAAATACAATTTTGGAAAAAAGTCAAATCATAGAAAAATAGAGTTCCAAAGTTAGAAGTTTGTTTTGGAAAGTGAAGGTCGAATTCAGAGTCTTACAGAACACTGTGTGCTAAACTCAAAAGTCAGTGTCATTGTTTGGAGAAAACATCAAATCTTCTAAGCTGGTAAAGAATTTGTCTACTACTGTAGGTGAAAGTTGGACTACCTCGTTAAGCAGATCAACCGCACATAGATGAGAAGCATTGCCGTCAGCGTCAGTCGCATTAGCAATGTTTGAAGCAGATGGTACCAGTGTGCCTTTTGCTCCACGTATCTTACCGTCTGCATTTTGCGTGTGTGAGATTTCAACAAATGCCATCATCAGGATTGGTAGGCGCTGGGGACAACACAGTGCATGAGCCGTTACTGGTTCAAGCACAGTATCAACTTCTGTTGGCAGGACTGATGGGAGTGTCAGACAGATGTCTTTCAAGCATTATTCTCCACATAGCAGGCATCATAGAACAGGTAAGATGCAATCTTGCCAGATTGGTTGGAATGATAGAAACCATGTGGTATTCAAATCTCTTAAATGAGTCAAGCCCAGTATTTGTATCATGCGCTCACGACACTTCATTCCCAGGTGGGTGTTCTCCAAGGTGATCTGGGTGTCGATGGTGACTTGGCTTGCCATATCGGTTCAGAAGGAGCAAAATAGTATCCCTGCTACAAGTCCCAAAACAAGAGGCAGGCCACTAAACACAGAGTGCACAAAGTTTGGAAATATGCGTAGAACTGCTTCAAAAGGTGCTAACAGTCCCCAAAAAACTGTCTTAAATACATGTACAATACCACTGGTAACAGACATGCTTAAGATACAACCTAACATTTCTGAGAAATGTATAGGGCAGCTTGTCAATAAAAGCACTTGTATCTCTGCAGAAGTCCTTGCAACTTGCAGATCATACGTCTCTTTGGCCGAGGTCAGGGGCACAGTTTTTTGGAAAAGAATGGCTTTCATTCTGCTTAAAGTATCAATTCGTATAGAAGAGATGTTCAGTGAAGGCCATAATGGTGACTCCTCGTCTGTTTTAGTTTTAGGAAACAATACTTGCATACAGCAAGTGACCCTGGCAGACACAGTTATAAGATAGGAGGTTCCTGGCAACATGCCACTGCAGCTGTGATCATTCAACATAATGTAAATTCCATTAGAAAGGTGCTTAAAAATTGGATCAATCACTGCAGCTGGAGAACCTTGCAGGTGGCAGGATAAGTTGTTCGAAGAACCATCGCAGGCCCCATGTAAATTAATACCCTGACATTAGAGTAAACCGCTTAGTGCATTTTCGCAATTCGTACCACTAAGAAACACTTCTTTTCCCCCACTCCAACATTTGTGTGTATAAGGTAAATCCCAGGATGTCTTGATGTATTCTTTACCAACCTTTTATATACGCCTGCTGGCATATGTTTTAAATAATACTGAAAATGGAAAATCATAACAGGCAGAGTGATTGTACCGTGTATTATTCATTCTATTGCTGGTATCCCGGAAACAGTTAGTGGTAATCTATCCAGTTTTTCAATGCTCAGCACCGTCTAGTCTGCTCCCCTCTGTGCCAAAAATATTTGTTTATCTGTAAGGTTAAATTCAGAAAACAATGATGTGGTATTGATTAGACACCAAGGCACATAGCCAGAACGAAGGTTTTGTAACGTCCAGCCCAAAAGCATTATAGAACTCAATTGTGACTGACCATGTTGTAACATGACCAGTCCTGTTCCTGTTCCATGGCAGAGGATACTATGGTGTCCAAAGAATATATTCTGGATGACAGAATCGTTAACCCATTGTCAACTACAGAGAGAGATTTCTTCAAATGAATACAATCAATTTCTCGTATTCATTCTGCAGTCTGTGCTTGCATTGATTTCAATACTTCATTATAAACGGCATAGATACCAGCGTATATAAAACGTTTATGACGCGGTTTAGTAGGTCCTTGTAAGAAGTCCCTCAAATCAATGCCATCTTTAAGTAAAGATAAGTGTTGTTTTACTTCTTTTAGTGTAGATTTCTGTAGCCATTCAAGGCCCAGTTTTCCCACACTGTATGATGTTACTATCCCTGGATGTTGTCTCTGGTCATATTTTGGATCTGTCCTAGTGAATGTGAACCCTTGAGTCTTATTCAGGAATCTATCTTGACAGTTGTTTGTGTCTGTGGGCCATGTTAACCATTTTTTCCAACCAGGATCTGTTCTGTTGTTAAGTAAAATAGTATTTACGTCGACCATCCCTTCTGAAGTGTTACTGCTATCAGGTGTAGGTATAGGTACTGACGGTTTGTTTAAATCATTTATCTTAGCTAATCCAAGACAAGATGTCTGTTGAACAATGGCACTCAAAAACATTATTTGTTCTGGGATAATGCAGGCTCTAAATAAAGCTTCTAAGCCCTGCACCTGCCAATCTTTTGTGCGCCAGACAGTTTTTGTCTCAATGGTGTCTTTCCAAAAGTCAAAACCTAATGTAGACAGCTGAGCATAAAAGGCTGCAGAATATAATTGTTTAGTATTTGTCAACATACTTTTCATTCCTGTCCTATTAACATTTCTAAAGTAAAATGATTCTGGATTTGAAACATTATACCCTGAAAAGGATGAAAATTTGCCAAACAATGCTTTTGAGCTACCTTTTGGTGGCGTAGGACAATGTTCCCTATTGGTTATAAGTTAATACATTTCTAGGATTTGCAGATTTGTGCAAGAAATGATGTACATAGTGATTATAACAGTACATTTGTTCATAATTTGACGAACCTCCTAAGTATTCATGATTTGTAAATTTTGCAGACATTTCTAAGTCTGACATCATATTATATGGCTGAGATACCCGCCACCCCCTCTCAACACAATCCCCAAGGATGGGAAACCGGAAACAGTTCTGAAGTTTTTGGAAGACGGGAGGGAGTAACCCTCCCGGCCGTATTTATTAAAATATGAAACAAAATTAAAACATTAAATAAACAGTTTCATATTATGTACAATTTCATTACCACATTGCGATGTTTGGCTAACCTTAACAGATTCTCTAATACAAAGGTTCTCCTAGCCGAACTAACATCCTACAAAACATTTACTTGAAATTTTGAAATTGTACATCCTAACGTTTAAGGGCCAACGGCAAGGTCGTAACCGGTGTCAAGATCCCTAACCCAGAAATATCGCCCTCACTTGTGAGGGGCGGCCCAGAGGCGTACCTCAAGTGCAATTACCAATTTCCCTTGACTTGACGGGGGCCCCAATAAAACTCGACGCCACTTAGAGGTCGTACGAGGACTCGTGTGAGGTATCTAGAAGGTAGCGTAGACCCCCCCCCCAAACCCCACACAACTTACCACATCTGCCGTCGCAGACGTCCTGGCCCCGGGAAATTCCCCAGGAGGGGGCTGTAACCCCTCCTACCCAGGAAGGGGCCTTGACCGCCTTTCCTTTTCTTTCGGCGACCCATCCTTAGAAGGGACCGCCTCCCCGTTGAGGGGCCAATGGCCACCTCCCCCGAGCGCTCCCATCCGTGCTGGGTGACGCCCACTCATAGGGATCTACCAATTAGTGCTCACCGATCATGACCTTACCGCCCGACCAAAATAAATACGACAATGCTAACTAAATGACTAAACTAAAAAGATAGTAGCAACTACAACTTTATTCAAAGCATGCTTACCAATGAACACTAAAGCAGAATTTCTTTATTTGCGAAAACGTAACACAAATCGACCATTCTTTATTACATACTCAAAACCATCATGATAATACCACAACCTGTAAACAAAAATCAGAGTTAACCATCAACTTTATTCACAAAACCACTTGCTGTCCTCAGGGGCTGGTGGGTGGGTCAAAATTGGCTCTTCGTTCCGTCTCGAGCTCACGTGCAGCGAGGAGGTGCAGCTTCAGAGCACAGGAACAAGAGGATGCCTTCGGATCTTGCTTCTCCTTTTATCCGTCTTCAGGGCGGGCGTAAACCCGCCCCTGCCTGCCCCAAGGGCGTGGCCAGCCGCGTCAGTGTCTGGGCCAACCCACTCTAGGGCGGGAAAAGGCGCGCCCCGGCTACGCCGCTTCGGGCATACCAGCCGAGACTCGCCTCCCGCCCAAGATGGCTTCCCGGGGGGATCGTGGTACTCCACCATACGTTCGGGGGGACCGAGTGGTCGCCCCTTTCCATATGGCTGAGATACCCGCCACCCCCTCTCAACACAATCCCCAAGGATGGGAAACCGGAAACAGTTCTGAAGTTTTTGGAAGACGGGAGGGAGTAACCCTCCCGGCCGTATTTATTAAAATATGAAACAAAATTAAAACATTAAATAAACAGTTTCATATTATGTACAATTTCATTACCACATTGCGATGTTTGGCTAACCTTAACAGATTCTCTAATACAAAGGTTCTCCTAGCCGAACTAACATCCTACAAAACATTTACTTGAAATTTTGAAATTGTACATCCTAACGTTTAAGGGCCAACGGCAAGGTCGTAACCGGTGTCAAGATCCCTAACCCAGAAATATCGCCCTCACTTGTGAGGGGCGGCCCAGAGGCGTACCTCAAGTGCAATTACCAATTTCCCTTGACTTGACGGGGGCCCCAATAAAACTCGACGCCACTTAGAGGTCGTACGAGGACTCGTGTGAGGTATCTAGAAGGTAGCGTAGACCCCCCCCCAAACCCCACACAACTTACCACATCTGCCGTCGCAGACGTCCTGGCCCTGGGAAATTCCCCAGGAGGGGGCTGTAACCCCTCCTACCCAGGAAGGGGCCTTGACCGCCTTTCCTTTTCTTTCGGCGACCCATCCTTAGAAGGGACCGCCTCCCCGTTGAGGGGCCAATGGCCACCTCCCCCGAGCGCTCCCATCCGTGCTGGGTGACGCCCACTCATAGGGATCTACCAATTAGTGCTCACCGATCATGACCTTACCGCCACAGGCCGGATAGTTGACCGGCTATCCGGACCCCCCACAACACTCCTACCTAAAGGTCATGGTGTAAAGCTTTTAGCCATGCTAAGAAGTCTCCTATGAGTAACTCATTCCCCACCCGAGACAAATGCACTCCATCCCCCAAATACATACTGTCATCATTAATACACCCATGCGAAATAGAATGCAGTGTCTTGGAACGGAACAACCTACTCACTTTGTTATTAAGCTTTCTCACAGAATGATTTAAAGCAGGAACCGAAATAGCCCCCCGCCATACCTTTCGTGGGATCATATGGGACCACGCAATTGTGCACCCTGGAACTCTCCTCGCTAACCAACTTACAGTGGAAAGCATCGCCTCAAGAAGAAGTCGTCTACCAGTGGTGACCAAATCATTACCCCCAAGATGTACTATGACTACAGACGGCGGTGACCTCGTCCGCCCTAGCAAATCCTCAAAAAATGATTGAAACTGGTCAATACAGAGACCGCCTCTTCCGTAGAAGGACACCCTGTACCCGTATTCCCCAGCTACGTGAATCATATCACCTGCCTTGAATACGTCTGCGGCACGTCTCACGTATGAGTGGCCCACGACCCACACCTCCTCTTTCACAGCCGGTGATGTCTGACCGCTGGCCCGGTGTTGGGTCGACTGCAAAGTTCGCCCCGCCTCGTAGGCTTGCGCAACTGAAAACCAAACAAAAACAAGAAGCGTGAGTACATTGCTACAGCTTCACAACATGTGCAACCGCACATACCTTTTATAACAATTGGAGGACCAACGCCCCACCCGTTTAACTTGGTCAACATTCAGACCCCTGGCTGTAGCTTCAGTAGCAGCCCCTATCCGAAAGGAATGGGTCCCAAACTCGCCCGGGTTCAAGCCCGCAGCGGCAATCGACATCGCAAGCACCCGCTGAAACTGAAACTTTGTCAGTGGGGTGGCGTCAGCGTGTCTCAACAAGGTCCCCCCCCATGATGCCACCCTTCGTGCTAGATAATCCTCTAAACACCTTACCGGGCACATGGAGGACCCGGAAATCCTGCGTATGATTACGCAGTCACCCATCCCACTCTGATCGGTCTTGGACCTGACAAAGGAGACCGTCATCGTCTCCCCTCTGATCTGGACGTGCTCCTGGCACAATCCTCCTGTCACATCCTGCTTGTTCCTCGCCACTAGTTCGCTTACCCGCATAGCCCCATGGAATGCCAGCGTAAAAGCGGCTCGGAATAACACTGTCTCAAACTGAGATGAACACGTAGCAGGGAGTCTGGATAATAACTGGGCCAACCTATCCAAACCTATCGGGCGCCTCTCGTCTACTTTGCGACCCTCAAGGCGTTGCCACCCCCGTAGCGCTTTCTGTACAACGAAAGACGCTGTCGGGTCCTGGATCCCATGAGCCCTAGCAACAAAGGAAATGGCAGCCCGATGCCTCTGAGCCGTGGCCACCGATTTCCCGACCAGATGTAAGGACATCAGAAAATTTACAACCCACTCCTCCTGGCCCCAAAGCTCCTCTCTATCCGACCCCAAAAAGGCTAAATAGGACCGGAACGCCCCTTCATATGCCTTCCTCGTCCTGGGTGCTAAACTCTCTCCCACGAGGTTACGAAGTTCGGGGCACCGAGAGACCAGAGAGCTTCGGGAAAGGGTGCCGGCTCCGGGTCCGCTGTGGGAAGGAAACCCCAGAAAGCCTGCATACGAAAACGAGACAGTGCATCAGCCGCCTGGTTCATTACCCCTGGGACATGTCTTGCTCTGAATAGCACATTCAATTGCATACACAGTAAAACAATTTCCTTGAGCAATCTCAAAATCCATTTGCATCGTGCTGCCTGACTATTGATACACTCGACCACGGTCATATTGTCAGACCAAAATACCACAGAGTGATCTTTGAAACCTTCAGGCCAAGTTCTCAGGGCCACTAAAATGGGGAAAAGTTCCAGGAAGGCAATGTTACTCGTCAGTCCACTGTCATGCCACCATGTCGGCCACTTTTGTGCAGACCATCTTGTGCCGAAAATGGCACCGAAACCTATGCTCCCTGCCGAGTCTGTCCACAGCCCCAGCTCCTCGGAGGACACGGCCGGTTTGTTCCAGACGACTCGACCATTGAAATTCGCCAGAAATGCCAACCAAATGCGCATGTCCTGGCGGACCTCGGCCGAGAGCCTTGTGCGATGATGGCACTCCTTCAGGCCGACCATGGCTTGAGCAATCGAACGGGAAAAGGGGCGGGCCATTGGTATAACCCTCAGAGCAAAATTCAACTGGCCAACTAGCTGCTGTAATTGATGCAGCTTAACCTTAGGTCCATTAATACACATTTGCAGGGATGTCCTGAACTTTGACACTTTGTCAACTGGTAAACGAAAACAACCTTCTCTGGAGTCTAACTCGATCCCCAGAAACTCGAGGCAAGTGGAAGGCCCCACAGTCTTACCTGGTGCCAATGGCACACCAAACTGATTCATCAAGACACAAAATTGCGCCAAAGCCTGCCCACATTCCGGATCCCCGGCTGCCCCCAAGAACAAAAAATCATCAAGGTAATGCATCACATGTTGGAAACCCGTCTTCCTTGTGAAGACCCATTGTAGAAAACTACTGAATTTTTCGAAATAGGCACAGGATATAGAGCACCCCATTGGCATACACCTATCCATGTAATACTGACCCTGAAACATGAAACCTAGGAGACGCTGATCGTCTGGATGTACCGGGAGCAACCGGAACGCTGACTCGATATCAGATTTTGCCATCAGCGCCCCGGGCCCCAGGCGATTCAAAATGGCTACGGCCTCATCGAAGGATGCGTACCGCACCGAACACA
The DNA here is from genome assembly GCF_964263255.1 of Lissotriton vulgaris. NCBI lineage: Eukaryota > Metazoa > Chordata > Amphibia > Caudata > Salamandridae > Lissotriton > Lissotriton vulgaris. The sequence continues at coordinate 663,099,326 of NC_141689.1, forward strand.
CTTCCGGGTCTATCGCTTCGTTTACGGAAAGACCACGTGGGGCTGATAAATTATGTATCAGCCGAAACTCACCCGGGTCCTTCTTTGGGACCACACCTAGAGGGGAACAAACAAAGTCAGGAACCGGCGGTACACTAAATGGACCGGCGACTCGACCTCGAGTAACTTCCTTCCTGATCTTATCCTGTACCACGGTCGTATGCTGGAAGACCGATAGCTGATTTTTACATTTCCCTGCACCCTGAAAGTCCCCCACTGGGATGCGAAAACCATAAGCAAACCCGTTCCGCAACACCCCAGCAGAAGTACGATCCGGGTATTCACTGAGCCAAGGAATCATTGCCAAGGTATCAATCGGGGTAGGTAAAGGCGCCCCTCGGACTATGTTAGACCTGTTTGGCGCCTCCTCTACCCCCGTTATCACCCGTTTTGGCTCTGCACGTGGACTCAGGATGGGATGATTGCCCGCACCCACTACATTCGTGTCTAAATTTGCACGATCCCTGGGGCCTAGTACATTTACCCCTGTTGAAGTTCCAACAAACCCCCCTTTTTCCTGTATTGCCGGCAGGCCTCGAGTAATTGTCGGTACCCGCACCCGATCGAAAGGGCGTCCCCGCGTATGGGCGGGAGGATTCGCCAACGTTACTCCCTACTAATGGCAACTTTAACATACCAGTATCCTTCATTTTGGACCAAGATACCGAATCATAACAATCCCACGTTAAATTTTTATCGTGTTCTTTAGCTTTTCTAAACAGGTTATCATAACAAAACCAATGATTACCCTCGTGTGATACCGAGTACCCCATGATTCGTGACTGATAAATCGGCAATTCGGGTAACAGATCGGGCCTTCTTTCCCCCAGGATTGATGTAAAAAAAAACCCACGCTTGGCCCCAATTACCAATGTTTTCATTTACCTTAAAGGCGGCCATTTTTGCGCGCCAAACACTCGGATGCATGAGATCCTTCTGGCCTTTAACATGCTCCATCTCATAGTGATCAGTCAGCAACGAGAAGATATTTACGTACTCCCCTGCCCATATCTTTTCCTTAATAGCCAAAGGAACATGCTGACCCAACTTTTCCCTACGAGAGGGTGCTGACTCGTCTCTCGCAATCGGCAATGGCCGCTTACCTGCTCCGGACGTTGCCTCTGCTACTGAACCCGTCCCCTGCGGCTTTTCTACTGCTGCAGCCAGTGTGGACACCTTCGCTGCGTTCCGTGACTCACGCACTTGCTTCATCAGCTCGTGTGCGTCGACAGCCGTGGCGCCCTCGCTACCTTTTCCCAACCACGCTGCTAATTGTGCTGCCAGCTCGGGCGGCATATCTTCCCCGGACACGGGGGTGACCACAACGGGAATCGGATTCCCTTCCTCCGGCACGGGAGTGGGAGCCTCGAGCGGGGTATTGGGACCCGGGTTGTCTCCCCCAGCTGCTCCCCTCCTGGGCCTCTTGTTTTTTCCTCCCGGGGCTGTTCCCGCCAAAGGACGTTTCGGCCCCCCTTCCTCGTCCTTATCCATTCGCCTCTTTAAGTCGGTCACCTCTTTCATGAGAACGCGCAGCATCTGGTCAGTAGTCATGCGCTTTCCCGCCTTCTTCGGCATTCTCCAACAGAGTATCTGAAAAACAAACAAGAACGATTACAACGCTCAAAATTGGCTCTTCGTTCCGTCTCGAGCTCACGTGCAGCGAGGAGGTGCAGCTTCAGAGCACAGGAACAAGAGGATGCCTTCGGATCTTGCTTCTCCTTTTATCCGTCTTCAGGGCGGGCGTAAACCCGCCCCTGCCTGCCCCAAGGGCGTGGCCAGCCGCGTCAGTGTCTGGGCCAACCCACTCTAGGGCGGGAAAAGGCGCGCCCCGGCTACGCCGCTTCGGGCATACCAGCCGAGACTCGCCTCCCGCCCAAGATGGCTTCCCGGGGGGATCGTGGTACTCCACCATACGTTCGGGGGGACCGAGTGGTCGCCCCTTTCCATTAACAGTCTCAAAGTCCCAATCATCAGAAAAGGTACTAGATGAAACAAAGTCACTCAAGGAAACCTTGAATTGGTGTAGAATCTTCAACAGCTCCGCCGGACCAAGCATGTCATATTCAGTTCTGTCCCAAGCTATAACACCTGGTATAGGAACGGCTGTGATGTTCACTGCTGACAAGTCTCTTTGCTCACGATGGGATGATTTGTGGGGCTTGAGGAGTAAGTTGATGTTCTTTCCTACTGTGTCCTTTGTACTATATTTTCCATTGATCAGCAGTCCCAAGGTCAATTCCAGAGTCAACCAAAGTAGAAGAAAAAGTACACCTAGGAAAATCCATGCTTCAACCCATGGTGAAACTAGATATGTTTTTTCCAGTTGGTGAAAGAGTTCCGTTGCTTGTTCTTTAAAAGTTCTTTTAGCTGGCGTTGTTTCAAGTTCACTTGGATCCTCGGAAAACGTCTCAAAATTAATGAAATAGCCAGAGGCAGTTCTGTCAATTGTAGGGATTGCTTCAGGATTCGATGAAATCGCTGGATTTACTTGAGTACTTGTCATATTAGTATAGTCAGATGCTATTTTATTGTAGACAGGCATTTCTTGACGAACTGTTATTTGGGTCTCAAGAGGCACAAGTTCCATGGCTTGGTTGCATAGTCCTTTATTCTGTACTGCAGAGTCTTTGAAGGTGATGAGTCTCTCAGATTGAACCTCTTGGATTGTAGCCAGATTTGGGCATCTGCTACATCTTTGGAGTCCATTTGGCCTACTACTTATGATTGGCCACATGATGTGGTTTGACCAGGTCGATAGATACAAACCTGTTCTCGTTTCTTCCAGCAAGGGGCGGCAGTAACCCTGTTCTTGATCCGTGGATTGCTAGCACAGGTACTGGTTGTCTGTAAGAAGGCACAAATTCCATCTTGTCCGTAATCTTTTCTCTGACTAGATCCCCAATCTTTGGATGTTGGCTTCTGTAATTCGTTGCTTTGACTTTTTCTTGTTTCATTTAAGTACTGCAAAACCTCCAAACAGTCTTTGATATCTAAAGGTTTTTGCTCTACCATTGAAGTGTGACGATCAAGGTCCTGGACAATCATTCTAGTTCTAAAAAGGATATCATATGGAGTGATTCCCCCTAGAGAACTTCTTGGCAGATTGGTAAGACTATGTCGGACAATTATTAGATGTTTGACCCGTCACCCGAGCCTAGTACCCTAGCTGTTATAGATTGCTTTATGTCTCGTTTTTTTCTCTCCACAACCGAATTTCCCTCAGGATGGAATGAAATAGAATACAGCAATGCAACGCCCAGATTGGCCATGGCCTCCTTGTAAGCTTTTGAGCTAAATGCAGGACCCTGGTCAAAGTGTAAAGTGCTGACTGCGTATGTGCCGATAAAGACTCGCAGATCTTTTATAACAGTTCGGGCGTCAGCCGAAAGCTGGGGCCACATCCAAATGAATCTTGAGCACAAATCCACTGTGACCATGATATATTTATAGTTACCATCCCTCTGTAAAGGAACGCAGTGGTCGAGGTAAACACAAGCTAATGGTTTAACTGAGATTAACAGGGTCGTCTGCGCAAGACGTTTCACTGTAGAGACTTTCATCTTTTGGCAGATTTATCATTCCAAAACATAGTTCCAAGTTTTTTTCCTCATGCGCGGCCACCAGTATCTCAGTTTTAATAATGATACGGTAGCAGAAACACCTGCATGTGCAGAGGCAAACCCTTCATGTGCTGCTAAGATTAGCCCTAATCTATGTTCCATATTTGAAATTACTCTATCCCCCACTCCAGGGATTCGAGCAAACGGAACATTATGTGCATCAGTTATATATGGGTATTTGAGTGGAAAGCCTTTTGGTAATGTTTTACCACTGCTTGAAGCATTGACAGCTTGCATTATTTCGCTGTCTATTTTTGTTTTTGAACGAGTGATTGCAGCTATGGAAGCCGTTTGCACAGCTGCCTTCAAGGCTTCATCAGCCAATGAATTCCCAGCAACGTGAACGCCATCACGTTGATGACTCAGTGTATGGATCATGTGAGCTTTTTATAGTTCTTTTTGTAACTGAACTATTTGTTCCCAAAGCAATTTTGCTTGATTGTGCCACCTTTCGCATCTTTGAAACCGTTTTCAATCCAGTTCTCCAAGTAGTCATTATAAGATTAAACGCAATATTAGGAATCGCACACTATGAATATGGGGAATTTGCGATCAGTATTTTCAAGTGCTATCTTGAATGCTTGTAGTTCAGCTCGCTGAGCTGTACAATCTCAGAGAGATTGCGTTTTTGTGACCATATTTCGGAATTTACCATCGCACCAGCGATCTTTAACGATCACGCACGCAGCACTATAAGCTTGTTTACCCCCAATTGTGGGTTGTGCTGATCCGTTTGTATAAATTATACATCCGTACTGTTCTAGAGGCAGAATCTCAGTGAGTAGAGGACATTCTTTTTTGTATTGTAGAAATTCTTGTTCTCAAATAGGTGTCAAAAACGTATTCAACGTCTGTTGCTGCAAGATAATTAACCCATTGTTTCCATCTCGGAATGTAAAGCCTTTGCATTCGGAATGCTCGCTTTTGTCACTGCTTCTAAGGCAGGTACAGGAGTAACAACCATTATGGGCTTACCCTGTGGGAGGGCCCTCTCTTTGCTACTGCAGTTTGAACCGCTGTCAGAATTTTTTCCGTAGAAGTGAATTTCATTTCTGCTTGTGTGTTCAAGTGTGATTTATAAGCAATAGGTACTTTTTCTCCTTCATTATGGGTTAAGTACGCAAATCCACATCTTCCTGGAATGATTTTGATCACTAGGTTGCGTACCTTTACCCGTGTTTGTAAGTGTGTTGTTGTTAACGTGTCTCTTTGCACTGAACGTAAAATTACTCTGTTGTGCCCCTGAGCTCCTGTGCCCCTGAGCTGGCTGACCGTACAGTATCTCGTTTTGTTGCCATTTACTTGTTGAGCATATTATTTTGTTTGTGACCGTCTTTGTTTCTGCCCCTGTTGCGCCACTGTATTTTTGGTTGTTGTGTTCTCTACCCCTGTGCCCCTCCACCCCTCTCCCTGTCGCTGCTCCCCCCACCCCCGTTCCCTCCTGCATCACCGCTTCTCCCCTCCCCACTCGCCACCCCGCTCCCGCCTCCCAGCTGCTCCTCCCTCCCACTGGTATCTTAGGCCTGCTTCCGCGAGGCGGGGAGCTGTGACCTGACCTGACCTGGTCAGAGCCGGTCGCTCCACCCGCCTCGTGGCCCGTCCCTGGTGTGCCCGATCTCCGCTTGCTGCTGCCGCCACTGCCCGCTGTGCCTCTGTTGTGCCCCTGAGCTCCTGTGCCTCTGAGCTCGCCTGACCATACAGTATCTCGTTTTGTTGCCGTTTACTTGTTGAGCATATTATTTTGTTTGTGACCGTCTTTGTTTCTGCCCCTCTTGCGCCGCTATATTTTTGGTTGTTGTGTTCTCTACCCCTGTGCCCCTCCACCCCGCTCCCTGCTCCCTGCCACTGCTCCCCCCATCCCCTTTCCCTTCTGCATCCCCGCTTCCCCCCTCCCCACTCTCCACCCCACTCCCGCCTCCCAGCTGCTCCTCCCTCGCTCCGCCCCACCACTCTCCATTTATGTCAGAGTCCACGCGTGCCCGCGCAGCAGGCGTGCCAATGGTGCGCTGAAGGCGCGCCAAAGGCAAGCCCATCTGCGCCCGTCCGCGCCTAGACCGCACCCAGCGCCATACCCCCTGGCGGATATATGACGGTACAACGCGTACCGTCACAACGCATACCTTTACCACGCGGCCGTGACAACGCAAGTCGTTACCACGACTTGCGTTGGGGGCGCGGATTTCGAATAGTTTAATTTACTATTCTAACACCAGTCCCCGTGGACCCTAGGGAAGGTGTTAGGATAGTAAATTAACTATTTTGAAACCTTGAGCGCCCTCCAGCGCAAGTCGTCGTTGTCACGGCCGCGTGGTAAAGGTACCGCGTTGTAAAAACATCGTTGTAAACGATGTTTACCCCCCTGGCCCCTGCAGATGCCATTCCACCCGCCGGACATACGATGCCGCCACCCTCAGCGCACTCAACGCCGCCCGACCCCCTGGCTGCCACCAAGCCGCCCCAGGACACACCCACGGACCCTTCACCTGCCAAACCTGCAAATTCTCCTGCAACCAGACCTGCAACTCACCGGCTCCTGCCAAGCCGAGCACCAACAGCAACCACCTGAAGTGCATCCTGCTCAACACCCGATCCGTCCACAGACATGCCATGGAACTATGGAACCTACTCGACACCACCTCTCCGGACGTAGCCTTCCTAACAGAGACCTGGATGAACGCCTCCTCAGCACCCGACATCGCCATAGCCATCCTGACCGATACAAGATCACCCGGAGGGACCGCGTCAATGAGACTGGAGGAGGCATCGCCATCGTCCACAAGGACACCATCCGCATCACGACCAACTCCGACGACACCCTCACGACCGCCGAATATCTTCACTTCCAAATACACACCGACCCCAAGACCAGTCTCAGAGGCACCCTCATCTACAGACCCCCAGGAGCCCGCAGACAATTCAGCGAAGACATCGCAGACTTCATCAGCCCACACACCCTCCCCTCCGCTGACTACATCCTCCTAGGAGACCTCAACTTCCACCTGGAGAACAACAACGACAACAACACCACCACCCTGCTGGACAACCTCGCCAACCTCGGACTCAAGCAACTGGTGAACACCCCACCCACTATGCCGGACACACGCTGGACCCAATCTTTTCCTCCAGCAAGCACATCTCCTTCAGCCACTCCACCGGACTCCACTGGACCGACCACAGCTGCGTCCACTTCAGCTTCAGAAAGACCACGACTCACCACCTCCCGCAACAAGTTCCCCGCAGGAGCTGGAACAAGATCACCACCGACCAGCTCATCACATCACTTAGCCAGAACCCTCCTGCCGGATCAACGGACCCCAACCAGGCAGCTCTCAACCTCAAACAGTGGATCACCAACTGCGCCGACGACCTCGCACCCCTGAAAACCCATCCCAACAGGCCCAGAAGCAAGAAAGCCCCCTGGTTCAACAACGACCTCAAGAACTCCAAGAAGAACTGCCACACCCTTGAGAAAGCCTGGCAAAAGAACCCGACCACAGACAACATGACAGCCCTCAAGCTCGCCACCCGCAAACACCACCAGCTGATCCACATCACCAAGAAGTCAGCATTCAAGGAACGAATAGACAACAACGCACACAACAGCAAGGAGCTCTTCAGCATCGTTAAAGAGCTCTCCAACCCCAGCGCCAGAAACAACGACATCACCCCCTCCTCGCAAGACCTCTGCGACTCACTCGCAACGTTCTTCCACAACAAGATCACAGACATACACAACAGCTTCGACGAACAAGCCACACGCCCAACCGCAGAACCAACGCCCCCCACCACCACCCTCCGCGCCTGGACCCCAGTCAACACCGAGGACACCATCCACACGATGAACACCATCCACTCCGGATCGCCATCCGACCCATGCCCCCACCACGTCTTCAACAAGGTCGACTCCCTCATCGCACCCCAACTCCGGGACATCATCAACTGCTCCTTCAACACCGCCACCTTCCCAGAGAGCTGGAAGCACGCTGAACTCAGCGCCATCCTGAAGAAACCATCAGCAGACCCCACCGACCTCAAGAACTACCGCCCCATCTCGCTCCTCCCGTTTCCTGCCAAAGTCATCGAGAAGACTGTCAACAGAGAGCTTGCCGCCTTCCTCGAGACAAACGGATCCCTCGACCACTCACAGTCCGGCTTCCGAGCCAACCACAGCACCGAGACCGCCCTCAATGCAGCCACTGACGACATCCGAACCCTGCTCGACAACGGGGAAACAACGGCCCTCATCCTCTTGGACCTCTCCGCAGCGTTCGATACTGTGTGCCACCGCACCCTAGTACAACCCCTCAACAATGTCGGAATCCAAGAGAAGGCGCTGGTTTGGATCATCTCGTTCCTCGCCGGAAGAACCCAGAGAAGCCGCCTCCCCCCGTTCAGATCCGAGTCCACCAAAGTCATCTGCGGCGTACCACAAGGATCATCACTTAGCCCCACCCTCTTCAACGTGTACATGAGCCCCCTTGCAGCCATCGCACGCCAACACAGCCTCAACATCATCTCCTATGCTGATGACACCCAGCTGATCCTCTCCCTCACCAACGACCCCGCCACCGCCAGAACCAACCTACAAAGGAGGGATGAAAGAAGTAGCCGAATGGATGAAGAATAGCCGCTTGAAACTGAACTCAGACAAGACGTAAGTCCTCATTCTGGGATCATCACCATCTGCCTGAACGACTCCTGGTGGCCCCCGGCCCTAGGCAGCGCACCCAAACCAACGGACCACGCACGCAACCTGGGCTTCATCCTGGACTCCTCCCTATCGATGACCAGACAAGTCAAGGCCGTCTCGTCATCGTGTTTCAACATCCTATGCATGCTCCGTAAGATCTTCCGATGGATCCCCACCGAAACCAGGAAGACGGTCACCCAGGCACTCGTCACCAGCCAACTGGATTAAGGAAACACCCTCTACACCGGAACCACAGTCAAACTGCGGAAGAGACTCCAACGCATAATGAACGCCTCCGCACGACTCATCCTGGACATCCCCTGTCACAGCCGCATCTCCGGACACCTGAAAGACCTGCACTGGCTCCCCGTCAGCAAAAGAATCACGCTCCGCCTCCTCACCCACGCACACAAAGCCCTCCACGACCTAGGCCCAAGGTACCTCAACAACCGCCTGACCTTCTACACTCCGAACCACCAACTACGATCAACCAGCCACGCCTTTGCCTCCGTTCCACGCATTCGAAGAGCCACCATGGGAGGAAGATCCTTCTCCTATCTGTCAGCAAAGACCTGGAATTCCCTCCCCATCCACCTCCGTCTTACCCAAGACCACCTCGCCTTCAGGAAGCAACTCAAGACCTGGCTGTTTGAGCAGTAGCGGACCCCCCTCCCCAAGCGCCTTGGGACCCTCCGGGTGAGTAGCGCGCTATACAAATTTCTTGATTGATTGATTGATTGATTTATTTTTGAGTCCAATTAACTGTTTTGAAATCAGGTTTGATTAATTCGGAGAGAGGTTTAACCGTTTCTGCGTAATTTAGAATGTAAGTTCTTCCAAAATTTAGGATACCTAGAATTGACTGTACGTTTTTCAGCGTTTTTTGGAGGTTGGAGCAATGCACATTTCTCTAGAAAGTTTGTTCCAGGCTTTTGCCTTCACTTGATAATTCATATACTAGAAACAGGACGTTGAGGTGGGCAATTCGTGATTTTTTTAAACTGAATTTATACCCTTCAGAGGCGAAGCCCAATATTATGGTGTTCCCCCTGTTCAAGTGCCTATCCAAGTCATCGTCCGTTAGATAGATGTCATCGACATATGATAATGCTTCCTCATCATACGTTTGTAGTAACTCTGTTACTCTGTCTGAAAATAACCCTTGACTATTCTTGAATCCCTGGGGGAGACGACAGAATTGACGTTGTGTCAAAATTATTGAGAAAGAGGTCAAATACCTGCTTTCCAGTGCAATGTTTTGACAGAAGAAACCGTTAGAAATATCTAATTTTGTTTTATATTTTTTGCGCACAATGTTATTCATAAGTGCTGCACTGTGCGCATTTTGTACTGCAAAAGTTTTGCAACAGGATTTTAGATGTCTGAAATCCAAAACTAGATGATATGTATTATCTGGTTTGGAGACAGGAAACAAAAGATTGTTCATTGACACGGTGCATGTTTCAATCATCCCTTGGTATTCAAGTTGATCTAATATCTCCCTGACCTGTTTTTTAGCTTTTTCCTCAACTAGGTACTGCCTTTGTGCAGTTGGTTAAGTTTTTACCTGGATTTTATGTTGAAGGGAATCCTTATCCCATCCTACAAGATTTTTATATAATGCAGGAGTCTGGGCTACTGCCCATTTCCTTGAATAGGTGTATTTTTCATGAATTGGAATATGATTGGAGAAGGCTGGCATAATGATGTCTTTGCCATGTGAGCACTCCCTGACAAATTCAGGTGGCCAATCTTCTTCAGCTAGAAGAATGTCATAACACTTAGAGAGCTTCTCCCAAAAGAGTGCTCTTATTTTTCTAGTTATATCCCCCTCCATCCAGAGTTTTATTTCATATTACTTGTGTGGGACACTAACCCTGGTATCAGCATTTTCAACTTGGATGTACTCATTCAAGTCCACTGTCTCCAGATGAAACTTCAAGATCTTGCGAGATACAGTTACTTCTGCTGCGCTGTCCATAATTGTCTGAGCCCACTCCCTGTTCTTGAGTTGTGTCCTTAAGATCCTCAGCATGTCTGATTTTTAGACCTGCTACCTTCTTTTTGGTGAATTTGGTTTTCTCATTTTTTGGAACGTGCTGATCTTCTTTGGACTTCACGCGTTCTTCCTTTTGTTCTGACCGTCCTCTTCTTTTTTGATTTCTGTGATGAAGTCTGAAAGGTATGAGAGGAACGTGTATCAGCATCTTGATATTTATCAGGTTTTCTTAAATTATCCCTACTGAGGTTATACCTCCTTTCTGAGGGCTTGTTTTGAGGAGACCTACCTCAGGATTGAGAACGCTTCTCTTTAGAACTTTGTTTAGTGTACTCCCTCTTCTTTTTAGTAAGAGTGAGAGTGTTTTTAATAAAGACCTTTTCAGGACTTTCAGTTAGCTGGGGTTTCACTGGTTTACCACCCAAACTGTCTCTACCCAATTCTTCATAGGATTTCTCGATTATTCTGGCTAGTTCTTCTGGTTGCTCAGTTACATCAAATTCTCTTAGATTTTGGCGGATCGCCACAGATGCTGCTTCACCTTTAATATTAGCTAATATTATTGTTGAGACCTGTTTGAAATCTTTCAGCAACTTCATACCTAGATTTAAAGCAGGCTCTGCCCCGTATTCATTTAGAATCTGTTTCAGGACGTCTGGTATTACCGTCATACATGGAACACCATGTGTTTTGGGTTAGATTGCAGCAAAGACTGTACCCCAAGTGTTGCAGTCCTCCAGGTGTGGTGAGATCCCCATCGGTAAACAGATTGATAGAATCCTGTGCTTTTCATGAGGGGTAGTATCAGGAAATACTGCCTCGATTTGAGTAGTTTTTTGAGCTATCCAGAATGGAATCTGTTCCTGTTTTGCTTGTAATTTACCAATGACTGATTGTATAGTCTGTGGTATAATTTTATTTGTGTTCACCTGGTAAGGGGTGTGTTGTTGAATCCTTATAGGAGGTTGGACTGTTAGAGTCCACATGACATATTGAACCAATTGTCTATGTATTTTTATTAGTTGTTTCTGTTGAACTAATAGTTCTGCATCTGACATTTCTTCAATGGCAGGATGTGGAGTATAGCTGGCTAATACCAGCCATGTTGCTCCTGGTCTACCTAGTGGACTGAGCATGGTAATGTGATTTTGATGTTGTAGGGCACCTTTAAACCAGAGCGCATACTCTTGGTAAGTTAGTGAAATTTCAATATCCTCGAAAGGAAAGTATTTTGTTGGATGTTCCTCTTCTTTGTAGAAGTGAAATACATGTGATACTGGATTTGCTTCAGGGAAGATAATCCATGAATATAATACCTCTGTTTCACGATATTCATGTGCCTCTATCACAAAAATTAGCATACCACCTCTTGATGATAGGCCATTTGTTATAAGTTTTATAGTGATGGCTTTCCTTAAATATTCTGTGATGATTATAGCATCCACATCAGTCTCTTGGAAACCTGTAATGTCAAAGCCTGGTAGGGCTGCATCTGCTGCAGCTCCACTGGTTACGTTGTTGTCACCGTCCGGCATTGTTTAATGAAAGTCTGTACATTGGAATAATATATCCTATAGATTAGACGTAGGATTGAGGGCCACTAGGTCTCTATCCAATATACTAGTGAGTGCCAGCTAGCTCAGAGGTCACTAGAAACTTTCTTGAATTCACAAGAAGGGATTAGGCCCACATGCATCGTTGTGACATTTTGCACTTCCTAATTTGCGAAAAATAAGGAATCGCAAATTAAGAAGTGCAAAATGCTATGCATCATTTTTTTCGGTATTTCCTTGTGATTCTGTAAAAATCGCAATTTTTACCGAATCCCAAAGAAATACCGAATTCTTAAGTTAATTTTCGCAATTCCCATTGATTCCTATGGGCCAAAAGGCCCATAGGAGTCAATGCAAATTGCGAGTGGCACTTAGAAAATTTCATGGGTGCAGGGGGGGGGTCCAAAGGACCCCCCCATGCACCCCTGAAATGTATTTTTCGCATCATGTTGCACACACACATGTCCTAAGGACATGTGTGTCCGTAACATGAATGTTGAAAAAAAAGCATTTTCAACATGTTAAACACTTTTTCCAAATTTACCGAGTGGTTCAACCACTCGGTAAATTTGGCACCCTATTTGCGAATTTTCACTTTTTAAAATAATGATGCATTGCTTTTAAGAAATCGCACATCTGCGACTTCTTAAAAGCACCCGCAATTTTAGAACTCGCAAACATGTTACGAATTCTAAAATTGCTTCATGCATCCCAAAAAGCACTTTTGCATTCGCAAACGGCCGATTTTAAGAAATCGCACCGTTTGCGACTACAAAAATGCTTGATGCATGTGGGCCTAGTTTCTGACAACCACATAAACATGACAACTTTGTTTCCCAAGAATAAGAAATGTATCTCTAGACTCGCGGAAACAATCGATAAGTATTTCACTCAGTCACTTGTGCATGCTTCGTTTCTACAGAGTTGCAGAGAAATGGAGAGACAGGCATTTTCAATAAAAGTTTTATTGAACAGTCTTCTTTCTCCTGCAAGAAAAGTGAACTGCTACAATCGTAATGCAGACTGCAAAGTATAATGCGTACAGCGAGAACAATATTATAAAATAATAATGTAAGAGCATTGTATGGTTCCTAAACCATATATAAATACATACATAAATAACAATAACTAAAAATGCTCAACTGGTGTTTCTAAAATACGCCTAACCCAATGTACCTAACCTAAGTCTAGTACGCGGGAAGAAGTAAGTATTGTGTAGCATAGGTTTTAGTTTTCTTTGCCAAGAATCTATCCAAGATTTTTCTAGGTTCTAATCAGCTCCATACCTTGGTTTAGAATGAAGGAGGTCTGGTATCTCTGTCTCAGGACTCGATTTCCCAACACCCTGCAAGGAGACCTTGGAAACACTGGAGCTGGATTCTCGCAGAGGGAAGTGCGGCCTTTTGATCAGTGCGTCAGCTGGAAGGTCGGCTTCCTTCGGCACTTACTGTAGCAAGCTGTGTCGGGTAAGTAGATAGACGAACTGCTCCGAACAACCGTGTCTTGCTTGAGCAAGTAAGGGCATATTTATACCTTGAAGGTGTCTAGTTTGACGTAAAGGTGGGCATAATAACGTCATGAAAGAACCCCTACGGAATAGTCGTTCTTTGCAAAGTACATGAGTTCTTGTACAAATCAATATTCAAGCAAGGGAAGGTCCCTTACGATTTTCCAAGAAGTTGTTGTGACTTTTGGTACGGGTGGAAGTAGCCATGCCTGTATTTGGTATGCATGGGCTATGACTAAATAAGGGATTGATTTCTATGCCTATATAAGGACAATGTGAATTGTACTATATAAGGGCATGAATCGGGAACATTCACTCAGAGCCTAAAATACCACACAACAATACAATCACCCCAGAACAGAGATCTGGGCATAAATTCACAGTTTTTTTGCTCACCATGCCATTTCAGTTTGAACCCAGCCATATGCAAATCAGTCTTGACCCTGTGCCCAATATGAACAGTCCAGCCCGAACTGCCACGAAAGGTCCTCCCTGGGCTGGAAACAAGCAAAAGTATATTTTTTTGTATTGCAGCGTGTACTGCCAGCTGCAGCACACCCTGCAGTCCAGAAAACTCACTTTATGCATATGCCTGCACTATTTGGCTAAATAACGGTGATGGATCAAGCCCTGATCTTTGGACTGGGTAAGAGTGGTCTGCTTAATTCAGACACTCTGTTCATCACCACCCCCTTTTCTGCACTATTTGGCAGGCACCACATGATGCAGGGATATGTAGGGGGCACCATAGGTGCGCCCCAAAACCCAACACTGAAGGCTAGGGGGAAAGGGAGACCCGCTACGGTCCCTCAATGTCCCTTTCGGGCAGACTTTTCATGGCGGATAACCCACCCTAAAAACGGCTGGTGGGGAGGGACATTATAATCCCTACTGCAGTGTCTGGCAGGCTCTTCTCCTATGTAGGGATTGGAGTGCCCTCCGACAGACTTCTTGAGCCCGTCTGATCCATGGCTGTCAGTCTCTCTGAATGCTACCCCTCCAACCACCATTCTAATGTGGTGGGCAGAAAACATGCTTACAACATGCGGTAAGACCATCACCATAAGGCTGTTAGTCTCACCGTCATCGTAATCAGCCCATATATGTTTATTTAGAGGTATCAATATTTATGTTTCTAAATCATTTTTGTTGATATCGGTTAAAAACTTATAAACAACCGGACATTGCTCTTCTACAGAAAATGCACCTAATAGCAGAGGAGTCATCTAAACTCAAGCAAGACTGGGTGGGCATTGATCTTTTCTCTGTGGGGTCTGATGAGGGCCTGCCTACACATGGCTCTGGCAAATCTCCCCCCAGGAAAAAAGGCTTGGCTCTTCTGATCAACAAGAGTCTTCTGGCGCACATTCTTCAATTCGGGTCAGATCACCATGGTCGCTATACATTTGAAAAAATCAAACTTGAGGACCAGACCCTGATTGTTGGCTCCATCTATTCCCCCGTTGGGGTGAAACGCCTTTGGTTCAGTCACCTCCATAGGTTCTTTATGGAATTTTGCTCCCACAAACTCATTATTGGTGGCGACTGGAACTTGATCCTCGACCCACTTCTGAATAAGTCAGAGAGACCGGGTATGCACCTGGATAATGACAGAGCTTTGCCCTGCAACCTCATGGATGACCACACCCTACATATCTAAGCCTCCTTCACCATACGAGCAGGGGCTATACTAACCTTTTACAAGGTCAGAGTCACACCTGGACTGGTTCCTGGTGTCCGCTGTGGCGCTGTATCTGATTAGCACACATCGATGTCCGTGGGGTCTCGGATCATACTCCCATTGCCCTCACTCTGAATCTTCAAATGACAAAGCCCCTGTCCCTCTCCTGGCAACTGAATACCCTGCAGCTTATATCTCTAGAAGAGAAATCAAAACTTCAGGTTCTTCTTCAGGAACACCTCGCACTCAAAGCTCCAACTCCATATTCCTCTCAGCTCCTGTGGGCGGGATGGAAGGTGTACTGCTGGGGCATGTTGATGAGGGAGGCTGGCACTGCATGCTCTGAAGCTGTTGCTAAGAGGGCTACACTGAATAAAGATGTCCAAACACTTCTAGAGGCCTCCTTGGCCCAGCAGGCTCTAATGGTGAAAATGCTAGAACTCAACAGGTTGCACACATTGGCAGTGGAGAATGCATTGTCCCACATATGACAGAACACATATGAGGAGTATGGTGAGAAGGAGGGGTGCCTCTAGGCGATGCAACTGTATAACAGGAAGCTCATTTGGCAATTCTGCCACTCCAGCAGGATGCCGGGTCTCTTGACACAGCTGCTGTGAATGTATGTCATTACAACACATACATTTACAATGCATGCCGTTACAACACAGTTTTTATATCGCAAAATCCTTTACAACACATTATTTTGCATAGCATGCCACTACATTCCATTTTCAGAAACTACCTTTACAGCGCATTCCATTACATCGCATTATACCTTTACAACGCATACCATTACAATGCATACCATTACATTGCATTTACGGTAAGTGTTGGATAGTATAGGGGTAATAATTACTAATCTAACTCCAGTGAGTGCAACAATAGGGTAGTGTTGGATAATGTAGGGGTACTATGCGTTGTAATGGTATGCATTGTAATGACTTGTGATCTAATGCCTGCATTGTAGTGACATGCGTTGTAATGACATGCGTTGTAGTGACATGCAATTTAATGACTGCGTTGTAATGACATGCTATGTAAAGGATGTTGCGATGTAATGGCTGCTATGCAAGGTAGTGCAATGTAATGACTGTGTTGTAAAGGTTGTTTCCCAGCTGCTGGACATTGGGCAAGAATTCTCTACCTTTTACATTAACCTTTACCCTACTGCTTGTCCGGCTAATACCACATGGGAGTAGGCTTTTATGTCAGCTCTCCACTTTTCCTCACTTCCAAGGAGTTATAGAGAGGTGCTGGACTCACTTACACTGGAGGAGGAGGCTGTCGAGGCTGTAAAATCTCTGGTGGCTGTCAAGGCCCCGGGAGGATGGTTTTTCACAGGAATTCTAAAGAGCTACGAGTGACCTAACAGTCCCCCTTCTTACTGTCATTTTCTGAGAGGCTATGTCTATATGCTTCCTCCATCTGGAATTTAATAGAGAACAAATCTCCCTCATTCCCTAGTCGGGAAAAGACCATCTAACTACTGCCCCATCTTGATATAGAACTGCAATGTGAAAATCCTGGCAAGGCCTTGGTCACCAGTCTGGGCTGAGTGATCAGGTCATTGATACTTGAGAACCAGGTGGGTTTTGTGCCCTACCTCTCTTCCCATAACTACCTGTATACCCTTGCACATGTCATTTGATCATCCCAGTCAGCTCGGGATGAGCGATTGTTTCTGTCACTTGATGCAGAGAAGACCTTTGACTGGATTGAATGGCCCTATCTTTTTCATGCAATGGCTCGCTTCAGTATTGGCCCCAAGTTTAATCAGATGATCTGCTGCCTCTACAGATGCCTTGTAGCCTTGATCAACTAATGGCCTACTTTTTCTCCATATGCGAAGCTCCAGGCAGGGCTGACCCCTGTCCCATCTCCTTCCTCCAGACACTGGAGCCCCAGGGTCTGCTTTTCCATCCTCAGGTTTTGGAGATCCTGACTGGTGCAGGGGACCTTAAACATCTGCTGTGTGCGGCAATATCCTCCTGACTCTGATTGACCTGGGGGTGTGAATTCCAGTCCTTATGGACTTTGTGGACTCCTTTGCATATTCTTTTGACTATAAGAACAACTTGGAAATGACAGAGTCCATACCCTTGACCCCCAACACCACAGAATGTTCTCTGGCCTGGCTGCGGTGGCAAGCCTCATGCAAGGACTCCGCTATCTGGAGTTCTCTCTACACAGGGACTCTCACACTATGATGTAGGACAATCGGTGGCTGCTCCTGTACTAAACGAAACAGGACTTTGCTAAATAGTGGGCCCTCCACCTTTAATTACTTGTTTGGCATGCTCCCCTTTCACATACCGGTTGGCCTTCTCCAACAGCTTCATTCCCTGGTGTTCAAAAGTGTCTGGGGCTCTCTGCCCCTGAGTCTTGCCCTGTATATGCTCTATGCAGCTACATCTACTGAGAAGGCTCCAGCTCCCCCAATTTAATCCTATTATAGGGCCCATCAGTTGTCTTGGGTGGCATATAATCGCCTTCGCACAGAGAACTTCTTCTTTGGGTCCGGATTGAGAAGAGTCTTCATGAAGTTACTACTGGCCTCTCAGTTGTTTATGCTGGACCACAGGCATTCAATGATTGGCTGAATCCCATGCGTTAGGCAAGGAATGCAGTCTGGAGATTGACTCATGCCCTCTTGAAGGAAGACACTCCTATGGCACAATGGCTCCATCACGATCGATCACCTACTGTTGTGGTGGCCTGACTCGTCCTGAGCGGGAATCTCAGAGATCCGTCATCTTCTGAACGAGGATACCCTTTGGTCTTTTGAGAGTCTTGCTGCAGACTACTGTTAACAGCGCTCTCATTTCTGGCACTAAATTCAGCTCTGGCATTGACTTTACTCACAATTATGTGCTGGATCCTGGCCCACCTCTTTGCTCCACACCCACCTGGTGCTCAGGGGCTCAGACAAAAAGCTGGTATTTGAACAGACTGCTAGTGTGTACACTGTTCTCTGCATTCTTGGAGCACATCCTATTCATTTGCTGACAATTTCACCTTGACTATTCTCTGCTGGTGTCCCACAATTGTGAAATACTACTACTTCAAGATTTTGCACGACTAGCAATAGTCACTGGCCATGCTCCACAGGGTTGCTGGTAATGTCAGGCCCCAAGCTGTGATATTCTTCACATCCTTTGGTACAGCCCTTTAACCCTGATTGGCTGGGGTTGATTGTCTCCCACAACACGCTTTGGCCATGCTACCCCCCTCCAAGCTCCGCTGGTGATCCCCCATGACACACAGGGTCTGCTGGTGCTTTTTCCATCAAGGTCCAATGGATGGCCTCCCTCCTGACTGCTGCTAAAACGTACATCCTCTGCCAGTGGTCCAATCTGGTTGTTTCTACCCAGGAGGACTGGCTTGAATGTGTGGTAACCACAGCAGTGCATGGACACCTTGTATACCATCTAAATGACATGGGCACCTGTTTACTGGCATCTGTTGTCCCATCCTTTGTGGCCCCTCTCCACCCCGTGCCCATTGGCGGTTTACCTATTATGGTTTCTTCCGCCCTTCTGTTGGAGGTTGGGAGTTTGTTAGTCTGCCGATTTGGGAAAGCTCCACCCCTCCTGCCCCTCCCCCTCTTCCTGGCTGCCACCCCTGCTTCCGTCCTGCAACCTGCCCCCTACATGGCCCTACGTCAATGCCTCCTCTTCACTGTCTCCCCCCCAATGCTGTCTTCTAGCTGTGCGTGTCCCTGTCCATGGTGTATCTCTCTTTCTCTCCGATTGACCCATTTATTTCTGTTTGTTCCCCTCCTCCTTCCATTTACACAATCGTACACTTATCATTCCTGGGCCCTGTCCAGCCTACTCCCAGTTGCATTGCCTGCCTACCACCCCCCTCGTTGCTGTCTTTGGTAATCCTGGAAGCTTCCTGATACAACAAGCCACTGTGACTGTATTGCATCCATGGAGGTGTGTGCTCACCTAGTCTCTGGTTTGAATTGTTGCCTTTTCCTATTTTTTTCAACTGTGTATATGTCTATGTGCCTGTATTACATTTTGCATCCATTTCCTGTCTTCAAACTCAATAAAGCGATTTAAACCAGATATTATGTTAGTGATCCCTAACATACTATCTCAACATGGACTTAAACATGACTATCACACTAACTCTATGCAGATTCTAAGACAATGTAATCACACACTATCTACTTGATGACCTGGGCATCACTATAACCACACACTATCTATATAGGCACCTGAAACTTGAGAATGACTACTCTACCACAACATCTTAACAGGGACTTAAATATGACCTTCTTTAACACGCTATCTTGAACATAAGTTTAATCACACACTATCTCTCTGGTGATCTGGGTATCGCCATAATCATACACTATCTTTCTTGGCATCTGGGCATCACTATAATCACACACTATCTCTGCAAAGACTTGAGAATGACCAACCTACCACAGTATCTCAATAGGGTCTTAAATATAACCATCAATAACATACTAACTCTATTGGGACATGAATATAAGTTCAATTTCACACTACCTCTGTGGCGACTTAGGGATTTCTAAAATCAGATACTATCTCTGTTGGGACTTGGGAATTACTTACTTACCATACTATCACAACAGAGACTTAAATATAACTATTGTTAAATAATTATCTCTCATGTAACTTGAAAGCAGGTTTCTGTGGTGACCTGGGAATCATTATAATCATGCACTATCTCTATGGGCACCTCAACATCTCTGCAATCACACACTATCCCTTTGGGGACTTGAGAATGACTAACCAAACACACTATGTCAATAGGGACCTAAATATGGATATCATTAGCACACACTATCCCTCTGGGGTCCTGGTCATCACTACAATAACACATCATCTTTTCAGGGACTTGAAAATGATTTACCGTGAGGAAACTCCGGTGAGTGAGGGGACTCAAGAAAAAGGATATCCTCCCCCTTTTTCAAGGTTGCATCTATCATTGATAGTGATCAACCTCCTCAGCTAGGTTTTTCTATCCGATATTTCGGATTTTATAGATAAAACACTTCTTTCTTCCCGTTTTTTACTGTTTCCATTTGTGCTGCATTCAGTAGGACAGAAGCACACATAGAAAGAGTAAATCACCCCATTGATTGTTTTCGTGCAGGAAGGTGTCCCTTCGTGCCCAAAAAACAATCCTCCCTACAATGCGGACAACCTTGCACAATGGTGTAAAGGTGCCTACGTTGAAGCAAGTATTACAATTAGAAGCCAGGACATGAATGCAATGTATCTTGTAGATACAGTGCATTCCTGCCCTTTTCTTTTGATTTAGGGCAGTGCAGCAGGAAGGCTTTAGGTACTGCACCATGACCAAATATTATAAATGGGTGCTTATCTTGAACATTATCTTCAGGTACTGTATTTATGGGTACTCAACATGCTTACCTTCACAGACCATCTATGTGAGATTTTGAACATCCTAATAACCACACACACACACACACACACTATTTCTGTGGGTGACCTGGACATCCCTATAATCACACACTATCTCTGTGGGGACTTGAACATTCCAGGAATCAAACAATATCACTGAGTGGTCTTGAACACCCCCATGATCACAAACTACCTCTGGGTGGAAGTGAGCATCACTATTATCACACACTATCTCTGTGGGGAGTTGAACATCACTATAATCACACACCATCTCTGTGAGGATTGAACATTAATATCTTTACACCATATAATCCTCCCTACAATGCGGACAACCTTGCACCATGGTATAAAGGTGCCTACGTTGAAGCAAGCATCACCATTAGAAGCCAGGACATGAATGCAATGTATCTTGTAGATACAGTGCATTCCTGCCCTTTTCTTTTGATTTAGGGCAGTGCAGCAGGAAGGCTTTAGGTACTGCACCATGACCAAATATTATAAATGGGTGCTTATCTTGAACATTATCTTCAGGTACTGTATTTATGGGTACTCAACATGCTTACCTTCACAGACCATCTATGTGAGATTTTGAACATCCTAGTAACCACACACATACACACACACTATCTCTGTGGGTGACCTGGACATCCCTATAATCACACACTATCTCTGTGGGGACTTGAACATTCCAGGAATCAAACAATATCACTGAGTGGTCTTGAACACCCCCATGATCACAAACTACCTCTGGGTGGAAGTGAGCATCACTATTATCACACACTATCTCTGTGGGGAGTTGAACATCACTATAATCACACACCATCTCTGTGAGGATTGAACATTAATATCTTTACACCATATAATCCTCCCTACAATGCGGACAACCTTGCACCATGGTATAAAGGTGCCTACGTTGAAGCAAGCATCACCATTAGAAGCCAGGACATGAATGCAATGTATCTTGTAGATACAGTGCATTCCTGCCCTTTTCTTTTGATTTAGGGCAGTGCAGCAGGAAGGCTTTAGGTACTGCACCATGACCAAATATTATAAATGGGTGCTTATCTTGAACATTATCTTCAGGTACTGTATTTATGGGTACTCAACATGCTTACCTTCACAGACCATCTATGTGAGATTTTGAACATCCTAGTAACCACACACATACACACACACTATCTCTGTGGGTGACCTGGACATCCCTATAATCACACACTATCTCTGTGGGGACTTGAACATTCCAGGAATTAAACAATATCACTGAGTGGTCTTGAACACCCCCATGA
The DNA here is from genome assembly GCF_964263255.1 of Lissotriton vulgaris. Classification (NCBI taxonomy): domain Eukaryota; kingdom Metazoa; phylum Chordata; class Amphibia; order Caudata; family Salamandridae; genus Lissotriton; species Lissotriton vulgaris. The sequence goes on from NC_141689.1 coordinate 663,121,109, forward strand.
TCACAAACTACCTCTGGGTGGGCGTGAGCATCACTATTATCACACACTATCTCTGTGGGGACTTGAACATCACTATAATCGCACACCATCTCTGTGAGGATTGAACATCAATATCTTTACACCATATAACTGTATGGACATGATCATCTCCACACATAACACTTGAATTACCACTACATTCACACACTCTGTTGAGGCTTAAACATGCCTGTAATCACACTCTACCTCTGTGGGGACTCGAATGTGATCATGTTTACACAATATAACTGTATGGACTTGACCATGATCATTTCCACATACTATGTCTTTAGATATTTGAACATCACTACAACCACACTATGAAGAGGCTTAAACATGCCTGTAATCGTATACTAACTCTATGTGTATTTGAATATTATTATGTGTGCACACTATCACTGAATGGAATTGACTATAATAATCTCTCCCACACACTGCATTGGTAGGGAGTTAATCACCATTATAGTCATACAGAAGGCAGAGGCTTGAACATGCCTGTAATCATACACTATTTTTGGAGGGATTTTAATCTCATTATCTTTACACATTATCAGTTTATGAACTTTACCATGATAATTTTCACATACTATATCATAATGACTTGAAAACTACTATAATAACACACTATCTGCAGGCTTAAACATTCCTGAGCATCATTATCTTTACAAAATATAATTTTAGAGACTTGACATTATCTTCATGCACTATCTTTATGGGTAAGTAAACATGCTTACCTTCACACACCTTCTATGTGAGATTTTGAACATCCCAATTACCACACACTATGTTTGTAGGGATTTAAACTTCCCAGTAACCACATACTACCATTGTGGGGTCTTGAACAGCCTATACTTACACTCTATATATTTGGGGACTTGAACATCACTATAATCATACACAGTAAGGGAGTTGTATATCATAATCTTCACACACTAACACTGTATACTTGGCCATGATAATCCTCAACACATTATGTTGGTAGATACTTGAACACTACTACATAACACACTATGCGTCGGCTTAAACATGGCTGTAGTCACACACTACCTTTATGAGGGCTTGAAGATTATTCATGTTACACCTTATAATTGTGTGGACTTGAACATGATAATGTCTACACACTATGGGCCAGATGTAGGTAGCCCTTTACCGATCGGAATCGGCCGAAAATACTGATTTTCGGCCGTTTCCGATCGGTAAAGGGCTATCGAGATGTAGGGGCACATATTCGGTAATTTTACCGAATCGGTAATATAACCGAATCGGTAATAATTACCGATTCGGTAAAATTACCGAAAATGCTATGTGGGTAGCCAATTTTCCATTGGCACATGGCTTACAGAATCGGTATTTTACCATGGAATACAAATCCATGGTAAAATACCGATTCCTGTGTACATGCACATCTGTGCATGTACACATGTGCCATGTGACAGACAGACGTGCCCTTAGGGCATGTCTGTGTGCCACATGGCACACATGCCCGTTCTGGGGGTGCTAGAGGGTGTCAAAGTGACACCCCCTGCACCCTTGACAAATTCGGTATTTACTGATTCGGTAAATACCGAATCGGTATTTGAATTGAATCCTATGGGCTTCAAGGCCCATAGGATTCTATAGCAAATACCGATTCGGTATTTACCGAATCGGTAAATACCGAATTTTTAAGGATTCGTTAACATAACCAGATGTTGGGACCTACATCCCATTTACCGATTTTGAAATACCGAATCGGTAAAATTCGGTATTTCAAAATCGGTAAATGGGATTTACCTACATCTGGCCCTATGTTGGTAGAGACATGAACTTCACTATAATCATACTCTGTTTGGAGGTTTGAATATGCTTATAATTGAGCACAAACTCAGTGAAGACATGAGTATTATTATCTTCAGTTTTATCAAAGAAGAGGGACAAGACGGGCTATTTTGAGGGTCCAGCGTACGTGCCCGGGAAGGTGAGAACAAAGAAGGGTGCGCAGTTCCCTGGGGGAGGAAGAGGTATGTCCTGGGAGACCAAGCTGAATAGAGGGTACCCAGAAAGCCAACTAAGAGTGAAGGGGGGGAGGGGGATCCTCCCTTTTGGGACCTAAAACTCTCACACACCCAGCAAGCTAGGTGTCATGCTTCATCATATGGGTTTTTTGCTCCTCGTCAAGCTGGCGGTGCAATGCCTGATGGGCACCCAAATGGGGCTCTTTATCGGAGATCTTTTGTCCCTGCCAGTTGGTGCATGCGGGTATGGGGGCCTGGTGTGAAAGGGTGTAGATGTGTGTAAGTGAAGGTGGTGCAGAGTTAAAAAAAGGTAAGGTAATCCACAGGGACTTTTATTGGCGTGGTTAACTACCTCAGTAAAAACGAAAAGTGGTGAGATAGACTTCCTGGTGCTAAGATCCAGGGTAGTTTACTCTACCATGTGATTAATTGGTGTGTGGTCAACATGTTTCTTGCAATCGTTCCTAGGGATACAGCGCAATTCGTCAGGACCTATAAAAGTACACTATCTACACAATGTGGACGGCGTAACTTCACCTACTCCACATGGGGTGGGCTGGTAGGCCGTGGGTCCTACCACGTCATAGTGCAAACCTAGTGTAAGGGATGTGTTGCTTCAACAGTCTCCTCCCGTCGTATGAGGTAAATGGCCTATGATCGCCGTCAGTTGCGTCTGTCAACATACCAGGGCGCATGGCAGAACTATGGGGCATATTACCAACAACTAGCGATAATTATCGGAATGTTGGTTTAGCGGCGATATTTTTATCGCCGAGCTGCGGCGATTTTTATCGCTTAGGAGCCTTGTTATTATCAAGGTTAATCTCCTAAGCGATAAAAATCGACCCAAATGCATGAATATCGCTGTAAAGTCAGCGATATTCATGCATTACCGAGCAAATGCTCTTAGCCATGTTATCCACCTACCATTGGATAACATGGCTAAGAACTGCTCAGGGGCAGGTGTTAGCTTTTGGAGATATTCGCGCTTAGTGCGAATATCTCCAAAAGTTGGTAATAGGAGATAGCGATGTTAGCGACTGTTTCCAGTCGCTAACATCTTGGCAGCCAACTTTGCATATCATTAGTGATAAATATCACTGACATGCAAAGCGGGGCCCAAGATGGTCGCTATCTCATACTAGCTGTTGCTAACTGGTGTTAGTGACAGCTAGGTAATAGGGAGATAATTTTATCTCCGCTTTCTTGGCTTTTAAAGCCAAAAAAGCGGAGATAAACCCCCTTGATAATATGCGCCTATGTTCGTAGGGATTTGAACATCCCAGTAACCACATACTACCATTGTGGGGTCTTGAACAGCACATACTCACACTCTATATATTTGGGGACTTGAACATCACTATAATCATACACAGTAAGGGAGTTGTATATCATAATCTTTACACACTAACACTGTATAGACTTGGCCATGATAATCATCAACACATTATGTTGGTAGATACTTGAACACTACTACATAACACACTATGCGTCGGCTTAAACATGCGCGTAGTCACACACTACCTTTATGGGGGCTTGAAGATTATTATTTTTACACCATATAACTGTGTGGACTTGAACATGATAATGTCTACACACTATGTTGGTAGAGACATGAACTTCACTATAATTATACTCTGTGTGGAGCTTTGAATATGCTTATAATTGTGCACAAACTCAGTGAAGACATGAGTATTATTATCTTCACACACTGCTATGTAGAGACTAGAACATTATCTTCAAACACTATCTTGATGGGGACTTAAATAGTTCTACCTTCATGCATCATCTCTGTAAGGTCTTGAACATCTCAATAACCACACACTATTTCTGTGGGGACTTGAACATCCCATATTCCACACACCATCACTATGGGGACTTGAATATCGCAATAATCATACACTATCTCTGTGTGGACCCAAACATCAATATAATCACACACTATCTCTGTGGGGATTTTAATACCGTTATCTTTACACACTATCACTGTATCAATCAATCAATTAATCAATCAATCAATCAATCAGGAGTTTGTTAAAGCGCGACTACTCACCCGTGAGGGTCTCAAGGCGCTAGAAGTGGGGGGAGGAGGGGTGCAGGTTCCATTCCATCAAGGAGGGGGTCTGTCGAAGAGCCAGGTTTTGAGGTTTCTTGTGAAGATGGGGAGCGATGTTGTCTGTCTGAGGTGGAGCGGAAGGGCGTTCCATGCTTTGGCCGCGAGGAAGGAGAAGGAGCGGCCTCCCGATCTGGTCTTTCTGGTGCGAGGGACCACAGCATAGGAAAGCTGGGCTGATCGTAGGATCCTTTGGGGTGCGTGGAATTTGAGTCGGTTGTTCAGGTATGCGGGTCCGGTGCCGTGGAGGGCCTTGTGTGCGTGGGTGAGCATCTTAAAGGTGATTCTCGCCTCGACGGGGAGCCAGTGGAGTGTGCGCAGGTGCTGGGAGATGTGGCAGTGTTTTGGCAGGTTGAGGACCAGTCTTGCGGCGGCGTTCTGGATGTTCTGTAGCTTGCGGATGAGGTTTTTGTTTATTCCGGGGTAGAGTGCGTTGCCGTAGTCGAGTCTGCTGGTGACCAGGGCGTGAGTGACTGTCTTTCGGTGTTCGAGGGGGATCCATTTGAAGGTCTTACGAAGGAGGCGGAGGGTGTGGAAGCAGGAAGATGAGACAGAGTTGATCTGGCGGTCCATTTTGAGCTCGGAGTCCAGGATGATTCCCAGGTTGCGTGCGTGGTCTGTGGGGGTTGGCGGGTTTCCAAGGGCGGTGAGCCACCAGGTGTCGCTCCAGGCGTCGGGGTTTGGGCCCATGATGAGTACTTCTGTTTTGTTGGTGTTTAGTTGTAGGCAGCTGTTTTTCATCCATTTGGCGACGGCTTCCATGCCTTCTCGAAATTTGCGTCTGGCGGTGTTGGACTCGTTGGATAGGGAGAGGATGAGCTGGGTGTCGTCTGCGTATGACAAGATGTTGCGTCCGTAGGTTCTGACGATGGGGGCAAGTGGAGCCATGTAGACGTTGAAGAGCGTTGGGCTGAGGGAGGAGCCCTGGGGGACTCCGCAGGTGGTAGGTGTGGGGTCAGAGAGGAAAGGGGGGAGTCTGACCCGCTTCGTCCTGCCAGAGAGGAAGGAGCAGATCCAGTCGAGGGCTTTGTCCTGGATTCCTGCATCGTAGAGTCTGCGTATTAGGGTGCGGTGGGAGACTGTGTCGAACGCCGCTGATAGGTCGAGGAGGATGAGGGCTACTGTTTCTCCTTTGTCCAGTAAGGTGCAGATGTCGTCTGTTGCGGCGAGGAGGGTGGTTTCCGTACTGTGTTTTTTTCTGAAGCCAGATTGGGAGGAGTCGAGGATGTTGTGCTCTTCAATGAATGTGGCGAGTTGGCTGTTGATGGCTTTCTCGATGACTTTCGCTGGGAACGGGAGCAGGGAGATGGGTCTTTAGTTTTGTATGCATGTATGTATGGACTCAGTTAAGCAAATTTCCACACACTATGTCAGTAAGGACTATAACACCATCATAACCATACACTATGAGGAGGCTTGTACATGACTATAATCACACATCAACTCTGTGATAATTGATCATCGTTATCTTCACACACTGTTTGTGTGGAGATTTTTCACATTATCTTCAAACACTATCTTTGAAGGGACCTGAAGATGCTTACCTTCACTAACCATCTCTGTGAGCTCCTGAACATCTTAGTATCCAAACACTAGCCCAGTTACCACATGCTATCTCTGTGGGGACTGGAACACCCAGTCACCAGACACTATATCTATAGGGACTTATACATTCCAAAAACGTGATGCTATCTCTACGGGGACTTGAATATCAATATCTTCACACAGTATCTTTAAGGGAATTTAGCAAGTTTACTTTCATACACCATTTTTGTTAGGACTTGAACATTTTTATAATCATAAACTATTTTGAAGGCACTTGAATATCATTATCTTCACATGCCACTTCCTGTACATCAAATTGTAGACAGTGTCCCTGAAGAGTCTATGATATTGCTATGATCGTATATGACCAGGGCCATTGGATATTCGGCAGGAGAGGGCCAGGTTATGTGACTGGGTTGAGTAAATTATGAGGCAAGAAAATGCCAATTATGCAGGATACAGTGGCACATTTTGTAATAGTATTACTTCATGATTTTGACATTTTTAAACTTGGTAATACTGTATGGGCATTGGTTGCACTTCATTAGTACTATTTAAATACCCAAATATAGCAATAGGCAATAAAAAGGTGGCCAGTCGGGTTTTGCAATGGGCTTCTCTTTGCACAGCAACACATCACTGCAGTTTTAGAAACTTTTGAACCATTTGAGCTAGAAACAAAAAGAATTTGTTAACATGTGCAGATTATGCGGCAGATGATGCAATATGAGGCAAATGTGGCAAATATATAATCGTGCAAAAATCACCATCGCATAATTCCAGTGGCCCTGCATATGACCTTTGTGGGTTTCTTATCACAACATCCTTATGCAGATATTAACATTATATGTTATTGTTATCCTAGGGAGATGTGGTTTGATAGCTACTTTGACTTAAATGAAAATATTCATGCTGAGTTCTACGAGGAATCATTAAATGATTCCATCATTTTATTCATTCATGTGTTAGTCCCTTACCTCTAGCCCTGAGTGTAATTTTAATTATGTGGAATAATCAGGATAATTTTAGAAACTTAACTTTACTCTTTTGAAGCAGAATTACTAGAAATGATGCGATTATGCCAGTTTGCATATTTATGAGTAATTTGGTACAGAAAACCTACCTCAGGAGCTGGGGGAAACACATTTAGTGAGCACAAGTAGCTGCTGCAGTTCATGTTCTACTGCATTTAGAGCCATTTTCTTAGCACAAAATGCATCCACTGGACCATTTTGGATGCAAGGGTGCATTTTGCACTATGAAAGTCGCATTAAATGTTGTGATACGCTCCTTGCATAATTCTGCAAAGTTTGGCACATGCCCTCCTGTAATCCACATATATGATATTTTCTGGCACTTCATTCATACAACCCATCTATTATGTAATACAAACAGCCATTGAACAATGAAAATAATATTATGTTATTGATATATCTTGCTGATAAAAAAAACATTTAGCCATGTGTCCATGACTGTAGTCAATAGCAAATTATAATTATGGCCTAAGTCCCTACAAGGATGTTAACACACGTTCAAGTCCTCACAAAGATGGTTCTGTGCAGATGTCTAAGTCATAACATATTTGCAAATTTGAAGCAGGATCCTATATTATTAATTTTTTCTTAATAATTTTTCAGTTATTTGTGTATTTTTAAAACATTGGGAAAGGTTAGTCCAAACAAGGCAAGTGTCTTCAGATAGTCCCCACAATGATGGTGATGTGTGTGCATGTGCACATATGTGTGTGTGTGTGTGTGTGTGCGTGTGCATGTGTGTGTGTGTGTGTCAGTGTTTGTGCACTCACTGGATGTACACTACAAACTTCACCCTCAAGTAATTGCAAGGAATACTATCCATGCCAGAAAAGGATTGCGCTCACCTATGAGGAGGAGTCTTGCGCAGTCAGCAGCTTGTGCAGTTCGGGCAGAGCTCGGTTTGGGGCCGGTGCAGGTGCCGGTGCCGTGAGCCTGGGCTTGGAGGGGTCGGGGCTCACCCGCTCTTCCTCTCTTCTCTGCCACTCAGTGTGTCAAGCGAGCGGCGCGGAGCGGGGGACTAGAGCCGCCCTCCCATTCCTGCTGCTCTCAAGGACGTCCCGAGGCAGACTTGGATAGGACAAAATTAGGGGTGATAAAACCAGCTAAGGACTTTATTGATTTATTAGACACACCTCCGCACTGACAATCCGGTCCATGCAAAGCTGAGTCAAACAAGTGATAAGTAACAGTCGGTGAGTGGAATTGTGTGGTTTGTGGTGTTGGAGAGAGAGCTCCACCACTGCGCCACCTGCCCTCAGCACACGAGTGACACTCAGTTGGGTACCAGGCTGCAGGGGAAGAGGCTGCACTCCATTGACTTGAACCCCCTCCCTCCACAGCTGGTTTCCCCCACATTGCTGGGCTGTCAAACCCCGCAGATGTATTGCAACTGACACAGCTACGCTACAGCTACCGCATAAGCCAGCACTCATGGTTAGGCTGCCCGGCTAGGAGGCCAGAAAGGCCAGTGAACACTAGAGAGTGTACCAGGCGCCAGCTCAGCACACACACCTGCAAAGGCGAGGAAATGAAAGCCTTGCAAGCTCCACAAGCACCACAAGTGCCACAAGCGGGTGGCTGGCAAGTGAGATCTCCCGACGCGGGGCCCGACCTGGCGGATCCGCTTGCTTGTGCTTTTCACCACCGCTCCATACCCACAGTCCGCTTACATCTATAGTTTGTCCATCACCTCTACTGAAAGTGGCACCAGCAATCAGAGGACAGAGGACAGAGCTCTCCGGAGTTGTCGATCCCTAACGGGGAAACTGTGCCATGGCAAACCCCTAGCTGCAAAACAGCAAGCAAGCAGGTCTCCCGGGTGCCTAATGGAAGGGCAAGTCACAATGCCACAAAGGAAACTCCCCCCGGAGAAAGGGTACACCCTTCGAGTTGATACCGCCCGGGTCTCTCCCGGGAGGCTCTACAAAAGTCGCCGTCACTGCAAGACAAACTATTATCCCCAGCAGGCCAAATGTCCCAAGTGCAGATCAGCGAGTTTTTTAGTAAGGCCTCTTCCCAAACTGGCCCTGCCTCCAGCATGACACAGCAGTGCAATCCAGAAGCCCAGGACTATGACCAGCCTTCCTCCTACAGCTCCGGCCTCATTATAGGATCGTTTTCCGGGGCTTCTCGTTTCTGCTCACCTGAGGCCCAGGTCTCACCTGAGAATCTCCAGCAGCACAGGCCTTTCCAGGAGGTTGCCACTTTGATCCAGGACACTTCCACTGACTCACTAAGAGCCCACTCCATCGGTTCCGAAGACACTACTGTATCAGTCTCTGTTGCAGACTCTACAATAATTACTGCAGCTAAACTACAAGTCCAAGCTCAAGTTCATGATGGCAGCTCGTCTACCCCTTTAAACTTTCCAGAAGGTAGTGGTGAGCCGGCAGCAGTGCATTTAATATCCAAGTCCACCCCGTTCCACAGCCCGGGTGCACACCAAATTGAGTCCACTGACTTCTTATCACCAAGAAAGAGCCCAACGTATGAAAACCCCTTTTCATCTAAAAACCTATCCGATCATTTTCTGGCCTCCCTAGAAGCCTGAATTGAGGCCTCCTTAGTGCATACACCGGGCTTCAGTTCTCGTCACAATTCTATCCTCACTGTGCAAGGACCGTCCTACGCCTACGCCCTCGGGACCCACAAGTCCTTTTTCGATCTCACTGACGTCTCTCCCATAAAACAAGACTCTATTGCAACACCCCTGATATGGCAATCCCAGGAAATGGAACTACAGATCGACTTAATTCAAACTTTGGCCTCATCTTTGTCTGATTTGGGCTCCAGGCAAATCTCTTTTGAAAGGTGTGTAGGGAATCCCAATAGCTCGAACTCTTGTTCCTGCTCTCGATTAATTAACAAACTCTCATCCCCTCCAGAAATTCTGGGCTCGCTTTTGGACAGCGTGAAGCCTCATACCAACAGCAATGGGAAACCTAAATCTACTCAAGAGGCTCAAACCGGTTCTCCCTCTGAAGAGTCCCTGTGCATAGTAACATTAGATTCATCATCATTAGCGAGAAGAACTATCTCCCTCTCCTTGGAACCAGACCTCAAAATCTCAATTTCCTAGCCTTGTCAGTCAATGGCGACTGGCACAAGTGACTCCAAAGATGGCTTCGCGAACGTTAACACTAGCAGTCCAATGACCAATCCATTAGCGACCCTGTAGCCTAACCTTATTGACCCAGCTCCTTCAAATGTTGCCCTCCTGCCCTCTAATCTCCCCACAAAACCACTATTGTCTAGGAGGGAGAGAAAGAAACTGAAAAAACAAATCAAAAACCAACATCTTGCAAAACGGAGATCAGGGCTTGATGGAACAGGGGTCACTATCATGCCAATCTCTGAAGTGAGGGGGCTCTGTCATTTTCCTATTTTTAACCAGGCTTTAAAACTCAAAACAAAACACCCAGAATGACTCTCATTGATAATAATGACTCCATCGATAATCCTCAGTCATTTACTCAGGAAGCTCACATGGGGACACCCCCGGCCTCCAGTGTCAACGAACTGTACTCTACCATCACGAAGCATGGGTCTTCTTCAACCAAAATCAAGGGGATAGCCTCACAAGGTCAAAGTTTGAGTAGGCAAGACATCACAGCTCAGCCTTCAAGGGACGTTTCAAACACATGGAGCGTTCCAAACAAGTGCCCGTGAAATGTAAAACCCACTCCCTTTATTTACCAAATCACAACCGATGGCGTACTGATGGGCCCTTCTCTGCGACACCCAACAGGTGACCTGACGAAAACCTTTTGCGACTACACCACACAAATGCAGAAGCCTTCTCAGTCTCAATTTACACAGTCCTCTGGAGGGCAAAGTCAATTGGAAGGGAATCATTGTCTATCTGAAGTTACACCGCTACACTTTAAGGTCCCTTCTCCTCAGCCTGAAACAGTTGGGAGTCAGAAATACCAAGGTCTGGAAAAATATGCTGAACTTGTTTTCTTTCCTCATATTGCCCACAAGGGCCTACATGACACTCTTAATAGAAACAACCTCATTCGCTTATTCAAACATGTCCCAGCGCTCTCTGGGATTTCTTCTGATCTTACATCAGTCAAGTTTGCCTTAATACCAGGCAAAGGGGCTTTGTCACAACATGGTCACAAGAATCCCTAAGGGATTCAATTCTTGGGGAAGCCAGTTTCTTCGAAGACTGGGGTATAGAAATCTGTGTCCCCCCCCAACAGAAATACCCCCATGTTCTTCTTCAGGATGAACCAGTGAGGCCATACACTAGCGTCCTGAAAGGGTCACGGGGTGCAACCCATGTTTGGCTGCCAGATGCATCAAAAGCGGATAATCTCATAAATATTTCATATAATAACAATCAACACTTGGTGAGCTGTAAACCAAGTCTCTCTGTCTCCCTTAATACGTATAGCCACCATGGGTACTCCCATCGAGAGCCTCCAGCCCCCTGCTCCCAGCAGCATCATTCCTAATGGCTCAGTCAAGCGGTCAGATTTTAAACTGACCTTCTCCTCTTGGAATACTGCTGGGTTAAAGTCAACTCTTTCATCCAAATCAGCAGTGGCCTATCTGAGCAAAAGTGAAATTATCTGTTTCCAAGAGACCTGGTCTCTGTTTCCCTCGGCTATTCATGACTACTAAGAACTTTTTCAACTAGTATCTCAGCCTAATTACTATGGTAGACCTTCTGGGGCCTCTCCATTTTCATTACAACTAGGTGCAAGATTGCAGCTACCACCTTCTATCGGAACTTTACAGGGCAAATGGTACTAATCACCGGTATTTCAACACCAACCAGGGCCTTCCCCTTGCTTTTAATCAACAGTTATCACAACACAGCCAAAACATCAATGTCACTGGCAACAGCTCTTTTGGTCAAGCATCTGGAAGAGCTTTTACTTGAGTTTGCTTCTGCTGAAGTTTTGGTATTAGGTGACTTTAACATCAGAGATCTGGGATCCAATGCTCATTTAGTCACCAAAACCAAAGAGCAAGAAGCCATGATCACTTTTTTAACCAATCTCAATTTAGGTTCCGAGAAGCAAATCGCATTGGAACAGGAGCCCAGTGCCCATCTATCTCCAACATTTAGGAACCTCTCAACCATTAATTATATTTTCCTGTCACCATCTCTGGCAAGTCAGTTAGTTAAAATGAAGATCCCCACTCGAACAGAGAGCGACCATAACCCCTTGACCGTAACAATGGACCTGTCAGTTCCTGTTGCCGCTCAAAGAACTGAAGTGGGACATTCAACGCAGATCAAACTCCATACTCTATTCAGAAGAATCAAATGGGACTCTTTAAGCGTCGACAAAGTGGGCACTTGGCTCATGGAAGCAACCCCAAATTTCACGCACTACCCTCTCACAAACTATCATCACTGGTCGGACAATGCCATTGATAAACTACGAGACCTTCTAAGAGGCCCTGAAGTTCATCACAGACTCCCCAGACCTCTTCCGCAGCGGATTTTCGATCCGGTCTTAGTCACCCAAAGAAAAGCCCTAAGGAGGGCTGTGTGCCTGCGTAAATCGAAAGGTGCAGAGCTTTCTGCTAATAATATGGCCTCACTACGTAAAGCCTATAAAAAATTAACAGGGGAAGGTAAGAAACTAATAGGACAGAACGACTGGCTAAAATTATTTGCCCTGTTAAAAGAAAAAAACCTGACCCACTTCTGGAACCATGTAAACAAACTTTGTTTCTCCAATAAGCGCAGGGGGAAAGCGGTTTGTGAAGAAGTCTGGTCTCAGTATGTGATTCAACAATAGTGGTGCGATACCCTGTACCTCGCTGAGGTCAAAATCAGAGATCCTGCCGACACTACATTGGTGGATACCCATGAGCTGACTTCCTCTGTCAAGGTCTGAAAGTTCTTAAAATCCCTGAAAAACGCTGAAGCTCCAGGGCCCAATGGCCTTCCAACTGCTGTATTCAAATGTACGCTGGAAGATTGGGCTAAGCTATTAGTTCCCTTATACAACAATGTGTTTACTATCGGATACCAGACTCATGAAAAGGCTCGATCTTATGCCCAATTTTTAAGAAAGGAGATCCCTCCCTTCCAGCTAATTACCGACTCAGTGCCCTATTAGATATTGAGGCTAAGGTATATGCTCAGTGTCTTCTCAGGTCGCTAGAAAAATGGGTAGCGGAAAACAACATCTTACCATACTTTCAAACTGGGTTCAGATCTTCTGCCTCCACAATTGACAACATCACTGCCCTAGCCATACTGAGTCAACAAGCAGCGCAAAAAAATCAACTCCCCCTGAATTGCTGCTTTATAGACTACAGCGCCGCCTTCGACAAAGTGGCCCGTAACACTTTATGAAGGAAATTGGATAAGTGGGGGAATCCACAGAGCCTGCTTGGAGCCCTTATCTCCTTGCATAAGAACACATGCTTAAAAGTTAGAACTGGCCCTACAACAGTCTTTGCAAGAATTCCAACTTCAGATGGCCTAAAGCAAGGATGTGCTCTGCTCCCCTCTTGTTCAACCACTACACTGCTGACCTGGGGAGATTCTTGGAGAAAAGTAGTCTCATTCAGCCAAAACTGGGCCTCACAAAAACGAAGTTGCACATTCTGCAATACGCTGATGACATTGTTATAATGAACCAGGCAAAGTCCGGCCTCCAAAGAGCCTTGTGCCCGCTCTACAACTACAACACAGCTAGTGCTCTTAAAATTAACCATGATAAGACCAAGGTCTTGATTTTCGGCCGTTGCAAGAAAAAAAGAAGTTTAACGTGGAACATCGGGCCCACAAAGATTAAAACAACATCAAAATACAACTACCTTGAGGTTTGGTTTAGCAAGTCCTCCAGACCAGCAGTCCACCTGGCTGCCTTAAAAAAGAGAGATGGAGCAAGAACATACGGCCTGACTCGACTTAACCAGCACCTGAGTAGTCCTTCTGCCAAACCCATTCTGAAGGTGATTAAAGCTACCCTTCTTCCCGCCTTAATTTACGGGCACCAGGACTTGGGCATGCTCGGCCAGTCTCGATCACGCCCAACCCAAATTACATCTTCAGGGCTAGACTAAAGCCGGAGCGGGGCCTTCAAAGACAATTGATTTTCTGTGAGGCTGACGTATTATATAAAGGCACTAAAAGCCGCAGATAACACACTTAAAGCCAGGGTAAAAGAAACCTTGCCAACCCCGGGAATCCATGGAACCGTCACATTGTAAATGCCATAAGAACGCTACATATTGACGAAACATTACTAATTGCAGACTCTATTCCATACACAGCCTATAAAAGGGTTATCAACAAGAAGGTGAGACAAAGTTCCTACCAGATGGACATTCGAGTCCTAAAAACGTCAACTATTCTGCTCCCCTTGAACAACTCATACCTCCCTGGGGTACCTCAACCTTACCCTCTTGATAGTCTGAATGCAGTGGTTCACAAAAATATAATCTTTATGCGTCTCCTAGGTTTGCACTCCACTGCTTTCAACCGATGGGCTCCAACTAGTGAGGAGGGGGCTTGTAGACTGTGCAAGTACAGGTCTGAATCATGGCTGCATCTTCTGTGCTGTTGTCCCACCCTCAACACTCTCAGAAGACTTCTCTTAAAAACCTTATATCTAAAAAGGGGCATCAGTACATGTTGGGAGGCATCTGCTCTCTGCTTCACTTCCCCAGACATTCAAGTGCTTGCAAGGTCCGGGAAATATATGAGACTCTTGGACAATCTGCTTTTCCCCCTCCTGCCCCCGCCCTACCAGCTCCTCTTCCCCAAAACCTATAACAGACTATTTTTGCACTTTGCCCTAGTGTCTCTGCACCAAATAATGTTATCCTTGGTTTTGGAAGGTTGTCACGTAATGACAACAGTAACTACTAGAATGCCTCGTAAGTAATATGTGTATGAATTGAAATTTGATGGTTTGCTTTGCTTTGCTTTTAATGTGGGAACAGTGCTACAATGAACATTTTATTGCAATGGTTTTAATTAACTGCGTCAAATTAATAAACAAACAACTCCATGCCAGAAACTACTTTTATTAGCACAGTAGTGCTAACACATGAGGCATAATGGAGATATGAGCATGACCAACACATTATTTACCTGCACAATAGGAGTGTAAGTCTCATGAAGCATTTGATGAAGAGTCTGGTTACGGGTTTGGTGGAGGCAATGCTACATCAATAATATAACAGCTATCCCATCTGCAGTGTTGCAATTTCATTACTGCCTATATCACTTGTAAGAGAGCAGGTGCATTATCCTCCATATATGGAATAGAAAATCACATCCTCAAAAATGTAGCATATTACTTAATTACTTTTTTATTATAAATTCATGTTTGTTATGCAGCCTATTTTATGTGTACTAACATATGTTAGTACACATTTTCATAGCAAACACAAGGAGATGATGGATGGAGCGCTGAAACATTTCAGACACTCACCCCCAGTCACAGATCTGGGTTTAATACATCATCATTCTTTAGCTCACTTTGCCACCTCAGTTCAGATCCAGCTAAATGCACCAGTCTTGACCGTGTGCCTCATGGGAACAGTCCAGCCCGAACTGCCAAGCCAGGTCTTCCCTAAACCAGAAACAAGCATCCTGGGACCGGTTTCTGGGTAACACACTTCATCAGCCAGGCTAGCTTGAATCCAGTGGCAAAGTGAACAAGGGACCCACGTCTGGGCATACTCGGCCAAGTAGTACACATATTCATTCCCATTCATGTTAGCATGCAAAGATACAGGTACAAATTTAGTAAAGCATTGTGAGCTGAGGCACTGAAACCAATTTGAGACACATAGAGCTTGAATTACAGGTTATTATTTTTTACTCATGACTAATGCAAGGGATATAACATCCCTTCAATTAAAAGTCTATTACATTTTAGGCACTTGTCATATGGATAACAATATAGCAGACAGGTTGGTGACATAGTAATCTAAGGGGCGTAGTGTACAAAAGAGTTATACGCAACATACATACTTTCCAAATGAATAAAATTACCCTTTTAGCTTCTACATGTACTTTATATCCCCAACCAGGTTTGTGTAGGCCACTTCCAGAATGCACAGAATAATGGGATGCAGAGACCACTGCACCCACTTTTGCTGCTGGAGGAACCTTCCCAGTTAATTTAAAGCGATGAGATGGTTCCATTACCAAAGATCATCCCTGCATTTGTAGTAGTGGATGCTGCAAAGCGTGAAGACCTTCTGTTGGTAAATGCACTTACCTTGCATTGGGCCGCCAAAACTTCTTCTTTTGATGGGCGCTGACCTACTCAGACAGTAATATTAAACCAAAATAAAATGCTATTATTAGCTATGTAATGTTCCACATCACAATTTCTAAAACATTGTTATGTAGACATAATCAGATTTTGACGAGCGGTTGCAGAATTCGAGAAATTTGCTTTTGCGTAATTATTCAAAATGTAAGCAAAGTTGCATGAGAATGTGAATCCATAATTTCAAGCTATAGTTTAGTGCCAAATTAGCACTTGCATAAATTTCTGGTAGGAGGATGCATTCAAAGAATGCACCGCCACTTGTGTACTCCTCTGCTTGCATGTGCAGTAAATTTTATATTTTTACATTGTTTTGAGTAGTTTTTTTTATCACGATTGGCATGTAACACACAAAGTGATGTAATTGCATGATTTGGGGAATTTTGCAAAACAAACATAACACAAAATTCCCAAACTACGCGAATTATGCAGGAGTAAATAAGAATGTCAACAGCACTAATTTTGAATGACATACTTTGGGCCTGAGTTTGGTGCCTGTTTTACAATATTAGAAATGTGATGGATATATCATCAGCCTTATTACAAATGAATCATATGCAATGGCACTTGTTATAAGACAGATGTGATATCCATCACATTGTGACTGGGTGACATGTCCGATGAAAAACTCTAAGTCATGCCCATTGTTATGATTTAATACAGTTAACAAATGTTTCTTTTAATTTTCATATGGGTGTTAAGCTATGTAGTGATACACCAAGACTGATTCAGTCACAACATGACGATAGCAAGTTGACTTTATTACAAGCGCATTATATAATATGGGACTTAAAATTAAGTGTTCAGAATATTCGTAATTTGTGGTGGAATAACCCTTCTGCTAAACTGAAACTCAGGACCTTCGTCTTTTACGAAGTTGGTACTTGATCCAAAACGCCCATAAAAATGACTGTATCAATGGGAATTAGCATGAAAGCTCCTGGCCCTGACTGGGTCCCTTTGGATTTGTTTCAAAGGAACCCCAAATTATGGACACCCCTGCTCACTAATGTTTTTAAAGCTGTAATGATTGGCCCCATACCATTATCCTGGAAGGAAGCTATTGTGGTCCCTGTATTTAAGAAAGGTAACAGGAGTGACCCTGCCTGTTACAGGCCAATCTAATTAATCAACGCTACTGCTAAGGTATTTGGGAGGGGCATCCTTGCGCGTCTAGAAACTTGGGCGAACAGTACAGGGATTGTGTCTAGAGGACTACAATATTGTTTTAGAAGGGGGATGGGTACCACAGAACAGTGCCTCAACTTGCCCCTCATCATGGGGCTCTGTCCATCTGGCCTTCATAGACTTGTCCAGTGCTTTAGACACAGTTAATCGGGACAAGTTTTGGGCACAAATGGAGCAAATGGATTTTGAGAAGCTCTCATATCCCTCCTGCGTAGACTACATACTTCTACAACGGTTGCCATGCGATACGGCCCTGGGGGAGGAGATCGGGCCCATTGTCTCCACAGAAGGTGTTCAGCAAGGTTGCATTTTAGCTCCATTTTTGTTTTATTGTATACAAACGGTCTAGAGGCTTTTTTAACCCCTTCCACGCTCATGATGAGCTGGGCTCGTCATGGCGTAGCCTCCTCGCACGCTGATGACGAGCCCAGCTCGTCACGTAAAGTGCGGTTTTAAAAAACTCAGCACAGGAGCGGAATTGCGCTAGCGCGCATGCGGTTAATAGAAATAGAACTTGATTTCCCAAAAATTGGAGGCAAGGCAATTCCAATGTTATCCTATGCGGATGATACCGTTTTTGTGGCTCTGACAGCCAATACCCTCCAAAAGTAATTGAATGCTTTTACCAATTCTATGGCAGCTTTGGACTTAAAAGTAAATTTGATTAAATCCTTTGTCATGGTGTGTGGCCTTAAACTGACCAAAACGAGGAAATTTGAGGTTGGGGGTAAGACCATTGATAAGTTAAAAAAATCACATACTTACGGAACATCTTTATCAATACCCTGAATTGGGACCACCTCATCACAGCTAGGGTACAACACACTAGTCGGGTTGTGGAGGGGCTGTTTCGCTTTGCCCGTAAGCTAGGCCACAAACCAGTGACAGACTTGTTAGCCTTTACAAAGCAAAATGTCTTCCCATAGCAGTCTCTGGGGGGGTGGTCTGGGATTACCATAAAGCTCGTCCCCTGCAGGTTCTGGTAAATAAATTTATTAAGAGGCTGTTGTTGGTCCTAAATAGTGCCCCTACAGCCTTCTGTCACAAGGAGCTCTGGTTCGCTTACCTGGAAGATCGAATTGTTATCGCCCCATTGCTCTTATGGGCTAATATTTGGTTATCTGAGGACTTAATGTTCTCAAGGGATGTTATCAAAGATTGCACCAACTTAGATAATGCACTGTCCATCCCCTGGCTCTGTTTGGTGAAGGGAAATTTACATGAGCTCGGGTTGAGGCACTTCGATGACAATCCTGCAAGTATTGATACTAATGCGAAAAATGTTATAAAGGAGGCATTTCATGCTAGGGCACACCGGTAT
The DNA here is from genome assembly GCF_964263255.1 of Lissotriton vulgaris. NCBI lineage: Eukaryota > Metazoa > Chordata > Amphibia > Caudata > Salamandridae > Lissotriton > Lissotriton vulgaris. The sequence goes on from NC_141689.1 coordinate 663,139,591, forward strand.
CGTGTTCAGATGGTAGCATTAAGCCCCTCATGTTTACCACCTGGTGAACAGAAATTTTATTGAACTTTTACCATTAATGTTCAAACACGATTTTATCTGACTAGGTTTTGATTAAGCACATTGCACTTTTTAGTGGCATCCCCAAAACAATAGGGTTTGGCTCCAGTTTACCACCATGTCTGTGTGATAATTTGTCAGCTCAGAGCATGTTACACTTTATTTTGTTCTGTCCTCTTTATAAAGAGTTGAGGGGGAAATTGGTTACTCCAATTTTAAGGGTCAGACGGCCATGTAGCTATATTGGTGGTTTTAATTTCTTACAGTCTTTGCCTTCTTCATCTATTTGTTTGCTGTCTCAAATTTTATTCTAGTTGCGATGTCTATAAGAAAACGCTATGAGCTACTGTGACTTAATTAAAAACCTTTGTCACCCCTTTTACAAAAACTAATCATAGGGATGAAATAGTATGGGTGACATTAGAGACTCATGTTTGGGGTACTCAATGTTTCGTCTCAAACTGGTTCGAATCCCATATCGTTCTTCCTTTTTATTGAATGTTTTTATTTATGCCTCTGTAACCATGATATGAAAATTTATGTTAGCAAAATGTATTTGTGAACTTTTATGGTCTTGGAACCGAATAAATATATTTTGACTTGACTTGACTTTATCAATGTTATCTTTATAGTCAATGCACAGCAATATTTTCAACTGCTGTGTCACTGTTGGTGTGGCTGTTGAAAAGTTTACTTCCACAGCCAGGTCTGTCCTTGGCTCAGATAGTGCTGTGTCAGAAATATCTAATGAATTTCCTACATCAGTCACTTCAAAACATGACGTGCTTTGCGACACCATAAATGTTACTTAATTTGTCTCTCAGATTGTTTTTGCCATGGTTGACATCTCACATTTACTCTGACAATAGAAGGCCCTGCATACCCTGAACAATGTCTGAAAGATTGCTTTTTTGCCAACATATCTGCCACAGAAAGTGCTCTAGGCTTGATTTTTAGTTCTGTAGCTGCTCTTCACTCAGATATAGTCAGAGACTACATTTTGCCTTAAATCCCGATGAACTACTGTCCAGAAATTCTTAAACATCCTCAAGCGTGTCAGGCAGATCTGTATCATATAACAAATATCTGTGCATCTTTGATCAGGCATTGCACTTTACTGGCAAAAGATGAGCCGTGTTCTAAGGTGCTATGTTTCAAGGTAAACCGAAAGTGAATGAAAGTGACCAAACTCAAATTTTAAACATGCAAATGAATTACTGCTATTCATTTGTGTTTTGCAGTATCATGTGTATAAATCACAAAGTGGGGGATCATAGAGTTTACAACACTTTAATGATGCTTGTGTGGCATTTTAAAGTGTCCGGTAACTCACAACATTATTTCTTACAAACTATTTATACATTTATGCAAAATGCATGTAAACTAATTAACCTGAATATGCTGAATCATGTAGATTGCTGTAGTACATCAGGGCTCCTTCCGCAAGGATGTTCACCTCCTCTGGAATGAAATTGGGGGGAGGGGCGGGAGCATGTCACCTGCACCTTCAACCATAGTGGGTCCCAGCAGAAGTTAGTGAGCAGCAACAATGGAAGAAGTATGATGCAGATGGTGTTCATGAGGCAAATGACCTATGGAGTTCTGGACTTTTTGGTTCCGTCCAGAGGTGTCAGGGTACAACACCCAAAGACCCCGGAGTTCCAACCTGCCTTGGTGCACAAATGAACAGAAACACGGGCTTCTCGATGGTGGCGTCAAAGACCAAAGGTTTATTACTGCAGGGACACAGAAGTCACAGATACTACACACGGGCAGTAATCAGGAGCCTGTTCGATTTGTACAAAGTGGGTTGCTCCTTATATACGAAATTTTAAGCTGGGGGCGAATTCTTTACATGTAATACATTCCCAAAACCTTTGTGTCTAAAACAATAAATATTTGGTGTTACACAGGAACCGTCGATAATATCTGAGGCCAAACATTGCGAAGAGAGGGGTTCCCACTAGTTTGTCACAATTCCCTGTCAATATTGCATTCGGGACCCGGACCGCCTCATCGTAAAGTTCGTTACCTCCCCCTAATAAAGATTCAGAAAGAAAGAAACAGAGCCAGGTGTGGAAGATAGAAAAGTGGGATAAGGGATGTTTGTGGGTTGTAAATGGGCAAGGCTACCGGCTTCGGCCGCCTAATCATGATCAGGTACAATGGACACGAAGACCAGTTTGGTAGGGCTGGCCTCGGGCAGAGGAGGTAGCCTTTGTCGAGTCATGCAGCTACAGCGTGATCTGGTTTAAGGTGCACGTGTCATGAAAGAGGTGAATCTCCGGCTAAGGTTACGTGTCCTTAATCGAAATGAAGTGATCAGAGGCTATTGCATATGTGAGGGCAAGAATCACAAAATGGCGGCCATGATCTAAGATGGATGCCATGGGTAGATCAGAAATGTGTTTATAGAAGGAGTGCTCTTGCTCGTAGCGTAGCGAAAACACCAGGATATACTAAATGGATCATTTGCGGTTCACTGATACCAATATTATGTATTTCCGTCAAACTTGAAAACACGGGTTCAAGTCGTCACGGAACCGTCACGGAACCTCAGACCCTCCTTTTGCCCTTACATAGGCAATAACTCAGTCTATGTCAGAATCTAGTTCTATGCTCATCAGGTCAGTGACATGCTGTTGTATCATCATCCTTTCTCGTGTCTTTTCTCCAAACGCAGGTGGTTTTCTGAGACAAGTTGCAGCACAAAGACTACACAGAGCAGGACCACACTGGATAATCAGACAACATGAGAATAGGAATACTAAGATGGCACCAATGACCATTAGAACCTTCCATCCCCACGCTGATATCAGAGTCCAAAACCACTCCATGAAGGACCAGTTTCCCTTGTCTACATGTATGGAGTCTGAAATCTTGTGCAACTTAGAGATCGCCTCATAGACCGTTGGAGCATTATTAGGAATAAAGACACAGCAGCTCGATTGGATCATTCTACATACCCCACCTCGATCTGCAAGTATAACGTCTAGAACCATACGGTTCTGCAACGTCATGAGCCTATCCGCCTGAAGCTCAGCTGTCAGATTGCTAAGGGCACCAGCAGTTTCGGTAATAGTAGATTCAACTACCCGTGTTAGCTGACGTATGTTTCTACTATTGGCCATAGGTCCCCAGAACGGAAGGAAGCCTTTGAAGAAGTCTCCAGCTTCCTGACCAGCGGTATCTTCCTTGCTGAAGACACCTCTCGCTATTCTGGTTCTGTGGTAATCAGATGAAGCAGTGTATGTCGGAGGCAACAATCGAGCAATGTAACATGATCCTGAAAAGTCGGCAGGCAACCATGTATAAGCTCTGTCTCGACAAATGAAGTAGGTACCCCTAGCAGTAAGAAAGGCAGGGGAAGAGTTAGCCGGAAACACATAAGTCTCTACGCACTCACTCCTCCCTAGCTGAGCTCTCGGATTTCTCCCATTACCTTGCAAGCAGACCTGACCTCGGTGAGGTACGACCCAGATTGGAGTTGAGCTTTTACGCTTGCTTTCTCCTAAACTAAGGCGATACTCTGAAGTATTCCAACTTAAATATACTCGCAATTCGTCTCTAGGGTAAGATGGAGTATTATTGACGTCCTTGACCATGTCAATAATTCCCTGGACTAAGGCTTTGTTGGCAGGGTTATATTTAGTGGAACGCGGTGGACGTGGAGGATAGGTTTCAAGGGCATAAGCAAAGATGGTTTGGAAGGCCTGAAATGATCCATTATAGCTGTAAGGCAAAACCAGATAAGGAATACCTTTATCCATAGTGTGGGGTATCAAGCCACACACCCAGCAGTCTGTAGTGTTAACTACCAGTTGGTGTTGGTGCAAGAGCTGTACAAAAGTGTTGTTAGTGAATTCTGAGCGTCGTGCTTGCTCATGTTCCGGAAATGAGTGAAAAGAGTGTATGGAAGAAACAGTAGAAATAGCAGGATCAAGGGGAGGTACTGTAGTAACTGGCACAAAAATCAAATTTACACTAAAGACGATTCCACCCACCAATGTTGCTAAAATAATCAAAAATGTAATGGCACATTGCATCAAAAAGCATTTGCTATGAAGAATTCTATTAAGTCTGTTTCTGCGAACATAAATCACATTTTCTCGTTGCAGCGCAGGAAGCTCCATCTTCTACAATCCGCTCGCGACCACTGATGATGTGTACGTAGATGAAAATGCCTCTATCAGCCCTGGGAGTTCCCAGAACCAATAGAAAGATCGACCTTGTGTCAGACCCCTGCAGATTCAAACTAGGCACACAGCCACGACCCTACGGCTACCCAGACGGCAAGGCAATTTTTTTTAAAAAAAACAAATAAACAATAGCAAACTTCCTGGCTGAAGGCAAAAAGTTCAATATATCAAAAGCACAATATGCAGTTGCCTGCTTTATTTGTCCATTTTATGGCTTCTTAGGTTGTATCTCTGCTTCGCTGGTACTGTCTGATCGGAAAATAGCGTATCACTAGCAGCTGTTGCAGAGTTTAAGTTCGCAGATAACCAAGTTTCTTCTGATGCTGGAGACAAATGTCCAATGTTCAAAGGAGTCTTTTCTGGAGGAGAGTCAGGTTTTGAAGTGTCAGTAATCAATTCAGCATCGCTGAAAGAGATGAACTTCGGAGTGATTTCAGATTCGGAGGCACCAATTCCCTTTTTCACCCAGCCGTCGTAAGGGAGCGGCAAAGGAACACGCTTTACGTGGGAGGCGTGAATCCAGTGCTTGCGGCCAGCGACACGAACTGCTGTCCTCGTCGCCAGTAAGATCTGAAAAGGCCCCACAAATCTTGGTTGAAGGTTCTTCGTCCTCGCAAAGTTCTTGATTACAATAAAATCACCCGGTTTCAGCTGGTGCCCTGGACTCTCCGGAGGTTTTGGCAAAGCATCGAAAACCTGTTGATGAATAAGACTCAATTTAGCAGTCAAGTCGTAAAGGTAGTCTATCAACATAGGATATTCAATGGAGCAAAATTGTTTAGGCCTCGGCACACCCCAGATATTTGCCGGGCGGCCAAACACAATCTCGTATGGACTAAGCCCTATTCTAGAATGTACTGTTGCTCTCGTTGATAACAAGGCCAAAGGAAGTGCGTCTGGCCAGGCTAAACCTGTGGATGCTTGTATTTTGGCTATTTTCAGCTTGAGAGTGCCATTGTAACCTTCGACTAAACCAGCAGACTGGGGATGGTTTGCACTGTGAAATTTCTGTTTCAGTCCTAAACCGGCACACACACTCTGCATAACTTTCCCTATAAACTCACTTCCGTTATCTGACCATACAATCCGTGGCATTCCATACCTAGGGAAAAATTCCTTGAGAAGAATTTTGGCAGTAGATAGGGCAGTGTTGTCCTTTAGTGGGTATGCTTCTATCCACCTGGAAAAAGCACAGACTACCACCAGGACGTACTTTAGATTGTTGCAGCGTTCCATGTGAATGAAGTCTAACTGAATCACTTCAAAGGGGCAGGACGGAGGAGCGAAATGACCAGCTGGAGTTGGAGTTCCCTTGCCAGGATTATGCATCAAGCACACCATACAATTTTTCACCACTCTCTCTGCACACTTACTTATTCCCTCATTCTTCCAGACCGGAGCTAACATCTTACATATCCCTTTAGAACTTATATGCGCTACTCCATGCGCCATCGTCACTACTGCAAGCACATATGCATCGGGCAACATCCAACGCTGTTGTTCTGTCAAATCAATCCAACATCCATTCGAGTCCAACTTGCCCGTACTTTCTCTCCATACACGTTTCTCTTCCTCAGTCGCTTCTTTCTGAATCTCTTTCACACTTTCCATAGTATCCTCACACATTCCAGATTCAGCAATCCATCTTGCAGACGTGGCAACATACATTCTGCTCATCGTGTCTCTAGCTGTCTGTTTAGCGATTTCGTCAGCAAAGGCATTCCCACGACCAACATCATCCGTGATTGCTTTATGAGCACTGCACTTCACAATCGCAACTTCAGTCGGCAAGGTTAGAGATTCCAACAAGTCGTTAACTAGCTGACCATGCTGGATCTTAGTCCCATGGGACGTAATGAACCCTCTTTCTCTCCACAACCGGCCAAAACTATGGGCCACGCCAAATGCGTACTGACTATCTGTAAACACATTCACTCTCTTTCCCTCAGCTAAAACACACGCTCTCGTTAGAGCTATTAATTCTGCAGCTTGGGCAGAATTCTGACTTACTCTTGCAGTCTCCACAATCGTCTTCAAAGTCGTTACTGCGTAGGCAGCAGTCACATCACCATTTTCCAATTTAAAACATGACCCGTCCACATACAGCGTACCATCCGGATCTGATAGGGGAGTATCTTTCAAATCGATGCGTCCTTTTGTCTCTTCCTCCGTTTTGAAATGGCAATCATGTGGCTCGGAATCACTCGACTCTTGATCAGTCGGCAACAATGTTGCTGGATTCAATACATTGCATCTTTTAATCTGAATATGACTCGCTAGTAATGTCAGCTCGTACCCAGATAATCTCGCACTAGTAAGGTGTTGAGTCTTCGTTCGGTTCATGAGTATATCCACTGCATGAGGAACCATGACCACTAGCATGTTATTCATCACCAAACCAGCAGATTGTCGAATGGAAACCGCAGCTGCCGCTGTAGCTCTCAAACAACTAGGCAACGCTCTAGCTACCGGATCTAATGTTGATGAAAAATACGCACAAGGGCGTTGTTTATCACCAAACTTCTGTGTCAGAACACTCAACGCGCAACCTTCTCTTTCGTGAACGTAGAGCGTGAATGGCTTACTGTAATCAGGTGTACCCAATACAGGAGCTGAACACAATGCTTTTCGTAATTCAGTAAAACTCTCTTGGCATTCATCAGACCATGGCACCGGACTCGGAACATTTTTCCCAGTCAAAGCTACCAATGGCTTTGCTAACAGAGAAAAATTTGGAATCCACTGCCTACAGTAAGAGGTAATACCTAGGAAGGCACGTACTTCTCTCTGTGTGCGTGGAACACTCATCTGCGTAATTGCTTTTATTCTTTCTGGGGTCAACTTCCTTCCCTCCTTTGACAAGAGATGACCTAGGTAGGTCACTTCTTGGCAGCAGTATTGCATTTTGGAAGGAGACACCTTATGATTCAAATTAGACAAATGATGCAATAGGGAAACTGTAGCTGCTTTGCAAGTTTCCTTGTCATCGGCAGCCACTAGAAGATCGTCTACGTACTGTACTAGGGCAGAACCTGGAGGAAGGACAAAAGAATCTAACTGGCTTTTTAATGCTTGACTGTAAATGGATGGACTTTCACAATAGCCTTGTGGAGCGCGTTTAAATCTGAAACTGCGACCTCCTAGACAGAAGCCGAAAATATCCCTACTTTCTTCGGCTATCGGAATGCTGAAAAAGGCATTCTTTAAGTCAATAACTGAGAACCATGTGGCTGTGGCAGGAATCAATGTTAACAAGGCAGTAATGTCTGGTACTACAGGAAACTGCGGGACTACAATCTTATTAACTTCTCTAAGGTCTATGACAAACCTATAAACTGGAGGTTTTGTCGGATCAGTTCGCTTCAGAATCGGTAAGACAGGACTGTTACAGACATTACCTCTAGTTTCTTCAACCACACCTTTCTTAATCAAGTCTTGCACAATCAATAAAAGTGCACGCTCACCTTCACTCGAGATTTTATATTGGGGAATTCTTGGAAATTTCACATTCGCTTTCAAAGTTACCACATACGGTGGAATTTCTAGGAGACCTACATCGTTAGGACCAGTCGCCCAAAGAGAATCAGGGAGTGAATGTAGCTCCGGCGGGAGTGCATCCATTGACAAATACATCGGAGAGGTGATATTTTTACCCAATGTAAGCTGTACTCCTTCCGGAGAACAGTACAATGTCGCATATAGTCGTTTTAACAAATCTAAACCAAGCAGATTTTCATTACAACCTGTCGTCAAAATCAGGGGTGCTTTCAATTGGCACGGTCCAACAGAAATAGACAAAGGACCAGATATCGGGTTGTAAACAGGGGCGCCTGAAAAACCTACGGAAACATTTGTTGAGCCAGACAAAGGTGCGCCAGGGAGTTTCGCATGAATGATAGAACTTTTTGCGGCACCAGTATCCAACAGAAACGGTTCGACTACACCTGATGTTGCTACTGCGACATAAGGCCCACTCTGATCCACTGGAACTGATACTACTCCCTCTCTCTGTCCATGGCTGTCCTAGTACCCATTTTGCTGAAAACCCTCATCTACTTCATTATAGTCCTCAACAAGATACTGTTGAGATCTATTTTGCTGAGCAGATTGTCCATTTCGTTGATCGAAGTGATTGGAGGGACGATCATTCGTTTGTGGAGGCATAGCACCTCGTCCTCGACCTCTAGAATTCTGCACAAAACCACCACGACCTCTCTGAGCTGCTGCTGCATTATTTTGCGCTAAGATCGGACATTCATTTTTATAGTGACCCTCTTTCTTACAGTACGCACACTGATTCCACTGGTATTGAGGTCTTGATGAACCATAATCTGTCCTTTGGTATGAACCTTGCTGCGTATTAGTCTGATTTGTGCGAGGCGGATACGCCTGCTGCAAAAGAACTTTAGTTTTTAAATCTTTCGTTTTCTTTTCTGATTTCTCCTTTTCCTCTTTATCTCTATTTTCGTAGTACTGTGCAGTCGCAAGTATTTGCGCTGTCGTAGATACAGCCCACGCACTTTCTGAATCCTTTAATTTATTGCATAATTCAGGTAACAAATTATGCACAAATTTATCTACAAACAGTCTTTGCCCTCCTTCTGTACTCATGTCCTGACCACTATGATCTACAAAAGTCTCTTCAAACCTCGTGAAGAAGTCAGAGACACTTTCGTCTTTCTTCTGCCTGCATGCTGACAACTTGTCCCAATTAACACGTAATGCTGGCATCAGAGTCTTCATTAGATCAATTATTCTACCTGGCAGATTAGCAATCAGAGGTTCGGGTTTCGCACCACCTATTTGTTGACCATCTGCTGCAGTGATAGCTGCCCAATCACCACCTAAAGCAGCTTGATGATCCTCTCTACGAATTTTAGCCCACACTGGTTGCGGAACTACATTACCAAACAACATATCTATGTCGGCTAAGTTCATTATACAAGCCTCAACTGTCTGTGTTAATTCCTTGTAATATCCGGCTGGATTCTTACGTGGATCTGGCAAGGCCTGTTTCACCGCTAACACTTCAGCTCGCTTCCATGGAATGTGTATCCACACTCGTTGGAACTGTGCTGGAGCAGCTGCAATTCCTGCATTATCATCACGTTGTATTGCTTCGCGCCAGATTGGAGGAACCTCCCTCATAGGATATTGGCGATTTGGCTTCACTTTACCTTTCTCTAAATCTCTCGGTGAACGAAGAGATGGATCACTCCTAAAACTTAAAATGAGTTCCATCGCTTCCTTTATATTCTCACCCACTATCATTCCAGCAGCGAACTCTTTTTGAATCCTAATTAAATCTTCCAAATCTGATTCGACATCGTCTTCTTCTATCTCCTCACGTAACAACGAGCACATCTCATTAAAGACGTACCGTTGCGTCGGTTCCCCCCACTGCATAAATGTGTCTAGCACATCTCTCGTACTATATCCTCTACTCTTCGAAATCCATCTGAGAGCCGTGGAATCTAAAACTCCCCGTTCCTCAGTACTTGGAAGCTGACTCCGTCTCTGTACAGAGTCAGGAGTAGGAGTCTTAATCAAAGTTTTATATATAGGAGACAGCATATTAGTAACAGAATCAGTGATTCTTCGACGAACAGAAAGTGGAGTTAGCACACTCGCAGACATAGAGAACGCAGTAGAGGTAGGAATAGATGACAAAACAGTAGGAGTATCGAGGAAAATAGTTTCTGGAGCAGTAGGTACAGCAGTAGGTATGGAAGCTGGCAGTACAGGAAGAGGAGGAGCTGTAGGAACATTCACATTCATCACAGGAGGTACGGGAACTTGATTCTGAGGGATAGGAGCAGGAACACCAGGTTGTCCAGCAACCGGCAATTGACCATTCGGGACAGGCGGAGCCGTAGCACCTTGTGCATACGGTGGAGGTGACCTTAACAGATAAGATAGCAGAGGATCGTTTTCAGAATCCTCCAGTATCTTAGCCATTTTCGATGGCAAGGCAGGATAGCACTTGTCAATCGCTAAGTTATGCTCTCGAATAGCTACATCTATGGCCTTCTCACACTCGTTAGCCTGCAACTGTTTAGCCGCTTGCTCTAGAGTTAACTCTCCTTGTTCTTTCTGTTCTTTCTTCAACCTTTTCATTTCTCTCTGTTTGGATTCTTTTCGCCAGTAACGGAAAGAATCAAACATTGCCGGCCGGGCTTTCTTCCTAAACAATTTCGCTTCTAAGTTGTCAAGAATCTCTGGTTCAAAACTACCATGCAGTGGCCAACTAAGGACACCATCCTTCTTACAATAACGGACCCACACCTCATTATAAGATATAGGACCCACGCCATACTTGCAATATAAATCATATAGGGGAGTCCCAATCGGAGGAACCAGACAAGAGTCCTCCAATCGTGAGTCACTGTTGCAACTAAAACAAGACAACATTTTCCGACTTACCATTTTCAGTCCGGAACACAAAACAAACAAACACGGAACAAATATGTGCACTCGAACCAAGAACTTAGGCCTACCAAAACGAACTGATGTATCGATACCCAAACTAAACCAAATAGATTATCGTAACTAGAACAACCAGTGATAATCTGACAAAACCAAACCAAACCAAGAACCGATCAAGGATTGTTAACAATCCTCACAAAAATAACCAGCTAGCTATCACTAAATACTTAACTGAGTCACTGAAGACGTCACCAAGGAGAAACCCGTCACGTTTCGCCGTACTAAGGACTGCACCTCGGGTCCAAGACAGGGCGACGGTCAAGGCAACGGCCCACTGCAGCCGTCCTGAACGGGAAACCCTCGTGGAAGAGAACTTCGGGCCACTTTTGCGATATGCCGGGATCGATGAAGTGGTGCGCCTCCCTCAGGAATCTTCACACGAAGCTTCTCGAACTCTTCAGGCTTTTGGACCGGTACCGAATGACGTCGCCCCACGTTGGGCGCCAATTGGAGTTCTGGACTTTTTGGTTCCGTCCAGAGGTGTCAGGGTACAACACCCAAAGACCCCGGAGTTCCAACCTACCTTGGTGCACAAATGAACAGAAACACGGGCTTCTCGATGGTGGCGTCAAAGACCAAAGGTTTATTACTGCAGGGACACAGAAGTCACAGATACTACACACGGGCAGTAATCAGGAGCCTGTTCGATTTGTACAAAGTGGGTTGCTCCTTATATACGAAATTTTAAGCTGGGGGCGAATTCTTTACATGTAATACATTCCCAAAACCTTTGTGTCTAAAACAATAAATATTTGGTGTTACACAGGAACCGTCGATAATATCTGAGGCCAAACATTGCGAAGAGAGGGGTTCCCACTAGTTTGTCACAATTCCCTGTCAATATTGCATTCGGGACCCGGACCGCCTCATCGTAAAGTTCGTTACCTCCCCCTAATAAAGATTCAGAAAGAAAGAAACAGAGCCAGGTGTGGAAGATAGAAAAGTGGGATAAGGGATGTTTGTGGGTTGTAAATGGGCAAGGCTACCGGCTTCGGCCGCCTAATCATGATCAGGTACAATGGACACGAAGACCAGTTTGGTAGGGCTGGCCTCGGGCAGAGGAGGTAGCCTTTGTCGAGTCATGCAGCTACAGCGTGATCTGGTTTAAGGTGCACGTGTCATGAAAGAGGTGAATCTCCGGCTAAGGTTACGTGTCCTTAATCGAAATGAAGTGATCAGAGGCTATTGCATATGTGAGGGCAAGAATCACAAAATGGCGGCCATGATCTAAGATGGATGCCATGGGTAGATCAGAAATGTGTTTATAGAAGGAGTGCTCTTGCTCGTAGCGTAGCGAAAACACCAGGATATACTAAATGGATCATTTGCGGTTCACTGATACCAATATTATGTATTTCCGTCAAACTTGAAAACACGGGTTCAAGTCGTCACGGAACCGTCACGGAACCTCACGTAAGGGATTCAAGAAACGCGTACACCACAGTGTGACTTTTTTTCTGTCAAGCGATGCTCTCTTGGTGAACAACAGATGCTTTGAATCACAGATCATTCTAACCAATGCTGTACCACAGGTGTTGAAAAAGGGTATGTGCAGCCTTTACTTACTAGGCAGTCACCCGTGCAAGATACAGCAGGCGTGCAACATATTTAGTCGCACAAAAATACAGCATTGACAGTTTACGGCAAATATGGCAAACTGGGAATATAATATTGATGGAAGTGTCCGTCATCTGTCATATTGCCTCTATCAATACCGTCTGGAGCCAACTCATTACAAACAATAGAGTTGAACCAACCGTCTGAAATGTAATATCTGTTAACTTTGATGAATTAAAACAAAAATGGAATATTTGGCAATACATATGTGTTTTAATGCATGTAATTGGTCAAATTATCATATTTCTTTTAAAGACAAAACAATAAAAACGAGTTTGTCGATTTTGGTTTCGTTTTGAGATAATTAATTATGTGCATTTTATGTATGTATTTGTCATATGTTTTTAAAACTATCTAACAAAACAAACATCATTAAATTATTCACCGTGCTGCCGTGTTATCTGTCTGTATTTACACATATGGCTAAATTAATCTTATTAAAATATGTCCATTAAACATGTATGAATCTATAATATCTACATATTGTACTCATCTTTTTCAGATGTCTTCATTCACTCTGTGCAAGACAGAGAAGGATAGATCAACTGAATGAATGCATACACTAATCACGTATCTACAGACCATGCAGGAAAGATTCATCATTCAGATGTACAGACTAAACCCTACCACATCATAGAGGTTTTTGCACAACAATTTCAATCTGAACTTTTGGTAGATATCAGCATTCAGTAATTCAACAAGGAGCTGCAGAGGGAAACTAAATGCTAGGCCACCCTCCAATCAACATATAATTCAACAACAAGGACTGAGCATTGATGGGCACTTTCAACAATGTATGTGTATAAATACGTAGGATTACTTGTAGGGCGATATACTTATCTATTCCCCCAGTCGTTAGTTCTGTTCTCCCAGTCATTAGTTCTGCCAGACCAGGACAAAGTCAAAGGTTCAGGCTGACTGCAATGGAGCAATGGCTTGACACAGAGATCAGGTGAGGTCAGCTGAACAAAAGTACCTTAACACGACTCTGTATGTGTCGAAGATTCGGGCTGCAGGCAAAGCAATGTGTCAGTGTTGATCCATGCAATGGGGGTGATATGTGGGTCCTGATCCGCACAGCTTCGATGGTGCATTAGCCCTGATGAACGAAGACCTGCGATGTGGAGACCTTGTGCAGTGGAGAAGTGTGGCTCAATGGTTAGAGCGGCAGACTCTGAAGCAGAGGTCAGGCCCGGGACCATGGTTCAATTCCCGACGCGGCAGGGTCTTGGGCTCAATGTCCGCGGACTCGATAATTCTCGCCTCGGTGCCTACTCTAATCATGGGACCCACTATGCAACTCTGGGCAATAGCTTTCCATATCTCCACAACGGCCCCAACAGCGCTAGGATGCCTGGCTTCACCTTGGGGGTGCCCAGTAGTGGGCACTTCACAGGGAAAGCCAGGAAGGGTTCCACAGCGGTATGCGTACAGCACCTTGAGACCCCTGTAGGGGTGATAAGTGCGCTATACAAGTACAAAATAATAATCATAATAATAATAAAGTGGTGGTTGTGAAAGAAATGCATTGTGCCAATCCTTAGAGTAGAGGCGATGCATTGGTTCTGGTCACACAACAGCGATGCACTGGTTCCAATCCATGCAACAGAAGAGATGCACAGGTTCTGATCTACACAACAGGGGCAATGCACCAGTTCTGGTCCATACAATAGCACTAATGTGCCATTTTGGCTGAGCATCCATGGGTTCTTCTGAACTAAGCAACTTAGGCCTCACTTCTAAGGGTCCGCAACTGGGGACCCTTGGATACTTGGCAGGGCAGACACATAGATGACAGAGTTCAGGTGCAGAAGCAGGTGAGTTGGAAGCCTTTTAGGTCACTGAGACTTTAGACCAAGGGGCAAGCCAGCCAGCCCTTGCAGTCACCATGGGTACAAGTGATGCAGGTCAGTCCTCCTCATCCAGGCAGAGGAACAGCAAACAGCAGGACAGCACAGCAAGGCAGAAGTCCAGTAAAACAGTGTTCCAGCAGAGTGGCAGTCCTTCTTCCTGGCAGAGAATTCCTGGCAGAGAATTCACAGGTCCATAAGTGTACTGAAGTGGTGGTGTCAATGTTCCAGTGCCTTTGAATCGAGGGAAGACTTGAAAGCTAGGTCTTCAGAGTGCTCAGAGATCCTCCCTTCCTAACCTGGCTCCAGACTGACTACAGGGCCCTATGCAGTCCTTTGTATGGGAACAGGACACAGTCTATTGGGTGTGAGTGTGGCTGGGTCCAGCTCCTCCCTCCCTTCCTGCCAGAATGGCACTTCAAGTCAAACCTAAGCTCTCATTGTGTGTGTCTGTCTAGGGAGAATAAATGTGCGAGAAACAAGGACCCCCTGATGAGGAGGGAATTCCTGGGTCAGTGCAATTAATTTGTGGAGAATAAAGCACCCAGGCAACATGTAAACACTGGCATAATTCAGGTAACAAAATAATGATAAATAATAAATAGTAAGGCGCTAAGTTAGCACAGAAAATTCAATTTAATAAATTGTGTAAAAATATCACGAGATAATGCATTGATATATTGATTAAAAAACAGTAAAAAGGTTTCTTTCAGTAAATAATTGACAGATGCATGTTATTTGATTAGATAATACAATGAAGAGATGGTTTCCGTCTACGCGTTTCGACACGTTCAGAGTGTCTTCCTCAGGACACTACCATCTTGTTACTGAAAATAGATAGACAATATTTTAAAAGTGTGTCTCTGTGCTGGGCAGTGCATAAAGGTTAATACATTTTACTTGAACAATAAAGCCAGTGATTTGATAAAATATCATGATATACCGCATTACTTCAGTTCATTATTTTTTCTTTATCATAGAAAGACAATTAACAGGACACGGTCCGGTTACAACAAACATTTATCATTTCATCACATAAAAACATAATTGGAGACTTGACGATCACAAAAGTTAAGAGAGAAAATGAAAGTAGTACCTAGGTACTTAGCAGAAAGAAAAATAGTATGCATTTTCTACAAAGAGAGAACTAGTGTGTTTTCAGTCGCTGATCTAAGTTGACATTTTTCTACGATAAACAGGAAATCATTTATTTTTCACCTATATAGCTGTACTTAAATGAACCACTCTGAGTAACTCTCATAACAACCATGTCTTGACTGTAACAGCTGTCCTCTCTTTGGTCAGCATAAATTAATAAAGAAGTCCTGTGCTTAGACCTTGACCGGAATTACTCTGATTAGTTTTCCCCACATTATCTTAAGATATATGGTAACCACTAACTTTTCATAACTTGTTAGATTAAATAAGATATTTCCCGTACCTAATCTACTCCCACTTTCATAGCCCCTTAGCAGTCTCAGAGTGGTTCATTTAAGTACAGGCAAAAAATCAAAATGATAGCTGTTGGTGAGAGCAGCCCTGGTCATTACGACAGGCCTTAAGATCTACCTAGCCTGACACAAGAACTGGCCCCTAACCACAGAGCAGTCCGTGTGGTAAGTCCCACACTGACCATCTAATCAGGGACGACAGCTGAGGGTACACGGCTGCTACCAGTGCAGGTGTGGGCTACTACCTGGAAAGGGACCTCATGCAACAAGTACCTCCTTCCACGAGTGGGCCTCCATCAATATCTTTGAATGACCCACCTGGCCGAGGGCTTGAGCTGACGCAGGCCTTTCGACGTGCCCCTTTGCACAGTGAGAGCTGGGATATCGGTGGCCCACAGAAGTGCTTGGTCAGACCGGGAGCCGGTGGCAGTGGAGAGGTGGGCATGAGCGTGTGCCAGCTGCATTCCATGGATACGTCGCGGCAGATCATAGGTCTCCGGGTTTCCATCAACCTGTCTCAGCTAGGACGCCGGGGCTGGTGTGACTCTGTGCAAGGTGCAACTACTGAGCTACAGATCTACGTACATCCCCTAGCCACCTTCTCGGCCTCAACATGGCGGAATGGCCTTGAGGTTCCGTAATTCTGAACCCGTTTCGTAAAGGTCATGGTATCGTTATGATTTTGGTAGTAGCGAACCGTAAATGGTGAGTGCGGCAAGTACAAGTGTTTTCGTCATGTTCGATTGATCGATTCACTACGTATTTAGGGATTTTGTTCTGAACCCTCGGGTTCCATTTTGTGTATGGCAGCCATTTTGTGGCTGCCCTCACATAGGCCGATGACTACGGCCGAACGAGTCTTTGGGACACGTACACCTTTAGCTGACTTTAAGATGGCCTGAGCAAACTGACCTCGTTGCCTGAAGCTAATCTTGCTGAGCCAGTTCCTTGTCCGGTAGCTGGTCGAGATAGAGATCAAAGAGCAGGACATTTCTGAGTTTATTGTACACGCACACACCCCTCTATCTTGCTTCACATCTGTTTCTGTTCCTTCTTTTATGGCCTGTTTATGGTTTGGGTTGTGGTCTTTTATTATAGGTTTGTCCGGCCTGTCCGAGCAAGAATGTTGGACTTTCCAGTGTAATCGATGGTGGGCTGGACAACTGAAAAGTGGGATTGTCGTTATGCGATACCTTTTGCAATGTCACCTATGATTGGACAGTTCGTAAATAATGGGTGTTTGTCAGGAATGTGATTTTTAGCATAAAAGACGATGTCTCGCAATACGAAAATTGAGCAGTCTCTAGCGAACCTACCTGTGTCGTACTTCGTAGATTTCTGTTCCTGGTTGCAGCCAATAAATTTGATCTTTGACGTCACCGAGAAGTATCCCGTGTCTCTGTATTCTAAGACAGGTGAACCCGAAGACATTGGGCGTGCCCCTAGCGCCGCTGGGTTCTAAAGCACAGAATTGCGGACCAGGGCAGTGGCAGGGAACATTCCGTCCCTTAAGTGGGCTATGGGCTGCTTAAGGGAGGGAATGTTCCCTCCCTTTCGGTGCTTCTACCACTCCCTATATAGTGTAGAGGTGCGCAGTGCCCCTGAAGCACGAGACTGCCTGGAATCTAGCAACTTCCCTCGTCTTCCAGAGGCAGAAGCAGATCCCCTTCGATTAGACAAGGTTATCTCAGCCATCTCTCAGCTGAAGCTGGAAAAGTCACCAGGCCCTGACGACTACCCTGACCTGTTTTACAAACCATTTTGTCATGAATTGGCTCCCCTCCTAACCCACTTGTTCAACTCCTTCCAAGATAGTGGGGCGCTTACTGAATCTATGTCCGAGGCGGCGATTTCCATCATCCTTCAGCCTCGCAAGGACCTAGGACTCCATAGTTCTTACCGCCAAATCTCGTTGCTTAACATTGATGCAAAGCTCTTCACGGGCATCCTGGCATCTCGGTTGAAACCCTTAATGGCAGGCCTTATTGATCCAGATCAGGCGGGATTCGTTCCCACACGTCAGGGAGGTGACAATACCAAACGCCTTCTCCACCTCATAGACAGTGTCCACCGCTCCTAGGTGGGGGCTGTGCTACTCTCTGTTGATGCTGAGAAGGCGTTTGATAGAGTAAATTTGGACTACCTCTTCGACGTCCTTTGGAGCTTTGGATTTGGCCCCCGCTTCATCAAATGGGTAGAGTGCATCTATCCTGCCGCCAGGCATTTGTTAGAGTTAATGGGGTATCTTCACCCCCTTTGAGATCGCCTGTGGCACAAGACAAGGGTGCCCCCTCTAGCCCCTTTTATTTGCACTTTACATGGGCATCAAGTTCGGTGGCGAGATCCACAAGATAAGTCTCTATGCAGGCGATATCATCCTGTCCCTTGCACAGCCTCTAAACTACCTTCCCACACTGGTCAGAGAACTTGAGTCCTTTGGTTGGCTCTCTGGCTTTAAGGTCAACCTCGGCAAGTCGCAGGTCCTCGCAGGTCCTCAACTTGTCCTGACCAAAAGCATAGGTGGAGGCCCTTAACAGTCTCTTCCCTTACACTGGTCTAGCAATCCTGTTCCCTACTTGGGCATCCTCCTGACCCCCCTACTCCCACGCACGCTGGATTTGAACTACCCAACCCTGGTGCCGCAGACATGGAAGGCACTGGGGGTGTGGACCAAACACAATTTGTCATGGTTCAGGCGCAGACCCTCCTGTTAACTCCCGCACCTAATGCTTTGCGAGCATTACAGCTTGCTATAAATAATTTCATTTGGGACAATAAGAAGGCTTGTCTTTCAGTAGCACAACTGGTATGTTCCAAGGGCGATGGAGGGGTAAATCTGCCACTAGTTCACAGATATCTACAGGCTGCACAACTTCGTTATGTGCTGGAATAGAACCGCCCACTTTCAGAGAAGCACTGGACCTTCATGGAACAGGTAGTAGCTGGTGCGAATGTCTGGCGTGAAATCTGACTCCCACGCCAATCACGATCTTGGGGCCTTTACTCATCCCCGGCCACTGCAGCTTCAATGAGAGTGTGGGACAGAGTGGTGCTTTCAAAGGGCCTCACCACCTTCCCCTCCCCAATGACTCCAATGGTGGACAACCCAGATTTTCCCTCAGGAGATAAGACTGCGGTTGCCCAGAGATGGAGGAAAGCTGGTTGCAAGCGCTTAGGCCACTTATTTGATCTTGAAGGCATTATCACATTTGAGCGGGTTCGCCACGACCTTGACCTTTCTCGCTCTGATGAGTTCTATTATTTGCAACTCCATCACTGGGCTAAATCTAACGCCTACCTACCACTTGTCTCTCATAAGCTTACCTCTTTCGAGGAATGGATAGCAAATAAGAAAGACGACAAACATCTCATAGCAGAACTGTATGTCTTCCTTACTCAGCACTTGTTAGGAAGTCGCTCTCGCAGCCAACTCCGGTGGGAGGTGGAACCTGGATGGGCCCTCACAGAAGAGAAATGGTACAACATTTACTACAGAGCGTACCACAAGGCATATAACACTTCAGGGACTGAATCCGCGTACAAAGTTGCATCCTATTGGTATCTTACTCTGGCTAGGATACATCAATGGGACAAGAACCACACTGAAGAATGTTGGAGGGGATGCGGCCTGACAGGCTCCCTTTCACATCTTTTATGGCATTGCCCAAGGCTAGAGCGATTTTGGGAGTGGGTACCTAATGACATTGACAAGGCATTTGACACCGAAATCCCTCGCTTCCCGCCTTTCACACTGCAGGGGCAATTGACCCCCTCACCTTCCCGTTGAGGTCACTGTGAGGCAGGCAGATGGCGCTAGCTCTGATTGCAGAGCGCCAGGTGATATTACTGCACTGGGTACTGCCAAGGTTCCGGATCACTCGGCTTGGCTCCACCGGCTCTGGATGACCCTGGCTATGGAGCCACTCTCGCTGATCCAAAACCAGAAGAGCAAGAAATATGCAGAACTTTGGGCTCCTTTAATAACATTGTTATCGAAGGATCTCCAGGGGATCACTTGCCCCAAACTTCTACAAGTACTAAATTTATACGTTTAATACCTCCGACTACGGAATAAGTGGGGCCCCATCTGTTGTAATTTAGCAGCGATTAGGTTAAGCATTAGCAGAAGACATCTTGTATTTAGAGACTATCTTGTCCGTTGTGTAGAATCCATTTTGTATTTCTGGCAGCCATTTTGTTTGCCATGTGCTTACCATGTGTTCTGTCCTACCTTCTTGTCAACTGCTTTTGAAATCTGCCTAGAGATGAGATATATTTAGCCTCTTCTGCTTTGCACATGCTCAGTTGAGCTTACAGCTGTCCTCAACTTGTAACTGTCAGGATGTGTCCACCAGAATTAGCTAACTGTCAGCCCCTCCCACTTGTTGCCAGCACACTCTCTGTATGACCTTGTATGTATTTAAAACCAACATTCTGTACTTTTACTGCCTTCATTTGAGCCCCTATGTGGGTATAAAAGGACTAAGCTCCTTCCAGTCAGTGTGCTACTTCATGCATTACCAAAGGGTGCTGTGTGAATATAGTTCCACCTCATGAGGTTTAATAAACGCTGTCTTTTCCATTCCAGTTTCTGTGCCAACTTCTTCCTATTGGTCTGAGGACTCTGTGCAGAGAAGGTTGAATCCCTTGCACTGGTAGTCCTTGCTGAGGCTCACCACCACACATCTAGGCAGGCGAGGGGGGTTGGGGACGGGCGTGATGGGTAGTATGGATTACTATGCAGTTTTTTACATTTTGGTGCAGGGTCCACTCTATTTTCCCTTCCTTTTTGTGGTGTGGGTGGGAGGGTCGGGTTTGTTTTTTCTATTTGTTGTTCCCCTTTCCAGGTGGCCTCACGTTTCTGGGCAGTTATTGCTCTTTGAAAATGTATGTTGTTCCTATTCGCTAGCTTTGATTCTGAACGCGGCCAGCCTCCGGGATGTTTGGCATTAACGCAGTGAAGCTATATATACATTCAATGCGTTTTCTTTGGTTGTAGGCGATTGGCTGTGTGCATATGTCAAGTCACCTACGAAGTAACTCAATAAACAGATTTGTTCCATAAAAAATAATTTGGGAAATTTACTTACAGGTTAGATTTCTTTAAAAGCACAAGTAGGGCCATGGTAGAGCCTGACATTAGGGGCATAATGGACACCCTCTCGGCCCCGCCTTGCAGGGGGGTAGTTTTCAGTACATGAAAGCAGTGACAGCTGGCATCTATTGGGATGGGGGGCAGGTGTTCAAAAACACACACATATAAAAAAGCTTACCTTTCACAAGCACGCCGTTCTCTGGTCCGGACCTCTTCTTTGATGCAGTAACTCCCTTGGCCAATCCTGACCATGCTCTCACCAGTATGGAGTAGCACTAGAATTGATGGGAGCTGCCTCACTAGGTTCTCCACATTACTCTAGTGGCGTTGGCATGCTCTAACCCATCTGTAAAAAAGCTGGGTTAGAGCTGTTTAAGGTGCACATGTGTGGCTGGCTGTTGTATGTGCACAGCCAGCCCACCCTCCTCCCTGCTGAGTGACATGCTGTTGGCACTTAGCAGCAACCCCACCCCATCCTGACACTCTGTTTGGGATAGAGCAGGAAAAATAAAATGGTTATAAATTACCATTTTATTTTTCACCTTTGGGGGACTTGTAAAAGGGGCCATGCTCCACCGCTCCAATGGAGAGCCAACCCTGCATGAAAGGGCCCTTCAATTTGTCTGTGATATAAACGTGTGTCTCTCTAAAGCTGTTGCAGTGAGCAGCATGCTCTGAGCTTTCTCAGGGTAGACCCAGGACTGAAGAGAAACAAAATACCTATTTCCCTTTCAGGCAGTGTCTGCAAAGCCCATTCCCAAAGTGGGTGGGGACACACTCAGAGAGTGTCTTTTATAGACCACTGCTGTTAAGGGCCTCCACCTGTGCTTCTGGTCAGGACAAGTTGAGGACCTGGGACTTGCTGAGGTTGACCTTGAAGCCAGAGAGCCGACCAATGGTCTCAAGTTCTCTTACCAGTGCGGGAAGGAAGTTTAGAGGCTGTTCAAGGGACAGGATACAGGAAAAGGTACAGCACTGGATTGACTAGGGCCTAACATAGGCCCTACAGACCCTGTGATGCAGAGGGACCCCAGCCTTACTTTTCAAGGCCAGTGAATATTAAGTATGGGCGAATTTTGCGGATCTGCGGTCCACGAATTTGCACGAAATTGCAAAAAGAATCCGCAAATTTGCGGATTTCCCCACAAAATCGCGGATTTGTTTGCGATTTGCACCATACTTAACTGGAGTACTTGCTAGTAGCTAATCAGTAAGTGCTACCTCGTTGGGTAAATGTATAGTGCTTTTCCTACACTGCAGCTGCGTAAAGGGCCAGATGATTTGTCCCCAGTGACCATGTGTGCCTGTAACTTTGCCACCGCGCCAAAAGTCGCCGAGGTCCCTTGAGTGAGCTGTCCATCATAGTTGGGAAAGGGCGGGAAGATGTTTGATACCGCTAGTGTGTGGTGCTGGGCCAAACGGGCAGGGCTTCTATGCGTGTTCACCTGCCTCTTGTGTATAAAGGGTCAGAGGGCGAGCAGGGTAGCAGGTGAGGAGAAAGCAGCCTCCTGGTCACAGGAACTACACGGGGATTGCGCTCAAGAAACTCATGGATGCAAAGACCTCCCTCGAGTATTACAGCTAATTTTCGACAGCAGATATGGGGTTGAAGCACACTTGTCCAGCCTCGACTGTGCTCACTAATGTTTTGGGCTGATTAAAACATTACTGAATTTGAGCTTCAACTCGGGCACCTGCTTTATTTATATGAAGTGCTTCCTGTTGAGGTTTAATTTTTGTGACAGGAGCCTCGTGCCAGAATGAATCCTGCCCTGCTTAGTTATTAACGAAGATGCCACCGTTTTGTGCAATATCTCTAATCAACGGTAGTACTTTCTACTGGCTAATCAGTAAGTGCTACGTCATTGGGTAAATGTACAGTGCTTTTCCTACACTGCAGCTGCGTAAACGGCCAGATGATTTGTCCCCAGTGACCATGTGTGCCTGCAACTTTGCCACCGCGCCAAAAGGTGCTGAGGTCCCTTGAGTGAGCTGTCCATCAGAAAGGGCGGGAAGACGTTTTATACCACTAGAGTGTGCTAGGGGGCCAAAAGGGCGGGGCTTCTATGTATGTTCAAATGCCTCTTGTGTATATAGGGTCAGAGAGCAAGCAGGGCAGCAGGTGAGGAGAAAGCAGCCTCCTGGTCACAGGAACTACACAGGGTTGCGCTCGAGAAACTCATGGATGCAAAGACCTCCCCGAAGTATTACAGCTATGGGGTTAAAGCACACTTGCCCCGCCTCGACAGTGCTCACTAATGTTTTGGGCTGATTAAAACGCTACTGAATTTGACCTTCACCTCGGGCCCCTGTTTTATATCTGTAAGTGCTTCCTGTTGCAGGAGCCTCGTGCCATACATGTAACTATTCTCTGACCCTGCTTCGAGGGTCAGAGCAGGGCCAGAGAATAGTTGCAAGTAGGCAAGGAGGCGCCGCTCAGGAAGCACTTACAGGGTTACAGCAAGTGCCCAAGTTGAAGTTAATTTATTTGTAACCGTTTTGTAACTGATTACAAAGAAATTTGCTTCAACTTGGGCACCTGCTGTAACCCTGTAAGTGCTTCCTGAACAAAATTCGTCCCACTCGCGGATTTTTCCTCAATTTCTTGAGTTTCGCGGATCGCAAAATTGCGGAAAATCCGCAAATTCCGCGAGCGGAACGAATTTTCGGCGCATACTTAGTGAATATCTGTGATGTATGGGAAACTCAGGGGCCCCTCTTCACATTCGACAGGGGGCATTATTATAGCCTTATAGGCCGCCATGGCGGGCTATACCGGCTATTAAAGGCCCGCTCCAGGGTTAAAGGGCCTTTAACAATGGAGCAGGACTTTAATAGCCGGTATAGCCCAGCTACGAAGGGCTATAAGGCTAATAGAACATTCTGCCACTGGAGGGCAGAATGTTTTAACAAATTAATCAAAGGCCTCTCGGGGCAATCCCCTCGGGCTCCGAGAGGCTTTTGCTTAAACAACATTGGAATGATGCTCTGCAGGCCTTTACCTGCCTGTAGAAGCACGGAGCAATCTATTGTCTGCAATGGAGTGCTCCACATTTCAATGTTCTAATAATCTATATATACTTACTTTCACAATATTTAGTATGTCACATTTAGGCCATAATATGTTTGTACATTGGGATTTTTCCACCATATTTTAAACATACAATCTTTCCAGAGTCTGATGTTCCATAAGGTGAGATAAGAAAGAAGCAATGGGGCACCACCTGGTGCCACATTACAATATAACATCTATAGTTTTCCTTTATACATGTGTGAGAAGCCTTCAGGGAGGTAAAGATGTTTTTTCTGAACAGACTTGGAAGGACAAGTGTCCTACATTTGCCAGTGATGTCTGCTTAGTCACCCGATTACAAAAGACGCCACAGGCAGTGAAATCCTAGGAAGGTTCAGAACCAGAACAGTGTACAGGTCAGTTCAAAGCATCCCAGCTTCATAGTTTGCGCCTGAGAGTGCTGTGAATAAATGCTGTATTTGTCAGGTCTCCTCTTTCTTCACCTTTCAAGAGGAATGAAGATACTCAAGAGAGGAGACCAACTTTGCAAAAATCTCAATAGACTAATTTTGCCTTGATAACTTTCTTTAGTGGTCCACTTTATTTGTAAGACAAAAGCTCTATGTGCATGCCAGAATACCGAATGCTATTCTGAACACAACATGGCCTACCCCTCAAACAAAACCATCACATCTTCATTGAGCTTATTCATTTCTGTAAAACATGTTCAACAGTGTCTGCTATAAACCACTATCTGCCACTGTGGGGCACTTGCAAGGATAGCTTTTGAATTCATCACCCACCGGCAGTGTCTTCCTCTGTAAAGTATGCTGCATGGCATCTGTACTGTGAAAGACAGACTAGCTGTTTCAAACCGGTCCAGCTTTCACTAATGTGCTGCCCCCAGGTCAGGCACGAGTGTGCCTCTTCTCTAGGGGCAGTGCATTATTCGTAGTACATTAATATTTGATGGGAGATGTGATCTAGATAGTGGCGCTCAAATGGCAGTACATATATATTGGTGTTTTCAAAATCCTTCATTGCGTTGCTTAAGGGTAGCGAGAATTACCCCACTCCCCAAATCTGAGCCAAGGATCACTGTTAAGAAAGTTTAATTTCCCAAGCACTCACTATTCTTATTTCACAAATATGTTAGTTTTCCTTTAACAACACATTATGAAAATGTATTACATTTTCTTTCAGTTCTGCGTTTTTTTAGGTTCCAATTCTTTTATTCTTAGCCACTAGCCAACACGTATTTCATCGCTGAATGGGATATTCCTGCGACTTTGTCAGGGCTGTCAATTTCTTCCTTATATATTTCGATCTTGCAGCTAGTTATACTTCAGTCCCGGTCCATTCATTGATTTTTTTTTATTCTAGTTCCCTCCTGCAGGGGTAGATTAAAGACAATGCTCCCAGTTATATGATAATCAGTCAGTCAAAATTACTTCATTTGGTTATTAAAACCATAAAAGTACACTATAAAACATGCAAGAGAAACATTACAAAATTAGACATATTTCTTTGAAAACATGATCCTATGCCCCAGAAACATAAAAAATCAATACATTACCATCACTACAGTGTAAAATCAAGTGTGTACCAGATTATAAAATCCTTTTTTCCTTTCCCTAACTGCAGCATCTAAAACACTTGCAACATTAAAACATTCCCATGGGGTATTCAACATCTGTAAGTATGTTAATGCAGGTCTTACCTGCATTAAGGCTTTATCATTCAGTATAAGTATTTAAAAACGTTTGTGAACATGATTATAGTAATCACAGAACATTATAAAATGCAAATAATCTTGGGTAGAGAAGTTATCACAGGAACAAGGGCCCACCAAGTCTTTCACCTTACACCATTCCAGAGGTTCTGTCAATACAAGATGTAACAGGTTAAATTAATTTTGTCAGGAGGAAGCTTTGATAGGGATTTCTTATTTCACTCAAAGAAGGTTCTATCGCTGAGGCTGTTTTCAATAGTATTTAGGCTGGTACCGTAGGTTTCAAAAGCTCTCTAGCCTCTCTCTCTGCTTGCATCGTACACACAAAATATTTTTTTATCCACCAC
Source organism: Lissotriton vulgaris (assembly GCF_964263255.1). Taxonomy (NCBI): domain Eukaryota; kingdom Metazoa; phylum Chordata; class Amphibia; order Caudata; family Salamandridae; genus Lissotriton; species Lissotriton vulgaris. Next base: position 663,165,438 of record NC_141689.1, read on the forward strand.
TGGTCCTCTCTCAGCAGCTTGTGAGGGGGAATCAAATAAGGTGAGCCACCCTAATTTCTCTGTTAAGCTTCTAACGTAACCTAGCCAGGGAATGCTACTTGCTTTATCCAGGGATAAGCAATCCCGAGAAATTTTACAATTCATCTTCAGTTCTGGGTTGGTCCAAATCATGATCCACCGCAAAAGTGGAGTCATACCAATCAAATCTGATACAAAACCAGTACTCAGTTCCTGATCAATAATATAAGAGGGTGTTAATTGTGGAATCGAAAGCAGGTTTGTAAAAAAAACTATTTTCAACTATTTAGAGTTCTACAGCCTCCTTGTATCCCCAAATATCAGACCCATAATTAGCAATAGTGGTACACTTAGATCTGTATATATTTACCATATCTTGAATAGAAGTGGCCCCTAGCCTACATGCGAAATCAAGGACTGCTAATGTTGCTCTCTCCACTGCATTTTGCTTTTTTTTTAGGCGCCCATGTGCCCCTTTCATTAATCAATTCCCCAAAGTATGAAAAAATGGTCACCCTTGTTATTTCATTTCCTTCACAGGAATTCGTTTTCAGTCTTTTGGATCTTGGGCCCATGATCATTGTGTAATATTTGGTAAAAAATTGACACTTAAGTCCAGTGATCTCATAAAGTCAGCCTTGGAATTTAGTAGAGACTGAATCCTAACCCCTGTCTGTGCTAGTAATAGTGCATCATCCGCATATAGGAGCGCAGGGATTGACCAGTCTCCCGCACAAGGCATATCTCTCCAGGCTGTATGCTGAGACAAGTCTAAGTTGTTAATGTATAACATGAACAATAGAGGAGCTAGAATACATCCCTGTCTAACTCCTCTTGTTATGCAAATATGCTGCGTGTCATTACCCCTTTTGTCATATCTCACCATGGCAAAGAGGTCCCTATTCAGGTCGGACAAAAAATTAAGAAGAATCCAGTCCATTCCTATGTTAGTTAGTAATGCCCATAATTTGGATCTGTTTACTTCGTTCAAAATCCGAGGACAGATCCATAAAGGCTAGATTTAGTGTCCCCTTCTTAACAGTAGTACATTTCCCCGTTATCATATGTAAATTTAGGCACTGGTCTGTCGTACCCTTACCTTTCCTGAATCCGTATTGAATGTTTGACAATACCTTATGCTCCTGTAGCCAATCCGTTCTTTTTTTAAGGATCATTCTCCCCATTACATTTACTGCTGAATCTATCAGTGATATGGGCCTATAACATCGTGGGTCCTCTATCTGCCCCTTCTTGAAGACTTCTATAATGGTAGATTGTGACCAAGACCTCGGCAGATCATGCAAACAGGCCACATTAAATACATTTGTCAGTATCTTAGACCATAGTGTCACATTTAACTTATAGATATAGGCACCAGACACCAGAGTCATTACTGCCTGATACACAGTATTTTCCTTTTCCCCACTATGCCCGGTATAAAGATATGGGTAGACTCCGCTGCGGCATCACAGCGAAGTCTACCCATATCCTCATTGTTTTTTAACTGAAAATGTTGTGATTTTTCCTTGAATGTTGAATTTTGTTTAAAAAAAGCTAACATATTTGTGAGATAAGAATAGAGACTGCTTGGGATATAGGACTTCATTATTTGTAGTAGGGTGTATTGTTTCTGTTTGCTCCTGTATGTAAAGGTGTGCCGTGGAGCACACAGGGACAGTGCGCCTTACCGGCCCCAGCAAACTGGCTGGACAAAGACTATGAAGAATTGTAAAGGCTATACGGGCTAATTTGTTGCCTTCGAAGATAGTAGGGATTAAAGTGTCTTTATTGGGGCCATCCAGTGTAGCTAAAGAATATAATTCTCTTCACCCAGTTCTGCACCTTCAACAATCACCAACAGAGGCACTTTAGAATGCTGGTTTATTTGATGATGTGAGCTGGGAGTTTGAGATGAATTATGCCATCTTTCAGTGTAGAAGAACATTTAAATTTGGATGCCAATTTTATTGTTCCCAATCTAATGCATCTTGGAAGAGAGACATGATGGTTCCTGTCAAGCTACAAAAGGTCTGGTAGTTGGTTGCCCTCGGTTTTAATGGCTGTACACGATACTTTTACACATGTTTTGTATATAATAAAATAAACTCTCAAAATGAGAGTTTGGCATTGCCAAACAAAAAAACCTTTCCCTTGGGTGTGGGGGTCATTATTTCTTTTTACCTGTCTCTCATGGACAGAAACAAAGACACATCACACAATCCTTACTGATTAGAGTGAGTGGTGTAATGCCTTTCCTCCAAAGACCCCTAATCTAGTGGTCCTTCTGTAAAAGCTTTTCATTGATGGAGCCAATAGGAGCTCTATGGATGGACCCTAAATAGGGCAGGTGCACTATCATTCTGGCTGACAGGGTACTCCATCATAAATTATTCTTCAAATATACTTTTTATTAGCATTCCCAAACATACATTAACAACATTGAGCTAATGCACTGTTTCACAACTTAAATGGTGTGCAGATCAAATTAGAGTAACTCCTGCCCCAACTCCCCAGTCTCAGATCATCACATGTTAGAACGAAATCCATAAACGGATACATTAGTGGCAAGTTGACCAATCGTCTACATTCATAACATGTCTTGAGGGATTATGTCTTGAGGGAGGCAATAGGACACAAACGCTTCCTTAGAAAGGGTCCCCATAATATCAGTATCAATAATTCTTTGTACCTCTAATCTATGGAAGTAACTCATCTGGTGGCATCAGTAGTTCTGCAAGCATTGCTGCCCAAGCCCTCATATCATCCTCTAGATTTTCATCCTGTGGCTTTTTTATGCTGCACCCTTCAGTGTTTATCCATTCAGCCATGTCCCTTAACCAGTCTTCAATTTTCGGTTGTCTTGGAGACAACCACCCCATTATAATTCTGCACTTTGTTATCATCAGCCCCAGGACAAGGAATTTTCTGCTTAGTGTTTTTTTATCTTCTGAAATGGAATATATTACTGCGGGCACTGGCCCATCTCCCTTTGGATCCCCACCCCGTGGCCGTATAAAGCCTGAGTAGCACAGGTTGCCAGTAGCTATCAATATTAGTGCATTTCCATAATATGTGCAAATAATCAGCAGTCTGCCCCAGACACCTGGGGCAATCCTCTGACCCCTCCGTGTTCATGGTGTGTAACATACTAGGAGCAAGATATACCGTATGGATCACATCACATCACACTGTAACAGTTGTAACCACATATTGGCGGAGGTGGTTTTTACCCCTGTGTATTGTCTCCCAAGAATTCGCTGTGAGGAGCATCTCAATGTGTAGCTCACAGTTATTTTGCACCGGTGGTGTATCTATCAAGGCCCTGTATATGTGTGAGACCAATTTCCTGCCCCAGCCATGGTTAATAGGACTTCCAGTATCCAAGAGGTCCAAGGCGCCTCAGGGAACACCAGCCAAACATCCTAACACTGTTGCCTCTATTTTAGCGAATTGTAGGAATTGTCGCTTGCCAAACTGAAACACCTCCATTGCCTCTTCCAGGCAATAAACTGACTATTGGGGGTAGAAATCACCCCCAAAGAATTGCAGCCTCCTTTGCGTCGTTTACACAGGGACATGCACCTTTCAATATTTTTAAATGGGCGCAGTGCCCAGATACTTATATCCGACGTGCATGAAGCCCTCTTCAGTACAGTCTTAACCGTTCATTCCATGCCCAGATTGCCATACAAACTACAATGCCCGATGGCCCTCGAATCCTTTATCAGAATTTCAGGCACTGGATACTTGCCGCAAGTGCCCTGCCACATTCTGCGTTCCCAATTATCAAGTTCATCCAACCAGTGAACCATTTGTTGGAGTTGCATGGCCAGATAATAATACTCTAAGCCCTGCAGTTATGCCAGGTACATTTCAATGTCGCCAGGCTGACTCTTTTCCTCCTGGTGTCCCACAATAGTTCCACAATCAACGTATTCAGGTATGTAAAGATCTGTCTACGTATATCAAACAGGGTTCCCTGGAAGATGTATAATGACCTGGAAAGTATTACCATATTTTACCCATGTTTGCCTCCTCGAAGTCCTGAGCCTGTGTGTAATTGGGATTGCCAGATACCTGGCTATCCTCGGTTCCCTGGGGAGATCAAGAGATGGAAAATCTTGTTTTGGCCTCTCTGCTAGTATGCCCAAAGGAACCAATTTGGACATGGTGCGGCTCACATGAACCCCGGTGTGTTCGCCAAATTACGCCAGAACTGCCAGCATGATGGGGACAGAGTAACTTAAGCTTGGTAGGTATATTAATGCATCATTCTCATAGAGGGACACTATGTGGGTGCCATCCTCAATCTGGATACCCCACCCTGTAGCACCGTCTTGAGGCGGAAAGCCAATGGCTCCATAGCCTCAGAAACAAGCATTGGCCTAGCCAATAGGTCTTGCCTTTGGGACTTTATAAGTATTTAGTTATGCAGCACAGTGTCCTTACTGCAACAACATTAACTGTTGCATGGCTAAACACTTATAAGGTCCCAAAGGTGAAACCTATTGGCTATGCCAATGCTTGTTTTCCTTTGAGCCAGAACAACAGGGAGAAAGAAAAAAAGAGGGAAATAAAGAGGACTATAATGACAGAAACACAGTGACAAAGTGAGACAGCAAGGTTGGAAAAGAGCCCGCAACAGTGAGATAAAGGGCAGGAAATGTGTGGCTTTTGTTGTTGAAAGAGACATGAGGTGGAATGAAGGCTACACAGCCTTGGCATCCAGCATTCCCTACATTTGTCAGTAATTACCAGGGGATTTTGAGAAAGACTTTGATCCCAAGCATACATTCTTATATGAATTAAGCCCTGAAATGCCCTACGCTGAAGAAGACCAGGACTTATTTTCCATTTCTAAGGGATGAACATGTACAGTGGCGGCTCCTCCGCTAAGGCTCAGGAGCATCGCCATACTGCTCTTTGAGCAGTGTGGGAAAAAAAATAGCACTAACATGACATTATCATTTTATTTTTCACTGCCGACTCGAGCCAGCTTAGGGAGGGGCGGAGCTGGCCAGAGCAGAGGAAGGAGTGGGTACACTCCCTTGCATGTTCCCCACCAGGATGTAATGCACAGCCTGGAGAGGAACATGACAGGCTTCCAGTCCATCTATGAGGGCTAAATTAGGGCAATCGCTATGTTGCCGTGAAGCAGCATCATGATTGGCTGAGAGAGTCTGCCGCGAAACGAGGACAGAGGAGAGGCGGCGGCGTTCCCAGGTAAGTTTATTTTATTTTTCACCCCGTCCACCACCCCAGTTCCGAGGCAGCCACCACTGAATATGTATACATACCACTCATGAGCTTGACTGGTGATTTTCGGTTCAAGCCACCTTGATAAGCCTTCTTAGATTAAGGAGTATATGCCTCTGACACTGGCATCAACGGTACAAAAGGGGGTGGTGATGGACGGAGATCTGAATCAATCAAAAACTCACACCCAGTCAAAAGATCTGGGTTTAATCCATCATCGTTCTTTAGCCCACTCTGCCACCCCAGTTCAGACATGGCTATATGTAAATCAGTCTGACCTTGTGCCTCATGGGAACAGTCCTGCCCGAACTGCCAAGCCATGTCTTCCCTGGACCGGAAACAAGCTTCCGAGGACCGGCTTCTGGCATTCCAGCCGTCTACAGCCCGGCTTGCTTGAATCCAGTGGTAAAGTGAGCAAGGGACTCACATCTGAGCATACCCTGCCACACTTATGGTGGCCAAAAGCGGTACAAAAGGGGTTGGTGATGGACGGAGCATCTGAATCAATCAAAAACTCACACCCAGTCAAAAGATCTGGGTTTAATCCATCACCGTTCTTTAGCCCATTCTGCCACCCCAGTTCAGACATGGCTATATGCAAATCAGTCTGACCCTGTATCTCATGGGAACAGTCCAGCCCGAACTGCCAAGCCATGTCTTTCCTGGACCGGAAACAAGCTTCCGAGGACCCGTTTCTGGCATTCCAGCCGTCTTCAGCCCGGCTTGCTTGAATCCAGTGGCAAAGTGAGCAAGGGACTCACGTCTGAGCATACCCTGCCACACTTATGGCGTCCAAAAGCGGTACAAAAGGGGGTGGTGATGGACGGAGCATCTGAATCAATCAAAAACTCACACCTAGTCAGATGGCGGTTCGGGCTGGACTATTTGGCCTTGTCCTCATTACTATAAATATTGAAATGCTATGTTATATTATAAAATAGTCTTGACCTTTTTTCTGTATTTAAGAGCTATTTTCATAAATGTAAATTACATGGTTCATTCAGTTTGCATTTTAGATATGATACTTTATGCTTAGAATGACATAATTTTCCCATAAATGTGTACAGTAGAAACAGATTGCCACTTAATCTCAGACAGTCGTCGGACCTTCTATCGTTCAGAAGAGCGCTAAAGATCTGGCTCTTTACACACTAAGCTCTTAGCTCTTACACACTGGATCAATCATTTAGCGCCAGGACACCTCCGGGTAACAGTGCGCTCTAAAATGTGAAAAATAAATAAATAAATAAATTCAGTCTAAAACCAAGGTACGGTGCTGATTAGACCCTTAGAGAGTTCTTGGATAGATCATTGGCAGAGAAATATTAAACTTAAGCTACTCCTCACTTACTCCTTCCCTCGTAATAGACTTAGGTTAGGTACACCGGGGTAGGCGTATTTTACAAGCACCAGTTGAGTACTTTTAGTCATTATTTTATCACTGAATGTATTTTAAATGTTTTAAGGCAACTTATGGCTTAGAAACCATATCATGCTTTTACAGTACTACTTTGAAATACTGTTCGTATTATATGCCTTGTACTTTATAACCAGTATTAGGATTGTAGCAGTACATTTCTTATGCTTGAGAAAGAAGACTGTTCAATAGATACTTTTTATTGAAAACGCCGGTCTCTCTATTTTCTCAGCACCTCTGGTGAAATGAAGCATGCACGATTGACTAAGTAAAATAGCTATCTATTGTTTCCGCGATTCTAGAGATACGTTTCTTATCCTGGGGGAACAAAGTTGGCATGTTTATGCTGTTGTCAGAAACTAATCCCTTCTTGTTTATTCGAGAAAGTTTCTAGTGACCTCTGAGCTAGCTGGCACTCACTATTAAGTCTAATATATATTATAGAGACCTAGTTGGCCTCAGTCCTACGTCTAATCTATAGTATATGTTATTCCAATGCGCAGAGCCAATTAGGAATATAGGAACTACACTACAAGGCATTACGTGGATTAAAGACTAGACACCCTCGGTTTTCTGCATTCTTGGAATTCAGCGGTGCCACCAGAGGGCTCCAAAGAAACACTTTGGTTCTCAGGCGCTAATTTATTATTCTTTTAAAACCCAGTGAGCACTGTTGCGGCTCTGTGAGTTGTGTACCTGAGATTGCGCTGCTGCCCTGCGCTCGGAATTCTCTCATTTCAAGAAACTTAATCTCTACTCCCCCCTGGCTGAGGTAAGCAGAGGTTACCACAGAAACCACACAAACACTCCCCCAGGCAACCTTGACATTTCCATGGCAGCTGCTGCATGATATGAACGTTGGTGGCAGTACCCACAGTCAGATTACACTCGCGCTCCCACGACAAGGCCAGGGTGGGGACACATGACATGCCCTCCTTTGGTGCAGTGGGACCGGTAGGCTGAGTATGGGGAGGGGCAGCCACCTGAGAGGCGCGTGACGCAGGCCCTGCCTCGTGCGTCTGGAGTATCTGTATGTGGGTGTCGTCTAAGTCTGCTGTTCACCGATTACAACACGGCTCATTTACCACAGCTTGTTAGCCGTGACAGCAAAAGCGTACTGCAGATTAGTAGAGTGAGGGAAGACAGAAAAAAGTCCAGGATAATGGGTCGTGAAAATGCAGCTTCAAAGAGAGAGCAAGAGAGAGAGAGACAGATATGGAGAGGCACTGAATGAGGGAGAGCGAAAGAGAGACCAAGAGAGTTTAGTTGGAAACTGACCAGTCAACGCCTCATGGGAGAAGAACAACAAAGACATGGCACCAAAGGGCAAAGATAACTGTGTGTGTGAGAGAGAAAGAGATGTGTGTGAAGGTAAAGAGAGAGGGGTAATGTGACAAGTTTCAAAGGAATTGAAACAAGCCCGGAGTGCTGGCCAAGAGCAGGGACACGCAGGGTTTCCCTTGCGGGAGCAAGCTCTATATTTGCTACCATATAGTGCCGCTCACTCCAGCAAGGGAATCGCCAAACGTGCACGTGTTGCCATTCTAAGCAATGCAACGCGTGCACGTTTTTAGGGCAAAAATTGAATCAATTACATGAGGCCCCCTCCTATGAAGGGCAAGTGCGCTGCATAGGCGAGACCTTAAAAGCAATGGTGACAATGGTAAGAGGGACATGATACAGCTCCCTTGTGGTGGTGACAAACAAGACGAATCCATTTTACACAATGGTGTTGCTTGGGAAATAAGGAGTGTTGGAAACAGAGCTTCCTCTGGCCAGTTTTGAAGAAAGATTTTTGCATCAGGGCACAAATGACAGAATGATTTTCTTAACTACTGCTACACCTAAACACCATAACAAATTATTCTCGGTTCCCATTTAGGGGGGTTGGGAAATTTGCAGTTTGCTTTGGCATAATTGCATGAAATGTGGGAAATTTACACAAAATTACGCATAATTACAGAAATCTAATTTTTATTCCTGTATATGTGCGTCCTTTTTGCGGAAAACAAATCGTACAATACACAATTGCATCAAAAAACACGGCTGCTCACATTCTGGTTGATTGCATCGCCCTCGCAATGTGGCTTCACGGTGGAATTTCAGCTAAGAAGGGTAACATCTAACTCCCCCAAATTAGACTAATTACACCTGCATGACATAGATTTCACCTGGGCCTAGTTGTAATACTGATTTTAGTTATTACACCTCAATCCAAGGAACACCAATAGGGCAAATTGGTTTTGCCCTGTCTGCCAATAATGTGCGATAAAGTGCAGCAAACTGATTTTGCCTTGAACTCCGCGTTGTCTTTTCACCTTTGAAAATCAGGACCCGTATTTTCTTTTAAATTGCTTAATGTGAAATCAACTTGCCCTATGTTTTCCTCTGGGGGAAAACTACTTTTGGCCAAATAGTAGTTACACAATTCCCTTTGATAGACACATCCCAAATGATGCAACTAGATTCGCCCTGGTTTGTCTGCACCACTGAAGTACTTTGTAAAACGGTTATCTTCTGCCAATTGTAGGTGTTCTTCCACCAGACTCAATGAAAGAGAGCTTGTACATTGCTTTCAAAGTAGCTTTGACGATATTCAGAGAGTCGAGTGAAAAAAACAGATGCACAAGAAGTTAAAAATAAATCGACGTACGAGCCACATTTAGTGCTCATGTGTGAGGAGGGTCAGATTATGTTCCTTTCCACGCTGGGTTGTGGTAAACTAAATTTGAGTAAATCATTTGAATGCGGAGCCTATCACAGGCCTTCCAATGTGTTAATGTTTTTTCGAACACTTTTCTGGTTAGAAGGGCTTCAGAGCCTGCTAAGTGCGAGGTGTTTCTTTCATACAGCCCAGGAGTATGAGCTGAAATTGGAATGCCAGTTTTGATTAAGCTGGACTACAGAACATAGAAATGGATTCCCCCCTGTGATAACAATTCTGCTGTTTTCAAAATGTCACCCTAAGTGTATTTACGTTGCTATATCAATATGCGTTTGCTGTATCTCCAGGTGACGGATGTAATATCAAAACTGAAAACTTATATACTTCTTATCAAAGGTATATTTATATTCCTGAAATAGAAGGTAAGGCCCCACAAACATTACAAATCATGATGATAACAATCGTAGGTGCTGCATTTTAAGCATATCTTGATAGTCATGCCAATGGCGTCTTAAGTGAATATTCAAACCTGCTGCATTACTAAAAGAGTGTCATGTTTACATTGCAAATGAAATACAAAGATCCATTTTGTAGCTTTTCATTTAGAAACAATAAGCAATGAAACACTGCAATAGCAAGTTTCTCTTACTCTTACATTTAATATCAGAAAAATATAAAGGCAGGTTCAGAGGTGGGTGGTAACAATGTTCTCATATTTTTATAGGAATATTGGGGCATATTACCAAGGGCCTTATCGGCGCTTTAGCGGGAATTTTTCCAGCTAAAGCGGCGAAAATTTTATCGCCCTATACCTAGCAGTTAGCGACAGCTAGAAGGAGATAGCGATCATCTTGGGGCCCACTTTGCATGTCAGCGATATTGATCCCTAATGACATGCAAAGTGGGCGTGCCAAGATGTTAGCGACTGGAAACAGTCGCTAACATCGCTATCTCCTATTACCTACCTTTGGAAATATTCACGCTAAGCGCGAATATCTCCAAAAGCTAACGCCTGCCCAGAGCAGTTCTTAGCCATGTTATCCAATGGTAGGTGGATAACATGGCTAAGAGCATTAGCTCGGTAATGCATGAATATCGCTGACTTTTTAGCGATATTCATGCATTTCGGCCGATTTTTATCGCTTAGGAGATAAACCTTGATAATAGCAAGTTTTCTAAGCGATAAACATAGGCGAAGCACGGCGATAAAATTATAGCCGCTAACCAAGCTTAGCGTTAATTTTACGCTTATTCTTGGTAATATGCCCCATTGTTGTGTTGAGTTGTTCTCACAAGGGCTCGGGTGTTGGAACATTCGTGAGCAGAACTCCAACCAACGGTCAAGCAGGGCAGTTGGTCTCAGCTAACTAGGAGGAGGCTGCGACGTTTGTTGTCTCCCACATTTTGTCTGCTACTACAATTTTTGTAATAAATCCATTTTCGGAAGAAACACTTGCCTGCAGTGTCTTTCATCAATGGCGACAACCATTTTGGCAAACTCATCTGACCCAGTCCTGGATAATGCCGGTGGTGGCATCCAGACTGCTTCCCTGGCCATGACCTTGGCAGCGTTACCTATGAAGCGACATTGTGTCATTCACTTCTTTGTTCATAATTATCGGTATGGAGGCGGGAAACAATTTAATGGTAACATTTGGCATACAGAGGGTGGAGTTTCTCCAACTGTACTGTGATGTGTGGTTTGGCTTGTCTGGAAATCATTCTTCTTATTGGTTTCTGTCTGATACGCACAGTATTTTTTTTAACCTCTTCGCTGCTAGGCGTTTTGCCCCCTGCTAAGCCTTTTTTGGGCTATTTAGGGTAGTTCGCGTTTAGGCACATGTAATATTTTTGACCACATAAGATATCCACACCAAATTTCTGTCCTTTTTTTCCAACATCATGGAAATTTTAAAGGTACCCAGGAAGGGGACCCAGAAATTAACCAAAATACAGCTTTTTTTTTTTAAATGGGAAAAAAAGGCTACAGATAAAAGCATCTGGTTTTTTTTTCCTGAAAATGGTATCACAAAAGGGGTCATGGTGCTGAAATCACCATCTTCCCAGCTTTCAGGAACAAGAAGACTTTTGTCCGAAAACCAACATTTTTTACACAGTTTTGGCAATTTTCTGGGACATAGCCTATTTTTGCAATTTTTTGTACTTTCAACCTCTTTCCAGGTAAGGGTAAAAACGAGTATGAAAGCAATAATGGATCCTGGACAGCTATACATTTTAGAAAAGTAGACAACATTCTGAATTCAGCAAGTGGTCATTTGTGTAGACCCTTCAAGGGTTCTTTATAAAAACTAACTTTTCAATGTAGGAAAAATTGAAAATTAGTTTAAAAAAAAAGCCATTTGTGTCAATGTTTTCACCTGTACCTTCTTCTAATTATGACAGCTGTTTGTAAGCAGTGTACCATTACATCCGCTGGACCTTTCTGGTTGTGGGGATATATAGGACCTGTAGGTTGACCAAGAATCCAACAAACCCAGAGCCAATAACTGAACAGCGCCAACCAGAGGTCCGAATTTCTGTGTGGGTAGGTTCTGGAATCTATGTGGATCCACAAATTTCCAACCACCCAGCGTTCCCCCAGGTTTCCAGATAAAAATTGTACCTCACTCATGTGGGTGTGTCAAGTACCCGTGACAGGCAAGGGCCCAAAACATATTGAGGAGACATAAAAATGACATATCACAAAACAACCTGGTTTTGCAAGGGGGGTCACCTTGGGTTTTGGCCTCAGGCTCAGTGGCCATCTTGGAATTCTACCAAACCCATACATTTCTGAAAACTAGACACCTGTGGGAGTCTAGCGAGGTATGTCTTGCTTGGAACCCCCAAAGTTTTCCTACCCAGAGTGCCTTGCAATCCTCAAATTTAGCTGCAAAAAACACTTTTTTCTCAAATTTCTGTTTGGGAAGGTACTGGAATCCAAGTGGATCAACAAATTCCCTACCACCCAGTGTTCCCTCTGGTCTCCTGATAAAAATGAAACCTCACTCGCGTGGTTGGGTCAAGTACCCGCAACAGGCAAGGGCCTAAAACGTATTGAGGAGACATCAAAATGACCTTTCACAAAACAACCTGGTTTTGTAAGGGGAGTCACCTGCAGTTTGGCCCCGGGCTCAGTGGCCATCTTGGAAAACTACCTAGCCTACACATTTCTGAAAACTAGACACCCGGGAGAGTCCAGCAAAGTATGGCTCTGTAAATCCCTCAAAGTTTTCCTACCAAGAGTGCCCTGCAAACCTCAAATTTAGCTGAAAAATCACTTTTTTCTCAAAATTCTGTGTGGGAATGGTCTGGAATAAATGTGGATCCACAAATTTCCTACCACCCAGTGTTCCCTCAGGCCATTAAATTGATATCTCAATCGCGTGGGTGAGTCAGGTGCCCGCGACAGGCAAGGGCCCAAATACGTATTGAGGAGACATCAAAATGACCTATCACAAAACAAACTGGCTTTGCAAGGGGAGTCACCTGAGTTTTTGGCCCCGGGCCTGGTGGGCTTCTTGGGAAACCTACCAAACCCACACATTTCTGAAAACTAGACACCCGGGGGAGTCCAGCGAGGTACGGCCTGCGTGGGTCCCCAGCGGTTTCCTACCCAGAATGCCTTGCAAACCTCAAATTTAGCTACAAAAATAATTTTTCTCACATTTCTGTGTGAGAAAGTTTTGGAATCTACGTGGATCCACAAATTTCCTACCACCCAGCGTTTCCCAAGGTCTCCTGATAAAAAGGATACCTCACTCGTGTAGGTGGGTCAGGTACCCGTGACAGGCAAGAGTCCAAAACGTATTGAGGAGACATCAAAATGGCCTATCACAAAACAACCTGGATTTGCAAGAGGGGTCACTGGGGTTTTTAGCCCAGGGCTCGGCGGCCATCTTGGAAAACTACCAAACCCACAAATTTATGACAACTAGACACCCGGGGGAGTCCAGCGAGGTATGGTTTGCATTGATCCCCTAACGTTTTCCTACCCAGAATGCCCTGCAAACCTAAGATTTAGCTGAAAACCCCCACATATTTTTGAGTGGAATCACTGTGCCGGCACAAATGTCCTACCCCACAGCGTTTCCCTCAGTCCTTCGAGTAAAATAATACCTTACTTGTGTGGATGGAGCAATGGCCTGTGACTGGGAAGAGCCCAAAATATAGGGAATAAGGGTATAGCATCGAGAATTCTAAGCGCTACATTTTTTCAAAATACGTTTTTAGCCAATTCTGCATTTGACACCCACACAAGTGAGTTAGGTATCATTTTACTCAGGATACTAAGAAGAATGCTGTGGGGTAGGACATTTGTGCCACCACAGTGATTACACACAAAAATATGTGGAAAACTTGTTTTTTTCAGCTATATTTGAGGTTTGGAGGGGATTCTGGGTAGGGAAATGTTGGAGGATCCACGCAAGCCATACATCATTGGACTCCCCATGGTATCTAGTTTTCAGAAATGTGTGGATTTGGTAGATTTCCCTAGATGGCGGCGATCCTGGGGCAAAATCCCAGGTGCCCCCCCAAAACCAGGTAGTTTTGTTACAGGTAATTTTGAAGTCTCCACAGTACGATTTGGGCAATTTCCTGTTGCAGCCACTATGCCTACCCACACAAGTGAGGTACCATTTTTATCTGGAGACCTGGGGGAACGCTGGGTGATAGGAAATTTGTAACTGCCTGGCGAACCTATTCAGAAATGTGCAAAAACTCTGATTCTTTCAACAAAATCAGGTTTGCTGTGGATTCTGGGTAGGGAAATGTCAGGGGGCCCACACAAGCCATACCGTGCTAGAATGTCCCGGGTGTCTAGTTTCCAGAAATATGTGGGATTGGTAGATTTCCCTAGGTGGCCGCCGAGCCTGGGGCTAAAGACTCATGAGACCCCCCTTGCAAAACCAGGTTGTTTTGTGATAGGTAATTTTGATCTTTTGGGCCCTTGCCTGTCGCGGGTACTTGACCCACCCATGCGGGTGAGGTACCATTTTTATCAGGAGGCCTGGGGGAATGCTGTATAGAAGGAAATTTGTGGATCCACGCAAATTCCAAAACTTTCCCACCCAGAAATTCAAGAAAAAAGTGATTTTTTTCTTCAAAATTTGAGGTTTGCAGGGGATCCTCGGTAGGGAAATGTTGGGAAAGCCACACAAGCTATACCTTGTTGGACTCCCCAGGGTGTCTAGTTTTCAGAAATGTGTGGCTTTGGTAGGTTACCCTAGATGGCCACTGGGCCCGGAGCCAAAAAGTCATGGATCCCCCCTTGCAAAACCAGGTTATTTTGTAATAGGTAATTTTGAAGTCCCCTCAATAGGTTTTGGGCCCTTGCCTGTCGCAGGTACTTGATCCACCCACAAAAGTGAGGTAACATTTTTCTCCGAAGTCTTTGGGGAATGCAGGCTTGGTGGAATTTTGTGGATCCCCACAGATTCCAGATCTTTCCACCACAGAAATGTGAGGAAAATGCGTTTTTGTTTTACAAATGTTGAGGTTTGCAAGGGATTCTGGGTAGCAGAACCTGGTCAGAGCCAGACAAGTCACCCCATCCTGAATTTCCCTGGGTGTCTAGTTTTCAAAAATATATAGGTTTGCTAGGTTTCTCTAGGTGCCAGCAGAGCTAGGGTTCAAGGCACTTTGCAAAAAAAGGATCAGTTTTCACCATGAAAATGTGGGATGTGTCCATGTTGCGTTTTGGGCCGTTTCCTGTCACGGGCACAAGACCTACCCACACAAGTGAGGTACCATTTGTCTCGGAAGACTTTGGGGAATGCAGACTTGGTGGAATTTCGTGGATCCACACAGATTCCAGATCTTTCTACCACAGAAATGTGAGGAAAACGTGATTTTTTTTTTTACAAATTTTGAGAATTGCAAGGGATTCTGGGTAACAGAACCTAATCAGAGCCAGACAAGACACCCCATCCTGGATTTCCCTGGGTGTCTAGTTTTAAAAAATGTATAGGTTTGCTAGGTTTCCCTTGGTGCCGGCATAGCTAGGGTTAAAAATCGACAGCTAGGCACTTTGCAAAAAAATGGTCCATTTCACTATGAAAATGTGGGATGTGTCCACGTTGCGCTGTGGGCCGTTTCCTGTCGCAGGCACAAGACCTACCCACACAGGTGAGGTGCCATTTTTCTTCGAAGACTTTGGGTAATGCAGATTGGGTGGAATTTTGTGGAGCCCCGCAGATCCCAGATTTTTTCATCACAGAATTATGAGGAAAAACTGTTTTATTAACTAAGTTTGAGGTTTGCAAGGGATTCTGGGTAACAGCACTTGGGGAGAAGCACACATGTCACCCTATCCAGGATTCCCCTTGGTGTCTAGTTTTAAAAATTGTACAGGTTTGCTAGGTTTCTCTATGTGTCGGCTGCGCTGTGCTAGGCCCCAAAATACACAAGTAGGCATATTGCTAAAAAGAAGTCTGTGCCTAATGGGCTTTCTGCCGCCCTTGGGGAAAATTAGGGGGGTGTTGCCCCGATATGCCGCCAAGGGGGGAAGAAAGACTGTGGCCATTTTTTTGGCACTGGGGACATTGGTATGCCCTTTCTGGGCAGCCCCCACCTCCTCGCATAAAAAAATTGGGCTTTCTGCCCCCCCCCGGGCAGTTCAGGGGCCCCACCCACCCCTCGGCGGCCAGAAAGACTGTAGTAATTGTTTTTGGGGTGGGGGCATTATCATGCCCATTCTGGGCATCCCCCACTCCTACACTATTAAAATAAAAAATCCCAGTTTCTAGTGGGCTATCTGCCCCCCCCCCCAGGGGGCAGATTGGGGACTACTGCCCCCATCTGCCCCCTGAATAGGCACAATGTCAGTCAGCGACCACCAGACGCAAGAATTTGGCCTCAACTTCCAGGGGGGCGTGCTATCTAGTCGGGCGACAAACTTGGGATGGTCACTGTCAGTGGCAAAAAAGAATAAATGCAACACGTCAAATTTAGAAGGCTTCACAATTGATGCAAAAAATCGTTGGGAAAAGAGCATCACAAACCAGCCTGATCATCTAAATGCCTGGGAGCAATTCATGAGCAGCCTGGGACAGGCACACACTAGGAAAGCTAAGATCCACTCAAAGCTGGATCACCAAAGCTCCAAAAACCAAAAAAAGAGAATTGATTCAGCTGGCAATTGTGACAAGGCCTTAAACCAAAACATCAAGATCAAGCTCCTCAAAAGAAATATTAACAAATTATTGCGGAAATTACACCGTGACGGACCTGACATTGCGATTCAAACAGAACTACAAAACTTAAAACAGAACAAAAAGAAAATAATCTGGAATGAAAAAAGGGAAGCAGAGGATGAGCTATGAGCAAGACTTCTCAATGACTCTAAAGGAACCAACACAAGCGGAAGATTCTGGAAGACAGTCAATACACTCCAGAGTTCTAGAAGTCCCACCATTGATTCTTACATGACTGAGGAAGCTTGGACCAACTCTCTTCAGGTACATTTCAACACAGTGCAACAGCCTGTAACATCTAGCAAACCGGATAAGGCTAAAAAAAAGTCCGGCTCGGACTCCGCAATTGGTCAGTACTGCATTCGACCAAACCGAAAAACAAATCCTAAGTAGGATCGCGAAGGGGAAGGCGGAGGGGGCGCCAGGCCCCAACGGGATCCCTCCACTACTGTACAAACAAAACCCGGAATACTGGGCAGCGGCCTTAGTGCCACTTTTCAAACGGATAACAGACACTGAAACAATCCCAGCGTCATGGAAAGGCTCTATTATAGCACCAATACACAAAAAGGGCAACATAAAGGATCCGAAAAATTACAGATTATAAGCCTTAATCGAAAACGAAGCCAAATATTATGCTGGTCTCCTTTTAGAGGAGCTCTTGGAATGGTCTGAAGAAAATGCAATGATCCCCATCACCCAGACAGGATCCCGTAAACAAATGGGTACAACGTCAAACATGATAGCTCTCTTGCTCCTCATCGATGCAACAAAGACAGCCAATCTACCCCTGTATGTATGCTTTATCGAGTTTACCTCAGCGTTTGACACCATCAACAGAAACTTACTATGGTCGAAGCTGGAAGAAAGGAATATTCCACCAGGGCTACTCACACAGCTGATCTTACTACACACGGACACATGGGTCCAAGTCAAGCTAGGGCCTGGAGACCTCCTGTCAAGAAAAATAATAACCACAAAAGGCCTAAAACTAGGTTGTGTGCTAGCGCCAACATTATTCAACATCTTTTAGTCTGACCTTGCACAGCAGCTGGATGAAACCAACTCTCACGCTCCAAGCATAGGTGGTCTTACTCTCTCCAACTTAATGTATGCTGATGATATTGTGCTAATTAGCAGAACACCGATAGGTTTACAACATCTGATCAGAACAATGTTTAAGTACTCAACAGAGAACAGCTTAAGCATTAACCGCTTCAAAACCAAAATAATGAGAATAAACGCAAAAACTACATCAGTAGGATTCCGCTGGCACATGGGAGGGATCACACTGGAAATAGTGGAGGAGTACAGGTACCTGGGGGTAATCCTTGACAGTAAGGGCTCCTTCCAACAGAAAAAGGAAGCAATAAAACGGAGGGGCATCAGCATAGCGATTGCACTAAGGAGCCTTAAAATGATAGCAGTCGGACGAAGCTTCATCACCCTGCTCCAAATACTTCAGGCAAAATTAACATCAGCAGTAACTTACGGAAGCGAATGCCTCCGAGGGAGGGACGCTCAGCTATTGAACAGTACAATAGCGAAGGCCATGAGAATGATTTTCAGCCTGCCCAACTACACCTCTTAGGCACAAATAAGGCTGGTATTCGGCCTGAGAAACCAATTGACAGAGCGAATGGGTGCCTACGTCAAAAGATGGCATAAGATCAAGAGAGGAGAAGCCGTAAGCCTAAATCACTATCTATGGAACGAGATAGAAAGTAAGAGCAATAGTGCGGCCGCAAAATATCTTAAGCACTCAATAAACTCCTTGTGCGTACAAGAAGCTTGGAAGCTCAGCGGGTCTCACAACACCTTTAAACAGCTACTCAACAAATCAGTAAGATCTATCTTGCAAATTGAGGATAAAGCAAGCCTAGCTAACCGGGCCCATGGCTGGTTAGTCATCCAAAGCTACACAAGCAGTCTCTGTCAAAGCTATCTAGGAGTCGGGTTCACCAGGTGCACAAAGGAGAAGTTCCTACGCTTACGGCTGGGCCAACTTCCAGCACAAAACCATCTTCCCCCATGGAAAAGGCCCCAAGTAACAACCAATTGACGAATATGTGGGAACGCAAAAGAAAACATCCAGCACCTAATATTTATTTATTTATTTATTTATTTATTTATTTATTTATTTATGCAACTTGTAGAGCACGAACAAATGCCCAAGCGTGTCTCGGCGCTGTGGATGAAGCAGAATGATGTGGGAGGAGAAAGAAGTTACTGGTTGAAGAGCCGAGTCTTTATTTTTCTTCTGAAAATGGTTAGAGTGGGGGCAGACCTGACATCGGGTTCAAGAGAGTTCCAAAGTTTGGCCGTTGATACATGGAAACTGCGGTCGCCCTAGGCGACAGTTCTAGTGCGTGGGACTGTCTTGATAGACGTATTAATTGAGCGGAGTGGTCGTTTGGGGACATGGAATGTGAAAGGGTTCAGAAGAAATCGCGGGCCCTGTTTGTGAGAGGCTTTGTAGGCGATGCAGAGAGCTTTAAACGTTATTCTATTTTTGACTGCTAACCAGTGATAGTGTTTGATGGTGTGGGCAATTGGTTGGAATTTAGGGGTACCTGAAAGCAATCTGGCCACAGCATTTTGTATGGACTGTAACCTTTTAATGACCTTGCTTTGGGCATTAACCAGGAGTCCATTGCAATATTCCACTGAGGACATGACAAATGATGTGACCAAGATTTTACCAGCGTTAGGGGGTAGGAAAGGGAGAATCTTTTTTATGGCTTTGAGTTTGAAGAAAGATGATGAAACAATGGAATTGACATGGGCAGTGTAAGAGAGTTTGTCATCAATGAGTATTCCTAGGTTTTTGACCTTGGTAGCTGGGAGAGGGGGAGGACCTAGGTCCGTGGGCCACCATGCATCTGGCCAGGTAGGGGTGAGTTTACCAAATGTCATGACCTCAGTTTTGTTGGAGTTTAGTTTGAGGCAATTTGCTGACATCCAATTGCTGATGGCCAGCATGCCCTGCTGAAAATTGGCCGCTATTTTGTCTCCGTTCTCTTTGATAGTGAGGACCAATTGGGTGTTGTCCGTGTAGGATGTTAGGCTCACCCCCCAGTCCTTAATGACCCTTGCCAAATCGGTGACATAGATATTAAAAAGGGTTGGACTGAGGGATGAGCCTTGAGGGACGCCACAAGGTAAAACCAATTGTTCAGATAGAAAAGTTCCTAGCTGGACCGTCTGAGTGCGGTGGGTCAAGAAGATGTCAAGAGATCTTTGGCCATGGCTTGGATGCCAATGGCATTGACACGGTCAATCAGGATGTTATGATCGACCGTGTCAAAGGCCACGGTGAGATCCAGTAGGATGAGTACTGCTGCTCCTCCTTGATCAAGTGCCATTCTTATCTCATCGGTGGATTTGCACCTGTAAACGTCTGGACAAAGAGCATAGATCTCTCCTAAAATTGTTGCTCAACCGGCTGGGCATAAGAACTTGCCGGCAGGTGGATAAGGCTTGCTTTGATGGAAAAAATATTCAACTAGCTTGCCATGTTGTCAAATTCCTGGAGGAAGTAGAAAAGAAACAAGAACAACAGAGGGCAGATACTGGATGATTCTAACCCAAGAGGCAAAACGGAAAGGGACTACGACCAGGAATCAACCACTCAATACGGGCAATGAACAGACTCCAGAACGCTAATCATTACATAATAAAACATTAGGGGATCGCTACGGACTAATATGACTCTGGTGAAAACACGCTTTTTACGTTTGAATCATATATTACAGTTCGGTCTAAACCCAGATGCAAGTTTTTTGACATAGCCAGTCCCGGCAAAACAAGTGACTTACTCTATTTTTATACTATACTCAGCCTGAAAGAAGCATACACTTCTGTAGTAACTAATATATCTTTTTTATACGAAGTCATTCTCATTTTATATTTTTTTGTAATAACAGTATTTAACTAATGTATTATATGCAAACATTTGCAATGGTTTTAAATAACTGAGCAATAAAGATTTACTCTATTTACTCTATTTAAGTGACCATTTCAACTTGGCTGTAGATTCAGTGATAAGCATGCTTTTCCACACACATTTGGAATGTAATTAAGGAATCTTCACACACATTCATATTGTATCGGTGATGCACACACCAAGTGCCAGTTCATTCATTTTGTTTTCTTTTCTGTCATTTGTGACACAAGTATTATATTATAGTGTTGCAGGGTGAGATAATTATGTTTTCTTTCTTCTTTTCTTCTTCTATTTGAGATGTCATGAGTGATGTCACTGACCATGTCATGAGTGATGTAATATGTGACGTTATCAGCAGTGCATTGCGGGGGTGTGAGTTATAGTCAGCTGATCTAACTATAATGGGGAATTTCCCTGGTTTTGTACGAGTGAAATGTCCAACTAACTATAACTTTCTCTAAAACCTATGGTTTTTTCAGTGAATTTCTAAGGCTTTTTTATAAGGTAATTTCTAACTATAACGTGCCTGCAACCTTTTTTTTAAGTTAATTTCAAAGGTTTTTTAAATGTTAATATCTATCTATAACATGCCTGAAACCTATGTATTATACAGTGAATTACAATGTTTTTTAATGCTAACTTCTAATGATAATGTTCATTTAACCTATAGTTTTTTCCAACACCCAAAAAGGAAACAGCACCCACTGCCACAACCCCCAGGACCCCCCCCAAAAATGATGGTCGAATTCTAGGGCATCAGTGGTGGAGCAGCCACTGTTCATCAGTCCTTTCTCTTTGTAGTCATGAAGGAAGCCCATGTTACCTCCTGCTCAGCCCTTCCTGGATTCCGGGCTCTAAATGTATCCCCTGATTGGCAGTCTCTGGGTCTGGAGAAACCAGCGGGATGTCCAGTGTCCTCACCCTGACCTTCAGTGGGCCTTGAACCCCATACTCTTTGGTCCCCTTAGCACCTCTGGCTTGTTCAGTGTCTTGAGGTTTGAAGGCAATCTCAAGAGGCGTCCTGACCCTACGTGGATCTAACTGTGACAACATGTTCTGAACATGGGTGGTGGATGATGAAATATTAGGTTTTGAAGTTTCCCTGGTGGATCCGATGCTATTCAAAAGCATTCCTGAGACCTCTACAGTGACCTCAAATATTTCAAAAGTGCCTCACCTGCTCCAAGATGTGGCCCAATGAAGATTCTGGTGCCCCAGAGGTTCCTGAAATAGTGGACCACTACTATCCAACTTTAAAATGAATGGCCCAATTTGTCCTCTCTGTTGCCCGGACTGGCAACTGGCAGCCAAGATAGGTTGTAGGACAACCTGAGACTTTGAGCTATCATTACCTCACCCCCAACCTACCCCAAATCTCACTCCTGATACACTTTGCATCGTACCTGAGCCTAAACGTCAAACCACAACCCAGAGTAAGCCTAATTGGTTGACTGTGGCTACCAATAGAGAGCCAGGGAAATGTGTGGTATTTTAACAAAAGACTGTTAGCAGCAGTGCCCGAGGACCTGGTACAGTGAGGAACACCAATAGATTCTTCCCAATCAGCCCCACTTGCTACAGACCTGGAAAAAACAGGAATGTCTGAATATTGATGACTGAAATTGTTAAGATATAACTCCGGAAGCAGGATAGTTAATGTAAGACTTTATTTAAGTTAAATAGACAACACACCGTAAACAGGAGAGGTGTGTGTGAAAGCCTAAGGGTGGATCTAAATGACAGTTGGAGAATGGCTCAACTGTTAAGAATCAAACTCCCAGCTGTCAACATTCCAGCTGGTGATGTTATGTAAAGGAGGGGTCAGGCATGGGGAAAGGGAGAGGAAGAGGGATAGACGGGGGTGAAAGCTTAAGAACACAACACATCTCCTTCCCTAAGGGAGAAACGACTAAAGTTGGCACAGTAAGAAAACATGCAGGATAACTAGTCGCACAAAGGTCCTTGTACTTGCTAGGTTTCTTCCAATCTGCGTCTGCATTTTCTGGTGCATGCTCCTTCTTCCGTAAAGTCTTTCTCCAACTCATTGTCTTCTTTTGCCACTCGACTATCTTCTGAGATCGCAGGGCTACCTGCTTCAGTAGTGACAATATCGATATTCTCACTCAAAGTTTCCTCGGGATCCTGCATTCCTCTAGTAGTGGTACCGACATTTGGGCCAGGTGACATCCCAGAGTCAGAAGGGTTAATGTCTCTGTATTCACCAATGGTTTCTATAAGTTGAAGGCCAGTTCCGTCTCTGCTAGCCGTATAACTTGTAGGCCTGGTTATGATATCGCTTATACCTCCAGAATACTCACTTCCTTCACACAACCATCCATAGATGTCCAGTCCCCCTATATTTTCCTCCTTCTCCACATTTTTATTCATATTGGTTTTCTTAGGAATCTCCTCCGGTTTAGTGCAGACAGAAATTGAGGTGGCATGCCAGATTTTTCCATCGCTAAGGAGTGCAGAGTTGTTAAATATATTTTCCACTATTAGGGGAACTGTGAAGCAATTCTGTCCTTTTCCCAGGTGTCCATTTTCTTTTCCTCTCACTCTGTCTCCTTCCTTTATTTTTTTTTCCTTTAACTTGTATTTGCTGTCGCATTCCTCCTTGCACAGACTTTGTGCCTTTTGAATTCTTCCTCTGACTGATTCAGCCGCCCATTCTGTTCTCTTTACCTTTCTGAGCCATCCCATAGGAGTTCTCCCTCTCATCACTTCGAATGGGCTTGCCAGAGTATTCTCTCCCGGTTTTATTCTGTATTCCCATATCACATTGCCCATTTTTGTTGGCTAGTTGAATGGTCCTTTTTATTTCCTTTTTAACTTGTTCCACGGCACCATTGCCAGCCCGTCTAAAAATAGATGTTGTTTTGTGGTTAATTCCGTTTCGCTCAATGAACTTTAAAAAAATCTCTGACTTGAATTGCCTTGCGTTATTACTTTATTGTTATTGGTATACCCTCTGTCGTGAATATACTGTCCATGAAACTGACCACATCAGTTGCATCCAACCTCCTGCAAACCTTTATTTCTGGCCACTCCGAGAAATGATCCACTAGGACCAATATGTTCACTTTCTCCTCATTAAACTGTATGGGTCCAATTTTATCTATTTCTACTCTCTTCCATGGCACGTTTGAGCCATTTAACTGTTTTAGAGGTGGTTTGTGATTAACTTAACTTGTGTTTTGATCTTGTCCTGTTGTAATACAAGTACAGGTTCAGGTCTGTTGGGGTTAAGGGTGATTCCAGGTTTGCCCTAGCCTTTCCATCCTAGCACTGATGGGCCTGTGGCAGCTACATATAACTTACTGCTTGTTACTTTATCCTTGAATCCAAAATGCAGTTCCCTAAAACCCATTAGTTTAATTGTTTCGCCCGTGTACGTTTTTAAAGTTATATCAGGGATTTCCATGTGCTCTCCTAATTTCCTTTTAAATTTTTCTCTCCACACGTCCTGGTTGATTATAGTGCGTGGTGACCCGGAGTCCGCTACTATTTCAATGTTCACACCACCTATCTCCACTATGCACGTGGGTTTTTCCTTTCCAACCTTCCCTGTTTCTTCACCTTCACTTTCTTCCGTCACGTTTAATACACATAGGTTGTAATCCGAGTCATCCGACGATTCCTCTTCCTCCTCTTCTTCATCCTCTACATACTTTATTTTCTCCCATTGTTTTCTTTTGCAAGCTTTTTGAAAATGCCCTATTAGTCCACACTTTGTACATTTGTTATTCCTTGCTGGACATTTCCAATCGTTTGCTAAATGCTTGTTGCTATCACAGCGGTAACATTTTATTTGTTCTGTTTTCTTCATTTGTCCCTTTTTCTTTGTGTTCTACACTTTCTTTGTATTTATAGTCCTTTTCCTTGTATCTCTTTCCATAAATTTTTGCCACTACGTTTGCTTCATCCGTTTTGTTTTTATTTTCACTGATTACCTCCTTAGCGCATTGCCCAGTCAATTCTGCTGTCTTAACGATCTCAATGACTTGTTGAAGTGGTTTCTCGCCCTTTGCCCATAGAGCATCTTGGTTGTTTGGGTTTGCGGCACACATCACTATCTGATCCCTAATTAGATCATCATGCATATTTCCAAATTTGCATGATAGTGCTATATTTTTTAATGCCGATACATAGTCCTCTATACTTTCTTCCTTACCTTGCTTCCTTCTATAAAATTTGTATCTGTGCACTGCAACACACACCGTGGGCTTATAATAATTATCCAAGTCTTCTATTGCCTCACTGAAAACATTTCTTCCTTCTCCTTCTCTTAAATTCTTCGTAATATTCTTGTATACTTTCAATCCACCAGCACCCAAACAATGTAACAGTATTTTCTTTTTTTCCTCTGGTTTTAGTGGTTCATCATCCTTATCAAATGTTGTGATGTAATTACAAAAGTACTTCTTCCATTCCTCCCATTTTATTAATGGTGTGCCTGTACCTTTTAAAAACGCTTCGGGTGGCTGCAAATTGTAAAGGTTACCTGATGCCATATTTATTTTTTCACTTATTTATTTATTTATTTTTCTTTGTGCCTCTCAGGTCAATATTTATTTATTAATGTGGTTCTTCTATATGACACTTTGCCTCGTTTTTATTTATTTATTTATATATTTTTTTAACACATCGAGTATTGCTCCATAAATTTCTCACCTGTTGTAATTCCGCTTTGTTTCTACACTTTGCTGCGCCAAATGGTTCTTTTGCCTTCCGTTAGCCTACTGTATGATTCCCGTCTATCCCATCCTCGTCGCCAATTTGTTAAGATATAACTCCGGAAGCAGAGATAGTTAATGTAAGACTTTATTTAAGTTAAATAGACAACACACCGTAAACGGTGTGTGTGAAAGCCTAAGGTTGGATCTAAATGATAGTTGGAGGTGTCCTCAACTGTTAAGAATCGAACTCCCAACTGTCAACATTCTAGCTGGTGACGTTATGTAAAGGAGGGGTCAGGCATGGGGAAAGGGAGAGGGAGAGGGATAGACGGGGGTGAAAGCTTAAGAACACAACAGAAATATAGCTACGGAAAAATATTGTGGCCTAATACTAAGCACCTAAGTATTGTGAATGGGTGGGTGGGTGAGTGGATAGGTGTGTGTGTTTTCACTATTCTTAACTCCACATCCATGTCCCTTAAAGGTCTATATATTGTCATGGTACATACCTGTTACAAACGATAATAAACCCAATCTTCACAATATTTTTTCAATCGATTGTTTTAACGCAGAATCTTTGTATGATGATATTTTGACCACAAAATTTAGGTCCTACACCATGAGTTACACTTCTATCTGTACACTCTGGAGTTTCCAGGTGTGTGCAAGCATCTTGGAGCTGTGCGCACATGCTTTAGCTAGGTGCTCTGAATCCTCCCGAGGGATGACATCTAGAAGTGTCTAAGATGAGACACCCAGAGTTGTGTATATCGAGAGCAGTGGATTCCATGGCGGTGTCTGCGGTGTCAGTGCCAGACACGTGAACGCGTTGGAACTGCTCGAGCTGTGCACACAAGGTAGCTGTAGAAGACATGACAATCAAAGCACTGCTCACGACAGAGCTGTCTGAGATGTGACACCCAGAGTTGTGCATATCGTGAGTAGTTCCCTGGTGGTGCCTGCGATGTGAGTGCCAGAGATGTGAGCACTTTAGAACCACTTGAGCTGTGCGCACAAGGGAGCTGTATGAGACGTGATGATTAAAGCACTGCTCACGACGGAGCTGTCTGAGATGTGACACCCGGAGTTGTGCATATCATGAGCAGTGCCGTGGTGGTGCCTGCGGTGCGAGTGCCAGAGCTGTGAACATTTTAGAACCGCTTGAGCTGTGCGCACACGGGAGCTGTAGAAGACGAGATGATTAAAACACTGCTCACGATGGAGCTGTCTGAGACATGATACCCAGAGTTGTGCATATCGCTAGCGGTGCACACTATGGAGGTGTCTCAGGTGCTGAAGCTTTATCATTCACTCCGCACAGGGGGGCTCGAGTCGGCGCTCTTTCGTTATCCGCGTCACAATGGCTGCAAACTGACGGAAGACCCAATGAATCATTGCTTGCATTGGCCAGTGGATCTTCATCACTTACGTTTTTTTATTTGTATAGCGCTGGATGCACCCATAAGACCTCCTCATGCCCTGGCGAGAGGTAGTAGGAAGGATGCACGACAATACAAAACTCATAAGTACACCTTGCTGGCGACAATCATCAACTACTTGTTACTTGTCAATGAAAGTACAATCGCTTCCTGGTGCTGAGAATGCTGGCCTTCTAGACGTGTGCGGCATCATGTTGCCCAGTTGCAGCAGGTGAAGGTGGAGTGACGGCCACTGGGCCTGGCCCAGCTCCTACTTTAAAGGACTGTGCCTGGCAGGCGGGACAAGTGTAAGACGGGCCTTAGCCGCATATTTATGCCTGTGGACGGAGATTTGTTCCAGGGCCTAGGTTCAAGCTTGAATTCACTGGAGGGTGGTATTTGAGCACAGACTGCATGTCCAAAGCCCCCCTGCCTATTCACAGAAAAACTTTAATGTTAATATGTGGCAGGGGACAGTACCGTCACAGGCAGGTGTTAATGTGTGCCAGGGCAGAGAGAGATTTGAAGGCCTTAGGCTCGTATCACGGGATATTGCACTGCCTGGAGCCTGTCACCAGAGGCAGTGACAGAAGACAGTGAGATAGCTCAGAGGATTCGTGCCCGCGACCGAGAGCTGTATGGAATGATAATAGATGTTAAGTTCACTGAATGTCTGACATAATATCGACAGACAGAATATCTACATACAAAAATATCGGCACAAAAATATCGAAATCAAAAATATCGGAGTCATATCTTCATAAAGATAAGTACAAAAATATCGAAAAAATAATATCGTAGTACAAAAATATCGAAATTAAAAATATCGTTTTTTTAAATGTATTAATAATAATGTAAAAATAATTTTAAAATACATATAATTTTACAAATATTAAATAAAAATATTAAAACATAATTAAAAAATTAAAACTAATACATATACATTTAAAATAAATTAAACACTTAATAATTTTATGTAATTTTATTTTTTTTAATTTCATTTAATTGATTTAATTTAAATGTATTTTATTTTTACCCTGTACGCCTGTACCCCAAAAACCCAAAACTGACCCTGAACCCTAAAAATATCCCTGTACCCCAAAAACCCAAAACTGACCCTGAACCCTAAAAATACCCCTTTACCCAAAAACCCAAAACTGACCCTGAACCCTAAAAATACCCCTTTACCCAAAAACTGAAAACTGACCCTGAACCCAAAAAATACCCCTTTACCCAAGAACTGAAAACTGACCCTGAACCCAAAAAATACCCCTTTACCCAAGAACTGAAAACTGACCCTGAACCCTAAAAATACTCCTTTACCCAAAAACTGAAAACTGACCCTGAACCCTAAAAATACCCCTTTACCCAAAAACTGAAAACTGACCCTGAACCCTAAAAATACCCCTTTACCCAAGAACTGAAAACTGACCCTGAACCCTAAAAATACCCCTTTACCCAAAAACCCCAAATTGACCCTGAACCCTAAAAATACCCCTTTACCCAAAAACCCAAAACTGACCCTGAACCCTAAAAATACTCCTTTACCCAAAATTAATTAATATTATTTAATTACAAATTAATTATTAATTAACAATAACAATAAAGTAAATATATTAGCACATTAGCTGTAATTAATTTAATTTAATAATTAATATTATGTTTTCCCAATTAATTAATTAAGAATAACAAAAAATCATATATATAAAAAAATTACTCTAATTAATGTAATTAACTAATTAATATTAATTAATTACCAACTAATTAAAAATATGTACAAAATCATATTAATTAATTAATTAATTAATATTAATTAATTACCAATTAATTATTAATTAAAAATATTTACAAACATATATTAATTAATTAATTATTATTAAATTACTTCCCACCCTATTCCCCTATAAACCCATAACCCGCTACAGAACATATTTATCAATTAATCAATTATTAAAATTAATTAAAAATTAATTCTCAATTAATTAATTAATAATTCCAACTAATTAATAATTAATTTAACATAATTAAATTACTTCCCACCCTATTCCCCTATAAACCCACAACCCGCTACAGTACTAAAAGACAATATTTAATTAAATTACATTAAAAATAAATAATAAAACATAATAAATACAATATAATATACACAAAATGTATTTAAAAATTGATATTAGTAACATCGAAATTATTTATTTCGATATTATTGACATCGATATTTAAAACTTCGATATTACTAATATCATACTAATATCGATATTAAGACTGTCGATATTACTTACCTTCTATATTATGTCCCATCGATATTTAAACTTCGATATAATTGTATATCGAAATTTAAAACTCGATATTTTGTCTGTGTACCAAGTTCACTGCCATAATTAAGCTATGCTGAGCTGCATTCTAATTACAGCATGCTCCTGCACCCTTAATGAAAGCCCCGGGTGTGGGGGTCCCCGGGAATGTGAGGGCCTTCCTGGGCCCCCGCAATTTCAATTTTGCATGCCCCCGGGACTTGGCGCACCCGGGAGTTAAAGGAGCCCACACTTCGTTTCTTTTACATTTTTGGCCCAATTTCGCGGTGGGTGCGCACATCTCGACGATTTAATACAAATATGCTTTTTGTGGTCCTTGGGGTCCTTGTGAGACCCCCTGAGCAGACCTAGGGGGGTCAGGGTGTTTCTACCCTGCCCCCTTTTCTTGTTTTATGCCTTTGTTTCCCGGTTTTCTTGTGCCTTGGTTACCGAGGCACAAGATGGCTGCCAACACTTCCATGATCGGGAGGGTGCACCGATCCTCTGTGCCTCTAAATATTGAAACTTTTATTTTTGCGTTTCTCAGCAACTACTGAACGGATTTACATCATTTAAAAAAAGGAGGCTTTCTGAAGCAAGCACTACCTTTTTGCCAAATTTGGTGTAATTCGTTCAGCAGTTCCAGTTGTAGCCGTGTCTAAAGTTTCCTATGGGAAATGCATCTTTATATTGTATTTCTCCGGAACTACTGAACCGATTTACACCATCTAACAAAAAGGTCTCTTTCTAAACCAGGGGCTACTTTCTTTGCAAACTTTGGTGTAGTTCTGTTCATCAGTTCGGGCAGTAGCCATGTCTTAAGTTTCCTATGCGAATTAACATAGAGAACACACGTTGTGGGACCCCCCTTTTTTCTCGGTCCCTGCTTCCTGACTTACCCCGAAACTTCAAAGATAGGAGCTGACCTGAGCGCCCCACAAGTTTTGAAAATTTCGCAAAGATTTGTCAACCGGCGCCAAAGTTATTGGGAAATGTATACCAAATACATAAACATAGAAAGTGGACTGTATACTTCAAAACACAATGTAGTACTGAGCATAGAAGACTAGGGCCCTCATTTTGATGTCGGTCGGAAAGCCTCTGACCTGCGGTCAAAAGTTTTCCGACTGACTTCTTCAGTTTCACTTTTGACCACCGTATTACAATGACGGTGGTCGGAAGTGAAACCAACTTGTCATTTCGGCTGGCTTCTGATGGGCTCAAGGAGCCCATCGGCCAGTTGGAACCAGCACATAATCCCTTAAAGACCGTGTTTCAGCTGTCAGGATTACGATGTCGGTTTCCCACATACTTGGCTTTCTAACATGAAAAGCCTGTCAGAAGCGGGCTCTGGTTGAGGGTCTGTGGGCTCATATGGTGCCCCTATGTCCATCACTGCACCGAGTTGTAGGCACTGTGTGGTGCCTGTCACACTGTGCAGAGATTAACAAAAACTCTCCTTTCTCCATGGGGGCATGTAAATTGTGCTATACTCATTGTTTTGGTTACATTTTAGTTGTGGGATGTTGGGTTTGTAGGGGTATAGGTATGGGAAGTTAATTAAGTAAAGATTAATTAGCAATTCATTATTAATTGCTAATTATTAACTTAATTGATTATCATTAGGTAAATTATACTAATTTATTTGCGTTACATTTTAGTTGTGAGATGTTAGATTTGTAGGGGTCTAGGGCGGGGAGTTAATTAATACTTAGTTAACAATTGATTATTCATTTTTAATTAATGATTTCATTTATTTTAAATACTTAAGTTATGGAATAGTTTTTTTTATATTTTAGGTGTGGGCTACTAGGCTTTTAGTAGTACAGGGTGGGAATTAAATTAATTAATAGTTGAATATAAAATAAGTATTAATATGATAATATTTGTTAATAGTAATTATGTAAATTGATTTTAGTTCTTTTTTCAAATGAATAAATAGCTATATTTGTGTTAATTATTTTTTATTAAGATTTTATTATGTTATGTTATGTTATGTTATCCGTATTTATAGAGCGCACAGATGCCCCAGCATTCTACATTCATGGGTTTACTCATGTATGTAGTTTGCTGGAAGTAGAGTGTTTTCTTTACACTTGCTTAGACTGCTGTAGAATAGTAAAATTAATGTATTGGCAATTCAACACTTTCTTTACCGTTCCGCTGTTTATAGTGGGAATAGTTAATTTCACCCCTCCAAATTCCAAAGCTTTCCCTACTGTTGAAGAAACTGGAGTGGGAATAGTACATTTTAACCTATCCAAAGTCGAACACTTTCCCGCCTGTTACAGGGACTGGAATGAGAATAGTGAATTTTACCCTCCAAAATCCAATGCTTTCCATGTCGCATCCTAATCCAGTGGTCGGGACCACCGACGTGAGTCCTCCTAACATCGAAAATATAAAGTTTCCTAACTACAACAAAGGATTAACCTTTGCTTTTTTTCAGTGAATTTTAATGTCCAGTGTCATCACGTAGTTTGCCTTTAAGTGAAGTGTCCTACAGTGAAGTGTTGCAGAGTGGAGTGGAGTGGAGTGGAGTAGAGTGGAGTGGTTTAGGGAACAGTGGACTAAAATGTCTTTCAGTGTAGTGGTGTGTTGTATCATACCGTGGCATGGACTGCTCTAGAACGGACAGGTGTATGCATAGAATAGAGTAATCAGTTATAAATTATAGTGGTGTCTTATACAGTACAGTGGAGTGGTGTGTTGCAGTGTTGGAAAGTGAAGTAGTGTGTTGTATTGTGGAGTACAGGAGCATAGGGTTGAGTAAAGAGTTGTAGAGAGAAGTGTAGGGGCGTTCAGTGTGGTATAGTGGAAAAGAGTGCAGTAGAGTGATTTAGGGTGGAGATGCATAGAGTGCAGTAGAGTGTGGTAGAGCAGAGAAGTGAGGACCGGGCGTTGTAGAGTGGCATATTGTGGTGTAAAGTGTCGCGCATTAGAGTAGAGAGGAGTGGAGCCCAGTGGAGTGGCATAGCACAGGGTGGAGTATTGTGTTGTAGAGCACAGTGGTGTGGAGTGTAGTAGAATGGACTGGTGCAGCATACATTGGAAAAAAGTGTGGTAGAGTGGTGTGTTGTTCAGTGGTGAAGTATGGCATGTTGTAGAGTGTTGGAAATTGTTGTAGAGTGGAGAGCTGCAGAGTGCATTACAGTGTTGTACAGTTAAGTACAGTAAGTACATAGTCTCTCATAGAGTTGAGTAAGTATAGTAAAGTGGGGTGGAGTGGCATCGAAGGCGTTTAGTATAGTGTTGTAGAGTGTCATACAGTGGTCACAGTACAGCAGAATCAGTGTTGTATCACATTGGCAAGAGTACGTTATTGTAGAGTGGAGTAGAGGGTGGTAGAGTGGAGGGGTGTACAGTGGCATAGCATACATTGGAGTGGCAGTACAGTAGGATACATTGAAACAGCATAGAATGGAATACCATAGAGTAGAATGACGTACAGTGGAGTGGCACAGACTGGAAAAATGTAGAGTGGAGTGGCATACGTTAGCATGGGGTAAAGTGGAGTGGAACACAGTGGAGAAGTGTACAGTGGAGTGGACTACAGTGGAGTAGGGTAGTTTGGCGTGGCATAGGGTCAAATAGCACAGAATTGAGTAGTACTGGATGTAGTTGCATTCAGTTGAATAGCGTATAGTAGAGTGGCGTAGAGTGAAGTCGCATTCAAAGAAGTGGCATAGAGTGGAATAGTGTACAGTGGAGTGTTGTAAAGTGGAAAGCAATAAAGTGGAGGAGCATACAGTGGAACAGCATACAGTGAAGTGGTGAAGAGTGGAGTGAAATGGCATATAGTAG
Organism: Lissotriton vulgaris; assembly: GCF_964263255.1. Classification (NCBI taxonomy): domain Eukaryota; kingdom Metazoa; phylum Chordata; class Amphibia; order Caudata; family Salamandridae; genus Lissotriton; species Lissotriton vulgaris. The sequence goes on from NC_141689.1 coordinate 663,198,128, forward strand.
AACAGTGTAGAGTGGAGTGGGGTGGCATGGAGTTGCTCACAATGGAATAGCATAGATTGGAGTAGAGTAAGGTGCAGTAGTGTACAGCACTCCTCCTCCCACCCAGAGCAATAAGGCCACCATGAACTATGCTTACATGACAAGAAGTCAAACTTTACATGCAATATGTCTGACAGCATTGGCCTAGTGTTTGTCTGAGCACTACTCCCAACAGGGCCTTGTACTTCACACACCAGGACCCAGTGACAGCCGTCTTGACAGTACTTTTCCACTTCTTGTGAGATATGCATGGTTGAATTTGGGCTTGTTGGGCCTTTTGGAAGGAGGACTATTGTCTGTGACTTCGACTACCACCATGCTTTCAGCTACACCCACCTTCCCAGCAAACCCAACCTTCCCTCCTGTGACTCAGCTTCCCTGCTGTCAAGATAGCTGCCAGTGATGGATGGTGTTTTGAGACCAAAGCCTTGCTGTGTTTTTTAGTAAGTGTGTACATGTCATGAAATAGTTACATATTACTCTGAGATTGCAGGTATTTTGTTTGTCAAACTGGCATACGCATCACAGGCTCATTTGCTTAATGTTGTTATGTCTTTGCTGACAGTCATTTGTATTGCTGTGTCCTTGACTGTGATGTCTGTGGCTGTGTATTTGCTATCAATATTGACTATTTGAGTAGGATCTCACCAGTCTCTGGTACTCCTGATATTCCATGGACGCCCTCCGGTGGAAGGATGGCCCCCAACTTCCCATCTCAGGAAGTGTAGTACACAGGTGGTGCAGGAGGACCACCGCCAGTCTGCTGACGCAATTCATGCTCTTTGTTGATGAGCTTCTTGTCCCTCCTTCACACATCATAGTACCTGTTCCTGATATCGTCCATTGTGCGCATGCAAGGTGCTTGAGCGTTCACCTTGTTGACAATCCTCTGCCACATCTTGGTTCTCTGGGACAAGGGGGTCTGTTGGACCAAGGTGCCAAATAACTTTGGCTCAACTCTGAGAATTTAATCCACCATGACTTCCAACTCACTGTCTGTGACCTTTGGATTCTTCTTTGGGGGCATTGTGATGGGTAGTGGTAGAGATGGATGTGTGGGTGAGTGTGAAGGTGTGGGTGAGTGAGGGTGAGTAAAGGTGTATGTTTGTGAGTGTGGTATTTGACAGATGCTAGTTGTGTACAGGTTGTGTGGTGAATGGGTTGTGAGTGTATGTATCAGTGCAGGTTAGTAGTGGTATATGCTGGCAGGTCTGTTGAATTTGCAAAGGATCATGGTAAGGATTTTGGCCCTTTATGTAGATGGGGTTGTGGGTGTGTCTTTTTTGCCTTTGACAATGCTTGTTTGGACATTTTCTGTCTGTTTCCGTTGTATGTTGTTGAGAATGATAGAAACGTTCAGTTGACCGCAACAGAGGCTTTTTCCTGTATTAGCGCGGTAGTCCGAATCTGTCCCATTCACGCTAAGCTATGTTGCAGCATTCATGTAGGAGTCGGTCTCGTCAGGCTCTTTTCCGTCTCAGACGGATTGATTCCCGCATGTGTCGGTTGTTCGTATTGTGCTCCGTGCGAGTCGTTTCAATTTGACACGCGTTGCATTGTACTACGTCAGTCTGACAGCCCGCGTACGTGACGGTTTGGAAGCCATTCCTGAATCAGTGTTGGTCGGAAGGGTTTCCGAGCGAAATCGCGATTGGGCCCTTAGTTGTATATTTTTTTCATTTGTTTTTAGTTAAAGTATTCCACCGGCCTTGGTCCGGAAGAGAACCTGTAGCAACATGGGTTCGAAACATATTGGCAATTTGAATGACAGGGGATTCCATATTATTTGCATCATTATGGACAATAATTAAGACTTTATTTGAATTAATTTTTGTGTTGCTATATTAGATGGTGTTAGATCCCCACTGTTAACCACAACCAGGAGAGACAAATGGATAGAAACAAAGGGCCTACCTACTACCCCTTTTCAAACAATGATCACCACACAAAAAGTAGGCAGCCAACGGTCTCAGAGAGGCTGGAAAAAAGAGAAGTGGAGGGAGAGAATGCCACCTATAATCCCTAGAGAAACAAACAGAAGGGGGTATCAAAGAGACCACCCTTAATGGAAGAGGATGTCTCACACACAATATTGTGTCATGCTTCATCATAGACATCCTCTCCCCACCCTGGTGAGATGGTACTACCAGGGTGGACTCAACCTCCGCAAAGACTTTTTGGCAGAAGGAGGGTGTTCTTACTTAAATCTTCCAGGATAAAATGGGATCCAGTTTATTAAAAAATACCTTTAGGTTCCTTGGTTATCACCTTTATTAGTGAGGACTTGAGGTATGTTAAAAACACAATAAAGTGATGGGTAATTTAGAGAATGATGTCTCTAGTCCATTTGCTAAATGGCCAACATGTTTCTGCCCATACTAAGAGCCATATAGATCCGGGGCATTCGTCAGGGCTGTACCTTGAAGGATGCTTTGCTGCATGGAGCCTTTCTTAAACCTTCTGAGTCCAGCCCTGCATCTTCACCTGAACTCTTGGTACCGGAGTGAAACCAATGACAAGTTTGCTGGCCTCCTATTCAGAGCTACAGGGACACAAAAGGGTCCCACCATCTTTAAACCATACATGGACCTAGCCTAAATGTGAGTCTTGATTCCCCTGGTAGTCTCCCACCAGTCCTGGATCCTTGTTGATGACAAAGGTGCCCACATGGCCAAATACTAAAACTGAGGACTTAAAAGATTTTGGTCAAAAACTGCTCTGAAGACTAGGAGGAGGCCATGCCAACATACTTGCTTATGCGCCGAGGTGCAGCACTGGCTAAATTGATTTTCTGGCTTTTCTAGCTTTTCCCGCTGCATTCTTCTCCACAGCAGCAAATCCTTTTCAGTTTCAACAAAGGGGTATTTCAGCCTTGTGGAACTGTCTTTGGCTACAGTCCCTTGCCTCGTCCGGCTGGAGACTTTCAACTTGCAAAAAAGAGACTAAGTCTGAATGTAGAAATCTTCACTGCAGCTTCAACTCAAGGCTCCTTGATGATAACACTCCCTCTGCGACACCACCTGCAGCCTTGCCCCACTGAAATTTACCTTCTCAGAACATTTTTCTCAAAACTTCTTCTGAGTCCGAAAGTATACGCTGACTGGGCCCAATCCACTTCTTGTACTTGGACCACACTCCATCGCGGTGGCTACATTTTTAAATGTTGATCTGGTTTCAAACGACTAGATATCCGCTATTGGCACTTTGATCATTTTAGTCACTAGTTTTTACAAAAAACGTTAAAAAAAATTAACTTTGGTTCTACTGACTGAATTTTTGTTACTTTAGTCTCGAATAATGTATTAAAATGTACTCTATTTTTCTGAATTGGTGGGTCATTTTTCTGTGTTGTGGTATGACCCTATTACTGTTTGTTTGCTGTATAAATACTTTACACATTGCCTCTAAGTTAAGCCTGACTGTTTTTTGTGCCCGGCTACGCAAGGCTAAGCGCAGGATAATTTAGTGACTTTTTGTGGTTCACCCTGCAAGGGATTGTGGCTGTTGCTTGACCAGGGCTCGCACCCCAGTCAACAAACAACCCAATTTCTTACAAGGATGAAACCTGTGGGGGGGGGTGTCAGTCTACCCATGAAATATTGACCGTGTTTGCCAAATACTACTCATGCTTACATACTGCCCAGGACACCAACCAGAGGATAGCAGAAATAAGATCACTGGCATGAAGCAAGGTACCACATGGGTATTGGTTGACTGCAGAATTATATTTAAGGATCTATGGATGATTTAACCACACCTATTTGCTAAAGATATCTGAAGAGGCTAAAAGCACCTTTAGAGAGACTGATATAATTATTCTGCTCAAATTAACTAAACAAACCTCTTCCTTCCGATCCTATCGGCTGCTATCACTAATTAAAATAAGCACTAATACACTTGTGATAAAACTAACAATGAGATTGAAGAGTCGTGGTTGGTGTTGGTTTTACAGAGTAGATCAAACAATATATGCACGTTTTTTCCCTCCATCACTGTATCAATCTTAAGCTTCCTGTGCCAGTGCTGCTATTAAATGCTGTTGATTATACTTTGCACTTAACACGGATTCCATGAACTCAGTTCTCACCGAATGGGAGGCCTTCAAGGTGATGATTAGGGGTCACTCTTTAGGACTGACTTGGAATGTCCGTCAACAGCTAGACACCTCACTCTCCTCCATTGAGAGACAACTGCTCCACCTCGAAACACGGGTCGTCATTTACTCTGACCAGCAGGAGAGATTGGATGCTGCTCACATATAACGGATCTCACTGCTGGAGAGACTGAGGTGCCACAATTATTTGGGGCACTCGGCTCGTACACACTCTACGGCAGAGAAGGCTGGCAAGTTGTTGGCCCACCTAATCTGGCAGGAACACCCCCAGAATACAATACAGCTCCTGGTTGACCATCGGGCCATGAGCATGGCACACAGTGAGATATTCACGCACTGATGACTGAACATTATGCTGCACTGTATGGATCCCAGTTGGTGGGAAACGCCTCAAGTGTGGAATAACTTTTTGGGTTCCGTGGGGCTGCCCACTCTTACCATTGATCAATTTCTTGCCTTAGACTGCCTTCTAATGGAGGACGAAATAAAAGATGCACTGCGTTTCTTGTCCTCTGGGAAAAACACTGGGTCCTGATGGCCTCCCGGCTGAATTCTTTTAGACGTATGTCGACCCCTTACTACCACACCTGTGTTCCCTATTCACTGCAGCTATTGAGGATGAGATTCTACCCCCCATTATGCACAGAGCCAACATGTTGTCGCTGCTGAAGCCAGGCAAGAATCCTACATCCCCTCGCTCTTATCACCCAATTGCGATCCTGAAAACAGTCTATAAAATCCTGGCAAAAGTATTAGCTAATCGGCTGACTCCCCTTGTCCCTGACCTAGTACATTCTGACCAGAACAGATTTTTTCTACAGGGCAACACTGCCTTCAACATACAGCACTATTTTTGGGTAGCAGAATACGCTCCTGTTGACTGGTCTTGCTCGGGGTGCATAGTGTTGGACCTTGAGAAGGCCTTTGAATGACTAGCCTAGAATTTTTTGTTTGCCATTCTGGTCTGCTTTGGTGTGTGGCTGTACTTTCTTGGTATGGTGCGGTTGCTCTATCACAAGCTCACGGTTCAGACGGGGCCCTATGTTTCTGATCCCATTCGGGTGTGGCGGGGGACCTCTTCCACTTTTACTTGGGTTGGCAGTTGAGCCGCTGGCGGCCCATATTCGTGCCCACGTGGACATGAGAATTATGTTGGGAAACAGCGCACACAACATCTCACTCTACGCAGATGAACTGCTTTTGTACGCTCGAGATCTTCACAACATCCCTGGCCTTGAGTCCTTTTGCGCAAGCTTCAGGGTTGCAGGTTAATGCAGCGAAATCTATACTCTGTCCATTTATTGAGAGCCAGATCCGGGATACGTTCTGGGGTGTACTCCGGTAGAGAGGCGTGGATCCTTTCCGCTATCTGGTGTTCAAATAAACCGATCCAAGGTTGTCCTCTTTGACTGCAATATACTCCAAGCTGTCACATCGATTCGAGCTCAGATGGGGTTCTGGAAGACCCTTGCTTTGGCAATCTCCGGGAGGGTTGCCCTTCTTAAAATGGTGGTCCTCCCCCACTTTCTTTACTTTTTTACCACTCTGCCACTCATTATATCCTCCCTTTTCTTTAAGCAGTTGGAAAATACTGTGAGAGACTTTATCTGGGGTACCTCGCGCCATAGAGTTTCCATAGGGAAGTTATATTTGGCTGCCGAACATGGTGGTTTAGCGGTACACAATTTCGAACATTATTACTTAGCCTCCCAGCTGCAATGGGCTTCTAGATGGCTGGCATCTTGTCATTTATCTGACACAGCTTCATTACAACTCCTCTGACATGGGGTATCCTCTAACAGCTTTTTCACCCTTGCTCCAAGGCCAGACCTCCCGATGTCCTCCTCCTCAACATAGCATATAGATGCTTTCAGCGGTGTCTCTTTCTTACTAAAACCACCATCCCTTACGCCCCTGCCATCCCACTGCTGGGAACGCCACGCGGGTGTTTACACTACAGTGGCAGAATTGCATCACTGGGCCTGGGAAGGAATCCAAGATATAGAATCTTCTTCCAAAATGGCTCCCTCATCTTATATCAGGAACTCATAATGGAGGGGAACTTACGTCCATGGGCAGTTTATATTGCATTGCACACTTATAGCTTTTTTAACATCTAAATGGTGCACTCTTACACGGGAAACCCCCATGCACTACACTTTGCAATATCTGCACGTGATGGGTACAGGGGGACACTTGACAAATTGGTTTGCATCTTCCATCCGACAACACCCAGAAGTTGATCTCACTCAACTTAAACAACATTGGGAGGAGGCTCTGGGAAGGGCATTCACTGATAAGGAATGGACCACAGTCAGGGGTAATACCACATATATCCCACACAATCAACGGTTCAAACAGATTCAATTCTTTGTGCTTCATAATGCCTACCTTACCCAAGTCCAAATCAACAGGTACTTCCTCCATACCGATGCGATCTGCCCCCGTTGCCGGCAGTTGGATGCTGACATTCTTCACATGCTGTGGCATTGCCCGGTCTTAAGTGAACACTGGAGCAGTGTGTCGACTACCCTGGTGACCTGCACCTCTCGTACCATTTCATTTCAATGGGAGGTCTACATACTGCAACTATTTAGTAGAAACAAGAAGCACAGAACAAACACTCGATTTCTAGACCTCTGTAATATGTCATGTCCATGTCGTTTTTTACAGGGTTATTTCTTCACTTGTAGTTTGACCTCCGATAGTCAGTGAGCACAACCTGCATGACATTTTTTCTCGGTGACTGCAACTGCTAAAATTGTCTCCTTGAGGTTACCTGATGATTTTTTCCTCATATTTTCCTTAGGTAATGCAATTTGTATATTACTTGGGATATACCGCTGTAGGTACATTATAACCTATAGGCCACACACATATTTCTTCACTTTTTGTAAATATCAATTACTGTTTTTACATAGTGAAACGTGAGTAGGGTGGGGATGTTGTGCATCCCGTCCTGAAGAAGGAGCTGATCTCCGAAACATGTCGGCGCACACATGAGGTGATGTACATAGTCACGACATAAACACCTCGCACTTCACATTTTTTAACAGTACCAGCCCGGGGACCTCAATACATTTTTTTCCTTAGTCCCACGATCCAGGTCCTTTTTAATCTTTCACTCATCCCACCACTCACTCACATTAATAAAAAAAAATACCCTCACATTTACCATACATAGTCATTTACTATAAGTGCTCCCACGTAGTCGTAGGTCGTAGCACGCCGCGTCCCGTAGAGGGGTGCGTAGACCCCTATGATGAAGCATGACACCAAGGGTCCTTTTGGGTTGTGAGGGGTATTTTAAAAAACACTAAGTGCTCCACACCACTGTGAGGAACACTTGTACTATGTTGTCATTCTTGATAACCACAAATAATTTAAAATCCAATAAAACAGGAATACAATAAAGAAACAAAATAATACAAAAATGCAAATTAAGGTCGAATAAATTGATAATGACATGATTTAGAGTGTGGTGACCTGCCCTGACCTGGCCAGAGCCGGTCGCTCCACCCGGCTCATGGCCCATCCTTGGTGTGCCCGGTCTCCGCTTGCTGCCGCTGCCCGTTGTGCCTCTACTGTGCCCCTGACCGTATTGTATCTCGTTTTACCTTCATTTTTGTATCTGTGACCTATTTGTCTCCGCTTGCGGCCTCCGCCGCTGCCTGTTGTGCCCCTGACCGCATTGTATCTCGTTTTGCCAATAACTTTGTAATTTTGTCCAATTTGTATCGACCATTGTATTTGTGTCCACTACCCACTGTTGTGCCCCTCCACCCCGCTCCCCGCTCCCTGCTGCTGCTCCCCCGCGGCCCCACCCCCGTTCCCTCCTGCATCACCGCCCTGCTCCCCTCCCCGCTCCCGCCTCCCAGCTGCTCCTCCCTCCCACTGGAATCACAGGGCTGTGTCCGTGAGGCGGGGAGCTGTGACCTGCCCTGACCTGGTCAGAGGCGGTCGCTCCACCCGCCGCGTGGCCCATCCTTGGTGTTCCCGGTCTCCGCTTGCTGCCACCACCGCTGCCCGTTATGCCTCTGCTGTGCCCCTGACCGTATTGTATCTCGTTTTACCTTCATTTTTGTTTCTGTGACCTATTTGTCTCCGTTTGTGGCCTCCGCCGCTGCCCGTTGTGCCCCTGACCGCGTTGTATCTCGTTTTGCCAATAACTTTGTAATTTTGTCCAATTTGTATCTGCCATTGTATTTGTGTCCACTACCCACTGTTGTGCCCCTCCACCCCGCTCCCCGCTCCCTGCTGCTGCTACCCCCGCGGCCCCACCCCGTTCCCTCCTGCATCACCGCTCTGCTTCCCTACCCGCTCCCGCCTCCCAGATGCTCCTCCCTCGCTCCGCCCCCCCACTCTCCATTTATGGCAGAGTTTGCGCATACGCGCAGCGTCCACGCTCAGCGAGTGCGCCGATTGTGCACCGAAGGCGCGCCAAAGGCAAGCCTGTCTGCCCCCGTCCGCGCCTGGACTGCGCCCAGCGCCAGACCCCCTGGCCCCAGCAGACCCCACCCCACCCGCCGGACGTACGAAGCCGCCACCCTCAGCGCACTCAACACCGGCCGCCTCCCCGGCTGCCACCGAGCCACCCCAGGACGCTCCCACAGACCCTTCACCTGCCAATCCTGAAAGTTCTCCTGCATCCGAACCGGCAACTCGCCTGCACCCGCCAAGCCGAGCACCAACAGCAACCACCTGAAGTGCATCCTGCTCAACACCCGCTCCGTCCACAGACACGCCGTGGAAATATGGAACCTGCTCGACACCACTTCCCCGGATGTCGCCTTCCTCACGGAGACCTGGATGAACGCCTCCTCAGCACCCGACATCGCCATAGCTATCCCGGACGGCTACAAGATCATCCGGAGGGACAGCGTCAACCAGACTGGAGGAGGCATCACCATCATCCACAAGAACACCATACACATCCCGACCAACTCCGACGACACCCTCACAGCCGCCGAACATCTCCACTTCCAGATACACACCGACCCCAAGACCACACTCAGAGGCACCCTCATCTACAGACCTCCAGGACCCTCACATAATTCAGTGAAGACATCGCAGACTTCATCAGCCCACACGCCCTCCCATCCGCTGACTACATCCTCCTTGGGGACCTCAACTTCCACCTGGAGAACAACAACGACAACAACACCACCACCCTGCTGGACAACCTCCCCAACCTCGGACTCAAGCAACTGGTGAACACCCTTACCCACTATGCCAGAAACACGCTTGACCCAATCTTCTCCTCCAGCAAGCCCATCTCTTTCAGCCACTCCACCGGACTCCACTGGACAGACCACAGCTGCGTCCACTTCAGCTTCAGAAAGTCCACGACTCACCACCTCCCGCAACAGGTTCCCTGCAGGAACCGACCAGCTCACCACATGACTGAACCAGAACACTCCCGCCAGATCAACGGACCCCAACCAAGCAGCCCTCAACCTCGCACAATGGATCACCAACTGCGCCGATAACATTGCACCCCTGAAAACCCATCCCAACAGGCCCGGTAGCAAGAAAGCCCCGTGGTTCAACGACGACCTCAAGAACTCCAAGGAGAACTGCCGCACCCTCGAGAAAGCCGGGCAAAAGAACACAACCACAGACAACATGACCGCCCTCAAGCACGCCACCCACAAACACCACCACCAAGAAGTCAGCATTCAAGGAATGACTAGAACACAACGCACACAACAGCAAGGAGCTCTTCAGCATCGTCAAAGAGCTCTCCAACCCCAGCGCCGGAAACAACGACATCACTCCCTCACAAGACCTCTGTGACTCTCTCGCCACGTTCTTCCACCGCAAGAATGCAGACATACACAACAGTTTCGGCGAACAGTCCACGCACCCAACCACAGAACCAACGCCCCCCACCACGACCCTCCGCGCCTGGACCCCAGTCAACACCGAAGACACCATCCACACGATGAACACCATCCACTCCGGTTCGCCAACAGACCCATGCCCCCGCCACGTCTTCAACAAGGCCGACTCCATCATCGCACCCCAACTCCGGGACATCATCAACTGCTCCTTCAACACCGCCACCTTCCCGGAGAGCTGGAAGCATGCCGAACTCAGCGCCCTCCTGAAGAAACCATCAGCAGACCCCACCGACCTCAAGAACTATCGCCCCATCACGCTCCTCCCGTTTACGGCCAAAGTCATCGAGAAGACCATCAACAGACAGCTTGCCGCCTTCCTCGAGACGAACTGATCCCTCGACCACTCACAGTCCGGCTTCCGAGCCAACCGCAGCACCGAAACTGCCCTCATCGCAGCCACTGATGACATCCGAACCCTGCTCGACAACGGGGAAACAGCGGCCCTCATCCTCCTGGACCTCTCCGCAGCGTTCGATACTGTCTGCCACCGCACCCTAGTACAACGCCTCAGCAACGTCGGAATCCAAGAAAAGGCACGGGAGTGGATCATCTCGTTCCTCGCAGGAAGAACCCAGAGAGTCCGCCTCCCCCCGTTCAGATCCGAGGCCACCGAAGTCATCTGCGGCGTACCACAAGGATCATCACTCAGCCCCACCCTCTTCAACGTGTACATGAGCCCCCTCGCAGCCATCGCACGCCAACACAGCCTCAACATCATCTCCTATGCCTACGACACCCAGCTGATCCTCTCCCTCACCAACGACCCCGCCACCGCCAGAACCAACCTACACGAAGGGATGAAAGAAGTAGCTGATTGGATGAAGAACAGCTGCTTGAAACTGAACTCAGACAAGATGGAAGTCCTCATCCTCGGTTCTGCACCATCTGCCTGGGATGACTCCTGGTGGCCCCCGTCCCTGGGCAGCGCACCCAAACCAACGGACCACGCACGGAACCTGGGCTTCATCCTGGACTTTTCCCTCTCGATGACCAGACAAGTTAACGCCGTGTCATCATCATGTTTCAACATCCTACGCATGCTCCGAAATATCTTCCGATGGATCCCCACCGAAACCAGGAAGACGGTCACCCAGGCACTTGTCACCAGCCGACTAAATTACAGAAACACCCTCTACACCGGAACCACAGCCAAACTACAAAAAAAGACTCCAACGCATCCAGAACGCCTCCGCACAACTCATCCTGGACATCCCCCGTCACAGCCAAATCTCCGGACACCTGAAAGACCTGCACTGGCTCCCCGTCAGCAAAACAATCACGTTCCGCCTCCTCACCCACACACACAAAGCCCTCCACGACCTAGGCCTCAGGTACCTCAACAACTGCCTGACCTTCTACACTCCCTCCCGCCAACTACGATCGACCAGCCATGCCCTCGCCCCCGTTCCGCAAATTTGAAGAGCCACCATGGACGGAAGATCCTTCTCCTACCTGGCAGCCAAGACCTGGAATTCCCTCCCCATCCACCTCCGTCTGACCCAAGACCACCTCTCCTTCAGGAAGCAACTCAAGAACTGGCTGTTTGAGCAGTAGCGGACCCCCCCTCCCCAAGCGCCTTGAGACCCTCCGGGTGAGTAGCGCGCTATACAAATTTCTTGATTGATTGATTGATTGGTTTGAACTCAGTCGAGTGACGGTGTAATATACTCTACCGCCTTGATAGATTACTTGTCTCCACATTTAGAGATGTCTATCTGCCATGCCATCATCTCTAGACATTGACAGGAAGCGCCATCACAGCAGTTCCTCTCAATGAGTTAAATATTTGACAGACGGTTCTGGTAAACTGACAGACATTTGTCAAACTTTTAGCATGTTTTTGTATTTTTCAAAACAAACTCTCAGAGCGGGAGATACTGAAGGTCCAACAGCCTGTGTAAGTCAGGCGAGAAGGACTGTGGGTTTGGGGGATTGTGGACTCTGCTGCAGTTGTGATGGAGTACCTCTGCCAAACTCTGAATCAGGCCCTGCATATCCAATAAATAGACTGCCCTGAAAATGGAAACTTTGATACAGAGGTTCAGTTCTATTCAACAAAAAACAAATTGAAGAGGACTATCAATGCAACGCAATGGGTGATGGAAAGTTTTGCTTGTAAAAGTCAGACAGATATCTATAGACTGACATAGGTAAGCTGAGCTGAGTTCAAGTAGATGTTGAGGCTTAGGTCAGTCCATGTTTTTACCTCTGGTCTGTAAAACTATTTTGGAAGTCAGTTCTGCCCAGCAAATTTTGCCAACAGGCTGTTTCTGGTTAGGAACTGTCAAACCCAGAAACCCAGGATTTGAAGGCTTGGTCAGTGGCTTTTATAGTATGGGAACATCTTGTATGCATGCAGGTTGTGGCTTTCACAGATCAAGGAGCCCAGCTCCACTTGTCTCAGAAATCCTCAGATGTGGAGCAATTTTCTGCAAAAGACAAAGTTTCATGCAATTCGTCAAAAACCATGGAAAGTACATGTTCTGAGCAATGTTTACGTCTACTTCCTGCTGCATGAGTTCCTCTTCAGGATAATTGGAGCGGCCGAAGGACAACCCTTGCAACACAACCAAAAAGTAGCCCTAGTGTTTAGATGGGCTAACTGGTATTCCTTCAACTTGACAGCAAACTCCTCTTCCATTATCTTTCTGCAGTTGGTACCTTCATCTTTTAGAGGCAATCGCCAGGGAAATTTCTAGGATCCCACGTCAGCTTCAGAATCCATTACCCTCGAGAGTCTGTTCTTAAAACAGCAATCTACAGTCCTAGAGTAAATTATTAAAGACAGATAATAGATCTAGTAGATGTGTCAACTTGCAGACAGTATTTCCTCTAGAAGGTAATTTTTCAGCGAAACTGGGATTCTTTCTTGTTATTGTCTACTTTCCTTGCATGGCTTGAAAACATGAGCACTAAATGGGGATAAGAACTGTAGATATGATTGAAAGTTAGTGTTTGTCTATTTTGAAAATTATTTGACGGCCTTTTGCCTATTAAACATAATTTAGTGATCCAAAATGCCAATATTTAAGGTTATGTAAAATCACTGTAGAGTGGCTTCTCAGATTCTGTGTAATGCTACTAATGGCTCATTGTTTTATAACTTTGGAGTGCTGAACTGTGGCTACATTATTATTAACATCACAAACACTTTTTAGTTACAAGCTTTCTTAGAACAAATCCGGATGGCTTGTGCCATTAAATTAAATGTTGAATTTCTACTTGTTGGAATGTATGCAGCAGCCAAATTAGCAAGTACAATTATGTATTATTGATTCACATATCTATTATAATTGTGCTTGTTTGAAGATGAATTTTGCTCTGCACGAATCTCATAGGAAAAGTAGTATGCCGTTGTGGATAATTATGTCGACATTTTCCTGCACCACCTTGCAAAGGTCATTAGAAAAGTGTCAGGGTATCAGTAACATGAGTGTCAAGGAAACAATTGTAAATTGTGCCCAGTTTCCACTTTCACCTGCATGGATCGGTCAGTGGAGAAAGTGTTCCAACTGGGAACTGCAATTATATTGAAAGTCCTACCAGCTAAGCTCTGGTTTAAAAACCACATAAGTATAATCAGACCTTTGCAAAATGTATAATGTTCTCACGGATCACAAAGTAATTGAGGCAGCAGCTTGGCTGACGTGCTGCCATCTCAGTCATTATAATGCAGTGCGGCTGCTAACACACGTTTGCATATTGACAGCATATGATTAAAGGTGGCCTTCTTGACAAGTGCACACGTAGCATTCGGCCTCACTGCAGGACGCCGCGTCTTATGCCGCAGGCTGCGATGGCCATTAGTGTCTTTCGGAAGCCATTACGCAGCATAGGTTGTTGACTTTGCTTCTGGGTGGCATGCTGGAGTAAACAAGCTTTTAGACATCACTCTAGAGTTCTTGATATATGTTACACTCATATTTCGCAATCATCAAGAAGTGTGATAAGCAGCACTGCTGAATATGCTCATCTCCACTGCTTAAAAACTGATTTACTCAGCCTTCTGCTCTCTAGCGTTCCCGCCATCTGTCTCACTGCTGACAGACAACCCGGGGCCTTTAGGTAGCGAGTCAGGCACCGCAGCACGAGATGACGTGGCTGGATGCAGAAACGAGTTTATGCCCTGTTGCAAAGTACCGGAGTGAGGATTTCTACACCCAAACTGTCCTTCTAAATATGAGGCTGAGGGGTGCAAGCCCTATGGGTCCTTACCTATAACATGTATGTGAAAATTGCATCCACAGGGGATGCGCGGTCAGATGTCACGTTCTGACGTTTGACTGGTTACTGAGTAAAAACCTGACCCCTGTGCACCTTGTCTTGAGCTAATTGATCCGTGTGTATGCAAGTGAATTATGCATATGCGCTATAAAGCCCCGCCTTGGTACAACATCAATTGACAAGACCTGACTTCTGTTAAACAGTAAGCAGCCTTAGAAGTATCAATTGATTTACAGCTGTAGGAGCGGCTAAGAACAGAGATGATGTGCCCTCTAAATAAACAATGTATCTCTTCCTGGTGTTGATGAACTGAGCCACGATGATGCTAAAATCATTGTTCTAATAACCCATAGGGAAGGCTGTTTATCTTATGCTAGTCGGCTCCCTAGAGGAAGCTGATGAACCCTTGGAATGCTGATTTCTACTAGGACAGGGGAGAGAGGGAGGACGGCGAAGGGGGACGGATTCCGTTGCAAGGATCCATTCTGGTGCCAGCGTCATCTGGTGTAGAAAGGAATACTAAGGCCTCCGAGGGCACACGTGAACAACCATGGCCAACAGAGTTCCCAACCTCTGCACTTTTGCAAGAAAGGGAATGAACAGAGGCGTGGGAAACCCTATAGGGCATATTTATGAAATAGTGGCACAGCGCAGCAAGCCACACTGCTGCACAGCGTCACTTGTAAAGGGTGTTTAACACATACAGCGCATTGTTGATTCTTCCCCCTGTGTTTGCTCACAATGGGCTGCTTAAGGCCAACCCATGCACCCTTGCAGCATGGTGCAAGAGTGCCTGCTTGCATGCAGGATTGTTTTTGTGCAGGAAGGGGCACCTGACAGTCCTGAGAGGCATGTTGCTCGTCCTATGTGTGGTGCAGAATCCAGCACACATACAAAGAGGAAGTAAAGACAGGAAACACAAATATGTCTCCCCCTTATGCCTCTCCTGGGGAGGCATACCTTTTTGGTGCATTCCCAGGTTTACAAGGTCTTGTAAACCTGGGAATGTGTCAAAAGCCATGTGAGTTGCATGGGAACGCTCACGCAATGCCTATGGAACACCTTCTGAGGGCAGAGTAAGGCAACTCCAGATCTTTGGAGCCACTAAGAGCCCTGCACAGGGTTTTGGCATGGTTTCAAAAAATTGACTTAAGGTGTGTGTTGCTCCTGCACCATATTCCGTAGTGCAAGAGAGATGCAAACTGTGTCATAAATAAACAAACATTTCTGGGGGGACACGGACAACCTTGGGAACTTACCACTAACCCTATACCAAGTGGCTGTAGTCTGCAAGCCACAGGCTCCCATAAACACATATAAACACATTGTTCTAAAGTGAAATAGAAAGGCAGGAATGCAGCCACAGTTTGCAAGTGTGCTTTATTGTTATATTACATTCTGCAGTAATACAAGGGTGACCATGTGATGTCAAAACAAGGTTCTGGAGTGGAAGGGTGCCCATTAACACTTTTACCACTTTGTGTGTATGCAGTGAAGTCAGTACGCATGCAACATTTGAAAAGTTGCTAAAAAAAAACTATTCTCCAGCTTTACAGCTGCCTTGAGGAAGTGTAAGAATCTGGAACAAAGGCCTACCTAGTTTTCAAATAGGCCTTTACATCAAGAATTGTCGGTGGTTGCATGGATATACCCATTTACAACCCACAAAACATCTCCTTGCTGCAAAGTAGCATGCATCTCTACTTTGCATTACGTTAAGGAACTTTCTAAAGCAATCAGAATTTGTGTTGTAAAGTAAATCCCAACATAACACTTTGCCCTGGGTTTGCATCACTTTTGTTAATGGGGTAACTTATATAGCGCACAGCTACTCCAAGGAGTGTCCCGGCGCTTTCTGACCCGTAGCTGAGAAAGAAAGATGGAAAGAACAGAGACATAACAAATTACTGATTGTAAAGCCAAGTTTTCAAAGCCTTTCTAAAGGCAAGCAGATTGGAGGTACGGCGAAGATCAACAGGAAGGGAGTTCCATAGTTTAGGGGCGAGATGTTTAAAGGAACGTCCACATATCCTGACCTTCCTAATGGGAGGAACCGTTGCCAGGCTGAGACATTCAGATCGGAGAGATCTGGTGGGTTTATAGAAAAGGAGCCGTTTCTGAATGTACGAGGCCCCAACCAGATGGAGTGCCTTATGGGCTAATGTGAGAGCTTTGAAAGTAATACGCTTCTTGACAGGGAGCCAATGAAGGGAGGAAAGCAACTCAGATGACCTAGCTTGCCGAGGTAGGCCAAAAATAGCCCTTGCCGCGGAGTTTTGTACTACCTGAAGTTTATGAAGGAGGTAATCCGGTAAACCCAGGTAGAGAACATTTGAATAGTCAATCCTGGAACAGATCAGAGCCTGTACTGTCAACTTCCTGTGGACTAAAGAAAGCAGAGGAAGGAATTTGCGCAGCATTTTTAGCAGACCAAAGCATCTGCTGGTAAGACCTGTGATCTGTGTTTTCAATGAAAGGGTATTGTCGATTTTGATCCCCAGGTTTTTAGCGACCACGGAGGAAGAGGAAGGGGGTGACATGCACACCGGCCACCATTCCTGCCAAGGCGGGTCTGCCTGACAGCCAAAGAAGAGCACCTCAGATTTGTCAGGGTTGCACTTGAGGCTGTTTCGCTGAAACCAGTCGAAGACAGCCCCAAGGCAACCACGGATGCTCTCCCCGTTGAACTCCATGCCCTTCTTGCAGGTGAAGAGAAGCTGGGTGTCGTCAGCGTATGATATGATCTGGGCACCCATGGACTCCGCAAGTACCGCCAATGGAGTCATGAAGATGTTAAAAAGGGTCGGGCTTAGCACCGACCCTTGTGGGACTCCGACATCCATAGGCGGCACCTCGGCGGAGTACGGCGGGGCCCAGACCACTTGTCGACGACCCGCTAGGTAAGATCTCAGCCAGCTCAACACCGTCCCTCTGAGACCAATCTCGTGAAGTCTTCTCAAGAGGGCCTCATGCGGGACGGTGTCGAAGGCCGCCGACAGATCCAACATCACCAGCATAGCTCTTCCACCTGCGTCGAGAACTTCCTTAATGGCTTCATTTACTTCCAATAGAGCGGTCTCAGTGCTCAAATTGGAGCGGAAGCCAGATTGGGTAGAGTGGAGTAACCCCTGATCTTCAAGAAAGGAAGAAAGCACAGAGTGGACGTGCTTCTCGACGATCTTTGCTAAACTGGGCAGGAGAGATATGGGCCTATAGTTAGCATGTATCTCTGGATCAAGGCCTGGTTTTTTTAGAAGGGGAACAACCATTGCCTTCTTCCAGGCTGGCGGAACAATGCCGCTAGACAAGGATAAGTT
The DNA here is from genome assembly GCF_964263255.1 of Lissotriton vulgaris. Taxonomy (NCBI): domain Eukaryota; kingdom Metazoa; phylum Chordata; class Amphibia; order Caudata; family Salamandridae; genus Lissotriton; species Lissotriton vulgaris. The sequence continues at coordinate 663,215,725 of NC_141689.1, forward strand.
CAAGACAGGATAAATTAGGGAATTTAGAATCATAGCATTCCTAGCTAGAAAACTCGCCGGACAGGGGTCAAGTGGAGAACCTGATTTAATCCTGAGTAAGAGATCCAGAGAGATAGATTCCGATAAAGGTGGAAACTCCGATAGAATGGGGCATGGATCAGTTGGAAAAGACAACAGATTGGAATCTATCAAAGATACATTAGGGGCAGCTGGAGGAAAGGATTCTTGGATCAGTCTGATTTTAGTATTAAAGAAGATGGCTAGCTCTTTAACCCAAGGTTCAGAAAATTTATGCTGGACTGAACTAGATTTGGGAGAGACAAACTCTTTTACGATGGTAAAAATTTCTTTAGAGGAGTTTGACGCAGATTCAATTCTGTTGGCGAAATAGTTCTTTTTGGCCTCCAGGATAGCTGTGTGATAAGATTTGATAGATAGTTTGTAGGCGGACTTAGCTTCCTGATCATATTGTTTCCGCCATAATCTTTCGGCTAGCTTGCAGTTACGCCGAGCAAGAGCAAGTGACTTAGAAAACCAAGGGGCCGAACTACGCTTGATAGATGAACGAGGCGTAGAAAGAGGGGCAAGATCATCAAGCCTTTCAGTCAGCCATTTCTGAAAAGTTTCAAGGTCCCTCTCCAGATGACCTGATAGGGTACAGGGATGTTCCTGATACGCTTGAGCAAGACTCTCAGGGGTAATTTTATAAAAGGGTCTACTGGGGTGCCTAAGTTGGTCTGAATTAATACATGAAGTTTTACTTCTACCCTGGATTTGAAAACTGATCAAAGAGTGGTCAGACCATAGAACAGGAGTGAGACGGGACATAATAAGGGGAATGGTGGAGAACACTTGGTCAAGAGTGTGACCCTTATCATGAGTCGCACTTGAGATGTAAGGGGTTAGACCAAGAGGAGCAGTGATGTCCGTGATTTTAATAGCTTCACTGTCCGACTCGACATCCATGTGGATGTTGAAATCCCCTAGCATTATGCAGTGTTCCACCTTCAGGCATAGAGTAGTGATAGCTGATTGAAGCTCATCGAAGAAGGAACCCCTCAGACCCGGAGGTCTATAGACTAAGAACCCTGAGAATGATTGGTGCGGGGAGAGTGCAATGGAGAAGGCGAGGGATTCACAACCAGAGATAGGCAAGGATGGAATAATTGCACACGCAAAAGATCTTTGAACTATAAGTGCAACACCCCCACCTTTACCCAATGCCCTATCCTGTCTATAGACTATATAATCGGGAGGAATGGCTGCCGCGATATCAGGGTTAGAAGACTCATTGAGCCAGGTTTCTGTGAGCATAAGACAAAGTGGTTTCTCAACAGTAAGTAACTCAAAAATATCTAAAGCGTGCCTATGCAGTGAGCGGGTGTTTAACAATAAGCACTTAAATTTATTTACGGGGAGTAAATGGGGTCCCTCAGAGGCCCGGTATATGTTAGGATACCATCCGCAGCCAGGACAGCGGCATTTACCTTTATAGCGGCCTGGAAAAACAGACCAACAGGACGCAGTATTGGAGTTATAAGATAGTAAAGCAGCTGCAGAATACGTAAGCCTATGGCCAGAGTCTACCGCCGCGCCGTCTGCTGCCGTATCGCGGACGGGCGCAGACGGGCAGGACTCTGGCACGACTCCGGCGCAGATCCGGTGCGCCCGCTGATCGCGTCCGCTGCGCGGAGTCATCCCTGTCCGTTTTTATGACGCTGCAAATCGCGTCACGAGCCCAACCCGACCCAAGATGGCCGCCAAATGAGGTGCTCTGCTCTCGGCGTCAACACTCGGCCGAGAGCAGGTCCGGAGCAAGAGGGGAGGGGGTGAGAAGGGGTCTGAAGCGCTACTGAGCGCAGGGGGTCACAACACACCAGTTCAACTCGGGTGTAGCCAAAGTGCAAAATACACAACACAGTATTTAAAACAATTTAAAATATGAGGAAAGGCAAGAGACCTCCCGGCTTCCGCCTCAGGAGGGGGAAAAATGCGTGCAGAGTCAGAAATTACCAGCACTCTCCCTCGCGTCCCTTTTATGACGCTGCAAATCGCGTCATGAGCCCAACCCGACCCAAGATGGCCGCCAAAACCGGTGCTCTGCTCTCGGCGTCAACACTCGGCCGAGAGCAGGTCCGGAGCAAGAGGGGAGGGGGTGAGAAGGGGTCTGAAGCGCTACTGAGCGCAGGAGGTCACAACACACCAGTTCAACTCGGGTGTAGCCAAAGTGCAAAATACACAACACAGTATTTAAAACAATTTAAAATATGAGGAAAGGCAAGAGACCTCCCGTCTTCCGCCTCAGGAGGGGGAAAAATGCGTGCAGAGTCAGAAATTACCAGCACTCTCCCTCGCGTCCCTTTTATGACGCTGCAAATCGCGTCACGAGCCCAACCCGACCCAAGATGGCCGCCAAAACCGGTGCTATGCTCTCGGCGTCAACACTCGGCCGAGAGCAGGTCCGGAGCAAGAGGGGAGGGGGTGAGAAGGGGTCTGAAGCGCTACTGAGCGCAGGGGGTCACAACACACCAGTTCAAATCGGGTGTAGCCAAAGTGCAAAATACACAACACAGTATTTTAAACAATTTAAAATATGAGGAAAGGCAAGAGACCTCCCGGCTTCCGCCTCAGGAGGGGGAAAAATGTGTGCAGAGTCAGAAATTACCAGCACTCTCCCTCGCGTCCCTTTTATGACGCTGCAAATCGCTTCACGAGCCCAACCCGACCCAAGATGGCCGCCAAAACCGGTGCTCTGCTCTCGGCGTCAACACTCGGCCGAGAGCAGGTCCGGAGCAAGAGGGGAGGGGGTGAGAAGGGGTCTGAAGCGCTACTGAGCGCAGGGGGTCACAACACACCAGTTCAACTCGGGTGTAGCCAAAGTGCAAAATACACAACACAGTATTTAAAACAATTTAAAATATGAGGAAAGGCAAGAGACCTCCCGGCTTCTGCCTCAGGAGGGGGAAAAATGCGTGCAGAGTCAGAAAAAAAAATGTGATGCAAACCTAGTAAAAATTGTTAGTATATTTCCCACTGAGCAACTGATTATGATCTTGGTGGATAGGATACTCCATCACAAACTTAACAGATACCCTGTATGTCTAATTACAATTCCATTGTAACCTATGGAACTTGTAATTTGGCGGACAGGACATCCATTACATTTGTGGCAGAGTATCCTATCCACCAAGATCATAATCAGGCCATAATTATTGTTGCACATTTTGTGGCAATTTATCTTACACAGTGTACAGCCTATAATATACGCTGTGTTTTTTAATCTGACCTACACATTCACATACTCACCAGGGCTGGGACCCCATGGGCCTATGAACACAGAAGTATCTAGTATCCAGTGCACCAACCAGTTATATACACAGATTACTGAAATAATAATTTTAAACAACTAAGGGACATATCTACAACAATTCTTTAGTGGTTGCAAATGGAGATTCGGCTTTTGTAAACTACTAACCTTATATAGTGAGTTGGTAACCTACTAGGAAGGGGCGTGCCAACGGTGTCGCTACCTAATAGCGAGCTGCAGGGGGATGTACAATTGTTTTGCGACCAGACTGCGGTCGCAAAACAATTGCAGTTTACCACCTACTTCGATTAGGTTGTAAGCCGCAAATGGGAACGGGTCCCAAAGGCACCCCTTCTCCTTTGAGAATGGTAGGGAAAACATTTTTAAAAGCCGGCAGTGGTCCCACCGACCACTGCATACCCTTAAAAAATGGAACAGAAACGTTTCATTTGAATTTTTTAAACACATCCCGTTTTCCTTTAAGGTAACAGGCTGCATTTAAAAAAAAGTTACTTTATTTAAAAGCAAACACAGACACAGTGGTCTGCTGTCTCCAGCAGGCCACCATCTCTGTGTTTCTGGCCATTACCAATGGGTCGCAAACAGCAACCTGCTTCATGAATATTCATGAGGCAGATCCCGTGCGACCCATTTGGGAATAGCTAATGTGTCTGAGACACATTAGTACATTTCACTTTGCAAGTCTCTAATTGTGAGTCGCAAAACAATTAGAGATTTGCAAAAGGAATTGTTTGTACATCTGGCCCTAGAGTCCTACCAGAACAATGCATTTCCCACAGATTAGATATTCCTGCATTTCGCTTTTTTTGTTTAAGGTGTCTGCATTATATTTTACATGCAGTTATTTCCCACAATCAGGTCACTGGTATTATATGGTGGGGAAAACCACATTTTGTGGCATGGCTGAATAAATTAAAAAGCAGTAAAAGGCAACCTATGCAGCATAATCTGCCATATTTTGTGGGAATATTACATGATGATTTTGACCTATTTTATAAAGGTTAACACTGGGTAACGTTTTCACCTCATTAGTACTAGTTTAATAGCCTAAAACTGGAATAAGGAAAAGAAAGTGTGGCAGGTCATCTCTTTCCAAGGGCTTCCACTGTGAGGTTATTTGTGTCACTGTAGATTTAGTAACTTCTGATCTGTTTCATCTAGAAACAATGTTTTGTTAAACCCTGAAGATTATGCACCGGATGAAGTATTATGCAACACGTGTGGCAAATCCATAATTATGCAGAAAATGCAGCAGCCACAGAATCACATTACTCCAGTGGCTGTGCTCATGGTGAACTGCTCAACGGGGTATTAGCAAAAGCCACACGCTGTTCCATGCACACTTGTATAAAACTTTAGCACAACACAGTGTAATAGTACTTGTAAAGACTGGCTGTACTTAGTCTGATGTGAAATGCGCTTACCATCTGTGGACCCATCATGAAATCCAAAAGAAGCAAATTACATATTTGAACAGTAAATGTAAGGACGTGAAGAACAGAATAAAACAGGTGGAAAAAGGTAACAAAATGGTAAAGCTTCAAGGCAGAAGCCCTGAAGATGCAACCACCCAACATTCTAATACTTTATCTTTCAAGGAGTGGATTTACTTTACAAAAGCAACTCCACCTCTGGCTGTGTGACCCTGACATATGATTGATTAGCAGATATTTCAAGGAACTTGCTTAGGAGGCTGTCACAGCCGTTTCTTGAAATGAGCCAGGCTGAATTTAATTCAGGAATGAACATATTTATTTAAAACTTTAAAACAAAAGGCTTTGTCTTGGGCTCCCAATTTCAGAATAAATCAGATTATATTTATTAAATGTTTATTAAAATAGAAAAAGGTAGAACCTTGACATTGGGGTAAAAAGTCTGCTGGAACTATAAATAAACCAGTATTCATGAGTTGTCTGTAAGTCAAACACCCGCCAAATAATTAAATAATATTTTGTTATTATTTTGTCACACCGTACCCCTGCCTCCATTGTTTAAAAAACAATCTCTTTGTTGATTTTTGTACAGCTGTGCGGAAAGAGGCCATGCGTCCTCAAACAATTAAGCATGAGGCAGGTAGATTACAATACATTGTTATCAGTTAGCCTGGGCACCGGCCTAAGCTTACTGTGCCAAGACAATCCTTACAAAGAAGACATTTCAGTCTCAATTACCAACGGAATAAGGCGAACCTGGACCAAGAATAATTCAACCCAGGAAAAAGTATCTATTGATAACTCATGGGCATGGATTGCAGAAAACCTCAATAACAAAACACTGGGACCACAAATTAAGCACCCTTTCTAGCCTCGGTCTAACCATCTATTCCTGGAACATCGCAGGGAAAACTCAAGAAAAATTAGTAACAATTACCCAAGATCGTCCAGGGATAGTGGCTTTACAAGAAACCTGGGCAACGGCGAATTTCGACTTTCCCGATTACTTTGTGTACGATATTCCAGCAGAACCGGTCACCCATGGGCATGCAAAAGGAGGGATTGAAATTCTTCTATCTGAAGATTATTACTGGGATCAGGAAATTATACCCACACATTTCAAGAATTTCCAATGTTTAAAGATCAAAATAGGGACAGATGGGACCAGACCTTTGAATAAAATGCTTATCTTTAATGTGTACATCCCCCCGGAACAAAAATGGATGCACTCTCCCTAAATATATTTGAGGACATTGAAAAGGTGGTGGAACAACAGAATTTCCCGCTATTGTTCCTGACAGGAGATTTAAACGGCCAAATTTCCAATGATCTATTACAAAAATGGGAGTCGGGAGAAAAAGAGGAGGCCCAGGAAATACCCATTCCACAATTCCCCACAGGAAGTAAATCCAATAATAGAGGGAAAATTATCTTATCATCACTCACTACACTAAATGGAGTACTACTAAATGGCAACATTGAAGGGGATATTCCAGCTTCCGTCACAAGAAGGGGAGGCAGCCATGCATCAATCCTCGATTATATGATCTGCAGCCCAGATCTCTTTGGATTAGTCCATCAACTTAAAATAAAGTTTGAGAAAGGAAGCAAACATGCTATCCTCCAACTAATAACCGGTCTAACATTGAAAGGAACATCTCCAGTGTACATAATGGATTTGCTCAGAACAGCTTTAATAAATCAAGTCCAAGGCCGGGTTCAGTGGAATTCTAGATCTTTTGGAAGAATCAGCCATATAATTGAGAATTCAAATTTATTAGTAACTACCCACAACATAAATCCAATAACAAACTTCGAGGTAGTGGCCAAGACTCTCCTCCAACTATTGAAGGAAAGTGAAAAACGAAAAAGACAAAAATACAAATTAATAAAAAGTGGAATACAGATCCCAAGGCAATAGAATTAAACAAATTAATTAGGGCCCAGTTTCACCATTTTTCGGCTACCAGAAAACTGGAAATTAACAAATTAAAAAATTATCGCAGAAGACAAAAATTCAAAGAAAAACAAAAGTTACAAGATAGAAAATGGACGGACTTACAGATAGCAGCTAACAGTCAGGACAAACGTGCCTATTGGATCATAATAGCGCAAGAAACAGGAACTAAAAAAAACGCTAAAATCAAACCCTGTACCACCTTCTGAATGGGAAACATATATAACTAATCTATATAAAACAAATCAAATTTCCAATCGCTATGCAGCAATGCAACCCAATACAAGACAGGATAAAAGCATACAAATCGAGGCCCCATCATCATCTTTAATAGAACATTACATAAAAAGGGCAAGATCATTGGCCGCAATGGGTCCAGATCAAATTCCTATAAAAGTTCTAAAGAATAACTCAAAGGAGTGGAGTAAACTTTTAGCAGGCCTGTTTAATCATATAATCAGAACAGGGGAAATACCAAAGTCGTGGAAGGGGAGTATTATAATTCCAATTCATAAGAAAGGCTCCAGAATGCTCCCCGGTAATTATCGCCAGATTGCTCTCCTGGACGCAACCGGGAAGATTTTTGCAGCTGCTGTCTTAGACCATCTAAAAGACTGGGCATTTACAACCGGCTCTATCCCATTTTGTCAAGCTGGATTTAGACCCAAACACTCGGTCACAGACAATATTGCACTACTCCAAACAATACTCGAAAAATATGTGATCAAAAAATCGCAAGTAGCATATGCAGTGTTTGTAGATTTTACCACCGCTTTTGATAGGGTCGACCGAGCCAAGCTTTGGCACAAACTCCAAAAAATGGGAATCCCACAAAACCTTCTCCATTTAATATCATTACTTTATTCGGGTACATGGTGCCAAGTCCAAATGGGGAGGGAGAAGGGCCTTACCTCCCCAATATCAACCCCAAATGGCCTGCGTCAAGGGTGTCTCTTAGCCCCTTTATTGTTTTCTTTATATCTGAGTGACCTACCAGAAAATCTTAACAAGGTCAACAACTTTCCGCCGAAGATTGCTTCTACTAAAATCCATTGTTTGATGTATGCTGACGATGTAGTAATCCTCGACTTGACCCCATTTGGCCTTCAAAGAAATCTGTTGGCACTTACCAGATACACTGAAGAAAACTACTTAATTCCAAATGTCACCAAAACAAAAATGTTACCATTTACAAGAAAGAAGACCTATTATAAATACAACTGGTTATCAGGGGGAAACCATTGGAAATTGTCAAAGACTATATATATCTTGGGAGAACTTTCACTCAGTCTTTGTACAATCAGTCTCACCTCCAAAAGATGGGTCGAAACGCCGATATCCACTCAGGGGCTCTACAAAGACTTTATTCTTCCACTGGTCAAAGGCACTTCTCGTCCTTGCTTCAGGTATACAGCTCAAAAATTCCAGCCGTTCTGTCTTATGCTATAGAATATATACCAATAACAGAATGGAAGCAAATTGACATCAAAGAAGGGAAAATCCTGCAGAAATTAACCAGGATGTCGCAAGCAGTCCCGGTTCAAGCTCTCAGGTTAGAACTATCGTTAGTTAGTTCCTACGCCAGAGGGATCTCAAACATAATTAGATGGGCGTACAACCTGGTTCATGCAGATCAAGGATCTTTAAGAGCACTGGTAAAAATAGAGTCACTTGAGCCAGACTCTCCGAAGTACATCTTTAGCAAAAACCTAAGCATTGCTTTTAAATTGACATCAGTTTCCCTAGAAATGTTAAAATCTTGGTCACCAGCCCAACTGAAACTTTGCTTGAAGCACCTGACCCCAAGGATAAGCATGGAATTGGACATTCAACACTGCTCCAGGCTCTACATGTACAAGCAGTACGCAGATACAATAGTTTTTAAAAAAATTCAACCATACATCTTTTTTAATCTAAATCACGGAGTTAGGAGAAGTATTATACAATTGCGGCTCGGAATATTACCCCTGCAATCTCACACATTCAAGTGGTCACTAAAAGAAGGAGGAACTAATCTCTGTGACCCATGTAAAGGTGGGGTGCAAGACCTAGAACACGTGCTGTTCATTTGTTCAAATGAGACTGTGGTTGCAGCCAGGAACAGATACATAATTCCGATTAAAATGAAATGTAAAATAAATTCGGTCCAGAATTTGATTTCACTCTACCAAGCTCCACCAAATGAATTTGTCTGTATTAACATGTACAACTTTTTAAAAACATTTTTAAAATGTTATTAGTGTAATAATTTTATTAGTAAAAAATGTAATTGATATTGTCTAAAAAATGTGTTGTTCTCGTAAGAGAACTGAATCAAAAAAGAAATATTTCATTTCATTTCTGTGCCAAGATGTATGAGCAAATGACATGTAGACCTCCAACATTCTTTGTTCCAAATTAGTTTCCTCGGTTTCTGTGCCCTTCGGGGTCTCACACTTGATTGCCCCCTCATGTACTGTCTTCCTTCACATGATGCGAGGAACCCCATATGTGATCACATTTCTTGGAGCAGCTTTGCGCCTGATATACCATTTTCCTAACTGCATACACCAATCCACATTGGACTCCTAGGCTTGCTGCGTTGGGATCCTCAGCCCCACATTCTGACCATGTCATGTTTCGCTACCAGCAATGAAGTGTTACAAAAAAGGAGGATGTAACAATTATTGGACTGCTCACCCAAGATACCCAGATCAATTAGTTGGGTGGTCAGCTCCACTCTGCAGTCTAATACTGTAGAGAGCCATCTCCCTATTCCCTCAGTATGTGTGAATCTTGGGCCAACCCCAGATGGTTTGTAGTAATGTACCTTTCTGCCTGCATTCCCTCAAACACAGGTCTACGTTGGCCCTCCCGACACAGAACGTTCTAGTTCTTGTGAAGTAGGCTCTATGAAGGATTGTCAGTTGGATTGATTGGAATCTGGCCCGTATGGCAACCTCCCGGGGGCACTTGCAGGCCACCCACGCCACCCAGTCATCATCCTCAAGTCTACTTAGGTCTACCTCTCATTTCCCGCGGAGATGGTCCAGTGGGGGAGGCTATTATATATTAAAGTTGAATATACTGTGTGGTTGATAAGGGGAGTCCTGAGGATTCTATATTCCTGGGGTGATTTGTCCAGGGCCTCACTCAGAGCCTCTATGTGCGCCAGCAGTATGTATTGTATGAATTGATAGAGAAGATATTGACCCCAGGGCAGTTTGTTTCATCCTGTTATTTAGGAAATGGTATCATCTACTGGCTCCTTCAAATATTCCCCCATGTTGGATGTGCCCAACAGGTCACATTGTAGGCCTCCACAGCTTGCATTATCTTCAACATGTCTGAGGCCCATAGTGGAGTTTCTAGCTTCTGTTTACCTTTCCATATCAGGGTCTGAGTGGCTTTGTGCCAGGTCTCGACCACCACTACTGCCGGTGTCAGCAACATAATCATTCCTTTGTTATCATATATTCGTTGGATGTAGCCCTCCTGGTCCACAGCTTGCCTTTCTGCTACCACAGGTTTCTTTTGAGATGAAAAGTCCCAGTCATTAACTGTTAGAAATCGGGGTCTCTAAATGGCAAGGGTTTGCACCTTTGTCCAAGTAGGCACCCTTCCATCTAGTCAGGGTAAGGGAGTTACACTCCTTAATTAACCCCTGCTCACCCCCTTGGTAGCTTGGCATGAGCAGTCAGGCTTATCTTAGAGGCAGTGTGTAAAGCATTTGCACATAACCAACAGTAACAAAATGAAAGCACTATAAAAGGACACCACATCAGCTTAGAAAAGTATCCAATATTTGTATATACTTAAGACAATACCAAAAACAATAAAAATCCAGAATACAGGACTTAGAAATATTCCGTCATCAAAATAGACTTGAAATATAGTTCCTTAAAGTTGATAGCTGTGTCTAGGGCTATCACTGCATCGTTAACAACAAATCCAAACAGTTCTGGCTGGCGGGGGCGTTACGGGCCAGCTACGGTGTCAGGAAGACCCACAAAACAGTACCTCTATAAATGAAAGGCATCGGCGACGGCTCGATGAGCCCCGAAGAGCCCGCGACAGCAGGCATCAGTTCTGGAGGTCAGTGCCGGAGTCGTTGTGCCCTTGAAGTCACACACGTTGCAGATCTAACTCCTCGTGGTTGAAGTTGGGAGCGCTGGTGTCAGCAGGCTTCGGAGCTGCAGTGCGGAGTGCAATGGTGTGGTGTGCGGTGCCCTCAGGTCATGGTGCAGGCAGCGACTCGGTGACGGTTCTCCAGTGGTGGCAGTGAGACAAGGGCAGCAGTGCGAAAAGATGTGGTGCTCATCGCGGTGCAGGCAGGTCACAATGCAAGCAGCAACATTGCTGTGGTTCATGATGTTACATGTTCCATGCAATAGAATTTATGAAGATTCAGACTGGAGCAGTTGCTTGTACTGTGCTCTCTTAAAATAAACCATTCTTTTATATTCAATATGCCTGGATGACCTTACTACTATAATATTTTACCGATAATCAAAATCGAATGCATTCCTTACTAATACCCACATGGTAATGTTAAATAATAGTTACAGCCAAAAAGACATTTTAAATAAAGTATTTTTCAAAACACCTTAACACATGTTTGAGTGTTTCTTAGCCCTCATCAGGCTACATAATGCAGCATAGATCCAGCTGCAAGGGGTTCCCCCACTTTAAGTGAAGAGCGAACAGCTTCAGCTCGGAGTTTTTTTAGAAAAGATGGCAACCTCTCTTGGGGTCATGCATTTAACTACAAAGGAGACTCACAGTGAGGTTTTTTTTTCATAAATCTTCATGGGGAAATGCTGTTCTCCCTGAAACCCAAAGAACATTTAAAAAAAGATTGGTGGTGCCCTTGCTGTTTGTGACATAAAAAGACCTTTATGGGGAGCTCCCTGGCAGAACCAATGATTATGAAATGAGTGGCTACCTTGCTCATTATCATTTTCTTAGCTTGGCTGTTTTTCAACATTTTTTTGGTTCCTTGGTCTCATTAGGGCACCCACAATATTTCCAACTGTTGGGGCCACCAGGGAAGGCCATGATTCCATTGGCATGATCAGCTCCATGGATTAAGCCCCAATTATATGGGTTGGCAAAACTTTTTTGGGGTTTGGACCTAACAACTAGGCAAAACATCGGGCCATGGGGAAGCCCATGGGCCTGAGCTAGGCCTGCTCCCCTGGCAACATACATTCTGGGTGCTGGTGGAGCTGGATATTTGCTTTGGGCTGCTGGGTGCCCCCGGATGTCAATAGTGAATCAGGTCCAGGTGAATGGGTCCCTGGGGCTGTGATATGGCTTGGGGGGCCCACATCCCCTCCCCAATAAATGCAGAGGACCCCAGAGGTTGTAGACCCCTGTGGTAATTAAATGGCTTGTGGTCTGGGGCTTCATGCCTCCTCCTCATATAAAGATAATATGAAGTCCTTGGGGTATTAGATGGGTTAGGGAGGGTGCACACACATGCCTCTCTCCCCTTTCTTTATTGAGGATGCACTGACTCTGCAAGACATGGCCCACCACCGGGGATATTAAAAAGGGTGGGAGTCAGCACTTTTTTATTTTTTACCTTGGCGCGGTGCTTCCATGTGGTTAAAAAATTGACCCAAGGGAGAGTCCCTCTGGGCCCACATCATCAGGCCATGGAGGGGTCAGGATATCCGTATCCAGCCCACCCATTTTATTGTGGTTCAATCAATCAATCAATCAATGACACTTGTAAAGCGCGCTACATACCCGTAGGGTCTCAAGGCGCTGGGGGGGGGGTGCCGCTACTGCTCGAACAGCCAGGTCTTCAGCTTCCTCCTGAAGGAGAGGTGGTCTTGGGTCAGGCGCAGGTCGGTCGGGAGGGAGTTCCAGGTCTTGGCAGCCAGGTAGGAGAAGGACCTTCCTCCTGTAGTCGCTCTTCGGATGCGGGGGACGGCGGCGAGGGCGTGGTTGGCTGATCGGAGGTGGCGTTTGGGAGCGTAGAAGTTGACTCGGCTGTTGAGGTAGCTCGGGCCTTGGTCGTGTAGGGCTTTGTGTGCGTGGGTGAGGAGGCGGAAGGTGATTCTTTTGCTGACGGGGAGCCAGTGAAGGTCTCTGAGATGTCCGGAGATGTGACTGGTTCGTGGGATGTCGAGGATGAGTCTGGCTGAGGCGTTCTGGATCCGCTGGAGTCTCTTCTGGAGCTTGGCGGTGGTACCGGCGTAGAGGGCGTTGCCGTAGTCCAGTCGGCTGGTGACGAGGGCCTGGGTGACGGTCCTCCTGGTCTCGGTGGGGATCCACCAGAAGATCTTCCGTAGCATGCGTAGGATGTTGAAGCACGCCGAGGAGACGTTGTTGACTTGCCTGGTCATGGAGAGGGAGGAGTCCAGGATGAAGCCCAGGTTGCGTGCATGGTCTGTTGGTTTGGGTGCGGTGCCCAGGGCGGGAGGCCACCAGGAGTCGTCCCAGGCGGAGGGTGAGGGGCCCAGGATGAGGACCTCCGTCTTGTCCGAGTTCAGTTTTAGGCGGCTGGTCGTCATCCACTCGGCTACCTCCTTCATCCCTTCGTGCAGGTTGGCTCTGGCGGCGGCGGGGTCGTTGGTCAGGGAGAGGATCAGCTGGGTGTCGTCGGCGTAGGAGATTATGCTGAGGTTGTGTTTGCGTACGATGGCCGCGAGGGGGCTCATGTAGACGTTGAAGAGGGTGGGGCTCAGAGATGATCCTTGAGGGACGCCGCAGATGACTTCGGAGGCCTCTGACTTGTACGGTGGTAGGCGGACTCTCTGTGTTCTTCCGTCGAGGAAGGAGATGATCCATTCCAGCGCCTTGTCCTGGATTCCGATGTTGCTGAGGCGCCGTACTAGGGTGCGGTGGCAGACCGTGTCGAATGCCGCGGATAGGTCTAGGAGGATGAGGGCCGCTGTTTCTCCTTTGTCCATCAGGGCTCGGATGTCATCGGTGGCGGCGATGAGGGCGGTCTCGGTGCTGTGATTGGCTCGGAAGCCGGACTGTGAGGGGTCGAGGGATCCGTTCGTCTCGAGGAAGGCGGCCATCTGCTTGTTGTTTTCAGGACTGGGGACTAGTGGCAATATAGAGAAAGAGAAGTGTTTGCGATTATCAAATAGATCATTCTTGTGATTTGCTATATGTTAATTGCAAACAGCAATTTACAAATGTGTGTTTAATACTTTTTCCTATTCTCCGTGGACCGCAAATAGACCTACCTCATTAATCTTAATGAGGTAGGTCTCAGTTTGTGACCCATTGGGAATTGCAAAAATCACAGGGATGATGGCCTGATGAGGTCAGTAGACCACCAGGTTGGTGAGTGCTTTTCAGTAAATTGTTTTTTTTAAATGCAGCCCATTTTCCTTAAATGAAAATGGGATGTGTTTGAAAAAGAACAATGAAAACTTTTCTTTTCATTTTTTTAGATGAGGCAGATGTCCCTGGGTCCACTGCCTGCTCTAAAAAATGTGTTTACAAACATTCCGAAAGGGGAAGGGACCCCTTGGGGACCCCTTTCCATTTGTGAATGAGTTCCCACCTACTTGAAGTAGGTGGTAAAATTTGAATGTATTGTGACTGTATTTCAGTGACAAAATATTCACACATACCACTGCAATTCAGTGTAAGGAAGGGACGCCCGAAACACGCTGCTTCCTTATACCGAATCGCAAACACAATTTTTGATTTGGTAATAAGTTACCAAATCACAAATTGGAACTTGGTACATTGTAAAATGCCTTTTTTAATTTTCAAATGGCCCGATTCTGCGAATTGCTCGTTTGCGAACGAAAAAAAGCTTTGTACATCTAGCCCTAAGTCCCAGAGACCTAAAATGGCTGCTAAAACATCTTTGTTGATGTTGACAGCAGCCAATCAGATCTAATCTTTTGATTTGTTGGGTCTGTGGATCCTCTGCATCCTGAAATATGCAAAAAATGTTAGCCCTAATTTCTCAGAAACTACTGAACGATTTTACACCAAATCACAAAAAGTATGCTTTCTTAATAAAGATCTAGAGTTCTGCCAAATTTGGAGTAATTCCATTCAGCCATTTTTGGTGTAGCTATTTCTAAATTTCCAATGGAAAATTGCATGAGGAAAACCTGTTTTGCGACCCCGTCTTTTCCTCAGCCCCTGCTTAACGGATCACCCTAAAACTTTCCAGGAAGGAGCTGAGGTGAATGAGACTTCTTTTTGTTTACGTTTGGGGAACATTTGTCAAATGTTTTCAAAGTTATTAGCAAACCAAAACATCTATTTCCTTTTCAAGCATGAACCTAACTATAACTACCCAGTGGCAACCACTACTGAGTAGTATATATATAAATTAAAGGTTAAGGTATGTATGTATGTATGTATAGGCATTTATATAGCGCACTACTTACCCGTAGGGTCCCAAGGCGCTTCGACCGCTGCGAAACCCTTCCTGGCTTCCCTGAGAGATGGTCCCTTAATGGGTATCTCCAGGGTGAGACCAGGCATCCCCGGCGGTCTGGTGGGGCCGTTAGAGAAGATGAGGCAAGCTAATGCCCAGAGTTGCTGAGTGTGATCGCTGATCAGAGTGGGCACGAGGCGAGAGAATTATCGAGTCCGCTGACCCTGGTCCAGAAACCTGCCGCGCCGGGAATCGAACCCTGGTCCCGGGCCGTCCTCTGCTCTCGGGTCTGCCGCCTCTAACCAGTGAGCCACACAAGGTGACATTACAGTTAGGTGAAAATATCAGTGAACATAACATTTTAAACTCAAAAAATCACCAATTATAATTTACTGAACTCACTAAAACTTGTGTCCCCATCATGCTCAGTGTTGTCACCAATGATGTCATTTGAGTTGTTATCAGTGTTGTCATTAATGATGTAATTGAACATGACATGAGAAGTGCAGTCTTTGAGGTCATAAGCAGAACATGGCGGGCGCAAGTTGTAATTTTCTCAGTAAACTATAACCGGCGATTTTCAGTGTTCAGAGTTTTCAGTCTTTCAAATATTTTCCTTTTCTTTATTATCTGCCAAATGGTGGAATTTTTTACTGCCACTGTTAGAACTTTAAACTTGACTTCATGATCTTCCCTAAATTGCTTGCAAGTGGTATACCTCTCCCATCCAGCGCCCTTTCCTGAGTAGCAGTGTGCTTTACAAAGTTGAATGAGACTCTTCTAAAATTATATATCTATATTCCTCCACGTGCTGGGATCTTCATCCCAGTGCACCATGGATGTTAGTTGGATGTTCTGTCTAGGTTGCCATTATTGTCATCAAGGGGTGCTAGTATTAAAGGCACTGGAAGGGTTGCGCTAAACAGGGCAGTCTGTCAGACACCTTTTCCTCCAGCACTGAGTAAACAGCACGAATTTTCCACACAGTGGAGCAAGAAGAAGCTCCACCATCAGGAAAACCTAATAACCCTGAACTCTAAATGGGGTGAGGAAACTAACAGGACAGTGGGCGGAACAGGTGTCAATTGTTGCCAACCTTGAACGTTCCATTGCCTTCCTTCTCTAACTGAGCCTCATAATGCGGTAAATAAATATTCATGGAATGTCTGCATTGCTGATAGTCATGCTCTTTACATGACTGTAAAGAAATGGCGTTTCGTAGCAGATTCTGAGACCTAAATAAAGAAGGTGATTCTAAAGATTTGGAATTTCAACAAAATAAGGTCTATGATTGGTCCGTCCTAACCATACACACAGTTCATGAAAGGAAAAGTAATAATGTTAGCTCGTCCTCTCATTGCATGTTTGAAAATGTTACTTCGACCTTCTAGCTGTGAACAGCCAGTAAAACAAAAGAGGTCCCTAGTGCTTTTAAAGCGCCCTTTTACAAGCCGGCCGGTAATAGGCGGCGAGGGCACCGGAGGTAGGATGCTAATTCCTGCCGTTATCTCAGCCCCAGTTTCGGTCATTATGAGTCTCAGGATGCAGCTTCAGGGACGTCATGTGGGTCCCGGATTTACCAGGTCCAAGTCAGCATGTTATCATTGATTCGGACCCTGTTCCCACACAGGCTATCTATCCTCCTGGTTCCACCTCGAGGAACATGTGTGAAGAGACTAATTAGGACATCCATGCACCAGCAGCTATGTGGTGAAGTTCTGTGAACGACGCTTTACTTGACTGGAAATGGGCAGTGGCGTAAAAAGGGTGTCGTGTGCCCCGAAGCGGGTAAGGGGATGAATGGGCACCCATCTGCTGTGTTAGGAGTAAAACAATATCTATAGGCGGGGTGCATTGGGCTCCCAGAGCCCCGGACTCAGGTGCCGCTGCACCTAGTGCACTATTGATAGCTTCACCCCTGGTAATGTACAACTTGTAATTTTCTGCTCCGAATGCCAACCAATTTTACTAATAGCGTTCGCATCTGGGAAGGATAATGAGGCATTTTGTAAAACAAATCATGCTGTAGAGACGGGAAAGACAAGAACAATCATAAGCATTTAAGATAAACACTCCGTATTGTTTATGTATGTAGCACAGTGATCAACCAGCTGATGACCCGTCTGGGTGGCAAACAAAAAACTACTCAAAATGTTTGCAAGTGCCAGATTTGATCAGCGTAAAATTAGTCATGTAAGAGGCAGATGGGAAAATATGGAGCCCGAGGAGGGGAAATGGAAATGCTGTCTAACATCAATTGTGTATCTGACAAATTTCCTTTTCACGGTCTGCTTTATGACTCACTTAGAAGAAGATGTTTAATCCCCATTTTCAAGATAGCACCAGTAAAGACGCTGCAAAGAATCATTAACATTTAAAGCAAGCAATGGTAGTCGGGCTCTGTCTTCGACATTGGAAACAAGCCTTGTGCTTTTTTCTGTTGGAAAGCAAAGGAGAAATGAGATGAGATTTTCGGAGGTTAATGCAATTCTATCTGACTCCAGCAAAGCATTAGGACTATTAAATGCCGCATGTGTCCCCAGGGACTAAAGTGCCCGGGCTGTGAACGTCACAATGAAAATCAGGAGGTTGTTTTTACAAAAATAATCGCCGGGTGCTTTCTATAAAGAAAGTACAGCATTTTCTTAAATTTACATGAACCGCGATTTAATATCTACACGTCATGAACACTCTTCAGACATACATGTATAATGGGACATATGTACAAAAAAATAATCGCGGATAAAATGAATAGTGCTGAAGCAATCATATTAAAATAATTACTTTGTACTCCGCAGGTGTCAGGGACATTCAGTTGCCTCTCAGAAAGAGACAGCAGGTATTGAAATATATTTGATTTTCTTATCAGGCACACATATTTCCTGTTTTGTATTGCCTCATATTGGCATCCTTAATGAAACTTTATGAGAGGCTAAAGAATTAAATGCCCTTCAACTTAGATTATAGCATTGTGTGATGCTACTGAATATGTTTCAGTGGTATCCAGATTCTCCTTCAAGGTAACCCGGGTCAGCTTCAAAGCATGGCGTTGGGGTATTTACTAAGCATGAGAGAAGCTTTCAGAAGCAGCCAAGCCAAACAAACAAAGCCGAGAAATGGTTCAGGAAGATAATACAAATTGCTGAAAGGAAAAAACCAAGGCCAAAAAAATCTGATGAAAAAATCATGGAATTTAATGCATACACTGTGATGCATCCTGCCTAACTAGGCGCTGTGTTGTATATGCTTGAAAAAGGAACTGACATCTTTGGAAGAAGCTCTACAACATCTTGGAATGGGATACCCCAATAACTTCCAATGGACTGTCCACCATCTTGGAAAGGTGTTTTATAAGGCTTGAAGAAGAACAATAAGTTTGACAACCAGTGCACCATTCTGAATCCACAAAGCTGCTGCCCACCTTCCATGCTACCTCCATTCCCGTGGGAAAGCTCCCAAGATCACTGTATGCACAGAAGAGCTAGAGAGGCTATGACAGCCAAGGAGGTCTGTGTCTGACTGGACGTGAAGCACATAACAGGCGTCTTTCTCTTCTTTAACTAGGTGTCCAATGTGTGTTTTTCAGAGGCAGGTGTTAGGGACACGGATCAGGAACAACTCCATGCATGTTTTTTTTAAGATCTACCCTGAAGGGTTGAGTTTTACCCTGAATTACAAAAGCGAAGGGCAAATGGGAAAGAATGAAATTGTACAGATTAATGATATAGAAAGCCAGTAATCTCTATCTTTCTTCTATTTATAGACAGCCAGACAGGTGATAGATTCATTCATGGGGCCAGATTCACCATGCCATTTACACTAGTAAATCAAGTGGAAATGGCAGGAATCAAGGCACTTTTTTTTTAGTTGCTCCTACAAAGATCTGGATTAAATCCTATTCCACTGAGAGAAAGGGAGACTGAACTTCACCAGGCTTAGTAGATACGTAGTGGAAGGGGCTTCAAATTTTCCTGTGGAGATAAAAAAGAAATGCAGTGCACCTCAGGGCTAACTTTCACCAGAGGCACCTTGGGATGTATGTGAGCAGTTTCTTGCCTTACTTTAACATATCCTGGCTATATCATACAACATCATATTTTCATAAAAGGCAGAGAAGTGGGAATTCGAGCTTCAGTGTCTGACTGGCCACCTTAGGTTTAAGCAAGAGAAGTGTAGCTATTAATATTAAGCTGCAAATCACAAATGAGATGGATTAGTTGATCAGTTATAGACTCGACAAATCCTGAATGGCCTGTACTGTAGGGACAGAGTATGAGCTTATAGTCAGCCTGAGATTGAAATGAATAAATGTGAAAAAACAATACAGTTTGAGTATGTGTTTAACTCAGAACTCCGCATGATGCACCAACATAATGTGATCAAACGTTTGATGCAAGCCTCTCAGACGAGTGCATGGAAGCTGTTGGAGGTGATAGCGAGGATTTAGAAAAGCGTATTACTGTGCCGATAATGTTCATTTTTTAGGTCAGTACGTGAACACATGACTACAATTATTTGGTTGAATAAGACAATTTTTATTTTTTGATTAATGAAGCGATCTCCATCTGATTGGTAAATGCCTGCATTTATAGATGAGTGAGTTAATCTAGAGGTTTTCAGTCTTTTACAGGTTTCATTCATTTAAGCTATTTGCGAAGACACTCTCTATGAGAGGTGCATAATCAGGATAGCATGCAAAATGCCCCTTTATGCTTTAGGATTAATAGGAGTAGGATACAGTCTAAGTAGACTTTGGTTCTGAGGGATGCCAGGACGTTCATCACGTTATCGAAGGTGAGAGCCATTTTAGTATTCTATGCAGAAGAATTTATCGCATGACTATTTCCAGGGATTTTTCGTCAATGTTGTGCAAGATGTTACTGTTCTTGTTACGGAAAAATTAGTTTATTGGTTGATTTTTAATGGTGAACATATGAGCAAGCAAAGTCAGTGATTGATGCATTGTTTGACCACAGTGAAAAGGGCATTGTTTTCCTTCTCTGCTTCAGCTGTGATATGTTTTCAAAATACATATGTCAGTTCCATTAACTATAACTATAGAGCATATAGTTGCAGCTAAATACGTTTTATATGTTTACATTCTTCTATCAACACATCATTGTTTATTTTCCGGTACCATTACTTACACAGAGGGGCAATGAATTATTCAATAGTGTAAATGTTTTATTTCAACAGCCATAATAGCAGGTAGATTAGTTATATGATGCCCATAACGTTCTAACTTTTTGGTGAGCATAATAAGGCTTGCTATTGACGTCATACAGCATTTTACCAGGGTCCAAAACAAAGATAATCTTGTCTGGAGCTTATCTCAACCATTTATCTATCCATAGAGGTCTTGGTCCTCTGATTGAACCCGCTCATCACATTGATGGTGGCGGAACTAGGGTGTTGGATGTTGGTCACCCAATGAGGACTAGGAATTGGTAACTTACTTACAAATTTGTGATTAGATTAAGAAAGACCACCCTTAAGACCATAATGTAGAGATACAGAATAGCGATGGGAAACCCAAACCGCCTGAAGTTTAGTTGAGCCAAAATCACACACACCAATAGTTCCACAGTAGCTATACAGAACAACGTTGAATTTGATGTTCAGAAAATATTCTGTGGCTATCTCTATTATGCATTGTTGTGTTCTTATGTCATCTCGTGCTTGCCGTTTCGCGATGGCATTCACGTGCACAGACTCGCGCTTAGCTCGTGAGTGTATTTACCTTCAAATGCTTCTCGTGGTATGTATCCTTTCTACTGTGTATTCCTCGTGACATGTATCCTTTCAAATGTATGCTTACAAGGTATGTACTGTGTTATACGGTTATTGTAATTCAGTTACTGCTGTTGCATGGAGCCATCGGATGTATGCCGGGGACTGCCTCTTAACTTGGAATAAACTTACTTTCTACAATATCTGCATTCCTGGAAATTGATTTAACAATTTGGCGACGAGGGACGGAGCATTTACGAACCATTTGGAGGCATTTCCTGACATTTCATCTTTCTTTAATAATTTTCGATGGATTTTAAACACGTTACTGTATACTAATACGTGTTTCATCTCTTCAACTTTAAGAAGATTTGACTACGAAATATCGGACCTTCACCGATTCACTGCGGTTTGATTTTAAGCTATATATTTTTTCCTACGCACCTTTATTTGTCTGCTATCCAGTTTCCTGCCATGCTGTGTGTGAGTATACACTCTCCGATTGGATGATTGTGGGCGGAAGAGGATTGATGGCTGAAAAGGATTAGCGCATTTCCGTTAGACGCTACTCTTCGTTTACTTTAGTTAAAAGTGAAGAGGTGACTTCTCGCTTCCCCGTTTTCTTCAAGCTACGTTAAAAGAAACGGTGAAAGTCATTTCATAGTCTACGGAGTGAGAGGAAGAAAGAAAAGGAAAGTAAATTCCTTTATTTTACTTTTACAAATATGGAGTTTGAACAGAAAAACGCCGTTCTTCTGGAAGGAACTGATTGACTCGTTTTTCTCCTTCATCAACTTTCCACAAGTACCTTGATTTATCGTTATTGAACTTCACCATCTACTTATTTTCTTTATTTCCTTAAATTGAGAGCAAAGTATTTATACTTTTACATTGTATATGTATTAAGCCTTTATTTTTTTTTCTCTCTACTATGTGTGCGCAAGGGTATACTCTCTCCCCACCACAAAGTTACTGGTCAGCAGGAAGTTCTCCTTGTATGCCATGGATAGAATGGAAGGCATATTTCTTAAATTACATAGAAACTTTAGATGCAAATGGGAAAATGAAAGCTCCTGAAAAAAAGGGTATTTTTTTACATTCACTAGGACCAGAGGGTCTAAAAGCATTCAATCAATTACCCATTTCACAAGCCAGTGGAGATATGAATGTCTTTGATAAGGCTATTTATGATTTTGACAAATATTGTTCTCCCAAAGTGTGTATAGGAATTTCTAGATTCAAATTTTTCCAAAGAAAACAGTTAACTGAGGAATCTGTTGACAATTTTGTATCTTCTTTAAAAACTCTTGCATTAGATTGTAAATTTGGCAACTTACAAGAAGATCTAATTAGAGATCAAGTTGTCATGCACTCAAAAAATGAAACTATACAGGAGAGATTGTGGATCAATGGTGATGAGAACCTAGATTTCATTTTGTCCATTGTCAGAAAAGCAGAACTCTCTTGTAGGAGTGCGCAACAAGTCAAAGGGAAAGAAGTTTCTGTTAGTAAGGACATTGTGTCAAAGATTAATCAAAAGTATGATAACAGAAATAGAGATTCTTCTAAAAAGAGACAAACATTTCCTCCTAAAGGAAGTTCTGAAGATTCCAAGAATAATTTAAGGTGTTTTAGGTGCAATAGTAAGTCACATTTAGCCAATAACAAAATTTGTCCAGGCCTAAAACAGAAATGTTCAAGCTGTGGCTTAATGGGTCATTTCACTTCTGCATGTAGAAGGAGTAAAGCTAATCAGAAGGTGAAATGCATTGAATTAAGCGACTACAGTGATGATGAAGATTCTAATAATTATTCTAACAACTGTTCTTTTGTCCTTAATATAAAAGAATCTGTCGTCCTGAATGTAAATGACTGCACTATTAAGAAAAAGCCTCTGTGTGATATGATTATTGGTGGTGTAAAGATCAACATGTATGCAGATTCTGGATCTCCTTATTCCATTGTGTGCGAATCTGTTTGGAATAAGATGTTTGTGCCTAGATTAGGCAGTCACCTAGAGGAAAGTGACATCAATCCAGAAGGTTATTCTGGCGGTACAATAGATATCCTAGGGTTCAGGACTCTAGTATTCAGATTTAAAAATAGGAAATGTATTGCAAAGTTGTATGTTTCAAAGAAAGGACCTTCAGTGCTTAGTTGGTTTGATTTTGGTAAACTTGATATCATACTTGATCCCAATAGTCCTAATCCTGTGATGTTGGTTGATGAACAGAATGGGATTTCTTCACTAATGTTAAGTAAATTTCCTAATGTTTTCTCGAAGGGCATTGGGAGATTAACCAACTTTAAACATGAAATTCGATTAAAAGAGAATTCTTGCCCAAAAGTGCACAAAGCAAGAAATATACCTTTTGCCGTCAGAGAAGAAGTAAAAAATGAGTTAGATGGTTTAGTAGAAGGGGGCATAATAGAAAGAATCGAATCATCTGAATGGGTTTCGCCCATAGTTGTTGCCAGACGGGCCAATGGTAAGGTGAGACTCTGCATTGACCTGCGCCACCTCAACAATAATATCATTGTAGATCAGTTTCCCCTTCCCCGCATTTCAGAGATGCTATCTGTGGTTGGTGGTTCTAAGTTTTTCTCAACCATAGACTTATCTGCGGCCTACCACCAGATAGAACTCAGTGATAAGAGCAAAGATCTTACTGCATTCATTACACCTTTTGGGTGTTTCAGATTCAATAGGATGCCTTTCGGTTTGGCATCTGCGGCGGCCATTTTTCAAAGAGTAATGCAAGATATTCTGAAGGACTGTAAACACGCTATTTGTTTTCAGGATGATATTTTGGTATTTAATGATGACAAAGATAAACATATTTCTGCTTTAGAAGAAGTTTTAGGTGCACTTAATGCACATGGCCTCACTATTAAGCATGAAAAGTGTAAATTTGGTGTTAAATCTGTGAATTATTTAGGACATGAACTCTGTGAGGAAGGTATCAAACCTAAACCTTCTCTCTTAGAAGCCATTAAGTCTGCACCTCATCCTCAATCTAAAGATGATGTTAGATCATTTTTAGGGCTAGTGGAATTTTACGCAAGGTATGTACCTGATTTTTCGTGCAGGACATACAGCATTAGGCAGTTAATCAAGAATAGAGTTGCTTTTGAATGGACCAGTGAATGTGAGAAGGAGTTTTGTGATGTGAAAGGTGCCATTTGTTCTGCCAATGCTCTTTCCTGTTTTGACCCATCTTTACAAAACATCATCACCACTGATGCTAGTTCGAAGGGGCTGGGGGCTGTATTCACTCAAAAGACTAAGGAAGGAAAAGAGGTCATTATTGCACATGCTTCTAGGGCTCTTACTCCTGCTGAAGAAAAATACTCCACAATAGAAAGGGAGACTTTAGCGTGCATATGGGCTTTGGAACATTTTAGAGTATTCATTTGGGGTAAAGAGTGTGTACTGAGGAGTGATCATAAACCTCTTGTACGTCTTCTTACCACTGAGGGGATGTTAAGAGCCTCTGCTCGTATTGCACGTATGTCCATGCGCTTGCAGGATTTCATTTATGACATACAATATGTACCCGGGAAAGAAAATGTGTCTGCTGATTTCTTGTCAAGGATGCCTTTACCTATTCAAGAAGATTTGTATAACGAGTGGGATGATTTTCAAATTGCTTTGATTCATGACGAAGGTCCCATTCCCATTGATCAGACACTGTGGAGAGAGAAATTTGAAGTTGATGAAACTTTAAAAAGTGTGACAAAATATGTTACAAGTGGCTGGCCTGATAAAAAGTATCTTGATTCTAGTTTGAAGAGCTTCTGGGAAGTAACATCAGAACTTTCATTTTGTAGAGATATCGTTAAGAGAGGTGAACGTATTGTTCCACCTATTGGTGTGAGGAAGGTTATTGTTTTGCAAAGTCATGAAGGGCATAGTGGCATGGTCAGAACTAAACAGCAGGTTAAGCGTTTATTTTGGTGGCCTGGGATGGACATGTTTATTGAACGAATAGTCAGGAATTGCGTGGTTTGTGCGAACTCTGACAAGTCTTTGGTCACACTGAAACCTAATATGGGCGTACACACCATTCCTGACAATCCATGGGAGACCATTGCTATTGACATTATGGGCCCCATTGGTTATGGTTCTAAGTATGTAATTGCAGCGATTGACGTTTTCTCAAAGTGGCCCGTGATCAAAATTGTTCAAGGAATAGATACTGACTCAGTTCTTTGTTTCTTAGATAGAGTTTTTATTGAGGAAGGACTGCCACTAAGGATTATATCCGACAATGGTGTTCAATTCAATTAAAAAAAAGCCAATGATTATTTTACAAGGCTTGGCATAGTACACTCTACTACTTCCTTATATAATCCCAGTGGCAACGGAGTTATAGAGAGATTCAATAGAGTTCTTAAGAGTGCCATACAGTCTGTTGGTAAAGATGATGAGAAATGGGAGATTGAAATCTTCAAGAAAATTTGGATGTATAGAACAACCATGAACTCAATGACAGGTTATTCTCCATTTGAAATCATGAGGGGGAGAACTGCTAGGACCAAGGTGAATCCATCATGGTTGGTGAAGTCATCTACCTCTAGTGTGGATCTGAAGAAAGTCAAAGAGAACCTTATTCGTACTCACTGTTCTAGTAAAAAGTATTTTGATGAGAAATGTGGTTCTAAAACAGATCCTAAGGTAGAAATTGGGATGATGGTGAAGGTAAAAAAACCCTGGAAGGTTAAGAAAGGGGAAAGTGCATTTATGGGTCCCTTTGAAGTCATTGAGATCTTAAAGAACTCTGTAAGATTATCAGACAACAAAGTTTGGAATCTTAGTAGAATTGCTATTCTTAAGGCTGATAAAGATGTTTATTGTAAAGAATCCACATTGGCAAATTCTGACCCTTCATATTTAGATGAAGATTTAAGTAGAGATGCTGTATTTGATGAACCTTGTTGCTCCACCACTAGCAATACCAATCATGGTGGAGATGTGACATCTTGTTGTTCCAACACCAGCAATTTTAATCAAAGTATTCCTCAATCCCATGGTGATAATGTCTCTTTACAGAAAAGGGTCACAAAAAAACCAAGGTGGCTGTCAGATTTTGTTGCCTATATGGTGGGAAAATTTTGAGTCTCACATTATTTTTTTTTTTTCTTTTTTTTTCTTTTTTCTTTCATTTTATAAGGGAGGAAGGTGTGTTGTGTTCTTATGTCATCTCGTGCTTGCCGTTTCGCGATGGCATTCACGTGCACAGACTCGCGCTTAGCTCGTGAGTGTATTTACCTTCAAATGCTTCTCGTGGTATGTATCCTTTCTACTGTGTATTCCTCGTGACATGTATCCTTTCAAATGTATGCTTACAAGGTATGTACTGTGTTATACGGTTATTGTAATTCAGTTACTGCTGTTGCATGGAGCCATCGGATGTATGCCGGGGACTGCCTCTTAACTTGGAATAAACTTACTTTCTACAATATCTGCATTCCTGGAAATTGATTTAACATGCATCAAAACTAAAGATATCATACACACACGTTTTGGCACAGAGAACATTTATCAAATGTAAGAAACTCAGACATTTAGTATTTTCTATTTAGTATTATTATATTAGAAATAAATGAATAATCGATGTTTAAGAAAGCTCAATCATTATTCTTAAATGAATCGGTTACAAATGTAGTATGAAACTATGAATAAAACATTACCAGAAGGATACAAGCTCTTACAGTCCACAGAGGGATGCCTGTAATGGGCAAAATCTGAAAAGGAAATGAGCAAAGAGGAAGCTCCGCAGGGAAGTGCCAAGCTGTGGTTGAGCACGGAGTCTAAGGAAAGTCCACTACACAAGGGTTCTTGCCACCACCAAAGGCATGAATCAGTCAGCAAGAGCTAGAAACAGCAAGTCGCAATCAGAGTAAGCTAGCACTGTGTGTCTTGAAAAAAAAATGTTCAAGCAAGGCTCTGGAAGAGTAATGTTCAAGGAAAATGGCTCTGAAAGAGTAGTGTTCAGAATGCCTCCTCTCCTCGGGAGAATGATAATATAGATTAACCAGTCTGGAGGTGACATCAATTGTCAGCCCATCATCATACGTTGTCATGTCATCATCATCCACTTACAAGGCACAAAATGGATATGTTGGTATTCTTTCCAATATTGTTCATGGAAATCAGTTGTCTGTTCCGGGCACACAGGTTAGTCTAAAATATGCGTATTCATTACCAAAGGTTCCCCTGTGCACACAGTAAAAGTGTAAGTCTCACAGTAGTGTCAATGCAAAAGGAGCAACGCTATCATCTTAGTCTGGACTGGCATGGGAAAGTACAGAAACATTACATGAATTTCAGTAGGTAGAATTCTTTGTATTAGTCATCATGAGAACATTCAGTTTTAATCTATAAAGTTTGTGTAATAAATGAAATACTTTCTTTCATAATAAATATTTCTAAAGCATAATTAGATTTGAAGAGAAGAAAGTAGATTAAAGCATTTGTCATACAAGTTAACCATAATGCATTATTTCATGAAACTGTAAATACATGAGTATGGCCTACTGCCACATTTACAAAGTGTAAAGTGCAAACTGCAAGCATATTTCATGTTAACATTTTTGTTTTAGGAAATCTAAGACACTATACATAAAAAGTTTCTTCATGGAAAGTTTCATCCTTCTAGTTAGTTGCATATTGAATTTGAACCAACATTTCAATCTCAGTAGTGTATTACAGTGACAGTAAAAGCAAGTGGTGTCTCAAGTATACATTCATGTTCTTCACATAAATTATTACAATATTAAATGAAACTCCAGATTACATCTATATTCACTTGCCATTATGTATTTATCATTAGTTGCGATATTGCTGAAAGATGCATTGTGACAGTTTTCTACAACAGACAGGAGTCCCATTTAACTCACAGCCCAAATAGCAACCACTTTGGTCTCCTTCTAAGGCTGCGACAAGCATGCTGTCCTCCTCCCCTCTAATAGCCCATAAGCTGGCAGGTCTGAGTCGAAATTGTTTGTCTGAATAAAAGAATAATGTTGGGTCATCCCTTGATTTACAAAGTGATTTGCATTTACATTTTGAACATGTCCGCTCCGTTGTGACATCGTGGCATTAGGTATTTGCATTGTTTGAGCTTGTGGTACATTTTGATTTTGAACTCTCTGTCTTTCAGTTTGTTACATCTGAACGATAATGCCTTTACCCTCGGACTGTTCATTCCCTCCATTCCGAAACAGATTTCCATTAACCATATTAGCAGGATTAGATTGACATTCTCATTTCCAATGCTCCAACTTGAAACAGACATGGCGAGAGGATGTTTTCTTTACCGTCACTTCAGCACCTACTCAGGGACCATTCGGAACTCCAAGACCTCTACCTCGTCATTGAAAATTCTGTTGCTGCAATCTGTTAACAACTTTAATGATAGGGACATGATTATATCTTCTCTGCATTGGAAAAATATGGTCAAAACGCAGCTGATTCTGTCCTCTGAACACAGCTTTAATTTGAGCAATCATTAACTTTTCTTTCAACTTCTTGTGTTTTACTTCTATTTTTTCCCCGCAAATAATTTGTGTATCACAGATTCTTATCAATCGGCTGATTTTGCCAGCAAATCAAATGCTGCTGAATCATTGAAGGTATTTCAGGTCTCAATCAGTACACACATCTGTAAACAAAATGTCCCTTATCTTTCATGGCCACATTTTCCATTCCACTGTTCTGCCTAAAAGCATGTATCAATCTTTCATAGGAAGCACAAACTGTTTCTTTAAGTTCCTGTGTCATTCTGTAAATCTTTAACCAATCAATCCCTTAAGGAGTGATTTTACTCTTCAGGAAAGTAATTGCTTTTTTGTATTTCTTCCTTAGAACCAGTGATGGAGCTCCTGTTTTAAGATTGCTAGATGGTTCTACATCAGGTCAATTTATAGCCACCTCACATTCTGCCCCCAAATTACCTGGAAGCACAATATTAAACAAAGACTCCAAATCCTTCCACAGGACTTTTGGAATTTTCACAAACCACTCAACTTGTCTGTACCAATCTACTGAATTATCTCTCAGTTTTGAGAACTCATCTGTGAAGGACAAAATATCAGTCTTAGTCTAAGGCACATGTATGTATTCTCCTCCGGGCACTTTTCCTATTAGAAGCATATGTACTTCCTCTTCTCCCCCAATAATTTTGAATGGAGGCATCTACAGTCTGACCTTTTACGTTTCCTTCTACTTTGACCAAATACCTCCCCCCTTGTATAATTCACTCCACTTTCTGAGTACAGGCTTTATTTTTTTAATCTGTAGTTTCATTCCTGTCGGTCTCAAATCTAATAGGTAAGTTTTCTGTAGTGCCTTTGATTTCTGCACATTTATATCATATTGTTGAATCAATTCTGTTAATCTTTCATGAGTCAGTCCAGCATGTTTCAAAATGTCTTTGCAGAGAAATAGTAGTTCCAATGAAATTTTTTTCTAATTGAAACTTTAATTTGACTCTATCCATTTTCTTTTCATTTTCTGGGACTTGAATAGTCACTGCATTTCTATCAGTTACAGTGGTATTTAACCCCTTAAGAAAATCATCAAATTCTTGAGGAGTAGGATCGTATTGCTCTATTGGAGTGTTCACACACAATTCACCATTAATTGTATCCCTACTGACCTCAGGAAATGGCTGTAACAAGAACACATCAGAATTTGGTGTTCCCATGGGCACTGTTGTTTCAGAAAGAGATTCATTTATTAGTGGAAGTTCACTCATTCTAGGCATAACATATGGTAGTGACCTATGGACCATTTTATAAGCTGAATCAAAGCTTGTCTAATTCAACATAGAATTCACACTTGTAGTACATGTGACATCTCCCTGAGTTGCAATCAAAGAAGTTTGAAGAATCTGTCTTACAGCCAAATCTATAGGAGCACTAACTGAAACATTCATTCAAGTAGAAACGACCAAGGCACGTGCTGCATTATCCTGTAACTCAGGTTTATATAGAGATACAACTGGATCAATAGTAACTGGAACAGTCTTGGCACTTGGAGCATTTAAAACAATCAGGTGTGAAAGAGCTGTCATTTACGTGTCTATTTCTCTAGGAGGAACAAGTGTATATTGTAGTGTAGTTCCTATATTCCCAATAAGCTCTGCGCATTAAAATAATATATCCTATAGATTTGACATAGGACTTATGTCGACTAGGTCTCTATCGAATATACTAAACTTAATTGTGTGTGTGCCAGATAACTCAGAGGTCACTAGAAACTTCTCGAATACACAAGAAAGGAATAGTTTCTGACAACTGCATAAAAATGACAACTTTGTTTCCCAAGAATAAGAAATGTATATCTCAGAGTCGCGGAAACAATAGATAAGTGTTTCACCTAGTCAATTGTGCATCCTTCGTTTCTACAGAGTTGCAGAGAAATAGAGAGACAGGCATTTTCAATAAAAAGGTTTATTGAATAGTATTCTTTCTCATGCAAGAGAAGTGAACTGCTATAATTGTTATGCAGACTGCAAAGTATAATGCGTACAGCGTAAACAGTAATACGAAATAATACTGTAATAGCATTGTATGGTTTCTAAGCCATATAAAAATACATACATAAATAACATGGACTAAAATACTCAACTGGTGCTTCTAAAATACGCCTACCCCAATGTACCTAACCTAAGTCTAGTACGCGGGAAGAAGTAAGTATTGTGTAGCATAGGTTTAGTTGTTTTTGCCAAAAATCTACCAAAGGTTTCTCTTGGTTCTAATCAGCTCCACACCTTGGTCAGAATAAAGGAGGTCTGGTATTTCTGTCTCGGGACTTGATTTCCCAACACCCCGCAAGGAGAGCCGAAAACACTGGAGCTGGATTCTCTGCAGGAGAAAGGCAGCCTCTTAATCAGTACATCAGCTGGAGAGTCGGCTTCCTTTGGCACTTGCTGTACCTAGCTGCTTTGGGCAAGTAGATAGTCGAACTGCTCCGAACCACTGTACTTTGTCATAGCAAGTGAAGGCATATTTATACCTTGAAGGTGTTTAGGAATGCCATAGCTTGACATAAAGTCGGGCATATGAACGTCAGGAAAGAACCCCTAGGGAATAGTTGTTCTTTGTAAAGTAACTGAAATCTTGGACAAATCAATATTCAAGCAAGGGGAAGTCCCTGACTGCTTAAGCTGGTTTTCCAAGAAGTCGTTGTGACATTTGGTACAGGTGGAAGTAGCCATGTCTGTATTTGGGTAGCATGGGCTATGCCTAAATGAGGGTGCATTTCTATGCCTATATAAGGGCAATGTGAATTGTACCTATATAAGGGCATGAATCGGGAAAATTCACTCGGAGCTTAAAACGCCACACAACACCCACTCCACTTTCTTATGTACGACATTACTACGTTCTAAACACATAAAAACATATTTAAACATGATGTGTTAAATTTCACCCAAAATACATAAAAATGCATTGGTACTGGTTGTACACGAAAAGCCTTGGTGCTGTTCGCATTTAAAGCAATGTTTCATTCAAAGAATATAGATGACATTTGAAATTGCTATCCGAATGAATCACGAAATTACATTTATGAAATGGCTCTTATTTACAGAAAAAAACAGCAGAGACCATTCCATGGCAGATTATATAAAATGTTTGATTGTGGACAAAGTCAAATATTGTCTCTTGGAAGTTTTCAAAGAATTCCAGTTCTCTATGAATAGTTCTACTTTAAGCAGATTACCTTGTGCCAAAAAATGAAAAAATACAAATTTGGAAAAACAAAAGTTTGACCATTAAAAAAATAGAGTTCCAAATTTCGGATTTTGTTTTGACAAAAAGAAGGTCGAATTGAGAGTCTCTCAGAACACTGCGTGCCAAATCAAAAGTCAGTGTTATTGTTTGGTGAAAACATCATATCTTCTAAGGGCCATATGTATCAAGATACCAATTAGTGATTCTGTAATAGCGATTTTCAAGAAATCGCTATTTCAGAATCGCTAATTGGTATGTATCAAGAAAATCAAAATTTATTAGCGATTTCTTGATATTCCTTAATTGCGAATTCGCAATTAAGGAATACTTTCCCATACATTTCTATGGGCCTCCTGGCCCATAGGAAGGAATGGGAATTTATTCTCAATTTGCGATTTGCAATTTGCTAATCGCAAATTGAGAATAATTTCAAGGGTGCAGGGGTGTCCAAAGGACACCCTGTTGCACCCCTCAAAAATAAGTATGGGTGCACATGTGGTGCACATACATGCCCTAAAGGCATGTATGTGCGTCACATGGCACTTTGAAAAATGCTGAAATGTGCATTTTTCAAGGAAATCGCAACTTACCACCAACTAGAAGTTGGTAGTAATTTGCGATTCCTTAAGGGCATTTAAGGAATCGCAAAATTTGCGATTCCTTAAATGCAATCGCAAAATAAGGAATCTCAAATTTTGCGATTCCTTATTTTGCACCCAAATTCTTTCATAAATACCATTTTGCAAAAATGAGTTCGCAAACGCCAAAATTCTGCGAATTTCGGCCTTAGCGAACCCATTTGGCCTTGATACATATGGCCCTAAGTCTTTAAAGAATTAGTCTACCATTGTAGGTGAAAGTTGGATTACCTTGTTAAGAAGATTAATCGCACATAGATGTGAAGCTTCACCGTCAGCGTTCGTCACATTAGCAATGTTCGAATTGGAAGGTACCTGTGTGCCGCTTTCCTCTCGTACCTCACAGTCAGCATTTTGCGTCTGTGAGATCTCAATGAGTGCCGTCATCAGGATTGGTATCCGCTGGGGACAACACAGTGCATGAGCCGTCACTGGTCCAAGCAAAGTATCAACATCCATTGGCATGACTGATGGGAGTGTCAGACAGATGTCTGGCACGCATTCTTCTCCACATAGCAGGCATCTTAGAACAGGTAAGATGCAATCCTGCCAGATTGGTCTGAATGACATAAACCATGTGGTATTCAATTCTCTTAAACAAGTTAATACCAAAATTTGGACTATGTGCTCACAACACTTCATCGCCAGAAGAGTGTTCTCCATGGTGATCTGGGTATCGTTGGTGATTTGGCTTGCCATATTGGAGCAGAAGGAGCAAAAATATTATCCCTGCTGCGAGTCCCAAAACGAGAGGCAATCCGCCAAACACAGAGTGCACGAATTTTGGAAATTTTCCTAGGACTGCTTTAAAGGGTGCTAACAGTCCCGAAAAAATCATCTTAAATACATGTACAATACCATTCATATCAGACATGTTTAAGATACGACCTAACATTTCTGAGAAATGTATAGGGCAGTTTGTAGTTAATAGGGTGTGTATCTCTGCAGAAGTCCCTACGACTTGCAGAACTCTCTTTGGCCGAGGTCAATGGTACAGTTTTTTGTAAAAGAATGACTTTCATTCTGCTTAAAGTATCAATTCGTATAGAAGAGATGTTCAGTGAAGGCCAAAGTGGCGACTCCCGGTCTGTCTTGGTTTTTGGAAACAATACTTGCATACAGCAAGTGACCCTGGCTGACACAGTTATGAGATAGGCTAAACCTGGCAACATGCCACACCAGCAGTGATCCTTTAACATAATGTAACTTCCATTAGAGAGTTGCGTAAAATTTGGATCAAATACTGCAGCTGGTGAACCTTGCAAGTGGCAGGATAAATTGTTAGAGGAACCATAGCAGGCCCTGCATAAGTATATACCCTGACAAAGGAGAGAGACGCGTTTTCACATTTATTACCACTAAGAAACCCTTCTTTCCTCCCGCTCCAACATCTGTGTGTGTATGGTAATTCCCAGGATGTCTTGATGTATTCTTTACCCAACCTTTCATATAGGCCTGCTGGTATACGTTTTAAGCAATACTGAAAATGGAAAATTGTAGCAGGCAGAGTGATATTACTGTGTATTATCCATTCAACGGCTGGTTTTTCAGCTACTGTAAATGGCAATCTTTCCAGTTTTTCAATGTTCAGCACCATATAGTCTGCACCCCTCTGTGCCAATTTGATCTGTTTATCACTGAGATTGAATTCTAAAACAGTGACATAGTGTTGATTAAACGCCAAGGCACATAGCCTGAATGAAGGTTTTGTAACGTCCAGCGTAATAGCATTATAGAACATAATTGCGACTGACCATGTTGCAACATGACCAAGTCCTGTTCCATTATGTTTATGGCAGAGGATACTATGCTGTCCAAAAAATATATCCTGGATGATAAAGTCGTTAACCCACTGTCAACTACATAGAGAGATTTCTCTAAATTAATACAATCAATTTCTCGTATTCGTTCTGTAGTATCTGCTTGCGTAATCTTTCATGCTTCATTATACATGGCATAGATGCAGGTGTATATAAAATGTTTATGAAGCGGTTTAGTAGGTCCTTGTAAGAAGTCCTTCATATTAACGCCATCTTTAAGTAAAGATAAGTGTTGTTTTACTTCCTTTAGTGTAGACTTGTGTGGCCATTCAAGGTACAGTTTCCCTACACTGTATGATGTTACTACTCCTGGATGCTGTCTCTGAACATATCTTGGATCTGGCCTAGTGCATGTGAACCCTTGTGTCTTATTCAGGAATCTATCTTGACAGTTGCTTGTGTCTGTGGGCCAGATTAACCATTTTTTCCAATCTGGATCTGTTCTGTTATGAAGCAAAATAATTTGTACGTCAACCACCCCCTCTGAAGTGTTACTGCTATCAGGTGTAAGTGTAGGTATGGACGGTTTGCTTTATTCCCTGATCTTGGCTAACCCAAGACAAGAAGTGGACAGTGTCATTCAAAAACGTTATTTGCTCTGGGATGACGCAGGCTCTAAATAAAGCTTCTAAGCCCTGCACCTGCCTGTCTCAATGTTGTCTTGCCAAAAGTCGAAACCTAACGAAGACAGCTGAGCATAAAAGGCTGCATAATAAATTTGTTTGGTATTAGTCAACATACTTTTCGTTTCTGTCCTACTAACATTTTTAAAGTAAAATGATTCTGGATTTGAAACATTAAAACCTGAAAAGTATGGAAATTAACTATAAACTGTTTTTGAGCTACCCTTTGGAGGCATAGGACAATGTTCCCATTGGTTATAAGTAAATACATTTCTATGATTTGCAGATTTATGCAAGAAATGATGACCATAGTGATTATAACAATATATTTGTTCATAATCTGAAGAACCTTCTAAATATGTATGATTAGTAAATTTTGCAGACATTTCTAAGTCTGAGATCATATTATTAACAGTCTTGAAGTCCCAATCATCAGAAAAGATACTAGATGAAACAAAATCATTCAAGGAAATCTTGAACTGGCGTGGAATCTCCAACAGCTCCGCCGGACCAAGAATGTCATTTTCAGTTCTGTCCCAAGCTATACCACCAGGTATAGGAACGGCTGTGATGTTCACTGATGACAAGTCTCTTTTTTTTTCACGATGAGATGATTTGTGTGGCTTGACGAGTAAGTTGATGTTCTTACTTGCTATGTCATTTTTAACATATCTTCCATTTATCAGCATTCCCAAAGTAAATACAAGAGTCAACCAAAGTAGAAGAAAAAGCACACCCAACACAATCCATAGTTCAATCCATGGTGAAACCAGATAAGCCTTTTCCATTTGCTAAAAAAGTTCTGTTGCTTGTTCTTTTAAAGTTCTTTTAGCTGGCGTTGTTTCAGGTTCACTGGGATCCTTGGAAAACGTATCAAAGTTAATGAAATAGCCAGAGGCAGTTCTGTCAATTGTAGGGATTGCTTTAGGATTTGTTAGAATCTCTGGAACCATTTGATCACTTGTTACATTTGTATAATCAGATGCTATTTCTTTGTATACAGGCGTTTCTTGACGAACTGTTATTTGGGTCTCAAGAGGTACAAGTTCCCTGGCTTTGTTGCAGAGTCCTTCTTCAAAGGTGATGAGTCTCTCAGTTTGAACATCTTGGATAGTAGCCAGATTCGGGCATCTGCTACATCTTTAGAGTCCACTTGGCCTACTACTTATGATCGGCCATATGATGTGGTTTGACCAGATCGATGGACACAAACCTGTTCTCTTTTTTCCCAGCAAGGGACAGCAGTAATACTGTTCTTGATCCATGGATGGTTAGGACAGGTACTGGTTGTCTGTAAGAAGTCCCAAATTCCTTCTTGTCCACGATCTTTTCTCTGACTAGATCCCCAGTCTTTGGAATCCAGACAGGTCTTGCTGGGACAGTCGGTTTCTCTTCAGTGGTTGTTGGCTTTGGGAACACGTTACTTTGGCTTATTCTTATTTCATTTAAGTCCTGCAAAACAGCCAAACAATCTTTGATATCAAAAGGTTTTTGTTCTACCACTGAAGTGTGACAACTAAGATCTGAGATAATCATTCTTGTTCCAAAAAAGGATTTCATATGGAGTGATTCCCCTTAGAGAACTTCTTGGCAGATTTTTAAGACTACGTTGGACATTTATTAGACGTCTGACTCACCTATCACCTGAGCCTCATACCCTAGCTGTTATAGATTGCTTTATGTCCCGTTTTTTTCTCTCCACTACCGAATTTCGCTCAGGATGGAATGGACTAGAGTACTGCAGTGACACGCCCAATTTGGCCATGGCCTCCTTGTAAGATCAAGAGCTAAACGCAGGACCCAGGTCAAAATGTAGCGTGCCGACTGCGTATGTGCCGATAAAGACTCGCAAAACTTTTATAACAGTTCGAGCCTCAGCCGAGCGCTGAGGCCACATCCAAATGAATCTTGAGCACGAATCCACTGCGACCATGATATATTTATAGTTACCATGCCTCTGTAAGAGACCACAGAGATTCAGGTAAACACAAGCTAATGGTTTATCTGAAATTAACAGGGTGTCTGCGCAGGACGTTTCACTGTAGAGACTTTCATCTTTTGGCAGATTTCACATTCCAAAACATAGTTTCTGGTTTTAATAACGACACTGTAGCGGGAACACCTGCATGTGCAGAGGCAAGCCCTTCATGTGCTGCTGCTAAAATTAGTCCTAATCTATGTTCCATGTTTGGAATTACTCTATCCCCAACTCCAGGGATTCGAGCAAACGGAATATTATTCGCATCAGTTATGTATGAGTATTTGAGTGGAAAGCCTTTTGGTAATGTTTTACCACTGTCTTTGCTTGAAGCAGTGACAGCTTGCATTTTTTTGCTGTCTATTTTTGTTTTTGAACGAGTGATTGCAGCTACGGAAGCTGTTTGCACAGCTGCCTTTGCGGCCTAATCAGCCAATGAATTCCCTGCAACTTGAACACCATCACGTTGATGACTCATTGTATGTATCACGTGATCCTTTTGTAGTTCTTGTCGTAACTGAACTACTTGTTCCCAAAGCAATTTATGCTCGATTGTGCCACCTTTTTTATCCTTGAAACCATTTTCAATCCAGTTCTGCAAGTATTAATTGTAAGATTGAACGCAATATTATGAATCTCACACTATGAGAGTGGGGAATTCGCAATCAGTATTTTCAAGCACCATCTTGAATGCTTGTAGTTCAGCTCGCTGAGCTGTAGTGCCTAGTGCCTAGTGATTGAGATTTAGTGACCATTGGTGGGAATTTGCCATCTCGCCAGTGACC
This sequence comes from Lissotriton vulgaris, assembly GCF_964263255.1. Taxonomy (NCBI): domain Eukaryota; kingdom Metazoa; phylum Chordata; class Amphibia; order Caudata; family Salamandridae; genus Lissotriton; species Lissotriton vulgaris. The sequence goes on from NC_141689.1 coordinate 663,253,107, forward strand.
TTTAACAATCGCACACGCAGCACTATAAGCTTGTTTACGTCAAATATCGGGCTGTGCTGATCTGTCAGTATGAATTATACATTCATACTGTTCTAGAGGCAGAATCTCAGTTGGCAGAGGACATTCTTGTTCATATTGTAGAAATTCTTGCGTTTTCAAATAAGGGTCAAAAACGTATAATGCGTCTGTTGCAGCAAGAGAATTATCCCATTGTATCCATCTTGGATGTAACGCTTTAGCATTCGGAATGCTCGCTTTTGTCACTGCCTCTAAGGCAGGTACAGGTGTAACAACCATAATGCGCTTACCCTGTGCAAGGGCTCTCTCTTTTGCTACTGCAGTTTGAACCGCTGTCAGAATTTTCTATTGAAGTAAATTTCATTTCTGTTTCTGTGTACAAGTGTGATTTGTAAGCTATTGGTACTTTTTCTCCTTCATTAAAGGTTAAGTACGTGAATCCGCATCTTCCTGTAATGATTCATATCACTAAGTTGCATACGTTTAAGTGAGTCTGTAAATGTTTTGTTGCTAACATGTGTGTTTGGACTGAAAGCAAAATTTCTGTATGTTTTTGTGTCCAACTAACTGTCTTAAAATCAGGTTTTATTAATTCATAGAGAGGTTTAACCCTTTCTGCATAGTTTAGAATGTAAGTTCTTCCGAAATTTAGGAAACCTAGAATTGATTGTAAGTTTTTATGCGTTTTTGGAGGTTGGAGCAGCGCACATTTCTCAAGAAAGTTGTCTGCCAGGCGTTTGTCTTCACTTGATAATTTATATCCTAGAAAAAGGACGTTGAGGTGGGCAATTCTCAATTTTTTAAAATTGAATGTATACCCTTCAGAGGCAAAGCCCAATATTATGGTGCTCACCCTGTTCAGGTGCCTATCCAAGTCATCGTCAGTTAGATACATGACATCGGCATATGGTAATGCCTCATCATCATAGGTTTGTTGTAACTCTGTTACTCTGGCTGAAAATAACCCTGGACTATTCTTGAATCCCTGGAGGAGACAACTGAATTGGCCCTGTGTCCCCATAATTGAGAAAGCGGTCAAATACCTACTTTCGTGTGCAATGTTTTGACAGAAGAAACCGTTAGAAATATCTAATGTGGTTTTGTATTTTTTATGCACATTGTTATTTACTAGTGCTGCACTGTGTGCATTTTGTACTGCAAAGGTTTTGCAACAAGAGTTTAAATGTCTGCAATCCAAAACTAGATGATATGTACTGTCTGCTTTGGAGACAGGAAACAAAGGATTTTTTATTGACGAGGTGCATGTTTCAATAACCCCTTGGTATTCAAGTTGATCTAATATCTCCCTGACTTGTTTTTTAGCTTCTTGCTTAACTGGATACTGCCCTTGTGCAGTCAGTTGATTTTATAACTGGATTTTATGTGAGGAGAATCCTCATCCCATCCTACATGATTTTTATATAATGCAGGAGCCTGGGCTACTGCCCATTTCCTGGCATAGGTATATTTTAAATGAATTGGAATGTCGTTGGAGAAGGCTGGCATAATGATGTTTTCGCCCTGTGGGCAATCCCTGACAAATTCAGGTTGCCAGTCTTGTTCAGCTAAAAGAATGTCATAACCCTGAGAGAACTTCTCCCAAAAGAGTGCTCTTATTTTTCTGGTTATGTCCGCCTCCATCCGGAGTGTTACTTCATATAACTTATGTAGGACACCAACCCTGGTATCTGCAGTTTCAACTTGGATGTACTCATTCAAGTCCACTATCTCCAGATGATCCTTCAAGTTCTTGCGAGCTATGGTGACTTCTGCTGCGCTGTCCAACATTGTTTGAGCCCATTCCCCGTTCTTGAGTTGTGTCCTCAAGATCCTCAGCATGTCTGATTTTTAGACCTGCTACCTTCTGTTTGGTGAATTTAGTTTTCTTATTTTTTGGAATGTGTTGATCGTCTTTGGACTTCACGCATTCTTCCTTGTGTGGTGACCGTCCTCTTCTTTCGGAGTTCTGTTATGAAGTCTGAAAGGTACGAGAGGAACGTGTATCAGTATCTTGATATCTATCAGGTTTTCTCGAATTATCCCTATTCCTGAGCCTATACCTCCTTTCAGAGGGCTCCTTTTGAGGAGACCTACCTCGGGATAAAGAACGCTTCTCTTTAGAAGTTTGTTTAGTGTTCTCCCACTTCTTTTTAGGAGGAGTAGGAGTGTTTTAAAAAAATACCTTTTCAGGACTTTCAGTCAGTTGGGGTTTCACTGGTTTACCACCCAAACTGTCTCTACCTAGTTCTTCATAGGATTTTTCAATTATTACGGCTAGTTCTTGAGGTTGCTCAGTTACATCAAATTCTCTTAGCTTTTGGCGGATCACCACAGATGCTGCTTCACCTTTAATATTAGCTTATATTATTGTTGAGACCTGTTTAAAATCCTTCAGTAATTTCATACCTAAATTTAAAGCAGGCTCTGCGCCGTATTCATTTTGAATCTGTTTCAGGAAGTCTGGTATTACCTCCATAGACGGAACACCATGTGTTTTGGTGTAGATTGCTGCAAAGACTGTACCCCAAGTGTCGCAGACCTCCAGATGTGGTGCGATCCCCATAGGTAAACAGATTGTTAGAATTCTGTGTTTCTCACAAGGGGTAGTATCAGGAAATACTGCCTTGATTTGAGTAATTTTTTGAGCTATCCAGAATGGAATTTATTCCCGTTTTGCAGGTAATTTACCAATGACTGAATGTAGAGTCCGTGGTGTAATTTTATTTGTGTTACCCTGGTAAGGGGTGTTTTGCGGAATCCTTATTGCCGTTTGGACAGTAAAAGTCCGGATGACATATTGAACCAATTGTCTGTAAATTTTGATTATCTCTTTGAGTTGAACTAATAGTTCCTCATCCGACATTTCTTCAATGGCAGGATGCGGTGTATAGCTGGCTAATACTGGCGATGTTGCTCCTGGGTTACCCAATGGACCAAGCCTGGTAATGTGATTTATATGTTTTAGGGCGCCTTTAAACCAGAGCCCATGCTCTTGGTATGTTAATGGAATTTCAATATGTTATGTTATGTTATGTTAAGTCTGCTTATATAGCGCATGGCTACCCCAGCAATGGGGCGTCCCAGCGCTGCGGACATACCTAAGAACAGTGAAAGGAATGTATTTTGCTGGTGGTTCATCTTCCTTGTAGAACTGAAACACTTTTGTTCCTGGATTTGCTTCAGGGAAGACTATCCATGAATAGAATACCTCTGTCTGATGATATTTGTGTGCCTCCATCACAAAAACTACCCTACCACCTCTTGCTGATAGGCTGTTTCATATAAGTTTTATAGTGATGGCTTTCCTTAGATTTTGTGGAATGCTTATAACATCCTCGTTGGTCTCTTGGAAACCTGTAAAGTTTAAAACTCGTACGGCTGCATCTGCTGCCGCTCCACCGGTTGCAGTGTTGTCGCCGTTAATCAACATTGTTTAATGAAAGTTGCAGGGCAAGTTTCAAGGAAACAAAGATAAGGCGCACAATATTTTGGAACACTGAATCCTTCAACGTTGAACAAACCAAAAACTAATATGTAGGATTTTTGTCCTACTCAGTTATGGCGGATATTTTTCCTTTACCCACTCCAGATGTCTATTGGAGTGTTACGGAAAAAGTGGCCTCTGAGAAAAGCACGACTGAGATACTTTAGTATCCAGCGTTAAATTAGTGCCTTACCAAACGTTGGGCGCCAAGTAGTGTATTTCCTATATTCCCAATAGGCTCTGCGCATTGGAATAATATATCCTATAGATTTGAAGTAGGACTTATGTCGACTAGGTCTCTATCGAATATACTAAAACGTAATTGTGTGTGTGCCAGCTAACTCAGAGGTCACTAGAAACTTTCTTGAATACACAAGAAGGGATTAGTTTCTGACAACTGCATAAACATGACAACTTTGTTTCCCAAGAATAAGAAATGTATCTCTCAGAGTCGCAGAAACAATAGTTAAGTATTTCACTCAGTCAATCGTGCATGCTTCATTTCTACAAAGTTGCAGAGAAATAGAGAGACAGGCGTTTTCAATAAAAAGGTTTATTGAACAGTCTTCTTTCTCATGCAAGAGAAGTGAACTGCTACAATCGTTATGCAGACTGCAAAGTATAATGCGTACCACGTAAACAGTAATATGAAATAATACTGTAATAGCATTTTTTGGTTTCTAAGCCATATAAAAATATATACATAAATAACATTGACTAAAATACTCAACTGGTGCTTCTAAAATACGCCTACCCCAATGTACCTAAACTAAGTCTAGTACGTGGGAAGAAGTATGTATTGTGTAGCATAGGTTTAGTAGTTTTTGCCAAGAATCTACCAAAGGTTTCTCTAGGTTCTAATCAGATCCATACCTTGGTCAGAATGAAGGAGATCTGGTATCTCTGTCTCGGAACTCGATTTCCCAACACCTGGCAAGGGAAGTCGGTAACACTAGCGCTGGATTCTAGACAGGAGAAGGCAGCCTCTTAATCAGTGTGTCAGCTGGAGAGTCGGCTTCCTTCACACTTGCTGTAGCGAGCTGCGTCGGGCAATTAGACAGTCAAACTGCCCCGAAGCACTGTAGTTTACCATAGCAAGTGAAGGCATATTTATACCTTGAAGGTGTTTAGGAATGCCATAGCTTGACGAAAAGTCGGGCATATGAACATCAGGAAAGAACCCCTAGGGAATAGTTTTTCTTTGTAAAGTAACTTAGTTCTTGGACAAATCAATATTCAAGCAAGGGGAAGTCCCTCACTGCTTAAGCTGGTTTTCCAAGAAGTCATTGTGACGTTTGGTATGGGTGGAAGTAGCCATGCCTGTATTTGGGTAGCATGGGCTATGCCTAAATAAGGGATTGATTTCTATGCCTATATAAGTGCAATGTGAATTGCACCTATACAAGGGCATGAGGAGGATGTAGTCAGCGGAGCAGAGGGCGTGCAGGCTGATGAAGTCGGCGATGTCTTCGCTGAATTGTGTGTGTTGTCCCGGGGGTCTGTAGATGAGGGTGCCTCTGAGGGTGGTCTTGGGGTTGATGTGGACCTTAAAGTGCAGGTGCTTGGCGGTTGCGAGGGTGTCGTCGGTGTTGGTCGTGATGCGGATGGTGTTCCTGTGGAGGATGGCGATGCCTCCTCCGGTGTGGTTGATGCGGTCCCTCCGGATGATCTTGTAGCCGTCTGGGATGGCGATGGCTATGTCGGGCGCTGAAGAGGCGTTCATCCAGGTTTCTGTGAGGAAGGCGACGTCTGGTGACGTTGTGTCGAGCAGGTTCCAGAGCTCGACGGCGTGTCTGTGGACGGAGCGGGTGTTGAGCAGGATGCACTTCAGGTGGTTGCTGCTGTTGCTCGTCGAGGTCTTGAGCACTGCTGGAGTGGTGCAGGTCCTGATGCAGGTGAACTTGCAGGCGTTGCAGCAGAAGGGTCCGTGGGTGCGTCTCGGGTTGGCTCGGTAACAGCCCGGGAGTCGTCCGGCGTTGAGGGCGTTGAGTTCGGTGGCGTCGTAGGTCCGGCGGGTGGGCTGGTGACGACGGGGGCCAGGGGTCCTGGCACTGGGCGCGGTCCAGGCGCGGACGGGCGCAGACGGGCTTACCTTTGGCGCACCTTCGGCGCTCAGTCGGTGCTCCCGCTGCGCGCGTCCGCTGCGCGGTCGCTGAGGGGGCGTCATAAGTAGGAGCCGGGAGGGAGGGTCAGCGGGGAGGCGGGAGGACCAATGGTAGAGGAGGGGAGGCGGAGCTACGGGTCAGCGGCGGCGGGAAGCACGGAGGTGACCGGGGCAGCGGGGCCGGTGAGGAGCGGGGGCAGAGGCGGCAGGCTGCGGGCAGAAGGCGAACCTGATGCGGAGGGCAGCGGAGGAGGTGAGCGGAGGTCTGCAGCGATCAGGTAGCGGCCAGGCAGCAGCTAGGGCAGCAGGCAGGCGAGCGGCAGAGCAGCGTGGAGGGAGCGACCTCCTGCGAGGGCACAGGGGTCACAGTGAGTGACCCGGCAGGGACCCTTTAAGTAGGAGCCGGGAGGGAGGGTCAGCGGGGAGGCGGGAGGACCAATTAGAGTGGAGGGCAGGCGGAGCTACGGGTCAGCAGCGGCGGGAAGCACGGAGGTGACCGGGGCAGCGGGGCCGGTTAGGAGCGGGGGCAGAGGCGGCAGGCTGCGGGCAGAAGGTGAACCTGATGCGGAGGGCAGCGGAGGAGGTGAGCGGAGGTCTGCAGCGATCAGGTAGCGGCCAGGCAGCAGCTAGGGCAGCAGGCAGGCGACCGGCAGAGCAGCGTAGAGGGAGCGACCGCCTGCGAGGGCACAGGGGTCACAGTGAGTGACCCTGCAGGGACCCCTTAAGTAGGAGCCAGGAGGGAGGGTCAGCGGGGAGGCGGGAGGCGGGAGGACCAATGGGAGTGGAGGGGAGGCGGAGCTACGGGTCAGCGGCGGCGGGAAGCACGGAGGTGACCGGGGCAGCGGGGCCGGTGAGGAGCGGGGCAGAGGCGGCAGGCTGCAGGCAGAAGGTGAACCTGATGCGGAGGGCAGCGGAGGAGGTGAGCGGAGGTCTGCAGCGATCAGGTAGCGGCCAGGCAGCAGCTAGGGCAGCAGGCAGGTGAGCGGCAGAGCAGCGTAGAGGGAGCGACCGCCTGCGAGGGCACAGGGGTCACAGTGAGTGACCCGGCAGGGACCCCTTAAGTAGGAGCCGGGAGGGAGGGTCAGCGGGGAGGCGGGAGGCGGGAGGACCAATGGGAGAGGAGGGGAGGCGGAGCTACGGGTCAGCGGCGGCGGGAAGCACGGAGGTGACCGGGGCAGGGGGGCCGGTGAGGAGCGGGGGCAGAGGCGGCAGGCTGCGGGCAGAAGGCGAACCTGATGCGGAGGGCAGCGGAGGAGGTGAGCGGAGGTCTGCAGCGATCAGGTAGCGGCCAGGCAGCAGCTAGGGCAGCAGGCAGGGGAGCGGCAGAGCAGCGTGGAGGGAGCGACCGCCTGCGAGGGCACAGGGGTCACCAAGGTTGCAGTGCCTTTATCTTGCGGTGCCTTTATCTTGAGGGTGCCAGATAATAGGAAGGTGATGGCGTGGTGGTCAGACCAGTCACAAGGGTCAATGGAGATGAGCTTGACTGTTGATTCTTTAGAGATGATCCAGTCAAGAGTGGCCCCTTTTGAGTGAATTGGGAGTGAACAGGCTTGGGTCAGGGCTTGATCAGCCAGGAGATTTTTGATGACATTGACATGAGGATCCTTGGGGTCGTTCCAGTGCAGGTTAAAATCACCACAGAAAATATCTTTAGGGTTTTGGGAAGTTTTAGCTGTGATGATTTCCATGAGGTGGTCAGTGAAGGAATAATTTTTCCCTGGGGGGTGGTAGAAGATGTGTAGGTTACATAGATGGGTGGGAACTGCTGCAAATGGAGATGGTGAGGTATTTCCAGGAGTCGGGGGTATCCGCCAAGAGCTCCTTGACAAGGAGGTTAGAGTGGTAGATGCAGGCGATGCCTTCTCCTTTCTTACTAGATTGTCTGTCCAGCCTTGTAATGTTATAGTTAGGAGGGACTAAAAGGTCCAGGCAGGGAGAGGAGTATTTTTTAAGCCATGATTCTGTAAGAATCACTAAGTCGAAATGATTGTTTAGGATGAGATCAGCAATAACTGCAGCGTGCTTAACTGCAGATCGGCAGTTGATTAAGAGACAGGATACAGAGGGGTCAGAGGGAGTGTCGGGAGTCGGGGCGGACAGGTGTACAGGTGCTAGATTGCTTTTAACCACACTTCTGATACGGAGGGTAGCTGATCTGTTTGGATTGATAGAGACCATGCAAATGGTCTGTTCTGCACTCACCTCTAGTAGGCCCGGGGTAGCTGGGGCAGGGTTGTAGTCCTGGAGGATGGCCAGGGTTTCCTTTTCAGTGAGGACAAGAGGACTTGGGGTTGAATGGGGGGCGTTGTAGGAGAGGACAAGGGCTAGGGTTTCCTCCTCTGAGAGGTAGGAAGGTTGCTTGCGATGGCGAAGGTGTCTCAGCGATAATCGTAATGGGTTCTTGGGTACATCCGAGAGATGAAGGGGGTGGGGTTCAGCAGGAGCTTGAGGTTAGCGAGGGAGAGTTCGGTGAGGTGAAGGAGGTACGTGAGATCCAGAATGGAGATATGGATTGCTCTGAGTAAATTTGGCAGCTCTGGAGTACAGAGCTGCGAAATCCATATAAGAGGGAGGCACTAGAGGACAGGGGGCAATGGTGAAGGTGCCTGTTATCCTGTCCGTCATTCATTGTGTCAGCCTTGTCTAGCTCTAAATTCTTTCACTTTTCCTCTTGTTTGCCTTCAACTTCTTCTCCTTCTGTTAGGACAGGGTACATTCTAGTTCCCTCAGCTATGTCAGCTCTCCAAGCTCTCTGCTGTGCATCCCACCTAGCATCTTCAAAAGTATGTATGGCTTTCTAACAATTCCCCTGATATTTCTCTTTCTCCTTCTGATGGGCTATACATTTCAATCCAGTAGGTGCTTTGATTGAGCAGGTCAAGAAGGCCGTCTCATTTCATATAGTTTCCTCCTCAAATTCTCGATAATCCTGAAATTAAATGCCCCATACCGAGGAAATTGTAAGACATCATCCTTTTCTGCATTCTTATACCATTGTTTGAAACACAGACATATGTGAAACCCATTATCCATTATTGTGATGCATCCGGGCGCATCCTCAGGTGGTACCTTTTCACCCTCTCTAACCAAAATTGCCACATTTCCCTGTACTAATTTTCATATTGTTTTTAAACATTTCATTTTTGCTTAAAGAATTCTGTTCCCTCAATCCTCTTATTCAGCTTTCACAACCTATACTAACACAACTATTTATGACGTAGTTAACCAACCACAGCGTAGCTTTACACCAATTGAGCAACCCTAGTGCAGACACTGTGACGTTGACCTTACTCCTTGCAGCAGTTCACTCAGCTTTACAATTTTCTGGGCACGTTTCTCATAAGCAAAATTTCATATACAAATGCAAGTGATTTTCAACAACTAACTCTGTCTGCTTCACTAAAGAAACTTAAAGATTCAAACAAGCAAAGAACTATTTGAAATAATGATCCCAATCAACCATAACATTCACTTGTTTGATAAATGTTCTCTTTGTAAAAATGTGTGCCTATGATATCTGGAATTAGCACCAACATTTCACTCTCAATGGTACATTACAATTGGGATCAAAGAAAATGGTTTCTCAGGCATCATACATTGATGTTCTTCATATGAATGTGTACAATAATAAATAAAGCTTATTATTGCATCTATAATCAGTTGCCATTATTAATTTATTATTAGTTGTGATATTGCTGAAAAATTCATTTTGTGAGTTTCCGACACCATGTTTAAAAATCTTAATACGAAATCAAGTATTAATAAAGTTATACGCACCAAAATAATATTCTTTTAATTATACATCTATAAGCACACTGTTATGGTGCTTTGCACTATATTTGTCTCAAAATCTTTGTCTTTTTCTACAACATGTGCAAGGTGCACTTTGTCTTTTATGTGTTTTAATTCTCATGTTTAGTTGTTATGTCGTCTAAAGTAAAACCAGCTTCTAACCTGGATCAGACTTCCCCTCTTACTTTAAGCTATCAACAAGCTTAGTAGCAATTGATTTCCAATATTGCTCAAATACAAACATGATGCAAATACAAGAAGATATTTCATATTGCATTCAGCTAATATATTGTATTTCAGGTAATCACCCATTACGACACGGTAATGACACCGCAGTGCCATTACAGCGCGGGTTTTACAACGCAAGTCGTAACCACGACTTGCGCTGGAGGGCGCTCTAGATTAAGGAATAGTAGATTTACTATTCCAACATCTTCCCTACTGTACATAGGCTGGTGTTGGAATAGTAAATGTTACTATTCCTCAGTCCATCACCCTACAGCGCAAGTCGTGGTAACGACTTGCGTTGTAAAACCTGCGTTGTGATGGTACTGCTGTGTTTTCTACCGCGTTGTACCATCATACATCGGTATTGCATAACTCCTTTGTTAGATGTATTCTTATTGGTGTAATACAGCTGCATTTAGATATAGTACAGTGTTTTCTGTAGCGACATGGAACTGAAAGATAAATTATCCTCCTCAGTTATTGTTTGCAAAACTGCCATTGTCACATTACTTTTGCCATTTCATAATGTCCTCATTGTGAATTTCCCTGTAGATAATCAATTTATTATACTAAGAGTCTATAGTACTTAGTTCAGTGTTATATTATACATTAGTTTATATGTTGGTTTGTATATAGTATTGTCACCCTGAATCAGGCTGATGTACATCTTGAATGTGGATAAATACATTTTTATGATTTCATATTGCCAATAATGAATTATAGCTTGTACTACCAGTGTTTGTATTACTTCTATATCGAGTATCTCAATAATTTATAGAATTTCCAGTGAAAACATATCCAATTTCATCATCCACACATTCTTCTAAGTATATTACGAGTGGTTTTAATTTCCATAAATCAATTTAGGAATCTGAGTATAAAATATACAATATCACCACACCATTTCCTGCAGGTTGATTTGATATATATCACCTTAGTACATATTTTTGTGTGAAATGATTGAGCATTAATTAAGTCAAGTATGCATCAAATAAATGAAGAATAAAATTGCTCAGCATTTTCCTATAAATACGACTGCAGATATCATTTACTATGACAGATGATTGAAATCACTTTTAATGTTTTTTTACATAAACCTTGCTGTCTGAAGCCAGCAGTCTTTCTGAGTGCAGAGTGGAATCTGGACAACCTTGTGGATCTATTGTATTGTATTGTATTGTATTGTAATTGTATTTATATAGCGCTTACTACAACTGACGTGGCGTCAAAGTACTTTTTCGCCAAGTAGTACGCTACTCATGAACCCATAAAGGATTAGTGCTGGATTAGTATACAGAAAAATGAAAATAATATGGATATGTTAGTCAGTTATTTGTATGATAAAGGATAGTGGAGGGATATATTAGGGGAAAAAGGTTTGCATTTATATAGCGCTTAATATCGCTATATAGCGCTTATATGTGGTGAAGTGCTTTTTTGATGAGTAGCACGCTACTTTGGAACCCATAAAGGATTAGTGATGATTAGTGGTGAATTACTATAGTGAAATATGAAAGTAATTTGAGTGGTGGATAAGTTAGTCAGTTATTTGGATGATGAAAAATAGTGGAGGGAAAAAGGTTTGCATTTATATAGCGCTTGCTACCCCTGATGGGGTGTTGTAGTTCTTTTTTGGATAGTAGCACGCTACTCCAGGAACCCATAAATTATTAGTGATGAATTAGTATACTGACATCTGAAAGTAATTTGAGTGGTGGATATGTTAGTCAGTTATTTGGATTGAGAAGAACAGTGAAGGGATAGAAGAGAAAAAAATTGTTTGCATGTATATAGTGCTTGCTACCCTTGATGAGATGTTGAAGTGCTTTTTCGGCGAGTAGCACACTACTCCAGAACCCATAAAGGATTAGTGGTAAATTAGTATAGTGAAATATGAAATTAGTTTGAGCGATGGACATGTTAGTCTGTTATATTGATTATAAAGGATAGTGGGGATAGAAGAAGGAATGATCAGGAAATCAGGTTTTTTGTTTGTTTGTTTTTGAGTTCATAGCAGTGGGTGGAGGCTTGGGATGAGTAAAAAGGAGGTAGAGGGGGAAGAGTCAGAGGAAACAGTTTAGAAAGGCTTGTTTTTGGGGATCAGAATATTAAAACAGGTATGAGATGATGCAAGGGGGGGTAGAGTAGGGAAGAATCTAGAAAGCGTTATTTTTGGGATCATAGCAGTGGTGTGGGAAGGCTAGACTGGATATATTAACAAAGGTATATGGTATGAAATATGGTAGTGCATTGGAAAGAGTAGTAGAAAGAGATTTGAGATGAGTCATAGAGTTGAGGTAGACAATATATTATGAGTGGTATAGGGTTAGAAATAGGGTAGTTCATTGGATATGCTGAGCTAGAAGAAAATTAATAAATATATAGATCCATAAGTACATGGAACGTATGTAGATGCAGAAAGGAAGGTAGTATATGTAGATTAAACATGCATTAAATAGACTCAGGCTTTCAAGTATTGTTGTACTTAAAATTAATTTAATTATTTATATATATATATATTTTTTTTTAATTCAATAGTAAAGGCATTGTAGATAAATAGTTATGATAAAAGAGTTACCTATTTATGTAGTCACTTATATATATGTTAAAAACAGAGAATAATGTAACTATCAGTAATATGTACATTTGTTAAGCAGAACTAATGAAGATCTATATATTTTAAACATAAATATGCCACATGTTTATACAAAGCAATACACATATACACTATAGGTACATATCTATAGTACAATTAAATGCTTATACACAGAGGGATATGGGATGTGCTGTATATTTCTGTTTGCGTACTGTGGTTATGTGAGGAAGAGACAATTCGTGAGTAGTTTTCTGAAGATAATGTGTTTATCCTATGTTGGGGGGGAAAGAGTTCTATAGTTTGGCTGCTTGAACAGAGAAGGATGTGCCACTCATGGTTTTTGTCTTGTATTTGGGGATTTTGAGGCGAAATGCCACTCTAGAGCAGAGGTTCCTTTGTTGAGCGTGTTCGATTATTTTATTCCTGTTAAAGAGTGGTCCTGTTCCATATATCGCTTTGTGGGTGATACAAAGCAGCTTGAACATGGATCTTTTAGCAACTGGTAACCAATGCAGGGCTTCCAAGGCAGGGGAGATGTGGTTTTGCGGTTTATATGTAAGAGTAGTCTGGCAGTCGAGTTCCGAATCCAATGAAGAATTCTCATGGTCGCTAAAGTTTATCTGTGGCAGAGGCTATGGGCGTAATCGAGTGTGGACAGAACAAGGGCGATGGAAGCCTGAAACTTGTGTGGAAATCACAATTGGGGGGAAGATTCATAGCAGAGGCTTCATAGTAACAAATCTTGATCTTGCTAGTTTTTCCACTTGGGCATTCATTGATAGCTTGGAGTCCTTGGTCCTGCCTAGGTTTCTTACTTCCTTCAAAACTTTAGGTAGTGTTCCCAGATCATCGGGCCATGTGGGTAGCGGGTCATAATGTTTCCAATCACCACATGTGAGTATTTCTGTTTTGGGAGTATTCAATTTGAGATGGCTACACATCATCCATTGATCCATGGTCCTAAGACAGCTGAAAACTGGCAAGTTTCCAATGTCTTTGGGGCATTCGAGATGAAGGAGTGTTTACGTGTTATGGCATTATATATTCCATCTCACCATATCTTGAAATATACTCCTAAATATTAGAGCCTTATTCATTTAAAGAATCATGATTGTGTAAAAATGGATTTTAGTTCTTCTTTACTCATCACTCCCAAAAAATGCTATAATTCTAATTTCAAAACGGTACTTCAGAAAAATTGAATTTGCCCTTCCTGCATGCCCAGTAGTGAAAACTGATATGCATGACGGAAACTGGTTTATCTTTCGATCAGCTGTGCATGCTGCTCTTTACACTGATTGAAAATTAAACTAATGTTGAGGCAGGGCCTAACATCAGTTTTCAAAACAAAAGACCTTCCAGTGCTTGCACAACAAGGATTTTTTCCTAGAATGTAAAGGGTAAGTGGTTCACATCCTCTGCATTCCATAAGTAATGTGAGGATTTTAAAGTCTTGTTCCCTTTATTGAAGAAGTTAAGAAACCATTTATTACTGTTGAGAAACAAGTCTGAGGATATTGAGAATTCAGTGGTGTGGAATTCAAAACCAACCAGCCTTTCACCTGGTAGGTTCTCTTCCCAGACAACGATTCATCCCAGTTCTTCATCTACAGTTATGGACTATTGTAGCTAGATGTTTACACATACCTATTGTCCATTAAGGCCCAACAGAAATATTTCCCTCGTTGAAAACTCTACTTGGATGTTAGAGACCAGAATCACCTAGATATCATGGTTAGTGAAAATCTTTGAAAAGATTTCTATAAATAGTTCATGTTTCTACATCACATATTCACCTTGTGTTTGTTTTAGCCAATTCATCCTTGAGGGTATTCTGTCCTCTTTCCAAATCTCTAGGAAGTACAATCAAGCAGATATCTGCATTTGTCACACCATTAATGGAAATCTTTTATCCTTGGCATCTGTGTGTTGGCTATCCATTTATAACTGAGAAATTTTCACTATGAATTGTGTCTCAGTATATTACTCTCCTCAGCTTTTCCATATCCCCATGGAAATCCTGTAACGGTCTTAGGGAGATTAACAGCTTATCTGACACTTCTCTTCCCAGGACCTTACCCAATCATTACTGATTCTCACAGTCATGTCTTGGTCTCTAGATGTGATCTACCATTGAAGTCCAGAGAGCAGTACTCTATTATCTGTTTCTTTATTTAAAAAAAACGAAAGGTCAGTGAGTAGGTTCTTACTTTTGTTGTACTCTTTGCGAGACGTACAGAATTAGCTAGCAAATATTTGAACAATTTATCCACCCTACCCATAAATTCCTCTCTCAGTTACTCAGCCAACAAGATTTTTGCCTCCAGTAATAAGTGATTTGTCTACTCAGTGCTGCATTTATCCATCCCAGAAACCTGACTAGACCATGCATAGAATACAAACAGGCCTAATGTGCAGAGCATTAACTTTCATTATAGGTCTGCTAGTTGGAATAACTACCCATGTAAATGTGTCCTTTTAAATCTTGTGCTTTGCATCCACTGGAAAACCTTGTTTACTACTGTGCAGAAAGTAGTTTTTAAATAATGAGCCAGTCCATCTGAGGGTACACTGTTTTAGACAATAAACCAGCATGTATGCACTGAATGTAAAGTTATTATAGGTAAATCTGAAGAGTTAGAAGTGTCATTTTGTGATTGAACAGAGGATTTTGACAGAACTCGCAAAGTGCACATAGGGGAATTATCACAGAAACAGAGATAATCCAAAAGAGCATAAGAGTCAAGAGGTGTAAATGTAAAATGCATATGGTTTAGATCAATGTTCCCTCTATTTTTTTTCCTCTGTGTGTGGCAGTTCAACATCTCTGTGCGCTGCAGTCAAGGCTATGGGCAATAAGTAATTGAATATGCTTGCGAGGACTGCGCTCAGCAATATATATCTGTGGCAACTACTACTCCAAACTTTTGTTTACAACAACAGCGAAAACAATTGCATTTCAAACAAATAGTTGTTTTTGCTTTTGGCACCTAAATCCCAGATTTAAAGACGAACATGACTCAGAAGGTTGTACAGTTATAAACTTTTACTGGACAGCAGTGTTAATCTAAGGAGTCAAAAGAATAAGACCGCTATCATTCAGCCAGAACTGGGATTTTGGCTGGAGCCAGTGAAATATGTATTAATGTTTCCCAATGTAATTTGCCGACACTGGGAAGCATTGAGCCGCATGTTTTCTGCTTTCTTTTCCGAGCAGGAATCTGGGGATGGTAAAGGGGCTTTCTCATGTATAATTCAAGTTAGGCCGAAAACAAAAGCCTCATTTAAGGGACCATCAGGCCTCCTTTTGTTCAAGAATGATTCTGTCTGGGAGCCACCTGCAGCCTATTACCCAGATGCTAATTCTATGGAGAGGAAATAAAGGCACACAGCTCATCCCTTTACGAGTCAAGAAGTTAAGAAAAACATTTGAGGCAGGTTTTTCACTTTGTTTACCCCTTTTATATAAGAAGGTAGTTATTGTGTATTACAAATGCATAGCTGAGAAAAACAGAAAGTCAGGATTTAAAACTTAACAGTGCTTCAGGTTGTCTGCAGTTATAAGACTTTTTTACTGTGCAAAGAAACTATTTTTAGCACCCTTTTATGAAAAATGGAGAAAGAAAACAAGGTTCTAAACCCTTGACTTGCAGTTTGCAAGCAGCTTGTTGATGCTGGTTCATAGCTCACTGTGCTATATTAGAAAGATTGCAATATGTGAACTGCAAATAATAAAAGCATATTCGTCTAAAGCAAAAACCAAAATGCCAATCTTCATAAAAATAAAAATCTGTGATTGAAATGTTACACAATGTGTTTTACAGGCAACACATTAACAATCTATGCAACATCATTAGCCAAATCTTTAGCTAGACAAAACTCAGATCTCAGCAGCTTCTGCATTAACCCCCATAGTCATCCTACCATTGTTATTATGGTTGGGATATGCTGGGCACGTAAATATCTTTGCAGAAGTAGCCTGAAACAATACTATATTTTTTAATGCAGCCTTTGTGACCAATTAAGCTTAATAAACTTACTGTCACAATTGTTCTTGTTGCCATTTTCTTTACAGAAGAGCTTATTAAAAGTAAATGTATAAGTTGACACAAGACTCCATTCCTTTTGATGGCAACCCCCTTTCTGTTCACATGCCTTGGCTACCAATTTATGTGCTTTCTGCAAAAATGTTTTCTAATTCCAGTTTGAATGTCACACATCAATTAGGTTTTTGTAGTGATTTCATGTCGAAATCGCAAAAAAGTGCATGATGTTCTAAGATGAGCACCTACAGGATAACAGCCTAACAGAGCCATTGATTCCCCTAACTTCCACTTGCTTTAACAGCACCATATGTAAACACTATGGGCCAGATGTAGGAGCCCTAATATCGGTATTAGGGTTTTCAGATGTAGGGGTCCTATATTTTACCGATTCTGTAAATGTACAGAATCGGTAAATTTACAGAATCGGTAAAATACCGAATCGGTATATTTACCGATTCGGTAAATCCACATGTAGGTGGCACTCCTAAGAGTGCCACAGGCCCTTAAGAATCGGTATTTTACCACCCAATCTTATTGGGTGGTAAAATACCGATTTCAGGTGTGCATGTACATCTGTGCATGCACACCTGTGCAATGTGACACACAGACATGCCCTTAGGGCATGTCTGTGTGCCACATGGCACACAAGTCCGGAATTGGGGTGCTAGAGGGTGTCAAAGTGACACCCCCTGCACCCTTGCAGTATTCGGTATTTACCGATTCTGTAAATACTGAATCGGTATTGCCCATTGATTCCTAAGGGCTTCATGGCCCATAGGAATCAATGGGCAATACCGATTCGGTATTTACCGAATCGGTAAATACCGAATCCTACCGATTCGGTAATTCTTAAATTCGAATAACCTACATCTCCCCCGTTCCTATTTACCGATTCTTAAATACCGAATCGGTAAAATTCGGTATTTAAGAGTCGGTAAATATGAATTACCTACATCTGGCCCTATAACTTGTAAGGGTTGCACTCGTATTTGTGTTTCTGCCCAGCTCTCAATTTCCATACATCTGCATATAAATATATAGCAACTTAGCAGAAGGAGCACCTGGGAAAATAAGTGGGCGTGCCAAGACATTAACAGAGAGAGGCATGTCAAGGTCACTCTGAGTCTAATAGCCAGTGCACCAGCTTTGAACATATTTGGAATGTAAATAATTCAGCAAACATGCTAGAATATATGCTTGCCATCAAAATGTAAGAAAGCGTATTTTTTTAACATGCAGTTCATTTCCCTTACTTCAGAATATCTGGAAAGTATTTATTAAAAGATACAGTTTTTCAAATTGAAGTGAGAAACAGTAAATCACAGGAGAGGAGAAACTACTCATACTGTGGCTTAAATGCAGGCCACTTACGCTTCAATAAATAAATGTCATGGACAATACATTAATGCCTATGTTGTGCCTGCCTCCAAATGCTGCTTCTGCTACTGGTTCGTTTTTCTTCTGTTTTTTATAGCATCATATTTATCCCAAAGGCATTGGAGCTCTTTGAAGGAGTACCTGTTATATTACACAAGGACTCATTCATTAATCCTAGGCACTCGGAGATTATGTGATTTGACCAAAGTGACAGGATGTTGAAAATGCACAGCTTCCCAACACTTTTCTTCAACTTTTTATGAGAGGTAAGTCTCCCTCCCTCCATCTCAGGGTTCATGGAAGAGGAAGGAAAGTTGCACGTGCATATTGCAATTTAGGTTACCTATTCGTAATCGTCCATCGCCCCTGGATTTACTGTTCTGCCTATACTCAAATTACAGCAGAATCGTAGTGCCTCTCCTAGAGCCATCAGATTAAATACAGACTCGCTAGACTTGGTATCCGAATGTTGGGACATAGTAACGGACTAGAAGTTGTTCAATAACAAATTGCAAACATTTAGCAATTATGAAGCCTTTCTGAATGTTTTTATGGGGACCAAACACAAAATGTATATTGACTGGAATTCGAATCCGACTCCATGGCTCCATAGTCACAGCTCTGATCATAATGCTAAATGATCCATGCACAATCCTGGCTGGCCCTCAAAACTACCCGAGCAAGAAGCAGATGCAGAGGCGGCAAGCTCTCGGATGTTCCAAACGCAATATGCCCACAGCAGAAACACCTGCTCTTCCGACCGGCTTAGCAAAAATGCAGCCGCCGCTTTCAGCACCTTGCCAACAAAGGGACTGTTTTTTGAGCCGCTCCTGTGATCTTTAAGAATATGGCTGCAAGCGGTCGCTTTGGGACAGTGTGGGCACGCTAGAGAAAGGACAAGGTGCCTGCGCGCACAAGCGCGCATGTTAGAGGGAACTATGGTTTGGGTGGGAGGGTCAGATTTACTACTCCAACTCTAATGTAACTAACTTTGGGGAACATGCATTTAAAAGGAGAGTTAGATTTACCATTATAACTCCAATTCAGCTAACTTTGGGGAAAAGGAATATATATATATATGGGTCTGATTTGAAATTCTATCTCTGGTCCAACTAGCAATGGGAGAAAGGCATATGTTTAGAGGGATCAAATGTACTAATCTAACTCCAATCCAACTAGAATTGGCAAACATATAATTAGGTGCCAGAATTACTATTCTGAAAACATTCCAAGTAACATATGAAAAGTGCATATAATTAGGTATAGTGAGGAGGGGAAGATTTAGTATTTCAACACCAGTCCTAAAACATGGGAGTAGGAGCATTTAATTGGGGGAGCATATTTCATATTATAACTGCTGTCGACCTAATATTAAGTTAAAAGCATAAATTTAGGGATATTACACATACAACAATCAAACCATTAGTTTATTTAAAATATTTTATAATCCTTCATTTGAAATTCTAAAATCCAATCCTGCAAATTTGTAATATTTAATAAACAAAACTGAAAATAAACACAGTTGTTAAAAAAGAAATACAAATATTATCAGAAACATATATTAAAATAAATCTTTTAAGACATCTTTTGCATTTTCAAATACTATATTTATATGAAATTAGTTGGGTGAACAATTATATGTAAATAAAAATACTAAGAAAAGTATTCTAAATATTTACTTACATTTGAACATTAAAAAAGACAAACATAGGTATTTAACATGATAAAAAATGTTAAGAAAGATTTTAGAACAATATTTCAACAAGCAATTAGTTTTTTTTGCTATTTCAAAATACTGCCTACCCTAGTCCCCAAAAATCTCAAATAAAAATAAATACATTAAAAATAACACAAAATCTGATATTTTTTAATACACCACCCATCAAATCACCTATAAAAAAAAAAACTGAAAAAATTCGATTTTAACATTTAGGGCCTGATTCCGATCCCATCCGGAAAGCCGTCTGTACGGCTCAGATCCTGAGGGCTTACCAGACGAAACGTGCTCCGGGCATTCAAGCGAGCGAGTATGATGTGTCCTTAAGCAATGGGACTCGGTTTACTCGTACTTCCATTGAAGTCTATGGGAGCCTGCGTACAGACACATACACAGGCTCCCAGTGCAGAAAATGGGTGGGTAGGGAAAAGCGTACACCCTGTGGCGGGCACCCTATGATGCTCGCCACACTGCATGCTTGGATCGGGGGGACCCATGGGCACCCCTATGTTACCGATTCGGAGGGCCGTGTGTGAAGGGGGGCCTGCTACAGCCCCCCAAAGTACGCTTTTTAGAGCTTTTTCGAGTCGGAGGCTCCAACTCGATCCCGCTGATCGACGTGTGCATTGTACTTGGCCGCTTGGAAATCGGACCCATTGTGCTGCACGAGTCAACCGTGTTGTAGTCGTCCCCAGGGCTTCGCTGAAGGGTACGAGTCTCTCAGAGAGCGAGGCGATATTCACATCGTACTTGCTTGAACGCAGTAAGAGTCATTCAGAAACCAGGGCTACGAATCTGATTCGCTCTCTATTGATCCATTTCAGAGCTCTTCTTAGCGAGATCAGAATAGGGCCCTAAAATGTTAAATAATATATTTTACATTATAACTAAATTACTTCTACAAATGTAACTCTAAAAACAAATTGATGTTAAAAAGCACACTGTTTCAGTAACCAATATTTAAAACTTAAAAATTAATGTAAGCAAAGTATATGTGTACCCTCAATATGTCCATTCTGATATTATGATAATTATGATATTGTGACTCAGGATATTGTTACATCAACAACAAGAAACAAAGATATGTTTCATTTGATGTTTGGAATCTACACTGTGTAGTTTTAGTCTCAAAAACGTTTACCAGATTTATTAATTTTACATTCTAGAAGGAGTTGTCACTGAAATGTGGTCGTTCATTACCTTCGGATTAGGGTTAACTGTCAATTCGTTTTATTGTGTAGGTGGCACATGTAGCTGCTTACATGAAAAATGTATGGACCACAAGGCAGGGTTATGTACAGGAATGTTTAGGTTATCAAATCTCAAACATATTCATACAATACTTACGAGTAATCATTATGCATTTGAGGCGCATACGGCTTTCGATGTGCAGGAACTCCAGCAAGTTCCTCTCCAGGTTGTGAGATTCAGGGGCCTGGGAGGCCACCATCTATCCCCAGAATATGTTGGTCAAACTAGATGTTAGACCTGGGTGAAATTTTCATAATTTTCTTTACAGAAATTATGCAAAATCCTCAAAATAGTATAATAAAATTCTCTGATTTCGAGCAAAATGCCAGCTGTGGCAACTGGCGCAATTTTTTCTACTGTAAAATGCATCCTCACACTTTTTGCACAAGGACATATTTCCAGGGCCGAACTGGCCATAGCGGGCACGGGGGCATTTCCCCGGTGGGCTTAAAGGGTGGAGCCCGTTTTGTTACTGGAGGCCGGTTTTACAGCAGTGCTGCAATATCTGCCCCACGTAACAAAAGCGGGAGTGGTGGTTCTCACTAGCACCCACTCCTGGGGCCAAACGAGCACATTGCCAGGTCTTATTGCAGTTCCCAGTCCGGCGTGCATATTTCACACTAAACAGAATGCAAAATCACAGATGACAAAAACAATAACTTCTCAGTTTCAATTAATTTACTTCCTTCCCTTGTTCCTAAAGGATGTCTCAATTACATGGCATAATGGCGTAATCTCGGGAATGTAGCATAACTATCATAACATGAAATGCCAGAAATTACATAAGATTATGTCAGCATAAATAAAATGTCACCTGGGCCTTCTGGGCATTGAGAAAAAGGGAGCTTTAACACAAGTCGCTCCACTTGTTGCGGATGTCATCCTGTGAGTGTTGCACTTTGGCAGCAGCATTCGATTCGATTCAAAAGCTTTATTCCATTTGTAAAACAAACCATATAAGCAAAACATGTACATTTTATCAATATATCTAAAATTAATCGAAATCACAAGACTAAAACATCATAAACATATTACATTACAATCCTATTATGATAGACATAAATACCCAGCAACTTGCCTTAAATAAATAAGTGCCTTGATAGTGCAATTTATATACTTATTTACCCCAAAGTGACAGGTGCAAAATGGTCGACACATAGTTTATCACAACCTTAAAGTGCGTAAGTAAGTCTTACCATGACCTAGCATGGTCACAAATTCCTTCACTGCATGAGGACCTACTATTATAAAAGGCTTTTCCTACATCAATAAAATGAAGCTAAACGATATTATAAAGAATTGCTAAAATGCAAGGGGGAACAAAAATTAAATAATAAGTTCTAATTGTAAATACACAGACAGGAAAAGTAATTGAACATACACAAATGCACCAAATGACTATGGATTTCCTGGCAGCTGTACATTTTAATATATATGATGCAACAAAAAAACAAATTTCCAAATCTTCTAAAAAAGATAATAACTTCATAGCTGTTTTTGTGGAGCGAACATTATTTTTTAAAAAGATGGGTTTTAAATATAGTTTTCTAAAGAAAAGATAAAATTTGCAGAACAATAAAAAGTGGCAGCAACTCTGTCGTGAGATATTGTCACATGGGCATACAGAGTCGGGTCTGGATTTCATTTCCGGAAATGCTACTAGATGATGTACAATTCCCAACCTTAACCGCGCTAAAACAAACCGGTGGGAATTTTGTGTAACAATGGAAAGGTAAGACTGGAAGCCAGCGTTTAAATTTAGATCCCGGTAAAAGACCACAGTTTGTAGCTTTCCAGATGCCCTCTCTCGGCTCTCTTTCTTATAGGTTAGAAACCTTTGTTTTATCTCTTTATGTATTTAATCGAACCGAAGATGTCTCACCTGTGATTTTTAATGCCATTGAGAAAGGGAAATCCTGAAACGCGTCTGGCGTATTGAACTCTTGTGTGGCCATGGATATGATGTGCACGTCTGTAGACTGCAGCATAAATTCTGGAGAAATACGTACCTGTGTGCCTTTTCCTCTTTGGGCAACTTTCTTTTGGATATACAGCGGCCACGCCCGGCCGAACGAGAAAAGCCCCACCATGCTACATGGACCCGCGGTGTGAGAGATGATCGCCGCGAAGGGAGGTATTCCTATGCTGCTGGCAGAAGAGAGCAGACGTAGCGCCTTGTGACCGCGGCACCAACCCACTGTGGGAAGTACTTTATTGAAAACACTGATAAAGAGGCACGCTGACTGAAGAAAGGCAATTGTGAAACTATGTTAACCATAAGCCCTGGAGGCCACGCCTACTATGACTAATGTATTTAATCAAACTCGAAGATGTCTCACCTGTGATTTTTAACTCCATTGAGAAAGGGAAATCCTGAAACGCGTCTGGCATATTGAACACTTGTGTGGCTTTTTTTAAATTAGTTCCAACCAGTGATAGGGATTACACTAGGTTATTACAAATATACATTTCTACAGTCCTGAAGATGTTCGACCAGCGCCCTTTTCCTTTTTATCTATCAGATTGAAAATTAGGAAAGGTGTCATCTGGACCTACAGAGTCATATATTTGTTTACGACTTCTACACCTGTAGGCCTGCCTTTATCTATATTTGTATTGTAAATTGATTACCTTTTAACTGAATGATAAATTCAATATTTTCTTATACACCTGCCTAGTGTTTGTTCTTTTATGTTTGTTTCATGTTGTGGAACAGTTTGTATATTCTTACTTGATCAGTAGAAAAGTACTAGTTTGGATTGAGCCCATCAGAGGACCATTGAATTGTCCTTATAAGTTTCTTTAAATCGTTTCAAAAAACTTATTTGTGAAAACAAATTCCCTTGACGACACTCTTTACCCTTCCAGATATTCTGGATAAGTAAGTCCCAACTATTGTAATCAATTGTTTTGACCAATCGCACTTTTAAGGAGATTTGAGGTTTAGACAGAATCTCCTCTTTTTACAGGTTCGGCAGCAACCATTTTACATTCCAAAATAGACGGGCACCTCGAGTAAACATCCTTGTAAGTTAAGCATGGTTTTGAGATATGTCAAGCGTCGGGCACAGCTAGTATAAGTGGTGTACTGAAAGCATAGCTAGTTGTAAATGACTTACTGAGAGTTTGTATTTCTGTCTTTAATTATAGTTTTCCAACTGAGACTCCGTTGAATTGAACAGTGCTGAGGTAAGAGGATCACCAATCTGCCACTAAATATAGTTAGGAGGTCGAGGGCATCCCTAGCTTACGCAATAGCATTATTGTTTTAGTTTTCCAGCTACGTGGTCCTGACGAGAACTCTTCAAATTTTAGAGAGTTCGAAACGCGTAGACCAGTTCTTCCAGCCTTAGGAATTTTCAATGAGGTTTAAGTGCAAAAAATAGTTTGAGATATTGTGAATTTGTGTCCCATGGCTGTTTTTTGTAAATAATGCAAGCAACATTTCTTCTTTTTGAATTTGAAACTTAGAGTGTGTGGAATGGTTGAGTGAAGAATGTAAGAGTGTATGTAGAGATTATGAGAAAATGACAAAGTAAAGAATGTTTTAGCTAACATTAGGAGGTGCAAATGTCAACTATGTGTTAAAATTGTATTAAATGTTTAAATTTTGATATGCAAAAAAATGAAAAAAAAGAATAAGATTTATTCCAGGCAGAAAGTGAAGTCTATAATACATATTGTTTTAGATCAATGTGTTTTTCAAAACTAAGAGCAGAAGTAAATTGACAGTATTGGCAGTTGTTTTGATGTATAGTTGTTTGCATGTAGACTGCATGGCAATGTACGTAGTGACTGTTTGGGGGTGCTGGATTCTTCTGCGGGACAGTGTACATCTGGACTACATGACGGATGTACATTTCCATTTCACAGTTTCCGGCTCTGTCAGATGTAGTGGGCATGTGCGGAGCCAGTTGTGTCCTCTGTTGTGCAGTGTCAGCTATGCTGTTTGTATCACGTTGTCGTCTATATGGGTGTGTTTTTTGTGCTATGTGTGTGAGCTGCAGGGTGCCAAGGGGATCTGGGACATGATCCTGGGTGATTGTGGGTGTGCAGTGTGCTACACCTCATTGTGCATGTATGCCATTGTTCCCATCTCCACCTTCCCCCTGTCCCTGTTTGTTGCACTCCCTGTTGAGGTTGTGTCAGGTCCTCTCGAGCTGTGTCTGTACTCCCTAATCCTTGCACCGTCTCCACACTGATTACTGTGGCCTGGGTTTCCTCCAGCTCCTCCTGTGGCACTGGACTGCCACCTTCTGTGCCGTTGCTGCCTTCCTGTTGGCAGCGGGTTTGCGCCTGGTTTAGGTTGTCATGTCATGCCTGCGCCGATTCAAACTCCTGGATTGGGCTCCTCGGCACTCCGACTGCAATCCAGGTGGTCTGCTAGTGGATCAGTTGCTGGTAGTATTCTGTCACCTCCGTGATGCAGGTCTTGTTTTCCTGCGTTCCGCACCCTGTCTTCCTCTCCCTCTTCTCCTTGGACTTTCCCGACCCCATTCTTCCTTGCTGGTAGTTTGTGGGGTTCGAGTTGGCCTCTGCGCTGGGTCAGGGTCCCTCTATGTTACTACATGCTTTGGCTTGTTTCTGGTGTATTTTTTCTGTGGTTTTTATGGTGCATTGTCCCACCAGGCGCATGGGATTTGCAGTCCTGTGGCTGGTTTTTGCTACTTTTTGTACCGCGGTTGGCCTCATCGCATGATTTATTGCGTTCGCGAATCGCATTTTTGTGTTGTGGCGTTGATTTTCACGCGTTATCTGGTGTCTATTGCAAGCTACCGCCTTGTTGTGAATTCCACATTGACACAGGGTTATTTTCCCGCGATAGGCTGCGATGTTGAAAGTTGCATCACACGTTCTTGTGAATATACCCCAACATTTTTACCACAGCTCACAATAATTAATTATCCAGACTGAGTTCATACCCAGTCTGTCTTTGGGAAGCCATGTCGGACTTGGTCCTTTCTACAGGGTCACCCAAATCTTTTGTGTTTACCCTCCAATTTTTGAATAATTCGTTTTTATTGGTTTTGGGACTTGCTAACCAATGCCAAAGTGTCCTCTCGCCTAAACATTGTAAGATTGACTTACACTTCATTGGCATATTTAATTTGCAGAGTGGTATACCATATACCCTTGGCCAGTAAATTAAATGCTTATAGTGTCCTGCAGCACTTATTATGCCGCCCACACTAGTAGCACCTCAAAACATGTCCCAGGTCTGGCATTGCAGCTTGAATGCGGTTTAGAACTGCTAATTCGACTTTGCCTTATAAACCCCTTGCCAAGCCTTGAACTCCGCTTTTATTGCAATTAAGTCACCTTTAAGGTAGGCCCTAAGCAGCGCTCAAAGGAGGGTGCATTGTAATTAAAAAAAGGGACATGAAGTTTAAGTTTTACGTATTTTGGTAGTGAAAATCTAGTAAGTTCGATTTTAACTACTGTGAGGCCTACCTGACTATAGGATAACATTAAGTTGCCTTATTTCATTTGATAAATGCTGACTTTTAACGTGGGTCCCAGAGCCTCCACACCACTGGAGTCAAGCTAGCCGGGCTGATGAGAGGTGTTACCTCGAAACCGGTCCGGTCCTCGGATGCTTGATTCCGGTCTGGGAAAGATATGGCTGTGTAGTTCGGACTGGACTGTTCCCATGGGGCACAGGGTCAGAGCTGATTTGCATAAAGCCATTATCTAACCCAGGGTGGTGTGGAGTGCAAAAAACGATGGATTTAGGCCCAGATCCTTGTACTGGGGTGAATGTAAGACATTGATCTACATTCTGTCCATCAAATTGTTTTTTGTAATTTTCTCCCTGAGTGTACTGGGGTAGCTCAGACGTGGGTCCCAGAGTCTCCACACCACTGGAGTCAAGCTAGCCGGGCTGATGAGAGGTGTTACCTTGAAACCGGTCCGGTCCTCGGATGCTTGATTCCGGTCTGGGAAAGATATGGCTGTGTAGTTCGGACTGGACTGTTCCCATGGGGCACAGGGTCAGAGCTGATTTGCATAAAGCCATTATCTAACCCAGGGTGGTGTGGAGTGCAAAAAACGATGGATTTAGGCCCAGATCCTTGTACTGGGGTGAATGTAAGACATTGATCTACATTCTGTCCATCAAATTGTTTTTTTGTGACTTTTAATTGGTAACAGGCAGGCATATCGTGTTGAGTATCTATTAAATTGCAAATAAAAATCCTCTTTAACAGTAAAATCAGATTTTAAATGACAATTTTGAAAATGGCACTTTTAGAAATTTGGCATGTTTCTGCCCTTTCCTATTTGGTGTCTGCAGATTGTCCTAGGTCTTACTGGGTGCAGTTGGACTTTGTGATTTTCTCCCAGACAGTCACATATTGGGGGAAATAGGTTTGCCTGAATGGGTCATCTGCTGCAGGACTTGGAGGGTAGCTATGCACCACCCTATTTGCAACTGAATAGGCTGTACTCTGCCTTCACACAAAGGATTTGTACCCTTTGCATGGTCTCTGCAGCCAGCTTGGAGCCAGGTCAGGCAAGTCAGGGAATTCAATCACTTCAGAGCAACACTTCTAGAAACTTCTTCTACTTCAAAGAAGTTACCAGGTATAAAAAAAGGGATCCTCAGACTCACTCTTCAGCACACTTTCTGCACCTGCGGAAGGACTCTCATATGACTGCCTGCTGCTGTGGCCTGCTGTGTACTCCACAAGACTGCTTTACTGAACCTGGAAGGATTAATTTGCTACTTCAAGCTTGCCCCGATGCTAGAGCACTGTTTCATCACTTGAGCCCAGCACTACCAGATTGACCTCAAAAGCTAGTTTGAAGGCCTCCTGCTCAGAGTCAGAGACATGACAAGCCCACACCATCCGCCCCTCTAGTCCTGGACACTTGGTGTTGGTGATAAAGGTAGCCAGATAGCCACAGTCTGAAACTTAGGACTTAGAAAATATGTGGCTATAAACTGCTCTGAGAACAAATCGAAGAGTGGGACCAACCTGCTCGTCAATTTGCCCATGGTGCATCACCAGTCAACCTCACTTCAAAATACCTCTCATTGCATTCTTTCAACAGCAGCAAATCCTATTCAGCGGTCCCTCAGTGGAGGGGTATCCGGCCTCCTGGAGCTCTAATTGGCTAAAGCTTTTAGTTTCAAACAGCTGAAAATGTTCGACTTCCAAAAAAGTTGGCAAGCTCGAACATATAAATCCTTACCACAGCTTTGTCCAGCTGCTCCCCGACACTGCCTGCAGCCTTTTCTTGCTCAACTTTACCTTATCAGCAAAATTTCTGCAAAACCTCTTTTACGTCTGAAGGTAAATGATGACTGGGCCCAAACCACACCTTGTAAAAGGCCCGCACTCCATCGGGGTGGGCCATATTTTTCGACTTCAAACCTGCGGTTGGCCCTTTGATCGTTTAGGTGCTAGTTTTTACTTTAAACTTAAAAAAAAGCATAACTGTGGCTCTATTAATCCGAGTGTAGTAATTTTGATATCAAATAATGTAATACATTTTACTTTATGTTTCTAACTTGCCGTGGATTTTTCCTGTGTTGTTTTTTCAGTTTATTACTGTTTGCGTGTTGCAGAAATACTTTACACGTTGCCTTTAAGTTAAGCTTGAATTTTTTGTGCTAAGCTACCAGAGAGTTAAGCACAGGTTAATTTAATCACTTTTGTTGTTCACCCTGACAGAGATTGTAGCTGCTGCTTGAACAGGAGTACCCCTCCATTCAACCAAAAATCCAATTTCTCACACACCTTATGAAACAGATGATGCAAAAACGGTTAGACAGATTTACTGAGACAAGTGTGGTCAGCAAGCGGAGAGAAAGACTTGCCCTTAGTTTGCTACATACAAAGGCATCACTGACCAAGAAGAAGCTTGAATGGTGAAGATGGCATATAGGCATGGGGAGGCTGAGAAACAGTGACTGGCAATACTCCCTGAGTCAGAGAACAATTCTGTCAGTAGGATGCAAATGATCATCTGTGACTGTCTTTCCTAATATATTTTTAAATATAACTTGCTTTCTCGAAGATCTCGCACATCTACTGTGATATGTTCCATTCATAATTCAATAATGATATAACTCCAGCCTGAATCTAGAATCGATACTGGACCACATCCCCATGCTTTAACATTGAATGCTCTCTCATGCCTTATCCACCATAGATATTTGGACGTGGCTTCTCTCTTTTTGGTGCAAGTAGCTTTCAGTGGCTGAAAATAAATGAAGAGTCAGACCATGATATTGGCTCAATCACTTTTTCAAATATGTTGGCCTATTAAAGTTTTATTCTCCACAATTCTCAGCAATTGTGGTCTCATCACAGGACTGATTACAAGGTAATGAAGACAGCCAAAATCATGCATATATAAATATATGTACGCAACTAAATGTGACACTGCTGACTTTCCTTCTTGATTTCCTGAGGAAGGGATATCTTCTTCCCTGTGCCAGATGACCCTTAAGAGGGTTCAAGTTAGGAGACAGTACAAACGTACAACTTCACTTTGACAATCATATAGTACTTGAGTGGAGATGAAGATTTATGTTGCAGTAAAAAAAGCCAGATACCAAACTCCACCTGACGTACAAATTCACTTTGACAATCATATAGTACTTGAGTGGAGTTGAAGATGTATGTTGCGGTAAAAAAAGCCAGATACCAAACTCCACCTGACGTAAGGAAGAGAGAAGAGTCAGATCAAATAATCCACAACATTAATCCAATTGGAATCCAGTTGTAACAAGCAATAATCGAGGACAAAAACAGAGAGCAAGCAGCAATGAAAATTTGTAAGCATCTTCCTCATGTGACTTACTTATTTATATTTGTTTCAGACAGGAACTAATATCGCAGGAAAGACTTATGCTGCATAAAGGATTAGGAACCTCCAATAGAGTTGTCTGGACGATCCATGATCTTTGGAACGGTAGTTGATAGTCTTGGTCATGCCTCTTCAGAATCTTGGCACCTGCTGACCATGCGAAGAAGAAGACATGTTTCACATCCTTTGTTCAGTGCCAATTCTGCAGTTCCACCACTACCCGTACAGGTTAATACTTCAAATTGATCAAAGAATACCATTCTGGGTAACTGTGATCACAAAACATTCAACCATCAGTACATCGTAAACTGTGAGAACATCCAACTACATAGTGAGCCCGGTTTCCAGCAATATGCCGTCTGAGTGTATGGTATGCACACTATCTTCTTTTGGTTGGTGGATAGTTACAGGAAGTAACTGCAGAAGCTTAAGCAAAAAGCCAACTTTTATGCTGGTTACAAACTGTTATTACATTTACTTCTATGCGCCGATGGAGAAGATGTCTGGGCTCAAGTCCTTGATTACCTTCAAGACTCGGTTACCACATATAAGTGGTTTTCTACTGCCCAAGGAGAGGTCTGTAGAGGCCTAATCACCATTGACCTTCCCTTTTGACTTTCAGATACCAACAAGGAAATTGGACATCTAAAAAGAGAAACCATAGATTTTGCTTTCCAGGGCCTCAAGATTGAACAAGAAAGATCGAAGGAGATTATGAGTGACCCCGAAGTTGGCACCTGATTTGTTGAACTGGTGCCGCTTCTATACACAAGTGTCTAAGCTTGTGTCACTTTGGCCCAAAAGGAAATTTGATCAATGAAAAAGAAATTCCTGTATGCATATACTCATATTTACCTTAGGCCCCTTGGGAGTCTGATAGCTATGCTGGCTGGCATAGCTATCACACTCTTAATGGGTTATATGTGTACAGTGACATTGCTTTTGCACATACAGAGGATGGTGTATAAAAGCTTTTATCTTAATTTCTGAAGAATGTAAACTGGTTGTAAATGAAAAGTGCCCAAATGTAAAACCCTTTAACTGGGCACGAAACAAATATTCAAAATCTTCCCAGATATTTAGGGCCTTATTATGAGTCCAGAGGTCCATAGGACTGCTGAACCCATGGTGATGGTACGAACACCGGCGCACTGTGGGACTGCCTGCAGTATTACAACTGCAGCGGTTGGTCCTCCATGAGACCGCCAGCACCACCGGGATCAAGAATCCTGCTGGGCTGGTGGTCTTTCACCAGCGGGGATATGCAGGCAATGCCGAAGTCAGCACCGCCAAGCATATTCCGAGTTGCCATTTTACCTCTATTTTCATGACGGTGGACCCCCCATGAAAAGAATGGCAGAATGGCAACCTAGGGGTCCCTGACAGGCCCCCTGATGGATTTGGGCCTGGGGATGCATGTGGGGGGGCAATGTAATGTCCCCCTGGATTCTCCCCCCTCCTGCACGGTGTTGCATATATGCCACACCATGCCGGAAGGTTCAGTTGGCTCACCTACTGTAGTGGTCTGCATGATAGGCACTTCTATGAGCCTAGCAGACTGCTGCTATTAACCGCCACCAGACCTTCTGCCAGACTAGGATTTGACTCCTAATCTGGGGTGGTCACACCACAGCTTTGGCGATCCTTCAATGGTCGGAGCATTGCACCATCCGCTGTAGGGCTGCCAAAGTCATGACAATGCCCTTAGTGCAATCCGCTTCATTTTGCAGATCCTAATGTGTATGCAAAATAAAAACGGTTCAAAAAATTAGTGTTTACCATTTTATCGAGCAATAATTTACAGATTGTCTGTGGATTAGTGAATTCACAGAAAATCTTTGAAATTATTTAAAGCAATCATTGGCAACACCTATAACGCTGTTCACCTTTTGGGTTTGTCAATGCTGTTTGTGAATAGTTTTTGTATGCAGGCAAGTAATGCATCAAAACAAGCACTGTCGAAACACCAAAATGTATATATTTTTATTTAAAGAACACATTGCATTAGCAGTTTGCATTGAAGCAGACTAATTATTGTGTAGGTGTGTACATTGTCCAAGAACAGAATGCCTTCACTCACGGTCAGGTAAACTGACAATGTGCCAGATGCTGTGCGCTGTCGAAGGCCAAACCAAAACGTGAATAACATTACAGCAAACCAAGGGATGAAGAGAACTGAAAGTCCCTGTAGGGAAGTACAGGATATATTTTTTATTAAAAACAAAAGGTCTTTGTTAATGCCAGAGCTAAGAATGAGGGTGCACCACTGGATGAGAGACCTTTTGTTCTCATTGTTATTTTCTGATTTCTAAATCTGGCTTCAGATTCACTGTGCGCTCTAATTGGCTGACTGTCACTGAAAAGTGTGTGTGGCTGCTGCCATTCCATAACGTAATGCACTGATCATGACACTGGTAAAAATGAAGACAACTGTGTACAGCTGGGTTGGCTGCCTGTGGAGGGTTGCGCGTGCAGCGTGGGGAACCTGCACTGCACACGGCTGAAGGCTATGTGCAGCAGGAGTTGCGGGAGTTAACCACCCCATGGCCCTTATTTATGAACAGCTTGCGCCGAAGATGCGTCAAAAATAATGACGCATCTTCGGCGCACCGCATGCGCCATATTAATGAAGTGACGCATCTCCAGCGATGCGTCACTTTTACCTCACTGCGCCACAAACCCCACTGCGTCAGAATGCCCTGCGACGCGCAAAAAATAATGTATGCAATGTGGGCGTAACCGCGGAAAAGCTTGCGCAAAAGTGACGCATCCGCATTTACTAACTTTCCCGCTTATGACGCATCCGCGACGGAAATGGCGCAGCGTTGCGGGTGCGTCGGAATTGGTGCGCCTACAAAACGGACGCGCAGGAAATGACGCATCGGCACATAGCGAGAGGAGAGGAGAGAGGAGAGGAGGCCATTGAACTTTGCTGCAACCATACCCACACCATGGAGGTCGTTATGCTGAGAGTAGCTGCCAGACGGAGACAACTAGCTGCAGGAATACCACCACAACCCCCTGCACCACAAAATCCACCCCCAAGGCAACGCCGCAGAAAGGAGCGGTTATTCCGTCCAAGGAGCGTCCTGAGAGGCATCAGGGATGAGGAGGTCATTACTCTATTCCGCCTGAAGAAGGAGACCATTGAGCATCTACTGGGACTCATTGGACCAAGGCTAGAGGTAGGAAGCAACAGGCCTACAAACATACCGCCACAGGCAAAGCTCCTGGCTGTGTTGCACATGCTGGCGTCGGGCTCCTTTCAGACAACAGTCGCCAAACTGGCAGGAATATCCCAGCCAGCTTTTTCATCATTCCTACCAACTGTCCTGGATGCCATCATCCATCTCACACCCCGCTACCTCCATTTTCCCAACAATGCACAAGAGCAGATGGAGATAAAGCAAGGATTTTATGCCATAGCAGGCTTACCCCATGTGCTGGGTGCCATGGACTGTACGCATGTGCAATTTGTTCCCCCAGCAGCAACTGCACATTTGTACATCAATCGGAAACACACCTATTCAATTAATGTACAGGCCATCGTGGATCACCGTGGACTATTTACGAATGTGCTGGCAAAATACCCTGGCAGTGTCCATGATGCGTTCATCTTCAGGAACTGCATCATAAATGATCGTTTCAAGAATGGCCAGTATGGAAATGGACTACTTGTAGGTAAGCAAAAGACTATGATACAATGCACCATCCATGCTACCATGCTGCTAATATTGCTGTAATGATGCATAAATGAGGTTCAGGATGTAAAAATGTTGTACTAGCACACAGGTACCCATAGTACGGCCGGTGGGCCGTCAGCAGCCCAGCAAGCCTTTCACTGCGGTCCGGCAAGCCTTCCTGTGCGGCCCGCGGACCTTGCAGACATGTACCTCTGTTAAATTTAAATTCATTCAAAAGGGTCTGCAAACACCACCGGTTGTTGATTTATGGGGGCCGGGTGATTTCAGGCAAAGGGTGGAGATGCAGAGGCGCTAAGAAGAGATCAAAATCAACAAGGCCTAATTAACAATTAAATGGTCTTGCAAAGAGCCCTGAAATACTCCGCTGACTGGCGCCAAGGGGGCGTTGGCCTCACTGCTGGGGGTGCCATGATGTGACAAGTGGTGGGACACAGACCCTACAAAGCAGCAAATTCTGAAAGAAAACTAGCTGGCTTGTACATTACAGGGGGGGAGGCTGTCTCTGGGCTGGTGACGGGGACGTGTACACACAGTATGTGTGCACTACCCGAGAGACAGAAGGGGCAGAGACAGACAGGGGCAGAGGCAGACAGGGGCAGGGGCAGACAGGGGCAGGGGCAGACAGGGGCAGACAGGGGCAGAGTGTCAGAGACAGATAGAGGCAGAGGCAGATAGAGGGAGGGGCAGATAGGGGCAGAGTGTCAGAGACAGATAGTGTGAGAGACAGATAAGGGCAGGGCTAGAGAAAGGCAGAGACAGGGACAGACTGACAGAGGCAGAGACAGATAGGGGCAGAGACAGATAGGGGCAGAGACACATGGGGGCAGATACATGGGTGCAGAGACATATTGGGGCAGAGACAGAAGGGGGCAGAGACAGAAGGGGGCAGAGACAGATGGGGGCAGAGACAGATGGGGGAAGAAACAGACATACATAGACAGATAGCGGCAGAGACAGACAGAGATAGACACAAGGACAGAGAGACAGAGGGAGGGGGAGGAGGGCCAGACAGAGACAGGCCCAGACACAGACAGGGACAGACAGAGAGAAGGAGACAGAGAGGATGAGACAGAGAGAGACATAGAGGGAGGGAGACAGAAAGGGAAGGAGACAGAGAGAGACAGAGAGGGAGAGTGACAGAGAGGGAGGCAGACAGAGGGAGAGACACAGAGGTCGAGAGAGGGAGGGAGAGAGACAGACAGTGAGACAGATGGAGAGAGAGGAGGGAGGGAGACAGACAGACAGACAGAGTGGGAGAGAGTGAGTGTGACAGATGTGTATGCCAGGTCTGGTCACTCAGTAGACAAAGGCGTCTGTCGCTGCGGCCTGTGTCCAACCTCATGGTCAGTTTGTATTTGTGGCTCTAGCCCCGGCCACTCCCCCACTGACCCCGGCCCCACCACTGCGGCCCTCGGCCACAAGCCACACTGTAAATTTGGCCCCGATATAAAGTTTGTGAGTACCCATGTAATAGCATATACATAGACATTAATAGAAGGGCCATAATTAATGACGGTCATGCACTGCTGGTGCCTCAAAACCAAAATGGCAAAAGGTCACGCACCAGTGGTGCAAGTCCCTCATAAATGAGGCCCACGGTCATGTAGAGGCAAATAGGGAGTCAATGCATGTCCTTCCAAATTTGAGAAAATACAAAAGGATGTGGGTGGTGCACAGCGGTAGTAAAAGAAGTATGTAGAATCTTGTTCAGCTGAGGGTGCTCCCAAGGGTGGTGCTTCCGTCAAAGCAACAAAAGTGCAAGACAGGCAGTGTACACAAACCACTGCAAATACATTCCCTTGGCGAGGCACTCCGTACATGATCATGAAAAAGAATCAAAGAAGTTGTAATACAAGTTCTGTTTTAATTCACAAGTATTCAAGTGAGTGGGTTATCGATGATATCAACAGCATATCAATCCATAGCAAAAATACTTTTCTACAAGCCCCTTTGTCAAGGAGCGTTCATAGCAACGCGTAGCAAGGACTGCTACTTGGCTGTTCCAAGACCAGCATAACAGAACACCGGTCTCAGAACAGCCGCGTAACGGTCCTTGCAATGCGTGGATATGAACGCTCCATGACAAAGGGCCTCCTGGCCAAAATGCATAGGAGGACTACATACTCATCTACTTCAATAAATAAATATATGTTATGAAATGATATGCAGTTAAAATCAGTGGTTTGCCTACACTACCTGTCAATTCCAAATACGTGTCCATTGCACAGCAGAACTATGTTGCAAAGGTGTCTTGCATGTGAGTCCCTGGGTGTGTTATCTGCAACATCCATGCCCAATGGACACTGACAAATGAAATATTACCCACAACATATGGCCTCTACTTTACCCCAACCATATCAAACTTTTCATTGTACCTTCTCATTTATTCTATTACAGCTGACCAGGGGTATGGCATTCAGCCGTGGGTGATGACACCGTATGGAAATCCGCAGACACCACAGGAAGTTGCATACAATCAAGCACATAGCCGGACCAGGAACATTGTGGAAAGAACATTTGGCCTGCTCAAGGCCAGGTTTCGGCGCCTGGACAAGTCTGGTGGACGCATTCTCTATTCACCAGAGACAGTGTGCAAAATTATTTTGGCCTGTGCAATACTGCACAATATTTGTGTACTCACACGTGTTCCCTGGGACGATGATCCAGATTTGAATGCAGAAATGCCACAGGATGACCAGGAGGATGGCCATGCTCCTGTAAATACAAGCACAGCAGCAGGCATCCGGAGACGTGCTCAGATAGTGCGCAATTTTTTCTAAGAATGTCACTAATAACATCCGCATCATGCATCTACATTTGTGTTTGCACAAATAAAAATACTTCACACAACCTTATGTACCTTGTGCATGATTAATTGACAATAATTCACACTGCAATTTGCATGACAATCTCATATGTGGAGTTCATACATTACACTAACTCTCATGTCTGGAGGCTGACATCAGACATACATCAACCCACACATCCATTTACATTGTACTGGCTTGCAATTTCACCTGCAATGCGGACACTCACCAGTGTCTGGCTCACACAGGTACCCTGGCACCATAGTGCATGTGTCTCGGTGTGCAGGGTATGAATGCACATGTGTATGAAGGTGACCCTTCCTGTACAAAAGTATTCCTCCATGCAACACAGCAAACATACTGCAGGTATGCAGGCCGCCCATTGCGCGTCAGCACACATCAAAAGCACATGAATCTCCCATATGTCATAGACACACCACCTTCACACCCTATTTGCTTGCTGTAGGGAAGTGCCGCAGGAATGCATGCAGTAATATTATACGCTAATACGTCATAAATTAGGTTGTACATTCACAATTGTCAAAAAGCAACATTTAGCATCCATATGTTGTGGTGCAGACATTTAATAAAGCACTGGTGAAGAGGAGTCCACATAATGAAATCACACAGCAGGAAAAATAACAACAAAGAACTTGTATGTTGTAAAGTCATGATGAAAGTAAATAATTAATATGTTAAAAATTTCTATCATCAACATGTTACACAGTGGGTGTGCGTCACAATCTGACCATCCATCAAAAAGTAGCCTTCAGTGCTCACACCAGTTTGCACAAATAAACAAATGTGGTAGGCACATAAATGAAGTTAGTGTATCATACTTCAGAACCTCATTCATGATTCAACACACAAAAGTGACGTTGGGTCTGCCTACCTCAGTATCTGACCCATGCATTCCTGACTCCACGCACATAAGTGACGATAGGTCTGACAACGTCAGAATCTGAGACATGCATTCCTGACTCAAAGCAGAAAAGCAACGTTATGTGATGTAACCTTCTCATAGGTGAAATTCATAGAGTGCACAGAGACCATAGGCTTGCTGCCGCCATAAGACAGAGTGAGTGAGGAAGGAAGTGTGAGTGGCCGAGAGTTAGCACATGGAAGGGAAAATGTGTGTTGGAAGCGATTACCACAAGTCCAGAAGGGAAGGGGAGGATTTGAAGGAGAGAGAAAGGAGATCCCAAAGCCCAGGAGGCAGATGACAAAATGTGCAACCACCAAAATTCTGGGTTTTGGTATTGGGCGTGACTACCAGATGACGGTGAGCTGATATGAGTGTTTGTGTTGTGCGGTGAGGGCAGATAAGATAATTGAGAAACGTGGAGCGGGACCACTGGAGGGCTTAGAATGTGAGACACGTCACCTTAAAAGATGCCCTCTGATCTATTGTGAGCCAGTGAAGACTGTGGAGTAGAGGTTTGGCTGATTGCCATCTGGGTGTAATGTGAATTAGACGGCCTGCTTGAATCTGGACAACTTGGAGGCGGTGTGGCAGGGATCGTGGGAGACCGTACATGATGGACTCACAGAAGTCCAGGCGTGAGAGCACGAGTGAGAACACCACTTGGGTAAGTGCGGTGGGAGGGAGTAAGTGACTGACTGTAACGATCTGCCGGACCTGGTACATAGAGGAAGAAAGTAGAGCACCCACTTGTGGCCTGAGGGAGAGTTCAGCCTCAATGATGACTCCCAGACCCTTGACTGATTTTACCAGGGCTGGGGGGGAACCTAGCTCTGAGGTCAGAACTGAGGGCCACAGTGGCCATGACTGAGTCCACGGAGGAGGAGCTCTGTCTTAACGGGGTCAAGCTGCAATAGGTACTGGTACATCCATAATTGGATGTGGATCATGACAGCGTGGAACGTCTTGATGGCAGGAGGTGAATTGAGCGGGAGGATGATCTGTAAGTCGTCAGCGTAGTAATACACAATAAGGTCCCATTTCTGTACAGAATGGATCAGCGCCCAAAGGTATAGATTGAACTGGAGTGTTGAATGGGAGGAGCCCTGTGGGACTCCACAGGACGTGGGGGTATTTGTTACACTATAGGGTCCCAGGCGGACCATTTCAGTCCTTCCAGTTAGGAAGGACTCGACACACTCAAGAGTGGGTCCCTGGATGCCTGCATGTCTTCCAAGGTGGAGAAGGATGTAATGGTCCACCGTGTTGAATGCGGACGACAGGTCCAGGAGTAAGAGGGCTTGGGGGGACCCTGCGTCTGCGTTGCCCCTGAGTGTGTACAAGAGTGGCAAGATAACTGCTTCTGTTGAGTGGGCAGGTCTGAAGCCGCATTGATTGGGCTCCATGTGACAGGAGGATTCGATGTAGTGTGATAGACATCCGGTAACATGATCCTACATTAATGTTGAGAAAGGAGGGAGATAGGTCTGCATAAGTCTGAAACTGACCCATGCTTTGCTGACTCTAGGCACAAAAGTGACATAACACAAGGCCCAAAAGTGACTATGGTCAACATATGTCTTAGTCTGACTCAGCTGAATATTGAAACACACATTTTCTGCAGGCTAACATGGTTTGTCCCTGTTGAGACACTTCCATGCTAAGCGTAAACATGCATCTTTTGCACAACATCAAAAAAACAGCAGCTAATATATGCAACAACATTGACAGATTAAAAAATTCAATGCCCCATTACTGAATATTGTGACACATGACAATAATGTTGCATCTAGTCAAAGTGGTCACACCTTGAGGAGAAAATATATCATCACTCAGCCATGCTTCAAATTTACAATGCCACGTAATAATGATTTGGTCTCATGACAATAATGCGGCTTTGACGATAACAGGTCGCACCGTAATGGAAAATATGTCATCAGTGTACCCGGCGTCTAATCAGCGATGCAACATAAATAGGTTTCAGTCGCATGCCAATAGTGACGCTTCTACTGCAACTGGTCGCACCTTCATGGAAATATATGGCATCAGTCACCCATGCTTCAAATACCGATGCGACACAATAATGATTTGGTCGCATCACAATAATGACGCTCCCACGATAACAGGTCGCACCGTAAGGGAAATATATGGCATCAGTCACCCATGCTTCAAATAACGATGCGACACAATAATGATTTGGTCGCATCACAATAATGACGCTCCCACGATAACAGGTCGCACCGTAATGGAAAATATGTCATCAGTGTACCCGGCGTCTAATCAGCGATGCGACATAAATAGGTTTCAGTCGCATGCCAATAGTGACGCTTCTACTGCAACTGGTCGCACCTTCATGGAAATATATGGCATCAGTCACCCATGCTTCAAATACCGATGCGACACAATAATGATTTGGTCGCATCACAATAATGACGCTCCCACGATAACAGGTCGCACCGTAAGGGAAATATATGTCATCAGTGTACCCGGCGTCTAATCAGCGATGCGACATAAATAGGTTTCAGTCGCATGCCAATAGTGACGCTTCTACTGCAACTGGTCGCACCTTCATGGAAATATATGGCATCAGTCACCCATGCTTCAAATACCGATGCGACACAATAATGATTTGGTCGCATCACAATAATGACGCTCCCACGATAACAGGTCGCACCGTAAGGGAAATATATGGCATCAGTCACCCATGCTTCAAATAACGATGCGACACAATAATGATTTGGTCGCATCACAATAATGACGCTCCCACGATAACAGGTCGCACCGTAATGGAAAATATGTCATCAGTGTACCCGGCGTCTAATCAGCGATGCGACATAAATAGGTTTCAGTCGCATGCCAATAGTGACGCTTCTACTGCAACTGGTCGCACCTTCATGGAAATATATGGCATCAGTCACCCATGCTTCAAATACCGATGCGACACAATAATGATTTGGTCGCATCACAATAATGACGCTCCCACGATAACAGGTCGCACCGTAATGGAAAATGTATTATCAGTGTACCATGCTTAAAATAACGATGCGACAGAAATCGGTAATGTTCGCATGTCAAAAAATGTCGCATTTGCGGAAACGAGTCGCATCGCAACAGGAAATGATGTACCTAGCCTCCCAGCCTGCCCTGCTCACAAACAGGAAGTTATATGATACTTTCACTTTCTATTTCACTCCTTTGTAGTCTCTGAGAGGTGTAGGAGTGTGTTTGGAAAGTGCTTGAGAGTTTTGTCCTGTCCTGCAGTTGTTTTACAGTGTGTGTCTTGGTAAGTGTGTCCAAATAGTGGCTGTAGTGTTGTGTATTGTCTAACTGTGTCTTGTGTGTCAAGGGGTGTCTGTCTGTTTAGGGGTTTTTAAAACTTTTTTCATAGGGGGATTACTGTTCTGTTTAGGGGTTGTTACATAGTTAGGAATAGGGGGAGTAGTGTACTGTTAAGTGGGGAAATTGTGTACTTTTTGTATTTCTGTGTCAGCAACATTTTATTTGTGGCATTTACACAGCGTGGCTTGTGCTTTGTCACAATGCCACCCAGGTCTAGGAACCTCAGTGAGAAGGAGTATGGGGGGCTACTGTGGCTGATACTCCACTACCTCCCAAATATGATTGGGAGTGGAGGCAGGGTAGTGCAGGGTTACCCAACCCAAGAAAGGAAGCTCAGGTGGGAGAGGGTCCGGTACCAGATGTTGCGAATGTTTGGAGTGGACCGGACTCTCAGACAGTACAAACACCGGTGGGCAGACCTCATTAACCGTGAGCAGGATCTCCTGGACCACCTTGGCATTGAGGTTGATGGAACAATTGGTAAGTCAATATATATTTATTTTATGTATTCACAACGGTATCCTAAGGTAAAGCAAACCAAATGTCAAACCACAGGGGCCTCACTGATGATCCCCTTGTGCCCCTGTAAAGTCAGACATAGGGCCATATCTATCAACAAACCCTTTCTAAACAAATAAATGTAGGTTCTAATGTAATTGCTTTTTTTTCTTTGCAAAATGGTATGTATAAAGAAAAATCACTACTTTGTAGGAATACGATAATCTCCCATAGTTGCTACTTTGCATTTTCTAATATGTAAGTAAGGGATCAATCAAAATTCATTCCCATGGCCCAGGAGGGACATAGGAATCACTTTTCAATAAATACTGTAATAGCAAATCAGCCATTGTGATTTCTCCAAAGGGTGCAGGTGTTTCTCAAAAAAACCCTGCTGGACCCATCATAATGATGTGTGTGCATATGGTGCACATACATGCACTATGGCCATGTGTGTGCATCACCTGGCACCTTCAAAAATGTGCAATGGAGCATATTTACCTAAAATAGCTACTTACCATCAAATACAGGTTGTTGTCAATTAGCGACATCTGAAACATGATTTGATACACAAAAATAACACATACATAGGCCATCATTAACGCGGCCCCTTGCGCCATCGAAAAATCACTTTTCATGATGTTCTGTGGCGCAGAAGCCTGCGTGGTATATATCAGGCAGCAGTACGCCAGTCTTGGTGGCGTACTGCTGCCTGATAAATATCAGTCCCTGTAACGCAGTGTTCTGCGTTAAAGGGGCGTGCAATGGGTGTTGCTGGGGGCGTTCCCAGCAACAACCATGCCCTTTTGACACTGCCCCACATGTACCAGAAATCGTACCTCTGAAGCAGTGCCAAAAGCTTGCGCCTCCCCAGGGGAGGCGTAAGGGATGCGCAACTGGGAGAAATGTCATTATTTCTCCTCGTATTTCCTTTTTCCATGTGTGCTGCATTCTGCAGCACACATAGAAAGAGGAAAAGGCTCTTGTGCTTATTTTTGTACTGAAAGGTTTACCTTCCTGTACAAAAATGATCTTCCCCGCAACGCAGCCACCCTTGCACCATTGTGCAAGGGTGCCTGTGCTGGCGCAGGCAGCACATTGTGCACCAGCGCAGGGGAAAAGGACAGGAATGCGCCGTATCTAATAGATATGGCGCATTTCTGCCCTTTTCTTTTGCCATAGGGAAGCGCAGCTGGAAGGCCTGCTACGCTTCCCTACGGCAAAAAGTCATAAATGAGGCCCATCGCACTTAACTAATAGCAAATTTGCAAGTACCAACATGCTATGGCAAATTGTTGTTCACAAAAATGTTCAAATTCCGTAAATGCAAAATGTGTCATACATCCTAAGCCATGGACGTAGTCAGTTTGAAATGCTCCAACGGCAAAATCCTGCAATTGTCAGACTTAGCAATTCACAAAAGGCATGATACACATGGCCTCTACTGACGTAGTGGTAACGCACAAGCAAGATTGATCTTCACCATGCTGGACTATGCCGCTCATTGAGGCATAATGATGCATGATAAAGGTCAGCACTTTCAATGCATTGTTATGTGTCAAAAGGGCGTGCAATGTGTGTTCTTTGCCATCTTCACACCAACATCCATGGACCTTAGTCAATGCACCAGGGCCCTCTGTAATGAAGGCCTTCTGGCGCCGCAGCAACACTCATTAACATGTGTCAAAGTAACGCTCTGGCGGCGCAAGACCTATGAAGATAAGGCCAGAGATGTACGAGTGTGAGGCAGCGCAAAAAGCACATGCCTGCCCTGGGGAGGTGTAAGTGAGGCGCCACAGGGTGTGAAGTATAAATGTATCCATGTATGTCATATTTCCCTGTGTGCAGCTGCATTGTGCAGCACACAACAACACATGTGTATGCAGTTTGACCATTGATGTACAGGAAGGTATCCCATACGGTTTAAATACATTCTTCAAAGCACAATCACATACATCTACATGACAATGACATATTTTCTCAATGGACCTAGTGTGCAGATTTTTAGCAAATGCCATCTCAATGTGACAACACAAACAAGGGATCACATGTGTGTAATACATGCAGTGCAAGAGTGTGCTTCACATGTGAAGCAGTTAGCCATAGACTGTTGTCTGATGTACGTTGACTCATGGGACGCACGTAAACCAATCTTGAGGATACAACTGACTCTCATGTAATGTCTGTACTGTGTGGAAATATGCTGCATACGCTGACATTCTGGTATATTGTCTTTCACTTGTAGGTGGGCCACCACCATACACAAGGGAAGAGGTGGAGTCCTTCAAGGATCCTAAGGCCACTGGTGAGTGTGAAATCATTACTATCTTTGTCTGTATGCTTACAATGTCTCCTCATGCATGACATGTATGCAGACAGTCGAAATGCATCATTCTTGCATGCATCCTGTTTACACATCACATGTGCATGGAAGTGTCAATGACTCAATGGCACCATGTGGAAATGCATGAACACAAATATTAGGGTCACATGTATGAGGTGTTACAGTGTGCATGGTACACAGTAACACTAATTGTGCTGCTGTAAGTATACATCACACAAAAATAGACCACATTCAAAAAATACATCTAGCCCTCCATAGAGCACCATACCCAGGTGTGAGGGTCTCAAGTCACTGAAGGGAGGGGGTGTGCTGCTACTCATGAAATAGTTAGGTCTTCAGTTATTAAATGAAGGTAAGATGGTCCTGGTCTGTCATAGTTGTGCCCCAAGGGTGTTTCATGTCTTTGTGGCCAGGTAGGAGGGTGATCTACCTCCAGTGGTGGAGCAGTCAATCCTTGGTATGGTGGCTAGTGGGAGGCTGGTGGAGCAGAGGTGGCCGGTAGGATCAGAGAACAAGAGCCCCTTGAGGAGTCATTCTGGGCCCATGTCATGTGTGTGTGCGTGTGTGTGTGTGTGAGGAGCCTCAACGTGATCCTTGTGTTGACGGTGATCCAGTGTTGGTCATTTTGGCCTGTAGAAATGCTGCAGTGATGAAGGATGTCGTAGAAGAGTTGTGCCGATGCTTTCACTATGGGTAGTAGTTCTAAGTGAAGTCTGGCATTGATTCCTGTGTATGGGGCATTCCCCTTGTACAGTTGGGTGTCGATGATGGCCTGGCTGACCGTCTCACACGTTCCCATGGTGATCCACCTGAATATCTATTGGACCATGCGCAGGGTGAAAATTCAGAAGGATGACATGATGTCCACTTGTTTGTTAGTTGTGAGTGAGTAGACCTGGAAAAATCCCAAGTGGGGTGTATGGTCCGTGGGTGTTGTTGCAGTGACCATTGTTGTTGACCAATAGGCGGCGTCCCTGGCGCTAGTTGATTAGCCAAGGCTGAGAACCTCTGTATTGTGTGTCTACAGTATCTGCTGACTGACCTTCTTCCATTCTGCAGTGGCTATCTTTCCTTCATGTTGGTTGTGTTTGGTTGTGGCTGGGTCTTTGGTGAGGCACAGTACCAGATGGGTGTCATTGGCATTGGATATTATGTTGTGGTGGTGTGTGTATGCAATGGTGGCAAGTGTGCTCATGGAGATGTCGAAGACTGTTGTGCTGAGCAAGGACCCT
Source organism: Lissotriton vulgaris (assembly GCF_964263255.1). Classification (NCBI taxonomy): domain Eukaryota; kingdom Metazoa; phylum Chordata; class Amphibia; order Caudata; family Salamandridae; genus Lissotriton; species Lissotriton vulgaris. The sequence goes on from NC_141689.1 coordinate 663,297,383, forward strand.
TGGGGTACGTGACAGTCAGTGTATTCATACCATGGCTACATGAGACATGCTCATTGTAGTAGTACATAGATATTCCTCCTACAAGTTCAACTTGCTTGTGCCCCACGTGTGTCAGTACTTGCCATTGTAATAGGGATGGAACAGTGCTGCAAGTCCATCATTAATTAGCACAACAGTCATGCACTTACCTATGCTACTGAAAGGGTCGCCGGCACAATTCCCTATTGACATCAGTAGTTGATATGGTATGATGTACATGTGCTTAAATGTGCATTGCATCAATGATCATGCATAGTCAATCCACATACCAGCCCTTGATGCTGTCTATATGTTGTCCCCTGTCAAGAAGCGTCTACCATGGAAGTGTTGTGCAGTGTGTGTTGCCTTGTGTGAAAACACACCACATATTTACTACCAAGCAGCACCCCATGTACAAGAGTCACATGATAGGAGTCAGTCCCCAAATCTATTGCAGTGCACACCTGTGTTTCTCCTTCCAATACAATGCTAATGTGCCCATGTTTTGTTTACATGGTGCTTTTCACATGTGTGTTGCCTTGTGCAGCATACAGTGCTGATGGTCCCTATACCTTGCTTTTTATCTGCGTATGAAGTGTCAAATTACAATGCCGAGAGATAACTTGCCTGCACACAGATGCTCTTGCATCATGTTGAGAAGGAGCTTGCATATGTGAATGGGGGGCATTGGGTTCATGCCCAGGACAAATGTATTTGAATGTACCATCTCATATGTATTGATGCCTTACTTGTCATCTACAGTGATTATCATCTTAGGTATTACGCAACATCACTTAGCATCCCTGTGTATGACAATCGATGATGATGACCCCATGCTTTGAAATAGATGCCCTGTTAACGATAGGCCCTTGCCAAAATGTTCTGAAGATCGCATAATGTGCATGTGTACAGGTGTCAATGTGTAAGTGCAGACTGATGTGGATGTCATTGCTCCATTACAGACAACATGTCACAAGATGAGGAGAGGCAGTATCGCATCCGTCTGGAAAGATACAGACACATACGCAATGTTGGTCGTGCATTCCGACAGATGGGACGCCGACATGATGCTTTACGTGCTGAAGGGGCCTGGAGATCACCAACTCCCACTTCCCCATGCAAAATGCGGAGCAGGAATCTAAAGGGGAAAAGGTCACACATTGAGTCTGGACCAGCAACTGGCTCACATGCAGATGTAGACCCCCAAATGGATAGTCAATCTGCAGGATCAGCAGGTTGTTCCACATCTGGACATGCCTCTAATCTGAGCCCAGTGACAAGCACTCATCCTAAATCAGGAACCAACATTGCACAGGCCCTTGGGACAATGACAGGTGGAGCTGCAGTAGCCCCACCTAAACAGGCTTGTGCGCAGGCTGATATTGACGGTGTGCTCCTGATGGCCAAGATAGACAAAATAGAGGCCAAGATGGACACTTTTGAAAAGGGCCAAAAGGAGTTGACTTTGCAGGTTGCGGGCATGCAGCTGCAGCTGGCCACCCTGTTGTCCATGGTTGCTGACCTGAAGGCCACCATTGCTGCAATGGACGAGCAGGAATAACGACATTGCAGAACTGTGGTTGTTGATGACATGGTGTACGACCTGTCAAGTTACGGACCTTGTTCTTGTTTAAATGTTAAAGTAGTCAGATATTTATTAGGATAGTTTTAGTACTTAGGAATAGTGTTAGGATAAGTGTTAAGTTATTAGGAGTGGGTGGGGGGTTGATGTATAGTGTATGTTAAATGTTTAGAAAAATTTAAAAAAATCAAAAAAAATATATACTTGTTTAGTTAGATAGGTTAATTAGTATGTGTTTAGATTAAGTGTATGTGTGCCTGATGTGTGATTGTTGAATAGGGGGTGGGGGGTCATCTGTGTGCTGTGTAGTATGTGTGAGGTAGGTATAGGATAAGTTAGACAAGATAAGTGTAGATGTTAGCGCCTTAGATTAGCTTAGTTTAGGATGTGATTTATAGTTTTGATAAGTGTAGTGTAGTTTAGCATAGATTTTATTTAGTGTGAACTTTTTTTGCAAATAAATCATATTTATCTTTCACAATGACTCTGACTTGTAGGCATATGAAGTTGTGAAATAAGTTCTGGGTGAGCGTTATCCTTGCTGGACAAGGAATGTCAACAATGATCTCATATCTGAGATTACCATTACGTGTTGGCTATTCTAAGCCAGTTGTTCTTACACTATCACTAATTCATACAGGCCAATACTCACCCTTGAGGGACTTTAGCTAATGCGTCTCAGGTGAGCCCATGTGAACAACAATCATGTGTAAAGATTGTGGGACGTCTTTCATTACGTTTCTCCATAGTGGAGCACAGCAGCCCTTCCAGTTGCGCTACCTTTTTGCAGGAGGGAGGGCAGGACCGTGCCATGTCTGCAAGATACAGCGCAGTCCTGTTGTTCTCACCATCACTGTTGTACAATGTCCTGTTCTTCGCTAACGCAGTCACCTTTGCACAATGGGGCAAGTGTGTCTGCCTTGCGGGGACCATCAGACTTGTACATGAACGGACACCTCTCAGTTAATCAATCATCACAACGGGCTCCTCCTCTTACAATATGTACTGCATTGTGTGATAAAGGTGAGACAAGTAGACTTCTTCATAATTCTCAACATTGAGCCTTCGTCAAGCCTGCCTTGGGTCAGTGTATTTCTGGACAAAGCTTACCATTTCATGTTCCTATTACATCTGGGCCAGTGTGAACAGCAAATGGATGTTGTTGGCAAGGCACCCAGCAACACCCATTGCACGTGCCTGTAACGCAGAACAAGGCGTGTAAGGGTCAGATTTGATGCATGCTGCATTATCGCATGACCATGTGCCTTGGTGATGGATGATGACTATTAGGCAGGGTTAGGCGTCACACAACGTCACAACAAGTGAGGGTCAGATGGCACAATGGCCGTCATTAATTGGGCCACCTGGTATTGAGACTGTAGCTCAATGTTTGCAGTGTTTCACAATGCTGAGGGCCAGTATGACCCACGTCTTTCCTGCAAGTGGAAAAGAAAGCTGGTTAACAAGCTGGCTATGTAGATGCAGGGAAATGTGACCATGGCTAGGTCTGTATTGCAGACGTATGTCTTGTGGGCCTAGAAGCAGATTCATTGGTAGAGGTTTGCTTGCCCAGGGTTGTGGCTGACTGTGTAGGCGTGTGTGAACTCCTTTAGTGTCAGTATATCTGTATGGGTGTGGATGCAGTAGTGCTCCTGTATGTGCTGGCGGTAGTGGTATAATCATGTGAGCCACTGGGAACGTCTACCTACGGTTGTCTGGACGTTAATCAATTTTGTCCGGAGGGTATTTTTGATACTGATATTGAGGCCATTAACATAGAACCGGATGATGAAGATGGATGTGTGGCAGGTCTAATCAATGCATCAGTTGACAATAATTTTGATGCTCTTGCACAGTTTGCAGAGGGTGAAGTACTATGGTGAGGATACTACTAGTATCCATACTGACAGGGTGAGGGATGTGTTCTGTACAATGTATAGTTTGTGTTAGACATATGAGTGGTGAACTGTTTATCCAGCCCAGGGTACCCCCAGGTATAGTCCCATGTGGTAGTGGTTGTTGTGAGGGTGATTTCCTCTTTTGACAACAAATGGAGATTTGTCCAGCTGAGGCACATACTTGTTGGCACATCTTGCATCCATTGTGGTTGTGTCCTGTGATGTTGTGTACCTTGGTGAGGGAGAGGCAGAGCTGGGTGTATTAGGCGTAGGGTAATATGCAGAGTCCATGTCCACTGATGTTCTCAGCAAGTGGGGCCATGTACACATAGTAGACAAAGGTACTGATGGACAGTCACTGAGGGACTCAGCATCAGTACTCTGTGTGTTGAACAGTGAAATGTGTTATGCAGAATCATCTGCTCTGCAAGGGAGGAGACAATCCAGTGTGGTGTATTACCTTGCCGCATGCCATAGTGGAGTGTGGCAGCTAGTGTGTTGTGGAACATTGTTTCTGGAAATGAAGCAATGTATATTGTCTATGGATTGGCAGTGTGACCAACTTTGAGGATTGTGTGGATTTTGCTGTGGCGTCTAGGAGGGACCTCTTGATGCTGTTTGTCATGGAGCAGGAGAGAGGACCAAGACAAGGAAACACAAGGAACACGCACTCCCAAGGATGAACCTCCTACTCCGCCTACGGGTCAGGTACAAAATTAATCCTACGTCTTTCTCCGTAGGTTCCACCCTTATGTACTCCACCCAGATCACAGGGTTTGTGGAACATGTAGTTTGTGATGACAACAATTGCTCGTGAAGGAAAATCCGACTCCTGACTGTAATGACTTGAAGTACAGTGGATTGTAGAAGAAAATGTAGTTTATTCAAAGTAACAACCACAGGGAGATCCAAGGACCAACTCTCACAGTAACTGTTTATCTGTGTACTGCCCCCTGGATTCCACACTCTGGAATCCTGTGAGCACAGAGACCATAGAACATTACATCATTACAAAGATATAACACTGACAATATGTGCTTCTAACGCATTGTTCTGCGGAGGACTGGGAAATCTTCTGATTCATCTTCATCAGATGGGTTTGTCACAGCTGATGGTGTGACCAGTGGGGCAGTCGACACAGTAGGCATAGCCACTTCATGGACTGCAGATGTCGATGGTGTTTGACCTGGAACATGTTCAATGCCCATCAGGTACCGCATAAATGCATTCAGCATTATTTGCTGGCTCTCAAGCACAGCTGTCACATCTCGTTGATAGTCAGCCAATTTAGTGAGGTATTCATCCTGTTTGGCTGTCATTTGCTTGAGGGTGTCCTGTATTTCCTTCAGAGTGCTGGCCACCTCAGAGCTGGCACTTGTGGTGGGCATTAGTCTGTGTCTCTGCTGCATGACTTCTGAAATTTCTGTCATGGCGTCAAACAAAGTGCGTGGTGGTGCTTCAGTGGTGCTACCAGTTTCCGCACTGGCAGGATTTGAGGTTAGGCACCGGAGCACTCCCTCTAGGGTCCCTGCCATGCTCTCAATGCCCTTACGCACCTCCTGTGCCAACTGACTCTGCACATCCACTACACGCTGTTCAAATGTATTTAGTGTGTTTGGCGACTGGTGAGGCACAGATGTTGTGGGAGGTGGCATAGGAGTGCTTCCCTGTTGGCCAACCGGAGATCCCACTGGGCTGCTTTGCCTTCTTGTGGGTGGAGGGGGAGTTTGTAGTGATTGGATTATGTCCTGGATGATTTCTGGGCCCATACTGGTTACACTTTCACCACCCTCATTGTCCGTTTCAAACATGGCTTCCAGCTCCAGATTAGGTGTACCATGGCCTGAAATCAAAAGTAGATGTAGGTTTATGATCATGTCTGACATGTGGTGTACAAATGCACAATTTAGAGTCATCTACCATTTTTGACTTTGCTGTGTTTCAACATGTCAAAGCTCAAGCGACACATCATCACTCATGTGTACAAAAAGTGACATGGCATTAATCATTTGATGGATACGAACTTTACAAAAAAACATGGCACATGGGCAGACAGTGCTTGCACACTTGCAACATTCTACTTAAGTGCATGTCCTGATGTCTGTTTAGTTGGTGTGTATTGGGGACACATTCCAGCACAGTAGGAAGTGCATGTGGCATTTTGCACTCCATCACCAGGGACCCACACACACCATGAACAAACCTCCACGTGGAAATGAAGTCCCTCACCAACTGGATGAGGAGCAGCAGTGTGAAACTGTACTTGGAGATGACACAGGTCATCATCCTCGGACCCACACCCTGAGCCTGGGACTACTCCTGTCGCGCAACCACACTGGGAACAGCAACAACACTCACTGACCATACACGCAACTTACAATACTTCCAGTACTCCTCCCTCTCCATGTCTGAGCAGGTCAACGCCATCTTCCCCTCATGCTACAACTGCCTCCACATGCTATGCAGGATCCACAAGTGGATCCCCACCCCAGACAAAAATAACTGTGACACAGGCCCTGAGCACCAGCAGACTGGACTACTGCAATGCACTGTAGGCAGGATTCCCTGAAATAGACCTACTACTACTGCAACACATCCAATGCACTTACGGCTCATTGATTGTCAACGTCCCCCACCGCAGCAACATCATCCCCCAAATGTGAGACCTACACTGGTTCCCCATCAGCAAGTGGATCAGCTTGAAGCTCCACAACCAGACACACAATGCACTCCATTAGGCCGGGCAACCCTACATGTGCAGCAGACTCACCTTCTACACCCCCACACGCCACGTCCACTCCACCAGCCTACCCCTCACCGCTGTCCACCGCATCTGATGACCAACCTCCAGCAGCAGTTCCCTGTCCTACCTCACCGCCAAGACCTTGCACTCCCAGGCCATCTACGGCACACCCAGGACCTACTCCCATTCAGAGGACTCATCAAGACGTATCTCTTTGAGCGTTAGTGGCAGCCGCTTCCCATCAGAGTGGTAGATGCAACATGTGTTTTCACATGCTGAAGGAGTTGTTCCAAGGACACAGAATTCGGTATTCTCTGATTTTTATTACATGCAGCTGTGGTTGATGCAGACTGGGACGTACTGCATTCCTCACTGTTTTTCATGTGTTTAGTTGGTGTAGTCTTAGGTGTGAGAGAGTATGAGTAGTCTGTCATCAGCAATGGATACAATGTTGAGGCTGTGTTTGGTTTCATATGGTGCTGAGGCAGCCCTGTTGATGTTGACAGGGGTCAGACACATAGATGGTCCCTCTTGCATTCAGCATTGGAATTAAGTGCATTTGAAGGCGAAGGTTGTCAGTCTGATCCTTGAACCTCTTGGTGGGGTGAGTGACCCAGTTGAGCAATGTTCCTTAGAATCCTGCATCATGTAGTGTGGCAAATCTGTGTGGTGTTAGTCTGTGTTGGAGCACACTCACAGCTCCTGGTCCCGGAGGGTGGAGATGTCACCTGTGGCTGTGAATATGGTGATCTTGGTGCTGTTGTTGATATAATGAGGACAGGGCTGTACTGATCCCACAGGTGGCTGTATCTCATGTTTGAGGGTGTGCATTGAGCTGTGACTGGTGTCCCGGTGGGTATGGTAGTATGGCTGTTGTGTTGTGAGAGGTGTGGGTGGTGCTGCCTGTGGCATCTCATGTGTACGGGAAAGTTATTGTAGTGAAATTGTTGTTGTTTATGGTGAACTTTGTTGGACACTTATCACAGGTCTGTAGTGCCAGGGTGATGTCTGTGGCTTTGCAGCATAGGTTCTTGTATAAATGCAGGACCTTGCCTAGTTGGCAGGAATTTCCATTATGTAGGATTGTTTTTTTGTGGTTCTCCCTCATTGGGGCCATGTATGTGTTTTACATTTCAGGGGCCTTATTCATGAAGGACTTGCGGCGCCGATGCGTCACTTTTTCCCATGTAAAAAGTGACGCACCGGCGGCGCAAGTCCTTCATAAATAAGGCCCCAGGTGTCTTGGTGTTTATACATTTCTTCAAAAGGTATCTGCTGGTGCCTCTTGCTTCTTAGAGATCAGTGCTCTATCATGCCGTGTCCCTGTAGTGCTGTTTGTTAGGCTTGCAGAGTGTGGAGGTGTGGTATGCACAGTTGTGTATCCAGGTGTGACTTTCACTTGCAGTAACGTTGGTGTAGGCTGTGTTTGACACCAGGGTGGTGTTAGAGGTTTGTCAGCAGTGTAGGCATGTGCAATGTCTGTGGGTCATGTTTGGAAAGGCCTGTTGTCATTCTCAAATGTTTTCCATGTATAAGTGCATGGAGGCTGGCTGAGCTGCATCAGTGAATGACTGTATATCAGTTGCTGCTGGAAATGATTGCATTTGAGACCCAGATGGGCACATTTGGACTTCCCATAGGCGTGGCTTCAGCACACCATGTACATCCGTCTGCTGTGGGCTTGCACAGCGGCTGACATGGAGTAGGCTAATTGCGACTTACAATATTCAGTGATGACGGAACACATGAACACAGGGGTGGTGGCCTTAGTGGTAGTTCATAGACCATATGTGGATTGTGGGCTCAGATGAGAGAACTGAAATGTTATATTTAAAATCACTGGGTAACATCTGTATTACTTTCGCCATGGCCAATTTCCTTGTGGCAGCAACCAGAGCCAGAAGGGGCATGAATTTGGAAATCTGATGTACATAATGTGTTTTTTAAAACATTTTAACGTACTGATTTTTCGTCTCATTAACTTGCTCATAAATGAAATTGTTCAATTCCTTTTTAAATTGTAAATAATACTGTTTTTATGTACTTTGTATGATTTTAACAAATCGAATAAAGTTAATTTGACTGACTGACTGACTGAGAGAACTGAAATGACTTATTATGGAGACCGAAGGGATGAGTGACTGATGTGATAATGCTATGTGTCATCATGGCATGGGAGGGTGGGTAGGGGCCATATTACATAATGTGGCTCATGTGCATATTGCCAAGGTGACTCAGGTACCACTTATGATGACCAGAGCAGTAATACCCACTTCCATGTTAGGTATACAGGCTGGATTTCTGGATCCATGGCAAACATGGCCAACATTCCAGCATGTATTGTCCCACTTACTATTACAAGTGACACCAACACTTCACAGCATTGTGATTGACTCAGAGTAGTGAGCCTGGCTGGCGGATTCCTTTCACGTGACACAAAGGCAGGGTTGCATAGGCTGCAGAGAACTGGGACACATCTTTGAGGTGTGACTTCCCTCAATGTGTTCCGGATTTGCAAAACAAACTTGAAACTCAATAGTAAACTTGATACTTTTTTGGTGTTGATAGAATACACTTAGGGCCTTATTTATGAAGGCCTTGCGCCGCCGGTGCATCACTTTTTACATGGGAAAAAGTGACGCACCGGCGGCGCAAGGCCTTCATAAATAAGGCCCTTAGTACTTTGGGCATTCACATAATGAACTTAGTACTTTTGGTATTCACAGGAGTTAGGATTTTGCCTTTACTCTATCTTAAGTCTGTCTTCAGAGACACTTTAGGCAAAATCGTTACTTCTGTGAATGCCAAAAGTATTAAGTTCATTGTGTGAATGTGAAAAAGTAGTAAGTGCATGCTGTGAATTACTATATAGTAGTAAGATTAGAATTGAGTCTTGAGTTCATTCTGTGAATGGGCCTCTATATGTTTTGCTGCACACACTCACACACACATCCCTGCAACCATGAGACATTGATTGTTCTGTCCTGCATTTGTTAACTCACAGCTCTCCCTCCACAATTGCCAATGTTTGACATTGTGCCCCCATGGACAACAGGTGTGACACTCTTGTACAAAAAGGCACATACATTATACCAAAACATGCCGTGTCATGACATTCCATTTCATTCATTGTTCATACTTGGCATGTTGCAACTGTAGAGTAGGTGTTTCACAGCGGAGACTTTAAATACACTGTTCAAAGTTCAGTGAGTACATGGATTGAGTTTCCTTGTCACCACACACCCAGACCTGAAGCATTCAATACCTTTATGAACAACCACAACACACACAATGGAGTCAGATTTGTGAGTGCTGCACACACCATTTATCATAGCCAAAAATTAAGTACACAGCATTGGTTCATAATCTGTGATGTTACCCCATATTTCTCATGATGTACACCTATCCAAATAATAGTTCAGACATTTATCCCCCATGACACTACCAATTGTTATTGTTTGACACATAAATGCACAACATTTTTATTACTCTTTCACATTTGTAAATATTTATTTTTTTCACATAGTGACACACATTACCACATGTATGACTTCAATCACAACATAATTGTGTCACAAAGAAGTAGAATTTGTATATATTATTTTGGAACACATGCATTGCATAGTTGACATTGTGCAGCATACATTGAAATGGTCATCGCATGACACAACGGCTACCATACTGTACGCTGTTTGCATTTGACTGCCTCAGGTACACACTGTGAACAAAGGTTTATTCCTCTTGAACACTGCAAGTATACAATGTCAGGTACCTCCTCACCTTCAACCCTGTATGCCACCTCACCTGCCAGGACATAACTCTGCTACAGACATCACCATCACTGTCACTGACAACTTCTGTGTCACCTGCATGTGGCAGCACGACAATCATCAAAGAGGCATTGTTAACCCATACACTGGTACACTCAGAATGAGCAGGCACTCTAATGTGCCAAGGTTGACCATGTACTACGACAACTACATTATCGTGACCAGGCCCATGGCCATACTCAGCAGCACACCTGTCCTTCGCAACAACACAGGTACACAATGCTTGGCATGCGCCAACCCAGGCAGACTTGCACCATGTTGCAGGGGGTCCAGCTGTGCAGGGGATCAGTGTTTGTGTGCATGGAAAGGACACATTCGTGCATGATGCAGTCATGAACAGATTTTTAACCTTTCTATGTGTCCACTTGAATGCAAAAGAGATATGTTGTTTTTATCATGGAGGGGAGATTACGTTTTAATTCAGGTTTGCATGCCTTACACAGACTCTGTGTATGCATATCTTTGTTGCGCAGCATGATAGTTACATTTTGATGTTCCTATTGTACATTGTCAATTGGACATAGATGTTTCTGGGTATACCCTTAGCAACAGCCCTGGAAGTGCGCTTTCTGACACTTTAATGTGGTAATGATGCAATGACATGATATGTTGTACTATGTTAGATGGCTGTCTGTGGCCTATTATTGTGGGTGTGGCACATTGTGGCACCACTACATGAACAAAATTACATCCTGCCAGCACAGTGGTAGCAGTCCAAGTCATACAAGTGTGACACTCGGTCTGTTGCAGGATGTTGTGTGATTTTCTTTTCAGGAGGGTAGTTATATCTTTGCACCTGCGTGTGGCACTTGTCAGGTGCAGCAGTGGGCTGGGACTTCACTTTGGACATATAGGTTTACTTGCACAGGGGTAGCTGTTTCCCAAATGTAACATGTGCATGTCCGTGGTACAATACATTTTGTAGACCCTGCTTTCCACAACACGTCAGTAATTGAACCACCCACCTTACTTTCTGCACAGCACAACATTACCTTATTTGCACATTTCCCCTTGTAGGGACTTACCCTGTGTGTCTTCCTGTGTCTCTTCCAGTTCCTCATGCAGTGCACTGTCCTGCCCTGAGATTCCAACGACCAACTCCTCTGGGATGACCGCTGCAACCCGCTCCTCAAGGTCATCCAGCTCTTCTTGTTGTGATGGGCTGCCTCCTCCTGTAAGCCCAGAGTCTTTCCGGTTTTTGGCCATTTTTTCTTTAGTGCGGCGCTTGATATCATTCCACCGTTTTTTTAGGTCAATGACTGTCCGCCTAGATTGGCCCACACTGTTCACCTTGGTCAATATGTCCAGCCAAATGGCCTCTTTTTTGGCTAGTGGCAATTTGGAACTGGCAAACAGCTGGTGCTGGTGGTCTGTTACCTCACTTATCAGTGTATCATTCTCCTCAGCACTGAAATTTGTTTTGCGCTTCCTCTTTCCAAGAGTTTCTCCCTGTGTTGCAGGCTGGGCATCCTGGCTGCCATGTGGCAGGTTTCCTTGGCTGCTGCTCTGTCCTTCAGGCTCCATGGTGGCAATTTTTTCCATTTGCGGGAGAATTAGGTGATAGATGCGCGTGTTTTTGGCGTTTTCCGGATTCTGACGCAACGTAATAGTGACGCAGCGATGCGTACACGTGCGCCGTTCCGCAAATGCGACTTACGGCATTTTTACAGCACTTGCGTGTCTTTTCGCTACGTCAGGACGGCCGCGTCTGCGTGACTTTTCCCCGCCTTGCGCCTCCGCTTGCGGCACGGTGCGTCATTCCGTAGATATGACGCATCCGCGCCGCAAGTTTCTGGCGCAGCGTGTCGTACGGAAAAGTGACGCACCCTTGCGTTTCCGCAAGGATGCGTCACTTTTCATAAATGAGGCCCCATGAGTGTTAAATACAGGACGCAGAAAAAGCACACTGGCAATGTGGGCAAGAAAAGGCGCACTGGCGTGTAATCAATTCAGAATAATTGACCCCCACTGCCAAGAAGCCACCCTAACACAAGGTCAATACAATTGAAAAAGAGTGTTAATTTCCATACAAGATTATCTGTTCCATAAATCATAGATGATTAAACTGATTTCCAGCAAAACACAAAATAAAATCATTTAAGGTTCAAAGTGCTGAATGTAGTAGTTATTCAGGAGTCTTGGGAATTTCTTTAGAATCCAATTTTTTTCATCCATTGTCAGTTTGACAGAAGCGGTTCATTTAGCCCAGCCTGAAATGCCCAAGACAGATAATCTTGTATGGAAATGAACGCTCCTTTAGTTGCTGTATTGAACTTTACATTGTCTGTCTGTACGTCAGACCCTGTGGCCAATTCTTGCACCACACAACCAAAGGTTGTGGGGTACAGGGGTTGGGACACCACCAGAGGGCTCCTGCAGAGTCTTTTCTGTAGCCCTGTCCCTAAAGCTAACCATCACTCAGCAAAGTCAAAGAACTTGAGCAGGTGAGGTTAGCCACCTGCACAGGATTAGGAGCAGTTCCTGAAACTAACCTCCGCTGCACCTTGACGAAGGCTGTGTGCAATGGTGGTTAGCCCTGAATAGGTGTTGGGTTGGATGCAGGTCCTGGCTGTAGGACAGGCCCTGCAGCTTCCCTTCATTGCATATTGGGCAATAAAATCATGGGACACTGCAATTTATAATACAGTCAATATTTTATTTAGTTCATGATTCCCTGTGAATTATGGGTATTTAAAAGTGTTCACACATATAATAATAATAAAAAAGAATAACAAGAGTAGGAATATAATAATAATACAAATAAAATGACATTATAGTTAGGTATTGAAATGAGATAAGAAATCACTTTTACATACGAAAACTGCTGCCGTTAGCTAGTTATAGTTTAGTGACCAGCTGTAACTTGCACCACCGTCATTCAGTGCTTGCGACTTCACATATTACAAGCAGTACAAAAATACAATTTATAATAAATGTCATATACAATCTATTACACACAATTGGTAAAAATAGGTACAAGAATTGATTAAAAGAGTTAAAACAAGGATTAAATTGATACGGAAAGCCTTCTATTACGAATCAACCAAGTCCATTTCAAGAATTTTGCCACAGCACATACAATCACAGGGGATGTGTCAGTCATTAAAATACGCATTGCCACTATACACTGACGAATGCCCAGGAGTCTACAAAGTGGTTTAAGCCAACAAGACCGTGGGGCACAGTAGTCCGGGCATAAGATGTGGGCTACAGACTCTACACGAGTGGAACAGGATGCACAAAAAGGTGAAAGTTGGTGAGGGCGCTTCCAGCGCGCAACTTCCTCCCCTACTGGTAGAGTCCCCACACAAAACTAGAAATACAGGGTGCGGTCAAACGGAATGGAGATGATGTCTAGATAGGGTTCGTATGCCACCACATCCTTGATTCTCACAAAAGCTACTGTTACGTTACAATGGCATGAGTCTAGATGTAATTTCCCAGAGCCCCAGTTCCAATACAGCTTTTTAACAGTAGCCTTTGGTGGGGCAGATTTCGTGGACAAAGCATCAGGTAGCCCTACTTCCATTAATAGTCTTGACATCCCTCAGCCATTTGATCCTAGATCACCCTGCCATATCCATAACCTCAGACAGAGCTTCCGCGTAGGAGACCAATTCGGGCACTCGCCACAACCTTACCCAACCTCACCCAAAGGAGCAGTGGGCGAAGTTGCGCTTGGTCCCCGATAGGTCTACAACCTAAATCCAGTAACACTGGCACAGTTGGAGTGCTCCGTGGCAAAGCCATCAGGTCTTTCAAAAACTTTTTCTCTGATTTGGCTATTGGGTCCAGGTTGCAGGTGCCCCACAGCTCCGCCCCATATAGAGCGGCACTGACCCCTCTCACTTTGTATATTTCCATTACTGGGGCTAGGAGTTTACTGGATGAGGAGCTTTGTTTCTTGAGTAGTGCTCCTCCTACCCTTTTGTGGCCCAGTAGCATTTTATAGATGTGTGGATTCCAGGAAAGGGAGTCATTGAGGCGGATACCCAAATAGTCAAATTCGGAAACTCTCTCTAATGGCTCGGAGTTCAAGGTCGGAAGTCTGCCAAGTTTCCTGGGGGGGTTCATGACCAGAAACATGGTTTTGTCTGTGTTAATTACTAAGCCTCTCAACAAACAGAACTCCTGGAAACTGTTTAAAAGGCTCTGCAGACCCATGGGGGACTTTGAAATAAGGAGAGTGTCGTCTGCGTAAAGCAGTGTAGGGATCTGTTTGCCCGCCAAGGAGGGAGCGTCCGAGGGAGTTCCAAGCAAATGGTCAACCACTCCGTTTACATAGAGCGAAAACAGGGTGGGTGCTAAGACACATCTCTGTCGGACACCCCTTCCCACAGGGATTCTTTCTGTTTTTTCACCCTTCGTGCCCCAGCGCACTTGTGCAAAGTTGCCATCGTGAAATTTTAACAATAGGGAGAGAATGTACGAGGGCAACCCTAAGTCTAACAGGACCTTCCATAACTTCTCGCTTGGAACCAGGTCGAAGGCAGTCTTCAAGTCTATAAAGGCTAAGTAAAGACTGCCCCCTCCCAGCACCACCACCTTCCAGTGGAGAAGAGTTAATCTAAAGGCCTGCTCGATGGTCCCAGTGCCAGTGCGGAACCCGGCTTGGAGGTCCGACATGATGTTATTGTCGTCCATCCATTCGAGCATCCTTCGCAAGATCACCTTCCCTGCCAATTTTTGGGTAGAGTTGATTATACTTATTGGCCTGTAGTTGGCAGGGTTGTCCCGACACCCCTTCTTGAATATCGGGACAACCTCTGCCCCTTTCCGGGATTCAGGAATGGGCACGCCCTCAATGATGGTATTTAACAGTGAGGATACAAGAATCCCCCACTCCCTGAGGCTTGCCCGTATTAAATTACCAGGTAACCCCTCGGGCCCTGCTGCTTTCAGCGGTACCAGGGTTTTAATTGCATCCATCACCTCTCTAGCAGTAAAAGGAACATACTCTAATCCCGTTATGGAAAGTCCTGGTAAGGGAGTGTTACTGGTGAGTGGGTCGCTTGCAACATAGAGGGATGAGAAGTGGTTGAACCAGCTCTGGGGGGGGGATATTGCATGTCATCAATGAGCTGTCTGGCCTGTCCCTAGATCTTATAAGGGTCCAGAAACCTCTAGCATCCCTGTCCAGACTAGCTTTCCTCAGGTCCTCCCAGAAGCAATCCTCCCATTCCCTCTTTGCTGCAGTCACAGTCAGTGAGTAATTTTTGCCTGCCAAGCGTATGTCGGGCAGGCACTTGCTCTTCACAGCACAAATCAAGGAGCTTTTCATCTCCCTACATTTTTTTGTATACCATCCATAAGGGTTCTGCCTAGGTTTGGGCTTTACAACGCGAGAGGCCATGTTGGGAAGATAGAAGAGTTCGCTCAGAGCCTTAGTAGTAGCACAAAAGAGTGATGATACTTCCTCTGGATGTAGGGTGGAATCATCTAGCCTGGACTGGGCAGAGACCAGAGGTGTTGAGATGGATAGGACTTTCTCTTTATCCATAATAATATTACTCCACTTTAAACGCCTACCACAATTGGAAGAATAAAGCTCCTGGTAAGCAAGGGTTAAGGAGGACGCATGTACTACCGAATTCTCCGTCCAGAAAGGACGAAGAGCAAGGGAGAGCAGGTTGTGGTCACTCTCTACTGAGGGGAGTACCTCCATGTCCTGCAAATGGGCCCAGGAGTTAACGTCAAGAAGGATGTAATCTATTCTAGACGTGTGATCCACCCTATTGTAGGTATGCGCTCCAGAAGGGTCCAGAGACGTCCTACCATTCGCTGCCCTAAGATCGAATTCCAAGGTTACGGAGTAGATTTGAACTGCCACTTGGGACCACCTTTTAATAGGAGGTAAGGACTAAGCTGGTATACCTCTCCAGTTATCATCCTCAACAGTCTCCAAAGAGTCCTCCAGCCCAAGAGGCTCAAACGTACAGTTAAAATCACCAGCGACTAAAACATGGGAACTATCGGACCCCTTCTTAACTGGGATTCAAGCTCAGAAACAGTAGGTGAGAGTGGACCTCCCTTCGTGCCCCTGACATAGATATTACAAAATGTCTAGGGCTGGCCCTCTCTTTGGTTCTATGAGCGATATACTGAAAAGGTCAAGTGAATCGGTCACGCGCTGGGTAACCTGACAACCAAGTGAGATAGCGACCCATATAAGAAGACCTCCAGAGCGGCGGCCTTTCCCAGAAGGGGAAGGGACTGCTGGCAGGAAGAAGTATGAATATCCTACCTTGTGACATGGCTCCCTACTCCAGGTTTCTTGGAAAATACAGATGGAGAAACCCTCCACTAAGGTGTTCCAGTCCGGAACAGCCAACTTCCTTGCAATCCCAGTAACATTCCTGCTAAGAATCTTTATGACAGGACCAGCCCCATTTGGCTCGACATAGGGGACAAGATTAGTATCCTGCCCCCCCTCGGGGTTTGGGCAAAAAGCTCTGGTTCCCCCCTTAGACCCACTACCAAGATTATCACCCTGTGGCTGGGGACCACTCTTAATGGAGATGGATGTCCATCTGTTGTTAGTGGTCTCCAAAGAGCAGGGATCCAACCGTGGACTCAAACCCGGGGGTGAAAGAACAACCCCAGAGGAGATATCGTTTTAATAGCCTACGGTCCTTCCATAGGTCCCCGACCATAGGGTTTGCTGATAGGGCACATAGAAGGGGTCAAATCCGGGGAGGGCAAGATTATGATCACATCTTATATCTGGAGCAGTACCAAAATGATTGCCAACTGATCTCGGATAAAAGAAGGTCAGGTCAACTACTCCAATACCAGAACTACTAGTACCTAGATTCTGCTTAGAAATTAGCTGAGCTACCCTGGGATCCTGGAAATTGACTAGCACGCAGTCCCCCTCAAAGCACTTATGGTCACTACCTACCCAACCTACCCTTCTGACACCAAGAATCAGCCATCGAGTTCCCTTGGAAGTGGTCTATTTATTCTTTTGTAGCGTCTAGAAGGATTCTTGCTGCCCAACCAACAATGGTGGTACGTTGGTAAGGATGGCAACAAAGGGATGGCAGTCTGGGGGCAGATTCATAGGAGGTATTCTACGGGCCACTTTGGGAGGAAATGTGTCAGGCTGACTAGTGGAGGGAGGAGCGGGGCAAGTCATTGTAGTTTGGGCTAAGTCGTGGCAATTAATGGTTTCAGGGTTCCTTGGTTTGGATGTATCAATAGTGCCCGTTGCCTCGGTTGCTAAATGCTTCTTGGGTTGGAATTTATTTGCCCTTGATTGGTCTGGTAAGTGGGGATTGTTCTTATAGTTTTGACCTGAAGGACGAGGCCCCCCTTTAGTAGTAACAGCAGGAGGACGTAGGGACTCTGGAGCGGGTACCACACTTACCATTCCACTTATGTTAGAGGGATCTTGTGGAGTGGTAGAGATCATCCTAACCACTTGAGTCCCCCCATTATTACTATCCCCAGTCCTAGAATGTATTTTAATTAGGGATTTAGTTGAGAAAAAGTTGTCTAGGGTTGCATGTTCAAAGCTGTCCAAACAATCCGCTATCCTTTTCACTCGTTCTATAATAGGGGTCAGTAGGGATTTCATCAATTTCTCTATCTGCGTGAGTAAGGGTGAGTCTGGGGATATAGTCTGGGCAGAAGCCATCGCCAGAGTGTCACTTGGATTACATAGTGAATCTCCAGAGGACACCCCACCCTTGTCAGCCTGAGCCCCGCCCAAACCGGCCCCTTTGTACTTATGAGAAGCTCCCACTCCTATTCCAATTCCAAGTTTCCTAATTTTCTTAAGGGGTTTAGGGTGACAACCTTTTCGGGGACTAGTGATCCTTTTCCTTTTAGTATGGGGATTTTTAGGAGCTGCGTGGGGTAGCAAGCCTGATAAAGCAATAGTTCCCTCGTTAGTAGAAGTGATATTTTGGGTAGGCGTGGGGGGAGGTATGTTAGTAGAGATTACGACCGGTAGCTCGTTTCCGGTCTGGAAGTCTAAACCTAGCATACTTTCCACCCTAATCAGGCTGGGCGACAGGGATATTTCATGGGGCTTTTCCAAGGGTGGACCAACAATCAAGTCTGGCTCGGTTGCGGGTGGAGATGAAGGGACCGATACCAGAGAACCCAGGGGTGCCCGCTTCTCTAGGGGAAGTTTAGGGAGTTCGATAGATTGCCTGGGCTCGGCGCGTCTCTCAGCTAGGGCAATCTCTCTATCGATATCACGGGTAGCCCTAGAGAAGTACTTGTCTAAAGGACCCAGAATGGCAACCCCTACCGTGGGAGGAAGGGTATTCAATCAAGGGGTAGTTGGAGGTGAAGACATGTTTAGCGGTATTTGCAGCACAAGGATTGAGCAAGGACGCTATAAACCGCAACTGAACCACTCGGAAAGAAAAGGAACTTGTACTAAAGTCTGTATGGAAAAAGCTCCTCAGAATGGCATCTCAATGAACCTTGCACTATTAGGGCCGATAGATGATGCTGGATGTTAGAGAGTGGGCCCAGCCCAGCCTCCTGCAGCCCCTAGACAGCCACAGACTGCCCGCCCTGGTTCCGGGCTTCTCCTGGGACACTCCCGCCCGCTCCCGCGCACAGGGAATGATGATTGGTTGATATAGGGACCTTAGTTAATGGGGCGGGGCAAGCAGGGAGAGCGGCCAAGGTGATACCGGTTCGGGCTAGCGAGGACTCCTGGGAGATGCAATCCCGGTCCCGCTGCTCGCAGTCCTGCTACAACCCACACGCCCACAGCAGACTGCAAGGGGCCAGCACTCCCTAGGTCCACAGTCCTGTAGCAGCACACACCACGAAGCGGGGCCCGCGAAGCGGGTACCGTGAGGCGCAGCACATAGAACAAAAAGCAAAGCACAGGGTCCCGGCAGGTAAGAAGGATTCAGCAGAGCGTCCCAAATGCAATCCAGAGGCAGGGGTTTTTAAGATCGTTGGTGGGGCGGGGCAAGCAGGAAGAGCGGCCCAGGTGATACTGGTTCGGGCTAGCGAGGACTCCTGGGAGATGCAGTCCCGGTCCCGCTGCTCGCAGCCCTGCTACAACCCACACGCCCACAGCAGACTCCAAAGGGCCAGCACTCCCTAGGTCCACAGTCCTGTAGCAGCACACACCACGAAGCGGGACCCGCGAAGCGCAGCACAAAGAACAAAAAGCAAAGCACAGGGTCCCGGCAGGTAAGAAGGATTCAGCAGAGCGTCCCAAATGCAATCCAGAGGCAGGGGTTTTTAAGATCGTTGGTGGGGCGGGGCAAGCAGGGAGAGCGGCCCAGGTGATACCGGTTCGTGCTAGCGAGGACTCCTGGGAGATGCAGTCCCGGTCCCGCTGCTCGCAGCCCTGCTACAACCCACACGCCCACAGCAGACTCCAAAGGGCCAGCACTCCCTAGGTCCACAGTCCTGTAGCAGCACACACCACGAAGCGGGACCCGCAAAGTGGGTACCGCGAGGCGCAGCACAAAGAACAAAAAGCAAAGCACAGGGTCCCGGCGGGTAAGAAGGATTCAGCAGAGCGTCCCAAATGCAATCCAGAGGCAGGGTTTTTTAAGATCGTTGGTGGGGCGGGGCAAGCAGGGAGAGCGGCCCAGGTGATACCGATTTGGGCTAGTGAGAACTCCTGGGAGATGCAGTCCCGGTCCCGCTGCTCGCAGCCCTGCTACAACTCACAAGCCCACAGCAGGCTCCAAAGGGCTAGCACTCCCTAGGTCCACAGTCCTGTAGCAGCACACACCACGAAGCGGGACCCGCAAAGCGGGTACCGCGAGACGCAGCACAAAAAACAAAAACCAAAGCACAGGGTCCCGGCAGGTGAGAAGGATTCACTGATGATGTCTTAAATGCCAATATGCTCTCTGAGGGTAGTGAAGCAGACCAGTATGATGCCTTCTCTGGGGGGTACTGGGGGCTTAGAGTTTAGGACTTTTCTAGAGTTGAGAACTTTTAAGAAACATGTCTCTGAAGGTATTTACACCTGCCTACATGCACATATATGTTAAATTATTTGTCGTATTGAGTACTGTGTGTATATTAAAGTATGGTTCCTTTAAAAAAAAAAAATAATAAACTGAATGGACCTGGATTATTGGCCCTGCATAGGCCTTGCAATGCTTTGCTTTGCTACCCTGAGAGAGTCAGGTGCCACAACGGGCGATGTAATTCGTTTTATTTATTTATTTCTTTACTCAACTCCGTTCAGCGGCATTGTGGAGTTTACTTCCCCCACCCTGCCCCTCCCCCGCCCCGCCGCTCCGCCCACAGCACTCCCTGGAGGAGCCGCCACTGATATATATATAGGAATACTAAATAAACAATGCATTGTATATATACATATCACTGTGCTGTCCATTTATAGATAATCTGAGTGTGTGTAAAAATTCAAGCTCATGAAAAGGTCATTTTTGTGGCTATGCACTGTGACTTTTTTATGGTCTTTAATGCAATATTGCCCTGCCGCCCATTACTGTATCAGAACTGTGATACGTTGTATTTTACTATACCCACCACCATACACGACACCAGATCCCCTTGTAAATAGAAAAAGGCCACGGATTCTGTGTTTTGGAGCCAGGAAAATTTGGCATATGGCATGACTAAAAGATACATCTGCACCCTGAGATACTTGGGCACAATGTAAGGCAGTTGCCTTTGGGCTCTGGCTCTAGCAGCCGGTATGCAGCCCATGGCCAAAACCGAGCCCAGTGAACAGAGCCTGCTAGACCTAGGTAAGTGGCTATTTGGGCAGGGATATTTTGGTTCATGATACAGTGAATAGCAATACCCTTTGGTAGATGGAAGCATGGGACATGGCTCTAAGTTTCTGGTATTAAGCTGCCCAACAATGCACTTCATTTGGATGAGTCCAGGGTGTACTGCGTACATGGGATGTCCTTCCACCTCACATCTCCAGTGGCAAGCATTCTCATGCAGGCCCACAGACTTGTGGATCACCTTTCTTTTTCTGGTCTCCATTCCTATTCTGACCTGTTGGATTCTTCATTCACGTTCCTAGATTACGTAATGGCCGCCTTCTGGAAGTTTTTGTGGCATCATAAGACATATTCCCATTTTCTTTTAACCTTCCTAGAGTGTTAAGTGACAGCACATGGTGAGAAAAACATAGTATAAGACTTGCACCTCGCTCTTGACGCCATCATGGCATACGCCCACCTCCCCTATCAACAGTGCACTGTAAGCACTGCCCTTAGCCAGACAATGTGGGCATTCGTCAGTACTGACTGGACACAGTCTTGAGGCAAAAGATTTGCATTTCCACATACCACAAGGAGACTAAACATGAATGCAAAAGTATCAATTGGTGCTGTTGGTAGGAAAGGTGTGTTGTATGTTACATATTAATATCAAAACAAAGTATCGGGTTAATTGTACATTTGTGCCTGCAATCTAGAATCATGATTAGGGGTAATGGATAAAGCTACATTGATTACATTTGACATTACGTTTGCTCTGAAAGAGCACATTTGTGTCTTGATATTGTTCAAGGTGGGTAATTGTAGGTGTTTATTTAAAGGGGAGAGATATTCTTGACCAACCTGACAAATTTCCCAGGCGTTCATCGAAGAGTGCTCTGTAGTCCCCCAACCTGTTTTTAGAAATAAGGGAACCCAATTGTTATGGTCAGGGACCTTGGGAATCGATAAGTTACAAACACAATAGTCCCCGACAAGGAGAGTACAAGACAAGGGAATGAATATAGCCTATGAATAAGTAAAATATTAAAGCTGTCCCTCTGGACAGGGTTAGTTTTAATAGTATTTACATTAGAGACACAAATACAGTGGGACACAGTCCAACAAGATACTTATAACACAAAAACAAAAAAAGGCTCAGGCAAAACAGAAGCTTATATGGTGGAGAAGTGTGGCTCAGGGGTTAGAGGCGACAGACCCGGAAGCTGAGATCGGTCCTGGACCAGGGTTCAATTCCCCGCCTCAGCGGGTCTTGGGCTCAAAATTCCACGGACTCGATAATTCTCGTTCTGGTGCCTACTTGACTCACGGGTTCACACTCTGCA
The DNA here is from genome assembly GCF_964263255.1 of Lissotriton vulgaris. Classification (NCBI taxonomy): domain Eukaryota; kingdom Metazoa; phylum Chordata; class Amphibia; order Caudata; family Salamandridae; genus Lissotriton; species Lissotriton vulgaris. The sequence goes on from NC_141689.1 coordinate 663,319,476, forward strand.
ACTCTGGGCAATAGCTTGCTTAAGCTCCACTACGGCCCCTCGCGGCGGGATGCCTGGCTTTCACCTTGTGGATACCCTGCTGGGGTTATCTCACAGGGGAATACCAGGACGGGTTCCCAAGGCAAGCGCCTTGATGCCTTCGGGTGATACGTGCGCTATATAAATCGCAATACATTTACATTTACACATTTACATTAAATAAAACAAGCAAAAATGAACAACGACACGTTACACATAAATGAGAAATTACATTGTGTTTGCAATGTACAAAGAGTCGACGACGTTTCGATCAGTTGAGAATAATACTGGGATCATCATCAGGACATTGTATTACAATCCTGAGAAAGAATTGCCTTGAGGTGGGGACCAGGTCAAGCAGTCCTATGTGTGACCGCAAATGCGTGTCAATTAGTCAATTTCATCAGGCAAATATGGGGGCTGAACCTTGCGTAGCGGTGAATTGGAGAAACCGTGCGATGGGGCACGTAAATAGGCAAAATATTAGTTGGACCGTAGTGGCGAGTCCAAGATGGATCCCAGCGAGGCTGGTGATAAATAGGTGCATTGACCGTGGGTAAACGGAGGTGTACGCATTGACCCGAGAGCACTTACTTTAATTCTGTGTCTTGTGGCTGCTGTTTTACTGAGCTGCAAATGAGACTTTAGGAGGGCTGGTGTTGAAGTTCATTGTTCTGGTGTGAGCTGCCTCCTCTCTTGGAATGAAACCTCATTTCTTCCTCTTTCTATGTGTGCTGCATTCTGCAGCACACATAAAAAGAGGAAAATGCCTCAAAAGATTGTTTTTGTGCAGAAAGGTACTCCTCCTGCACCATGGTTGAAGGGACCTGCATTGGCTCTAAGCATCACAATGTGCAGCAGCGCAGGGAAAAGACAGTAATATGCTGTATAATGTTAAATACGGTGTATTTCTGCAAGGTGAATTGTAGCACTTCTTAATTTTTTGATAAACATGGCCCCCTGTGTCTGCACTAGTGGAAGGGAAAGGTGGAGAGCACTATGGATTACCACAATGAGTGGCATGTGGCTCCTCCTCTGCGGTACCATGCTCATGTCGGTCACCGTCTGTGCTCACAGCTGGCACTCCACAACGCCTGTCTTTATAACATTGCCTGCCGAATTGAGGAGTGGCCTCGCTGTGTGAACTTGTCTGTTCCGGGCTGATATCCCAGGCTGAGGACTGCCCGACCCTGACCTTGAAGCCACAAAAAACATAAGCCCGTCCTCGTGATAACTGCCTGATATTTCCAGAAATCCAATGCTTGTACGTGTTACAGCCATTGACTCCTGGAGAAGGATTCTGGTACATTAACTGTGGCTACCAGGTCTTCACACCCGCACAGTTCCTGGAGTAGGCTGCCCTAGGTGTGAACCTCAAGTTCCCCCTCTACTAACCACCACCAAAACCTGCCTCCCTGGGGAGCTAGGGGGCTTGGGGTGCACAGGGGCAGTAATTCAAGTGTTGGGGGTCAGGTGGGTACATGAGAAGCAGCAAAGAGTCACAATCAGGCATATCAGAGGAAAAGAGGGATGCCAGAAACCACTTTGCTGAGAAAGAAGCACGAAGGCTGGTGGAGGGGGCAGCAGCAGCAAGGCAGAGGGGGAGGTAAGCCTTTTTGCATTTGCAGTACTTTCCTGCTGAAAACAAGTTGGCCTGATTTAAGGCTCAGTTGATTAACAGTCACAGGGGCACATTAAGGGTAAACACCATAGAATGAGGTGAAGTCACGTGGGGGCCATGTTCTGAAAAGGGGGGTGGAAAGATAAATTTGGACCCCCCTCCAGGGAATTCAAACACAGTTAATCTGTGGGGAGTACTATCATTGGCCCCTCAGAAGAAAATAAGTCTTCCAGCAGGATAAAGGAGGGGCATACGGAGAAACAAGTGGAATGCCCCTGGGGCAATCTATAAAGGAATTTGTGAGGAAATATTTTAAAAAGAAGCCTGATATCCATGACCACACCATTAAGCTGAGAAAAACAATAAGGCCCCAATACCAGTTTTTCTCCAGTGCAAACCACCATGCCATCGCTCCGAAGAAACTCGTGCCTTCCGCCTGCCCTATTATGACTACACAGTAGTCATCCAGGCATGCAGCGTGTGCCCCCTATATGCATAAACACATGTGTGAGGCACAGGGGGTTCCTGTAGGCCCCCCTCTGTTTCCTCTCTGCCATGAAACTGCCATGAAAAGCCTGTTGGAGAAGAAACTCGTAATATACTTGGTGGGACCATGGCGGTCCCGCCAAGCATATTGCAGCTCCTTACTGCCGAGCCTACGCCAGGGAATAGCAGTTTCCTGGAGGAGCAGGCGGTTTGACTGCCCGAGTCGTAATCAGGCAGTCAGGCCACCGTTGCGGTGGTGGCTGGAAACACCACTGCGACTCCACCACGAGTCTAGCGGTCCTCTGACCCCCAGGCACATAATAGGCACCTAAGTGGTGACCAGAAAGAGAGTGAGAAGAATGTATTAAGAGGCTCCATCATTCTGGGCTCAGTATTGGACGTGGACCTAGCTCTGAGGGATGAAATGGGTAAAAATTTAGGGGGAGGATATTTTTATTCTCACCTCTCACCTTTTGTGGTAAACAACTCCACAGAGGATAGGGAGGCCCCGCATCAAGTGGTGGATGGGCCTGGGGAGGAGGGAATAGAGCGTGGCGAGAATAATCTATTAAAATAGGCAGGAAGGGATACTCAAATTTGCACTCTATCCCCACCTGTTGGCTCACATCCCTCCCTTGGTTTGGCATAACTCCGTTCCAACCCGGACCTGCTGTCATTCCGTAAAAAGCTGAAGACCTTACTATTCACCAAAGTCTCCGAGCTATAATGTGTCATGTCACCGGTCCCTTCGATTCTTACCCCCCAGCGCTTGGACGCCCCCGGGCAGCAATCGCGCTCAATAAATCCATTTCCAATTCCAATTCCAATTCCAATTCCATAACAGCAACTGCAGCCGCATCATTATTAGAGGTGATGTTTTTAATGCCGAAAACCCTTCAGGCAATATTAGAAGCTGTGACCGAGAATAATGGGCAGGGGAAGTCTCATAGAAACAAACTACAGGAGATTACAGATAAAATACTACAACAAATACTAATTGCATGTCCGCCCTAGTGCTGCTAGTACCAGTTTAAGAGAGACCAGGAGGTATTTGCATCGGCCAACATCAGTGAGTTAGAACACTCAAAAATGGCAAGCCTCCCAATGTATATATTTCAAAAAGCCCTATGTTGGTGGGCAGTACTGGGGGAAAGGGTTATATACCTCAGCCCATAAAATAAGGGAAAAAACAAAAAAGCCCAAATAGAAAGGAGCTGGAAAAAGAGGTGGGTGAATGGGCAGCACAGGACCCTGGAAGAGAGACTTGGCAGTAGAGTATATGGAAATACAAAGAGGGTAAGGGGGACCGTGAGAGGAGTTACAATAACAAGTAGAGAGGTTACCCAGTCACGGTCTATAATGTATTAGTTCCTAGAGTAAATCTTGTTCATGTCTCATTTACTGTTTTGTGTTACCATTTATGCAAATGGTATGTAAATAAAAAACTATGTATTTTAAGTTGATGTAAGAGCACACAGAGAGTAACAGAAGTCATGGTTTCTGATTAATAAAATCGCAGTCACTTGTGAAAGGCACAGAGAATCTCAGTGAAGCTAAAAAGAAAAGCTGTATTATTACAAAATGACAGCGTCTCTGGTTTGCCTTCTCTCATTTTCCTATTGTTTTCCCCTTCATCACCAGCATGGAGTGCAGTTTTAGACATGTTTGGCACTATCAACAGAGAAGGAGACTGGTAGGTTCAAGTTATTCCCACAGCCACATTTATATGTACAGGCTAACAGTGACTTGAGTCTCACATCTAAATGTCTTAGACAAAGGGCCTAATTATGATTTGGGTTGGACGAGCGTCTGACCTACATCGTAGCAGAATGGAAGCGCCCGACGATATTTAGATGTGACCGCCCTATGGGTAGTCTGAAACATCTGTTTTACAATTGCGACCCCAAAGGCCTGTGAGAAAAAGTGGTAGGGGAATAGCTGACACTGAAAAAGGAAATGTGAAAGGTGCAGTGTCCAGCATAAACAAAAGGAGTGAGGCCCCTCTATAACAACCTAGGGGAGTGGATGCTTAATGACGGTAACAGCTCCCAGAAGTGAGTTGTGTGGAGAAGGATATAAAAGAAGGGATAGTCTATGGGTATACCTGGAACCCTGGGGAATAGGAACATGTAGGAAGCGTCAAAGGAAGCTAAAGCCTCTGAAACACATTTGTTACAAGCACTGGCCAAATGACCCACCCTATGTGAGATTACATCTGACGATATAAGGCAAATAGGGTTCACAACAAACCTGGAAGGAAAAGAGGTGACAGGGGCCCTTTTCTACTCAGAACTTGTAAAACAGATGGTGGCGAGTGTTGAGAAAGAATTAGTGAATGAGACGGGTGCAGATGGGTGACTTGGGAGCAGAGGGGTGGAACCCCAGGCACCTTAAAGCCCTTACCTGCCATTCAGGACTATGTCCAGACCAAGTACAGTATAGTCCAGCACAGAAGAACATTTACTGATAGAAGCGAGGGCAGTCCATGTGTAACCATAGAAAGTGTTGCCAAAGGATCGACACTGAGTAATTGATGTGAGCCCTTACTTGATTCAAGGTTAAATTGTGATGATAATAGCTAAGGAGAGATGAGTGATTTGGATGAGAGGTTAGAGTCTACGCACAGCCTGTTGGTTTTAACTTGGAACATAGGGGGATATGGGAATAACGTAGCCCAAGACAGCTTTAAAGAATTATTGAGAAGTTATTAAATTATGTGTTTTCAATAGACTTGGCTCTGCAAAGTAAATGAGTCAGTAGATGTATTTTTAATGCTTTCTAAAAATGTGAGTTTGGGCCAGGGCTGGCCTTTGGGTGAATTGATAACCTTTGTATCAAATATAATAGCCAATTAAGTAACCACTTTGAAAGTCAAAAGCTGATGGCTTCTTGCCAGTCAGATAATACTCTATAAAGGGTCCTTGGGGGAAAAGGCAAATAGTTGGGGTTAAGATATATATCCAACCAGGGAATATAGTAGACTATGAAGCCCAACTGGGACTTTTAGAAAAACATCTGGAGTCAATCAGTACGCCAAAGGTAGAGGATTTGGTACTGATATTAGGGAATTTTAATAATAAATTAGACTCATTCCCCAGTGATAAGACATATAAGAATTTGCTAGCCACTGCACGGGTGCCTCTGGCTATCTTCCCTAGATTAGGCAGTACTGTGCAAGATGAATCACTTGTAAAATTCCTACTGTCCAAAGGTCTCTTTTGGGTCAATGGTGGATAGATACTAACTGTCCCGTAAACCAGACATTCCGAGAAGGCAATCAAGTCCGACAAATTAATTATGATTTATAAATATCTGACACTTTTCTAATGTAGAGGAATAGGAAGTATTGCAAATGGGTGGCAGTGATTACGGGTCCTTACAAGTATAGCAAAGGGGGCAAAGAGATAGAGTTGCGGCACTGCAGGTAAAGTATCCCAGACGTATAACCACCCCTATAACAGAGGCCAATTTGAAACTGCTTAATTACCTGATGGTAGATTATAAGTTACTCAGCATGTCTGAGGATCAAAATAATGTTTTAATATGGTAACGACCAGGTGGAGGAGGAGGCGGTAAACTGTTTGAGGGCAAAACTCAAAGCAGCGCCTGTGACTACGGAAGGTGAACACTATAAGGTGGGCAAGAGAAATGGTTGGTTTGATAAATAGTGTAAGAGTCTAAAATTAAGGGTAGGAACATGGGAAAGATTATTTAGGGAAAGACATGATAAGGTAACAATAGAGAGCCTCCGCATGGCAAAACTCAAGTACAAAAATAAGCTGATGGGAAGGAAATTGGAGTTTGCAAGCAAAAATTGCCAAACTATGCTTGGAGTGATAGGCACAAACAACATTAGGAAGTTTTTTTGGCAGCTGGTGTCTGATAGGAACGTGCATGGGGAAATGAGGAGTTTAGTAGCGGAAGAAGATTGGATTAACCACCTGAGCATCCTATGCAGCAACAACAATGTTGATGAGAAGTTGAACAGTACTGTTAGGATTGGTGTGTGAATATTAAGTCATACTTCTCCTTCCAAAAGATGAAAGAAACCATCCTGTCTCTTAAATTAACCAATGTAGCGGGTCCAGATAACCTACCAGCAGTTATGATAAAAAATTATGTGGATTGATGGGCAAGCTTCTTTTAGGTCACCTTCCAAAAAGCATTGGACTCTGGGTGTTATCCTATGATTTGCAAAGGGGCAATAATTAGGTCAATATATAAAAAGGATGACTCTACATAGCCAAAAAATGATCACCTAATTATCTAGCTGGATGTGGTGGAGAAAGTATTTTCTAAAGTTTTATTAGACTTCCTGAAGTCTTTGGTTGAAAAGAACAATGTATTTATAACAGAGCAAGGAGGCATTCTACAATATATCACTGCCTTAATTTATTGACATTTGCAAAAGATGGCAATCGAATTGTGAGGCAGATTATTTTGTTGCTTTGTTGATTTCCGGGCCTTTGAATTGGTTGATTGTAAACCACCTATCAAATACACTACTCAAAGCCAGTGGCTTATGCCCAAACATGAGTGGGAAATGTATCACTTGCCTATTATATGCCAATGATCTGGTGATAGTGAACATGCCAGAGCTGGGTCTCCAAAGGAAACTGAATGTTTTCCATGATTATTGCTTAAGGAAAAAACATACGGTCAATTTGGAGAAAATCTAAACAATGGTGCTGGAGAAAGGAAAGTAATTTAATTAAGTTGATTTTGTTAATGAATACAAATATCTGGGTATGTGGTATGATACCAAGTTAAACTGGAGAGACCACACAGCAGCATTAAAATCAATCGCATTATCCTCGGTCAGGGGGCTAAAACAGTTTAGTTGGAAATATGGAGAGCCGCCGCTATGCTTTATACTGTTGGCTTTTAATGTAATAATTTGCCCAAAATTTCTATACAGGCGGAAGTATTAACCTTAGATGGTAAATTGGACTGGAATCTCAAGGAGGGAAAATGTGTGAAATAGCTCCTGGCACTTCCGCCGTCAACCACAATAAAGGCAATAAGGGTAACAGCCAGGAGCTCTCAAGGGCTGCAAGCTACATTATATTTCTGGCTGAGAATGAATGGGAAGGGCAACCCTAAAATATCATAAATCGGTAAAATGGAGATAGAGAAAAGTGAACTGAACTGGGCCCTTCAATTTAAATGCATGCTAGGGAAGCTCTGTGTTAAACTGTCATGAATGCAAGATCGGTGGAAGGAAGGGCAATTGATCCCCAAAACCAGGAACTACGTGCTATTATAAGTAATAGCAGGAGAGAGGCGGACCCGCTTTACTTAGGGGGGGAACCGTCGACCCAGTTTTTGGTCAAAGGATGGAGTAATAATTATGTGTTCCTTTATATCAAGAGCCAGCAAGCCTCAAGCAAAGGAAGCCATGTTAAGATTTAGGGTCGGCTCAACCCATATTTAACAGATATGAAGACAAAGGTAGCAATGAGAGGCAAGAAGGGCATGTGTACTTCTGGACTGAAAGTAAAATGTAAAGGGCTACACATTTTATTGGATTGTCTGTGGTTTTTAGATGAACGGAAGAGTTGTTAAAGCCTGTTGGATCAAGCACTGAGCTTATTGGTAATATAAGTTGTTTAGATGTTGTATGTGCCATAGCGAGATTCTTCATTGAAATAGAGGAGTCCCTAATAGGACCGGCAAATAAAATGCAAGGAATTAGGGGGTTGGCATGAGATTTTCTTCATCAATTGATTTGCTGTTAAATTCTGCATGCACATTGAAGACGTGCCTTTGAAACCATTTCTACACTTGGAATGTTTTAGGACATATTTATGGATGTAATTATGATAATGTTTATAGACCATATTCTAAATAAACACAAATTTAGAATCTGAAACTGCATCAGCGGAAAGTAAGAGGACAGCAGGAAGGTATTTTAGTAAACATGACTCTCGGCAATGTTCTTTCCATCTTGCCCCCTTTTTAAATAACTTTTCCCAGACCTGCTATTGCTCTATTTCCCTGATCTGGTATACATACAGCCTGTATTGTACCACACACACATATCTTTGTACACTTTGGTAAACATGTTTTCATTCATTTTTACGTTGTCTATAGAGCGGTGCTTCACTCTACTCCTGAGCCACTGCCAGGTGGGGTGAGGTCTTCACGTCTTACAAGCTATGGTAAGATGCATTTTTCGTATATATTTGGCATGTAAATTATATATCCAGATAGGGTATATCAACTACATTACTTCTACGAGTGTTCTTAGTCAGCACTATCAGTTTGACTTAGCCTAAGGTCTATACTTATTGGACCTAGCTTTTATGTAATTTTGTGTGTGTAGTTAGTCAGCCTGACACTTGACCCTTTCTGTTCTGACCTTTCAGTGAACGACACTAGCTGTAAGCAAAAGACAAGACTCTTCACCTGGAGACTGCAGGTGATCTCTGTACTTGTCTGTCAAATTTGTCGCTTAGTTGTCACTTATTATTTATTTTATATATGCAGTAGCGTTTATTTGTTATAAGGTCCTGAAGAAAGCAAGGACAACTATATCCACCCATTGCTGAAACATGTCGACCTGGTTCCACCTCTAGACAGCGCATTTTTCAAACTGTCTTTAACAAATTTTTAATATTGGTGGAGTGAGCATCATCCGAATAAAAATTGTTCCATGCTCCCTCATCCAATTTTAAATACACTTCTTTATTTCTACTTTTTCACGCTAAAGCTTTTTCTGCACTGCACTCCCCCAGTCACACCACGCTTCACCACTCACCAGTCTTAAGGAGTGGTGGACCATACAATTGTTTTTTCCGCGGAAAAGATCTATCTACATCCTGGTCTCTTCCTGTCTGAAGAAAACAGATCTGCATACATGTTTTTGGAAAATCCCAAATGATGAAGGGCAGTTCCGAGTGGTGACTGATGGGTATCTCTGACCATCTATCGGGTTGTCATTGTATACCACGCTTTATTGGTCAGTTTAGGGGTCTTTCGTTCTTTGCCTGTTCTCTGCACACTGTAAACTTACCTTTCTTTCAGACCCTCTGGTACTCTTTCGTTGTTCTGTATCTGTGGGGGTCGTTCCCAGAGATTGGTCTTTAAATATTCTCCCGGGTCCTACCTCACCGTAGTGTTTTTGTTGTTGCTGAAATAACTCGCCATTGCGTCAGTGCCACCATGCTCAAATATCCTTGCTCTGCGAGAGTGTCCCACCCCACCACGTAGGCTGCTTGGAGGTGCTCAGAGGGTGAAGGACCCCTCTACAAACCATGCAGCAAAACAACAAAAGCCCCACAGTCCTTGCTTCAATGCTCACAGGACAGTGATTCCGTAGAATGGCAGTCTCACTTGGTCATTTTCAAAGCAGAATTTCTAGTTGCAGTAATGTTGACAAGAATATTATCTGAATTAGGCACTTTGGTGGTCATGTATCCTTATTTGAGATTTTTCGTGAATAGGATTGTTTTAAGACTAGATCCAAAATCTGTACTAACCGTGTATTCCTCTTTTCACTCTTCTCAAGACATTGTTCTACCTGTTTTTCAATGGGATCCAGAATTTGCAGGTCCCTTCTTCCCTAAATGTTAAAAGGGCCTTAATGATTTAATTGGATAGTACTAATGATTTTAAAACATCCAATTTCTTTTTTATATCGCATGATTCATTAAGAAGGGCAAAAAGGGAACTACCTCAACTTTAAGCAGTTTAGTTCAGCATGCAATTTCCAAGTTTAAAGACAGAATGAGAAACAGTTCCTGGCCGCATCCAAAGACTTTAAATAAGAGCAGATTTAGCTTCATAAGCAGAAGCTAGTCCCATCAGACCTTACTAGAAATGCTTTCAGTCAGATGGAACATTCACACTTCAAGACCACATTTCTATGCACTTCCAAAGCTGCAAATTGTGTGGTTGACTATATCTGGTGCAGCAGCACAAACTCACTGAAGAAGGCATGTCTTTCGTTGAGCTTAGTCCCCAAAGGCTGTAGGTTTTATAGATAAGTCATTCTACAGTAATAACGGCATCCTAAAACCGAAAACATTTACTGCGTACCCTACTAAATTGTAAATTGTGTCTGAAAAAAATATTTTTGAGAACGCGCTGCTTAAGAGATGGGTCAGAAAAGAGGGTTTCAAAGTCAGGCCTATGTTGCCGGGTCAATATCACTCAAGAAATGGTTCTGTTGCAATACATATACATACCCAGATAGGAAAATTTATTGTTTCCTGCACGCAACAGTTTATTCTGTGCTGACTCACATTGTATTTTTCACCATTCTTCATTAATCGTATCATCCAGGGCTTTAAGTGGGATGAAAAAAATGTGGGGTCTGGCCAATATAATTAGGGGCATGCCTTAAAAGCATGTGCACTAAAACTCTGTACTTAGCATAGTGTGCCACCCAAATTGTATTTTGCTCATTTCGGGCATTGCATCCAGATATATGATACAACAAGTAACATCATACATACAAGTCAGGACTATTGGCCTTGTCAATGGTTGTTAGTTGAACAAGATAAATAGGCCGCAACTATGGCTTGTATATAATATTGAAAAAGCTTCCACTTAAAGCCCTGGTGGCACGTGACAATGTTGCTGCTCCTGAGTTTCAAAAAGAGAAGGGAAATCCAGAGAGAAAATGACTCTTTAAAGAATTGCCATTCCCCTACAATGCTCCCCTGGCATGACGTCATGCCGTAACTTCTCCACTGGTGAAAAGTAAGCAGAGTGAGGAGCGCACATGGATGTGCCTGCTGTCACTGCAGTCCGGAAAATAATTAACCGCCTGTGCCAGGGCACAAAACAGAGCTCAATAGAGACCCGTGTCGAGGCCCTCTTTGAAAAACTGCCGGTGCTCAGCACTGGTGAGACTCGGCCCACTTAAAGCCCTGGTATCATCACTTTGTGACCGAGTATCCCGGTAAGTCTGGATGAGATGTTATATGTATGCTGCCCTTCAGATGCCGAGAACACACATATATGTCAGCTTTCTTACATACCATAAGTGCTGGCCCATTTTGTAGTGTTACACAATTTATACCCAAACAATTATTATGTAATGACAATTTGATACGGGACTCTATTTGTTGAACTTTTTTGTGCCAGTTCCATCTACTCAGAAGGAACTGTTCATTCACTGTGCATTGTTACATTGGGACTGGAGTACAGAGGTGCAACTAGTGCCAAGTTTCAGGGGGGGCTAATAAAAAGTTCAGGGGGAGGGGCTAATTCTTCCAGCAATAGGCAGAGTGGAGATGCAGAGGCTCTAAGGAGGGGTGAGAAAACAACAAAGCCTTGTTAACAAGTAAATGGCCTTTTAAAGACCTTTGAAGTACTCCGGTGTGGCTGCAATAAGATGGACGCCAGCCCAGCCAGCCCATAACAGCTCAAAAACTCTGTGTGTGCCAGGGAAGCTTTCTCAGCCCGGGCTGACACGCACCACGTGGAGGGGTGGCTGAAGCCCTTTGAGCCCTATGGGCGTTGCACACCTGCTAGAGTATTGTGGACACTTGTGAAGCCACCCCTGAGACTTAGAATGCTGTGATGCATTGGACATTTTGGAGTAGGGATCCACTCCTCCGCCTCCGCGTGCAGGTCGCCATAGAGATGTGCTTTGTTTTTTATCTATCCATGGCCCATCGCCATCAGCAGTTGTTTTCAAATGCCAGAGCAAAGTTGTAGAAGCCGCACCCTGGAATCAGTTATTTATCACTGGTTTTCTGCTTTTTTACTATTGTTTTATTTGGCATACTTGAGGGCCCTTGTTTATCTAAGCTTTGCTATCTCTTTTTATATCTTTCCACTTAGTTCTTGATTGAGATGTGGCTTTCAACGAAAAATACATAGCTCGCATGTGCATCTCTATGATGAGTTGTTTTCTTCCAAATATACATACGGATTTTTTGATTTCCTATAGGAGGAGTTAGTTTAGTTTTCCCCATGCTTTCCCTTTCGTGCTTTTTTTCTTTTTTAAGAGCATGCCTGGATGTTATTGACACCGGGCTTTTTTCAAATAATTGTTGCCATCGGAAGGTAGGAGGAATTATTTCATCCACACAGTTTAACAACTTTACTGTTTACATAATGACTACCTGGTGAGTGTCTTTCAAACAGATCTTTGGCATTGTATGTCTCTGGCACATAGTAGATTTTGAATTTCGTTTTTTCGTCCTGATGAAGATCCCTCTTGATGCACTACTGACACTTCTGGCGGGTTAACAATGTGGACGGATTCCTTTTATATTTGTGTGGATCCTCACTTTGAACTAACAATCTTGTGAATGCAGTATTAAGTCCAACTTCAGAGTCTCTGATGACCTTCATGTTCTGAACAGGTTGAGTTGCCAAAGGATTGGGGAATATTGCTAAAATATTATTTGTACATTTGTTTACTTGATTATTCTTTCTCTGTTTTGTATCATACACCATTTGACACATTGCACAAGCACTTTTGAACTGATCACAGGACACCCTTTGCTTTGGAATTTACAATATTGTGTATTATCTTGATCAAGTGTTAAATTGCTAGCTTTCAATGTTACCTCACCTCCGGTTGCATTTTGTAACTAATCAATGACCCTTTCTATGTATGTACAGTTATTCTGACAGAACAATTTTTGAGTGATATTTGTTGCCCAGGTACCGAGGACACAGGGTCACCCCATAGTTGATAACAATACGTTGTAGGGTTTGCAGCCAACCAGAGACTGACATTAATAATGTAGAACATAGACTAGAGACAGTTATGGAAGTATCTGTGGCTATTAGATGCTGAAAAGCAACTTCTGAGGAATCTTGCAAAAACAATACTAAGCCAGCCGTAGCACTTTAAAAACATTGTGATCTTAAGACAAAAATTACCAATTCAACATGTTCAATTTAAATTATTCCAATCCTGTCTTATGGAGAACTTGCCCCCAAGGATATAAAATCATTCATCTACTGTTGTGTTGGTCTTTTCTTCCTTTCCATTACCCTGCCCTGCGCGTGCCTTCCCAGCGCGTGATTGGACAGCCCTCAGCTGGAATGTTGACAGCTGGGCTGTGTTTGACAGTTGAGGATTAACGGGCTGACTGCCTGCCGAGCAGACATGCCCCAGGTGTGTTGTTGACTGAGAATAAAGTTATTGACGACAGCTTGAGTACGGAGTCGTCTTTACAAATTTGGCGACGAGGTGACAGCACGCCAGCGAACCTGCGTGAATTTATTGAATGTAAAGGAAACTGCGTGACTAGCAGCACGGAGAAAATAAGAATAAGCAGGTCAAAGGGGAGGAGGTGGACACTTTAACCCTATCTGAGGTACTGATAAGAAACGTAAATAAGGAATAAAAGCAAACTTGAGGAATAATTTAAGGAAAAGTGAAAAGAAATGTATGTTTAAATACTAATGGGAAGAAGATAAAATCGGCAAACTAAACTGAACTAATTAAAGCCAGTGAACCTGTAACCAGTGGCGAAGGGAAAGGTTATACTCGCATCCAATGCCGTGTTCTGACTGACTAGAAAGGAAATGGTGTTTGACGAAATTAATTTCAGGCAGTATTTGTGAGCGGAACAACGATTGTTTAAAAGTAGTTCCAAGTCTACTGAGCTATGCACTGAAGAGGAAAAAAAAAGTTGTGACAAGTGTAAGGAGTGAGTGTAACAAGAACATTGTGAGAGGAATAAATAACTACGTGAGTAGGAAACCACGAATCCAACACGGCGTCAACTAATAGTAAACTCGCTTTGAAACATAGTTTGAGGTGATAAGCTTTGAGAGGTGAATGCGAGCAACGTTGCAGCGCGTATGACGACATCGCGCTAGGCGCCATCTTGGGTGCATGAACTACATGGAAAACACGCGTATCTAATGCGTGCAAGGTGTATTACATAGATTGAAAAAGCGGATCTCATTGGAAGCTTAAAATACTGTATCCTTTTTTGTTTAAATAAAAAAAAAAGAAGTGATAAGTACATTTAATTATAAGTGACAGTCATAATATCTTGTGCAGGAAAGGACAGATTACAATATAAAGAACGGAAAAGAAAATAAACAAACACATTAAAGCATGGCAAGCAGCAATATGTACAACCTACAGCCACCTGAACCATTTTTGAAAGGAGAAGGTACACCCGAAATAAAATGGGAGGAGTGGAAAGAATATTTTTGCAACTACATAACTACATTTGACAAAGAAGATGAAACTTTAAAACCAGTAGAAAAGAAAAAAATATTGTTACACAGTTTAGGGGCAGGTGGTCTAAAAGTGTATAATAACATTGCAAAGAAGGGCCATGAGGGGGCTGACAGGAATGTGTTTGAGGATGCCATGGAGGATTTGGATGCATACTACAAGCCTCTGGTGTGTGTTGCAGTACACAGGTACAAATTCTACAGGAGGAAGCAGAATAAAGAGGAAAGCGTTGATGAGTACGTGGCAGCATTAAAAAACATAGCACTCACATGTAAATTTGGGGTTTTACACGATGACCTGATTAGGGATCAAATTGTTATGTGTACAGCTAATCAAAACATACAGGATGCCTTGTGGGCTAAAGGCGAGAAACCCCTACAACAAGTAATAGACATTGTAAAAAAAGCGGAACTCACTGGTAGATGCGCGAAGGAAGTAATCAATGAGGGTAAAGGAAAAGCAGAAGAGTCCAGTCTAGTGGCAAAAGTGAGTTCCACGAGGAAAAAAACGACCAATTTAAGTAGCAAGGATAAGGACACTTCTAGAAGATTCAGAAAGGAGAGAAATTATGGTGACCTTAGATGTTATCGTTGTAACAGTAACAGGCATTTAGCTAATGACTGGAACTGCCCAGCTAGGAACACCAAGTGTAGCATATGCGGGCTAGTTGGACATTTCGAAAAAGCATGCAGAAGAAGTGGAATTAGGAAAGTAAATTGTGCGCAGGAGGAAGAGAAGGAAGAGGAAAACTCATCTGACGAGTCGGAGTATAATTTTTGCATATTAAATATTACAGAGACAACGGGAAGCAATGAAGAAAATAAAAGCGAAATGAAGAAACCTGTTTGCAAAGTAGTGATAGGAGGAGTTGAACTAGAATTAATTGCAGACTCAGGGTCACCATGCACCATTGTCAACCACAAAGTGTGGGATGAAAAGTTTAAAAAAGTTCTGAGTAAAAAGTTGGAGAAACCAGACATTACATTAAAAACTTTTACTGGGGAGACTGTTGGACTTCTGGGGTACAGAGAGGTGCCCTTCATCTTCAAGGAGAGGAAAATGAACAGTAAATTGTATGTGGCAGTTACTGGTCCGTCAGTATTAGGATGGAGAGATCAGGGAAAGTTGGACATTACCCTTGACCCAAATCGTTCAGAGCCAGTAGTACAACAAGACATAACTCGAGGCAAGATGATACTAGAAAGATACCCAAGTGAATTCAATGGGCAAATCGGTAAGCTAAGAGAATTTCAAAACAAAAATAAACTCAATGAGAATGCAATTCCCTGCTTACACAAGGTACGGAACATACCTATAATGCAAAAGAATGAAGTTAGAGATGAAGTTGAAAAACCAAAGGATTGCGGAAATGCTTATATATCACTAACTACATCCCAACCTACACTAGAACCTTTGATGTGCCCAACCTTGCCATGGGAGAGGATCGGTGTGGACATAACTGGTCCTATAAGATGGCAGGATGAAATGATGTACATAATAGTTATGGTGGACCATCTGTCTAAATGGCCAGAAGTAAAAGTGTGCAAGAAAGTAGACACGTCTGACATTATAACGTTCATGGACGATGTGTTCACCAGGGAAGGTATACCGAGATTTATCATAAGTGGCAATAGCAACCAATTCACCTCGGAGGAATTCAAGGAGTTTATTACTAGGAATGACATCAACCACAAAACTACATCAATTAATCATCCAGCAGGGAATGATGCTGTGGAATGGTTAAATCGAGTAATAAAAGGAACCATCCAACTTGCTAACAAAAGTGGGAAATGGTTGGAGGAAGGAAGTAAAGGAAATGATATGGGGGTACAGGATTACTCCGGGCGAAAAGACATTAGCAAGCCCGTTTGAAGTAATGAGAGGTAGAACACCCATTTCAAAGGACAATATTGGATGGTTAAAACAAGCAAGAACATCAAGATGGTCTGTGGAAACAATTAAGGAAAGAATTAAGAACGCACAAGCTATTCTCAAAGAGACACATGAGAAGAGCAGGCTTTGCAAAGAAATGTCCATAAAAGAAGGGGACAAAGTGCGGATTAAAAGAAGTGGACACATAGTCAAAGAGGAAGACAGATATTACTCGCCCTTGGAGATGTTAGAAGTGTTTGGTAACTCTGCATCACTCAGTGATGGGGAAGTTTGGCACGCTTCAGGAATGGCAATGTGTCACAGAACTGAAGAAATAGAACATAAGGAAAGGAAGCGTATTTATGAGATGGACAAAAACCATGAAGAGGAGGAAGATGAGGACAATAACATAGGTGCGCCCAAGGGAAGTACTGGTTCTACGACTAAGAAATATCGGAAAGGAATAGAATGTATTGGAATGGACAGAACACTCAACTCAGACTACCCTGTGGAGCCACGGGTAAGGGCAACAACAAGTGGCACCGACTCGGAATATGAAACCAGCGACGATGGAGAGGTGGAGAGTGATGCCAACTCAAAGGAAACGGATGACACGGTTAATGCGGAAATCACATCCACCATGGATGATGGTAGTTGGCCCATGGATGATGCCGGCGAAGCTAGTGGAAGCACCAGCAGTTATGGCCAAGTTTGGTGCAAATCCAGCAAATATAAAGACTTCGTGTTTGACTGACAATTCTGAAAATGTTACTGCTTTTGGGGGGGGTCTGTTGTCTAACCCTCTTTTGTTTTTAGGGAAGAAGATGTGTTGTGTTGGTCTTTTCTTCCTTTCCATTACCCTGCCCTGCGCGTGCCTTCCCAGCGCGTGATTGGACAGCCCTCAGCTGGAATGTTGACAGCTGGGCTGTGTTTGACAGTTGAGGATTAACGGGTTGACTGCCTGCCGAGCAGACATGCCCCAGGTGTGTTGTTGACTGAGAATAAAGTTATTGACGACAGCTTGAGTACGGAGTCGTCTTTACATCTACCCCATCTTCTATGTAGAGGGGTGGGAAGGCAGTGATATTCAGAGATCAGTTAAATTTGAAGGTCCTTCAATGAATTGAATTCCCCTATACTTAACTCCTATGTTTCTCCCTAAATATCATTGGATATTACTCAATTGCAGGAATTGAGTGTTTCCTCCCTTCATGTCCACCCACTCATTTTGTGGAATCATCACACCACTTGTTTTATCACAATGGCTTTTCTTTTTCTGAGCTACTTCAGTGTCTGGGTAGATATCCTGACCAATTCCCAAGCTACTGACTTGGCCAATTCCATTATAGTGGCAGGGGTCAATCAATGTTTTCAGGCCCAACACACAAAGACTGTTATATGCTTAACATGATTTTTGCTATCAGCAAATGGTTGGCTGTGGTACCCATCATCACTCAGGTATGGTCAGATAACTTATCGATCCTATTTCAGATATCAATGCTGAACATGCCAAAACAGAGAGGTTTCATTAATAACCCCTCCGTCCTTATGTGTCCTTGGTTCAAATTGCCTCATAAGATATTTCTGACACCCTAGCCAACACGAAAATGCCTCCCAGGGGCCAATGAGACAAGTATTATGATTACAATAATTGACTTTAGATTATTTTCTCCCTGAAAGGAAAATGAGACAACATGCATCTCCTTCAGCGCCCTTAAACACAATGCTCTTTGAGTTACCAAGCATGACTGCAAAAACATTGGAAACATTTAGTGGGCAATGTATGCTCTTAAATTCAAAACTAAATTTAAAGCTGCTCTGAAAGAATCAACGCAGCTCATTAGCTCCTCCAGATCTGGTTATTTCACTAAAGAAATATACATGCGTCTAACCTTACAACATTTTTTTTCAGTTGCATGATCCCTTTCAAACCCGTCTTGCACCTCCCAGACATGTGAACAATCTCAATCACTTTGTGACAATCTGTTTTGTTTTTAGAGGAAAAAGAAATTAATAGTCTTAGCAGCCTACATCAGCCAAGTATTGACCCCAATGTAAGCTACACTTCAGTTATAGGGTCAGATGAAGCAGCACCATCTTTGATTAGAGTAATGAATCATCACCTCTTCTGACTGATTTTGGACGGATTAATCCCAATAGCTTTCTGCAGATTTTCAGTGCCATCTCCTATGGTTCCCCTCTCCATCCTCAACGTCCCAGAACCAGGAAAGAAATGATTTATTCTTTAATTGAGCATTTATGGGCAATCTGCAATCATCATCTACTGGCTATTTGCCCTCTGATTTGAAAAAAAGGTATTGCTGTCCCTCTTTTATTAAAAACAGCATACAACTCATCAAACCTTAGTAATATTAGGCCTACATCACTCTTGCCTTTCCGTATAAAGATTTTGGAAAATATATCATTATTATCTTCCGATTTCTTGGATCATCACCATCTTCTTGGCTTGGTTCAAATAGAGTTTAGTCCTGCCCATGGTACTAAATGTTGCACTTGACTCTGTTATGGATTACCTAAGAAGTTGGTTAACCAAGGGCCCCTTTGTGACGCTTGTATTTATTGATCTATTGCCCGCCTTTAATGTTGTCACTCATAAGATCTTGATCTCCAGGCTGGCAGTGGTCAGTGTCAAAGGCACTGCTTTGAGTGAGTGCCATTCTTTTATAGAGAACAAATGTCAAGCTTTTCATCTCTCCCTTTTTCATTTAGAGTTTAGAGCTAGTGGCCAAGGGGATCCCCAAGGTTATTCTCTGAGCCCAAACTTATGTAATGTCCACCTCCAACCTTTTGCTCAGTTTATCCATAATTATGACAAACTTTATGAATTAGATGGATGATACCCTGCTGATCATATCCGTGTACCAATTCTCACCGGCACTTTTGAGATTTCTCTTACTTGCAATCATGATATCACCTCTTGGCAGCGGTCGAAGTGAGGGAACTGTGATGCTTTGCATAAAGGGGCGTGGTCAAAAGCGAGGCTAAAAAAAAGAAAATATTGTGTAACTTTTTTCGGTCTTTCACCTTCAGGTTTATACATATAAAATAACACACAGTTTAAGTGTAAAATGAATGTAAATTAAGTTAATCTGTGAGAAAAGCCCTATTGTACTTTGTGAAACCATTATCAGTAAATGCACTGCAGAGGTCTCTGCCTGCAATTTCAGAGCCGCTGAATTGAATCCTGATTAAAGCAGTGGACAATAGTTGGGAGCATAACACTGACCCCTGCAGCCCCCGTGACACAGGGGCCTGTTTTCCTCCCATTTAGAAAGCACAGCTCAGCTGGTAACTCATTTCCAATACCACTCAAAAAGGATAAATCTGTCTCATCAGGAAGCATCAAGTGGTTCCATTAATTAAAGCCAATACCAGCTTCTGAGCTACCTTTATGTTTGCAGATTGCCAGTTGTGCACATGTACACTTTTTTCCGGCAACCAGGCACCCTCACAAAAATACAGTTTATGTACTTGTTCCCCTGCTGTTTCATAGCGCAGGGAACACTCTCCCTTACACTTCAGCTGAAGCATTTCATGTCTGTGAATTGTCTTTTCACATAAAGGACCTGATTCTGATGTGGTTTGGAATGCTTCCTGACCAAATGGATTTGGAAATGGTTTCCAACCAAATCAGATCGGGAGAGTGCATCCGGCAGAGTACGATGCATCCTGATTCTTACAGATACGATTTGGTTGGACTCCCATTGACTTCAATGGGAGCCAATGTTCCTAACCGCATCATAATCGGGTCCTAGGTGGGAATGGGTTCCTAATCCCATTGTAATCGGGCCCTCAGTTGGAAAGACACGTTCCCAATCTGATTTGGACAGAGCAAATGCCATTAGTAGGCCTCCCTAATGGCATCAGAATCAGGCCCAAAGAAAGGGAACTGTTTTCCTTAAATTAAAAAGGAATGTGCATGGTGTGCCCCTCCAATCCTGCCCGCTTCTACCACTGTTTAAAATTCAACAGAACCAAAACTGAGATGCTCTGTTGTTCCAAAGTCAGGCCCCACATCCACACTCTGAAAATTTGTAGGCCTCGGCTGAGTGAAACTGCTTCTACAGCCTCTTCTTCTGTCAGCAATCTTGGGATTCATTTCAATGAGGATCTTTCCCTTTCAAATCAGGTTAATAAATTATAGTCTACCTGCTTTTCTCTGTTGAAGACACTACGACAAATTCTTCCTCTCCTTCCCATTGGTGCATGTCCCCTAGTGGTACAAGCTTCTATTCTAAGTGTGTTGCACTTGTCCACATGTTTCTACATTTTGGTCTCAAGTTTGACAGAAAATTAACTACATTTTTCAGAGTACAAGTTCCCTATTCTATTCCTAATGTATTTTTGGGAAGTGTTTCGGAAGTCTAGCCCACTGCTTCATTTAATAACAGATAATTCACATGTTATTGGCTTGCTTTCTAGCAAATAACTCGCAATTGGAAGGAGTCTACAAAATGATCACCTAAAGAGTGGTGGTATGCAGTATTTTTAGAGTTTTATGTAGCGTGACCTAGACCCGAGACATCGGGTATCAGAGTGCTTTTCATGAGTACCAGTTTTGTTACAGATGGACACATTCATTTTTGTTAAGCACGGGGAGATTAAGTGATTTGCCTACAATCACAGGATGTTGAGTGTTGTTGCAGAGACTTGAACCCGGTTCCCCAGCTTCGAGGTCGACCGCTTTACAGAGTTTTTTTTGTATATAGCTCGAACTTGACCCAAACCGGGTATCAGAGCACTTTGCATAGCACCAGTTGCATTACATGAGGACACATTGGTTTTTGTTAGGCACGGGGAGATTAAGTGATTTGCCCAGAATCACAGGATGTTCAGCGTCATTGCCGAGACTCAAACCCAGTTCCCCACGTTCGAGGTCGACCGCCCTAGCCGTTAGGCCAACTCCTCTCGGCTCTAGCCGTAAGGCTACATACTCTCCCCAATTTGTCACAATCACAGATTAGATACTGCATATATGCAACCCTTATCTCTTGTTTTAAAACAAAAGGACCTTTTCTCAATTCCTTGACTATTCTGTTATCCCAACTTTTGCCCGTCCACTTTACCTCTAGGAAGTTTTACAACCTCTCTGACTTCCTGAATCTGATCATTTGATATTTTCATATTACTTATTGTTTGTTATTTATTTGGATATCTTTTCTGGGCAAATAATCAGACTGTATTTTTTATGCAATGTATGCCTCTCTCCTTGCTTCTTTTTTTACCCTTTTTCCCTTACCTCCATTGTGTTTGTTTTGTAATATCTTACTATATGATATTTTATGTTTAATAAAAGTACTTTTGAAACTTAAGCGGGTTTGATTATGGCAATTCTTTATTTTTAGATTGCTCCAGTCCTGAGTGCCAGGGATGCTTCTGCATTATCCTTTAGTGTGCCGGAATGGAGGGGCATTTTTTTGTCTTCAGCAAATTCACTTTGAACAGTTAGTGCCCGATTCACACAAGTAATCTGAGACAAAAGTCTAACTTTATGACTTTCGGTATTCCCAAAGGGTATTTAAGAGTTAAAAATTAGACTTTTGGTCTAAGTTGAGACCAAAAGTCTAAATTTAGTAGAAGTAAAGTTAGACTTTTAGTCGAAGTTAGAATTTTGGTGTAAACGTAGACTAAATGTCTAACATTACTACTCGTAAATGCTCTCTGTGACCACCGAAAGTCATAAAGTTAGACTTTTGTCTCAGATTACTTCTGTGAATCTGGCCCCCGGAATCCACGGCAGAAAGAATGGGTGGAGAGAGCATTGCTATTTTCTGTCATTGTGTTGATGTCTGTAGGCAGGAAATTCTGCCTCAGATGAACTACTATGTCAGCTGATAATGAAAAAAATTATGGAAAAGTCTCCTTCTGCATGCTTTTCGTATTGAGTATTGTTTGGATCGCAGTGACATGAGGTATTTCAAAGCTTCTAAATCTGTCTATAGGCAGGCAGTTATTTTGGGAAGATTTGTTATGTCATTTTCTGTGAGTGAGTTTAATTACAGAATCACATACCATAGTGTATCTATTCAGTTTTCAGTGGTGTCTTAAGGTAGATCCAATTCGACTTGGAACGTTTTTTTTGACTTGGCCCTTTTTACAGGGCAATCCCTGAACTTTTTGCCTTCCTCCTCTATTTTGTCTGACCTGTTTTGGTTGGTTTTATGACTCTTGGCACTTTACCACTGCTGATAAGTGCTAAAGTGCATATGCTATCCCTATTGTAAATTGATGTATGAATTAGTGATTCCATGAGTCGCTGTTTGGTTTACTTGTCAGACCCTACTACAGTGCAGTGATTGTGCCCATGGCTTGGTGGTCTTGCAGCACTGGTTTTGCAACCCACAGAAGCAGCCTGTAAAAGTGTGTCTAAGGCCTGCCATTGCAGAGCCTGTGTGCAGTCTGGTACTGGCAGGCTGACTGGGCAAGTGCACCCACTTGCCAGTCCCTAAACCTTACTTTTTCTTCATTTCAGACACCCCTATAGTAGGCCCAAGGGCAGGGTTCATTGTAAGTATAGGGTAGGACATGCCCTGGTGGGTGTGGCATGTCCTAATAGGGAATTACAGCCATTTTCTTTTTTCACTGTTGCAAGGCTACCTGTTCTCCATAGGCCAGAATGGGCAGTTAGATTATTACATCTTATAATCCTAACTGACTCAGGGAACACAGTAGAAATTCGAGTTTATTATGCCTGAACTCAGAATGATAAAGTACATCTTTTAGTAACGTTGATTTTAACATTCTGTGTTTGAAAATACCACTTTTAGAAAGTAGCTATTTTCTTGTCTAACTATCCAAGCCTACCTCTGTTAGGTTGTGTATTCCTTGTCTGGAGTTTAAGTGACAGGGCTGGGGGATTCCAGGAGACAGAATGAGTCAGCCCAGCCCAGTAGTGAATAGAGAGATCTGCACCTAGATGGGTGGGAGGAGTTGCACAGGGGACCTGAATAGGACTGTGCCTGCCCCCCAGAGTGCTGGCATCACCCCCTCTGGTGCGTCTGATGTATCTGCCTTGCACTGTGAAAGGAGAGAAGGAATCATGTCAACAAAGTGCTCCAGGGCAGTGCTTTCCCTCCACAATGCTGGCTCCACCTCCTGTGTGGCATCTGATGTTTTTGACCTGCACTGTGAAAGGAAAGAAGGAGTCTTATTAACAGAGTGTTCCAGAACTGGTTTGGACTGGGCAAAGGCCCCTCTGCCTTCAGAGGACAAAGGATTTTGGGGTATAAATATTGGCACCCTGATCCCAAGAAATTAGATCACTTTTGGACAAGAAGAAGAAACCTTTGCTGAGGAGTGGAACGAGAAGAAACTGAGGAGAGACTATCCCTAAGCTGAAGTGCTGCTTGGAGGATTGGCCTGCAGTGGTTGCCTGACTGCCAAAGTAAGGAGAAATGGACTTTGTGTACTTTCATCAACTTGTACGGATCTCCAAGGGCTTGGAACAGAGCTTGCCTCCTACTGAAGTCTCAGGGACAACAGACTTCAACCTCCCGCTCCCCAGAGTTCCTTGGGAAGTGTCTGCTGCTGTTTTGGGCCTTCTGAGGGACTGCGTGTCGCAAGGAGCTGGAAGCGCGACTCAAAAGGAAGAAGCGTGTCGCCGTCGCAGCCACTGTAGTCGCATCTCTGAACAAGGGTGTCGCCGCTGTAGCGGACGCATTGCACTGCATCAAGAAAAGCGTCTTGCACTGACGAAGAAGCGCGTCGCCGCTGCAGCCGCCGCATCTCGAACAAGGGTGTCGCCGCTATAGCTGACGCATTGTATCGAATCGAGAGAAGCGTCCCCGCACCGAAGAAGCGTGTTGCCGTCGCAGCCACTGCCGTCACATTTCTGAACAAGGATGTCGCCGGTGTAGCTAACGCATTACAGTGCATCAAGAAAAACAACTTGCCGCATTTGGTAGATCTTCATGTCTTTATTTCTTTGCACCGGAACAATGCCGCATTTCCATCGCTGTAACACTATTTGTTGTGGAAGCGTCATGCATCAAAAGGTACATTTACTTAAAGTGTTGCATCTTAAGAACTGAACAGAACTAAGCTAAAACTACCATTCTAAGTATAGTATTGTGGATTTTTGTTGTCTGTGGTCTTGTGTTAAGTCTATATAAAGAATACTTATTTTTAATATACAACTGTGTGATGTCCATCTGTAGTGCTATCACTTGATTACTGTATGTGGTCACAAATGCTTAACACACTGCCTCTGAGATAAGCCTGTTTGCTCGTGCCAAGCTACCAAGGGGGTGAGCAGGGGTTATTTTAGGAGCGTACCCCCTTACCCTGACTAGAGGCAAGTTATTTGTCACAAGTACCTTACTGTGCCAACTAGAGACCCCCAAATCTAACAAGTTTGAATTACCCTAACCCAAGAACAGAGACACACTTACAGAAGTGGTTTCTTGATTAGGGCGGCAGGGCTCCACTCCCACTTCAATGTCTGCATGAATTGCCATGTCATATTTTTTTAACAAACAGTTAATCCATTAAACCTCAAACGGGTGTGACGCTCACTCTGCACGAGGGTCCGGCAAACTCCGGCACTTCCAATATCGGCACATCAGCACTAAACACCAAGCTTGATACTCTTGAAGCTTTTTATAGTATTGTTAAGCAGGTGGCAATTGACCTAACATCCAACTAGGAGCTCTGGAGGATCCCGCCTGCTACAGGCCAATTCCTCTTTTGGACTCCGCGGCTAAAATCTTCTGTAAAGTAATTTTGGATCGACTTACAGGATATCTTGATCAGGCTAATATCATATCTGAGCTGCAGTATAGTTTTAGGCAGGGGAAAGGGACCTTGGATCAGTGTCTAAATCAGCATCTAGCTATAGAAAAGTATACCATCGCCATAGGAGGAATCCTACACCTGGCCTTCATGGATCTAACCTCAGCTTTTGACTATGTCAACAGATCTAAGCTGTGGTTAGTGTTACGTGATTTAGGGAAAGATGCAGAGTTAGTGTCCTTTCTGCATACTGTCCATGAAAACACCACAGCAGAAGTGAGGTATAACACAGATGAAAGCTTGACTAATTCCTGGGAAGTAAAAAGGGGGGTCAGACAGGTGTGCATTTTGGCACCCCTGCTGTTCGCACTTTACATTAATAGACTAGGTGAAGCTTATAATAGCTAGTTGTGAAGGCATTCCCAGAGCCGGTTCCAAAATAATTCCTGCACTATTGTATGCAGACGATGCAGTTCTGCTGGCGAGAACTGCATTGGGCCTACAAAGTCTTCTAAACTGTTATATAAGTTTTATGGAGTCTTTAAATCTAACCAGGAACTATAAGAAATCGCACAGTATGACCATCAGCTCAGGAAAGGCGGGTAAGGCAAAATTCTACTGCAACGGGGAAGAATTGACTAAGGTGCCCACGTTTCCTTTTCTAGGGATACTTTTGATGAAAAAGGCTCCTGGGTCCTGCAAATTGTACTTAAAAGGGACACTCTGGCCAGAGCAGTGAGGGCTACTTTGAATTTCGCAAAAAGATTGGGGTCCAATCACTCCCTGCTCTTTAAAGATCTATAACGCAAAATGCATTCCGATGGCTCCGTACGGGAGCGACATCTGGGGATATAAGGAAGTGAAGGGGATCCAGGTAGCTGAGAATAACTTTATGCGGAAACTACTTACGGTCCCCACAGCAAAATCTGTATTTAATGTGCATGAAGAACTGGGAGCCGGATACATCTCAGACGAGATTGCAGTTGCTCCTTTGCTGCGCGGGCTCAGAATTTGGGCGTCCCCTGCATCAAATCTAGGCCAGCTCATAATTGACGACTGCACTAATCTGGAAGGGGCCTTGCGTATTCCCTGGTTGAACTACATAAAAAAAACAGACTGTCTGGCTTGGTCGCCCGGATCTGTTCTTGAACCCAAGGGTATTGAGCAAAACTGCTAATAAAGCACTGAAAAAGCAGTTTTTGGACAAGCGGCAGATGCTCAGGGAGGAGGTGGAAGTAGTAAAACCATCTGTGAGGAGTCATGTTATATTGAGTATGGGACCACAAATGCAGCCTTATCCAACTTACGTAAACAAACCATATCACCGCTTCATACTGACTAGATTTCATTTGAATTTTGTCCCTTGGTTATTGGCATTTCCCCATGGCTATTCAAAGCCTGATTCGCTCAAACCCTGCCCCTGCAAAAATTGTTCAGACCAGGACACACTACATTTGATATTTTTCTGCATTCTTTATGACTCTCAGCGTAGGTCTCACATCTTACCACTGTTTAAAGATCGTCAGTTTGCTCAAGTGAGTCCGGCTCTGACTTATCTCCAAATGCTATCTTCTCCCATGGTTTGTTTGGGGGTTGCAAGCTTTTTTTTTTCTTCCTCGTTTGCGATTACCCCCGTGCAAGAGACCACCAACCACCACTATGTGCCTATATGTCCAAGCACCCTAATCGAGATTAGAGCTCGGACCCAAACACAGATATCTTATTGGCAGAAGAAGGAAACCTACACCGCACGGGGTGACCTGCAAAACTCCATCTAGGTGTATTACCGACTGGTGGACCTCGATGTAACTGAAGGGGGCCCTTGGTTTTGGTCCATGGAACAGGAAAAGGCATAATCATAGGACCCGGGGAAAAAAAAACATTTAAAAAAAACAACCCCGGAAATCCTACCTCCATTGTACCAGAAAGTCCCGAAAGACAAGCTTTTTCCTACTGCAAGATCTGGCCAAGTTCACCCTATAAACTTCATATAGGGACGTCAGCCACCCTGCATATGTTGGAGGTGTTGCGTCAACCCAGAACCTAAAAATCTGTCTTCTTGCCAGGAGAACTGCGTAGAAGAGAAAAGATATAGCATGCCCAGAGAGGTTTTCGTCAGTCCCAAAGATGATCAGGGGAAGAGTAATGCTCAGTTTGATGTTAAGAATAGAGCACAGGGCATCCTTCACTTCCCCCCAAAAGAGACTGATGGCGGGACAATCTTTAAACATGTGCACATCCGAAGCTTCGGGCAGGTCACATTTGTTGCATTTCTTTCCCCGCTGGAATTTTGCTAGCTTTTGGGGAGAGAGATATGCTCGATGTAATGTAAACAGGTGGTTTCGCCTCAACCATGTTGGTTTCACGATCTTATGTGAAAGGCTGAAAGCATCCAACCACTTCTGTTCACATCGGGCACCCACCTCCCTTCCCCATAACTCTTCTGGGAGTTTAAAGCCTCGGTCTATCTCTTCCAGAATCGCCCAATACCAGCAAGAGACCTCCTTACCTCCCCCAGGCCTTGTCACCACTAGATTTGCCAGGTTGCTAAATTTACCCAGGGGGACCCCCTTCCTACTTAATGCCTGAGCCCAGCTAGTCAGTTACATGTATTTAAAGCTAGATTATTTAGTCCCAACTCTTTCCCGCAACTCCTCCCAAGATGCCATTGAGCCTCCTGCCAGCAAGTCTGCCCATTTGAGGATTTCGGCATCCATTACTGGGCATGCCACTTTGTCTTTAAGACAAGATGTAGTGCCCGGCGAGTCCCACAGAGGAGCTAAGTTGGAAAAATAACCAAGCCCTATACGTTTCCCAATTGTGGTCTAACTTCTGGCCAGTGATTGAAGCATTTTTAATTTGACTTTTTAAAAAAAATTCTGGTCCCCGAACTTGAAAAGAAAGCCGTCAGATGGAAGATCTGCACCTTCTAGCATGGCTCAAAACATCTTTCCCCTAGAGCTGTCTGATGGTGTTTTTAGCAGCATTCAAGAGTAAGATAGCTGAAACGCCCAAGCGTAGTATTGCAGGTCTGGAAGCGTTAGGCCTCCCTTTTCCCTCCTTCTCCTGAGCTTCTTCCAAGCCAACCTAGTGGCTCCATACCTCCAAATAAAGGAATTTTTCTCTTATTGGCATTTAGCTATTTGCTTAATATCAAAAGCCATCGGGATGGAGTTAAACAGAAAGGTGTATTTAGGCAGGATAGACATTTTTACTAAATTAGTCCTCCCAAAGATGGATAAAGGGAGGTGATTCCATACTTTTAGCTGTTTCTGACAATCTTTATGTATTCGTTCCAAATTATGAGCAGCCGTCTTGCTGACATCTTGAATGATTCTAATGCCAAGATAGCGCATGGAGGTCGCAACCGCCAAATGTGTGCTTGTAGTATTCCAGGCCATGATTTCCGTTTTATTAGCATTTATCTTGTATCCGGAAACCTTGCCAAACTCCTCTGCCCTCTTAATCACTGTGGGAAAGGCCAGATCTAAGTCAGATGTCATTATAAGGATATCATCTGCATATAGAGCTACACACTTATCTCACCCTCCAAAGCTAAATGATGGTATGTTAGCCTCCTCGCTAAGAATCTGAGCGAAGAGCTCGATATAGAGGTTAAAAAGAAGGGGGGAGAGCGGGCAGCCCTGCCTTGTACCACTTGAAATTTCGAAGGGCTCTGTCAAGGAGTTATTGACAGAAAGCCTGGCAGTCGGAGATTTGTAAATAAGCGATATCATGCGACAAAAAATTATCAGGCAGGTTAAACTTCTTCATAACCACAGCCAGATAGGCCCAATTGACCCAAAGGCCTGGTCGCATCCAGCGTTAAGGCAGCCAAAGGGAGAGAGAAGGTAGTAGCGATATCGATAGCCCCAACTAAATCTTGCGTAAGGTCTGCTAGGTGTCTGCCTTTTATCAAGCCCTTTTGATCTTCGTATATAATCGAGCTCACCACCGCCCCCAACCTAGCAGCCATATTAGCAGCAAAGATTTAATAATCACTGTTAAGGAGCGAGATTAGTCGGTAAGACCCGCATTCTTTCATATATTTCCCTGGCTTAGGTATTAAGACCACTGTTGCATCATTCCAGGACTTAGGGGGATCCATTCTCAAAACCATAGCCAAGACTGGGGCGATCTCCACACTAAGGGCCCTATAACGTTCCCCCAGGTAAACCGTCGGGCCGGCTGCCTTCCCACGCTTTACAAGCCACAATATCTTGCCGATCTCTTCAACAGAGATCTCTCCCTCCAAAGTCCTGCTTTGATCTAGTGAAAGCTTTGGAGTCTAGCCAGGCATCCCTTGCTACCTTATCCCCGCACGAATCTTCCTTGTAGATGGCCTGAAAGATGTCCTGGAACGCACCTCCTATTTCCACTTTTGTGAGCCGAGGAGCTGCTTCCCCCTCCACCCTAATCTCTCTGATGTAATTTCGTGCCTGGTCGGCTTTGGTTTTCCAGGCGAGAATTTTTCCAGCCGCCACATCAAACTCGAAATGAGAGTTTCTACTTGCCTCCCACTTTCTAGCAACCCTGGTCTGTAATAGATTTTCAAGTTGGGATCTTAATAAACATAATCTTTCTTGATCCGCACCTGAACCCATATGGGTGCCCAAGTAGTTCTCAATACCTTTCATTTCTTCCTCCAAGTTCTCAATACTTTCCCTGTACTTCTTTCTTCTATACGAGGATCGACTTGTAATACAACCCCTCCAAAAAGCTTTCAATGCATCCCAAACAGTGGAAACCTCGGCTGTATCTAAATTCGCCTCCAGAAAATACTGGGTCTCTGATCTAAGAAAGATGACCTCATCCTCTTCTAGTAAAATAGAGCAATCAAAAGACCAGGAGGCGTAAGTTTGTTGGTGGCCTGATTTTAGTATGAATGAGATGGCCGAATGGTCAGAAAGATGAGAGGGGAGATAGGAAATGTCTATTGGTAGGTCCTTGAGACTATATCTGAATAAAGCACATCCTTGACAGATGTTTATATTTGAAGTTTCGGAAAGAGACACCCATCTTCGCCCCTGCCCTTTCTCTCCAAATATCTGCGAGGCCTAGTTGTGTCATTATAATTAGAAAGTCTTGCCTAGATTTAGAGAAAACACAGGCCCTAGAGTTAGCAGATTTTGTCCAATTTTGGGTTCAGCACGATATTAAAATCACCGGCCCAAATTACAGGATCATGAAAGGCTACTAGGTGGTCGCATATAGTGTTCATATAAGAGGGATCGTCCTGATTTGGTCCGTAATATCCAACCTGGGTATATGGAAGGCCATCCAGCACACCCCTTAAAATTAGCCATCTGACGCTCTTGTCTTCCTTATACTCCATGATTTGCGCTTTGGCCTGCTTTTTAAAAATAAATAGAACCCCCCTGATATTTGCCGATTGGTCTGTACCCAAAAAAGAGGCTATTCATTTTTCTTTTCTTTAGAATTTCTACTGTTTCAGATTTGAGGAGGTGTGACTCCTGAATGACAATAACCTGCACCAGGGAATCTCTCAAATATTGGAAACTGTTTGCTCTTCTGCCCCTAGTGCGCAGCCCATTGACATTCCAGGATAAAAATTGTGTCTGCATCATTCCGTCATTCCGTCACATCCCCCCTGCTGCCCCCTCACTGCCCCATCCTGATTCACTTAGGCTCTAATATCATATATTCCTTTATTGCTTTTGAAGCAAAACACTAAGGTTTTCAGTCAGTGGACAGATCCATTTAAGTTACAGTAATACAAGGGCTCAGACTCGAGAGGATTTTTAACATTTTTACCCCTGCCACTCTGTGTGGCAACCCCCCCCCTGGAAAACCCCTCCCTACCTTCACTGGACTGTTGTACACCAGTATTGCACCCTCTAGGCCCCTCCCCCTCCTTCTCTCCCTTTCTGCTGCCAAAACTGCAACTCAAGTAGTGCCTAGGTAGAACCGTTTATTTATTTATTTTCCCAACAGTGCCCTTTTACCATTTCCTCTACTTCCTTATATTTATTTCTATTTAATTTCATAAGTTAATTTTATAATTTTTTCTTACTCATAACCCTTTTTTGTTTGTTTTTCTTTTAACCTCCCTTTTTTATTGTTGATGAGGACATTTTTTATTTTGAAGAGCGGGGACTTTACTGGTAAGCCCTGTTTGTTTATGCTTTTCAACTCTCTCACCTAGTGAGGAGTGTCAACTCGTCAACTCATACCCCCTTAGGACTTCCTCCCCCCCCGTGTGAGATCCCTTAACGATTCCAGCATCTCATCAGCCTCAAAAGGAGATCTAAGGTTATGCATCTTATTATTATACATAGCTCGCCAGAAGGCAGGAAACCTCATCTGCACTGTCGCACCCAAGACTCTAAATTTTTCCATCCTCTGCCCTAACTCCCACTGGTGATCCAGGGTGGTCTTAGACAAATCCGAGCGGATATCAAACAAAAAGTCCGGACCTTTTAACATCTTAACCTTTAGGGCTCAATTTATGATTTTTTCCTTAAGTGCGTAGGTAAGAAAATTAACCAGAATTTTTCTGGGCTTAGCCCTACCAGGCTTTAAGCGAAATGGGTCTCTGTGAATTCTTTGGATATCTTTCTCCAGAATGTCCGGCGTCTCTTCCATATTTAGTGAATCCTTTAATAAGCCCATGACAAAAGACTTGATGTCGCACCCCTCTTTTCCCTCAGGAACCTTCAGGAGTCGAAGATTGTTTCTTCTTGAGAAGTTCTCCAAGGACTCAACCCTCTCGCAAATCGCGTCTCCTTCCCTTTGCAGAGTTTGGATTTTTAATTTGGCGGATCCTAAATTAGCCTTCAGCTCCGCCACAGATCCTTCAAGTGACTCTGTCCGCTCATTCAGACGATCTACTTTCCTTTCGAGGACGTCACAGGCGGCCCTAATCTCGGTTTGGTTCTCCGCAGAGAGCCTAAACCCCTGCCTTATGTCTGTCTTCAAGGAGGTTAGCAAAACCTCAAATCGAGGAACAGGCTGATCCTATCCACCCCCCCCTCAGCCCCACTCGCTTCTGATGGTTCAGGGATGGTTAGTGTTAGATCCTCGTCTGACTCATGTAGCTCAGTCCGAACAGGTTTTGGAATCACCGCTGCAGAGGGGTCACCTTGATGAGACTGGTGAATATTCAAGACCTGGGGGAGTACTTTAAAAAATGAGCGCAAGAAGGGGGTAATGCGAGATATTTTAATGTCTCCTTGCCCCTTCTTAGCAGCTGCTCTTTGAGGTTTATTTAACTCAACAGCACTCCCCCCCTTCTCCTGGGGCGTCCGCCTTGAGCTGCTATTCTTGACTGCAGCGGCTGACTCAATTGCAGCTTCTGCCCCCCTTGCTGTGCCCCCTTTCGAGATTTCGCTCCCACACTCAGCCGCCAAAGCTTGAAAACAATGGCTCCTCGTACTGCCCCTGCCCCTACCTCGTTTGGATTTACTTTTTGCAGTTTTCTTGTTTTTATTCGTGTCGGGGCTCTTAAATTTATTTAGCGTGCACTCGACTCCTGTATCATAGTCACATCAGGGCCACAGCACCCCCCGCCCCCGTGATGCCCAAACCCGCAGATAACACACAGACACAAGTGTTAAGTTTGGGAAAAATTGCTGCAGGTTTATTACATACAACATGTGTAATGATGGTGGGTTAACTTACGGGCGATCCAAGGGCAGGCCGCATTCTCGCCACCTGCCCGCCTGTTGAGCCAAACAGCACAGTGGCGAACCACCCAACTGCTGCACAATTATTATAATTATTATAATTATATTACACATGCCCCTTTGCGGGCGTGACTTGGCAAACCCCCGGCTGCACAGGCCCACAACCACCCGAAGGACTACTGGGGCGCCGACACGAGTTCCTGCACCTCCCATGAGGTTACAGGTTAGGCTCTGAGGTTATGCTCTGGCACCGCTATGTGCCTGCTGACGTCCAGCGTTTGCACCTCTCTTCTTCCGGATTGCCCAGTAACTCCGCCTGCAACGAAAAAAGGAACACATTAAAGCTCCCCCCGGAGCCCCCCTCAAGCAGACACTCTGGGTTCGAGGAAGGGCGGGAAAAGAGTGTCCCAAAGTTGTATTGCGACGTCCGGAGCGGCAAAGAGGCCTCCCCGAAGGGGCAAGGGAATAATAAACCCTCTGAGGCACCTCCCAGCCTCCCCGGACGTGCCTCAGTGCCCCGCCTACCTACTACTGGGCGATACCTGCCCAGGAGAGGAGTGGCTGGTCACAAGGTGGGCGGGGGCAGCCCTCCGTGACTAGGAGCCCACCCTCCTGATGGCCACTGCGTGGCCTCGGGCAAGCGCATAGTCACATCAGGGCCACAGCACCCCCCGCACCTGTGATGCCCAAACCCGCAAATAACACACAGACACAAGTGTTGAGTTTGGGAAAAATTGCTGCAGGTTTATTACATACAACATATGTAATGATGGTGGGTTAACTTACGGGTGATCCAAGGGCAGGCCACATTCTCGCCACCTGCCCGCCTGTTGAGCCAAACAGCACAGTGGCGAACCACCCAACTGCTGCACAATTATTACAATTATTATAATTATATTACACACGCCCCTTTGCGGGGCGTGACTTGGGAAACCCCCGGCTGCACAGGCCCACAACCGCCCGAAGGACTACTGGGGCGCCGACACGAGTTCCTGCACCTCCCATGAGGTTACAGGTTAGGCTCTGAGGTTATGCTCTGGCACCCCTATGTGCCCACTGACGTCCAACGTTTGCACCTCTCTTCTTCTGGATCGGCCAGTAACTCCGCCACAGCCCGTGCGGTGGCTCCCGCTGCCGCACGGGCCCCCCACCACTGCTACTGCTCTTTACCTGCAACCTTCACACAGAATTGCTTCCTTCATATAGAGGAGGGACAGGACAACGCCCATAGGCGTGGGATGACACCATCTGCCACCAATAGCCCCGACCTACAACCTTAGCTCGGCAGAGCTTCTCGTCAGTCCCGGGAACAAGACCAAACGACATGTGCGGGGACCCTATCCACCTCGAAGAGACCATAGCTCCTGACATGAACCTTACATGCCTGAAGGAAAGAAAGGCCCCTCTGCCACTAATCTGCAGATCCCCCCGGGTCCTTTCACCAAAACAGAGAAACCAAAGGGAGAGGAGGGGCCCCTACTACTGAATGCCCTTTGTATCATATATTAGGCTGTCCAGCACATGCCGCTGGAACACCAACCTACCCCTCACACTAAGCGTCAGAAAACTACACCCAGGTGAAGTTACAGCTACTGCTGCAACGCTGTCTTCTGCACAATCCTCAAGAAAGTGTGCTTACATGAACGCTTGTGCTGCTAACCTCAAAAGAGGACAGGGGAATTGGAGGGATCAATACATAGACTATATAACTTGGGCGAGTCACATCGTATGCTAAATACAGGGTATACAGGAATTACAGCCGTCATCACCTGCCCTCTTGGGTTTTAGTCTGGAAGCAGCTTAGGCCATGCTACCATTAAGTTAGCCAGTCTGTAAGAAGACTTACGACCACCACCAAGGGATAGCTGAGACTGAAACCAAGAGCCCCTTAAGCTCCTGACCTGCATAGAGACACGCCTGTAGAAACCAACGCCACTATGACACCAATCAGTATAACCACCCGGGTACAATCCTTCTACAGCAATAGTGTAGACTATCCCAGGCTAGAGACAATGGGTGAGGAGGAGGGCCTCCCCTACTGATATCCCTCCTCAATCATACAAGCGCAGTTCACAAAATCCAATAGTAACTGCTAAGTATACGCTTGTGCAACTCAACCCACAAAGGATACAGAAGTCTACTGCAGTGCGCAAATGCATATATTGGTTTAAAACTTGCGACGTGGACTTACATGTGAAATACAGGAATGCCAGGTGACAGCCGGAATCACATGCCCCCTAGTTTAGCCTGTAGGCTGCAAGTCTCTGCTACCACGGGGATAGCTTGTCTTTAATGTTGACTTACGACCTCCCCTAAGGGATATGAAAACTGAACCGGGGGGGGGACCAAGGTTGGCGACATCAAACGTCAGGCCAGCTTCTCACTTTGGGAGGGGCCTAAATACTCAGGTTCCTTCAGGCGGCTGTTCAACGCAAGCCAAAGGAGCCCCTACCTGCAAACCATGATAGAGAGGCCGTGTGTCCACCCTGAAAGGAGCCCCACGTGCAAAACCACCACCCCAAAAGAGAATCGAGCAAGGGGGGTAAGATACCAGATAGATTGTTCTATCTAAGTCATCTAGGGGCCCACCTCTTAGGGATTATTGGCAGTCCAGGCTCAGGCTGTGGTTGCCACAGTTGCTCTACCTATACCTGAAATGGGTGTTACACTGCAGGCTGCAGACCGCGGGTGGGCTGCCTTTCGGATACCCGAGCCTTGGATGAACAGACAGACAACAGCACCATAATGGAAGGGGTGAAATGACTATTGACATGTGACCTTCCCTACTCCTAGGTAGATTAACCCAGTACCGGTCCCAGGGGTGTACAGGTTGTACAGGTAAGAGGACTAGCTATACCTCTTGGTTGAGGCCCCAGGAGATGATATGCGCCAGGGGATATTCCCATAGTTTAGGGCTGAGCCTTGAACCTGCTAATAATCCCAATATGGCACATCCTCGACTGTCTACCATGTAGCCAAACCTTGCCATGACAGTCAGATAAAACCCCAGATGTGAGGGCCCTACCCAACAGAGCGTCACAGGAGAAAGTACAGCAGCAAAACTGTAATGTGTGTGATAATAAGGTGCCAACACAATTTTTTTTTTTTTTTCACAGCCAATAAAGGTCCACATGTCGCGGCTCGGAGCTTCCCCCATAGCACACAAGACGTGTGAATCCATACAGTGCCTATTCTACCATGTTCGAACAGACCAAAATACGTAAAATACATGCCAAGTGACTAAGAAATAGCACCTTTTGCACACTGATTCCCCACTGTAGAGATTTACATACCTACTGTTCTGCCCGTCACAGCACTATCTTATTTGGGATAACGATAAATGGAGTCCCGACAACGCTCCCAATGGCCAATCCCCCCCACATATAAGTATGCGTTCCTGTGATGGGACAAGGCCCTAAATGCCGCACACAACAAGGTCAAGTCTGATGACAGTGACTAAAGCAGTTCGACCACCACATTCACAAATAAGAGGGGCAGGTGGAAACTAAATTACATGTTCTAAGAGTAAGTCAGGAAGACTGCTGCGTTGTTACTTTTCTTCCGAATTAACATGCCCTTGCTATTGCCTGAAAGGAGCCTCTTAATGTAGGATATAATTCCCCTGGCTCAGGAGGTCCTCCCAGGGAGTACAGATGGTATGAAAGTCTGCCCCAACAATCTGTTAAGAAGCATGTTACCTTCTCTCTGAGCTTGGGCCACTACTGAAACAGCGCACTTCACTCTTAAAACACCCCACTACCTGCACCTAGTATACTCTTGCAGCGTGCATACCAGACCCTTTCCTCCTTTAAAGCTCCAAAACTCACTCCTGATGTATGCTCAGGGAAACAGGTCTGGACATAGCTCGACACAGCGGCCCAAACTGGTGGACTTTAGAATAGTGGGTACAGGGTATCGGAATACTCAAGTGACTGTACAGGACGCACAGTTTGGCAGTGCCTACCCCCACCTGTGGAGCAAAGTGCCCAGACACCCTACACATGTATGAGAGGAACCATCAAACAAATACATTCCTTTGAGAGAAGGGCTATGGAAAGGTGGGAGGCACGCACTGTTGGTTTATGATAGTGAGGGGAGCAACGAGGAGCCCCCACCAAATTTGAAAACCCACTTGGCCGTCCAGTCCTTTCTGCACAAAACAGTCAACTTAAATTAGAGACACCAGCAACTTCTTGACAAGATGAACAATTTTGAATGGAAAAATGGGTACCATTTAATGTCTCTGGACTTAGTGTCACTTTATACCAGAATAAAACACTGGGATGATAAGGGCACTAGAGTATTTTCTTAGCAAAGGCAAACCAAGAATTTTGCACATTGCCGCAGCAGGGAAAACTTCCCTAACACAAAGAATAGGACAGGCGATAGTCGCAGAAATATTTCAAAATCAGGTGGTTCTACTTATACCAAGGGGGGGGGAAAGTCCAAGTATGATGAGCATAAGGTCTGAATAAGCGACGCTGGGATGTGGAGTGAAAATTATTGGGTCAAGTAAAATATCTTCAGAGCCGGTAAATACGGATCCACCAAGGGAACACTTTGTTCAAATATTGTGACTTACCCAGTTCCCTTATGGTTAGAGGGTTACTTGACATTTTTATTCCTGATAATAGCAGTAAGAACACAGCACTATTCTCTGTCATACATGGGGCTTGAGGTAATGTATTATTAGGAATATAAACAGGGCTCGACGGAAGGATCGCTTTCAATAAGTCTATAATGAACCACACGCAGCCTCCATCGCCAGTGAAACTGTCCTGCTAATCTCCTGATGACGCTGGCCGAATATCCCATATTTATCTTAGCTAATATGATCGTGGGCATGTCATTTGCCACCTAAATACCGCACATTGTAATGGAATGGTTGGACAACTTATAGTCAGATACCAAGGGACAGAATGTTACGCATTAGCCTCGACTGCCCCCTATGCCGGGCTCCCAAACCGGACCAAATTGGCATACAGGGGGGGGGGGTCGATGAATATGAAAATATTCTTAACTGCACATCCTACAAAATGAGCAATACTGGCGACGTTAAGGCTTGTGCACTCGCACCTGTTCATAGAGACTTATAGGGAAGGCACAACCGATGCGGGTGAAATTATAAAGAAGTAACATGAATTAAGGGTTAGCACCGCACGGCTGATCCCCATTGAAATCGTATAGGGCCCTTCCTTATAAATAGCTTGTCAATGTCATAACAGGGGTACATGGGAACAAACCAGAATAGTTATTTCAGCCAACCAGAAATACCTACATAAGTATCTGTGCAACACTTTCAGTTTGGGGCCCGGGCCTCTTGGTTTGTGCTTTTCTGCTAGGCTAACCTGGCTACTCTACACACCTCATTTTCCGGGCTAGTGGCATCTTAAAATTCCGATTTAGGGGAAGAGGCCTAAATATTTGAGGCTAGAACTGAGGAACTGAGCTAGGGGACTTGCTCCCACGGGGGGAATGATGCGTCTTTGGAATACCATGATGCTACCTCAATAAATGACGGACAATAATGAGCATTACTTTTACCACAGGCAACACACATAACCGCACTGCGCATGGCGACTTTAGCGCTCAAAACCCCCGGCCCAGAGAATACGCTACTAAAGCAGGGGTCCCGGCCGCGTCGCATCTACCGGGCCTACATGTGCAACGCGGCGCGGCATGCCCAGGCAGGCACTGCCGAACACCATACTTCCTAGCCGCGAAGCGGCATGGACGCTAACAGGAAGCATGTCACTGCTGTCCACCCTGAATGCAGTTGAAGTGAATGTATAATTGGAGTGCCAAGTGTATTATCGGTTTCTATAACCATGATACAATAACACTATTTGATATGCCGCACAAGTGAAACATCGTCCCAACTAAAATCAAATTATTACCAGCCTTAAAATCAATGCATTGCGTCCTATACCGAAGTCAATCTTACTCCTACCCGCGGCTACCTGCAAGCAGTAAGTTATATATATGATACAAATCACTTATAAGAGATGTATATAATCGCATGCAAAAGACAATTAAAAACAGTCCAGCGGAGTGCGGATAATCCCCTGCAAGATCTAAATTCTGAGGTAATGGCTCTTTCTGTAACAAAATTATTTATAGGGGCCCGTACTATCAGACTATTGACACAACAGCGGGGGTAGCCTGGCACCTCACTGGCAGGGGTACGTCAGAGAGATCATGGTGCCTTCCAGAGTAATAAGACAAATATGGCTTGTGTGTCTGTAAAGTCTACCTTTACCCCGTAGGCTTCAAGGCGCTGAATAGCATCTGTTACTAGACTCAGTTTTATGGTAATCATTTTACTGACACTGTAGTGATGGAAGGGCCTAATGAACCTCGCTGGAGCTCACATTTGTGATCTGCAGATTATCAAGTGTTTCAGCAGAAACAGTCAACTCACTGAGCCATCCTGCCTGCTTCGCTAATGCAGAAACCAAGTGATGAAAACGGGCTTAGAAAAAGCACTGCATTTCCTTTATCCGCATCAAATGAAATTAAACAATCACAGGGTTGGATTGGGATTAACAAATCGTCATGGTAGACACCTGAACTAAATAAATTGAAAATCCGCGAGCCCCCCACGCAATGGGATGACCAATGGGGTACCCGACGCTGCCCTACACGATTTAACGGTAATGCTAAACGATGCTGTGAACAGAGGCCGCGGTGGACCGCAAATGCGACCTGGGACCCTAGCGATAGAGGAGAAAAACCTCGCCCGCAATCTATGTTACGAAACTGGGCCGAACCAAGATTGCGATGGCAAAAGACGCACCGCTGCGGGTGGACAAGGTACAACATAAACGTCTTGATGCCTACGATAGCCGACCTTAAGAGGCAACTCCACCATACTGCGGGCTCACACTTGGACAAAATTATCAAAGGAAAAGCCGGCTTGCATGCTCCCCGCGAGGAACGAAAATGAAACATAATGGGGTAAAACCTGTACACCGTATCCCCCTTAAACCATACATTCCAGAGGAAATGCCCATCAAAATGTCGAAACTTACCCACATGCGCCGGTCATGAACAAACCGTGCCCCCAAATTTACCTCCCACAGGCGCCATACACGTCCTGCGCCGGACAAAAGAAACAAGCCGCCCCTGAAAATGGCCGCACTGGACGCCATTACCCTTATGCGCCGGACATCACACCATGGTGTCCCTAAAAATGGCTGCACCCGGCCGCCATTACTCACGTGCACCGGAATAGTAGGAAACAACTGCCAGAGACCAGCACCATCCCCGCGCTTGCTCATATATGCATGTACTTTAACAAACCACACTGCGGTATAGAAATCGCGCCGTTCTTTAATCGTTGGGAGACTGACCCAAGTGTGTCAGCACAACAAACCTACAACCTACATGCCGAGAAAGGCCCGAAGATAGCCGCCACCCCAACAATGAGATGACTGAAGAATGGACTCGGAGTGAAACACTGATGACGCAGAGTTTGAATTTATTACCCGTCAGTGACGAGTATGTATGCTGGGATGGCCACGTAATTAGAATATCTAACTGAATTAGCGCAGTGGTCAGAAGCGTTTCAAAAGAAACCACAGCAGGCACCGCCGAATTTCGGAGCCGATAGCCCGAGGCTAGTGCTAATGGAAATGACCTCATGCCTCTTTCAACCAACCCTTCGCGCCAAGTCCGGGACAGCAGCAATAACAACAACATGCCGAAATTAACTCTGTATTCCACGGGGCGGTTAGCAGCATAGAACAGGCGACGCCCACCTGTGACCGCCTCGTGCCAAGGTACCTGCGGAGCTGCGCTCAGCACAATACCACCACCACCCGTGCTCCCGCCGAACACCAGACAACTTGCCCCAAAATTAAGAAGGCCGTGACCCATATGCGCAACACTCACTGCCCCCAGAAGGGCGAAACAGCCCGACGCACCCGTTGCCCTACCTAGAATGCGCTTGAATCCGCTGAGCCATGACGGGACAATGCCCCAGGCAGCCAAGGCCTCAACG
This sequence comes from Lissotriton vulgaris, assembly GCF_964263255.1. NCBI lineage: Eukaryota > Metazoa > Chordata > Amphibia > Caudata > Salamandridae > Lissotriton > Lissotriton vulgaris. The sequence goes on from NC_141689.1 coordinate 663,360,038, forward strand.
CCCACTCTCTCAACGCCGCTGGGCCGCTAATCTGGGGAACGAGGCTGCCCTCCCCCCAAGGGGACCACGCCAGGATATAAGAGCAACGGGACCCAGCAGACTCCTCCGACAACTACCGCACATGCAAATGACCCCTGCTGCCATCATCCAAAACACACCTTTCCGTTACTCGCGCACAAACCAGACACAATGTTACTGGCGTATCTCACGACAAACAACGCAGGGCAAGACTCACCGCACATGTAAGAAGCCAACAAACACGACGCCAGACCATCGAGGTGCCCCTTTGGGACCTCAGCACTGAAAGGGGACCTCCAGCAGCGACAGGGCAGCAAGCAGGGAAAGGAAATTGAAAGTCACCCGCGAGGACACTACTACGCGTCAAGAGTGTCCCAAAAGAGTGTCCCAAAGTTGTATCGCGACGTCCGGAGCGGCAAAGAGGCCTCCCCGAAGGGGCAAGGGAATAATAAACCCTCTGAGGCACCTCCCAGCTGCCCCGGACGTGCGTCAGTGCCCCGCCTACCTACTACTGGGCGATACCTGCCCAGGAGAGGAGTGGCTGGTCACAAGGTGGGCCGGGGCAGCCCTCCGTGACTAGGAGCCCGCCCTCCTGATGGCCACTGCGTGGCCTCGGGCAAGCGCAGACTCGGCCCAGCCTGTCCCACACATGCCGTTACCCCCACCGTCTCCTTCTGACCTCCTTGCACATTAACTGTAGCAGGCTCTTCCGCCGCCGGAGATACTGGAGATACTGGAAACGCTGGAAATGCTGAAAACGCTACAGGAGCAGAGGGAGCCGGGGAAACAGCCGCCGCAGGGAAAAAAATCACATATGCTCGGTGCTCCCCCAGGCTTACCTCGATCCCCGCCAACACTACTGCTACCATCATTCCCCCGGAGGAGGCCTCGGGCCACCGCTCTGCGGCCACGCCTCAGCTCCACAGCTGCACACTCCCAACGCCACAGCAGGGAGAGACTGGGAGCACGGACTGTGGCAAAAGCCTGAACCTGATCCGTCCCCCTGAGGCTCATCCGCGGACAGACCTGAGCACAGCAAGGTATTTTTTATAGTTCTAATAAGACACCACTTTCTCCACGCATCGTTCGTCTAGCGAGGCAGCACCTCGGGGGAGAAAGGTTGAGGGTTCCGACGAGGGCGCACGCTGCCGCTCAGCACGCAGGCGCCATGTTTTCCTCAATGCAGCTTGGATCGACACTGATGGGGGGTTGCAAGCTTTTTAATAGCGGCCATCAGATATAGGAAAAGGCTGCCGGCTTCAGTGTCAGTGCGTTTGGTTACTCATTGAACATTAAATTAGATAGATCCAATATCCACTGGTTATTTATTTACTGCATGTTTGTACCTTTTATTGTTGTACTGTCTGTATACCTATAGATGCTTGTGGATTCTGTAAATTGGGATGAGTTTTTATCTGCTCTGTACATAGTATTTTTAGAACACAATTGTTTATGTCTCTTAATGTTTCATGTACCTATATTTTGCAATGAACTGTGCTTTTAGGACTCTTAGCTGTCGAATAAAGTATCCTTTGACTGACTGACTGACTGAATGAATATAGGCACAAGTCCTAAACGCGTGTGCCAGCAGTCGCAGGGTTTGTAGGGCTTAACTGATTTCAGCCCTGGTCCTCGGTGGCCGACAACACTGTGAGCCACTTCCCCCTTATGATGCACTGTAGCCTCGCTGTTTGAAAACAGCCTGGGCGCTTTAGCATAAGCCCTGGGTTTCGAAGGCTGTTTGGCAATCAGCGAGGCTGTAGCACTGCACCCCACCCATTTTCTAACTTGTCACAGTGTGGGGTGGGAATAAGTCTCCATGGCCCCACCACTCTCTGGGAGAAGCTGGGAGAGGTTTGCAGTGAACACGAGGCTGGATGTCCACAGGTGACCTGTTTGCTTTTATCATGCAAACAGGCTGCTGCAAAGCTCAGACAGGGTACCCGTGGAGAAGAAATCGATTCTGACTACTTCTCTTCACCTCATGAGTTGAGTTGAGTCCTTTGTGTCTACCATACCAAAACTCAGGTAACAAGCACAAAAAAGCACACAAAAACACACACAAAAAAAATAGCCCTCACGTTACCACAGATCAGTGTGGAATGTACATGTGTGTCATAAATGTAGGAAAGTCAAAACAACACGGAAGGTAGTTGAAAAGCAGACCAAGTTTATTCCGCTCCTTTAGTCATGAAGTCCAAGTCAGTAATGACGATAACGAGACATGGCCTAACTGTAGGCATTCCACATGTTCGAAACATAACATAAGATCCCCACAAGCACGGCCTCGTCACGAGCTGCCAGACACAGCTGAATGCTCGTGACGTGGCTCATGTGAGCATATGTACAATCCCAACACACCTTCCCCCCTTAAAAAAAAACAACAGAAAAAACAATAAAAAAAAATAAAAAAATCAGTTCATTACAAAATCATCAAACCGAACAGGTAAACGATGAGAGCGAGTGGCTCTGGTATTGTTAGAATTACATTCTGGTAAACGATAAGAGCATGTGGCCCTAATATTGTTAGGATTGCATTCTGCATGAAGTGATTCCCCTTGGTCACCCTGTTCCCCCAGATCAAGGAAAACATTGCTGTCCAAATCATCCACTGATTGATTAGGTCCATTAAACAAAGAAACTCTGCTCAAATTTCACACAGAGCCACCATCAACCCTGACCGCATTCCTAAATACTTCAATACCCTTCTTTGGACTAGACCAAACAGATAAGCCCTTACTGACACCCTCTTTCTTTTTAATGCGGACAGAATCTCCCACCTTGATAGAACGGGAGGAGGTAGAACCAATTCTTTTGCCTAAGTTATGTTTCATCTTGTCCTTGTACAACTGAACCCTGTGTTGAACAGCTTCAAAATCTACTTTTAAACAATTTTCAGAACCAACTAAATTTTTTTTTAGCCACCAAGGAACTAACTTGGTACTAGGCTTCCGTCCTCGTAAAAGTTCGAAAGGAGTGACCAAGGTCACTGAGTTAGGAGAAGTCCTGTAAGCTAACAACATAGATTGCAAAGCATTCCTCCAATTTAAATTACCCTTGATAGAAAGTTGTATGGCTTCTTTGACAACACGGTTGAAACGCTCAACCTGGCCATTTGCTTCAGGGTGGAAAACTGCAATCTTCCTATGGATGATACCGCATTTTACAAAAAAATCTTCCATTTCCTTGCTCACAAACTGCGGACCATTGTCGGTCACAACTTCCTGAGGGATGCCTTCCCTGCAAAAAATCTCATCTAAAAACTCTATCACGTGACGAGAAGTAACCTCCTTAACCATTTTAACTTCTGGCCACTTGGAGTAATAGTCTATAAGTACAATACCAAAGGCCTCCTGTTTTGGTAAGCAACCAAAAGGACCAATAATGTCTATTCCCAGTTTACGCCAGGGACCAGAAGGTAAATCAATGGGGCATGGTTCAGGACGTAAGGCAACAGCTGTCTTGTCACTGTTAGAGCAAAACACACATGTACGCACAAACTGATCTACACATGAATCAATACCTGGCCACCAGAAAGACTCTTTTAAACGTCTTCTGGTGAAGGATATCCCCAAATGTCCCTCATGGGCAATTTCAAGCAGAGTGTTTCTAATGGAAAATGGAGGTACAATCTTATCACCACGAAGAATTAAACCATTTTCCAAGGCAAGTTCTTCTTGAACCTTACAAAAACCCATCATACTTCCAGATAACTTCCTCTGTTCAGGCCAACCATGCACAAGATACTTCTTGACACAGCCTAACTCCAAATCCTTGCTCATCTCTTCCATCCAAATGTCCTCTTGCAACGAGACCCGTTCGCCGCACACTAAATTAACATCACGAAAAGTGAAAGCAACTTCACACTCCTCTTCACTAACCACTTCAGAAACATTCGTGTCAGAAATCAGTCTGGACATGCAATCAGCGTGTACATTCGCTTTACCCTGAACATATTCAATAGCATATTGAAAAGATTGTAATCTCGAAGCCAACCTTGCAAGACGTGCCGACATTGTCCTACCACCACCTGGAGCCATGAGATACACCAAAGGCTTATGATCCGTTTTAATTAAAAATCTTGTACCCCAAAGAAAAGGTCTAAAGTGCGCAGCTCCCCAAACACAAGCCAGTAACTCTCTTTCTATAACAGAATAATTATTTTCAGCATCCCTCGACGCATATGCAACAACCCATTCTTTCTCACTATCCTTCTGCAGAAGTACTCCACCCAAACCAGAAGAACTGGCATCCACCATAATGATACACTTCACACCAACTACAAAAGGTTTAAGACATGGAGCATTCACAATGAATGTTTTCAAGGACTGAAAAGCACATGTCATTTCATCGGTCCAAACAAATTTAGCATTTTTTTTCAACAAACATCTAAATGGATCAACCTTTACCGAAAAATTAGGAATGAACTTAGCATAAAATTCAATAAGACCTAAGAAGGCCACAAGTTGTTCTTTAGATGTGGGTACAGGGGCATTAATGATGCTCTTCACATGATTTTTTTTTGGTTTGATTCCCATTCCACTAATAGTATGACCTAGATATTCCACCTCTTTTTGCCTAAACTTACACTTGTCAAGACGTAATGTAAGACCTTTCTCCGCTAAAGCAGCAATCACACACCTTAAATTATTGTCATGTTCCATATCATCTTTTCCATGCACCAAAATATCATCTTGAAATGCTATGGCACCATTCAGGCCTTCCAAGGTATCCCTCATTAACCTCTGGAATACTGAGGCTGCACTCGCCAACCCAAAAGGCATACGACAAAATCTATATAAGCCCTCAGGTGTGATGAATGCAGTTATGTTCTTAGACTCGTCAGCTAATACAACTTGATGATATGCACTGGCAAGATCAACACATGAAAAAACTTGTGCACCAGCCAAGGTCGAAACCATCTCATGAAGATTAGGTAAAGGGTGTGAGTCCACCCAAATGGCACCATTGACACTGCGGAGGTCAATGCATAATCTAAGTTCCCCAGTGGACTTAACCGAAATCACAATGGGGGAAACCCAGGGTGACGATTCTATAGGTTCGATTATGTTTTTTTCACAAAGATCTTTTAACATTTCTTTAAGTTTAACTCTGTAAGATAAAGGAACATTCCTTACTCTATGCCTTACAGGAATGGCATTCTCATTTAACTTGATGACATGTTCGAATCCTTTGTATCGACCCAAGGTCCCACTGAAAACAGTAGGAAAAGATCTGCGTAATTCCTCTACCAACAGTGAACTATCCCCAGCAACACTTGAAGTATTAAATGGTTGTACAACATAAACGGGAGGATCAGCTCTGGGATCAATTTTCATTCCCAATTGGTATTGGTGTGGCCAACTTTAAAGCGATAACCCAGATCTTGACACATACATTTTCCCAGAGATATGTCGATCTGAAAATTGTATGTTAGCAATAAAATAACCAATCAGATCAATTTTGTGGCCTGTGTAGCCACCAGGAGATACATCAGATTCACATAGTTTCTTATTAAGAAATTTTTCTTGAAATACATTCAAGGAAATGATAGTGTACCATGCACATGAATCTACATAAATTTCCAAACTTACTTCATCAATAGTTATAAAGCAAGATGGAAACTTAGTGCAATCCCCATCTTCACAAACATTAATAACAGTATTAACCTGAAATGTTTCTTCATCATCTAATTGACAGTTATCACAACATTCATTTATGCAATTCATCTTCCCTGCTAATGATTTGCAACATCTCGTAAAATGGCCTTTCTTGTAGCACTTTGAGCAAGTTTTACCTAAGGCAGGACAATTTTTACAGTCTGCTAAATGTCCATCACTCCCACACCTAAAACATAATAGTTTTGAGGTTTTCTTCTCATATCTCTGATTTCTGAACTTATTATCATTTCTGTGAGAGAACTCACTTCTCTGTGAAAAGGTCTTCTTAGATTTATCAAAATCCTTGGATACACTAAAGACATCACTTTTATCATTGCCTCTAATCTCTTTGACAAATTTCTCTGAGTTTTCTATAGACTTTGCAATATCTATAGCATTATTGAGAGACATGTCAGAAGTTGTCCAAAGACGTTCTTGCACTTTTTTGTTATTAGTTCTCATCAAAATCTGGTCCCTTAATACTTGCTCATAAGATATGTGTTCGAAATCACATGTAACAGCCAAGGATCTTAATGCTGAAACAAAATCCTCTACAGGTTCATCAGAACGTTGCTTCCGAGAATAAAAAATAAACCTCTCCATAACAATATTCTTTTTCTTACCATATCTTAAGTTTAACTGCAATGAAGCATATTCATAAACATCAATTTCCCCTGGATTTACAAGAGCTGGTAATGTTTTGAACTCTTTTAAGGCTATACCACCCACACAATGTTTAAGTAGTGACAGTTTCCTATCTGGTTCACACTCTCCTTCTTCTAACACCTCTACATAAGCTAAGAAGACAAGTTCCCAAATCTCCCAAGCCATAGGTGGTTCACCAGGTGACGACAGAAATGAAGGAGGAGGAACAATACCAGACATGTTAATTCAATTAATTAACACAGTATGTTCAACTTAAATGGAGAGTAAATTTAAAAAAACAATAAATAAATAATTGGAATAAACGGAATAAATTGTAAGTTCATATTACAATGATGAATTAAATAGCATAACACGCAGTGAGCGTGTCACTGAAAACCTTCCAATGTATTCTCTTTCTTCAGCGATGACAAAAGAATCTTGCTGTGATAAGTGTTGTTGTTATCAAATCAGCGTGGTAGGTAAAGCGTCTAAGAAGCGTCTCTACTCCTCCAGACGTTGCGCGATGACTTTACACGTCGCGTTGATCACTGGTAATAGAAACAGCCTCTCTACTGCTCCAGACGTTGCGCGATGACTTCACACGTCGCGCTGATCAGCGGTGATTGAAACAGCCATGCGCGAACCCTTGCGCGCGTAGAATGCTCGAGGGGTTGAAGAGAGATTTCAAAAGATGCCAGTGAAAAAAGTAAGTAATCCACGGCAATTTTTCTTATAAAAGAAATAATTTTAGTTTCCGCTTCCTTCCGTTTCCGCTTCCCTTAGATTAGGAGTATCTCAGCACTGTTTGTTTTAATCTTGATAGCGCTGGACAAATCCAAAATGAAATCCGAAGAAAAAAAATTCTTCTTCTTCCACGGAGGTTCTTCTTATGCAGGTAACAAAGCTCCCGCTCGTCGCCAGTGTAGGAAAGTCAAAACAACACGGAAGGTAGTTGAAAAGCAGACCAAGTTTATTCCGCTCCTTTAGTCATGAAGTCCAAGTCAGTAATGACGATAACGAGACATGGCCTAACTGTAGGCATTCTACATGTTCGAAACATAACATAAGATCCCCACAAGCACGGCCTCGTCACGAGCTGCCAGACACAGCTGAATGCTCGTGACGTGGCTCGTGTGAGCATATGTATAAACTCTTCATGTGTACTGTAGAAACAAGCGCAAATCTCTCAAGGAAAACGCCCTTTGTATATCGAAGAACCTCCACCTATGAGGTGTCCTGGGTGGCCGTCATGCGCGCATAAATGCTGTTAATAGACAGGAAATGGCGGTCCGGTGTTTGGAGTTGTGTGGTGAAGAATGTCTTAAATACTCTTTACAGTAGTGTGTCCATGTCATTGGGTCATGTTCGTCAGCCACGTCAGTCCTGATGTCCTGTCTGCACTGGTGGTTTTGTTCTCAGACAGTGCGAGTTTACTGTTCTGGGCAGATGACCTTTTCCTGGGTGCAGGTGGCGGAAGGAACCGGTGTACAATGCCGGAACACCAAGTCTGCTCAATCAAACTGATACTGCAAAGTGCTGTCTGCCCGGGAAGCACCCTCCCGTGTCCCTGTCTGTCCCTCCTGCTGTGCTGTCTAACACATAATCCAGCTCACGGCACCCCCAAAAAGCACAGGTAATTGCAGACTGCGGCCATCTGACTGCAGCCATCCGAAGTGACTCCCCTATCTCATGTGCAGATACTTTTCAGAGCAGTCACATCTCTGAGCTCAGGCCTAGTGCACGCTGCAAACGGCACTGAATGTACACGGTGTTCATGTTTAAACTGTTGTATTAACTTTCACTGAAAAAGAAACCACCACCCTTGCTATGCTACTGGTTTGAGGGTGTAGCATCAAAAAAAAGTTCTGAGGTTTGCTGCTAGCGCTGCTTTATTCTTTGCGATTTTTTTAAATCATTTATTTTGATGCACTATGAAAAGACAAAAAAGCGTTATTTTGGAAAAACTTCAGGTGGGTCATTGTTTTCATAGCGCCGCCTTTACTTCTTGTGTCTGACCCTGATGAGACTGTTCTGAAGTAGCACAGGAAAGATGCCTCAAGAACCAGTTGTCTATCAGCGCCCTAGAAGACCACTAGGCTCCCTACAGCATCCAGCAAGCTAAACCCCTCCCCTGCCTTCAATCAGGGGCCTCATTTATGGGGCTGTGCGTCACTTTTTTACTCCGCCGGTGCGTCACTTTTTGTGACGCACCCGGGGCCTTATTTATGAAGGCCTTGCGTCAGTTTTGCGCCACGGGTGCGTCACTTTTTGTGACGCACCAGCGGTGTAAAAAATTCGCCTTGTTGCGCCATATTTAAAAAGTGACGCATCTAGGTAGATGCGTCACTTTTTAAACCCCTGCGCCACATTATACCTGCGTCAGGTATAATCTATGCAGAGGGGGCGTTCCCCCGCAAAAAGCCTTGTAATAGTGACGCAGTGAAATCTATGAGATTTCACTGCGTCACTTTTAGGATGCTGTTGCGTCAAAATCTTGCGCCTGCCTCACAGCAGGCGTAAGACTGACGCAAGCCCTTTCACATGGGGCTTTCCCCATGTGAAAGGACGCATTACTGGAGTTGCGTCACTTTTGTGACACACTCCAGCAATGAGTCACTTTTGCGCTTACAGATACGTCAGAAATACTGACGTATCTGTAACTTCTTGCGACATGATGCGTCATACATTAAATATGACGCATCAGGAATGTCGTAAGGAGTGCGCAGTGAAAAGTGATGCATCGCTGTTTTCACGCAGCGATGCGTCACTTTTCATAAATGAGGCACCAGTGGCGTAAAAAATGCGCCTTGTTGCGCCATATTTACAAAGTGACGCATCTAGATAGCTGCGTCACTTTGTAAACCCCTGCGCCACATTTTACCTGCACCAGGTATAATGTATGCAAGGGGGCGTATTGACGCAAGGAAGGGTCGTAGAAGTGACGCAGTGAAATCTATGAGATTTCACTGAGTCACTTTTAGGACGCCGTTGCGTCAAAATCTTGAGCCTGCCTCACGGAATTGTGAAAGGACGCATTGCTGGAGTTGCGTCACTTTTGTGACACACTCCAGCAAAGCGTCACTTTTGGCCTTACACATACGTCAGAAATACTGACATATCTGTAACTCCTTGCGACATGATGCGTCATACATTAAATATGACGCATCAGGAATGTCGCAAGGAGTGCGCACTGAGAAGTGACGCATCGCTGCTTTCACGCAGCGATGCGTCATTTCTCATAAATTTGGCCCCATGTGTTTTGTCGGATTTAGGGTTCTGCTACTGCTGCTGACAAACGCCAATTGGGGGAAGAGAGGAAGAGCTATTTGTGCTCTGACCTTTCAGTATTGGAAGTATGGAATATGTGTTTACGTGTTCTTTCACATGTGAATATTTGGAAGATCTAATCTCCCATTTAAACACCAAATCCCAAAAGGGAGGCAATGTGGTTTTAGGCCAGAGCTGTCGGCAATCACAGAGACCTTGCGACTGCTCAATCTCCTGTGATTCTGGCCAAATCACTTACTCTCCTGCATTCACCCCACCCCTCAAAAGAAACAAATCCAACCTTGTGTAATGTTACTCCCAGGGTGACAATGTAAAGCGCTTTGAGTTTCCGCTATATATGTGTATATATAAATAAAAACGGCCTGCATTGGTGCAGTCATGTAACGAATACACACTGGCACTGTGCACTGCACAGCAGTTAACTCTCAGGCTCTTAAAAGTCATGCTTGAGCAGCTCATCAAGTTTTGGTGTATTGTTGCACAGTTCTATACTTATGATTAAAGTTTTGCAATTAAAAATCGAAATATATAAAAATATGTTCCAGCATGCAATATATAGACCTCAGCAACATGTACCTGCAGGAGGTGACTATTGGGGACTTCTGCTGCTACTAATACAATGGCATCTTCTATGATGGAAAGAAGCCCACTGGTGCACCAGGTGCAGTGGCACCAGGGCCCAGAGACCGGAAGGTCCATTATTCCATGATTAGTGATGTATTTTCTAGTTCAAATGTAGGCCATGGGGCTCATTACCTTTACAGATAGGCAACTGGGGCTGGGTGGTTGTGCTTGTGTTGGGGTTATGTTATGTTATGTTAAAAATTCTTATACCGCGCACGTTCACCGAAACGGTTTCTTGGCGCTCATAGCAAACACAGCGGACAAGGGTCAATGGTTACTCGAAGGCAGCTTTAAAAAGGATTGTTTTTATTTTCTTGCGGAAAATCTCATAGGAAGGGCAGTGACGAAAGGAGGAGGGAAGGGAGTTCCAAAAGGAAGGGCCTAAAAAAGAGAAGCGTAGACCACCATGTTTCTTGCGGTGGATGTGGGGGATGCACAAAAGATTGTCGGCGGAGGAGCGTAAGTTACGAGTTGGTAGATACCGCTTTAACTTGGAGGAAATAAAAGCGGGTGCCAAATTGTAAAGTGCTTTAAAAATAGTGCATCCGAGTTTGAAGGTGCACCGTTTGGCCACTGGGAGCCAGTGGAGGCTCCTCAGCAGTGGGGAAACGTGCTGGTGTTTGGGCTAGTGGAACACCAAGCGGGCAGCCTGATTTTGAATCAGTTGAAGCCTCTGGAGCTGGTAAGCAGGAATCCCCACATATAAGATGTTTGCAAAGTCAACCCTGGAGATGACTAGGGCCAAGATGACTAAAATGAGTGCCTCTCTGGTAAGGAATCGACAGATCTTGCGGATCCTGCGCAGATGGAAAAAGCAGGAAGATGTTACTGCCGAGATCTGCGATTTCATAGATAGATCACCAGAGATGACTACTCCAAGGCTTTTCACAGAGCTGACAGGGCGGGGGGGCACCAAGAGAGGGGGGCCAGTAGTTGTCATTCCACGGATTGGCCGGGCCACCCACCAGGACAAGTTCCGTCTTGGATGGATTTAACTTGAGCTGGCTGTGGGCCATCCAATCAGAGATGTATAGCATGGTGGTTTGAAAATTTGTGCGAGAAGAGGGAGAGGTATCCAGAGGAAAGATCAGCTGCAGATCGTCTGCATAATTATAGATAGTAGCAGGGGAGTGACGAAGAGAAACCATAAGAGGTTGCATATATAAATTAAAAAGAAAGGGGGATAGAGACGAACCCTGAGGGACACCGCAGGAAAGGGAGGAAAAAGGAGCAGAAAAGGTGGAGAGGTGAACTGCTTGAGAGCGCCCGTCGAGGAAAGAGCGGACTCAGTCAAGGGCAACGCCCTGAATGCCGGCATTAGTAACACGGTCGATCAATATAAAGTGATCGACCGTGTCAGAAGCCGCCGACAGGTCTAACAGGACGAGGGCTTGAGAGATGTTATTGTCCGCTCCTGTTCTTAAAGTGTCCATGACGGCCGCAATGACCGCCTCAATAGAGTGGAGGGGGCGGAGGCCAGCCTGTTGAGGGTCCAAAAAAGATGAGCTCTCGATGAAAGTACTCAGACACCGAGTCACATAAGTCTCTAAGATCTTTCCCAGGTAGGGAAGAAGAGATATAGGTCTATAGTTACTCAGGACTAAGGGATCTGCATTGGCTTTTTTTAGAATTGGTAGCACTACAGCCTGCTTGAAGGAATCTGGGACTACTCCTGTGGCTAAAGAGGTGTTAAGAAGAGCCAAAGCAGGGTCAGGGCAGGTCAGAAAAATTTCTTTGAGGATGTGAGGGGGCAGCAGTCGTTGGGAGGCCCGGAGCTGACTTTGTGCAGAAGGCTGTGGAACTCGGTAATGGAGATAGGAGGGAATGCGCCAAATTGCTGGGAGTTTTTGGGGGGCAGTAGAAATTAATGGGACGAGGAGGGTGGAGGAATAATATTTTTGATAGTGGAGATTTTATCCTGGAAGAAGGCATTGAGCTTATCACACAGAGCCTGAGTAGGCATGGGGGCAAGAGTGACACGATCGGGAAGGGAGAGCTCATTGACAATCGAGAAGATGTCTTTTGCTTTGGAGGCCGACTCCAAGATTTTGCGGGAGAAGTAAGATGTTTTAGCCTCCAGAATAGAGGATTTATAGTTTTTTAAGAGGGTCGTGAATTCAATTTTTAGCAGGGGATCATAGTTGTGGCGCCATCGGATTTCGGCTTGGCGGAGGGCCAGTTTATCTAGTTTTAACTGGTCAGTGAACAATCGCTGGGCGTCATGAGGTCGCACAGCTGTAGAGCATTTTCCTAAAAGATACATTTTATGCTCAGGGTATTTCACGGCACGCTTCTAATGTTTCTTGGCACCTGTGCTGTAAAATGCACCATTGTGATCACTTTTCATTCAAAAACTTTAGACATATGTATGCTGCAAAACCCATCCACTTAAATACATTAAAAAACATTCTTAATATGAAGAATACTCCCACCACCCACCCCCCAACCACCCCCCACCACCCAACACAGACACATTCTCCTTTTTTTAAATTTTGGGCATGTGCGCTTTGCTCGCTCGCAAATTACACTCTGGTCAATGATTACCGTCTACCACTTATAAAATCAACCAGCCACCACTGGACACACTCACACACACACACACGCACACACACAAACACACAAATAAACACATACTTCAGTGTCCAATTGATAGAGTTGTTTACAAATCAAGGTCAGTCATTCGAATAGGGCGGCAACAGTGTAGAGAAACCTTTAAGTAACAATCCATTCAGCAATTCAATATGGAAATGTTCCCTGTGATGGCAGATGCGCTTATTTTGAATACCTAATTATATGGTCACAGCTATTATGGCTGACACATCTGCTAATGTTGCCCCATAATTTGCAAAAAATACGCACCAAGCATTGCCACCTATAATGAATCTGGCCAGGAATCCATTATAAGATTATTAACCAATTACAATCATTACTAACGTAATCAGCATAATAATGTTACCTTGCTTTTGCAACATTTGCTATGGGCGTGCTGTAATCGGTAGTAATCCTTCTATGATTAAAATTGTGCCTTTCTCTACGAAAGAAGAGACATGCTATTATAACATTCTGGATTATAATAAAGAAATAAAATACAAAAAATACAAAAACTGCGCTTTCACAGCACCCTGGGGACATCGATAGGCATGCTTCTTTAATACAATTGCCATCTAATGCTTCATAGACACTGACTTTTTTAGTACTTGGAGCTCCAGAGATAGCATTTATGTATGTACATTAAGGTGGTGTAAGATCACCACAATAAAGGAAACACGTTGTTCATAAAGTTTAAGAAAGTAGATAAAACTATAATATGAAAACAAAAGATAACAAAAGCCGACAAGCTTCAAAACGTTAGGCAAAGAGGAAAAGTGCTCTATTGAATTCAAATTATTTAATTGAAATTGTAATGGATGAAGGGAAAATTAGACACAAATATCAAGTCATAGGACAGGTCCGATAATGTAGGGTGCTCAAGCGTCCAATTTCCAAGGGTGCACAGTCCAATTGAAGTTTTCTTTTTACTTGTTGTATAGAAAATATATCTACCGCATTGCTGTGAGCCTTTCTCAATGGTTGGGAGCATTTAGGATTTTTACCTTTGCACTTAGATATAACTTTGGAGCAAGAAGTCGTCAAGAACGAGCAACATGGATGGCTGTAGTTGAGCAGGGCTGCAGTACGGTCGGATGCTTGAAACAGTAGCCCTTGTTGAGCATTCATTGTAAGCAGGTAAAAGCTCACAGTTGTGTGTAATCAAGGAATAAAAAGGAGAGACATTTTTTGAACTTGAAGAAGCTAAACGTAATATTGAGAAATGCTACATCTGAAGGGGTTCAACAGTGCTTAATTTGAGCTGGTGGTTTCCGGTGCTCAGCACGGCACTTAATTCTTAACACCAGCTCTTTAGACGGTCGTCCACATGCTGGCGCTGTTAGATAATTTTTGAGATGAGCACAACAGTTGTTTAATCATTCAATATACATTAGAAATAAAAATAACTGATTCCGACGCAATTCTTATACCTTTGGGTCGCCTAGACTAGTCTGGTGGTTAGTATTTGTGTTTGTAATGTTATTGTCAACACTGGCAGAGGCAAAGGGTGGGACAAGCTGCATTGGCCTCCTGAGAGGGGCCCTGGCACTTACTTTTTCACAAATTAAGAACTTATGCAGGGTTGGCTTTGGTCTACGGAAGCGCTTAGTGAATTCAATTTGTGTGTAAAGAAGAGTTATGAAAAAGAAGCTATCTGGTAAGGTTGCACCTTGATTAGCATTCTTGGGCACAGATTTACAAAAAAGTCATGGAATGTAGCGCAGCAGCCAACAATACTGTGCTGCGTTGTGTGACTGAGAGGGAGAAGGCGAGGGCCAGATCTACAGAGATATGACTCTCCTCCCCTTTCCATAGTGCTGGTGCTGATTTCAGTAGACGTGCGCCAGGCAAACACACGAGCTCCATCATGCTAGGGTGCGTGCCTGAGTCTATCATAGGTTTTGTACTGGAAGGTTGACCTTCAAGTACAAACTACTATACTTAGACACACTTTAAAACTTTTCTTACTTTGCTTGTGTGCTGCACAGTGAGGCACTCATGCAAAGTGGGAAAAGAAAGGAGAAATAAAAACATTTCTCCTCATAACGCCTCCTTTTAAATGGCATCAACTTTTGGCACTAAACACGGTTTACTATTGTTTGCAGATCTTGTTTTGCATCAAAAGGCATGGGTGACATCATGGGAACGCCCGAGAACTTACTACCCATGTAACAACCCCTTGGTATCCCAAAGCAGTGTATCATGCTGCTTTGAGTTACTTTCAGGGTACTTTCCAGTGCAAAACAAGTTTTGCACTGGAAAGTAAATTAGGAAAAAAAAATGTGCTGGTTAGCGCCACTTTTGTGACACTAACACAGCACAAAATGCTAGTAAATCTACCCCTTGGTGTTTAAACTGGTCTTCCAGGCACCATAAATATAGAAATCTTGCGTCACAAATTCGGCACACATCTTGCACAATAAGGTGTTTATGGCAAAATAGACTACTTAAGGCCTTCCACTTCTCTTAAAATCTCATGCAGCAACGTCTCTACGACTGATGGAAGCTTCTGTGATCTTATGAACAACATCATATGGCACGGAACTTTCTCAATCATTATCGACCACTGGTTTTCCAGAGGCAGGCACCTGTATCCAGCAGGTTTGGTCAACATGATACTGTTAAACAGAAAAGGAACCTTGATCGCGAGTTCTTAAAATCAGGTACTCAAAGAAGACTTAGGAACAGCTCATCCCGTGTTCTAGATACTCAAAGGATGGGCTGGGTGCAGCTTGCGGGCAGCATAGTGCGGCCCACCTGTACTTTACACGTGGCCCCCTTGGCTGCTTTGTACTTGACTGGGCACTGACATTCAGAAAGGTGTTAAACGGCCAATCATTTATTTAAATATTAACTAAAGTAAAATAAAAGAGGCATTTGCCCACTTTATCTTTAGGATCACTTTCATTTAAAAATATATTGCGCAACAAATATGTAAAAATTCGATAAAGTCTTCAAAGTTTGATACAGCACATTACTTAACATGCAAAAGCATTTCAGATTCTATCCCTGCAGTGGGAGACATTTTTCAAAAGGGAAAGGGGTATATTCAGAAGAACGCGTGATAACTACCACAAGAGTAGCGTAAAGCAACTTTCAACATCGCAGCCTATCGCGATAAAACAACTCTGTGACAACGTGGAATTCACAATGCGGTGGTAGCATGTGATAGACACCAGATAACGCCTCAAATGTCCTACTGCAAGAATAGCGTAAAGCAACTTTCAACATCGCAGCCTATCGCGATAAAACAACTCTGTGACAAGGTGGAATTCACAATGCGGTGGTAGCATGCGATAGACACCAGATAACGCCGCAAATGTCCACGTGAAAATCAACGCCACGCCGCAAAAATGCGATACGCGAATGCAAAAAAACATGCCATGAGGCCAACCGCTGTACAAAAAGTAGCGAAAACCAGCCACCTGCGTCTGACGGGACAATGCACCATAAAAACCACAGAAAAAATACACCGGAAACAAGCCAAAGCACGTAGTAACATGGATTCACCCTGACCCAGCGCAGAGGCCAACCCAAACCCCACAACCCCCACAGACTCCCAGCAAGGAACAACAGGGTCGGGGAAGGCCAAGCAGAAGAGGGAGAGGAAGACGTGGTGCAGACCGCAGGAAAGCAAGACCAGCATCAAGGAGGTGACAGAACACTACCAGCAACTGACCCACTAGCAGGCCACCTGGATTGCAGTTGGAGTGCCGAGGAGGTCAATAGGCACCGGCATGACGTGACAACCTAAACCAGGCACCAAGGCACTGCCAACAGGAACGCAGCAACAGCGACAGGAAGTGGCACTCCAGCGCAACCGGAGGAGCTGGAGGAAACCTAGGCCACAGTCATCAGTGTGGAGACGGTGCAAGTAGTAGGACCTGACACAACCTCAACAGGTAGTGCAACAAACAGGGACTGGGGGATAGGGGAGATGGGCACACTGGCATACATGCACAACAAGGTGTAGCACACTGCACACCCACAATCACCCAGTATCATGTTACAGATCCCCTTGGCACACTGCAGCACACACACATAGCACAACAGCACACCCACATAGACGACCACGTGGAACAATGCGCAAAACCGACACTGTAGAACAGAGGACACAACTGGCTCTGCACATGCACAGAAACATGCCTACTACATCTGACACTGTTTGAGGTGACATAGCTGCGCAACGGCTCAACAGCACAAAACACAATCAGCAACGGACAATGGCCTGTGGTGCACTGAGTCACTGGCACCTGGAGTGCAGAGCAAGATATCAGGCTAATGATGGCATCCACGACAGGTCTGAGCAACTCCGTAATTCTGTCAGGACCACTGATTCAACTCTGGCAGATGGGGGTTGGAGGTGGTCCTTGCGGTGGTGGTGTGAGCCTCCTGCAGTGATGCGAAGGCAGGGCCGGTCTGGAGGCGCTTCAGTGTGTGAACCCTGGTGGGACGCATTGGGGCCCGGAGGTTGCAGAAAGCGCAAGGCCACAGAGAAAAGGCTTTGATGACCCCAAGGCCTACACTTCAGGGGCCATCCAATGTCTCTGGAAAGGGGGTCCGGACCTGACCAGCACAGTTAGTGGCCCCGGATACACTGTGGCCGGCACAGGCACCCAGCCACGGTATGGTAGCTTGCGGTGCAGTCAGATGGGCCAGGCGAACTGAGCACGTCACCATCAATGTCCGAGGAATATGTTGCGGAGGGTTGGGGAGGACAGTGGAAGGTGTACTCCAGGCCATGATGGAGAAAGGTTTGATTTTATCCAGAAGCAGCAAAGGGAGGAGTGGAATGCAACAGCCTCGTTGCCACCACCAATTCGGTATCAGCTACATGAGGATGAAAACTGCCCCCTAGTCCATTGACTCAGACGCCACCAAAGTTCAACCAGAGAGTGTCTATGAATGTCGGGGAACAGACTTAGTGGCACCGGGGCTGAGAGGGGATGCAGTCTGCGATGATGCTGGTACACTGATTTTAACTCCCCCATTGCTAAATCATGACTCTGTGGCCTACTGGACCGCAGTGTAGGCCGGAGGCAGCGGTCAGCAGTGGCCCACAGCTACATGTTGTTGGCTTGCGATGCACAGCGCTAGTGACACCTGGGCAGTTGTCGGTAGTGTACAAACACCTCCATAATGATGATCCTTTTCTCTCCGCCAAGATGCAAGGCGTCATTCTCTTGCGCTTCCCCTTGAATGCAATGATATGTAAACTGCCTTTGCATACTCGATGATCAGTTCCAAATCTGTGACCTACTCGAGCGCAGCCTAGGCCGAGAGCAGTGTAGGCCGGAGACAGCTGTCAACTTGGGCAATTCACTGAGTGTCTCCGGCATAGGTTGATGGCCCCACTGGCCTGCATAGTTCAGGTTCAGTGGCACCACATGTCGGTCACCTCCGTGACTGTCACCCAGCTTTCGTCCAGACTGAGCCATATCTTCCTCTTACTCCTCTCCGTGCAACACTGGTGTGCCATTCGTGATTCATGAACAGGTGCTGGATGTGAGACCTACTGGTCCGCAGGGTAGTCCTGGTCCTTCATCCACTTGTCGCTGGCTGGCATTGAACGGGGTTAGTGGTACCACGTGTCGCAAGATGCCCATATGGAACTATGCCTCACAGAGCAGGGGAGTCTGGTGCTGTGGCCACTGGCCCAGATTTTGGGGTCACTGCCATTCAGGAGCCAGGAAACAGTTGCACATACTGGACCTACTGGGCCGCAGAGGACGCCGGTGGAATTTGTAAATGAGGACGGTGTCATTTCGGCCGGCGTCGGGGGCCAGTGATGGTCTGAGAGGCTGGCAGGGTCGCAGGCCTCAGGCTTGGACCTTACACATGCACGTGGTGGGTTCTCCTTGACACACACCAGTGTCGGCTGCTGATCAGTGTGGCCTGGCTGCCCTGGGTCGGACCTGATGGGTTCGTGGCTCACCAGCCCAGGGTACTTTAGGCGCACTGGATTGCAGGCAACTCCACTAACAAGGACGGCGTCTGCCTCATGGCAGGGTGAGAGGCGCCGCCCTGGCAGAGACGTTGAGCTTTCCGGAAGAGGACCACGCCCAGGGCTGCATGCTTTTTATTCACACCCATATGCTGGCCTGGTGTACGCCGGGCCATCCCACTCTGCTCATGCTTATGGGGGGGCGTAACAGGCACCATTTCCACGAGGACCCCCACTCGCTGGGGTGACATGGTTGCGTCCACTGTCCACTATACTTCATACACCAGAGGTGTAGGTCTCCTTGGATATGGGTGTGTTCTTCATACTGCGGTCTGTCCAGCACATCACCGCCACTCTTGGCATTGTGTATTTTCCCAATCATGGTTCTACTGCATTTTTCACACATGCCTGGTTGCCACCTCTCCCCACATTTGGCTATTGTGTGGCTTAGGTGCCATGTTGTTGTCTGGTCATGTTCACAGCTTGCCCAGGTTACCATTGTAAGTTGTTCTGGCATGTCTGGTGGGTATTTAACAACAAGGGGTGGTGATGGACAGAGTTTCTGAATTAAGCAGAATACTCTCACCCAGTCAAGAGATCAGGGCTAGATCCAACACCGTTTTTTAGCTCACTGCACCATCCCAGTTCAGAACCTGGTTATATGCAAATTAGTCTGTTCCTGTCCCAGTGCATGATGGGAACAGGCCAAACCAAACTACCATGCCAATTCTTACACTGGGAAGGAAACAAGCAGGGTATACTCAGACATGAGTCCCTTTCTCACTGCACCATCAGGATTCAAGCAAGCCGGGCCGAAGAAGGCTGAAATGCCAGAAACCGGGCCCCGGTAGCTTGTCTCCTTTCTGGTGAAGAATTGGCTTGGTAGTTTAGTCTGCCCTGTTCCCATGATGCACTGGGCCAGGGACAGACTGATTTGCATATAGCCAGGTTCTGAGCTGGGATGATGCAGTGAGATAAATAACGGTGATGGATCAAGCCCTGATCTTTGGACTGGGTAAGAGTGGTCTGCTTAATTCAGACACTCTGTTCATCACCACCCCCTTTTCTGAATCATGTCTGGTGGGTGGGCATTTCGTTGTGCATGTTAGTTGTGATTTTGTGACATGTGCATTGCCAGAGTTGTGGATTGCATGGTTCTGGAGTTGAGGTGAATGGGGTGGTAATTTGGCACTTGCAAGGGGCTGTGCATTTTCCTTTGTGCCATCTTGGGAACGTTGGCTGCTGATGGACTGCCAGAGGGTGAAGGGATCATGCACACTTTCTGTGTATTTGGAGGCGACATTGGTGAAGGTCCCACAGTGTTCTGATGTTGCCTGCACAGTGATGTGTGACATGTGCTACCTGTTGCACAGATTGTGTGCTGTGTCAAAAGGGGGCACAGGTGGGACATGTGTGCAGTGGATTGCCCCTAACACGTGCGTGCATCCGGCTATTGCATATGGTCCTTGCTTGGTCTGTTGCCTTTCCAATGACGTCCTGGGCTGGGCTCCCTTTTGTGGTGCAGGCTGCTGTCCGACTTTACACCAGGTCAGAGCAGGTGTTAATTTCCTGCTGCTAATGTGCCTTATCATGTGTTTTGTGTTCTTATTGCAGATCTGGCTGGTTGTTGTGAATGTTGAGGTGTCGTGTTTTTGCAGCTTTTTGCACAGGAACGCCTACTCTGCATCTTATTAGCGATAGTTGCGGAGGGAATGAAGGCCATCGCTGAATGGATGAGAAGCAGTCGTCTGAAACTGAAGTCGGACAAGACGGCGGTCCTCATCCTCGGACCCAACCCCTCCGCCTGGGACGACTCATGGTGGCCAACATCTCTAGGAACCCTACCGACACAGACCGACCACGCACGCAATGTAAATGTAAATGTACAGGCATTTATATAGCGCAAATCACCGAGCGGTTTCTAAGCTCTTGCTTAGGGAACCCGTCCTGGTATTCCCCTGTGAGATAACCACGGCAGGGTATCCGCAAGTGAAAGCCAGGAATCCCACCGCGAGGGGCCGTTGTGGAGATTAAGCAAGCTATTGCCCAGAGTCGCAGAGTGTGAACCCGTGAATCGAGTAGGCACCGGAGCGAGAATTGTTGAGTCCATGGACATTTTAGGTCTCAAGACCCCGCCGAGCCGGGAATTGAACCCTGGTCCCGGGCTGACCTCTGCTTCCAGGTCTGCCTCCTCTAACCAGTGAGCCACACTTCTCCACGCAATCTGGGCTTCGTCCTCAACTCCTCCCTCTCCATGTCAAAACAGGTCTACGCAGTCTCCTCCTACTGCTACAACACCCTCTGCATGCTCCGCAGGATCTACAAGTGGATCCCAACAGAAACAAGAAAAACAGTGACACAGGCCCTCGTCAGCAGCAGGCTAGACTACAGCACCGCACTCTACACAGGCATCCCGGCCAAACACCTGCGACGCCTCCAACGCATCCAAAACGCCTCCGCCTGACTGATTCTCAACGTACTCCGCCGCAGCAGACTCAGCTTCTACACCCCCACCAGACAGCTTCGCAGGCCTCACCCTCGCCGTCGTCCCCTGCATCCATCGAAAGACATCCAGCGCAGATCCTTCTCTTACCATGCCGCCAAGACCTGGAACACTCTCCCCACCAACCTACGGCAGACCCAAGACCTACTCACCTTCAGAAGACTCCTTAAGACCTGGCTCTTTGACCAGAAGCAGCAACACCCCACCCCCTCAGCGCCTTGAAACCCTAGTGGATATATGGAATGCGCTTTATAAATGTGCCGATTGATTGATTGAGATCCTCTGTGGGGATGTTTTTGGTGGCTGCTATCGAGGGTAACGAGGTGGTTAATTTATCACGACTTTGTCTGCGATAAAGTGCCCTTAATTCGGTGATAGCTCCCTGTGAATATGCCCCATAGTGTTTAATTGTGAATTTAGAAACATCAATACTGCCAATAATGAACCAAGAGGCAAGCCATCTGTCATATGCACCCTCTGGGTGCCTAGGTTATTATTTTACATAGAACAATGTTCTAGTCTAATAAATCAAATAGAAGAGAAGGTTGTGTCCATGTACACATCCTTAACTCACTTATTTCAAGGTGTTCTCATATATCTTAATGAAGAACAAGGAGGCAAGTGCAATAAAGTAAGCATGGGCGAATTTTGAGAATTTGCTATTTGCGAATTCGCGATCCGCAAAATTCGCAAATTTGTGCGAATTTTTTTATTTTTGCGTGTTCGCGGGGCACTTTGCGTGTTCGTGGGGCATTTTGGCATGTTTGCAAGTTTTTTTTGGGCAAGACCGTGATGCGCCCTCTGGTTCATCACTGCCACCCTCTCGTTTTTTATGCCCTTCTGCCCTCTGTAACACTCGTGTTTGTGCCCTTTTGCCCTCTGCCCCACTCGTTTTTGTGCTCTTCTGCCCTCCTCGTTTTTTTGGTCTTCTGCCCTCTGCCCCACTCATTTCTACCCTCTGTCCCACTCGTTTTTGTGCTCTTCTGCCCTCTGCCCACTCACTTTTGTCCCCTTCTGCCCTCTGCCCCACCTATTTCCGTGCCCTTCTGCCCTCTGCCCCACTCGTTTTTTGTCCCCTTCTACCCTCTGTCCCACTTTGTGCCCTTCTGCCCTCTGTCCCACTCGTATTTGTGCTCTTCTGCCCTCTGCCCCACTCGTTTTTGTCCCCTTCTGCCCTCTGCCTCACTCGTTTCTGTGCCCTTCTGCCCTCTGCCCAACTCATTTTTTGTCCCCTTTTGCCCTCTGTCCCACTTTGTGCCCTTCTGCCCACAGCCCCACTTAGAATGGCGCCGGCAAGCTGCCAGCGCCATTCTAAAATAGCTACAAAGTCAGCTTCAACAGGAAGCACTAATAGATAAAGTAAAGCAGGTGCTCTAGTTGAAGGTCAAATTAAGTTACACAATCAATAATCACCCCAAGTTTGGGGTGATTAATGATTGTGTAACTGAATTTGAGCTTCAACTCGAGCACCTGCTTTACTTTATCTATTAGTGCTTCCTGTTGAAGCTGACTTTTAAAACTATTTTAGAATGGCTCTGGCAGCTTGCTGGCAGCTGGCCGGCGCCATTCTAAAATAGTTACAAAAGGCAGCTTCAACTTTTGACTCAATCCGTTCTGCTCGCGGATTTTGCGGGAAATTCGCGAACCTCGCGGATTGCGAATTTGCCGAAAATCTGCGAGCGGAACGGATTTCCCGCCCACACTTACAATAAAGAAACTGCCTAGAATCATACTCATTGGTCAAGTGGGGAGACAAGACTAGTAGCAGGTTTTTTAGTTTCACATTATGCAGTTCAGCCACTAGATTGGCATTTATTTTCATCTCTCATTTTATATCAAATGTTAATGCTTTGTTTTCAGTTCTTGGTGCATGTGGGTTAGACAATGGATGGCAGACCTTTTTCCAGCTCAATGATCCAAGAGAAGCCAGAGTTGAGACAGAGCCAGACCTCTGGCTCAAGCTTGGGTCAAGCTTTCAGGGGCTGTTTCATCTTTATCACACAATGACAATTAAGGGAACAAAGGCATAGGAAGGATATGATTTGACTATCATCAAACAGGTTGGCTATGCAGGAGTAATAACACCACAGAGCCAGACTCCTAGTTTCAAGACGCATAACTTTCTTACTACACCATAATTTAGTGAGTGGACTTTGAGACTGGGTGTTCTTTCCCCATGTTTAAAATGAAATTATCTTTGGATTACAGTCCTGTTTTTTATCACATATTTACTACCAGTGTAACATGATGCAAGTGCAGACTTTGTTCTCCTTTGATCTCACTAACTAATTAGATGTGTTTTGGAGCCACAAAATATGTGTACCATCACAGTGATGTCCTGAATTCACTCACACATTGACATGTTTCACAAAATTGGAATGTATTCACTAATGTACCGACTAACCCCCACCTTCAATATTACTGCAATTAGTGTTTTCTGACATTGCAACATAGTCCTCTTCCAATGTCAGTCTGCAAGTGGAGATGGGGCACAGACTGGATGGATATATACACGCCTAATCATGGCTGAATATTTAACCTGTGATGTGCAGTCTCAACAGTCTTACCCAAAGGCTTTTCGTCCGAACACTATGATCCCTTCCCCCATTGCACAGATCAGCCATAAGGCACTTAGTTCACCTGGCATGGTGGTGGGACTGCATTTATTAATTCACATGGAACTGTGAGGATCATTTCCCCAGTTCTGCTCAGAACACTACAAGTTACGGAATACACTCTGGTTAGTGCAGTCAATGCACTCCAGTGAGGCATTGGCCTTAAACCTACTGCAACAATCGCTCAGATTATGTGAAAGGAGACATAATACCCACACAAAAGACATGCATGATACAGCATCTGACACCCAAAGACCTCTTGTCCCCACACTCGACATTTTCTGGGCCTTTCCTACCTCATTGCAAACAGCAGTCATAAGGCTCTTAGTTCACCAGTCATGGTGTTGGCAGTGCACTTATTCATTCAAATGCAACTGTGAGGGTCATTTTACCAGTTGTGTTCAGAACACTAGAAGCCCCAGAATACACTCTGGTTAGTGCAGTCAATGTGCTCCAATGAGGCATTGACCTTATAACTACTTCAGCAATCGCAAAGATTATGTGAACGGTGACATAAATTAACTGATGTTACAGCTGTGTCACTACTCATACTCCCACACATGTAGCAGTTCATGTGCTTACCAGGTCTATGCTTCTCATACTCCTCCAGCTGAGCAAGGAGGGTCGGCCGGGCTACCCTCAGGACCCTCCTGTACAGTGGTGTAAGGAGAGCCAGTGCACGTGGGTCTGGGAGGATAGAATTAAATTCTGGGCCTTGATTTGGGCCCAGCATTTCAGGCTCTTCCAGTGCTTGAGGTATGTTTTGGCCCACTGGTGGTACACGCCCATTGAACTGCAGCGCTCAACAATGTTTGCCTAGTGTCTTGCACATGCTGCATTGCTCAGCTGGTCCTCTAGACCCCCCATAAAGCTGTGGGTACTTATCAAGCACCCCTTCAGCTAACATGCTAAATTCTGCCTTCCATGAAAGGGGGCACCTTCTCATCAAGTCCCTCAGATGTGTTGGGGGCAATGTGTTGGGGGCAGTTTGGATAAAAAGAGAAGCAGGATGGCAGAGGATCATACTTGGAGATGAGGATGACTCAGAATGACCAGGGAATGTCTGCCTGCAACTTCTGACTTGCACTTCCTGTATTAAAATGTCGGGCTCCGGCCTGTTTTTGGAGTCTCTGGGATGATTGCGTAGTTTCCGCATCCGGGGCAGACCCCCCAGACTCAGGGCAGAGACGCCACAACCTGTCTGTAAACAAGGCTTTTTTAACAAAAATTGAGAGATGGGTGTGAAAGAAGGGCAGGAAGTTCAATCCAAGAAGGGAAAAGGGTTTAGGTACACTCTACATCACATCCCAGCACAGTATGCCCCTTAGCATTATGGTACATGTTGTCCACATTTTGCACTAACATATAAGTCAACTATAGTGTTTCACCAAAGGTGGAGTAGGTAGTGCTGTTTATCCCTAAACACATAGGGCCTGAATCAGAAAGGGGCCCCACACTTGTTACAACTGTCAATGATTTTGCCCTCTCTTACAGCTCCATTCCGTTACATGTGGGCTAGGTCTATGGAAATATACTCAGACATTTCTTACATTATTTCACAATATGTGTATCCAAGACAGTTGACCATTAATTTACACAAGTCTGTCCCATTCCTCAGGGGGTGTGGCTAAAGAGCTGATGAGGACGGACGCATGAGCCTGGAACTCTGCGCCAACCCCAATAATTATCTTGGGTTGAGAGCTACGGAGGAGCACCTGAAGATAGAAGACCGGGCTGGGGAACAGCGGGCGGAGGTGTGGACAGAAATTGTGCCCTCGCTGACGGCAAACGACCAAGCGAAGTGGAGAGCCCATCACCGTGTCCCCAAGATGGCACTGACAGAGGCGACCTGAGGCCTGCGAGACTACCGGAGATCGGAAAGGAATGGAACGCCAGAGGCTGAAGGGACACTGCAGACAGTGAGTGGTGGTGTTGGATCGGATTTCGGAGCGACCCCTGGGGACGGCGCTGAGCGCGGGCTGCAGGGCTGCGACGAATGTGAGGGCCCACCTGACAGTGGTGGTGAGATGCAAGCGAGCAACAGATGAAGGTGTTGGGGTAAAGTGGCCGATGAGTGGCCCGCGATGACTTGTTGGGGAGTACAGGATGACGTCCTGGGCTCGGCGACACTGTGAGATCCCCCGACCGGAGCGCTCAGTACGCAGAGGTCCGCCATTTTGAAGGCCTTGCCGGGCTTGGTGACCAGGACCCGGGGGAAAGTGTGACCCAATGCAGATGGTTTTGATCGGCAGGGCTCTGTTGTTTATGCCCGACTGTGTTCACTCTTGAAGCTGGTGGGTCCTGGGGACGCGAGTTGAGCCGAAAGTGTCACAGCGGGCAGCACCAGACTGGATGCGGAGGAGCTTTGGAGAACTGAGGGTCGCAGTGACATCTGGAGCAAGAGACGGAACGATTAAAGGCTATCCAGTGGAGTACGAGCTGACGAGGGACCTGGCACAGTCGCGCAGCACCAAACCCCGGAAGGCAGTGGTAACCGGAGGCATTGAGAGGGGAACTGCCATCTTGGTTCTATCTGCGGTTGGTGGACATTGCAGATACACTATGGGGGCGTTACCTGATATAAAATGCATAACGTGGAATGTGCAGGGGTTACATACAATGCTGAGGCGGGGAACATCCTTTACAATGCAACTTTTACCACGCAGTGCCTTTACGACGCAAGTATTACAACACATGCCATTACAACGCATTGCGCTGGGGGGCGTTCTAGGATAGGGAATGGATTTAATCTACTATCCAACACCTTCCCTACTATCCACGGGGACTGGAGTTGGAATAGTAAATTAAACTATTCACTATCCAGCACCCCTCAACACTATGCGTTGTAACAGCATGCGTTGTAAAACCTGCGATGTAAAGGCATGCGTAGTAAAAGCATGCGTTGTAATGTCATACATCCTGCTGAGGCGCCATAGGGTGCACACTTATTTAGTGCATAGAGGGGCCTACATTGCATTCCTCCAGGAGACACATATTACTCGTGCCGAAGGCCTTGCGTTTCGACATACTCAGCTTTTAAAGGGGGATGTTGATATGGGTTAGAGCAGGATTTCCCTTTTAACTGATATGTCACTTGGTGGACCCAGAAAGGAGGTTCGTAGTGGTGGCGGTACGCCTTAATGGTGAGGACGTCATGTCTGGTGTACATGCTCCCAATGTAAATCAGGCAGCATTTTTTACTCAATTGTCAGGTAGGTTGGCGCCATTCCTGACAGGCCCTGTGATCATGGGAGGCAATTTTAATTCTATAACTTACATTGACATGGATAGGTCTCACCCCCCCCCCCATTACCTGAGTCACCCATTCATAGACTTACCAAGGTCAGACGAGATGGACAGGACAGATGGGGACTAACCGACAGGTGGCGTGCGCAGCATCCAGGGGAACATGATTACTCCTTATTTTCCACACCGGAAGAACTGCATGTGCGGCTAGACGTGATATTATGCTACCAGATATACATGCTACGGTGGCCTATAGTGAATACCTTATGGGAACACTCTCAGATCATAACCCGTTGTTACTGAGGATTCAGCGGGCCCAAGAGAGGCCTGCGATTCCGACCTGGAGGCTGCAGCCAGAAGCATTGGAGGACTCGGTCTTCAGTGAGGAGGTTGGAGCCAGTATTACACAATATTTTCTTGATACTGAGGGTTAGTGCTTTTATGGAATCCCTCCTGCGTCTGTAGCATATGATGAGCTCATCCTCCTTGAGGTCGAGGAGTGTAATCCGCTGGTGAAATACATGCTTCCTTCTCGTACACTGCCTCCATTGTGATGGGTCTCCTTGAAAATCCCAGCTGCAGAATGGAAAGGGGAGACCACTCGGTCACCCCGAACGTATGGATGGGTGCCCCGATCCCCGGGGAAGCCGTTGCGGGCGGGGGCGTGTCCCGGCCGGTATGCCCATAGCGGCGTGGTCGGAGCACGCCCCCGCCGCCTAAAAAGGTTGTCCTAAACACCCGCCCAGAAGTCAAAGCACCTATGCGCGGGATGGGGTCGAGGCCCCGCCTTCCCGCTGCTGGATAAAAGGCGCAGGAAT
Source organism: Lissotriton vulgaris (assembly GCF_964263255.1). Classification (NCBI taxonomy): domain Eukaryota; kingdom Metazoa; phylum Chordata; class Amphibia; order Caudata; family Salamandridae; genus Lissotriton; species Lissotriton vulgaris. The sequence continues at coordinate 663,387,988 of NC_141689.1, forward strand.
CCAGGGAAGCGTCCTCTTGTTCCTGCGCTCTGAAGCCCTCAAGGGAACAAGCTGCAGTTGTTTGAACGTGTAATCGTTGTTTTTTCTGTTTCAGTCGTCAAGGCGTAGCTGGAGTCCGAGTCGCTACTGGAAAACAGGCAGAGATAAAGGAGAACGCGGATATGCCTGGCAAGAAGAGTGGAAAGAGCTCCGTGATGGAACGTATACTGCGCACATTGGTGAACCAAGTGTCGGCAATGGACAGAAAATTCGGTAAAGTAGACCAGCTGGGTCGCGGCTTAGCGGCCCTCCGGAAATAAGTGGAGGCCCAAGCGGGGCCCTCAGGGCGACCTAAGAGGATCGTGGGGCCAGCTTTGCCAAACATTACCCCAGGTGGGGATAAGGGGAAAAAGAGGACGGGGAAAGTGGGTCCTAGCGAGGCCCCAGTCCCGATGGAGGTCCCACTGGTCCCGGTAGCTCCAGCGTCCAGCCCGGTACCCACACCGGATGGTGGATTGCCAATCCCTGTGGTTATCACACCGCTGGAGGACAACCAGATGCCTCCCTAGCGCTTCAGTTGGTGGCTGTGCTACCCTGGTTAAAGAAGGGAACGGGGGGATCCGCTGCTGTGGAAGACCCGGCCGAAGAAGCTAGGCTGATTATAGAACAGCTAAGGCAGACAAGGGGTGCTGGTACAGCGAACGTGCCTTCTATTTCTCCACAGGTGGCGAAGGTGGTCGTTGTCGAAAACCAGAATAAGTCGACGGACATGGCTGCAGGTGCAGCGGAAGTCGGTAAGAGATCACTCCCAATGATGGGGGAGGGCATGGTACCCTCAAGGCGGAAAAGCTTGGCACAACATATTCCCATAGCAACTAAGGAACTGGTGTGGGCTAATAAATACATAAACATGTTTTCATTGTTGACTGATCATCGAGAGTTAGAATATGCCAAGACTCAGAAGGATTTATGGCACCCCAGTGTATGGCGGGCAAAAATGGCAGAATTCAGGGTCGAAGAGTCTATGATGAACTGGATCAGGGCCTTTTCTATTTTTGTTGCGATTATCGCTGAACGAACACCGGAACTGTTGAGTGACCTGGCTTGCTACCAGAGCAGGATCAGGGGCTTCCATGAGAAGTATGGAGGAGAAGAATGGAAAGGGTATGACATGGCTTTTAGAAAAGCGAAAGAGTTTAATGAAACACTGACTTGGGATTGTTTGGATACTGTATCGTGGCATGCACAGCTCTTGCCGGGGTCAGCAGGTGGTTCAGGGTCGAGCGCAAACGGCTCCTGGGCTTTTCCACAGAAACAGCCTCAGCCCTTTCGACCAAACTACGGGGGGGGGAGTCTCAGCCTAGATCGGGCGGGAACGGAAATAAGCGAGGAGTGTGTTGGGGTTTCAATAAGGGAACGTGTAACAGGCCGCAAGGAACGTGTAGGTTCAGAGGAATTTTGACACATTTCAGGCTCTGAGCGATGCTTGCAGATGATCACTAATTGAAAAAACCCAAATATCACTGCATTTTGTTTTCCAAAGGACTTTACGGAGGAATGACTACATTGCATATTTTAGTCCATCCATGGCACAGCCCGTTCTGGCGCAGGTATTGTTGGATGCAACCTACAAGAATTGATGCATTTGGCCTCATGCATCGACTTTTAGATACGGAGCACTGTCTGCACCGCTGTGGTGTTAAAATTTGTGACACAATGGCGGGGCAGGACTCTCATAAAAATTCTCCCTGGTTCCACCAACTGGAAACTGTAAAACAAACATAAACAACATACTGAGGTTACCAAGCCTAGCCTCAATCTGCTGCCTGAGGTAAAAAAAGGTAGCAGCATTAAGTATGCTATTTGCGGCACTGTGCAATCTGAGTGTATGGAGCTGAAAATAACTTAATATGCTTATAATTATTTCCCCTGTGCGTGAAAGAGAGCGCAGGCGTATATTTTTATCTCAAGATAGGCTGCGTCTTCTAAGTAAAAAAATTGCATTGATAATGAGATGCAGTAAAAATAGAAACCAGAATTTAATACGTAGCATGAGGTAGGTCATAAAAAAGAGGATTACTGTTAGCATTATTACTCTGAAATCCATGTTAATAATATTTTGGAGTATTCTCCGGAAGTTAAAATTGCAATAGACATGAAATGCCACGGACATGGTTAAATAATTTCTTAAAAGTTTTTACGCATGTAAATGTATTGAAAAAAATATGTTCAAATAACATTTTATATACACTTGTATATACATTTCTCCTACTCCTTCACAAATTTAATAGAAACAACGATAGGAGCACATGGCATTTTTATAAAAATTCAGAAAGTGCAGTTGGCTATTAACTCTACAAGCCATCCTCAACATAGCTTTAAACTTAAGGTATTGAATCCTAAATAAATTAACACAGGTTGTCTTAGCCTGTTGAATTTTTCTGTTTGTGCACAATTGGTGAAAAAATGTAGGAATATTTCTTAAACTGAGAAGTTTCTTACGGACGATTTAGTAGTATTTGAAACCAAGCAGCAGAGCAACAAAAGTTGCTGTGATGCTTTGCATGGGAGAGATGCAGAGATGGAGAGAGCAGAAAGACGCCATGTCTTCAAAGATATGATGCTGCCGCTGCTGCACACTTTCCAAGTGCTAGCTGATAAGTAGGCGGTCTTGCTCTATGTGTGAGCACGATTTCAAACATAGGTTTTGTATTGGAAGGATAGCCTTCCAGTACAAAATACTATTCTCAGGCTGGATTTAAAACGTTTCCCAATTTGAATGAATACCGTAGAGTGCAGCTCACATGCAAATTTGAACAGTTTGGAGAAAATATTAACGTTTCTGTTATTTTGTGCAGGCCTCAAGGAGTCAAATTTTTGTTAGTGCAGAGCCGGATTATAAATCTTAGTAGATAGGGCTTTACGTCAAAAAATAGGAGTGGAGGCATGGGAATGCCAATTCATCACTCATTGGACAGCACCATGACAAAACATATCACAGAGCAGTGAGCATAGCACTACTTTGTTTTACTTTTAGGCAACTTACAAGCCGAAATAACGTTTTTGTATGAGAAAGTAAAAAACACTTTGCACGGGTCTGTGACACATTCGGTGACTTTGCACCAGTGCAAAGTGTTGATAACTCTGTGCCTTAGTGTTAGGATCTGCTTGTAGGATTCTAATGGGCACACCAATGTGCTTATGCAGGTCATTCAACTGGAATCATCACATTATACTAAGTTTGTAGCAGCATCACAAATACATATCTTGGGGTCAGATTTATGATTCCCATTTGCAAACCAGGGATGTGCAAATTGCGCGCAGACTGGTTTGCGAATGTAAGGTCATTTGCAGTGCGACCTATGTACTGACAGGCCCGATCACAAATTACACACCTCTCAGACGATGAGGGAAAGACCTGTGTGTACAGTGAGTTTATTTAATATTTTTTACTCTTGTTCAATTACGCCTTCCTGCGCTCAACTCCTAGTGGCCCACCATTAAGCTACTAAAAATATACTATAAATCAACATATAGAAGGAGCGCCAGTGTAAACAATATTAACAAATAAATATTGAAGTCCATAAGTAATCCAATTCAGGTTTTCTTTTTACTGTATCCGGTCTTTTGTTGATATATGTTGATTATTATTTTCTTTCAAAAATTGCTCTTCAAGAAGACATTCACAAAATATATTATTAAATAAGCACTCCACAGCCCACGCGTTTCGTCCCTCTAGGGACATCATCATGGCTGTAAAGAAAAGAAACATAATAAGAAATTCTGTACTCCGAATACTTCAATGAATACATTTTTACTCCAAAAACTATAAATACCCATTTTTGGTAAAGCGAAGCCCATTTTTGGTAAAGCGGAACCCTGTCTATATACCATACTAAAAAGTGATTATTTACATTATTGTGCCTGCCTATATAACAATCTACTTCACAATTCATCCTACACAATTTAACAAAAAGGTGGGAAAAATTACAAGTCATAATCTATATTCCAACAGATTTCTAAAAGCAATTTTATCAAATCCTATTTAATACCTCTCCTTCACCCTCAATTACATTGCCAACTTCGTACCTTCAAAAGTTAATTCGCCCTTAAAGGATGGAATATATGAGTATGATATCTTAATTGGTGTGTCCACCTGTTCCTGATTTCTATTTATAGGTCCAACTGTACAGCTCTCTGTAAATACAAAGCTATCCAAAAGATGAATGCGAAATGGACTGTTGTTTCTCACACAACATATGTTATCCTGTTTAATTGTATTTCTTAAACAGTCTCACCGTAAGTCTATCATCTGCTGAATTTATATTTATGTTTAAATTGTTCCCTCCTTTTTCAATGTTTATCCCTTCTATTGAATATTTCGCTGGTACCTGTTATAAACAAAAGAGGCTACATTTTAATCTGCCCATATTTCTTTATTTGAATTTCAAAACTCCTAGATTACTTCCTTAAATGACTCACCTAAAATTTCGGCTACTTATGATATTCCACCATACATATTCATGGTCTTTCCTCACAAAACCAAAGTGCTTCTATCTATGAAGAAAAACAAACTATTTAGAAGGTTCCATAAAATTCCTAAGTATTCTACCTTCATTCGACATCCCCTCCAGAGACAATCTTCCCACCTCTTGATCACGATACAATATCCTCGGTCAGTCTCGAGATTCGCTCTATGTATATTTTTCAACGTTCAATCCAAATCACCTATGGAGTACAAGGAGACAGCCCTTTCAGTCCCTAGCCAGCCATCTAGTACATTAGTTGATTATTCTCCTCCTAATACACTCGCCTCTAAGGCGCCAATCTCTTGCAACTATAGTCAAGAATTATCCAATTTCTAATTCCATGTACCTTGTTATTTCTCAAAGGCATCCCATCTGTATTCAAAAAATGTAAACATACAAAACACCATTATTACTAAACCTGTAACTCAGCCAGCCCTAAATCAGGTAATCTACCATCCCGCGTGCTGCAAGGCCTCTCACATCTAAGAGCTGAATTCGCCGTGTATTTTCCGTTCAAGACAGCCAGGCCTGATAAATACAACTGTAAACGCTAACATCGAAAGTTACCGTATTTAAATCCCTTTCATCCAATCGCGATCCCGCAGTTCACGTTGAAATTTCAAAGAAGTACTCCGCCCATGTGAAAAAGGCTCAAACTGGGGAGGGGATTTTTATTTACCGGGCCACTGCCAATGCCTTAAGAAAAACTGGAGATAGGTGGGCATTTCATTGATTGCCTTTCTGCTTCTCAGGGGTTGGTGCAGGTCTCAGCTGGGGCTTTGCAAATATGGGAGCTGGTGACGGCGATACCCATGCCACATCCCTCAAAGCTGGTTGAGTAGCAATGTCAGATTCCTGTGTTTCAACTTCCACCATGAATAATTCGTCATTGTCATCCTCTTCTTCATCCTCTTCCATAAGTCTGTCTTTCTGGAACTTTTCTTTTCCCTTGCCTCTCCTGTTGTCTCCTGGTCTCTGTCAGGATCGACTCCATGTCCCTATCTCATTATCAGAAATTGTGCTTGGAGAAGACGGTGCTGTACTACATTACTTTTCCTTGCTGGAGATGTGGGAGCCAATGATTTTAAAAGAGGAGGTTCAACTTATTGCTCTCCAGGAAGCTCAACCTCCTTTTCTGCTCCAACATCAGACACCATTGCTGGCTGCAGCTGCTATCTGCTTGGCTGTCTTTCCTGAAATGATTGTGTACTACTTTGTGAAAGGGACATATCCAATTCAACATGACCACTCGTCGGTGTCGACATGATTGCACTGCCTGCCTCACTGACAGACATGGTCCTGTGCTTATGTTGGGGTGGTGGTACTGTTGATGCTGGCAGCTTGCTCGCCGCAGGATGGTGCGGCAGGCACAACTTTTCTAAAAATGGATGAGGTCTGCACCCTAGTGGTGAAAGTCTTCTTCTTCAGCGCCCCATTATCCACTTTATTGGGCGAACCTTTCTTTGGGCCCATCTTGAAGCTGTCAATTGGCAGTGGCACTTAGCTTTGTAACAAGCGAAAGAGATGCCCGTGTTGTGTAGGCAGTCATGCGTCACGTCGTGCACAGGCCTTCTGTCTGGGTGATATCTCTTTTCTTGTGAACCTAAAGCAAACAAACAAGAAAAACTTCAGTGAAACGTGGCATTGTTGCAGTTCAAGTAGTAGTACAAACAAACAATATCATTTAGTGTGGTTACTCAAGTTATTATAAATAATTAACAGTAGTATACAGTGTTCATTCGTAAAATGGGAAACTACGCCAATATAAACTTTCATGATGACTGTACACTCAGGAAGGATTAGTAAGAGCAAGAACAACAAAACAAAACAGCTGTAACTGTTTGCTTTATAAGCAATGCATCATGTGGGATGTGGCACTCAGGGTGGTGCAGCTGACAAATGACAATAATTGCTTTTGTGCACCTGTAGCAGACATGGAGTTGATTCATTGATGACAGATGTGTTATTAAATAAATATATAAAAATTAACCATATAAAAATCACAACTTTTATTTTTTGCATCATTTATTAAATGACATTATCCTCGAGCATATCATTCATTTTAATTTATTAAATTGCTATCGCTTTGCTCAACCATTCATGCAAGCATATAGGAAAGGGCCACACTGGTTGTACACTCAAAATGGCTGCCTACCATTGCCACTTGGTCATCAACAACAATAAGACAGAAATAGGCACTGGGAATGATGGGAACAAAGAGCAGAGGACTTGCAGGCCTATGGCAAAAGCATACTGGCTACCTATACAAAATGGCCACCTATTGACCACATGGTGAAGCAGCAAGCAATGAGGCATGGCCGCAAAACAATGATAAAAGAACAACACATGAAAACCTATGGCAAAAGCACACTGGATGCCTACGCAACTGGCCACCAGCCACATGGTCAAACAGAAAGCAAAGAGGTATGGTGAACAAAGAAAAGATATGCAGGCCTCTGCGAAAGCACACTGGCTGGCTACACAAAATGGCCACCAGCCACATGGTCAGAACAACAACAAGCAGGAGACCTGGAAAGCAAAGAAGACTTGCAGGCCTAGGGTGGACACTGACTATGCAAAACGGCCCCAGGCCACATGGAAGAATGAATAACAAAGGCAAATGCCATACACACATACATACACACACAGTGGCCAGACAAAAGAGGCTTAGTAACTGACAGAAAACAACATTAATTCAGCAATGCTAAAAATGAGAACTAACAGTGCTAACACTTTTCACAACAACACACATTCTCCACAGGCATTACCCCACCTAAACAATATTTGCAGGGGAAAAACACTTGAAAACCTTAAAAACACTTTTTTAAATTTTATTCCAATGCCATCCATAGCCTAAAAAAATTGCACAGGGCCTACTGCCTGGAAGGCCCGTTTGCAGACTAGGCCACGAAGTGAATTAAATCAATGATTATTGCAAACTTATTTAAAAACATGGAGAAGAAAATGCACTGAACTGTGCAACATTTTTCTTTTACAAAAGAAGTTAAATGGCATGCAAAAAAACTAGGACCCTACTAAAACTGCAGGCCACCCACAACAATACACTTGAGATATTCACTACCCAAGTGCCCCCTTGTTACCATTTTGACAAACCATGCACGTTCTCATGCGTTTGAATCCACTCCTTCCCGGGACACTCAGCCTACTAACTAGCCCGGGTCGCCATGCCCTTACCAACGTTCTTCTAACCGGTCCATGCATTACCGGTTATGCCCACCAGCCTGACACGCCCTGCACCTCTTCATGCAGTGCCATGCATTGTATCACTACTACCAGGAGCGCTCAACCTACTCACTAGCTGAGCGCCCCGGTTGCCAAGCTTTCGTACCCTGCCTCTCCGTTCTTGATGGCACTAATGGAGCTTCCCTTAAGCGCATACGGGTTCTTGCGCGGTGTATGCCCCCAAAGCACTTAGCCCTCATCCGCCTTTCAACCGCGTTAACATCTTGGTCAGAAAACATGCATCTCAAGCTTGAGTTCTAGTCGCTGACACCATTGTTAACATTAATAAGCCTTACGTCCATGCTGTGTCCTTTATGCTTGGCTAACCCTGCGCCCTTATCCCTCTCTCATCCGTGCTGACTCGCGGTCGCACCAGCCCCGGTAATACTCAGGTCGAATGTTAGCAAGTACTTGCCAGCAGCGGGACTCGGAGAGACTGAAACCGTAACATGCTCCTTTCCCTTTTCAATTTGTACCCCCCTTACTTGTGCGCTCTCTTCCTTGGTGCAGGACCCGCCGAGCGCGCATTGTGATGAGCTCCCTTAACTCCCCGCTACCTCCGAATGGAGCTGAAGTCCATTGACCCTGGGATCGCACCCCCCAGAGCGAAAGCATCTCACTGCAGCGCAGCTGCATACCCTCGACATTGCTCGGGCTACTGCTCTGCCACATATCGAGCAGGCGTAAACACTCATTCCTACCCCTGCCAAGGCCCTAATGTGACCTTCTTATTAAAAACCTCCCTTGACTATGCTTTTTTGTGAGGCCCTCTCACCTGGGTGAACCGTGCACCCAGCCGGAAGACTCAATGCAACTTCCCACAGCTCCAATCCGATCCAATAACTTCCTGTAGCTGCTCCGGTCTGCCTTTCAGCCGGTGGTGAGACAACAAAGAGGGTTTTCCCGTCTGTGTCTTGTTTTTGTCAGATTCCTTCTGACAGTGGTGAGTTTTTAGATAACGAGGCGGTCGCCTCATTACTCCACATTCATTTTGAGTTTTGTAATCGCTGTTCAGGTTGTGTTATTGATCTGTGACGCTTTGTCACAGTTGAGGTTGTATTACAAGGTCAGAGCTGTAATAGACCAAGAGTTGCGGGCAATTTGGTTTGCAGAAGTGTCAGCAAGTTTTATCGCAGAGTCTTGTTTTCTTCTGTCAAATGTCTTCTGGTGGTAATGAGCTTTTGATGGCTGCCGCGGCGGTTGCCATCGGACAGTGATGAGTTTTGGGTGCCTGCCAGGGCGGTTGCCGTCTGGCAGTGATGATTTTTTGATGCTGTGTTGCTGTTTCAGTTTTCACAGAGTTAGCGTGTCGATGGGCCATGGGTAGCGGTCAAATGGGTTTGTAGAAATGTCTGCAAGTTTCCTGATCAGTGGGTTTTCTTTTTGATCCAGTCCTTTGTAAAATGTCCTGTTGAGTTTGAGGAGATTGTCGTCCAACATCTCAACGCCTAGGTCTCTGTGGAGGTCTGCTGTTCGTGTGAATATAGGGGCACCTGCTGCAATCTGTAAGGCCTTGCTCTGTAGTCTCTGTAGCTGCGGGCGGCAGCCAGTCCAAACTGGTGAAGCGTATGCCATAGTTGGTCAAATGATTGCGGTGATTACTTGCACCTTGCTCTGCAGGGGCTTCGACTTTGTCTTCAGGAGTGGGTATAATGCAGCCAGTTTGATTGCTGCTTTCTGGCAGGTCTTTTCTATGTTGTTTCTCCAGCTGAGTTTGGAGTCCAGAGTCACCTCCAGGTAGGAGCTGCTGTTTTCCCATTTGGTCTCTTCCCCATTGAGGAGGATCTGTGGATGTTTCCTGTTCAGCTACCGGGTGAAGAATGTTGCTGTAGTTTTGCTTGTGTTCAGGGTGATGTGCCGGTCGCTGTACAATTTGGAGAGTCTGCAGAGCGATGTCTCAAGGATCTTAGCCACTTCTTTGTCGCTGAAGGATTGGGAAAGGACTGCAACATCATCAGAGTAAAGGGCAAGATCAGTCTTCTTTAGGTCCATGGGGATGTCGTTTGTGAATATGTTGAATTGGAATGGTCCTAGGATAGATCCTTGAGGCACTCCAGCAAGAATTGGGCATGGCGTTGAGCATTCTTCTCGTAACGCCACGTGAAAGGTATGTTTTGACAAGTAGCTAGTCAGCAGCTTAACCAGGTAACTTGGAAACTTGAGCTTAATCAGTTTGTAAAGCAGTCTCTCATGCCATACTCGGTCGAATGCTTTGGCTACATCCAGAAAGACTACTTCAGTAGACTTGTTGATGTTGAATCCATGGCTAATGATGTCCACAACTCTGAGGAGTTGGTGGTTGGTTGAGTGGTCTTTCCGGAACCCAAACTGTTCTTTGGTGAGGAGGTTTTCGCTTGTCACAAAGTCCACGAGACGGGCGAGAATAACTTTTTTGAAGAGCTTTGATAGGTTAGATAGCAGACTTATGGGGCGGTAGCTTGCAAGATCTCCTAGTGGTTTCCCAGCCTTGGGGAATACGACAACTCTTGCTTCTTTCCAGGTTTTTGGGAAATACTGGTGTTGCATACACGCGTTGAATATCTCCGTAAGATGATCCACTGCAGTATCTGGGAGCATCTTGATGGCTTGGTTGGCTAGTCTGTCCTTTCCTGGTGCCTTGCCGTTTTTCAGTGTCTTTACCAGGGCCAGCAATTCACCCATTGAGCATTCCTCAATGATTGCAGCTTCTGTTTCTTCTGGGTGCTCCCGGTGGTGACTAGCGACCTCTTGCTCGACTTCTGCTGCCAGTTTGCTTACCAGGTTAGACCTGAAGGATGCTCCAGTGTGTCAGCGAAGACATCAGCCTTGTCCCTATTGCTGCATGCCAAGTGAGTCTTCCCTTGTATTGGTGGGTTTGTTCCTTCTTCCCAGTCAAGCGTCGGGTCATTCGCCAGAGAGAGTTGACTGAGTCCTTCAAGTTAGCTGTAGCCGCTTCCCACTTTTCACCTCTGTGCTGGATTATTTGTATCTTTAGCTGTCTTTTCAGCTCAGTGTACTTCTTCAGCAGGTCGGGGGTGCGATTCCTTTGCCACTCTCTCCAGGCTCTGTTCTTCTCAGCTATCGACTGTTTGATGCTCTTCGGGAGGACGTAGATAGAGCATCGTTGGAGTTTCTGCTCAGGAATGCCAAGCTCAATAGCAGTGTGGACTGCAGCTGTGAAGTGGTGAACCGCTAGGTCAATGTCTTCAATGCCGCGTAGGGACCAGGGACCAGTGTCTCCTCCAGGCATCTCTTGTATAGGCTCCAGCCCGCCTTCTTGAAGGTGTGCCTGGTGCCCTGTTGCTGGTCTTCAAGTATGTCTCCAACTGTGATCAACACTGGGTTGTGGTCGGACGTCAGCGCTGTTAAGGTTTCAAGGTCCATAGACTGGGAGAGATTCTTCATGACGACGATGTCCAGAACATCCGGTTTATGCAATGTAGAGCCTGGATAGTGTGTTGGTTGAGTCGGGCCAGCCACTACAAAGTCCTCCTTCTTTGAGTGGGCAAGTAGGGCTTGTCCTTTGCTGTTTGCCGTGCGAGAGTTCCAGCACTGGTGCTTGGCATTAAGGTCACCGCCAATTAATGTTGGGATGCATGGGTCCAATTAAGCATCCAAGTCCTTTGTGCTTAGCTTGCCTGGGGGTGAGTAGGCAGTAATCAGCCGTAGGGGACCTGCATGTGTCTGGATTTGTACGCCGGTTGCTTCAATACTCCCCACTGGTGGTAGTGAGATCTTGTGGTGCTTCACTTTTGTGCTGACAATCACCGCTGTGCCTCCTCCCTTGGCTCCAGTGTGCGATCTGTGCGGTACACCCTGTGATTTGCTATGTTGAGCTTCTGGCTTCCTTGGAGGTGGGTCTCGGAGATAAACGCTATACTCACATCCATGGTTTCCATCAAGTGCAGGAGTTCTGCAGTTTTCTTCTGAATGCTGTTAGAATTCCACATTAAGAAGAGGGAGTTTCCTTTACATTTTACTGCCATTACGGGTGTTTTCTTCACTGTGGAAAAGTCAGGCGATAAGATTTGCCACCATTGTCACCACAGGGTGGATGTTCATGTCTGCAACTGTTTTCAGTCTTCGTGATGAGTTCCTTTCAGTTGATGGCTGAGCCTATTTCACATGATGGTGCTGGGGCAGTTGTTGGTGGTGGGCTGTCCTGTTTGGGTCCTGTTGCTACTGCGTATGTTCTTCCATCCACGCTCGCGTTGCTATGGCTTTTGGTTGGATTGCCAGTCGGGAGCCTGTGTGCCAATGCGGGATTGTAAGTCTTCCTTTGTCCCTGGTCCATTATTGTTGAGTGTAGGGAAGTCTTTTGTGGTTGGGAGGGTTTGCGCAGTCCATCCTTCTTTGCCTTCTGCAGGTAGGGACAGCCACAATAGCTTGCTGGGTGGGGTCCTGTGCAGTTGGCACATATTGCTGGTTTGATTTCCCGGTTCCTTGTGCATTGGTTAGAGGTGTGCTCGCCTCCTCAGCGAACACACTTTGGCTTATGATGGCAGAAAGCAGAGGTGTGCCCCAAGCGCTGGCAGTTGTAGCACATAACTCGTCCTTTTTTCCCTGTAGGCGCTTCTGTGGTGGCGGTGCAGCTGCAGAGCCGTGTGACTGCTGAGAGGTCTGTTGGCTTATCATCGTGGCTTGCTGACAGGATTACAACAAAAATGGGAAATTTCTTGTTCTTGTCTGCTGGAGTGGTGATCTGTGTTATGTTTTTGACTGGAAGTCCAAGTTCCGATAAGTCCTGAGTGATGTGCCAGAGGGATGCGTTTGCTGGGAGTCCCCGTATTACAAAGCGCTGGGCTTTCGCGGTGGTCAATGAAAAGGTGTGGTACTCCATTTTCTGATCTGTAAGCATGCTGTCACACTCCTGTAGTTCTCTGGTGTGGTGAGCATGAACTTAGCATGGTCCTGCCTGAGCTTGATTGTGAAGGGGGGGTGCAGTGTTCCTCCAGTACCTCCACGAGGTCTTTGTGAGTGGCTAAGTTCTTCAGGATGATGGGAGGGACCCATAGTCGCTTTGTGGGGCCTAAAACGGTCTCTGGTTCAGTTGCCTTGTGGTCCTGAAGGTAGGCGTCGCAGTCCTGGGTATGTTGGAGAACCAGAAAGCGGTTTGAGGTTGAAATTGTGGGTCTAATGAGAGGTGCGCGGGCAAGCTTTGCGACATTTTCTGGCGAGCTTGGAATTGAGTCGCGCCCTTTCTTCGTCTTAGTGCGCCACTCCATGTCGTCTTCTGTGTTGCTGTGATGAGCCCTGACGTCTGCATCTATGGTTGATGCTGCTTGGTGGGGGTGCTGTGGAGCGCCTTGGGCAGACATAATGTAATAGCTATGGGGCATCTACGGATATAATATCACTCAGTAACACAGAGCTTTTGCTGAGAAAAACCAGAAGATCACAATCAGTTTGCTAGGGGAATCGCAAGATCCAGAGTATCACAAAATCAAATGATGCAAAACCACAAAATCAGTTGATGCAAAATCACAAATGTAAGCGATGCAAGAGAATATCACAGCGTTTACCAGGGCAGAAGCACAAAAAAACAAATGATGCAAAGTCACCAGTGAAAGTGATGCAAGTGAATATCACAGTGTTTACCAGGTCAAAAGCACAGAATCAAAACACCAATGCAATGGAAGCAAGTACTTCCTGTTTCGTTGACCCCCCCGTAATCTAGCGGCGACTCACAGGTAGGCTGCATGCCCAGCACTGCCACGGCAGGAGCAGTCAATCCAGGAGAGCTCCGGTCAAAGCGAGTATCCCGCCGAAAGCCAAAATCGGGTTTCTTAAGGCACTGCCACCGGTGGGTATGCGGCCCGTCCGCCTGAGGCGGGCAATGGCGGATTCAGTCTCTCGATTTAAAATCCAATAAACCACATCCAAATGCCTCAGAATCTCAGCGACCATCAAATGATAAATGATTAAATGATCGAGGGTTTCCGCTTTCTGTCCCTGGCTTTTTAAACCCCCTCTTAGTCAGGGGTCGCCCGTGCAACTTAGTGACGCTCTCGGAGGATTTCCGGCTTTGTGCACCGGAAGAGACCCTACTCTTGCTTCTGTAGGATATGCCACTAAAGGCACCACACCCCTAGGTGTGGGTGGTGCCTATCATATGACTGATTGTACCCTCATTTTGTGTATAGGTCCTGGAATGTCACTATGTTGCCAATGTGACATAGTTAATATCCCAAGCAGTGCACTTATTGGCACGTCAGTGAGCATGCTATCAGTGCAAGATTGTACACACATCACACATGCACCACCTGGGCATGCTGTGGTAGTGCAGGTTTCCGTTTACCGTATATGGAGTTTGGCTCATCCTTTGTGCCTCACGTGGGACTGCTCTGATGAGTAGTATGGCTTCCATACACCAGTGGGGACGGGAGTGCCTGTACCATCAAGGTGTTGAGTTTTGAAACATGTACAGGGACGGGCATTCAAACATGCTCCTGCTGTCCTCATCCAATGTGCCCCAATTGCCATTAGTGCAGACTTCCAGGGACGCGTGAGAAAATGGCCTAGTTGGAAACAGTCTCACACCAGGATGCACCCTTACCTTGTGGACATACCAGGAGTGGTGAGTTTTAAACCGTTTAAACACCCAGTATTGTGTTACAAGTTCGTGAAACGCTTGTGTGCATGACTTATTAATAGTTAATCCATGCTTTCCAGCTCATCACAGAGCCTAGTGAGAGGCTTGCATGCCTGGACTCTTCATATGTGACACAACCGTGAACCGTGCATGTGAGCGACTTTGCGGTACTTGAAGAGAGTTAAAAATCCATACAAACTAAAACACACTGTATCACAAAACACTGGAAGCATGTTTTATTGTATTTTATTACTGCGGTGGCGATGATTACTTCGTCTGAAACTAGGCCCATATCCTAAACAATGTTATTCTCTGGTCTGACAAATTATTGGCAATTCTTGAATCAGCTACCCATCAGGTGTTCTTAATTTAAGGCATGCCAGGTACAGGTTAAAGTATTTGGGATTGTTGATCAACATTGCGAGCTGTAGTAGCTGAAGGACCCCCGCTTAAAGTGGCACTGATTTTATACCGAAGATGTATTTGTTCTCGATTTCTACCTGATCTCTGACATAAAAGATTATTCTGACCATATACTGCCTCAAGTAGCCAATTCTATGTTTAGTGTTGCACCCCTGTCCTGCTTAACATTTGGGATTGCAGCCCTTCATAGGCATGTGGGGATGGCAATTTGTGATGGAGGTATCCAGGCCTCGAAGTAGGGTTGGAGCATGTGGCGCTATCCCAAACATAGAAGTGTCTCCCTGCAGCAGTATACACCCACAGGGCCATGTCTGAGGCACAGACTATAGCAACGTTTACTATACATGTCACAGAGGCAGACCCTGAGCAGAGCACAATACATGTCAAGTGCACTAAGCCTTTCGCAGTGTCCATGTTGCGCCCCTTGGGTACAGTCTTTAACTGTGTCCAGTATGCACATAGAGGTGCTCAATGTGCGGTGATTGGCCAGAGACACTCTTAGCGTCCAATGTGTATATCTCATATGCAAAGCCTACAGAGGTGTATAGGTGTATAGTGTGCCCCTCGTGTTCAACCAGCAACGTCCAATGTCCCTACAAGAGGCCTCTAGTAATAGTTAATGTGCATTTTGAAGGCACCGAGTCTACAGCAGTGTCTACTGCACATATGGTGTGTACAGTGTATTTAGAAATACCCACCATGCATTTCATGCGCATTGAACCCTCATCAGTTTCCAGTGTGCCTGTAATGTGTTCAGTTTATTGCAGAATCTATTTGTGATGTCCCACCTACATTTCGTACACTCCTACCATGGTCATCCTCCAATCCAATGTCACCTCCTTGTTCGAGACTGTGATGGACTCTTTCACTGGGCAGGTTGTAGGTTAACAGGTGACAATATGTATATTCTGCCTCCCTCCCTGAAAATATCCCTCCACCGTCGTCACATGCTGTATTTTCATTTCGCAGCCTGTCATAAGCCAGCAGTGCCACATTGTGACACATCGCAGCTCCTAATGCCCATTTTGGGCCTGCTGCAGGTGAACGAGTCACAGTGGGCTCCCTCTTTGCATGCAGCGCCAGGGAGTCCAGAGTGCACTTTATGAGGAGAGCGGATGACCCAGGCCTGCAGGGGGTGAGCTGCTAAGTTGGCGCCCACAGAACACACATGAGCAGACAGAGGTGGAGGAGGTAGGGAGGGGAGAGACGCCCAGCAGGCAGAAGACATTCATATTCAGCCATCAGAGTCTATTTTATTAGGAGGGTGGATGACCCAACCCATGTAAATGTTGAAGGGCTGAGTCCCCATGGCTGAGTCGCCTGCAGAACAGAAACCAGCAGGCAGGGGGCTGGTACCAATTACCTCAGCCCAGTAGTTGAGAGACTTTCATATGCAGATGCCAGGAGATGAAGATTCACTCTCTTGATTGAAGAGGTCTATGGAGAAATGAGTGGCAGCAACAAGGCTTTGATGGGCTCCAATGGATGCCATGAAAAGGGTCTTCGGCCCCAGTTTGGTAGTTAAAAGCAAAAGCAGACAAATTGGGTTGCATCAGGGTGTCATCAGTGATGCTACTGACCATGTCATGAGTGATGTAATATGTGAGGTCATAAGAAGGGCATTATGGGGGTGCAAGTCATAGTTAGCTCACTAACTATAACAGCTGAATTTCATTGGTTTTGTATGAGTGAAACCTGAGCCTATGTGTTTGTGTATTTATAGAAGTATATATTGCATTAAATATAAGTGAAATGTATTTAATACACATGATATTAAAATTATATATTGAAAGAGTTAACATTCACTAATTTAAACTATATTTGTATTTTAAAACAATGGTATTTTTGTCTATTGTAGGCAATCTTAGTGTCAATGATATTTTTTTTCTGATGTTCTTGTACTTACCATTATAGGTATAGGATCATTATATTGTGGTAATCATTTTTACACAATATTTTTGTCAACTATACTGTTTGCCGCAATATTGTGTCAGTGATCCATGGCACTCTAGTATGTAATATGTATCTATGTATGTAGGTTTGTATGTATGTATGTATGTGGTATTTTTATAGCTAAAGCTCAGCAGTGCACGCAGCAAGTTTACAGCAAACCAGCGATTGGTGAGATAACAAAGTCTTGGATTGTTACTGCTTTGTGATGTAGTGCTCTATAAAGAAGTGTGTCTTCAACTCTTTTCTAAATTGGAGCAGTGTTGGGGTGATGCATATGGATAAGGGGTTGTTGTTCCAGATCCTAGGTGCATATATGGAAACAATCTGCTTGTGTTTGTTTTTTCCACTTCTCATTCTCCAATCTGATGGTGGCCATTGAATTGGGTGTGGTAACAGCCAGCAGAGATGGTGAGCTTGTTTACAAGATCCTGTTCAAAAAGGCTTTCTAAAGGCCTTTAAGTGGGGCCAGAGTCGAGTCTGAGAAACTATGGCTGAGGGTCCATGGTCCACCGTACCCCATACCCCATCCAGGTGCAAGAGTATGAGTGCCTGAACAGCAGTCGGCAATTCATTGTCTGGAAGAAAAAGCTCCCCTTTCTTTAGAAGAGAGAGCTGGTGTGAGAAATTGGGTCATTGGTGGAAGGGTGAACCACAAAAACATCAATAAATTAACCTGTGCTTAATTCTGGGAGACTTGTCACAATAAGCAACGAGATTTAACTAAGAAGGCAATGTGTAAAGTTTTTATGCAACACACAAGCAGTACTAAAATGGAAACAGACCACAAGAGAAATTCCACACAAAATTTGAAAAATAGTGTACATTTTAATTAATTATTTGCATGGTTGATGTCACCATATCTGCTAGGTTGCGGGCCCGGAGTTGCCTGGGTTGGGGCCATGGCCCTGTGGTGAGCAAAACAGGCAGTGCCACTGTGGGGGCCTGGGTATCTATCTGATGCAAGTGACTTTCCGGGAAAAGACCAAGAGATACCTGAGCCCAAGGCAGGGAGACTGACATGAGGCCCGAGCAATAATAAAGTCACTGTGCTGCCCGCTGCAGTTAAAGAAATTTCGCTGGTGGAGGGCTTCCCAGAGCGCAACATGTTGAAGCAGGCAGTCCCTGGGGAAGGCAAACACCAATTTTGAAGTGGTGCGCATAGGCCGCATGGTCCCCAGACAGCCTCAACCCCTCTTCCTCTCTCCGCTTGAGAAATTGAACAGTGCCAGAAATGGTTTTGCGGCCTGCCCCCAAATCCACAACATCAACTGAGTAAAGTTACCCAAGAGGCTCTTTCAACAGTCACACTGCCTACTGCTGTTAGATGATACAATAACCCAACTGGGAAAGTGAAACTCTCAGGTGGGTCACCCAGCAGTGAATAGGGCCATATAGACCCAGGAGCAAGAGAGAGGAAATCAACTGTAACAATGGTCCTGGGTGAGGGACCCCCCACAGTGCGGGGTGCAGACCGATTGGGCAGACTCTGAAACATGGATGTGCATGGGACAAGACTCAACCTGACCCTTATAATGGTAAAGGACAACATCATGGCTCTCTACAGCCAGGCACAAATAAATACATTCAATAAGCCTGCCCCAACCATAGCCAAGCCTGGTGGGGCATCAGAATTAGACAGTTCAGCCCATCAGAGCGACCCTATCACCCAATACCATAGAGCATGGGCAGAGTTCCGCTACGCGATACTTCGCGAAGTGCAAAAAAAACCACTGCCGCACTACACGGAGCTCCTCAAGTGGCAGAGTGCGTTTGTTAAATGCTGTTCACAGTAATTTTCAGTTCCTGTAGTTTGTCTGCACTGAGCAATCATCTTGAACCACACCATGCACAGCTAAGCTGGCTCTACTTCCTTTCTGCCGCTCGAGTAGATGTTTTACTCGATTCTCACCGTGTGGTTGATTTTACATGCCGATGCTCGCTAACTTAACATTGATGATCGCGAACAAGGAAGAATCTCACCGGGAGGTTGATTTTCTGCGCTCGCCAACTAGATGTTGACAAGCGCAAATGGGGAAAAGAACTCCGCAAACTCTGGGAGTGGAGCGGAGTTCACAGCCAAAACTTAGCTACAATCCTCTATTCCATTAGGGACTCCTTCAATGAGTTAAATAAAAAGATGTGGGGCTGAGCTCTCACTTCTCATGCTGAACTTTCCACTCGCACAGCAGAGTCAGAAGTACCGATTTCGAAACTCAAGGATGTATTGAGTCCAGTGCTCAAATAACAAAAAAGACTTTGGATGCTAACAGATACCCAGGGAAGAAGGGCAGAAGATGCTGAAGATTGGTCCCTCCAGAACAATATGCAGCTTGTTGACCTACCAGAGGTCTTGGAGGGATCAGACTGGTTCAGGTCCTGGGTGGTGTCTTTTGACTTGTCATCCTGCTTCATCCTAAACCCCCACCTGGGCCCAACACCTCCCACCACTTCATCATAAGGGTACTGAATTTATCCTCATACAGGCACAACAATACCCTAATCTCTGCTGTGCCACAGCAAAAGTTATGCTGTACCCGGACCACACCTCTAAAGTACAAATCCAACTTAAGTCTTTCCTGGGGGTTCAATAAAATGATGTAATCTCAAGCGACAATATAGGATACTTAAACCTGCACACCTGAAAGTGCTGTTTCGAGGCAAGTCTTTATTTTTCGACACCCTGGAATCAGCATGGGACTGACTAGAAATAAGGAAACAATCTAACAAAAACTTTGGTGAGCCAATGGACACCTATGGTGAGGTGAAGCCGGAAAATGTCTCTTGCAAACTGGCACATACTCTCAAGACCTAAAACAAGAAACACCAATGCTAACAGAGCACAGCCTCCCTGTACCTTCTGCATTAGCTGGCACAGGTGAGGATAATGGACAACACCCTCCTAAAATGACTGACCTGGAAATTCTCTGACTGCACAAGTTACCCAAACCGAGGGGCGTTGAGCCCTAGATGTTGAGTTGGTAAGACTCAGAGATGCTTGAGTGAAACTTAGGATGGGCTCACTGAAATGCTACGGAACCAGGGGTTGGCGGGGTATCTCCCCAGGCTCCTTGTGACTGACACCTGTTGCTTTTAGTTTTGTTGTTTTTTTCCCCTTCTTTGTTACTTTCACCAGTTTGTAAAGTTTTTATTTCCCTGTGGGCAACCGATGATTAAAATTGAGAAATGTGTGGTGGAGGGAGTTGAAGGACAGGGACGTTTTTTGTTCCAGGTTAACACAATATAGGCTTTGCACATGCACTGAGAGCGGCTATGCCCCTCCAAGCTACTCGCTATGACATATAGCGAAAGAATCTCAACCTATATATTTCTATCATTGATTGTCAATAGCTTGAATGATAAGGTTAAAAGTAGGGTGGTGCTGTGCCACGCTAAGGCCCTTCCCTCAAACAACTCCTCCTCCAAGAGGCCCATGTCCTTGGTAGCAATCACACTTATCTTGGCTGCTTTAGTTTCAACAGGGTGTTTCCCAAAGGAATTGAGCAATTTCGCTGCACAAATCATTCCTACTGATGCTAACTGACAGTTTTAAAGGCTCCCTGCATTGCTTTGTCATGATCATAGGCTCAATCTAGAAGAAGACACTGTTAATCCTTTGTTGTGTATGTTCCACCAGCCCTGAAAGATTAAATCCTTATCAATTTTACGAGGGTCATAAACACAGCCCCAGAAGGGCACACCATAATCAGAGCAGACTTTAACAATATCGTGCAAGCTTCCCTAGACACCAAAGACACAGGAACCACATGCAGGACAGCTCATTGAATACTTGGGCCGACTCACTAGGGGTACATGATGTATGGAGACAGCTACACCCAGACACCAGACATTGCATATACTTCTCACACCCCAACCCCTCCTACTCCAGATTTGACTATATATTTGTTCTGATGATGTACCTGCCGGAGATCAACCGTGCTACATTTCACCCTTTTGTGGTTTCCTACTACTCCCCGGTCAAGGTGGAAATCTGAGGAGTGGGGGATCTAGTAAAAAGTGGCAACCTCATCCAGGCTGGCTCAGAGAAGTATACTTCTGCTAGTGCATCGGAGACAGGATTGCTGACTTCTCTAAGCTCAATAACTCTCCATACTATTCACATCCTAGTTTCTGGGAAGCCATGAATGCGGTGATGCAGGGTCAAATCATTTCATACATGGGGGAAAAAGGTGGGAGAGGGGAAAAACTATCAACCTCTAGAGCAACAACTTCGAACCTTTAAATCCAACAAACCTCCTTTCAAAAGTATGAGGGGGTGACAGATAGAAGTCATCAAACTTGCACTGAAACAGAAACTAACAGATAGCTTACAGGCGACACTGATAGTGATAAAAAATCATGCATATGAATTTGGCGACTAGTCGGTGAAGCTCATTTATTGGTTGGCCACCAGAAAGATGACCTTCAGACAGGTGCCAAGCCTGAGGGTGAATAATGGTGAAATGCTTTACAAAGCCCAAAGGCTGGCATATGCCCATGCACATTACTAAAAAATCACTATTTAGATCATGCCCCCCCTACAGTGATTGAGTACCATCAACCTATTGTATGTGACTTGAAATCTTCCAAGCTCTTCGTAGAGAATACACTAGATCTTCTAATTATGACAGTAGAGATTTTTTCGGCACACAAAGCATGCCTATGGGAAAGGCACCGAGTCCCAATGGCCACCCGGTGGAATATACCAGAAATATGCTTCAGAGACAATCGCTCACATGCTGGAGATGTTCAATGAGGTCCTCCAATTTCGAACGCTCCCCCATGATATACAGAACGCCATGTTGGTGGTGCTTCCCTTATCTGCAGACAGAGTGTGTCTCCTATAGCTCAATCTCACTGATCAATGTCAAAGCCAAAATACTGGCTAAGGCACTGTGGATAGAGCTGGAGAATGTGATACGTCGCTTGGTCATGTACATACAGAACTGCTTTACGACTGGCGAAAGAAACACATCACAGCATTCGTAGACTCCATATTATGGTAGCACAAGCCCAAGAGCTACATCATTCCCTGCTCTCTTGTTTACAAGCACTAGGACATGTAGGTGGAAAGGTAATGTCACAATTGTATAGGACCCTTGTAGTCAATACCTTAACCCCACTGCGCTCTTGAGAAACAAATGAGTCGCCCGCATTTGAACTTAGACGATGTACACTGGATAAATACCAAAATGATGCCTGAATATTAGTGACTCTGGTGCGCCTAAGATTAATCCAATTTAAATTCCTCCATAGAGTTTACGATATGCACCACAGACCATGGCAAATTTATAGGGCCCAGATTCCTGAATTCCTAGGATGTGGAGCCCCTATCGGCGACTGTCTTCATAATGTGTGGAAATGCCCAATCATACACCCCTATTGGGATATAATCCTTGCCACTCTCTGGGTACAGCACAGCCTGGTGGCATTTGTGGTGTTTTCACCAAAAGAGACATAGCCACACATTGGTGATCTAGGATACCCCAGCTAGTCAAGGAATAGCTGAGGGACATTCATTTCTGAGCAATCACTAAAGAGGTAGTCTACAAATCATGTAACCTTGCAAATAAACATACCAAGATATGGGTCTCCTGAAAGGACTGTTTGGCACTGGGGTTATGCCCCAGGATCGTAGACTACTTGGGCTTGGGCCTGTCGCATGGGGGGGGGGCAGTGTGGGAGTCCAGAGGGGCGGTTTACTGCTTTGGTTTTGTAATTTTTTCCTGAGACAAAACTAATCTGTACCATAAATATGCCATGCCAATATGTACTACACCAGTTCCCTTATTGTAGAACATGTTTTCTTTTTAAAATGTAGCACATGCTCTGGTAATTTCTAGAATGGATTATGGGAACATAATTTTAGGAGGAGCTCCAAGTAGAACAGATTTCTCATAGGAGCTACAGCAAGTCTGGGGAGTTTACTTTCAACACAATCCAGAAGTCATATTTACTCACCTTCAGAAAGACCTTCCATTTGCCCTTCCAACTAGTAGGATTTCAGGTTCGGCACCAACCAAGCAATTAATCAATCAGAGTAGTTGTATAGTGCGCTACTTACCCGTGAGGGTCTCAAGGCGCTGAGGGGAGGGGGTGTTGCTACCCTCTCGAAGAGCCAGGTCTGGAGGAGTCTTCTGAAGGCGAGTTGGTCTTGGGTCTGCTGTATGTGGGTAGAGAGGGTGTTCCAGGTCTTGGCTGTGAGGTAGTAGAAAGATCTGCAGCCGGAGGTCATTCATTGGATGCGGGGGACAGCGGCGAGGGCGAGGCTGGCGGAGCGAAGCTGGCAGGTGGGGATGTAAAAGCTGAGTCTGCTGTTAAGGTAGGCTGGTCCGGCATTGTGGAGTGCTTTGTGTGCGTGGGTGAGGAGCTTGAAGGTGATCCTCTTGTCGATGGGGAGCCAGTGTAGGTCTCTCAGGTGGGGGGTGATATGGCTGCGGCGAGGGACATTGACGATCAGTCGGGCAGAGGCGTTTTGGATGCGTTGTAGTCATCTAAGGTGTTTGGCTGGGATTCCTGTGTAGAGTGCATTGCCATAGTCCAGTCTGCTGCTGACGAGGGCCTGTGTCACCGTTCTTCTTGTTTCGGTCGGGATCCACTTTTAGATCCTGCGGAGCATGCAGAGGGTGTTGTAGCAGGAGGAGGAGATGGCATTGACCTGCTTAGCCATGGAGACGGAGGAGTTGAGGATGAATCCTAGGTTGCGTGCATGTTCGGTGGGTGTTGGTGCTGTTCCCAGGGTGGTCGGCCACCAGGAGTTGTCCCAGGCTGAGGGGGTGGTTCCGAGGATGAGTACCTCCGTCTTGTCTGAGTTTAGCTTCAGACGGTCGCTCCTCATTCAGTCGGTGATGGCCTTCATTCCCTTGTGGAGGTTGGTTTAGGCGTGTGTGGGTCCTTGGTGAGGGAGAGGATGAGCTGGGTGTCGTTGGCTTAGGAGATGATGTTGAGGTCGTGCTGGTGAGCCACTTGTGCGAGGGGGGCCATGTAGCTGTTGAACAGCGTCGGGCTGAGGGATGAGCCCTTGGGGACGCCGCAGATGATGTTGGTGCCTTTGGATCGGAAGGGTGGGAGGCGGTCGCCCCGAGTTCTGCTGGACAGGAAGGACGAGGTCCAGTCAAGGGCCTTCTCTTGGATTCCGGCTTCTAGGAGGCGTGTCTTTAGAATGCGATGGCAGACCGTGTCAAAGGCAGTCGTTAGGTCCAGGAGGATGAGGGCTGATGTTTCGCCGTTGTCTAGTTGGCACCTGATGTCGTCTGTGGCGGCGATGAGGGCTGTCTCGGTGCTGTTGTTTCGTCTGAATCCGGACTGGGACGGGTCCAAGATGTTGTTGTCTTCCAGGTGGCAGACCCATTGCCTGTTGATGATTTTCTCGATGACCTTTGCCGGGAACAGGAGCAGGGAGATGGGCCTGAAGTTCTTGAGGTCCTTGGGGTCCGCCTTGGGCTTCTTGAGGAGGGCATTGATTTCGGCGTGCTTCCAGCTTTCCGGGAATGTCGCTGTTTCGAAGGAGATGTTGATGACCTTCCATAGTTGGGGTGCAATGGCTGCGTCTGCTTTGTTGAATACGTGGTGTGGGCATGGGTCTGACGGATATCTTGAGTGGATGGAGTTCATGACCTTGCGTGTCTCGTCGTTGTTGAGGTTGGACCAGGAGGTCAGGTGGATTGAGGTGGTGGTGTTCGCAGGGGAGGTGGAGTCCGACGTTGTGGTGTTGAAGCTGTCGTGGATGTCAGCGATCTTGTGGTGGAAGAAGATGGCTAGTGAGTCGCACAGTTCTTGTGAGGGCGGAATGTTGTTGGCGTTGGCGCTGGGGTTGGAGAGTTCCTTTACGATGCTGAAGAGCTCTTTGCTGTTGTGTGCGTTGTTGTCCAAGCGGTCTTTGAAGGATGATCTCTTGGCTAATTTGATTATGTGGTGATGTCTGCGGGTGGCATCCTTGTGGGCTGCGCGGTTGTCCGGTGTGCGTTCGTGGAGCCATATTTTCTTCAGTTTCCGGCATGTGCGTTTGGAGGTCTGGAGCTCGTCGGTGAACCGGGTGGCTCTCTTGCTGGCGTGGCTCTTGAAGGGTTTCTTGAATGGGGCGAGGGTGTTGGCGCAGTCATCGATCCACTGTCTGAGGTAGCGGGCTGCGGCGTCTGGGTTGGTGGGGTCAGTAGGTGGGTTCTGGGTGAGGGTGGTGATCAGCCGGTCTTCGGTGACTTTGCTCCAGCAGCGGCGAGGCAGCTGTTGGGTGTGGTGGTGTGTGGTTGGTTTCTCGAAGGTGAAATGAATGCAGCGGTGGTCGGTCCAGTGGAATTCGGTGGTGTGGTTGAAGGTGACGTGGGGGCCTGAGGAGAAGACGGGGTCCAGTGTGTTGCCGGGGGCATGGGTGGGTGCGGTGACGAGTTGTTTGAGGCCGAGGTTGTCGAGGTTGTCGATCAGGGTGGTGGAGTTGACATTGTTGTTGTTCTCGAGGGGGAAGTTCAGGTCCCCAAGGAGGATGTAGTCCATGGAGGCGAGTGCGTGGGTGCTGGCGAGGTCGGCGATGGCGTCGCTGAACTGATTCAGGGTCCGGGGGTCTTCAGATGAGAGTTCCTCTGAGGGTGGTTCTGGGGTCGGTGTGGATCCGCAGGTGTTCTGCGGTGTGGAGGGTGCCATCTGCGTGGGTGAAAACCTTGAGGGTGGACTTGTGGATGATGGCTATTCCTCCTCCGGTCCTGTTGGAGTGATCCCTGCGGGTGACCTTGTAGCTGTCTGGGATAGCTATGGCGATGTCGGGCCCCGAGGAGTCGTTCCACCAGGTCTCGTACAGGAAAGCCACATCTGGGGCAGAGGTGTAGAGCAGATCCCAGAGCTCGATGGTGTGTTTGCGAGTGGAGCGGGTGTTGAGGAGTATGCAGCGGAGACCGTTAGTAGCAGAGCTGACCCTTAGCCTGTGACGTCCTGGCGAGAGGATTTTTGCATCGGTGTCTCCGATCTTCAGGAGAATTCCTTCGTCCCATTCTGGGCTAGAATATATCTCTTATCCGTGTCCTAACCATTCGTGTTACTCTGTGGCAACCGAGTAGCCGATTTTGGTTTTTAACTACACCCGTCCAGGAAATTAATTCCGGCCTATTAAAGTCGATTTTCCTATATATCCCATGTTGAGACGTCATCGCTTACCCGCAACCCCAGTCTGAGGAGAACTTTATCTACACATAGATCACGTATGGTACGGCCTTTCAACACTAGCGATTTTCCGATGGTTCAATTCTCTGAGATATTCTCACCGTCACGTTTGCGCATATCCAAAATGGTCCACTTCTGCGCATATTCAAAGTTATGTAGGAGAAATACTTGAAGCAACAGTACATCAATATTGACATCCAGAATAAGCTATTTTGTGCAATAGACGGCTACCTGATGAAGGCGTGTATGCCAAAACACACGTTGTAGACATCTGCCGCACTGCCTGAATCAACGCTTCGTCTATCATATGGATTTGTATATATTTATGCTGACTGTCAAAATTAATTCTTTTGAATGATCAATTTGAATCATATATGCATCCTTAAATTTTGTAATGAGAAATGAAATATGAACTTTATACAAAGAAATAAATAATTAATTATATTATTCTATTTTTCTTCATATGTACACATTGTAATAGGGTGCCCTTTGAAGAGATTTATATATCCTACACATAGAGAGGCATTCTCATTAATAGTATTGGTTGACATCCTTCCTCTAGCTATAATCTTTATATACTAGGGGATGTGGTTGGGTCCAGTCCTTGGAGGTTTGGTGGTTCTGTCACAGGTGAAGCTGCAGGTGCGGCAGGAGAAGGGACTGTGGGTCCGTTTCCGGGTGGCCTGGAAGCAGGTGTGGTTTCGGCCGGCGTTGAGTGCGAGGAGGCTGCTAGCGTCATAGTGAAGTCTGGTGTCGTGGCGTTTGCGGGGTCCAGGGGTTCTGGCACTGGGCGCGGTCCAGGCGCGGATGGGCGCAGACGGGCTTGCCTTAGGCGTGCCTTCGGCATGCCAGCGGCACGTCCGCTGCGCGGCCACGCAGCTGCAGCCATGTGATGGGGAGTTGGGAGGGACGAGCAGCTGGGAGGCGCTAGGTGGGACACAGGGGACTGCGAATGGGCACGGGGCAGCAGGGGCCACAGTGGCGGGAAATGAGCAGTGGACACGCAGGTTGAGGGAACGAGCAGCGCCCAGGAATTTTGCAGAAAACAGACCAAGATGCGGGCACAATCATAGGTGGAGCTGCAGCTGGGCGAGCGACCTGCGTGGAAGGTCAAGGGTCGCTCTCCTCAGCTTGCAGCTGCAGCCTTCTGAAGGCGGGAGGAGGGGACTGTGAATGGGTGCGGGGGTGGGCCGCAGGGGCAGCAGTGGCAGTATATGAGCAGTGGGCCCGGGGTGGCGAGGGAAAGAGCAGTGACCAGGAATGGGCAGAAAACAGACCAAGATGCGGGCACAAGTGCAGGTGGAGCTGCAGCGAGGGGGGAGCAACCTATCTGGAAGGTCTTGCTCTCCTTACCGTGCAGTTGCTGCCTTTTGAAGGGGAGCTGGGAGGGAGGAGCAGCTGGGAGGCGGGAGGCAGGAGGTGGGAGGCAGGGGACTGCGAAT
This sequence comes from Lissotriton vulgaris, assembly GCF_964263255.1. Taxonomy (NCBI): domain Eukaryota; kingdom Metazoa; phylum Chordata; class Amphibia; order Caudata; family Salamandridae; genus Lissotriton; species Lissotriton vulgaris. Next base: position 663,415,275 of record NC_141689.1, read on the forward strand.
GGGCATGGGGGGCTGGGCCGCAGGGGCAGCAGCGGCGGGAAATGAGCAGTTGGCATGGGGGGAGGGAAAGAGCAGCGCCAAGGAATGGGCAGAAAACAGACCCAGATGTGGGCATAAGCGCAGGTGGAGCTGCAGCAGGTGGAGAGTGCCCTACCTGGAAGGGCAAGGTTCTCTCTCCTCACTGCGCAGCTGCCGCCTTTTGAAAGGGAGCTGGGAGGGAGGAGCAGCTGGGAGGCGGTAGACAGAAGGCAGGGGACTGCGAACGGGTGCGGGGGTGGGGCTACAGGGGCAGCAGCGGCGGGAAATGAGCAGTTGGCACGGGGGAGGGAAAGAGCAGCGCCAAGGAATGGGCAGAAAACAGACCCAGATGTGGGCATAAGCGCAGGTGGAGCTGCAGCAGGTGGAGAGTGCCCTACCTGGAAGGGCAAGGTTCTCTCTCCTCACTGCGCAGCTGCCGCCTTTTGAAAGGGAGCTGGGAGGGAGGAGCAGCTGGGAGGCGGTAGACAGAAGGCAGGGGACTGCGAACGGGTGCGGGGGTGGGGCTACAGGGGCAGCAGCGGCGTAAAATGAGCAGTGGGCACGAGGGGAGGGAAAGAGCAGCGCCCAGGAATTGGCAGAAAACAGACCAAGATGCGGGCACAAGCACAGGTGGAGCTGCAGCGGGGAGGAAACGATCTACCTGGAAGGTCAAGGGTCGCTCTCCTCACTGCGCAGCTACCGCCTTTTGAAGAGGAGCTGGGAGGGAGGAGCAGCTGGGAGGCAGGAGGCGGGAGGTAGGTGACTTCGAGTGGGCAAGGGGGCGGGCCACAGAGGCAGCAGCGGCAGGAAATGAGCAGTGGGCACGGAGGGCGAGGGAAAGAGCAGCGCCCAGGAATGGGCAGAAAACAGACCAAGATGCAGGCACAAGCGCAGGTGGAGCGGCAGCAGGGGAGCGACCTACCCTGAAGGTCAAGGGTCGCTCCCCCCACATGGTCTCCAGCTGTGTTTGAGAATTGGTGCTTACTAAAGAAGAATGTGCCCCTGCCCCTTCCCCAGATCAGAACCACTGTTGAGATCAGCTTCCTAAAAATGAATGAGGGAGAACCATGGGAAGATAACTAAAAAGGTAGTATTTACATTTTGGTTAGCGCTCCTCTTTCCATGACAAACTGCAGTAGGTATTTCAGGAATGAAAACCACAAATCTTATTCAAGGCCCTTGTTACCTCACCATCAACAGTGTTGTTTTCTCAATCATAAATTTGCATTTGAATGCATGCAGCGATTTAAAGGGCTAATACACACTCTCACTGAAGCCAGGGAGCATTGAGCATGTAAAGGGGAGCCACCGATTTAATTTTATTGACCCTTAGTCTAGCTACTTAGCTCAATGTTCCAACCTATGTATCAATGGGAACAAACCAGTATCAGGGTTATAGAGTTTTAACTAAATATTTTCTGCATGCAAAGAGATAATATGCCTCTCTGTTCCCATTGGTATCCTGTGTTTGACAATTTCAAGTCTTATGTAGTTTACAAGACAAATTCCATTGATGATAAGGAATGGCCCTGTCTTGTGCCACTCATGTTTAATCAAGCCTCAGTTATTACTCCCACGTGTTTCACCCTTGGCTTTGTGCCTTTGTATAACCATCCAAACCATGCAATAATTTCCCTGTCGAAACTCGTGTTTCACAGCACCTGAAACAAATACTCCAGTCCCAATTTATCAAAGCTCCAGCGGCTATAGAAGTTTTAATTGCTTTGCCTGGTACCATGGGCAGAATATGAACCGGTATGCAATTGCTTGAGTTAAGCTTGTATCCACGACAAAAACAGGTTGTATCTTTTCTCTCAGAGCTTTTATCAGTCGCATAGCCACGCTTTCCCAGACTTTTGCTCTCTAACTTAAACTTTCGGAAGTTGGAGCTATGATTTGACATTAGCTTGATCAGGACGTGGTTTTGGCAAAGCTACTGTAATTTCCTCTTTAGTAGTTCAGGGAAGCATTAATTTATATTTTGAGGATATATGACAATTTCCAGTAGTCCTGGTACCAGATTGTTATTAAATGTGGTGAAGAATACTGAGGCTAAACAATTGCTTCCTGCGGATTTACCATGTGCAAACATTTTCATAGCATCTTTGATTGCCTCTACAATTATCTAGCGATTTTATTACAGATGGGATCGAATTGTTAAACTGTATTTTCTTTCGATAATCTCCCATCAGTCTGCTGTCTAGGCCACATGTTAGAAGAATAACTTGACATATAATTCAACAAAGGGGATATTTAAATCCAAATAGGAGCAGGCCTGTGTTCTGCTCCATATAATCCCGACACCCGGATATTCCTTCGTAAAAAATTGTTGTCCAGAGATTTAAATTTTTGATTTGTGTTTTTGGTTCATTAGAGAAGTAATTTAGCTTGGGAAGACATTGCTGATTTGGGCCAAATTTTTCTGAGCAACATTTCTTAAATGGCGGATGTGTTGCAGTGATAATGTAATATTTCAGGAACCATAAGACCTATATACTTCTTTTTGGTGTCAAAACCTAGGTTTTGGGGGTCACGTAGTCTTATAAATAACTGCTCAGACCAACCCTTCTGCCATTTTCCAAAATGGTAGCTATAATAGAGGAAGAAGAGAGACATATAGGAATGAAACAAATAATAATGGTTTTTAATCCTTTTATGTATACACCAAACAATGTTTATGATCGGCATATGAAAAAAAAATGTTTATCACTCCAGTTTTATACACATTTTCATAGTTCTTTTTATTTATTGGTTTTGACAATCACTTGCAGTACATTTGCAGATTGTTGAACATTTAAGGACAGCATATTTACTGGGACATCTTTTTGTAGCAAGTATATGTACGTGTAAGTTCTGTGGGTAAAGGCTTTAGAAATTTTGTCAGTTTTAGCACCCCATTAATATCTTCCCAACCAAAGTCACACAGATCACTTTCCACACATGCACAAGGTATTTTTCTATGTCTTTAAATTCACATTCTTCTTCTGTCTAAGCAAATCCTTTTAGAAACATCACAGGTTCAGCAATTAATTAAAGCTCCAATCTTTGTTAAAAAAATTCTCATAGCATCATCACATATAAGATGACGTGCTTGGAAGAAGACAAAGCATCTCTGGATCAAGTTTTTTATTCAGAATATAAAGCAGGATTAATTGTCTTGTATTGCCCGTTCCATAACATATCCATAACTCTGACAATCGTTGACTTATGAGCATTGCAACAAATCTAAGTATCACAATAAAAATAATAACATCTGTGTTATTTGACAGTTCAATGACTAAATTGGGACCATCTCGAACAGTGCACTCAACATGCGGTACAACATGAAGGCCAGCTACCTCCAATTTGCTGTTGAGTTCTTGAACAGCATGGCCCATACCTTTTGAAAATATCTGTGCAGGCAACAACTCCTCATTGACAGTCATTCCACTCGCAATAATTGGAAATTCAGTGTTCACTGAAGCATCAACAAAGTTTTGGCGAGTTAACATCTCCATGTTCATCTTGTTCGATGTTGATGACCAGAACTTATTAAGTTGCACAGGTATAGGTGTTGAATTTTGATGTAGGCAAGGTCACTTGTTCCACTTATAGATATTCTTGTGATTCGCTCACATACTTTCACAGATAGTTCAAGATAACTGACAAACACAATGTGCAGTTCTTGCACGGTGCACACTGACTTTGGTCTCAGTACAACAATCTGAATGACCTCTCCGAAGTTTTGCATTGATGACATTTTGACCATTCGCCATTGTGACAACAACAGCAGTGTTCAATGAGGACACTTTTTTGAATTGGTATTGTTCAGGAGAAATTTTTTTTTTCATGCTCTTGATTGGGTTTGTGCTTCACTGGTTTGGATGCAGCATCTCCATCAAATAATGCATTTGTTGGAAGTAGATAATGTGACAGAATGTCCTTGATAAATTCATCCCATTCCTTTGCTACATCCATCCCTCTATGTGCTTGTGAAAGTTGTTTTTTTACCCCATTTTGTAGTGGCTGGTAGGACATAAATCTTACTACTGCAATTAAATCGTAGAAGTTTTGCTTTTGTGATTATGTCAAACAGCTGTTTCTCTTTCAATACAAATCTCTCCTGCTTCATTTCTCGTATAGTAAAATCCATGTTCCAGGACATCTAGTAGACATGTCTTTATATTGTGATCCACATATTGTTTGGTCACAATGTTGTGTAAGCGCACAGGCTCAGTCATTTCAAAGTGTTTTCCTTGCTGCTGCATGAAATGAAGAAGGCTGTCAGAATGTTTATTAAAATATTCCTCTCTTGTTCCCACAAGTTTGTGGTGAGGATCAGTTTCACGATGCTCCATTCATTTTGAATTTTCATCTCTCTGAAACCATTGCAAACAGAACGGACTTATTGGTTAACTAGATGCAATTGAGAAACATATTCACTTTTTACGTGTCTGACCATCAATTCACTTGAAGCTTTTCTGTAATCTCTGGACCACCTGTTCCAGTTTCATATCTGGAGCCACAGAATTGAACCTTCCCTCTCTGTCTTTCACCAAAAAAGGTCTTTGGATACATTTTCTGTAGAGGTATGGGTTTTTCACCTCTAGCTTCTTCACTCTTTCCAAATATCAGGACCCATATTTCAGGTATTTTATGCAATCAAATTTGCAAAACACAGTAATCAGTGACTCCACAGTCTTCATGTTCAGCTCCAATTTACCTTCCCAATCAGCATGTACCAAGTGTTTCGCTAGCACTACACTCTGAAAAATATTTCCCCAGTTCTTCCAAAGTGCTGATTTTAGTTCGCAAACTTGTTTTTTAGATTTTCTGATTATGAACTGAGTGTATTGAACAAATCCGGGCTTTGCATTATGTCTTTTAAATGAAGTGCACCCTGTGCCTTTTTGACCCCTGAGATAACATAGGCAAACCCCAATTTGTCATTCTTATTCCAGAAAGCATTCCAAAGCAATGTTTCTATAGCCTCAGATATGATGAGCACACCTTGTAATTAACTAATATAATGAGTTCTTCTTAATACTGATTGGACATTTTTTTGCTTCCAAAGATTTCAACCTAACCCACACCCACTGAGATAACTTCCTGCACACTGCAACACAACTTTTGTCATGTGGAGAACATCCATTATTGAATAAAGATGATCAATTCTACTGGATTTTTCATAAAAAGGTCAGCTAAAATACGGAAAAAAGGCCCACATCATGAAAAATTGTCATGATAGGCTACTCTTGAAGCTGAACATGCACAGTTTTTTATTTTCTTTTGCACAGTGAATACTGTTGCATAGTTTGGGACTGGAGATGGTGTGACTGGTAAAACCCCAACCTTCTTCAGAGGGATGGTATTCTGGGAGATCAGAGCATGAATTCTAGCCCACAGAGAATTTGGAATTTCTTCCCCCTTCAGTACGCATTGAATCAGCAATATGATAAATACATTTAAACAAGCTTTGCGGGCCGCAGCATCAGGAAGAAGAAGGTCCATGTCCTCACCAATTTGAAACTTTCTGGTTGACTAGGACATGTTGATGGTTTGAAGAGTTTTTGCACTGGTTGGCAAGGAATGCTGTCACAGCTTGTTTTTTAGTAGCAACTTCATTGGTACAGTCTTGAAAAAGCACCATGGCAGTATCATGTGTGCTGGATGTTCCAGACAAAGAAGAGCTGTTTTCAAAATCATAATTAACAAGAGCAGTAACTGTAAATCCTTCCCTAATAAAGTGACTTGAAAGTGGTTTGCTGTTGGATTCACAAGATTTTACAGCATGACCTGAGAACAAGTTCCTGCTCTATACTATGTCATTTTAACTTGTTGATACACCAGTCCTATTCATTGAAGTGAATAGCTCTCTACTTTTGCATGTGTCATAGATTGCGTGGGCAGTCATAATGTGTAGCAGAGTTTTCTTTTTGCCATGAAGTAATTCACAAAACATAATTTGGAAAATACAGTACATTTGCACAGAATAAGCCTGTCAGTTCATGGCATTGGTTTTCTCTCCTTCGTTTTTTTCTTCAAAGCCATCATCATTATTGTCGACTTCTGTACTGAACTCAATAATTTTTACTTTGTAACACTTTTGCTTTGCTGATTTTAAACAATGATGTAAAAATTGTTAAGACAACAAAAGGCATTCTTGTTGACTCCCATGGGTTGCGGAGCTCTGGGGCAAAAATTGTCATTAAGTCCAAAATCCAATTCTTTCAGGGTGTATCTTAAAATGGTTTCTGCTGATTTAGATACATTTTGCAATCTTATTTTGTTCTGGCTGGACTGTTCCCATGAGGCACAGGGTCAAGACTGATTTGCTTATGGCCAGGTCTAAACTGGGGTGGTATGGCGAGCAGAAGAATGATGGATTTAACCCTGATCTCTTGACTGGGGGTGGATGTTTTCATTTGTTCTGCATTCCGTCCATCAATTGTGTGTCTTTTGCTTATTTTGACAGCAAGAACTTCAGGAGTCAAATCAGCTGAGAACACCATAAGTGGCTCAATCTTTTGTTAAACTGACAAAAATGAATTATGCAGTACATTCTCACCAGAAAATTCTTAATTTCATTATTATGGATCAATACAGTTTCATCAATGTTGACCATTATTTCTCTAATCTCACTGAGGGTGAACCAGTCGCCTGCACTCAAGAGTGGCTTTAAAACTTCATTTGCTTTTTCACAAAGTGCAAACTTAACTGACGACTCATGGATAAATTGCTGCTGTGAGCTCATTGTGCATTCATATTTGAAGTTTGAATGTATGCATGCATGCGATTTGGGTCGGCATACAAATCTGCTGAAAATACATTCACCTCGCTGTTTAAAACAGCAACTCAGCTGAAAAGTTCATCTTGGAAGAACCTAGCTGCAGATAAAAAAGTTAACAAATTAAAGATCCTCTGCTTTCTGATCAGTGTTTAGAGGTAGACGAGGCATAGCCAATGATCTTCTAACTAAATTGGCTTTGTGTTTGGTTGCCATTGCTATCTTGTCGTGATTCACTGGTTTCTGCTATTTTTGTCAATTTTATTTCAGCAACTGTATTACATTGCGCGCACTGAAACACCAATTGCGTTTCAGTGCGTTCAATGTAATTCGTTTTATTTATTTATCTAGGGCCAGATGTAGGTAACTCGAGTCCTTCATAGCAATTTTTACCAAATCGATATTATGGACTTGCTAAATAGAATGTAGGTAGGAATCGCTAAAAAAATTGTGATTCCTTAACATTCCTTAATAACAAATCTGTAATTGAGATTCATTATTATGGAATACCTAGCTATTCATACCTATGGCCTAGCAGGCCTTAGTAATGAATGGGTAGATATTCACAATTAGCGATTTGGTATTTCCGAATCGCTAATAGCGGGAGCTATTTCAAGACTGCCAGGGTGTCCAAAGGACACTATGTTGCACCCCTGAAATGTGCATATGTGCACATGTGGTGCACATACATGCCCTAGTGGCATGGATGTGTGCCACATGGCACATTTAAAAAAGCAAAAAAAGTGCTTTTGTGAAGGAAATCGCTACTTACCACCAACTTGAAGTTGGTGGTAATTAGCAATTCCTTAAGGCTGAAGTGCACTATTTTTAGTGCTACGTACATTGCATTTAAGGAATCGGTATTTCCAATTCCTTAAATGCAAGAGCAAAATAAGGAATCGCTATTTTGCGATTCCTTATTTTGCAAGTAGGTTTCAACTCACCTACATTGCACTCAGCCAAATACCGGTCAGTAACTGCGTTACTGACCGGTATTTAGTCAACTACATCTGGCCCCTAGTTACTTAGTTATGTGAGGCCTACGCCGTTGTTTGCTATTCCCCACCGTACTCCCTCCTCCCTGCCCACCACCCGCACCACTCCCTCCAAGGGCTGCTACTGCTACTGCTTTTGACTTTCAGAGTTGAACAGCTTAACACTCTGAGTAAAAGAAAGAGTGGTAGTTTAAATATATTACAATGTTATCAAGATGTCTCCTACTTGTTTGGTGGCTTCAGGGCATAATTATAATGTCTTCTGTATGCTTAATGGAGATGCAGCAAGACTGGCCTTTCAATGGAACTTTCGTCAGTTTCTTCTGGCAGAGATGCGGTACTGCAAGCAGCTTCTTGACTCTCTGGAGCGATGACTTCAATAACGAGTGCCCGCTCCAGGTGGAACTGCTTTATATAGCAGCAACAATGCCCAAGATGGCAGCTGGCTTCCATGGGCTTCTATAATGTTCTAAGCCCTCCAGCAAAGTAACCGAGTTTAGAAGCATCAAAGAGAACACAAATAAATAGGAATCAAATATAAAATGAAAACAAATAAACAGCACATGTAAAAAACAAAACAAAAGCACAGCACACACCCCATAATGAATTCTTGGTGTGGCAAGATGGGCTTTAACTCCTGGCAAGCTCTTTCCTGCTTGATATTAATGATTTCGAATAGATAATGCAGTTCAGCAACAGGAAATGCAATCGCATGTCATGCACATATGCGCAAATATACATAACAGCATGGAAATATACCTGACAACCATGAAAACCATGACAGAAAGAGTTCACCCAGATGAGCAATGTCTACACAAGCTAAATTACTTCTCTAATGATTTAAAATCACAAATCAAAAATGAAAATCTCAGGATAACAATTTTATTACTGAGGTATATCAATGGCCAGGACTAGTAGCTGCAACATTGATACATAGGACGGGTGCGTATCTGATTGGGCTAGTCTGGCCTATAAGCAACCAACATATTTCACCTATGGAATGTTGTCCGTTACTTTGTGCACAGTGGTCAGGCAGTTGGTTCTATGGTTCTCCTTTGCTTCGTATGTCTGTTATCAGTGTGAGGGAGGTAGCTCTCACTAGATTTTCTAACTTTTCCATCTCATGTGTTTTTAAGTTTTTATGTAACACCATAAATACTCCACATGAGGTACTTATGCATATTCCTCTTATAACAACCTTAAATCCCACTGTACATGTGTATCTGGTACTGGGTATGGAGTTTGCCAGTGTCCCCTTAAGGGTAGCATTATGCAGCGTCATTGCTTGTAGACCCCAATTCGGGATGCATGTAGTAGGTCTGCAACCTTTTGTTAGAATTGGGGGTCTCTGGTTGGCGCAAGTATTCACTTGTGACAAGCAGGGACCCTCTCCTCTAAGTCAGGGCGAAGGATGACCCCTTAGAATGACCCTTGCTCACCCTCTAGGTGCGTGGCATGAGCAGCCAAGGCTATTCTTCAGGCGTTAGCTAGTTAAGCATTTGTAATCACACACACAGTAAAATACACCAATCCCCCCACAAATGGACACCAGGCTGTGAGTATATAAAAATACGCTTCTTTATGTAAGAATTATATATACTCTTTAGAACAGACTTATCACAAGATCAAATAACGTTTCTGTATGCCCACAGGTTGTAAATAGGCAAGCTCTCTTTTAGTTGTAGTTCAAATGTTCTGTGCTTACTTCAAGTTGTATTTCACAGTGTTCTTTTAATTCCTTGGTCGTTTCTGACCAGATTGTGCACTTTTCCACCCCTCTAGGACCTATGGGGTCCTGCTATGCACTCTGCCGCACTCCGCGGCGCCTTAGATGGGTGAAATCCCGACCCCCTGCCAAGTCTCACGCTTCCCGCGTGAGGCGCGATCGGCCCGGCCGGGTCTCGTGGAGCGGATGGCCCCCCTGGTCTACGGGACCCACACGGGGGGGAAACACCGACCTCAGGGCTGTCCAGGAGGAGGGAAGGCCCAAGAACCCAGCGCAGCCCCAGTCACTTGGGCCGGGGCTCAGATTGCAGCCTGCGGGACCCGACAGCTAAAGGATTCCAGCGGGAGGGGCTGGAGCGCTCTCGCAGCGCGGAGCTGCAGGCAGACACAGAGAGCGGTGCGAGTCAGCTGGAAAGGGCGGCTCGCACCACAGCGGATCTTTAGGTCGGGGGGCGCTTGTGAACAGGGCAGTGGGCAGAAAACAAAGGGGGTCAAGTAACGTTGCGGGCCACGAGCCAGATGACAGTCTCAGTGGCGGCTTTTCTCCGGTGACAGATGCGAGGTGCCCAGCGGCTCAGGCAGAGCGAGGCTGGCACCCGAGGCGTCCGTCCAGCGGGGGTCTGTCCCCTGGGTCTGTTTTAGTCCGGTGAGGATTTCTGGCGGGAGGGTGAGGCACCGCAACGAGCCTTCCCAGGCGGTCAACACAGCGATCCCCTCAGCGGGGTAAGAGCGGCTCAACGGAGCGGAGCTCTTCCTCGGCGGGGACGAGAGGACACAGTCGGTCACGGCCTGAGGGAGGGGCTGGGGGGCACCACAGCAGCGAGCCTTCCCAGGCGGTCAACACAGCGATCTCCTCAGCGGGGGGAGAGCGGCTCAACGGAGCGGAGCTCTTCCTCGGCGGGGACGAGGAGACACAGTCGGTCACGGCCTCAGGGAGGGGCTGGGGGGCACCAAGGTCACAGCTCCGGCAGTAGTAGATATCCCGTTTAATTACCGGCAGACGAGCAGAGGGCAGGTTGAGCCAGATGGTCCTGTGGCTCAGGTCAGGGGGCAAGCTCAGTCAAGCCCTTGGAGAATGTTTACGCACAAAGCAGCAAAGTCTTTTCTTATCAAGTCTTTTCCTCTCCTTTCTCAGCAAGGCAAGCAGCAGGCCAGTTCTCCCAGCGTCTCTTCTCCTTCTAGGCGGGCAGAGGTCCTTCGTGGTAAAACAGGATTCTGATTTCTTAGGAGCAGGGCTCCTACTTTTATACACAGTTTCTTTTGTTCTTACAGGCCAGGGGGGCCTTTGCATAGCCACTTTCAGTCTCTGAGTCCTTGATGGGGGTACTTCTGGCTTCTGCATTCAGTGTGAGGGCAGGCACATCAGACGCTCCACAGGAGGTGGAGCCAGCATTGTGTGGACAGGGGCAGCCAGGAGTACCTTGTTGATGGGGCTTCACCCTTCCTGGGCCAGGTGCAGGCTGAGTCATCAGTCACTCCCCAGGGGGGCGGAGCCAGCATTGTGGTGGCAGAGCACAGCCAGATTAAGAGTCAAGGGGCACTCCTACCTCCCACTAAGGTGTAATCCTTCCATTCACCACCTGTCATCCCCCAGCCCTGTCACTCACACATCCCAGACAGTCAGATACACATACTGCAGAGGCGGGCTGAAATGGTTAGGCAAGCAAATGCTAACTTTCTAAAAGTAGCATTTGCAAACACAGGATATTAAAATAAACTTTACTAAAAGAAGTATTTTATTATTCTGAGTTCAGGCATACTAAACATTAATTTCTACCGTGTTCCCTGAGCCTGCTGGGATTATAGGGTGTAATAATTCCAGCAGCCCATCTTGGCCTAAAGGGAGCAGGTAGCCTTACACAGTGAAAAACGAATTTGGCTGTAATTCACTATTAGGACATGCCACACACATCAGGGCTTGTCCTACCTTACACTTACAATGCACCCTGCCCTAGGGCCTACCATAGGGGTGACTAATATGAAGTTAAGGGAAGGTTTAGGGGCTGGCAAGTGTGTGCACTTGCCCAGCCAGCATGACAGTACCAGACTGCACGCAGGTTCTGCAATGGCAGACCCTAGACACATTTTAAAAGGCTGCTTCTGTGGGTGGCGCAACCAGCGCTGCAGGCCCACTAGCAGTATTGGCATTTACAAGCCCTGGCACTCTTGGTGCACTTTACTGGGGACTGACAGTAAATCCAATGAACCAATCAGGTATACCAAACACAGTTACACTTTTCATAGGGAGAGCATATGCACTTTAGCACTGGTCAGCAGTGGTAAAGTGCCCAGAGTCATTGAACCAACAAAAACAGGTCAGAGAGAGTATTGGAGGAAGGCAAAAAGTTTAGGGATGACCCTGCCAAGAGGCCCAGGTCCAACACAACCCCCTTCCAGCCAAAACGCAGGGTAGACCAATCACCACTGTGATGGGCTTCCCTGCTTTGGGCGATAGAACCTGGACCTGGCCCGCAACAGCAGGGGCACATTCCAGTTCTACGCCAATCTGAACCTATTTCAAATCCTCTGTCCATACTCTCAGGGTTCACCCAGCTAATCCCTTGGGCACCCTTCTCTTTCTCTGTGGACACCACCTGTGCAGCCTCTAACCTTAACTGGCTCACAGGTGTGTCCCAACAGACAGTCATCAAATCACAGTGGCCACTGACAGTAGTCAGGGCTGAGACCCAGGCCTCATGCCTCTCAGGGCTCTCAAACCTCTATGGCCTCAGAGAGCGGGGGGCAGTAGCCCCAGGTGCTTGGCACCCTGTGTCCACTCTCCCTCATGTCCGGTCAGGTATGTCGTCCTGGCACTGACCCACCAGCCCCAGGCCTGTACCTGGCGGCTGGACCAAACACAGGGGTGGCCTCTCCCACACCCGGTCCTCCTCCTGGGGGCTCTGTACCCTCCCACCTGGAGTGGTACCCCCTTCCAGAATTGTCAGGGCACCTGTGGCAGGTGACCTGCACAATTCGCCCACCAGTTCAGGGGTGCTATCCTGCAACTGGGGCACCAGGTCAGGGGGGACACCCTGCACCTGGCCCTCTATCCTAGGGTCTAAACCCTCAAACTGCACCGGGGTCAGAGGCAAGGACTCCCTCCCTCTGCACCCCTTCCAGAGTACTGCCCACTCCCCACTGGAGTGGTACCCCTAGAAGTGACAATGGTCAGGACACTGATTACAGTGGTCCCACCCTCCAGGTCAGACAACACCTGAACCTGGCTCTCCAACTCAGGGACCCAACCCTGCAGTTGAACACTTGCCTGGCGCACCAGGACTTCCCGGGGAGCACGCATGCCCCCCCTGAGGGTGGCACATAGCTCATGTGCCGTGCGACAGTCTGCCTGGCGCAGATCTCCCAGCCTCTGTCCCTCTGACAGTGCGGGAAGATCCCCCAGGACAGAAGTGGTGTCCCCATGGTCATTCACTGGGGACGCAGCCCTGCTGGCTGGCCCCTGACCCACTGGTTCTTCCACTGGGGACTCTTTCCCCCTCTCGCCCCTCCATCTGGACCTCTGCACCCTCCCAACTGGAGCGGTACTGCCAGATACCAGAACTACTGGACCTCTGTTTACAGAGCCTCCACGTTCTCTAGCCACTGGGGGATCCCCCTCAGAGGGTGACTCCTCCGGACAGCCTAGGCTCCCCACCTGGTGTTCCCTTAAAGAACCATCCAGGCTCTGAGACTGAGGTTGGGCACTACCGGGACAAAACCCATTCTCACTCCTTCCCCTCAAGGACAGGACGTGAGGCCCTACACCCCTCTCACTACTACAGGACCTAGCTGGGCTACTCTGCGCCACTTCCACCACTCTGGGCTGGAAGATACCTGAGCCACTCCCCACAGGATCGCACCCCAATGCCTCTCCAGACCCTCTGGAATCCATCACAAGGTCTGCCTCCAATGTGAGCTCCCTGGGGTCAGAGAACTCACTCTCGAACAGGTGTTGGCATAGCTCTGGAAAACTGGGACTTAAAGTATGCTCTCCCACAATTGGATTACACAGCCCCCTAGCAGGGTTAACCAAACTATCCTTCACCTCACCATCCAGCGCCTCACACACATACTCCACACCATTCTCCTGAGACTGGCCAGACAGTAGCGGACTGTCTCTGTCACACAACCCACACTCTTCAGGGCGGTCCTTACACTCACCCACCAGGACCTCAACCATGGGGGAATCCCTCCCACCACTAGGACCATGAACTCCTACTCCAGCCCCCCTATTCCCTTCAGGGACGCTGCGCACTACTGGAGCTACCTCATGCCCTTGAACCTCCTGGTGTAAGTTAACCCCCTCCAAGTCAGGTGCCATATCTCTAGGCGCGCGCACTATGCTGTCAGCACTAGATACCTGAATGTTGCTGCCACCAGCTGAGCTGGACTCCACCTCCAACTCAGCAAAGCTCAATCTGCGAGCTACACAAATCTCTGGAGGTTGGGCTGAAGTCCTCCTGGCTTCAAGCTCCAAATCAAGTTCTCTCATCCTCAAGTAGTGAGCTCTTTGGCGTTTTTGCGCCTCCATGGCTAATTTTTGGCTTTCCATTGCCAATTTGTGCTTGTCCATTTCCAATTGTCCTTTTAATCTCGCCATCTCCATTTCATGTGCCCTGGTTGCTGCCCTGTCTGCCAACTCCTCTGGCGACAGGCATCTGGTTGCTGCCTTTTCCATCCTCACTGAACCAGGCATGACGTTTCACCAGCACAGGGAGATCTCCCAGCAAAATTAAACAAAACAATAAAATCTGTGGCTGCGTTATAGATCTGCTCTCACTATGTGGTGATCAGTAATTCACTGTATGTAAACTACAAATGCAAATTCGCAAATCCTCACCGCTGCGTCCAATGTTAGAATTGGGGGTCTCTGGTTGGCGCAAGTATTCACTTGTGACAAGCAGGGACCCTCTCCTCTAAGTCAGGGCGAAGGATGACCCCTTAGAATGACCCTTGCTCACCCTCTAGGTGCGTGGAATGAGCAGCCAAGGCTATTCTTCAGGCGTTAGCTAGTTAAGCATTTGTAATCACACACACAGTAAAATACACCAATCCCCCCACAAATGGACACCAGGCTGTGAGTATATAAAAATACGCTTCTTTATGTAAGAATTATATATACTCTTTAGAACAGACTTATCACAAGATCAAATAACGTTTCTGTATGCCCACAGGTTGTAAATAGGCAAGCTCTCTTTTAGTTGTAGTTCAAATGTTCTGTGCTTACTTCAAGTTGTATTCCACAGTGTTCTTTTAATTCCTTGGTCGTTTCTGACCAGATTGTGCACTTTTCCACCCCTCTAGGACCTATGGGGTCCTGCTATGCACTCTGCCGCACTCCGCGGCGCCTTAGATGGGTGAAATCCCGACCCCCTGCCAAGTCTCACGCTTCCCGCGTGAGGCGCGATCGGCCCGGCCGGGTCTCGTGGAGCGGATGACCCCCCTGGTCTACGGGACCCACACGGGGGGGAAACACCGACCTCAGGGCTGTCCAGGAGGAGGGAAGGCCCAAGAACCCAGCGCAGCCCCAGTCACTTGGGCCGGGGCTCAGATTGCAGCCTGCGGGACCCGACAGCTAAAGGATTCCAGCGGGAGGGGCTGGAGCGCTCTCGCAGCGCGGAGCTGCAGGCAGACACAGAGAGCGGTGCGAGTCAGCTGGAAAGGGCGGCTCGCACCACAGCGGATCTTTAGGCCGGGGGGCGCTTGTGAACAGGGCAGTGGGCAGAAAACAAAGGGGGTCAAGTAACGTTGCGGGCCACGAGCCCGATGACAGTCTCAGTGGCGGCTTTTCTCCGGTGACAGATGCGAGGTGCCCAGCGGCTCAGGCAGAGCGAGGCTGGCACCCGAGGCGTCCGTCCAGCGGGGGTCTGTCCCCTGGGTCTGTTTTAGTCCGGTGAGGATTTCTGGCGGGAGGGTGAGGCACCGCAGCGAGCCTTCCCAGGCGGTCAACACAGCGATCCCCTCAGCGGGGGAAGAGCGGCTCAACGGAGCGGAGCTCTTCCTCGGCGGGGACGAGAGGACACAGTCGGTCACGGCCTGAGGGAGGGGCTGGGGGGCACCACAGCAGCGAGCCTTCCCAGGCGGTCAACACAGCGATCTCCTCAGCGGGGGGAGAGCGGCTCAACGGAGCGGAGCTCTTCCTCGGCGGGGACAAGGAGACACAGTCGGTCACGGCCTCAGGGAGGGGCTGGGGGGCACCAAGGTCACAGCTCCGGCAGTAGTAGATATCCCGGTTAATTACCGGCAGACGAGCAGAGGGCAGGTTGAGCCAGATGGTCCTGTGGCTCAGGTCAGGGGGCAAGCTCAGTCAAGCCCTTGGAGAATGTTTAAGCACAAAGCAGCAAAGTCTTTTCTTATCAAGTCTTTTCCTCTCCTTTCTCAGCAAGGCAAGCAGCAGGCCAGTTCTCCCAGAGTCTCTTCTCCTTCTAGGCGGGCAGAGGTCCTTCGTGGTAAAACAGGATTCTGATTTCTTAGGAGCAGGGCTCCTACTTTTATACACAGTTTCTTTTGTTCTTACAGGCCAGGGGGTCCTTTGCATAGCCACTTTCAGTCTGTATGTATAGGCATTTATATAGCGCACTACTTACCCGGAGGGTCCCAAGGCGCTTCGACCGCTGCAAAACCCTTCCTGGCTTCCCTGAGAGATGGTCCCTTAATGGGTATCTCCAGGGTGAGACCAGGCATCCCCGGCGGTCTGGTGGGGCCGTTAGTGAAGATGAGGCAAGCTAATGCCCAGAGTTGCCGAGTGTGATCGCTGATCAGAGTGGGCACCGAGGCAAGAGAATTATCGAGTCCGCTGACCCTGGTCCAGAAACCTGCCGCCCCGGGAATCGAACCCTGGTCCCGGGCCGTCCTCTGCTCTCGGGTCTGCCGCCTCTAACCAGTGAGCCACACTACTTCACTTCAGTCTCTGAGTCCTTGATGGGGGTACTTCTGGCTTCTGCATTCAGTGTGAGGGCAGGCACATCAGACGCTCCACAGGAGCTGGAGCCAACATTGTGTGGACAGGGGCAGCCAGGAGTACCTTGTTGATGGGGCTTCACCCTTCCTGGGCCAGGTGCAGGCTGAGTCATCAATCACTCCCCAGGGGGGCGGAGCCAGCATTGTGGTGGCAGAGCACAGCCAGATTAAGAGTCAAGGGGCACTCCTACCTCCCACTAAGGTGTAATCCTTCCATTCACCACCTGTCATCCCCCAGCCCTGTCACTCACACATCCCAGACAGTCAGATACACATACTGCAGAGGCGGGCTGAAATGGTTAGGCAAGCAAATGCTAACTTTCTAAAAGTCCAAAAAACTACAAGGGGGTGGCTCTAATCAGTATGGCTGAGCCAATATCTATAACAACAAGAAGGGGATGCCAGTACTGATACAAATAACCATTTAGCAATTTAAGACACTCAACCTGAAGTAAAATTCGAGGCTTGGAGCTGATTAGTAACTTTTATTATTTTGCTTAATGTTATCAAAAGACAGTTAGTTCAAAAATAAACGATAGTACATGCTAGGTACAAAAATGTGGGGAGGAAAGGTCTATCATTATATCAGACATATCACAAGCATACAACATCCAATCATTCAGGGACAATGGGAAACATGAAAACTCATGTATTACAGTGAACAGTATTTACAGTGAACAGACGAACACAAAGATGCTAGAACAGGCCACAGTCTGCAAAGTATTCTGAAGAGTTTGGTATTGAAATTATTTACATAAACTGTACATTCCTAACGGAGGTTCAAGTAATCACAGTTTTTGATAGAATCGAACAGAAGAATGAACAAGGTAATGTACAACTAAGGGTGATAAGCAGCAAAACAATTCGAATAAACTTGTCACCCAGGCAGACTTGAAGGTGGTGAAGGGCCTACGCGTTTCGAATCCTACAGATTTACGAGGATTCTCATCAGGGTCTTTGATTCTAGAGAAAAGAAAAAAGAAATTGTAAAATCGAAGATTTTACTACATGTGCATTAAGTGGATCAACATCAGAATCCAGACTCAGTCCACACCCTCTCCTACACAGCTTACCAAGACAAGGTGTTAGTACATCCAAATCTAATTTTTCACAGCATCATGGCTGGGGGGGCTTTTTGTACCTGAAATGTCCGAAGCAGACATTAATTACATGACGGACTTGAATACAAGTGGCAGAGAGATGGCAAAACTGGGACAAGAGCTTTTAATGTTACCTGCTGCGGTATACACAGATGATGCTTTACCAGGGACGAGATCGCTTGGAAAGGCAGAAGGAATCCCTGAAGGGTAGTGAACATACAAGACTTTAGGGTGGGTTTGTTACAACTGTTACACAACCAAGTTGTCAAGAGGTTGCAATTCGCCTTACCTAATTTTCTAAAATCTATATTTTAAGTCGCTGTCGCTGTATTTTAAGTCGCTGTCGCCATATTTAAAAAACGCTGTCGCCATAGGGGTGGAAGTGGAGTTCAGTCTGAGACCTACGAAACAGGAGTGGGCAAAGTTTTTTTTGTTACAAGCAATCGCCTCGAAGATTATAGACGACGGCTTTAGTATGGCAGGCAACAGTTTTTCAATTATCTTACCAGAAGCGTTGAATGCCCAGTTCAGCAAATTGAATTAGCTAACACTAGAGTTTCATAAACCTATGAGAAAAAGCCAACAAGGCGCTTATCAGTATGGTTGAAAAATAGAGTCAGCCGTTAGTAGCGTGCAGGTAGAAGAATGCTCAGCGGCTTACCGTATTTTGATTACGGCGGGCGTGGTTCGCTAAACGCGGCTAGTTGCTTTCAAAAAGTTCCGCGATCCTGCAGTGATATAATATGACAAAATGTCAGCAGGCTGTTAGTACCAGATTACAAAGTGCGGTTTTTTGAAAAAACGGTGAGAAGAATTTACCGTCAGCGCTGCAATGCACTCTGCAGGGGAGAGATTAATTACTGCGAAAAAAAAGCAGAAGTTTCGGGATTAGTTCTGCGACCTTAAGCTAAAGTTAGCTGCTAACGCAGAGTAAGCAGTATGGAAATACTCACTTTCGAAGGTTTAAGGAGGGGGCCTTGGCGACAGCGAACGCGAGAAAAACAGTTGCACTCAGGCGGGGGCGCCTAGGCTGACTGAGTTGCCAGAAAGACGCCCTTATATACAGGTCATTAATAGGGCCACACCCACCAGGTGTACTGGCGGGTTTCGAAAAAAGGGGGCAAGAATGAAAACCAGGACTGGAGTGGCTAGTCCATAGTCACTTACAAAGCTTTATGGTATACACGGATTCAGCAAACATAAAGGGGCAGGATAGGAAGGTCTAAAGCTTGAATATCTCACTTAATTCATTCAAGCATGACACTGCAGTGTCAAATTTCACTATTAAAAGGGCTTCCCGTTTTGACAAGGCAAGGTTCTGATCGCCACCTCGCGGATTTTTTTCCACTTTGGAAATTACAGTCCACTTCAGGTCACTTACAGTATGTTGCGTACGCGTCCAGTGGAGCACCAGGGGTGCATTTTCAACCCGCTTTTTGATTCTTGATTTGTGCTGCGAGATCCTTTGCCGGATCTCTTGATTGGTTTTGCCTATATACAGTAGGCGGCACGGGCATATGATACCGTAGACAACAAACTTGCTCTTGCAGTTACTGAACGATTCATGTTTCCAAAAGATTCCGTTGTGCTGAAACAATGAGCCCTCAATCGAGGATTCACAACAGAGGCATGTGCCACACTTGTGATGTCCAAGAATGGGGGGCATCCCCATCATTTGGCGCAACGTAGCGGGTTTAGATGTTGGCATAGCGGCCCGAACTACATAGTTCGCAATGTTGTTTTCCTTTTTGAAGGCAAATAAAGGGATGTCTACTAAGCTGTTGTCCAAGTCTTTCACTAGATGCCAGTTTTGTTTTATGACTTTCTTCAGGTGGTTGGCATTGGGGCAATATGTCGTAACACAAACCTGTCTTTTTAATTCAGGTTTGATCTTGCGTTCTAGAGTGGTCTCACGCGGTGTCCATTGTGCTCTCCTCATACAGCTCTTCACGAGTTTTTTAGGATAACCTCTCTCGCATAATTTGGATGTCAATTTCGCTGAGTGTTTTTGAAAGTCCTCTTTAAATGTGCAGTTCCTACGGACTCGCAGGAACTGCCCATACGGGAGGTTCTCTTTTAGGTTCCTAGGATGGTTACTAGAAAACATAAGTGATTTGTTTCTATCCGTGGGTTTGCTGTATAGGGTCGTGGCCAGTTTCCCTTCAGAAGGGAAGACCTCCACGTCTAGAAACGCAATCCTTGTGGTTGAGCTGGAAATGCTGAATTTTATATCAGCAGTTCTATCATTCAACCATTGGTAGAACTGGTCAAGGGTATTGCTGTCACCCGTCCACGTCATAAAAACATCATCAATAAACCGGAGCCACGCTCCGATGTATTGAATGAAAGGGTTGTTGTGATAAATATATGCCTCCTCATACATTGCCATAAATAGTACCGCCAACTCAGGCGCAAAGGGGCAGCCCATGGCTACTCCCTTGGTCTGGTAGTAGTAGTCGCCATTAAAGAAGAAATAGTTCTTCCTTAAGGCGAATGCCGCCAAGTCAACAATAAATTTAGTGGGCACCTGCATAGGTCTTGGTCGGGAATCCAGGTAGTGTGTCAGGACTGCTATCGCCTCATCTTGAGGGATCTGGGTGTATAGAGCAGTTACGTCCAACGTAACTAGTCTGTCTCTGTCTTCGCGAAACTCAATGTTTTCGAGTTTGTTGATGAAATCAGTTGGGTCCTGGAGGTAGGACTTCACACTGATCATAAATTCTTTCAAGAAACAGTCTACATATTTGGCTGCCGGATCTAATAACGAACCACATCCGGCGACGATGGGTCTGCCGGGGGGATGGTGTGGATCCTTATGAACCTTAGGCAATACGTAAAACAACGGCACTTTTGGATGTAAATTTTTAAGGTATTCAAGCTCTTTGGGTCCGACAAAGCCAAGGTCGAAGCCTTCTTGAATGATGGAAAAAAGTTGGTTTTGAAGTTCAGAGGTTGGGTCTTTCTTTATTTTACGGTAACAGCTGCTATCTGCCAGCTGTCTCGTGACTTCGGTGGTGTAGTCATTAATATCCCATACTACGATCGCTCCGCCTTTGTCGGCCTGTTTTATTATGACTGTACTGTCATTTTTAAGGTTGTTCAGAGCTGTCATCTGTGCCTTAGAGGTGTTAAATTTAACGTATTTCCTTTCTTTTTCCATAGCTGATATCGCTGACAATACGCTCTTTTCAAATGTCAGAAGGTTTTTTGGGACTTTGCTTGCAGGAGGACAGAAGGAGGATTTATTCCTAAGGCCAGTTACCTCCATAGATTGGTTACTAGGGGTATCTTTGAAGAACAACGTAAGTCTTAGTTTCCTACAGAATTCAATGAATTCTGACTTCATTTTAACGAAGTCAGTTTTTTTGGAAGGGACAAATGACAGGCCTTTAGCCAACACGTTTTCTTCATCAGCTGTTAACACTCTCTTTGATAAATTGAAAATAGGCGACATATCTAATTTTTGTAATGTTGTCGTCTGGTTTTCATTTCCCAAGGGGTGTTGATTCTCACTCGACCCCTGGGTAGAGATTGACCTCTCCCTAAAAAATGAGGGTTAGAAGTTTGATTTGATTGTTGTTGGTTGGCGTTCCAGTTACGGTTCCTATTTGGACGGTTGTAATTACTGGTGGAATCACTGTCCGTTCCTGATGATGAAGTAGCACTGAAGGAAATAAACTGCTTACGTGATCTTCCTTGGTTTCCTTGAAGGAAACGTCTCGATTCTACCTTGGAATAAAAGTCGGCCTGTAAGTAGGGGTATATGTTATCTAATGAAAAGCCCTTTTTGTCCTTCTCAAATTGGTTTGATTTTTGAGTTATCGTATAATCTTTAAACTCTTGGACTTCTTTGTTAACTTTGTCCAAGAGAGCCTTAGCATCAGCTATGGTAGGGTTAATACTTATATCTGCCTCTAATTTGGAGATTTCAGCCAGTTCCTCTTTTGATATACGGGCAGCTGTCTCTACTGTTAAAACCATCAAATCTCTACTGCATTTGGTTTCTATCATAGAGAAGCCTTTCTTGAATATCGGATCTTCTGTAAAAATTACAGGTATGTTTTTAATTTGCAAACCAGCAGGAATGGTGCCTTCCCGGAGGTGTTGCAACAAGAAGTGACCATGAAGGTCAGTCCTTATCTGCTTCTTCTTAAGGCGGATTAGTTTATCCGATTCGTTGGATGTTGTGGCTGTTTCGCTTAGGGTAACTGAGGAGAAGACAGGCGGGTCACTGAGGAAGTTTCTGATGTGATCCTCCGTGTAGGCAAAGGTGTCTTTTTCTGCCATTACTCTGCAAAAACAGTGAAAAAAGAAAAAAGATTTAAAGACCTAAAGAAGGGGAAGGTTGAAAAAATAGCATGTACATGAAACACAATTTCTCTACTAATGTGATAAATAAGGATAGCCAAAGGTCTATCCTAACTTCAAATCAATGAACCACAAAGCCTCGCGGGCCAGCGCCCGCTATTAACACCAAAAAACTACAAGGGGGTGGCTCTAATCAGTATGGCTGAGCCAATATCTATAACAACAAGAAGGGGATGCCAGTACTGATACAAATAACCATTTAGCAATTTAAGACACTCAACCTGAAGTAAAATTCGAGGCTTGGAGCTGATTAGTAACTTTTATTATTTTGCTTAATGTTATCAAAAGACAGTTAGTTCAAAAATAAACGATAGTACATGCTAGGTACAAAAATGTGGGGAGGAAAGGTCTATCATTATATCAGACATATCACAAGCATACAACATCCAATCATTCAGGGACAATGGGAAACATGAAAACTCATGTATTACAGTGAACAGTATTTACAGTGAACAGACGAACACAAAGATGCTAGAACAGGCCACAGTCTGCAAAGTATTCTGAAGAGTTTGGTATTGAAATTATTTACATAAACTGTACATTCCTAACGGAGGTTCAAGTAATCACAGTTTTTGATAGAATCGAACAGAAGAATGAACAAGGTAATGTACAACTAAGGGTGATAAGCAGCAAAACAATTCGAATAAACTTGTCACCCAGGCAGACTTGAAGGTGGTGAAGGGCCTACGCGTTTTGAATCCTACAGATTTACGAGGATTCTCATCAGGGCCTTTGATTCTAGAGAAAGGAAAAAAGAAATTGTAAAATCGAAGATTTTACTACATGTGCATTAAGTGGATCAACATCAGAATCCAGACTCAGTCCACACCCTCTCCTACACAGCTTACCAAGACAAGGTGTTAGTACATCCAAATCTAATTTTTCACAGCATCATGGCTGGGGGGGCTTTTTGTACCTGAAATGTCCGAAGCAGACATTAATTACATGACGGACTTGAATACAAGTGGCAGAGAGATGGCAAAACTGGGACAAGAGCTTTTAATGTTACCTGCTGCGGTATACACAGATGATGCTTTACCAGGGACGAGATTGCTTGGAAAGGCAGAAGGAATTCCTGAAGGGTAGTGAACATACAAGACTTTAGGGTGGGTTTGTTACAACTGTTACACAACCAAGTTGTCAAGAGGTTGCAATTCGCCTTACCTAATTTTCTAAAATCTATATTTTAAGTCGCTGTCGCTGTATTTTAAGTCGCTGTCGCCATATTTAAAAAACGCTGTCGCCATAGGGGTGGAAGTGGAGTTCAGTCTGAGACCTACGAAACAGGAGTGGGCAAAGTTTTTTTTGTTACAAGCAATCGCCTCGAAGATTATAGACGACGGCTTTAGTATGGCAGGCAACAGTTTTTCAATTATCTTACCAGAAGCGTTGAATGCCCAGTTCAGCAAATTGAATTAGCTAACACTAGAGTTTCATAAACCTATGAGAAAAAGCCAACAAGGCGCTTATCAGTATGGTTGAAAAATAGAGTCAGCCGTTAGTAGCGTGCAGGTAGAAGAATGCTCAGCGGCTTACCGTATTTTGATTACGGCGGGCGTGGTTCGCTAAACGCGGCTAGTTGCTTTCAAAAAGTTCCGCGATCCTGCAGTGATATAATATGACAAAATGTCAGCAGGCTGTTAGTACCAGATTACAAAGTGCGGTTTTTTGAAAAAACGGTGAGAAGAATTTACCGTCAGGTGCCCACTAAATTTATTGTTGACTTGGCGGCATTCGCCTTAAGGAAGAACTATTTCTTCTTTAATGGCGACTACTACTACCAGACCAAGGGAGTAGCCATGGGCTGCCCCTTTGCGCCTGAGTTGGCGGTACTATTTATGGCAATGTATGAGGAGGCATATATTTATCACAACAACCCTTTCATTCAATACATCGGAGCGTGGCTCCGGTTTATTGATGATGTTTTTATGACGTGGACGGGTGACAGCAATACCCTTGACCAGTTCTACCAATGGTTGAATGATAGAACTGCTGATATAAAATTCAGCATTTCCAGCTCAACCACAAGGATTGCGTTTCTAGACGTGGAGGTCTTCCCTTCTGAAGGGAAACTGGCCACGACCCTATACAGCAAACCCACGGATAGAAACAAATCACTTATGTTTTCTAGTAACCATCCTAGGAACCTAAAAGAGAACCTCCCGTATGGGCAGTTCCTGCGAGTCCGTAGGAACTGCACATTTAAATAGGACTTTCAAAAACACTCAGCGAAATTGACATCCAAATTATGCGAGTGAGGTTATCCTAAAAAACTCGTGAAGAGCTGTATGAGGAGAGCACAATGGACACCGCGTGAGACCACTCTAGAACGCAAGATCAAACCTGAATTAAAAAGACAGGTTTGTGTTACGACATATTGCCCCAATGCCAACCACCTGAAGAAAGTCATAAAACAAAACTGGCATCTAGTGAAAGACTTGGACAACAGCTTAGTAGACATCCCTTTATTTGCCTTCAAAAAGGAAAACAACATTGCGAACTATGTAGTTCGGGCCGCTATGCCAACATCTAAACCCGCTACGTTGCGCCAAATGATGGGGATGCCCCCCATTCTTGGACATCACAAGTGTGGCACATGCCTCTGTTGTGAATCCTCGATTGAGGGCTCATTGTTTCAGCACAACGGAATCTTTTGGAAACATGAATCGTTCAGTAACTGCAAGAGCAAGTTTGTTGTCTACGGTATCATATGCCCGTGCCGCCTACTGTATATAGGCAAAACCAATCAAGAGATCCGGCAAAGGATCTCGCAGCACAAATCAAGAATCAAAAAGCGGGTTGAAAATGCACCCCTGGTGCTCCACTGGACGCGTACGCAACATACTGTAAGTGACCTGAAGTGGACTGTAATTTCCAAAGTGGAAAAAAATCCGCGAGGTGGCGATCAGAACCTTGCCTTGTCAAAACGGGAAGCCCTTTTAATAGTGAAATTTGACACTGCGGTGTCAGGCTTGAATGAATTAAGTGAGATATTCAAGCTTTAGACCTTCCTATCCTGCCCCTTTATGTTTGCTGAATCCGTGTATACCATAAAGCTTTGTAAGTGACTATGGACTAGCCACTCCGGTCCTGGTTTTCATTCTTGCCCCCTTTTTTCGAAACCGGCCAGTACACCTGGTGGGTGTGGCCCTATTAATGACCTGTATATAAGGGCGTCTTTCTGGCAACTCAGTCAGCCTAGGCGCCCCCGCCTGAGTGCAACTGTTTTTCTCGCGTTCGCTGTCGCCAAGGCCCCCTGCTTAAACCTTCAAAAGTGAGTATTTCCATACTGCTTACTCTGCGTTAGCAGCTAACTTTAGCTTAAGGTCGCAGAACTAATCCCGAAACTTCTGCTTTTTTTTCGCAGTAATTAATCTCTCCCCTGCAGAGTGCATTGCAGCGCTGACGGTAAATTCTTCTCACCGTTTTTTCAAAAAACCGCACTTTGTAATCTGGTACTAACAGCCTGCAGACATTTTGTCATATTATATCACTGCAGGATCGCGGAACTTTTTGAAAGCAACTAGCCGCGTTTAGCGAACCACGCCCGCCGTAATCAAAATACGGTAAGCCGCTGAGCATTCTTCTACCTGCACGCTACTAACGGCTGACTCTATTTTTCAACCATACTGATAAGCGCCTTGTTGGCTTTTTCTCATAGGTTTATGAAACTCTAGTGTTAGCTAATTCAATTTGCTGAACTGGGCATTCAACGCTTCTGGTAAGATAATTGAAAAACTGTTGCCTGCCATACTAAAGCCGTCGTCTATAATCTTCGAGGCGATTGCTTGTAACAAAAAAAACTTTGCCCACTCCTGTTTCGTAGGTCTCAGACTGAACTCCACTTCCACCCCTATGGCGACAGCGTTTTTTAAATATGGCGACAGCGACTTAAAATACAGCGACAGCGACTTAAAATATAGATTTTAGAAAATTAGGTAAGGCGAATTGCAACCTCTTCACAACTTGGTTGTGTAACAGTTGTAACAAACCCACCCTAAAGTCTTGTATGTTCACTACCCTTCAGGGATTCCTTCTGCCTTTCCAAGCGATCTCGTCCCTGGTAAAGCATCATCTGTGTATACCGCAGCAGGTAACATTAAAGGCTCTTGTCCCAGTTTTGCCATCTCTCTGCCACTTGTATTCAAGTCCGTCATGTAATTAATGTCTGCTTCGGACATTTCAGGTACAAAAAGCCCCCCCAGCCATGATGCTGTGAAAAATTAGATTTGGATGTACTAACACCTTGTCTTGGTAAGCTGTGTAGGAGAGGGTGTGGACTGAGTCTGGATTCTGATGTTGATCCACTTAATGCACATGTAGTAAAATCTTCGATTTTACAATTTCTTTTTTCCTTTCTCTAGAATCAAAGGCCCTGATGAGAATCCTCGTAAATCTGTAGGATTCGAAACGCGTAGGCCCTTCACCACCTTCAAGTCTGCCTGGGTGACAAGTTTATTCAAATTGTTTTGCTGCTTATCACCCTTAGTTGTACATTACCTTGTTCATTCTTCTGTTCGATTCTATCAAAAACTGTGATTACTTGAACCTCCGTTAGGAATGTACAGTTTATGTAAATAATTTCAATACCAAACTCTTCAGAATACTTTGCAGACTGTGGCCTGTTCTAGCATCTTTGTGTTCGTCTGTTCACTGTAAATACTGTTCACTGTAATACATGAGTTTTCATGTTTCCCATTGTCCCTGAATGATTGGATGTTGTATGCTTGTGATATGTCTGATATAATGATAGACCTTTCCTCCCCACATTTTTGTACCTAGCATGTACTATCGTTTATTTTTGAACTAACTGTCTTTTGATAACATTAAGCAAAATAATAAAAGTTACTAATCAGCTCCAAGCCTCGAATTTTACTTCAGGTTGAGTGTCTTAAATTGCTAAATGGTTATTTGTATCAGTACTGGCATCCCCTTCTTGTTGTTATAACTTTCTAAAAGTAGCATTTGCAAACACATGATATTAAAATAAACTTTACTAAAAGAAGTATTTTATTATTCTGAGTTCAGGCATACTAAACATTAATTTCTACCGTGTTCCCTGAGCCTGCTGGGATTATAGGGTGTAATAATTCCAGCAGCCCATCTTGGCCTAAAGGGAGCAGGTAGCCTTACACAGTGAAAAACGAATTTGGCTGTAATTCACTATTAGGACATGCCACACACATCAGGGCTTGTCCTACCTTACACTTACAATGCACCCTGCCCTAGGGCCTACCATAGGGGTGACTAATATGAAGTTAAGGGAAGGTTTAGGGGCTGGCAAGTGTGTGCACTTGCCCAGCCAGCATGACAGTACCAGACTGCACGCAGGTTCTGCAATGGCAGACCCTAGACACATTTTAAAAGGCTGCTTCTGTGGGTGGCGCAACCAGCGCTGCAGGCCCACTAGCAGTATTGGCATTTACAAGCCCTGGCACTCTTGGTGCACTTTACTGGGGACTGACAGTAAATCCAATGAACCAATCAGGTATACCAAACACAGTTACACTTTTCATAGGGAGAGCATATGCACTTTAGCACTGGTCAGCAGTGGTAAAGTGCCCAGAGTCATTAAACCAACAAAAACAGGTCAGAGAGAGTATTGGAGGAAGGCAAAAAGTTTAGGGATGATCCTGCCAAGAGGCCCAGGTCCAACACCTTTCAACTTCAGTAGCAGGGTATTTTGGTATAAGGCGGCTACTTGAAACTATTCTGCATGAAGCATGAAACTATGCAGGTCTACAATGCAGAGGAAGTGTTAAAGTTTGGTGTGCAAATCATAGATGTAGCCTTGTAATAATTTGCCCTGACAAGTACGTGTCTTTCTATGAATATGTCACTGAAGTTGCAGCCTTTTATCCGGCCTCTCAATTTAGTTGACATTCTGCTTACTGTTATATCCAGGATTAGGGGCCCAGCCCAGTCCAAAGTGTTAATGACTTTACGATTCAAGTCACCTCCATCATCATCTGAAGATGTGCCACTGACACCAAAAATTGTGACACTCAGTCAAGTAATTCAGATGGTCGAATACATTAAAAGGGTTGCCAATGGGTCTTCATGTAGCCTCTCTTCTTTCTGTATTTATCTTTCTTTCTTATCCCTTTAACTCTACTCGGTACAAAAGGTATTCCCAGTGTGACCCACTCTAAAGTACCTTTTGCAACCATTGATTATGATACTTGATAAACTTGCTTCCCCCTCTTCTGTTAAAACTTGTCTTGCCCTGAACTGATCTGGATTCTTGTTACAAGGCAAAGTTTTCTAATTCTCCTTCTCAGGTAAGTGCAGCTGTGATCGATGCCTTTTGTTTAATTTCCCTAGATCTCTAACATATCAGATCAAAAATGTGTTTCTAATAGCTGGGCCGTAAAGGTGTGTGTCAGATATACGTGCCATTCTACTTTTTGTGTTGCAAATGTCAGCCATTTAATCCTTCTGGATTTTTTGCTTTCAATCACCTGTTTTGTGGACTTTTTACTGTTGGGGAGACTCACTACTTGTGTTTCACCAACGGTAATCATATGGTAAATGGACTGCATGTGTTTACCCCCCCGGTGTCGACCAATTAAGATAAGGCTGCTACAATGTAGTTAGAGTAACTAAAGGACACTTGGCTGGTTACACGTGAGCATGTGTGCACATGCATGTGTACTTGTGTACAGGCTGAGACTACTGTTGTGCGCAGCCCGGTATTTGTGCACAGGTAGCCTAGCACAGGTGGGGACTCTGCAAGGTTAGAGGTTGAGCTTTGGCAGGCCTCATTATATTAGTGACCACTCATAGTTAAGATTGGTAGGGTTTACTGATTTATCTGCAGTGTCACTGTATTATAAATATAGGTGCAATCTTCCCTAAAGTGCAGTTTTACTTCTGTTAGGCCTACAAAATCCAGAGCGGTATCAAACTGGGATGCATGTCATGAGCCATGTATGAGCATACAAAGCCCCCCAAGAGTCTGCACGTACACTTTATGGGTAATTAAAAATTGTCATATTCCTCTGGCCCAGCCTAAGATCAGATCACAGGCATTTTGTCACCCTGCTGGGCCAAGGTATTTAATCTGCTCCACAGCAGATGGAACAAAGACCACTCACACAAATTGAATAATTAACTGTGCTCCAATTAGCTCCTGAAGGGAAAGGAGGGGGAGAAAAACCTGCATCTGGTACTTAGCTGTCACACAGTACCAGGTTTGGGACAGCCCATGCCCGCTGAACAAAGGAGGAAGCTAGGAGGAAGTCCATACCTCTGGAGCCAACACAGGAGGATGGGGTTAGGGTGGGGGGCTTCCCTTTGAGGTTTTGGTAGGAAGGACCTTGGCTACGGTCGGCGAGGGGTGGAGCTAAGACCCACAGGAGAGATGAGAATAGAGACCACTTGATGTCATCATCTTGGATTGTCTCAGGCTGATGTGTAAGTAGGTTGGGACAGGGCTGGAGGGGTGATGTTGCACCCTAAGACTGGCATCTAACACCTTCCATCCTCATTTAAAATCTCTTGCGCAAAGAAGAGAAAGAGAGTTAGACCCTGGAATTGGACGGTGGCTACATCATATACAGCTTGAAGGATAAGCCCCACAATGCCTTAATGGACTAAAGGCTCTGCCTACAGCTGATCCCAGGACCCATGGGTCTCTTCAGGAAAAGGGAGGCTGATTCCCTTACACCCCCTAAGGATCAGTTGGGGAGGATATTTGATGTGCCCCTGCAGGAGGTGAGGACTCCCAGAAACAAAGGAGAAAGGCTGGTGCAGGGAGCCAGTGGAACCAGCTCCCTGTAAAGTGTGCACATTTAGATGTCAGAATGCCTGCTACATATGTTTAAAATTAGTAGGGCCACCCACCCGGCTGGAGATATTCACTTTTGAAGCTTGGTAACCTTTAACTCTTTTCGAGCATCAGAGCATGTGGGGCTTCACCACATCCATGAAGTTCCCCCCGGTGTAGGCCAGGGCCCTGAGGTCGGCACAGGTTAAATAAATTATGAGCTAGGAAGGGTGGACATATGGTCCCATCCCCAGAGCTCTATGAGGCTCAGGGTCCCCATTCGCTGGGCCAGATCATACAAAGGAGAAGTCGCGGACCCCCATCTCTGGGCCCCCAGTGGAAAGAAGGAGGACTCTAAACCCACAGCCCCAATGGAAAAGGAAGGGGTACCAGTGATCATATCTGCAGGGAGCGGGGCAGCCATTGTGGAGAAGAGGCATGTCCTCAGGGAGCAGGCTAGGGAGAATCCAGTTGTTGGTTCCTGCATCAGCAGGGAATGGAGCTGGCCAGGCAGGGAGCCTGCCAGGAAGTGTGGGAGTGATCTGCCTGCACTGCCCCAACAAAGGCACATTTCAGGGAGCCAATGTGGGACAGGGCACCCCCAACAAAAGAAAACAAAGGCACATAAAAATAAGAAGAAATTCAAAGCCCTGCTTAATGAAAAGGGAAGCTTCAAAAGCCTCTGATAAAATATTGAAACTTCTTGAAGGAGCACCCCATAATTCCCTGCAGGGCTTTCATTTAGCAAACGTTTTTCTTCATTGGGGTTGCCCCTGAAGAGCAGGGGCATCACCTTTTCCAGAGCAATTTGTGGGTGGCTGCAAGATGGGCAGCAGACAGCCCTCCATAAATTGTTTCAAGAGTGACCCTAAGTGTCTAAGATCAAGAAATGTATAACCCGCCCTAGTTGCACTTTCATCTAGTTTGTTCTGGTTTGCCCTTAGGAGACACAGGTCCAAAGCAATTATGCCAATCATTCCCTATTATCGTATATGGCACTGAACATTAGATCTCGTCTATCTAGTGGGACCTTAAATGAATCTGTCTCCAAAGGAACTGATGATAGCCTTGAGTCTTAAAGTTTTTGACATTAGGTTGCATCTGGCACACTGCAGATGGTGGTTATGTTGTCAATGGTTTGGGTTTACCCATTGTATTATAGGGTAAGACAGGTGTAAAGAAATGTGTGTTTTTGCATGATCACCCCAAGGTTTTTGGACTGATTCTGCTGTTTTTTTTATTCTGAAAGTGCACTGAACCATGCTAATGAGACCTAAGTGTCCGTGCTCTGACCCTTAAAAAGTATATGTCTGATTGTTTAACCCACAATTGCCATAGGTTATCTTTCTTAGAAGTCCCTAGTATATAGTACCTGCAGGGCCTGTAAGCTAAAGTGTCTTTCATGTATATAAGACGAGCAACAAAGCCCAGTGTAACTCCCAGCCTTCATTGCTAGATGACAGAGTAGTTTTAAACTGCTAACTCAATGTTACAGTTTAAAGGAATAATTACCAAGCCAATTCTTTCACCACCCCCTGTTGTTTAATTATTTTGTCCACCATAAGCGTGGAAGGGTATACTCAGACGTGAGTCCCTTGCTCATTGCACCATCAGGATTCAAGCAAGCCGGGCCGAAGACGGCTGAAATGCCAGAAACCGGTCCCCGGTAGCTTGTTTCCTTCCCAGTGAAAGAATTGGCTTGGTAGTTTGGTTTGCCCTGTTCCCATGATGCACTGGGCCAGGGACAGACTCATTTACATATAGCCAGGTTCTGTAGCTTGGATGGTGCATTGAGCTGAAAAACGGTGTTGGATTAAGCCCTGATCTCTTGACTGGGTGAGAGTATTCTGCTTAATTCAGAAACTCTGTCCATCACCACCCCCTGTTGTTTAATTATTTTGTCCACCATAAGCGTGGAAGGGTATACTCAGACGTGAGTCCCTTGCTCATTGCACCATCAGGATTCAAGCAAGCCGGGCCGAAGACGGCTGAAATGCCAGAAACCGGGGCCCGGTAGCTTGTTTCCTTCCCAGTGAAAGAATTGGCTTGGTAGTTTGGTTTGCCCTGTTCCCATGATGCACTGGGCCAGGGACAGACTCATTTGCATATAGCCAGGTTCTGTAGCTGGGATGGTGCAGTGAGCTGAAAAACGGTGTTGGATTAAGCCCTGATCTCTTGACTGGGTGAGAGTATTCTGCTTAATTCAGAAACTCTGTCCATCACCACCCCCTGTTGTTTAATTATTTTGTCCACCATAAGCGTGGAAGGGTATACTCAGACGTGAGTCCCTTGCTCATTGCACCATCAGGATTCAAGCAAGCCGGGCCGAAGACGGCTGAAATGCCAGAAACCGGTCCCCGGTAGCTTGTTTCCTTCCCAGTGAAAGAATTGGCTTGGTAGTTTGGTTTGCCCTGTTCCCATGATGCACTGGGCCAGGGACAGACTCATTTGCATATAGCCAGGTTCTGTAGCTGGGATGGTGCAGTGAGCTGAAAAACGGTGTTGGATTAGGCCCTGATCTCTTGACTGGGTGAGAGTATTCTGCTTAATTCAGAAACTCTGTCCATCACCACCCCCTGTTGTTTAATTATTTTGTCCACCATAAGCGTGGAAGGGTATACTCAGACGTGAGTCCCTTGCTCATTGCACCATCAGGATTCAAGCAAGCCGGGCCGAAGACGGCTGAAATGCCAGAAACCGGTCCCCGGTAGCTTGTTTCCTTCCCAGTGAAAGAATTGGCTTGGTAGTTTGGTTTGCCCTGTTCCTATGATGCACTGGGCCAGGGACAGACTCATTTGCATATAGCCAGGTTCTGTAGCTGGGATGGTGCAGTGAGCTGAAAAACGGTGTTGGATTAAGCCCTGATCTCTTGACTGGGTGAGAGTATTCTGCTTAATTCAGAAACTCTGTCCATCACCACCCCCTGTTGTTTAATTATTTTGTCCACCATAAGCGTGGAAGGGTATACTCAGACGTGAGTCCCTTGCTCATTGCACCATCAGGATTCAAGCAAGCCGGGCCGAAGACGGCTGAAATGCCAGAAACCGGTCCCCGGTAGCTTGTTTCCTTCCCAGTGAAAGAATTGGCTTGGTAGTTTGGTTTGCCCTGTTCCCATGATGCACTGGGCCAGGGACAGACTCATTTGCATATAGCCAGATTCTGTAGCTGGGATGGTGCAGTGAGCTGAAAAACGGTGTTGGATTAAGCCCTGATCTCTTGACTGGGTGAGAGTATTCTGCTTAATTCAGAAACTCTGTCCATCACCACCCCCTGTTGTTTAACAGTTTAAAGGAATGGCAAAGCCTGAACCTTCCTTTCCAATATTTATAAGTCACCCCTAGGGCAGACCTACTGAGCCTTAAAGTCACTGTGCATCATATTAAAATGTTGGACATGAAGGTCTTAAGGTCACATGTCCTGACAGTAAATGCTCTGTGTTAGACCTGGCACCATTGGTGTGGGTCTCCCTTCCATTTGTTGCTGTTGACTCATGTGTTTTTGCTGGTTATAGATGCTTTGGGCACTGTGCCACTGGTATTTAGTGCCACAGTACAATTGCTCCCTATGGTAAATTGATACATGGATTAGTGACACCATGATTGGCTAGTTTGGTTTACTTGTCAGACCCTAGTACAGTGCTCTGAGTGTTCTTAGGGCTTGTAAATCAAATGCTGCTGGTGGGCTTGCAGCACTGGTTGTGCCACCCACAGAAGCATCCTGTAAATTATGTCTCAGGCCTGCCATTGCAGAGCGTGTGTGCAGTCTGGTACTGCCATGTTGACTGGGCAAGTGAACCCACTTGCCAGAACCTAAACGTTCCCTTTTCTGCATATTAGTCACCCCTATAATAGCCCCAAGGGCAGGGTGCATTGTAGGTAAAAGGTAGGACATGCCCTGATGTGTGTGGCACGTCCTAATAGTGAATTACAGACATTTTTATTTTTCACTATTGCAAGGCTACCTGTTCCCCATAGGCCAGAATGGGCCGTTTGATTCTCACATCTTATAATTATAACTGACTCGGGGAACTTGGTAGAAATTCGAGTTTAGTATGCCTAAACTCAGAATGATAAAATACATCTTTTAGTGAAGTTGGTTTTAACATTCTGTGTTTGAAAATATCACTTTTAGAAAGTAGGTATTATCTTGCCTAACTGTCCAAGCCCTCCTCTGCTAGGTTGTTTATTCCTTGTATGGGGTTTGAGAGACAGGGGCTGGGGATTCCAGGAGACAGGATGAGTCAGCACAAGGCTGAATAGAGCTATCTGCATGTAGATGGGTGGGAGGAGTTGCACCTGGGACCTCAATCGGGCTGTGCCTGCCTTCCACAATGCTGGATCCAACTCCTGTGGTGTGTCTGATGTCCCTGGCCAACACTGTCAAAGGAAAGAAGGAGTCTTATCAAGAAAGTGCTCCAGGACTGCACTGAACTGGTTTGGACTAGGTACAGGACTCTCTGCCTTCAGAGGACAAAGGATTTGTTAGTATAAATATGGGGACCTATATCCCAGAACTTTAGATCACTTTTGGGAAACAAGATGAACCTTTGCTGAGGACAGGAACCAGAGAGAAACAGAAGGAGGAGACAATCCCTAAGCTGAGTGCTCTTTGGGGGATTGGCTACAGTGGTTGCCTGACTGCCAAAGAAAAGAGAACAGTACTTTGTGCTACTTTCATCGACTTGTGAAGAATCTCCAAGGGCTTGGAAATTGAGCTTGGCTCCTTCTGAAGTCTCAGGGATAACAGACTTCACTAACCAGCTCCCATGAGTTCTTTTGATGTGCCTGCTGTTGTGCTGGGCCTTCTGAGGGACTACGTGTCACAAGGAGCTGGAAGCACGAATCACGAAGGAGAAGCGTGACGCCGCCATAACCGCTGTTGTTGCATCACTGAAGAAGGGTGTCGCCGCTGTTGCATTGCATCGCAGAAGCGCCTTGCATCATCGGAGAAGAGTATCGCCGTCGCAGCAGACGCGTTGCATCACCAGACAAGTATGTTGTAAGGCCTGTCGCAGCTCAGAAGAATCATTGAGTCACCGCAGGGCCTTCTGGCATGCACACATCATTGGTGCATCAAGAAGAAGACACCATTTTGTTTCATTGCACCAAATCTTTATCACATCACAGCGTTGCAAGTCCCATTGCCACGGAAGCGCAGTAAAAAAACGACGCATAACCTCCTCGTGCAGATAAGAACCAACGCATCGCCATCCCCTATGCAGCAGTAGGAAACCGATGCATCACCGTTCTTGCGTGTAAGGAACCAACGCATCACCTTCCCTGCAACAATTTTGTTGTATAGCGTTACGCATCCAAAGGTACATTGAACTTAAAGTGTTGCACTTACCATCTAAAGAGAACTAGGCTATTTTTACAATTTTTTAAAGTACAGTATTGTGGATTTTTGTTGTTTGTGGTCTTGTGTTAAGTCTATATAAAAGACTTATTTTTATTAACCCTGGGCGTAGTTGCGCTACGCGTAGCTCCGCGAAGTGCATTTCGCACTACGCGAGCTACGCAAACTGCGTAGTGCACTGTGCAAAGTGCTGTTTGCACTGATTGCACAGTGCCGGATGCTTGTTTGCACTGTGCAATCAGTGCAAACAGCATCTTGCACAGTGCAAGCGGTCGTTTTCTGCCGCTCGCAATTTCTATTCGAGTGGCAGCTTTCTCAACGTGGACTGGTAGTTTCTCATTGCGAGCGATCGTGAGCATACACAACCACTCGCAATGAGAAACCTCACCTCCCTGTGTTGAGAATCTCGCGGGAAGGTTTATTTTCCATGCTCGCGATCAACTTGATGGTGCTGATCGCGAACGAGGAAAAAGTCTCACCGGGATGTCACTTTGCTTGCTCGCCAACATGACGCTGAGGACCGCGAGCAGGCAACAAATGACCCCTACGCTTCGTGTGTTTGCACTGTGCTACATGCAATTCACGTAGTGCGAAGTAGAGCAAACTTTTCAAACTATGCGATCGTAGCGTAGTACTTCACCCAGGATTAATTTTTCTGTTACAACTTGTGTGGAGTGCATCTGTAGTGTTGTCACTGGGTTACTGTATGTGTTCACAAATGCTTTACACACTGCCTCTGAGATAAGCCTGTCTGCTCATGCCAAGCTACCAAGGGGGTGAGCAGGGGTTATTTTAGAAGTGTAGCCCCCTATCCTGACTAGATGCAAGTTTCCCTATTTGGTCAAAGGTACCTACCTCTGCCAACTAGAGACCCCCATTTCTAACACTCTGTTTTGTCGTTTTCACTGTGAAAAGACTATTAGCCCCACTGGGGAGGGTGGGGTCCGCACTGACAACTCAGCAGGCCTAAATCCTGAATGGGACTACTAAATATGATACTTCAAGGTATCAAAAGAAAGAATCATTGCATTAATCCCGAATCGATGCTCAAGTAGAATTTAATTTATTTGTTGCACAAGTGGAAACTTTGGTAAGTAGCTACTTTGTGGCCCAACGTTTTCTGTGACCATTTACAATGCTGGCCATGGGACAGCCTTCTGCTCTCCTGGGGCGATGTTTGAATGACTCTCAGAAAAGAATAAAAAGGGCCCGCTGGTAGAACAGGTGTGACCTCTCTGTGGCAGGTAGGCCAAACAGGATGTGAGCCTAAAAGACTTGCCTCAAAGGGGAAGCTGCCATTGGTGGGAAAATTTAGGACACAAAGGGGCTGCTCTTTTATTCTAGCAGACAGGCTGGTAGCCACATCTCTAGGATGGACTAGGGAGTTCAACATATCAAGAGAAGGGTTCTGCCATCTTGGGGATGGACAGAATGATGCATTCTGGGCAAGCTAGATAACACATTTCACAGGAAGTTATAACTAGGTGGGAGAGGACCTGGCATCCCATTGGCTAGAGGTCGCACATCTCCAGAGGGCTCAAACTGGGCATACAATTGGCCCACCTGACTCCAGACCTCAGATCATGTCTGTCCCTTAAGAGTGGACCAAAGAGGAACTGCCCTGCTGTTCCTTGGCCCAGTACAGATAGTGGGTTTATTACATGGTGAAGTCTCATACCCACACCACAAAATAAACTGATTTCCTGGCAACAGGTTTACAAGAAGACCTCAGTTTGCCTTGGATAGTAGAGGCACTCAATGTCTTCAGATTGTAGGGTCTCTGCTTAATGTATCCTAATATGTACTGCCCCACAAGACATGTGTAGACCACAGTCCACCCACACTCATCTGCAAAGTGCAACTCCAGATGACTCTTCATCTTCTGAGGGCAAACAAATTCATGGCTAGAAGGACTGCTTCCCCATAGTGGGACATTAAATATGGATTAAAGTTGACTATTCCTTGAAAGTGCAGAAAGAGCCAACATAGAGCATGAGTCTAGAAAGGGATAGTCAACTTTAAGGGGGTGAGCAATGAGATAACAAATACATCAGCAACATCAGTGAACAAGGCTATTTACACAGTCCTATTTGGATAATTAAAAAATGGGGAGATTGTTGAAAACAACTTTAAATCATAGTCCCTAAGTAAATTTAATTCTCAAAGCAAAACTCCAAAGTACACTATTTTTTAAATGCATCCCCAAACCATATAATATCTTGATGCTGTCCTGGGTTGAGGGCAAACGTTTCTGGTTGTCTTCTTGGTCTGACATTAGGACCACCTGAAGCTCCTCCTCTGGCACTGGAATTTGGAAGGTGAAGTGCGACCGGAAGCGTCCTGAGACTTCTGATTCACAGTGGTTTAGGAACAGAGGGCGAAGGCACACTCTGATACAACTGGTGTGGAAAGTGACAAGATTGCCTCAGTCTGGGAGGACTACAAGAAGCAGAGTTCATTGTGATAGTCATCCTGTTCTTCTTAGTATTCTCTCACCTTTCTTTGCCACAAGTTCTTTGACATCCTGAGAGAGCTTATACTAACAACCAAATCAGCGACCCCATGGCCTGCTGGAAAGCATTTAAGGTAGAATACACAGGATCTGGGAGTTGAATGCTAAAAGAGGGCTTGGTGGTTTCAGGGGCTAATGCTACCCTTGGCTGCAGATCTTTAGGGTGGGATATTTCAGGTGGAGCAGGGGCAAAACGAGGTGCAGCTGGACGCAGCATTGTAGTAGGGCGACTCTTGGGTAGCGGATAGGGCACCATTAGGCCATAATGATAGAGATGCCCACTTTGGGTACAGATGATGTTTCTTCTTGAACTGGAGATGTCCCATCGTCTGACTCCACCTGGCATGTGGTGTCCAGTGCAGCTACCCTTTGGTGTCCTCAACAGGTTCCTCACAAAGTCTCCTTGATTTGGACTAAGTGCGTGCTGTTGGATATTCACCCAGTGGTGGTTTTGTCTTCCTTTGCTCACCTATCAGCTAAAGTGTTTCACTTACTTCACCTCTGTTCGTTCTTTTCCCTGCTTCCATTTAGGATGCTCACTGAAAAGAAAATATGGGAAAAGCACAAATTCATGATTGGGCATGCCCACTACACTAAGCACATAATAACACTTCTTTCAGCATTACGCCATCAAATGTGACAACACGTTACATTGTCACATATACCACTCTCCTTTGCCATGCAAGGTTATAATTCCCACATATCACTTTTCAAAGTGCCTGACTGTGAAAAACTAGGTTGTTGGTTGAGGGGGGTGCGAGCCCTAATCAAGCAACAGTCACAATACTTGTAAGAGTGAACCACAAATGTCACTAAATTAAACTGTGCCTAGCCCTCTGGTAGTCTGTCACAAAATCAGTCAAGCTTAACTTAGAAGCAATGTGTAAAGTATTCATGAAGCACACAAACAGTTATAAAGTGAAAACACAACTGAAGAAAACCCCCACATTAATTACTAAAAACTAGAGTAAGATTTAATACATTATTTGACACCAAAACAACAAAAAAAGTGTAATCTGAAATATGTAATTTTGAAGATTGAGGTAGGTATAGCGCCTAAAGCGTCAAAAGTTCATGCTGACTGCAGTGCAGTTCGGACTGGATACAGGGACCTGGTTAGTCCAACTGAAAAAGTTACAGTCTCAAAGCCCGCATAGTGTCCAATTTGTGGTGGAGGAGGCCAAGAGAAGGAATGAGAGTGAGAATCACTGCTTTCAGAATCGTCCACTGGCACTTCTGTCTGTTATACCACAGAGAGCATGCCCCTTCTTCAATCTATGTGCTTGCTCTTATGAAGTGAAGTGAGGGGAGATATTACTGTGTCTTAGAAAGTGAATGCCATCAGAGGGCAGCGTAAGTGATGCAGCGAGGGAAAAGAGAGGGTAAAAGCAGGTATACAGCCATGGGAACCAAGCAATTTCACTTGTACCGAGTGGTCCTAATGCAAGTCCTGCCTTCTTTGAAGGTGAGGGGGTGTTGAAGTTAAGAAGTTATGAAATCAGACTGAAAATTCTACCTCCTAGAGGTGGTGAGAGATCACTGTCTACAGTGAACCCCCAAAATCATTCAATTCAATGTCACCCCTCCCCGGTTGGTATGACTCTATCTCACCTTACTGTCTCATAACCTTCCTCTGTTAGGTTGATCTGTTTAGCTGCTATGCCAACTTCATGTGACTCTCATCACAGGTCCCCTTCACAGGTCACCCTCCTACCACCCTGATGGCCGCTTCAGTTCACCCATTTTAATTCTCACCTCTACCGTTGGGTCACCATGTAACTAGTCTTCACTCTTGGGTCTCCCCATCCTTTGCCACATCCCAATACTATAGGAAGCAACTGTAAATTGAATGTTTGCATGCTACTGCCTGGCCCGTACCTATTCTGTGTCTATAATGGACTCCTGCACGGCTGATGCATACATTCTGTGTCTATAATGAAAATGTTCACTGCTGATGCCCATGTGTTATCTTTTTCCATGTATGCAAAGAAACAATAGTTGCTGCTTGTACTTTGCCTTCTTCGTATCTGTAAGAGAAGACCGCACTTTGCACATTTGCTTATGCCCTCTATTTTCCTCTTTCAACTTGCTCAAACTCTGGAACCTTGCATGCCCATATGCACTGCACTTGTTATGTTGTTATGTTATATTGATTTATTATGCGCACAGATACCCCAGCCAAGGGGCGTCCCGGCGCAGAGACAAGGTAGAACATAACACAACAGGAAACTAAAAACATGAAAGCAGCTAAAACAGGAAAGTTTTTAAAGCCCTCCGGAAAGTCAAGAGGTCCTCCATCAGACGAATTTCAACAGGAAGGGAGTTCCATGCTGACGCGGCCTTTACACTAAACGAGCGGCCACCCATGCGACTAAGCCTAAATCTGGGGACCACCGCAAGGGCCAAACCCTGGGAACGGAGGGTGCGGGTGGGAACATAAAAGGAAAGACAGCTGGATAGGATTTCCGGGCCAATACCTCTCAGAATCTTAAAAGCGAGACACAAGACCTTAAAAAGGATGCGCTTCCTGACAGGGAGCCAATGTAGGGTACGAAGGACAGTTGCCACCGAGCTGAATCTGGGCAGGCCGACAATCGCCCTCGCCGCAGCATTCTGAACCCGCTGCAGACGGGTTAACTCGGCCTGGTTAGCCCCAGCCAGAAGAGAGCTGGCATAATCCAGGCGGGAGATGATAGTTGCCTGGATCACCAGCTGCCTGGTCGGGGCGTCAAAGAACTTGAGAACAGGTCTCAAGCCCCTTAGGAGACCGAAACAACAGGCCGCAGTTTTTTTAGTATGCCCTACAAAGGAGAGGCCCGCATCCAGCCAGACCACTTGGCTCCCTCTTATAGCCTGCCTTTTTCCTCTTTGTATCTTGTGCAGATTGTGCTTTTACCCAAGCCTGCTCCTCTAGCTCCTTGAACTGCCTGCCCGTATACCCTGTCCTGCCCCCTATTGTTGTCTGTTACGATCCAACCTTGCACTCTGTCCTAAACCTCTTGCCAACTACCTTGCTATTCCCTTGCACTTTGCCATGCCCTCTTGCACACACTTCTTGTCCTTTTACATGTTGCCCACTAACAATCACATGCTGTCAAGTTCCCGCATTGTTCCATGTCATGCCACCTCTTGCAATCTACCCCTTAAACCTTGCAATGCTTTCTAAAACCATATTCTTGCCCCCTCAAATGGTCTTGTTCCCTAATTGCAGCCTACTCTTCTCCACACTCCATGTAGCCCTACACTACCTTGCACTCCTGTTCTATTCCCCATTGTTTTTACCCCTTCTTCCTCCTTGCAATTAGCCATACTTTTTTGTGCACTCTGCTGTTTCCACTTTTCACCCTGCTCTATTTCCCTTGCACACAACTGAACTGTCTCCCTTGAACCCAGCATGTTTGCCGCTTGCACACTGCTCCGGTCTCCCCCTTTTCCACCCACCGATTTTGTCACCCCTTTTGCACCATGTGCTGTGCGCCCTCTTAGCACCCTGCATTTCCATCTCCCTCTCTAATAGTGGCAATTGATTTGACTACTGTATGGTATGGTGTATTAAATTAGCCACAGTGTGATAATAAAGAATACTGGCGGAACACGTGCACCCAGAAATGCTGATAGAAGGGGGGTTGGGGGGGGCAGCCAACCGGAGGGAGGTCCCCCCCGGGCTGTTTGGGAGGGGCATGTGGGGGGGGTTAGAGAGCAGGGCACTTTGGGCTTCTTTTGGCTGGTTTTGGGCTATGCTATTTTCTACTGAGGGAGCCCAACTATAAATTCTGTTGGCTCCTCCTCCCGGACACCATTTTAGGCTAGGTGACCTGGTGGCCGAGAGCTCAATTAGCTTAAAAAATGTTTTTCTTGTGAGTGTAGGTTTAGTGTTCTTTTGCGAGATGTCGGGTGAAGACTATCGTGTGCTGGAGGCAATCCGCCTTTTGAGCGAGGCGGGACGCCTGGACCTGGTTTTGGGGGATGTGGCTGGGCCACCGCGTCCTCAGCGGCAGGCCTCAGCTCGTGTGGCTGCGGTAGTTGCGGCTTGTCTGTCCCCGAAGAGGTCTCGCCGTGAGGCAGTAAGTGAGAGGGGTCGCCCGCGCTCTAGGAGGCAGGCTCTTGATACTGTGGTACCGTTGCAAGCAGGAGGGGTCTTGTCTAGTCAGGCGGGGGTGGGGGAGGGAGGGGCATCTGCTTCTCTTGTCCCCGTGGGGCCGCCGGTGCGTTCACGTTCGGTGCCCGCTGTGAGGGGTAAGCGGGCCGGTAAACGAGGAGGCAGGAAGCGCTCGGCCTCTGTTTCATTTATCCCAACCGTTGAGCAGGCGGGAAACGTGCCGGCGGTTGGCGCGCATGCGCAGGTTGATTTTTTGGCGCCTCACGGGCATGACGCCTTGATGTTACCGGTTGAAGGGCCGGTTGGGCAATTTTCTGACCAGTTGGCATCGGGGG
Source organism: Lissotriton vulgaris (assembly GCF_964263255.1). Classification (NCBI taxonomy): domain Eukaryota; kingdom Metazoa; phylum Chordata; class Amphibia; order Caudata; family Salamandridae; genus Lissotriton; species Lissotriton vulgaris. The sequence continues at coordinate 663,457,273 of NC_141689.1, forward strand.
CACACGATGTTAGTCGAGAGGTCGAATTTTTGCCTTCGCGTCAAGGGGTTGAGGGAGTCCGTTTTTCTACGCCAGCTTGTGGTTTTAGTGCGCCTCTGTTTGAGGGTGATGGCATTCCTGATACGGTGGCAGTTTCTGAGGGCGACTTGGCGCCCGTTAGTCCCCTGTTGTTTTCTCCTCCTGTTTCGAATAGTGGTGAGGTTTTTTCTGTTCTCAGTGGTTCTGTGGGGGAGGGGGAGTGGGCGCAGGTCGAAAGAAGGGCGAGAGATGTTTCTCGTGGATTGGGGGCTGATGTTGGCGGGTTGGGTGCTGCTGCGTATAATTCTGGGTCGAGTGGGACACGGCTTGGGTCTTCTCTTGGAGGTGATGTTTTTGACTCTTTGCAGGGGAGTGGCAGTAAACAGGTAGGTGCCAGGTCTTGGGAGGGTCTAGATGTTTTTCCTTCCTGGGCAGAGGGAATTCGGGATGCTGGTGGAGTTCCTCCTACTCAAGGTACTGATATGTTGAGTGGCTTTGGAGGCACCTTGAAGTTTCCGGGCCTGCCTGTGGGGGGTAGACCTTCTGGGAGGGTTGAAAGGTCCGTGTCGGATACGCAGCAGGGGGGGCGTAGGGGGCATGTTTTGGGTCCTGCGTCGAGTTTCGTTCAGGAACTGTTGGATTGGAGTAGCGATGGTGAAGTAGTGGAGTCGTCTCCTCCTCGGCAAGTCTTGTCTGGTCGGCCTACGGGGTCTGTTTCTGGGCAGGCTGGTCGCGGGCAATTCCAGGAGTCTGGGTCTTGTGTAGCTAGTGGTATGGATATGTTTGGAAGTTTCCGTAATAAGGGCCCCAGCACATCAGTCCAGCCTTTTTCTTCACAGGTCGGGGAGGATCGTGGACCGGCAGACTTGGTAGGGCGGTGTGCGGCCCAGTGGCACCGAGGAGAAGGGAGGGTGGAGCCTGGCGCGGCATACCCCGTACCCGCGAGGGATCCCGGCGCGGTCAACATAAGCAGGTCTGGAGCGACTTCGTTGGCCCCAACGTCTTTGGCTCAGGATTTTGCCACGGTCAGCAGAAGCAGGTCAGGCGCGACCTCGCTGGCCGCAACTTCTTTTCTCAAGATTTTAGCGGGGGTCGGCAGAAGCAGACCAGGCGCGTCCTTGCTGGCCCCAACGTCTTTTTCTCCAGTTCTCAGCGGGGTTGGCAAAAGCAGGACAGGCGCGTCCTTGCTGGCCCCAACATCTTCATGTCATTCTAAACGAGATTTGTCATTGGACAAGGTGTCCAAAAGTGGTCAACGTTTGGGGGAGTACAGACGGGTTCAGTCGGCTCCCCTGCCTTGTGTTTCAGAACGGGCGGGTAAGGCCCATGTTGGTTTTCAAAGTACGTCAGTGGTGGTTGCCCCTCCTAGAGTGGAGGAATCTGTGGTGTTGGATTATGGTGAGGACAGCCCTGAGGAGGGCGAGTTACGTGCTGAGGGCACGGAGGGGGGGTATTTTCACGTTTCTGATACTGTTTTACAGGCGCCAGTGGTGGTGCGTCCGAAAACTGCTGTTTCCAGACCTACTCGAGAGAGCGGCCCCTCGGTGAGGGTTCCTCGGACGGTCGACGATGTGGAGCATCTGGCCTGGAGAGTGCGGCCGGCTCAAGTTCCTTTACTTAAACCAGGTGAGCGTTCTGTGCCACGGACCAAACCTACTATGGTGTCTGTGGGGACAGGTGGTGAACCGGTTTCGGAAGGTCTGGACTTTAAGTTACACAAGGGTCGTTATGTTAAAGATCATGGGGTGGGTACGAGTGATGGGGGTCTGGGTTCCAAGGTGGATTCTAGCACTGGTACTGAGCCCATGGAGGTAGGTAAAGATCCCCCGCATAGTAAGGAGCTTAAAATAAAGAAATTACCTTACATGGGCGTTACAAAACCTTTGGGCGCTCATTTAATGTTAGCAACTAAGGAAAGGATTTGGAAAGGGGAGTACGTTGAACTACTGAAGCTCTTACATAGGGAAGTTCGCTCCAAGGAGGGGTCTAAGGAAGAGGAATACGAGCTGGCTAAGCGCCCAAAGGTCCCTTTGACGATAGAAAACTGGACAGCGGCATTTCTGATCTATGCTAGCGTGTACTGTGAAAAATTCCCTGAGCGTTGTGTTGCCATTTTTAAGTATATGGATGTGATCAGAAAGGCGCAGATTACTGGCAGTGGTTATGCCTGGTCACAGTATGATGAGGAATTCCGAGCACGGATGGCTTGGGATCTTGAGGCGAAATGGGGGGAGTTGGACAATGACTTATGGCAACACACTATGGGAGCATCGGCTGGTGGTAAGACGATTTTTACAGCTAGCGGCTATCCCTTACTTTACCGGCCCTTTCAGGGAAGCCCACCCGGGGAGGGGTGGGTGCAGCAGCGTCAGTGCAACCTGCCAATGGGACCTGCTGGGATTTTAACAGAGGTCACTGCCCAAGGGAATATTGTAAGTTCAGGCACGAATGTTCCCAATGTGGAAGACCGCATCCATTGGTCAGGTGTTGGGGGCCTCGCGTTACAGGAGGTCGACAATGGTCACAGCAGACTGCCAATGCCCCTGGTCCTGCACAGCAGCCTCAGCCTAACAGGGGGGGGAAAAGCACTGCAGGAGCTGGGCCCAAAGGCTCGTACTCCGGTTAAACTTTTTCAGCTAGCAGTGGCTCTGAGGGGTTAGGGGAATGCTGAGGCTGGTAAGTTGCTGCTGGATGGTTTTCAAGAAGGTTTTCGGCTTGGTTATACAGGGCCGCGATTGCGGCGGTGGTCTAAAAATCTATTGTCAGCCGATGAACATCCTGCTGTGGTGCAAGACAAATTGGATAAAGAAGTGCGTGAGGGAAGGATGGCAGGTCCTTTTGATGATTGGCCCTTGGAGAATCTCATTGTGTCCCCCATTGGTGTAGTCCCTAAGAAGGAGTCTGGGCAATTTTGTCTAATTCAACACTTGTCATGGCCGGAGGGCTCTTCGGTTAATGACTTCATTGACGAGGAAGCTGCTTCAGTATCGTATTCATCTGTGGATGTGGCCATGGCCCTGGTTGTGTCTGCTGGCTCTGATGCAGAAATGGCTAAATGCGATATAAAATCTGCATTTCATTTGCTACCAGTACATCCCGGGGATTGGGACCTTTTGGAGATTCAATTTCATGGGAAATGGTACATTTCAAACTTTGATGGATTTCTTAGGTGTGCCTTTGGCACCGGAGAAGACAATGGGCCCCTGCGCGACCATGTCTTTTTTGGGTATTTAGATAGATTCTCATGTTATGGAAGCACGTTTACTTGTGGAGAAAAAGGCTAAAATGTTGGACCTCTTACATTCCATGCTGGTCAAGTCAAAAGTAACAGTCAAGGAGATTCAGGTGCTGTTGGGCCACCTTAATTTTGCCTGCAGAGTGGTCAGGGCGGGTAAAACTTTCTGTAGGCGGCTGGGTAGGGTTCTATCAGGGCACTATTTACCTCACCATCACGTTCGCTTATCAGCAGGGGTTAAGGAGGATTTGCGGATGTGGGTAGCCATTTTACATTCCTTCAATGGCATTCCTCTGTTCAGGGAAGAAGATTGGGTTTGGGATGTCCACATTTTTTCTGACGCTGCAGGAAGTGATGGTTTCGGTCTTTATTGGCAGGGCAAGTGGTGTGCGGAGCAGTGGCCTGTTCAGTGGAAGAATGGAGGCAGGAGCATTGCATTTCTAGAGCTGTTCCCGGTGGTTGTTGCTTTGACTCTGTGGGGTCATGAGCTGGCTCACAAAAAAGTCCTGTTTCGTATTGATAATAACTCTGTGGTGGACATTATCAATAGGCAGTCGGCTAGGGATGCCCAGATCTTGAAGCTTTTGAGGGTTTTTGTGTTGGGGTGCTTGAAGTACGACATAAGTTTTAAGGCCTTGCACATTCCTGGTGTGGACAATGACATTGCGGATGCTTTGTCTCGTTCACAGTGGGAGAGATTCCATGGGCTAGCCTCGGAGGCAGACAGGACGCCGACCCCCATGCCAGATCATCTGTGGACGGTAGGCGAGACAGGGTCTTACAGTTGGTGGTAGGTTCCCTGGCAGTTTCTACTAGGACAGCATATGAATTAGCCTGGCAGGAGTTTTTGGAGACTGGACCTTGCTGGCGTGTGCCCGGTTGGAGACGTTCTGAGGATGTGGTGCAGTTTATTCTTCACTTGATGGACAGAGGTCTGACCCGTGTTACAATCGCTGGAAAATTAGCTGGTATTGCGTTCATGGGCAAGTTATTTTGGGGCTATTCTCCTTCGGCAGGGGAGGTTGGTAAGCGCATGATGGAGGGTTGGTCCAGGGAGCAGGGAAGGGAGCGGATGGTCCGTCAACCTTTGTCATGGCAAACATTGGCCCGAGTTTTGCAAGTTTTGCCCTCTGTTTGTTTGGATGAGTTTGAGATTTGCCTTTTTACGACTCTCAAGGTGTGGATGTTTTTCGGTGTTTTTAGGGTGTCGGAATTGTTAGGATCTAAAGTTACTTTTAGGGTGGGGTGGGGGATGTTCAATTTTCTGAGACAGGATTGCATATTTGGCTGGCTCGCGCAAAAACTGATCAGAGAAGCAAGGGGAAGGGTATTTGGCTGGAGGCGTCTTCTCCTCCAGAGACGTGCCCTTTGCGGTGGGCTAGGCGTTTGAAGGCTTGTTCGGGGGCGGCTGCTGAGTTTTCTGTTTTTCAACATTTGGATGGTTCCAGGGTGACTGAATACCAGCTGCGCATGGTGCTGCGTAAAGCTTTGCGTTTTCTTGGTTTGGATGAAAGTCGTTATGGTACTCATTCTTTCAGGATTGGGGCGGCAACGGAGGCTTATAATAGGGGTTGGTCACAGCAGGATATTATGTCTTTAGGGCGCTGGTCTTCTGACTGCTTTCGGCGCTATGTGCGGAATGATCCTGGTGCTGTGCTTGCGACTGATGTCTCTCCTTGAAATTTGATGCTGCTTTTCTTTTTTCAGGTTCGGTGGCCGGCCCCCGTACAGCTGTTATGACGATCTGGATTGTGGGGCATTCCTTCATAAGGCGTGCGGAAGATCAAGCTCAGAAGAGTTATTTTGGTCCTAAGCTTGGTTATAATGACCGTTTGTTTAATGTTGTATGGAAGGGTAAAGGGGGTATGATTTGGAGGGAACTTATTCCTGCTTTGAATTCATGGTTGGTAGGAGGTATTTGTCCGGATGTTTTGCTTTTACACCTCGGTGAAAATGATCTTTGTGGGGTCAAAGGGGTGGTCCTTCTACGGACTATGAAGAAGGATCTCTCCCTCATAAAACAACAGTGGTCAGGATGCCATGTTTTGTGGACTGAATTGGTCCCCCGTAGAACTTGGAGGGGTGCGATTAAGCCTAGGGCAGTGGATAAAGCGTGCAGGAAGTTAAATTTAGAGGTTTCTCGTTTTTGCAGGGAATTAGGTTTTGGGCGGGTGTCCCATAAGGACATTCGCTATGATGCCTTGGAGTTTTTTCGCAGTGATGGAGTTAATTTGTCTCGAATTGGGATGGACTTATATCTTTTGGAATTGAGGGAGGTACTTTCCAGGTGCTTGAAAATCCAGAATTTTCTTGGTTAGACCTTCGGTGGTCACTTGTTTGGTTTTTGGGGGGCAGAAAGAGAGGGGTGTGATTATTCACCCCCCCCCCTCTTTTCTGGGTGGCGGAATTTGGTTTTTTTTTGCCAGCAGGAACATGAAGGTTGTTGGGTTTTGGGGCTATGGCTGGAGAAGTTGAAATAGATGTTTCGTGGGGTGGTTACACTGTTTTGGTTAACGTAAGTTCTTGGTGGGCAATTTGGGAATGTTATGCTTTTGGGTTGGGATGATGTTTAAACGATTATGCAGGTTTTGTATTGGTTGTATTGTAATTATGTTGTACAGGGTGGGGGCGGGGACTGTGACGTATTAGGGGAGGGCCTGACGTTTGGGGTTTGTAGTTAATTATTTAATTAGTGAGGTTTAGTTTTGTAAGGCGTTGGCCAGGGTTGTATTGTTGTAAATATGCACCTGTTTCAATAAAGCAGCCTTTTTCACACTCTCAATTTGTCTGGTGGTCTGCTCACCCCCCCCAAACCTCCCTCCCAAGGGGGGCCTGGGGGGGGGGGCAGCCGACCGGAGGGAGGTCCCCCCCCCCCGGGCTGTTTGGGAGGGGCATGTGGGGGGGGTTTAGAGAGCAGGGCACTTTGGGCTTCTTTTGGGCTGGTTTTGGGCTATACTATTTTCTCCTGAGGGAGCCCAACTATAAATTCTGTTGGCTCCTCCTCCCGGCCAGCATTTTAGGCTAGGCGACCTGGTGGCCGGGAGCTCAATTAGCTTAATAAAATTTGTCCCTCCCTCCCTCCCCTTATCTTTTGATCTCCTTTTTTCTAGTATTCTTTATTTATTTCCTCTTTGGGGTTTTTATATTTATTTATTATTTATTTTGGTCGTTTGTCGGAACAGGTGGATATGGGGTTTTTATGTTGTACATCGTCGCTTGGAACAGGTGCCGTACGGAATTTGGGTTTTTTTTGCCAGCAGGAACATGAAGGTTGTTGGGTTTTGTTAAAATGGGGCTATGGCTGGAGAAGTTGAAATAGATGTTTCGTGGGGTGGTTACACTGTTTTGGTTAACGTAAGTTCTTGGTGGGCAATTTGGGAATGTGATGTTATGCTTTTGGGTTGGGATGATGTTTAAACGATTATGCAGGTTTTGTATTGGTTGTATTGTAATTATGTTGTACAGGGTGGGGGCGGGGACTGTGACGTATTAGGGGAGGGCCTGACGTTTGGGGTTTGTAGTTAATTATTTAATTAGTGAGGTTTAGTTTTGTAAGGCGTTGGACAGGGTTGTATTGTTGTAAATATGCACCTGTTTCAATAAAGCGGCCTTTTTCACACTCTCAATTTGTCTGGTGGTCTGCTCACCCCCCCCCCCCCACCCCTCCCTCCCAAATTTATAAAAGTGTGTATTAATGTGGTTGAAGAAGAGCATTATTAATCCAATCGTATTAGTGTTTTTTGAAGCTATACTCACCTACATCCATCTTAGCTCCAGTTCTTATGCAAGCACCATTTACGGTTTCGGGCTATTCTAGAGCTAAAGTAGAAAATCAAGTCTAACTATGTTCTTCAGATCCGTCCGACCTGATCTTCTCGGGTCATGTCCAAACTTCAGCGCCATTTTATTTCAAAAACATACGTCAAACGCTCATTCTTTCAAGTATCACCACATTTCCCGCAGTGCAAGATGAATTTAGATATAATAACAAGATTCAACCAGTTGCAAGCTTTATCTCTGCACAAACCTCTAGGCAATGCTCAACATGATTGTGTTGAATATTCGTGATTCCCTATTCAGTATAATGTTATTCAGAAAATACTCCAATATATACATTTATTATGACATTCAGAAGGTTAGTTTTCACATCTCAAGTAACATAGGATTGATATTGCAATCTCTTTGAACACTGCTGACTAGGTATGGGAACTGCAATCCATAATCATTTCCTGGCTTCCACTTTATACATGTACTTTAAGTCATTTAAATAAACTGTATGCTCTATAAACCTTAGATAGCGTCCAATGAAGACAAAACACATTACACGGCGCATTAAAATAAATAAGGGACAAATGGTGCAGAAGATTTATTGAAAAGAAATTTTACAGTATGTGCTTTAATTTCAATTGCATATGTATGAAGTGGGAATTGGAAACCAAGTGCTGCATTTGCTATAAAGCTGAGCACCGAGGAGAGCATTTGCAGTAATGTTAGACAGATAGTGATGTAGTCTACGATGAATAACCTTTCCTAAATTTCTGCTAACAAGGTAATGTAGTTCTGAGCGGATGGATAGCTTTGCGGCACTCGTGTTCACTTGATGTTATTCTCATACTCCCAATTTGCACATACCAATGCCTATTATTTTTCAGCTCTTAAATACAGAAGCACATAATACTCAAGTGTAGACTATATTCTTATACGAATAAGAAAAATCAAAAATAAAGTTATAAATCAATACACTAAGGCGAAAAGAATTTCGAGGGCATAATCACGTTGACTAACGTTCGGCATCAATCCTGTCAATAAAGTTATACTATTAGCGAAATTAGGCTGTTTAGTGAAAAACATCGGCCCACAATTCGGGGATGTGGCCTAACGGATAGAACGGTCGACCTCGAAGCTGGGGAACCGACATTCGAGTGTCGGCAGAGACGCTCAACAACCTGAGCAAATCACTCAATCTCCCCGTTACCTAACAAAAATGAATGCGTCCGTCTGTAACCTAACTTGTGCTTGTGTTAAGCTTTCAGATACCTTCGGGTCGAGTTCCCGCTATATAAAATTCTAAAAACATTTTTTGCCCACATTGTATTAACTAGACCTTTATTTCATGAATCTAGTTTTAATGTAATTCCTTTGGAAGTAAACTTTTCAGGCACACTTTTGTTACAACTTTCACGATTCAAAAATAGGGTAGGCCGTCCTTTTGCAGCTCAATCTAAAATATTTGTATTTAACCTTTATAATAGAGGTCCTTGGCACACTTAAGACTAGGAAGACTCTAATAATATTCATTAAACGTGCACCCTCGAATTACACTCCCCGAACACAAACATCTTCTCTCCTATCAAAATCATAGCAATAGAGTTCAATGTAAGTGATTCTATAAAGAAAATAAGTAAAATGAGAGAAAGCACAAAAGAGAGAGATCCCGTTAATAAAGGGGTACAAACACAAGAAGGTAAGAGGAATTTGAAGAAATGTATGGCCAATCAAAAAAAAATTAAAGATTTATCGCATAGGCATGGACGAATAAGCCAAAAAAGTAGAAAGTTCTCATGAAAGAAAGTTGAAAAAGAGAAAATAAATTTGGGCAAAACTTATGGGACTCGGAAATAAAAACCTATTTGCCTTGCCAGAGCTTCTCTTAATCCTAAATCGCCACCAATCATCATCGTGCATCCACAGTGACAGTCTTGGAACAGGATTTGTTAAAATATTACAAAATGCATTAAAAGATGGCTGCTGCAGAGCCGTGGATCCATGGCGACCCCTTTTGATGAACTTTATTATGTTTCATCAGTTCTTGCTCAAATATGGTCATCTTGAGCATCCACAGTAGCCATCTTTGAATGAGATTTATAAAAATGATTCCTGGGGGTTGACCATCTTGGATTGCTCAATAAATATAATATGGCCACCCACTCAGAAGGCCTCTTAAAATGAGCAAGTGACCTAGGAAGGACGAAAGCATCCTGGTTGAATGGTAGGTCAGGAGTTTTTGAAGAGAGTGCAATGGCAAATAAGGTGGACCAGAGAGATAGGCAGAGAAAATACTCCATCCCATGCACTGAAATTTAAGATCTGAAGTCAGCAGAGGAAGTATACATCACCCAGTCAATACTGTGTGAGACGGATATATCCATGGCAGGATAAATATAAGAACAGTGAAAAATACATTACATCAAGCCCATGGAAGCAAGTTAGACAGCATTGTCATCTAGTCAAGAGAAAGTAGCTGACCCAAAGCCCACTTTAAGTATATTTAATGTAATGGAAATAACCGGCCTGCAACTGTAGCCAATATTTTAAAATGAACATAAGGGATTGTGAGAAATTAGTTTACTTTCCTATCAATAAATTATTATATTGTAAAAGACCATCTTTTTCACGGTGTGACTCCAGATTTTTATCCTATCAGTTTTTGCTGGGCCAGGAATTCTGGGCACTTTACCCCTACTAAAAAGTAGCAAAGTGCCTGTGATTACCCTTTTAACATAGTCAAATTGGCATAACCTAATAAGCTTATTTAACTGACCTATAAGTAGGTACTATGTGGCCCATGGTGTACACAATATCTGTAAGCTAAAGGCCATCAGGGGACTGCAGCACCTATTATAAGAGCACTGTGTGGTAGTGAAAACATGGCGTCAGTCCTACCATTATTGCTTCGCTAAAGCAATTTTTAAACTTCAAGTCGACCTGTCAAAACAAAACTTTTTGACAACTCTAAACCTTCTTTTTAAATAGTTTGGTCATCCATAAGGAGGCCTTACAGCCCATAAAGCAGAGTGCTTTGTATTTAATAGTAGGATATGTAGATATCTAAGGTTAAACGTGCCGTGATTAGTACCCAAATGCTCATTCTAATGCAGCAATGCTGGCACTATGGCATTTAATAATGGTATCTGTGGTTGGGAAACACCTAGACATGTCGTTCTTCGACTCATTGTAATATTTATTAAATCCCAATTCACTGGTAAAGTTGTATTTTTATTGCAAATTAACGAAAGGTACTTTTAGAAAGTTTAATTGTCCCTTCCTAACGCCTTTGTGGCCAGATGTACGACCCTTACAATTTGCGAGTCGCTAATTGCATCCCAGACACTGTTTGCGATTCCTAATGTGTTCGCAAATTGCCTGCCTCATTAATATTCATGAGGCAGTTGCATTTTTGCGACCCTTTTAGGAATGACTAGCCCTCCCAGGGATAGTGGCCTGCTAGGGTCAGCAGACCATCATGTCTGTGACTGCTTTTTAAATAAAGCATTGTTTTTTGAAATGCAGCCCGTTTTCCTCAAAGGAAAACGTGATGCATTTAAAATTAAATGTATCAGTTTCATTTTTTAAGAGTAGGCAGTGGTCCTTGGGACCACTACCTGCTCGTAAAATATATTTTTGCAAACATTCACAAAGGAAAAGGGGTCCCTGGTGACCCCTTACCGTTTGCGAGTGGCTTACCACCCACTTGAAGTAGTTGGTAAACTGAAAGTTTTTTATGACCGCAATTGTGGTTGCAAAAATATTGTACATTGCAGTGTGACTCACTATCAGTAAAGGATGCCCTTGGCATGCCCCTTCTTAATAGCGACTCGCAAACCCTATTTTGCTAGTTGGTAGTAGGTTACCGACTCTTAAAATATGGTTTGTACGTGGGGAAGACTAATTTTGTGGTCGCAACGCGTCGATTTCCCATTTGCGACTGCAAAAAATGGTCATACATCTGGCCCTTGGAAACTAGTCTGCGGAAACTAAGCTGCATTAGCCTCCTCCTGCAGCCCTATAAGTACTCATAACTTGAATGAGGTATGAAAGCTGTTCCTAGAGCAGAAACAAAGGCCTGGGTATTGGGAGGTAGTTCTTTTGCTTGGGCAGGATGACTATTTGGGAAGTGCCCAGGAACTTGATTAACTTCAAAGGAGTCTCCCCTGTCACAGGCAGATGTCAGATGACAGATGTACATGCTCTTTCTTTGTTCCCTCTGTCAACCAAGCTCCATTCCTTTTTCTAGAACTTCTTTTTATTTGCAATTGGCTCAACAGTAAGGTACAGTGGAACATTACGGGTGTAGTGGAGCCCAACGTGGCTGGACTCATCTAGCAAAACACAGTGCGTCAACAGAAGGATTCAACATGTACACAAAAATAAGCATTACAAAATAAAAACAACAAAAACATGTAAAGTTTTTTAAACCCTATGTAGAAATTAGAAACAGTATCAAAAAAAGTGATTCCGTTTCTACCAAGATGAAAGACCCCCATCCACCCTGACCAAAAAATACAAGGGGGAGGTGAAGCGGGATAAACTACTAAGTACAAGATGGGGCAGTTGCATGGTAGGAATGAAGGGGAGAGAAATGGCCACCACAACCCCCTGCAATCCCTCTCTGCCACTGTGAAACACAAACAGTCATAATGACTCATGCAGATTCAATCTCACAGCGAGTGACTGCTCCAGCTCTGAGTCCCTGGTGGCAGTGAGGGGCCAACCGCTGGCAGAGCCACCTCAGATAAGCTGTATAGCATGCCTTCCCACAGTTCCAGATCTCGCTTAGCATGCTTATTCTTACGCACTGCTGGCACTCATCTCTCCTCTGCTACACCTCATTCACGCATATCTGCCAGCCATTTATCTCTTGTTGGTGCTGTGGGTTGCATCCAATGGATGGCCACCCACCGCTTAGCCAGCACCAGTTTCAGGAGCAGTTCATTTGGGTCGGGAGCTTAGCCATTGGAAGCACTCCAAAGACGCAGTGAGTGATGGAGGCCTCCACTGGCACCCACGTGACTTGCTGCAGTGTTCTCAGGACTTCCTCCCAAAACCCTTCTAATTTGCTACAGTCCCACATCATATGAAGGAAGGATGCTGAAGCACACCTACAAGCTCTGTTGATCCTATATAACTGCTGTGGGGACAGATAAGCTTGGTGCAAGTAATACAACTGGGTGGGTTTGAAATCCAGGCTCCCTTCCTAGTAGGAAAGGATCTGCCACCAGAACCTGTTTGAAGTGAACGCACAGGAGGGTCTGTGCATTTCCTTCGTTACACTTCTGGGGTAGGCACACAGGTTCTGCACGTGTGGATAAGGGTTCCACCATCTTGGATTTAGGCGGAACGGGCACTGTGGGATTGTTTGCAGTAAGGCACACAGAAAGTGGGTATAGCAACCCCAGGGAGCTTTTGCCCCATTGGTTAGAGAGCAGCCAGGAGTTACTGCCACCTGCAAGTTGCTGCCATGCATAAATATTGGCCTACTCAGTACCCTCCTCAAAACACTGCTGGAACTGAGTAAGTTAGGAAGAGGACTGAACCTGTTGTCTGAGACCCAAGAGGAGCCCCGAAGGCCTAGACCTGCTCTCGTGTGTACCCAGAACAAAAAAGTAGCCTCTAAGGGTAATTAGGCCTGGGAACCTTGAGAAGACTTTTGGTCTTTATCCTTTTCCCCACTATTATTAGGATCTTGCTTCTTCTGGTCACCACCTTGGTTCTGAGCCTTCTGATGTGATGCCATGTATGATCTGAGGTACTTTTGGGTTGTTCAGTTGTCTGTGTTCTAGAGGCGGTATGGGAGGTGTGTGGGGTTACATGGGGAATGGGTGGAACGGTACAGACTTGTTGGGACAGTGGAGGGGATATGGCATGTGTGAACGTGTAGTAGGACTGTAGGGAGTATGTTGGCTAAAATATAGAGGGAGAGAGCGGGGTATAGAAAGGATTAAGATGTAGGTAGGCGACAAGGGGAATGAAAGAGGGAAGGGGAGGGATACCTGGATGGGGCCTGAGTCGGAGCAGTTGTGTAGGCGGGGGGTCAGCAGTTGTCTCTCAGGTATTCCAGAGGTGTCTGATATGAGGTAGGCAATGTATGTGACCAGGGAGGGTATCAGAAATTACACAGATAAAGATATATAGGAGAGGAATGGAGGGGCAGGGTCAAAGAAAAGGGCTAGCGTAATGTGCTTTCCCAAGATCGCGGGGCAGTGTGCAGCGGGTCTAAACTTGCAGGCTGCGCAGCTGGGGCAGGGACTGTTTTGAGTGACAGTTATAAGGCTTATCAGCTTGAACCCCAGTCGGGGTCCAAGATGGGGACGTGCGTTGGTTATGAGGGAGAAGGCTGGAGGTATGATTGAGAAACATGCACAGATCTCATTTGTAGGCAAAGTGTGGGTGCGATGGATATCCGTTCTCGTGTCATAAGACAGAGAGAGAGTAGATCAGTTTTCTGTGTTCTAGAGGCGGTATGGAAGGTGTGTGGGGCCATGGCTAACACTCCCCAGGGGTGAGAGGCGCTGCCATGCTGCTGTGGTTTACCGTATCCACCCATTCTCGTAGGAGTTTATTGGATTCCAAAGCTTAGAGGTGTATCTCCTGTAAGAGGGCAATGTCAGTTTTTTTTGTTTGGAGATAAGAGAGTACTTTTTTCCACTCTATGTAGTGAGTGAAGTTGTTGACATTTCTTGAGAGGGCGAGTAGTGGGCAAGAGTGGAGGGCCTGATGTGACGCCATGTATGATCTGGAGTACTTTTGGGTTGTTCAGTTGTCTGTGTTCTAGAGGCGGTATGGAAGGTGTGTGGGGCCATGGCTAACACTCCCCAGGGGTGAGAGGCGCTGCCATGCTGCTGTGGTTTACCGTATCCACCCATTCTCGTAGGAGTTTATTGGATTCCAAAGCTTAGAGGTGTATCTCCTGTAAGAGGGCAATGTCAGTTTTTTTTGTTTGGAGATAAGAGAGTACTTTTTTCCACTCTATGTAGTGAGTGAAGTTGTTGACATTTCTGGAGAGGGCGAGTAGTGGGCAAGAGTGGAGGGCCTGATGTGACGCCATGTATGATCTGGAGTACTTTTGGGTTGTTCAGTTGTCTGTGTTCTAGAGGCGGTATGTGAGGTGTGTGGGGTTACATGGGTAATGGGTAATGGGTGGAACAGTACAGACTTGTGGGCGCAGTGGAGGGGATATGGCATGTGTGAACGTGTAGTAGGACCGTAGGGAGTATGTTGGCTAAAATATAGAGGGAGAGAGCGGGGTATATAAAGGATTCTGATGTAGGTAGGCGACAAGGGGAATGAAAGAGGGAAGGGGGAGGAATACCTGGATGGGGCCTGAGTCGGAGCGGTTGTGTTGGCGGGGGGTCAGCAGTTGTCACTTAGTTATTCCAGAGGTGTGTGATATGAGGCAGGCAATGTATGTGGCCAGGGAGGGTATCAGAAATTACACAGATAAAGATATATAGGAGAGGAATGGAGGGGGAGGGTAAAAGAAAAGGGCTAGCGTAATGCGCTATCCCAAGATCGCGGGGCTGTGTGCAGCGGGCCTAAACCTGCAGGCTGAGCAGCTGGGGCAGGGACCTTTTTGAGTGACAGTTATAAGGCTTATCAGCTGGAACACCAGTCGGGGTCCAAGATGGGGACGTGCGTTGGTTATAAGGGAGAAGGCTGGAGGTATGATTGAGAAACATGCACAGATCTCATTTGTGGACAGAGTGTGGGTGCGATGGATATCCGTTCGCGTGTCATAAGACAGAGAGAGAGTAGATAGGATTGGTACTGAATCGAGGCGGTGGCCAAGTGGGCATTAGGCCCAAGCCTTCACTGTTGCTCGATCAGTGCCTGTGCCAGGACAGCGCATGTGGTGATGAGGAATTACAGTGGGGCGAGGGATACTAGGTGGAACTGTGGGGCCTCTGGTGGGGTCTTGTCCAAGATGGGCAAAGTATGGTGGGGGGCAGGTTGCAATGTAACTGGTTGGTCCTGGGCATGGAGAGTTGGGTGGATGTGGTGGCAATTCGGTTTGAGATGCATTCAGGGTTCCTGCCAGATTGAGGGGGAGGGGGATGACAGTACAATGCCCTGGTTCTAGTGTGCAATCAGCTAAATGCATGGGGAGGGTGAGGTGCTTCCAAAGCATCACGCAGGCCTGGGTAGTAATGCAATCATGATGTAGTTTGTAAGGTATGTTCAATGTAAGTGTCTAAGTGGGGAGGTGAGTGGGTGGTGAGGAGGAGCACAGGGTCACATTGTGTGATGGGAGGCACCTGAGGGCAGATAATCCATGACATTCAGAACCTAGAATGTGAAGTAGGTGAGATACATTTTCATGTCAGCTAGCTATTAAGGAAAGAGAACATTTAAACATATAATGACATTTTCTGATAAGTAAATAAGCTAGTACTTTGCCATCTAGGTCTTACAACGGTTCTCAGCATAACAGTTCTTGTTCTGCAAACATACTCCAAGAGCCAAGATGTACCAGTGTGGGTTTCCGAAGGGATCGGGACTTGTCTCTATCTTGTCCCTGTGTCAGTGTCGCCACCACCTGGAGAGCATGAGCCCTGTGCCTCACAGAGCGGGCGGGTCTCTCAAGGTCTCTTCCCCTGTTTCGGGAGGCTCTTGAGTTCTGTCAGGGCTCTCCCTTGGGGGGAAGGAAGCAATGTTTATGGTGGAAGAAGGCTTATCTCCAGTTACAGAGGAGTGAGTGTCCATATCTTCCGGGGTGAGACCATCCAAGAAGTGGTGGAGGTATTCAGGATCGAAAAAGTCTTTTGAAACACTGGTCCTGGTGATGCAGAAGAGTGCCAATTCAAAGGGGCCATATTGATGACCAGTTGTGGAAGGGTAGGCCGCAGAGAGAGGAAGGCTTTACGTTGTTCATTTGTTTCTTTGGAGAAATTGGCTGCAATCCAGATCTCATTGCCCTTGTATGTATACTGGCCCTGGGTGCAGGCTGCTGTGATTAGTTGGCATGTGTGTTTGTGGCATACGAAGCAGGCAATGAGCTTCTAGGGGTTAGAAGGTGTCCCCCGCTTTAGTGACCCAATGTGATGGGCCCTCTGCATCTCCAGGGGAGGGTCAAACGACAGACCTGTGTGCTCTGGAGTGTGGTCTTCAGGAATGATTTGAAGTCAGGACCTTCCACATTTTCTGGAGACCTAAAGAAGCGTATGTTGTCTCTTTGGCTTCTGTTCTCAAGATCAATGACTCTTCTGCGAAGATACCGGAGTTCTTGATCCCTTTGCGGTGTTGAGGCAATTTGCCATGGTGCAGACATGTGTGGAGGAGTGTGGCTCATTGGTTAGAGCGGCAGACCCTGATGCAGAGCTCTGGCCTGGGACCAGGGTTCAATTCCCGCCTCGGCGGGTCTTGGGCTCAATTTCCTCGGACCTGACAATTCTCGCCTCGGTGCCTATTCTAATCATGGGTCCCACGCTGCAACTCTGGGCAATAGCTTGCTTAACCTCCACACCGGCCCCAACAGCGCTGGGATGCCTGGCTTCACCCTGAGGGTGCCCAGGAGTGGACACTTCAAAGGGAAAGCCAGGATGGGTTCCTCAGCGGTATGAGTAATAGTGCCAGGAAACGGCTTGGTGACAGTGCGCTATACAAATACCTTGACATTTACATTTACATATGTTGGGTCAGGACCTCAAAGCGGTTGTGGAATCCTGTTATGCCCACCCTTATGGATTTGGTCTCCATGGTTAGGGCAGAGATGGCGGAATCTATTCTCTCTAACCTGTGGCCCGCAGCCGATATTTCAAGTATTAAGCGTTCCATGATGGTGTCTGGTGCTATGGCCACGGTAGACAGGAGGGTCCTGGGTCCACAAAGGAAGGGTCCTGGACACTATTCAGAATGTGACCCTGATTGAGTGTTTCCTTGAAAAGGAGCTAGTGCACCATCTTCCCTGTCGATTTGCATCCCCAGGTGGTCCAATCTGTCTGTGCGATAATGATGCATGTCTCGATTGTTGCACTCACTCTCCTGATGTCAGTAGGGGTGTAGCATGGGGGCTTAAATGCAATGAGTACATGAGCCCGATTAGTGGGAGTTTGCATTGAAGTCCAGGAGCGATCTTTGTAGCTTTAGTCAGTATAGGGGGAACTGTCCAGCACTGTGTAGACCTCCCCGCTGAATGGCTGCAGGTAACCCATGTCCTAGGTTAGGTTGGGCCCCAACAGTCTTCAGTGAGTCAGCAGGAGAGACAGCAAGCTGTGGTGTTGTTGGGGCACCTACTGGGGTGCTTGCAATGCCAGGCATGCAAGGGTGGTGGGGGCTGCTGTAGGTAGAGTTCTAAGCCCCTTCAGGAGGAGAGGGGATACAGTAGTGATAATTCACTGTGCCTCATCGGACCCGACTCCGTAATGTGATGTTGGCGTCTGCATACAGGGCAGCCAGAGCCAGGTATTTGTTCTGGGGTAACACTGGCCTTAGGTAATCGTCCCAGGCAGGGGGAGATGCTCCAGATGGCAGTTCTGCCATTTAACCCATTTTCACTTGTCTGCAGGTAGCGTGCAGAGTTCATGCTGGACTAAGCTGTGGGGTTAGTAGTAGGCACAGGCATGGGCATATAGCTCGTGTGGCATCTCCTTGTCTACTTAATCCCTGGCAGGCCCGTCGCAACAGTTCCTTTGTCCAATCCCTGGGGAGCAAGTATGGGGCAGGTGAGGAGTTGCAGTGCAACATGGAGAGCCCCGCAGGCCCTCTATGCACCAAAGGGGAAATGGGATGAGAGCACTCACCGGTAGTCGACTTGGTCTGTGCCGATTCCTTGTGCTCTTTGATGAGCAAGGGCATCACATAAGTCTAGCCTGTCTAACGGAAACAATTATATCGGGCTGCTGCAGCGCACCCCTTGTCCTCAGGCCGATGGGTCAGTCATCCTGGAAAGTTGGCGGGGTCCTGGTAACACTTGGAGTCGCGGCCGGGGATGTGCACCCTCTTTCGAATGCTCCTTGACACAAGGTGTGATAGACAGTTCCCGCAGTGCAAGCCGGTAGCGGCTATGTAACAGGGTATGTGTAGTCGGCATGTTGTATTTTCTCCAATGGTGGTATTATTTGCTTCCCTGCGCTTGCTGAGGCAAGCGCTACCCCTCACTTTAGTTTGTGGCTGCTCCCTATGGTGTAGGTCAAGCTTATGATCTGCCCCTGCTTTCTGTGGGTGTCATCTGGTATGTTTCCTGTTTGTTTGGTGTCAATGTTTGCCTGCGGGTGGGCAGCGAAGTCAGGGCTGCATGCCCAAAGTCTCTGTGGCAGTTAGGAAGTTGCTTCTGCTCTCTGGGGTCCCTCCCGGCTTGAAGCTCCGATATCAAGTGCCCATCGCTTTCCGTGGCCAGACCGCACCCCCTCTGCTCAGGATTCCTGACACATAAGGGGGTGCCATCAGGATATGCTGAAATAATTCATTTATAATTTGGGAATTGGATGCTTCTGTGTGAATTATATTCATGTAAAGCATATGCCAAGGGTTTTGCTAAAGCGCATATAAGTGGGGGAGAGCGGATAACCCTGTCCAGTTCCTTGTGTGATCACTATAGGAGCATACAGTTTACTATTCATGTAGAGTCGTGCCATGAGATTCGAGTACAAGACTTGTATTATACTATTAAGGTAATGTAGATGTCTGCTACTCCCACACGGCATAACCACCAGCATGAAAGGCCATTCTACATGGAGTCAAGCTTAATTACGGTCCAGGAAAGACATGGCTTGGCAGTTTGGGCTGGACTGTTCCCATGAGGCACAGATTCAAGGCTGATTCCATATTGCCATGTCTGAACTGGGGTGGTGTGAAGTGCAAAAAAACCAATGGATTTACGCCCAGATCTCTGTACTGGGGTGAATGTAAGACATTGTTCTGCATTCTGTCCATCTTTTTTTTTTTTTTAAATATTTTTTATTGAAGTCTTGGACACAGAAAAGCATAACGTTAATTAACCCGAATGTACACAGAACATCAAAAATTAGAAAGCACACATATCACCATGACAGTAAATTTGAACAATGAAGATAAATACTGAAGGGAGATAGGGGAACACAAAGTAGAAAGGGAAAAAAAAAAAAAAACCCTATATGCCCTCAGGCTTAATTAACATCAATACAGAATGAACCCCATATCTTCTCGAACTTCCGAATCGACCCCACTCTTTGAGCATACACTTGTTCGCTGTTTCTAACTTTTTGCATTTTATAACGCCATTCGTGTATGTTGGGGCAATATTGCGATCGCCAATTTTGAAGAACTAATGATCTTGCCACAGCCCTAGCGATATATATGAATTTAACTAAATGCCCTTCTAGCATTATTTCAGGATCGAATCCATACAAAATCATTTTATAGTTAACAGAAATTGGGATTTCGCACTGGTTTTGCAGAGACGTAAATATATTTTCCCAGAAAGGAACAATTTTAGGACATTTAGCAACCACATACGACCAATTAGCAGAGTCATGCTGTAAACACCTATAACAATTCGAAGAGCATTCAGGATACATCTTATGAATTTTGACCGGGGTAAAATACAGAAGCCATTTACTGAAAAACAGCATTCTGCGCCAATTGGCCCCTCTCAATGCAGAATAATTCAACACATTAATTCTTTTCCATGCGGCGGGCGTTAGTACCATGTTTTCCTGGTCTAGCCATTTATTACTTGCTTTGCCACATAAATTCGGATCCCTGTTCATGGTTAAACGTCGTTTCCACTCCCCTGGCTTCCTTTCTAGTATTGACAGAAAAAGTTCAGTGAATAGTGAATCAGGGGGGGAAAGATGTGTGGGATCTAATTGAAGCAAAACACCATAAATCAGCTTATATGAGCCCAGTAATATAAAATTGCCCTGAACCCGGGCCGTCAAATCTGACATCCTAATCCAGGTATCATTTTTTAAAAAATCATCCAGTTTCCTGAACCCTATTTTCTGCCATTTTTCTACTAACTCCAAATTAATATCCACCCCAAAGAATGAAAAAACTGAGCTAATGGGAGAGAATATATTGAGAAATGAGAGAGAGTGCCTCTTTAGAAGTGCTGTGCGTCTTTTAAAAAAACAGTGCAAAACCTTATACCTAACTGTTTTGGTGATTTGAAAACTTGAAGCGGTGAGGGAATCTGAGCTTCTTTACAAATCAAATCATAGAAAAAATTGATAAAAAGTTGTTGGGTATTGTCCTTAAATCTAGTCAAAAATTTAGCCAAATAAGCATTATAATAGTCTTTCAGATTGGGAAGAGCAAGCCCTCCTTGTTCCTTATCCTCAAATAAAGTGTGCAAAGCAATGCGTGGTGTCTTTTTAGCCCATATAAAGGAAGAAAACAAAGATTCAGCCTTAGAGAAAAATGAGCCAGGCAGAGCGCAAGAAATAGTTGAAAATAGAAAGTTGAACAGCGGAAGAACCGACATCTTAATTAGAGCAACACGTCCCATAATAGTTAATGGTAGGGAATTCCATCTTTCAAACATTGCTCGGACTTTCTGCAGCATTGGTACAAAATTCAAACTATAAAGATCAGCAACTGAAGATGAAAACCATATCCCCAAGTATCTTTATGGTTTATTATTAATGCAAGACTTTAGGTCGGGATGAATTACAGGCTTAATGCCCCCGCACACTATAATTTCAGTTTCAGCTACGGTGGAGTTCCACGCCTCCACGTAGCCGAAGGTTTCCTGTTCCCGACTCCTCCCCCTGACCACGAGTCTGATGGCGACTGGCGGTGTTTGGCGTGCTGCTCACTACTACCGGGTGCGGTGCTTCTGAGGCTTCGGATGCGGTGCTGAATTCCTGTCCTGTGGCCGAGGACTCCAACTGCTGCGCCTGTATCTGTGCCTGTCTCACGGGGATGTGAGTGAAGAGGAGCAGCTCTGCACTTTGCACTTTGCGAGACGGACTTCAGGCGCATGGGATACATTGTATCAGGCAGGAACAAGTAAAGACTTTCTTTCATCTACGCCAACAATGTTTTGAGAACGAGTATACTGCTAGCTTCTGTTTTTCATTGACTTTTGAAGACTTCTCATGTGGTTATCTGCCAGCTGCGCACTCCTCTTCACTGCAACGCCTGAACTTCTGTTATTGGCATATTGAGAGTCACCCTGCTGCCACATACAATAGCGCACATAAACTCGCAATTCTGCAAATGCGCAATCTGGATGAACCTTCAGCTCTCCTAATCTTTTTGGCGTTGCTAGCTTTTTGTTTCCTGAGGTACACAGCAGATAAACATTTTCTGAGCAAATACGCACCTCGAGGAGAGCTTAGAGAGAGCTCTGTGCACAGTTGTTGATTAATGATCAGTTGTGCGATTTTCTATTTCAACGGTCTTGCACTGCATTATAATGGATCTTGGCTTCATTATATCTGCGTAGAACTGAAGAAGTTATTGCTGCTATTCTTATTGCTGGTAAACGCAGATACAGCTGGCAGGGTGCTCCCTACTTGCCTCTCCTCCCTGTTCTTCTACGCCTCTACGCTTTTATACGCCCTAATTCTCCATACTGTCTGCATACTGCCCTTGGGGCCCATTCAAATGTCCTGCTGAAAGTTCCCTCTGCCGCTGAAGCTCCATATAATTGGGCAGCGGTCGCAGTTTTGGGCCAACTTCAAGTACCAGCATACTTTGCTGCATCTGCAGTGGGCAGGCGCAAAAAGAGGGTAGCAGGTGGAGAGTATAAGGTGTTTTTTTTTTGTTTTTTGTTTTTTGTTTTCTTTTTTCTCTCTCTCCGTTGAAACAGTCGGAAGTACAAGTTAACACGCAGTGGCATGGGCAAACAGCTGAATGCACGCGCTAAAGCGCGTATTAAACGACAGCAGATGAAGGATGAGGCAGCTGCCACTAAGAATGCTGACATTAGCGCTGAGAAAGAGGATTTATTAGTTGATATTTCTGGAATCTCGGGGGATGAGGAAGAAGAGTCCTCGGAGTCTGTCCTTCCCATCTCTGCTCAACCAATCTTGCCAGAGAATCCACCCCTAGTGCAAGACGATTCTGTACTTAAGGTGAATAGGGGCGAGACGATCAAACCAGGAGCCTCTAAAGATGGGGGGCTAGGACAGGCACAGAAAATCTCTAAAAATTTTCCCCTATTCGAGAAAAAGAATGACAATTTGATGCCTGTATCTCTTCCTTCTCCAGCAGGGGGAGGCCCAATTTCAATCCCATCTACAATGGGAGTTAAAGACATCCCCTCACTGGTGGCATTGGGGTCACAAGAAAGTAATCTTTTGGTAGATGGAGCATCAACTGATGTGGAGCCATTGGTATCTTCTCTCTCTGAAGTACAGAGTCCGATTCTAGGAATGGAGACGGAGACCACTGGTGAATTCAATATTTCAGTTAAAGACATGCTCAACATGATATTGGGCGAGGTGAGGGAAATGAAAAACTCGCAACGGTCTGAGCTGGCCCTTATTAATCAAAGGCTGGATAAAATTGAAGAAGTGATATCTTCCTTTCCTGCACGATTACAGGAAGCTGAGACAAGGATTTCGAATCTGGAGGATCATGTGTCTGATGTTAAAAAAGAGGTGTCATCTCTTTCTAAGACCTCTAAGTCTCTAGAAATAAAGCTAGACGAAATGGAAAATTATAATAGGAGGTCGAACCTTAGAATCGTGGGAGTCCCCGAGAAAATTGAAGGCTCTGATATAATACAGTGGCTTACCTCCTTCTTCCTCCATGAGGTTATTCCAGAATTTAAAGGGGATTTGACGATTACACGAGCACATCGTGTTCCTGCTCAACCATTTCCAAATTCCTCTCTACCCAGGACTATCCTTGTTTGAGTATTATTTTGTGCCTAATAACACCATATAATACATAAATATGTTATATTTACCTCAACCGCTTTACCAACCCAATGAATTCATTTTCGTACCAAACGTATTTTATGAAAAGATTTTATGGCTTTTAAGACTAGATTAATTGATTGACAAGTGTAACGAAGTGTATTTGTTGTAGTGATTTCTTTTTAATACCCAAGTTTCTAATGTCGTGTTTTTGACTGTATTTTGTATTGTCTGCTTTTATGGTGTTTGCTAAATACCGAATAAAGCTATCTTTGAATTTGAATTTGAATTTGACTATCCTTGTTAATTTTGCAGATATCCGAGTGAAAGAAACTATCTTGTCTAAGGCCTTCAAGCAGAGGCAATTTTCAGCTAACCCCTCTACTAAATGCCGGATCTTCTCGGATATGTCCGCTGCAGCAGCTAGAAGGAGGAAGGAATTTGTAAAAATGCTACAATTGTTCAAGGACAGGGGAGCACAAGCTAAGATTGCTCAGCAATCAAAACTGAAAGTTCTGGTTAAGGGCAAATTGTATTTATTTTCGGATATTGACGAAGCACAGGGGCTGTTAACCATGATCTCTAAGGACCAATGAATCTGGGCTGTGAGACTGCCCTTTGAACTTTGGTATAGAAGTTTCTTTGTGAATTTATGAATTTGGGTTTTCTTTGGAAGTTTATAGGCAGGCAGAGGAGATTACTTATCTCGCTGAATACTTTAAAAAATGTTTTTTGTTTTTTTTTGCTGTGCGAAGGGGGAGGAGGATGGGGACTGGACACCGAGAAAGGTTAAGGGGTGCTAATTCAAGGCACCTCATGGGTTGGGGAGGGACTGAATGGCGGGCGTGGGGGAAGAGCCATAAGGATGGGGGGACTAGAGGGAGAGGGTGGGGAGGGTGGTATGGGGCAAGAAATCAAAAAAAGAAGTCTTGGATGATTTTATATATCTACTTGTACACAGCCGAAAGTTTAAGAATGTCGTTAATTCTGAAGTGTGGTACTCCTGGCAATGTTGGGCTTAATAATGGTCTGTTATCAGATTTGGGGATTAGTTATGTAGTGATTTTCCTTTGTTTAGATTTTCGAGTATGGGGGTGAAAATTATTTCCTTTAACGTAAATGGTCTAAATAATAGGAAAAAAATGAGAGCAATAGAATTATGGGCTAAAATGCAACAGCCGGATGTGATTCTGTTACAGGAAACCCACATACCCAGGTCGAAAAATGAGGAATTTTCTATGTTTAAAAGTTGGGCATCTTGTAGAGTATTATCTGCATGTTCTGAGTCACAGAAGGGAGTTGCACTATTTTTGAGTAAAAAACTAGAAGCCCAAGTGGGTCAGGTGGAGCATGATGGGATGGGCCGATGGTGTTGGGCCACCTGTGTTATTCCTAATAGAAACAATCCTGTGACGTTTGTTAGTTTTTACGCTCCAACGGAGGACAGACCAGAGGTATATGAGGAGCTTTTTCATGCCTTGTTAATGGTCAGGGGGGAAATTATCATAGGCGGGGATTTTAATATTATGATGAATAAAATGCTGGATTCATCCAGCAAGTCGATGGTTCAATATAAACCTAAATCCCTTAGATCATTGAGGAATAATATGGCGCTTTTTAATTTATGGGACCCCTGGCGTAATCAAAACCCGGATAAAAGGGAATATACCTGTTGGTCCGGCAGGTACAAATCTTCCTCCCGAATTGATTTCTTTATAATTTCACGTCAAATTATTTTCTCCAAACAGATGATCCTCTATAACGGATTCTCAGATCACGCTATGATTATTATGGAAGTAGGATCGGTAGATAGGGTAAGAACCCCGAAGCGTTGGGTCTTCAATAAGAAATATCTGACTGATGAGACCTGGGTGGAGGGTATCAAAACAGAAATTTCAGATTTTCTCGCACGGAATGTGGGTACAGCCCCCCTCAACTATGTTTGGGACTCTCTGAAGGCATGTATCTGCGGGCTAGTCATTGGAAGAGATGCAGTCGATTCATTGGCCGCCAAGAACCGGAATAAAGCGCTTCAACAGAACATACAGGATCTGACCATACGTATGCAATATAACTTAGATAGATCGCTATATGACCAATTAATTGCGGCCAAAAGAGAGTTCTCGCAGGAGCTCTATACTCAGAGTGAGGAGATTTTTCGTAAGAGCTCTCAAAAAATCTATGAAGAAAGTAATTTTACTGGCAAACTCTTGGCGTGACAGGCCAGAGAACAAGCCTCGTCGAATTTAATACATTCTTTGTACTCTTCTGAGACTTCTAGAAACACTTCGGATCCAATTGAAATTGGCGATATTATGGTCACACATTATAAGAGAATTTATGATACCCAAGCATCCATAGACCATCAAAATTTATTGATGTACTTGGAAAAACAATCTCTTCCCACTCTTTCTTCATTTGACCAAACGAGTATGGTGATCCCCTTCTCGCGAGAGGAAGTAGAGAAAGTAGTTCATCAGCTCCCACTTGGGAAAGCTGCTGGCAATGATGGGTTCCCCTCAGAATTTTTTAAAGTTTTTTTCAACACCTTTGCAGATTTTTTTATACAACTATTAAATTTTATGTTGATGGGCGGACATGTTCCGGATTCATTTCGGGAAGGAACAGTGGTAAGCTTTCTTAAAAAGGGCAAATCCCCGACAGACCCGAACTCTTATAGACCCATCACGTTATTGAACACAGATTATAAAATTACCACTAAACTATTATCCACTCGTTTTAATTCTTTTGCCGCAGATTTGATTCATGGAGATCAAAATGGGTTTGTTGCCGGAAGGCAGCTGTTGACCAATACTCATTTTCTAACGGAGGCTCTTGATTTCTTTGAAGCACGAAAGATCCCAGCATTAATTTTATTATTTGATGCTGAAAAAGCCTTTGATTTGGTGGTATGGGAGACACTTTTTGTTATTTTACAGCACTTCGGCATTACAGATGTAATAATAGATCTAATACGGAATCTTTATTCTGGGGCTAGGGCCAATATCATTATCAATACAGAATCAGTGGGACTTGTTTCGGGGAAACATGGCACTAGACAAGGCTGCCCACTGTCCCCGATATTATTTCCTTTTTTCATAGAGCCGTTAGCTACTGCAATTAGGAAAGCTCCACTGTTACTTCCCCCTATTAACCTAATGCCTAAAATCAAACTTTACGCAGACGACATAATCCTGCTAATTAGGCCAGAAATACAATGTCAAGCTCAGGCCCTACAAATTTTCGAAGAGTTTGAGGTTCTGGGGGGACATAGGATAAATAAAAAAAAACTGCATTCTGTCCATCAATTGTTGTTTTTGCATTTGTCACCCCGAGTGGGATGGGTATGCTCAGATGTGAGTACCACTGGAATCAAGCTATCCTGGCTGAAGACCGCTGATTGCCAGAAACCGGTCCTAGGATGCTTGATTACGGTCCAGGAAAGACATGGCTTGGCAGTTCGGGCTGGACTGTTCCCATGAGGCACAGGGTCAAGGCTGATTTGCATATGGCCATGTCTGAACTGGGGTAATGTGGAGTCCAAAAAAACGATAGATTTAGGCCCAGATCTCTGTACTGGGGTAAATGTAAGACATTGTTCTGCATTCTGTCCATCAATTGTTGTTTTTGCATTGGTCACCCCGAGTGGGATGGGTATGCCCAGATGTGAGTCCTATGCTCTCCACACCACTGGAGTCAAGCTATCCTGGCTGACGACAGCTGATAGCCAGAAACCGGTCCTAGGAAGCTTGATTCTGGTCCAGGAAAGACATGGCTTGGCAGTTTAGGCTGGACTGTTCACATGAGGCACAGGGTCAAGGCTGATTTGCATATGGCCATGTCTGAACTGGGGTGGTGTGGAGTGCAAAAAAATGATGGATTTAGGCCCAGATCTCTGTACTGGGGTGAATGTAAGACATTGTTCTGCATTCTGTCCATCAATTGTTGTTTTTGCATTTGTCACCCCGACTGGAATGGGTATGCTCAGACGTGAGTCCCATGCTCTCCACATCACTGGAGTCAAGCTATCCTGGCTGAAGACCACTGATAGCCAGAAACCGGTCCTAGGATGCTTGATTCCGGTCCAGGAAAGACATTGGTTGGCAGTTCGGGCTGGACTGTTCCCAGGAGGCACAGGGTCAAGGCTGATTTGCATATGGCCATGTCTGAACTGGGGTGATGTGGAGTGCAAAAAAACGATGGATTTAGGCCCAGATCTCTGTACTGGGGTGAATGTAAGACATTGTTCTGCATTCTGTCCATCGATTGTGGTTTTTGCATTTGTCACCCAGAGTGGGATGGGTATGCTCAGACCTGAGTCCCATGCTCTCCACACCATTGGAGTCAAGCTATCCTGGCTGAAGACGGCTGATAGCCAGAAACCGGTCCTAGGATGCTTGGATCCGGTCCAGGAAGACATGGCTTGGCAGTTCGGGCTGGACTGTTCCCATGAGGCACAGGGTCAAGGCTGATTTGCATATGAACATGTCTGAACTGGGGTGGTGTGGAGTGCTAAAAAATGATGGATTTAGACCCAGATCTCTGTACTGGGGTGAATGTAAGACATTGTTCTGCATTATGTCCATCAATTGTTGTTTTTGCATTTGTCACCCCGAGTGGGATGGGTATGCTCAGACGTGAGTCCCAAGCTCTCCACACCACTGGAGTCAAGCTATCCTGGCTGAAGACGGCTGATAGCCAGAAGCCGGTCCTAGGATGCTTGGATCCGGTACAGGAAGACATGGCTTGTAAGCATGGGCGGAAAATCCGTTTCGCTCGCGGATTTTGCGGATTTTCGGGAAATTCGCAATCCGCGAGATTCGCGAATCTCCCGCAAAATCCGCAAATCCGCGAGCAGCGGATTTTGCTCGCACTGCTCGCACTGTTCGCGTGAGTTCGCGGCTTCCCAGTACAACTTCGCGCCCCGCGAATAAGTGCTAAAACTGAAACTACTTACCAGGTTCAAAAGTTCAGGCTCATCATTAGTAGCCATTTCCTGTAGTGCTTCCTGAGGGGCCCCTCCAGAGTTCAGTTGCCAGTTGCAACTATTATGTGACCCTGCTCTGAACCTCAGAATAGTTACACATATGCCACAAAGGTCCTGAATTACAGCTAAGGGAGACAAGCAGGAGCCAGGCTGGAAGTTAAAATCCATTAATCAGCCCCTAATTCATTATTGTCAGTTGGGGCAGGGCAGGTGTTGTAACTAATTTTGCAACAATGAAAGCACTTAGCAAGTGCAAAAGATCACTAATCAGGAAGCACTAAGGAAGCAGGTGCCAGCTAAAAAAATATTCTGTGACACATTAATCAGCCCCAAATTAATTCAGGTCACTTGAGGCAGGGAAGGTGTGCTTTGCTTTGCCGAAACTAATGTACACTGGACAACCAGAGGGTGTGGTGATGAAACAGAGGGTGGCATGGGTGGGCCAGAGGGTGGCATGAGTAGTCAGAGAGTGGCAGTGGTGACAGAGAGTGGCAGTGATGAAGAAGAGTGTCCCAAACAGGCTGGACACGTAGAAACAACAAGTTCGCAAAACTTGCGACCCGACAGGTAAGTTCGCAAATTGCGAAATTGTAAAAACCCTCGCGAACTGGCAGAAACACGGGCGAACACAAAAAAAAAAAAATTTGCGGGAATTCGCGGATTTTGCGGATTGCGAGTTCGCAAATCCGCAAAATTCGTGAACGCGAGATTCGCAAAATTCGCCCATGCTTAATGGCTTGGCCGTTCGGCTGGACTGTTCCCATGAGGCACAGGGTCAAGGCTGATTTGCATATGGCCATGCCTGAACTGGGGTGGTGTGGAGTGCAAAAAAACGATGGATTTAGGCCTATATCTCTGTACTGGGGTGAATGTAAGACATTGTTCTGCATTCTGTCCATCAATTGTTGTTTTTGCATTTGTCACCCCGAGTGGGATGGGTATGCTCAGACGTGAGTCCCATGCTCTCCACACCACTGGAGTCAAGCTATCCTGGCTGAAGACAGCTGATGGCCAGAAAACGGTCCTAATATGCTTGATTCCGGTCCAGGAAAGACATGGCTTGTCAGTTCGGGCTGGACTGTTCCAATGAGGCACAGGGTCAAGGTTGATTTGCATATGGCCATGTCTGAACTGGGGTGGTGTGGAGTGCAAACAAATGATGGATTTAGGCCCAGATCTCTGTACTGGGATGAATGTAAGACATTGTTCTGCATTCTGTCCATCAATTGTTTTTACATTTGTCACCCTGAGTGGGATGGGTATGCTCAGACGTGAGTCCCATGCTCCCCACACTACTGAAGTCAAGCAATCCTGGCTGAAGATGGCTGATAGGCAGAAACCGGTCCTATTATGCTTGATTCCGGTCCAGGAAAGACATGGCTTGGCAGTTCGGGCTGGACTGTTCCCATGAGGTACAGGGTCAAGGCTGATTTGCATATGGCCATGTCTGAACTGGGGTGGTTTGGAGTGCCAAAAAACGATGGATTTAGGCCCAGATCTCTGTACTGGGGTGAATGTAAGACATTGTTCTACATTCTGTCCATCAATTGTTTTTTTTGCATTTGTCACCCCGAGTGGGATGGGTATGCTCAGACGTGAGTCCCATGCTCTTCACACCACTGGAGTCAAGCTATCCTGGCTGAAGACGGCTGATAGCCAGAAACCGGTCCTAGGATGCTTGATTCCAGTCCAGGAAAGACATGGCTAGGCAAATCCGGGCTGGACTGTTCCCATGAGGCACAGGGTCAAGGCTGATTTGCATATAGCCATGTCTGAACTGGGGTGGTGAGGAGTGCAAATAAATAATAGATTTAGGCCCAGATCTCTGTACTGGGGTGAATGTAAGACATTGCTCTGCATTCTGTCCATCAATTGTTGTTTTTGCATTTGTCACCCGGAGTGAGATGGGTATGCTCAGACATGAGTCCCATGCTCTCCACACCACTGGAGTCAAGCTATCCTGACTGAAGATGGCTGATAGCCAGAAATCGGCCCTAGGATGCTTGATTCCGGTCCAGGAAACACATGGCTTGCCAGTTCGGGCTGGACTGTTTCCATGAGGCACAGGGTCAAGGCTGATTTGCAAATGGGCATGTCTGAACTGTGGTGGTGGGGAGTGCAAAAAAACGATGGATTTAGGCCCAGATCTCTGTACTGGGGTGAATGTAAGACATTAAGCCAAGTCCAAAGCACACAAATGGGGATTGAATACTGTGAAGTGTATCACACGTTTAAGCAACCAAAGATGAGATCGTTACCAGTAAGTGTTTCTTTAAAGATTTGTATTCCTTTTCCTGTTGTATTTTGAAAATGAGTCAGGTTTCTGCATTGCAGTGTAGTGTTCATTTAAATGAGTTGTGCTCTGTGTGTAAAAGAATTTTCCATGCTAAATGTTTTTTGATTACATGTGTAGCTTAAAGATTTTTGACAAGGATCACAGTGAGTGTCTGTGTGAATTAAGGAATTATGGCCTAGATGTAGGTAATTTTATTTTACCACTTCTTAAATACCGAATGTTACCGATTCGGTATTTAAGAAGAGGTAAAATAGAGGGGGGGGGGGGTGTAGGTATTGCAGAATCGGTAAATACCGAATGGTCAAGATTCGGTATTTATCGATTCTGTAAATACCGATTCGGTAATGGCAATTGATTCCTATGGGAATTGAAGCCCATAGGAATCAATGGGCATTACCGAATCGGTATTTACCGATTCGGTAAATACCGATTCCAGCAAGGGTACAGGGGGTCTCACTTTGACACCCTCTAGCACCCCAAATACAGGCTTGTGTGCAATGTGACACACATACATGCCCTAGGGGCATGTCTGTGTGTCACATTGCACAGGTGTGCATGCACAGATGTGCATGCACACCTGAATTCGGTATTTTACCACACAATAGGATTGTGTGGTAAAATACCGACTCTTAAGGGTCTGTGGCACTGTAAACTGTTTTTGATAACTGTAAACTGTGCCACCTACATTTGTAATTACAGAATCGGTATATTTACCGATTCGGTAATTTACTGAATCAGTAATTTTACCGAATCGGTAAATTTACCGATTCTGTATTTTTCAGCCCCCTACATCTGAAAACCCTAATACTAATAAATTAAGGGCCAGATGTAGTAGCCCTAATACCGGTCGGAAACGGCTGATTTCGGCCGTTTCCGACCGGTATTAGGGCTACTACATCTGGCCCTTAACTTTTACATTTTTCCATAATGTTAGCTGTGTGTGCTTACAGTTTGTATTTTTTTAGTTTATAAGGCAGACTTCTTTTTAAATTGTTTTTTATGCTTGGATTCAATGCTGGTATAGAGATTAGTGTAATGGTTTCATTGGCATATTTACAAGCCCTTTGCGCAATGTTTGACATTAATGTTGGTATACAGATAGTGTAATGGTTTCATTGGCATATTTACAAGCCCCAAGCGCTTTGTTTGACATTAATGCTGGTATACAGATAGTGTAATGGTTTCATTGGCATATTTACAAGCCCCTTGTGCTTTGTTTGACATTAATGCTGGTATACAGATAGTGTAATGGTTTCATTGGCATATTTACAAGCCCCTTGTGCAATGTTTGACATTAATGCTGGTATACAGATAGTGTAATGGTTTTATTTGCATATTTACAAGTCCGTTGCGCAATGTTTGACATTTATGCTGGTATAGAGGTAGTGTAATGGTTTCATTAGCATATTTACAAGCCCCTTGCGCAATGTTTGACATTTATGCTGGTATAGAGTTACAGAGAGTGAGATGACACATACACACAAAGAGACAGATGGTGTAGACAGAGATTGAGATGACAAACACATACAAACAGAGAGATGGTGGAAGGAGAGAGTAAGATGCGGCATGCAAAGAGGGAGATTGTGCAGGCAGAGAGTGATAAGAGACACACAAAGAGAGATGTGAACTAATGTTTAGTTAATGTAATTGCTATGTGCTATGTTAATAGTGGTCTATAATATGTTACATTTTTCTTTTCAACAGATTGTAAATATCTACAGGGTCATAATAGATCATGCCTACGAAAGACCGCCAAAAAAGAGTTTATAAGAAAGCTTTATCGACCAAGAGGACTCAATTAGAAGATTCATGCAAAGGAAAATCTTCAGAGAAAAGAAAAAATGCTCCTGGTAAGCAAACCAAGGATATTTTAAGGAATTTGTTTAAAAGCAGAAAAAGTCAAGAAAGTGTTTCTACGAAAAAGAAAAAAAGTGTTACTAGAAAGAAAAAGCAGAGGGCACCAAAAAATTGTATAATGGTACGAGGGGATCATAGTGTGTCTGGTAATCGTAGGACAAATCAGTTTTTGGACATTCGTAGACGAATGTTTCGTAACAGAGTAGTCTTGAATTTATTAAAAAAATCTTAAGAAAAATAATAGGAAAATGGCTTTTTACAAGAAAAAGAAAAGATTAGAAAAGTTTGTTGATCAGGCTTTTGAAGTGAAGAGAAAGCTGTATATTTTAGTAATCAATATAGTTTGTACACTAGATAAGGCAATCAATGATTTGAAATCAAAATGTAAGTGGAAAAGAGTAATAATTCGGATTAATTTTTGTGATGTTTTTTCGGGAGAATGGAAGCATAGTTCAAGTTGTGAGCCATTTTTTAATGAAGAGAGTTACTTTCAAGATATTGTTTTGATGCATGCAGTTGACACCAGTGGTCGAGCATATGAGGTGAAGGATGGTTGTCCAGTTGAAAAAGAAAAAATTGTGCCTAGAAATACAGATGAGGTGTTCGCTGATGAAGTTTTAGGGAGACGTCTTAAGGCTCCGGTGTATACTTGGAATTGTAGTAGTATTTGTAGTGTGCGACAGGATTCTATTAATTTGTTTTGCAATTCTTTACGTGCATATAGTAAGAAAATTCTAAAACAAAAGTTTAAGATGTTGCAATACTTAGATCCTTGCAGAGTGAGGGAAAAACAGGTTTGCATAGTCATTCACTGGCTTGTCTTTCTAGAAAAGTATGTCAGAGTACTTTTCACCATTTTAGGATGTTAGCAGTGCATCAAACTAAAGTGAGGAAAATAGTGAGAATGTTGTATTATGCAAAAAGTCCAGCACTTAAGTTAAAACAGTTAAAAAGTGCTCTTTTGCATGGATCTGAATTAGATGTGAAGAAGATTTGTGAAAAAGAGGACACTGCCGAAAATTATACAGTGATAGAAAGTAATGTGGAAGAGAATGTACAGATTGTAAGTACGCAAAATTTTGATCATGAAATTACAAAGTTTAAGGTCATTTCAAGTGAAAGGCCAAATTTTTCTTGTGTGTGTTGTCGACGAACTCACTATAAGAATCAGACTCAGTTAGTCGATTTATATGTTAAAAGTGAAATGGAAAATTATAACGAATGGAAGGTTTTTGCAACTTATTTGTTAGTTGAGAATTGTTTTGATTTAGGTTCTGCTCTACGTATTTGTAAATATTGTTATAAAAAATTAAATGAAAACAGAATGCCTGCTAGAGCTGTACATAATAATCTTGAGTTGGTAAAGATTCCGTCTGAATTTATGGGTTTAAATACCTATGAGTGTATTCTGATTCAATGTGTGCATTCTTTTCAGGCTATTGTTCGCATGGAGCCTAACACAGGGAAATTGCCTCCTTCAGATTTACAGAGAGGATTGAAGGGAAGAGTTGTTTATTTGCCTTTAGATTTAAAGAAAAATATTGACACCATTGGCGTAGAAAAAGTGGAAGAGGAACCTCTGGTTATTCTAGTTAATGGCGTTCCTACAAAGAGTAAGAAAATCTGGCCAAAATTAGTGGATGTTAGGAAAGTCAAAAAGGCAACGTTGTATTTAGTAAAAAACAATCAGTACTACAAAAATGTATATGTACGTGAAGAGGAAACAACTGTAGAAGAGGACAGTGATTCATCAGCTGGACAGATTGAAAAAGTAGATGTTTCTAGAAGTGAACAGATTTATGAGCTATTGAGTTGTTCCAAATGAAAGAAGCCAAAGGAAGTCCCATAAGTGTATGGGAAGAAAGCATGGAAGCTCGTTGTTTTCCTAAATTGTTTCCAACAGGTCAAGGTGGAAGTTATGATGAGCAACCTGTTCAAATTCCTGCATCAGAATACCGGACTTTAAGATTATATGCAAAAGATCCAATATTTTGTCAATGCATTCCATATTCGTTTCATCTTCTGTTTGAGAGTGACTTCTCTGGACTATCTTACGCTGTGAACCATATACTGAAATTTGGAGTACATCTTCAAAATGTTTCGGCAAGAGACTTTATGGATAAAGTCCAAGTGGAAGACAGTATTTTGGAACCTTACCTAATCAATCTCATGGCATGTCAGCGTGGTAAGAATGAGTACTGGTACCGTCGTCAGGGGGAATTGAAATGTATGCTAAGAAACTTAGGAACTCCTATATGGTTCCTCACTCTTAGCTGTGCTGAGCATGCCTGGGAAGACTTACTTGAATTTCTTCAAGAGGCAAATGGAAACATAGAAAATATAGAATTCAAGACACCTGGAGAACTGGGCTCTTTGGATCCAGTTAATGTTTGTAGGTTTTTTAATCATCGATTTGAAGCTATGATGTCTTTCATCACAAACAAAAAAAATCCTCCACTTGGAGAGGTTTTGGATTTCTTTTGGAGAAAGGAGTATCAAGCAAGAGGTGCTCCTCACATACATATGCTGCTATGGATCAAAGATTCTCCCAAATTTGGAACAGATTCGGATGACACAGTGATGAGTTTCATTGAACAATATTTCACATGTGTTGTTCCGAAAAGTACAGAAGAAGACAATTTACGACATCAAGTCTTACGCTTTCAAACCCATCGCTGTGGAAAGTACTGTCGTCGAAAGTTCAAATCCAAGGAGAAGTTCTATACAAAATGTCGTTTTGGATTTCCACGACCAGTAATATCTAAAGGAAGAGTGAACAATTTTATGTCTTCACCGTGACATCCTGTGACAAGAAAACCACCGAAAAATACGTACAACTTGAAAAGAAATGAAGAGTCCAAATATATAAATGACTACAACCCAGTCAGTTTGTCCATGTGGAATGCTAACATGGATATTCAATATGTTGCTGACAACTCTATTGTTGTGGCTTGATATGTAACGTCTTACACCACAAAATCAGAAAAGACGGAACGGAAGGAAATGTGGGAGGATATTTCGCATGAAAAGAGCCTTAGTAAGAAATTATACAGTTACAGTCTGAAGATGTTGTTGCATCGAGAAATTGGAGCCTATGAATGTTCAGATCAGTTATCATCAGCAAGTCTGTATGCAAAATTGAGATCTATTATTTGGGTGAGTCTAGGTCTTGCTGCAACACGAAACCGAGTTTTGAAGTCTGCACAAGAAATTGAGCATTTGGCGTAGTTTCAAACAAACAGTACAGATATTTTGAAGACAAACATGTCGGATACATATTATCCAAATAGAAGTAGTCATCTTGAAAACGTTTGTCTCTATGAAGTACTGCAAAACTATACTTTTAAGAAGAATATGACAGAAGATATCAATAAAGGAGTATATGCTATAATTGGATGTGAAGGTTGTCTGGTGAAACAAAGAAAAGGACATTTGATTAATCATCGTAAATTGAGTTGTGAATCTCCTGATAAAAGGGAATTTTACTATTTTGCTCTTTTGCAACTCTTTAAGCCATGGCGTTCAGAAGAGGAACTACTTGGAGATTTTCTCAGTTTTGAAGATTCTTTCAAGGCAACTAAGGATAATGTCATGTTTGTTCAAGTTATCTGCAAATGTTGAGCGATGAAATACAGCAAGAAGCTATCATTGCAGCAGAGATTGCTAGAGACAGTTCTCAAGACAGTCAGAGTTCTGCTTCGTTGAGTCAGGATCCACTAGGAGGACCACTTATCCAAAATGAAGCTGCCACTGCCATGGAAGAGGTGGAAAGAGCCATGGAACAAGCTCAGGAGGATGTAGGTAATTTAGGCGATTTGGAAAATCTACTAAACGTGGAGCAGAAAAAATATATGATGAAGTCACAGAACAGATTGAGCATGGTTTTCGTCATGATAAAAAAGAGTGCTCATGTACGTCATTTGAACCTGTCCGACTGTATGTGAGTGGAGAAGCCGGAACTGGGAAAAGTTTTCTGATTAAATCAATTGCAACTTATCTGCAGAAAAGAACAGAGTCATTACTGTCTTGTGTAGTTACTGCTCAAACTGGGTTGGCAGCACATAACATTAAAGGGATTACTTTACATCATTTATTGATGCTGCCAGTAGAGCATGATAATAAATTACAATACCACAAGCTCTCTGGAGAAGCTTGTTGTGAAGTTGGTAGAGTCCTGATGAAAATTAAACTTCTTATCATTGATGAGGTAAGCATGGTTTCAAATGTGATGCTTGCTTTTGTGCATTTAAGAATGCAACAAATTCTTAAAACAGAGTATGATGTGTTATTTGGAGGCAAACACATCATTGTCTTTGGAGATCTACTGCAGCTAACTCCAGTGAAAGGACAACCAGTGTTCAAGATGCTTACGCATGAAGATACAAGAAAGTGCTTAGGAAGCATCGGAAATGTGAATATCTGGTTATATTTTGAATATGCAGAACTGCTTCAAAACATGCGACAGGCAAAGGATGAAGATTATAAAAATATTCTACAAGATGTAAGAATTGGAAAAGTAACTGAACATGGCAAAGAAGCTTTACAGTCACGATTAATTTCAAATTTGTTTCCATAGGAAA
The DNA here is from genome assembly GCF_964263255.1 of Lissotriton vulgaris. NCBI lineage: Eukaryota > Metazoa > Chordata > Amphibia > Caudata > Salamandridae > Lissotriton > Lissotriton vulgaris. Next base: position 663,493,811 of record NC_141689.1, read on the forward strand.
ATATTCTCCCAGAGATTATTTATTAGAAAGTTACTGAAAACAAAGCTGTAATATGCTTGATGTCAACTCTTCGAGAATGTTCAGTCTTCAACAACAAAATGTTAGAGTTAGAACATCAAGAGATTGTGAAACTGGAAGCTATTGATAAAATAGAGCACAAAGGAGTTACTATTGTTTTGTCAGAAACGTTGAAATCAAAGTTGGATTCTTTAGAGAAGACAATTTCTAAATCTGCTGGTTTTGAAAAGACTCTATATGTATGTTTTAATTGTCGTATAATTTTACGACGGAATTTAAATGTGGAAAGAGGTTTAGTAAATGGAGCAATGGGTCATGTTGTTGATTTTGCGAATTATCGAAATAGAGATGGAATTGATTTTTTTTAAATTAAATTTGATGGAATTGAAGAAGTACAACAGTTTAGTCGTTGTTCTGTTCGATTTTTGCTTGTGAAAGATTTATATGTCCGCCGAAAACAGTTTCTTGTTTCTTTGTCATATGCAGTAACTATTCATAAATCTCAAGGTTTAAGTGTAGATAGTTCTTTGATGAATATTGGAAGTTCTGTCTTCAAGGAGGGTATGGCATATGTTGCTTTATCTCGAGTCAGGATCAGGATTTATCTGGATTGTACTTGATTGACTTTGATGAGACAAAGATTAGTGCAGATCTAAATTGTGTAAAGGAATATAATAGGTTAAGAAGAGAGTATGCTCCAAATTTACCTCAATATCATCAGTTTGAAAAGTGTGTAGTAGACCGAAAAAGAAAAAATGAGAACAATTGTACCAAGGCTGTAGCAAAAAAAAGAAAACTAGATGAACCACTAATTGTAAGCAGAAACAAAGAGGATTCTGTTGAAGATATTGTTGGATTTCAGTTTGAGAACAGTTCTGGTGTCAACTGCTATGCTAATGTAGTGGTTAATGTTGTTTGCAAGAACAGATTGTTGAAAATCGGGATCAAAGTTTTTGTTGTTTGTTGAATACTGTGTTTGAGAAATGTAGCAGTGATAGAACAAATATACAAAGTGTTTCTGATATTTGAAATGATTTAGACATATGTTCTGGTATAACTCAATTTTCTCAGGATATTCAGCAAGATTGTCAGGAATTTCTAATGTACATGCTTGTTGTATTGCAAGAGGAAGGTATAGATGTTGAAAATCTTTTTGGCCTTTCTTATAAATAGCAACATGTCTGCGATAATTGTTCCTTTTCAAGTAGTACAACAGTAGATACCGAATGATTTTTAAATTTGACTTTACCAGACTGAAAATCAGTGTCTTTTAATAATCTAGTTAGAGCAGCTGATCAAAACATGGTTTGTACCCAATGTAACTGTGCAATGCTATCAACATTATTTATACAAAGTTATGGACAGTACGTAATTTTAATGTTTCAACGATGTAGACCTGATGGAACTAAATTGACAACTTTAATTAAAGATTGTGTGACTACTCAATTATCAATTTCAGGAAGAACCTTTGTAACAGTAGCAATTATTTTCCACGATGGTCCTTCAACAACATCTGGACATTACACAGCTTATTCAAAATGTCAAAATGGTTGGACTTATTGTAATGATACTGTTTTGACTTTCAAAAAACGTTTGCCTTTTGACTTAAAAAATTCTTACCTAGTGTTTTTACAACCTAAATTTTAGGAAAAGTAATTGGCCTAGAAAGATTGGAGCAATTAATAAAACTTAGTCATCAAGATACTATATGATGTTCAGATTCTTATAGTTTACTGGTTGTTTAAGGTTTTATGGACATGATATACATCCTTGGGTGGAGATATAAATATTGTAAGGTGTTACGAAAGACGTTGCAGCTTTTCATACAGAAGGTTGGGAAATGGAAGATCAAGAGTATTATTAAGTATTTTCTTAAACAATGAATTTTTACGTACTATTTGGCCATGTGGGATAGTACATCAATGAAAAATTATTTTTTCGGGTAAATGTTGATAATATATGTTTTTACATAAGTTTGTAATGATACTCAATTGATTTTCAAACAAAGTTTGCCTTTTGACTTAACAAATTCTTACCTAGTGTTTTTCGAACCCACATTTTAGTGAAAGTAATTTGACAATGAAGATTGGAGCAGTTAATAAAAGTAAGTATGTTGTTCAAAATTAGTTTGTGAGTGAAAGTGATCAAGATAATTAGTAAAGTGGTAGTTATCACAGAGGTAGTATAAGTGTATCACATAGTGAGTGATATCAGTATTATAGGAAATGTTTATCAAGAGTAAGTCGGAGGTGTAAATATAATTATTGTTATGAAAATTATGAAATAGCTGTTGGACTTTTTTCATTCCGAAAGTCGGGTACATTGTGGTAAATAAAGTTATTACCCTGTCATAATTTCTATACATTAATGAGGAATAAGGATAGCTCAAAAAATGAGAGGCAGAGTCCGTGGTGTCCGATTCAAAAGGGCTTTAATACAATGACTCGAGTCACTGGAGAATCGGGTTCCATCACCACTAAAGTTCAGGAAGGGTCGTCATCTGAAGTTTTATTCACATAACACATTATATATAGTAAAACCATACAATTGCAATGCATAGAGAAGACGGAGCGCTCCAGGCAGAGCAAGTGAAAGAGATAAGAGCACATGGGCGTGAAAGAGGCGTGAAAGGAGGTGTGTACATGGGTGTTCACCTGATGAGTCATAGGTGTGTCATAGGTAGGTGGATGCATAGAGAAGGTCTGCAGGGTCAGCAGGAACCTTTACCCTACTTGTGCGCGCAAAACTGGTCATGACGTGAAATTGACGTGTAACTGGGGAGAGCTGGGGGAAGCTGACTTTAGCACTAGAAAAGGAGTCTGGGATGTCAGAACGACCTGCACCTTTGGCATATCTGATATCTTGTGTTTGGAGGATGTATTGTCTGAAGTAAAGGTCTCTCGAGCAAAAGCTGTTCATCACTAAATGCTAGTGTGTGCATATATTTCTTCGTGCACTGCGTGGGGCCATGGGCCTTCTATGGCAACGGGTTCAGTAAATCACTTGAATGGAGACAGGAAGGCTAGGCCCTACGCTCTGCAGGCGGAATATGTTTACCCCTTTCACTAGACTGGAATGTGTTTTTTCGGAGCTGAGCAGATAACTGTAGGCAAAATACCGTCTTAGCAGGCCAGGCCGGGCACCTCTCGGCTGAGCAGGGAGTAAGGGAGAGGTCAGGGATGCATACCTAAACTGCAGCTTTCAGAATCAGAAGAGGCTCGGAGCCTGAATTCAGGGCCTGGCTCGGCTGGGCCACAAAAACGTGTGCATCTCGACTTTTAAACGTGTACCATGTAAATGCATTGGCAACGTAGGCCTCAGTGTGGAATTAACGTTTCATTCATGGAGGGCCTAATAACTGACATGCTAATGTTGAACGGAAATGCAGAGACATTATTATTACAGGCATGAGAAGGGAACTACATGATAATATGGACATACATGGGGCATAGGTACATGGATAGGGTGCGAGTAGGGGACACACTGGCCACATACAATTTTCTGTTTCCTCATTCCCTCCTTCCCTCCTTGGCCCCTACTGTGCCCTTCAGGACACATCTATATTCATGAGACCATCTATCTGTTCATATAGCATCATTTGCTCATCCTTTTTCATTCGTGCACGGGAACGTGAACGTGGACGGGGAATACAGGCAGTGGCACACAAGCCGCAAATCGCTGTGCCACATTGCAGACAGAAACAGCAACTGAATACTACGAGCAGTATTATTCCCAGGAATGACAATACTTTCCATCCCCAGGCTGATATCACACTCCAGAGCCAACCGGACCAAGTGCCTGTTTTCTGATGTATCTCGTGAGCTAACTTATGGAGCCTTGTTATTGCTGCATACACTGATGGTGCGTTATTTGGAATATACACACAACAACTGGAGCCGATCACTCTACAAGCCCCGCCCCTATCGGCCAGGATGACGTCAAGAACAAGGCGGTTCTGAAGAACAACAAGTCTCATAGCAGACTGCTCCTCGGTCAAGTTACCTAAGGCAGAAGTAGTCTCATTCACTACTGCTTCCAAAGTTCTGGTTAATTTGCGTATTAATTTACTGTTTTGGACGGGACCTATGAAGAAAAGGAATCCTTTATTGAAATCTGTATATTGCTCCCACGCTGTCTCAGTCTGATCGACAACCGGGGATTCGGTCTCCCTCTTGTGTCTGACATGTACTAATCGTGAATCTCGATGATAATGGGATGGGGCTAGAAAAACAGGTGGCAGTAGGAACGCAATATAACACGTTCCACCCCAATCTAAGGGCAGACGTACATAGGCTGTCTGACCACAAATGAAATAGGAATGGCGGGAAGCTTTGAAAGTAGACTTTCCTTTATCATTGAATTCGACCACAGTATTACAATCACTGTGTCCTAAGTGCACGGAACCATTCTTTCTAACACATAATTCACCCTTTACTGGTAAGACTGTTATAAACGGTGAACCTGTATTTGTCTCGGACTGGACGTTCAGAATCATGAGGCTAAGGGAAACATTTCCTAATTCGTACACTTCATTTTCTAGATCTGTTCCTTTCCTTTGGGGAAAACCATCTTTATCGGGAAAACATGCCTTATTCATTACTATATTCAGGTCCCCCCAAATCCATTCACTCTGAGAATCGGTGAACTTTCTGTCTTGTGTTGAGGACATTAAAGCAAACCAAGCTCCGCACGAACCATTGTGCGAAAACGGATAAGGAAAGAGAGGCAGAGCTCCCTTCATTTTCTGATAAGGTGGGAGTTGGCCACACACCCAGCAATTCGTTACATTGCTGGTCTGGTGAGAATGGTGTACCATACGAATAAAAGTGTTGTTGCGCAGTGCTAGTCGATATGACAATTCATGGGGTGGCAGGTCACTGAATGTGTGCTCTACAGTGTCATTAAAGGAAGAATGAATATGTGAACCAAGAGGAGGAAAGAAAACATGTAGCGTCAAGCTAATACATATAATGGATATACTTAGAAAAAACATAATGATCAGAGTTATTATGCATCTGCTGCGTAAGTTTTTGCAGTATTTCCTTTTCATCTCTTTCTGCCTATCTCTCTGTCTGTTTGGGTCTACGATCTTATACATGTCAGGAACCTGTCTAACCGCTTCACCCGAGGGGGACTTAAACAATTAAACGCTGTCTGACTTACTAGACCGTAGTTTCTGTTTATACTCTTGTAGTGAAGTAGTGTGGCTCACTGGTTAGAGGCGGCAGACCCGAGAGCTGAGGACGGCCCGGGACCAGGGTTCGATTCCCGGCGCGGCAGGTTTCTGGACCAGGGTCAGCGGACTCGATAATTCTCTCGCCTCGGTGCCCACTCTGATCAGCGATCACACTCGGCAACTCTGGGCATTAGCTTGCCTCATCTTCACTAACGGCCCCACCAGACCGCCGGGGATGCCTGGTCTCACCCTGGAGATACCCATTAAGGGACCATCTCTCAGGGAAGCCAGGAAGGGTTTCGCAGCGGTCGAAGCGCCTTGGGACCCTACGGGTAAGTAGTGCGCTATATAAATGCCTATACATTTACATTTACATTTGTTGCGGAGTCTTTTCTAGCAAAGGGAGTTTAGAGTCAATGTTTTCGGGGCAGTCCTTAGAGTCTTTTACTGAACCAAGTCCATGGAATCGTTTCACGTGATGGGCATGGAGCCAGCCCTTCCTTCCCTCGACCTTGACGGCGGTTCTCGTCGTTAGCAGGACCAGCTTGGGTGCGCGCCAGCGGGGCTCCAGAGGGCTTGAACGGTCGAAATTACGGACAAACACCAAGTCTCCCGGAACAATTGAATGATTCTTCACCTGGGTGTTGTCGGGGAAGGCAGCTGCAACCTGTGAACGACAAGAAAGGAGTGCAGACATCAAGGAAGCCAGGTAATCTGTCAGCATAGTACTGTCGACATTGGTTATTTTTCTCGGCATAGGCGTACCCCACATATTCGGCGGTCTACCAAAAACCACCTCGTACGGGGATAGTCCGGTTCTGGAATGAGCTACCATACGCATGTAAAAGAGGGCAACCGGCAAGGCTACCATCCAATCCTCGCCTTTTTCTGCACAGACCTTCGCTAACCTGGTTTTGAGTGTCTGATTGTGTCTCTCTACGAGACCTGCTGCCTCTGGATGTCGTACGCAATGGAATTTCCACTGGTACCCTAACAGAAGAGATACTTGTTTCATTAGTTCAGAAGAGAATGGCTGACCGTTATCTGAGTATACGACATGGGGCAAGCCGTATCGCGGGAAGAATTCTCGGACCAACTGTTTGGCAGTGGTCACAGCAGTGTAATCTGGGACTGGGTACGCTTCTGTCCATCTAGATAGGGCGCATACAACTACGAGGATATACTTGAATCCTCGACATCTGTCCATCTGAATATAATCCATCTGGAGGACTTCAAAAGGATGGTCAGGAGGATGAAATCCACCTTGTTCCACGGGAATGCCTTTGCCTGGATTGAACTGACAACAGATCATGCAGGTACGCACTTTCTGTATGGTGCTGCACGTAAATGCTTGTTGAACCAGATGTTCTGTAAACTGTCTAACATGGCCTTTTCTCCTAAGTGTGCTGGACTATGTGCTGTATTTATGATAGCTTGAACCATGGAGTCAGGGAGGAACCATGTGGCTTTGCCTTTTGTCATCCATCCCTGATCTGTCTGGACCCCTCCTTGTTCAGTCCATTTCTTGATTTCGTCTGGAGTGGCATGTGTCTGTATGTCGAGTACATCCTGTGAGGGATCCCTGACTGTCATGCAATTTGTCAGTGATGGTACTTCAGTCTTTGTCGTGTCAGCTGGAATGTCTGGTTGAGTCTGGGCTGTAAGTTTAGCCGTCCGATCTGCCAGGTCGTTACCCTGGGAAATAGTGTCTATGACTTTTGTATGTGCTTTGCACTTCATGATGGCTATAGCTGTAGGTAAGTGTATTGCATCTAACAGAGCTTGAATGAGGGGACCATGCTGTATTTTGGCCCCATGAGAGGTCAGAAAACCTCTCTCTTGCCAGAGGACTCCAAAGTCGTGTACGACTCCGAAGGCATACTGTGAATCTGTGTATATGTTTACTTTCAAGTTCTTGGCTCGTATACAGGCTTGGGTCAGAGCGATAAGCTCTGCTGCTTGGGCTGACAGGGTGTCAATTCGATGTGTCTCTATGACTTCAGTATCAGTGGTCACTGCATATGCGGCCACTAACTCTCCTGTGCTTGTTCTCATGCATGAACCATCTACATAAAGTGTCAGGCCTGGGTCTGGCAGTGCAATGTCTGTCAAGTCTTGTCTTGGCTTTGTCACTGTATTAATTACTTCCACACAGTCATGTGGTGTAGGGTCCGCTGTGCTTGAAGGCAAGAGTGTAGCAGGGTTTAAAATATTGCATCGTCTGATCTCTATGTGTGGCTGGAACAATGTCAGTTCATATCCTGTCAGTCTTGCTATAGTCAGGTGTTGTGTCTGTGTCCGGTTCAAGAGAACTTCCACTGAGTGTGGAACCTGTACTGTCAGAGGATGTCCTAACACGATGGAATCGCTTTGTCTGATTGCTAGAGCTGTTGCTGCAACTGATTTCAGGCACGCAGGCAGAGCCTGGGCCACTGGATCCAATGTACTAGAAAAGTAAACACAAGGCTTGTGTCTCCCTGCTTGATCCTGTGTAAGGACAGATAATGCTGTGCCTTCTCGTTCAGTGACAAAAAGCGTAAACGGTTTGCTGTAACATGGTGTCGCTAAAACTGGTGCGTGACATAGAGCTTTCTTCAATTCATCAAATGCAAGTGTATGTTCTTGAGTCCAAGGGAGGACAGTCGAAGACGCTGCCTACTGTGTTGTCAACTGTATGAGTGGTTTGGCTAGATATGCGTACTGAGGGATCCATTGTCTGCAGTAAGAAGTGAGGCCAATGAAGGCCCGTACTTCCTTTTGTGTCTTGGGCTGTGGAAGGTGTGCAATTAACTGGATGCGGTCTGGTGTCAGCTGTCTACCCCTCTTGGACAGCAAGTGTCCAAGGTACACCACTTGCTGGGCACAGAATTGTAACTTTGAAGAGGACACCTTGTGTCCCTTTTCTGGCAGGAAGTACAAGACTGTCAGTGATGCACGTTCACAGTCTCGTTCTGTTCGTGCTGTGATCAAAAGATCGTCAACGTATTGCAGTAAAGCAGTGTCAGTAGGCATGTGAATACTGTCTAGTTGTCTTTTCAATGCTTGACTGTAAATACTAGGACTTTCTGTGAACCCTTGAGGAGCCCTCGTAAATTTGAAGCTTCGTCCATTTAAACAGAATCCGAAGAGGTATTGGCTCTCTGGATGGATCGGGACACTAAAGAAGGCGTTCTTGAGATCTATTACAGTGAAGAACGTCGCTTCGGAATCTATTGCAGTCAGTAGTGAAGAAATGTCTGGGACTACTGGGTACTGTGGTATTATGCATTTGTTCAGTTCTCGGAGGTCAATCACTAGTCTGTAGACTGGTGATGCATTCGGGTCAGTTCGCTTAAGAATCGGAATGATAGGAGAATTTCATACATTGGAGTCAGTTTCTACAACCACTCCCTGTGCAATGAGTTCGTCAACTATTTTCAGTAATGCTATTACAGCATCAGGTGGTAACTTGTATTGTCGGATTCGTGGCAGTACAACTCCTTGCCTGAGTGTAACACGGTATGGTGTAATGTGCATGTAACCTACATCAGTCGGACCTTGCGCCCATAAATGCTGTGGTACATTCTGGAGTCTGGGATCAAAATCTCTCAATACATAATGTCCTTTAAAATCACGGAAAAACAATCTCACTCCTTCCGGAGAACAACAAATCACTGCTCCTAGTTCTTTCAATGTCTTTATACCGAGCAAGTTTTCTGGACATGATTTAGTAAGCAACAAGTCTGTAGTGCGGGACAATGGACCGACTCCTAGGGAAACTGGCTTTGACACTTCGTTAACAATAGGCTTTCCTGAAAATCCCAGGGAAATATTCTGTGAGCCTGAGAGGGGTGCCCCTGGAACCTCGTCATGACTGATGGTAGTTCTGCTCACCCCTGTGTCAATCAGAAATTTTCTGTCTTTTCCCAATACACGACTATGTACATAGGGACCCTCTTGATCTACAGGAACCTCAATAAGGGGCAAGCCGGCTTCCCTCTCTAGGCTGTTTCATGAATACTGTTGATAGTCTGGATAGTCTGACTGGGCATACTGGTACATTTGTTGCGTGACATGTTGTGTGGCAGCAATGGGTTGGGGTACAGCTACTGTCTGTTGCGTGTTCTGTGGCGTCTTCTGGACATGATTTAGTAAGCAACAAGTCTGTAGTGTGGGACAATGGACCGACTCCTAGGGAAACTGGCTTTGACACTTCGTTAACAATAGGCTTTCCTGAAAATCCCAGGGAAATATTCTGTGAGCCTGAGAGGGGTGCCCCTGGGACCTCGTCATGACTGATGGTAGTTCTGCTCGCCCCTGTGTCAATCAGAAATTTTCTGTCTTTTCCCAATACACGACTATGTACATAGGGACCCTCTTGATCTACAGGAACCGCAATAAGGGGCAAGCCGGCTTCCCTCTCTAGGCTGTTTCATGAATACTGTTGATAGTCTGGATAGTCTGACTGGGCATACTGGTACATTTGTTGCGTGACACGTTGTGTGGCAGCAATGGGTTGGGGTACAGCTACTGTCTGTTGCGTGTTCTGTGGCGTCTGTGTGTTCTGTGGGATGTTATCCTGTCTATTGGGGCGCAGTCTTTCTTTCGTCTTGCCTGTAGCTATATTGTGTTTCAGGACAGCACATTCATTTATATAGTGACCTGGCTGTTTGCAGTAATTACAGTTCCCTTTGACAGGTGCCGTGCCCTTTTTCTGGCCATCAGCTGGAACTGATTGAGCAACTAGTACTTTCATTTTCGTATCTTTCATGCGTCTCTTTTCGTGTTCCTGTTCTTCTCTAATTCGGTTCTGGTGGTACTGTAACATTTGTAACATTTGGGAAGGGCTATTTGCTTGCCAGGTACTCTCAACCTTCAGTACTCTATTTTTGATCTGGGGTAAGGAATTCTCTACTAATTTGCTCACAAAAAGATGGGGGTACGATTTACTACTTGGCTTCAAGCCACTGTTAATAGTAAAACATATTTCGAATCTAGAATAAAAATCACTAGTGTCTTCATCTTGTTTCTGTTTGCAGACTGAAATAGCATCCCAATCTTCCTTTTTGGTAGTCAGTAATCTCGGCAAAACCTGTATTAATAGTTCGGGTAGTTCTTTAGCTTTGTCCCCAAGACCAACACCAGGGCCTCGAGTTTTATCCTCGTCTTCTAATTCTGTCCAACTTATCTTTTTCTCTCCCACCTCCCATTCCTTCTCTTTAAGCTTTTCGTAAATACCTGCTGGTAACAGTACTTTCAATAATTTAATGGTATCAGCGTATGTGTAATCCCCTATGCGGAGCATGTCTTTTAATTCATGGTGGAACCCCCCTGGGTCTTTATCATGACTGGGCAGTAATTTTTTCATTTCCAATAATTCCATTTTCGTCAAGGGCGTGTAAACGTATACTCGTTGAAGCTCAACCCCTGCAGTTCTAACGGGATGAACCTCTCGTAGGGGGTTCTGTCTGTCTATGTGAAAGGTCTTTCTTTCTCGGTGGGGGGCAGGAATCAAGTGCGGAGTCAGGAAAGTCAAGTACTTATGTCGTTGATCTAGAATGACGTTAATTAACTCGGTACCTAGGCCTCTCCATCTTGCTAGGAGTAAATCGTCCAGTAATTTATACAAGGGACCTGGATCAGAATGCTGACTCTCGTACAATGTGATGAGATGTTGAATCATGTAAATACCAGGTAAACGCTGTTCTTCCGGAGGAAGACTCAAAAATGTTTGCGCTACTATGTCATCCTTATATATGTTAGAATTACAAGCCCATTGAACTGCTGACCGGGCTAGTTCCTGTTCATGCATAGTACAAAGTTCACTACTCCCTACTCGTTTTTTCAGTGCATGTTCAGTAGCTTGGAAAAGGTGTTCGAGATAATATCTTTCTGGTATTGGAGAGAGGGAACGTTTACTGTAATCTAGGCCTATGGGCCTGTCAAACGGTCTTGCCCTGCCTACATAATTCATTTTATTTATTTCCTCTGTTACTGTGTCATCCTCATCTGTGACTACCTCGTTTTCTTTCTCGGCTTGTTCTTTCTTGTGTATATCCAGAATTTCTTTACGGATTTTCCTGTACATGCATTCTATTCTGTTCTGTGTATCATGTTTACCAACAGCTATATTGTCACTCCAAGTCATCATACCTTTAGTTACTTCTTTATCTGGCTGGTCTCGTTCCCTGATCAAACAATTAATCAAAAATCGTAAAAGCATGCTCTGAAGCTCCACCTTTCTATTTGCCATGGCCTCATGTATACTTTCTGGTCCCTCCCCATTCTGACGAAGTGGTATATTTTGTCTAAGTGTTCCTTCATGTCTGGTAAAGTGATCAAATAGTCTGCAACGCGTCTTAAACGTACTGAGTATATGAGCATTAAACCCTCACCTGGTACCGGATCATATATACAATCGGAAAGTGAATGCCTAAGCGATGCTGGTGTCATTGGTTTTGGCGTGAGTTGTAGTGCTAATTCTCGTAGTGTTCGTGATGGTGGTGGTGGGGTGTGCGGTGTGTGTGGTAGAGGAAGTGTGAGTCCGCCTCCCGATGCCCCTAGACTCGAGTCGCCTTTCTCTGTCAGGGACACTCCTGGTAATGCGGGTTGATCTTGTGCTACGGGTGGTTGGCGAAAAGGATTGGTAGGGTTGACAGGAGGAGGAGGAGAATCTTCATTTACATACTCCGGAGCAGCGTCTTCTAGATAGGAGGAAAGAAAAATGTCCGCTGCTGTCTGTTTATGACTATGGGCTTTTGTCGGGATCAGTGGTGGCGGCAAGTTACTGGGTACTTCCGGGGTCACTTTAGGTAGGCCCTCGGCGAGGACAGGATACATGCCTTTAATAAGGGCATTTATTTGTCTATCTACTTGTTCTGCCTTAACCCGTTCACCTTCTTCCTTTAGCTCTTTTTCTTTGGCTTTTTCTAAAGCTTCTCTACTTCTCTCTGCTTTGTGGATTTCTTTCTCCGTTCTTCTATGTGCTTCTTTACGCCATAACTCTATGGCATCTTTCTGTGATTGTCTAGCTTTCTTTTTCCATAGTGCTTCCTCTACTCTCATGATGCAATCAGCATCCCATGTCCCTGAGACAGGCCATCTATATTTCTCTTCCAGATCCTTCGTGTAATCTACCCATAAATCTAAAAATAGTATGGCATCTAGGCCATGTTTCTGGTACATAAAATGACCAGGAGTGTCCCTAGGCGGGACGGGAACTGCCTCTTCGAGTATCCCTTTCCTGGTTCCTATCTGACGTAACTTCGGAAACAGCGGCATGTTTGAACTAAATTGAACGAAAACACAATAAGCACAATAATAGACTGAAGACAATCATTCATACCACGACATTAAAACATTAGAAACAGATACTAACTAGTACATAGATAAACACAATCCTGAATTACTTGTTACTTTATGCACTGCTAAACAGTACAGTCATACCGGTCTCATGAAGAGACACGTCTTTACCGCATCCACCTAAATGGACACGTCTGTACCGGATCTGTGTACCCAAACCCGTCTTGACCGGGCTCAAATAAATGAACCCGTCTCTATGCGTTCCCAACAACGGTACTCACCGGGAAGCAAAACTGAAGGCCTCAGAGAACTCAATACTGGACTGGACTGCTACGGCTTCTTGCTGCGCATGCGCCTCGGGATAGGTGGGCCTCGGGATACCTCGGACCTTGCTCTCTCGGCTTGGGCTCTGGTCGGGATAGTCAGCAATCCTCACCGCCTCGTGTGGATGCCTGGTCGCAGTCTCCGTCTCCTCCGTGGGCCTGAGGGAGTTGGCAGGAAATCCCACTGACGTGTACACTGGAAGTCCGTCACGGCTATAGAAGGGGTCAGGGGGCTGCGCTTACATCGCCGGCGCGTGGGGAAGGGGACTAGTCCCTGTTCGGGCGCCAGATTAATGTGGTAAATAAAGTTATTACCCTGTCATAATTTCTATACATTAATGAGGAATAAGGATAGCTCAAAAAATGAGAGGCAGAGTCCGTGGTGTCCGATTCAAAAGGGCTTTAATACAATGACTCGAGTCACTGGAGAATCGGGTTCCATCACCACTAAAGTTCAGGAAGGGTCGTCATCTGAAGTTTTATTCACATAACACATTATATATAGTAAAACCATACAACTGCAATGCATAGAGAAGGCGGAGCGCTCCAGGCGGAGCAAGTGAAAGAGATAAGAGCACATGGGCGTGAAAGAGGCGTGAAAGGAGGTGTGTACATGGGTGTTCACCTGATGAGTCATAGGTGTGTCATAGGTGGGTGGATGCATAGAGAAGGTCTGCAGGGTCAGCAGGAACCTTTACCCTACTTGTGCGCGCAAAACTGGTCATGACGTGAAATTGACGTGTAACTGGGGAGAGCTGGGGGAAGCTGACTTTAGCACTAGAAAAGGAGTCTGGGATGTCAGAACGACCTGCACCTTTGGCATATCTGATATCTTGTGTTTGGAGGATGTATTGTCTGAAGTAAAGGTCTCTCGAGCAAAAGCTGTTCATCACTAAATGCTAGTGTGTGCATATATTTCTTCGTGCACTGCGTGAGGCCATGGGCCTTCTATGGCAACGGGTTCAGTAAATCACTTGAATGGCGACAGGAAGGCTAGGCCCTACGCTCTGCAGGCGGAATATGTTTACCCCTTTCACTAGACTGGAATGTGTTTTTTCGGAGCTGAGCAGATAACTGTAGGCAAAATACCGTCTTGGCAGGCCAGGCCGGGCACCTCTCGGCTGAGCAGGGAGTAAGGGAGAGGTCAGGGATGCATACCTAAACTGCAGCTTTCAGAATCAGAAGAGGCTCGGAGCCTGAATTCAGGGCCTGGCTCGGCTGGGCCACAAAAACGTGTGCATCTCGACTTTTAAACGTGTACCATGTAAATGCATTGGCAACGTAGGCCTCAGTGTGGAATTAACGTTTCATTCATGGAGGGCCTAATAACTGACATGCTAATGTTGAACGGAAATGCAGAGACATTATTATTACAGGCATAAGAAGGGAACTACATGATAATATGGACATACATGGGGCATAGGTACATGGATAGGGTGCGAGTAGGGGACACACTGGTCACATAAAATTTTCTGTTTCCTCATTATGGAAGTTTAAAACTACTATTAAGTAATTTCCAAAAAGAGGACTTTCTGTATACCATTTGGCCATGTGGAAAGGTATGTAAATGAAGAATATGTATTTCGGGTAAATGTGGTTAATATATGTTTCTATATCACTTTAGTTTGAGAGTATAATAATGAGCCAATGGGCAAGAAGTGTAGACCGCAGTGTCAGTTAGGCCAGGGTAAACGCAGGGTGAGTAGAGGTACGGTGTGTTGGGGAGGGGAGCAGTGTTCTGTATGACCGCATACCGGGTAAAGCTACCTGAGGGGGTTGTTTGGAGGGACAAAGACAAGGAGGGGTCAAAAAGTCCATACGTAGTAGTGTCAGAAACCTGGTTAGAGATGGAGTTTTTGATGAAGTGAAACATTTCCTCAAAAGACCCTAGATGGCAGTCTGCATCTTGGATGAAGATTATCCCATTATTATAGATGGAGATAGTAGCATCCACTGTGAAAGTGGTTGAAGGGGCTACCACTAACCTAGATCCATGTTAATTCTCCTTGCACGTAGAGAGTTCTGTATTAAGTGGATTTTGCCCAAGCCCTCCCCTAGAAGTGGAGTGGGTGAGATCAATACAAAGAATAGTGACATTGCACTGAGCTGCGCTATACTCTAAGAGAGCGAGGTTCTGGGACCTTTGGGATCTTTGGGCTAAGACAGCATGCCACTAATTGGTTTCTTTTCTTTCCTTCCTCTTTTTTTTTATTTTTTACTTTCCTATTTTTTCTGATTGAATACGTTACTTTCATTGGTCCAATAATTAACATCATGATATACAGGTACATTGAATGGGAGGAAGGAGTCCCTCCTTTCATTGGTATCATGGTCCAATTCTCAGTCTGTTCCAGGTTGGCAGCACATATAAGGATCAGGATGTTTTTATATCCCTCCCTTCGGGGAGAGGCTGAGGTCTTTCAGTCAGCAGCAGCCGCTTAGATCCTCAGACACCTAATAAGAAAAATGGCAAATAAGGACTAATGAAAAATTTAAAAAAGACATAGGTGCCAATCATGATGGCTGGGGATGCAAGAATGTTTACCATGTCATATTTCACATGTGCATCCCATTTATTGTGCCAGTTCAAGCCTCCCTTGCTGGAGATGAGACAGGTATGTAATGACACAAGACTGTCAGGAGCACTACAGATCAGACCGCCTGCTACATAGTGTAGTAGTTGACATGGTTGTTGTGGTATTTGACCTTGATATACACAATGTTGTACTTGACATCATGTGTCTGGGATCCATAGTTTACTGGCAGACTGACAAGTGCCATGCTCACATATGTGGAATGATTACAAAACTGCCATCAAAATGATGCATATGCTTGGTCTGTGAAGTGTTGTACTGATACTCATGTGTCAAGTCTATGCAGATGACTGATGTGAATCTCTTTCTCGTCCTTGTTCACAGCATCAGCAACCGCTACTGGAGGAGACAGTTCCATGGACCAAGGGTAAGCAGCTAGTTAGACTTGGTCCAGTGTGGAGGAGGAGGGACCTAGTGGCATGGAGGGTGAGGGAGCCACACTGACAGAAGGTCGGAGACTACAACATCAACTGAAGACCACTTCAGCTCCAGTTATGACTCCCTTGTGGTAGTGGGTGTTCCGAGATCAGATCCCACAACATTGGACTCTGCCCCCACCACCACCAACATCTCCACCCTCACAGCTGCTCCCATTCTGAGTGTACGTGAACCCTCCTGTGCTAATGAGCATGTTTCCTTCGGGCCAGTCATACATGAAGGGCATCTCATCAGACATGTCTGCCCTACAGCGGTTTAATCAGGCCATGGCCTCCTCACTGACCATATCAGTGTCCTTCCTACAGCAGTCTCTCACCCGTCCTTCATCTGCCCCTTCCACAGTCCCAACTACCCTACCTGACCCAACCACATTCACACAGGTATATGCACACACAGCAACAGACACATGCAGCACACAACCACCCAAACAAAAGTCTAAACACACACACATGCACACCCAGGGGACTGACACCACACACACTGGGGAGAGGGCAGAAAAAGTCAAACGCCCATCAACAACAACTCCGCCTTCCACAGCTACCTCTTCATCTACAACCCCTACCCTTGACTCTCCTGCAACCCCCTCTTCCCAGCTGGTCTTCCTCTGTGACATTGGCCTCTTCACCAGTGACCCATCAGACCACCCTTGCAAGGGGAAGAGGAAATCCTGCAGCACGGAGGAAATACACACCTGTCCGTACCCCCTCCCCTAAGAGGAAGAGCAGTGAGCCCCCCACCTGTACATCCCTGATCTAAAAAGGCAAAAACTCCACCACCAACCCACACTTCCCTTACAAAATCCACTTCCTCCCAGTCCCAGATCCCCTCTCCCAAAGGGCACACCACAGACCCCATACCAATTTGCAACATCCACCATGACACCATCCCCAGGAAAATCAAACCATTACACTCTACCAAAAGCACTTTCCCTCTAATGGCCCCTCTATTCAGTCTGTTCCTGGCACTGCAGTGGACCCCCATCCTCAATCTGGCCAGCCCACTACAGTGGACCCCCCTTCAATCTGTCCATCCCACTGCTGTGGACCCCTCTCAATATGGCCAGTCCACTGCAGTGAACCCCACTCAATGTGGCCAGCCCACTGCTGTGGAGCTCCCCTCAATCTGGCCAATCCACTGCAGTGGACCCACACACAACACCGGCTCTCATCCCTCCCACTACACAAACCACCCCCCCAGTCCTGTCCCTGCAGTGCCTGGCATGCCCCTGTAGATGCCCCTCCGAGGGTAGGTGTTCCCTTGTGGTTGCAGTGTAAGGAGGTGTAATGTGTGACTTCAGATCACTTATATTTGTTGTGTTGGGGGGGCATGGAGTGTACACATTGTCCCTATGTGAGTGCTTGTCCGTGGGGATGTGAATCCAATTATGTGAGCTTGATTTCATGCTCCCACCCTACACAAGGTGTGGTAGAAATGTGTGGATGTGATGGTGCTACATCCCACCGGAGAATGTTGTATTTTGGAATGTGATGAGAGATGTGGTCTGTTGTACTAATGTGCGATTTGAGTGTAATGGTGCAATTCTGGATGCATGATGTTTGTTGATACTGTTCATGAGTCCCTAGGGATATTCGTAATGGAAGTCATATGTAGCTGTGACAGGGAAAGATTTAGACAAGGTCTTACTAGTCATATGGGTCAGCGAGGATTTGTATATGTGAAGGTATGTACACCAGGGATACTTTGTGCTGGTTGATGACATGTGAGGTGTAATCCAGTTGTAGTATGAGTAGTTTGAATGTGTGTATGCAAATTTTCTGCAAGTGACAAACCTTTGGACACGTGCTGTTTTTGTGGATTACGTGGTGATATGCAAATGACACAGCCATTGCACTATGTATGCGTCTTGTTTTGAGATGTGGTGATGTTTGAAGTGTGCATATTTGGCTGTGCTGTGATGCTACACAGTGTGGCATGAGTGCAGTCCAAGGCATCACTGAGTGTGCAGCTGGTAATGAGAGGGAAAAACTATTACAATGCAATCATTAAAATGCACTACCTTTACAACGCAGTCATTACATCGCAACATCCTTTCCATTGCATGCCATTACAACGTGGCCATTACAATGCATTTCACTACAACACATGCCATTACAACGCATGTCACTACAACGCATGCCATTACAACGTATT
Organism: Lissotriton vulgaris; assembly: GCF_964263255.1. Taxonomy (NCBI): domain Eukaryota; kingdom Metazoa; phylum Chordata; class Amphibia; order Caudata; family Salamandridae; genus Lissotriton; species Lissotriton vulgaris. Next base: position 663,511,792 of record NC_141689.1, read on the forward strand.
ATAAGGTAAGTAATGGAAAATAGTAATTTTTACCCCTACATTTTTCAATACTTATCCTACTGTTGCATTCACTGGAGTGGGAATAGTAAATATTACCCCTACACTATCCAATACTTACCCTACTGTTGCACTCACTCAAGTGGGAATAGTAATTTGTACCCCTGCACTATCCAACACTTACACTACTGTTGCCATAAAATTATTATGCATTGTATTGGTATGCGTTGTAAGTGTAGTTTCTAAAAATGTGTTGTGATGGCATGCGTTGTAAAATCATTCATTGTAATGGATGTTGCGGTGTAAAAACTGCATTGTAAAGGCCTGCTTTGTAAAAGTTTGCATTGTAACATGCCCTATTCGTAATGAGAGTGGTCCATCTGACATGTAACGTCTGTCAACTGCTGATGAGGGAATGTGTAATCTACATTGCATGCATAGCATGTATCTGAGAGATATGTACATGGTGATGGTGAGTGGTACTGCAAGTGTATGTGTGGATGTGATGAGGGCTGCATACGTATGTTTGTGTATCTTGCGATGTAATGGTATGTATACTGGGCTGGGGCTCATGGTGCAGACATGCAACTCCATTGAGATACACCTGAGGTGTCTTATGATGTGGCTGTGTGTTTGTAAGTTTTGAGAGATGGACATGCAGTGAGACAGATGTGTTGTAGGGATCATTCCTGCATCTGTTGATTTAATTTACAACTTGTGTTTAAGTTGACATGTGCATATGTGTTGATCATGTACATATGTGTGGGCAGTAAGAATTGCCAGATTTTATCTGTAGCTGTGTCAGGTATCTGATGAAACGTACTGTACGCCAATGTATGTTCATGTAGGCTTTTTGTGATGGTCACTGTCCATACAATGGTGTGTGCAGTACCTATTCGCATCACAGGTGGAGTGGCCTCCACCTAGCCTTGGCTTGTGTAAGTCGTGTGTGGGAAAGAGTGCAATGTAGTACTTGGTTGTCAGAGTTGGCCAATGGTTGTTCCCTAATACGCTGTAATGGTGGCCTTAAATGGAGGTGGTGGTTGCTTCTGATGTAAAATCATGATAGGGGATCATTGGCTGGCAGAACATTGCTCAGGGGGGATTGCCCTCTCAAGTGCATAGGCACATATGTGTGTTGATATGCCACCTGTGCTCAAACTAGTCCAGATATGCATCCATGCACTTCACAGTAGACTACACACACATGTGTAATCAAGGCATTGTGACTTAGACTGGCCAAGGTGTGGGGGGACTAGGAGAGTGGAATCATTGTGATGAAACCCCTGGTTGTGGAGAGACAAGAACCTTCACTGTGAGAAAATTAATGTGACAAAGAGACATTTCACCCAATTCCATTTGTGTTAGTATCATCAGTAGGCCTGGGCAGTGAACTCTGCTCCGCTCGCGGAGTTTTCAGGGTTTTCCACACTCTGTGTTACGCAGAGATTGCGGAGTTCCCAAAAACTCCACTTCACACAGCGGAGCAATGCGGATAAGCATCCAGATCTGTGCAATCACTGCGAACAGCATTTTTCTATCAAACTCGAACGCTCGCGGAGATCCGCGTAGTGCGGCAGAGTTTTTTTTACCACTTAGAAAGAGTTTTGCGTAGCGCAACTCCGCACAGTGTTAATCATCAGCATGGTTTAATTCTGTAATCTGGGTTTTTCAAGTGTGGGTCTTGTATGTGCCAGAGAATGCACCCAATCAGCATATTGTACCCTGCCCTGTAGCCTGCAGGCAACATGTCCTATTTATAGTCTCCTTGACAGATTTCAGGATTAAGAGGCAGTGTTCAACTTCCAAATTTGGCCAATGCATATTCCATTATGCACACGTACACCATACTCACCAGATGTTCAAATAGCCCATGCCTTGTGTCTAGCTATGTATGTTTGATTTGTGAGCCACAGATTGACAACCCACCGACGCTGTCACCAGTGCAGGCAGATTATCTTACACATTTGGCTATGCATCAGTGCCTACAAACCCTGTAGTTGTTTCTTCTATCTGGTGACCCATGTGCTTTCCAAGACTTCTGCAGTTTCCACTCTGCATTGTCAAAATTATATTAGTGATGAGCTGCACATAATGCAGCTTTTGTAGCTAAATGCAGAGTTGCTGTGATTGACATGCAATCAAGTTGCCAGTGTAAATGTTTTGAACAGTCGTTGTGTGCAAGGCCCCAGGCCATACATGGTGAGTGTCTCCTACATTGTTGTTGGTCAATGCTTTTCTACACAGCAAGTGGAAATGTGGTCCACAAAAAATCAATTGGGGAAGTGTAGAGGAGATGATAGAATCCCCCTCCTGAACTATCAATGTGAGTGGTGATTAATTTTATGTGATATTGTATATTCTCTAAACTTGTGGATACACTGAAATTTGAAAATCAGGCCTCTCTGTGAGTGGCAGAATGAGGGCACTGTGTGTTTTTAAAATACACCTCACACACTATGAATCCCATAGTGTTATTCTCCCATCATTGGGGTCTTCCCGTCCCTCTACGGGGCGGGGCGTGCTTCGACCTACGAGTGACGCGGGAGCACTTATATTTATGACAATAGGCTATATGATGTGATGAGGATAGTGATATGTGTTAGGGAGTGTAGGGACCTATTTACGTGAATGGTAGTGTAAAAAAAGGGTAAAAATTCCCTGGCTTGTCGAAAAAATTAACTTTAATGGCTTCGCAAGCTGGGAACATTAAAAGGGGGTTAGTAAGTAGAATTACAAGTGTGGTCTACTTTGTCGACATGACATGTTTCATAGGCAGACCCCTCCTGCCTACTCATCAGGACCTCTGTTGATCCCTACGAAAAAACTCAATTCTGAACTAAATGTTAAATGCCTATTGTCCTAAAACTCAACAGCAAAAATCGGCTGCTAGGTTTAGCCTCGGGGCTTGAGTTGGCCCTTAGTGAGGGATTATCATGAAAAATGACCTATTATGGTCTATTTGAAGCGTGGTGATAGGGCTTCATGAGCCTGCATCTTAGGGTGATTAGTTGACTGGTTAGTGACTGCATGCCTAATCTGGCTTTATTCCATACCCTTCAACAGCTCTGTGGATAGACATGTAGCACTGACAGCTATGACACAGCCATTTCTGGTTTGTTGTAGTGGGAGGCTAATGATTCAATTTTGTGTGACTGTGGATTTGTGTGGGTTCGGAGCCAGTCTCCTCTGTGCTTCATTCCGCATCTGACTCATCACAATGGCATCCTTCTGTGAGTAGGTGTACTCCTGTTGCCCTGCAGGGTTTAAGTATCTGTTGTGTTGGACAGATGATGTGCATTTGTGTCACATAGATATGTGTGTCTGTCACCACTTGTTCCACCAACAGATGTATGCTTGTCCTAGGATATGGCGTGCTGGGTGTACCTACCTGATACTGAGATTCTACCATTCGGCTTACACAACAGTACATTGACCTGGGTTTGTATTGTGATCACAATCAGGCTGGTCAATAATGGATTCATGGTCATACATCCAGTGATCAACGCTGTCATGGTGGCCTCTGCAATGTCACCTGTCAGGTCAGTTTTTGATGGGGGACAATGCTGCTGAGCAAGGTGGGTGGTGTTTGGACTGGAAAAATGTGCTTTGGCTCCCGGCAAGTCCCCTCCTACCTCCAATGTTACCTCCCTGCACTAACCATGCCCTAGGAGTCATGTTTGTGTATGTGAGAGGACAGTGCTTCTTGCAAGGCATGTGACACAGGGCACAACTGTGAATCTGCTGACAAATCTGGCCCCCAAACTCAATTTGCATCACTGTGGCTAAGCAGCCATGGTACAGGCAGCACAGTGTTGTCGCCTGGAGGGAACTGTGGAAGTGAGTCAGTCTTTTGATGTGGTTTATGGTGTTACCCCATGCTTGGCCCATCATGTGACTCATCAACCAATGCCTGATTGCACACATTGACAATCCAAGCCCTATATGGATACCGATTGGACTCAACACACATATGGCTCGGGGGTTTCAGCCCCTGTTATGTGTGTCATCCTAGGCTAAGCCAACTTCCACACTCACGCACATGTTGTGTTTGTTAAGCAGTGTGTGGATGGTCGGTTGTCTTTGTGCATCTCCCCCCATGTATTTTATATGTCTTTAAAGGGCATTGAGTGGATGGTGTGTTTTGTTTCTTTCTCTACTGGCCATGGGCCTTCTACATCTCAACTTCACACATTCCTTGGGTTTGTCAGTAAATGTTGCTGCCACAGTGTGGACCTTGACGTCATCAAAACAGGACTTTCTGATCAAATCATTTGTATTTGCCACTGCTGGTAGCAGACATGTGTGGTGTTGCATTTTGGATGCTCCCATGTGACATTGTCCAATTTAAAGTTGTTGGCAGTGTTAGCCCCCAAAAGCACTGATTGGCTACACAGGGCTGAGGGTATGTAACCCCCTTAACAATGTTTGCCTCAACAGTGCTGTGGGTGTTTGCCCCATATACACCACTTTGTCACCATATTGCTGTTGGTGTTACCCCCAACACCCTATTTGCAGGACCATGCTTTGGGGGTTGAGCCCCAAAATCAAATTGTTGTCACTAAAGTGCTTGGGTTTATCCCCCCAGACCCTAAATGCAGGACAACAGAGGGGGGTTGAGCCCCAAAATGACCTTTTGTCACTAAGGAGTTTGTGGGGTTAAACTCCCAAAACCCTAATTGAAGGACTATGTTGGGGGGCTGAGCACCAAATTCTTATTGTTGGTGGGGTTAACCCCCAAACCCCTAATTTCAGCACTATGAAGGGGTGTTGAGCCCCAAATTCTAGTTTTTGTCACTAACATGCTGGCGGGGTTGACTCCAATACCACATTATGAGTAAACATTGCTACCTGTTTGCAGCCAAAAGCCCAATTCGGCATGACAATGCAGGGAGTGTTAGGCATCCACCCCCTATGGGCTATACAACACAGGGGGATTGTTAGGCCTCCACTCCCTATGGGCTAGACAACACAGGGGGGTTTTAGCCATCCACCCCCCTATTGACTGGACAACACAGGGGGGGGGTGTTAGGCATCTACCCCCTAGGGGTGGGCAATGCAGGGAGTGTTAGGCATCTATCCCCCATGGGTATTAGGTGGCTGGGTGTGTTAGGCATCCCCCCAAATGGGGTAGACAAAGCAGGGGGAGTGTTAGGCATCCACCCCACTATGGGCATTAGATGGCTGGGAGTTTTAGGCAACGTAGTGCTAGAGGCACTCTTGTGGTTTGAGATCCTGTGATGACCTTTGATTACCATTATTTTTAACTGACTTTAGTGTGTTATTTCATCCTAGCCTGGATGTACGATGTCCTGCATATGCCTGCTTCTCTTAACCCCTTCCATGCATTCGTCGGCCAATGGCCATCGCAAGCACTACCTCTGTAGTGCTGCGCACATCCGTTGGCCCACACGCAGCACCACCCACTCAGATAAACCCCCACGTTTAAGGGGTTAAAAGTTTTGTTCTTGTAATCTTGCTGTCTTTCAGTGGGAGTTGTCACGGAGTAAGACAGCCTTGCCAATATTAGAACATGTGGGTTGTGCATTTCAAAGCTGGAAAAGGAGAGATAGGTGTGGAATGTACTCTTTGGTTTCGAAGTGCATCGTTGCGGCCAGTTATGAAGTATGAAATGCTTAATATTAGCTTTGACATGGCCTCATGTCATCCTTTTACCTGGCTTTGCATTGCTTCTGATTTTGCCTTGCTTCAGCTTTCCTGCGTGCACAGCAGTGCTTGCAAGTTGCTTCGGTTATTCACGTTCAAGGTCTTTCGATATTTTAACTTTCTATAATTTTAACATTTGATATTACATTACTTACCTTAAAAACGATATTTTTGATGTCTATATTCTGTCCTTTCGATATTTTGTCCATTCTACATTTAAAACTCGATGGAATGGGGCCGAATCGCCCTCGGTAGCCTGGTGTCTGACTTCCGGGTTTCAGACGCCAGGCTAGCGAGGGCGATTCGGCCCCAGATTGAGAGATACTACACGTATCCATGTGGTGCCTTTGGAAGGAAATTTAACCTGCCACGAAATTGGGAATATTTAATACTTGTTGCACTTATGTTCGGAACACTGGCGTCGTCTGCTACATTTTAAATACTAAATATCGGATTTCCATATACCGTCACCATTCCATTAAGAGGTTACCCTGCCGGGTTGGATATATCACAGGAATTGGGCCTCATGACTAAGGATTCAACCTTTGAGCCCTGAAGAGTTGTAGCATCTGTGCATGTAAAGACCTACAACGAAACATGTGTCGGCTGGCTGTAAATTATCAATGGTGTGATGATCAAATAAAAGGAGATATATATGAAACTCGAGGAAACGACGTTGGACATTCTTCTATTCAATTACATATAGTTACATACTACTTCGCATACTTGATTTGAGTGCGCAGGACTTTGTGTTCATTGTATTAGATGTGTATCTTGCACATTTAAATTGAGGGGTTCTTTTGGGTCTCCCCTCCCTGCTAGCACCAGTACTTTTTGAATCTACAAAACATCTACGTTAATACTGTTCGAGCGCCCGTGGATCCCGTAAACTTAATACCCTCTCTCTGTTGAGAAAATGAAGAGATGTATATTCCTCTAGATTTACCTAGAACTGTGATTCTTATGTGTCAGTATGCACAAGCCAGACCAGTCCCACAGAAGGTGAAGGACGAGTTGGAGAAAGGAAAATTACTAGAGCAGGCAGAGCAGATGGATTGCCTTGGGCTTTTGCCATACGATAAAGGGAGCAAGTGAGTGGAAAAATAGTCAGGAAGGAGACTGCCCCAGTCCTTCTTACTGTGCAGGGAAAAAGAGAATTTCATCCTAATGCCAAGAATGCAGAGGCTATAGTGTGGGTTGAATTCACAGATAATTCCCCTGAGCCAGCAGAGAACTGTGAAGATAGGAATGATAGTATTGTGGCTTCAAACTCACAACAGAGGAAGGAAAACATGCACTTTTTGAAAATGTTTTTTGCAAGAAGATTGATGCTTGCTTCTTTTCCAGGTCATCATACTGCGACGTGTTGGTGTGCCTGATGTCCATTTTTGTGTGCCCCATATGGGTGGGACCTGGTACCCTCCCCCCCACAATCCTGGATTGATCACCAGATGGTGGAAGCTGACATCCAGTGGCTAAACAAACCAGACAGCTGTACTAACCCAAGAACGATGAACCTATTTTGTAAACATGAAGTTAAAACAAAATGCAAGAAGGCTGTGTGTCTTTCACATAGAAAGACTATTTGTTTAAAGAGAAAAAGAACAACAAAAATATTGTAAAATTGAAGTGAAGTAGATGGTTTTATGATGTTGCCTTTATTGTCTTAGCACAAAATATATACGTTTGGTTGCTTCAACATTAGGAGTCCCTGTATTAGCCATTTGAGACATTAGGAGCATTACTGAGTTCATATGCTTGATTCTATTTAGTGTGTCCATCAAACATTTATTCTTGCTGAGTATCCAGTTATGCATGAGCTATTTCTACATGCTTTGGAATGATTATCACATGCTTTTATGGTTTCACTGTTTTAATGTTTTTTTAAAACATAGTTGTGTTTTTCAGTTAAGAAATGCAATGTTTCAATCATAGTTATGCTTTCATTTATGAAATGCAGTCTTTCAATCATAGGTTTGCTTTCAGTCAAGGAATGTTTTGAAGTGAACATCACATGCTTTTATGATTTCACTGTTTTAATATGTTTTTCAAAAATAGTTGTGCTTTCAGTTAAGAAGTCTAGTTTTTGATATATGTAGGTGATAATAGTAAAAGGTCATGGGGTGGAATGTAGTGCTAGAGGCACTCTTGTGGTTTGAAACCCTGTGATGACCTTTGACTACCATTATTTTAACTGACTTTAGTGTGTTATTTCATCCTAGCCTGGATGTACGATCTCCTGCATATTCCTGCTTCTCTTAAAAGTCGTTTTCTTGTATTCTTGCTGTCTTTCAGTGGAAGCTGTCACAGAGTAAGACAGCCTTGCCAAGAATAGAATGTGTGAGTTGTGCATTTGAAAGCATGAAAGGGAGAGAGAGGTGTGGAATGTACTCTTTGGTTTCGAAGTGCAGTGTTGTGGACAGTGATGAATTATGAAGTGCTTACTATTGACTTTGACGTGCCCTCATCTCATCCTTTTACCTGGCTTTGCCTTGCTTCTTACTTTGCCTTTCTTCAGCTTTGCTGCGTGCACAGCAGTGCTTGCAAGATGCTTGGGTTTTTCACGTTAATGGTCTTTCTGTTTTTGTGAGAGATTGTTTATGTATTCTGAAAGCCTGGTGAGCTTCGTCAAGATAAAGGCTGGAACATGCAAGATTTTAAGAAGAGGACGTGAGAGCTCCTTCCTGCTATGAGAATGCTTGCTTGGAATTCGCCAGTTCTGGTAAGATTCCTTTGGCCCAGGGGGAGGTTTTTCTCGAATCTTCTAGTGTGTTTAAAGCGTAGGCTTGTGGACTTGGAAACCAGGAGTTTGAAATCCGAGCGAGGAAGGACGCGTCTATCTTGGAGCATGGACACTGGTTGCTGAAGGCTCTCAATCACGGCTGTTTACTTTCCCAGTCTGAAATGCAGGGTTTTGCACCAGGTGATGTTGTCAAGCCCGCTCTAATGTCGAAGCTTTCAGGACCCTTGTCTTTACCTAGACGGAGATACAGTTTATCTTATCTTCGATCTCCTGCCAGTTGGAGTCAATTGGTGGCGCAGTTTAGGTGGAGAGCTTCCAGTCATTCTGTTAACTGAAAACACTGACCTTAGGTTAGCGTTCTAGTCTTTTGCGGCAGTTCCGCTATTTCGTGCGCGCGCTGCTTTAGCTCTGCGCCCTTCAACTGAAGTATTTGGCAGAGCCGGTTGCGTTCCTGGGAGCCTCTTCCTTGGCGTCTCAATTCCATGTCGCGGCTCGTCAAAAGAAGATTCCTGTGAGTTTGGAGAAGAACCGGAGAACTACGAATCCTTCATGAGCTGTCCTGACTTTGCAATTTGAAAGCCTTCGTGAACTTACGGTCTTGTTGCCGTTATCTCTCTCACTCTGGTTTTTGCCGTGCAGTTTGGTCCGAGAGTAACGGTAAGCTTTTGACCCATTTGAACTTTGGAAATTTCTAAGTTAGTGACAGCGAAATTCTGACTGAGAAGCAGTATCTTGGAGCAAGCCCTTTATTGTGTATACAAGATCCAATTCAACTGAAGTTTCTTGAAGAATCCTTTCCTGAAAGACATTGTCATAGACTTGGCTTATAAGGAGTTATTGCCTAGTCCTTTTCCTACAGCAGTTCCGTTTATAAGCATACAGTTTTGAATATATGTTCCTAGAGGATTTATACGGAGTACAGAATTTGCCTTTTCACTACACTGAACATTGCTGACAAGGAAGTGTTTAGGGGGATATCTATATGCGCATGTATTCATATTCTCTTACTCACCTAGTGTAGTCATTGTAGCAGCTTTTCCTACTCCAACCGCATGGTGAAGCAGAGTTTACCTTTGGTCAACCTAACTACTTCTCCTCTTCAAGAGAGAGGCATATTCCACACCAATTACAGGTATACAAGAATCATCTCTTGGACCGAGAAATAGACTGAGATTCAAATGCCAAGATTTGTGGGAATGTATTAATTTTATGTTACTTTTCCAGGTGCCGGTAAGCTGAAGACACCAGGGTGTGGCAGTCTCTCTGTTGTACGTTATCCACTTCCCCTTTCCCCCTCATTCCTGGGCTCAGAGTTCTCTGGGACCAGGGGTGTTTGGGAATTGGGAAATTCTCATCTGGAAGACCTTCCTCAGATCGCCCCCACAGAATTCAGGAGGTTCAGGTACAGCGTTCTTGACAGATTGAAGTGCCCAATAGGTTGCCTTCTGCCTGGGCGAGATGGCTGAGGGTTTGGACGTTAAGGCTTTGACTTCCGTCCTGGAAAGTCTGCAGAAACAGTTGAGTGAAACCAGGGAGGAGGTAAAAAGGTCCAATTTAGAGACAAGTTATCTGCGTCAGAGAATAGATGAGATAGCAGCAGCTCCCAGTCCCAGTTTTGAGAAAATTAAGTTTCAAGGTTTTGCACCATCCTCTTCTTCATCTGAATTAACTACTCAAGTGGTGCATGCTATGTCTCCCACTATTCCTTTGGCCCCTCCGGAAAGATTTCAGGGAGATCCCCATAAGGCTCAGATTTTCCTCACGCAGTGTGCTTTGCATTTTTTATGCAAACCAATTTTGTTTAAGGAGGATCAATCCAAAGTGGCTTTCGTTCTGTCTTACCTGAGTGGTGATGCTGCGGCATGGTCGATGCCTTTGGTATCGACAAACGATCCTGTGTTGTACAAGTATGAAGACTTCAAGGCAGAATTTTTACGAATCTTTGACCGAAGAACTATTTCTCAAACAAAAGACAATGAGTTACTAGATTTGAAGCAAGGAAATAAGGAACTGGTGGCTTACATTGCTCAATTTAATAAGTTGATAGTTGAAACTAGTTAGCCAATGGCAAAGAGAGCAGCCATCTTCTATCGTAGACTCAAGGATGAACTGAAGGATGGTTAGCCCAAATTCCGACGAGACCTACTGATTTATCGGAGTCGATTGATTTGGTCTTGCAGATTGATCAACTTCAATTTGAAAGACGCAGCGAACGTCAAAGATTCTAGAGTACTTCCACCCAGGTTTGATCGAGTCCGTTTGGATGTGAGTAAGAGTTCGGAAGGGAGCTCTAGTGAAGAACCAATGCAAATTGGAACAGTTCGAGGTCCTCTGAGTAAAGAGGAGAGAGAAAAAAGACGAGCAGGCAAGCTCTGTATGTATTGTGGCCAATCGGGTCACTTTGTTCGAGAATGTCCTAGGAAACCCAAATCTTCGGCTTTGGTAAAAGATCGGCTCCACCAGTAGACGGAGTTGCTCTGGTGGGAGCTGAATCGGTTTCCACTCCAGCTTCACAATCCTTGGCTAATACTCTTCAGTCTTCAGCTCCTCATTTAATCCTATCCAGTCGAATTAGTTTTGGAGAAACTGAGAATGATGGCATCTCCATAATGATTGATTCTGGAGCAACCGGAAAAATCTGCGACATCCAGTTTGCTAAGTCTATGGGGATTGGTTTTGAAAAGAAGCTGAGACCTGAGCCTGTTCGTGCGGTGGATGGCACCAATTTATCATCTGGTCCTATAGTTGCAGATACTGAAGTTATCACGGTGTATGGTCCTGGAGATCATAGAAGTTTTGTATGCTTCAACCTTATAGATGCTCCTCAGTTCCAGCTTATTTTGGGGTTGCCGTGGCTTACTGAGCACAATCCAAGAATTGATTGGGCGACACGCACTTTGGAAATGAACTCTGAATTTTGTCTTGAACACTGTTTCAAAACCTTCTCCGGAGTTGCTATGCCGTCGATGTCCTCTAGTTTAGCCAATCAGATTCAAACTATTTGTGCTCTTGAAGTTCCAGAGATTCCACACGAATATTCAGATTTGAAGGAAGTATTCAATGAAAAAGAAGCCAGGAAGCTACCTCCACATCGGCCATATGATTGCAGGATCGAGTTAGAACCAGGTGCAGCTTTGCCTTGCAGCCGCATTTATGCTTTATCAGAACCGGAGAATTTTCATTTGAAAGAATACATTGATCAACACCTTGCCAGTGGTTTTATTCGACCGTCAAAGTCTCCTGTGTCTTCTCCTCTTTTTTTTATTCCGAAGAAGGATGGAACCTTGAGCACCTGCATTGATTATAGAGCGTTAAATTTGGTCACAAAAAAGAATCGTTACCCTTTGCCACTCATCTCTGAGTTATTGGATCAAGTTAAAGAGGCTCATATTTACACCAAATTGGATCTGCGAGGGGCGTATCATTTGGTCTGCATGGCTGAAGGGGGAGAGTGGAAGACTGCATTTCGCACCAGGCTGGGATTATTTTAGTATCAGGTGATGCCCTTTGGGCTGTGTAATGCCCCGGCAGCTTTCCAGCACTTCGTGAATGATATCCTTCATGAGTATTTAGATCGTTTTGCAGTCGTCTACATTGACGATATTTTGATTTTCTCGAACAGTCTGGAAGAACATGTGATTCACGTGCGAGCCATTTTGGAGCGGCTCCTTGAACATCAACTGTATGTGAAGTTGGAAAAATGTCTCTCATTCGTCCAAGGTGGAATTTCTAGGTTTCATACTTTCCCCAGAAGGAGTGTCTATGGATGATTCAAAGCTTCAAGCCATTAAGAATTGGCCTGCTCCTCGATCATTCAAAGAGATACAGAGTTTCTTAGGCTTTGCCAATTTTTACAGACGGTTCATTCTAAATTTTTCCAGCAAGGTGAGTCCAATCACTCGATTGTTAAAGAAGAATGAGAAGTTTGTTTGGGGACCCGCTTTGGAGGAGGCATTTCAGCAGTTGAAGGAGGCTTTTACGACTGCTCCGGTGTTGCAACATCCGGATTTGAATGAACCATTTTTTGTGGAGGCTGACGCTTCAAATTTGGCCCTTCGGGGAATTTTGTCTCAGCGACAGAAGAATACTGGTCAGCTCCACCCGGTGGCATATCATTCTCGGAAATTGTCTCCAGCAGAAATAAATTACTCAATCGCTGACAAGGAACTATTGGCAGTGAAGGATGCCTTTCAGGTTTGGCAACATTATTTATTGGGAGCCAAACATGTCATAACTGTTTTCACTGATCATAGGAATTTACAATTTCTAAAGTCCGCCCGCACACTCACTACTCGACAATTGAGATGGTCTCTTTTCTTCGCAGACTATGATTTTGTCTTGACTTACAAACCCGGATCAACAAATGCTAAAGCTGATGCTTTATCACGGCTGGAAATGGGGAGTGAAGATGAACATCAGAAGGAGCATTTTGTCATTCCAAAAGAAAAGATTATTGCCACTTCTGTAGATGATGATTTGGGCAAGAGGATTCGTGAAGAGTTTACCAAGGAGAAGTTTCGAGACTGGTAGACTGAGGGTCCAGATCGGGAGGTCAAAGATGGGAAGCCTTATCTCCATGGAAAGATGTTTGTTCCAAATGAAGATCTGCAAAATGAAATCATTCAATTGTCTCATGATCATTTGTGGGCTGGACACAAGGGGTTTGCAAAGACTTTGGAGTTGGTGAAAAGAGATTTTATTTGGCCGGGCATGGACACTCAGGTGAGACAGTACGTAGCCACATGCGAGCAATGCATCAAGGGGAAGAGTTTAAGGCAGTCTCCGCAGGGTCTACTTCAGCCATTGCCAGTAGCACCGTACCCTTGGCATACCATATCTATGGATTTTATCGTGGATTTGCCCTCTAGTCAGCGTACCTCCGTCATCTGGGTGGTGGTGGATCAATTTACCAAGATGAGTCATTTCATTCCTTTAAAGGCCCTTCCCACAGCTCCCCAGTAGGCCACTTTATTTGTTCAGCACATATTGAAGCTTCATGGAATTCCTAAGGTTATGATTTCTGATCGAGGTCCACAATTTGTGTCCCATTTCTGGAGGTATTTTCTGAAAGGAATTGGGGTAGATTCTCGTCTGTCCACCAGTTTCCATCCAGAGACGGATGGACAGACTGAGCGGGTGAACCAGGATCTTGAGCAATATCTTCGCATGTATCTAATGGATCAAGAGGGCGAGTGGCCCTCTTTGCTTAGTACTGCGGAGTTCGCTTACAATAATGCAGTTCATTCAGCCACAGGTTTCGCTCCATTCTTTTTGAATTCAGGCAGGCATCCTAATATGTGGGTTGGTAAGGTGGAGGTTGAGGTTCCTGCAGTTCAGGAGGTTCTATTAAATTTGCAACAATCTTATCAGGCAGCATCATCTAATCTTTCCAAGGCTAAGACCATTTACAAGGATCAGGCAGATTGTAAGCGTTAGGAAAGTCCCATTTTTGAACCTGGGGATCAGGTGTGGGTTTCCACCAAACATATGCGATTGCGTGGAAACCGCAAGTTTCAACCAAGATTTGTGGGTCCTTTCCTTATAGATAAGATGATAAACCCTGTTAGTGTTAGAGTCATTCTTCCTAAAACCATGAAAATACATCCAACCTTTCATGTCTCTCTGGTCAGGAAAAGTCCCCCCCATCTTAGACAGGAGAGTCCACCAACTTCCATTCAAGTCCAATCCTCGGAAGAGTTTGAAGTAAAGAGAATCTTAGATTCTAAGATTAAAAGAGGGAAATTGTTTTACTTGGTGGAATGGAAAGGTTTCGGTCCCGAGGAAACATCTTGGGAGCCTAGCTGTAATGTTCACGCTCCTAGGTTGGTGACTGCTTTTCACAAGACTTACCCGCAGAGGCCTGGGGAGGGGTCTTTTGTGGGGGGTACTGTCAAGCCTGCTCTGGTGTCGAAACTTTCAGGACCCTTGTCTTTACCTAGACGGAGATACAGTTTATCTTATCTTCGATCTCCTGCCAGTTGGAGTCAATTGGTGGCGCAGTTTAGGTGAAGAGCTTCCAGTCATTCTGTTAACTGAAAACGCTGACCTTAGGTTAGCGTTCTAGTCTTTTGCGGCAGTTCCGCCATTTCGTGCGCGCGCTGCTTTAGCGCTGCGCACTTCAACTGAAGTATTTGACGGAGCCGGTTGCGTTCCTGAGAGCCTCTTCCTTGGCGTCTCAATTCCATGTCGCTGCTCGTCAAAAGAAGATTCCTGTGAGTTTGGAGCAGAACCGGAGAACTACGAATCCTTCATGAGCTGTCCTGACTTTGTAGTTTGAAAGCCTTCGTGAACTTAAGGTCTTGTTTCCGTTATCCCTCTCACTCTCGTTTTTGCAGTGCAGTTTGGTCCGAGAGTAACTGTAAGCTTTTGACCCATTTGAACTTTGGAAATTTCTAAGTTAGTGACAGCGAAATTCTGACTGAGAAGCAGTATCTTGGAGCAAGCCCTTTATTGTGTATACAAGTTCCAATTCAACTGAAGTTTCTTGAAGAATCCTTTCCTGAAAGACATTGTCATAGACTTGGCTTATAAGGAGTTAACGCCTAGTCCTTTTCCTACAGCAGTTCCGTTTATGAGCATACAGTTTTGAATATATGTTCCAAGAGGATTTATACGGAGTACAGAATTTGCCTTTTCACTACACTGAACATTGCTGACAAGGAAGCGTTTAGGGGGATATCTATATGCGCATGTAGTCATATTCTCTTACTCACCTAGTGTAGTCATTGCAGCAGCTTTTCCTACTCCAACCGCATGGTGAAGCAGAGTTTACCTTTGGTCAACCTAACTACTTCTCCTCTTCAAGAGAGAGGCAAATTCCACACCAATTACAGGCATACAAGAATCATCTCTTGGACCGAGAAATAGACTGAGATTCAAATGCCAAGATTTGTGGAAATGTATTAATTTTATGTTACTTTTCCAGGTGCCGGTAAGCTGAAGACACCAGGGTGTGGCAGTCTCTCTGTTGTACGTTATCCACTTCCCCTTTCCCCCTCATTCCTGGGCTCAGAGTTCTCTGGGACCAGGGGTGTTTGGGAATTGGGAAATTCTCATCTTGAAGACCTTCCTCAGATCACCCCCACAGAATTCAGGAGGTTCAGGTACAGCGTTCTTGACAGATGTATTGAGTTTTGATTATTGCCATTGTGATGTGAGACAGTGGCTGTGGTCATTTGATGTGTTGTCTTTGTCATGTGTGAGTGCGTGTGCTTTCTTTGTGATGCAGGAGTGAGTCAAGGTGCACCTCCAAAGTACTCATTTGATGTACATATAACTTTCTGATCTCTTGCAGGACGTCCAGTATATTTGGTTGAGTCTTAGCTCATATTATTTGCTACTTGTTTATTAATCAATATTATCCATGCATTTAGGTTATTGCTTGCATGTAAACATATATATCTCTTTGTATATTTGAATCTTTTTTATTTGACATCTGGGAAAGCTTTTGAGAGCATTGTATAAAACAAACCCCAAGCCTTATTCAAAAGAAATAGAGTCCTTGCATTTTGTAAAATAAAACCCTTTTCTAAAGGTGCTGTGTTAAAGTGTTTTGACTGTGCTGGGTGTTGGGCTACTGTGTGGAAGATTCTGTGTTATCTGTTAGGCACAATCAAAACAGGCATCCACCCCCCTATGGGCTGGACAACACAGGGGGAGTGTAAGGAATCCATCCCCTATGGGCTGGACAACACAGGAAGAGTGTTAGGCATGCACCCTCATATGGGCATTAGATGGCTGGGAGTGTTAGGCATCCACCCCCTATGGGGTGGACAATGTAGTGGGAACATTAGGCATCCACCCCCTGTGGGCTGGACAATGCAGGGGGAGTGTTAGGCATCTACACTCCTATGATATTGACAACACAGGGGGAGTGCTAGGCATCCACCCCCCTATGGGGTGGACAACGCAGGGACTGTTAGGGGTGGGGTGGACAAAGCAGGGAATGTTAGGCAACCACCCCCCTATGGGCTGGACAACGCAGGGGGAGTGTTAGGCATCCATGCCCCTATGGGGTGGACAATACAGGGAGTGTTAGCGCCGGGAAACCTCCAGGTAGCAGCGCGCTCAATAAATGTAATAATAATAATCCATCACCACCCTTGCCTCTACATTGCTGCAAGTATACCCCCACTCAAGTATTGACAGTGATTTCTCACAATCTGTGTATTATGTTGCCTTTAGCGGAGTAGTGCAGTTTTTGTGTGTGGTAGGGGTCTAGCTTACCGTCTGTGACGAATGCGTTGGTTCGGGTTTTGGAATGAAGCATAGGCGTACAGTATAAGAATGAAATGCATGATTGGATACATGACTGCTACGTCTTGTTCGCTAGGATCGTGTTGTGGTGTGAATCAGAGCTGAAATACTGCTCCTCCAGATGCTCTGACGTGCTTGAGGTGGCGACCTGTTAGTCACATAGGAAGTACACAATTTAATTGGCCAGCAGGAAACTGATTGGGAAATGCCTCCAGACAACTCGATTCAGCGTTTACAAAGGCTTCTTGTTTGGAAAATGGAGACGGAATCGGAGCGTATGAGTGGTGTGGGAATTGGAGACTTTTGCACATCATACTTCATCATTTGGTTATATTGACTCACAGTACATGTTGGTCGGAAGGTAAGGCTATGAAGGGCTCTGGGAGGGCATTCCCGATGAGATCAGAATTGGGCCCTATGTGTGCAATAATCGAAGACAGAGCAAAAGAAAGATGAAAAGGCCTGTGTGTGCCACTGACATATCACAGCCGCATGGATACACAGTCATCCAAATCGTCAAACTAAACAGTCATAATGGGAGTTTATGGTGTTAAGTAAATAATGCTTCAGTCTAATAAATGCAAAACAACAGTTGAAGGACAGAATGCAGAACAATGTCATACATTCACTCCAGTACAGAAATCTGGGCCTAAATCCATAGTTTTTTTGCTCACAACACCCCCCCCAGTTCAGACATGGCCATTTGCAAACCAGCTTTGACCCGGTGCCTCATGGGAACAGTCCAGCCCGAACTGCCAAGCCATGTCTTCCCTGGACTGGAATCAAGCATCCTAGGACCGGTTTCTGGCTATCAACCGTCATCAGCCAGGATAGCTTGACCCCAGTGGCCTGGAGAGCATGGGACTCACGTCTCTGGACCGGAATCAAGCATCGTAGGGCTGGTTTCTTGCTATCAGCCATCAGCAGCCAGAATAGCTTGACTCTAGTGGTGTGGAGAGCACGGGACTCACGTCTGAGCATACCCTTCCCACTCGGGGGGACAAATGCAAAAAAAACAGTTGATGGACAGTATTCCGGTCCAGGGAAGACATGGCTTGGCAGTTTGGCCTGGACTGTTCCCATGAGGCTGAGGGTCATGGCTGATTTGCATATGGCCATGTCTGAACTGGGGTGGTGTGGAGTGCAAAAAAACGATGGATTTAGGCCCAGATGTCTGTACTGGGGTGAATGTATGACATTGTTCTGCATTCTGTCCATCAACTGTTGTTTTTGCATTGGTCACCCAGAGTGGGAAGTGTATGCTCAGACGTGAGTACCGTGCTCTCCACACCCCTGGAGGCAAGATATCCTGGCTGATGATGGCTGATAGCCAGAAACTGGTCCTAGGATGCTTGATTCCGGTGCAGGGAAGACATGGCTGGGCAGTTTGCGCTGAACTGTTCCCATGAGACACAGGGTCAAGGCTGATTTGCATATGGCCATGTCTGAACTGGGGTGGTGTGGAGTGCAAAAAAATTATAGATTTAAGCTCAGATCTCTGTACTGGGGTGAATGTATGACATTGTTCTGCATTCTGTCCATCAACTGTTGTTTTTGTATTGGTCACCCAGAGTGGGAAGTGTATGCTCAGACGTGAGTACCGCGCTCTCCACACTACTGGAGTCAAGATATCCTGGCTGATGATGGCTCATAGCCAGAAACTGGTCCTAGGATCCTTGATTCCGGTGTAGGGAAGACATGGCTTGGCAGTTCGGGCATGGACTGTTCCCATGATGTCGTAAATATTTAATTTACCATCGTAATTTCTATGCAGGTAAGTACTTAATCAATAATAACTCAATCGGAAAGAAAGAAACAGAGTCCGTGGTGTTAGAGTTCTTAGGGGTTTTATTCCTCAAAAAGGAATGGTCATGACCTGGATATCATGTTCCTGCAACCACAAGGGGTTCAGGAAGGGATAGAGCAATATTTTATTGACAATACATAGCTTATATACTTAATTTACACCATAGAAAGCAATATAGTAGGCGTAACAGCTGAGAGAAGACAAGATAACAGCATCCACGTGTTGCTAGTACGTAATCAGAAGGCGTGGACTAGGCGTGAACTAGAGGTGTGCGCTAGAAACGTCACAGGTAGGTGTCACATGGGGGTGGCACTAAACAGAAATGTTGCAATGTCAGCGGGAATCGGAGGCTTAGATGCGCGCGCAGCTGCATGACGTGTGGTTGACGTGAGACTGGAGGGTACAGGGGGCATGACATTTACACTAGCGGAAAGAGACAGAAGTCTGGCATGTCAGATCAACTCGTACTTCTATCATATCTGATATCTGATGTTTGGGAACCATATTATCTGAACGGAAAAGGTCTCTGGGGCAGAAGCTATTCTATACTGACTTTGAGTGCGTGTATAAGCGCCTAAGTGTCTGCATGAGAAGCGTGGGGGGGCTTGGGCCTTCCACGGGAGCATGGTAACAGAGGCTATGAATTACTTGCACAGAGACAGGCCGGCCCTTCGGCTCTGCAGCTGGGGGGATGTTTACTTAAACTAGTAGGCAGGAATGTATTTTCGAGGAGCGGAACAGATAATTTGAAGGTTGTAGTCAGTCTTGGCAGGCAGCAGGCTGAGCTAAGCGCGGTGGGCCGCGCTGGAAGTAAGTCAGAGTTCACGGGTACAGAGACAGCCTGGGCTGAGGCTTTCAGAGTCAGAAGCCAGAGAAAAAGCTCGATGGCAGAAATTCGGGGCCTACTTTGCCAGAGCTGAAAAACGTGTAAAGTACACTACAAAAAGACGTTGGCATAGCATACTTAGGAACGGACTATTCAACCCATTCAGGGTGGGTCTGAAAGAGGACATGTTAACGTTGGACGCAAATGTATTTGCGTCTTCATAGCTGGCACAGGAGGGAAGTTACATGCA
This sequence comes from Lissotriton vulgaris, assembly GCF_964263255.1. Classification (NCBI taxonomy): domain Eukaryota; kingdom Metazoa; phylum Chordata; class Amphibia; order Caudata; family Salamandridae; genus Lissotriton; species Lissotriton vulgaris. Next base: position 663,531,338 of record NC_141689.1, read on the forward strand.
CTTTAAGCTGGTACATGGAGACGGTGGGGTACACGCTAGGGAACACAACTTGGCCATAAAATTTATATTTCCTCATTCCCTCCTTGTTCCCTACGGACCCTTCATGATATATCGATCCTCATGAATTGATCAGTTTGTTCTTGTAACATCATTTGCTCTTCTTTCTTTCACGTCTTGAAAGAAAACTGGAATGTTCAATGCATGAGGTGGCACACAGTCCACAAATAGCTGGCCCACACTGTAAGCACAGGCAGCAACTGAATACTAGGACTAGGGCAATGCCTAGGAAGGATAGGATCTTCCATCCCCAAGCGGTTAACGTTGTCCAGAACCAACCGGACCAAGTCCAGGTGCCTGGATTCTGATGTATCAGATTGGCAATTTTATGAAGACGTGTAATAGCTTTGTATACAGATGGCGCGTTTTCTGGAATGAAAACACAGCAACTTGACCCGATGACCTTACAGGCTCCACCTCTATCTGCCAAGATGACGTCAATAACAAGACGATTCTGAAGGACAACAACCCGCATGGCGGACTGCTCTTCGGTTAAGTTACCTAGGGCGGAGGCAGTTTCATTCACTACTGCTTCAAGTGTTCTGGTTAATCTGCGTATTAGTTTACTATTTTGGACAGGGCCTAAAAAGAAAAAGAATCCTTTATTGAAATCGGTGTATTGTTCCCATGCCGTTTCTGTGTAGTCGACAAGCGGGAGATCTCTTCTGAGTCTACTCTTTACTAGATTTGTATTTCTGTGATAATCAGGAGGAGCTAGAAAAACAGGTGGCAGAAGGACTGCAATATAACAGGTACCATCCCAATCTGGAGGTAAGCGTGTGTATGCGGTATGACCGCAAACAAAATAGGAGTGACAGATAGCTCTAAAGGACGATTTACCATGATCACCGAATTCGACCACAGTAGTACATTTACTATGACCTAAGTGTACTGAACCTTTCTTCCTGACACATAATTCACCAGTGACTGGCAATACTGACATAGCGGGCAGAACTGGTGCAGCTTCGGATTCAACAGTAAGAATCATAAGGTTAATTGTGTAATTACCTAATCCATACACTTCGTTTTCTAGATCAGTTCCTATTCTAGTGGGGAGTCCCTCCTTATCAGGGTAACAGACGTCGAGCAGAACTAAGTTCAAGTTTCCCCAAACCCAGCTCCCTTCGAAAACAGCAATATCAGGATCTAAGGAATTAATTATTTTAAACCATGCACCACAGGAGCCGTTGTGAGTGAATGGGTACGGAAAGAGGGGCAGAGCTCCCTTGTAATTCTGGTAGGGAGGGAGTCGGCCACATATCCAGCAGTTTGTAGCATTATTAGTCTGATGGGAATGGTGTAGCATACTAATGAATGTGTTGTTGCGCAGCGCGAGTCTGTAAGAGAGTTCATGTGGAGGTAACTCACTAAAAGAATGTTCAGCAGAAACATTATAAGCAGATTGTTCACGCTTGAAAATAGGGCAATAGATAGGAAGTATTATACTTGCAACAATAATCAGAAGGCTTAGAAAAAACATGATTAACAATGTCACTATACAGTGACTACGCAGTGATTTGCAATATGTGCGTTTCTTGAATTGTCTCTCTCTCTCTCTATCTCGATCTAGGGGATACATGTCAGAAACTATTTAACCGATTCACCTAGGGGAGGACTTAAACAATTAAACTGTCTGACTTGCTAGATCGGAGCTTTAACTTATACTCTTCTTGGGGAGTTTTCTCTCGTTCTGAAACTTTAAAGTCACTAGGCTTGATACAGTCTTTGGAAGGGGTGGACGAGCCTGGGTCTGGTTTCAGTTCATTGCATAGTTTGATATGGCTCGTGTGGATCCACCCCTTTCTGCCCTCCACTTTCACTGCTGTCCTCGTAGTAAGAAGGACGGTCTTCGGCGCTTTCCAGCGGGGATCCAGCGGACTTTTCCTGTCAAAGTTCCTTATTAACACCAGGTCGCCAGGACGGACATCATGCGGCTTTACATCAGTGTGGTCAGGGAAGGCTGCGGCAACCTGTGAACGACATGATTGGAGTGCAGACATCAAGGAGGCAAGGTAATCTGTCAACATATTGCAATCAACATCAGTAATTTTCTTAGGAATGGGCGTCCCCCACATATTTGGTGGTCTACCAAAGACCACTTCGTACGGGGATAGTCCTGATCTCGAATGGGCAACCATTCTCATATAGAACAGTGCCACTGGCAGGGCGACTATCCAGTCGACCCCTTTCTCTTGACATATTTTACCAAGGCGGGTCTTTAATGTCTGATTATGCCTCTCTACAAGGCCTGCGGCTTCGGGATGTCGGACACAATGGAATTTCCATTGATATCCTAGCAGCAAGGAAACTTGCTTCATTAATTCGGATGAGAATGGCTGGCCGTTATCTGAGTACACGACACGAGGCATGCCGTACCGTGGGAAGAATTCACGAACCAGCTGCCTGGCAGTGGTCGGAGCAGTGTAATCTGGGACTGGATATGCTTCGGTCCAACGGGAAAGTGCACAAACAACTACGAGGACATACTTGAATCCTCGACAACGGTCCATCTGGATATAATCCATCTGGAGGACTTCAAAAGGGTGATCGGGAGGATGAAATCCACCTTGCTCTACAGGGACGCTTTTACCTGGATTGAACTGACAACAGATCATGCAAGTACGCACTTTCTGTTTTGCTGCTGCTCGTAAGTGTTTGTTGCTCCAAAGATTTTGTAAACTGTCTAACATCGCTTTTTCTCCTAGATGTGCTGGACTATGTGCTGTATTGATTATGACTTGAACCATAGAGTCAGGGAGAAACCATGTAGATTTTCCCTTCGTCATCCAACCTTGATCTGTCTGGATCCCTCCTAGTTCAGTCCATTTCTTTATTTCATCAGGGGTAGCATGTGTCTGAATATCGATTACATCTAGTGTGGGATCCCTGACTGTCATACAATTTGTCGGTCCTATTGTCTTTGTCATGTCAGTTGTCTGAGTGTGAGTCAATGCTGTATGTTTTGCTGTCTGGTCTGCCAGGTCGTTACCCTGGGAAACAGAATCTGTAACTTTAGTATGTGCTTTACACTTCATGACGGATATGCCTGAAGGCAGATGTATTGCTTCTAACAGTGCTTGAATGAGGGGACCGTGTTGGATCTTGGCACCATGAGAGGTCAAAAAACCTCGTTCTTGCCATAACATTCCGAAGTCGTGTACAACTCCGAACGCATAACGGGAATCAGTGTATATGTTGACATTTCTGTTCTTGGCTAGTATACAGGCTCGGGTCAGAGCAATAAGCTCTGCCGCTTGAGCGGACAGTGTGTCAATACGATGTGTTTCTTTAACTTCGGTTTCAGTGGTCACTGCATATGCGGCCACTAATTCTCCTGTACTTGTTCTCATACATGAACCATCCACATAAAGTGTCAGGTCTGGATTTGTCAATGGAACATCTGTTAAGTCTCGTCGAGGCTTTGTTACTGCATTAATGATCTCTATACAATCATGCGGGGCTGGATCTGTCATAATTGAAGGTAACAGTGTTGCGGGGTTCAGAATGCTGCAGCGTCTGATTTCTATGTGTGGCTGGAATAGCGTTAATTCGTAACCTGTCAGTCGTGCTATAGTTAAGTGCTGAGTCTGGGTTCTGTTTAAAAGAACCTCTACAGAATGTGGAACTTGTACTGTTAACTGATGGCCTAAAACAATTGAATCACTCTGTCTGATTGCTAATGCTGTTGCTGCTACGGACTTTAAGCATGCAGGGAGTGCCTGGGCTACTGAATCCAATGTACTTGAAAAATAAGCGCAAGGCTTATGTGAACCTGCTTGGTCTTGAGTGAGGACAGACAACGCTGTACCATCACGTTCTGTAACAAAAAGTGTAAACGGTTTACTGTAACATGGTGTCGCTAAAACTGGTGCTCGACATAATGCTTTCTTTAATTCCTCAAAGGCTTGCGTGTGTTCCTGAGTCCAAGGTAGGACAGTCGAAGTCGCTGCCTCCTGTGTCGTTAACTGGATGAGTGGTTTAGCTAGAAATGCATATTGAGGAATCCATTGTCTACAGTACGAGGTGAGGCCTATGAAGGCCCGCACTTCCTTTTGTGTCTGGGGTTGTGGCATATTTACAATTAACTGAATGCGATCGGGAGTGAGCTGTCTCCCCACTTTGGACAGCAAGTGACCCAAGTACACAACTTGCTGAACACAGAATTGTAGCTTCGAAGGAGACACCTTGTGTCCCTTGTCGGCCAGAAAATGTAAAACTGTCAGTGATGCTTGTTCACATTCGGGCTCACTTCGTGCGGTGATCAGCAGATCATCGACGTATTGCAGTAAAGCGGTGTTAACTGGCATTTGAATACAATCTAGTTGTCTTTTCAGTGCTTGACTATAGATGCTGGGGCTTTCTGTGAATCCTTGAGGTGCGCGGGAAAATTTGAAACTTCGTCCATTTAAACTGAATCCGAAGAGGTATTGGCTCTCTGGATCAATAGGTACACTAAAGAAAGCGTTCTTGAGGTCTATTACAGTAAAGAACGTTGCTTCAGAATCAATAGCAGTCAATAGGGAAGAGATATCGGGGACCACAGGGTACTGTGGTACAATGCATTTATTCAGCTCTCGCAGATCAATCACCAGCCGATATACTGGCGGTGCATTGGGATCAGTACGTTTAAGAATTGGAATGATGGGTGAATTACAGATATTGGAGTCGGTCTCTACGACCACTCCTTGGGCAATGAGCTCTTCAATGATTTCCAGTAAAGCCACTACAGCATCAGGTGGTAACTTGTATTGTCTGATTCGGGGTAAAACAACCCCTGTCTTGAGTGTAACACGGTATGGTGTGATATGCATACAACCTACATCAGTTGGGCCTTTTGCCCACAAGTGATCTGGTACATTTTTCAATCTGACATCAAACTCTCGTAATACATAATGACCCTTGAAATCCCGCAGAAAGAGTCTAACTCCCTATGGGGAACAGCATATTATGGCTCCTAGAGCCTTCAATGTTTTTATTCCTAACAGATTTTCTGGACATGATTTCGTAAGTAACAAGTCTGTAACACGTGATAATGGACCCACAGCCAGGGGGACGGGTTCTGATACCTCATTTACAATGGGCTGTCCTGAAAAACTAAAGGGAAACATTCTGTGAGCCTGAGAGGGGTGCCCCTGGGACTTCGTCATGGCTTATTGTGGTGCGGCTTGCCCCTGTGTCTATTAAAAACTTTCTGTCTTTTCCCAATACTTGACTGTGTACATAAGGACCTTCTTGATCTACGGGAATTTCAATAAGAGGCAAACCCAACTCCCTCTCCAGGCTGTTTCATGCGTATCGTTGGTAATCGGGGTAAGCAGCTTGGGCATACTGGTACATCTGTTGGGAAACTTGTTGAGTCGCGGCCATGGGCTGTGGCTGTGATACCGCTACTGTCTGTGCTGTATGAGATGAAGCATGCATAGGCTGCGTGTTCTGCATGGGCTGTACGTTCTGTGCGGTCTGTTGCTGGGCCTGATCTTGTCTTGGTGGATGCGGTCTTTCCTTAGTTTTACCTGTTGATATGTTATGTTTCAGAACTGGACATTCATGTACGTAGTGACCTGGCTGCTTGCAATAGTTGCATGTCCCTTTAACGGGAGCTGCGGCGTGACCAGTCTGGGTCGTACCCTTTCTGTGGCCGTCGGTTGGAACTGATTGGGCTACTAACATTTTCATTTTCGTGTCTTTCATACGTTTCTGTTCCTGATCCTGTTCTTCTCTAATTCTGTTCTGATGGTATTGTAACATTTGTAACATCTGTGATGGCGTATTTGCTTGCCATGTACTCTCAACCTTGTATACACGGTTTTTGACTGCTAACAGGGAATTCTCGACTAATTTTGATACAAACAGATGCGGGTATGACTCGCTACTTGGTTTAAGACCGCTGTTAATAATAAAACATTTCTCGAATCTTGAATAGAAGTCACTAGTATCTTCGTCGGGTTTCTGTTTACATGCTGAGATTGCATCCCAGTCTTCCTTTCTTGTTGTCAGTAATCTTGGCAGAACCTGTACTATCAAACCTGGTAATGCTTTAGTTTTCTCCCCAAGGCCTACCCCTGGGACACGTTTGTTCTCTTCGTCTTCTATTTCTGCCCATACAATCTTTTTCTCTCCCACCTCCCATTCCTTGAGTTTCTCGTAGATGCCCGTGGGCAGCAGTACTTTTAACATTTTCATGATATCTTCATATGTGTAATCCCCCATCAGTAACATGTCTTTAAGTTCTCTGTGAAAACCTGCAGGGTCTTTATCATGGCAGGGTACTAGTTTCTTCATTTCTAACAATTCTAACTTGGTCAGAGGCGTGTGTACATACACACGTTTCAAGGTATGATCCTCACCCATAACTGGGTGTACTTCTCGTAAGGGGTTCTGACTTTCAATACCATTTAGACGTTCCATATGATAAATTTTTATTTCTGGGGGCGGGGCGGGAACATATTCGGAGCTTACAAAAGTGTTATATCTATGTCGTTGTTCTAGAATTATTTGTATTAACTTGGTACTTAGACCTCTCCATCTATCCATGAGTAGTGCTTCTAATGTTTCGTGTAAGGGACCTAGATCAGAATGTTGGTTTCTGTATTTCGTGAGGAGGTGCTGCATCATGTATACACCTGCTAATTTCTGCTCGTCTGGGGAAAGGTTCAGGAACGTCTGCGCTACGGTGTCATCATTATATATATCCGGATTGTCAGTCCATAATATGGCTGACCGGGCTAGTTCTTGTTCATCCATAGAATTGAGTACATGGTACCCCATTCGTTCTCGGAGTCTTTTATCAGTCTCCTGAAACTGATGTTCAGGAGAATTCGGGTTTGTTAAGGCAGAGAGAAAAACTCTCTTGCTGTCTGGACGAATGCCTTTCCTAAGGTAAGTTCCCTTACCTACATACGCTATAGTATCTGTAGTCTTTTCTGGTTCTTCAAGTTCTTCTTCCCCCTCGGAGGAAGCCCTTGCTTTCTCTTTTTCGTGTATTTCTATCACTGCTTTTCTTATTTTCTTGTACATACTGGCTATGCAAGTCCCCTTGTCGTGCTTTCCTTCAGATATATTTTGACCCCACTTGTTGAGTGCATCTAATTCACCCTGATCTGTCTCAGGCCTGTCTCGTTCTCTTATTAGGCAATTTATAAAAAAACGTAGTATCTGTCCTTGAACGTCAACTTTCTGATGCTCCATGGCATCCTTAATACTGTCAGGGTCTTTCCCAGTCTGAACAAACTGCTATATTCTATCTAGGCGCTCCTTCATTCCTGCAAATAACAGCAGGAAATCAGTAGCAGATCGTAACCGTAGTGATGCCATCATCATTCTATCGTCTTTGCCGGGTACTGGGTCATATCTGCAGACTGTAAGTTGTCCTTTGAGTATGTCGAGACGGGGTGACTTGAACGTGAAAGGACTCTGCAAGTCCCCGAGCTGTAACCTGCGCGTTAATGGCGGGGTCTGAAGACCTCCGGTCGCACCTCCTGAGGCGGAAGCTTGGACATTTTCTCTCTGTGGAGTCTGTATCTGTACCTGAATTTGTCTCTTAGTAGGGTCAGGCAGACGCGTTTTCGGTAGATCAACTTTAGGTACGGGAAGTGGTGGAGGTGGAGGAATCTGTTGTGGTACTGGCGGAATATGATCTTGGGGCGGGTTACCACCCCCGTCCCTGTCGTTAGGCAGGGCGCGGACAGGCAGATTGGTGTAAGCGGGTGCTACATCCTCTAGATAGGAATTCAGGAATATGTCTTTAGTGGTCCTGTGCGTTACTTTAGTTGGAACCAATGGTGGCGGCAGATTTTTCGGTATTTCTGAAATGGCCTCAGGCGAACCCTCGGCCGCGAGATACATACCGTTTACGAGATTGTTTCGTGCACGGTCTACTTGCTCTGTTTTTACTCGGATCCCTTCAGTAACTAATTCATTTTCTTGGGCTTTATCTGATTCTTTAAGTCTGTCTTCTCTACGTAGTTCTTTTTCAGCACGCTTATGTGATTCCTTACGCCAAAACTCTATGGCGTCTTTCTGAGATTGTCTGGCTTTCTTTTTCCATAGTGCTTCCTCTACCTTCATGATGCACTCGGCATCCCATGTTCCGGTAACAGGCCATCTGTGTCTCTCGTCTAGATGTTTAGTATAGTCGGCCCATAAATCTAGATACAATATGGCATCTAAGCCATGCTTATGGTACATAAAATTTCCAGGAGTGTCCCTAGGGGGGATAGGAATTTCTTCCTCTAGTATCCCTTTCCTAGTTCCTATCTGCTTTAACTTGTTGAAAAACGGCATCTTGTTTACTTAGTACTGAATGCTCAATCCTTGCTACTTAATACCGAATACAGTTAGTTATACAAGAACACAATAATGCACATTAAAAACAGTCACACTCATACCACGACATTAATCACATGAAAAAACATTTGAGACATATATGACTACCCCCTATACCGGATGTACTGCTAAACAGCACAGATACACTGCTAAGAACAGTGCAAAAACTTGTAATAACGGATGTACTGCTAAACAGTACAGATACACTGTCTAAAAACAGTGCAGACCGGACTTGTGTACCCAAACCCGTCTAGATACGTCCCAGCAATGGTACTCACCGGGAAGCACGGAAAACAGAAGGCCTCCGAAAACTCGACTGGACTGGACCGGACTCGACTCGACATGTGGATACTTTGGAAAACTGGTGGGCCTCTTGACACCTCGGACCTTGCTTCTTTCGGCTAGGCTCTGGTCGGGATCCTCCGCACTCCTCACCGCCTCGTCTGGGTGCTGATCGCAGTCTTCGTCACCTCCGTGGGCCAGAGGGAGATACAGGAAATCCTGCCGGTATGCGTAGTTTCCTTCTAACTGATGGCAGGGGACAGAGCTTGCAACGCACCAACCGGCGCGTGAGGTGGGGGAGGGGTCCCTGTTCGGGCGCCAAAATGTCGTAAATATTTAATTTACCATCGTAATTTCTATGCAGGTAAGTACTTAATCAATAATAACTCAATCGGAAAGAAAGAAACAGAGTCCGTGATGTTAGAGTTCTTAGGGGTTTTATTCCTCAAAAAGGAATGGTCATGACCTGGATATCATGTTCCTGCAACCACAAGGGGTTCAGGAAGGGATAGAGCAATATTTTATTGACAATATATAGCTTATATACTTAATTTACACCATAGAAAGCAATATAGTAGGCGTAACAGCTGAGAGAAGACAAGATAACAGCATCCACGTGTTGCTAGTACGTAATCAGAAGGCGTGGACTAGGCGTGAACTAGAGGTGTGCGCTAGAAACGTCACAGGTAGGTGTCACATGGGGGTGGCACTAAACAGAAATGTTGCAATGTCAGCGGGAATCGGAGGCTTAGATGCGCGCGCAGCTGCATGACGTGTGGTTGACGTGAGACTGGAGGGTACAGGGGGCATGACATTTACACTAGCGGAAAGAGACAGAAGTCTGGCATGTCAGATCAACTCGTACTTCTATCATATCTGATATCTGATGTTTGGGAACCATATTATCTGAACGGAAAAGGTCTCTGGGGCAGAAGCTATTCTATACTGACTTTGAGTGCGTGTATAAGCGCCTAAGTGTCTGCATGAGAAGCGTGGGGGGGCTTGGGCCTTCCACAGGAGCATGGTAACAGAGGCTATGAATTACTTGCACGGAGACAGGCCGGCCCTTCGGCTCTGCAGCTGGGGGGATGTTTACTTAAACTAGTAGGCAGGAATGTATTTTCGAGGAGCGGAACAGATAATTTGAAGGTTGTAGTCAGTCTTGGCAGGCAGCAGGCTGAGCTAAGCGCGGTGGGCCGCGCTGGAAGTAAGTCAGAGTTCACGGGTACAGAGACAGCCTGGGCTGAGGCTTTCAGAGTCAGAAGCCAGAGAAAAAGCTCGATGGCAGAAATTCGGGGCCTACTTTGCCAGAGCTGAAAAACGTGTAAAGTACACTACAAAAAGACGTTGGCATAGCATACTTAGGAACGGACTATTCAACCCATTCAGGGTGGGTCTGAAAGAGGACATGTTAACGTTGGACGCAAATGTATTTGCGTCTTCATAGCTGGCACAGGAGGGAAGTTACATGCACTTTAAGCTGGTACATGGAGACGGTGGGGTACACGCTAGGGAACACAACTTGGCCATAAAATTTATATTTCCTCATTCCCTCCTTGTTCCCTACGGACCCTTCATGATATATCGATCCTCATGAATTGATCAGTTTGTTCTTGTAACATCATTTGCTCTTCTTTCTTTCACGTCTTGAAAGAAAACTGGAATGTTCAATGCATGAGGTGGCACACAGTCCACAAATAGCTGGCCCACACTGTAAGCACAGGCAGCAACTGAATACTAGGACTAGGCCAATGCCTAGGAAGGATAGGATCTTCCATCCCCAAGCGGTTAACGTTGTCCAGAACCAACCGGACCAAGTCCAGGTGCCTGGATTCTGATGTATCAGATTGGCAATTTTATGAAGACGTGTAATAGCTTTGTATACAGATGGCGCAATTTCTGGAATGAAAACACAGCAACTTGACCCGATGACCTTACAGGCTCCACCTCTATCTGCCAAGATGACGTCAATAACAAGACGATTCTGAAGGACAACAACCCGCATGGCGGACTGCTCTTCGGTTAAGTTACCTAGGGCGGAGGCAGTTTCATTCACTACTGCTTCAAGTGTTCTGGTTAATCTGCGTATTAGTTTACTATTTTGGACAGGGCCTAAAAAGAAAAAGAATCCTTTATTGAAATCGGTGTATTGTTCCCATGCCGTTTCTGTGTAGTCGACAAGCGGGAGATCTCTTCTGAGTCTACTCTTTACTAGATTTGTATTTCTGTGATAATCAGGAGGAGCTAGAAAAACAGGTGGCAGAAGGACTGCAATATAACAGGTACCATCCCAATCTGGAGGTAAGCGTGTGTATGCGGTATGACCGCAAACAAAATAGGAGTGACAGATAGCTTTAAAGGACGATTTACCATGATCACCGAATTCGACCACAGTAGTACATTTACTATGACCTAAGTGTACTGAACCTTTCTTCCTGACACATAATTCACCAGTGACTGGCAATACTGACATAGCGGGCAGAACTGGTGCAGCTTCGGATTCAACAGTAAGAATCATAAGGTTAATTGTGTAATTACCTAATCCATACACTTCGTTTTCTAGATCAGTTCCTATTCTAGTGGGGAGTCCCTCCTTATCAGGGTAACAGACGTCGAGCAGAACTAAGTTCAAGTTTCCCCAAACCCAGCTCCCTTCGAAAACAGCAATATCAGGATCTAAGGAATTAATTATTTTAAACCATGCACCACAGGAGCCGTTGTGAGTGAACGGGTACGGAAAGAGGGGCAGAGCTCCCTTGTAATTCTGGTAGGGAGGGAGTCGGCCACATATCCAGCAGTTTGTAGCATTATTAGTCTGATGGGAATGGTGTAGCATACTAATGAATGTGTTGTTGCGCAGCGCGAGTCTGTAAGAGAGTTCATGTGGAGGTAACTCACTAAAAGAATGTTCAGCAGAAACATTATAAGCAGATTGTTCACGCTTGAAAATAGGGCAATAGATTGGAAGTATTATACTTGCAACAATAATCAGAAGGCTTAGAAAAAACATGATTAACAATGTCACTATACAGTGACTACGCAGTGATTTGCAATATGTGCGTTTCTTGAATTGTCTCTCTCTCTCTCTATCTCGATCTAGGGGATACATGTCAGAAACTATTTAACCGATTCACCTAGGGGAGGACTTAAACAATTAAACTGTCTGACTTGCTAGATCGGAGCTTTAACTTATACTCTTCTTGGGGAGTTTTCTCTCGTTCTGAAACTTTAAAGTCACTAGGCTTGATACAGTCTTTGGAAGGGGTGGACGAGCCTGGGTCTGGTTTCAGTTCATTGCATAGTTTGATATGGCTCGTGTGGATCCACCCCTTTCTGCCCTCCACTTTCACTGCTGTCCTCGTAGTAAGAAGGACGGTCTTCGGCGCTTTCCAGCGGGGATCCAGCGGACTTTTCCTGTCAAAGTTCCTTATTAACACCAGGTCGCCAGGACGGACATCATGCGGCTTTACATCAGTGTGGTCAGGGAAGGCTGCGGCAACCTGTGAACGACATGATTGGAGTGCAGACATCAAGGAGGCAAGGTAATCTGTCAACATATTGCAATCAACATCAGTAATTTTCTTAGGAATGGGCGTCCCCCACATATTTGGTGGTCTACCAAAGACCACTTCGTACGGGGATAGTCCTGATCTCGAATGGGCAACCATTCTCATATAGAACAGTGCCACTGGCAGGGCGACTATCCAGTCGACCCCTTTCTCTTGACATATTTTACCAAGGCGGGTCTTTAATGTCTGATTATGCCTCTCTACAAGGCCTGCGGCTTCGGGATGTCGGACACAATGGAATTTCCATTGATATCCTAGCAGCAAGGAAACTTGCTTCATTAATTCGGATGAGAATGGCTGGCCGTTATCTGAGTACACGACACGAGGCATGCCGTACCGTGGGAAGAATTCACGAACCAGCTGCCTGGCAGTGGTCGGAGCAGTGTAATCTGGGACTGGATATGCTTCGGTCCAACGGGAAAGTGCACAAACAACTACGAGGACATACTTGAATCCTCGACAACGGTCCATCTGGATATAATCCATCTGGAGGACTTCAAAAGGGTGATCGGGAGGATGAAATCCACCTTGCTCTACAGGGACGCTTTTACCTGGATTGAACTGACAACAGATCATGCAAGTACGCACTTTCTGTTTTGCTGCTGCTCGTAAGTGTTTGTTGCTCCAAAGATTTTGTAAACTGTCTAACATCGCTTTTTCTCCTAGATGTGCTGGACTATGTGCTGTATTGATTATGACTTGAACCATAGAGTCAGGGAGAAACCATGTAGATTTTCCCTTCGTCATCCAACCTTGATCTGTCTGGATCCCTCCTAGTTCAGTCCATTTCTTTATTTCATCAGGGGTAGCATGTGTCTGAATATCGATTACATCTAGTGTGGGATCCCTGACTGTCATACAATTTGTCGGTCCTATTGTCTTTGTCATGTCAGTTGTCTGAGTGTGAGTCAATGCTGTATGTTTTGCTGTCTGGTCTGCCAGGTCGTTACCCTGGGAAACAGAATCTGTAACTTTAGTATGTGCTTTACACTTCATGACGGATATGCCTGAAGGCAGATGTATTGCTTCTAACAGTGCTTGAATGAGGGGACCGTGTTGGATCTTGGCACTATGAGAGGTCAAAAAACCTCGTTCTTGCCATAACATTCCGAAGTCGTGTACAACTCCGAACGCATAACGGGAATCAGTGTATATGTTGACATTTCTGTTCTTGGCTAGTATACAGGCTCGGGTCAGAGCAATAAGCTCTGCCGCTTGAGCGGACAGTGTGTCAATACGATGTGTTTCTTTAACTTCGGTTTCAGTGGTCACTGCATATGCGGCCACTAATTCTCCTGTACTTGTTCTCATACATGAACCATCCACATAAAGTGTCAGGTCTGGATTTGTCAATGGAACATCTGTTAAGTCTCGTCGAGGCTTTGTTACTGCATTAATGATCTCTATACAATCATGCGGGGCTGGATCTGTCATAATTGAAGGTAACAGTGTTGTGGGGTTCAGAATGCTGCAGCGTCTGATTTCTATGTGTGGCTGGAATAGCGTTAATTCGTAACCTGTCAGTCGTGCTATAGTTAAGTGCTGAGTCTGGGTTCTGTTTAAAAGAACCTCTACAGAATGTGGAACTTGTACTGTTAACTGATGGCCTAAAACAATTGAATCACTCTGTCTGATTGCTAATGCTGTTGCTGCTACGGACTTTAAGCATGCAGGGAGTGCCTGGGCTACTGAATCCAATGTACTTGAAAAATAAGCGCAAGGCTTATGTGAACCTGCTTGGTCTTGAGTGAGGACAGACAACGCTGTACCATCACGTTCTGTAACAAAAAGTGTAAACGGTTTACTGTAACATGGTGTCGCTAAAACTGGTGCTCGACATAATGCTTTCTTTAATTCCTCAAAGGCTTGCGTGTGTTCCTGAGTCCAAGGAAGGACAGTCGAAGTCGCTGCCTCCTGTGTCGTTAACTGGATGAGTGGTTTAGCTAGAAATGCATATTGAGGAATCCATTGTCTACAGTACGAGGTGAGGCCTATGAAGGCCCGCACTTCCTTTTGTGTCTGGGGTTGTGGCATATTTACAATTAACTGAATGCGATCGGGAGTGAGCTGTCTCCCCACTTTGGACAGCAAGTGACCCAAGTACACAACTTGCTGAACACAGAATTGTAGCTTCGAAGGAGACACCTTGTGTCCCTTGTCGGCCAGAAAATGTAAAACTGTCAGTGATGCTTGTTCACATTCGGGCTCACTTCGTGCGGTGATCAGCAGATCATCGACGTATTGCAGTAAAGCAGTGTTAACTGGCATTTGAATACAATCTAGTTGTCTTTTCAGTGCTTGACTATAGATGCTGGGGCTTTCTGTGAATCCTTGAGGTGCGCGGGAAAATTTGAAACTTCGTCCATTTAAACTGAATCCGAAGAGGTATTGGCTCTCTGGATCAATAGGTACACTAAAGAAAGCGTTCTTGAGGTCTATTACAGTAAAGAACGTTGCTTCAGAATCAATAGCAGTCAATAGGGAAGAGATATCGGGGACCACAGGGTACTGTGGTACAATGCATTTATTCAGCTCTCGCAGATCAATCACCAGCCGATATACTGGCGGTGCATTGGGATCAGTACGTTTAAGAATTGGAATGATGGGTGAATTACAGATATTGGAGTCGGTCTCTACGACCTCTCCTTGGGCAATGAGCTCTTCAATGATTTCCAGTAAAGCCACTACAGCATCAGGTGGTAACTTGTATTGTCTGATTCGGGGTAAAACAACCCCTGTCTTGAGTGTAACACGGTATGGTGTGATATGCATACAACCTACATCAGTTGGGCCTTTTGCCCACAAGTGATCTGGTACATTTTTCAATCTGACATCAAACTCTCGTAATACATAATGACCCTTGAAATCCCGCAGAAAGAGTCTAACTCCCTCCGGGGAACAGCATATTATGGCTCCTAGAGCCTTCAATGTTTTTATTCCTAACAGATTTTCTGGACATGATTTCGTAAGTAACAAGTCTGTAACACGTGATAATGGACCCACAGCCAGGGGGACGGGTTCTGATACCTCATTTACAATGGGCTGTCCTGAAAAACCAAGGGAAACATTCTGTGAGCCTGAGAGGGGTGCCCCTGGGACTTCGTCATGGCTTATTGTGGTGCGGCTTGCCCCTGTGTCTATTAAAAACTTTCTGTCTTTTCCCAATACTTGACTGTGTACATAAGGACCTTCTTGATCTACGGGAATTTCAATAAGAGGCAAACCCAACTCCCTCTCCAGGCTGTTTCATGCGTATCGTTGGTAATCGGGGTAAGCAGCTTGGGCATACTGGTACATCTGTTGGGAAACTTGTTGAGTCGCGGCCATGGGCTGTGGCTGTGATACCGCTACTGTCTGTGCTGTATGAGATGAAGCATGCATAGGCTGCGTGTTCTGCATGGGCTGTACGTTCTGTGCGGTCTGTTGCTGGGCCTGATCTTGTCTTGGTGGATGCAGTCTTTCCTTAGTTTTACCTGTTGATATGTTATGTTTCAGAACTGGACATTCATGTACGTAGTGACCTGGCTGCTTGCAATAGTTGCATGTCCCTTTAACGGGAGCTGCGGCGTGACCAGTCTGGGTCGTACCCTTTCTGTGGCCGTCGGTTGGAACTGATTGGGCTACTAACATTTTCATTTTCGTGTCTTTCATACGTTTCTGTTCCTGATCCTGTTCTTCTCTAATTCTGTTCTGATGGTATTGTAACATTTGTAACATCTGTGATGGCGTATTTGCTTGCCATGTACTCTCAACCTTGTATACACGGTTTTTGACTGCTAACAGGGAATTCTCGACTAATTTTGATACAAACAGATGCGGGTATGACTCGCTACTTGGTTTAAGACCGCTGTTAATAATAAAACATTTCTCGAATCTTGAATAGAAGTCACTAGTATCTTCGTCGGGTTTCTGTTTACATGCTGAGATTGCATCCCAGTCTTCCTTTCTTGTTGTCAGTAATCTTGGCAGAACCTGTACTATCAAACCTGGTAATGCTTTAGTTTTCTCCCCAAGGCCTACCCCTGGGACACGTTTGTTCTCTTCGTCTTCTATTTCTGCCCATACAATCTTTTTCTCTCCCACCTCCCATTCCTTTTCCTTGAGTTTCTCGTAGATGCCCGTGGGCAGCAGTACTTTTAACATTTTCATGATATCTTCATATGTGTAATCCCCCATCAGTAACATGTCTTTAAGTTCTCTGTGAAAACCTGCAGGGTCTTTATCATGGCAGGGTACTAGTTTCTTCATTTCTAACAATTCTAACTTGGTCAGAGGCGTGTGTACATACACACGTTTCAAGGTATGATCCTCACCCATAACTGGGTGTACTTCTCGTAAGGGGTTCTGACTTTCAATACCATTTAGACGTTCCATATGATACATTTTTCTTTCTGGGGGCGGGGCGGGAACATATTCGGAGCTTACAAAAGTGTTATATCTATGTCGTTGTTCTAGAATTATTTGTATTAACTTGGTACTTAGACCTCTCCATCTATCCATGAGTAGTGCTTCTAATGTTTCGTGTAAGGGACCTAGATCAGAATGTTGGTTTCTGTATTTTGTGAGGAGGTGCTGCATCATGTATACACCTGCTAATTTCTGCTCGTCTGGGGAAAGGTTCAGGAACGTCTGCGCTACGGTGTCATCATTATATATATCCGGATTGTCAGTCCATAATATGGCTGACCGGGCTAGTTCTTGTTCATCCATAGAATTGAGTACATGGTACCCCATTCGTTCTCGGAGTCTTTTATCAGTCTCCTGAAACTGATGTTCAGGAGAATTCGGGTTTGTTAAGGCAGAGAGAAAAACTCTCTTGCTGTCTGGACGAATGCCTTTCCTAAGGTAAGTTCCCTTACCTACATACGCTATAGTATCTGTAGTCTTTTCTGGTTCTTCAAGTTCTTCTTCCCCCTCGGAGGAAGCCCTTGCTTTCTCTTTTTCGTGTATTTCTATCACTGCTTTTCTTATTTTCTTGTACATACTGGCTATGCAAGTCCCCTTGTCGTGCTTTCCTTCAGATATATTTTGACCCCACTTGTTGAGTGCATCTAATTCACCCTGATCTGTCTCAGGCCTGTCTCGTTCTCTTATTAGGCAATTTATAAAAAAACGTAGTATCTGTCCTTGAACGTCAACTTTCTGATGCTCCATGGCATCCTTAATACTGTCAAGGTCTTTCCCAGTCTGAACAAACTGATATATTCTATCTAGGCGCTCCTTCATTCCTGCAAATAACAGCAGGAAATCAGTAGCAGATCGTAACCGTAGTGATGCCATCATCATTCTATCGTCTTTGCCGGGTACTGGGTCATATCTGCAGACTGTAAGTTGTCCTTTGAGTATGTCGAGACGGGGTGACTTGAACGTGAAAGGACTCTGCAAGTCCCCGAGCTGTAACCTGCGCGTTAATGGCGGGGTCTGAAGACCCCCGGTCGCACCTCCTGAAGCGGAAGCTTGGACATTTTCTCTCTGTGGAGTCTGTATCTGTACCTGAATTTGTCTCTTAGTAGGGTCAGGCAGACGCGTTTTCGGTAGATCAACTTTAGGTACGGGAAGTGGTGGAGGTGGAGGAATCTGTTGTGGTACTGGCGGAATATGATCTTGGGGCGGGTTACCACCCCCGTCCCTGTCGTTAGGCAGGGCGCGGACAGGCAGATTGGTGTAAGCGGGTGCTACATCCTCTAGATAGGAATTCAGGAATATGTCTTTAGTGGTCCTGTGCGTTACTTTAGTTGGAACCAATGGTGGCGGCAGATTTTTCGGTATTTCTGAAATGGCCTCAGGCGAACCCTCGGCCGCGAGATACATACCGTTTACGAGATTGTTTCGTGCACGGTCTACTTGCTCTGTTTTTACTCGGATCCCTTCAGTAACTAATTCATTTTCTTGGGCTTTATCTGATTCTTTAAGTCTGTCTTCTCTACGTAGTTCTTTTTCAGCACGCTTATGTGATTCCTTACGCCAAAACTCTATGGCGTCTTTCTGAGATTGTCTGGCTTTCTTTTTCCATAGTGCTTCCTCTACCTTCATGATGCACTCGGCATCCCATGTTCCGGTAACAGGCCATCTGTGTCTCTCGTCTAGATGTTTAGTATAGTCGGCCCATAAATCTAGATACAATATGGCATCTAAGCCATGCTTATGGTACATAAAATTTCCAGGAGTGTCCCTAGGGGGGATAGGAATTTCTTCCTCTAGTATCCCTTTCCTAGTTCCTATCTGCTTTAACTTGTTGAAAAACTGCATCTTGTTTACTTAGTACTGAATGCTCAATCCTTGCTACTTAATACTGAATACAGTTAGTTATACAAGAACACAATAATGCACATTAAAAACAGTCACACTCATACCACGACATTAATCACATGAAAAAACATTTGAGACATATATGACTACCCCCTATACCGGATGTACTGCTAAACAGCACAGATACACTGCTAAGAACAGTGCAAAAACTTGTAATAACGGATGTACTGCTAAACAGTACAGATACACTGTCTAAAAACAGTGCAGACCGGACTTGTGTACCCAAACCCGTCTAGATACGTCCCAGCAATGGTACTCACCGGGAAGCACGGAAAACAGAAGGCCTCGGAAAACTCGACTGGACTGGACCGGACTCGACTCGACACGTGGATACTTCGGAAAACTGGTGGGCCTCTTGACACCTCGGACCTTGCTTCTTTCGGCTAGGCTCTGGTCGGGATCCTCCGCACTCCTCACCGCCTCGTCTGGGTGCTGATCGCAGTCTTCGTCACCTCCGTGGGCCAGAGGGAGATACAGGAAATCCTGCCGGTACGCGTAGTTTCCTTCTAACTGATGGCAGGGGACAGAGCTTGCAACGCACCAACCGGCGCGTGAGGTGGGGGAGGGGTCCCTGTTCGGGCGCCAAAATGTCGTAAATATTTAATTTACCATCGTAATTTCTATGCAGGTAAGTACTTAATCAATAATAACTCAATCGGAAAGAAAGAAACAGAGTCCGTGGTGTTAGAGTTCTTAGGGGTTTTATTCCTCAAAAAGGAATGGTCATGACCTGGATATCATGTTCCTGCAACCACAAGGGGTTCAGGAAGGGATAGAGCAATATTTTATTGACAATACATAGCTTATATACTTAATTTACACCATAGAAAGCAATATAGTAGGCGTAACAGCTGAGAGAAGACAAGATAACAGCATCCACGTGTTGCTAGTACGTAATCAGAAGGCGTGGACTAGGCGTGAACTAGAGGTGTGCGCTAGAAACGTCACAGGTAGGTGTCACATGGGGGTGGCACTAAACAGAAATGTTGCAATGTCAGCGGGAATCGGAGGCTTAGATGCGCGCGCAGCTGCATGACGTGTGGTTGACGTGAGACTGGAGGGTACAGGGGGCATGACATTTACACTAGCGGAAAGAGACAGAAGTCTGGCATGTCAGATCAACTCGTACTTCTATCATATCTGATATCTGATGTTTGGGAACCATATTATCTGAACGGAAAAGGTCTCTGGGGCAGAAGCTATTCTATACTGACTTTGAGTGCGTGTATAAGCGCCTAAGTGTCTGCATGAGAAGCGTGGGGGGGCTTGGGCCTTCCACGGGAGCATGGTAACAGAGGCTATGAATTACTTGCACGGAGACAGGCCGGCCCTTCGGCTCTGCAGCTGGGGGGATGTTTACTTAAACTAGTAGGCAGGAATGTATTTTCGAGGAGCGGAACAGATAATTTGAAGGTTGTAGTCAGTCTTGGCAGGCAGCAGGCTGAGCTAAGCGCGGTGGGCCGCGCTGGAAGTAAGTCAGAGTTCACGGGTACAGAGACAGCCTGGGCTGAGGCTTTCAGAGTCAGAAGCCAGAGAAAAAGCTTGATGGCAGAAATTCGGGGCCTACTTTGCCAGAGCTGAAAAACGTGTAAAGTACACTACAAAAAGACGTTGGCATAGCATACTTAGGAACGGACTATTCAACCCATTCAGGGTGGGTCTGAAAGAGGACATGTTAACGTTGGACGCAAATGTATTTGCGTCTTCATAGCTGGCACAGGAGGGAAGTTACATGCACTTTAAGCTGGTACATGGAGACGGTGGGGTACACGCTAGGGAACACAACTTGGCCATAAAATTTATATTTCCTCAATGAGACATAGGGTCAAGCCTGATTTGCATATGGCCATGTCTGTACTGGGGTGGTGTGGAGTGCAAAGAAATTATGGATTTAGGCCCAGATCTCTGTACTGGGGTGAATGTATGACATTGTTCTGGATTCTGTCCATCAAGTATTGTTTTTGCATGTGTCACCCCGATTGGGAAGGGTATGCTCAGACGTGAGTCCCATGCTCTCCACGCCACTGGAGTCAAGCTATCCTGGTTGATGACGGGTGATAGCCAGAAACTAGTCCTAGGGTGCTTGATTCTGGTCCAGGGAGGACATGTCTTGGCAGTTCGGGCTGGACTGTGCCCATCCGGCACAGGGTCAAGGCTGATTTACATATGGCGATGTCTGAACTGGGGTGGTGTGGAGTGCAAATAAACGATGGATTTAGGCCCAGATGTCTGTACTGGGGTGAATGTATGACATTGTTCTTCATTCTGTCC
Organism: Lissotriton vulgaris; assembly: GCF_964263255.1. Taxonomy (NCBI): domain Eukaryota; kingdom Metazoa; phylum Chordata; class Amphibia; order Caudata; family Salamandridae; genus Lissotriton; species Lissotriton vulgaris. Next base: position 663,552,151 of record NC_141689.1, read on the forward strand.
ATCAACTGTTGTTTTTTCATTGGTCACCCTGAGTGGGAAGTGTGTGCTCAGACGTTAGTACCATGCTCTCCACACCACTGGAGTCAAGATATCCTGGCTGATGATGGCTGATAGCCAGAAATTGGTCCTAGGATGCTTGATTCCGGTGCAGGGAAGACATGGCTAGGCAGTTCGGCCTGGACTGTTCCCATGAAATACAGGGTCAAGGCTGATTTGCATATGGCCATGTCTGAACTGGGGTGGTGTGGAGTGCAAAAAAATTATGGATTTAGGCCCAGATCTCTGTGCTGGGGTGAATGTGTGACATTGTTCTGCATTCTTTCCATCAACTGTTGTTTTTGCATTGGTCAACCTGAGTGGGAAGATTATGCTCAGACGAGAGTCCCGTGCTCTTCACACCACTGGAGTCAAGCTATCCTGGCTGATGACTGCTGATAGCCAGAAACCGGTCCTAGGATGCCTGATTCTGGTCCACGGAAGACATGGCTTGGCAGTTCTGACTGGACTGTTCACATGAGGCACAGGGTCAATGCTGATTTGAATATGGCCATGCCTGAACTGGGGTGGTGTGGAGTGCAAAAAAATGATGGATTTAGGCCCAGATCTCTATACTGGGGTGAATGTATGACATTGTTTTGTATTCTGTCCATCAACTGTTGTTTTTGCATTTGTCTCCCAGAGTGGGAAGAGTATTGTCTGACGTGAGTCCCGTTCTCTCCACACCACTGGAGTCTAACTATCCTGGCTGATGACGGGTGATAGCCAGAAACTAGTCCTAGGATGCTTGATTCCGGTCCAGAGAAGACATGGCTTGGCAGCTCGGGCTGGACTGATCCCATGAGGCACAGGGTCAATGCTGATTTTCATATGGCCATGTCTGAACTGGGGTGGTGTGGAGCGCAAACAAATTATGGATTTAGGTCGAGATCTCTGTACTGGGGTGAATGTATGACATTGTTCTGCATACTGTCCATCAACTGTTGTTTTTGCATCAGTTTAATAAATGACATGAAATACAACACCCAAAATGGCATGTAAAGGCAAATTCAATAGCTCCCTGCTCAGCCAGCCAGGCATGGACTAAGATGCAATATGACAAGGGTCCTAGGTGCACAAAACAGAGATAATGTGTACACCTGAGAGAACCTGGAGTCAAGTACTAATGCAGATAGTATGCCATATATTCCATGCAAACCATATCATGTGGACAGAGGGTACGGAGATAGTACCAAATTAATGGGGTAATGATAAACAGTGCTACAGTTATTAAGTAACAATTAAAGGACACATCTAGCCCCAGTGAGCACAATTACTACTTCCTGACACCCGATATTCAAGACAATGTTATCTATTATTCCACTCATAAAGCCCCAGTGGGCTGACACCACAATTGTCTAGTCCTGTACTCTCTATATAGTATGTGATCTCATATACATTCCACAAACAATAAATATTAAATGACTTTCCTGCCAACTGTTACCATCCAGAGGCCTCTGAAACAAATCATTATACACCTCTCAAGTGTTGACACAGGTTAGCTCACAGTCCTTTCATACATGATCTATGATTTTGAGTGACAATTAACCAAGAGGTTTGACCTGGACTTGCGGTTCTTCAAGACAAAAGAAGAGAAACATGATCCAAGAGTGAAGAATAAAGAAGTGCACATGGTGAAGCAAAATAGTGTAAGCAACTCGAGAAATGTTAATAAAAACAGTGATGGTGCAAATTAAAATTTTTTGAAATACAGCATCAAAAATGTGCATTCAGTTAAGCCAGGAGAAAAGGATATGTCTATACATATGGCGAGCCAATAGCAAATTTGTATCCTGAGATAGGCTTAGCATGACGCTGGACAAGAACAATGGAATAAATAGTGTTAAGGCCCATGAAATATTCTGATTCTAAGTGATTTTAATCCTGTCCTCACCTTTTTTAGAGACTGGAACCCAGCCAATAAAAAGAATTGCAATTTGGCTATATCTCTATTGTGGTAGGTGTTGAAGTGCCTTGCCACTGGCTACTTCTGATCAGCATGTGTTATGGCCCTCTGATGTTTTAAAATTCTTTTCTTTGTGGGGTGCACTGTGCTGCCTGTTTACCATAGGTTACAAGGACATTTCAGTACAGAGATGGAAAAGTCTGACAGTCAGATGCAGTTTGATTTAATCTTCGTGTTTGAACCATTGAGAGGGTATTTTTATTCAGTGTCAGTGGTCCTGTATTTGCCCGCTATGCAGGGGGGGCAGGGTAAGCAACTTTTACACTTGTTTCCCTATTGGTTTTGTTAACCCCAATACCTCCCCATTAACATTGCTATAACTAATCTCAACGTTGTAGCCATGAGAAATTTCTTTTTTTAAAAAATTTTTTATTGACAACATGGCAATGGAGACAAAATACAGATACAGAACATTCAGAGGGAGGAAAACATTGGCAAAATAATGGTAGAATGTATGCATCGGTTCGTAGACAGCGAGAACGACATAAAGGGGAATCAATGACCATGGCAGTGGAGCAGAGATAGCAATCTGACAGAATATAACTAATATTGTTGGGATAAATTTAATTTAACATTTTATAAAAAATGTCCCCATATTTTTTCAAATTTCCTTAACGACTGTACCCCTCTAAACTTGCCAGGGCAGCCTCCATAGAATATATTTCATTGGCCAACGACCACCATTCCAAAACGTGAGGAGGTTTAGGGGTTCCAAAACGTGAGGAGGTTTAGGGGGAACTGTTCTCAACGTTGTAGCATGAGAAATTTCTATTACTAAGATAATATCTAATCAGTAAACCACATTAATACTTCAAAGTCCCCAATAATGTCATTCACCAGCTGCAACTATTTCAGCTTGCCAGGAGCTACCTTAATTTCCTTTTCATGCATCTCGCTTTTGTCTTCAAGGCAATCCACACTCATATTTTGACATCACCATTAACTTCCCCATCTAAGATCATGCATATTCCCCACTTACGTCGGAAAACTATCTTCAATAAGCAATACGATCATGTTGTGAAGGTTTGGGATCTAGAGCCCTTATTTCACTGAATGCTTGACTCTAGAATGCTCTTCTCCTGACCACGTCCTAACAGAGTGTTCTATTTATTGATGGAGTGGTCCTTATGCATGAATGGCACCAAAACTAGAATTATACTTCCAAACTGTTGACTTTTGGCACAGACTGTATGATTCAGTATACTCCTATCCACATCACCAGAAGTAAATTAGCTAGAGTTCTGTTATACACTAAATACATCTTTGTTATCCCAATCAATGTAGTAGTCACGCCTGTGACACAGCTCCTCTCTTGTATCAGGAAAATTCTCTCTTGTGTTAACACTGACTAAAACGCTCATACAGGCAACATGCTTTGCTTTGGTCTCCCTTAAAAACATCTCTAGCAATCTCCAAATACTTCAGAATCAGAATGTCTAATTGTGAATTAGCCTCCCTAAGTGGCAGCACATCAAACCCAGTGTTAAAACACTCCACTAGGCTCTAGATTTAAAGTTAATATAGTATATACTTTTCATAAAGCTTACTTAGGCAGAGGGTCCAGATAACTGTAAAAACTGACACTTCACAATGCCAAAACCGGAGACTATACTTTTTTGGCAGCCTACCTCATCCACCTTCAAGAGGATGAAAAACAAACACAAATCACTGTGGGATCAAGGGCACAGACTCCCCCAACTCTCTACAACCCCAACCTTCCGACCCTGGTGCAAGAATGTTGAGAAATGTTTGGGGAATAATTTTAAGAAACCTGGATTTAACAGAACTCGACACAAAACAGGTATTGTTGCTAAAGAATATCAGATTTGGTTGCCACAACCTTATTCAGATGTCTTCTAACAATCAAGCTGTATTTCCTTTTTGTGTTGCCAATTTAAAAAAAGAGGAAGAAGACATTCAGTGCTTTATAAAATGCCCTACTGAGTAAATAAAAAATAAAAGCTTTGCCCTTTCTTCAAGTTTTTAAGAAGACCCTCAATGTCCATGGCATGGCCAAATATTATAAACTCAATGAAATAAAGTACTTATTTATTTGTATTATTTGCTTTATGAGTTGTTTTTAAATTAAATACTTATAGACTATAAAATGTCACCTATTTGTTGGAGCCGACATCCTTAGCATGGTATTCCTCAAAACATGTTGCCTTCACTTCTCCTGTTTGCTGAATTTGTTTTTGTTTGATCACTGATACAACATTGACTCCTATAACATAAGGCAAAAAAAATTTGGAGTCTACAAACATCAATAATAAAATATTGTTTAAAAATATCTCAATGACAAAAATATTAAAAACAAAAAAAACCACAAAAATATTGATAACATTAAAATAAAATGAAACACAACGAAAACATTGATAATATCAACAACACAAACATCGATAAAATATATATAATCTATAACAAAAATTAGATTTAAACATGGAAATAAGCTATTTACAGTAATATAATAATATAACATTTTCCAAACATTTTAAACATACACAAAAAAATACAAAATGAATAACATTGAATAAAACTAATACACTAAAAATCCAAAAACAAATAAATAAATAAATACAATATTAAAAAATCACAACTACTAATAATAAACAAACATAAATTTATATCATATATACCAAATGTATCACATTTATCCACATATACATTTAAATAACAATAATAAACAAAATAAAAACAAAATAAAATAAAAATAATAAATATTAAACAAATTAAAAGGTCGCTTCTAAAAAATTCAAAAAAATTATCTCGACCTATAAATTCAAACTACACCAAGAAAAACCAATAAAACACTCTAAATAATTAAATAAACACTATAAAACAATCAATTAATATTAAGTAACACAACATTTAGTATATAACGGACAAACACAGAGGAAGAATGAACCTTTATGAGACGGAAAACAGAACAAAAAAAAACTGCAAAAACAACTACACAAAATATCACATTAAAGGTAGGAACTATGGGTCTCATTACGATGGCGGGCGGTCGTTGCAGTGTTTGGGACTGCCTGCCAGACCTGCGGCGGTCCCACCACTGCCATGCACAACATCACAGGCACAGCGCGGTGCCTTCTACCTTGTCCATGGTAATGAATGGGGGTACCAGTGCAGCCAACCACCCTCCCACCCCAATGGGGGCCCACAATGGGCCCTAAAAGTGATTTCCTGCATTCCTTTCCTTGGCAGTCTCCACCATGGAAAGGCATCCCCACCGCAGGCATCATAATATGGATCAGTGGAGAAGCCACGGATGGTCTTTCCGTCTGCCACGGCAGCCCTTGCCATACTAATATGACTGGGATAAAACTGGAACAGATGGCGGGTGAGTGGGAGGGCGGATCGCCACCGCTGCCCGGCGGCGGGAGGATCACCACCGCTTGCCTTGCGGTGACCATTGGCGATCTGCCCACCATACTAATAGGCCCATAAGTAAGTATATAAATTAACCAACAAATCAAGCAAACTAATAAAAAACAACAAATATAATTAAAAAAATTAAGAAACCTAACAAATAATTTTCTCTTCACAGTTTCTACAAACTTCACCATACAACAAAATCAACAAAAAAAATTCATCAACTAAAAATAGTAAGGACCCCATTAGGATGGCAGGCGGACTTAAGTCCACCCGCAACCTTTGGGTGCTGGTACCGTCTGCCAGGGTTGCTGCGATCCTGCACCGCCAATTAGGATGCAACCACCACCCTTGCGGTTGCACCCCCCATCTTTGACATTGTGGTGGGGGTGCTTTAAGCAGCACCCGCCGCAATGCCAAAGAGGCATCTGGTGCATTGCCATGCACAACGTGACAGGTACCGGACGGTGCCTGCCACCTTGTGTATGGCAATGAAGGGGGGTACTCCCCACCCCTTCACCTCCCTTGAGTCTCCACCATGGAAAGTCATGCCCACCGCAACCACCATATTGTGGGCATTTTCTGCCCGGATGGCAATCGTGATGATTGCCCACCGGCGGAATAGCAGCGGACAGACTTTCCGTCCACTGCGGTACTACCGCCATGGTAATGTAACAAGGGTTAATGTAGTTATGATGGCGGGCGGATCACCACCGCCGGCCGGGCGATAGCGATCTGCCCGCCGTTATAATAGGCCCAAAGTATTTTTTCTTCCAACAAAATAACAATAGAAACTAAATAAACGAAATAATCAAATTAAATGTAACACTTCAATAAAATTAACATTTTGCTTTTAAACCAACAGAAAAAAAGAAAGTAGTGAATCAACCATGACCATCAATAAAATATCCAACATGAAAATTAAAGCAAGACAAATGTAAGTTTATTTTCAAATATAATCATTATACAAAAATGTTTACTATTCAAGACCTTATAATTAATATATATATATATATATATATATATATATATATATATATATATATATATATATAGTGTCCTTATGGCCTCCAGTATGTAGGTAGTTCGAAACATCAACTAAAAGTACGAATTTTGCAACACCTCCACACAATTTCGAACAAGGATTTTAATTATCCTATGGCTCGACATTATGCGGTAAAACATAATGACAACAATGCAAGTCTAAAGTTCTGTGGAATTGATAGGGTCCCCAAGCACATATGGGGTGGTGACCGGGAGACGCGTCTAAGAGTTCTTGAATCCAAACATATCATAGACATAGACAGCAAAATCCAGAGGGGCCTTAATTGTGGGGAGGAAATGTCCTCACATATTGGAACCTGAAGAAGAAACAATTCAGTAGGACTAACTGGAAGTATGAGATACAAGTTTCTGCACGAGTGCTGAAATAGTTTTTAAACACACACCTTTTTTAACAATACACTGGGTAGAGCATATGTAAGGAATATGTAGGCTATAAAATCTGTATAGGGATATGTCCAACTTACACAATTGTGTTGACATAGAAGGGCAGGCTTGCCCTATTGATATATCCTGCATGGTTATTCCATGGTAAACCCAGTGTATCTCCGAATTGGGGGGAGATATATCACTATCATTATTCGTTTAATTTTGCACATTTTTCGTTATTGAAATAAGAAAATAGGCACTTCTGCACTTTAATTCCCTTCCCATGCACTTTTCACGATATTGCACTCGTAAAACAAAGGGCCACCTATTGAAATGCGCAGGCGCAGTTTGTTTACTGTAGGCTAGTAAGGGACCTCCTGTTGCTACAGACAAAATGTTGCGACGTAAAACGTTTAAGTGGTAATCAATTAGCGGAATTCTGCTTTATCATACTATTATTTATATAATACCATTCGGCTATGTCATGTATGAATTAAGATGATTCATGAGCAGGTACTAATATATTTTTTATGTAATTGCTTTACAAAAATTATGAATGAATTAATGTGCGACATACGTACCTTGCAATCCTCTGGAAAGATATGTAATGTAAATTATCATGTCGAGCTGACAAAACCGTCTTATTGTATAAATTGGGGATCCGAATGGTAGTTTCTTTTGCCACTTGAACTACATTGCCCAGAAGTCCTAGCCGTTTCTGATTATCACCGAGAACAAAATTCTCGATCCATGGCGCCCAAACAGAATGAACTATAATTTTCTTTCCTTCTTCTTTTAATATGTTTAGAACAATACCGTGCAATGATGTACAATTGTTATGTGTATGGTCTAAGTTACATATGCAAAAAAACAATCGTATTTTTATCATGTCTATTGCATAGAAGAAGGACTTAAATATGTTGTTTTTCAAAATGGTGGCTACTTGATAAAGGCTTCACGCCGAAACACGTTGTCTTTGTTTAGAGAGTGCACATTAAACATTAATTGTGCCTGGACCTATCTGGTGTGCCGTTTTTCCTTGGATACCGAAAAGTGGAGGTGATTGGGGAATTGCGAGTAATAATAGTGTGGCGACTGCGGCCACCCACCGCACCAGCGTTGTGAGGCTGAGGATCGCTGAATGCAGTAGTGTTTGGGAGATATATATATATATATATACATATATTCACAGATAGACAGAAAAAAATGGCAGAAGGAGCAACATTTCTCACATCACAAAAGGGAAAACTACTTCTGTGCTACATGAGCTACACTTATACGCAGGAAACAAAACCCATTGGAAATGAAGTAAATACTACTCCAGTTCTTGCTATGGGAGAGCCACAACAGTAGAAACAAATGTAGTTAATGTCAAGGAACAAAACCATCCCTCCAATGTGACAAAAATGGAGGTCAGAGATGCTCTAGAAAAATAGAGAAGCAAGCACCAGCTCCCAACAGACCAGAACCTAAATACTAAAAAACATATTACCTAGGCTCCTGAATATGTCACAGGACATCTACCATCCATCCCCACTCTAAAAACGTTATTAGACAGAATTAAAAGAGCTATTGCTCAAACACCACCTACCCCCCAAACTTTTGCTGAAAAAGAAATCTTACCGGAATACACTGTCACCCACAAAGATGAGAAATTAATTCTTCATGACAATAACAGTCATGAAAAATGAATTATCATCTTTTCTACCAACAACAACATACAAAAATGCAAAAACTGCAAAATGTGGATGATGGATGGCGCATTCAAACTTTGCCCCAAGCCTTTTTGTCAACTATATACCATCCGTGACGAATATGAAGTCACTAACATTCAGTTCATATACGCACTACTCCCTACTAAGCGAAATACCACCTACATAGAGCTCCCTACAATAATAAAACAACACACTGAATTCCACAAAAAAGTAATCATTGACTTAGAACAAGCAATGATTCAATCAATTTTAAAAATATACCCACACACTGCAATACAAGGTTGCTATTATCACTTCAACCAAAGTATCTGGAGACACCTATAAAAAACTACTCTAAGTAAAGATTACGCCCCCAATAGCAACTTTGCCTATCAAATAAAAAAATTAATAGCCATGGCCTATGTACCAATAACTGAAGTAGCAAACCACTATAACATACTTCTTGAAAGCCCTTTCTACCAAGCAGAAAAAACAAAACTAACACCCTTCCTAGACTACTTTGAAGGCACTTTGGTGGGAAGGGTACATAGGTAAGGGCATTGTAGACAACCAAATTTCCAAATTCCCTGGTCGAACGTCTACAATAGCACACTAGCTCAAAAAGCTAAAACTAATAATGAGGTGGAAAGATGGTACAATGCCTTCCAAGCCACAATAAGAAGAGGACAACCAACCTTACACAAACTAATAGAAGCCATAAAAAATGATCAGAGCTATCAAGAGCTAAGACTAGAGGAATCCCTTACTAAAATTATGCCTAATCTCAATAAACAAACAAAAACAATGTATGAATACCTACAACATAACACTCGGCTATTTCCAAACACCAAAGGGCTAGAATACCTAGAAATGATTGCTAAATGGATACTATAAACAAAAAACAATTCTAAACATCATAATCATTTTTTCAAATCACAAAACTATTTAACAATTCTACTTTTTTTAAATTAATCATTATAATTGTCATTTAAAAATGAAAAACATACATATAAATATATGATGTAATATAACTATTAAAATAAAAAATAACAAACAAACCAAATGGAACTAAAAACATTTCCCACCCATAATAATAAAAAGTAACTAGAAACAAAATGGAAAGGGGCGACCACTCGGTCCCCCCGAACGTATGGTAGGGGGCCCGGATCCCCCCGGGAAACCATTTTGGGCGGGAGGCGTGTCTCAGCTGGTATGCCCGAAGCGGCATAGCCGGGGCGCGCCTTTTTCCCGCCCAAGAGGGGTTGTCCTAGACACCTACACCGTTGGCCATGCCCTGTAGGCAGACCAGAGGAGGGTACACGCCCTCCCGAAGAAGGATAAAAGGAGCAACAATCCAAGGAAGCATCCTCTTGTTCCTGTGCTTGGAAGCTGCACCTCCTCGTTGCACGTGAGCCCTCGACGGAACAAGGAGCCAATTTTGAGAACTTGTAATTTTTGTGTTTCTCTTTCAGCGACTCGGAATCTTTGGATCCAGGACCTCGTCGAGCAGCAAGGTTCGAATATCCGACAACGATGCCTGGCAAGAAGGTCGGAAAGAAGGCTGGAACCGAACAGATGCTTCGCATGCTGATGAAAGATATGGCGAGCATGAAAAAACAGATGGCGGCAATGAACAATACGGGCAGGCCGAAGAAAGTCATCGGACCAGCATTGCCGGGAGTAGTCCCCACTGGGAGAGGTAAAAGGGCCAGGAATAGGGCGGCAGGGGGGGAGGCCCCAGTTCCCGAGTCACCCCCGGCAAGCCCGGTTAGTCCTGTTGAGGCCCCGGTTCCGGACCCGGACGCGGGACAACCGATCCCTGTTGTAGTCACGCCTAATAATGAGGGGGATATGCCTCCGGAGTTGGCCGCCCAGTTAGCCGCATGGCTGGGAAAAAATACCGAGGGTGCTACGGCGCCAGGAGACACGGCCGAAGAGGCCAAGCTACTAATGAAGCAGTTGCGGCAATCGAGAGATGCTGCGAAGGCGAATCTCACTCTTGTTTCCCCTCAGGTTCCCTCGGAACAACCGGCGTCTGGCGTTGGAACAACAGCACGACCAGCTACCGATTCGGGTAAGCAGCCGTTGCCAATGGCAAGGGAGGGATCGTTACCCTCGAGAAGGGAAAGAGTGGTCCATCATATCCCGCTGGCTACTAAAGAGTTGATTTGGGCTGATAAATATGTGAATATGTTTTCTCTCTTGACTGACCACCACGAGGTGGAGCATGTTAAAAGTCAGAAGGATTTGTTGCACCCGAGCGCATGGCGTGCAAAGATGGCGGGATTCAGGGTGGATGAGACGATCTCTAATTGGGCCAGGGCATTTGCAATGTTCACTGCGATCATGGGGGAACGTAAGCCTGAGGTTTTGACTAAATTGGCTTGCTACCAGACACGTATAATGGATTTCTATGAAACTTATGAAGGCAATCAATGGTTGGGTTATGATAGTAAGTTTCGTAAGGCCAAGGAGCACGACTCATCCCTGACGTGGGATTGTTTCGACTCCATCTCTTGGCAGAAACAGCTCCTGCCGGGCGCGACGAAGTCGCCTTCGCTTGGCGGGAATGGGTCGGAGTCCTCCCGCCATTATTCGGTGGCGTCCTTTCGAGCGGGCACCAATAGTGATCACCAACCAAGGAGTGGTGGGAGCGGGGGTAGAAATGGGGTCTGTTGGAGCTTTAACAGAGGCAAGTGCACGAGGCCACAAGGGACATGTAAATTTAGGCATGAGTGTGCGGGGTGCGGACACTCTTCACACCCTGAGAGTTCGTGCAGAGCCAAGAATGGTGATACAGGGGGTAGAGGAGGGGCCAAACAGGTCTAATGTCGACCAAGGGGCACCGCTACCTACCCCCGTGGACATCATGGCAATGATCCCCTGGCTGAATGAATACCCTGATCATGTCTCCGCTGGGGAGTTGCGAGACGGTTTCTCGTATGGTTTCCACATCCCGGCGGGGGATTTTTCGGGAGGAATCACGATGTAAAAACCAACTGTCAGTGCAGCAGCATACAACGGTGGTGGAAAGTAAGATTGCAAAAGAGGTTGCCCTTGGCTGGGTTGCTGGCCCATATAGGCACCCGCCAGTCAATGATTTCGTGTGTTCACCACTGGGTGTAGTTCCCAAGAAGGACCCAGGTGAGTTTAGGTTAATTCACAACTTATCGGCTCCTAGGGGTCATTCGGTAAACGATGCGATTGATCCAGGAATCTGTATGGTACGGTACGCATCATTTGATGAGGCCGTCGCCATGTTGAATCACCTGGGGCCTGGAGCGCTGATGGCTAAATCGGATATTGAGTCAGCGTTCCGGTTGCTCCCGGTACACCCACAGGATCAGCGTCTGTTAGGTTTTGTTTTTCAAGGACGCTATTACATGGATAGATGTATGCCAATGGGTTGCTCCATCTCTTGTTCTTATTTCGAGAAATTCAGTTGTTTTTTGCAATGGGCATTCACCAGGGCCACGGGCCATGCCCAGGTTATGCACTACCTAGACGATTTCCTGTTCTTGGGGCCAGCCGGTGACACGAAATGTGCACAGGCTTTGCTGGAATTTTGCACGCTCATGAAGCAGTTTGGTGTGCCATTGGCACCAGGGAAGACGGTGGGGCCATCGACTTCACTCGAGTTTCTTGGAATTGAGCTCGATTCTGTGAAGGTATGCTTCCGTCTGCCCAAAGAAAAAGTGGTGAAGTTCAGGGCTTCTCTAGAACTATGCATTAGCAAAGAGAAAGTAACTCTCCATCAGTTACAGTAAACCGTGGGACAGCTTAACTTTGCCCTTAGAGTGATACCAATGGCTCGCCCCTTTTCCCGCTCTATTGCACAAGCCATGGTCGGTCTCAAGGAAGGGCACCACCGCACAAGACTGTCGGCAGAGGTTCGCCAGGATGTGCGCATATGGTTGGCATTTCTGGCGGACTTCAACGGTCGAGTGGTGTGGAGCAAGCCACCAGCTTCCTCAGAGGAGCTGGGGTTATGGACCGACTCGGCGGGGAGTGTGGGATTTGGCGCCATCTTCGGTAATCAATGGTCGGCACAAACATGGCCGACGTGGTGGCACGACAGTGGGCTCACAGGTAACATTGGGTTTCTTGAGCTGTTCCCCATTTTTGTGGCCTTGAATGCATGGCCAGATGGGTTTCGTGATCGCACAGTGGTGTTTTGGTCCGACAACATGACCGTGGTCGAATGTATAAATAATCAGGCAGCATGCTGCAAGTGGATATTGAGATTACTGAAGGAAATTGTACTACTGTGTATGAGACTGAACGTCTAGTTTAGGGCAAGACACGTGCCGGGTGTACTGAACCAGGCAGCTGATGGGCTCTCTCGTTCCCACATGCAGGCCTTCAGGGGTTATCTACCTTCCACGGACTTGGTGGCGGCACCATTTCCCGAAGCTCTCTGGTTACTCGGTGCCCCGGATTACAGGACCTCGTGGGAGCAAGTCTAGCCCCCAGGACAAGGAAGGCATACGAAGGGGCGTTCCGTTCCTATTGGTCATTTTTGGGTCCAGCAAGAGGGGATCATTGGGGGCAGGAGGAGTATGTCCTGAAGTTTCTAGTGTCCCTCCACCAGGCAGGCCGATCAGCGGCAACGGCCAATAGGCACCGGGCCGCCATTGCCTTCATGGCGCAGGCGCACGGCATCAAGGACCCCACATCGTCCTTTCTGGTAAAGAAGGCATGGCGTGGGTGGCAACGCCTCGAGGGTCGTAGAATGGACGAGAGGCGCCCGATTGGGCTAGAAAGGTTGTCCCTGTTAATGTCCGTACTCCCTGCGACATGTTCATCCCAGTCAGAGGCTGTGCTGTTCCGGGCCGCTTTTGCATTAGCATTCCATGGGGCTATGCGGGTGAGCGAGCTGGTGGCGAAGAATAAGCAGGATACGGGGGGAGGTCTGTGTCGAGAACACAATCTGATCAAGGGTGATTCAATGGTAGTCACAATAGCCAGGTCCAAAACCGATCAGGGAGCTATCGGGGACAGTGTTGTTGTCCAGCGCGTGCGGGGGTCCCCCATGTGCCCAGTGAAATGCGTGGAGGAATATTTAGCGCAAAGGGCGGTATCATGGGGGGGAAGCTTGCTGAGACACAACGACGCCACCCCACTGACTAGGTTTCAGTTTCAGCGGGTGTTAACAATGGCAATCGCGGCAGCGGGCTTGGACCCGAGCGATTTTGGGACCCATTCCTTTCGGATAGGGGCTGCTACAGAGGCGACAGCCAGGGGTCTGAGTGTGGAAAAGGTGAAACAATTGGGACGTTGGTCCTCGAACTGTTATAAAAGGTATGTGCGTTTGCACATGTTGTGAAGCCAATGTCATGCACTCACGCTTCTTGTCTTCTGTTTGGTTTACAGTTTCGCGAGCAGGCTATGCGGGGCGGACTGTGCAGTTGACCCGACACCTGGGGACCAGCGGTCAAAGATCACCGGCTGAGGAAAGAGTGGTGTGGGTCGTTGGCCACTCATACGTGAGACGTGCCGGGGACGTATTCAAAGCAGGTGACATGATTCACGTGGCTGGGGAATACGGGTACAGGGTGACCTTCCACGGAAGGGGCGGGCTCTGTATTGACCAATTTCAATGTTTTATTGAGGGATTGTTAGGGCGGACGAGGTCACCGCCGTCTGTAATCATAGTACACCTGGGAGGCAATGATTTGGTGACCATTAGTCGACGAGTACTACTTGAGCGAATTCTATCCACTGTTAGTTGGTTGGCAAGAAGGGTCCCAGGGTGCACGATAGCATGGTCACACATGATTCCCAGGAAGGTGTGGCGGGGGGCCCTATCTGTGACCGCTTTGAATCATTCAGTGAAGAAAGTCAATAACAAACTTGGTAGGTTGTTTCGCTCAGGACAGTTGCATTGTATTCCGCATGGATGTATTCAGGGGGATCACATGTATCTCGAAGATGGGGCCCATTTGTCCCGGGAGGGGAATGTCTTACTCATAGGAGACTTCCTAGCATGGTTAAGGGGTTTGTAAATCCATGACCTTTAGTAGGAGTTTGTGGGGGGTCCGGATAGCCGGTCAACTATCCGGCCTGTGGCGGTAAGGTCATGATCGGTGAGCAGTAATTTCAAGATCCCTAGAGGTGGGGCGCCACCCATTATGGATGGGAGCGCCCGGGGGGAGGCGGCCATTGGCCCCTCACTCGGGGAGGCGGCACCCTCGAAGTATGGGGCCGCCTAAAGGGAAGGCCGTCATAGGCCCCTCCCAGGGGAGGAGGCGGCTACGTGCCCCTTCTACGAATTTCCCGGGGCCAGGACATCCGCGACGGCGGATGTGGTAAGCAGTGTGGGGTGGGAGGGGGGTCTACGCTACCTTCTAGACACCTCACACGAGTCCTCGGACGACCACTAAGATGGCGTCGAGTTAAATAAGGGGCCCCCGCTAAGACAAGGGAAATTGGAAGTTGGCACAGAGGTACAGTCCTCTGTGCGCCCGCCCCTCACAAGTGAGGGGGGAGTTCTGGAGTAGGGATCTGACACCGGTTACGGCCTTGCCGTTGGCCCGTAATGTTAGGATGTACAATTTTTATTTAGAAAGTATGCATTTACAGGATGTCTAGACTCGGCTAGGAGGACCTTTGTATTAGAGATTTGTTAAGGTTATCCAATACGCGTGTCTGCATCGTAATGTCATAAATGAAAAATTGTACATGATATGAAACTGTTATTTTAATGTTTTAATTTTGTTTCATATTTTAATAAATACGGCCGGGAGGGTAACTCCCTCCCGCCTTCCAAAAGTTCAAGAACTGTGTCCGTCTTCCCATCCTTGGGGATTGTGTTGGGAGGGGGTGACAGGCATCCCAGCCATATGGAAAGGGGCGACCACTCGGTCCCCCCGAACGTATGGTAGGGGGCCCGGATCCCCCCGGGAAACCATTTTGGGCGGGAGGCGTGTCTCGGCTGGTATGCCCGAAGCGGCGTAGCCGGGGCGCGCCTTTTTCCCGCCCAAGAGGGGTTGTCCTAGACACCTACACCGTTGGCCACGCCCTGTAGGCAGACCAGAGGAGGGTACACGCCCTCCCGAAGAAGGATAAAAGGAGCAACAATCCAAGGAAGCATCCTCTTGTTCCTGTGCTTGGAAGCTGCACCTCCTCGTTGCACGTGAGCCCTCGACGGAACAAGGAGCCAATTTTGACCCACCCACCAGCCCCTTATGGCAACGATTAGTATTGCAATTCTTGCAATTCAGTTGATTTGCGGTGATAATATCACTTTTTTCCAGGTTTTTTATGTGTAATAAAGTTTGGATTGTTTTTTGATGCAATAAAATGATTTGTTTCATAGCATGTTTTCTCACTCTAATTAAGCGGAGTATCACAGTCTAGTTTAAAGATGTGTTACATGTGTAGATAAAGGTTACATCATAAATGTCCAGTTTAACTGCTTTTTCCGCTCTTCATTAGGTTCAAAACGTCATATTTATTTTGGTCGGGCGGTAAGGTCATGATCGGTGAGCAGTCATTTCAAGATCCCTAGAGGTGGGGCGCCACCCATTATGGATGGGAGTGCCCGGGGGGGAGGCTGCCATTGGCCCCTCACACGGGGAGGCGGCACCCTCGAAGTTGGGGCCGCCTAAAGGGAAGGCGGTCATAGGCCCCTCCCAGGGGAGGAGGCGGCTACGTGCCCCTCCTACGAATTTCCCGGGGCCAGGACATCCGCGACGGCGGATGTGGTAAGCAGTGTGGGGTGGGAGGGGGGTCTACGCTACCTTCTAGACACCTCACACGAGTCCTCGGACAACCACTAAGATGGCGTCAAGTTAAATAAGGGGCTACCGCTAAGACAAGGGAAATTGGAAGTTGGCACAGAGGTACAGTCCTCTGTGCGCCCGCCCCTCACAAGTGAGGGGGGAGTTCTTGAGTAGGGATCTGACACCGGTTACGACCTTGCCGTTGGCCCGTAATGTTAGGATGTACAATTTTTATTTAGAAAGTATGCATTTACAGGATGTCTAGACTCGGCTAGGAGAACCTTTGTATTAGAGATTTGTTAAGGTTAGCCAATACGCGTGTCTGCATCGTAATGTCATAAATGAAAAATTGTACATGATATGAAACTGTTATTTTAATGTTTTAATTTTGTTTCATATTTTAATAAATACGGCCGGGAGGGTAACTCCCTCCCGCCTTCCAAAAGTTCAAGAACTGTGTCCGTCTTCCCATCCTTGGGGATTGTGTTGGGAGGGGGTGACAGGCATCCCGGCCATATATGTATTTTCCTTTTTTATTTTAAATAAACGTGTTGTCACCACCATCCGTTTATGAAACGGAAACCTGCAAAGAAAAAAAAAACATCCTTCACAATAACATGTACAAACCCACAAGCGTTGATATCAAGAAAAATTACAACATAATAAAAAGGAAAATAAGACTGATTCCCTATAGACAATAATATAGAAATAATAAAAAAAGAAAACAATTGAAATGTGCATTTTTATTTATTGTAAAACAATTTTACAAATGTTCAAAAATGTACAAACAATTTTGAAATATAAATTAAATCTTACATTATTAAAAAACAAAAAATATAATATTTAATATATATTACAATGTATGTTTGTTTCATATACTCACCTTCAAAATAATAAATTATAATACGACTATTGTAAATGTGCAACCAACATAACAATGTTTTATAAAAACCTATTTAAATAAAAAAATATATTTGTAAAACATTGTAAATCTATATATATAAAAACGAAAGTATGTCTGTTTGTCTGTTTGTTTTTTATGCATTACTACACCATTCATCCAACCGCCATGAAACTTTGGGAAGTTGTTGAGTACACTCCCGCGAAAGTTTCTGTCAACATTTTATTTTTAAATCGGCTACCCAGGGCCCTCATAATCTTTCGAATACTGAAATAGGCAGCGAATTTGCAAACATGGTCGACAGTTCTGACCCCCAAACGGAAATCGATTAGTCAATCTACATCAGAAGCACGAAAGAAAAAGACATTACGAGCTTCAGAAACAGACGAGCAACGGGAAGCAAGATTAGAAGCTGTTCGAATACAAACTGCTCAAGCCTGTAATTCTCAAACGAACGAGCAACGAGAATCAGGATTGGAAGCCGTGCGAGTACGCACTGCTCAAGCCTGTTCTTCTCAAACAAACAAGCAACCAGAATCAAGATTGGAAGCAAATCGGGGACGCACTGCTAAACCCACACTTAGAAATGTTTTCAAAAATAAAATGAATAAGTTTTAATAACAATGACACAATGTAAATGTAATGTTATCATAACGAGTTTCCTTGAATTTCCTTTCTTCTGAGATCGCAGCAACGCGCGACGGGTAAGCTAGTTCTTTAATATATTAAATATTCTTTTCTTAATAATAATATTTATTATACTCAATAATAAAAAATCTGTACAAAATATAAATTTGTACACAAATACAATTATATAAAGTGTACTAAAAAAATATTTTAAAAAATGTACTAAAAAGTTTACTTTTTCTCATAAGAAATTATAAAAATCAAAGCGCTTATAATAAAAGAACTAAAACAACATTTACTTTACTATTACATGACTATACTTCAGAAAATGACCATTTTTCTAAACTATTACAAATATATGAATGTCAAAATATATTTTTAATTTGGCAAATGTACGTGAAAATATATGTTAAAAATATATCATACTTTATATTAAATTCTGAATATCAACATTTCTAAATCATGTTTATAATATTGACAAAAATTGTATAACAAAACTAAATAAAAACAATTTAATTGTGAAGAAAAATAAATTCCTATGTTTGCAAATAAAATCTTACGTCTAGTTTTTTATTTGAATGTACATATAAACTCTTTAAAAAACTGCATAATAAACAATAAAACTCAGGGAAAGTGCTGGATAATAAACCCTAAACAAATTACTAATCCAACTCCAAAACCAACTAAACACAGGCAAAGTGCTGGATAATACACCATAATAAATTACTATTCCAACTCCAAAACCAATTAAGCTCAAAGAAAGTGCTGGATAATAACCACCGCAAAAATTACTATCCTTAACTCCAAAACATAAAAACTCAAACTGTATTTGAGTATTTGGAGTACGGGCAGGTGCAGCACGGTGTTGGTGGACTGATAATTTAATCAATTAGAATATCAATCAAAGAAACATGGATGATGATCGTGAGAGATCAGCAGAGGATTTGTTAAAACAGAGTAAGACAGAAACTATGGAAGCCAACAGAAATGCCACCAACAACAGTTTGAGAAATAAATTCCAGAAATTGGAGAAACTGAAAACAACTGAACAATCCAAATGGTGGGACGGGATCACTTTAGATAATTACTTGGAAAACAAATGTGTACCTAGGGAGTTCAGAATTTGATATTCCCCACCTTTGACGATCTTGATGACGATTTACTTAAGGAATGGGAAGAAACTTTACATTCTTCTTCCTTCTGCATGATGCACATTCTCATAAAAAATGCTGAGAGAAAGGTTGAAAAAGTGAAGTTACAGATTGTAGAATTGGAATAAGAGATAAATTAGATGAAATTGCCAGAAGCAACCGAAAAAAAATGATGTGATTAACAAACAACAGCTCCAAATTAAGGAGAAGAAGTTAAGTAAGATTAGGAGAGACGAAAGGGATTACAACAGGGGAAGGGTATTTATGATGAAGTGAATAGACCTAAATCAGTGGAAGGAGCAGAAAGACAAGGGGAGCTTAGCTCAGTGAATTACAGCAGCTCAGAGGAGTCTTCTAATGAGGATCAGGGGGCTATTACTGCAGTAGGACCTAGACCCAATAATAGTTCCTCTTTTTCAGAGGAAATTCAAAGGATGCGCAGGAAATTCAAGAATGGGTACAAGTAGCCAGAACAAAAACAGGGTGTAAAAGAACAGTATAGGTCTGTAAATGTTAAGGTGGAAGATGGCAGTGATTTGCAAGTTATAAATTTTTCTGATGATTTTGAATAAGTATGAATTGCCCTCATTGAAACGAGGGCTCTCTTTTTGCCCAGATATGAGATGTAACTACACTGATTTTACATATAGATTTATGCAAGTTTGCAAGAAGACTTAAATTGAAAAGTTTTTTCTCTACTATTGACAGATCTGATATTTCACCAAAAGACATAAGAAAATTATCTGAAACAACTACAGCACACATTGGTGACACACAATTGTTGTTATCCTTAGGAATATGGGATGGAGAAGGTTACGACTATGTTGAATATTTCTTCTGATTTGAGTTGCACTAGTGGCTTGAAACCCACTTCCAAATTTGTACCGCAGAGGCCACAATTTTCTGCAATAGAGTTTTTGTGAATATGTTTCTGAAATCTTTGGAAATTATCTGGGATGATGTAACTAGTTTTGTAATGCTAGTTCTGGTCTGACTATATACATGTATTGAAAATGAGAAGGGACAACAGGCACTCAGTTATTTTATGGGTAGCCGGAGTGCTAGTTTGCATGAACATACCAACATGATTAAAGAAATGAGCAATCTGAAATTGAAAAATAATTTTTTCTTGTTTGAGGGAGAGTGTTTCCACCAGAATTGAGGGTCCACCATAGGATCCAGGTTTGCTTCCTCTTATGGCAACAACTTTATGGGGTGGTTTGAGAGGGAGCATGCCTGGAACAAAAGAGCTAGCAAATGGATGGACTTGATCCTGTTTGGGACAGGTTCATCGACGATATTCTGCTAATTTGGATGGGAACTAACCAGGAATTGTCAGCATATTGTGATTTCCGAATGCAAATGATCTTAATGTTAGATTCACCATGTGCCACCATAAGAACACCATTGAATTTTTAGATGTGCAGTTTTACTTAGCGGATAAGAGCATACAAAGTAGGTTGTATAGAAAACAAACAGCCACTAACTCGTTCTTAAGAGCTGACAGTATGCTTCCTCCACCAGTGACTAGGGGAATTCCATATGATGAAATGGTACACATTCATTGGAATCGCAGTAAAGACAATGGTATTTTTTACTAGCTTGAATGAGTTGCAGAATAGACTGGTGAAAAGAGGGTACACTCGATCTAATTTGGCGAAGGCCAGGAGCCAGGTACTGGGTATCAGAAGAGAGAACACCGTCATTCAGAAGCAGAGAAGGGAATTGGAAGAAAGATTGCCTTTTATTTATACCTTTAGTAAAAAACATAATCAGGTGTACAAGATTCTGAGTAAAAACTGGAATCTGTTTAAAGGTGTTTGTAGGAAGGTGGATATCTGACTATATGGTTACCCCAACTTTTTGCCTAGTGTTTGGCTGGTTTTCGACTTAGTTGACCTGGGATCCTGCTAATCAGGGCCAGAGGCTATCTGCTCTCACTGTAAAATGGACTCCATGTACTTTAGGTTCATCTCCAATTGGATATTGGGTCACCTTATGAGCCCCTGTATAATGTACAATAGGTACCCAGGGCATAGGTGCATCCAAGGCCTACAAGGGGTGCAGCATGTATTATGCCACCCCTGGCTGGCCATCCAAACTGGCACAACTGGCTGATCACTCAGCTGGGCAAGATTGTGTAATCACCCCTTGCTTAGGTATAGTATTCCTATACCTACCATTATATATAGACACATATATACCTATAAGTCACTCCTATGGCAGGCCTTGACAATCCTGAAGGCAGAGTGCTTGGTTTTATGTGAGATGGTGCTCTAGCATGAGCTGAGCCTGCCTGCAGCTTTCGGAACCATGTCCTTATAGCTGTTCTATGATATAGCCATACCATATACTCTTAAGTGCATTATAATCCTCGTGGTTTATGCTAACTTTGGTTTGGCTTTATCAAAACATGAGGGAGAAGACATGTAGTTGTAGCTTTACCCGGTTAAAGTTAAACAGAGCCTCAGCATCACAAAATGGATGCTGCTGCCACAGGCACAAGTCTGACCTCCTGCTGCTGGATGAAACTCCGGCAGGGGATGCCTGGACAATAGGTTTCCTGCCTTGGGAGGTCCTAGCACCTCCCCAGACAGGCTATAGTGTATTGGGTCAGGGTGGGTTGAAAGAAATGAGACACTGCCTGGGGCACACAAGGTGCTCCATGCGTAGCCTGGTTCAAACCAGTTGCTGGGGCACTCCAGCCCCAGCTCTGGTGTGAAACTGGACAAAGGGAAAGGGGTGTAACCACCCCCTTCCCAGGTTCCACCCATAGGAGGGACCTAGCAGGTAATCCAGCCCCTTAGAATAGTATAAAGCTAGGAGCTGTGTCTAGAGACATTAGATTATCCTGAACTGAAACTCTGAAATGAAACTCTGGACCTTCGACATTCTACTGCAACTCGAAGACTGAAGTATCTCCCTTGTGGTCAAGGAGTGACCACCCTGTGCAAACAGGCACCATCAGTGACTTGCCGGTTTGCTTTGTCGATGCTCCTGCCGGAACCTGAAGACTTAGCGATGCAGCCTCTGGACTTCCAGACTTCTCTGACTCCAACCCACACCCACAGCAAAGCTGAGACCCCGTGGCGGACGAGAGAGAAGTGGGACCGGACTACCTGCAGTACCTGCTTTTTGCTAACTGTGCATCTTCTGAGGCGTCCTCGAAGTTGTGCATTGGGACTTAAGAATCCCCAACCCAGAGACGTAAGTGCCCTGAAGCTCAGCCCTCCACACTCAACAAGTGCTGCGTGGGGCCTGTGCCTGTATTTCTCCTCGATGCGTCTTTGCGGTTGCTAGACCATTGGCTAGTGGCCCTCCTGAAGACATCCTTTTCAATAACACCACTTGCCTGGATGCTCCGGGCTTGCTCCTGCTTTCCTATAAAGGGGAAACTCCCCAGACCTTGCTGGTCTGAACAAAAGCCGATCTTCCCTTCCTGCATGGGTTGTCTTTGCCAAGGCTTGTTGACTCCAATCCGGAAGCCGACACTGCCAACAGCGAGATCCTCCGTGGGACAGTCAGTATACATCTCCTGGTCATCGTCGACACCTCCTGGTCCACGTGGCTGCAGAGACAAGCTTCACTTCTTCACCTGTTTGCATCTCAACATCGCCTAGTACCTTCCTGGATCCTTCCTGGTCACTGGCTAGTGACCCAGACTTTTTCTCCTCTGCTTTCAGGTTCTTCCCTTCTCCAATCCACACTTGGATCCAACCGGACATCTTCCTCCTGGTCGCCTGCAGCATCTTTGTGCAGCTCTCCATAGGATTCGACGACAAAACCCGTCACGAAAGAACACCTATGCATCCGGCTTCCCTGGGTGAGGTAACTCGTGTACTCCGGTGCTCCCGTGGGTAATAACTATCCCAGTGTCCTAGTTTAACTGGATTTTCCCGTAGTTCATCCGGAAGTGCCCGAAATCAACTACTTTATAAACTTTACGTTCCCATTGAAAGTCTATGAGAACCCACGTGTGTGTTTAAACACTGCACACGCATCCTGTGGGACTTCTACTTCCTAACCTTTGGTTGTTCAGTGTAGTCTCAGTGATTCCCTAGGCCCTAGGCCTATTCACATTTCCTGAAGTGGTTCTTATACCACTTAATTAGTATATGGTTCGTGAGGCCCCTAGGGCAGAATTGTATTTGTGCAACTTATAGTATGCTTATTGAATCACCTGTGCTGTATCTCGAACTCTGACCTCGTAAAGAGTGCAGAGGTGTTGTGTTAGTAATATAATTCCGCGTACTGCTCTGGTCATGATGCATGAGCGCTACATAGGTAGTTCATACCGGATTTTACATTGAGAGCAAGGAGCGTTATATTCTGAAACGAGGAGGGGCGTGCCTTCATTGATATGTTTGCTTGCCCCCCTCTTGTAGAGGGGTGCTTCACTCTTCTCCTGAGCTGCTGCCAGGTGGGGTGAGGTCCTTACCTGTCATGAGTCCGGTAAGATGTATGCTTTTTACCTCTGAGAATATAATGATATATCCTATGATGAGATAATGGGACACTTTATTGATATGTGTTGGTGTGTACTGGTCTGGAACAATATGATGCCCCATATACAGTGACTTCATATTCCTTTGTGTATGTATGAACATGGATAGGTACCTTCGCTTTATACCTTTTTTCCTGTGTTTGTAGTGGGATACATGACTCCAGTAACTGGAGAGGACGTGGACACCTAGAAAATCCAGGTGACCTCTTTCCTTGTTTCCCTATCACTACATTTATGATTTATCACATTTATCACTTTCTGCAGTAGCACTAGTTACATAGGTCCTGAAGAAAGCAAGGAAATAATGTGTCTTAGAATTGCTGAAACTTGTTGACCTCGTACTTCATCTGAACAGTTATTTGTTTAAAACTGTCACTGCCTACTTTTTAACATTGGAAGAGTGAGTAGTAACCCAATAAAATAATTTTCAGTACTCTCTCATCCAATATCATATTCACACCCTTTTTTTTCATTTTACACTTTATTGGCACTGCAGCATCAGTCACTCTGTTCCACTACATCCTCACAACAGAGTAGTAAGACCATTGAGAGACCTGTCCGAGCGGAAGAGGGCTTTTAACCATCCTGGCCCTCCTCCGTGAAAGTTGAGGGCTCTTTTTTGAATGGTCATGAAGGATCCCCAAGTGATGGAGGGCGGTTCCGTGTGGTGACTGATCGGTATCCCTAATTGACCATTCAGTAGGTTTATTTGGAGGGTAGTTATCAGACCAGTGGGGAGTGATAGGTGCCCTGTCCAGTTCCTTATATACACACATTTATTGTAGACCCTGTGACACTCGGTGGTAGTTGAGTCCCCTATATATCAACATATGAAGGAGAGACATCCGGCCTCGCTACATAGGAAATTACATGGCATCGAACGAATCCCCCTGAATATCAGAGGAGGGAACTGGGGACTAAAATTAATGCAGGAAGAGGCAAAGTGGATCAGTAGGCTGAGGTCAATCGAACTAGGTCTGAATAGCGATAATGAGTTTTATTGCTTTTTGTAGCCAGAGAATATAGAGGCATGAATGGAGTATATCTGCATTGTTTATTGCAGTAAGTGCCGTTTGAAACAAGGGAATGTGTCTAGGAGGTTCAGATCCAAGATGAGGTAGGTTGTGTATGACAGAGGTCCAGGAACTTTTTTTTTTTTTTTTATATATCGTGAAATTTACGAAAATGAGGGATCTAAGCGAATTGAGATGGAAAGTACGGGTCGTGGTCCCATGGTATTGGTATTTGATGACGCAGTTTGAGTTAATTGTAAAGTCACAGAGGATATCCTGATGGCTTGTAATGTAGATGTTGAGTAGGACCAGGAGTTAGGTGATGACTGTTCCTGTTTCTCATGTGAAGGGGTTTGCCTACCTGATGAGACTAATATCATGCTGTAATCGCATGTGGTCAGGGTCATATGTCCCATGCTGTGGCTTGAGTTACTTGGAATGAGGAAGACATGGTATATAGCGGATGCTGCATTACAACATTATCTGACTTAACCAACAGAATAAAAAATATTTTTCATAATGATATTGAGTAGGGATGGTTTTGGAATTTTGGTAACAGGCTGATGATGTTGAATAGGAACTTGCAGACCGCTTTTGTTTGGTGGGAATTGGAATGAGTGCAATGAGGTCGATACAATTTAAAATGTATTGTAATGCACTACAGGCATAGGGAATTAGCTTCACCCTGCAGTGAACGTGTGCTTGAAATAGCTCACAACAGGTTTAGAAGATTTCGGCAGGGTTAGCGTTGTGGAGAGTAGGCAGATGGTTATCATTGTTAGATACATGGAGTTTCTTTATCCAATCAGGTTCCGGTAACTTTGAGGACTTGAAGAGAAACTGCATTGCAGTGACGGTTTGCTTAGTTTCCGATACCCCATGATGATTGGCTGAACACATGGGGAGGACCAGAGAGGGAGCAGTCAGATATTAGAATAATGGAGGCTTGAAAATCCGCTCTCCTGATTGGAGGAGTGTATGCATAAATAGCGGACAAGTTTGTAGTGAAAATACTTGGCGGTTTACTTAGTTTCTGACACTGCATAATGATTGGCTGAACACACGGGGAGGACCAGAGAGGGAGCAGTAAGAGATTAGCATAATGGAGGCTTGAAAATCCTTTCCTCTGATTGGAGGAGTAAATGTACAAATAGCAGACAAGTTTGTGGTGAAAATGCTTGGAGGGAAGGATCACTCTGACCAGATGGACTTCATTTTGAATTGAACAGAGGAACTGAAAGGTTAGTTTTGATATAGGATTGAGTCATGGCCCATTGAGGGGGAAAGGAGGGCTTGCCAAGATTTGAGGGGGGCAGGTCTTGCTTTACTAATAGAATATGATGAAAGGCTTTTGGAATATTTGTATGCCTTTTACTTTTTCTAAATTAGGGTGGTGATATTAATGAAGAGTGATTGGGATTAGGTGCATTGAGGGACACATTGATTGACAAATATACCATTTCCCTGTTTCCCCCAGGTCACACACACAATTGAAGGGACAGACGGATGCTGCCAAGAGGGGTTTCCAGTTAGAAGCTAACCGCGAATAATAATGTTTTAAGGTAATTATTTGAAATATATGGTCATAATAAGTTTTGGTTGAGGTTGGTCACATAGAGACTCTTTTTCTGAGTAAAGTGGGATAGTATTAAGTGGACGCGGTATAAAAAATCAAAAATAAAATAAATATAAAGAATAAATGAAGGAAGAGGAAGGATTTTAAGGGTACAGTAATGCAAATGATAAATCAATGTTTTTGAACCTAAAGATGAGTATAGTGTGAAGGTACAGGGTGTGTACTGATTTCACACTTGGAAGCACTCTCACAAGGCTACTACTTATGTGTTGTGGTGAAAGAAGATTGGATATAGGCAGTGACTATTGTTTAGCTTTTTATGTGTTAGCCTTTATTATGCATTGTACATTGTATGATTGATGGTTTTACTGATAAATTTATATTTTTTGGGGATCACTCATGTATGTATTGTTTCTTTAACTTACAGCCCTAATGATGTCCCTAATGGACTATACGCATTGGTTGACATTGAATATTATGGTGTGATCTGGAGTTATGAAGTGAACATTTTGAAATAAAATGCATTTATTAGATACATATAAAACTGCCACCGGACTTGATTGTGAATTGAGCCACTATAAGAGTAGATAACCTGGGAATTTTGATGAATTAAAGCGCTCCCTTCGGGTCAAGGCTATGTTATGTTTTAACAATTACAAATATATTAAAATATCAAATATTTCAAAACTATAAAAAACTAAAATTGTTTTTTTAATCTAAATGTAAAATGTAACACAATTTTTTTTATTTGTCCCACAAATGTTTAATGAAGATTTTTTAACAAAATAAATGATCACAAAATACAAATATTTAACAAATTAATATTACAAATTTGAGACCCCTTCTCCCAAAAATAAAAAAATTATAATATTCTAAATCACAATTAAAATTTACAAATTTTGAAATTCAAAATTATTTAATTTTTTCAAACTAAAACTTAAAAAAATATTATGTAATTATTTTCAAATAACAAACCAATCATATAGTTATTTAATTATTTTTTTATAAAAAATATATAGATTATTTTACAAAACTTACATCAAAAGATCAGCAAATATGAAATTTGTCACATTTTGAAAATGTTCAATTTCTATTTTTTTCAAAATTATTTATATCATTCATTATTATTTTATATTAAAATGTTTTTTTAAACAACATTCTTAAATTACTCCTAATCCTTATTCCCTATAAACCCAACATCCCACTCCTAAATTCTTACATAAAATTAAAAAAATATAAAAAAGTAAATAAATATTTTTAAATTACACCATACCCCTATACCCTATTCACCCAAACTCCCGCTCCTAAACAGTTAAAAAAAGTGTTAAATTATTTAAAATTTGAAACACATTTTTTAAGTTACTCCCCACCCTTATCTCCAATGAACCCAACATCCCTCTCCTAAAAATAAATTAAAATACAAAAAAAAACATTTTCACTTAAAAAGTACATTGAAAAATATAAAATAACTACTATCAAATAAAAAAAATACAAAGTCCATATTATGTACAATATATTCACCATCGATAGTAACAATATCAATATTTCTACATTCCTTAAAAATCGACATTTTAAACAGTGAAAAAACGTACCTCGATATTTCCCACCATCGATATTCTTGACTTGATATTTATGCATTGACGGTGATATTCTGTCCCTGCACTGTTTTGTTGGCTTTAGGACTCTGCATAATTTAACACTGCTAAACAGTGCTAAAATAATTGTGCCTTCACTCCCTAAAGCATGGTAAAATTGGCTTTCACCTACGTTGGCACATTTAACTTACTTGTAAGTGCCTAGTAAATGGCACAATATGTACCCAGGGCCCTTGAATTAAATCCTACTAGTTGAGCTACAGCACTCATTGTGCTGCCCACTAAAGTACATTTTACAAAAATGTCAAGCCTGCCGCTGCAGCCTGGAGAGTAGTTTTTAACTGCCATTTCCACCTGTCTGAAATACACCCTTTGCTAGGCCTAGACCGTCCTTTTTTGACACATAGGGCAGGGCGTATTGTACTGAAAAAGTAGAACATGTGTGCTTACATTTTGCATGATCTGGTAGTGAAAACTCCTGAAATCCTTTTTCCCTACTGTAAGGCCTCTCTGTCCCATTGACTAATATTGGGACACATTATCACATCTAATATGTGATAAGACTTAATTTGGAGCAGATAGAAATGTGCTGTTTAGAATCATTTTAATTGTATTTTAACATCCTCCGGAATGGTACAGTTGGATTTTAAGTCATAGTCTTGAAATTGCTGCTTTTAGAAAGCTTGTACTTTCTCGTCTTAACCATTTGTGCCTTCTGCCATTGTCCTGGATCACATGACTATGATGGCTCTGCTTTTGGGGTTTGTGTATTCCTTCCACACAGCAACCCAAAATGAGATTAAAAGAGAACAGGATGGGCCATCCTCCCAGGATGCTTGGAGGAAAAGCTGTACCCAGCCCCTTACATTTACAAAGGCTTTGCCTCTAGCACACAGTAAGGATCCTGACATAAGTGTTTTTCGACTCAGACTTCTTGGATCCTTGACAGGGGAAGCAAAGAACTTTCCAGGACCAGAGATGGAGTAGTGTAGAGAATCCCCCCATTTCACAGGCTGGCACCTGGTATAAATATTGGACCTGCAGACCCACTCTTCAGTATATTCCTCAACCTCTGGACATTACAGAAGAATGACTGCCTTGTTCCCCAGAGGACTTCCCCAGAGGTCTGTCCTGCTGCTGTCGTGTTTCACAGATGACAGCCCTGCTGCTACCAGAGAACTGCCCTACTGCTTGAGGACTGTCTTGACCTACAAAGGGCTGGTCTACTGCTCGAACGCTGCCCTTTTCTCTAGGATGAATTTGGACCTGCTTCCTGCATCCCGGACTACCTAAATTATTCCAAGGGTCAGTTGGCTGGCTTCTTGTCTGAGCTACAGGGACACAACAAGCTCGGAAGGCCTTCCTGCAACTGCCCAGCTGACATGCTGCATTAGACCTGCCTGGATCTGCAATTGGACTTGCCCTGCCCTGCTGACCTCATCTGGAGGAGATTCTGATCCGCAACAGTTGCCTTCCGAGGAGCTGGACCCTCGGCTCATCCGTTGAACTCATCCTGCGAAAGAAGATGAAACCATAATGTTTTGGGCTCTTAGCAAATGTGAACAGGCACTTTTGCGCTGAACAGGCCAGTTAATGCTGAGACTCTGCCACAACCACCCAGGCAATGCTCCAATGAACCTAACACTTCACACTCCAGAGACTACCAGTATTGACCATTTTTTCCATGGATTCCAGCTTTTTTCTAGGATTAAAATAGGGTGCACCGTGCCATATACTATTAATTTTAAAAGGTGGGCTTTCATGTCACATTTTTTGCCATCTGATAGCAGCTATACCTAGTTGGGTGTAGCTGACCCCCCGGGCACCGATATGTGCTGTATCAGCTCTAAGTTTTCTGTTTCTCATGTGAGAAACAGAAAACTTAGAGCTGATACAGCACATATCGGTGCCCGGGGGGTCAGCTACACCCAACTAGGTATAGCTGCTATCAGAGGTTCTACTTATATCTCTCCAGACGGGGAGAGAGCCCCGGAGGCACGAAAACAACGTTAATTTTCCAGTTTGAACTGCGGTGCTCTGTCCTACACTCTCAGTACATTTTTTGCCATACCATTGGGCTCATATAAACAGCAGTTGGAAATTTCTCATTCTTTTTTTCAGCAGCAACTAAATGTTCCACATTAGTAATAAGATTAGAAGTGGCACAACATTAATACATTCTAAGTATTTTACATTTAATCTTTCTAACCATAACCCCATACCTTAATGCCCAAAGGGACTCATTATGATGGCAGAGGGACCATCACCGACAGGGTGTCAGTGGTGGTCCCTTCTCCATCGCAATGTGATTTTCCCCCACCATATTATGATGGCGGGGAAGCGTGGCAGTCCGAAAGATCGACCACCATGGCCCAGACCAAATGCACAGCCCTGAAATGGGCGGTGCCTGCCAGGCACCGCCGTAGGGATTATGATATCCCTTTCCTCCGGTCGTACTGCGGCGGTCAATCCGCCACAAAACAGCCGGCAGAAACGAACTTGGGGGCCTCTAACAGTCCCCATTAATCCCAGGTGCTGGGACATGACATAGGTGGCCCCTACAAATCCCTGCACCATCTGGCAGGCACCGCATAATTTTGTATTGCGGCAGGGGCTGCTGACCGCATGCCCACCGCAATGTAAAATATAGGTGATGCGACCACTGTGGTGGCGGTCTCTTCGTAATTCGGATTGTGGAGAGGCCACCTCACAGGCAGCCGGTCCCAAATCCAAAATGATGGCAGACGGACTGAAGTCTGTCCGCCATCATAATGAGGCCCATAGTTAGCTAGAGGATATAGCCAACTGTAATAAAAACTGCTGAAAATTTAACCCATTTCTGATTTCTTTGCTGAACAACAGCCCGTGGTAACTGCCAACACAGAGCTCTAACAACAACCATCCTCCACCTCAAACTTACTCTTCGCTCAAGAGCTACCACACCCAGTGTACCCTGGCCAGCTCTACATGCTATTGCGAAAAACATCTGCAACACTCCCTGCTTCTTGTGGGTTACTCCACTGTGAACAAAACCCTTCACGCCAAACTTGAGAAGGTAACTTTTTCAGCAGGAAATCCCCGGGACCTTATACTCAGCCTGCCCTCCATCATGGTCAGCCTGAACTTGTGACTTCCCTGTGGTCTAGCACGACCAGATGCAACAAATAGCAGTTGTGCTTTTATGCGCTATATCTACTCAGAATTTTAAGATTGCATATTTCAGGTTCTACTATTTGGATCTTTGTTGTTCTGGTATCATTTTACTTATTATTTACTTTATTTTTCTTAATTCGATTTGGGTTTTTTCTAGTGCTCTTTTTACCTTTACTACTGTTTGAGAGCTACATCAATACTTTACACATTACCTGTAAGTTAAGCCTGACTGCTTTATTGCCAAGCTACCAGAGGGTTAAGTACTGGTTAATTTTCGCGCTTTGTGGTTCCCCCTGAGAAATATTGTGGTTGTTGCCTGTGGGGGGCTTCCACCTCACTCAACCAATAACCTCATTTCTTATATCTATGAACAAAAATCACACTCCCATACCATTCTCACATCTTGGGCTTCCACAGCTTGCCTACAATGCAATTTATTTACACGTTGTGCTCTGCCGTTTCAATGTCCGCCTCACATCGTACATTTAACAAATGCCCATCATCTCTTTTGTAGCACACATGCTAACGATTGTACACCAACTCCTGAGTACTTCCTGACAAAATGCATACAAGAAAAGGCAAAAAACTGCTGTATTTGCGAGACTATATCTGATGACACCAATGGATAGCTCCTGAACATAATCCATAGGGTTCTACAGAAGCACGTTTGACAACCATCCCCTCGAAAATCCATGTGCAGCTAGTTCACAGTCAGTAACGTTTGCTGCTTCAATTGTTAAATGCACCTTTGAGTTTGAGTCAGAACTGAATTCTTGTATTGATACACCATTAGACTACAATAGCTCAGATAATGTGTTTGCTCTCAAAGACTGTGGAAAGGGGCGACCCTTCGGTCCCCCCGAACGTATGGTGGAGTACCCCGATCCCCCCGGGAGGCCATCTTGGGCGGGAGGCGTGTCTCGGCTGGTATGCCCGAAGCGGCGTAGCCGGGGCGCGTCTTTTCCCGCCCTGGAGTGGGTTGTCCTAGACGATGACGCCGCCGACCACGCCCCCGGGGGGCAAGGCGGAGGCGGGTTTACGCCCGCCCGAAGACGGATAAAAGGAGCAACAAGCCAAGAAAGCATCCTCTTGTTCCTGTGCTCTGAAGCTGCACCTCCCCGCTGCACGTGAGCTTGAGACGGAACGAAGAGCCAATTTCGAGCTTTGTAATTTTGTTCTTGTTTTTACAGATATCTTTGTTGGAGAATGCCGGGCAAGAAGGTCGGAAAACGGGTCGGTACCGATCAGATGCTCCGCATGCTCGTAAAGGAGGTAGCCGAGTTGAAGAAACAGATGGCGGTAAAGAACGGGGAGGGAGGCCCGAAGCGAGTCGTAGGACCAGCATTGCCGGGAGTAGTCCCTAGCGGGAGAGGCAAGAGGCCCAAGAGGGGGGCACCTGGGGAGGAGGCCCCGGTTCCCGATACACCGTTAGAAGGGGCAGTCCCAGCTCCGAAGGAGGGGCATCCGATCCCCGTGGTAGTCACCCCCGTGGACGAAGAAGATATGCCTCCCGAGTTGGCTGCACAACTGGCAGCGTGGTTGGGAAAGGATAGTGAGGGCACCATGAGGCAACTACGAGAATCTAGACAGGCTGCGAAGGCACCATCTTCTGTTCCCCCACAGGTTCCGGTGGCTGAGATCGCAGCAGGCGCAAGTTCGTCGGCAAGTACAGCACCTTGTTCAGGTAAGCGGCTACTGCCGATTGCGGGGGAGGGGTCTGTACCCTCGCGAAGGGAAAAGGTGGCCCAGCATGTTCCACTGGAAATTAAGGAAAAGATTTGGGCCAATAAGTATGTTAACATGTTTTCTTTGCTTACCGATCATTACGAGATCGAGCATGTGAAGGCCCAAAAGGAGCTAATGCATCCAAGTGTTTGGCGCGCAAAAATGGCCGCCTTTAAAGTCGACGAGAACATTGGTACTTGGGGCAGAGCATTTGGCATTTTTACCTCCATTATGGGTGAGCGAAGGCCTGAATTGTTGACAGAGTTGCCTATTTATCAGACTCGTATTATGGAGTATTCTGTAGCGTACGAGGGCAACCAGTGGTTCTGCTATGACAATGTTTTTAGGAAGGCCAAGGAACACGACCCAGCTCTAACTTGGGATTGTTATGACTCCATTTCCTGGCAAAAAATGGAAAATTCGGGCATGTTAAAGGTACCATTGTTGGGGGGTAGCGGGGGTGAATCTTCCCGCCAAACCTCTGGGACACCCTTTCGGACGGGTGCAGGTAACGAGCATCACTCGAAGTCGAGTGGCAACTCAGGTAGAAAGGGGATTTGTTGGAATTTTAACAGGGGAAAATGTACTAGGCCTCAGGGGTCATGCAAGTTTAGACATGAATGTGGGGGGTGTGGACAGTCCTCTCATCCCGAGACCATGTGCAGAGCCAAAACGGGTGATAACGGTGGTAGGGGAAGCGCCAAACAGGTCTGAAAGAGTCCGAGGGGCGCCTTTTCCTACCCCGGTTGATACCATGGCAATGATTCCTTGGCTCAATGAATACCCGGATCATGTCTCCGCTGGGGTGTTGCGAGATGGGTTTTCGTATGGTTTTCGCATTCCAGTGGGGGATTTTCAGGGTAAAACGAGTTGTAAGAACCAACTGTCGGTCCTGCAGCATACGGAGGTGGTACAGGTAAAGATTGGGAAAGAGGTGACTCGAGGGCGCGTTGCCGGTCCATTCGATGTTCCACCGGTTGCTAACTTTGTTTGTTCCCCCTTAGGGGTTGTCCCTAAAAAGGACCCGGGTGAGTTTAGGCTGATACATAATTTGTCAGCCCCACGAGGTCTTTCCGTGAACGATGCGTTAGACCCGGAAGTGTGTTCGGTGCGGTACGCCTCTTTCGATGAGGCCGTCGCCATGTTGAATCGCTTGGGGCCCGGAGCGCTGATGGCCAAATCAGACATCGAGTCAGCGTTCCGGTTGCTCCCGGTACACCCAGACGATCAGCGTCTCCTTGGTTTCATCTTCCAGGGCCGCTATTACATGGATAAATGTATGCCAATGGGTTGCTCCATATCTTGTGCTTATTTTGAGAAGTTCAGTTGTTTTTTGCAATGGGTATTCACAAGAAAGACGGGTTTTCAGCATGTGATGCATTATCTCGATGACTTTCTGTTCTTGGGGGCAGCCGGGGATCCAGAATGTGGGCAGGCCTTAAAAGAGTTTTGTGTCCTAATGAATCACTTTGGCGTGCCATTGGCACCAGGTAAGACTGTGGGTCCCTCGACTACACTCGAGTTTCTGGGGATCGAGCTCGACTCGGGGGAGGGCTGTTTTCGGTTGCCCAAAGAAAAGGTTTTGAAGTTCAGGGCATCCCTTGAAACATGTATTCGAGAGACGAAGGTAACACTGCATCAATTACAACAGACGGTGGGCCAGTTGAATTTTGCCCTTAGAGTAATCCCAATGGCCCGCCCCTTTTCCCGCTCGATTGCACAAGCCATGGTCGGCCTTAAGGAGGGACACCACCGCACGAGGCTCTCGGCAGAGATTCATCAGGACATGCGCATTTGGTTGGCGTTCCTGGCGGATTTCAATGGTCGAATTGTTTGGAACAAGCCGGCGGTGTCCTCCGAAGAGCTGGGGCTGTGGACAGATTCGGCGGGGAGTGTAGCTTTTGGCGCCATATTCGGTACACAATGGTCGGCTCAGAGATGGCCGACATGGTGGCATGAGTGCGGGTTGACAAGTAACATTGCTTTCCTCGAACTCTTTCCTGTTTTGGTGGCCCTAAAAACATGGCCTGAGGGGTTCCGAGATCACTCTGTGGTTTTCTGGTCTGATAACATGACCGTGGTTGAGTGTATTAATAGTCAGGCAGCTCGTTGCAAATGGATTCTGAGACTGCTGAAAGAAATTGTATTGTTGTGTATGCAGTTGAATGTGCTCTTTAGGGCGCGACATGTCCCAGGGGTGCTGAACCAAGCGGCTGATGCGCTTTCTCGTTTCCGTATGCAGGCCTTCTGGGGTTTTCTGCCCACAGCGGACCCGGTGGCGGCACCCTTTCCCGAAGCTCTCTGGTCTCTCGGTGCCCCGAACTACAAAACCTCGTGGGAGAGAGTTTAGCACCCAGGACAAGGAAGGCATATGAAGGGGCGTTTTGTTCCTATTGGTCCTTTTTGGGTTCTGCTAGGGGGGAGCTTTGGGGACAGGAAGAGCTTGTTGTACAATTCTTGCTGTCTTTACATCAGGCAGGCAAATCTGTAGCTACGGCCCAGAGGCATAGGGCCGCCATTTCCTTTGTGGCAAGGGCTCATGGGATCCAGGACCCGACAGCGTCTTTCGTAGTTCAGAAAGCGCTTCGTGGGTGGCAACGCCTTGAGGGTCGCAGAGTAGATGAGAGGCGCCCGATAGGTCTGGATAGGTTGGCCATGTTGTTGTCCGTACTCCCTGCGACATGTTCATCCCAGTATGAAACAGGGTTATTCCGGGCCGCCTTTGCGTTAGCATTTCATGGGGCAATGCGGGTGAGCGAACTGGTGGCGAGGAACAAGCGGGATACGATGGGTGGACTGTGCCGAGAGCACATTCAGGTAAAGAGGGAGACGATGACTGTCTCGTTTGTCAGGTCCAAGGCCGATCAGGGTGCGATAGGGGATTGTGTAGTCATACATCGTATTCCCGGATCTCCCATGTGCCCTGTTGTTTGCGTAGAGGAATATTTAGCACAGAGGGCGTCATCATGGGGGGGGGGGCCTTGTTGAGGCACGCTGATGCTACCCCACTGACGAGGTTTCAGTTCCAGCGGGTGCTTGCGATGGCAATTTTGGCCGCGGGCTTGAACCCCGGCGAGTTTGGGACCCATTCCTTTCGGATAGGGGCTGCTACTGAGGCTACAGCCAGGGGTCTGAGTATAGAAAAAGTGAAACGTTTGGGGCGTTGGTCCTCGAATTGTTACAAAAGGTATGTGCAGTTGCACATGTTGTGAAGCTGCTATCATGTACTCATGCTTCTTGTTTTTGTTTGGTTTTACAGTTTCGCAAGCTTACGAGGCGGGGCGGACTGTGCAGTCGACCCGACACCTGGGAACCAGCGGTCAAACATCACCGGCTGCGAAGAAAGTGGTGTGGGTCGTTGGCCACTCATACGTGAGGCGTGCCGCGGACGTATTCGAAGCAGGTGACATGATTCACATGGCTGGGGAATACGGGTACAGGGTGACCTTCTACGGAAGGGGCGGGCTCTGTATTGACCAGTTTCAATCCTTTTTCGAGGGTTTGTTAGGGCGGACAAGGTCACCGCCGTCTATAATCATAGTCCATCTTGGGGGTAATGATTTGGTGACCACTGGTAGACGACTGCTTCTCGAGGCAATGCTTTCCACTGTAAGTTGGTTGGCGAGAAGAGTTCCAGGGTGCACAATTGCATGGTCCCATATGATTCCACGAAAAGTGTGGCGGGGGGCGATATCTGTTTCTGCTCTGAATCACTCAGTGAGGAAGGTAAATAACAAGTTGGGTAGATTGTTTCGTTCAAGTACACTGCATTCTATTCCGCATGGTTGTATCAAGGGGGACAGTATGTATTTGGGAGATGGGGTCCATTTGTCCCGGGTGGGGAATGAGTTACTCATAGGAGACCTCATAGCCTGGTTAAAGAGTTTAAAACATGACCTTTAGGTAGGAGTTGTTGTGGGGGGTCCGGATAGCCGGTCAACTATCCGGCCTGTGGCGGTAAGATCATGATCGGTGAGCAGTAATTGGAAGATCCCTATGGGGGGGCGTCACCCATTACGGATGGGAGCGCCCGGGGGAGGTGGCCATTGGCCCCTCAACGGGGAGGCGGTCCCTTCTAAGGATGGGCCGCCGAAAGAAAAGGAAAGGCGGTCAAGGCCCCTTCCTTGATAGGAGGGGCTAAGGCCCCTCCTGGGGAATTTCCCGGGGCCAGGACACCTGCGACAGCAGATGTGGTAAGTTGTGTGGGGTGGGGAGGGGGTTTACGCTACCTTCTAGACACCTCACACGAGTCCTCGGACGACCTTTAAATGGCGTCGAGTTCATTGGGGCCCCCGTCAAGTCAAGGGAAATTGGTAGATGCATTTGAGGTACAGCCTCTGTGCGGTCGCCCCTCCCAAGTGGGGGGGGTAATTCTGGTTTAGGGATCTGACACCGGTTACGACCTTGCCGTTGGCCCTTAACGTTTAGGATGTACAATTTCAAGTTCAATGTTTTGTAGGATGTTTAGTTCGGCTAGGAGAACCTTTGTATTAGAAATATGTTAAGGTTAGCCAAACATCGTAATGTGGAAATGAAATTGTACATAATATGAAACTGTTTAATGTTTTTGATTTTGTTTCATATTTTAATAAATATGGCCGGGAGGGTCACTCCCTCCCGCCTTCCAAAAGTTCAGAACCGTTTCCGTTTTCCCATCCTTGGGGATTGCGTCGAGAGGGGGTGGCGGGTATCTCAGCCATATGGAAAGGGGCGACCCTTCGGTCCCCCCGAACGTATGGTGGAGTACCCCGATCCCCCCGGGAGGCCATCTTGGGCGGGAGGCGTGTCTTGGCTGGTATGCCCGAAGCGGCGTAGCCGGGGCGCGCCTTTTCCCGCCCTGGAGTGGGTTGTCCTAGACGATGACGCCGCCGACCACGCCCCCGGGGGGCAAGGCGGAGGCGGGTTTACGCCCGCCCGAAGACGGATAAAAGAAGCAACAAGCCAAGAAAGCATCCTCTTGTTCCTGTGCTCTGAAGCTGCACCTCCCCGCTGCACGTGAGCTCGAGACGGAACGAAGAGCCAATTTCGACCCACCCACCAGCCCCTGAAGACAGCAAGTGGTTTTTGAATAAAGTTGATGTGGTAACTTTCTTTCTTACAGGTTGTGATGATGAACGCATTATGTTGTGTTTTGTTAATAAAAAGAATGATCAGCTAGAGTATGTTGTCGAATAAAGTTTTTCACTAGTGTTGATCAGTAAATCTTATGTGAAGTAGTTATGGTTGTCTTTTACTAAGTTTTAGTTAATTGTCGTATTTATTTTGGTCGGGCGGTAAGGTCATGATCGGTGAGCAGTAATTGGAAGATCCCTATGGGGGGGCATCACCCATTACGGATGGGAGCGCCGGGGGGAGGTGGCCATTGGCCCCTCAATGGGGAGGCGGTCCCTTCTAAGGATGGGCCGCCGAAAGAAAAGGAAAGGCGGTCAAGGCCCCTTCCTTGATAGGAGGGGCCTTAGCCCCTCCTGGGGAATTTCCCGGGGCCAGGACACCTGCGACGGCAGATGTGGTAAGTTGTGTGGGGTGGGGAGGGGGTTTACGCTACCTTCTAGACACCTCACACGAGTCCTCGGACGACCTTTAAATGGCGTCGAGTTCATTGGGGCCCCCGTCAAGTCAAGGGAAATTGGTAGATGCATTTGAGGTACAGCCTCTGTGCGGTCGCCCCTCCCAAGTGGGGGGGTAATTCTGGTTTAGGGATCTGACACCGGTTACGACCTTGCCGTTGGCCCTTAACGTTAGGATGTACAATTTCAAGTTCAATGTTTTGTAGGATGTTTAGTTCGGCTAGGAGAACCTTTGTATTAGAAATATGTTAAGGTTAGCCAAACATAGTAATGTGGAAATGAAATTGTACATAATATGAAACTGTTTTAATGTTTTTGATTTTGTTTCATATTTTAATAAATACGGCCGGGAGGGTCACTCCCTCCCGCCTTCCAAAAGTTCAGAACCGTTTCCGTTTTCCCATCCTTGGGGATTGCGTCGAGAGGGGGTGGCGGGTATCTCAGCCATATGATGTCTTTGTAATCTGACTAGGTTTCACTGAAAACGAAAAAGTCAAGTTATTGCTTCAAAGTATACTGATTTCACAGAACGATATGAAGGCTTAGAATAACGAAGCAAATACTTAGCTTAACAGATACTGGAGGTATGAAACGTTATTTTCATGTGAATGTATATAGGCCTTTATTGTTGCTGTCGTAAACATTTTCTCCCTAAGTAGATCTGTATTTTGCCTTAAAAGACAAGCATATCAGTCGAGCTACGAACAAAAAATGCCTTTGATTGATTTGAGTCCATAGTTAATTTAGGCTATATATCCTCGCTCTGCAGAATCTTGCTTTAGAGAGTTTGCAAGGATGTGAACCCACGCAGTAAACAACTGCTGGCACGCAGACTTGGTGCACAGCTACCGTTTAAAGATACAATAAATAGTAAGCTAAATTTATAAGAGAATGTAAATGGCGTTTGCTTTCAATGTACAAAGATGACTGTTTTGGTGGATGGTAGTTTGTGGCCTCCAGCACCTGAAGACCTCTACTCCATCCACAGATCCTTGATACAGGCCTGTAGCATTTGGCTGCCCTTTAACATCAATGGTGTAAATCTGCTAAAATGTACCAATGTGGCTCTCTAACTGTCTTGTTTTTTGGAGCACAAAGTGGTATTTGCTATCTGTCTAGATTGCGTTCTGTTACAGTGTAGATGTTACTCTGTGTGTGTGTGTGTTTGTTTTTGTGTGTGTGCATGTGCATGTATGTTTTTGTGTGCTAAACTGTGTACAGTATTCAATCAATTAATCCATCAATCAGTGTCTTGTCTTGTAAAGTGCACTCCTCAGCCGTTAGGGTCTCAAGGCGCTGGGGAGGGGGGGTGCAGCTCTGGTTGGGTCATGCGAAGAGCCATGTCTTGAGGTTTTTCCTGAATTGGTCCAGGGTCAAGCTTTGCTGGAGGTGGAGGGGGAGTTTGTTCCATGTCTCGGCTGCAAGGTAGGAGAAGGACCTTCAACCCACCCTGTTCCTGTAGAAACATGGGAAGGTGGCTATGAAGAGGTCGGCTGTTCATAGGTTTCTCTTGGGCGTGTGGAAGGAGAGGTAGTTGTTGAGGTCTAATATTGTGGAGGGCCTGTATGCATGCAGAAGCAGCTTGAAAGTTATCCTTCTTTTGACGAGGAGCCAGTGGAGGTCATGAGGTGTTGGGTGATGTGGTTGTGCCTTGGGATATCCAGGATTAGTCTGGCTGCGGCATTCTGGTTGGTCTGGAGTTTGCAGAGGAGTTTCTTGTTGATTCCAGCATAGAGGGCGTTGCCCTCGTCCAGTCTGCTGGTAATGAGGGCATGAGTAACCGTTTTCCTAGACTCTGCGTGTATACATTTGAATGTTTTACATATTATGCAGAGGGTATTGCAGCCTGCAGAGAAGACGGCGTTGATATGGCAATTCATTTTGAGTTACGAGTCTAGTATGAAGCTGAGGTTGCATGCATGGTCTGTCGGGGTAGGTGGGCTTCCAACTACAGGGGCCACGAGGGGGTGGAGCAGAAAATTAGGATTTCAGTTTTCTCTGAGTAGAATGTCAGGCAGCTGTTCTTCTTCCAGGTTGTGACGGTTTTTATCCCTTCTAGGAAGTTGTGCCTGGTGATGTTGGGTTCCTTGGTGAGGGAGAGGATGAGTTGGGTATAATAGGCATAGGAGATGATGTTGAACACATGGTTTCTGGCTATGGTTGCAAGGGGAGCCATGTAGACGTTGAATACGGTGGGGCTGATGGAGGATCCTTGGGGTACTTTGCTTCTGGTCTCTGTTGGTTTTGAGAGGCAGGGCAGGAGGCTTATTCTATGTGTTCAGTTGGTGAGAAATGATCATATCCAGTCAAGGGCTCTAATTTGAATGCTCTCGTCGTGGAGTCTGGTGGCTAGTGTGTGGTGAGACACATGTCAAAGGCTGCGGAAATGTCCGGAAGGATGAGGGCTGCTGTTTGGCATTGGTCAAGAAGTGCACTGATGTCATCTGTGGCATCAACGAGGGCGGTCTAGGTGCTGTGGTCATTGCGGAATCCAGATTGGGAAGTGTCTAGGATGTTGTTGGCTTCAGTGAAGTGTGCTAGCTAGGTGTTGACGGCCTTTCAGGGAGTGCTGGAAAGTTCAGCAGATAAAGTTTTAAGGTTCAAAACAGAGCATATAGAAGTGCACAAGTATTTTGATTTTTTGTTTTGAATTGAAATGGCCCAGTCGTGCAGCTGTGTAATCTAATCAGCTTTTGCATAATAATTTTTACTAACATTTATGTTGAATGAAATTATTATTCTTCTGTTTACACAATAATGATGATGGACTTCCAAACTGAAAATGTGGCTGGGTTTCACATAATCTAAAGAAAAATCACATTGAGGTACAAAATTTGTATAGTTTTATCTTATCAAATAACGAATATTTTGAACACACTGTTTGTGAAAAATGTATACTTTTTGAGATTACAAATTCTGACCCTCATTTAAAGATTAGCAGGCAGGCAGTTCTCCTTCCACCAGGCAGGGGGAGGTCATAACCTTTGCTTCCCTGGCAGACTACCATTTGCCATATTTAAGAATCTCGAAATGTGAAACAAAGAACGCTATGGTTTGCTTAAGAAAGCTTCATGTGGCTTATTGAAAACCCAGATCACCCATAGCACCACATTTTGAGTGATCCAATTTTTGGGCCAATTTTTTGTTTCCAATGTGGATTAATGGTTCTGTATCAAATAGGTAATGTTCTATAGCATATGTTAATACTACAGAGGACAACAAGTCATTGTCTAAATGTTATTGCTAATTGAACATGATAAAACAGTACAAGTCTAATTGCATGTGGTACATTGTTAATCTGTTAAATTATTCTGATATTCTGTATACCTCTGTACATGTCTTTCAAACATATCTTTAAACAGGATGCAGCTTGTGCATAACTTGATCAGGCTACTGTTTATTTGCCAATCTCGCTTTTTCATGAGCTATTTACCTGCAACTCTAATGCCCTGGTTTTTCTAGAATAAATTGAACTTACGAATACAATAGGTCTACAAAAATAGTGGATTCAGACAATTTATAATGGACTGCACCTACACATCCATTCAGTTTTGGGATTCATGAGCACATTTTCAAGTCACAACTTAAAATCTACACATATAAAAGGCTGGAGTAAGAGCCTTTTAGTAATAGGAAAGAGAAAAAAAAACATTGATAGTTAATTGAGTTGCCGAGGAAGAGGTGTCTTCATAAGGAAAACTATTTTTACATGCAGAGAAAAACATGAAATGAGACGCCCAATTTGGGGTTTTGTAGAGAGGGTACTTAGGGGTCGATTATGAAGGTGTTCGGAAAAGAATTCTGACCACCACGGTAGAGGAAATTAACTATCCGCATTTACCGCAGCCAAACCGGTGGTCAGATTAGGGTGAACCGCCAGAAAAATCTGACTTCTGCGCACGTATTCCACTAAACTCTGCTGGGAAGTTCCGGAACAGCTGAAAGTCCATCTGCGGCAGTCAGATTTGCTGCAGAAAGACCCAAAATCGCAGTTCAACAAGCGGAATGACCGCGTGTGAAATTACAATACGATGGAGGTGCCAGCGGAACGAACAGTTGTTTCCAATCGCAACAAATGATGAATGGGAGAGCTGGTGGAAGGGCTGTTGCATTGTGTCCACCGCGGTCGCACCTGAAGAGTAATGGCGGTCGAAAGCAACCATACAAGGCTACCAAGTGTGGCTATAAATCTGTCTCAGCCTCAAAAAACACCTAACACACCCCAATGACACATCCCCATGGCAAGTAAAAAATACAAATCCCAGGTCGACCCATACAGCACACCTGACATGAATACTTCATTTTGACCCACCCACAGAGCTGAGTATAAAACTAGCCCCTTCCCTGCCCAGAATCCTTTGTACAACACCACAACTGAAGAGCCCAACCCCACAGGACAAAGGAGAGGCAAATCAAAACTCACATCACACCATCACAACCACACAAACACCACACACATCACCACCATCACTTTCACACCTGCACTTTCCCCCCATTTGGACATCACACACCGTGTCACAGAAGAAGATGCCCACATTCACTGACAATGAGTTGTCAGTGATGGTAGATGAGGTAATCAGAGTAGAACCACATTTGTTTAGAAGCATGGTCCAACAGACATCAGTAGCCACAAATAACAAATGTGGGCAAGGATAGTCAACAAAGTCAATGCCTAAGGGACCACCCCGCGCACCATGAAGGACATCAGGAGGAGGTGGCATGACCTCAAGACGAGCGTTAAAGAGCGTGCCAACAAGAACCATGAGCTGGCTCAGAGGACTGGCGGTGGCCCTCCCATTCCACCACTAACATTCACTGAATGGGAGGAGAAGGTGCTTGCCACACTACATCCAGAGAGTCTCACAGGTGTTGTGTTTCGATTTAGATACCGGTACATAGGTTTCCTGAATCATGTCCTTATATAGGCACAACTCACACTGCCCTTATTTAGGCATAGAATCCCAGTCCTTATTTGGGCATCAGCCATACTTTCCAAAAACAGGCATGGTCACCTACATCCGTCTATCCCACATCCCAACGAGTTCTTAGAAACCAGACCCTTAAGCCATTAGGACTGTCCCTGCTTGGATTATTGATTTCTGCAAAAACCACAGTTGATGGACAGAATGCAGAACAATGTCATACATTCACCCCAGTAGAGATATCTGAGCCTAAATCCATCGTTTTTTTGCACTCCACACCACCCCAGTTCAGACATGGCCATATGCAAATCAGTCTGACCCTGTGCCTCATGGTAACAGTCCAGCCCGAATTGCCATTATTGATTTCTCCAAGAAGTAATGTTTTATGCATGAATAACTATTCCTTAAGGGTTCATGCATGATGTCTTCCACTGCCCGACTTTACATCAATGCTAGCATTCCTAAGCAACTTCCATGTATAAATATACCTTCACTTAAAATGGCAAACCTTGGCTCGGATACACAGCTCGATACGGCTCGCCACGGCAAGTTTGAAAGGAATTCGAGTCTCTGCCTTACGCACTGACCAGATGCTGTCATCCTGCTTGCAGAGAATCCAGCTTCCAGTGTCCTGACTCCCTTCACAGGGTGGTAGGGATTGAGATCCGGAAAGAGATTCCCACCTCTCTCATTCTAAGGTACGGAGCAGACTAGAACCTAGAGGGACTCTTGGCATACAAACGTAGAATATATCATACTATTGAAAACAGCACCTACTTCTTACCTCGTACTACACTTAGGTTAGGTACACTGGGGTAGAACTATTTAGAAGCACCAGATGAGTATTCACATTTTGGCCTGTGTTTTTATGTATGTTCATATGAATATATGTCATAGTTAAAAGACCATGCTATTGCAGTATTATTTCTACTTATTGCTCACGCTGTATATTTTATATCTTGCATTCTGTCTTGCGATTGTAACAGCTCATATCTCTTGGACGAGAAATAAGACTCTTCAATAAATCCTTTTATTGAAATGCTCATCTATCTATTTCTGTGTAACTCTGAAGAAACTAAGCATGCACGATTGACTAAGTGAAACTGTTATCTATTTTTTGCATGATTCTGAGTACTCTTCCGATTCTAAGGTAAACAAAGTTGTCATATTTAGGCAGTTGTCAGAAACTAATCCCTTCTTGTTTATTCA
The DNA here is from genome assembly GCF_964263255.1 of Lissotriton vulgaris. Taxonomy (NCBI): domain Eukaryota; kingdom Metazoa; phylum Chordata; class Amphibia; order Caudata; family Salamandridae; genus Lissotriton; species Lissotriton vulgaris. The sequence goes on from NC_141689.1 coordinate 663,596,320, forward strand.
AGAAGTTGCTAGTGACCTCTGAGTTAGCTGGCTCACAAAGTAATTAAGTTTAATATACTAGATAAAGTCATATTGACCTCAGTCCTATGCAAAAACCATAGTGTATATTATTCCAATGCGCAGTGCCTATAAGGGAAATAGGAACTACACTACACAGGAATACCCGGGGGAGTGGAGGCTGGTAAGTTCCAACAAATGTCTCACATTACACTGCTATGTACTGTCTTGCCCAACTAGAAAGCTACAAATCCTAGACCCAAATGCATTTACGTACAACACACTCTTCCCAATATGTCTCACATATCTAACATTTTCTTCCTCTGAATCACTTCAAAGATAGCTAATAATATTTCCATTGGGGCATGTAGGCAGGCAACCATCACTACAACTCCCACTAGGCCCCCTTGTCCCACAGCTCAGCAAGATGGAGCACTCCCCCACCCACAACCATATGGCAGCCATTGCATTGCTCTCCTTAAACCTACAGATTGGTAGTCATCTTAACAGGGAGGGGTGTTTGTGGGTGGCAAGCCAGCACTCCAACTCCCACCAGGCCCCCTTTTCCCACAGCTCAGCAAGATGGAGCACTCCCTCAGAACCATATGGCAGCCATTGTATTGCTCTCTTCAAAGTTACACTTAGTTAGCCATCTTAACAGGGAGGGGTATTTGTATTGGAAAGCCAGCATTCTAACTGCCACCAGGCGACCTTGTCCCACAGCTCAGCAAGATGGAGCACTCCTCCCATTCATGACCATGTGGCAGCTATTGCATTGCTCTCTTCATACTTACAGGTAGGTAGCCATCTTAACAGGGAGGCGTGTTTGTGGTTGGGAAGCCAGCACTCCAACTCCCTCCAGGCCCACTTGTCCCACAGCTGAGCAGGATGGAACACTCTCCCCATCCAGAACCATGTGGCAGCCACATTGCTCTCTTCAAACTTACAGGTAGGTAGCCATCTTAACAGAGAGGGGTGTTTGTGATTGGGAAGCCAGCACCCCAACTCCTACCAGGCCCCCTTTTCCCAAAGCTCAGCAAGATGGAGCACTCCCCCAGAACCATATGGCAGCCATTGTATTGCTCTCTTCAAACTTACACGTAGTTAGCCATCTTAACAGGGAGGGGTATTTGTATTGGCAAGCCAGCATTCTAACTCCCACCAGGCCCCCTTGTCCCACAGCTCAGCAAGATGGAGCACTCCTCCCATTCATGACCATGTGGCAGCTATTGCATTGCTCTCTTCATACTTACAGGTAGGTAGCCATCTTAACAGGGAGGCGTGTTTGTGGTTGCGAAGCCAGCACTCCAACTCCCTCCAGACCCACTTGTCCCACAGCTGAGCAGGATGGAACACTCTCCCCATCCAGAACCATGTGGAAGCCACATTGCTCTTCTCAAACTTACAGGTAGGTAGCCATCTTAACAGAGAGGGGTGTTTGTGATTGGGAAGCCAGCACCCCAACTCCTACCAGGTATCCTTGTCCCACAGCTGAGCAGGATGGAACACTCCCCCCATCCAGAACCATGTGGCAGCCGTTGCATTGCTCTCTTCAAACTTACAGGAAGGTAGCCATCTTAACAGGGAGGGGTGTTTGTGGTTGGGAAGCCAGCACTGCAAGTCCCACCATGCCCCCTTGTCCCACAGCTCAGCAAGAAGGAGCACTTCCCCACCCATAACCATGTGGAAGCCTTTGCATTGCTCTTTGCCTCACCCCTGAGCAGGATGGAACACTCCCCCCACCCAAGAGCCATGTGTAACCTATTCCCTTCCTCTGCTCCACTTCACAGGTAGGAAGCCTTCTGAATAGGAAGTGGTGTTTGTGGGTGGGAAGCCAGGATTCCAACTCCCACCAGGCCTCCTTGTCACATAGCTTAGCAGGATGGTACACTCCTCCCACTCCTACCCATGGGGCAGCTATTTCCCTCCACTGTGTCCCTGAACAGGTAAGTAGACAGTGCATGCACTCTGCCATCCTTCTCAAAATGCATGGAGCCCTATGACCACACCAGCCCTCACATGTCATCCAACTTGACATAGATCCAAAAGCCACATCCAGCGTGCAGACGGCAAATCGTACGTAACTGTCACAGAGATTAAACTTTGACTCACTAAGTCACATGTGGAAGAAATTCAGGACCCAAACATGCACAGGAGAGAATGTAATGTGTAAGTCCTATTGTGTCAGAGCATGAAGACCCATATGAACACAAAACATGTTTGATCATTGGGACAAAGAAAGTAAAGTACATCATATGAAAAAGGTATGTATAACATTACAATGGCTAGTTCTTTCTTAGCTGAAAGTGATTCCATGCAGAGCAAACCATAAAGACGCATCACATAAAGTTGTTTGATAACGACATGTCCTTGTAATCACACAATCTGTACATGGCACATGGTTTCTTTTTACATGTCACACCATGGACAAGTTATGTATGTACCTCAACATCATGTCATGATGCCCAGTATCTTGCATTAGGTGTGCATCTCATCTGTACCACGTGATGTTTATGAGAAGCCTGTAATTTTGGATAGCACCTGTGATGTTTTGCATACTTCCCCTTTAAGTCTCCATGTTCCTTACCCACATTCTTTGTTCTGAGAATGTATTCTCTTGGAAATTCTTTCCAAGTCAGTTGCTTTTGGCTGTTCGTGGGATGAGGTTTTAATAAACCCACCTAACCTCTCAACTACATGATTCCTTGCTTTATTCTTTAATTAACTAATTTTACACTGGCGACGATTGGACACCTCAACCAGAACAACTCAACAAAAAAAAAAAAATTACCTCGCTTTCTCCTCCAGCGGCAGAACTACAATACAAGAAGAGAAGCGTCGACTTCCCAGCGGCTGATTCGACATCAATTACACGGTGAGGAGAGCGGGAGGAAAGTAAATAAATTAAAATAATTCAGGGAACTTTTATTGATAAGAAAAGTTAAAAAAGAAAGGGATCTTAACTAATGCGCAAGCTCAACGTTCTTCTCTGCTCGCGCAACACTCAAGACAGAGCTGCACGCGCATACGTCAGACGTAACACTTTTGGGAATCGTGCGCTGCGTTCCATTTCCTCATCTACGCTGCGTTCCAGCGCAAAGCGTTCCAACTCTTCAGTTACGTTGCGCTTCAACACAATAGAACGAGCGCATTAGAACGCTGTACATCGGCAGATTCTGTTTGACACACGGATAAAGAGTCTATTCTTTGGGAACACCTCTTACAATTCAAAGAATGTTAGCTAAAAGAAAATTCTGAAAGATAGAACTTTTCTTTTGTTTGTGTGTTCTACTCCCTGAGGACATTATTATTATGAGAAGCATTATGATCTCATAATTAAAGGAGTGAATACTAATTAAATGAACACTCTCTCTATCCTTTATTAAACTAAAAAGACTGAATTCCGAGCTACAAAAGTAAATTCTAGGATATTAAAAAAAAAAGAAGGACTTCTGTATAGTTAGTAAAAGTGTCTGGTAAATAAATGGCCACTCGTTTATAAAAAAAATAAAAGAGAAAGAAAGCAGAAGATTATTTCAACTTGTTAAACAAATTATTTGTTACTTACCTGGAAGTTGAAATATTTAAGTACACTATCTGATAAAAAAAGATGCAAAATGTTACCCAGCCGGCGTTCTTTCTAACCAGTCCTGGTGAACCAAACGTAAAGTGGAAGAAGTGGAAAAAGATTTTTGCAAACTATGCGAGAGTATGTGGAACAAATCTCAGTGCGGAAAGAAAATATTCACTTCTGTTGCATTGCTTAGGAGGAGAAGGTCAGGATGTTCTTGAACATTTACCTGATCTTTCAGCTGCAGAACAAAGAAATCTAAATGAATATGAGATAGCTATCCTACAACTAGATAGACATTACTTACCTAGACTCAGCACGATTATGGAAAGATACCATTTTGGTCTGAGAGAACAAAAGAAAGATGAGTCCTTGGAAGACTATGTGTCGGCTTTGAGGAAACTTGCTTCCTCTTGCAATTTTGGTCAATCCCTTGATGAGAGAATTCGTGATCAGTTTGTTTTAAGATGTGCTCATGATGACATAAGAAAGGAACTTTGGTTAAAGGATGAGCCACCTCTCGAAGAAGTACTAACGATTGCCAAACAAGTTGAACATATGACGAGATGTGTTGGTGAACTTAAAAAGGAAAAGGATAAACCTTCTGTTTCTGATTCAAAAGAAGAAGTAAAAGTTGATGAGACGATTTGTCAAGTTAAAAAAACTGATGGAGCAAATTCTGAAGAGAGAACTTTTAGACATATGAATTCTTCAAACGTTAGATTTTCTTGTTTTAGATGTGGTCAAATTAACCATCTAGCCAATTCTCCTATTTGTCCTGCTCTAAAAACAACTTGTAATCTATGTAATAAAAAGGGTCACTATGCTAAATTTTGCAGGTCAAAACCACAAAACGGTGATAATTCTAGGAGAAGGTGGCCACAGCCTCAAGTAAGATCCATTTGTTTTGAGGTAAATGATGATGAATCTGATCATCCTTCGTTTTTAGTCAAAGTAGAAAATAACATGATAAACTTAAAATTTGATTCATGCTCAAAGATAATTATTATAAATGAGAAAATGTTTAATGATTTATTTGCGAAAAATGTAAAAATGTTTAGATGTGACATTGTTCCTTTAGGTTATAGTGAAAAACCAATTTCTATGTTGGGATACTTTTTGGCTGAAATTGAACTGGGCTCTCGCATAATTGTGGGAAAAGTATATATTTCAAAAAAAGGAGATGCATTGTTGGGTTGGTTGCATCAACGACAGTTGGGTGTCACCCTTGATCCCAATGCTTCTCCTCAAGTCCAAATTGAAGAAATATCTGATACACCTAGTACAACAAGTGATGCAAACTTATCTTTGACTTTAGCTAAAAAATTTCCAAATGTCTTTAAAGATGATTTAGGGTGCTTACGTGGGTATAAACATTTGATTAAATTGAAAGATAATGCTCTCCCTGTTGTAGCCAAAGTTAGGAGAATTCCTCTCTCTCAACAGGCTAAAGTACAAGATGAGTTGGATAAGCTTATCAAGAGCAACATAATTGTTCCAGTTGAAGCTACTGAATGGCTTGCCCCTGTTGTCATAGCGAAGAAACCCACAGGTGAAATTCGTCTTTGCATTGATTTGAGGGCACTAAAGAAGGAGGTGGTAGTTGACAGGTTCCCACTTCCTAACATAGATGAAATGATTTGTACTCTAGAAGGAGCGAGATATTTTACCACTCTTGATCTTGCTTCTGCCTACCACCAGGTAGAATTAGATGATTCTTGCCAAGACTTAACTGCCTTCATTACACCGATGGGTACGTTTAAGTTCAAAAGAATGCCGTTTGGCCTAGTTTCTGCGGCCTCTGTTTTTCAGAGGATCATGACAAGAATTCTGAGAGGACTAATTGGTGTAAAGTGCTACCAAGATGATTTGTTAATTTATGGTGGCAATGCTTATGAACATGATACTCGAGTTTCAATGGTTTTGAAACGGTTAGAAAGTGCAGGCATGACTTTAAAAAGGGCAAAGTGCAAATTTGGTGTGCAAGAGGTTAATTATCTGGGTCATCGCATCACGTGAAATGGAGTTTTTCCAAAAAAGGAGTTAGTGGAAACTATTGATAAAGTGAAGGAACCCACTTGCAAAGATGAACTTCTCTCTTTTTTGGGTATGGTAGAATTTTATGGAAAATTCATTTTTAATTTTGCAGAAAAAACACATAACTTAAGAAAATTAACGGTAAAAAATTCTGTCTTCAACTGGTCATCTGATTGCAAATCTGAATTCTTAAACTTAAAGAAAGATCTGAATAAGGCACCTTCACTTCATGCCTTTGTCCCTGGTCTGCCAACTGTTTTGTTTACTGATGCAAGCGATAAGGGACTTGGTGCTGTCTTAGTTCAAAAGAAAGATGGAAAAGATTCTTTGATATGTTGTTCTTCTCGTTGTCTCAGAGGGTCGGAGTTGAATTACTCTGTAATAGAAAAGGAATCTTTGGCAATTTTTTGGGCACTAAGAAAGTTAAAGAATTTGATTTGGGGGACCAAAATCTGTGTTTTGTCTGATCATAAACCTTTAAAGGAGGTTTTTTCAAAAAAAGGTTTAGACGCGATCTCATCTAGGATAAGAAGATGGATTGTTTCATTACAGGAATTTGAATTTGAAGTTGAGTATATTCCTGGGGTTGCTAACAGATCAGCGGATTGTTTATCTAGGTTGGTTGACAATGAGAACTCTGAGCAAGATGAAGTGTGTGATTCTGAAGAGTTTGTAAATGTGTGTGAGGTGACTGATGGTGCAATTATTGAGTCTGAATGGAGATCTGAGTTGGAGAAAGATGAAGATATTTCAAAAGTTATTCTTTCTTTGAAGAATAACTCTCGGTTGGACAAGCCATGGTTGTTGGTTGCTGATGAACTGTCGGTGAATGATGGTCTTTTAACTCGTGGAACTAAGCTTGTTCCTTCATACTCTTTAAGGAATAAATTGTTGTCTCATGCTCATTGTGGACATCTGGGCATAGTTAAGACTAAAGAGTTTCTTCGCATGCAGTTCTGGTGGCCTGGCATGGACTTAGAAATTGAGAGAATGGTCCGTGAATGCCCGGAATGCTGCTCTAGTGACAAAATTTTAAAAACAAGACAAATGCCTATGGTGAAGAGGGCCTTACCTGCTCATCCGTGGGATGAGGTTGCTATTGACATTCTTGGTCCTCTCTCTGGTGTTTCTGATACCCCTTATCTTATTGTCTTGATTGATCTATACTCAAGATGGATTGAAGTTTCTGCTGTCAGGGAGATTACTTCCAATTCTGTCATCAAATTTTTTGAGTCTATATTTAATAAGGAAAGTTTTCCTAACAGCCTCCTTTCTGACAATGGTCCCCAATTTTGTTCCTCCCTGTTCGTCAACTATCTGGAAAAATGTGGTATAAATCATAAAAGGTGTTCGCTCTACCATCCAGAAACAAATGGTGCGGTGGAGAGAGTTAATAGGACTGAAAGAATCCATACAGCTTGCTCGCTCTTCTGGTTTAGATTGGAAGTCCACTCTGCAGGACAGGATTAATGTTTATCGTTTTGCTCCCCATTCTACTACTGGTAGGTCCCCATTTGAGCTGTTCAAGGGGAGGGCTCCCAACACATTGATGTGTCCTGGGTGGATGTGCCTTAACAAAGGTCTTGTCAATAATGATATTGGTGATTGGAGAACTAAGGAGGTTCTCAAACAAGATGCTCGGAAGACAAACGTTGATCTCAGGAAACGTGCATTTCCATGTGAGGTCAAGGTGGGTGACTTTGTAAGAATAAAGACCCCTGTAGGATGTAAACCTTGGTCAAAGTACACCGACGTTAGATCTGTTGTCAAGATTTTTAAAAATGCTGTTAAAACTGATGATGGTAGAATCTGGAATAAGAGTCAAATAAAAGTTGTTGATGCTGATTTGTTATCTTCTCATGTTTCTGCTTATGATGATAATCTATGCTATAGTACTCGTTTAGACACTAACTTTTCTTCTCACAGGTCCTCGTTTCCTTCCAGGAAAAGTCTAAGAGCACGGAAAACTCCCTCTTATCTGAAGGACTATATTTAAGCTGTGTTCTATTGAGCCTTTTCTCTCTGTAGTTTTTCTGGTGTTTTTCTTTATCTTTTTTGTATAAGAGGGAGATGTGTGATGTTTTGCATACTTCCCCTTTAAGTCTCCATGTTCCTTACCCACATTCTTTGTTCTGAGAATGTATTCTCTTGGAAATTCTTTCCAAGTCAGTTGCTGTTGGCTGTTCGTGAGATGAGGTTTTAATAAACCCACCTAACCTCTCAACTACATGATTCCTTGCTTTATTCTTTAATTAACTAATTTTACAGCACCCGCAAAAAAAACGAAGGAAATAATTATCAGAAACAGAGAACTGCCTCCACATCCACACGGTCGACGAAACATCTGGATTCGTTTTTGGTGTTGAACTTTCATTTGATTCAAATTTTGAAATTCTAATGGTAGCAAGATGACAACATCGTTTTTCATCATGATAATAATTTGTTTCTAAAAGTTGTTGTACACTGCATCACGGTTGAAGAGCTCGGGTTTCTATTTGTTTATCTCACTGCATTATGGGAAATGAAGTGTTTTGCATGAGGTCGGTAATCTTTTGAAGTAGTTCCGATCTCGGGAAAGTGGTGAAACAAAGGGTTGATTTAAGAAGGAAAATTGGCAGGAGTTTTAGGTTAAAAGAGGGAGGGATATGAAGTGAATGTTTTCTAGCTGTAATGGAGAAGCGGAGGGTCCATTTTAAACGCCTGTGACAGGTATGAAAATATGCACGCTATTGTCATTTTGTAAAAGCTAGAGGGAAAGTGGGTGATTTAAGAAGCCACGTGGGAATGTAGGAAGTTGAGGACTCCAATATATCTAAACAGTTAGATAATGGGGAGAGTGCGAGTGTGGCTGTGTGTGGTTGGAAATAGGTGCAGGGTGTAAGAAGAGGGTTAGAGGTTATACAGGAATGAAAGGATATGAGAGGTAGGATGTTGCTGGTATGCAGACAAAAGAGAAGGGTTTGTTATTGATAGTAGCAATCATTTGTGTAAAGCAAAAATACGACAACATGTGCTTGTATAAATAATGGAGGGTGATGAAATAGATCCTTTAATACAGTGTTTCACTGAGGAAATACTTGAGCAGAATATAGTGTGAAGTGGAATTGTGATGAACTGTTATTTTTGTGTGTATATGAAGATGAAAAATGTAAAACTGAAAGTAAAGGTGATTATTGTTTTATTGCTTACAGTGACCCCCGACGAAGGGCGATTTCAGCCCGAAATACATTGTTTTTTTTATAAATAAATACTGCCATTGATGAATCACTGCTTCAGTCGTGTTCATGAATTAGAGGTCCGGATGGACACATTTTGAACATCAGAAACTTGGGAAAATGCACATCAGTTTACGTGTGGGCAATTAAAGATTAAAAGGATGAAAAAGAAATAAATGACATGGAATAAATGGATTAGAATGTTGAAAAGCCAAGTAATGATGAATGCCAACATGGCCCGTACCGAGTTGTGCAGCTGGTTTGGGGCGAGATGACGCCTCTCTCTATTAAACTGTTTCAAATGTGTGCCAATGTGGGCTGGCACCACACCAGCTTGCACGCTATTTAAGGACAACACAGATGATCAGTTAAAGATTTAGTGTATTAGGTGTGCATCCCATCCCTACCACATGATATCATTGAGGACAGGACATCACATAGCACCATGCCGATATAGCTTGAGACATCCCACTGGCGATGGCCACCGTGCACTGAAACAAACCTGTTGCAAAGAAATGCAGGGCTGCCATCACCTTAACTGTTGGTGCCAAAGCAGTCGGATTGGTTCCGTGAGGCCTCAGATGGGGCTCCAACTGACCACATAGGTCTTGAAGGGTAAGGCAATCCAGACGGAATTTCCTTATGATGTCCTCATCCTACATGTCCGCCAGCACTGGGAATAGATGATGCACATTTGGTCATCTACTACATAATATGAAAGGGGACGCATGTCAAATTAATTTCCCTATGAGATGTGTCAAACATCTTACATCTTGACTGACACAGCTCCAACAATGACTGGACTGTAACAACAGCCTAATGCACAAGTCACATGAAGAGACACCTTAATCTCATGTAGTCGTACATGTGGTCAGTATGTACAAACTGACTACCTCCAAAACAGATTCTGACTATGTGAATGGTAAATGGTACACTCATACATCTTGTGTCACAGCCCTGGGTGTGGGTGACACAAAACATGTTGGAAACAGCAACACAGTGGACTTCTTCGTAGCTGCTGTACCTGCCACACCTTCTTGCGTAAGTCGCACAGAGCACAATGTTTCAACACAATGAGCACAGTGTGTGTAAGCTGATCAACTATCAATATGAACACAACAATGTACACAGTGAAATAGGTACATTATGTGGTCAGCCCATCATTACTGTGGGTTCATTGTCCATCTCACACATTGACATGTGCACAAATATGAGACTCCATTACACACCAAATCTGTGCACATGCACAAAAATATCATAGGTGAAATGTGAGTAAGTACAGGCCAAAGCATTTAATCATGTGCACTGACATGGCATGTGTAGGCATCAGTGAGTTGAATGTCACACTAGCATTCAATTTTGCAAACAGGTGCTGTGATACATTGTGAAGGTCTAGTGTTCGATGATGAAAATTGCCAATTGCCATTGCTAGAGCATAGTGTGTTCATAGGTGCGGTATGTGTGCTCCGCCACTGCGGGCCCGTTCATTGGTTACAATCAAAAGATGCCAAATTGCGGTAGTGGCCGCCAGGCCCCCGCGGGTGCCACTTCCAATGTCCATGCCAATGCAGCCAATGGGAACCGCAATCGCAGTAGTGAATTACAAATTTGAAACCTGTGGTGGGCGTGCTCCGCTACCGTGGGCCCAGTCATTGGTTATAATAAAAAGATGCAGGATTGCAGTAGCAACCACCTGGACCCCGCGGTGTGCCAGTGCCCATGCCATTGCAGCCAATGGGAACAATGATTGCGGTAGTGAATTACAAATTTGAAACCCGCTGTACGCATGCTCGGCTACTGTGGGTCCGGTCATTGGTTACAATTGAAAGATGCAGGACTGAGCTAGCGACCGCCTTGACCCCGTGGTGTGCCACTGCCAGTGCTCATGCCATTGCAGCCAATGGGAAGCAGGATCGCGTTAGTGAATTACCAATTTGAAACCTGTGGTAGGCATGCTCCGCTACTGCAGGCCGGGTCATTGGTTACAATTGGAAGATGCAGGATTGCGGTAGTGATCGCCTGGCCCTGCGGCATGACACAGCCTGTGCCAATGCCATTGCAGCCAATGGGAACCACAATCGCTGTAGTGAATTACAAATTTGAGTCTTGTGGTAGGGGTGCATCGCTAAAGCAGTCCCGGTTATTGGTTACAATTGAAAAATGCTACCCAGGAACACCAATTGCAGCAGCTGAGTACCACTGAAACTACCCAAGGGGCCTATATATGTCTGTGAGAGTGCCACACATTTCAATTGCATTCAGACTCTGCTGCCTGCCATTCTTCACCACCAACTGCTGCTGTTCCTGTCTCTTGGGCCCAGAGATGGCAAGAACTGAGAACATCTGGGCATGTCCCTTCACCACAGAGGAGCTGGAGGTCCTGGTGGACAAGGTCCTTTCACTGTATGGGAGGCTACATGGTGCGCCAGATGAACTAGTAAGTATTTCACAGTTAAAGTTTGAGAGTTATCAGAGTGCTCACATGATCATGCTCTGCAGTAGTATGTGCCTGTGAGTGCAAGTTAATGTGCATGTATCCTTATTTTTCATATACCATGCTCCATACATGGCCTAGAAAGAATTGCACGTGCTTATTTGGGGAGGATGGCAACATGGACATTTCTACAGCCCTTCTTCAGCAAAAAAAGAAACAAACGTTGGTCTGAGACTGGGAAATGTAAATGTGTGATACACTGACTTCATGTCAATGGGGTGTGTAGCCTTATTTCCACGGATCCATGGCTAGATTGAAGGATGGGAGGGCCATGCAATGTTTTTTCAGCCATACAGTTACACCCCTGGTTTGGACAGTCAAAGTCTGAACAAACATTGCATGTGCTATTTGATGTCATAGTCTATGAGGTCTTCACATGCTCATTTGTGACATTACAAATGTATTTTGTCCAGAGGGTACACAATAATGTGTGTACAGTTTTCATATTAACCCTAGGATATGTGTGCATTATGCACAAGACTAAAATGCTTGAGTGTAACACTCTTGGTGGTAATTCAGCTATGACACATTAGACAAATGTAATTTGAGATGTCATCCTTCCATTGATTTCATTATGTGTTCTGTCTCTCATGTGTAGGCACTGTTTGCCCTCTCATATTGTACATGCATGGATTTTTCTGATGGCCCACATTTAATCTCAGTGTGAGTCCCACTGGCCTGCACAGAAATGCCCAATTTTAAAAGGACCCATCAGTAAATGGACTGAGTGAAACATATGTGTTGTCTGCCACCCTATTTCTCAATAAGCTATCTTAGGCCTGAGGATTGCACAAGATAGGACTTCACCTTGTGAGAAGAGTTTGAGAATGTAAGATCATGGTCCTAAATGTGACCACCAGGACACAGGTAGCCATTCACTGGCCAAGGACATTGAGGGGTGTGTAGTGTTGAACACTGTAAGTCTTCTCCGACACATCATTTCAAATGTATTGTATGTATTGCTTACTCACATACTGCATCACAAATGAGGGTTTTTTCACATTGGCTTCTGTGCTGGCACTCTGCATGTGTATGAGATGGCCAGGTACTGTGTCCATCCTCATACATGTACACATTTCTATGAGAATATATGATGCAAGTGTACTAAGTGTCATGCTGTATGGCCTCTGCTCAACATTTATGTATTGATGTGCTATGTTTTTCATGCTCCTGTACTGATACACAGTGGTAAATAACACAGTGTCACTGAAACATCCTCTTATTGTCCCCCATGCCTGCAACTTAAGGTCCACCAGCGTAAGACGATATGGAGGGTCATTGCCCACAAGGTTCGGGCTCTGGGTGTCTCCAACTGATGGCACACACACTGTCACAAGTGGTGGCAGGACATCCTCCGGCTGAGCAAAAACGTGGCAGAGATAGCGCTGGGGATGCTCCCTCAGAATGGGAGGTTGGCGCATAGGAGCCTGACACCACTAATGGCATGCATCTTGGCAGTGACACAGCCAGAGCTGGATGGGTGCTTGAGGGCCCATCAGCAGCAAGTTGGGGGGAGTATTGTGAGAAGTTGGACTTTGGGTGTGTGTGACTGCATGAATCCCAACCGTGAGCCATTGGGAAGCACTGTGACATCTCTAGTGTGATGCAATGGCTCCTAAGTGGCCTCAGTGTTAAGTGAAGCTGTTATGCATTTGTACAACATAGGTTACTCATGTGTTTAAAACCATGACCCTGGCCATTGACAGATGACATGTGGCCTTGGGACATATGCTGCAGTATGAATGTCATAGACATCACCTGGCAGTGAACAGCAGTGAGCATCATGTTGGTGTGCATTTATAGATGTGTGCAGTGCACAACATAACATTTGTGGCAACTACACAAAGACACCAATGTGCAACTGTAGTTGTACTTCAAAGCTCAACATGGTGGATAGCAGGAGATTGTGGCCATAGCAAAAGGACATTTGGGAGTTTGTATCTGTGGTGTTCCCTTAAAGTGACTCCATATGTGACAGAGACAACATGTGTAGATGTATAACTATCTCACCTACAGGCACGTAGGTATGCTTACAGAGAATAGTATTTTAGGTTACAAGGAGGCACGAGCCAGCTATTTGGCTGTGCCAATGCCATATGGGGCATTACTATCAACTTTGCATGTTTCTATGCATCTTCTGATGAATGCATAAATGTTGCACATGCTGACTCTACATGAAGGAGGCCAACATGGGAGCATCATTTTCAAGTTTTGTGCTTTGCTTGCATATGATGTTTGTGAGTGTGGCACTATACTGAACCTATATCTCTGTCTCTTGCAGCATCTACGGAGGGCATGGAAGGGCAGGGGACTGACACCAGTGAGGAAGCTTCTGGCACGATTGCTACACATGAGCTCACTGACACTGATGTGACCAACTCCTTCGAGGGGGACAAGAGTGCCCTGAATGATTCCCGCCTGGAAACACCAACCTCCACATCATAAGAATCTAATGGTGACTCCTCGATGTTGGTGGGCACAGGAAGTTCCAAATCTTCCTCTTCTTCCACCACACATTGTCCAGTGCCCACCCTCACAGTTGCTCCCACAAGTGCTGCCCATGCCCGCACCTCTAAGAAGGGTAGCGTCTCCTTCCCTCCAGGCACCTGTCTCCCCTGTTGCCCTTAGTGTGGAGGCGGTGGACCTTTTGTGCCAGCCCTCTGAGGGTCAGACTACTCTCCTGAATGCCTTCCAGGATCATGACAAGAAGTTGGCACAGGTAGTTGTCTTCATGGAGGGAATTCATTCTGACGTGGGTGGCCTACACTGAACTGTCCTGTCTTTGTCCTCCACAGTGATGGCAGCCATTCAGCAGTCACAGGCTCCCAGTCTAGCTCCTGTCCCTTCAGCAACCACCCTGCCCGTGTCACTACCTGATGGGAGTACCTACACACCAGAGCCCTCAGGTACCAAGTCCTCCACATGCAGCACACAACAGCAGCATTCCAAGCAGACCAGACCGCAAACACAATCCCCACAACACAAAACAGGCACACAGGAGTGCAAAACCAAAAGCCCATCATGTGAAACTCATGGACATCAGGCCAAGAATCAGGCATCAACATCACATTCATCAAAATCACCCCCATCCAAAGGCATTCCCATCCCCACTCCTGCTCCCAAAGACAAACAAACACTTGCCCTGTCTGCTGTAAACCTGGTGCTTGCAATAACTAAGCACAAACACTTTTTTAAGGCAGATTCACCCACAACGTCAACTACCACCCACACCCCTGTGGAGCTGGGACAGGAGAGAAAAGTGGGGTGTTTAACTGGACATTAAGAGATGCAGGGGAAAAGGCAAGGCCACCCCAAGTGTACCACCAAATCCAGCAAATCCCGACAGGGAGAGCTGACTGCACCTGATACACCTTTGGTGGAGAGTGAGACTGTTGTGCCCACCCCACTTCCCACTCCTGTCAAGACAGTTGGGGGCTATCGAATCCCCAAGAAGTTGAGACCGAGCCCTCAACATTCACCCTCTCACACTGTGTCTCCCAGCAGCAAGTCTCCACCTCCCCTGCCACCACTCTACCCGGTCCAAGCAGCCCTCTGGTTCCCACAGCCACTGATGCCTCTACCTCACCCGGTTTCTCTCTCTCCCTGGGTATTATGTAATAAAGACTGTTACTCCTGTTGTCTGATTTGTCAACGCCCCAGCTAAATAAAAGGTTTTATGTATGGGCATCGGTTCATGTGACACATGCTCTGTATGCCACTTTCACATTGCCAAATGCTTGTTTTACTTTTTCAGAGGTTTCTAGAGGTAACAGGCACTTTTGTTCTTCTTCTGTCTGAGGCTTTAGGGTGAAATGGAGGTTGTTTGTGATGATCTACTCTTCTACCAATCATTCTATGCTCAGGTGTTCTAAATGGTACACGTCATGTTAGGATGCAATATCAGAATAGAGGTGAATGCTATCCACAGGATTACTTGCGGGTGGCATGGGTCTGTCATATCTGTGGGCTCTTTCTTGATGTGTGTACAGCAGTGTTGATGTGTAGTCATCTTGTGTGGGCCTGTTTACATAGTCACATGTGTACATTTGAATGTGTGCACTTGAGTAGTCATACAGTGTGATTGGCCTGTCATTGTCAGTAGTGTTCATGTGTATGTGCTTCTGCACATGCAAACTACATGCATGTAAGATGCAGTAATGAGTGCCTGTTTGTTTACATTGTCAGACATGTGCTTCAGATTGTGGGCAAATGTAGGAGTTGTAGGTTGAGCACTGTGCAGGACACCTACTTGTTGTCGCTGTCAGTTGTGAGTATGCAGAATGTGTCACTGCAAAGTCTGTGTTGTGTTTTGTTGATCAGCCATGTGGCTTGTTTAAGTTTGTGCTCACTGTACTGACCTGCCCAGCCACAATGACATTATTTGTGAGTGTTCTCATGCATTGCTGCCACTTGACACATTATGGCTCCAGTATGGTATGTGGTATGAGAAGTCATACCATCCCCGACAGGTGCTTCTGATGCCTACACTTTGTGAGTTACTCCCCTACGTGTTTGTTGACTGTACACACCTCACCTGTCCAATACTGATGTAAACACCACTTCAATGTCATGTCTTCTATCCCATGCCTTGCCAGTGTCTGACCCTCCCCACCACTTCATAGTGTTACACTATATTCTGGGAGGATGATCTGTGTGTAGGACCAATGTGCCACTCAGGACAGTTTCACAATTAGTTGTGTGTTATTTTCTTCTACTTGTTTGCACTCATGGTTCCTCATTTGCAGTGCATATGTTTGAGCAGCACAGTCCTCTAGTTATGCTGTTTGCATCTGGGGTTCCCTGAGTTGGGCATCTGTGGGTGATGGCTAAGCTGTATGTGTGTTTGCTGAGGTACTGCTACCCTTCCTGAGTGTGATGTTATGTGTGTGCTGTGATGATTTGTCATGGTGGGGCACTCAGCTATGTGTGCTAATGGGTTGGTTAGTGTGCACACGCTGCTTAGTGTGCATGCAGTGCTGTCAGTGTATGTTGCCTTACACTTGCCAGGTGTGCATCAACCTGATGCCCAGCTGAGTTTGCTGTGTGATGGATTAGTGTGTGCATCTGTTTTGTTTTTGTTGTAGATGGATGCAGTGTTTGGCCTGTGTTGGCTCTTTCTACTGACAGGTGCAATGTGTGTGTGATGTTCTATTTGCATGACATTGTGTGTGGGTAGTTTGTGCAATGTGATACATTCAGATGTGTGTTGCATGTGTAGTGTGCATTTGCTGTGTGTATATCACATGCAGCAATTTGGATTCTTATTCATGAGCTTGTTTGAGTGCACAATAATGGTATGTCCTCCTATTTCCGACCTTTCACTTGTCAGGATTGTGCATGTGCATGCTTGTGGTACACTATGACACCATGCTCACTTGATGACTGGTGTAGTGTCTGTGTTCGCTGATTTGTCCCATTGATTCCAGTTAGAGTTCATGATTGGCATTTGATGATGCAATTCTTATTTGCGCTGGGGTATGGTGTCTGTGGATTTGTCCAGAGTGGCCATGTTGTGTATTCCTGTTCTGTCTAGGGTCACATTGCCTATCCACTGTTTGCCTGCACGTGGCTGGGCTTGTTGGACTTCTGTGGATGTTGTTTGTGAGATTTGTGTTTGGCTATTGTTTTTGGGTCAACATTGTTTCAGACATCCCTGAGTGTGAGTCTGACATTTGTAGATGCACACCAGGGTGTGTCATTCGTTGTCAGGAAACACACAGGACCTTATTTGCACCTTTATGTGTGTTTCTCACAGGTGTTGAGTGTTGCAGGTGTTAAATGGGTAGATGAGGGGTATGTGTGAAGGTCTTACTTGGGTTTGACAGTCAGGGAGTGTGACAATGAGCCATGTGTGTTGTGCTGGTGGCATACACATGTCAAGTAAGTTGACTGTTAGACCTGGCATCATTGGCGTGGGTCTCCCTTCCATTTTTGCTGTTGCCTCATGTATTTTTGCTGGTGTTAGATGCTTTGGGCACTGTGCCACTGCTATGCAGTGCCACAGTGCAAGTGCTCCCTATTGTAACTTAATGTATTAATCAGTGGTTCCATGTTTGGCTTTTTGGTTTACTTGTCAGACCCTAGTCTAGTGCACTGAGCGTGCCCAGGGCGTGTAAGTCCAAATGCTGCTGGTGGGCTTGCAGCACTGGTTGTGCCACCCACAGAAGCAACCTTGTAAAATGTGTCTAAGGTCTGCCATTGCAGAGCCTGTGTGCGGTCTGGTGCTGTCATGCTTACTGGGCAAGTGCACTCACTAGCCAGTCCCTAATTCTTCCCTTTTCTTCATATCAGCCACCCCTATGGTAGGCCCAAGGGCAGGGCGCATTATAAGTATAAGGTAGGACAAGCCCTGATGTGTGTGGCATGTGCTAATAGTGAATTACAGCCAGTTTCGTTGTTCACCATTACAAGGCTACCTGTTCTCCATAGGCCAGAATGGGCTGTTAGATTATTACATGTTTCTAATCCTAACTGTCTCAGAGAACATGGTAGAAATTCGAGTTTAGTATGCCTGAACTCAGAATGATAAAATACATATTTTAGTGAAGTTGGTTTTAACATTCTGTGTTTACAAATACTTCTTTTGGAAAGTAGGTATTGGCTTGTCTAACCATTCAAACCTGCCTCTGCTAGGTTGTGTATTCCTTTGTATGGTTTTGTGAGTGACAGGGCTGGGGGATTCCAAGAGACAGGCTGAGTCACCCAGTGGTGAATAGAGAAATCTGCATCTAGATGGGAGGGAGGAGTTGCACCTGAACCTTGAATAGGGCTATGCCTGCCTTTCACAATGCTGGCTCCACCTCCTGGGGAGCAGCTGATGTCTCTGCCCTGCCCACTGAAAGAAGAGAAGGATTCCTGTAAGCAAAGTGCTCCAGGACTGTACTTGCCTTCCACAATGCTTGCTCCACCTCCTGTGGGGCGTCTGATGTGCCTGCCCTGCACTGTGAAAGGAAAGGAGAAGTCTGGTAAACAGAGTGCTTCAGAACTGGTTTGGACTGGGCAAAAGCCCCTCTCCGCTCAGAGAGAACAAAGGATTTTGGGGTATAAATATTGGGACCCTGATCCCATGAAATTAGATCACTTTTAAACTACAAGAAGAAACCTTTACTCAGGAGAGGAACCTGAAGATACTGAGAAGAGACTATTCCCAAGCTGAAGTGCTGCTTGGGAGATTGGCCTGCAGTGGTTGCCTTATTGCCAAAGGAAAGAGAAAGGAGCTTTGTGTTCTTTACTTTCAACTTGTGAAGGATCTCCAAGGGCTTGGAAAAGAGCTTGGCTCCTCCTGAAGTGTCATGGACAACAGACTTCAACCCCCAGCTCCACAGAGTTCTTGTGGAAGTGCCTGTTGCTGTTTTGGGCCTTCCAAGGAACTTCCTGTCGCAAGGAGCTGGAAGTGAGACTCAACAGAAAAAGTGTGTCGCCGTCGCTGTGCCTGCCGTCACAACTCTGAAGGAGGGTGTTGCCGCTGGAATTGTCGCACTGCACCCCATCGAAGAAGAGCACCTTGCATCCCCGAGAACCGTTGGAGCTGCTGCCGTCGCATCGTAGATGTCCCCGCTGTAGTTGTTGCATCAAGCAGAAGCTTCATGCATCGTGGGAAAAGAGTGTCACCGCTGGAGCTGCTGACGTCGCATCGCCAGGGTCTCGCCGCTGCAGTCCACGCATCGAACCAAGAACTTCTGTCATCCATGAGAAGCGTGCCGCATCTGGAAGATCTTCACGTCTTTATTTTTTTGTATCTGAACTTTGCCGCATTTCCTTTGCAGCGGCATTGCTTGTCGTGGAAGCGCAACGCAACCTAAGGTACATTGACGCAAAGTGTTGCATCTAAGAACTGAACTGAACTAAGCTTAATCTACCATCTTAAAGTAACAGTATTGTGTATTTTCGTCATTTATGGTCTTGTTGTAACTCGCTATAAAGTCTACTAATTTCTTATATAAAATCTGTGTGGTGTCCATTTGTAGTGTTGTCACTGGGTTACTGTATGTGGTCACAAATGCTTAACACACAACGCCTCTGAGATAAAGCCTATCTGCTCGTGTCAAGCTACCAAGGGGGTGATTTTAGGAGTGTAATCCCCTTATCCTGACTAGAGGCAAGGGTCCCTATTTGTCACAAATACCTACCTGTGCCAACCAGAGACCCCAAAATCTAGCATTGACACAGATGTGTGGCTGGTCACTCTACCTATGCATAGCTTGCTTTGCTATTTCCCAGAGATATTGCACAGATGTCACTTTGGTTTATTAGCAATCACTGTGCCGCCCATGTCTGATTGGAGGGCCTTAGGGTAGTGTGATATGTTCCTCCTCTTGCATGTGATGTACAAATGCTATGTGGCTTGCTCCATGGTTTTACAGCACTGTGCACTTCACTTTGGGCGAACCCATTTACTGTCCTATATTGCTGCTGACCTATGGCATCTGTATGTGGCAGAGTGTCAGTGTGGGATTTTTCTGAAGGACTTGTCATGCAGTGTGAACAGTTCAGTGTTCATATGCAGTATGAGTCTTCATTTCTTAATTATAGTTAGTTTGATTTACATGACTGGAATTCAGGTGTGAGGAGGACGGTTTTCCCGCCCCTGATCTTCGGTGCAGGGTGTTCATCTTCACCCCCACCTTCCCAGTCAATCTACCTTGCCCCTTGATGTGTGAGGTGCTTGGTCGAGCCATACCTGGCTAATAAATTGTGCATGGAGGGGGGCACAGGAGGGGCATACAGCATGTGCAGAAATGGGTGTGGGAAGTATAATGTGGATAGGGTGAGGGTGGAGCCCTGGGAAGCTGCACAGACTGCCCATGCCTGATGCCGGCCCTGTCTACTACATTGTGTAGAGGTTTTCCCGCTTCTTCACAGCTGCGGTGACTTGCCCGGGACATTGCAGTGATTTCGCGGTTGATGGGTGACCCGGATGCAGACGTGTGGATTTCCAGCAGGCAGGACATGTGTAAGTACACTGGGGGATATGTTCTTGTCCCCACCAGAGTGTCTGATGTGGACAGGAGCTGTATTTAAGCCCAGAAGTTGTGTGTTGTTGTTGTGTGTAGAGATGTGTTTTTACGTACCTGCGATGTTGACTGCAGGGACATCTTATTTGCTGGCAGTGGATGAGGTAAAACAGCGGAAGGGCTTGAAGAGCTGGAACCATAGCGGTCAGGATCATGTGGAAGGGACCGGGATTCGAGTTTCGCTCTCCGCAGTAGTGCTTTCGCCTTCTACGAGTGGCTGGTTTCTCCGCTGCGTTCTGATGGGCTTTTTGAGGCATCGTGATTTCTCAGGCAGTCGGGACGTCATTCCCCGTTTGACTACCTCCACCACTGTTGCGGCAGGAAATTTCTGGCGGATCCCAAAACTCCACAGCGGACAGAAAATGGGCAATCTTTGCCCATTGTAATATGGCGGACGCGAGGACTGCCAATGGAGTGCGGAAAAGGACATTTTCCGCAACCACCAGCACTGTGCCTACGACCCCATGCGAATGAGCCTCTTAGTCTGAAACGCAACAGACTACCCTGCCCACCAAACCCTCAGTCCATCCTCCTCATTTAGAGATGGGTACGCCTTAATTGATCTGTGGATGGATCCCTATTGGTTGTATCAACAGAATACTTCTTTGGGCAGCCTGTTAGAGTTGGTACCATCAGAGGAAGGACATTACACCATCCGCCCTATTTAGGGTGGATGTTGTAATGTATTTTATTCCTGTCCCTCACCGCTAGGAGACTTTGTGATTAATGGACAGTAAATAATTATAATGACTCCCACACATTTGGAGAGAAGCCCCAGGGTATGGTGGTCACTAGTTGCTTGTCAAAATCAAAATCCAGTTTTTGGTTGTGTTGTGGGATGACAAAAAATCCAAATACTGGAACAAGCACACACAGTCTTCTTGGCAATGCAAAGACAGTATTTACTAACTGTCTCAACAGGGAGAGAAACATCACGGATTGCACCTCAATCCTGATCAAGCTAACGCTGCGGTGTTTCTCAAATGCCTGTGTGCAGACAGGCCTTTTTTACAATTCAATACAATACTTTATTACACATAGTAAAAAATAGTTGACTTACAGCCATTGATTTAGGATGGGAAAACCACTCAAACACATGTGACCTCATAAACCTTAATTCCTGAACTAAACCATTACCTATTCTTCATTATACTTCTGACAATGCTTAATGACAGAGCATTATTTGGCCTATGAATGTGTGTCTGTTTCATGGTAGATGCAATTTACTTGCAGTGTGTGCTGGCAGCATTGTGTGCTTGAGACCTTCATGTGCTCAGAACTTAGTTTTTTCCTGCACCTATTGTTTAATCAATCGCCTGTGTCATTAAAATATAAACACATTGTCTAACCAGGCCACAATCTGTTTGAAGGTACAGTATGTGCTGGGGTAGTTGTGTGCTGATGCCATAAATGCTTTCAAATCTGTTAGACATGAGTTGGCATTTAACTGAAAACTCTTTAGAATTTCCTTTTCCACTACATTCTAAAGTGAACGTTTCACCTTGCTCATGTCAGTGTGGCCTTAACCGGTTTTTAATCACAAACAGCTGTGTGGTTTCTGCTTGGGCTTGATGGTGTGTGATATTTTAATATTTTCTACAGCCTGTTCATTTTTTACGTTTCATACAACATTTGCGCTGGACCGAGACAAAGTCCAGCTGAAGTTACCTTCTCAAGTCCAGCGCGAAGAGTTCCATTTGCATTGGAGGCTGTCATGAGGAGGAGGCTTTCAGTGTGAGGAGCATGTTGAGCAGTGCAAACAGTTGTTGCTGTAGCTCTAAGAGCCGGTCATCGCTGGTGATGACCATTATCTCTCATGTGAGCAGTCACTGTTCAGGCACAAAGAGCATACATCAAGTTGGCAGTTGTCATGGGCTGTCACTATAGGCGGCAAATGCTGTTCTCACTTTGGCAGTAATTGTGGATGGTCCCTATCTGCATAAAGAGTAGGTCTCACTGGAGCTTCATGTTGGTGGTCGCCGTGGGCAGTGCATTTCCACAAGAAGGCTAACATTTCTGTAACTTCACCTTTTTTTCGGAAGTAGTACTCACTGATGCCAGTCAAAGATCTAAGACCTAGGGGCCACCACTTTGTAATCAGAACTCACTCTAGCAGAGGCCAGCAGGAGGCCCAAGACAGGCACAGGCAGGTCCAGATTATGCTGGTCAGCTTGCCATTTGCCAGGAGGCCTCTGAAAGCTTGTTGTGCCCCTGTGGCACACACCGTTCAGCAAATCAACCCTTGGAGTCCCCCTGGGTAGCCTAGGGTCAAGGCAAACAGTTCCAATCATCCTTCTTCAGACAGCAAGGCAGCTTTTCCAGCAGCAGGGCAGTCCTTCTGGCAGCATAGCAATCCTTCCGAATCTTGCACATGTCCAGGGATGTTCTCATGAAAGGCTCCAAGAGTCTCATTTTAAAACCTGGTGCCAGCCTTTGTGTGAGGGAATTACCTGACCCAACTCCAAAACTGACTCTGGTCCTGGCACCAAAACATCTACTGTGACAAAGGCAGGTCTGGTGTCAGTTTCCTTTGTGTGCTGCAGGCAGGACCCTTTAAAAGTTAATCAGGAAAAGGCCCAGCTCCTCCCCTTCCATCATGTCAGGGAGACTCTCTCCCATCATACCTAGGTTTCCTTTGTCTCTGTGTCTGCAAGGAAAACACAACCCACACCCAGACAAACATTCACAGTCATATGAATCAGGACACTGGCAGAAAGGCTCAGATGGGTTGGGCAGAAAAGTCCCAACTTTCTAAAAGTGGCATTTTCAAAAATGTAACTTAAAATGTGACTGTACCGCGAAATAGGATTTTAAATTGCAGTTCATTAGAGAATAAACCGCATTTCTCTAGCTGATTAAAATCTAAAGCTAGCCCAATTGCAATAATGTAATGCAGTGATAGTCAAAGGGAGAAATAGGCAGCAGTGGAAAATGACTTTAGGAAATTCACTGCCAGGACATATAAACCTTATACACACATTTCCTACCTTTTAAGTGCCATGCACCATTCCCTACGACCCTATAGGGCCCACCTCAGGTTGATATAATTATTTAAAAAAAGTTTAGGCCTGGCAAAAGGTTTTCATTGCCTATTTGACATGACAGTGTAAAGCTGCATTACAGGCTTCAGAGTCAGGCCTGTAAGATGTTTTACAGTGCTACTTTTAGTGGGTGGCTCAATGGGTCCTACTGCCCACTAGTAGCATTTAATTTACAGACACTGAGTACAAGTAGTACCATTTACTAGGGAGTTACAAGTAAATTAAACATACCAATTAGGTTTAGGCCAATGTTACCATATGTTGAAGACAGAGCACAAGCACATTGGCACTAGTTAGCACTAATACGGTGTGCAGAGTACTAATGTCTCTAAAAATGGTTAAGCAAAGTATGGTCTAACACCTTTAGAGTTGATGTTTTATACCTTGCCGGTAATTCAGTGTTCATGTATATATATATATATATATATATATATATATATATATATATATATATATATATATATATTACCTACTGGCGGTCGCCAGTAGGTATATATAGTTAGGATTTTTTCTCTATGGGATTTTTGAAAATTCTATGTCTAATAACTTTGGCGTTTGTGGACGGAATTGGCTGAAATTTTCAGCCCCTGACAATTTGGGGGGGTTTCATTAAGGGGGGGCCGAGAAAAAAGGGGGGTCCCAAAACGCGTTTTTCCCATGTTAATTTCCATAGGGCGGTTGGCCTCACTTTTAGCTCGAACGGCTGAATGGATTTGCACGAAACTTGGCAAAATTGTAGGGACTGTTAGCCCGATTTGCCTTTGCTAGGTCTCAATATATGTGCTCCAGTGGATTTTGAGTAATTTAGGTTCAAAAAAAGATATATATCTGGGCGGAGCCTAACCACACATCTGATCTGATTGGCTGTCAGCACTTCATCCAAGAAGTGTTGGCAGCCATCTTGGGACCAATATTCATGATAGCACCTCATTAAAAAGCATTGTAGTTAATAGAGGGTTTTAGGACTTTAGTTACATTATAAATCATTTGTTGATGGTACC
This sequence comes from Lissotriton vulgaris, assembly GCF_964263255.1. Taxonomy (NCBI): domain Eukaryota; kingdom Metazoa; phylum Chordata; class Amphibia; order Caudata; family Salamandridae; genus Lissotriton; species Lissotriton vulgaris. Next base: position 663,620,690 of record NC_141689.1, read on the forward strand.
ATACTCGTTTTAGGAATTGTGGTGGTTCTAAGGTGATTTTACCATGTGAAAAAACCTTCTGCTGTGATATCATGAATATTGTTTGAAAGAAAACTAATATCTCATGATTTTCCCACAGTGGTTTGGAAGGGGATCTATAAGCTAAACTGAAAGCATATTTTCTGTAAATTCACATTATCTTTCTCAGTCATGTGAAAATGAAGTCTGACATTCTCAGTAAAACATGTACATCCAACAAGGACAGAGACTGTCAGTTGATTCCTTTGTGTTCTACGGCAGCCTCCTAGAGTGTTCTAAAGAACAACTAGAGCGCTAACAGTCCTACTTATTACAAAGGTATGGCACACCTGAAGCCATCTTGATTGGAATAAAGTAGGCATGGGCGGAAAATCCGTTCCGCTCGCGGATTTTGCGGATTTTCGGGAAATCCGCAATCCGCGAGATTTGCGAATTTCCTGAAAAATCCGCAAATCCGCGAGCAGCGGATTTTGCTCGCACTGCTCGCACTGTTCGCGTGAGTTCGCGCCCCGCGAATAAGTGCGAAATTGCAGAAATACGATTTTAGCAAAACTGAAAGTAACTACTTACCAGGTTCAAAAGTTCAGGCTCATCATTAGTAGCCATTTCCTGTAGTGCTTCCTGAGGGGCCCCTCCAGAGTTCAGTTGCCAGTTGCAACTATTATGTGACCCTGCTCTGAACCTCAGAATAGTTACACATATGCCACAAAGGTCCTGAATTACAGCTAAGGGAGACAAGCAGGAGCCAGGCTGGAAGTTAAAATCCATTAATCAGCCCCTAATTCATTATTGTCAGTTGGGGCAGGGCAGGTGTTGTAACTAATTTTGCAACAATGAAAGCACTTAGCAAGTGCAAAAGATCACTAATCAGGGCGCACTAAGGAAGCAGGTGCCAGCTAAAAAAATATTCTGTGACACATTAATCAGCCCCAAATTAATTCAGGTCACTTGAGGCAGGGAAGGTGTGCTTTGCTTTGCCAAAAATAATGTACACTGGACAACCAGAGGGTGTGGTGATGAAACAGAGGGTGGCATGGGTGGGCCAGAGGGTGGCATGAGTAGTCAGAGAGTGGCAGTGGTGACAGAGAGTGGCAGTGATGAAGAAGAGTGTCCCAAACAGGTTGGACACGTAGAAACAACAAGTTCGCAAAACTTGCGACCCGACAGGTAAGTTCGCAAATTGCGAAATTGTAAAAACCCTCGCGAACTGGCAGAAACACGGGCGAACACAAAAAAAAAAAAAAATCCGCAAATTCGCGGGAATTCGCGGATTTTGCGGATTGCGAGTTTGCAAATCCGCAAATTCGCGGATTGCCAATCCGCAAAATCCGCTCATGCCTACTGGTAACTCTTAAAACATTTAATTTAAAAAGAAACAACATGAGGGGGTATATTTTGCCATAGAAAGTATGATTAGTGCTGCAGAATGAAAAATTAGGGCACATTTTGAGTGACTTCTCAAATCCTTTTCTATTTCATTAAAACATTCTGACATGCAGTCTCCCAAAATGGCCACCAGAGACAAAAGAGCCCAAATGTAGCCCAAATATCACCCAGATGTAGCCCAAGTATAGCCCAATGACAGAATGTCCCAGAGTGTTCTAAAGAACAACTAGAGCGCTAACAGTCCTACTTATTACAAAGGTATAGCACACCTGGAGCCATCGTGATGGGAATAAAGTGGTAACTCTTAAAACATTTAATTTAAAAAGGAACAAAATGAGGGGGTATATTATGCAATAGAAGGTATTATTAGTGCTGCAGAAAGAAAAATTAGGGCACATTTTGAGTGACTTCTCAAATCCTTTTCTATTTCATTAAAACATTCTGACATGCAGTCTCCCAAAATGGCCACCAGAGACAAAAGAGCCCAAATGTAGCCCAAATATCACCCAGATGTAGCCCAAGTATAGCCCAATGACAGAATGTCCCAGAGTGTTCTAAAGAACAACTAGAGCGCTAACAGTCCTACTTATTACAAAGGTATGGCACACCTGAAGCCATCTTGATTGGAATAAAGTGGTAACTCTTAAAACATTTAATTTAAAAAGGAACAAAATGAGGGGGTATATTTTGCCATATGATTTATGATTAGTGCTGCAGAAAGAAAAATTAGGGCACATTTTGAGTGACTTCTCAAACCCTCTTCAATTTCATTAAAAAATTCTGACATACAGTCTCCCAAGATGGCCACCAGAGACAAAAGAGCCTAAATGTAGCCCAAATATCACCCAGATGTACCCCAAGTATAGCCCAATGACAGAATGTCCCAGAGTGTTCTAAAGAACACCTAGAGCGCTAACAGTCTTACTTATGACAAAAGTATGGCACACCAGAAGCCATCTTGATTGGAATGAAGTGGTAAGTCTGAAAACACTCAATTTAAAAAGGAACAACATGAGGGGGTTAATTTTGCCATAGAAAGTATGATTAGTGCTTCAGAAAGAAAAATTAGGGATCATTTTGAGTGACTTCTCAAATCCTCTTCTATTTCATGAAAAAAATTCTGACATGCAGACTGAAACATGCACTTTGAATACCAGCAGCAGACGTCCCTGGTGAGCAGTAGCTTTACTACAGTGATCTAATATGCAACTAGAGTGCTAACATTCAGAATTTATGGCAAATGTGTGACACATCTGAATGCCTTCTTGATGGAACCAAAGTAAACAAGCATTGAAAATGCAATAGATCTCGCCCTCGTTTAAGTTAAAGCCATTCTGTTTGTAATGAGGTGGCTTTTTAGCTTTGCTTTTATTAGTGTTTTTTCAACTTTCATGTAAATAACATGCATCTGTATGCATATAAGTATATGTATGCATGCATTTATGTTTGTATTTATATAGATATACAGATGATATATGTTTATATATGTATGTATATATATATATTCACTGAAAAAACCATAGGTTATAGACCATATATAGTTAGGAATTAGCATTTACAAAACCTTGAAAATTCACTGAAAAAACCATAGGTTATAGACCATATATAGTTAGGAATTAGCATTTACAAAACCTTGAAAATTCACTGAAAAAACCATAGGTTATAGACCATATATAGTTAGGAATTCGCATTTACAAAACCTTATTTTACTCACACAAAACCATTGAAATTCCATATATAGTTAGTTGCACTAACTATATATCGCGCACCCGCAATCCACTGCTGATGATGTCACATATTACATCATTCATGACATGGTCAGTGACATCACTGATGACATCTCAAATGACATCACTGATGACATCACTGATGACAACATCCAGTGACTGTATGTTTCTGTAAAGTTAAAATATGTCTTACATATTGAAGAATGAGTGGATGTATAAGTGTCTGGATGAAGGATTTAGTAGGTGCATGACTGACTGTATGAGTGAGTGATTAAATGTGTCTCACTGAGTGCATGGGTTAGTGACTAAACTGTCTTAATTTGTGCATCATTATGTCTGTTGTTCTGTAAACTGTTGCATGTGTTGATAAGTAGCTATATGAGTAACTATATGGGTTATTGATTGGTTGCCCTAGTATTTGTATGGGAGACTGAGTGTGTGTGTGGGTGGCTGGGAGGTGTATGACTCTGTGCATAGATGTGTGAGCAGTTGATTCACTAGATGTATGGTTTCAAAAGTGCATGTGGAAACAGCTGTATGGGCGGTTGACTGTGTGCATGAGTGTATTCGTGAGTGAATGGATATCTCAGTGCTACATGTCAAAGTAAGTACATATGTAAAACACAGTACATGTGAGAGTTGACATATATAAATAACTGTGCATAAGAGCCAGTGAATGTGTGAGTGGCTGTATGGATCATTGTGAACTTGTATCAGGGATTGTAAGAGAGTAAATATGTGTTAGTATATGTTTGAATAAGTAAAGTTTGTATAACTGTATAGTTGAGGAAATGGAGGTGTGATTGATTCTTTGCATGACTGACTAGGTGTGTGAGTAACTCCATGGATGAGTGACAGTCTGTGAGTGTCTGTTTACACTGATTGTATCTAAGGTTATATTAGAGTCTGAAGAGGTTCATCGTATTATCACATGAATGATATCATCAGTGATGTGATCAGTAATGTCAAATGAGATGTCATCAGTGATGTCATCAGTAATGTAATTTGAGATGTCATCAGTGATGTCATTTGAGATGTCATCAGTGATGTCATCAGTGATGTCACTGACCATGTCATGAATGATGTAATATGTGACATCATCAGCAGTGGATTGCGGGTGCGCGATATATAGTTAGTGCAACTAACTATATATGGAATTTCAATGGTTTTGTGTGAGTAAAATAAGGTTTTGTAAATGCGAATTCCTAACTATATATGGTCTATAACCTATGGTTTTTTCAGTGAATATATATATACATATATATATATATAACAGCTGTCTGTATCAGTGGGTTGCTACCTTGCTGAACAATGCAATGGGTATTTTACATTTGAATTGTTCTGCAGCATTTAAACCAAGTCACCCAACAAGGTTAAGCTCCTCGAAAGAGCTTTAATGAATGAGAAATGTTATAATATCAGGTTCAGTGTCAATTGAATTCTACCAAACAAAAGTAGATTTCCTGTTTTACTGCTAATTGAAGATTTAAAAAAGAAGTGAAAGATGGAAAGACCTCATCACCGACAGATGCTGTAGGCTTTACTAAAGTCACTTTTACTGAAAGCACACACATGTCAAAGTTATGTGCTGCTTTCCATGCTTCTACAGTATGTCTTTGTGTCTTAGACACTGGCAACAATAATAATTTCTTCCATGGATTCCACTTGGTCTCCACTCTCCTGGGATTTCAATATTACGCACTGTGCCATATATCATTAATTTGAAAGGGAAGGCTTCCATGTCACATTGTTTGTCATACTGGAGTGTCATACAAACAGTAGTCACAAATTACTCTTTTTTCTTTTCATCAGCAGCTAAATGTTCCTCATTAGTAATATTGTTAGAAATTGGATCTCTAGTTGGCAGTGGCTTGCACCATGTCCAAGTAGGGACCCTTCCTTCAAGTCAAGGTAAGGGGATTACACAGCTAAGATAACCCCTGTTCACCCCCTTGCTAGCATGGCCTGAGCAGTCATGCCTATCTGAGAAGCAATGTGTAAAGCATGTGTACATAAAACACAGTAACACAGTGAAAACACTACAGATGGACACCACACCAGTTTAGAGAAATAACCAGTCTTTATCTAAACCAAACAAGACTAAAACGATAAAAATCCAACATATATGAATCAAGAAATCACTTTGAAAAGGTTTGAAACAGTTCAGTCCATTTAACACCATGGCTGTCACTTTTTGTGCAAAGTACCTGAGATGCATCAATATAACAAGATGAAAACTGGCACAGGGTAGGTGAGGCACTGGAAAGTCAAGTGATGCATCAGTTCCTTACATGCAGGGAAGGTAATGCATTGGTTCCTTGTTCCCAGGGAAAGTGATGCATCAGTTCCTTACTGTTATGCAGGGGAGGTGCTCTGTCAGTTTCCTATTGTGCGGGGAGGTGATATATCGTTTCTCCAGACAAGCGGCATTGGTTCCTAATTAAAGCCCAGTTTCAATGTAGACTTGGCACAAAGGTGCGATGTGTGGAAAACCCCACCTCACTGGAGTCAATGGAGTGGTGCCAAAACTGGCATTGATATGATTCTCCTAGCCATAAATAGGTAATGTGTTGATTCCTTCAGCCACACAGCAGGAGTATCAGACGTAGGTGACATGGTGCTCTGTACTCAGGCTGCGGCGGTTCTCTCAGCTGAGGACAGGCGCTGCATTCATCTGTTCCCATGAGGCACAGGGTCAAGACTGAATTGCATATGGCTGGGTTCAAACTGAAATGGCATGGTGAGCAAACAAACTATGGATTTAGGCCCAGAGACCTGTACTGGGGTTAATGTATGACATTGTTCTGCATTCTGTCCATCAACTGTTGTTTTTGCATTTGTCAGCCCAAGTGGTACAGGTATGCCCAGACGTGGGTCCCGTGCTCTCCATGCCACTGGAATCAAGCTATTCTGGCTGAAGAGGGGTGAAACCCCGAAAGTGGTCCTAGGATGCATTTTATTTACTTATTTAAAGAGTTGTATATAGCGCTGGCTAGACCCGAAGGTATCAGAGCGCTTTACATTAGGTTCCACAATGTAACAGAAAATGATCACAATTACACAATACGTCAAAAAAATAAGCAAAAAACTTGAGAGATGAGAGAGAAAATAGTGGAGGGGGAAAGGGGAGGTGAGAAGAGGGAGGATGAGGGAAGAGACAAAAGGATGTCTGTCTAAAGACCGACTGGGTAGATGAGGTCCAAGGAGGGAATCCGTGGCCCGTCTCCCCTTTAGTTAAACAAGGTAACTCCATCGGGCTTCAGTCAAAATCGCTAGGTCTCAGGTGGCGAGGGAAAGTTCACAGAAAAACAGGGTGGGGAACTAAGGACAAGAACAGGGGAGGGTAAAGGTTAGTAGCTGGGTAGAGAAGAGCGGAGAGTGGTGGGGGTAGCGGGAAAGGGGGAGGGGGAGTTAAGGTTAGGAGAGACGGAGGAGAGTTTGCCCAAGGACCGGCTGGGTAGGTGATGGCCATGGAGGAAATCCATAGCCCATCTTCTCTTTAGCTCGCAAATAAGTTCCACCCTGCATCAGTCAAAAGGCTTGGTCTCAGCTGTCGATGGAGGGTTCACAGCGTCAATGACTGGGGCGACCGTCTTGAGGGCAGGCAGAGGGGGATGAGTCCTTGATACACAAATTCAGAGGGTCCACATAATTTTCTATAATCCGGATGAAATGGGTGCAAACTAAGCAGAGGATCGGCATGATGAACAGTGCCAGGGTCTGCAACTATTGTGCCTTTCAGGGAGCCTCCTGTTATCTGCTTAGCTGATTGCCTGTTATATTGCTCAGGAATTCATCAGGGAGCAGCTCCACCTGTTACTTGTCCCTGACTGTAGCCACCTTAGGATCAGGCAAGCTTCAAATGTCCATGGTTGACCCACCTTAAATTGACACCATTCAGAATATGCCACATTTCTCAACAATATGGCTATGGGAGGGGGGCTTGCACACTGTCCTCCGATCTTGCCTTTACTTGTCCCTGGATTAGTTTCAGGGCATTCCAAGGCGATGAGCTCCATTGGGATGGAGCGCCGCCACCCTCTGCAGTCAGAGCTGGCTTACCGGTCCGCAGCAGGGAGAGGCTGCTTCTTGAGACCCCAGCATTCTTCTATGGACCTTCGCGCGAGTCTCTACTTCAGTGCGATTGTCAGTTCGGTTGGCACTCCTGGTCACCACACCGCATCTCCACATGAATTAACTGTGGCGCCGAGCACAGCCAGGCATCCCATCGCTCATCTGCTAGCGCCGCTCTCGGCAGTCCGGGGAGGACCTGGCTTGGCAGTTCAGGCTGGACTGTTCCCGTGAGTCACAGGGTCAAGACTGATTAGCATATGGCTGGGTTCAAACTCGAATGGCATGTTGAGCAAAAAAACAATGGATTTAGGTCCAGATCTCTGTACTGGGGTGAATGTATGACATTGTTCTGCATTCTGTCCATCAACTGTTGTTTTTGGAACTTAAAAATGAGGCAGCCATCTTTAAATGCACATTTTTGTGTGATAGGAAACCAATGTAATTTTTCCATAATGGGTGAAACATGCTCCCACCTGGGTTGCTAAAATATCAGCCTGGCTGCCTGATTCTGCACCAACTGAACTCTTTTAGTGAGATATAGAAGTATGCCGAAATATAGAGAGTTAGCATAGTCCAGATGTGAAATCACCATGGCTAGGACCACATGGATCAGAGCTTTCTGAGTAAGTAATCTCCTGATCTTTCTTATCTTTCTAAGCTGAAAAAAACAGGTGGAGGTTACTGCTCCTATCTGGAATTTCATAGTGAGGTCCCTATTGAAAATCACCGCTAGACTCATGGCTGAAGGGGATTACTTCAAAGGATTGTCTTTGAAGTGCACAGATCTTGCCTTGCCCTGTCTTGCCTCCATACACACTACAGGGGTGGAAACAACACTGTGAGAGGCCATGTACCGGAGTATTCTGGTGTCAGGGACAACTTCTCCCACCCTTCAAGCTCAGGAAGGCCCATCAGCCTGGTGATGGGTCATCAAGCTATGCAGGGTACACCTCAGCTCCCTGTGTGTGACTGTCTATAGTGAATGCACAAAACGGCCTAGCTGTCAGTGTAAACCAGACTTAGATTCCACAGACAGGCAGAGGCCCAGGATGATAAAGCAAGAAAAATGCCCACTTATAAAAGTGCCATTTTCAACCACACAATTTAAAAACGACCTTCACTAAAAGCTCCAATGATAACCTATGGGAGAGATTGTCCGTACAATAGTGAAAAATGAAATTGGCAGTATTTCACGATCAAGACATGTAAAACACACCAGAACAAGTCATACCTTTCACATGCACTTCACCCTACCCATGAGGCTACCTAGACCTACCTTAGGGGTGCCTTCCTTGTAATAAATTGGAAGGTTTGGACCTGCCTAGTGGGTGCACTTCCCAGATTGACATGGCAGTTTAAAACTGCACTTTCATGCACTCCAGAGGAAGGCCTGAGACATGTTTACAGGGCTACTCTTGTGGGTACCACAATCAGTGCTGTAGGCCCACTAGTAGCATTTGATTTACAGGCCCCGGGCGCACATAATGCACTTTACTAGGTACTTACCAGTTAATCAAATATGCCAATCATGGATAACCAATCTCATTTACTATTTACACCCAAGAGCAGTGGTAAAGTGCCCAGAGTCCTAGAGCCAACAAAAACAGGTCCGAAAAAATAGGAGGAAGGCGGCAAAAAGTTTGGGGATAACCATACAAAAAGGGCCAGATACAACAAATATGATTGAATGTGAATTACAATAATCCATTTCACCTTTCTAACCATAACCCCTTATGTTAGTGCACACAGTGATTTAGGTGATATAGCCACAGTCATGGACTTTAGTCCACTCACCTGTCCTGGCCCTTAGTCCCCACCCTGTTTATCTGCGAATTTTCCCTCGTCAATTGAAATCTAGCTATTTTGTCTGATGCCCGATGGAGCTTCCTGGTTTAGCTATAGGGGAGACAGGCCGGGGATTCCCTCTTTGGACGTCACCTACCCAGTCAGTCTTTAGACAGACTTTATTTTGTCTCTTCTGTTGTCTCTTCCCGCATCCTCCCTATATTTATGTCTCTCCTTCTCTCCACTCTCAATGTATTGAGACCGAACTATTTTGTCTAATGCCCGATGGAGCTACCTGGTTTAGCTATAGGGGAGATGGGCCGTGGATTCCATCCTTGGTCGTCATCTACCCAGTTGGTTTTTAGGAAGACTTCCTTTCGTCTCTCCTTGTTGTCTCTTCCCTTATCCTGCCTTTCTCACCTCCCCTGCCCCCTCCACTACTTTTCTCTCTCCTTTCTCTGCTCTCCTAATTGTATTGCCTATTTTTTTATGTATTTTGTAATTGTTGATCTTTTTCTGTTACAATGTTGATTCTCATGTAAAGTGCTCTGATACCTTCGGGTCTAGCCAGCGCTATATAAAACTATTGAAATAAAATCCCATTTCTGACTTCTTTGCATGTCTGAGGGAATGAGCTACTATACATCTAACGCCTTTTTGGTTAAATGGGAGATGACACGCGTATTTTATCTGGTCATTTAGCCAAGATACAAGGACTGCCCTGTCTGTGCAAATCTGTTGCTATGGCTGTAGTCTGGAGGAAAAGGGACGAGGCCAATTAAAGCGTTGTGTTAACCATGATATTGTTCAGTTCAGGCTGCAGTTGGGTATCATTCTAACTCCAAATAGTTGTTTAGTTTCAGTTTCCTCGGTCTGGATTCACACCAATAGATTGAAGAGCGAATATCCGTCCTCGTGTGAATACTCTATTTAAGGGGTCAGATCTGAAAATAAGGGAACTGTAAGACCTGAAGTCCCTATTGGCAGTGCATTGATGGCTTTAAAAAGGGCTATGTAATTGAATGGAAGCTCGTGGATTGGAAATGTTCCCAGGACTCACTCAGTCTTATCGCTTCTCTTTTGTGTCATCCATATATGGCCTCTGACAGTCTTGCACTAAACACTCTTTCCATCTGTGAGCTCATGGCATTCTGCTTCGTGTATTTAGAGCCGACACTGATAGCAGAAGGCGGGATTTTTGCCTCCTGGCTGTGCAATCTTTATCTGACTGGGCAAATTGAGTTAATACAAGAACAGCATTGAACGCATTAAAAGTTTTAGCTAGAGAGTGCACTTTCGATCTCGCTCGTCCTAAATGGGACTTTCACATCGTTTTTAGTAGCCATTTTTCTCCAGACGAGTCAGCTGGACAGGTCACAGCTGGGAGCTGTGCTTGCGCTGCCATTTTCTGCATTTAATCTGCTTATTTGCTCTGCATTGGATTCACTAGTCCACAACAGGACAAGAGGGCACTAAGCAAGGAAGCAAACATGGCGCCCGCTCATTAATATGAAGGGGGACGTTTAAGCATAGCAGCTTATTGCGGACAACAGCACAATAAGGTAGTAGTAGACACATGACCCTTTATAGGGCGTTGAAAGTTTGCCCAGTGACACTTTCATTGCTTAAACAGAACAAAAGACACAATTTCTGGAAGCAAATTTCATCAGAATCCCTCTTCAGGAAAGCCTTGAAGACCTGGGTCTTCACGCTTACCGATGCTGCCTGTAGAGCTTTAGTGTAAAGGATTTAGGGGCATATTACCAACAACTAGCGATAATTTTTGTCTCTAACTTGTTTAGAGACAAAAATTAGCGCCGCACATCGGCGATTTTTATCGCAGATAAACCTTGCTATTAACAAGGTTTATCGCAAATGCGATAAAAAACGGCCGAAATGCATGAATATCGCTGAAAAGTCAGCGATATTCATGCATTATCGAGCAAATGCTCTTAGCCATGTTATCCACCTCCCATTGGATAACATGGCTAAGAACTGCTCAGGGCAGGTGTTAGGTTTTGGAGATATTCCCGCTTAGCGCGAATATCTCCAAAAGTTGGTAATAGGAGATAGCGATGTTAGCGACTGTTTTCAGTCTCTAACATCTTGGCACGCCCACTTTGCATCTCATTAGTGATAAATATCACTGACATGCAAAGTGGGGCCCAAGATGGTCGCTATCTCCTACTAGCTGTCGCTAACTGGTGTTAGCGACAGCTTGGTAATAGGGAGATAATTTTATCTCCGCTTTCTTGGCTTTTAAAGCCAAAAAAGCGGAGATAAACCCCCTTGATAATATGCCCCTTAGTTCTTGGGAACTGCCCCAGCTAACCACCTTTTCCATTCTGGGATGGTATTAAGCGCTAAGATGCTCCTTGGAGTGATAGAATGCGCTATAACTAAGCTGTTTTACATTACATTACATTACAACTGTAGCACATAAACCAACTAAGGAAGCAGTTGATGAGACGTGAACGGCTGTAGTAAATCGCGCCATCATGCATAGATTAGAAAATTACTCTTTTGGCTCCCTGTCGGAGACTGTACCTCTTGCAAAATCAGAAACAGTGTGGGTGTGGTATTAGATAAGACCTTTTGATTCTACTAAAATAATATAGGGGCATATTACCAACAACTAGCGATAATTTTTGTCTCTAACTTGTTTAGAGACAAAAATTATCGCCGCACATCGGCAATTTTTATCGCAGATAAACCTTGCTATTAACAAGGTTTATCGCAAATGCGATAAAAAACGGCCGAAATGCATGAATATCGCTGAAAAGTCAGCGATATTCATGCATTATCGAGCAAATGCTCTTAGCCATGTTATCCACCTCCCATTGGATAACATGGCTAAGAACTGCTCAGGGCAGGTGTTAGCTTTTGGAGATATTCGCGCTTAGCACGAATATCTCCAAAAGTTGGTAATAGGAGATAGCAATGTTAGGGACTGTTTCCAGTCGCTAACATCTTGGCACGCCCACTTTGCATGTCATTAGTGATAAATATCACTGACATGCAAAGCAAGGCCCAAGATAGTCGCTATCTCCTATTAGCTGTCACTAACTGGTGTTAGCGACAGCTTGGTAATAGGGAGATAATTTTATCTCCGCTTTCTTGGCTTTTAAAGCCAAAAAAGCGGAGATAAACCCCCTTGATAATATGCCCCAATATATTTTTAATATGATTACTCAATGGGAATTTCAGTCAGCCTTCTTGTTCAACTGGTGAGTTGTGCCTTTCACATTTTTCTTCCACTCAATACAACGTATAACATAAGGCAATGGACCAGCTCCCTTGAGCCAATAGCTAGCTTCACTGCGAGTGACAGCATTCTGCTCTTTAACAAGGTAAACATCCACAAGCAAAGTAGGTCACTTCAGTGCCAGGCTCTACTATGGCAATGTGCGCTTTTTTGAATAAAATAGACTGGATATATTGACTCTGTCTGCATAACTCTAGATGAAATTAATGAAATTAAAATAAAATGTGTAAATCGAGACAATCACCCGGTGGTATCTAAGCGCTAGGCAGAATCTGACAGGCTGAGAAGATCCAGAAGATGGCAGAAATTTTGGGGGAAAAAAACAAGTTTTAGATCTTTCCTGCACTCTAGTAACTTTGTTTTGAATTTTAGTTCTGCAGGAAGAGAATTCCATAATCTTTATGTACATAAAATAAAACCTTTCCCTCCCCAATTTGGTTTCTTAAATTTGGGGATAACCAGATTTCCACTGTGGATGATCGCAGTGAGCGCATAGGGATATATAGATGAAAATTCTGTATAAAGTAGTCTGGGCCAACAGCATGTGGTAATTATATTTCTTTGTCTGCTGGTTTAAGCTGAGATCTCCATTTACGTTCTGGTTTCCTACATTCCTGCTTTTTTTCCTGAGATCCTCTTTGAACCAGGGTTTGGAAGGATTGGTCTTATGACTTAAATATTGTTTTGCTGGAGCTAACTGAGTCAGTGACAGGCCCAGGCAATGATGGTATTTACGAACGGCTGTGTTCAAATCAGATCAGATCAGGCCCTAAGAAGCAAACACATTTGATTTATGAATTAATTCATGAAATAATTGCATTATTCACACTTGAGCAGAGGGTCTCTTGACATGGATATAACAAGTGCCTCAAATAAGTATTTCAAGGCCTTTTTGAATGGCTCTAGTGAGGGACAATGTTGTATCTTACGGGGTTGACAGGTACAGAAAGACAGGCCTAGATAAATGAATGCTTTTCCTCCTCTGAGCTTAAGAGTCACTTTAGGAATTTTAGGAAAAAGATTGGCCTTGCTCCTGAGTTCTCAATGAGGCGTTTTGACGCTGACAGTAATTTTCAGAGGAAGTTCCCAGATACATTTAAAAACAAGCACTGACAAATCCAATGTGGCTGGTTTTACCAGCTAGCCTTTTGGCTTTGTCAAAACTTGTTTTTCGTCGCTTTGTAAAACTTTTTTTGTCTAAGCTACTGGGCTCTTTCTAATATAGATACAAATATTTGCTATAAACAAACTGCGTTTCCTGTTAAAACAAGCGCACATTTTCATAGTAGTCCCTGGCACTGAAGTGACCTACTTTGTTTGTTTATGTTTACCTTGTGAAATACGAGTGTATCCTTAGGAGCTCAAATAACCCCAACTTTTGCTCTGAGTGTATCCTGGGGAGTGGCCATAGTGTGAGATCTAAGGTTTTGGTTCCTTGACGTGCATTGTTCTCAGGGGGGATAGGAGGCCCAGCATTAGCTCCAGTGTTGTCTACATGGATGGGACCAGGTGAGTACATGACACTTAGCTATCTTGATGGACATAGTGAAGCCAATCATACCTCAAATCAGGCCCTTAGACAGCTAATTCTGATTTTTGAATATCTTTGATTGATGGATCAAAATTAATACTGTGAGAAAATGTCCTTTTTGCAGAGTCAACCACTGTTTTTGCTGAAAATAATTGTTAGTTTTTAGACTTTGGGCAGTGATGTCCAGTGCCAAGTCTATGTTCTCAAACACATTGAAAGATTGGTTACTCCCTGATTGATAGTTTTACCTTCCTAACATGCCATAGTATGTGGTGTAGAAACTACAACCATGGCATGGGAAGTTAAATGTCACCTGTGGACTGAGGCACTTATTGTGTCATCCACTAGTGTGACAAAGGAAAACCTGGCTTCAGTTTCCCATTGTATCCTTACTGCTGCAGTGTGAAACCGGCAGAGTGATCTGTCAAATGAACCCTTTTTATTAGGCTAAAGCCTCCATTTTAAATCTTAAAAGTTATCCCTATATAGGCCCTGTATCCAACAAAGTATTATGAATGCTATTTAGAAGTGGGACATGCAGGACATTATTTTGACAATGTTGTTACATTGACATGGTCAAAAAGCAATGTTTGCAGGGGCAAGGCTACCAGTTCTTTATTGAAAATAGGAGTACAGGTTGAAATACTGTATGTTGGGAACAGGACCAGAAGAAAAAGAATCAAACCACTATTTTTAAAAGTTATTAAAAATCCAAATCAATGGCGAGGTCAGATTTGTAGGAAGAATTAAGGAGGACTAAACTTTAAATCAGTGACCTTTTCCCTGCCTGAAGTACATGTAGGCTAATTTGCTTTAACTCTACTGCAATCCCCATGTTAACCAGAATGGGCAGGGATGACTCGTTTGGGCTCAGCAGAAGGTTGGGGGGCTGCCATTCTGCTGGCAACATAATTTCGAATCCAACCTGGTAGGTCTTTTTGAGCCACATGCGAGCAAACAGAATGCCAAGAAAATGTTGTGTATCTCCTGTCTAGTGCAGAGGGACCCTGCTTTTGCCTTACAAGACCGCTGTCTCCTGGTTTGTTGTGGGTACAGGTTATGCTTCAAACTGGGTTGTATTATTAGTTGTGAGTGAATGTAGGTGATTTCCATAGACCACTTGCCTACATGCCCTATCCTTGAGAGTCCAGGTTTAGTGTGACTGAATACTCTGGCAATCTTGACATTGGGATGGCACATATATTTTGGAAATGTTTGCAGTAAAGCAGCAGGGACTGATAAAAAGTGAGTTGAGTTACCCACACCCACTAGTTGGTGTCAGGCGGAAATATGCTTTTCATGGTCGAGGTGGTTTCTTTAGTGGTGACGGGGGTCCAAGTGGTGGGATGGCTGTTGTTGCTAGTGGGAAGGGAGGCTTCAGGAGTCTGTTCGCTGAAGATGTCATAGAGGGCCTTGATTTTCAGGTGGAAGTAGGCACCAAGTTTGTTGCAAAGGTCCTGGGAGGGTGTGAGATCCGTGGCTTTATTGGGGGGTTTGGTGAGTTGCTGGGTGATGCTGAAGAGTTCCTTTGAGATGCTTTTGCTGTTCCTCCATCGTTTTTTGAGCTGTCAGCAGATGCGTCTGGATTCTTGGTGGTCGGTGGTGAACCAGGTGGCCTTCAAGGGGCCTTATCTGTCTGGCTTGCGGAGGGGTGCAAGCTTGTCTGCACAGGTGGTGATCCATCGGGGTAGCTCCTTGGCGGCAGAGTTATCATCTTTCAAGGCGGGGGGGGGGTTTGGGTGGAGTTTAAGTGCTCCTCTGTGACCTTGCTCCAGTTCCTACGTGGTGGGCGTGGAGTGGGTTTGTGAGCGGTGGTAGTGTTGAAAGAGAAGTGTACGCAGTGATGGTTTGTCCAGAGAGGCTATGTGGTGCAGCTGAAGCGTGTGTTGTTCCCTCCTGCAAAGATGGGGTTGAAGGTCTGTCCTGCCTTGTGGGTGGAGCTGGTGATGAGCTCCTTCAGACCGATGCTGGTGGGGTTATCCAGGAGGGCAGTGGAGTTGGGGTTGCTGAGGTTGTGGAGATTGAAATTCATGTCTCTGAAGAGTATGTTGTCCATGGAGGCGATGGCATGGGTTGCGATGAGTTCGGCAATGGTGGTGGTGAACAAAGCAGGAGGCCAAGGGGGTCTGTAGACGAGGGTGCTGCCAAGAGTATTTCTGGGGCTGGTCCGGATCTGGAAGTGCAGGTATTCGGTGGTGGAAGGGGAGATGCTCGTGCTGGAGAGTCAGAGGGAGCTATTGTGTGCGATGACGAGTCCTCTTACAAGGAGGTTAGTGCGGTCCTTCCTCTGGATCTTGTATCTGCCAGGAATGGTGACCTTATTACATGTGTTGAACACCTGTCCATCCCAGCTAAGTTCTCACAAATACTGATATGAGGTGCTGGCAATTGGGTAGATGACGCTGTGAAGAGTCAGAGAAGAAACAATGTCATGGAGTTTGCTAGAATTTCTCTAATATTATCTATTAAGAAATTATGTAGGAAATGAACACTTGAATGCATTTAGAAACACAACCTTAAAAAAAGAATGGGACATTTGGAAAGGGGCGACCACTCGGTCCCCCCGAACGTATGGCAGGGTGCCCGGATCCCCCCGGGAAACCATTTTGGGCGGGGGGCGTGTCTCGGCTGGTATGCCCGAAGCGGCGTAGCCGGGGCGCGCTTTTTCCCGCCCAAGAAGGGGTTGTCCTAGACACCTACACCGTTGGTCACGCCCCGGAGGCGTATCAGAGGAGGGTACACGCCCTCCCGAAGAGGAATAAAAGGAGCAACAATCCAGAGAAGCATCCTCTTGTTCCTGTGCTTGGAAGCTGCACCCCTCGTTGCACGTGAGCCCTAGACGGAACAAGGAGCAATTTTTGAGAACTTGTAATTTTTGTGTTTCTCTTCCAGGAGCCTTCTCTCCCAGTATCGTCGGACCTCTGGAGCCAGGACCTCGTCGAGCAGCGAAGCAGCAAGGGTCAAATCTCTGACAACGATGCCTGGCAAGAAGGTCGGAAAGAAGGCTGGAAAGGAGCAGATGCTCCGCATGCTGGTGAAGGACATGGCGAGCATGAAAAAGAAAATGGCGGCAATGGATAATACTGGCAGACCGAAGAAGGTTATCGGACCAGCATTGCCGGGAGTAGTACCTGCAGGGAGAGGTAAAAGGGCTAGGAATAGGGCGGGAGGGGGGGAGTCCCCAGTTCCCGAGTCACCCCCGGTAAGCCCAGTTAGTCCAGTCGAGGCCCCGGTACCTGTACCGATCCCGGATGCAGGCCAGCCGATTCCGGTTGTAGTTACGCCCACCAGCGGGGAGGACATGCCTCCGGAGTTGGCCGCCCAGTTGGCCGCGTGGCTCGGAAAGAATTCTGAGGGTGCAGCAGCGCCCGGAGACACGGCCAAAGAGGCTAGGTTATTAATCAAGCAGTTGCGGCAATCGCGAGATGCTGCAAAGGTGAATGTTCCTTTTGTCCCCTCACAGATTCCCACGGGAGAACCAGCGGCTGGCGGTGGAAAATCAGCAGGACCAGCTGTGGAGTCTGGTAAGCAGCCTTTGCCAATGGCAAACGGGGGGTCTTTGCCCTCAAGGAGGGAGAAAGTAGTTCAGCATATTCCTCTGGCCACGAAAGAGATGATTTGGGCTGATAAATATGTAAATATGTTTTCGCTCCTGACGGATCATCACGAGATTGAGTACGTTAAGGCTCAGAAGGATTTGTTGCATCCGAGTGTGTGGCGCGCCAAAATGGCGGGCTTCAGGGTGGATGAGACGATCTCTAATTGGGCCAAGGCCTTTGGGATGTTTACTGCTATTATGGGTGAACGTTAGCCAGAGATTATGACTGAATTAGCCTGTTATCAGACACGTATAACGGATTTCTACGAAACATATGAGGGCGATCAATGGAGGGGTTATGATAGTAAGTTTCGTAAGGCCAAGGAGCACGATTCGTCTCTGACGTGGGACTGTCTCGGTCCACATGGGACATGTAAGTTCAGGCATGAGTGTGCAGGTTGCGGACATTCTTCACACCCGGAAAGTTTGTGCAGAGCCAAGAATGGGGATACCAGGGGTAGAGGAGGTACCAAACAGGTCTAATATCGGCCAAGGGGTACCACTACCTACCCCCGTAGATATCATGGCAATGATCCCCTGGCTAAACGAATACCCTGATCATGTCTCCGCTGGGGTGTTACGGGACGGTTTTTCGAATGGTTTCCACATCCCGGCGGGGGATTTTCGGGGGGACTCACTGTGCAGAAATCAACTGTCCGTTCAGCAGCACCCAATGGTGGTGGAAGGTAAGATTGCGAAGGAGGTTGCTCGGGGCCGGGTCGCCGGCCCATATAGGCACCCGCCGGTTCCCGATTTCATTTGTTCACCGCTGGGAGTGGTCCCCAAGAAGGACCCAGGTGAATTTAGGTTAATTCATAACTTGTCGGCTCCTAGGGGTCTTTCGGTAAACGATGCCATTGACCCAGGAGTCTGTTCGGTACGGTACGCATCCTTTGATGAGGCCGTCGCCATGTTGAATCGCCTGGGGCCCGGGGCGCTGATGGCTAAATCGGATATTGAGTCAGCGTTCCGGTTGCTCCCGGTACATCCTCAGGATCAGCGTCTGTTGGGTTTTGTGTTTCAAGGACGCTATTACATGGACAGATGTATGCCAATGGGTTGCTCCATCTCTTGTGCTTATTTTGAGAAATTCAGTTGTTTTCTGCAATAGGCGTTCACCAGAGCTACGGGCTATACGCAGGTTATGCATTATCTAGATGATTTCTTGTTCTTGGGGCCAGCCGGGGACACGGAATGTGCACAGGCTTTACTTGAATTTTGCAATCTCATGAAACGATTCGGCGTGCCATTGGCACCGGGGAAAACCGTGGGGCCATCTACTTCACTCGAGTTTCTTGGAATTGAGCTCGATTCAGTGGAGGGATGCTTCCGTTTGCCCAGTGACAAAGTCATGAAATTTAGGGCCTCGCTAGAATTATGCATTAGCAAAGAGAAGGTAACGCTCCATCAGTTGCAGAAAGCGGTGGGCCAGCTTAACTTCGCCCTCAGAGTAATACCAATGGCTCGCCCCTTTTCCCGCTCTATTGCGCAAGCCATGGTCGGTCTCAAGGAAGGACACCACCGCACAAGACTGTCGACAGAAGTTCGCCAGGATATGCGCATATGGCTGGCATTTCTGGCGAGTTTCAACGGTCGAGTGGTATGGAGCAAGCCACCAGCGTCCTCGGACGAGCTGGGTTTGTGGACCGACTCGGCAGGGAGCGTGGGATTTGGCGCCATCTTTGGTAATCAATGGTCGGCGCAGACATGGCCGACGTGGTGGCACACCAGTGGGCTGACAGGTAACATTGGTTTTCTCGAATTGTTCCCCATTTTGGTGGCCCTGAAGGCATGGCCGGACGAGTTCCGTGATCGGTCTGTGGTATTTTGGTCCGATAACATGACCGTGGTGGAATGCATAAATAACCAGGCAGCACGCTGCAAGTTGATTCTGAGATTGCTGAAGGAAATTGTACTATTGTGCATGAGACTGAACGTTCAGTTTAGGGCAAAGCATGTGCCGGGTGTACTAAACCAGGCGGCTGATGCACTCTCTCGTTCCCACATGCAGGCTTTCAGGGGTTATTTACCTTCTGCGGATCTAGTGGCGGCACCATTTCCCGAAACTCTCTGGTTCTGGTAGTAGGGATCTGACACCGGTTACGACCTTGCCGTTGGCCCGTAATGATAGGATGTACAATTTTTAGAAAGTATGCATTTGCAGGATGTTTAGACTCGGCTAGGAGAACCTTTGTATTAGAGATTTGTTAAGGTTAGCCAATAAACGTGACTGCAGTGAAATGTATAAATGAAAAATTGTACATGATATGAAACTGTTATTTTAATGTTTTAATTTTGTTTCATATTTTTAATAAATACGGCCGGGAGGGTAACTCCCTCCCGCCTTCCAAAAGTTCAGAACTGTGTCCGTCTTCCCATCCTTGAGGATTGTGTTGGGAGGGGGTGATAGGCATCCCGGCCATATGGAAAGGGGCGACCACTCGGTCCCCCCGAACGTATGGCAGGGTGCCCGGATCCCCCCGGGAAACCATTTTGGGCGGGGGGCGTGTCTCGGCTGGTATGCCCGAAGCGGCGTAGCCGGGGCGCGCCTTTTCCCGCCCAAGAAGGGGTTGTCCTAGACACCTACACCGTTGGTCACGCCCCGGAGGCGTATCAGAGGAGGGTACACGCCCTCCCGAAGAGGAATAAAAGGAGCAACAATCCAGAGAAGCATCCTCTTGTTCCTGTGCTTGGAAGCTGCACCCCTCGTTGCACGTGAGCCCTAGACGGAACAAGGAGCAATTTTTGTCCCACCTACCAGCCCCTTATGGCAACGTTAGTAAATGCAATAAAGTTGATTTACGTTGATAATATCTTTTTTCCAAGGTTTTCTAGTGTGTAATAAAGATGTCATTGTTTGAACTGCAATAAAGTGATTTGCTGCATAACAATGTTCTCATCCAGTTGAGCGAAGTATCACAGTCTAATTAAATGTGTAGCATGGGTAGATAAGTGGACGAATAGTACAATGTCCAGTTTACCGCTTTATCCTCTCTTCATTAGGTCAAAACGTCGTATTTATTTTGGTCGGGCGGTAAGGTCATAATCGGTGAGCAGTAATTTCAAGATCCCTAGAGGGGGCGCCACCCATTATGGATGGGAGCGCCCGGGGGAGGCGGCCATTGGCCCCTCACATTGGGGAGGCGGCACCCATTAAGTATGGGGTCGCCGAAGGGAAGGCGGTCATAGGCCCCTCCCAGGGGAGGAGGCGGCTCGATGCCCCTCCTAGGAATTTCCCAGGGCCAGGATATCCGCGACGGCGGATATGGTGAACAGTGTGGGGTGGGAGGGGGGTCCACGCTACCTTCTAGACACCTCACACGAGTCCTCGGACGCCACTAAGATGGCGTCGAGTTAAATAAGGGGCCCCCGCTAAGACAAGGGAAATTGGAAGTTGGCACTGAGGTACAGTCCTCTGTGCGACCGCCCCTCACACCGTGAGGGGGGAGTTCTGGTAGTAGGAATCTGACACCGGTTACGACCTTGCCGTTGGCCCGTAATGATAGGATGTACAATTTTTAGAAAGTATGCATTTGCAGGATGTTTAGACTCGGCTAGGAGAACCTTTGTATTAGAGATTTGTTAAGGTTAGCCAATAAACGTGACTGCAGTGAAATGTATAAATGAAAAATTGTACATGATATGAAACTGTTATTTTAATGTTTTAATTTTGTTTCATATTTTTAATAAATACGGCCGGGAGGGTAACTCCCTCCCGCCTTCCAAAAGTTCAGAACTGTGTCCGTCTTCCCATCCTTGGGGATTGTGTTGGGAGGGGGTGATAGGCATCCCAGCCATATGGCTATGTGTTTTTCCTCTATCCTTTGTGGGACAGAGGACTGATTCTTTTGAAGCTGTGCAAAAATAAATCACCTAAAGTCTTTCTTCAGCAGCGTTTTATTCTTTTAAACATTTGACATTGTAGTAAAAAAAGCAATAGAAAAGAGGCCATCTGTCACTCCAGCTCTTTTTTCACACTCTCTCTTCTTATTTCTCTCTTTTCCACCCTCTCTCAATCTCTTAAACTTTTTCTCATTCTACCCCTTTCTCTTTCTCTCTCTCCATCTTTCCCTCTCTCCCAAGCCTTCACTCTCGCCCTCCGTCTTTGCCTCTCTCTTCTCCCTCTGCTTCTCTTGCTCTTCATCTCTTGTTCTCTTTCTCTCTGCCTTGATAGATTTCTCTCCCTTCAATTCTCTCTTTCTCCTCCCCCTCCTGTATTTGATGTTCTCTTTCCCTCTCTCTCTTCCTCTCTCTGTGTCAAATATGTCACTCACGTCCAATTCATTTTTATAACAATAGTAAAAGAAAGAGGACATTGGCCACACCTATTACCTTAGGTGTCAAATATTTTAGTCATCAAATGAGGGAGCCATTTATGCATAGTCTAGCATCTACATACAGATTATACTGAGTAGCTCTCCCCAACAGAATCAACTTATTTAGTGTTTAGCCATCAGTATACATGTCATCAAATGATAATTATGAAATAAAATTTATCGCAGAGTTTATTGCCATGTGAATATCCAGCATGTGTTATTCTCCTTCAGTAATAAACACATTCTGCACACTTAGGAAATATTGCACATTTGTATCTACATTTCAATTAAATAAGCCGTTCTTATCCTTAAAGGCAATTGTTTGGGGTTGTCATCATTACTTTCTATTCAATCTCTTTCACAGTACAAATAATAGTACTTCTTAAATTGATTCTGAACACTATGAAGACCATTGCATTGTATTTTCCATTTCAACTTTGACACACTTGTTTATAGTCTCTCGATGACATTGGAAACAGCCACAGATTCTCCACCATAGACAATATATAAAGGACATGTTAAGACAATGAATCATATGCCTTTTTCAAGTATGTGAATATTTAGTAGTCAGATCCCACTTAGACATTTGGGCTTACATATTACTAAGCACCGTCAAATTGATGGCTCATAATGGGGACTTATGTTAACTTTCACTTTTCCTATGAAGTATATCTGGCAGAGACACATGTTCTGTGCTAGACTTCCTGTTAACTATGGGAATAATTGTAAGCCACACTAAATATGCATACCTATATGCATACCTTTAAACTCACAGATGCAAGACATTCATCCAGTACTGCCTGCTGGTTGATACTGTAGCATGAGATGCAGTAACAATACTCCCTCCGGCCCCCAATGGTTCACCTATTAACCTATAGTGATAGGGTTCCCATTTCACCACAGAGCATCTTATTAATGCAAGAGAGCATCTCAAATTAATCTGGAGAAAATTGTGGAAGCTGGGATCTCTGTCAAGGTCTGATAAGAAAAACCTGGATATAATATATATGCATGTTTGTGTTAGTATTTGTAAATCTCAAACCTAGCTAAAGAGCAATAAAATGCATGGCACACTTATTGGAAATGGGGCAAGGGTAGACTGCCAGGCCACAGGTAATGCTCCTTAAAGAGGCGTGTCCTTAGTTTTTCTTTAAATGTAGGTGAGTTGGTGCTCATCTGATGCAGAGGATACTGTTGTTGAACCTAGTTTGTGAATGGAGAAGGCTTGCCTTCTATTTTCTTTCTTCTTGTATTGTTTTGTCTGCAGTCTGGCAATATCCACACTCTTGGTGTATTACTGGCTAGGCATGGCAAGTTTGTTTTCTGTTAAGTTGTGGTCTTTTTGATAAGGGATTTATAAGTTCATTTCCGCTGATCGAAAGGAAGATCTGGCATGGTAAGGAGAATCAATAGAGGTCTATAATGAGGGGATGATCTGGTTGAATTTCTTTGAGCCCCTGATGGACCATACCACTGCATGTAGGAAATGTTCAGGAGCCCCAGAGTGGTTTCAGGGAGATCACTAGGAAGGATGTTTCCTTTATCCCAAAGGGTGAGGACACTCGAACGGTTGTTTATAAATTGCCTTCCAGAAGAAACAATGTCATTTTTTAAAAGAGGCAGAGTTGAAATTAAAGTCTTGGTGAAAGGATTTTGCATGCTTTCACAGCTTGGTGTGGGGGGTGGCATACCTGCATATTACTTTCATACTCCTTTCCTGAGAGTTACGTTAGCAACTGCCCTTTACAAGTACCTTTTTAACCATATGTGCCCATTCTTTGTCGTGCGTTGTCCTTGACACCACTATCACACAGCTGTTATTAGCATAGGTAAGTGCACTTACTGCATACCACAGTCTTGTGACGCTTCCTTGTTGTTTCAGAGCTCCCTTTCCTGAGTTGTGACCAGGTAGAGGTGGGCTCGCTTGTCCTACAATACTTGGTGAGTAAATTAATCTTAGAGTACCTTGCTGGACTCTGTCATATGGAATGACTAAAGGGTCATCTTCACATTGCAACATGTTTGGAAATCCCAATGAGTTTTGACCGATCGTGTTCTTCTGTGTCTCATTTTCTCTCTAGATAAGTTCCAGTCATACCGATATTCACCTAGGATTATTGGTTTATCAGACTTTGTTCTTTTCACTTTACAGCAGCAGCTTTGTTTTTTGGTCCTGAAGAAAGCTAAACATACTTGCTAGATGGCTAATGGCTGAAACATGTCAACCTTTCTTTTCAATCCAGCAGTTTAAATAGACACTGCGTAGCCCTGCATTTAACCCTGCCAGTGCAGATGAGCTAATAACATTTT
The DNA here is from genome assembly GCF_964263255.1 of Lissotriton vulgaris. Lineage (NCBI taxonomy): Eukaryota > Metazoa > Chordata > Amphibia > Caudata > Salamandridae > Lissotriton > Lissotriton vulgaris. The sequence goes on from NC_141689.1 coordinate 663,644,700, forward strand.
TTCATCTGCACTAGGCAGTTTTAATTCACGTTTCACTTACGTATTGCTCTGCACCCTCACATCACTAGTTTACTCACATTTGGGATTTTAGCATCCATGTCTGCTGTATTAATTAAAACATAAAACATCCCAGAGCTCCCATTTCTTAGAGAGGTGGTTGTAGCCCTTGGTGGGACTAGGTTTTACCACTGGGAAGAGAAAGCCCAAATGATGAAGCATGTCCCCTTTGGTGATTGAGGGCATTCATCCTAAAAGGGATCGCTCCCTGATAAGGTCTTTTTAGAGAGACACAGTTTGACCTCCCTCTGATTGCTGCTGGTTTCAAGCTTTGATAGACCCAAGAAGTTCATTGTGTGCTTGTTCTGGGGGTGGTAAAGCCTGCCAGTTTTACATTGGAGACCCAAACTTGAATCAGGGTTTTTTGGTGCTGTTGGCAAACTGGAGAAATTCAGCCTTTGTGGGGTTTAGCTACAGGAAGTTATTAACATCCAAGAGTGGGTGAGTTTGAGGCAGGATTTGAGTTTATGATGATATTTTTAGATACAGTTGGGTACCATCTAAATATTGATACATTTGTATGTTGATGTTTACAAGACATAATGTTAAAACGAGCTACATGGTTGACTTTATTGAAGGCTCCAGAGAGATCAAACAGGGCCAAGATGCGGGGGATATTTATGTTATCAAGTCATGATGAGGAGGGCTGATGTGATCCTGTTGTTTCCATAGGAGGTTGCTTTGAGAGATTTCATGATAAAAAAAAGATCCATGTGCAAGATTGAATTGAAGGAGGTCCATGTGGTGGCGAGAATGGTGGGAAGTGAAGGGCCTTGGAAGTGGCAATGATGCTGGATCTGATTTGGCCATCTTCTTTGTAAAAAATGTGGTCGTCATCTGAATCTGGGACTGTAAATAACTGGTGGACTGCTAGATAGTTTTGAAGGAGATAGTTTAGCATTTATTGATTACTTCACTGATAGTGAGGTAATCAACAGGTTTAGTAAGAGGCTTTAGCTGTGATAGTGAAGGATTGGCAATTACAGCCAAGTGTTTTGAGTACTTTTGTTCTTCTGCATTTATTTTTATGTTGTCATATAGGACTTTTATTTTCTTTGTACTTTGAGTGTACCAGGTAGCTATGAGCTCTAGGTTGGTGGATTAGAGTTTTAGTGGAACATAGAAGTGACAGTAAATGAAACTGCTGAGAGGTTAATGGTTGTGTAGCACCACATTGTATCCAAATTAATAATAGGGGTAGGCATAACTCACGTAATTTGCTGTGTCGTAATTATGCAATATTAGAGCAACATTGAATTAAATTAAGCAGATTACACAAGGAGCATACAGCTGCATTAATAGCTATTCTCTTAATACAAAATGGATTTGGATATGCATTTTGAACTAAACAAATAGCACTCAAAGCAACATAATAGGGACAGCAGCAGCCAGAAGCCACTTGCGCTACATTCATTAGCCCTTAGGCACTTTTGTCCCAAATTACTCCAAATACGCTAATGAGTGTAATCGACTAATTTACAGTAATTTCACTAAGGAACATGAACCTACTGAAATTACTTTTCAACTAGGCCTAACGAGTACCAGTCTCGGTGAAAAGATTTTGCATGGTTTCACAGCTTGGTGTGGGGATGGCAATGCCTGCCAGTTTTAAATTGGAGACCCAAACTTTGAATCAGGGTTTTTTGGTGCTTTTGGAAAACTGGAGTAATTCAGCCTTTGTGGGGTTTAGCTACAGGAAGTTATTAACATCCAAGAGTGGGTGAGGTTGAGGCAAGATTTCAGTTTCTGATGATATTCTTGGATACAGTTGGGCACCATGTAAATATTGATACATTTTTATGTTGATGTTTACACGACATGATGTTAAAACGAGCTACATGGGTGGCTTTATTGAAGGCTGCAGAGAGATCAAAAAAGGCCAAGATGCGGGGGATATTTATGTTATCAAATCATGATGAGGAGGGCTGATGTGCTCTTGTCGTGTCCATAGGAGGTTGCTTTGAGAGATTTCAAGATACTGAAAAGATCCATGTGCAAGATTGAATTGAAGGAGGTTAATTTGGTGGCGAGAATGGTGGGAAGTGAGGGGGCTAGGAAGTGGCAATGATGCTGGATCTGATTTGGCCATCTCCTTTGTAAAAAATGTGGTTGTCATCTGAATCTGGGAATGTAAATAACTGGTGTACTGCTTGGTAGTTTTAGTGGAACATAGAAGTGACAGTAAATGAAACTGCTGAGAGGTTAATGGTTGTGTAGTACCACATTGTATCCAAATTAATAATAGGGGTAGGCCTAACTCACGTATTTTGCTGTAGCGTAATTATGCAATATTAGAGCAAAATTTATTGAAATTAAGCAGAATTACACAAGGAGCATACAGCTGCATTAATAGCTATTCTCTTAATACAAAATGGATCCGAATATGCATTTTGCACTAAACAAATAGCACTCAAAGCACATAATAGGGACAGCAGCAGCCAGAAGCCACTTGTGCTATATTCATGTGCCCTTAGGCACTTTTGCCCCAAATTTCTCCAAATACACTAATGAGTGTAATTGACTAAGTTTCAGTAATTTCACTAAGTAACATGAAACTACTGAAGTTACTTTTCAACTAGGCCTAATGAATACCAGTGTCACTAAGGGGCTGATTCTACCAGACTTGCAGTGGCTGTGGCCCATCCACCTCATTACAACTTCAAAAGTCTTTGCAGCAGAGGACCGTTGGCTGTGCCGGAAAACATGCATTCCCTGGTGGTGGTGGAGCTGCAACACATTGTAATATGCTGAGTGGCAATAGCGCAGTCCCGCTCAGCATATTACGAGTTCCACTGCCGCCAGCCATTGCATGGCGGGAGGCCCACCATGGAAAGGCTGCCTTTGGACGAACAAAGGGTGTCCTACAGAGCCCTTATGCCCCCTGCCATTGGTATACATTCAGGAAGGCATGACATGTGCCCTCCTGTCTGTATTTCGCCAAAGTTCTAGCACAACATGGATGTCACAGACAGTCCATACCGTGCTGGGAATTTTTTGCCATTCTCATTTTGATGGCTGTTTTCCAGCCACAGCCTTGGGAAAGGCGGTGGGTATTCCTTGCATGGCTTTGGTGCAGCAGTGTGAGTGGAAAGCCAGTGCAACTGTATCAAAGTCGTAATCAGGGTCTAAGCTATTGATTTCTATTTCGGAGAACTGCTTGCTCATATGAGAGTGCATTGAACTCTATGCTTTCACAAATTTCAACCCCTGTGAATTTTACAACTGCCCTTTTCAATATTCTTTTGGAACAATAATTTGTGCTTTCTGTTGATTGCTGAGAAATGACTCGACCGATCAGAGAGCATTAGGCGTTTTGCAAAGCAATGAAATGCTAGTATGAATTTCTTGAGTGTGTCTATCCATGGGGAAAAGAGTTTCTGAACCCAGTAATACAACACATAATCCTGTAGTCTCACAGAACTCATAATTGCCATGTATGCAGCATCCTCAAGAAGTGCACAAGAAGTTAATGAGTTACAGTACACCAGATTCATTGGCTCAGATTGTTGAGTGACCTAAGCTTAAACATTGCTAGAGGGTTAAAGGTATCTAAAACTGGCTGGTATTTGCTTTCAGATTGCAAAACGTATCAACAGTAATACTACAACAAACACTCCTAATCAAAAATGTAGTTCTGCTTGCTACTCACAGGATAACCAAGTTCCCAAAACCAAAGAGATCATCATGACCAAGCAGGAGCAGTCACAACTGAACTTTGAACCATTTGATATTCGGAAAGACCAAAAAATAGTCTATGAGCCAAATATGTGAAAGTTGAAAGAATCATGAAGGAGCACCATGAACCCAAGTGGATCCCACACCAATGGAGTAATTACCCAAAACAGATCAGAACAACCTTGTTATATGAAGACTGAAATTAGGGAATCCGGGCCATCTGAATGCCACAACATTGAAATCCCTTACAAATTGTCTGAATGCACCACAACCGCACTTTTGTTACTGACAGGCTTATAAACAACAACACACAAGAGAGCAGAACAGGTCTGAAAGTGGTGTGTGACCATAGCAGTGTCTCAGGGGCAGTAGGCTACATATGTGAACCAATGTTGCCGGTGGTTATGGGAAACACTAGGCTAGTACAAAACCCATCATACCACCCATGTGGTGGAGTTTACGTCACGTGGGAATTGCAGATCAATCCATATCAAGCAACGGCCATATAGTGCCTGTATAGAGATGGATGTCGGAAAACTAGCATCGTGTTTACCATATGGTGGACTATATAATGTGCAGTGCCAAAGATAAAGTGATAAATAAAATTGACTACACAGACTCTGAGCAGACCTTTTTAAACAGAAGTCGGTGTGTCAAGAGTTAAAAAACTGCGCCAGGTAGAACGACTACCATATGGCGCTGTGTGCAGTACGGTCAACATGTTTCTGCCTAAGAGGGGATATTGCCCCGGCATTCTTCAGGACCTAATATAAATCAGCTACTGCAAACATGACTGTGATTGTTGTGTACAAAAATGAGATTACTAGTAGAAAGATACATATCTACCAGGACCTTTAACGGTTAGATGTCCACTTGAGGGAAAGAAGGATGTCTTCTTCCCAGCATTGTGTGGGTGAAGACCTCACCTCACCCGGCAACCGCTCGGGAGTATGAGGCCCCGCTCTGTCCGTCGGTGCCTCTGGTAGAAGACCAAGCGGAAGTGGAGGCCAATAGAAAAATGAGTTTCATCATAAATTTGGCCACTAATGTTATGCACCATCATAGGGATCCACAAAACTAGGAGATCCCTACTTTCAATCTTGACTGGTCATTCAGTCATAGATTTTCAAGAAGCTTGTCCACTGACTGCTTGTGAACCCTAGGGATTCATCACCAATATTCCAAGAGGAACTCAGTAGAGCTTCAGATTAGCTGCAGAATGGATATATGCAGGGTACTTATCATTGTATGATTAATTAAAAATTTCATCCATGCTGTGCTCATTAGGGCCTTCCTTGATCTGGATATTATTGTGTACATCTACCTCTCCACATATTCATTCCAGTATTTTAGCCTGAAGGTTGACATACTATTACAGACAAAATTGCAAACCATTAAAATTGCTTGAGCATTTGGCTTGGGAGATAGTGAAGACTTTTAAGCAGGCAGAAATGCATGGGGCATCCCTTCCATTGCTCAGAGCTTTCAAAAGAAAGACAAGAAAAACCTAATTCTAAAACATATGGTTCTTGAAAGTAACCTAATTCCAACAACAAATGCAGTTCCATTAACCATAGTGGCAAAACGAAATTGTTTTACTTTCATCGACCCCAGTCTCATATTGACCACATCTTTATGAATGTGTGTCACCCTGATGCATATAGAGCAACCACATTGTACTGATTCTGATCTTCTCAAATGGATATAAAAGACACAATGATTGAAGGATCTCCCAGTGAGGAATTACAAATCAAAAGCAGGACTGGGATTAGCTAGGGCCCTATCAACAAGGATGAAATGTCAAACTTCCAAATCGAAGATCTCCAATCCTCCAACATTAGCTAGAACAATTGTTCCAGGGCTGAAATGAAGACACAAGCACAGAACTATTATTCAGTAAGAAAAAATCATCAAAAAAAAAATTGAATCAAATCTTTACCACTTTGTTTCACATGCAAAGTTTCCAAAAATTCCCCTAGGAAAAGGAAACATTGGAAAATCAAACACATACGGTTGGGTGAAGAGCGCAAATTGGCAAAATTGGAATTCCATCACTCCGTTGGGCACATTGATGCAACAAAAACCAAAAATCTATAAACAGTTTATACTAACCAATCCCAGGCCAACAGAATTTAATATAAAAAGTGTCAATCTCACATTCTGATCACGGCAGACGTTTCAAATGATACTAAAGAATTCTGGAGATAGCTCCGACTGGTACAAGAAACTCACAAAACAACATCAACACAAACACACCAGGAGAGATGAAAACAACCCTGAAAGCTATGGTTTTTTCAGTGAATTTCTAAGGTTTTTTAAATGCTAATTTCTAACAATGCCTGCAGAGGTGGGACATGTGCAGAAAGAGGAAGAAATGCGCAATAAGAATCAAGAGAAATGCGGAAAGAGCCAACAAAAGTCCAGAAAGACAAAGAAAGGTACGGAAAGAGGCAAGAGCCATGCAGAAAGAACCAACAGAGGTGCAGAACGAGGCCTTGTTGTAAAGTCATCCTGTGCCCCCAACTAAATGCTGACGGGTACTGATGGTCACTGACTCTGAGTAACATGGCCTAGAGCCAGTGCTATGCTAAAAGACACTTAACATACAGTGAAAACACCTAAATACACTAAGGTACACTATGGGTTTGGGTACCCCTGTGATTGGCATGACCTTTCCTGTATGGCCCTAGTACATAATATTGCAGGGGGATTAACATTAGTACGTTACCTCTAGGTCAGAGGCGCAGAAAGATGCTTCTTTAACTAGATGTCACATTTGCAGAGTGGTAGAGAAAAGGTGCCGGGCCTCCGACCAGCGCTTAGGAAATCCACTGCATAGGAACTTACAGGAGGTACCAGGAGGGCTTCTTGGCCAAAGTGGACTTCATCAACCATTCCGCAGTCTGCCAGGAGGTGCGGTTGCAGAGTGGTTGAGAAAGGGGGCTTGGCCTCCAAAGACATCTTAACAATCCTACTGCATGGGACATACTGGAGGTAACAAAAGGGGTAGTTGGCCCCCAAGGACATCATTGGGGGCCAACTACCCCTCCTAAAACCTCCAGTAGGTAACAATCAGCAGGATTGCTAAGTTCTCATAACTGGCCAAGACCCCTATGGGCAAACCCTGCAAACACACTCCCTGGCATGCTCTTAGTTGGGGGTTGAAGTCCCCATCGTTTCTAGGGTGCTAGGGGGCCAACTAGCCTACCTCTTACCTCCAGTAAGCCCCACACAGTAGGGTTGCTGAGAGGTGGACACCGACCACGCCCCCTTTCTCCACCACCACTCTGCAAACGCACCTCCTTGCGCGCTCTTGGTTGGGGGATGAAGTTCCCTTTCCTCATGAGGGTCCATGGGGGCCAACTAGCCCAACAGGTACCTTCAGTAAGTACCACACACTGGATTGCTGAGAGTGGGCCAAGGCCAAGTCCCCTTTTTACACCACTCTGCAAACGCGCCTCCTGGCACACTGCTGCTCAGGGGATAAAGTCCACTTGTGTCCTGAGGTCCTCCAACAAAGGATGATTTTACTAAATCTTTATTTCCCAGAACCATGAAAACAGCTGAAAAAGTCTGTATACAAACTCCAAAACATTTCCCATTTGAGATGTCAACCGTGATGTCAACAGTGATGTCATCCGTGATGGCACCGACCATGTCATGAGTGATGTAATATGTGACATCATCAGCAGTGCATTGCGTTTGTGCCAGTTATAGTTAGCTCAACTAACTATAACTGGCAAATTTCCTGGTTTTATATGAGTCAAATATCAAAATCCAACTAACTATAACGTCCCTGAAACTTATGTTTTTTTCATTGTATTTCTAAGATTTTTTAAATGCTAATTCCTAACTGTAACGTCTGTAAAACCTATGTTTTTTTCAGTGAATTTTAAAGGTTTTTGAAATGTTAATTTCATATTTTAATATTTATAAAACGTATATTTTTTCGAATTGTTTTTTAAATATTTTGCAACTTTTTTTTAACTTTAAAAATTATGTAATCTTTTATATCTTCCCCCAAAAATATGTATATATATAAATCAGACATATTGAATGGGTGGAAGGGGACTGGCTGATTGCACTGGACGTTACAGCCCTTTTACACCAGCATTGCACATAGTGATGGGTTATCAGCGGTAAAGTATTATTTATCGAGACGTGTCCCCCTATTTAAAGAACACAATGCAATGTTAATGTACATGTTGGAATTTTGTCTAACTAACAACATTTTCATGTATAACAAATTACTGTATCGTCAATTACAAGGGGTGGCGATGGGGGCCAGCTTCTCCCCAAGCTTCGCATGTTTACACATGGGAGCTTGGGAGGAGCTGGTCCTCAAAACCACACATGAGCAGGCATTTCTAAACAATGTAGCAGGATGGTATTGATTTATCAATGATTTGCTTGTAGTGTGGAGAGGCAGTAAAGAGGAAGCCACAAGATTCATCCAAGATATCAATCAAAATGAACTTAATTTGAAATTTACTGCCTCTCTTTGTCAGAGTTCAGTAACATTTTTGGATACCGAAGTATATATAGCAAATGGACGATTGGAAACCAGAATACACCGCAAAACCACCGCGGGTAACAGCATTTTACATGCGGCCAGTGCACACCCCGCACACCTTGTTTCCAGTATCCCCTACGGGGAGATGCTGTGCATGAGACGGGTATGCAGCAATCCCATTGCACATTGCAGGGCACAACTGGAAAGCAAAGCTCGGTTTCTAGAAAGGGGCTACACAGAACAGTCAATTGAGAGGGCCAGAATCAAATCTTTGACAAGGACTAGAGAAGATCTGCTAACAAAAAATGGCAACAGGGTTCAGAGTGATGTTGAGCCAGCTGAGGGTATTGAAAAAGAGAAAACCTTTAGAATAATCACTGGCTATAGCAAACAACAGAGAGAGATTTACAAAATTGTAAATACAAATTTGCCTATTGTAAGAAGTGATCCCATTATTGGGACCAATTTACCTAAGAGGGTATCATTAGCATTCAGTAGGGCACCCTCTCTTAAAGACCAATTAGTGGACACCAACCCGGAGCCGATTGAAAAAACTATTTGGTGGCAGAATAATACGGGATTCTTCAGGTGTAAATCCTGTAAGACTTGAAACCACGGCGTTAATGTCAAATCATACACAGATGGGTTCAGTGGCTTGCAACATCCTATATCCCAGGTTTTAACATGCAAAACTGAGTTTGCAATATATGTATTGCAATGCCCCTGCCCACTAAAATATGTGGGAAGTACTAAGCTACCGGTACACAAATGCATTCTCCAGCATTTGAGGGCCATCACCAAAGGAGATAACACATATCCGGTAGTTAGGCACTTCCGTGAGTGTCATCAAAGTGTAAACACTTCATTGAGATATTTTGTCATTGACGCTGTCAAGGCCAATAGACGTGGAGGAGATAGAGAGGCCAAATTAAGAAGATTGGAAACCCGTTATATCCTCCTACTCGACACTAAGGTCCCTGGAGGGTTGAATGTAACTGAAGATATGTATACATGCCTCCCATAACAGTTCTGTTTTGGCCACTTTAAGGTTATTATTATCATGAGCCCGACTCCTACTAATTTTACCCGGCTGGGAAAATAGTAGTATAAGATCAAAATTGGGGATATAATATTATGTGGATTGATAATATGCTGTAAATATTATTTGATGTTTTGATGAAGAAGATCTATTGAGTGCTTTAACTTCTGCTGTTTATATGAATTATGTTTCCTAAAAGAAGGGCTTATATCATCTGCTAGACCATAAGGGTCCTTAATCCCTATTGGTCTTTAATAAGATGATTTTATTTATAGTTTTATTCACACTAAAGAATCTTTTCACTTGTTGGACAATCAAAGAGGTTATTTATAATGACGTATCTGTGGAATTTATGCATATGGGCGTTTCTGAACTCAGAATGGTGATAAAACAATGAGTTGAACATATATTTTATGATGTTTTATCAATATTTAGACAAAGAACAGTAGCTGTTTTTATTGTAATTTTTATCCATTTGAAAATTTGGCAGTACAATTGCAGTAAATAGAGAAATTTGCAATTTTTGCACAGATCTATTACTATATGCACTTTATAGGTTCATATGATTAGAACAAGCTATTTGCACAGCTGCGTATTTTGCACAAAAATCTGAGGAGATCATTATCTGAGGATATGAAATTTGCACTATTGGGTAATTTGCACTCAGCCCAAGATGTAGCAATATAATTTCACTGTACTGCTATCTATATGGATGTAACTGTATTGAAAAAATAAGTCAAAAAGCGTTTCTCTAATCTGATTGAAAGATACATATATCATGGGGTATTTGACAGTGATTTTTTTGATTTGTTTTGTAAATTGCCCATTTAATTGCTTTTAAAATCCACTTTATTTGGTCTTATTAATGCAGATATTGAGATAACAGTATTCAACTGCAATTGTTTTTTACATTGTGTTATTTTCTGTAAAAATCGATACTGACTCAGGTAGTACCTCTGCTCTGGCATTTCAACTCTAATATTTTGTACATGTCTACTATCAGCCCGATCAGGTGACGTTGTTACAACCAATTACTGGCACTTTAAATGAGCGTTCTCTATGATAGAATGTTGTCATGTGAACAAGGCTCCTCGGAGTCGAAACGTCATGCGACTGAATTTGCACAAATAAAATCTTCAGTACTTACTTGGTCCGTGTCCGTGCTATCTCTGTCTCGGTGCAGGAAATTGTTGCTGGTTGGAGACGCGGTTTACCGGATATATGTATATAAATATTTTTTTTATAGAAAACTCCAGTCCTGTACAAGTAGTCTACCAAGCTCGATCAGCACGCGAATCCTGTCCACCACATTTAAATGATGCGCATTTCGTATCCGACCGGTTTGTGACACCGTGTCCAGCGTAACAACATGTACGTATGAGGTGGTACCAGCTGCTACTGTGGGATGCGACCAGTACAAACTACCAAGTGGCTCGTTACATCATGTACGTATAGGGTGGCACCCACTGTGCGTTCCAAATGAAATAAATGCACACTGCCATGCCCTGTGTGACATCATAAACGTACGATATCACGACACATACCCCATTCCGTCATTTTTTTTTGTCTCAAAATATATCTTAATAACTTTAATGTGTACATGAGAGCAAGCGATAATGAAAAAACAGTTATATATTTCTAACTGCATTAAACATATTATAGTAAATATATTTTCTCAAAATCAAATCGGGTGTGATCTCATTGTGCACTAGCTGCGCGATTGCCATGTGACCATAAATAAAAAACATTTTATTAGTTCATACCATTTCCCATTATAACAGTTTGAAAACGCCACCCATTCTAGTCAATATCTGTACTGCCTATCATGAAACACACCTCTTCTTTATAGAGAGCTTTGTTCTAAACTTTTTGCAATATACACATATCTTACACTACACACATCATGCAACCATCATTTTCATCAATATATTCATGCTCTGTAAAGTAGCCTTCCACCTGTGATAGCCATACACCTAAAAGTTAAATTACCAAAATGTTCTCCAATACCAGAGGTAACATGGTTGTATACACTGTTCACAGCACAACATATTATAGTATGGCCCAGAGACAGTATCATGCATAGATAATGAACACACATACAGAGATATATAGTGGAAGTGGGTACGGGCGCATGCGCTCGACTCCTTTTTATTACCAGGGTCACATATCCAGTGATGTCTGTGCTGGATGCGTGTGGGGTGAGTGTAAACCATCCCTCAGGGAATAGATGCTGCTAGCATTAACTACAACAGTAATCATTGCATCACACATAGCGATTCAATATTAAAAGAATCAATAATTTGTGCTGCAGAAAGGTAGGGACAGTACATGTGAAACAATGTAGAAATAATTATATTGTAAAAGAACCACAATTTGCGGTATACTGACACACAATTAATAGATCTAAAATAATACAAAAAAAGATTAAATCATAAACACTCCATCAGTTCTAGTGCACTCACATAGCAACATCAAAAGCATTCAGAATGTGCACAGCCAGCAATAATGCATGCTGTAGACAGGCCGTACTAGGAGCAATATCTGTTGCCATCAACACTGCATCATCTGCAATAGCAACTCAATCTGAATTGTGAACACAGCTGTCTGCAGTTTTGGCATCAGAGAGCGGTCAGCAACGACCCACACCTACATAGGGTGACTTGAGATGCCCAGTGTGTCAAAAGCGAAGCAACAAAAAAGTGTGTGCGGAGCCTGCAATGATACATATGCATGGTGCAGACAGTACGCACTAGAGCAATGTCTTTTCCTATAGGACTACTTCATCTACGATAGCAACTCGATCTCAATTGTGAACACTGCTGTCTGCAGTGTAGGCTAGCGTGAGCGATCAGCAAGGGCCCACAGCCATGTGGCATTGACTTGAGAGCTACAGTTTGCAATACGCGAAACAAAAAAACGTGTGCAGAGCCTGCAATGATGCGTATGAGTGGTGCACACAGAGTGCACTGGAGCAATGTCTTTTCCTACAGGACAGCATCATTTACAATACCGACTCAATGTCAAATGTGAACACTGTAGTCTGCAGTATAGGCCAGAAGGAGCGTTCAGCAAGGGTCCACAGTGACGTGGCATTGACTTGAGTTCTACAGTTTTCCATATGCAAAGCAAAAAAAAGGGCGCAGAGCCTGCAAAGATACATATAAGTGGTGCAGACAGTACGCACTGGAGCAATGTCCTTTCCTACAAGACTACCTCATCTACAATATCAACTCAATCTCAATTGTGAACACTGCTATCTGCAGTGTAGGCCTGACAGAGCAGTCAGCAACACCCCACAGCCACATGGCATTGACTTGAGCTCCACAGTTTGCAATACGCAAAGGGAAATAAATGTGTGCAGCGCCTGCAATGATGCGTATGAGTGGTGCAGACAGACCGCACTGCAGCAATGTATTTTCCTACAGGACTACCTCATCTACAAATGCTATCTGCAGTGTAGGCCAGAGAGAGCAGTCAGAAAGGCCCCACAGCCACATGACATTGACTTGAGCTCTACAGTTCCCGATACACGAAGCAAAACAAAACGTGTGCAGAGCCTGCAATAATGCATATGAGTGGTGCAGCCAGTAGCACTGGGGCAATGTCTTTTCCTACAGGACTACCTCATCTACAATAATGACTCAATCTCAATTGTGAACACTTCTGTCTGCAGTGTAGGCCACAGGGAGCAGTCAGCAAGGGTCCAAACTTGCATGGTATTGACTTGAGCTCCACAGTTTGAAATATGCAAAGCACAAAAAAGTGTGCAAAGCCTGCAATGAACCGTATGAGTGGTGCAGACAGAGCACACTGGAGCAATGTTTTTGCCTACAGGACTACATCATCTACAATACCGCCTCGATTGCAAATGTGAATACTGAATTCTGCAGTACAGGCCAGAGTGAGCGTTCAGCAAGGGCCCAAAGCCATGTGGCATTGACTTGAGCTCTACAGTTTGCAATCCACGAAGCAAACAAAACGTGTGCAGAACCTGCAATGATGCGTATAATTGGTGCAGACAGAGCAAACCACAACAATCTCTTCTCTTACAGGACTGCATCATCTACAAAAGCGACTCAATCTGAATTGTGAACACTACTGTTTGCATTGTTAATTGAAGGCAGTACTCACAGACACAACCATCAATACTTTTTCTCACTCACTCTTTACAAAATACAACAACATAAATTATATAAAACTCTACAATAAATGAATCAAAACAATTCGAATTGGAATTTTATCTGTCTACAGTCTACTCTATTCACTGTTCCTTTCGACTTGCAAGATGAATTTGGTCATTGTACTAGACCTATAACTCAAACTCAAAACTTCTTCAACTAAGCATACTATAGCCTTATAGCCTGCCGTAGCAGGCTATACCGGCTATTAAAGGCCCTCTCTAGCATTAAAGGCCCAAGCTGAAGGTGAGGGCCTTTAACAAGGGAGAGGAACTTTAATAGCCACTATAGCCCAGCTACAAAAAGCTATGAAGCTATTTCAACATTCTGCCACTAGAGGATACAATCTTCTAACAAATAAAGCAGAGCCTTAGGAGAGTGCAAGGGGATTGGAATCCCTTCAGGCTCCTTGAAGCATTTGTTCACAGCCAGAGCTGTGAACAAAAAAAACTTTGCAATGTTGCAGCTCCAGGCTTATGTAAGACATTTTAAGAACGGAGCTACTTCATTGTTTTCAATGGAGCTCCCAACATTCCAATGTTCTAATAAAACAATATTGTGTTTGTTTTAATAGACGTTCTAAATACTTAACTGCTGGATTCTGTAATTAAACAATCACCACTCAATCTAAATTGTGAACCCTGCGAGCAGCAGCCTAGAACAGATGCAGTGGTCATAGACAACTCACAGCCACACACCGATCGATTCAAAAGCACAGAGTTAGTTGCACCTGATCACAGAGGGTACACAAAAATCATCACAAACTTTAACTTATAACATCCTCACTCATAAAATCAAGACCCCATTTCACTGTTCGCATCTGCTTTACCACAGTATACTCCACCGACTACTGTCAACCAAGCCCAATAATCATATGAAGCAGTTAGCTATGGAAGCACAGAGTGTGATGCACCTCAACACACGAAATTCTGAGAAAAGCAAGCAGCAGGTAATATCGCACATCGTCCATTGTGGGATCAAGACACCGTTCCACTGTTGGGACCTGGATTTGGTTGCAGCTGGTCGAACATACTACATTCATCTCCACTCTCGGATGCAGTTCCAACATCATCCATTGTGGGATCAACACACCGTTCCGCTGTTAGGACCCAGACTTTCTTACACCTAGTCAAAGGGAGTACCTTCATCTCCAGTCTCAGATCCAGTTCTAACATCATCCATTGTGGGATCGAGACACCGTTCAACTGTTGGGAACTACAGCTGGTTGCACCTGGTCGAAGGGATTACCTCCATCTCGACTCTCAGATACAGTTCTAACATAGTCCATTATGGGATCAAGACACCGTTTCCCTGTTGGGACCTAGAGTTGGTTGCAGCTGGTCAAAGGGAGTACCCCCATCTCCACTCTCAGATGCAGTTCTAACATCATCCATTGTGGGATCAAGACTCCGTTCCACTGTTAGGACTTGCAGTTGCTTGCACCTCATTGGACAGAGAACACAGCAATCATCACAAAATTTAACTTCTGACATCCTCATTCATATAATTTAGACCCCATTCCACTGTTCAGACCTGCTGTACCACGGTGTAGTCCAGCCACTGCAGTCAACCAAGCCCAATAATCATGTGCAAGTTAACTACGGAATCACAGAGTCTGATGCACCTCAACGGAGGGAGCTCTGTGAAAAGCAAGCACCAGGTAATATCGGACATCGTCCATAGTGGGATCAAGACACCGTTCCACTGTTCATGTCAAAGTCAAGTCAAAGAATTTATATAGCGCACTACATACCCAGAGGGTCTCAAGGCGCTTAGGGAGGGAAGGAGGATTACTTGTCAAATAACCACGTTTTGAGTTGTTTTCTGAATGCTAGGTGGTTCTGGGTAAGGCGAAGGTAAGTAGGGAGTGAGTTCCTTGTTTTAGCTGCCAGGTATGAGAAGGATCTACCTCCCATGGTGGTCTTGTTGATGCGAGGTACAGTGGCGAGGGCTTGGTTGGAAGAGCGTAGTTGGCGGGAGGGGGTGTAGAAGGACAGTCGTGAGTTGAGGCATTCTGGTCCGATATCGTAGAGGGATTTGTGTGCGTGGGTTAGAAGTCGGAAAGTGATCCTCTTATTGACGGGCAGCCAGTGGAGGTTTTTCAGGTGATTAGAGATGTGTTTGTTACGCGGGATGTCTAATATGATCCTGGCTGAGGCGTTTTGGATTTGTTGGAGTTTTTTCTGGAGTTTAGCGGTAGTGCCTGCGTAGAGGGGGTTTCCGTAGTCCAGTCGGCTCGTGACCAGCGCATGGGTGACTGTTTTTCTTGTTTCGGTGGGGATCCAGCGAAATGTTTTTTTGAGCATGCGGAGAATGTTGAAGCAGGATGAGGAGACGGCGCTGACTTGTCTGTTCATTGAAAGTGAAGAATCCAGGATAACGCCTAGGTTCCGTGCGTGGTCTGTCGGGATGGGTGCTTTTCCAAGGGCTTCCGGCCACCAAGAGTCGTCCCATGCAGAAGGGGATGTACCTAAGATGAGGACTTCTGTTTTATCTGAGTTCAGTTTCAGACGGCTATTTTTCATCCATTCGGCAACTTCTTTCATTCCTTCGTGTAGGTTGGTTTTGGCGGTGCTGGGGTCATTGGTGAGAGAGAGGATCAGTTGAGTGTCATCCGCGTAAGAGATGATGTTGAGGTTGTGATGGCGGGCGATGGCCGCGAGGGGGCTCATGTATACGTTGAAGAGGGTGGGACTGAGTGAGGATCCTTGTGGTACGCCACAGATAACCTCAGTGGCCTCGGACTTGAATGGTGGAAGGCGGACTCTCTGGGTTCTTCCGGTGAGGAACGAGGTGATCCATTCAAGTGCTTTTCCTTGTCTTCCGATGTTTCTGAGGCGTTGTAAAAGGGTGCTGTGGCAGACTGTGTCGAAGGCTGCAGAGAGGTCGAGGAGGATGAGGGCGACTGTGTCTCCATTGTCCAGTAGAGTTTGAATGTCGTCTGTTGCTGCGATGAGGGCGGTCTCAGTGCTGTGTTTTGCTCGGAAGCCGGACTGTGAGGAGTCGAGGGATTTGTTGGCTTCGAGGAAGGCGGCGAGTTGGTTGTTGACAGCTTTCTCGATGACTTTGGCCGGGAAAGGAAGGAGCGAGATGGGGCGGTAATTTTTGAGTTCGGTGGGGTCCGCTGTGGGTTTTTTCAGAAGGGCGGTGAGTTCAGCGTGTTTCCAGCTTTCCGGGAAGGTGGCGGAGTTGAAGGAGCAGTTGATGATGTCTCGGAGGTGCGGTGCTATGACGGAGTCTGCATTGTTGAAGATGTGGTGAGGACATGGGTCTGTGGGGGATCCTGAGTGGATGGAGTTCATCAGGCGGATGGTGTCCTCAGTGGAGATTGGGTTCCAGTCGTAAAGGGTGTTCAAGGGGGGAGAGTGTTCAGCATATGGTTGGGTGGGTTGGTCTCCGGGTTGGTTGTCGAAGCTGTTGTGGATGTCTGCAATTTTGTTGTGGAAGAATAAAGCCAGGGAGTCGCAGAGGGCTTGAGAGGGGGTGATGTCGTTGGAGTTGGCCGAGGGATTGGTAAATTCCTTGACGATGTTGAAAAGTTCCTTGCTGTTGTGGGCGTTGTTGTCTAGTCGATCCTTGAATGCTGTTTTCTTGGCCTTTCGGATTAGTTGGTGGTGTGTGCGGATGGCGTTTTTGAAGGCGTCCTTGGTGCTAGTGGTTGGGTCTTTTTTCCAGGCCTTTTCAAGGGAGCGGCAGAATTTCTTGGACTTCTTAAGATCATCGTTGAACCATGAGGCCTTCTTGCTGCCAGGTTTGCTTTGACGTTTTTTCAGTGGTGCTAGGATGTCGGCGCTGTTGGATAACCATAGGGTGAAGTTGGTGGCAGCTTGGTCTGGGTTAGAAGAGTGGGCTGGGGTGTTTAGAAGGAGCGATGAGGAGATTTGGTCGATGGTGATTTTGTTCCAGTTTCTTTGCAGAGTTGGTTGGGGGTGGTTGATGGGTTTCGGCTTGTTGTAGGTGAAGTGAACGCAGCTGTGGTCAGTCCAGAGGAGATCCGTAGTGTGGCTGAAGGAGACGTGATTGCTGGAGGTGAAGATAGGGTCGAGTGTGTGACCTGCTATGTGGGTGGAGGAAGTGACCAGTTGTTTAAGTCCGAGGTTGGCGAGGTTGTCCAAGAGGGTGGTGGTGTTGTGGTCGTTGTTCTTTTCAAGGTGAAAGTTGAGGTCTCCCAGAAGGATGTAATCTTTGGAGGGGAGCGCGTGTGGAGTGATGAAGTCCGTGATGTCTTCACTGAATTTTGCTTGGGGTCCTGGTGGCCTGTAGAGGAGGGTGCCTCTGAGTGTGGTCTTGGGGTCGATGTGGATCTGGAAGTGAAGGTGTTCAGAGTTGGCGAGATTGACGTCAGAGCTGGTTGAGATGTGGATAGATTTTTTATGGACGATAGCGATTCCTCCTCCTGTGTGGCCGGTACGGTCCTTGCGTGTGATCTTATATTCTTCAGGGATGGCAATGGTGATGTCTGGGGCGGAGGAAGCGTTCATCCATGTTTCTGTTAGGAAGGCGACGTCTGGAGAGATGGTGTCTAGTAGATTCCAAAGGTCAATGGCGTGCCTGTGGACTGATCGGGTGTTGAGAAGGATGCATTGTAGCTGGTTGGTGTCGGGAATCTGAGATGTGATCATAGCGGAGTTGGTGACGGTACCGGTGAATTTGCAGGAGTAGCATGAGAAAGGTCCATGGGTGTGTCCAGGAGCGGCTTGGACGCAGTTGGGGGAACGGCCGGGGTTAAGGGCTAGGAGGGTGGAGGCATCGTAGGTAATGCGGGAGGGCTGGGCAGCGCGAGGGGCAGGGGGTCTGGCGCTGGGCGCGGTCCAGGCGCGGATGGGCGTAGACGGGCTTACCTTTGGAGCACCTTCGGCGCGGATTGGGCGCGGTCCCTGCGCGTAAACGCTGCGCGTGGGAACTCCTGTCATATATGGGTAGTGGAGGGGGAGGGGTGAGGGCGGCTCAGCTGGGAGGCGGGGCGGGCACACGAGGACGACAACAACAAACAAAATGGAGGCGGAGGGGGGAGCAGAGCGGAGCGCTGGAGGCAAACGCGCAAATTACGTTTTAAACAGCACAGTCAATTAATTACAGCCTAAATGAGTCTAAGCGGTAACTAGGCACAAGCAGGCAAGATGAAATGCAGCTTTCAAGGTAATGAGCGGAGCGCTAGAGGCAAACGCGCAAATAACGTTATAATCAGCACAATCAATTAATTACAGCGTAAATGAGTCTAAGCGGTAACTAGGCACAAGCAGGCAAGATGAAATGCAGCTTTCAAGTCAATGCAGCGCTACGATACCAGGAGTCAGCAGGGACACTGGGAGCGACCACTCAGCTCGTGAGAGAGGAGCGAGTCACGATGTGTTTAGGGTGAGGAGCGCTACTTCTGGTCAGTGGGAGGGCGGCTCAGCTGGGAGGCGGGGCGGGCACACGAGGACGACAACAACAAACAAAATGGAGGCGGAGGGGGGAGCAGAGCGGAGCGCTGGAGGCAAACGCGCAAATTACGTTTTAAACAGCACAGTCAATTAATTACAGCCTAAATGAGTCTAAGCGGTAACTAGGCACAAGCAGGCAAGATGAAATGCAGCGTTCAAGGTAATGAGCGGAGCGCTAGAGGCAAACGCGCAAATAACGTTATAATCAGCACAATCAATTAATTACAGCGTAAATGAGTCTAAGCGGTAACTAGGCACAAGCAGGCAAGATGAAATGCAGCTTTCAAGTCAATGCAGCGCTACGATACCAGGAGTCAGCAGGGACACTGGGAGCGACCACTCAGCTCGTGAGAGAGGAGCGAGTCACGATGTGTTTAGGGTGAGGAGCGCTACTTCTGGTCAGTGGGAGGGCGGCTCAGCTGGGAGGCGGGGCGGGCACACGAGGACGACAACAACAAACAAAATGGAGGCGGAGGGGGGAGCAGAGCGGAGCGCTGGAGGCAAACGCGCAAATTACGTTTTAAACAGCACAGTCAATTAATTACAGCCTAAATGAGTCTAAGCGGTAACTAGGCACAAGCAGGCAAGATGAAATGCAGCTTTCAAGGTAATGAGCGGAGCGCTAGAGGCAAACGCGCAAATAACGTTATAATCAGCACAATCAATTAATTACAGCGTAAATGAGTCTAAGCGGTAACTAGGCACAAGCAGGCAAGATGAAATGCAGCTTTCAAGTCAATGCAGCGCTACGATACCAGGAGTCAGCAGAGACACTGGGAGCGACCACTCAGCTCGTGAGAGAGGAGCGAGTCACGATGTGTTTAGGGTGAGGAGCGCTACTTCTGGTCAGTGGGAGGGCGGCTCAGCTGGGAGGCGGGGTGGGCACACGAGGATGACAACAACAAACAAAATTGAGGCGGAGGGGGGAGCAGAGCGGAGCGCTGGAGGCAAACGCGCAAATTACGTTTTAAACAGCACAGTCAATTAATTACAGCCTTGTCGGAGGGAGTACCTTTATCTCCACTCTCAGATACAGTTCAAGCGTTAGCCGTCATGGTATCAAAAACACAGTTCCACTGTCGGTACCTGTCGTACTACTGTAGTAGTAGTATACAGAGCACTCCATGCACCTGGGCCACAGGCTGGGCGCTGTGTGCCTGTGTAGCGGTAGCCAGCATTAATCTCAGGAGCCTTCTGAGCTCGCAGACCTCGGCCAAGCACCTTCTGCCAGCACGTGGTGGGCCGTCTTTCACATACGGCGGTATGGAATTGTGGAGCATATATGCGTCATAGCGGCCATTACGCTTTCTCGATACCAGCACACTGAAAGCATCATTCACGCAGCCACCTTCGCTCACGGCGTCAGCCTCGTGGCAGTGTAAGCTGCGCAGACCTGGCATACACCTTCACCAATCCGAAAGAGAACCACTCCCAGGGAAACGTGCCACTTCCCTAAACATATAGAGGGGGGAGGCACGTACACACTACCATTCCGTAATCTTCCCTACTGACTGTATTATCATGGTTGCGTCCACTATCCACTTCGCTCAATAGACCATCAGTGTATGTTGACATGTACATGTCTGTGCTTTGCATACTCAACTGTGTCCGGCACTTCCCATCAAGACTTTACATTATATACTTTTATAATCGATAATCACTTACCACATTCACACATACTTTGCTTCCATCTCTCCCCGCATTCTGCATTGTGAGTCAGAGGTGCCATGCCATGTTTAGTTTGTGTACATGGCTAGCCAGGTTTCTCACAGTATGTTGTGTTGTTGTGTCTGCTAGGTGCACATGTTGATTTTGATGTTGTATGTGATTTTATAAGGTAGCACGTTTATTCACGAGCAGTGGTTTCTCCCATTTATATATCGCTGTCTTAAAGAGCATTCAGAAGTTTTGCTCACAGGTGAAAAGTGCGACCACAATGACAGTCATTCATTACTATGCAAGAATGTCCAACTACACGGTGCTTCTAAGCTTACTGCCCCCGACCTTGCGTCCATTCTTAAAAGTACACCAACTCCCTACAATCAGACTAACATTCACACAGCTTTCTAACAACAGTTATCTGCTTCTCAATAACATGCAGTCTTACGGAATGTGAGCTGGCATACTGCACCTTACTGTTTCAAACAGAGTAACTTCCTGTGGCAATGTCTATTCCCACCCACACAACTAACTCCCAAAATTCAACTTGACAATTATTAATTTGAAAACAGATTTCAAGAAACAAACTAAAATAAAAGTGCTTTTGTTCAGAACAGTAGTGTCCCTCACTTCTGCAAAAGAAATTTATGGACTGCAGATACCACAAACTTCAAGTAAAATACCCTCCCTTTTAAATACGAACCCCCTATTACACTTGGTGAATTGTTACACAATTTACAACACATGTCACACTGAAGATCTGGCACACTTTTTTAACACGCTCTCCTACAGCCTTCTAACACGCTTTCAAACTGTTCTTCCTTTAATAGCAGACTACATTCATTAGATCATCTCTGGAATACCAGGAACAGTGGCCACAATTCTTGCTCTCTTTGCAGCCATCCTACTGCTAAGTCTACTTCTAGAAATGGCTATGCTCTCTGTGGTAACAACTATGTCCGACAGAATACGCCTCTACGCCAAGCTACATCAATACTGTAAAAAAACTGAAAAATTTTTCAGCTACCTGCCTCTATCTATTATCAAAGCTAGCTGCACCATAACATTTATCTGCACTTATACAATATGCGTGCAACCATCGTTTAATTGCAAAACTTGCCCATTTGACTGGCGAATGGATTTATGCCTTGCCAACATCCCAACAATAACTCCCGATATCTGAACAGGATTGTTCTTGCAGTGGAACAATGTCGAACGCAATGCAAAAAGGAATCTCAGCAGAATGGGATTTCTGTGCAGCCACGAAAGATCTCCTGCAATGTGCGACCTTTCACAACATCGCAGATTGCCTTCCAATTCAAATTGCCGCTCTAACATTCAAGGACCTTTACTGTCGCTTTCAAGATATGAATTGGATCGCTTCGCTTTTCTCAGACGATGGCAACAATTGCCTCTTGGAACATTACGCATCTCAAGCCACTGAAGAACTTCTGGACTGGAATCTCCAAGACTTGTAAGAAACTCATGTTGTTTTTGAATGGATTTTTTTTCCATCTTTTTTTACTTTTTCCTTTACATTTTTTATAATACATTTCAATTCCTACTATCTTTCCTATAACAACTTTCTAAGTATACTCAGACATTTGAACTCTATTTTCATTATTTCCCCTTACGTCTCCACTTCAACCAGGGATCGGGGATGTATTACCTATGCAAATACACTATTTACTTCCTAAATTTGCCTAAACCCGACCCCCATTATGAAACCATGTCTATTCCTTGTGCACCCGCCTCTCTGCATCCCTGTTATTCACAAAGCCATTTTACACAAATTTACTCAATTTCTTTTTTAGTCAACTTCTGCTCAGAACCTCACAATTAAAATGAGAAAAGATGACTTTGTTTAGCAACTGGTTGGCACAGGGTAGTAATTGTAAACTACCTTTATTTTCATTTAATAGCTATTGTGTAGGTCACATAGAACTCGAACATATAATGTGCAATTCACTGATGCAGGAGCTTCGATTTGACTACAGCAGAAGCGTTTGGAGTTTGTCTCAGCTCAATGCCTTAGCTCTCTACACAAGATTGTTTTTTTAAACAGATGAAGACAATAATGTATAGTTTCACTACAAAGGTACCGAATGTTCTTCTCCGGAGCACAATGTTTGTATTCATTCTCAAAGTTCCAATGTGGGTACAACTAGTACCAATTCTGACACGCACTACATTGAATCTACTGTACCACAGATTGCTGACTATTCTACTGTTGATCATTTTGTATTACAAAAAAGCACTGCCGAGGTACCTAAAAAGTTTATTGATTACATTTTGCAAATTTTTTTAATTTCTTTTTTTTCTTAAAGGATACATGTGGTAACCATATCCTACCTTTATTTTCCTTATAGAATGTAGAGTAATTCAAGTGTAATAGCTATTGTTTAGGTCACATGCAACTGTAACATGTAAAATGCAATTCACTGATGCAGGAGTTACTTTGAATACAACAAAAGTGCTCTAACTTTGCATCAGCTGGATGCCCTAGCTCTTGCACCATTCGGTCCAAATATGGCACTTAAATAAAGACACTTTCTATGTAATTTCCAAACTCCATGCCTTTATTACACACACCCACTTTCTTAGACACACCTCATTTCACCATTTTTCTTCTGTGGCATTGCAACATTCTATATTATGTTCTTCACAATTATTTCTTTATTCCTGCTTCCTAAAACACTTCATTCGAGTCTACAGACCGGTAGGGGTCACAATTTTGCTTCGCACTCTCTGTATAGAATAAACGCACACTAACACTACTTACACAGGTATGCTACAGTGGCCAGTATCCTACAGCACCCACAGCACATCACTTTACAACAATAAACTCACGACTTACACTCACAGTTTCATCCCTTACTCTTCAGACCTGTACCAGTGAGTACTTTGCTTCCCACTCCTGCTATACTCTAAACGCATACTATCACCACCTGCACACATATGCTACAACAGCCAGTATCTAACATAGCCTGGAGCACATCAGTTAAGAGCACTCAGCTCACAATTCAGGCACACGGTTTCATCCCTGATTTTAATGGTACCTCACCTCTGCACAATCTCACTCTAAACAAAGCAGAACTTTCACACCGGTAACAGTAAATACTTCGGTTCTGCCTGTATGCAACAGACCACTCAGCTCACAGTTTAGGCATACGCTTTCATACCCAGGGTTACCGGCACTTCACCTCACCACCATTTCACAGTAAGCAAATCAGCACTTTCACACACTGGTAGGAGTAAATACTACACTTCCGTCAGTGTGCTACAGCGCCCACAGCACATCAATTTACCGCACTCAGCTCACAGTTTAAGTACACGCTTTCATCCACAACTTTACCGATACCTCACCTCAACACCATCTCACTCTAGGCAAAACAGCACTTTCAAACCAGTAAAGGTAAATACTTTGCTTCTGCTAGGATGCCACAGAGCAATCAGCCCACGGTTTAGGCACATGCTTTTATCCCCAAGTTTATCAGCACCTCACCTCACCACCATCTCACAATAGGCAAAACAGCACTTTCACACCGGCAGGAGTAACTACTTTACTTTCGCCAGTATGCTACAGCACCCACAGCACATCACTTTACAGCACTCCTCACAGTTTAAGCACAAGCTTTCATCACCAACTTTACCAATACCTCACCTCAACACAATCTCACTCTAGGCAAAAGAGCCCTTTCACACCGGTCAGAGTAAATAATTTGCTTCTTCCAGGATGCTACAGAGCACTCAGCTCACAGTTTAGGCACACACTTTCATCGCCAAGTTCACCGGCCCCTCACCCCTGCACCATCTCACAGTGGGCAAAACAGCACTTTCACACCGGTAGGGGTCAATACTTTGCTTTGGCCAGTATGCTACAGCACCCAGAGCACATCAATTTACAGCACTCACGGTTTACTGCAATCTTTCATCCCGGAGAGTACCGGCACCTCACCTCAGCACCATCTCACAGTGGGCAAAATAGTACTTTCACACCGGTATGAATGAATACTTCACTTCACACTCTCTGTACAGCACACCCTAACCACTCTACAGACCTCACAGCGCTCCTACCCTCCTCTTTCCCACTTTTTTTCTGCCCTTTTTCCCCTAACTTACTTCAACGGAATCACAAAATGGCCGCCAACACTTCCTAGTTGCAACCGCTCGCAGCCAATCAGCAGCCAGCTCGTGCTCGTAAAGCCTCAGCCAATCAGATGGCCGAATTCCCAAATATCGATATCTGTAAATTTCAATATTTCTCCAAAACTACTGAATGGATTTACACCAAATAAACAAAAGCATGCTTTCTAGACCAAGACCCTTCTGCCTGCCACATCTGGGGTAATTCCGTTCACCCGTTTGGCCTGTAGCATGGTCTAAAGTTTCATATGGAAATAAATATTTCTCAGCCCCCCCTTGACAAATCACCCCCAAACTTTCAACATAGGAGCTGATCGCAACAAAAAATTAGTTTTGAAAATTTCGCGAAGATCCGTCAATCAGCGCCGAAGTTATTTGTAATAGAATTTTGCCATTTTTCTCTGGTAACTAGGTCCTAACTATAACTACCTACTGGTGACCGCCAGTAGGTAAGATATATATACATATACATATATATATTCACTGAAACAAATATAGGTTTTAGGGACGTTATAGTTAATTGGAGATTTTACTCGTACAAAACATAGAAATCCGGCCGGTATAGTTAGTAGACTTAACTATAACTCGCGTCCCTGCAATACACTGCTGATGACGTCATTTATTACTTCACTCAGACCTAGTTTCCATAGGAAATCCGCAACATTCTATTGGGAATAACTTTGGTGCCGGTTGATGAATCTTTGTGAATTTCTCCTTCCCTGAAAGTTTTAGGGGGATTTGTGAAGTGGGGGCTGAGAAGAAAGGGGGGTCCCAAAACGTGTTTTCCCCATGTTATTTTCCATAGGACGATTAGACATGGCTATAGCCCGAACGGCTGAACGGAATTACAAGAAATTTGGAAAATTGGTAGAGTATGATTCGCAGATGGCCCTTTTGTTTAAATGGTGCAAATCCTTCAAGCAGTTACTAAAAAAATCAAAACAAAAAACTTATATATCTCTAGAGCCGTGCACGGTCCTCGCACCGTACACAGACCCTGGCGTGCACAAGCGAAATTGTGATTGGCTGTCAGTCGTCTGTCAACATTCCAAACTGTCCAAACCAGGAAGTGTTGGCCTCCATCTTGTCTCATGGAAGAACTGAGGCACAAGAGAGCCCAAAACAAAAGTGGAAAACACGAAAATGGGGGATGGTAAAGACCCCCTGACCCCCTAGGCCTTCTCAGGGGGTCCCTGAAGGACCCCGAAGTCCCCCCAAAAAATTTTCTTTTGTTGAAAAAAATCGCGAGGTGCATCCACGGTGCGTGCACGTTGGCAAAAAAAAGTTACACAAGGGGATTATAAAACTGCCCTTAATACATATAAATTCATCCACGCACTTTCAGTAATTGTGCAAATCGAAGCATAGAGTTGTAACATATTTATATACATATGTTACATTTAAGTGTTCTGGAAGTACTACAGTATATTATAGGTAAACACCCTAAAGATTTATGCTGTACCACATTCTTATAGTTTTGCACTTTCATATTCATTCATTCATTTATGAACTAGACATTCACAATGACAAACTAAAACATACAAACATACAAATATAGTTCGTTTTTTTTGTTTTGTTTTTTGCTTCAAAAAAAGAGAAAAAAGGAACTTTGTAATCAAAACAAGTGTTCAACAGGAACAAAGAACTTAAAAAATATATATTGTGAGCAGTTGTGGCTCCTGTTCTTTGGAAGAAATATTTCTATGGACTGTTGTCCATAAGAAATTATTTAGTTGCAATGTTTGCAGCGAACCATTAAGTTTCAGAATTCTGGCTGCATAGAAGGAATCATACTTGATCGTGTTGGTGGTCGTGGTGTCCTTGAAGTGCTTGGAGCAGAGACCTGCTCCTCCTCTGATCTTCTGACAACTGCTCTTGCCCAATTGTTAGGATGGAGGTTTTTAACATGGCGTTCCATGCTTGCTGTGCCAAAAGAATATTTTTTATTGGCATTACCCCTTGATAAAACAGTGTCACATATTTTGAATGTGACTAGTGGGGCGTTAACTTTTTCTTCACCTTCTGGGTAGGTAAAACATTTCCATACAATGGCTTCTTTCTTTTTCCTGGGCTGTGGGTCTTCTTCCACAAATTCTTCAGATGAAGAATGATCACAAGAATCTTCTGGAAGTCCAGCCATTTCAAAGTTTTTTTCTAAAGCACAGGAGCTGAAGAAAAAAGATGGTTCTTTTTTGAAAGTCAAAGAAAAATGATTAAAATGGGAGGGGTCTTTCAACAATTGGAGTAGGAAGTATTATAAACCAATAGAATCCCTTGTTTTAAAGTCACATGGTTGGACGTAATCTTACGGTGCGCTTACTGAGCGCTTACGGTGCTCTTCCGTATCCTTACGATGCGCTTACACTGCATTTACGGCGCGTTTACGTGCGAAGTACCCTCGCGAGATTCGTAATTATATTAAAAAGTAATATACGGTTCTTCAAAGTTTAAAAAAAACATTTTCTTCATTATCCCAGATAATGTCTACCTTTAAAATCTGCAATAAATCTGTAGATATAACGTATTTAAGATTATAAAACTTACGGGGGTAAGCGCACAAAGGTTTTACGGTTGCTTACGGCGCTCTCACGGTGTGTTTACGTGCGACGTACCCTCGCGAGATTTATAATTATTTTAAAAATTAATATACGGTTCATAAAAGTAAAAAAAATACATTTTCTTCATTATCCAAGATAATGTCTACCTTTAGAACTTACAATAAATACGTAGATATTAAGTTAGTAAGATTATAAAACTTTTGGGGGTACGTGCACAAAGATCTTCCCATGTGCTTACGGCGCTCTCACGGAGCGTTTAACGTGCAACGTACCCTCGCGAGATTGGTATTACTTTAAAAAGTAAATATGTGAAAAGGGGGCAAGGTAGAGTCTCCCTGACCCCTTAGGCCTTCTCAGGGGGTCCCTGAAGGACCCCAAAGGGGAAAAAAACCTTTTTTTGAAAAAAAATCACAAGGTGCGCGCACGGTGCGCGCACGGTCGAAAAAACCAACAAAAAAAAGACAGTTTGAGTGTTTAGATGTTGGTTGGCTCTAAAACGAGCCATTGTGTTCATTGAGTGTTTTTTGTACCTACAAGTAGGTACCGATCTAGAGTCTAAAGTTTAAAAGGAAGACTCTGTTCCCCTCATCTTTGAAATGTACACCATCTCTCCTTTAGATGCCTTGCAAGTTGTAACGCAAGTTGTTGTGGTATATAGAACCCATTCCATAGTCTCTGAGGAAAGCAGAAACAGACTTATTCTTGCTTTCTCAATCTGCGGACAATATTGGTTGGACCAGTTCCATTTTTGCCTTTGGCATATATTAGAATATACAAAGGCAGTTTGTGGAAAAAGTGACATCAATTGCCCAAAGGTGTCCTTTAAAAGCATTTCCAGACCTACCCCAGTCAAAGTGCATAGGTCATTGCCACCACAGTGCACAATTATGAGGTCAGGGTGTGGGAGATGCAAAAAGGATTTTACCAATGGTATCAATTGGTGGCATCTTAATCCGCTCTGGCCAATCCACATAATATCCACATTTGGTAAATCAAGGTTGAGAAAGCATCTATTTGCTGCATACCTTTCACTCCAGAATATATAACAGTGTCCTACAATGCACACTCTAAGCATCTTGAAGGCAGATCTGGTTGTACTCAGATGGGCTCTGGAAATGAAAAGGCAGTTTGAAAACTTGGAGTTTAGAAAAAAATGTGGATGAGATTCAGTGCACTTGAAAAACAAAGAAATGATTGGTGGTTTCTGATAATTTACCATTGAAAACTAGGGAGCATACTACTGTTTTTTTAAAAGGAATAATACTATTGGTTTAGAAAAAGTCATTAAAAAGAACATTGCACAGGATAAGCTGGAATATTGAGAAGTCAAACACACCTGCTGCTTTGGTTTGCAACATTGAGAGATGAACTTTTCACCTTTTGAGTTCAGTTAGGTGTTCTATGGAGAGTTACCATGGTAACGGTCAGAGAGAGCAGTGGGGGAAGGTTGATAGTGTTGAAATGTACAAACAATTAAAATGTTAGTTTGGTTTTGAATTAGTGTGGGAAGAAATTTAATTGGTCAAGTATAGACATAAGTGTGAAAAATGACAGGGAATCAGGGCCATTTTGTGGTTGCAGTGTCTGAGGTACATTTCAGAGATTCTGCTTAAGAAAATCTGGTGTGTGATTGACACTGTTCTAAATCTTCAAAAGCATTTTTAAAGGTGCGTTATTCATTTGTAAGGGAATATATGTTGTGCAGTGTAAGTTAATAATAAAAATGTGTTCTAATGTGGAAGTAACTCACTTTCTTTCTGTTTCACTGTCTCACTGTCTTCCTTTCTCTCCACCACTGTTGTTTTTTCTTCCTCTATTTTTCTATAAATCCTTCTGTTTCACCTACTGCTTTATCCTTTTTCTTAATATGCTTTTTTCCCTCACTCTCCTTTCCTTACCCTCTTAACTCTTTCCTCACTGTCATTATCCCTTTCCTTTACTCCTCTTTTCTAACTCCCTCTCTCCATGTGATTTACTCCCTCTTTCCCTCCCCCTCGCCTGCAATATCTCATTTTCTGTCTGCACCATCCCTCTTCGTCTGCCTGCAACCTCTGCCTGCACCCTTTCATGTGCTTTCTTCCTAATACTCTCTATTTTATTAGACCTCTTCTTAGCAATGATCCACCTATTATAGATAGAGTACTGTATACACTCCTGGGTAGATTTACAAGCATATTGGGCCTTTTTCTTTTTGCATTGTGTCTCATGTTTGGATGTAATGCTGTCCAAAAACTAATGGTGCATATTGGAAATGTATTTTGGAAATGAGTTTGGTTTCTGCACTGTAATGTAGTGCTAATTTACATGGGCTGCGTTCTGTCTCTTAAACGATTTACTGTGGTATATATGTTTTGGGAAAATGTATAGTTTTAACATTTTAGACTAGGATCACACTGAGTGTCTGTTTAATTTTCAGAATTATATTTGCACCTTTTTCTATAATGTCACCTGTGTCTCCTCACAGTTTGCATCTGTCTGATTATAGGGTACTCGTTATGTTGATATTGAGTCTCATGTTTTGATTAAATGCTGATATAGAGATAGTGCTGTAATTTGGAAATGTATTTTGTGTCAGCACTATCCCTCTTTCTCTGTCTGCACCCTCTGCCTGCACCCTCTCATGTGCATCTGCAGAGGCCTATTATGATATGGCTGCTGGTGTGTATTAGACAGTGGTACCATGTTAAATCTTTTCCTTCTCTGCCTGTAGTCCTGCACCCTCTGTGTGTACCATTTTATTTCTGTCTTCACTATCTCCCCCTCGGTGTGCTCCAATTAGCCTCTGCATGTAACATTTCTTTCACTGTTTCTGGTATGTCTTCTCTGCTGTCCCATTTAATCCTATGTGTGTACCATGTCTGTGTCTGTTTGCACTATGTGTGTTTCTGCTTGAACATCTCACCCTTTCTCTGCACCACCTTTTCTCTGACTGCACAATCTCTCCCTCTGCCTGCAGCCCTACACTGTCTATCCTCTGATTGTACCAGTTTACTCTTTGCCTGCAGTATCTCATTTTCTGTCTGCACCAACCCTCTCCCACTGCCTGCACCCTTTCATTTAAATCTGCAGAGGCCTATTATGATATGGCTGCTGGTGTGTATTAGACAGCGCTTATATGTTAAATCGTTTCCTTCTCTGCCTGTAGTCTCGCACCCTCTGTGTGTACCATTTTATCTCTGTCTTCACTATCTCCCCCTCTGTGTGCATCTATTAGCCTCAGCATGTAAACATTTTCTCACTGTTTCCATCATGTTTTCTCTGTTGTCCCATTTACTCCTCTGTGTGTTCCATGTCTGTGTCTGCTTGCACTATCTGTGTTTCTGCTTGAACCATCTCACTCTTTCTCTGCACCACCTTTTCTCTCACTGCACCATCTCTCCCTCTGCCTGCAGGCCTGCACCGTCTATCCTCTGATTGTACCAGTTTACTCTTTGCTTGCAGTATCTAATTTTCTGACTGCACCAACACTCTCCCACTGCCTGCACCCTCTCATGTGCATCTGCAATGGCCTATTATGATATGGCTGTTGGTGTCTATTAGACAGAGCTTGCATGTTAAATCTTTTCCTTCTCCGCGTGTAGTCTTGCACCCTCTGTGTGTACCATTTTATCTCTGTCTTCACTATCTCCCCCTCTGTGTGCTCCTATTATCCTCTGCATGTAACATTTCACTCAATGTTTCCAGTATGTCTTCTCTGTTGTACCATTTAATTCTCTGTGTGTATCAAGTCTGTGTCTGCTTGCACTATCTGTGTTTCTGCTTGAAACATCTCACCCTTTCTCTTCACCACCTTTTCTCTGACTGCACAGTCTGTGTCTGCTTGCACTATGTGTGTCTCTGCTTGAACCATCTCACCCTTTCTCTTCACCACCTTTTCTCTGACTGCACCATCTCTCCCTCTGCCTGCAGCCCTGCACCGTCTATCCTCTGATTGCACCAGTTTACTCTTTGCCTGCAGTATCTCATGTTCTGTCTGCACCAACCCTCTCCCACTGCCTACACCCTTTCATGTAAATCTGCAGAGGCCTATTATGATATGACTGCTGGTGTGTATTAGACAGCCCATACATGTTAAATCTTTTCCTTCTCTGCCTGTAGTCTCGCACCCTCTGTGTGTACCATCTTATTTCTGTCTTCACTATCTCCCACTCGGTGTGCTTCTATTAGCCTCTGCATGTAACATTTCTTTCACTGATTCCAGCATGTGTTCTCTGTTGTTCGATGTAATTCTCTGTGCGTACCATGTCTGTGTCTGCTTGCACTACCTGTGTTTCTGCTTGAACCATCTCACCCTTTCTCTGCATTACCTTTTCTCTGACTGCACCTTCTCTCCCTCTGCCTGCAGCCCTGCACCGTCTATCCTCTGATTGTACCAGTTTACTCTTTGCCTGCAGTATCTCATGTTCTGTCTGCACCAACCCTCTCCCACTGCCTGCACCCTTTCATGTAAATCTGCAGAGGACTATTATGATGCGGCTGCTGGTGTGTATTAGACAGCGCTTACATGTTAAATCTTTTCCTTCTCTGCCTGTAGTCTCGCACCCTCTGTGTGTACCATTTTATTTCTGTCTTCACTTCTCCCCCTCTGTATGCTCCAATGATCATCTGCATGTATCATTTCTCTCACTGTTTCCAGCATGTCGTCTCTGTTGTCCCATTTAATCCTCTGTGTGTATCATGTCTGTTTCTGCTTGCACTATCTGTATTTCTGGTTTAACCATCTCACCCTTTCTCTGCACCACCTTTTCTCTGACTGCATCATCTCTCCCTCTGCCTGCAGCCCTTTACCGTCTATCCTCTGATTATACCGGTTTACTCTCTGCCTGCAGTATCTCATTTTCTGTCTGCACCAACCCTCTCCCACTGCCCGCATCCTCTCATGTGCATCTGCAGAGGCCTATTATGATATGGCTGCTGGTGTGTTTTAGACAGTGCTTACATGTTAAATATTTTCCTTCTCTGCCTGTAGTCTTGCACCCTTTGTGTGTACCATTTTATCTGTGTCTTCACTATCTCCCCCTCTGTGTTCTCCTATTAGCGTCTGCATGTAACATTTCTCTAACTGTTTCCAGCATGTCTTCTCTGTTGTCTTATTTAATCCTCTGTGTGTACCATGTCTGTGTCTGCTTGCACTATCTGTGTTTCTGCTTGAACCATCTCACCCTTTCTCTGCACTATCTTTTCTCTGACTGCACCTTCTCTCCCTCTGCCTGCAGGCCAGCACCGTCTATGCTCTGATTGTACCAGTTTACTCTTTGCCTGCAGTATCTAATTTTATATCTGCACCGACCCTCTCCCACTACCTGCACCCTTTCATTTAAATCTGCAGAGGCCTAATATGATATGGATGCTGGTGTGTATTAGACAGCGCTTACATGTTAAATCTTTTCCTTCTCTGCCTGTAGTCTCGCACCCTCTGTGTGTACCATTTTATTTCTGTCTTCACTATCTCCCCCTCTGTATGCTCCAATAAGCCTATGCATGTAACATTTCTTTCACTGTTTCTAGCATGTCTTCTCTGTTGTCCCATGTAATTCTCTGTGTGTACCATGTCTGTGTCTGCTTGCACTATCTATGTTTCTGCTTGAACCATCTTACCCTTTCTCTGCACTACCTTTTCTCTGACTGCACCATCTCAACCTCTGCCTGCAGCCCTGCACCGTCTATTCTCTGATTGGAGCAGTTTACTCTTTGCCTGCAGTATCTAATTTTTTGTCTGCACCAACCCTCTCCCACTACATGCACCCTTTCATTTAAATCTGCAGAGGCCTATTATGATATGGATGCTGGTGTGTATAAGACAGCGCTTACATGTTAAATCTTTTCCTTCTCTGCCTGTAGTCTCGCACCCTCTGTGTGTACCATTTTATTTCTGTCTTCACCATCTCCCCCTCTGTATGCTCCAATTAGCCTATGCATGTAACATTTCTTTCACTGTTTCCAGCATGTCTTCTCTGTTGTCCCATGTAATTCTCTGTGTGTACCATGTCTGTGTCTGCTTGCACTATCTATGTTTCTGCTTGAACCATCTTACCCTTTCTCTGCACTACCTTTTCTCTGACTGCACCTTGTCTCCCTATACCTGCAGCCCTGCACCTTCTATCCTCTGATTGGAGCAGTTTACTCTTTGCCTGCAGTATCTCCTTTTATGTCTGCACCAACCCTCTCCCACTACCTGCACCCTTTCATTTAAATCTGCAGAGGCCTATTATGATATGGATGCTGGTGTGTATTAGACAGCGATTACATGTTAAATCTTTTCCTTCACTGCCTGTAGTCTCGCACCCTCTGTGTGTACCATTTTATTTCTGTGTTCAGTGTCTCCCCCTATGTGTGCTACAATTAGCCTCTGCATGTAACATTTCTGTCACTGTTTCTAGCATGTCTTCTCTGTTGTCCCATTTAATCCTCTCTGTGTATCATGTCTTTGTCTGCTTGCACTATCCGTGTTTCTGCTTGAACCATCTCACCCTTTCTCTGCACCACCTTTTATCTGACTGCACCATCTCTCCATCTGCCTGCAGCCCTGCACCGTCTATCCTGTGATTGTACCAGTTTACTCTTTGGCTGCAGTATCTCATTTTCTGTCTGCACCAACCCTCTCCCACTGCTTGCACCCTTTCATTTAAATCTGCAGAGGCCTATAATGATATGGCTGCTGGTGTGTATTAGACAGCCCTTACATGTTAAATATTTTCCTTCTCTGCCTGTAGTCTCGCACCCTCTGTGTGTACCATTGTATTTCTGTCTTCACTATCTCCCCCTCCGTGTGCTCCAATTAGCCTCTGCATGTAACATTTATTTCACTGTTTCCAGCATGTCTTCTCTGTTGTCCCATTTAATCCTCTGTATGTATCATGTTTGTGTCTGCTTGCACTATGTGTGTTTCTGCTTGAACCATCTGACCCTTTCTCTGCACCACCTTTTATCTGACTACACCATCTCTCCCTCTGCCTGCAGCCCTGAACCGTCTATCTTCTGATTGTACCAGTTTACTCTTTGCCTGCAGTATCTCATGTTCTGTCTGCACCAACCCTCTTCCACTGCCTACACCCTTTCATTTTAAATCTGCAGAGTCCTATTATGTTATGGCTGCTGGTGTGTATTAGACTGCGCTTACAAGTTAAATCTTTTCCTTCTTTGCCTGTAGTCTCGCACCCTCTGTGTTTACCATTTTATTTCTGTCTTCACTTCTCCCCCTCTGTATGCTCCAATGGTCATCGGCATGTATCATTTCTCTCACTGTTTCCAGCATGTCGTCTCTGTTGTCCCATTTAATCCTCTGTGTGTATCATGTCTGTTTCTGCTTGCACTATCTGTGTTTCTGGTTTAACCATCTCACCCTTTCTCTGCACCACCTTTTCTCTGACTGCACCATCTCTCCCTCTGCCTGCAGCCCTTCACAGTCTATCCTCTAATTGTACCGGTTTACTCTCTGCCTGCAGTATCTCATTTTCTGTCTGCACCAACCCTCTCCCACTGCCCGCATCCTCTCATGTGCATCTGCAGAGGCCTATTATGATATGGCTGCTGGTGTGTATTAGACAGCGCTTACATGTTAAATCTTTTCCTCCTTTGCCTGTAGTCTTTCACCCTCTGTGTGTACCTTTTTATTTCTGTCTTCACTATCTCCCACTCTGTGTGCTCCTATTAGCCTCTGCATGTAACATTTCTTTCACTGTTTCCAGCATGTCTTCTCTGTTGTCCCATTTAATCCTCTGTGTGTACCATGTCGGTGTCTGCTTGCAATATGTGTGTTTCTGCTTGAACCATCTCACCCTTTCTCTGCACCACCTTTTCTCTGACTGCACCATCTCTCCCTCTGCCTGCAGCCCTGCACCGTCTATCCTCTGATTATACCAGTTTACTCTCTGCCTGCAGTATCTCATTTTCTGTCTGCACCAACCCTCTCCCACTGCCTGCACCCTCTCATGTGCATCTGCAGAGGCCTATTATGATATGGCTGCTGGTGTGTATTAGACAGCGCTTACATGTTAAATCTTTTCCTTCTCTGCCTGTAGTCTCGCACCCTCTGTGTGTACCATTTTATTTCTGTCTTCACTATCTCCCCCTCTGTATGCTCCAATTAGCCTATGCATGTAACATTTCTTTCACTGTTTCCAGCATGTCTTCTCTGTTGTAACATTTTATCCTCTGTGTGTACCATATCTGTGTCTGCTTGCACTATCTGTGTTTCTGCTTGAACCATCTCACCCTTTCTCTGCACCACCTTTTCTCTGACTGCACCATCTCTCTCTCTGCCTGCAGCCCTGCACCGTCTATCCTCTGATGGTACCAGTTTACTCTTTGCCAGCAGTATCTTATTTTCTGTCTGCACCAACCCTCTCCCACTGCCTGCACCCTCTCATGTGCATCTGCTGAGGCCTATTGTGATATGGCTGCTGGTGTGTATTAGACGATTCAGAAAAGGGGGTGGTGATGAACAGAGTGTCTGAATTAAGCAGACCACTCTTACCCAGTCCAAAGATCAGGGCTGGATCCATCACCGTTTTTTAGCTCACTGCACCATCCCAGCTCAGAACTAGGCTATATGCAAATTAGTCTGACCCTGGCCCAGTGCATCATGGGAACAGGGCAGACCAAACTACCAAGCCAATTCTTATACTGGGAAGGAAACAAGCTACCGGGGACCGGTTTCTGGCATTTCAGCCGTCTTCGGCCCGGCTTGCTTGAATCCTGATGGTGCAATGAGCTAGGGACTCACATCTGAGTATACCCTTCCACGCTTATGGTGGACAAAAATGATTCAGAAAAGGGGGTGGTGATGAAGCTGGGATGGTGCAGTGAGATAAATAACGGTGATGGATCAAGCCCTGATTTTTGGACTGGGTAAGAGTGGTCTGCTTAATTCAGACACTCTGTTCATCACCACCCCCTTTTCTGAATCGATTTTGGCCACTATAGGTGTGGCAGGGTATACTCAGACATGAGTCCCTTTCTCACTGCACCATCAGGATTCAAGCAAGCCGGGCCGAAGATGGCTGAAATGCCAGAAACCGGTCCCCGGTAGCTTGTCTCCTTTCTGGTGAAGAATTGGCTTGGTAGTTTAGTCTGCCCTGTTCCCATGATGCACTGGGCCAGGGACAGACTGATTTGCATATAGCCAGGTTCTGAGCTGGGATGGTGCAGTGAGATAAATAACGGTGATGGATCAAGCCCTGATCTTTGGACTGGGTAAGAGTGGTCTGCTTAATTCAGACACTCTGTTCATCACCACCCCATTTTCTGAATCGATTTTGGCCACTATAGGTGTGGCAGGGTATACTCAGACATGAGTCCCTTTCTCACTGCACCATCAGGATTCAAGCAAGCCGGGCCGAAGACGGCTGAAATGCCAAAAACCGGTCCCCGGTAGCTTGTCTCCTTTCTGGTGAAGAATTGGCATTGTAGTTTAGTCTGCCCTGTTCCCATGATGCACTGGTCCAGGGACAGACTGATTTGCATATAGCCAGGTTCTGAGCTGGGATGGTGCAGTGAGATAAATAACGGTGATGGATCAAGCCCTGATCTTTGGACTGGGTAAGAGTGGTTTGCTTAATTCAGACACTCTGTTCATCACCACCCCCTTTTCTGAATCGGTGTGTATTAGACAGCGCTTACATGTTAAATCTTTTCCTACTCTGCCTGTAGTCTCTCACCCTCTGTGTGTACCATTTTATCTCTGTCTTCACTATCTCCCCCTCTGTGTGTTCCAATTAGCCTCTGCACGTAACAATTCTTTCACTGTTTCCAGCATGCCTTCCCTCCATATAGCATATGCCGTATCGAAAGTCTTGAACTTGTTTTTTTTATAATAACTGGGTTCAATAATCCGGTTTAAACACTGTTTAGCTACGGCGCCCAAGAGCATCTCATAGATAGAAGGCATCAGATAATCCTCCGTAGGATCTTCCGGAAAAATTAAAAAACCCATGTGCTGCAATATAGCAATCCAATGGTAAAGCTGAAAATTCGGGATACCTCATCTCCCTTTTTCTCTTGACAGCACACATCTTTTAACAGCCCTCCGGGCCCGATGATATCCCCAAAGAAATCTAGAACACATTCTCTCTATGCGAACAAAATAGCCAGATGATATCAGAAAAGGAATTAAGCAAATTAAATACAGAAACTTAGGAAAAATAGCAATTTGTAACACATTACTACGTCCTAAATGTGAAAACTTCAAATTATTTATCCGTTCTAATATTTTATTAGAAGAACCTATAATGGGATCTAGATTGATAGAAATGATTTCTTCCACATTAGCAGTAATCTTTATGCCTAAATAAGTGGCTTCCTTCTCAAACTTTACACTCTCGGGGCGGTCTGTCGCAGAATGAATGAACTGTGTCTTATCCACATTTAATTTGTATCCTAAGAGCCGGCCAAATTCCTCCCCAGACTCTATAATCACAGGTAGTGCACTATGAATCTCTGATGTCGCTATAGCAATATCGTCTGCGTATGCGTATGCTCAAACTTTTATATCCAGGTTGTTTATCTGCACGGGTTTAATGGCAGGATTTCTCTTCAGACTATTAATAAACGGATCAATATAGAGTGCGAACAGCAAGAGCGAGCAGGGACAGCCCTGTCTCGTCCCCCTTGCTATCTGCACCTTCCCCGAAATTTTCCCTGAGACACGGATGACCGCTGACGGTTGAGCATACAGTGACTTTACTGCCTTAGCAAAGTCAGCTGGAAGCCCTTTTTAACCCAGGACAGACCACAGAATGGTCCAAGAGACCCTGTCAAACGCTTTTTCAGCGTCCAACAGGGCAACACCAACAGGAGAATGAGTCTCCTGCGACCAATCCAGCAAAGTTATTATCCACCTAATGTGGTCTGTAGTGCCTCTGCCCTATATAAAACTGTGTTGTCTTGGGGAGACAAGACCAGGCATCAAATCATTTAACCGGTTAGCAATTAATTTCGAATAGATTTTGCTATCTGAATTTAACAATGATATCGGCCTATAGGACTCCATCTCGTCCTCTCTCTTACCTTTCT
This sequence comes from Lissotriton vulgaris, assembly GCF_964263255.1. Classification (NCBI taxonomy): domain Eukaryota; kingdom Metazoa; phylum Chordata; class Amphibia; order Caudata; family Salamandridae; genus Lissotriton; species Lissotriton vulgaris. The sequence goes on from NC_141689.1 coordinate 663,682,964, forward strand.
TTTTAAACACCACAATAGTAGCTTCTGACCAGGAATGCGGAGCCTTCCCCGAAAAAGCTTGCTGACAAACGGCGACTAGTTCTCTACTTATCAAGTTACTTCACTTTCTGTAACACTCCAAAAGGACATTATCGGGTCCCATAGCCTTTCCCTGGGCTAACCCCAAAATTGCTACCTCAATTTCACCCCATTCTGGTGGGGCCAATAATGTCGCTCGTTGAGCCTCAGAAAAGATTACAGGAATCACATCTTTTAAATATTCTCCCGCCTAAGCTACGCCATCCTCATCACTATAGAGCCACTGATAGAACTCTTGAAAAGCTGTTACCACCCATTCACTTGTCTCCTGTAAAACCCCCTGCAAGTCCTTAATTTTTGGAATATCAACATACACAGTTTTCTCCCTAGCTCTTTTTGACTAAATTCTACCCGTCTTTTCCCCAAACTCATATGCAGTCTCTTTATATTGTGTGTAGTTAGCTGCAATTTGATCAGCAATATTAGCGTAAACGTTAGCTCGTTTAATAGTGAGATCTTTTTGAGCCAGCTTACATAATGCTTCCTCAGCTCCTAGCCGTATAACCTCTGCAAGCTTTTCCTCCGCCTTCAAAACCAAATTAAAATCTTGCAGCTGTTTAAGACGCATTTGCTTGCGCTTAAATGCCAAAAAACTTAAGGTCTCACCATGGATAACTGATTTAAAAGCATCCAAGACTACCTCCTGGGGTGCCGTGCCCCTATTGATATCAAAATAACCCTGAACTGTTTTAGTCATAAACTGACAATATTCCTCGTCTAATAATAGTTTCCGCTCAAAAGACCACTGGGAAAGATCAATCTTTTCCTCAAAATCCAAAGCCAAATCTAAGACAATCGGATTATGGTCGGAGACCAGTTTAGGGTGGATTTCTATATTGGCTTTGGCTAAAAAAAATTATGTGGTGTAAAAATAGTCCAACCGTACACATTTTGAATGGGGGGCTGAGAAGAAGGTGAACCCAGGATCATTGGGGTACTTTGCGTGCCACACATCATAGAGACCAGGATCCATAAACAATCTCCGTACTGCCGCATATACTAACTTTTTTCTGCCTGTATAACCTTGATTAGATCTAACGTTGAAGTCTGCCCCAATGTCAATATTAAAATCCCGCACAGCAGCACTGGAGTAGTCCACTGTATTAATTCTAGATTAAGAAAGTTAAAGACCTCAGAATCATCCAAATTTGGTCCATACACATTGCACAGTGTAATCCTATGCAGCCCCAACTTAAATTCGGCAGTGGCCCAGCAACCCCACTTGTCCGCCTCTGACTTCACACAGTAGCCCACTCCCCTTCTTTTAAGTATTGCTACCCCCCCTTCTAACTCCAGTTTGCTTGGAATAAACCACCAACTCCATTCCTATATTCTTTAAATATCCTCTATTGGCCCATGCAGCATGGGTTTCCTGTAAACAAAGTATGTCGATACCTAATATCTGAATGATTTTAGCTAGGATTTGTCGCTTCCTGGGATCGTTTAGGCCGCATATGTTTAGAGTACAGATCTTAATCTTCCTATCCATTAGCCTTATTAAAAACCAAGTCCTTACAGAGATAACCGATTTTAACTACTCAGTAGATTTCTTCACTTCTTTCACTTTTATTATAAGCTATTGTTCGTTTTTTCCCTACCACCTGTATTTAAAAAACCCACAGCATTTTCCTGCTGCCTTCTGCTGCTGTTTCCCCCCACCACCAGACACCCAGAGCCCCCCCACAACTCCCCCTACCATTCTGCCCTTCCCACCCCCCACCCATCCTTCCCAACATATGAGGCCCAAGGACCATTAGTCCCTGCAATAATGGATTGCCGTGTCTCCCCCCCATCCTTTAAGACCCAAAAAAGAACACGGACCAGTTAGACTCTTTTAGAATGAGGCCCATTAAGAAAGATACAAAGAATAAGCCAATTCCGATACATCAATCAACAACCCCCCACCCCGGCTAAGCTCACATAGCCCTAGAAAAAGAAAACAACGTTGCGCCTGTACCTCCACCGCCTATACAGTTTCCAAATACTCTTTGGCCTGTATCTCTGACCAAAAGAACGTAGTTTGCCCTTTCAACGTGACTTTGAGTTTCGCTGGGTTCTGTAGGTATACCACCGCCCCCTTCTTTTGAAAGTCCGGTATGAGTTGTCGTAGATGCCACCGCTTAGAAACAGTGGCCTGACAAAAGTCCGGCCTTACAAAAAAGTTACAGTCCTTGGCAGTGGCTTTCTTGTCGGTCTTGCCAAAGCATAGATATCCTCTCGGGCCAGAAAGTTGTTGAAACTGATTAAGATCGCCCTGGGAAGGCTTTCCTCTCCTTGACGGGGCTTTCTCATAGTAAACAGGAACCGCTGCGCCCGTTGAACTTCACAGAACCAATCCCAGGTTGTTAGCTCAGGGAAGGCTTCTTTCAGTAATTCAGCAACAAACCTGCGCACATCTGAGCCCTCCAGTTTCTCAGGGACTCCCAAAAAACGCAAATTATTCCTGCCGGAATGATTTTCAAGTCCGGATAGTTTGTGGCTCAAGTCATCCCGGTGGGCCTTAACAGACTCCAACTCTTCTTTCTGTGCAGCACCGTAATCCTCAAGGGCAGATATTTGAACCTCTGCCTCGGTACCTCTATCCTCAGTTTCCATACCAAGTTTTATTTCCCGCCGAACTGCATTTTTTACTTTACTACAAGTAGCTTGCATGCGTGCGTTTTCGGCTTTACTCTCGGCTCTATGACCCATCATTGTTTCATAAATAGTTACCAAGGTAATCTCCTGGGGCAATGGTGTTATTGGGGGATTTTGGCCCCCCTTCTCCACCTCCTGAGAGGCTGCATTCGTTGCTTGACATTTGTTCAGGTCTTCGCTGGGGTAAAAGAGAATTCTGGTTTAACCTTTTGTGACACTTTTTTCTTTGTTTTCTATTTTATCGTAGTAAAACTGAAATTGGGTGGACTTTTTCCTCTCCTAAAGCCTCATCCGGACTGCTACCTTCGCTGAGGTCCGCCCACTCCTTGCTCAGACTGGAGCCCTCATCTGATGATGCCTAGGATAAAGAATAAAAGTTTTCGCCAGATTCTGGTACACTTGTGCCCTCCTGAGTTTCAGTATCAGAGACTAATACTTTGGTCTCTCTCAGTGACTCGCTTAATAGGGTATCTCCTCTATCTATAGCACAGTCACCGTCTCCGTCTCTCAAAGTGTGGCTCAAAGTATTACTATCAGATCCCACTCGTTCAAGACTCAGCAGCGGAGGCTGTTCATCATTCCCTACGGCATTTTCAAAAATGTCTTTACGTCCCGTCTCTGCAGATTCCTGAGTCGCCAGTTCGTTTAGCACAGCCTCTGCAGCATACATCCCCCCAGCTACCAATGTCTCAGGCATTGAATCGTTATTGCGGGCATTCTGCCTCTCGAACATGTCTGGGAGGCTTTGACTCTGTGTGCTTTGCTTCAATACACAGAGCCCCCCAGCGCTCTTTCCCTTACCCTCACCATTTTTTTATGGGCCACACATGCGCTGGTAGGGGTATTGGAAGTACTGGAGGGATCGGTAACAGTTTCCCCTTCTTTGTCACCCTCTTTGACAGAATCTGCAACTGTAGTGCCACCCGTTCTATCGCCACTTGCATCCATACCTTGGGGCATATTATCAAGGGGGTTTATCTCCGCTTTTTTGGCTTTAAAAGCCAAGAAAGCGGAGATAAAATTATCTCCCTATTACCTAGCTGCCGCTAACACCAGTTAGCGACAGCTAGTAGGAGATAACGACCATCTTGGGCCCCACTTTGCATGTCAGTGATATTTATCACTAATGAGATGCAAAGTGGGCGTGCCAAGATGTTAGCGACTGAAAACAGTCGCTAACATCACTATCTCCTATTACCAACTTTTGGAGATATTCGCGCTAAGCGGGAATATCTCCAAAAGCTAACACCTGCCCTGAGCAGTTCTTAGCCATGTTATCCAATGGGAGGTGGATAACATGGCTAAGAGCATTAGCTCGCTAATGCATGAATATCGCTGACTTTTCAGCGATATTCATGCTTTGCGGCGATTTTTACCGCATTTGCGTTAAACCTTGGTAATACCAAGGTTTATTTGCGGTAAAAATCGCCGCAGCGCTGCGGTAAATTTTTGTCTCTAACCAAGCAATAGCGATAATTATCGCTATTGCTTGGTAATATGCCCCTAGTTCTTTATTTTTCCCGCTTCGGGTATTGATTTTAGTAGTTTCATTCGACTTGGCCATCCCATCTGTATTAGATGTAAAGAACATTTGCGAAGAAATTGAGGTTAGTTTCTTTTGTGAAAGAGAGGACAGTGCAGAAACTGATACAGTAATAAAAGAAAATGTGGAAGAAAATGTACAAAATTTTAGAACAGAAATGTTTGACCAAGAAATTACAAGGTTTAAAGTCATTTCAGGAGGAAGGCCCAATCTTTTGTGTGTTTGTTGTAGAAGAATTCATTATAAAAATCAGACCAGGTTAGTTGATCTATATTTAAAAAGTGAAAAGGAGAATAATAATGAGTGGAATGAATTTGCAACTGATTTGTTGGTAGAGAATTGTTTTGATTTGGGTTCTGATCAACGTATTTGTAAGTATTGTTATAATAAATTAAATGAAAACAAAATGCCAGCTAGATCTGTACATATTAATCTTGAGTTGGTAAATATTCCTTCTGAACTGATGGATTTAAATACTTATGAGTCTATTCTGATTCAATGTGTACATCCATTTCAGGCTATTGTTTGTATGGAGCCTAAGACAGGGAAATTGCCTCCTTCTGATTTACAGTGAGGATTAAAGGGAACAGTTGTATATTTGCCTCCAGATTTAAAGAAAAATATTGAAACAATTGGTGTTGAAAATGTGGAAGAGGAACCTCTAGTTATTCTAGTTAATGGTGTACCTACGAAGAGTAAGAAAACCTGACAAGAATTAGTGGATGTTAGGAAAGTGAAAAAGGCAATGTTGTATTTGGTAAAAAACAATCAATACTACAAAAATATATATGTAGGAGAAGAGGAAACAACTGTAGAAGAGGACAGTGATTTGTCAGCTGGACAAATTGAAAAATTGGATGTGTCCAGAAGTGAACAAATTTATGAACATTATAGTGTTCATCCACTGCATTTCAAAGAAGTAATGGGGAATGCTATTGAGTTATTCCAAATGAAAGAAGCAAAAGGAAGTCCCATTAGTGTATGGGAAGAAAGTTTGGAAGCTCGTTGTTTTCCTCAGTTATTTCAAACAGGTCAAGGTGGACGATACGATGACCGACCTGTGCGGATACCAGCATCTGAATACCATACATCAAGATTATATGCAGAAGATCCAAGGTTTCGTCAATGTATTCCATATTTATTTCAACTTCTGTTTGAGAGTGACTTGTCTGGACTTTCTTGTGCAGTGAACCACATATTAAAAAGTGGAGTAAATCTGCAGAATGTTTCGGCAAGGGACTTTATGGATAAACTCCAACAGAATGACACTGTTTTGGAATCTCAGCTAATTAATCTCATGGCATGTCAGCGTGGTACTAATGAGAATTGGTACCGTCATCATGGGGAATTGAAATGTATGCTAAGAAACTTAGGAACTCCTACATGGTTCCTTACTCTAAGCTGTGCTGAATATGCTTGGGAAGATGTACTTCAATTTCTTCGAGAGGCAAATGCAAACATAGAAAATATAGAATACAAGACACCTGGAGAATTGTGCTCTTTGGATCCAGTTAATGTATGCAGGTATTTCAATCATAGATTCGAAGCTATGATGTCTTTTATCACAAATAAAAAAATCCTCCTCTTGGAGAGGTTCTGGTTTGCTTTTGGAGAAAGGAATATCAAGCAAGAGGTGCTCCTCACATACATATGCTGCTATGCAAAGATGCCCCCAAATTTGGAACAGATTCGGATGAGACAGTGATGAGTTTTATTGAACAGTATTCTACATGTGCTGTTCCTAAAAATACAGAAGAAAAGAATTTGAAACATCAAGTCTTACGGTTTCAAACCCATCGTTGTGGAAAATACTGTCGTCGAAATTACAAATCAAAGGACAAGTTCTACACAAAATGTCGGTTTGGATTTCCACGACCAGTAATATCAAAAGGAAGAGTGAACAATTTTATGTCATCTTTGCGACATACTGTGACAAGAAAATCACCGAAAAATACCTAAAACTTAAGGAGAAATGAAGAGTCAAAATACATAAATGACCATAACCCAATCATTTTGTCAATGTGGAATGCTAACATGGATATTCAATACGTTGCAGACAACTCCATTGCTGTGGCTCGATATGTTACATCTTACATTACGAAATCTGAGAAGACAGAACTAAAGGAAATGTGGGAGGAAATTTCTCATGAAAAGAACCTAAGTAAGAAATTGTACAGCTACAGTTTGAAGATGTCTCATCGAGAAATTGGAGCATATGAATGTTCAGATCGCTTATCATCTGCAAGTCTATATGCCAAATCTAGAACAATTATTTGGGTGAGTTTAGGTCTCGCAAGAACACGAAGTTTTGAAATCTGTACAATAAATTGAGTCTTTAGCAGAGAAAGAACCAAACAGTACAGATATTTTGAAGACAAATATGTTGGATACATACTATCCAAATTGAAGTAATCATCTTGAGAAAGTTTGTCTCTATGAAGTACTGCAAAAGCTATATTTTTAAGAGGAATATTACCGAAGATATTAATAAAGGAGTATATGCTGTGATTGGATCTGAAGGTTGTCTGGTGAAACAAAGAAAAGGACATTTGATTAACCATCGAAAACTGAGTTGTGAAAATCCTGACAAAAGGGAATTTTACTATTTAGCCCTTTTGCAACTTTTTAAACCATGGCGTACAGAAGAGGAACTACTTGGAGATTTTCTCAGTTATGAAGATTTATTCAATGCAACCAAAAATAAAATAGAATGTCCTGTTTTTACTAATTATCTGCAAATGTTGAACGAGGAAATACAGCAAGAAGCTACAATTGCAGCAGAGATTGCTAGAGACAGTTCTCAAGACAAAGTTCCATTTCGTTGAGTCAGGATCCACTAGGAGGACCAATTATCCAAAATGAAGCAGCCACTGCCATGGATGAGGTGGAAAGAGCAATGGAATAAGCTCAGGAGGATGTAATAAACTTAGAATAATTGGAAAAACAGCTAAATATTGAGCAAGAACAAATATACGATGAAGTGACAGAGCAGATTGAGCATGGTTTATGTCAGGAGAAAAAAGAGTGCTCATGTACGTCATTTAAACCTGTGCAACTGTACGTGAGTGGAGAAGCAGGAACTGGAAAAAGTTTTCTAATTAAAGCAATTACAACTTATCTACAGAAAAGAACTGAGTCGTCACTCTCTTGTGTTGTTACCGCTCCAACTGGGTTGGCAGCACATAACATTAAAGGGATTACTTTACATTGTTTATTGATGCTGCCAGTAGAGCACGAAAATAAATTAGAATACCACAAGCTATCTGGAGAAGCGTGTTGTGAAGATTCCAGAGTCCTGAAAAAAAGGAAACTTCTCATTAGTGATGAGGTAAGCATGGTATCACATTTAATGCTTGCCTTTGTGCATTTAAGAATGCAACAAATTCTTAAAACAGAGTATGATGTGTTATTTGGAGGCAAACACATCATCATTTTTGGAGATCTACTACAGCTAACTCCTGTGAAAGGATAACCAGTGTTTAAAACCCTTACACATGAAGATACCAGGAAGTGCCTGTGAAGCATTGGAAATGTTAATATTCGGACATATTTTGAATATTCAGAACTCATTCAAAATATGCGACAAGCAAAGGATGCTGATTATAAAAGTATTCTTCAATATATAAGAATTGGAAAAGTGAGTGAACATGGCAAAGAAGCTTTACAGGCACAATTACTCTCCAATTTGTTTCCAAATGAAAATGTTGCTGCAGAGAATATATATAGAAAAATTGCAGAAAAAATATCAGTGATATGCTTGATGCCAACTCTGCAAGAATGTGCAATCTTCAATTAAAAAATGTTAAAGTTAGAAAAACAAGAAATTATAAAACTAGAAGCTATTGATAGAATAGAGCATGAGAGAACTACTATTATTTTGTCACAAAAGTTTAAGTCAAAATTGGATTCTTTAGAGAAATCAATATCTAAAACTGCTGGTTTTGAAAAGAATCTATATGCATGTATAAATTGTCGGATACTTTTACGACGTAATTTACATGTGGAAAGAGGCTTAGTAAATGGAGCAATGTTGTTGATTTTGTGAATTACCCAAATAGAGATGACATTGAATTTTTGAAAATTAAATTTGACGAAATTGAAGAAGTACAACAATTGAGTTGTTGTTCAGCTCGATTTTTGCTTGTAAAAGATTTATATGTCCGCCGAAAACAGTTTCCTGTTTGTTTGGCATATGCGATGACTATTCATAAATCTCAAGGTTTAAGTGTAGATAGTGCTTTGGTGAATATTGGAAGTACTGTGTTCAAGGAGGGTATGGCATATGTTGCTTTATCTCGAGGCAGAACTTTATCTGGATTATACTTGATTGATTTTGATGAGATAAAGATTAGTGCAGACCTAAATTGTGTGAAAGAGTATAATAGGTTAAGAAGAGAATATGCTCCAAATTTACTTCAATATCCCTTATTTGAAAAGCGTTTGGTAGGACGGACAAGAAGATTTGAGAAAAATTGTAGTGAAAAGAAAAAAGATAGTATTGAAGAGGTTTTTGGATTTCAGTTTGAAAACTGTTCTGGTGTCAACTGCTATGCTAATGTAGTGGTTAATGTTGCTTTTTTCTTCAAACTTTACAGCAACAGATTGTTGATAATCGGGATCAAAGATTTTGTTTTTTTGTTGAATTCTGTCTTTGAGGAATGTAGCAGTGATAAAACAAAAATAGTAGGTGTTTCTGATATTCAAAATGTTTTAGACATACGTTCTGGAGTAAATCAATTTTCGCAGAATATTCAGCAAGATTGTCAGGAATTTTTTTATGTATATGCTTGTTGTATTGCAAGATGAAGGTATAGATATTGAAAATATATTTGGTGTTTCTTATAACTAGCAACATGACTGTGATAATTTTTCGTTTTCAAGTAGTACTGAAATAGATACTGAAAGATGTATATATTACCAGACTGCAAATCAGTGACTTTTAATAATCTAGTTAGAGAAGCAAAATCAAAAGATGGTCTGTACCCAATGTAACTCAGAAATGTTAGCAACATTATTTATCCAAAGATATGGACAGTATGTAATTTTAATGCTCCAACAATGCAGACCTGATGAAACCAAAATTGAGAACTTTAATTAAAAAGTTTGTGGTTTCTCAAATATCAATTTCTGGAAGAAATTTTGTAACTGTAGCAATTATTTTCCATGATGGTTTTTTACAACATCAGGACATTATACAGCTTACTTAAAATGTGCAAAAGGCTGGACTCATTGTAATGACACTCAATTGAGTTTTAAACAACGTTTGCCTTTTGACTTACCAAATTCTTACCTAGTGTTTTTACAACCCAAATTTTAGGGAAAACAATTGGCCTAGGAAGGTTAGTGCTGTAAAATAGGTTAATCTGCTGTTGAGAAATACTTTGTAAGTCAGGGTGATAAAGATAAAAAAAAATTCTTTACTTGTCATAGAGGTAGTGTAAGTGTATCACATAGTGAGTGATATAAGTATTACAGGAAATGTTGATCATGAGTGAGGAAGAGATGTTTTAGATTTGTTGTAGTTGTTGGAAATGTTGGTGACATTTTTTATTCCCTTGTAGAGGTTCCTTTTAATGGTATACAGCTCCATTGAAAATTAAAGGATGAGCAGAGTGTGATCGGCATACCAGATGATGTTCAGGTCCTGATAGCATGCTATTTGTTTAAGGTTCTATGTTCATGATAAATACAATCAGGTGGAGGTATAACCATTGTTAGATGGTCCAAAAGATGTGGGTGCTTTTGTTTCAGAAGGTCGGGAAAAGGATGCTTAAGAGTACTATTAAGTAACTTCCAAACTAAGGATTTCACAGATACTTTTTGGCCATGAGGAATAGTATCACAAACAAATGACTATTTCGGGTAAATGTTATTAGCATATGTTTGGACAATACTTTATTTATCGTATATAAGAAAGAAGTAGTAATGTTTTGTTACTTTGTGATTGTTCTTCACATTCTTTACATACGTAAGAAATTGATGTTTAAAAAAGACATTTAAGATATGTTTTTTTCTAACTGTTACATTGTTAATGAAAATGTTGAATGGGTTTTTTAAACACAATCTTTTTGATTGTGTTTTTTTTGGCCCGCTGTCATATGATGAATTGAATTGAAACTGTTTTAGTGAAATTCAATATATTCTGAAAACAGCAAAATAAAATATATAACATATTGTACAAATTATTTTGTATTTTGTACTGTGAAAAATATATTATAACTCAATTGCTTCTTCTCTTCCACAGATATTATATTTAGGTAAGTACGACAAGCAAAAAATACTTTTTCATCACTTTCTTACTTCTCTTTCTCTCTATCCTTTCTTCTCGCTCTCTCTTACTCCTTTACCTTTCCTCATCTTACTCCTCTTCCCTCATTCTACTTACTCCCCTTCATTCACCTTTACACTCCTTCTCCCAGCGATAAGACCCATACCAGATCCACTAACCCCAAACACAACTCCGACTCTAACCACCTGAAGTGCATCCTGCTGAACACCCACTCGATCCACAGACACGCCACTGAACTCTGGGATCTACTCGACACATCATCACCGGACATCGCCTTCCTTACTGAAACCTGGATGAACGCATCGTCAACACCCAACATCGCCATTGCCATCCCTGACAATTACAAGATCGTCCGAAAAGACCGCACCGTCCAATCAGGAGGAGGCATCGCCATCGTCCATAAGAACACCATCAAAATCATGACCAGCTCCGACGATAACCTCGCTACCGCGGAACACCTCCATTTCCAGATCCACACCGACCCCAGAACCACACTTAGAGGCACCCTCATCTACAGACCACCAGGAACCCGCAAACAATTCAGCGAAGACATCACTGACTTCATCAGTCCACATGCCCTCGCCTCCGAGAACTACATTCTACTAGGAGACCTCAACTTCCACCTGGAAAAGAAAAACGACAGCAACACCACCACCCTTCTTGACAACCTGGCCAATCTCGGCCTCAAACAACTTGTTGACACCCCCACACATGTAGCCGGACATACGCTCAACCCAATCTTCACCTCCAGCAAGCACATCTCCTTCGATCACACCACAGCTCTCCACTGGACGGACCACTGTTGTGTTCACTTCAGCTATAAAACCACCTCGATCCACAACCCCCCACAACCTATCCCCGGAGAAAATGGAACAAGATCACCACCGACCAACTCCTCACATCGCTCAACTAGAACCCACCCGCCCTCTCATCGGACCCAAACCAAGCTGCCATCAAATTCAAACAATGGATAACTCACAGCGCTGACGAATTAGCACCCTTGAAAAACCATCACACCAAACAAGACAGCAAAAAGGCCCCCTGGTTCAACGATGACCTCAAAAAATCCAAGAAGCTTTGCCGTACTCTCGAGAAAACATGGAGAAAAAACCCAACCACCGACAACATGACCAACTTCAAATCAGCCACCCGCAAACACCACAAGCTGATTCGATCCACCAAGAAATCAGCATTCAAGAATCGACTCGACAACAACGCCCATAACAGCAAGGAACTATTCAACATCGTCAAGGAATTCACCAACCCCACCGCAGCCTCAAACGACATCACTCCCTCCCAAGACCTCTGCGACTCGTTATCCTCCTTCTTCTACAACAAAATTGCTGACATACATAACAGCTTCGAAAACAGTTCCAACAAACAATCCTCTCCACCGCCCTCAGAACCTAAACCGCCCTCCAACTACCTCAATGCCTGGAACCCAATCACCACTGAAGACACCATCTGCCTAATGAATTCCATCCACTCTGGCTCGCCAACCGACCCATGTCCCCACCACATCTACAACAAAGCAGACTCCACCATCGCACCCCATCTCCGTGAAGTCATCAACTGCTCCTTCAACTCTGCTACCTTCCCAGAAAGTTGGAAACATGCCGAAGTCAGCGCCCTCCTGAAGAAACCCACAGCAGACCCCGCTGAACTTAAAAACTACCGCCCCATATCCCTCCTTCAATTCCCAGCCAAAGTCATTGAGAAAGCCGTCAATAGCCAACTCGCCACCTTCCTGGAATCCACCAACTCCCTCAATACATCACAATCCGGCTTTCGAGCCAAACACAGCGCCGAAACCGCCCTCATCGCAGATGACATCCGAACACTACTGGACAACAGAGAAACAGTGGCCCTCATTCTACTCGACCTCTCCGCCGCCTTTGACACTGTCTGTCACAGCACCCTCATACAACGCCTCAGCAACATCGGCATAAAAGGTAAAGCCTTGGACTAGATCATCTTGTTCCTCGCCGGAAGAACCCAGAGAGTCCGCCTCCCCCCATTCAAATCAGAGGCCACCGAAGTCATCTGCGGTGTACCACAAGGATCATCACTCAGTCCCACCCTCTTCAACGTTTACATGAGTCCACTCGCTTCCATCGCGCGCCAACACAACCTCAACATCATCTCCTACGCAGACGACACCCAGCTGGTCCTTTCCCTCACCAAAGACCCCAACACCGCCAAAACCAACCTTCATGAAGGCATGAAAGAAGTAGCCATATGGATGAAAAACAGCTGCCTAAAACTTAACTCAGACAAAACGGAAGTGCTCATCCTAGGATCATCCCCCTCTGCCTGGGACCACTCATGGTGGCCTTCGGATCTGGGCTCCGCACCCATACCCACAGACCATGCACGCAACCTAGGCTTCATCCTAGACTCCTCCTTCTCGATGACCAGACAAGTCAACGCCGTCTCATCCTCCTGCTTCAAAGTACTCCGTATGCTCAAAAAAATCTTCCATTGGATTCCCACCGAAACAAGAAAGACTGTCACCCATGCTCTGGTTACGAGTCGACTAGACTACGGAAACACCCTCTACGCCGGAATTACAGCCAAACTACAGAAAAAACTCCAACGCATCCAAAACACATCGGCGAGACTCATTTTGGACATCCCTCGCCAAGATCACATTACCGGCCACCTGAAAGACCTCCACTGGCTTCCCGCCAACAAGAGAATAACATTCCATCTCCTCACCCACGCACACAAGGCCCTGTACAAACTAGGACCCGAATGCCTCAACACTCAACTATCCTTCTATACACCCACCCGCCAACTAAGATCCTCCAATCAATGCCTCGCCGCAGTCCCGCATATCCAAAGGTCCACCATGGGAGGTAGATCCTTCTCCTACTTAGCGGCCAAGACCTGAAACTCACTCCCCACTCACCTCCGCCTCACTCAGAACCACATCTCCTTCAGAAAAGAACTTAAAACCTGGCTATTCGATAATTAATGAACCCCCTCCCCAAGCGCCTTGAGACCCTCTGGGTGAGTAGCGCGCTATACAAATTCCTGAACTTGAACTTGAACTTGAACTCCCCTGTCTGTCCCTCACTTGCCTTTTCTATCTTCCTCCATCATCCTTGTCTTGCTGTATCGAACAGTCACTTCTCACTGCCCCCTTACTCTCTTTCCTTCATATCATCACTCAGTGACCTTCACTCACTTCACTTATTTCACTTCGTCACTCCCTTTCGCTCCCTCCCCTTTCTTCCATCTGTCTCTAAGTCGGTTCCTCTGTGTTAGTCACTACAACTGATATATTCTCTCACAGTCCGTCATTCTCCCTTTGTCTCACTCTTTTACAGTCTCCCTCTCTCTCCACCAGTCTTCCTTTTCTTTTCTCTCTCCTTCCATACATCCTTCTCTCTCACTTACTTCTTTTTCCTTTCTCTTAATATGCTTCTTTTTCCATCACTCCCCTTCCCTCGCCTTTATATCCCTTCTCTCGCTGTCACTGCCCTTCATTCAATCTGAGTCCTCTTCCTTCACTTCATGTTCTCTTCTCTCTGCATCGCTCTTATTCTATTTCTCCTGCATCCATTCCTTCACTCTCCCTCATACTATTTCACTCACTGCATCCATCGATCTCCTTTTTTTATTTCCCGTACCTCAATCCCTTTTGGTAACTCTCATTCCTTTAGTCTCTCACTCCTTTTCTCTCTCACTCTCTCCCTCTGTCTCACTCAGTCTAACCACTTTATTTCGTGTCAGTCACTTCCTCTCTCTCTCTCTTTCTCTCTCACTTTTTCCCTCTGTGTTTCTCCCTCACCCTTTGTTTCTATTCCTTTCTGTTTTGTCCAATTCTACTTTCTTTTGTATTATGAAATATTTATTATAACTCAATTTTTTCTTGTCTTCCACCGATACTATATTTATATAAAAATATTCTATTAAGTTGTCATTATTTATAAGGTAAGTATGACAAACAGAAAATACTTTTACTTTACTCTCTTACTTCTCTTTTTCTCTGTCCTATTCTTTAATCTCTCTCTTACTCCTTTACCTTGCCTCATCTTCCTCCTCTTCCGTCATTCTACTTACTCCCCTTCATTCACCTTTACACTCCTTCTCTCACCATCAGTACTCTTCCTTCACCCTCACTCATCTTCTCCAACTCTGTCTTTCCCCTATCTATCCCTCACTTGTCTTTCTTATCTTCCTTCATCACTACCCTTGTCTTGCTGTATCGATCAGTCTCTTCTCACTGCCCCCTTACTCTTTTTCCTTTATATCATCCCTTACTCTCTTTCACTCACTCCCCGTCCCCCTAGACCTTCTCAGGGGTACCCTAAAGGACCCCAAAGGTAAAAAAAAATTTTTTTATTTAAAAACATTTGCGAGGTGCACGCACGGTGCTCCCACCCTTCGGCCTCCCTTTTGTCTCTCCGAGGTAGAAAAGAGCCAAATACAAAAGTGGAGAATGTGAAGAGGGGGCAGAGTAGAGACTCCCTGACCCCCTAGGCCTTCTCAGGGGGTCCCTGAAGGATCCTGAAGGCAACCAAATTATTATTTTTTTTTTTAAATCGCGATGTGCGTGCACGGCAGCACAAAAATACTAAAAAAATACAGTAAAATAACAAGTATGAGTGTTTAGATGTTGGTTGGCCCTAAAAAAGAATAGTTGCATTTTGAAAAATAGGAGTTTTGAAAAAAATGTAGATGAGATTCAGTGCACTTGGAAAAAAAAAAGAAATGATTGGTGGTTTCTGATAATTGAACATTGAAAACTAGGGTTCATACTACTGTTTTTTAAGATAAATAAAACTATTGGTTTAGAAAAAGTCATTGAAAAGAACATTGCACAGGATAAGCTGGTATATTGAGAAGTCAAACACACTTGTTTAGTAACACAGCAAGCCGCCTACAACATCTTGTGCCGGCCGCGTTGAAACTAGCGACAATGTGACAACTATCGGCATTAGTAACAAGGCACAGAGACTTCAGAACAACAGAAATGTACATAGTAAGGCAAAAAATGTGGACCCTCTAATGGCGTTCTGCTCTTCACCGTACACCCATGGTATAATCTGTGTTAAACCTTTAAATTTTTTACATTGTATTCCACGGATGTAAAACTGTATTTATCATTTTAAGGCAGTGCTCATCTTCAGGACAATAAACTCCACAAGGCCCACCGGCACCTCATCATCTCTCCAAGCGTAAGAAGAACCACCAGAACCATTTTAGCCAGCGGTCACTTACAGAGCAAAATCGAGGATACTGCAAACCCCAGCTGTCCTCAGCGTGGTCACTGTGCAGGTACCTGTTGCACAAAGTTGAATAAACACAACGAAGATGCCCTCCACCCCCCATACCCAACCCCCACCCATCCCCCCAACCCACCCCAACTCTCCCCAACCACCTCCCCTCCCTGCTGCCGAGTCTTTAACCCCCCCTGTGTGGTCTGGAAACCTACGTGATGGTCAAAATGAACGTCAGATACTATAATCATAGATCAAACACACTTGTTGATTGGTTTTACAACATTGAGTGATGAACTTTTCACCTTTTGAGTTCAGATAGGTTTTCTAAGGAGAGTTACCATGGTAACAGGCTGAGAGAGCAGTGGGGGTAGGTTGAAAATGATGTGAGTTTTAAAGTGTTGAAATGTAGAACCAATTCAAATGTTGGTTTGGTTTTGAATTTGTGTGGGAAGAAATTTGATTGGTTATGTACATGCATATGTGTGAAAAATGAGAGGGAATCACGGCCATTTTGTGATTGCAGTGTCTGAGGTATATTTGAGAGAATTTTTTACAATATCTGGTGTGTGATTGACACTGTACTAAATCTTCAACAGCATTTTAAAAGGTGAGTTGTTAATTTGTAAGGGGAACTATATTGTACACTTTAAGTTAATAAGAAAAACTTTTCTAATGTGGAAGTTCCTCACTCTCCCTTTCTTTCTCTCTCTCTCACTGTCTCCCTTTCTCTCCACCACTGTTCTTTTTCCTTCCTCTCTTTTTCAAAAAATCCTTCTGTTTCACTAACTCCTTTTTCTTTTCTCTTAATATGCTTCTTTTTCTCTCACTCTCCTTTCCTCACCTTCATATCTCTTTCCTCACTGTCATTATCCTTCACTCAATCTCACTCCTCTTCCCTCACTTCATGTTGTCCTCTTTGTTCAACACTCCCATTCTCTTACCTGACTTTCTGTTAGTTATTTACTCTCTCTCTCTTTCTCTTTTATAACAGTGTTCCTTGCTCTCTGTACCTCACCCTTCCTCTCTTTTCCTTTCTATTTCTTTCATTCTTATTTAGACACTCTTCCTCTTTTTTATTCTTTTTTTCTCATTCTCCTTTTGTGCTGTGTAAAAAAAACGCTGGGTGTGCTCTAGAAGTGCCATAGAAACTCTTTCACTTGCATTTAGTAATAATTTCAGAAAAATTCTGACAGAATAATTTGCTTGGTTGATGTGTTTGAAAATATGGGAATACATGTACTCATGAAGTCAGTCAGGCTTTAGGAGATGTAGTGCTAGAAAGTCTTATGCAGTATGTGAGTCAGGCCTCTTAAATTTGGGGGCGGAGTCAAGGAATATGGCGGCGGCAGGCTAGCGGCTGTCGCGGAGCTCTCCACCCGAGTGTACAGTAGCGAAAACCCGACAGAGCTTAGCGGTAAGGAATTGATGGCCGGAGGCTCGTGAGCTTCCCTATGCCTTGAGAATGAGCGGCTTTGTTTTTCCCTTGTTTTGAGGAGAGCCGAGGCGGCGAAGGAGAAACAGAAACACAGCGGTCGGCACTAGGACCGCGGGACTGGGAGATGGTTACGGCGAACGTAAGCTGGGAGGACGTCGGCGGAGGAAGCCATAACGGAGGAGCCTGTCACGAGTGTAGGAGCTAAGATAAGTGGTGAAATACGAGAGGGGGGGAACTTGGAAGTGGGGTAGATGCCAGTATTTAAGAAGCGTTTTCTCATTGCAGCAATAGAGAGGTCCAGTATTTTGGGGGCATTTGTCGATAAGCAGATATCCCTTCCCTGCCATATTAATCACCCTTGCTAGAGGTAGAGCTCGTATGGAGGCAGCCTCACCAGCGGCAACAGCAATATCACCAATCATATTTCACCAATGGGCAGGGTGCCTGGAGACCGAGGCTGGCACTGGAGATCCTACACTAACAGACTCTAATTTAGCTAAACCAGAGTATAAGGGGAAGGACCAGGTTAATAGCAAGCTGATTAAAAACTGAGGAGAGGTAGTTAAGAATAGATATCAGTTGAGGTCCAAACAAGAGCTCAAGCAGCGGGGGGTTCTAGACTCAACTGAACTTGGAGAGAAGGTGAGACCCTCACCTCTCATTCCACATAAAAGCAAGAGGAAACCTAGTTCCAGGAAATCTATTATTAGTAAGCCTCTTCAGCAGATTCCAACGCTAAAAAATACCCCCTCCCTCAAAAGTTACTTTAAGGTGCTAGAGAATATGAATTCCGCAAAAGAGGGAGCGGGTGTGGAAGAGGTCCAGCAGCCTATGCAGGAGTCGGTGCTCACCCCCGCACCTGGTCTAGTTCTCTCTAACAGGTATTCCCCATTGATTGAGATTAGAACCGAGGAGGCTTTAGTAGACCCAGAGAGTCCAGTAAACGCAGACAGTGAGACTCTATTAAGCTGTGGCGGTACCAACATTACCTCTGATAACTCCTCACTCCATCATGAACTCTTGAGTCATAGTGAGTCAGCGGGAATTCATACAAGTGTATTGGCCTCAGATACTGCTCTTATAGATCGGGCCATATCACAAAAAGAAAAAGAAAAGGGAACAGAGGAAGATACAGGCGTGTTTTCTACTTCCCCGCAGGAGATAGATAAGATTGGGCTTTTGCTTCATTCCCTGAGAAGCAATCTATTGGAGAAGTTTGAAATCTCTGAGACTAACCAAAAAAGATTACACGATAGGTTTGACCTACTAGAAACTAGAATGGAAGGAATAGAAGCACGAACAGTCACCCTGGAGAAAAAGGTCTCTACTTTGTCAGGGATCACAACAGAAACCAGCGAGGAACTAAGTGCCTTAAGGAAACAGAATAAGGCGCTAATGATGGACATGGAGAGACTGGAGATGCACTCAAGACGGAACAACCTCCGTATTCTAAAAATACCTGAAGGAGAGGAAGTAAGGGATATAAAGGCCTTTGTCTGCAGACTCCTTAGAGAGGGGGTACTAAAAGACCATACAGATATAGATCTTGAAGTGGAGATACAGAGAGTGCATAGAGACCCTATCAGGATACACCAAGACCGCAAAGGGCCTAGGAAAATATTGGTTTATTTTCAGACTTTTTCTGTTAAAGAGCTGATACTGAGTAAAGCTTTAGCTAGTGCTTCTCTTCATTACCGGGCCAACCCATACCAAATCAGGTCTGACATAGGAGGAAGAACGGCTCAGAGGCAATGGGAACTGGGGTCAAGAATGCCAGAGTTGAGATCTTTTGGAGCAAAAGTGCAGATGAAATTCCCAGCCCTGGTCAAGGTCATGTGGAACAATAAAACATATACTTGCAATCAGCCGGAAGAGGTTGATGATCTGTTAAAGAGAATGAGGGAGTAGGCAAGGTCAGGTCGATGATTTCCTGCCCTAAATTCTAAAACATCTAAATACCTAGCCTTCATTTGTAATAATTAAAGATACATACACTTGTATATACTCCTGCATTTAGATGGTGTCTGAAGGGCATGATATAATTTTGAGATGTAGGACAATTATTAAAACAAGATATTAAATAATTAAATGATATACCAAACTGCACGAAATGTTGATTAAAAAAAACAAAAAAAAACACATAATCACATCGTTTTTGGGGTTTGCACATTAGGTATGATTAATTTCACGCAAAAGGAGGGAGATGAGGTGGGAAAGGACTGAATTTAGGGAAGCATTAAAATTACACTAATCTGCATTGATTAACTAACTTGTGTTGCTATTAGTAGACGTAGTCACGGGACAAGGGACTAGAGAGATAGAGAGGGCTCGGCAGGTGGAGAGCTCCACAAGGGCCGGACAAACGCCCAAGATGAAGGGGGGGTTCCTTGGGCAGGGGGGTGTGGGGGGGAGATGGGGGGGAGGGTGGAAAAAAAGAAAAAAGTCCTCATCTAAATATAGAAACTCTAAAAGAACTATCTATACACATAGACAAACACAGAAATATAAACACACAATTAGCTATTTAGGTAATGTAATAGAGCTGAACAGGGAGAGTAAAATATGGTTATGGCTACTAACCCCCATATAAGCAGTAAAATCATATCTTGGAATCTTAACGGAATAGGAAATCGAAGGAAACAGCAGAGGGTTTGTGATCTCTTAAAGAAGCTTGAAGCTAGCATATACTTACTTCAGGAGACCCACATTGAGGAAAATGAGTGTAAGAAGGTCTTTGAGAAAAGGCATTGGGTATAGGACATTTTATGCTCTAGGCAAAAGGGAACAAATAAAGGAGTAGCAATAATCATTAGAGCAAACAGGAGTATTAAAGTACAGAGGTGGGATACAGACCAGACAGGGAGGTGGTTGGTAGCTGAGCTCTTAGTAGCAGGTACACTTTACAATGTTGCAGTCTATTATGGCCCTAATGAGGATAATGAAACTTTCTTGGTTAAACTTGAGAGGGTTTTAATTTCCAGTAGGGCACCTCTGATTTTAGGGGGAGACTTCAATCTTGTCTTAGACACTCAATTAGATCGTACCTCAAGAGCGAAATATACCTTGCCGAAGAAATCCCTCACTGCTCTTAAAAATATAATGAAAGAACATAATTTGTTGGATGCATGGAGAACCAAAAACGGTGATCTCAGAGAATACTCTTTCTATAGTAAAAAATACAAGCAATTTTCGAGAATTGATTTATTCTTGGTAGATCACCTTTTGGAACCAGTCCTGACCTCGGTTACTGGTGAAGACAACAAGGACCCCCTGGGTAGTATATAGACTCCTAGGGCAGGGTAACAACTAGTGTGAGAAAAATCCCAGGACGTCTAGTGTACACTGTGAACAGTCGGGATAGGTCAGTAATCAAGCAGGAAAAATCAAACATATAACTATATCTATGCAAAATATGTATCTTTAATAAGTATTTGTTTAAAAACAACATATAGGGTGTGACCACGGGGTCAACCCATATAATAGAAGTAAAAAATGATTCAATTACAACCAGTTCAATTAATCAAAACAACATAAAATTCATAAACAGTACATAAAATTCATACACGAAGATGCATGTAATACGTCAAATATTAAAAAGAGAACATAAGAACTCAAGAATTTTTCCTGCTTGATTACTGACCTATCCCGACTGTTCACAGTGTACACTAGACGTCCTGGGATTTTTCTCACACTAACTGACCTCGGTTACTCACATCCCAGTAGGCCTTTCTGATCACTCAGTAGTACAACTCAACATTAACCTTTCAAATGCTACCATTGAACGCAGATGGACCCTGGGTAGAACAATTCTCTTAGATGTCAATATTAAAGCTAAAATCAGAAATAGCATAAGGGATTATGTTTTATTTAATGTGGGCTCAGCACTAGAACAGACGGTTTGGGAATCATTCAAGGCTTTCCTTAGAGGTGTGTTGGGATCCCACATGAGATTAAAAAGAAAGGAGATTAAAGACACAGGGCCCGATTCACAGAATGAACCTAAGACTCAATCCTAAACTTACTACTATTTTGGTATTCACAGAATGCACTTACTACTTTTGGCATTCACAGAATGAACTTACTACTTTTGGTATTCACAGAAGTTAGGATTTTGTCTTAAGTTTGTCTTAAGACAAACTTAAGACAGACTTAAGACAGACTTAAGACAGACTTAAGACAAAATCCTAACTTCTGTGAATACCAAAAGTAGTAAGTTCATTCTGTGAATGCCAAAAGTAGTAAGTGCATTCTGTGAATACCAAAATAGTAGTAAGTTTAGGATTGAGTCTTAAGTTCATTCTGTGAATCGGGCCCACAGAAATTAAAGATCTTGATTCTATTAAAAAGAAAGAGTTGGAGCTTCAACATGCAGCTTTGGGGGAAAGGGAGAGGATTCCAGAACTAGAAAAAGAACTTTTTGAGCTACAGTTGAGTCTTAAAGCCAGTGCTGACAAACAGATTCGCGACAGATGGGAAGTTAGCAAACTAAAAAACTTCGAATACGGAGAAAGATGTGGGGCACTTCTGGCGTGGAAAGCAAGAGCAGACAGGACCAGAAATAACATTGATACCTTGATCCAAAGGGCCTCTGGAAACCAGTTATTTAAGGAAGAAGAAATTAGGGAGGAAGCCAGAGGATTCATGGAAGAGTTATATCAAGAAAACATCAAGGTCGGCATAGAAGACTTAGAGAAGTGGTGGAACCAAAGGGCATTACCCCAATTGAACGAAGAAGACAAGAGGACCCTGACAAGAGATATCACTGAGGGGGAAATAAGAGCTCAATTAAAGAAAATGAGTAGGAATAAAGCCCCAGGCCCTGACGGTCTGCCAACAGAGATTTATAAAGATTATGAGGATGAGATCACTCCACACTTATTGACTCTTTTCAATAACATCTATCAGCTAAAAGGGGATATCCCACCTTCCTGGTTTGAGGCCACCATCATCCTAATCGCAAAACCAAACAAAGATCCAAAGAATATAGAATCATATAGACCCATATCTCTTTTAAATTCGGACCTTACAATATTTTCTGGAATTTTGGGCCGAAAGACTATCTAAAGTTATTAAAACTGTTATTCACCCTGACCAAAGGGGCTTCATTCTAGGACGACAACTTATTGAGCTGACCTTTCAGGTCATAGGCGCAATAGATTATGCTGTAATTAACGGATTGCCACTCACCATCGTGGCAATTGATGCCGCGAAGGCTTTCGATCAAGTCAACTGGGTATTTCTGTGGGATACCCTAACAAGGTTTGGTTTTCCACCACCTTTTATTCAGGCTGTTAAAAACCTTTATGGACATCCACGAGCTAAGGTTTTAGTTAACGGGGCCTTGTCAGATTAGTTCGAGATATCGAGAGGGACGAGGCAGGGCTGTCCCCTGTCTCCTCTCCTTTTTGATTTATATATAGAGCCTTTTGTAACGGTGATTAGATCTGGCCCAACAATTTCTCCTTTTAATATGGGTGGGCTGGAACTTAAAACTGCGTTATATGCTGATGACTTGTTGTTATATACTACTAACCCATTAGAAGCGATCCCAAAGTTATTTACTCTTGCAGAAGAATATGGAGCAGTCTCAGGATACGGCATCAACAAAAATAAAACAGACATCATGAACTGGAATAGTCCTATCCCCATTCCAGATGTAAAGATCAAGATTAGATACTTAGGTATACATATTTCTCAAGATCTACTAGACATACCTAAAGCGTCTTGGCAGGTCGTGGTGAAAGACATAACTAAACTCCTTCAAAGATGGTCTAATCTTCCTCTTAGTATTTATGGAAGAGTTAATTTAATTAAAATGGTAGTATTACCAAAAGTGGCATTCTTATTTAACAGTATTCCGCTAACATTCCGCAATAAAGATATTTCAAACCTTCAGGGAAAAATAAGTTCATTTATTTGGGCATCTAAGTCTCCAAGAATTGCTTGGAAGAAGTTAAGGAGAGGGCTAAAAATAGGAGGATTGGCTCTCCCTGATTTGCTTACTTACTGTTATGCATTTCACTTAAACATTTTTAGACTCCTGGCCAATAAATTAGACGCATCGTCACATGGTCGTTTGTTTCAAGCTCTATTATCTGACTTACCTCAGGGCTTCGAATTTTTCTTGTTTGAATTTGGCGCCCAAAAATTCTACAAAAAAGTCCGCCTCAAAATTTTACTAACAGCCCAAAAAGTTTGGCAAACAGCATGTAAAATATGGAAGATTCCATATTATAATTTTTCGGCACCAATCTGGGACTCCCCCGGAACACCAGAATGTTTATTAGATAGACTCTCATTCCCCTTGAGAGAGACGGGTTTAAATCGCTGGGGAGATCTCCTGGTGACTCAAGAACTAATAGACTGGGCATCCTTATCCAATATAACAGGAGGATCTCTTGCTAGGTTTAAATATTATCAGTTATCATCATGGTGGGGAAGCCAAAACTGGATGTCAGAAACTGAAGGCTGTGATTTTTTAGACCTAGCAAACAGACAGTAGGTTGGAAGGGTGAGGTCTCAGCGTGGTATAATGCACTAATTAGGGCAAATGATAGTCAAGAGGCAGAGATTTCGAAACTCTGGGGAGACATAATAGGAGAAGATCCGGAGAAACAATTGGAGGTGTGGTTAGATTCATTTGCAATATCTCAAAAAACAATAAAACCTGCTAATCTTAGACGAAACCATCTTTTCACGGCACACAGGGTATACTGGACCCCCTCCAAGCTCTCAAAAATATCTGGAACACTACATGTATGCCCCAGATGTAAACATGCAGAGGCAGATGATATACATATTTTTGTAGAATGTAGTGAGATCAAAAACTACTGGTTATCGGTCTGCACCTTCTTGGGGGAGGTACTGGTTAGAACAATTACATGTAGCCCTAGATTGATCCTCATGGGCCTGTTAGAAGAATATGATTTGACAGATAATACCACTCAGTTTATATTTTATGTGATTGTCATCGCCAGATGAGAGATATGCAAAGAATGGAAATCCCCAACCCCTCCTAGGTTTGCAGATTGTTTAAAAACATCATGGCTATCAATAAAATAGATCTCCAATGTGGTGGAGAGGAGGCGGAACAGATCTGGGCACCGTTGCTTAAATGGTCGGACAGTTAGACCCCAAACGTCCAATGATTAAGCCAGGGGTTTGCGGTCTGGTCCTCCCCAGGACAAGGTACAGGAACATCGAACAGGGGAGTTGGACTAACAGAAAACCCACCTCTGGGAGACTTCTCGAAGGCCATACATATAACAAAATATTCCAGGGCGCACAGTAAGGTTTTTGTGTTGGCAGAGTTGAGAGTTTCCATCTGGAGTCATTCTATCTGGTGGCAAATATGAGGACAAAAAAAAATGTATTAAAAAAAAAAAGGCCTCTTAAATTCCAAATAGTCACAATGCTGTGTAGGAAAGATCCTGGGTGTGCTTTTAAAAAAGGCCATAGTGACTCTCTCTCCAGCATGTAGTAATATTTTAAATGAATTGCAAGGGATATTTCTGTTTGTCTAGTATCCAACTTGAGTCAGTGTACATTTTAGCATATTGTGACGGAATCACTTTCTTGGTGCTTGTCTTTTCTGTCATGGAAATACATGTAGCCATGGATTAAGTTAGGCTTCAGCACATGCAGTGCTTTATATTTCTAGTCCCTGCCTGATACTATACACTGCCCAAAGATAACTTCACTGCTCTTAATTCAGAAGTACTAGTCTCACCTTGACCTCCTACAGTGCCCTAACATCACTGCAGTGTGCAAAACCCTGAAACACTATTCTCAGAGAATGCCCCTGTAATGTTGAAACGCCACTGCGTTGCCCTAAACCCATAACATCACTCTGTGCATGATCTCCTACAATGTCCGAACACTGCTGCTGTGTCTTAAAGTCTGATAAAACACTTCCAGCTATACCCCATACACTGGGTGAATACTACTGTAGTTTAGTAAACTTTGAAACAACACTCCTAGCAAGACTTTCATTCACTGTAGTAATTATTTCTGCGAATGGCAAGGGATACTGTAATTTTTCAAAAATTACAGTGTGAGTTAGTATTCATTTCAGAAAAATGTGGCAGAAAAATTTGCTTGGTTGATGTCTTTTAAAAATATGAGAAAACATGTACTAATGAAGTGAGTCAGGGTATAGGCCATGTAGTGCTAGAAAGTCCTATGCAGTGTGTGAGTCAGGCCTTTCAATTTCCAAATAGTCACTATGCTGTGTAGTAAAGATCTTGGGTGTGCTTTTAAAAAAGGCCATAGCGACTCTCTCTCTAGCATGTAGTTATCATTTCAGTGAATTGCAAGGGATATTTTTGTTTGTGTAGAATTACAATGTGAGTTAGTGTGTTTTAGGGAATATTGTGACAGAATCTCTTGCTTGGTGCATGTGTTTAAAAACATGGGCATACATGTGCTCATGGAGTTAATTAGGCTTTAGGACATGCAGTTCTTTATATTCCTAGTGCCTGCATGATAGTATGGGCACCGCCTAAATGCAACTGCATTGCTGTAAACTCAGAAATACCAGTGCAACCATGACTCTTTACCCCCTCATGGGTCCTCCCCGTCCCAGTCCTAACAACGTGAGGCAGTCCTGCCTCCACCCAGCCAATCACAACGCTAGTATTTCTATACTACATAAGCCCCGCCCACCTACCACCATGCCTGTTTTTTTACTGCTCCGACGGCTGTCGGAACGCTGGTGCTCCCGGTTCCGGTCCCTGGATCCAGTTTCCTTTGGTGGCGGTTCCGTGAGTTTTTTGTCTGTGTTTGCATTTTAACTGTTGTTTTCTTCTTGTAATGCACAGCTCGGCCGCTCCGGTTTTCTGGTCGGGCGGGCTCCTGTTTTGAGGTCAGGTGCGCTCCCCGCTCATGTGCTGGAATGGGGCGGGGAGTTTTGATGGTGTCCTGGCCTCGGGTCGTTCCAGCGCTGCTGCACTATCGCAGCGTCTGGCCCCCGCGGCCATTCTCTTTTTGACCTGTGGCTGTGGGTGGAGACGTCAGGGCTGCCCTCTTTTTATTTCCTTTGCGTGATTGGTTGATTGGGGGCAGTATTTATTGGAGGTTGCTGGGCACTTCCTTTGTTGTGGTGATCTCCTGTTTGGTTTCTTCTGGGTTTTTTCACCATGAGTGAGGGGTCTTCTTCTCCTGTGCCAGCTAAGGCTGTTTCTAAGCAGCATTATGTTCAGGATCTGCAGGAGGACGACGTCTTGCAGATTTCTAGGGCTAATTTGCAAGACTTGATTGATTCTGTGGTCCAATCTGCGCTGCTGGAGCCTGCGGCTAAGCGGGCTAAGGATGATGAGGAAGAGCTGGACAATTCCCCTAAGGGAAAGTACATCCAGGTCAAGGTTTTTTCGGACATGCTGGTGCATATTCGTGAGGTGCTTGGGTTTGACCCTAAATCCCTGTCTGAAGAGGGGTTTTACGCACAGTATAGTTCCTCTGTGGTGTATGACCTCCCCTTCCATGATGTCCTGAAGGATATTATCACGAAAGAGTGGCTGGAGGTGGATAAGCAGGGTATTCCGCGATTCCTGGGGAAGCGATATCGCCTGGCAGACTTTGATTCCCAGTTTCCTGCGATTCCGAAGGTTAATTCTCTTTTGTCTTCTATGGCTTCCTCCTCTTCCTCTTTGTCTTCGGAGGAGGCTTCCCTGTCTGATCCGGTGGAGCGTAAGGTGGAATCTGCTCTCAAGCGTTCTTACGCCGCTTCTCACTTTTGGGTGCGTGCTAGCACTTATGCGGCCTATGCGTCACAGGTCCTGCTCAAGGATTTCGAGAGGCTGTTTGACTGTCTTCAGGATCATGGGGACCCTACTCCTGTGTTGGCTCAAATGGAGGTTTTGGCGCAATTCCTGTCAGATGTCACTTTTGATTCCTTGTGGGCTTTCTCCTCGGCTGCTGGGGCGGTGGTGGCTGGGAGGAGGTCTCTGTGGACAAAGCCGTGGCGTCTTGATGCTGCTCAGTAGTCTTTGGTCCATAAACTGCCTTTTGAGGGTCCTCGTCTCTTTGGGGATGCCTTGAATTCGATGGTGCAGCGCTCTGCGGAGGAGAAGAAGTTGTTGAAGCCTTTTCAGCCTGCTCCTAAGAAGAGGTCTTTTTTCCAGAAGCAGGGATTTCAGGGGGTGTTGTCCTCTCAGCCCTTTCGTGGTCGGGCCCGTGGTCGGGGGGCCGCATTCCATTATAAATCCGGGCCTCAGCAGCTACAGCAGCAGCAGCTGCCGCAGCCTCCCTCTGGTGCTGGACAAAAGTGACTATGCCGCTGTGGGGGCTCGTCTTCATTTGTTTCTGGACCGTTGGTCGGCTCTGATCTTTGATCAGTGGGTCTTGGATATCATCAGGTGGGGTTACCGGATTCCCTTCCGGGGCCCTCCCCCTCTGGATTGTCTTCTGGTTACCCCGTTGTCAAGAGACCCAGTGCGGAGGTCTGTCATGTTGTCCGGCGTCCACTTGTTGTTCCAGAAGGGGGCGGTGGTGCCGGTGCCAGTGGAGGAAGTGGGCCTGGGGTTTTATTCCAGTCTGTTTCTGGTTCCAAAGCCCTATGGTTCCTTCCGCCCCATATTGAATCTCCGTTCCCTGAACAAGTTGGTGCGGCTGGATCATTTTCGGATGGTCACATTGCAGTCCATCATTCCCCTCATCCAGGAGGGAGATTTTTTGGCTTCCCTGGACTTGGAGGACGCCTATTTTCACGTTCCGGTCCATCCTGCCAGTCAGCGGTTCCTTCGGTTTGTGGTCCAGGGGATGCATTTCCAGTTTCAGGTTCTGCCGTTCGGCCTCTCCACTGCTCCCAGGACTTTTACCAAGGTATTGGCTCCTGCTGTGGGGGTTTTGCAACATCAGGGTTTCTCTGTGTTTCCCTATATTGATGATTGTTTGGTCTCTGCTTCCTCTTTCCCTCAGGCTCTTCTGGCAGTGGAGGCTACGTTGTCCCTGTTCCAGGAGCTGGGGTTCAAGGTGAATTTGGCCAAGTCTCATCTGGTTCCTGTTCAGAGACTTCAGTTCATCGGCGTTCTGTTCGACACCTCTCTGGGGGCGGTGTTTCTCCCTCCTGTTCAGATCTTTTCCTTACAGGCTCTGCTGCGGGATCTGTTGGGTTGTCCCTCTGCCCCGGCTCGTGTTTGGTTGCGGGTCCAGGGGTTGATGACTGCGACCACTGCTGTGGTTCCTTGGGCTCGCCTCCATCTCAAGCCCTTGGTGACTCATCTGTTGGCTCGGTGGGACCCCTCCCGGGCGGATTACGAGACTCTGATTCCTCTCTCTCCTGCTCTGATTCAGGACTTGGACTGGTGGCTTTGCACGCCCAACCTGGAGAAGGGGGTGCGGTTTTGTCTTCCTCCTCCCCTTTTGTTGACGACGGATGCCAGTATCTGGGGTTGGGGGGCCACTTTGGGGTCCTTGGAAGCCAAGGGTCGGTGGTCTCAGGGAGACAGCACCCGTTCCTCGAACTGGCGGGAGTTAACGGCTGTCTGGGAGGCAGTGCAGTTCTTTCAGGTTCCTCTCCTGGGGGCGAATCTTTTGGTTCGTACAGACAACCAGGTGGCTTGTTGTTACTTGAACCGTCAGGGGGGACCAGGTGCGCGTCTCTGAACTTGTTGGCCTCCATGATTTGTGCTTGGGCGGAATCTCATCTGCTGGCCTTGAGGGCGGTGTACATTCCGGGACGGTTGAATTTTCATGCGGACGCTTTGAGCCGCGACCTTCCATCTTCTGTTCTGTACCATCTCTCTCTTCCTCTATTCCTGTCCCTTTGCCTTCGGTTCGGGACTCCTTGGATCGATCTTTTTGCGTCCCCTCAAAACTCTCTCCTGCCCCGGTTTTGTTCGGAGGTGCTGTGTCCTCAGGCTTGGGCGGTGGATGCTCTTTCGATTCCCTGGCCTTCGGGCCTTCTGTATGCATTCCCTCCCATTCCCCTCCTCCCGAGGGTGCTGCAGAAGATTCGGAGGGAGAATGTTTTGGTCCTGTTGATTACTCCTTTCTGGCCTCGCCGCATTTGGTTTGCTCTCCTGCTGAAGCTGGCGAAGGGTCAGTTTGTCCGGCTTCCTTTGTGTTCATCTCCTCTTCAGTTTCCACTCCTGTCTCTGCCTTGTCTTCGTCGTTTGCAGCTGACGGCTTGGCTCTTGAGCGGTTGACTTTGGAGTCTTTGGGTTGTTCATCGGTGGTGGCTCGTGACATCCAGTTGTCTCGCCGCCCTTCGACCCTTAAGTGCTATGGCCGCCATTGGGGTTCTTTTGTTTCTTGGTGTTCTTCTCATGGGGTGGATCCTGTACTGGGGGTTCCTACTTCTGTGTTGGAGTTTCTCCGGGATGGTTTGTTGAAAGGCCTTTCCCCTTCCACGTTGTCTGCTCAGTGGGCGGCGGTTCGTGCTTGTCGGGGTCCTGGGGCCTCCTTGGAGGGTGTTGCTCCTTTGGTTAGTCGGCTTCTTCGGAGCTTTCGGCTTCATCGGCCAGTTGCTCCTTTTCTCATTCCTTCTTGGGATTTGCCTACTGTTTTGCGTGGTCTACAGTTGCCACCTTTTGAGCCTTTGATGGAGGTAGATTTGTTGTGGCTGTCCGCTAAGGTGGCTTTCCTGTTGGCCATTACCTCCGCTCGCAGGTTGGGTGAGTTGGGTGCCTTGCTTGTTTCGTTTCCCTATTTGCAGCTCCTCCCGGATCGGGTCATTTTGCGGCTTGATCCGGCTTTTCTGCCTAAGGTTTCTTCGAGTTTTCATTTGCAGCAGGAGGTGATTCTTCCTGATTTGCCTGCTGAGGGGGATTCCCTTGTTCCCCCTTCTTTGGATGTTCGCAGGGCTCTCCAGATTTACGTCCAACGTTCCCTAGGGTTCCGGAGTTCTCCTGCCCTGTTTGTCTCCTGTGGGGGTGTGGCTAAAGGGAAGAAGGTTTCCACTTCCACAATCAGTTGGTGGGTCCGTTTGGCGGTCTGTCAATCTTACAAGTCTTTGGATTTGACTCCTCCGTCTCACGTACAGGGTCGGTCGACGCGTTCTGTGTCTGCTTCCTGGGCTGAGGCGGCGGGGGTCTCTATCCAGGAGATTTGTAGGGCGGCCACCTGGCAGTCTCATCACACATTTGTGCAACATTATCGGCTTGATGTTTTACATGCCTCTGCTGACAGTTTTTCTGTTGGCGTCTTGAACGCTGTTGTTCATTGATCTTTTATTGATTAAAGTTTTGTACTCTGCATGGATCCCTGGTGTCCTGCGTGTTTTCTTTATTGGTTCTCTGCTTGTAAGTTCCTCACGTTGTTAGGACTGGGACGGGGAGGACCCATGAGGGGGTAATGTCTTATTACTTACCGGTAATCTTCATTACCCTGATTAGGGTCCTCCCCGTCCCAGTCCTCTTCCCTCCCACCCTCCCGCTGTGTTTGTGTCGGAGTCTTGTTGATAACAGGCATGGCGGTAGGTGGGCGGGGCTTATGTAGTATAGAAATACTAGCGTTGTGATTGGCTGGGTGGAGGCAGGACTGCCTCACGTTGTTAGGACTGGGACGGGGAGGACCCTAATCGGGGTAATGAAGATTACCGGTAAGTAATAAGACATTATACTACCCTAACAGCACTACTTTATCCTAAACTCTGATTCAAATGTAAGGACATTTTATAAGTATAAATTCTTATAATCAAATTTAACTGATATAATAATAAAAAGTACTTGAGAAAAGTTTCTGCATTATAATTTAAAAAAATTAAATTGTTGATAAAGCTAGTTTTATATTATCTATTACTAAAAACCTGAAATGTAAGTATTTATTTTTGATTTTTTTCTGCAAGGTACAGCAACAAATTTTTAAAAAATGGATCAAAATGAGGAGACAATAGAGATCACATTTGAAGTTTCAGCGAGTCTTCTAGAAGATTTTAATATTCCTTTTTTCGACAGCACCAATCAAGAAGAGCCTATTAGTGGAGGAGATGTCATGAGTTATTTTTTAGATGAGTCTTTGGACAATGAATTTGTGGAAGCTTTGGACATGATAGAGTTTGACGATTCATGTTTGGAGATTTCTGACTAAGGAATTCCAGATCAAATGATGTTAAAAGTGCTATTAGATTATGAAAATTCTAAAAAATAAATTTATATTTAAAAATTAAAAATTATTTAAGAAACTATTCTTCTTTAATTGTAATCTTTGAGCTAGTAGCCAAGTGATTGTGGTATAAAGTGAGTCTTACAGTATAGAGTGCAACATTTTTGTGTTTCATAGTTTTTATTCATCTAAGATCACAGTGTGAGTCAGACTTCATTTCACAAAATGGTGGCAGAATAATTTGCTTGGCTGATTCGGATTTCTGCCATTAGCTCAGCCAAGGATGTTAATGTAGCTACTGCTGAACTGACGACTGCTGTCACGGTAGCAGTGGATTTGTTGGCTCCTGTAACCTTGCGTTACTCCGCCATGCAGAGACCCTCTGCCCTGTGGTTTTTGGAGCCTCTTAGACTCCTGAGGCAGGAGTGCAGGAGGCAGGAAAGGCTTTGGCGGACGAGATGGGATCCCCTAGAGAGGGAGAAACACAAGTCTCTCCTTATGGAATACAAGATGGAGGTGATCAGGGTGAAACAAGAGTACTTCGGGCTTCTCACGACCACTCTCACCTCCCCGCAAGACCTTTTTAAGATTGAGATGGCGGCCGGATAGGAGTCTCCGGCTGTGAGCTCCGCACTCGCCACACACAGACATGACAAGGAACATCTAAACAAACAGTAGTTGATCTAACTACAATTATTACAGTTACCTCTCTTTATGGGAATGGGCGCACGGGATTCCGAGTCCCCTCGAGCAGCATACGGAGCTGTATACGGTGGTATCTGGGCAGCAGCGTCGGAAGCCAGCAGAGGTTGCCGGTGCGCAGCAGCAAGATTGTCCTTCCTCTTCCGGGGCATAAGCGGCAGCAATAGACACAGCAGCGGCAACGCGGAAGAAGCACCTCTCCTGAAACCCAAAGAAGCAAAACAAGCGCAATCCCGGGGGAGAGGCACTGCTGAGCACATACTGAATCGAGTATTCGCGGCAAAATCAGACGCAAAGATTACACGCTGCAAGGAAGACTGCAAAGAGGATTTTGCGATCGTGGAAAAGAGAAGGCTGCTCACCAGGACTTTGGGACAACAGGAATCCATGAGCAAGGTACAGGGGGGGGGGCGGAAGTGAGGGAGTAACTGTGCTGGATTTACTTGTGGGGTGTGGAGGGGACAGGGTCATAGAGAGTAGCAGTGTAATTAGAGGAGAGAAAGGAGAGAGGGAGAAAGAAAAAGAGAGAGACTTTGAGGTTGAAACAGAAACGGACCTAATCATATCAGGTACTCCTAAAGTAGTGGAGAAGTCACTTAAACCGGACTCAGAACCAGGAGCTAGGAGCAAGGGAAACTCGACTGAAGAAGTAGAGGGCGGAGCGGGGAACAAGCGAAGGTCCAGCTACTGCTTAAGAAATAGGCAGTTCTCCAAACAAGTACTCCCAACCAAACAAACTGTTATACCAGTTATTCCTAAGGTTACAAAAAGAAAGCAAACTGCCAAATCACAGCAAAAAAAGGACAAAAACATTAAAGCGAAAAATCAGACAGAACAGATAATTAAAGTTACTCCCTCTCTCAGATCCTTCTTCAAAGTACAGCAGCAAGTTCAAGTAGGGCATAAACTCTCAACTACTCTTAGTCACCCTAATCCCCAAGATAAAAATATCTCCCCGGTCACAAGCATAAACACGAACCCAATCTGCACCACTATACCCACTATACGCACTGTACCCCCTGCTACCCCTGTCACCCCTAAAATAATAACGGAACTAAAGGGAGTGAAAAATCTCAGGGAAAGAAACAAGAACCAGTAATCCTCAAAGACTCACAAATGGAGGAGGCGAGAGATACAAACAAGCCTACTACCTCTAGTACTAGCATACCACAGCATGAAAAGCTAGTGGCAACAGAACCTTCTTACATGGTAGAACAAACAGAGAAGCTCTTGGGAAAATTCATGGACAAAGTCCTAGGAGAAATGAGAGAGAAATTCTCAGTCTCGGAGGCTAATCAGAGCAAGATACAAGAGGTATGCAAGGCTTTAGACCAAAAAATGAACGCCCTCGGAGAAAGAGTTGCCATAGTCGAATCAGTGGTGGAGAATCTCAGTAAGAGAGGTGACACAAACCAGAAAGAAATAAGAAAACTCAGAGAAAATGAAAGAAGCATGAGCGAGAAAATGGAATCGCTTGAAAACCAGGCGAGAAGGAATAACCTGAGGGTCCTTAACATGCCGGAGAATATGGAGGGTACGGACATTAAAAAATGTATTGTCTCTCTTTTTGAAAAACATTTCTTGTGGTCCAAGGAAGTCAATCTTACTGACGACATACAGAGGGTACACCGCGACCCTTTCAGGAAAAACAAAGACAGGAAGACACCGAGAAAAATCCTGATAAACTTTAAAACATATACACTGAAAGAAAGACTACTTAGTGAAGGTCTAAAACAGGGTACTTTGAAAGAGGACAACTGGTCCTTCAGGATTCGCTCAGACATATCCAAGACTACCCAAGACAGACAGTGGGAGTTAGGACAACATATGCAGGAACTAAAATCTCTTGGAGCCAATGTCCAGATGAAATTTCCTGCCGCATTAAGGATAATGTGTAAAAATAAGATGCACAACATCAGAGACCCCAGAGAGGTAGAAACATTTATTGAGCAAATAAAAGATCAACTACGAACTGAAACAGAACCCCAAGCAAGATGAATATCACAAAATCTAGGCGAAGCAACGAGCTCGAATAGGGCGAAGAATACCGCCCCAAAAGAAGAAGGGAGGCTTCCTCAGGGTGGGAAACAATGAACCCCACAAAAAAACGCAAATATCTCATAAAAAGAATGCACGGGTGGGGAGCAAAATAGGAAAAAAAATTGAAAAAATGTCCTCAGTGCTCACAGTAAAAGGAATTATTGGGACCCATAGAACACGGAAAAAACAAGATGCTCATAACAGGAATGGCGACAAAATATAAACAATTCAAGGTACTCTCTTGGAATGTTAATGGACTCAGGACACCTAGCAGAAGGAGAAGGATTCTTGAATATCTGAAGGAAGTAGACAGCGAGATAATTATCCTACAAGAGACGCACCTCCTAAGTACGGAATGGGAACAAATAATGAAGAATCTGAAATGGGTTGACACCTATGTTTGCACAAATCAAGAATGCAATATCAAAGGCATAATAATAATTCTTAAAAAGACACTTAAAGCCAAAATTGAGCACAAATCAGTTGATAACAAGGGAAGATGGGCTTTTATTAAGGTAAGAATATACGAAAATGCATATACCTTGGCAGGGTATTATGGCCCAAATATGGATGACCCAACCCCCCTACAAAAACTGTACACAGAACTACTGTCAACAACTGCCCCGATAATATTAGGTGGAGATTACAATATTTTAATAGATCCGAGCCTAGACAGACATCCCCCAGGGAAACAGTCAAATCTCCCAAAAATGAGAGAATGGCTAGGTAATTATGAAAATGACCTGGGTTTGCTGGATATGTGGCGAGAGAAAGGAGACAAAAAATATCCCTACACTTTTAACAATAAAAAACTTGGTCATAGATCACGAATTGACTACTTCTTAATAAATGGTACATTGCGAGACAAAGTCAAGAACATAGAACATTTACCAGAACATCTATCTGATCACTCGGCGGTACAACTAACCATGCAAATAACGAAAAATAATGTAAAATCAAGATGGACGGTAGACCGCACAATATTACTAGATCCACAGGCAGCAGAAGAACTGGAGACAACAACAGCCAATTTTTTTAAGGAAAACCAAACTGGTACATCAAAACAAAATATCTGGGACACATATAAAGCGGTTATTAGAGGCAAGTTATTAAGTTTGGGTTCACACAGAGCCAGGACTGCAAAATTGGAAATTGGAGGTATGGAAAGTGATATTAAAGAACTTGATCTCAAGATAATGGTGGACGCTACTCCAGATGTAAAAGAATCGATAGAGAAACAAAGGCAAGAACTAAAGGAAAGACTGGTAAATCTCCTGGAAAATAAAGTAAAGACTAGATGGGAAGCCAGTAAGTTATCTAATCATGAATATGGAGAAGGATGTGGAAAACTGTTGGCCTGGAATACGAAAAAAGAGCAAACTAGAAACAAAATAATCTGCATTCAACGAAATAATATAAACGAAACTGAGGACTCCATAATAATGCAGGAATTTGTGAAGTTTTTCTCTAATTTATATAAGGAGGATGTAAATCCCACAGAGGAACAGATCCAGAAGTACCTAGAACATATACCCCTTCCACAACTAACCGAAATGGAAAAAGAAGAGCTAAATAAAGATATCACAGTAGAAGAGGTTAGAACCATCATAAAAGGCCTAAAAAAAGGTAAAGCAGCTGGCCCGGACACCTTACCAAATGAGTTCTACCAGATTTTAAGAGACTCTCTGGCGTCACCATTAACAGATTTACTAAATCTAACATATAAAAAAAAAGAAAAAATCCCAGATTCCTGGAACGACGCAACAATTAGCATTATTTTAAAGCCAGGAAAAAACCCAGCAATATGTGAGTCATACAGACCCATCTCACTGCTTAATTGTGATTACAAAATCTATATGCAGGTCATGGCGAAAAGACTAGCAGTGATAATGACTAAACTGATAAATCCTGATCAAAAAGGCTTCATAAAGGGTAGGCAAATACAAGAAATCACACACAAACTTTTTGCCGCAATAGATATAGCCATTGCAGAAAAAGTACCACTAACCATAATCACTTTTGACGCTGCCAAAGCGTTTGACAGAGTAAACTGGTCATTCCTTAACAAAGTCATCAATAAATATAATCTAGGAGAAAATTTCGGCAACATGGTGGCAGAGATATATACCAAACCAAGGGCTAAAATATTAGTCAACGGGAACCTCACAAACAACATTGACATACAAAGAGGGACAAGGCAA
This sequence comes from Lissotriton vulgaris, assembly GCF_964263255.1. Classification (NCBI taxonomy): domain Eukaryota; kingdom Metazoa; phylum Chordata; class Amphibia; order Caudata; family Salamandridae; genus Lissotriton; species Lissotriton vulgaris. The sequence continues at coordinate 663,719,163 of NC_141689.1, forward strand.
GGATGCCCACTGTCACCCCTGCTTTTCAATGTATATATTGAAGCCCTTGCAGTCTCGCTAAGAAATCATGCCACAATAACCCCATTTCAGCATCAGGATTGGTCGAAAAAAGTGGCACTATATGCCGACGACTTGATGATTTTTACAAATGACTATAATAGCTCTTCGGTTGCAATAGAGTCCACAATAACCAAGTTCGGAACTGTATCAGGATACCTTACAAATCAAGAAAAAACCGAGGCTATGAGCTGGAACACAACTGTCAACAATCCATATACAAAAGAAAAAATAAAATATTTAGGTATCACATTAGTGAAAGACATAGAAAATATACCACAGATAAATCTGAATAGAATCGCCATTGAAACCACGAAATTACTCAAAGTATGGGATGGGCTACCTCTTAGTTTCCTGGGGAGATCAAATATAGTTAAAATGTCTATTGTGCCTAAATTCACCTATCTATTTAATACAATTCCACTGGAATTCAAGAGAGATGCCTTGAAGAAGATACACGGAAAAATCACAAGTTTTATTTGGTCATCAAAAGGAGCAAGGATATCTTGGAAAAAACTAAGGAGAGGAAAATTTGAAGGGGGAATAGCAAGTCCTGATCTTATTGAATACTGTAAGGCATTCCAATTTAAAAATATGAGACCACTTCTTAAGACCTCCCAGTTTCTCCCTGAATATATGCAAATCATGACTGACAGGTGTGATCATTTCCTATATAAATTTGGACACCCAAAATTCTTCAAGAAAATAAAACTGAAGATATTAATTAATGCAGCAAAAATATGGTACCAAGTTGGAAGCACCTTAAACATACCATACTATAGCTCACATGCCCCTATCTGGGATTCGCCAGGCACTCCAGAATGTTTAAAAGACTCCTTGGCCCTCCCTTTAAAGGAAAATGGAATTGTGAAATGGGGTAAACTGATGACAGGAAGTATCATAATCCCCTGGAACCAGTTAGCTATAAATACAAACGAAACAGTGTCCAAATTTAAGTACTATCAATTGACAAGCTGGGCAAAATCGATCACAAATAAAAAAGAAGGAAATGAAAACATGGAGAAAGAAATGCTGAAATCCTCCCCAATAAAAAAGGAAATATCTAGGTGGTACTGGGCTTTAATCACAGCAGGAGAAGAAGATGTACAGATTCCAGATACATTATGGAGAAATGACATACCAGATGTAGATGTATATAACATTTGGACAAAATCGTTGGAAAAGTGTTGGTCTCACATAAAACCAGCCGCGCTGAAGAGAAATCATCTTTTTACAATACATAGGGCATATTGGACCCCTAAAAAATTATCTAAATTCAAAGGTGCCACCGTCAAAGCTTGCCCAAAATGCGGACTGGAAAGGGCAAACGATCTACATATGTTTATAGACTGCCCCATGATAGTCACCTTCTGGAAAGAAGTGGGTAAGATGATATCATTGGCTCTGGGAAAACAAGTAAATGTAAGTATAACTCTTATTATTTTTGGGATTGACTTGAATAACGAATTGGTTAAGTTAACTAAAAACCAAGAAAGCCTATTGTTTGTACTGATACTTCTGGCTAGACGTCAATTGGATTAAACCAACACCGCCTCAGCATGGGGATTGGTTAAACTCAGTAATAAAAACTAATAGAAATGACAGACAAGGGAAACCGGGTAAAAAGTTTAATTTTTGGGAAATCTGGGAAAACTATTATAATTTGGAGCAGGACTCTTAATGAGCGAATGTGGTCTCGAAAAACAAAGTCCTATGATTAAAGCGGAGACAATAATTCAGACTGGAATCATTCCTGTCGAGTAGCCAGGAAGGCTAGCTCATTCTCACGTAACCAGAATTATTGATTATGGTAAAGGTCACAGGAGCTCCCAAATCCTAAAAACAACGGATGTGAGAAACACCCCTCCTCAGATAGACCAATAAGGGGTCGTGAAGGTATAAAATGTTAGGATGGAATGGGTTCCCGAGTAAAACCTTAAACATATATGTCGCAAAATGAGGACTAAAAAAAAAAAAAAAAAACTTTTTAAGATTGTCGACTCCCTCTGTACATTGCAGATGCCCGACCCCACAGTATGTTCCCAAGTCCTCTGTGATCAAATCGGAGGATTCTTTCATACGAAAATTGTAGACATTTACTTGGCCCTTGATTCACAAAAGGCTGTAACTCTTCCTGTCTCTCCTGATGTTGTCCTCCCCTCTCTTGAAGTTGATATCCCCGCCACCACTGTGAGCCTATCTGTGTTTCCTCCGTTCTCTCTCCAGGACATTGACTTGCTCCTAACGAACCTGAGGTCAGGGTCTCCCTTAGATCCCTGTCCCCTCAAGGTCATGAAGGAGTGCAGAGACACCCTATTGCCTCCGCTCTTAGACATCATGAATAGAGCAATGAGGGATGGTATTTTTCTTGACCAATGGAAGAGTGCTGTAGTTAAGCCCCTCCTTAAGAAGCCCACTCTAGATCCAGAGGTACTCAAGAATTTCCGCCCCATTTCCTTGCTCCCAGCCCCTGTCAAGATGCTGGAGTCCCATCTAAACAAGCATCTGGCGGCGTTCTTGGACAACTTGGGACAGTTAGATCAATCCCAACACAGCTTCAGGAGGGCTCACAGCACGGAGACGGCCCTGACGATTGTGCTTGATGACATCCGCACTGGGTTCGATCAGGGCCATACCTCCCTGTTGATTCTTTTAGATCTGACAGCCCCCTTCGATACCCTGTCTCCCTCTGTTCTAACATCTCGTCTGAGGGAGATAGGGGTAGATGGTGTGGCTTTGAGCCTTCTGGCTTCTTTCTTGAATCAGAGGGAGCAAAGGGTCAACCTAGGAGAATTTCTATCTCCTCCCACTCCTGTGCAATGTGGGGTCCCCCAAAGGTCGGCATTAAGTCTGACCCTGTTTAACATCTATGTGGCCCCACTTGCAGGTTGGTGAGATCATATGGGATGGAAATAGTCTCCTATGCGGATGACACACAGATCCTGGTGGCCCTCCCTTGTTCGGTGCATGCCCCTATACATCACTTTAGAAGTTGTATGGAGGCGGTTGCTGAGTGGATGATTAACAACTCACTCAAACTGAATGGGGAGAAGACAGAAGTTCTGGTGTTTGGGGGCAATGTCAACATCTGGACGGCCACATGGTGGCCTCCCTCACTGGGAACCTGTCCTACTCCTACAGAGTCTGCTAAGAACCTGGGAGTAATCTTGGACCGGGACCTTTCAATGGCACTGCAGGTAAATAGAACAGTAGCCAGCTGTTGGGGCATCATTAAAGTACTCCGCAAACTCAAGCACTACCTGTCTCCGCAGGCTCGTAAGCAGGTCGTCGTTGCATTAGTGGCCTCGCGGCATGATTATTGTAATGCTCTTTACGCAGGAGCTAATAAAGGTCTCTTGCAGCGCCTCCAGGCAGTACAGAACGCGGCGGCCAAATTTGTGCTGGACGCTCCTAGACTATCTTCCACCACAGCGGCCAGGAAAAACCCTATACTGGCTCCCTATTGAGTCTAGGATTGCCTTTAAGACCCTCTGTCTGACCTATGGGGCGCTCTCTGGTTAGGGGGCTGAGGGCGTGAGGAAATTGCTGCATCCTTACGCTCCGGAGAGAGCTCTCCGATCCTCAACCAAGAATTTGCTGGTGGTCCCCCGCGTTCGCAAAACCAAATGGGGTGGGAGGGCTTTTTCAGCCGTAGCCCCTAAATTGTGGAATAGTCTGCCGCATGGAATTAAAACACAGCCATCAGTCCAGAACTTCCGGAAAGCCCTGAAAACGTGGCTCTTCTCCAAGGCGTATCCGTAGTGCTTGTTATCCGACCAATTTTGTGATATTGTTTTTTAGGCGCCTTGATGCCTCTGGGCTTAATTGCGGATATAAGATCTATACCATTACCATTACCATATATTTGCAATTATGGAAATGCATGTAGTCATGGTTTGAGTCAGGCCTGGGGAGCTGAAGAAATTGCAAACCAAATCTCTCTGTAGCATGTAGTAATCATGTCAGTGTATTCTCATTTATACATTCTCATTTCCACCTTGAGCCCAAAACTACCTGAACACCACTGCTCTGTCCTAAAATCTAAAACAGCACTCCCAACAAGAGTCTCTTTCGCTGCAGTAATCATTTTACTGAATTGCAAGGCAGACTGTCATGTGTCTAAGATCACAGTGTGAGTCAAACTTCATTTCACAAAATGGTGGCAGAATAATTTTCTTAGTTGATGTGTTTTAAGATATGGCAATACATGTAGTCATGGAGTGAGTTAGGCCCGGGGGAGCTGTAGAAATTGCATACCAAGTGTCTCTGTAGCATGTAGTAATGACGTCTGTGAATTCTTATTTCTGCATTCTCACTTCCACCTTGAGACCCTACACTCCCTGAACACTACAAGTCTGTCCTAAAACCTAAAGTAGCACTCCCAGCAAGAGTCTCTTTCACTGCAGTAATCAATTTGAAGAAGGTATAGTGTCAAGTGTTTAAGATCACAGTGTTCCTTGCTCTCTGTCTCTCTCACTCTCCCCCTATGTCTCCTTTACCCTTGATTTCCATGTATTCCTCTCAAGAGGATTTCTGATCCATTTTGTGATGAATTGGCTAACGTGTTCCAAAGGAGTCCAATCATAACTCCTAGGATGTTTAATGTTGAGGGGGGAAAACATTTCTTGACCGAGAGGGTCTAGGATACTATCCTTTGAGGAGGAGGGTAGGTTATCCTCAATGGAATCAAAATCTTGATCATCCTCATCTAGATCAAGGATTTATTCGTCAGGAAAATCAGAGATGGTGTCGTTAATATCATCGTGAATAAAATTATTGAAATCATCGTTGTAGATGGAATCATCATTTTGAGCACTAGGATGAGTTGTGCCGCTGAGGACACCTTTAAGATTTGTGCCACGGTGGACACCTTTATATGTTGTGCCGCGATGGACACCTTGATAGGTTGTGCCGCGGTGGACACCTTGATAGGTTGTGCCGCTGGGGGCATCCGAGGTACTAGAACCTGTAATAGTGCTCTTAGGGGTAGGGTCAATATTTTTACTTTTTTTAGTTTTTTTACCCCTAGAAATAGAGAGGTCATCATTGGAATCCTCTTGGAATTCGTCTTCCTCTTCTGGGGAGAGGGACCTTTTGGATGCCATAACTTGGGAAAGAGTGGAGAACATGCATGATCGCATTTCTCTATGGATAAGAGATTTAAAAGCTTCGTTATCAAAATTAGGGAGAGAGACATTGTCTTGGTCTGAGTCAGAATCAGACATTGTGGAGAGGTAATAGTATAAGTCAAATACAAACACGGAGAGAGAGCAAAGAAATGATCGGGAAGGGGCCGACTTCCATAAATTGGAGGTCGGGGACTCGAGCACGGAAGGGAAGGGGGACGGAGCCTTCCGAAGGGACAGCAGCTGGTAGTAGAAAAAGACCAGTACAATAAAAATATATATTATCAATACACCAATACACATCAGAATTATAATGTTAGCCTCCGTGTCTCTAATGAAATCCAGATTCTCTGGTCATGTTAATAGGAGAATCGCAATTTCCTTAACTTTTCTGTTTGTACCACTCCTTCTCTCTCCATCACTCACTGTTAATTTTTACCTTCTTCGTCATTCCTCTTCCCTTACCTCACCTTTTTACTCATAGTCACTCCCCTTCCCCCACTTCACTTCCTCCTGTCTATATCTCACTACCCTTCTCTTTTTCGCAATCTTTCCCTCACTCTCCCTGACTCCCTAGGCTTTCTCAGGGGGTCCCTGAAGGGCAAAAAAAACGTTAAAAAAAAAAAGAATTGCGGGGTACGCGCACGTTTTACGCATGTAAGAAAAAAACACAAAAAAATAATTAAATAACACATTTGAGTGTTTATATGTTTTTTTGAAGATGTAGACTATACTGTTCATCTTTATCAAAATCATAAAAATGAGTTGTGCCATTGCATATTACTGAATACAGTCAATCTATTAAAATATACAAAGGCGCTTTGTGGAAAAAAAATATATAAAAAAATTAAAAATTAATACAGAAATTAGCATTTAAAAAACCTTTGAAATTCACTGAAAACAACATAGGTTTCACACACGTTATAGTTAGGAATCAGCATTTAAAAAACCTTGCAAATTCACTGAAAAAACCATAGGTTTCACACACTTTATAGCTAGGAATTAGCATTTAAAAAAGCTTTGAAATTCACTGCAAAAACCATAGGTTTCACACACGTTATAGTTAGTAATTAGCATTTAAAAAACCTTGCAAATTCACTGAAAAAAACATAGGTTTTACACATGTTATAGTTATCTGGACATTTCACTCATACAAAACCATTGAAATTCCCCCGTTATAGTTAGTTCAACTAACTATAACTCGCGCGCCCGTAATGCACAGCTGATGACGTCACAAATTACATCACTCATGACATGGTCAGTGACATCACTCATGACATCACTTTTGACATCTCCAATTACATCACTGATGACATCATCCTTGTGAAAGAGTGGCAGACCTAATCTCTCCCTAATATAACCTTTGATACACACATTCAAAAATAGAAACTAACATTTTCAATACAATAGACATACCAATGCTACTTACAACACACCTTTTTAGTAATTCCAAGATCTATACACATATCCACTCATTCATCAACAGTCCTTTACAGTCACTCAAACAAAAACTCACTCATCATATGTACTTTTACACTTAAACATCATGGTCATCCCGTTACACACCAACACTCATCCATATAGTTACTAACTCATAACTCATATGTACTAGTTTAAAACAAATGGACCTACTCATAAATACACTATTTAGACAGTCATTCATTCACTAACACACCTATACACACACTCATCCACCCATAGAGTCAAAAAAACAAATAATAGCCTATATAGACACTCATGTAGCTACTCACCACACACAATTATCCACCCATACAGTCCTGCACACATGCTGCCTTCAACACATACAAGCAGTAAGTCACTCATACATGCATCTATGCACTACATAAGACCTCTCAGTGAAGTATACAGACACTCAGACACTCCTACTGATACTCAATCAAACAATAACCAATATATACACTGATGTATCACTCATGTAGCTACTCACCAAAACATGTAGCCACTTATACACAAAGTGAGAGACTAATACAGAAATGTATATATTTAAAGATTACTCACTAACCCATGTATTCAGTCAGTCAGTCAAAGAAGTCTTTATTCGATTTGCATCATAAAAGACATACTATACAATACAGCACAAATCCAGGTAAAATATAATGATAAGATCCATAAATACGAAACATATTAAAAACAAGAATAAAAAGTTAATAAATTGGGTATAAAAAGACTCGCAACTGAAACAATCAATAAAACATATGGGGCCATATGTAGGTAAATGGCATTTACCGAATCGTAAATACCGATTCGGTATTTACAAATCGGTAAATGCCATGTAGGTAATTATTCTGTAACAATTACCGAATCTGTAAGATTCGGTAATTACCGAATCGGTATTTACTGATTCAGTAATTGCCATTGATTCCTATGGGCCTTGAGGCCCATAGGAATCAATGTCAATTACTGAATTGGTAAATACCGATTCGGTAAAATTACCGATTTGTCAAGGGGGACAGGGTGTCACTTTGACACCCTGTTGCACCCCTGATTCTGGCTTGTGTGCCTAAGGGCATGTATGTGTGTCACATGGCACAGGTGTACATGCACAGATGTGCATGTACACGGGAATTCGTTATTTATCATGCAATTGTATTTCATGGTAAATAACAAATTCCTAAGGGCCTGTGGCACTGTTTTCGGTGCCACCTACATCCCATATTACCGATTCTGTAAATTTACCGATTCGGTAATTTACAGAATCGGTAAATTTACCGATTCGGTAACTTTACTGAATCGGTAATATTTTGGCCACCTACATCTGAAACTCAAAATACCGGTCGGTAACGGCCGAAATCGGCCACTACCGACTGGTATTTGGCCACCTACATATGGCCCATAGTGATTAAAAACGAAATTCATGAGAAGTAGACAATCTTGCTAATCTACATAGTTCATAAAATGCACAATGTTTTAAGGTCTCATATTCCGGGACCGAATTATCCACGCCCAACTGACAAATTTAGATACGCATATAACAATACATTTTGAGGTTTCAGATTACAAAATTCTTCTGGCAACCAATGCGGATCTGGTACCCAGCGAGCGACATACAGGACTCAGCCAGGCTTGTCTGGGTTGTGAATACATTGGGCAACAGAAAAGGAAGTGGTCGACTGTTTCCACCTCCTCCACACAAAAGGGACATTTGTCAGAACTACCAGAATTCCACGAGCAGGTTAACCCTCTGAGCGGGAGACAACCTACTCTTAACTGGTGATAGAGTTTACAATCTAATGGTTTTGTAATAATGCCCCAATATTCCTCGCAGTGGGGAGAGTCCTTAATGGGAAGGAATAAAGCAGTTATACAGCTTTCCATAACAGATGTTACCCTCTTTTCCCTGATCCTGCTCCAATAAATTTCCTTAAGATGCTTCTTAGAGGGGAAAACAGCTGTAACTGGATCCACCCATAAGGATCCCAGCCCCATATCCATCAGGCAAGCCTTTATTCCTGATAGCCAGGGAAACCTGTGTGCACCCGAAGCCTCTTTACTTCCAAAAGGGCCTTAGCATACAATGACAGTTCCGGTGTCGTCCACAGGCACGGCCAAAACGCCAATGGTCTATACCAAATCACGTCTTCCACGAGGTCACATCCTAGGTCATATGATAGAGGAATACAAGGTGTTGATTGGGGTAGCCCTTTTGCCGATCTAAAAAATGTATTCTGTGCGACCCTAAGTTGGGAAGTGTCACTAAACCCCCACAGTTCTGCTCCTTACATAATGTCCGGTAATATTTTGAAACCATACATTTTAATCAAGGGGCCCAAAGGTTTGGTTTGGGAGTTTCTGTGCTCTTTTAGCAGAGCCCCACCAAGTGGGGCATGCTTAAGAGTTAGGAGGTCTAGTTGCGGTTTAGAACTAAGGTTTTCACTAAAGGTGACACCCAAGTATGTGAAGATGGCTGTCTTTTCAAGGATGACCCCACCCATGTTGACCCTGGCTTTAACTGGTCTTGTGCCACGGAAGACCATCAATTTGGTCTTCCCTACGTTGACTTCCAGCTTATGTTCGCGGCAGAAAAGCTCAAAGCGAGACAGTGCGAGTTGTAACAGAGCGTGTCATCCGCGAACATGAGCAATGGAACTTTCCTGACAGCAAGGTAGGGTGCGTCAGTCGGGTGGTTATGAAAATAATTCATAACCCCATTAATGAACAGAGAAAACAAAGTGGAAGCTAACACACACCCTTGTCTGACCCCTTTAGAAACCTCAAAACTGTCGGTCACCTCCCCAGGCTTACCCCATCGCACTCTAGCATACGTATGTTTATGCACGTTGATGAGGAAGGCTACCAACTCTTTAGGCATACCCATCCCCAATAGTACTTCCCACAACTTAATCCTCGGGACTAGATCGAATGCGGACCTTAGGTCCACGAAGGCGGCATATAGCATGCCGCCCCCAGGAGGACCTCTTTCCTGTATAGGAGCATAACCCTAAATACCTGGTCTAGGGAACCAATATGGCACCTAAAGCCCGCCTGGAGGGGTGTTAATACCTCAAAATCAGCCATCCAATACTGAATACGACAGAGAAGAATGCGGGACACAATTTTTTGTACCGCGTCTATAAGACTAATTGGACGATAGTTCCCCGGGGCAGAGCTATCACCCTTCTTGTAGATAGGCAATATCTCTTCACCTAACCATGAAGCGGGAACTAGTGCTCCACTAGCAAGGGCATTGACTAACATGGTCAAATATGGAACCCATAGATCTTGCTCATGTTTAAATAAATTGGCAGGAATACAGTCTGGGCCAGGTGCTTTCCCGGTTGGAATGCCCTTTAGGACCGCCTTCACCTCACTTGGTACAAAAACCAGGGAGTCCTCGCTCATAGGAAACTGAGTCTCAGCTGGAGGCCTACTCTTAAGTTTAAACTGTTTTTCTAAGTACGAAACCCAGACCTGTGGCTCCACATGGTTTGCGGGAACTTGATCCTGCAAGCGATTGCCCCATTTAAGCAGGTGCCAGAATTGTGTCATATTCAGCCCCTCGAATGCCTGTAGCAACCCCCTCCAGCGGTCCTCATCCCAGTTCCTCCTAGCAGTTAGTTCGGCAAGTTTAAAGAAGCCCTACAACTACGGATGTCCTCTGGAAGTCTAGACTTGATGGCTTTAATCAGGGCTCTTTGTGCCTGTCTACAGCCTTTATCGTACCAGGAGCAGGGTCTCAACTCTTTTTTATTATTATTAGGGAGTAAACTCTTAACAAAAAGAGATTTAAGATCAGATAAAAAAACCATTGTGGATTTCTCTTAATTTCTCATTGATCTCAACCTGTGACTCAAAACTGTTTAATCTGTCCACCGTACTAATAAGTAAGTTCCTTATCCTGGTCAAAGAACCCTCCTTCATAGCTATTTTAGGCCAGTTTACCCTTCTTTCATCGTTAGTTAGGGTTACCTTTCCCTGAACCAGAGGGACATCTACCAAGATTGAGACAGTAAAGCTGTTATCTCTCAGAGACAGAACTAAGGGGTTGTGGTCGCTCTCGGTTCTATACATGACCACCATATCGACAATAACCGACCACAACTCCAGATTGGCCAGTATATAGTTGATGCGAGACCCAGATCTTCCATTTTGAAACATAACTGCGCCTGCCCTATCTGACTTTGTTCTGCCGTTAACAGCCCACAGGCCCTTATCAAGGCACAATTCCTTCATAAACAGAGCCGCATGCGTCCATTTTTTAATGAGCACCAGCTCCAGCTGTGGAATACCTCACATAGAGTCTTCTGCCTCTGTAAGCTTCCCGTCAACCAAACCAAGTGGCTCAAAACAGGTGTTAAAGTCCCCAGACACAACCCTATTGTCTTTGTTAGAGATGGTGCAGAGAAGTTCCTTTAATAAGAGGGCTGTTGGAGAACATCTCCCACCTGATAGCCCCCTAATATATATGTTAATAATAATAATGTTAAGACCCTTTGTGGAGGTAATCCTTATAGCCATAATATCCGGGCTGTCTATTGGTATCTCAACCACGGAGACACCCTCACATTGAGGAACCCAAATCGTCAGGCCTCCCACCGGTCTACCCCTACTGCCCTTAGCTGCTGGTTTAAAGAAATTTAAATAACTAGAGCTAAATAAAGGGCCTACTGCCCAAGTTTCCTGGAAAGACCAGATGTCTGGCCCAGTCTGGTTCATGTAAATTCTTTTCCAGGCCCACAATATTCCATGAGGAGACCTTCACCAAAGAGACCCCGTAACTAGGGCTCGCCTACGGCATCCCCCCCATGTTGCAAGGGACAGAGTTCCCTGTGACAACACTGTTGATAATAGGAGAGGAAGGCAGGAGGGGGAGTAGTCATGGGGCGGTGATACAAAACTACTAGTGGAAACCCCTAAGCTATGGGGTTGACCCCTATTATGCTGTAACCTTTGCGAGACCCTACCATACCCAAGTCAGTCATTATCCTCTAGGGAAGATAAGGGACCAATACGATTATTTGTGTAAATGGGGTAGTTGAGGGGGGTGTTCAATTGATGACTCAGAGGAAAGTAACGCTCCACCCTAAAACCAGAAGTAAGATGTGTAGAAGGTGTTTCATACCAATTCCGTGAAAACAGAGAGATACCTGTTTTAGGGCGAGGATAAAAGTAACTCAGATCAAGAGTTAATATCCCACCCTCCCCACTAGGTTCCTTTCCTTTGCAGATAAATCTAACTGCTCTGGGGTCTCTAAAATTAACAATTATACAATCCCCTGCTACGTTCTTATGTCTGCTACCCAACAACTCACCCTCCTTACATGAAGGATTTCACCATTGATATATCCTGGGAGTGGTCGATAATTGCTGAGCCAAAAAATAACTTAATTTTTCAATTCCCTGTGATTTTCCTGTTTATCCTGTTGTAGCTCAGGTACCCCTGACATTATCACCGTGTAGGGCTCTGAGTCAGGGGGAAGGTCAATACAGGGAAGCTTCCTCTTCCTATCTTCTGCGACTGTCACCTCCTTCTCTTTAGAGATTGACTCTACCGCCACATTACTGGGTACTATCAGCTGCTTACCCTCCCGCCCCTGTGCTTCAGCTCTCTTACTGGAGGTGAGGCTTGTCTTAGGTGCTCCAGAAATACCCCTCTTGTCTTGTTGAATTGGGAGCCTGTGAGGTTGGGGGTGTGTTATGTTGGGGCTAACGGCAGAGTTACCAATACGAGCTGACAAAACAACTCCATTGGATGCACTATTGTTGGCCATAGAACAGCCCACACACTTCTCCATGACAGTAGAATTAGTTGTTACAATATTTTCCAGCTTCCCCAATTTTTCGAGGACTAATTTAATTCTTTCAAATAGGAGTAGCATCAACGATTTCATCAAATGCTCTATATGGCCGAAGAGGCTATCTGGGGACTGTGTAGACAACGGTAAGCTTTCGGGCAGCACAGAAGTCTGCTCCCCAAAGTTGTGATGGTAGACTGCGTTCTATCGGTAGCAGGGTGGGGCTCTGTAACAGAGGCCCCCCCCCTGAAGTGATGGATTTAATTACTTTGGGGCGTCTGCCCTTATGACCTCCCCCCCTTTGTTTCCTTTTCCCATTTATAGGTGTATTTAAGGGGCTATCCTCTGAGATGGAGCTCGAGATAGTAGGGGCCACCAAAGAACATGTATTGGGTACATCAGTTGCCTCTAAATCCGACTCGTATCCAGCCCTATGACAACCTTAGATGAGTTTGCGGACAGCAGCTCAGGGGCAATGGAGTCCCTAATGATACCCAGTGAGGAATGCTTAGAGGAGATAGGTTCAAGTGACAATCTCTTCTCCATTATGGCTATCTCGCGTTCCAGCACTATGGCAGCCCTAGTTATAAACTGGTCCAAAGTTCTTGTGAAGGACCCATCCGTGCAGCCAGTCTCACTTTTTTCCCCTTCCCTGCCTTGGGTGACATGCCTTATTAAAACTCCAATGAACCATCAATACCAGGCAATTAGCTGACTAAACCTTTAACACTACTGCCACAGCAGGCTGGGAAACTGTGGGACAACTTTAAATAACAACAAAGTAAAGTCACTGACCCATAGTCTTTGCAAACAACACAGTCCGGATTAAAGAAGTTAGGGGGATAGCCCGGCCCGGCCTCCTCCGGCCCCAGACGGCCACAGACGGCCCGCCCTTTGCCCGGGCTTTGCCCGACTCGTCCCGCGCGCGTCCTGCGGTGCGCGTCCAGGTGGTGATTTAAAGCACCTGGGGCAGGGCGGTGCTGGAAGGAGTGTCTGTCCCCCTGTACCTTCTGGGCTTAGTAGTCCGCCCTTCCAGGAGATAGCACCAGAGTCAAAACAAAAGAGCGTTTCCCACAGAGCGGGATACGCGAGAAGTGGTGGGGGGTGCGTGGTTCACCTCCATGTCGTGGCCCCTGTTTTTCGCTGCGGCAAAGCCTCCCGCTGCCAAAAGTATTTCACCCGCGGTGCGCGTTCAGGTGGTGATTTAAAGCACCTGGGGCAGGGCGGTGCAGGAAGGAGTGTCTGTGCCCCTGTTTCTTCTGGGCTTAGTAGTCCGCCCTTCCAGGAGATTACACCAGAGTCAAAACAAACAAGCGTTTTCCGCAGAGCGGGAAACGCGAGAAGTGGTGGGGGGTGCGTGGTTCACCTCCGTGTCGTGGCCCCCGTTTTCCGCTGCTGGAAAGCCTCCCGCTGCTGCAAAGTATTTCACCCGCGGTGCGCGTCCAGGTGGTGATTTAAAGCACCTGGGGCAGGGCGGTGCAGGAAGGAGTGTCTGTGCCCCTGTGCCTTCTGGGCTTAGTAATCCGCCCTTCCAGGAGATAGCAAAAGAGTCAAAACAAACGGAAACGCGAGAAGTGGTGGGGGGTGCGTAGTTCACCTCCGCGTCGTGGCCCCCGTTTTCTGCTGCTGCAAAGCCTCCCGCTTCTGATTTGTCATTCGCTTTTCTGCGTAGGCTTTCCTCTGAGGAAAATGGCGATCAACTCCTCCCCTGCATATGACGTCAAACGTGCACCATGTATTCACTCAGATACACTTAATCAGTCAGTTATACAATCTATTTTAAACCAAAAAAATCAGCCATTTAGACACTTATATACCTATTTCTTCTTCCATCAAAATTGAGATATACATATATAAAACATATTTAATTTACAGAAAAACACACATTCACTGGATGTCATCAGTGATGTCATGAGTGATGTCACTGACCATGTCATGAGTGATGTAATTTGTGACGTCATCAGCAGTGCATTGCGGGCGCGCGAGTTATAGTTAGTTGAACTAACTATAACAGGAGAATTTCAATGGTTTTGTATGAGTGAAATGTCCAGCTAACTATAACATGTGTAAAACCTATGGTTTTTTCATTGAATATATATATATATATATATATATATATATATATATATATATATATATATATATATATATATATATATTACCTACTGGCAGTCGCCAGTAGGTATATATAGTTAGGATTTTTTCCCTATGGGATTTTTGAAAATTCTATGTCTAATAACTTTGGCGTTTGTGGACGGAATTGGCTGAAATTTCAGGAAATTGGCACATTTTGTTTCTGAGCAAACCCTGAAAATTTGGGGGGAGTTCGTCAAGGGGGGGCCGAGAAAAAAGGGGGGTCCCAAAACGCGTTTTTCCCATGTTAATTTCCATAGGGCGGTTGGCCTCACTTTTAGCCCGAACGGCTGAATGGATTTGCACGAAACTTGGCAAAATTGTAGGGACTGTTAGCCCGATGTGCCTTTGCTAGGTCTCAATATATGTGCTTCAGTGGATTATGAGAAATTAACGTTCAAAAAAAGATATATATCTGTAACAGCGCTCCGGGCTGCGCTCCGGTTCGCGTACTTTTTGCGTAACGAAACTTTGCGATGCGAAGCTGATTGGCTCTCTGGTGTCTGTCAACATTCTAAACAGTCTGGAGCGGCCGCCATCTTGTCTCTCTGTAGGATCGAGAGACAAGAGGAGGCCAAATCAAAGGGGGAAATTACCATAAGGGGGCATAGTAGATCCTCGTTGACCCCCTAGGTTTTATGTGGAGGTTTTAAAAGGGCTCAGCAGGGCAAAAAAAAAAAATTTTTTTTTTTTGCGTGGTGAGCGCCTAGTCCGCGAACCGAAAAGCGTTCTGGGCAGCGTACTATAAGGAAAAAAGAATGATAGACTTTTCAAATACTGTATGTTAATTGTTTGTTGTTTTTGTTGATTTTTTTTTCTTTATTTTTTAAGCATTTTTTTATTTATTTTGATTGTGTTTCATATTTTATTAAATTTTCTAACATTTCATTGTCAGAAATTTCATATTTGTCATTGAATATATTTTGAAGTCTATGAGGGTGTAAAATGTCCTCATTTTTAAGCAGGTTATCCACTGCTTCCACACATTGAAGTAGTTCCTGGTCTCTACTTTCATCCATAAATTCATCAATGGTTCCTTGGCTGCTCTCTTCCAGTACAATTTTAAATTGAACTTGCTGCTCGCTTTCCATTTTGCCTGAAATTTGGATTAAAAAAATATATATTACTAGAGATAGGGCACTGTTGGGATTAATTTTAGATAGGCAGTTTTTATCAGAGAATTTATCTTTTGGCAGTGTATAGTATCAGAGTGGAAGTAGGACTATAAAAAAGTGTATGTGATTTAACCAAGAGAAGCCTAACTCCATCCATAACTATAACAGAGAAGTCTATCTAAATCTATAACTACTACAGAGGGATAGTATATAACTATCAGAAAAAGTTTACCATATTAAGGTATAGTGCACAATATACTTTAGTTTTAAAAATAACAACTTACCTTCACAAACAAGTTGAAGTGTTTGGTAACTATTAAAATGTAATGTACAACAAGAAGTAGCAGTCAAAATGGCTGTGTTTTCTTCTCTTCCTTTATATATATTCAGGTATATAACCAATCAAATGTCAGGTAATAAAAGTAGAAAATGAAAGTAACATTTTCATTGGTTGTCAATTCCAACACTTCAGATGTGTTTTGTGAAGTAATTTACCTCACGGTATTTAGAGAGGTCTACAGGCTTAATGGCTAAATGGAATTTCAATCAAATTTGTGAAAATGAAAGGGATTGTTATGTAGTATGAGCTAATCTATATTTGGTGAGAGTGTCTCCAGTCGTTTTTCTGTGAATTACTTTCCCACCTTTTTTATTGGACCTCTTCCCGGTATGCGGCCCGGTCCGCGAACCAGCAGCGTAACGGGAGTCCACCATTTTGTGTTTCGGTCGAATCAAGATAAAAGATGGAGGGCAAATAATGTTCAGAATGGGTAGAAGGGGGCACGGTAGATGTATCTTGACCCCCTAGGTTTTCTGAGGGTGGCTGAGGAGGACCATATGTGCGGGGGAAAAACATTTTTTTGAGAAATTTTGCGCGGTTAGCTTCCAGTACGCGTACCGGGTAGCGCTCTTTGAGCGTATTTTGTTGAAAATTAGAGAAAAAAGTTAGAGAAAAATAATAATTGTGAGTGATCAGATGTAGGGTAGCTCTGAGAAGAGCTTTTGTGTTTATGGTACATTTTGGTACTTATAAGTAGGTACCAATGCACAGTCTTAAATTCAAAATGAAAATTCTGTTGCCATCATCTGAGAAGTGAACTCCATCTCCTCTGTAGATATCTTGCATGTAGTAACGCAAGTTATTGTTGTACAAGGAGCCAATTCCATGGTCTCTCATGTAAGCTGAAACAGATTTGTTTACATGCTTCCTCGACTTCTCAATTTGTGGACAAAATTGGTTGGACCACCTCCATTTCTGTCTTTGGCATATATTGGAATATACCAAGGCAGTTTGAGGAAAAAGTGCCATTAATTGCTCAAAGGTGTCATTTAAAAGCATTTCCAGACCTACCCCAGTCAAAGTGCCCAAATCATTACCTCCACAGTGCACAATTAACAGGTCAGGTTTTGGCAAATGCATAAAGGTTTTCACCAATGGTATCAATTGGTGACATTTTAATCCTCTTTGGCCCAACCACTTAATTTCCACATCTTGTAAATTGAGGTTAGGTACATTTCTGTTCTCAGCATACCTTTGAGCCCAGTAGATGTAACTATGTCCAACAATCCAGACATTAAACATGGTGAGAGAAGGTTGGGCTGCAGTCAGATGAAGTGTGGTAATGAATGGTCAGTTGAAACAGTAGGAGTTTGTAAAGAAAAAAAACTGTGGATTTCCAGTGCTAATGATTCATTAGCAGTGATTGGTGCATTTCCATTTCTGAAAACAGAAAGTTAGGGTGCATGGATGTGTTCTTTGAAAGATGTAATTTGAATGGTCAAGGAAAAAACATTTAATGAAAGATTGCACTGGATACGCAGGTGCACTGAGAGTTCAGAGTTCAATTGAAACATTGTTGTGTGAACTTGCAAACATGAGAGGTCTTTCAGGAGTTGGTTGCTAAGCAAAAAAGGCAGAGAGGGCAGAGGGGGGAAGGGTTTTGATTTGAAAAAAATGAGGGAAGAGTTATGATTGGCTAATATGAGAGATATGTGTAATGAATATCTGCATTTCTGTGCTTTCTATAGCTGCAGCCTCTGGAGTGCATCCTCTTTGTTCTGCTGAAGACAATTTGGAGTATTTCTGAGACTGTTTTGAAACTCAAAAAGTATTTGCTAAGGTGAGAAAAGATTTATTTAATTTAGATAGAGAATAGTATGATTTAAGGAGAAAATGATGAAGAAAGCTGTGTTTTTAAAATGTGGCTTTGTCTCAAGTGATATACAAATAGATTTTGTTTCTTTGAGAAATTGTAATTGCATATTCGGTTTAGCATTCTGGCATGC
Source organism: Lissotriton vulgaris (assembly GCF_964263255.1). Lineage (NCBI taxonomy): Eukaryota > Metazoa > Chordata > Amphibia > Caudata > Salamandridae > Lissotriton > Lissotriton vulgaris. The sequence continues at coordinate 663,737,133 of NC_141689.1, forward strand.
AGTAACACAAGATATTGTTGTACATGGAGCCCATTCCATGGTCTCTCATGTAAGCTGAAACAGATATGTTGTGTTTAAAAACGATTTTTGAAAACAATTAAATTTCTGGATATGTTCTGCTAGAGCTTCATAGGTTGTTTGGGCCATATTTATAAGGCATTTGAGTGTCTCTGATGTTATTGTTCCCATTTTAATGGAAGAGCTTTCTTCATGGGGCTAGTTTCTTGTAAATACGCTCCCACCTGTGCTTGGTAAATTTATATTTTGATTATGGGAGTTACATAGCCATGTTAAAAATGTCTGAAAAATGGTGCAAGGGCATTCAAAAAAACGCTTTCATGTGTCTTAAGGACATTTTTAGTCATTTCCTCTTGAATGTAGGTATACAATTGATTTATATCCTGTGTTTAAAAACGATTTTTTGAAATCAATTACATTTCTGGATATGTACTGCTAGAGCTTCCTAGGTTGTTTGGGCCATATTTATAAGGCATTTGAGTGTCTATGATGTTATTTTTCCTTTTTTAAATGGAAAGCGTTCTTCATGGGGCAAGTTTCTTGTAAATACGCTCCCACCTGTGCTTGGCAAATTTAGATTTTGATTATGGGAGTTACATAGCCTTTTTTAAAATGTCCCAAAAATGGTGCAAAGGCATTCAAAAAAACGCTTTCATGTGTGTCAAGGACATTTTCAGTCATTTCATCTTGAATGTAGGTATACAATTGATTTATATGCTGTGTTTAAAAACGATTTTTTGAAATCAATTACATTTCTGGATATGTACTGCTAGAGCTTCATAGGTTGTTTGGGGCATATTTATAAGGCATTTAAGTGTCTCTGATGTTATTTTTCCCATTTAAATTGAAGAGCTTTCTGCATGGGGCAAGTTTCTTGTAAATATGCTCCCACCTGTGCTTGGCAAATTTAGATTTTGATTATGGGAGTTATGTAGCCATGTTAAAAATGACCCAAAAATGGTGCAAGGGCAATCTAAAAAACGCTTTCATGTGTATTAAGGACATTTTAAGTCAATGAGGAAACACAGGTGATGTAATTCTGAAATGAGGAAAAGAAACTCCACATTTTTCAATTACATCACTAGTGTTTCCTAAGTTTATGAATGACATTGTGTAGATGAAGTTTAGGTGTGACCACAGATTCAAAAGAGGTCTGCCCTTTGTTCAAGAGTGAAGTGGACATGACTTACTTCATTCGTAGGCCTTCACATGTACTATCTCCTTTGTTTTCTTCAACAAGCAAAAATCTCATCTGCAACCGTGTGTTGGCCTCACCTCAAACAAACAAAACAGGTGATGGACCGAATGTGGATCAATGACACACATTCACCCCAGTCCAAAGATCTGGGCCCAAACAAACCTCTAGATAGGCCACACCTTGGGCCTCATTTATGAAAAGTGATGCATCGCTGCGTGAAAACAGCGATGCGTCACTTTTCACTGTGCACTCCTTGCGACACCAATTATGCGTCATATTTAATGTATGACGCATCATGTTGCAAGGACTTACAGATACGTCAGTATTTCTGACGCATCTGTAAGCGCAAAAGTGACGCATTGCTGGAGTGTGTCACAAAAGTGACGCATCTCCAGCAATGCGTTCTTTCACATGGGGAAAGCCCCATGTGAAAGGGCTTGCATCAGCCTTACGCCTGCTGTGAGGCAGGCGCAAGATTTTGACGCAACAGCATCCTAAAAGTGATGCAGTGAAATCTCATAGATTTCACTGCGTCACTATTACGAGGCTTTTTGCGGGGGAACGCGACCTCTGCATACATTATACCTGACGCAGGTATAATGTGGCGCAGGGGTTTAAAAAGTGACGCATCTACCTAGATGCGTCACTTTTTAAATATGGCGCAACAAGGCGCATGTTTTACGCCGCAGATGCGTCACAAAAAGTGCCGCATCCGCAGCGCAAAACTGACGCAAGGCCTCATAAATGAGGCCCCTTATCGTCATCCTGAATCAATAATTTAAAATGTTAGGGAGAGATTTATGATAGGTGTATGCCTGTTTTGTACCACTGTGCGTCACTTTTGTGACGCAGTGGTGGTGCAAAAGATTTGGTATGTTAAATAATAAGTAGGGTGTTAAGTTTTTGATGACTGTTATTCATTTACTGTTTAGTAATAGTGGTTAATAACATTTTTTATTATATTTTTCCACAGATTCAACTGCAGATCATTTCAAAATTTGAAAAATGCCAACTAAGAATCAAATTAGAAAGGCTAGAAAACGTCAAAGACATCAGGATCATCAATTATTGCAGCAGTCCTCTCCCCAAAAAATTTGTGAAATCACCAAGAAAGCTCCGGGTAAGAGCACGAAATCATTCATAAGAAATATTTGTAGTAAAAAAAGTATTTCTCCCAAAAATGTTTCAGTCCAGAAAAAGAAAAGCAATTTAAATGGAAAGGAAAGACCAATCAAAAATGTTACTGCTAGAGCAAGAGATAACTCTGTGCATGATAGTAGAAGGAAACAACAGTTTAGGGACATTCGAAAACGAATGTTCCGCAACAGGATAATATTTAATTTATTAAAAAATATTAAGAAAGGCCAACAGAAAGTGGCATTTTATAAGAAGAAGAAAAATGTAGAGAAAATTATTGATCATGCTTTCGAAATTAAGCGAAAGTTATTTATTTTGGTAATCAATAGAATTAGGAAACTAAGCAAGGTAATTTCTGATTTCAAATCAAATAGTAGATGGAAGAGAGTAGTAAATCGTACTAACTTTTGTGAAGTTTTTTCCGGAGAATGGATGCATAGTTCAAGTTGTGAGGCATTTTTTAATGAGGAGAGTTATTTTCAGGATAATGATTTGGTGTTTGCAGTTGACACCAGTGGTCGAGCTTATGAAGTGAAGGATGGTTGTCCAGTTGAAAAAGAAAAACTTGTGACAACAGAGGCAGACGAGGTGTTAGGTAATGAGGTTTTAGGAAGACGTCCTAAGGGTCCTGTGTACATTTGGAAGTGTAGTTCTATTTGCAGTGTGCAACAGGATTCCATCAATTTGCTTTGTGATTTTGTACGGACATTTAATAAGAAAAGTTTGAAGCAGAAAATGAAGTTGTTGCAAGAATTAGATCCTTGCAGAGTGAGACAAATGACAGGTTTGCGTGGTCATTCACTGGCTTGTCTTTCCAGGAGAGTATGCCAGAGTGTTTTTCATCATTTCAGGATGCTAGCAGTGCATCATAATAAAGTCAGGAAATTAGTCAGAATGTTGTATCATGCTAAGAGTCCAGCAATTATGCTTAAACAATTATGTGCTGCTCTTTTGCATGGTTCTGAAATAGATGTCAAGAATATTTGTGAAGAAATTGAGTTTTGTTACTTTGGAAGTAAAGATGAGAATGTTCAAATTGACCCAGAAGTAGAGGGTAATGTTGAAGATAATGTACAGGTTTGTAGTACAGATACATTTCAGAAGGAAATTGCCACGTTTCAGATGAAATCAAGTGAGAGGCCTAATTTCACTTGTGTGTGTTGTCGACGCACTTATTACAAGAATCAGATTAAGTTAGTGGATTTATATGCAAAAAGTGAAAGGGAAAATAATAGTGAATGGAAGGATTTTGCCACATACTTGATGGTAGAAAATTGTTTTGATTTGGGATCGGATCAACGTGTGTGTACTTATTGTTGTAACAAATTAAACCAAAACCAGATGCCCGCTAGGGCGGTTCATAATAATCTGGAATTGGTTGAGATTCCTTCTGAATTGAAGGATTTAAATACTTATGAATCTATTTTTATTCAACGTATCCATCCCTTTCAGGCTATTGTAAGAATGGAGCCAAAGACAGGGAAGTTGCCTCCATCAGATTCACAGAGAGGATTAAAGGGAAGAGTTGTTTATTTGCCTCTAGATTTGAACAAAAACATTAACACAATTGGAGTAGAAAAAGTGGAAGAGGGAACCTCTGGTTATCTTGGTTAATGGGGTTCCGACAAAGAATAAGAAAATATGGCAAGATTTAGTGGATGTTAGGAAAGTCAAAAAGGCAACATTGTATTTAAAGAAAAATAATAAGTTCTATAAGAATGTATATGTTGCAGAAGAGGAAGTAAGTGATGAAGAGGATAGCGATTTGTGTGCTGGCCAAATTGAGAAAGTAGAGGCCTCTAAAAGTGAAGAAATATATGAACATTATAGTGTTCATCCTTTGCATTCCAAGGAAGTCATGGGGAATGCTATTGAGTTGTTTCAAATGAAACAAGCCAAAGGGAGTCCCATTAGTGTTTGGGAGGAAACTTTGGAAGCTCGGTGTTTCCCACAACTATTTCCAACAGGTCAAGGAGGAAGATATGATGAGCGACCTCATCAAATTCCTGCGTCTGGATACCGGACTTTACGATTGTATGCAGAAGATTCTAGGTTTCGTCAATGCATTCCCTATTTGTTTCATCTCCTGTTTGAAAGCGATCTGTCTGGACTGTCATATGCAGTGAACCACATCTTAAAAAGTGGTATACAGATGCGAAACATCTCGGCAAGTGACTTTATGCATAAAGTCAATGTCCAAGACAGTATTTTGGATTCTCACCTAATTAATCTCATGGCGTGTCAGCGTGGTACTAATGAGTACTGGTACCGTCGTCATGGTGATTTAAAATGTATGCTGAGGAACTTAGGAACTCCAACTTGGTTCCTCACTCTGAGCTGTGCCGAGTATGGCTGGGAAGACTTACTTGAATTTCTACGAGAGGCAAATGGAAATATTGAAAACATTGAATTCAAGACACCTGGAGAACTGTGTTCTTTGGATCCAGTGAATGTATGCAGGTACTTCAATCATAGATTTGAAGCTATGATGTCTTTCATCACAAATAAGAAGAATCCACCTCTTGGAGAGGTGTTGGATTTCTTCTGGAGAAAGGATTACCAAGCAAGAGGTGCTCCTCATATACATATGTTGCTGTGGATCAAGGATGCACCTAAATTTGGAACAGATCCGGATGACTTAGTGATGAATTTTATAGAACAGTATTCTACGTGTGCTGTTCCAAACGCAACGGAGAAGAAAAGCCTAAGAGAACACGTTCTACGTTTCCAAAGCCATCGTTGTGGAAAGTACTGTCGTCGTAAATTCAGAAACAAGGAGAAGTTCTACACCAAATGTCGTTTCAACTTTCCACGACCAGTGATTTCTAAAGGAAGAGTGAACAGTTTGATGTCTTCGCTGCGACATAATGTGACGAGGAAATCACCCAAAAATACATACAATTTGAAAAGGAACGAAGAGTCCAAGTACATCAACGACTACAACCCAGTGATTTTGTCCATGTGGAATGCTAACATGGATATACAGTTTGTGGCTGACAACTGTATGGCTGTGGCTCGGTATGTGACATCTTACATCACCAAAAAAGGAAAGACAGAATTGAAGGATATGTGGGAGGACATTTCCCATGAAAAGAGCCTCAGCAAGAAGTTGTACAGTTTCAGTCTGAAGATGTTGTCGCATCGGGAAATTGGAGCTTACGAATGTTCTGACCGGTTGTCTTCAGCAAGTCTCTATGCCAAATCCAGGAGTATCGTTTGGGCGAGTCTTGGTCTTGCTGCAACGCAGAATCGAGTTCTAAAACCTGTCCGGGAAATTGAGTATTTGGCGGAAAAGGAACCAAACAGTACCGACATTTTGAAGACCAACATGTTGGATACATATTATCCAAATCGAAGCAGTCACCTTGAGAATGTTTGTCTATATGAGGTTCTACAAAATTATATATTCAAGAGGAACATCAAAGAAGATATTGAGAAAGGAGTGTATGCTGTAATTGGAAGTGAGGGATGTCTGGTCAAGCAAAGAAAATGCCAATTAGTAAACCATCGAAAATTGAGTGGCGAATCTCCAGTAAAAAAGGAGTTTTTCTATTTAGCACTTTTGCAACTTTTCAAGCCTTGGCGTGCAGAAGAGGAACTGCTTGGAGATTTCCTCTGTTACGAAGACTCTTTCACTGCTGCTAAGGAGACCATAGAATGTCCTGCTTTTTCCAAATACCAAGAAATGTTGACTTTGGAAATTGAGCAGGAAGCAACGATTGCAGCCGAGATTGCCAGAGACAGTTCTCAGGACAGTCAGAGTTCTGTTTCATTGAGTCAGGATCCACTAGGAGGACCTATTATCGAAAATGAAGCTGCCACTGCTATGAATGAAGTGGAAAGAGCCATGGCACATGCTCAGGAGGATGCGGTTAACTTAGAAGACTTGGAAAAACAACTCAACGTTGAGCAGAGGAAAATATATGACGAAGTGACCAAGCAAATTGATCATGGATTAAGTCATGAGAAGAAAGAGTGCTCATGTACGTCGTCGAAGCCTGTCCGACTGTACGTGAGTGGAGAAGCGGGAACTGGAAAAAGTTTCCTTATTAAAGCAATTTCTTGTTATTTGCAGGAAAGGACTGAGTCATCGCTGTCTTGTGTTGTTACCGCTCCTACTGGACTGGCAGCACATAACATTAAAGGTATTACTTTGCATCATCTACTGATGCTGCCAGTGGAGCATGACAACAAATTACAATACCACAAGTTATCTGGGGATGCTTGTTGTGAAGTTTCAAGAGTCTTGAGGAAAATGAAACTTCTTATCATTGACGAAGTAAGCATGGTTTCCAATGTCATGCTTGCCTTTGTGCATTTGAGAATGCAAGAAGTTCTTAAAACTGAGTATGATGTGTTATTTGGTGGCAAACACATCATTGTTTTTGGAGATCTTCTGCAGCTGACACCAGTAAAAGGACAACCTGTATTCAAAATACTCACGCATGAAGATACCAGGAAGTGCCTAGGGAGCATTGGCAACGTCAATATATGGTTAAACTTCAATTATGCTGAACTGCATGAAAATATGCGTCAGGCAAAGGATGAAGATTACAAGAATATTCTACAAGATATTAGAATTGGAAAAGTGACCGAGCATGGGAAAGAAGCTTTAAATGCACGATTACTGTCAAATTTATATCCAGAACAAGACGTTGTGCCTGAGAATATTTTTCAGAAAATTACTGAGAAGAAATCCGGAATATGTTTGATGCCAACTCTTGCAGAATGTGCCATCTTCAACAACAAAATGTTGAATTTAGAAAAGCAAGAGATTGTGAAACTTGAAGCTATTGACAGAATAGAGCATATGGGATCCACAATTATTTTGTCAGAGAATTTGAAATCAAAATTGGATTCATTAGAGAAGACTATATCTAAAACAGCGGGTTTTGAAAAGACTTTGAATGTGTGTTTAAATTGCCGAATCATTTTGAGAAGGAATTTACATGTTGAAAGAGGTCTGGTAAATGGATCAATAGGTAATGTTGTTGATTTTGAGAAATACAGAAGTAGAGATGGTATTGAATTTTTAAAAATTAAATTTGATGGCATTGAGGAAGTACAGCTAATTGGTCATTGTTCTGCTAGGTTTTTGCTTGTTAAAGACTTATATGTTCGCCGTAAACAGTTTCCTGTTTGCTTGGCATATGCGGTGACAATCCATAAATCGCAAGGTTTAAGTGTAGATAGTGCATTGGTGAATATTGGCAGTTCTGTGTTCAAAGAGGGTATGGCATATGTGGCATTGTCACAAGTTAGAACTTTATCGGGATTGTACTTGATTGATTGTGATGTCACAAACATTTGTGCGGATCTAGATTGTGTTAAGGAATACAATAGGTTAAGAAGAGAGTATGCGCCACATTTGCATCAATATCCTTTGTTTGAGAAACGTGTGGTAGGCCGTAAACGAAGAAATATCACTAATAGTAGGGAGGTTGTAGCAAAAAGCCGAAAAGTCGATGAACCAAAAATTGTAAGCAGAAAGAAAACGGATTCTGTTGAAGATGTTGTCGGTTTTCAATTTGAAAACAGTTCTGGTGTCAACTGCTATGCAAATGTAGTGGTTAATGTTCTCTTTTCACTAGAGACTTTAAAAGAACAGATTGTGTTCAATTCGGAACAAATTTTATGCTGTTTGTTGAATTCTGTGTTAGAGAAATGTAGCACTGATCGGACAAAAGTAGAAAGTGTGTCTGAAGTTCGTTATCTCTTAGATGAATGTTCAGGTCAAACAGACTTCTCTGAAAATAATCAGCAGGATTTTCAGGAGTTTTTAATGTATATGCTTGATGTATTGCAAGATGAGGGTGTAGATGTAGATCACCTGTTTAGGCTTTCTTATCAATGGCAGCATGACTGCGAGAAGTGTATGGTATCAAGTACTACTAGTGTAGACTCAGAAAGATTTATATATTTAACTTTGCCAGACAGTAAATCAGTCTCCTTTAATAAGCTAGTAAATGCAGCTGATCACAACATGGAGTGTAGCCAATGTAAATCTGAAATGATGTCAACATTATTTATACGAAGATATGGCCAGTATGTCATTTTAATGATCCAACGATGTAGGCCTGATGGATCAAAATTGTCAACTTTAATAAAAAAAATTGTTGCTTCTCAGCTGTCAATATCAGGAAGGACTTTTGTAACTGTAGCAATTATCTATCACGATGGTCCTTCAACAACATCAGGACATTACACAGCTTATTTAAAGTCTAGAAACGGCTGGTCATTCTGCAACGATTCTGTTGTAACTTTAAAAAAAAAATTGCTGTTTGACCTTAAAAATTCTTACCTGGTGTTTTTAAAACCAAAATTTTAAGGAAAGAATCTCGGGATTTCCTCTGAGGAATTGCAAAAGGTTCATGAAGTAGAGGGAATGTAAGTCTGCAATGCTGTCTGGATTATTGGTCCAAAACTTTTAATTATAATGTCATTTTAAAAATCCAACTATATAAACCTGATGCAAGTAAGTCTGCTTCATAGTAAGCAGTTTCAGTGTCATAGGAAAAGTAGAACATGAGTGAGCAAGAAGGGTAAGATATTAGTAGTCCAGGATTGTGAAAGTAATCTTAAATGTTTTCTTTTTGAAAGTTGCGAAAATAGAAAATGACGGGATTTGATTGGAAGAATTACAAGAATTGTGAATCGCTGCAACATGATTTGGCCAAGTGGAAACATGTGGTAGAATGTGAGAAGTCTTTTATTGTATGTAACATATTTTTCAAAACGATGGAGGTTTTCTTTCAGAAAGTGACGGGCTGAAAATATTTATAGCACAACAGAGTGTACGCTGTTCATAGGACATCCTTCGACGTTATGGAAAGTAAGTTAATTTTAAGGAGTTTTGAATTCAGATTTCTTAGATTGTATGGGTTTTTTAAACACAATCATTTTGATTGTGTTTCTTTTTCCCCGCTGTTACATGATGAATACCTTCAAGTCACTGATTTAAGTGAAATTTCATATATTCTGAGAACAGCTAAAATAAACCATTTAACATGTATAATTAATGTTCTACTTTTTGTACTTATGATATACATTTAGAAATGTGAGGTAGATATGGAGAAACTGAGGCTTTTGTAAGTGTCAAAGTTAATGTTTACAGTGCTGCACTTCTGGGTACTGTTTTTTTTAAAAACTGAATAGGCCTCACCTCAAAGAAACCTCTTGAAAGGACACATCTTATTTGCATCCTGAAACAATCATTTAAAATGTTAGACACAATTTTATGATGGCTTTACATCTCATTTGCGCTGCTATTGCATCACTATTGTGAGACATCAGCAGTGCAAAAGATGCACCATGTTCCAAAATAGGCCTCAGTTTTTCAGCATCAAGATACTGTTTGTTTAAAATATATATCTTTAGGATTGTGTGGGGGACGTAGAGAAGCAGAGGCTTCTGTAAATGTCAAAGATGTTGAAAAACTGTTTGTTCTTGAACCTTTTCCCTTGTCTTTTCTAATTTTTAAATACATGTTTTAATATTTTTGAAATGTTTGTTCTCTCTTTTACAGATTGAAAGTATGAAAAAATAATTGAAAAAGTTAACAAGAATTATAAGGTAAATGTTTTCTACTCTTTCTACCCGCAATCCACTGCTGATGATGTCACTGACCATGTCATGAATGATGTAATAAGTGGACATGACTTACTTCATTGATAGGCCTTTACATGTATTAATGCATACACTGTTGCACTTCTGCGTTCTGTTTCATATGCTGGACTACATCTGCACTATGAGATACCTAAGCAAAGGCAACACAGGTGATGTGATTGTGAAATGAGCAAAAGAAACTCCACGTTTTTCAAGTACATTACTTGTGTTTTCTAAGTTTACGAATGACATTGTGCAGATGAAGTTTAGGTCTGTCTATGGACACAGAAGAGGTCTGGCCGTTGTTCAAGAGTGAAGTGGACATGTTTTACTTCAATGGTAGGCCTTCACATGTATTATCTCCTCTGTATTCTTCAAGAAGCATAAATTTGATATGCAACCCTGAGTAGGCCTCAGCTTAAACAAACTTTTGGAGAGGACACACCTTATCGTCATCCTGAATCAATCATTTAATCTATCACATTTAACATCTATTAGTTCTACTGCTTCATTTCTTTAATCCTTACTTTCCTGCGTTTGCTACTTCCCTCATTCCTTTCTCTATTACTTAATTATTCTACTCCTTCCAGTATTTTTCTCAGTCCCTCTCTTCTCATACTTCTTCATTCTTATTCACTCATTCTGTCTCTATTAATGTTACTGTTTCTGAATGATCTAAAAAAAAATTTTAAAACAAGAACAGTAAGTATAAGGGTAGGAAACAAACAGTTATGTTACAAGAAAGAAAGCTATAGGAAGTAAACAAAACATACTGTTACTCGCAATCCACTGCTGATGATGTCACTGACCATGTCAAGAATGATGTAATATGTGACATGATCAGAAGTGGATTGCGGGTAACAGTATCTTTTCTTTACTCCCTATAGCTGTCTTTCTTGTAACATAACTGTCTGTTTCCTTCCCTTATACTTACTGTTCTTTTTTAAAAAAAAATTTTTGGGTTCGCTCCCAGTTCGCGTACCGGAGTGCGAACTGGGAGCGAAATAAAAGAAATAGAGGTTGGCAGAGTTTCAAAAATTCTACCAATTTTTTTTATAATGGAGAGGTAGTTCTGAAAAGAACTTTTTTTTTGGTTTTTGTTGTTTTAATTTTTTTTTATTATTTTTCTGAACATTTTTTATATTTTTTTTGTATTTTCTGAACATTTTGATATTTTTTTGTTTTTTGGGGGGAGGGGGAAACAAAAATGATTCATTGAAAAGGGCTCAACAGGAGCAACGAAAAAAAGAAGAATTTATTGTTTGGGACGTTTCGGGCAAACATGATTAGTAATAGCTTTCATAATTAGAATAATGCTACTTTCTCTGTAGCAAAGTATTTGGTTACAGCGCACACACACTTGCTTCACTTCCCCAAAGTTCATTTGAATGTTTGGGACCATCTCCCTCGCCTCTGGTCCCGACACTTCTTGAACCACCGATCTTCTTGCCATTGCAGGGGGATTTAGTTGTTCATCACGAAGCTGGGCAGCACTATAATTGTTTGGGTGCCACCTACTCATATGCCTATGCATAGTGTAATTGCCAAAGCTATATTTCTTATCAGTCCCCCTTGACAGTCTTTCATCGCATATACGGCAAAACACATATCTTGCATTCACTTTTTTTTGCCCCTCAGGAAATCTAAAAAATTGCCAGATGTAGTTTTCTTTTCGGTTATATCTCCTGGGCTCCTCTGGCAAAAACTCTGGCTTTTCCTGCTCATCCTCCTCTTCCTGATCTGCCTCTTCTTCTAAGATTACTTTAGCAGGTGGTCCTCTCTTCCCATGAGGAGGTGGAGGTGGTGGTGGGGGTCCACCAGCTGAAGCAACTACTGAAGCCATTGCTCAACTATAAAAAAAGGGTCTTTCTCTCACCAAGATGAAAGTCAGAGTGAGGAAAGAAGGAGGGGTTTTCATCAGTTGGGAAAAGCAAAAGTTCTAAACCAATGAAAAGTGTTAATTTTCGATCACATGACCTAGTATGACATCATTAGGAAACCAAAAGTGAAATGAACCAATGAAAAGTGTTATTATCGAGTCACATGACCTGCTGTGTTTATGTTTCGCGCTTTGCGCCGCTTTCCGGTCCGCTTCCGGGTCCGCTAACTTGGCGCGTCAAATGACGTATTACGCGACAACGCAAAACGTCATTCTAACGTAACAGTTACGCTAAAGGAACGTTTACCGGTTCGCGGACTGAGTCGCGGCTTTAAATTGAGCTAACGGGAAGCTGACCGGTTCGCGGACTGGGAGCGAAACAAAAAAATTTTTACAAATAAAAATGTATAAAAAACATGTAAAATATATTTTAAGATTTAAAGAAGAAAACATTTTACAGCTACAAATATTAGCTTTTAAAAAACCATTGAAATTCACTGAAAAAACCATAGGTTATAGACCATATATAGTTAGGAATTAGCATTTACAAAACCTTGAAAATTCACTGAAAAAACCATAGGTTATAGACCATATATAGTTAGGAATTAGCATTTACAAAACCTTATTTTACTCACACAAAACCATTGAAATTCCATATATAGTTAGTTGCACTAACTATATATCGCGCACCCGCAATCCACTGCTGATGATGTCACATATTACATCATTCATGACATGGTCAGTGACATCACTGATGACATCACTGATGACATCTCAAATGACATCACTGATGACATCACTGATGACAACATCCAGTGACTGTATGTTTCTGTAAAGTTAAAATATGTCTTACATATTGAAGAATGAGTGGATGTATAAGTGTCTGGATGAAGGATTTAGTAGGTGCATGACTGACTGTATGAGTGAGTGATTAAATGTGTCTCACTGAGTGCATGGGTTAGTGACTAAACTGTCTTAATTTGTGCATCATTATGTCTGTTGTTCTGTAAACTGTTGCATGTGTTGATAAGTAGCTATATGAGTAACTATATGGGTTATTGATTGGTTGCCCAAGTATTTGTATGGGAGACTGAGTGTGTGTGTGTGGGTGGCTGGGAGGTGTATGACTCTGTGCATAGATGTGTGAGCAGTTGATTCACTAGATGTATGGTTTCAAAAGTGCATGTGGAAACAGCTGTATGGGCGGTTGACTGTGTGCATGAGTGTATTGGTGAGTGAATGGATATCTCAGTGCTACATGTCAAAGTAAGTACATATGTAAAACACAGTACATGTGAGAGTTGACATATATAAATAACTGTGCATAAGAGCCAGTGAATGTGTGAGTGGCTGTATGGATCATTGTGAACTTGTATCAGGGATTGTATAAGAGAGTAAATATGTGTTAGTATATGTTTGAATAAGTAAAGTTTGTATAACTGTATAGTTGAGGAAATGGAGGTGTGATTGATTCTTTGCATGACTGACTAGGTGTGTGAGTAACTCCATGGATGAGTGACAGTCTGTGAGTGTCTGTTTACACTGATTGTATCTAAGGTTATATTGGAGTCTGAAGAGGTTCATCGTATTATCACATGAATGATATCATCAGTGATGTGATCAGTAATGTCAAATAAGATGTCATCAGTGATGTCATCAGTGATGTCATTTGAGATGTCATCAGTGATGTCATTTGAGATGTCATCAGTGATGTCACTGACCATGTCATGAATGATGTAATATGTGACATCATCAGCAGTGGATTGCGGGTGCGCGATACATAGTTAGTGCAACTAACTATATATGGAATTTCAATGGTTTTGTGTGAGTAAAATAAGGTTTTGTAAATGCTAATTCCTAACTATATATGGTCTATAACCTATGGTTTTTTCAGTGAATATATATATATATATATATATATATATATATATATATATATATATATATATATATATTTCAGTCTAAAACTCCTGATTTGCATGCTGCAAACAACAGAGAAATGGATGCTTGCTTTCTTCTTCTTGAAGCAGGTATTTTATTTTAAGTTTTTTCAAGTGAACTGCAAAGTGCTGTAATCCAGACGCATTTCGGCGAATGCAGTCGCCTTGCTCACTGGAGATATATATATATGTTATATATATATATATCCTAAAGATATCACGTGCTGCATCTGCGACATAATCCAGGCCACACCAGCAATACATGTAAGGTTGCTTTTATTAAAAGACTGTCAGGCATGACGCGTTTCGAGTCCAACAACTCTCCCTCAAATGCCATCGGCAGCAAGATCAGTGGGTTCCTATGAGATTTAAATAACGTAACTTCTTAGACATGGAAAAGGGACCAAGTCCAATTTCTTCCAATTTAAAGGGACAGTTCAATCATCATATCTTTAATGTCTTGATCACCATATTTCAACCATACTGCAAAGGTGAGTACCAGTTCTTATTTTAAGTTGCTTTTAACCCCCAAATGGTGATACCTTCCAGGTTTCCTTTGCTGTATTATCTCATTGGCTTCTCATTCCATCATGCAGGACTACAGTTCCCAAAAAGGCTCTCTAACTGTCCTCCGTTTTTTAATGGATTCCAATGTCGATAATGGTAAAACCATACTTCTTACGCCGTGTACCGAGTGGAACACATGCTTTTTTAAAAGGAAAGTTCCATACCTCGGTCACGGTGTGCAGGTACAGCCTTATTACCACTGTGCAGCTTCCATCTTTCGAGGCCATTGCCTTAAGTACGCCGTGCTTCGGAAAGTTACTCTGCCGACCCTAGCTGCTGGCAAAGTCCATTCCCCTAGTTGAGGCGGGCCTCACATTATAATTATAATTTGCGTGTTTATATAGCGCTAGAATCACTCCCAGGGGAGTATCTCCGCGCTTCGACCGCTGCGAAACCCTTCCTGGCTTCCCTGAGAGATGGTCCCTTAATGGGTATCTCCAGGGTGAGACCAGGCATCCCCGGCGGTCTGGTGGGGCCGTTAGTGAAGATGAGGCAAGCTAATGCCCAGAGTTGCCAAGTGTGATCGCTGATCAGAGTGGGCACCGAGGCAAGAGAATTATCGAGTCCGCTGACCCTGGTCCAGAAACCTGCCGCGCCGGGAATCGAACCCTGGTCCCGGGCCGTCCTCTGCTCTCGGGTCTGCCGCCTCTAACCAATGAGCCACACTACCTCACGTGGTGGCACTTCCATCATATACTCTGTTCCTGTAACTTTCGCAGCCGGGGGGGCACTCCTTCAAAAATCTTAATGCTTCTGTAAATCATTATGACAAGGGAGCGCCTCTCCCTCACGGATCGGGGCCCGGTTTAAAGTGAGTCAGGCACTTCTATGAAATCTTAAAGAAATCATGCGTTGCATCTGCGATGTAATCCAGGCCACACCATATATATACCAATGTGTATTGAAGTATAAGTGGGTGTATGAGTGTCTGAATGGATGATTTAGTAGGTGTGTGACTGACGGTATACGTGAGTGAATAAGTGTGTCTTACTAAATGCATGGGTTGGAGGCTAAACTGTGTGAATGTCTTTATCAGTCTGTTAGTTGGTGTGTAAGCGACTGCATGGCTTGATGAGTAGCTACATGAGAGTCTATATGGGTTATTTATTGGTTGTCTGAGTATCTGTATAGGAGCATGAGTGTCTTTGTTGTGTGACTCTGTGCATAGATATGTGAGTGGTTGTTGCATGAGTGTACAAGTTTGAGAGTGCATATGGAAGCAGCTGTATGGGTGGGTGAGTGTGTGTATGGGTGTGTTGGTGAGTGAATGGTTGTTTCAGTGGTGCATGTGTGAGTAACTATATATGTTTTATATGTGAGTGTTAGAGTATATAAATAACTATTTGTGATAGTGAGTGATTGCAAGAGTATCTGTATTGATGAGTGTGTGTTTCTATCAATGATTGTTTAAGAGAGTAATTATGTGATAGTATCTGTATAAATAAGGGTGGTGGCATGTGTATGACTGTGTAAACAAGGAAATGGGTGTTTGATAGTTTCTGTGCATGACTGACCAGGTGTACGAGTAAGTCTTTGGGTGAGTGGCAGTGTGTGAGTGTCTATGTGGGTGTATGAGTGGATATATCAGTGACTGTATAGATGAATGTTTATGAGTGACAGTATGGGTTAGTGGGTGGATGTGTGTGTAGCCATATGAATCACTCAACAGGTATGTACTAACTGCTATTGGTCTGTCTATGGTTTTGATATTGGCGGTCTGTATTTTAGAGTGGGTATATGAAAGGTTTTATTAGGGTATGAGGAGGTGCATCAGATGATCACGTGGATAATGTGATCAGTGATATCATGAGTGATGTCATTTGAGATGTCATCAGTGATGTCATCAGTCATGTCACTGAGGATGTCATGAATGATGTAATATGTCACGTCATCAGCAGTTCATTGCGGGGGCACGAATTTTAGATAGGTCTACTAACTATAACAGCTGAATTTCTATGGTTTTGTACAAGTGAAATCTCTAACTTAATATAACATCACCGAAACCTTTGTTTTTTTCAGTGAATTTCTAAGGTTTTTTAAATGCTAATTTCTAACTATAACAACCCTGAAACCTATGTTTTTTTCAGTGAATTTCAAAGGTTTTCTAAATGAAAATGTCTAACTATAATGTCCCTGGAACCTATGTTTTTTCGGTGAATTTCTAAGGTTTTTTAAAATGCTAATTTCGAACAATTCCTATGAAGGTAGGACATGTGAATAAAGAGGAAGAAAAGCACAGAAATAAGCAAGACAAATGCAGAAAGTCAATGCAGAAAGAGGCAACAGAAGTCCAGAAAGACAAAGAAAAGTGCAAGAAGAAGAGATATACAGAAAGAACCAACAGAAGAGCAGAAAGTCCTCCTATGCCCTCAACATTTTGCTGATGGGTACTGGCGGTAACTGACTCTGACTAACCAGGCCTAGAGCCAGTGCTATTCTATGAGACACTTAGAATACCGTGAAAACACCTACATACCCTAGGAAACACTATGTGGTGGAAATACCCCTGCGATTAGCATGACCTCCTCTGTATTTGCCATGAGTTAATGCCTGGGTCTTTGCATTAGTACATGAGTAGTGACTGGATGATTAGAGTGTTACAAGGAGAGTGCATGGTGATTTTATAAGCGCTTGGGTTTTGGCACAGTAATTAGATAAACACATAGGATTGTCTGGGTGATTGGAGGACTGCATAGATAGTTTCTGGGAGATTACTGGACTGCATAGGTAGTCCTCAATGGATTGAAGCAGTGCATGTGTTAGTGACTGGATCATTGCATGAGTACATGGGTTGTGAGTGAATAATTAGAGTACTGCAAGGAGAGTGTGTGGTGAACTTATAAGTGCTTGTCTATTCGAGGAGTGTTTGGATTAGTACATGGTAGGGGCTGGGTGACTGGAGAAGTGCACAGGGAGTGACAGTGTGATTGAAGGAATGCATGGATATTACCTTGGAAATTGAAGGAGCAAATGAGAAGTGTGTAAGTGGGTATAGGACTGTATGGGTAGGGCATATGGGATTGTAACAGTGATCAGTTACTGCCTGGATGAATGCATGAGTACATAGCTACTAACTGAAAGATTAGAATACTGCAAGGAGAGTGCCTGAGTGTTTGGATTAGTACATGGTAGTGGCTGGGTGACCGGAGGACTGCATGGGGAGTGACAGGGTGATTGTTGGACTGCATGGGTACTACCAGGGGAATTGAAGGTGCGAATGAGAAGTGTATAGGTGGTTAGAGGATTGCATGGGTAGTACACAGGGATTGTAGCAGTACATGTATTAGTGCCTGGATCATTGCATGACTACATGCAAAGTGACTGTTATCAGGACACCACCGGACACCACCGCACCGCACAGCCACCAGCTGTTGTGTGTGCACCTCGCCTCGCTGCTGCCCGCAGCCCGTAGAGCCTGCCTCGCGGATCCCGACCCCCCGCCGTATCTGCGTGTGCTGTTTAATCTTTTTTTGTTTCCCATTTGTGCTGTTTATTATTTTTTTGTTTCCCATTTGTGGTGTTTAATCTTTCTTTGTTTCCCATTTGAGTTATTGGCATTTTTGTTATTCTCAGTGCTGTGTTTGTATTGTTCTTAGCCCCCTGTGTCTGCCCGCCCCGCTTCCCGCCGCCGTGCTAGCGACCACGGCCCCTTTTCGTTCTGTGCCCTCCCCGCTCCCGCCTCCCAGCTGCTCCTCCCTCCCTCCCACTTCGCCATGAATGGTGACCGCGCCGATTGTGTGCCGAAGGCTCACCAAAGGTAAGCTCGTCTGCACCCGTCCGCGCCTGGACCGTGCCCAGCGCCAGGACCCCCGCCCCCACCGACGCAAGATGACTCGACAAACCTACGACGCCGCGGCCCTCAACGCACTCAATACCAGCCGGAAGCCCACCTGCTGCCGAGCCGCCCCGAAACGCTTCCACGGACCCTTCACCTGCACAATCTGCAAGTTCACCTGCCTCCGAACATGTACCGCACCGCCAAGCCAAACTCCAGAAACGACCTCAAGTGCATCCTGCTCAACACCCGCTCCGTCCACAGACCCGCAGTGGAACTCTGGAACTTCCTCGACACAACCTCACCAGACATCGCCTTCCTCACTGAAACATGGATGAACGCCTCCTCAGCCCCCGACATCGCCATCGCCATCCCGGATGGATACAAGATCATCAGGAGGGACCGCGTCAACCTGACCGGAGGAGGCATCGCCATCGTCCGCAAGAACACCATCCGCATCACGACCGACACCGACGACACCTTCGTCGCTGCGGAACACCTCCACTTTCTGATTCACACTGACCCAAAGACGACCCTCAGAGGCACCCTCATCTACAGACCCCCGGGACCATGCGCACAATTCAGAGAAGACATCACAGACTTCATCAGCCCACACGCCCTCCCCTCCACCGACTACACCCTCCTAGGGGACCTCAACTTCCACCTGGAGAACAGCAAGGACCGCAACACCGTCACCCTGCTGGACGACCTCCCCAACCTCGGACTCAAACAACTGGTCAACACCCCCACTCACTACGCCGGCCACACACTTGATCCCGTCTTCTCATCCAGCAAGCACATCTCCTTCAGCCACTCCACCGGACTTCACTGGACCGACCACAGCTGCGTCCACTTCAGCTTCAGAAAAACCACCATCCACCACCACCCGCAACAGATCCCTCACAGAAGCTGGAGCAAGATCACCGCCGACCAGCTCACCACCTCCCTTAGCCAAAACCCACCGGCTAGCACACTGGACCGCAACAAAGCAGCCCTCAACTTCACGCAGTGGCTGACCGCCTGCTCCGACGACCTTGCACCACTGAAGAGCCCTCCCAGCAAACCCAGAAGCAAGAAGGCCCCCTGGTTCACCGACCAACTTAAGGACTCCAAGAAGACCTGCCGCACCCTCGAGAAAGCCAGGTTCTGAGCTGGGATGGTGCAGTGAGCTAAATAATGGTGATGGATCAAGCCCTGATCTTTGGACTGGGTAAGAGTGGTCTGCTTAATTCAGACACTCTGTTCATCACCACCCCCTTTTCTGAATCGCACCCTCGAGAAAGCCTGGCTCCACAACCGGACCACTGACAACATGACCGCCCTCAAACACGCGACCCGCAAGCACCACCAGCTCATCCCCACCACCAAGAAGAAATCACTAAAGGATCGACTGGACAACATCGCCCACGACAGCAAGGAACTCTTCAGCATTGTCAAGGAGTTCTCCAACCCCAGCCCCGGCAACATCGACATCACCCCTTCACAAGATCTCTGCGACTCCCTCGCCTCATTCTTTCACCGCAAGATTGCCGACATCCACAACAGCTTCGGCGCAATATCCACGCACCCAACCGTCAAACCAACGCACCCCATCGCCACCCTCCGCACCTGGACCAGCCCGCGCGATGAACACCATCCACTCCGGATCACCGACTGACCCCTGCCCCCACCACATCTTCAACAAGGCCAACTCCACCATCGCACCCCAACTCCGAGACGTCATCAACACCTCCTTCGACACCACCACCTTCCCGGAGAGCTGGAAGCACGCCGAGCTCAGCGCCCTATTGAAGAAACCAACAGCGGACCCCACCGACCTCAAAAACTTCCGCCCCATCTCGCTCCTCCCTTTTCCTGCCAAAGTCATAGAGAAGATTGCCAACAGACAACTCGCCGCCTTCCTCGAGACGAATGGATCTCTCGACCCCTCGCAGTCCGGTTTCAGAGCTAACCACAGCTCCGAGACATCATCGCAGCCACTGACGACATCCGAGCCCTGCTCGACAACGGGGAAACAGCGGCACTCATCCTCCTGGACCTCTCCCCAGCGTTCAACACTGTCTGCCACCGCACCCTAGTCCAATGCCTCAGCAACACCGGCATCCAAGAGAAGGCACTGAAGTGGATCATCTCATTCCTCGCCGGAAGAACACAGAGAGTCCGCCTCCCCCCGTTTCGATCCGAGGCCACCGAAGTCATCTGCGGCGTCCCGCAAGGATTATCACTCAGCCCCACCCTCTTCACCGTCTACATGAGACCGCTCACCACCATCGCATGCCAACACAACCTCAATATCATCTCATACGCCGACGACACCCAGCTGATCCTCTCCCTCTCCAGAGACCCCGACACCGCCAGAACCAGCCTCCACGAAGGGATGAAAGAGGTCGCCGAGTGGATGTAGAACAGCCCCCTGAAACTGAACTCAGACAAGATGGAAGTCCTCATCCTGGGACCATCACCCTCCGCCTGGGATGACTCCTGGTGGCCCCCTGCCCTGGGCACCGCCCCCAAGCCCACAGACCATGCACACAACCTGGGAGTCACCCTGGACTCCTCCCTCTTGATGACCAGACAAGTCAACGCCATCTCCTCGTCATGCTTCCACACCCTCCGCATGCTCTGCAAGATCTTCTGATGGATCCCGACCGAAACCAGGAAGACGGTCACCCAGGCCCTCGTCACCAGCCGACTGGACTACGGAAACACCCTGTACGCCGGAACCACAGCCAAGCTACAGAAAAGACTCCAACGCATCCAGAACGCCTCCGCCCGACTCATCCTGGACATTCCCCGACACAACCACATCTCAGGCCACCTGAGGGACCTGCACTGGCTCCCCGTCAACAAGAGGATCACGTTCAGGCTCCTCACCCACGCACACAAGTCTCTCCACGACCTGAGCCCCAAGTACCTCAATGACCGCCTGACCTTCCACACGCCCACACGCCAGCTACGGTCTGCTAGCCTCGCCCTCGCCCCCGTACCACACATCCGAAGTGCCACCGCCGGAGGCAGATCCTTCTCCTACCTGGCGGCCAAGACATGGAACACCCTCCCCATCCACCTCCGGATGACCCAGGACCACCTCTCCTTCAGGAAGCAACTGAGGACTTGGCTGTTTGAGCAGTAGCGAACCCCTACCCCAAGCGCCTTGAGACCCTCCCGGGTGAGTAGCGCGCTATACAAGTGTCCTGATTGATTGATTGATTGATTGATTGATTGATGAGGAGAGTGCATGGTGAATTTCTAAGTGTTTGGGTTTTGGTATAGTGATTGGATAAGGACATAGGACTGGCGTGGTGATTGGAGGACTGCATGGGTAGTTCCAGGGAGATTACTGGACTGCATAGGTAGTCCTCAATGGGTTGCAGCAGAGCATGTGTTAGTAACTGGATCATTGAATGAGTATATGGGTAGTGACTGGATGATTAGAGTGCTGCATAGACAGTGCATGGTGATTTTATAACTGCTTGGGTTTTGGCTGAGTGATTGGATAAGTACACACTTGTCACATCAGTCCCGCCCCCTCCCTTCAACGCGAAGTGATAAGTACATAGTGCCTGGACCATTCCATGAGTACATGGGCACTGACTGGAAGATTAGAGTACTGCAAGGTGAGTGTATGGTGAATCATAAGTGCTTGGGTTTTGGTGGATTGATTGGATAAGTACATGGTGCTGGCTGGGTGATTGAAGGAGTGCATGAATACTGACATGGCGATGGACTGCATGGGTAGTACTCAGGGTATTGTAGCAGTGTATGTGTTAGTGCATGGGTCATTGCATGAGTGCTCAGTGCTCACTGGATGATTAGAGTACTGCAAGGAGAGTGCATGGTGAATTTATAGGTGCATGGTGAATTATAAGACCTTGGGTTTTGGTGGAGTGATTGGATAAGTACATGGTGCTGGTTGGGTGATTTAAGGAGTGCATGGGTACTGACAGGGCGATGGACTGCATGGGTAGTGCTCAGTGTATTGTAGCATGGGTCATTGCATGAGTGCATGGGTACCGACTGGATGATTAGAGTACTGCAAGGAGAGTGTATGGTGAATTTATAAGTGCTTGAGTTTTGGCGGAGTGATTGGATAAGTACACAAATGTCACATTAATCCCGCCCCTCCCTTCACCACTCTGCAAACCCACCCCCTGGCAGATTTTAATTGGGGAATTAATTCCCCTTCAATCCTGATGGTCCCTGGGGGCCAACTAGCCCACCAGTTACCTCCAGTAAGCGCTATAGAGCTGCATTGCAGAGAGGTAGTCCAAGACCACGCCCCTTTTTACACCTCTCTGCTATGCAGCTCTGTGGCGCTTACTGGAGGTACCTGGTGGGCTAGTTGGCTCCCAGGGACCATCAGGATTGAAGGGGAATTGATTCCCCAACTTAAAACGCACCACAGGGCATGTTTCCACACATGTCACATCAGGCCTCTTGAAGATCAGCATGACGCATTTCGGCCGTGTTGCCATGACCTTGATCACATGACACTCTAGGACACAGTTTTTCTTAATATAATATCACAGAGTACCCTCCTTCCTCCTCAGCCTAGAGCAGCATACAATGAAACTAAAGAACATACTACCACGATTAGGAAAAATGCAAGTAAAGGAAATACTGTCTTAAAGCAGCACAGAATACAACCTACTGTCAGTTAAAATCATACAGATTGTTTGGAAATAGCACTGTAGTGGTAAATTAATAAACACAGAATTTTCCTGATCATAAAAACATGGGATATAAACAACAGCAATGGACCGCACACCGCTAGCCCCTCCTCCGGATCGCCCCTAAGTATTCTGCTACATAAGGTTCGTAAGTGGTTCACCTCAGTAGGTGCAAGTAAGTACTTGTTGTTGTGAAGATCTCTAGACCCAAGACATGGCCCGGGTTTTTGGAATATCTTCCCTCATCAGTAGAGAACGTAGTTGGGGTGGAAAAGAAGGCCGCCAAGCAATCGTCACAGGCCTCGATGCCCAACGGGCACGCAGGTGCGTCGTCCTGAAGCTCGTCAGCTTAAAGGCTCAAGGGAGCCCATTTGTAGAAACAACCGCAATGGACCGCACACCGCTAGCCCCTCCTCCGGATCGCCCCTAAGGATTCTGGTACATAAAGTTCGTAAGTGGTTCACTTCTGTAGGTGCAAGTAAGTACTTGTTGTTGTGAAGATCTCTAGACCCGAGACATGGCCAGGGTTTCGGGATATCTTCCCTCATCAGTAGAGAACGTAGTTGGCCTTCTCTTCCACCCCTATTGACTTTCTCTACTGATAAGGGAAGATATCCCGAAACCCGGGCCATGCCCCGGGTCTAGAGATCGGGGGAACAACAAGTATCTACTTGCACCTACATAGGTGAACCACTTACGAACTTTCAGTAATTCTTCAAACTTCAGGCACTTCACATACCAGAGAGCTTAGGGGTGACCCAGAGGAGGGGCTAGCGGTGTGCGGTCCATTGCTGTTTTTTCTACATAAGGGCTCCCATGAGCCTTCCAAGCTGAGAAGCTTCTGGACGACGCACCTGTGTGCTGGGCAACAAGGCCCATGACGGTTACAAGGCGGCCTTCTCTTCCACCCCTATTGACTTTCTATACTGATGAGGGAAGATATCCCGAAACCCGGGCCATGTCCCGGGTCTAGAGATCGGGGGAACAACAAGTATCTACTTGCACCTACATAGGTGAACCACTTACAGACTTTCAGTAATTCTTCGAACTTCAGGCACTTCACATACCAGAGTGCTTAGGGGCGACCCGAAGGAGGGGCTAGAGGTGTGCGGTCCATTGCTGTTTTTTCTACATAAGGGCTCCCATGAGCCTCCCAAGCTGACGAGCTTCTGGACAACGCACCTGCGTGCTGGGCAACAAGGCCCGTGATGGTTACGAGGCGGCCTTCTCTTCCACCCCTATTGACTTTCTCTACTGATGAGGAAAGATATCCCGAAACCCGGGCCATGTCCCGGGTCTTGAGATCAGGGGAACAACAAGTATCTACTTGCACCTACATAGGTGAACCACTTACGAACTTTCAGTAATTCTTCGAACTTCAGGCACTTCACATACCAGAGTGCTTAGGGACGACCTGGAGGAGGGGCTAGCGGTGTGCGGTCCATTGCTGTTTTTTCTACATAAGGGCTCCCATGAGCTTCCCAAGCTGACGAGCTTCTGGACGACGCACTGCGTGCTGGGCAACAAGGCCCGTGACGGTTACAAGGCGGCCTTCTCTTCCACCCCTATTGACTTTCACTACTGATGAGGGAAGATATCCCGAAACCCGGGCAATGTCCCTGGTCTAGAGATCGGGGGAACAACAAGTATCTACTTGCACCTACGTAGTTGAACCACTTACGAACTTTCAGTAATTCTTCGAACTTCAGGCACTTCACATACCAGAGTGCTTAGGAGCAACCCGGAGGAGGGGCTAGTGGTGTGCGGTCCATTTCTGTTTTTTCTATATAAGGGCCCCCATGAGCCTCCGAAGCTGACTAGCTTCTGGACGACGCACCTGCGTGCTGGGCAACAAGGCCCGTGACGGTTACGAGGCGGCCTTCTCTTCCACCCCTATTGACTTTCTCTAACTGATGAGGGAAGATATCCCGAAACCCGGGCCATGTCCCGGGTCTAGAGATCGGGGGAACAACAAGTAACCACTTGCACCTACATAGGTGAACCACTTACGAACTTTCAGTAATTCTTCGAACTTCAGGCACTTCACCTACCAGAGTGCTTAGGGGCGACACGGATGAGGGGCTAGCGGTGTGCGGTCCATTGCTGTTTTTTCTTCATAAAAACATCGGATACTCATTGAGCTGTTAGAAGAGAGGCTGATGTGCTAATAAAAATTAGCGCAAGTGCCAAGTGTTAAAAACTAGAAATCAAAAAAGAGGTATAACCTCTTTTCACACGCCCGTCATTAACATCATATTCTGGCCAAGGGTAAACAATACATGTGAAAAATAGGGGGAGGCCATAGCGGTTTAATTCATATTTGACCATATATATATATATATACATCCCTCACACAAGTCTCCGATTTTGCCAGGAGCCCCAATCCCTGCAGGGCGGCTTTGTTTAGCGGGCATAGAGAGCTCGTCAGTCACTGAAACACAGAAGAAGGATTTCAAAACCCAAATCTGCAGAACACCGGCATTTATTTCCAAACAAACTGGTAGTACTCCTTTCCGGGAGCATTTAACCTGTCACATGCAGCCTTGTTTACAGGTGAGTCACATCAGAATTGCATGTAGTTGGAGAGCCTTAAATCCATGCTCATCTCTATGGGCCTGAATCAATGGGAGGATGTAGGGATTGAACAGGTAGGGTGACAGGGAGGAGCCCTGTGGAACTCTGCATGTAATGGACTGTTTTGAACCATCTAGGTCTCCAAGCCGTACTGCTTGAGAGCGGTTCTCCAAAAAGGACATCAAGCCCTACCAAGAGCATGGTGTCAGGGTCAAATCTTTTTCCAGAAATTTGAATCAAAAAGTCGTGGGTATCTTTTAAATAAGTGAGGGTCTTTTGGACTAGGGGCTTTAGATATTCATCTGCAAATTTGGAAAGGGGTTCGAGGACAGAGCCGATACCCGAGACTATCGGGCGTCCCGGTGGAGGGGACTTATTCTTGTGGGATTTTGGAAGCGAGTAAAAGAACGGTGTTCTTGGTTCCTTTATTGTGAGATAGTCTGCTTCCATCTTGGAAATCCACATGTTCATCTCCGCCTCATAAATCATGATAGCAATTGTGTTCTGTAATCTTTCCGTTGGATCAACATCAATCTTCCTGTAAAGTTTTGTGTCAGACAAGAGGGTGAGGCACTGTTGGGTGTATCCTTCCTTCCCTAGGATTACTATGCCCCCCCCTTGTCTGCAGGTTTGATTATTATGTCGTCATAATGTTGTAGCTCCTCTAGTGCCAAGCGTTCTTATTTGCTCAAATTTGGAAAAGGCTGCCTTTTATTCTTTTCAATATTATCAACGCCCTTCAGAAATGCCTGTTCAAAAGTCTGTATCTCAATGGGAACAGAACCAGTTTGGGGATTGAATGTAGACTTATTTCTTAGGGAGGTGTCTCCTTCATTTTGTTGCGGTGCTATGCCTGTAAAGAAGGCTTTCAGCTTGAGTGTACTACAGAACTCAGATAATTCACATTTCAGCTTGAATGTATCAAGTGGTGGGGTAGGGACGAATCCCAGGCCTTTAATAAGGATCCTAGTCTGATCTTCAGATAGTACCAGGTCTGATAGGTTTACTATCAGCGATTGCTCTTGCTGGTACTGGGCTGGGCCGATGACATCCTCCGTGTTAGCATGTTGTGCTGCTGGTCTTGCCAGCTCAGGTTCTTTTTGCGACCGCGCGATTGGTTTTGGTCTCTTACTAAAAAAGGCTGCTCTTGTTGGTGCATGTTTGTTGGGCCGGACATCTGCTGGTTTCCCATTTGTGGTAATTGCTGCATCCCTTGCTTGTAAGGGTTCATCCACCCGCCATATTGTGGTATAAATGGTTGGAAATATGGTATGCTGTTACCCAGATAGTATGGCCTCTGCCACCTGTTGCCTCTTCTGTGGCGTTGGTGGCGAAAGTTGTTGCGACCTCTTCTCGGAGTTGAGTCGTCCGAACTCCCACCTGAAGCATTCGAGGAGTTCCATCCTGTAGACTCATTGTCTGAGCCAGGATCTGGGATTGAGTACTCTTCTTTAGAGTACGGATGCATTCTTTCTTGACTGAACTTTTTGAGGTCTTTCCCTAGCTTTTGTAATTTACTCTGCATGATAAACTCTTGTGGTTCATCCATTTCTTTTGTTATTTCTTCAAGTTTCTTCTTGTATACTAATGGATTGATGCCCTTCTTCAATTTGCTCTCGCAAGCTTGTATCTGCACCAGCAGGGCTTCTGAAAGTCTCTTGGCTGTTTTGACAATAAGGACTAAATAGTGCAACGTACATTTTCATGAAATGGAGGACCAATCACGGCGAAATGCTAAATCATGCAGAAAGATTCTTGGTGCGTTGCTAACCCATAGGCCTCTTGGAGCTGTTTTGGATCTCAGGTCATTTTCTTCTCCGATAATGTGTCCCAATCATCTGTTTGGGCGAGGGCTTGTGTTAAATCAGAGTTCTGTAGTAATGGTTGTGCTGCCAGGATCTCGTCAATGTCACTCTCAGTGTAGCTGATCCCAACGCTGTTCTCCAAAGTTCCAAATCCTTTTATTATTATTTTTTATTATTATTATTATTATGTTTCTTATATAGCGCCTGAATCGAACCCCGAAGGGGTATCTCCGCGCTTGCCTTGGGAACCCGTCCTGGCTTTTCCCTGTGAGATTGCCCCTACGGGGCATCCCTAAGGTGAAAGCCAGGCATCCCGCCGCGAGGGGGGCCGTTGTGGAGATTAAGCAAGCTTAATGCCCAGAGTTGCAGAGTGTGAACCCATGATTAGGTCAGGCACCGAAGCGAGAATTACCAAGTCCGTGGACATTTGAGCTCAAGACCCTGCCGCGTCGGGAATCGAACCCTGGTCCCGGGTCTGACCTCTGCTTCAGGGTCTGCCTGCTCTAACCAGTGAGCCACACTTCTCCACTCCTTTGGATTCCTTTATTACTGAATACAGTTTCACAAAGGTATCTGAATCTCCCACAGCTGTGCACTGCTTAAACTCAATAATCAACTGGGAGGGAGGAGGGATTACTGTCCATTCAGTTCCCCGTTTCAATAATCTAGTTATCACATGGAAGAATGGACACTTGTAGTGTTCATAACCATTGGTTAAGCTGCAAACTTAACCAGAGGTTGCCTCTGGATGAGGCCGGCATATAGCACGACATTGGACATCCGATGATAATGCCACAACGTTTATGTGGGGTGGAGAAAAGATATACACCGCAATCCAGTAACATAGCGTTTATGAGGGTGATCCAGCTTAACCAATGGTTATGAACGCTACAAGTGTCCATTCTTCCATGTGATAACTAGATTATTGAAACGGGTAACTGAATGGACAGTAATCCCTCCTCCCTCCCAGTTGATTATTGGGATCACTGAAACTCTCCATATTGTAATAGAGTATCATATTTTCATATAAGAGGAATTGGAGATTTGTTGCAGCCAGGAGTAAACCATCTCAAATACAGCTTACTGAACTCTATAACTTACTTGATCAGATTTTTACAGTGAGACTATTTTTGAAATTGCCGTTTTAAAACAGAATATTTACATGGATACTTTTTTTACTAAATCCCTTTGATAATTCCTACATTTCTTAATTATTATTTTTGTATTTCTCTTTTTCTTTGTTGTGGTTCCTATTCTTGTTCGCCCTATACAGTATATGGGAATAGTATTGTAGATATTACTACTTTTCTATATATTGTTGATAGAGTACATGATCTGTTACCAGAGCAGTGAGCGAACTCTAAGCACTACGACAAAACTTTCTTGACTTCTACAGAATAAAGACTGTAAAAATGTTGGGTTTTTTGTTGTCCTCCTTATTTGTCTTCTCCTGTGCAATACTATAAAGTCACTGTATATATTTTATTACTGTGAACTTATAGTACTTTAGAGGAGTTGGAGATCTATCACGGCGACATACATTTGCTACAGTTATTTCTGTTGATAACGTACTACCTCACAGTTTGTAATACTGCTAATATTTTATAAAATAGTAGTCTTTAAAAAAAACTGTATACAAAGTGCTTTATTTAATGTTTTGATGAAGCGTACATCTATACTACTATTATAAAGAGAGAACTTGCACCTTTAGGCAAGGTAAACTCGGGAACTACAGCGCCAATCCACACACCCAAGACATCTTAGAAAACCTCAGGGCAAGCAGAAGGACATAGGCTACATAAAAATAAAAATAAAACGTTTTTAAAAATATTAATAAATTTAAAAAAGTAGTCCCTTGCAACTAGCGCCGGCCGCGAAGTCTGCGTGAGGGGAGGAGAGGCGACGACATGAGCAACGTGAGGGGAGGAGCTGCGCCAGAACCAGGAAGAGCGGAGGACAACAGCGCCGGTAGGAGCTGGGATAACCAGAGGAGCAGTGGCAGTGAGAGGTACGTTGCGGGGGGCGGGGGGCGAAGGAGGGAGTCGGCGGGTACCCAGCGCGGGCTTTAATGTTTATGGTGTCCGGGTGGGAGGCGGGAGGCGGGAGTCGGCGGGTGCCCAGCGCGGGCTTTAATGTTTATGGTGTCCGGGCGGGAGGCGGGAGGCGGGAGGCTGGAGGGGGCGGCTACTCAGTATTTTACCATTCGTCTTAAACGGAGATATTCCTGGAAAAAAAGATCCTCGGCCTGGCAGTCTGCGGTCCGTCTAAAACACAGGGCAGCTATTCCGGTTCTAAAGCCTATCAAGGCACTCACTGCACATATCACAAAGGAAGCAACATACAAATACCAAAATTCGAGTCCGGGCGGGAGGCGGGAGGCGGCCGGCGGCGGCGGGGGGGGAGGGGGGCTGGGTTTGGGAAGTCGGAGAACATGCTGCCCCAGCCACCTTCTGCCCCGGGGTAAAAATGCAGCCCCCAGCCCCCTTCTGCCCCAGGCAACGCTGGGGCGGGCTGCTAGTTTCTAGGTAAAATGACATCATTTATTTTTAATGTTTTTTTACTTGTTATTGTGCTTCTGACCCGAGATGATGTAGTAAAGGAGGGTTTCTTGTAGTACTTCTTTTCTACTTCATCTAAAAGTAACTGATGCCCTCTTATATTATCAAGAATATGGGGGCAACACTTTTACAAACTATAGGTCACAAAAAAAAGAAAGTGTGGTCACGCTTAAGGGATATTTTATGAATTGTGTTTTTATTTGTCACCCCTATGATATGTACAGCTACACTTTCTTAAGAAAGTATATTTGTAACTGCGTAGTTAAAACTGTTTCAAACCTAGAAATAATTTTATGCAGCACAACCACACCTACTATTTTGCTGCAAGGAAATAGCACTATTTATTTTATTTATTTATTTATTTATGTAGTTTATAGAGCGCACAGCTACCCCCGAAGGGGTGTCCCGGCGCTGGAACCTGAACCTCCAGGGGAGAAGAAGGAGCATGGAGGGAGAACAGCAGAGTAAAATCAGAGTCCAGAGAAGAGCCAAGTTTTGAGTTTGGCCCGGAAGATGGATTCGGAGGGGCAGAATCTAAGATCGATTGGCAGAGCGTTCCACAGTTTTGCCGCAATGACACTGAACCCTCTGCCACCCATTCTAGAGAGTCTAAAACGGGGAGAGATCAGGAGGCGGAGGTCATTGGATCTCAAGGATCTGATGGAACGGGATATTGAGACACGTTTTTTCAGGTAGTTGGGTCCGAGGTCGTTGATGGCTCGGTAGGTGAGGGTAAGGATCTTGAACTGGATACGGCTGGCCACTGGTAGCCAGTGAAGTTCCTTACGATAAGCGGATACTGATTGGCGGTAGGGAATATTGCCAATCAATCTGGCCGACACATTCTGGACAATCTGAAGCTGGTCTAACAGATATTGGGGGGCACCAGCATAAAGGCTGTTAGCATAGTCCAGGTGGGACGTGATGAGGGCATGGGTAACTGTACGGCGGGAATCCAGAGGGAGATGGGGGAGTATTTTTTTGATCATGCGCAACTTCAGGAAGCAGGCAGAGGTCACTTTGTTGACCTGAGTTTTGCATGAGAGGGAGTCGTCAAACTGAAAACCCAGGTTACGAGCAGAGTGAACGGGAGAGGGAGCGGGATCAAGTGCCGTGGGCCACCACCAAGAGGAGGGGATGGGATCTTTCTGGTTGAAAAACAGCACCTCTGTCTTGTCTGCATTGAGTCTAAGGTGGTTATCAGTCATCCAGACACTGATGTTGTTGAGGCACTGGCGGAAGTTGGTGAATGCGGAGTCCGAGTGGTCTCTGAAGGAAAACACCAGCTGAGTATCGTCAGCATAGGAGACCACCCTGACTCCGTAGGACTCCACAACGTCGGCCAGTGGGGCAAGATAGACGTTAAAAAACAGGGGGCTGAGGGCGGAGCCCTGTGGCACACCGCATGACAGGGGTTTTTCCTCCGATTTAAAAGGCCGCAGTAATACCCTCTGACTTCTTCCTGAGAGGAAGGACTCGATCCATCTAAAGGCAGTGCCGCCAATGCCTATCTGTTTGAGTCGGTCAAGGAGGATGGGATGGGAGACCGTATCGAATGCAGCGGACAGGTCGAGGAGGACCAGCATGGCCTCCTCGCCCTTGTCCACGCATTCCCGAATAGTTTCCGATACTTCCAGCAATGCCGTCTCAGTGCTGAATCCCGCCCTAAATCCGGATTGTGAGTCGTGCAGTAGGGAGTGGTTTTCCAAATACTCCGTGAGTTGCAACTGCACAGCTTTTTCCAGAACCTTTGCGGGCTTGGGGAGAAGGGAAATGGGGTGGTAGTTGGCGAAAACAGTGGGATCAGCATCAGCCTTTTTTAGGATAGGAATCACCAAGGCCTCCTTCCAAGTGGTAGGGAAAAAGCCATGGTGAAGGGAGGCGTTCCAGATGGAGAGGAAGGAGCAGGCTAGCGAGGGCGCCAGCTCTCCCATAAGTTTCGCAGGGACAGGGTCAGAAGGAGCGCCGGATTTGCCATGGGTAAGTAACCTAATAGCATCGTCCCGGTTGAGTTTATTGAAGGAGAGGAAGGACGGGGAAGCTGG
Organism: Lissotriton vulgaris; assembly: GCF_964263255.1. Lineage (NCBI taxonomy): Eukaryota > Metazoa > Chordata > Amphibia > Caudata > Salamandridae > Lissotriton > Lissotriton vulgaris. The sequence continues at coordinate 663,768,904 of NC_141689.1, forward strand.
GGGACTAGTGGGGGGAGGCAGGGAGACTAGCCCTTTAGGGAATGAGACACAGAGTTTATTTATTTTTTCAAGGAAGTAATCTGAGAGTCCCTCGCATAGGGCCTGACTCGCAGAGTTCTGAGTGGCCCTAGCCGGAGGATTAATGAAGTCTTTGACGATGGTGAAGAGGGTTTTAGACGAGTTTTTGGCATTGGCAATTTGAAAAGAAAAATGGTCTTTCATAGCGATTTTTTTTTGTTTGAGGAATTTTTTCAAGGCAGATTTGTAGGTAAGTTTAGCTTCAGGGTCATAGTTTAGTCTCCACTTACGTTCGAGTGCTTTGCATCTGCTTTTTTCCTCATGGAGGGAGGTGAAGAACCAGGGGGCGGAGGGCCGAGATCTAGTGGAGGCAATGACTTTCTGGGGGGCAATGGAGTCAATGGCATTGACAAGGGCAGCATTTAGCCTGGAAACATTTCCATCAATATCAGAGGAGAGGTGATCCGTCTGGAAGTGAAATACCGGGTCCAAGGTGGCACATGTGACCTTGTGCCACTTTCTTCCCAACTCCTTCCTTGGGGCCAGGGGGGCAGTTTTCCGGCCGAGGGCAAGAGAGAAGGGGATAAGATAGTGATCGGACCAAGTAAGGGGGAGGGGGGGGGAAGACAGTTATAGTCAAAAAATTGGCGAAAATGAGGTCCAGGGTGTGACCAGCCACATGAGTGGGACCGGTGACTAATTGTTTGAGGTTCAGACTATCCATAGTTTCCAACAGATTGTTCGCCTTCACGCAGAGAGGGTTGTCAACGTGGAGGTTAAAGTCACCTAGGACTAGAAAATGTTGGTGTTTGAGGGATAGATCAGCCAGTTGGTGGGTGAGGGCAATGAGAGAAGGGGAGGTGGCGGAAGGGGGGTTATAAACTAATGTGCCAGCCAATATAACTGCCGCAGAGTCAGATATAGAGAAGTACATGGCTTCAATTATACCAATCTTGGTAAGTTTGGTAATGCACTACCTGCGACAGAACTAAGTACCGCACTATAACTGTACATTTTAAGTAACCATTACTCCTGAGAAGTAGGTTACTCACAACCTTATTTAAATGAAGACCGCAACATTGCGCTTTCTTTTTCAACTCCCTCCTCCATATTATAATATTAGCTCCAAAGATGTAGCAATCCCCGTCAGAAAATTAACCACCACATTATAAGTAAATACTACTCCTGTGAAGTTTCCCACCCACTGACTTAACAAAAAGATGACCGCAACACACTGTTATTTTCCCGACATGATTTGTAGGCCCCACGCAAATGATATAAATTGCCCTTAAAATAAATAAAAAAATTACCTTCAGAGTCCCTATCCACCACCTTGTGACCACTGTACAGAGTTAACAGTGTTCCTACACTTCCTTCTACTACTTTGTTTCCCCGTACTCCTTTGAAGTGCATCACAAAATGGCTGACAACAGTGAACCATTCCCCCCCAATAATGAGCAAACTTGTTCCTGGAACACTTTAGTCAATAAAATGTTCATGATATTCTGCAGAAGGGGAGGGAATGGCTGTCAACAATTTTACTTTTAATGCTTCACAGCCAATGAACAATAAGCTTAGCAAGGTCCTACTTGGTACATGTTACCCAATGATATGTCCCTAATACTCAGCTGAGGGGGAAGTAATTACTGACAACACCTCTACTTTCAATAGTTTACAGCCAATCAACATTAGGATTGGGAAAGTACTCCTTGGAACACGTCAGCTAATTAGATGTCCCTCCTACTCTGTGGAGGGAAAAAGAATGGCTGGCAATACTTCTACTTTCAATAGTTTGCAACCAATCAACCTTAACCTCTGGAAGCTCCTCCATAGAACACATCAGCCAATCTGATGTCCCTCCTACTCCGCGGAGGAGAAAGCAATAGCTAGCAACACTTCTACTTTCAATGGTTCGCAACCAATGAACATTAAGCTCTGGAAGGTCCTCCTTAGAACATGTGAGCCAATCAGAGGTCCTTGCTACTCTGCGAAGGGGAAGTGAATGGCTAGAAACACATTTAAATTCAATGGTTCGCAGCCAATGAAATTAAGCTTGCTGTTGCAACTCCCAGCCAATTAAACGTTAGTTTTGTTCTACCCACAGATACAGAACACACCCTCCCACATCTTATTACATTTCCTATAACAAAGTGAACACTGCATTATAAGTAAACAATATTGCGCATTATAGTAAAGGAAGAACGCAATAGGGTGCATTGTTGTTTTCCCGATATAATTTCTACAGCCTACTGAATCCCCCCCAACCTGAGAAAAGCCCCAGGGCTGCAGGGTTCCCAGCGGACCCTGCTATTATTTTTTAAGAAATGCCCCCGGGACCTAGCCCACCCAGAGGCCTTGTTAAAATATAATTTTTTAAGAAATGCCCCGGGACCTAGCCAACATAGGGGCCTCATTAAAATAAAACACGGGAATTCGCAACCCCAGTGCAAATTGCTCCCAAAATCTTTTTTCTAAATGCTTTATTTGGCCGTGGGGGTCCTTCCGAGACCCCCTAAGCATGCCTAGGGGGTCAGGGTGTTTATACCCTTCCCCCTTCTCTTGTTTTATACCTTTGTTGCTCTGTTTTCTGGTGACTCGCTTCTACCGAGCCACAAGATAGCTGCCGACGCTTCCTGGTTTGGAGTGATGACAACCAATCTCAGGGAAGCTCGTGCACGGGACTTAAGCTCCGCCCAGATATCGAAATTTTTATGTTTCTAATTTCTCAGCAACTACTGAACGGATTTAGACCATTTAAAAAAAAGGTTGCTTTCCCACCCACGCACTACCTTTGTGCCAAACTTTGGGTAATTCCGTTCAGTAGTTTCAGCTGTAGCCTTGCACACATTTTCCCATGGGAAATTGATTTTTTGACTTTTATTTTTTGAATTTCTCAAAAACTACCAAATGGATTTACACCATTTAAAAAAAAGGTCGCTTTCTGAACCAAGCTCTACCTTTTTGACAAATTTGGGATTATTCCGTTCAGCAGCTCGAGCTGTAGCTCATCGCAAAATGTGTTTTGGTATCCCCTTTTTTGTCAGCTCCCCTTGACAAATCACCTCCAAATTTTCAGGATAGGAGCTGACCTGGATAGACTTTTGTTTTTTGAGAATTTACTGGTGCAGCAGTTTACACAACAACTGAGAAAGTAATACAGATATGCACACAGTTTAGTCACTATCCAATATATTTAGTGAGACACTATAATTTAGTCAAGTAAATAGTCAATCACCCTGCTACTAAATCGTCCTTCTAGACACTTATACATCCACTCATTCTTCAATGCAGATTGCTACATTTATGATACATATTTAAATTTGGAACCAAACCACATTTACTACATGATGTCATCAGTGATGTCATTTGAGATGTAATCAGTGATGCCATCAATGATGTCACTGACCATGTCATGAATGATGTAATATGTGACATCATCACCAGTGGATTGCTGGCATGAGAGTTACAGTTAGTACAACTATTAATAACAGCGGAATTTCAGTGGTTTTGTATGAGTGAAATGTCCAGCTCACTATAACATTCCTAAAACTTTTGTTTTTTTAGTGAATTTATAAGGCTTTTTAAATGCCAATTCCTAACTATAACCTGCCTGTAACCTATGGTTTCTTCAGTGAATTTCAAAGGTTTTTTAAATGATAATTCATAACAATAACCTGCTTGAAACCTATGCTTTTTCAGTGAATTTCAAAGATTTTTTAAATGACAATTCCTACCTATTATGTTGACCACTTCCCCATATTTTTAACCAGAAACCAAATCTGCAATGCTATGTAAAAAATCAGGCAATAGTCCCACTTACCACTAACAAATTTACATCAACATATAACTACTGTAATAACGTCGAACATGTACTATGTGAATTACATCGAACTCACACCCATTTTTAAAGACCAATATGTGTTAGCGATTGTAATTATACACTTCTGACAACCAACAAAATCACTACTCAGTGCCACTGCCACTACAACCACCCCATGGACCTCTCCTTCCTACTACCTCAGAGACAGCGCAAAACAGTACTACAGACCTTTCCAAAATAATATCTCTCCTCAACAGTACACTAGCTCAATCTACAGAGATGTGGCAACCAAGTATGTATAAGGGAAAGAACTCGAACAATAATGTACACAATGCTAGGACTACCGGTGAAATACTATACACAATTCACTATAGAAATCAAAAACTTTTCAGTGTGTACATATACCATTGAAACGTGTAGTGTACTGAATAGTGGACGCAACCATACTATCTCAGACATTAGGGAATGTTTCGGTCATGTAGCTGTGTTCACCCCCTTCCTTTGAAACAGAAGCGGAGTGGGCTAGTCCAACGTAAACAACATCAATGTAAGACTATAAATAATTAGTCTATGCCTTGGGCGTGGTTAACTTCTGCAAAGAGAACAGACTGCGCCACTGCGAAGGTCCGCACCCTGCCACGTGGTTGCCGCCATGACTGCGTAGTTCCTTGATACATGCCGTTTGCGAACTCAGCGCCACAGCACCGCAGACTTATATCTGTATTGACTAGTGGTTTCCATCGACACCGCAGGCAGCAGGGTTCAAAACTTGAATTCAACTTTGGATCTAAATTTGTTTTCAGTATCTGTGTTGAGAACTGCCTTCTATCTATTCTGCGGTCAGTAGAGTTCACAACTTGATACCAATGAATTCAGCTTTGCATCAACACTATGGATAGCATTGAATCCAGCCTTACTTTATATGGCTGAGATACCCGCCACCCCCTCTCAACACAATCCCCAAATGAGGGAAACCGGAAACGGTTCTTGAAGTTTTTGGAAGTGGGAGGGAGTGACCCTCCCGGCCGTATTTATTAAAACAAAAAATTAGAACATTTAAACATTAATGTACAATTTCATACCACACTGCGATGTTTGGCTAACCTTAACAGATTCTCTAATACAGAGGTTCTCCTAGCCGATCTAACATCCTACAAAAACATTTACTTGAAATATTGAAATTGTACATCCTAACGTTTAAGGGCCAACGGCAAGGTCGTAACTGGTGTCAAGATCCCTAACCAGACATACCCCCCCCACTTGGGAGGGGCGACAGCACTGAGGCGTACTCACGTGCAACTACTACAATTTCCCTTGTCTTGACGGGGGCACTTATCAACTCGACGCCAGTTAAAGGTCGTTCGAAAACTCGTGTGAGGTATCTAGAAGGTATCGTAGACCTCCCCCCAACCCCACACAACTTACAGCATCTGCCGTTGCAGATGTCACCGGCCCCGGGAAATTCCCCAGGAGGGGGCTGTAACCCCTCCTACACAGGAAGGGGCCTTGACCGCCTTTCCTCTTCTTCCGGCGACCCATCCTTAGAAGGGACCGCCTCCCCGTTGAGGGGCCAAAGGCCACCTCCCCCGAGCGCTCCCATCCGTGTTGGGTGACGCCCACTCATAGGGATCTTCCAATTAGTGCTCACCGATCATGACCTTACCACCTACCGCCTGACCGAAATAAATACGACAAGTGCTAACTAAACGAAACTACATTGGCCACTATGACCGAAAACCTGTGTCCAAATGGACCTCAAATCCGACATTCTTTCATCACCAACTCGTAACATTATACCAATCTTTATTACACATTCAATATCAATATCACACCCAAAAACAACCTGAAAAACAAAATAGAATAACTGATCAACTTTATTAAAACAACTAGCTGTCCTCAGGGGCTGGTGGGTGGGTCAAAATTGGCTCTTCGTTCCGTCTCGAGCTCACGTGCAGCGGGGAGGTGCAGCTTCAGAGCACAGGAACAAGAGGATGTCTTCTGGTCTTGCGTCTCTTTTTATCCATCTTCAGGGCGGGCGTAAACCCGCCCCTGCCTGCCCCGAGGGCGTGGCCGGCGGCGTCCGTGTCTAGGCCAGCCCACTCAAGGGCGGGAAAAAGCGCGCCCCGGCTACGCCGCTTCGGGCATACCAGCCGAGACGCGCCTCCCGCCCAAAAATGTCTTCCCGGGGGGATCGAGGCACTCTGCCATACGTTCGGGGGGACCGAGTGGTCGCCCCTTTCCATATGGCTGAGATACCCGCCACCCCCTCTCAACACAATCCCCAAATGAGGGAAACCGGAAACGGTTCTTGAAGTTTTTGGAAGTGGGAGGGAGTGACCCTCCCGGCCGTATTTATTAAAACAAAAAATTAGAACATTTAAACATTAATGTACAATTTCATACCACACTGCGATGTTTGGCTAACCTTAACAGATTCTCTAATACAGAGGTTCTCCTAGCCGATCTAACATCCTACAAAAACATTTACTTGAAATATTGAAATTGTACATCCTAACGTTTAAGGGCCAACGGCAAGGTCGTAACTGGTGTCAAGATCCCTAACCAGACATACCCCCCCCACTTGGGAGGGGCGACAGCACTGAGGCGTACTCACGTGCAACTACTACAATCTCCCTTGTCTTGACGGGGGCACTTATCAACTCGACGCCAGTTAAAGGTCGTTCGAAAACTCGTGTGAGGTATCTAGAAGGTATCGTAGACCTCCCCCCAACCCCACACAACTTACCGCATCTGCCGTCGCAGATGTCACCGGCCCCGGGAAATTCCCCAGGAGGGGGCTGTAACCCCTCCTACACAGGAAGGGGCCTTGACCGCCTTTCCTCTTCTTCCGGCGACCCATCCTTAGAAGGGACCGCCTCCCCGTTGAGGGGCCAAAGGCCACCTCCCCCGAGCGCTCCCATCCGTGTTGGGTGACGCCCACTCATAGGGATCTTCCAATTAGTGCTCACCGATCATGACCTTACCGCCACAGGCCGGATAGTTGACCGGCTATCCGGACCCCCCACAAAAAACTCCTACCTAAAGGTCATGTTTCAAAGATTTCAACCATGCTAATAAATCTCCTAAGAACAACTCATTCCCCTCCCAAGACAAATGCACACCATCCCCCGAATACATCCTGTCATCAGTAATACAGCTATGAGAAATAGAATGCAATGTCCTGGAACGGAACAACCTACTCACTTTATTGTTAAGCTTTCTAACAGAGTGATTCAAAGCAGGTATAGAGACAGCCCCCCGCCACACCTTTCGTGGAATCAAATGGGACCAAGCAATCGTGCACCCCGGAACTCTCCTCGCCAACCAACTTACAGTGGAAAGCAGTGCCTCCAGGAGTAGTCGTCTACCGATGGTGACCAAATCATTGCCCCCGATATGCACTATAACTATAGCCGGCGGTGACCTTGTCCGCCCTAACAAACCCTCAAAAAATGTTTGAAACTGGTCAATACAGAGACCGCCCCTTCCGTAGAAGGACATCCTGTACCCGTATTCCCCAGCTACGTGAATCATGTCACCTGCTTTGAATACGTCTGCGGCACGCCTCACGTATGAGTGGCCCACGACCCACACCTCCTTTTTCACAGCCGGTGATGTCAGACCGCTGGCCCGGTGTAAGGTCGACTGCATAGTCCGCCCCGCCTCGTAGGCTTGCGTAACTGAAACCAAACAAAAACAAGAAGCGTGAGTACAGAGTACATAATTACAGCTTCACAACATGTGCAACCGCACATATCTTTTATAACAATTGGAGGACCAACGCCCCACTCGTTTCACTTGCTCAACATTAAGACCCCTGGCCGTAGCTTCAGTAGCAGCCCCTATCCGAAAGGAATGGGTCCCAAATTCGCCCGGGTTCAAGCCCGCAGCGGCAACAGACATCGCAAGCACCCGCTGAAACTGAAATTTCGTCAGTGGGGTGGCGTCCGTGTGTCTTAACAAAGTCCCCTCCCATGATGCCACCCTTCGTGCTAGGTAATCCTCTAAACACTTTACCGGACATATGGAGGACCCAGGAATCCTGCGTATGATGACGCAGTCACCCATCCCATCCTGGTCAGTCTTCGACCTTACAAAGGAGATAGTCATTGTTTCTCCCCTGATCTGGACGTGTTCCCGGCACAAACCCCCCGCCACATCTAGTTTGTTCCTTGCCACTAGTTCGCTTACCCGCATTGCTCCGTGAAATGCTAACGTAAACGCGGCTCGGAACAGCACTGCCTCAAACTGAGATGAACATGTGGCAGGAAGTGTAGCCAACAACCGGGACAATCTATCCAAACCTATCGGGCGCCTTTCATCTACTCTGCGACCCTCCAGGCGTTGCCACCCACGCAGCGCTTTCTGTACAACGAAGGACGCTGTTGGGTCTTGGATAGCGTGTGCTCTGGCAACAAAGGAAATGGCGGCACGATGCCTCTGGGCCGTAGCCACCGATTTCCCAGCCTTACGTAAGGACATCAGGAAATTCACCACCCATTCCTCATGACCCCAAAGTCGCTCTCTATCACTCCCCAAAAAGGCTAAATAGGCCCGAAACGCCCCTTCATATGCCTTCCTCGTCCTTGGTGCTAGACTCTCTCCCACGAGGTGACGAAGTTCGGGGCACCGAGAGACCAGAGAGCCTCGGTAAAGGGTGCCGGCTCCGGGTCCGCTGAGGGAAGGAAACCAGCAAAAGCCTGCATTTGAAAACGAGACAGTGCATCAGCTGCCTGATTCATCACCCCTGGCACGTGTTTTGCTCTGAATAGCACGTTCAATTGCATACATAGTAAAACAATTTCTTTAAGTAGTCTTAAGATCAGTTTACAACGTGCTGCCTGACTATTGATGCACTCGACCACAGTCATATTGTCCGACCAAAATATGACCGAGTGATTTTTGAACCCATCGGGCCATGTTCTCAAGGCCACCAAGATGGGAAACAGCTCGAGGAAAGCAATATTACTCGTTAGACCCTTCTCGTGCCACCAAGTCGGCCATCTTTGTGCTGACCATTTTGTGCCGAAAATGGCGCCAAAACCTATGCTTCCCGCCGAATCTGTCCACAGCCCCAGCTCCTCAGAAGACACGGCTGGTTTATTCCAGACGATTCTACCATTGAAATCCGCCAAGAATGCTAACCAAATACGCATGTCCTGGCGGATCTCGGCCGATAGTCTCGTGCGATGATGGCCTTCTTTAAGGCCGACCATCGCTTGGGCAATTGAACGGGAAAAGGGGCGGGCCATTGGTATCACCCTCAGTGCAAAATTCAACTGTCCCACCACTTGCTGTAATTGTTGCAGCGTAACTTTTGATGCATTTATACACAGTTGCAGTGCAGCCCTGAACTTCAACACTTTCTCGGCTGGCAAACGGAAACACCCCTCAATGGAGTCCAACTCGATCCCCAGAAACTCGAGGCAAGTCGTAGGACCCACTGTTTTACCCGGCGCCAATGGCACGCCTAACTGTTTCATCAACACACAAAATTCGGCCAAGGCCCGGCCACATTCAAGACCCCCAGCTGCCCCAAGAAATAGGAAATCATCAAGGTAGTGCATTACATCTTGGAAACCCGTTTTCTTTGTGAAAACCCATTGTAGAAAACAACTGAATTTCTCGAAATAGGCACAGGATATAGAACACCCCATTGGCATACACCTATCCATGTAATAACAACCCTGAAACATGAAACCTAGGAGACGCTGGTCGTCTGGGTGTACCGGGAGCAATTGGAACGCTGACTCGATATCTGACTTCGCCATCAGCGCCCCGGGCCCCAGGCGATTAAAAATGGCTACGGCCTCATCGAAGGATGCGTACCGCACCGAACACACTTCTGGATCGATTGCCTCATTTACGGAAAGACCTCGTGGAGCTGATAAGTTATGAATTAGTCGGAACTCTCCAGGGTCTTTCTTGGGTACTACCCCCAAGGGAGAACAAACAAAATTCTGAACTGGGGGTACACTAAACGGGCCAGCGACCCGACCTCGAGTCACCTCTTTTCGGATCTTTTCCTGTACTACGGTTGTATGTTGCAGGACGGAAAGTTGGTTTGTACACTTTTCCACACCCTGAAAGTCCCCTACCGGGATGCGGAAACCATACGAAAAACCGTTTCGCAGCACCCCAGCAGAAGTACGATCCGGGTAATCACTGAGCCAAGGGATCATTGCCAGGGTATCAATGGGAGTGGGTAAAGGCGCCCCTCGGACTATATTAGACCTGTTTGGCACCTCCTCTCCCCCCGTTATCACCCGTTCTGGCTCTGCACGAGACCTCAGGATGGGACGACCCACAACCACTACATTCATGTTTGAATTTACACGATCCCTGCGGTCTCGTACATTTCCCTCTGTTGTAATTAAAACAGAAACCCTTTCTTCCGGTATTGCCGGTAGGTTTCGAGTGATCGTCGGACCCCGAACCTGATCGAAAGGGCGTCCCCGCATATTGTCGAGATGATTCACCCACATTACTTCCTACCAACGGCATTTTTAACATTCCTGACTCCTTCATTTTATCCCAGGTCAAGGCATCATAACAATCCCAGGTTAAGCTTTTATTATGCTCCTTTTCCTTTCTGAACATATTATCGTAACAAAACCAATGATTCCCCTGGTGCGATGTCGAGTACCCCATGATTCGTGATTGGTATATTGGGAACTCGGAAAGCAACTCAGGCCTACGTTCGCCCAGGATTGATGTAAAAATTCCCCAGGCATTGCCCCAATTGGCGATATTCTCATTCACTTTAAAGGCGGCCATCTTTGCGCGCCAAACACTCGGGTGCATTAGGTCCTTCTGACTCTTTACATGCTCAACCTCATAATGATCAACAAGTAACGAAAAAATGTTCACATACTCCCCCGCCCAAATCTTTTCCTTAATTGCCAAAGGAACATGTTGCCCCAACTTTTCTCTCCGAGAGGGTGCTGACTCATCCCTCGCGATCGGCAATGGCCGCTTACCTGCACCTGACGCTGCCTCTGTGGTCGCAACCGTCCCTGGTGTCTTGTCCCCTACTGCAGCCGGTACGGGCACCTTGGCTGCTTCCCGCTTCTCACGCAATTGCTTAATCAGCTCCTGCGCTTCGACAGCCGTGGCGCCCTCGTTACCTTTTCCCAACCACGCTGCCAATTGTGCTGCCAACTCGGGCGGCATATCATCCTCGGACACGGGGGTGATCGGATTCCCTTCCCTTGGCACGGGAATTGGAGCCTCGAGCGGAGCACTGGGACCGGGAATCTCTTCTCCCGCTGCCCCCCTCCTGGGCCTCTTGTTTTTCCCCCCCGGGGCTGCTCCCGCCAAAGGACGTTTTGGACCCCTTTCTTCATTCATGTCCACCCGCTTCCTTAGCTCGGACATCTCCTTCATGAGAACACGCAGCATCTGGTCGGTATTCATACGCTTTCCAACCTTCTTCGGCATTCTCCAACAAAGTAACTGAAAAACAAACAAGAACGATTAAAACGCTCAAAATTGGCTCTTCGTTCCGTCTCGAGCTCACGTGCAGCGGGGAGGTGCAGCTTCAGAGCACAGGAACAAGAGGATGTCTTCTGGTCTTGCGTCTCTTTTTATCCATCTTCAGGGCGGGCGTAAACCCGCCCCTGCCTGCCCCGAGGGCGTGGCCGGCGGCGTCCGTGTCTAGGCCAGCCCACTCAAGGGCGGGAAAAAGCGCGCCCCGGCTACGCCGCTTCGGGCATACCAGCCGAGACGCGCCTCCCGCCCAAAAATGTCTTCCCGGGGGGATCGAGGCACTCTGCCATACATTCGGGGGGACCGAGTGGTCGCCCCTTTCCATTTAAGCAAACACAACAGGTGATGGACCGAATGTGGATCAATGTCACACACTCAACCCAGTCCAAAGATCTGGGCCCAAATCCATCATTTTTTTGCACTCCACACCACCCTGGGTTAGACAATGGTGATATGCAAATCAGCTCTGACCCTGTGCCCCATGGGAACAGTCCAGTCCGAACTACAAAAGCCATGTCCTTCCCAGAACGGAATCAAGCATCCGAGGACCGGACCGGTTTCGAGGTAACACCTCTCATCAGCCCGGCTAGCTTGACCCCAGTGGTGTGGAGTGCCTGTGACCCACGTCTGGGCATCCCCAGCGCACTTAGGGCGAAATATGCAAACACAACAGGTGATGGACCGAATGTGGATCAATGTCACACACTCAACCCAGTCCAAAGATCTGGGCCCAAATACATCATTTTTTTGCACTCCACACCACCCTGGGTTAGACAATGGCGATATGCAAATCAGCTCTGACCCTGTGCCCCATGGGAACAGTCCAGTCCGAACTACAAAAGCCATGTCCTTCCCAGAACGGAATCAAGCATCCGAGGACTGGACCGGTTTCGAGGTAACACCTCTCATCAGCCCGGCTAGCTTGACCCCAGTGGTGTGGAGTGCCTGGGACCCACGTCTGGGCATCCCCAGCGCACTTAGGGCGGAATATGCAAACACAACAGGTGATGGACCGAATGTGGATCAATGTCACACACACAACCCAGTCCAAAGATCTGGGCCCAAATCCATCGTTTTTTTGCACTCCACACCACCCTGGGTTAGAAAATGGCGATATGCAAATCAGCTCTGACCCTGTGCCCCATGGGAACAGTCCAGTCGGAACTACAAAAGCCATGTCCTTCCCAGAACGGAATCAAGCATTCGAGGACCGGACCGTTTCGAGGTAACACCTCTCATCAGCCCGGCTAGCTTGACCCCAGTGGTGTGGAGTGCCTGGGACCCACGTCTGGGCATCCACAGTGCACTTGGGGCGGAATACGCAAACACAACAGGTGATGGACCGAATGTGGATCAATGTCACACACTCAACCCAGTCCAAAGATCTGGGCCCAAATCCATCGTTTTTTTGCACTCCACACCACCCTGGGTTAGACAATGGCGATATGCAAATCAGCTCTGACCCTGTGCCCCATGGGAACAGTCCAGTCCGAACTACAAAAGCCATGTCCTTCCCAGAACGGAATCAAGCATCTGAGGACCGGACCGGTTTCGAGGTAACACCTCTCATCAGTCCGGCTAGCTTGACCCCAGTGGTGTGGAGTGCCTGGGACCCACGTCTGGGCATCCCCAGCGCACTTAGGGCGGAATATGCAAACACAACAGGTGATGGACCGAATGTGGATCAATGTCACACACTCAACCCAGTCCAAAGATCTGGGCCCAAATCCATCATTTTTTTGCACTTCACACCACCCTGGGTTAGACAATGGCGATATGCAAATCAGCTCTGACCCTGTGCCCCATGGGAACAGTCCAGTCCGAACTACAAAAGCCATGTCCTTCCCAGAACGGAATCAAGCATCCGAGGACCAGACCGGTTTCAAGGTAACACCTCTCATCAGCCCAGCTAGCTTGACCCCAGTGGTGTGGAGTGCCTGGGACCCACGTCTGGGCATCCTTAGCGCACTTAGGGCAGAATATGCAAACACAACAGGTGATGGACCGAATGTGGATCAATGTCACACACTCAACCCAGTCCAAAGATCTGGGCCCAAATCCATCATTTTTTTGCACTCCACACCACCCTGGGTTAGACAATGGCGATATGCAAATCAGCTCTGACCCTGTGCCCCATGGGAACAGTCCAGTCCGAACTACAAAAGCCATGTCCTTCCCAGAACGGAATCAAGCATCCGAGGACCGGACCGGTTTCGAGGTAACACCTCTCATCAGCCCGGCTAGCTTCACCCCAGTGGTGTGGAGTGCCTGGGACCCACGTCTGGGCATCCCCAGCGCACTTAGGGCGGAATATGCAAACACAACAGGTGATGGACCGAATGTGGATCAATGTCACACCCTCAACCCAGTCCAAAGATCTGGGCCCAAATCCATCGTTTTTTTGCACTCCACACCACCCTGGGTAAGACAATGTAGTTCGGACTGGACTGTTCCCACGGGGCACAGGGTCAGAGCTGATTTGCATATCGCCATTGTCTAACCCAGGCTGGTGTGGAGTGCAAAAAAACGATGGATTTGGGCCCAGATCTTTTGACTGGGATGAATGTGTGACATTGTTCTGCATTCTGTCCATCAATTGTTGTATTTGCATTTGTCACCCAGAGTGGGATGGGTATGCTCAGATGTGAGTCCCATGCTCTCCACACTACAGGAGTCAAGCTATCCTGGCTGAAGACGGTTGATAGCCAGAAACCGGTCCTAGGATTCTTGATTCCTATCTAGGAAAGATATGGCTTGGCAGTTCGGGCTGGACTGTTCCCATGAGGCACAGGGTCAAGGCTGATTTGCATATGGCCATGTTTGAACTGAGGTGGTGTGGAATGCAAAAAAACAATGGATTTAGGCCCGGATATCTGTACTGGGGTGAATGTATAACATTGTTCTGCATTCTGTCCATCAATTGTTGTTTTTGCATTTGTTACCCCGAGTGGGATGGGAATGCTCAGACGTGAGTCCCATGCTCTCCACACCACTGGAGTCAAGCTATCCTGGCTGAAGACGGCTGATAGCCAGAAACTGGTCCTAGGATGCTTGATTCCGGTCCAGGAAAAACATGGCTCGGCAGTTCGGGCTGGACTGTTCCCATGAGGCACAGGGTCAAGGCTGATTTGTATATGGCCATGTCTGAACTGGGGTGGTGTGGAGTGCAAAAAAACGATGGATTTAGGCCCAGATCTCTGTACTGTGGTGAATGTATGACATTGTTCTGCATTCTGTCCATCAATTGTTGTTTTTGCATTTGTCACCTCGAGTCAGATGTGTATGCTCAGACGTGAGTCCCATACTCTCCACACCACTGGAGTCAAGCTATCCTGGCTGAAAATGGCTGATAGCTAGAAACCGGTCCTAGGATGCTTGATTCCGGTCCAGGAAAGACATGGCTTGGCAGTTCGGGCTGGACTATTCCATGAGGCACAGGGTCAAGGCTAATTTGCATATGGCCATGTCTGAACTGGGGTGGTGTGGAGTGCAAAAAAACAATGGATTCAGGCCCAGATCTCTGTACTGGGGTGAATGTATGACATTGTTCTGCATTCTGTCCATCAATTGTTGCTTTTGCATTAATTACATCAAGGCTTGACTTCGGTAATGTGCTCTATGTGGGATCAAACAAATCGGTAATTCACAGACTACAGATGGCTCAAAATGCCACGGTTAGACTTCTATGTGGAGTCCCTAAGACCATGCCCATCTCGACTTATCGACGCAAACTACATTGGCTGAAAATCGAGAGTCGAATAAAATTTAGGGCGCTTAACTATATGCCCAAAATTAAATCCCGCAGTGCTCCCTGCTACCTGCTGGCCCTGGATAAAGCCATACCTTCCCTCTCGCAATCTTTGATCAGCCACCCAAGGAAGGTTTGTTGTCCCGAAATTCAAATTAGCCCATGTTGGGTGGCAAATCCTTCTCACACCTAGGCCCCTCACTTTGGAATTCTCTTCCCACTGCACTCTGTAATGAGACAAACTATATCAATTTCCGCAAGTTGCTAAAAACCTGGCTGTTCGATCACGCCTTGACCTGCTTCTGAGCCGGGAAACCCTTTTTGGGAAGCTGTCGCTCATTATAAATTTAAAAATTAAACTAAACTAGTTGCACATTTACCACTACTAATAACCCACTTTCCAACAGTGCCCCTTCCTGCACAAAAACAATCCCGCCTACAGTACAGGTATTCTTGCACCATGGTGCAAAGGTGTCTGCTTATGCACTAGGTTGCAAAAAAGGTGCCAGCAAGAGGGAAAAGGACAGGAGTGCACCGTTTTGGATAAATACGGTGCATTTTTGCCCTTTCCCTGTGACGCAGGGCAGCACACCAAGGTGACTTACTGCACTGCCCTGCACCACAAAAGTCATAAATATGCCCCTAAGTTTTAATGGGGCAGCTGGAAAAGTGACATCATGGGTCAGCGTCGAACGAGGCCCACCACATCTCCACAATATATGTGTTATGCTCCCCATTTAGGGTCGAGAAAGACTTATTTCCATTGCTTGTATTAGGGCTCTGCACTCTTGCTACAGTGAGAATTGTTAAAATGTAAGAAATCCTCTACAGAAAAAGGTACACAGACAAAACATCTCTTTAGAAATAGCCCTGCCATGCATGGCTAACGATGCCACAAGCCGTTCTACTTGTATGCATTTTCTTTCGAGTCAAAGATGAATGTTCAAAACACTCTCTAGCTCTTTGATATTACCATTCAACTTGAAAATTAACCTTTTATCCTGTTTTCTTACAGCCAATTGCCAAGTCTTTGAAGGTGGACAGATGTGAATTTTTTAATTAAACCAATTAATTTCAGTCACAGCACCCGCTTTTGTGACACGCACCTTTTTGATAAAACACTGGCCCCAAATATACAAGAAACACTGTTCGGAAACCAGGATGATGAAACCACGTTTTCACTGGGCTAAGTATTGAATGCATAGAAATGCAAGCCACAAACAAACGAGTTCGCCATCGCTTCCAGTCACGGAATCTGTAAACAAACACAGGAAGCGATGTTTCAAACTGAGAAACTGAGGCCTCGATATTTCCAAATTGTGTGCGAATAAAATCAGCATCGAAGCAGAAGGAAACCGGAGTGTGCTCGCCTGTGCCTTTCCATTAGCTCGTGCTGCCAGCAGGGTGCCCGTGTTTCCATTAGCTGGATGTTGAAATCACAGGCCACCAGTTGTCAACGGAGTTTCACAACTCTGACACCATAATATAAATGGGGTGCTTCTGTAATTTTCCGTTACCTAAAATTGCATCTCTCTCTCATGCCATGCCACGAGAACAAAACATGTCACCTTGATGTGCAGAAACCCGACAGAAGACAGCAATCCCGGGAGCTGCGATGTCCTTCCTGTGAAAAGGCGGCTATTGTTGAGAAGGCGAATATGGCGTCTTTTTGTGTCAAGATTAATCTTTTTATACTGGAAGCCGGGTGAAATCTAGTAAAGAATTGGAATGTCTTATTTAACTTGATTTGACTTTCTGTTTATATTTGCTGTAAATGATGACAGCTTTGTATGTTTTCAATACTCCAGCGCGTCTATTGCTCTACCGTTACTTGTCCAATGGTTTCTATCACTGTGAGTTAGGCAAGCACGCATGTTACCAAGATTCCTCCTTACCCATCAGATCTGTGACTTGGACTTTCGTCAGCCACAATCCTCACTTGGATCGATACTTTGAAACCGCTCAAGAACAGCGACCCCGCCATGATGTTATGCGGTAGCTCAGGACACAACTGTGCACCTGTTTTATGTAAAAATCCATTTAACTTTAAGTAGGGCACAATTCCTAAAAAAGAGCAGTGAGGGGACTAATCAGGTGAGGCAGTATGCAAGTAAAATCATGGCGCTTGCCATCACAGCGCATGATGTTGCGACTCATGACATTGCATGTGACATCACAGGAAGGCACCTCACTGAAATGACATCATAAGAAGTGACATTAGAAGACCTCACACATAAGTTTATCAGGTATATCATAAGTACATTTAAGCACATCATGAGATTTAACATTGGGGTAGTGCCAAAAAAGTGTCACAATCCTGACGCAAAATCTGTGCCTCAACTAATACATTTATTTTATTAAACCCTGCCACAAAGAAATTGGCAACAAGGAGAAGCATGGTAATATATCTGTTATGCTTAATTGGTTTCAAAGTTTACATTTTAAAATATTTGATTGGTATATGTCATTGTGTTCATTCAATCTTTTGTACTGCGCTCTGATACCCTTTGGTCTTGTGTGCTCTTTATAAAACACTCTAAACAAATAATAAAATTGGGTTAAGGCATCTGCTGTAAAGGTGCCCAGTAAATCTCAGGGAATAATAATAATGGTGAGACAACTCTGGCGGTTCAACCACTTTCTGGAGGGATCTGTGTTTTATGAATCCCCAGATTTGAATCAAAGTAGTAGAGATGGTGAATGTGTCTCCTGCAAAGCACATCATCTAACACACAGATGACAGATTTTTATTTTATGTAAACAGTAATGTGGGTTACTGCTTTTAACACAGAGATCCTTTTGTTACTTGCAGTTCATAAATTCTTTTTAGTTCAAAACGATTTTATTGATAAAAATACAAGGTGTCACAACATAGTTCAACATATTAAATGCATGTCATACAGAGAAGAGAATTACATTATAATTAACGAATCAGGCTTGAGGATAGAATTAAAAGTTATAAAATACCATAAACAGTCATGTATAGTTCTTAAAAAATCAAATATCATAGGTACGGTTAGGGCATTTCAATGGGGTTTTGAGACTTCTTGTTGAATTGGATGCAATTGAAAAGAACGAGCAGCACAGACATCTAAATAGGTTGTGACAGGTGATGATAAATCCAGCCTTTTCAAAGCCATATGGATAGGATATACAAAGGAAGTATTCAACCTGTGATTATAGCAAACAGCATACCACCATGCCTTAACAGAAATATTTGAAAAATCTTTCCAATTTGCTGTGATTTGCTGAAATGCGACTGCTAGTAATAAATCAACAATTTTAACATTGAGCATAGCATTCTCCCAGCAGGAGGATAGGCTTCCAAGAAAAACATGAGTGGAAGAGAAAGAGAATGTAGTGTGAAAAATCAAATTAATTTGAGACCAAACTTGTTCCCAAAAATTAGCCACAATAGGACAAGAAAATAACATATGAAATAAATCAGCTTTTGTGGAAGAACATGTCCAACAAATATCGGAAACAGTAGTGCAATTACTACTTAAAGCACTGGGCGATAACAAGAGTCTATTATAAACAAAAAGCAGCGTTTGCGTTGTGCTTGGGGCTCTAGAGGTTTTACTAATCTTTACCCATAATATATCCCATATAAGTATTGGCCAAGAGGAATCAAGATCCAGTTCCCAAGCCTCTTCAATTTTAGACTTCTGCTGGACCTTTTCAGTGCAATGTAAAAAATTGTATATTGTGGATGCTTTGGGTGTTGTTTTTAATAGGGTTTGTAGTTGAGATGATGAGTCTGGGAAAATGGAAGCATTAAGTGTCGCTATTGAGTTGGTACATGTATTCATCCCCAGCATTTTTGAGTAGAAGGTATTTGTGAATGAATGAATCTGGTAGATTGAATGAATAACTAAGTGAGGAAAATGATAAAACGTCTGAATGTGAAAACAGCAGATGAACCCAGATTAGACCTCTTTGATGGCAAGTTTTCCAGTAAAATGGTTTATTTCGAATGAGTAAGTGTTATATCCTGCTCTTCCTCTCTCTTTGTCCCTCCTTAGTGTTAGTGTCTGCTTGTCTATGTCATGTCTCTGTGATGTCATCCATGATTCCACCTGTTGCTATTCAAGGGATTTATCAGTTATCTGGAGGCTGAGCAGGAAGTTATCTGCTCGCGGTGGGGTTTCTTACCATATTACATTCCTACTTGAGTGCTGTACCTGACTATCTAATCCCAAGAATAAATATACTACTTGAACATTACAACTAGGACCCATCATCTTTATTTTACTGAATGCAACAGTAAGTTTTTATTGTGCCGTATTGTAGAGTTAGGAAAGGATTCTATAGTAAAAGGAAATGAAGAAAGTAAAGGAGTTAGAAGCTTAGAGGTTAGTTTAATAATGGGAGTAGATGAGGCTTGTGGTTTACTTGTAAAAGAAAGGTATTCATCAAAGGAAAAGGGGGTAAAAAAAAAACGTTCAATTGTGGTCCATAAAAGACATTCTTCTATTGGGTCATGTAACCATAAAGAAGCTTGACGTAGAAGAAATTCTTTTTGGTATGTTGGAAAATCAGAACGTTGACTCCACCTTCATTTTTGGGGCGAATTAATCTAAGTATAGACATTCAAGGTTTCTTATTATTCCAAAGGAAGGAAGAGAGAATGGAATTAATCTTTCTAAAGAATTTGGTTGGGTTTTGGGTTTTGCGTTGATCGCAGCTACACAGCAAACAGGTATGATCAGGGGGTAGCTGTCTTAGCTAAATCTAATTTATTATCTATTGGGCGCATATTTATCTGATAAATATGGTCGGTGGTCTATAGCTGAGTGCAGCATAGGTGGGCGCAAAATCACTCTGTGTAATATCTATGGGTCCAATATGGACGAGCTGGAAATACTCTTAGAGTTAAATATGGAATTAGCAACTTGGGAGCATCCTTTAGTAATGTGTGGAGATATTAATATCAATTTAACAAACCAGGCATTACAAGAAGGACCTCAAAAATACAAGGGTCGGAAACATAGAGTTTTTAAAGCTCTTTACAACTCAATTCATGATCATGGGTTAGTGGATGTTTGGGGTATGTTAAATAAATCAGATATGGGGTTTACTTTCTACTCTTATCCTTTATAAATTGTTAGTCAGATTGGACTACTTCTTTGCTCCTCCCGTTATATTACCGGAAGCTTCTATTCAATTGTATCCCCGGATTTCGTCAGATCATTCTCCTATTGTATTAGAACTTGGTGTATTTAAGCGAGATAGTTTACCTCAGTCCTTTACATTTGATCGGAAATGATGCTTAAATGTTGATTTCAAAGAACATATGCATCAATGGATCTTGGAATTTTTTGCAAACAATAACTTTACGGCCCATTCTAACATTATATGGGATGCATTCAAAGTCTGTTTTCGGGGAGAAGTTCTTGATGATAGCTTGTATCAACAAAAGAAAATTAAGAAGGAACTATTTCAGTATTATGATCTGTTGCGACAGGCAGAACGTGCATTAATGAATGGGATTATATCACAGGCAGACGATATCTCAGCATTAGAAGACAGAGTAGCTAGATCACCATGCAAATATCCTGGGGTTTTGGAGTCTAGAGAAAGCGAGGAAATATCTAATATTCAAGCAACAAAATCATGAGTACGGGGAAACAATTGGTAGACGGTTGGCGATGCGTATACGCATGAAAGAGTCCGCACGAAATATACAAGCTATTAAGGATCAGAAGGGTCGCTCGCATGGTGATCCGCAGAAGATACTTTCTATCTTCCACCAGTTTTACACTGATTTGTATACACAACGGGGTGGACTGGTGGGCAAAGAGAGTGTATTTTTGAAGGAGCTAATTGCTTGCCTAGATCTGGCGATCTCGGAGTCATGCATATACCGATTACCACGGCGGAACTAGAAGAAGCTGTATATAGTTTAGCTTCAAGGAAAGTTGCTGGTCCTGACAGGATTCCTGGGGAAGTATATAGACTTTTTTTTCATCAAATGAAGGAGGAGATCTTGAAAGTGTGCCTGGCAGCACAAATAGGCCATCCACCTAAATCATAGACAGAAGTGTAGTGTAGGTCCTATATCCAAATAGGCTCTGCGCCATGAATAACATAAACGATAGTTTAGACGTAGGACTGAAGTCGACTAGGTCTCTATTAAATATGTTAGACTTAATTTGTGAATGCCAGCTAGCTCAGAGGTCACTAGAAACTTTCTCGAATACACAAGAAGGGATTAGTTTCTGACAACCATATAACATGACAACTTTGTTCCCCAAGAATAAGGAATATATCTCCAGAGTCGCGGAAACAATGGATGGCTATTTCACGCAGTCAATCGTGCATGCTTAGTTTCACCAGAAGTGCAGAGAAATAGAGAGACCGTTGTTTTCAGTAAAAAGGTTATTTATTGAGCAGTCTTCTTTCTCATGCAAGAGAAGTGAATTGCTACAATTGCAATCCTTGTCATGCAGTAAAGTGCGTACAGTAAAAAAAGTATTATGAAATAATACTGTAAAAGCATTTATATGGTTTCTAAACCATAAGATACTTAAAATGGATAAAATACATACAATGATAAAAGATGACAAAACGTACTCAACTGGTGCCTCTAAGATACGCCTACCCGGTGTACCTAACCGAAGCCTAGTACATGGGAAGGAGTTAGTGAGATGTAGTTTGAGTTAAATAGTTTCTGCCAAGAATCTATCCAAGAATTCTCGAAGGGTCTAATCAGCTCCGTACCTTGTTTATAGAAAGTAGGAGGTCTTGTATCTCTCTCTCAGGACTCGATCTCCCAGTAACCTGCAAGGGTATCCGGGAAACACCGGAGCTGGATTTCTCGGCAAGAGAAAAGACAGCGTCTCTCTCAGCGCGTCAGCTGGAGGGATCGGCACTCGCTACAGCAGGGCGTCGGGCAAGTAGTCAGTTGATCTGCTCCAAACCACTGTGTGTTTTGCTAGGGCAGATGCTGGTATACCTGGAAGGTGCCGATTTTGACGTAAGGTTGGACATAATACGTCACTAAGAACTCGCAGTTCTTTTAGGACTCCAGGAGTTCTAGGAAAAATCAATACAGAAGCAGGGGAAAGTCCCGGACTGCTGGAGGTTTGGTCTCTCCAAGAACTCGTTGTGATTTCTAGGAATCTGTGGAAGTAGCCATGCCGTATTTGGACTACATTGGCTGTGTGTAAATATGGTTATGATTCTGATGCCTATATAAGGATATGAATCGGAAAAATTACACTAGAGCCCTAGATTCGTCTACAACAGAAGCCACTATTGTGGTTTTCTGTAAAAAGGGTAAGGACCCAACGCTAGTTGGATCTTATCGACCGATTTCGCTTTTAAATTGGATCAGTAAGATTTATTCAAAAACTTTTAGCTAATCGGCTTTCTAAGGTAATCACGCCGTTAGTCTGTTTAAACCAACACAGGTTTATACCACAGCGTGGAACGACTACACATGTAAATAAATTAATAACACTATTTGATGTTGCATGTGTATAACAGAGGGACTTAGGCTTAATTTTATTAGACACTGAGAAAGCTTTTGATTGTGTTCAATTAGATTATCTTTGGAAATTAATGTTTTAGTGTGGGTTTGGCAGACAATTTATTACAGCCTTACAGGCACTTTATATTACAACGACTGCAAAGATATCAGCTATGGGTCTTTATTCTGGTACAGTATTCATTTCTAGGGGCACCAGACAGGGGTGTCCCTGTTCTCCCCTTCTATTTGTTCTTTACATTAATCCGTTTATAGAACAGTTAGCTTGTAATCCTCGTATTCCTCCCTTTTTGGCGCATAATTATCAATTCTCTGTGTTTGCTTATGCAGACGACATTGCCGTTACTACGTCTGATCCTGCTTTAGCGATAGCAGAGATAGAATGTCTAGCGGCTGCTTTCGGACAAATCTCTGGATATAAATTAAACGCAGCCAAAACTCAAATTTTGTGCTCAGACAAAATTGCATGGTCAGACAATAGAGTGGTGAAGGAGGTCACGTATTTAGGCATTTTAATTCATGCCTCTATGACAGAGGTTATGGATGTTAATTGGAAAACACTATTACAGAGTGTAAGGGAGTCATTGTATAAATGGGAACGGCTGCATTTCACATTAATTGGACGTAGCAATATTATAAAAATGAATATTTTACCTAAAGTCTTATATTTGTTTCGGTCTATACCATTGCAAGTAACTAATGTACGACTACAACAGCTTCAATCTTTATGTAGCAAGTTTATATGGAGTCCTGGCAGGCCTAGACGTGCTATGCGTTTTATGACACTTCCACTTCATAGAGGGGGTTTAGCCATACCTGATTTTGTATTATACTTCTATACTTGCTTCTTGTTGAAAATGCGAGTTATGTTAACAGGGGAATGCGCTATGGATAATGCCTCTGGCCCTACAAGTTTTTTTAATACTTTTGGGCCCAATAGCAAAGCAAGTTATATTCAGTGAAATCAATGGTAGTTATTTTAAACGTACCCGGTTTAAGGTTCTGCATAGTGCGTACAAAGTTTGGAAGAGAATAATACGTCTCGAACCTGTGGGAACAATTTCATATTATACCCCCCTACATGCTGCTAAAATGTTGCCTTCTATATTTGGTGATAATACTGTTTCTGCTTGGAGAAGGAAAGGCATTGTTAAGTTAGGAGATTTGTACTCTTCGGAGGGGGTTTATAAATCTTTTGATGAACTTGTTAGTCAATATGATTTATTTAGGGGGTTAGAGGCGGCAGACCCGGAAGCTGAGATCGGCCCTGGACCAGGGTTCAATTCCCCGCCTCGACGGGGCTTGGGCTCAATAATTCCACGGACTCGATAATTCTCGCTCCGGTGCCTACTCAACTCACGGGTTCACACTCTGCGACTCTGGGCAATAGCTTGCTTAATCTCCACAACGGCCCCTCGCGGCGGGATGCCTGGCTTTCACCTTGTGGATACCCTGCCGGGGTTATCTCACAGGGGAATACCAGGACGGGTTCCCTAAGCAAGCGCTTAGATGCCTGCGATGTGGGTGGTTTGCGCTATATAAATACATGTACAATTCACCGTGTTTTAAATTTCTACAGATCCGGGACTTTTTGTTTTGTACAAAACCTAATATCACGCATCATTCCATCACAGAATTGATCAGACGACAGGAGAAAATCGGTGTGCTTCACCAGTTACTATTGTCATTTAAACCCGATGACCTGGAAAAATATAATGTTAAATGGTCTATGAAATTAGGGGAACAAAGCATATCGATGAAGAATATTATTAAGAATTCTAGGGATATATTAATGTCAGCCAACCTGAAGATACAATGTTTTAAAACAATATTTGATTTATATTGCACCCCCACACGAATGGCCAAATGGGATCCGGGGTTTGATGGCAAATGCTTTCGCTGTGGGGATAACAATGCGGACAGTGTACATATTTTTTTCAGTTGCTCTAAATTATCTAGATTTATCTTTGACATAGAGAAGTTTTTGTCTTACGTTATGAAATGTCGGCTGACAGTGACTCCCACCATTATGTTACTAGGTATGCTTCCACCTATTAGTCAAACCAGCATATTACATAAGCATCGACAATTGATATTTTTTTCAATGACGGTAGCTCGCCTTTGCATTGCAACTGAATGGCTACTGAAAGATTCTCCTGCATTCGAGCACTGGCGGGCAAGAATGTACAATTTTTATAAGTTAGAATGGAGTTTATATGCTGTTAAAGGAATTAATAGACAACAGATCGGTATTAGTATCTGGGGAGCGTTCCGGGATTATTTTGAATCTTAAGCACATTAGATGTAACTCTTGTTTATTTATCTATTTATTTATCTCTTTCTCCCCTGTGCTTTTATAGATGTACATGTCTATATTTGCTGCTGTGAAGTCATTAAATTAAAAAAAAGTATTTGGTTGGAATAGGAACTGGAATATTGGAGATAGTGTATATAATTATGAGTGATTGCATCATATTTATACTGTCCAAACAACCCCACCATGAGAGATAGAGAGGGTGCCATTTGGTAGCCAGATCTGAGATCTTTTGTATACATTTATTCATGCACAATGTTACTGTGTCCGAAATTGAAGAGGTGACATGTAAACCTAAATATTTAATGTGGTTAGAACTCCAGGTAAAATCGGAAGCATTACAATCAGGTTTAAAGGTGTACTTTGTTAACGGTAGAATTTCGCATTTATCATTGTTTAATTTATAGCCAGAGATGTTGGAGCTTGTACTTCTGTTAAGAAGGTGGGGATTGAATCATTCAGTTTAGAGATAAAAAGCAAAATATCATCCACGTATGCTGTAAATTTAATCTGGAAATGTAATGTTTTGAAGCCGTGCAAATTTGGATTCTGATGTAATTTGGAGAGAAATGGTTTCAGGGCCAAATTAAAAAGGAAAGGGGAGAGAGGACATCCCTGACACACACTTCTTCCCAAATCAAAAAATGGAGATATCAATCCGTTAGCACATACAGCCGCTTTAGGATTGGAGCAAAGTAGAGAAATCAAAGATATAAATTTGGGACCAAATCCATACCATTTGACGGTGTAAAACAGGTGTGTCCACTTAACTCTATCAAATGCCTTCTCAGCATCCAGTGCTATTGCTGCTAGGGGTTCTTGAAGAAGTGAGGATTTTTATAAAACGTCAAACAGGAGTCGCGTATTATCGGGTATATAATGACTTTTAACAAATCCTGATTGTTCTATCCGTAGTAGGTCCGGCAAAGAAGAATCCAATCGTATTGCTAATGCCTTGGAAAAGATCTAATAATTGATGTTTACTAAAGATATAGGCCTATAGTTCATACAATATTTGGAGTCTTTACCTTCCTTGGGGATTATGCAAGTATGAGCATCTGAGAAAGAACCAGAGGAGTGTCCTAACGTGCTAAAGGAGTTTATTAGAGAATGCAATTTGGGCAATAAAAGTTTGGAGAAGTGTGAATAAAATTCAACAGTGAAACCGTCAGATCCAGGTGCTTTGTCATGTTTGAGAGAATGAAATTCTTTGAGCAACTCTTGTTGCATTAACTCCAATTCCAATGAAGATAAATCTGGAGGGTTAGCTGGCGTTTGTTGAATGTTAGAGAAAAAATACAATAAGGAATGATCGGTAGGTTGTGTTTCAGAAGTTTATAATGTTTTGTAAAAAAGGAGAAATTAATTTAAAATATCATCATCCTTAAACGTTAGGGCTGAATTTGCATCATATATAGATTCAATATTTAATTTAATATGCCTTACTTTCAGATAATTAGCTGAAATGTTTCCAGCTTTATTCTTGCCACCATAGAATTTGGCGCTAGATTTTAACAAGTACAGTATGGCATCCTCTGTGTACTTTTTATTAAATTGCATTTTAGCATTGATGAGGGCTGTTAGACAATCTTTTGAGGGTGAGGTATAATAAGAGTGTTCCAGGCTCTTAATGTCTTGAAGAAGGGCCATAGTGTGTTTATGGCCATTTTTTCTTCTTCTTTGCAACAACGGATAATATGAAGTCTCTTGCTGAGGCTTTGAATGCATCCCATATAGTAGAAACGGATATGGATTCAGTTTGGTTTAACAAGTCAAACTTGACAAAAAAAGTAGTAAAGAAAGCAGTGAATTTTGGGTCCAAAAGAAGGGCGTTATTAAAACGCCATGTTTTGAGACCTCTCATTTTATGTAAGATGTCAAGACCAATTGAAACTGGGGCATGATCTGATAACAAAATAGGGCCAATTTCCGCATGGGAGAGAGTTTGCTAAATATTATGGGAAACAAAAATATAATCAATTCTGGATTGAGAGTGGTGAGATGGGGAATAAAAAGTATATTCTCTGGTTGTTGGATTACAGAATCGCCAAGCATTAAGGAGCGTTTGCTGATTGATGGTGTGCACAAAAGATTTGTGGGGCTTATTGGGTATAAATGAGATAGTGGAGTTCCTGTCAATAAATGGATCAAAGACCTGATTACAATTGCAAGCCAGAATAACATTTTCCTCTGTGCAATGAGAAATTTGCTTGGCAAGTGTACGCCAAAAGGAGGGTTCTCCACTTGTAGGGGCATACACATTTAGAAGAGAAACTGGAACACCCTTTAAAGAAAATTTAACATTCAACCATCTACCGTTAGTGTCTGACTCTTGTGATAAAAGTGAAAGTGAAAGGGATTTGCGGCATAATATCATTACACCATTTTGTTTGCCGTCTCCTGGAGAAAAGAAGGCCTCCCCTACCCAGCCCCTTCTCAACTTGGAGGATTCCACCTCTGAAAGGTGGGTTTCTTGCAGAAAAGCAATATCTGCATTTATTTTGGCTAAATGAGTTAATACTCGTTACGTTTTAATGGGAGAGTTCAAGCCTCTCACGTTCCAAGTAATCATTTTTAATGGCATATCTTAATGAAAACTGATTGACCTACAATTATTGAATAAAAGCCCAATTCAATAAAAGAACAAAAAATAGTACGAGAAAAAAGTAAAATAAGGAAGAAATCAATTTCAAGATGAGAAAAAATATAAGAATCACATGAGGAGAACTGAGAAAGCGAATTAAGATCAAAAGGTGAACAAGTTAAATCAGCAGCACGGGAGGTAAGTTTTATAATTGAGAGAAAAGAATGCGGTAAAGTGACAAAAAATGGACATGCAATAATGAGTCCAGAGAGAAGATATAAAAAAGAAAAATAGAGATAAATACTAAGGACATCAAGAAAGCAGGTGAACATAAATTGTGAGAAACACTGAGTAAAGAAGGGGAATACAACATGAAGAAAGAAAAACAAAACAAGAAACATACCTACATAAGAGAGGTTTGGAGGGGGGGAGGTGAAGCCACATGGACAGGCGGAACATCCAAGCGTGGACACACAGAAAACCAGGGGAAGACCACACCATGAGGAAGAGGGATCTGTGGAAGCAGAAAATAACAATTATGAAGATAAATAATAAGACATAGCACACATCGGAAAACAAAGCATTAAGAACACACTTATTAAGCTAACCGTATCTGAATCCAATACAAAACAATTTCGAAATTAAACCAACAACTATCTATATTGATGTAAATAGTGTTACCAAGATAATACAAAGCTTATACAGAACTATGGAAGTGAAAACATAACATTATGAGACAGTATAACATTAAGTGTTAAATGACGATGAAGAAGTAAAGAGTCCATGTTAACTGGTTTGCAGGAGTTTATGAAGCTTTGAAGTCTCATCGGATCTTTGTATGTAGTTGTTCTATTATTGTAGGTGACCTTAAAGAGACATGGATGGAAAAGTCCATAGAGAGCTCCCAATGACCGAAGATCAGATCTCATATTGAGGAAAGCTTTGCGTCTATTAGCAGTAGCTTTGGCGTAGTCCTGTGCAAAAAATAAAGTAGAGCCAGACCATGTGATTTTTGGAATGGATTTAGCCGCTGATAAAACTTTTTGCAAGTCTGTGTACTCTAAGGAATATAAGATCACACCTCTTGGTCGCAGCAAAGGAGAAGCATTAGAAGGAACACAACCAAATCTGTGTGCTTGTTGAATATTAAGTACAGTACCATCTGGCATATGAAGGAGCTTAGGGAGGAAGGATTTAAAAAAGGTGAGAGCATCTGATCCTTCAAGTCCTTCCACCAGGAGATAGATTCGGAGGTTATTCCACCAATTTTGATTTTCAAGGACCTCGACCTGTCGTTGAAGCACAGAGACTTGTGAATGAAGTTGTGATACAGTAGCACATGACTCCTTGAGTGATGAGACACTTTGCCCAACTGTTGAAACTCTTGCGTTTAGCTGTGACCAGTTGTCCGAAAGGATTGCAGTTTAACATTAGTCTCTTCCATAAAAGGTCAGAGAACTCTGATTTCTTCCAACAGGAGCTCCAGTGACTGGTGAGACTGACTTGGGAGGAGAAGGAGGATCCTTTTCAAGCGTTTTGTGACAGATTTTTCTGAAGCTGTCGGGGGAGTATCCATTATAGACTCCGGAGGTTGCCGTGGAGACAATAGAGAGTCGTCAAGTTTAGAAAATGCTGTGAAGACTTTTGAATTTTTAATAAAAGATTGCTTCTCCTTTGGAAATGCGGGGAAGAATGTTTTGGTTCTGCCAATTAAACATGCTAAGAATGGAAAAATATGAGAAACACGAAAAATCACTGGTTACGCTGAAGGATATCGATGTATAAAATATGGCAGAGAGAATAACTCAAGTTGGTTATGACTTCCTCCAAATGATTAATAAAAAAAAAATTAAAAAACAGTTAATTGTGCTCAAAGCCTAAGGTGAAAAATGTTTAGTTGGGCTGATAAGGTGCTGGCCTACAATTTTGCGTGGCAACATGAACATATTGTAATACTGTAGGTACTTCACGAGTGGAATGTCCTTAAGATGGCTGCCAAAATCACTGTATTATAGCTGACAGGGATGCACTTAAAAATATGGTATGGAGGTTTGGGCAGAGGATTAGAAGGATACCAGGTTAGCCCAATTATCTGCTGTTTGAGGTGAAAGTGTGACAGAGAGAGTAAACCAAATTGGATATATCATCCTCCCAACAATTGATAAAAAAGTTCATAGTGCTCCCAGCTTAAGATAAAATGTTTAATTGGGCAAATGAAGCAGCTGGCGTTCAATCATGCATGGCAGTATAAATGCAATGTAATGCTTCACGAGTGGATAGTCCATAAAATGGCTGCCAGAGTCATTGTTTTATAACTGACAGCAATATGTTGAAAAAATAAAGGTTGAAGGTATGAACATAAGAGAGAGGATATATAGATATGAAATTAGCCCCATTAGCTGCTTTTTGAGGCAAAAATGCATCACACATATGAGGCAAGCTTCATTATTTTCAAAACTCTGTGAGCAACAGAAAAGAAAATGGTGGCACAGACCGATGTTTCCAATGTGTAGAAAAGAAGGTAAAATGCTTCTTTTCAGCAGGCGCACATGAGCGGTTGAGTGCGCGACGCTGACTCCATATCTTCTGACGTGTTCCGCTGATGGAAGGTTTTGCGATAGGCTGCTGAAAGCATGGCTTCACCGAGGTGAGCCCGCAGCCTCACTCGGACACCGCCATAATCCTTGGGTCAAAAGCCACACCCATGCAGTTCATAAATTCTAATCCTTCTAAAAGACCACAGTGAGGGATGAAGGACATGTAACTCCTACAGCTTGAAACCCTAACTGTTTCATGGAACTCATCCGGTACATTAATTCGCACATGTATGTGATTTACTGTCAATGTATAATGTGTATGTTACATAAAGAGCTCTGACACTCTGCATTGGGCTGGATATCACTATCAAAGAAATAAAATAGCTCAATTGAAATTGTTATTTGTACAGACAACACACCTGACCTTCTTGCACTGCATGCATCTATTATACACAGGGACTGAACAAAGGCAAAAGCTGCCTCTCCTAAGTACTTGTGAAGAGAAAAAAACTGCGTGCCTTTGTTTCCCCTCCCTGGCATTTACATTTAAGTGTGAAGTTCCAGGCCACATCCAGTCAGGCTATTCAAACATAAGGAGGCATGATGGCCCCTTAACATCGGCCCATCTGGAGGTGAAACAAAGCTACCTCCCAGCCTGCATATTGCTGCTGGGAATGGAAAGCAGACAATGTGCAGGCGCTGCTGAATGTGTCCTGGTGACTGGAAATGATCAGCTTGTCTGGCATTAGTGCTTCTTGTGTGGCCTTTTAATACGATCCTATGTGTAAAACAGAGGGTAAGTGTCATCAATTACAAATAATGCACTAAAAATGTCTGCTAAGTTATATAATACTGTGACGTTTGAGTATGAAATAGTATCAATCTCAATGAAAAAAGGACAACTTTGCAATAAATAGATACATCATCCAAACAGGTTTAAGCTTTTATGCGTCACACACATTAAAATAATCTGCCCTGATTTGTGTGGACCATACTAAAATATTTATTCTCTTAACATCCCTGAAATTCTTTTTGGAAAAGCAAACACATTTTTAAAATTACACACATGAAAGAAAACATTTAAGATACTTTGGCTGCCATCTCTCACAGCTGCCTTCTTTCACTCTTTCCAGTACTTTAGCAAGCATCAATAGGTTCAGTTACAAAATTGTAGTCAGAAAAAAAGTAAATAGACATCTCCGTCTTAAAGAAAATTTTAGCAGTCTGTCATAAGAGCGGGAATTACATTCGAGAGCCTGTCTGTACAAGCAGAAAATCCTTATATGAAAGAAAAATGTCAGAGGTCTACTTACTATTGTTTTTTACCTTCAAGTTCATTTGGGGGTGCTGCCTCACTTCCCGCACTTCTACTTCCACTGCCCTGGTGATATCTGATAAATTCATTTAGGCTGAAGTAAGAGAAATAAGCTATGGACAATTTAATCCACTGGATTTTTCTTTATTGACTACCTAGTTTTTGGACTTTTACCACTAGTGAGTCTTACTGAGACTCACACTGCAAGCTCTGGTTTAGGAGCACCAACAGCCAGTGTCTGCCTTTGAAGATAAGGTCCAGTGCTGCAGAGCTAGAGTAAGAGGACCTGGGCTGGTTGCATGCAAGCATGTGTGCACATGGGGGCTCAACAAGTGGGTGTACTGTCCAATTCAGCCTGGGTTCTGTGCACACATAGCCTGTCGCAGTGGGGACCCTTCATAGATGGATGCTGACCTGGGCAGGCCTTATAATGTGAGTCAGCATTCCTAGAGTAGTACATGTATACTGATTTACTGAAAAGTGTTTGTGTACCACTGTACTGTACACCATTGGCAAAATCTACACCAAACTAGTCAGGTCTAGAGAGAAGGATGACACGCCTTTATTATAGTACATCAGGATTCCAAATGAAGACCTGAGATTAATTTTAACATATCTGCACTCCTAGAGACGCTCCAAGATTTATCATAATTCTCTGATTCAGCTATACCAGGCTTTTGTGAATACTGATGGGCCAACTTATTTACTCTGTTAACCAGATAGAGGGTCAAATGCCTCCCACACATTAGGGCCATTTGCTAGTGTTTAGGCCTGTTCGTGGAAAAGGAAAGGGTGGGGATGGAATCTGCATACACTAATTACTTTTTACACTGTACCTGGCCTGAGAAGGCTCAATTCACAGAAACATAGGATGGAACCAGACTTCTAGAGCCAATCACAAGAGGAGCTCCCCTTTCATGTTTTGGAGGCAATAAACCAGGCATCTGTGGCAGTTAGTGTAGGGATCTAATCTCTCATAGAAGGACTTTCAATAAAACACTTGAAAGCGTCATCTTTAAAAATCCAAAAATGCTGAGGCAGGGGGTTGGGTCAGAGGTGGAGTGATGGAGACAGCCTAGGATTAGGCAGAGGTGTAGCTTCTGAAGATTACTGGCAATACTTTAATTCCATTGCACCAGGGAGAGACTCTTGGGAAGCTTCTGGACCTGCCTTAAGTGCCATTGGAACACTGCCCAACTGGAAGACAAAAATGACTAACCCCTACAGAGGTGGCAAGAGGCCTGAAATAAATAGTCATAGTGAATAGAGAATGCCACAGAAGCAACATGCAATTCACCCTGTGGAAATCAGAACAATGAGGCAAGAGAAAAGACGTTATATTCAGCTCTTTGTATTGGGCTCGGAAGAGATGCTTCTAGTTTTGGGATATCCTCCTGTTATTTGTGTATCAACAATACTCATGGGTAGGGCAAAGGCCATGAAGGTTTGGAGAAAACAAGATTGATGCTGGGAGAGGGCATACCTAAAGCCAGCTCCACCCTTATTAATTCTTACCCTGGGGGCCCTATCTCACAGGGGAATGACATGATGAAGGAAAGAATGAGTGACTTCATGCTTTTCAAGTTACATTATCCCCTGAGGACCAAAGAAGGTGCTCTTCAGATGCCTGCTTCCAGGGAGGTAAGGGCCCCAGGATCAAGGTGGTATGCCCACCTCCACCTGCTCATGCTCGTGGCTAGGGAAACAGGGAGCTGATGCATGAGGGAAAATGAGGATTCTGGCAAACATTAACAAAGAAAATGTGCATGAGAGCGCACTTTTTCAACACGAACACACAAAAAGCATGTTGTTTTTGCACAAGGCAGCATTTTCTTAGAGAGTTGCTTGAAGACAACAGCTTGCCCCAGAGGGCACTCAGGCGGCCTAATTTAAATGTTTCCCATGTGGTGCTTAAATGGGCAGGGACACCACGTTTTGCAGCATGGGGCAGGTCCTTAAACCACAGAAGCACATACCACATTATTTTCATAAAAGTCACCCTACCTCTTGCAAGTCTTTTCATATAGAACTTGTGGAGGTATTTCTGCTCATTTCGAGTAACCCTGGGCAGATCTGGCGGAGTGCAACTACGTAGAGGTCCACAGAGCTAGAGAACAATTCAGTGGAACTCCCAGTCTGGCGGTGAGTCCCTCTTCTACCGCCACACTCCGAATGCATGTCACTTGTATCCCAGCCCTCCCCCCGGACATGCACAACTCCCACTTGTCTGGCCACCCCCCCCCTACCGATGACATTTCCCTCGCTACCTTCCCACCACACACCAAACATACTGGGCGAGACTGCACACAATTAGGACACTGTTGCAGCCACCCGATGGCCTCTGCATTGACTCCCCTGCCTGTCAACTTTGAAACTGAGGTAAGCCCAGAGCCTTGCCGCTCCAACATTTCCGCTCCAAGTCCTCGGAGCCCGCCCAGCTTGCCTTTCTTACTCCATGCCTTTCCGCCCTCCAGGTACCCGCCCCGGGACCCTGGCAGTGGATCAGGGATCCGACCCTGCCTACAACCTCTCCTTGACCCCTTCAGGAGCCACACAGTGGATAGGGACTCCGACCCTGCGCCTAGGCTCCACTCACCACGGGTCTTGCATTTATTTATCAGGTGAGTTGGCCCTTCTCTAGCGCTTTGCATTCTCCTCCCCAGCTCCCATGCTCACTTGTCCTAACTTCTGGAACACGGATTCCAGTTCACTTCATCCGCCTTGTACAGCACCTTACCACCAAGCCTGTGATTCTCTGGCTCACTCTTTACCTTCATGTAAGTTACTGCTGCCGTTCGCTCGCATCACCACTGCCTCTCCCCCCACTCCTCACCCACCCCTATGTGATCAGCCCATGTGCTGCCCCAGCAACCTTCCCTTACCACCCATCTTATTCTTCACCCACTTCCACCTCCAACAATTCTCTCTGCCATAAGGCTCGCCACCTCCCCCGCCACTACTCCCCTTCGCTCCCAGTTGGCCCCCCCATCTCCTACCCTTCGCCTGACCTGCTCTTCCTGCACATTCCACCCAATAACACAGCCCACCACCACCTTGGTGGCATTAAGTGCTGCGCTGCTCCCCGTTCCCACACACACTACCTTGCCTGCCATAGCCCAATATCTTGGGTCCTTGAACCCCTCTCAATGTCCCCCTCACTCACCACTTCAGCCTGTCCCTCCAGGCACCATATCAACCAATTCCTCTCCCCGCTCCCCCTCTACCCTCATTGTCCCCGTTCCCCCGTTTTTACCCTCTTCACCACCGCCTTTGCCTCCCCTCCCTCAAAATACCCACACAAACCCACCCCAGCGGTACCCATTAGTCCCACCCCACCCCGCTCCACGCTTCACCGCGTTCCCACCACACTTGTCCTCCTGTCCACCTCGCTCCACGCTTCACCACGTGCCTACCATACTTGCCCCCCGTCCACTTTCCCACACCGACCCTCATTTCTTCCTCTCCTCTCTTATACAGCACCTCTAAAATGGCAACCGGGTCCTGATGATGATCCTGAAACGCTGTTGATCATATAGCGCAACTCACTTCGCATTGTCAACTTTGGTTCACAAACAATTATCTGTCTTCCATACATTGAAGAGGAACCATTGCTTTTGAATATATCCCTCTTCACCTTGTCACTTTGCGTCCATCGCTGTGTTTTCCACATGTTACTCGTGCCATCACTCTTTGTTTCACGAGCACCACCTGCACAAAACACCCTTGGGTTGCCGCCACATTTTATGCCAACAGTGCTGTTATAACTGTCCTGTATCAAGTGTGAATTCAATATATGATGCCATGAACACTTTTTCAAAAAAGATACCGGGAGTCTCTCCTTTCTTTGCTACCTTGTAATGTCCTGTACGTACTTGTGTATTTGCCTTCCTAATTAAATCCGGTTGAGACACTGTTGTTAAACGAAAATGGGCTGCATTTCAAAAAAGAAAATGAAACTTTTCATTTTAATTTTTTTAAGGGCAGGCAGTGATCCCTCGGACCACTGCCTGCTCTTACAAAAGATTTTTTTAAACACTCACCAAGGGGAAGGGGTCCCCTGGGGACCCCTTCCAATTTGCAAGTGGTTGACAACCTACTTGAAGCAGGTGGTAAACCGTGAGTGTTCTGCAGCCGCAAATGTGGTTGCAAAACAATTGTACATGGCAGGGAGCCTTGCTATTAGGAAGAGATGCTCCTTCCTAACAGCTAGCATTCCAAAAGCTATTTTACGAGTCAGTGACTCGAAAAGTACTGTTAATACATGCCATGACCATTTTTTGTGGTTGCAAATGGGCCGATCGGCTGTTTGCAAGCGCAAAAAAAGGTCGTAAATCTGGCCCTGAGTGCTTTAGTCTGGTGACTGTAGTGTGTAGGATCTTAGTTGTTTTGCAACCTATGTATAAGAAAAAACCACATGTGCACAGTTCATTCTATGTGAAATGCTTTATTTACAATAGTGAATTTAACCATGAATCATGATAAGCAATAATTAATGCCATTAGAAAATAGTTTCACCTTTTGTTGTTTTTATGGTGTTTTGTTGGTTTAATATGACATATTTCCGATTTTATTAATGTGATGATACCCTGACAAAGCAAATAAGTCTTCCTTTTCGTAACTTTAATCAATCCTATTGTGTTTAGTATACCTGGGGTGTATTATGGTTTCAGAGCCCAGTTCTCAGTGAAAGTATGAATTATTAAGGTACTTTTTATTTTATAAGTACATTAACTGACTGGACAATGGGATGTTGTTTGTTGAAGGCCTAGGGCCTGGGAGACTAGCCTACACCACCTCCTCTTAGTAGATCCTGGACTGATCTGCCTCCCTATGCTAAGAGAGGTGAGTACCAGAAGGGGGTGCATGGTTAGCAGTACAGGAGAGATTGCAGACTTGGGAAGGACCTATATCATGCACAACTAATAACCCTCTTTCTTACACTGAGAAATTGTACTCACATACCTAATCAGAGGGAGATTGACAAAATGAATGTGGTATTATCACTCTTCTGTCTAGGTGTTATCCATCTGTCTGCACCAAACTCAGTAATAAGATGTAAATATTCTCAACTAAGACAACATTTATCTGGGTGGACCCGAGCAAAGGATTCTTGACTTTAATATAGCCTTATAGCCCGCCGTAGCGGGCTATATGGCTATTAAAGGCCCACTGAATCGTTAAAGGCCCGAGCCGAAGGCGAGGGACTTTAACGAGACAGCGGGACTTTAATTGCTGGTATAGCCCTGCTACGAAGGGCTATAAGGCTATTAGAACATTCTGCCACTAAAGGGCAGAATGTTCTAACAAATTAAACAAAGGGTTCTCGAAGCTCGAGGGGATATAAATCCCCTCGAGCTTCGAGAAGCCTTTGCAGAACATTGGAATGTTGCTCTGCGGGCCTTTACCGGCCTGTAGAAGCAGGGAGCACTCCATTGTCTGCAATGGAGCTCCCAACATTCTGATGTCCTAATAATTCTTAACTGCCCTTGTAATTTCCTTTCTGAATGACCATGTATCCTGTGATCTAATTAGGGTTAAGACTAATGCCTATGCTGTCCTTCACTTTTCTTGTTTGTACTATATTATAATTTGTTTACAGCTTTCAACCCAGGACAAGGTGTTTTACAGTCAGTTGGAACATTACTTCACAGAGCCCATTGTTAATGGCTTAGTTAGGCACATGGGGGTGATTTAAGTAATGTTGTTCCTGGGAAGTGTCACGTGGAGTAGATTATTCATCGTACTGATTGTCAACAAGGTTTCATGTTAGAGTTCACATGATTAATTTAGTAGTATTAGATGCATACATTACAAGACAATTGGTTTATAGTCTATTTGCATTTGATGTGCCTCATATTTACATACATTAATCTGAGCTCATTATTTAGAGATTTTTGGTACTGATGTAATTGATGCAACCCAGTTGTCATTTGGTTTGGACAGCGTTAGTATTACTAAGACTGATCAAATTCTGAGATATTAACCCCTTCCATGCTCATGACAAGGTCAGCTCGTCATGCAGTACACTGTGCTTATGACGAGCTGACCTTGTCATGAACAATGGGGATCCAGGAGTAACAGCGGGAATTCCCTTAGCACCCACGGTGTTAATAAAGTTTAAGCATAAGTATTTTGGCAAGCATGCCAGTTCTAGCTGAATATCTACAGTACTAGCAGGATTTGGTCAGCAAATCTCACATTCAGGGTTATGCAGAGTATCCATCAAAAATTGACAAACACAGATCCAGATGGCGTGCAAAGTTATTTTACATGTAATTGCATAGCCTTTATATTTTGGCCCATATGGCTGTATATTGTAGTTTTTTGGGAAATGTCTATTATATTAGAATTAAAGCAAATCCAGCAGTTCTGATGAGGACCACCATATTGAAGTGGAGTGGCTGATTATAGCTTCTATGTCTTGTCTTGTCTGCTTGATGATGTGACATAAGGAATGAGTTCCGTTGTTTTAGTATGGTGGTTATCTCGTACTAGATAGACTTTGTTCTCTTTTGTTTTGAAGGTAGAGTAGATTAGGTACAGTGTTCTGAATTCTCCAGTACTTGAAAGTAGGAAATGGCCAAGTCATCCCCATGCTTAAAATTTTGAAGTGATTATCAATGGCTAATGCTCATACTAGAAATGAAGTTCCATAATTTTCTGTCTAGGATGAAAATCACTTTTTGTATTCGTATTCAAAAGTATGAATGTTTGGGTGCTTACTTGGAGAAGAGAGATCCTATATGTTAGAAATTGCATTACTGGTTGACTGGGGTGAGAGACCTGGTCAAGCAGCAGCGACAATCCTTTTCAGTGTAAGTTAACAGCAAACCCCAAATTAACCTGTACTCACCCTCCCGTAGTTTGGCACAGAGCTGTCAGGCTTAAATTAGAGGCTATATATAAAGTATTTGTGCAAAACATTCAAGAATAAAAGAGTGAAAGCACCACAAAAATGATCCCATACCAGATTTAGAAAAATAGATCTGAATTTAATAAATAAACAAGACCAAAATCACAAAAATCCAATCAGTAGAACTGGCGATATTGAATTTCAAAGTTTATAGAGCCAAAAGGCATAAAGTGGTATTGGGGATATTTGGTCATGCCAGACCAGGACAAAGTCACAGGTTCAGGCCTACCACAATGGAACACAAGCCAGATTCAGTGACTTCGGTTGGCCTGCTGAAGAATTTACCTTGAATCCTGGTTGCGATGCATTGGTTCCAAGATGCCGAGAGGCTGCGATGCGATGCGATGTCCCATACTGTTAAGTATCCTGTTGATGAAGATTGTGATTCCTAGTCCAGTGTCAGGATACAATGCACAATTAAGGCGATGCGTTGATTCAGATGAGCAGTGAATCTTCTGTGCGGAGTTTTGTCATCCTTCTCGAGGCTGCTGTTGATGACAGATGAGGGAATCTGCACCTGGGAAAGCATCTCACGCGGCTGTTCCAAAAGCGATGTATCTGTTCTAAGATATGGGTTGTGGCGGCAATGCAAGTCTTTTGCAATGGGTGCAATCCATGCAGCAGTGGCAATGCAGCAGTACTGCTCAGTGATTTACTGCTGAGCCGGGAAGATGTGTCAGTTCTGCTTGGGAATGCGTAGTTTAGCAGAAAAGATGAGTTGGTTCCTCCCACAAGCACCTTAGGCCACTTCCAAGGGCCAAGTTTGGTATGGCAGCACTTGGCAGGGCAGACTAACAGATTACAGACTCCATTTACAGGGATATGGAGCCTGTTATGTCTCAGAGACTCCAGAGTAGGAGGGCAGCCAACTAGCCCTTAGAGTCACACTGGGTTCTGGGTTCAATAGATGCAGGCCAGTCTTTCTTCCCCAGGAAAGAGGATAGTGCCAGCAGATCAGCACATGAAAGCAGGAGATTAGCGTAGTGCAACATGTCAGAGTGGCATACCTTCCTCAGCAGAGCAGTGTTCCTCCTGGCAGAGCATCCACAGGTCCAGAAAAGAATAGAAGGAAGGCAGAAAAGAATAGAAGGCAAAATGTTTGGGGGCTCTCCTCCCTTAATAATTAAAACATTTCCCCCCCAAAAAAGGAGGCAGCCCGGCCCCGGGGATGGGGTCCCCGGGGCCTTAAGTGGCCTGAGGAGGGGGGCTATGCAGCCCCCTCCTTAAAAATATTTAAAAAATATGGCCATGCTTCGGGGGATGGGGTCCCCGGGACCGGGAATTAGCCATGGGAGGGGGGGCTATGAGGCCCCCTTCCCGTTACATTTTTTTTTAAAAATTATATTTGGGGGTCAGGCCCTGGTGATGGGATCCCCAGGGCCCAAAAAAAGAAAAAGAAGGAGGGCTACACAGCCCTCCTTTAAAAAAAATTTTTACAAAAAAACGGCATCGGGGAGGAGGCCACTCCCGCTCCCTGCACCACTCTGCAAATGCGCACCCTGGCTCGTTAGCAGGGGGGGAAGTAATTCCCCTTGAATACTGGGGGTCCCTGGGGGCCAAGTAGCCAACCAGGAACCTCCAGTATGCGCAAGGGGGCTCCATTGCAGAGAGGTGTAATGAGGCCACGACCCTTTTTACACCTCTCTACAACACAGCCGCCTGGTGCATAGTAGAGGATCCTGGTGGGCTATTTGGCCCCCAATGACCCCAGTATTCAAGGGGACTTAATTCCCCAATTTAGAACACACCACAGGGTGCGTTTCCACAGTGGTGAAGGTAGGGGGGAGGGTTTGAGGTGACAGATTGCACCACTCTGCAAACAAGCCCCCTGGCACGTTTGCAGAGGGGAAACTAATTCCCCTTGAATACTGGGGACCAACAGTATTCAAGGAGCCTTAATCTCCCAACTTAAAACATGCCACGGGGTGCGTTTGCACAGTGGTGAAGGGAGGGGGTGGGTCTTGAGGTGATCTGTATGCTAACACGCCCTGTGGCGCTTTTAAGTTGGGGAATTAATTCCTCCTCAATCCAGAGGTCACCTAGGGGCCAACTAGCCTCCCAGGTACCTCCAGTAAGCACCACGGAGCTGCATTGCAGAGTATTGTAGAAAGGGGTGTGGCCTCTGAACACCTCTCTGCAATACAGCTCCCCGGTGCATACTTGAGGTACCTGTTGGGCTAGTTGGCCCCTAGGGGACCTCTGGATAGAAGAGGAATTAATTCCCCAACTTAAAACGCGCCAAAGGGTATGTTTGCACACATGTCACCTCAGGCCCCGCCACTCCCTTCACTATTGAGCAAAATATTCCTTTAAAATCAGCCGAACTATGAATTCTGATTTACTCACCAGTTATAAGAAGACAGACCCTAGGGCTACATCTTTCAGCCCACTACTGATCTTGAAAAGTAATTGTAACCATGCTTACAGTAAATTGAATTTCCTTCCATATGCTAACATTGACTGGTTTCACTTGGAAATTCTTCAAAGTGTGGAGTTTTGGAACATTAAAATACTGCTCTAAAATCAGCCGAACTACGAATTCCGATTTGCTAGCCTGTTATCAGGCGAGACCTCAGTGCTGCATCTTGCAGCCCAGTAGTGATCCTGAAAAGTAATTTTAACCATATTTACCAGTAACTTGATTTTCCTTCCATAGTATATCATTGCCTGCTATATAAAATATATATAAATAAAAAAATATGTAAAATAAAAAAAACAAATATTACAATTTCAAGATTTCTAAATACAATATTTTTTTCAATTTATATTAAAAATATGTAATGTAATTTAAAAAATAAAATATCTAAAAATAAATAATTTAAAACAATGTAGTTAATCATTTTAAAAAAAATATAACAATTAATACATTTTAAAATGATCATTTACAAAACTTTTGAAATTCACTGAAAAAAACATAGGTTTCAGCCACTTTATAGTTAGGAATTAGCATTAAAATAACCTTGAAAATTCACTGAAAAAACACATGTTATAGTTAGCTGAACATTTCACTCATACAAAACCATTGAAATTCCCCCGTTATAGTTAGTTCAGCTAAATATAATTTGCGCGCCCGCAATGCACTGCAATCTGCTGGAGCCGCAAGCACCGTGTCCAGCTCCATACCCCCCGGTCCCTGGGCTGAACGCAACACTGGAGGAGATTATTGCCATCCTCACGGCCATGGGGGTCAAGCTTCCCTGCATCGGAACCCGCTGAGGTGCCTTCATGCCAACGGGTCTGCCTGGGAGTATTAGCGGGCCGGTGGCTCTGGCCCCGGTGCAGTCTGGTGCTTCGGCCTCGGGGCCATTGACGACACTGGTCACGATGCCGCAGGGCTCCTCAGCATCCAGGCCTGGTTCCATGACATCGCCGGTCGACCTTACGACCCCTCTTCTGGTGCGGTCACCTAGGATGTCGCCCCCCGACGCCATCCCTGGGCGCAACGTCCCCGGTTCCAGCCCAGTTCCGGATCCGGCATCAGACCGGCGCCGCCCAGCGCCGTCTTCGACGCCGATCAGGGAGCCCTTCACCAACGACCCGGCTCAATCATTTTTTCCTGACTGTCAAGAGATGGATGACGAGGAGAACTGGGAGGGGTCAGAGGACCCTCTGGCACTGCAATGACAGTTGAGCCAGGACTGGGCAGACGAGCAGGGGGAGGCCAGTGGTCTGAACACTTCACCTGACACTGGATTTGTCTCCCCTCCAACTGTGGCTACGGAGGAGGGAGCTGCTTACAGTGTGGTGTTGACTAGGGCAGCCAAGGCCTTGGCTCCTGAGCTCCCTGTCATGGCCGTGAGGACTAACCTACTCACTGAGGTTCTCAAACCGCAGGCAAGCTTCTAAGAGCCTCTCCTGCCATTTAACAAAGCCCTCACTGACGTTCTGGTGGGCACCTGGCCCAAGCCCTCTACAGGCCTTCCCGTACATTGGAACGTGGCTCAATGCCACCGCCCAGCTCCGGGTGGGCCCAGCTAGTTAGCCAGGCCTCTACCTCCCTGAACGCATTCCCGACCACTCCTCCGGATCAGGAATCCAAAAGGTACGATCAATTGGGAAGAAACTGTTCACTGAGTTTGAGGTTGCGGTCTGTCAACACTGCCTGCCTTTTGGGCTGTTACACCCACTCTCTCTGGGATACGGGTGCAGAAGTGCTGCCGTATTGCCCGGTGGAGGTCCAGGCAAAGCTTACCCAAGCCCTAGCAGAGGGACGGGATGCAGGACGCTCTTCAATATGATGTGGACTTGATACCACGGACTCGCTGGGTAGGGTGATTGCGA
The DNA here is from genome assembly GCF_964263255.1 of Lissotriton vulgaris. NCBI lineage: Eukaryota > Metazoa > Chordata > Amphibia > Caudata > Salamandridae > Lissotriton > Lissotriton vulgaris. Next base: position 663,811,414 of record NC_141689.1, read on the forward strand.
CGACAGTGGTGGTCACCCCCACGCCTGGCTGAGGTCTGCAAATTTTTCAGGGGATGTCCAAACCACCGTTATGGACATGCCCTTTGATGGCCGTCGCCTCTTTGGTAACAAGGCGGACAGTGCGCTGGAGCGTTTCAAGGACTCCAGGGCTACGGCCAAGTCCTTGGGCATCGGCCAACACCAGCAAACCTCCATCTTTCGCCCCTTTCGTGGCCAAGGAAGGGGCGCCCCACACATCCAGCAAGCCACAGGCCGCATAACCTACCTCAACATGGTCGCAGACGTGGTAACCGCCGCGGCGGTGCCGGGGGACAACGGCGAGGTCAGTCCACATCCACTCCCCCAGCATCTGCCTCAAAGTCCTCCTAGCCTGAGCTTTCAGGCCCATTCAACGCCAGTGGGAGGCAGGGTTCGCCATCACCTCTTCCACCGGCGTACCATCACATCAGACAGGTGGGTGCTGCAAATCATCCAAAGGCGCTACTCCCTCCCCTTAGAGGTGACCCCTCCAGCCATGCCACCTCAGTACCACCGCATATTTGGGGATCACTTGCAACTACTGCAGGAGGAAGTTACGGCCCTTTTGGCCAACGGGGCCGTTGAGAGCGTTCCTGGGCCAGAAGTAGGATGTGGTTGCTATTCCCACTACTTCCTGGTACCCAAGAAGGGCAAAGGAGGCCTACGCTTTATCTTGGACCTACAGAGAGTCAACGGCTTCCTCCGGAAGGAGAAGTTCAAGATGCTGACTTTGACTCAGGTCCTAGCTGCCCTGGACCCAGAAGACTGGATGGTAGCGTTGGACTTGCAGGACGTGTATTTCCACATCCTCGTCCTTCCGGTCCACCGGCGTTACATGCAGTTCATGGTAGGCCGCAAGCCCTTTCAGATTACCGTGCTCCCCTTCGGCCTTACCAGCGCCCCTCAGGTGTTCACGAAAGTGATGGCGGTGGTTACAGCCCATCTGCGCAGACTAGGGGTTTCAGTCTACCCCTATCTCACTGATTAGTTGTTGGAGGCAGGCTCGCCACAGACAGTCCTCTCCCACCTCCAAACTACGGCCGACCTCCTGCACTCGCTGTGGTTCTCCATCAATGTGCCGAAGTCACTCCTGTGCCCCTCTCAGAAGCTCCTTTTCATCAGAGCAGTTCTGGACTCAGCACAGTTTCGGGTTTATACACCCGAACAGCGGGTTCGGGATATTCAGGCTCTGATTCGGATCTTTCAGCCTTTATCCAGGGTCTTGGTCAGGTTGACGCTGAGGCTCCTGGAGCTGATGGCCTCCTGCATCCTTTTGGTGCATCACGCCAGGTGGTGGATGCGGGCTCTGCAGTGGGCCCTGAAGTTTCAGTGGGCATAGCATTAGGCCAACCTGTCCGACCACGTCCTGATCTCGGAGGGCACTGTGAGACAGTTGCAGTGGTGGCTCATGGACCGCAATTGGGTCAGTGACAGATCTCTCTCCCTTCCCCAACCGGACCACGTAGTAGTGACAGATGCGTCCCTCCTGGGATGGGGAGGCCACATGGGGAAAGGGAGATCAGAGGCCTCTGGTCTCCGGCGGAGTCCCGGCTCCACATCAACTTTTTGGAACTGCGGGCGATCTGGCTTGCACTGATAACATTCCTTCCCTCTGTCCGGGGAAGTGTAGTGCAGGTGTTCACGGACAACACCACCGCCATGTGCTACTGCAACAAACAGGACGGGGTGGGGTTGTGGACCCTTTGCCAGGAGGCTCTGTGCCTCTGGCAATGGCTGGAACACGAGGGCGTCACCCTGGTGGTTCAACACCTGGCAGGTTCCCTGAACGCCAGGGCGGATGAACTCAGCCGCCGGTGCATGATGGATCATGAATGGCGTCTGAACTCGGACGTGGCGCAAGGCCTCTTTCAGCAGTGGGGAGAGCCTTGGTTAGATATATTTGCCACCGAAGAGAACGTGCAATGTCATCAGTTCTGCGCTTTGGAATTTCCAAGGCGGCACTCCCTCGGAGATGCTTTTTGTCGCAAGTGGAGCTGCGGTCAGTTGTACGCCTTTCCGCCTATACCACTTCTGCCCAGAGTGCTGAAGATCAGATGCGACCGGGCCCAAAAAACACATGTTATAGTTAGCTGAACATTTCACTCATACAAAACCATTGAAATTCCCCCGTTATAGTTAGTTCAGCTAAATATAATTTGCGCGCCCGCAATGCACTGCAATCTGCTGGAGCCGCAAGCACTGTGTCCAGCTCCATACCCCCCGGTCCCTGGGCTGAACGCAACATTGGAGGAGATTATTGCCATCCTCACGGCCATGGGGGTCAAGCTTCCCTGAATCGGAACCCGCTGAGGTGCCTTCGTGCCAACGGGTCTGCCTGGGAGTATTAGCGGGCCGGTGGCTCTGGCCCCGGTGCAGTCTGGTGCTTCGGCCTCGGGGCCATTGACGACACTGGTCACGATGCCGCAGGGCTCCTCAGCATCCAGGCCTGGTTCCATGACATCGCCGGTCGACCTTACGACCCCTCTTCTGGCGTGGTCACCTAGGATGTCGCCCCCCGACGCCATCCCTGGGCGCAACGTCCCCGGTTCCAGCCCAGTTCCGGATCCCGCATCAGACCGGCGCCGCCCAGCGCCGTCTTAGACGCCGATCAGGGAGCCCTTCACCAACGACCCGGCTCAATCATTTTTTCCTGACTGTCAAGAGATGGATGACGAGGAGAACTGGGAGGGGTCAGAGGACCCTCTGGCACTGCAATGACAGTTGAGCCAGGACTGGGCAGACGAGCAGGGGGAGGCCAGTGGTCTGAACACTTCACCTGACACTGGATTTGTCTCCCCTCCAACTGTGGCTACGGAGGAGGGAGCTGCTTACAGCGTGGTGTTGACTAGGGCAGCCAAGGCCTTGGCTCCTGAGCTCCCTGTCATGGCCGTGAGGACTAACCTCCTCACTGAGGTTCTCAAACCGCAGGCAAGCTTCTAAGAGCCTCTCCTGCCATTTAACAAAGCCCTCACTGACGTTCTGGTGGGCACCTGGCCCAAGCCCTCTACGGGCCTTCCCGTACATTGGAACGTGGCTCAATGCCACCGCCCAGCTCCGTGTGGGCCCAGCTAGTTAGCCAGGCCTCTACCTCCCTGAACGCATTCCCGACCACTCCTCCGGATCAGGAATCCAAAAGGTACGATCAATTGGGAAGAAACTGTTCACTGAGTTTGAGGTTCCGGTCTGTCAACACTGCCTGCCTTTTGGGCTGTTACACCCACTCTCTCTGGGATACGGGTGCAGAAGTGCTGCCGTATTGCCCGGTGGAGGTCCAGGCAAAGCTTACCCAAGCCCTAGCAGAGGGACGGGATGCAGGACGCTCTTCAATATGATGTGGACTTGATACCACGGACTCGCTGGGTAGGGTGATTGCGACGACAGTGGTGGTCGCCCCCACGCCTGGCTGAGGTCTGCAAATTTTTCGGGGGATGTCCAAACCACCCTTATGGACATGCCCTTTGATGGCCGTCGCCTCTTTGGTAACAAGGCAGACAGTGCGCTGGAGCGCTTCAAGGACTCCAGGGCTACGGCCAAGTCCTTGGGCATCGGCCAACACCAGCAAACCTCCACCTTTCACCCCTTTCATGGCCAAGGAAGGGGCGCCCCACACATCCAGCTAGCCACAGGCCGCATAACCTACCTCAACATGGTCGCAGACGTGGTAACCGCCGTGGCGGTGCCGGGGGACAACGGCGATGTCAGTCCACATCCACTCCCCCAGCATCTGCCTCAAAGTCCTCCTAGCCTGAGCTTTCAGGCCCATTCAACGCCAGTGGGAGGCAGGGTTCGCCATCACCTCTTCCACCGGCGTACCATCACATCAGACAGGTGGGTGTTGCAAATCATCCAAAGGCGCTACTCCCTCCCCTTAGAGGTGACCCCTCCAGCCATGCCACCTCAGTACCACCGCATATTGGGGGATCACTTGCAACTTCTGCAGGAGGAAGTTACGGCCCTCTTGGCCAACAGGGCCGTTGAGAGCGTTCCTGGGCCAGAAGTAGGATGTGGTTGCTATTCCCACTACTTTCTGGGACCCAAGAAGGGCAAAGGAGGCCTACGCTTTATCTTGGACCTACAGAGAGTCAACGGCTTCCTCCGGAAGGAGAAGTTCAAGATGCTGACTTTGACTCAGGTCCTAGCTGCCCTGGACCCAGAAGACTGGATGGTAGCGTTGGACTTGCAGGACGTGTATTTCCACATCATCGTCCTTCCGGCCCACCGGCGTTACATGCAGTTCATGGTAGGCCGCAAGCACTTTCAGATTACCGTGCTCCCCTTCGGCCTTACCAGCGCCCCTCAGGTGTTCACGAAAGTGATGGCGGTGGTTACAGCCCATCTGCGCAGACTAGGGGTTTCAGTCTACCCCTATCTCACTGATTAGTTGTTGGAGGCAGGCTCGCCACAGACAGTCCTCTCCCACCTCCAAACTACGGCCGACCTCCTGCACTCGCTGTGGTTCTCCATCAATGTGCCGAAGTCACTCCTGTGCCCCTCTCAGAAGCTCCTTTTCATCAGAGCAGTTCTGGACTCAGCACAGTTTCGGGTTTATCCACCCGAACAGCGGTTTCGGGATATTCAGGCTCTGATTCGGATCTTTCAGCCTTTATCCAGGGTCTTGGTCAGGTTGACGCTGAGGCTCCTGGAGCTGGTGGCCTCCTGCATCCTTTTGGTGCATCACGCCAGGTGGTGGATGCGGGCTCTGCAGTGGGCCCTGAAGTTTCAGTGGGCATAGCATTAGGCCAACCTGTCCGACCACGTCCTGATCTCGGAGGGCACTGCGAGACAGTTGCAGTGGTGGCTCATGGACCGCAATTGGGTCAGTGACAGATCTCTCTCCCTTCCCCAACCGGACCACGTAGTAGTGACAGATGCGTCCCTCCTGGGATGGGGAGGCCACATGGGGAAAGGGAGATCAGAGGCCTCTGGTCTCCGGCGGAGTCCCGGCTCCACATCAACTTTTTGGAACTGCGGGCGATCTGGCTTGCACTGATAACATTCCTTCCCTCTGTCCGGGGAAGTGTAGTGCAGGTGTTCACGGACAACACCACCGCCATGTGCTACTGCAACAAACAGGACGGGGTGGGGTTGTGGACCCTTTGCCAGGAGGCTCTGTGCCTCTGGCAATGGCTGGAACACGAGGGCGTCACCCTGGTGGTTCAACACCTGGCAGGTTCCCTGAACGCCAGGGCGGATGAACTCAGCCGCCGGTGCATGATGGATCATGAATGGCGTCTGAACTCGGACGTGGCGCAAGGCCTCTTTCAGCAGTGGGGAGAGCCTTGGTTAGATATATTTGCCACCGAAGAGAACGTGCAATGTCATCAGTTCTGCGCTTTGGAATTTCCAAGGCGGCACTCGCTCGGAGATGCTTTTTGTCGCAAGTGGAGCTGCGGTCAGTTGTACGCCTTTCCGCCTATACCACTTCTGCCCAGAGTGCTGAAGATCAGATGCGACCGGGCCCAAGTCATCCATGTGGCTCAGGACTGGGCACGAAGATACTGGTATCCTGAGCTACTCAGCATGTCAGTCGATCCCCCGATTTGTCGCCTCTTCAGGAGGACCTTCTGTCATAGCAGCAGGGGACGGTCCTCCACCTGAACTTGTCCAGCCTCCACCTCCATAACTGGAGATTGAGCGGCGGCAGTTGAGGCCATTTGACTTGCCTCCTGAAGTCTGTGATGTGATTCTGACAGCCAGGCGTCCCTCCACAAAATCGGTATATGCCTGCAGGTAGAACAAATTTGTGGCATGGTGCACAGCAAAGGCTGTGGATCCACTTTCTGCCCCACTTTCAGAGGTTCTCCATTTCTACTTTCTCTTGCCCAGCAGGGCTCTGCTCTGGGCACTGTTAAGGGCTACCACTCTGCCATTTCAGCCTTCTTGCGGCTTCCTGATCAGCCTTCTCTTTTCATGTCCCTGTTGTAAATAGATTCTTGAAAGGCATGACGCACATGTTTCCTCTTGTTCCTTTCTTGATGCCTCAGTAGGACTTGAACCTTGTTCTAACCTATTTGATGTGCGCTCCTTTCGAGCCACTTCACAATTGCCTTCTTGGTCTTCTGACTCTTAAGACTGCATTCCCGGTTGCCATCACCTCTGCCAGGAGAGTGAGTGAGCTCCTGACTCTATCTTCTAAAACTCCTTTTCTTTCTGTCCATCCGGATAAAGTTGTCTTGAAAACTCGTCCTTCTTTCCTGCCCAAGGTGGTTACAGCCTTTCATATTGGGCATTCCATCACCTTGCCCACCTTTTTTCCACCTCCGCATCCCTCGAAAGAGAAAGAGAGGCTCCACCGACTGGTCCCAAAACATGTGCTCTCCTTTTATCTAGACCGCACACACCAGTTCCAGGTGGACGACCATCTTTTTGTTGGTTACGTGGGCATGAAGAAGGGACTGCCGGTGCACAAGCGGACCATCTCCCGGTGGGTCGTGTTGTGCATCAAGGTCTGTTACTACTTGGCGAAAAAGGAGACTCCTGTTGGGCTGAGGGCCCATTCCACTAGGGCCACGACGGCTACTACTGTCCTGAGTCGGGGAGTCCCCTTGCAGGACATCTGTCAGGCAGGTACGTTGGCATCACTGCACATATTTGCTAGACACGACTGCCTGGACAGCCAAGTCCGGAGAGATGGCTTTTTTTCGGCCGTTCCGTTCTCCAGGACTTTCTGGTGGGATTTTAGTACGCAGACCCACTACCGGGGTTGGTATTGCTGGGGTATCTAGTCTAAGGTAAGGAATCTAACACTAACCTGTTTCTTTCAGATGCACAAGTTTCTTATCTTTTTGTAATGATATATCTGTAAGAAACAGTAGTTAGTGTTAGATTCCTTAACACCCCACCGATCCTCCTCATTCTGCAAACCGATATCTAGGGTTAAGGTATCTCTCTTTGAGGGTCCTAGTTTCATGGCACCAGTATAGGTCTCTGGCATGGCTCTGCGTTCTTGGCGTGGAAAGCTATGTACAAGAACTGACGTCAGCACACAAGGGTGGCGTCTAAGTGCTCCGACGATGACATTCCGGAGATCACGACATGGAGCCACAGATGACGCGCACTGCTACGCAAAACTTTCTGGATCCAGTCTGAAGCCTGGGGATATTCTAAGGTAAAGAATCTAACACTTACTACTGTTTCTTACAGATATATCGTTACCGAAGGTAAGTAACTTGTGCTTCAGGGACGTTATAGTTAGTTGGACATTTGACTCATATAAACCCAGAAAAATTCACCCGTTATCGTTAGTTGAGCTAACTATAACTTGCGAGCCCGCAATGCACTGCTGATGACGTCACATCACTCGTGACATGGTCAGTGACATCACTGATGACATCTCAAATGAAATACTGTTGATAACTTTGTGTTAGAAAAAAGGAGTACCAGGGTACCTAAGAAGATTGATGATTACATTTTGCAATTTCTTTGTTTTGTTTTCTTAAAGGATACATGTGCTAATTGTATCCTACCTTTATTTTCATTATAGAATTTAGAGACATTCATGTCTAATAGGTATTGTTTATGTCACATGGAACTGTAACATGCAATGTGGAATTCACTGATGCAGGAGGTTACGTTTGAATACAGCAGAAGCAGTTGGAGTTTACCTCAGCTGGATGCCTTAGCTCTTACACCAGTGGGTCCATTTATGGCACTTAAATAAAGACACATTTTATATAACTTGCAGACTCCATCGCTTTATTACACACAGCCACTTTCAGAGACACACCTGATTCTCTGTTTGACTTCTGTGACATTGCAACATTCTGCATTATATTCTTTACAATTATTTCTTTACTCCGGCTTGATAAAACACTGCATTCGAGTCTTCAGACTGGTAGGGGTGAGTAGTTCACTTAACACTCCCTGTATAGTATAAACGCATAAAAACACTACTTACACAGGTATGCTACAGAGGTCAGTATACTACAGTGCCCACAGCACATCACTTTACATCAATCAGCTCACAGCTTAGGCTCATGGTTTTATCCCCGAGTTTTCAGACCAGTAGGAGTGAGTAGTTGGCTTCCCAGTCCCGCTATAGTCTAAATGCATACTAACACCTCCTGCACAGCTATGCTACAGCGGCTAGTATACTACAGCGCCCAGAGCACTTCAGTTTACAGCACTCAGCTCACAGTTTAGGTGCACGGTTTCATCCCCGAGTGTACCGGCACCTCACCTCAGCACCATCTCACTTGGCCAAAACAGCACTTTCACACCAGTAGAGGTGAATATTTCGCTTCACACTCCCTGTATAGCACACTCTAACCACCCCACAGAGCTCACAGAGCTCCTACCCTCCTCTTTCCTACTTTTTTTGCCATTTTGTCCCCATACTCACTTCAACAGAATCACAAAATGGCTGCCAACACTTCCTAGTTGCAACCGTTCACAGCCAATAAGCAACAAGTTCGTAACGCCTCAGCCAATCAGATGGCAGAATTTCCAAATATCAATATCTGTACATTTCGATATTTCTCCGAAACTATTGAACAGATTTACACCAAATAAACAGAAGTGTGCTTTTTAGACCAAGACCCTTCTCCCCGCCAAATTTGGGATAATTCCGTTCACACGTTCGATCTGTAGCCTTGTCTAAAGTTTCCTATGGAAATTGCATGGAGAAAACATGTTTTGGGACCACCCTTTTTTCTCAGCCCCTCCTTGGTGAATCAACCCCAAACTTTCAACATAGGAGCTGATATTTACAAAGAATTAGTTTGGATAATTTCATGAAGATTTGTCCAACGAAGCCAAAGTTATAAGCGAAACAAAAAATGCTCTTCCTATGGAAACTTGGTCCTAACTATAACTACCTGCTGGAGACTGCCAGTAGGTAATACTTATATACATATATTACCTACTGGCGGTCGCCAGTAGGTATATATAGTTAGGACCTAGTTACCATAGGAAATCCCCAACATTCTATTGGGAATAACTTTGGCACCGATTGAGAAATCTGCGTGTAATTTTCCTTAAAATTGCTTCCCTCCGCTCCGCTCCTTCCCGGAAGGTTTCGGGGGGATTTGTCAACCGGGGGCCGAGAAAAGAGGGGGGTCCCAAAACATGTTTTCCCCATGTTAATTTCCATAGGGACCTTTAGACATGGCTACAGCCCGAACGGCTGAATGGAATTACACCAAACTTGGCAAAATGGCAGGGCCTGGTATGCAGATGCGCCTTTGCTATGTTTGGTGAAAATCCCTCCAGTAGTTGTTGAGAAAATTAAATTTGAGCAAATTATATATCTATATGCGCTCAACATTCTATTGGGAATAACTTTGGCACCAATTGAGGAATCTGTGTGTAATTTTCCAGAATTTTGGCCAGCTCCGCTCCGCTCCTTCCCTGAAAGTTTCGGGAGAATTCGTCAAGCGGGGGCCGAAAGGGGGGTCCCAAAACATGTTTTCCCCATGTTAATTTTCATAGGGACCTTTAGGCAAGGCTACAGCCCGAACGGCTGAATGGAATTACACTAAACTTGGCAGAATGGTAGGGCCTGGTATGCAGATGTGCCTTTGCTATGTTTGGTGAAAATCCTTCCAGTAGATCTTGAGAATTGAATTTGAAATTTTTCAAATGGCATTTTCTATGGGACCTTTAGACATGGCTATAGCCCGAACGGCTGAACGGAATTACACCAAACTTGGCAAAATGGTAGGGACAGGTATGCAGTAGTGCCGTTTCTATATTTGGTGACAATCGCTCCAGTACTTGTTGAGAAAATTGAATTTGAGCAAATTATATATCTATATGCGCTCACCGTACATGCGCGTACCCTTATGAGCGCGAGCGAGTTTCTGATTGGCTGGCAGTTGACTGTCAATATTCCAAACTGTCCAAACCAGGAAGTGTTGGCCACCATCTTGTTTTTCAGGAGAACTGAGGCACAAGAGAGCAAAAAACAAAAGTGGAAAACATGAAAAGGGGCAGGGTAGAGACCCCCCAACCCTCTAGCCCTTCTCAGGGGGTCCCAAAAGGACCCCCAAGGGCAAAAAAAATAAAAAAACGAAATAATCGCGGGGTACACGCACCGTACGGTACGCGTACCGTGCGTGTACCCCGTGATTTTAAAAATAAATCATTTTTTTTGCTTTTGGTGGTCCTTCTGGGACCCCCTGAGAAGGGCTAGGGGGTCAGGGGGTCTCAACCCTGCCCCCTTTTTGCGTTTTACACTCTTGGTTTGTGCTCTCTTGTGCCTCACTTCTCCTGAGAAACAAGATGGCTGCTCAGGTGGTCCCAGAAGGATAATAACATATATAAACGTTATCCGCTAATAGAATTAGCATTTACAAAACCTTTGAAATTTATTGAAAAAAAATATAGGTTTCACGCCTGATATAGTTAGGAATTAGAATTTAAAAAACCTTGCAAATTCACTGAAAAAACCATAGGCTTCAGGCCTTATATAGTTAGGAATTAGCATTTAAAAAACCTTGCAAACTCACTTAAATAACCATAGGTTTCAGGCCTTATATAGTTAGGAATTAGCATTTTAAAAACCTTGCAAATTCACTTAAAAAACCATAGGTTTCAGGCCTTATATAGTTAGGAATTAGCATTTAAAAAATCATTGAAATTGCTCCTATATAGTTAGTTGTACTAACTATATTTCGCGCACCCGCAATCCACTGCTGATGATGTCACATATTACATCATTCATGACATGGTCAGTGACATCACTGATGACATCACTGATGACATCTCACACATCTATGCACAGAGTCACACACCTCCCAGCCACCCACACAAACACTCAGTCTCCCATTCAAATACTTGGGCAACCAATCAATAACCCATATAGCCACTCATATAGCTACTGATCAACACATGCAGGAGCTTACACAACAACAGACACACTGATGCACACATTCAGACAGTTTAGTCACTAACCCATGCATTTAGTAAGACACATTTAATCACTCACTCATACAGTCAGTCACGCACCTACTAAATCCTTCACCCAGACACTTATACATCAACTCATTCTTCAATATGTAAAACATATTTAAACTTTACAGATACACACAGTCACTGGATGATGTCATCAGTGATGTCATCAGTGATGTCAAATGAGATGTCATCCGTGATGTCATTTGAGATGTCATCAGTGATGTCATCAGTGATGTCACTGACCATGTCTTGAATGATGTAATATCTGACATCATCAGCAGTGGATTGCGGGTGCGTGAAATATAGTTAGTACAGCTAACTATATAGGAGCAATTTCAATGGTTTTTTAAATGCTAATTCCTAACTATATAAGGCCTGAAACCTATGTTTTTTAAAGTGAATATATATATATACACACACACACACACGCACACACCCATACATACATACATATACACACATACATATACAAACACACACACATATATATATATATATATATATATATATATATATATATATATATATATATATATATATATATATATATATATATATATTTATATATTTATATATATATATATATATTTTTTTTATTTTTATATATATATATGTATATATGATTTGAGAAGACAGGCATAATCATTTCTTCGCCATGTGGGCACTCCCTGACAAACTCTGGTGGCCAGTCTTTCTCTGCTAGAAGGACATCATAGCCTTTAGATAAATTCTCCCAAAAGAGACCTTTTATTTTCCGAGTTTTATCTCCCTCTATACATAATGTTATTTCATATAGTTTACGGGGCACGCTAACTCTCGTGTCTGCAGTTTCCACTTGAATATATTCATTTGTGTCCACTGTCTCCAGAAGATTCATCAGGATCTTGCGAGCTATGGTCACTTCTTCTGCGCTGTCTAGCATTGTCTGGGCCCACTCTCTGTTTTTCAGTTGTGTCCTCAGAATTCTCGGCATGTTTTACTTTAATACTGGCTACCTTCTTTCTGGGAAATTGTAATTTTTTACTTTGATGAGCAGGTTCCTTGTCTTTGGACTTGAAGTGCTCTTCTTTATGTTCTGACCGTCCTCTTCTTTCCGATTTCAGTGAGGAAGTCTGAAAAGATCGAGAGGGACGTGTATCAATATCTTGATATCTTCAGGTTTTCTCAAATTGTCCCTATTTCTAAGGTTGTATCTTTTTCCAGAGGGCTCCCTTTGGGTAGACTTGCCTCCTCCTTCTGGAGATCTATCCCTTCGTTGAGGAGACCTTCCTCTGGACTTAAACTGTTTTTCTCTTGGAGAGTTTTGTTTATAACCCTCCCATTTCTTCTTTTGAGAGTTGAGATTATTTTTAATGAAAGTCTTTTCAGGATTTTCAGTTAGTGTATTTAGTCGGTAGGTTGTACCGTCAACTGTTAATTGAACTAAATCTCTTTATGCTTTTGTTAATTCTTTTATTTTAACTAAGAGTTCTTCGCTTGACATTTTTTCAATGTTGGGATGTGGTGTATAGCTGGCTAGAACTGGCCATGTGGCTCCTGGTCTACCTAGTGGACCGAGCCTGGTAATGTGATTTTGATGTTTTAGAGCGCCATTAAACCAGAGCAGGTGCTCTTGGTATGTTAGTGGAATTTCAACTTCCTCGAAAGGAGAGTATTCCTCTGGAGATTCCGCTATTTTGTAGTAGTGGAACTCGCGTGTCACAGCTTGTGCTGCTGGAAAATGTATCCAGGAATAGAATACCTCTGTCTGCTGATATTCATGGGCCTCTACCACAAATACGACTGTACCACCTCTTGATGATACTCCATTTTCTATAAGTTTTATAGTTACAGTTTTTCATATATTGTTCGGGATGATTATAGCATTCGGGTTCATCGTTTTGGATAATTGTGTCATCCGCAAATAGTTGAGCTGCCAAAGCATCTCTTTCTTCGTCACTATCCAGCATTTTTGCTGACAGAAAGTTTGCAGAGCAAGTTTCAAGGAAACAAAGATTATGGTTCATAATATTTTGGAACACTGTATCCTTCACCGTTGACTAAACCAAAAACTAATACATAGGAATCTCTTCCTACTAAGTTCTGGCGGATATTAACCTTTTACCCACTCCAGACGTTTAGTGGAGTTTTTACGGGAAAAAGGGGTCTGTGTGAAAAGCACGACTGAGTTACTCTAGTATCTTGCGTTAGATTTATCGCCTTACCAAACGTTGGGCGCCATGTAGTGTAGTTCCTATATTCCCAATAGGCTCTGCGCATTGGAATAACATAAACGGTATTTTAGACATAGGACTTAGGTCGACTAGGTCTCTACTGAATATGTTAGACTTAATTATGAATGCCAGCTAGCTCAGAGGTCACTAGAAACTTTCTCGAGTGAACAGGAATGAGTTAACTTTCCTGAATAGACAAGAAGGGATTAGCTTTTGACAACCGTATAAACATGACAACTTTGCTCCCTCCAGAATAAGGAGTATATCTCCAGAGTTGTGTGAAAACAATAGATAGCTATTTCACTCAGTCAATCGTGGAAGCTTAGTTTCACCAGAGTGAAGAGAAATCGAGAGACGGGGGGTTTCAATAAAAGTTGTTATTTATTGAGCAGTCTTCTTTCTCATGCAAGAGAAGTGAATTGCCACAATTGCAATACTTGTCATAAAGTAAAGTGCGTACAGTAAAAGGAGTATTATGAAATAATACTGTAAAAGCATTTATATGGTTTCTGAGCCATATGATATTTAAAACGGATAAAATATATACAATACATACAATGATAAAAGTTGACTAAACGTACTCAACTGGTGCTTCTAAAATACGCCTACCCCGGTGTACCTAACCTAAGCCTAGTATGTGGGAAGGAGTAAGTGAGCTGCAGTTTAAGTTAAGTTAGTTTTGCCAAGAATCTGAATCAAGAATTCTTTAAGGATTTAATCAGCTCCGTACCTTTGCTTTAGAATGAAGGAGGACTTGTATCTCTTTCTCAGGACTCGATCTCCCAGCAACCCGCAAGGGTGACTGGAAACACTGGAGCTGGATTTCTCGGCAGGCGAAAAGACAGCGTCTTTCTCAGTGCGTCAAACGGGAGGGTCGGCTTCCTTCGGCACTCGCATCAGCTGGGCTTTGGGTAAGTAGATAGCCGCTCTGCTCCAAATCACCGTGTGTTGCTTAAGGTAAATGCTGGTATATTTATACCTAGAAGGTGCTGTGTTTGACGTAAGGTTGGACATAAGACGTCACTAAGAACTGTCACTACGGACTGGCAGTTCTTTTAGGACTCTCAGGAGTTCTAGGACAAATCAAAACAGAAGCAGGGGGAATTCCCAGGCTGCTGGAGGCTTGGTTTGTTTGAAGAACGCGTTGTACTTTCTAGGAGTCTAGGGAAGTAGCCTTGCCGTAGTTGGACTGCATTATCTATGACTAAATATGGATATGATTCTTATGCCTTATAAAGATATGATTCGTTATAACCACATGAGGGCATGAATCGGGAATATTTAATTAGGGTCCTAGATACGTTCACAACAAACTCTTTCCAGGAGCGACCCCAGCAAAAAATATTCCTTCTGAACAGCAAGCATGGTGCGCCATGTGAAAACTCTGCACCCTAATACTTATGCAAGAGCTTGCACACAAAGGCTGCGGGACAACCCTCCACCTCCTGTTACTAGAACATCTACTGCACCACCACCTCAAGCAAACAGTCCACACCCAAATATTGAACTTGATTTTGCGGATTTCGTCAATCATTGCAAATTTTGCAATGAGCTTTTGTGTTATGGTGAACAATCGATAGACTTGATTATCCAGAGGAAACGGGAGCACCGTTGTACACGTTGTACATTTTTTTTATGATTTGTTCCTGTTGGACGCTTTTTTGATTGTAGTTTTTATTTTTTTTGTTAAAAAAAACGAACCTGTTAAAAAAATCTAAAAAAAACACAAAACTTCAAAAAGCACAGTTCTTTTCAGAACTATTTTCACTGGTCAAAAAAAGAGTTATATTTCTATGATAGTGTATAAAACTTTGTTTGCATGACTGTGTAGTGCATAAATGAATGAATGAATACATTAGTAGTGTATGGTGAATGTGAAAGTGCAGAACTATAAGGAAGTGCTATAGTATAAATCTATAAGGCGTTTACTTATAGTATACTGTTGTACTTCTGAAGCACTTAAATGTAACATATGTGCATTAATATGCTACAAGTCTATGCTTCCCTTTGCACTGCTAGTGAAACTGCCAGGGTGAATTTTGTAAGTGTTTGTTAGGGTCAGATTTACAACCCCATTGTGCCTCTTTTACACCGCCATTGCATCACTTTTCTGATGCAGCGGGGGTGCAAAATATGCGCCATGGTGTGTTGTATTTAGAATGGAACGTATCTGAGAGGTGTGTCACATTAAAAATCCCTGTACCAGAAGGAGACATTCCTACATGGGGAGGGGGAGGGCGTTCTGGAGCAGTAACACCTCCTAAAAGTGGCTGAATGAAATCTACAAGATTTCACTTTGTCACTTTTTGCTCATTCTGTGTCAAAACCCTGCACTAGCTTGAAGCAGGTTTAAGGATTGACACAGCATTCTGAGCATAGGGCCCCCAGAGCATTGCTGGAGATGCGTTGCACTTGCAACATAACCTTTACAGCACAGATACATCACATATCTATCCCGTTCTTGTTCCATGGTGCACCACATTGTAAATACGGCGCATCCATGGTGGTGGTGTCAAGGTGCACAATAATTGTCATATTCCTGGGGATATGCCAGTTATTGTATATGTGCCCATTAGTATTTTAATGTAGTGAATGGATTACTACATACCGATGAATGAGTCACTACAAAACTAAAACAGCAGTGACAGAGTGTTTGGTGGAAGTGTAAGGATACAAACTGGGGAATTGAAGGTCTAAAAGACAAGTTTGCAAGTCCATAAAAGACTGCATGCATAGTCTATAGGGGTTTGAAGCAGTCTATGTCCTAAGGCCTATTTTAATGCATGAATACTTAGGTAGTGAGTGGATGATTACAGTTCTGCAAGGAAAGAGCCTGACTGAATTTATAACAGCCTCAGTTTTACCACAGTATATAGATAAACACATACTGCTGAATGGCTCACAACAATATTGAAACAGTGATGTGAGAGTGTTTGGTGAACGTGTAAAGATACAGACTGGGGAATTGAAGGTATAAAAGACAAGTTTGCCGGTGCATAGAACACTGCATGCATAGTCTATAGGTGTTTGAAGCAGTCCATGCCCTAAGGCACACTTTCCACCATGAGTACTTGGGTACTGACTGAATGATTACAATTCTACAAGGAGAGTGTGTGGCTGAATGTATAGCACCTTTACTTTTACAACAGTGTATAGATAAGCATATACTGCTGTATGGTTCACCAAAATACTGAAACTGTAGTGTAAGAGTGTTTGGTGAAAGTGTAACAATACACACTGGGTAATTGAAGATATAAAAAGCAAGTTTGCTGCTGTATACAACAGTGAATGCATAGACTATAATGATTTGAAGCGGGGGGATGGGTCGGCGTTCCGGCACAGGAACACCTCCTGAAAATAGCTGAATGAAATATACAAGATTTCACTTTGTCACTTTTGAACTCATGCTGCATTAAAACCCTTCACTTGCTTGAAGCACGTGAAAGGATTGACTCAGCATTGTGAGCATAGAGCCCCCGAGCATTGCTGGAGATGCGTTGCACTTGCAACGCAACTTAAGCAATGCGCCGCCCTCACGGCACAGATACATCACATATCTGTATAATTTTTGCCCCATAGTGCACCACATTCTAAATACGGCACATCCATAGTGATGATGTCAAAGTGCACAACAACTGGCATATGCCTGGGGATATGGCAGTTATTGTACATCTACCTATTAGTGTTTTAATATAGTGAATGGATTAGTACACACTGATCAATGAGTCACTACAAAACTATAACAGGAGTGACAGAGTGTTTGCTAGAAGTGTAAGGATAGAGACTGGGGAATTGAACATATAAAAGGCAAGTTTGCAGGTGCATAGACGACTGCAAGCATAGTCTATAAGAGTTTAGAACAGTCCATGGCCTAAGGCCTACTTTGCTCCATGACTACTTAGATACTGACTGGATGATTACAGTTGTCCAAGGAGAGTGTCGAGCTGAATGTATAACTGCTTCACTTTTAAAACAGGGTATAGATAAACACATACTGCTGCATGGCTCACTACAATACTAAAATAGCAGTAACAGAATGTTTGGAGGAAGTGTAAAGATACAGACTGGGCAATTGAAAGTTTAAAAGCCAAGCTTGCAGCTGCATAGAAAAAGCCATTTATTATTTATTAATCTTCCCAACGCCCGAAGCGCCAGTACACCTTTCCGAGGGTAGGTTTAAGATTTACAAATGCTAGCATTTTTTAAATTAAGAAGCATAATAATAACAAATATTAATCCTTTTTTTTTCTTATAATGATAACAATATTTTTTTTATGTCTTCTATTTACATGTTTTTAATCATGAAAATGCAAAGAACGCATTTTACTGAGTAACACTTTTTAAACTCTCCAACGTATGTAGATAATAATACCTTATGAGTGTTACGATCGAAATCAAAACCTTTACGGCTTCACAGTTTGTAACCCACAGCTTCCTTCCGTAGACTACTAAACAACCAAAAACTATATAAACCACACCTACTGTGCAATTAGTTTCATTTTTGCGAGTTATTTCTGAGTCGCCAATCTATGTTGCAGGTTCCGTTTTCTAGCATCGGATTCTCTTTTTGCATCAAATAACATATTCCGGAGTTGTAAATTGTTTCAATATAGAATAGAAATAGTACTTAGTTATAATTTGTGGCTATTTATCAATATTTAAAAATTTGTATGTAGAAAAAAATGGTATTGCATGTTTTTCGCTTTTTCTCTGTAACTTTATTAGCTTGTTTTTAGAAACAGATAGATTATAACAAACATTGCTCCTTTTCTGGCTCCTTTCACCTTCTATATAGTGACTTTTTATATTATAATATTGACACTGTACTAAGCTTGAGAGGAGTTGGTAACCCGTCGACGCAAACCCTAAACATTTACAATCAATGTCACCATCTTCCACTTGCTATTGTGTTTTCCCCTAGAGATCACATACTGTGAATATGTATATTATAACATTAACAGTCTTGGTGATTTTAGTGGAGTTCACAGTACGTCATCACAAAGAGTAACGATAAGTAAGCAACGATACCTGCTTGCGGTTTTCAGTCTATTTTCCCCTTGTGATCATGTGCTGTGAGAATATATACATATTAATATTCTCACCGTCATGATCTCAAAGGAGTTTATGAACCGTCACCACGAAGATCAAACTTTTTCACCTCCCGGAGAAAAGAAGTTCAGTAAATAATTACCCCTTGAAAATATTTCATTATGGATGTTCTGTTAAATACATAACATTCTTTTCCTTTTCTTTTTACTGTAACAATGGTATCAATCGTTATATTATAATAGATTGCCCTATTGCTACAGAAGAGGAATGGGAGATTTTTCAGTGCCATCTATAATATACCTTTCAAATATTAAAAAGTACTTGATCAGATATTTTTTTCAAGAAACATATTTTACGAAACAGCAGAACGGAAAAATATAGCTATTATGCATACTTAGTTACTTTAAATATTTAATAAACCCTACATTTCTGAATGTTATTTTCTAATTTATATTCTTATTTGCGGTTCTTATTCACCTTCTCCCTAAAGAATATATAGGACCTGTACTTCATATTATAAGAGTACCATCCTATATTTTCTTTAGTGAGTATGTGATTTATTAGCGGAACAGTCTGCAACCTCTAAGCACTACGACAGCACGTTCCTGAGTTGTACAGAATATATATTTGAAAAATAATAATGCATACATTTCTATGTAATATGAAATCGTTTGTATTTAACTGTTTTTTACTTGTTCTCTTGATCTGAGATAATGTAGTGCGGGAGTGTTTGTTGTAACACTTCTATTCTACTTTATCTAAAAGTAACTGATGCCCTCTTGCATCATCAAGAATGTGGGGCTACACTTTTACAAACTGTAGCACACAAAAGAAGTATATAGCCACGCTTAACTGATATTTTATGAAATTCCATTTTAAATTGTCACCCCTTTCATATATACAACAACAGTTTCTGAAGAAAGTTTATTTGTATTTGCTTAACAAAAACTGTTTCATACCTAGACTGATTTTTTTACTGCGCTACCCCACCTCCCCATCAGGACTGTATACACCACATTATAAGTAAATAGTACTCCTAAGAAGTATGTCACCTATAAACTTGATAAAAAAAAAGCACAAGACACTGTCATTTTTCCGCTTTGATTTCTACACCACACACCAATTATATAAATGGCCTTCGAAACTTATAAAAAAAATTGTTTCCCTCATAATCGCTCTCCACCACCTTATGGGCACTGCACAGGGTTAACAGTGTTCCTAACCTGCCCTCTACTACTTTCTTTCCCCATACTACTTTGGAAAATGCATCACAATATCACTGACAACAGTGAACCGTTCCCACCCAATCAGGAGCAAACTTGCCCTCGGAACACTTTAGCCCCCAAAAATTCCATGTTGTTCCACAGACGAGCAAGGAATGACTTCCAAACCTTCTACTTTTAATACTTCAAAGCCAATGAACTTTAAGCTTCGTAAAGTCCCGCTTGGAGCACATTACCCTAATAGTCCCAGAACAGGAAGGAATCGCTTACAAAACGTTTCCACTAACTTCTTCTACGACTAACGGTTCCTATGAAAAAAATAAATATAAATCTCCAGCACAGTAACTATTTCAATTAGCAACATATTTTGGTGAACTTCTAACCTCTGTAATCACGCAAGTGATCCATGAACTGTTACTATGGTAAAAGGCAGAAAGGTACTGGCTGCACAAAAAAAACGTTATATTTACCCTGGATCCTCTACAAGACAGAAAGGAAAGCAAAAGACCACATTTACAACGCCCTTGCACAGTTTTTTTAATAAAAAGAGGCCCGGGGGTGAGGCGGTCCCCGGAACCACGAGGGGTCATAAGCCCCCCGCATACATATAGTTAAAGACCCGGGGTTAGTGATCCCCACGTAGGGGGGACCCTCTGGGCCCCCCATTATAAAAAGGGGGGCTCCGGCCGGAGGAAGGAGTATGTAATTAACGTTTGGTGCCTCAGCAATACGTTTCAAATAAATATAGATATAATTTGATTATTAATATATTACAAAAGTATACAGTGAATAAGGCACACAACCTGGCAGAAGAAATCGTAAAATGTAATACCTGAAATGAGGAGAGGTTTGCTTGGCGAACTTGAAGAAAAACAAAGAAGCGTGGGCACGAGGCTGCGCATGCGTAGAGAGTACAACTGGTGCAGAATAAAAACGGAATGCTTTACATACTTTCATAGAAATATAGCTCTTTCTTTGACCATTGAAGTTAGTTCTGAAAAGAACTATTTTTTATGAGCCCCAAAGCCCCCACGGCCCAAGCCGGCTCCCTGCGTCCTTCGGGAGCCGGCATTGCTTTTCGTCACCCTAGGCACTGCCGAAGGCATCAATGTAGGCACCCCGGGACACTGCAGAAGCCGGCCCTGAAAGGTGGTGTTCCCCAGGGCCATCAAAGGCTCCAAGAAGGGGACCACGCGGCCCCCCTCCCAACTTTCAAAAGCCCCGAGGGGTGGTAGTCCCCGGGGCTGGGTTGTCCGTCCTCCCTATTTTCTATATTAGAGCCCCGGGGAGGTAGTGGTCCCCGGGACATGTGTGGGGGGCTTGAAACCCCCCACACAGTTTTTTTAAATAAAAAGAGGTCCCATGGAATGGCGGTCCCCGGGGCTCCGAGGGGGCCATGAGCCCTCCGCATACTTATAGTTAAAGCCCCAGGAGATGGCGATCCCTCTGGGCCCCCATTCTGAAAAATTACAATTAACAATTAATCCAAATTTCCCAATAACAATTGCCCAAAAACGCGTACCATACGCGTTTAAAAAAAATGTTAGGCCTAAAGATCCATGTGAGACCCCCTGAGCAGGCCTAGAGGGTCAGGTTGTTTCTACCCTGCCCCTTTCCTTATTTTTCAACTTCGTTTTACTGTTTTCTTGTGACTCAGTTCTACCGAGGCACAAGATGGCTGCCAACACTTCCTGGTTTGGAGTGTTGACAGACAGTTGACATCCATTCAACATGCAGATCGTGCTCGTAATTGTACGGATTTCTGTACGCTTACAGTACTTCATCTCTAGATATCACTATGATTTTACTTTTGATTTTCTCAGGAACTACTGAACGGATTTACACCATTTAACAAAAAGCACAATATGCGAACCAAACTCTACCTCTCTGCCAAGGTTGGTGTAATTCCGTTCAGCCGTTTGGGCTTTAGCCCTGGCTAAAGGTCCCTATGGAAAATTGTATGGGGAAAACACGTTTTGGGACCCCCTTTTATCTCCGCCCCCACTTGACGAATCATCCCCACCTTTCAGTGAAGGAGCAGAGCGGAGCAGGCTATTTTCTTGGAGAAATTCGCGAAGATTCATCCACTGGCGCCAAAGTTATTCCAAATAGAATGTTTTGGATTTCCTATGGAAACTAGGTCCTAACTATAACTACTTATTGGCGATAGTAGAAATAGTGGTGGAGATATATATAAAATGCGTTGCTCATACAATTGAAGCGCCCACACGTCATTCTAGTTTTCACCTCATTTATTTCAGCAGACAGCAGCGCTGACCAGCGCACAGTGGAAGCGCAGTTTCTTAAGCCTTTCGCCTGACGCGTTTCTGGATACAGTTCATCCCTTCTTCAAAGGCAGGCCACGAAGCAGCTCCCCTGCTGACGGCGCAGGTCCGGTGATTGAAGTTGACAACACCATGTAGGAACAACATTGCCTCTTCAGTTCGACACAAGCAAAGCAGCGAGAACAACGCAACATTGTGAATGCAACCCGAAGGAACATTATTACTAGGAAGGGAGTGACATTTGCTACCACTACGGTTTTTACTTACCAAGAATACAAGAACCAGAATGCCATGAGGCGCTCACGCCCAAGTGGGTGGGACTCTGATCAATTAAAGAAAGTACTTAACATGAGCTGCCGTTACTTCCCCATGGCCTGCCTTTGAAGAAGGGATGAACTGTATCCAGAAACGCGTCAGGCGAAAGGCTTGAGAAACTGCGCTTCCACTGTGCGCTGGTCAGCGCTGCTGTCTGCTGAAATAAATGAGGTGAAAACTAGAACGACGTGTGGGCGCTTCAATTGTATGAGCAACGCATTTTATATATATATATATATATATATATCAACAATGCAGTGACTAAACTGCATATTGTGAAACCTGAAACCCTGTATTTAATCCCGGCTTTCTCATTTTACCAATTTGTGTGATCCTAGGCAGTTCATTTCTCCTTTTCCCCTTTTCTAGCTTAACTCTTGGTTCAATATAGGCCTGTCTGCCACGATGGGGAAGACAATCAGTCTCTCCTAATTCATTCTTTAAAACTATTTCTTGAAACAACAATTATATTTCTCAACATACTGACATAATCTGCTGTATGGGACATCAGCTAATGTCAAATAGACCATGGAACATAACATAGATAAAACAAAACATCTCCTCTCCTATGGCCTTGCACCAGAAAATAAAATGTAAGGGAAGGAAATGTATACATTAAACCTATTATTTCAATACAGTTCATACGTATACACATTTACACAGCGTTTCATCTTCTAACTATATATATTTTTTTCATTATTTTTCTTTTCTTGTTCTGTTTGTAACAACAGGAAATCTATTGCATTATGTCTTTTTGGTCTGGGCTCAGTGCCCAGACTCTGTGACCAGCGAGCAGCGTTAATATAAAGGCAGCCCAAGAAATATCTTTTAACCTTTCAACACCTTGTAATATCAAAAAGCATGCGTTGTGCTGAATTGTATATTTTACTAAATAATATTTTAACAAAACATGTGTATTTGTAAAATGCATGTTCACTCAGAAGGGTATCTTGGCCCTGAATAGCAGAAGTTAATTGTTCCCCAACTCAATGGTACTCCTTTTATCCTCCTCAGAAGGATGAAAGGCTGAGTAGACCTGGCAGCATTTGAACCTGTGACCATGAAGTCAAATACAGACCCCCACAGACCGAACTCTGGTGCATTATGTGTCATGCATTTTGTGTAATACGCCTGATTTGTTTTTAGTTTATTGCTCATAAGGGCCTAGAATAAACATGAGTCTTCTGCCATGCAATCACATTGCAGATGCTATTGTATCTTTTGCTGTTTGAAAAATGTATTCGACCTATATTTTTAAGCGTATTCTGGACCAGCCTATTGTCTCTATTCTCATCCAAAATTTTCATTAAGCCATATTTGTATGTACACCATTGTTGGACTTTAGCAACCATTTCCACGATTGGTGTAGGGGCCATTTTCGTTAATAGGTGTCATAAATCTTTGGGGCCAGGAAATGTTATATATTATCCAAGAGGAAATTTGGGTGTAGTTATTGTGCACTCCATTCAACCAATTTGTTGCCCATCTTGTCTCATGAGTTTTGTTCACTTGAAATTGGAATAGAAGAACAGGTTTATTTTGCTAATTCCTTCCTTTTGTCTATTGTTCACTTCCTTATTCATAGCCACAGTTTCAAAATCTCTTCTGTAGCTAACTGTGTGTGCTCTGTGGCTGTAAATACTGAATGGGTGCTTGCATTTGGCTTAATGATGGTGCCTGGAGTCCTGGCACTGTTTGCTGCATGGGCTGTTGTTGAATTAGAGGCAAGTAGGAGTACATTGTTTGGGGCTGAATTGCTTGAGTCTGTGAATGCATGTGGGGTGCAACACCTTGTGTGATTAACCGGTTCGCCGTAGCACTCTATCAAGTAAAGACGTTATGTACAGTGACAATATACAAGCATGTTCCAAAGCACAAAATGACAGAAATTTAAACAAGTTCACAAGATGAGTAAATCTTGGTGTCTTTAATGAAGATTACAGCCAGCCGACACGTGTTTCATCGCCTTCGCGATTCATCAGGGCTAGACGGCCGTGTCACTATCCAAAGGTCGCTTAGCTGGTGATAATTCCAACCCAGCCGGGCCTTCTCTGGTAGCACTGGTTTGCGTGCGTCCAGAAGCGGTGAGAGTCCTAGTGTATCTGTTTGGATAGTATATACTTTCAAGGGCGGGCTCGGAAATCACTCGATATTTCCCATCAAGCTATCGAAACTTCTATGGTTATAATTGTGCCGTATTCATTAGTGACAGAGAAACCTGGTGCGGTTCCTAAGTGTTTTAGGTTGTAAGCCGTGTGCGGCGTTTTCCAGTAGCAGCGAGTGACTGCAGCTCTTCCCGGACTCTCACCGCTTCTGGACGCACGCAAACCAGTGCTACCAGAGAAGGCCCGGCTGGGTTGGAATTATCACCAGCTAAGCGACCTTTGGATAGTGACACGGCCGTCTAGCCCTGATGAATCGCGAAGGCGATGAAACACGTGTCGGCTGGCTGTAATCTTCATTAAAGACACCAAGATTTACTCATCTTGTGAACTTGTTTAAATTTCTGTCATTTTGTGCTTTGGAACATGCTTGTATATTGTCACTGTACATAACGTCTTTACTTGATAGAGTGCTACGGCGAACCGGTTAAGTATTAGGAGTAGTTCTTTACTCACAGGAGTGGTTTGGGTTTGTCCACTCGCCGTTTAGCACCTAGTAACTTTTGCTGTTTAAAATTGTATGCGTGTAATCTGGCAGTGCACCCCCTTTCTCTGTTCAAAAACCTTCGTTTCCAAACACCTTGTGTGATGCCTGCTAATGCATATCAGGGTACTTGCAGTGTAACTAGGACCATATGATGGTTTTCATGGTTTATAAAAAAAATTGAGTACCATCATATTTTGCTTCTGTTAGCGTTGTTCCTTTTATTCCTGCTTTTAGTATGTCTTCTGCTTCCACTCCAATCAGGGAGGTGAGCAGGATTTTAATGTTACCTACTGCTAAGGTGATACCAGCTGCATGTTTTTCTAAGGCTGCTATCCATTTACAGCACCTTCTGTTAGCGGTAGTAGTTGTTCTTTCAAATTGTCTTTGTCAATTTGGGGTCATGGGATGCATTGAAGGATAGCGTATGGGCATTTGATAAGTCACTGGGGTATTTGCGGACAAAAACACTATAACCATTGACTATATCATTCCAGTAGACTGGTCAGACCACCACATAATTCTTTTCCATATCAACCAAACAGCGCCAACTCAACCCATAAAACAAGCTTCTCCCAAATGGGTCAGGAATACTGCCCAAGTCCCACGGAACAATCTTGAATAAGAACTAAGCACGCTCCTCCCGAACACGATGGAGCACCTCTCGACCACAGATCTCACCTCTCTCTACCATTCCAACATGATGGCCACCCTAGACTGCCTGGCGCCCTTGAAATGAAAAAAACCCAGAAACACCCCTTCCAGATCTTGGCTCACCACTGACATCAATAATGAAAAAAGACATTCCAGATCCCTAGAAAGAATCTGGAGGAGCAATCCCTCCACCGATCACCGTGAGCAACTCAAAGCAGCACGCAGAAACTACAAGAAACACATCAAGAACAAAAAATCTTCTTTCTTCTGCTCCGCTCTAGATAATGCAGAAAACCGACACAAAGAACTCTTTAGTATCATCAGAAGCCAAACATCCAAATGAAATACATCTGACTTAGTGGCCTCCAAAAAACAATGCAGCAACTTTGCCAGCTTTTTCAACGAAAAAATCGTCAAGATCGACCTCTCTCTCAGCATAACCCCCTCCTTTCTTACGGAGACCAAGATACCAGCATTGATAGTCAGCACCCCATTGAACCTACCCACTCACTGCTCCGTCTTCACGCCCATTCAGGAAGCAGAGATAGTCATTCTGATCACCAACGCCAAACCGTCATCCCACTCCCTGGATCAGCTTCCTATAAATCTGGCCAAAGACCTGAAACACACCCTAGCCCCAATTTGGTACAAGATCATCAACAGCTCGCTGAGCTCTGCAAACATCCCTGACTGCCTCAAGGTTGGCCAAGTCACGCCGCTACTAAAAAAAACAGGGCTAGACATGGAAGATATGAACAACTTTAGACCCGTGTTGAACCTACCTCTCTTATCGAAAATACTGGAAAGATGTGTTCTGCCACAGTTAACCCAACACTTGGAGAACATCAAGCTCCTCGACCCGCACCAATCGAGATTCAGAAAGGGATGCAGCACTGAAACGGCAATCCTAAACATCATAAACGATCTACACAAATCACTTGACTCAGACCAATGCTTCCTTCTCATTCTCCTTTACTTATCGGCCGCGTTCGATACAGTTGATCACACATTGCTCCTCAAAGTCCTTCAAGAAAGAGCAGGCATGGAATTGACGGTACTAAACTGGTTCTTCTCCTTTCTACACAATTGCTCGCAAAGAGTAAAAATATATATTTTTTAATCTGACCCTCTACCCGTCATCAGAGGAGTCCCACAAGGGTCAGTACTCTCTCCCCAACTCATTAATATCTACATGGAACCCCTCACCACACTACTCAGGAATTCCAACATCCCCTTCCACCTCTACGCTGATGACAGGAAGCTTTATCTGGAAACCACCTCCATGGACGACATGCTCAAACTTAATGACACGCTCAAAGAGGTTCAACAATGGCTCTCACAGAACCACCTGAAGCTTAGTCAAGAGAATACTGAAGTGATGCTCATCTCCAACAGAGACGAAAACCCCCAAATTAAAGAATCGCTCAAAGCGGTTGATGCCCTCAATGGCACCCTCAAGCCGAAGGACTCGGTAAAGTCCCTAGGTATTACCCTAGACCCCAAACTAGACATGAAAAAAAACATTGATGGTCCTGCCAAAAGCGCGTTCCTCAATCTGAAACTTCTCTACAAAATAAAACCCTTCCTTCCTCCGAAAGACCTCCAACAGGCCACTCAAGCACTGGTGCTCTCCAGAATTGACTATGGAATCGCAGCCCTGACCGGATCAGCTAAATAGCACCTAGGCCCCTTGAAAACCACCCTCAATGTCGTAGCTAGAATGGTCACAGGAACCAAGAAATTCGATCACATTTCTCCCGCTCTCAAGGAACTGAAATGGCTCCCAATTGAACAACGAGCCAACTTCCGAACAGCATATCTTACGCACAAAGCCCTTCACACAGGCAAACCTAGAATACCTGGCCACAAAACTCAAAAAGGCCGGCCAGTCCAGGAATCTCAGAACCTCCAACACGTTCGTTCTCATTCCATTGAAATCTAGAAAACGCAAAACTACAAGTAAATCCTTTGCGGGAAATGCACCCAAGATCTGGAACTCGACCCCCCCTCACATTAGAATGACCTCCTATTTCCTGAAATTCAAGACTTTACTCAAAGCCCTCTTCCTTGAGTGCACCTGAATTTAACGGGAAGAACATAGCACCCCCCTGTGGACCTAATGATCTATATGGTAATGTTATTTACAATGCTCATAAGTTGATCAGATGTGGATTCTGCCTTCGCCTATAAGGCACATTGTTGTACCTGATGTGAAGCGCTCTGATGCCCTTGGGTCCAGCTAGCGCTATACAAAACCTATAATATATAAATAAATAAAACATGTATATTTCTGCCAGACTTTTAAGCTTGCCCTCATGTAAAGATACTCCCAATCTTATTTTCCCTCCCCATGTAAGATACAGTCTTCTGCATTGCTATGATACGTGGTCCAAAAGATCCACCTCATGGCCAAGTGATCATTTGTGGGGCAAGGCTTTCTGTCCAACTCATCAAATCATCAGTGAATCTGTAAACATAGGAGTCAGAACTATTTCATTTCATTGAAGGTTAGGCATTTTGTTGACTGAGCATCATATTTCTGTAGTTGTTTTCTCTGCCTAGTGGGGATGTTGACAGAATGTCACTTTTATGTGTAGTAATTGATGCTATTTAGTCTTATTGACTGCTAAGGAGGGCTACTGGCCTATTGTGCATTATGTGCTAGCTTACTTACGTCCTCTCTTCAACTGCGTTATTTGTATGAACTTATTTTTAGCGCAGTGACCTGCTTTAATTTGTCGTTAATTATTACAGGTAAGCTAGTGTTGGCTGTATTTGGAAGTACTTTTTATTACTGCCTATTTATGTAAGAATGACTTTATTTTATTCACAATCCAACGCATCAATTGGTGAGCCTATTTTATTCTCTTTCTAGAGGCATCATTAAAAAGGAATCTTTGCAAAATTTTCAAAACTGGTGGGGCGCTCTGGTATGCTCCTATCCTGAAAGTCTTCAGGTGATTCGTGAAGCGGGCGCTGAGAAAAAAGGGGGGTCCTAAAACGTATTTTCCCCATGCAATTTTCCATAGGTACCATTTATCCCAGCTACAGCCCGAACTGCTGAACGGAAATACACCAAATTTGGCAAAGTTGTAGTCCTTGGTTCAAAATCGTGCCTTTTGCCTATATGATGTAAATCTGTTCAGTAGTTCATGAGAAAATTACAATTAAAAGTACATATATATCTATGGCCTCAGTGGATCGGCGCATCTTGTGCGCACTCAAAGCGCACCGTCCGGATGATGCACTGAATGCCAATTGGCTGTCAAGTGGTTGTTAACATTTAAAACCAGGAATTGTTGGTAGCCATTATGAGTCTTGGTAGAAGGACAAATGTTTAAAAGGATTAAAGGGGGCATGTAAGAAATATTTAGATTTTCTAGACCTGCTTATGGGACCCACAAGGACCCCTAGGGCCCCCCCAAATGTTTTTTGTGTGGAAAAAAATTGAGAAATGTGCGTTGGGTGCGTTGGGTGCATGGATAAAAAGGAAGCGGAAGCTCCTGTGCTTGTTTAAGCATTAGCTACCTGGGAGGGCCAAATCCCAGGGTCTAAAATATTACATTTGATGGGAGTTCAGAGGGGCCCTGTAACCCGGGGACAGCCATTCCTCGGTGCTACAAAAAAAATGGGTGAGGGAGCTCAAAGGTCCGTCTAAGCCTTGGGGATTAGCACCCTCCGGGGCTTTTCATATTTTGGGAGGAGGGCCACGTGGTCTGCATTCTGGAGCAGTCAAAAGCCTTGGGGAACACCACCCCCCAGGAGCGGCTCCTGCTGTGTCTCGAGGTGTCTACCCCGGGACACTGCTGTTTGCTATGGCAGAGCGGGAGTCGAGTTTCCCGCTGTGTCATAGCAAGCTTGAGGACATACTAACAAGTGCCATTAAGCTGCATATTTTTAAAAAAAGCCAAAAATGGGGTGAAAATTATATTGCCCTATTTACTAGGTGACGCTAAGATCCATTAATGCATGTAAGCAGTTGGTTTGCTAAGGGCTCGCCTCGTATCGCCAATGAGTTGCAATGTAGGTGTTATCAGTGGGAAGGAAGGTGTTTCTATTAGAATTTAAAAAGGAAGAGGGAGGTATGAAAATAACATTGTATTTACTAGGCGGCCCTGGATTTGAGGACCGATAGGAAAACTCTTGCTAATTGCGGTTTATGTCGGATCCTAAAATCTGTTCTGAAGTAGACTTAAGCATGTTTAATATGTGATGCGGCAGATTTTACAAGTTCCTTGCATCACTATTGCATCACTTTTAGCATGGGAAAAGTGACACGAAAGTGGTGTAAGGGGCTTGTAAATCTGCTACACAGTGTTCTGTCTTAGTTTGCTTTCCTTTCTGTCATGTAGAGGATCCTGGGTAAATATAACAGTTTCTGTACAGCCAGTACCTTTCAACCCTACCTCCAAACTTCTTACTGCCTGTTACCATAGTAACAGTTCATGGAATACTTAAGTGAGCACATAAGTTACAAGTTCACCGTACAATGTTGCTAATCCAAACAAAGTTACTGTGCTGGAGTTTTTAACATTTTCCATAGGAACCGTTAATCCCAGGTAGAGACTTTGGTAAAGAGCTGGTAAAGAGTTAGCCTCAGTATTATACTTGTAGGTATAAACATAATTTCTATTTTAATTGTTAAATGTGGTGTAAGCATAAGATTATCACACTAAATAATAGTGAAATGTTGTCAGAAAAAGAAGACGTATATACTTTTTTATTAACTTTTATTAAAACAACAATAAATAACTAGAAACGTATCTTTAAAAAAACAATATAATAAAAACTAGAAACATAGCTTTAACATAACAATATATTAAACAAAATGTTTGATGGACTCCAATGCGAAGAGGATAGGTAATCTGCAAACCAAAAATGAAAATACATTTTTTAAATTAGTTCGATGTGACTGAATGAGGTCAACGATCACAAATCAAGGTAGCATTTGTTAATTTGCATGTCTCAAGTGTGCCTGATACATTCCACCTCTCCTATAGCCCACGTAAAAGAGGTGTCTTTACGGACGAGCCTACTGCGTCACATTTACAGTATGGACCAACAGGTCTTTAAAATGATTCAGAGATGAGACAGAAATAGGTGAGAGATCACGTCATTAAGCAGGACAATATTCCTTTTTTGGAACGCATTTGATCTTGTACTTACCTTGTGTAAACACTGTCGCGAACAGAGTTCACAACTTTAACTCAGTTTAGGTGCTACACTGCAGACTGTATTAAATTCAGCCTTCATTTTTTTATCGGCAGAGTGGACAGCACCGTCCATAACTTTAAAAGAGAAAGAGAAACAATGTGAGAGAGAGTGAGAGAGAGAAAAAGAGAAGAAACGACATTAAAAGTGTGAGAGAGACAAAGTAATAGATGGAGCAGTTAATACACCCTCCAGTTTAGTGATCTGAAAGATAGAGAGTTAGTAATGGCATAGTATATACAACTGCACAAGTATATTTTTGCGTTATGTCTTTGTACACTGCTGAAGACCTGAGAGTATAAAAAGGGAAACCATCGGCTAAGGTGGTAAGATGGTTTGATAAAAATTGTTCACAAGCTCATAGCTCTCTACTCGAGGAGTTGAAGCGTAAACCCAGGAACAAAGGAGCCGTTAGTGCACTAAGGAAGGAGTATAAAAGGGCAATTATGGTACGTAAAAAAGAAATCAAGGAAGAGGCATGGGAAAAACTCCTCTCCGTGGAGGTGCTACGTGACAGTAGCACATTTTGGTCTACTGTTAATCACCCTTTTTTCTCTGAGGATAGCAATTCAGCACTAGACTGTGTTATCCCTGACGAAAAATGGTTGATACATTTCAAGGGGATATATGAGCAGGACTCTTGCTCATTGGGGCAGGAACCTATTTCAAACTTATCTGGAATCCCTATTATCTTTGAAAAGACAGAGATAGAAAAGGCTATACGGGATATGTCTAAAAATAAAGCCCTAGGCCCTGACGGGGTCCCGGCTGATTTTTATGGCCACTTCCCTCATTTTTGGGCAGGGATCCTAATGAATGTATTTAATGCCATAACTGGAAGCAGCGTACCTGTTTCCTGGCTGACGTCAGTCATCGTCCCAGTGTTTAAAAAGGGGGACAGAGGGGACCCCGCTTGTTACCGCCCCATCTCCCTGATAGACTCATCTGTTAAGATTCTGGGGAGGGTCGTATTAGGGAGACTTAGGGAGTGGCTAGATGGCAGAGGGGTCCTGTCTGACTTCCAATATGGATTCAGAGAAAAAAGAAGTACTCTGGACCAGTGTTTAAATCTTCAGCTCCTGATAGGCAAATATACAGTAGCCAAGGAGGGGTCCCTATACCTAGGGTTTATGGACCTCTCCTCGGCATTTGACTTAGTCAACCGAACAAAATTGTGGTCTATATTAAAAGACATTGGTGTTGACCCTGCACTAGTCAATTTTCTGGCGGTTTTACATACCGATTTGTCTGCAACAGTGAGAGTAAACCAGGAAGGAAGATGTACAAGCCACTTTAGCTCTAGGAGGGTGTGAGACAGGGCTGTATCTTGGCCCCTCTATTATTCACCCTGTATATTAATGCCCTGGGGGGTGCCTTGAGCAAGTGACAAGGGATGTGCCGCATATAGGGGACTTTCTGATACCGGTTCTCCTATATGCGGATGACGCGGTCCTTCTCGCAAGGACTGGAAATGGGATCCAGAAGTTATTGGACTCATTTGGAGAGTTCATGGAGTCCTTAGATCTAAAAGTCAACACCAAAAAGTCACATGTCATGGCGGTGGGTAAAAATTGTAGATCCCGAACGAAGTAAAAACCTTTCATTGCAAGAACATAGCTATATCTAGGGTTCCAATGTTTACTTACTTAGGGGTTCTATTCGACCAAAGGGGGACATGGAGACCTCAGCAGCTCCATAAAAGTAATGCTCTGACTAGATCAGCCTCGGCTGTTTTGGGGTTCGCAAAAAAACTAGGGGCAAAACCAATTGAGGGTCTTCTTCATATTTACAAATCCAAATGTCTTGCCATAGCATCCTATGGTTCTTGTATCTGGGGCTATACCTCTCATGAAAAAATCCAAATTTGTGAAAATAAGTTTTTAAGATCATTGTTGGGTCTGCCACAATCCTCACCAACCTACTCAGTCCACACTGAGCTAGGACTAGGATATGTGACGGACCAGCTTAGACTGGCACCTCTTATCTGCTGGGCTAAGACCTGGCTTAACCAGGAAATAACACTAAATCATCAAATTTTGTTGGATTGTATTGCGTTAGATAGGGCGAATATGATCCCCTGGCTTTTGTATCTGAAAACAATGTTCACACTATTAGGTCGCCCCGAGATCTATACTACCCCTAATTGTATCAGAAGAGAGGACGTTGGGTGGATAAAGATAAATTTCCTTAACATTCTTAGCATGGAACGAGAGGAGCAGGAACTTAAGAAAGTTTCTGTGAGAGCAAACTTCGTATTATTAACATCTCCCTCAATTGAGCCCTATCTGATTACAGTTAATCGTCCTTTTCACAGACAGCTTTTATCAAGGTTTCGTTTTAATTTAATACACCTTACTTTGGGGGAATTCCCAACCTGGGGTAAACCAGAAAACTGTCATCCTTGTAAATGCGATAACTTCTTAGCTCAGGATACGATGCATTTCGTCATGTTCTGTGAACTCTATCAGGAAATGCGAGGTAAATATCTGTTACTGCTCCTGAAGGAGGCTGGATTTATGCAAGTTAGACCAGCTCTCTTGTATTTACAAATGTTAAGTTGTCCTCGGGTTATGTTTTGTGTCGCTAGTTTTCTGGTGGCTGCGGTCCGGAAAAAGAATATATCAGATAGAGTCGTTAATGTGATGTAGGTTAATTTTTCACTGATGTGTTTCCCTTTAATTCTATCTGAACTTTGCACTTTATATCTCTGATGAGAATGGACTGTTAGGTGTATTAGACGATGAAATATGTACCATGTCTATATTGAATTTTTTTCTATTGTAAATCACATTTTTAGCTTGAAATTTTATGAAATTGTTAGTGTCTCTATTTTATGAAATCAGACATCTGAATGTATTGTGACTACATCCATCTTTTTATTACCTTCTACCCCTTGTACATACACCCTATGATTGAATTGTGTAAATAATGATGTGTATATATATGTATATATGTTCATGATTGTCTTTTTATGATTTTAAATAATCGAATTAAAGTGTTTTGACTTTTACACTCAGGATATTGTATTTTATCAACATTCACTGCAAGGAGGTGTTTGTGCAAGTACTCTACCCCCATGCACTCCCACTGCATAGCGGTGAGTTCTCATTACTGCATACCCAGACTGTTGCACCCCATTGACTCCCAGAGTCCGGAGGTGAGTGTCTTTTCTTGTGCACTCAGAGGCAGATTTACAAGCTCCTTGCGCCACTTTTGCGTCACTTTTCCCATGCTAAAAGTGACAGAAAAGTGGTACAAGGGGCTTGTAAATCTGCTCCTCAGACTGGTGCAACCTATCTATTCTCACTGCTCAGAGGTAATGGTACATTTCTAAGCAGTCAAGCTGCTGCACACTACACACTCTCTACGCCCACTGCTGACTTCTCGTTGCTTCAGAAACAAGCTGCTTTGCTCACCTTGTGCCATTGGCGTGATTCAAAGAGGGTGCACCACATGTTGAAGCAGCATTCTCAGACGTTGTTACGATGGCCACGCATCATCGCAGAATCCTCGAACATTGAGCTTTAGGGGTGTTGGGGGGGTGCCAATTTGTGAAACACAACATTTTAGATAAAAAGGAAGTTAATATTGTGCGTCACTTCTTTATCAAACAAGATAGGAAGTGAAAGAGTGACTGACAAGAATATTTGCAGCTCACCTTTCTGTCACAGGTGTGTCTTTCACCACGTGCCGGGACATAATGCACCCTGAAGCTTTACATCTAAAAGATAGTAAAAGAAAGATGTTATGATAGGTAATTGTTACTATCTTAATGTGGAGTAGAATTACATCGCCCTTTCACACACTTTCCCTCCCGCATTTAAAAAACAACTATTTGTACAGTTCCAACTTGTTTAATAGGCTTCGATTTTTGAAAAGTTACTATAGTATTAATGTTTTTAATAGGTTGTGAAAGCAAGTGGTGCGCAGTGATGCACGTGGTTTCTAGCATCACGAGCGCCGGACATTTGACCGATTATAAAAACTTTCCTGCTATTGGAAAAAAAAATACAAGTGCAATAAGATACAGTATATAGGACTGCGTATGCCTAAATCGCTGTGTCACCTTTTTGGATCCAGTCTACTGTGCCCCATGTACTCCCTGCTCACCTTTTCATGGACATGGCACC
This sequence comes from Lissotriton vulgaris, assembly GCF_964263255.1. Lineage (NCBI taxonomy): Eukaryota > Metazoa > Chordata > Amphibia > Caudata > Salamandridae > Lissotriton > Lissotriton vulgaris. The sequence continues at coordinate 663,846,051 of NC_141689.1, forward strand.
TTCTACATCATGCAGTCACGCTCTGCCACCATGAAGTCTCAGATTTGGTGCTGAGTGTTGATATCACTGTGGCAAAGGACATACTGGTGCACCTATCATCATCACAGGTTCCTCACCTGGTCAGTCTTTGCGGTACCACTAACTCAGTGGCCAAATAGGCAACACGCGTGGGGGTGGGCCCATAGTTCGGACCGACATGAGGCGTCCAAACCACTAGAACGGGCCATCATAGCGATTGCAATGGGATCAACTCTAAAATGGCGTAGGGCACGTGTGCCCCGTCTTTTTTATTGGTAGGGTCACGTGTGTAGTGACGTATGTGCTGGATGGGTGGGGTGTGGGTGTATATCAGCCATGAGGGAGTGTGTGTGTGCCGTCGTGACAACTAGACCTGGAAGGAAAAAAATCACAACAATGGAAATCTTGGCCATGTATGTACGGTTGTTGTGTTTTCCTGGTAGCGTAAGCGGAGTGGGCTGGAATGACGTATTCCAGTGCTGTGTGAGGCTGTGAACAATGACCCTGGAGCTATGGGCATGGTTCCATCATGAGCTATATGAGAAATCAACTGATTTGGGTGTCATGTTGTAGTGCTGCCATCACCCGGGTTCTACACGCAAATGTGTCATTATGTCTGTAAAGTCCCACAATATGGCTAACGTGGAAGTTACAGGGTATCACTAACCCTATATTCATTCATAGTTGCAGACATAAAAGATTGTGGACATGACCTATTTTGTGGATATCAATGTTTCTTGTACATTCAGTGAAGTGCTCTAGCTGTAGTAATACATGGCTGTGAAAGGTTTAATTTGCAGTTTTTGGCACATGAAGGGCAGATATTATATATATGTATGTGGTCATTCAGGTATACTGTCGAACTTGGTGCTGGAAATCAGTGTTCGATGCTCGGAGTTGCGTTCACATCCTGTTATTGTTGGGTAATGACGTAATCTACGTGCGCCTAATAATGTACTATAAAAATGGTGCTCATGTAAATTGCTGATATAGTTTTGGGTTGACTTTGTGCTATATAAATATGCAAAAAAAAGAAAAAAAGGAGGAATTGCCCAAACTTACTTTCAGAGGTAAGATGGTTGTATACGCTATTCATAGCACAATATAATGTGGTAGGGCGAAGGAGCAGCATTTTACAAACATAGTAAATACACAGACACAGATAGATAGTTGAAGTGCGTACAGGCACGTGTGCTCAACTCCATTTTATTATGTTGCTGTTGGTAACAAGTAGAATATCAATCATGATATCATACATAGATATTCATTCGTTTATGACTTCTGCTATACAAAGGTAGGAGCACTACATGTGAAATAATACACAGAAGATTCTATCATAAAGGGTTTATGAGTTATGGTGCACTAAGGTAGGGTTGGTTTGTGTGGAACCTGCGATGATGTGTTGTTCAGGTGGCCCACACTGTTAAGAATGTGTTTTGGCTGCTGAATTTTCCCTTAATAAGGCCACGTGGCAAATATTTATGATGCACTGAGTTAGTGGTACGTATGGTATTCAGCGTGTTGCCTACTGGACTGCATGATCTGTAATCACTATTGAAATAAAAGATGAAACATGTATGGAATACATTGTCGAAATATGTATGTTTTAGAGATATTATCGTTCAAGTTGTGACCTGTGCTGTCCACAGTGTATGAGAGAACAAAACCTGTGCACACACATCCAATTAAACATACATTATGTCCATTTCTAAATTTCATCTGAAAAAAAGTAGTTGACGTCTGTTGTTCTTATTTCTTTTTTAATACTCGTACTAAACAGTGCCAGCCAACACGTGTTTTGTCAAAGTATAATACACCCCGACTCTTCAGGGCTTCCTTCAATCAGAAGCAAATGGTTCACTTCCACTAAACCGGTGATAATTCCAACCCGGTTAGGGTTTCCGTAGATTGTCCAGTTTTGTATGTAGCTGAGGATTCTCAATCGCTGTAGCAGTGTACTCGGTGTATAATGCCGTAATAGGTAAAGGTGGGCATAAAATCCGTTTCGCGGGCGAATTTGCGGATTTTCCCCTATTTCGCGATCCGCGAATCTCGCGAAATCGCGGTAAAATCCGCGAATCAGCGGGGACGAATTTTCAGCCAAGCAAGGGTTACAGCAGCAGGTGCAAAAGTTGAACCTAATTTCTTTGTAACCTTTAACAAAAGGGTTACAAACAAATTAACTTCAACTTGGACACCTGCTGCTAATTGCTTCTTTGCGCCTCGTTGCCTACTTGCAACTATTCTCTGACCCTGCTCTGACCCTTGAACCAGGGTCAGAGAATAGTTACGAGTAGGCAACGAGGCACCTGTCCAAGGAATTAAACCTCATCAGGAAGCACTTACAGATATAAAAAACAGGAAGAAGGGAGAGGATGGCAAATACACCCATTTTGAGTTGTCAGGAGGGGTTAAACTAAAAGAGACCTTTACAGCACAATTTTCATGTGCATTTTGCTAAAAATAAAAAGCTGTATGTTCTGTAGGGGCAACTCAGGAATCTGGCCCTTCAGAGATCCGGCCTCTCTTTCTTTCTCTCGTTCTCTCTCTCCCTCTCTCTTTCCCTCTCTTTCTCTCTCATTCTATCTATCTATCTATCTATCTATCTATCTATCTATCTATCTATCTATCTATCTATCTATCTATCTATCTATCTATCTCTCTCTCTCTCCCTCTCCCATAAACGACTGCATGGGTAACTTCGCTATGCAAGCGGCTCGCGAAGAAGCAAAAAGCCCAGCGAACATGCAAACACCCCGCGATCACGCAAAAAAACAAAAATCCGCAAATTCGCACAAATTCGTGAATTTTGCGGATCACAAATTCGCAAATCTGCAAATTCGCGGATCGCGAATTCGCAAAATTCGTCCATGACTAGTAATAGGTATCTGGGCAGACGAGGGCCAAAAGTTCTGTTGCTCCATATATTTCTTATTGTTTCTCCCTGTGATCCGTAATTCTGTTCTTGTAATGTTTCTCCTCGATCATTGCCCTGCCGGTCTGCTCGACAGCGATTCCGGAGTCCTCTTCAATGGCGATAGTGTCTTTGCAGAGACTATCGCTCATATTTTTAAGTGGGAGGTGTGGCCTCTATGCTAAAATGTCATGTGATCAAGGCCCAGGTGGGGCTGAAACGTGTCATGGCGGTGATGCAGGGTGCTTTGAAATAAAACTTTATTTGGCAGTAAGAACTTTTGGGTCCGCAAATTCATCTTCCTGACAGGATTGGAATGTTTTGGATGAAATACTGCAATATATATATATATATATATATATATATATATATATATATATATATATATATATATATACACAATTTTACAAACCTAGATTGTGTCTCGCTAGTATATAAAACAACATTTGAATACAAAGAATGTAACACTGAGTCATTGCTCCGGATACCGATCTTAGAAGGAAACATAAGAGTCACTTGAAAACATGGAGACAGAAAAAAACATGAGCTACCCACGGAAAAAGGCAATTGTTTTTTTTCAAAAAGTCGACGATTCCTTCACAATTAATTAAAAGGCAAGAATGTGCACTTTGCAGAAAACAGAATGAGAAGAAGAATTCGTAAATTGTAAGGAATGTTAATAGATAGCAATAATTTAGTTTTCTTTTAGACAGAGAAAGCAGGAAGCCGAAAAGGGAACTTGTTTTAAAAGTGAAGTACTTCTCCTTATTTTTCCACGCAGTTAGAAATGTTTATTTTATTAATACAAAAATATCAGAAGCTAGCAGGGCACCCTTTCACAAAGCTATTTATTTTTTCTATCAACCATTATTATTTTAAAGTCTTTAGGTCGTCAGAATGTGGCGATTTTTAATACTTTCAGCACTAAACCACCTCCCTTATCAGTCACCAGACATGGACTGACGAACACTATTAGGGGTTGTAGGTCCTTCTATAACCCGCAAGAGATGAGCACAACACAACTTCCCCTTTCCTATTGTTACTAATTAAATAGGTGCATGACTTCTCGCATCAGGTATTGAAGAAAATACAATGGCATGCCCTAGGAGCATGAGAGATCTGGCTTCTCCTACCCTAACTACTCTCAGGACATGTCCCACAGAAAGATGTGTGACAAACGATCCCTATCTTGTTAGACAGGTGATATGAACAAATTGACAATAGGTTTTCTAGGATTATACGTATCTTAAAAGACCACACGTCAATGTGTTCAATGTGTTGAAAGACCAAATCCTATATCCTGTATTTGAACATCTCCAGCAAGTGGAACTAAGTTATAAATAATACATTTGAAAGTAACTTTTAGAGGAAATTTGATAGTCCGTCGGCATTTCAGTCTCTGTCGCTGTATGTCAATGAGACCATCTTCAGGGCTGTAGATATTTCAAGAGGAAAGAACACTTCTCTTAACTGATGTGCACCCATTAATCTCTCATTAATCCCTCACATAATGGATGTATTTCTTTGATTTTCTTTGATTTTGACATAAGCAATTCCCGAATCCTCATTGCTATCACAATCAGGTGTTATATCCAGTAAACTCCAACTGGAGCAAGCACCCTTAGTCCAACTTACAACTGTTCATTTTGGGACTTTTAAGAGGGGCCTTTTATCCTCGAAGTTTTTCACTACCAGAACATGTAAAACTTAAAAGTAAATGTCATGCTCTTTCATACAATGTACCCTGCCCTCTGAGCTGTCCAGGGTCTACCTTAGGGGTGACTTATATGTATTAAAATGGAAGGTTTGGGCCTGGCATAAGGTTTGTTTTGCCAGGTCGAAATGACAGTTTAAACTGCACACAAAGGCTCCACAATGGCAGACCGGAGACATGTTTGAAGGGCTATGTAACTGGGTGACAGAATCATTGCTTCAGACCAACTATTAGCATTTAATTAACAAGCTCAAGGCAGATGTAATGCACCTTACTAGGGACTTGTAACTAAATTATGTCAATTTGGGATATCCCAATAGTATTGTGTTTAGAGGACAGAGTGCACGTTAGTACTGGTTAGCAATGTTAATGTGTGTAGAGTCCCAATAACAGAAAAATCAAAGTCACAAAAAGAAGGCAAAAAGTTTGGGGGCAACCCTGCAAAAAAGGTCATTTTCGACATTATCTATTAGTAATTCATGATTTGAATGTGCTGAAATGAACAGTAATTTGGAAGTAAGGTAATTTGCAACAGGAAGTCAGACAAGGGTTACAAAGCTGTTGAGAGGTTTTGCATACCTTTAGATTTAACTTTGTCTTTGTTTAGCAGCTGTGCTGCTAATTATTTGCATGCATTTTTTAGTTGATATTTGAAGGCACAATCCATTGGCACAGTTGAGTTATTATATAATATATAAGTGAAGTCGTATCTTGGGCCATCTATGGGAATCCCATGTGAAGTGATCTGTAAAATGTTTTTTTTTTTAATTTGTTAACTCACAGAGAGGCTTAACCAATGGATAGTTTTGAGACTACCAGGTCATTTGGTTATTCCAATTTAAAGTTATCTGCCAATCCTTAACTGAGTTGTTGCATGTGAGATTGAACAATTTGGTGAATTTGTAAAATGACTTCAGTTATACATTACGGAGGAGTGATCAGACAATTGAACTTTGATGTACTCCTGTCTCGATACTCTATGAGGTTCAGGTGAAGGGGGGGTATTAATATGATGCTTACTTTATTAGAAAGGTAGAAGAAGGTTGCATCAGAGATTAGTAGTGTTTCATTATGTACAATGTCAAATGCTGCGGATTGTTCGATGAGAAATAGTGCTGCTACTCCAATTTTACCCACAATAATTTTTGGGTAACCTGAGATGTATATCTTAGCATATTCTCTGCTTTTTCCATGGCAGAACTCTCTTTGATGGCCTGGGGGAAAATTTCTTCCAAGTACTTTGATGTTTGGGAAAAAGCTGTTCTCTAATAATTTCAATTAAATGCAACTTTTGAAATTATTAGAATCTGTTCAGCCCAAATTGTTCTACTTTCAAGTGACCTAATATGATATCTTGAGTTCTGATGGAAACTGTAAAAAGTTAGCAAGTTGGTGATTACATTTATTATTGGAATTGAAGCTGAAGTTGATGGTAGGATTTCTTTGAATATTTTTTGGGGGGATGCTGGGTCTAACGGTACAAAAGAAATGACCATGAGTGTTCAAGAGGTTGTGAAATTTCATGAGCAACACTATCTGCAATTAAGAAAAATTGGGTGAGTTTCCCTCTGGAGATATATATTTATTCGGATTGTAATTTTTTTTCTCTTATTCAGCAGATATTCAATTAATGGTAGTATGTTGTGAAGTTTCTATGTGGGCACAGGGCATTAGAAATCTTTTTTGTGTAGAATGTTTTCTTTAATGTTATAATATATCAACTTCCTACACGTATTCTGTACCATATGCATTGAACGATGCTTAGCTATTTTAGTATCCTAGTTATTTTATCATTCATTCATTCAATCAAGGCATCTTGATCTCAAGGGCATCTCAGAAGTATCCATGAAAGTGAGAAAGTGTGATTACTGTACTCATTCAATCAAGGCATCTTGATCTCAAGGGCATCTCAGAAGTATACATGAAAATGAGAAAGTGTGATTACTGTACTAACTAAAACATCCTTTGCTGAATATAGCATGCCCATCTCCAGTGCGGAGTACATAACCGCATTATCAGAACATATCTCTTGCCCTCACACATGACATCAATTGGATTGGTGACCTGTTCTCAGGACACCCCGTGCCGCACGGCCACCAGCTGTGTGTGTGCCCCTGCTGCTGCTCGCAGCCTCGTTGTGCCGTCTGCCTGCCTGCCTTTCCCAGCTGTTCGCCATATCTGCTGTTGTATTTTTCTTTAGGATAGTCTTGTGTCCAACTTGTTACTGTTGTTTCCCATTGTGCCTGCCTGCCCCGCTCCCCGCTTCCCACCGCCGTTCACATGCGGCCACGCCCCCTTTGCTCCGTGTCCTCCCCGCTCCCGCCTCCCAGCTGCTCCTCCCTCCCACTTGTCCTTAAATGGCGACCGTGCGGCGCAGGTGAGTGTGACCTGTTCTCAGGACACCCCCGCGCCACACGGCCACCAGCTGTGTGTGTGCCCCTTGCTGCTGCTCGCAGCCTCGTTGTGCCGTCTGCCTGCCTGCCTTCCCAAGGTGTTCGCCTTATCTGCTGTTGTATTTGTCTTTAGTATAGTCTTGTGCCCAACTTGTTACTGTTGTTTCCCCTGTGTCTGCCCGCCCCGCTCCCCGCTTCCCGCCGCTGTTCACACGTGGCCACGCCCCCTTTGCTCCGTGTCCTCCCCGCTGCTCCTCCCTCCCACTTGTCCATAAATGGCGACCGCGCGGTGCAGGTGAGTGTGACCTGTTCTCAGGTCACCCCTGCGCCGCACGGCCACCAGCTGTGTGTGTGTCCCTGCTGCTGCTCGCAGCCTCGTTATGCCGACTGCCTGCCTGCCTTCCCCAGCTGTTCACCGTTTCTGCTATTGCATTTGTCTTTAGTATAGTCTTGTGCCCAACTTGTTACTGTTGTTTCCCCTGTGCCTGCCCGCCCCGCTCCCCGCTTCCCGCTGCTGTTCACACGCGGCCACGCCCCCTTTGCTCTGTGTCCTCCCCGCTCCTGCCTCCCAGCTGCTCCTCCCTCCCACTTGTCCTAAAATGCTGACAAGGAGCATATCGCTGCTGGAGCGCTGCGTGCGCATTTAAACGCTTTATAGCGATTTTTTAAACGAAGCCTGTTTTCTATTTGATTTATCTTGCTTTATTAATCCCTGCTTTTATTCCCTTACTTGCACCATAATTGGCTCCCTCACCGCCGCTTGAGCGGGCTCGGTTCCTGGGGTGGGCTGCCGGTTTTGGGCACCATCTTTGAGTGGGGTGAGTGTTGTTGCAGTTCCTATCAGCTGCCTGCGCTTTAGTGCGCAGTAGCCAGCGAGGAACGCCTGCTTAAGGCGAGTCCTTTCTGTGCCTCGCCCTGACAAGGAGCATATCGCTGCTGGAGCGCTGCGTGCGCATTTAAACGCTTTATAGCGATTTTTAAACGAAGCCTGTTTTCTATTTGATTTATCTTGCTTTATTAATCCCTGCTTTTATTCCCTTACTTGCACCATAATTGGCTCCCTCACCGCCGCTTGAGCGGGCTCGGTTCCTGGGGTGGGCTGCCGGTTTTGGGCGCCATCTTTGAGTGGGGTGAGTGTTGTTGCAGTTCCTATTAGCTGCCTGCGCTTTAGTGCACAGTAGCCAGCGAGGAACGCCTACTTAATGCTCCTCCCCTAGCGTAGCGGGATCGCGTAGTGGGCGCGCCTTCGCGTGGCCGGAGTCGTGCCTGAGTCCTGCCCGTCTGCGCCCGTCCGCGCTAAGGCCGTGCTGGAAGCTGGGCAGCGGCTAGTATTCCATCTTTGTGTCGCTATGCTGACATATTCCAGGGAGTGCCTGTATTCCATCGGCCAGGCGAGTCACAGTTGTACCTTCCCGCCTGTACATCCGCTACGTGGCCCGTACCATTGCCCCTGTAATGGTTGGATTCTTGGCTCTCCGAAGCCCCTCCCTCGGAAAAACTCTTCTGATGTTCGCCACGCTAGAGATGTCCCTTCCTCTTTGCGGATTCTGAACCCGAATGTCAGGTCGGCTTTGAAACATCACCAGAACATCTATGACCTCATCGAGGAGGAAGCCCCGGATATATTTGCCATTACTGAAACCTGGCTTCAGGAAGCGGATGCTGCTATTTCTAATCTAGCTTGCCCCACTGGCTATTCTATGTACACCTTGAATAGATCTTCCAGAGGTGGGGGTATAGATCTTATAGTTAGGTCCTGCTTTTCCTGTGTGTGGAGTGGCCTCAATATTTCCGGGTGTGAGAGTGCCTCTTTTAAGGTCTCTGTCAGCCCTGAGTTCACACTGTCCGGGATGGTTGTTTACCGTCCGCCCGGTAGTGATGTGGGGTTTAGAAATGCTTTCCCCGACACCGTTGGCCCTTTGGTCGCAGACTGCGCCAACTTTTCCATCATGGGTGATTTGAACTTGCATTTCGACACCCTCTCTAGTCTGACAGCATGCTCTATTTCCTCTGACCTAGAGGCCTTTCAGCTTTCCCAGCTGGTCTCCCAGCCTACCCATATGGGAGGGCATATTCTAGATCCCTTCTTCACCAATCTGCCGGAGATTGGAATTACCTCTATCTTACCGGTAGAATGGACAGACCACTTTTTGGTGTCCATTCTCTGTCCTGTCTCAGCCACCCCTTCCATCTCTTCGGCCAGACAGGTACCTAGGAGGGCCTGGAAGAAACTTAGGCTAGAAGACTTCCATCATCTTCTATTAGAGGAGCCGTTGGGTCCGTTGACAGACGTGGAAAAAGGGTACGACCTCTTTTGTTCTTGGATCACTAGGGCTCTGGACTCTCTGATACCTATTGTATCGACTAAAATCAATTCTAGAGAGTCGAGCCCCTGGTATGATGGCGCCCTACGTGCCCTGAAGGGCGCCTGTAGACGAGCGGAGAGGGCATGGCGGAAGTCCTATGGGGCCGATTTAAAAGCTGAATACGCCAGGTCCGTCAAGCTCTACCACCGGGCTATCTGCCGAGCTCGAGCGGCTTTTTATGCCGCAGAATTCCGGAACAGTACCAACCCGTCGAAGGCCATTTTCAAGGCCGTAAAAGATCTTATGGCAAAGCGGACCACCTCTACGACCGTAAGTTCCAATTCCCACTGTGAATCCCTTGCCTCCTATTTCTTGGGGAAAGTCCAAGCAATTTATCGGACATTCCCTAGCATAGGGATCGGTTGGGAAAGTTCCAGCGGGACACCTCATCAGACTACCCTGCTTTCCTTCCCCCCTCTTACCTCGGACGGGTTTGACAAACTTGCGTTGCAAGTTAAATCTGGATCCCCATCTGACCCAGTAAGATCTGCTCTCTTTCGAGATCAGACTTTCATGGGACGCTCAGCCGTGCGTTCCCTTGTCAACCTTTCCTTGGAATCGGGAGTAGTTCCAGCTAAGTGGAAGCAGGCTGTGGTGTCCCCAATCATCAAAAAGCCCTCCCTGGACCCGTCTAAGCCTGAAAGCTACCGTCCCATCTCGTTGCTACCCTGGCCGGCAAAGATCACAGAGGCCCATGTCAATCTGGCCCTGTCAGAACATCTTGCCCGGACCAATGCCCTCGACCCCACACAAAATGGCTTCGTGCTGGTCACAGCACGGAGACCGCTTTACTTGTGATGGTGGAACATCTCCGTGCGAGGCTGGATGCTGGTCAAACGGCGGCGCTGATATTATTAGACCTTAGCGCCGCCTTTGACACGGTATCTCACAGCATCCTCCTGCATCGGCTCGAGGAGAATGGCATTGGTGGCCAGGCGTTGCAATGGTTCCGCTCCTTCCTCGATGATCGTTCCTTCTGTGTTGCCATCCCCCCTTCAAGTCCGACTTCCAACCTCTGGCCATGGGGGTTCCGCAGGGGTCCTCGCTGAGTCCCACGTTGTTCAATCTTTACGTGAGACCGCTGGCTGATGTCGCTAGGCAATGGGGTCTAACTTTGGTCTCATATGCCGACGACACACAGCTGGCGGTTACTCTCAGCGGGCACTCGGAGCAAGAGGCCCCCAGGTTTCAGTCTGGACTGAAGGCGGTGGCTAGCTGGTTGACAGGAAACTGTCTCCAGCTCAATGCCACTAAAACAGAGGTGATGGTTGTCGGTAGGGGAGTGTAGCTGTGGGGTGACCAATGGTGGCCTTCCGAGCTGGGACCCACTCCGACCCCGGTGTCGGAGGTGAAAAATCTGGGGGTATGGTTGGATGCGGGCCTCTCCTTTGTAGGGCACACCAAAAAAACAGCTGCCTGCTGTTTTGGTCTGCTAAGAGGTTTGAGACCTGTTCTTAAATTCTTTGATGCCCCGACCAGGCAGTTGGTGATCCAGGCAACTATCATCTCTCGCCTGGATTACGCTAGCTCTCTCCTGGCTGGGGCCAACCAGGCTGAGTTAACTCGCCTGCAGCGGGTCCAGAATGCTGCGGCCAGAGCTATTGTTGGCTTGCCCAGATTCTGTTCGGTGGCAAATGTCCTTCGCTCCCTACACTGGCTTCCAGTGAGAAAGCGTATTCTCTTTAAGGTCCTTTGTCTTACCTTCAAGATCTTGAGAGGTATAGGCCCTGAAATCTTGTCTAGCTGTCTCTCCTTCTATGTTCCCACCCGTACCCTCCGTTCCCAGGGCTTGGCCCTCGCTGTAGTCCCCAGATTCAGACTCAGCCGTATGGGGGGTCGCTCTTTCAGCGTAAAAGCTGCATCAGCTTGGAAATCCCTCCCTGTTGAAATTCGTTTGCTGGAGGACCTCCTGACTTTCCGGAGGGCTATAAAAACATTCCTGTTTTAGCTGCTTCTCTTATACCTTCATTTCCCTGTTGTGTTATGTTCTCCTTGTCTCTGCGCCGGGACGCTCCTTGGCTGGAGTATCTGTGCGCATAATAAATTAATATAACATAACATAACATAACCGCGCGGCGCAGGTGAGTGTGACCTGTTCTCAGGACACCCCGCGCCACACCGCCACCAGCTGTCTGTGTGCCCCTGCTGCTGCTCGCAGCCTCGTTGTGCCATCTGCCTGCCTGCCTTCCCCAGCTGTTCCCCATATCTGCTGTTGTATTTGTCTTTAGTATAGTCTTGTGCCCAACTTGTTACTGTTGTTTCCCCTGTGCCTGCCCGCCCCGCTCCCCGCTTCCCGCCGCCGTTCACACGCGGCCTCGCCCCCTTTGCTCTGTGTCCTCCCCGCTCCCTTCTCCCAGCTGCTCCTCCCTCCCACTTAGCCTTAAATGGCAGCGGGCGTGCCGATTGTGCGCCGAAGGCGCGCCAAAGGCAAGCCCGTCTGCACCCGTCCGCGCCTGGACCGCGCCCAGCGCCAGGGCCCCTGGCCCCCGCCGATGCAAGACTACTCGACGGACCTACAACGCCACCACCCTCAACGCACTCAATGCCGGACGGAACCCTGCCTGCTACCGAGCCACCCCGAGACGCACCCACGGACCCTTCACCTGCCAAGCCTGCCGATTCACCTGCCCCCGGACCTGCACCACCCCCGCCAAGTCGAGCACCAGCAGCAACCACCTGAAGTGCATCTTGCTGAACACCCACTCCGTCCACAGGCACGCCGTGGAACTTTGGGACCTGCTCGACGCAACAGCACCGGACGTCGCCTTCCTCACCGAAACCTGGATGAACGCCTCCTCAGTGCCCGACATCGCCATAGCCATCCCGGACGGATACAAGATCACCCGGAAGGACTGCGTCAACCAGACGGGAGGAGGCATCGCCATCGTACACAAGAACACCATCCGCATCTCGACTAACTCCGACGATACCTTCACCGTCGCTGAACACCTGCACTTCCAGATACACACTGACCCCAAGACCACCCTCCGAGGCACCCTCATCTACAGACCCCCGGGACCAGGCACACGATTCAGCAAAGACATTGCAGACTTTATCAGCCCGCATGCCCTGCCCTCCGCCGACTACATCCTCCTAGGGGACCTCAACTTCCACCTGGAGAACAACAACAACAGAAACACCCCCGCCCTGCTGGACAACCTCGCCAACCTCGGACTCAAGCAACTGGTGAACACTCCCACCCACTACGCCGGCCACACGCTTGACCCCGTCTTCTCATCCAGCAAGCACATCTCCTTCAGCCACGCCACCGGACTCCACTGGACCGACCACAGCTGCGTCCACTTCAGCTTCAGAAAAACTGTGACCCACCACCACCCGCAACAGGTTCCCCGCCGGAGCTGGAGCAAGATCACCGCCGAGCAGCTCACCGCCTCCCTCAGCCAGAACACTCCCACCAACACAACGGACCCAAACGAAGCAGCCAGCAACCTCACCAAGTGGCTGACCGCCTGCGCCGACGACCTCGCACCACTAAAGAACCCTCCCAGCAGACCCGGCAGCAAGAAAAACCCATGGTTCACCAACAAACTCAAGGAATCCAAGAAGAACTGCTGCACCCTCGAGAAAGCCTGACGGCTCGACCAGTCCACAGACAACAGGACCGCCCTCAAGCGTGCCACCCGCAAACACCACCAGCTGATCCGCGGCATCAAGAAGTCGGCACTCAAAGAACGACTGGACAACAACGCCCACGACAGCAAAGAACTTTTCAGCATTGTCAAAGAGTTCTCCAACTCCAGTGCCGGAAACAAGAACATCACTCCCTCGCAAGACCTCTGCAACTCACTCGCCGCGTTCTTCCACCGCAAGATCGCTGACATACACAACAGCTTTGACGCAAAGACCACACACCCTACCGCTGAACCAAAGCCCGCCACCACCACCCTCTACAACTGGAACCCGATCAACACCGAAGACACCACCCGCACGATGAACTCCATCCACTCCGGATCACCAATCAACCCCTGCCCACACCACGTCTTCAACAAAGCCGACGCTATCATCGCTCCCCATCTCTGGGACATCATCAACTCCTCCTTCCACACCGCCACCTTCCCGGAGAGCTGGAAGCACGCCGAGCTTACCGCCCTCCTGAAGAAACCAACGGCGGACCCCACCGACCTCAAGTACTACCGTTTCATCTCGCTCCTTTCCTTTCCGGCCAAAGTCATCGAGAAGACCGTCAACAGACAGCTTGCCCCCTTCCTCGAGACGAATGGATCCCTCGACCCCTCGCAGTCTGGGTTTCGGGCCAACCACAGCACCGAGACCGCCCTAATCTCAGCCACCGACGACATCAGAACCCTGATCAACAATGGGGAAACAGCGGCCCTCATCCTCTTGGACCTCTCTGCGGCGTTCAACACCGTCTGCCTCCACACCCTAGTGAAGCGCCTCAGCAACATCGGAATCTGAGAGAAAGCACTGGAGTGGATCATCTCGTTCCTCGCCCGAAGAACCCAGAGAGTCCGCCTCCCCCCGTTCAGATCCGAGGCCACCGAAGTCATCTGCGGCGTACCACAAGGATCTTCACTCAGTCCAACCCTCTTCAACGTCTACATGAGCCCCCTCGCAGCCATCGCATGCCAACACGACCTCAACATCATCTCCTACGCTGACGACACCCAGCTGATCCTCTCCCTCACCAACGACCCCGCCACCACCAGAACCAACCTACACGAAGGGATGAAAGACGTCGCCGACTGGATGAAGAACAGCCGCCTTAAACTGAACTCAGACAAGACGGAAGTCCTCATCCTGGGATCATCACCCTCCGCCTGGGACGACGCCTGGTGGCCCCCGGCCCTGGGCACCGCTCCCAAGCCAACGGACCACACACGCAACCTGGGCTTCATCCTGGACTCCTCCCTGTCGATGGCCAGACAAGTCAAAGCCGTCTCATCTTCGTGCTTCAACACCCTGCGCATGCTCCGCAAGATCTTCAGATGGATCCCCACTGAAACCAAGAAGACCGTCACCCAGGCACTCGTCACCAGCCGACTGGACTACGGGAACACCCTCTACGCCGGAACCACAGCCAAACTTCAAAAAAGACTCCAGCGCATCCAGAATGCCTCAGCACGACTCATCCTGGACATCCCCCGACACAGCCACATCACCGGACACCAGAGACCTGCACTGGCTCCCCATCAGCAAGAGAATCACGTTTAGACTCCTCACCCAAGCATACAAGGCTCTCCACGACCTGGGCCCCAAGTACCTCAACGACCGCATGACCTACTACACGCCCACCCGCCAGCTATGATCGACCAGCCATGCCCTTGCCACTGTACCACACATGCGCAGAGCCACCACAGGAGGAAGATCCTTCTCCTACCTGGCAGCCAAGACCTGGAACTCCCTCCACACCCACCTTCGGCGAACCCAGGACCATCTCTCCTTCAGAAAGCAGCTCAAGACCTGGCTGTTCGAGCAGTAACATACCCCCTCCCCCAGCGCCTTGAGACCCTCCCGGGTGAGTAGCGCGCTTTATAAATGCCGTGATTGATTGATTGATTGATTCATATAAGACCGCCTTCATCCTAGCAATGTGCAATGATATATGAAAGCACAATTTATGTTAATGTACTTTTCTGTAATGCCAGCACGCCAAATGACAGTCACATTATTTGAAACACATACGTCCATCTCTGCCTCTCTTAACTGTCAAGCCCCATAAGAGTGTCAGGGGTTTGATAGGGTCCCAAACCTGTGACAAACAGTACTAAATGGTGTTAGCACATGAGCAGTTACCAGTGACTTCACATATTGAGTTTTCAGGCTCCAAGTTGTTATGCCGGGCAGCAAGGTTCTAGGCCTGCATCCATTCACATCTTATCTATGTTCCTATAGCCTCAAGCAGTACCCCATAACTGTCATAACTAGCTCAAACTGGTGAAAGAGAAAGGGTACTGAGCTACTTGTCTTCTTGATAAGTAGCGAGTCCTGCGGGAACTCGTGTAAGAGCAGGAAGTCCCGAAGAAAATCTTGAAGGAATAGTGACAGTCCTTTAGAGAGAGTGGGGTACTTAAGCCACGCCACTTCCCAAAAAGCTGTGTCCATGGACAGGAGCAGCAAGTGATTGTGGTTCATGGCCCAGCACTTTCAGGCAGCAGATGGCTAATCGGACAAACCTACTCCGCCTCTAGTCATCTTGGGAAGTAAGCTCACTATCTCTTCTCATTCCCTTTTCCCTTGGTTATCTGCTGTTATATGTCTCCTTTGGGGTCTTACTTAGGTCTTTGAGAGGCAAGGTCAAGTTGCTTCACTCCTGGCGATCACATGGCCGGTAGCAGGTACGGTAGCACAATCTTCCCTTTCACCAATACTTCTTCCAGCTGTAAATGCAGGTTTTGCTCTTCAATCTATCAGACAAGGCAACAGGACTACTAGTGCATGTCAGTGACTGCAGTTTACTAAATGATTATTCATAAAATCTACAAGGTCTAGCTTCCAATGTGGCCCTGGAGGCTTCAGGGTACAGACCACTTTAAAGGCTTTAATGTAATGGAAAATCACACATGCATCTACAATGTCAAACCTTAATCCAAAGGCTGACCTATAATGTCTCGTGGCTCCAAACAACACAGTCTAATTATTGGACAATTACAAAAACAGCAAATTAGTGTGACCAAAGATGCCTGTACATAGTATGTGAGCATGTTTTGCACCATTTTAATCCAATACAAAAAGGAAGCCAGTGTACAATCATTTGTACACATCATGTGATCCTGCCACGGGAAGAACACTGAGTTTAGCTAATGCTACATAAAGGTAAGTCACAACAAAAGGGGAGGGGCTGCTTTGAGAAGCAGTACATGCAGCACATGTTGCACCAATTCATGGCAGGGCATATTACAATGGTGCTGTGGGCTCTCAAACTAAATCATGCTAATCCTTAGGCCAAGGATGCACTCAGTCAGAGGGACATCAGTACATTGCTTTTCCTTTCTCAGTGTCTCTTCAGACTTTTTCAGCTACTGCTTCTGCACAAATTCTTTTACTTTGCTTTACCGCTGTGTTAATGTTAGGTCATTAATAATAAAATGCTCCTAACCTGCATTTGACGAGCTCTCTCTGACCTATCATCCACTAGGCTATTTAGCCCTTCGCTGCCTACCAAAAAAATACAAAATGTCAAGAGCCAAATTTTATTTTGCATTTCATGAATCCGGCAGTGTTACTATGGCACATGATTCCATTAGCCATTAGTGACTTTTCAGCCTTTAGAAAGTATTATTGTCCTTTTAACACTCTTAAGGTTACAAAAGGTAGGACACAGTTCTCTATTTACAGCAAAGGTCCACATTCAGCTGTATATGGGTGCCAACTGTGTGGTTTTTAGGTGTGGAGGCCTGTTGGTTTATCCTAGCAGAACAGTTCACAGAGTATGAGGTAGTGGGTTAAACATTCAAGGAACTAATTTTGTGTTTTTCATTATGAACTTTGAAAATTCCCAAAATGTTGATTTTTAAATCTTTTTTTATTGTAGACACTCTTTCAGTTATCGACTGTAGCCAAATAATTCCTTACTATCCCTTTATGCTTCTCATCTCTAAAGCTTTTAAACCCCAAACTGCCCTTAAATTCTATCATTTCTTGATGCTTAAACAAATTAGTACTCTAATTCATAATAGCCCTCTCCTACTCTTTAGTGCTACCCTAAAATCCCCTAACTATCCATTAACGCTAACTTTACCTGAATTATTAAAATGCATTGCTAGTCTCCCGACCCTTTACCGCACCTCATTTTGAATGCTCGTGTCTACTTTAGGAGGATGTCCCTTACCCCTGCTCCCAGTACACTTACTTTTGCTCTATAATGCATGACATTTTACCTTGTTTAAGCCACTGTTATTTTCAGTCTATTTTTTCAGTTGACAATATTTTTTGACACTGATGTTCTTCGGTCTACTTTTTTGCACTTAATATTTGTACAGAACACAGAGTATGTACTGTGAGTAGGATATATACAATCTATCTAATGTGTTGTGACAGTTGTGACTGCTGTCTATTTAGAAATAGTATCACAGGTAGGACTAGCAATGTCTATAGGCTGTAATTTTTGTCTGTCTTGTTTGTAAAATAGCTCAGTTCAAAAATGTGTAGAATTTCAAAATGGTCTAACTGAAAAGTTAAACTCTTAATTGGAAAATATACATTTATTTTGCTGTGGTGGGTACAGATGAGTACTGGATATATCAGAGATCTGCCTAGAACTCTTTTAAAGAGTATTGCTCAATGAGAGTCTTATGCTTTTAAAGTATATAGTAAGTTTATATTAATTGTCATATAAAGTCAAGTCCAAGTACTTTGTTTTAGGTTTACTCCTAATATGTAGTTATTGTATCCTTATAATAGCAATTCAAGGACCCCATAAATTGAATACACCCTTTAAATTCCAGGCAGATCCCTGATTTGACATGCTCAAGCTTTTCAATAACCACTGGTGTTGTGCATACAAGGGCAACTAGCCTCAAAGCGTACACAATATATTAATTATTAACAGGATCCCAGGAGGAATTCTACAAAGATTTACAAGGCTATGGCCCACATGCATCAAGCTATTTAGGAATCGCAAACGGTGCCATTCGGTAAAATCAGCCGTTTGCGATTCCTAAATAGGTTTCTGGGATGCATCAAGCATTTTTGGTGAAATCGCTATTTTTAGCGATTTCCAAAAATGCGATTGTTTTTAAGGAATCGCAAAATTGCGATTCCTTAAAAGCAATGCATGATTAATTTTAAAATTGCGAATTCGCAAATCTGGGGTGCAAATTACCAGGAGGTTGAACCTCGTGGTAATTGGCGAAAAAGTGTTAAAATGCTCTAATTTGCATTTTAAAACACTGTCATGTTACAGACACACATGTCCTTAGGACATGTGTGTTTGAAAAATGCACTTTAAAATAAATTTCAGGGGTGCAGTGGGGGGTCCAAAGGACCCCCCCTGCACCCATGGAATGCATCAACATTTTGCGAATTCTAATTTGCGAATTCGCAATTCCCATTGATTCCTATGGGCCTTTTGGCCCATAGGAATCAATGGGAATTGCGAAATCGCAAATTGGAATTTGCATAATATTTGCGATTCGGTAAAAATAGCGATTTTTACAGAATCGCAAATTTTATGCAATTTAAATCATGCATCCCGTTTTGCGATTCCTTATTTGCGATTCGGTAAAAATCGCAAATTAGGAATCGCAAAAACGGACTTTGATGCATGTGCCCATATATCGCTTAGGGGACAGCTTTAAGTCCTGCTGCAGTTTCATAAGCTGATATATTACACAGCAGTTGAGAAGCACTGATTATGTGGCTCTGATGTCTCTACTAAGACTCAGTCAGTTCTAATCATTTGCTACATTGATGGAAATTACAAGGTAGCTGAAAGATTTTATTGTTTCACACATCTAAAAGACTCATCTGCAGAAACAACTGCCTTAGCCATTTTCAATGAATGAAAAATAGTTTTCCCTAAGCAATATGCTAAAGGAAAAGTCATTGATCAAAGCTACGATGGTGCCAGCATCATGTGTGGTGCAACTGGTGGGGTGCAAAAGAAAATCAGAGATGTGTACCCAAATGCCCATTACATTCATTGCTATGCCCACCAAGTTAATCTAATTATGGAAAAGGCTTCCCCCAAAATATCTAGAGTTAAAATATTCTTTTCAGAGGTTGGTGGTATAACAGCATTTTTTGCACGTTCCCCCAAAAAGGGCTAATATTCTTGAACAAATAGTTTCAAGAAGACTTCCAAGAGGGCTACAACTCGCGGTAACTTCAATAATCAAGCAATAAACATAACTTGATAAAGAGATGATCTTCTTGAATGCATGACAACCATTCCAAACAGTGGTGATTTCGAGTCCAATAGGATATGTAAAGCTAAGGGATTTACTAGAACAATATAAAATAAGGAGTTTATATTCTTTCTGTTTCTTTGTCATAGTATAATGTCCCATGTAGACATTTTATATAATCAATTGCAAAAGCGAGACAATGACACTGTGTCTATCCAGTAAGCTACTACAGGCTTTTTAACAAGCATCATTAAAGTATGGTAATCCATTGACAGTGTGGATTCTACACTGCCACAAGAATATGAATATGCAAACCAGAGACTGCAAATAAATAATTTTACCCAAGAAGCTAAAGAAGTCTGTGACATTATTGTGGTCCATGCCAGATAGTGCTTTGCATTCACAAAGTATCTTGTAAGTGCAACACTTGCAAAATTATCTTTTTGAAAGACATCCTAAATCTTTCCCAGCTAAGGCACTCTTAGAAATGATAAAAGCATATCAAAGCCTGATTTTGTACAGAACTTTCAGTCCTGTATGGAAGACGTGACTTCTGTTAGGCTACTGGTGGTGCCATGGCTTTATTTAGCTTTTTTTGTGAAAACAACTTGAAGAAGTCTTTTTCTGAGACCTTAAAGCTTTTAAGGGTTGTCATTACTACACCCATGACAACAGCAGAGTCTGAGCAATGTTTTTCCACACTAAAGAGGGTAAAACATTTCTGCTAAACACAATGATTTAAGCTAGACTTAATGCATTGGGTATGCTATCAATAGAAATAGAGCAAACAAAGGAAATACCAGAATTCAACAAAAGAACAATCAAAATGTTTGGTCATATTAAAGATCGACAAGCAAACTTTCTATATAATAGAAAACATGATGTGTGATCCTAGTTTCAGGTGTTTATAGCTTGGTTTGTTCTGTTTGATAACATTAGGAAGTACTATTGGCAAGTTACTCATTACATTCAATATTCATACACTCCTGTAAAGTTGATATGTATTTATATATGTGTTTCTATATGTGTGTTTATCTATATGTGAATTTATTTGTTTTCATATTTTATTATTATTTAAAATATTTTTGTTGTTATTGTTTAAAAATATGTTGGTTTTGAGGTTATACAGCCAGATTCATGAAGGTAAAATTGGCTCGCAAAGGGCCAGATTCTGCGAATCTGGCCCTTTGCGAGAGCTTTTATTGCATTTGGGATTCATCATCCCAAATGCAATATTCGCAAAATCTGAAATCACTAAATTGCGAAGAATTGCATTTAAGGAATCTCTATTTGAGATTCCTTAAATGTAATTCATGAACCATTTTAGAACTGCGAATTCGCAATTTTGGCCGCTATTTACCGCGAAGTCTTTAGTGCATTTTTCTAAGTTGGATGTTACACACACACATGTCCTTTGGACAAGTGTGTGCACAACACCAGTGTAAATCACCAATTCTGTGGTGCTACAGGGTGTCCTTTGGACACCCTGGCACCCTTGAAATTGCTTCCTTATTTGCGATTCGCTAATTGCTAATTGCTAATCGCAAATAAGGAATGGCTCCCCATTCATTCCTATGGGCCTGGCCCATAGGAATGAATGGGGAGTCATTCTTTATTTGCGATTAGCAATTAGCGAATCGCAAATAAGGAAGATGTAGAAATCGCTATAAATTTAGTGATTTCTACATGCATCCCGTTTTGCGAGTCTTTAATAGCGATTCCTTAATAATCGCTATTAAGGACTCGCAAAAGAGGAGCTTGATGAATCTGGGGGATATTTCCTAAAAAGTACATTTAGTTATTTTCATATTTTATTTTTATTTGACCGTTTTCTTCTGTACTGACGGGCACAAGAACCTGAGATTGACATGCAAAGTATTTAAATATTGTTATTATTTTTTTTGATTGTGTTAAAAAATATCATATTGGTGTTGAAATTTCCTAAAATGTACATTTACTTATTTTCATAATTTCTTTTTATTAAACAGTTTTCTGCTGTGCTGGCTATTGGGCACAAGGCCCTGAGAGTGGCATGCATGGTATTTACATAGTATTATTTAAAATAATTGTGTTTGTGTTTACAAATATCATATTGGTTTTGAAGGGATACTTCTTAAAATTTACACTAATTTATTTTCATAATTTATTTTTATGTAACCATTTTCTACTATACTGACAGGCACAAAGGCCTGAGAGTGACATGCAAAGTATTTAAAAATAAAGTAACAAGTTTTATTTTTTAACAATTTTACCTAACCTGCTTATACATATACCGTTTTTGTTGTTTTTTTCTAAAATAAAAATAAAGGAAAGATTTTTATTGGATATTTCTTATATTTTAAGCAATGCATATTAGACTCAATATGTTTATTTAGTGGTTTTCTAAGATATTGATGGACCCCAGGCAGTAATGTAGCTAGACCTTAGGCCTCCCATGGCTGAACCTGCATTTGATGCCCACAGCAGCCTGATTGAAGAGCAGGGGTCAAGGGAGGGTGTTACTGGAGATTTATTTGGCCTCGAAGGCCGCAGATAAGAATGGGAGGGTTGGGTTGGGGGAGCAGGGTGTTTCTGATTCTTGTGGCCCTGATGGCTACAGGTAGAAGCAGGGGAAAGGGGGCTGCCTGCCACCTGCAAACGTTGCGCCACCTGGGGTGGTCCGCCCCCAATGCCCCCCTAGATATGCCACTGACCCAAGGGCTTCAGAGCGCTATATGAAATAGTTTAAGTATAATATTTACTTCATTTTTTTGCGCGAAACTGCCCAGCTCAAAAACTCTAAACTTTTGCTGACTTCCAAAAACTTAAATGTTTGTTTTGAATGGATATTTCTTATAATTGTAGCTATTTAATATGTCATGAAGATTACTGGGGAATCAACATTGAATAGGAGATACAGAAAACGAAGTGGCCAGCCTGCATTTCTGATAGGAATGCCTAGAAGAACTGACTTTTTAGTCCATTTATCACAGAAATAGTGCTGAAAATCGCACCAAAAAGACACCAATTTATTTAATATTTCTCGGGCATACTGCTCCCAAACCCACCCTATTGCCCTCAGGCTGGCTCACTGCACTTGCTCGCATTTATTAATTAATTCACCATATGCCTCACAGTTTACAATTCCACTAGCCGCCATAGATGAATTGCCTTATGATGTTTAAGTGTTGTCCTCAGACAACAATGTATATACACAAACATTCAGAATTGGTTATAAAAAACCTTGGACACAATTTGTGCATCAAGAAAAACAAGTTATTAAATTAGGAACATGAGTATGGTAATGTGAGGCAAAATGAGAATGCTAATGCGAGAAGCAGCGGCTAACTTCCCTACACACGCATGTATCTGTAAACTGTCAAAACATGCTATGCGCGTGGAAGAGCAACAGCAGATGGAGATGAAGGTATTTAAACTGCTCCCTCCTGTGAGACTCGCTTAGCCTACCGACCTGAGTCAAGATCCTTTGTCGGCATTTCCTGTATTTTTCCCTGGGCTTCGTTGTTTTCTGGCTGACTGCTCTTCTGGCGGGTGTTCCCTTCGGCTCTCCTCTCCTTTCTGTCTTCCGGCCGGAACCAACAATTATATGTTACGGCTTGGCTCCGCCATGGAAGTTGCACCACTAGAGATGTGCCAATAATAAGGTGACTTTGAGCCTAACGTGGAGTATATATATAAATATATATAAACATACTTACATGATGTGCAATGTATGATTCTCATTCGATGTTTCTTTGATGTCATATGCTTCTTGTTGAATTCCAGTGATAACCAACAAGCAGGTTTGTCATCTTTGGCTGACTGCTCTTCTGGCGGGTGTTCAATTTGGCGTTCCTCTTCTTCCTGTTTTCCGGCCGGATTCATCGGAACCTACAAAAAAATCAAACACAAAGACCCAATAAACGATGTTAAAAGGTCAGGCAGCGAAGTAAGATAAAATAGAAGAAATACTTGCATCACTTCTCGTTGAGTGTTTAAAGACTTTATTGTATTTTTGAAGTAAGGACTTGGAAAGCTCAGATCACTCGCTCTCTGAACAATTGTTAATTCAAGAAGCAGTTAGACATTTCTTTAATTTGCTTCTGGCAAAACCTTACTCAAGATTTGCTCTGCCGTGAGGGATAAACTGCAGTAATTCTACACAGAGTGGACAATAAAAAGACATTGAATATAACCTAAGTGTTATAGAACCAAAATATATATATATTCACTGAAAAAACCATAGGTTTCACAAACGTTATAGATAGGAATTAGAATTTGAAAAACCTTGCAAATTCATTGAAAAAACCATAGGTTTCACACACATTATAGTTTGGAATTAGCATTTAAAAAACCATGCAAATTCATTGAAAAAACCCTAGTTTTCACACATTATAGTTAGCTGAACATTTCTCTCATACAATTAACAACAGAGAGAGATGGGGGCGGTGTTATAATGTACGCAGAGGCAGGCCCAGAATCGGATCTGCAATTTAGTTTTGGTATTATTTTATAATAAGAATATGAAATATAATCTAAAAACTTAAATACATATAAATATTTATATTAAAAATATAAGAAATTAGTGTAAAAAGAGAGACATAATAATTAATACATTTATAACTTATCATTTACAAAACCTTTGAAATTCACTGAAAAAACCATAGGTTTCACACACGTTATAGTTAGGAATTAGCATTTAAAAAACCATGCAAATTCATTGAAAAAACTCTAGTTTTCACACGTTATAGTTAACTGAACATTTCTCTCATACAAAACCTTTGAAATTCCTCCGTTATAGTTAGCTCAGCTAACTATAACTTTTGCTCCCACAATGCACTGCTGATGACGTCACATATAACATCACTCATGACCTGGTCAGTGACATCACTCATGTTCATCACTGATGACATCTCAAATGACATCACTGATGACATCACTGATTACATCATCCACTGAATGTGTGTCTTTCTGAAAAATAAATATTTTTATATATGTATATCTAAAGGTCGATGGAAGAATAAATGGGTAAGTAAGTGTCTAAATATATGTTTTCTTTGGTAATTTCATTGTATAACTGACTTATTAAGTGTATCTTAGTGAATACATGTATTAGCGAGTAATGTTTAAATATGTAAATATCTGTATCAGTGTCTCACTTTGTGTATAAGTGGCTGCATGGGTTGGTGAGTAGCTACACGAGTGTCTATATGGGTTATTAGTTGTTTTTTTGAGTATCAGAATGACTGTCTGTATGGTTTGGTGGCGGGTTTTTCTTAGAGCACGGATGCATGAATGACTGACTCACTGTTTGTATGTGTTTTGATGACAGCATGTGTGCCATGTGTGCAGGACTGCACGGGTGGATGAATGTGTGTATGGGTGTGCTAGTGAGTGAATAACTGCCTCAATAGTGTCTTTATGAGTAAGTACATATGTATTAAACATGTGTGAGTATCGATGTATATAAGTAAGGATATATGACAGTGACAGTTCCTGTATAAATAAGTATGTGTTTCTATCACTTTAAGAGAGTACGTATGTGAACGTTTCTGTAAAAGTAAGTGTAGTGGTGTGTGTATAGCTGTTTATGCAAACAAATGGATGTTTGATAGTTTATTTGCATGTGTGAGTATGTGTGAGAGTAACTGTATGGGTGAGTGTCGGTGTGTAACAGTTTTTATAAGTATATAAATACATATAATGAGTGAGTACATATATAAGTGACTTTATAGAACAGTTGGTGAATGAGTGCATGGATATGTAGATGGCGGAATTACTAAATAGGTTGTTGGTAAGTGGTATTGTTATCTCCATTTTTTTTATTTTTACTTTCTATTTCAGATGATGTGTATCAAAGGTTATATTACGCCAAATATAGGTCTGCCATTCTTTCACAAGGATGATATCATCAGTGATGTCATCAGTGATATCATTTGAGATGTCATCAGTGATGTCATGAGTGATGTCACTGACCATGTCATGAGTGATGTTATATGTGACGTCATCAGCAGTGCATTGCGGCGCGCAAGTTATAGTTAGCTGAGCTAACTCTAACAGAGGAATTTCAAAGATTTTGTATGAGAGAAATGTTCAGTTAACTATAACATGTGAAAACTAGGGTTTTTTCAATGAATTTGCATTAATTTCTTATATTTTTAATATAAATATTTATATGTATTTAATTTTTTAGATGATATTTCATATTCTTATTATAAAATAATAACAAAACTAAATTGCAAAGTAATTTTTGGATTAATTATTGCTTCTCTTCGGTTGCAAGTATAACACAACTCCAGCAATGCTCTGGGGCCCTATGCTCACAAAGCTGTATCAATCCTTACACCTGCTTCAAGCATATGCAAGGTTTTGATGCAGCATAACCTCAAAAGTGACTGAATGAAATGTTATACATTTCACTCAGTCACTTTTGGGAGGCGTTGCTGCACCCCATTCTGCACAGGAAAGCCTCTTCTGGTGCACGGCTTTACAATGTAATGCACTCTTCAGATGCCTCACATTTTTATTAGCACACAACATGGCACATCTTTTGCACCACCACTGTGTCACAAAAGTGACGCAACGGCTGCGTAAAAGAGGCACAAGGAAATTGTAAATCCGCCCCTAACACATACAAATTCACCCAGGCAGTTTCACCAGCAGCGCAAATTGAAGCATAGACTTCTAACATATTTATGTACATATGTTACATTCAAGTGCTTCGCACACACTACAGTATACTATAAGTAAACACCTTATAGATTTATGCTGTAGCACTTCCTTATAGTTCTGCACTTTCACATTCTCTATACACTAGTAATATATTCATTCATTCATTTATGAACTACACATTCATTGTGACAAACTTTTACACACTAACATAGTAATATAGTTCTTTCTTAGACCAGTGAAGGTAGTTCTAAAAAAACATTTTTTTTTGTTTTGTATCTTTTTTGTGTTTTTTCAACAAATTCCAAGTGGAACAAAAGAATGATAAAAAAGAACAACTAATATCGAACACAGCAATGATCCTGTATCCTGCGTTTTAACACAAAGGTTTATCGCAATAAAAGCAAAGAAATTTAACTTAAGCAAAGTCAGAATCAATATGTGGGTGTGGACTGCTTGCTGATGACGAACCAATCAAATCTCTACTTTTAAAGTCACATGGCTTTGCGTACACTTATGATGCGCTTGCGCAGCTCTTTCAATAGGAGTACGCATGATCTTCTACTGCGATTTGTGTAATTCTTTTTAAAAGTAATATAGGATTATTAAAAGTATTTAAAAAAATCATAGTTATCCCAAATGTCTGCCCTTAGTATCTACATTAAATACATAAATAAATGTTTCAAACCAAGTAGAAACATTGCCCCCTTTCGTATACAGAACGTCGGACATGACGTCACACCAAAGCTTTAATGCGATGCGTAACGTCAAAGCATATTCGTACTGTATGCGTGGGTACACGCTGAGTATGATAACCATTACAAACTATGGTGTGATCACCCTCTCAGTGACAAATCAGAGCTCAGGGAGTGCTAAGGAGAATGATTAGATGTGCTGACTCATTGCAGATCCGATTCTGGGCCTGCCTCTGCGTACATTATAACACCGCCCCCATCTCTCTCTGTTGTTAATTGTTAGTGCAAACACTCATACTTGCACTTGCGCCATGCACGCCCCCCCCACACTAACCACATGCCACCACCAAGCATGCTTGCTATCATTTAGCCTAGAAACCAATACATTAGCCAATGTGATCTCCCCCAGGGCGATCATTCTTATAGACCATGCAACGCTACCAATGACAGCCCTGGGCTTGGTTTGGTAAGCCCTGCGGTTCCCATATAATGCGGGCACTGACGTGAGCACGCTCTCTTTTGCCTGCCTCTGCTGCGATGAGACACAGACTGTCGAAAACACCCAAGACTCAGTGAAACCCCAGCCTTTCAAGACTAGACAAAAGACGACAGAAACAAAGGTAAGAGAAGATGTCACAACATCAGCCTCCAATGTAAATTGTATATGTATAATACTATTTTTTTATCCTTCATATGGCTTTCCTACCCCTCAATGGTTTTAAATTGTACTTGCATAATTGAAATATTTCTTTATAATTCACGAGGTCCTATACACCTCTAATCTTAAAAATTGTGCGTGCATACATTTCTGTGTCGTATTTCTGTACTGCTCCACATGCTTAGACCTCTATTAATATTAATTGTGCATCCATAATAGTATTTTTTTTTCTGCGTTACGACGCTGTCCCAGGCCTTTATTACCATATTGATCGTCCTTTATTTGCTGGAGCTGCAACAGTCTTAACTACGGAATATCAAGAACCCACATTAAAATTCATTTTTGATAGAAGTTACGCAACTCAATTTCAATGACTAATGAAAATCTCCTTTTGTTTCCTTCACCAAACATCGTTCAGAAGCAACTACGGCCTATCGAGCAACAGCAATGGAATTCTCGCAACTTATTTAATATACTTTGACGTATAGAAGCAGAGTTCAAGTGGAGTGGTGAACTCCGGTGGCCGCACTCTTTATAAAAGGTAAGCACAGCAGCCTAGATCTACAAAGCCTGAATAGCAATGCATTAGAAATTAGTCGCCATAACAGGCGTCAGTAATGCAGTAGGCGCTTCCATATAGACACCACTTGAATGCAGCACTATAACAAGTGAAATGTACCAGGAACACTGCACTCGTAAAACTGTAGTGTAACTTTTATTTATGAAAGGAGAGAGGGCCATATTATCTAACCTTGGCAACAGAATTATCGCCACTTTATTGTCAGGAAAGTGGCGATAATGGGTTTTATAATATACTATATGGAATTCCAATCGAAGTTCATGTTAGATATGAAGGACATCTGACATGAGCTTCGATTGTAATTCCATAGAGCATATTATCAAACTCATTATCGCCACTTTAGCGACAATTTCCTGCCGATAAAGTGGCAATAATTTTTGTCATCCAAGCTTGATATTATGGCCCAGAGTGCGTAGTGTACAGCAGCTTCTCTGTAAAATGTATATTTACCTCCAAGCAGTGACAACAGATAGGTTACAACAGTCTGACAAACAGATCATCAACCTTATTACGCCACTTTTGAGTCACTTTTAACATAGGTAAACTGATGCAAAGAGCTAGTAAATCTACGTCTGGTTCAACAAAAAATCTCAACTCCAGACTCTGCGACACAGTTTTAATGTTGTTTTCTCTCTCTCTCACTCTCTGTGACTTAATTTCTCTTTCTCTCTTAAACTTAGACACAGCTGTCTGCTTTGACTTGTAGAAGATCTGCTCAAATAAAGTTGTGCACTCCACTTCCTAATGTGTTTGGCGCAAAGTTTACACAACGGTAAGCACAGAGGCCTAGATCTACAAATACTTCATAGGAATACATTAGAAATAATTCGGCATAACGGGTGTCAGTAACGCAGTAGGTACTTCCATATAGACACCACTTGAACGCGGCACTATAACAAGTAAAATGTACCAGGTACACTGCACTCGTAAAACTGTAGTGTTAGCTTTATTTCTGAAACGAGAGAGGGCCATATTATCATCCCTTGGTGACAAAATTATGGTCACTTTATCGTCAGCAAACTGCAGCTAAAGTGTCCATAATAGGTTTGATATAATATGCTCTATGGAATTCCAATCGTAGCTCATGTTAGATATGAAGGACATCTGACATGAGCTTTGATTGGAATTCCATAGAGCATATTATCAAACCCATTATTGCCACTTTCGTGACACTTTCCTGCTATAAAGTGGCAATAATTTTTGGGGCCCAGGCTTGATATTATTTCCCAGAGTGCGTTGTGTACAGCAGCTTCTCTGTAAAATGTATAATTACCTCCGAGCAGTGACAACAGATAAGTTACAACAGTCTGACAAACAGATAATCAACCTTATTACGCCACTTTTGAGTCACTTTTAACATAGGTAAAGTGATGCAAAGAGCTAGTAAATCTACGTCTGGTTCAACAAAAAATCTCAACTCCAGACTCTGCGACACACTTTTAATGTTTTCTCTCTCTCTCACTCTCTGTGACATCATTTCTCTATCTCTCTTAAACTTAGACTCTGCTGTCTGCTTGGACGTCTAGAAGATCAGCCCACCTGAAGTTGTCCATCCCAGTGCCTGCAGTGTTTGGCCGCAAGCTTTATGCAACGGTAAGCACACAGGCCTAGATCTACAAATCCTTCATAGGAATGCATTAGAAATAAGTCGCCATAACGGGCGTCAGTAACGCAGTAGGCACTTCCATATAGACACCACTTGAACATGGCACTATAACAAGTAAAATGTGCCAGGTACACTGCACTCGTAAAACTGTAGTGTAACTTTTATTTATGAAAGAAAAAAGGGCCATATTATCAAACCTTGGCAACAGAATTATCGCCACTTTATCGTCAGGAAAGTGGCGATAATGGGTTTGATTATATACTCTATGGAATTCCAATTAAAGCTCATGTTAGATGTGAAGGACATCTGACATGAGCCTTAATTGGAATTCCATAGAGCATATTATCAAACTCATTATCGCCACTTTAGCTACACTTTCCTGCCGATAAAGTGGCAATAATTTCTGTCATCCAAGCTTGATATTATGGCCCAGAGTGCGTAGTGTACAGAAGCTTCTCTGTAAAATGTATAATTACCTCCGAGCAGTGATAACAGATAGGTTACAACAGTCTGACAAACAGATCATAAACCTTATTACGCCACTTTTGAGTCACTTTTAACATGTGTAAAGTGATGCAAAGAGCTAGTAAATCTACGTCTGGTTCAACAAAAAATCTCAGCTCCAGACTCTCGACACAGTTTTAATGTTGTTTCTCTCTCTTTCTCTCTCTGTAACATCATTTCTCTATCTCTCCTAAACTTAGACACTGTTGTCTGCTTGGACGTCTAGAAGATCAGCCCACCTGAAGTTGTCCATCCCAGTGACTGCAGTATTTGGCCCCAAGCTTTATACAATGGTAAGCACACAGGCCTAGATCTACAAATCCTTCATAGGAATGCATTAGAAATAAGTTGCCATAACGGGCGTCAGTAACACAGTAGGCACTTCCATATAGACACCACTTGAACGCGGCACTATAACAGAACTGGAATGTACGAGTCACACTGCACACGTAAAACTGTAGAGTTACCATAATTTGTAATGCGTCAGCTCTTTTACTGACATATATATATATATACTCCAACCTCCGTTTTCCTCCCGTAATCGTAGATCAGAGGGCCAAACTAATTGCATGGAAATGCAGCAATCTGATCACAAAGGAGGAGCTGGGGTTTTTAAAGAAGGACTTCCCGGTCATCCCCTCCTTTTATCTACTCCCAAAGGTCCATAAGAACACTGAAATCCCTCCTGGCAGACCCATAATCTCAGCGATTAACAGCTCCACCGAAAAGATGTCAGTTTACATCGATTACTTTTTACAGGACAGTGTAAAAAATTTGGACTCTTACATACAGGACTCCTCAGATTTTGTCAGAAAATTGGGCAATTTTGTTTGGGAGCAGAACTGTGTACTTATGAGTTTAGATGTTACATCCTTATATACGTCTATACGTCATCTAGACGGTATTAGGGCAGTGAATTATTTTTTGAACAGAAGATCCATTAGCTTTTCAGCCCACAATTCCATGTTAACTGCTATGATAAAGATCTGTCTAGAGCAAAATTATTTTTTGTTCAATAGTCAAGTTTATCAGCAGGTGAGAGGGGTAGCTATGGGGGCCTGTTTTTCTCCCAGCCTAGCGTGCTTGCACATGGGCTGGTGGGAGGAACAGGTCCTCATGGTACAGCATCAGGCCATTATGAGGGAGCATGTGCCGTTCTATGTAAGGTACAAAGACGATCTTTTCTTCATATGGCGAGGCACTATACTTGAAGCCCAGGAATTTGTGAAAGCTTTAAACTGTAATGATCTGAATTTAGAGTTCACTGCAACCATGAGTAAATCACAGCTTTGTTTTCTCGACATAGAGGTTTATATACATGAGGGCAGCTTAGCGACACGATTATACAGAAAGCCCACTGCGGGTAATACCATACTACACGCAGCAAGCCAACACCCGCATCACTTAATACAAAGCATCCCCTTTGGGGAGATGCTACGTATAAAAAGAATTTGTAGTGATGACGGGGAGTGCCTTAGAGCCATGGAATCCAGCAGATCACGTTTTTTGGCTAGGGGATATTCACCCAGAGTCATAGCCAGGGCCATTGAGCGTGCAAACAACATGACTAGGGCCCAGATTCTGGCACCTAAATCAAAATGTGAAGCTGAACAAGAAAAGACTTCCAAAGATAGCTCAAGGGTAGTGGTTACATATAACCAACAACACAACGAGATTAGGCGAATCTTTAGCCGCAACTGGAACCTGGTGACGGGGGATCCCGTCATTGGTGGGACAGTGGGCAAAAGACCTGAGTTTTCTTTCAGAAAGTCGCCCTCTATGTCAGACAGGCTAGTAAAGAACCACTTGGAACTTCCAATATCTAAAACCTTTATGGATTTGAGGAAAGGTTTTGTAAAATGTTCAAGTTGTAAGGCCTGCAAGAATGGATGCAATACTATACGTTATAGCATCCCATTTAAAGAGGAACCTGTTTTAATAACCAAACAGTTGTCTTGTAAAACGGAGTTTGCCGTTTATGTGCTGCAGTGCCCCTGTGAACTTAGGTATGTAGGGAGTACCCGGCTGCCGGTTCACAGGAGAATACTGCAGCACCTGAGGGCAATCTCTAATAATGAGCAATCATATCCAGTGGCACGTCATTTTCAAGCAGTGCATGGGAGTGATCCCAAGCACCTTACCTATTTTGTAATAGATTGTGTGCCACCCCTAAAGAGAGGAGGAAATAGGGATGGGCTATTGAGGGTCCTTGAGACTCGGTATATTTTAGAACTTAACAGCCGTACTCCTGGAGGTCTTAACGCCAGTGAGGATTTATACACTTGTCTGTAGTTCATATCATCTATAGCTCTGCCTTAACCCCGATAAGAATAAGTATACTGTTTTGGTAAAGAAAAGAAAAAATACTGTTTTATATAAACTGAAAAAATACTGTCTTATGTAAACTGTAGAGATAATGAAAAATAATAATACGTCAGTGGTACGTTTTTTATGGATTTGCATTTAAGGATGATACTGTGTGGCAACATCTGTCAGTTTGATGAAATCTAAAGGGAGGGGCTCTTCCCTTTTTTTAAAAAAAAGTTTTGAACAATTTCTGTTAGCACTATACACTTTAACATTTTCTCTTATTTTGCACTTTAGCATTGATGGCTGCTCCTTGTTACATTATGGGAATTGAATGATAGATATTGCCAATGTTTACAGTAAATTATGTTTACATATAGCACTCGACACTTTAGTGATAATCCCACTTGGGATAAATTATCTAATAGATGTCTTTTTAGAAGGGTCAGACAATAGGAACTTACATTTGAATTTTATGATCTATGTATTTATACGTTCGCATTTGTATATTTATATGTATATATTCATGAAGTTTTTTATAAATACTTATTTATTTGCAAATTTGCACAAATATGTATATACTTCTGTTTGTTCACCCACTATGGGTTTTATCTTACAAACAAGGAGGGCTAAATACTTATGGTTTAGTCCTTTCTTTGTCTTCAATATACCCTTTTGAAAACACATTGTTAAAATGCGGTGGTCGCTATGTAGTCCACCTTTTGTGTCAATGAAAAGGCAAATAAATTCCCATGTAACTTTGCGATCACATCATGTGATCAAGACAGTGGATACTGTCGAAACGCGTAATGGCGGGCATGCTGGGCAAGATTGAGCACAAATAAACGCACTTGTTTGGCACCATTCCTGGGTTCCTCTCTTCGTTTTCCTTGGCTGTTTGAGACTTGGCAGCACTTTGGATTTTCGAGACGAGTTTTCCTTGACATATTGCACCTGGAGGCTTCCGTTGGTGCGAGAGGAACCCCTCCCCCCTTGTGAAGTGGTTTGGCGGCTGGAAGCAGAGAGTTTCGTTTACGAGGCTGTCCTTACAAAACTTCGGCTTGAAGTTAACCGCCGAGAACCCCCGGACGCTGAAGACTCCTGCCTTGGTTACCGGAATCGCGGCGCTTGGTTTCGAGAGGACTAATTGCACGGCGGTATTCCGACGAGGTAGGCAAATTGAGATTGTCCGGTGGGGAGTGTGCCGAAGGCGGCGTCCACGTTTAGCAAGAAGGAATTTGCACCTAGTGAACGCGCGTCCTTGTTTGACAAGTGCAGCTCAAATTAAACAAGCTACAGCAGAAGCATGTCCGCGGATGTATTGCGGAGCAGAGAGGAGGCGGCTGGCCTCGTATTTGTACAACCCCCGGCTGGGGGTGCTGACTCCACACGGCCGACATCCGTTACAAATGCAAATCCGACAGTACGGGACTTGTATAGAAAGCTCGAAAAATTGAAAATAAAGGAACAATCTAAATGGTGGGAAAACAAATCGCTGACTATGTATCTGCAGGAGGGACGGGTTCCTAGAGGGTTACGAATCAGCTTAGCCCCTAGTTATGAAACACCCGATCCAGAGATGCTCACTGAATGGGCGGAGACAAACTTAGAATCTTCTGCAAAACTGATGAAGATATTGGTAAAATATGCTGAATCTGACCGTTGCAAGTTACAGGCACAGATTGAATCACTAGAAGAGGAGATAGAAGGCATGGGAAGAAGTGAGGCTACGGATAAAATGCGGGCCGAAATGCAAACCCGGCTAATTAAGGAGGAAGACATTATAAAGAAACGGAAAGCCTACAAATTCGAGCGGGACCGCTTGGATTATTTACACGGGCAGATCTTCACCTATGCCAAACGCTATGAAAACATCAAGGCGAGGGCTAGAAAAACACGGGTGGCCGCTCCAGACAGTGCACCAAATATCCCTTCCTCTCCAGAGGAAAGCTCTGTGGGCAGCGGATCGGACAATGAAGGGGCAAGAAGCATGCCGCTGGGGTTTACAGCACTCTCCAAGGCCCAGGAAATGAGCTGTATGTGTCAGGATCGTCGAGACACACTGAGATCCAGAGGACAGACTGGCGGTCAAAACGCCAAAGGGCCAACAGAAAACGAGGTGAGAGGAGAAAGTGCAACAAAAGGCAAAGCAAACAACAGCCAAAAGAAAAGCCATTGGAACAACAAGAAAAAAGCGGCAAAAACACAGGCAGCAGCCCCAACACAATAATGAACTTAACTACTTTGAAATTGACTGAAAAAGAAACCAATATTTTAAGTCTGGGTTTGTCATTTTGCCCTCCGTGCAACTTTAATTATGCAGACACAAGAATGGATGCTTTCCGCTTTGTGAGAAAATTAAAGTTGAAAAAATATTTTAAAATGCAACCGGCAAAAAAGAAAAAGTTGGGAGTAACTGAAATAGACTCAGTCACCTTGGAAGCAGGTGACAGAGAGGATTTTGAGGAGATATGGGATTTACATGAGGAAATTAATCCCTCAACAAACTTGCCTCTAGTAAGGTCAAGAGTAGATCAAGCTTCGGGGGCCACTCCGTTCAAACCAAAATCAGTGTTTCTCCCTCTAATGCCACATGACAACATTGATGTGTATCAGGACTTAATTACAAAGGACCTGAAACAACTGTATATCACCACCAACAAGAGGCGGAGAGTGATTAATAATCAAAATCAGAGTTTCCATGCCCTGGTGAAAAAACTGGAATCGGACGATACCATTCTGGTCCGCCAAGCAGACAAGGGTGGTAATATAGTACTGTGGCCTCGCCGGATGTATATTGAGGAAGCTGAAAAACAACTGCAAGACCATTCATGTTACAGAAGGAGCAATTTGGGAGCTGTAAGGCTGGCATGGGAAGATCAGAGGGCCAAACTAATTGCATGGAAATGCAGCAATCTGATCACAAAGGAGGAGCTGGGGTTTTTAAAGAAGGACTTCCCGGTCATCCCCTCCTTTTATCTACTCCCAAAGGTCCATAAGAACACTGAAATCCCTCCTGGCAGACCCATAATCTCAGCGATTAACAGCTCCACCGAAAAGATGTCAGTTTACATCGATTACTTTTTACAGGACAGTGTAAAAAATTTGGACTCTTACATACAGGACTCCTCAGATTTTGTCAGAAAATTGGGCAATTTTGTTTGGGAGCAGAACTGTGTACTTATGAGTTTAGATGTTACATCCTTATATACGTCTATACGTCATCTAGACGGTATTAGGGCAGTGAATTATTTTTTGAACAGAAGATCCATTAGCTTTTCAGCCCACAATTCCATGTTAACTGCTATGATAAAGATCTGTCTAGAGCAAAATTATTTTTTGTTCAATAGTCAAGTTTATCAGCAGGTTAGAGGGGTAGCTATGGGGGCCTGTTTTTCTCCCAGCCTAGCGTGCTTGCACATGGGCTGGTGGGAGGAACAGGTCCTCATGGTACAGCATCAGGCCATTATGAGGGAGCATGTGCCGTTCTATGTAAGGTACATAGACGATCTTTTCTTCATATGGCGAGGCACTATACTTGAAGCCCAGGAATTTGTGAAAGCTTTAAACTGTAATGATCTGAATTTAGAGTTCACTGCAACCATGAGTAAATCACAGCTTTGTTTTCTCGACATAGAGATTTATATACATGAGGGCAGCTTAGCGACACGATTATACAGAAAGCCCACTGCGGGTAATACCATACTACACGCAGCAAGCCAACACCCGCATCACTTAATACAAAGCATCCCCTTTGGGGAGATGCTACGTATAAAAAGAATTTGTAGTGATGACGGGGAGTGCCTTAGAGCCATGGAATCCAGCAGATCACGTTTTTTGGCTAGGGGATATTCACCCAGAGTCATAGCCAGGGCCATTGAGCGTGCAAACAACATGACTAGGGCCCAGATTCTGGCACCTAAATCAAAATGTGAAGCTGAACAAGAAAAGACTTCCAAAGATAGCTCAAGGGTAGTGGTTACATATAACCAACAACACAACGAGATTAGGCGAATCTTTAGCCGCAACTGGAACCTGGTGACGGGGGATCCCGTCATTGGTGGGACAGTGGGCAAAAGACCTGAGTTTTCTTTCAGAAAGTCGCCCTCTATGTCAGACAGGCTAGTAAAGAACCACTTGGAACTTCCAATATCTAAAACCTTTATGGATTTGAGGAAAGGTTTTGTAAAATGTTCAAGTTGTAAGGCCTGCAAGAATGGATGCAATACTATACGTTATAGCATCCCATTTAAAGAGGAACCTGTTTTAATAACCAAACAGTTGTCTTGTAAAACGGAGTTTGCCGTTTATGTGCTGCAGTGCCCCTGTGAACTTAGGTATGTAGGGAGTACCCGGCTGCCGGTTCACAGAAGAATACTGCAGCACCTGAGGGCAATCTCTAATAATGAGCAATCATATCCAGTGGCACGTCATTTTCAAGCAGTGCATGGGAGTGATCCCAAGCACCTTACCTATTTTGTAATAGATTGTGTGCCACCCCTAAAGAGAGGAGGAAATAGGGATGGGCTATTGAGGGTCCTTGAGACTCGGTATATTTTAGAACTTAACAGCCGTACTCCTGGAGGTCTTAACGCCAGTGAGGATTTATACACTTGTCTGTAGTTCATATCATCTATAGCTCTGCCTTAACCCCGATAAGAATAAGTATACTGTTTTGGTAAAGAAAAGAAAAAATACTGTCTTATATAAACTGAAAAAATACTGTCTTATGTAAACTGTAGAGATAATGAAAAATAATAATACGTCAGTGGTACGTTTTTTATGGATTTGCATTTAAGGATGATACTGTGTGGCAACATCTGTCAGTTTGATGAAATCTAAAGGGAGGGGCTCTTCCCTTTTTTTAAAAAAAAGTTTTGAACAATTTCTGTTAGCACTATACACTTTAACATTTTCTCTTATTTTGCACTTTAGCATTGATGGCTGCTCCTTGTTACATTATGGGAATTGAATGATAGATATTGCCAATGTTTACAGTAAATTATGTTTACATATAGCACTCGACACTTTAGTGATAATCCCACTTGGGATAAATTATCTAATAGATGTCTTTTTAGAAGGGTCAGACAATAGGAACTTACATTTGAATTTTATGATCTATGTATTTATACGTTCGCATTTGTTTATTTATATGTATATATTCATGAAGTTTTTTATAAATACTTATTTATTTGCAAATTTGCACAAATATGTATATACTTCTGTTTGTTCACCCACTATGGGTTTTATCTTACAAACAAGGAGGGCTAAATACTTATGGTTTAGTCCTTTCTTTGTCTTCAATATACCCTTTTGAAAACACATTGTTAAAATGCGGTGGTCGCTATGTAGTCCACCTTTTGTGTCAATGAAAAGGCAAATAAATTCCCATGTAACTTTGCGATCACATCATGTGATCAAGACAGTGGATACTGTCGAAACGCGTAATGGCGGGCATGCTGGGCAAGATTGAGCACAAATAAACGCACTTGTTTGGCACCATTCCTGGGTTCCTCTCTTCGTTTTCCTTGGCTGTTTGAGACTTGGCAGCACTTTGGATTTTCGAGACGAGTTTTCCTTGACATATTGCACCTGGAGGCTTCCGTTGGTGCGAGAGGAACCCCTCCCCCCTTGTGAAGTGGTTTGGCGGCTGGAAGCAGAGAGTTTCGTTTACGAGGCTGTCCTTACAAAACTTCGGCTTGAAGTTAACCGCCGAGAACCCCCGGACGCTGAAGACTCC
Organism: Lissotriton vulgaris; assembly: GCF_964263255.1. Classification (NCBI taxonomy): domain Eukaryota; kingdom Metazoa; phylum Chordata; class Amphibia; order Caudata; family Salamandridae; genus Lissotriton; species Lissotriton vulgaris. Next base: position 663,884,021 of record NC_141689.1, read on the forward strand.
TGCCTTGGTTACCGGAATCGCGGCGCTTGGTTTCGAGAGGACTAATTGCACGGCGGTATTCCGACGAGGTAGGCAAATTGAGATTGTCCGGTGGGGAGTGTGCCGAAGGCGGCGTCCACGTTTAGCAAGAAGGAATTTGCACCTAGTGAACGCGCGTCCTTGTTTGACAAGTGCAGCTCAAATTAAACAAGCTACAGCAGAAGCATGTCCGCGGATGTATTGCGGAGCAGAGAGGAGGCGGCTGGCCTCGTATTTGTACAACCCCCGGCTGGGGGTGCTGACTCCACACGGCCGACATCCGTTACAAATGCAAATCCGACAGTACGGGACTTGTATAGAAAGCTCGAAAAATTGAAAATAAAGGAACAATCTAAATGGTGGGAAAACAAATCGCTGACTATGTATCTGCAGGAGGGACGGGTTCCTAGAGGGTTACGAATCAGCTTAGCCCCTAGTTATGAAACACCCGATCCAGAGATGCTCACTGAATGGGCGGAGACAAACTTAGAATCTTCTGCAAAACTGATGAAGATATTGGTAAAATATGCTGAATCTGACCGTTGCAAGTTACAGGCACAGATTGAATCACTAGAAGAGGAGATAGAAGGCATGGGAAGAAGTGAGGCTACGGATAAAATGCGGGCCGAAATGCAAACCCGGCTAATTAAGGAGGAAGACATTATAAAGAAACGGAAAGCCTACAAATTCGAGCGGGACCGCTTGGATTATTTACACGGGCAGATCTTCACCTATGCCAAACGCTATGAAAACATCAAGGCGAGGGCTAGAAAAACACGGGTGGCCGCTCCAGACAGTGCACCAAATATCCCTTCCTCTCCAGAGGAAAGCTCTGTGGGCAGCGGATCGGACAATGAAGGGGCAAGAAGCATGCCGCTGGGGTTTACAGCACTCTCCAAGGCCCAGGAAATGAGCTGTATGTGTCAGGATCGTCGAGACACACTGAGATCCAGAGGACAGACTGGCGGTCAAAACGCCAAAGGGCCAACAGAAAACGAGGTGAGAGGAGAAAGTGCAACAAAAGGCAAAGCAAACAACAGCCAAAAGAAAAGCCATTGGAACAACAAGAAAAAAGCGGCAAAAACACAGGCAGCAGCCCCAACACAATAATGAACTTAACTACTTTGAAATTGACTGAAAAAGAAACCAATATTTTAAGTCTGGGTTTGTCATTTTGCCCTCCGTGCAACTTTAATTATGCAGACACAAGAATGGATGCTTTCCGCTTTGTGAGAAAATTAAAGTTGAAAAAATATTTTAAAATGCAACCGGCAAAAAAGAAAAAGTTGGGAGTAACTGAAATAGACTCAGTCACCTTGGAAGCAGGTGACAGAGAGGATTTTGAGGAGATATGGGATTTACATGAGGAAATTAATCCCTCAACAAACTTGCCTCTAGTAAGGTCAAGAGTAGATCAAGCTTCGGGGGCCACTCCGTTCAAACCAAAATCAGTGTTTCTCCCTCTAATGCCACATGACAACATTGATGTGTATCAGGACTTAATTACAAAGGACCTGAAACAACTGTATATCACCACCAACAAGAGGCGGAGAGTGATTAATAATCAAAATCAGAGTTTCCATGCCCTGGTGAAAAAACTGGAATCGGACGATACCATTCTGGTCCGCCAAGCAGACAAGGGTGGTAATATAGTACTGTGGCCTCGCCGGATGTATATTGAGGAAGCTGAAAAACAACTGCAAGACCATTCATGTTACAGAAGGAGCAATTTGGGAGCTGTAAGGCTGGCATGGGAAGATCAGAGGCCAAACTAATTGCATGGAAATGCAGCAATCTGATCACAAAGGAGGAGCTGGGGTTTTTAAAGAAGGACTTCCCGGTCATCCCCTCCTTTTATCTACTCCCAAAGGTCCATAAGAACACTGAAATCCCTCCTGGCAGACCCATAATCTCAGCGATTAACAGCTCCACCGAAAAGATGTCAGTTTACATCGATTACTTTTTACAGGACAGTGTAAAAAATTTGGACTCTTACATACAGGACTCCTCAGATTTTGTCAGAAAATTGGGCAATTTTGTTTGGGAGCAGAACTGTGTACTTATGAGTTTAGATGTTACATCCTTATATACGTCTATACGTCATCTAGACGGTATTAGGGCAGTGAATTATTTTTTGAACAGAAGATCCATTAGCTTTTCAGCCCACAATTCCATGTTAACTGCTATGATAAAGATCTGTCTAGAGCAAAATTATTTTTTGTTCAATAGTCAAGTTTATCAGCAGGTTAGAGGGGTAGCTATGGGGGCCTGTTTTTCTCCCAGCCTAGCGTGCTTGCACATGGGCTGGTGGGAGGAACAGGTCCTCATGGTACAGCATCAGGCCATTATGAGGGAGCATGTGCCGTTCTATGTAAGGTACATAGACGATCTTTTCTTCATATGGCGAGGCACTATACTTGAAGCCCAGGAATTTGTGAAAGCTTTAAACTGTAATGATCTGAATTTAGAGTTCACTGCAACCATGAGTAAATCACAGCTTTGTTTTCTCGACATAGAGGTTTATATACATGAGGGCAGCTTAGCGACACGATTATACAGAAAGCCCACTGCGGGTAATACCATACTACACGCAGCAAGCCAACACCCGCATCACTTAATACAAAGCATCCCCTTTGGGGAGATGCTACGTATAAAAAGAATTTGTAGTGATGACGGGGAGTGCCTTAGAGCCATGGAATCCAGCAGATCACGTTTTTTGGCTAGGGGATATTCACCCAGAGTCATAGCCAGGGCCATTGAGCGTGCAAACAACATGACTAGGGCCCAGATTCTGGCACCTAAATCAAAATGTGAAGCTGAACAAGAAAAGACTTCCAAAGATAGCTCAAGGGTAGTGGTTACATATAACCAACAACACAACGAGATTAGGCGAATCTTTAGCCGCAACTGGAACCTGGTGACGGGGGATCCCGTCATTGGTGGGACAGTGGGCAAAAGACCTGAGTTTTCTTTCAGAAAGTCGCCCTCTATGTCAGACAGGCTAGTAAAGAACCACTTGGAACTTCCAATATCTAAAACCTTTATGGATTTGAGGAAAGGTTTTGTAAAATGTTCAAGTTGTAAGGCCTGCAAGAATGGATGCAATACTATACGTTATAGCATCCCATTTAAAGAGGAACCTGTTTTAATAACCAAACAGTTGTCTTGTAAAACGGAGTTTGCCGTTTATGTGCTGCAGTGCCCCTGTGAACTTAGGTATGTAGGGAGTACCCGGCTGCCGGTTCACAGGAGAATACTGCAGCACCTGAGGGCAATCTCTAATAATGAGCAATCATATCCAGTGGCACGTCATTTTCAAGCAGTGCATGGGAGTGATCCCAAGCACCTTACCTATTTTGTAATAGATTGTGTGCCACCCCTAAAGAGAGGAGGAAATAGGGATGGGCTATTGAGGGTCCTTGAGACTCGGTATATTTTAGAACTTAACAGCCGTACTCCTGGAGGTCTTAACGCCAGTGAGGATTTATACACTTGTCTGTAGTTCATATCATCTATAGCTCTGCCTTAACCCCGATAAGAATAAGTATACTGTTTTGGTAAAGAAAAGAAAAAATACTGTCTTATATAAACTGAAAAAATACTGTCTTATGTAAACTGTAGAGATAATGAAAAATAATAATACGTCAGTGGTACGTTTTTTATGGATTTGCATTTAAGGATGATACTGTGTGGCAACATCTGTCAGTTTGATGAAATCTAAAGGGAGGGGCTCTTCCCTTTTTTTAAAAAAAAGTTTTGAACAATTTCTGTTAGCACTATACACTTTAACATTTTCTCTTATTTTGCACTTTAGCATTGATGGCTGCTCCTTGTTACATTATGGGAATTGAATGATAGATATTGCCAATGTTTACAGTAAATTATGTTTACATATAGCACTCGACACTTTAGTGATAATCCCACTTGGGATAAATTATCTAATAGATGTCTTTTTAGAAGGGTCAGACAATAGGAACTTACATTTGAATTTTATGATCTATGTATTTATACGTTCGCATTTGTATATTTATATGTATATATTCATGAAGTTTTTTATAAATACTTATTTATTTGCAAATTTGCACAAATATGTATATACTTCTGTTTGTTCACCCACTATGGGTTTTATCTTACAAACAAGGAGGGCTAAATACTTATGGTTTAGTCCTTTCTTTGTCTTCAATATACCCTTTTGAAAACACATTGTTAAAATGCGGTGGTCGCTATGTAGTCCACCTTTTGTGTCAATGAAAAGGCAAATAAATTCCCATGTAACTTTGCGATCACATCATGTGATCAAGACAGTGGATACTGTCGAAACGCGTAATGGCGGGCATGCTGGGCAAGATTGAGCACAAATAAACGCACTTGTTTGGCACCATTCCTGGGTTCCTCTCTTCGTTTTCCTTGGCTGTTTGAGACTTGGCAGCACTTTGGATTTTCGAGACGAGTTTTCCTTGATATATATATATATATATATACGTCCACAGTAATCTTCCACCACACCGCCACCGCGATAGTAGAGACCACGCAAATCCAAACGGATTTCTTCGGCAAAGATATCTATTTTAGTAGAGTCACTTAATCTGACGCGTTTCGGGCATCCGCCCTTGCTCACAGATCGTCAGCCAATGAACCATCCACCATTTAAATACATTTTTTTCTCATAATTCTTTCACAGTTTTTTTCACAACACCCATGTGATAATGAAAAGCAAGGACAAACTACTGACTGTGAACATACAAGTCTGTCTTCTGAATTTTCATGGTTAATACTTCTGATGTCAAATAACAATGGGTAAAAACATGATTGTTATGTATTTAATCCATAATTCATTTGGTCCCCTGAGTATATGTTTAAAAGCATAAAATGTGCTGAAAATTCATATGCATATAAAAGCATAAATGCATTGACCAATAAAGTTACTGTGTGGAATAGTGCAAATGTTGCATGTGCAAAAATACGCCATTGGTTGTATTTGTGCAAATCCTGCAATAAAGTGCAAAGTGAGAAATGTGCAAATTACGCAAAGGTATATACATGCAGGAACAATGTGCAAATTGGCAAATGTAAACCTTAATCCTCACATGTACTAGGAAGTAACACAGTAACATTGGAAATGTATCTGCATAAATGCATATAAGGTCAATATTATGAAATCTTTAGAAGATGCAGGAAAAAGAGAGAATAAAAGCCCAAATCCAGCTTCTAATATCAGACACATTAAAAAATCTACATATTTAAGAACTCAGAATTCTAATACAAAAAGAACCATAACACAGAAGGTAATATAAACAAAAGAGACAAATTCGTATGAACTTGTCAAAATGTCTATGTCCAAATTTTGAAAAGTGTCTAAACAAAATACATACTATTAGGTGAAAATAGAAGAAATCATGTAATAGGAAAAAGGTGAAATGTAAAGGCAAAATTCAAGATTAAATAGGCAAAGAGGCGACTGGGCATAAGTAGCTAAGTTGGTCAATTTATAGATTTATAAAAACAATGTAAATCCTCTGTAGTATTCAAACCATTAGGGAATATGCTGTCTAGTTCTAGAATCATGTGAGATTCAAGTTTTCTGAGCATTTTGTCTCTATCTCCTCCTCTGCGTTGCTTGGGAACTGAGGCGATGACATAGTAGCTAAGGCACTGTAAGTTATTATTATGTCTGGCTTTGAAGTGCCTAGCCACCGGATATGTGCCATCGTTATTAACAATCGCCCGCAGGTGCTGGAGAATCCTGACATGCACCTGTAGCCTAGTACTGCCAACATATCTAAGGCCACAGGTGCATGTCAGGACATAGACCGCAAATTCGGTTTTGCAGGTAAATGAGCCCTTGATGTTAATCATAATTGGGCTAAACGGTGTAGAGTATTGGGTCGTGTCAATCCCAAATTTACATGCCCTGCAACTGGAGCAACATTTAAATCCCAGCCGGGATTTTAACCATTCTTCTTTCTAGCAAGCTCAGGAAAGTCACAACTTATTTGAGTTTTTAAGGAAGGTCCCTCCCGATAAGTAATGGCGGGGCCAACTGGTAGTCTAGGTGACAGGACTAGGTCAGTTTTTAGGATAGACCATCTTTGCTTCGTTATGGACCTGATGAATCTAGGAGCTTGGTCATCCATATCTGAAACAGCTTCTGAGGGAGTGCTCTCAACGGTCAGAAGCAAAGATTCACGGATTCTAGCATTAGTCTTAGAGACTTCTTGTTTTAGTATGGATTCTTTGTAACCCCTACATCTAAACCGGCCCAGAGCCTCTTTTGTACAAATTGCCAAATCCGTGTCTGTACTGCAAATCCGTTTAAGCCTAAGAAGCTCACCAAACGGAATATTGTCAATAATATGTCTAGGATGAGCACTGCTGGCATGTAAGATGTTGTTGCCAGCAGTGCTTTTCCTATGCAGCTTAGTGCTTAATAGCCCATTGTGTACAAATATTTTGACATCAAGAAATTCTGCCTCAGAATTGCTAATGGTGGAAGTGAACTTAAGATTCTCCTGATTGGCATTAATGGACGTGAGGAAGGTATTGGCACTGTCAAAATCACCCCTCCAAAGAATAAAAACATTGTATATATAACGCATCCAATGTATCACATGTTTGTCAAAGGTGGCCCCATGTGTGCGTTTAAGGACCTGCTCCTCCCACCAGCCTACATGAAGACACGCATAGCTGGGGGAGAAGCAGGCCCCCATTCCAACACCACATTTCTGGAGATAAACATCATTGCCAAATAGAAAAAAGTTGTTGTTGAGACACCATGTTGTTAATTCGATTATCATTTTGTTATGGTTATAACAGTTGATAGATCTTTTGTGAAGAAAATGTTCCAATGCCTTTAGACCTGTTGTGTGTACTATGCTCGTATAGAGCGATTCAATGTCTAAAGTAATAAATAGAAAATCATCAGTCCATGGAACACCCTTAATTTTTCTGATCCTTAATATATGTTGGCAAATCTTTGACAATGTCTTGCAGAAAGTAATCAATATACTCAGTAACATGTTCTGCAACTCCACCAATCGCCGAGATGATGGGTCTACCGGGTCTACCGGGAACTAGGACAACCTTTTTGTGGACTTTTGGGAGGAGATAGAGTTTGGGCAACACCGGAAAATTGAGCAGGCCATTTTCTTGGAGAAATTCGCGGAGATTCGTCCACCGACGCCAAAGTTATTCCAAATAGAATGTTGTGGATTTCCTATGGAAACTAGGTCCTAGCTATAACTACCTACTGGCGACCGCCAGTAGAGTAGGTAATATATATAAATATGTATATATATATATATATATATATATATTATATATATATATATATATATATATATATATATATATATATACCTACTCATATGATGTGCAACGTAGAATTCTCATGCGATGTTTATTTCATGACATATTCTTCTTGGTGAATTCCAGTGAATATCAACAAGCAAGTTTTAAAGAGTAGAGTAAGTGCAATTGTTATAACCAAAGATGTTATTGAAGGCAGAAAAAATATGTACAACTTACAGAACTTTAATTTTCTTCTTTTACGAAACACATCCTCTCATTGGAAAGATTCTCATCAAGTAGACTAACAATTTTAAAATATACTAAAATGTTGTTTTTAGGTATGAAACGTTTAAATATAGCGTAACATTGAGAAGAAATACTCAAGAGCTTGAAATTCTTGGTCATGTATATTTGTTGTGCTGTTAATAGTAATAGGAAGAACAATGTGTATCTGCATGAGAGTGATATATGTGTCCATTCCTTTCTGTTACCCAAGATACCAAGAACTCCCAGATATTCCAGAGAGATGAGTGTTTCAGTGAAGCCAGACTTACCAGCATCCTCATCTTCTTGCTTAACTCTTTCTCGTCCCAATCCCCCTTACCCCCTGGGGTCTCCCGGATTGGCAGTGTGAGTGTTATATTACTGCCTTTCCGTTGCCCCTAGATTACTGGAGGACATATCACTGCCAAGGCAGAAAAATCTGTAGTACAGGTTAGTGGTCAGTCTTGACACCGTCAATATTACTATATCATGGCTGCTACTACTTTTGTAGGCACTGGTTCCATGCGTTCTACCAAACATGTAATGACACAGGCTCCTGCTAGGCATGCAAATGTCTGCCTTGCTGTACTGCTGCTGTATAACTTCAAGAGTTAAATCAACCACATTTTCATGGTGCCTCTAGAGAAAGGCAAAAAGCAAAATAATTATGTCTCCTGAGGGAGAGGTCAAAAGATTCACAAGGCCTAATGGTATGCCTTTTTCAGACCAGGATTGTATAATATACACGAAGGGAAGAAGGACATGAGCAAACCTATATCTATTTATCTATTTATTTATGTTAAATGTTTTATATAGCGCAAATTGGACCCTAAATGGTATCAGAGTACTTTACTGACAAGATGCAGAACACATAAGGTAAACAATTGTGAGAGAAAAACAGTGATATATCCAAATATCAACAGGAACGTAGTGACATAATACAGGCAGGTATTAAAACCCTACAATTGCCAAGTCACAAAGCAAGCATGACAGGAAGTCAGAAGACATGTGAGTAGAAACAAATAAGATGAGTCATTGGGGTCTGATCATGAATGTTTAAGTTCTTATCTAGCAGTATTCTAAGCAATTTCATAGAGTCTATGATGTGTGGTGTGCATTTTAAAACAGAGAGATTTTTAAAATATTTCTCCACGATGGGGGTTAGCTTGGTCAGTGAGATAATGAGGAATTCAGTTTTGAGGACATTCAGTTTGAGGTGGTTGAAGGTTAACCAGTTTTGGGATTGATTTGGGCAGGATTCAGTGGAGTGTCTTGACATCATCAGGTGAAGAGATTTTCAGGTACAACTGGGTGTCATACGCATACATGTGACATTGGATGGTGGATGCTTGGAGGATTTCAGTAAAAGGTTCAATGAATAGGTTGAAAAGCGTGGGAGAGAGAGAGGACCCTTGGGGCACCCCCAGAGTGCAGGGACTGGAAATGAATAGTGTTTGATTGGATTTGACCCTCTGAGTTCTGTTATTGAGAAAAGAGGCAAACCATTTTAGAACTGAGTCTGAGAGCCCCATCCTACGTTCCAGAAGACTCAATTGATAGTCATGTTTGACAGTGTCAATCTATTGATCAATCTTGTATTAGCAGAAGGATTTTTTTCTACACAGGGTTCCTGTTATAGATATTATGAATAAGGAAGGTGTTTCTTGTAATTGTACTCTTTTTAAGCTCTATCCACACAAGGTTGTGTGCAAAAGTGATAGTTTGATGTGTGAGAACAGATTATTTCATAGGAAGCAATGTAGGTTACAATGGCACAACCTTGTCAGATGGATGGCTTTCGTCAGGGAAGCTGACTGTGTCGCACTAGATTGACCTTGGTGTTAGCTTTAGTGAGACACTGATTTGAATTTATTGAATTAGCACAGTTAAATAAAAACATTGCAATACAATGTCTCCGTAGCATCTTAACCATATTAAAAACAAAGTGAAGTAAACCATCGAATTTGTAACACATATTTCTAACAAGGCAATCTAATATTTACTGGTATAATCACAGTACAAGCTTCAAAATCAAGGATATAATGAGCCTTATGGCTCAATTTGGTGAAGAGACTCTAGGGCAAAGTGCAAAAATTGTCTGTGAGGAGTTTTTAGGAAGGTGGGACAATTGGGCAGAGGCAGGAGAGGAAGAGAGCAGGTTGTCCAAAAGTCTCACATATTTTCTGGATCTTGCAAGTGCTTGAATGTCTGAGGAAGTAAAACAGGGAGCAGAAGCCTCCCAATATGTGCTGATGCCCCTTTTTAGATATAAGGGTTTTAAGAGAAGTCTTCTAGGAGCGTCAAGAGCGGGACAACAGCACAGAAGATGCAGCCATGATTCAGACCTGTAATTACACTGTCACAAGCCCTCTCCTCACCTGTTGGAGCCCATCGGTTGAAGGAAGTGTAGCGCAGACCTAGAAGACGCATAAACATTATAGTTTTTGTGGGCCACTGCGTTCAGACTATCAAACAGGTAAGGCCGTGGCTGGAAGGTATGAATCGTTCAAGGGGAGCAGGATAATTGACATTTTTAAGACCTGAATGTCCATCTGGTAGGAAATTCATCTAACCTGCTTGATGATAACCCTTTTCCAGACTGTATGGAATAGATTCTGCAGTTAGTGATGTTTAGTCAATATGCAGCATTTTTATGGCTTGTACAATTTGACGGTTTCGTGGATTCTCAGAGCTGACAAGACTTTCTTTTAACCGGGCTTTAAATGCCCTTATGTAGTACTTCAGGGTGTCAGCCTCACAGAAAATAGATTGTCTTTGGAGGCCCAGCTCTAGTCGCAGTCTTGCCCTGTCAATGTAATTTGGGAGACAAAAGATTTTTTTATAAATGTTGACCTGGGCGTGGTCAAGGCTGGCTGAGCATGCACCAGGAAAGGCCTGGTGCCCGTAACTTAAGCAAGGAAGTCAGGTAGCTTTGATCACCTTCAGTATGGGTTCAGCAGAAGGCCTACTCAGGGACTGGTCAGGCTGTAAGTTGTTGCTCCAGCTCTCTTTTTCAAGGCACCTAAGTGAACTGATGGTCTAGAAGACTCACTAAACCAAACCCCCAGGTAATTGTATTTTGATGTTGTTTTAATCTTTGCGGGCCCAATGTAACTTGTTAGACTCTTTTTCTTGCAACGGCCAAAAATCAAGACTTTGGTCTCATCTTGGTAATTTCAAGACCATTAGCTGTATTGTATTTGTGGAGCTTACACAAGGCTCTTTGGAGGCCTGGTTCATTATGACAATTTTGTCAGTGTAGTGCAGAATGTGCAATTTTGTTTTTGCGTGGCCCAGTTTTGGCGGAAGGAGGCTGCTTTGCTGCAGGAATCTCCCCAGGTCAGCAGTGTAGAGGTTAAACAAAGGGGAGCCAGAACACATCCTTGCTTTAGGCTGTCTGAAGTTGGAAATTTTGCAGAGACTGTCGTGGGGCCAGTTTTATCTCGCTCTATGTGTTCTTATGCTAGGAGATAAGGGCTCCGAGGGGGCTCTGTGGGATCTGCCACCTGTCTAATTTTCTCCATAAAGTGTTAACAGACACTTTATCGAAGGTGGCGCTGTAGTCTATAAAGCAGCAATAGAGGGGGAATTGCTTGTTGACTCAGAATGGTTAGGGCAGTGATGTCAATTGTGGAGGTAGTTTGAAGGTATGGTAAAATATTTTTTTTCGCTACCCATTTTTCTAGTGACTTTAGAAGACTCCGAGCATATACCTTGGCCTCAAGATCTAATAGGGCAATGAGTCGGTAGTTAGCTGGAAGGGAAGGATCTCCTTTCTTAAGAATTGGGCATACAATTGAGCCTTTCCATGAGTCTGGTATCTGAAAGGTAGATGGTTGTATAAGGGAAGTAATATCATAGCCCATTCTTCCAGTGCCCATTTGAATACAGCAGATGGAAGGTCTATTAGACACCGCCAGCCATATTTGGATGTGGCCTGGAACATGCCTTTCCTTGGTGGCATTGGCGCCACGGAAAGGCATGCTAAGTCTGCTTGCGGGGGCCTGTTGTGGGCCCCCAGGGACTCCGGGGAGTGTGGGGGGTACACATGGGGGTACCTATGGTACCCCCCCTGCAGTTCCATGCACAACATGGCAGACATCGCGCGGTGCCTGCCATGTTGTCCATGGAAGTGCACAACATGCCTTCCTGGCATTGTGGTGGGTGGTGCTGAGTGCACCGCCCACTGCAATGTCAGGAATGCAGGATGCGCCCGCCTGTGCTAATGACCCCCCAAGTCTCTTGAAAGCAGATGATATCACTTTTGCTAAAATAGTCCGCTGCTGATTTACATGAAAGGGTTGACTTTAACCCGGCAGCGTCAAAGAGGAGATGGTCAGTTTAGAATATGACCGCTTACCTGAGCCGTTAGGAAGAATACTGCTGAGAGCAGAGGGCTGGAGGCTCTCAATGGGAAAAGTCATGGTGGCTGGGAACATTATGGGAGAAAGTAAAACTTGATTTACAGCTCACTAAACCTTGATTGTTGTTATATGAAATGTTAATAAAGTTATCCGCTTTTGATGCACCTGGCAGCCAGTCGTGGGACACTGTGAGCCTGATCCACAAAGCTAAACATATACTTTTGTGTAATTTTACATTTTTGGGGAATTCACAAAGTACAAGTGAATAGAAAATTTATGAAAATTCTGCACATAAAAAGTAAGTACAAAAGTGTATGGTTACCTTTGTGAATAAGGCCATCTAAGAAGAAACAGGGGCATAGCTATCAATAGTGCAGCTGGTTCACTGACACCAGGGCCAAGAGAAGTGATGGGAACCCTGGACACCAAATATGTATGTATTCTATGAACACAGTGTGGCAAGGGGGCCCATTTCCATTTCTTGCATGTGGGCGCCTGGCAACTTTTCTATGCCACTGGGTAGAAATGTCCTCTCCTACAGAAAAAGTGAGCTTTGTGAATGATTTGAGAGAAAGAGATGCCTGCCATATTGTTTAAAGGGAGAGCTTTCTGTGGTATCTATATGTATGATGAAATATGTGGCTGCAGTTCATTTGATAGAGAACGTAGGTATTGTGCATTCACTTGGTCATACACAATGGAGCATTTCAAAGTACATTTTTCAGTTATCGTAAAACCTCAAAGTGAAGGGCAGAAGAGAACAAACAAGGGCACATTACACATTTCAGAGGTTATAGAGGCGGTGCAGTGACAAAATATTGAGTACAAAATATGGAGTGGCACAAATATCGAGGCATTATTATCATGGATCAGAAATATCGACCACAAGAATATTGTGGTCAAGAATATCGATTTGAGGTAAGTAATATCGATTTAAAAAAAATCAAAGTGTTTAATATCGTTTGCAAAAATATAGTAAGACATATTGTTTTATATTATTGTTATGTAGGTTAGTATATATTTTGTATGTATGTGATATATATGTTTTTTGGTATAAGAACTGTTTGTATTTTTAATATATGTGTTACATTTTTTGTAGTTATTAATTGTTTTTTATTTTAATTTTGCATTTTTAGTTTCATAACGGGTTGTGGGTTTATTGGGGGAAAGGGTGGGCAGTAATTTAATTATATATATATATATTTTTTTTTTTTAAATGATTTGAATTTTGCGCTTTTAGTTCCATAGTGGGATGTTAGTATAATAGGGGAATAGGGTGGAAAGTAATTTAAATATAGTACATTTATTACATTATTTACATTTGAATTTTTGGATCCATAGCGGGTTGTGGGTTTATAAGGGAATAGGGTAGGAAGACATTTAATTATATTAAAGGTATTGATTCATTTTTATTTATTATTTATTTAATTGATATGTTATAGTGTTAAATGTGTAAAGTAATTTTGTATTGATTAATTGGTTATTAATTAATTTTAATTAATGAATGAGTAATAAAACATGGTAATTGTGTAATTAATTTTAGGTGTGTTTTGTGGTGTTTATAGGTGTAAAGGGTGGGAAGTAATGTATTTTTAATCGATGAATTAATAATCAGTTTCTCATTCATTTTAATAATTTAATTGGTAATTAATTACAAAATTCTGTAGTTAATTTTAGGTGTGTGTTGTGGATTTTATAGGAATAAAGGGTGGGAAGTCATTTGTGTTTAAATATTTATATATAGTTGTTCATTAATGTTAAATATTTGATATTTATTTTGGGTAATTGTTTATTTTTGCATGTTTTGGTTTTAATTTTAAAGGATTAAAGGGTGGGTACTAAATGAGTTTATTATTTAATTATTAGTTGTTAATAGTAATAGTTTTTTTTAAAGTAATATTTGATTGTGTTTTATGTGTAATAATGCTAGTGATACTAGTATTATTCAAAATGCCATGCCGATTTTAAAACAAGGACTTGTGGAAATTGCAGGATGGATGCAAGAGAATTTCCTTAAATTAAACGGCAATAAAACCGAAGTAATGATCCTAGGGAAAGATAAGGAACTATGGGGCCCACAACACTGGCCACAAGAAATGGGCCTTCTTCCAGTCCCTGTGATACAGGCCAAAAACCTTGGCATCATTGTTGACGCCTCCCTTAATATGCATCAACAAGCAGTGAGGACGTCATTATTAAATATTGTTTATTTATTTTTATGATTTTTAAAATTGTGTCATACTTTTTTTTCAATTATTTGTGTTATTAGTACTTTTGTTTCTCTGCAATCCAACACTTTCCCTATTGTTACACTAACTGGAGTGGGAATATGCATTTCTGCCCCTCCGCTATCCAACACTTTCCCTACTGCTGCAGTCACTGGAGTGGGAATAGTAATTTTTACCCCTCTGCTATCCAACATTTTCTGTACTGTTGCATTTACTGGAGTTGGAATAGTAAATTTAATTACTCCGCTATCCAACAATTACTCTAGTTTTGCACTCACAGCTGTTGGAATAGTAACTTTTACCACTCCGCTATTCAACACTTTCCATACTTTTGCATTCTTTGGAGTGGAAATTGTTATTTATGCCCCTCCCCTTTCCAACACTTTCCCTACTGTTGCACTTACTGGAGTGGCAATAGTAATTTTACCCCTCCACTATCCAACATTTTATCTGCTGTTGCATTTAGTGGATGTAGAATAGTAAATTTAATTCCTCCACTATTCAACACTCACCCTAGTTTTGCACTCACTGGAGTGGGAATAGTAATGTTTACCCCTCTGCTATCTAGCACTTTCCCTACTGTTACACTCACTGGAGTAGGAAGAGTAATTTTAACCCCTCCGCTATCCAACACTTTCCCTAGTTTTGCACACACTGGAGTGGTAATCGTAATGTTTACCCCTCCGCTATCCAACACTTTCTCTACTGTTACACTCACTGGAGTAGGAAGAGTAACTTTTACCCCTCCACTATCCAACAATTTCCATACGGTTGTACTCGCTGGAATGGGAATAGTAATGTTGCCCCGCAGCTATCCAAAACTTTCCATACTGTTGCACTTATTGGAGTGGGAATAGTAGTTTTTATGCCTCTGCTATCCAACATTTTCCCTACAGTTGCAGTCACTGGAGTTGAAATAGTAAATGTAATTCCTTCACATCCAACACTTACCCCGCTGTTGCACTCTTTGGAGTGGGATTAGTAATTTTTACCCCACTGCTATACAACACTTTCCCTACTATTGCACTCTTTGGAGTGGGAATAGTAAATGTTACCCCTCTGCTGTCCAACACTTTCCCGACAGTTGCACTCTTTGGATAGGGAATAGTAATTATTGCCCCTCCACTATCCAACAGTTTCCCTCATGGTGCACTCACTGGAGTTGAAATAGTACATTTATCATTCCACTAACACTTTCCCTACTGCTGCATTTATTGTAATGAGAAATGTAAGTTTACATTTTTTTGATAGTTGAATGTTTTAATTTATTATCAAATGTTTTTTTAATTATTGATATATATATATATATATATATATATATATATATATATATATATATATATATACATAATATTTTTATATAATTTCTTAAGTTTAAAAATGTTTTAAAGATAATAGTTAATAAATTATTTGTAAGTAAATACATGTATATGTATACATTTTTAAATGTGTGTGTTAATATTTTTAAATTGCATTTGTTTGTTATATTTTGTTAAAATGTATTACATTTTAATTATTTTGTTAAAAATAATATTAATATTTATTATATATATTTAATATATTTTTAAATCTATATTTTTTCCTCAATATTTTTGATTTTATATTTTTGCACTTATCTGTTAAGGCAGTGGCTCCCAAACTTTTTTGACCCGTGGCTCCCTTGAACTAATTGGCAGTTGGCTGTGGCTCCCCACCATGTTTTTTACCAGAGGGCGGGTGGGGGGGATGTAAGCCCGTCCTGAGGATTACTTACTGTTCCCTTCCTTAAATTATATGGGATGCAATGAATGTATTATAATCATATTTGTAACAAAATAAAAAAATAACAGTTGTTTAATAAAAACTTGTTAAGTGAGAAACGATACAAGATTACTAGCCAAATATGTATTCATGCAACTTATTTTAACCACACAACAATAGTTTCAAATGCTGAAAATAACCCTGCACAAACATACAGACTATTGCAGCAAATATAACAACACCCACTCCAATTCAGCACATGCTGGGGAGCACACACACCACTGCAAAAGTGCCGTGGAGCACATGTAAGTCAATGACAAGGCAGCAGATGCAACAGAGAGCACACACATGCTCCAGTGATGCAAACTGTGTGCCGGTCCCAAACCTTTATTTATGCCAGCTGCTGCTTTCAGTAGCTTTTGGTACTGAGTCTGAGACCCACTCAGAAGAAATGGAACATTGAGTTTGGTCTCTCGTAATCAGTTTCACCAGCATTATTTTTACACTAAAAAGGCGGGCTCCACGGAGCTTGTTAAAATAAAGAAATTGTGATAATAAAGCTTTTGATTTCTTTAACGAGCTCCGTGGAGCCCGCCTTTTCAGTCGAAAAATAATGCTAGTGATACTAGTATTATTCAAAATGCCATGCCGATTTTAAAACAAGGACTTGTGGAAATTGCAGGACGGATGCAAGAGAATTTCCTTAAATTAAACGGTAATAAAACCGAAGTAATGATCCTAGGGAAAGATAAGGAACTATGGGGCCCACAACACTGGCCACAAGAAATGGGCCTTCTTCCAGTCCCTGTGATACAGGCCAAAAACCTTGGCATTATTGTTGACGCCTCCCTTAATATGCATCAACAAGCAGTGAGGACGTCGGCCATCTGCTTTGCGATTCTAAAATGGCTTAAGAAGATCTGCTGGATGTTGCCAGAATCCACAAAGAAAACGGTAATCAATGCCTTAATTACAGCTAGGCTTGATTACGGCAATGTATTATATCTAAGGGGCAAAGAAAGAAACGATTCACAGACTGCAGACAGTCCAAAATGCAGCGGCCAGACTGCTATTTAAAATCCCATCTACAACTTCAACCTCTAAGTACATCCGTGATCTTCACTGGCTAAGAGTGGAGAACCGGATCAAATTTAAATCTCTCTGCTTTATGCATAAGATCTCCACTAAAACTGCCCCAAAATATTTGTAGACCCTGGTACACCCTTACTACCCTTCCGGTGTCCTTCGATCTGCTTCTACTAAGCATTTCATAATTCCCAAAATTAAATTGTCAAGAATGGGTGGAAAATCTTTTTCATTTCTCGGACCCACATTGTGGAATGCAATGCTACTCTCTGTGCGAAATGAGTCTAGCTATTTTAAGTTCAGGAAAGCCTTAAAGACCTGGCTGTTCAACATCTGAAACTTACACTTCCAGAGACAAACCACTGAATCAGAAGCGCCGGGAAACCCTTTGTTGGGTAGCTGTTGCACCATACAAGTGAAATAAATAAATAAATAAAATCTTCTGACCAACCTCAGTTGTGGGTGTCACAGAGCACCAGTGTATTCATGAGCAGCCCTGGGCAAAGCACTACGCTACGCTCGCTCAGTTTGCGAAGTTTGCGCTACTTCGCACTACACGAACTGCACTTAGCACTGTGCAAACACACATAGTGTAGTGCAGCAGTAATTTTTGCTTGCTCGCGGTCCTCAACAGCAAGTTGGTGACCGCTAGCAAAATGACATCCTGGCAAGACTTTTTCCTCGTTCGCGATCAGCAACATCAAGTTGTCGATCGTGATTGTAGAAAATAAACCTCCCGGCAAAATTCTCAACGCGGGGAGGTCAAGTTTCTCATTGTGAGAGGTCGCGTATGCTCGCGACTGCTCGCGATGAGAAACTATCAATCTGCGTTGAGAAAGCTGCCGCTTGAGTAGAAATGTACTTGAGTGGCAGAAAATGACCGCTTGCACTGTGCAAGATGTGATTTGTACTGATTGCACAGTGCGGACAAGCATCCGACATTGTGCAATCAGTGCGAACAGCATTTTGCACAGTGCATTATGCAGTTTGCATAGCTCGCGAAGTGCACTTTGCGTAGCTATGCGTAGTGCTACTACGCGAACCACGCCCAGGGTTATTCATGAGCATCTGTATGTGCCCTATGGAGACGCTGCATGTGACCCATGCAGCCATTATGTGTTATGAAGGCCTTGTATGTGGAGGCCCGGGATGCATGTCATGATGCCATTGCAAGTGCACAATTGTACTCCTGTGAAGGTTCGCCCAACCTATGTTGCACCTGGTTCCTACTAAATAAGTGTAAACTGCACGTGCTGCTACAAAAATGGAAAAGAAAGTCGTTCTAAGAGCCGTTCTAGAGCACAAGCTTTGCAGGCTGCACATAGGTCAAATCCCACATATAGGCCTACAAAGTTGTTTCCCACCACTTAGCATTAGTATGAGTGGCCGCACAAGCATTAGACTGTGTTTAAAAGAAATGAAAAACATATATGTCTTTAAAAAGCCAAATTTAGCACCTTTGTAAATCAACAGTGGACCTTCACTATATGTTTTGCACAGCTGTAAATCTGAACTAAACATTTTGCACAACTGTTTAGTATTCAAATCTTTTGAACAGTATGCAGAGTATGTGATAACTTTTTCCAGTTACATTTAAAAGGTAACATTAGCACTGAATGCCCATGATCAAAAATCATACATTTACAACAAAGTGCGCATCGAGGGCACAGCACTACAAGCCCTTACTTACCGATCTCCTGGTGAAGAGTGTTCCACGAGGCACGGCTCAACACAACGGACAGCAACAATACTCCGAGCTGTGTATGCCAGTAATGCTGATTCTACGCATCTTAAAGCACGTAAAATGCGTGTGTACGTCCGCACGTATGTGTATGGCGGCAGTGAACTCTTGGGCAAAACCATTTTGAACGTAGCATTTCAAACCCTCCCACATGTTGCGCTGCCGCTGCAATTTCCATGACCCACATCCTGCTCGGCGTCCCTGGCTTCTCATCACGGCGCACCGGGTTGCCACAGTGCACACTTTAGGAACCACTGTGTTAAGGTATCAAAGTCAATATTTTACAGTCGATATTTTCTTTTTGATATTTAGAACATAAATGTTTGTTACATCAATATTCTATCAGTGAACTGCAGAGACTGTTGTGCTGTGATCTGAGGACTCTGCTGTACTTTTAATGCCACTACCAAGCCGTGACTTTGCACTGAGTGCACAGCCCAATTTGTCATGGCAATCTAACACTAATTTTAAGTTTACCACATGCAGCTTCAGTAATCAGTTGCAGTGCTTCACTCTTTTTGACATTCCAAACCACATGCTTTCCTCCATATGACTCAAACATGCTTCCTACTAAGCAGCAATAATGCCATTCCTCAGCCTTGATATCTGACAGTCAAGTATATACTACACAGAACCTGTCTCTCTTACATCCATTTATCACTGGATATCTGTAAACTGCATTTGTTTTACACGTGACTTTCACTGGCAGTCAGAGCTCACACTCTTCAGTCATACTTCAAAGGAGTATGGAATGTCTCTGAGTATTTTAAAATGTTATTGGGAAAACATGAAAATACTTTTAATTCACCAATGCTTAACTGATTGATGTACAATTAGGATTTGGCTGGTATTGTGAAATAGAATAATTTAAATCATGTAATGAAGCTATAAATTAAAGAAGCCAAATGACAGCCATATTGCATTGTTTATTTACAATTCCAAAAAAGGCAAACTCTATTGATCTGATTTACAAAGATTTTTCTGAGTAACTCTATCTTATGAAATAGAGGGTGGTTAGAGTTTAGCAAGCACCCTTGTCAATGCTTCTGTTCTATCAAAAAAGGTCACTACTATCAATGATTTCCCAAAAAAGTTAAAAGGTTAGATGCGCATAATCAGTCTATTTTAGTCTCAAAAGATGGCGGCATTACGACAATGAAAAAGACCCTTTCCTGGACAAATTGTAAAGTCAAAAACATAAAGCTTTGTTGAAAATTTTAAATCATACAGAAAGCAAAATGTTGATTCATAGGGTTTACCACCATTCAAATGAATAGTCAACTCAATTGTAAGGCACATAAAGTATAAAGACAATAAACAGACTAGCTTGAAGACTGCACGGTATAGAGAACAAGACCATTTTGAGTATAGGGTCAAATAGACAGACTGACATTGAGTCTGCCTTCAAGAAAGTAAGCAAATAGTCTGTCACACTTCCAAAAAGGGTACATTTTATAGGTTTTCAGACAGTGAAAGGCATACTCGAGACATGGTGTGTAGTGAGATCATTTGACGGACAACAAATCAACATTCATATAAGCATGATACATTAAACAAGAAATTTTCAGGAACATGTACTTTGCATGCATAATTAAACATAGGAAAAGTGAAATAATATTGCTACATTTGTACAAGTAGTGAAAACAATACACAATGCACTGTTTAGAGCAGACCCGGACAAAGGACCTTGTATATGTTGCAAAGTGCAGTATCTTTCAGGACACAGCTTCCTTCTTGAGGAACACAAGTACATTTTGGCTCAGCAAAACAAACACCACCACAAAGTGAATTCTATTTCACATATTTCCTGCAGAGGAAAAACATAGAAGAGAAAATAGGGCGATAGGAATGCTCTTTCACAAAACAATGAATTGTGCATTTATCCTCACCTGCTTTAAAATGGATGTTGGTATAAACTCGATTACCATCAATAAATGAATTAATGTTGATTCTTGTAGGATTGAATCCTGAAACGAGAAAAGAAAAGACAAAAAACAGACAACAGCCAGATGCGCATACACTTATGCAGTACCCAAAATAATTTGATTTGAAAAATTAACAATAATCTTGGTCAATTCAATATGAACAATTTATTATATATAAAAGCATTAGGAATGGAGGAGAAAACTGCCAGGTTCAGTGAAAGAGTGCAAAAATTAAGTGCTCACATGATGGAGGAAGAGGAAAGGCAAAACATTCTGAAAAAAAAAAAAAAATTAATATTCAGCTGAATTCCAATTATTCTAGCTGAATAACACAAATTTTATCAAAAAACTGATTATGTCTGATTTGGTGTATTTGTAACCATACAGACAATCAAAAACGGGGGAGGGGAAACCGAAGTGCAGGCCCCAGAGGAGGGGAAAACTTTTGACTTTTCGACCCTGGCACAATTGAGGGAAGATTAAAACCTCTGCTACGGGTCTTCTTCAGGACAAGAGATGGGGAAGGGGAGTACCTAGGTTGTGGGGGAACTGACGTCCCAGCAGTATTTCAGGCAACCCGTCAAAGGTATGCCAATTTTTCAATAGATTTATTAGAACGATGTCTTAATGTCAATCTGTGTCCTGATTAAACAAGTACCACACTGGAAATAAATTCCAATCACTTTCCGATAAAAACCGGGAAACGGAAAGGACAAAGTCCAGCTAAAAAAAGATTTTGAAACGACGACTTCCGAATCAATCGACGCAAGTTTCTGTAACGCACAGTCACCAAAAAACTGACAACCCGACGTAGAGGAATATGTTTCTGTATGAAGTTCAAGAAATTCGCTGTACTTACTTTTTGCACTCTTTCACTGCACTTGGCAGTTTTCTCCTCCATTCCTAATGCTTTTATATATAATAAATAGTTCATATTGAATTGACCAAGATTATTGTTATTTTTTCAAATCAAATTATTTTGTGGTACTGCATAAGTGTATGCGCATCTGGCTGTTGTTTGTTTTTTGTCTTTTCTTTTCTCGTTGCAAGATTCAATCCTACAGGAATCAACATTAGTTAATTTATTGATGGTAATCGAGTTATGTCTAGGGCCACCTTGGTTGTTTATACCAATTAATTCCCAGGTCATGTGACTTCTGTTGGGTTGACCCCATTTATCCAATGGTTAAAATGGATGTTAGCATGAACAGGCTGAAGCTTAGTATTGCTTACTTAAGGCCATATTACTTTACATGCGGCCTGCTTATGTTAACCTAAACACATGGAAGTAAACATTATTTTTTTAATTATCAAAAGCACTTTAATATCTCCATGATTTCTGAATCAGCACCAAACTACCTGCATTACACTTTAGCATTCTATAGATCATTGTTGGTTTCTTTATCTTCATCTTCTCCAAAGTTTTCAGCTTCCTCTCTTTTCTTTCTCAAGATATTCATCTATTTTCTTTCACATACACATTTTAGACCCTCCCCTTTAGACCAAATAACTCCTAAACATTTAAATATTAGATGTAGACCTATCACACTTAATGCAATTATCACTGTTGGAATTAGTATTTTCGATACTAAGCCACCACTCATATCATCAAACAATTAACCAATATTTACAATTCTCTTTCGAATCGTAAATGAGCAATGATCCAACTGTCTCCTGTACACAAGTCTTTCCTAAAGTTTTAACTTCATGTGCAATATAAGATAACTTTTTAACATTTTTGGTAATTGTTATGCTAGTATCTGGCACAAACGGTCAACACTGCTGGACCCTAATGACATGACACCCACCACCTTCACTAATAATATATCCAAATCAAGTCTTTATTCTATAACCATTACACCAATGCTACCATCTCATCATTCATTTTAGTTAATGCACTTGCAGTATTATTAAACAATGGTTCAACCAAAGTATATAGAACTGTGCTACCACAGGTGCATTCCTTTAATATTATTGCATCACATGGCATTGTGTGGTTACTTGCTGAAGTAAAGTTGCTCACCCCTCTATTAATTGATATTATAAATATATTTATTGACATTTTGGAGCCTTTCATATGTTATGCTTGGCAGCAAAGTGGTATATACATATCAGAAATGAGTGGCAACAGAGAATAGATTGATTGTATTTAGATTTTGGGATTATTGGCACTGAGGTTAACAAACAATATATGTCAGCCATTTACAAAAACTGAACAATAACATTAACATATTGACATTGCAGCTGCATTTGAGACTGAAAAGAGGAGATTAAGGGATTGATGTTCTGATAACAGCTTCAGCTAGTGTCGGATTTTCCAGAGCAAGAAGGGGGAACTTCCTTTGACCTCTGCCAGGGTGTTGTCAATTTTAGTAGACGAGGGAGTGAATTTCGTTAGTAAGGAAGAAATAATCCTAAATATCTGGGTTCAGAGAGACACACTTAAGCCTAGTTACTGTTACGGAACTTTAGACTGTTTCTTTGGTGCAAAACATAACCAATCAGCATCTCATTACTGTTCAGTGGTGTTGAGGTTGTTAAATATTTCAGGGATTTGTTAGCATGAGCAGAAAGCCATTTTGTATTTCTGGCATCCATCTTGTTTGCCATGTGCTGCCACGTGCTCGCCATGTGCTCTGTCCTCCCTCAGTGTTGACAGCTCTTGTAAACTGCCTAGAAACGAACTCATCAGAGAAGTGGTATCTAAGGTAGTGATCTTGTCGGGAGACAGAAACCTACTGAGGAGGACAGGGCAGGATTCTGCTAAGGAGATACTCTGTGCATGGAGATTCTGGAGATTCTCTGTCTCTGCAGCCCAGTATATTTCGATCTTCCTGATTTTGATACTCCACGTTTACCACTCCTGACTGAGAACCTTTTTGGCGTGAGTATTCTAAAAATTACTGTTAGGTCATTCAGAACTTGGCAGTTAGAATTTGGACACCAAGTGATTGGTAAGGGTTGTTTTGATGCAACACTTGCTGTTGGTTTTTGATGCCTTGGATTGGTAAGGTAGTTTAGTAACGCTTACTGTGGCTTTTGATTTGTATGATTGGCCAATATTTGTATTTGTATGTATGTAATATATAAATTGCAATTTGTATAGGCAGGTAATGAGGAGAATTTTCTCTGTTTTGAATTGAATTGAACGGCACACAGTACAAGAGTACCTTAAGTGCTACTTTGGTTATAATATTTGCATATGTTGCAATATTTTTGGCATGCCTGTTTCAAGGACACATCGAAGAATGTGTTGCTTTTTGGAGGTACCATAGTGAGATGTGAATTAAATTAGCCGGCTCCCCTAAGGGAATACCTAAATAGGTTTATGTATAAAAACATATTTCTTCCTTGGTGATTCTGTATCCCCAGGGAATTAAAATATGACAATAATACAAACAAGGATCCTTTTCTGCGCACTTTTATAAACGGAGATATGCAGAGTGATTTTTTGTTGTTCTGCGAGACAAAGCTAGTGAATTGAGTGTATTTTGGCTTCTTGAAAATAAAACAGTCTGTTGGGCTTTTTTTGCAGTCTTTTGGAATACTATTGAGTAGCGCTTCTTGTAAATATGACTTACAGCTAGTATTTACAACGGTTTGGTTTAAGTACAGTCTGTGGGCTGTCCTTTGTTTCTGTAATAAGTGTTGATCTGTGGGTTAATCATGTGTTTAAATGTCTATGTGGTTCGTGGTTTCACATTAGTGATACTTCTGTAAGTAAATAGCGATTGGGCTATTTGTGAAATAATGGCTAGCCTTAAGCGCGCTGTATTGTGTGTTTTAAGTGTTTGACCCCCCCGCCCCCCTTCTGTATAGGTCTGGAATGAGCTCAATGTGTTTGTTTGTGTTTTCCTGCTGTCATTAGTATGTTATGCTAAATGTTATTTAATTACTATTAAATAAAAATTAAATAAAAATCCAGAAATGAACCATATGATATGCTAAATAGCTACATGTTACTATTAAATTTATAGAGTAAGCAATTATGCACATGTACAAACGTCCACAATGCTTAAAAGATGAAATTAGAATTCATATTGAATAGGAATAAAATAGGGCTTAAAAACGAAATTGTTTGTTTTGCAATAAATAAACAATTATAACATGTTACAACATTTTCCTTAGTTATATTGTATTAGATATTAACAGGCAAACACAACATCTGAGAAAATTGGACGTTGCTGAACTACACACACATTTTAGAACTAGAAATGCCTCACTTTTCAATATACTGTCACCATGCTTCCATTTCAACACTAAAAAAAGCTTTCCAACAGCTGTGTTTTAACTGCCGCTTAGCAGCAGCTGTTGTTTTGATTGTGGGCCACGGAGAGATAGGAATGTTGACTCAGCTAGGACTTTGTCAGTTAAACACGGGGTAAAATCCTGCATTTCAGACTGCTGTTTTAAAAAGTTACAAACATGAGGTTCATTTTTTTGGATAACAGGAAAACAATTAAAGTAGGGATTTCCTTTCTTAAGGCCTCTTTACATAAGCACATTCTTGGTTCTGAAAATAAATAATGATTGTCCTTTTAAAAAGTGGCGCAAAACTTTTCATGTTTAAAGTTAGGCTTCTGTGCTTAGGCTTATGAATGAATGGGTCTAAATATGATAGGCAAGAAATGAAGCTTGCTTTCCCTTTAGAATTATCAAAATGATTGGTTTTATTAAAAAAAATATATTTATTATTATTATGGAGATAAAAATATTTAAAAAATAAGTGCTTTTAAATTCGTTTTTAAATAATTTAAAAAGCTTCATTTATAAAGCTTAATAATCATAATGTGACCTCCTAGCGTTAAAATTAAATTTAAGTTGTGTTGTACCGCATAATGAGGAAATTTGCATATGAAATATCACTTTGCACAGGCGTAAAAAATCATTTTTATAAGGGTATATATGATGTAGTTCTGATTTCTCACTCCTGGGCTATCCAGAGAACATTCTGAGGATTCCTATTATGCAATAAAATATAGGATATTCATTTTTAAGTGCCCCAAATATCAAAGTCGAAATTGGGCAAAATTCACTCATTTGAAAACAGATTCTGCATTCAGAGCAGCTTTTAAGATGCTCCAGCCTTCAGTAAATACATACATTTAGGTATAATACAAATAGCTGACTTCTATATTGTTTGACAAGTATACTTACACTGATTACAATTGAAAATATGTATAAAACCAGCAGAAGTTATTTTCTTAACTCTAAACTGACAAACAGGGGAATGGGGCTGCATTCACACACAGAATAGGACAGCTGGGAAGAGTTAAATATCAGTTCTATATTTAGAAGCCTGGCAGGGCTCACAGAGAATGTCTGCTTTGACATTTTGACCTCTGAAACCTTTTGAAAGGTGACAGGGTAGAGAAGGAGAAGTTTAACTTTTTTGGCAAAAGCAAGCACTTTATGTACTCATATGATGGAAAACTATATAATGGCATATGTGAAATTTGATTAACAGATAAGCTTTGCCATATTTATATACAGCACTAATGCTTTTAGTCTGAGGCAATGAAATTTAGTTTGAATTCATTCGCCCTCATGTGTCATTTATACATTTGCTAAAAGGATTGGGGTTTTTGGTATTCATGTTTTTTTAGTTCTCTCAAATGTGCTATCTACTTCCTATAACTTTGTTTATGCCCAGTTGCTACAAATAGGGGTTGATAGTGTTGACAGAAGTGAAACCTGTTTCAGGCTTCCTACTGTCAAAATGGGGGAGGAGGCTAGCTCCTCTACAAATTGAGGCTAGGTAAAATGTATATTGCTCTCTCTTTTTCTCAAATTTTTTTTAGCCTGTCTAAGCTGTCTGTGAAATAGCAATGAGCCATTCAATTAGCTATTCAACAATACTGTTTTAAACATTGTTAGCATTAATACAATGAATAAATATACATGTTATGTTACTGCCCATCCTGTTTGATGAAATTATGTCAGGATCAGTAGTCTAGATTGGTGTTCCCTTATTTTGATCTTTAAGGGGAACTAGATATGGGTAGTTTTTGTTCTACAAGTCTTAAGATGATAACACCATTATTGTATGTTATTCTTATGCTACATAGTTTTGGAAGGGCATTGCTAGCTTTTATTAGCTAGTCTGTGTAAATAAACTGACAGTCATTATTAGATCTGATGTTGCATAGTTTGGATCATGAAAAGTGCAACGCAGGGAAGATGCCCATGTGAGCCTTAGCATAAAAATATTTTGAAGGAAATGTTGTTTTATAGATAAGAAACCCTGTTAAATTAGAAGTTTTAGATTTTCCTGTTGCTCCTATAACATGAGAGCATGGTCCTAAGCGTACAATGTAGGTGCTTTTATTAAGAAGAATCATTTTAGAAGTGTCCGCAGTCCGGTACAAGTAATGTAAAGTTTATGAGCAAAAGTGTAGAACATTTCTTTTTTTTATTTTGAGGGTTGTCAGATTAGTACACAGGATTACACCAATGTAAGGATTTAGGGTATGTCTGTGTTGTTTTTCCTCACAATTTAAAAAATGAATACAGACTTCCTTGGCTGCTTGGGATTGGGTGATGTATTACTCTTGTCAGTTCACCAAGGAGTTCCTTTTATACTTGCCAATAGGTCCAGGATGTTGTTTTTTTTACTCTCTCATAGATAGATGAAAGTGGTTCTTGGGTGCATTGCTAATATATGGGGCGTCCCAAGACTAGGTAGTATTCTGAGACTATCCTCTCTGTTGATAGACTGTTTCTGTGCCTTGTCTAAAGCACTTTTGTTCTGTCCACCAATAGATATTTGCTGCCATAAAAGCATTGCCAGAGGGGCCCGGACATCAGATTCAGCCTGGGGAGTCAGCGTCAGCACCAGTCCAGCTTGAATACAAAGTGAAGATAACCAGCACAGGCATTGCTGGTAACTAGGACCTTAGTGAAGGCGGAAGCCCTGAGATGAAATGTGTACCCCACCCACTGTCTTGGGCAAAAGACGGGGTCACAAATCAGAAAGGAGAAATTGTGGATCAAGTATTTGATGCCCAGCTGGGAGTCACAGACCGACCAGAATGGCGAGGAGGCTTTGCTTGAGGTGAACCCTTTTGAAACATGGGTTGCTTCAGAGATCCTAGATCTGAATTCTGGTCCTGAAGTGAATGCAAGTTTAGTCCTTTGTTTGTTGGTCAAGAGATACCTGAGCACACTGGATGCAATGTGTGGCCCCAATGAATGAGCAGTGCGCCAGCAAAGCAATACAGGAGTTAGGGAAGGACTTGAGTTTAGGGTACAGGTGCTGAGTCTCTGGTGCCTGTTAGATTGAAGTGAAGAAAACTGGTGCACTGCCTGAGACACTGGACAGGATCGCTAAGAGCATTTGCCCTGGTGGGTGACTGCCCTATCCTGAAAGAAGAGACTTTTCCCTTGAAATTGGGCTGTGATTCTTGAGTTGCGAGTTGTGCGGCTCCACCGTGGAAACAACAAGAGCCTGCCCGTGAGGCTCAAATGGACACAGGGAGAAGACTCCCCTCTAGTTGGTTGTACAGCGGCTTCAATTTCCCCAAGGACTTCTTCTTTTTCTTGTTAATAATGTACCACTTTGGATTTTCCGTTTTTAAGGAGGAGCAACCCTTTGCAGCCTTTTGTCCTAATTCCTATGGCCCTGTGTGGTTCTCCTGGTCCCAAATATGATTAATGTTCTCGCCCTCATAAAGGGAACACTGTAAAAGTTTACTAAAAATGTTTTATTAGATATGTGCTGTTAGCTATTCTGAAACTGAAATGATAAGGAGCCCTGAAAATGTTTTTACTAGATGGTTTTAGGATTTGCTTCTGTTTAGGACTAGAAAAATGATAATTCTCTTTGTAATAGTGGTCATTACTGTCTCCTGCTATCTGTATGTTAAGTATGACCCAATGCTCTGTCCTCTTTGTATTCCGGATTATACCTCATATATACCCGCTTAATGAAATGTTTAGAATGTAAAATGCCCAACAATCAATGAATTAGGATATTGATAAATTTATGTAAATTAATGTGCAAATATTTTCCGTGTTCCTACTGGATCATAGGAATGTCTTTAGCTCATGCTAAAAGGACCATCAGATAAATATTGAAGGGATTTGTTAGCATGAGCTGAAAGCCATTTTGTATTTCTGGCAGCCATATTGTTCGCCATGTGCTGCCATGTGCTCGCCATGTGCTCTGTCCTCCCTCAGTGTTGACTGCTCTTGTAATCTGCCTAGAAACAAACTATATTTAGCATCTTCCACTTCGCACATGCTCAGTTGAGCTTGCAGCTGTTTCTAATTTGTAAATGTTATGATGTGTTCACCAGAATTAGCAACTGTGAGCTCCTCCCACTTTGTTGAGCAAACAGATCTTGTATGCCCATATTAGTCTTTTTGCATGCTTACATAAGCCAGGACTGCCCCTTGGTCTTATGCTGACTATGTACCCCTAAGCATATATAAGGCCCCAGTTTTCTGTACTCCTTAGACTGCCTCATTCAGTTGCTAAGGCTTCTGTGTGACATAGTCTCCCTCATCTGAGGTGAATAAATGCATACTTTTTATATTACAGCTTCTGTGCCAATTTCTTCTTTGTTGGTTTAAAAGGACCAAGTATCAGTGAGACCCCTGAGAAGATTTCTATTTTCTTCAAGGTCATTGAATAGTTAAAAAGTTAAATTGTCATGGGTGTGTAAGATACAAGTTAGACCTGTCACCTCTAGGGTGGTCTTGCCACAACCATTTTGCCTTCCTCCTCTTATTTTTGCTGATCTAATGTTTGCTGGCCTTAGGATTCTGCATACTATACCACTGCTAACTAATGCCAAAGAGCATGTGCTAACTCCTTAAAACAGGATAACATTGGCCTGGCCCCCAATTGCCATATCTAATTTACCTGTAAGTCCCTAGTAAAGTGGTACTACATGTACAGAAGGCCTGTAAATTACATGCTACTAGTGGGCATTCAACTCTGATTGGGTCACCCACTTAAGAAGCCCTTTAAAAGTGCCTCAAGCTGGACATAGCAGTCTGTGCATGGGCAACTTCAAACTGCCATTTTGACCGGGCAAAATGCACCTTTTCCCTGGACCAAAACTACTTCTTTAATTCATATATATCACCCCTAAGGTGGACAGCCCAGAAGACAGTGGGTAGTGTATTTTGAAGTCTGAGCATGTGCCTATACGTTTTACATATCCTGGTAGTCAAACTGTCCTAAATGTGTGTTTCATTACTGCAAAGCATGCCTCTCCCACAAGCTAACATTGGAGTTACCTTATCACATATAAAAAGTGATAATTTATAAATGGGAGCAGGAAACCAGTTCATGCTTTGTATCTTTGGAATTGTAATGAACATTAATTCCCCATGGTGAAGTCATATTTTACATCAAAATGTTGAAAAGGCCACTTTTAAAAAGCATTTTCCTACCAAAGGCATTTAGTGCCTGTAGCCTGACTCTAGGCCACATGACTGGGTGTAGCTGACAGTTTGGCTTTTTGTATTCCTCCTAGATAGCCACACAAAATACAGGGCTTAGATGTGCCTGGATTGGAAAACACTGGCAGGATGGGAGGTCATAGCTGGGCACAGCCCTGCATACACCTGAATAGTCTGTGTCCTGCCCCCAGATAAAAGACTACATGCCCCCTGTAGATAGTTTGGAGCCAGAGCAGAGAAGGCAGGAAGACTGTGCACTTCAAAGATAATTTCTAGAAGCTTCTCCCACCTTCCAGAGGAAGGGCACCACGCATACATATTGGACCTCAGACACCACCCTTTCAGTACCCTCCGGGACCTCTGGATATTCTGCCAGAAAAAGGACTGCTATGCTATTGAAGTGACTACCACTCTGCTTGACTGCTGCACTGCTGTGATTACCTGCTGCCTGCTGCCCTCTTGTCTGGGTGGGGCACACTGCACCTGCATCTCTTGGTCCAAGGACTCCAAGGTGACTCCATGGGCTAGTTGGCTGGCCTCTTAATGAGAGCCTAAGGGACAGAAGGCTCCAACAACTCTGAACCCAGCACATTGACTCTGGCTCATGTGAGTCCTACCCTGTCAAGTGGTGCTATTCTAGTCCTGAAACCTTGGAAGTGGTCCTGAAGCTGCTCTGCCAGCTTATCTGTAGTTCCAGCAGAAGCTACATGCCTCCTCTGCTCCATGGTGAATCCCTGAGCAGAATCGACGCATTGCCCTTGCTGAGAGGGTTCTAATGAAGCAAGGACTCCACATCGACCTTGCATCCCACATCCGTACCACTGGCTATGCAAAGCTTTCCTGAATCTGGCCCTCATATCACAAATCCTTCATCAACAGCAGCCTCAACAATATAGGTTCTTGCATCACAGCCTTACAGCTCCTCTGAACCAACGGTATGACTGTGAGTGTGTGCTGCATCTCGAGATTGGACTTTGCTTCACAAACCCTCATCAATAGGATACTTGGTGATGATGCAGGACCTCGTATTGCAGATCTGCAGCACCTCATAACCACCACTTCACCTCTGCTGCATGACACATCCTCTACGCTGGACCTCACAATGCTCTGCAACCAAGAATTAAGGTACTCTGGTTCAGCTGGTTTAACTGGTTCTCTGTTGGCAGCACATGCTCCATCATAGTTGGACTAAACTTGTGACTTGGGCCCAGGCTGGTGCGACCAGATAACAACAGCACAGGTGGCTATAACCTGAAAAAATATGAGAGAAGCACTCTGTGAATATCAATTCAAACTTGTTTTTGAACTATAACAGAGTATCTTAAAAAGCACATAAATTAATCTTGCGCAGAAATTCTATTTATTATTCCTTGTGTAGACATCAAATTTGTCGGTAAACTTACAACAAATGAATACATGAGTATATTTAAAAATGTGTTCTTTATTTTCATCTTGTCAAACACGATAAGAACATGGACACAACCAATACGTTCGTCCATTACGTAGTGAGACTTCTAACTTAAGCCTTACTGCTCTCTGCCAAACTACAGAGGGTTGAGCACAGGTTGATTTAGGGTTTGCTTGTAACTTCATCCTGACAAGGATTGTGGTTTGTTTCTACGTGAGTAGTGTTTCAGCCCCCCTTAATCATCAACCCACTTTATTACAGTACAGATGGTGAGGGATGCAAAGTAGGGCTGTAAGTATATCTCTTATTCTACTGCATTTAGAGAAAACGTACAAAACTAGATTTTTAGCAATACAGTTTGATAAGATTGGGAAAGTGCATAAAGAATGTATGAAAGTTAAGCATGACTGATGTATTCAAATGATGGTGCAAAATCAAGATAGGAACATTTTGGTCCTGATGTAAAAGAAGTAACAAAGACATTTCTGAAAGTATAAGTCGGTTAAAGAATATAGCAGAAAGTTAGTCAATTCATCTAAAACTTAAGATACTAAAAAAAAAGATTTGTATAAGAAATGATGCAACTCAACATCAAGGCAGCTAAGGGATTTAACCTTGTATAATTTATAATCTGTTCTAAGTGTGTGGAAGTGAAATGAGAGCAACACATTTAGATCCAGTACTTAATGTACATGAAACCAAACTGGAAACGTGTCATTCCTTAATACGAATACATCTTCCATCAGGCGTCGGAAAATAGAAGTGCTCATGGTAGTAGTACGTTTACTAAATACCAAATTTCAAATATTTGGAGAAGAAAACCATCAAAGGTAGATAGAGATGGTTCTTGGTCCCACAAAGGAGACTGGGAATGATAAACTCATGGAATATCATAGCCTTTCAAAAAGTTAGTCTTTTCCTGCGTTGCGAAGCCAGTTATTGCCACCTGCAAAATTGTAACTGGATAAAAAACATCTAAAAATGCATTTATGACTTTAAATATGGTATCGCATCTTTTAAGTATCTGATAGAATGTTGAGTTAATCCTGACGTGACTTTTATTAATTCGTATAATTTTTTCAAATATCTTAACAGTTAATCATATTTGCTGATATTTCACTAATTTCCAAGAAACAAGGAGACGGCATTAATTATGCATTTGTGAACAATTAGTCACTGATACACACATTATCATTGCATGACCTTAAAATGATTCAACCCACAGTAGTGCAAAATGTTACTGTATCCTGGGATTGTTTAACAGGCGTTGCTTTCCAGTAATATTAACCTAGATCAATAGTGATAATTAATCTGCCTGGAGGCAAAAGTGCATTTTACAATAATTAGAGGAGGATGAAATTTCAACCTCAGACCTTTGTTTTTGCCACTCATGTAACTCCCAGAGCACATTACAACTGTGCCAGATTTCAGAAGTACAATTGTAGGTATATCTTTTTGTTGCATGCCTCCATGAGCATATATTTTCAGATAATAATGCATATAACATATTAACAGATTTGTGGGTTTTATTTGAGAAAAATGACCAACATGTGAACAATGTGTGGGGGCCTGTCCAATTGCACCTAGGTTTACTCGGAATGCAGTTCTGAAACTCCATTAATTCAGGAGTGACCGAGAGCTGGGTGCAACGCTTACCTTAAACTTGTGCCATCTAATGCCCCAGCCTGGTTCTTGGACACTGTGTCCCGGAATGTCTCGAAACAGGAACGAGATCAACAATGTTGTTTGTTCTATTTCATTCTATTGCCTAAAACGTATTTGAAAAAAGAGACAATCCACACAATATATTATTTTTCACGCTACGAGTTCAATTTGTTTGCCACGTATATTTTTCAAAACAATAATTCAAATGTATATTTCATCTATTACTAAATAGTGAAAACATTGTAAACCTAAATGTACACCTTCTAAAAGCCACTGAGGCACACATAGCTCTTTTGCAACTATACTGAACACTAAGCGATCGATGCACAACGGATTTTGTAGGTACAAGTCAGAACTATCCCTGAAAAGTTGTGTAATTGTGGCACGTTAATTGTTGCATATTTCACTAACATAGAAGGAGAGGTATAAGTGATTTACGTGTAAAATTATAAAACGCAATTTTTCACACGCCCAACTCAACACAATCTAAATGAGACTGCAAGCAATGATCTGGATGTGCACGAAATGAATTCAGGCTTAACAAGCAGCGAGCTAGGTGCATCCCCCATTGACATAGAGAAGCTGCAGGCTCAGCTCCGTTCATGGTGGTAATATAATGACGGGCTTAGCTGACGCCTGTTTTTAGGCACTTGCAACCTGTAAACTGAATTCATTTAATGTAATCATGAGTGGATAGGCCTTTTATTCCATCGGGCACTTCCAGGTGGGCGGGAGCCTTAAAAGCACTGTTTTGAATGCACAAGGCCACTTTTCTTGCCTCTGTCATTTTCCCCAGCTCCCCAAGGTTAACTGCGGCAGGCTTGGGGAGGGTTAAAGAGGGAAAAAGAGGCGGACGGAGGGGAAAAGTAGGGAGAGAGTGATCAGAAAGGAAGAAGATAAGGATTAGAGAAGGAGCGCGAAAATAAATGCATGGGAAGAGAGAGCGTGTGCGAGGAGACCATGTTTTGAGCATTTTTCCCAGGTCTGACTTTGGTTCCCTAGACCAGCACTGCATTTATTTAGATATGTTGGTGTGGTTGTTTATCTGAAGGCCTTCTATTCAGACGATACAGATCCGAAACAGTGGCAATATTTGCCAATGTTTATTTCTAGCTGCCTGTCTGAAAATCAAGCACTGTCTCTGTGAATGATTGACACATCGGTGGCACAAAAATGCAGGCGCGCGTCTCTGCAGTGAGCAAGTAAAGCACGTCGTGCTATAGCCCTGTGTTCTCTCCCCCAATAGAATTCTTCAAGTGTTTCAGGACACACGTGGTGAAGGCACAAAGCAGGCACTTCATTTGTGCCAGCAGTTGCCAACGGTGGTGACTCTTGTCTGGTTACTTACCGGTAATATTCATTACTCCGAGTCGTAGACCTCCCCATCACAGTCCAAACCACATGAGCATAGCTTCTCCCCCCAAGAATTTCCAAGCAAACTCTTTGCCCAACCCTTCCCACCAAGCCACTCCCAAAATCCGTGGTTCATAACCCCTGACCACTGCATCACATCCTGTACCACCATGCACAAGAAGCCGAACAGGGAGGAAGGGATGGGATGGGAACCAGGACTGTAACTGGGAGGTCTACGACTCAGAGTAATGTATATTACTGGTAAGTAACTGGACATTACCTCCTCGTCAGACCTCCCCGTCACAGACCAAACCACATGACCAGATACCAAAGCAAGAATAGGTTTCACTCAGTAGCAAAAACAGACATTATTTAACAAAGCTGAAAAGTCACACCACTTTAGGAAAATGCAAAACTGCGTCCCCAAACCCAGCAGACTCAGTCCCACCCACCACCAAACGATAATAGGACATAAAGGTTTGAGGAGAACTCTAAGTAGCAGCCCTGCAGATCTCAGCCATGGAAGCCCCCTGAAAGCAAGCCCAGGAAGCAACCACCCCCTGAGTCGACCTCCCCAGCACCGAACCAGGCGCCAAGACACCACATGCAACCCCAACAGCCCACTTAGCCACCAACTGAGAGTAGCCCCAGAAGGCTTTAGAACCTGACCGGCCAGCCCAAATGTCACAAAAAGCTAATTCACCTTACGAAAAGGCTTAGTATGCAGTAAGTACACCTTCAAAGCCTGCTGAATGTCCAAACAGTGCAGCTGCACCTCAACCTCAGAAAGAGGATTCGGACAGAAGAACAGCAAAACCAGATCCTCCGAGCAGTGAACTGTGGAAGGGACCTTGGGAACAAAGGAAGGATCAAGCCGCAGAACCACCCGCTCTGGGAAAAAAACGCAAAAAGGGCACAGAACAAAGCAAGGAGCCCAACTCCCCAATCCTCCGAGCCGAAGTAATAGCGACAAGGAAAAGCACCTTGATGGTCAAAAACCTCACAGACACCTAAAGCAGAGGCTCAAAAAGAGCCCCCTGCAAGGCCCCCAAAACCCAAGGAAGATCCCAACTAGGAGCAAAGGACTTAAAGACAGCCTTTTGGAGGGAACACCTCCTCAATTATCGGGATGCCACGGGGACTACCAGCTCACAGTCCGAACCCCTAAAGGCCAACACAGCCGCCCACTGAGCTCTCAGGGAGGACGCAGCCAGCCCCAAGTCAAAGCCATCCTTCAAGAAATCCAAGATACGCACTGGATCCAACTCCAACGCAGACCAAATCCGCACCATACACCAAGCCAGAAACGACACCCAATGCCTGGCATAGGATTTGAGAGTCGAAGGGCACCTGGACCGCTGAATAAACTCAGCCACAGAAGGAGAACACCCTAAAGCCACCAGATTCAGCCTATCACAGGCGGTCCAGACAATCCCAGGACAGAGGGGGAAATGACAGGGGACAAGGAACCACTGGCAACCTTCAGCTAGGTCCCACTGCCAACCCCAACAACAGAGGGAACCAAGGTCTCCTGGATCAATGTGGAGCCACCAGGACAACCGAGGCCCGATCCAATTTGACCTTGAGCAGGACTCACAGAATTAGAGCAATTGGGGGAAAGGCATACATCAGGTCCCCCTCCCACTAGAAGGACAGTGCATCCACCTTCCAAACCGCATCCGCAACTCCTGGGTGATGGCCACACCACCGGAATCAACAGCTCGTATCCAGAGACACTGGATCCCAATGCCCCAGAACATGATTCACCAGGGGGTACAAGTGCAATCTCGCCCAAGGAACAATCATCACAGTAGCAGAAATTAACCCCTGTATATGCAACCACTGCCGAGCAATGGAAGACTGAGCCCCCAACACCCCCTCTTAGTTCGCGCATCAGAGTCAGTTCGTGGAGTTCCGACAGGAAAACCAATCAGAACTAGGTGTTGAAAACCCCCCTAATGAACAGAAGTTCCTGAGTGGGGCAAAGATGGCACTTCTCCAAGTTCAGAATCCACCATAACTGCCAAAGGAGCCGGCAAACCTCCTGGGTATGGTAATGTGCCTGAAGGTTAGAAGAGGAAGAAATCAACCAATTGTCCAAGTAAGGGAACACCTGGATCCCCTGAGCATGCAACAACACTACCAAAGACGCCAACACCTTAGTAAACACCCTAAGAGAGGCTGACAGCCCAAAAGGCAATACCTTAAACTGGTAATGAACTACTGAAAGTAGGCATCCCAGAGATCCAGAGAAGCCAGGAAATCCACCACCGACAGAAAGGGAAGAATCAACTGCAGAGACACCATTTTGAATGACTGATGAGGGGTACACAAGTTTACAGCCTTCAAATCCAAGACAGGACTGAAGTCCCCATTTGGCCTCTGGATCAAAAACAGGATAGAGTAAACCCCCGACCCTGCTGACTCACAGGTACCTGCACCACATCTCCTTTGGAAACCACTTCTTGAACTCCATCCAACAGAGCCCGACACTTGACCTGAGATCTGGGAACAGGGGTAGCTCTGAACACATCCACTGGAGGAACACCAAACTCGATCTTGTAGCCCAGCTGGACAACCAGCAGGACCCTCTGATCTCAAACAAACTCATCCCAAACAGGAAAGAAAGAGGTGAGGCGACCCCTAACTGGTGCCACCAACAAACTCCTGACATAGTCATGACTGGAAGGGCCCTGAAGAAGAGGAGGCACCCTATTGACCCCGGGATTTGTGGAAGGAAGGGAAACCCCGGCCACCTCCCTGACCTTAAAAGGGCTTTGCTGCCATTTTGGACTGAAACGCCTGCCCAAAAGCCCGCTTATAACCTGCAAACCTCCCTCTCTGCGAGGAACGGACCGTAGCCAACAACTTTTTGTCCTTTGTCGACTTCTTAATTAATGCCTCCAATGGATCCCCAAACAGTTTTGAGCCTCTGAAGGAAGCTTCATCACTGCAGCCCTCTGAGCAGCCTCTGCCTTCCAAGGCTTAAGCCACAACTGTCTTCGAGCAGCCACTGAGGCCCTATCGGCAGCAGCTGCCACATTAAGGGAATCGAAGGACAAATCTGCCAGTAAGCGCAACTGTTGCTCTAACATGGACAAAGAGTCTGAGGGATCCTCATCCTGTAAGAGCTGCTCAGTTATTCCCTGACAGTCTTTCAGAAACGACTGAACCAGGTAGCTAGTGTAAGCTGCAGACAGGACTGCAAGATTAGAGGCAGTAAAGCACCGCTTCAATGCCCCTTCCACCTGTTTGTCCCCAGGATCAGAAGGAACCACATCCTCGGATACCACCAGGCTCTGAGATGCCATACCAGCCAGAACTTCACCACAGATGGAAACTCCTCAGCGAACCCCTGCAAAGGATACCTTTTAGCTAGAAATCGGGGAAAGGTATGTCTGTCAATATCCTTCCACTCACCCTCTAGCACATACCTCACAGATTTATGAATAACAAGACATTCAGGCTTCTTCTTCTGGTAATTGGTGAAAAAGTCTTCTGACTCCTCACCCTCCAAGGGACTAGGGAACCCCAAATTGTCCCAAACATGTTGTAGAACATTGTGAAGGTCCACCCGCTGGACAAAACGACCCTTCATCTCTTCATCCGACTCCACGTCCAAATCAATATCTGCTGAGGCATCCAACGTCTGCCTCTTAGGCCCTTTGGGCTCAAGAGCCATAAAGGCTGCAGCCACTGTGGCCTCAATCATCTTCTGCACCTCAGCCAGGGAAGGAGCAGTGGAAGACCCAGCAACCACCACCTCCTCACATCTGAGTTCACTCGTGTCTGAACTTCTACCCTACATGATGGATCAGGATAGCAGAGTAACCATCCACCTTAAAAAATACACCTGACCAATCGACCAAGACCCCGAAGGGTCAATCAGTGAATGCCACCCTGACCCACAGTCAATCTCCAAAAGGACCGTAGACTGGCCCCAAAAAGGGCCAATCAGAGACATTGCCATCCAATAAAACCAAATACCGAATCAGGTCCCAGCTGCAAGGAAACCTGACAGAGCCCCAGAAGCCTCCCCAAAAAGAACTAGAGAACACCCATGTAAGGCTCCCAAGCAACACCCGCTATCCCAGCACACAAGCTCTAAATCCCCACCAAGTACATATTGAAACACTAGGACTTGAACACATCACCCTTAAAGATAGAGTCAGAGACCGTAACAGCCAAGCCATAGTGAGTCATGGTAATAGACATGCACCTAGCAGGGAGAACCGGAAACCCCCAGCGGCCCCTCCAAACAGGCACCAACGCCATATAGGGAGGAGACCAGCTGTCCCCATGCCACAACAAGAAGGCCCACACCCGATCCTCGTACCCAGAATCCCATATCAAATTAGAGACAGAACCAGGGAACAGCTAACCGGCCGCAGAAAAAAACACAGAAGTACCACTGTGTCCCCGTGGGTCCCATGAGGCAGGAGACACAGCACCAACAGAGGGGCAACGCGGACTCGGAATACCAGAACCAAGCCCCATGGAGAAGACCTCAGAGGAAGAGCCTATCCGCCATGCCTCTGGCGCACTGAGAAAGGCAAAGCCTTGCCAGCACACCTCCTCTCCCTCCCTGGGTGTTCCCGCTAGAGCAGGAAACGAACCTGAAAGAGGGGAAGGGCCGCCACTACCTCATCCCCAGTAGTCCAGCCCAAACAACCCCAGTCCAGCTACAGCAAGGACTTAAAACTCATCCCAGCAGGCACGCAGGAAATCAACTGCCGCTAACACAGACCGCCGCGCACTTACCGGTCGGAGGTAGCAGGCACCCCCACTAAGAGTCAAGCCCAGAACAGCATGCAGCAGGAAAAACAACAGGATGTGATGCAGGGGGTCAGGGGTTATGAGCCAAAGGTTGTGGGAGTGGCCTGGAGGGAAGGGATGGCCTAATAGTTTGCTTGGAAGTTTTGGGGCGAGTAGCTATGCTTATGCAGTTTGGACTGTGACGGGGAGGTCTGAGGAGGAGGTAATTCGTTCTTTCCAACCCTTCCCAGGAAAATGATTGTCTCTCGTTGTCCCCGTCGGCCTGCCCAGGCTTTCAGGTTGACAAGCTGTGTTCCTTTGCATCATTCCTGTGGTTGAGAGACTCTCTGTGATTGGATAATGCTACCTACATGCGCTGGGATAGCTTCAGCTTAAGGTTGGACATGACACCGTTGTCTGGGCCGTTCACTTCAATATAGGCCAGCTTGGAAAGAGCATTTACATTTGTAGTGCTTTTCTTTGTCTGTTATTTCAGCCCAGCGGGTGCCTATGATGCCTGCCCTTCCTGCTGGTGGATCCCACAAGGAGGGATCATGGAGGACGGAGGACTGCAGGGTTGCAAGAGGGAGGGGAGATTAATATGCAGGGGATAGAGTCTGCGGATTGACAATGGACAGTAGACCCGGATCTAAGGGCGAGCCCTACCCATGTGAGGAGCAGATGGGGGAAGAAGGTGTAAAGAGGGAGGAAAAGAGAGTGTTGGATGGAACATAAGGAGGAGAGAGGGAAAAGAGAAAGCTGGGTGGCATAGATAGAAGTGTTGGAGAGTAAGGCTTCTCTAAGAGGAAGACAAGAAAGGAGATTGACAGAGAGAGAATGCACAGGCATTTCTCTAAGTTAATGCTTGAACTGCAGAGTACAGGTCAGAATTAGAAACAGAGAACAGTAATTGCCTCTCGCTCTTTCTGCCTTGTGTTGCTTGTAATTCATACATTAACTCGCATATGGATAAAAGAAACACCTGATTATTTTGCCTGCGAAATAAAACAATCTTCTTTCTCCACCTTTACGTCAGAATTCTCGGATCCATAATTTCCCGCCATCGAGTCTAAGTGTTGCATATCGTCTTCTTCCGGGGTGTTTGTTGGGAAGGTGTGCATCTACCTCAACAGGTATGATGTGTTCGTTTATGAGGTTATATTTTTGTATCCTTATGTCACGGAAACTGGCTAGGGTATTTACAAAATGTTTATTTCTACACGTAGGCTTACACATGAGACCTTATTCTTGCGCATGAGAAGCCAAATATATCCAGTGAAATATTGCTGCGGTAATTCAAAATACCCAACGTTTCAGTTTCTTCATATAACCTTAAAAACACACACATTAACTGCGAACCAGCAAACAAACAATCCACACCTGTGTTCATACAATTATCTGTATCTATTGATGAAGTTCACTTTTAAGACTTTTTTTTAACTGCTAGGCATATAATCTTTGAGTATGAGCAATAAATAAACAACTGCTAACATGAAATGCAGAGACATTCATTTTAGGGACCACGATAGATTAAAGACAGGATGAGCTATGGTAGAATATTATAAAGGGAGATTCAGGTGGGAGAAACTTTATTGCAGCAAATAATTATCCACTAGTGCATACCAAAACATTTTATTACATGTTTTATATTGTAATTCATTAAGTTAATGTAGTGAAATTGCTTCTTTATTGTGAGCACAATTTAAATACCGCGTGCACGCACCCCTGTGTTTTTCCCCAGCAGACCTGCGCACGGCCTTCATTAAACGTAGTGTCAGATTGGATTTTATAAGGATAGTTCACCTTTAACCCCACCTTTGTAGGTCAGGCGATACAGCGCGGGCTGGAGGCTACGTGTACAGAACTGGCCCCACTCCAGACTCCGCGAGCACCAGCTGTTGGAAGGCTGCTCTGAGCCTCATTTTGAATCCTGGGAGGGACACGCTCGGCGGGCGGCGTGAAAAAAAGAGGGCTTCAGACATGACGGCGC
Organism: Lissotriton vulgaris; assembly: GCF_964263255.1. Taxonomy (NCBI): domain Eukaryota; kingdom Metazoa; phylum Chordata; class Amphibia; order Caudata; family Salamandridae; genus Lissotriton; species Lissotriton vulgaris. Next base: position 663,925,256 of record NC_141689.1, read on the forward strand.
TATAGGTTTTAGATGAGAGTGTGATGCAGTGGTAATTAGTCTTGAAATTGGATTTTATTCTACGGGTTTCACTCTTAACTATGCCACACACTCTGTTTCAAATAATTGAAACTGTGACTATACCTCTGTTGCTTAGGAACCGTTTTGCTACGTACAGTACTGGGCTCTGCGGAGGTTGTGTTGTACCCTACTAGGCTAGCAAAAAAAGTGCACACATGTGGGAAATGCATTATCTTCCCTAGCTTCAGAGAATTGTTTTCTACTAAGATATGTGCGCATCTTCAAGCACATAACAATGAACAAAGGCCTTCCTTTTCACGCAACACAGCTGGCAACCAAATTTGCTACAGTGCATTACACAAGGGGGTGGGGGGATATGCAGCTTCTAGGACTAGGCTACCAGCGCGTCATTCCCTGTGCGGGTGCTCTAGCAATGTCGCCTTGTGGAACACGCCTTTTCATCTTTACACCTGTTTCAGGTAGGCCTTGGTTTTTGACACAAGGCTTAATCAGGTTGCTCTGAAGATTAAAGCTTAGTGTCAAAACCTTTGGGCGCTTGTGCTGTCCCACCATAGTAATGCTCATATGATGCAACGCAACACTCCACAAAGAGGGTTTGCACTGAGAAAATGGCACCTTTCGAGCCCAAAGCACCCTTTTCTATTCTAACTAAAGCAATTCAAAAGAGGGACATTGTTCTACCTGATTGAGCCAAAGTCAGAGTGTTCTCTGATACGTCAGCATTGGCAGCACATAGGCGGAGGAATTTTGTGGGCATGATGGGCCAATTCAAAAATGTAGGAGCACAGGTCTTTATCACCTAGCAGTCCAAATAAAAGAGCTAAGGAAAGGAAAGTTTCATCTCTGCTCCGTTCCTGCAGAAGCTCAAGAACTGTTACAAAATATTACCCAAGTGGATGGAAAATAGTGAAAAGGGGTGGCTTTTGAGTAGACTTCAATACCTTAGGAATATATATAATAATGGGAGTTTGAAACATATGTAAGCCTGGGTTTCTTGCACTTGATTCACTGTACGCACCACGTTCACTTTAACTGTGCGCACTTTTACTATTTCACTTTGTTTTCCCTTAAGGGAGTTATGTATTGGGTAAAAGTGCTATAACTCTTTTTCTGTGATAAGCTTTATCTTTTTGGTATAAGTGTTAGTATTGGACAACTTGATTGCATTTTGCATCTTATGCACAGTGTTCACTATTACTATGATTTCTTATCTTCCTCTCCTCTCAAGGGAGGAAGGGTAGTTTTTATGCTGGATTGAAACCAGAGAAGCAGGCAGTTCTCTTCGGCCGAATAGTGAAACGATTGTTTCCGCCGGGAGGACAAGACAAAAGCGCCCCTGGTTTCCACTTCTTTTAAAAAAGAAAAAGACGCTCCTTGATGAGCAATATTGCCAAGCGCATCACGTTTGTCTGCAGGATTTTTAAACCGATAAACTGAAGCCAGTCATATAAAAGTGTGAAGGAAAACTGATGTCAACCCATTTATCCTAAAGCGCGCATTTCCACAACTAAACGTACAGGGAGTTTATCCAAAGAAGAATTTAAAGGGTGATCGTTTTTGACCCCAGATACACAACAGACAAAATATAGAGTCTTGATAAAGGTGGTCCAAAACTATTTCAACCACCGAAACGCGTCGACGCATTTTCAAGTATAATTCTTAAGACTCGGATACCTGTGTTGATACAATATAAAAACTGTGCTCAGCACATGGATATCACATTGAGTTTGAATATACACCTAGTACTGTACAATTGGATGTCGTACTGTTGTCTGTTCCCCCTTCCTTGTATCAATATTGCTGGTCGATTTTGATTTCCATGTATGTCAAAAAACCGTTTTAACAATTTTTCCTCCAATTTATTTGTTTTTATTTGTGTACAGTGGCGCTTTTGCCCACTTGTGTTTCTTAACATATTTTGTAATATTAATAAATTGTGAACAATTTTCTTAACTTTATTGTCCTAATTGATTTGTAGATTAAGTTGTTTTATTGAATATTTTATTCAAGGGAACTTCTTCTCAGTATTGGGGAAAGCGTGCAATAATTTCTTTCTGAATAATTACTGAATAACGCAGAGTTGATTTCAACTTTTTTCTTTTTTGACAAGAAATGCATTTTGTTGATATATTTATAGTTGGCTATGGCCAATAGAACCAGTGTAAGCTCTTTTGGATGCGCATCCATAGCACTTTTTAGTAGGATATACACTGCAGGAGATCCGCCCATCCCCGGAAAAATACATTTTTATTTTATATGTTACTGAGGAAGGGAGGGAGGGTAGAAGTTCTTCCAGCTCAATGCAAATACTGCCCCAATCTTTATGGTTTGGGAGGCATTTAAAGCTATGTTTAGGGGACATATGATATCCTATAAATCTAGATTAGGTAAACAACGAAAGCTAAAGATTGCATGGTTACCACCCGATGTTAAGAAAGCCAGACAAGATGCAAATTTAGCAGAGACAGTGGAGCACAATATTAAAGCACAATAGCAAGAATTAGTAAAAGCTAAAAAGAAACTGAAGGAATTTTTTTGCTAGAGGAGATCTCGGGAGTAAGGCTTACCAACAAAAGCTCTACAAAGAGAGTCAGAACTTTGACAGATTTCTGGCCTGGACTACGAAAAGTCAGAAAGTATTGCAAATAATTAGCCATTTTAAAAATCCTTCTACTTGCCAAATAGAAGATGATAAACAGGCGATTCCTGAGGTTTTTCTTTCACAGTTAATAAAATTTTTTATACGGAAGTACAGGCTGTAGAAGAGTCAAAAGTGATATCGTACTATAAATCGCTGGTACCACAGTTGTCGCATCAGCTTAGTGAGACGCTGAATAGCCCCATAGAAATCTCAGAAAATCTGACAGTATTAAAGAGTATGTCCAACACCAAGTCTAGTGGGTCTGATGGGATCCCGGTAGAAGTATATAGGACATTTAAAAAAATAACTACTTCCATTTTTAACCCAGAGGTTTAATCAAATGAAGGATGGGTAGATATTCCTAATAGTTCTAAAGAATTAGTGTTGGTAGTCTTCCTTAAAAAGGGTAAAGATCCCTGTGATCCTAATTCCTATCGCCTTCTTAGTTTGTTAAATACAGATTATAAAATGTTTATGAAGATTTGGGCAAGGAGAATTGCGCCATGTGCCCAACAGATAGTTCATACTGATCAAAATGGCTTCCCCCCAGGATGGCTGATGGCCACTAACACATAAATCCTAATGCAAGCTATTGATTATTTTTCTGCTAATACGATCACTACCATAATCAATAAAGCCAACATCACCTACCACCTATACGCAGATGACATCCAACTCTACCTGGAAGTCTCCTCCTCAGAAGTCATATGCCGTCCCAAAGGTACCCTAAAGATAAGATGGAAATCCTTCATCTCTCCAACGACGGACAAACCCACTAGGTCCAAGAATAGATTAAGCTTATGGACTCCCTAAACTTCAACCGTTTCGCCTGACTGGCTCCGCCAAATTTCTGGGCATCTAACGACCCTAAGCTGAACATGAGCTCACACATAAAGGCTACTGCAAGGAGTACCCACTACGAATTAAAACTACTGAACAAAATCAAAATCAAACCCTGCCTCATGTATAATGATCTCAAGACCGCAACGCAAGACCAGACTACAGAAACGCTACCCTCACAGGAACGGCAAAATCTTACCTAGTCCCCATTAGAACAGCTCTAAACGCAGCAGCAAGAATGGTCCCTGGAGCAAAAAATTACAATCATAGCTCACCCTCCCAGAAAAACCTCAAATGGCTGCCCATTGAAGCTCAACGCCAGTTCAAAACTGCTTGTCCCACCCACAAAGTTCTTTAAACTGGCAAACCAGTCTGCCTTGCAACCTAGCCCACCAAGGCAGGCCAGCCAAGAAACCTGAGTAGCACCAACAACCTACATGTCATTCCCCCAAAGAGACACAAACAAAAAGCCCTGATGTTCTTCTTTTTGGAAAATGCCTCCAAAATCTGAACCTCCCTACCAACAGATCTGAGAACTAACCCCTCCTTCGTGACCTTGAAAAAAAATGTAAGGATCTCCTCCTCACTCGACACATTTAATTTTTGGACCAATACACCATTAGTGCCTTCCCAAAGACTCTCCATTTCGAACAGTCTGTCTGCTCTTTCTTATTTACTTGTCTACATGTTATAAAGCACTCTGATACTCTCTAAATAAATAAAATAAATAAAAATAAAAGATCATTGCGGCAATCCTGATGATGGATGCCGAAAAAGCTTTTGATTTAATAGATTAGCGTGCCTCATTTTTTACTCTGGATAAGTTTGGTTTACCATCACAGCTGATGCATATGCTAAAAGAATTATATAGTAAGGCCCAAGCCAAAATTATTATCAATGGGATGGTAGCCGGGAGGGTTAATATGAATCGCGGAACGCTACAGGGATGTCCGTTATCCCATCTTTTGTTTTCTCTTTTTAAAGAACCCCTAGCTGTAAAAATTCGAAATAATTTACTGATTCTGCCTCCCATGGAGGGGATGGTAAAATTTAAGTTATTCGCAGATGATATAATTTGACATCTTAAAGCTGCCAGATCTAATATACAGAATGCATTAGATGAAATTCAACAATTTACGCAGGTAGGGGGATATAAAGTGAACCAAGCGAAAACAGAAATTCTCAGATTTAATTCAGAGCTTTCTGATATCCCGGTTTGTTTACAACACCAATCACCACACCCAGTTAGATACCCTGGTATTTTTGTTACAAATCATTATGGTCAACTATTTCCATTGAATTATAGTAGGATGCTTGCGAAAGTGAAAAATTACTAGATAAATGGACATTGCTGACAGGACGTATCTCCATGGTTAAAATGTGTGCCCATTGTTTTTGTTTCTTTTTTGTAATCTCCCCTTGAATATACCTTGCTCCTATTTCAAAGATTTGGAAGAAATGATAAGGAAATCTGTCTGTGGTAATAAGCAGCCCTGGGTTAAGCTAGCCACACTACAATTAGATGTTGCATTGGGGGGATCAACACTCCCACATTTTGCAAAATACTACCAGGCCTCTCTGATCAACCTGTTATAACAATTAGAAGAGGAAAATTCAGTTTTTGATAAGTTTTTTTCTAATACATATACTGAAGAAAAGTGCCATAAAACTCAACACTTTTTTACGATTAGCGAAACTGCCAAAAAAGACCAGATATATGGTGATATTGGCATTAGCAGCAAGAACTCAGTTCTTTTATAAATCAGGAGATATTCCAGCATATCATGCATATACACTGATTCAAGATTGTTCAGTAGGAGGTTCAATACTGTCCAGAGGACTCCAATTATGGCAAGAATTAGGTTTTGGTTATCTTGGAGATTATTATAATTGAAGATGCATTAATTACATGGGAAACGGTATGTTTACAATCTGGCAATCTATACACCGCTTTCTTTATGAGTTCTCTTCAGCTGGTTAACTTTCCACAAAAACAATTATACCATGTGGAGCGCGGCTGCACGTCAAATCAAGAGGCAGATGTTAAATAAAACAGTGGATGTGGAATTATGGTATCGGCTATTACATCAGAAGGCTCCTAGTGAAGAGAATATTATGAAAGAGCTTCATAAAATGACACATTAAAAAGCTGTTTTTCTCTAGTGTTGTGCCGCTTTATATTTAATGGTAAAACATTATATTTACCACCCCTATAGCTGCCCTCCATGAAACTTTCCCTTCTCATTAACCTCTCTTTCTTTTAGGCTATATCAGCCTCCTCCCCTCTTCTGCCCAATTAACAGATAGAGGAATCAATCAAAGTTGATTGCACTCTTGGACATTCTCCTAGAAAGCTGTGTTGCATCTGACTGAAGGGAGTTTGAAGACGGGAGATTAGGATTATGTGAAGTATTATTCAAAATATTACAGTCCTGAGCTGAGAGCAGCAACTAAGCATCAACTGGCCAAGTTCAAAGAGGAATGCTCCTCTCGCCCTTTCAGAGAATGCCATGTAAAATACAAATGTATTCTACCTCATGATAACTTTTGGCTGTAGCAGATAGCAACTGTAATATGTACACTATATGCAATAATGGAACTTCCCAGAAACAAGATCCCCAACTCACTTTCAACCTAATCCTAGGACACTACACCATGTGAACTATCGCCTAGTACTCCCGCTAAGTTAAGTCTCAGTCTTAATCATCCAGGCTGCCTGTGACAGCTCCTTCCAAGTCTTCCCGCTCCGGACGAGCATGTTTCTCCTTTACCCATTCCTTCAAAGCTTTTGCAATTTCTTAGGCTCTGGAAATATCCCTGAGTGCCAGTTCCTGTTAACATGCAGTCTGGCAGGGTAGAGCATGGCATAGTCTATGTTCTCGTCCCTCATCTGGTGCTTTAACGGGGCAAACTGTCTGCGTGCTTCCTGGACACGAGCCCGTGAAGTCCAGTTATATGGAGATGTTGGACCCCTCATATTGTAGTGACTGCTTAGTCACAGTCGCCGCCAACACCGAGTCTCTGTCCCTATAGTTCAGCAGCCTCGCAATTATGGGTCTTGGAGGTGCCCCAGGGGGAGCGCGAGGCCCAACCGAGCAGTGTGCCCTCTCGCCATGAACATATTAGAGAACGTCTCATTACCCAGTGGTGTGATCAGAAGCTTCTCAACGAACTTCTCCATGTTTCCTGTTGGTGTCATATTAGGGACCTCCGTGATTCGTATGTTGTTGCGGTGCGACCGCACCTCCAAATCTTCACCTTTGTCCTGCAGTATTTGGAGGACCTTGCCCATTTGTTTGTGGTCAGACTCCATCAATGTCTGATCCTCCTCCACCTCTGTAACCCTATGCTTAGCCATGTCCAGTCACTCTGCATGCTTGTCTAATCTCTCAGACATCCTATCCATGTGATACGAGAGTGCATCGATTTTAGTGCCCAACCCTGCCAGGCTGCCTTGTAAGTTTTTCTCCATCACAACCAACATAGAGCAGATATCACCATCTAGTTCCTCAGACGGCTGGTCCGTCGCAGGATCCCCCTCTTTGGCAGAATTGTCCAGTACTTTTGCCTTTCTGTGGTCAAACGTGATCTAGGGTTGATTTTTGCACTGGTCTGTATGCCATGTCTCGGGCACCAAAACGTGCCCTGAGTCCACCTAGTCAGCAGAGTGGTAGCTGGGCCACCAGAGTTCCGCCGCAGCACCCCTATACTGTAACCTACAGAGGCTCACAACTCTGCTCCAACTTAATCACAGCACAACACTTTTAGGGGACATTCTAGCTCAAAGGCCTCCAAGCCCACCAGAATCAGCTCTTCAAACAGTCAAACAAAGCTCCACCAGGCCTGCAGAATCGCAGTTATTTCACAGGTGAGGTGCCCAGCAGCTACCAGATCATGCAAGCCTGTTAGTGATCTGAGCCTCAATATTCCCTAGGTAATCAGAAACGCTATTCTAAGCTCGCAGCCAGCTCATACATACGCGTCTCCTCCAGGCGGGTATGAATTCTGCAGTTCGATGTCAGACTCCTCAATTCTTCTCCATCCTCCCCACCTGCAGGTACAAAATTGACGGCGCCCAGCACCAGACTCCTCCGAGTCGCTGCGCTAGTCCGGCACTCCCCAGCAGATCTTAGGAAGTGCCAATCCAGCACAGGGTTAGTGAGACGTAGCGCACCACACTGCCTGCACCGGAATCTTAAATGTGGGGGCGTAGTGGTGCTTGGTTCAACTGTGGCGCAAATGCCGCTAGCTCCATGGCTACTGCAGGGCAGTCAGCAATCTTTGCACACCCAAGATAGTTTGGGGGGTCCTCTTCATCCCCGGTAGCCTCCCATTGGGCAGGCCCCGAACGGCACTCGCTCATGTCCAGCTGATCCTAGCTCCTAGCGCAGTGGGGGGCACTCAGCAGACCCAAAGTGAGCACACCTCTGCCTCCCGCCCACCTCTTCGCACCACAGGCCAGTGCTCCAGCTCGGGCACAGGCCGCAGTGCCTCGCCGCTCACCAGGGATCGTAGTGGAGGAGTTGAGTCCTCAGGAACAGCGATGTCATCTGCTGGGAGTTTTCCGACCCCCGTACAGCAGGAACGTGGGCCTGCCAGCCACTGCCAGCACAGGAGCAGAGAGCTCAAGTGGCGATCTTGCAGCTTGCAAGCTCTGCTACTCGCACAAAAACACATTTAACAAGTCTATTGATGAGTTGCAAAAGTATATATTAATGATTTGTCACAGTAGTATTTTTCGTGAACCAATTATCCCTTATGGACACGAGAGATGGGGTAGTAACACAAATCATGTCAATAGGCCTTTGTTGTGAAGGCAGTGGTCCAGAGGATCACTGCTTCTCCCCCTATATGTTCCCAAAAGTGAAATATTTTATTTTAATGTCCCTTTAATAAACACCAGCTGTTTTTTATAAATGTTTCCTGTTTGGGGGATTGCAAATACAGGGACAGTGATCTACTGTCCCCTTCAGGAATCCACCCCTGCATTCCCAGCCAATCAGAAGGCAAGTTGTTTTAAGACCCCTCACCAAATGGACAATTTACACTTGACTTATTACTGCATATGTCTTAGGCACCCTTCTAAAACCATTTTCTGGGCAAAATGAAAACTCTGGTTTGTGGATGGGTATTAGGTATTAGGATACTAAGGCCCTCATTAGGTTGTCGGTTGGCAAGCCCCCAACAGCTCTTCCGAGGCTTACAGACCGACAACCTTTGTTCGAATTCTGACCGCCATATTACGATTCAAACTAGCCGGTCAATCTAGCTGGCTTTTGACAGGCTCAAGGAGACCATCAGCCAGTTGAAACCACCAGCATAATCCCATACGGATGGCATTTCCTTCATCGAGATCATGATGTCGGTTTCCAACATGCTTTCCATGTCGGGTTTTACAATGTGGAAAGCCTGTAGGAAAGCAACTTTGGGGGACCCTAGCAGGGCGCCCCTTTTTTAGTGGCCTCCCTCTGTTTGGGGGCCGAAGGGACACCCGTTTGTGCTTCCCTATAAATCCCTCACTGTGTGGCATGCACTGGAAGGCACCTGCAACACGTTGCAGGGATTCACAGAGACTCTCATTTCTCTATAGGAGCTTGTGCTGCGGCCTTTTTCCGACCTCTGCACAAGCTGGTATAGGGAAATGGGAGTCTGCGAACGAACTATGTGTGGTTGCATTGTGATTGCGGTTTTGGACTGCTGACCCAAGGTCGGTCGATTTTGAAACCGCAGGGATATCGGTTGGAGGAACTCTGACCAACATCTTAATTAGGGCCTACATTTCTACATTATAAGGGAGAGATGCACAACTCTGAATATTAAGCTTGTGTGCAAATATTTCGTTAAGTTAAACACATTTTCATGAAAATGACACAAAGGTATGCAAAACAAAATTCATGAGTATTGTGCGGGAAAAAAGAGCTCAAGGGCATAGCTTTGCATGCAAATGTCACACAAGATACCAGCAAAAGAAGTGGCTCAAGGATAAAATGTCTCTTGTAAGGTATTTCCTGCACATTTCCTTCTCTTTGGGGCACAATATTGTGAACACATGAGGCAATAAAATTCACAGAATTTCACCTTTCCAGGTGTTATTGTGCCTACCTTTCATGAAAATGTGGGGCATATTTTTGAAATAATTATGCAGCACAGGAAGTCAACTTGCTGCACTGTACTGCATGATAGATAAAGGACAGGAATGTGCGGTATTTAAAATAATACATTTATTCTTGTCTTTTCCCATAAACTGGTGCAAAATGTGCTGCCTAGTACAAAGGCAGGTACCCTTGCACCATGGTTCAAGGGTACCTGTGTTATAAGCAAGATTGTTTTTGTGCAGGAAGGGACCCCTTCCTGCATAAAAACAATCCTTTGAGGAATGTTCCTCTTTCTATGTTTACTGCAGAATTTGGCAGACATAGAAAGAATAATTTATAAGGAGAAATAAAGATATTTCCCCTCACTACACCTCACTTGGGGAGGAGCAGCATTTTAACACATTCCTATGTCTACCTGTATATGATAAAGCTGGGAATGCACCAAAATCCATGGGTGAATGTGTGGGAACACCTGTCTGGGGCATAGAAACACAATGCAGCAATTTGCTCTGTGATGCAAGGGTAATGTGGCTTGATAAATCTAACCTAAGAATTGTGTAGCTCTTGCATCCTGTTGCCTGGCGCATGGGTGACAAACCTCTTTAATAAATATGCCTTTGTGTTTCATTTTGAAAGTATAATCAAATTTGCACATATGCCCACCCATGTCTACTTGAGTTGAGTCAATAGTATCCAATTATTATTGAATAAAAAAAATCTTTAATTTATTTTTGTACTTGCTAACTAGACAGAAGCAGAAAGGCTATCCTCACATACATCAGCATATGGTAGATGAACAGGAACACTCAATAGCATTACAGTTAGGAAATATATAAGTTTAAATTGTGAAAACAATTTATTCAGGGAATGATACTCCATGATTTAAAATACTTCAAAATGATTCAAATAGAATGCAAGGAGCAGGAGTTATAAATTAGAGATTCACTTTTGCCTAATAAACAAGAACAAATAACATATCAAGGCACAAAGCTCCGAGTCGGGCAAAGTAAAGGATTGTGGAAACCAATGTTGTTAGGTGAAAATGCTACTGAATGCTTGAAGGAACTTTGCACATTACTGTTTCTAGGCAACTCTAAAATAAACTTAGTGGGATGGGACTAAGACTACAAAGAGCATATACATTGTGTGGCTTAAAAAGGCTTGTAGTCCCACTGAATTCTCAAATTGTGCAAGAAAAATCTCCGAGTGGCATAAACAAGAACATTGTATTTGTCACATTTATTACTTCATCTGGGAAGCTAGCACCTTGTACTGATCCGCTTGAAATGGAAAATGTGAGAACTCCTGGAACATTTAGGAAAAGCTTGATTGGCATCCAATCTTGGAATGATGGTTATTAACCAACTATACTTTTAAGTGCTCCCTGAACCTCAGAAGGTTTCTTCAGCTAAAGGATAAGGAAGAACATTCCAGTCTTTCAGGTTAGCCACAAAAGACTACCTACCTCCCAATCTCTCTAATTTGGATTTTTAGAATAATGAAATCAAGCATGTTTGAGGATTCTAATTTAGTTGAAGAGGCATAGTTCTGAGGTTTCTAGGAAGGAAAATTATGCATTTCCTAAGCATGCAGAATACATTTAGCTTTGAATTGGATTCACGTCGATCCTAAGACTAAAACACATACCCAAGAGTTGGCATGTGCTTTAATAACTGTATGGTCTTTAATTAAAAATAAATATGAATATGGGCCTTTTTTGAGTCATATGCCCTCAACCCAATCTTTGTTGTGGAAACTTGGGCTGATTTAACCTCAGGGCCAGATTTAGTGATAGCTATTCCACCAGGTTTTGCATTAGCCAGGAAGGATGAGATTTGTCAATAATTTATAGAAATCACTTAAAAGCATAATTTAAAGACATTCCCACTGACACAGAGGCAGAGGTGCTTTCCTTTAAGATAGCGGTCAATCATGTGTACTTTTTCAACCGTCTATTAGTGTACCGCCCACCAGGACCCAGAATTAACTTTATGCAAACTATGGACCAGCTCGTCGAATATAAGGTGAAAACACAAGATTATACCATTCTAGGGGATTTTAACTTGACAACTGTTCTGACAATGATTCTCTTGCCCTTACGGACATGGTGACAAGTGCAGGCCTAGAGAAGATTGTGGTTGGGTCCACTCATAGAGCTGGACACCTCCTGGATGCAGTTTTTACAGACTGCGCTTTTTTAAAACATAAAATTAATTTACAACTCCTTTGGTCCGACAACTCAGCTGTGATGCTAACTCTCACCTTGCCCCCCCCTATCAAGCCCTGAGCAATGCTTGGCTAGAAGCCGAAAAAGTTACACGTGGCAGTGTATAGATAAAACAGACTTAATTTCTCACCCTCCCTCTCCCGAGACTCAGAGGCAGCTGCACTATAATACCATAATTCGATAACTACAGCAGTACAAGCTACCTTTCCCCAGAGGGCAGGTAAAATTAGTAGGACAAAACCCACCAAACCCTGGTTCCCTGAGGACCTAAGGCTATCAAGAAGACTATATCGCAGACAAGAAAGGTGCTGGCGACAACATTATGATCCTAAGGAGAACCATTTATACAAGAAAAAACTGGAAGAATACAAAGAACTGATTAAAAAAACTAAAATCTGCAACTTTTCAGAAAAAAATTGAAGGAGCTTAGAATAACTCCAGAGAGCTATTTGCAACAGTGCTGAAACTAAGTCATCTTCAGGAGACCAAACAAAACACCCTAGACCAAGCTTTTCGAAATAGCCTAGCGTCCTCTTTCTGCAATAAAGTGTCCACTATTTACAACACCTTTGCTCCAAGCTCTGCTAGCAATCAGAGTTCACTGGCACTGCCAGACGCTGCAAATTCCTCCTCAGCAGTGCTCAACCCACACCCAGAACCCGATTTGCCCCAATTTTCTAACTTCACAATAAATTCTTGTGAAGTCTGAAAACTTCTCTTAGCCACTAAATCTGGATCTCCGTTGGATCCTTGTCCTCCTAGAGTAACCCATATGATAGTGGAGACAGTTTCTTGTCCACTCATGGAGGCCCTCAATTTTACCATTGAATCAGGAATCTTCCCCAAGATGTGGAAAAAAACATCTATTCTACCTCTGTTAAAAAAGAAAACTTAGACAAAGCAGACCCAGGGAACTATCACCCTATTTCTCACCTTCCTTTGCCAGCATTAATTTGGAGAAACATATAATCCAAGAAGTAGCAAACTTTATTGAGAACAACCATGTCCTGGACTCCACTCAATATGGTTTCAGAGTCAACTGAAAATTAGACATGCAGTTGCCAACGGAGTCTCGGCAGCCCTGATATAGCTAGACTTGTCAGCTGCCTTTGATACTGTAGATCACAGCATTCTAATATACCGGCTTCAATAGCCAGGGATAGTAGGCCCAGTCCTTGCACTCCTCAGATCTTCTTTGTCAAACCAGGAACAATTTGTTGAAGCAGAAGGTTTTAAATTGTAGTGCTTCAGGCTCCCATGTGGGGTGCCACTGGGCCCATCTCTGAGCCCCACCTTGTTTAATGTCTACGTTACACCTCAAGCCCGCTTGATCAAAGCCCATGGCTTTGATTTGGTATCATATGTAGATGATACTCAGATCATTGTATCTATATTGAGTAAAAATCACGAAACAGCCAACAATTTTAAGGAGCGCATGAGAAGTGTAAGTGAGTGGATGGCAGAGAATTACCTCAAATTGAACTCAGGTTCTACTCTTTGGCAGAGACACATATTTCTGGTCCCCAGAATTGAGGAAATAGAAATTTTTTAGATAATCAATGTGTCCCCCACTCGCACCCTATCCATGTTCCATGTTCCATGTATGTCGTGTAATTTCTTTTCCGTGCATGCCACGAAGACGCATATGCATTTGCGTCCAACGTTAACATGTCAGTTATCCAGTCCTCCATGAAAACCACATTAATTTGGCTTTTAGGCCTATGGTGCCAACGTCTTTACATGGTGCACTTTTTAAATAACGAGAAGCACACGTTTTCCACGTTTTCTGGCTCAATCGAGCCAGGCCCTTAATTGAGACTCCGAGTCTCTTCTGTCTCTGAAAGCTGCAGTTTAGGTATGCATCCCTGACTTCTACCTTACTTTCTGCCCAGCGAAGCGGTGCCCTACTCAGCCTGGCCTGCCTGCCAAGACAGTATTTTGCCTACAGTTATCTGCTCAGCCTCCTCGAAAACACATTCCAGTCTAGTGAAATAGGTAAACATATTCCCGGCTGCAGAGCAAGGGGCCCGGCCTTCCTGTCCTCCTTGCAAGTGATTTACAGAACCCGTTACCATGGTAGGCCCATGGCCCCGCGCATTGCACCAAGACACGTATGCACGCACTAGCATTCAGTATTGAATGGCCTCTGCTCGAGAGACCTTTTACTTCAGACAATACATCCTCCAAACATAAGATACCAGATATGCTATAGGTACAGGTCGTTCTGACATCCCAGACACCAGACTCTTCTACTAGAGCTAAATGTCAAGCCCCCAGCTTTCCCCAGTTACACGTCGATACTACGTCATGCTCAGTTGCGCACGCACCCATGCCAAAGGTTTCTGCTGACCCTGCAGAATTTTCTCTATGCATCCACCCACTTATGACACTTCTGTGACGTTTCCAATACACACCTACGTGTACTCCCTCTTACACGCCTACTTTTACGCCCATGTGTTCTTATCTTTCTCTTTTCACTTGTTACGCCTACTATATTCATTTCAATTATACTGTTTTACTATATATAATGTGTGATGTTAGTAAAATGTTGAATGTCCCTTCCTGAACCTTAGTGGTGATGGAACACGATGTCCCGGTTCTCGAGAACCCTAATTAAAGCCCGTATGACTCAGATACCACAAACTCTGCCTCTCATTTATTGAGCTATCCTTTATTGTCATTTAATGTATAGAAAAATAGTCAGGTAATTTTATTTACCACAGAATGGTGGCCAGCGGAGTTGGGGACTTCCCCCATCCCAGTTTCCAGGCAAAAAATCTTGGAGTCATTATTGACACTACCCTATCCTTCTCCCATCCTGTAAAGATGCATACCATGTCAACCTATTTTACCTTAGAAGATTCTGAGGAAAGTTCTTCCATTTATTCCGATGAAATTGCAGAAAACGTGGATGGTAGCTTTGGTTCTATCGAAACTGATTATTGTAACAGGCTTTTGGTTTGAGTAAATAAGACAGGAGTGGCAACATTTCAGGTATTCTAAAACTCTACAGCTCGGTTCCTGAAGGGGGCCAAATATTCTTCAGCCAAACATGCCCTCAACGCTCTGCATTGGCTTCCTGTAGAGAAACGAATCAAATGTAAGCCACTCTGCATCGCTTTTAAGGCACTGCACACCGTCCGTCCTGCCTACTTGACAGGCTGCTTCCAATGGTGTATTCCAGTACATACACTTCGGTCCGACTCTCTGAAGTTGGTGAAAGAACCAAAGTTCTGACTTCACAGATAGGGCGGAAAAAGTTTCACAAGTTTTACAACCAGGTGGTGGAATAAGCTACCAATAAAGCTAAAAAAACTCCACCAATCTACTCTTCTTTGGGAAAGGACTTAAAACCTGGCAATACACATTATAACCTTTCCACAAGTAATAGAGATGCCACAACTCTCTGATGCAATGTGTGATGAGCTGCAAATGCCTAGTCACCCTCGGGCAGTAGTGCGAGAAAGAAAGAAAGAAAGAAAGAAAGAAAGAAAGAAAGAAAGAAAGAAAGAAAGAAAGAAAGAAAGAAAGAAAGAAAGAAAGAAAGAAAGAAAGAAAGAATTCCACTTCAAGACCAGGAGTCAGTGAAGTTGACTTCTCAGTTCGACACATGGTCATAATTCTTTCAGTTTAAAAAGTCTTCTGTTGAATGCATTATACATGTGCTGGAGCCTATCAGTCAATTAATTAACCAATCAAGTACATCTATAAACCCCAACATCCACCTAAATTGGTTTCTGGGTACTAAAAGAGGACACCAGTTGAACAGATTATTTGAATAAGAAATATTTTAAATCATTTCTAAATTGTGAAAATTAAGGGTTGATGGCAAATGGCTATAGGAAAGGCACTCTGTTTTTTTCTGCAGGCACAACTAACATTCTATTCCTCTCAACAGACTGCAACAACAGAAAACTGTGCCACAAACAACAACAAACAGAACTGCAAAGCAAAACTCTAAAACTAAATTGTTAAAATATGCACCTGCAATGCAAAAATGTTAAAATAATACTTTACCTATTGTTTTTAAATAAAATGAATGTACATTTTCTATATTCTAAAACTCACAGATATATGTTGAAAACAGCAAAATACATCAGTTCCCAAAAGAGAGTATACTTAGAATAGGGAGAGCATCAGCTGTGACAAAATACACTGAAAATGCACCAAATAATATTAAAATGCATGCTATGGTAGTGCTACTACTAAAATTAAAAAGTTGAAAGAATTAGGCACCATAACCATCCCCCTAATATTACTGAAGTAGAAGACACAAATATTTAGCAGGGCCTAAAACAGGCTAGTATGTTCTCACAAGAGACAACAGGAACAATTTTTACACCAAATGTCTCAAACACACCTGCTCCCTGACATATCAACCCTAAAACGACTGATTGACAGAACACTTAGAACAACCACAGAAATACCAGTAGGACCTAAAAATATGTAGATATAGACATACTCCAAAACCTGCTAATCACACATAAAAACACCTTTTTGCTACATGACAACCAGGAAAACGATTCAAAATCATCATTTATGATCTCAAGAATAATTTACTAATTTACTATCCTTAACTCAATGTAACACATGGATTTTGGATACACCTTTAAATCGTGCCCTCCACAGTACAGTCGAATATATACAAAATACATGGCCAATATCAAATTACAAAAATTCAATGAAAGTATTAACTTTTATTTAACATCGTGCAACGTTCAATAAAATGCTACCACATATAAAACAACAGCTAGTACTACTACTTCAAGTAGAGCATACAGTGACCAACAAAAATCCATCCTGCGCAGAGAATATGTAACTGGCATAGAATTTGTAAATAAAAGCTAATAACTTTAAAATATGTTCTTGTAATAACGGAAGTCAATTAACATGCCATGCTATTCGAATCCCTCTGTCACCAACATAATAAAACCAAATTAGCTCCACCAATAGAATACTTTGATACTTGAGTTGGACGCCAACCCACGTATCACGTTCATGGTGAATGTCTGTGACAGCACCATGTACCAAGAAGCAAAGACAGCGCAGTGGAAGGGGTGTACAATTCCTTCGAAGGAATACTTTGAAGAAGATGCTCTATCAATTCCTACAGATACCTTGAAATAACTACCATGAGTTAGGAATCGAATCCCTAAACCAACTCAAATCAAAAGTCTCCAAACAAACTAAGAAAAATGTAAGTTCCTAGCAAGGTAAAACACCCTCGGCCTACCATATCTTGACTCAATAGCAAGAAGCCTACATGAAAAGAGCTACACTATGCAACACAATTGAACCTGCATAAAACACAAACCATCATACCTTTCTAATCATTAATATTATTTGTGTATTATTACTATTATTATTACTAGTAGTATTAAAGCAACATTAAAATAGCCATCTGAAAAATCAAGAAAAAGCTGAATTAATTTTAGTTACAAATAACCACATCCTAGTAAAAAATAAAGTCAGGCATTCTCAAATAAAACCCTGTAAAAGAAGAAATAGATAAACCCACAAAAAACTATTACAGCCATAGTACAAACCAAAGCACAGTAAACAAAATCATAAAATAAAGGTTAACTAGATAGAACATACATATAAATGCAATTAAGTATTGTATTTCAAATAAGGCCTAGCAATAAACTAACTAACATACTACACTAAAAGTAAATATACTAAAGCAATAGCCTATGCAAAGACTAGCATGACTAACACTGTCTACAGAGTTAAAAGAGCTCACCAACTACAAAGGGCAATCGTCAACCCTGAACGGTGGCCGACAACTTGCCATTCTCACTGCTTTCTTTATGTGATGCTGTCCTACATGATTTCTGGTATTACCCCTTATGTGCTAGAAGAATATATTTTAAGAACCATCTGCACGTACATCACAATACATTCTATCTTCAAGAACTCTTCAAACCGGATACGAATATTGTGCACTTCATTTCCTTTCATCCACATAGTTCACCTCAGCTGCCCATATATATTACCTTTTCGTCCACATTAGCCCGCTTAAAGGAAAGCAATATCCTGACATTCACTCAGCGAAACATTTTATATTTCAGATTGTCATGGAAACGTATGACTTTCTATTAATAGCGCGAGAAGGAAGCAACTTCTTATTAAACTATGCCACAAACAATATTTTGTTACATTCACATACAAACAAATACATATATGACAGGCTTATTGAAAGAAGAGTTTAACCTGCCTCTCAAGTTTAAAAGGCTGGGCAATGCATCGTCCTTGTTGTCGTTCTTGTTGAAAAGGTAATTAAATAGTCTAGTGACCACCTATATTCAAGGTATTTTCTGGCGATATAATCTATGAAGCTGCGATGACCACCCATTTCAAATATGAAAGTGAGCAAATGAAAACTGAAGCCAAGCTTAAAGTTGATCTGAGAAGAAAAGAGATCGCTAAAAAAATTGCAACTATGGAAGAGAAAAGGGGAGCTAGTATCAACATTGAATGTGTCTATATTCATACATTTTCGCCAACGTTTTGACTTAATTTACCTCCATTAATTACACTTGATAATGGTGTGCACATCTCAACCATGAGTGTGGAGATACCCCACCCATAAATCCCACTGAATGGGTGGGATTTAGGGAATTTCTGCACATTCCAAAGTGTGGTTGGCCTTGGAAGCTTTGAATGACCACAAACAACTGTATTTGTAGAGTCACAAATTATTATCCTTCCCTTTTCTGTCCTAGAAAAGTTTGAATATTTATTTCAGCCAAGTCT
The DNA here is from genome assembly GCF_964263255.1 of Lissotriton vulgaris. Lineage (NCBI taxonomy): Eukaryota > Metazoa > Chordata > Amphibia > Caudata > Salamandridae > Lissotriton > Lissotriton vulgaris. The sequence continues at coordinate 663,943,836 of NC_141689.1, forward strand.
TAAATCTCTTCAAATACCGTTTCCATTGTGTGGAGAGAAATTGAGAACCTCCAGATTTGGGTGGGCTGTAGAGGAAGGGATTTCTCCATGGAGACTAAAGAAACAGAGAAATGCACCTCAAGAAATGTCATAAAACAAAAAGCACATGCACAACAGTAAGGACCTCCTGTCTCCTGGATTCACATGTCATAAAGTTGCCTTGATGCCAGGTACTGAAGTAACCTCCTTCCGCACAGCCCCAAGTCACAATGTGTGACTGCCCTAGTGGGGACAGAACAGATTCCCCCTCAACGGATGCCTCCTGTCGCTCCCACTTCTCAACGACGAGCGGTTGTCGATGCCGATATTTCCTCACTTAGCAAACATATAAACCTCACCAGTAGCGACCTCTAGGCGGGTCTAAACTGATCCTCCAGTGGCTGAGATCCACTGCCTTTCCGACTCTCGCTGATTATCCATGGAAAAGACAACAGATCCTGATCGGCCCTCTCTACATACATCCCTATCCACGATTATAAGTAGGCCCACAGCATGGACCCACTGCCTGGAGCATGGGGCCAGTGACAACGGCGGCAGGCCCTTGGGTCGCCATCTTACACCGTGAAGATCCTCCCGATACCCTTGCTCACTTTGCCACTGGATTCAAGCTAGCCTGGCTGATGAGGGCTGTCAGCCAGAAACCAGTCCCATGATGCTTGTTTCTGGTACAGGGAAGACATGGCTTGGCAGTTTGGTCTGGACCATTCCCATGAGGCACAGGGTCAAGACTGATTTGCAGATCGCTGTGTCTGAACTGGGGTGGCAAAGTGAGCTAAAGAACAATGATGGATGCAACCCAGATCTGTGACTGGGGGTGAAGGTCTGAAAAGTTTCAGCGCTCCATCCATCATCCCCTTGTGTTTGCTTTGTTTGCCTTAAGTTGGCAGGGTATGCCCAGACGTGGGTCTCTTGCTCACTTTGCAACTGGATTCAAGCTAGCCTGGCTGATGAGGGCTGTTTGCCCAAAACCGGTCCCAGTATGCTTGTTTCCGGTCCAGGGAAGACATGGCTTGGCTGTTCGGTCTGGACTGTTCCCATGAGGCACAGGGTCAAGACTGATTTGCATATAGCTGTGTCTGAACTGGGTTGGCGAAGTGAGCTAAAGAACGATGATGGATTCAACCCAGACCTGTGACTGGGGGTGAGTCTCTGAAAAGTTTTAGCCCTCCATCTATTATCTCCTTGTGTTTGCTTAGATCCACTCGATATGACCACAGCATAGCAGCCATCTCGCTGACTCGTACATCCTTGAGCTGAGCTCACTGGTGAGCGCTGCTGAACTCGTCGCTCTTTAATTGCTCTCTGGTCTCCTCAACACTCCCCTTTGACCCTGCTCGCAGGCAGGTCGCCCCTACGCCGCTGCTCGTCATCTGACTGCCTTAGTTCCTGCCTCCTTGCTGCCTCCCTATTTCCTAGGTTCTCCTTCTCTTCAGCCCTTGTTGGCTGTTTTTTTTTCCTTCCCCTCTGCCCTGTGCGCCAGTTCCCACTGCTTCCGATCCGTTCCTTTCCCGCCGCTGCTTCCCTGCGGCCCGCCCCTGCACATCCATTCGCCTCCCCGCTCCCGCCTCCTAGCTGCTCCTCCCTCCCAAGCCACCTCATATGCAGGCCGCGAAGCGGCTGCGAAGCGGACATGCCGCTGGCATGCGAAGGCGCGCCTAAGGCAAGCCCGTCTGCGCCCGTCCACGCCTGGATCGCTCCCAGCGCCAGAACCCCTGCCCCCATGAGCGCTACAACACCCGTCTCCACTACACCACCAGCACCCTCCATGCACTCAACACCGGACGATCACGCACCTGCTGCCTGGCCACCCCAAAGTGCACGCAAAGACCCTTCTCCTGTCGAAACTGCAGCTACACCAGCATCCAGCCCGACAAACCTCCTGCCAAACAAGACAACTACCTCAGATGCATCCTCCTCAACATCATCTCTGCCAGAAAACATGCCATTGAACTCTGGGATCTACTCGACACCTACACCCCAGACGTCACCTTCCTGACCTGGCTGAACTCCTCCTTGGCACCCAACATTGCCATAGCCATCCCAGAAGGCTACAAGATCACCTGCAAGGACCGCACCAACGGAGTAGGAGGAGAAATTGCCATCACCCATAGAAACACTCTCAACATCTCAACAAATGCCTATGACACCCTCAGCACCATTGAACACCTGCACTTTCAGATCCACACCGACCCCAACACCACCCTCGGAGGAACACTCGTCTACTGACCCCCCTGACCCCGACCCCAGTTCTGACACTCTATCGTCGACATCATCAGCACGCACGCCCTCGCCTCCACGGACTACATCCTCATTGGGGACCTGAACTTCCATCTCGAGAGCAACAACGACCCCAACTCCTCCACCCTGATTGACAGCCTCACCAACCTCGGACTAAGACAACTAGTCAAAACGCCCACCCACGCCACCGGCCACACGCTGGACCCCATCTTCTCAGCCAGCCCCCACGTCTTCTTTAACCATTCCATGGAACTCCACTGGACCGACCACCACTGCATCCACTTCACCTTCCAGAACCCTTCACACCCCACCGCACCCAACAGATGCACCAACGCTGCTGGAGCAAAGTCACTGATGACCAGCCAACCACCAACCTCACCCAAAGCCCACCCACAGACCCGACCGACTCAGACACCGCAGCCCACAACCTCAGACAATGGATTGAAGATTGCCCCAACACCCTTGCCCCAATCAACAAACCCTTCGCCAGCCACACCAGGAGGAAAACAAGCTTGTTCTCCGAAGACCTCCAGGCATCCAAGAGAACCTGCCGAAAGTTAGAAAAGAACCGGACCCGCAAACGAACCCCAGAAAGCGACGCAGCTTACAAGAATGCCACACACAACCACCACCACCTCATCAGATCCGCCAAGAGAGCCTCCTTCAAAAACTGCCTAGACAACAATGCACACAACAGCAAAGAGCTCTTCAACATCGTGAAAGAACTCTTCAACCCCAACTCCAACTCCAACGACACCCCACCCTCGCAAGAACTGTGGGACTCACTGGCCACCTTCTTCCACAGCAAGATCACTGACATCCACGACAACTTCAACACTTCACTGACATCCACAACAGTTTCAACACTGCGACCGCCCCTGCAACCACCTCCACCTCCACTCCCACGACCACCACTTGCACCAACCGCCTGACCTCCTGGACCAGCATCGACTACAACAACACCATCAAGATCATGAACTCCGTACACTCCGGATCCCCGGCTGACCAATGCCCACACCACATCTTCAACAGGGCCACCACAGTCATCGCACCCCACCTCCGGAAAGCCATCAACATCTCCCTTGAGACAGCTACCTTCCCAAAGGACTGGAAGCATACAGAAATCAAGGCCTTTCTGTGGTGGTTTTGATGATTCCTGAGCCCCCGTGCTGCCAGCAACCACCCGGCCACTAACATGAATCGCTTTCACGCGACCAGAACCTACCAGGACGGATCAGCTCAGTTGCTTTCAAACCTGCTGCCAGCCCCACCACTGTTTGATTTGGCAGTTTTCGAAACCTGCTGATCGGACCCCCGGCAATGCAACATCCTGTTTTTTTTTGTTTTTGCCTTCTTTTCTTGTATCTGCCTCTTTGTGGCATGCGATGATCTCTGCGCCTCCCTCCCAACACGGATTGATTTGGCGGGATACAGAATCCTTACCCCAGACCTCTGGCAAGGCATGATCTTGTTTTTGTTAGGGCTGTCCGTTGTGTTTCTGGTTTCTACTCTGGTTTTGGTGATATCTGAGCCCCCAGTAGTTCGCAGTGAGCTGGCCCCCATCGTGAAGGGTCAACTTGCACAATCTACCTGGATGCATCAGATCGGTTTCTCTTGTGCCCGCTGCTGCTCCTGCCTCTTCAGGAAACCTTAGTCATCTAAAATGGCCGCTCCCTAAACACTCACACATCCTCAGGCCCAAAGATATAGCTGCACCCACCTGGTGGCTTTTCTCTCAAAGTGGCTGGATTGGTTTGTTCTTGAGCCCGCTGCGACTCCTCCCACTCATTGATTCAGAAATTCTCCTTAGGCCCATTGGACATCAATTGTGCGCGAATCTACAAGATAGGGTAAGTGCCTTAGCCTTGCTCTTCAACTTTGGGCTATGACGACCGTCTGCAGCATTCAGCCATTTCATGATTTCCCTAGTCATCTAAAATGGCAGCTCCCTAAACATCCTTGATCCTGCTCCTCTACACTCCCTGTGGCAGGCCTAGCGACTACCAGTGCACAAAAATCGATACTTCGAAAATGGCTGCTCCCTAAATTCTGGTCCCGGACCAACTTTTGCTGAGTATAATACTCATTACTTTCTTGTCCCCTGTCCCCTGGCCCCATAGCCACTCCTGGCAAGGGCTCTTCTCTACCCCTGTCCCCTATACTCATAGCTCCATTTATATATGCTCCCACTATTCATGCATAGCAAGGGCACAGCCCTACCTGTTTTTAATCTCTCTCCACCATGCCCTCCCTCGCCCAGTGCAGACTGGATGGCAGACTAGAGAAGCTAGGTATAAATAGCTACATAATTAATTATCCTAACAACCTCTCCAAAAACATGACTAGAGCTCTGAAGCACAGACTTCTCAAAGCTAATTCAGAAACCCTTATCTCGGACCCCTACTTCTGTCCAAAAAAAGGTACTATTACTAGTGACCTGCAGACTGATTCATGAACGGGCCGTTTTGCGAGGCTCAAATAGCGAATCATAAGGAATCGCTATTTGAGACTCGCAAAACGGTATTCATGTAGGAATCGTAATATTAATTGCGATTCCCACTGATTCCTTATTTGCGATTAGCTAATTGCTAATCGCAAATAAGGAATAACTCCCCATGCATTCCTATGGGCCAAAAGGCCCATAGGAATGCATGGGGAGTCATTCCTCATTTGCGATTAGCAATTAGCTAATCGCAAATGAGATTGCGAGTACAACGGTGCCAGGGGTGTCCAAAGGACACCCTCTAGCACCCCTGCAATGGAAATTAACACAGGTGTTGCACACACACATGTCCAAAGGACATGTGTGTGTGTAACGTGCAACTCAGAAAAATGCATTTAAAGGCATTTTTCTGAGTTTTCGCAATTTACCACGAGGTTTGACCTCGCGGTAAATTGCGGCCCGAAATTGCGATTTCGCAATTGTAAAATGGATGATGAATTACATTTAAGGAATCTCAAATAGAGATTCCTTAAATGTAAATCCTCGCAAATATGCGAATTAGCAAATAGCGATTTTTGCATTTGGGATGTTGAATCCCAAATGCAAAAATCGCACTCGCAAAGGGCCAGATTCTCAGGATCTGGCCCTTTGCGAGCGCAAATATGAATGATGAATCAGGCGGTTGATCTTTTACACTTAAAGAAGAGTGCAGTGGAGAATGGCATTCCATTCTTTACTCAGAATCGCCTTGGCTAAGAATTTTCCCAATCTTAGCTCTGTCGTCACCCACATGCAGAGCAAATGCTACCAGATCCATATACAACATTTGGACTATCCTAATTTAAGCCTCCGATCGGAACCGGGGCATCTTTTTTGACAGATTCTCCTGCATTAAAAAATCGATTGACCATAGTGATACTCCTATTCACTCTAGGATCGTCCCTCCCTAACTTTGATACAGGCCCACCATGATCTTGATCTAAAAAATCGCACTAAAAATCGCCTGACCGAAGTGACACTCCTATTCACTCAAGGATCGTCCTTCCCCTAACTCTGCCACAGGACCGTCATGGTCTCTCTCTAATGTGCCAGAACCACCTGCTGATCGCCCCGACTACACTCAACAACACAGTATGGGTCCCTAGATCCGCCAACCCTGGGCACCACAGACTCACCCAGCGCCCCCAGACCGCCCGGCCTTGACCAACACCTTTCCCTTAATGCTGGAGCAAAGGTTTTCCCCACACCCAACCACCACTCCTACACTTCCACCACTCCTCATTTTCCTCCTGGCTCTCTCTTACATAACTCCCCTTCCCCACAGAAGGCCCTTCCTCCTGACTCTCTCCTACAGAATTCCCTCCTGTCCCCCCTTCCACCCAAACTGTCTTATGCCAATTTGAGCGCCAAATTACCTGGCTCGCCCACACAACAGAGTTGGAAATCCACTGCATGGGAAGCCCCCCCTCATCAATGCCCCCTTTCCTGGGTTTTGCCTACCTCCACTCTTTTAAACAATCCTCCTCCTCCCCTTCACAATAGATATGAACCACAAACTAATCCTACATCTAAGACCAAGGAAATTAACAGGGAACTTTGAAACCAAAAACTGACATTCAAAATCTCAATAATATCACCTCAGAGCTGCCCTTTACCTCTCCTCCAACATGATATCACAGGTAACCCGACATATTGACCAACCTTACCCTATTTTGCCATCTCCTTCCACATTGGTACCGAATGACCTTGGGCAGAAAACCCCATGCCATGACTGGACTACCACTCCCTACCCCAGCGCTCATTCTAGACCCCCTAGATCCAAAAAATAATTAATCAGAATCCGATATTCTCTCCCTTCTCCAAGCTTACAACTCCTCTCTTACAGACATCTCTGTCCCTTATGGAACGCTACAAACCGCCCCTCTAATTGTGCCTGGAGTGACTAATCCCAGGTATGGCAACATGGAGGCTATACAAAGCATCACATCTAACCCGCATAGAGCCCCCATTCGCAACGCCAATGCCCTGGACACTAATACCCTCATACAGATCCCCATCACTCAGCCCTCGCTCACTGACCACAAATCACACCAAAAAATGCATGTAAGCCTACTGTATATAAGTGGTAAAACATGCCACAGGCCTTGCCGATCTCATCTTTGCCCTGGAATTAGACCTCCTTATACTCACCGAAACCTGGCTCACCGATTCCTCAGGTCCCATTCTTGACATTCTAATCCCTCCAAGCCACAACATTATCAGACTTGATCAAGCCTGCATCTACCATAACTCTCTCTCAGCAAAACAGTCCCCTTCAGCCAATCTCTGATCCTAGGAAACTTAACCCTTATGCAGCTTGCACATCTTCTACCACCCCCCAGGAGATATCCTCACTCTAATTGTACAAACTCTGGAAACCATCTCCGCCAACCTGGGGACCCACTGCCCTCAGGTCATCCTTGGTGACTTCAATCTCCATTGGAATGACCCACAGGACCAGGAGGTTACCAGTCTCAAAAACTTTCTAACTGACCTCCACCTGTATTAAATCTCTGACAGTCCTACACACAACTTAGGCTCGACCCTTGATCTAATCTTTTCCAATTCCAACTCTACTCAGCTCGAATCGATTCTCCCCTGAGACTGGTCGCACCATCACTATAACATCTTCCGTATCCTAGAAAGTTGGAACTCCAAAAGAACATAACCAATAAAACTAAAACAAAAGCACGCTCTAAAATACAAACGTTAATGAGCTCATATCCCGCTGCAATATCTCCCTACCGCCTCCTGCTAACATGGCTAATGTTCATGCCCTCACGGAGCACTATAACAACTCTATTTTATCTGCCCTGAATGCATTTGCCCCCATTCAACTAAAAAGAAAATCCATCAAAGACTCCCAAGCTTGGTTCACAGGCAGCCTAAACGCAGACAGACGCAACATGAGATTAGCAGAATGTGCCTGGAGATCAGCTCCATCCACTAGTCTACTAAAAGTCCTAAGACTAAAAAGGAGTAGATACAGCAAACTCATCAGATTAGCGAAAGCAACCTTCTTCAAATCCCAACTTGACAAAGCCAAAAATCGACCAAAAAGGTTGTTTGAGCTGATTGAGTTAAAATCCAATAACACTACTATGCAATCTCCTCTCAAATCCTGCCTTCAGCCAAACTGCGATGCCGTTGCTAACTACTTCTTCCTTGAAAAGTTGAGTAAGATTGAATCCGATCTAAAAGTTGTCATGATCGATCTCTCACCCTCTCCTGACTCCTCCTTACCCTTGCCACCTCCTACATGCCCTGTCCCTCCCCTAAAAACAATGCCTCCTTGAGTCAATTAACACCCCTCAATGATGCTGTCATCTTCAGCATTTTCTCAACCCTAAAACCTTCAAATCACTTCAATGATCCCCTCCCCCCCAACTTCTTTAAAGAAATTATAGGATCAGTAGTCCCACTATGGTCCAAAATCATCGATGCTTCACTTCTTCAAGGTGAGATCCCTGACTGCCTGAAGGCGGGACTAGTTCTTCCCATTCTTAAAAAACCCACGGCAGACCCTGAAGACCTGAATAACTATTGCCTGGTCACAAACATCCCTACCAAGACATAAGTCCTTGAGGAATGTATACATGAACAACTGCGCAAACACATTGAGCAATTCCAATTTCTTGACCAATTCCAATTGGGCTTCCATACTCGTCATAGCACTGAAACGGTCATCTCGCATATAGTGGACAACGAGCTCTCTTTGCTTGACCAGAATTAATCTTGCCTACTAATACTACTCTATCTCTCATCTGCATTTGACACTGTCAAACATGACAATATACGTAGCCTTTTGGAATGCAAGATGGGTCTCTCAGGCACTGTCAAATTCAATCAAACTCTATCCAACCCCAGTCCCTACACACTGGGTGTGCCCCAAGGGTCCTCGCTCTCCCCAAAGCTCTTCAACCTTTTCATTGAACCACTTACTGTAATCCTCAAAGCTTCAAACATCCAATATCATATGTATGTGGATGACACCCAACTTTACATGAAAATCTCATCCCCTGGGGTATAAAGTCACTCAACGGGACCCTGCACAAAACATTAAATTGGCTAACCTCCAACCACCTCAAAACTAAACTCCCTTAAAACTGAATTCCTCCTCATTTCACCCACTAGGCAAACCCCCATTGATGAGAAATATCTAACAAACCTCTCAGTTTTCAACTGCACACCACACATCAATGATTCAACAAAATCACTAGGAATTGTGCTAGATAAGAATTTAAACGTACAAGATCACATCAGAACATCTACTAAAGAAGCAAACTACCAACTGAGCATTCTAAGAAAACTCAAACCCTTCCTTCTCCACGATGACTTCAAATCTGCAGTGCTACTCTATGGGGCTTCCGAAATTCAGCTTAGCCCCCCTTAGAGCTTTGCTGAATGCTGCGACTAGACTCATCACTGGCTCTAAGAAAAACAACCACATCTCTCCGGACCTGCAATAGTTCAACTGGCTTCCGTTTCAATCAAGGATCCAGGTAAAAATTGCATGTATGACTTACAGAGCACTACACGTCAACACTCCTTTTTACCTGGCAAATCAGCTTGAATTATCAGGAGGCTCTCTTCCCTCTAGGAGCACCAGCACAATGCTGCTCCAGCCGAAGAAATTAAAAAACAAATTAAAACCTACAATCGTACATTCTTGGGTATTGCCCCAAGAATATGACCTCCCTACTTGTGGAAACCAGACTTATTCCCTCAACATGTGCCTTCAAAATGGAAGTGAAAGCACTACTGATGAACACTGCTCTGAACTAGAAGTATCTCTCCTTCTGTCCCCTATCCTGTTTAGCCGAATAATCTGCTACCAATGCTTTTGCTAAGGCCTCAGATAATATGTCAGTATGTTCCATTTGTATATTTTTCTACTTTGTCTCCCACAGCAATCTAACTATGTCTTCTACAACTCGTATGTAAAGCGCTCTGATACTCGCTTGGGTCATGTTCATGCTCAACAAAACTTTAAATAAATAGATAAATAAACAGAGCAGTACCAGATCTGGGACACCCCCGCGCCGCACGGCCACCAGCTGCTGCGTGTGCCCTCCCGCCCTGTGCCTCGCCTGCCCCGTCTCAGCCGCGAGACCACGCCCCCTGCCACTGAGCGGCGTGGTCTGCACTCGATTCCTGCCCTGTGACCCTCTATTTGTTTTGCCTCGTTTAGGTCCGTTTTCATTGTATTTGTATTTCTGCTGCCGTTTTTATTGTATCTGTATTCCTGCTGTGGTGCTAATTGTTTTTATCTCCTCCATTGTCTCCCTGGTTAGCCTCCCTCTGCCACCCCCGTATCTTCCCTCCCCGCTCCCCGCTTCCCGCCACCACCGTTAACCCCGCCCCTTTTCTTTCTGTACCCTCCCCGCTCCCGCCTCCCAGCTGCTCCGCCCACCCGCGCACTTCACCATATATGGCGACCGTGCGAACGCGCAGCGGTCACGCGCAGCGGGCGCGCCGATTGTGCGCCGAAGGCGTGCCAAAGGTAAGCCCGTCTACGCCCGTCCACGCCTGGACCGCGCCCAGTGCCAGGACCCCCGGCCCACGAGGACCCCGACCGACCCGCCTGACCTACACAGCCGCCACCCTCACCGCACTCAACACCGGACGACTCCCGGGATGCTGCAGAGCCACCCCACGACGCGTCCACGGACCCTTCAGCTGCAACACCTGCAAGTTCACCTGCATCCGGACCTGCCCGACACCAGCACCTACCAAGCCGAACACCAGCAGCACCCACCTCAAGTGCATCCTGCTCAACACCCGCTCCGTCCACAGACACGCCATCGAACTCTGGAACCTCCTAGACGCCACAGCCCCTGACGTGGCCTTCATCACGGAGACCTGGATGAACGCCTCCTCAGCGCCCGACATCGCCATCGCCATCCCAGAAGGCTACAAGATCACCCGGAGGGACCGCAACGCCAACCAGGTGGGAGGAGGCATCGCCATCATCCACAAGAACACCATCTGCATCACGACCAGCACCGACAACACCCCACCCTCCGCCGAACACCTGCATTTCCAGATCCACACCGACCCGAAGACCACCCTCAGAGGCACCCTGATCTACCGACCTCCGGGACCACGCACTCAATTCAGCGAGGACATCGCCAACTTCGTCAGCCCGCACGCACTCCCCTCCGCTGACTACATCCTCCTGGGTGACTTCAACTTCCACCTGGAGAACAACAACGACTGCAACACCAGCACCCTGCTCGACAACCTCGCCAACCTTGGACTCAAGCAGCTGGTGTCCACCCCCACCCACCTCGCCGGACACACACTCGACGCCATCTTCTCATCTAGCAAAGACATCGCCTTCAGCCACGCCACAGAACTCCACTGGACGGACCACAGATGCATCCACTTCACCTTCAGAAGAATGACGATCCACCACCACAAGCAACAGGTTGCGCGTAGAAGCTGGAACAAGATCACAGCCGACCAGCTCGCCGCTTCCCTGAGCCAGCACCCTCCGGCTAGCTCAGCGAACCCCAGCCAGGCCGCCGACAACCTCACGAAGTGGATCAGCAACTGCGCAGACGAACTCGCCCCTCTGAGGACCCCGCCCAGCAGACCCGGCAGTAAGAAAGCCCCATGGTTCACCGACGAACTCAAGAGCTCCAAGAAGAACTGCCGAGCCCTCGAGAAAGTCTGGAGAAAGGAACCCACACCGGACAACAGGACCACCCTCAAGCTCGCCACCCGGAAACACCACCAACTGATCCGCACCGCCAAGAAAACGGCTTTCAAAAACCGACTGGATAACAACGCACACAACTGCAAGGAACTCTTCAACATTGTGAAAGAGCTCTCCAACCCCAATGCCGGAAACAACAACATCACCCCCTCGCAAGACCTCTGCAACTCCCTCGCCTCCTACTTCCACAACAAGATCGCGGACATACACAACAGCTTCAGCACCCATCCGATCCACGCCACGACCACAGCAACGCCGCCCACCACCACCCTCCGAGCCTGGACCCCGATCAGCACCGAAGACACCGTCCGCATGATGAACTCCGTCCACTCCGGATCTCCGACCGACCCCTGCCCTCACCACGTCTACAACAAAGCCGACGCTGTCATCGCACCCCACCTGCGGGACATCATCAACACCTCATTCGACACCGCCACCTTCCCCGAGAGCTGGAAGCACGCCGAACTCAGCGCTCTACTCAAGAAACCTACGGCAGACCCCACCGAACTCAAGAATTACCGCCCCATCTCTCTACTCCCATTTCCAGCCAAAGTCATTGAGAAGACCGTCAACAAACAGCTGGCCGCCTTACTCGAGACGAATGGATCCCTCGACCCCTCGCAGTCCGGATTTCGTGCCAACCACAGCACCGAGACCGCCCTCATCGCCGCCACTGACGACATCCGAGCCCTGATGGACAACGGAGAAACAGCGGCCCTCATCCTCCTAGACCTCTCCGCGGCTTTCGACACGGTCTGCCACCGCACCCTAGTGCAGCGCCTCTGCGACGTCGGAATCCAGGAGAAGGCACTGGAATGGATCGTCTCCTTCCTCGACGGAAGAACACAGAGAGTCCGCCTACCACCGTACAAGTCAGAGGCCACCGAAGTCATCTGCGGCGTCCCTCAAGGATCCTCGCTGAGCCCTACACTCTTCAACGTCTACATGAGCCCCCTCGCGGCCATCGCACGCCAACACAACCTCAACATAATCTCCTACGCCGACGACACCCAGCTGATCCTCTCCCTGACCAACGACCCTGCCGCCGCCAGAGCCAACCTGCACGAAGGGATGAAAGAGGTAGCCGAGTGGATGACGACGAGCCGCCTGAAACTGAACTCAGACAAGACGGAGGTCCTCATCCTGGGCTCCTCGCCCTCCGCCTGGGACGACTCCTGGTGGCCCCCCGCCCTGGGCACCGCACCCAAACCGACGAACCACGCACGCAACCTGGGCTTCATCCTGGACTCCTCCCTCTCCATGACCAGGCAAGTCAACGCCGTCTCCTCGTCATGCTTCAACATCCTGTGCATGCTTCGGAAGATCTTCTGGTGGATCCCCACGGAGACCAGAAAGACCGTCACCCAGGCCCTCGTCACAAGCCGACTGGACTACGGCAACGCCCTCTACGCCGGAACCACCGCCAAGCTCCAGAAGAGACTCCAGCGGATCCAGAACGCCTCAGCCAGACTCATCCTCGACATCCCACGGAACAGCCACATCTCCGGACACCTGAGAGACCTGCACTGGCTCCCCGTCAACAAAAGAATCACCTTCCGGCTCCTCACCCACGCACACAAAGCCCTTCACGATCAAGGCCCGAGCTACCTCAACAACCGAGTCAACTTCTACGCTCCCAAACGCCACCTCTGATCTGCCAGCCACGCCCTCGCCGCCGTCCCACGCATCCGTAGAGACACAACAGGAGGAAGGTCCTTCTCCTACCTGGCCGCCAAGACCTGGAACTCCCTCCCGGCCGACCTGCGCCTGACCCAAGACCACCTCTCCTTCAGGAAGAAGCTCAAGACCTGGCTGTTCGAGCGGTAACGGCACCCCCCCCCCCCCTAAGCGCCTTGAGACCCTATGGGTAGGTAGTGCGCTCTATAAATGTCTTTGATTGATTGATTGTAGTAGATTTTACCAAAGGTTGGGTGTAACTTGTCATAATTCTGTGTAGCATATTCACATGGAATAACCTAAAAATTCAGCAAGACTGTGCAGAATTATACAATAATCTTTTGTACAAAAATGTTGCAAAGTCATCCTGTGCCCTGGGCACCGCCCAACTTTTTGCTGACTGATGCTGGTGTTAACTGATTTTGACTGACCCTGGGCTCTGCCTAACCAGGCTCAGGGCCAGTGCTGAGCTGAAAGGAACACATTAGAATACAGTTAAAACACCCAACATACACTAGGGTAGACTATGGTATGGTGGGGAACCCATGTAATTGGCAAGACCTACCCCATAGGCCCCTTGTATATAAAAGGGAAGGGGATTGAAACTACTTAGAAGTGCCCAGTACCCCGACGCATGAAAGTTTAGAGGCCAGCAGGTTTTTCTGCACTAAGCATGTGTGTCCTGCTAAAGCCTGAGGTCAGTTTAAAGCAGCACTGTGTGCCAGGACTGCTTTTAAACATTAAATTGTACCCAAACTTAACTTTGGTTGTATGGGCACTTAATATGCATATTAGGGACTCCTAGGGTCTCCCCTAGGTATCCCAGGGGTGGGGGGTCAGTTATCTATAAGGTACACACTTATAAACTGAGTTTTTATATGCCTGGATAAAGTGAAATGTCACATTTCACTCTCCACATTGTGTTAAAGTGCTGCTCAAATTTGACTTTGATGCTAGGATTACTGGGTAAGGAGGATATGCAATATTCCTGGAAATTCAGAACCCATAAAGTTTCACCTAGTTGCACAACTGGTGGGGGTCCTGTAGAAATTAGGAAAATACTTATAAAAAATGTGTTTCTAAGCCCGGGGCTAGAAAATTGGCCCAAGTCATTTTCCCCATTGCAAATCCAATGGCCCATATCTTAACATAGTATAAAGTTATTAATTAATAACTGTTGATAAGAGAGGACTAGCTGGACCATTCAACGACTTCCCAGAATGGTAATAGTAAATCCAACAATATCATATTGTTGAATTTCTCCTAAAGTGTACATACAAGAAGTTTTAGGACTTTCTTGTTTGTAAGTCCAAATTCTGCATTCCAGTGGTCTTCCTGATTGGACAGAGTTAAGCGGATTAGCCAGGCTGCTTTGAAGAGGTGATAAAGAAGCCCTGGGGTTAACAACTTTGCTGGGAGGGCAGTGTGCTGCTCCGTAGGAATGCCAGGCCAGGGGGTAGAGTCGTAAATCTTCAAAGGCAGAGGGGAGGCCTGGGTTTCAGTTTCACTTTTATACTCTTGACCCAGAGTCAGGACTAGGCTTAGGGAAGGTGTGTGGAGATGGTAGGGAGAGAGTCCATGGAAAAAAGCCATCCCAGGGAGTATGTTTAGCCAGCTCTTACCACCTTGCTGGAAAATCATCCATTATGAATTTGGAAGATTTGATGCACTCTGGGACAAAATATTGCCACACTCTATAGAATTTGGTCTTAACTATGAGGAGTTACCCTGCTCTCTTTGGTCAGAAGTGACCTGTTGCTTGACCCAGAGACTTTTGAATAAGTATCTGAGAGGGGCAGAGCCCTCCAGATCTGCTGCTTGAAACTTACTGAAGCAAGAAGTGCCCTGCTGAGAAGTTTTGCTGTGCGAAGATTTCTAAGGCTTGGCCTCTGAAGACTGCACTAACTGAAACTGCAGCCCTGTGGACTACCTTGCTGCAAACTGATTAAAGAGTCGACTCCCTGCAAGCTACAGGTTAACAGAGCTCACTTGGACATCCCCACAAAGAATCCCCAGCCTGGAATACCAGTGGATTTGTCAGGGTCTTGTTCAAGTGGATTGCGGAACTGAAGTTTCACACTTTCCAGAACACTCTTTGAGATTTCGGAACCTTGGCTTGTGTGTTGGATACCTTGGTACTCGCAAGCAGAACTTCAGAAAGGAATTCTAACTGGACCCCGACTGCTGGAGAAGGCCCAATACATTTGGTGAGATTCTTTAGAACAATTTCTTAAAGGTGTCCCTGTCAGAGTAAACTTAATGAGTAAAAGGGGCACTACTGCCAGTGATTTTTGCCTGTTCAAGTTTGGACCAGGCCTACTCCCTCATGGTCCTCTCCCTTTTTCTTCTTACAAATTTATATTCTCTTTGAAGTGACGTAATTGCGGAGGTGTTTCTGGTTTGGGCTCTCAAAGCTGACCGGAGAGTATTCCGCATTTTCGAACAGGGTGAGTCAAACCAACCCTTAGCCTTTACAGCTATATTTTTTTTGTTCCGGGTAACCACCTTTATTTTTCTTAAGAGTTCCGTGAAGGATGATACCAAGGGTTGAGGGGAATTACCTGGGTCTAGACAACTTACCATGTTATCATAAGTGATCCTTATTATTTCAGGGATAAGGTTAAGTTTATCTATTTCGGCCCATCATAGTTGGTAACCATTTTGCATAGACAGTAAGGGGAGATCTATTTCCTGTTGATTAATTACTTCCCTAAAAGTAAGGGGGATTGCACAGGTTAAAATGGCATGATTGCTGTAGGTCGTGAATTGTGCATCTATATACCTGCAACTATCACTAAGGGGGATAGAGAGCAATATAAAATCAATTACTGATTCCTGTGTTTCTTGCCTCAAAGTTTTTTGGGGGAAATCTGACAAGATAGGTACCTGACACTGACAGGGCTGCCATGGTCTCAAGTGAACAGTACCCATTTATAAAAATCGGTTCCGTGGCCCATGACTTCTGTATACAGGAGATAATCTGGCCGTGCCAGATATTTTCCAATGTACATCAGCCAGTTTACTTGAAATACCCGTCACATTCTGTGAGGCTATTTTGAGTTTATAAACATTTACCTTCCTCGCCTCAGTGTTAGCAATTACTAGGGGATCCCAGGTGTTTGAGCGCCCACAATGACCTGCCCCATAGTGGGATGGTGATGTAGTCACTCACAATGTTCCAAGTCAGAGAGTGGTGCAAATCTGTTCTCACAGGGTAACCATACCTCACTTACGGTTCCAGGCCTTGATCTAATTCCCCTTGGGAATGTCCTAAATTCTAGGGCCGACACTGGCGGTGGCCTGTAAAAGTAATCTAATGGAAGAGCTATAATCTGGGTGCCTTTTGGGGTAACTCCCTGTAGTTGAGCTGAAATTAGCTTGATGCTGAACAGTTATTAACATTTATTACCATACTATCCCCCTCCAGTGATTTAGGCGAGGACCCCAACCATACTGCCCTCCTGACTATTATGGTTTTACGTGCAAGAGGAACCACCCTCCTGGATACACCACTAGTGTGCTGGGCCAGCCAGTGAAGGGCTTTATCCATCAAAACGTTACCTAACACTATAACGAGAGGGGCTGCCGCAATTGGAAGGTGCAGGGATTTGTATGTTAAGATAGACACGTTCTGTATGGGGACTTTCTGTAATTTAGCTTCATTGATACGTCCAACCCCCCTGGTTATTGCCCGTAAATGTGTATCAGATCTACTTATACTAATCTTAGAGTGTGAATGAGACGTGCTTATAAGTTCCCTCGTAATGTCTGACTACTCGCTTTGTTGTGGAGCCAGCTTCGGTCCTTGCGGATGAGTAACCACTCTTGAGGGCTCAGGCACTCTGGTAATATTAGGGTAAATGACTTTTTCGGACAGTTGGTTCTTATCATATTTTGGGCTCCTTAACACTCCTCCCCATAGAAAGGTGCTGCACCTGCAGCTATTCCTGAATTTGTACTCTGAGGAGGGTTGTTTTTAAGCGTCTCATCAATACAAAAGAGTCTATCCTCAATATGACTGAGTTTCGATAAAAGGGGATTTAGGAGAACAGTAAGCAAAGTCTCCAAGTCGTTGTCGTATGCCTGAGGGCAGAGGATGACAGAGTCAGTAGAGTTGATTTGGGGGGTGGCCCATGCCCAGCTTACAAGTTCCCTCTTTGTTTACCAGATCTGGTCATCTTCAATGATTTTGGTTTGACCACTCCTCCACCCCTTCTGTTTTTCACTGGGGGCTCAGTGTCGGTGTCATCAGAAAGAGGATTATGGCCTTGATGACTCTATGTGCTCTATTTACTAGAGGAGGAGGAGAGCTTTCCTTTGTCGCTGTTGCCAGGGATGGATGTGGTGGCTTTGTAGGGGTTGAAAAGCATTTTTTGTTATGCCAATAGCTTTAGTGCCGCTTGACAAATCTTCACAGAATTTTCTAAACTTTTGCTACAGCTGCTGTGTTCAAAGTTGTGGGGTGATCCGTCAAGCGGGGGCTGAGAAAAAGGGGAGTCCCAAAAAGTATTTTTCCCATGCATTTTCCCATGTGGGTTTTTGAACACAACTGCAGCCCAAACAACTGAACGGATTAACACTAAATTTGGCAGAAAGTTAGATGTTGGTCCAGAAAACGTGCCTTTGATGATTTGGTGTTTTGGACATATTTAAGTTTAGAAAACATAGATATCCGTTGATGCAGATCTTTGCAGTGGACTCGTGAATCCACAGTCTCTGTGCTGAAATTTGATTGGCTGGAAGTGTTGGCCGCCATCTTAGGACTCGGCTTGAAGTAGAGTCCCACATAAAATGTAAAAAGTGAAGAAAAGGGGGTAGGGTAAGAATACCCTGATAAGGTGGGGGAGCTCCCGCAGGGACCCCACCACGGATTAAAACATTTGTAAATCAATGATGCTGCAGATTTGCTTGTGGATCTGCCGCAAAATTGAAGAAACAAATTTCATGCTGGCTCTTGTGTTTCTTTTATAAGAAGCCCCCTGGTATGTCAAATCCTTGGTGCAGTGTATTTTATTTATACGGGGTGTGCCCACGCGGCACCTCCGGGCTCAGGGGACCACCTGCACCTGGGCAAACAATTTTAAAATGATGCGGCGGGCCAGCATAGACCCCCATAGCTCCAGGGACCACCACCTCCCCTGGGCTATTTGTAAATTTAGTGTGGGGAGGCCCATTTGGACTTTCCTGCAGTCCTACCACCTCTCCGGGCATTGTTCGTAAGTTATGTAGGAGTTGTCTGCTGGGCAACCCCCATTCACTGGGGACTGCCACCACCCGAGGGCAAATGTAAATTAATACGGGGCAGAGGCAGCCTCCCCTCTACACCAGGGCTTCATCATTCAGACGAGGGGCCATATGATCCCCTCGCAGCATTGGGGACTGCCACTTTCCTGAGGCTAAAGCAAAAGAATACGGGGATTCGTGGTACCCTGAAGACCACCATTTCCCTGTGGCAAATCTTGAAGGTTAAAGTTGGGAATGCGCAGCCTCACCACAGCCCCGGGAACCACTAACTCCCTGTAGCTGTGTTGTGGAATGGAGGGGGGCCATGCAGCCTCCCTCCTGGAGCCATAGTTGGTCTTGAAGACCATCACTCACCAGGGTCAGCTCCTGCTATATATCAAGGGTGCTCACCTTTAAATGTGTGTTTTATTTTTTTTAAAGGCCAGGCACCGGGGGTGGGACCCTAGGGGCCGATATTGGCCTGGGGAGCGGTGCCAGGTGAGCCACCGCCACAATTCAAAATAGTCCTTGCCCTAGGGTTGGGGGCACAGGAGCCACATTTGGCCCAGGGAAGGGTATCATGCAGCCCCCTCACCAAAAAAAGACTGGCAAGTTGCTGGATGCCCCACTACTTTTTTCGCCACTCTGTAAACACACCTCCTGGGCAATGTTAGTTGGAGGATGAAGTCCCCTAGGATGCTGGGGGTTCTTGGGGGCCAACAAGCCTTCAAGTTTTCCTCCAGTAAGTCTCAAGCTGCCTAATTGCTGAGAGGACTTCGAAGGCCATGTCCCCATTTTCCACCACTTTGGAAATGCGCCTCCTGGCGCACAATTGGCTGTGGGATGAAATAGTTTTGGAAGTTGAGGGTCCTTAGGAGCAAATATGCCCTCCTGTTACATCTAGTAAGTGTGACACAGTGGGAATTGTGAGAGCTGTTTGGAGGCCTGCCCCCTTTCTCCACCACTCTAAAACACATTTACTAGTTAAAAAACTATATACATTCACTGAAAAAATAAAGGTTACAGGAACATTATAGCTAGGAAATAGAATAAAAAAACGTTTGTTGGACAACTCAAATGACATCACTGATGACATCATCCACACTCACACACCTACTCACTGATTCATAGAGCCACTCGGACATCAACTCACCCATACAGACTCTAATGCAACCACTAACTCACATATACAGCCACTCAGGCACCTACTCACTGACAATTACAGCCAAATACACATCCATTCATATAGATATACAGACACTTACACACCCACTCATATGGCCATTCTCATGCTCAATTAGTCACCTATACAAATACTCACATAACTACTCACTCACCCATGCAGTCACTCACACATCCGCTCACTCACCAATGCAACCACCTACACACCCATTCATGTACCCATACAGTCATTTATTTACCCTGTCACTAACCTATACAGAAATGTATTTACCTGATCAGTCACCCATTCAGCCACTCATGCACGCTCTCATTTATCTTTTGCAGCCACTCAGGCACCTACTCACTGACCATTACTTCAAATGACACATCCATTCATACAAATATACAGACACTTACACACTCACTCATACACCATTCTCATGCTCAATCAGTTGCCTATACAAATGCTCACATAACGACTCACTCACCCATACAGTCACTCACACATCCACTGACTCACGCATACATGTTCTCAAACATCTGCTCACTTACTCGTAGATATACAAATGCATCTACCCACTCATGTATACAGTCACTGAGACAAGCACATACTCCCTCATACAACCTCTCAAAAAACACTTACTCACCAATACAGCTACTCACATACCAATTCACTCACCCATACAACTACTTACTCACCCATTCAAGAACCCATACAGTCACTTATTTACCCTGTTGCTCACCTATACAGAAATGAATGTACCTGCTCAGTCACCCATTCAGCCACTCATGCACTCTCTCATTTATCTTTTGCAGCCACTGACAGAGCAGCACCCTCACCCATACAGCCACTCATTTATCACCACTTTCATTTATCCTTTCATCATTACAGCCCCTTACACATCAACTCACTCACTCATACATATACTCACTCTGTCACTCTGTCACTCACTTACTCAAACACCCACAGATACCCACTTGCTTCCAACACAAGAACTCACACACCCACTCACTCATGTATACTGTTTCTTACATACCCACTCACTCTTTTATACACCACTTACATATCTTTTCACTCACTCATATAGGAACTCTCAGAGTCACTTACCTTAGCATGTATTTTTAATACTCTGTAACTTTTAAAAAACATTCACAATCACTGGATGATGTCAGAAGTGACATCATCAGGGATGTCATCACTGATGTCATTTGAAATGTTATCTGTGACGTCATGAGTGATGTCACTGACTATGTCATGAGTGATGAAATATGTGAGGTACTAAGCAGTGTAGAAAAAAAACAGCTAAAATGGCTGCCCCTCACCATGTGCACTTACTTATGCTGCTCTACTTCACACATCTCAGTCTTCCTTTCTTTTATTTTTTCATACCACTTCTAAATGGTTAGCATTTATTTAACCCTTTTCACGTTTCCTTTGAAGAAGTCCAATTTGGTTGTTGCTTCCCACAAATCCACAATGCTCAGCACAGCATCTGTGTAACTTCATGGTGTATCCATGGGTCCGCAGGGGATCTATGACTGTGGTCATGAGTGTCTGAGTGGGTCTATGAGTGGGCATGTGAGCGTCTGAGTCGATCTGTGAATGGGTGTGTGAGCATTTATATATTTTCTTTTAGTCACAATGAGCTCCCTGGATATGTTGTGGAGCTCCGTGGATCCTGCATGTGGGTAAAAATAAATTTGTAGACAATGTCTTATGCAGCATGGCTGCTTTTGTGCCTTCTGTTACAGAAATAAAGGTTAGGGAACATCTACCCTGACCCCCTCATCTGTTTTACAAACTGCTTTTCAGACTAAGCGAGCATTTCCTGACAAAGAAAATGGTGGCCGCAACTTTTCTATAAGATTTCGGCCAGCCAATCAGGGCCTTGCTGTGGTGCGTGGAGCCACAGATTTACTGCAGGTAAATCCGCAGAGTGTCTGTGTCACTAGATATCTATGCATCTTTTTCCTTTAATATCTCAAAAACTACTGAACGGATTTACACCAAATGATAAAAAGGTCACTTTGTGAATCAAAACCTACCTTTCTGCAAATCTTGATGTAATTGCATCCAGCAGTTCGGGACTCACCACTTTTTCTAAACCCCTGCTTGACAAATCACCTTGAAACTTTGAACACAGCAGCTGGACTAAGCGTCATACTAATTTCGAAACTTTTGTGAAGATCCATCAAACTGAACCAGATTTATTGGCAAAACAAACACTTATTTTCAAATGGTAACTAGGGACCTAATTAAGAGTACAACGGCCCTGGGACCGCCATACCAATGAACGGTGGTCAGACCACTGCTATCCTGTCGGGCCTCCCACCCAATTATGATGGTGGCAGTGGGACCGCCACAAGACAGTCGCCTCCGCCAGGATCTTGTGGTGGCGGCGGTGGTGAGAGGTGCTGAAAATGCTGGTGATGTTGGGCAGGTTACAACCTAAGGGTGTAATTTGGATAGAAAACAGATATGAATAATATTCAAATACCAAATGACATGATAAAACTAAAATGATTAATTGCCTTTTTTGCACATCTTCTACAAAATGTGTTATTGTCTCTTATTTATTCAGATATTTCTATATGTTTATGTATATGCACATATACACAGGGATTACTGTCTAAGAATTCAAATGCTTATGTGACAAACTGTTTTCTTTTCATAACACAAGTCTTTCTTCAAGAAAGTATGCCTATCTTTGCATAGCCTGAAGTTGGTGACTATTAATTGTGTGTGCACTATAAAATGAAGTGTTTGTATTGTATTGTATATTTGAGCAAGGCCAGGCTTGGCCAAAATGCATCATGGTAAACAGTTTGCTATAAACTTTGCACGATTGTATCAGAGTCTGCATCCCTCGTTTTATTAAAAAAAACTACACTATGGGATTGGTGTGAATATATTTTATCTAACACACCATAGTGCAATCAAAAATGTATGGATGATCTAGGCGTTTCGGGTCCCAGCCTTCTACAAGCCCTGTATCCAACCTGACACTGATGCTCAACCCTCCACTATACACAGCGACTAACCTGTGCACCCAAATTCATGCTGACACCTGTGCCCAGGACAAGATTGGGTGCAATGCGCCAAACCTCTTGCTGGCACCCACAGCTGACCATGTGATTTTATATTATAAAAGGTATCATTTTAAGTAAGGCAGACCTACAGACTTTGTTAACGTTCTGAGCACCACAATTTAACCCTTTTGCTGCAGCGGCTATTCCGCCAGTGCTAAGGGGCGGGGGCCGCACGGCGCTCCAACACTGGTGACGAAACCACTCCGTCACGCCCCTCGGGTGAGCTCTGCTTGTGACGGAACGGTTCTGTCACGGCCCCTCCTGCTCAATAGAACGCACCACGCAGGCGCAAATTCCGCCACCAGCACAGCCCACCCGAGGGGCGTGACGGAGCGGTTCCGTCACCAGCATGGGAGGGGTTAAAATGTGGGCCTACAGGTTTTATCAAGAGCTTGCATTTCAACATATATGAAACAGATATTTTGTTTTTGTCAAAAAATCTCCACTAATCTTAATCAGATGCACATTTCATAAATTCGTATTTTGAAATGTTAACAAGAGTGACTGCCCTAAATTATTTTTCTTTAAAGTTTTTCAAAGCAAACAAAAACATATTTTAGAGTCTTTCTTTTACCATTTTTCAGGACACAAAATGCAGCCATAAAAACAACCGCAAGAAGTCACCCTCTCTTTTATATAGCCTTCGTCTTGTACGTTGAGAATGCTGCAAAAGGGCTTTAAATTGAATCTTTCCCAAACCGTAATGACGATTGCAACTGATGGAGTTCTCAACCTCTGATCCCTGCGTTGTCCCACCTTCATGGGACCTTACCATGCTTCCTATTTAGCCATATGAGACTTGCAAATGTACCTTGATCCCATGACTCTTGAGTTACAAATACCTCTTTTTTGGTTGCAACAAGTTAGATCATGTTTTCTTCTTTATATAGCAAATTCACGTTCCAATTATATATGCACTTGCTCAATCTCATCTAGCCTTTAGGAATTCCACTGTCCTATATGCCTCAGTTAAATTACTTAATCAACCTAAATTGATCCAACATGTTGCTGCTTCCCTGATAGGTAGGCTGACTAAAGAGTAATATATCATCCCATTTAAAAAAAATAACTGCATTGGCTTCCAGTTTGTGAAATAATTGTCTTTAAGGTGATGATCTTAGTTCACTGAGCCGTTTAAAACATTTTTCTGTCCTCATCGCTGGCAGATTCAGTTGAATCTGAATCTAATTAACTATTCTTGATCAATGTTACTAGAAACTGCAACTTTGGCACGCACATAACCCTCCGGAGGAGTGGAAAACCACTGCTGCATATTGCCTTCAAGTGTACGCAGAAGGGGTTGGTTGCAAGGTATAGCCTTCAGGTTGGCAACAGAATGAGGAGTGAGGAAATGTGTGAGAAGGAGTAAGTGGGATGAAAGGAAGAGTGGATGAAACAGAGAAACTAAAATTGAAGAAGGGACTGAGAGCAGATATGAGGGAGTTGAAGAAAGATATTGGGTGACAGAAAGTAACAAACTAAATTAACGAGTCTTGCTGCGGGTCTGCAACCAGCCCTGGGCCCAAAACCCTGAGGCTGGCCATCCCCAATGTACTCAACCATCATTCATGCACAGGTTGGTCTCAGGGCCTGATCTACAATAAGGCCCTTTACCTAAAACTAGTGCCAGCGGCCAACACCAATTATAAGTATAGGTTTGACCACAGAGCTTAACCTTTGGCCAGGCCATATTTTCCTGGTGTTTGGGGGCATTTTAAATCCTGAATAAGTATGTCAACACCAAGGTAAGCTCCATTCTCCGGATGCCACAAACCCAGGGCAAGCTTCTCTGCCGCATGCTATTCATCTCTTTTCAGGATTAATTCAACAAAAACTCTAAATCTTGATTTTTTGCAAACTTGAATATGTTGTGACTCTGTTAAGAGCGTGTAGGTATGCTTGTCGATGGATATGTGTATGGTGCCCAAAGGGTGATTAGTACATGACCAAGACTGTCAGACACATTCCATGACATTACTAACATTCGCCTGTAGTCAGGCCATGGCACACATTAGATGACTCACAAGTGGACAGTACAGTAGGTGCAATGGTGTTCATTCAAAATGACTAATGTATTCAGTAGTGGGATAGGTTAACACACACGGAGGGATGTGTTGTGCAAATATATGGCTGTGACTAATGGATGTGGTCTTCATGGGGATGGTGGTTGCTGTCCATGCCTGCAACGTCCTCCGCTGCACATTACTGAGCACCCATGAGGTTAAGGGTCAGTTTGTGCACTAGCAGCAGGTGGATTGGTGAGGACTTTGGTCCTGCAGGCGGTGGTTGTCCCTCTGTTTCCTGAGTTTCCCTCCTTGGCCTTCCTGCTTGAGTCTGACCCCTATGTGAGATGACTTGTCTGAGAACCATGACTATGGCATGGCACCATGGATTCTACCCCCTCCAAGACGAGGTTCTGTCTCTCCATCAACCTTGGGAGGTGTTGTATGTCGTTAGCAATGTTGTACATGGTTCGACTGATTTTACAAATACATAGCAGACTGCTGTGGAAAGAACTGATCTTCTCGTATTACAATATGTGTCCATGTCAACCACCTACACACTCACACACACACACATGCAGCCCCTCCCCCCCACACACACACGGCCATCTGAAACACCCAGCTTGATGTCCTGCACATTGACCGTTGACACCTAGAAGGTTGCGGGATGTAGGCTGTTCAATAGGAGAAAACGCCTGCCAGTAAGTTTAGTCATAAATGTCTCCAACCCCATGTAATGGTGGGTAGGAATATGCGTCTACTGATGAGTGAAAATCTCTGCTTAGAGTTGTTGATTTTCAACTAGGAGTACATTTTCCTTCAAGGCGTAGGCAAAAATGTACGTGAACCAACATCTCTATACATAGATCTGCCTTTGTGAATAGGCCCCCATTTGATTTTCTGATTGTATGCTTTATATTGATCACATTGTAAATAGTAGGCATTTTCCATGTCATATTTCCCATATCATATATATATATATGCTATGTAATGTGTGCAGAGGTAAAGGTGGATTTATATTCGCATCACAACACTGGTGTTTAGGCATATTCAGGTTGCACCACATTTCGTCTTCTGACATATATATGCACTGATAGGTCATAAGATAATTTAACACCTGTGAACTTGTACAATCTAAGTAATCCTTTGTCATGCCTGATTTTGTGTATCTCAATCAATTTTTAACTATTTGTGTAACCATCATGTTAATATCTTCTTGTTTTATTGAGATAACATAAGATGTACACAGATTTACTGTATGGTTACAAAACTGAAAGTTCAGTCTGCCAGTTGATATGGGGATATATGTCATTCACCTATGTCATGAGGTATACGTTTCATTGGATATCAATGTAAAAATTGTCTGCATGTACAAGGATCACACAAGATACCGAATCCGGGTGTTTTGTTACAGTATTTTAAGGAATAAGCTAAATTGTGCTTGCGCACAAGACCGGTTTCTTTGTTTCTGTGTGACATTATCGTAGTGGTAAAAAGTTTAAGTAACACAAACAAATCACGTAATATATGGGGTACGCATTAATCAGGATTTATGCAAAATTGCACTTCATAATAAAAATGTTGAAGTGTCTTACATGGTAAATCCTATTTTTTCTAGAACACATGAAAGTCTTGCTAACTACTGTCATTTATAATGATATGCTGTGACAATTTAGTCTAAAAATACCAACATTTGCCGACCTTACGATTTGTAACGTGAAAAGTCTGCTGAGTATGTGTTCCATATGCGTATGCTTTTATAACGTGTACATTTCTGAATATATCTGCCCCTATACGCATTTCAGAGCGAGGAAAATAATATGAGCATTTTGTAAATGTAATGAAAATCAAAGTAGCATCATATTAGGGATTGCCTTCCTAGCCTAAAAAACCAAACAACATTTGTCAAGCATCACGATTAAAAAGTTCTATTTCTGCTGTAGTTGCACCAAAAGGACAGCTTTTCACCCAAGTTTTCTTCAATTTAACATCTTTCTTTTCGGATTGTTGGGACTTTTCGTCGTGACCTCTAAGATACAGAATACATCCATATGTAATGTTGTCAAACGTGAAGCTTTTGACAGCTTTCAGTCTTTTTCACTGACAGCTAACACAGCAATGAAGGCAATTTGAATGGACATCTCCCAAACAAAAAGACAATCCCTTCCATCAGCACATTTGAGGCACTGCAGCCACATTTCCATACAGTGCACTAACAGTGGATTACCTGACAATATATGTGCGAGCCAGCAGAATTAAAAAATTCATTAAGACAAACTTTAAAAGGTGTTAAATCAATCATAGGCCAGACTAGATAGCCCAGCACTGTTGAAATGGAAAGTTTGTATCAGAGCACAACAACGTTTGCACACATCATTGAGTGCACACCGTGCCATTGCCAACGACAGGTCAGTGCAAATGCTCTATTACTTAATGGTAATCTTCATTACTCTGGGTCCCGTTGTCGTCGTCCCAGTCATGACAAAGTGGAGACTATCATCTCCAGACAGAAAAAAAAGAACAGAGGAATGCTGGGACCCTAACCGCAACCGCTCCCACTGGGAGTACATATGCAGTATTTACCCAGCATTCCGCCAGTACTGCCAAGCCCCCAACAAGAAGGCCGGATGTCTGGGAAGGAGGGGGGGGGGTAATGAATGGGATAAGGACAACGGGACCTGGAGTAATGAAGATTACCTGTAAGCAATAGAGGTTTCCCCCAGGCCCCTCCTGTCCTCAACCCATTCATGACAAAGTGGAGAATACCAAAACAAAAACCCGGCCTCCCAAAACCCTCAAGCACACCCAGGGATCCACACCAAAGGCAGCAACCCAAGTGAAGCAAAAGGGAGAAACGCCGGAAACAGGCAGAGCACTCAGAAAGGAAAGCACACCAGCAAAGCAGGTTCGCACCCACCAAAAACAAACGGGAAACAACCAAGACAAAGAGGACAGCCCACAGAGGGAATCCAGTACTCACCAGGAGATTCCACCTGATCAAACCAGGAGGGGGAACACCACGCCAAACAAAAACCAACAGAGGGTGCCAACAACAAAAGTGCAGCTAGGAGGTCACATAAGGAAGAACACCCCCAGCGGCCAGACCATCCAGCAAGCTAGAAACAGTCCAGCAGGGACACAACCAAGGACCAGAAACCAGGACCAAGGAAAACAGAAGGCGACAGTGACAGCAAGGAGGCAGCCAACCAGAGAAACGAGAGCACCCAGGCCCCAACAAAGGCGCCCACCGGAAGAAAGGCCAATAAGCCCAGCACCCCCAGGCAGCCACAAAGGACCTGGCAGCAGTACAGACACAGAGTCTGCCCCAGCAAGAACAAAAGGGAATCCCGACAGCCAAACGAACACACAAGGAACCCCAAAAAGAAGAGGCCAGAGCAGCAGGGGCTAGTGAGGCCAACCCTCAAGGACATTGAGACCAGGCCAAACCAAAGAACAAGGGGGACAAGAGGGAGACCCTACCCAACACAACAGAGCCCCGGCAGAACACCCCAACCGCACACCCACGGTCACCGGAGCAGGAAACCACAGCCCCAGAGAAGGAACACACCGACCACCTGAGAAGAGGTGCAACGGGTCCCCCAACCGAACAGCCAGCCGACCAAGCGTCCCAGAGAACCCCGGACCACAGCAAGAGAAACCCCAAGTCAGCCCCAATACAAGCAGCAGACGATCCAAGACCAGTTAAGGCCGAAAGAACAAGCCAGCCAGAGACCCCCCCAAAGAGACCAGGCAGGCAGCCGACCAAACATCAGACAGGCCGGAAATATGGAACCCACAAAGGCCTGGAAGGGGCAGGACAGGACCAAAAGCAACAACCCGGAAACCCCAACCACCGAGAGAAGGGAAAGATCCCCCAAAACCAGCCAAGCCACAGAGGCAAGAGAAGCCAGGACGGAAGCCAGCAGACCACACAGGCACTCTAAAATCCTTTTTTGTTATAGAAAGTTTTTATTAGCCACCAGTAAAATACATTAAGCATAAATAGCACAGAAGAGCAAAATACATTCCGTCATCACAACACAAAAAAAACCAAAGAGCAAAGCTCAACACATACGAAAAAGAGTGCCATAACAATGTTGGAGAATTACAAATAAATGCAAACATTACATGAGATGACATGTTGTAGATGGAGTGTCCACTACTCCCACTGAAGGCTCGACCGAACTCTCTCAAATTAAACCTTTGACCGTGGACCCCTTGCTTTTGCTAAAGCCAATTCCATTTTGAAAACCCCCCTCAGTAACGCCCAAAATTCAGTAACTTTGGGATTAAGGGCCATATGTATCAAGCAAAATCGCATTCGCAAACGCCGAATGCAATTTTGCCAAATGGTATATATTAGGGCAAAATAAGGAATCGCAAAATTTGCGATTCCTTATTTTGCAATTGCATTTAAGAAATCGCAAATTTTGCGATTCCTTAAATGCAATGTAAGAAAAACCAAAGAAGTGCAAATTGGCCTTAAGGAATCGCAAATTATCACCAACTACAACTTGGTGGTAATTTGCGATTTCTTTGAAAAATTAACTTTTTTGCATTTTTCAAAGTGCAATGTGACGCACATACATGCCCATAGGGTATGTATGTGTGCCACAAGTGCACCCATGCTTATTTCAGGGGTGAAACAGGGTGTCATTTTGACACCCTTGCACCCTTGAAATTGCATTCTCAATTTGCGATTCGCTAATTGCTAATCGCAAATTGAGAATGTCTTCCCATTCATTCCTATTGGCCTCTAGGCCGATAGGAATGAATGGGAAGGTATTCCTCAATTGCGAATTGCAATTTGCGATTCGCAATTAAGGAATATGTAGGATTCGCAAAATTTATTGCAAATCCTACATACATAGCATTTTGTGATTCTCAAATAGCGATTCGCAAAAAATCGCTATTTGAGAATCGCAAAATGACTTTTTGATACATATGGCCCTAATAGTTTGGATCAATGCCCTAGCAATACACAAACGAGCACAATCTATAAACATCGAAACCAGACAGAGATTTTGGTAAATTGCCCGAGTCAGCAACTATCCCCTGTACAATTTCTTTCTCGGTTAATTGAGTATCATTACCTAATAATTTACTCAACTCACGGGTAACTTCAACCCAGAACATATTTAACTTTGGGCACGTAACAAACATGTGTCGAGAGATCCGCGGCATGTTCGTTACACTTCAGGCAGCATGACTTAAAAGAAGCATGGGTCGAAGCTCACTTAAAGATGACCTTAGTGGTATAGTACAACATAAACATAATACGGTGTTGCTGCAGCTTCAGGTTAGTTGATGTAACTGCGGTATTAATTATGGCCAGTGATTCATATACTTCCTCATTTGTAATATCGGTTTTCAAAAATGCGGTTCAATTTAGCTGTAATCTGTGTACCATCATCATTAAAGGCTGATAAGAATCTCTGGTAAACTTTCTCTATACAAACCCGACCTGTTTTCTGGAAAAATTAACTTAGTACCTCGTTTGTACTGGGTAGGGCTAATAAGCCTTCTCCTTGAGTGAAAAAATTCCTGACTTGCAAATATTTAAAAAATGAGTTGTGTTTTACCCCAAATTCTCCTCTCAAAGATGCAAATGACTTAAAAACGTGCTTGTCATACAGCTGCCCAAGCTGTGTTATGCCACAATGTTGCCGCCTTCTCCCCACGGAATCGGAAAATATATCAGACAGTCTCGGGTTACCCCAAAGAAAAGTAAATTTGTGTTGGTCTGGTAGTACATAGGCTTTACAAATATCTTGCCAGATTCTGGCAATATGTCTGACTATCTTAAATCAAAGCCTTTTATAGTAATTCGGCTCAGCCATTTTGTGTAGTAGAAACTTTGCAAATGACCTAAAACCGAGCTTGTCTTATAGCTGCCCAAGCTGTATTATGCCGCAATGTTGCCACCTTCTCCCCAAGGAATCGGAAAATATATCAGACAGTCTCGGGTTTCCCCAAAGAAAAGTACATTTGTGTAGGTCTGGTAGCACATAGGCTTTACAAATATTTTGCCAGATTCGGGCAATATGTCTGACTATCTTAAATCGAACCCTTTTATAGTAATTCGGGTCAGCCATTTTGTGTAGCAGAAATGCACTCAAAACTCAACAGCCCAGCAGACACCAAGGGAGGGCAGGAGTAGGGAAGAAACCCCCAGGGCAGAATAAAGGCATTAGTGGGCAAAAGCAGCTGGGAAGCCAGGGCCAAAACCAAGCAAGCCGTCCTTAAAGAAGGACCCGGCAGCCCAACCCACAGCCGGGGAAGGCCCATAGCGGAGAAGGACCCAGCAGAGCCCAGGCAAAACAAAGGCCAGGGGGGGCAGCAGAGACCCCGGCACAGAACCAGACCACGCAGGACTAAAAGCCAAACAAGGCAACAGCCCAAAGGCCCGGACCAGCCAAGGCCAGGAACACAACAGCCAGGCCCATAACAAAATAGAGGCAACAGCCAAAGCCCCAGAACCAGACCGGGAGCCCAGTGCCTACGGAGTACACATGGCCCTCACCTTCCCTCACAGGGACAGAGACCAGAAGAGGCCAAAGTAGAAAAAGAGCATCAAGCAGTCCAACCAGACCCAACCAGAAGGTGGAGAGCAAGCGACCCCAGGGACAACACAACAGGGAAACAGCGGGCAGGCAGAGGTACAACAGCCCAGGAACAGAAGGAAGCAGAGCAGCCAGAGGCACAAGACCCCCCCCCAAAAAAAAACAGAGCCAGCAGAAAGGCAGCCATATAAGCAAGACAAACACCACAAGACCACACCCATGACAGGGGGAGGCGCCACACACCAACCAACATACATCCCCAGCGGGAGCAGGTACACAAGGGGGCAAGCAGGTGCAGGCGGACAGGCAAAGACCGACCAAGCCAGGACCACAGGCTGGGACTAATAGCAGGAACAACCAGCCCCATCAGGCCCAGGACCCAACTGCAGAGGGACCAGCCGCCCACCAGGCTAAGACCACCCAAACCAGAGACCACAGAACACCCCGACCACACCAGACAAAAAAAGAGGGGGAATGCCAGGAGGAACACACCCCAGAGCCGGCACCAACCCCACAACATAGCCAGCCCGAAACACAGCCCCACCAGGCAGCCCAGTAGAACCCCAAGTGAGCGCCTGGGAAACACAGGCGGAGGAGAGCAGGAGGCACCAAGGAGGTCCAACTGGAGGTCAAGCCAAACCACACGCAAGCCGGCTCACCAGGCGCAATTAGAGAACAGACCCCAGACCTCCAACCACACAAGGGTCAAAGAAAGAAGAACACCCACAAAGTAGACGGGGGATCCAAAAACACAGGCACGGGCAAACAGGGCCGTAGGGCCGCAGACCACAAAGAAGGCCAAGGAAGGAGGAGCACCTGAGCAACGGGGGAAAGACAACACCCCACCAGCCAGGAACCAACCAGGTGTGAACCTGTGTAACACCCGAAAGCAGACAAGAGCAGGTGCAGTCACAGGGGATGGCCACAGCCCAATACCTGGAAAGAACAACCCAACAACACAGGGCAGGCACAGGCATACACCCAATTAGGGACCCAAGCCAACAGCACCTTGTACACCCAGGCGATCCCCCCCATGCACAAACCAAGCCTGACCATGCACATGTACAGACAAGGCCAGTAGCGCGCTAACATACTCCACAGCACCAGGCTCCCAGGCGAATTCCCAAACAGGGAGAACCGCAGAGAACAGAGGAGACCAGCACCAAAATCCTCTCCTACGGGACATGGACTACCAAATCCTGGAGAGGCACAGCAGAGGACACCAAGCTGTGTGAGAACAAATGCAGCATCATTTAGAAACCCAACAGGTGTGGAAAGGCTAACATGATAAAGGATGCAGCTGGCGAAGAAAGTCACCAGGAACATAGCAAGGAGCCTCACTGCCCACGCAAAGGCGAGGGGGTCCGGTGCACCCAGTCCCTCGAAAAGACAAAGGAAAACAGACACCGCTACATGGTACTCACCCGGGGGGGCCAGGAGACAGGAACAAGGCTACCCTTCCAGCCAAACTAAGGCGCACTACCAGGATCCACGCCAGGGCAGGAAAGGCAAGGGAATCAGCGATTGTGGCGCATTCTCTACCAGTCCAGGCCACAGGAAGACACGCCCAGCAACCCGGAAGAAACTGGGAGGCCGGTGCACCAACCTCATAGGGCTGGCTGGCGTGCAAGAGCCGGCTGGGAACAACTAAGCCTCCCAGCAAGCCCGGCAGGCCAGGAGGCAGACCAGGAGACACCCAGAACCGAACAGCCAGGCAGCCGGATGGGGAGTCGAATGAAGAAACGCCACTCCAGCCCAGCAGGAGCAGCACCAGCACCTCGCCCCAATTATGTCGACAGACAAAAAAAAAAGAACGGGCAGAATACTGGGTAAGTACTGCTTATGTACTCCCAGTGGGAAGGGTGGTAGATAGGGCCACAGCATTAATCTGTTCTTTTATTCTGTCGGGAGATGATTTTCTCCACTTTGTCATGAATGGGATGAGGACAGTAGGAACCTGGCGGTAATGTTGTGTTTTCACTAGTTGGTCAGTTTAAGCGACTGTGCTAAATTGCCTTAATCAGTTGTAAGGTTTTTTACAATCAATACCAACATTCCGAACGCTGCCTAGGGTAAGAGGGCAAGATGCTGTAAGCCATATGATGAACAAATTGATAAGGGTTTCATAAATATAGCCTTAAGAGGATTGGCATGCATATTGGCTCCAATTAGTGTTCGGCCAAGCACTTTTTTTCTCTCTATTCAACACTTCAGTGTCCATTATAGAATTTGTATCTGTTTATTTTTGAAAGCACTTTTAATCAATCAATCAATATTGGGCAGACAGGCATAAAAGATAAAAAAGACAACGTTGCAAAGCATAATATTACAACAACGTTAAGAGAAAGTTCCATGATGGAAACATCAAAGGAATAATATTCTTTAAAACAGCAAAATATTTCAATCAATGTATATCAGCGACCAAAATAATTACATAACGTCCTAATACAAATAAGTAAATGTGCAAATTCTCAATAGTAAACCCGCTAAAAACCAAATAAAAAAGATTAAAGGAATAAAAGAAAATTGCAGGAAAGAAGTGTGACATTCATATAACAGAAGTTCACCGCAACATTAAATAAAATCTTAACCATCCATTGTCCTCCTGCCTTTGATAGCACATGGATATGAGAAGTAAGCGTAGCTGCAGTAGTGATTGCTTCCATCTCACAGCATCTTCAGAGACATGCAAATGCTGGACATCAAGGAGAAGAGGTAGCTGGAGGACATGGAGGCAATGCAGCCACACATTGAAGAGGTACTGTAAGGTACAATCAATGCAGGTAAAGTATGCAAAAACCCACTGAGCTGTCCCAATTAGTGGACAGAAGTGCCATTACCTTGGTCTCTGGGAAACAACCTGCTGTCTTCGAGCCCAAGGAGGGTCTGTGATGCTACCTCAAGTGAAAACTGCGCTTGTGAATTTCAAAATCCATCGTGTGCTTATGGTGATGTGTGACAATGTGGAACACTCCTCTGGGGAAGGAAGACTATATGAAGCATCCATCTATTTTCTGCTCTCTAGTCCATTGCCTAATTATACCATTCACATATTTTTTACCTAATAATGATGAAGCATCACTCCAGTGCATAAAAAACTCAAAGCCATCAACTTATTGTATGAAAATATCATGGTCAGAATATTATTTATAAAAGGAATGCACCTTTTGAGTTAAAAAATAAAATATATATCTAATGGGATGATAATATTTGGGAACAATATTTAGGACTCTATATATTTCAGATTATATTTCTAATTACGATATTCTGACACAACCTGAAAGAGGGCATTCACACAGTGCATGATGATTGCCAGAAACACAATCAAAAGGTCTTTGAAACAAAGTGCTAGAATGTGGTTCTGACACTAGGGGCCGCCCGGATTTTTCGCTTTTTGAGCATCTAAGTGTTGAGCTTTTACTGTGGGGGAGCCTCATAATCTGGGACCAACCCACAGTGAACTCCTAATGAAGGAGACTGCATGGAGATTTTACTGGTGTCCCCCTGGCTTGACTAGGCCGCTGCGCCGCAGCTGGAGTATGGGGCACCAGGTTGGTTACATGCGGATACATGAGTACATGCGTGTGCAGACGTGTAGAGGCTGCTTAGGGGAGATTCCTAGCATGCGCAGTCCAGGAACGGTTACAAATTGAATGGTGTATCAGGACTTATGCAGAATTGGGTGGTGATGGAATAGGCTTTATACCAGGGGTCTCCAAACCGGTCCTGGAGGGCCGGATCCATGCCAGATTTTTTGGAAATCCCCATTGAGATACATGTAGTAATTTTAAAAATCTGGCATGGATCCGGCCCTCCAGGACCGGTTTGGAGACCCCTGCTTTATACACTGGAAAGAAACATGCCAGGGAAAGTCAGTGTGTTTTACTGTGTTTCCACTTCATTATTCCCCTATGGAGATGTGGGGCCCATGGCTAAAATGACTTCCACAAGGCCTACAGGTTCCAGACATGCATTAAAGTCCATTGTAGTGTAGGTGAAAACAGGGGCGTAGCTAGAGCTTGTGGCGCCCAGGGCTATCCTTCAGATTGCCGCCCCCCTGGGAGGGTGCTCGGGAAAAAGGACGGCGAGCACCTGAAAGAGGTCCGAGAGACACGTAGTATCGCCGCTAATAGTTACCTCGATCATGCAAGTTACATGCACATACATGACACGGTCCAGGTCTAGACAGCCCCGTCCCCAAAATAGTGCCGCCTGGAGCGGACCAACCCCACCTAGCTACGCTCACACTCACTCTTCTCTCCATCCATCCTTATCTCCATCCAGCTATTCATCTCACACGTTAACACGTCAAAACAATATGGAAAGAATCCTTTTTCTTCCTCAAGACCCTACTGAATATAAACCTTACATAAATTTCCAGGATTAAGATCTCCACATATTACCTAGCATAGTGACAGAAATAGAAGAATCCAGTGGACTGTATGTGGGCCTTGCTCTGTTACTCAAGTGCAAAACCCAGCGTGTACAAAAGGCAGCAGTAAGGCTTCTTCTACATCTTGCAGCCACAGAGCTTAGTAACGTTCTATGTCACACCTCCAATGGCCCCCAGTTTCTCAGAGGATTTTCTTCGAAGGGCTTGGCATGGTCCACAAAATCACCTACTGAGCTTACATGAGACGTGAATGTCCCTGACCAAAACCTAGAGTCAGTATCTAGACACCTCCCCTTTCCACAAGAGGGGAAATGACACCCTTCTCACTCCAAGCAGCTAATATACCATGAGACATGTTTCCTACATTAATTTACAACTTTTTAGAATACCTAAGATTTAGGAACGATCTAAAATAAGGCACTTTCCCACATCTACTAAACAATACGCAAATACTAGTGCAATGCCATCTCACCCTTTATGGCTGCTTACTAAGTTCCCACTCCTGTCCACCTAGGGACTTTAGATTCCATCAACTAACCTACAATCACCTACTACCCCTAAGCATCATATATCAAAGTCCAACAACAAATCATGATGGAATCACCATATCCATCTATCTTCTTTTACTTATTTTGCTATCTTTAATTTCTTTCCTATATTGTCTTATGAGGCTGAGCTCGTGCTTTTGCTTATATTATGCTCCTGTAGAACCCCTATATCATTACCGGTTGCAAAGTATGCTGCTTACTTACTTATTTCCAAAATTCATTTTAATTTAGCTGCTTGTGTATACTTTTGTAATAAAATGTTCCAAAAACCACAGAAAAAATAATGAGCACTACTAGGTGCATCGACTGTACAGTAAGTGAATAATTTGCTGCCTAACTCAATAAGGCTCCAGTTGAGTGCAAATGGTACCTCTTCACCACCCAGCAGGAGCATATGTGGACCACAGAGCTGTGCGTGAGCAAACAAAATAAATGAGGTAGCAAACAGTGCATTACAGGAGGAAAAAGTGACAAGTGTGCAGGTTAGGTTACAAGAGAAAACAAAGTACATTTTGAGGTATAATACTGCAATATATGCTACAGTGGCGTAACGAAACTTGAGGGCCCCCCCTGCAACGCACATGGAGGGCCCCAACAGGATATGCATATGTGAGGCCCCAACTGCAACTACAAACAAATGGCTGACCGAAAAACAAAACACATATTGCCAGGCAAAGTGTGGCCTGCCTGACGGCAAAATCAATCTGGATAATAACCTCAGGACGACTCGGGTCTCTCTCCCTCTGTTACGTGAGGAAATGTCAATCCCTAAAACTGAGTCTAAATGCCCACCACCTGCAGCTGCAACCACCGACATTAATAAAGCAACAAAACTTGCCTCAATTACTTCAAAAGTGAGCGTCCGTTCGTTCCCCAAGGAAACCTCAAAGTACACGCAGACAACAGTGTCTCCTCTCTGTGTGTGCTACAGAGCCGATGGGGCCCTGGAACACGAGGGCTGCTGCGGGACCTAAAAAATTATGTTTTAATGACCCCAGGATGCATCCCACCCCACCCTCTGAGGCTCCTCTCTCCAACACTCACCTTATGCCTGCCATTCAGCTCCAGTGGTAGGCGCGAATGGGCGGCAGGAAACAGGACAAGGCAAAATTAAATTATTGCCGGTGGCCACGCCATCTCTCTAGTCATTTCCGATATGCCTCACGCGCGCACTTTTAATTCTCCTGAAATGCGCTTCACAATGGTTACCAGCCCCATGCCCCCACCCTAAAAGAGAGAAGACCCACGGAGCACTATTTAATTTGTAAAAGAGGCCACAGCGAGGTGTAATGATGGGGAACCTAACACAAGTTATGTAAGCACTTCACATCCCAGACGGATGTGAAGTGCTTACTGGCTGGCTGGCCGGGCCCCCCCGCAACGCGAGCTCTGCGTGGGCCTGTGTTACGACCCTGATATGCTAGACACGCAGGTATAAGAACAAACTTTACGTCAATTCGACAAGTGGGTTGCTGGATAAAAATTCAAATAAAATTAATTTTCGCTTTACCTTCATTTGTCCGTCGGTGTCGGTGTCTCTCTCGACTCTTGAGTCGACTCAAGGCGGCACAGATAGCAGGCCAGGCCCAGTGCATGCAAGCACCAACAGTCAACTCGAGAGAGCGCACTGCGCACGCACCAGTCTGCGCCACTGCTACAGCGCGGGCGGGGGCTGGCCAAACAGATACCCAGGGCCGTCATTGGAAGCGCTTTCGCGCTCTACAGGATTGACGGCCCTGGCTGGGACATACCGCCTGCGCTGTGTGTTTGTCTGCAAGCAGGTATGCTTGCACTTCACTGCCGCCTCCAAAATGGTGCCGCCTGGGGCGGACCGCCCCCCCCCCCCCCCCCCCCCCCCCTAGCTACGCGGCTGGGTGAAAATAAGTATTCTGCAGAGTCCAAAGTCATATTTGTACTGCTTTTGGGTCGTCCAGAAATGTCATATTTCTCTGAGTCCCTGGCTGGGTTCTGGCCCTGGCAGGTTAGATTAATGCCCTTTCTTCCCAGAGCGAAGATCTTCCCTCCAAGGAAGGGAGATATGTGAAGCTACAAACCAATCCATCAACTGCTGTCACTGGGTACCAGGCACCAAGCTAAACCCCAGTGAAGGCAGTGAGGGGGGGAGGAGTTAGGTTTCAGAGGCCATGTGACCAGAGACACTGGATGACTCCATTTTGAACAACCCAGAGACTGGACAAGAAGGAGGGAGCAGGGGCAAGGAAGTGATGTTTCGCTGTTTGATAGGACACACAGAGACTTCCTGCCATCCCCCTACTCAACTTTTAAAAATCACAGGAAGAGAATCTCTCTCTGGGGTGTGGTCTGTTGAGGCGAAAGGTGCTGGAGCCTGGCGCAATGGGCAGTTGGAAGAATGACACCCCTGACTGCCCCACAGGCCCCTAACAGCGTCAGAAGAAGAGTCCAGGAATGATTGCGCAGAAGAAGAGGCCTCTGCGCAGGGAAAAGAGAGGTGCAGGGAGCCAGTGAAAACGACTCTCTGCAGAATGCACCCTCTTGGAGACCAAGGGGACACAGGAGAGGGCTTCCCGTGGCTGGGGGATGCCAATAGGAGCAAGAAGACGCAAACATGGGGCAGATCTGACCCCCAAGGGCTGAGATATGTCCCCGGAACGAAAGCAACCTTTGACCCCTGAGAAGACCGACAACGAAGCGTGTAGGGCTGCGCCGCCGTTCTCAGAGATGCCCCTGGGGTGGGTCAGGTCCCGGGGCTGCCACCCAAAGAAGTAAAGCCAAAGTGAGCTATTGCGCACCCTATGAAGCTGTCCTTGCGGGGTGCCAGGAGCCCACCCTGGCTCCCGCTGAAACCTGCGCCAGGGAGCGCCGTCGCGATCCCTGAGAAGAGGTGCGGGAGGAGGGGCATGGGAGCCCAACTCTGGGCCCCGTGTGAGGAGGCGGGGTGGGAGGCACCATCGTGCCCCCGTGAAGAATATAGGAGGAGGGGCCCAGGATCCCATCTCCAGGCCCCGAAGTTAGGCGGAGGTGGGGGAGTGCCACTGCACTCCCCAAAGATTTCCGGGGGCCCGGGACTCCATCCCCAGGCTCTGAGTAGGGAGGAGGCCGGGGGAATGCCGCCGCACTCCCCAGAAGACCCGCAGAAGCGGGTAAGCCGACTCACGTCTGCCCGCCGGAGCGGGCATACCAGAATAGGACTGTCCACTCCAGTGGCAGCACAGAAGAGTGCTGGCCACGCTGTGAGCCTGCGGGGGCAGCCGGGGTGGGCTCCCTGCGCTTCCCTTCATCGAGGAAGGCCTGAGGGGGTCCCAGGTGTGACCAGGACCCCAAAACCAAACGGAGGAGCAGCCAGAGGCGCGGGTGAGACCAAGCCTCCTAACTCACCTCGGGGTCCGGGTGGGACCAGACCCCCCAACAGTCGAAGAAGCGGCTGAAGGCCCACATCGCGGCTCTCCACAGAGCAGCGGGAGGGCCGCTCATCAATTATGCGCCACAGCCCATAATGCCTTGCAGGCCAGGACCGGCCTGCAAGGGCTACCCAGCGTTTTCTTGGCTTGTGGTGGCCTCAGGAGAACGGGGTCACCACCACACATGTGTTAAGGTGCTGTGGGGAGCTACTAGAGAAGCGCAGTCTCCCCCCTGCACGAAGAGGAAAGTCCCACCCTAAGTGTCTTGGGGATTGGAGAGAATAACCCCTCAAGGGCTCAGCCTGCCTATGAAACCTTCTGGGCTGGAACATTTGTTCTTCAGCTGAGGGTGATTGAAAAGTGCCTCACCAAGTGAAGTGCTGAGGTGGTAGATGTCTGGAAGAAGGCATCCCCAGGAGGTGAAGAGGTGTAATTGCACCACAAATACTTTTACTAATGTTATTCTTTATAGAGAGACTGAAGGGCATGTGTTTAATGTGAAGTACATGATTGAGGCAGAGTCATAAGCAAAGTGGATTTAAGTGGCCAGACATTTTTGCTAGGGTGTATGACTATAATTAATTAAACCTCTGATTTTATCGGGGATGCCTTTAGGAGCTGTAATTGCAATGCATTCTAATGATACCCAAGTGTTATGAGTACTGCACACTAAAAAGTGATGCTTAAACATGTATTCTTGCTGCTGCGCTTAGGTGAAGAACCCAGACTGTTAGCCCTTAAGATATAGAGGTGTGTAGTATCAATGTATGGTAAAGAAGATGAATCCAAATATCGAGTTCAGTAGAATTTATTCTTGAGCAAGAAAAGATAGATGCAGCTGGAAGCGGGTTCATCAAAGAATGAATCACAACAGTATTTTCATTGCACACATAGGAATGAACATTCATAACAAAACATTCTACAATACATAGGAAGGATTCCATTTAAAGAAACATGCAAACACTACACATCCCCCTCCTAAAATAAAAAAAACAAAAGTAAAAATTGAACACAAAAAAAAACCAAATAAATCAAGAGCAAACAAAATCATCAAATTTCTTGGGAGTTACAATCTCTCTCCCAGTTCTGGTACATTTGACAGGCAAAGGCCTTCCCTCCAAAGTAACACTACCTTGTGGATTAGAACTGTCAAACGAAGGTAAACTGGTAAGTTGACCAAAAGGTTGAGGACTAGACTGTGGTGGCGTTTCACTTGGAGATTCTAAAGAATCAGGAACCTGTGCAGGAATCTGTGAAACCTGAATGTCAGGAGCCTGTGAACCCTGGACTTCAGGAGCCTGTGAACCCTGGACAACTGAATCTTCACTCACAACACCATCCTCCCTTTCAAATTGAGAATAAACATCCAACCACCAATAATCTCTTTCCAAATCCCCACAGAGATTCCCTTCTAAACTAGATTTGCCAGCCAAAGCAATACGACTCATATGATGAATCGTGCCATCATCCAATTGGACTGTATTCCTCACGACTCTTACAACAGTTTTGGGTTCAGAAATTTTTGAGTGTAATTTCCCAACCTTCCTTGCAGACTTAACATGTACCAATTGCCCAACACAGATTTTAACCTCCTTGGTGCCATGTTTCCTGTCATAATAATTTTTGTTCCTGTCCTGTGACCGCAAAATAGATTGTTGAACCTTGTCAGCATCCCAATCCACTCTTTTACTCCTACCAATCCATCCTGGATTGATTTTTGAATGCGGAAATCTCCCTCTCATTAGACAAAAAGGACTTTCACCAACGGTGTCATGAACTGTAACTCTATAGGACCAGATTAATCTAAATAATTTATCATCCCAATTCTTATTACTCTTTTTTGCCAATTGTAAAACACCTTTAAGCATCCTGTTTGCCCTTTCAACTACAGAATTACCTCTAGGATGGTAAAGTGCGGTAAACTTTTGCTCAATTCCAGTCCTGGTTACAAAACTTTTCATTAAGTCTGATTTAAATTGAACACCATTGTCTGTCAGAATACATGCAGGAAAACCTTCTCTCAGAAAACACATTTCCAAAAGTTTTATAACACTTTGAGTGTCTACTCTAGAAACAACTTCCACTTTGAGCCATCTTGAAAACAAATCAACTAAAACTAAAATATACCTGATTGCATTATCTTTCCAAACAACAGGTCCCATGATGTCCAATGCTACACTCTGCCAGGGTAAAGTGGGACATTCCAAAGATGACAAAGGTGGATTTAACGTTTTCTGTGCTTTGTCAGAAATCTCACATTGAACGCAATTGCGGACAAATCGCTCTATGTTCACATCAATTCCAGGCCACCAATATAACATTTTAATACCTCTCTTCATTCTAGTGATTCCTGGATGACCTTCATGCCCTAATTCAAGTATCCTGTCTCTCATACCCATAGGAGGTATGATCTTCTCAGATCTGCAAAGAAACTCCCCATCCTGACTTAATTCGTCCCTAACCTCCGAGAAACTTTTGATCCAGTTTGTCCAATTTACCCCATCCCTGAATAAGTTTATCAGAAACAGATTGCAACACAACATCTTTTTTGTACTACTCCTGCCATGTGCTCTTCGAGAGTGTAGGAGTGTTGTCAAACACAGCAGCAACACACCAATCATTCCAAGGATCTGGTGCTATTTCTTTAAGAGGCAAGGAATGCCTACTAAGAAAATCCGCTTTGACATTCTTGGATCCAGGCACGTATTGCACATCATACACAAAATCCTGGATTCTCATCGACATTCTTGCAATTCTGGCTGAAGCTCTAGAAAGACCTTCGGTAGTCAACAGTTTCGTCAATGGTTTGTGATCTGACCTTAAAAGAAACTTCTTTCCCCAAACGAACTTCCTAAAATACTCCATAGCCCACACACAAGCCAGTGTTTCTCTCTCTATGACGGAGTACTTCACTTCCGCAGGGGACAAAGCACGAGAAGCAAAAGCGACTACCACTTCTTTGCCATCCCTATTCACCTGTGACAAAACACCCCCCAAACCTGTGCCACTAGCGTCAGTAGTCATGATGGATTCTGCTTTTGGATCAAATCCCTGTAATGCAGGGGCTCGTGCAACTGATTCCTTTATGATGTCAAATGACTTCTGACAATCATCAGTCCAACAAAAAGGAACCTTATTTTTCATCAAAGTACGCATGTTGTATGTTTTTTGCGAAAAATTGTTCACAAACTTAGCATAAAACTCCGCTAAACCTAAAAAGGACCTCAATTCATCCTTTGATTTAGGAGACCGAGCCTTCAGAATAGCTTCAACCAATGAACTTTTTGGTTTAATACCTGAACCATCAATTTCATGCATTTGTTTTGTTCACTACCATCAAATCTTCTCCGATCTTTATCACGAAAATCATTTTTCCCTTTAACATATTTTTCATTTTTCACATTTTTAAAACACAATTTTTTTTCAACTACTTTCCCCACAATTTTCTCTGGACCCTTGCTATCATGAGATAAAGTAGCCTTGGCACAACGGTCAGACAATTCTGCTTTCTTAACTAGAGTGATAATATCTTTGAGACATTTGTCCCCTTCAACCCACAACTTATCCTGTAAAGTTTTGTTTTTAGTGTGCATAACAACTTGGTCACGGATTAAATCATCGTGCAATTGGGCAAATTCGCACTTTCTGGCTAGTTTCTTTAAAACTGAAACAAACTCTTCCACAGATTCGTTTTTGCCTTGTTTCCTGTGGAAGAAAGCGTGTCTGGTTACAGCAATGCAAACTGAAGGAGAAAAATGATCATCCAAATCCAATAAAGAAGTCTTAAAAACATCAACATCTCCTTCTGCTCTATGATGATTGTGCATTTCCTCAAAAATACGCAGACCTTCAGGCCCTAGGGAATACAAAAGCATTCTTTTCTTTCTCTCAGGAGAGAATGCCCCATTGACATCCTCTAAATTTGCTATATAATTTAAGAAATATGATTTCCAATCTAACCAAGCAACTATAGGTTCACCAGGAACAGATAAAAATTCCTTTGGAGAGCTAATTTGTAGATTAGAAGTTAAATGCATTTTAGAAGCATTTACAAGTGTGGTACTTTGTGATGCATCAGATTCTGTTGTCATTGTGGAAGTCTTTAAATAATAAGTACAAAAGAAAATAGGTTAGTGAAATATGACTGAATATAACCACTTCGAGAAATAACCGCTTCGTGAATGTGTCCTCCAGTAATGCTTTGGGCTTCCAACTGTCTTAAACTTGTATAAAAAGAAGAATTTTGCCAAAGAAATACCGCTACAATCGCGTCCAAATGCTGCCTGTTCGGAGTTTCACCAACGCGAGTGGTTGTCAAGGAAACCCAATACTAACAAATCCAAAATGGCCGTCCTGACGTGATGACGCTATCACGCCGCGTGATGCGTGATGCGTGATGCGTGATGATGCTGACGTCGTCCACATACGAGACCGCAAAGAGAAGTTCGATGGAGGGCTTCCTCGCGACTACGTTCGATTGCAAGACGCTGTTGGTATGAATCCGTTAAGAGACAGCTTTTGAAGGTAAACAATATGTTTATCATAGAAAATCCCAAAACATCGCTATGCAAGCGGAATTTTTCTCATGCGATTCTCATGCCTTCCTCATGCTTTCTTTCTACGCTTTCACACCCTTTGCGAAATATGAATAACGCTTAAAGTTAGCTGAAAATTACTCCTGATAAGGGAGAAGAACGGGCATAAAGGAAAACGTGAAGTAGAGTACTTACCAGCAGAGGAGAAATTTGCAGGTGAAAGGCGATGAAAAGTAAATTAAACACAAAGCAGTCATTGGATCTTTGTTAAAAATTCGGTTCTTCTTGTTTCAAAACCATCCTCAGTCGCCAAAATTGTAGTATCAATGTATGGTAAAGAAGATGAATCCAAATATCGAGTTCATTAGAATTTATTCTTGAGCAAGAAAAGATAGATGCAGCTGGAAGCGGGTTCATCCAAAGAATGAATCCCAACAGTATTTTCATTGCACACATAGGAATGAACATTCATAACAAAACATTCTACAATACATAGGAAGGATTCCATTTAAAGAAACATGCAAACACTACAAGGTGCATACCTTATGGTCAGTAGAAAATGCTCAGTCAGGTTTGTGTGTCACCAAGGCAGTGTTACCTATTTTAAATGCTGGTTGAAGTACTGGGGTGGGTCGCCACTGGGATGGTGCCAGTGCGCAGGGCCCTTGCTCCAAGTAATGATCCACTAACTGCATTGGGGGCAAGATGATGTGCATACATGGGAGTGGTGGTACTAGACTCCACCCCCCCCTTGCGGGAAGGGTGGAGATGTTATGCAATGTCACAAAGTAATTCCAACAGCTCATGTATATTTGTAAATT
This sequence comes from Lissotriton vulgaris, assembly GCF_964263255.1. NCBI lineage: Eukaryota > Metazoa > Chordata > Amphibia > Caudata > Salamandridae > Lissotriton > Lissotriton vulgaris. Next base: position 663,988,710 of record NC_141689.1, read on the forward strand.
GGTGCATAGTATTGAGTAGTGTGTGTGTTTAATAAATGTGCTCTTACTTTTATAAAGCAAAGTACAGACTGGACAATCAATTATTGAGTGTTATTTCTGCGCACTTGCAAATGGCGATTACTAGCCCACACCACCTCCCTTGAGTAATGCTCAGACTGCTCTGCAACGCTACCCTTTGAGAGTCATGCGCTAGGATTGGGTGTTTGGTTCCCAGTGAAGGACAAATGTAGTCATGCTATTTGTGCAGGCCTCACAGATGCTGCCTCGTTTTCCAACACAAAGCAACAATCTTTTAGTGGTGTAGTGACAAAATAGAGTGCAGTCACAGATAGTTTGGAGTGCCAGGACATAAAGACTGACCATAATAAAAGCTTAGGGAAAGACAATGCACATTTGTGTGGCAGTAAATTACTGTGTGTGAGGCACATTCAATGCATTGAGAAACATTGAAGATCCCAGTAACCATTTTCCACTATTCCCTTGCTATGATGAGCATAATGCATGTTGACTATACTTTTACAAATTACAATGTCATCAAGAGCAATTCAGTACCAACCTTTTTTTCTTCTACAAACCATTTCAAGCTAGAATGCCATTGGAAAGCTATTCAGTTGAGGAGAACCTGGAATACAAAACATAGAATGCGGGTAGCTGTGCGCTATATAAGCTCAAATACATTTACATTTACATTTGGTAGTTACATGAAAGGTCAGAATTAGAATATGCAGGAACATACGTGTAGATGTTAACCGTAGCCATGTGGTGAGGAGAAAAATGGTATGATGAGGAAGCTTAATAACAGAGTGTGACTACAGTTACAAATGAAAGACATGGTGAACAGCAAATATTTGAGAAGTATCATACAGGGTGAACAGTGAACATTAGAGTGTGTTACTTCAGAGATAATTTCATTTACTGGAAGAGGCAAATCTTGGCCAGGGCTGGACTGGCCTTAGCGGGCATTGGGTGTTTTTTTGCTGGGCTGCAAGGGTGTGGGCCAGTTTTTGAGGGGTGGGGGTCTGATGGGGGCCGTTTGTGTTCCTGAGGTTACTTTTTCAGCAGTTTTGCAACAACGGCCGTTAGTAGCAAAAGTAGCAGCAGTGCTTCTCAGTAGCACTCCCTCATCCACCCTCCCCTGGTCCAACTGAATTGCCAGGCCTGGTTTGTTTTCACAGTCTGGCCCTGGTCTTGGCTCCACCCTCCACAGCCTCATGCTGTGGAAGAGGAGGGCCATTCACACCAGCTCCAGAAGCCAGGTACCGTGTGCCAGGCATTAAGCACCCGACAGCTCCGTACTGCTGGCAAATCCCCCTGAACAGAGCCCCTCGGACCTTAGCACCAGAAGTAAAGAGTGATTTCACCTTGAGGACACCAAGTGGTAACAGAGGCGATGGAAACAACAAATGCTGTTATCATCTTCGATCAGTGTAGGATTTGCTAGTTCACATAAGCAGCACCAGTGCTAAAACAAAAAGTTGCTAAACATAATACATTCGAAGCCTATCTTTCATTTGTAGTTATAGTGGTCATATATAATACTAAGGGGCAGATGTATCAAGATTCCATTTTGCGATTTCTAAATAGCGATTTTTAAGGAATCGCTATTTAGAAATCGCAAAATGGGATGTATGTAAAAAATCGCTATATTTTAGCGATTTCTTAATCTTCCTTATTTGCGAATTTGCAATTTGCGAATTCGCAATGAAGGAATAATTTCCCATTCATTCCTATGGGCCAGGAGGCCAATAGGAATGATTGTGAAATGAATCTCAATTTGCAATTCGCAATTTGCTAATCGCAAATTGAGAATAATTTCAAGGGTGTAGGGGTGTCTCAAGGACACCCTGCTGCACCCCTGAAATGTACATGTGTGTGCATATGGCGCACATACATGCCCTACGGGCATGTGTGTGCGTCACATGCCACCTTCAAAAATGCCAAATTGTGCATTTTTAAAAGAATTCGCAAATTAACATCAACTACAAGTTGGTGTTAATTTGCGATTTCTTAACCAAAATTCGCAATTGAAAATGCTACATACATAGCATTTAAGGAATCACAAAATTGCGATTCCTTAAATGCTATGGCAAAATAAGAAATCGCTAATTTTTGCGATTCCTTAATTTGCGAGTTTTTGATGCATGCCAAAACATGCAAATAGACCGTTTGCGATTCGTAAAGGCCGAAATTCTGCAAATTTCGGCCTTTGCGATTCACAAACAGCTTGATACATCTAGGCCTAAGTTTTATAATTTAAAAACTGCTATTACAATTAAATATTGAATGCACCATTTTGTATTTATTTAGCATTTTTCTCTCGAGTGTATCAAAGTCTCAAAAATTATTTGTGGAAAATAATGATTTGCAAAATGGCAATAATTAGTTTAAGTGTACAAACACAGCATGTGCTGCGATGCGGAATAATTATAATTCAAAATCACAAACTCCTAAATCACAACTAGTCATTTGGTAAAGTTGTAGTTTGTGATTGTCACACTCATGATATTAGTGAACCAGGAAGGAAGCCAGTTGCAGTGCTATAGAAGAAAGGAAATTATCAGAGGCCATGCTTTTTTCACTTACCCAACACAAAACGTAAACAAGCATTTGCAATGCAATCGGTCTTGCATTTTGGAAAGTTATTGCTATTGGCATTGTAAATGATATATTTTTTTTACTAGAGAAGTCTAGAGGACTAAAAATGAGGAATTACTACTGGTGAGAGAGACCCAGCTGCAGGAGTGCCTAGAGGCCGTAGAATGAGGAATTACCACTTGGAAGAGATGCACAGCTGCAGCACTGTATAGAGGACTTAGAATGAGGAATTACTGACGGGACGAGCGAAGCAGCTAGCAACACTGCTTAAAGCACTAGTCTTCAGTGCCATGTGCCAAAATGTATACATTAAAATGTTCCAACTTATTTTTAATGTTTTTCAATTTCAGGAGTACCTTACTTGGAAAAACCTTGAGAGAGCTACATAAATTACTCCTTGTTGAATTCAGCATGTTGTCTAGTTGTCAGAAATATGTTGCTTTATGTGCTAAATCAAGAATTTGTCACAATTTTCCCCTACAAACTGCAAGTTGGTAGGAACTGATAAATAGGAAATGTTGGCATCATGTAGAAAATCGCAAAAACATTGATGGACAACTAGACACCACTCCAGCACTCCTTTAATATGGAAGCCTCACACTCTGCAATTGCTCATTTAGTAACTCTTAGACCCTATTTACAGGTCAGAAAAAAGTGAAAAGGTGTTCCAAATACATTTAGTGGATGTTAGTAAGCATGCTCCAAGTGCAAATGTAACAACAAATTATTCCCAGGTTATTGCACTACAATTTACCCTAAACTATAAGGTGGTAGTAAAAAAGGTAGCAATGACAAGTGTAGAAAAGGACGGCTTCAGTTATGCTCTAAAAATGCTAAATTGGGTGGTAAATGTTGCCAGAAACAGCAATCAGCAATTGTCCAACAAGGTATTACTTCCAATTTAGTGAAAAAAACATTAGGACCCTCGTTTTGAGTGGCCCATTTGATTGTTGGGAAGATAATACTTAGGGTCACTAGAATGATGTGATTCCGCAGTGCTGAGATTTATGCATAATTATGGAATTGAGTGGTTGCCAAATTATCCTTAATTTTCTACGTGATTTGCAGATTTAAAAAAAAGGTTCTAGCTCAAACAGGTCAAATGACTAAAAATGCTCACACTTGTTTTCCTGTGCAGAGGCAGGCCCTTTCCCACACAATGGCATGCCAACTTTCTTTTTCTGATTGCTGCATTGAGGTGTTAAAGTGATATCACATTGTATGGTATTTACTAAGAATGTTGTCTAGTACTATATTAAGCTTTCTCGGTTCAACTACAGATTTGTCACATCTTTACCCAACAAAATGCTAGTAGGCAGGAGTCAAGTCCAGTCAAATTACTTTATTCATATTTCATTTTTGAAAAACATAAAAGCACAGATAAAATTAAGTTTCCTGGGAAATGAATAAGGCAGTAAAGTTTAATTACAAAAAGCTACAATCTTACTTAATTTACATCCTAATTGTCTTTCTTAGTCTGTTCACACATTTTAAGTAACTTGCTACAAGCCCCACTGTCAATTCATCTTCGATACATTGTAACTTTAAATATGCGGCTCTGCATTATCTTAACCAATGCTGCTTTAAGATCGGTAGTAAAGATCTCCTTGGCAGCGAGTAAAACCTACAGAAAAGAGTTGCATGCAATGTTGAATGTGCTGCGATACCGTCACAAGGGTAAGGTGCTAGAGTACGTGACCAATCATTCATCACAGAGAATGTGGTGAGCCTGTGCACAATACCTAGGCGAAAGCATGGCATTAGCATCTGATCATTGGGGAATCATAGGGGACCTTGGCCAATAGTTCTCCCAGGCTATTAATATATAATGAAAAAAGGAAACCCATTGTCTGTCAGAATACATGCAGGAAAACCTTCTCTCAGAAAACACATTTCCAAAAGTTTTATAACACTTTGAGTGTCTACTCTAGAAACAACTTCCACTTTGAGCCATCTTGAAAACAAATCAACTAAAACTAAAATATACCTGATTGCATTATCTTTCCAAACAACAGGTCCCATGATGTCCAATGCTACACTCTGCCAGGGTAAAGTGGGACATTCCAAAGATGACAAAGGTGGATTTAACGTTTTCTGTGCTTTGTCAGAAATCTCACATTGAACGCAATTGCGGACAAATCGCTCTATGTTCACATCAATTCCAGGCCACCAATATAACATTTTAATACCTCTCTTCATTCTAGTGATTCCTGGATGACCTTCATGCCCTAATTCAAGTATCCTGTCTCTCATACCCATAGGAGGTATGATCTTCTCAGATCTGCAAAGAAACTCCCCATCCTGACTTAATTCGTCCCTAACCTCCCAGAAACTTTTGATCCAGTTTGTCCAATTTACCCCATCCCTGAATAAGTTTATCAGAAACAGATTGCAACACAACATCTTTTTTGTACTACTCCTGCCATGTGCTCTTCGAGAGTGTAGGAGTGTTGTCAAACACAGCAGCAACACACCAATCATTCCAAGGATCTGGTGCTATTTCTTTAAGAGGCAAGGAATGCCTACTAAGAAAATCCGCTTTGACATTCTTGGATCCAGGCACGTATTGCACATCATACACAAAATCCTGGATTCTCATCGACATTCTTGCAATTCTGGCTGAAGCTCTAGAAAGACCTTCGGTAGTCAACAGTTTCGTCAATGGTTTGTGATCTGACCTTAAAAGAAACTTCTTTCCCCAAACGAACTTCCTAAAATACTCCATAGCCCACACACAAGCCAGTGTTTCTCTCTCTATGACGGAGTACTTCACTTCCGCAGGGGACAAAGCACGAGAAGCAAAAGCGACTACCACTTCTTTGCCATCCCTATTCACCTGTGACAAAACACCCCCCAAACCTGTGCCACTAGCGTCAGTAGTCATGATGGATTCTGCTTTTGGATCAAATCCCTGTAATGCAGGGGCTCGTGCAACTGATTCCTTTATGATGTCAAATGACTTCTGACAATCATCAGTCCAACAAAAAGGAACCTTATTTTTCATCAAAGTACGCATGTTGTATGTTTTTTTGCGAAAAATTGTTCACAAACTTAGCATAAAACTCCGCTAAACCTAAAAAGGACCTCAATTCATCCTTTGATTTAGGAGACGGAGCCTTCAGAATAGCTTCAACCAATGAACTTTTTGGTTTAATACCTGAACCATCAATTTCATGCATTTGTTTTGTTCACTAACATCAAATCTTCTCCGATCTTTATCACGAAAATCATTTTTCCCTTTAACATATTTTTCATTTTTCACATTTTTAAAACACAATTTTTTTTCAACTACTTTCCCCACAATTTTCTTTGGACCCTTGCTATCATGAGATAAAGTAGCCTTGGCACAACGGTCAGACAATTCTGCTTTCTTAACTAGAGTGATAATATCTTTGAGACATTTGTCCCCTTCAACCCACAACTTATCCTGTAAAGTTTTGTTTTTAGTGTGCATAACAACTTGGTCACGGATTAAATCATCGTGCAATTGGGCAAATTCGCACTTTCTGGCTAGTTTCTTTAAAACTGAAACAAACTCTTCCACAGATTCGTTTTTGCCTTGTTTCCTGTGGAAGAAAGCGTGTCTGGTTACAGCAATGCAAACTGAAGGAGAAAAATGATCATCCAAATCCAATAAAGCAGTCTTAAAAACATCAACATCTCCTTCTGCTCTATGATGATTGTGCATTTCCTCAAAAATACGCAGACCTTCAGGCCCTAGGGAATACAAAAGCATTCTTTTCTTTCTCTCAGGAGAGAATGCCCCATTGACATCCTCTAAATTTGCTATATAATTTAAGAAATATGATTTCCAATCTAACCAAGCAACTATAGGTTCACCAGGAACAGATAAAAATTCCTTTGGAGAGCTAATTTGTAGATTAGAAGTTAAATGCATTTTAGAAGCATTTACAAGTGTGGTACTTTGTGATGCATCAGATTCTGTTGTCATTGTGGAAGTCTTTAAATAATAAGTACAAAAGAAAATAGGTTAGTGAAATATGACTGAATATAACCACTTCGAGAAATAACCGCTTCGTGAATGTGTCCTCCAGTAATGCTTTGGGCTTCCAACTGTCTTAAACTTGTATAAAAAGAAGAATTTTGTCAAAGAAATACCGCTACAATCGCGTCCAAATGCTGCCTGTTCGGAGTTTCACCAACGCGAGTGGTTGTCAAGGAAACCCGATACTAACAAATCCAAAATGGCCGTCCTGACGTGATGACGCTATCACGCCGCGTGATGCTGATGCGTGATGCGTGATGATGCTGACGTCGTCCACATACGAGACCGCAAAGAGAAGTTCGATGGAGGGCTTCCTCGCGACTACGTTCGATTGCAAGACGCTGTTGGTATGAATCCGTTAAGAGACAGCTTTTGAAGGTAAACAATATGTTTATCATAGAAAATCCCAAAACATCGCTATGCAAGCGGAATTTTTCTCATGCGATTCTCATGCCTTCCTCATGCTTTCTTTCTACGCTTTCACACCCTTTGCGAAATATGAATAACGCTTAAAGTTAGCTGAAAATTACTCCTGATAAGGGAGAAGAACGGGCATAAAGGAAAACGTGAAGTAGAGTACTTACCAGCAGAGGAGAAATTTGCAGGTGAAAGGCGATGAAAAGTAAATTAAACACAAAGCAGTCATTGGATCTTTGTTAAAAATTCGGTTCTTCTTGTTTCAAAACCATCCTCAGTCGCCAAAATTGTAGTATCAATGTATGGTAAAGAAGATGAATCCAAATATCGAGTTCATTAGAATTTATTCTTGAGCAAGAAAAGATAGATGCAGCTGGAAGCGGGTTCATCCAAAGAATGAATCCCAACAGTATTTTCATTGCACACATAGGAATGAACATTCATAACAAAACATTCTACAATACATAGGAAGGATTCCATTTAAAGAAACATGCAAACACTACAAGGTGCATACCTTATGGTCAGTAGAAAATGCTCAGTCAGGTTTGTGTGTCACCAAGGCAGTGTTACCTATTTTAAATGCTGGTTGAAGTACTGGGGTGGGTCGCCACTGGGATGGTGCCAGTGCGCAGGGCCCTTGCTCCAAGTAATGATCCACTAACTGCATTGGGGGCAAGATGATGTGCATACATGGGAGTGGTGGTACTAGACTCCACCCCCCCCCCTTGCGGGAAGGGTGGAGATGTTATGCAATGTCACAAAGTAATTCCAACAGCTCATGTATATTTGTAAATTGGTGCATAGTATTGAGTAGTGTGTGTGTTTAATAAATGTGCTCTTACTTTTATAAAGCAAAGTACAGACTGGACAATCAATTATTGAGTGTTATTTCTGCGCACTTGCAAATGGCGATTACTAGCCCACACCACCTCCCTTGAGTAATGCTCAGACTGCTCTGCAACGCTACCCTCTGAGAGTCATGCGCTAGGATTGGGTGTTTGGTTCCCAGTGAAGGACAAATGTAGTCATGCTATTTGTGCAGGCCTCACAGATGCTGCCTCGTTTTCCAACACAAAGCAACAATCTTTTAGTGGTGTAGTGACAAAATAGAGTGCAGTCACAGATAGTTTGGAGTGCCAGGACATAAAGACTGACCATAATAAAAGCTTAGGGAAAGACAATGCACATTTGTGTGGCAGTAAATGACTGTGTGTGAGGCACATTCAATGCATTGAGAAACATTGAAGATCCCAGTAACCATTTTCCACTATTCCCTTGCTATGATGAGCATAATGCATGTTGACTATACTTTTACAAATTACAATGTCATCAAGAGCAATTCAGTACCAACCTTTTTTTCTTCTACAAACCATTTCAAGCTAGAATGCCATTGGAAAGCTATTCAGTTGAGGAGAACCTGGAATACAAAACATAGAATGCGGGTAGCTGTGCGCTATATAAGCTCAAATACATTTACATTTACATTTGGTAGTTACATGAAAGGTCAGAATTAGAATATGCAGGAACATACGTGTAGATGTTAACCGTAGCCATGTGGTGAGGAGAAAAATGGTATGATGAGGAAGCTTAATAACAGAGTGTGACTACAGTTACAAATGAAAGACATGGTGAACAGCAAATATTTGAGAAGTATCATACAGGGTGAACAGTGAACATTAGAGTGTGTTACTTCAGAGATAATTTCATTTACTGGAAGAGGCAAATCTTGGCCAGGGCTGGACTGGCCTTAGCGGGCATTGGGTGTTTTTTTGCTGGGCTGCAAGGGTGTGGGCCAGTTTTTGAGGGGTGGGGGTCTGATGGGGGCCGTTTGTGTTCCTGAGGTTACTTTTTCAGCAGTTTTGCAACAACGGCCGTTAGTAGCAAAAGTAGCAGCAGTGCTTCTCAGTAGCACTCCCTCATCCACCCTCCCCTGGTCCAACTGAATTGCCAGGCCTGGTTTGTTTTCACAGTCTGGCCCTGGTCTTGGCTCCACCCTCCACAGCCTCATGCTGTGGAAGAGGAGGGCCATTCACACCAGCTCCAGAAGCCAGGTACCGTGTGCCAGGCATTAAGCACCCGACAGCTCCGTACTGCTGGCAAATCCCCCTGAACAGAGCCCCTCGGACCTTAGCACCAGAAGTAAAGAGTGATTTCACCTTGAGGACACCAAGTGGTAACAGAGGCGATGGAAACAACAAAGGCTGTTATCATCTTCGATCAGTGTAGGATTTGCTAGTTCACATAAGCAGCACCAGTGCTAAAACATAAAAAAGTTGCTAAACATAATACATTCGAAGCCTATCTTTCATTTGTAGTTATAGTGGTCATATATAATACTAAGGGGCAGATGTATCAAGATTCCATTTTGCGATTTCTAAATAGCGATTTTTAAGGAATCGCTATTTAGAAATCGCAAAATGGGATGTATGTAAAAAATCGCTATATTTTAGCGATTTCTTAATCTTCCTTATTTGCGAATTTGCAATTTGCGAATTCGCAATGAAGGAATAATTTCCCATTCATTCCTATGGGCCAGGAGGCCAATAGGAATGATTGTGAAATGAATCTCAATTTGCAATTCGCAATTTGCTAATCGCAAATTGAGAATAATTTCAAGGGTGTAGGGGTGTCTCAAGGACACCCTGCTGCACCCCTGAAATGTACATGTGTGTGCATATGGCGCACATACATGCCCTACGGGCATGTGTGTGCGTCACATGCCACCTTCAAAAATGCCAAATTGTGCATTTTTAAAAGAATTCGCAAATTAACATCAACTACAAGTTGGTGTTAATTTGCGATTTCTTAACCAAAATTCGCAATTGAAAATGCTACATACATAGCATTTAAGGAATCACAAAATTGCGATTCCTTAAATGCTATGGCAAAATAAGAAATCGCTAATTTTTGCGATTCCTTAATTTGCGAGTTTTTGATGCATGCCAAAACATGCAAATAGACCGTTTGCGATTCGTAAAGGCCAAAATTCTGCAAATTTCGGCCTTTGCGATTCACAAACAGCTTGATACATCTAGGCCTAAGTTTTATAATTTAAAAACTGCTATTACAATTAAATATTGAATGCACCATTTTGTATTTATTTAGCATTTTTCTCTCGAGTGTATCAAAGTCTCAAAAATTATTTGTGGAAAATAATGATTTGCAAAATGGCAATAATTAGTTTAAGTGTACAAACACAGCATGTGCTGCGATGCGGAATAATTATAATTCAAAATCACAAACTCCTAAATCACAACTAGTCATTTGGTAAAGTTGTAGTTTGTGATTGTCACACTCATGATATTAGTGAACCAGGAAGGAAGCCAGTTGCAGTGCTATAGAAGAAAGGAAATTATCAGAGGCCATGCTTTTTTCACTTACCCAACACAAAACGTAAACAAGCATTTGCAATGCAATCGGTCTTGCATTTTGGAAAGTTATTGCTATTGGCATTGTAAATGATATATTTTTTTTACTAGAGAAGTCTAGAGGACTAAAAATGAGGAATTACTACTGGTGAGAGAGACCCAGCTGCAGGAGTGCCTAGAGGCCGTAGAATGAGGAATTACCACTTGGAAGAGATGCACAGCTGCAGCACTGTATAGAGGACTTAGAATGAGGAATTACTGACGGGACGAGAGAAGCAGCTAGCAACACTGCTTAAAGCACTAGTCTTCAGTGCCATGTGCCAAAATGTATACATTAAAATGTTCCAACTTATTTTTAATGTTTTTCAATTTCAGGAGTACCTTACTTGGAAAAACCTTGAGAGAGCTACATAAATTACTCCTTGTTGAATTCAGCATGTTGTCTAGTTGTCAGAAATATGTTGCTTTATGTGCTAAATCAAGAATTTGTCACAATTTTCCCCTACAAACTGCAAGTTGGTAGGAACTGATAAATAGGAAATGTTGGCATTATGTAGAAAATCGCAAAAACATTGATGGACAACTAGACACCACTCCAGCACTCCTTTAATATGGAAGCCTCACACTCTGCAATTGCTCATTTAGTAACTCTTAGACCCTATTTACAGGTCAGAAAAAAGTGAAAAGGTGTTCCAAATACATTTAGTGGATGTTAGTAAGCATGCTCCAAGTGCAAATGTAACAACAAATTATTCCCAGGTTATTGCACTACAATTTACCCTAAACTATAAGGTGGTAGTAAAAAAGGTAGCAATGACAAGTGTAGAAAAGGACTGCTTCAGTTATGCTCAAAAAATGCTAAATTGGGTGGTAAATGTTGCCAGAAACAGCAATCAGCAATTGTCCAACAAGGTATTACTTCCAATTTAGTGAAAAAAACATTAGGACCCTCGTTTTGAGTGGCCCATTTGATTGTTGGGAAGATAATACTTAGGGTCACTAGAATGATGTGATTCCGCAGTGCTGAGATTTATGCATAATTATGGAATTGAGTGGTTGCCAAATTATCCTTAATTTTCTACGTGATTTGCAGATTTAAAAAAAAGGTTCTAGCTCAAACAGGTCAAATGACTAAAAATGCTCACACTTGTTTTCCTGTGCAGAGGCAGGCCCTTTTCCACACAATGGCATGCCAACTTTCTTTTTCTGATTGCTGCATTGAGGTGTTAAAGTGATATCACATTGTATGGTATTTACTAAGAATGTTGTCTAGTACTATATTAAGCTTTCTCGGTTCAACTACAGATTTGTCACATCTTTACCCAACAAAATGCTAGTAGGCAGGAGTCAAGTCCAGTCAAATTACTTTATTCATATTTCATTTTTGAAAAACATAAAAGCACAGATAAAATTAAGTTTCCTGGGAAATGAATAAGGCAGTAAAGTTTAATTACAAAAAGCTACAATCTTACTTAATTTACATCCTAATTGTCTTTCTTAGTCTGTTCACACATTTTAAGTAACTTGCTACAAGCCCCACTGTCAATTCATCTTCGATACATTGTAACTTTAAATATGCGGCTCTGCATTATCTTAACCAATGCTGCTTTAAGATCTGTAGTAAAGATCTCCTTGGCAGCGGGTAAAACCTACAGAAAAGAGTTGCATGCAATGTTGATTGTGCTGCGATACCGTCACAAGGGTAAGGTGCTAGAGTACGTGACCAATCATTCATCACAGAGAATGTGGTGAGCCTGTGCACAATACCTAGGCGAAAGCATGGCATTAGCATCTGATCAAAGGGTCTTGTCACATATGACAGGTATGGCTGTATGCCTGTACATGTCAGCATAATAAGGTTGTCCATAAACAATTGTTTTTCTTTCTCCAGAAACCATCGCTTTTCCTCCAGATGGGACAGATAATCCTTTTTAAGGACCTTTCTGGAGATAATGTTCATACAGTCTGGGTTTGTGAAAAATTCTGGGTGGCCAATTTAATCTGCCATCTCCTTAATGTGTCGTAGCCATGGGATGCGATGCGCATTATCTAGTTTTAAACAGTCCGTAATCACATCCTGGTTAAAAACGGCTTTGGGGGTGTTCCATATCTTATGCCAAAGTAGTAAAGGGCAAGACTTTATATTATCAGCAATATGCTTCATGACTACCCCAGAGTGGCAAATGTATGTGGCAGTTGGGCTAGGTACTGCTAATAAGTAGCCCAGGAAGTTGTTTTCACATTTTTTTACATATTGTGCGTTAGTAAACCCCTATATGTCTGCGCCATATGTGACTGTTGAAACACATTTAGATTTATAAATTGCAACCAATTTTGGGACCGGTTGACAACCCAATTGTCTTGACAGACTGACAAGCGCCCCAGTAGCTCTTGAAAACATATTTTTCAAGCTAATATTGCAGCTGGCCAAGTTCCCTTCTGGTCGAAATTTTTTCCTAAGTAGGCAAATTTTTCCACACACTCAATTTTTTTGCAATTAATGAAGATATCACATTTCTTTGCAGTTCTTTTCCCACACTTCTTACTAAATGTTTTGCTTATATTCACTTGTAGTCACCTCACCTGCATATAGTTAACAAAATGTGTTACTATTTTCTGGAAGCCTAATTGTGTCCTTGACATTAAAACCGAGTCATCCGCATATAAAAATATTGGGACCCGGTTTTTATTTATTATTGGGGAATCATAGGGGACCTTGGCCAATAGTTCTCCCAGGCTATTAATATATAATGAAATAAGGAACGGGGCAAGGACGCATCCTTGCCTCACTCGTTTTCCAATGCCAAATGTGGCCGAACACTCGACATTCATCCCATATCTCACCCTTGCTCCTGCCTCCCGGTAAAGTTCTCTAATAAATAACAATGGGGCATATTATCAAGGACAGGCGATACATTATCGCCGCTTTTATCGGCAGGAAACTGCCGATAAAGCGGCGATAATGGCCTTGATAATATGCTCTATGAATTCCAATCGAAGCCCATGTTAGATGTGTTCACATCTATCATGGGCTTCGATTGGAATTCATAGAGCATATTATCAAGGCCATTATCGCCACTTTATCGGCAGTTTCCGGCCGATAAAAGTGGTGATAATGTATCGCCTGTCCTTGATAATATGCCCCAATATGCCTTTTTCGACTCCTAGCTCAGATAAGGTGTCCCATAGTTTGTTGTGATCGAATGCGGAAGATAAATCGAGGAAAGTTAAAAACAAATTTCCATATTTTGCCCTAGTATATTTATCAATCATTAGGCTAAGGATCAGGCCTTGCTAATTGTGCCCAGTCCGGTTCTAAAACCATATTGTAACTGTGATAGGACACCCATTTCCTCCCCCCATGACTGTAACTTGTTTAAAATTACCATCCCCACCACCTTTAAAAAAGGAGTCTAGCAAGGATATAGGGCGATAGCATTTAGGGTCATCACGATTTCCCTTCTTAAAATTGGGTAATAAAAAAACATCTGACCAGGACTTAAAAAAAACCAATTTGACAGCACTTATTTAAAACATTCATTATAAGTGGTGCCCAAATGACGGTATTCGACCGATACACATCAACAGGGACACCATTCGGCCCAGGAGCCTTTTTTTTATTGCACAAACTATCTCATCCAGGGTAAAACTGATATCGAGAGGGTAAGCAGATAAGCCCACATTTTTCTCATAAATACCCTCTGCCTCAATACCTCTTACTTGGGATATTTCCCTCCCCAACTCATTTTCTACTGAATTCATACCATCACTGTATAGACCACTAAAATAGTGAATCCAGCTATCTTCTGTGATGGCTATATCCATCTTATCACAATCCCTCTCCGAGAGGTATGGGGAATTCACTATCTTCCAAAACTTAATAATATCTTTCTTTATACAAACCTTGTGTAGATCTTGCCAAACTTCCTCTTTTAATTTAAACCTTCCCTTCTTTTGGGCCTGTTTATAGAGCAATCTAGCTTCCCTTATCTCTTCTCTGTTTCTAGGGGTCTTTTTCAGGGTTCTTTTTAAATTCTTGTGTGCTTTGCTACATTCATGATCAAACCACCCTGTCTTTTACTCAATGTCGTCTCTTGTTTGACCGTAAGGATTTCTTTATTGTTAGCTGAAATATTCAAGAAAGCTTCTATCACATCTGCATCCTTGTTCTCCTCAGCTAGACACACATTGAAGTCCTCTTGTGTTTCCTTTACAAGCTGCCCCAAAAAAGGCAGTGGGATCCACCTTCTGCCATTTCAATGTATATCCATTTGTACTTGATAACTATATTTCCTGGTTATATGAAAAACCCACATCTCCCATTCTATTGGGGGTGCAATTCTCAAATTCAAGAGAGACACTATTGGGGTAGTGGTCACTCGCCACATTACAAAGTGTCATAAATGTTAAAATCCTTATGAATTTCTTATTTTTTGGTAATTAGACAAAATCAATTGGCATATTGCATCCTCTCACTATGTATGTGTTCTTAAAATCTACTGGAGAAAAACATAATTCATTTGCATAATCTAAATTAAATTCAAACATAATTTCATTTAACATATCTCCCGAAGAGGAGTGTGTAAAATGGGGTACAGCATCTTCGGTTTCCTCCCCTAGACCGCATATACCACTCTGGTAGTGCCTACACAAATAGCAATTAAAATGCCTACCCCATATAAAATTCAGTTCCCCTTTGGACCTCTCTTGAAGTTTCATCAAATCCCTTTGTAGTTGGTTCAAAACACTCAGTATCATGTCTTTCGGTACATTGTTATAGAAGTTAATAATTATCAGACAGCCGTCTCCTTTCAACTGTAACTCCACAATCTGGTAGAAATCATTATTTTTTACAAACATTAGTTTCTCAATACTTAGCACGTTTGAAATATAAGTACATAGGCCACCTTTGGGTCTGCCAGCTTTACTAGGAAGAGCTGGGGTATGGTAGGTCTGAAACCTCTCCATGTGCAGCTCACTAATTTGCCAGGTCTCTTGTAAACAGATTATCAGGTGATCAGTCACGACTTTCAACCATGCTGGGTCCTGTATTTTCGCAGCCAGCCCAGCAATGTTCCAGAACAGTAATTTACATTGTTGTTTCCCTAATAATTGTGGCATACCAGATAGCTCTAGATTTGCATTATTTATGTTATTTTTAGAAATACTATTATTAGGTTGTTCCTTTACAGGGCTCACAATTTCTAATTCTACTATTCCCTGTTGGTTTCTATTAAGTATGGAAAGTGGCAGGGGGTCAATCATTATATCACTCTCCAGGGAGTCATTCACACCATATTGTGATATAGACATATCAGTTACCTTAATCTCTACCCACGTCACCAAATCCATCACCACCCCCTTTTCTGAATCGTTTTGTCCACCATAAGCGTGGTAGGGTATACTCAGATGTGAGTCCCTTGCTCACTGCACCATCATGATTCAAGCAAGCCGGGCCGAAGACGGCTGTAATGCCAGAAACCGGTCCCCGGAAGCTTGTTTCCTTTCCAGTATAAGAATTGGCTTGGTAGTTTGGTCTGCTCTGTTCCCATGATGCACTGGGCCAGGGACAGACTAATTTGCATGTAGCCAGGTTCTGAGCTGGGATGGTGCAGTGAGCTAAAAAACGGTGATGGATCAAGCCCTGATCTGTTGACTGGGTAGGAGTGTTCTGCTTAATTCAGATACTCTGTCCATCACCACCCCCTTTTCTGAATCGTTTTGTCCACCATAAGCTTGGAAGGGTATACTCAGATGTGAGTCCCTTGCTCACTGCACCATCATGATTCAAGCAAGCCGGGCCGAAGACGGCTGTAATGCCAGAAACCGGTCCCCGGAAGCTTGTTTCCTTTCCAGTATAAGAATTGGCTTGGTAGTTTGGTCTGCTCTGTTCCCATGATGCACTGGGCCAGGGACAGACTAATTTGCATGTAGCCAAGTTCTGAGCTGGGATGCTGCAGTGAGCTAAAAAACGGTGATGGATCAAGCCCTGATCTTTGGACTGGGTAAGAGTGGTCTGCTTAATTCAGACACTCTGTCCATCACCACCCCCTTTTCTGAATCGTTTTGTCCACCATAAGCTTGGAAGGGTATACTCAGATGTGAGTCCCTTGCTCACTCCACCATCATGATTCAAGCAAGCCGGGCCGAAGACGGCTGTAATGCCAGTAACCGGTCCCCTGAAGCTTGTTTCCTTTCCAGTATAAGAATTGGCTTGGTAGTTTGGTCTGCCCTGTTCCCATGATGCACTGGGCCAGGGACAGACTAATTTGCATGTAGCCAGGTTCTGAGCTGGGATGGTGCAGTGAGCTAAAAAACGGTGATGGATCAAGCCCTGATCTGTTGACTGGGTAGGAGTGTTCTGCTTAATTCAGATACTCTGTCCATCACCACCCCCTTTTCTGAATCCCTAATAATTGTGGCATACCAGATGGCTCTAGATTTGCATTCTTTATATTATTTTTAGAAATACTATTATTAAGTTGTTCCTTTACAGGGCTCACAATTTCTAATTCTACTATTCCCTGTTGGTTTCTATTAAGTATGGAAAGTGGCTGGGGGTCAATCATTATATCACTCTCCAGGGAGTAATTCACACCATATTGTGATATAGACATATCAGTTACCTTAATCTCTACCCACGTCACCAAATCAGGGCAGTTGGTTAGTATGTAATCCTTGCTGCCCCCTCTAAGGTCTTGGGGTGTCAGTCAATCAACGTTCCCTAATGACGATAAAGGTTCAAATCTATTTGGTACTGCCACAATAATTATTCCACATGGCTCTATAATTTGACCCAGGGTAGGTACACTGTCTTTGCAAGTTTGGAGGAATATAGAAAAAACCCAAAGGAAGTACGCACATTTCTTCCTCATTAATATGGGTTTTTCCTATCCTTCTCAATATTGCATGAATAAGTCTGGGGTCTCTAAACATTAAAACAATACAATCCCCTGCTGCCATTTTCCTTCTATTTCCTACCCAGTTTACATGGCGGCCATTTTAAAATTTAAAAAAAGAGCTTCATCTAGGCCAGTTTTTTTTCCTAACCATGAGAGTGATCTGTTTCGTAAAGTTTCCCAGGATTCATGATCTGCTGCTGGTAGGGGAGGAACATTTGCTATCACAATAACATAGGGCAATGCAGCCAGTGGCAGATCAAGGTGGCTATTGTTATTACTATAAATCTTAGATGAAGCCTTCTCTATTCTTTGTCTCTCCTCTAACCCTTTAGTCATTTTCGATTTCAAACTCTGGCTCTGTGTAGCTTTATTGGCCATTATATTGTTGTTACTAGTGTTGTCAGACTTTATCGGAGCATCGTGCTTTACATGTCCATTCATGCAAGAAATTACCGGATTTAGTGGCTGCGATGAACTACCAGGTAAGGATGGATGACTTATATTGGCATTATGCCTCTGTTGGTTGTTATTTTTCAATTGTGTCTCAATCACCTCAACTTTTTCAAAGAGTTTTCCCTGTGAACCTGTTACAAAAGTATACAATTTATCCAATATTTTTGTTATATTAACCAAATCTTTTCTGTATTCGTCCGAGGCATATCCAGTTTTGTCGAGCCCATCTCCCATCTGTTTCTTATTCAGAGTTATCTTAACTGTCTTGCTAGTGGCTTTCCTTTTTCTACATAATGTTTTTTTATTTTTAGCCATATTTATATTCGTATCTTCTATCACGTGTTGGCTACCGTTATTTAATAAAGGGTTTTTGGATCTTTTACATGGGGGCTCAATCTCTTGTTCGGAATCGGTCACCTCAATCTGATCAGAGACATCCAATATACACCCGTTTATTACACCTGTCTTAATTTCCCCTACATTGGTAATCTCACCTTGTCTGTGAAGGGCTTCTTTCCCTAAGCTTGATTATACAGGTAGGGATATTCTACCCTGTCATAATGTCTCTTCTACAGATATTATTTGTTCCTCGATAGCTCCCATGGCCCCTTTAAATATGTCATTAGTGATTGTTGTCCTCGACCTCCTGTTTCTGTATTAGTACAGGAGGTAAAAACATTATTTCTTTTTCCCATTGTGTTGTATTTATACTAAATCCAACCCCAGTCAATTTAGCAGATACACTACCTATGTTGCCCAAATAGTACAAGTCAAATAGTTTTGGAAAACCCAACGGAAACAAGCAAATTACTAGTAAGTAATACAATGTCTATTACTGCTCATTTGGAATGAATTATACATCCGTCATCAGAGATGCCTATGCAATAGTGACAGTTACATTTTTCAATATACAAAATACGCCAGGAAAAAAGGAAAATGTGCCAATAATACAGCAGCACACTGCAGGAAAAATGTGCAAATTACGCTGGATTAGGGGATAAAGGGTAAATGCCAATATTCCAACAGCAAGATACCAGAATGTGCAGAAAACGCTTGTACTACAGCAGCACACTGCAGGAACAATGTGAACATTACGCTGGAATAGGGAATAAAGGGTAAAGTGCCAATATTCCAGCAGAAAGATACCAGAATGTGCAAAAAATGCTTGCACTACAGCAGCACACTGCAGGAAAAATGTGCAAATTACGCTGGAATAGGGGATAAAGAGTGAAGGGTAAAGTAACAATGTGCCAGCAACAAAATACCAGAATGGGCAAAAAACACTTGTACTAGGTTATAATGCACAAGGTGCCGTAAAAAACAGCAGGTAGATACCCAATGTGAAAAGTACACCCGGATTGAGGATTCACTATACCAACTTCAATAATGTAAACACTTCAGTTAAAAAAGGTACCACATAAAAATAAATAAATAAAACTGGTCTCAGATACTAACTAAAAACAATGTTAAAAATCACGGTTACATGCCAGTCAGACTAGGGCCCACATTAGAGGCAACAGTACCAGAAAAAAAACTCTTCCGCCTGTCTCTGTAAGCAATCAGATTGTAACTGGGATTTCTTAAAGTACCTGGGGCAAATACATGATGTCCAATTCTTGTACACGTATGGGGATATAGGTTCAAGAGGAATGACCCAGTCCAGCCTCTTCCGGCCACTGACGTGCAGGGACGGGCCCACCATTGGTCCGCGCCGCGGGGGCCCTCTGCCCAATTTATCTTCCGGTGGTAGCTGGGATCTCGCCGCACCTCTCGCGGGACCACACTGCCTGCTGGGAGGTGTAGTCACCTGGCAGTCACGCCCTGCGATCCGGAGGTCTGCGGCGTCACAGTCAAATTGCCCAAGTTGCTCAGTGGAGGCCCAAACTCAAATGCAAGCACCCAGCGAAGAAAGGTTTGCCGAAACGATAGGCAGGAACTTAAAGACATACTGGTTAAGTAACAAAGTCTATAAGAAACGCTTCTTTGGTACCATAAACCAATACAGAAAGTAGGTGCAGTGTCACCACATTAGTGCAAAATCTTAGCACGTCAAGAAATGCTGGGTGCACTAAACAGTTTGGTATGGAAGGCCTGAGTGCATTGAAGAGAGTTAAGGAACAGCTTAAAATTGTGAAAGACCATTAAATAAAATATGTGTGTATTTTAAAACTATTTTGTGCTTTATTGCATCTCTGGTGTTTTGCTGAATATCAATCATTTGTAAAGCGCACCACATACCCGTGAGGGTCTCAAGGAGCTGGAGCGGGCTGCTACTGATCGAAGAACCAGGTCTTGAGGAGTCTTCTGAAGGCCAGCAGGTCCTGGGTCTGCCGTAGGTTGGCGGGGAGCGTGTTCCAGGTTTTGGCGGCGGGGTAGGAGAAGGATCTGCCGCCGGCGGTGATTTTCCGGATGCGTGGAACTGTGGCGAGGGCGAGGTTGGCAGATCGGAGGCTGCGGTTGGGGGTGTAGAAGCTGATTTGGTCATTAAGGAATGCCGGTCGGGCATTGAGTATGGCTTTGTGTGCTTGGATGAAGAGTTTGGAGGGGATCCTCTTGTCGACGGGGAGCCAGTGTAGGCCTCTTAGGGGGGGTGCAATGTCGCTGTGTCGTGGGGCATTGAGGATCAGTCACGCCGTGGCGTTCTGGATGTGTTGCAGCCGTCTCAGGAGCTTGGTCGTTGAGGGCGTTCCCGTAGTCCAGTCTGCTGGTGATGAGGGCCTGAGTGACGGTTTTCCTTGTGTCGGAGGGGATCCAGTTGAAGATCCTACGGAGCATTCAGAGGGTGTTGAAGCAGGACGTAGCGACGGCGTTGACTTGCTTGGTCATGGAGAGGGTGGAGTCGAGGATGACCCCCGGGTTGCGCGCATGGTCGGTGGGTTCTGTGGCTGTTCCTAGCTATGTAGGCCACCAGGAGTCGTCCCAGGCCAATGGGCTGGGGCCGAGGATGAGGATCTTTGTCTTGTCTGAATTCAGCTTCAGCCTGCTGTCCTTCATCCATTCAGCGATGGCCTTCATTCCTCTGTGGAGGATGGTTTTGGCGGTGTGGGGGTCTTTGGTGAGGGATATGATCAGATGGGTGTCGTCGGCGTAGGAGATGATGTTGAGGCTGTGTTGACGTGCGATGTGGGCGAGTGGAGTCATGTAGATATTGAACAGCATTGGGCTGAGGGAGGATCCCTGTGGAACACCGCAGATGATCTTGGAGGTCTCTGAGCGAAGGGTGGAAGGCGGACGCTCTGGGTTCTGGGTTCTGCCGGAGAGGAAGGATGTGGTCCAGGCCAGGGCCTCCTCTTCGATTCCGGCGTTAAGTAGGCATGCTGTTAGGGTGCGGTGGCAGACCGTGTCGAAGGCTGCTGATAGGTCCTGGAGGATAAGGGCAGCTGTCTCTCCTTTGTCCACGAGGATCCTGATATCGTCGGTGGCAGCGATGATGGCGGTCTCAGTGTTGTGGTTGCTGCGGAAGCCGGATTGGGATGGGTCCAGGATGTTGTTGTCTTCGAGGTATCGGGTGAGCTGTCTGTTGACGATCTTCTCTGTGACTTTCGCCGGTAAGGGGAGCAAGGAGATGGGCCGGAAGTTCTTGACGTTTTTGGGTTCCGCCTTTGGTTTCTTCAGTAGGGCGTTGATCTCTGCCTGCTTCCAGCTCTTCAGAAAGGTTGCTGTCTCGAAGGAGATATTGATTGTTTTCAGGGGATGGGGTGCGATGGCTGTGCTGGCTTTATTGAAGACGTGGAGAGGGCATGGGTCAGATGGGGATCCGGAGCGGATGGAGTTCATAGTCTTGATGGTGTCTTTGTCGCTGACGTTGGACCAGGTGGTCAGACGACTGATGCGGGTGGGGGTAGCAGGGGTGGTGGTTTCGGCGGCGGAGGTGGGAGTGTCGGTGTTGAAGCTGTCATGGATGTTGGTGATCTTGCGGTGAAAGAAAGTGGCCAGTGCACCGGTCTTGTGATGGTGGAATGTCATTGGTGTTGGAGTTGGGGTTTGAGAGTTCTTTCACGATGTTGAAGGGCTCTTTGCTGTTGTGTGCATTGGTGTCTAGGTGATCCTTGAAGGCGGTCCTCTTGGCGGTCTTGATGAGTTGGTGATGTCCTTGTGGGCAGTGTAGCTGCCTGGTGTTTAGTCGCGGAGCCAGTTCTTCTCCAGCTTCCGACAGGTGCGCTTGAAGGTCCAGAGGTCTTCGGTGAACCATGAAGCTTACTTGTTAGTGTGATTGGTTGCGGAGGTCTTGAGTGGGGCTAGGGTGCCTGCGCAGTCATTGATCCACTGTTTGAGGTTGATGGCGGCAGTGTCGGGGTCGGTGGGGTCTTCGGGTGGTTCCAGGGCGAGGCTGGTGTTCAGTTGGTCCTTGGTGATTGTGCTCCAGCGGCAGCGTGACAACTGTTTGATGTGGTGGTAAGTGGTGGGTTTCCTGAAGGTGAAGTGGACGCATCTGTGCTCTGTCCATATGCCCTCTCCACTGCTTTTGTTCACCAAAAAAACTAGTGCTTCCTTAAAAGCAGGTAGAGCACTTTAATAATTGATTTCTAGGTGCAGTAATTGTTATGCCAAATGAACAGATGTGGAAGCTTGGAACACACAAGGGGCCTCAGCTTGCCTGTCTTCCATGTCCATTAAGCAGTGTGTAATGGCCCCACCAGCACAGATTGTATCACACCCACTGTTTCCACTAGCCTCTCTGCTGTCTACATCAAGAGACGTAGTACCCAGGCCAATCATTTTTGGAATAAAGGCATCATTTATCCAGTCCTAAAACACCAGTTTGAAACACTTCCAGCTTTGTCATGAACCATTTAGCTGGCAAAGAATCAGTCTGCCTTAAAATGCATACCATACACAGAGAAAACAGAAGCTGTAGGAGAAGACACATGGGAAGTGTACACCGTGTTTTGAGAAGGACCACAGTAACAACTGACTGGCACAGATGCTGCTGGCCCTTCAAAATATTATAAATACTACATGACGAGAACATACCTGGAGTAGTTCACAGCAACAATGGGGCCAAAGGTTAGGAAGTTCTGCAACCGCATTGTGTGTTGAGGACAGACTTAGACCACGTTTTTTTCCCCAGGTATGAGTGATGAAAGTGAACCTGCAGAAAGAGGGAAACGACCAACACATTAAAAAGAAAAGTCCCACAAAGGTGCATTTCCACAAAAAGCTATTGTTTTTAGGTTGTTTTGAAGCTTGTGGCTTTGGAGGGCACAGGACACCTCTTCTGCCTGCTACGTGAGTTTTTCCTGCTGTTCCCAGCGGGGATTGCAGCCCTCTCCGTCTGCAATAACACATGTATTGCACCATCTGATATATAGACTTATAGGCGTGCTACAATGATATATTTTTAGTAGGCACCACAGGTGACGGCTTTTCAAAGACTGCTATGGGCTGCCGGAAGAACAACAATAAACATTCAACTAACTAATGCGTGCTCGGGCTGACACACCCGGACTCCCTTCCCTTCTCAGCCCCCTCACCTCTGGGTGTATGGCACCTGCCACAGGTACCACAGCGCCCACCCCTCCGGTTTGTCCATACCAATGTCCCCAAGAAGTTCTACAGGAAATGCAACTGCTCTGAAGGCTGCACCTCTAGCGGCTCCACCAGGACGGGTGCTCCGGTCAGGACAAGAATCTGCTTTGCCATTGGCCCTGTACCATCACGGCACAGCATCATTGGCTCCACAGCAACCGGAGTCCCAGAATAAGGAGAGCAGCCTTGACTCTGCCCATTAAAACTTCTGGAAGAACACTCTCTGCTTGCCTACCCAAAATTAATGTTTACTTCTGTAACGTATGTCGTGTGCAAAGCGCTCCAATACCTACATATTGAGTGTGTGCTATAAAACAAGGTGTGCTAAGCGCTTTAATACCTATGGGACGACTCCTGGTGGCCCACGTCACTGGGCACCGCACCGACACCCACTGACCACGCATGTAACCTGGGATTCATCCTTGACTCCTCTCTCACGATGACCAAGTAAGTCAATGCAGTCTCGTCCTCGTGTTTCAACAGCCAGCGCATGCTCCGAAACATCTTCCGGTGAATCCCCACCGAAACCAGAAAGACGGTCACCCAGGCCCTCATCACCAGCCGACTGGACTACGGGAACGCCCTATATGCTGGAACCACAGCCAAACTTCAGAAAGGACTTCAGCGCATACAGAACGCCTCTGCACGACTCATCCTCGACATCCACCTCCACAGCCACGTATCCGCCCACCTGAGATACCTGCACTGGCTCCCCGTCAACAAGAGGATCACGTTCAGGCTGCTTACCCACGCACACAAAGCGCTCCACAACATGGGCCCCGAGTACCTCAACAACCGCATCTCGTTCCACACCCCCACCGTCAACTCCACTGCTCCAGTCTCGCCCTCGCCACCGACCCACGGATTCGAAGAACCACCACCCGAGGAAGATCGTTCTCCTACCTGGCAGCGAAGACATGGAACTCCCTCCCCGCACACCTACGACTGACCCAGGACCATCTCACCTTCAGGAAACACCTCAAGACCTGGTTATCCGAGCAGTATCTGCACCCCCCCTTTTTCTTCAGCACCTTGAGACCCTCGCGGGTGAGTAGCGCACTCTACAAATATACTGATTGATTGGTTGATTGATTGATTGATGTACACCTAAGTATTAAGTATGCACTATAAAAAAAAGCAAATAACTTAAAGGTTTCTTTCCCGATTTGGCGTGGGGTCATAGAGTGGTATTTTGCCCACCCCTGTGAAGACAGAGCAGCCGCCCCTGGCAGAAAGCAATACACGAAGTGGGAGCGGCAACCACAGTCACAGAATAAGGAGAGCAGCCTTGACTCCGCCCACTCAGTCATCATAAATAACTATCGCCAGCGACTACCAAAAATTAACACTCCAATACCTATGGATCGAGTTTGCGCTGTTTACATTTTTTTTTCAATAAATACAAATAACAGGCACGTTTTTTTCCTGTCAGGCAGTGCTAAGCCTGCAACAGCCATAAGGGAGGAGCCAAACCTGCAATAGTGAAAGGAGAGGAGTGGCCATCACACGATATACAGTGCGATGGCCAACATAACAAGCGTCTGCCATTGTCCCAACTGGGCACGTCGTCATGCCTGCAGTAGGAGAAACTCATTACAGAAAATAGCACACGCACTGTGTAGCAACCAAGTAAAGGGGCCAGTAGGTATGGGAGGTTACACATGACAACATGGCCGTACTAAGGAGGGACTAACAAGCTAATTCCAAAATCAGAAGCCAGCATTTACGAAGGACAAAGACACAAGACAACCAAAAATATGGGTGGGGGAGTTGGCAGGGCTTCTCTCACATACTGAACTGCAGCAGAGTGCCAAAACAGGGCTTGCGCACTGGCTCAGGTTCGACCTTAAAATGAGGCAAGCCATGATTTACCTGAGCATAGGTCACAAAAACAGAATGCACAAGTTCACTGATGCTGAATTAGAAATCCTTGTGGAGGAATGTGCTGCTGCTGCTGCGCTGCTGAGAATGACATACTCTTTTACTATGCATCTTTCCGTGTCACTAAAGCTATAACAACATTTATATGGGAAAGTATTAAAGACCATTTTAATGCGAGTGGACCAAAGACGTGTTGGTACGATATGCCATTGACACTTCAGTCCCATTGTCCGTGTCAACAGGTAAGGCACCATTGTAGTGTGCCGGGGAAAAGGTTTTTAGGAACACATACAAACTCAAACATACATGAAACAATACTCACTCGTGCATACACATATTTAAACAAACTCATATCCCAAACTTTACATATATTCATATATAATTCCATGGAATTGTAACAGAATGAAAGCACAATTCATCTTGTAGTGCCTATATGAACATCTGCCTAGTTCATATTTTAAATTTAACACATTATAATCTATGGTTCATGTACATGGTTTATAAGTCTTGAATATATTACACGTCTTCCATTAATTTAGACCTTTCACTCTCAATCATTTTGTAATTTTTTATTGTTAATAAAATCTACTGTTAGATATAATAACACCCTATGAGCTGTATTAAAAGTTATCACTCACCATGACTGCTCTCTCTCCCTGCAGGAACATCTAGACCAAGTGTCACTGTTGAGACACATGAGCAGAGGCAAGGGACAGTCCACACTCGACAACTGCACAGAAGTGAAGTGACTAAACCGCTATCTAAAAATGCTGTTAGATTCACAGTCATTAATAACTACTGCAAGGCCACGCATTAGAGAACCACTGGGGCAGACCACCAAGAAGTGAAAGAGAAGATGAAGCAGGGATGACAGCCTTTTTAGGAGACAGAACGCACTATGCTTGGACATCTGCATAAAAACATGTAAAAGGTTTATCCTAAAACAGAGACCTAAGACAGAGTTTGGTGTAGGTCAAGAAAGTTACAAAAATATTAATTAAAATCATCTAATTCAGGAAATATGGCTGCCCTACCACTTCCTGAACCGGGGAATGGTCGATCCTAAGTAATTTGTTGGTGCAAAAGGGCACTGCTTACAAGTAGGACGGGTTATGAGGTACAATGTGGTAGAACGCAAGTGACCATGACCACGTCAACTTGTGTTAGATTAAAGAAAAAATAGGAACCAGATCGTCGAAGACGCTGAAGGGCCATGGCGATATTTTTTGTTAGTGTAGGATTTCTACATTTTCGTAGTGCTTAGAGATCGGAACGTCTTGCCCAAGAGCTTCTGCAGGAGAAAGGCATCCCCAGCGAGCAGGCACATTGAACACGCAGACACAATGATGGCGGGCTCTGTGCGATAAAGACGACGCAACCAGTACAGTGCTATCCCCGTATTTCGAAGAGGCACCGGGCACTTAGTGGAGTAGTTTATGTCCTCTTCCAAGCTCAACGCTACTAAAAAGACCACCATTGCAGCCCAGCAGAGAGAGCCTGATACTCTGGTCAGCCACTACTGAGATAATGCACGCCTAAGAGATGTATGACATTACAACGCATGCTTTTACCACGCATGCCTTTACAACGCGGTTTTTACAACAAAAACCTTTACAACGCATTGCGCTTTGGGGTCCTGGATAGTGAATAGTTTAATTTACTATTCCAACTCCAGTCCCCGTGGACACTAGGGAAGGTGTTGGATAGTAAATTAAACTTATTCCCTATCCTAGAGCGCCCCCCCAGCGCAATGCGTTGTAATGGTTTGCGTTGTAAAAGTTGCATTGTAAAGCCACTGCGTGCTAAAAGTTGTGTTGTAAAGGATGTTTCCCATGCCTAAGAGACACCGCTCCAATAACCCCAGCACAGGCAAGTGCAGCATAAAGAGGGGGCAGAGGTATATAAGCTGTGTGGTCAGATCACTCTATGGGCAGACACAGCACCGCTCAGGGACCCCCAACCCAAAGGATCTAAAGAGGCAGAGGGCCTGACCCTAACATGGCCGCCTAGCTGAAGAGAGAATTTTCTTTAAGGGATCACTAAGGTCCCCCAGTATACCCAGGGTAGACCAGGCAACCTCAGAGCACTCCTAATGCCAAGGCACCTAAGGTGGCCAGTGAGGAGACCCTCAGGGTGGGCGGCGTATCAGCAAAGATGAAGCCTGACCAGGAAAGATAAGTGATTTGGGACTCTACTATACGCTCAAGCGCTCCACACTGCTTCTACAAGACAGAGGGGAAGGCCTGGAGTGGACCACGTTGTGGACCGCCGTATGCCACCCAAAAAGACCCCCAACATCAAGGTTTGCAATTATTATCATTCCACCGGCACAGGAGCGTCAGGCGAAGATGCAACACCATCAGCAAGGGCCATGGCGCTAACTAAAGAGGACCTCCTGTCTTCCTTGTGAAAATTTAAAGAGGGGCTACAAACAGAAATCAAGGCTGACATCATCAGACCACCTTCCATCCCCCGTGGAGGGCAATGGTGAGATCTAGTGTACTTTTTAAGAACTATTGGAGTATGGCCCTTCCTTCCCTGTTAACCTCTATCATTCCCGGCACACTCAAGGTGTGGCAAAGGAGCCCAGGATCCCCATCCCCAACAGGGCCGACAGTGGTGACCTTTTTCCCCACTTGCTGATCTCTTACTTTTACTCACAAAACCCTGCCAGGACTGTGCCTGACCTCAAGAGGAAGTCTGGAATTTTCGTGGTCCATGGCACCCCCCGCACTATTCTGACACTCCCCCGAGTACACTTGACCCCTACCCGGACAGCGGAATTCGATCATGTTGTCCGACGCCCGGTTGTGCTGCTCTGTTCAGCTAATTGAGAAAAATCAGCCGTGGTTCATCCTCAGCCGGACAATGGACACAGTTTCTCCCCTTCTCCCTGTCCCGCCCTCCCCCCTGCATATTTCTGATGTTCTGCCTTTTCCTTGTCTCCTTTCTTTCCACCTTTCTGACCGATGCCCGTGGGACCTTCCTAGAAAGCCATAGATGAGACTGGCTGTGGATTTCCTCCCTGGCAGTCACATACCCTTCTGGTCTTTTGGCCGACCTTCCCTCTATCTCTTATTACATCTTTCCCATCGTCCATTCCCTTCTCACTCCCCCTCTCCTCTTTCCCTCTATACTTGTCCCGCCCGAAGTACACATGATCTCTTCCCTGACAGCAGAGTCCGAGCATTTTGCCCGATGCCCGGTGGAGCTGCTCTGTTCAGCTAATGAGGAGATCATTCCCTGACTGTCACCTGCCCAGCCGGACCTAGGGCACAGTTTGTCCCCTTCTCCCTGTCTCGCCCACCCCCTCATCGTATTTCTGGCGCCCTGCTTTCTCCTCATCGCCTTCTTTCCAGCTTTCGGCCCGTTGCACATTGGAGCTTTCTTGACAATTATAGAGGAGACTGGCTTTGGATTATCTCCCTGGCCGTCACCTACCCACTCGGTCTTTGGGCTGACTTTCCCTTTATGTCTTTTCCGTTTTCCCCTTCGTCCTCTCCCTTCTCTCTCCACCTCTCCCCTTTCCCTCTCTATTTGTATCACCAGACATTGGACACAGTTCTTCCTCGTCTTTCTGCTATGACTCCTTTCTGGAGAAGTGTGACTCAATGGTTAGAGCAGAAGACCCTGATGCAGAGGTCTGGCCCGGGACCAGGGTTCAATTCACGCCTTAGCGGGTCTTGGGCTCAATTTCTTCGGACCTGATAATTCTCGCCGCGGTGCCTATTCTAATCATGGGTTCCACTCTGCAACTCTGGGCAATAGCTAACTTAATCTCCACAACGGCCCAACAGTGCTGGGATGCCTGGCTTCACCTTGGGGGTGCCCAGGAGTGGACATTTCACAGGGAAAATCCAGGAAGGGTTCCACAGCGGTATGCGTACAGTGCCAGGAAAAACCGGTTGGGGTATAAGTGCGCTTTACAAGTACAAATTCATTTCATTTCATTTCTCCTCTCCTTTCCTATAAATTCTCTCAACCTCTTTCTTTGTTTACTGTACCTTACTACGCTATTGTAACTAATATAATTTGTAACGCAATTTTCCTCTGTTATGGCGCTCAGATACCTACGGGTTTAGCCAGCACCCTATATTCCTTTTGATGTACCTTCTAATGCAACGTTTCCCTGGTTATGCGCTCTGATACCTCCGTATCTAGATAGCGTTATATAACCTTCGCAAACCAAATAAACTAAAAACTGGTGTTTCCTGACCGTTGAGACCTGAGCAACATGACTGATGACCAGTGGAGCTGCTTGACAGCTAATGAGGAGATTGGCCCTGGTTTTCCCCCTTGACCGTCACCTACCCAGCCGGACATTGTGCATTGTTTCCTCCTCATCTCCTCGCTATTACTCCTTCCTCCTCTCCCTCCTACAAATTATTGAATCATTGTTTATGTGTACTGTATCTTACTATGCTCTTGTATCTGATGTAACTTGTAACGCTACGATCCTAAATGTAAAGCGCTCTGATACCCTCTTGGGTCAAGGTTGCGCTATATAAAACTTTATAAATAAATAAATAAAATACATTTCTTTTTTCTATATAGGCATGTTTATGTACTAGCAATACTTTGATGTTTTTTGCTGATGTTATTTTATTATCATGGTTAGCCATTAACATTCATTATTTCAAATCTTGGAAATTATCTATGAATGAACACTCATTTTTGTTGTCTTCCCAAACATATGCAAGCTGTTTACATCAAAACAAATGTTAGTAATTTCTGCTCTTCGTGCTGTTCTTCCCTTTGCAGAACACAAATTTTAGACTTATCAGCTGCTTTTGACACGGTTTCACATGTTATCCTCCTGGACCGTCTTGCATTATGTGGTACCCCTCATCTTGCCCTTGCCTGACTTAAATCATTTCTACAAAATAGAAGACAAGTCATCACTCTTGGAAACTATCATTCAGCAGAAAAACCTCTGCTTTCTTGGTACCACAAGAATCTATCCTCAGTCTAGCACTCTTTTGTGTCTATATGCCGATTAGTCTGATATCGTCCTTTAACATCGCGACTATCTCCTACGCCGATGATATGCAGCTAATCTTAGTCTTAGATAAAAATACCATACTGGCCGAGCAAAATCTCTGACAATGTCTCACAACCATCTTTCGCTGGATGAAAACAAACCACTTAGAATGCAACTCCATGAAAACAGAAATTATGCCACTAGGGAAAGAGAACATCTTCTCCCCCAGCCTATGGTGGCCCTCTGATATCCCCCTCAATACAGTAACAGTAGCCAGGAATCTGAGGATCAAATTCGACTCAGCACAATCTCTAGCACTAGCTGGAACCTGTTTTCTTCTAATAAAGTCACTTAAAAAGTTCTTTGAACTACTTCCTTGTATGGCAATACAGGCCATTGCAGTGGCCTTGAACAGCCTCCATGCAGGAGCCAATAAGTCGGTCTTACACTAAGCATGGGCGAATTTTGCGAATCTCGCGTTCGCGAATTTTGCGGATTTGCGAACTCGCAATCCGCAAAATCCGCGAATTCTCGCGAATTTGCGGATTTTTTTTTTGTGTGTTCGCGCGGGTTTCTGCCAGTTCGCGAGGGTTTTGTACAGTTTTGCAAACGCAAACTTACCTGTCGGGTCGCAAGTTTTGCGAACTTGTTGTTTCTACGTGTCCAGCCTGTTTGGGACACTCTTCTTCATCACCAAAAATTTGCACAAAGTTCCCCAGGGGGTGATATCTATGCGAGAAAGAGTGGAATAGTTCCCCTTCTCTGGAAGTGTGGTTGTATCTGGAAGGCAGGGGCGATCGTCCCTTGTCGGAATTAGGGAAACCTCACACAACAGGCTGGTACTACGACTACTGTCGCATTCCCAACCGGCCGCTTCGTATCATCATCGGCTTCCTGCTGCTGCGTCAAGCCGGCACTGAATACCGAAAATCCGCAAAATCCGCGAGCGTAACGGATTTTCCGCCCATGCTTATCTTACACAAGCTACAGATGGTGAAGCAACACTGCAGCCTGACTAGTCCAAAAACGGCCCTGGAACTCATCAGCATCCTGAGGTAATATGAATTTTTATGGTCAATTGTGTCCCCTAACGTAGACCCCAACGGCTCCATGTACGTACTTCAAGTACATGTATGTTCCCTCCACAACCCGCTATGAAGACGCAAATACATTTGCGTCCAACGTTAACATGTCCTCTTTCAGATCCACCATGAATGGGTCAAAAATTCCGTTCCTAAGTATGCCGTGCCACCGTCTTTACATGGTGCACTTTCACGTTTTCCTGGCTCTGGCGAGCTAGGCCCTGATTTCTGCCATTGAGCCCTTCCTGTCTTCTGCCTCAGAATGCTGCAGCCTGGATCTGCATCCATGACCCTTGCCTTACTCCCTGTGCGGCGAGCGGTGCCCGGCTCGGCTCGCTTGCCTGCCAAGACAATTCAGCCTTCAAGTTATCTGCTCCGCTCCTCGAAAATACATTCCTGTCTAGTGATATAGGTAAACATCTCCCCAGCTGCAGAGCAAAGGGCCCGGCCTTTCTGTCTCCGTGCAAGTAATTCATTGCTCCCGTTACCATGGTAGGCCCATGGCCCCTCGCATTACACGTAGACACGTAGTCACATATGCATGCACTAGCAGTCAGTATAGAATAGCCTCTGCCCGAGAGACCTTTCCTTCTAGATAATACAGTTCCTCAAACACAAGATATTAGATATGATTTGGGTTTAGGTTGTTCTGACCCGCCAGACTTCTGTCTCCACGTATAGTGCTAAATGTCAAGTCCCCTTCACCCTCCAGTCCTACGTCAATCACACGTCATGCTGCTGCGCGCGCATCTCTGCCATATATTTCTGCTGACACTGCAGGATTCCTCTATGGAACCACCCACCTGTGACACTCTCATGTGACGTTTCTAGCACACACCTCCGTGTACGCCCTCGCGCACGCCTTCTGTTACGTACATGTGTTCCTATCTCTTATCTCTCAGCTGTTACGCCTTCTGTATCCATCACCATTGTATGCATTCACTATATATACTGTACTCTGTTAATAAAGCATTGTCTATCCCTTCCTGAACCTTCGTGGTGATGGAACATGATGCCTGGTTCGAACCAATTCCATTTTATGGAATAAAACCCTTATAAACTCAGATGCCACGGACTCTGCCTCTCATTTCTGATTGAGTTATTCTTATTGAACTTTACCGCATAGAAATTCCGCATAGGTAAACTTTATTTACCACATAATTTGGCGCCCGAACAGGGACCCCTCCCCCACCTTACGCGCCGGCGGTGCGTTGCAGGCCTAGCCCCCTGCCACAGCCGTGACGGACAACTACGCGTACCCGCAGGATTTCCTGTATCTCCCTCAGGCCAACGGAGGTAACTGAGGCTGCGATCGACACCCAGACGAGGCGGTGAGGAGTGCGGAGGATCCCGACCAGAGCCTAGCCGAGAGAGCAAGGTCCGAGGTGTTCAGAGGCCCACCAGTTCGGAAGTACCTACGTCACGAGTCGAGTCGAGTCCGGTCCAGTCCAGTGTCGAGTTTCCGAGGCCTTCCATTCCGTGCTTCCCGGTGAGTACCGTTGCTGGGGACGCATCTAGACGGGTGCATTAATTTGTGTCCGGTCAAGACGGGTTTGGGTACACAGACCCGGTCTGCACTGTTTTAGCAGTGTATCTGTACTGTTTAGCAGTATATCAAGTATCAAGTTATCAAGTTATTGTTCGTTTTGAAATGTTTTAATGTGTTTTAATGTCGTGGTATGAGTGATTGTTTGATCTTCATTACTGTGTTTATTGTATTAGTTGTGTCCAAGTCCGAGTAAGTATCAAGTATCAAGTATCAAGGTTCAGAATGCCATTGTTTTCTAAGCTATGTCAGATAGGAACTAGGAAAGGAATACTAGAGGAAGCTGTTCCTATCCCACCTAGGGACACTCCTGGACATTTTATGTACCACAAGCAGGGCTTAGATGCTGTATTATATCTCGACTTGTGGGTGGATTACACTAAGGATTTAGCAGAGAATCAGAGATGGCCCGCTACAGGGACATGGGATGCCGAGTGCATCATGAGAGTAGAGGAAGCATTATGGAAAAAGAAAGCTAGACAGTCACAGAAAGATGCCATTGAACTATGGCGTAAAGAATCACACAGACGGACAGAGAAAGCACTCAGAAAAGCAGAGAAAAGTAGAGAAGATTCTGAAAAAGCTAAAGAAAAGGAACTACTAGAAGAAGGAGAACGAGTTAGAATGGAACAACACGATAGACGGAGTAATGCAATTATGACAGGATTGTATCCAGTCCTGGCCGAGGGCCTGCCCAAGGCGACCCCAGAAACACCGAAAAATCTGCCCCCTCCATTGGTTCCGACTAAATTACGTCACAAAACCGCAGCAGAGATTTTTCTTTCTTCCTATTTAGACGATGTAGCTCCCGAATATACCAATGTCCCACCTGCACCTGTACCACCCCATGATCATCAGCCCCCAGGTCCGCAACAGCTTACCCCTCCCGGTCTGCTTCCTCCACCCTTACCTGTTATTCCCCCCGGTAATCCTTTTGGGCCTGGCGCGGTTCAGGCCCCAACCCAGTTACAGCAGGTACCGACCCTACAGCCAGTTCATGCTCACACCTCCGCTACAGGAGGTGCTACAGGAGGTTACCGTACCCCGCCCCCAGTACAGCGATTAACTGTCAGGGAACTAGCAATGCAACGTACTCCGAAACCAGCCACAATTGAAAAGCTTAAAGAGTATCTTACAGACTGTAGATATGATCCAATACCAGGCCAAGACGGTTGCATGATATTAGCCTCAATACGTATAAGACGTGCTGCAAACTTTTTAGTTCTATTTCCAGGAATGGCAGATTATCTAGACAGGATATATCATTTTGTTCAGACTGGGGAGGGTCAGGAATGTATTCAAGAGTCCATGGCACACCAGAAAGTAGACACTCAAGGTTTAATATTAAGATTCCTCATAAACTGTTTCATAAGAGAACGAGACCAGCCTGGTGTACATAAAGACGAGATGGAGGTATTAACTACATGGGGTCAGAATATTGCAGACGGAAAACATGATAGACAGAAAAGTATAGAGGCCATGTACAGAAAAATCCGTAAAGAAATAACAGTATTTCATGAAAGACAGAAAGCTGAAAATGAAGCAGATAATGACAAAAATGAATCCTCAGAGGAGGAGGAGCCAGAACATACAGAAACAATAGCATATGTAGGAAAGGGTAGATCCTTTAATAAAACGTTACGTCCGGAAAGCAAGAGACTTTTTCACTCTGCTATGTCAAATCCGAAGACTCCTGAACATCTATTTCAGGCTACCGATAAAATACTTCAAGAACGAATGGGGTACCATGTACTCAATTCCATGGATGAACAAGAATTAGCCAGGTCAGCAGTACAATGGGCTGACAATTCAGATAGATATGATGATGACGCATTAGCGCAAACATTTTTGAATCTTTCCCCAGACGAACAGCGACTAGCTGGTATGTACATGATACAGCACCTCCTTACGTTGTATAAGAGCCAACATTCTGATCCAGGCCCCCTACCTGATGTACTAGTAGAGTTACTCATGAATAAATGGAGAGGCCTGGGTACCGATTTAATTAAAGTAATTTTAGAACATCGACACAGATATAGTGCCTTCCTGAATCCACAGTTTGTTGCAGCTCCACCTCCAGAAAGAAAAATGTTTTACATAGACAGACAGAATCCTTTACGAGAAGTACATCCAGTCAAGAATGCTGATGATACCCTTACACGTGTGTATGTATACACGCCTATAACTAAAATGGAATTGTTAGAAATGAAGAAAATAGTGCCCAGTCATGATAAAGACCCAGCAGGTTTCCATCGTGAAATAAAAGACATGTTACTCATGGGTGATTACACCTATCCCGACATTATGAAAATATTGAAAGTACTATTGCCTGCCGGTATTTACGAGAAACTCAAAGAAAAAGAATGGGAGGTGGGAGACTAAAAGATAGATTGGGCTGCATTAAAAAATGAAGAAGCGACCCGAACCCCAGGGTTGGGTCTTGGGAACAAAACTAAAGCATTACCAGGATTGTTAGTACAGGTCTTGCCACGATTATTAGCAACTAAAAAGGAGGACTGGGATGCAATCTCAGCCTGCAAACAGAAACCCGATGAAGACACTAGTGATTTTTATTCCCGATTTGAGAAATGTTTCATTATTAATAGTGGTCTGAAAGCAAGTAGCGAGTCATACCCACACCTTTTTGTATCCAAATTAGTCGAGAATTCATTGCCCCAAGTTAAGAATCGTGTATTGAAAGTTGAGAGCACATGGCAAGCAAATACACCTTCCCAAATGTTACAGATGTTACAGTACCACCAGAACAGAATTAGGGAAGAACATGATCACGAACAGAGACGTATGAAAGACACGAAAATGAAAATGCTCGTTGCTCAGTCAGTTCCGGTTGACGGTCAGAAAAAGGGCATGACACAGTCCAATAATTCGGCAGCTCCTGTTAAAGGGACATGCAACTATTGTAAACAGCCAGGTCACTATGTAAACGATTGTGCAGTTTTGAAACACAATATATCTACGGGTAAAACTAAAGAGAGACCGCGTCCTCCTAGACAGGACCAGGCCCAACAACACGTTACACAGAATGTACAGCCTATGCATGCTCCACAACAGACAGTACAGATAGTAGCGGTACCACAGCCACAACCGATTGCCGCAACACAACATGCAACACAGCAGATGTACCAATATGCTCAAACTGATTATCCCGATTACCAGCGATACACATGAAACAGCCTAGAGAGGGAGGTTGGCTTGCCTCTTATTGAGGTTCCTGTAGATCAAGAGGGTCCTTATGTACATAGTCAGGTATTAGGAAAGGATAGAAAGTTTTTGATTGACACAGGGGCAAGCAGAACGACAATCAGTCACGACGAGGTTCCAGGGGCACCCCTCTCAGGCTCACAGAATGTTTCCCTTGTTTTTTCAGGAAAGCCTATTGTAAATGAAGTATCGAAACCAGTTCCTCTTTCAGTTGGTCCGTTGTCCCGCACTACAGATTTATTGCTCACGAAATCATGTCCAGAAAACTTGTTAGGTATCAAGACACTGAAAGCTCTAGGAGCTGTAATTTGTTGTTCTCCGGAAGGAGTAAGATTGTTTCTGCGTGACTTTAAGGGTCACTATGTGTTGAGAGATATTGATTCCCGATTACAGAATGTTCCTGCACATTTATGGGCACAAGGCCCCACTGATGTAGGTTGTATGCACATTACACCATACCGAGTTACACTGAAACAAGGTGTTGTTTTACCACAAATCAGACAATACAAGTTACCCCCAGATGCTGTAGTGGCCTTACTGAAAATCATTGACGAGCTCATTGCACAAGGAGTGGTTGTAGAAACCGACTCGAATCTATGTAATTCCCCTATCATTCCGATTCTTAAACGCACTGATCCGAATACCCCTCCAGTTTATCGATTAGTGATCGATTTACGAGAATTGAATAAATGCATTGTACCGCAGTACCCTGTGGTTCCAGACATCTCTTCATTATTGACAGCTATTGATTCAGAGGCAACGTTCTTTACTGTAATTGATCTGAAGAACGCCTTCTTTAGTGTACCCATTGATCCGGAAAGCCAATATCTTTTCGGATTCTGTTTAAATGGCCGAAGCTTCAAATTTGCACGCGCACCTCAGGGATTCACAGAAAGCCCCAGCATCTATAGCCAAGCATTAAAAAGACAACTTGACAGTATTCACATGCCTGACAACACTGCCCTACTCCAGTACGTCGATGATCTATTGATCACCGCCCGAAGTGAACCAGAATGTGAACAAGCATCACTGACAGTCTTGTATTTCCTGGCTGACAAGGGACACAAGGTGTCTCCTTCGAAGCTGCAATTCTGTGTTCAGCAAGTGGTATACCTTGGGCACTTGCTGTCCAAAGGGGGGAGACAGCTAACACCTGATCGTATCCAGTTAATTGTAAACATGTCACAACCCAAGACACAAAAGGAGGTACGGGCCTTTATAGGCCTCACTTCTTACTGTAGACAATGGATTCCTCAGTATGCATTTCTAGCCAAGCCACTCATACAATTGACAACACAGGAGGCAGCGACATCGACTGTCCTCCCTTGGACTCAGGAACATACACAAGCTTTTGACGATGTGAAGAAAGCCCTATGTCAAGCACCAGTTTTAGCAACACCATGTTACAGTAAGCCCTTTACACTTTTTGTCACAGAACGCGAAGGTACTGCATTGTCAGTACTCACCCAGGATCAAGCAGGTTCACACAAACCGTGTGCTTATTTCTCTAGTACATTAGATCCAGTAGCCCAGGCCCTGCCTGCGTGCTTGAAATCTGTAGCAGCAACAGCTCTAGCAATCAGACAAAGTGATTCCATAGTGTTAGGACATCAATTGACAGTACAAGTTCCACATTCCGTGGAAGTTCTCTTAAACCGTACCCAGACTCAACACTTGACTATAGCACGATTGACAGGTTATGAATTGACATTGTTTCAGCCACACATAGAAATCAGACGTTGCAATACATTGAATCCAGCTACACTTTTGCCACTAAGTGAGACAGACCCTTTGGCACATGATTGTGTTGACGTCATTACCATTACGACGAAACCCAGACAAGATTTGACAGACATCGCATTACCAGATCCAGACCTGACACTTTATGTGGATGGTTCATGTATGAGAACAAGTACAGGAGAGTTAGTGGCCGCATATGCAGTAACGACAAAAACTGAAGTCATAGAAACACATCGCATTGACACCCTGTCAGCCCAAGCAGCAGAGCTCATCGCTCTGACTCAAGCCTGTATACAAGCAAAGAATAAGAAAGTTAACATATACACAGATTCCCGTTATGCGTCCGGAGTCGTACACGACTTCGTGTACTCTGGCGAGTGAGAGGTTTCTTGACCTCTCACGGAGCCAAGATCCAGCACGGTCCCCTCATTCAAGCTCTGTTAGAAGCAATACATCTGCCTACCGCCATAGCTATCATGAAATGCAAGGCACATACGAAAGTTACAGATACCATTTCCCAGGGTAACGACCTGGCAGATCGAACAGCCAAGCATACAGCTCAGACTCAGATTCACGCAACTGACCTGACAAAGACAGTAGTCCCGACACCGACACATTGCATGACAGTTAGAGATCCCGCCCTAGATGTAATTGACATACAGACACATGCTACACCAGACGAAATCAAGAAATGGATTGAACTAGGAGGGATCCAGACAGAACAGGGATGGATGACGAAGGGGAAAGCCACATGGTTTCTCCCCGACTCGATGGTTCAAGTTATCATTAACACAGTACATAGTCCTGCACACTTAGGAGAAAAAGCCATGTTAGACAGTATTCAAAACCTTTGGTTTAATAAGCATTTACGAGCAGCAGCAAAACAGAAAGTACGTACCTGCATGATCTGTTGTCAGTTCAACCCAGGTAAAGGCATTCCCGTAGAGCAAGGTGGATTTCATCCTCCCGATCACCCTTTTGAAGTCCTCCAGATGGATTATATACAGATGGAACGTTGTGGAGGATTCAAATATGTCCTCGTAGTTGTATGCACACTTTCCCGTTGGACAGAAGCATATCCAGTCCCAGATTACACTGCTCCGACCACTGCCAAGCAGCTGGTACGTGAATTTTTCCCCAGGTATGGTTTGCCCCGTATTGTGTACTCAGATAATGGTCAGCCATTCTCGTCCGAGCTTATGAAGCAGGTATCACTCCGACTAGGTTATCAGTGGAAGTTCCACTGTGTCCGACATCCCGAGGCAGCAGGTCTCGTGGAACGACACAATCAGACCCTGAAAATACGTCTTGCCAAAATTTGTAGAGAGAAAGGCGTTGACTGGATAGTAGCTTTACCAGTTGCACTCTTTTACATGAGAATGATAGCACATTCAAGAACAGGGCTATCCCCGTATGAGGTGGTCTTTGGTAGGCCACCGAATATGTGGGGGACGCCTCTGCCTCGTAAGATCACAGATGTTGACTGTAATATGCTGACAGATTACCTTGCTTCCTTGATGTCTGCACTACAATCATGTCGTTCACAGGTAGCTGCAGCCTTTCCCGACAACACCGAGGTGAAGCCAAACGAGATCGTCCCTGGAGATCTGGTCTTTGTTCGGAAT
Organism: Lissotriton vulgaris; assembly: GCF_964263255.1. Lineage (NCBI taxonomy): Eukaryota > Metazoa > Chordata > Amphibia > Caudata > Salamandridae > Lissotriton > Lissotriton vulgaris. The sequence continues at coordinate 664,028,057 of NC_141689.1, forward strand.
TTCGACAGGAGGAGTCCGCTGGAGCCCCGTTGGCAGGAGCCGAAGCTTGTGTTATTAACAACAAGGACAGCAGTAAAAGTGGAGGGCCGCAAGGGCTGGCTCCACTCGAGTCATGTAAAAAGACACTATGGACTGCCGCCAAATCCAGACTCCCAGCCCTGCTCCCTTCCAGAGACTGATACTAAACTCCCTTTGGTAGAGAAAACTCCTTCCCAAGAATTTCGTATGAAGTTGAGGTCTAGCAAGTCAGACAGTTTAATTGTTTAAGTCCTCCCCTAGGTGAATCGGTTAGACAAGTTCCTGACATGTACCAGCTAGACCCCAATAGAGAGAGAGATAGACAGAAACAGATCAAGAAACATGAATATTGTAAATCTCTCCGTAGTCACTGCATTGTGACATTATTGATTATGTTTTTTCTGAGTCTTATAATTATTGCTACAAGTATATTATTACACATGTACTTTCCTATTTTCGCACGTGCACATTCTTCTTCAAATGATACTGCCGAGCATACTTTCAGTGAATTGCCCCCGCACGAGTTATCTTACCGACTTGCGCTGCGCAACAATACATTCATCAGTATGTTACATCATTCCCATCAGACCAGCAATGCTACCAATTGTTGGATATGTGGCCGACTCCCTCCCTATCAGAAGTACAAGGGAGTTCTGCCCCTCTTTCCGTACCCGTTCACACATAATGGTTCCTGTGGTGCATGGTTTAGTTTAATGAATTCTTTAGATTCTGATTCCGTAGTTTACCAGGGCAATTGGGTATGGGGAAATCTGAACACAGTTTTGCATAAAGTTTGTTTCCCTGACAAGGAGGGTCTTCCCCAAAGGACAGGGACCGATCTAGAAAACGAAGTATATGGATTAGGTAATTTTACACTCAACCTCATGATTCTGAATGTCCAGTCCGAAGCCGAACCAGTCTTGCCCGCTATGTCAGTATTACCAGTCAAAGGTGAATTATGTGTCAGAAAGAATGGTTCAGTACACCTAGGTCATAGTGAATGTACCACTGTGATCGAATTCAGTGATAAAGGCAAGTCTACATTCAGAGCTTCCCGTCATTCCTATTTCATTTGTGGTCATACAGCATATATACGCTTACCTCTAGATTGGGATGGTACTTGTTACATTGCATTCCTTCTGCCACCTGTTTTCCTAGCCCCTCCTGAGTATCATAGGGACTCCCATCTAGTACACAATAGATCCAAGAGAGATCTCCCGATTGTCGACTATACTGAAACGGCATGGGAACAGTATACAGACTTCAATAAAGGTTTCTTTCCCTATTTAGGTGCTGTCTTTAATAGTAAACTGATACGCAAATTAACTAGAACCCTCGAAGCAGTAGTGAATGAAACTACTTCCGCCCTAGGTAACTTAACAGAGGAACAGTCTGCTATGAGACTTGTTGTTCTTCAAAATCGTCTCGTTCTTGACGTCATCCTGGCCGATAGGGGCGGAGCTTGTAGAGTCATCGGATCGAGTTGCTGTGTTTTCATTCCAGAAAACGCACCATCAGTATATAGAGCCATAACCCGTCTCCACAAGATTGCAAGTCAGATACACCAGAATCCAGGCACCTGGACTTGGTCCGGTTGGTTCTGGAGCGTGTTACCAGCCTGGGGATGGAAAGTCCTATCCTTCCTCGGAATAGCCCTTCTCATAGTATTCAGTTGTTGTCTATGTTCACAGTGTGGGCCAGCTATCTGTGGTTTGTGCGCCACATCATGTATTCCCCATTCAAGTTCACGTTCTAAATCCCGTCAGAAAAAGGAAGAGCAAATGATGTTATATGAACAAATTGATGGACTAATGAAGATCGATATATCATGAAGGGTCCGTAGGGGACAAGGAGGGAATGAGGTAATATGAATTTTTATGGTCAATTGTGTCCCCTAACGTAGATCCCAACGGCTCCATGTACGTACTTCAAGTACAAGGTGTGAAGAGACAAGGACCCCCTGGGTAGTGATTACGAAAAACTCCTAGGGCAGGGTAAATCAGATATGTGTACAAAAACTTCCTAGGCAGTCTAAGGGCCAGACAACAGGTGATTGGACCAAGTAGGGCTAGGAAAAGGGGCAGATAATACAAGAATACACAACCCGCTATGAAGACACAAATACATTTGCGTCCAACGTTAACATGTCTTCTTTCAGATCCACCATGAATGGGTCGAAAATTCCGTTCCTAAGTATGCCGTGCCACCGTCTTTACATGGTGCACTTTCACGTTTTCCTGGCTCTGGCGAGCTAGGCCCTGATTTCTGCAATTGAGCCCTTCCTGTCTTCTGCCTCAGAATGCTGCAGCCTGGATCTGCATCCATGACCCTTGCCTTACTCCCTGTGCGGCGAGCGGTGCCCGGCTCGGCCTGCTTGCCTGCCAAGACAATTCAGCCTTCAAGTTATCTGCTCCGCTCCTCGAAAATACATTCCTGTCTAGTGATATAGGTAAACATCTCCCCAGCTGCAGAGCAAAGGGCCCGGCCTTTCTGTCTCCATGCAAGTAATTCATTGCTCCCGTTACCATGGTAGGCCCATGGCCCCTCGCATTACACGTAGACACGTAGTCACATATGCATGCACTAGCAGTCAGTATAGAATAGCCTCTGCCCGAGAGACCTTTCCTTCTAGATAATACAGTTCCTCAAACACAAGATATTAGATATGATTTGGGTTTAGGTTGTTCTGACCCGCCAGACTTCTGTCTCCACGTATAGTGCTAAATGTCAAGTCCCCTTCACCCTCCAGTCCTACGTCAATCACACGTCATGCTGCTGCGCGCGCATCTCTGATATATATTTCTGCTGACACTGCAGGATTCCTCTATGGAGCCACCCACCTGTGACACTCTCATGTGACGTTTCTAGCACACACCTCCGTGTACGCCCTCGTGCACGCCTTCTGTTACGTACATGTGTTCCTATCTCTTTTCTCTCAGCTGTTACGCCTTCTGTATCCATCACCATTGTATGCATTCACTATATATACTGTACTCTGTTAATAAAGCATTGTCTATCCCTTCCTGAACCTTCGTGGTGATGGTACATGATGCCTGGTTCGAACCAATTCCATTTTATGGAATAAAACCCTTATAAACTCAGATGCCACGGACTCTGCCTCTCATTTCTGATAGAGTTATTCTTATTGAACTTTACCGCATAGAAATTCCGCATAGGTAAACTTTATTTACCACAATCCGACACACTAAAGGCTTTGCATTGGCTACCAATCCATAAAAGGATCTTGTTCAAGATCCTGATAATTACCTTCCGAATCTTTCATTCCTCAGGCCCTCCTTATCTTCGGCCTAGGTTTATATGCTATCTGCCATGCCGTACCCTTAGATCGTCAAATGCTAACCTATTAAAACCCCACTGTTTTCAGATATGTCTCAAAAGGAGGGAAATCAATTGCAGTTCTAGGGACCAGAGCCTGGAACCAACTGCCTAACCACCACTGTTTCATCCAATCAGAAACTCTTGTCAGGAAAGCTCTGAAAACGTGGATTTTCACAGCCCATTATGCGCTATATAAAGCACTTATCTATATTCTCTTTCCTAGTCTCAGCCATCCTGTCTGTTAGCAGCTTGCTCATGCTGTGCTTTACAAATACAATATAACATAACATTACATTTTCTTGTCCAGATGCATGATGATAGGGACTATGAGACTGCAATCATTTTACAGCAGGCGCTAATGTTGTTTGCAAAAGCAGTTCCATTGGTAAGTGAACACTGACATCTACCCTTTAAATTCCAAAGGATCTTTCCAACGACTCCTCTTGTCTGCTTATGTGCTGGTTTGTAGCAATGCTCCCTTTGTGTTCTTGTTCATAGATATTTCATGATGATCCATGGCTGAATTTCATATGTGCTGTCGCCTGTACCATGCAATCATGGGCACGTATGATATATAGGGCGTAAATGACATAGTACCATGAAATGTGTCACTTGCCTACTACACAACCGTCTCCTAAGTCTCCCCTTGCAAGATGATTGTACAGAGCACAATGGTGACAAATTAATGATTAGTGTGCACACAATGCTATAGGCAACAATGTCTGTAATAACGTATTCTGCATTGTACACCATCTGGATGCACTGTGACTGCTGCTTTCCCCTGTTCTATTCGTTTGTAGATACTCTCTGTCTCAGGGATGCATATAAGTGTATGTATGCTATCTACACATTCCATGACATTGGAAAAAATGCAATTTGTTAACATTTTCTTTGTTAGCAAAGAACTTGGGGTACTTGAAAAAGGTCTAAATATATTGATCCTGATCAGCATTACATTTTGGAATTTTTTAACACCTCTTCAAAGAACACTCAATGATTTGCCTCCTGCTACTGTGCACAGGGATTTCTTGGGGGCATGCAGTCTGCCTCACTAGCATAGGCTCCAGCTCACTTATAAAGTCTAGTGGGTCTTGTTCAGCTTGTATCTGGCATACACCTCCTCTGATCAAATAGTCTAAAAATCAACTAATATTGCATTCTCCAGTGAATGGTTCCTAGTTCACACCTGTTCACTATTATTGAATAGACTACAGTCATTGTTAATGTTTGTGCTGCATTTTGGGTGTGCTTTTATACCTTCCACCTGGTTACCACCTGCTTTGAACTGATGACAATCTGCAAATGCCATTTGGTTGTTTTGTGACTATTTGCAACTTGAAACACTCTTGTACATAGACATGGCACTTCCCTAGAAATGGCAAGCTTTTTGAGAGTTACGAAAAAAGAGTTGCATTTGATCAAATTCTATTTTCACTTTGCTGTGCCCTTTGTTTTGTGAATCAACAATTTCAGGCCTTTATTACATTTTCAGGGCCTGTTTTTGCAAAGTTTCCAATTGATGTGTGTCTCGCTAATTTTTTATTCATGAGCCCTTCTGTGTTTACTTCATCCAGCAATCCTACTATTTTACAGTTCACTGCTTTTCTTTATGTAAATAAATCTTAGTTCAAGAAGGGCACTGAATTAAGTTTTGTCACGGGTACAAACAATACAGCAAAGTGTCAATCCAGTACATCTTCTATTCGTTTGTGTGTGACAAGCACAGAGTTATAACATGGTGCCCACACACCATCAATGAGTAGGTGTAGTCCTTGCAGGAATCTGTTAATCAGGTCATCTTCAAACAAGGGGTATTGATACAGAGTGCTGAGGAAGAGTACATTGAAAAGCCTAATAGGAAGGCTGTGGTTCTATGTCTGGCAGAGACAGCATTTGCTGATAATAGTCAATTGCTTAGAATGAAAATTGATTAACAAAGTAAGATAATGTGCCAAAAAGTTTCAATCTTAACGTTAAACTGAGACACATTTGAAATGTTCTAACTCACAGTAAGCAACCTTTGCTATTCATGTAGGCCATAGAAAGGCCATGAAACAAGTTGTTTCTTAGCAAGAAGGGAACTCAATATTGCTGAAATGGGTACCACGTGATTTAGAAGCTTGACCCCAGAATGATATGCATAGAAATGTTGTCATACCTGCAGAATCTTTCGATTTAACCAAATGTATTACTTAATTAAGCAAGATTTGTATTTTGAATGTCATGTACCTCCTACTTTCTTATTTTACATACAAAGCTTGAATAGAATAATTTGTGCATTTAAACAATAATGATTGATTCACAGTGTAAAAGAATGCATTACCTAGCAGTGATTTTTTCTTTTAATCAGTAGCTCATTGTTCTTTCAGTGAAACAAATTTAGATGTGGAAGGTAGATCTGTGTTTTAAGCCTATGGGAACTATGCATAATGTTTCCAGAATCTCATTGCTTAAGACTGTCTTTACCTAACCATATGATAAAAATTTTAATCCGCAAGTATTTCCAAGTAAATAGAGGAGATGAACCTGCTTACAGAAGAACTTTGTTCCCCATTGGTTCATGGACAAAGAGACCTGCTACAATGTTTTCGCTATGATTTCTTGACTTTTATAGTAGTGTGTGTTACTAGGAAGATATATGCTTTTTCTTATGTGAATTGCGCCAGACCCAGAACTTTGACAGTTGTGGCTACTGCTGCTACTGTTTCCTCTCTTCCATACTTTGCCATTTTGAATTGACAGTTTGCTACTGAAAATGTATGTTGAAATATTTGGATTCATTGAGACTCAGCTGAGTCTTATGAACTACTCTTTATGGGAAGTTCTGCTACTCTGATTTAGCTCTGATGGTTTGTGCTCCTTTGTACTCTTTTCCTTGAAGTAGAACTGTTCATGTGTTCTTAAAATGTAAAGTGCTGATCTTGATTCTATTGAAAAGGAAATGTATTTCTTTATGGAACATGTTAAATGCAATTTTATAATAAGGATCTAACCATTTCTTTTTGAAGAGATTTCTGTAAAATTATTTGATTGATGGAATAACTAAATAAAGACAAAAAATAAAGAAATTAACTTTACTAATCGCTTAATGATAAATAAAGTGTTGAAACATCAAAACAACTGTCTTTATTGACTGAACTTAAACTGTTAATGAAGTATGTTTGAAATGTCTAACTCCTTGACTCCTAATACAACTCTCCAGGGTCCATAACTGAGTAGAAGAACGAGAAAAAGAAGAAGAAGAAGGATGTGAAGAAACGGAAAAAGAAGAAGAGGAATTTAGTACGGAAACATGCTGACAGACCAGAAATGAGAAACATTTCTGCTCAGTCCGTGCTATCACAGATTTCACAATTGCTTTGTCTAGTATACAGCAATGGGCAATTTGAAGCAATCCTTCACCCAATCAAGAATGTGTGATGTTTCTAGCTACTTCCTTTCTAGTAATTTAGGATGTGAAAGGTGAACCTGCATTAAAACACCACCGTGGCAAAGCTTCTTAAAGTTAAGAAAAGCTGTGGGGAGGATGCAGAGAGTTCACAAAATTGATGGTAACTCCAAAATTGAGGTATTTACAGAAAGATCAGAAAATGCGGATGTAAAAAGTCATACCTCTTCTTGTGGTATTGGTGAAAGTAAAGTTATGAGAATATACAAAAGAAAAAAAGAGTAAGAGCACACTGCAAAGTCTTAAAGGTAAGAAGTTACATTTTTTGCCTGCTGCCAGAATCTCCTCAATGAATGTTACTAGCTCAGTACAAATATTGCAATGTTACCACTTGTGGTGACAATGTTACTGTGGAAGGTCAAAGAAGAGCTGACCATCCTCATTGAAATAGTTTTCTATGCAATTAAATATCTATAGCTAGGTGCTTCAAGTCACAAATTGCTCCCTTAGTTACAGATGGACAGCATACCAATGATAAGAAACAGCAACAGGGGATCATTAAATTCTACAAGGAACAAATGTTTTTCTATATCACAAAGATCTCTAATAGGCCACCCTTGCTGTTCCCAACGAGTAGTGATTTATTAAAACACAATTTTGCAACAAGCCATCCAAATCGTCTAATAAAAGACGGGAGATATATTAGCATTTTCCAGGAATCAGTAATTTTGATGTTTAAAGCGGTCGCTATAATTTTCACATTTGAAGGAGTGGGTTTTTCTCAGCACATTCTTCAAGCTATTAAGCACATTCTTGTGCAATTTATGAAATGCATTTTGATTGAAGGATCTAGATAATAGCATGGAGAATTGGCACAACATTGAAATCTACAGATACACAGTTATGCTTTTAGATATCAATTTGCACTTCCATCATTTATGAGGGATAGAAAAATCATATATATGTGAAGATGTGAAGGATTTTATCTTCACTTGAGTTCTCCACAGTAAAAGAAGTCAAAATATGCTGTGAAAAATATTAAATTACCAGTACTTCATCCAACACAAAATACTTATGCTTTACTGCTTGCTCTGTTTGCACTACCTACCACAAAAAAATGTATATATATCATACAAAAACAAGTATTTTATAGTCAGAATTTATATCGTGTAGAGGATGACCATGACCATGACTAGACAAGTCAACGCCGTCTCCTTGTCGTGCTTCAACATCCTGCGCATGCTACGTAAGATCTTTCGGTGGATCCCCACCGAGACCAGGAAGACGGTCACCCAGGCCCTCGTCACTAGCCGACTGGACTACGGCAACTCCCTCTTCGCCGGAACCACTGCCAAACTCCAGAAGAGACTCCAGCGGATCCAGAACGCCGCAGCAAGACTCATCCTCGACATCCCCCGACACAGCCACATTTCCGGACACCTGAGAGACCTGCACTGGCTCCCAGTCAACAAGAGAATTACCCTCCGTCTCCTCACCCACGCACACAAAGCCCTACACAACCAAGGCCCAAGATACCTCAACAGCCGCCTCAACTTCTACACTCCCACACGCCAGCTTTGATCGACCAGCCACGCCCTCGCCGCCGTCCCCCGCATCCGAAGAGCCACCACAGGAGGAAGGTCCTTCTCCTACCTGGCCGCCAAGACTTGGAACTCCCTCCCGACGCACCTCCGCCTGACCCAAGACCACCTCGCCTTCAGGAAGCAGCTCAAGACCTGGCTGTTCGAGCAGTAGCGGACCCCCCCTCCCCAAGCGTCTTGAGACCCTCCGGGTGAGTAGTGCGCTATATAAATGCATTGATTGATTGATTGATTGAATAGCTGTTTATTGAAGAGGATTAGATTTCATGTGGCTATTGCCTATGATAAAAGTGGTTGTAAATTCACTATATCTGCCAGTCAGTGTTAAATGTTGCTCACCATAGCAGCTACATATGTTCTGCAAGCAATATGTGCTCGGATGCAACTTCAGAACGTACTACAGAGTCTATTAATTCCCTTTAAATAAATGTCCTCAGTATGATTGCAGGCATCCTTTTTCTAGTAAATAAACTGGGGTGACATTTGACACTACTGCCAATAACAGGTAAAGACATGTTCATGTAAAAAGAGGACCAGGCCTTGCAGTATTCAAGTACATTGCGGTCCAGTGTTTCAGTTCAACCTCATGTAATGTTAGCCTGGTTACTGTCTCTAAAAGTCCCTCAATTATTTTGGTAGGTAGCCCGCTGGTCCACCAAGCCAGTAGAGGGATATCATCTGCTTTCTGGTGGAAGACTGCCCACCCTACATAGAGAGTCCCATCAAACAGGCAGGAATCTCTGCACCTTTTTTAGAGCCATCACTGCAGTGGCTGTGCTGAAAGCACTGAAGTTTTACTGAGAGGGTACCATATTTAGGGCACCCACTCAACAACGTTTTTTGTTTTTAAAAAACTTGTCCCAAATGACCCTGAATTGCTCTGTCTCCTATTCTACATCCTACTGGTCTTTTCCGTGGTAGCCTGCACTGGCTTTCCTTGGCAATCTGATACAGGGAAAATAAAGGCAGTCTAATGTACATTGGCCAACAGTTTAATGTGCCAACAGATCATCATCCAACGATTTAAAAGAGTGGGAAAGGCTTATGCTCTGCCATGGAAACTTGATGCCTCCCCCAATCATAGTGGAGTAGTGAAACTACATGTTTGGCAGACAGGACAATTGCCATATTTTTTTAAGTGTCCCACATTCACAAAACTCTAAATGAGACCCTATATCTCTTTGATGTAAGTATCTCTTTTATGTGTGAATATAAAAATATTAAATGATTGTGAGAAAATTAGCTGATTCCAAAATGCCATATTTAACTTTCTTTTAAGGACATGATACATGGTGTGAGAAAATACAACCATATCATACAAAATTAAATGTCATATTTGGACTAATAAACTTAGTGTGCTATTCATTGGTCTTGCAGGAAAAACATGGATTCAAGCCTTCATCTGTAGCCTTTCTCCAGTAGTTGTAACCCTGCAGGCAGATCTATCAGAATCAATCTTTCAAAACATTATGTAGGCCATCCCTAATTAGGCCTTGTAGCCCGAAAGTGAGACATGTAATATTACTTGTGTGTTTTGCTCCCACATGCTACTGTCTCTTTTATAGCTGTTTGTATGTAGTACAGTTAATTGTTAATCTTGTATCTTTGGTTTGGAATATGCTATAGAGGTGATTGAACCACTGTTTTTATTGTGTATGAAACCCCAATTAAGGGCCTCATTATGATGTCATTTGGAGTTGCTCCCAACCGACACCACTGAGGTTTTGGGAGCGACTGTCCTCTGGTTGCCAGTCCCAACACCGCAATTACGATACTACCACATATGGTGCGGTCACATGCTCCCACTTCTCTATGGAAGTTTGTGCTGTGGTCCGAAACTGGCCGCAGCACAAGCTCCCATAGAGAAATGGGAGTTTCTGTTAATGCCTGCATGGTGTGGCAGGCACCTCATGGTGCCTGCAACACAGTGCATAGATTACCAAGCTCTCAACAGTAGGCCCCTGAGGAATGGGGGCCCCCAAAGCCAGTTTCAGACAGGCTTTTCATGTCGAAAAGCCCAACATGAAAAGCCTGTCGCAAACTGATATCATAATCCCCATGGTGGAAACGCCGTCCATAGGGGAATATGTGCAGCCTACGACTGCCCAACAGGCTCCTTGAGCCCGTCGGAAACCATTTGGTCTGACTGGCTGGTTTACACTCCGACCACCTTCATTTTAATAAGGCGGCCGGACTGTAAACCTTACATGACCTATGGTCAGAGGCTTTCCGACTGACATCATGGCACTCTATGTTGAAGTTGGACTTTAGATAAACATACAGGAAATGCATGGTGCTCCTATAGGTAAATTTGCATTAGCCTGTGTGGAGGTGGCATGCCAGAGTTGCTTGGATGAGATGTGAAATATTGCTCTGAGAGAAGCATAAATGGCCTTGAAGAATGGCTTCCAGTGTTGTGGGACACTACAGGGTCCACCCTCAGTCTCCATTATTGCTTAACATTTTAGATTGACATCTTTTTCTAATGGTAAATTTTGACAAGTTGTACATTTACACGATTATGTAGTGCAGGGGTCTCCAAACCGGTCCTGGAGGGCCGGATCCATGCCAGATTTTTTGGATATCCCCATTGAGATACATGTAGTAATTTTAAAAATCTGGCATGGATCCGGCCCTCCAGGACCGGTTTGGAGACCCCTGATGTAGTGAGAAGTTATTCTGTATACAGTTTATTTCATTATCATGTTTATGTTCAAGCCTAGGAACATTGTATTTGGTTGTCCGTTTGGACACAGATCTAAGGCTCCAGCCACACCATTGCATCAGCTCTGCACACTTGACACAGTGTGATTCCAACAGTGATTTTATTATACAAAATACTTCTGCATTCAATTTGGCAGAGGAACACTTCTGCTGGGATTGTCCTGGAATGCAACACACTTTGGCTGAGATACAGTCCTGCTAACTTTGACTCCATCCTGCAAAGAACAATAGCCTTCTCTACATAGGCCGGCTTCCTGATACATGAGCCTCAGGTATGGGGGTGTTAAGCTACCCCAAGGGATCTGGCAGACAGTACTGCCACTATGCCTTTAATAGTATACGTAGTGCTAGGTAGGAATATAATAGTATCGTTATATACTCATTTTATAATAGTTGAACTGCGTATATTTCTCTCCAATCAAGTCATGCTGGTTACAATGCTTTGCTTCTTCTGCCTAATAATTGCAGCATTCTCCTTTTTTACAAGAATATGATTGTTTGAATAAATGTTTTGAAAGCCAATTTGTATCGTTCTTGTGTTTGCCATGGGCATGCAAATGTAAACAACAAAAGGGTAGACCTGTTTTCACAATTTCCTTGGAGTATAAAGAGTAGGCATGTTCGAGGTTGCTGATACCATCTGGTACCCTGATCAAATTTAGCATTTCAGATGGGGCACTGTGAGCTATCTAAGGCCAGCATTTGCTGATGATATGTGTGAGCTGAGTTCCAATAGTCTGATATTTATGTTGTCAAAATACTCAGTGCTACCTAATTTGTAGGAACCATTTAACACCGAGAGGAATGTGACCCAGCTTAACCCAAACAGGGCAGTTCAGGTTTAACTAAAAGCTTCGCTAACTTAAAAGGGACCATATGGAGAACTATACCTTTATAGTTAATTGATAAGGGAAGCCTGGAGAAGAAGGGTACTTTGATCCTAAGACACACTTAAGCCTCATGCCTTTAGTTGCAGTGGAGGAGAGAGCCAGCTCCAGAACCAGTCTGGAGTAAGTGAGTGTGAGTGGACTCCTCAGTCCCTTATGCACATTCCATGTACCACAAGCTACATCTTGTGGCAGAAATATTTTGGAATGTTTAAATGTGCTGTAAATGGTGCACTCTGGGAAGGTTTGTTCTTGGGAGCATTTTGTCCATTGGTCACAAAGTGTCCAGGAGTCACCCCCACCTCATGGCTAGTCCGTTGAACAAAAGTAGATCCTCAACCCCAACTTCTCAGATCACTGCCTGGGCCTGTGACAGAACAGAGGAGGTCTGGATAAGCAGTCCATGACCTGTGTGGAGACATGAAGACTGGACCTATTCCTACTTGTACCCAGGACTGATAAATAGACTCCAAAGGTCAGTTGGCTACCTCCTGTGTGACTACAGGGACATAAATAGAGGCAAGAGACCTTTTTCTTGTTAATGACCAGTTGACCAGCTACAACTAGAACTGGACTGTACTTTGCTGTTGGTCTCTGCTGTAGTGTGCCCTCGTCCCTAAGGGCTGTCCCTGGGGTCTTGGGAAATTTAGAAGTTAAGTCTGAATAGTTCATTCTTACAAAATATGGCATTTCAAGGCCTCCGGAGCTCTGGCAGGACCTCTCTACAAAGGTGTCTGATTCAACGGGTACAGCGTCAGGCTTGCTCTACTGGAAGATTTTGAGCTAATAAAAATGAGGTGAAGTCCAAACATAGAAATCTTGACTGATTGAAGGCATGAAACGAACCCACCCAATGAGAGATATAAAAGATACAGCAGGTGTCAGGGATAAAAGGTGCTTGCGCATACTAGCAGTGCCACAAGAGTAATTTTTGTCTCTGCCTTAAATAAATCAAGGCTGAATTCCCTACTATCTGTAGAGTAGATACAAAGCTGAATTCAAGTTGTAAACCCTGCTGTCCTCAGTGTAGATCTTAGGCTGGACTACATTATTTATCTGTAATCACAATTGAAATAAAAGATGAAACATGTATGGAATACATTGTCGAAATTTGTATGTTTCAGGGACATTATAGTTCAAGTTGTGACCTGTGCTGTCCGCAGTGTAGACTGCCATTGAGTATGCCTTTGCACTTGTAGCGTGAATTTAGTTTTTCAACTAAACCTAGAGCTGATATAAAAGAAGTTTTGGAAGGAAGGCTACTAAAGGGGTATTGTATAGGTTTGATAGACGTTTTACTTTGTTTGGTACTGCACTCTGCAAATAATGAATGAAGAGTCAGTTGAATTCTGCCTGAATACGGCCACGTGGCGATGAATTATGGTGCCCTGAGTTAGTAGTACCTTTGGGACTGAGCGTGTACATAACCTGCGATGATGCGTGGTCCGGGCAGGCCGCACTGGGGGTAATGTATACTGAGTTAGTGGTACGTCTGGTGTTTAGCGTGTATGTACCCTGAGATGTTGCGTGGTCCATGGAGGGGGGGAGACACAGTAAATGGAGTAATGTCTTTTGTTGATTGAATTCTGCATAAATTCTATTTGAAAGTGATAGTATGCCTGACTGTGACATAAAGCTGTTCACTCTTCTTTACGATGATTTATGGTGCACTGAGTAAGTAATATCTTTGGCGCTGAGCTTGTACGTAGCCTGCGATTATGCGTGGTCCAGGGGGGCCGCACTGGGAGCAATGTTTTTTGCCTAGTAAATTCTGCTTAAATAAGGCCATGGGGAGATGACTTGTGATGCAGTGAGTAAGTGGTACCTGAAGAACTCAGTGTGTGCGCACCCTGCAATGATTCGTGGTTCAGGCAGGTCGCACTGGTGCAATGCCTCTTGCCTGCTGGATTGAATCATGTGCAATCACCTTTCCACCTGAATCGTGAGCCCTCACAATGTAGATCGAAGACAGTAGTCAGCACAGACAGTGAGGAATGTTTTTTGTCACATCCTTTAACAAAATCTGAGGACATAGAGTACAATTCTCTCTGCCTAAAATAAATCAAGACTACATTCAATGCTGGAGGTAGTGTAGATCCAAAGCTGAATTCAAGTTGTGAACCCGGCTGTCCTCACTATTGATCGAAGGCAGTAGTTAGCGCAGACATCAAGAAATTCTTCTTGTCGTATCCTTTCGCAAAATCTGAGGACATAGAGTACAATTATCTGAGCCTTAAATAAATCAAGGCTGAATTTCATGCTGTCTGTAGTATAGATCCAAAGTTGAATTCAAGTTGTGAACCCTGCTGTCCGCACTGTAGATTAAAAGCAGTAGTTAGGACAGATATGGACGAATGATTTTGGTCACTTATTTTAACAAAATCTGAACACATACAGTACAATTGTCTCTGCATTAAATAAATCAAGGGTGAATTCCCTACTGTCTGTAGTGTAGATGCAAAGTTGAATTCAAGTTGTGAACCCAGCTGTCCGCAGTGTAGATCGAAGGCATTAGTCGACACCAACATCGAGGAATGCTTTTTTGTCACATACTTTAACAAAATCTGAGGACACAGTACAATTGTCTCTGCCTTAAATAAATTGAGACTGAATTCAATGTTTTCTGTAGTGCTGATGCGCTTCTGGTAGCAAGTGGTGAACTCTGTTGATCGCAGTGTACATTAGAAGGCAGTACTCAATACAGACATTGAGGAATGTTTTTTATCGCATCATTTAACAAAATTGTCTCTGCCTTACATAAATCAAGGCTAACCTCAATGCTGTCTCTAGTGTAGATGCAAAGCTGAATTCAAGTTGTGAACCCTGCTGTCGGCAGTGTGGATCGAAGGCAGTAGACAGGACAGACATCAAGGAATGCTTTTTGTCACATCCTTTAACAAAATATGAAGACATATAGTACAATTGTCTCTGCATTAAATACAGAAAGGCTTCATTCAATGCTGTCTATACTGTAGATGCAAAGCTAAATTCAAGTTGTGAACCCTACTGTCCGCAGTGTAGATCGAAGGCAGTAGTCAGCACAGTTATAGACTAATGCTTTTTGTGACATCCTTTAACAAAATCGGAAAACATAGAGTACAATTGTCTCTGCATTAAATAAAGGAAGGCTTCATTCAATGTTGTCCGTAGTGTAGATCCAAAGCAGAATTCAAGTTGTGAACCCTGCTGTCCGCAGTGTAGATCGAAGGCAGTAATCAACACAGTTATAGATGAATGCTTTTTGTGACATCCTTTAACAAAATCGGAACACATATAGTACAATTGTCTCTGCATTAAATAAAGCAAGGCTTGATTCAATGTTGTCCGTGGTGAAGATCCAAAGCTAAATTCAAGTTGTGAATCCTGCTGTCCGCAGTGTAGATTGAAGGCAGTAGTCGATACAGACATAAGTCTGCTATGCTGTTGCATTGAGTTTGGAATGGGCCTCTATTGAGGAGGCATGTGGTCATTGCGGCAGCCACGTGGCAGAGTGAGGACTTTCGTTGTGGCAGAGTCTTTTCTCTTTGCAGAAGTGAACCACGCCCAAGGTGTAGACTAATTATTTATACCCTTACGCTGGAGTTGCGTACGTTGGACCAGCCCAATCCGCTTCTGCTTGAAAGAAGGGGGGGGGAGACTACAGAACTACATGACCGAGATAATCCCCAGAGTCTGAGATAATATGGTTGTGTCCAATCCAGTCTAAACAACAGTAGGGAAAGCATTGGACTTCGGAAGAATTAGATTACTATTACAACTCCACTCTGTACAGCAGTAGGGAAAGTGTTGGACTTACGGAGGGGTCAAATTTACTATTCCCACTCCAGCCTAAGCAACAGTAGAAAAAATGTTGATCTTCGGAGGGGATAACATTATTATTCCAACTCCAATCCAAACAAAAGTGTAGGTCCATGGAGGGAAAAGATGTAATAGTCCCACTCCAGTCTAAGCAATATCAGGAAAAGTGTTTCACTTAAAAAGGATTACATGTATGAATGTAAATCCTGTTAATTTAGTACAGTATACAGAAATAAAAATGTATATGAATTGAAAAATAGTATTAACATACATGATAAAAAAGGAAAAAAAGAAAATTACTTATAGTAATATTAACATCAGTAGTTATGAAAAATAACCCAATTCTGAAATATTACTTATTTATTTAATTAATTTTAAGTAACAAATAGCATCTCAGAAACAAAAATTCACAATCATGTGCCATTAAATAAAAAAGATACTAAAAAAAAGTTTATAAAAACATTACTCATACTTCATTAACATTTCATTAATGTAAAAATATAGTACAATATTTTTTAACCCACTACCTAAATAAATAACACACAGAATACAAAAATTACAACAATTAAACGATAATTACTAAATGAAGTGTTTACGTAATTAATAATCCGATACAACTTTTTTTATTGTTCTACAAACTCAGCAACCAACAATTGAAATGTAACTTAAATGAATCAGTGTTAAACTATTTAGATAATTAACAATAATTAAAAAAGGAATATAAATTAATGAAATATCAATAAAATATCATAATTAGCTGTTATTATGTATTTATTAAATAATTAAACACATAAATATTAAATATACATATAATAATTACATAATTAAATAAACAATTAAAAACTAATTAACAACAGTTTAGAATGTTGTATAGCTTAATTAATTTTCCACTGTATATTCCACAGACCGAAACCATCCCTACCTAAATGAAACTTAATAAAATTAAAACAAACAAAAACATTAACATTTTAAATTTAAAACATAATATAATGTTTGAAATGTTTTCATAATTATTAATCAACAAAAAAATGAATTAACAAAAAAAACAAATGAACACTCAAACCGAGGATTTACAAATTTAAATAACTTCCTACCCTGTCCCCTACAAATCCAACAACCCACTAGGACAAAATAAATCGGTAATAACATTATAAAAATCTAACTCACTTAAATGCACAAAATATATTTTTCAATTATTAACTATTATACCAACAATACTAACAACTGAAATATTATATTACCTGAAACACATTAAAATAAGTTTAAAACAATTTGTTTACACATATACTATAAGTATGGATGAAATTTGTGCAAAAGCGAATTTGCGGTCCGCAAAATCCGCAAATTTGTGCGAATTTGCGGATTTTTTAATTTTTGCGTATTCGCTGGGTTTTTTTCAGCACGGCTACCGCAAAGTTACCCATGCGGTCGTACATGGGCGTGGCCATCTTGTTTTCAGTGTTCGCTTTGTGTATTTCCGTTTCCAGGCGCAAGTTGCATGCTCATGTTGTGCATTTTCTACGTGCAGGGCGCAATTGCGTGTTCGCGTCCGTTTTTGCTTGCTCAAGGGGGAAATATTGTGTGAACTTACCCACGTGGTCGCAATGGGCGCGCCCATCTTGTTTTTCTTTCATTGCTATGGTTCTGGGCGTGCTTTTTCTATCCTCCTTCAATCTTTGTAATCCTTTGTCTGTTTAAACTTTTTTTTTATCTTTTTTACTCATTATCTATCTCTCTATTTTTCTACATCTATATTTTGTGTTTTTTTCAACTTTTTGTTACTTTAATAACTACTTTTTTCAGTTTTTTGTTCAGCTCTCTCTTTTCTTTTATTTACTTTTTCCCCCTATTCTTTCCTATTTTTCCTTTCTGTGACCCAGGACCATGGCAAAGGGAGCCGGTAAAAACCTAAAGGGGAAGGGTCCCGCACCCTGTAACCGGATCCCTTGCAGGCGCATAAGGGTGGAGGCAGTAACTGTCCGGGAGATCTTTAGCGCGGTGGAGGTGGCCGCACTGGTTTTCTTTTTCCAGCGCCACCTCCCCAAGACCGTCGCAGCAGGCGGCAGGCCCGGTACCGGGTACGGGTTCCGGGAGCGTCGCCAGCTATGGGGTAAGGTGTGCCGGCCCATATATCGGGAGTCTAGAGTCCGGCGCACCTACAACCACGCGATGCACCGGTGGTCCGACATCCTGGGACCGGAACACAACCTGCTTGGCGTGGAGATCCCTGTGATTTGTGAGTGCTAGTAGCTATTTAATCACTACTTTGTTATGATATTGCAAATAGTTTTTTTTTTCCAAAGAGCAAGAATGCTGCCGATTACATTGCAGGTAAATTATTTTTCAAAAGCTTCTGTGATTGCAGGTGCTTGCCTGCTCACTGGTGGTGCTACTATGCTTACTTGTTTTCAATGTTGTGCTCATTTGGCCTGGGAGATTATGTATGAGAGTACTTTACAGAACTGCATAATGCTAGACACTAGAGATTACATTGTATGTAAATTATGTTTCAAAAGCCTCTGTGATTGCAGGTGCTCACCTGCTCACTGGCGGTGTACTATGCTTACTTGTTTTCAATGTTGTGCTCATTTGGCCTGAGTGATTATGTATGAGTGTACTTTACAGAACTGCATAATGCTAGACACTAGAGACTCAAGTCCAGTTCTTCCTTTGTACTCCTGCCACTAAGAAGAGATAGTGGTGGTGGATTGATAGTTTGAGTATATAATGACTGGTTATTTAGTAGGAAATTTTTTAGTGGTCTGCAATCATGAGTGGTCTGCAATCATGACGGACTATGTCTGTCACTTTGCGTGCTGCGGAGGGCTGTCTGCCAGTCCTAGTAGAACCTTTTTTTAGTTGGTTTAGTGAGTTACATAACTTTCCAAGTAGACGGTCCGCGAATCCAGCAATACTAATATCCTAGTAGACCACATCAGATAGGTCAATACATTTAGTGCAATTGTTGTCTATTTCCCCGAAATGATTTGTTATTGTTTGTTTTTTTAAATGTTTCATTTGGTTGACAACAATCATCCATGTTTGTGTCTTTCTTTCATGTCGTACATCAGCTCCTCCCAGGGGCAAGAGGACAGAGGAGGAGGTAGTGGTGCCGGCGGAGCAGGAGGAAGGCCAAGATAGGTCCGCCGAGGGCTCCTCTGCTGGACCCAGTAAGTTATCCTGGTAATATTATTAATTATACTTCCCTATCTTTTACAGCACCTATTTATTCAAAACGTTCCTCATAATTCTATCTTTTCCTAAATCATGTTTGAACTTCTTGTAGACTGTTTCTAAATTCTTATCCTGCCTCTACTATGACTCTCTGTGCTACTACTAGAATATTATTAGTCTGTCTGTGTAGCTAGCTAAGCTTGCACAGTTGGCAAAAGGTGTTAAACAAAACTCCTACTCAGCAATAGCTCAAGGCACTGAGTGCAGTCCCCTGGTTTGTCCATAATGTCTATTGAAGTCTTCTAAATGTTTATGCTTTGACAATTCCAAACAATAACATGTCAATTGCCACTAAAAATAAGATACTAGTTCACTTTTTGATTGGCTAGGAGGACATACTACTACTGTTGCAGGGACTATTCTGCACATACAGAACTATGGACAAGAAATAGGGCATTGGTGATAATAGGCACAGTTAGACTTTCCACATACTTCAGTCATAACAGAAGTTGAACCCCCAATCTCCTTACTGACTAGCTAGTGTGTCAGAGTCATTATTTAGCTCCCGAATGCAGCGATGATCCCCAATGATTATACAACCCAGAACATAAGACTACAGTGTCAGAGTCTCGACCTTCAGATTATGGACTCATGCTTGCAAATTGCAAACCCTGTCGCTCACTCACTCATGACCAAAAACCACAGAATCTATGAGGGTTTTAAAGCTTTATTAAAAGTAAAACAACTAGCTCTGTGTGTACTCTGTATTTATTTTCAATTGTGCATTAAAAATATTTATTAAAATTAACTTAATAGAAGATAAATGGTGAACTTATGAAACCTGAACAGTGGTTGATTTACACAGTAATTGTGGGAGACCCCTCACCTGGTTGAAACTTAAGGTCGTGGTGTTGATAATGACGATTCAGACTAACATTCATATGATCTTGCTCTTGTTCATAGAAGGGAATCTTTTGTCTGTTATGAGAAAAATGGTGCGTGTTAAAAAGCAAGCATTCATCAGCTGTGCCAAAAAGTGTAGCATGACATGTTATGGCTAAGCATAAATAAAAAACATCCTTCCCTGAAGAAAGGGAAATTTTGAGTTTAGACTAGAGAGTCACAAATTATTAAATTTGTTTATGTAGTACTAGTAACATATTTTTTCATTCCTAGACAAAATAGGGAGTGGTGTATATGGCATCTAAAAACATTAAATGTATTTTCTAGGCGTAACACCATCAGCACAGCCCACCAGTGCCGGGGCCAGCACGGAGGTGGTCACTCCAGGGGCGGATGCGGTGCCACAGCCAGCAGGAACTTCTGTGGGGGATGCCACGGTAGTGGCGACAAGTGGTAAGCCATTATATTCCTTACTTATTGACATTGCAGAGTAGGCTCGCTGCAGGGGTGTATATGTTGTACAGTACAAGTACACTTTACTGTTGAGAAGACTTACAAATTTAGAACTAAGTTTTTGTCAACCAGGTAGAGGCAGTCACCCTTGACTTTGCATTAGCAATATTAATAGCGGCAGGAGTTGACGAGTAACCAATGGCCTCCTCTAAATTTGACTTCAACTCAGCTGTGAAAGTTTTATCGAGAACCAAGTCAGATCAGAGATGAACTTGATGGATGGGATAAACGAAAAGGGAAAGAAGGGTGTAGGCAAGGAAGGACGAGCAAGTTAACAAAATTAATGACTGGCAAAGAATGATACGTGTTTTTGAATGCTGCCCGAGGTGGCTGGGAATCTGATGCATGGCCGGTTGAAGGCTGAAGCAAGGATGGGTGGAAGGAGAAAGAAAAGAGGGCTGCCTGGGTGGTTGAAACAGAAAAGGTATGTGTGTGCAATATATCCTTTGGTTTAAAATCAAATGCAAGTCAAGCACGGATGCATGGCTGGCGGTTTACAAAATAAAATAAAAAGGGTGGTTTTCGGTGAGAAAAAGTAAGGTTTGTCCAGATGAGTCATTAAGAAGAATGATTGATATTTACTTTCAATGGATGGATGCCTGGATGGTATCTTCCTCATAGATAGCATAGGTGTATGTAGAGAGAGTAGACGGTCACTGGATGAAGAGTGTTACTTTGAAGAGCATGTAACACCGCATGTCCGTGCCTGAGTAGCAAAGCAGAGGAAAGTAGAAGTTGAAATTTTTCAGAATACTCCCTTGACTAACAGTAGTTTGCAAGCACAGCATATATTGTGTATCTATATTGTATAGTTCACAGTATCAAGTCAAGTCACAACTCACAAGTGCCTTCCTCCGGCTATTACGGGGACCACTCACTACCTCTGTTAATAATTTTTTTTCAACTGTCATTCATGTGTGGCCTATCGGTGTTCACTCAATCAAAAACAAAGCACCTAAAGTCATCCCATATGTAAGTAAATATCCTGTGAAGGGATAGATGATCATATTATTTATCGTCTTCATTTTCCTTTTGTAGGAGTCAGGGGCAGGGCAGGGTGAAAGGTAAATTAATTAAGGAGTAGCCCTTGTAACAGAGTATGGCCAGTGCCACCCGTGATAGAAAAGTAAAAGCTTCACCACCTGCATGTATTGCACTGGTAACAGTAATGCAAGTCTGTGTCATCATGGCTTGCGTCTGTTTTTCTCGGGTGCAAGTTGACTGTGCTGGCATTATGCCGGCTTCCACAAGTTTACATACCAATTTCGCTAAACCAGAAAGAAGAAGAAGACTGGTGTACTGTCTAAGTCTAATGTAGTGATTCCATATAGTGCTAGTAGAATTCCTGAAACTCCCACTAATGGTTAGAGTAGAGGACGACGAAGTGGGAGGTTAGATAGATACATGCCACAAATGTTATGTACTGTGCTTGCAAGTTGCTGGTGCTACTGTGACACAACTTTCTGCTGAATTATTTTGTGTTAATCTTAAAGAGCATTCGTTACAGTATGTTTTCTTTCTTCATATAGATACTCCTTCCAAAAAACTAACAAGGAAGGAGTTGGCTATACGGGCCCGGCAACTAAAGCTGGAGGCAATTTTAGCTGAATATCGGCGGCTGATGGCCCTTGAGGAGGAGGATGACTCACAGTCGCAGTCAACAACATCCACGACTGATGCATCCTCCTCCGCTGCCCCTGGGTCATACAGTCTGCGCAAACCTCCAGCGGTACGGAGCCGTGGTCCGGCAGCCACCCGCCGCCACCGAGCAGCAAGAACAACAGCTGGCCCCCACAGTATCTGCAAGTGCAAGGCTCTTTTGCACCAATTGACCCTGCGAGTGTCCAACCTTGAGCAGGAGGTGGCGAGGCTGAAAACCCTGCTCATGGACCTCCGGAGAGAGCAGCGTGGCCACCTGGCCAAAGGACACCGCCGGTGAAAGAAAAGAGACTGTCCCTTGCCCCTTTTTTAAAGACTTTTGGGAGGGTGGGAATTGGGCGTTGGGGTTCGGACTTTTGGGGACTGATTTCAAGGACATTGTTTGGAGTTTTTCGGGTCTTCTTGTGGGATAGTTTATTTTTGTTACAGATCAAATAATTATTTATTTCAACTTAAACATAGCATACGCATGTTTTTACTGTTTTGTGGGGGAGGCGGGGTTAATTTGTTTTCCTGAAACTTAACTGGCTGGTTGATTCAAATTGTGTACAAAAGTGCCACTGACAGAGTTAGTGAATTCAATTCTCCTACTACTTTACTAGTACTACCGTCAGTCTCTCCTCTCCTCCTACTCCATTATTCTTCCTCCCCCAAAATGCTTATATTACCTGTGATTCATGTTTGATAATAGGGCTAGGCACATCGCTGGCTGCATGGCAAATGACGATTAAGGTTGGCTATGGAATCCTGGACGGATGAAATGTAATTGTTGTGGTGGTAGCAGTAGTGGTACACACTGGCAGTAGCAGCATATGTAAAAAAAAGGAAATGAAACATTGAGTGGCCTGAGCGGAGCATTAGAACAGTACGATAGATAGTACAGTACACAAGAACAGTGCCATAAATTATAGCCTAAGCAAGTATTCAAAATATCACTACTAGTTGCGTGGAGTATGGCTACTACAAGAAATAGTACTGAAGGGGAAAGACACAGAAATCGTCACGTGTAGGAGGAGGATGTTGTTGATGATGAATCCACTCGATGGCGGACATGAAATTCTGAAAAGATTTGCAAATACTAATGGGTGTGTTTCAAGCAGAATAGGAATATATCCTCAGATTCCTGCACCTGCCTTTAAATTGATTTTCTGTTGCTTTGACCTTATCCTCCCCAGCAAGCATGTGGATTTATTGGTGTCATTTACTCACACACCTCAATGAAAACCACACAGCCCGGGGGAAGAGGGTTAGGGTTTGAAAAATGGATGAGAATTAGGGTTTTTGGGAAAGTTTTTTGGAGAGAGAAAAAGAAAACACAGCATGGAGAAACAACAAATGAAGAAAAACAAATCAACAATACAACCATATCCATAAATCTTTTAAGGGACTTAAAGGAAGTGCATGCATGGAGTTGTTTGCTAAGTGGACGGTTAGGTTAATGAAAAGTAGTACTACTTATACTACAACTTACTAACTAGTACTAAACAATTAGCCAGTACAGGGATGCAAGAATTACGCAATTTCACTTGCATATCTGTTCTCAGAGAGAATTAACACTTAGTAGTACATTACACTAGTTTTACAAATAGCAATCCTGTAGGGATGAATTTGAAGCAGAGAGCAAACGCACCGAGTCGCACACTCATAGAAGTTCACAAGCAACAATAACATTATTCAAAAGATAAGTACAAGTGAAGTGGATACTGTAACTGTATGTTGTAGTTGTCCTGGTCAAATTGGGAAGTTGTATGCATCCAGCTATTCCTCTTATTTGCGGTACTCCTCCATTCCATCGGGCACTCCGTCGATCAATCTTGGTGACCACACTGTCCACTGCCTGCCTCGCGGATGCGGAATTGCGGATTGCCATGGTAAGTAATGTGTTTCCCATCACACAGGGTAAGTGCTGGCCTGTAATTGTCGATAGAAAAACAGAAAGCAAAGACACCCCAGAGGAAAACTATAAGGTACAGTGTGTAGTTCAAAAATAACACTTTCACTTTCAGAGGCGACAGTATTACACACATGCATCATTTCTAAAGTGCCTACTCTGAGTCTCTGTTTCCAGTATATGAATTAGCACACACAGCAGGCCAGGGCCATGCAGGCTGTCAAGGCTGGCACCACTGAGTGAACCAACCTCCATGTAGCATACCTCTTGACACACACTATACACTAGACAGACATGTAGTTCTGCTTCTGCTTTGGTTGTTGTTGACTTGTTTACCTGTTTGCCACTCTCGAAATGGCCATACTTCTTCCGTAAATCGACGAGGATTATCCATCCATCCCAGTGAGTGACTATAAAGATATTATGTAACTTTGGTCATCATGAATCATCATCATCATCACGGTGTTGGCAAACTCAATGTTGTTCATGCAGTGACAGTCTACACACAGGGAGTCCAAGGACATTTTCCATATTAAAAAATGCAACGTAGTGGCACCTGCAGTAGAAGTACAATTTGTATTAAACAAGGTAAACAGAGTAGATTTGAGTTACATTTAGTGTGTAACAGATTAAATAATTACAGACCACATATGATTCATTTCATGCTCAACAAAAAAACAGCAACTGCTTTTATCAGAGCAAGACAGCCAGTGTTGTTGCATGCCATCTCATCATTCATTACCTGTTCCTCTTTTTGTCAGCATCTTATTCTTCTTAAGTGAAGGGCCACAGGACAGCCTCTCGTGTCAATTTCAGAAGTAACAGTCAGCATAGTTAGTCATGCCACTTCTTTTGAGGGGACTCATCTACGAAGCGACAGTTTCTTGATTTTGCGTAATCCGGTCATCTGCCTTGAGGGAAATGGATAGGGGGAGTCTGGAGGAGAAGGATATATACTAGAGGAGCATGACTGAATTGTGAACTTCAGGAATGCAGACAGCGGCACCTTCAACATGGAAATAAGACGAAGACAGTGCTGCTGATGGATTTGTTGTGATTAAAGTTTTGTTGTGATAACAGTTGGAAAACAAAGAAAGACAAACAGAAATATTAAAAGTGAATAAGGACGCAAAAAAAAGTTAGTATTTCAAGCCTAGGTGTCAGGGAATAAAAGCTCATCCTCAAACTCTGTGAATTGAACCAGGAGTAGGTCAGCTAACAGAGAAGAACTTCCGTCACCTAAGTTGGTGTCCTCTTCTTCCTGCGTGGAATCACGTATTTTGTAATCTGGTGGTAGGAAGTGCTGATTCATCTTGATCAATGTTAACCTCTCCACATTTTTTGGCGAGAGGCGGGTCCTTTTTGAAGTTACAATGGCACCAGCAGCATTGAAAACATGTTCAGAAGACACGCTTGCGAGTGGTCAAGCCAAAAAATTAATAGCCAGGTTGGTGATCAGTGGCCATTGAGGCCTTT
Source organism: Lissotriton vulgaris (assembly GCF_964263255.1). NCBI lineage: Eukaryota > Metazoa > Chordata > Amphibia > Caudata > Salamandridae > Lissotriton > Lissotriton vulgaris. Next base: position 664,053,428 of record NC_141689.1, read on the forward strand.
TCCTATACCAATACACCAATGGGTTATGATCAATGTAGACCTCTGTTGGGTCATCCATATAGGCTTGCAACATCCACTCAAGGTCCTCCAGGGGTGCTGTACTTTGCGTACCATCTGTTGCCAATGCCTTTACATCAACACTGGAACGCGCAAACCCTTGATGAGTAATCCAATTTGCTTCCGACAATATTATGGCTGGGCCTGGTGCAGGTGATGATTCGGTTGCTGGTGTCGGTAACGGCTCTGAGGGAAAGTGACTGGCTTCGGCCACAGAAGTGGAACTTGACACCAGATGGCCTGCTGCTTCAGTAGTACTTGTGGTGGTTCCTTCAATTTCCTGCCACTCTTTTTGGAACTGAGTGTCTGACAGACCTAGCCAATGCTTGTACTTGGAAAAATCTTCTTCAGAAAAAGGAATTAATGTATTGCTGGCCAGTGCCTTTTTGTATCGTGGATCCAGAATAGTGGCACAAATGTAATGTTGTTCTGCATGTATTGCTTTAAGCCTTGCATTCTCAACAAGGCGGCTTAATAATCTGTCCGCCAAGTGATATGCGTCTTGTTTTTCAGCATCACCTCGGAACGTTGAAGACACCGCCGTCAGTTGGTGCTCTAGCATGCGCAACAATGGGATAGCTTTGCCCAAACTACAGTCCTCCCTGCGGACTTCACGCGTGAAGACCTCAAAAGGACGAAGCATGTCTGCCAGGCTTTTAACTAGGTCCCATTCCTCCACCTGTAGCCTCATGTCTTTTAAAGCAGCACCCCGTGCTTGAAAGACATACTCATTGATCACCAAGTACTTCTCAAACAGACGCTCAAGCATGTAGAAGGATGAGTTCCAACGTGTTGCCACCTCCTGGATAAGTCCTTTGACTGGCACTTTACGGGCACGTTGAATGATCCTCAGCTGCTTCGGGCCTTAAAAGAATGGCTGAAATGTGTGTAGATTCTTCGGCAGGTGGTCAGTAACATGCTGACTGTGTTTTCTTTTCCCAAGACATCTTGAACAACAATGTTAATGCTGTGCGCCAAACACGGGACTCTGAAATAGCCACAATACTGCATGGCCTTAACTATATCACTGCCATTATCCGTGGAAACATAACCAATTATGTGCCTTCTTGGATGCAGCCATTGAAAGACCTTACTGTTAAACTGCTCCAAAATGTTTTCTGCAGTGTGAGATTTCTCCATGGCAAACATGGCTACTGTTGCATATTTCTGAGTAGCTTGAAAAATTGTGACACTGTCAACACCTGCAGCTATCTTTTCTCTAAGCTCCGCAAAAGAGACCCAGTGTGCAGTGATGCACATGTAATCAACGGCTTGGCAACTGGTCCACATGTCTGTTGTCAGGTGTATAGTGTGAACAGCACTCTTCTGCAAAGCTGCCCCAATCACTTCCAGCACATCTTGATGTAGTGCAGGACCCGCAACTCTGGCAAAATAGGACCGGCGATGGTGAAAGAGCAATTAAAGTGGCTGCCTCTGCGGCACTCATGGGCTTAGGCCTAACTTTGTGTGGTGTCACTGAGACCAATGAAGCGCAGGTGCTGCTCCCTGCTAGGTCCCCATTTTTTTTCCCACACCAGTCTTCTTTTGTCGGCACACCAGTCTCCATGGTAAGTGGTGCCACTTGCTTCTTCTGCTCCTTCTTACTGGCAGTGGCACTGGCAACTTTCTTGGTAGAGGAGCTATGGCCACCTTTCTTTGGGCCCATCTTCTTCAGATGTCAGAACAGCATAATGGATGAAAGCAAGGCAGACTGGGTGCAGGTCTATGGCACAAATCACACTGCCTGGCTTCAAAATGGCCCCTAGACCCCCACCCACATGGCCAGGCCCTGGACCAGGCCTCATAATGGCCCCCACCCACATGCCAGGCCCTGGACCAGGCCCCAGAAACACCCCCAAAAATCTAAATACACACAAAAATCACCTCAATCCAATGCCATCCATGCCCTAAATGATGTTTACATTCAAGAGACCCCACAGAAAGACTTGGTCCATGCACCACTGACTACCCCTGGGCATAATGGATGAAAGCAAGGCAGACTGGGTGCAGGCCTATGGCACAAAGCTCTCTGCCTGGATTCAAAAAGGCCCCTAGACCCCCACCCACATGGCAAGGCCCTGGACCAGACATCAAAATTGCCCCCACCCACATGGCCAGGCCCTGGACCAGTCCACAACCACACACCCAAAAATCGAAAAACACACAAACATCACCTCAATCCAATGCTTTCCTTCCCCTAAATTATGTTCAAATTCAAGAGACCCCGCAGAAAGACTTGGTCCATGCACCACTGAGTATTCCTGGGCATAATGGATGAAAACAAGGCCGACTGGGTGCAGGACTATGGCACAAAGCACACTGCCTGGCTTCAAAATTACCCCTAGACCCCCACCCACATGGCCAGGCCCTGGACCCAGCATCAAGATGGCCCCCACCCACATGGCCAGGCCCTGGACCAGGCCCCAACAACACCACCAAAAATCAAAATACGCACAGAAATCACCTCAATCCAATGCCATCCATGCCCTAAATGATGTTCGTTCAACTTCAAGAGATCCCACAGAAAAACTTGGTCCATGCACCACTGAGTACCCTTGGGCATAATGGATGAAAGCAAGGCAGACTGGGTGCAGGCCTATGGCACAAAGCACACTGCCTAGCTTCTAAAATGGCCCCTAGACCCCCACCACATGCCCCGGCCCTGGACCAGGCCTCAAAATGGCCCCCAACCACATGGCCAGGCCCAGGATCAGGCCCCAACAACACCCCCAAAAATCGAAATACACACAAAAATCACCTCAATCCAATGCCAATCATGCCCTAAATTATGTTCAAATTCAAGAGACCCCACAGAAAGACTTGGTCCATGCATCACTGACTACCCCTGGGGCCTACTGGCTAGTGTGGCTTTAACACGCACCCCAAAATTAAAAAAAGTTCCATATATAACAGTGAGATACTCAATAACATGCCATAAATGATATTTAAGTTCAACAAAACTCACAGAAAGAGTTTATCATGCACCCATGACTAACCCTGGGCCTACTGGATAATGTGGGTACCCACAATATATTTTTTTTAAAGTTGTGAAAAAGTTTATAAATTGTAGTTGCAGCAACTGCAATGCCCCAAACAAACAACACCAACTTACTTGTAAAATCTCAAATCCAAAAGTGATCCCCCAAAAAAGTCCTTAAATACAAATATCCAGCAGAAGCCACAAAGAGTAATCCTTCCAGCTCCAGATCCAAATGAAAAGTGACCAGGACATGGACAAAGCACTGGGAGGAGCCTGCTGGACAGGAACAGGAAGTTGGAGACTGTGGGGCACTTCCTCCCTCCCCCACCCAAAAAATGGACTCCTTGCACAGAAAATGCAGCCAAATGTCAATCTGAGGATCAGAATGTTTCTGCTGCCAGCGATAGATTTCTTGTGCAGAATTGCAATTTATGCAATTTCGGGAAAGCAAGCTGTTCAAATCTCCCACCGGATGTCAGCTGCGCGTTGCATCTACGTCTTCGCAATTGTTTTCTCTCGCTGTGCGTGATTGCGGGCCCTTATGACGTATTCGCTTTCAACAAGTCTCGCAGTGCAAGATGGCGGGACGCTATGACGTAGTCGCGGTCGAAATGTCTCGCGAGATTACGCAGCAAGATCTAAAATGGCCCAGCACACAACAAACTGGGAGGAAAACAACTCGGCGAACTCAGAATCACGGTAAGTCAACGCCACGCGCGGGAGATTGTATTTTTGAAGCACGACCAAGCAAAGAAAATACGCCAACTCGCGAATTGCGAATTTTTTGACCATTTTGCACGATTTGCGGACCGCAATATTGTCAAAAATTTGCAAATTCCGCGAACTGAACGGATTTTAGGCCCATACTTAATATACTACTGAAAATTAGATCAAGACAATATTCTAAAAAAGATATTACTTATTTCAAAAATGTAATTCTTGACACCGAAATTCTATACCACAATATTTTTGCATCACTATATTTTGTTGCCCTATTTATGTCTTCTGATATTTTGAACTCAAAAGTTTGTAAAAAAAAACCCTGTACAACTCCATCAAATAAAACAAATCAATAATGATATTCACTATTGCAGTTACAATCTTAGAAGAAGTCTGAGAGTAATAGCATACCCTGATAGGTAGAAGCAAATGAGAGACAGGTAGCTGCCCATGCCACATCCTCCCACTATGGGTTTATCTCACATATTTACCCTTTGAGAATGCTGTATCAGATTCCTGTTCTGCTCACTTCTTGCCTTCCTGACACTTCTGTAAATACAGAGGGAGGTGAAAGGAAGATAAGACCTATGGGCTTCATTGTGATCGCAGATGGAATGGAGTCCGCCCGCCATCCTGGTGTAAACCGGGACCTTCTGCCATACATGTGGGGGTCCGGCACCACAAATTAGGTTGCGACCGCCACCATGGCGGTCTAATTTTAGTTTTTAACATTGCGGTGGATACTGCTCACAGCAGCACCCGACGCAATTCTAAAAAGCCATGTTGTGCATTCACTGCACTACGTGGCAAGCACCACATGATGCCCGTCACTTGGTGCAGTGAAATGTAGGGGTGTACCATTGGTATGCCCCCAGTGCACAGACACCACCCCCAATACAAGGTGGACCCGCAACGAGCCCCCAGAGGCATTCTCCACCAGCCTTCCATGGAAATGCCGGTTTCAGCCTTCATCCTAATTTGGTGTACGGTGCCACGAGGCACCACCACCATCTTTGCCCCTACTGTCCGTCCACCAGGCAATCGCAATGTGCTGTTTCTGTGGCGGACTGTCTTTGCGACCGCTGCAGACTGAATTGGATTTCCACCGCCATCCTAATTCGCATGGCTTGAGGTGGAGGTCCTTCCGACATCTTAATGAGCCCCTATATAGCAATCTGATATGGTACAAGTAAGGGTAAATGAACTTACCAAGCAGTGAGATGGTAGGACATTACTGGACATTTTAACAGCTTTCTCCAATTATGGGGCCGATTCCGATCTCGGTCGGAAGGGCACCGAATTGGGTTCGGCATTAGCGGAGCCGATTTGGAGACTGAATTTTCGTCCGAGTCGTACACGAGTCCGGACGTTGAAGTACGATGCATGTAATCTCAGTCTGAATCGTTTCGGGGTCCGAACCGCTCCGTACGACTCGGTCACAAGCCAACCATGGCGTGCAATTGGGACGTTTCACGACCGAGCTAGTACGATGCTCGATTCGGACAGCCGGATCGAGTAGGAGAGTCCGGCTCACAATAGCTCCCAGAGTTGGACTTCGGGGGCCTGCGTCAGACCCCCTGTTACCTGCAGCCTTACGATTCGGACACAGGGGGAGACCCATTGGTCTCCCCAACACAGGCATGTACAGTGCGGATGGCACCGTTGTGTACCTACTTTACTGGGCGCACTTGTCCGCAACGTACCCATTTATTCAATGGGAGCCCATGTACGCATCGTACGACCGGCTCCCATTGACTTCAATGGGAATCCAACCGAACCAAGTCCGACAGCATACAGCCGCATCGTACTCACTCGGTCAGACTGCAGGAGTCCGGATCGGTTGGAAAACACCCCGGATCCGGCTCGGTCGGAGTCATTTCTGACCCAGATCGGAATCGGCCCACCAGTATTTAGGAGAAATACTCAGTTTGTTTTATTATTTTGCATCAAATGTATATAGTTTATTTCAAATGACAGGGTGTTATCCTCATCCCTTCATAAAGTATAGCTGTGTTTAGCACATTTTCATGCATTTTCACACTTTTCGGCTTAAACCTGATTGGCTTGGGAATAACTAATGCAGTAAAGTGTGAAAGGTGCACCAACATTATCCCATTGTAGAGGAGTCATATTGCGAGAAAATGCTTTTCATGATTTTCATGGAATATCATTATGCAGGAGAAAGAAACAGACATTTTTTTTTTAATTTCTGATTAAGGAAAATCCCAAAAACAGAGGATAAATACATTACAGAATTTAAAAATAATTAGTCCATTTTGTTCTTAGCAAATTATTTTCCATAAAATTATTTCCCATGCAGATACGTGTGGAGCAGACATTGACAATGTTTGTACATACCCACTACATTGTGACTGTGTGGGTAGTCACACTTAATCTAAGGTCCTTTCTTCTGCAAACCTCCTGGAACACATGCAATGTGTCACATGCGACTACTGAATTTCAACACACCTCATGAAAATTCCACACCCATAACTGACAACTGGCATCTCTAGGCCTGAAATACGGTAGACCCTTTTTTTAAGAATTAGAAAATTACAAGAGCTGATACATCTTTTTATATTTGCTAGGCTGACTTATAGACATACATAAGACAGTAATATAGGGTCTTATGCATTGGTCCTATATTACTGTCATATATCCGACTGACATAGATCTTATATTAATTCAAATAGTCTAAAGTGCATACAAAATCCTTTTTTCTATCTGGCCTACAGAAAAACTTGGACTGTCTTGTCAGATTCCAAAATGTTATCAGGAGAAGATGGCTGTGGTTTCAAGAAGCTTTGAGCTTCGGTCCATGACACCTTAATTTTCAAGTCTAAGCCCACATGAAAGGCAACAGGAGGATCAACTTAGAAGCAGGAATGAGGGTAACATTACATTTTGATCGCACCAATGCAATTTTGAGGACTTTATTAGATATCGACTCTTCTGAGGTACTCAAGCACACATTGCTGATTTGGCACTATAAAGCTTGCAAAGCACCCATTTCCCCCGAAGCTATAAATCTCGGGCCAACTTTTATTTAATATTAACTTTAAGGGGTAGCTATTTCCTTTTTATGTGAGATTCTGTTTAATTGCAGATTTGTGTAGCTCTCCTTCTTTTTAAGCATGGGCGAAATGTGTGAATTCGCGTACAGCGAATTCGCGGATTTCCCTGTGAAATCGCTAAAAAAAAATCTGCGAATTCGCCAATTTTCCCTTGAAATCTGTGAGTTTTTTTCCGATTTGCCCTGGAGTACTTTCTACTGGCTAATCCAGTAAGTGCTCCCTCATTGGGTAAATGTATAGTGCTTTTACTACACTGCAGCTGCGTAAAGGACCAGAAGACGTGTCTCCAGTGACCATGTGTGCCTTTAACACATGGTCAGTGGAGACACATCTTCTGGCCCTTTACGCAGCTACAGTGTAGTAAAAGCACTATGGGGCAGATTTACAAGCCGCTTGCACCTCTTTTGCGCCGCAGTTGCGGCAGGACAAAAGATGCGCCATGGTGCTGGGTATTAACAACGTGACGCATCTGAGAGATGCGCCACGTTGTAAAGCCCTGCGCCATCAGGAGGCGTTCCGCGCAGGGGAGGGCGTTCCTGCGCAGGAACGCCTCCTAAAAGTGGCTGAGTGAAACCTACAAGATTTCACTCAGTCACTTTTAGGCCAATGCTGCGTCATAACCCTGCGCCTCCTTGAAGCAGGCGCAAGGCTTGACGCAGCATTGGGGAGATAGGGCCCCCCAGAGCATTGCTGGAGCTGCGTCCAGCAATGCTGAGAGAGGCGTCACGTTGTAAAGCCCTGCGCCATCAGTAGGCGTTCCGGCGCAGGGGAGGGCATTCCTGCACAGGAACGCCTCCTAAAAGATTTCACTCAGTCATTTTTAGGCCAATTCTGCGTCAAAACCCTGCGCCTGCTTGAAGCAGGTGCAAGGCTTGAGGCAGCATTGGGGAGATAGGGCCCCCCAGAGCATTGCTGGAGCTGCGTCGCGCTTGCGATGCAGCTCCAGCAATGCGCTGCTTTTACGGCACAGATTTGCCACATGGTGCACCGCATTGTAAATGCGGCGGACCATGGGTGGCGGAGCTGCGGCGCACAATAACTGGCACATCCCTGGGGATGCGCCAGTTATTGTAAATCTGCCCCTATACATTTAGCCAACAAGGGAGCACTTACTGATTAGACAGTAGAAAGTACTCCAGTTGAGTAGAGGTATTGCACAAAACGGTGGCATCTTCGTGGACAAACACGCAGGACGGGATTCATTCTGCCCCCTGTTAGACTCGTTTTTTGTGCCCTTCTGCCCTCTGTTAGATTCATTTTTCCCTTGTTTTTCTTCCCCTTTGCCCTCTGTTAGACTCGTTTTTTGTGCCCTTCTGCCCTCTGTTATTCCCATGTTTTTCTGCTCTTCTGCCCTCTGTTAGACTCGTTTTTGTGTCCTTCTGCCCTCTGTTAGACTCGTTTTTGTGCCTTTCTGCCCCCTGTTAGACTTGTTTTTTGTGCCTTTCTGCCCTCTGTTAGACTCGTTTTTGTGTCCTTCTGCCCTCTGTTAGACTCGTTTTTGTGCCTTTCTGCCCCCTGTTAGACTTGTTTTTTGTGCCTTTCTGCCCTCTGTTAGACTCGTTTTTCCCATGTTTTTCTGCCCTTCTTTCCTCTGTTAGACTGGTTTTTGTGCCCTTCTGCCCTCTGTTAGACTCGTTTTTCCCTTGTTTTTCTGCCCTTCTGCAATTGTTAGACTGCTTTTTGTGCCTTTCTGGCCTCTTCATCACCACATCATCACTCAGCGCTACCCCCAGCATCACTCAGCACCACCACATTATCCCTCAGCACCACCACAGCACCACTCAGCACCACCACAGCATCACTCAGCGCCACCACAGCATCACTCAGCACCACCACAGCACCACTCAGCACCACCACAGTACCACTCAGCGCCACAACAGCATCACTCAGCGCAACCACAACATCACTCAGCACCACCACATTATCACTCAGCACCACCACAGTACCACTCAGCAGCACCACAGCATCACTCAGCACCACCACAGCACCACTCAGCACCACCCCAGCATCACTCAGCACCATCCCAGTATCACTCAGCACCACCACAGCACCATTCAGCATCACCTCAGCACCACTCAGCACCACCACAGCACCACTCAGCGCCACCCCAGCATCAATCTGCGCAACCATTCAACAACAACTGGTTCAAATATGTTCTCTCAATGTTTCAAGCTTTATTACAAATGTCACAAAAAGATGTTAATATTTCACTTCTGATCTTGGATTTTCATCACAATAAAATGCACTGAACATAATCTTCCCAAAAATTATTTACAAAAGTTTAAGCTATTGCCATTGTAAAATAAAATCACTTTTGTTTAAGTATTAATTATTTAAAAAAATTAAAAGCCATTGTAATTTGTAATATCAATACATCTAAGTCACGTAAATACAAAACATGTTGCATTACAAATGCTATAGTTGTCACATTTGCGAAATTTATAACTATTGGCATTGTAAATAAAAAAGCTATTAATTTAGCTATTTTCAAAACCAACACATAAATTAAAAAAATTGTCATTTACAAGACCAATAGCTCAAACTTTCCTAATGTGAAACCTATTGCATTGCAAGTGCTTGTTTTTATATCTGTCAGTGCTTCCTGTTGAGGTTTAATTTTCGTGACAGGCGCCTCATTGCCTACTTGTAACTATTCTCTGACCCTGCTTCAAGGGTCAGAGCAGGGTCAGAGAATAGTTGCAAGTAGGCAACGAGGCGCCAGGAAGCACTTACAGGCTTACAGCAGCAGGTGCCCAAGTTGAAGTTAATTTCTTTGTAACCCTTTTGTAAAAGGTTACAAAAAATTAGCTTCAACTTTTGCACCTGCTGCTGTAACCCTGTAAGTGCTTGGCTGAAAATTCGTCCCCGCTGGAAAATCCGCAAATTCCGCGAGCGGAACGAATTTTCAGCCCATGCTTACTTCTTTTCAAACATCTTAAAGGGCAAAGGCTGATTTCTCAAATTTACTGCTGTTTTGATATATTCATTTTCCCTCAATACTGAGCGCTTCACTGTAGGTCAAAATGTCATTGGAGCACTATCTAACAAAAGTGCTTGCTCTCTAATAAACAATGTTACTACACTCAAAGCATTGTTTTCCATACCCTTATTTTTGACATGTAGGCTGACAGATGTGCTTTATCATTTACTGTGAAATAGGCTGGTAGCTTCTTATACACTATACATTTGAAAGCTCACTTCTAATATGCACTGTAAGCCTATTCCACTTATGCTTCCTTGTATCAATTGTTCTCTCAACTGAGGATGAATACTAATATCAGGCTGTCTGTTGGTGTAAGCACTGTCAACTTCTGTTTCGAATTCCTGGGCCCAATTCACAATGGCTAACTCTCAATTTTCTGTAAGTTTATGATTTTTTTCCTATCCACACTGGTATTTTATGATTAGTATCATTACTATAAGGCTGCAGGCTCCCCCAGGTAGACAGTCAGCGGCAGACTACAGTGCACAGTGCGCTCGAGCGCCTTGTCGTCCTGCTCACCCCGGGTGGACCATAACTGGCAGAATACAGCACAGTGCCCATAGCCCCGTTGGACTGTGACTGGCAGACAACAGCACACAGGCAGGCCATGCGCTGCGGCCGCACCTGCAGGCTGATTGGGAGTCGTGACCAAGAGAGCCCGCACAGAGCAGTATACTACAATTAACATGCAGGTGGTGTAAAAGATGAAAAATTACTTGGCCCTTTGTTGAATGAAAATATTAAAATGAACCGTAGTTTATATTAATTTCTGTCTTTAACCTGCTTGCAAATAAAATGAGCCCACTAGTCATAATGAAATGTTGCTCCATGGTGCACAGCTGGTGCACAGAGGGTTAAATTAAGTTGTCTGAAATTCAGCTGAAACCAGGAAAGAATGGCAAGTGAACATGTACGTGTCCATTCTGCTGTAGCTCCAAGTTGTTTATGATTCACTAGCTTTTCACCTATGTACAGAGCCAGTTCAGTCAGTTCAGCGAGCCCTTTCTAGGAATCGCTCGCTGACCTAGGACATGACAAGTTTGGTCTGCCCCTTGCCCGGTTACGTGACAGGGCAAGGTGTTTGCTCAGCACAGATAGCAAGTGCGTCCTTTGTATGGGAAAGCAGAAAACACGGGCCTCTGCTGATAGTAGATCAACATTGCACATTGACATTTCAAGATAACCGGCCAAGGCAAGGCTGAAAGTCAGGAGGTGGTGGTTTAAAGATTGACCAGTAGCTGCATGGTCAGATGTGTCACAAATAATGTAAAATGTGAACGTAGACATATTTCTGAAATGCACCTTGATACTGTAATGTATACGTGGATCTAATTCTAGCATGGTCACACCATGATGTACATGCCAAGAGTCTGTGAACGTATATAAAGACTGAATTCTTTCTGTAAAACCAGATCACTTTGCACTCCTGCAAATTGTCTCAGCTGCAGCTTTATTGGCAATAAAGCCACTTTCTTTTGAAACCTTGTATGTGCCCTTCCTTGTCCCTATTAATAAATTTTATGCTTTTACAGATGGTGCCGTGACCCGGACTACATCACCAGATGGCGCCGTGACTCGACAGGAACTGATGGTCTCTGCAGGGGATAAAGAACTGCTGTCTTTGAATTCTTCAGGGGCCTTCCAGTCTCGGTGTAAACTGCGCAGCTACTGAGAGGACTTGTTTCCTGACACGCCCAGACGACAAGGCTCCCGTTGATAAGCCTTTGACAAAAGACACCACCAGCTTCCTTTGAGCCATCAGGTGATTTTGCCACAGCTAAGAAGGGTGCATACAACGGCATACAACTGGTCTGATGATCAGGTAGGCAGTGCTTAACTGCACTGAACTCAATTTTATCAATTGAATAGTGTTTTTCTAAAATACATCAGAAGGTACATACTGAGATTCATTAGGGGTCTCTAGGGGAGGTCTGAGGGCGCCTTTAAGATAGGCGCCTGAGGAGGACTGTCCAACTTGTGAAAGATCATAAGGATCCCAAGGACAGGACAGGGACCGTGGGTGGTCGCCTTTAGACAGAGCATGCTTCTGAAAGACGTCTAAAAAATAAAAGTACATATGCATATTGTTGAAATAGGTCATACAACTGTATATTGCAAAAGTGTTGAAATATAGTATAAATGGCATGGCGGTCATACGCCGCTAACAGATGGCCAGGGGAACCTAGGACAACGAAAGGGAAAGCTTTGGCACATGATAGGGAGAAGGCAAAAGAAAGATGTGTAACAAGTTGTAGGGAAAAAGAAATGGAAATAGACAAATGCCTTACAGTTCACAAACCAATACCAGATGTATACCCCACTCTACCTAATGCTCCCTTAGAAAAGGAACATACTGAAGATCCTGTAATAGAGGCATTATTAACAACTCCACCACCATACAGCCCGCAAACAATGCAAACTTCACAAAACTTCAGCAGCACCACACACACGCACACCACAAGCTACATCACCAACTAGTAAGACGGTACCTGTACAACTTCAAGATACACCTCTTTCTACCTCTGGTAGACCAGGGTTACGAATAAAAATATCAGAAAAAGAACAGAAAATAATACACGAGTGGGTGATGGAGGTTATGAAAAATGGTACTTCTACATGGCGTAGTGCAAAAAGCCGCTTCCCTACTGATTTCACGCCTGCACTTCAACGCAGTGCTTTGGAAAAGCTGGACAAGAAAAGTTACAACTGGTTTAAAGACTGGGACAAACATTGGCCTGAGGAAGACAGCTACCCCCAACCTGACAGGTTGTCTCGTGCTCATAACGGCACAATATCAGCGGTCATAGACGATGTAGGGGCAACAAGCACAGAAATACTAGATGCAGTCCAGATATTAGCTGAATGGATAGATACACTTCTAATACTAGAAAAAATTTTTACTAAACTTAAAAAAAAGTAAAGAGGAGGAAGCTAGGGCTCTTTCCCCTTCTCTTGCCATGCCATTAAGAGAAGTACCAGGTAGTCAGGAAGGGAAGCCCACTATTAAAGTTCACACACCATGGTCGAATGTTGAATTACATAGATTTGCACTTCAGTTTCCCGATATTAGACAAGACAGAGAAGAATGGTACAGACAGACAGAAATAATACTAAGAGTTAGCACTCTCACACTGGATGACATAGAACAAATGTTTTCTATAATATTGCCACCAGACATTTGGGGAAAAATAAGGAGAGAGGATGATGAATTTTTAAAAATAAAATGGGAAGATATAACTTCAGTAACAAGGAAAGGAGGAGATGATATATCAGATGATATTAGAGACTTACCAGCAAAAATAATGGCTAAAGTAAATACACTGGTACCCAGAAAACAAATAGACTGGTCAAAATTAAATGCATGCATTCAAGACACTGAAGAAACAGTATCTGGGTTTTTCGCTAGAATACAGAAAGTCTTCACAGCTTCAAGTGGTTTAGATACTGAAAAGGAAGCAACACAAAGTGCACTTGTCTCTTGTTTTGTAAATAATTTAAAACCATCAATTAAAAAAGGGATTCTAGAGTACAACCCTACTTGGTCATGCAAACCGCTAACAGAAGTTTTGCAATTAGCACAGTATTACGAAATGCTAGGTAAAAAGGAGTTGGAAAGTAAAAATAACAAATTAAAAGAGTTAAAAACTAAAGTTTTGATTCAGCAGGCAAACCAGTATAGCGGCAGAGGACAAAGAAGCAGGGGTAGAGGAAGAGGCCGTGGGGGCCCACAAAGGTCATTTTCTACCCCCCCTACACAGCATACCACCACAAATGAACAAGCACACACACAAGGATGCTTTAATTGTGGGGGTCATGATCACTGGAGAGCTCAATGCCCACACCCCGCCAAGCAGTCACAAAGAGGGGGTGGGATGGGAAGATCAAGAGGCCGGGGAAGGAGCGTGGGAAGAGCTGGATATCAACAGCAAGGGCGTGACTCACAACATGGCCCTACAGAGAATCCCCCCAACACAAATTTCTTTGATAATGAACAAATACCAAAAATGCAGGTGCATCACCCTTATGATGGAATATATCAGGAAGGGCCCCAAGGGGAATGGGACTATTATGCACAATAGGGGGGCCCGAGAGAGTTAATACAGAGGATGGTAATCCCTGTAGATCCCACTGGACCATATGTGAGGGGTAAGATTGAAGGTACACCTGTGGAATTACTAATAGATACAGGGGCCACCAATTCCTCCTTGACCAAGAAAAAGTTTCCAGATGTTCCTCTCTCGGGAAAAACAAATAAGTCAGTGGGATTCACCAACATACTTGTAACAAGCCCAATTTCAGCACCCTTGAAATACAGTATAGGCCCAATTCAGGACACCCATTCATTCCTTATATCAGACAAATGTGCATTTAATTTGTTGGGATTGGACTTGCTAAAAAAGATGAATGCCACTATTAAGTGCACTGCAGACTGAGTTTTCTTGGAAGTAGATGGACCAATGACAGAGGAAATGGGCAACTGTTTCCTATCATTAGGAATACAAAATATTGCCGCACAAATAATGGATCAGATAGATTCAAGGATATGGGCAAAACATAAAAATGACACGGGGAAAATGAACATCACACCTGTAACAATTACAGTCAAACAGAATGTAAAATTACCAAGAATACCACAGTACAAAATAGCTCCAGAGGGTCTAAAGGGATTGCAGGATATAATAGCTGACTTACTAAAAGAAGGGATTGTTAAAGAAATATCGGGCAGTCCTTGTAACAGCCCTATTCTTCCGGTCTTAAAAAAGAGCGTTGGAAATACTAATGAAAAAAGTTACAGATTCATAGTTGATCTAAGAGAAATTAATAAAATAGTGGTGCCACAGTTCCCGGTTGTCCCAAATGTAGTATCAATATTGTCAACACTGTCACCAGAAATGGCATATTTTTCTGTGGTGGATTTGAAGAATGCCTTCTTCTCAATTCCAGTAGATGAAGGTAGCATGTACCTCTTTTCATTCTCTATAGGCGGGAGAACGTTCTGCTTCTGTAGGGTCCCTCAAGGGTTCACAGAAAGCCCGAGCATTTACAACCAGGCCTTGAAGAGAGAACTAGACACATTCAATTTATCACCTAACTCTGTGCTAATTCAATATATAGACGACCTGCTGCTTGGTAGCATCTCTGAGACACAATGTACAACTGACACCATTAATTTGTTGAATTTCTTAGCTGAACGTGGTCACAAAGTTTCACCAGAAAAGATACAATTTGTTCAACAGGAAGTATCCTACCTAGGACACATCCTGTCGAAAGGGCAGAGAAGATTGGATGATAAGCGCATTAAATTGATTCTACAGACACCAGTGCCACGCACCCAAAAACAGGTGCGAGCCTTTTTAGGCATGGCCAGTTATTGTCGACACTGGATTGCTAATTTCTCCTTGATTTCAAAACCCTTATTGGCCCTGACCCACAAGGACACGCCCGAACCCCTTCAGTGGTTGCCAGAACATGAACAAAGCTTCCTTGCCATTCGGCGAGCTCTCTGCTCTGCTCCTGCTTTAGGCCTACCAGACTATTCTAAGTCTTTCCAACTCTATGTTCATGAGTCTGACGGGAGTGCTCTTGGGGTTCTATGCCAGCAGTTTGGTGACCACAAAAGACCATGCGCATATTTCTCTGCCACCTTGGATACTGTAGCCAAGGCTTTACCTTCCTGTATACGTTCTGTTGCAGCAACTGCCTTAGCACTACAACGTGCAGAAAGCATAATAATGGGACATGAAGTTGATGTCTATGTTCCACATGCCGTAGAGCTAATACTGAATAAGACACGTACACAGCACCTCACAAATGCCAGGCTCACGCAGTATGAGATCTGTTTATTTGCAGCACATGTAACACTTCACAAGTGTAATGTGCTTAACCCTGCCACTCTGTTACCTATTCCCACTGATGATCTAGTGGACTCAGACCATGATTGTATTCTGTTAACTGAGGAGCAAACAAAAGGGAGAATTGATATGATAGATACACCCTATGCAGATGCAGAAGGAGAATTGTGGGTGGATGGTTCCTGCCTTAGAACAGAGGATGGAAATACATCAGCAGCCTATGCAGTTGTAACAAATAAAAATGTAGTTGAGTCCTGTAAGATACCCGAGTTGTCTGCACAAGCAGCAGAACTTGTGGCACTCACACGAGCTTGTGAATTATCTGAAGGAAGGTGTGTTAACATATATACAGACAGCCAATATGCCTTTAATGTGGCACATTCCTTTGGAAGACTCTGGAAGGAAAGAGGTTTTATTACCTCACAAGGCACAAAGATACAGCACGGAGTGCTTATCACCAAATTACTTAACTCCCTGGCACTTCCAAAGAAATTGGCCATAGTTAAATGCAGCGCTCACAAGAAAGTTACAGACAAGGTAGGCCAGGGAAATGCATTTGCTGACATAACAGCAAAACAGACAACAAGAAATAATTCAGCACTAGTACTAACTGTCCAAGAATTACCAGATGAAGTAAAGTCACTAGATCTAACAACTGAAGGCATAAGGCTAATACAACAAGGAGCAACAGCAGAGGAACAGATGGGTTGGTCAAAGAATGGGTCATTTGTTCAAGGATGCTGGATGAATGAGACTAAGGAGAAGTACATGTTGCCAGATAGAATGGTCTACTCCATGTGTTTGGCCATGCATGGCCCGGCCCATATATGCAGGGATGCAATTGTAAATTGCATGAACAAATTCTGGGTGAACAAGAACATAAGGAAAATAGCACAAGAAATATGTCAAACATGTATGGTATGTGCACAGTACAATGTGGGTAAGACTGCTCCAGTACCCAAAGGCCACTTTCAGAAACCAACAATGCCATTTGAAGCCCTACAAATAGACTATGTGGAGATGCCCCCTACAAATAAGTATAGGTATATCCTGGTGGTGGTGTGCATGTACTCAAAATGGATAGAGGCATATCCGGTGAAACACAATGATGCCATCTCAACAGCCAAGTGCCTGATAAAGGAGCTGATCCCACGTTTTGGGGTCCCAAAAACAATATTTTCAGACAATGGCAGTCACTTCTGTAATGAAATAATAAAGCTAACATGCAAAGCCTTGGGAATACAGCAGAAGCTACACTGCGCCTACCATCCAGAGGCCGCTGGCGCAGTGGAAAGAAAAAATGGCGTGCTCAAGGCCAAAATAGCAAAAATATGTGCTGACACAAAATTGACCTGGATGGATGCCTTACCTATTGCCCTAATGAGCATGAGGAGCACACCAGATGCCAAGACCAAACTCAGTGCACACGAGATTGTCACTGGGTTGCCAATGGTAGCTTGGGGAGTTCCAGACAAAAATGCTCTGCCTATGATGACGAATGAACTGTTGAATGATTACTGCATGTCACTTACACGTACTCTTGCTTCTATCAACCAGCACGTGAAGGGAGCCCTTCCAGAGCCGCTGCAGGTCGAGGGGCACAAGTTCAAGCCTGGGGACTGGGTGCTCATCAAATCATTCCAGAGGTCCAACTGTCTCCAAGCTCGCTGGAAGGGTCCGCAGCAGGTGCTGCTCGCAACAAAGACAGCGGTGAAGTGCACCAACAACAAATCTTGGATCCACGCCAGCCATATAAAGCTGGCACCTCCTGAGACTGCATCCAGCCAAGACCCAGGTCAGCAGCACATGCCAACACCAGAACTGATCAAAGAAGAAAAAAGGTACAATTTGAGGTCTACAAAAAAGAAGGAGATGAAATGTCAGTAATTCTGGTACCTGATCTTCTGCAGGAGATAGATGAAGTACTACTATTAGATATTATCCTAACAGATATTTTGACAACAATTTTTTACTTTGAGAATAGCAGTGAAGAAGACAACGAAGACGCACTCAGTTACCTTGAGGAAGTATTTAATCAGCTAGAATACCAACTAATGCGAGATTTAAATAGTATAGCATTACAAGAAGCCTTGAATAGAGTACTTTCTGACTGAGAAAATTCAACTAGGGTATATTGCACACTACCACCAGGAATAACAGCCTGTCTGCATAACAGAAAGAGACTACAACAATTCATCAGGGAAGTTCTTAGTAAAAAGTGGGCCAGTACAACGTTGAGTAGATGAACTGATCCAGGAGGTATTTGCGAGTCCTCCTGTAACTGCATAGTGCCCGTGCCACTGCAGCAATTAGTAGATGAACTGATCCAGGAGGTATTTGCGAGTCCTAATGTAACTGCGAGCACCCGTGCTGCTGCAGCAACCAGCAAAGGACTTTTTCTAGATCATCAGGACAGCCAGCTTCAGAAAGATACATTTGGGGTGAGGTATAGTGGACACTCCTGTAAAACTAAAAGTGGCTGCACTAACAATTGATATTCATGATCAAAGGGTCGTGTCTTACAAGAATTACATGCATATCTTTGGGAGGAGAGAAGTACCAAAAAATACTCAGAGACCATCTGAAATATTAACGAATAGCTGTTTGCAATATATTCTATACTACAGCCTCACCTTATATGTGTTTATGCTTTTTGTGTATTTATCTTATATTATAGTAAAGATTCATAGTGATAATTCACAACATAGTGTCATCAATAGCACTACATCCAATTAAAGAAAGTATAAGAATAGATAGGTATGGATAGGGGAAATACTGTTCTAAAAATGGTACAAGTCTAAAATGTGCATATCTGGGGTGATATTCTGTCTGTTATTACTAGCATTAATTACTGTATACCTATTAGATGTGTTCTATCCCATGGAAAAGTTGATCCCAACACCAACAACACCTGCTACAATACCTGCATACACTTTGTCACCTGAAGAAATAGCCCACAGAGAAGATATGCACCACAATTCCTTTGTGACTTTGTTGCATCATACCAATAAGATATTAACAAGGGGAGATTGCTGGATATGTTTGCAATTACCAGCTTCTGTAGACCAAAGTTTGCCCCTGGTTCAAGTCCCACTACCGTTTGCAGCATCCTGTTATGCAATTTACATAACAATAGTAAAAATAGAACTGATAGCTGTTTTGCAGAATTTAAAGAAAAGTACTGCTGGTGCAGGGACAACTATGGCCCCACCTGCAGGAACATTATATAACAAATATATGGCAGATATTCTGACACTAGGGAACTGCACGGAAGTGATAGAACAAAATGCAACATTTCCCCTGTCTGACATCTTTACTCCGCTCTTTCCAAATAAGAATACAAGCATTGGGATAGCAGGCCCATCAAAAGAGGCAAATAAGAATATACAATTTTTGAAGTTAAAATTAAGAAAACACAACGCAATAGGGAGTATATGTATTAAGAGTAATGGGACCTATCAGGTGGGCAATAGTACAAATTGTAACATGACATTTGAAATGACGGCCGGAAATATTAGCATTCCACTTTACGTAGGTGACTCAATTTATTTCATTTGTGGAGAGAAGGCTTCTACATGGCTGAGATACCCGCCACCCCCTCTCAACACAATCCCCAAGGATGGGAAACCGGAAACGGTTCTGAACTTTTTGGAAGGCGGGAGGGAGTGACCCTCCCGGTCGTATTTATTAAAATATGAAACAAAATCAAAACATTAAAATAACAGTTTCATATTATGTACAATTTCATTTCCACATTACGATGTTTGGCTAACCTTAACATATTTCTAATACAAAGGTTCTCCTAGCCGAACTAACATCCTACAAAACATTTAACTTGAAATTGTACATCCTAACTTTTAAGGGCCAACGGCAAGGTCGTAACCGGTGTCAGATCCCTAACCAGAAATACCCCCCCCCACTTGGGAAGGGCGACCGCACAGAGGCGTACCTCAAGTGCATCTACCAATTTCCCTTGACTTGACGGGGGCCCCAATGAACTCGTCGCCATTTAAAGGTCGTCCGAGGACTCGTGTGAGGTGTCTAGAAGGTAGCGTAAACCCCCTCCCCACCCCACACAACTTACCACATCTGCCGTCGCAGGTGTCCTGGCCCTGGGAACTTCCCCAGGAGGGGCCCGTAGCCCCTCCTATCCAGGAAGGGGCCTTGACCGCCTTTCCTTTCCTTTCGGCGGCCCATCCTTAGAAGGGACCGCCTCCCCGTTGAGGGGCCAATGGCCACCTCCCCCGAGCGCTCCCATCCGTAATGGGTGACGCCCCCCCATAGGGATCTTCCAATTACTGCTCACCGATCATGACCTTACCGCCCGACCAAAATAAATACGACAATTTACCTAAAATCACTAAATTACAAAACAACCATAACTATTACAAGTATGATTACTGATCAACACTAGTGCAGAATTACTTTATTTGAAAAAAAAAAAACATACTGAAAATGACTATTCTTTATTGCATACTCAAAATATCACAACAATCATCACAACCTGCAAGAAATAGAGTTACCACATCAAAACTTTATTTAAAACAACTGGCTGTCCTCAGGGGCTGGTGGGTGGGTCAAAATTGGCTCTTCGTTCCGTCTCGAGCTCACGTGCAGCGGGGAGGTGCAGCTTCAGAGCACAGGAACAAGAGGATGCTTTCTTGGCTTGTTGCTCCTTTTATCCGTCTTCGGGCAGGCGTAAACCCGCCTCCGCCTGCCTCCGAGGGCGTGGCCGGCCGCGTCAGTGTCTAGGACAACCCACTCCAGGGCGGGAAAAGGCGCGCCCCGGCTACGCCGCTTCGGGCATACCAGCCGAGACTCGCCTCCCGCCCAAGATGGCTTCCCGGGGGGATCGGGGTACTCCACCATACGTTCGGGGGGAACGAATGGTCGCCCCTTTCCATATGGCTGAGATACCCGCCACCCCCTCTCAACACAATCCCCAAGGATGGGAAACCGGAAACGGTTCTGAACTTTTTGGAAGGCGGGAGGGAGTGACCCTCCCGGCCGTATTTATTAAAATATGAAACGAAATCAAAACATTAAAATAACAGTTTCATATTATGTACAATTTCATTTCCACATTACGATGTTTGGCTAACCTTAACATATTTCTAATACAAAGGTTCTCCTAGCCGAACTAACATCCTACAAAACATTTAACTTGAAATTGTACATCCTAACTTTTAAGGGCCAACGGCAAGGTCGTAACCGGTGTCAGATCCCTAACCAGAAATACCCCCCCCACTTGGGAGGGGCGACCGCACAGAGGCGTACCTCAAGTGCATCTACCAATTTCCCTTGACTTGACGGGGGCCCCAATGAACTCGTCGCCATTTAAAGGTCGTCCGAGGACTCGTGTGAGGTGTCTAGAAGGTAGCGTAAACCCCCTCCCCACCCCACACAACTTACCACATCTGCCGTCGCAGGTGTCCTGGCCCCGGGAAATTCCCCAGGAGGGGCCCGTAGCCCCTCCTATCCAGGAAGGGGCCTTGACCGCCTTTCCTTTCCTTTCGGCGGCCCATCCTTAGAAGGGACCGCCTCCCCGTTGAGGGGCCAATGGCCACCTCCCCCGAGCGCTCCCATCCGTAATGGGTGACGCCCCCCATAGGGATCTTCCAATTACTGCTCACCGATCATGACCTTACCGCCACAGGCCGGATAGTTGACCGGCTATCCGGACCCCCCACAACTCCTGCCTAAAGGTCATGTTTTAAACTCTTTAGCCAAGCTATGAGGTCTCCTATGAGTAACTCATTCCCCACCCGGGACAAGTGGACCCCATCTCCCAGGTACATACTGTCCCCCTTGATACAACCATGCGGAATAGAATGCAGTGTACTTGAACGAAACAATCTACCCAATTTGTTATTTACTTTCTTCACTGAGTGATTCAGAGCAGAAACCGAATTCGCCCCCCGCCACACTTTCCGTGGGATCATATGGGACCATGGAATTGTGCACCCTGGAACTCTTCTCGCCAACCAACTTACTGTGGAAAGTATTGCCTCGAGAAGAAGTCGTCTACCAGTGGCCACCAAATCGTTGCCCCCAAGATGGACTATGATTATAGACGGCGGTGACCTTGTCCGCCCTAAGAAACCCTCGAAAAAGGATTGAAACTGGTAAATACAGAGCCCGCCCCTTCCGTAGAAGGTCACCCTGTACCCGTATTCCCCAGCCATGTGAATCATGTCACCTGCTTTGAATACGTCCGCGGCACGCCCACGCCCACGACCCACACCTCTCTTTCCGCAGCCGGTGATGTCTGACCGCTGGTTCCCAGGTGTCGGGTCGACTGCACAGTCCGCCCGGCCTCGTAAGCTTGCGAAACTGTAAACCAAACAAAAACAAGAAGCGTGAGTACATCATTACAGCTTCACAACATGTGCAACCGCACATACCTTTTGTAACAATTCGAGGACCAACGGCCCAAACGTTTTACTTTTTCCACACTCAGACCCCTGGCTGTAGCCTCAGTAGCAGCCCCTATCCGAAAGGAATGGGTCCCGAACTCGCCGGGGTTCAAGCTTGCGGCCGAAATTGACATCGCAAGCACCCGCTGGAACTGAAACCTCGTCAGTGGGGTGGCGTCAGCGTGTCTCAACAAGGTCCCCCCCATGATGCCACCCTCTGCGCCAAATATTCCTCTACGCAAACAACAGGGCACATGGGAGACCCGGGAATCCTATGTATGACTATGCAGTCCCCAATCGCACCCTGATCGGTCTTGGATCTGACAAACGAGACAGTCATCGTCTCCCCCTTAACCTGGATGTGCTCACGGCACAGTCCCCCCACCGTATCCTGCTTGTTCTTCGCCACCAGTTCGCTTACCCGCATAGCCCCATGGAATGCTAGCGCAAAAGCGGCTCTGAATAACACTGTTTCATACTGGGATGAACATGTCGCAGGGAGTACAGAAAATAACAGGGCCAATCTATCCAGACCTATCGGGTGTCTCTCATCTACTCTGCAACCCTCCAGGCGTTGCCACCCACGTAGCGCTTTCTGTACTACGAAAGACGCTGTCGGGTCCTGGATCCCATGAGCCCTTGCCATAAAGGAAATGGCGGCCCGATGCCTCTGGGCCGTAGCTACTGATTTGCCTGCCTGATGTAAAGACAGCAAACATTTTACGACAAGCTCTTCCTGGCCCCAAAGCTCCCACCTAGCTGAACCCAAAAAGGACCAATAGGAACGAAACGCCCCTTCATATGCCTTCCTTGTCCTGGGTGCTAAACTCTCTCCCACGAGGTTTTGTAGTTCGGGGCACCGAGAGACCAGAGAGCTTCGGGAAAGGGTGCCGCCACCGGGTCCGCTGTGGGCAGAAAACCCCAGAAGGCCTGCATACGGAAACGAGAAAGGGCATCAGCCGCTTGGTTCAGCACCCCAGGGACATGTCGCGCCCTAAAGAGAACATTCAACTGCATACACAACAATACAATTTCTTTAAGCAGTCTCAGAATCCATTTACAACGTGCTGCCTGACTATTGATACACTCAACCACGGTCATGTTATCAGACCAGAATACCACAGAGTGATCTCGGAACCCCTCAGGCCATGTTTTCAGGGCCACCAAAATAGGGAAGAGCTCGAGGAAGGCAATGTTACTCGTCAGCCCGCACTCATGCCACCATGACGGCCATTTCTGAGCCGACCATTGCGCACCGAATATGGCGCCAAAACCTATACTCCCCGCCGAATCTGTCCACAGACCCAGCTCCTCGGAGGACACCGCCGGCTTGTTCCAGACAATTCGACCATTGAAATCCGCCAGGAATGCCAACCAAATGCGCATGTCCTGGCGAATCTCTGCCGAAAGCCTTGTGCGGTGATGTCCCTCCTTAAGGCCGACCATGGCTTGTGCGATCGAGCGGGAAAAGGGGCGGGCCATTGGTATTACTCTGAGGGCAAAATTCAACTGGCCCACCGTTTGTTGCAATTGATGCAGGTTTACCTTAGACTCTCGCATACAAGTTTCAAGTGATGCCCTGAATTTTAACACTTTTTCTTTGGGTAACCGAAAACAACCTTCCACCGAGTCGAGCTCGATCCCCAGAAACTCGAGTGAAGTCGAGGGACCCACAGTCTTACCTGGTGCCAATGGCACACCAAAATGATTCATTAGAACACAAAATTCCTTTAAAGCCTGTCCACATTCTGGATCTCCGGCTGCCCCCAGGAACAGAAAGTCATCGAGATAATGCATAACATGCTGAAAACCCGTCTTTCTCGTGAATACCCATTGTAGAAAACAGCTGAACTTTTCAAAATAAGCACAAGATATAGAGCAACCCATTGGCATACATCTATCCATGTAATAGCGACCCTGGAACATGAAACCAAGAAGACGCTGATCGTCTGGGTGTACCGGGAGCAACCGGAACGCTGACTCGATGTCTGATTTTGCCATCAGCGCCCCGGGCCCCAAGCGATTCAACATGGCGACGGCCTCATCGAAAGATGCGTACCGCACCGAACACACTTCCGGGTCTATCGCATCATTCACGGAAAGACCTCGTGGGGCTGACAAGTTATGTATTAGCCTAAACTCACCCGGGTCCTTCTTGGGGACCACCCCTAATGGGGAACAAACAAAGTTAGCAACCGGTGGAAAATCGAATGGACCGGCAACACGTCCTCGAGTCACCTCTTTCCCAATCTTTACCTGTACCACCGCCGTATGCTGCAGGACCGACAGTTGGTTCTTACAACTTGCTTCACCCCGAAAATCCCCCACTGGAATGTGGAAACCATATGAAAAACCGTCTCGCAACACCCCAGCGGAGACATGATCCGGGTATTCGTTGAGCCAAGGAATCATTGCCATGGTATCAATCGGGGTAGGTAAAGGCGCCCCCCGGACTATTTTAGACCTGTTTGGCGCTTCCCCTACCACCGTTATCACCCGTTTTGGCTCTGCACATGGTCTCAGGATGGGAAGACTGTTCCACATTCATGTCTAAACTTGCATGACCCCTGGGGCCTCGTACATTTCCCCCTGTTAAAATTCCAACAAATCCCCCTTTTACCTGTGTTGCCACTCGACTTCGAGTGGTGCTCGTTACCTGCCCCCGTCCGAAAGGGCGTCCCAGAGGATTGGCGGGAAGACTCACCCCCGTTACTCCCCGACAATGGTACTTTTAACATGCCTGAATTCTCAATTTTTTGCCAAGAAATGGAGTCATAACAATCCCATGTTAGAGCTGGGTCGTGCTCCTTAGCCTTCCGAAAAATATTGTCATAACAAAACCACTGATTGCCCTCGTACGCTAGAGAACACTCCATGATACGTGTCTGGTAAATAGGCAACTCCGTCAACAACTCAGGCCTTCGCTCACCCATAATGGAGGTAAAAATGCCAAACGCTCTGCCCCAAGTACCTATGTTTTCGTCAACCTTAAAGGCGCCCATTTTTGTGCGCCAAACACTCGGATGCATAAGCTCTTTTTGACCCTTCACATGCTCCATCTCGTAATGGTCAGTAAGCAAAGAAAACATATTCACATACTTATCGGCCCAAATCATTTCCTTAATTTCAAGTGGAACATGCTGGGCCACTTTCTCCCTTCGTGAGGGTACAGACCCCTCCCCCGCAATCGGCAGTAGCCGCTTACCTGAACTCGGTGCTGTAATTGCTGCCGAACTTGTGCTCGCTGCGGTCTCACCCACCGGAACCTGTGGGGGAACAGAAGATGGTGCCTTCGCGGCCTCTCTAGATTCCCGCAGTTGTCTCAATACTGCCCTGGCGTCGTCAGCCGTGGTGCCCTCACTCTCTTTTCCCAACCACGCTGCCAGTTGTGCCGCCAACTCGGGAGGCATATCTTCCCCGTTCACTGGGGAGACCTCCTTCGGAACCGGGGTTGGCTCCTCTATTGGTGTATCAGGAACCGGGGCCTCCCCCCCAGGTGCCCCCCTCTTGGACCTCTTGCCTCTCCCGCTAGGGACTACTCCCGGCAATGCTGGTCCGACGATTCGCTTCGGTCCTCCATCCCCGTTCTTTACCGCCATCTGCTTCTTCAGATCGGCTACCTCCTTTATGAGCATGCGGAGCATCTGATCGGTCCCGACCCGCTGTCCGACCTTCTTGCCCGGCATTCTCCAACGAGGATATCTGAAAGAACAAGAACAAAATTACAACGCTCAAAATTGGCTCTTCATTCCGTCTCGAGCTCACGTGCAGCGGGGAGGTGCAGCTTCAGAGCACAGGAACAAGAGGATGCTTTCTTGGCTTGTTGCTCCTTTTATCCGTCTTCGGGCGGGCGTAAACCCGCCTCCGCCTGCCTCCGAGGGCATGGCCGGCCGCGTCAGTGTCTAGGACAACCCACTCCAGGGCGGGAAAAGGCGCGCCCCGGCTACGCCGCTTCGGGCATACCAGCCGAGACTCGCCTCCCGCCCAAGATGGCTTCCCGGGGGGATCGGGGTACTCCACCATACGTTCGGGGGGACCGAATGGTCGCCCCTTTCCATACATGGCTTCCAACAAATTGGGGTGGTTGTTGTCACCTAGGTTTTGTATTACCTGCTATAGCAATAAAGGACACAAAGGAAGTACGAAGGGACATGCAAAGGCATGCACCACGGCGAGGCAGGAGAAGTGTGGATCAAAAAGATACAGCATCACAGATAGCGGGTGATATTTTCAAAGGGGTGATACCATGGATTGGTCCATCTATCAACTCAGGGGATATACGTAGATTGTCCAGACTACTCGAAGCAACAATAAATGAAACTACAAGTATACTTGAAAATATTACAGTAGAACTTCAAGCTGTGAGATTAGTTTCGTTACAAAATAGAATGATTCTTGACATGATGCTAGCAGAAAGGGGAGGAGTCTGTGAAATTATAGGGGCGTCCTGTTGCACCTATGTCCCTGACTCCTCTGTTACTGTCAGGGAGGCAATAAAAAGATTGCATCATATAGGTGTAGAAGCACATCAGGATTCTGGTACATGGGATATAGGAGGTTCACTTTGGAGTTGGTTGAGCGCATGGGGTTGGAAGATAGGAATGGTGTTCATAACAATTTTCCTACTAATAATAGGCTGTGTCTATTAATTAAGTGCCTGCCAATGTGCTGTCAATTATTGGGACAGCTGACAAAATGCCAAGTGAGGAAATTAAAGGAAAAAGAAAGAATGCTGATGCAAACAGTCACTACTGAGTTAATGAACATAGACATTTCTGACAATGATAAGAATGAACAATATAATTATTAAATTGTGATATGCTTCGTGATGAAATTATTTTAAACTGAGGTTCAAAGGGTCGATTTGTAAAAGATGAAAAATTACTTGACCCTTTGTTGAATGAAAATATTAAAATGAACAGTAGTTTATATTAATTTCTGTCTTTAACCTGCTTGCAAATAAAATGAGCCCACTAGTCATAATGAAATGTTGCTCCATGGTGCACAGCTGGTGCACAGAGGGTTAAATTAAGTTGTCTGAAATTCAGCTGAAACCAGGAAAGAATGGCAAGTGAACATGTACGTGTCCATTATGCTGTAGCTCCAAGTTGTTTATGATTCACTAGCTTTTCACCTATGTACAGAGCCAGTTCAGTCAGTTCAGCGAGCCCTTTCTAGGAATCGCTCGCTGACCTAGGACGTGACAAGTTTGGTCTGCCCCTTGCCCGGTTACGTGACAGGGCAAGGTGTTTGCTCAGCACAGATAGCAAGTGCGTCCTTTGTATGGGAAAGCAGAAAACACGGGCCTCTGCTGATAGTAGATCAACATTGCACATTGACATTTCAAGATAACCGGCCAACGCAAGGCTGAAAGTCAGGAGGTGGTGGTTTAAAGATTGACCAGTAGCTGCATGGTCAGATGTGTCACAAATAATGTAAAATGTGAACGTAGACATATTTCTGAAATGCACCTTGATACTGTAATGTATACGTGGATCTAATTCTAGCATGGTCACACCATGATGTAATAGTTAATTAATAACATGCCAAGAGTCTGTGAACGTATATAAAGACTGAATTCTTTCTGTAAAACCAGATCACTTTGCACTCCTGCAAATTGTCTCAGCTGCAGCTTTATTGGCAATAAAGCCACTTTCTTTTGAAACCTTGTATGTGCCCTTCCTTGTCCCTATTAATAAATTTTATGCTTTTACAGTGGTATGTCATGCTGTAGCCAAGGGCAGTTTCTCATGCTTGCTTCCCCTACCAATGTGAGAGGAGGCATCCATTGGAGGAGAGCACGATTGGCCAGGAACCTGGGTGCAGGCCTAACATCCTCCTCAGTCTTGGCTCTGCTCTGCAGCAGGATGGCAAATTCTAGGCTCAGCCGAGGCTCAAAGGACGGTCACCTAACTACCTCTGCAGTCACCTCACTGGAGTGACTGCGTCTATCAGTCGCCTTCCATGCCACTGCTTCAGCTGGTCTTGGAGCACAGGGGGAATGAGGGAGACAAACAACTACATGGGTCTGGCCTGGCTTTAAGCCAAAACAAAGACGAGCCTAGCATGACAGCAAACATAAGGTGAGTGGTGTGCTGCCCTGGCAAACTCTCCTCTGCCAACTGATGGTGAAGTTTTTTGTCAAACCACTCAAAAAGCTGAGTTCAAGGAATGCCCAAACTCCATCAACTCCACCGGCGGAGAGAAGTTTGCTGTCCACCCCTAATTACGTTTCCACCTTTCCAACAGCCTTTCTATGGCGGTCTGACTGCGATAAAAAGGCTGTTAGAAAGGGACCCTGTCCCCAGTGGGTGTCTGTTATGAGGTCGGGGGGCACATGTAGAGCCCCCAAACACCCATGCCTGGTACACAGGGCATGCATGTTTCAAAACAGCCCTTTTTCCATTGCAGCTTGTGCTGCTACCCTTTTTGGGCAGCAGCATAAGTCAAAATTGAAAAAGCTATGATTCAGACCGCCTGCAATGCTGTTGCATCATAATTTAGTGGGTGGGACCACCGACTACCTGTTGTTCGGTCCCAATTCCGCTTCGATTGTGGTCGGATGCTCGTCTGACCCACATCATAAGCGGGCCCTAATACATGTTAATACAGAATTTTTTTAATAATAGTATTGTTGTCTCACAGAAACAAGATTTTGATGGTGGATGGGTACTAGTTTACATTATGGTTAATAAAGTTCATCTTAAATCCTAATTTTGTTCATTCTTAAAAAATTGCATTTCTAACCTAGATTGTGATAAGATTATTGTGGGAGGGAATTTTAAAGACATCCTTGACCTCTTTCTTCACACAAAGCCTGAATTTGTTACTGATAAATCTCCTAAAATATTTAAATCTGCAATGTCTTCTAAGCGACTCAATGATGCAATGAAAATGTGGGACCATGGTTGTTCTGAATATTTCTTTTTCTCTAGAAAGGTATAGAAATTTAGTAGTCTTCTTCAATCTGATATTAAATTCCTTGAAGTAATCATTTGGCTAATTAATTTCTTGAAAACCATGACTTGGGTGACAGTACTGTTGTAAATAATGGTGGTCTGTATTTTTTATGCATTTAGCATTTCATATTCTGCTATAAGGAAAACATTAATCTAAAGATTAATTCTGGGCAAATCACTTAATTTCCCCGTGCCTAATAATAAAAAAAAATGAATGTGTTCTCATGTAACGAAACTGGTGCTCATGTAAAGCGCTCTGATACCTGACGTCTCGGATCAAGTTTGCGCTATATAAAACTCAAAATAAATAATAAAAAAAAGACCTTTATGAAATGCACTAAGGGGGTCATTATGATGGTGGCATGGTTGGCCCTCCGCCGTCGTACTGCGGTTTTCTGCCCTCCAGATTATAATGGGAAGTGGAAATGCGGCGGTTGGAAAGACTGCCTGTCACAGCAGCCGCTTTGCCCAGCATTGCGACAGCGCCTGTCAGGCATCAATGTCAGGATAATGATATCCCTTTTCACCAGTCGTTTCGAGGTGGTCAACCTGCCACCAAAAGGCAGGCAAAAACGAGTTTGGGAGCCTGTAGTGGGCCCCCATTCATCCCTGACCCTGGGGCAAGGGCACTGGAGGGCACCTATGGTGCCCCCTTACATATTCCTGCACCACGCAGTGCAGGTATGTGCAAGTGCTGTTTTGTTTGTATTGCGGTGGGGTCTGCTAAACGTAACTCCACTGCACTACAGTAGATATGCAATGCAACCGCCGCAGTGGCGGTCGCATCCTAATACGGTCGGTGGGTAGGGAGCCTCAGGCAGTGTTTCCCACTACTGCAATGGTGGCGGATGGACTGAAGTCCGTCTGCCATCATAATGGCCTCCTAAAGTCTTACAACATGCATATTTCACATCAAAATGTAACATATTCTTAATGACCTTATTAAAGCCAAATGTGAACTCAGTTAATCAGCAAATGTAAATTTTGTAATACTCATTTATATATAACATCCATATTCCATGGTGAACAGACCAAGTTCTGGGGAAGGCTTGCATACTATTTAAAAGCCAAAAAGAAATGGAAATCATTATTCATTAACAGTATACTTTAATAGCTATTTCTGATAGGTGTGTATGTAATTCTTTCCTAGAATTCTATAGCAGCTTATACACTGATGATAATAATACAATTAAAAATGATTTTAGTCAGTTTGTACTAATATTAATATTAATGACAATACTACTAATAATTACACTATTATTTCTCGTACTAAACAACTCTTCTATTGGTGACTTTTCAGTTTTACATAAGGGTATTTCTTTGGAGGAAAATATACATTCAGTTTCAAATTCATGCTTCAACTGTGGGGATGTCTGGAATTTAATGCTGCTCAGTCTCGCCCACCTTGTACTGACATGAGAATAAAGCCACTCCTGAAAACACAGGGGCAGGGGAATAGGGAAAGACATGCATCTCTGTGTAGCACCTTCTCTTGGACCTGGTATGTATTTGTCTTATCTATTTGAGTACTGAAGAGAATAAACAAAACATGTTTATCATATAGGGGCCGATTCCGATCTGGGTCGGAAATCACTCCAACCAAGCCGGATCCGGGGTGTTTTCCGACCGATCCGGAGTCCTGGAGTCCGACCGAGCAAATACGATGTGGCTGTATGCTGTTGGACTCCCATTGAAGTCAATGGGAGCCAGTCGTACGACGCGTACATCGCCTCCCATTGACTAAATAGGTACGTCGCGGACAAGTGCGCCCAGTAAAGTAGGTACATGTCGGTGCCATCCGTACCGTACATGCCTGTGTTGGGGAGACCCATGGGTCTCCCCTTGTGTCTGAGCTGTAAGGCTGCGGGTACCAGGGGGTCCGATGCGGACCCCCAAAGTTCAGCTCCGGGAGCTATTGCGAGCCGGAAGCTCCGACTCGATCCAGCTGTCCGAATCGTACTGGGTAGGTCGGAATTCGCCTCTATTCCACGCCACGGTTAGCTTACGGTCGAGACGTACGGAGCGGTTCAGACCCGGAAACGATTCAGCTGGAGATTTTGCGCTTGCTCGCATCGTACTTCGTCGTCCAGACCCGTGTACGAACCGGACGGAAATCCAGCCTCCGAATCCGACCCGCTGATTCCCGAACCTGATTCGGAGCCCTTCCGACCGAGATCGGAATCGGCTCCCCACATCACACTAGCTATGGTAATGTTTATAAAATATTTTTTAGAGTTGGCTACGACTTTGCAGCTATTTACTAAATGCAACATAAATCTTTTGCATTCAACATATAATATGAATTGTCAATGTAAAGTCTGCTGTTTGGTGATATTTATGATGTACATGCATGCAGAACTTGATCCATTAACTACCATGAATATCATTAACATGGGTTTTCAATATGCCCAGAAAGCCAACTCAAGTATGTGATTCAAACTCTTTTTGAAGAAATGGGAGTTTGTCAACCCACAGATAAACCGTAACTTTACTTCAACAGATTCAGTCATGAAAAAATACCCCCTTTGCAGAAATGTTAAAATCCCTACAAAACAAAGATGGTGGCCCTCCATTGAAAATTACTATCACTGAAGAAATTCAGATGATACCATGAAGACATCTTTCTAGAGATGATTGTAGCACAATGTGAGTCTTCAAACTGAGTGAGATGAAAAGAGACACAAAACAGTCTTTGAGAACAAGGTTGTCCAGAATAATTGTCCTGATATACATGAGTAAACAAATGGCTGCCACATTCTAATTTATAATTGTTCTCATTTGAAAAGTGAATTGATATGTGGATGCCACCTTTGTTTGGGAAAGGTGCACGAAGCACTTACCAGTTCAGCTTCCAGCTTAGAAGTACAGCACTTTATTTTCATTTGCATTCATTATTAAATATATGAAAACAATTTTCAAGATAACAATGCTCTGAGTGTTTAAATATAGGAAACTAAAAGTGAACCTCTTTTCTATATCCATCTAGCTTTAATGGCCCATGTGACAAAACCATTTCTAGTCTGACTACAAGTAATGCCTACTATGTTCATGTACCTAACAGCTATACACTCTCTTAAAAAGCTGAAGCTCCCAGTCCGGAAGGACTGGCTGTTGATATAATTGCCCTTCATTGTTCTATCCCAGGGTGTTACAGTCATCCCCAATACAGCTAAAGATATTAAATGATTCTCCAATATCATTGTAAAAGCACAAAGTATAAATATACCTCTTGTGGCTCTCTCTTTCAAAGCTGAGAAAGTCTTTGTTTGGATAAATTAGAAATACTTCTTCAAAAATCTGACTTGATATGTATTTTGGGAGAAAAAAATATTAAATGTATTAAAAGGCTTTACTCTAAAACATGAGTTATTACAAATACTGCTTTTTATTTCTAGTTTACAGTATGTTGAGGGATACGGAAAGGCTGTTCTCTTCTTTAAAAATTCTAAAATGAAAGTATCTGCTTGTGTTGATGACATTCTTTTCTTTAGGCCTGATTGTACTCCTCCCTAACCCCATTTTCACTAGAAGTTAGTTTATATTCTCTTGTCTCAGGCTGTAAGCTCAATAGTATTTCAGCAGAAGTATTATCCCTTAACAATGTATGCTTACATGATATGTTCAAAGTTTCATATTTTCAAAATAATCCCACAAAGATCAAATACTTTGGAGCTCGGTTTTCCTCTAATGTTAAGACACGTATTGTTTATAATATCCCCTCCTTAAAAGGTAAAATCACAGCCTCATTTGATATGTGAGGTCCACTTGCTTTATCTGGGTGGGATCCTCTAGATAACACCAAGCTGTGGATCATTCTAAATTTCTTAATAGTCTTTCTATGATTCCACTTAAACTCAAACTTTGCTGCCTTCCATCTCTGCCTGGGCGCCTGTGGTCTCTCTCCCCTGACCCCCCTCTGGTCTCCGGATTGATCTCCTCTGCTCCAGCTCCTCTTGAACGATGAGGCTACGACTTTGCTACGGACTGCCTTTCTCCCCCTGGACCTGCTGGCTATGCCAGTCCTCTTCCTGAACTTTCGGACTTGGACCCTCGTGCTCCCCGACATTTTTTTGTCTGTATGACCTGCCACTTCTTCTAACTTTCTCTTCCGCCATTTTAGTGATCTCCCACTGACCTTTCGACTTTCCTATTGTCTCTCCTGTTGCCTCTGACACACTCCTCACTGTCTTTTTCACCTCTCTCTGCTTCCCTCTCTCGTTTTATCTCACGTGCCTGCCTTCTCTGTGACTCTTAGAGTATATCCAGTCCTTTCCCTTCCCTATGTATATAGAGATAGCTCTAATCACTAGTATATGCTGCAGAACGTTGTGCTCTCCACCATTCCTATGTGACTCTTAGAGTATATCCAGTCATATCCCTTCCCTATGTATATAGAGATAACTCTAACGACTAGTCTCCTAAGTGACTTTTAGAGTATATCCATGTGTATCCCCTCCCTATGTTGATAGCGATATTACTAGTATAGGCCTAGAGTATATCCATTTGTATACCTTTTTGTAACGCTTGTAATCCTAAGTCCGTATGCTTTTAACTGGTTCTTTTGTAATGCAAAAATTTGCAATCATTCTACGCATGTAACCGTCAGTCCTTATGTTTTCCACTGGATCCTATGTAAAGCGCTCCGACACCTTCGGGTAAAGTTCGTTATCTCACGTGCCTGCCCTCTCTTAGAGTATTTCCAGTCCTTTCCCTTCCCTATGTATATAGAGATAGCTCTAATCACTAGTATATGCTGTAGACCGTTGTGCTCTCCACCATTCCTATGTGACTCTTAGAGTATATCCAGTCATATCCCTTCCCTATGTATATAGAGATAACTCTAACGACTAGTCCCCTATGTGACTGTTAGAGTATATCCATGTGTATCCCCTCCCTATGTGGATAGAGATATTACTAGTATAGGCCTAGAATATATCCATGTGTGTATCTTCCTTGTGTGATTCTATCTCTTGTACATTTGACAATTTTTTTCTGTTTGTACCTTTTTGTAACGCATATAATCCTAAGTTTTTTTATAACGCATGTAATCCTAAATCCGTATGTTTTCAACTGGTTCTTATGTAAGTCAATAATTTGCAAATCTGTTTTTCCGATTGTAACCATCAGTCCTTATGGTTGAAACTGGGTCCTATGTAAAGCGCTCTGACACCTTCGGGTAAAGTTTGCGCTATATAAAATCGCATAAATAAAAAATAAATAAATAAAGTTAAAATGCCAACCTTTACCTTTAAGCAAATTGATACTTTATATTCTAAATGTATTTGGAATAATAAATTACCTAGGTTGTTTTCTTCCAAACTCAGCAATCTTAAATCTGAAAGTGTATGTTTCTCAGACTTTAAATCTCCTATATTCTTGGAAACATTTGCTATTTACAATATACACATGTTCTATACCCCACTGTTTTGGAAATTTTTAAAGTTTAGTTTTAGAATGGTCATTTTCAAAGAAGTAATCTGTACGGCCAATTAGCCTTCTATTAGGAAACTACCCATCCTAAAAGCTTCCACTGACTATATTCAACTCTTCCTTTATTAGGTATGATAAATATTTAAAATTGAAATTCTCCAGTAAGTTTAGAGATATGGTTGTTTAATGGATTAATCAGGTAATTATTTGGCCTTCAACTGCATCTTACCCTTGAGTCAAAATGTTGCCTTTCAAATTCTTTCCATAATGAATCTTTGAGACTTCTTAATGTTTTTCCTCTTTCTCTTTCCAAATGACATGGACCTCATATTACAGATGTTGTTCCTTAATCTGCCTTTGGCACTCTAATCTGGACTGATTTGTTTCTTGGAGCTGCAGTATTACATGTGATATCTCACTCTGGAACCATGCATGGTCAATCTTATTTCAAATGTCTAGTCAAGATAATTTTATCCTTATTAATCCCTTACTTTTTATTTAAAACAGTCTTTTGTCCACTCCTGTCATGAATCAAAACATAGGGACTTTGAGGATGGTACTTGCTGGTCTTGGTACCTTATTTCACAAACCTTATTTAAATGATCGCATTGTCTTTCTTTTTGAAAAAGTGGTTGGACTAAATGCAACAATATTTTTTGTAACTTTCACCTAAAAATTATTTTTCGCAGTTCCTTAGCTTTTCCAAAAATTATTCCTTTCTAACAAAATATGTTGGCTTACATTTTGCATTTGATTTTCAACAAATTAGTTCCTGCTGGAAAGATCTATTTAATGTATCTTAGTATGCACCGTAAAATGAAATCTATGATAACCATAGATTAATACTGCTATTTCTTTAAATGTTTACAATAAGATTAAAAATTATATGTATTCATTAGCTTAATTCCATCTATTCTCAACCTTCTAATATTATTACAAATTAACTATTTCTTTAGTGATCTTTTCTTTCCAGTTTTTACTGTCCATACAATATTATTTGCCTTCTTCATTTTCTGTCTTCTGATTGGTTATATGTTCCTTTCCCTTCTTTCTTATTCTCCAGCTCTCTCCTCTAGGCGTATTCTCTTTCTTTTCTCAATGTTATTCAATGTTACTGTTTTTCTATTACTCTAAAGTGGTTTTATGCTATATTGCATGTTAAATATCTTAGGAACGGGAAAAAATGATAGACTGAATGCTGAACATTGTCAAGTCACCAGACTCATGCTAGCCTAGCTGATGAGGGGTGATACCCCAAATCCAGTCTCAGGATGCCTATTTTCTGGTCGAGGGAGGACCTGGCTTGGGTGGTTAGGGCTGGACTGTTCCCATGGGTAGCAGGATTAAGAATGATCTGCAAATGGCTTGGTCCCAACTGGATTGGCATGTCGAGCAAATAAAAATGGATCTGGGCCCAGACCTGTGCGATAATGTTTTTCAGTGTTCAGCATTTTGTTGATTATCTTTTTGTGTTATACATTGACTATCTTAAACATATTTTGTGTATTCTACATATGGTTGTATGCACATTTTCTTCTATTGTTTGTTATCTGGTTCAACTTTTTTTGGTCAAAGTTCTGTTTATTCAACATGACTGATAAATATCACAATACATTATAGTTCACGGAAGGATAACATAGAGTACCTCTCGCATTGAAATAGCTCTAATTGAAGTGGTTTCTCTAGTTGTCAGGCCTCTATACCTCCCTCCCCTTTTTTTGTGACATGGTCATTTTGGTAAATACACATCACTACAACCATACGTAAGCAAAAGAAGGAAAAAGATAAAACAACCCCCCTCTTGCTATAAACAACTCCCCCTTCAACACCCCCTTCTCCTTCTCCTTCCCTGGTGGTGGTTAAACACTTATCTACTCATCAAAAGGGCAGTCGGAGAAACTTCAAGAATTAGGGCTGGATCCAGTTCGATTGTGCTGACCGTAAAAGGCTGCTGATCTATCTGGGTAAATATAGTCAGGAGATAAAACACTACTTAGAGCTGGAAGAGATGTAGTTCTTGTATGAAGATGTCTGCTAATCTCTCCATCATCAGGATTCTCCAGAGATGTGCATGCCAAAGTGACGGAGCTGGTGCCTCTCTCTTTTTCCAGACCACCGCTATTGTTGTTGTGGTGGCCCCCAGCAGGCCCACATTATAGCTTTGTCTGTTTTCGTTTGGTGTTCTAGTTCCGGGTCCCTGATGCCCAGAAGCACTTGCAATAGAGGTCAGTATGGGTTGGACTAACATGTCTTTGATATGAGTGAGAATCTCCTCCCACAAAGGAGGGCTAGTAGAGTAATCCCACCATATGTGACAGAAGTCCCCCAGAAGACCACACCTGCGTCAGCCGGGATCTGAGGAATGGGAAAATCTTCTGAGTTTAGTGGGATATAGGTACCAATCAAAGAGAGTCTTGTAAGGGGCCTCCCTTAGGGTAACCAAGTGATTGTTCTTGGTAACATCGGACCACATTTGCTTCCACTCTTCCTCTGAGATATCCCTCCCAATTATATATTCTCAGAAGTACTGGTAATGCGCTCTTGGGGCGTGTATTCCCAAGAGCAATAAAGTGTATAGAAAGGAGATCGCCCCCTTCATGGTAGCTGCCTCCTCTACCCATCGCTCTATCAGGGTGTGTTCGCTTGTGGCTGCCTCTCGCACCTGTGGTTGAACTGAAGGTAATGGAAGTGTTCTGTTTGTGGGTTCCTAAATTCTCTTTGATAGCTCTCAAAGGTGAGCACCTCAAAGTTGTGAAACATGTCTGACACCATCCGGCACCCCCCCTCCCGCCACGTGTCCAATGGGCCCTCCCGTTCAGCTGGCGGAAAGTTGGGATTAAAGTGAATGGGGGTGTAAGGTGATGGAAAGCAAGTCAGCCTCCCCTCTTTTGTGACCTCATCCCAGACCTTGAACGTAGTGCTAATGTACGCATTGGCAGGTCTCTCTCTCTTCGTTCTCCATGGTAGATTCCAAATCGACCTCCCCATTATTGACCTGTCTATGGGGAGCCAATGTTTATCAGATTCTCTCATAGACCATTCCACCAACACACTCAACTTGAGTACACTGAGAAATACGGTAATGCCACCCACCCCCCTCCTTTTTTGGGCGGCGTAACACATGAAATGGATGTCAAGCTCTTCCCCCAGCCGTATGAATTTAGTGATAAGCGAACGCAGTTTTGGCATTAGCTCGCGATCTAGATCTACTAGGAGTGCCTGAAACAAATAGAGCAATTTTGGAAGTAGCGTCATTTTGACAGCACTGATTCGGCCCAACTAGGAGATTAAAAGTGGTTTCCAGCGTTTGTGGTTGTGTTGCATTTGGATCAACGATGGGGGATAATTGTCCTTATAGAGATTCTCCACTCTCGGGGTTAGTTGAATTCCTAAATACTGAATGGAGTTTTTGTCCCATTGAAAGGCAGACTGACTCTGCAATTGTTGTACCTCTCTCTCGGGAATGGTAAGATTTAGTATGAAGGATTCCGTGGTATTGAACTTAAAACCGGCTACCCACTCAAACTTATCTAGTTCTCTCTGAATCACTTGTAGTGAGGTGCTCGGGTTGTCAGCGTCATCAAGATGTCATCTGCAAAGAGCAAGGCCTTGTGCTCCATACCCCCAAAGGGTATACCCCTGATTTCAGGCTTAGCTCTAAACTGGACAGCAAGGGGTTCAATGCTCAGGGTGAATAGAAGTGGGGATAACGGACATTCCTGCCTCGTCCCTCTGCTTAAAGCGAATGGTGGTGACTGCGACCCATTGACCTGTACTCTCGATTGTGGGTGCTTGTAGTTGGCCCGGACCATGTTGATGAACCTATGTCCAAATCCAAATTTTTGTATGGTAAGAAAAAGGAAAGACCAATCCACCCTGTCAAAGGCATTTTTGACATCCAATCTCACCAAAACCGATGGAATATTACATTTAGAGACTTTTTCAATCAGATGGACAGTCCTACGGATGTTGTCTTGTGTCTGCCTCCCCTTTATGAAACCTGATTGATCAGGGTGGATTAGTAAGGGCATTAATG
Source organism: Lissotriton vulgaris (assembly GCF_964263255.1). Lineage (NCBI taxonomy): Eukaryota > Metazoa > Chordata > Amphibia > Caudata > Salamandridae > Lissotriton > Lissotriton vulgaris. Next base: position 664,091,935 of record NC_141689.1, read on the forward strand.
TGTCAATTTGTGTGGCTAAGAAGGCAGAGAATAGTTTAGCATCAAGATTTAACAGTGCAATGGGCTCGTAAGGGACACAGTTGCATGGGTTTTTCCCCTGTTTGGGATTAACCATGATCGCCGCTTCCGCCATAAACTTTGAGACTACCAACATATATGCTATTGCACTGAATTGTTTGCGCTATACAAAACACGGGATAAAGAAATAAACAAATATTAGGGTGAGGTGTGGTGTGAGCTCCGCTGCCAACATTTTGTAAAATTGGGCCATCAGGCCGACTGGCCCAGGAGATTTGTGTATTTTGAGTTTTGAGATCGCTATCCCCACTTCCTCCTCAGTGATAGGTTCATTTAACTGGTCTATCTCTGCTGGCAATATCCACAGGAGTTTCAGAGAGTCTAGGCATTGCTGTTGCTCTGCCACTTTCGGTTGCATACCTGTATAGAGGTCTCTGTAGAAACTCCAAAAAATGCGTGCCTTGTCATCATCTCTGTGAGCCAGTGAGCCATCATTATCTCGTATGCTTCCTCTGTATTCTCGCTCCCTTTTCTCCCTTAACAGACTCGTCAAATGAGCTCGCACCTTCCCTCCCTATGCATATGACACTTGCCGGAGTCTTAGCAATGTGTATTCTGCCCTATTTGTGTAAATTGCTTAGATTTTCCCCTGCAGTGCAGTGAGTTGTCTCTGTAAGATTCATGTAGGAGTTTTCTTGTGGTCTCTCTCAACTTTCTGTAGTTCCTCCTCTAGTGCTAATCTTTCTTCTGTCCTCCTATGGTTTATTATGGAGTTCAATTCTGTGCATTTGCCTTGGAGTACAGCCTTAAAGGCGTCCCAATTGTTCTAGGGTGAGGTACCCTGGGGTTGGTTTAGTTAAAAGAACTCTGAGAACAAGCTCCTCAGTTCTTCCCTTAGGAGTCTGACCATGTTCACCGATATTGGGAAGTACCAACTTCGCTTGCACACTCCATTGTGACCCCAAAACAAATTATTAGCTATCAGGCTATGATCTGAGATTGTGCTCGGGAGTATTTTTGCTGTGCCTAGAGAGCCTAGGAGTGACTGGTTTATAATGAAGTGGTCTAGCCTAGAGTATGTTGCGTGCACATGGGAAAAGAATGTGAAATATTTGGCTGTCGGGTGTAGCATCCACCATTCATCCCAGAGACCCAGAGCCTGTAGTTTCTTCTTGATTACCTTAGAGATGGTGCTTGCAGCCGCCCTCTGAGTATGTGTAATATCCATCTCAGCGTGCCATACCAAAATAAAATCCCCCATAAGTATTGTGAGTCCCTCGGCAAACTCACCAATCTGGTCCAAGAGGGAGGTCAACAACCCTGTTTGGCCCATATTGGGGGCATATGTAAATATATAAGTATACAATCTGGCCCTCATTTTCCCTTTTACCATTATTATTTTGCCCTCCCCATTTGTCTTAATAGCTTCAGTTTGGAACTCTGCAGAGCTCCAAAACATCAGAGCTACACCCTTCTGCTTTGAGTTAGAGGACGATCTATAGATTAAGGGATAATTTTTTGTGGTGGAGTCGTAACTCGTTTTTCTGTGGTGTGTTTCCTGCAGCACTACTACTTCAAATTGGTGGTATTTCCAGATTTTTTGCCTTTTAAGGGGCGAATTCAGACCCTTCACTTCCCAAGAGGCTATTGAGGCCGTACTGCATGCTCCTGAGTATCATCCCACTAAAGTCTTCCCCTATTGATCTGTGATGTCCCTTCGGCCCCCCCTAGATGTTCCCATAACTGCTCCTGCCCACCACTAGACATGATCCTACTGCTTCCCCCTGTAGGGAGAATCCTCCCAACCCTTGCTCCCACCACCAGGTACTACCCCCCCCAGTTAAGAAAATAAGAAAGAAAACCTCAACATCCCTGTGCTGGATAGACAATGGGCCACCAGCCACCTCAATCTTGGAAAAACAAGGCGTGTTCTTGGGAGACTCGGGCCATGCCCGGAACCTCTCCTGGAGCAAACTTCCGAAAACAGTTCTAAAAACAGTTCCAATTTGAAGGAGTTCATTGATTTTTTGAGCCAGCACAGTAAGTTATGGTTGACAAGGGTGCGGAGGACTCTTTCCTCAGCGCTCGGTGTGCGTCCATCGTGCGTCTCTTCTCATCTCCCTCTCCCAGTTTGGACTGCGGTCTTTCTTCCAAACAGCAGTTCGGCTGTTCCATGTTGTCAATTCCCACTGGATTTGCCCTTGGTGATGGTGCGCAATTGCTGTCTTGGCTGCACCACAGCGTCTGAGCCTTTCGTAGGTCCTTGGCTGCTTTCTCCCCCAGGCAGCGGGAGGACCAGAGTGCGCATACCCTCCTCTAGGTCCGAGACATGGGGGAATTTGTTATTCAGTTTGAATGCAAGGCCAAATGGGAATGTCCATCTGTAATGAATATTGTCCTCCCTGAGCTTCGTTGTGATTAGCCTGAGTTGCTGCCTGCTTTGAAATGTAGAGGGCACAAAATCCTGCAACAGGCGGCATTTGTACCCCCGAAAGACAGTTTCTTCCTTTTTTCTCGCTTCTTGTAGAATGACTTCTTTTGTTTTAAATGAGTGTAGCTTATCGAAGACATCCCTAGTGCATCACCTTTCGCCTGACTGCAGTTTCCAGATGAAGCCGCGATGGGCAAGGATGCGGCCGCAGTAAGGTAAGTTTTATTTAAGTATAATTTTAAGCTTTTACATATAATTTAATAAGGTGGGCGGGAGGTGGGTGGGAGGCGGGAGGTAGGCGGGCGGCCAACTTCCGTTCCGCCCCTGAATGTGCAGAGATTTGCCGCACATTTTCACCTTCTTTGTGCAAGGGCAGAAGGTCAAATCTCTGCACATTCCATGGGTGGAACGGAGAAGTCTGCTCACCCCTAGTGGAGACCTTGTCTGTCGCCTTCTTCGGTGTCATATGTGAAGCTCAGCGTACACGCTTGGTTGGGGCAGTATGATCCCCCTTCGGTGAGCAGATTTGGGCGTAGAGTTGGTGTGCAGCGGAAGTAGTTCCACGAGTAGGGGCCAAGTCAGTAGCACATTGCCTTACTTGTATATCATGGTGGCCATCTTGCTATGGAGTGTGAGGGATCAGGTTCTCTCTTCTAGGCCCCCAATCAGTCCCTGCACCTGTGTTTCAGAAATCTGTGGCCCCAATCAGTTCAGACTCTCTCCTTTTGGGCGCCATTATCGAGTCAGGCCATTAGACTCATCACCCTTGAAGTTCCAAGCCTCTCTTCGAACATGGGCGTTTGCTGGGGGGTTGCCCTTCCGGTCCATCCCCGCTGTTATGCTAGTCAGTCCCCCTTAACTCTGCTTTCTTTAGGGCGCCGGATACATGTGACTCTCAGCAGTCACAGGTGTGCAAGACGCCACTGCCCATATGCGAGCACCGTTTCATAAGGCCATAAACTTCACCGAATGTGCACCTCATGGAGTGCTGTGATGATCGGCAGTGCACCTATGGTCTGCTTACTGTCCCGTTGCTCCGAAATGCGGGTGTGGCTGATACCCCATTTGCTTCTCCAGCGAGGGCCGACGCTGTGGCCATCTTGATACCGCGGGCGCCCCTCGGCCTTTAGGTCCGTGCCCAAATAGCGGGGATCTTGGCGGTATCTCCGCAGATGCAGCCTCTCCACTTGCTCCTGTGACATTCCTGGGCCGGTCTATGAACTTTGGAACAGCGATTGGTGGCTATATATTACTCCGAGAGTTGCCAGACTCCGCAGCTGAAGTGGATTACGTCCACTCAGCCATGTTGCCTGGCCACGACCCCATTATTCAACTTTTTAATTCTCAACTGAAAAAAATTCTAATGAAAAAAAAAATTAATGCATACAAAAAAACATGTAAAAATGTTTTGGGCCATTCCTCTTCCTTCACTGATCTGGTTTTTTCATTTTGTTTCCATCCATCTCAGCATAGAGCATGTGGTAATGAATGGTTCAGCCCACTTTAGCCACTGACTGTTTTACACAGTGAATAACAGCAGTTTGCCTGATCATTTGTGCACATCTGCCTAAATTAGAACAGTCTAGCAAGACACAGCATACATTGATCTGTTGGTCTGAAATTTTATCACTTTCAACTGAAACGGTATACAGTATGAAAATTAAATCTGTAACCATTCTTTTTGAAAAACTGAAATATTTCATTCCCATTGCATAACATCTTAACGGAGTCATGCCCCTTATAATATTGTTGTTTAGGCATACTTCGAAAAATTTAGAGACCTACGAAAGGATGCAAACACATGTTTTCACAACTTCAGTGGAACTTAAGCAAACGTTTTCTTCACTCTCAGCCCTGAAAGAGGAATACAAAACAGTCTGCAATAAAACCAGTGTCTTCCTGACGTAACTGCTATTACCGATTGCCAGCCTTTAAACACAGCTGTAAGAGAAAACAAATTACATATCCCATTATTGCCCGTTATCCTTCTGAAATCCCCCAAGGTATTCGGATGCTACTACTGCCTCCACTTGCAGCTGGTGACTCTGCACAGAAGGAAAACACAGCAAGGATGCTTGCACGCGTGTACAGATTGGAAGGAACCACAGGTGGAAACATAAGAAAGAAACAGAAAGCAAGGTGAGTACAAAACAGAGGAAGCTTCTTTTGCCCTAAATGTAAAACATCCCAACAAGGTGTGAGCAATTTGGAATTTCTACAGGAGATGATCAATGATGCCATTGAAAACATAAAATGAACATTGAGACTACGGGGCAGATTTATGAAGGGCTTGCGCCACGTTTACGCCGCCGTTGCGTGACGCAACGGCACGGAAACGTGGCGCATCCCTGCGCCCTATTTACAACGTGACGCATCTAGAAGATGCGTCACGTTGTACAGCACTGCGCCATGAGGAGGCATTCCTGCGCAGGGGGGGGCGTTCCTGCGCAGGAACGCCTCCTGAAAGTGGCTGAGTGAAATCTATGAGATTTCACTCAGTCACTTTCAGGGCAATGCTGCGTCAAAACCCTGCGCCTGCTTGAAGCAGGCGTGAGGCTTGAGGCAGCATTGAAAGAATAGGCCCCCCCTAGAGCATTGCTGGAGCTGCGTCGCGCTTGCGACGCAACTCCAGCAATGCGCCACATTTCCGGCACAGTTGCGTCACGCATCTGTGATGTTTTTGCCCCATGGTGCGCCGCATCATAAATGCGGCGCACCATGGGTGGCGTAGCTGTGGCGCACTGTGGCGCATGTTAACTGGCGCATCCCTCGGGATGCGCCAGTTCACATAAATCTGCCCCTAAATATGCAGTATACATATTGGAATGCTTATGTGACAACAATATTTTTGGAATTATGAGCATTAGATGCATACCCGCTAATCCATGAGGAGCTGTAGGAAAAAAAGGCTTCTTATATCTCATTGCCAAATATTTGACCAAGTACATAATGTTAAACTATCAGACTCAGATAACATCCTTGAGCAGAGCAGAGGTGGAAATTGGGCAAATGATTCATTAAAGTAGCAAACACCTTTGACTACGTTTACACTTTTAAATACGTTTCCTACTTTTCGGTATTCACAAGTCTCAAGTGTAAGTTACTGCTAAAAAAAACGCTATTAAGCCATGCACTACACAGGTCTAACCACTTGTACTTCAAACCCTTCCCATAGAAAGTAATGGACGTAGCAACGTAAAATAAAAACAGAGAGAAAATAATGCGAAATTAAATAAAATTGTTTAAAATAAGTAAAACCATAAATAAATATTATAGACCTAATATTAAATATAACATCTGCTGATGTTCAGATTTTGTGCATTTTTGAAACATGACCTTAACCCTTTTTCTGTAAATTAGCACTTTAATAATCAATAATAAACCATTCATGAGGCAATCAGTGTAGTTGTCTATGTCCTAAAACAAAAAGGAGGGGGCTGTTGAAGTATAAATCAAAACAGCTTTATTTTTAGAATTGACCTGCCAGCATTCCATGTAGGAATACTTTCATTTCAATGTGCTTGGATCACAACCAACGATTAGAGGAAAAAAGATAAAAATCAAGGTTTGATAAAAATGTACCCACATTTTTTAAAATTCAAAAGCAGTGCAGGAGGTTCCCAAAAGGCTTCCTCGTAATTTATAAATGTTTGGCTTCTTTTAAAAACAGCTATTTCTAAGTAAAATTGCCATTACAGTAAATTGTGAGACCCAGCAACTGTAAGGTGCACACAAGCTGTTACAAGCAGACCTGTTATGGTATAAGTGGTACTTTCATTTTTCATATAGCTTCAACGACTTTGCATTGAAGAGAGACGAAAATGTTCCCTTCCTAATAAAACTAATGAACAAGCTTAGTTGCTAAAATTGATATGTTGGGCCACATCATATAAAATGAGCTGAGGAAATGCTAATTTGGTTTCTGCTACAGATTTGGGCTGACCTGAGTTGAGCTGAAGCAGTGGTATTTTACCTCAGTTGACTGCTACACGTTGTTTGTCACTGAGGGGCATATTACCAACAACTAGCGAAAATTATCACAAAATAGGTTTAGCGACAATTTTTCTATCGCCAATCATTGCCAGATTTTATCTCCGAGATAACGTGCTATTAGCAACGTTTATCTCAAAAGTGATAAAATAATAATAATAATAAAACCACTTCTAAAGCGCCTGGTTACACTCATGACGGTGTGTCCCCGCGCTAGATCACTACTATCTTAAGACCGGTGTAAAACGCAGAGCGAGCCAGGTCCAGGTTGAGAAAGGAGGAAAATTAAATTAAATGACTGGAAAACAGGTGGGTTTTAAGTTTGGCGCGGAATATGGTCTCCGAGGGCTCCATTCGAAGATTGAGTGGTAGCTCATTCCAGTGCTTGGGAGCCAGGTATCTGAAGGAGCGACCCCCCATCTTAGCTCTGCGAATGCGGGGAAGTTTAAACAGCATGGTTCCTGCTGACCTAAGGTTTCGTGTGGGGCGGTGAATTGTGAGAAGCTTTTGCAAATATCCCGGGCCTTTCCCCTGGGCGATACGATGCGCGAAACATAAAGCTTTAAAAATAATACCTTCCTTGACCGGGAGCCAATGAAGTTTGGCTAGAGCCATCTTCCCAGATGCTCTGCGGGCAGGTTGAGTACCTGGCGATAGCAGCGAAATGTGTGAAAATCGCTGAGAATACAGCAATATTCACGCATTAGCAACGAAATGCCCTTAGCAATGTTATCCACCTCCCATTGGATAACATGGCTACGAACTGGCCTGGGCAGGTATTAGTATTTCGCTGACATGCAAAGCGGGCCCAAAACCACTCGCTATCGCCTACAAGCTGTCGCTAACTGCTGTTAGCGATAGCTTGCTAATAGGGCAACAGAATTTTCGCCGCTTAGCAGCCAAAATTGCCTATTGCCCTCCTTGATATTATGCCCCTGATACTTTAAAGGGATGTGTTGCTTTTGGCTGGAAGTGTAGACACATTTGTTCACCTCTGTAATATAAACAACAGAACATTACAGTATACCTGTCATTGCTGCCTGGGCCTCCCAGCACCACTGTCCACAAACACACCTCGCCCACAATCATCGCACACAGCACAGCAAAATCACCCCAGAACAACTCATGCCCTTGGACGGTACGGAAGTATGGCCCCAGTCTGACACAGTAACAAACCAAAGTGCATGGTGAATTCAGGTGATTTAGAATGATGTAGACAGCAGTAATAATGAATCAGCAAAAGTCTAACAGTACTTACTACTTATGAGAGCCAACCTTCATCTGTGCTTGCTCATTGCCAGAAACCTTGTCCCTTCTCTCACGAGACTGTTACTGACCACTAGAACGGAATTGCCAGGGCACAGCCTACTATGAATGCCACACCCTGCCATGAACCTGCGCCTGTTTTTGGGCATACCAACAGGTGTGATCAACTCTGTGTCACTGTTTTCACTGGCTCCTACAATGCCACTCCTCTTCTGACGCTGATCCTTCCGACGCTCGAATCCGAGACCTGAAAGACAAAGAAGAGAAAACAACAAACAACTGTTCCTGAATTATAGTAGTGCGCAAACATGCAGTGTAATGAAAACCTAACCGTCCTTGGGGAGGTCTCCCCCACGGCAGATTCCTAAACACGCATTTCATGCATGATCCTCATTGAACCCTAAAAAGAACAAGAGACAGTTACTTGAGCACAGCATACCACTAACAAGTAAACATACTGTGAATCCACAGTGTCCAAGAACTCTCAAATATCGAACTATGTGAAAGCTTTTTACACTGTGGTCTAACAGCACCTATACTAACACTAAGGTGTATACTTGCACCACCAGTTTGATGCTAGTCTTGAATTTGTTGAGTGCTTCTTGGGTGTGTACTCCATCATGCATGTCTACAGTATAATTGAAGCTAGCGTGCCCCTACCATTGGGGAACGTCCTTAAGTGCACTGCTGTATCCCCGATTGGGGTTCTGTAGTTCAAAGCTTGATTTCCACAAAAAATTCAATACTGATCCGCTATTCCATTGTTTCAAACCACTTGGGTTTATTAAATAATTTTCATGATTCGAGTTGATTTCACTGTAATCTTTAAATTGTTTATTTATCCAAATTCATGTTATGTTTAATCCAATGCATTTCGGCTCTTTAAAAGCCTTCGTCAGGGAACATGTATCTAGGAGAGAATGCATAGTTTCAATACATGAGGATACATAAATGCAATTGTAATTGTGAATAATAATCACAAGTGAGTACATATGAGTAATTGCTCAAAGTGAACCCTACTATTTAATCAATGAATCGTTCGGTGTGTGATTTTGCCAGGTGCTTCAAAACAAAATCAAATTAATAAATGTAACATTAACAATGAATAAAATTCCATGTCTGCACAGGTTTCTGACTGTGTACAGAGATTTAACAGAGACGGTAGGAGAAGTGAGTTTAGTCTAACTAATGCTCGGAGTTGTGTTCATTCGCGATGACTTGAACAATTACCCGCTCAGTGTGGGCTTCCCTGCATGGTGAATAAGAACGGGTGTCTATTTTGGTGTGTAACCGGTCGTGTTTGTATGGACGGTGGTGAGCTTCATAACTTAGTTATAAATGCGGTGAACGCACCGTATATCCGTTGTTTGCTGATAGTCAATAATCCAAGTTAACTTTACTTAGACGCGGTATCTGCCGCTTAACGATTAAATATCACGCTAATGTGCGCATTCTTACTTGAAAGAGTTTCCAGTTTCAGGTCTCATTCACTGTGTTCCCGAGAAGAGATTCCCGCTTTCAAGTGTGTTCTGCATTAGTCAAGTGCGGCTACTTGATAGAATGAGTATTCATAGAACTAAAAAGAGGACTGTATCACGCCACCAGAAATGGGTGCCATGTTGAAGTGTCCATAGTGACGGCTGCATGGAGTGTGTAATAATCATAGTGAAAGGGCAACATTTTGTCCCCAGCTGTCGGTAAACCTTATAAACCCTATTGTGGAGTGCCTAGCGGTGCAATGCATGAAAAAACATAAAATTCTAAAAATGAACCTTGTAAAGCACAAAACAAATGTTTTTCAATAAACTATATATAAAGTTGACAGTAGGGGGAGATATCTCAGAGTTATACATACATCAGTTCTTACAGGTCTATAAACATCAGTCCCAAAACTATAATGAGTACATGGTTATAGATAACAGCTATATTCCAATCTGTCGTTCATTCCACTTGTTTTTTTCTAGTTTATGGATCGAATAATTTTCTCGTTGCAAATGAATTTTATTATTATTGTCTTTACCGTCTGATTTTGGTACTATCTCCAGTACCGTGAATCTAAGTTGGCTGATGTTTAGTGATTCATCCATAAAGTGACTAGCAACTGTGGATTTTGTCATTTTGTTTCATATGTTTGATTTATGTTCATTAATCCTCGTCTTTAGTTTAGGTTCCATTTTTCCGATGTAACCTTGTTCGCAAGGACATTTCAGAAGGTACACAACATTCATTGAGTCACATGTTGCTGATACTTTCCATTTAATGATATAACCTTTCCTTGGATGGGTAATAACCGCTCCCTTCAATGCGTTATTACAATTACTGCAGCTGTAACATGGCAGTGTTCCATGGTGTGTGCCTCCTAGCTCTTGCTTTTTGAACTTTAGAGTTTCACCCAGATTACTTGCTCTTTTGTATGCAAAGATAGGTTCTTCCCTAAATATTTGGTTGGAATCATGTTCTTGTGTCAATATTGACCAATATTGACCAATGTCGCTTGATGATGTTCTTAAATGCTTTGCTTTCGTAGAAAATTTGGACACAATTACCACCCTAGTGTTCTGTTTGTCAGGTGTTGTTTGTAAAAGCTCATATCTTGTTTTTTGTGCACACCATGATTTAGCTTGGTTTAAGACTTCCTGAGGGTACCCTCTTTGTTGAAATTTTCTTTCCATTTCTTAAATTCTCTTGTTTGCTATTTCTGGCGATGAAATTATTCTTTTCACCTGTAACATTTGTGAGAATGGAAGGTGTTGTTTGAGGCTTTCCTGATGAAAGCTGTGATAATGTAGGAGATTATTATGATCCGTTGGTTTACGGTATATGTCGGTGTTGAATCCTGTGTTAGTTCTCGTGATCGGCACGTCCAAAAAGGTGTTTTTTGATTCTTGTATTTCTGATGTAAATTGAATTTGGTCATCAATCCTGTTGAGGTTTTCAATCGCCTCTATTAGGGTGATTTTTGGTGCACTGCACAATAGGAATACATCATCAGTGTATCTCAAAATTAATTTGGTGTGAGTTTTCCATGGTTCTTGTGATAGAATATTTTCTTCCTCATATCTTTCCATAAAAAGATTAGCATAGGCAGGCGCTGCCAAATTTCCCATGGACATTCCCGACTGCTGCAAAAAAATATTACTCCTTCCACTTAAAATAACTTTGGAACAGAGTGAAACTTAGTAGTCCATCAAAAACACTTTCATATCCATGTCTAGATCCGTGTGTAATAGTGCGTATTCAATGGATTCAATACCTTCTTTGTGGGGTATCGAGGTGTATAACGCTTTAACATCCACAGTACACAGTAAAATAGGTTCTTCTGGCTTGAGTTCGATGGTTCGGAGTTTGTTTAGGAATTCAGTAGTGTCCTTCACGTATGTTCTCATTTTTATGACACTCAGTTGCAAATTCTTGTATAATAGTTTTCCAATTGGTTGATGCATACTGCCTCTTGTGGACACTATTGGACGAAATGGTGGTTTCTGTAAATTTCTGTGCATTTTTGGGACCATATAAATGGTCCGACTTCTGGTATAGACCGGTGTTAGAAATTTTTTGGTTCCTTCATTAATGATCCCCTTCTCAAATGCATTGTTAACAATCTTCTGTAGTTAGTTTGAAAACAATTCAGTGGGGTTTGTGTCTAGTTTTTGGTATAATGTTCCATCTGATAAATGTGTTCCCACCTCTTGCTCGTAATGCGTTGTGTTAAGGATCACAATTGCTCCCCCTTTGTCTGCCTTTTGGCAAGTGATTTTAGGGTTGTTAGCAATTTTTTTTTAGGATGCCAATTTCTTTTTGAGTGAGGTTGTTACATCTGGTTTCTTTGTGTAATTCAGTTTAGATAATTCTGTTTTTATAAGGTTTTCAAAAGTGTCAAACGCCTTATGGTTAATGGGTGCCATGTAGGTGCTGTGTGGTGCTAAACCTCTCAGTTGGTCTTATTTAGTAGGTCTTTGTTCAGGTAACACGTTGTCAAAAATGTGCCAGAGGCGCAATTTCCTCATAAGTTTAAATAAACGTATTTCTTTGGTTTAAGAAATATTTATTAAGATTTTCAAATACAAAACAAAGGCCATAATAAAACGTATTTGACATAAGTAAAATAAACAATCAGGCATATAACATAAGATACATATGTAATTAAAAAGATATAAAAGAGAAAGGATAGCAAGAAAGAGAAAGAAAAAGAAGGAAGAAATAGAAAGAGGGAGAAAGGAAGAAAAGCAAGGAAGAGTAACAATGATAGAGAATAGTATATGTAAAAAAAAAAAGAGTTAACGTATAAGAGGGTTAGAAGAAAGGTAAGTAGTAAAGGGAAGCCAAAGGAGATCAGATTAGATTTTTTGAGAAACAGAAGAAGAGGAAACAGTAGCAATCCTATGTTCATCACAAATAAAATTCCGCCAAGTAAGTAGCGATAATTTGGAATTGTCTTTCCAGGATGATAAAACTACCTTAAAAGCTAAAGCAATAAAAATATCGAACTGTTTTGAAACAGAGGATACAATGTCTACCTTAGGTGATAAAGATCCTAAAAAACATGCAATATTGATAAAGGAACATTAAAGTTAAATATTGACATACAAACATTCCAAACTGAACTCCAAAAAGATAAAACAGAAGAACACTCATATAGTTGATGCTTTAACGTGCCCGTTTCACTACAACAGGACCAACACAGTGGGCTGGAGGAAACTTACAAATGCTAACAGGAGTAATAATAACTCTATGATAAATAAAATACAAAGATCGAGTTATATGCGCAGCAGCAAAAACTTTCAACAGCTTGGACTACAGTTTCTCCCAGGTTGCAACAGAGACAGAGACGGATTGATTATTTTCCCATGCAATCTCAATAATGGACTTAGAACGATCAGTAACATTGGATAATAATAACTTACATGCAAAAGCGGCTTTAGGCCTGTGGGTTGAAAATAAAGGATATAGTGGAGTAGAAGGGGTTAAAGATGGTGAGTTAGGTGGGAGTGAAAAAGTAGCTAAATGAGATTGTATGGCATTAATAATGATATTATATTAATTTAAAAATGAGTTAGGCAGCTGATAACATATTTGTAACTCATGAAAGGGGATAATAGAATAATTATGGAGAAATTGATAAACAAAAGTGATATCCTTTTCCTTCCAGTATTTATAGTAAAAAGATTTGCCTTTATATTTAAGAAATGTATTATACCATACAATAGAAGATAAAAACCATTGAATAGTAGTCAAATCCTTAGAAAAAGTATTATAGAGTAACGTTTAGGAGTATTTCAAAATGGGATTCTTGGACAGAAAGGTACAATTTGACATAAAAATAATATGTTGAAAGGAAAAATCTTTTAATAATGAACGTTCAAAAAGGATCCATCAGGGGACAGGAGTATCCACAAAATCATAAGATAATGAAAAAGATTGTTTAATCAAAACAGTGATATGCTTTAAAGTTAGGAAAGCAGACCCTGATTCATGTTTAGGTCAAATAAGTTTGTTTAGAGCAATACGGGGGTGTTTATTATTCCCTAAGAGTTTTATACAAATAGAGTTTATTCGGGAGGAATATACATTAGGGATTTTAATATATAGCATAGACACTGTGTATAATACACGAGGAGCAATCATCATTTTAATAGTATCCAGCCTATCCCACCATGAAAGAAATAAGGGAGACCATAAGAGGAAGAGTGATTGAAGTTTCTTCATTAATGCATTAAATGTGTATTTAATAGTATCATTTAGGGTTGACAAGAAGCAAATGCCAAAATATTTAATTTTGGAAGGACACCAAGCAAAATTAGCATCACTGAACATACATTGGTAGCAAAGAGAGTTTAAGGGTAGAACTTCTGTTTTGGATAAATTGAGTTTATAACCAGAGATAGAGGAATAGAGTTGGACTTCATTCATAAAATGAGGGAGGGAGTCAACAGGATTAGACATATAAATGAAAATATCGTCTGCATAAGCAGATATTTTAGTTTCAACAGAGGCAAATTTAAAGCCAGTAATCAGAGAGTTAGCCTGAATACACTCTAAAAATGGTTCCAGGCATAGGATAAATAATAAAGGAGAAAGAGGGCAACCTTGCCTAGTACCTCTAGATAAAGAAAAATATTTGGAGAAATGGTTATTAACAAAAATACTGGCTCGAGGACAAGAATACAAAAGTTTATTATAGGAGATAAAAGAGTGTCCAAAACCAAACCATTGGAGAGTTTGAATCATGAATTGCCAATTAATACGGTCAATTGCTTTTTCAGCGTCTAAAGATAGGGCTGCAAGGGGTTCCTTAAAGTTTTTTACCATGGGAAATAATATTAGTAAACATTCGAGCATTGTCAGAAGCTAATCGACCCTTCACAAATCCAACTTGATCAGTTTTGATCAAAAGAGGAATGATGTTGTCAAGGCGGGACGCCAGAATCTTAGCAAAAATGTTACAGTCATAATTAATTAATGATATAGGACGATAGTTTTTACAGTAACAATGGTCTTTATCAGGTTTGGGAATTAGAACAATTAAGGCATCCATAAATGACCCAGAAGCTCTGGCATCAGCAATAAAGGAGTTAAAAAGTTGTAAGAGTTTGAGGGCAAAAATTGAATTAAAAGTAGAAAACAACTCCATAGGTAACCCAACAGGACCTGGAGCCTTCGATTGGATAGCATTGATAACTTCCTGAAGAGTAATATCTTTCTCTAATGAGTCAAATTCATCAGGAAGAGATGGTGGGGAGTGGAGACCTGAGAAAAAAGTGTTTATATATGGAGTGGAGGGGAATGTGTCATCCGAATAAAGAGATTGATAATATTCATGAAAGACCTCGGCAATCTCTTCATCCGATGAGACCATTTTTTAGTAGATTCATTGAGAATAGGGCCAACAGTTTTACCTTCAGACTTAACTTTCAAGTAGTTTGTTAACATCTTACCCGCTTTATTTTGAACTCCATGATATTTAGATTTAACCTTAAGCAGGATGTTACATGCTTCAGTTGTTGCTAATTTATTAAGTTCAGTTTTTGCTGCTAATAGATCATGAAGGGCATCAGGAGACCTAGAGGTAAAACATTCATGCTCTAATCCTTTAATTTTACGTAGTTGATCCGCATATTTGTTTCTTGTGGCCTTCTTCTTTTTTGAAACATAAGAAATGGTGAAGGCACGGAGAGCAGCTTTAAAAACATCCCAGTTATTAGGAACATAAGTATCTAATGGGTCATTGAAAATAAAGAATTCATTAAAAAAAGTATATGTACATAATGATGGCTTCAATGCTATTCTTAGTCCCCTGGGGATACGTTGGGCACAATAGTATTTAACTAAGGTACTGGCATGCAGTCTCTGATTTATCTCCCTTTTGGATAGGTATATTAGTTGTCTGATGTTTTGTTCCTTGTTTCGTGAGATGTTGGTTCCATAGTATCCTCATGTATCAAGGCGTAAATTCGGGATGCTTCCTCGCTGGAGAATGCGAACGTATCTACTCGTTGGTCTGTTATGCTTGTGATTTCCTCATACTACATGTTTCTGGTTTGTTGGTGTGCCAAGTGTGCGAGTTTTGGATGAGGAGTGCACTAACAATAAGGTGTACACTTGCACAGCCAGTTTGATGCTAGTCTTGAATTTGTTGAGTGCTTCTTGGGGGTGCACTCAGTCATGCACGTATATAGTCTAATTGTAGGTGGCGTGCCCCTACCATTGGGGAACGTCCCCAAGTGCACTGATGTATCCCCGATTGGGGTTCTGTAGTTCAAAGCTTAATTTCCACAAAAAATGTAATAGTCATTCGCTATTCCATTGTTTTAATCCACTTGGGTTTATTCATCAATTTTCATGATTCGAGTTGATTTCACTCTCATCTTTAAATTGTTTCTGTATCCAAATACATGTTGTGTTTAATCCAATGCATTTCAGCTCTTCAAAAGACTTCGTCAGGGAACATGTATCTAGGAGTGAATGTATAGTTTCAATACATGAGGATACATAAATGCAATAGTAATTGTGAATAATAATCACAAGTGAGTACATATGAGTAAGTACTATTTAATCAAGCGAATCGTTCGGTGGCTGGTTGTGCCAGGTGCTTCAAAACGAAATCAAATAAATAAATGTAAATTATCAATGAATAAAATTCCATATTTGCACAGGTTTGTGACTGTGTACAGAGATTTAACAGAGACGGTAGGTGAAGTGAGTTAAGTCTAACTAGTGCTCCGAGTTGTGGTCATTTGCAGTGAATCGAACGATTACCAGCTCAATGCGGGCTTCCCTGAGTGGTGAATAAGAACGGGTGTCTATTTTGGTGTGTAACCGGTCGTGTTTGTATGGACGGTGGTGAGCTTCATAACATAGTTATAAATGCAGTGAATGCAACGTATATTCGTTGTGCGCTGAAAGTCATTAATCAAAGTTAACTTTACTTAGACGCTGTATCTGCCGCTTAACGATTAAATATCTTGCTAATGTGCGCATTCTTACTTGAAAGACTTATTAGTTTCAGGTCTCATTCACTGCTCCTGAGAAGAGATTCTGGCTTTCGAGTGTGTCCTGCATTAGTCAAGTGCAGCTACTTGATAAAATGAGTATTCATAGATGTAAAAAGAGGACTGTATCACGTCACCAGAAATGGGTGCCATGTTGAAGTGTCCATAGTGATGGCTGCATGGAGTGTGTAATAACCATAGTGAAAGGGCAACATTTCGACCCCAGCTGTGGGTAAACCTTATGAAACCTATTGTGGACTGTCTAGATGTGCAATGCATGAAAAACATGAAATTCTAAGAATTAACCTTGTAAAGCACAAAACAAATGTTTTTCAATAAAGTATACATAAAGTTGGCAGTGCAGGAAGATATCTCAGAGGTATACATACATCAGTTCTCACAGGTCCCGGCCTGGTCACCCACACGCTCCTGGGCCTCCCGCCACCCCAGCCACCGAGGGCCGCCGAGCCCCCTGCCTCTCGCCACCCCAGCCACCGAGGGCCACCGCAACCCTCAACGCACTCAACACCTACGAGTCCCGGGCTGCTACCGAGCCACCCCGAGACGCACCCACGGACCCTTCTGCTGCAACTCCTGCAAGTTCACCTGCATCCAGACCTGCACTACAACTACACCAAACAAGACGAGCAACAGCAGCAGCCACCTGAAATGCATCCTGCTCAACACCCGCTCCATCCACAGGCACGCCATCGAGGTCTGGAACCTGCTCGACACCACAGCCCCAGACGTCGCCTTCTTCACGGAAACCTGGATGAACGCCTCCTTAGCGCCTGACATCGCCATCGCCATCCCAGACGGCTACAAGATCATCAGAAGGGACCGCATCAACCACACCGGAGGAGGCATCGCCATCGTCCACAGGAACACCATCCGCACCACGACCAACACCGGTGACACTCTCGCAACCGCCGAGCACCTGCACTTCCAAGTCCACATCAACCCCAAGACCACCCTCAGAGGCACCCTCATCTACAGACCCCCTGGACAACGCACACAATTCAGCGAAGACATTGCCGACTTCATCAGCCCACACGCCCTCTGCTCCGCTGACTACATCCTCCTAGGGGACCTCAACTTCCATCTGGAGAACAACAACGACCGCAACACCACTACCCGGCTGGACAACCTCGCCAACCTGGGACTCAAGCAACTGGTGACCACCCCCACCCACTACACCGGACACACACTCGACCCCGTCTTCTCATCCAGCAAGGACATCGCCTTCAGCCACGCCACCGGACTCCACTGGTCGTACCACAGCTGCGTCCACTTCCGCTTCGCAAGGACCACGATCCACCACCACCAGCAACAGGCTGCACGCAGGAACTGGAACAAGATCACAGCCGACCAGCTCGCGTCCTCCCTGAGCATGAACCCTCCCAACAGCACAACGAACCCTAGCCAGGTGGCCACCAACCTCACGAAGTGGATCAGCGACTGCGTAGACAAGCTCGCCCCCCTGAGGACCCCGCCCAGCAGACCCGGCAGCAAGAAAGTCCCATGGTTCACCGACGAACTCAAGAGCTTCAAGAAGAACTGCCGAGCCCTCGAGAGAACCTGGCGCAGAGACCCAACGCCGGACAACATGACTGCCCTCAAGCTCGCCACCCAAAAACACCACCAACTCATCCGCGCCACCAAGAAAACTGCATTCAAGGAACGACTGGACAACAACGCACACAACAGCAAAGAACTCTTCAACATCGTCAAAGAGCTCTCCAACCCCAACGCCGGAAACAACGACATCACCCCTTCGCAAGACCTCTGCAACTCCCTCGCCTCCTACTTCCACAACAAGATCGCGGACATACACAACAGCTTCAGCACCCAACTGACGAACACCACGACCGAACCACCGCCCCCCACCACTACCCTCCGCGCCTGGACTCCGATCGGCACCGAAGACACCATCCGCACGATGAACTCCATTCACTCCGGATCTCCGACCGACCCCTGCCCTCACCACGTCTTCAACAAGGCCGACGCTATCATCGCACCCCACCTGCGGGACATCATCAACACCTTCTTTGACACCGCTACCTTCCCGGAGAGCTGGAAGCACGCCGAACTCAGCGCTCTACTCAAGAAGCCATCGGCTGACCCCACCGACCTCAAAAACTACCGCCCCATCTCGCTGCTCCCGTTTCCTGCAAAAGTCATCGAGAAGACCGTCAACAAGCAGCTGGCCGCCTTCCTCGAGACGAACGGATCCCTCGACCCCTCGCAGTCTGGCTTCCAGGTCAACCACAGCACCGAGACCGCCCTGATCGCAGTCACCGATGACATCCGAGCGCTGCTCGACAACGGAGATACAGCGGCCCTCATCCTCCTCGACCTCTCCGCGGCCTTCGACACTGTCTGCCATCGTACCCTAGTACAGCGCCTCAGCAACGTCGGAGTCCAGGAGAAGGCACTGGAGTGGATCATCTCCTTCCTCGCCGGAAGGACACAGAGAGTCCGCCTCCCTCCGTTCAGATCTGAAGCCACCGAAGTCATCTGCGGCGTCCCTCAAAGCTCCTCGCTCAGTCCAACCCTCTTCAACATCTACATGAGCCCCCTCGCAGACATCGCACGCCAGCACAACCTCAACATCATCTCCTATGCCGACGACACCCAGCTGATACTCTCCCTTACCAACGACCCCGCCACCGCCAGAGCCAACCTTCATGAAGGGATGAAAGAGGTAGCCGAATGGATGAAGAACAGCCGCCTGAAACTGAACTCAGATAAGACGGAAGTCCTCATCCTGGGATCCTCACCCGCCGATTGGGACGACTCCTGGTGGCCCCCCGCCCTAGGCAGCGCACCCAAACCAACAGACCACGCACGCAACCTGGGCTTCATCCTGGACTCCTCCCTCTCCATGACCAGACAAGTCAACGCCATCTCCTCGTCATGCTTCAACATCCTGCGCATGCTACGTAAGATCTTCCGGTGGATCCCCACCGAGACCAGGAAGACGGTCACCCAGGCCCTCGTCACCAGCCGTCTGGACTACGGCAACATCCTCTACGCCGGAACCACCGCCAAACTCCAGAAGAGACTCCAGCGGATCCAGAACGCCTCAGCACGACTCATCCTGGACATCCCCCGTCGCAGCCACATCTCCGGACACCTGAGAGATCTGCATTGGCTCCCGGTCAACAAGAGAATCACCTTCTGTCTCCTCACCCACGCACACAAAGCCCTACACAGCCAAGGCCCAGGATACCTCAACAGCCGCCTCAACTTCTACGCTCCCAAACGCCAGCTTCGATCGACCAGCCACGCCCTCGCCGCCGTCCCCCGCATCCGTAGAGCCACCACAGGGGGACGGTCCTTCTCCTATCTCGTCGCCAAGACATGGAACTCCCTCCCCACCCACCTCCGCCTGACCCAGGACCACCTCGCCTTCAGGAAGCAACTCAAGACCTGGCTGTTCGAGCAGTAGCAGATCCCCCCCGCCCCAGCGCTTTGAGACCCTCTGGGTAAGTAGTGCGCTATATAAATGCAATGATTGATTGATTGATTGATTGATTGAGGTCTATAAACATCAGTCCCAAAAGTATAATGAGTACATGGTTATAGGTAACAGCTATATTCCACTCTGTCGTTCATTTCAAATGGTTTAAGGGTTTCTAGTTTATGGATTTTCTCGTGAAAATGATTATTTCTTATTTTCCACAGCAGTCAACAATAGGTTAGTCATGTTTTAGTGATATCAATGGTTTGCCAGTTTCTGGCAGCTTCTACTAGTCTGTCAGTGTTTAATTTGAAAAAGAATGATGTGCCCAAAGCTTTGCTCACAATCCCGTGGCTGGCACAATTAAATGTTTGTGGCAAATTACCAAGGCCGTACAGTATAGCTCGAGTCTCTTTAATCCACTGTCAAACACACTCTGCCCCTTGTATCTTTCTCTTGCAAGTTCCTCCGTTCCTCCCTATGCTGGGTTATCCATCTTATCTTCCCCCTGTGTTTCCCTTTCTCTTGCTCTGGATCAAAGTCTGCTGAGGAAAAATTAATGAGAGTTCCCAAACATGAGGTCCGGTGGGCCCGCTTGCAACCCCCGGTTCAAAATTTAGCACTGATCTCTGTGCTTCGTGATTTTTGGCTGAGAGGATCTAACAACGCAAAAAGGAGTTTTTCAGGAAACCAGTCGACTAACAAAATTCACATGTGACAATGTATCCCAAACTTTTGCCCAAATATATGGGATGCTATTTCCAGAAAAGATTATTGTGCTGAAAACAATACCATAAGAGAGTCGTGTCGGTGGTGACCTGAGTAATCACTGCAGTTAGGAATGCTGCATTGCCAATACCGCATGCCTCCTGACCAGATTTCTGACTGATTAATCTACTTGCCCCCCTCATCCCCAATATTGGTTAAGAAAGGGGAGGAGGGAGGGCAGTGGTGAGCGCTGCATGCATCTTTATTGAGAGGAACAGAGCGCCAGAACAGGAAAAAAATGTATGAGGGGAACATGGGAAATACACTTTTTCGAAACGAGATCTACATTCATTGGCACACACTGACACAAGAACACTTGCATACACACACTCAACTGGCATGCAGTGCAGTGAAAGGACAGGCACAACCTTATCCTCTAGTGTGCCTTCAGAATGCCAGCCTGCCCTCCCAGGAACAGATCAGAGCCCTCACCTCTGAGGAGGCGCTGTCGCCACAAGGCTGTGTGTAGACTTCTGTGTCCCTTCTCCATCGTGATCACAAAACATGGCATTATGAAGAAAGCGCCTCAGTAGCCGGAGTCCACTCAACACCCCCAGGTGTCTTGAGCGCAATAGAACCTGGGGAAGTCTCTGAAGAGAGCCCACTGCACACCCCACCCGCCCTGCCCACCCGGGGGTCTGCCATGCACCGCAAACATCCCAGGAGTCATAGAAAGCAGGGCGTGCCAAGGCTACCATGCGGCTGACCTTAGAGGGGATTTAAAACAGACAAGAAATACTCCATCACTCCTCTGTCACAGGTCTGTGGACCAAGGTACACGAAGCACTCACTGAGGAACTGGAGACCCCTCGACGTATGCACCCACTCTCCTCCCAGTAGGGTGACCAACTGTCCGTAAATTTCACGGACCGCCTGTAATTTGGGCCTCTTGTCCGTTGTCTGTGAGACATTCTTTCACAGATGCCTTTTGTCCGTAATTTCAGACATAAGAGCGAGCTGGCCCCTTCAGTGAGAGTTCTGTAACTCTCACTGCAGGGTCCATCTCTCGTAGTCCTGCTGTGAATTCAATGGCCTGCAGAAGCCATTCCCCGACCCAGCACAGACTGCTATCAGGCCCATTATCATTCTGTATCTTGGCCTAATTATCCCATACAGAATGATAATGGGCCTCTCTGTGCAGTGACCAGATAACCTCAAAGGGCACCACGACAGCCAAAGCTTACATGAGCACCTTCTCTCCTCATCCCCCCTCATCCCCCCACTCTCAAGACTGTAATTTGCTCCAAAATATCCGCAACAACAGAGGTGATACCTCGAAGAGACGGAAATGCAAGGGGCACGCAAAAAGTGAAGCTTAGAATCCGGTTTCCATTTACACTCTAACCACACATGGGCAGCATAAATGAACACTAACAAGATGTTTGAACTAGCCTCCCTAATTATGCAACTTGGGCATCTCAGCAGATCTGACAAGTGCATGACCGCTGTGGCACTTGATTTTATCAGCAATGCCAAAAATCACCACCTGGCAGCATATACTAAAGCAAGTGCAAAGTTGCACTGTAAAATGTTACAGTGCAAAGGTGCATTATAGCAACATCAATGCAACGACTCAGAAATTACAGCAGTGCCCTAAAACAAAACAATAGTGACTACAAAACTGCTGCTTTGTCACATCCCGTCCAATAAGTGATTTAACTGAGGTTACCTGTCATGTATCAGCTTACAAATGGCTGGAGCTCCTGCGTATAGTGTGTTTCCGTAGACCAGTCTACTGCTGACGAGGGCCTGGGTGACTGTCCTTCTAGTTTTGCTAGGGATCCACTTGAAGATCCTGCGAACCATGCGGAGGATGTTGAAGCAGGAGGAGTAGACGACATAGACCTGCTTCGTCATGGACAGGCTGGATTTGAGGATGAGCCCTAGGTTGCGTGCGTGGTCGGTGGGTGTAGGGGGTGCTTCTAGTGCATTCGGACACCAGGAGTCATCCCAGGCCGAGGGGGTGGAACTGAGGATGAGGTCTGACGTCTTGTCCAAGTTCAGCTTCAGTTGGCTAATTCTCAATCAGTCAGCGACGGCCTTCATTCCTTCGTGGATGTTGGTTTTGGTGGTGTGGGGGTCTTTGGTGAGGGAGAGAAACAGCTGGGTGTCGTCGGAGTAGGAGATGATGTTGAGTTCATGCCAATGTGCGAAGTGGATGAGCGGTGCCATAAAGACGTTGAACAACGTTGGACTGAGGGATGAGCCTTGGGATGCGCCGCAGATGATCTTGGTGGCTTCGGAGCGGAAGGGGGACGCTCTGTGTCCTGCCGGAGAGGAAGGAGGTGGTCCAGTCCAGGACCTTTTTTTGGATTCCGGCGCCGTGGAGGTGTGTTCTTAGTGTGTCCTGGCCGACCTTGTTGAAAATGGCTGACAGGTCCAGGAGGATGAGGGCCACGGTTTATTCGTTGTTAAGCAGGGTCCTGATGTCGTTGGTGGCGGCAATGTGGGCAGTTTTGGTGCTGTGTTTGCTGCGGAACCCGGACTGGGTAGGATCCAGGATGCTGTTCTCCTCAAAGAAGCTGGTCAGTTGTTTGTTGACGGCCTTTTTGATGACCTTCGACAGGAATGGGAGCAGAGAGATGGGTCAGAAGTTTTTGAGCCTTGGGTTTCTTGAGTAAGGAGTTGATCTCTGCATGCTTCCAGCTCTCCGGGAAGGTCGCTGTCTCGAAGGAAATGTTGATGGTTTTCCGGAGATGGGGTGTGATGGTGCTGCTGGCTTTGTTGTAGATGTGGTGCAGGCAGGGGTCTTCCGGGGATCCGGAGTGGATGGTGTTCCTGATCTTGAAGGTGTCGACCCAGTGCAGTAACCCTATAAATAAATTATGATTATATGAAATACCATAAAAATACCTGTACAGACGCTCAAAGCTGCAGGCGTACAGAGAAAACCGTGAAGTCCACATTTATCACAACTTAATATAAACTTATTTTGACTTGTACTTGTGTTGGTTGTCTATTTACGTTCTTATATACTATTGATTGACCTCTTATGTGTCTGTCAAACTTACCGTTTGTTGCACATTTTTGTCCTGAATTTTGACCTTCTGTCCTGAATTTTTGTCATGAGTTTTGACCCTTTGTCCTGAATTTTTACACTCACTGTCCTGAATTTGTAGCCATGCCAGTTGGTCACTGTACCTCCCAGCAAAGGAGGGAGGCTGCACACACACCGAACTCCCCGCATGCCCGGCATCTCCACTGACGTTTTCATGTTATATAATACTTTCCGAACATCGACTATTACTCAAAATGTACAAAGATGCTCCTCTCTGTTTATCCTTCTGCATATGTGTAATCATTCAGTCAAGGGCGGGTATCCAGTCCCAAAACAACGTCTCGTGTAAGGAGGGAAACATCCTAAAGGGCCCAATTGTTGCACATTTTTGTCCTGAATTTTGACCTTCTAACCTGAATTTTTGTCCTGAGTTTTGACCCTTTGTCCTGAATTTTTACACTCACTGTCCTGAATTTGTAGCCATGCCAGTTGGTCACCCTACCTCCCAGCAAAGGAGGGAGACTGCACGCACACCGAACTCCCCGCATCTCCACTGAAGTTTTCATGTTATATAATACTTTCCGAACATCGACTATTACTCAAAATGTACAAAGATGCTCCTCTCTGTTTATCTTTCTGCATATGTGTAATCATTCAGTCAAGGGCGGGGATCCAGTCCCAGAACAACATCTTGTGTAAGAAGGGAAACATCCTAAAGGGCCGAATCTCATCACAGAACAACACCCACTTGGCCTCTAACCCGCCGTGCAGCCAGGCCTCAAACTTTGTGACTGGTGGTATTTACTCCTGTTGCACAATTGCAGATGTTGGGGCCCCACACCGAAATTAGGCACAAAGCAAACAGTTGCCCGCAATGCTCCCTGCCACGAGCCACACGAAAATGTCCTCACTGACCCGACCGCCTGTAAGTAACACACCTGCTTGGCATACCTTCCACTTGATCTGTAGGGCTCACTGGCCACTCAGCCCATTCCCTTAATGGTCCTTCCGCCTCCACCCAAACACGGACAGCGAGGAAGTAGGGGGCTGACTCTCTGAAACCAAAGAGGCCAACCCCCGATCACGATACAGGCTGCATAAAATGACTTGTATGTTGCACGGTCCCTTTAATTCTGAACACAACCACTTTGGCAATGCGCTATCCTGATACCGCCGCCACAGGTCCTTAAATGCTCGGCACACCACATCCTGCCCTTTGGGGTAGGCATCACCCCTAAACATTACGGCAAGAGGGCATTGATGTTTATATTAGTGGTTTTAGCATCAGCTCGGTTTTGGCTGCATTCAGCTTTAGGAAGGAGTCATCCATCCATGCGGAGATCCTTTCCAAGCAGCTGGCCAAATTGCTGTTAGCATTTTCCAAACTGTTAAGGGATACAACCATCTGAGTATCATCAGCATAGGAGATGATGTTAACCCCAAAGGGTTTAAGCACCCCGGCCAGTGGGCGCAGATAGACATTAAAATGAGTGGGGCTAAGGGAGGAGCCCTGGTGCACCCTAAATCGTAATGGCATTCTTTCAGAGCTAACATTGCCCTCAAAGACCTGGAAAGACCTGCCTACCAGGAAAGACTAAAACCATTTAAGTAAAATTCCTGTCACCCCAGAAGTTGATGATTAACAGTGTCGCACTGAGGTCGAGTAATATGATAGCTGCGGACCGCCACTGTCTAAAATGTTCCTAGATTCTTCGACCACAGCTAACAAGGCTGTCTCTGTGCCTTGTTGGGGTCTAAAGCCCTTTTGAGAGGGGTGAAGACGTTCATTCACTTCCAAAAAGTTGGAGAGAACAGAATTAACATATTTTTCACATATTTTAGCAATCCCTGGTAGGAGTGAAATTGGCCGGTTGTTAACAAAAACTTCCTGGTCAAGGGAGGGTTTCTTCAATAGGGCCTTGACCATAGCTCGCTTCCATGAGGATGGAACGATCCCTACGAACAGCGAAATGGAAATCATATCCTTGAAATGTGTATGTTGGATTTTTGCAGTTTTGGACTTGTTTAGCTTAGATTATATATTTCCATTTTTCCAAACTGGTGTGGAGTCCATTTGTGGTGTTTTCACTGTGTTACTGTGAGTGTTGGTACAAATACTTTACACATTGCCTTTGATAAGCCTGTTTGCCCGTGCCAAGCTACCAAGGGGGTGAGCAGGGGTTATCTAAAGAGTGTTTCCCCCTTACCCTGACTAGAGGCCAGGGTCCCTATTTGTCACAAGTACCTACCTGTGCCATCTAGAGACCCCGAATTCTAACAGCAGGAAAGCTCTTAGTGAGAGAAATTCAAAATTCATGCCAAAGGAAGGTCTACTGCTGGCCAGATATTTTTGGTGCCATCGCCCTTTGAAGATTTCTACCTTCAGATTTTTTTGAAGCTCATATTCCTTGAGAGGGGCAAGGCTGGACACTGTGTCTCAACAGGGCCTCATGAGACCAGATAGCCTCTTTATGACATCTTACTTAAAAATGTTTACTATTGAAGAATGAGCTTTGAGAGGGAGCAATCTGAATCTTTGGCCCAGCTGCAAGGCTTCATCATTGGATTGACTTGTCAGTTTCATCCCGTTCCTCTTGAGGTCTTTGGAGTCAAGGAGTTTCTAAGTCCCAGGTTTTTCACAATGTTAGAGGAGTACATATTGACACAACCTAGTTCCAAGGACCTCAGAAACAGCACTTGGGGGTCAAGACTCTGTCTAGAAGAACCCACCAGCAGAGTCCAGGGTAGTTCCAAATGGAACGGATCAGATGGGCTCTTCCAAAAAAGGGCTTTTAACAACTTGCTGCGTCCCTGTAGCTTTACAGGAGGTCAGCCAACCCTGAATATTTTGAGCCATATGGCAAGAAAACGTGTTGTACTGCGTCAAATGAAGAGTTCAGGAATGCGCCAAATTTACTAAGATATTGTCAGGAACTGACATTGGCGCCTACAAATACAGAGATTGGAACTACATCTCCCAGAAGGCTTTCTGGAGAAGCTAGCAGTTATAGTCACATGACACGCCGTTCGTGTTGTACGTGATTCTCCTTTCCACTGGACGGTCGGATCGGAGTGAGCTGCCCGTCTTGAACTTTCCCGCGGCATTCTTTGCCGGCTCTTTCTGTGGTTTCCCAGCTGGGAAACGAAGGCTCTTCCCAGCCTTGGTTCGTGGCGGCTATCTTTTTCCTGCTCGCTCGAACAGGTGTGGGCGTTACCCTTCCCGCTAGCGGCTGCAGCGAGAGAGGCGGAGAGATTCGGCATGCCCGTGTCATATTTGATCCAGGTGATCCCATTATTTCTTAAAACGTAGGGACCTATTAAGATCTCGGGTGGGTCGCCACCGGCAGGCCGGCGATGGCCATCCACCCACCAAATGTACCTGTGTTACCCCCGCCATATCAGTATGGCGAGGGGCACTGAGGCGGACGGAAAGACTGTTCACCGCTTTTTTGCCGGTCAGATTGCCGCCTGGGCGGAAAAGGCTGACAAGACGGTGGCGGAGACTTGCAGGCGCCGCCATCCATATTATCATGTGCATTTTAAAAGGCCTTTCCATGGCGATGATGCGGCCATGGAAAGGCCTGCAGAAAATGCTTTGGGGGCCCGTTATGGGCCCCCCAGGGGACTTGGGAGGCGGGACTTGGGGGACTTATGGTACCCCCCTTCATTGGCATACACAAGGTGGCAGGCACCGCGTGGTGCCTGTCACGTTGTGAATGCCAATGCACAACATGCATATTTTACATTGCGGCAGGTGCTGTACAGCACCGCCCTCCGCAATGTAAAATATGCGGGATGAGACCGCCAGGGTGGGGATTGCATCCTAACGGGCATGACGGGACCGCTGCACCTCTGGCAGTTGGTCCAGTTTCCAGTTTAACATCATGGTGGTGGGCGGACTTTGTCCGTCATAATAGGGCCCATAGTTATCTCAGGTAATTATAACTTGTGCCCTAAGGTTACTATAACTCGCGCCCCCTCCATGCATAGTTTTCTCATCAGTAATTTTACTGAAGACTTTGCAGGGATATTATCAATGATGTCAAAGAATATGTTATGAGTGATATAATATGCAACAATAATTAGAAGTATATGGCGAGGGCTAGAGTTACATTTAACATAGGGCAAGATTTATTGTTACTTGAGATAACTATAACAATAAATGCTGAATTTCTCTGGTTTCGTGTGTATAAAATCTGAACCTAACTATAACCAGTAAGCTTTGGGTTTTTTCAGTTAATTTCTAAATTTTTTTAAATTCTATTTCCTAACTTTAATTTCTTTGTAACTTTTGTTTTCTTTCAGTGAATTTCTCTTTTTTTTAATATCATTTCCAACCTATAACATCCCTGTAACCTTTGAGACAGCAGAATCACATGCAGAATCACATGCACTCTCATTGAGTCCTTCAACAAAGAGGGGGAAAAAGAAGTAGGGTCTCAAAAATGAACATTGGAAGGACAAGAAATGCATCCATACTCCAGGGGAGGGACAAACACAAGAAGAGGAAGGAAAGCCTATGTAAGTTTACGATTAAGAAGCAAGCAAATGAGGGACGATGAAGCCAACCCATGCTAAGCAATTGGTGGGTTCTGATGGCTACCAAAATATCTCACAAAAGACAGCAAATGCAAAATCTGAGGTGAAACCTAAAAAGGCCTTTCTTCAATGAGGAAATTACATCTCTTCATTCATAGCTATGGGATTGAAGTGGCCAGTTACAACAAGCTCAGATAACGCGACTGCTGGATCAGAGGAACAATTCATGTAAAAGAACATCTCATGTGTGAGATGTCAGCTGCAGCACTGCAAACCGCATACCTTTTTCACCTAAATGATCTACTCTAAACAGAGACATATTTGGGTTTGGATTAATCTGCAGGGAGACTGATGTTAGTTTACAGCATTTATATGCCTGACTACAAAAGGAATCTCTGGATAGCCTCCACTGCCCTGGATGTCAGAATTAAGGTTTTATAGAATGCCTGACATACAACACCGTTTACATTTTAGGTGAAACAGAAGGAACCTCATTCCCAAAAATGTTTATGCTTGCTTAGAGTTTCTGCATGGTCAGCTGGAACACATTTCCCAATTGTCACCCAGGCCCCTCGAAATGTAGCTAAACTGATTGAAGTAAAAGGGCAGAACAAAAAACCCAGGCCATATTTATGACCCTTGTAGTGCAGGGCAGTGCAGCAGTGAATCAAGTCACCTGCTGTGCTGTCCTGTGCTACAGAGAAAGGGCAGGGATGTGCCACATGTATCCAAAATGGCACATTTCTGTCCTTTGCCCTTGCACTGGCCCTGTTTTGGCAGCCTCACATCAATATAGGTGCAAGGGTGCTTGTGTTGTAGGCAGGATTGTTTTTGTGCAAGTAGGGGCAATCCTGAGAGGCTTGTTCTTCTATCTATATGTGCAGCAGGATATAGCGCACATAGAAAGAGGAAAAAATGAGGAGAAATAAAGATCTTTCACCTTGTTACGCTTCACCTAGGGAGGCACATCTTCCAGGGTTCGGTAAATCTGGGAATGCACCAAAAACCATGGGAGTTGCGTGGAAACACCCAGACCATGCCAATGGAAGACCTCCCTTGTTCGATAACTTAAAAAATATGGATTAATGCAATGCAGCGAATTGCGCTGCATTGCATTAATCCATTGTTAGAAACGGGACCCTGCCTGGCCAAAACTCGCGTCGAGGTCAGTCAGGGATCACCATTCCTAAGGTCAGGGCAAGGGAGTTACATGCCAAGATAACCCCTACTCGCCCTCTAGGTAAGGTGGCGCGAGCAGCAAGGCTAAACTTGGAGGCGATATGAGTTAAGTATTTGTGCACGCACCCCAGCAACAACACCCAAGGCCCACCACAAAGGAAACTCACACAAGGTTATATAAAAATAGCCTTTGTATTACACCAAAACACATTAGATAAAACACACACTTTACAATGTGCCAGAGGCACAGGCAGAATTTACAGGGGATATTTACAAGACAGGGCCACCTGGACCACTGTCAGGAATCAGAAGTAACACTTTCAGAAATAGCACTTTTTAGATCATAGAATTATTACTGTAGCGCAAAAATAACATACAACCAGTCACTACTGGTACCAGGTGAGCACCACCTATGCAACCCTCACTGTCTTAGGAGATTACACTAGGGAACCTGGGCTCTGCTAGCACCACCTGTACTAACAAGAAGGAAACAACGACCTACATATCACACTACCTGTAGGGGTGTAAGAACATAACACATGATGCAATGCATAACATTCATTCAGAGGTGTAAGGGAGGAAAACACATGATGCATCACAATACATTCAGAGGTGTAAGCAAAATGAACAATTGCGCCAAACTCACGTAAGTCACCACCTGTGACTGTCCCTAGGCCCTCTGGCCTTGTTGGGGCTAGGACGCCCTGTGTCCAATGTCAGGGGGCCTAAACGTGGCAGTTGTCCACAAAGTGCTGGGCAACTGGGTAGCACAATGGTGGGGCCTCTGTCTCTCAAGAGCCTCACTGGGCTCTGAATATCAATTATGCCCCTGAGCCTCTCAGGGCTCAAAACAAAGCAATGCAGCCCCTCGTTGGAGTCCCTCCTGGACTCAAGACAATTTGATGCCCTCTCGAGCCTCCCGGGGATCGTCACACATGGGGCCGCGTGGGGGGGAAAGAAGACTGCTCTTGAGCCTCTCGGGGCTCTGCCACGCACTTTGCCCCCTGAGCCCCACTGGGCTCTAAGCAAAGAAATGCCCCGTCGTTGGAGCCTCGCTGGGCTCGGAACACATGCGGCCCTCAACTCTGCCCCCGGAGGTCGCGCTACTGAGAGGGGGCGGGGCGGACACCGGCAATGTGTCCCGACGCCCCCCCTCTCCTCTTTGCAAGCGCCTGCACTCACCGGGTTCTCCTGCGGCGGGCGGCTGCTTAACGAGAGCTCCCGCTCCTCGGGGCTCCCTGCACACTTCTCCCCTCTCTTTCTCCTGGGCTCTTCCTCGCTTTGGGAGCCTGGGAGGGGGAAAACGAAAGACGCCGGCTTCTCCCCTCACCGGATCGCGGGGTGGCCTCCCGTCCGCTTCCGGTTGCTTCTCTGTCCTGTCCCCGGCCTGCCTGACTTCCGGGTCGCGGCTGCGGGGGCGGGACTTCCGGTCGGCCCGCTCTTCGATTGGCCGGCCGGCAGGAACACTTCCGGGTCGTCACGGGCAGCGCGTCGGCCCGTCTCCGGCGCTTCTACGCGGGGGGGTGAGTTTACCGAGGAGTGGGCTCCCTCGAGGTAAACTTAAAATTGTCGGCAAGGTCCCTGGCAGGGTGGGCACCTGCCAGGGGACAAAATACTCAAAATAAGCGAGGTGGCACTCGCTTGGGGCGGACAATGCCGGGTGGGCACCGGCCTCCGCAGACTAAGCGCTCCCAGCGCTAGAGGGGTGACCACAGCGCTCCCAAGTGCTGCAAGCAAAATAAAGCGCTCTTAAGCGCTAAAAGGTCATCAAAAGCGCTCCCAGGCGCTAGGGGCCAACAAGCCCAGCAAAAGTCCTTTCAAGGGGCAGGGGGCAAGGCTGGGCCCAGAGCCAGCACACCGGGTCTCCAGGCAAGGAGACACCCCAAGTGGCGGTCCTCTGGCCCAGCGGCAGCAACAGCAGCCCCCTCAGGATCCTGGAAGAGAACAGTTTCAGTGGGGACACAGCCCCATTTTTATACACTGAAATCCTTTGTTTGGAGGTGCAGGGTGGGGGAGAAACCAATCGCAGCTGGTTTGGGAGTACCCTTGATGGCCCAACCACCCCTTTCTTTCACTGGCAGGGCTAGGGTCATCAGTCACACCACAGGGGGGCGGAGCCAGCATTGTGTGGGGAAAAACCAGCCCATCCAGGACACAGGTACACTCCTCCCACACATCACTCATGCTAATCTCACACTCACCACCGGGCAGACCCCCCCAGCCTTCCTGGAGCCAGGCTCACCAGCCAGCTCCAGCCAATCACACGCCAGGCATATTTTACACTAATATGCCAAGTCCTAGAAGTGGCACTTCTACATATGGCACACTCATGCAACACACACCATTGCGAAGCATTCACTCTCACGAGTTCGTACCTGTACACCCCACGCATCGGGAACTACCAGGGACACATACATTCCCCATGCATTCCTATGGGAGGGCAGGCCTATCTCATCACATGCACTCAGAGTGCGCACGCACTTTCTACTGGAACACAGTGAAAGTGCGCAGAACCCCAAAATCACCATCACCAGGTCACCATTACAAGCAAAAAGTCTAGGGGTGAACCTGCCATAAGGGCCAAGTCCAACATCCATATTTTTTAAGTTATTCAAAGCCACGCAAAGTAGCTGTGCATGGCTCCATAAATATGACTTTAGGTTTGCGTCGCTCTTACACCACCTTGCACCAGCAAAACAAACCAGGTCATAAATATGAAGCTTGGTGCACTAACGTGTTCCCATGTGTAAGATAGCAAACATGGAACCATGGGTTGTTTGGCGTGCACTGGTAATTAAAAAAACATCCTATTACAGATTGTTTATTGTAAATACATGTGCATGTAAGTGTTCTCACAATTCTACAAAAATCAACAGTTTTTCCTCTTTTTTGGCACGCGCATTATTTTACATTGCAGTAGACTACATACCACTGATTTGGCTTGAAGCAAGATTCTTCTTGTTCACTGTGCTTTTACCTTTAACACACTATTCAAAGAAAATAAATGCATTATAGGATATATTCTGCTAAGATTTTAATGTGAAAAAACTGCAACTATATTACAGTGAAAGTGTTTGCTCAATAGATCCCTGTGCCTCATACTGCCACATAGTATTCATTACTCAAGAGGGCAAAATACCCTCCTCTCTCAGCATGCGTAGACCCTGGCACGTGATGGTGCAGGATACAGGGTACACATCTTCTACAACTCTATATATTGAAAGATAGATAGATAGATAGATAGATAGATAGATAGATAGATAGATAGATAGATAGATAGATAGATAGATAGATAGATAGATAGATAGATAGATAGATAGATAGATAGATAGATAGATAGATAGATAGATAGATAGATTTAAGCCAAATTAGACAATTACATTTGAAGGCCTCTTCCCAATAGGATACGAAGATGTTAAAAATGATAGGTATAAATGACCATTCATTAATAAGAAG
Source organism: Lissotriton vulgaris (assembly GCF_964263255.1). Lineage (NCBI taxonomy): Eukaryota > Metazoa > Chordata > Amphibia > Caudata > Salamandridae > Lissotriton > Lissotriton vulgaris. The sequence goes on from NC_141689.1 coordinate 664,124,532, forward strand.
CAGATGAGAAGCTCATTGACAGTGTAGAATATAAAATATGTGCAAAAATGGTTCTGTTGGATGCATTAATTTAATCAAATATTCTGTGAGAAACCAGGACTTTTTGCAGTTTCCCCCCCAAATAATGCCTCCTTTTTTGCTATTATTATTTGCTGGTTTTATGACTCTGATTGTGCCCTGGACTCTGCTAACCAGACCCAGGGCCTGTGCTCTGTGGTAAAGCTACATGGTAATTAGGTATAATTACACTTGGTACTGACAGCCTACCTGTAAGTTCCTAGTATATGGTAGGGTATGTAGGTTTGGAGGCCCATTGGATTTAATGTACTTGAGTGTGCACGCCTTTGATACCTGCTGTCATTTTAATAGCCAGTTCCGCTTAACAGGCTGCTTTTAAAATAAATTATGTCCAAATTCGACTTCAGAATTAAAGGTACTACCAAAGTCTTAATCTACCTTACTTTTATATATAGGTCACCACTAAGGTCTACCGTAGGTGCCTCAAGGGTAGGCCGCTATGTTAAAATAAGCAAGGACATTAAAAAAGATGTTTTATATATCCTGGTGAAGGAAAAACTACCAATTTAGTTTTTCCCAAATGTAGTGCATTAACGCAGTTGATTAACATGGGAAGGCTTTAGTTAACATTTCTAACTTTAGACTGGAGTGAGCTACAAGAATACTACAAAGTGTCAAATTATTAGAGGCAATAAATCCAGCAACTTGACAAGGTGGGATTTATTATAACTATTATAGGAAAGTAGTTATAGAACTCCTTTCCTAAGCTTACCCAATTCAGCCTTGTAGCAGCCGCTTCTAATTAGCCAGCCTTTGACAGGATAAGACATGCGCTCTTGATTAGGTGTAGAGTGGCCTAAGCTGGAACAAAGGAAAACACCCTGGGCCCTAAATTGCAATGGGCGCACTTTTCCTGTTCACACACTGAGCACCTTAAAATAGGTGCTCCAGGCACAAACAGGGAAATTCTGCCCTATTATTTGGAATGCTGTGCTCCCAGGCAGGTGCAAAATGGAGCATCTGTTTTGAAGCCCTTTGTGTTTTCACAGTGCATATGGTAACCCGTCTGCACTTTTAAAGCGTATTAAAGGACTTCTTGCAGACGGGGACAGTCAGTGACTGCACCTGCCTGCAAGGGGATGTCTGGGGGTCCATGTGACCCCATTTTCCCCCTCCAGAGGGCTGCACTCAGGGGACGCACTGACAGCGTGCCATCTTTTTGGTGGTGCACTGTCAGTGTGCCTCCTGAAAGCTTCTTTGCCTCTGCGCCCACATCAGTAATACAGCCCTTCTGCAGAGGGAAAGGGATTCCCTAATTTGCATGGGGCACGCCCCCAATCAAATGATGGAACGCCCCCTGAAGATAGCAATGGTGCTTTAAGTGCACCAGCTCTGTAGGTATTACAGACGGGGCCGCACAAGTGTCTGCGGCCCCTTCTGTAATACAAAAGTGCCTCTGGGGCATGCAATGTTGGCGCGAGCTTGGGGCACTTCTGTAATATATGGTTGGATTACCAAACTGATCTTCAAAGTGAGAAATACCTTGAGGACAAGAACCAGGCAGACCCCTACTTCATGCACCCCCAGCCAGATGGGAGCCCCTCTATTTAGATTAGGAGAGGTGCTGGAAGGGGAGTGTAGCAAACATTAGCCACATATGTGGGTTGGGTTAGCCCGACCTGAACTTCCAAAAGAGATTTTCTCCAGTTTTATTTTTGTTGAGAAGTGCTTTCTGGGAAAGAATATGCCACACTTCTAAGGAAGTTGTCATCGTAGAGGGTGGTTCCGTACCCATTGGTTAAGAGTGCCCCCCTGATTGTCAGCCCAGCAACTGCAATAAAGATGGGAGAGCTGCCCAGCAACTCATATACTTGCCTGGAAATCTCAAGAGATGAAGGACTGCCCTGCTGAGCCCCTGGTCTGTACCACAAGCGGACTGCACTCATAAGAACTGCACCTAATGCACACTTTAGGCGCCACAAAAGAGGACTTTACCTGGCTTCAAAAGGATTAAAGAGTGGAGTCTCTAAAAGCAACAGGTCCAAAGGAGCTCCAAGAAGTCACCTGCATCAACTCCATTAAAAGAAGCCCAGCTGACAAGCTTCACCTGGATTTTAAAGGATTTTACTAGTTGCATTGTGGAAACTGTAGTCCCAAACATACAAGAGGCAAATCCGAGCTTCTGCTCCCTTAGCTGATTTTGTGGACCCTTAGAGACCCAAAATAAACATCTGGCGAAGAAGACCTGCCCTGCTCCACTCACAAGATTTCAAAACAAACGGACGTTGCTTGTCTTAAAGGATAAGAAGTGGACTCCCTGATCAGCAACAGGTAGAGCAGTACTGGAGAGGATATCTGGAATATCATCAAGGACAACTCCAGCTGAAAAGCTGTGCTTGGCTTTTACTTTGATTGACCAGGTTTATTGTGGGAGTTGTACATCCTGAACCCAAATGCAAATCAGAGCAAATTTGGTGATATGGACCACTTTCCTGCATCAAGAAACACTTCTAGAAGTAAGTGGAACAGTGTTGCATAGTAGGATGCCTGAACTCTTGACTTTGTCCCACTCAAGCATGGACTTTTTTAACCCTATCAATGCTTTTTGCTACTAAGTGCTAGTTTTACTTTTTATCTCTAAAAGTTCATACCTCTGGTTCCCTACATTGGATTTTTCTCATTGTGGTGTAATTTTATTCACAAAGATATAACTCATATTTTTATAAATTGGTGTTGGTTATTTGTTATAGGTTATGTCTACTTATTTACTGTTCCAGCTCCAGTTTCAGAACCCTACCAGCATTTCCCTTTTTTCAAGACATTCCCCAAGTTGACCCTTTGGATTGAAGAATTATCAAACAAAAAATATCCACCCCTCCCATTATCAAGGGTCCAGTCCAGTCTCTGAATGGAGAAGTACACCCAATCCATCTCAGATGTCTCTGGTGTCTCTTGATGCATGGCCTTCTGTCTGCAGCCAGGGAAGGAGATCAGTGCTAAGGAGAGGATGTGTGGTGACATATGAGCATGATATACAAAAATATTAATAAATAAAAAAGTACTGGTATTAGTTAGCACTATAAAGTGGTGTACGATGTTGGAACATTATTTGATTTACAACTGTAGGAGTCTTATTTGAAAAATGTATGTGTTTTGTGAAGAGCAAATCTCACAGAGTTTGGAAAAGTCCTGCTGACATCAAGGGGGGTCAGTTTACATTACAATCAAGCTGAACCACCCACTTCCCATGTGCCATGTTCTTTATTGAGATTCATGAGACACCTTTGCCATGCTCCCTACCCTCACACCCACTGAATTCCTGAGCCTCTCCTCTGCTTTACTGTACTTGCATTATCCTCATCCTTATTATTAGCATCTTGACTTCTGTGTCATGATGACATACTCATAGGCACTTCGATTTTTTTCAATTAACAAATGAAATTGCCACTGCTAACGGACAGAAGAATCTTGAAAGAGTTTGGAGGAAATCTTCACTTAAAGTTCCTAGAGATTGAAGTTTCTGATTTTGCTCTCCTACATACACAATTCAACCAGTAAATATTTAAATAATTTCCACACCACTAGCTCTTACAATTTAAATCATAACAGATGCTATCCTATTAATTATATGCCAGACATTCTAAACAAAAAGGTTTTATCTTTCTCAGCTGATTAATAGTTGGCACGTTTTACACATACATACAGCAGCAGTGGCACATGAATATAAAGGGTCTTATTTGGAGCCTGGCAAATGGAATACTACATCAAAATATGATAGATATCCTGTGCACTACGTTAAAAGGGCAACAGGCTATAATGTAATATGGTGGACTGGACATTGTCACATTTGTGACAGTCTACCGTCCATCGAGCTCTACAAAAAAGAAAGGAAGTGCATTGTATCAGATCGCTGTCAGAACCCCTTTCAGAGGGCCGAGGGGCAAGCAGCAGCTTCTGGGCAACTCTGTGGGGATAAGACTTCTTGCTCCTTCCATTGTAGGGCCCGACCGACTTTGGGCTCTGATCAACTGGACTAAGCACTACCCCATGAGCACTTAAATCTCAGTGGTAGCACAGGTTAAGCAAACCAAGGCTTCCCAGGGTGGTAGGTACAAGGTTTACATGGGCACAAGACTCAAAATATGCTCAGCATCCCTGTTAACTGAATGTCCAACCTGAAACTTGCTTTTATGAAAAAAAGTGTGAGCAAGTCATCCTTTATGCTCTAATCACCCACATGTTTTTGACTGGTACTGGTGGTTATTAACTCTGTTTGTGCCCTGTGCTCTGCTAACCAAGACCAGGGCTAGTGGTCTGTTTAAAAGGTATATGATAATTATGTGTATTTACAATTGGTTCTGACATCCTAACTATAGGTTCCTAGTATTTGATAGGGCATGTAAGTTTAGAGGCCCCAGTGATTTTAATACACTTAAGTATGCACTGCTGTGGTGACCACTGTCCTTTTAAAGGAAGCCCTGCTTTTCAGGCTATTTTTTAAAATTAAACTGTCCAAATTCGAGTTTGGATTTAAAAGTACTTGAAAAGTCTATAACTACCTTGTTTCTGTCATATAAGTTACCAATAAGGTGCCCCTGGTGCCTAGGAGATGTTTTATATGCCCTGTTGAGGGAAAAACTGCCAATCAAATATCTCCTCATTGCAGTGTTTTAGCTCCATATGATAACATGTGAGAGCTTTATCAAATTTTGATAAAGCTTAACGTTTGACAGAAGTAAGCTAAGACATCAATTCAAAGTATCAAAGCAATAGCTCCAATAAATTCAAACACTTGCCAATGTTAGATTTATTATAGCTGTTGTAGGAAAGAAGTTACAGACTGTGCTTTCCTGAAGTTACCAAAGGCAGCCCTATAGCAGCCTCTTCTGATTGGGCAGCCTTTGACTGGCTGAGCCAAGCTCCTGATTAGGTATGAACTGGCCTAGCTGTAATGAAGGGACCATCTGGTGGGAGGGGTTCTGCAGATGCAGAGGCCAGGACAGGAAGGGGATTGGGTAACCAGACTGATCTACAAAGGGAAAAAGTCAGATTGGACCGGATCCAGGCCCACCCGCACCTCCGTTCACCCCAGACAAATGGGAGCCCCTATAATTGAATTATGAGAGGGGCTAGAAGGGGAGTGTTGGGAAAAGTTAGCCACACCTGTGGGTTGGGTTTTCCAGACCTGAACCTCCATGAAAGATATTCTCCATTTTGATTTCTAGTAAATAGGGCATTCTGGGACACAAATATGTCACAAGGAAGTGTTCATCAAAAAATGAGGCAACTTGAACCCCATTGCTCAGGGATTTTCCCTTCCTGCCTGCCCAGAAACTGCAAAACCCACGGGAGAGCTGCAAATCAACTCGGATCCCTGCCTTGATATATCAAGGGAATAAGGGCTGCTATGCTGAAACCCTAGTCTGCTCCAAGAAAGGACTTCACTCAAAAGGACTGCATCTGCTGCATACTCTAGGCTTCATTAAAGAGAACTTTGCCTTGCTTCAACAGATTAAGTAGTGGACTCCCTGAAAACAACAGGTAGAAAGGGCTTCAAGAAAACATCAGGAAAACGTCACCAAGACAAGACTTGCTGAAAAGCTTCACCTGGACTTTAAAGAATTTGAACAGGTGCATTGCGGGAAGTGTAGCTCCAACCTCCAAGAGGCCACTCAGAGCTTCTGGACCCTTGGGTGGGGGTGTGGACCATCAAGGACCCCCAAGGAACCCCAAGAAACATTCTGGAAGAGGATCCAGACATTTGAGAACATTTGGTAAAAAGCTCCATCAGTTCACCAAGCCCCACAATGAGTCAAGTCCGCAAATTGGTCTAAAATCCAGGTTTGCCCCACTGAAAGCTCAGGAGCTCTCTGCCATTGACAATGAAATCAAAGACCTCAAGGAGTCAACGAGGCATCAGGCTAAAGCAGGCTGCCGTCATCGAACTGCAACCCAGCTTGCAAAGGAGGATCGCTCGATAGCGAGGAAAAAAGAAATAAATAAATTGAGTGTGTGGGAAGGTAACATTTTGACTAACTTTTAGGGAAGAGTAGGCACTTGGCACACCTTATTTTTGCTAGCTCTTCAATTCTCTGTTGTGCTTATGGTTCAAACTATTCAAACTATTGCGTGCTATCAGGTGTCATGGGGCTGCCTATCCCCTATGTGTAAGGAACCTTAATAGAGTGGGTAGTAAACAACATTTACTCCCTGACCTGATGCACAGCCAAAACTAATTAGACTACTTTTCTTGAATTAAATCACAGTTTTACTCAGTTTCAATTAATTGTACTTGGTTTTATTCACCATATTTTATCCATCATAGGATCATTATTTATTCATATTTTATCTTCTCATTTTAAATCATAGCACATAAAATCTTATTAATTTCCTATACAGTAATTCTTTGGTGTGATACTACTCACACGTTAACACATCCCAAAAATAATTAATATAAGACGGTTGAGAGGTGGTTGGCCCGATGCATTTCGGGACCCAGTCCCTTCTTCGGGAGCCGTCCTGTAAATGAAATACATTATATATCACTTTATATGCTTCTCTCTGTATGTACATTATACAAATCTAATCAAGGTTCACATTCCGTTTCAAATCAACCACCATTGCTGCCTTTGAACAACTTAATAATCTGTGCCTGAGGGTTTATCTCACTGCTAATCGGACTGCATATCTGTAAATAATGAGTTGATGGTTGTTGGCCACTATTCTTAATGGTTTATAATTCATAGAGTTCTATTTGCAAATGCTGCATTGCTATTTAACTTGTTTAAAACTAGTTCTAATGCTTGGAAATGCTTCCATGTGATATATGACTGCAAGGAAACATCTTTGAGGTGCAAGGGTTAAAAACTGATGCTGATTGAATGATATAAAACTTCCTTACTGAAAAACAGATTGAATGCTTTCTGTATTACATAACTCTAATTGAAACTGCTAGTGCGCACTGATACATAAAGGCATAGTCATCTTATGTGGAGGGGTTTTACCTGATCGTTCAGTTTTGTTTTCGTGAAAAAATCGCCACGTCTAACTATTTAAGAATGCACGAAGCTGTGAAAAAATAAATGAAACTGCTGTAATACTATGGGAACTCGCCGAACACTGTTATATACGGGTGTCGTATGTTGTGCTTCTCATACCTCGTTATATTTGATGGGGTTCCTGCTTGTATCTGCGGGAAGTGAAATCAAAGTTTTGTTCGTACTCGCTTCTATGTGAGATTAAATAAGAGTGGGTTCAGGACTTAACTAATTGAATGTGGAGTTCTAAAACTCACTGCGCGTAAATATTAGTAGCTGCTTACCGGTTCACGGTAGTGTTCGCGGCTGGCGTTATTTCGTCAATTACTCCGTCTGCTGGAGGAATCCGGCAGACTGGGATCTCGCGAGATTATAAACGCGTAGCTTTCCATTAAGAATGCTTCCTATCTGATGACTCGGAGTTATTGTGTAATGCAGTCGCCATTTTAAAAGAGTGAACGAACACTGTTGTAGTAGGACCTTGAGGGTTATAGGATGATATAGGATTACAGATTGAAGGACTTTTTAATGATAGTGAGAGATGTCTGAAACATTTAAGTGTGTTCCTATATTCTCCTTATGAACAGCTAGTCCGTATGTTGAATCTGAAAAAACTAAAGATATAATAACGAATGAACCCTTGCTTATCATAATGCCTGTGTATTTTAGTTGTAGATAAAACCTATAATAGGATGGGAAGATTATTGTAAGTATAAAGTAGCGTGCTCCTAAAAATATACGTTGTCTCCTATCAACAATAATGTTGATGTACATATGTCACTTGGATAGTCTCATGCATAGATTTCTGTAATTCTGATATTCAATGTTGCAATTGTTACACAGTATGTATATTGTTAGTTTACAATATCAGATCAACAATGTTTAACACATGATTCCTATACATTGCTAGTGTTTTGTGCTTATACATATCATTAATGGAAAACATCACATGTCTTAGACTATGTTGACTGCACCTTCAGAGTCTTTTGTATTGCTACTGTTCAGTTATAGAAAACAACCCATGTCCAATTTATCATTTAGCCCTAACGGTTCCATAGTTTGGAATTTTTTGATTAGCATAACTTCCCTTTGGGACAAGAATTTTTGATTATTCCTTCCTGGTTTGATTTCTATTTTCTCAATTACCATAAATTTTAACTGTGAAATGTTATGGTGCATTTGTAACCAGTGGTTTACTAGATTGGAGTTAGTGATCTTATTTCTTATCATGCTTTTATGTTTTCCAATTCTGATTCTCACCTTTCTTTCAGTTTTACCGATGTACATGAGTCCACAGGTACATTTTATACTGTAAATTACAAAATTAGAATTGCAATCTGCTGGTAATCTGAGTGGTATTTGTTCTACGGTTCTAGGGTGAGATACAAAAGATTGTTGCATGACATTATTACAGTGTGTGCAGTTGCTGCATTTCTTCATTCCCTTGTGTTGTAGTGTTTCTTTCTTTCTTTTGTTATTCAATTCTTCTTTAAGGTTCCTGCTTCTTGTGTATGCGAAAATAGTTTTTTCTTGAAATATATTGTGAAAGTCCTCATCTTGTTGTAATAATTCCCATCTTTTCAATATAATTTTTTTGATGTTTCGGGATTTGGTTGAATGCTTAGAGACGAAGATGTTATTGGACTTCAAAGATGATTTCTTGGTTCTTGACAGTAAACTTTCACGACTCAATGTGTTTGCTTTTTCTTCAGCTTTGTCAATACAAGTAATAGGATATCCTCTTTGTTTGAATTTTGTTTTGATTCTTCGTATGTCTTCTTGCTGAGTTTCAACTGTGGAACAAATTCTTTTGCTTCTCAACATTTGAGAATAAGGTAAATTTTCTCTCAGTTGAGGTGAATGAAAGCTTTTGAACAGTAATGTGTTGTTGCGGTCAGTTGATTTGACGAACGTTTGTGTGTGTATTTTCATTTCTCTTTTTGTGATTTTCACATCCAAAAAGGATATTTCCTCATTATTTATTGTATGAGTGAATTTTATTCTTGGATTTTTCTGATTTAATTCCACGATGTTGCTTTCCAGTGTCTCCTTTGATCCTTTCCAGATTAAGAATATGTCGTCTATGAATCGACGATACATGAGTAGTGAAGTATTCCATTTAGTGTCTGTTAGAATATGTTGCTCCTCGAATTGCGCCATAAATATATTCGTGTACGTTGGCGCTCCTCCAAAACCCATACTAGTTCCACTGATTTGTAGAAAGAATTTTTCCTCGAAGTGAAAATAGCTGTGCTGTAAACAGAAGAGTAATAACTCCAGAAGGAATATTTTGTTGACTCCAATCTCCTCTAATTGTAGTAGAGCCCATTCAATGGCTTCTATTCCTTCTTTTAATGGTATAGACGTATAAAGTGAGCTTACGTCGATTGTGCAGAATGTCCATTCTTGTGTGTCTTCAAGAGTTACTTTTCTTAGTAGGTTGAGGAATTCGGTGGTATCCTTGATGTTGGTTTTCCATTGGGTTACGAATTTCTGAAGAAAAAAATCTATATATTTGCCTAGAGGCTCAAAGATTGATCCTACTCCCGAAACAATGGGTCTAAAGGGTGGGTCTTTTAGATTCTTGTGCACTTTAGGGAGCATGTACATGTGAGGTCGTTTGAGTTCTGTTTCTGTGAGGAATTGTAGGGTCGTTGTCGAAATCCACCCCATGGTGAGGGCATTTTGTAGTATAGTTTCTAACGTCCTTTTTATTTCATTGGTGGGATCCATTTCAAGTGGTAGGTACGTAGTGTCGTCCATCAAATGTTCTTTAACTTTCTTTTTGTAGAATGAAGCATCCATTATTATCAGAGCACCTCCTTTGTCTGCTCTTTGGAATTCTAAGTTTCCATTTCTGCTAGTTGTTGTTAGGTTTTCCTCTCATGCTTGGAAAAGTTAGTTTTGTTCTTTATTTGGAAGTACAGTTTCTGAAAGTCTTGTAAAACTAATTTCTCAAACATGTCAATGGTGTTATGTAACGTAGGTGCTGTAAATGTGCTTTTGGGTTTACACTCTATGTATTCCTTTGTGATCGTTGGTGTAGGTTCGGGTAATACATTACTGAAAAAATGGCGTAATCTGATGGTTCTCATGAATTTGTAGAATGCTATTTCAGTCTCTGGTAAATTGGAGTTGTACGTCCGTACAAAAGACGTCCCTTTATTTAGCACTTCTATTTGCTTCTTAGACAATTGGGTTGAAGAGATGTTAATTACGATGTTTTCTCGCTCCTCAAATATGGTGTTTTCTTCTCTTTTTGTTTTTCCTCTACGGGTTTTTGAACGTTTATACTCGTTTTTTGCGTTGATAGATCCGGCTGTTGGGTTATTTCTGAGCCCTGTAACAAAAAAGAAGGTTCTTCAGATGTTGCTCCCTTTTGTTTTGATTGTTCTTGTTCATTGGAAGTCGTTGGTTCTTTGCTTTGAATTGGTGCTCTGGATGCTGCTATTTCGCTGTCTGACACAACACTCTCGTTGGATGATGTGTATTGTTTCTTTTGTGGTCTTCTTTGAGCATACATCTCAGCCCATGTGTATACCTCATTTAAGCGGTAATCTATGGTGTCTCGTTTAAATTTTCTTAATTTTCTTTCTTGTAGGTCTTTTTCATATTGCTCCAACCGTTTATTGATATCCTCAAGATTTTTGTCCCATTCTTTGTTTTCAAATCTTTTTGATAAATCTCGTTGTAAATTGAAGATCTCTTCCTCCAATTCTTTTATGGTCTTTGCGAGCTCTTCTACTATTAAAAGAATTAAATCGAGGGAGCATTTATTCAACACTGAATACCACTTGTCCATAAATATTTTGTTATGTTGTAGTCTGAACAGGAGAGGTTTAATAGCCAGTCTTAGCCCTCTGGGAATCCATTGATGTTTATGATATTGGATGAGTGTAGTTGCGTGCAGACGTTGATTAAGTTCTCTACGCATGATAAACTCCATATGTTTCAATTGTTGTATTGATGAGCCTTGGTGGGACTCAAAACTTTTTGTGGCCTTGATTAATCCATAGATTTCTTTTGCTTGGTCTTCTGTAAAAGCTTTAGTGTTCGCTCTGTTTTCTGTAGTGCTTGCTATACTATCAAAAGTAGACATTGTTTAATGTGGGTGCTCTGGCCAAAGTGGGCAGTTATGACTACTAAATTTTAGGGAAGAGTAGGCACTTGGCACACCTTATTGTTGCTAGCTCTTCAATTCTACGTTGTGCTTATGGTTCAAACTATTCAAACTATTGCGTGCTATCAGGTGTCATGGGGCTGCCTATCCCCTATGTGTAAGGAACCTTAATAGAGCGGGTAGTAAACAACATTTACTCCCTGACCTGATGCACAGCCAAAACTAATTAGACTACTTTTCTTGAATTAAATCACAGTTTTACTCAGTTTCAATTAATTGTACTTGGTTTTATTCACCATATTTTATCCATCATAGGATCATTATTTTTTCATATTTTATCTTCTCATTTTAAATCATAGCATATAAAATGTTATTCATTTCCTATACAGTAATTCTTTGGTGTGATACTACTCACACGTTAACACATCCCAAAAATAATTAATATAAGACGGTTGAGAGGTGGTTGGCCCGATGCATTTCGGGACCCAGTCCCTTCTTCGGGGGCCGTCCTGTAAATGAAATACATTATATATCACTTTATATGCTCCTCTCTGTATGTACATTATACAAATCTAATCAAGGGTCACATTCCGTTTCAAATCAACCACCATTGCTGCCTTTGAACAACTTATTAATCTGTGCCTGAGGGTTTATCTCTCTGCTAATCGGACTGTATATCTGTAAATAACGAGCTGATCGTTGTTGGCCACTATTCTTAATGGTTTATAATTCATAGAGTTCTATTTGCAAATACTGCATCGCTATTTAAATTGTTTAAAACTAGTTCTAATGCTTTGAAATGCTTCCATGTGATATATGACTGCAAGGAAACGTCTTTGAGGTGCAAGGGTTAAAGACTGATGCTGATTGAATGATATAAAACTTCCTTACTGAAAAACAGATCGAATGCTTTCTGTATTACATAACTCTAATTGAAACTGCTAGTGCGCACTGATACATAAAGGCATAGTCATCTTATGTGGAGGGGTTTTAACTGATCGTTCAGTTTTGTTTTCGTGAAAATATTGCCACGTCTAACTATTTAAGAATGCAGGAAGCAGTGAAAAAATAAATGAAACTGCTGTAATACTATGGGAACTCGCCGAACACTGTTTTATACGGGTGTCGTATGTTGTGCTTCTCATACCTTGTTATATTGGATGGGGTTCCTGCTTGTATCTACGGGAAGTGAAATCAAAGTTTTGTTCGTACTCGCTTCTATTTGTGAGATTAAATAAGAGTGGTTTCAGGACTTAACTAATTGAATGTGGAGTTCTAAAACTCACTGCGCGTAAATATTAGTAGCTGCTTACCGGTTCACGGTAGTGTTCGCGGCTGGCGTTATTTCGTCAATTACTCCATCTGCTGGAGGAATCCGGCAGACTGGGATCTCGCGAGATTATAAACGCGTAGCTTTCTGTTAAGAATGCTTCCTATCTGATGACTCGGAGTTAATGTGTAATGCAGTCGCCATTTTAAAAGAGTGAACGAACACTGTTGTAGTAGGACCTTGAGGGTTATAGGATGATATAGGATTACAGATTGAAGGACTTTTTAATGATAGTGAGAGATGTCTGAAACATTTAAGTGTGTTCCTATATTCTCCTTATGAACAATAAGCCATAGAATTTTCAACATAGCTTTTTGAAAGTCAAAGTACCTCAGCACTACCGTGCTTTAGTCAGAGCAAGTTCACCTAAAGTCCTGGTGGCCTGGTATTCAGTTTTACCTTCTACTTCTGGAATTTTGGTACAGAAGTCCCAGGTGTGTGTCAGCAATCCAATGGTAAGCAGAAGGCTTTGTGAGCCTGGAGGTAGGTCTCTGGTGCTCCTGGGTTCATGTGATTGAGTTGATGCTCTGCTTTCATCCAAAACAAACCTTTTCACCATCACTCTGTTCACTGTCAAATGCTGCTTCAGAGTGAGGGTCATCTCTCTTCATCCTGGGCCCCACATGGGATACAGGGTTCATGAACAATAGAACACAGGGCAATGGCTTCTTCAGTTCACAATACTGCATATGGAAACTGCTTTCTTCATTCACAGTGTTGCACCAGGGTTTTGGCCCTTATTCTTCATCACAGCCCTCACCTGACATTCTGGGTCATGAACAATGGAACACAGTGAGAAAGCCCCTCTGGGTCACAACACTGCACAGGCTAATGGACCATTCAAAGATCCAGTGGAGATCCACTTGACATGATCTCCAATGGATCTTGCATCTCATACTCACAGAGACCTATGGTCTCAGCAGAAACTCAGATGTTGATGCTTCAGGCTCCAAGGCAAGTGGTTTTGATTCTCCTTGGTGATGGCCCCTACCCATCAGCCTTGGTCCTCAATACTAGTCACAACAGATAGGAGTTGTGCTCCGTTATTCCACATTCCTGTGCTGCTAGTTTTTACCAATTGTGGGAAGCTGGTGGTTGCCCACTTGCAGTGTCCACTCCTTTATCCTGTCCTGCATCTAGGACTCAGTATGTCACAGGCCATGGAAGTGATGAGAGAATCCCATCAGAATATTAGCCTGACTGATATATGCCTATCCAAAGGTTAAAACAGGTCCTCAGCCCTATGATTTCCTTATCAGCTCCAACTTGGTCTTGAGATGTGCCCAGGCCCCACTGACTATTTCAGAATCAAAAAGCTCTTGAAGTGCACAAGAGAGCATGGCTCTACTGTCTTCCAATGTGTGTGTCGCACCCAGCCCTCAGGAAGGCAGGCATTCCACAAATCTGTCTGGGATGGTTCTTCCACCTCTGCATGCCTTTCCAATGCCTTGGGCTTCCACTATGGAACCCATTGGTTTCTATGTACTGTATCAGAAAGACCCCATGACACGGGTGTTGCACAGTACTTCATACGAACATGATGTAGGGCAAGGGTGAGTTAGGTACACTGCAGAAGAACTTTACATGAGTGGGTCTGTAGGCCTCATTCCAATGACATAGGTAAAAAGGCATATTCACTCCACTGATTACTATTGCAAAACTGGCATGCCGTCACTACCGCACTGCTACTTAACTCTTGGTTAGGGTGGTAGCCTTGTCCCACTATCAGGGTGATGTTTTTTTCACTTGTCCCAGTCTAACAAGACCCCAATCCATGAGGCAGGCCTTAGTCATGGTGCAAAAGCATGATCAGTGTTCTCCAACCTAGGATCCAGAGATATCGCTGCAGCTGGGGCACTCAGGCCAGGAATGGAAGTTCCTCACCATGCAAAGGACTTTCCTGTCTACAACTGCATGGGTATGTGGGAAAGCCCAGGCTAATACTCAAATGACAAGCTTAAAAACTAAACCACACTACTATTTTGTTCTCATATTTATACACTCAGTGCACATCTTCATATTCACACACAAAGATGCGTCACTGTACAAGGAAGGTGGCGTTGATTTGTCAATGCATGGGTCTATCATTCCTTGCCAATATCTCGTTCTCTCTATCTGTCATCAATCCTCTCATGTATTCAGGGATTGAGCACCTCACTCAGGATTCTACAGTGAGTAGTTCATGAGCTACTGGTATCTCTCCAGGTACCTGTTAGAAGCCCTCGTTTTGCTTGGTGGAATAAGTACATACGTACCTAAATTGAAAAGAATGCATTTGAGATCAAAATATCACATGCTCTAATGTTTGGATTGAATTTCCAGAATATATTTATATCTGATTTTTTAGAGGAAATCCATGCTGTGATCATTTGACATATTAATATTATTAATTTGTTGCCAGGGCAATTGCAGCTGTGGCTGTTTTGTATTATCCCTGTATAAGCATTCTACATTGACAAAGCATGTTTTACATTATTGCTGGCAACAGTGTCTAATTCAGTGAAAAGAGCTATATTAGTAATCCTGCAAATGGTGGTCATGAATGTAAACGTGTCTGATGCGGTTACTATTACAACTCATATAATATTAGTAGCTCGGGGGGATTTTCATTGAACCTAAATAGTCTGTATTGCAAAAAAGGTTGAATATTCTCTATCTCCACAGACAGAAATCGAGCAGAAAAACAAGCAGAAACAAAGACATGAAGAGGTTCACTATTGAAACTGGTAGTAGTTTCAGACAAACAATAATGGTGGATAAAAAACACTTACTAGAAGAGTACCACTTTCCTTTTGATGTCTGAGGGAGTGGCATGAACATAGATGTGTGTGAGTGCAGAGTAGTTCAGCTTTTGTTCAACTTCTTTAAATTCTGAGGGGAGATGAGGTAAGTAGTTCATTTAAACACATTTTTCATAGTCAACCCTGCATGCTATCAATTTCAATGCATGACCAGAGATACATGTGCATGCACAGAGCTCTTCAACTCTTGTTCAGATGCTTGAAATTCTGAGGTGAGTACTTCATTTAAAACATGTTTCAAAAGTGTGCCTTGCATACTACCAGGTTCAATAATGTGCAGCTAGGCAAACTGGACTTGTGCATTGCTATGGCCCTGATTTGGTTTAAACTAGAGTGAAGAGCTGGTATGTTCACTTCATTTTTCAATGGATCTACAAAAATGTCTTTCAAAATGCGTTATTCAAACACATTTCTCCCTTGTTTTAGTGGCAGCTGACTTGTTCAGTGAAGAGTTGGGCAAAAGGGGTCATACTTAATTGTTCATGTCAATTATTCATGGGTATGAAGAAAAAAATGTTAAATTGCTTCTTGATGAGTGAAAATTTTCTGTAAACTTGATTTCAAAAACGTTATGTTATGTTATGTTAGGTTATGGGTTTTTGGGTACCTCACAATTAACCTTGAAGGGTATCCTCGTATTGAAGCAGGAGCTGTACGAGTTGAGCTATGGCTGGGGATTGGTGAAGAACCAGGTCTTCAGTTTCTTGTGGAATTCAAGAACTGAGGAGGTGCCTCTGATATGCAGAAGCAGGTCATTTCAGGCTTTTGGGGTAAACTAAGGGAAGGGATGACCCTCCTGATATGGTTCTACTTATGTCGGGGTGTGAGTAGGAGTCTGGCTGGTAGGTTTGTGAAAGTTTATGCTGTTTCTGAGGTATGTATGGCCAATATTGTGTAAGGCTTTGTATGTGTGTGTTAGAAATGTGAAGAGTGCCCATTTGTGGATTACGAGCTAGTGGATCTCTTTGAGGTGGTGGGTGATGTGAGTGCAGATTGGGGAGTTGATGGTGAGTCTGGCTGCATTTATTCTGGAACAACTGTGAGTGTTGGCCGGGAACCATTTGAAGATCTTTTTCAGAATCTTGAGTTTGAGAAGAAGGTGATGGAGATTGTGTTCACTTGGCTAGTCTTAATGAGCTGGTTGTCAATTACTGTTCTGAGGTTCTTTGCTTGAGTTGACAGGAGGGATTTGGACTTAAGTTCAATAAGGTTCATACGGTTCAGTAAGATCTTTTGTGACATCTTTTGTGACATCCCAATAAGGATCAAATAATTGAGATGTGGAATTTTACAGTCACAAATAGAATTTTTGAATATGTATTTTCTGCAATTGTATATTTCGTGGGTGTTCCAAAGAGAGCCTATCTGCAAAATTCAGTGATCCTTGTAAAGTGAGCCGCAGGAGTAAATAATTTACTAGATTCAACTATGATTGGAAGGGACATGTCTTATTTATTGAAGGTATAGGAAAAAGGGTTTTGGCTATTTTATTTGTAGAGCTTTATATAGCACTAGCTCAACCTGAGGACATCAGCTTGCTTTACAGTGTCTACATGGTAGCAAATATGTAAGTTACATAAAACATATCAGGGTAGACATACAGGCACAATAACAGTACAAAGGTGATACATAAGAGGGTGTAAGGACCAGTAGCAAAACATTTCTTAGGTAGACACAGTTCATGGCTATATAATTTGTTTTAGAAGTGCATAGTAGTGTTACCTATTGGAGTAAGGATAAAGGCATCCTGTCAGTACTTAGGCAAAATGTCTAGGCAGTTCTGAGGTAGAGACAGTTTATGAGATTGCTTTCATAGTGTATAGTATCAGTACTAATTTGGTTAGACATAACAGCATAGTGGGGGTACGTAAGCAAAATAAATGAATGTATCAGCGTCAGTGGCCGATACTGTATTGAGGTAGCTACAGCATACATTGAAATATAACAATTTAACAATACCTGGATACATTTGCTTTGGGTTACATGTGGAGTAAGTGAACAAACATAGGGCCAACGATTAACTTTGGGCTGCAGCCCGGGAACGTGATATAAAGGAAGGCACTAGAAACATTATCTGAAAAATTGTTCAGGTCGAACACAACTTTTCTATATATGGATGTTATATTTAAACGAGGCACAGATACAACTGCACAGGTTGGATAAGGAATAAGTAGACACAGATAAAACGAATAATTGACAATGAGCTGCGACGTGCAGTAGAATTTTATGGGTGAAATATTTCATAGGTAGCTATGGACAGGCTTCTTTGGGGTACGGGTTTTCCCCTGAGAGATTGGTACTAAGGCTAGAATTAACTTTGTGAGTGGCAGCCGGAGCTATCAAAGGAGGGTGTGCCTAATGATTTGTTAATAAGAAAGAGTTTCAGTTTTGTCTTGAAGGGCGGGAGAGAATGATTTTCATGTAAGTCTTGCTGAAGAGCTTTCCAGATTCTGGGGGCATTTCCGGAGAATGAGCAGGCGCGAGACTTTGCTTTCTTTAAATGAGGTGGAATCAGGAGAAGGCTGTGTGAGCTTCGTAGATGTCTCTTTTACCCAGGTATTGAGAGCTTATTTGTGAGGTAGGTTGGTTTATCTGTTTGGATAGCTTTGTTGGTTAGGCATGCAGTTTTGAATATTGCTCTTGCCTTTATTAGAATCCAGTTGAGCTGCGTCCGACTGGGTGTGATGTGGTCATGCCGCCTCTCTCTCGATAGAAGCCTGACTGCAGTTTGAAGATTTGCTTTCAAGGGAGCTAAGTATGTTTTTGGAGTGCCCGTGAATATTATATTACCATAGTCCAGCTTGGGAAAGAAGAGGGTTGCACCACTGTCCTTAGGTCAATATGCAACACAAATAACAGTATATTGTCACAGTCTAACTGTATGTCGAAATATCAACAGATGCAAAAAAGTCATGTAAGAATGCACTCCTTCCCTTATATTACGTAATCCTTAATGTATGAGAGTCCTTTATTATTGCGTGCGAACAGTTACTGTGAACTGTCCCCAAAATCACAGTTCAATACTGAAGTATTCAAGCAGGCACATCACTTGCGCGCTGATCTGTCGCACTGCAGAACACAGGAATATTTCCATGCCATAAATCCTTTTTTTCGTAATCCAATTGTTTAACCATAATTAAACCAATATAGTATCCAATTTTTTACACAATAATCCACGCTTATTAATCCACTGCAGAGACAGCGTCATATCACCATGATTCTTTATTCAGCATTTTCAGCATTTTTTATCGAACGCTGTGGAGAAATCAATGAAGGCGGCGTATACCACTCCTCCTCTCACCTGGACATATTTATCTGTGATCACCTGAAGGGCAGTCATGTTATCTAGCGTGCCATGCTCCCTTCGGAAACCAGTCTGTTCAAACGGCAGAATATTGCCGTCCTCGACCCAATCAGAAAGAGAACTAAGGAGACATTTCGCAAAGACCTTTCCGATGGAGTCGAGGAGTGCAATTAGGCGGTAATTACTAGGGCTATCCCTTGTACCCTTTTTAAAGATAGGGACCAAAATACTTCCTCTCCAGGAAGCAGGAACAAATTTGGAGAGGTGGCACGCCTTAAACAAGGGGTACAAAATTTTACTCCAACTTAAGGGATCTTGTTTAAGGACCGTCATCGGAAGCTCATCCGGTCCCATGGCCCCAGAGGGTCGCATATTTTTTATAGCCGTCTCAATTTCTTGCTCTGAGGGATGGAAAACCAGGTCTTCAGGGGCAACATACATGAAGTTATCAATACCTATGGTCCCGTTCCCTGCATAGAGCTCTCGGATATGAGAGGTCCATACCTCTTCTGGTATAGGAATGGAAGTAGGGGAATGGCGTGTACCACATCCCTTCCCAATTATTGCCCAAAAGTCTTTAATGTTACCATGTGCAGCAGATTCCCTCAGTTTAATCCATACTTCATCCTCCCTATCCTTTTTAATTTTTTGCTTAAGTCTGCTTCTCTTTCTTTTTAACCTGGCGATTTCTTTCCCACGTTCCAGGACCCTTTCAACATACTGTTTGCGAATTAGTTTATTTAATTCCCTATTCAGAGTATGCAATGTATTGGGGACTACCTCTCCTTTCCTAGGGGGAACAGTTTTTTTTGCGTACAATAAAATCTTTCGCATAAATTCTTCAAAATAGACTAATTCGCTGCCATTCCACTCGTTTATTACCATAAGGGTATCGGCCAATAGGTCCTGCACCCCATTAATGGCGGCACAGTTCCAGAAGCACCTTCCAGAAGAGGCATGGAAGGTAGCCTCATTGCCATTAAGCGACCAAGATGCCGTATTCAAAGAATTTAAAGACACTGTTAAAAACAGTATACTATGATCGCTGAGTGACGTAGGTATAATCTTTAGGTCCAGAATGTGGGGAAACAGGCCATAGTCTGCAATAGCATAGTCCAAAATTGACGACCCAAAGGGGGATTTGTGAGTATAATTAGCGGGGACGTCAGATGGAAATCTTCCATTTAAGATAATACCATCCCCAATCGCTAGTTCTTTTAACAAAATCTTCCCTCTTTTATTTGTCATCAAGTTCTCTGGAAAAAGCGTCTGGGGAATAAAATGTACCTCTTCCTTAACTTTGTTCCTGAAGAGTTTCAGACTAGCATTTGAAATTTTGCAATTCAGATCACCTACAAGCAGAATTACAGGGGAAGATGGGGAATTTTTTATCTGTTCCATATGTTGGAGAACCCGCTGCAAACTATCGTTAAAACACTCCTCAGGGGGTATATACACATTAAAAATTACCATGGGATATTTTTTACCATTATGGAACAGATTTTCAAGAGTTATTGTGTGGAAAAGTCTACTGGGATCTATATAATGGGAGAATCTCCATTGCAATTTATTTGACAATAAGCAGGCAATCCCCCCCCTGGCATGCCCTTTCTTTGAGGGCGCAGCTGGTACTTCCAGGACGTAAAAATCTTTTGATGGAGTTAGCCTATCAATGCACCATGTTTCCTGAATGCACAATATATCAGCACCCAGAGTAGATAAAAAAGCAAGTTTCTCTGGGCTGCTGTGGAATCCAGCCGCATTCCAGGAAATTATATTTAATACGGTGTTAAAGATGGTGAAACAATTTGGGGTTATCCTTTGTTTTTGTTGATAATGCACTATGGAGCCAATTCCACCGGTTATTATCATCTATGAGTGAGGAGTTCTCAATTAGTGGAAGTGGCTTCACATGCGAAACTGAGCGTTTTCCCCTAGAAACCCAAATTTTCAGGTCTCTCAGGGGAGAGGTTACCCCGTTTTGCTCACCACCCCCGAATCCCTGGTTACATAAAAGATTTGGCTTGACTGGGTTGGAGATAGGGAGAATGTCAATACCTAAGCGCTGGAAGTTTTCGGCTTGTTCTAGTATCAAGTTTGTTATAATAGGCAAATAAAATTTCACCCGTATACTCAATACCCTACTTCCACCCAACAGAGACACCAATTCTATGTCTCTAGATTGAATATGGTAGAGACTTTCAACCTCACTAAAACGTTTGAGAAGCCAAGCTCTATTTAACAATAGGTCAGTATCAAATAAAGGTACAAAATCTAATACACGCACATCCACCGGGGCCTTAGTAATATTTACAGAACAGGTCGGAGGACAATAATTTTCCGATTCAAGTGTTACAGCAAAGGGGGGGGCCAAAGGGTTAAGAGTCCCAGATGGATAAGAAATTGGCGCTCCTAGTGTGCTCCGTGAAGGAGAGCATGGGAGAGAGCCCCCTATTTGCGGTGTAGCTTCCTGCGTAAACAGACTACGTTGTTCATTTTCCCCCTCTACAGAGGTTAAAGTAGTTAAGTTCAAGTCAATGTCCACCTTTAAGGAAGTAGAAGAGGGCTCCACATTCATTTCATCTTTCTCCCTTGCCGCTGTAATATTTTGGAAAATAATCCTCCGCTGCTTTTTCTTTCTGTATTTTCGAATTGGTTTCCTCTTGTTGCCTTTGTTAATTTTTTGTTTACCATTTTTTCCCCTTTCTTCTTTTACCTCCGGTTTATCGTCCTGGGGTTCTTTTCCGCACTCAGGCACGAAGATAGGAAATAACTCCTGGACCGTTTTAGGGCCAGGCAAGGCTTTATCCTCCTCCTCTATCTCCAGGACTATGTTTTTGATACAGTTGGAAGCTGCAGTAAGGGGCATAACCTTGTGAGGATCCAGGGTAGGCGATTCAATCTTCCTATCCAGTTCTCCTCTAGTATCTCTGGTTTTCTCCTCAGACAAGTAATGCTCAGACTTGGGGGGAGAGGCCTTCCTCATATCCGGCGATTTCTGCAGCAATGTCTTTAAGATTTGAGTGACTGATTCAAGGATACAGTCCGAGCTGCCTACAAATTTCCCTAGAAGCAGTAAGATTGAGGCTAGGAGTTGTTCCAGCGCGATCATGGACTCAGAGATCGGCTTTTCTCGTGCTTCCACAGTGCCACAATTATCCACGAGGTTAAGATCGGGGCTCCTGGAGATATTTAACAAGTCAGATATTTCATGGCCATTTAACGAAGGGGTGCTACTATACAGCAGTAACCCAGAAGGGGTGGCACCCCCTGGAGCTTTAAACTGCTCCAAAGATTCCACTTTAGCTGGGCTAACGTAGCGTCCCCAAAGTTCCAGGTCAATAGATAGTGCAGACAAGTCCCCCCCCGGCCTGTCATTCATAGGTGACTGAGGGATCGGTGGTATATGCACTGGATCACCTACGGTCGTCAACTTCCCCTCTGTGGAGTCCCGTAAGGGAGACCCCCCTACCATTAATTGTGGGGCCCCATGCTGTACCAGAGGTGGTTGGGGATCTATGGTAGCTGGTGAATGTAATTCCAGAGCTTTAGCATCTGGTCTTTCTGGCGTAGCAAGTTTGGATTTTTTTAGACCAGATAGATCCCAAAGTTCAGATAGTTGGCATTGACCTTTCAACGGTGGGT
Organism: Lissotriton vulgaris; assembly: GCF_964263255.1. NCBI lineage: Eukaryota > Metazoa > Chordata > Amphibia > Caudata > Salamandridae > Lissotriton > Lissotriton vulgaris. Next base: position 664,146,787 of record NC_141689.1, read on the forward strand.
TATTCACTGATTTGTTTCGTGTGCGGGAGGTAGTTAATTTTCGGCCAGGTTTTTCTCCCACTACCCTTCCTGAGCGTAGAGTTTTAGACATTTTCCACACTATTTTCCACAGTGATAAACTTAATCAAGGAATGTAGAAAAGTAAAACGAATAAAAATCTGGAGTGACGTCAGCCCCTGACAGGCCAAGTAGGACCGAGATACAGTAAAACTATAACAGTACACGAATCATTCACACACCTACTCAGGTAGGCACAAGTTCAATGAGGAGGTAACAAAATAAAAATGACCGGGCCCAGCCCAGCCTACCTCAGCCACTGAGGGCCACAGAGGGCCCGCCCTTTGCCCGGGCTTCGCTCCGGGCGTCCCGCTCGCGTCCCGCGAGACGGGGGTGTCGCCGTATTTCAGCGCCTCCTGGCGCGAAACTGACGCGGCAAATGCTGCAGGGCCGCTGGGATTTGGAGTTTTTTTTTTTTGCCCCTGCTCCGCTCTCAGCGCTCCGCTCGATGTTGCTTCACTGGACAGGTCAGGAGAGCGGGAGGCGGGCGGGCCGGCAAAAGCGCTGGTGCAAAAACCCCTGCTGCAGTGTTCTGGAGTAACGCAATTCGGCAAAATGTTCCTCTAGTGACACCCCCTCGACCGGGGTGTCGCCGTATTTCAGCGCCTCCTGGCGCAAAACTGACGCGGCAAATGCTGCAGGGCCGCTGGGATTTGGAGTTTTTTTTTTTGCCCCTGCTCCGCTCTCAGCGCTCCGCTCGATGTTGCTTCACTGGACAGGTCAGGAGAGCGGGAGGCGGGCGGGCCGGCAAAAGCGCTGGTGCAAAAACCCCTGCTGCAGTGTTCTGGAGTAACGCAATTCGGCAAAATGTTCCTCTAGTGACACCCCCTCGACCGGGGTGTCGCCGTATTTCAGCGCCTCCTGGCGCGAAACTGACGCGGCAAATGCTGCAGGGCCGCTGGGATTTGGAGTTTTTTTTTTTGCCCCTGCTCCGCTCTCAGCGCTCCGCTCGATGTTGCTTCACTGGACAGGTCAGGAGAGCGGGAGGCGGGCGGGCCGGCAAAAGCGCTGGTGCAAAAACCCCTGCTGCAGTGTTCTGGAGTAACGCAATTCGGCAAAATGTTCCTCTAGTGACACCCCCTCGACCGGGGTGTCGCCGTATTTCAGCGCCTCCTGGCGCGAAACTGACGCGGCAAATGCTGCAGGGCCGCTGGGATTTGGAGTTTTTTTTTTTTGCCCCTGCTCCGCTCTCAGCGCTCCGCTCGATGTTGCTTCACTGGACAGGTCAGGAGAGCGGGAGGCGGGCGGGCCGGCAAAAGCGCTGGTGCAAAAACCCCTGCTGCAGTGTTCTGGAGTAACGCAATTCGGCAAAATGTTCCTCTAGTGACACCCCCTCGACCGGGGTGTCGCCGTATTTCAGCGCCTCCTGGCGCGAAACTGACGCGGCAAATGCTGCAGGGCCGCTGGGATTTGGAGTTTTTTTTTTTTTGCCCCTGCTCCGCTCTCAGCGCTCCGCTCGATGTTGCTTCACTGGACAGGTCAGGAGAGCGGGAGGCGGGCGGGCCGGCAAAAGCGCTGGTGCAAAAACCCCTGCTGCAGTGTTCTGGAGTAACGCAATTCGGCAAAATGTTCCTCTAGTGAGGCCATTAATTATGCATACACCGACCGCCAGCACCTATAATTAACCATTTAGTCATTTCATGGTAGTTCTACGGTCCCGCCCACGTAATGAAGTGAATGTTTTATCCCAGGAGAATATTGATGGCGCGCACTGTGCCATATTAGTGTGCTAAACTCAAGCAATTAGAGGCCGGCGGTTTTGTAGTGTGGATGATCATGATTGGAATGTAAACTACATTCGAACAATAACTTAAGCTGTTGAAGAAACTGGCTGCAGACTTTATTTGACTATCCTTATGTTCTATTCATGCCTGCAGCCTTCTCACTACTTATTGTGAACAATTACAGGCCTACCTTTTACACTTGGATGGCTTTGTTGTCACTGTCCAGTTACAATCAACGCTATAGGAAACAATAAATAAAATGTAAAAAGTCATAAAATACAAGTGCTTTTTCCGCAGATGGAATCGCCATATGTACCATATTGGCTTTTATCTCAGTGTTAATCTACTTAATGATAATCGTTATATGTAGCAATGTTCCAGGGCTCCCCCTTCTCGGGAGAGAACAACTCTGTGCACAACCAAAAAGACCGAGGTCTCATTCCATACTCAAAATTATATAGAGGTCAAAGTTCAACCATGACAAGGTTTTATTCCAAAATGTAGGATATTTGGACATTCCAGTCCATGAATGTTTGTAATCAAAAACAAGTCTCTTTGTACATCATGTTGCAACAAAATAATCCTCAAACATCCCGATGCATTTCGGGCAGATGCCCTTTGTCAAGGGATTACTCTACGAGGCAAAACTAAATAAAATCACTGTAAGATCATGTGAACTGTTACTTGAAGCAATAATATTGACATGCGATTAGTTGAACCAAAGAAGGCAAGGTGAGTCTAAATGATAACCACGAGGCAGAGTGTGTTATGTCTAACATAATGGATAAGTGATAAAGAGTGCACAAGTAAAACAAACCTACGGATCAACAGAATCTTGTAGTGTGAGAAAATATCACCCAGATCGGTTACGCTTAATACGTGAAATTGAGCGGTAACGCTCGAAAAAAAGAAGGTGCACAAGCGAGTATGAGTGCGGCTGAACCATCGAGTGAATCAAGATAGTGTGAAAACATCACCAGGTAAAAGTATCCAAAAGTCCCCGTAGGGTACTTACATGCGTGCAACAGCGTTAAACTCCGCGGAGTTCCGACGGAGTGGTTAAACCAGAGGGAACACGGTACGTCACTGGCTTAAAGCATCCCATGTGCATGGAAATGAAGGAAGGACTAAAGATGCACCCGGATATAGTGAAAACAGTATAGAAGGGTGAAGTATAAGCGCCGCCAGGGCTTAATTTGTGCCGGAGCTTGCCGGTGCTTAGCACCGGCACCTATTTGACAGGGCCGGGTCTACGTCAAACCACCACGCATCTGCAACTCTGCCTCTCAACATTATATAATTGGTCATGCGAGAGGCAATACGAATGACAGTTTATACAATTAAATTACCTCAGGCTCAGACGCAGCGCGCGGCGCACATCACACATGATTAATGTTACTGACTAACAGGCTCTTGTGATATCCTTCCTCATGTGCATTAGTGGATTGGGGAAGCGGCGGGGTTACGAATCCAGTGCTGAATCGCATTTACTCATTTCATCCAGTGCTAATCACCTGGCAGCACTAGGACCCCAGACAGCATGGCATGAGCGTTCAGTCTTTGGCCATGTTGCCTGCCAAAAAATCAAAACATCACCTGCCTTTTGGTCGTACCTCTTGAGGGAGGTGAAACTCATGGCGGCAGTAAAGATGCTGTGACTTCACAGACGGTCCGTCTGACCCATTTGAGTCATTCCAATGGTGACGCATTTGAAATTTCCTTTAAGCTGCGAGGCGCCACATCGGATGGACTGCATCCCTTTAGTGTTGCTGCCTATCAATGGGTGGGCCGCGGCCCGGAACACTGATTGGGTAGGGGGCTGAGTTTGATTTTGCGGGGGAAGGGCAGCAGTGCTCTGCGACAGGCAGCGTGTATCTTTTTTCAGTATGCCACGCCTCAGCACACCTACGCGCACGCCTGTCCTCGCCATTACTTATCAGGGTTCACCGGCATAGGATTAGCCCGATTCCGAGTGCAGGCAGTAGACCTAGGCCGCCTATTGAATAAAGGCAGGCAGGCCAGTGCCCGGCCGCCCACCACCAAACCGTAAGTAGCAACGCTGCTTTTTTAAAAATTTTGGAGCGTGGTGGGTGGAGTGACACTGTGTGACCGAAGGTCACCGGCGTTGTAGGAGTAGGCTAGCTCCGGCGGGCTTGATGAAGTCCAGCCCTCCGGGGTTACCTTTAAAGGCCCTGCAGGCTGCAACGGCCCTGCTGCCCTTCATCCAGCAGACCTGCCTTCTCCTGGCTAGAGTAGGTTTTTGCTTGTTTCCCTCACCCGAGCCAGTGGTCCTCCCAGGTAGTGTTGGGTCAAGGCTGCGAGGCCGGGGCCCCTCCCCCTAGGCTTGCAGCGGTACCATAAAAAATGGCTGTACGTCCTACTGGGGACCCCTACAATGGCATTATACTTTCACACAGACAGTGCCGACTGCGGAGGCATGATTGATCAGGGCAGGCCTTGCACAGTGGACTTCACAGTTCGCTTCATTCGAGCGAGTCCCACCCCCCCTCCCCCGAGCAACCTCCTCCTCCCCACAACTGCCCTGTCCCAGCCGTGTGCAGTGCATCAACGGTGGGGTGGGGGCTCTGTATGTGGTCTCTCACTCTTTGTCGTGTGCAGTGGCCAGTCTACCATGGCGATCCTTTTCATTGCATAAGTTGGAGGCTCCCAGTATATCTTTATTGTGCATTTCCAAAGCAAGGGGACAATGTGCTTGAAGAATGCAGCTTGTAGGTAGGTAGGTGAATTCAGACTGCCCCTGCCAGCAGCTGAAGATATGTCAGTTTCATGTGCAGGACTTACTGGTCGATACTCACAGTGAGAAGGAGCTGGTCAATGTGGCGGGCAGGCAGCTCCTCTTCTGTGCCGAGGATGAGGCACTGGTGCCCGGGGGCGGCACCTGCACCCCAGAGCACTACGGCCACAGCCTCCTGCGCTGAAGCAGGCTGCTGCCATCTACGGGATGAATACATTATTATAGTGCTTCTACACCATCTGGGTTTCGTTGCACTAAACTGTTTCACTTTATAGTTTGCTATGCTGCTATTTTGCCACGCTGAATTGTAACCCTGTAACTGGCTGAGCCTGTAATACATTATTCTAGCTGTGGCATACCGGGATTATCCTTCATAACAGTAGTATATGATATGGTCTAATATGATTTTGTTTGTTATGCTACCTACTGTTATGTTGTGCTGTGCTATTTTAAATATACGGGGATACACTGACCATAGTCTATTTGTAATGTTAAACTGTGCCTTTTAACTTTTTACTAGACATGTCAAACCATGCCACCTCATGCTGTTCTTCTGGTCCTCATTATACCGTCCACCCTCTCTCATTTTATTAGTCAGCAGAACCCTTGTGGGGCCTCTGACGTAAAATGGCAGCGTAGGTATGCGCATCCCCCGGTGTCAAGTAACTTGTTGCTCCGGCACTGCTGTGAGTCTTATGAGGAGTCTGCTGACAGCCTCATAAGTCCAGCCGATGTGGCTCAGTCCCTTGCACCCAGCTGGGAGTCTTGGAAGATTCTGTCTTGTAAAGACCCTACAGACAGCCCCTTGCCTTCTGCTGGGCCTCAGACACTTGCTGTGTACTGAGACCAACAGGCTTATGCATAGTGTCCTTTATGGGAAAGTGTGAATGACTACTGCCTCCCCAGTCCAGCTGGTCTGTTGGAGGCACCAGTCAGACATGTGACACACACTGTCACCCCCGCCTCCTCCCGGCATTTCAATTGATCAACCTGACAAGTGGTTGGCACTGCCCCAGCTATGCTGATTTTTCAGAGACACCGGCCTGACATAGGATTGACGTTTCTCCAACCCTACTAGCCTTCAGATGTTCTAGCTTAGCATTTGACTCGGTACCACTGACCAACCTTCCTCAATGTATAGGGACCAACAAAACCTGGGGCCTTTGGAATGCATGTCCAGAACATCTCAGCTTGCCACAGTGCCTGCAGTTCAAGTAATGCCACCCAGAAGCTCTGTATTGGTGTCATAGTTACACTTTCACAATTGCCTGATTAAACTTCTTGTGTTCTCAAATTTGCTTGAAAATGAGCCATTTTGCCACTCCATTTTCAAACTTACCTGCTGGGGAGAACACGCCTGAACCCCCTTATGGCAGTTGGTCCAACAAGAGCACAGCAACTGTGTTTAATAGGTCAAAATACATAAAAATAGTCTGAATTGTATAACTTTTAGGACTGAGATGGTATGTAGTTGTGTTGGTACTGTCACTGGCAGCACTGACAGGGCAATGGGCGGTGCAGGCTGTCTTGATCTCCCAGAAAGGTCCCTGGCATGTATTTTAATTTTTTAAATTTTTTTATTTTATTTTTTTACAAATTAAGCTTTGGGAACAACTAGAGTCAGTTGGTGGGGCCACTGGTGAAAGTGCGTGGAGCCGAGGGAAGTGGGTGTGGCCTCCTAAAAAAATTGGAGCACCTGCACCTCATATTTTACAAATTAAGCACTGAGCGCCGCCATATTGAAATGAGAAATCGAAGGAAAGTAAAGAAAATAACGTATGACAAAGGCTGAAAACAAAAAGTGTAAAGCGGTTCCAAATGTAATCAAGCATGTATAATGATATTACAAATAACAGAGAAATTCAATGCGATCATTGAGCCCATGGGGTACCATCGTGGAAAGAAAACACAACAGCAGATGCGGACAAAATTTACAGTCTAATACAGGAAGATATTACCTCCACTGGCAACACCCGCAGTGCGGAGAGTAATCTCAAACAATTACTCTACTTGCTCAAAAAAGAATCGAACCAGAAATTACACGCGAGTACCCTGATACGGTACCATCGTGTTCAACGGATCCCTCGGGGCCTACGGGTCCCCTTAAAACCTCTCCTATGTAAAAACAAGGCCAAATTTGTGGAACGTTGGTATTCCATTCTTAATAAGTGTTCCCTCGACCTGATCCTCTTGATCGTGGAAGAACTCTCCAAAACTTTGGAAGAACTAGCTCAGGAAATCACCTGCGTTAAAAAGGAGCTGGACGAAGCCATGCCCATTGACGATCTGAACAAAATGCTTGAAGATATAAACACTCAACTTGATAAGCATGCACGCGAGACCCAAGAAAGAAAATTGCGAAAATTCAAGAGGGACACCATCGATTATAAGCTCGGCGAGGTGTACACCTGGGCAGAGGTGTATGCCCGCCGACGCTCCAATAAACCCTATAATCCATTTTCTGCCAATGAAACATCTTCCTCTGATGAGGACAACAGACAGAGACCCACTCGGACGACACCTGATGCTGAACCACAGACAGCAAGCACATCTACAGAATCCACGGTGCATTTTTTAGAATCAGGCCAAGACCAACTGAGAGATCCCGGGGGGGAAAAACCTGCTGAGGTAACAGAAAAAACTCCACCTCAAACCAAAGGCAAGAAAGCGAAAGGAAGGCGTTAACCTCCAATGATAATCTTGTGATCAACATCTCTTCTACTGTCCTATCCCCTAAAGAAATTGACACCTTACAAAAGGGCCAATCTTTTGTACCCACCACCAGCACCAACTCCTTGGAGCTTGAAGTAAGCGCTTTCAAACTCGTCCGGAACATCCGCTTGAGACACTACTTCCAAAACATCAACCCCAGTTCTATCCAAGAAGAAGAGATGCTCAGAGGATTACGACCCCACAGCACCTTTTTGGCACCTCAAAGCCATAAAATTATAGATGCGTTTGAAAACCTGGTCAAACAAGAAATACTAAACTTGCCATTTCAACAACCAACCAAACATGGGAATCTCACCTGCAAAGAGAGAAACATCTTGCAAAAGTGGGCTGATAACCCAACCATCACATGTCAAAATGCAGACAAAGGGGGTGCCCTAGTCATCATGGACACCACCTTTTATGAACACCAAATGGAAATTCACGTCAGTGACACGAATACCTATGACGTTTTACCAGGTGGCCCTACATCCGAATTCTCACAAGATCTGATCAACATCATCAACACGGCATTTGAAAACGGCACTATTAATGATAAAACTCGCAGATTTTTGACACCATCCAACCCTAAATCTCCCATGCTATACATGCTCCCTAAAATGCATAAGCATCCAACTCATCCACCTTTTCGTCCTAACGTATCGACCAGAGGCAGCCTGCACGAGAACGTAGGCAAATTCCTTGACAAATATTTACAACCATTTGTATTCGAAACAAAATCACACGTGAGAGACACTACTGATTTTCTGCTGAAATTAGAGCCCATCATGAATGAATTGAAAAATACCCAACTCATCATGTGCACTGTGGGCGTTTGTTCACTTTACACCTCCATCCCCCATGATGGAGGTATTGAAGCCATTGAGAACGTACTCATGTCAGCAGATCTGGATTCAGATTTAAAAACATTTCTCATGCAATTGACCATCTTCACATTGTACCACAGTTACTTTACAGTCCAAGACAAATGGATACTACAACTCAACGGTACGGCCATGGGAAATTCGGCAGCTCCTTGCTACGCAAATATTTATATGAAACACTTCGAAGAGTCCCACATTCTTTGCCAAGACAGCTGGGAGGAACATGGTAGACTATACCTACGCTTTATCGATGACATTTTCCTACTATGGGTGGGTACCACTGACACCCTGAACTCCTTTCTAGATACTTGGAATAACTTTAACCAGAGAATTCAATTCACTTGGGAATACAGTGACAACTTAGTACATTACCTAGATGTGGCTATACACAGAAGACCAGGCAATTGGTCCACCACCATTTACCGTAAACCTAAGGACAGAAACTCCACTCTTCATTAAAGAAGTTTTCACCATGTTGGTTTGAAGAACAATCTACCCTATGCTCAAATTCTTAGAGTAAAACGCATTGTTTCTAATGATGAGGAATGCAAAAAAGAAATAAGGAACACTCTTGATCGACTGAAAGCACGAGGATATCCCACTCCCATACTCGATCTAGCCATCGAAAGGAGTGACAAATGCCATAGGACTGCTTTATTGCAACCTAAACCTAAGACACAGTCTGACCGCATGGTGGTCGTGTCCAAATATTCCAAAACATCCAATCGTTTTCAATCCATCATCCGTAAACATTGGCCTATCTTGACTTTGGAACCAGATTTCAAAGGTCTATTCAGCCAACCACCAGTTTTTGCGTTCACCAGAGGTAGGAACTTAAAAGAAATCTTGTGTAAACCCAGTAAACATGATGCAACCACTGTTTATAAAGGACTTAAGCCATGTTACAACTGCAGTAACTGTCACAATTGTATTCCTGGCAATATTATTAACCACCCAATGAAAGGACATCAGATTAAACTCAAGGTGAATGCGACATGCAATACCAGTAATGTCATCTACGTACTAAAGTGTCCCTGTGGTAAATGTTATGTCGGACATACCGAAAGAAAGATCCGCGTTAGGATCTTAGAACATAAAAGTAACATCCGCACAAACAATTTGAAATCTACAGTAGCCACTCACTTTATGGAGAACAGACATACTGTGGCTCAATTAAAATTTCAAATTTTGGAACAAGTTCAAACCACACCCAACAATAAGAACACCCTTTTAAAAAGAGAGAACTATTGGATCCGTTTTCTTTCCACGATGGTGCCCCATGGGCTCAATGATCGCATTGAATTTCTCTGTTATTTGTAATATCATTATACATGCTTGATTACATTTGGAACCGCTTTACACTTTTTGTTTTCAGCCTTTGTCATACGTTATTTTCTATACTTTCCTTCGATTTCTCATTTCAATATGGCGGCGCTTATACTTCACCCTTCTATACTGTTTTCACTATATCCGGGTGCATCTTTAGTCCTTCCTTCATTTCAATGCACATGGGACGCTTTAAGCCAGTGACGTACCGTGTTCCCTCTGGTTTAACCACTCCGTCGGAACTCCGCGGAGTTTAACGCTGTTGCACGCATGTAAGTACCCTACGGGGACTTTTGGATACTTTTACCTGGTGATGTTTTCACACTATCTTGATTCACTCGATGGTTCAGCCGCACTCATACTCGCTTGTGCACCTTCTTTTTTCGAGCGTTACCGCTCAATTTCACGTATTAAGCGTTACCGATCTGGGTGATATTTTCTCACACTACAAGATTCTGTTGATCCGTAGGTTTGTTTTACTTGTGCACTCTTTATCACTTATCCATTATGTTAGACATAACACACTCTGCCTCGTGGTTATCATTTAGACCAGGGGTACTCATAGTACGGCCCGCGGGCCAGTGGCGGCCCGGCAAGCCTTCCCTGGCGGCCCGCGGACCCCCGAGACATCAGACCTGTGTTTCCCGAGTTTTTTTTTTTTAAGTGTCTGCAGAAGCGAGAGAGACTCTTGCTGCTTTGTGGGGGCTGCCGGCGGGCGATCCTAGGAATGGCAGAGTAAAGCTGCAGAAGCCTAAGGAGAGGTGAAATACAAAGGCCACATTAACATGCAAATGGTCTTTTAATGACCTGTGAAGTGCTCGGGTGAGGCTGTGTGTGTGTGCGTGCCCCGGCTGGCGCACAGGCAGGGTGAGGTGACAGAGGGAGTGGGAGGGAAAGGGAGGGGGAGGGGGACGGAGTAGGAGAGAGAGAGAGAGAGAGAGAGAGGGAGTGAGTGAGTGAGAGGGAGGGAGGGAAGGAGTGAGAGGGACGGAGTGAGTGAGTGAGTGAGTGAGTGAGGGAGAGGGAGTGAGGGAGAGGGAGTGAGGGAGAGGGAGTGAGTGAGAGGGAGTGAGTGAGAGGGAGTGAGTGAGTGAGAGGGAGTGAGTGAGAGGGAGTGAGTGAGAGAGAGGGAGTGAGAGAGAGGGAGTGAGTGACTGAGAGGGAGTGAGAGAGAATGAGTAAATGAGTGGGAGTGAGTGAGTGGATGTGAGTGAGTGGGAGTGAGAGGGAGAGTGTGAGAGGGAGAGAGAGAGGGGGAGAGAGGGAGTGAGGGAGAGGGAGTGAGGGAGTGAGGGAGAGGGAGTAGTGAGGGAGAGGGAGTTAGTGGGAGTGAGTGAGTAAATGAGTTGAGTGAGTGAGAGGGAGTGAGTGAGAGTGAGTGAGTGAGAGGGAGGAAGGGAGAGGGAGGGAGGAAGGGAGAGGGAGGGAGGGAGAGAGAGGGAGGGAGAGAGAGGGAGAGAGAGGGAGGGAGAGAGAGAGAGAGGGGGGGAAGGGAGAGAGGGAGGGAGTGTGAGAGTGACTGAGAGAGTGAGAGTGAGTGAGAATGAGTGAGAGGGAGTGAGTGAGTGAGAGGGAGTGACTGAGAGTGAGAGTGAGAGGGAGTGAGTGAGAGAATGAGTAAATGAGTGGGAGTGAGTGAGAGGGAGTGAGAAGGAGTGAGGGAGACGGAGTGAGGGAGAGGGAGTGAGGGAGAGGGAGTGAGGGAGAGGGAGTGAGGGAGAGGGAGTGAGTGAGAGTGAGAGTGAGAGGGAGTGAGTGAGAGAGAATGAGTAAATGAGTGGGAGTGAGTGAGTGAGAGGGAGTGAGTGAGTGAGAGGGAGGGAGTGAGAGGGATGGAGTGAGTGAGAGGGATGGGGTGAGTGAGAGGGATGGAGTGAGTGAGAGGGATGGAGTGAGTGAGAGGGATGGAGTGAGTGGGAGGGAGGGAGGGAGTGAGAGGGATGGAGTGAGTGGGAGGGAGTGAGAGGGAGGGAGTGAGAGGGAGGGAGGGAGTGAGAGGGAGTGAGAGGGAGGGAGGGAGTGAGAGTGAGAGGGAGGGAGTGAGAGTGAATGAGTGAGTGGGGGAGGGAGAGGGAGTGAGTGAGACGGAGAGGGAGTGAGACGGACAGGGAGGGAGAGGGAGTGAGATGAAGAAAGAGAGGGAGGGAAAGGGAGGGAGTGAGAGGGAGGGAAAGGGAAGGAGACGGCGAGGGAGGGAAAGGAAGGGAAATGGAGGGAGAGGGAGGGAAAGGGAGTGAAAGGGGGTGAGACAGAGAGTGAGTGAGAGGGAGGGAAAGGGAGGGGGACGGAGAGGGAGTGAGAGAGAGGGAGTGAGAGAGAGGGAGTGAGACAGTCGGAGTGAGACAGAGGAAGACAGGAGAGAGGGAGGGTGAGAGGGAGAGAGAGCTAGACCGAGAGAGATGTGTGTATGCCGGGACGGCTCAGTGGACGAAGGCGTCCGCTGCAGGGACCTATGATCAACCTCATGGTCAGTTTTATGTTGTTGCTCTAGCCCCTCCCCCTCTCCCACTGACCCTGCCCCCCCACCGATGCGGCCCTCGGACACAAACCAAACTGTAAATTTGGCCCCCGAGAGAAAGTTTGTGAGTACCCATGATTTAGACTCACCTTGCCTTCTTTGGTTCAACTAATCGCATGTCAATATTATTGCTTCATGTAACAGTTCACATGATGTTACAGTGATTTTATTTTGTTTTGCCTCGTAGAGTAATCCCTTGACAAAGGGCATCTGCCCGAAATGCATCGGGATGTTTGAGGATTATTTTGTTGCAACATGATGTACAAAGAGACTTGTTTTTGATTACAAACTTTCATGGACTGGAATGTCCAAATATCCTACATTTTGGAATAAAACCTTGTCATGGTTAAACTTTGACCTCTATATAATTTTGAGTATGGAATGAGACCTCGGTCTTTTTGGTTGTGCACAGAGTTGTTCTCTCCCGAGAAGGGGGAGCCCTGGAACATTGCTACTAACCCTCACACTGCCTGGCCAGACAGTGTTTTTCCTCTTGTTGCACACTACAACCAGTTACAATTTTTCACCATTGCACTGTATGAACAATTTGCTGTGCGAGCTCCCTCTACCTTTGAGCAATCGTTATATGTAGCAAGCGTGAACTTCGTTTGTTCCAGAGTTTTAAAATGTTGTTGATATTGGCATATTCTGATGCCTCCAAAAGTTATAATCTTCCCTGTTGACGGATTAAATCTGTCTTGTTTATGTTTTCATCCAATTTATTTTAATTACCGCTGTGGTTGTTCCCTTGTGGCTTGTTTGATTCCTGTAAGCCCGCAGAAAGGCTGAATAATTTCCATCTAATGTTTTTCTTTTGTCTCGATGTCATAGCATTGCCTAAAAGTGCAATGACTATGGTTATAATAGGATTTTATTTCTTCGTCTTAGTTAGAGATTGTCTCAGGAGACGTTGCTTAATGGACCTGTGTCAAAATCTTCAAAACATGCTAGCCCACTTGGTAGGAACAGACACATATTACAATTGTTTACACAGTTGAAAGCGTCTGTTCGTGCTCTAGGCTGTGTCAGCTTGCTGTAATCATGGAGGCTGCTGCATGTCTCTTTTTTCTTTTCGATTAACTACGGATTTACAATTATGATTAGTAAAAATGTACAGAGAAGTGTTATATAACATTGATGCTAATGCATAATTAAGCCATTGTCGCTCTCAGTTTTTGAGCACTTCACCTGGCGTATTTCATACACCTACAAGATTTCTGAGATTAATTGTAGCTGCCTGAATTTCTCCATGTATTTCATAGTGTCTTCCGGTGAGCACGGCTCATCTAATTGATTGTGCACCGCGCCATGTTTTGTCCTGCACTTCTGCACTCGGTCTTGGAAGACCGTTGAAATAGTGCTGAAACGTTCACTTCAGAAGACACACAGATGGACGGAATGCAGAGCAAATCAAAGAGTCACTCCCAGTCAATAGATCTGGGTTAAATCTATCGTTCTTTTGCTCACCATGTCACCCCAGTTTAGACCCAACCATATGCAAATCAGTCTTGACCCTGTGCCTCATGGGAACAGTCCAGACCAAACTGCCAAGCTAAGTTCTCCCTGGACAGGAAACAACCACCCTGGGACCGATTTCTGTGTATCACCCCTCATCAGCCAGGTTATCTTGGATCGAGTGGCACAGTGAGCCCGGGACCCACATCTGGACATGCCCGGCGCACTTAGGGCGAGAAAGCAAAAAAAACACAGATGATGGATGGATTGCAGAGCAAATCATACATTCATCCCCAGTCAATAGACCTGGGTTAAATACATTATTCTTTTGTTCACCATGCCACCCCAGGTTAGACCCAACCATATACAAATCAGTCTTGACCCTGTACCTCATGGGACAGTCCAGACTGAACTGCCAATCTAGGTCCTCCCTGTAGCGTAAACAAGCATCCTAGGACCAGTTTCGGGGCATCACCCTTCATCAGCCAGGCTAGCTTGAATCCAGTGGCACAGTGAGCCCTGGATCCACGCCCGGGCATACCCGGTGCACTTAGGGTGAGAAAGCTTTCAATTCTCCTTCCTTTTGCGATTTTGTACATGTGCTGCACTTTACAGCACACATACAAAGAGGGAAAGGGTTTAAAGTTAATCTAAGCATGGCATTTTGTACTGGAAGGCTATCCTTCCAGTACAAAACCTATGCTACACTCACGGGGACACCCTCCATCCCGCTAGGGAAAGGGGAGGAGAGTGCCAGATGTCTATAAATATGGTGCTTTCCTCCTTTCTCCTTTTCAAGCAGTGCAACACTTTTGGCTGCTGCACTGCGCTGTGTGAATAAGTGTTAAATCTGGCCCTGAGTGCCCCCAGAAGGTTAATGGACTCTTGATTAGAACTCCCTTAGTGGAAATTAACCTGCATAGAGAGAAACAGTGAGTGGTGATTGAACCTCTTGTCAATGTTTTGGCACTGCTTGAGCATGGGCCGAAGACATCACTTTTCTTTGTGATGTGGTGCATGGTCCAGAACGGAGATGTAACCAGTCAGAATGTGTGCCTACTCAAACCAGATATAGTGTGCCCGGGTATATAGGAGATAAATCAAGTGAAAAGATGGTATTCCTCACTTGCTTTTAATCAAACCCATTCTTCCTTATGACAAAAAAATCTTCATTTTGACAAAACCTTCAGAAAAATTATTTGTCAATAAGGAGCATCTTGGATTTAGTGAATTTGAAGAAATAACACTTCACAACATTCAAAGAGACATTGATTGTGAAGAGTGCTGGTTGAGATAATCTTGTATAAATTGCCATTGGAATCGGCCATCCTTTTTAGGCAGAGCCTATAGCGGCAGCGCGCATGCGCTGCTCGCGTTGCGAGGCATGCAGTATTCAGTATGGCGTGGAAGCTCAGTGGAAGCTCCGCCCACTCTCCGCCCATCTTTTTCATTGGCTTAGGTTTTAAATGCTGCCTTCCGATTGGTTTTAGGCTTGTTAGTCAATCCTCATGACGGCCATGTCATCATTTGTATCCTTCCATGGCTACTGGCCCCTTTACTTGGAAAACTATTTTATTCCTGTGCTTTACCCCCTCCTGCAGTCCGTAACTTCTCAACCCTCGAGCCCCCCACACTCCCGTTCATGCCTTCTCACCCCGCACTCCCATTTCCAATGCATTAGGTCTTGCATACAGGCGAGTCCTACTGCATTGCAAATGCTTGTTTTCTTTTGCCTTGGCTTTCCTGTTACGAGCACTGCTGATATCATGGAGGCCATCTGTGTTGACTTTGTTGCCGCGCCCTCCCACCGTGGATTTAGTCCCACACCCGTTGTCAGTGTTAACTTTCTTCATGGTCCGTGTTAACTTTTTTCCCACCCCATCCCGTTGTCCTTGTTAACTTTTTTCCCGCCCTCTCCCATTGTCCTTGGTAACTTTTTTCCTGCCCCCTCCCATTGTCCGTCTTAACCTTTTCCCCGAATCCCTCCCGTTGTCCATGTTAACTTTTTTCCTGCCCCCTCCCATTCTCCGTGTTAACTTTTTTCCCGCTCCCCTTCTGTTATCCATGTTCACTTTGTTCCCGCTCCCTCCCATTGTCCGTGTTAACTTTGTTTACAGAGCCCTTCCGTTTTCCATATTATGTCTTAGGCCGTTTGCTTCAATGGTGCTGCCAAATTCCTGCTAGCTTGCCCATCTGGCTACCTGAAAGATGCCGAAGCCATGCTGCAGGGCAAAAGCGAGAACGACCTACTAAACAACACCAACATTTATGGCATCAGCGCACTTCATCAGGTAAGGGATGTCATGACCTGAAAAACAGAGTGACACTCCACCACAGATGCGAAATCATTGCCTGAGCAACCATTCTCCTGTTCTGCACATATGGATGTATAATGAAGTTAGCAAGAAACATCCCCGCAAGCATTTTAGTTTCAGGTTCCAAACGATGTGGCCTGGCCCCTGGGCTTCCCATTTTTTTACCAACACTTGTGAGCCCGGGAGAGGGCCCGGTCACAGAAATTATGTGCTTCATCGATCTTTTGAACTGGAGATACTTTTTGATTACTTTTTATTTTTTTGTCATTTTGATGCACGCAATTTGTCCCGAAAAGTGCATTATACCATTTCACAGGGAAATATAAATAAACGAATCTTCAACTTATTTTACTCTTTTAACAAAAATACTCTCGGTGTGTATGTACAGAGGAATCCACAGCCATTTTACTGTCCCATCAGTCTGAGACTCTGCAGAGGTAGGTCACCTAACGAGTTAAGCTGCCACGTATCATGCTATTGATAAATTATTTTTTTCTGAAAGTGTCTACAGAAAGCTTTTATTTAGTAATAAAAGTTGTTCCTCTTTTTTTCTTTTGATCCTTGAATGTTTTTGAGGTCCTGAACACTGAATCTCCAGAGGGGCAGCTACCAAAGGGTTAATGTTTTCTCAAGCACCTCGACTTGTTCAGGCTTTTCTGTTATTTTTCTCTCTTTGTTTTCAGTTTCATTTCTGAAGACATCTGAACGCCTTTGATGACATCCCAGCAGCAAATGTGCGAACAATTTAAACACAATACCGTTTCTAATACAGTGTAGTGAAACCTTTATTTCCTTGGTTTTGTAATATAACTCCCATTGTTTACCATTCGTGCACTGTTTAAGACCTTCTGTTCTCTGACCTGTTACAAATAAAGCTAGATGTTGGAAAAAAGAGAGCATGATTTCAGGGAAGTATGGTTCTCCATCAATCTTTTATTGTTCAGTTGTCAGTTCCAGTGGGATATCCTAGTCTACAGGCAGGAGCGTTGGATTTATGCATCAGGAGATTACCACATTATGCGGGGAGGGTTGACTATATTATGCAGCAAGAAAAGCACACCATTCCTCAGATGTCGTTTGTATTACTTAGTTATTTTATTCTTTTTGCACATGTTAACACTTTCTGAGTAAAGGTTTCACCTAATTAGTACCAGGTTAACACATTAACAAGCTGTGGGAAAATAAGCAGTAAACCTTTGTGAAGGGCCTTCCACTGTGCGGAAACGCTACGTTTGCACTAGAAACAAACATTTCTTGTCAACATCGGCAAATGATGGTTTATGTGGCAAATACAGCAAATCTATAATTGTGAGGGAAAACACCCTGGCTGCAGAATTGCTATAGGTAATGTGTGAAGGCATCTCACTATTATGGAGAAAATAGCCCAAGGGTAGGCCTGCAACCTCAATCACATTTTTGGGCTTTCTATTTGCTGGCTCCATTTGTATTCCTAAATCAGACTACATGACCCAGTGCATAGTAATTGTATAGCTTTGGAGGCACAGCACCCAGGATAGTGTACTGCATGGCTGAAAGCTTATAAGGTCCCAAAGGCAAGACCTATTGGCTATGCCGATGCTTGTTTTGTGACACTATCCACTCACTTTTTAGATTTCTTGTGAATACACTGTTTAGATTTCCATGTTTATTTCCTAACCTTACATTAACACTATTGGGCTTTTATCACAATTTCGTTACTTGTGCAAGCACACATGATAACATTTGAATAAAAGAAATATACTAAGAGCAGAGTTATCACTGACCTACGTGGTCTTCTCTTCGGCAACTATCACACGAGGTAGCCCAAAGCAATCAAAGAGAGTGCTGGAAGGTGAGCCTACCTGTGTACCTGCCAGGCTGTAGTATGGGTCGAGTCATTTTCATCGTTTTGCTCTGTTGTTCCTATTTACTACATTTTTGCACATACACACACGTTGAGGAAAATGCTTTTTTAATGGCAATCATACAGCTTCAATATTTTTTTCTCTCTCTGCATCTGAGTTTCATCATTGTGGAGGAGTGATTGTAACTGCTGATGAATCTTGAATTTTGTGCTGAGCAGGTGGATAGTTACATATTCCACTGGGAAATATCTCTTTTTTTGCATAAACAGTTTTGCATGTGTGTTGCAATCCCCTGGGATCCCTTCGTTCTACACTCCACACCACCCTCTTTATTATTGCTGGAAATATACCTCTTGTCTCCCTCATCTTATTTGGCATAACTGGCTGAAGCTGAAGCTCAGCCTGGTTACATGATGTGCATTGTCAATTCAGAGCCCTCTAAGCTGGCCCTCTGTACTCTATTTGACCCCATTTAGGGTGAAAAGCTGAAGATTAAGGGCGCATTTCACTGGCATCACCCCTATTGACTCCAGTTAAGATCTGGAAAGGTTCTTGTGGCACTCCACAATGGCACTGTCCTCATTTGCTTAAACTCCTCTCTCTATTGTGTCTCTTCCTTCCAACAGGTATTTCCAGATGAAGCACCAGGGTGGCGTGTCTGCAGATAAGATATTGATAGCTGGTGTTATTAGGATTAAACAGTGGTATAGACCAATGATGGAGTACCCTGGTTATCAAACATTAAGTTAAGTTCTGTTTTTGTGGCAGAGAGCGAGAGTACTACCCCTATTCTGATTCCCCTCAGGGGCCCAAATACTGTCTCTTGCCTGGGGATGGTGCCCGATTCTGAGTTAAACTAGTACCCACCCTACACCCAAAGAAATGTATATTTCTTCTCACTTGCCATTGAGATGACAGATTTATATTGAAGCTAGGCTGGGGGGAGGGAGGGCAATTTTGATTCCAGGGGCAGGAGGTGCGGCCAGGTACAAGAACAGATAACCCCACTCCATTCTTTTTTTAAAAGAAAAATAATAATTCATTCTCGGCACGGATTACTAATTGGACTCATTGTCCCTGTGTTTGAGCTCCAATGTTCCCTTAAATAGGGAGACATGAAGTAGTATAGTGCACATGATTATTAAAGAAATGCTATCTTCATTGCAGTTGAAAACTCTAGTAGTTTACACTTGGGCTCAGAAAAAAAGCATTAGTGAAAACAATAAGGTAGGTTGAAGAGTGGGGAAGGCAACACCTTGAAGGCAGGTGAGGGGCATAACTATACCCACCTGCAGTGGGATTTTTTGGGAATCCCTTCTTTACCTTTCAAATCGCATCTCTTTACAGCACAGTCAGTGCTTCCCCTGACTTGTTTTTTTGCATTTGCATTCATAATACAGTGCAGGTGCAAAGATAAAGGTTTTCCTAATTTCCTGAATGAAAATGAATTTCAGCTGTGTGATCCATATTTTATAAAGGGATCGGCAAACTCTTTTATAATATTAAAGTGTCATTTGGTTACAGGAAGCAAGCATAAACGACCATCATGCCCTCAGGCCACATTCTATGATATGGATCCTGGTGTTTAGTGTGCATTCTTCCTTGCTGGGAAGAGACGATAATCTTCTTACTAGAGGTACAGAAAAAGCGTTTGGTCCCCAGAGGAGAGGGGTGTGGCTCAGAGCAAAATCAGGTGAGCCCGAACCCCATTCTGTTTCCTTTTTTTTTTTTTAAAGAAAAAAACCCTACTAGGTATCTGAGAGCAGATTGGGGGTAAATCTCCCAAGTCCCAATCTACCACAACAGGGGATTACAGAAAGATTGTTTGGGCTTCAATATATGGGCCTTCAGCCCAGCACCAGAATGTGGTGTGTTTTCTCTTCCTCTGGAGAGAGCAGATTGGGAATACATCCAACAATCTACCCAGTGCGGACACAATCTATAATATAGTGTGCTGTCTTCCCTTTTGGGAAGAGCGTATAATTTTCTTCCCAGAGGGGCAGAAAAAGTGTTTGGTCTCTATGGGAGAGGGTTGTGGCCTGGTGCAAGAGCAAACCAGCCAACACCCCACATAGGGGCCGGTTCACAGAACTAATCTGAGATAAAATCCTAAACTTACTACTTTTGGTATTCACAGAAGGCATTTAGTAGTAGTAAAGTTAGGATTTTATCTCAGATTAGTTCTGTGAATCTGCCCCTCAATTTATTTTCTTTAACAAAACACTCCTTGGTATCTTTTTGCCCACTGGGAGCAAATTGGGGGTACTTCTCCCAATCTATCACAACAGGGGGTTGCAGAATGATTCTTTGGCGTTCAAGATATGGGGCTCCAGCCCATCCACAGGATGCAGTGTGTTTTATCTTCCCCTGGGGAGGGCAGATTGGGAATACATCCCACAATATGCCCACTGGAGAACGGAAAGACTGTGTGGGCTTCAAGGATGGGAGTGCAGTCTGTAGCCAGGATGGGCTGGCCCCTAACACATTAATTTGTTATACAGTCCCTAGTGACTAGTGTGATTTCATGATTTAAGATTCGGGTCAACACCTGCCATCTGCCCCCAGTGGTCCAGAAAGACTGTTTGGGCTTTCAGGGTGGGAGTTGCAGGCCAATTGCTGGACAGGGTCCCTCCATTCTTTAATAAAACACACTTGCTGATGTCTTGATGTCTAGTGAGCATTCTGCTTCCTAGGGAGGAGAGGACATGTTGTGGTCAATATCCGAATCCGTCCCCCTGGGTGCAGAGACTGCCAACCACTACCCCATTTTTTTAAATCTCTCCCTGGTGTCTAGTGTGATGTCTACCCCTCTGAGCATGGCAGTGGCAGGTTGGTGATAATTCCCCCAATCTACCTCCCACAAGTCAGAAATATTCTTTAGGCTTCAGGGGTGGGAGTTGCAACTCCTTTCCTGGACACACTGTCTCACGCCATTCTCTAAAGAAAGAAGTTGAGTTATTGGTTATGAAGGATGAGAGTCTTTAACAAGTAATAACTCCATTATTGTCATTTTACTGGGAGCAGGATACCCCAGTTTAATACCTGACTCTCTCATGATAGCAAAGCAGGGTAGTTTAAGGCCCACTCGGGGAAGATAGTGTTGGCTAGTTATTTTTTTCATCATTCAATGGCAGATGAGAAAACTATTCTGGGCGCCAGATGCAGCTTCGCAAAGCTATTCCCTCGCGCTCTTTCATTTGAATGACTTTCACTATCCAGCATGGAGATTTAATCTAGGGTGGTGAGCCATTCTTGAACCAAGGGAGGTGTGAGTGACAGTCATTTAATAAGAGTTCTCTTCTTGCACAAGTAACAGGTAAAAAACAAGTTGTTTCAGATTGTCGGGTATTTCCTCCTTTAGTTGACTATTTGTACCCTTTGTAATAACATTTTCGATTACCTCCACAGTACACTTCATAATTAAGCAAAGCACATCACCCCTGCCATCCAGACGTTTTGAAGATTTGGGCAACTCACAAACATGTGAACATCATTAGCCCAGTGTTCTCCACATTTCCAACATCTTGCTTCCTGCTCCCTTCTGGTTTGTGCCAGTTACTCCGGTGACCAGTAAATCCTATGTAATGTATGGCAATTATTTTTCTTTATTGCTGCAGGTTTTACAGTGCTATAGAGATGTTTCTAGGATTCTTGCCATACGTTTTCCTGATCCAACACTGGCAAGTATTAAAACGAGCAAAAAAGCCATCTTTTTAGATCATCGGCTACCACCAGTATCAATACCACAGAAAGTAAAGACATATTTAGACAGCGGGCAGAAATAGTTATCTTTCTTATTTTCTTTTTATTGATTTTTGTATTTCCATTCCACATGTACGATCATACAACAAAAACCCAATAAGAGACTCTAGCATAGCATCCCTATAAATACAACATTGCCTTTGCTCCTATAAACTCCCTACCCCCACCGCACACAGGTCAACTATTACATTCCAGTGAGTCACCCTAGTCAGTGGCATTAGACAGCATATAGGACACATACTGACCCCAAAAGTCTCTTGGTCTTGATGGCTGCAGTAGTTCTTCGGGATAGCCTACAAGTTTGTCTTTACAATATGGTAAGTCTTGGAGTAAGTCGGCATGTTGCGGCACTCTCCTCCCTCCCCCAACATATTGACACTCTGGGGCAGATTTATGATGCCCTTGCGCCTCTTTGCTCCGCAATTGCGTCACTTTATTTGGCGCAACGGTGGCGCAAACAATGCGTCCTATTTACAATGTGACACATCTAGGAGATGCGTCACGTTGTAAAGCCCTGCGCCATAAGGAGGCGTTCCTGCGCAGAAGGGGGCGTTCCTGCGCAGGAACGCCTCCTGAAAGTGGCTGAGTGAAATCTATGAGATTTCACTCAGTCACTTTAAGGCCAATGCTGCGTCAAAACCCTGCGCCTGCTTGAAGCAGGCGTAGGTCTTGACGCAGCATTGTGAAGATGGGGCTCCCTCGAGCCTTGCTGGAGCTGCGTCACGCTTGCGACACAACTCCAGCAATGCGCCACCTTTCCAGCACAGATGCGTCACGCATCTGTGCCGTTTTTGCACCATGGTGCGCCGCATTGTAAATGCGGCGCACCATGGGTGGTGGAGCTGTGGCGCACTGCGGCGCACGTTAACTGGCGCATCCCTGGGGATGCGCCACTTAACATAAATCTGCCCCTCTGTGTTTAGCCATTGTTATTGACACCTCTGCTAGTTTACTATTCGCAGGCTGGATCGATTTAATAAGGTTCAGTAGGCACATTTTGGGGGTGCAATGTCACATCTCACCAGCCCTGAAGGTCCTTAATTGTCTGTCGGTTGAAGGTAGATTTACCTACAAGACAGCATGCATTACGCATGAAGCTCTCCACTAAAACACCCGGTCGTACCTCAAAAACAAACTCAAAATTGCAGGCTGTAACCGACCGATGAGAATCACTAATGCTCTCCTTCTCGTCTCCCCTTTGTTAAAAAAGAAAACCACACAATCACGTTCCTTCTCTGGGAATGCCCCGAACATCCTGAATGCTCTCCCCAAGGCCCTGCAATGTAACCCCTCCTACCTCAGCTTTAAAAAAGGCCTTAAGCACCACCTTCTCAGCAAGTATTGGGGTCCATAACCTCGCCCCTGACCCTACACTCTACTTCCCCGTCATGATTCTACTTTCTCCTCATCACTATCCCTCACCTCTCCCTGCTTTTCATTTTCTGTACCCTGTTCTATCTCTCACTACCCCCTCTCTCTCCTCTCTTCCGCATACCACTCTTACCTCTCTCCTCCCTAATTTGGTTCTTTCCCACCCACTCTTATCTTATTATGCCTCCCCCGCAGTCCAACCCTGAATTTTCCATTTTTCTTCTACCTTCACTTGTTACCGAACTTTACCTGCGCTTATTGTTACTGTTTAATATAGCCTGTCGTATCAGCTTTTCATGTATATTGCTCCTTGCCCATTTTTTTAATCAATCTGTTCTAATTTTAACTGTCTTAATGCTTTGTCATTGAACCACTGTTTTCTTTGTTCCTGTAATTTTCTGTTCCCATGTGAATTTCACATGTAAAATGTAAAGCGCTCTGATTCCTCTGGGTCGAGCCAGCGCTATAAAATACCTTTCAAATAAATACATAAAATGTACCTGCTCCTCTGCCATCTTTGATATGATCTGTGTGACTTAAATCCAGTACAAGGCTACTGGGCCTCACATCCGCACTAGATGCAAGACATCTGCCTCAGCAGCTCCACACCGCACACACACCGCCTCTGCTCATAGCCCAAATTTGTGAAATTGAAGGGGGGAGTAAAAGGTCTGCTGCAGAAATTTAAAATGTATGATCCTGAGATTACAGTTGGGTGTGAGTTTATCCAATAGGACACAGCAGAATTCCCAGTTCGCTTGTGGTAATGGGGCTTTTAAGATCTTGGTAAGTTCTCCCTGGCAGTGTCTGTGGGCTCACCTCTTTCACCATGTGAGGAGTCATATGATTTGGTGATAAGTTTTTTTTCGATCTGTGCATGAAAGTAGGGTCTGTTGAGAATGCAGTGCGGGTGGCTCCTGGGGAATGGAGGGGTATAGTGCTTTCATAGTTGTTCTCAGTATATAATATACAAAGCTATGTAGGGGGTGCAGTCCCACTTTCCTCCAAACTCTGTTGGTGTGATAAAGGATCCATCAGGGAAGGTGACGTTCATTACCCCTAGTCCCGCATCCTGCATCCCGCAATATGACTTGTGCCCTGACTCCTTTGTGGCTGACAGGGATGGGTGGTGTAGGAGGGTTAATGATGGCGCATATAGTGGAGTCTTGTGAGTGCACACAGCAAGTACCTGCCATGCTCTATTCATGTTGTTTAGTGGACCAACTGACTTAAATGTATTTGTCGATTGCACATACAGCAAGACGACATTGAGGGAAATAGGGCAGGCTTCATGGTGTTCAATAGGGGTATGTGCTGTGTAATATTGAGGATGATACCAATAATGTACAAAGTGGGCTTGGGCACAAAAATAATACAGGTGAAAGTCCGGAGCTGTAAATCCTCCATGAGTGTAAGGGCTTGTAAGCGTCTCCGTCTACCTAGGCTGTTTACAGGCCCATGCTAGAGTCATCATGCAGGACTGTAATGATTTAAAAAATCCCTGTGTCAGTGGAATGGGGATGTTGATAAAAAAGGTATAGAAATTTGGGTAACACAATCATTTTTATGATTGCTTGTTGTCTGTCCGCCAACGAGAGAGGGAGGCAGGTCCAATGTCGTATTTGGTCCTGCAGCTTCGAAATGGCTGTGCCATAACTTTGGCGGATTAAAACATCAGCGTCACAATGTATCCATACCCCAATGTATTTAAGGGGTTCTGTGCAGCATTCTAACGGGTACTCTAGCACATGAGACACCATGGCAGGGGTCCGAGGAAAGACAACCGATTTAGCCCAGTTAATGCTTAGACCAGAGTACAATCTTAAAGTGTACAGAGTAGAGTGTGTGCCCATTATGCCCCAAAATTAGTAGCTGAGTGTGGAATGATGTGCGTTTCCTACATGAATGCAATGTGGACCTGAAGGCGGTACAGGTACGCAAGCACTTGCCTAACCTTTTTGAGGTTGTTTAACCCATGTATGTTCCACAGGAGCAGGTTGAGGCGGCCGCTCATAACACTCAATCTTCTTTCCATCTAAGCTACAGTGATGGGTGTGAGGCCATGGGGCAAGAAGCATATCAGTATGATGGTAAACAACCTTTACAACACAGTCATTACATCATACTACACTTACAACACAGTGTTTACACCGCAACATCCCTTACAATGCATGTCACTACAACGCAGTCATTACAACGCATACCATTACAACGCATGACACTACATCGCATGTCACTACAATGCAGGCATTACAACGCATATCATTACAACGCATACCATTACAATGCATAGTACCCCTACACTATCCAACACTGACCATAATGTTGCACCCCCTGGAGTTAGAATAGTAATTTAACCCCTTCACTATCCAATACTAACCCTACTGTTGCACCCTCTGGAGTTAGAATAGTAAGTTTCACCCCTACTCTATCGAACACTTACCCTACTGTTACACCCTCTGGAGTTAGAATAGTAATTTTTACCCCTATACTATCAAATACTTACCTTAAATGCAATGTTATAGTATGCGCTGTAATGGTATGCATTGTAAAGGTAGTATGCGTTGTAATGGAATAGTGTCATGCAATGTAATGGATTGCGTTTTAGTGGATGTTGCGATGTAAAAACTGTGTTGTAAGTTTATGCGTTGGAAATGTATGCGTTGTATTGTCATACATTCTTGTTTGATCATCTACTAGGCAGTATGCACTTAGAGTCTCAGCAAAGAAACAACATACCCCCACCTATGTCAGCAGTAACAAAATTGCCAAAGCCATCCCCAATGCAGTGAGAAGATACAATACAGTTTTACAAAACATCATAGTCAGAGAGGACTAGAACACACTTTTAAACGCATTTAATCCCAGTGGTATTTAACCATGATGGGGAGTAAGATGCCTATTACCCTTCAAAAGAACAGGGGGGAACGGTTGAACAGTACCTTCTTGTCAGACCAGAAAGAAATGCAGTTTAGGGTAGAGCAACTATTGTTACTGGTTAGGCATTATAATAATGTTATCTAGTGCAACTTATATGATGTGGGCACTAGTATGGAACCATTTCATAGATGACCAACAGGTTATATTAAACTAGCAGATCCCAGTACATTATACAGCATACCTCAGGAGCCCAATATAAATCATTGTACACCTCAAAAAACCTATCTGTAAAAGACTTTGATTATATCAGACAGAGTACATTAGTCCCCAGCATTTGTGATATCCATGTTGTTTCATGGAGGAGTATGGTGGCTCTCAGCAGTGTAGCTCGGCCGTTGGCCGCCCATAGCAGCCCCTGCGTTTGCCGTCCCGCAGCCTGATTTAAGAGCAGGGGGAAGCTGGTGATTCATGCAGCCGTGGGTAAGAGCAGGGGCGGCCGCCGCCCCAAAACTAGTGCCGCCTGGGGCAGTCCGCCCCACCACACCCCTAGGTAAGCCACTGGTAGTTCTGCCTAAGAGTCTTGATGAAGTTCATGACTGCTATTGGAGAGGTGAATATGGTTTGCTTGCCCTCATGGTCTATTATCTAGTGGGCAGGGTACAGCATGGTGTACGTGAGGCCCAGGGACTACAGTTTCTTTTTTGCTTAGGTAAATTCACTTTTTGCTACTTGCACTGTGGCAGTGTAGTCAGGATAGAAAGAAACCTCATGTTCAAACCATGGCATTGTGTATCTCCTTTTTCACATAAGAGGCATAGCACAATATCCTGGTCTTAGTAGTTTGAGAGTTTTGCGATGATCGGTCTCTGCAGTGTGCATGCATGTATGGATCAAAGATAACATTCTACAATTAGCATCGCCAACAGTTCCTTGCTTCCAAACACCTCCCTCAGCATTGGTTCCACAATTTTTTAGGCGGCCTATATTAGTGGACTCTGGAACCTCAATTATAAGCAGGTGGTTGCGACAGGAACACGCCTCCAAGTCCTCATTTTTGGCTTGGATGAATGCTAAAATCTTATCCATGTTTATCTGTTTATGGGTAATCTCTTGTAGGTCATCTTCAGCTCCCAAAATGTGCTGTTCCACTGTGGTGAGGTGTGTTGCGTGTTTGTTTAATTTAGAAGCCATGGTGTCGCCTGCAGGCTCTGCTGCATGGCCAACAGGGCAGCATCTAAGGATGCTCCAGGTTTGAGTGGTGGCTCTTGTTTGGAGTTAGAGTGCACGTGCTGTGAAGGCCTGGTGGCCTGCTTCACCTCGAAAGTAAGGCTGGACTGCTGCCTTCTGTATGTCAAATATGCAATAGTCGTGTCGCTCATGTGCAGTGGAGTGCTGCCCTCTGCTTCACAGTGGACCAGCGACCTAGTAATCCGTTTCTTGTGATCAGCTGCCTTGAGTTTGTTGTAGCATGTAGAAGAGGAGGAGGGGTTATATCCCTGTGGGGCCCACATGTATCAGGGGCACCACAGTACAACTGCTATGCCCTCATGTGTCCCTTGAGGGGGCCCACAACACGCTCGATCCGTGAGAGCACATAGACCCAGGCAGCGATGGGCAGGCTGCCGGTCGAAGGGCATGTCTTCAATTCCCTAACGCCAGGCGGGCATCTCCACTGCTGCTGTGTGGTGTCACACTGGGCTCTCTGCGGCTAGGGTGCCAGTTAATAGCAGCACCGCCACTACAGAAGGGGGCCATGCTAGGTGTCACAGCTCCGGCAAGGCCAATGCCGTAAAGGGGAAAAAGCAGTGCAGCAGCTGCCTCACCTCCGAGCTCCAGAGTGCTTCCTCCTCGATGCCCTCATTGAGTTAAAATTTGGCCCCAGGGAGCAGGCACGCTTTTGAGGTGGTTCGAAATCACAGCCCAGCGTGACCTGGGGTGGCAGTCACACCCCAGAGATCAAAATCCGCTATCTTGTCGCAGGCATCCAGCCTGCCACAATGGCCACACCTCTGTTGGTCAGGGCTGGGGGTCTGGCCAGTCAGCAGCACCTCATCCTGGCACTTCATCCCAGCCACCAGATCAGCACCGGATGATTCACACCACTGTGCATTCCGGCTGGGTATCACCATGTTGGATGAAGGGAGTGCTCACCCACAGCATCTCACTCCTCCATTTGCTTGGGTGCCTCATGGCCAGACTCTACTTGCAGCAGCAGCAGTATGCATGAAGGGTGTTTATTAACCTCTCAGGATCTTGGATGACTAATTATGACCCTAATGTTTGGCAGATTGGAGTCAGGAAGAGCTGCACTAATGTGCAGCCATCTTGCCATGAGCACTCCAGTGCTTCTTGTTGGTATCTTTATTCAATTGCTGATGAGTCCTTCTCCCACCACTGTCGACTTTCCCATTATGATCTTAACTGGCAGTACCTCATCCTAGATATTTCTGCACCTGTCTGTTCTCCTATAGCTTCCCATGAAATGAGTTTGCCCCCAAATATTTTATTCCTGCTTTCAAAGTCAGAAGACTTAATTTATCGTCTAGAACACTCACAAATTGGAGCAAACTCTGAATAATAATCAATATCTAATGGTTTTCTTATCTTACACCACACTTACATAAAGGTCACCTGTACATTTGGGTGAAACTTTTTTCTAAAATTGAAATTCCCAAATGTATGTACGAAACCTGCTCACCTTAATTCACCCTTCATAGACCTGTAAACCTCACCCTTGAGGTATCATTCTTGTCCACCAATAGCAACCTGAGTTTTTACACTGGATGGTGTAGCAATACATATGGAAATGACAATCTGTCCTTCTGCAGTTTTCATCTCAATTTTGTCCAAGCTAATCTATGAGCTTATGCCACTCAGATGAATGATACTAACTTTCCTTGTAACTTGTCTATCAACTCTTTTTTGCCAAATTGATAATGGTGTATTATCACATAGGAACATCATTATAGGCATACATACTGTCTTAACCAAATTCACCAGAAAATGTATCTCATTCACTAATCTATTCATGTTGAATTTTGAATCTCCTCTATCTTCTAAATGGCCTCAATCCCCATGTACATGGCCATAGATCAAGCCTATGGGATATGTACCCATCCCCCCTGAATATTCCACACCATGACATCAGTGTTAGACTTATTTATTGTATAGCTAGAGAAAGCACCAAACCTTTGCATTAGTAGCTCCATTCAGGGTAAAGTTTTATCCAGATCACTTGTGTACAGTATGATATCAGTGTCTGGATAAAGAAGAATAAGAAGGACGGAACCAATGGAAGAAGGTGGGGGCATATTAGCAAGAACCTCGTTAAAATTATCGCTGTTTTAGCAGCAGGAGACTGACGCTAAAACGGCGATAATGGGCTGCACATCTAACCTGGGATTCTATTGGAATTCTATAACGCATATTAGCAAGTCAATTTTATCGCCCTTTTAGCGGCAGTTTCCTGCCGCTAAAACAGTGATAATTTTAGTGAGGTTCTTGCTAATATGCCCCGTGGTTTTTCCAAGACGTTGAAAGAATAAAAAAATGATCTTGGCAAACTTAAGGATAACCTTGGTTAATATCTGTGGGTTAAATGACCCGAGAAAACGATGTAGGGTGGTGGAAGATTTGAAAATGCTGCAGTCTGATATTTTTTGTCTCCAGGAGACACATATTATGACCAGAAAAAATGTTTTACATCAACTAGGGTATAACATTATAGCACACACATCACAGGGCACTAGAACTAGGGGGTTGCTATCTTAACCATGGAAAAAGAGATCATTTGCAAGAAGCAATTAGGTGATAAACATGGACAATGGATCATGGTAATGTTACATACGTCTACTTTTTCATTCAGTCTATGTTCAAGGGGCACAACCCTGACTTTTTGAATTTAGAATTAGCAGGATGGCTGACCCCCACTATAATGTGTGGGGATTTGAACAACAACGGGATTGGAGTGTGCTGGGGTGTCAGCAGGGGACTATATAAAGGCCGAAAGCCCAGGGTTTATAGGGCTCTGTTCCACTTAGATGAAGGGAACGGATTAGTAGATACATGGAGAGAGTTAAAAACAATAGAATCTGACTCACGGTATATTGGCCCGACTGAATTATTTATTTGTTTCTCCGAGACCTAATTTCGAAATGCTGCATTGAAAAATTTCCTCGAATAACGTCACACACAGTCCTCTAGTCTTGGAGATATTACAGATTAGGGGCAAGAGGGCACAAAAGAACTGGACTTTTGAAAGGAGACTGTTAGTGGATGAAGGGTACATCATCCATATGAAAAAATGGGTAGAAGAATTTCTGGTATATAACAGAGGGAGTGCTCGAACTGGTAGTGTGTGGGATGCTTTTAAGGCAGGTATCTGTGGAGAGAGACTAAGCTTCAGCTTACGCCGCTCTAGAAATCAATGTCAACAGTAAAATGAATTATACCAAGGATTCAGAACAGTGGAAGAGGATTTAGTCAGTGCAATAGAGTCCAGAGACAGTATTGAGGGTATACTGAATAAACTTGCCATAGCTAAAGCAGCACAAAGGGATGTGGTGGTAGCTAAGGTCACTGAGAAATATTTGTAGCAAGCGATCAGGGCACATATAAGCAATTCGAACTAAACAGAAGAATGTACAGAACGAGATAACATCAATAAAGAATGAGCATGGGAATTTAGTGGACAGCTCAGGGAATCCAAGAGGAAATCTGCAGGTTCTATATGAAACTATAATATTCTGAGGAAACTAGGGAGGATATTGCTGAAGATGTAATTAACGAGCATCTAAACGCTAGGAGTCTGGAGGAGTTCTCCTCGGAAGACCGAGTATCTCTAGCTGCGCTTTTTTTGTGTGATGAAATATTTAAAGCACTCAGTCAGCTTGCAGCAGGGAAGGCTGCAGGCCCAGACCGAATCCCACTCGAGTTTTATAAAATTTTCGAGTCCGTTCTCAGGGAAGTTTTCTCAAACATACTCGGTGGGGTACAAGCGGGGGACCCACGCCCTGATTCCTTGGCCCATGCCAGTATAGTGATATTCTTGAAGAAGGGGAAGCCAGCCATAGATCCATGTTCTTGTCTGCCAATCCCGCTGATGAACACAGACACTAAAATATACTCAAAGGTCCTGGCAAATCTCTTGAGCCCTGTCCTCGGTCGAGTTATCTCACCTAGACAGCATGGATTCATAACTGGGAGGGGCACTACAGATTACGTTAGAAGAGTTATCACGCTCTTCGACGCAGCATAAGTCTCAGGAGACCCTATGGCACTTATTCTTTTGGATGCAGAGAAAGCATTTGATAGTGTCTCCTGGAACTTTCTGTTAGTGGTCCTCGAACAGCTGGGGGTTGGCATGATTTTTTATAAAAGCATTACGGGTATTATATGCTGATAACAACCAAAGGGGATGATGGACGGAGCGTTGACAATACAAACACTCATCTCAACTGATCTGGGTTTAATCCATCACCGTTCTTTAGCTCACTCTGCCACCCCAGTTCAAACATGGCCATATGCAAATCGGTCTGACCCTGTGCCTCATGGGAACAGTCCAGCCCGAACTGCCAAGCCATGTCTTCCCTGGACCGGAAACAAGCTTCCCAGGACCGGTTTCTGGCATTACAGCCGTCTTCAGCCGGGCTTGCTTGAATCCAGTGGCAAAGTGAGCAAGGGGCTCATGTCTGAGCATACCCTCCGTCCATCATCCCCTTTTGTATTGCTTTATTATATGCTGATCCCATAGCCATACTGGTGTTGGCGGGTGGACAAACGGAGGAATTCAAGGTAAAAAGGGGGACTAGGCAGGGCTGCCCATGCTCTCCAATATTATATGCATGCCATATTTACCCCTTGATTTGCAGAATTGATGCTAACCCCAGGATAAAGCCTATAAGCAGCTGTGGAAGGGATACCAAGATCTTGGGCTATGCAGACAACTTGGCAGTTACTACATCAATACCAGAATCAGCTCTGGTCAAAATCATGAACGAACACTGGCCTTTGGGAAAACATCAGGGTATTCCCTTAATCAGCATAAAACCCAAATCGTAATTAATAAGTATCTCAGGTTGAATGACTCTCGGGTCATGCAGTCAGTCGGCAATGTATCTAGAAGTGAATATCTCATCCAATACTGCGGAAATTGTCGAGTTGAATCTTGCCCCGGTCATTCAAAAAGGATCACATGATTTTTCCCGGTCGAATAATCTTCACCTATCATTGATAGGTCGCTGTAAAGTGGTGCAAAGTATTTTCTTTACCTAAAGTTTTATTTCTTTTTAGATCAATACCATTGGTATTTGAGACAGTATGGTTTAAAACGTTGGATGGATTGGTAAATAGATTTATATGGCCATATGGTAAGACAAGATGGGCCAATAAGTTTATGTCTCTTCCTCAGAAGAAAGCCGGATTATCAGTCCTGGAATTTAGACTCTATTACTTAGCATCAGCATTACAATACATATGTCTGTTAGTGGCGGGAAACCCCTTTGTTCCCTGGAACCAGGGGAGGGTGCCAGACAATTATGAACATTGGTGGTGTTGTGTTTTGATTTAGATACCCGTACATAGGTTTCCCGAATCAGGTCCTTATATAGGCTCAGCTCACATTGCCCTTATTTAGGTATTGAACCCCAGTCCTTATTTAAGCATTAGCCATGGTATCCAAATACAGGCATGGTCACCTACATCTGTCCATCCTACGCCAGATGATTTAGACAGGCGGAAAAATGGGATCAAAGGCTTGGTATAAAAGGATCTGGCTTTTCTTGATTCTTCAGACAAAGGAAATAGTATACTCTTTTAATCAAAGTTACAGGCGTAGCACTTTAAAACAATTTTAGACCTGTATTACACACCTGATCAAATAGCAAAATGGGGTGGGTCCTTAGGCGTCAGTTGTCCACGCTGTAAAACTGTTCATGCAGATGTGGTACAAATGTTTTCAACTTGTCCGCAGCTGGGGGCCCTTAGAAAAAGTATAGAACATATTTTAGAGCTAACCTTGAAGGTTAATGTGGCCTTGTTACTGGGGCTCAGTAGCACAGGATCTGATGGTGCACAACCATACTTTATTTTCCTGGAAATGGCAGTGGTTAAGATCTCTATTGCAACACTCTGGCTTGCCCCGGTGGCCCCATCTTTTTCACAATGGTTTCCTCTGCTTCTTTCCACTGTCAATCTGGAGAAAGGAATTCATGAAAGAAAAGGTCGAAAGGCCAAAAAGCTGGGCAAAAAATGTGGGCTCTAATTTATCGTTGGAAGGAGGAGGCTGGGACCCTTGAAAGAATAGCGAATTGAAATTTTGTGTATAAAAACAATGTCGCTATAGCGTGCAGGGGTGCTTTCTTTATTTTTTTTCTGCTCCCTCTTTTTTTTTCTTCTTGATCCTCCAATGTAATAATTACCTTTCAAAAAGAGTGGTAATGTATTGGGGAAAAAAAATTGTCCTGTATACGTGAAAGTAATGACAGTACAAAATGTATAAACGTTTAAGCCTTTGTTTAGTTTTCCACGGAATCTCTTGGAACGATTATTATTGTGATTATTAGAAAATGAATTCATTTATGTGCCCCTATTAAAAAAAACATATATTTTTTGAAGAAATTCACTGAAAAACCACAGGTCTGTTATAGATAGTTGTACTAACTGTAACTCTTGCGCCCGCAATCTACTGGTGATGATGTCACATATTACATCATTCATGACATGGTCAGTGACATCACTGATGACATCTCAAATGACATAGTTTCCATGGGAAAAGCATTTTATGATTTGCTAATAACTATGGCGTCATTTGACTAATCTTTCTGAAATTATCCCATAAAAAAGTCTATCCAGGTCAGCTCTTATCCTGAAAGTCTGACGCGTTTCGGGGCCAGAACGCCCCTTCCTCACGGACACAGGCGTTCTGGCCCCGAAACACGTCGGACTTTTAAATTGATTGGAGAAAGGCTGGGAAGTTCATTGGGAGCCGAGAAAAAAGCCGGAGGGCTTGGGAGTGCCGTGGTGAGCCCTTCTGAAAGCGCGAGGGCGCATTGGTGAAAAAAAATAATATATATATATATATATATATATATATACGAGCAAATGTCCCAAACGGGAGGAGCAGCTAGTTAGCTGTTGCTGGCGGCGAGGTTAGGGACACACTCGCAAATTATGTTTTAGCAAACAACCTTCAATTACAAAGACGCAGCACACCACTTCAAGGATTTACCTTAGTTTATTTCTTGTAGGTTCCCCACCTACGCGTTTCGGACATGCACTGTCCCTGGTCACGGTTACAGACAATTGTTCATCATTTGTGTTTGGTATTTATACTAAAGTCACCATATGGCTATTGATGATGCATTAAGGGCTTAGTAGTTTTAGGCTTGCTTTATAGTTTGTCCTGGTGTTGTATAAAGCTGGTATGCAACAGTCTGCAGCGCAA
Organism: Lissotriton vulgaris; assembly: GCF_964263255.1. Lineage (NCBI taxonomy): Eukaryota > Metazoa > Chordata > Amphibia > Caudata > Salamandridae > Lissotriton > Lissotriton vulgaris. The sequence goes on from NC_141689.1 coordinate 664,180,830, forward strand.
TTGGATATTGATCAATTGCTAGTACCTTGATTAAGGTTTTTGGTTATGTGCAGGGAAGGCACAATCAATTAGTTGAATGTCCTTGTCGCAATATTCGCGAGATCATTCCCCAAGCACAAATTATATAATGGACTGAGGGCCAGATATAGGACGGTAAATACCGGTCGGTAACGGCCGATTTCGGCCATTACTGACCGGTATTTGGGTTTTGACATGTAGGTGGCCTTAATTTGACTGATTCGATAAATTTACAGATTTGGTAAAATACTGAATCGGTAAATTTACCGATTCGGTAAATCCAGATGTAGGTGGCACTTTAAACAGTGCCATAGGCCATTACCGATTCGTTATTTACCACCAAATACTATTTGTTGGTAAATAACGAATACCTGTGTAAATGCACATCCGTGCATGTACACCTGTGCCATGTGACACACATACATGCCCTTAGGGCATGTATGCGTGCCACATGGCACACAAGCCAAAATCAGGGGTGCAACAGGGTGTCAAAGTGACACCCTGTTCTTCTTGACAATTCTGTATTTTTACTCAAGGCCCATAGGAATCAATGGCAAATACCGATTCGGTAATTACAGAATCCTACCGATTCGGTAAAAAATACCGAATTTTTAGCTACATCTCATTTACCGAATCTAGAATACCGAATCGGTAAAATTCGGTATTTTAGAGTCGGTAAATGAGGATTACCTACATCGGACCCTGAGTGTCCAAAGGTCAGTTATGGCTAAGTACCTTTAATCAACTAGGGTTCCAATTGTGTCGTTTGTGCCGCACCTACAGCTTACCAACACCAGATAACAAATAATAATTAATTAAAAACAATATCTCAATCACATGTCTTTCATTATTCAAATTTTAGCCACATTTTCATATGTTAATTTAAGAAATTGCAATAACATAACAGAAATCATGTATTTCATTCCGGAATTTGGGTGTCATTATTTTCAGTAACAGTACATTGAAGTTATCTCGGACTTCATGGGCATGTAGCTCCTCATCCCCATTGAGTCCCCACGGGCTCCTGGTTTTGAATCGTATTATTAATTTCGATTCAAGGAGTCTCAGTTTTTTGGTACGGTCTCCTCCTCTTTCATTTTCGTTCACTACAGCAATTCCAGTATATTTGATGTCTTTCCAGGTTTTGCCAGAATGAGTTTTCAAATGTTTAGCTGTTGCATAGCTGAAGTCATTGTTTTGGATCGCTCTTGTGTGCTCCAAAATTCTCTTTTTGAGAGGACAGGTGGTAGAGCCAATGTATTTCTTCCCGCAGAAGCATTGTATTTGATACACTTCGAATTGGGATTCACAAGTTATTTCATCTTTTATTTCAAAGTTTCTACCTTTGGGGTCCTTAATGGATTTGATATTTTGACCAATTTTGCACGCGTTGCAAGATAGGCATTTGGTAAACCCTTGTTGCCGTTTGTCTAACCATGTTGTCGGTTTCTCTCTTTTGAAGTGGCTGTTGACTATGGTATCTTGAATTGAAGGAGCTTTACGAAAGGATATTAGTGGCCTGTCTCCAATAATCAATCCTATGTCTGTCTTTTTTCAGTACACTCCAGTATTTCATTAAGATTTATCGTATCTTAAACCTTTCCTTTGAATAAGTAAGGATCAATCGTAGTTTGTCATCATCTGTTTTAATTTCATTTTTATTCCTAGGTATCAATGTTTCTGCTCTTGACTTGGTTCTTGCTCTTTGTTCTCCTCGTATGATGTCTGCGTACTTGTGACCACGTTTTGAAAAGCGACCCCTTGTTTCTGTAAATTTGCTTTCCATTTCTGTTTCCTCAGAGCAGTTACGTTTCATACGCAAAAATTCCCCATATGGGATGCTTTGCTTTAGTGAGACTGGGTGGAAACTCGTTCCATGGAGTACACTATTTGTGGATGTTTTCTTTCTGAATACTGTAGTTTCCATTTTGTTATTTTTTACATAGATTTTTGTATACAAAAAATCTATTTCTTTTTTCTGGATGTTGAAGGTGAATTTTAGTCCCACATCATTTTCATTCAGAATTTCTATGTACTTGATTAGTTTCTGTTTCGAACCCTTCCATAAAAGAAAAAGGTCATCAATGAACCGGAGCCATGAAACCACATCCGTGGTATATGGCTCATTTTCTTCTCTCCAAGCTATGCTTTTCTCCCACCATTCCATGGTGAGATTAGCATAGCTCGGAGAGAAGGAAACGCCCATGGCACAACCGCATATTTGAGTGTAGATGTTTTTATTGAAGAGGAAGACGTTATTCATTAGGCAAAAGGTTATCATATCCAATAACATGTTTCTATGTCGTAACTCTGATAGTAGCCTTTGTCTCAAAAAGTATTTTATTGCTGTTAAGCCTACATCATGTTGTATTGATGTGTATAGTAATACCACATCTATTGTGACTAGCCAGTACTCAGGTTGCCATTCCATTTCCATGATGATTCTAAGAAAGGCACCAGTATCTTTCACAAATGAACTGAGTGTGGGGACAATTGGGGCCAGAAAATAGTCGACATAAGATGCAACATTCTCACACATAGATCCACAGCTGGATAATATTGGACGTGCAGGTGGCTTATTCAAGGTCTTATGAATTTTCGGCAGAAAATAAATTGTTGGAATTATGGGATGTAGCACTGTCAAATAGTTTTTCTTATCATTACTGATTAATCCCTTTTCCTGCCATACGTCGATTAGTTTGTGTAAGGTTTTTGTCATTTCTATAGTTGGATTTTGTTGTAACAGTTTGTAATTGGTTGCGTCGTTTAATTGGCGATTGGCTTCTTCAACATAGTCAGTTTTATTTTGGATAACGATATTTCCCCCTTTGTCTGCTGGTTTTATTTCTATAGTAACATTTGTCTGGAGGGATTTTAATGCTGTACGTTCCTTCTTAGTCACATTTTCTTTTGTGTTAGTAGTGTTCTTCATGATCTCCAGTTCTGCCACAACCAGGTTGTGAAAAACATCTATCCTGTTGCCTGGACAGGACAAAATGTTGATTTGTTCTTGAGATTTGTTTTTGGATGTGAACCTATCAGATTCCCCATTTCGGTTATTATCTGAGTATTAGTTTGTTCAGTGTCTTCTATTTCATGTGATAATTCATAGGCAACTTGCAGACTGTTTGCATCTGCCACCAGGAAATCTTCTTGTTCTGTACTTAGGGTGTGAGCAGTTGATGTTGTGTCTGCCATTTCTCCACGTTTGTTTCTTGTGAAGAACTTATTAAGTTTCAGTTTGCGAATGTATTTGTATACATCGATTATTGTTTCCACCTCATCCTGATGTTTATCGGGGCAGAGAGTTAGTCCTTTCCTAAGAAAGTTGCCTTCTATTGCTGTTAATTTATAGTGTGATAAGTTGCTGATTAGCTGTGGATCTGATTTGGTCCGTTCTTTTAATTTTTCTCTAATTTTTTTTAAGTTGTCCTGTTGCGTAGAGGGTATGTTTGATTTCCTACCTCTCCTGGTTTTCCTCCTTGGATTGGGTTCCCCGCTTGTCCTCTTCCTCCTCCTCTCATTTTTGCGTTTCCCCGTCCTCTTCCCCTTGTTTTCGGGGTTTGTTGATCTCTGTAAAGAATTTCCATTTCCGCTAAAAAAGACAACTTTTTTGGTCCCATGCTTCTTTGTTCGCCGTCACTTACTTCCGATTCAGTTTCACTCGGTGTTGTGTCATCTTGGCGATTTTGTGGGCCCGCATGTTCTTGCTGTTTGAAAATCTCAAAACGTTTAGCGAACGTGAATATTGTGCCATTTTCAAAATCTGACTCATCACGTCTAAATTTGCGCTGTTTTCTTTCTTGGATCTCATTATCGTGTCTGTCTAGGTTTGTAATCATATTTTGGCGCAGATTTTTAATTGTATCCTCACTTTCTCCTTGAGCTTGAATTTGTTCCTCAAGATCTTTAATTTTTGTATGCAGGTCTTCTCCATTTTTCTTTGCATATTTTTTAATTATTAGGATCATTCTTCGTGATCAGTCCATGATATTCTGTCCCCACTCTTCTAGCATTTCCGGGCTAGTGTCCGGTTGATTTGGCAAGGTGAAGATACGTAGGCCTCTTGGAACTAATCCTAGTTCAGTGTATTTTTCTAAAGTTATGATCTCCCAGCTTCGTGAGATCTCTTTCCTTGATAGTTTCTCCAATTGTTGGAATAGTTGTTTTGGAACTTTTGGTTGTATTTTCCTTTATGGCTATCAAGTTCGAGCCAGGTGCATTTTTCACAAACATGCTTTCTGCCTTTTCCAAACGTTTAGCGCCTCTTTGTTCTATTTGTCTAAGGAGGAGTAGGTGATTAAAAGTGTGTCGTTTAAGTGGCTTTATTTTAGTCGTTGAAAGTCATGCGTTTGTTTTTAACTCGTGTGACAACTTTGTTTCTTACGGGGGAGTTTGCAATTATGATTATAACAAGAATTGTTGCTCACTTTCCAGGAAATACGATTATTTGAAGTGAGTGTGTTTCTGATTCACATTAGAACACAGGAAAGCTACGCTTTTGTTGGTCAAAGTCGTGAGCTCTTTAAACACTCGCTACAGCATTATGCATGACGCTTACAAATGTGTCTGGAATTTGAATATTCAACATATTGCTCCTTACCTTGAGATAATGCCACAACATAACATATGAACCTTTTGTGGACACACACAGGCAATATAAAATGTGGAAGAGTAGCAACGGTTTCTTGTATACAACTATGTGAATCAGAAAACGAGAAAATAGAAGGTGACGGTTTATAGACAGCGATGTAAAGCAGTGCTTAATTTGAGCCAGTGTTTTCCAGTGCTTAGCACCAGCACTTATTTGTCAAGACTGGGTCTACTCGAGCACCAGACAAGTACAGCTCGCACTGTGCAAGATGAAGTTTTCAATGATTGCACATTGCCGGATGCTTGTCCGCACTGTGCAATCAATGAAAACGACACCTTGCACAGTGCGAACATGCTGCTACGCAGTTGGCATAGTGCTACGCGTAGCTCGCGTAGTGCGAAGTGCACTTTGCGTAGCTACGCGTAGAGCTACTTCGCGAACTATGCCCACCCCTATTATGTACCAGGTTGAAAATGGAAACTGTTCTCTGGAATCCCATAAATTGGGGTCAATAAGTAGAAGCAGAATGGGGGTCGAGTCAAAAGGATTGAAGTGGTAACTTTTACTTTTCTTTTATTTCTGCCTCAAATAAAGTAGAAACAAAGACCCATTCAAATGTGCTAATGATTCTGTTTTGACTTGCTTAAGTGGTCACAAACAGTCTGCATTTTTTTTTAAATGCAGCAGCTGAATAGATCTTTGTGTACCCAGCATGTTCCTGGGTACAGTAGTTAAAAAAAGGTAACGGGTGGCCAGTGCGTCTGCTGGTGAAATCGGTATGCAGCCTTGATACTGGATTGAATCATTGTGAAATAGCATACAACATAGTTCTGTTGGTGACTGCTTATGTTCTGGAGAATATTGGCTGTTACGTTATGTCACAAGCTGCTATCCTTTTAGCTTACAGAGTTTTGAACCAGCATCAAGAAGCTGCACTCAAGCTGGAAAGCATACAATTAGAACGGCACTGTCTTTTAAAATTTTAAGTTTGTTAAAAAAGGTTCCTTTGGGTATTAATATTAATAACCTCTTATTAGAAGTGCTATCTAAGTGATAATTAGTGTAATTACTCTAATGGATACATGCATATATAAATCTTGCTGGACAGACCTACCTCCTATGTACAGAGCCCACAATTCAAAACCCTCCTGCCAAATAATAGTTTATCTCGTAAACAATAGTGAAGTGACAAACTGTGTCTTTGCTTCCTAGATGGCATTGACATCAAGGTGTCAAGCACGTCTAGCCTCCAGCCAAGATGAGATTGGAACAAAAGTAGTGTTCATGGCCGTTTAAATGAGTCACAACTGTCCTGTTTGGTTCAGATGTCTGCCTGGTGTGGACTCTGGTTGTAATTGCCAATGCTTGATGTCCGCCAAGTTAAACTCTTTTTTAAGATCCATTTTCTATTTCCAACATCTCACTATATTGTCTCTGCCTCAGAACAGGAGCAGAAGCTGAGGTATAGCCAGAGGTGCAGCTTAGTCCCTTTGCACCTGTGTCCAAGTTTGGTGCTGCATTCGGGGCCCAGTGCTTGAGCAGCATGGTAACATACGCTGTCTCTGCATCTGCAAGCCAGGGATTTTACCTGTAATTGGAATTCTGTTTGTGTGGACTGGGAGCGCTCTGCTTGCTCATGAGATAACAGGGGTACCAGGCAAGTAGAGAGTCTTACAACCTTCAGGTGTGTATTTTTTACATTTTTGTTTATCACATGCCACATTTGCACCTGCCATGTATATGCACTTGTTTGGAAAGTCTGATGTATGAGTTTCATGTATGCTTGTATGTATTGTCCTGTGCTTTGTAGTGACTGTCAGCTAACAGCAGCAGTGTAACAAAGTCAGACAATAAAAGGGAATTCCTACATGATTCTGGGAACGTGCATTTGAATTCTAATACTTGAGCATGTCGTTCTGGGTGACCAACAGCTGGGCATCAGACAGGGCTGCCTTTTATGGTTGTGAGCACCTGATGCTGAGTTCTGCAGAGGTGCATTGGGGGGCAGTGTGTTAGGAAACAAATACAATGGATTAAAAGTTCTTGCTGCAAAGTTCCTTGTGAGTTCTAGCAGGATTCAGGCACCAATAAAAATGTCAAGATAACCCAGCACGCTGCGAATGAAATGTTATGTTCCTGCTGGAGAGAGGGATCGTAGTTTTGTCTCATGGTAGGTTTGACTGCACCTTATAGGGTTAATGTGCCTTCTGCAAAGTATGTGTACCATGCAGATGACAGAACTGTATTCATGTGAATAGGTCCGTGCGTTTCTGTTTTTGTCGTAGAGAACTTTTTGTTACCTGCTGTTCTTACATTACCATCCTAATATAGCACAGACAGCAGACTCAGTTGAATGTTGTGCTTTATTGATTCAAAATTGCGTGTGAAAGCCTCTTTGAATGAAGTTGAATGTCGGACTTCATTTTTAAATAGGTGGCAGTGGATTATGTGACATGTAGCCTGATCATGTGATATAACTATTTGTTTGAAGCATGAGAGCCTGATTCCCCATCAAAGCCTAATCGCAATAGTATACCTGACACTTTATTATCCTTTAGCAGGAATACCTATTGTGATGCCACACATCATCATTTGATGGCATAAAACCTTAACATAGTTAAAGAATGGCTATTGGGTGTCTTGGACCGCATAGCTATGCATTGATGCGACAGGCCACGACTGATATAGCCATGTCACCGGTCAACTTTATATAATTAATATATTTATTAAAGCAGAGGTGTACTCTTTACCTGCTCTCCCTCAGTATCTGCTTTTCTTCCTCCTCTTTACACCTCACTCCTTCTTGTGCTCCATTGTTCCTTTACCTTCTGCCCTACGTCCAAGTTTCCACCTTCCCATCTTTCCCTTTCACTCTCCTTTCACGCACTCCCTGCTCTCTGCTCTTCTTCCATTGCCTTTCTCCTCTTTCCACTTTTCATTCTCATCATGTTCCACTCCAATCTTGCACTTCCAATCTCTGCTTTCCCCACTTCTCTTCACATTCTTTATCTGCCTTCAGACCTTTCCTCATTCCTCACTCTCCCTTTTATATTTTTCCTTCTTGCGCATATATTTATATCCACTCCATGAATCTGTGTTTGATCTCAGGTCATGCATTAACTCTTGATATGGCTACTCAGTCTTTCATCTTTCTGAGGTTGATACACTTAGTGCCATTGAGCTTAATAACAACATTTATAATTCAATGTCAAGGCCCCCACTGGGGAGTATGTGCTTTACAAACACACATGATGTTTTAAGGACACAGAAATGTATTCTAATCTTTTGTTTTTCAATTTCTTTGCAATATTACAATGTCATTATTCCCTCTGTCCTTGCTTGGCCCAGATCCTTTATTTCCTTCATACCACCTTTTTTATTTCCTTGTTCTCTTCCTACGCACCACCAGTGATGCCTCCTTACCTCTTTCGATTCTTACTTCCTTATTAATTTCCACACTTTCTTCCCTAGGTGCATTTCTCCCATCTTCCTCAATTTGTTCCTTACTTTATTTTTTTCCTGCTACTCCCTTCATCCCTTCTTTTATTTCTTCCTTGCTTATCCTCTACCCTTCCTTCTGCTTTTCTTCTTCCTTTGCTTTCTTCTTTCTATTCATTCAGCACACATTGTTCACTTCCTTTCTCCCTCTATCCCTTCATTCTTTTTTTTCACATTATTTTCTTATTTCCTTCTTTCATCCATTACTTATTTATTTCCTCACACCAGTACTTCCATTCCTGCTTGCGTTTGTTTCTGCCTTCTTTATCATATTCCTTCCTTCATCCCATCCTTTCTTTTAAACTGCATAGTATAAGCAAATTCTCTTTAGTTTGCAAAGCTGTCTTAAGTCCTCAATTAATCTTTCCTATAGCTGCATTTGTTGCATTACTTACATTCTCTAATTTGAGTTCATTTTTAAGTTATTGTCATATGCTTTCCATATGTTATGTTATATTGATTTGGTATTCAGCAGGCGTGAGGTCTCTTAAGTGCTTATGTGAAGAGCAAGGTCTTCAGCTTCTTGGGCAACTCAAGGAGTGAGGTGGTGGCTCTGATGTGTCGAGGCTTGTGGATGTGGGCTGAGCCAATAAAGGAAGTGAATGGAGCCACTGGAGGAAGTGGGCGAAATAGGGGGAGTGGGTGTGGCATCCTAAAAGCATTAGAGCTCCTGCACTCAATACTTTACAAATTAAGCGCTAATGTAAAGATTATATTGGATGGTGTGGGGGTTGGTACCCCAGTTCCTTGATTAAGAGGTGCACAACATGTTTTTTTTTTACTTAAACTTGAAGGTAGGAAAAAGATGCAATACTACTTTCAGAACAAATCAATACATGTTCTTGCATAGGCCGCATATTAAAATGAAATATTTCTAGGCACAGGTGACCATTAAGGCACACGTAAACGAAGATATTTGTGCAATATCTCTAAACCGTCCAAATGGGGAAGCTAAGATTGATATCCAAGCCTGAAATGACATCATCAACGTATCCACTAGATGACTTCTCTATAAAATATTAACACATCATATATTCTCCACCATTTTTATACTTAGTTTCCTCAGTGACAAAAAGCTACCTTCTTCATCTAAAAAGGTTTTCTATTTGAGTGTAGGAAACAGAGGGTTAGCCGAAATATACAATTTTATCTTTTTAAATTAACATTTGGCAATCGTGCATGTCTGAAAACATAGGGTTTACTGAAAACTTAGAAAGTTTGGTTTCAGGCAAAACTGGTTCCCTCGGTTATTCTTTCTACTCATCTTATAGAAAAATATATGAATTATTATGGCAATTACACTTACATTGCTCTGTTTCGCCTGTATCTATTCCCTGCTCAATAATAATAAGAAAAATATATAAATTACCTTAGTAAATGAGAACGTTCTCTTTCTGTTTATTGTGCAAATGCCTTGAGATAGATTTAGCATACACTTTTGTTTGATAACGTTTCCTATTTTCTCAATAATGAAAGGTGTGCTCGCTTCATTGCTCCTTTTCATTCCTTTGCTTTGCTCCACCAATTCCATTTTTGTTTGTGCTCACTATCTGACTGCATACATTAGTAGAAGAATTCACCATCGTCTTTCTCAGTAACAGAGTTTAGCTCTTCTATGTGGAACATTAATAAGACGTTCAGCCTATGAATATATGTATAAAATAGAAATGATGACCTAATGAACTATGACATAGTGATTAAAAGTGAAGATGTCGATGGCGTTGATAATAACAGTAGGAACAGAAATGTATATATTTGTTGGGACATTAGTAAACCAAGCCATCTACAGATAGGATCTGTAGTTCATTTTTGTAAATTAGCTTTTAGTTGACCATGTGTAAGTATTCCCATAAAACATGGATGAATACGAGTGAATTGTATTTTGGTCAGTTCACAGCACTACGAGTTTGTCCAACAGTATAATTAATTTTTAAAAATAGGCACCCCTCATGAATGCAAGCCTTGTGTAGAAATATTGTATTGTATTGTACTGTATGCTTTGATTCAACGATTATGTCAACAGGTAATATGCTATATGTCCATCTAGGAGGAACAGAGGCCTCATCCCTTAGAACTGTGAAATATACTGAGCCTACCTGGAGCAACAGAAGCTCAACACTTGGAGACACTGTTTGGCAGGGTTGAAATATTATACTGACACCACCCAGTGGCAACAGTGGCCAACGCCTGGAGCATTCTTATGTATCCACTGAAAACTACACAGAGATCATGCCTGGATCACCTGGAGGCACTGTTAAGCAACCAAAAAATAATTATCGCAGTACATACAGGAACAGAAGAGGAGCAATCATTATGCAATGAGCAATAGAATAGGCCCTGAGGAGTCCATTTAGGGGAGGGAGGGATGCACACTTTACACTGGGCATTATTTTGCATTTGGCACCATTTCTGGGATCTGAAGTCCTCCCAGGAAAGTTTCTAACACATTCTTCTTTTTAAATGGAGTGAGACACAGAGAGGGCAAAATCAATGAAGCTGTGGAAGCGTACAATTATATTAGTAAACAAGAGATGGGAGAATGGGTGAGTCATCAGGAGGGAAAAGAGGAGAGTGAAATGGGTCAGAGATTCTGACCCAGAGCTCTTCTAGCTCCTCACAGGACCAAACATGGGACACAAATTCAGGGGGTGTCACTGGCCTATGGAGGGCCCTTATCAGGACACTGGGATTTAGAAAGACCCAGGATATGTTGGACCCTCTGTTCTACTGGCCTGGAATGTGTAGGGTCAGAGAAAGGCCACATAGAACCTGCCTCACTTGCCAATGAGCGGTAAGTCAGGAGGGAAGACCATTAGCGATTATGACAGTTGTAGGTATTACATTTTAGAGGACAAAATTGATTGTTATTATTTGTTCCTTTAACTCCCCCAACACGAAGCAAGAAGTATAAAGTGGTTGTGGTGGATCATGCCTCCAAGTATCCAGAGGCAGTACCTCTGAGTAGCAAGGCTGCAAAAGTTGGAACTAGGGCTCTCCTAGGGATCATTTCTGCATTAAATGTAAGCGTTGTATGGTGTTCGTATACTAAACTGCTACTCCCTGAGCAACTTTTATATCTCTGTTAAGTTTTATGTGGGAACCAAGGGGCATATTACGAACAAGTAGCAATATTTATCGCTAAATAGGCTTAGCGACCATTTTTTTATCGCTGCCTATCGCTGGATATGTTAGCGGAGAAAACATGCTATTAGCAACGTTTTTCTCCATTGTGCTAAAATATCCAGCTATAGCAACGAAATGCGTGAATATCGCTGAGAATACAGTGATATTCACCCATTAGCCACAAAATGCTCTTAGCCATGTTATCCACCTCCCATTTAATAATATGGCTAAGAACTGGTCTGGGCAGGTGTTAGTATTTGGAGATATTCTCGCTTAGCGCGAATATTTCCAACGCTACGCCTGCCTTGCTAATAGGCGATAGCGACGTTAGTGACTGCTTTCAGTCGCTAACTGGCTGGGTACGCCCACTTTGCATGTCATTAGCGATAAACATCGCTGACATCCAAAGTGGGCCCCAAACATCTCGCTATCGCCTAAAAGCAGTTGCTAACATTAGTTAGCGACAGCTTACTAATAGGGCAATAGAATTATCGCCGCTTAGCGGCCGAAAGCGGCTGCTAAATCTGCAATAATTGCCTGTCACCCCCCTTGGTAATATGCCCCCTAGTTTTGTCTCTGTCTTTCTTTTTGGAATGATGTGACAGAGTCAGGAGTCCTTTAGAAGCCCTTCTCCTTTCAACATAGTCTAGTTGGAGTCTTTGATCCATATTATCCACAGGTGCTCATCCTCAATCAGTGTATTATTTCCCAGTATGATGTTTTTTTGTTATTTGAGCTGCTTCCATGTCTTAAGGCTCCATATTGTCCAATAATCTTCCCAGGTCATCCTGGTCTTGAAATTCCCACTTATTCAGATGGGTAGGAGTACCAAAAATAGTCTTTGTTTCACCATTGTATCTTTGGAAAAGTTTGCTGAAATTACAATATTTTGATTCTTGTGTAGAAATGGGCCTTAGCACACTAAAATCTGTATAGTTTGTTGATGTCTGAGAATGCATTCCAGGATATGACATTGATGGGCTTATGGGTTGTGTGTCTTAAGCTAATTCTGTGTTCTCTTTAATATTATAAAGTTTGTGCAAAGGTTATACACATCAGTTTTGTCAGTAAAGACCCAAGGAAAGAAAACATCTCATCTTGTTCAAGTTGCTCCAGGATCCCAAAATTCATATATTGTTTCAGCAGCTCTGGTTCACCAAGCCCACCACCTTACTGCACAGGTAGCACAGATTGTGTTACCAATCAAGGGGCTTGGCCTTCAGCTCTAGCTGTGATTATGTTGCTGTGATTCTTCATGTTGCTGTTTCCAGTCTCTTTGGTAATTCAAAGTATCTTTATGCATTGTTTTGGTTTCAATATTAGTCTCTCTGGTACTTTCTTGAACTAAGGCTAATAAAAGGTTAATGGTTGTTAGTTTCCAGAGCACCACATATGTTCTGGCATCTGTCATTTATGGAGTATCCGGTACAGTCTGTCCTTTTTAAGTCGATTGTTTCAGAACTTCCGATAATGTAAACTATGATATTTGTGATGCAACATATAGGCTCACACTGTCTCAATTGAAGTTGAAGGAATTAGTCCTCCTATATCATAGCACACCTAGGCCCACATGTACTATACGTTTGTGACATGATGTGTCACTTTTGTGCCACAGACCTGATGCAAATTAAAATTTGACATTTATTAAGGCATGCAAATCCACTTTGCATGTATTAGTAAATACAAAGTAAAGAAAGGCAGGGATTAGCTCTGTCTTGTGTTACTTTACATCAGGAAGGAGTTACATGGGTGTTCCCATGAACCCAACCCTGTATTCTGATGCAAACTCAGATTTGCAAAGACTTGAAAACCTGGGTTTGTGCCAAAATGTTGTGCCTAACTACCAGAGGCATAACAAGAAGAAATGTCATTTCATCTCCTTGTTACTTCCCCTTTCCTTGTGTGCTGTATCCTGCATTCTGCAGGAATATGCCTCTATGGACTGATTTTGTGCAGGATGGTGGCCCTTCCTGTACAAAACTAACCATGTCTGTAACACAGGCACCCTTGCACTATTGTACATGGGTGTCTGCATGGGCTCTAGGCAGCACACAGTGCACAAGTGCAAAGCGAGTGCAGAAATAATCTATATCTTTATAAATATGGCACATTTCTATTCTTTCTGTGATGCAATGCAGCATGTTCCCTTGCAGCATTGCGCTGCTTGAAATAATAGTAACTATTCTCCCTAGTCTCACAGTCTCACAGTTCACACCAATACTAGCTGTTCAAATCTCAAAACTGAGACGAACCTGGCAAAACCAGAAAACCACGGAAGACCTGAACAGATACAGGGATGCCCTGAAGGAATACCACCAGCGCCTGAGAGACACCAAATAGACTTTCATCAGGAACAAGATCCACACAAAGCGACTAACACTAAAGAACTCTTCAACATCATACAGCAACTCAACAACTCCCCCCCCCCCCCCAAGTGAAGCCACAGAGATCACACCATCCTGGTAACTCTGCAACCAGCTCAGCTCCTACTTCCATCTGAAGATCAAGGCCCTCTATGATAACCGCAGCGAACAGACCCCGGACACCTCCCCTCTCACCACCACCACTGACTCAGAGCTGACCATCACAACCTGGAATCTGGCCACCGTCGAACACACCACTGTGACCATGAAGAACACCCACTCAGAAGCCACTACGGACCCCTGCCCATCGCACATCTACCACAGGTCCACTGCCACATCGCACACAAACTTTGGCATACCATCAACGCCTCCTTCGAATCCGGCATTTTCCCCAACAATGGAAGCGGGCAGAGGTCAAACCCCTCCTCAAGAAGCCCATGGCTGACCCGACAGACCTGAAAAACTACCAGATGATCTCTCATCTCCCCTTCGCAGCCAAAGTCACTGAGAGACTCGTAAATACCCAGCTGAATGCCTTCATCGAAGAGAACTCCATCCTAGACGCCTCCCAGTCCAGATTCTGCAGCAACCACAGCACTGAGACGGCCCTCCTTGCTGCCGCCGATGACATCTACATGCTACTAGACCAGGGACACGCCGCAGCCCTCATCATACTAGACCTCTCCGCAGCCTACAACACCGTCTTACATCGCATTCTCGCAGCCAGACTCCACAATGCTGGGATACAAGGAACCGTCCTCTCCTGGATCCAATCTTTTCTCTACGGCAGAATTCAGAGGATCAGACTCCCCCTTTCGTCTCCAATCCAACTCAGATCAACTGCCGAGTACCCCAAGGATCATCGCTCAGCCCTACGCTCTTCAACATCTATCTGTTCCCCCTTGCAGCCATCGTCAAAAAACACGGGCTCAGCATGGTATCATATGCCAAAAACAACAAGCTCATCTTCTTCCTCTGCTTCCAGGAAGAAAGGAGGGACATAGCCGCCAGGATGAAAAGCAGCTGCCTGAAACTCAACTCGAAGAAGACTGATGTCCACATTCTCGGACCCACCACCTCTGCCTGGTACAACACCTGGTGGCCCTCCACCCTTGGGAGTCCGCCCACCCCGACAGACAACTCACGGAACTTCGGCATCATCCTCAACTCCTCTCTCACCATGACCCGACAGATCAACTCCATCGCCTCCACCAGTTTCAACTGCCTTCGCATTCTCCGCAAGCCCTTCAAATGGATACCCCCAGAATGCAGAAAGACCATCACCCGCACTCTCATAACCAGCAGACTGGACTATGGCAACACCCTCCATGCCATCATTAACAATACCCTTCTCCACAACCTACAAACCATCCAGAACACCGCAGCCAGACTTGTCCTCTGAACCCCACGGTATGAACACATGACCCGCGCCGCCAAGAAAACAGCATTCAAGGACCGGTTGGACAACAACGCACACAACTGCAAGGAGCTCTTCAACATCGTGAAAGAGCTCTCCAACCCCAGCGCAGGAAACAACGACATCACCCCATCGCAAGACCTCTGCAACTCCCTCGCTTCATACTTCCACAACAAGATCGCGGACATACACAACAGCTTCAACAACCAACCAACGCACACCATGACCGAACAACCACCCCCCACCACCACCCTCCACGCCTGGACCCCGATCAGCACCGAAGACACCATACGCACTATGAACTCCATCCACTCCGGATCACCGACCGACCCCTGCCCTCACCACGTCTTCAACAAGGCCGACGCTGTCATCGCACCCCACCTGCGGGACATCATCAACACCTCCTTCGACACCGCCACCTTCCCTGAGAGCTGGAAACACGCCGAACTCAGCGCTCTCCTCAAGAAACCAACAGTGGACCCCACTGAACTCAAGAACTACCGCCCCATCTCGCTCCTCCCGTTTCCAGCCAAAGTCATCGAGAAGACCGTCAACAAGCAGATGGCCGCCTTCCTTGAGACGAACGGATCCCTCGACCCCTCACAGTCAGGCTTCCGAGCCAATCACAGCACCGAGACCGCCCTCATCGCCGCCACCGATGACATCCGAGCCCTGATGGACAATGGAGAAACAGCGGCCCTCATCCTCCTAGACCTCTCCGCGGCATTTGACACTGTCTGCCACCGCACCCTAGTACAGCGCCTCAGCAACGTCGGAATCCAGGACAAGGCGCTGGAATGGATCATCTCCTTCCTCGACGGAAGAACACAGAGAGTCCGCCTACCACCGTACAAGTCAGAGGCCTCCGAAGTCATCTGCGGCGTCCCTCAAGGGTCATCTCTGAGCCCCACCCTCTACAACGTCTACATGAGCCCCCTCGCGGCCATCGTACGCAAACACAACCTCAGCATAATCTCCTACGCCGACGACACCCAGCTGATCCTCTCCCTGACCAACGACCCCGCCTCCGCCAGAGCCAACCTGCACGAAGGGATGAAAGAGGTAGCCGAGTGGATGACGACCAGCCGCCTGAAACTGAACTCTGACAAGACGGAGGTCCTCATCCTGGGCTCTTCACCCTCCGCCTGGGACGACTCCTGGTGGCCTCCCGCCCTGGGCACCGCACCCAAACCGACAGACCATGCACGCAACCTGGGCTTCATCCTGGACTCCTCCCTCTCCATGACCAGGCAAGTCAACAACGTCTCATCGGCGTGCTTCAACATCCTACGCATGCTACGAAAGATCTTCTGGTGGATCCCCTCCGAGACCAGGAAGACCGTCACCCAGGCCCTCGTCACCAGCCGACTGGACTACGGCAACGCCCTCTACGCCGGTACCACCGCCAAGCTTCAGAAGAGACTCCAGCGGATCCAGAACGCCTCAGCCAGACTCATCCTCGACATCCCACGAACCAGCCACATCACCGGACATCTGAGAGACCTCCACTGGCTCCCCGTCAACAAAAGAATCACCTTCCGCCTCCTCACCCACGCACACAAAGCCCTACACAACCAGGGTCCGAGCTACCTCAACAGCCGAATCAACTTCTACGCTCCCAATCGCCACCTCCGATCAGCCAACCACGCCCTCGCCGCCGTCCCCCGCATCCGAAGAGCGACTACGGGAGGAAGGTCCTTCTCCTACCTGGCCGCCAAGACCTGGAACTCCCTCCCGACCGACCTGCGCCTGACCCAAGACCACCTCGCCTTCAGGAAGAAGCTGAAGACCCCCCCAGCGCCTTGAGACCCTACGGGTAGTTAGCGCGCTATATAAGTATCACTGATTGATTGATTGACCCAACTCCTACTTGACCTCCACTGGTTCCTGTTGAGAAGAGAGTAACCTTCAAACTGTACACCCATGCCTACAAACCACTCCACAACATTGAACCCAAATACTTCAACGAGAGAGTCTCCTTCCACGTACCCAAGAGGAACCTTCATTCCGCAGACCTGGCCCTCGCAGAAACCCCCTGCATCTGGTTTGTGGTCGAGTCCTGTCCAGATTCTACAACCTACAACCTACATATACTCCAATAAGTGATACTGTCTTTTTATGTGTGGCACAATAAACTAATATATGTATTATTAACTAATAATTACAACTGATCTCAATTTATAAGGACAGCATTAAACACATATATGGTTCATTCTCACTAATCCCTGGTGAATGCACTGCATTCAATGCATTTTAGCACATCACCTTTCTATCTAAAACTAAAAGGTGTAAGGGGCATGTTTTAAGGAGTCTCATGAACAAATACTAAACTTGTTTTTAGTGCTGTTAAAATGATAATGTGTGTTAGGGTCACATACCCATAAGTAGAAATAGAAGTTCCTCTTGTCTCATCGTCAATTCGATCACTGGGCTCCGCGTGGTGACGTTTATTTGTTGTGTCTGGCGCAATGGGATCTTTACTTTGATTGGTATGAGATAAGCTGGGGGGAAAAAACGAGGAAGGTAAAGGAGATGTTCAGCTGTCCTTTTCCTTCTTGTATGCCATGTCAGTCTAGTGTCTTGAAAATGGCATGATAAACAAATGAGACGCTGTGATCGGGTTAATAACTTTGCGTCTTATCGTGTGCAATGCTGGGATGTTAAATCACCATGGTTCGTTTGTGCGCTAAGGTGTTGACAAGGTCCCTCATGGTGAAGCCTTCTTTAGTGCGCTGGCCGGCCGATGGTCGTGTCCTACCTGTTAGACTAGTGGGAGCCGTTTTGCTACTTTTCCTTGTTTGCTCCGATGGATTCGGAATGGCGTCTCCTCGCTGGACAGCGTCTCCTTGCTAGACTGCGTCTCCACAGTGCCGAGCTCGTCTGTAACTTGGTTAGAACAACAGATGGCCGTCATTGGTTCTTTCAAGACTCGTTTGGGCATGATTACGTCCTGATTGGTTAGGCACCTTCTCGGTATGAGAGCTGCTTCCTGATTGGTCAGTCGGGGTAATCGCGTTGCTGGGATACATGACGCCTGGCTCGATCTTAGTTTGTTTTGGTTGTAATTTCTCCTATTCTGTCTTGTCGCTTTGTGTCAAGATATGATGCCGTGCATGGCGCTATGTGGTTTTGCATATTTTTATTTCCAGGGGGCCTTTGGATTAGCTCATTTTGAGTTGCCGATACATTATTGAGGGTCTAGTTGGCATGTACATAGCAGATGTTGGGTTGTATGAGGCATACCTCAGGGTGGTTGCTCTAGATGGTTCCGGTTCCATATTCGGGCATGTCAGAGTGGTGCAGGTCTGATGATTTGACTAGTGTTTGCGGTACATCAAATATAGCTTGATATTTCAGCAAGTTCATTCAGTCCACTGTCAACTGTACCTAAATACATATTAGTTTTTGCTTCCTGCTTCGATAGATTGTTGGCCACGTTTTTGCCTTTGATATGTTTGACCACTGTCCAAATAATCATGCATAGCATTTAAGAAATCTCAAATTGCGATTTCTTAAATGCAATCGCAATTTTAGAAATCGCAACATGGTTGCGATTCCTAAAATTGCGAAATGTATGATGCATTACAAATTAGTGAATTGCATTTGCAAACGACCGAAAAATGCGATTCGCACCGTTTGTGAATGCAATTCAGTTTGATGCATCTAGGCATTAGTCTCTCCATCTATGCTCTTCCAAATCCAAACATGTATTTTCCACACCTGACATTAAAAATGTCAAATTATGTCTATGTGCATACTCTGGGGCTCATTTACGAGGTTTTGGCACAAGGCACCGCCACAAGGCATCTTGCTGAGCTGTCCTGCATCAAAAGAAAAGGGCATGAATGTGATGTATCTATGAGATACAGTGCATTGCCATCCTTTTCCCCAGTGCAGGGGTTACAGAGATGTTAAGGCACCCCTTGGATGAGGGTGAAACTGTGGCACTTATCCTTTTAGATCTCATCGCTGCCTTTGACACAGTGTCTCACCATATTATTCTGGGGGAACTGCGGACACTGGCTCTTGATGGAGTGGTCCTAGAATGGTTTTGCTTCTTTCTTAGGAAATGAACGTTTCAGGTCTCCTCCTCTTCGGCCAGGTCTAATTCTCTCGCCTCTCCCTGTGGGGGTCCATATGGCTTGGTGCTGAGCCCTCTGTTATTTAACATATATATTCGTCCTCTAGGGAAGGTGGTTGAAAATGCTGGCTGTCTTTTTTTCCTTTGCCGATGACACACAGCTTATGTTCTCCCTCTCTCTGATGAAGGGAAACAGGCCCTCTGAACTTAGTTTATCTTTGAGCAAGGTCTCTAACTGGATACAGAACAGATTACTTAAAGACAACGGAGACAAAATGGAAGTAATGATTCTTGGCAAATGGTCTGATCTCTGGGGGTTGCGGCACTGGCTCGCTGAACTGGGAGCTCTTCCCACTCTTTCTAGCAGTTTTAAAAACCTGGGTTTCATTGTGGATGAATTATTATCCATGTTACAATAAGTAGCCAAGGTAACGCCCACCTGCTTTGCTGTTCTCAAGTCGCTAAAATGGATGCTGTGGCTGATTCCTTTCTCAGCTCAGAGGTCAGTGATCCAAGCCCTCATAAACTCTAGACTGGATTATGGCAGTGTCCTGTTTTTTTTGGAGATGAAAAAGCCACAATCCAAAGACTGCAGCTCAGGCAGAATGCAGTTGCTAGACTTTTCTTTTGCCTACCCAAGTGCACCTTGGTCTCCAGCATTCTTCAGGATGTACACTGACTGGCTGTGTTGAACCGTTTAAACTTCTAATCCCTCTGCTATATGTTTCAGGGTTAAATCTGGATCTGCTCATAAATACCTCTGGTATTTAGTCCATCTTTACCATCCCTTCCGGCCCCTGAGATCCGCTCTGCAGACTCGGTTTGTGGTACTAAAATCCTGATTGGCCTTCATGGAAGGTTGTTTTTTTCCTACTTATGGTCGATTCTATGGAACACCCTGCCAGATGCCTTGAAAGATCAGCATCCTTCCTGGCTTTCTCTAAGGGCCTAAAAATCTGCCTTATCTATTTGTGCTATTGTTCTCTCCCTTTCTGCCCCTACTCTTGCCCTGTGCTGGGAAACCCTTTGGGGTAGCTGTGCGGATACCAAGTTCCGTAATAATAATAATAATAAAGTGCTGGTGCACAATGGGCAGCCATGCGCCCATGTAGGAACCCTTGCGCCATGGTTCAAGGGTGTCTGCATTGTAGCAGTGATTGTTTTTGTTCAGGAAGGGACACTTCCCCGCACAAAAACAATCACGAGAGGCGTTTCGGTCTTTCTATGTGTACTGCAGAATGCGGCACACATAGAAAGAGGAAACAATGAGGAGAAATAACAATATTTCTCCTTGTTGTGCCTCCCTAATGCCACCCCCGGGGTGGTGTTAGAATCTGACTCATTCCCAGGTTTACGATTCCTCATAAATCTGGGAATGCTTCAGATTCCATGGGTGTTGCATGGGAACACCCACAGCAATACCCAAGGAATGGCCCTTTCTCTCAGTGTTCTGCGTGAAAGGTACACATATTTTCAAGGCCATGAAAAGGAAAGCCATGTAAAGTGGCTTTGTGTGGCAATGTAAACATGCTATGGCATATCGTGCCAACAGAGCATAAAAAAATGGTGCTCTGGTAGTGCAAAAGTGCTGCGAGGACCCTCATAACTGAGGCCCTCAGTGTCTAGTGACTCAAAGGATACAAAATAGTTGCCTGTAATAGCTGCACCTTTAAAATAGGGGTTCATATTTAAGTGTTTGATAAGGGGAACCTGTGAGTGAACTACATCATAATTAAAAAGATTATATTGAAAATGACTTTCTCCATAAAATATACTTAATAGAAGACTATAGAAAATACCATAGGTCAGAGGGAGATGATGGTAAGTAATTCCCTCTGAAGCAGAAGTGGGTAACCGAGTACAAACATAACAACTTCTAGCTTTTTTTGTGTCTATGTACTCACAGAGCAGTCCAAAATAAACATACGAGGTATAATACCCTCTTGATACATCTGTGTGTAATTTTTCAATCCCCACAACTGCATGCTACTATCAGAAGAATGTGGCTTGGTAGGGGCAATAGTAGACCTATATTTAGCTGAGCCATCTGTAGCTGAATAGAGACCTAAAAGTATGGTAACTAATACTACAACTACAGCAATTCATGTGCCTATTATGATGTATCTATGCCTGCTAATATTAAGACTGGCTTCCATTACTTCTTTAAAATCTAAAACTTGGGTGGAACATAGCAGCTCAAAGAAATAGTTCGGCACACCATAAAATGTTCAATGAGCAATATCAGAGAGGTCAAAAAATATATCAGTAAGCCATTATGTATTCTTTTCTTTCTTTATTTTCAGTCTTCACAAAGTAGCCAACGCGTTTCGTCCAAAGGACTTCTTCAGGGCGAATTGATGGGATGTAGTATAGTATACAGGATTTTATCAGATGGAACAAATTTCTCCAGCTATTAAGATGGCACCTGTCTCCAGATGCTGGGATGGCAGCTATCCTTTTATTTTTGTGGTAGATTGAACGGGTTTTCGAAAGAAGAATATGTTCCAGCGCAAAGGGATATCAAATACGCATCCGCACAGGTGATGAAAGTGTTCACCTTCGCCAGGTTGGTCTTGCGTGTTGTCTCCTCGGGTGTCGTCTCGTAAAGTGGTTCCTCGAACCATATTCTTCTTTCGAAAACCCGTTCAATCTACCACAAAAATAAAAGGATAGCTGCCATCCCAGGATCTGGAGACAGGTGCCATCTTAATAGCTGGAGAAATTTGTTCCATCTGATAAAATCCTGTATACTATACTACATCCCATCAATTCGCCCTGAAGAAGTCCTTTGGACGAAACGCGTTGGCTACTTTGTGAAGACTGAAAATAAAGAAAGAAAAGAATACATAATGGCTTACTGATATATTTTTTGACCTCTCTGATATTGCTCATTGAACAATTTATGGTGTGCCGAACTATTTCTTTGAATTGTGTACAGTGCCTTGGCACTGATTTTGGAGGCCTAGGGGTATATGGCCTCAGGTTCTTGGCACCCCTAGATATAACGTGACCAAGATTCATTAGATTGAGTGCAGTTAAGTGTCTTACCCTATACCCTGTTCTAGTGTCATAAAATGGAACATAGCAGCTGCTGAGACTTCTCTGTTGATTCCCATCTGTGCAAATCGCAAAAACAATTTCTAAATGTTTTGAAACAATAAATATATAAAGGAATCTTTGTGAGTCTTCCTTAGCCCTATTCTGTCTTTAATAATAAACAGTTCTAGTTCACTCACTATCAGTTCCAGTATGAAATCCTTTAGTTCATCAACTAGTACAGGACACTCATTTGAATATAAAAAGGGAAGTTCAGCCACATCTAAGATTAGATGTGTCAGGGCACTCAGTCTTGATAACAAAGGAAGTTCAAACGTAAGTTAATCTGGAGATCAAGTTCCCAAAATTTCAATTGAACATTCACAGTGATCCCAAATTTACCAGAGCTCCTTCTCCCTGTCAGTGCAAGAAAGTATGTCCATTCAGGAGATGAGTACCTCTGGTAAGACACTCTACCTTGCGTGGACCTCTTTGGTTGTCTCTTCTTATTCACTCAGGTCGGAATCCTCTGATAGATCTAGGAGATCACTTTCTCCTTGTGGAACAAATCTTCCTCTCTCCTGCCTTCTCAGCCAATGTTCTCCTGCTGCTCCTCACAGTTCTCTAGCACTAGGCCCTTCATCAGGGTCCAAGTCTATCTCTGTTACAACCACTGGATTAGCCCCTCCTTCACCAGTTTTGTCATTCAACTCTCCAAAATCCTCTTCAAGCTGATCAACTGCTATTTCAGTTTCTGACTGTTCTCCTACAGCTTGACTAACCTGCTCCTATGATCTGTCAACCACCACTGGCTGTTTTGGGTAAGGTGCTGTTATTTCATCAAGGAGACATGGAACCCTGCGAGTATGTTCAGGATGGATCCAATTGGGAAGACCTCAACACTTCACAGCAGTTGTAGTCACAAGTATGACTTGGTATGGGTCTTGCCAATGAGGCTCCAAGCACGACTTCTGTGCATGATTCTGCAATACCACCAGGTCTCCAGGACTTAGGTGTGGCAAGGCTGTAGCAGAGATACAGAATGCACCACATTAGCCAGTTATTTGCATTGATATAGTATCAGATCATCAGCAATGTCCACAAGCATATTTGCTGGTACAGCTGGCAATTTAGTTGCCCTTCCCATAATGATCTCATGGGGACACAATCCTGTTCCTATGATCAGGTGGGCTGAGCAGATTCATCAACACCAACTGCAAAGTATCCAGCTATTTTAAAGACTTAGAAGCCCACTTTGGCAATTCCTGATTTCAATGTCCAATGACTTGCTCCACCAGACCTGAGACCAACCTCAGGTCAGTAACTACAATTCAGT
Source organism: Lissotriton vulgaris (assembly GCF_964263255.1). Lineage (NCBI taxonomy): Eukaryota > Metazoa > Chordata > Amphibia > Caudata > Salamandridae > Lissotriton > Lissotriton vulgaris. The sequence goes on from NC_141689.1 coordinate 664,204,296, forward strand.
CTCTGGTCAACCTGCAAGGTAGCATACAGCATACGCAGCACTTCGTTATCAAAATGAGTGCCTTCATCTGATTCCTTAAGAAGTTGGGAAGCCAAACCTTGGTACAATTCCCTCACCAACAAGTTTGCCACTATGAGGCTATCATTTCTTCTTGTGGGATATGGCTCAACTCATTGTGAAAAGATGCTCACAACAACCAACACAAATCTCAGCCCATTGCACAAAGGCAAATCATTTAATTCCATTTGTGTCCTGTTGAAGGATCCAATTGACCCCCCTATGTTGCTCAGTGTCACTGCGATTCATCTCCCTACATTGTTCTGTTGACACACAACACATCTATGATATAACACCTCCGACTTCAACTTGAAGCCTGGGATTAAACCATGTTTGGTGAAACACTGTGACCATAGTAACCCTCACTGCATGAGTGAGACCATGGTAATGTCTATCCATTGGCAGCAACAAATTATTTAGCAACATCGGTCTGCCATCTCCTGAAACCCATATTTTATCTTCATCTCTTTTAACACAGCCTGGGTTTACCCTCCTCTGCTATTCTGCTACTGACACCTCTTCCTGTAACCTCTTACCTTCCTCCCACCTGTCAGCTGAGCCAAAGGTTGTAATTAGTCTCATCTGTTTCTTTATTTACATACTCTCTATTAAATGTACAAGCATTGTAAGCACACTACCTTGCGACTTCCTCAGCATATCTGTTGCGGACTTTCACATAGTCATCTTTGTTGGAATGTGCGGAAGATTTCCAGATCTCAACTTGCACTGTAAATTGCAAAGCCTAACAGTTTTCTCTCCTGCTCACCGTTATGGATAGGGGATGCTGATGATGTCATAAATCCCCTCTGGGACCATAAGGTCTGAAGTCATGCATCACACCAAATCCGTACTGACTATATGTAATTATAGTCACCTGTAATCAATCTGAAAACATAGCATGCTCGGGTAAGAGTAATTTATTCCTCCACTTGTGCTAAGACTACTCTTTGAAGCCAAGAAGCTTCCACTGTTCCTGAAACAGTACAGAGCGCATTTACAGCTCTCAAATATCCTTGGTGATCTCATAATCATGAGCCTTCCGCAAACAATACATAATCAGATTCAGGAAGTGGTTAATCTTGTATATCTGGTCTTGGTGTGTGTGCATAGTTCAGTGACTTAGAAACAGTCATGCTGCACCTCACCATCAGCATTGTCATTCTTAGGAAGGTGTAGCAGAGTGGAAGAATTCATAACAGAGCACCTCTTTAAGGACATGTTCTCGGCTGCCAATATGATTTGCTCATACCATCAGGTGGTTATTTGTGAGGTGCTGTGTCGTTTTTCTATTTAACAAAATTTCAACAAAATGAGGAACATATACAGTCAAGGGATGACCCACTACTATACTTTTGCAACTTTCTATGCTGCCACCTGACACTTCTACCACTTTAAGGCAGCACTGCAGCCATGGAATCTAACATCGCTGAGAAGTAAACAACTGATCTTTGAGCTCCCCCATGATTTTGAGTTAACACTGAAGAGTGCTGCCCTCCCCTTTAGTGCAGAAAAGTGAAAACACTTTGTTTTAATCAGGCATTCCTAGTCCTGGAATGTGGCATAGGCTTTCTCTTAAGTCTAGGAAGACAACCATACAATCATTGTCCCAAGGCACCAGATCCGACACATCCTTGCCTGTCAGCCTCTGTAAAGGCTTGGCCACTAGGGAAAGGTTGGGTATCCACCGACAGCAGTAGCCCTGTATTCCAAAAATATCCTACCTTCTTTCTGTGTTCTTGACTAATTTATTTGAATGATCGCCGTAATTCTCTCTTGTGACACCCTTTTCGCACCTTTCTTGATATGATGTCCAAGATATAGGACTTCTCTCAAACAGTACTGCAACTTATTCAGGGACACCTTATGTGCATTCTGAGCCAAGTGGTTTAGCAATGCAATAGTGTAAATTTTGCATGGTTCTTGAGTGTTTGATGCAATCATCAGGTCATCACTATATTGGACTACGACAGAATTACAGGGTATAAACAAAGACTACAAATTCTTCTTACGCATCTGATTAAAATGGATGGGCTTTCTGTATTCCCTGGTGGGACCTGGCACCTTTCTAAAAACAATACCAGACCCTGAATGCAAAGTGGAACTGACTGTCCTCATACAAGGGTATGGACAAGAATGCCTTGAACAAATCAATAACAGTAAACCACTCAGCTTCACATGGAATTTGAAACAATATTGCAGCAGGGCTCAGTACCACAGGACAAAAGTGAATCACAACGTTATTGATTTTGCCAAGGTCCTGCACTCTGCGGTTCTTACCGCTAGGCTTTGGAAGGCAAATAAGGGTGAGTTACACGGACTCTCCATTATATCCTGCAGTATGACTTGTTGAATCATTGTCTAGATCACTGGGGTTATTCCAGCAATTGTTTCAGGGGTCAAATTAGACTGGGATGTGCTGGGATATTCCACATTTGGTCCTTTCCTGAAAAATCCCAAACTTCTGGTCTTACTGTATCTCTGAGATCTAAAAACAAGTCTTCTTGTGTCATTATTGGATACATTACAATAATTAGATTTTGATTTGCCAACTTGAAGTATATAGTGCAGTTCTTTTTGCACAACAATTGTGCACTAACGAACTCACAGGAATCAAATGAAAAAACACAAATTGTGCCAATCATGCAATCTTCCTCCCCCTCAGGAACTGTCAGGAAAACTGATCAATGCTGAAATGTTCACTTGTCTCAAACATGGCATATTATTGGTAAGGATTATTATTCTGAAAATCATTCTGATTCAAATTCCAGATCTGGTTTGAAGAACATCTGGGAACATTAACGGTTTGCTGTGGGATCGGAAGTTGGGGACCCAGCATCACTGGGGCTTGTGGCACATTAAAATTCTGAGATCTAGGCCTGGGCATGTTCTGTTGCTGCATGGAATTATTGTTCTGAGGTGGTACAAACCCTAGATTTGGACCCTGATTTGCAGGAATAAGATGACATTTTCACTTCTAATACCCTAGCCTATTGCAGTTGGTGCATAGATTCGACTTCTTCAATGTAGCCACAAAAACTCCAGTACTTTAAAAAAACAAATCTTTTTATTGAACAATAAATCAACAAAGAAACACATAAGGTGACATACTCATAGATCTTCCAAGTTTCTCAATGACATTCCATACATCCAAAATAATATACAGTTATGACAGTTGGTGGATCAAGGGGACCCGTGCGCCTTTGCTTCCTCCTGACATGCTGGTGCGGCACAGACATCGCCTCTGTAGGGATTCAAAGCCTCCCAGACCTTACCCCATTTCCCTGGGCATCCCCTGGCAGAATAGACTGACCTCTCCCTAAACATACACCAGTCTAAATCCTCCATCTATTTCTCAATCCAGGGCAGCTGGCTGGCTCCCCACAGTGGGCGATATTATGCTTTGCTATCATGAATGCCAACGTTGCCCATTGCTTTTTGTATGTGTTTATGTCTGTGGGTTCCCAGACATTCAGAAAGCATCTTCGTGCCTCTGGCTTCAGTTCTATCTCCAGGACCGTCCCAGCGAGCGGTGAACATCTCCCCAATACGCTTGTACACTTTGACAGTGTCACAGTATATGTGTGAACGTCCCCAGTTCCCCACAACTCCTCTTGCACTCTCCGCTCTCTAAGTGGCCCATACGGACCAGACAGGGCCCGTGACATATGGCCTGTGTAGTATCTTGAGTTGCACCAGTCTCAGCCTCATCTGGATTGCCACCACTCGCGGGGAGGAAATCGCCTCATGTCAGTCCTCATCATCTAGCTCCAAACCGTCCTCATTCCAGTGCTGTCTTATAATAACTAATGGATCCTCCATATTATTTATGAGTTTCTTATATATCAGAGAGATGGTTTTCTCTGGAAGATGCCCATCCAACACTCTGTCCTCAATGGGAAAAGCATCCAGGAGCGTTGTGCCCCTGGGAATGAGTGTGAGCAGCGCATGTCGGATCTGGAGGTAACGTAAGTACTCACAATCATTCAATTGGTACTGCAGCTTAAGAGAATCAAATGTGTGTGTTGTTCTCTCCCCCCAAATGTCTTGTATGTGTGTGATCCCTATAAGGTCCCACTTATCAAACCCCTTGGACTTCCATAGACTTCCCAACCTCTCTGAATTCCAAAGCGGATTGGCGAATGTGAACTGGGAATGGGAGGCCATTTGAGGTGTCTGTTGGCCCATGCCAAACCTGGACGGCATTTGCCGTGGATCCTGTGAGCGGAAACCTGCGGGCCCGGCATACAGCGCTCTTGTATAGTCATCCCCCAGTAGTTGCCAATGGTCCATTGCGTACCCGGAATCATCTGGGGGTCCGTATACCCTGTGATTCACTGCCGCCAAATGGGATTCCCAGTAATATTTCTTTAGGTCCGGCAATCCTATTTCCTCGTCATACCAGGGAAGGGTGAGTTTGTAAAATGCTATACAGGTTTTACTGTCCCAGAGTAGCTGCCTCTGGAGGGACTCCATGTCCCTAAAGAAGGACGCGGGTACCGGATCCATCGCATTCTGAAGCGCGTATAAAAACCGGGGGAGAGCCATCATTTTAAAAAGCACCGCTCTGCCTAACAGGGAGAGCGTGAGAGCCTTCCAGCGCACCGCATCATATCTAAATCCATTGGGGGGGCTCAGGTTGTTGGTGTAGCAGAGCTTCAAGTCTAGCGTGATATAAATTCCAAGGTGAATCAAATTTAATTGTTCACCAGTTGCACACTTTTATATGTATAATCTTCACTTTGTATGTTTGTGCGACTCCCTCGTTGGTGTCTTGTCTAGGGACACTTTATAAAAATGCAACATAGATGAGAGCAGAAGTGCTGCTCACGATTTGAAGGAATACACTTTTTTTCTATGGACATCCAAGGTCCTATTAATTTAAATCCATTCTATTCCAAAATAAAAGTCCATAAGCATTTTTGTATTTTCCATTCTTATTCTTTACTTCTTAGTGATTATTTCACATTGTTTTTCAAGTATTGACAATTTTCATACTTCATGCATTTCACATTCAACCCAATGCATTTCGGGTGCAAATGAACCCTTCGTCGGGGGTTTCTAAAGGAAAAAACAAAAGAGCAATTTTTGAGCCCAGAGCTGTGTTTACATACATAGTTCTCATTCACATTGTGTCAAAACGTAAACGTTGTCACTGTTCTTACTACCTTCGTCATAGTAAATTAAACTCTAAACATTGTTTGCCAAGTTGGCGGTCTAGTAATTGTGCACAATATTTAAGAGCAACAAAACAACATAAGCGCAACAAGAGTCTAAAAAGTTAGTGCTGTACATCATAGTTTATCGTACGGATCGGCAAGCGTTCTGTGTCAGTTACTTACAGAAATGCAATGCGGTAGCCTCGTGCATCCTCTCCTCCAATGGCAATCGGATTACAATCGCCATCAGAGTTCCGTTCTATTTAAGCTACTCCGGTTGGTGGAAAATTGATCACGTGATCACAACTCGATCGGAAAACCGAGGAGTTCCATTAAATGAGCGTGATATCATAAATATTGGTGGCCAATTATATTACATCATTGCGCAATGTGTTCCTAGTATTGTCTTATATCAAAGTATCACCTGCGTGATCTCCGTTGGTACAATACTACATACTGCGTAAATTCTATCTGAATGGTCTATTTGACATACACTACCCGGCAATCACAATAAAATGGAAAACCGGGTGGAAACCCATTCAGTGTGATTGAAATTAGAGTGTAAACTAAGTAATCTGTCGGCCATCTTAGAGTGGAGTGCGATATAGGGGCTGGATACAAAGATATCCATGTGCATGACTGTATAACTACATGGTGACTGTAATACTCGCATGCTAAACCATAATGAACTGTTCAACATATAATCTGAAGGTAAACAAATAAAGTTAACTGCAGTTATGGCAGAACATCACAAACTCATATCTCATCCATCATAAAAAACATGTCAGTTCCAGTCTGTCATTGAGCCCATCTGGCTGCAGGCTCCCCATTTTTTTGTTCCAGAAATACTCAGATCTCAGTCTCATTTTATGTGTGTCCAGGCCTGGATGTGCTTCCACTACTTCCAATACGGTGAACCTTAATTGGGAAATGTTATGACCTCCTTCTGCCCAATGTGCTGCCAATGTTGATTTCATATTCTTTTGCCTTATATTACTTTTGTGTTCTGTTATTCGTATCTTAACTTTACGTTCAGTTTGTCCCACGTATAACTTTCCACACGGGCATTTGATGCCATAGATCACTCCTTTTGTGTCACAAGTGCTGGAATGTTTAAGTTGAATCGTTTGACCCGTTCTGGGATGTGTGAAGGATGATCCTATCATCACGTTATTACAATGTGTACAGTTTTCACATTTGCGCATTCCTTTGTGGGTTGGTTTACTGGATTCTTTCTCTTCTTGTTTTAACAATTCTTTTAAATTCTTTGGTCTATTGTAGGCAAACGTTATTTGATCTGCAAAGAGAGGTTTTAGATCAGGTTCTGAAGTTATAATGGCCCAATGTTTCCTCATGATGTTGGTTATTTGTGAAGCTTGTTTGGAATATTTTAGGACACACACTGTGAGTTTCTTATCAGTTTTGTCTTTTTTAGTTAGTAAAGACTCTCTTGTCATGGTCATGACTTTAGTTTTAGAATCCTGTAATAGTTTCCTTGGGTACCCTCTTGACTCATATTTTTGGATCTGCTTGTCGATAATGTCAGAAACATCCATGGGATCTGATGTGATTCGTTTGTAGCGAATAAATTGAGATAAAGGCAAATGTTCTTTTAAAGCTTGATGGTGGAAGCTTAGGTAGTGTAACCCGCTGTTGCGGTCTGTTTCTTTCACATGGACATTAGTACCAATTTTGCCCTGTTTTATCGATACCTTCACATCCAAAAAAGATAATTGATGTTGATCAATTTCATGTGTGAATTTGATTCTCTCGTGTATCGAATTTAACCTACTGATGTTGACCTCCAATTCTTCTCTGTTACCTCGCCACATTATGAATATGTCGTCTATAAAGCATTTATAGACTAACAATCCTTTCTTCCATTCTGGTTTGTCTAAGATGTGATCGTTCTCAAATTTGGACATAAAAACATTCGCATAGGACGGTGCCCCAGCAAATCCCATACTGGTTCCACTGCATTGTGCAAAGAATTCTTTATCCCATTCCAGGTAGCTGTGAAATAAAGCAAAATGTAAAATTTCCATGAGGAAAATTTTTTCTGATCCTTCAATGTCATTCCTTAGTAAGCACCGATCGAGTTGTGATCACGTGATCAATTTTCCACCAACCGGAGTAGCTTAAATAGAACAGAACTCTGATGGCGATTGTAATCCGATTGCCATTGGAGGAGAGGATGCACGTGGCTACCGCATTGCATTTCTGTAAGTAACTGACACAGAACGCTTGCCGATCCGTACGATAAACTATGATGTACAGCACTAACTTTTTAGACTCTCGTTGCGCTTATGTTGTTTTGTTGCTCTTAAATATTGTGCACAATTACTAGACCGCCAACTTGGCAAACAATGTTTAGAGTTTAATTTACTATGACGAAGGTAGTAAGAACAGTGACAACGTTTACGTTTTGACACAATGTGAATGAGAACTATGTATGTAAACACAGCTCTGGGCTCAAAAATTGCTCTTTTGTTTTTTCCTTTAGAAACCCCCGACGAAGGGTTCATTTGCACCCGAAATGCATTGGGTTGAATGTGAAATGCATTAAGTATGAAAATTGTCAATACTTGAAAAACAATGTGAAATAATCACTAAGAAGTAAAGAATAAGAATGGAAAATACAAAAATGCTTATGGACTTTTATTTTGGAATAGAATGGATTTAAATTAATAGGACCTTGGATGTCCATAGAAAAAAAGTGCATTCCTTCAAATCGTGAGCAGCACTTCTGCTCTCATCTATGTTGCATTTTTATAAAGTGTCCCTAGACAAGACACCAACGAGGGAGTCGCACAAACATACAAAGTGAAGATTATACATATAAAAGTGTGCAACTGGTGAACAATTAAATTTGATTCAAATTGTCTACCCCTCACCGTTAGCACCCACCCAAAGTTATGATGAATTTAGAAGAGATTGCTCAGATAACAACTAATAAGGCAGAGACCTTGGCGTATACAAATGAAGAAGCAGAACAAATTTATGGATTGATAAAAGAGACAAGAGCCTTCAGCCCACAATTAAACACAGCGAACCAGTTATTAAAACAACTTGAGTACATGAGCAAACGTGAAATCAGCAAACGATTACATGCAACAACATTAATTCATTACCATCGCAATAAGCGCATACCAAGAGGATTAAGGATTGCATTAAAACCTATGTTATGCAGGAATAACAAATCATTTCTCAATAAGTGGTATCAAATACTTAACAAGTGCAGTCTAGATCTGATCTTGCTGATAGTGGAAGAACTATCCAGGGAATTGAGAGAAGTGGAAGAAGAATTGGAAGGAATAAAGAGGGAGCTAAATAAACATGAAGATTTAACACCATTACTTGAAGACATCACCAAAAAACTTGACAGATATGCTAAAGAAATAGAAGATAGAAAAGTAAAAAAGTATAAAAGAGACACTGTGGACTACAAGTTGGAGGAGGTGTATAGTTGGGCAGAAGTTTACAATCAGAGAAAATGGCAAAAACCAACAACGACCATCAGTTCTTCACAAGAAAGTGTTGTATCAGAGTCAGATACGACCCAGAACAGAAGACCAATGGAAAGAAGTGCACCTACGGGACAGAAAACTCAAACAGACAAAACAGACAAGTCTTTTTTAGACATAAGTCCAGCAGCCAACAACATACCAACAACATCATCAAGCACAGAACCTGTAAAACCAGGAGGGGAAAAAGAAAAAGTAAAAGAGTCGGAAGCGGAACGAGAGTTGCGCTCGAAGAAAAAGAAACAGAACTTACCATAAACATTTCTGACACTGTATTATCTAAGGCTCAATTGAATCTGTTGAACAAAGGAATGACATTTGTCCCAGTGTACAAATCTAACCCAGAAGAAACTGAAATATCGTTGTTTAAATTCTTTCGGACCCTGAGATTAAAACATTTTTTCAACACCCTTCCACCCACAGAGAAAGAGGAAAGCACCATGAAAGAATTTAAAGTCAAAAGTACATTCTGTGCTCCTATATCACACAAGACAATTGATACTTATGAAAGAGCAGTCAACACAGAAATCAAAAATATCAACTACAAGAGTGGAAACAAGAGCAATTTCTCTAAGAAAGAATGGAATACCTTAAAAACTTTGAAAGAAATGAATGAAATAACCATCCAGAAAGCAGACAAGGGGGGAGCCCTGGTAGTAATGAACTCATCGTTTTACAAGGAAAGTGTGAACCAACACTTACAAGACAAAAACATTTATTTGAAACTTGAAATGGATCCAACTGAAGTTTTTGCGGCCACATTAAAAGAGATACTGGATAAAGCACTTGAAATGAAATGGATTTCCAACAAGACCTATCAATTTTTGAATATAAAATACCCAAGAAGGCCACAGTTTTATATGTTGCCCAAGGTGCACAAACACCTTACCCGACCACCATTCAGGCCCATCGTTTCAGCATGTGGGTCCTTATCGGAACCGATTGGACAATATTTAGACTGGTTTCTGCAACCATTAGTCCAGAACTGGTGCACCCATATAAAAGACACTACAGCATTCTTAAACATACTACAGGAAGTTAAAATTTCGGAAAATGATGAGATCTGGTTAAGCACAATTGATGTCACTGCACTATACACCTCGATCCCTCATGATGAGGGCCTTGAAGCCATGGAATGGTGCTTCCTAAGGAATGACATTGAAGGATCAGAAAAAAATTTCCTCATGGAAATTTTACATTTTGCTTTATTTCACAGCTACCTGGAATGGGATAAAGAATTCTTTGCACAATGCAGTGGAACCAGTATGGGATTTGCTGGGGCACCGTCCTATGCAAATGTTTTTATGTCCAAATTTGAGAACGATCACATCTTAGACAAACCAGAATGGAAGAAAGGATTGTTAGTCTATAAACGCTTTATAGACGACATATTCATAATGTGGCGAGGTAACAGAGAAGAATTGGAGGTCAACATCAGTAGGTTAAATTCGATACACGAGAGAATCAAATTCACACATGAAATTGATCAACATCAATTATCTTTTTTGGATGTGAAGGTATCGATAAAACAGGGCAAAATTGGTACTAATGTCCATGTGAAAGAAACGGACCGCAACAGCGGGTTACACTACCTAAGCTTCCACCATCAAGCTTTAAAAGAACATTTGCCTTTATCTCAATTTATTCGCTACAAACGAATCACATCAGATCCCATGGATGTTTCTGACATTATCGACAAGCAGATCCAAAAATATGAGTCAAGAGGGTACCCAAGGAAACTATTACAGGATTCTAAAACTAAAGTCATGACCATGACAAGAGAGTCTTTACTAACTAAAAAAGACAAAACTGATAAGAAACTCACAGTGTGTGTCCTAAAATATTCCAAACAAGCTTCACAAATAACCAACATCATGAGGAAACATTGGGCCATTATAACTTCAGAACCTGATCTAAAACCTCTCTTTGCAGATCAAATAACGTTTGCCTACAATAGACCAAAGAATTTAAAAGAATTGTTAAAACAAGAAGAGAAAGAATCCAGTAAACCAACCCACAAAGGAATGCGCAAATGTGAAAACTGTACACATTGTAATAACGTGATGATAGGATCATCCTTCACACATCCCAGAACGGGTCAAACGATTCAACTTAAACATTCCAGCACTTGTGACACAAAAGGAGTGATCTATGGCATCAAATGCCCGTGTGGAAAGTTATACGTGGGACAAACTGAACGTAAAGTTAAGATACGAATAACAGAACACAAAAGTAATATAAGGCAAAAGAATATGAAATCAACATTGGCAGCACATTGGGCAGAAGGAGGTCATAACATTTCCCAATTAAGGTTCACCGTATTGGAAGTAGTGGAAGCACGTCCAGGCCTGGACACACATAAAATGAGACTGAGATCTGAGTATTTCTGGATCAAAAAAATGGGGAGCCTGCAGCCAGATGGGCTCAATGACAGACTGGAACTGACATGTTTTTTATGATGGATGAGATATGAGTTTGTGATGTTCTGCCATAACTGCAGTTAACTTTATTTGTTTACCTTCAGATTATATGTTGAACAGTTCATTATGGTTTAGCATGCAAGTATTACAGTCACCATGTAGTTATACAGTCATGCACATGGATATCTTTGTATCCAGCCCCTATATCGCACTCCACTCTAAGATGGCCGACAGATTACTTAGTTTACACTCTAATTTCAATCACACTGAATGGGTTTCCACCCGGTTTTCCATTTTATTGTGATTGCCGGGTAGTGTATGTCAAATAGACCATTCAGATAGAATTTACGCAGTATGTAGTATTGTACCAACGGAGATCACGCAGGTGATACTTTGATATAAGACAATACTAGGAACACATTGCGCAATGATGTAATATAATTGGCCACCAATATTTATGATATCACGCTCATTTAATGGAACTCCTCGGTTTTCCGATCGAGTTGTGATCACGTGATCAATTTTCCACCAACCGGAGTAGCTTAAATAGAACAGAACTCTGATGGCGATTGTAATCCGATTGCCATTGGAGGAGAGGATGCACGAGGCTACCGCATTGCATTTCTGTAAGTAACTGACACAGAACGCTTGCCGATCCGTACGATAAACTATGATGTACAGCACTAACTTTTTAGACTCTCGTTGCGCTTATGTTGTTTTGTTGCTCTTAAATATTGTGCACAATTACTAGACCGCCAACTTGGCAAACAATGTTTAGAGTTTAATTTACTATGACGAAGGTAGTAAGAACAGTGACAACGTTTACGTTTTGACACAATGTGAATGAGAACTATGTATGTAAACACAGCTCTGGGCTCAAAAATTGCTCTTTTGTTTTTTCCTTTAGAAACCCCCGACGAAGGGTTCATTTGCACCCGAAATGCATTGGGTTGAATGTGAAATGCATTAAGTATGAAAATTGTCAATACTTGAAAAACAATGTGAAATAATCACTAAGAAGTAAAGAATAAGAATGGAAAATACAAAAATGCTTATGGACTTTTATTTTGGAATAGAATGGATTTAAATTAATAGGACCTTGGATGTCCATAGAAAAAAAGTGCATTCCTTCAAATCGTGAGCAGCACTTCTGCTCTCATCTATGTTGCATAAATTCCAAGGTACCTGAATCCTAGAGGACCAGTTTGTATCTGGCAAGTGTCTGGAACTACTGGTGGGTCACCCCTAAGGACATAGAGCACCAATTTGGACCAATTTATCGGGAAGCCTGAGTACCTCCCAAAAATAGCTAACACAGCCAAAAAACACATTAGGGATCCTCTCTGGTTGCTAAGGTAAAGCATAATATCATCAGCATAGAGAGAGATTTTGTCCTTCCGCTCCATTGTCCATCACTTTCCACGTATCGAACGGTCCTGTCGGATCCATGCCGCCCCCTGCTCCAAGGCCAGGGCAAAAAGGAGCGGAGAGAGGGGACATACCTGTCTGGTGTTCTGCCCAGATAGAAGTCAGGGGACCTGCGGTTGTTCACTACTACTCAGGCCATCGGAGCAGAATATAGGTGTACCCAACCCGTGAAATCCGGGCCAAAACCCAGTTTGTCCAGCACTGCAAAAAGATAGGGCCACTCAACTCTGCCTGATGCCATAGTGGCGTCCAATGACACTAGCACTGCCAGCTCCTGAATCGTCGGGGTCCTACCCAGAACCCCGTGCAGCCGACGTAAATTGAGGGCTGTATTTCGATGTGGCATAAAGCCTGACTGATCCGGGTGTATCAAGGTTCAATTTCAATTCAATAGTACTTTATTCAATTAAAAGTATATATAATCATAAAAGCACATAATAAATACACTATTTAAAAAAATATTATTAAAACAATTAAAAATATCTACAGAGTGGGGGGTAGCACAATGTATATAAACATCAGACAACAGTTCATTTACATTTTGCCACATCATGATTGTTTTCCTGCATTTAAAAACATTTTTAAAGAAAACTATTACAGAGGCTACTACAAACACAGCCTCTAATTGTTACAGTTAAACACATGCTGGCCGGCACGTCCTTATACCTAATAGTTTTAAAACCGGAACAATCCATGTTTTCCTCTGTATAGAATAAAATTTGCAGAAAAACAGAACATGTATCGTGGACTGGTCTGACATATCATCACAGGGACATTTACAGAGCTGTTTTGCCCAGTCATTTACGACTGGAAAACGTAATAGTCTATGCAGAGTACCCAGGCGAAAACAAATCAATAAAAAATAATCATAGTCAGTCGGTATAAGACATAGGTATGGCTGGAGACTTGCACCGTGGGTTTACTCATTTCGATGCACAATCTCCGTTCGCTCAGGAAACTCAGACAGATTCTCTTAAGATAATAGTAATTGCAAAAACAACAGTTGATGGACAGAATGCAGAACAATGTCATACATTCACCCCAGTACAGAGATCTGGGCCTAAATCAATCGTATTTTTGCACACCACCCCACCCAGTTCAGACATGGCCATATGCAAATCAGCCTTGACCCTGTGCCTCATGGGAACAGTCCAGCCCGAACTGCCAAGCCATGTCTTCCCTGGACCGGAATCAAGCATCCTAGGACCTGTTTCTGGCTATCAGCCATCTTCAGCCAAGATAGTTTGACTCCAGTGGCGTGGAGAGCACAGGACTCACGTCTGATAATACCCGTCCCACTCGGGGTGACAAATGCAAAAACAACAGTTGATGGACAGAATGCAGAACAATGTCATACATTCACCCCAGTACAGAGATCTGGGCCTAAATCCATAGTTTTTTTGCACTCCACACACCCCAGTTCAGACATGGCCATATGCAAATCAGCCTTGACCCTTTGCCTCATGGGAACAGTCCAGCCCCAACTGCCAAGCCATGTCTTCCCTGGACCGGAATGAAGCATCCTAGGACCGGTTTCTGGCTATCAGCCGTCTTCAGCCAGGATAGCTTGACTCCAGTGGCGTGGAGAGCACGGGACTCACGTCTGAGCATACCCGTCCCACTCGGGGTGACAAATGCAAAAACAACAGTTGATGGACAGAATGCAGAACAATGTCATATATTCAACTCAGTATAGAGATCTGGGCATAAATCCATTGTTTTTTTGCACTCCACACCACATCAGTTCAAACATAGCCATATGCAAATAAGCCTGACCCTGTGCCTCATGGGAACAGTCCAGCCCAAACTGCCAAGCCATGTCTTCCCTGGACCAGAATCAAGCACCCTAGGACCGGTTTCTGGCTATCAGCCGCCTTCAGCCAGGATAGCTTGACTCTAGTGGCGTGGAGAGCACTGGACTCACGTCTGAGCATACCAGTCCCACTCGGGGTGACAAATGCAAAAACAGCAGTTGACGGACAGAATGCAGAACAATGTCAGTACAGAGATCTGGTCCTAAATTCATCGTTTATTTGCTAACCACACCACCCCAGTTCAGATATGACCATAAGCAAATCAGCCTTGACCCTGTACCTCTTGGGAACAGTCCAGCCCGAACTGCCAAGCCATGTCTTCCCTGGACCGGAATCAAGCATCCTAGGACCGGTTTCTGGCTACCAGCCATCATCAGCCAGGATAGCTTGACTCCAGTGGCGTGGAGGGAACAGGATTCCCGTCAGAGCATACCCGTCCCACTAGGGGTGACAAATCGGAGCAGAATATAGAAGGTGTACCCAACCCATGAATTCCGGGCCAAAACCCAGTTTGTCCAGCACTGCAAAAAGATAGGGCCACTCAACTCTGTCTACTGCCAGAGTGGCGTCCAATGACACTAGCGCCGCCAGCTCCTGAATCGTCGGGGTCCTACCCAGAACCCTGTATGTCGATGTAAATTGAGGGCCGTATTTCTTTGTGGGATAAAGCCCGACTGATCCGGGTGTATCAAGGTTCAATTTCAATTCAATAATACTTTATTCGAGTACAAGTATATATAATCATAAAAGCACATAATAAATACACTATTTAAAAAACATATTATTAAAACAATTAAGAATATCTACAGAGTGGGGGGTAGAACCATGTATATAAACATCAGACAACAGTTCATTTACATTTTGTCACATCACGATTGTTTTCCTGCATTACATTTTTTTTTAAGAAAACTGTTACAGAGGCTACTACAAACACAGTCTCTAATTGTTGCAGTTAAAGATATGCTTACCAGCACGTACTTATACCTAATAGTTTTAAAACCGAAACAATCCATGTTTTCCTCTGTGTAGAATAAAATTTGCAGAAAAACAGAACATGTATAGTGGACTGGTCTGACATATTATCACAGGGACATTTACAGAGCTGTTTTGCCCAGTCATTTACGACTGAAAAATGTAATAGTCTATGCAGAGTACCCAGGCGGATACGAATCAATAACAATCTATCATAGTCAGTCGTTATAAGACAGAGGTATGGCAGGAGACTAAAGGTTTTTAATATGAGATTATGTGCTTGCACCATGGGTTTACTCATTTCGATGCACAATCACCGTTCGCTCACGAAACTCAAACAGGTTCTCTTAAGATCCTTCTCGCTCATGCAAATCATAGTAGGCGGATCATCATAAAACTCATGAACGCCTATGTTATATAAAAATAGTTTAACATACATTAACCATCTGATTAGTTTCACCCTATCCAACCCCCCTTCAGTCCCCTAAAATCCAATGATTAAAATGTGTTTCCTCTGTTATCCATATCCTACGCCAGAACACAACCGGTTGAATCTTTATAATGTCTTCCAAATATGACAAAAGCAATTCTGTGCGGCAAATAAAAGAAGAGGTACTGTTAGGGACCATCAACAAAAATCTTAAAAATATGTTTTCAGCTACCTGCACTGAACCTACGTCCGCATAACCCCATATACCTGCTCCATATGAGGCAACAGTGACAGATTTTGCTTTATAGATGTCAAATAGCTCCACCGTGGGACGCCTACCTAATTTCCTGCTGAAGTTTGAAAGTGCAGACAGGGTCTTTATGTATAGCTATCTCCTAGCTTTGACAGCCTTCACCCATGACCCTGTACAGTCAAACAAAATTCCAAGATAGGAAAATAGCTTTGTGTTTTCGATTTGTTTTTATCAACAAAAATAGATCTCATCTTTGTGCATCCTGGCCCGCAATTTTATAAAAGTTTTGGCTAAGTTAATAGTAAGGCCTCTTTCTGTCATAAAATTCTTAAAACTAGTTACCACCCTTTACAGTCCCAGTGGAGTACGGGCCATTAGGACCGCATCGTCCGCATATAACAATGCAGGGATGGGACGTTTACCGGCCTCAGGAAGATCTTTACATTCTTGGACTAAAATCTAAGCATGGGCGAATTTTGCGAATTCGCGGTTCGTGAATTTGCGTATTTGTGAATTCGAAATCCGCAAAATCCGCGAACTCTCGCGAATTTGCAGATTTTTAATTTTTTTGTGTTTGCAAGGGTTTCTGCCAGTTCGCAAGGGTTTTGTACCAGTTCGCAATTGCAAACTTACTAGTCGGCTCGCAACTGCCGCGACTATGTTGTTTCTACGTCTGGTTCATCATCACAGGTTCACAGCACCCTCTGTTTCACCACTGCCCCGCTCTGGTTCACCCATGCCGCCCTCTGGTACATCACTGCCACCCTCTGGTTCATCACTGTAGATTATGGGGGTGAAAAGCAAGCACACCTGCCCTGCTTCAACTGACATGAATTAATTTGGGGTTGATTAATGTGTCACTGAATTTAAACTTCAAGTCTGGCACCTGCTTCCTTATCTGTAATTTGCTTTCTGTTGCAGTGCAATTTTTTTCGCAGGACCTTTGTGGCCTACTTGTAGCTATTCTATGAGCCTGCTGTGAGGGTCAGAGCAGGGTCATAGAATAGTTGCAAGTAGGCAACTAAACTCTGGAAGGGCCACTCAGGAAGCACTACAGGGAATGGTTACTAATGATGAGTTTGAACTTTTGTACCTGCTGAGTGCTTTCAGTTTTGCAAATCTCATTTTTCTGCAATTTCACGGGATTCGCGGTGCGTGAATTTGCGCGAGATCGAATTCAGAAGCCGCTAATTCGTGCGAATATGCAATTTGTTTTTTTGCGGCGTGTTATTTTGCAAGGTTTTGTGCGTTTTAGCGAGCCGCTTGTAGCGCAACGGCGCGAAGTTAACCTCACGGTCGTTCACAGGCGCGGACATCTTGTTTGCATGACATATTTCCTTTTCCGGGCGCGATGTGTAATCTCGCAAAGTGTGCGGCTCGCTAGTACAAGTTTGCGTGTGATCGCGAGGAAAATCTTATGCGAACTTACCCACGCGGTCGTGATCGGGCGTGGCCATCTTGTTTCTCATTCACTGCTATGGTTCTGGGCATGCTTTCTGTATCCTCTCTGAATCTCTGCCATCCTTTGCTTGTTTGAATTTTTTTGGATCTATTTTACTTATTATCTATCCCTCTATTTTTCTAGCTCTATATTTTTGTGTTTTCTGCTACTTTTGGTTAATTTTAAACTACTTTTTTAAACTCATTTCTTTTCTTCTTCCCTATTCTATTTCTTATTTATTATTTACCTTCCTTCTGCCCAGACCATGGTAAATGGAGCCGGGAAGCATCCTGAGAAGGGGAAGAGTTCCGCACCCCGTGCCCGGCTCCCGTGCGGGCGTTTGAGGGGGGAGCAGGTCACAGCCCGGGAGATCTTCAGCGCGGAGGAGGTGGCCGCACTAGTTTTTTATGTTCAGCGCCGCCTCCTCAGGACCATCATGGCAGGCGGCAAGATCGCTAGCGGGTACGGGATCCGGGAGCGCCGGAAGCGGTGGGAGAAGGTGTGCCGGGCCATGTACCAACACTCTCGGGTCCGGAGCACCTACAACCAGGCCACCCACCATTGGACGGATCTCCTGAACTGGGAACGCGACTTGATCGACCTGCTCGGCCTTGAGATCCCTGGGCTTGGTGAGTAGTAGTAGCTATTTCTTCACTACTCGGTTTTCTCCTGCTCTGTGTGTTATTATATTGCAAATTTTTGTTTTTTACCAAGAGCAATAATGCTGCTGATTACATTGTAGGTAAATTATATTTCAAAATCTTCTGTGCATTTCAGGTGCACTGCTCTCCTTCTCAGTAGCGTTGCTTCTATGCTTATTTGTTTTCGATTTTGTGTTCATTTCATTGGCCTGAGAAATTATGTATGAGTGTAGTTTAAAGAATTGTGTAATGCTAGACACTAAGGGTCAGATTTTTAATTACCGGCGCATCCCTGCAAAGTAGCAGGGATGCGCCAGTAATTGTGCGCCACGCCACCACCACCCTTGGTGCGCCGTATATACAATACGGCGCACCATGGGCCCAAAACGTCACCGAAGCGTTACGCATCTGTGACGTAAAGGCGGCGCATTGCTGGAGTTGCGTCGCAACAATGGCGCAGCTCCAGCAATGCTCTGGGGTGCCCTATCTCCCTAATGCTGCGTCGAGCCGTACGTCTGCTTCAAGCAGGCGCAGGGTTTAAGTCACGCATCATTGTCCTAAAAGTGACTGATTGAAATCTTGTAGATTTCCCTCAGCCACTTTTAGGATGCGTTCCTGCGCAGGAACGCCCTCCCTTGTACCGGAACGCCCCCTGATGGCGCAGGGCTTTACAACGTGATGCATCTCCAGTCCCATATGCGTCACGTTGTTAATATGCGCCGCACCATGGCGCCTCTTTTGTTCTGCCGCTGCGTCACAAAAGTCACGCAACATTGGAGCAAAAGAGCCACAAGGGGCTTGTAAATCTGCCCCTACAGACTCAAGTCTAGTCCTTCTTTTGTACACCTGGCAATAAGAAGAAATAGTGGTGGTGGATTGATAGCTTGAGTATTTTAATGACTGGTTACTGGAGTAGGAAACTTTTTAGTGTTGTCACTGATCTGCAATCACGATGGACTCTGTCTGTCACTTCGCGTGCTGCGGACTGCTGCCTGCCAGTCCTAGGCGAACCTTTTTAGTAGTTTGTTTAGTGAGTTACATAACTTTCTAAGTCGAAGGTCCATAAATCAAGCAATACTAATATCATAGTAGACCACATGAGATAGGTCAATATATCCCGTGGAATAGTTGTCTATTTGCTATTTCGCCAA
The DNA here is from genome assembly GCF_964263255.1 of Lissotriton vulgaris. Taxonomy (NCBI): domain Eukaryota; kingdom Metazoa; phylum Chordata; class Amphibia; order Caudata; family Salamandridae; genus Lissotriton; species Lissotriton vulgaris. The sequence goes on from NC_141689.1 coordinate 664,223,583, forward strand.
AATATTTTGTTAGTGTTCTTTTGAAATGTTTGATTTGGTTGACAAATATCATCCATGTTTTTTGGTCTTTCTTTCTTTCATGTTGTACATCAGCTCCCCCCAGGGGCAAGAGGGCATTGGAGGAGGCTGCTGCTGCCGCTGAACAAGGCCAGGATTGGGCAAGCGAGGGCTCCTTTGCTGGCCCCGGTAAGTTAATTTTAATATAGAGTACCTATTTTTTCCTAGCGTTCCTCATTCGATTTTTTCTAAATAGTCTTTGATCTTCTTGTACACTGTATCTAAATTCTTATCCTGCCTCAACTATGACTCCCTGTGGTATTACTAGATTATTCTTATTAGTCTGTCTGTGTAGCTAACTAAGATTGCACATTTGGCAAAAGGTGTAAAACAAAACTCCCATTCTAGTCAGCAATAGCTCTATGCACTGAGTGCAGTCCTCTGGGATTGTCCATAATGTCTTTTCAAGTCTTCTAAATGTTTATGCTTTGACAATTACCGACAATAAAAAGGTGAATGACCACCAAGAAAGAATAAGATACTACTTTACTTTAGTTTGGATAGGAGGACAATCCATACTACTACAGTTGCAGGGACAAATCTGCACAAACAGAACTATAGACACTAAATAGTGCATTGTTTATCAATTATAATAGGCACAGGTAGACTTTCCACATACCTCAGTGATATCAGACTTTGAAGAACCCCCAATCTCCTTACTGACTAGATAGTGTGGCAGAGTCATTTAGCTCCCGCATTCATCAATGATTGATCCCCAATGATGATTATGCAACGCAGGACAAGAGTACGGAGTCAGAGTCCAGAAGTGTCAGAGGCACGGACTCATGCTTGCAAATTGCAAAACCTTTTGCTCATTCACTCATGAGCAAAAACCACGGAGTCTATTTAAGTTTTAAAGCTTTATTAAAAGTAAAAATATTTATTAAAATCAAGCTTGTCAGAAAACAAAAACGGTTGATTAAAAATGGAAAAGTGCTTATAGCCATTTTTTATTTCACACATTTATTGTGGGCGAGCCGAGCCCTCACCTGGTTTGAACTTTCATTTTTCTTTTTGGTGCTGAATCAGTGGTCCCTTCGTCCTAATGATTTGTTCTTAGAAGTGAAGCTTCTGTCTGTTATGGGAAAAATGGTGCGTGTTAAAAAGCAAGCATTCCTCAGTTGTGCCAAAAAGTGCAGCAAGACAACACCCTTCCCTGGAAAAAGGGACATTTTTACTTTAGAGTAGACAGTCACAAATTATTAGATTGGTTTCTGTATTCACATTTCTTCATTCCTAGACAAAATACTACTGAGTGGTGTATGTCTATGAAATCTAACATTCTTAAATGTACTTTGTAGGTGGAACATCTGGTGCTGGGCCTAGTGCGGAGGTGGAGGAGGAATGCTCTGGGGAGTAGGCGGTGGAAGTGCCGGACCAAACTGCTTTGCGGGTTGCCACGGTAGTGGCGGGCAGTGGTAAGCTCTTATATTCCTTACTTATTGAGATTTCAGACTGCATAGTGTGTTGCTCCCCATGAGAAAACGTAAGGTTTGTCCAGATGAGAGACATGAAGAAGAATGATTGACATTTAGGGGCCTATTATGATGGTGGACGGACCTGAGTCTGTCCGCCACCATAGAGTAGGAGGGACTGTCCGCAGGGGCAGCGGCAGTCCCTCCGTGGTAATTAGGATGTGACCGGGCCCCCAAACAAAAATCTGTATGCCTTTGCACGTCGGAAATGCCGCCGTGTAAAGGCATGTTCCTCCAGACATCCTAATATGGCTGGTGATGTCTGATAGACACCGCCAGCCATGTTAGTGCTTTTCCGCCGCGGACGGGAGGCGACCGCGGCGGAAAAGCTGCGGACTGAAAAACAATCCCCTAGCCATCCTAATCTGGCAGGGGGTCTTTTTCAGTCCACTGCGAATTCCCGCATCCTCCGGGCCGGCGGTGGATTCCGCCGGCCCGGAGGATGCGGGAAATCCGCAATCCTAATCTGCCCCATAGTTTGAATGGAAGGATGCCTGGATCATGGTACTATCTGACTCTTAGATAGCATATGTGTATCTAGACAGAGTAGACGGTCACTGGATGAACTAAGTGTTACTTTGAAGAGCATGTAACAACGCACCCGCATGTCCGTCCCAGTGTAGGAAAGCAAGGAAAAGAAGTTGTAATTTTGTCCGAATACTACCATGAATAGTAGCAGTAGTTTGTATTGCAAGCACAGCATATATCCTGCTAGTACGATGGCCACTCACTACCTCTGTTAATAAGTTTAGTAGAACTCGGTCATTCATGTGTGAATGTATCACTGTTCACTCAATAAAAAGCAAAGCACCTAAAGTCATCCCATATGTAATACATACCATGTGCAGTGATAGATAATCAGATTATTTATCTTCTTCATTTTCCTTTTCTAGTATTCATTGGCACTGTAGGGTGAAAGTTAAATTAATTAAGCAGTAGCCCTTGTAACAGAGTATTCTCAGTGCCACCCGTAATAGATAAGTAAGAGCATCACCACCTGCATGTACTGGACTGGTACAGTAATGCAAGTCTGTCTCACTCATCATGGCGGGCATCTGTTTTTCTCGGGTGCAAGTTGACTGCGCTGACATTATGCCGGCTTGCAGAAGTTAACGTACCAATTTTGCTAAACAAGAGAGAAGAAGAAGAATAAGACTGGTGTACTGTCATAGTCGACTCTAATGGAGTGAGTCCATAGTGCTCGTGGAATTGATTCCTTAAACTCCCACTAATGTTAGAGCAAGGGTGAAGAAGTGGGAGGTTAGATAGATACTGGCCACAATAGTTATGTACTGCGCTTTCAAGTTGCTAGTTCTACTGTGACACAACTTTCTGCTGAATCCTTTTGTGTTAATATTAAAGAGCATTGGTTACAGACTATGTCTTTCTTTCTTCATATAGATGCTCCTTCCAAACCAACCCGGAAGGAGCTGGCTAGATGGGCCCGGCAACGGAGGCTGGAGGCCACTGTCGCTGAATATCGGCGGCTGGTGGCCAAGGAGGAGGGGCACACGCAGTCTACAACAACATCTACCGGCACAGCTGCATCCTCCTCCGCGCTCCCTGAGTCACCCAGTCAGCGCAGTGGGTCTCCAGCAGTACAGAGCCAGGGTACCGCTGCCGCAGCCGCCCGCCACCGCCGAGCAGCAAAGAAATCAGCTGCCCCCCACAGCAGTTGCAAAAAACTGAAGCACCGCCTTTCCCTGAGGGTTTCCTACCTCGAGCAGGAGCTGCTCAACACGAAAACCCTGCTCGAGACCCTCCGCAAGCATTCCGACCTGGCCCGGAAAGTCAACAGCAGCAGCCAGCAGTAGGAGGAGACTGTCCCTTGCCCCTTTTTTAAAGACTTCTGGGGGATGGGAATTGGGAGTTGTTTTTTTTCACTTTTTTGGACTTTTCACGGACATTCGTTGGGGTTAGGGAGTCTGGGTAGGTTGGGTCTTGTGGGAGATTATTTTTGTCAGGGATATAAATATACTTTGAACTTTATCTTAGCATACGTGTTTTTTTACTGCTTTTGAGGCTGGTGGGTGGGGGTTTAACAGTAACTTTGTTTTCGTGAAACTTAAGTGGCATCTTTATTCAAGTTGTGTAATTAATTGCCCAAATGTTTTCAAAACTAAGTGCCTCTCACAGAGTAAGTGAATTCAATAGTCCTAGGACTTTACTAGTACTAGCAACAGTCTCTCGTCTCTCCTAATACCCCACTATACTTCCTACCCCCAAACGCTTATCTTACCTGTAATTTATGTTTGGAAATAGGGCTAGGCATAGGGCTGGCTGCACGGCAAATGGCGATTAAGGTTGGCAATCCTGGGCGGATGAAATGTCATCATTGCGTTGGTACTAGTGGTGTTACACAGTGGCAGTTGCAGCATCTGAATAAAAAGAAAATGAAACCTTGTTTGTCCTTACCGTAGCATTAGAACGGTACAATAGAGAATATAGCAGGGGACAGTACACTAGAACAGTGGCACAATGTAGCCTAACAAATGGTAAAGTATTGAAAGTATAACTAGTACTTGCGTTGAATTTCTTTGACATTGGCTACTACTACAAGAAATAGTACCGAAGGTGAAGGACACAGCAGCATAATAATTTGCCACGTCTAGGAGGAGGATGTTCTAATCTTGATGACCTATCAAGTTGATGGCGCACATGAAAATCTGCTTTCATTTGCCAATAGTGACTGAGTGTCAAGCTGAGTAAGAATAGAATATATCCTCGGATTCCTTCACCAGCCTGTTGCTATGACCTTATCCTCCCCAGCAAGTGTGTGGAATTATTGCTCTCATTTAGTCACACATCAATCAAAACCACACAGCCCGGGGGAAGAGGGTTAGGGTTTGGAAAATGGATGGGAATGGGGGATTTTGGGAAAGTTTTGTTGAGAGAAGAAAAAAAAAAGCACAGCATGGACAAACAATAATTGAAGATAAAGAAATCTTTGGGTACAAAGCTAACCATAAATCTTTTAAGTGACATAAAGGAAGTGCATGCACTACTGCATGCATGGTAACTGAAAAGTAAGTCGTACTTTCGACAACCGTGAATGACAGAATGCGACAGTACAGGGCTGCAGCGTTTTCACTCGCCTATCTCTGCACTCAGGGAAACACTTCTTACATTAAATTAGGTTTAAAAAATAGCAGAAGTAAAACCTACAGAATGGCTGTAGGGATGAATTTAAAAGCAAAGATCCAAGAAATGCAGAGTCACACTCATGGAAGTTCACAGCAATAACATTACTTTAAAGATAATTAGAAAAGAACGGATACTGTATCTGTATGTTGTTGTAGTTGTCCTGTTGAATTTGGTAAGTTGCATGCATCAAACCATTCCTCTTATTAGCGGGACTCCTCCATTCCAGCTGACGCTCCGTCCATCAATGTTGGTGACCAGAAGACACCCTGTCCACTGCCTGCCTGGCTGATGCTGAATTGCGGCTCGCTAATGTGAAGCCTGACTTCATCCTTTTTTTCCCATTGCACAGACTGAAACCCGGCCTGTAATTATTGATGGAAAAACAGGAAGTGATATTAGAACACCACTGACAAATAAATATAAGGTATGTACGCTGTTTAGTACAAAAAGTCACACTTTGAGTTTCCTAATAGACAGTACAATATTTTTGAAAGTGCGTACTCTGTCTGAGTCTCCCTTTGAAGGATAAATAAGTATGGGCAAATTAATTTAGCGGATCTTTCCCCTCAAGCTAGGTGTACTGTAAACTGTGTTTTAGAACACAATTAGACCTTCCCAGCAGTGCTCCTACCCAGACCCTTACTAAAGCCAGTCGCAAAAATGTAGAAGACCCCCCAATCAGATCTCAAAAAACGAGGCCTAGTAGAAACTGGTGACAAAGCGTACTTTGAAAGTAAAGGTAGGCCCAAATCCCCTAACCCACCGTGGATTGTATTCAAACCACTTGCAAGCAAGCAAAAGTATCCATACCCAGCATCGCTCTGAGACTCGCAAACCCCCCCACAAACAGCCCCGCCCAAACACATGCAATACAAATACTGCTAACCCTAACGAGCCCTAAGTTAAGAATAGTGGCAAACGCTTTCTTTAACTATGCCAAATCCCCCCTTTCCCACCATGGATTTTCTTCAAATCACTTGCAACCAAAATTAGACATTCCCACGAGTGCTCTAAGACCCCAAAACTCAGTTGCAAAAATCTAGAACACCCCGAAACACATGCAATCTTGCTGCTAGTGCTAACCCTAACGAACCCTAAGTTACAAAAAGTGCCAAAAGGCTTTTCCGCATGGATTTTCTCCAAACCAGTTTTATCCGGTATTAGACCTTCCCAGCAATGCCCCAAGACCCGCCAACCCACCCGCAAAAAAGCACAACACCCCCAAATAGCCAAAAAGCAAAAATGGAAAATCTCATACTTACAATATTTTTCGGCCTTCTGTCCAAACGCGCTGTGCCGCTAGGTCATGACTCCACTTTTCCACCATGGATCCTTGGGCGTAATCTAGCCCTCTGCTTTGAGGGAAATAGGAGTCTGGAGGAGGAGGACAGAGGAGCATGTTCTTGTGAACTTGTGAACCTGAGGAATGCAGACTGCGGCACCTTCAAATCAATAAGCAAATAAGTGAAGACAGTTCTGCTGATGGGCTTGTTTTTGTGATTAGGTGATTAAAGTTTTAATTATATTAACTGTGCAAAACAAAGAAAGACAGACACACAGGAATAAAAGTGAATAAGGACGAAAAAGAAAGTTATTGATTCATTGGCTCATTTTCAGGGCTCGGTGTCACGGTCCACGAATAAGAATAAGGCTTCGTCATCATACTCTGCGAATTCAGGCAGGGTGAGCTCAGTGTCACCTGACAGAGGAGAAATTCCCTCAGCTAAGTTGCTGTCCTCCTCGTCTTCTTCTGGCGTGTATTCTCGTACTTTGTAATCTGGTGGAATGAGGTGCTGATTCATCTTGATCATTGTTAACCTCTCCACATTTTTGGGCGAGAGGCGGGTCCTTTTGCAAGTTATAATGCCACCAGCAGCACTGAAAACACGTTCAAAAGACACACTTGCGAGTGGGCAAGACAAGTAGTTTATAGCCAGGTTGGAGATCTCTGGCCACAATTCTTTTTTCCCATGCCAATACGCCAATGGGTCAGCATTAACATAGACCTCTGTTGAGTCATTCAGATAGTCCTGCACCATCGACTCAAGGTTCTCCACGGTTCCTCCACTTTGCTTACTTTTTGCTGGGACCTTTTGAGAAGCACACCCAAGCTTAGTTAGCCAATCCTCTTCTTCACCCAATGTCACTGTTGTGTCTGGTGCAGATGATCAGGTTGCCGGTGTCTTTAACGGCTGAGAGGTCACTTCTGCCACAGCCACAGGTGCAGAAGTGGATTCTTTTGACTGGGGATGGCCTGCTGATGCTGATGTACTGCCTATTCCTTCAATTTTCTGCCGTTCTCTTTCAAACCTCATGGCTGACATAGCTAGCCAACGTTTGTACTTTGAAAGTTCTGTGTCACCAAAAGGATGCTCTGCCTGCCAGTGCCTTTTTGTAGCGTGGATCCAGAATAGTAGCACAAATGTAATGCTGTTCTGAGTGGATCATTTGAAGACGTTCATCGCCAAGTAGGCGCTGTAATAATTTCTCCGCCAAAACAAAAGCTTCTTGCTTTTTTTCATCTTTTTGAAACATAGAAGTCACCGCCTTCAGTTGGTGCTCTAGCATGCGCAACAATGGGATAGCTTTTCCCAAATTACAGTCCTCCCTGCTGACTGCACGCGTGAAGACCTCAAAAGGATGAAGCATGTCTGTCAGGCTTTTAACTAGCTCCCATTGCGCCGCATCTAGCCTCAGGTCCTTCAGAGCTGTACCCAGTGTTAAGAAATACTGATCGAGTACCGCAAACTGCTCATACAGACGCTCAAGCAAGTAGAAGGTTGAGTTCCAACGTGTTGGCACCTCCTGGATGAGTGCTTTCACTGGCATTCGACGTTCATGTAGCAGGCCCCTCTGATGCTTCCGGGCCTTAAAAGAATGGCTGAAATGTTGCACATTCTTCGGCAGACGGTCACTAACTCGCACACTGGACTTTCTTCACTCAAGAAATTTTTAACAACCAGGTTTATACAGTGCGCCAAACATGTTCACCCAGATCCATGGCCTTAACTACTTTGGCGCCATTATCCGTGGAAACATAACCAATCTTGTGTTTTTTTGGGGACAGCCATTGAAAGACCTTTGTGTTAAACTCCTATAAAATGTTTTCTCCTGTATGACTTGTCTCCATGCCAAACATGGCTAGTGTTGCATGTTTCCGAGCAGCTTTAAAAACGTTGTCCAGGTCTACACCTGCGTTTAGCTTTGCTTTAACCCCTGGAAAAGAGACCCAGTGTGCAGTGATGCATATGTAATCAGTGCCTACGCCACTGGTCCACATGTCTGTTGTCAGATGTATAGTGTGAACAGCACTCTTCTGCAAAGCTGCCCCAATCACCTCCAGCACATCTTCATGTAGTGCTGGAACCGCAACTCTGGCAAAATAGAACCGGCTAGGAACCTTCCATTTAGGGCTGAGCGTTGCCACTAATTCTAGAAAACCAACCCCTTCCACAAAAGAAAAAGGGAGAAGGTCCAGAGCTAGCATTTTAGCCAGCTTAGTGTTATACAGACGCGTCAGTGGGTGGTTGCGATCAAATGGAGCTTCTGAAAGCAACATGGTTCTAATGGTGGGCTGGACCATTTTACGGGATGATGATGACCCAGTTACGCTAGATGATGAACTTTTTCGCATTGGTGTCTCACTCTCTCCCACACTCTTAGTGTGGCTCACAGGGGGTGTGCTCCTGACAGGGGTACTGGGTGTAAGTGAAGTGTTTGACGCTTTTTCCTCCTCGTCATCATCAGATGAAACATCAACGTATACAGTTTGTTGACTTCCAATTCGGGCTTCCTTGATCTCCTTTAGGTGCGCAAACCATTGGACAGTGTGCTGTCTCTCAAGATGACCTCTCTGGCCTCCGGTACCATAGTTGGTACTAAACTTACCACGACTAACTGCAAGCTTACAAATGCTACAAATGGCTATGTTTTCCCTTTTTGGGCAAACACTAAAGAAGTCCCAAACTGCGGACTTGAAATGTCTGTGGGGGGCGGAGGAGGCGATACTGGTGGTGGTCATGCTGCTAATGCTAGATGAAGTGGAGGATGTGTGTTACAGAACTTTACTAAGTTGTGCACTTGCACCACCCCTAATTGAGGTCGAGGTGGATGGAGGTCCCTTCTGGCGAGAAAGAAATATGGAAGCGGTAGGTGGTGGTGTACTAGTTAACTCCAATGATGGTGTTCCCATTGCCTCCTCGTCGACAACATCATGCTCACGCTCAGCAGCTTTTCGGGCTAGGGTCAAAATGTCTGTTTGCTGCATGCCCGCTGAGGCTGGAGTGACGTCTATGATGACTGCGTCGTCATCGCGAGAGTCTTCATCAGCAGGACTATACGCCACTTCTTGTTCAGTGTCATCATCACACTAGATAACTATGAGAGTTTCGGGGACCTTCCTTTTACGCTTAGCTACCTTTGTCAGATCATGGTGTGCCTCACTCTCAGACGCCAGTGGTGGTTCCCAAGTTTGATCCGTATCATCAGAAGGAGGTGGGCTTGAAGAAGATGTAGACACCATCCTTGATCTTTTCCTTGCTAGGGATGTGGAAGACAATGAATGATCAAGAGTGGCTTCCTCAAATGATACCTCGGCTTGAATGTCGATTTCCTGATGTGCCCCTACTTCGGGAGGAACAACTATTGTAGGCACTTGTTGTCAGGTTCTACCAAATTGCGCCACCTAAACTTTTGGAACTACATCTCCCAGAAATCTAGGGAGGGGGCGTGGCACTATAAAGGTAGGGCGGACCCTCTACACGTTGTTCGTGATTTTGTGGTTGCAGCGTTTGTTTGGTGGTTTATCCCTGGTGGAGAGAGGCGGCTCGTCTGCTCTTGAATCCGAGCCGAGTTAGGAAGGATATTGACTTTTCTCTTGTGAAGGCGGCGAAAGGGAAAGAAAAACGGAACCGCGCCTTTTGGTGTTTACTCGGGTTGCCGAGTAGCGCGTTTGTGAAGCGCTTTGCATTTCAAGAGCTTCCGAGGGTTTCCTGAAGCTAAAGTCCTTCCGAAGCGGAAAGAAAGGAGAACGAACCGGGAAGGGAGACTCCTTACAAGTACTGTGAGTAAATATGCTCCGCGTGACATTTAACGCGTAGCATATGTGGAAAAGCCTTGTATTCATTTTTTGCCTGCCTGTGAAAGGAACAGAGAGGACTGTACAGGCGCGGCAGCGACCTGTATCAAAGATAAATATTGCTGTGAAGAGGGAGCGGAGTGTATTAGGGCTTTAGGTTCTGAGCACCACCGCTACGAAGACAGGCACTAGTGTCTAGTTCATCAAGTGCCAAAGCGGAAGGTAGTGGGTCTTCTACACCTTACCGTGTTTGGAGTTGTGAGTACAGGAGCTGGTTTAGAGCGGAAGACGGTAGTAGTGTGCTACGTCTTGCCGTGTCTATATCTGGAGTAAATTGGAGCTTTTAAGGCGGAACGTTTTTATTCACTGCCAAACACTTGACTTTTGTTTTGTTTCAAGGGTGGAGTTCACTCAACATTACACGTTTATACTTTGAGCACGGAACACTTACCAGGCAGGGTACGTAATATCACAGTAGAGAGAATTTGGTGCAGGTGTTCATGTAAAAGGAGAGTATAACTGTTGTTATTGTTCCATAGGGACTATCTGTTCGATTATTCATATTCACACATCGGGGAGGAGGAGGAGTCCACTGCTTTCAGAAAAGGTGAACCCTTTAACCTATTTAGTGAGAGTGAAATGAGAGTAGGTGTTTCTGTGTGATCAGTGGTAACCCGTAAACTTGTGTTCTTGTCTTTCAGCCATCCCTTCCCTGCTGACCCTTTCCGTCCCCTCCTGGTTTTGTTCCTTTGTTTTCCCTCGCCCTATTCCTCGAACCCACTGTGTTTTTAATACCAGTGTGTTGGTGAGGTCGGGAGGTGGAGTTATATGTACAACGACCGAATCCTGCAGCGTGGTGCCTGACAGAATCACGAACCCACGAATTGCATTCTGCCTGGTTCGGTCGGGGTACATATGGCCACCTTGGATGATGTGTTGAGGGCGTTGGTTTTGGTCCAACAGGAATTGGCATCTTCCAAAGCTGAGGCAGTGGCCCTTAAAGATAGGGTTGAACAACTATCTAAGAACCCTTTTTCATCTGGCCCTTCTCAGATCCAGGTTACGGTTCCTCCCCCTATCCCCTTGGCCACCCCTGAACGTTATGGGGGGGATCCTCGTAAGACGCAAGCATTTATGACCCAAATAATGCTTCATTTCTCGTGCAAACCAGCCTCATTTCCTACGAATCACTCCCGGGTGGCATTTGCTATATCATATCTGGTGGGGGATGCAGCCAATTGGGCGGTTCCGCTGGTAAAGAGAGATGATGCCATGTTGTCTAACTGGACAGCGTTTAGGGAAGAGTTCGAAAAAGTATTTGACAGAAGGGCCACCAACTTCAGTGCTGATAAAGAGTTGCTATCTTTGAGACAAGGAAGGAGTGATTTAATTACCTATTTAACAACTTTCAACAGGTTGATAGCGGAAACGGAATGGCCCGAGGGAAAAAGAATGTCCTTGTTTTATCAGGGTTTAAGAGATGAATTGAAGAACGCTGTGGCCTACATAGATCCTCAACCCACCACTTGTGTAGATATGGTGAACTTGGTCCTGAGATTGGATGGTAGGCTGACTGAGCTGAGTGGGGATAGAAGAAAATGGGACAGGGGTTACAATAGTATAGTGAGCTCCCCTCCTATAGCTCTAGAGGCATCGGCAGACGACGGGGCAGAACCTATGGAAATAGGAGCTATTAGATCCCCTCTGTCCTATGATGAGAAAGAAAGCAGAAGAGTACACGGTCTTTGTATGTACTGTGGCATAAAAGGGCATTACGTGCGTGAATGCCCTTCTAGGCCCCAAAACCCCTCTAGTTGGAACAAGAATAAAAAAATAGCTGTTTCCACTGTGGGAAGGGAGACAGACAACTTGTTAGCACCTTCATCCCTAGAGAAAGTGCTGCCTGATTGGAGACTCACTTCCCTATCTTTAGCGGGTATAGGAGTGAATGAGTCACACCTGGTTCTTAACATGTCCTTAGAGTATGAGCAAAAAAGTCATCCAGTTAGGGTTATGCTGGACACAGGAGCCACAGGTAATTTTATTGATAATGGGTTAGTGTCTCGCTTAGCTATACTCAGAGTACCTAGAGATATACCAGAGGAGGTTTTTTCAGTAGATGGACAGCCTATAAAATCAGGTTTAATAGTGGAGAAGACAGCTGAGGTAATGTTGTCAATAGACGTGTCAGAAGGGAGACATGTGGAAAAGATAACGTTGAACATCATAGAAGCTCCCCAATATGAGATCATATTGGGGATGCCGTGGTTTACGTACCACAACCCTTCTATAGATTGGAGAACTCGAACAGTTCATTTTTTGTCTGGGTATTGTCAGGAACATCTGGTGTCTTATGCATCATCACCTTTAGCGGTAGCCGCATGTCAGTTCAGGGTGGCCACGTTGGCAAAGAGAGAGGTGGTCACCGTTCGAACTAGGTTGAGTAGTCAGAATACAGACACCTTTACCCGACAGATGCTGCCAGTCAGGAAGGGAGTGGACGATAAACAGTCTATCATTCCTACAGGGAAATTTAATTGCATGATGAGGGCGGAGAGGTCTAGTAAGAATGAGTGGCATAGTCCCCCTGGAATGTTCCCCTTCCTTGCTAATTCCGGAATTGATACCAACACTTTGCCGGTTGATATCCCTTTTGATCTCCAGTTTCAGCCAGTAGTTAAGGAAAAGGTGTTAATACTGCAGAGGGATCACAATGGGGTGCAGGGATGTTTGAACAAGGTCAGGGAGGAGTACATGCAAGGGGTGGGCTGTTCCGAGGTGCCTGCTCCTGGGAAGATGCTGTCTTTTCGTCAAAGGTTTCCTGCTAAGCCTGGCCCTAGAAGGCGCTAGGGAGGGGGACATTCTGTCAGGTTCTACCAAATTGCGCCACCTAAACTTTTGGAACTACATCTCCCAGAAATCTAGGGAGGGGGCGTGGCACTATAAAGGTAGGGCGGACCCTCTACACGTTGTTCGTGATTTTGTGGTTGCAGCGTTTGTTTGGTGGTTTATCCCTGGTGGAGAGCGGCGGCTCGTCTGCTCTTGAATCCGAGCCGAGTTAGGAAGGATATTGACTTTTCTCTTGTGAAGGCGGCGAAAGGGAAAGAAAAACGGATCCGCGCCTTTTGGTGTTTACTCGGGTTGCCGAGTAGCGCGTTTGTGAAGCGCTTTGCATTTCAAGAGCTTCCGAGGGTTTCCTGAAGCTAAAGTCCTTCCGAAGCGGAAAGAAAGGAGAACGAACCGGGAAGGGAGACTCCTTACAAGTACTGTGAGTAAATATGCTCCGCGTGACATTTAACGCGTACCATATGTGGAAAAGCCTTGTATTCATTTTTTGCCTGCCTATGAAAGGAACAGAGAGGACTGTACAGGCGCGGCGGCGACCTGTATCAAAGATAAATATTGCTGTGAAGAGGGAGCGGAGTGTATTAGGGCTTTAAGTTCTGAGCACCACCGCTACGAAGACAGGCACTAGTGTCTAGTTCATCAAGTGCCAAAGCGGAAGGTAGTGGGTCTTCTACACCTTACCGTGTTTGGAGTTGTGAGTACAGGAGCTGGTTTAGAGCGGAAGACGGTAGTAGTGTGCTACGTCTTGCCCTGTCTATATCTGGAGTAAATTGGAGCTTTTAAGGCGGAACGTTTTTATTCACTGCCAAACACTTGACTTTTGTTTTGTTTCAAGGGTGGAGTTCACTCAACATTACACGTTTATACTTTGAGCACGGAACACTTACCAGGCAGGGTACGTAATATCACAGTAGAGAGAATTTGGTGCAGGTGTTCATGTAAAAGGAGAGTATAACTGTTGTTATTGTTCCATAGGGACTATCTGTTCGATTATTCATATTCACACATCGGGGAGGAGGAGGAGTCCAATGCTTTCAGAAAAGGTGAACCCTTTAACCTATTTAGTGAGAGTGAAATGAGAGTAGGTGTTTCCGTGTGATCAGTGGTAACCCGTAAACTTGTGTTCTTGTCTTTCAGCCATCCCTTCCCTGCTGACCCTTTCCGTCCCCTCCTGGTTTTGTTCCTTTGTTTTCCCTCGCCCTATTCCTCGAACCCACTGTGTTTTTAATACCAGTGTGTTGGTGAGGTCGGGAGGTGGAGTTATATGTACAACGACCGAATCCTGCAGCGTGGTGCCTGACAGAATCACGAACCCACGAATTGCATTCTGCCTGGTTCGGTCGGGGTACATATGGCCACCTTGGATGATGTGTTGAGGGCGTTGGTTTTGGTCCAACAGGAATTGGCATCTTCCAAAGCTGAGGCAGTGGCCCTTAAAGATAGGGTTGAACAACTATCTAAGAACCCTTTTTCATCTGGCCCTTCTCAGATCCAGGTTACGGTTCCTCCCCCTATCCCCTTGGCCACCCCTGAATGTTATGGGGGGGATCCTCGTAAGACGCAAGCATTTATGACCCAAATAATGCTTCATTTCTCGTGCAAACCAGCCTCATTTCCTACGAATCACTCCCGGGTGGCATTTGCTATATCATATCTGGTGGGGGATGCAGCCAATTGGGCGGTTCCGCTGGTAAAGAGAGATGATGCCATGTTGTCTAACTGGACAGCGTTTAGGGAAGAGTTCGAAAAAGTATTTGACAGAAGGGCCACCAACTTCAGTGCTGATAAAGAGTTGCTATCTTTGAGACAAGGAAGGAGTGATTTAATTACCTATTTAACAACTTTCAACAGGTTGATAGCGGAAACGGAATGGCCCGAGGGAAAAAGAATGTCCTTGTTTTATCAGGGTTTAAGAGATGAATTGAAGAACGCTGTGGCCTACATAGATCCTCAACCCACCACTTGTGTAGATATGGTGAACTTGGTCCTGAGATTGGATGGTAGGCTGACTGAGCTGAGTGGGGATAGAAGAAAATGGGACAGGGGTTACAATAGTATAGTGAGTTCCCCTCCTATAGCTCTAGAGGCATCGGCAGACGACGGGGCAGAACCTATGGAAATAGGAGCTATTAGATCCCCTCTGTCCTATGATGAGAAAGAAAGCAGAAGAGTACACGGTCTTTGTATGTACTGTGGCATAAAAGGGCATTACGTGCGTGAATGCCCTTCTAGGCCCCAAAACCCCTCTAGTTGGAACAAGAATAAAAAAATAGCTGTTTCCACTGTGGGAAGGGAGACAGACAACTTGTTAGCACCTTCATCCCTAGAGAAAGTGCTGCCTGATTGGAGACTCACTTCCCTATCTTTAGCGGGTATAGGAGTGAATGAGTCACACCTGGTTCTTAACATGTCCTTAGAGTATGAGCAAAAAAGTCATCCAGTTAGGGTTATGCTGGACACAGGAGCCACAGGTAATTTTATTGATAATGGGTTAGTGTCTCGCTTAGCTATACTCAGAGTACCTAGAGATATACCAGAGGAGGTTTTTGCAGTAGATGGACAGCCTATAAAATCAGGTTTAATAGTGGAGAAGACAGCTGAGGTAATGTTGTCAATAGACGTGTCAGAAGGGAGACATGTGGAAAAGATAACGTTGAACATCATAGAAGCTCCCCAATATGAGATCATATTGGGGATGCCGTGGTTTACGTACCACAACCCTTCTATAGATTGGAGAACTCGAACAGTTCATTTTTTGTCTGGGTATTGTCAGGAACATCTGGTGTCTTATGCATCATCACCTTTAGCGGTAGCCGCATGTCAGTTCAGGGTGGCCACGTTGGCAAAGAGAGAGGTGGTCACCGTTCGCACTAGGTTGAGTAGTCAGAATACAGACACCTTTACCCGACAGATGCTGCCAGTCAGGAAGGGAGTGGACGATAAACAGTCTATCATTCCTACAGGGAAATTTAATTGCATGATGAGGGCGGAGAGGTCTAGTAAGAATGAGTGGCATAGTCCCCCTGGAATGTTCCCCTTCCTTGCTAATTCCGGAATTGATACCAACACTTTGCCGGTTGATATCCCTTTTGATCTCCAGTTTCAGCCAGTAGTTAAGGAAAAGGTGTTAATACTGCAGAGGGATCACAATGGGGTGCAGGGATGTTTGAACAAGGTCAGGGAGGAGTACATGCAAGGGGTGGGCTGTTCCGAGGTGCCTGCTCCTGGGAAGATGCTGTCTTTTCGTCAAAGGTTTCCTGCTAAGCCTGGCCCTAGAAGGCGCTAGGGAGGGGGACATTCTGTCAGGTTCTACCAAATTGCGCCACCTAAACTTTTGGAACTACATCTCCCAGAAATCTAGGGAGGGGGCGTGGCACTATAAAGGTAGGGCGGACCCTCTACACCAGAGGTCTTCAAACTTTTTGATGCCGAGACCCCCTTGTAAAACCTTTTTAGGCGTAAGGACCCCCTTCCGACAAAAGTTTCTAGAAACTGGTACTCCTCATCATCAACTTTTGACAACCATAAATGCGCCTGTTAGACCTCATCACATCCATCCATCCATCATTCATCCACCCACACTTTCACACATCCATCCATCCTTTCATCCTTACATCCATCCTTCCATCCATACATCCATCCTTTACCCATCCACCCTTCCATCCATCCACCCATCATTCATCCACCCACCTTTTCACACATCCATCCATCATTCATCCATGCAACCTTTTATCCATCAATCCATCCTTTATCCGTCCACCCTTTCATCCTTCCATCCATCCACCCTTTCATCCTTCCATCCATACATCTATCCTTCACCCATCTATCCTTCACCCATCCACCCTTTCATCCTTCCATCCATACATCCATCCTTCATCCATCCACCCTTTCATCCTTCCATCCATACATCTATCCTTTACCCATCCACCCACCTTTTCACACACCCATCCATCATTCATCCATGCAACCTTTTATCCATCCATACATCCATCCACCCTTCCTCCACCCATCCTTTCATCCATCCATCCATCATTCACCCCCACCTTTTCACACATCCATCCATGCATCATTCATCCATGCAACCTTTTATCCATCCATACATCCATCCACCCTTTCTTCCATCCATCCTTCATCCGTCCACCTTTTCATCCTTCCATCCATCCACCTTTTCATCCATTCATCCACCCATCCTTCATCCGTCCACCCTTTCATCCTTCCATCCATCCACCATTCATCCACCCACCTTTTCACACATCCATCCATCATTCATCCATGCAACCTTTTATCCATCCATATATCCATTCACCCTTTCATCCTCCCATCCATACATCTATCCTTCATCCATACACCCTTTCATCCATCATCCACCCACCCTTTCATCCATCCACCCATCATTCATCCCCCCACTACTGTTGAGAACTGTTAGTTTTAACGCTTGACATTGGTTTTAAATATTTATGAAATGTGGGTATTGATACATGTAACTGAAGAATAAATACGAAAGGCTGCAGATACACTGTTGGGCTCTCACGGAACTTCGGTGAGGTGCACTGAGGGCAAATTAGGTTTATATCATCCCACTATCACTGTGTACCATATCAAACTGAACATGCAATGTCATGGAGAGCAGCTTGTAACATGGCTGATTCCCGTTTCTTCTTGAAAAGCTATATGTACATACATTTCTAAATTGTCATCATGCTGATAGGCTCATTCTCATTTTATAAATATTTGTAAAACAGTATATTTTCTAAGCAATAACGGGTAATACTGGCAGTTTAATGAAGGACAGCCCTGACAAATCAGCCGGGGAAAGTTTTTTTTTTTTTTAAATCTTAATTAGCATCACTGCCTTTATTTTGATAATACGAAAGTCTGCTGCCTCAGCATGTCTAGTGAACCGTAGCTCAGTAGGAAAGATGGGCCTTGCAGAACCGATCACCAATATGGCCTTGATTGCAATTGCTGAAACCGTTTCTGACCGTTTTTTTTCAGTACACTTGGATGCATGTATGCTGGGCCAGTAAACACTACCTGCCTAGAAATAACATGAAGAGATCAAGATCCCTCCGTGGCCTTCCGCTGTCTGACAGCACAAAAACACCCGCCTGCTTCCCACACACCTCCCCTCCCAGCCGCATTTCACAGAGCACTCGTATAAAAATGTCTCGAAACATCTCTTTCATGTTTGCAGCAACAAAAACATGCAGTATATTTTCTACGAGGTGAAAGCAGCGACGGCCATGAAAAAAACAACTGGATCCAGTGAAAGGCAGCAGTAACGTGCAAAGGCGCTGCGTTACGAAGGTGCTGCTCCGTCTTTATGGACAAAGTTTGCGGGCATTTCCTGGCTGCATTCTCTCTGATTGGAGGGCAGGCATTATTGACGTGAACACATTATGATTGGCCCATTTTGCCCTGTCTTCCAATCAGAGAGCTCCTGAGATGTAATTATTTTGAATCCAAAGCGAAAACGTAAACTTTTAGGATGTTAGGCAGCAGTGAGGCAGGTGAATGCGCGACCCCCTTCCAATGACTCCACGCCCCCCCTGGGGGTCGCGCCCCACAGATTGAAGACCTATGCTCTACACGTTGTTCGTGATTTTGTGGTTGCAGCGTTTGTTTGGTGGTTTATCCCTGGTGGAGAGCGGCGGCTCGTCTGCTCTTGAATCCGAGCCGAGTTAGGAAGGATATTGACTTTTCTCTTGTGAAGGCGGCGAAAGGGAAAGAAAAACGGATCCGCGCCTTTTGGTGTTTACTCGGGTTGCCGAGTAGCGCGTTTGTGAAGCGCTTTGCATTTCAAGAGCTTCCGAGGGTTTCCTGAAGCTAAAGTCCTTCCGAAGCGGAAAGAAAGGAGAACGAACCGGGAAGGGAGACTCCTTACAAGTACTGTGAGTAAATATGCTCCGCGTGACATTTAACGCGTAGCATATGTGGAAAAGCCTTGTATTCATTTTTTGCCTGCCTGTGAAAGGAACAGAGAGGACTGTACAGGCGCGGCGGCGACCTGTATCAAAGATAAATATTGCTGTGAAGAGGGAGCGGAGTGTATTAGGGCTTTAGGTTCTGAGCACCACCGCTACGAAGACAGGCACTAGTGTCTAGTTCATCAAGTGCCAAAGCGGAAGGTAGTGGGTCTTCTACACCTTACCGTGTTTGGAGTTGTGAGTACAGGAGCTGGTTTAGAGCGGAAGACGGTAGTAGTGTGCTACGTCTTGCCGTGTCTATATCTGGAGTAAATTGGAGCTTTTAAGGCGGAACGTTTTTATTCACTGCCAAACACTTGACTTTTGTTTTGTTTCAAGGGTGGAGTTCACTCAACATTACACGTTTATACTTTGAGCACGGAACACTTACCAGGCAGGGTACGTAATATCACAGTAGAGAGAATTTGGTGCAGGTTTTCATGTAAAAGGAGAGTATAACTGTTGTTATTGTTCCATAGGGACTATCTGTTCGATTATTCATATTCACACATCGGGGAGGAGGAGGAGTCCACTGCTTTCAGAAAAGGTGAACCCTTTAACCTATTTAGTGAGAGTGAAATGAGAGTAGGTGTTTCCGTGTGATCAGTGGTAACCCGTAAACTTGTGTTCTTGTCTTTCAGCCATCCCTTCCCTGCTGACCCTTTCCGTCCCCTCCTGGTTTTGTTCCTTTGTTTTCCCTCGCCCTATCCCTCGAACCCACTGTGTTTTTAATACCAGTGTGTTGGTGAGGTCGGGAGGTGGAGTTATATGTACAACGACCGAATCCTGCAGCGTGGTGCCTGACACTTGTGCCCCTCCATGCACCTCTGCTTGCGCATCTCCTTGCGCTGCCTCTCCTTCCACATGTACTTGGGCTTGTACTTGCACATGTGGTTGTTGTTGCGGCTGTGGTTGTTCAACACTCGTCAGATGAGTTACAACAACCTGTGTTGATTGAGGGACATTGCTGCTACTTTCTTGCGATGAGCCAACATCACTGGTCGATGGTGATTGAACAAGTATACTGGCTGCCTCTGCAGCACTCAAGGGCTTAGACTTAAGTTGGCGTGGTGGTGGTGGCACTGAGCCCAATGGAGGGGGGTGCTGCACCCAGCTTGGTCCCCAGCAGATCCCGCTGCTGCTGCAGGCGTACTTTTTTTTTTATTCCCAAAAAATGTGGCAGGCGGCACACCAGTCTCCGTGGTAACTTGCTTCTTCTGCTCCTTACTGGCAACTTTTTTGCTAGAGGAGCTACGGGGAACTTTTTTTGGGGCCATCTTCTTCAGAGGTCAGAACAGCAGGCCACAGTTGCACGAGTTGCAGAGTTGTCTGTGGCCAGACGTGACGTCGCGTGACGTTATGCTGCACACACACACACACCGCTGCAGGACTTCTTTCTGGCACTGGTGGTTCTCATGAGTCTTGTGCACCTAAAAGCAATGGAAGACAGAGGAACATCAGTTCAGTTATACACCCCAAAAAGTCGAAAAACACATCAGCACAATCCCATGCCATCCATGCCCTCAATGATGTTTAAATTCAAGATACTCCACAGAAAGACTAGGCCCATGCACCACTCACTAGCCCTGGGCAAAAGGCCCGAACAGCAGCCAAAGAAATCAAAAAACAGAGAAAAATCAGCACAATCCCATGCCATCCATGCCCTCAATGATGTTTAAATTCAAGACACCCCACAGAAAGACTAGGCCCAGGCACCACTCACTAGCCCTTGGCAAAAGGCCCCAACAGCAGCCAAAGAAATCGAAAAACACAGAAAAATCAGCCCAATCCCATGCCATCCATGCCCTCAATGATGTTTAAATTTAAGACACCCCACAGAAAGACTAGGCCCATGCACCACTCACTACCCCTGGGCATAAAGGATGAAAACTAGGCAAAATGGATGCAGGGCTGAGAACACTGCCTGCATTCAAATTGGCCCCTTGCCCCAGGCACATGGCCAGGGCCTGCCTGTACCAGCAATCAAAATGGCCCCAACCCACATGGCCAGTCCCCATCAACACCCCAAAAAAATCGAAAAACACAAAAAAAATCACCACAATCCAATGCCATCCATGCCCTCCATGATGTTTACATTAAAGAGACCCCACAGAAAGACTCAGTCCATGCACCACTCACTAGCCCTGGGCAAAAGGCCCCAACAGCAGCCAAAGAAATCGAAAAACACACAAAAATCAGCACAATCCCATGCCATCCATGCCCTCAATGATGTTCAAATTCAAGAGACCCCACAGAAAGACTAGGCCCATGTACCACTCACTACCCCTGGACATAAAGGATGAAAGCTAGGCAAAATGGGTGCAGGCCTGAGAACACTGCCTGCCTTCAAAATGGCCCCTTGCCCACAGCACCAGGCCAGGGCCTGTCTGTACCAGCACTCAAAATGGCCCCCACCCACATGGCCAGTCCCCAACAGCAGCCAAAAAAATCGAAAAACACACAAAAATCAACACAATCCCATGCCATCCATTATGTTTACATTAAAGAGACCCCACAGAAAGACTCAGTCCATGCACCACTCACTAGCCCTGGGCAAAAGGCCCCAACAGCAGCCAATAAAATCGAAAAACACACAACAATCAGCACAATCCCATGCCATCATGCACTCAATGATGTTTAAATTCAAGACACCCCACAGAAAGACTAGGCCCATGCACCACTCACTACCCCTGGGCATAATGGATGAAAGCTAGGCAAAATGGGTGCAGGCCGGAGAACACTGCCTGCATTCAAAATGGCCCCTTGCCCCCCAGCACATGGCCAGGGCCTGCCTGTACCAGCACTCAAAATGGCCCCCACCCACATGGCCAGTCCCCATCAACACCCCAAAAAGTCGAAAAACACAAAAAAATCACCACAATCCAATGCCATCCATGCCCTCCATGATGTTTACATTAAAGAGACCCCACAGAAAGACTCAGTCCATGCACCACTCACTAGCCCTGGGCAAAAGGCCCCAACAGCAGCCAAAAAAATCGAAAAACACAAACAAATCTGCACAATCCCATGCCATCCAGGCCCTCAATGATGTTTAAATTCAAGACACCCCACAGAAAGACTAGACCCATGCATCACTCACTACCCCTGGGCAAAAGGCCCCAACAGCAACCAAAAAAATCGAAAAACACACAGAAATCAGCACAATCCCATGCCATCCATGCCCTCCATGATGTTTACATTAAAGAGAACCCACAGAAAGACTCAGTCCATGCACCACTCACTAGCCCTGGGCAAAAGGCCCCAACAGCAGCCAACAAAATCGAAAAACACACAAAAATCAGCACAATCCCTTGCCATCCATGCCCTCAATGATGTTTAAATTCAAAACACCCCACAGAAAGACTAGGCCCATGCACCACTCACCACCCCTGGGCATAATAGATGAAAGCTAGGCAAAATGGGCGCAGGCCTGAGAACACTGCCTGCATTCAAAATGGCCCCTTGCCCCCAGCACATGGCCAGGGCCTGCCTGTACCAGCACTCAAAATGGCGCCCACCCACATGGCCAGTCCCCATCAACACCCCAAAGAATTGAAAAACACAAACAAAATCACCACAATCCAATGCCATCCATGCCCTCCATGATGTTGACATTAAAGACAACGCACAGAAAGACTAGGCCCATGCACCACTCACTACCCCTGGGCAAAATGCCCCAACAGCAGCCAAAAAAATTGAAAAACACACAAAAATCAGCACAATCCCATGCCATCCATGCCCTCCATGATGTTTACCTTAAAGAGACCCCACAGAAAGACTCAGTCCATGCACCACTCACTACCCCAGGGCAAAAGGCCCCAACAACAGCCCAAAAATCGAAAATTTCAAAATTGTAGTTGCAGCAACTGTAATGCCTCAAACAAACTTACTTGTGAAATTTCTAATCCAAAAGTGATCCAAAGAAAGTGAAAAAGGCCTCAAATCCAAATATCCAGCAGCATCCACAAAAAGTAATCCTTCCAGGTCAAGATCCGAATCAAAGTGACCAGCACATTAAGAAAGCACTGGGAGGAGCCTGCTGGACAGGAACAGGAAGTTGGAGAATGTGGGGCACTTCCTTCCTCCCACCCCCCCTCCAAAATGGACTCCTTGCAAAAAAAAGTGCAGGCAAATTTCAACCCGAGGAGTTATTCTGATAAAAATCATCATTTTCAGAAGGTTTATGCTGCTTGCTGGTGGATTTCTTGTGCAGAATTGCAAATTTTGTAACTTCGCGAGTGCGAGATTGTTGCTGCCCGCCGCATCTACGTGTTCGCAATTGCAAACTCCCCTGATACATGATCACGGTGTACTCGCGTTGACAAACTCTCGCTGTGCAAGGTGGCAACCCGCGATGACGTAATCGCGGTCGCCAAACTCCCGCGGGATCCCGCAGCAAGATCCAAAATGGCGCAGCACACGCAAAATATCGAGAAAAACAACACTGCAAACGCTGAATGACGGTAAGTGAACGCAATATTGTATCACCAAGCAAAAAAATCCGCGAATTCCGCTAGTGGAACGGATTTTACGCCCATGCTTACTAAAATCTTTTCAAGATTGTTTATGTACAGTGTAAAAAGAAACGGGGCAAGGACACAGCCTTGCCTCACGCCTCGTTTTACTTTAAAGTGACCTGTGCATTCCCCACCCACCCCAAACCTCACCTGTGCCCTTGCCCTCACATAAAACTCTCGTATAAAGGAGATTAAGACTAAATAGACTCCCAGATCTTCTAAAATAAGCCACAATTTGTTATGTCTTACACAATCGAATGCCGATGATAAATCGACAAATGCCAGGTACAGGATTCCCTTTTTTTGCTGCAATATATTTATTCAACAGTATATTTAAATTTAAGCCCTGCTCAATTGTGCCTAGCTTTTTACGAAAGCCGAACTGGAGGTTGTTTATCACTGAATGTTCCTTTGCCCAATCCTCTAATCTGTTTAATATAACCCGACCCACTATTTTCACTGTTGAGTCCAATAATGATATTGGTCGATAGCAGGCCGGTTCAGTCCCTTCCCTTTTTTATATATTGGAACAAGGATGGACCCGTACCATAAATTATTAAAACCACCAGAACTTGTTGCGTTAAACACTTGTGTCAAGAGTGGGCTCCATAGCGGTATATTTGCTTTACAAATGTCAGAAGGGACACCATCTAGGCCCTCTGCCTTTCCTCCTCGGCTCACAGCAATGGCCATATTTACCTCACTTAGCTCAAATACAAGTGTGGACTCTTGCTTCCTTGTCAATATGGTGTGCTCCCTTCAGCATCCCTCAGCAGAGTGTCATGCTCTACCACATGGGCCCTCAGTTTTGTATATATAGCCAGGGTTCTTTCATCGTACAAACTCGAGAAATGCTCTATCCATCTGTGTTCTGGGATAGCCAACTCTATAGTGGCTACGTCCTTGACTCCGAGGAATGGTACATTAACTGCCTTCCAGAACGCACTTGAGTCTTTAGTAATAGATGCTTCTCGGAGGGCTATCCAAGCTTCAGCCTTCAGGCTCTCTCTTCTACCTTTCAGGGCACGGTTAGACTCTTTCCTTGCCTCTCTAGTTTTACCCCTGTCTTTAGGTTTGTTATGTAGGGCATACTTAAGATTTCTATACGCCCTAGTGCATTTCGAGTCAAACCACCTCTTTTTCACTTTGCTTTTTTTCCTGCAGTTCAAATTAATGGTGAGTACCTTCTTAATATAATTCGTAATATTAATAAAACTATCCAATATTTCCTTTGAAGCAGTGTTTTCGTCCAGTCATGACATAAACCTGTCACAACAATTTGTCACCACGCCTGCTAAAAAAATATGGGTTCCACTTTCTCCCTTCCTCAGAATATAACCATTTTGCCGAGACAATGAGATATTCTCCAACATACAGTTAAGGCTAGTAACCTGCCTTAGACTTTGTCTAAACAGAAATATGCTCACGCTCTGAGCATAGTGATCGCTTAATACAATCTGGTGGTTACAAAACTCATCAATAAATGACCCATAGCGATTAGATACCGAAATTCCGCGCCCATTAAATGTGGGGCGAAAAGGCACTGGAGGGCTACATAAGGTATTATCGAACCCTAAATCAAATTCAAATACTATCTCATTCAAACATTCACCGTACCTTGTAAGTGGAAAATGGGAGAAAGAAGTCTCCATATCGTATGAGATTCCACAGTTCCTTGTATCGAAGTATTGACATGTCACAATATTAAAATCCACCCCAAAGTACAATCAAATCTTTACTCCATATCTCCTGCAACTTATACAAGTGACCCTGTATCGCCTTTACTACCTCTTCCAATATATCCTGAGGGACATTATTATAGTAATTCACAAGTATTACTACACAATGTGTGTCTACCACCAGTCTAATGATTTGATAAAAACAATCTTCAAAAACCAAATCAGTTTTTACAAAATTAACTAGATTAGAGACGTAGGTACACAGCCCCCCTTTAGCTCTGCCATGTTTGGAAGCTACAGCAGCAGTATGCAAAGTTGTATAACCAATAATGGTCATTGGTTCTGTCGTCCAAGTCTCCTGGACACTAAAAACATCAAATTGGTGTATACATTTATTCCACACTACATTAGTCACTTTGGATTTTAAACCAGCAACATTTCAAAACATGAAATTACAGCTACCATACCATACTTTCTTCTGGTCTCAGAATCGGGGTATTATCTCTCAATGCTGTAATAGACAGTTCCTCACTAATTGCTCAATTTCTGGTGTTAGGAGTAACCGCCCATTCAACATCTAAAATTACCTGTTGTACTGTAATTCCATGTAGGTCAGAAGGACCAATGCCCTCTGCATCAAACTTCTTGACATTCAATACACATCCACTGAGTCAATCTACTTCTTCCAGACTTGGCAGAACACTGAATCGATTAGAGGTAGGTGTACCATAACTTGTGCTGTAATTTACCAGTGGGGGCACCCTCCTCTGTATATTGTCACTCGGGTGGTGAGGTTTGTAGAAGAATCCAAGTGGTACAATATTAATCCGGTCTGCGTGGATTTGACTATTACCCCCTACTAAGGATTAAGTTAATTAGGTACGGGGTCTTAAAATTTTGTATCACACAGTCACCAGGCAGATCCTTACGTCCCCTTCCTATCCAACCCACCCGTCTTGCCATTTTGAACTCAGCAAATAATCTATCTGTTAAGGCTGTCCTAGACCCAAGCAAGGATAACAATTAATTTCTGAGACTTCCACATGTCTCCCCAGTGCCTTTACGTAGTCTAGCTACGTTGGTTAACACCACAGTATATGGGGTTGCCGCAGGAGGTAAATCTATATATGGCACTTGTCTCTCAAATTTCCAATCCGTCCGTGACACTAGGCTCTATAATTGCACTTGCCCCTTCAGGCTGATTATTGTTACTTCCGTGGTGAATAGTTGGACTAGAGCGAATCCCCGTACTTCCGTTTCCACTACTGATTATTTTATGTGTGTTTAAATTTGGGGCGTTTAAATGAGAACCCGGGTTTGCATGAATATTCCCCTTAGATTCTCTCTGTACAGCCCTAGGCTCAAATGGGAGCTCAGACTTACTATTAAATTTGGATAACACTTCTTCTATTGCTCCCAGCCTCCCACTCAATTTTTCGAGCATGTCCCTAAGATAAATATCCACAGAATTCTAATTTGTTATTCACTTTCAAAACTTCATTCTGCATCCAGGAGTCTAAGCTTACTTTCCCTTTCTCGCTCCCCACAATTTTATTCGCTGCATAATTCTTACTCCTCTTTGAAACTCTTATTTCTTCTGAGTTAGTAATTACCAGATCTTTATCACTAGTTTCAGAGTTCCGCTTTGAGGTTTCATCTGGATTTTGGGATCGTTTGGAAGGCGGCTGAGGATCACTATCTGTATCAGAATCTATAATATGATCTAGAATATCTACCACACATCCGTTTCTTCATCCCATTCCATCTACACTACATGGCTTTTCTACTTGATTAGGATGCATCACGCTGGTAATACCCTTATCAGTAGTGGATACAATGGGGCCCTCTAAAGTAATAATTTTGTCTGAATTCCTGGCCTCTTCAACATTTTTTTTTCAAATAGCACCAATTGCACCAGTCAAATAGTTCAATAAAGATAAACAAGGCCTTCCACAGTTTTAATTGTCTTTCTTTGTGATGCGGTTGATGTTTTCCGTTTTCCCATACTGGACTACTTATGTGCTAGGCGATTTTAAAATATCAAGTTCACCAAATTTAGACCAGTTCAAATCCGTACTTTAACAAGTATTTAGACCAGGGGTGGCAAGAGTATGCAGAGTATCTTCTGCTGTGATATTAAGGCACACAGCCAAGAGCCGTGGTCCAGCCCAGCCTCATCTGGTCGATGACAGCACAGGACGGGCCTCGCTGCGGGAACCCTGGCCCCCTTATGAGCACCTCCTGGACCTCATTCATGTGCTGCACGGCGGAAATGCCACGTGGGATGCTGGAGGATGTAGTCCCCTGGCGTTTGTATTGCAATAGCGGCACTCGGCATCACCAAATGATGCAGCGGCCCCCCTTCAGAGTCCTGTGGCAGGTTAATCAGGTACGTGGATTCAGCAACGATAAAGGTAGTAATGACTTTGGCCAATCTCATTGCTAGCAGCGTGGCCAGGCCCTGGGGCTCCACATTGAGCAATGAGATAGGCCTATAGGACGAGCAGCATGTCTTAGGCTTTCCTTCCCTGTAGATGACCACTATCTTGGCCACTCGCTGGTCATATGGAAGTTGTCCCTTGGCCTTGCTTTCTTCAAACATAGAGCGAAGAAATGGAGCAATTCTTTTGTATCTCAATTTGTAAAACTATATGGGAATGTCGTTCAGCTCCGAGGCCTTCCCGGAGTGCACTCCTCTGATGGCTTGTGCCACCTCGTCATCTGTGAGTGGGGATTCCACATAGTCTGGATTTTCGCCCGACAGCCTGGGCAATTCAATTTCCCTGACCATCTCCCTGTTGTCCGCTTCCGTATATACACCCGTCAAACTATACACCCCACTATAGTAGTCAGGAAACATGTCGGCGATGGTGTAACGGTGTTGTCTGCAATAGTACTGGAGTTTTCCCCCTATAACTCTGGACCAGCCTCGACACCCATTCCCTCCTTTTGAGCCATTCAATCAGCTTTCCCACTTTGTCTCCTTGCTCATATATTCTGCTCTGAGTCTCTCCGTTCTGCGTCCTAGCCCTGTCTCTGGCGAGGCCACCGAACTCATCTTCCCGTTATTTTAGACGGTGAAGACCCTCAGGGGTTATTGCTTGAGATATATCCCTTTCTACAGTTTCATCACTTCCTCTTCTGCTTTTTCCAAGTCAGCCTGCCATTCCTTCTTTTTCCCTGCAATCGGAGATACAGCCTCCCGGAATGACAATTTCACACGCCTGCCACAAGGTCTGCACCGAATCTACTGTGCCCTGATTTTCTTGAAAGTACCTGTCCATGGTCTTAACTATATTTTTCTTCATGGTAAGGTCCCTCAAGTGCCATGGATTGATAGGGGCTATCCTACCTTAAGTATGGGCGAATTTTGCGAATTCGCGTTACGCTAATTAGCGTAAAAACATACTTGGGGTTCGGAAAATTTGCGAACTTTCGAGAGATTGCGTATTTTTTTATTTTTGTGAGCCCCTGGATTTTTTTTCACCGCGGCTACCGCGAAGTTACCCATGTGGTCATATATGGGCGCGGTCATCTTGTTTTCACTGTTCGCGTTGCGTATTTTCGTTTCCGGTCGCTAGTTGCATGCTTGCGTTGCGCATTTCCTGTTCCAGGTTGCAGTGCGTGTTCACGTCCATTTTTGCGTGCTCGCGGGGAACTTCTGCTGACCTGCCCACGCTCCTTTTGGGTGTCTGCTGTTCGAGTGTCTGCCATCTGGACCCCCTGCCTGCCTCCTGCCGTCCCGCTGGTTTCTGCCACCTAGCCAGCGCGACTGCAAAGCGGAGTGCGGGCTGGGGACCACAACTCCCAGCAACCCCTGTGGCTCACGCATCACTCAACCGCGCCAGGAGGTGCTTAAAATCGGTGCAAGCCCCACCTCCCGGGACGCGAGCGGGACGTCGGGCGAAGCCCGGGCAAAGGGCGGGCCCTCTTAGGCCCCCAGAAGCCTGAGGAGTCTGGTCTGGGCCACACCTCTTGATTCTACCAACAAGACATCGCTTAAGGTAACTTTCACCTGCCTAACTGAGTGTGATTACATTGCAGCCCATTACATACCCCATAGAGCACCCAGCTTAATCATGGTCAAAAAGACACCAATGTCTACTCGATCGACATCAAGGAAATTAGCCCAGGCAACAACCCCACTCCCAACTCTAACTGCTATTGATAAAGTGCTGCAACAAACAATTGGGGCTGTTGTCCCTTCTATAGAAAATACCGAAGACGCCTTTCACTACCACCGAGTATGTGCCTAATAACCCAGGCTACACAAGGGGCCAACATACCTGCCAATACATCTACATTCACAGCTATGTCACAGGATTCAATTCTAATAAACTCTCTTGTGGACTTACTGGGGAATGGCCGAATCATGCGGACATACCACATCAGTCACCGTCCACTGAGTTTTCTGCCCGGGAGAACAGGCTGTCATTAACTCCCACCCTACAGCCCAGTGAGATCCCTCTTCCCCTCACAGTGATTGATGTGTCTAACGTCAGAGTGCAGCCAGATGATTGTGAAAATAACGATACCAACTTGTCAGATGGAACAGTGAACATGAGCCCATCATATAGTATGAGTGATCATGGAGCTGGTCGATCTAAACGCAGATCAGCACCTAGCAGGAAGTTGGTAACTGCAAATAGACATGGGAGGAGATATAGAAGTAGAACGAAGAGGCCAACCAATACAATCCCGAAACAAGGGGGGGGTGGGAAATGCTTTACAACAGAGTGGAAACTCGCAATTAAATGAAAACCAGGGCACTGTTCAACAAAACCCACTCGCCATTAATATGGAAGGTCTCATATTACAGCTCGAGCACCTAGTAAAATCACATATTACACCAGTGACTGAAAGATTGAGTGCCTTAACGGATAAGGTAGAGACCTTAGAAAAGCTGGGAATAGCTAATTTAGATCTGCTAGAACAACTTAGCACGCAGATTGAGCATCCCACAACCAGTGCCCAAAAGGTTAAACCCATTAATAACCCGGTGCGTAGTCAAATGAAAACAGCCAGCCACCCCACTCTGGTAAATACTGCCACCAGCTCTGTAACACTATCTACTAACACCTCCAACATAACAACGGGGCAGAAACCTG
This sequence comes from Lissotriton vulgaris, assembly GCF_964263255.1. Lineage (NCBI taxonomy): Eukaryota > Metazoa > Chordata > Amphibia > Caudata > Salamandridae > Lissotriton > Lissotriton vulgaris. The sequence continues at coordinate 664,253,453 of NC_141689.1, forward strand.
TTTTGGTTCAAAGGGAGAAAGATAGTACAGGATTTAACAAAATGGACAGGGTAGCGCCTACAGGTAACATAACCAACAATAATATAATTCCTGCACTGATAAATTTACCACAGGAAAGCAGCGCGTACGTAGCTATTCTTGCAAACGTACCAAAGCTTAAGCTTACCCAATTTGAAAATCAGCAAACTCTCAAGAATAAAACACTGTATTGGCTTATTCATAACTTTAGATTCCCAGTGCGTGGGGCAAACCAGATTATCTCAGCACAGAGAGTAGGATGGGTGGGACCCAGTAAAAAGGAAATAAACAGTGATTGCATAGTCATACATTTTAGGACTCCTGACTGGGCTAGAGATTCGATCCTTAATGCACCTGCACCCTCTAAACAAGAATATAATACAACTTTGTTCCCTTTAGATTACTTCTATAGAGGCCAGTCAGGGAAATATGCCACAGTCCAGATTGCTGACTATCAGAGAGCTACTTACCATAATCCATATAACACAGCCTATGTTTTTGCTCCATTTCATAACTCATGGGACAACTTCGTAATCCCGACTCATAACAGATTCCAGGTCTTTGGCTCACTGGATGGGAATGACTGACTGAAGGAACAAATTATACCGCCCCACCTTGAAGTAGTCGTATCTAGGGGAAAGGTTGAAACTGACCATGGGTTGTTGGATATAAAAAGGCCAGAAGGGAATAACACAGTAAGGCCAGTAAGTGATGATCAGCATATAATTGATAAAATAGACCAGTCTGATGTAACCTCTGTTATAGATACAAATTTGGGTGAGAGTTTAGAAAGACCTGATACCGCAGGGCTATATGACTCTACCCATGCCAATACTGCTGAAGGCCTCATGTTTATAACTTGGAACATAGCGGGAATTGCTGCTAAAATAAGTACGCCCTTCTGGAACAGCTTCATCACATATGGCCATGATATAATTTGTCTCCAGGAGACGTGGCACAAAGCCCAAATACAAGTTGAGGGGTACACATCATCTCTGGATCCTGCACGCGCGTAACATTCTGTTACTGCAATTGCCAGCTTTTTAAATCTTTTAATTTCTTTAGCACTGTGCACACTCGTTCTGTAATACGCGCACTCGCATTTTATATACTTTAGAGGCTTCTGATTTGTGGAGGACTTACCCGCAATATAATAGTTGTTGCACCCGCATTTTGAGGGATCTAGATAGCAGGGCTGCTTGTGAGGCTCGCATCGCAGCCTTAGCCGCCATATTCCGTCAATGTTAGTGCGAACGGGCCGTTTACTAGGGACCATCTTGGTTGGCGGTCTAGAGGCTCGCATCGGCGGACTTTCGCGCTTACGGTGATAAATAGTCATGATGGACCCTGCGCGCAGCGTTGGCGCGCCGGACGTGCGCCAGAGGTAAGCCCGTTTGCGCCCGTTCGCGCACAGGGCGCACAGGCAGCTGGAAACGCTGCCCCTGTGACCACCTCTCATCTAATTTATACTAAAGAGGAGCTCCTTGGATGGAAATCGGTTGATATATACGGCCATCAGCCCCCTACAACTAATAGATATAAGGAATCCTTGTCCTGTGGCTTGCTGAATGTGAGATCACTCTGCAAGCATTTCATGGAGATAGCGCTACTCATTGAACAACATGAGCTAGACGCTCTCTTCATGACGGAAACCTGGACTAGGATAGACAGTGCAGTGGAGTTGGGGCAAGCTTGCCCTTCAGGATACAAGATCAGACATAATCCTCGTGTTGGGGCTAGAGGAGGAGGCGTAGGGTTAATCTACAGGTAATCGCTGGATTTTTCCCAGCTGGAAATCAAGGGGATCCTGGTTTGTGAGCTGATGGGTTTTTCCTTGAAGGGGCAGGGTGGGGTTTTTTACACCGGCTTACTGTGTTTCAGACCCCCGGCTTGTGCCTTGTCTGCCGTGACCGAGCTCACGGATCTGATCTATGACCTCTCGAACTCCTACGCCAGATTGGTGGTGTTAGGGGATTTTAACCTGTGGCCAGACGGACCAGCAGATTCAGCTTTTGAATATTTAACCCAGGCATGCTGTAACATTCAACTGGAGCAGCTAGTTCTCTCTCAGACTTACCAAAAGGGCCATGTTCTGGACCTGATCTTGGCAGACACCAGCCAGGTGACTGTTGGGAACATCCTACCGCAATGCTGGATGGACCATGCCCTCGTCCCTTTCTCTATAGCTCTCCCAGCGGGCTGCCTAAAAAACAGCAGCTCGGGAGCTGTTAAGACCGGTAGACAGTGGTCGAGGCTTTTGAAACATGCTAGTCTGCCGAATGCGGACGAAAGTTACAACTCTCTTACCCGGCGAATCACCGCCTCTCTGGACTATTTGGCCCCGCTGAGGAAAACGCGAGACACAACCAAAATCGCCATGCCCTGGTTCTCAAGGGAGCTTCTTCAGCTAAAACTTCAGTGCAAGCGTGCTGAGCGGGTATGGAGAAAACAGTACCTTGAGCCTGACAAATTCCTCTTTAAAGAAGAACTGGCGGCTTATAAGTCGCAGATTAAATGCGCTAAAGCTAGGTTCTTAGAGGAGACTCTATTGTCAGCCTCAAATAAAGCCCAGGCCTTGTTTAAAATTGTTAAAAATCAGTCACTTCCGGCCTGTGTTACAATAGCTATTCCAGCCTCTCAATTGCTATGCGGATAAGATCGCGACTATTCTGAGTAAATTGACCCCCCCGGCACCTGTGGTTGCATCACCATCTTTATTAGAGATGGAGGCCGGGAAAGCCCGGCAGGATAGTTTTCCTCTTCCTTCCTTCATGTAGTTCTGTACTCTAGCGGATGGAGTATCTTCAGGCTCTCCCCTTGATGTGCTTCCGCACAATTTCTGGATGCTGTCCAGGGATGAGCTCTTTCCTCCTCTTCACAAATTTGCTGCCAGTCTCTTGGCTCTGCCCAGGTCCCGGATAGCTGGAAGCTTGCGGTAGTTTCTCCGCTGCTGAAGAAGGAATCGCTGGACCCCCTGTGTCCAGCAAATTACAGACCTATATCATTGCTCCCCTTTCCGATTAAAATCTTGGAAAAACTAGTTACAAAACATCTGTCCAGTTTTTTGGAGACTAATGATTGTCTGGATGCGGCGCAGTTTGGTTTTAGACCGGTCCATGGAACTGAATCAGCTTTGGTGACTGTTTTGAATGACCTTTGTTCGCGTGCCGACCAAGGTCGAGCAGCATTTTTAGTGCTGCTCGACATGTCGGCAGCGTTCGATACTGTCAGCCATGCCATCTTGATCAGGAGATTGGAGGAGGCTGGAGTGTCGGGCCTGGCCCTGGATTGGCTGGTCTCGTACCTTGCCAACAGACATCAGGTAGTTGCCCTGCCTCCCTTCAAGTCTACCATCAAAAGGGTTGAGCAGGGCGTACCTCAGGGCTCGGCCGTCAGTCCCATCCTTTTTAACCTCTACCTCCGCCCCCTGATCAAGCTAATTAAATCTTTTGACATTGCAGTCACCAATTACGCCGAGATTAAGAATGCAGTGTCACAGGAGACCTTCCATCATTGTATGGTCACTACGGCGGAATGGCTGGGCAATAATTCTTTACAGTTCAACAGCTCTAAAACCGAGGTGCTGCACTGCTCAGCAGATCGTATCCTTCGACCTTTACCACAAGACTTTTGGCCCTCATCCTTTCAGGGCACGGTAGCGGCGGCTGACTCCGTTCGAAATCTGGGAATGACGATGGAACCCAATTTACAACTGGATGGTTTCGTAAATAAAACAGTGTCCACCTGTATGGTGCTGCTGCGCACCTTGCGGAAGATCCTCCGCCTGCTTCCGGCCGATGCCAGACCAGAAGTGGTGCGTAGCATCATCTTAAGCAGACGTGATTACTGCAACACACTGCTTCTGGGGGCCCCCGCCAACTTGTTGGGCAAACTGCAGACGCAACTTTCGAGAAGGCATGGAAGCCGTCGCTAAATGGATGAAAAACAGCTGCCTACAACTAAACACCAACAAAACAGAAGTACTCATTATGGGCCCAAACCCCGACGCCTGGAGCGACACCTGGTGGCCCACCGCCCTCGGAAACCCGCCAACCCCCTCAGACCACGCACGCAACCTGGGAATCATCCTGGACTCCGAGCTCAAAATGGACCGCCAGATCAACTCTGTCTCATCTTCCTGCTTCCTCACCCTCCGCCTCCTTCGTAAGACCTTCAAATGGATCCCCTCGAACACCGAAAGACAGCCACTCACGCCCTGGTCACCAGCAGACTCGACTACGGCAACGCACTCTACGCCGGAATAAACAAAAACCTCATCCGCAAGCTACAGAACATCCAGAACGCCGCAGCAAGACTGGTCCTCAACCTGCCAAAACACTGCCACATCTCCCAGCACCTGCGCACACTCCACTGGCTCCCCGTCGAGGCGAGAATCACCTTTAAGATGCTCACCCACGCACACAAGGCCCTCCACGGCACCGGACCAGCATACCTGAACAGCCGACTCAAATTCCAAGCACCCCAAAGGACCCTACGATCAGCCCAGCTTTCCTACGCCGTGGTCCCTCGCACCAGAAAGACCAGATCGGGAGGCCGTTCCTTCTCCTTCCTCGCGGCCAAAGCATGGAACGCCCTTCCGCTCCACCTCAGACAGACAACATCGCTCCCCATCTTCGCAAGAAACCTCAAAACCTGGCTCTTCGACAGACCCCCTCCTTGATGGAATGGAACCTGCACCCCCCTACCCCCCACCCCTAGCGCCTTGAGACCCTCACGGGTGAGTAGTCGCGCTTTAACAAACTCCTGATTGATCGAAACTGCAGCAGGTTCAGAATTTTGCCGCTAAATTGGCACTCTCCTGCCGGCGCCTTGATTCTTCTTCAGCTGCACTCAAGGATCTTCATTGGCTGCCTATTCTCCAACGTATTGAATTTAAAGCTCTGTGCTTGGTTTTTCGGGCTCTTCAAGGTCTGGGACAGATTCCTTTGCATGAGTTTTTCTCCTGGTACACCCCTACCAGATCTCTTCACTCCGCCTCAGCCTACTTAATGGAAGTTCCCAAGATCCGGAGGATACGGATGGGTGGCCGTTCTTTTGGCTACACGGCATCCAGGTCATGGAATGCACTGCCTCTGTCTCTTCAAAGCTTGGGAGACCTTTCTTCTTTCAAAAAGGGACTAAAAACTCACCTCTTCCCAAGGATACTGTAGTTGGCTGTTTTAGTAATGTTTTATGTTCAGGCCTTGAAAGATCACAGCGCCAGGATACACGTCGGGTGACAGTTGCGCTTTACAAGTGTGCCATACATACATACATACATACATCATATAGTATGGATGCAACAGGTTCTTTAGTAGGAAGATCTAAAGGTGGGCTATTGACTTTGGTATCGACTACCTTAACTGAGTTCAGTTTTGGCAGTTATGTGGAGGTGGCCCCGTACGCATCAATTTTGCGCCTAGTACACAATAAAGGAAGGGACCTAGTCATAATTAAACTTCTATAATAATATCACTGGACCCAATCGGGGCATGATTGTACTGGATATAGAGCAGGCAGTAGAGGGAGTATTAGAGTTATCAAGTGACCCCCCCCCCCCGTAATAATTTGGGCGGGAGATTTTAATATTCAAGCATGTAGCCATGCACAGAAGGGGATCTGTGGTCACCGAGGGGAGTATCATAGTGGAGGTAGTATTATTTTTAATCATTTCCCACACACTAATTATGGAAGTGCCCTGAATATCCTAGTAGCCAAACTAGATTTAGAATTACTAGATTGCACTAAGAATAAAGATAACAAAGAATGTCCGTCATTTAGAGGGATGGACGCCCACTCTAACATTGATCACATCTTGGTGTCTAACGGCTCAGTTTACGCTAATGTTTGGGTAGTTGTGCAGCCAGTGAGCGACCACAATAGCATATCGCTGGTTTTATTTGGATAGTGGCCAAAAACTCATGCCTATGGGAGACCTGTTCAAGGGATCTCAGCTGAAAGACCTAATGGCTTGAGAATAAAGTGGATTAGAATTGACTCCGCTAAATTTATGATGGATGTACTCTCAAAATGTAGGGGGAAATAGGCTATTGCCTGGCACCTCAAGTGTCTCCAGGAAACTTAATCATGAATTTCCTAAACATAATTAAAGCGATTGACACCTCACTTACTGTTAGGAGTAGAAAATGAAGGAAAACACAAGTGGTATGGTTTGACAAGCACTGTGCCCTGTCATTAAACAAACTTAAAATTGCCCTTGACACCAGGCCCAGAGATATAGTTATAATTAGAGAGGAGCGCCACAATTACAAGACCTCCCTGGCCACTAGAAAAAAAGAACTTCAAAACGAAGCTTGGTCTACCTTGGATATGGCAGCAGAAACAAACAAAAAAAAAACTATTCTGGGAAACTGTAAATAGTCCATTTCTAAAGAACGATAACATTCCTGATATTACCTCCCATGTAAGCTGTCGCGCCTGGATAGCCCATTTTACTGGGATTTTTAATTCTGATTTTAATTTAGATGGGCCAATTTTAACCACAGATGCAGTGTCTAGTACAAAATGGGAAAAAATTCAGGTAATTGTGACCCTATCTGAAGTTACTGAATCGATAAGAAATAGCAAAGGTGGCAAAGCCCCGGGTCCAGATGGGGTGCCCATGGATTTTTATAAACATGAAATACATCTATGGGCACCAATATTGACATGATATTTTAATACTGCCATAGAAGATAGGTTCCCACCAACATGGGGCCAATCTATTATTGTACCCCTCTACAAGAAAGACCCTAGGTCAGAGGCACGTAATTACCGCCCCATTTCACTCCTGGACTCATCAATTAAAATCCTTAGTCGAGTCCTTCTAGAAAGGTTGGAAGCCTGGGTTGAGGAAAAAAACATCTTATCCCCAGTGCAGTATGGGTTCAGAAAGGGGATGGGAACAATGGAGCAGTGTGTGAACCTGGAACTTATTATCAGCAAATACACAAAAGCCAAAGGGGGCAATCTATTTCTGTGTTTTGCTGATTTAAGTTTGGCATTTGATCTGGTGGAACACTCACTCCTATGGCCGGTTTTGTTAGAAATGGGTGCCCCGATTGAAATTATCCACCTCCTGGCCAGACTGTATGAAAACATGTTCTGCAAAGTTAGATTTGGATCTGCCAGAGAATGTACACCTTTATTTAAAATTAACAGAGGCATTCGACAAGGATGTGTTCTTGCCCCACTTTTATTTTCTCTATTTATAAATCAGATAGATCAAATTTTAAGAACCGTCCAAGTAGATGCCCCTATTACAAATGGTAACCCCATTCCAATTCTTTTATACGCGGACGACGCAGTCCTTCTCTCACGGACCCATAATGGCCTGCAAAGCTTAATTAATAAGTTTCATACTTTTATTAAGAGTAGAAAGCTGATAATTAATAAAGAAAAAACTGTTGTAATGTCTTGTGGCAGGAAGACAAGAAAGAGCAGGACCTTTTATTTAGATGTTGAGAAATTGGAATCTGTAAAGAAATTCTGTTACCTGGGCATCACATTCTCAGGAGATGGGAGGTGGGCTAATGAATAAGAGAGTGTACGTCTTAAAATGGTAAGGAATATTAGTGGTGTTTTTAGACTTGCAGCAAAATTCGGGCCGTAGAATTCAAGAGATGGTGTCTATATACAATTCTAGGTGCATATCATCAGCCCTCTACGAGGCAGGGATTTGGGGATATCATACACAGAGTGTCAACCAAATACAGCAAGAGGAGAATGCCTTCCTGAAACGATTGCTCTGTGCCCCGACTGCGGCTTCAAATGAACTAATACATAGGGAAGTGGGACTAGATTATGTTAAGGACTTAATAGATCTGCCCCCTTTGGCCCTATGGCAATCAATCTGGTCCAAAGAAGAAACAAAATTTACTCTGGATGTGATTAACGATTGTTTAAAACTTGACCACCGTTTAAACATACTATGGTTGTGTCATATCCAGTCCTGGTACAAGACACTGTTTGAATGTGATATTTTTAGAGAACCTACAATGGGGATAAGCTTATCAAAAAAGGAGCTTAACGTCACTTTCCTGAAACACACTAAAAGTACCCGAATGATCAAATATGCAAAACAAAGCACATTTAACTCCTATTTAGAATATAATGTTAATGAAGGTTTTCAATTGTACCTAACTGTAGTTACCAAAAATTCCCACCGCTTTGTACTATCCCGTTTACGCCTAGGAATCGTGCACCATTTAGTGACATTTCCAATAACTAAGAAACTTGGAACATGCCTATGCCCCTGCGATGGTATCTCCAAGCAGAGTAGCTGCCATTTTATGATGTTTTGTAAATTTTATACTTTTTATAGAAAATCCTATTTAAAACCCATCTTTTTAAAATACAATACGCACAATACTAAGGCAGCGACGCAATTGATGTTTAATTTAGAGAGCCCAGATATATGTTTTTATGTGGCTACGTATATTTTAAAATGTATTTCTGCACGAATATCAATCATTGTATGAATTTAACAAATGGCCCTGATTTTCAAGCACTTTAGTTTTGCTAGTTTGCACATGTATAATTAGTTGAATGTACCAATATGCACTTTATTCTTGCTAGTTTTTACACATGTATAATTAGTTGATTGTACCAATATGCACTTTCACAATGCTAGTTTGCACATGTATAACTAATTGAATGCACTATATATGCACTTTAACATTGCTAATTTGCACATGTGCAGGAAAAAGAGGTTTTTTTTTTTGGTATTCGATATTACAGAGCCGGATGTAATTCAATGATGTACATGTATTTTTTCTGAATTGTTGCTATATGTTTATATTTATATATGCCAAATAAAGTACTTTCAAATTGAAATTGAATTGCGTGCTCGCGAGGAAAATATTGCGCAAACTTACCCACGTGGCTGCAAGGAGCGCGGCTATCTTGTTTTTCATTCATTGCTAAGGTTTTGGGCATGCTTTTTCTATCCTGCTACAATCTTTGTAATCCTTTGTTTGTTTGAACTTTTTTTTCATATTTTGTACTCATTATCTATCTCTCTATTTTTGTACATCTATATTTTGTGTTTTTTTTCTACTCTTCGTTACATTAATAGCTACTTTTTTAACTCTCTCTTTTCTTTTTTTTCCCTATTCTTTCCTATTTTTCCTTTCTTTAACCCAGGACCATGGCAAAGGGAGCTGGCAAGTCCAAGGGGAAGAGTCCCGCACCCGGCAGATGGCTCTCTTGTGGGCGTTTAAGGGGGGCGTCTGTAAGTCCCAGGGAGATCTTCAGAGCGGTGGAGGTGGCCGCACTGGTCTTCTTTGTGCAGCTCCACCTCCCCACGACCATCGCAGCAGGTGGCAGGCCCCGTACCAGGTACGGCCTCCGGGAGCGTTGCAAACTATGGGGTAAGGTGTGCCGGGCCATGTATCGGGAGTTAGGGGTCCGGCGCACCTACAACCTGGTGACGCACCAGCGGTACGACATACTGACCGGGAACAAGACCTGCTCGACCTGCTTGGCGTCGAGATCCCTGGGCTTGGTGAGTACTAGTAGCTATTTAATAACTACTTTGTTTTCTTCTGCTCTGTGCTATATTGCAATTACATGTTTTTTCCGAAGAGCACGAATGCTGCCGATTACATTGCAGGTAAATTATGTTTCAAAAGCTTCTCTGATTGCAGGTGCTCGCCTGCTCAGTGGCGGTGCTACTGTGCTTATTTATTTTCAATTTTTTTGCTCATTTGGCCTGAGTGATTATGTTATGTTAATATTTATTTATTAAGCGCACGTACGCCCAAGGGCTTCATGGCGCTATCGAAGGGAACATAACACAAAGTAAAACTCAGCAGTGAGCCTGATTGAACAGCCATGTTTTGAGAGCGTGTCTGAAACTAAGAAGGTCTGCGCTGCAAGATGGTCAAAGCAGCAGCCGCCAAGGCGTTTTTTTTTAAAGGACGGAACTGAGTGTACTTTACAGAACTGCGTAATGCTAGAGACTGGGGACTCAAGTCCAGTCCTTCCTTTGTACTCCTGCCACTAAGGAGAGATAGTGGTGGTGGATTGATAGTTTGAGTATATTATGACTTGTTATTTAGTAGGACATTTTTTTGTGGTCTGCAATCATGACGGACTGTGTCTGTCACTTCGTGACCGGCTGAGTGCTGCCAGTCCTAGTAGAACCTTTTTGTAGTTGGTTTATTGAGGTACATAACTTTCCAAGTAGACGGTCCGCTAATCCAGCAATACTAGGATCCTAGTAGACCACATCAGATAGGTCAATAAATTTGGTGCACTTGTTGTTTATTTCCCCAAAATAATTTGTTATTGTTTTTTTGAAATGTTTGATTTCGTTGACAACAATCATCCATGTTTGTGTCTTTCTTTCATGTACATCAGCATCTCCGATGGGGCAAGAAGATAGAGGTGGTGGCGCCAGCGGAGCAGGAAGGCCAGGATCAGTCCGCCGAGGGCTCTTCTGCTGGCCCCAGTATGTTTTCCTGTAAATATTAATAATTATACTTCCCTAACTTTTACAGCACTTATTTATTCCAAACATTCATCATGATTCTATTTTTCCTAAATTGCCTTTGATCTTCTTGTAGACTGTTTCTAAATTCTTATCCTGCCTCTACGATGACTCTCTGTGCTTCTACTATTTTTTATTATTAGTCTGTCTGTGTAGATAGCTAAGCTTGCACAGTTGGCAAAAGGTGTTAAACAAAACTCCTATTCAGCAATAGCTCTAGGCACTAAGTGCAGTTCTCTGGGTTGTCCATAACGTCTATTGAAGTCTTCTTAATGTTTATGCTTTGACAATTCCCAACAATAAAATGTCAATGGCCACCAAGAATAAGATAATAGTTTACTTTTTGATTGGATAGGAGGACATACTACTACTGTTGCAGGGACTATTCTTCACATACAGAACTATGGACAAGAAATAGGGTTTGGTGATAATAGGCGCAGTTAGACTTTCCACATACCTAAGTCATAACAAAAGTTGAACCCCTAATCTCCTTACTGACTATCTAGTGTATCAGAGTCATTATCTAGCTCCCGAATGCAGCAATGATCCCACAATGATTATACAACCCAGAACATAAGACTACGGAGTCAGAGTCCTGACCTCTCAGAGTCACGGAATCATGCTTGCAAATTGCAAACCCTTTCGCTCACTCACTCATGACCAAAAACCACAGAGTCTATGTAAGTTTTAAAGCTTTATTAAAAGTAAAACAACTAGCTCTGTGTGTACTCTGTATATTAATTTTCAATTGTGCATTATATAAAAACATTTATTAAAATCAACTTCATAGAAGAGAAACAGTGAACTCATGAAAACTGAACAGTGGCTGATTTACACATTAACTGTGGGAGACCCCTCACCTGGTCGGAACTTAAAGTACTGGTGGTGATGATGATGAGTAACACATTGCTCTTGTTCGTAGAAGGGAATCTTCTGTCTGTTATGAGAAAAAAAAGCAAGCCTTCATCAGTTGTGCCAAAAAGTGTAGTATGTTATGGCTAAGCATAAATAAAAACACCCTCCTCTTCCGAAAGGGGAATTTTTAGTTTAGAATAGAGAGTCACAAATAATTAAATTTGTTTATGTAGTAACATTTTTTTTCATTTCTAGACACAATAGGGAGTGGTGTATATGGCATGTAAAAATATGAAATTTATTTTCTAGGCAGAAGACCATCGGCACAGACCACCACCAGTGCCGGGGCCAGTGCGGAGGTGGTCATTCCAGGGGCAGATGCAGTGACACCAGTGCCAGCAGGAACTGCTGTGGAGGATGCCTCAGTAGTGGCGGGCAGTGGTAAGCTATTATATTTCTTACTTATTGAGATTTCAGAGTGGGCTCGCTGCAGGGGTGTATGTTGTACAGTACATGTACACTTTACTGTTAAGAAGACTTACAAATTTCGAACTAAGTTTTTGTCAACCAGGTAGAAGACAGTCACCCTTGACTTCGCATTAGCAATAGCATTAGCAGCGAGAGTTGACGAGTAACCAATGGACTCCTCTAAATTTGATTTCAACTCAGCTGTGAATTTTTTATCGAGAAGCCAAGTCAGATCAGAGATGAACTTGATGGGTGGGATGAACGAAAAGGGAAAGAAGGGTGTAAGGAAGGAGGAAGGACGAGCGAGTTAATTTAATGACTGGCAAAGAATGATACGTGTTTTTGTATGCAGGCTGGTAGAAATTTGATGCATGGCGGGTTAAAGCAAGAATGGGTGGAAGGAGAAAGAAAAGAGGACTGCCTGGGTGGCTGAAACAGAAACTGTACGTGTGCGCAATATATCCTTTTGGTCAGAATTAAATGCAAATCAAGCACGGATGCATGGGTGGTGGTTTACAAAATAACATAAAAAGGTGTTTGTCGGTGAGAAAAAGTAAGGTTTGTCCAGTTGAGTCATTAAGAAGAATGATTGACATTTACTTTGAATGGATGGATGCCTGGATGGTATCTTACTCATAGATAGCATAGGTGTAAATATAGTAGACTGGGTAGACGTTCACTGGATGAAGAGTGTTAGTTTGAAGAGCATGTAACACCACACGTCTGTGCCAGAGTAGCAAAGCCGAGGAAAGTAGAAGTTGTAATTTTTCAGAATACTCCCTTGACTAACAGTAGTTTGCATTACAAAAACAACAGTGGTCCCATGCAATATAGGATATGACATACAAATGAATACAGACACAATGGATTCTGTATTTGTCTGACTTGTCCAGTCGGATAGAGGTCAGAGTGTATTTACTTATATCAAAAAATAGAGGGAAAATATCCTTCAACAATCTCACGTTGTGGGGCACAAGCCTGTACCTCATTTAAACACAAAACACTTTAGTACAATCAAAGTGAAAAGAGAGGAAAAAGGGCTTTTAGGCAATAAAGCTCAAGTTGTTCTACAAATCACAATATGAACAAATATTTTCAATTGCGCCTTTACTGTCAATATTAGTACAATATATACACACTGTATAAGGCACATCAATTGGTCGATGGCGTTTCGATCCCACTTTTAATTCAAAGGGATCATCATCAGGACATTAAATACATGCCTAATAATTGTAAGCCTCTAAAACCTACAAGGGAGAGTAGAGAAGGAGAATTTCAAAACATTATAATCAGGGCAACTGTGAATAGGGTTCAATTTGTGACGATAGGGGCTAAATAGTGTCAATTCAAAGCAAGCAGTGAATGACTCGAGTTGCAGGAGACTGTAAAATTGTCAGAGGTGATTCAGCATGTGACTATAGTGACTAACACTGGTTCCCGTGGGTTGGAATCTGCTGTTGCAATGGAGGTTGAATAAAAATTGCCAATTCCGCGTGATCGAGGAATTAACGTGCTTTTAACCTTAGCAAGGTCAGAGGGCTGCCCATAATGGTGTTATAAATTGCGGCAGCCACAAAGGCAATTTCACGGTGATCATGCCGTGCTGGTCAATGGCTCAAGACCGTGTAGAAACGATGGGCAAATGCTGCATGAAGTTACAGCGCAGTGAGATAAAAAACGGCGCAGTGGATAAGGAAGGCTCACCATGAATTTTCAGGGCAGGGTATTCAAGGGGATACTGTCACCTATAAACATTAATTTAAGGTAGAATGAGGATGGGGTGGAGAGATGCGTGTAAGCCACATTTAAGTGGACGCGGGGAGAAGCTTACCCGAATCGGGACCGGCCAGGCAGAGTCGGGGATCCGATCATGTGTAGGTTGCAAGGGTACCTGGAGTGGGTACAGGAGAGGATGTTGGGGATTAGAACATAAGGGCAAGTGAGAGAAGGTTTCAGGAGTCTACTGGGTGGGACGCGACTTACCGGGTCAGTCGGTATCGCTTCCTGCTCGATACTACGTTCTGCAGTTTGCTGGTGCGGGGGTTGAAGCAGGGCATGCTATTATTGGTGCAGACTAATGTAGTGGAAATGGAAGAGGGCTCAACCATCGGGTCGGTGGATGGGGATTTTGGCGGCCATATTGGAAAGGGGAGGTGCCGAGGAATTAGAATAGAACAGGCTAAGAGGAGTAAAGAGAGGTACCCGTGAGGTGAATAGTGGTGGTGAATAGTGGTATTTGAAATATTGTGAAAAGAAGAATATTTAGGGACACAGCAACGACTAAAACGTCCGCAATGTTACTACTCCATATATTCCTTACTCGTGCAATACAGTCAGGAATATTTTAAAGATGGAAATAAAACATTTGTGTAGCCTTTCTGAGATCTAGAAAACGGAACAGTCCTGTAGGAGCCTCGGTTGAACCAGATTGGTCCAGTCTTCCTGAAGGTTGAGTCCAGTGTTCAGGCTGTCCGTTCTCAGGATCCATTTTAGTTCTTCTCTATTGAGCAGTCTTGTGAGATCTCCTCCTCTCGGTGGGAGGGCGACCTGGGTGATCACTGTCCAGCGGACATCGTTCTCATCGTGCCCTTTATCAACAAAATGTTCAACGAGTGGGGCATTTGCCATTTTACAGCGGATCCTACTACGATGCTGTGAAATTCGTAGCTTTATCTTCTGTGTAGTCTGCCCCACATAGATCTTGTTACAGGGGCACAAAATAGCATAGATCACATTGCAGCTATTACAATTGGTGAAAGTTTGTCGCTCATTCTTTACATTCTCAAAGACAAATTCTTTACCCTCAATGCATGACAGACAGACGATACATGAACCACATTTATGGTGACCCTTAACAGGTGGGAGAGACCTATGGTCATTCAAAGTGGTATTTGGGGTAGCAGTAATGGGCAGGGCAGCCCTGACAAGTTGGTCCTTTAGGCTTTTATTTTTCTTGAACACAAACAAGGGTGTTTCTAGATTCAGTGGGCCAGAATTCAGAATGTGCCAGTTCTTCTTAATTGACTTGCGTACTTTATTAGAGATTGTCGAGAAGGTGGTGACACACACAAGTTTTTCAGTAGATTTTTTGGGTTTGGGTTCTAGCAGTGTTTCAAGGGGGCAGTACTAAGCATGAGCCAATTTTGCGGATCTCGCGTTCGCGAATTTTGCGGATTTGCGGATTCGCAATCCGCAAAATCCGCGAATTCCCGCGAATTTGCGGATTTTTTTTTTTTTTGTGTTCGCCCGTGTTTCTGCAAGTTCGCGAGGGTTTTGTACACTTTCGCAAATTGCGAACTTACCTGTCGGGTCGCAAGTTTCGCGAACTTGTTGTTTCTACGTGTCCAGCCTGTTTGGGACACTCTTCTTCATCACTGCCACTCTCTGTCACCACTGCCACTCTCTGACTACTCATGCCACCCTCTGTTTCATCACCACACCCTCTGGTTGTCCAGTGTACATTATTTTCGGCAAAGCAAATCACACCTTCCCTGCCTCAAGTGACCTGAATTAATTTGGGGCTGATTAATGTGTCACAGAATATTTTTTTAGCTGGCACCTGCTTCCTTAGTGCGCCCTGATTAGTGATCTTTTGCACTTGCTAAGTGCTTTCATTGTTGCAAAATTAGTTACAACACCTGCCCTGCCCCAACTGACAATAATGAATTAGGGGCTGATTAATGGATTTTAACTTCCAGCCTGGCTCCTGCTTGTCTCCCTTAGCTGTAATTCAGGACCTTTGTGGCATATGTGTAACTATTCTGAGGTTCAGAGCAGGGTCACATAATAGTTTCAACTGGCAACTGAACTCTGGAGGGGCCCCTCAGGAAGCACTACAGGAAATGGCTACTAATGATGAGCCTGAACTTTTGAACCTGGTAAGTAGTTACTTTCAGTTTTGCTAAGATCGTATTTCTGCAATTTTGCACTTATTCGCGGGGCGCGAACTCACGCGAACTCACGCGAACAGTGCGAGCAGTGCGAGCAAAATCCGCTGCTCGCGGATTTGCGGATTTTGCGGGAGATTCGCAAATCTCGCGGATTGCGAATTTCCCGAAAATCCGCAAAATCCGCGAGCGGAACGGATTTTCCGCCCATGCCTAGGCAGTACCAAGCCCTCTTCATTGCATTTTTCACCAAACGGCGAGGATAGCCCCTTTGTTGTAGATTTTCTGACAAAGTATTTGCTAATCCAAAGTAGTCAATTTTCTGAAAGCAATTCCTTCTAATCCTAAGAAATTGAGAGTACGGAAGGCTGTCTCTAAGAGCCCTTGGGTGGCAGCTTTGGTAGCTGAGTAAAGTATTTCTCTCGGTCGGTTTACGGAAGAGAGAGGTGTACAAGAGACCATCTTTGTGTTGAATGCAAAGGTCAAGAAATGGTATACTGATTTTGCTATGAGAAATGGTGAAGGTCAGGCCGCTGCAATTGTTATTAAGCCAATGAAGAAATGTATTTATTTATTTATTTAGTTCATTTGTATAGCGCAACAGCTACCCAACAAAGGGTTTCCCGGCGCTAATGATCCAATGATTTGATTGATTCAAGTCTTTAGATGTTAAACAGCCAGGTTTTTAAGGCTTTCCTGAATTTCATGTAATTGATTTCATTCCGAAGTGTCAACGGAAGAGTATTCCAAAGTGAGGGTCCAAGATATGGAAATGATTTGCCGCTCATTCGTGTCAGCCTGATTTTTGGAATCACAAAGTTTTTAGCCGTGGCTGATCGAAGGGTTCGAGATGGGCGGTAGGGATGCACAAGATTTCGTAAATACTTGGGGGCATTGTTAGTAGAGATCTTATGCATAAAGCATAGGGATTTAAACTTCACCCGATTCTCAATTTTCAGCCAGTGCAGTTCCCGAATGTACTTGGAGGTTGGTGTGGAGATGGGAATTTTCCACAGTAATCTCGCGGCTGCATTTTGCACTGTCTGTAATCGGCGGGTTGTAGCCTTATTGGCCCCCAAGTATAGCACATTACCATAATCAAGTCTGGAGGTTATTAAGGCATTGATAACTGTTTTCTGAGTATGTTTGGGCAGCATCCAGCAAATTTTTTTTAACCACTTTAGTATCACAAAGCAGGTGGCTGAAGTCTTCGCAGCTTGCTGATTAAGATCAAGCGACTCATCAATGATGACACCTAGGTTGCGGGCTGATTTGGCTGGAACCGGAAGGGTACCCATATCATCTGGCCAATGTTGGGGTCCCCAAATGGATTGAGGTTCTCCACAGGGCCTTCCCAAATGAGAAAAATATCATCAATATAGTGTTTCCATTTAGAAATGCCTTGATTGAAGGGGTTGCTAGGGAGAAGTATAGTGTTGCACTCAAGCCAATCCATATAGAGGATTGCCAGGGTTGGGGCAAAAATCGCGCCCATCGAAGTACCCCTCACTTGTTGATTATATTGGAAGTCAAAGGTGAAAAAGTTTTGCGTCAAACAGATTTCTAGGAGTTGAATGATAAATAAAGTAGGTACTGTATGGGGACGGGTTCTATTGTTCAGAATGTTTTCCATGACAAGAAGAGATTCATGTTGTGGGATATTAGTGTAAAGAGACTCTACGTCTAATGTGCATAGAATCTCTTTAGAAGGGTCAAATGGGTGATTTTCAATTAGATTGATCATAAACATGCTGTCTTGAATAAAGCAGAGTGTTGCAGGCACAAAGTCTTTAAGGAAGAAACTCACATAATGGCCAAGTGGTTCGAGTATCGACCCACACCCAGATACTATAGGTCGACCGGGTGGTAAATCAAGCCTTTTGTGAATTTTCGGTAGGGTGTAGATCACCGGTGGTCTGGGATTTGTAACGTTAAGGAAATTCAATTCATGTTTACTTAGGAAAGCAGTATCAAAAGCCTCCTGTGTTGTTTGTTTAATCAGTTTTTGGAGTTCTTTAGTAGGATTTGTGGGCAGTCTACAGTAATGATCTGTATTCGAGAGCTGGCGTAAAATTTCTGTTTTATAATCAGTGACCCCCTGCAGCACAATCCCTCCACCCTTGTCAGCTGGTTTTATAACAAGGTGGTTGCTATCACGAAGGCTTGAGATAGCAATTTTCTCATCCAGGGAAATATTATATGGGATGAACAGGTGGCATTTAGCTAATTCATTGGTTTCCTTGAGGATCACTTTTTCAAATGTAAGTATTTCTTTTGGAATCATATTAGAGGATGGAGAGAAAGTCGATGGTGGTCTAAAAGGAGTGGTGGCTACTCTAGGTAGGGGGCGTTTGAGGTCAAAGAAAGCTCAGAGCCTGCTTTTTCTAAAGAAACTCATCAATTCTGATTGTAGACCCAAAAAGTTAGGGTAGGTGGAGGGGACAAAGGATAGTCCTTTGCTAAGAGTAGAAATCTCTGCACTAGAGAGAACATGGTCAGAGAGGTTGAATAGGGGAATGGACATGGTTTCAGGGTTAGCTACCACTGGTAGAACTTCTGGCGAGTTTGTCTCTCGCCCAGAGGGTTGATCCACCTTGATTGGCGTTTTACCTTGCCCCTTTTCCCTTGTTCTGTATTGCCCCTCCCTAAAAAATGGGGGTTCTGGTTATGTGTTGAAGAACTAGCACCTTCTCCAGGGTCGGAGCTATCGGAGGAATCAGCAGAGGAGTCTGTGAAGCCCACAACGGTGTTTCTTCTGTTGAAGCGGCCCCACGGTCTAGGGTTTTGTGGGGTCTGGTTAAAGTTTCGGTTTGTATAGAAATCTTTATGAAGATAGGGGTAGGCACGCTCATCTGTGAATGATTTAATATATTTTTTTACTTTATTGGATTTTTTATTTTGTTCAATACAGTGAAATTCTAGTACTGTTTTCTCTACTTTATCCAAAAGTTTTTTTGCATCAGGGACAGTGTTATTGTCATTAATCTGTTTCTCAATGTCCTTGATAATTAACTCTAATTTCTTCAATTCCTCGTTGGCTATTTCTATGCCGAGTACCAGCCAATGGCGGGAACAAGTGGTGCCTATCTAGCTAAATCCAGTAATGTATTTTGGGTTGTCTGTGAATACTCCGGGAATATTCCTAACTTGTAAGCCCAAGGGTATAGTGTTGGATCTTAAGTAATCGGTGAGCATTAGTATCATGACTTCTAAACGAACATATTTCTTTTTTTGTTTCTCGAGGTCCTCTGGGAGGTTGGGGCCTGTGGTGGGGGTATTAGAGTCCGAGTCTGTAAATAGTGAGGGACCTTCACAGATCTTTTGGATATACTCAATGGAGTATAGTGGAGCTTGATCGGACATATCAGTTGAACTGTGTTCGTGAGTAGAAAAATGTACACAAAATGAAAGTGAATGAAGAGGAGGAGGGGGAAGTGTACCACTAGTGAAAGTGGAAGGTCAGGTAATAACCCTTGCAATCCAGCGATTGTGCAACATATGTTTGGAAAACAACAAGGGACCCCAAGTTTAGTCAGCACAGGACCTCGGGGAGCAATTATTACAAAAACAACAGTGGTCCCATGCAATATAGGATATGACATACAAATGAATACAGACACAATGGATTCTGTATTTGTCTGACTTGTCCAGCCGGATAGAGGTCAGAGTGTATTTACTTATATATCAAAAAATAGAGGGCAAATATCCTTCAACAATCTCACGTTGTGGGGCGAAAGCCTGTACCTCATTTAAACACAAAACACTTTAGTACAATCAAAGAGAAAAGAGAGGAAAAAGGGCTTTAAGGCAATAAAGCTCAAGTTGTTCTACAAATCACAATATGAACAAATATTTTCAATTGCGCCTTTACAGTCAATATTAGTACAATATATACTCACTGTATAAGGCACGTCAATTGGTCGACGGCATTTCGATCCCACTTTTAATTCAAAGGGATCATCATCAGGACATTAAATACATGCCTAATAATTGTAAGCCTCTAAAACCTAAAAGGGAGAGTAGAGAAGGAGAATTTCAAAACATTATAATCAGGGCAACTGTGAATAGGGTTCAATTCGTGACGATAGGTGATAAATAGTGTCAATTCAAAGCAAGCAGTGAATGACTCGAGTTGCAGGAGACTGTAAAATTGTCAGAGGTGATTCAGCATGTGACTATAGTGACTAACACTGGTTCCCGTGGGTGGGAATCTGCTGTTGCAATGAAGGTTGAATAAAAATTGCCAATTCCGCATGATCGAGGAATTAACGTGCTTTTAACCTTAGCAAGGTCAGAGGGCTGCCCATAATGGTGTTATAAATTGCGGCAGCCACAAAGGCAATTTCACAGTGATCATGCCGTGCTGGTCAATGGCTCAAGACCGTGTAAAAACGACAGGCAAATGTTGCGTGAAGTTACGGCGCAGTGAGATAAAAAACGGCGCAGTGGAAAAGGAAGGCTCACCATGAATTTTCAGGGTAGGGTAGGGTATTCAAGGGGATACGGTCACCTATAAACATTAAAGTAAGGTACAATGAGGACCTTGCACTTATGTTCTAATCCCCAACATCCTCTCCTGTACCCACTCCAGGTACCCCTGCAACCTGCACGTGATCGGATCCCCGACTCTCCCTGGCCGGTCCCGATTCGGGTAAGCTTCTCCCCGCGTCCAATTAAATGTGGCTTACACGCATCTCTCCACCCCATCCTCATTGTACCTTACTTTAATGTTTATAGGTGACCGTATCCCCTTGAATACCCTGCCCTGAAAATTCATGGTGAGCCTTCCTTTTCCACTGCGCCGTTTTTTATCTCACTGCGCCGTAACTTCACGCAGTATTTGCCCGTCGTTTTTACACTGTCTTGAGCCATTGACCAGCACGGCATGATCACCGTGAAATTGCCTTCGTGGCTGCCGCAATTTATAACACCATTATGGGCAGCCCTCTGACCTTGCTAAGGTTAAAAGCACGTTAATTCCTCGATCACGCGGAATTGGCAATTTTTATTCAACCTCCATTGCAACAGCAGATTCCCACCCACGGGAACCAGTTTTAGTCACTATAGTAACATGCTGAATCACCTCTGACAATTTTACAGTCTCCTGCAACTCGAGTCATTCACTGCTTGCTTTGAATTGACACTATTTAGCACCTATCGTCATGAATTGAACCCTATTCACAGTTGCCCTGATTATAATGTTTTGAAATTCTCCTTCTTTACTCTCCCTTTTAGGTTTTGTAATGGATCCCAATCAAAACTGTCAATTCGATTTTTGGATATAAAAATGTACCCGTCATGTGAACTATTTTGGGACGTAATTGAACGACCGCATGATAGGAAACTATATTTCCAATTTCGTATAGGAACATTACCAGTGAATGCTTTTAAGAAACACTGGTCTCCAGCATGGGATGAACATTGTTACCATTGCAAGGATCAAATAGAGCACATTTCCCATTTGTTGTTCTGTTGCCCACTGTACACTAGCCCTAGGCGCACATGGCTAAAGCCAGTGTGCCTAAACATGGGCACCCGTAGTCAATCGGTAGCCCTCAGGATACTAGAATCCGATTGTTCTACACCGTTTGTGGTTGCTGTAGCAAAATTTCTTGCATGGGCATGGGCAATCCGTACTCGCTCGCTAATGTCAATTACAACAAAATGAATTATGTTTATTACTATTCCACCATTCCGTCATATGAATTGCTATTTTAAAAAATAATAATTTTTATGAATTGTGAAAATCTTTTTGTATTTTAATATGTATTCTATTCGACTGTCAATGTTTAATATGTATTTTAGAAAGTATTTTTATCTGTAGTATTTATTGTATTAGGGTTAGGAGAATGCTTTTATGACAAATGTCGAATAAAGCTTTGAAACTTGAAACTTGTTTTAGAGGCTTACAATTATTAGGCATGTACTTAATGTCCTGATGATGATCCCTTTGAATTAAAAGTGGGACCGAAACGCCGTCGATCAATTGACGTGCCTTTTACAGTGTGCATATATTGTACTAATATTGACTGTAAAGGCGCAATTGAAAATATTTGTTCATATTGTGATTTGTAGAACAACTTGAGCTTTATTGCCTAAAAGCCCTTTTTCCTCTCATTTCACTTTGATTGTACTAAATTGTTTTGTGTTTAAATGAGGTACAGGCTTGTGCCCCACAACGTGAGATTGTTGAAGGATATTTTCCCTCTATTTTTTGATATAAGTAAATACACTGTGACCTCTATCCGGCAGGACAAGTCAGACAAATACAGAATCCATTGTGTCTGTATTCATTTGTATGTCATATCCTATATTGCATGGGACCACTGTTGTTTTTGTAATAATTGCTCCCTGAGGTCCTGTGCTAACTAAACTTGGGGTCCCTTGTTGTTTTCTAAACATAACAGTAGTTTGCAAGCACAGCATATATTGTGTATCTATATTGTATAGTTCACATTATCAAGTCAAGTCACAAGTGCCTTCCTCCGGCGATTACGGGGACCACTCACTACCTATGATTTTGTTTCAACTCTGTCATTCATGTGTGGCCTATCGGTGTTCACTCAATCAATAAAAATAAAGAACCTAAAGTCATCCCTTATATAAGCAAATATCATGTGAAGGGATAGATGATCATATTATCTTCTTCATTTTCCTTTTGTAGTAGTCAGGGGCAGGGCAGGGTGAAAGTTAAATTAATTGAGCAGTAGCCCTTGTTGTAACAAAGTACGTCCAGTGCCACCCGTAATAGAAAAGTCAGAGCTTCCCCACCTAAATGTACTGCTAACAGTAACGCAAGTCTGTGCCATCATGGCTTGCGTCTGTTTTTCTTGGGTGCAAGCTGACTGTGCTGGCATTATGCCGGCTTCCACAACTTTACGTACTAATTTCGCTAAACAAGAGAGAAGAAGAAGGCTGGTGTACTGTCTGAGTCTAATGTAGTGAGTCCATAGTGCTAGTAGAATTCCTGAAACTCCCACTAATGTTAAAGCAGAGGCTGACGAAGTGGGAGGTTAGATAGATACATGCCACAAATGTTATGTACTGTGCTTGCTAGTTGCTAGTGCTACTGTCACACAACTTTCTGTTGAATTATTTTGTGTTAAACTTAAAGAGTATTGGTTACAGTATTTTTTCCTTTCTTCATGTAGATACTCCTTCTATACCATCAAGGAAGGAGTTGGCTATCCGGGCCAGGCGCCGGAAGCTGGAGGCAATTGTAGCCAAATATCGGCGGCTGGTGGCTCAGGAGGAGGAGGATGAGTCTCAATCAACAACAACAGCTGCATCCTCCTCCACTGCCCCTGGGTCATCCAGCCAGCGCAACCCTCTAGCGGTACGGCGCCGTGGTCCGGCAGCCACCCGCCGCCACCGAGCAGCGAAACCAACAGCTGCCCCCCACAGTACCTGCAAAGCGCGTGTGCACCGCCTAACCCTGCGAGTGGCCTACCTTGAGCAGGAGGTGGAGAGGCAGAAAGTCCTGCTCAAGGCCCTCCAAGAGAGCTGCGGAACCACCTGGCCACAGCACACCACCCACCAAAGTAGAGACTGTCCCTTGCCCCTTTTTTAAAGTCTTTTGGGGGGGAATTAGGCATAGGGGTTTTTGAACTTTTGGGGACATTTCATGGACATTGGTTGGGGTTAGGGAGGAGGGTGGGTCATGTCTTGTGGGATAGTTTATTTTTGTTAGGGTTGAAATAATTATTTATTTTCCACTTCAACATAGCATACGCATATTACTGTTTTGTAGGGGAGGCAGTGGGGGTTAACTGTACGTTTGTTTTCCTGAAACTTAACTGGCTGGTTTATTCAAATTGTCTAATTAATTGCCCAAATTTGTACAAAGTGCTGCTGACAGAGTTAATGAATTCAATTGGCCTACTACTTTACTAGTACTACTGTCAGTCTCTCCTCTCCTCCTACTCCATTATTCTTCCTCCCCCAAAATGCTTATCTTACCTGTGATTCGTGTTTGAGAATATGGCTAGGCACAGGGCTGGCTGCATGGAAAATGGCGATTAAGGTTGACTATGGAATCCTGGACAGATGAAATGGCATTGTTGTGGTGGTAGTAGTAGTGGTACACACTGGCAGTATCAGCAAATGAAAAAAAACGCAATGAGACATTGAGTGGCCTGAGAGGAGCATTAGAACAGTACAATAGTACAGTGCACAAGAACAGTGCCATTGTAGCCTAAGCAATGCTAAAGTATTCAATCAAAAGTTAACTACTAGTTGCATAGATTATGGCTATTACATGAACCAGTACTGAGGGACACAGCAGCGTAAGCTTTAGTCATGTGTAGGAGGATTTTGTTGATGATGAATCCACTCAATGGCGGACCTGAAATTCTGAATTGATTTGCAAATACTCATGGGTGTGTGTCAAGAAGAATAAGAATAAATCCTCAGATTCCTTGGCCTGCCTTGAAATTGATTTTCTGTTGCTTTTGACCTCATCCTCCCCAGAAAGTGTGTGGAATTATTGGTGTCATTTAGTCACA
The DNA here is from genome assembly GCF_964263255.1 of Lissotriton vulgaris. Taxonomy (NCBI): domain Eukaryota; kingdom Metazoa; phylum Chordata; class Amphibia; order Caudata; family Salamandridae; genus Lissotriton; species Lissotriton vulgaris. The sequence continues at coordinate 664,277,677 of NC_141689.1, forward strand.
CCTCAATAAAAACCACACAGCTCGGGGTAAGAGGGTTAGGGTTTGAAAAATGGATGGGAATGGGAGTTTTTGGGAACGTTTTTTGGAGAGAGAAAAAAAAACAGCATGGAAAAACAACAAATGAAGAAAAAAATTTGATATGAAGATATCCATAAATCTTTTAAGGGACATAAAGGAAGCGTATGCATGAAGTTGTTTGCTAAATGGATGGTTAGGTCACTCAAAAGTAGTACTTACTACAACTTACTAACTAGTAATAAACAATTAGACAGTACAGGGCTGCAGTAATTATAATTAAGCAATGTCACTTGCCTATCTGCCCTCAGAGAGAATAAACACTTAGTAGTATATTACATTAGTTTTCAAAATAGCAAAGAAACTTATCAAATAGCTGTAGGGATGGATTTGAAGCAGAGAGCAAATGCAGAGAGTCGCATGCATAGAAGTTAACAACAATAACATTATTTAAAAGATAAGGACAAGTGAAGTGGATACTGTAACTGTATGTTGTAGCTGTCCTGGTCAAATTGGGAAGTTGCATGCATCCAGCCATTCTTCTTATTCGCGGTACTCCTCTATTCCATCGGGCGCTTCGTCGATCAATTTTGGTGACCACACTGTCCACTGCCTGCTAGGCGGATGCGGAATTGCGGATTGCTATGGTAAGCCTGAGTTAATGTTTTTCCCATTGCACAGGGTAAATTCCGGCCTTTAATTGTCGATGGAAATACAGAAAGGGTTATTAAAATACCCCAGGGGAAAAATATAAGGTTCTGTCAAAGTCTTTACGTCGTCCCTTACCTTGTCTTGATATGAGACGCGTAGAGAATTCGCAGGAACGCAAGGGACCAACCTCCCTAAAGACTAACCCCTTCCTGGAGGAAGTATTGAACACTACAAGATATGAGTTAGACAAAGGGGAGTAGGGCCGGTACTGTACGTAAATGTTCTTGCTGTCGACCTGCGAAACAACAAGAATTACAATTTACTTCTCAAGTTCTATCCTTTTCTTGAAACAACTTCTGTGACATCTACAACTCTCTCTCTCCTTACCACTACAATCTCTCGCCTACCTGCGAACAGCTGTTGTCAGTCTTTCGTCCAGTATGTCTTTCTTGTCTTGTTGGTCGAACTGGTCAGGTGAGATTCGATTGTCTCGTCTTGTTGTGTTGTCCTGTTGTGAATTCAAACCTTTTTCTTTTTAAAATAGTTCTGTAATAAACAAATAGAAATATTTAAGCCTTTATGTTCTTTTTCTTGACTTGTAACCCCCTTTTTAACCTTGAATAACTAGGGCCTATCCCAACCTTTGAACTTCCTAAATGCTTTTCTGTGTCTTTATGTCCTTGGGTTTTCAAATCTAAAAAGCAAGGTCTTTATAACAGGAAGAACAAATATACAACTAAAAGAATCAAATAATACACATTCGGAAATAATGTCTTTCCAAATTACAGAGTACACGTTCTATTCCTTTTTCCTAACAAATAACTCTAAATTCCTAAATACCTAGATTAAGTTTCAAAGTCTCTGAAGGTTACTTCTTGAAAGATGTATTCATAAATTGTCCCGGTGACCTTTCTTGCGAGGGGCGCCTTAATTTAGAAAATCAGTTCACTTATCTCAGTTTTCTGCTGTTCCTGAAGTTGAACGAAAATGCCAGGCCTTGATTCCGAAGATGACTGCAGGCTTCCAAAATTCGTTCATCAGGTAAGCGACATAATCCCAAGGAGTTGGAGCTCTCACGTCCTCTTGCTGGAACAGGCGGGAGGCAAAGCGCTTTCTAGAAGGCTGGGTGCGGTTTAAATACCGGACCGCACCCAGCCGCACCCCACGTTTGCGTGCGCTTGGCCTTAATGCGTGCGCTCGGCCAGATTTAGGCCGGCACACGCGAGAGAACAACTGAATGATTTATCCTGTGAAAACTCTGCAATGTTTAAGTAACATTTCTTTTGAGAGCTATTTAATGCTGGCAAACCAAGGCACTATCGTGAATCAAGAAGCATAAACAAAAACGGCAATCAGAGGTTTTATAAATCAAAATGTCACCAATCAAGTCACAATGTTTATACATTACGTATTGCACCGAACACACTTTAATATATACATACACTTACTATGGAGTGCTGGTGCACGGGAAAGGGGTGTTTTTTTTTACAGTAAATAATTCCTAATAGTAATGGAGCCATACACAAGTGTGGCTTCATACTGAATCATGACAGGTACGGTGTTTAGTGCAAAAATAACACTTTCACTTTCAGAGGCGACAGTATTACATACATGCATCATTTCTAAAGTGCCTACTCTGAGTCTCTGTTTCCTTGATAATAATTAGCACACAGCAGGCCAGGGCCATGCAGACGTTCAAGGCAGGCACCACTGAGTGAACCAACTCCAGTAGCATACCTCTTTGACACAGACAGACAAAGCAGATCTAATTTTATACAGCAAGCCACATAGCCGCAATTTTACATGAACCGCTGTCTGGACTCTGGCATAACACTACACTTGCTCGACCACTCCATACCACGACTAGACAGACATGTAGTTCTGCTGTGGTTGTTGTTGACTTGTTTACCTGTTTGCCACTCACAAAATGGCCATAGTTCTTCAGTAAATCGACGATGATGATCCATCCATCCCAGTGAGTGACTGTAAAGATATTATGTAACTTTGGTCATCATAACTCATCATCATCATGGTGTTGGCTGTTCATGCAGTCACGTCTACACACCGTGAGTCCAAGGACATTTTCCATATTAAAAAATGCAACGTAGTGGCCCCTGCATTCGAAGTACAATTTGTATTAAACAAGGTAAACAGAGTAGACTTGAGTTACATTTAGAGTGTAAAAGATTAAATAATAACAGAATACATAGGATTCATTTTATGCACAACAAACAAATAGCAATTGCTTTCATCAGAGCCAGACAGCCAGTGTTTTCCACTGCATGCCATCTCATCATTCATTACCTGTTTAACTTTTTGTCAGCATCTTATAAGTGAAGGGCCACAGGGCATCCTCTCATGTCAATTTCAGAAGTAACAGTCAGCATAGTCAGTCATTCCAGTCCCACTTCTTTTGAGGGGATTCGTCTACGAAGCGACAGTTTCTTGATTCTACGTAATCTGGCCATCTGCCTTGAGGGAAATGGATTGGGGGAGTCTGGAGGAGGAAGATAGAGGAGCATGACTGAGTTCTGAACTTGTGATCTTCAGGAATGCAGACAGTGGCACCTTCAATATGGAAATAAGACGAAGACAGTGCTGCTGATGGATTTGTTGTGATTAAAGTGTTGTTGTGCTAAAAGTTGAAAAACAAAGAAAGACACACAGAAAAAAAAGTGAATAAGGACGAAAAATAAAGTAAGTATTTCAAGCCTAGGTGTCAGGGAAGTAGAGCTGGTCCTCAAGCTCTGTGAATTGAAACAGGAGGAGGTCAACTAACAGAGAATAACTGCTGTCACCTAAGTTGGTGTCCTCTTCTTCCTGCGGGATTCACGTATTTTGTAATCTGGTCGTATGAAGTGCCGATTCATCTTGATCATTGTTAACCTCTCCACATTTTTGGGCGAGAGGCGGGTCCTTTTTGAAGTTACAATGGCACTAGCAGCGCTGAAAACATTTTCAGAAGACAGACTTGCGAGTGGGCAAGCCAAAAAATTTATAGCCAGCTTGGTGATCAGTGGCCATTGAGGCCTTTTCCCAAACCAATACACCAATGGGTTCTGATAAAAGAAGACCTCTGTTGGGTCATCCAGATAGGCCTGCACCATCCACTCAACGTCCTCCAGGGGTGCTCCACTTTGCTTACCATCTGTTGCCTTTGCATCAACATTGGAACGAGCAAACCCTTGATGAGTTATCCAATTCACTTCCGACAATATTATGGCTGTGCCTGGTCCAGGTGATGATGATACGATTGCTGGTGTCGGTAACGGCTCTGAGGGAAAGTGACTGCCTTCGGCAACAGAAGTGGATCTTGATGCCTGATTGCTTGCTGCTTCAGTAGTACTTGTGGTGGTTCCTTCAATATCCTGCCACTCTTTTTCGAACCGAGTGGCTGACAGAGCTAGCCAAATTTTGTACTCGGAAACATGTGCTTCAGAAAAAGGAATGAATGTATTGCTGGCCAGTGCCTTTTTGTACCGTGGATACAGAAAAGTGGCACAAATGTAATGTTGTTCTGAATGTATTGCTTTAAGCCTTGCATAGTCAACTAGGCGGCTTAATAAGATCTCCGCCAACTGATATGCATCTTGTTTTTCAGCATCAACTCAGAACGTTGAAGACACCGCCTTCAGTTGGTGCTCTAGCATGCACAACAATGGGATAGCTTTGCCCAAAGTACAGTCCTCCCTGCTGACTTCATGCGTGAAGACCTCAAAAGGACGAAGCATGTCTGTCAGGCTTTTAACTAGGTCCCATTCCTCCAGCTCTAACCTCATGTCTTTCATAGGAGCACCCCGTGCGTGAAAGACATACTCATTGATTACCAAGTACTGCTCAAACAGACGCTCAAGCATGTAGAAGGTTGAGTTCCAACGTGTTGCTAGCTCCTGGATGAGTCCTCTGACTGGCACTCTACGGTCACGTTGAATGATCCTCAGCTGCTTCTGGGCCTTAAAAGAATGGCTGAAATGTGTGCAGATTCTTCAGCAGGTGGTCAGTAACTTGCTGACTGTGTTTTCTTTTTTCAAGAAATCTTGAACAATAATGGTAATGCTGTGCGCCAAACATGGCACTCTGAAATAGCCACCATCAGCCATGGCCTTAATTATATTACTGCCATTATCTGTGGAAACATAACCTATCATGCGCCTTCTTTGCAGCAGCCATTCAAAGATCTTACTGTTAAACTCCTCCAAAATGTTTACTGCAGTATGAGATTTCTCCATGGCAAACATGGCTACTGTTGCATGTTTCCGAGTAGCTTGAAAAAATGTGACACTGTCAACACCTGCAGCTATCTTCTCTCTAACCCCTGCAAAAGAGACCCAGTGTGCAGTGATGCACATGTAATCAAGGGCTTGACAACTGGTCCACATGTCTGTTGTCAGGTGGATAGTGTGAACAGCACTCTTCTGCAAAGCTGCCCCTATCACCCCCAGCACATCTTGATGTAGTGCTGGAACCGCAACTCTGTCAAAATAGGACCGGCTGGGAACCTTCCATTTAGGGCAGACTGTTGCCACAAATTCTAGAAAACCCACCCCTTCCACGAAAGAAAAAGGGAGAAGGTTCAGCGCTAACATTTTAGCCAGCATTGCATTATACAGACGTGCCATTGGGTGGTTACGTTCAAATGGCGCCTCCGACCAAAACCTTCTTTTAATGGTGGTCTGGAGCGTTTTCATATGTGATGATGATCCAGTCTTCTTCAACCCAGTTAGGCTCATTGATGTACTTTTTCGCATTGGTATCTCTACCAGACTCTTGAATTTAAACATCATTTAGGGCATGAAGAACGTAGTCTATCCTGGACAGGCTATGATGTGAACAGGATACAGTCTATTCTGCACGCTGCCTGGGTTGCGCGCCCGCCAGCCATCTACTAGCCCATTGTATTCAAATAGTCGGGGAGCCACCTCTGCGCCGGTCTCAGCGTTTGGGCGGGATGTCTGTCCGATTCACCGTCTACTACCGCATTGAAGTCACCTCCCAACACCAGGATGCCCAAGGGCAAAGTTAAGAAAATGGAGCTTAGGTTGTGAAATGTATCTGACTGTAAGACAGACGGAACATAAATGGAAACAAAGGTAGCTGTCTTCCCCTCCCACTGACCCGATATACCGATATATCTACCCCTCTTGTCGGACCATGTAGCCTGAATGGTCAAGGGAAATTAGTTTTTTAACCAATATGCCGACCCCTCTCGACCCTGTAGTGAATCCTGAATGTAAACCCCTTTATGTAGGGCCATGCACCGGTTTCCGATGAGATGTGTCTCCTGCAAGAGCACAACGTTCAGAGAGTGTCTTCTAATAAACTGGTTAACCATCCCCCTCTTTATTTTGTCACCTAATCTGGTCACATTCCAGCTAAGCACACTTAGCCCCGATCCCTGTCTATTATTCAACATTAAACTGGTATAGAAGCGTCGCTAGCACCCCGCTGTTGTAAAAATAACACAAACTACAAGCATTCCCACAAACAATGTGACCCCAGAACCGGGAGCCCCACTGACCCCAAACCCCTCCCCAAGAAGGGTAGCTGACAGCAGTGGAGGTGCTAGGATGCTATGGTGTGCACAATTGGTGACTTATCATGGTCAGCATTTAAACTTAAGAAAAGACGACTCCACCTCCACGAAGCAAGATTTGTGAAGTTATTAAGTCTATCCTCCTTAACTTTGAACAATTACTTTGGATTTCGCTTCTTGTTCCCTACAAATTCATCTATGTGAACCAAGCTATAAGGATTGTATCCTCCGGAAAGATCTTTTTCGGACTCATATTTACTGGTGTGACCCTAAATCGCTGGTTCATCTGCATTAAATAACAAGATTCGTGGTGTCCAATATCGGTGCACTATTCTTGTCTTCTTTGCCTCGAAAAAGTCTCCATGAGACGAAACACGTGTCGGCAGGACAAGCTGGAAATATTTTTAATGTTTATTAAATAAAGATTTGAAGTCTAACGCTTTGTCTGGATTCGTATTTTGGAAGTCCATTCTTTATCAATGAATTGTAATCTTGAAACTTGTGATTAATGACAAGAACTACTTGGATCATTACATACCTTATGAGAGTGCCTGATAATACCTGTTTTTTCCTTGGTACTTAACATTTAGCTGAAAATTGTTTTTCAGCTAAATCAACACTCCTGGTGGTGGGTGTTTGACAGGATAACAGAGCACCTCACACAAAGAACTGTATATAATTTACATTACACGTATACTTGCCTAGAGAATTGTATTGTTCATATGTGCTGACGTTTTCTCATTTGGAGGAACACTACTACCACAATCCTGTATTGCCCCTCCCCAAGAACTCCACTACTTAAATAAATAGGGACACCCAGGCCTCTAGCGTGTGACTGAAATCCACCTACATTCTGCATCATTGCAGCCAACTGTTAATACACTCCCTGCATTGGAAGGACATTCCCTCTGAAAGGTGGATTTGGAATTACTCTATGAGAAGTCGTCATTTGTACCATAAATCAATTTCTCCTTTAACTTTTTCTACCTCAATTCAATCTCATCCTTGCAATATTTAGCCTTTTGCAAAATCACATCAACTAACTTATTCTGCCAAAAATGCTGTGGAATTATCATATTAATATCAGGTCTCAATCCTGTCACACATCTGGAAACAACATATCTCATATCTTTGGGCCCCAGTGTTTTCATTCTGCTATACTGTTAGAAAACACATTAACAATCTCTCATAGTATGCATGAATCATCTCTTTTGGTTCCTGGGTCATTCGATTGATCTTGTCCCAGTCAATATCTAGGGGTGGCACCTTAGACTTCAACCATGTCATTACCGGATCATACTTCCTCATCACTATAGTTGAAGGACTCATGTTGGCTTTCTCTTGAGCCACTCTATGGCTATTTTGCACTCTGTCCACAATATGGGGAGAGGAGTTGGCCTAACGGCTAGGGCAGTCGGCCTTTAATCTGCGGTACTGGGTTTGAGTCTCGGCAATGACGTTGAACATCCTGTGATTCTGGGCAAATAACTTAATCTCCCCATGTCTAACATAAAAGAAGTGAATGTGTCCTCATGTAAGGCAACTGGTGCTATGTAAGGCGCTCCGATACCCGATACCTTTGGTTCAAGTTTGTGCTATATAACACTTTGTAAAATAAAATAAAAAAAATATCAAATGAGGTGTTCAAATAAGTCCACAAACCCTTCAAAATTTCAACAAACCACTCCCTTTGCTTACTCTACTCTACACGCTTCTCTCTTAATTTAGGTACTTCATTTATAAGTGATGCAAGGTCACGCCTACTCCTTGATACACATATGTACCCTCCATTAGGAACCTCCCACAAAGGGAAGCTAGCAGCTCTCATCTCATCTTCCCCATCCAGGAGGAGGCGGCTTTCCTGTTGTTCCTTTGGGAATCATTCTTTTTAACCATTTGAATTTCCACTTCTCCAAATCACTCCAAATTCGGATACTGTGAATTAATTCCCAAATTTGCACCTTCATTTCAGGTATTCTCATTTGTTCTGAAGCCTGAACATTAATAGTGATTTGGCGGGTTTTCTATAAAGCCTTTGTCGGCTCCAAATCAGCCTCATATTTCTGAGCAAATTCAGAACATGTATCCTTGGGCTTGTCTTGCTCTCCTAGTAACATCTTCACTCCTGAACAAAAGTTAATTCTGCTGAGACGTTTTTTTTCGATCCGATGCAAGACAACTACTCCTCATCATCTCATCTCATCTCATTCCAACTTTAATTTTCCTACATCTACCAAATTTACTTTCAAAGGTGACTGAAGATTTCCCTGGCTCACTTTTGTATTCCCACTTAGCATTAAGAGCTTTCAATAAGTCTTCCAGTTCATGGACATTAAGACCAGGTACACCTCATGGGCTTAAGATACTATCTTTACTTTAGCATTGCTACTTCACCTACTTAAAGGCGGTTCCCAAGAAAATGAACCCAGATCTGGTAAACCCGGGAATGACCTTAAAGGTCCAAATCCAGTCTGATGCACATATGGATCTGCACTTGCACCATACGGAGAACTTGCATTAATTGGAATTAAAGGAACACGTTCTCCTACCCTCAGACTCATGGTTGTAACTTCTGATGCTTGTTGTTGAGTGGAGAGAGCTGAGTTTTGAATTCCATTTCATCAAACCAGGTTTATATATAGAAACAACTGGTCCAATGGTAACAGGAACTGTAAGTGCATCTGGGACTGCACAGACAGTGGAGATCCCAGAGACACAAGTCCCTGGATTTCCTCTTATGATAGCTTGATTCACTGTAATAGTCGCCATTATCCTCTACTCCTTCTGCACAGGAGAAATCCCTGTCATACCAGGGCTCATACTTACTGGTGCAGTAGGAAATCCGGCATCCCCACCTTCAACCTTGCTCCCACCTCCCTCCGTTTGAATCTTATTTTACGGAGGTGGTTGCTCGGACATTATTACTTCTAAAAGATTATCACTAGTATCGCTCTTACTATCACTATTTTCATCTTTCTCTCTGGACTCTTTTGTCTTATCCTTCTTTCTCTTTTCGGTCCCTTTTTCCCCTTTCTGCTTTGAAATAATTAGTATAATTTTGCTCCTTCTATCATGTCTCTCGTTTTCTGCTCCCAAGCATTAAAGCTTTAAATTGTGTGGGTCTAGGTGGTGATTTTATTTCATAGAGAATTCTCAAATTTTCAATAATTCTCAGATTAAATGTACCATAACGTGGAAATGCCAGTGCACCTTCTTTCTCAGGGATCTTGTGCCATTGTTCGAGCCTAATATATGTCTGTGTAACTCTACATTTATTGCCATTTAATGATCTGCAGTGTCTTTCGGCGGGGATTCTTCCTGGCTGTAAGATATATGTGAACATTTCCTCTAAACAAATCTCATATAACTTTAAAACATTTTCAATTCAAATGTATTGGTTCAAACCAAAAATCAATATTTTACTTAAAATCTTTTTCCAAATCATCAACCAATAACAGCACATCACCTCGTGACATAGACTGCTGAAGAATCTTCCCTCAGAGAAGTAAATATGCAGCTTGAGACTTGCATGAAGATTAAATCCAGGTTTATTGGTAGGATGCAAGAAATACCCATCCATGCCACATCCAGTTCATTTAACGACCTCCAGCATTTGAACTAAAACATTTTCTGTAGAACAGTCATAGAATGAAGAACAGTCACAGTGGTAACCACGATGCAGCAATCCTATGACATCAGAGTAAAGACAGATGTCACAAAGAGAAAAAAATATACAAGAAAACAGAAATAACAAAATGAACCCAATTAAGAGACATAGTCATCCAAATAACGAGGTTTCACAACCTTGAAGATAAGCGTGGGTTAATAAAATTTTCAGGACTGGAATCAGAGAAACTTTCAATATCCAAACCAGCATCAGCACACACACAAACCATATGGGTTTAGAGAATTTAATTTTGTGACCTGGAAGTTTGACAACCACCAAGTCACCAACATTCACAAAAGTTTTGTTAGCAGATTTTCTGACATCTAAGTATGAACCAATACTGGGTTTCGATAATGTATTTGCCGAACAAGATAAGGCAAATAATATTACAGCTTTAGATAGCTGTAGGGAGGTAAAATGTACGGCAGTGGCAGTACAAATCCTAAAATTAACTGTAGGACACGGACTAAGGGCATGTAATGGCCGTTTCTAGTCAGACCAACCTACGGCACCAACATTCTGCAGAGGGACCTCTAGGAGCCATATAAACTTTGTACTGGTTTCTATCAGTTTGTGGCATCTAATTATAGATTTTAAAGTCGATCTCGGGACGGAGAGTGATCATTTCCTGTTACAACTAATCTTAGAACCCCAGCCCTTTAGGATTAGTATAGCTGAGGAAGCAGGGAATAATTCAAGTACTGGGGAGCTCCAAATAGGTAACAACAGACGCGCTTTAAAATGGGCATATCATTTAGATAAGGATTCAACAATGATAAGAATTTATAACATCTTTGGGGACATTGTTGCATCCTTTCAGGATCTCTTTTTAGGGGAACACAGTGTACTAGATACGCATTATAGTTTGGTGGATGCACTGACACCCCTTCTGAGCAAAACCTATGAGAAGAAAAAGGGACCCAAGGATAATCATCTTGAACTAGGAAATCCCTGGTACAATAAAGAGTGCCGATTAGCTAAGACCAATCTAATACAGGCAGTAACGAACAAGAATATACAAGAAATAAGAGACAGAAGATGTATATATAATAAAACTCTTGTGGAAACAAAAAAAGCCTGGGATGAGGAAATTTGGTCCAATCTAATAACTGCAGCAAAATTTGGGGACCAGGCTACCTTTTGGAGCTTAATATCCAAGGGGAACAAGATGGGAAGGACCCCTAGAGACCTCTTCCTAGATGAAAAAACTTGGGCTGATCACTTCTCCAAGCTATACTCTCATAATACTGAGGGATTACTTATTGTGGAGAAGGAAGCAGAAGTAGTGTCAAGGCCACCTAATTTGCACTTTAGTCTAGAAGAAACTGTGAAGGCAATACAGGCGACTAAAGCAGGAAAAGCTCCAGCACCCGATAGGATCCTAGGTGGTCTACTAAAGCATGATATTGAAGCCTGGGGTCCATATATAAATTTTTTATGCAACTCAATAGTAGCGGGTACACCGATTCCGGAATCATGGAAAGGGGCAGAGATTGTGACAATCTTTAAAAAAAGAAACCGATACGATCCGGCAAATAATCGATCTTTTACAAAAAGTCTTTGCCAGACATATTTTAAACAGACTTTTAGAATGGATGGAAGAAACCCATGTGCTATCAAAGTATCAATCGGGGTTTAGAATAAAAACTAGCACTATGGATCAAGTGTTTAGATTCTCAAGTATTTGCCAGAAATACATCACTCTAAGGAAGGGCAGCCTGTATGTTGCTTTCATAGATCTGAGGGCCGCCTTGGATCTAGTCCCTCAGACCCTATTATGGGATACATTAAAAGATATAGGGGTCCCAGGCAAACTACTTGTGCAACTGATCAGGCTTCACGCTGGGAACTGCGCCAAAGTGAGATGGGGACCAAGGGGGGAATTATCTAAGGCTATACCAGTGAGACAGGGTGTACGACAAGGATGCGTGTTGGCACACACGCTTTTCTCGCTGTATGTAAAAGTTTTAATTGTTTGGGAATTATGTTGGACAGTAAATTATCCTGGAAGGGTCATTTAGAGAAAAATAGGGTAACGTTTCGACAAAATCTGCTGCCGATACTGAAAAGACACAGAAACAGCCAGTCCAAGGCTATTTCTCCTGCCTTGGAAGTTTTTAAAGCAGAAGCACAATCAGCGGTACTCTATGGGGCCAAGATCTGGGGGCCACACTGCAAAAATAATTTTGAATTGGAAGAAAATAATTTCACACAGAGATTACTTAAAATCCCGACTAGGACACCCTTAACACCAGTACTTTTAAAATATCAACATTAAACGCACCGACCATCAAGCAATCCTAAGACCCTTTTTATATTGAGTCAGGTTATGGACTACACCAAAGCTGATTAATTACAGAGATGGCCTGGTAGAGATTATGCGGATTGATGGTCATAAGAATATCCACTGGCTAAAACACGTTTTATCCTGGGTAAACAAGCTAGGGTTATTGTATTACTGGGAAGAGCCCTTAAGATTGACACCTCTTTGTAAGAAGATCTTAAAGTCCTCTTTCTGGTCTTATACCAATAATGAAATACTACATAGTTCATCTACGGGGTCACTTACCCGGAAGTTTCTATCTTTTAAAAATGTTGTTTCTTTTGAACCCTTTAAGGATGAGATAGGCTCCCCATTAGTGAAATCTTTATTCTTACAATTCAGATATGGAGTTTTGCAAATCAAGGCAAATACGTCCAGATGGGGGGATCTAAGGAATATGATTTATGCACTCTTTGTATGCAGAAGGCTAAAGAAAATTATGTTCACATACTTTTCTTTTGCCCAGCATATAAATCACCTAGGGAACGATGGATTAGATCTTTGTGTAGGAACTTGGGTGTACGGACTTGTAGTGAAGTAGAACGTATATTGAAGTCCAACACTTCACAACTGGTGGTTTTTTGTATAAGCAGATTTTATATAATGTCTACCTGATCAGGAAGAAGGCTGGACAAAAACCATAGTGTTAAAATCCTATATTACCATTGAACCCTAGGTTAAGGAACCATTGTATTTGTAATTTTATAAAACTAACTAGTTACCTAGATTAAATGTTTACTAAATGATTGAATGTCTGGCTTTTAAAATGTTTTTAATGTATTTATGATATTAGATGATAGGTTTTAGGTGTAATTTGAACATATGTAAACATATATATATATATTGTACACATATCTCTGTCCCCAAGTCCATTGTACCTGATCTATTGGATAAATTGCAATGTAAAATGTATGTTTTAAATTGTTTCTTTTATGGCTAAAAATAGCCGAAATAAAGAATAAATGAATAGGACATCTAACATTTTTTTTCTTGTTAAGCATTTGTCCTCCTCCTTCATACGCCATTGGATATTAAACTTTTGAGGTGAGGAAGAAGACACAGATTCCTCAAGATCTCTAAACCATGAGGGTTCACACAGAGGTTCCCTTCTCCTAAAAAGAACAAAAGGAGATTCACCAGTGGAACTGTGAGGAGTTACCCTATAGCTCTCTATTTTCTTAAGAATGTCTTCCTTCCGGTTCAGACCACTGTTCTTAGCCCATGAGATGGTCTCCTTAATCAATTTGTTAAACCTCTCAATCATGCCATTGGGTAGGGGAGATAATAGAGCACCTCTTGTGTTTAATGCCTCTGTTTTTTAAAAAGGTTTCCATTTCCTTCAACCAACTGAACTCCATTGTCTGTGAGGATGGAGTCAGGATAGCCCTCTCTGACAATAATAGCTTCCAGGAATCTTATCACTTGAATCGTCTCTATACAGGATGTAAAGTGTATCTCTGGCCACCTAGAATATAAATCAAGGAGTACAAATATATAGATCTGCTGACATTAGAATGGACAGGACCCACAATGTCAAAAGCTACCTCCTTCCATGGATCAGATGGAAGATCCCTAATCACCATGGGCTGAACCCTCACCAGTTTAGATTTCTCACTTGCGGGACATAGAATGCAGTCCCTAACAATTCACTCTACACACAAATCCATATCAGGCCACCAATAAGAGGATCTGAGTCTCTCCTTGATCCTGGACATACCAGAATGAGACTCATGGGCCAAAATTAGTAAACCCTCACGTACCCTTAGAGGAGGTATGATATGTGTCCCATGTACAAGTACATCATCAAATATACCCAATTCAACTTTGACTCCCCAAAACTTGGAAGCCTATTCAGAAGCTTGTTTTTTAGAATGCAAGTCATTTCAAATAAGCGTCATTACCTCAGACAAAACAGGATCTTGTGACAATGTCAAACACCACATATCTTTGTCAATAATAGCATCACCAACTGGGCAGACATGAAGATCATTCATGCTCCACTCATAATCAGAGTCATGCTCAGAGGAACCATCAACCAATCTAGAAAGGGCATCAGCCACACAATTATCCTCTCTGGGAAAATACCTAGGGGCAGATTTATGATAACTGGCGCATCCCCAGGGATGCACCAGTTATTTTGCGCCGCTGCTCCGCCACCCATGGTGCGCCACATTTACATTTGCGGCACACCATGGGGCAAAAACGGCACAGATGCGTGACGCATCTGTGCCGTAAAGGTGCCGCATTGCTGGAGTTGCGTCGCAAGCGCGATGCAGCTCCAGCAAGGCTCGGGGGGGCCCCATCTTTATAATGCTGCGTCAAGACCTACGCCTGCTTCAAGCAGGCGCAGGGTTTTGACGCAGCATTGGCCTGAAAGTGACTGAGTTAAACCTTATAGATTTCACTCAGCCACTTTTGCGAGACGCACCTGCCCCGGAACGCCCACCCTGCACCGGAACGTCCACAAGTGGCGCAGGGCTTTACAACGTGAAGCATCTGCCTAGATGCGTCACGTTGTAAATGGGTCGTAGGGATGCGCCACGTTTATGCCGCAGTTGCGTGACGCAAACGTGGCGCATTCCCAACATAAATCTGCCCCCTAATGTCAAAGTCATATTCTTGAAGATCTATGACCCATTTGGAGATTCTGCCAGAGATCAAATCGAAAACGTTTTTGGGAAAGTCTCACACAGAGGCTTATGGTCTGTTTTGACTATAAATTTTGAAGTATATAGTCATAATATTGAGTAAAAAAATATTGAATTGCATTAATATCAAGTTAAAAATATAGAATGGACAAAATATCGAATGGACAGAATATAGACAACAAAAATATCTAATGTAATTGACAAAATATTGAATGGACAGAATATAGACAACAAAAATATCGAATTTGAGGTAAGTAAGTTAATATCGATTTACATAAATATAGAAAGCCAAAATATCGAGGTATATAATATAGATGTTAAAATTATCGATTTTTTTAATAATATCGAATTTTTAAAGTGTTTTTTATGTTAGTATATGTGTGAAAAGTGTATATTTATTTCATAATTTATTTTAAGTAATGAATTGTATGGTATTTAATTTGTGCGTAATTTGATTCTGTAGCGTGTTGTGGGTTTATAGGGGAATAGGGTGGGAAGTATTTTAATTATATTTGAGTAAATGTTTTAATTTATTTATTTGTATTTATCTTGAATTATTGTCAATTAATTTTTAATTGGCAATTAATTAAATTATAATTGGTACTTAATTTTTATTAATTGATTAATTGATAATTATGTTAATTTTATTAATTTATTTTATGTAGCAGGTTGTGGGTTATAGGGGAATAGGGTGGGAAGTATTTTAATTATAATTGATTAAATGTTTAAATGTATTTATTGGTATTTATCTTGAATTATTAGTTAGTTCATTTTTAATTGGTAATTAATTAAATTATAATTGGTAATTAATTTTTATTAATTGATTAATTGACAATTATGTTAATTTTGTTAATTTTGTTTACTGTAGCGGGTTGTGGGTTTATAAGGGAATAGGGTGGGAAGTAATTTAATTATCATTGAATAAATGTTTAAATGTATTTATTGGTATTTATCTTGAATTAATAGTTAATTAATTTTTAATTGGTAATTATTAAATTATAATTGGTAATTAATGTTTATTAATTGATTAATTGACAATTATGTTAATTTTGTTAATTTTGTTTACTGTAGCGGGTTGTGGGTTTATAGGGGAATAGGGTGGGAAGTAATTTAATTGTTAATAATGAATTTTTGTAATGTATTAATTGGTATTTATTTTTGGATAATTGTTAATTATTTTCCAATTGATAATTAATTAATTGTAAATTGGTAATTAATTTGTATTATTAGGTAATGATTTTAATAAATATTTTTAATTTGTATTTTTAATTGATTACTTATTATATTATATTGAATTGCTCATTATTTTTAATTAATTTGTAATTGGTATTAATATATATATATTTTTTTCATTAATATATGAAGTATTTTCTTTCCCTACTATTGAACTCACGTGGGAATAGTAAATTTAACCCCTACGCTATCCAACGTTTTCCCTACTGTTGCACTCTCTGGAGTGGGAATAGGAATTTTTACCCCTATGCTATCCAACGCTTTCCCTACTTTTGCAGTCTCTGGAGTGGGAATAGTAAATTTTTACCTCTACCCTCTCCAACGCTTTCCCTACTGTTGCACTCTCTGGAGTGGGAATAGTAATTTTTACCCCAAAGCTATCCAATGCTTTCTCTACTGTTGCACTCTCTGGAGTGGGAATAGTAATTTTTACCCTTACGGTATACTTCGCTTTCCCTACTGTTGCACTCTCTGGAGTGGGAATAGTAATTTTTACCCCTAGGCTATCCAACGCTTTCCCTACTGTTGCACTCACTGGAGTGGGAATGGTAATTTTTACCCTTCCAATATCCAAAGTCTTCCCTACTGTTAAACTCTATGGAGTGGGAATAATAATTTTTACCCCTACGCTATCCAACGCTTTCCCTACTGTTGTACTCTCTGGAGTGGGAATTGTAATTTTTACCCTCCCGCTATCCAACGTTGTCCCTACTGTTGCACTCTCTGGAGTAGGAATAGTAATTTTTAACCTCCCGCTATCCAACGTTTTCCCTACTGTTGCACTCTCTGGAGTGGGAATAGTAATTTTTACCCCTACGCTATCCAACGCTTTCCCTACTGTTGCACTCTCTGGAGTGGGAATAGTAATTAGTACCCCAAAGCTATCCAATGCTTTCTCTACTGTTGCACTCTCTAGAGTGGGAATAGTAATTTTTATCCAAACGCTATCCAACGCTTTCCCTACTGTTGCACTCTCTGGAGGGGGAATAGTAATTTTTACTCCAAAGCTATCCAATGCTTTCTCTACTATTGCACTCCCTGGAGTGGGAATAGTAATTTTTACCCTTATGCTTTCCACACTTTCCATACTGTTGCACTCTCTGGAGTGGGAATAGTAATTTTTACCCCTACGCTATCCAACACTTTCCCTACTGTTGCACTCACTGGAGTGGGAATAGTAATTTTTACCCTTCCACTATCCAAAGTCTTCCCTACTGTTGCACTCTATGGAGTGGGAATAATAATTTTTACCTCTACGCTATCCAACGCTTTCCCTACTGTTGCACTCTCTGGAGTGGGAATAGTAATTTATACCCTCCCGCTATCCAATGTTTTCCCTACTGTTGCACTCTCTGGAGTGGGAATAGTAATTTTTACCCTCCCGCTATCCAACGTTTTCCCTACTGTTGCACTCTCTGGAATGGGAATAGTAATTTTTACCCCTACGCTATCCAACGCTTTCCCTACTGTTGCAGTCTCTGGAGTGGGAATAGTAAATTTTACCTCTACGCTCTCCAATGCCGCTTTCCCTACTTTTGCACTCTCTGGAGTGGGAATAGTAATTTTTACCCCAAGGCTATCCAATGCTTTCTCTACTGTTGCACTCTCTGGAGTGGGAATAGTAATTTTTACCCTTACGGTATCCAACGCTTTCCCTACTGTTTCACTCTCTGGAGTGGGAGTAGTAATTTTTACCCCTAGGCTATCCAACGCTTTCTCTACTGTTGCACTCACTGGAGTGGGAATGGTAATTTTTACCCTTCCACTATCCAAAGTTTTCCCTACTGTTAAACTCTATGGAGTGGGAATAATAATTTTTACCCCTACGCTATCCAATGCTTTCCCTACTGTTGTACTCTCTGGAGTGGGAATAGTAATTTTTATCCTCCCGCTATCCAACGTTTTCCCTACTGTTGCACTCTCTGGTGTGGGAATAGTAATTTTTACCCTCCCGCTATCCAATGTTTTCCCTACTGGTGCACTCTCCGGAGTGGGAATAGTAATTTTTACCCCTATGCTATCCAACGCTTTCCCTACTGTTGCACTCTCTGGAGTGGGAATAGTAATTTTTACCCCAAAGATATCCAATGCTTTCTCTACTGTTGCACTCTCTGGAGTGGGAATAGTAATTTTTACCCCAACGCTATCCAATGCTTTCCCTACTGTTGCACTCACTGGAGTGGGAATAGTAATTGTTCCCCCTATGCTATCCAACGCTTTCCCTACTGTTGCACTCTCTGGAGCGGGAATAGTAATTTTTACTCCAAAGCTATCCAATGCTTTCTCTACTGTTGCACTCCCTGGAGTGGGAATAGTAATTTTTACCCTTCCACTATCCAAGGTTTTCCCTACTGTTGCACTCTCTGGAGTGGAAATAGTAATTATTACCCCTACGCTATCCAACGCTTTCCCTACTGTTGCTTCACTTGAGTGGGAATAGTAATTGTTACCCTTCCTCTATCCAAAGTCTTCCCTACTGTTGCACTCTATGGAGTGGGAATAATAATTTTTACCCCTACGCTATCCAACGCTTTCCCTACTGTTGCACTCTCTGGAGTGGGAATAGTAATTTTTACCCTTCCGCTATCCAACGTTTTCCCTACTGTTGCACTCTCTGGAGTGGGAATAGTAATTTTTACCCTCCCGCTATCCAATGCTTTCCCTACTGTTGCACTCACTGGAGTGGGAATAGCAATTTTTACCCCTACGCTATACAAAGCTTTCTCTACTGTTGCAGTCACTGGAGTGGTAATAGTAAATTTTAGCCTTTCCGCTATCCTATGGTAAAAATATTGTATATTTTTTATTAATATATATATGTATTAACAAATTAATTTGTATGCTTTTTGTTACTTACATTATTTATTTATTAATTTTAAGGTTATTTAAGTATTTTAAGTATGTTTAAGTTAATTATATTTATTGTTTCAATAATTTTTAATTACTTTAAAGCATTAAAAAAATTCGATATTTTGACTAACTATATTTTTACAACAATATTTTTGATTCAATATTTTTGTACTTACCTGTTTGGAGATAGGAATTCGATATTTTGGCATTCTATATTTTTTTCTCGATATTATGGTAGTTCTATATTTTGTTGAATAACAGTTGTCTGTTTGCTTTGGATGAAATTATGACGTGCCCCCATAATTCAGACCATACATTTTCTTTTTTGTTTAGATTATTTCCCTGACGAAGGACTATCAAAGTCTGAAATGTATTGGGACTGATCATGTGGAATGATAAATGTTTGGATTGGAATAAAATATAATGTTCATTGGAATGAAATTTGCAATTCCATGAAGAAATACAGAACTTGTTCGAATCTATAAAGAAAAACTTTAACAAACTTTATTTGAGCCTATTTGATTATTGATTGAAATACCTAACTGGTAACATTGAATCGGTGCACAGGGGGACAACCCTTAATGAGGGTTGCTTATTGAGTTCTATATTTTTGTCATCAATATTGTTTCAGTGATCCGAATTCTGAACTCCAAGACATTTTTTAAGCTTTCTGATGGCCCAAAACACCGCTAGGGCTTCACGCTCAATCACTGAATAATGTGACTCAGCATCCTTGAGGCCACGTGATATGAAGATAACGGCGATCCACCACCACAAACTTGTTCAGTTGCCTCAAATCTACACACAAACTAACTGACCCATTCGGCTTACGTGCTGCCACAACTAGAGCAAGCCAATCAGTACAGGTAACCTCTTCAATTATGCCTCCATTTTTGAGGTTGTCCAATTCTCTCTTCATCTCTTCCATCACCGCTATTGGTACATTTCTGACTTTACAGGAAGAAGGTTGAGAATTGGGACGTAATGGAATATCTAATTTAAAATCTTTGAAACAACCAATGATTTCCCTAAAGACTTTTAGAAATGTTTGCCTAACGTGTGTCTCAACAGTGATGTCAGATTTAATAGAAGGAGGAACAGAATTACAAGAGATAGAATGAACGTCGGGTTTTAAGAGCCACTGGGATCTAGCATGACAAATCTCCCTGGTGGAACTAGCTGATGATGCTGTCACCTTTTTGTGAAACATCAATTTTTCCAGAAACATATCACCCTCCATATTCAATAAGACTCCACAAATACCCACATAATGGTATGAGCTCTCCACCATAAGCCAAAGGGCGTTATGAAGAGAAATCTTACCAGCAATTTTATTTTGATAAAAGGATTTGGACACTATAATAATTTTAGCGCCCAAATCAAATTAAGCTTTAGTAGATTCACCCTCTACTTGAATGGTGTCCAAAGGACAAGACTTCAGTTCTACTGTAGAAACAATTTGTACAACAATTTGCCCACAGACTAGGTCTTCATCTGCAGAGGTGTCAGTTTCAACACTCTTAACATTTGAAGTTGAAACCTTAGTTTTACAAACAATACGAAGATGACCTTTCCTTTTACATTTAGAACAGATTACACTAAGGGCAGGACACTTCTTATCCTTCTTTGATTTGACAGGAGTATCAGCATTGGGAACAACTTTGGGCACCTCTTTGATAATCTGAACAGACATTTGTTCATCCTTTTTTAACAAATCAACACAATTTAAGGAGTGTTCAATCCTTTTAGCTACTTGAAAGAAGAAGGTTCATCTCTTAACCAAAGTTCTTCACAAACTTTTTCAATGTTGCATCCCAGCATGAACTTGTCACTTATCCTTTCATCCAGTAGTTCTGCAAACTTGCAAGAAGAGGCAAGCTTTCTGAGATGGGTAACATATGTTTCCACAGATTTACCAACATTTTGATGCCTCTTAACAAATTGGTATCTTTCAAAGTATTGTGCTCACCTTTGGCAAATACTGTTTGTTGAGTTTAGCCAAACATATTTTATATTCATTCAGATCCTTGCTTGCTGCATCACTTTGTTCTGGTATGTGATCAATAACATCTTACCCTTCAGAGCCGAGGCAATGTAATAAGAGAGAGGATCTTTGCTCTGTGCTTAAACTTACCCCACAAACCCTTGCATAACATTCAAAAACTTTTTTAAACTTTTTTCATTTGATAGTGAGTTTACCAGGAGACATAAGGAAAAAGGGGGAAGCCGGAACATTTAGCATGACAGCTAAAAGTAGTGCCCAAGAACACAAGCAAGTAAAAATAAATAACATAAAAGACGCAGATTAAATAGAGACACAAAGATAGAAATGAGTGTGTTTCACAACACAAGAGCATGTGACAAAGAATCACTGAAAATCTGTTGATATGCAAAAATCCACAAATGATGTGCTAAGTGCTTGTTTGACACAGAAAAACTGCTTCCACAAAATACAATGTCAAAGTAAACACGAGTTTGTGACGAAGTAAACACTGATAGCATGTTAGTTCCAACAATCCACCTATGGTGTGCCAATCACGCTCCCAGTCCTCGAGAAAAAAACAGCGCTCACAGCTTGCGCAACAGCGCGTGGAATGCTTGTGATGAAATTAAGGCTGTGAGTGTTGACTCAAAATGCAGATTAGGGACGAGCCCGCATCAAACTTAAGACCCCCAGGTGTGAGTAGGGTAAATGCGGGGCAAACGCTCCCAGTACACAAGAAAAAAATTGTACAGTACCGTTATGACAATGTTGAGGCTGTTAGGTCTTACTTCATCTTTGTAGCTGCCAACTACACCAATGTAGAATCTTCACTCAGAAAAGTAAAACTGCTGCTTGAGACTTGCATGAACATTAAATCCAGGTTTATTGGTAGGATGCAAGAAAGACCCATCCATGCCAAATCCAGTTCATTTAACGACCTCCAGCATTTGAACTAAAAAATTCTCTGTAGAACAGTCATAGAATGTAGAACAGTCACAGTGGTAGCCATGATACAGCAATCCTATGACATCAGAGTAAAGACAGATGCCACAACTGCCAATAACACCACAGCTTCACACCAACTGAGCTATCCCAGCTTGGCAGGTTGTGGCAAAAATCCCCTCCAAGCCCTGCCAAGTAGCACGCATCAGGCGTTACACTAATGCATTTTAGTGTGGGGCTAACATCACCACACTGAAATGCAATGTCACACATTATAGCTCCTCCTCAGCTGTCAATCCGTAAACACTGCTATAATAAAGCGCCATATATATAAGCTGCTGTAGTAGTACCCATCGGGTCCTACTCCCGGTAGGCTTGAGTCTCCCTGTCTCTGCTGCTAGAGCTCATCTGCACAGAGAGGGTTTCTTCAATGTAACAATACATTACTAAGGACACCTGACAATGTGCGACAATATCACTGACATCAGGAGGACAGGTCAGAATCAGTGCTTCCAATTGCTACAGAGTGTGAGTTAGCTGACATCAAGTGACTTAATGGGCGGGTCCACTCGTTCCTGTCTCCTGCGGCAGAAGGGCCACCGCTCAGTTTAAAGTTGTCTGCACTGACTGTTGTGCTGAGGGCAAGGGATTTAATTATGGCAGAGCAACTCTTTGGGATAATGTGCAGCAGCATTTTCTTTATTGGGGTATCGAGGACGGGTCTCCACCCCTTTTTCACTTTGCAGTCCCAGTCTCAAAGTTGAGTAAATACTTTTATTTGTAATGCAGCATTCTAAATGCATTTTTGCAAGTGTCTGTCCTGTCTGATTCCTGCTCCTTGGAACTTTCTGGGAGCAGAAACAGACTTGTCACGTATGCCATGCTGCAGGGCTTACCATCCAAATAGACATGTATGCAACCATGGTGAAAACAAAGTAAAGCTGGGAAACCATCAGCTCTCTCTCACCTACATAATGCAGCCTTGGATGTTTTTGTACTGAACAAGTCCAAGCAAGCATCAGCGCTGGTTGTCCCCATGCGAGACGCCGAATTGCTGGGATGTCCATGGGGTAGTTTAGACTGAGCAGATGATGTGGCAGGCTGTGTCAATTGTAAAATACTTACGATGGAATCAACTAGCTGGAGAGCGGACTTGCTGGAGCCAGCCCTAGCTGCCTGCTAAATGTGTGAAGGCTGCAAGGGGTGCTTTTCAATGAGATAATTGATAACAATTAGATGGCGCTTATCTGGGGCTTTGATTTGGCAAGAATCATTGCCTCACTGCTTTCCTTGAAAGAAATTGTTCTGAAAGCCAGATCAGTGAGACTTTGCTATCTGGCTGCTATTTCTTTCATTCTGAGTTGCCTGCGCCCCTGTACTGAATCATGCATGTCTCTGCTCTGCTCAGATATTTTCAACTGCGTTAGTAGTGGCGCACTGACTAACTCAAGTGTTTTTTTGGTGGGGAATGGGCAGCAAGGGGATGGTTGGTGCTACTATTAGCCACTGACTTGACTATGGATGTGCAACTCACCTGGTTATAGTGCTTCCCCAGATGGATGACAACAATCTCCCCAGCACTGGGCAAACTTAAAATAAATTACAGATGCCTACCTAACTGTGACTTGTGCTTCCCAGTCTCTGCTTTCAAATGCAGCTGTGCCTACTGCTTATGTTGCCAACAGCAGTCAAATTAGTCTGTGAGTCTCACCTTGGAGGAAGTGATTGTGAGAATTAAAGCAAGCATGGGGGGAAAGGCACCAGGCCCTGATGGTGTCCCGGTCGACATTTTTAAGAACAATATAACCCTATGGACACCATTGCTCACTAAAGTTTTCAACGCTTCCTGCACTGATGGATTGGTATCGACATGGTACGAGTCGATAATAGTTCCGATTTTTAAAAAGGGCGATAGGACTAGTTGCGCATGCTATTGCCCTATATCATTACTCGACTCTACAGTCAAAATAATTTAAAGAGTGCTTTTAAACAGGTTGCAAACTTGGGCGGACGAGCATAGTATGCTTAGTGATCTTCAGTACGGCTTCAGGGAAGGTGTTGGTACTGTGGATCAGGGCCTTAATTTGTATATACTTCTAGAAAAATACACCAAGGTTAAAGGAGGAAGATTATTTTCAACCTTTGTGGATCTAACCTCCGCATTCGATTGCGTCACCCATAGTAAGTTATGGGCAATCATGAACCATTTGGGTGTAGAGAACAACATTATTGAATTCCTCAGGGACCTGAATAATGGTGCCATGGCCACGATCAAATTCGGTAAGAACAGGGAGTGTACAAAGCTGTTTAACATTGCCAGAGGAGTGCGGCAAGGATGCGTCCTTGCCTATTCCTATTTTCCATCTATATTAACGATCTAGAAAGAACTGTGCAACAGGAATGTCAGGATATGCCGTTGGCCTCAAATCGTCCAATACCGGCATTAATTTATGCTGACGATGCAGTATTGATGGCCAGGACCCCACTAGGCTCATCATAATTAAATTATGAACATCTTCCAGACCGCTAACCTGTTCTCAATTTTGGCTAGAGTCTCATAAATGAAAGTTATTTCACATTTAGTTCTTATGCTTTGCAGCAGTAAACTTAGAGTGACTCATGGGTATAATGTATGATATGTATATCTTTCTCTCATCTTCATTGCTTGATTTTGCTTGCGAGAAAGTGTCACTCATGGTTGTTGAAATGTCACTCGTAATTACACTAAAAATTGTGAAAATGTCACACAGAGAAATCTAAAACCTTGGCAGCGATGCACTTCTTGCAGCAGCTCACCCTCCTTTACAATTTTCAGCTACACACTTGCAACTAAATACAATGCATTAGCAACAAGTTACAATTGTCAGCTTACTAAAGAATCAACAGAAATCCTCATGCAAACACAACACAAACACACATTCATATGAAACCTCGTCCAGTGGGGAATCAGTCTTATCAGTGCAGTTTTCCTCTGTTCAAAAGGTCCACCACATAAACATACTGTGCTTTCACACAAAAGAGGAACGCCACTTATCTCGATTTGACTGTAGAGAATGTCCATAACAAACCCCACAAACCCTCAGCAGACAATTACAATACAATGTCTTCTATACTTTTTTAATATCATCCCGGGATCTTAGACCACATCAGTGTTGATAACAACTTCTCCACAATAAGCGCTACATTAGCACACCATATCACACATTCTCCGCAAGACACCAGACAATTGCCACAAACACTGCTAGCTAAGCATAAGCTGTTATACACAACCCTATTGAAACTCACTCCTCCACTGTTACAGCTTGCTCTAAACCCACAGGAACATGACCAACACTGATTCTCTAAGTTGAAACATAGGCATTATGGATTGAGATTGGATCTGGACCAATCTACAGTAACAGTTTTTTAACCACTCTTCCTCAGGTACTAACCATCCTCAGCATGCTACCATCTGAGAATGCTCTGGGACATTATTTCTAATTTATTCTCATCAATAGAACCTTTTAGTAACCTTAGAAGAAACTGGGCAAGCGACACATTTAAGTCTTAAGGTACGGATTGACCATTAGGACCACACATAAAGGTCTGAGTTAGTAACTTGTAGTCAGAAGGATTATTACAAAGCCAAAATAATATAAATCAATCTCAAGACAATACTATAAAAGTACAGGATTATCAGAGGAATACCATTAAAGCAATGAAAGGTGACAGCATCTGAATGTCTGCACGAGTTTTATAGTGAAGGAGTCATGTATAGCATGAAGGCACACAATCAGTGATGACAAGAGAGATCTTTGCCTCTCTAAAGCTAAAGGGAATCTGACCTAACCTAAAAGGAGTTCACTAATTGAAATGCACAAAAAACTTTCGAGAAATATGTCCTAGTACACATCATATTACTTTTTAGTTCCCAAAAAAGCACTTGGAACCTTAAACACTGCACACACATTTTAGTCTCCACTTACAAGGCGTCCCTTCATCTGACAGTAACAACTGGTAACACTGCCTTTGTTCTTCATTAAAATTATTTGACCTTGTCAGTTCTTCCTCGCTTCACTATCTCTAAAATACAATGTGCTTTTTACTAACTAATGAATGCCTTTTGCATGCACCTGCAGACGAGAAAACATGCAGAGATCAACTTTCACATTAGTATTGCATTTCCTGATTGTAAACTTAAGGCCACAGTCACACTAAATTAACAGTTTTCTTTAAATGCATATACATTCTACAACCTACATTTAATCCAATAAATGATACTGTACTCGTGTATGTGGCAAAATTATCTAATACATGTATTATCAACCAAAAATGACAATTGGTCACAATTTATAGAGAAAGCATTGAACATGTGTGTGATTCATTCTCACTAATCCCTGAGTTTAGAGCACCACCTATAGAAGATTAATATCAGCAATCCAGATTTCTCTGAAGAAGAAAAAACATTAATATGCGTACATATATGTCTCCAACACACAATAAATGCATCTTGTATACTTTTAGTGCACCATATCCCATTGGTATTATTGCATTACATGAGTACACAAGCCCACAGATGAAAACATGTATATGGCCTAGCCACAGATAAAAGGATTGAGCCAACATTATGCTTCTCCAGATTTCCCAGGACTCCTCCAAAGTTTGATCTTGATATAGGTGCGTTCAACTTGCATAACACAGTGTGTGTTTCCCTGTTTAAGGAAGGTAGATAATTGGCACTCTGGGTTATCATATTAAGGTCATTATTCTTGTTGCACACATATCCACATGCCACTCTTTGTCATCTCTATCAGCAGCTGTATAATTTAGTCCTCAAAGATGAAGAGTCATTTGGAGCTTCACAATATGGTGACCATCTTGAGCGCTGCCATACCCCACCTCCCTTCTATGATAGTGTTTAAAAAGGGAAATATTTTTCTCGGGCTTTGAAGCCAACAATGGGATAAATAAGATAAACTGCGCACAAAGAGCCCATCTACTTCAATTTTTTGAAGCCGGTTCTTTTGTATTGATTATTTACAATTAGCTTTTTATGAAAAATGTGATTTGGACTATTTTTTCATGTGGGCAATTGTGGCGCAGGCTATATATTGGATTTTATAAATTAAGAATAATGGTTGTCTGATTTCATAACTAAGATAATGCAATAGGTAGCAAGTTGTGGTGTGTTCATTTGTTGCTGGACGGCCATTTAAATGTATAATTTTCTTACACGTCTCACAATTTCTTCCTGTTATACTTATTTTTCAAATTTACTTTTCTTTATTCCCATTCAAATAATGTTAGTTGTTATTGGTCTTTATTTGAATTTACTTTACATTCTACAGAAAATAATGTTATTTTACTTCTGACCTTAAGATATTGCTGCAATTTCTCCATGCTCCAATTAAGGACGAACAATTTATTCTTAGGAAACATAACATCACTCACACATCTCATCGACGTAAGTCAGTCAATTTACCTTGGTGTAGGTTTCTCCCAAAGAACATTTACCATCTGCTGTTCATTACTGTATGTTTGAAGGGGCTTCGAATATGCACAACAATTCATTATTCATAAAATCTGTCTTAAACACTCAATCTGTTGTTGAATAGTTATCTAACTGCAGAAGGGAAATTGTGCAAAGAATTGTTTCAGGTTAAATGGACGGTGAAAGAATTTAATAGTATCATCAATAGTAATGTTTTTAATGCAGTTCTCAGCACATGAAGCTTGAACATGGACGAATGCAAATGGTACCTAAAGTCAAGGTCAGAAAGTTCTCTGTAGATTTCTTCTGTGATCACCGGCCTGTATCTTTAAAATGTTCTTCTATTATAGATAATTTACAAAGATACAGTGCATTATTCTTTGGCAATTGATGGCATGACACATGCATTTATTCATTTACGATGCTTTTTATAATGCACACAGATAAG
This sequence comes from Lissotriton vulgaris, assembly GCF_964263255.1. Taxonomy (NCBI): domain Eukaryota; kingdom Metazoa; phylum Chordata; class Amphibia; order Caudata; family Salamandridae; genus Lissotriton; species Lissotriton vulgaris. The sequence goes on from NC_141689.1 coordinate 664,305,441, forward strand.
TGCAACTTCTGGTAGCTGCCAAAATAGACTTTTTTCTCTCCATTTTGCTTCCACTATGCGTTTAGAACTTTAGATACTGGATAGCAGAGGCTGAGCTTTCAAAGCAATTTTATGGTATTCGTTAGACAACCCAGCCTTAGGGTGGTCTTCACCAAATTATTTGCCTTTACCCTCCCCTTTTCTGATGGAATTCGTTTTCATTGGCTCTATAACTCTATACATTTTTTTTTACTGCTAATCAATGCTAAAATGCTTATTGTCTCGACTTTAAACATGGTAAAATTGTCAGATACCTGATTGGCATATTTTACTTACTTATATGTCCCTTGAAGAGTGATATAAATGCTGCGTATGGACCTGCAGCACTTAATCTGCCACCCACTTAAGTAGCACCTAAAAATATGGCCCTGCCCGTCATTGCAGCCTGCATGAAGTTTTAAACTGCCAATTCGACATGGCAATATAACCCCCTTGTCAAGCCTTAAAATCCACTTGTATTTCATATGTCACCTCTAATGTAGGCCCTAGGTATCCCATAGAGTAGGGTGCATTGAAATAAAAAGGTTGGACCATAACTTTAATGAAAGACTGCAAAGTTTGTTTTTCAGTACTGTGAGACCTACATCTCCCATAGGATAGCATTGGGTTGCTTATTGCACTTAATAAGTGCTAACGTTTGATTGGGGTCAGGTAAAATGTCATATTTGGTGTCTGATAAATTGTAATTTTTTTTTTTTTTTTTTTTATTAAAGACCTTTATTGAAAGCAAAGCCATCGACACCACCAAGTCTTTACATTTTCACAGTACACCATGTCATACATTGCAATAAGCATGCTAGCAGTGAAGGAGAAGAACTGTACACAGCCTCTTTGCCGGCATCCCGGAGGCCCGGCGGCGTAGTGATGTGTCGTTAGTCTAGTGTAACCAAGTGCAATGTCTCTCCACAAGCAGCTTATCGGAGCAGTGTGTCAACTGGCAATCCCCTACTGCAATCGCGGCTAAAAGGTCTAGTATCGAATTAAGGTCAATAGAACTACCCCAACTAAACTCCCACCCCTCCCCCCAGAGTGTGTCCCGTGTCTTCCCACCTCTAAGGAATGTCCCCCCCATGCAACCCTCAGCCGCACCTCGGAGTTGGAACCCTAGAGCAGCCCCCTCCCATCTCGGAACTCGCCCCAATCCCTTCCCCTCTGGGTAGAAATGTATGTGTTCAAACCTCTATTCCCCCACCCGGTCCTGGAGGTCAGCCACTTCGGAAGTATCAGAGTCACCATCCTCCCCCTTCTGCAGGTGTTCTTTATAAAGATCCCAGAAAATCTTGGGCCTACTCCTGGGCGGTAACAGGTCACTGTATAGTTCTGTTTGAGTGCAGCAGTACTGTAGGTCCCGCATCCATCTCGTTTTGGCAGGTAGTGGCCCACGCATCCAACAGGCCGCAACCACCCTCCTAGCCAACAGCAAGGCCATATCTACCAGCCGGCGCAAAGAAGGGGCCAATGATTTAGAGTAACCAAGGAGCGCAAGCGCCGGAGAGCGGGGCAAGGTCTCCCCCAGAATCTGGTCAAGTTCGGCAAACACCTCCCCCCAGAATGCTTGTACCCCGGGACAAAGCCACGCCAAATGGAAGAAGTCTGCCACCAATGTTCGGCAACGCTCGCACTCCGCAGTGGGGCGAAGGCCATAGCGGTGCAGTCGTTCGGGGGTATAGTACACCCGCTGTAGGAATTTGAAATGCACCAGCCTGTGCCTGCCATTCAAAGAGATCTTGCGCGTGCTGGAGCAGCAGTATCGCCACATAACATTGTCTATGGGGGTTTGCAAATCATCCTGCCAGGCCGCTCTAGCCTTAGAGGGTTGCAGGCGCTGATGCACCACTCCCAACCTGTTGACCTGCGATATTAGCTTTGCGGATGATTTGGATTTAATTATATAGGTCAGTTCCGGGATCTCCTCGGGTTCCTCCCTGGCAGAGCCCAGTACCTCCCGGAACGCAGAGCGAAGCCTGTGAAATTGAAATTTCTCTAGCAAGGAAGGGCCTGACTCCGTGGTAGTGAGTTGGTCCCAGGTCTTCAATGTGCCATCTGAGAACAAGTCCTCCATCCTCACTATGCCGAGGGCCTGTAGGGCTTTAACTACTCCTCTCTCGCCCAACGGGTCCAGCCAGAGGGCCCAGTCTACAGGCATCAATGGGGAGTACAAAAGGGCGCAGCCACGGGAACTCATCAGAGAGTCCCAGGCATGATTGGTCGCTTTAAGAGAGTCCATCCGGCCAATCGACCGATCCGTGGGCAGGCAAATAGTGGCAGGCAGAGGGAGCGGGGCCGCAAACAACCGCTCCAGAATGAGGTGCGGAGTGCGTGCGTCACCGTGAATCCACGAGTGCAAGTGCGATGCTTGCGCAACACGGTAGTAGCGCTGTAGATCCGGAGCTCCCAGGCCCCCCATCTCACAGGGGAGAGTCAGGATCGTCCACCGGACTCTTGGTTGCCTGTCACCCCAGGCCAGCCGGATCATGACTTGGGTAAGTTGCTTAAAAAATGCTCTCGACAGAACCACAGGTAAGTTGAGGAAAAGGAACAGGAATCGGGGAAGCACTATCATTTTCATTATAGCGATCCTGCCCAGAAGAGAGAGCGGAAGTTTGACCCAGGCATCGACATCATCAACCAGTTTATTGTATGCCACTCCGTAATTGTCCCGAACTAGGACCTCGGGGTCTGTATGCAGGCCGATGCCCAAATAGCGGACTGAGTCAGAACACCACTGTAGCGGGTACTCCATAGCGAATGGTTGTGTCACCGGGGTGAGAGGAAAAGCAATGGACTTATCCCAGTTCACCCTCAAGCCCGAGAGCGAGCCGAAGCGGACTACCTCTCGAAGAACCGCGGCCAGATTAGTTTCCGGGTTCCGGACATACAATAACGTATCGTCTGCGTAAGTCGAAATCCCTATTTTGTAGGTGGGAAAACTTATACCCTCCAGACTGTGGTACTGCCGTATAGCGCATGCGAGGGGCTCCGCCACCAATGCGTAGAGCAACGGCGACAGAGGGCAGCCTTGCCGAGTGCCCCTACCAATGTATATCGGTTCCGACACTCTGTCTCCCAGCCGTAGTCTGGCTGAGGGCCGATGGTACAGCGCCGCAATCCTCTGCAGGAACGGTTCGCCTAGGCCTAACTTTCGCAGTACCCTAACCATGAAAGGCCACTCAACCGAGTCGAATGCCTTTTCCATGTCAAGGAAGATTGCCAGCGCGCTGTTCTCCTGCTTGACATGTTGCATTGTGCCCAGCACCGTGCGTATGTTGTCAGTTAAATTTCTGCACGGGACAAACCCGGACTGCTCCGGGGCGACAAGCTCTGGGACCAGTAAAGCCAGCCGATTGGCCAGGACCTTGGCATAGATCTTTGCATCTACGTTCAGCAGGCTGAGCGGCCTGTACGAGCCGCAAAGGTCCGGTGGTTTCCCTGGCTTAGGTATTGTGATGAGCAACGCTTCACGCATGGTGGGCGGCATTTCGCCATCCTCGCAGATAGCGTCGAAGAGGACAACCAAGTGCGGGAGTAGAATGTCTTTGAAGGCTTTATAAAAGCCGACCGTGAGTCCGTCCGAACCCGGCGCGCTACCCGATCTCATGCTCGCAACAGCCTCTAGTATTTCGTCCTGGTGAAAGGGGGCCATCAAAAATTCCCTATCCGAGTTCTTGAGGAACGGCATTGCAATGTGGTCTAAGTAATCTTCCATTTCGCCCTCCACTCCCTGCGTCTTGGACTGATAGAGCTCTGCATAATATCTTCTAAAGGTCCCTATTATCTGCTCCTCGTCAGAGACCGTGTCACCCTCCGGGGTCCTCAGCTCCTCAACAACCAGAGGCCGTTGCGAGCCCCGAACCATGCGCGCCAGCAGGGTGCCTGGCCTATCCCCCTCACCATACACTCGGGCAGTGGCGTACTTGCCCATATAAAGAATCTCCCTATCCGCCAGAGCTTGAAACTCGGACAGGAGTTGGGTGAGCGCCGGGCCTTCTGCAGTGCTAAGTGTCGACAATTGTCTAGCCTCCAGTTCCGCTATTCTAGTCTCCAATGCAGTGAGCTCCCGCCTGATGGAACGTAGCACACTGGAGTGCTTTGACATAGCCACACCCCTGATGTACACCTTAAAAGCCTCCCAAATTGTAAAGAAGTCGTCGACCGAGCCTATGTTAGTCGCAAAGTATTGTTCTATATCTTCCGCAAGCTCCCCCCGGAAGGCGTCATCTAGCAGCGTAAAAGGGGGGAACCTCCAAGTGAAGGCCAGAATCCCCTTCCTGGCGGTAGAAAGGTGTAGGAGAATGGGGGAGTGTTCCGAGAGTGTGCGTGGAAGAACCTCGCATGCGCTGATACTACCAAGGACCGGGGGAGATGCCAACCAGTAATCTATCCTAGTGTGCACATTGTGAAAGGCCGAATAGTTCGTGAAGCCGCCCTTCGTGGGGTGTTTGTCTCTCCAAACATCCACTAGGTCCAATTTAGTCATCTCGGCCTTCATATGTGAGGCCGAAGCCACGGGCGCCAAACAGGGCCCGCGGAACGGTCCACGGATGGGTCGAATACAAAATTAAAATCCCCCCCCCCACAACATCCCAGGCTGAGCGTGTGACCTGCTAAGAGCAGACAGAGTCGCATAGAATTCAGGGTGATCGTAATTGGGGCCATAAACGTTGACTACCAGCAAATCAAGACCCTTACCCACACACCTAGCCAGGACGTATCTGCCCTCCGTGTCGGCGAGTACCGGGATCAATTTCAGTTGTGATGTGGGATTGGCCCAGATTAGCACCCCTCGGGCGTGTGTCGTGAAGCCTGCAGCCACTATGTTCCCAGCCAACCCCCTAGATTGTAGCATCCTGCTGGCGCATGGCAAGTGCGTTTCCTGCAACAAGGCCAGATCGACGTGATGTCTGTGGAGATAGCCGAGAACCTTTCTCAGTTTATGAAAGTCGTTCAAACCCCGCACATTCCAGGTCATCAATTTTAGCTTATTCGGGGTACTTGTGGGTGCATTCAGTGCAGCACTAGACATTGCATGGGCTCTTGTGTGTATAAGCAGCAAGGATGAGCAAGACAGGACACAGCAGTACATTTGATCCTATAATCGCCAGCCGGCCTTTCCAAACAGGTACAGCACCACATAATAGTCCACACTCAGTACGAACAAACCCCCCAAACAACCCAAGGCAACGACCCCCCCAACTGTCCAGTCCCCCGACCCCACCCCCCGAACCCCCGCCCACCCACAGCCGACCACCCCAAACCAGGTCAGACAGGTCCCAAAGAACTCCCCCATCAACCCTCAAGTAGTAGAGTATTCGTCAGTTCGATACCAACCCCTTGGAGAGTCGCACAACCCAAGGCACCGGGGCAAAGCGCGCCAAAATAGTACAACACCGTAAACTGTCCCAATGAAAAGGTCTCATCAGCGCCTCATTTTTGCCCCACTTTTGTGTCAGTGCCCTTCGAGTAGCAAGTATAACAGCCCTCTCACACCCCTACCAGCCCCCCAACGATTCAGCAGTGATCCGATCCTCCCCCTATCAGCGATAACGACCTCCTCACCAGCAGTACGTGAGGCATATGTTCGGACAGCGTAGCCGCCGCCCCACCAAATAGCACCAGCAGCACTCATGTAGACCAGACTTTTCTCCCTTCTTATGGTGTCTCAGCGGTACCAGGCTGCAGTGTCCCCCACACGTGAAAAAGTTCCAAACCGCATTGCAGGGCCCTCTAGTCCTGTTCTTCCAGATTCGATGCTAAGCCGGCGTCGTCCTCCAGGCTATGCCTAGCCTCCTTTCGCTCCCGAGTCCAAGTCTTTAGGGATTTCTGGAGTTCTTTAGGGTCCGTAAAGAAATACGATCGCCCTCCTGTGTTGATGCGAAGCTTGGCAGGGTACAGCATGGCGTAGTCAAGGCCCAGAGTACGAAGTTGTTTGTTATATGGCGCAAACTGTCGTCTCTCTTCCTGCACTTTGGCCGTGAAGTCCGGGTAGAGGGAGATGTCCATACCCTCATGTTGTAGCTTGCCCTTCTCCCTCGCCAAGCGCAAAGCTGTGTCTCTGTCCCGGTAGTTAAGGAGCTTCGCGATAATGGGGCGAGGAGGCGCGCCAGGCTGCGGTTGTGGACCCAACGTGCGGTGGGCCCGTTCCACTATGAACATGGGAGAAAAAACCTCCTCCCCGAGTAGCAGTTTCAGCAGTTTTTCTACGAAGAGTTCCATCTTCCCCGTCTGCGTAGTTTTCGCCACGCCTGTGATACGGATGTTGGATCTGCGTGATCGCGCCTCCAAGTCCTCTGTTTTATCACAAATAACTTGCAAAAGTCTATCAAACTGCTTTCTATCTTTGTCCCACTCCGTCTGGGCTTCTTCGGCTTCGGTGAGTCGACGTTCCGCCATGTCCAGGCGCTCCGCGTGTTTGTCCACTCGCTCCGCCATGCGGTCCATGCGGTATGACAAAGCGTCTATCTTAGTGCCCACAGACGCAATGCTGTCCTGGATGCCCTTTTCCATGGCGGCTAACATGTCCCGGAGCTCCGTGGTTGCTGGGGCGGCCGCTGTGGCTCCCTTCGGAGATGACTCCGGCGCCGTCGCTTCAGGTCCTTTCGGTCGGCGCCGTTCAAAGGAGAGCTTCGCCTGGGCAGCGTCGTTTTTCCCCATCGTTTGTCCCTGCTGCGGGGGGGCCCAGAACAAGGGGGCGACTCGCAAGCAGCAGGCCGCGAAGGCAATCCAGGAGGCACTCCAGCCAGCGATTCACTGCCACCAGATATCAAGTCCGGGCCGGAGGCCCGATGCAGCCAAGATGGCGCCCGTTATGGCGGACGAATCTCTTCCGATCACTTCGGCAAGACCCGCACCCGCCAGGCCCAGGGTGTTGTTAGGTCCACAATGCTAGCACCAGCCAACTTCTCACCACCGTGGCGGGAGGGCACGGAGATAGCAGGTCACCGCAGTGGGGATCCAGACCGGCAATCGTACCGTTGTGCTCTGTGTCCTCCCTTCCGTTGGGCCTCCACTGGGTAGGACAAGCCGTTCAGACGTGGGGCAATCATAGACAAAGGGGAGAAGGTCGCCTCAGCCAAGGAAAGTCCAGATGTTAGTCCGGTCGGAGATCAGCCCGACCACTCCCAGCTCTGAGGCTGCACGTCCAGCGACGTCACCCAGCCGCCTCTCCAGGATAGTGCGCGGCTTCAGGCCCAGTCCTCCTCGGCCGAGTCGCGAGGAGTCGCACTCCAGCAAACTCGGAGAGGCTCGCCAGCAATCGTCCAATAAGGCCCTCAAAAGAATCTAGGGGTGCCAGCGGGTGTATGAGAGCCCGCAATGGCATATAGGACACGATTTAGGATAGATTATCAGGATTATTCCGGGGCTAGGCGAGGAGCCGAGAGCTCACGCGTCCGCCATCGACGCCGGCTAGCTCCGCCCCCCCATCTGATAAATTGTAATTAAAAATCATCATTTATGTTAAAGTTGGCTTTTAAGTTATAATTTTGAAAATGGCTCTTTCATAAAGATGCCATTTTCCTCCCGTAACTGTTTGGTGCCTGCAGCCTGTACTGGGATTCGTGAGTGGGTGAAGATGGCAGTTGGACTTTGCTTATTCCTCTGACAAGAACCACACAACAATAGGATTAGGTGTGCCTGGGTGGGCCCTTAACTCGCAGGAAGGGGGGCGGAGTTGGACCCAACTCTGATTGCAACTGAGTAGGATGTGACTGTCTTCACTCAAAGAACTTGGGAGTCAGGAAATGTACAGTGCTTCAAAATGAATTCTCTTGAAACTTCTCTTACTTTAAAGAAGGTAACATATATAAAACAGACCTGCAGACATACTCATCAGCTCACTTTCTGGACCTGTGGAGTGACTCTTAGAGGACTAACTGTTGCTGTGGCCTGCTGTGTAATCCACAAGACTGCTTTGATGTACCTGGAAGGACTGCTTTGTTGCTTGGAGCCTGATTCAACGCTCCGAGGCATGCCTTGCTCTTTGAGCTCTGTTCTGCTGTTAAGCCCACACTACCAGAGTGACTGCAAGAGCTAGTTGGCTGACCTTCTGATCAGAGCCACTGGCAGAAAAGGTTTCAACCATTTTGAACCCACATCTGGACCTAGCCTGTGCGAGTCTTACCCCCCCCCACCTCCCAGGTGGTTCCCTTCCAAATAAGTTATTAAAATGTACTCAATTTTTCAAAATTGGTGAAGGATTTTCTTGTGTTGTGTTTTCGCTTTGTTAAGCCTGACTGCTTTTGTGCCAAGGTACCAGAAGGTTAAGCACAGATTAATTTGGTGACTTTTGGGACTCATCCTGACATGGATTGCCTGACCAGTGGTAACCCCCATTCAACCAAAAATCCCATTTCCCACATCGGTGTTCAGTTGTGGGGCAGAGTACTAGTGTTTTTGCATTACCATACATTGATTTGTGTGACAAAAAGATCCCATGTGAATAACATTGTTGACCTCTTTTGAAATTCAACTTAGTTTTCCATTGGCTGTTTTCCACTTTTTTCAAAATGTAAGTGCCCTATCATACTTTGTTGTACCATGGGGATGTATCTGACCAATTTTGACACCCTCTACAGGGCTAGCCTTCAGAGGCCCCAGAAAGACAGGGGTCTGAATACAAGCAAGAAGTCTATCAAGTTGGATCTACAGGTAGCTCTCAGAGCCTATGAGAAAGTCCAAAGGTGCAGTCCGCCCCAAAGGAGGATGACCCAGAAGAGGAGGGGGCAAAATTGTATGATGAGGAGGTAAAGGAAAAATGCCTGATTCCTGTGATGCAAGGAGAGCACAACTCACCTCAAGAGGATGTTGTCTAGTTTCCTATAATATAGGCCATACATGTTTCCCATACAACTAAGATAGAGGCAGAGCCAAGGTTGTTCCTTATGAATTCCTATGGATACATAAGCATCATGTGTTTAAATTAGTCATCTATAAGGAGGAGTCATTCAAATGTGGACGCTGGAGGCCGCTAGAGTGCAGGGAAGCTAGCACGCCAGAAACGCCAGAAACGACGGAGCTTACCGCGAGTGAGCAGCAGCAGCAGAGCCGGCTCCTGGTAGCCGGTCAGCAGCCGGTAACCAACAGCCTATTACTGTGGGGAATTGCGGGGGGTTCTGCCGACCTGCGGCAGCCCATTGAGCAGCGCTGCCATTTACTGCACAAGAAGGACACCACAGCGGCCATGGCCGCCATTGCAGTCCAGCACAGCACAGCGCAGCCGGCCCCAAGCCATCAAACCCTGCACGCCGCTAGAGAGCAGAGACAGAAGCACCAGAAGCTCCGGAATGACACTCTCCCAGATGGACGGACGCTGGACGCCGGGGGGGTCATCGAGCGGCTTGCTGCCTGCCCTGCCCTGCCCTGCCCTGCCCTTGGAACTAGAAACCGCGGCTGTACCGGCCGCACCACTGTTGCACCCGCGCTAAGGTCTGTCACCGCCTCACTATTTGCATTAGCGGCGACAGTGAGGACAGTGAGGACAGTGAGAACGCGGTGTGTTTGTTCGTGGCGGTGGCCGCAGGGAGGACGCGGGGGTCAACCAGAGGATCGGCAGAGGGTCGGCAGCGGTAAACACAGAGAAAAACACTGAGAAAAACACGCCGAGAACAAGAATGCAGAGAACGCGGAGAAAAGCTTGGAGTACGGCGTGGACCCGACCGCCCCGGGTCGAGCTACCGGCGCGGTTGAGCGGTCCGGTGGCGGTCTGGTGGCCGAGTGGAGGTGGAGGTGGAGCCACTCAGGAGGGGGGGTCGAGCAGCAGAGCAGCAGAGCAGGTTGGTGCAGCTTCCCTACTTTCTTCGTTTCACCCCCAGCACCTGTATCGCTAAAGCCATTTCCCCCACCTGTGGCCTCTCTGCAGCCTGCAATTTTTACTTACTCTCCCTACAAATCTCTGCTGCGGGGTTTCTTGACGGGGTTCCTTGGAACAGTATTGGGAGGCCCGCACCCCAGCCACACCCCAGCCACAATTAAGGGAAAAACCAAAAACAACGAGCCCCAGCATATTATCACACCAACCAGCCCAGACTTCCATACCCTATCCAGGAAAAACAAGAAACAATTAAAAAAACTCAATAAGGCAAATAAAAACAAATCTCTCGCTCCCAGATCCATCCGGGAATGGCTACGGCCTGAGAATGAGACACACGCCCACACCGTGAATCAGGAAACGACCATCTTGGGAGCAACCGTCAAAATACCAGAAATATTCGAGCCAAACGCCAAAGTCACTCATTCTACTAACACAGCAATAACCTCACTCGCAATCCCCCAGCTAGTTTTAACAGCATCACACACAAAACAAGCAATAGACCCACAGGGACAAAGCTCAGCGGAATCAACTCATGCAAACTCAAACAGACACGACCCTCAGGTTGTCGCTTTATCAATGTTCACGATGGGCTGCGCGTCTCAAGCGCCTTTGATTGCCACAGACCTCAGGGAAATTGAACACCCGCCACTCACCATCAGCGCCCCCAGCTTGTCACAGATGGAGGTCCACCGGCGGTCATTGGGGCCATTGGGGTTAAACAGGCATGCAAATGACAGTCCACCAGACATAGCACAGATACCACAAACAGGCGACCATGGGGCGGACTCAGTCTGCCGAACAAACCACCCCCAGGATCGAAAAATAACGTTGTACTCCGACTATGATTCCCAGGGGACGTGAGACATTCTCATCCGCAGTAATCTACTAACACTTTTTGCAAACATCCCAGGGATGGAGGGAACAAAAACCACAGACATTGAAACCATCTCCTTCCTCCCGCCAGATGCGGAGGAGAAAACTGAACCCACAGAGTTAACCTTTGTGAGCCCGTACATGGCCGAGGCTCTGAAAAGCCAGTACAAGTTATTGGAAAGCTGGGGCATAAAAATAAAACCTATGCGCGCACAAAAATACCCCCTCATCTTAAAAACGCACACCGCGCACTTCCAGATGGGAAACACAGATCAGCGAATCGGAGGGAACTCACGCCTGCATGCCCACACGTGGCGCCCATCCTCCATGGGTCCAAAGGTGCCACAAACACTGGTCCAACCATCAGCACCCCAATTAAAATAACATCTAACCCGAATCAGGGCACACGCACATGCGCAACCCTGGGACGTGCGAGTAAAGACTGGTAGTGGCTGCCGCTAGAAGTAAACTCAAGATCCTAACACAGCCACGATGCCTCGGGCCAACCCCTTTGCAATACGACCATCGCTCAACAAAATCCTCCAGACAGGGACCGACCCTGGATCGCCTGAAAATCATGACTTGGAATGTCGCAGGGCTCAGGAGGCTGCTTCTTAATAAAAAACACTGTGACATTCGTGGAAGAGGCAGATATCATTTGCATACAAGAATCCTGGCAGCTCCACCCGCTTTTATTAAGAGGATATGCAGAATATGGAAAACCTGCAAAAAAGCCTAACATATTCGGAAGACCGTCGGGGGGGATATGTGTCTACATAAAGCATTCACTCAACCTGGAATTCGCGGTAATTCACAATCTCCAGGCGGGCATCCTGAAAGGCTGCCGCCTGACAAATGGAAACTTTGCGTTTTTACTAATTAACCTATATCACAATCCACATGGGCCCATATCCAACTTGGCCACGCTGACAACCCACCTTGAGTCCTTAATGCTCCAACACCCGGCCTTGGAATGCATCATTCTTGGTGACTTCAATATCCATAACATAGGGATATTAACCACACGATGCCATCAGCCTGGGGCCACCATTGCTCTGAATGATCTATTAAAAACTTATAAGCTGGCGACAGCGCACTCGGTCCTCCTAAAGATCAGCCCAGGGTCCTTTGTCGGTCCCACATATAACAACCAAACAACGATCGACTACATCATCCTAAGTGAAAAACTACAACCTCTCATGTCAAACTTTACAGTTCATCCGCGCAGCGATTGCGACCACGCTGCCTTAACCATCTCATTGAATCTCATAGCGGACACTCGCCACAGGCTCAAATACATTGGAGCATCTAACGGCGAAGAACTGACAAAGTTGCCTAGAAGAATCAAATGGGTACAGTCCTCAATCACAACTTTTAACAATTGGGCAAACCAGTGGCCAGGCTGGCCACTGAATGAACAGAAAAAGGGCGCAATAGCCTCCTGGAATGCCATCACTGGGACCCTTGCTGCGATCCTTCGTGGAACCTCAAACAGCACATTTAACAGAGACTCCCCACCTAGATATGGACACAAGGCGGAAATCAAAATCAGCACCAAACAACTGAGCAAGAAACGCAAACTTTTCTGCAAAAATGGCACAAGCCCAATGAAGAAACAACTTCAAGAGGTCAGCAAAAGTCACTCCAAGAAGGTTTGGGAGGCGAAACGAGACCCTGCGAAGCACAATGGCTGAAAATCTTTGATTTGCTGAGCCCAGGAAAATTGCAGGAGTTTTGGCACTACTTAAGTACCCTGGGACAAGGCACAATTCACAGAGAAAACTCCCTCGAGGCTTCCATCTGGGCCGCCCACGTAAAAGCCCTTTACATCGAACACGGCCCCGCCACCAAGCAAAATGAAACATCTAACGTTGGAGCTGACTTAGATCCAACCACCGAGAGGACTGCCCCGCCGGGAAAACTGTTGGTGTCGAAAATCCAAAGAAATATCAGACAAAATGGTGCCCCGGGGCCCAACGGCCTTCCTGGACACTTATTTAAGGCAAACATCGACTTCTTGTCCAAAACCCTGACCCACCTGTACACTGAATGCTGGCTCCTGGGGGATGTCCCAGATTCATGGAGAGGCTCGCTCCTACAGCCAATCCACAAAAAGAGCCCCAAATCTGAACCATCAAACTGTCGCCTGATCGCCCTTCTGGACATCGAGGGAAAAGCTTACGCCAGTGCCATCTTGAGGGACCTTAAAGACTGGACGGACGCTGAAGGTCTCCTCCCATTCTGCCAAACCGGATTTAGACCAGGGTCCGCCACAGTCGATAACATCACTGCACTTTCTTATTTGGTCCACCACGCGCGGACACGCAAAAGCCCCCCCTTATTAGCCTGCCCTATTGACTATTCAGCGGCGTTCGACGGGGTAGATCGTGCAATCCTGTAGAGAAAGCTGGTCCAATGGAACATCAATCCATCTTTGTTGAGGGCGATCCAATCCCTGTACCACAAAACGTGGGTAAGAATCAAACTCTCGAGGGACCATGCATCCGCAAAGATCAATACAGACCGAGGTCTAAAACAAGGGTGCGTGCTAGCCCCACTGCTATTCAATCTATACACAGCCGACATGGAGAGAGCCTTGACTGGGGCAGCATTGCACATCCCTAAGATTGGCGGGACAAAAATTCACTTCATGCAATACGCCACCAACCTGGTGCTCTTCGACCACACGAGAATTGGGCTACAAAAGGCGCTGACGGCACTTGCCGTATACAACGATAAAAATAAGCTTGTAGCAAATCCATCCACGTCCAAAGTCATCATCTTTGGAAAGTACCCATAGAAAAAATCATTAAAATGGAGGCTTGGCCACCTTTTGCTGGAAAGTACTCAGCGGTACACTTACTTGGGCATTTGCTTCCAGGAGTCGGAGCTCTCAAGCGCTCACCTAAAGATCATCCAAGGCAAAGGAAAATTATAACCTACGCTATTTGCAAGCTGCACGCCTCCTTATATAGCCCGTCTTCAATGGCCATCCAACGAGTACTCAAAGCAAAATTATTGCCGGCCCTAAATTACGCTCTCCAGGCATTTCCAGGCAAACTGCATAAAGATCTAGAAAAAATTCACTGCAGAGCCTTCAAGAGACTATTTCATCTTCCGAGGTGTACCAGAAACACTCTCTTTCGCTTGGAGTTCTCACTCAACCAGCAATATTTGGAAGAGATGGCCGCCCTAAGCAAATACTACTTTCTAACAACGACGGCTAAGGAGAACACACTTAAGGCAGCCCTGAATTGTTTTTTCAGAGATCCAGGGAATGCCTGGTCGGCCACTCTCAAGGCGGCGAAGGACTATCTCAATCTCGCCATAGAGTCCTGGAATCCCGAATATGTCAGCTGCACCACCATCAAACACTCCATCAAAAAACAAGTGCGCGCGCGGTCGTTAGAACTGGACCTGGAGTCGCTGGCAAAAAAAGACCTTCATGAGTCCTTGTGCTTACCGCACATCCTGCACAATCCCAAAAACCATCTTAAGCAGGCCGTGGGCTGCGCAGCCCTTCATAAGATCCTAGCCTACAGACTACATCCGCTGCCTCTCAAAGAACTAAATGCCTTCGGCACGGTCGGCTCAGGAGTCCGGGAATGAAGGCTCTGCAGGTACAAACATGAGTCACTGGCTCACCTACTATTCTGCTGCCCAGCCCTGCGCATGGCCTGCAGTCTCTATCTCAGGCCAATTCTAAGACAATCAGGAACCAGCACCGCAAAGGAGGCGACCATCCATCTTTACACCTTGACAACGGTAAAGCACATGGCCTCCTTCGGAAAGTTCATTGACCAGACATGATCATTGATGATGGCCCCGGAGGGCCTGCCCCTATAGTGACTTTGCAGACCCATGCCTGAACATGAACCTTACTCATCGTAACCCCAGCCCCCAGGGCGGCACAAACTCCCTTGGTTTTAATTTTTGTAACTTTGTAACTTTGTATTTTGTTTTTAATGTAATGGTTTTGAGTAACCAAACAATAAAAATAATTCATTCATTCGTGTCATTCAAATGGCCAATTAGCCAACAGAATGATAATGTTTTAATGAATAAATGAGAGGAATATGATCCGATATTAGCTTAGGTCCTCTCTCAATATCATTAAGTAAGCTAATCGGTGCAAGGGCAAAATTGATTCAGGAATAATGATTATGAACATGGGAATAATAGTTAAAGCTAGGTTTCCCAGCTTTTTGAATGTTCGCCAGATATTGACTAAGTTATGTACACTCGTCAAAGCTTTTGTTCCATGTCAACCTTTGAGGTTATGAGGAGCAGCACAATTATTAGTTGTATCAATTTTATAATCTAAAACGTAATTGAGGCCACCATAAGTGAATAACATCCCAGCCGTGAAAGAAATCAAAGACATGAGGGCTATCCAGACGGGGACCATATATCATCCAGATCTTATATTTTATTTGATTAATATCCACCGTGCTATAGGCCACCTGCCCTGTTTGTCCTTGGAGGTCAAAACAACTTTTTATAGTACAGCACTGTAAATGAGTATAAGAACCCCTCCAATAGGTTTTTTTGTGTGGAAACTGGCATAGGTCTGTAATCTAAGTATGTCTAAGTAGAGCCACATCTTTACATGGAATGTGAGTCTCGGTTAGCCATAGAATCTGAGGCTTGTTGAAATGTATTATTTCTTTAATATTTGTCTTTTAGCATGGCTATTTAGTCATCTTACATTCCAGCATATACATTTGGATTTTTTTATCCTAAGTAGCAAATATTTAGAAACTAGTCAGAAAATTGGTAATGATCAAAATAACATTCTTTTTAAGCCAACTTGTGATGGCCTCTTCTTTACTTTTTTCCACCGTAGTGAGCCCACCTTCCCTACAACCCCCGTTTCAGCCCTACCAACCCGTCCTGTCCATCCTTCCCAACCTAGAAAAACCTTTTCTGAGGAAAAGCACACAACTTATTGCCATCACAATGGGATGTCATTTTGTCGCTTCTCACAAGCCTAGGATGACATGTGCCACAATAGAAAGGAAAAAAAAAGATAATGCATGAATGAATAAATAAATGAATGCCAACACCATATGCGTTATACCTTAGAAGTGAAATACTATCAACCCAACCCATTAAGTCGTAGTAGGTCAAAGTAGGCTGTCCAGATATCGCCTCTCCCCCTCCATCGATGATCAATGACCGAAATTTGGACCTAAGATAAATCAAATCTACAAATAGGCCTGAGCCTAATCCACCCCATACTGTCAAGACTTCCACTCAGCCTAGCCTTCCAACTCCTTAATCCAAGCCTCATGCAAGCCTTGCATTTAGGATCCACTCCAAGCAACATTAAGTAAAATTAGATTAACTGCAAAAAGTGCTTAGAGTCTTCTCATTCACATTAGTTGCATTAATGTTGATGTCTAGGGGCGTGTCACCCCAGCTGATTTTGATTTCCTAGACCATCATCTTAGCAGGTCTTATTCTCTGCTTCTTCCTCAGATACATACATTTTACCACACTGGGTCACTTTCAGCCATGCTGGTTCCTGAAGAAACTCCAGCTCTTGTATCAGTGAAATAAGTTTCATGAGTCTCCATCTGTGCTCAACCACATAATTGCAGAAGGCAGACCTCACAAAACATTTGACTGTGTCAACCCTGAACAAAATTGAGGGATTAGCTCTAGAATAAATCTCCTGCTGGGGGGAATAAAATTGCCAATGTAGATCAACATAGGTTGTGGATATTTTGAGCCAAGATGTTATGGATTATTCTGCTGTAGTGGAAATGAACACACCCACTGTATCCGAAGGTCCCAGTCAGAAAGCTTTATGAAATAGACTGAGCATGGATTGTCTAGTTAGTGTATTCAATCCCCGAAATGTGTAAATTATTGCAGTGCTGCCTATTTTCCAGATCCTTAATCTTTCCTCACATTACTCTCATACCATCATCTTGTAAATCCATGCATTCTTGTATACAGGTCACTACTTCCTCTGTTCTAATTCTTTATTGGAGTCATACGATTGGCCAATGTATAGGCTATTTGGAATAGACTTGTTGCATCTTTACATTATCACTCCTAAATCTGTATAGTAAGTTTGAGATTCCCTCTTATGTTCCTGAATTAATTGAAATAAGTATTTTAACGAGGGTGTCTCCAGCACCTGTACCAAGATAGATAGGAGACAGACACTGTTGGAAATAAGGCAATCACCACTGATTGCTTTGTTTGCTCTTTCATCATGCACCAAACCTCCTGTAGGCTCCTTGGTGCAGCCCTTACAATGTTAGAAAACGGTTGGGGCAGGTTTAGCAATTGATGGTATGACCCACTAACTGCGGACACAGTCCTGCACCCCAGCCTCTGCAAAGACTTTCATGCTGGAGTTGGTCTTTCCTGACTGTCCTGGGACTTACAAGTGCCAAGAGTTGAGACCCCCACCTTTCTTCTTGTATTTTACCTTTGCTCATATGTTGAGGACTGTTGCCCTCATTACCAACATGATCAAGTTTGCAATAACTGTCGAAGTGGGGATTAATCTTAATGGGTATGATCAGTAATGCTGTGTGGAGATGGAAGGTTAACTCTTGAAAAACCTTTTTGAATATCACCCTCATAACTCAAAGTGCCAACTGAATAGAAACGTGTACCATATTAGACATACAATGAAAAGAAAACAAGAAAATTGCACTAAATTAATAAAACATTATTTGTTTGTTAAAAAATGGCACAATTTATTACAAATCAATACAATCAGTAATGGATAACATCAATACAGTGGCATACAATTAAAATAATTTGCTGCAACAAAATAAGTTCTCCCTTAACAGACCACTGGAAAACAGCAGGTCATAGTTAGTGTAGATGACCTACGGTGGTGCGGTTTATAACTACCCATCCAAAACAGCAGAGGAGGTAACACTGACACCAAACGAAAAAAACGCGAACAATTTTATAATGTCCATATTCAATTCAGTAAGAGAAGGACTTAACACCAGAGAGGACTGGGAAAGGATCTTATAAACCCACTGAAGTTGGTAAACACTGTTTCAAATAACACCAGATCAGGGATCATTAAGTTTGATAATATTTTAGAGATCACAAGCTCTGATACTAAATAGGAACCCTGATGATACATATAAGAACTTTGTGATTGTAAGTCAAAAGCTTTCTTTGAACGACAGGGCCACTATAGGGACTTGGTAGTATCAAATAGAGACTAAAAAGGCACACCACGCTAAAAACCATTGAGGATGGATAAATAATCATCAAAAGTATAGACAACAAGTAATGACCCGACTAACGTAACTCGTGGTGTGTAATAAAACATAAAGTAGCATGCATCTTAAAAAACACACATAGTTTGAGAAGGATAATTCAGATATCCGTTTTAGTACATTGAAAAGAACAGCAGAAAACACGATGCCTAATACTGTTCCATTCAACATTAAATAAATGCAGGGATAATATAGATTATAAAGAACTACAATTGTAGTCCAAACAACGCGCGTCGCACATTCATGACGGATTGCGTAAATAAATCCGAAGATAATATAGAGTATAAAAAACTACAACTGTAGTCCAAACAACGCGCGTCGCACATTTATGACGTATTGCGTTGAAATTACGTTCAGCAAGAGCACGTCGCCTAAAAACCCGTAAGAAATTCCTTTAAATAACAAACCACCTAACGAGAGGCAAAAA
Organism: Lissotriton vulgaris; assembly: GCF_964263255.1. Classification (NCBI taxonomy): domain Eukaryota; kingdom Metazoa; phylum Chordata; class Amphibia; order Caudata; family Salamandridae; genus Lissotriton; species Lissotriton vulgaris. The sequence goes on from NC_141689.1 coordinate 664,323,850, forward strand.
CGTCGATTGAATCGAGACTGCGAGGAGCCGAGAAGGGTGCACGGAGGCCGAAAAAAGACTATTAGGTAAGAGTTGTTCCCCCATAGGCAGATCCTGAAATGAAAACGATTCCCCAGATCTAGCCCCATCCTTGTATTAACATCGGCAACGCTAATCATGGCAATTGTTTTTTGAAAGATTTATCTAAGTCGGATAATATTACCCACGAAAATATATGTTAAATAAATAAAAATCGGACAATGTTTTAAAAAAATGATCCACTGAGGCGGTAGGCTTTTCCTAATGGTGCAGTGTAAACAAAGACACCGATACTTTAATGTTGCCGTAGGCAGCACTGTGAAGCTTGTTATACTGATAGCAAAAAACGTAGTAGTTAAATCAACACCGTTCCCGAACACATACTTGAAAATATAATAGAATAAAGCATAAAACCGCAAATCCAAATTTTATTTCTGTGCAGCAACAATGTAAAATGAATAATGTGAGCCAGTTAATCTATGAAGATAAAACAAATGAGATACAAACAATGTAACCCTTTGTAGGTGAAATTGAAAGAATCACTGCAAACACAGAATCTCAGCACTGGTAGAAGATAAAAGAATCCAGTCACGCTGCTGTGAGGGCCATATAACCCTGTCCATAGGGTGAGTACCATGTTCTAAATAATCAACTAGAAACAGACCACATCAGTTTCTTTATATAAGGATCACCTTGTGTTTTTGATGTGCTGGTAATACCTGCACATACCACCTGAATCACGATCAGCTTGATGGTTGTGTCTATGTAGCCACACTTCAGACAGTATCATCTAATGCACACCTTATCCTAATGCGTATACATATGCTTCCTTATAGCGACACTCTTTAAAAACGGTGGCCCCCCTCCGGCCTTATTCTCATCATTGAGTTCCTGAAATGCACAGGTAATATTATATAACAGAGTCAATGATAAGCTGCGAACAAATTGACAAATGAAAAGTGACCACCCAATTAACAGTCACTTCCTGGTATTTTGTGCCCCTCCCAGAAAGGAATTTTACATTTGACTTGGTAGACCAGAGCGTCTTTCCCATGATCTACAATATGAACTTACAAACCTCCAATTAAAACGAGAAGCATAATTAAACGTCTGCAGGTATGCATAATGGTTTATCCTTCTAAAAGCTACCCAAAAGTGACCTGAGGTCACTTAGTCAGGAACCAGAATGTCTAGCCCACTGTAACTCAAATGCCATATTATTAAACAAATAGGAAAGTAAACTTGTGTAGAAAAGAATGTATAAGACTCTCTGAAAATATGATTGTGCCTTGATAAATGTAAAAGAAATGTCCTTTCTTAAACAAGATCTAAGGATGTATCTAATTGTACGCTTTCTTTGCATAGAATTGTTTGTCCTGATGAAGGTGATATCGTAATACACCGAAACGCTGCGTCGACAACCTTGACAACTCCGAATTGTATGGTTTTGATTATCTTGACAATTGTGAATCTTATGGTTTTTATCTGTTACATATGTGTATAGGCACCTTTTTTTAAAATATAACATGAACATTTTTTTTAATTGAATGGCACTGTATTGATGTTATCCATTACTGATTTTATTGATTTGTAATAAATTGTACAATTTTTTAACAAACAAATAATGTTTTATTAATTTAGTGCAATTTTCTTGTTTTCATTGTATGTCTAATATGGTACACGTTTCTATTCAGTTGGCACTTTGAGTTATGAGGGTGATATACAAAAAGGTTTTTCAAGAGTTGATTACTGGGACTTGTTAAGTTCTTCACTCCTTTTCCCCTTGTCCCCCATAGGATTATTAAGGAGGCCTCCCTTTCTATTACTTTTTACAGATGGAAGGTTAGTCTCTCCTTTGCTTCTTGTGCCTTCGCACCCTATGGAGTTTCTCAAATTGGGCCACAATGTATCTTTTCTTAGCCCGTCAGTTGGACTATAGGAGAGTCCAGACTATGGCTATTATTGTTGTTATGAGGGTTTGTGGAAGCCCTTTCAACATCAGTCATTGCTATGACAGTACATTAGGGATTCAGAACAGTTCTCCTTATCAGAGGGCTCCATCTTCCAGTCCCAGCATTCTCTGTAACCACCTGAGTATCAATAGTATCATGTAAAGCAGGCAAAATTGGCAGTACTGGAAGTGCATGCAATACAGGCAGAGCAGGCAAAGTAAATGTGAGTGCCTCCACACAACATGCTTTCCTGGAATCCAAAGCATCAGCTAATGGTGCTGTATGAGCAAAATATTTCCATGGGTGCGTGCCAGATACCCAATACCTTCACATCTTTCTGAACCATTAATAGCCATTGTAGCATTTGCTGATGCTACCCCACACTCATAATTATAAAAGTAGAAACAGAATATCTACTTACATAGGAATCAGTTTCTGTGATCTCTGCCACCTCTCACTTTAAGTGCTTTCACTGCCTGTGCTGGCCAGTATCATCCCAGGAGAGGCACAGATCAAGTGGACCACATTGGCTAACCCATTGCCAGCACTAGGGGATTCAAACAGGGTGTTGGTCCCAGCTCTGCAGTACTGGGTTTCCAACAGCCAGTGTTGTAGCCTGAAATCTTGCAAGAATGCTGTGGACACGCACCTTCATCTCAGACAGTGTCAAAACATAAGAAGATGCTGGTTGGAAGTCACAGTTCTAACGGCAGGGAAAAAATGAACAACGCAGTAACAAACCCCTTGGTAACCAATTAATTTATAAACTTAATATACTGATGCAGGGCCAAAAAGAGCATGTAAATATCACTGTATGATTTATTTAATTACATACATGATTTCAAATTTCAGTTTTTATCACTTATGTGTTTTTAGGATATAAAAAACTACAAAGTGATTTTGTCAAACAGGTCTCATAACTTATCAATAACACATAATCTTCCAAGATAAACAACATTAGACATCAATATGAAAAAATGATAAGGCATGACAAAGAAAAAAGAAAGAATCATGACATATTTACATATGGCAAAGTGGGGTGTTAGTGACACAAGTTATGTGTTCAAACTGCATTTTTTAATCATGTTTGATATTCGTGACTATGCTGTGATTACCAGCGCGGCCCCCCTCCATGTTCAGTCGTGGGTACCGAAGTTTTCGCGACCTCCAGCATCACCACAAAAATGGAAGATTGATTTTAAAGACAAATTTTGTACAAACTACCTAGAGAAATATGATTTTAAACAGTGCATTAATAAACCCCTACTGTCTATAATACTATAAAATGTGTGCATATATCTGCTTTAAACTTTATGAAAAATGACGCGACAATTACAATTACTGATGTTTCCACGACACTCAGAGTACTCACTAACATGGAAAATTGGGTTAAAGAATTGTTTATATGCAAGTTCCCTATAACAATATGACTTTAAATAATGCGGTAATTAACTCCTAGGGGCCCATTAGGATGTAGGGCGGATCGCCACCGCCCGCATGGCGGTGCCTATCCGCCTTACATCCTAGCCCGCCCGCCAGGGACCACTTCAGATGGGAAGACGGTCTGCAGCTATTCCACCCAGTCAACAAGTCGACCGGGTGGAAAAGGGTTTCATATGGTGGTGGTGTCTGCTAGACACTGCCATCCATTTCAGGATTCAGGCAACGACGCCACGTAAAGGCATGGGGTTCATGAGTTTGGGGGCCTGTTGCGGGCCCCAAGGATGTTGGGGGGTTGTGGGGTGCACATGGGGGGTACCTATGGTACCCCACTTCATGTGCATGTGCATGTACATGCACGACATGCATTATTGGCCACCGCATTGTTAAAAATGCAGGATGCGCCCGCCAGTGTGGGGGGCGCCCCCTAATGTCACTCCTGGGACCCCGCATGCGGGCCCTTTTACCATGAGGATGGCAGGCTGACAAAGTCTGCCCGCCATCCTAATGGTGCCCCTAGTGTCTAGAATACTGTAAAATGTGTGCATATATGTGTTTTACAGCTGTTAAAAAAAGGCAAAATCGTCCCACTTGTCAAAGTCATTGTGACTCTCGGCCTAATCCCGAATACAGAAAGTAGGGTTCTAGCACAGTTAAAAAAAAAATTGTCTATATATCTGTACAAACATGTTCTTAGAGTTAGTAATATATGTATTGTAATAGCTAAAGTGAACTTTATAAGTTATCATTTTTGAATATGGTGGTGATAGTTGAATGCCTGCTTTATTTTTGCAGTTAAAATGGAGGTGCTTTCTTTTTTTATAAAAAAAACATATATTTTTTATTGGATGCTGTCAGTTTAAACAATTAGGAAGTGTTTTGGATGCAATAGGAAGAAGTCCTATTATTGGCTGTTGTTTAAAAATATAACTGTAATACAGACATGATACCTGCATTATACCTGCTGTATCTCATTTGGAAGTAATTTACTGTGAATTTGCGACCTACTGGTTCCTCTGGGTTGCCAGGCACTGAGCTAAGAGTGTTTTGTGGGGAAGGGTATTAAAGAGACAGAACTTGTTTTTAAATGCTGAGGAGTAATAGCATAATGTAGGTAATGGTAAAGTTTAAATTCCAATTGAGGACTATGTAAAACACTGTTGTGCAGTAGTTAAAGTTTAAAAATCTGAATCTAGATATAGGTTTGGATTCCCGTCTTTTTTTGTGATTACTCAGTGATCATCTCGAAAACATTACAAGCATTCAGAGACAGGAACCTCGTTTTGAAAGAGGGGAAAAGGGTTAACAGATGCTAACTATTCACAGGTGGAGATAGAGTAGTCTAAAATGAAAGACATGATTTCATTTGCTGCCTTCCTCATGATCACAAAGTGGAAAGTTGAAGAGGTTGCTATTTTATAATTGCTTTGTATGAGAGTGGTGTACAATTCTTGTGCTTAGTTTTTACAAAACTTAACAGTGTCAAAACGATCCTGAAAGAGCTAAAACAAGAATATAATCTGCACACTGAATTCACTGGTATGTATGTACCTTTTAAAATATTTAAAAAGTGTAGATTAGAAATGAAGATGTATATGGGAGTTTGACAAAAAACAGTGATATTAAAAAATATATCAGATAAACTGTATCTGGCAGAGGGTATCTGTTTAAAATGTTAGTACTGTTGAAAGTTACCATGAGCAATACCTTTAAAAATGACAATGTTTGAATTATCTAAGCATCATGTTCAGAAGAGATAGATCTATATTACTTGCATTCTGGTGAGTGAAGTACTTTTTAGTCACATTATTAAACAGGAGTAGCGTAGTCTTGAATAAAACATAGGAAAATGTGCTGTTCCTGTATATTAATTTTAAAGTAGTAATATTTGGTAGGTATGTTTTCGGAAGTGTTTGTCCATGTGGTTTTTAACTTAAATGGCTAGTTTGCATATGTTTAGTTGGTGAGATATGGATTTTCTGGTTGCAGATAGTTATATGTTCAATGAGACTCTTGAGTTTACCTAAAGATGTAAAGGACTATATATTTTTGGAAAGATGGACTGACGGTGTATACATATTATGGAATCGCATATATGTTAACATTGGATCTATGGGCCCCATTAGGATGAGTTTGCCCGCCATCCTTGCGGGGCTGGGACTCCCCACCAGACGTGCGGCGGTCCAACACTGCTGATTAGGATGCAGCCGCCACCCTGGCGGTCGCATTCCACATACTTGACTTGCGGCAAGTGCTGCCCAAGTGCACCCCCAAACCCCCTGGGGGCCTGCAACGGGCTCCTCAAAGCACATCCCCGCCAGCCTTTTTTATGGCAGCACCACCACCATTGAGAGGCCTTTGGAACCATGCATCATAATATGGATGGAGGTGCCTTCTAGGCACCGCCACCATATTGTGTCCCAGCTCCTCCCGGACAGCAATCAGAACGTTTGCCGACTGGCAGAAACGCGGCGGACGCACTTTGCGTCCGCCACGATACCCCCGCCATAATATTATGGTGGGGGTAAATCAGGTTGGGATGGCGGGTGGATCGGCACCGCAAGGCTGGTGGTGGCGATCTACCCGCCATCCTATTGACCCCCTATGTTCTTTAAGGCTGTTGAAAATGTCATGTATGTGGTGAGGGTGGTGCATTTCTTTAAACATGCACTGTTCAAAATTGAGAAGTTTGACAGTATAGAATATCTCTTGATAGTTCTTGTGCTAATTCATTTGGTGTGTAACCTTTCCTTGAGAAATACTGAATATATGCTTTAAAGAAACAAGATTGATTGAGAAATAATATAGGTATGTCATTAAGAAAATGTTTTGTGCTTTGAAAAAGTGAGAATTGTTGTTCTTTTGAGAAACTTACTGATGCATGTGCACGCTGAGAACAATGTGTGCTCCTAGAGTGCAGGTATACAATTGTATATCAAGTGTGATATCTAGACTTCCCCTGCACATAGCTCAGTAGAAAAGGATAGATACACTAAACAGTTAGTTTGATATTGACAGAATTACTTAAACACTGAGTCACAAATATAGTCACAACTCATATATCTAACAGCAATGGAGGTGTTTTCACAGTCAGGCAGGCACCACCATCCAATCACCCAGCCACTACTCTGTAGTCACCGAATCAGTCACACACTATCCCCTCACTTATGCAATCACCCAGGCACCACACATGCACTCCTGCAATCTCACTAGCACTAATTATGTAGTCATTGAACTATACAGGCACTACCCATGCCTTCCTCCAATCAACAAGGCACAAAGTATTCCCTTATACAATCACCAAGGCTGTATCTATACAGTCATTCAAACACTCAGGCACAACTAATGCACTCATCCAAGTACCAACTTACAAACCATGTACTCATCGAAATACTAAGGCACAACCTATTCACTCATCCAAACACTTAGGCACAGGTCACACACTCACCTAATTATGTAAGAAGTACCATTGCAGTGTGCGCATCACCCATGCAGTACCTATGCACCCATACAATTACTGAGGAAATACTCTTGCACTAATGTAATCACCCCAGTAGTACTATTGCTTTCGACCAATCACTCAAGCTTTAACAATGGACTTTTGCAATCACTCAGACACTAGTCACGCACTACTGATGCACCGAAGCAATTATCCAGTCACTACCTATGCACTTATCTAAATATCCAGGCACTACCTGTTCAATGAACCAAAAACACATGGGCAACAGCCATGTAGGCATTTAATCACTGAAAGACTGCTTATGCACTCATCCAATCTGCTGGGTGCCCTGCATGTACTTAAACAATCACATATGTACTATCCATGCACTCTATAAATCACCAATATGCACTCCTCCAATGATCCAGGCACTAGTGTTGCACTCATGTTATCAATCAACCACTATCTATGCATGTATTTAAATATTGAGGCATTAGTCATGCACTTACCTAATCATTCAAGCACTGCTCACACACTCATCCAGACAGCCAGATAGTAGTGATATACTCATGCAAAAACACAGGCAGTAACTATGCAGATATGGAATGACCCATTGAGGTCTTACATACTCAGTGAATCATCCAGGCACTTCCTGTATCCCCAGAGAATCACCTATGCACTCATTCAATCATCCAGGGATTATTCATGTTTTGAACAACAAACATGTATTTTGAAGTTTTAGTGAGGAATATGTAGTCTTTTAGAACCATCTTCTGAACTAAATATACAAGCTGTGACACACTCATTGCATGTACTCGGAAGAATTAGTGAGCTACATGCGCTGATAGAGATTAATCTGCAGATTATTATATGCACCATTTCCCAAACTTTTTATCAAATACATTTAGGTAGAAAAGTACTGAGATACTAAATACACCAGTGGCACAATGGTAGAGAGGCACACAAATAGCTTTTGTGTTGAGTTTTTAGATTTACAGTGTTGAGACATTGTATATACTTCTACACTTTGGTTGATGTTCATTTTAAAATGTACTATAGAAGGGATAAACTAGTCTACCACTATGCATAAGTGAGAACTGAGATATGGTGCAGCTGTGTTTTATGTGAGGGAGCAATAATAATAAAAGGTAACTAATACTTAACGTTTTGTGCTTTACTTTGGGTTTAGTTTATTGAAATAAATGGGTGTAGTTATATAGCTACTGTGGATTTAAAACTGCAACATAACATTTTATCTGTTTTTGTTTTCTGTGTAAGTCAGTAGTAAAGTAGTTGGTACGTTGGCTTGAGTAAAAATTTAAATAAAAGTTTTTTTACAGAAGAAAATATATTTAAAAACAGAGAAAATGTCTTCAAAAGTTCAGAGGAAGAAGTAACAGAAGCAACTACAGTATCTCTGCATAACTAACACTCAAAAGGGGAAAAAATGCAGAAAAATCAGTAAAAGAAAAAACAGGTACTGGTAAGAGGACAGCGTAATTTCTTAAAAATATATCTGGACACCAGCACATATTTGAAAATAATGTCAATTAAAAACAAACAATGAGAAACAATAAAGTGGCCAAAATCTTTATTAGAAGAACAGGAAAAAATGTAACAAAGATGGAGACACCTTAACCAGGAGACAGAAGGAGTTTAAGGAAATCAGAGCCAAGATGATTCCTAGTAGAGTGTCTATAAATCCACTGAGAAAAATGAAAAGTATAGAAGAAGGAGAGAGGGGCTGAAACAGATAAAACAAGTTGAGGGAGTAGTTGATACGGCCTTTGGGATGAAGAAGAGACTTTTCACGTTGATTATAAATAGAATGAAGACTCTTGACAGGTGGATTAGGGTGGCGGGCGGACCTGAGTCCGCCTGCCATCCTCGCGGTGTTGGGACCAGCCGCCAGACATGCGGTGGTCCAGCACCGCCAATTAGGATCCGACCGCCACCCATTCCGCAGTTTAACATTGCGGCGGATGCTGCTTAAGGCAGCGCCAGCCGCAATGTCAAATTACCATGTTGTGCATTTCCCTGCAAAACCTGGCAGGCACCATGCGGTGCCTGCCACCTTGTGCATGGAAATGGAGCGGGTACCATGCCCCCCCAGTGCACCCCCACACCCTAGCCCCACAGGGGCCCGCAATGGGCCCCCAAAGCAACTCCCTGCCAGCCTTTCTCTGCATACATCCTAATATGGATGGAGGTGCCTGCACCATATTAGTGGCCCAAGCGGAAAAGCGATACCCCCGCCCTTATAATACTCATTACTCATTAAGTTGGCGTAACGGTCGCCACCATCATCACAGCGTTGGCGATCGTTACACCATCCTAATGACCTCCATAGTGTTGTACATAAGGAGACAAAAGAAGAAGAAAGATTAGTCAATTGAACTAACATTAGTACCATTCTTAGTGGAGAGTTAATATATACTTCTACTAAAGAGTCTTTCTTTAATGAATTATGCTATCTCCAGGATAAAACATTACTTTATGGCATTGGTGAAAGAGGACAATGTTATGAAAAGACAAATGGCACTCTTAGAGTGAAAGAGGTAATGGTATCTAGAAATGTAGAACAAGTTATTGCAGAAGAGTTGTGGCAGTGTTGCAGTATTCGACAGCAATCCATTGAAATATATGAAAATGTTTATTATCTTTCCAAGGCAAATTTTAAACACAAAATTGGATCATTTCAAGGATTGAAAGCCTATACATTTTAGAGAGACACTCACTACCTTGTTTATCAAAGAAAGTGTGCCAAAGTACCTTTCATCATTTCAGGAAATAAGCTGCACACCTCTTAACAATACAAACTTTAGTTTGGAGATTGCACTATGTGAACATGCCTGCTTTATATTTAGGAGAAATGAATAGTGCAGTTTTGTGTAGTACTGTGGCATAGGTAGAAAAGGTTTGTGAGCAGTTTTGGTTCTTTTGCCCACAACAGGACTCTACAGAAAATGAAGGGTTCATAACAGGAGTTGCAGAACAGAACACAGGTATGTTTTACACAGTGTGTTCTAATAAACCAGAGTATGTTTGTATATGTTGTCGACACACTCACTACAAGATTCAAACACGAACCATTGAATTGTATTTAAAAAGTGAAAAACAAAATAATGATAACTGAGAAACGTTTCCTGTGTACCTATTTGTAGAGGAACGCTTTGTCCTGTCCACACTGCAAGTGATATTTAACACCTTGGCTGCTAGGTGTTTTCCCCTCCTATGCTACCTTTTCATTATTTCTATTGATTCATGACGATTTCCCCTCCTATGCTACCTTTTCATTATTTCTATTGATTCATGACGAGCTCAGCTCGTCACCAGCACAGCTCAACCGTGCATCATGACGAGCTGAGCACGTCATGAGCATGGAAAGGGTTAAGTATTGTTACAATAAATTAGCTGATAAAAAAGCCTATAGGAGCTATACATAACAAGTTAGCACTGGTTGCCATTCCAGAAACACTTTAAGAATTAAATGTTTATGAGTGAATTTTTATCCAAAGTATACTTTCAATTCAGGCTATAGTCTGTATAGTGCCAAAGAAAGGCAATTTACCACCAACGGAGCTGCAGAAAGGTCTAAAAGATAGAATAGAATAGTATAGTAGATTACTAGTGTGCTCTGAAAATGTTTACCAGGATGCTCAAGAATCGTTCATAGAAATGCTAGGACTATTAGAGGAAAAGGATGTGAATATCAATGTATTATCTGGTTTAAGTTATAAATGGATTCATCATTGTGAATTCACAGCTCCCACTGAAATTCATTTGGAACAATTTCTTTACTTGACGTTACCAGATTGTAAATCCGTGGCCTTTGAAAATGTAACCAAAAACTCTGATCAAGATATTATCTGTCCAAACTGCAGATTAGAATTTAGGTGTACATTGTTAGACGAAATGTATGAGAAATATGTCATAGTCATGCTACAATGATGCCCAGTAGATGGTACTAAGTTAGAAACTGAAATTACAAACTTTGTAGCTGAACAAAAAGTTCAATTTCAAAAAGATGTTTCACAGCTATAGCAAAACATATTTCCTGAAGGAGTTAACATATCCTCTACACAATACAAAATATATTAAAAATGGCAAATAGGGTAGCCAGAGTGAAATGACAGAATTGTCATTTAAATCAAGACTATGTTAATAAGAATAAATGAGAAGCTCAGGTAGCGTTTGGCTCTAACTGCTACAACCTCTTTCCCAAATTTGCATTTTCGAATCCCATTAGTTTTAAACTGTGTTTTGAATTGTGTTCTGCAATTTAACGTGGTGTTCATTCTCTGGTCAAAACTTAACTGTTTTTAACTATCTTTTGACTGTTTCGGTTTCAACTTTGGCCTTTTTAATTTGTGGCATTTTTGTTAACGGGGACACTCACCACTCTGCTCACTCCATGCTGCTCTCCTCTCTCCGGTCCCTGGCGGCTGCTAAAGTGCTATTTGAGTGGAGGGAGATCCTCAGGAGTCGGCCCTTTCCCCCCAGAATACCCACTTCTGGTCGGCCACTGTACGCCGCCATATTGGAGGAGAGACGCGCCAGCTCTCCTCTCTTCACCCAACCACGCTTGCAAGCTACAAATCGATGCTAACCCTATATAAAAAGGCCATTAGGGCCAGAAAGGCCGACTAATATGAGGCTAAACTTACAGATGCTACAAATAAACAGAGGGAAATGTTTAGGATTTTCAGAGAGTTAAGTAAGAAACGAAAAACAGAAACTAGTACCGGAGCCGGCGGATTGCAACAAGTTCCAGGACTACTTTCTTCAGAAAGTTAGGGATATTTTGGCAAAGATAGATAACACTCTTACAAATCAAGCAATTCTGGACCAGACCGCAGTACCTCACACTCGGGGCGAGCAACTCACCTTTTTCCCTAAATTAGACTCAGCGACCCTGCCATGCTTGATGAATTGCGTTAAATCTGGCTCCACTGCCCATCCTTGCCCCCCAAGGATTTTTTGTATGGCCCTCCCCGGGCTAGAAAGAGAGATCCTCTCTCTACTTAATCCTTCCCTGGAGACAGGCTACCTAACCACCAGCTTGAAGGAAGCCAGGGTCATTCCCCTGCTGAAGAAACCAGGGGCTACAGTGGGCAATCTTAAAAACTATAAGCGCATCTCCCAGCTTCCTTTTCTGGCAAAAGTCTTAGAGCAACATGTCCTCATATGCCTTTCAGCCTTTATAGAGGAACACCAGCTACTCCAAGGGTGGCAGGCAGGCTTTAGAGCCCACCATAGTACTAAACTGGTGATGTTGGCTGTACTTGATGAGCTCAGAGTGAGGGCCGATAACAGAGATTCAAGCGCCCTGATTTTGTTAGATCTGTCAGCGGCGTTCGAACATGGTCAATCACGCCCAACTCTTGTTTCGTATTGCCAATATGGGCATTTGCGGATTGGCTTACCAGTAGCTTGACTACTTTTTGATGGGGCGGTTCCAAAGGATCCAATGGGGAGAGCAGATGTCAAATAGGGGTGCTCCCATCTTTGGTGTCCCTCACGGCTCAGCCCTGTCCCCTTTCCTGTTTAATGTGTATCTCAAGCCTTTGGTGGCTGCACTAGCCTGCATTGACTATCAAGTTTTTAATTGCGCGGATGATACCCAACTTATCCTGCAGATCAATAACTCCCGCACACCTATACTCTTTTGCAAAACATTCTTAGATACACGGTGAGCTGAATGACAGCCAACTCGTTAAAAGTAAATCTGGACATAACAGAGGTTGTCGTAATCACCTCTATAGGCAACCTTTGGAACAATCACTTCTGGCCACAAGAGCTCAACACTGTACCTACACCAGTTCCTGTCGTAAAAATCGTGGGCATCAAGATTTATGTGAATCTCTCCATGACCAATCAAGTTGCTGCTGTGGTCGGCACTTGTCTGGGCTTACTGAGATAGTTGTGGAAACTTACCCCTCTTCTCTCTCCCACCACTCTACAGATAATCGTGTCGGCCACGATTGTGTCCAGGCTGGACTATGGCAGTGCCTTATATGTTGATCTCCCTAGGATACTAATCCGCAAGCTGCAGGTGACCATGAGTGATGCAGCTCGGCTGATCTTCAGGCTCCCTAGAAGGGCACAGGCTATCCCTCTGCTGCACAAGTTGCACTGGCTCCTGGTCAGAGAGCAAAGTTTAAGGGCCTCTGTATTGCCCATAAAGCCATCTACGACCCGGCCCCAGCTTATATCAAGGACAGCCTGGTGTACTATGCATCGGGACGCACACTTTGATCGTCCGAGTCTTTTGGCCTACCCACGGGTCAAAACTGCATCTAACAGGGGGGCGTGGCCAACGGCATGGCTGACTAGACGTGCCTCGCCGGAGCTCCGGCCGAGTTGCCCCAGAATCCGACTTTAATCCTAGCCATCGAGCCTGAAAACCACACCACCCTGCAGGAAAACCTCTCCGTTCCACAATGTACTGGTGACCCGGGTGGTTGTGTGGGCTTTCTCGGATTTTTGAGTGCGGAGAGGCTACGCCGCGGAGCGGGTGTCCAAGATGGCGGCGGCGAGGTGCGGAGGACGGCGAGAACGCTGACCCACCGCTCGACTGACGGTGGCCGGACTGAGGGACAGACCATGCTGTGCCACCCCTTGACTGGTCCGCACCTGGAACGCTGAACCGGGGAGACATTCCGGACCCGCGTTGGACATTTGGCCGGGAGAGCCGTTGGGCCAAGATGGCGGCGGGCGGTGAGTGCTACGGCGGGATCCCACCCAGCCGGGACACAGTGGAGAGCTAAAGGTCGTTCGGGAGAGACACGTCGAGAGAGCGGCCAGACATCCGGACACATCTAGACCACCCTGACCGGAGCACCTCCCTGATCTACACCCACCGGTGCGACGCACCCACGGACGACACAGGCTGAGAGCGGGGCGAGCCGCTCAACCTTTGCTCCCCGTCTGACCCACGGTTCGGGTCGCGCTGCTTTTCCCCCGCTGTCCACGGGGGAACCATGGGGAAGAAGGAAATGGCCTCCAGGGCGCTGAAGCAGGGGCCCATGGACAACTTTGCAGCCCCGAGGGCGACGGCCGAGCCACTGGGCTCCCGCCCCGACATGACTGTACTGCTGGAGGCCATCCAGGTGTCCAGGACGGACATACAAGCGTCGCGCTCGGCGCTGGAGACCAAGATCGGCGAGGTTGGTGCGGAGGTGACTCTGCTCCGCCAGGACTTCCGAAACCTATCTGAGAGGGTGACGATCGCGGAGGAAAGGCTGAAGGAGGATGGCGAGGCGATCACCGCACTCAGGAGAGACGTGGCGGAACTCCAGGCTTCCCACCGTAACCTTCAATGGAAGGTGGACGATGCGGAAAACAGGTCCAGGCGCAACAACCTCCGTTTTGTGGGGTTCAGGGAAGGAATCGAGGGCAAGGACATGGCGGCCTTCTTGATGACCTGGCTCAAGACCACCTTCCCGGCGGCGCCATTTTCTCCCTGCTTCATTATCGAACGGGCACACAGGGCGCTCTTGGCTAAACCCCCGGAGGGGGCCCGACCCCGGCCAGTCATCGCCCGTTTTTTGAACTTTGCAGACAGAGACCTGATCCTGCGAGAAGCCAGAGTTCTGGGGGAGATCCGCCTGGAGAATGCTACGATTATGATCTTCCCTGACTATAGCCAAGAGGTATCGAAGCAACGCCGCTCATACGACGCGGTCAAGGCAAAGTTGCGATCCCTCCAAATCAGGTATATGCCAAGCTGAAAGTGATCTACAAAGACAAGGCACTCTTTTTCGCTCATCTGGAGGAAGCATGGCAGTGGCTGGAGGAGCGCCCCATCCTGAACAGTAGGGAGGTGGCAAGCCGAGAGGCCATGGACAAAACCGCCCGCAGCCAGCCGCGGTGGGAACTACCCAGGCCCCAGAGACTGCGTCCCCGGCGGACCCAAAACAAGACCGCGACGACTCCATATAGAACCAGGGGAGCGGAGAACAGAAGGACTGGTGGGTCGGAGTGCCCCGACCCGGCAACAGGTGCGAGAGCTAGCGCACCCCGGAGGAGCGCGAGATCGGAAGGGGACGACATGGAGGATTCGGAGGGCCCTTCATCCGGTGCTGAGGACATGGAACTTTTGCAAGAATCCTTACATCCGCTGGTCAAGGAGATCCGACACATGGAACTGGAACTGTCGGGGCAAGGCCCATCAACGGACACGCAGGACTCCCACTCGTGAACATTGTTAATGTGGGGCTCGATGGAGATGGCAACTCGGCGCACTAGGAGCACGCAAGTTGGCACGAAACCCCTCAAGTACTCTACTCTTTTTTCCTCAGAGTTCGCTCTGACTGTTGTTTGAGTTGGGGAGGGATGTGCGGGAGGGCGACAGACCTGCTCCCATTGATAGTATGGCCCCATGTTGGGGCGCAGCTGGAAGGGGAGGGAGGTGGGGTGGGGGTGAGGGGGGTGCATTGGAACTGTTATTACCTCATGTTGGGGCGTTGGTTTGTTGAAGGGGGGGGGGACAGCACTACACCAAGCAGCGGAGTCGGGGAGAGCCACACTTACTACCATCCGGGCCCCGGGGCCCGGCCTTTGATGATCACCGAGCAACACAATGGCAGGTACACTAACTGACCCGACCCGAGACGGACCGGAGGTGAAGGCGCTCACGTGGAACGTGAACGGCCTGGGCTCCAAAATTAAGAGGGGTCTGGTCACGGCCTACATTAAACGAGCAGCGCCAGACATTATCTTCTTGCAGGAAACACATTTGAGAGGGAACAGATGCGCTTTTCTGGCACGAGGCCAATACGTAGTTCTAGCACATGCGGGGTACACCATGGACTCACGGGGCACGGCTATCCTCATTAGAAAAACGACCCCTTTCACTGTCACGCGCACATGGTTAGATCCACAGGGGACGTTTGCAGGGGTGCAGGGGACCTGGAGGAGGCGCGGGTACACGCTACTGTCGGTTTATGCCCCACCCAAGCTTCAGGCACGCACAATGCAGGAGGTCACCAACATACTATTGGACACGGCTGATACGGTGCAAATCATAGGGGGGGATTTCAATGATGTGATGTGCACGGCACGAGATAGGTCCAGCAACACCCACACAGTAACAACAGACACGGCGCTTGCACGTCAGATGAACACACTTGGCCTAACTGATGTCTGGAGATGGCTACACCCCACACAGACCGAATATTCTTTCTTCTCCGGGGCACACAAAGTCTTTTCGAGATTAGATTACATCTTCACCTCGAGGCAGGAACTATCATTGGAGGACCAGGCCGAGTATAGGGCGAGGGGCATATCAGATCACTCCCCACTGTTTGCACACATAGGACGAGGTGGGGGGAGGGGACGGCCCCACTGGCACATGTCGGCATGGGACATACAGACTCCTGAGATTCTGGGGGGTATCAGAGCAGATATTCGAGTGTTTGTGGCGGAGAATGAGTGCTCGGTACAGTCCAGGGTTACACTGTGGGAGGCCATGAAAACAGTCCTGGGGGATCGATTCCAATCCAGGGTGGGTGAGACTAGGAGGAAACGTGATGAGGCTATAGCAACTGCGGAGGCGAACATACTGACTCTAGAGGCCGAATACCACGGATCGAAGAGGGAGATAGACCTTAGGAAACTGCTAGACGCCCAAAAACTTTACAAGGAATTGACCACGAATGAGGCACGCACGCAGGCACTGGCCACCCTCCACCGCCTCTACGATGTGGGCGACAAATCGGGGAAACTTATGGCCTGGCTGAGTAGGCGGGAGAGAGCGGCCAGGTGGGTGGACGGGATCGGACTCCCCGGGGGCGCGCGGGCGTCCACGGATGAAGCCATAGCGGAGGCCTTTGCGGCCTACTTCGAAGACTTTTATCGGGCTAGAGACCTAGGGGACGTGGAGGTGGTGCAGGCGTTCCTGGGAGATATGGAGATCCCACAGTTGACCCCCGAAGATAGTGAGGCCCTGGAGGCCGACTTATCCCTTGACGAAATCACGGAGGCGTTAGCACTTTTGAAGCCCGGAAAAGCGCCGGGCCCCAACGGTTTCCCGGGGGAGTTTTTCAAACGGACAGGGGACCTCCTCTCTCGCCACCTGCAGGGATTGTTCGTCGAGGCGTTTGACGCCGGGCGGCTCCCGGCAGATTTGACCTTAGCCACCATAGTCCCGATTTACAAGGAGGATAAACCCAGGGAGGAGTGCTCCTCCTATCGCCCAATCTCTCTCCTTAATATCGAGACCAAACTGTTGGCCACCATTTTGGCGCGACGCTTACGACAGGTCATCCCAGACCTAGTGCACCCGGACCAATCTGGGTTTCTCCCGGACCGGGCCACCAAACTCAACCTACGGCGTACCCACAATTGGCTCCAGGAAGTTTGTGACAGGGATGAACCCCACTGGTTCCTCTCCCTGGACGCAGAGAAAGCGTTCGACGCGGTGCATTGGCCCTTCCTGCTGGGCACACTCGAACGCTTTGGGATATGGCCCAAGTTTTTAGGCTGGGTGAAGCTGCTATATTCGAACCCCAGGGCGAAGGTGCGGGTCAATGGAAGGCTCTCCAGAGAGTTTGCGATAGAGCGGGGGACAAGACAGGGGTGCCCGCTCTCCCCACTCCTTTTCACCCTCACGATTGAAATCCTGGCGATCTGCATTCGGCACAACCGGGATGTGGTGGGGTTTCACTGGGGGGAGTCGGCCGCGGAACAGGAGAAGATCTCCCTTTACGCTGACGACGTTCTATTGTACATCACAGACCCGGCTAGGACCATCCCTGCGCTATTTAAGGAGTTGAGGGACTTCGGGTCAGTGGCTGGACATACCATTAACTGGCACAAATCGGTCATGTATGACCCGCAAGGGGCCCCTAGGGGGGAGTGCCTACCCGAACACCTCCCACACACCACAGAAGGCTTCCGGTATCTGGGGGTATTTATCACCCGGGATGCCCGTCGATCATATACTGCTAACGTAGACAGGGTCCTGGTGGCAGCGAAGTTGGAGATGGATGGGTGGAGACAGCTTCCACTCACCATCCTGGGCAGGGCCGCCCTGTATAAAATGATCCTCTTGCCGAAGTTCTTATACGCCCTCCAAAACGAGTATTACCCTCTGCCAACTACAACTATACCGAAAATACACGCTGACCTCCGCTCCTTCTTGTGGCTGGGGAAACAACCACGGGTGGCACTCACGACCCTACAGCGGCACCAGTACAGCGGGGGAATCTCGCTACCTAACTTGGAGGCGTACTACTGGGCTGAACACCTGGCCCCAATTAACGATTGGATACATGCCCCTGCAGATCACCCGACCTATGCACTGGAAAAATCCAAATGGGGCGCCAAGACGGTGCTCCACCTCCTCTATGGAGGGAAGGGAGGAAGTAGGCTTCTCCCGGCGACTAGAATCACCCTGACAGCGTGGCGTAGAGCGACGGTAAAAATGGGATGGCAGGAAATACCCACCCGTCAAACCCCCCTGTGGTCGTGTAGCTGGCTGGCCGAACTGCACAAACTACGGGGATTTAAAAAGTGGGATGACATTGGCATCTCTACGATCGGGGATATCGTGGCGAGGGGGGAACTAAAGACCTTCCAGGCGCTACAGCAGGACTTTGGCCTTCATAACACACAATACTTCAGATACTTGCAACTACGGCATGCGTGGGGGGCACAAAACATCTCCCTTACTGACATTCCCCAATATGCACCACTTGAGGGACGCCTGCTCCAGGAGCAGATACACAGGGGGGCGGTGTCCATGACATATAAAACACTGACAAACAATATGTTGGGAGACCTACAGGCTCTGAGGGAGAGGTGGGAGGGTGATGTAGGCACATTTGAAAACCTAGATTGGGAACTCATCCTCATGCACCCTCGAGAAGTGGCCATAAAATCGCGGCTTCGCCTCATCCAGTTCAAGGTTCTACACCGGGCCTACTTTGACAGGGCAAGACTCTTCCGGATGGGGAGGGCTACTAATGCCTCCTGCCTACGGTGCCAACATCCACTGGGCGATTTTTTCCACATTATTTGGGGTTGTTCCGTGGTTCAGGAATACTGGAATGAGGTCTTCACTGAATTGTCAGCGGTAATGGAGGTGGACATTCCCAGGGACCCTAGGCTGGCACTCCTGGGCATGTCGACTGAGGTGGATGTTACACGGCACTCACTTATCTTCCTGTTGTTGGCGTTGGTAGTAGCCAAAAGAGATATAGCTAGAATGTGGGGGGCGCCAGGAAGGCCCAACCTGGATGACTGGAGGCGAGGCCTGGACATGTACATGGCAGCTGAAAGGGTTACGGATAAAGCGAGGGGGTGCCCGAGAAAATTTCGCAAAATCTGGGCCAAGTGGCGGCACTACCACGGACTCGAGTAGGGGGGTGAACCGTAGAGGGAGAGGGAATGCGGGGGGCGATATTGACCACGGAGGTGGTCTCATGTGTGAATGATCTGAACATGTTGAACCTGGAGGGACTAGGAGGTTGAGACGACGTATGTTCACGGCTCATGTCTTGAGGAATGAGGAGGACACGGGGATTCAGTGGTAGAGTGGAGGTAAAGGGGACGAGATGCTTGGGGGGAGGGGAGGGGTGGAGGGCGGGAAGGGGGGCCTCAAAATAGAGGTCTCTCAGTTGCCCGGGGGTGTTTACGTGGAAGTTGGGGGGGAGGGGTTCGGGGTGAAAAGACAAAACACGAAATGATTATGTCATGATAATTACCGTGTACTGATGTGTTCAAAAAGTTGCGTGTAAACGGGGGGGTGCGGAATGTTGATGCTCCCCCCGGGATGCCGTACAGCTTTCATTGATGATCCGTATGATGCAACAATAAAAAGAAATTTTCAAAAAAAAAAAAACTGCATCTAACAGTGGCAGAGCTTTTTCTGTTTTTATTCCCCAACTTTGGAACCAACTGCCCGAGAATTTTCGCAAGGAACCCGCCCTTTTTCCTTTCAGGAAATGCCTCAAGACTCATCTATTTAGGGAGGGACTGGACATTGTCTAGCTCCTCCACTTAGGGGCTTCGGGATGGGCAGATGACTCCTGGGTCCTCTCAATGAGCGCTAACAGGCCTGCAGGTGATTATGCGCTATACAAATTGTAGTTAACAATAACAATACCAACTATGTCAAAAATTATCTAACTTATATCTGCTATTTTATATTTGCTATTACCAAAGTTCTAAGCACATTTTAGGATAACAAAATGTGGTATTGTGTTGAAAAAGTATTCAGCCTTTTAGGGGTATTGTGTACAGCAAATTGTTAGAAATTAAAGACTTTTTAGCTAGAGGAAAGGAATTTGTAAAATATTATAGGACTACATTCTGTTACTACAGATCTAAAGTAAACAGTGGTGTCATAATACCAGCATCCTCAAGTTGTATCTAAGAATGCTGAAAGCTCAGTACACACGCAGGGAGAATAACCACAGGAAGCAGTCTACTCTGGTCTATCAACCACATTTACCTATTTAGAAAGATGGATACCCCTACTTAGAGGAGGTCATAATACTACACCATAAATTCATATAATTGCGGTTTCTGTTAAATTTGATCCCACTAATGTTGGAATTCCCATCGAAAACATTTAACCATTCAGACCTGATTAATTGCCCCTGTGACAAGTCCTCTGCCAAAACAGACCTTCATATACTGTTCTTCTATGGGTATTATCCCAAAGAAAGAAAAAAGTACATTGTACCAATTTTAAAGAGCCATCATTTTGTTTAATGTAGGGTTGCATTATCTTTTTTGAATCACTACCCGACCACCGACAGTGTTTGTTGCTACCTTCATTTCTTTGGGCTTGTATAAACAGGCAAAAGTCCTTGGGATCATAAAGTGCTTTATGGAAATTAATTTAATTATATATATTGTATTTTAACTTATATTTGACTTGGCAGCTTTTAGTACCTTTAAACTGAAACCACGCATGATTGTTGTACTCTCATTTATAATAATCTAGATGAAATGATTACTGTATGCTATCTACAAGAACTGTGTTTAAATTTATTGTTGTTTATGTACCTTTATGATTGTATCTAATAATGATCGAATGAAGTTGAAATTGAATTGAAGTATCTAAGAAGTCTGTTCTCGACTTCACCATTGTATCTTTTTTTGGTTACCTAATGTTCAAAATTATATCCTAAGACATTTTCCTTTGTTTACATTTCTTCACAGTGGTTCAATTGCTGCGATAAAATAATAATACAAAATAACAAGTTTGTTTTTTCATATTCTGCAAAATTACATCCACAGAGTGCTCTCGCACTGTTACGATGGTGTTATAGTACATGCAGAAGGTAGCAAAACGTTTTAGTTCTAGTGACATTTCACTGCAACTTCTCTCCACTTAAACTGGAAGTGTTGTTGTCAGGACCAGGGGTTAGAGGGCTGGAGGCTGATGATCCTTCTCCTTTTTTTTCTGTGGAATTTTAAGTGGCTTTTTGTGGTATGTTTTTAAGTGGTACAAAATGCTAGTTGCACCACATGGATATTTTTGCGATGCTCCTCGTTAATGTCTTGTAACATATGCTACACCTCAAAAATTTAGCTGTAAAACTGTGTAAACCAATGAAATATCTTTGTTTGGTTGTTATGTTGGATTCGCGAGTATCGATGTTGAAAGTTATTTTTTGCAACTTGTTGCTTACAAATGTGTTGTTAAAATAAAGTCTAAAATGCTAGACTCATACTTTGTGTAAAATACGTCTATATATCTGTTTTACATTTTTGTCATTTGTATTCATGTCATCATGAATTCTGGTGTTCTTGTGAAGAAGGTAATGCATTTTTGATGTAGTTTTTTGGACAAATTGATAGAAAGGGGAAAGTTAAATTAGTATCTTACTGAACAGCTAGACTGCAACTTTATTTAAAATATTTCTATATATGTGTATTACACTTTCTGAATAACATGTAGTATTCATGGCCAGTCCTTGGCAATCTCGTCATCATTGTAAAAATAAAAAATATCTTGAAATATCATATATAATGTACTTTTTAAATGAATAGCTGAAAAATACTGCACTAAGTGGTGCACCATGCAAATGTAATACTCAATATCTAATTATAGAAAAAATACATGGCTGTTCTAGGTATGAAATAGAATTTTAGAAAGTTAGAAATTCTCTGAAAAAAACAAAGGTTACAGGGACGTTATAGGTAGGAATTAGCATGTAAAGAAACATAGAAATTCCCCCCTCAAAAATCAAAGGTTACAGGGATATTATAGTTAGGCTGACATTTCACTCGTATAAAACCAGAAAAATTCTTCAGTTTTAGTTAGATGGGCTAACTATAATTAGCGCCCCCCTTCTGACCTCACATATTACATCATTCATGACATGGATAGTGACATCACTCATGACATTACTGATGAAGATATTATTACATACCTAACTATAGCATCACTTCAAACTTTGGTTTGTAAGTAAATTTCTGGCTTTTTGATCATATTTACCCAACTTTACAACTGAGCACAGTGTTGGCCGTTAATGGTAGTGATTGATCACAATACCTGATCTATGACTGGGTTCTACAACCAGCCCCCTTGCATTTAACCAAACATCACTGCACATGGCTGTGAGTTGTGCATAGCAGGAGGTTGTTTGCCAGGGCTCACCTAATGCAAGGCACTGCCCCTCAAAGCACAGCCTTTGGCTATGACCTGCACCCATTCCCCCATCAGCAAATCCAACCCCTGCAGGGCACAGCTTTTGGCTATGCACAGCAGAGGACTGGCTGTAGGGGTGAGCCACCCATAGGTGGCCAACGCCTGCGGACTCCCACCCACATTTTTGTAATTATTTTGGTACCAGAAGGGTCAGTGGATTATCGTATCCCTAACCTGCCCACCTTATACTTTTTTTCTAAACATAGGACACAGGGCCAAGTTCCTGAGTAATGAAATGGCAGCGGCAACATTTTCATTCAGATTCTACATTACCAGTCAGATCGCTCAATCCAACAGGATGGGAATGCATGATGGGTAAAAAAGGTCTCTAGTTTAATCAGAATACTTTATTGTTTTACATAAGATACTGTGGCAGTCCTGCAGGACCAAGTGTACAGATATTTCTATTCTTATAACCACTTCATGACTATCCGAGAACATCTTTAAACAAGAATTTCTCAAAAACAGCTGAACAGCCACCAAATATTAAAAAGTTCACCTTTTGAGTAAAATTCTAATTTTTTATTAAATTTCATGTAGTTCCAGTCAGCCATTATTTCTGTTTCACTTTACAAAATTTCCTATAGGAATGAATAAAGGAAAATTATGTTTTGAGACTCACACTTTTTCTCAGTCTCCACTTGATGTATCACCTTGAAACTTACAATAAGGAGCTTAGGTGCATGAACTTTGTTTTAGAAAGTTTCATGAAAATATATTAAACAGCGCCAACGTTATACGTAGAGGTGTGTGATACTGGTAGAATTATTGCTACCATAATCACTCATAATTACGGTTTGGACTCCCTTCACCCAGGACCCTCAAATCGGTTCTTTGGGGGTATGCATGAGTCCCCCTTTCTATGCATGCACAGTGTGATGGGCACCATGGGGTGCCGTCACAGGGTGTATACTTTTTTCTACCCACCCCTTTTTGCTATGGGAGCCTGAGTACGCGTTAGGTGTACAGGATGCCATAGAGTTTAATGGGAGTCCGAGCGAACCGAGTCCGTCACCGTACGGGTGCATCGGAATTGGTCACTCGGACTAGTGGAGCGCAATTCGCTAGGAAAGCCCTCTGGATCCAAATTAACCCTGGGCAAAGAACTACGCTCCGTTCGCGGAGTTTGCGGAGTTTCGGCAACTCCGCGCTCCGCGGAGAACGCGAAGTTGTCGAATACTCCACAAACTGCTGCGTAGCGTAGTTCTCGCGCGCTCAATAGCATTTTCGCGTGCGCGAGGATGCTTGCCGGTAAGATCGAGTTGCCGAACACGCAGAAACTGCAATCTGGCACGGAATAACTCGCGAACACGTTAGTAGTGACCGGAAATAAGGGGACGCGAGCGGGTGGGACAAACCTCATTGGTAACTTCGCGCGCTACACATCCCGAGCATGTTGGCAATCAATCAATCAATCAATCAGGATATTTGTACAGCGCGCTACTCACCCAGAGGGTCTCAAGGCGCTTGGTGGAAGGGGGGTCCGCTACTGCTCGAACAGCCATGTCTTGAGTTGCTTACTGAAGCAGAGGTGGTCTTGGGTCAGGCGGAGGTGGATGGGGAGGGAGTTCCAAATCTTGGCTGCCAGGTAGGAGAAGGATCTTCCTCCCATGGTGGATCTTTGGATGCGTGGCATGGCGGCGAGGGCGTGGCTGGTCGATCATAGCTGGCGGGTGGGAGTGTAGAAGGTCAGGCGGTTGTTGAGGTACCTGGGGCCCAGGTCGTTGAGGGCCTTGTGTGCGTGGTTGAGGAGTTGGAACGTGATTCTCTTGCTGACGGGGAGCCAGTGAAGGTCTCCCAGGTGTCGTAGATGTGGCTGTGTCGGGGGATGTCCAAGATGAGTCGTGCGGAGGCGTTCTGGATGCGTTGGAGTCTTTTCTGGAGTTTGGCTGTGGTTCCGGTATAGAGGGTGTTCCGAAGTCCAGTAGGCTGGTAGCGAGTGCCTGTGTGACCATCTTCCTTGGTTTCGGTGGGGAGCCATCGGAAGATCTTTCGGAGCATGCGTAGGATGTTGAAGCATGATGATGAGACGGCGTTGACTTGTCTGGTCATCGAGAGGGAGGAGACCAGGATGAAGCCCAGGTTGCGTGCGTGGTCCGTTGGTTTCGATGCGCTGCCCAGGGCAGGGGGCCACCAGGAGTCGTCCCAGGCGGAGGGTGATGATCCAAGGATGAGGACTTCCGTTCCGTCTTGTCTGAGTTCAGTTTCAGGCGGCTGTTCCTCATCCACTCGGCTACGTCTTTCATCCCTTCGTGTAGGTTGGTTCTGACGGTGGCTGGGTCATTGGTGAGGGAGAGGATCAGCTGGGTGTCGTCGGCGTAGGAGATGATGTTGAGGTTGTGTTGGCGTACGATGGCTGCGAGGGGGCTCATGTAGACGTTGAAGAGGGTGGGGCTGAGTGATGATCCTTGTGGTACGCCGCAGATGACTTCGGTGGCCTTGGATCTGTACGGGGGAGACGGACTCTCTGGGTTCTTCCGGTGAGGAACGAGATGATCCACTCCAGTGCCTTCTCTTGGATTCCGATGTTGCTGAGGCGCTGCACTAGGGTGCGGTGGCAGACAGTATCGAATGCTGCGGAGAGGTCCAGGAGGATGAGGGCCGCTGTTTCCCCGTTGTCGAGCAGGGCTCGGATGTCGTCAGTTGGCTGCTATGAGGGCAGTCTCGGTGCTGTGGTGGGCGCGGATGCTGGACTGCGAGTGGTCGAGGGATCCGTTCATCTCGAGGAAGGCAGCAAGCTGTCTGTTGACGGTCTTCTCGATGACTTTGGCAGGAAAGGGGAGGAGCGAGATGGTGCGGTAGTTCTTGAGGTCGGCGGGGTCCGCTGATGGTTTCTTCAGGAGGGCGCTGAGTTCGGCATGCTTCCAGCTCTCCGGGAAGGTGGCGGTGCTGAAGGAGCAGTTGATGATGTCCCGGAGTTGGGGTGCGATGACGGAGTCGACCTTGTTGAAGACGTGGTGGGGGCATGGGTCGGTTGGTGATCCGGAGTGGATGGTGTTCATCGTGTGGATGGTGTCTTCGTGCTGACCGGGGTCCAGTCGCGGAGGGTGGTGGTGGGGGGTGTCTGTTCAGTGGTCTTGCGAGGGAGTGATGTCGTCGTTTCCGGCGCTGGGGTTGGAGAGCTCTTTGACGATGCTGAAGAGTTCCTTGCTGTTGTGTGCGTTGTTGTCGAGACGTTCCTTGAATGCTGTCTTCTTGGTGGTGTGGATCAGCTGGTGGTGTTAGCGGGTGGCGTGCTTGAGGGTGGTCATGTTGTCTGTAGTTAGGTTTTTTCGCCAGGCTTTCTCGAGGGTATGGCAGTTCTTGGAGTTCTTGAGGTCGTTGTTGAACCAGGAGGCTTTCTTGCTGCCGGGCCTGCTGGGATGGTTTTTCAGAAGTGCAAGGTTGTCAGCGCAGTTGGCGATCCACTGTGTGAGGTTGTTGGCTGTTTGGTTGGGGTCCGTTGAGCTGGCGGGAGGGTTCTGGCTCAGTGAAGTGGTGAGCTGGTCGGTGGTGATCTTGTTCCAGCTCCTGCTGGGAACCTGTTGCGGGTGGTGGTGAGTCGTGGTCTTTCTGAAGCTGAAGTGGACGCAGCTGTGGTCTGTTCAGTGGAGTCCGGTGGAGTGGCTGAAGGAGATGTACTTGCTGGAGGAGAAGACTGGGTCAAGCGTGTGTCCGACGTAGTGGGTGGGGGTGTTCCCCAGTTGCTTGAGTCCGTGGTTGGCGAGGTTGTCCAGCAGGGTGGTGCTGTTGTTGTCGTTGTTGTTCTCCAGGTGGAATTTGAGGTCCCCTAGGAGGATGTAGTCAGCGGAGGCGAGGGCGTGCGGGCAGATGAAGTCTGCGATGTCTTCGCTGAATTGTGTGCGAGGTCCTGGGGGTCTGTAGATGAGGGTGTCTCAGAGTGTGGTCTTGGGGTCAGTGTGTATCTGGAAGTGAAGATGTTCGGCGACTGTGAGGGTGTCGTCTGAGTTGGTCGTGATGCGGATGGTGTTCTTGTGGACGATGGCGATGCCTCCTCCTGTCTGGTTGACGCGGTCTCTCCGGGTGATCTTGTATCCGTCCGGGATGGCGACGGCGATGTCGGGCGCTGAGGAGGCATTTATCCATGTTTCCGTGAGGAAGGCGACGTCTTGAGATGTGGTGTCGAGCAGGTTCCAGAGTTCCACAGCGCTCCCGAAGACGAAAAACGGCTCGCGAACGGGTCAAGCAAGCTACTACGCATGTTCGCGGAGTTATGCGTAGTTCGCGGAGTGCAAGTGCATCTTCGCGTAGCTCCGCGGAGTGCGGCTACGCGAACTACGCCCAGGCTTAATCCAAATCGTATGGAGGGCTTTCCTAACAAGATCATAATTGGCCCCCTTTGTAGTAATAGCAACTAGAGTACTGGAAGCGTCGGAAATAGGATTTCATTCTAATGTTACAAGTAGAGCATAACAACAGTGAATGTGTTAAACTAACATCTGATGCCAGACATTTAGCTATTTCTATATTACACAAGAAGAAACAACTTATTTTGTAGAAAGCTTACTGTACAATTTAATTCTGACTCAAGTGTTTGAGAATACAATCAGGCGGAGATTCCGTCATGGAAAGCCAGGCGGAGATCACTTTTGGGGGCCCGTTGAGGGCCCCCAGGAGCTGGGGGGGGTTGGGGTTGGGGTTGCCCTTGGGGGGTGCCAATGGTATCCCCTCCATTTGCATGCACAACGTGGCAGGCACCGCGTAGTACCTGCCGCGTTGTGCATGCAAATGTGCAACATGCATATATTGCATTGTTGCGGGATGCTTCTCACAGCACTGCCCGCCGCAATGCAATGTATGCGGGATGACACTATGGCATCCTAATTTCCCTGGCGGGACTGCCGCATCTATGGCGGTTGGTCCCGTTTACCGGTATGGTGCGCCTGCCATCGTACTAGGCCCCTAAATACCTGATGGAGTTCTAGATATGAGAAGTGTGTTATCAGCAAACATGAGTATTGGTGAACTAATACCTGCAGATTTGGGGGCCTCATGTCTGCACTGGGCCAATACTCTACTGCTTCATTGATGTACGGACTGAACAGCGTAGGGGATAGAACACATCCTTGCTTGACGCCACAGTTTGTTGCTATCCTAGATGTGAGGTCCCCATCAGAGTTCTACCTGACCTGTGTGTACATATCAGTATGTAGGATCTTTAAAATTCTTAGGAGATTAGCCTGGATACCACATGTCCAAAGGGAATGCCCTTCAGAGGTATTCCCTTGCGACAAAGTCAAATGCCGCCCTCAGATCTTTGAAGGCGACATGGAGATGGTCCCGCCTTATGGCAAGATACTTCCAGCAGATCATCCTGAAGCGGAAGACTTGATTGAGGGTGCTAACCTTGGACCTAAACCCAGTTTGACTTGTGGATATATTTTACTTGGCAACTTTCAAACATATGAATCATCATTTGAAATAAGCACTTATTTGCCCTAATTTGACAACATATTTAAATACATAGAATGAGGAAATTCAACAAGAAGAATTAGTGGTAGATGGGCTGCAGAGTCTAATTTCTGAGGCAAGTGTAAAGGTAACATGAACAAATCTTATAATTCAAAATGATTCTGTAACAACCATGGGAGGATGGAAAAACGTAATGCAGGACTTCAATGATAATAATAAAAAATCTGACAGATCTTCACAAATTAATGAGACACAATTAGTCATTTAAAATTGAAAAACAGGAACACGGACTAAAAAAACATCATAAAACTTGCATGTGCCTATACTTCAAGTAATGACTTATAGCGGTAATGAGGAAGGAAGGATCCTTATGGATCTATACATTGCAAAGCACCAGCTGTTATTGGCCATTAGTACCACTTTCCTGTGAGTATCAATTCTTCAAGTCAGTAATGTCCCTTGAATAGCTTTTGACTATGAAAAACATTAATGTCACACCCTCCTAAGACTTGTAGTTCACAATACATTAATGAGCCAGAATGCCGCAATGCATAACATGCATTAATTCCTCCTTACTACTAGTAAGTCTTGGTACCCTCAAAGAATTTCACACAGGAAATAATGAGTATTAGTGTCCATTGGAAGTAATGTGCCTTAGTGAGCCTAAGTGTTGTCAGTCTAAAATATCATAGCCAGTAAGGATTGATATCAAAGCATTCAAAAGTATACCTTTTGTAGCAAGTTCTTGTAGTGTCAAAGCATCCCTTAATATCTATGCTTTGTGAATTCACCACAGTTTGGAAACGTATTATATGCTGTGGATGTTTAACAGCTGTCTCTGCTTTGCTACCTCTATAGTAGTTTGCACATGTGTGGCTTGTGTGAACTTCATACAGGTTCATTACAAATGGGGCCGCTCCCAGGATAGTGACCAAAGGTGCTCAAGGATAAATTGTGATTGTGGACATCTCACAAAAAGTGAAGGACTGGCCTCACACACCACCTGGTGTCATGCTTCATCTTCGGCCGTCCTCGCCCTCTAACAACTTAGTTTGAAAGAAGGTCGGGCATTCACCTGATGGCAGGGATGCACTTCTAAACTAAGTGGGGGCCTAAGGGAAGTGAGTGAAATTTAAAAACCATTACAGTTGTCAAATTACATTTTAATAGGGCATGCAACTTTATGGTAGTAAAAAATGTGGTCAATGAGGTGGGGAAATGTATTATCCACTCACCGTAGTGATTAGGGTCAACATGTTTCTGCCTGGTTTCCCTGAGAGGTACATGATATTCATCAGCACCTGTATCAAAAAGGGCAAAGATCTTACAAACAGTGTGAGAAGAAAATACCACTGGGTGGGGGGGACCTTTGCCACACTCCACTACAGAAGGGTCTCTATAAAACCCTAGAACCTCAACCTACGTGCTCCATGGGACGAGGAATGTAGGGAAAGCCCCTGTAGCTAGACTTGTATCAAGGTGCGCTTTCCGCCGTGTCATCTAACTGTATTCTTCAGTCCTCCCCGGTGAATAAATTTCCCCACCTCACCGCCCACAATTTTTTAATACCATACAGTCGCCTACTCTATTAAAATGTAATTTGACAACTTTAATGGTTTTTAAATTTTACGCACTTACCTTGGGCCCCGACTTAGGGGTCGATTAGAATGGCGGACGGAAACGTGTTCCGCCCGCCATGGTCACGGGAAAAATACTCCCAACCGCTCCGCGGATAACCCGCGGTAGCGATTAGGATATAACTGACAGCAAACGGATCACATCAAACACCGACCGAGCGGACGGATCACATGAAAGACCGCCACAGGCGGACGTTACAACTTAAATTCCCTCCTCCGCGGACGCAAACACCGCGGAAACAGGGCCAACCGCTGCACGACCTGCGGAGGGTCCGGCCGCACGATTAGGATAACCCCGCAATCCCTACGGAACTCACCAGCTTCCACGACCGCCGCGGAATCATCGGAAAATGAAGCATGACTGCGGAAGGACCAAACAAACATCACCCCTGCCGTCAAACCGATTTTAAAATGGCAGACAGATGTAAATAGAAAACACACAAAACAGGACACCCACCCACCTGAAACACCCACCACCAACAACTACACGCCTCAAGGCCCCCCAACACAAACAAGAGCACCCAAGTCACCACACCCACAGAACACCTGACTGCCAAAAATCATTGGGACACAAGAACCACACAGAGTATAAAAGGAATCCCTCCCATTACCACAATCCGTTGCATCATAGCACACCTGGAAGAAAGAGGCAGAATACCACAAACAGCAGACACACACACACACATAGAACCTGCACACCAGCACATCCACCACACAAACCCCCACAACACCATCCCTACATACCACACACCTGCACACCCCACCCCACACCACCCACACCCTGCACATCACACACCATGGCACCCAAGAAAAACCCCAAGTTCACAGACACTGAGTTGAACGTCATGGTGGATGAAATCATCTGTGTCGAACCACATCTATTCGGCAACCTAGTCCAGCAGACCACCTTGGCAACCAAAACCAACATGTGGAACAGGATTTTGACCAGAGTGAATGCTTCAGGGACCGTGCCACGCACCAAACACGAGATCCAGAGGCAGTGGCACGACCTCAAGGCAAGGGTGAAAGGCATCAGGGCCAAGAACCACCTGCGGGCACACCACACTGGCGGCGGCAGTCCCCCAGAGCCCATACCATTTTCAGAATGGGAGGAGAAGGTGCTGGGCATACTGCACCCTGAGAGCCTGGAAGGAATAGAAGAGGGACTTGAGGCTGGTAAGTACAAACCAATGACCACTATCACACAGCACTCCAACTCCAACAGACCCCCATGTTCACAGGGAGGGTGGGGGAGGGTGTGGGTCCAGCACTACAACTCCCAACAGGCCCCCATGTTCACAGGGAGGGTGGGGGGGTTGGTCCAGCACTACAACTCCCAACAGGCCCCCAT
Organism: Lissotriton vulgaris; assembly: GCF_964263255.1. Taxonomy (NCBI): domain Eukaryota; kingdom Metazoa; phylum Chordata; class Amphibia; order Caudata; family Salamandridae; genus Lissotriton; species Lissotriton vulgaris. Next base: position 664,354,769 of record NC_141689.1, read on the forward strand.
GTTCACAGGGAGGAGGGGGTTTATCCAGCACTACAACTCCCAACAGGCCCCCATGTTCACAGGAAGGGTGGGGGGGGGGGGTTGGTCCAGCACTACAACTCCCAACAGGTCCACATGTTCACAGGGAGGGTTGGGGGGTGGTAGGTCCAGCACTACAACTCCCAACAGGCCCCCATGTTCACAGGGAGGGTGGGGGGTTGGTCCATCACTACCACTCCCAACAGGCCCACATGTTCACAGGGAGGGTGGGGGGTGGTAGGTCCAGCACTACAACTCCTAACAGGCCCCCATGTTCACAGGGAGGGTGGGGGAGGGTGTGGGTCCAGCACTACAACTCCCAACAGGCCCCCATGTTCACAGGGAGGGTGGGGGGTAGGTCCAGCACCATGACTCCCAACAGGCCCACATGTTCACAGGGAGGGTGGGGTGGTAGGTCCAGCACTACAACTCCCAACAGACCCCCATGTTCACAGGGAGGGTGGGGGGAGGGGCGTTGGTCCAGCACTACAACTCCCAACAGGCCCCCATGGGCACAGGGAAAGTAGGGGGGTTGGTCCAGCACTATGACTCCCAACAGGCCCACATGTTCACAGGGAGGGTGGGGGGTGTGGTAGGTCCAGCACTACAACTCCCAACAGGCCCCCATGTTCACAGGGAGGGTGGGGGTGGTAGGTCCAGCACTACAACTCCCAACAGGCCCCCATGTTCACAAGGAGGTTGGGGGCGGGTGTGGGTCCAGCACTACGACTCCCAACAGGCCCCCATGTTCACAGGGAGGGTGGGGTAGGGTGTGGGTCTAGCACTACAACTCCCAACAGGCCCCCATGTTCACATGGAGGGTGGGGGGTGGTAGGTCCAGCACTACAACTCCCAACAGTCCCCCATGTTCACAGGGAGGGTGAGGGGGTTGGTCCAGCACTACAATTCCCAACAGGCCCACATGTTCACAGGTAGTGTGGGGGAGGGTGTGGGTCCAGCACTACAACTCCCAACAGGCCCCCATGTTCACAGGGAGTGTGGTGGTGGGTGGGTGGGTGGGTATAAAAAAAAAAAAGAGAAAAAAGTGAAAGAAGGGGGTTCCCCAATGGGTTTCTTTAAGGATGCAGGCAGGTCGTAGGGGGAAAAGAAACTAAATAAAGAACAGAGCACGTACCCCGCCAATTAGTCTAATGGTCCCAAAGCTCCCAACAGGCCCCCATGTTCACAGGGAGGGTGGGGTAGGGTGTGGGTCTAGCACTACAACTCCCAACAGGCCCCCATGTTCACATGGAGGGTGGGGGGTGGTAGGTCCAGCACTACAACTCCCAACAGTCCCCCATGTTCTCAGGGAGGGTGAGGGGGTTGGTCCAGCACTACAACTCCCAACAGGCCCACATGTTCACAGGTAGTGTGGGGGAGGGTGTGGGTCCAGCACTACAACTCCCAACAGGCCCCCATGTTCACAGGGAGTGTGGTGGTGGGTGGGGGGGGGGTTGGTCCAGCACTACAACTCCCAACAGGCCCCCATGTTCACAGGGAGTGTGGTGGTGGGTGGGTGGGTGGGTATGTCCAGCACTACAACTCCCAACAGGCCCCCATGTTCACAGGGAGGGGGGGCTGTCCAGCACTACAAATCCCAACAGGCCCCCATGTTCACAGGGAGGGGGGTTTGTTCAGCGGGTGCGGAGGACGAGGCCGGCCCAACTACACTCCCAGGGCCATCAGGCTCACAGGACATCCCTGCCTCCACCACCATCAACACTGGACCAACAGCAACTACTGCCACTGTGACCTGGGCAGCAACCACCACCACTCCAGCCACTGCCATCCTGCCTGACCCATCGGACGATGATGGACCATCAACACCGCAGGCTAGCAGGGAGAGTGGATGGGTGATGACACAGGTGAAGGCCCAGGTCACAAATGGGAGTGCAGCTGCAAGGTGAGGCCGTGAACAACACCCAACCCATCCTGGGACAGAGACACTGGATGCCATCACCAGAGTGAAAGCCTCCTACAAGCGGTCGCAGGCACAGGCCGATCGTGCACACCAAGACTCCATAGACACCTGCCAGCTGTTGCGGTCCGTGGACACCCGTTTGGGACAAATAGTTGACATCATGGGGCAGCAAACAGCTCTTTGGAGGAAGTGGTTATCCCGCACCACACCACCTCCCCCTCCCCCAAGTGGCCAGCGGGATAGGGCACCAACACCACCTCCCCCTCCTACAAGTGGCCAGCGGGACAGGCCACCAACACCACCTCCCCTCCCCCAAGTGGCCAGCGGGACAGGCCACCAACACCACCTCCCCCTCCCCCAAGTGGCCAGCAGGACAGGGCACCAACACCACCGCCACCATCACCTGATGCCACTGACAGGGAGGTTGTCCCAGAACAACCTGCCTCCACAGCTGGCACCGCTCCGGCTCCAAGACGGAGGGGCCATTCGAGGCTGGATCCAGCTCACAGCAGTGGCAATGCACTACCCACCTGCTCAAAGAGGGACCGCCACTGACTTCACCCTTCATTGAGCCTGGCATTCACTCTGCGAACTATCTTGCACCACAATGCCAAGCATTGGCACACGTCTGTTGGACTAGGTGTACATCACACAATGTGGTGTCCCCACGGTGTTTTCATCTGATATGACCTTCAACTCTCACTTCCCCACCAACACCTATTTGTAAATATGCACAAACAGTAATCCACACCCTGTAAATAAACACCATGTAAACACTCAATGCATTGTGACCTCCATGTTTCAATCAAAGGTTTGTCTTAGTACTTGTCATTACCATGTGCAGATATCAATGTACTTAACAATCATGTCTCTGTGGGAGTGACCTAGGGAAAATGAGAGAACAACAAGCACAGGTCAGGAAACTGAATCAAAACCATCACACCACAACATACAGCAACATCCCACAAACCACACTCATCACAATTTAAGCGGATCACAGGACACACATCAGGGAGCATTGGACGTACACCATCTCCCACACCCATTTGCAAACAGAACATACCAGAAGAGGCACCATCCACACACCACATCCACACATCACCAGCGAAAATACATCACGCTTTGAACACCAGCACAAGAGGTAGTTACTCACATTCAAGTAAAGTAGCGAGCAATAAGCTGACGCCTCTGGTCCACACCTTCTTCCTCCCCACTATCCTCATCACTGGACATGGGTGGTATCGGAGGCGGAGCAACCTGTTGGTCCGCAGGATCCATGATCAGTGCAATGTTATTGCGTAAGGCCAGGTTGTGGAGCATGCAGCAGGCAACCACAATTTTGCATACTTTGCCGGGTGAGTATGGCAGGGCCCTCCCGGTTTTATCAAGGCAGCGAAACCTAGACTTCAGCAGACCAAATGTTCGTTTCACCACCCTACGTGTCCTCCCATGGGCCTCATTGTAGCGCATTTCTCCTGGGGTAGTTGGATTCCGTAAGGGGCTCAGCAGCCACGGTCGGTTTGGGTACGCAGAGTCGCCTAGGTGGGGGGATGACAGACACATACATCATTATGAGGATTGGCGGGAACAGCATGGCACAAATACAACACAGTAGTCATCACAGCACACTCACCTACAAGCCACGCACATTCTTGACACAAATTAGCCATCAGTTGGGGGACAATGCTGCTCCACAGGATGTGGGAGTCATGTGCAGACCCTGGAAACCTTGCACACACATGGGAGATGATATTGTCAGCCAGGCACACCACTTGCACATTTATAGAGTGGTAGTGCTTCCTATTACGATAGACGGCTTCACGTGCCTGGGGTGGAATCAGACCAATATGTGTCCCATCAATGGCACCCACCACGTGTGGGAACTGGGCCAGGGCATAGAAGTCACCCTTCACTGCAGCCAGCTCTGCCGAACGTGGGAAATGGATGTAATCATCCTTGTAAGACATCATGGCTTCCAGAACATCCCACAGTACCATGCTGAACATAGATTGGGACATCCCCCCGGCATGTCCAACTGTGTACTGGAAAGTGCCAGTTGCAAAGAAGTGAAGTGCCGCACTCACCTTTGCTGTGGGTGTAATTGCTCCTGGATATGGCCTGCGTGGCTGCAGATGAGGTGACAATTGGCCTACAAGGTCCTGCAACCTCTGCCTGTTCAGCCGGAATTTGCGGATTACCTTCTCTTCAACCATGTCCTCCAGCACAGTGTATGGTCGATGCACATTTGGAGCCCTCCTGTGTGGGAGAACATGGGAGCAGATGTCAATTGACCAACAACGCACATCTGGGCCACACCATCACATCTTGACCAACACAATACAAATTATACATGTTGCAGACACTGATTGTATGTGTGACGTGACAAAAATATAAGGCACTACAGCTGACTACACACACAATGTACATCCACAAACAACATCCGGTGTGCTAAAATGTAAAATGTTACGTGCAGACATGTTGAAAGGACTGCCAACATAACATGACGGATTGCCCAAGTGTGGAGAAGCGTCCCCACAGACATACCTTGACGTGCACACGCAACACGAACATGGACCACACCCTCATTGTCATCATGCACCCATGACCCCACCTACAATGCTCTGCATCCTCACATGACAGGCATGGGCATACAACAAGCGACACACAGACGCATACCCAGTATGCATGTATACCACAATCAATGCGACTTGCACACACAAACCACACACTCACGACAGCTTCTGGATGTGGGTACACAGCCGTGATGTACTGTGTAGATGTGTACCAATAGAAACGTGTGACCTCAAAACCAAGACGTAAACACATAGCCATGCACATCTGACACAACTTAGGCTCACATCACTGGCCTATGTTCAACACTGGCAAGGTCAATAGTAAGGCCACACATGTCAGCAATGGACATAACTGATACACGTGTACACGTACCATTGACATGACATAATGATTACTGACGCATTCCGGACATGTCCTGACACACATGTACAACTATGAACATTACATGTGTGCGGAGACATGCATTGTGTGTACACACAACATCCGGGTACACCTTCCCCCTACACATAAGATGATCCTTGACACTGCAATAGTGCATTACATTTGCTGAGTTGACAAGGACCATCACGGTCACACCCCGCAAACCGCATGTGCACACTACCGTGATGGTGCTTCATTTGAATGTCCACTGGCTTTCCCCTTTTGTCTCCCATCATGGTAGGTCAAGCTGCACCTTCGCAAGGCCGTGTGGAGGACCATAGCATGTGATGTACGGGCAGTAGGGTGTGCAATAGGCGACACACACACTGACACAAGCGCTGGGACGACATCTCCAGGCTCAGCAAAGATTTGGCAGAGATGACACTGGGGCAGATTCAACGGACATCCCGGCTTGCACGACGCACCATGACCCCTCTGATGCTCCGTATCATTGCAGTGACGCATCCTGACCTGTCCCCCTGGTTGAGAGGGGATCAGCAGCAAACTAGCGGTAAGCACACTGAATGTGTTTGTGACTTGTGAGTGCATACATGTATTGATGCCAGACGGAGTAGTGACATCCGTGGTGTGTATGTGGTGCTGCAATAGCATGTTGGTGCCATTATCGGAGTGTGCATTGGCATTCATGTCAGCCAGGTGGACATACCAGTTGCATTGTAGTGCAGTGTCCCAGGACATGCCCTTGAGGTCTGTATTCTCATGGCAACACATGTGTGGTGGTCTGCATGCACTTGCCCTGTTTGTTAGAAGTACATGTTTCACAGGCACCCCCGGTTCTTTGACAGGAAGATGTCTGGTAGGGGTGGTTCTTGTGCAGAATGGGGGCTACATGTTGGTCAGCAGTGAAGGTGTTTTGTTTTTGCAGTTTGCAGTATGTGAGTGTGGCACTTATATATACCTCTTTTCTCTCTTTCAGCTTTGGCCGAGGGCACTGACCCACAAACGACAGAGCTCAGTGGTGGCAATGCATCCGAATCCGAAATCACACACAAGCACACTGAGACTGAAGAGAGCAGCCCAGGAGAGGGGGACAGGACTGTCCCTGAGGATTCACATGTGGAGACACCATCGTCCTCATCTTCAGACGGTGTTGGTGAGTCAGCACTGTTGGTAGACACAGGTGGCCTTATTTATGAAAAGTGACGCATCGCTACGTGAAAACAGCGATGCGTCACTTTTCACTGCGCACTCCTTGTGACACCAATGATGCGTCATATTTAATGTATGACGCATCATGTCGCAAGGAGTTACAGATACGTCAGTATTTCTGACGTATCTGTAAGCGCAAAAGTGACGCATTGCTGGAGTGTGTCACAAAAGTGACGCAACTCCAGCAATGCGTCCTTTCACATGGGGAAAGCCCCATGTGAAAGGGCTTGTGTCAGTCTTACGCCTGCTGTGAGGCAGGTGCAAGATTTTGACGCAAAAGCATCCTAAAAGTGATGCAGTGAAATCTCATAGATTTCACTGCGTCACTATTACGAGGCTTTTTGCGGAGGAACGCCCCCTCTGCATACATTATACCTGATGCAGGTATAATGTGGCGCAGGTGTTTAAAAAGTAACGCATCTACCTAGATGCGTCACTTTTTAAATATGGCGCAACGAGGCGCATTTTTTACACCGCTGGTGCGTCACAAAAAGTGACGCACCGGCGGAGCAAAACTGACGCAAGGCCTTCATAAATAAGGCCCAGGGAGTGGGCAATCTACACCTTCAGTCGGTACACAGCACACAGGGCCAACACTGCCAGCAACTGCAACAATTACTGCTCGTGCTCGCCAGAGTAAGGGGAGCAGAGTGACCTTCGGTGCAGGCACCACTGCCACTGCCCCTGTGACACATAGTGCCCTTTGTGCTGAGGCGGTTGATCTCCTGCGACAGCTGTGTGTAGGGCAGACCAACATGATCAATGCATTCCTAGACCACGATAGGAAGTATGGGCAGATGGTAGCATTCATGGAGGGGATGCATGGCGATCGTGCTGGTCTACACAGAACAGTTCAGTCATTATCCAACACAGACTGCAGCCATTCTAAAGTCGCAGGGACAAGTTCTACTTCAGTTCCCCCATCAACACCACTTGATGTCTCAGTGGAGAGTGACATTTCTGAGCAGGGCTCATTTTCGGGATATTGCACTAGAAGCAGCCACAACATGACCACGACATCAGCTACCCTGGAGTTGACACACAGGATAATCAAGGGGTGTTGTGGGACAGCGATTCACATGTAACACAGGCATCCCCCTCCAAAGGAACTCCCAAGGCAAGGGCACCTCCCAAGGCCAGGGACACTCCCAAGAACAATGACACAGCAAAGAAAATGGCACCTCCGAAGGCCAGGGACACTCCCAAGGACAAGGACACTGCAAAGGAAAGGGAAGCTCCTAAGGACAGGGACACTCCCAAGGACAAAGACACAGCAAAGGAAAGGGCATCTGCCAAGGCCAGGGACACTCCCAGGGACAAGGACACTGCAAAGGAAAGGGCACCTCCCAAGGCCAGGGACACTCCCAAGGACAAGGACACAGCAAAGGAAAGGGCACCTCCCAAGGCCAGGGACACTCCCAGGGACAAGGACACTGCAAAGGAAAGGGTACCTGCCAAGGCCAGGGACACTCCCAAGGACAAGGACACAGCAAAGGAAAGGGCACCTCCCAAGGCCAGGGACACTCCAAAGGACAAGGACACTGCAAAGGAAATTCACACTACTAAGGACTGGGACACTACAAAGGACAAGGCACATTCCAGAGACAGGACACATCCTACAGGCAAGGCACTCCCAGGGCCAAGGGTTCTCCCATGGACACAAGCTCCATCAAGGACAGACATACATCACCCCTGCATGCCCTGAGGCTGATGTTGGAGAAGGAACGTAAAACACATGTGTCAGCGGTGGAGTCCCCCATACCTCTACTCCCATCCACACCCCGCAGAAGCAGAGGAAGGAGTACACTGTTGTTGTATCCCCCATTACGCATGATGCAGAGGGCAGAAGGCGTAGCCACAGCAAACGTCAAGCAGGGTCCAGCACGTACCCAGAGAGCAGACCCACACCAGCACATGATCCACCTTTGATGGGTGATGTTCATGATGAGGCCACACCACTCACCAGTCCAGTGTTGTCCAGGGTGCCCTTCCATATCCCAAAGAAACGGAGACACAAATCTGTGACAATTGCCCTCCCCTATGTCGCTCAAGTACAGCTGTCCCCAGCTCCCAGAGCCACCCAGCCTCCTGGCCCATACATCCCTGTGGCTCCTCATCTCAGTGGTCCTAGTGGGTCAGCTGCAGTTCACTATCATGTGTCAGATAGTAGCACTGTGTCTGTTGTTCGCTGTCAGGCCTCATGTAGTACCACTGTGTCAGTTGTGCCCTCTCCTGTTTCAGGTACTACCAATGTGTGTGTCCGCCACTCTCATGTCTCAGATGCTGGCATGGTATTTGTTGGTCACTGTGCACGGTCATGTCCTGGCAGTGTGTCTGGGTCTATGGCTCATGTGTGAGTCACTAGAGCTGTGGCTGTGTCTCACACTCCTGTATCTGGTGCTGGCCGTGTGTCTGGGTCTATGGCTCATGTGTCAGTCACTAGAGCTGTGGCTGTGTCCCACACTCCTGTTTCTGGTGCTGGCAGTGTGTCTGGGTCCATGGCTCATGTGTCAGTCACTAGAGCTGTGGCTGTGTCCCACACTCCTGTTTCTGGTACTGGCAGTGTGTCTGGGTCTATGGCTCATGGCTCAGACACTAGACCTATGGCTGTGTCTCCCAATCCGGTATCAGATTGTGCCACTGTGTCCGAGGCTACTAGGTCGAGCAGTCCACCAGATTCAGTGCTGTGAGGTGTTGTTCTCATCACTCACATGTCATTTTACTTGGTGTGTAGATAGTCCATTGTAAACACCCTTGCATTATTTATGTCCATGGGACGGGCTGCTTGACACAAGTCCTTGTGCTGCCTCTGATGTACCTGCTCTGTTACGAACAATGCCCTGTAGCTGTTAGGATGCTACATTATGCCCTCTCATGTGCTGCCTCAGATGTACCTGCTCTGTTACGAACACTGCCCTGTTGCTGTTAAGATGCTGCATTGTGCCCTCTCATGTGCTGCCTCTGATGTCCCTGCTGTGTGCCATGGACTGTTGAGGCACTTGACCCCTCTCATGTGCTGCCTCAGATGTACCTGTTCATTGCCATGGACTGTTGATGCACTTATCCCCTTTTATGTGCTAGCCCTGGCATGTACCTGCTCTGTTGTGAACACTGCCATGTTGCTGTTAGGATGCTGCATTGTGCCCTCTCATGTGCTGCCTCTGACGTCCCTGCTGTGTGCCATGGACTGTTGAGGCACTTGGCCCCTCTCATGTGCTGCCTCTGATGTACCTGTTCTTTGCCATGGACTGTTGATGCTCTGTGCTCCTCTCATGTGCTGCATCAGATGTCCAGTTCTTTGCCATGGCCTGTTGATGCTCTGTGCCCCTCTCATGTGCTGCATCAGATGTACCTGTTCTTTGCCATGGACTGTTGATGCTCTGTGCCCCTCTCATGTGCTGCATCAGATGTACCTGTTGTTTTGCCATGGACTGTTGATGCACTTGGCCCCTCTCATGTGCTGCCTCAGATGTCCCTGCTGTGTGCCACGGATTGTTGAGGCACTAGGCCCCTCTCATGTGCTGCCTCAGATTTACCTGTTCTTTGCCATGGGCTGTTGATGCACTTATCCCCTCTCAAGTGCAGCCTCAGATGTACCTGCTCTGTTGTGAACACTGCCCTGTTGCTGTTAGAATGCTGCATTGTGCCCTCTCATGTGCTGCCTCTGATGTACCTGCTCTGTTATGAACAGTGCCCTGTTGCTGTTAGGATGCTATATTCTGCCCTCTCATGTGCTTCCTCAAATTTCCCTGCTGTGTGCCATGGACTGTTGATGCACTTGGCCCCTCTCATGAGCTGCCTGAGATGTCCCTGCTGTGTGCCATGGACTGTTGATGCACTTAACCCCTATCATGTGCTGCCTCTGATGTACCTGCTCTGTGCCTTGACATGGACTGTTGATGCTCTGTGCCCCTCTCATGTGCTGCCTCTGATGTACCTGCTCTGTTATGAACAGTGCCCTGTTGCTGTTAGGATGCTACATTCTGCCCTCTCATGTGCTTCCTCAGATGTCCCTGCTGTGTGCCATGGACTGTTGAGGCAATTGGCCCCTCTCATGGGCTGCCTCTGATGTACCTGTGCCTTGCCATGGAGTGTTGAGGCACTTGGCCCCTCTCATGTGCTGCCTCTGATTTACCAGTTCTTTGCCATGGACTGTTGATGCTCTGTACCCCTCTCATGTGCAGCATCAGATGTACCTGTTCTTTGCCATGGACTGTTGATGCTCTGTGCCCCTCTCATGTGCTGCCTCAGATGTCCCTGCTGTGTGCCATGGACTGTTGATGCACTTGGCCCCTCTCATGTGCTGCCTCAGATGTCCCTGCTGTGTGCCATGGACTGTTGAGGCACTTGGCCCCTCGCATGTGCTGCCTCTGATGTACCTGTTCTTCGAAATGGACTGTTGATGCTCTGTGCCCCTCTCATGTGCTGCATCACATGTACCTGTTATTTGCCATGGACTATTGATGCACTTCAACCCTCTCATTTGCTGCCTCTGATGTACCTGCTCTGTGCCTTGCCATGGACTATTGATGCTCCTTGCCCCTCTCATGAAGCTGCCTCTGATGTACCTGCTCTGTTATGAACAGTATAACCTGTTGCTGTTAGGATGCTACATTCTGCCTTCTCATGTGCTGCCTCAGATGTACCTGCTCTGTTACGAACACTGCCCTTTTGCTGTTAGGATGCTGCATTTTGGCCCCTCTCATGTGCTGCCTCTGTTGTACCTGTGCCTTGCCATGGACTGTTGATGCACTTCACCCCTCTCATGTGCTGCCTGAGATGTCCTTGCTGTGTGCCATGGAATGTTGAGGCACTTGGCCCCTCTCATGTGCTGCCACTGATTATACCTGCTCTGTTACGAACACTGGGCTGTTGCTGTTAGGATGCTGCATTGTGCCCTCTCATGTGCTACCTCAGATGTGCCTTTTCTGTTGTATCCAGTGCCCATGCTCCTGCCTACTGTACGAGTTATTTACTAATATGTTCAATAAAACAATTTATTTGTGTGTAGTGGTTTCTGTGTGTCATTCCTGGTTGTCTACTTGCATTGTTGATATATTGGTGGTATCGTAAATGCCCTTTCCCCCAACATGCACCCACCCTCCCCACGTCACAGCCCTGGCAGGTACTCCCCTTCCGGCAGTGATTGTTGTGTTTGCATACCTGCGTTGTCGTCAGCGACGGTCCATGACTTGGTGGTGGTGGAGCATGAAGAGGATCGAAATGCGTTCAGAGCTGGGTCCATGACGGAGATCTGCCTGTGGTGGGTATCTCTCTGCAATGTTTTGGCTCTCCACTGTGGTGAATCCGTCGTGTTCAGGCTGGTGGTTTTTCCACTGCGATTTGCTGTGTCTTATCCGCTATCGTAATTACGTGGACGGTCGGAGACGTCATTCCGTACGGCGGTGTCTCTTGTTGGTTACGTCCGCCACGGGGTCGGGTGTATTTCTGCGGCGGTGCTTGTTCTTCCGCAGCCTACGTAAATTTGACAGTGCTTCCCATCCTAATGTGGCGGACGGACTGGCCGCGGCTGGTGGACTGGAAAAAGTCATTTTCCGCCTACTTCAGGCCGGCGGACGTCCTTCCGTCCGCCATCCTAATGACCCCCTTAGTTTAGAAGTGCATCCCTGTCATCAGGAGAATGCGCGCCTTCTATCAAACTGAGTTTCTAAAGGGCGGGGACGGGCGATGATGAAGCTAAGACACCAGGTGGTGTATGAGGCCAGTTCTTCCCTTTTTGTGAGATGTCCACACTCACATATTATCCTTGAACACCTTCGGTCACTATCCTGGGAGCGCCCCATTTGTGTTGAACATGTTGTGTTGGAGGCTGGCCTGCTCCTACCACCCTTTGCCTCTAGTTCCCTCCTCCAGTTAATCACTGGGTTTAGTGTGGTTACATTTTGAACTTCATACATACTATTAATCACAGTGTGTAATTATGGCCAATTTTGATTACAATAGAGACACACTTGTTGACAAAGTATGTGCCAGCAAGGGAACCAGTGAAACAAGTAGTGGTAGAAAGGTTTTAACAAGAATAAGGTTACTACAGCTTTCCTAGCTTGACTTGTAGGCACTTGGCAAATACAGCAAACATCAGTATGGACAACCGGTGAACTCAATTAAAGCAGTAGTAAAAAGAGAGCATGCATTAGGAATAAAAATGTCAACATGATATTCTAGAGTCTTAGGGCCTAATTATGACTTTTACGGTGTTAGAGCCGAGCCACCAGGCCAGTGCTCTGCTCCCATACCACCAAACCTTACTGACACCACCTGCCAGATTACAAGTTTCCTTGTGTCTGGCAAGCAGTACTTTGGCAGTCCCAGGGCGGTGCCCATGAAAAGGCCAGATGTTGTTCCTACACGGCATGGACTGTGCCCCCTGCAGGCACCTTGTGGCCCTGAGGAAACAGGGGTCCCTGTAGGAACACCATTGTTTCCTCTCTGCCAAAGTTTTCATGGTGGCCCCACAGCCATGACAACTGTGGTGGTGAGTAAACGTCTAATATGTTCAGTGGTGCTGCAGTGGCATTGCCAGCATATTTGGGCCTCTTACCACCATGCCAAAGCCACATGAGCCATGCTCCTCAGTCGTTGTGGGTGGCCTTTAGTGGGCCCCCTGCCATAATCATAATATGGTAGGTGTACCGCAAGTCTCGCAATCCAGGGGCTGCCACCACGAGTCCGGCGGTCCAATGGACCCCCAAACCTGTAATCACTCTCTCAGAAACAAAGCCACATCTTGAGAAACTCCAACCTTCCATTAAAATCTAAATGTAATTGTGTGCATATGTTATTGTTTGTGAAATAAACAGAGGATTTCCTCATCTATGTATATTTGTTTCTGTAAATGTGTATCTTTTTGAGGTTCGATTCATAAAATGTGCTTAGGTAAGGGTGTCCAGCTTTCAATAGTGATTCAGTGGGGTCCACAAATGTCAACATGATAAGAACTACTGATCTAAACAATATCCAGCCTATTCTCTTTCACAGAAAGTTATTTTACACCTTATTAAAGAGTTAATTATAGGCAGTGCAAAAGCTACTATACTTCATTAAATGGCAGATAACTCTTACACTTGGACCTGGATGATTTATGTAGCTATTTCTAAAGTCATCTTTTGAAAATTATACCCTTTATTCATAAGTAGGCTTTAAATACATGTGATTGATTCTACAGCCTTGTCTGTGAAAGAGAGGTTTTAAAATCTTTCAATGCAGTGGCAAACCAATCTAAATATAAGCCATGGCTCACTTTTGGACATTATACACCCTGACCTCATAGGCTTTAAAGCACAACTCATAGGTATGTTAGCTAATGTCAAAAATGAAGAATGGTTTCCTTTGACATGTGATTTCCACAGGTTTGCTCCCAGCATTGTAAAGTTTATTAAATGTCGGAATTCATGCTTTTAAAGTCACTCATGTTAGTGGTTTGAATCTACAAATGAATCCAAATGAGAGATCTTACATTAATGTCACAGGTGCACTTTTTTATCATACCTAAATGTTATGTACAATAGTTAAGTTGGCCAATATTTCACCATGTTTAGGGGGCCAATGCACATGCAATCAAAACTGATTCCCAGTGTCCGGAGTCAAAATATTCCAGTTTATCTAGTCAAATTAAAGCACAAAAAATCTGTAGAGATCATGTATAAAGACAAATTCCTTACATCAAACAACTAACAGAGAATGTCTCTGCATGAGAAGAACATTGTAAACATTGTGCCTCAAATTTTCCTCACCTGTTGACCACTATGAGTAAAGGCTAAATTGCTGAAACCATTCACACACATGATGGTCCTAAAACACAAACAAATCCATAGTAGACAAATTGAAACACGAATCCATTAGAACAGAAAGCCCATAAAAATGCAAAAATACAAATTTAGAAAAAATGCTCCAACGACACAATCCTCTTAATATTGAAACCCTCAAAAACCTAAAAATTTGCTGGAAAAAATATGCTCCAACAAACCCGAAAATTTAAAAGAAATATAAAAAAGTAATTTGTTTCAATGAAACAAAATACATTTTCTTTTTTAAAAAAAGAGAAAGGCATTCAATACAATTCCACAATAACATATATAAACCCACACACTTTAATTTCAAACATAAAAACAAAATAACACAATTGCACAACACATAACTAACAATATACAACACTCTACTGCACTTCAACACTTTGTCAAACACAACAAACACTAAACTACCAAAACAACACCTTACTACAAAAAAAGAACATGTAACACCTTAACAAATCTAACTACACTACTACTACCTCGACCTTACAATAAAACCACCTTAAAAGTAAATTAAATCAACCTTACCTTAACCAACGAAACACAGCTCCCAACCGCGAGGCTCCATCTTCCAAAATGAACTAAAATGAAACAGATTGACAGAAAAGTGAGGAAATGGAAATAAATGGCTGCGTAGTAAAAATTAAAAAAGTCTCTCTCCATAGACAACAATGGAGAAATAGGGGGCGTGGCTAGCAGCCAACGAACATGGCCGCAGCCTCAAAGATCTTAGCGAACGACTGAGATCACCACACATTATCCTGCCAATAATCCGGCGGCTGTGTTTAAGCCTAACAATGGAGGTTGCTCCGGGTGATCGGGCGCGGATGGTCCAGATTGGTCAAGGTTGTAACTCGCTGCTTGACTCCAGCAGTGATTTACATTGAGGGGCGGCGCCGCGGCCCACCAGATGAAAGTGCGCCAGGGCCTCGAGTAAATAAGACGCCACCCGAAATGAGGGGGTGATCAGCCTGAACCCCCGCAGAAGGTGCAGAACTCAGGGAGTATGCACATTTACAGTGAGACAAGCCCCGCTGGATGCCACTCGAATTGCCGACCCGAGAACACATCAAATAAGAGTGCAAGATGAAAGCGCAGCATACAGGCCCGAGCTGGGGCCCCACATTACTTCCCACGGTGTTGACGCTGCACGATTGTGGGTACACTCCCCAAAGTAACTGCCCTCACATCGCCACCACCCCATATAGTCAGCCACACACGACTTGAAAATTAATGCAAAGATCATGGAGGTGGAGAACACCAACACAGCTCTTTCAACGGACACTGCAGCTTTGCAAAGACAGGTGAGACAACTGGAAATTGTAATGAAACAAATAGCAAACAAGCTAAAGGATGAGGAAGGAAGATCGAGGCGGAACAGCATATGCCTGGTCGGAGTACAGGAGGGCGTCAGGGGGCTGGCCCTGGATCTCATAGAAGACCTAGTCAAAACTCAATTGCAACCACGTGGGCTGTCCAGCTTCTTCTCGGTGAAAAGGGCCCATCGGGTACTGGGAGGGAGGGCCCGACCGGGGGCCCACCTAGACCCATCCTAGCCTGTATCTTCAACTTCTGGGACTGAGATACAATTCTGCAGGCAGCACGAGATGCCCCTCCACTGCATGTGGAAAACTGCACAGTAACACTTTACACAGGCGACCCCGCCACAGCGTATTCGACCCCCGAGATGTCACACCTTCCTTTCACTGCGATATCCTGGAATGTAAATGGTCTGGGTGGGAAAATAATGGTTCTTAAATACATTAAACCTAAACGCTGATACAGAAATCACACTTGGTGGGCTCATCATGCAAGGCCCTGGATAGATGGAGGTACAAAATGGCAGTTCATTAAAATTTTACCTCCAACTCTCAGGGTGTGGGGATTTCGGTTAATAAACGCTTCCTTCTAATACTGAAGGGATCTTGGACTGATGGAATTGGCCGATTTGCGGCGATAGCTTGTCAATGGGAAGGGCGATCCTATAACCTAGTCTCAATGTACATCCTACCGACACTGCACAAGACATCCTTCCCAGATCTGGGAAAATTCCTACTGTCTCTCCCGCAGGAAGAATTTATTATGGGGGTGACTTCAATGCTACAATGGACGCATTCATAGACAGACAGACCCCCAGAGATCCCAATAGCGCACACCTCAAATTACTAGAATTCACTGGTGCCCTTGGTCTCATTGATGTCTGGCACACCCAGCACCCACAAGAGCAGCAATACACCTTTCACTCGGATATACATAACAGCCTTTCAAGGATTAACTACATATTTGGATTGGCATCAGGGCTCGAAAGAGTAATAGAGGTCCCACACTTACCAAGGGGCATTTCGGATGACTCACCAGTACTTATTACATATAAATCACACAACGCAGGGCAATGCTGTATATTTCCTATATACCTGGGCTATCTTAAAAACGGCTAGATTGTAAGGTCCTTCTCAAGAAAACAAATCAATACTTTGTGGAAAATAAACACACAGTTTCGTCTCCGACGGCTTTGTGGGAGGCATATAAAACAGTGCTACGGGGCAGGCTATTTCCTTAATTGTGGGACATAAACGGGTCTAACGTCAACAGATTGAGGCCATAAAACAGAAAGTGATTTACAAAAGGGGGTGGTGATGAACAGAGTGTCTGAATTGAGCAGACCACTCTTACCCAGTCCAAAGATCAGGGCTTGATCCATCACCGTTATTTATCTCACTGCCCCATCCCAGCTCAGAACCTGGCTATATGCAAATCAGTCTGTCCCTGGCCCAGTGCATCATGGGAACAGGGCAGACTAAACTACCAAGCCAATTCTTTACCAGAAAGGAGACAAGCTACCGGGGACCGGTTTCTGGCATTTCAGCCTCTTCGGCCCGGCTTGCTTGAATCCTGATGGAGCAGTGAGAAAGGGACTCATGTCTGAGTATACCCTGCCACACCTATAGTGGCCAAAATCGATTTACAAAAGGGGGTGGTGATGAACAGAGTGTCTGAATTGAGCAGACCACTCTTACCCAGTCCAAAGATCAGGGCTTGATCCATCACCGTTATTTATCTCACTGCCCCATCCCAGCTCAGAACCTGGCTATATGCAAATCAGTCTGTCCCTGGCCCAGTGCATCATGGGAACAGGGCAGACTAAACTACCAAGCCAATTCTTTACCAGAAAGGAGACAAGCTACCGGGGACCGGTTTCTGGCATTTCAGCCTCTTCGGCCCGGCTTGCTTGAATCCTGATGGAGCAGTGAGAAAGGGACTCATGTCTGAGTATACCCTGCCACACCTATAGTGGCCAAAATCGATTTACAAAAGGGGGTGGTGATGAACAGAGTGTCTGAATTGAGCAGACCACTCTTACCCAGTCCAAAGATCAGGGCTTGATCCATCACCGTTATTTATCTCACTGCCCCATCCCAGCTCAGAACCTGGCTATATGCAAATCAGTCTGTCCCTGGCCCAGTGCATCATGGGAACAGGGCAGACTAAACTACCAAGCCAATTCTTTACCAGAAAGGAGACAAGCTACCGGGGACCGGTTTCTGGCATTTCAGCCTCTTCGGCCCGGCTTGCTTGAATCCTGATGGAGCAGTGAGAAAGGGACTCATGTCTGAGTATACCCTGCCACACCTATAGTGGCCAAAATCGATTTACAAAAGGGGGTGGTGATGAACAGAGTGTCTGAATTGAGCAGACCACTCTTACCCAGTCCAAAGATCAGGGCTTGATCCATCACCGTTATTTATCTCACTGCCCCATCCCAGCTCAGAACCTGGCTATATGCAAATCAGTCTGTCCCTGGCCCAGTGCATCATGGGAACAGGGCAGACTAAACTACCAAGCCAATTCTTTACCAGAAAGGAGACAAGCTACCGGGGACCGGTTTCTGGCATTTCAGCCTCTTCGGCCCGGCTTGCTTGAATCCTGATGGAGCAGTGAGAAAGGGACTCATGTCTGAGTATACCCTGCCACACCTATAGTGGCCAAAATCGATTTACAAAAGGGGGTGGTGATGAACAGAGTGTCTGAATTGAGCAGACCACTCTTACCCAGTCCAAAGATCAGGGCTTGATCCATCACCGTTATTTATCTCACTGCCCCATCCCAGCTCAGAACCTGGCTATATGCAAATCAGTCTGTCCCTGGCCCAGTGCATCATGGGAACAGGGCAGACTAAACTACCAAGCCAATTCTTTACCAGAAAGGAGACAAGCTACCGGGGACCGGTTTCTGGCATTTCAGCCTCTTCGGCCCGGCTTGCTTGAATCCTGATGGAGCAGTGAGAAAGGGACTCATGTCTGAGTATACCCTGCCACACCTATAGTGGCCAAAATCGATTTACAAAAGGGGGTGGTGATGAACAGAGTGTCTGAATTGAGCAGACCACTCTTACCCAGTCCAAAGATCAGGGCTTGATCCATCACCGTTATTTATCTCACTGCCCCATCCCAGCTCAGAACCTGGCTATATGCAAATCAGTCTGTCCCTGGCCCAGTGCATCATGGGAACAGGGCAGACTAAACTACCAAGCCAATTCTTTACCAGAAAGGAGACAAGCTACCGGGGACCGGTTTCTGGCATTTCAGCCTCTTCGGCCCGGCTTGCTTGAATCCTGATGGAGCAGTGAGAAAGGGACTCATGTATGAGTATACCCTGCCACACCTATAGTGGCCAAAATCGATTTACAAAAGGGGGTGGTGATGAACAGAGTGTCTGAATTGAGCAGACCACTCTTACCCAGTCCAAAGATCAGGGCTTGATCCATCACCGTTATTTATCTCACTGCCCCATCCCAGCTCAGAACCTGGCTATATGCAAATCAGTCTGTCCCTGGCCCAGTGCATCATGGGAACAGGGCAGACTAAACTACCAAGCCAATTCTTTACCAGAAAGGAGACAAGCTACCGGGGACCGGTTTCTGGCATTTCAGCCTCTTCGGCCCGGCTTGCTTGAATCCTGATGGAGCAGTGAGAAAGGGACTCATGTCTGAGTATACCCTGCCACACCTATAGTGGCCAAAATCGATTTACAAAAGGGGGTGGTGATGAACAGAGTGTCTGAATTGAGCAGACCACTCTTACCCAGTCCAAAGATCAGGGCTTGATCCATCACCGTTATTTATCTCACTGCCCCATCCCAGCTCAGAACCTGGCTATATGCAAATCAGTCTGTCCCTGGCCCAGTGCATATCCTGGAATGTAAATGGTCTGGGTGGGAAAATAATGGTTCTTAAATACATTAAACCTAAACGCTGATACAGAAATCACACTTGGTGGGCTCATCATGCAAGGCCCTGGATAGATGGAGGTACAAAATGGCAGTTCATTAAAATTTTACCTCCAACTCTCAGGGTGTGGGGATTTCGGTTAATAAACGCTTCCTTCTAATACTGAAGGGATCTTGGACTGATGGAATTGGCCGATTTGCGGCGATAGCTTGTCAATGGGAAGGGCGATCCTATAACCTAGTCTCAATGTACATCCTACCGACACTGCACAAGACATCCTTCCCAGATCTGGGAAAATTCCTACTGTCTCTCCCGCAGGAAGAATTTATTATGGGGGTGACTTCAATGCTACAATGGACGCATCCATAGACAGACAGACCCCCAGAGATCCCAATAGCGCACACCTCAAATTACTAGAATTCACTGGTGCCCTTGGTCTCATTGATGTCTGGCACACCCAGCACCCACAAGAGCAGCAATACACCTTTCACTCGGATATACATAACAGCCTTTCAAGGATTAACTACATATTTGGATTGGCATCAGGGCTCGAAAGAGTAATAGAGGTCCCACACTTACCAAGGGGCATTTCGGATGACTCACCAGTACTTATTACATATACATCACACAACGCAGGGCAATGCTGTATGCTGTATATTTCCTATATACCTGGGCTATCTTAAAAACGGCTAGATTGTAAGGTCCTTCTCAAGAAAACAAATCAATACTTTGTGGAAAATAAACACACAGTTTCGTCTCCGACGGCTTTGTGGGAGGCATATAAAACAGTGCTACGGGGCAGGCTATTTCCTTAATTGTGGGACATAAACGGGTCTAACGTCAACAGATTGAGGCCATAAAACAGAAAGCATCACAGGCAGAAGTTGACCACGCCACAGACACCAATGAAACTATTGCACATAAGCTGCATTAATACAACAGGAATACAGGGCATATGAATGTGAGGAGGCAAAATCCAAACTCACCAATACACAGCACACTGTTTACGAGCTAGGTGACAAAGCTGGCAAGCTTCTAGCCTGGCTAGACAGGAAAGAAAGTGTGAGCAGATGGGTGGCACAGCTTCGGATGGACACTGGGATGATAACCACAGAACCACAACAAACAGTAGACACATTAGCAACGTATTTTAAACAAGTATATACACCTATGGCCAAAGCCACAATACAAGACAATCTAGCCTTCCATAAAGAAATACAAATGATTACGTTACCACAGCAGGCAGCACAGGCTTTGGAGGCCGACCTGACAGGTGACAAACTCACAGTTGCAATAGGGGCATTACATACGGGTAAAGCTCTGGTGCCCAACGGCATACCTGTGGAACTCTATAAAAGGATGGCGCCACAGCTTGTACCACACCTGCTTAACATGTATGTAGATAGTTTGGAGATGGGGGAACTACCAAAGGATCAGCGCCTAGCGACGATAGTTACAATACACAAACCGGGCAAACCGCCGCAGGAATCCACGTCTTACAGGCCGATCTGATTCATAAATGCGGAAGCCAAAATACTGGCTAAAGCATTAGCAATACAAGTACAACCATACCTCACAACACTAATTTATCTGGATCAATTCGGATTTATGCCGAACCGAAACACAGCGCTTAATTTAAGGCGATTACATAACACATGGCGCACAGAGATACTATTGAGGGGGGTGCGTTCATACTGTCCCTAAACGCCTGCATGGCATTTGACTTGGTTGAATGGCCCTTCCTTTTTGCGGTGCTCCGACACTTGGGTTTTGGCCCAAAATTCTGCGCATGGGTGCAGCTGTTATACACAAAACCACTGGCACAAGTAGTGGCAAATGGCCGCATATTGATGGACTTCCCTCTGGGTAGAGGGACAAGACTGGGCTGCCCCCTGTCGCTGCTTCTCTTCGCATTGGTATTGGAGCCCTTAGCGGCATGGATACAACAGTAGCTGGTCATCTGCGGTCTGAGGTGGTCAATGGGGTGGGAAGACCATATCTTGTTATATGCAGATGATATACTACTATATCTAGCATCCCCAGCACGTTCCATTAATTGCCTACTGGACATATGCGCTGCAAATGGGAGAGTCTCTGGTTACATCATAAACTGGGCAAAATTGCTTTTCTATTTACTACATGGATTACCGCCAAAGCTCCCACATCAATGCGCAATACAAGTTGCTGTTGGTGTATAAATATCTAGGCATATATATAACACATCACAAGGCATGCTTTATCGCCAAGAACCTTGCACAGCCACTGGCGCGATTTAGCCGTGAAGTCAAACACTGGCGCTCACTACCACTCACGCTATTGGGGAGAGCAGCCTTCTTTAAAATTATAGTGCTTTCCAGATTTTTATATACCTGCAGAATACACCGTTCCCGGTCTCCCCTCCATACTTTATAGCGATAAACACCGAAGTGACCAATCTGCTATGGGACGGAAGATCGGCCTGTATAGCTCAACATAAACTAGGAAGAAGCTGGTATGATGGTGGTATTGTCCTCCAACCATGAAAACATACTACTGGGAGTCGAAGCACACTTTAATTAACCAGTGGCTACACACACCGCAAGATGAACCACCGTTTCGGATGGATAGAAACCTCTCAGAAGCAGAAGGTCTAATGAGGACATTATACAATAAATCTAGACAGGCAACGCTCACAGGCCCAACAGCACACACCTTCCGGATCTAGTTTCAGGCACAAAGAGCGATGGGATGGGATGGAGTCATAACACAGGCCAAGCCCTTATGGGAAACCAGAAGCTTGGGCAAATTAAGAAATACTAAGGGGTTCAAACAGTGGGATCTGATTGGAATCTCGAGGGTGGGAGACATCTGGAACAAAGGCGAGGTTGTCCCATTTACTCAATTGCAGGCCATCAATGATCTTGTGCAAATGGAAATCTAATCTGCAGGTATATGCAGGTCAGACATGCCCTCATGGGAACAAATCCATCAGGCACTCAATTACCGGAGGTCTCACCTCTTGGGGGTAGGCTCCTGACAGATCATTTAAGTAAAAAAGCCATTTCCCAAACCTACAGCAAAATAATAAACAATCAGCCGAACCCACAGCAGCCCTTAAGGAGCGATGGGAAACAGAGCTGGGCACACTGGATGAAACAAACTGGCAGATGGCAATTGTGTCCCACAAGGAGGTTGCTATTCCGTCAAAACTGAAACTAATACAAATAAAGGTTTTGCACCACACTTCCTTCACCCGATCACTTTTGCATAAACTGGGCACTGCAGACACACACCTGAGACATCGTGGCATATCAGGCACATTCTTTCACATGATCTGGGACTGCTCAAAAATCACACAGTACTGGGAGGCGGTTATGACTACTATTTCTCAGGTCACAGGAGTCACGGTTTTGCCAGAACCCAAAGATGCCTACTCAACATCTGGGAACCTACAAACCTCAATCACGTGGCTCGTGCAATGGCAATACTAGGGAAGAAGGTGGCAAAGCATAAAATAGCATTACACTGGGGATCGAGGCAGATTCCTAGCCATTACAATGGTGTCACGATATGGACAATGCTATGGTGACAGAAACAGCCATCTTTGTACGTAGGGAATGCTCAAAAGAATGGACACGAGTATGGGGCAAATGGAATGCTTTCCGAGGCTGTATTTGTGAGCCTTCATAAGAAGAATCACTGTCAGATGTCAGTATTTAAAAGACAGGGTACAATGAGCTACATGTGTACTGAACAGAAATATAGACAAAAGCGTTCAAGGGTGCATGTGGCTAACTAGGGCACCATTAGGAAGGCGGGCGGATTGCCCCGCCGGGCCGGCTGTAGTCACCGCCAGCCCGGTGGGGGAAATCCGCCCGCCATCCCTGTAGAAGAGACCCCTCGCCATATTATTATGGCCGGGGGGTCCGCGGCGTACGGAAAGACCGTCTGCCGCTTTTGCGCCCGGTCGACATGTCGACCGGGAGGAAAAGGGCTCAATATGGTGGTGGTGTCTTTCAGACACCGCTAGCCATATTACAATGTGCATTTGTGGATGCTTTTCCGTGGTGGCAATTCCGCCACCTGAAGGCATGCGGAGTCTGCTTGGGGGGGCCCATTGAGGGCCCCATGGACTCCGGGGTGGTGGAGGGTGCACATGGGGGGTACCTATGGTACCTATGGTACCCCCTGCCTTTCAAAGTACAACGTGGCAGGCACGTTGTGCTTTGAAAAGCACAACATGTATTTTTAGCATTGCGGCGGGCGGTGCTTCAGCAATGTTAAAAATACGGGATGCACCTGCCACTGTGGTGGGCGCATCCTAATTGCACCCACTGGACCCCCGCCATTATGGCGGGCGGTCCCTTTCACCGTGAGGATGCCGCCCTCCATCCTAATGATGCCCTATGTTATTGATGAACAACCTATGTATAATCATATGATACACCATGTCTGCTACCTGATACAATGCTGCACTGTACCATTTGTTGTTGTTAAATGGAAAATGTCAATACGTTTTTTTTCAAAAAAAGCAATGGAGAAATAATCCAAAAAGATCCAAAAAATGAAATGTATATTTTTATTTTTTGTTAAAAATGTACAAAAAATTTACAACATATATTAAATATTATATTATTGAAAAACAAAAAATATAAGAATATATATATATATATATTTAAAATGTACTCTTCTTCAACATATTAGAATCGGAATATTGCAAATGTGTAACCAATATACCAATGTTTGATTAAGAAAATATGATACAAAAATATCTTTGTGAAAAAAAATTGTAAATTATTTAATATATTTCATTTTTTTCAATAACAATATTTAGTATACTAAATAAAACAAATAAATGTACAAACTATAACTTTGTAAAATTCATATAATGTAATGTTTCAACTAAAATAAAATTACATAAAATGTATTAAAAAATGTAAAGATAAATATATTAAAATGTTTACTTTTTTCATTAAAAAATTAAAAATATTTAAAATCCAAAGTTTATAATGAAAAAACTGAAGATTACATGACTTTACCATTTTTAATTTTGCAAATGTACATTATATATGTTAAAATATATTATACTTTATAATATGTTATGAAAAACAGAAAAATATGTGAATCATATTTTTCAATATTTTCTAAAATCGCTTAACAAAACCTAATAAAAACAATTTAATTGTGAACGACAAAAATAATAACGTGTTTGTAAATAAAAACGTTAACAATAAAAACTGACATATGTCTCCTTTTTTATTTGAATTTTCTTTTAAACTCCAAGAAAATGCTACATAATAAACCGTAAAAAATACTATTCCCAAATCCAAAACCAACTAAATTCAGGGAAAGTGCTGGATAATATACCATGAAAAAATACTATTCCAACTCCAAAATGAACTAAACTCAGAGAAAGTGCTGGATAATAAACCATAAAAAAGTACTGTTCCTAACTCCAAAATCCACAAAACTTAGGGAAAGTGCTGGATATTAAACCATAAAAAATTACTATTCCAACTCCAAAACCAACTGAACCTAGGTAAAGTGCTGGACAATAAACCATAATAAATTACTGTTCCATCTCCAAAATCAACATAAACTCAGTGAAAGTGCAGGATAATACATTTTCCAACTCCAAAACTCCAAAACCAACTGAACTCGGAAAGTGCTGGATAATACACCATAAAAAAAAGTACTATTCCAACTCCAAAACCAACTCAAGTCAGGGAAAGGGCTGGATAATAAACTTTAAAAAAATTACTATTCCAAAACAAATAAACTATGGGAAAATAATAAATAGTGTAAACATTTTAAATATATAAAAATGTAACAAATTTCAGAAGTATGATTTTTTTAAAATAAAAATATACAATTATTTGCAAAATTAAAAAGATTTTGTAAAAAAAAAATAAAAAATGTTATTGATTTACATCATTAATAAAAAGTCAAACATTGATAATAACATTTTGGTATACCCTTCTTACAGAAATTAAAAAATTATAAATATTAAATGATACATTTCCATTAAATATTTAAAAAATGTTAAATTCTGCATCTTCAAAATAAAGAAAAAAGATGACTAATACTTAAAACATTTAAAAAACAAAAACAATAAAATATAATACAGAAATAAATATAGAAATAATTTCCTATTAATATTTTTCTTGTAATAAATATTTTTAATATATAAGTTATACAATTTACATTAAAAATATTTGCACACAAAATAAAATATTTTGATCTTTCAATATTTTTTTTATTACAATTTATTTTAAATCAACATTCTTAAATTACTGCTTACAATTATCCCCCTCTAAACCCAACAATCCTGGTCCTAAATGTTTCAAAACATTTAAAAATTAATTACAAATATAAACAAAAAATTTCAAATTACTCCCCACCCTTATCCCCTATAAACCCAACACCCTGCTCCTAAAAAAAATGAAAATACAATAAAAAGAAACATTTTATCATTACAAAATAAATGTAAACATATAAAATAACTACTACCAAATATTAAAAACATCAATTAACATTAAAGAAAAACAAACCAAAAATACAGTTGATATTATTTACAACAATATTTTTGCCATCAGTATTTTAAAAATCGATATTTCTAAATTACACAAAAATCGATATTTTAAACAACGAAAAAATATACTTCAATATTTTACACCACTGATATTCTTGACTCAATATTTATGCAACTCGATATTTCCACATCAATATTTTGTCTCTACATCCAAGATGACACAGGCCTTCTGCCCTTGAAGGGAGCCTGTGGGGACCAACTCCCACTCCCACTAGGCAGGGGCCAGATTGCCTGATGCTTGCCTAAAGAACAAAGGCTTCTAGATCCAAGAGTCTCCCCATATACTAAACTATAATTGGGCAGATTTCAGCTGTGTCCCTTTCAAATCAATAAAGTAGTTCGAACCTCCCCAGTTGCCCTCTCCACAACCACCTCATTCTCCCATCAAGCCTAAACAATTGCATTGCTCCAGTAGCTGTTTTCATACCTAATTAAGGCCTAAAACTGACATGGCAACTGCCTGTAGGCTAATGCAAATTGACTTCAAGGAGCTTCAGACAGGGAATACTTTAGAAAGCTATATTTGCTAAGTATTTATTAAAAACTAACCACCAATTAAGTGTTCTTTCAATAAATGCCAAAAATAGCAGTTGAACCAACTCTCTAGCTTGTCCCAATCCTGAGACAACAAAATGTATATTTTAATCTATGCAATAATTTTTTTCATAGGACAGCTGAAGCCTTACAAAAATAGCTTTTTGGAATATGCCCCTGGAGAGATATGGTACCATTACATCTTTACATGTCCTATTTTTAAATACCATGCACTGCGCCTTGTGCACAACAAGGCGCATAGGGGTGAGATTAATAGTCAAAAAGGAAGGTGTGTCTCCTATCAAAAGTTATTTTGATATGCTGGGCTGCAGGTTTAAATTGTAGCAGTCAGGCTACAAAGAAGGCCTGAACCTATGTCTGACAAAGAAACACTAGTGGATGTCACAAGAAATGCTGCAGTCCACTGGTGAAATTTAACTTTCCATGCCATTGACATATTTCTGCACCATATATATGGCCTTTTAGGAAAGGTAAGCATGCCAATTAGGAGTTAACTATTTTAATCAGGTTTTAGTGGTCAGGGCACATACACTGGGACCTGATTGGCAGTGTCCCAGTGCACAGAGTGCAAAACCATCAGAATCATAAAAAAAATGGAGGTAATCACGGCAAAAGGGCACTTTCTCATGAACTGTGAAATGTTTTTTGCAATCACAGTCCAGGAATTGGAATAGGAGGGTTTGCTACTGCATATGCCTTTTGTGTACTCGTCTCTGTCTTTTGCATCATAAAAGAGAGCGGTCTATCGAGCGTTACCTCCACACACTGTTCAGTTTTGCCGCGAGGCAACGATGGACAGGTAGGGCTTTATCTGCAAGGTGACATTTTGCATGCTAAGGTGTGTTTGTAAGTTCCTGCCAGCCTGACTGGAGGCCCTGTTAGTCTTTACCGCTTAGGCTTCTTGCTTGGTTGATAGAGCATAATTGTAGAAGAGTCATAACTCACTTTTTACTCAAACCACCGACAATTATGTTTCAATATACAAATTTGGGACAGCGCGCAGTGAGCCTTTCTACTAATACCTGTATCACAAACCACTGACCTTCAGCGTATCACGCCCAATCACTGGTGGCTCAGATACTCTCTAGACCTACAAAAGTGTTTTGCTACATGCAACGTTTAAACTCTATCAAAGGGATTTTTGACACTTAGGGGTCCATTACGATGTCGGGCGGATTCCCTCCGCCAGGCTGGCGGTGGCTACCGCCCACCTGGCGGAGGAAATCTGCCCGACATCATCAGCCCAATTCCCCCCACCATATTAGGAAGGCGGAGGGGACAGTGGCGTGTGAAACACCGCCCGCCTGTTTTTTGCCCCGGTCGCCTAGCGGCCGGGGCGAAAAACCTGTAACATGGTGGCGTGTCTTTTAGACACTGCCCGCCATATTACAATAGGCTTTGCACAATGCATTTCCGTGGCGGCAATGCCGCCACGAAAAGGCATCCGGAGACTCCCTGCGGGGGCCCCTTGCGGGCCCCCTGGGAGTCCGTGGCTTGGGGGGTGCACATGGGGGGTACCTTTGGTACCCCCCCGCATTTCACTGTGCAACATGGCAGGCACTGCGCGGTGCCTGTCATGTTCTGCTTTGCAAAATACAACGTGCACATTTACCATTGCGGTGTGCGGAGATTCCTGCTCCGCCCGCCGCAATGGTAAACATACAGGATGCACCCGCCTATGTGACGGGCGCATCCTAATGCCATTGTCGGGACCCCCGCACTGTTAGCGGGTGGTCCACTTCTCCGTTAGGGTGGCGGGCGGCCAAAGCCCGCCCGCCATCCTAAAGGACCCCTTAGATTGCCTACATAATTCAAATAGTATTACCCGCATCATAAACAGTAACCTTCATCAATGATGCCCGTTTATAGTTTTGGGTTCCGAGACAGAGCATGTTTAGATCCGGATGAATGCCTGTTATGGAGATCTCTGGCCTTCAGTTTAACACGCAGAACCCCCTAGGGGTCAGTCGCTCTAAATTCACTCATTTGGTTACACATACATTGTAACCCACACTGCCCTTTTCTGAGAGAAGAAGTTTTGTGACATGTAGAGATTAAGTGATATTCTTGCAGCCATGTTACAGCTGGCAATACCTTTGAGTCAATGAGCTTACTCAATGTTTGTATTGTTGCCATACATAATGGACTAACTATAAAGAGCCTGCACTAGTATATCATTTTTACATCATTTTACTTGTGCGAGCCAGTTTTTCACCTTTATCGGTCATTGCTCATAACTATACACCCTTAGATGCATTATTCTATGACCACTGTTTTCATGTCTTCTCCCTGTCCCTCAACACAGTTTTGAAATTAGCCTGATTTACTGCACATCCCTATCAGTTTCTCTCTCCTTCCTTAGAGCGGGCCTCTTTACCTGAGCTGATGCCAGGTGGAGTGAGGTCCAATCTCGTCAGACACGGGTGGAAATTATATTGAATTGTTTTTAATGCACAATGTACTTGCAGACATAGACAGATGTAGATTCACTATACATCACAGTGAATGACAATAGAGCTGTAGAGTTCTTTTTTGGTTATTGAAAATGTGTTTTATTTTTCACAGGTATCAACCTCTGGTCCTTGTTTAATAGAGGATTTGAACACCTGGAAGTAATGGTTATATTGTTGTATTGATTCCAACATCATAATAGATTTTTTATAATTCTACACACATCACAGTAGCGATAGATAGTTTTTTGTGATCCTGAAGAAAGCCAAGGGTTAAAGAAATCCAAGGGCCCCATTAGGATGGCGGGCAGAAAACCACCCCCACCGCCATGGAGGTGGGAAACAACCGCCCGCCGGGACCGCGGATAAACCGGCGTTCAAATTAGGATGAACTGCCAAAAAAGAAGGACCGCGGCGGTAGCGGGCCAACAGAAACCGCCCAACGTGGGCGGTGATGTCCAAAACCCGACCATGGCGGTCGGAAACGCAGCGGAAAAGCTACAACCCTCCGCAAGCAAAGCGGAGACAACGCACAGGAAATTAGAATATCCCCGATGGTCCCGTGGTACAAAAAACTATATCCGACCTCCGCGGTCGCACACAGGAGTGAATGGGAGAAACAGTGCAAGAGCGACAGCATAGCCACCGCAGCGGACGATGCCCAAACACTGCAACAATGCCAAACTTAGCACAAATCAAGTAGCCATGCCCTCCAAATACACAAAACACATACCAATGAAAAACCAAATGCCGGAGGAGCTAGGACAGCAAACAAGATGGCCGCTTAGTCTCCCGGCTCCGCCGACCTCCGTCTTTTGCTTGAAGATCCTGTCATCTATCCTGATATTCCGCCCCACATCCGTGTCTATGAACTAATCTGCAGTCCGATGGAGCAATCCCAAGATTTTTCCGGCATTGTTGCGTGGAGTAATGTCGAGGTTTAACTCAAGGCCTAACCCAGTCTGGAAGCCGGGGTCTCGAGTGCTTGTCCAGCCGGGTCCTAGTTGAACAACAGCGGACTGGTGAGTGCGGCAGGGTCCGGTCCATGGAACTTCCGACATCTTTTGGATTGCTTCGCTGCCAATCAGCTGCCTGGTCTCGTATCGAAGGTAAGGAGACGAGTGACGCCCGAGGCGGTGTGGCGGGGGTCCCTGACCCGGAGGCCTAGCGTTCGCTTTGCCGGCGCCTTTGGATTGGGGACTTGGCACGCATGAACGCATGTTGGCGATCTGCCCCTCACGGTTCATCCCTGTTCCACCTAATCTTCCCTCGGGGAGAGCAGCTCTCCGAGGGGATCACTATGCCTGATGTTATGCGAGACCCGGCGGAGCGGGCGGAGCGGGCTGAGTGCGGCCCGTCATTGCGGTCAGTGCTGGCAGCCCTTGAGGCACTTCAGGTGACTATGGATGCCCAGGTATGTAATCTGATGTCGGCAGCAGATGGAATTATGCGATTGGGACCGGACCCTGATTCATCGCTCGGGACTCGGCGGTCAGCTCTACTCCTGATAGACACCCGAGCGGTGCTTCCAGACCCTGTGCATGGAGCTGTGCCTGCCCCTACAGAAGTGGAACTGATTGAACATGTTGAGATCTGTGTATCGACTATATGGTCAGAATCCTTGGTTTCGCTACCAGTGGAACATTTAACTGCTGTTCCCACTCTGGAAACTTTTGGTCGAGACTGTGAACTGCGTTGGATTGTGTCGCACCCCCTTCCCAGCTGGTTCATCAAGATGGCGGAGGGGACAGTGTCTGGCCTTGGAGTCGGGGAGGGGCATCGTTGGAACCGGCCATGTGCTTTGGGGTTTGCCATCCTTTCTCCATCTAGCAGACTATATTTCGGCAACTTTTATGTGTATTTTGATAATTTGTGGATGGGGCTCTACTTACCAGAGGGAGTCAGCAAGTTTGATCGACGGGGTCAGGGCTGAGACTGTTGTTTTGGGTTTACTATTGTGGTTTCATCGGTAACTGGATTTGCTTTATTAGGTTAACGGAGACCGGGCGGGGTTTATGGTTTCCACCGGTGTAATCTTCTATTGTGTTCTGCTCGATTGCGTCAGCTTTGTGGTGGATTCTTTGTTAAGGCGATGGGACCTGGAATGTGTACGTTAATGCCCTCCTCCATTTCTACTTTTAGTGTAGGGCTTAGTTCTTCTTTTCTTTCTCTTTGTTCTTTCTATATTTCGGGTTTCAGTAATTTGGGGCGACAGGCACGCTGCTAGGGGGGGAGGCCGTAGTCATCTGCAGGGGTGGAGGGTGGGGGGTTGGGGGAGGGGATTTTTTGTTTAGTCTTTATTGTTACTATGGGCTTTTTTCTCTTTCGTATCTTTCTTTTTGCCTTTTCTTTTGTTTCTTCCTTTTTCGGGTCAGCATAGTGGGTCCACTCTTGTGTCTCTTTTCGAATTTTCCTTATCTGTGCCTATACTTTCTACAGTATATCAGTATCAATGGTCGGGCGCTTAACTGGTGCGAACTGTGATTGTATGCTTGTTTATCCTGAATTGTATGCCTTAGCGCCACTGTTCAAAATGAGACCGTTCGAACTGGGGATGTCCTACTAGTTTGCCCGCCCCTTGTGCGACTCTGTGATATTGTATGGCAGCTGATCCTTTCATTTTTTATATTATAAAATGGAGCCTTTAGAATCCTGTCATTTGTTTGGTATGCTTAATAGCCAGTTTCAACCGTATTTGTGGTACCTTCGCTTCCCGGGCTGCCGAGTCATGTCCTAACTGACTTGCTGTGATGAAACTGATTAGCGGCCGGCCCTGGTGGTTGTAGGCCCATATCTGTAACTATTTGAAGTAACAATAAAGGTTTTCCCAAAAAAAAAAAAAAAAAAAAAAAAACACACCTCACAGCAAAATCCCATTTGGACACACCCACACAGCTGAGTATAAAACCAGCCCCTTTACTGACCACAATCCTGTGCAACACTCCAGAAGAGGAGGCCATACACCACATCTGACAGGAGAGGCAAAAGAACACAGCACACACGCCACTTTCACCCCCACCACCACCATCACCACCACCACCATCACTACTACAATCACACCAGCACAAACAATCCCCCAACACACCTCACACTTCAAAACCACACCCACCCCTGCATCCACAAACACTTCAAACACCACGCACCATGGCAGCACAGAAAGTGGCAAAATTCACAGAGAGTGAGTTGACAGTCATGGTAAATGAGATAGTAAGAGTGGAACCACAACTGTTTGGTAGCCTGGTCCAACAGACACCATTAGCCACAAGGACACAAATGAGGGAAAGGATAGTTCAAAGGGTCAATTCAGCAGGGACCACCCTGCGATCCAAGAAGGAGATCATGAAGCGGTGGCATGATCTCAAGAGGGTTGCCAAAGAGAGGAGGAGCAAGAACTGGGAGCTGGCTAACCGGACTGGCAGTGGCTCATCCATCCCACAGAAAACATTCACACCATTCACACCATGGGAGGAGAAGGTGCTTGCCATACTGTATCCTGAGAGTCTCACAGGAGTAGCCGAGGGAATGGAGGCTGCTAAGTACAAACAAATGGCAACCAACACACTGATAAGTACTTCCTTGCACAACCCAAACCCTCACCTAACAGGTAGCTAGTCATCTTGATTGGGAGGCTTGTTTGGGGGTGGGAGGTCTGTACCACGACTCCCATTATGCCCCCTGTCCCACACCGGAGCAGGAAAGATTTCTCCCCCACCCAGGAGCATGTGTCAGCCACTGCACTGTTCACCCTCACCTACCAGGTAGGTAGCCATCCATACTGTGAGGCCTGTTTGGTGGAGGGTGGCCTGAACTCCTACTCCACCATGCCCCCTGTCCCACACCCCAGCGGAATGGAGGCCTCCCCCACCCAGGAGCATGTGTCAGCCATTGCATTGTTCACCAAACAAACTTATAGGTAGGTAGCCATCTTGCTTAGGAGGCTTGTTTGGGGGCGGGAGGCCTGCACTCCTACTCCCACCATGCCCCCTGTCCCACACCCCAGCAGCATGGAGGCCTCCCCCACCCAGGAGCCTGTGTCACCAATTGCACTGTTTACCCACACCTAACAGGTAGGTAGCCATCCACACTGTAAGGCCTGTTTTGGGGGAGCGTGGCCTGCACTACTACTCCCTCCATGCCCCCCTGTCCCACACCTGAGCAGGATAGAGGCCTCCCCCACCCAAGAGCATGTGTCAGCCATTGCACTGTTCACCCTTACCTAACAGGTAGGTAGACATCCACACTGTGAGGCCTGTTTGGGGGAGGGTAGCCTGCACTACTACTCCCACCATGCCCCCTGTCCCACACCTGAGCAGGATAGAGGCCTCCCCCACCCAGGAGCATGTGTCAGCCATTGCACTGTTCACCCTCACCTAACAGGTAGGTTGCCATCCACAATGTGAGGCCTGTTTGGGGGAGGGTAGCCTGCACTACTACTCCCACAATGTCCCCAGTCCCAAACCCCAGCAGCATAGAGCTTTCCCTCCCACCCAGGAGCACCTGGAAGCCATTGCACTGTTTACCAAACAAACTTACAGGTAGGTAGCCATCTTGCTTGGGAGATTTGTTTGGGGTGGGAGGGCTGGCCCACGACTCCCAACATGTCCCCTGTCCCACAGCTGAGCAGGTTAGAGGCATCCTCCTCCCAGGAGCATGTGTCAGCCATTGCACTGTTCACCCTCACCTAACAGGTAGGTAGCCATCCACACTGTGAGGCCTGTTTGGGGGAGGGTGGCCTGCACTACTACTCTCACCATGCCCCCTGTCCCACACCTGGGCAGGATAGAGGCCTCTCCCACCCAGGAGCATGTGTCAGGCATTGCACTGTTCACCCTCACCTAACAGGTAGGTAGCCATCCACACTGTGATGCCTGTTTGGGGGAGGGTGGCCTGCACTACCACTCCCACCATGCACCCTGTCCCACACCCCAGCAGCATGGAGGCCTTCTCCACCCAGGAGCATGTGCCAGCTATTGCATTGTTCACCAAACAAACTTAAAGGTAGGTAGCCATCTTGCTTAGGAGGCTTGTTTGGGGGTGGGAGGCATGCACTCCTACTCCCACCATACCCCCTGTCCCACACCCCAGCAGCATGGAGGCCTCCCCCACCCAGGAGCATGTGTCAGCCATTGCATTGTTCACCAAACAAACTAACAGGTAGGTAGCCATCTTGAATTGTCTGGCTCTTTGTGGGTGTGAGACCTGCATCACTACACACTGCATCAATTTCATGCAATACTTCAATACCTGACATGTACGAGTAATTGATGTTCCTCTGCACCATGTAATAACACCCACTATTGATCTTAACACTAATAGTGAAGGTGTCTCAATTGTGTAGTATACAGACAGCTAACAGAATACTTGCACAGTACCCAACACTGACCATTCCCCATCTAATCCACAGGTCATGAAGAACTCGCTGCTGTCGACAACAACAACCAGCACAGAGTCAGTCTCCAGCCCCAGTACATGGACTCTCGGATGTTGACTCCCAGGATAGTGTGGACAATGAGCTCTAGGCCGGCCCATCTAGTGTGCCAAGGACCAACAGGTCCCAGGACCCCATCCTCCCCACCACCATGTCTGCTGCACCAACAACAGCACAAAAGAGCCCTGCAGTCATAGCCTGTGCCTCCACCGCTGCCACCTCCACCACCACCACCACCACCAGCACCTTTCCCTGTCCCAGGAGATGACCAGGACACACCACCAACTTTGGACGGCAGGGAGAGTGTGCTGGGACCCACCGTGGTGAGGCAACAGGTCCGTGGCAGCAGAGCAGGTGGGAGGGCCAGGGTCACCCCGAGACCTCAGGAGGTTGGCACACCATCCAGGACCACTTCACCAGAGTCATCGGGGCATATGAACAGGTCCAAGGACGAAGTGGCTGGTCTGACAAACTATTATCTGAGCTCATCCTGCTGATGAGGTCCATCGACACATGCATTGGTCAAATGGTGGACCTCATGTCCTAGCAAGTGGCGTGGCTGAGGGACAGGCCTGTATCCCAAACAACACCTCCGCCCCCCTCTGTTGTGCTGCAGGATGACAGTGCATCATCCTCCCCTGTGGCCACAGAGAGGGGTGAGTCCTCAGATACGTCTGGCCATGCAGCAGGCCCTCCCGCCAAAGCGATCAAGGGGGCATCCAAAGAAGAGCCTAGGAGTCTCTGGAGGCAAAGCTCCAGCCACACACCAGTCAGGGAGCCAGCCCTGATGGCAACCCTCTTCCCCACTGCATTGACTGTTTGGACTGTCCTTCCCCACACTGCCTTGTGAATGGCACCTGTCTGCTGATGTCTACGCTTGCATCTCATCTACCATGACTGTCAACTCAATGCTAAATCACCACCTTCATGTAAATATGCCTGCACCCCTCACATGTCCACTTTGTTAATAAAATAGCACACACACTTGAATTTGTGCTGTTTTGTTTTTAGTGCCACATTTACAGTATTGAAAATGTCCATGATGTATCCAAAAGATGTACAGTATGTAGGAGTAGATAACAGCACACACCATTAAGGATGTCATGCAAAAACAAAGACTGCCATGAGAGATGCGTGGCACACCAGGTTACATGGGTGGACATTTGAGACACACAGAGGGCACACCTCTCCATTTACAATACACAAGTGCTGCAAACAACACATAGGTCAATGGGAATGCACACATACAGAACACCACATTCCACATGTGCACGCCTCGTACTGTACTATCCTCAAAAGTTTGTCAAATGAACATGACTAGCCCATAACCATCTGCTGTACCTGTCACACCTCAATGCATCATGTGAACTTGGCACACATCAACAGCCCAATAATCACAGTATCAGGAAAACTGTCACTTGTGTGCATGAACTGATATGGTAGCACAAGTAAGTAACAACACCATACAGTGAGACAAGCCTTGCCTAGATCAGCACTGACCCACAACACATTGATTTGTCACACATCATTGACATCAGCAAAACACTGTGAAGCTTCATCAAACATCAAATGCATAATTGACATTGCAGGCACCACAGACCAATGTGCATCACACATAACATGCGACCTCCTGTGCATTATATTGATTAATGGCATTGTGTGCATAATGATGTGCCCTTAACCATGTTGCTGCTGTGTACTGATTCAGTGTTCATGATGGACATTGCCATTGTATGTGCCCAAAATCGCGGTAGCTACCGCCTGGTGACGGCGGTGTGACCCCAGCACCACCCCCTTCACAAGTGCGGTAGCCATTGGAATGCAGACTTGGGTAGATGGCGGTGGTCATGCGCCACCACCCAAATCGCGGTAGCTACCACCAGGCTATGGCGGTGTGACCCCAGCACCACCCCTTCACAAGTGTGGTAGCCATTGGCATGGAGACATGGGTAGATGGCAGTGGACATGCTCCGCCACCCAAATCGCAGTAGCTACCACCTGGCCATGGCAGTGTGACACCGCCATGGGGCATTGCCTACAGCCAATGGGAGCGATTATGGCATGATGCACATTTGAAAATCGCGGAAGGCGTGCTTCGCCACCGTGGAGGCGGTCATTGGATGAGTTTGAAAGATGCACCATCGCGGTACCGGACCCTGGGCCCCTGCAGTGCACCACCGCAATGGAGCATTGCATAGAGCCAATTGGACCGATGATTGTGGTGGCGTGATGCACTTTTGAAAATCACGGTAGGCGTGCTCCACCACCGCAGAGGCGGTCATTGGATGCTTTTGAATGAGGCAGACCTGGACAAGCAATTGTTGCAGCTTTGCACCTCACAAACAACCCCAGAGGGCTATAAATCTGTGGGAGTAAGCCTCACATTTCCACTGTTCACAGAGCCTGCTGCATGGGACCCTCTCCTGCTGCTGCTTGAAGAGCCTGCTGCCTGGGACCCTCTCCTGCTGCTGCCTCAAGAGCCTGCTGCCTGGGACTCACTCCTGCTGCTGCCGCAAAAGCCTGCTGCCTGGGACCCCTCACCACTCACATCAACCACAGGTGTTCCATGTCCACAGGGATGGCAAGGACAGAGACGATTCATGCCAGTCCATTCACAAGTGAGGAGCTGGAGGTCCTAGTGGACAAGGTGCTGGCACAGTACCTAAGGCTGTATGGTGGACCCAATGTAGTGGTAAGTTATCATAAAGGGAGCTGTAGGGCAGGAGGGGTGTCAGACATGCATGTGACTGGTGATGTCTGCCAGCTACTGAGGGGGTTCAGTGCAGTCATCCTGAATGTGTGTCTGAATATCAGGTACCCTCTACACCCTCATGTATGCATGCAATCACATCTGTTTGGCACATGCAGAGTGCCCTTGTAATTTGTCCCCCAGTTTGGGATGGAGGGAGATTACAATAGGTCCTGAGTCTGTGTCTTGCCACTGTACTGATAGATGTTGGTACATGACACTGTGCAACTGGTTATTTACCCTTCTTTTCTCCCATACCTGCAGCTCAAGGTACACCAGCGTAAGGCCGTGTGGAGGGCCATTGCAGGAAAGGTGCCAGCCCTGGGGGTATCCAATCGACGACGCACCCACTGCCACAAGAGGTGGGACGACATCAGCCGGCTGGCAAAGAACGTGGCTGAGATGCTGGGCCTTTGGCACGGCACAACTTAACACCACTGATAGCCCGCATTTTATCAGTGACTAATCCTGAGCTGGATGCACGTCTGAAGGAGCATCGCCAGCAAGCAGGGGTGAGTATTTGGGGAGGGTGACTTTGGCCGGAAGCGGATGCATGTGTACAGGGCCTGTGGCAGCGGTGGCCCATGTGAAGTTCGTGTGGTGGTGCTGTGCTATGTCATGTGAGTGGCTGCTGGGATGTGTGCTAGTGTCAGGCATTGGGACAAACTGGCCTTACAAAGCTGATCCTCCCTGCTGTGCTTTCTCATAGCCAGATGTGTTAGTATCCACATGGTCATTCAGCATTGGGATGGTGTGGGGAATCTATTAGGCGTTGAACAGCAGGGTCCACTATGTGAGTGTGAATTCATGTATGCCTACTTTGCAAGCACCATGATCGGTCAGGCCCACATACCTGACAACTAGGTGACCCAGAGTAACACATGGTGCTTGGTATGGCCTACTTGACATTGTGGACTGTCATATCCTAATAGGTGTGTGCGTTGTCCCCTCCTGTTCCCTGAAGGTCTGTCAGTGGCAATGAGTGTTGGGACATGATAGGTGTGGGCAGGGCAAGTTGTGTGTCTGTTACACTTCATCCACGGGCATGGTATTGTACTGTGTTGCCTCAACATGGCTCAGTCATGGCAGATATTCAGAGTTACAGGCACTGTTGTGGTCTACGTAGTGTGATGCTGCAATGTGACTGCAGGATGTGGTGGTCACCATGTTGATTTGGGCATCCCGTGTACTGCATTGATTGGATTGCTTTGTCCAGATGATGACACTAACACAACCCTGCATCTCCCTCTCATGCAGAAATGCCAGTGGACATGGAGGAACAGGAGCAGGAAGCCAGTGGTGGCGAGAGTAGCACCACAGCTGCACCGGTGGCCAGAAACAAAGAGCCCACCAGGGCATCTGAAGGGGACCGTAGTATGCAGGAAGAATCCGTGGCTGACACGGAATACTACATAATTTGATGCCAGCGGTGATGCATCCATGTTGTCAGGCACTGGAGATGGGGAGTCTGCAGCATCATCTACCACACAGTTGACAGTGCCCAGCCTCCCATCCACTTCATCTGCTGCTGCCCCTGTCTGTGTCAGTAAGAGTGGACGAGTTAGATTCACACCTGGCACCGCCGAGCCTGCACCTATCCCCCCTGCTGCCCTCAGTGCTGAGTCTGTTGAGCTCCTGCACCAGCTTTGTGTGGGCCAGACCGCCCTGCTCAATGCCTTCAGTGATCATGACAAGAAAATAGGCCAGGTGGTTGCCTACATGGAGGGCATACACTCTGACCTTGGTAGGCTACACCGTACAGTCCAAGCTTTGCCATCCGCTGTGACTTCTGCCTTTCAACAAGCACATGCTCCCCTTCCTGCTCAGGAACCTTTGTCCACCCCTCAGTCAGTGGTCACATCAGATGACAGTGACCATGGTTCGCATGCGTCACAGACACAATGGCAGAGCAACAGGGCCTGTGGGGTCCCGCCCACAGAGAGGCCCTGTTGCTCTGCTGTGTTGTACTCTCACCTGTGCCATGGACACTGGCCCTGTTGCTTTGCTTTGTGGTACTCTCACCTGTGCCATGGACACTGGCCCTGTTGCTCTGCTGTGGTAGAGTCTACCCTGTGCAGCCTCTCATGTATTTGCTGGGCCACTTGCTATGGACACTGGCCCTGTTGCTCTACTGTGTTGTACTCTCTCCTGTGCCATGGACACTGGCCCTGTTGCTATGCTGCGTTGTACTCTCACCTGTGCCATGGACACTGGCCCTGTTGCTCTGCTGTGTTGCGTCACAGACAGGATACAGCACAAGGAGCACACAGCAGACACAACCCAAGCAGTCACACTCACTTTACAGCTTCTCATGTCCTGATTCCGCATTTCTCCCTGGCCACTAATATTGACATTCACTGCTGTGTTATACTCTAAGCTGTGCCATGGACACTGGCCCTGTTGCTCTGCTGTGTTGGAGTCTACCCTGTGCAACCTCTCATGTACTTGCTGTGCCACCTGCCATGGACATTGGCCTGTTGCTCTGCTGTGTTGTACTCTCGCCTGTGCCATGGGCACTGACCCTGTTGCTCTGCTGTGTTGGAGTCTCCCCGAAGAGCCTCTCATGTACTTGCTGTGCCACCTGCCATGTACACTGGCCCTGTTGCTCTGCTGTGGTGTACTCTCACCTGTGCCATGGGCACTGGCCCTGTTGCTCTGCTGTGTTGTACTCTCACCTGTTCCATGGACACTGGCCCTGTGGCTCTGCTTTGTGGTACTCTCACCTGTGCCATGGACACTGGTCCTGTTGCTCTGCTGTGTTGGAGTCTACCCTGTGCAGCCTCTCATGTACTTGCTGGCCCACTTGCTATGGACACTGGCCCTGTTGCTCTGCTGTGTTGTACTCTCTCCTGTACCATGGACACTGGCCCTGTTGCTCTGCTGTGTTGTACTCTCACCTGTGCCATGGACACTGACCCTGTTGCTCTGCTGTGTTAGAGTCTACCTTGTGCAGCCTCTCATGTACTTGCTGTGCCACCTGCCATGGACATTGGCCCTATTGCTCTGCTGTGTTGTACTCTCACCTGTGCCATGGACACTGGCCCTGTTGCTCTGTTGTATTGAAGTCTCCCCTGTGTAGCCTCTCATGAACTTGCTGTGCCACCTGCCATGGACAATGGCCCTGTTGCTCTGCCGTGTTGTAATCTCATCTGTGCCCTGGACACTGGCCCTGCTGCTCTGCTGTGTTGTACTCTCACCTGTGCCATGGACATTGGCCCTGTTGCTCTGCTGTGTTGGAGTCTCCCCTGTGTAGCCTCTCATGTACTTGCTGCGCCACCTGCCATGGACACTGGCCCTGTCGCTCTGCTGTTTTGTACTCTCACCTGTGCCATGGACACTGGCCCTGTTGCTCTGCTGTGTTGTGATCTCCCCTGTGCCATGGACACTGGCCCTGTTGCTCTGCTGTGTTGTACTCTCCCCTGTGCCATGCCCACTGGCCTTCCTGTTTGTAGTTTGCCTGTGCAGATTATCTTGCATATGGTCAGCATTTTGTGCCTTGCTCTTGTCCACTGTTGTTCTACAGTCACATCTGTGCAATATGTGAATAAAGACAGTTAATCCTGTTGTGTGTTTTGTCAGCGTTCTTGCTGATTAAAGGTCTTTTGGTGTGTGCATTTGGTTGTCTGTGCTCCATGTTCTATGTGTCACTTCTACATTGACAAGCTCTTTGCCCTCATCACATTTTTAAACAGGGGTGACAGGGTCTTCAGTCCATTCATACACTGATACTTGTGTTATCTGTGTTGGCTCTTTTACCTGTCATGCAGTTCTCTTGTTAGTGGTTTGCTATTGTTGGCTACATTGTTGCCATGTCAGGTAAGGGTACACTGCCAGCACAGAGTGTGATGCTGTGCACAGGTTTGCATGCAGGCTGGGAAATGTCATGATGTATGTGTGGTGTTCCTGTATATGTGCCCAGCTGTGTATGTGTATGTTCATTTTGTGTTGGCCCTTAGTCCTGAACCCCTGGCCTACATGAGAAGTGTGCTCTTGGATGGTGAGGAGGTGTGCAGTTTGAAGGGTGTGACTTTATAGTGGGTGTGGATGTGTGTGTACCCCTGAATTGCGATAGACACACATGTGTCAGCCAGGAGTTGTGTGCCTGTAGTTTGGATTGTCTTGTTCTGTCGTGTGTAAATGATTGTATGCACTTGTGTGTTGTCTGTTGTGCACTGTGCAGTGTGTTGGTGTGTCCTCACTTATGAGTGTGCAAAGTGTGTAACTTGCACATCAGTGTTGTGTTTGTTTGATCATTAATGTGTCTTGAGTGTGTTTGGTTAGACTGTGTGGCCCTTCTGCTCCTCACTAGCATTGTGATTGTGTTTCTCATGCATTGCAGGCACATGGTGCCTTTTCTCCGCCTGTATGTCATGGTGTGTGTGGTGTGATGCCATCCCCTATGTGTGCCACTTTTGCCTATTTGCCTAGCCATTGTGGGTTTGCACTCCCTCTAGATGTGTAGGGTACACCCCTTACATGTTGACTAATGACATACAAGTCGGTTTACTTTGATGTCAGCTGTTCCCTTTTGTTTACATGTGTATGTGCCTCCCCATCATTTCATTTGTGAGACTGTGCCTTTAGGGGGGGGCAGTTATTGGGCCAAGAGTGATGTTGCACTCTGGACATTGCACTAATGGTTTATGTGTGATGTTCTTGAGCTATTTATCAGTGAGGATTGCCCATGTGCACTTGGCCTGTGTGTGCTGCCCAGTGCTCTGGTGTGGGTTGTTCTGCTCTTGTATCCCAGAGCGGTGCATCCTGTTGTCGTGTTAGATGTCTGTGTGTTGGCTGTGGTATTGCTTCACTTCCTGGGTGTGCTGTTGTTTTTGGGTTGTGCTGATTTGTGGTGTGTGTTGAGGTTGTGTCAGTCATGTCTGTGTGCAGCTGTTGTGCTTGGTGTGCACACACTGCTTGTTGTGCATACAGTGCTGTGTGTATATGGGCTTGACATTGCCTGATGTGCATCCCCTAATGTCCTGTGGTGTTTGATGATTTGTGCTTTCATGAGCATGTGTGGTTGTTTGATGTGGCAGTGTAGGTCTGTACAGGTGCACTTCTTGTGTGATTTGTGGTATGTTGAGTGTGTGTTTTGTTCTTGAGTGATGATGTTGTGCACTCATGTTGTGTTTGTGCTCCCATTGCCTTTCCACAGTTTGGCTGACAGGGTATATCTGTTTCTATTGGGGGTCTCTGTGTGTTCCTGTAGTGTTTGTGTGTTGTTTTTGGGCAGGCATCTGTTCAGGCATCCCAGTGTGTGTGTTCTGTTTATGGCTACACCCAGGATGTGTGTCTGTGTGTATATGTGCTGGGAAGCATTGACAGCCTTCAGTGTGTGAGGCACTGGTGTTGTGTGTTCCTTGTCAGACACTCCTGCAGTGGCTGTCTCCCTAGTTGTTTGTTGTGTGGTGCAGGGTGCGTATTGTGCTTGCTTGTTGCTGTGCTTATTGCCTGTTGGTGTGCATGGGGGTGCACAGGATGGGCTCCTGGCCTGTGTCTTGATGGGGTGTGTTGATGTGTGTTTTGGGGTTGTGTGTCCCTGTGGTCTTTGTGTGCTGCCCATGCCTTGCAGTGGCCCTGCTTTCTGCCTTCTGCATTGTTCACATGTGTTGACCACGGCGGCGATGTGACTGGGAACGGGACGTTGCTGCTAGATGTGTGTCCCGGAGGCAGAGGGGTGACTTATTGGCAGGTGGGTAATTGTGGGTGCCATTGTGGATGTGTTGTGACCCCCAGCAGAGTGTCTCTGGTGGAATTAGACCCTGTGTCAGTCCGTGTGTTGTATTTGTGTATTTGCGGCGGCCTCCGTGGCGGTCCATTTATGGTAGTGCTGTAGCAAGTACATGACTGGATGCATATGTAGAGCTGGGTCCATGGCGTTCATGACCGGGTGGAGAGGACCGGGTCTCTACTATGGCGCTCCGCTGTTGAGTTTCCGCTGTGTCTGGTTGGGCGGTGTCTCCACTGCGGTGCGTCTGCCTGTTTGGGCCATCCTAATTTGTGGAGCAGGCCGAACGTCATTCCGCACGGCGGTGAGTCTCCATTGGTTCCCACGGCCGCGGTGGCGGGCGCACTTTGATGGCGGTGCGCGTCGCTCCGCGACGGTCGGGAAATGACCTATGTTTTGCTATACTAATATGGCAGACATGAGAACTGCAGCTCGTGGGTGGACAAGGGCTTCTTTCTGCCCCGCCAACACTGCAACATCCTAATGGACCTCCAAGTGCCTGAAACATGTAGAACCATAGACACAGTTATTATTTAAAACGGTTCGCACTGTTTTTAGATGTAGGTAACATGAGATACTCAATAAACACATTTTTCTCTTGCGATCCACTTTTAATCTCAATCTCACTTTTCATGCACTGCGCCCATCACTTTCAGAACCACCTCTTCATATTTGGGCTGTCATATAGAGCTATCTCTCCTGAATACTAAAAAAAAACATCCATGAGCTCCCTTCTCAATGCAAGAAGGTTGTAGCCCTTGGTTACACTAGTGTGTGGCCAGGAGGAGACCCAGATGATAAAGCATGTTGCCTTTGGTGAGTGATGGGAATCTGTCCTTTTTAAAGGATTTTCCCCAATAATAGGGTTCTTTTCTTATCCTCTTTCTGTTTTTAATACCTCTGCCTTACAGCCTGTGCATTACACTGTAGTCTTTTTTCGATTCATTAGATCCGCGGATTTTCCTTATGGCCCTCTTCTCCTATTGAAGTGTTCTTGTACATATTGGTGACCACTCTTGCATTGGATCATGCTCTCCATTTTCTCTATATTGTGTAATATTTTCAATTTTAAACTATTTGCTTATGTTTTCCACGCTTTCTTTATTCTCCGTAGTATGAAAAATAATTACACCTTGAAGACTAAGGGGGTCATTAGGATGACAGGCGGACTATCAGGAAACGGGACCACCCGCCATAAGGGCGGGGGTCCCGTGAGGGAAATTAGGATGCGCCCGCCACAGTGGCAGGCGCATCCTGCATTCCTGTCATTGTGTCGGGGGATGCACTCAGCACCGCCTGCCACAATGCCAAGAAGGCATATTGTGCACTTCCATGCACAACATGGCAGGCACTGTGTGGTGCCTGCCATGTTGTGCATGGAACTGCTGGGGGGTTACCATAGGTACCCCCCATGTGTATCCCCCAGCCCCCAGAGTACCTGGGGGCCCGCAACGGGCCCCCGCAGTCTATTCCTGCATGCCGATCCGTGGCGGCAATGCCCCCACGGAAAGGCATGTTACCGCACCCATAGTCATATGGCTGGCCGTCCGCCGCGGTCCCCGGGCCATAGTAATATGGTGGGTGGAAATGGGTGGCGGGCGGGGTCGTATCACGGGGGGATCACCACCGCCATGCGGGTGGTGGCGATCCACCCTTGATTCTAATGGGCCCCTTATTGTGGTGATCCTCTTAGTGCTTCCCTTTCTATCACTTCAAATTCCAGAAAAAGAAGTACAGCAGTTTTGAAGGATTGTGAACTCCAGCATCTCTGTTTATTTATTACGCCGCCTTCTTAGCTTGGCGAAGTTGACGTGATATATTTTGAACTGTGTACACCATGATACAAGATTCTAGTTACCTTGTAGATCCATTATACTGTTTGTTTTAGTTTTATAATGAGAGTAGGGTGTTTACTTGTGCTCTTGGTTCTGGTGTAGGCTCTCGAAAATAGCAAAATAAATAAATTTTTGGGTGGAATTTCCGATAAAAACGAAGCATTTGGGAGCTTTTTCTTTGTGTAGAATCCTTATTTATTCGTGGTGGAGCCTTATCTTTATGCAATGTTAATCTTATCAACCTCTTCCTATGAATGGTTCTTGAGCACTGAGTGCAAGTGGACCTTAACATAGCCCGACTTGTGCTTATATTTATTAT
Organism: Lissotriton vulgaris; assembly: GCF_964263255.1. Lineage (NCBI taxonomy): Eukaryota > Metazoa > Chordata > Amphibia > Caudata > Salamandridae > Lissotriton > Lissotriton vulgaris. The sequence continues at coordinate 664,399,545 of NC_141689.1, forward strand.
CAAAGAATTTGAATCTACCCCTGGCCCGGCGGGGGCGATCCGCCCGTCATGCAAATGGGTCCCTTGGTTTGTATCTAATTTATGATAAAAGCAGAAGTCATTCCACATGGGTTTCTAAAAAGGTTTATTGAGTTTTAAGTGCAATACAAAGATAATTTGCATGATTGTGCGAGTAGCAAGACAGACAATAGATCCCGGGGCAAAGCAGGGTCGGAAGCACTTACTATAGACACTACAATGAAAACATATCAAAGGGAATAAAAACACATCAGACACTACATAAAACAACTTATGTGGGCCAATCAGTGTTGCACTAGGGTTTTGTTTCCACCTTTAATTCAACTACCACTCTCAACTTTTCGTGACAACACTGTTTAGGAGCCACGCTCAATCCAATAATGCATACAACAAGTGAAAAGAAGCATACAAGTATGAAAAAAATTGCAATCCGCCCAGCCAATGTATTTCTTCCCTTAGGACTTCATCGGGGTTGGGCACTCCATAAATCTGTCTCAGCTATGCTAATTTCCCGCATCTTGGGGCCTCTGATACAGGGTGAAAGATTAAATAGGGGGTACTACACCACCTAACACTAGAGGCTGATTCTGATGCGGATCGGAAGTGCACCGAACGCGATCCGGCAGGAAAAACTACGAGCTGTATGCGTGTTTTCCGCCTGACTCGTACAGCTGTACGAGCAAGCAAGTACGATGCTAGCTACGTGAAATTCACTGACCAAGTCGTTTCCAGGTCCGAACCGCTCCGTAGGTCTCAGCCTTAAGCTAACCGTGGCGTGCAATGGATGTGATTTACGACCAAGCAGGTACGATGCACGCATCGGACAGCCGGTGCGAGCTGGAGTGTCCGGCTCGCAAAATGTCTGGGAAGTTGCCTTTGGGGGTCCACGTCAGACCCCCTATCACCGCAGCCCTACGACTCGGACACAGGGGGAGAGACAAGGGTCTTCCCAACACAGGCATGTACGGTGCAGATGGCACTGATACATTCCCACTGTAGGGGGGCCCTTGTGCGAGACTTACCCATTCAGTCGATGGGAGCCCATGTATGCGTCGTACGACCGGCACCCATTAACTTCTATGGGAGACCAACCGAACCGAATCCAAACCGAATCCGGCAGCATACGGCTGTATCGTACTCGCTTGGTCGTACTGCAGGACTCCGGCTCGGTCGGAAAACACTCCAGATCTTGCTCAGTCTCAGAGCTTTCCGACCCACATTGGAATGAGCCCCTTAGACTTTGCTACTTGAAGATAATTGACATGGAGGAACTTCTTACGCAACTACGTGATAAGTGATTTATGTAGTGTCCAACCTTGATAAAGTCCTACGTATGAAACACGCTAATAAGCTGATTGAAATTTGTTTCATAAAAAGATTCAATACAGTTGGATTTGAACACACCTACAAAACTCCTGAAAAATTTAATTCAATTGACCTGTCTTTATGGGATATCTATGAACAACGTAACACATGGAATTTTTACAATGCTCAAACTCAGTGACATTTATTATATATTGTACCGTTCTTTTCAGTTGTTGTTCATCAGTCAATGCACGTCACATCTGCAAAAGAGGCAGTTAAGCTTCCTGGGCAACTTTTATAAGTAGTACTAGGGGTCATCAGGGTGAGTAACCAAAGTGAGTGGAAGAAATGATCATTCGGATGATCAGAGCAAGAGGCAGGTTAGTGCTAAACTCCTGGTCATTATAGATCAAGTGCAGCAGCTCAGGTATCATTAGAGGGCTGTCCACCAGATTAGGGGTAGGTGGTGGGAAGTGCACAGGATCAGTAGGAGGTGGTCTCATCAGTTTTCAGAAACAGTCCCCATACTGCGTTGAAGGCATCAAGTTTGTTATTCAGCTTGGATGAGATGAGTTCATGACCAGTCACCATATGAAGTTACAGCCATCACTCATTGCATCTGGTTGTAGTGGGTTGTCTCGAATGCTGGAGAATGCAAAGTATGGCCACAGCAAGGAAGATGACTAACCACCGGTGTTCATGAGTCATCAGATCAGGCACATCTGACGTATCATGTAAGAGAGCTAGCTGGGGGATGGGGAAAATGGAGAACAGGCTGTAAGGGCATAAGCGAGTCCATACAGCTGCTAAATATCTAACTGATATTATGCAAGACCAGAGAATATAGTACAGATTAAAGCATTCTGCATGACATTTCCAACAGCGATCATGTAGTAACAGCTTTGCCAGTTTCAATTTCCACAGTGACTAGTATTAGTCATGAAACACCTTGAAATAAAGGAACTTCAATCTGTATTCCCTAAAAACCCTCTCATGATCCACCAAAATGGTCAACCACCCCTCATGTAACTGAGTTGTACCCAGCAGAACCTGTCGGGTAAGTCGGGAAATATGGGAGGAAGGGCCAGTAGGTAGGGACTTGATGAGCATGCCATGCTGTCCTGAGTACTGGCCCAGAGTGTTTCGGTATTGGAGAATAGGGGAGATGGGGAACTCTGTTGGCTGGGCCTTCAATGTGTCTCGCAGGTACTGGGACAGTTGGAGGTAACACCACTGCTCCCAGGGCCAAAGTCTTAATTCCATCCAAAGAGCAGGAAGTGACTTGAGCAGCTTACAAGCATACATTTGATCCATTCAGTTAAGGCGATTAGCGTGCCAGAATGCTCAATTGAATGGTTACCCTTCAATACAGAAGGCCGCATTATGCAGGGTCATCCCCAGACCTCATACTACTTTTTGTTGAATTTGGTTTTGCATATCACTGCTAAAGTGCTTTTGCTCTCTCCTTAAAACATGGTAACACTGGCTTATGCCCAATTGGCATACTTAATTTACTTATAAGCCCCTAGTAAAGTGCACTACATGCACTCATGACCTGCAAATTAAATGCTACTGGTGGGCCTTCAGCACTGAGTGTGCCACCCACTTAAGTATCCCTGTAAGAATGTCTCTGGCTTGCCAATACAGAGCCTGTGTGTGCTGTTTTAACCTGCCATATTGACCTGGCAGAATAAAACCTTTTCCAGGTCCAAACTTTCCTTTTCAATACACGTAAGTTACCTCAACAGTGGACCCTAACAGCCCCCATCCCACAGTGCAGTCTATCTAAAAAGTTGGAGATATATATTTTTAAGTATTACATGTCCTGCTAGTGAAAAAACGATTACATTTATTTTTAACTGCTTCAAGGCCTATCTCTCCCATAGGACAACATTGGAGTTGCCTTATTACAGTTTATGTGAGCAATTTCTAGGTGGGAAGGGATAACTGTTTCATGTTTGGTGTCTCTGGAGTCCTAATTTAAAATCCTAGTATGGTGATTTCAGATTTTAATTTACTATTCTGAAAATGCCACTTTTAGAAACTTTATTCTTATTTAATTTATTTATAAAGTTTTATATAGGCCAAACAAGACCCTAGAGGGTATCAGAGCGCTTTACAGTAGAGGAAGGCAGGGAATAGTTATGAAAAGAGAAACTTGTCAAATATATGAACAAAGAATCGTACGTTTGACATCTATAGAGAGTCATCACTGAAGTAGTCATACACCACACACAAATATTAGGCAATAATACAATCAATAAAACATAAGGTTATATTAATAAAGGATAAGGTGCTTATTTTAGGGCAAAAACTAGGACATCAGAATTGTTTTCACTTCTTTTTTAAAGGTGAAGGTAGACAAGATTAGGCGGACTTCCTGTGGAAGAGAGTTCCATATATTCAGTGCAATACCCGAGAAGTCTTTGTAGCATGTTTTCTTTTTGTGAAAGTCTATAGTTTCCATAGCAGGAAGCTTGTAATTCGATAAGATCTGCATCCCCGACAATTCTAGCTTTTGTGCCAAATATCTGTTGTTTTTTTTAAATGTAGGGCTTTATGAGTCATGCATGCAATCTTTAGTTGTATTGTTGACTCATAAGGATGCCAGTTCAGTGTTTTTAGAGCCCAGGATATGTGAATATTTATTTTTGTTCCGGAGACAAGTCTGGCAGCAACGTTAAGGGAGGACTTTAGCTGGCCAGTTTGTATCTAGGTATGCAGCATGGAGTGGATCTTCCGAAGTCCAACCTGGGCAACACAAGAGCGTGGACCTCCAGCTTAATGTCTTCCTGTGGGAGAAATGGTTTAGGTTTCCATAGAATGCTCATCTTGTAATTTGCTCCTTTGGTGGCATTACTGATTGTCAGGTATACTTACAATTCCACAAGAGAAATATGCACAATGAAAGGTCCCAACTCCACCCTAGTCGCTCACTGTAACCAACTGAGTCAAAACACCAGTGGTAAACCAGGGGAAGAAGGTAAGAAGAAAAAGTGAAGGTGTCCCAATATGTTATACAACTCTAGCATGAATCACTGAAACAATATGGATGTCAAGAATATCGATTTACAAAAATATCGAGGAAAAAATATAGAATACCAAAATATGGACCTCCTATGTCCAAACAGGCAAGTACAAAAATATTGAATCAAAAATATTGATGTAAAAAATATAGTTAGCCAAAATATTGAATATTTTAAAATGCTTTAAATTAATAAAAAATTAATGGAATAATAAATGTAAATAACTTAAACATACTTAAAATACTTAAATAACCTTAAAAATAATAAATAATTAATGTATGTAAAAAAACATACAAATCGATTTGTTAATATATATATATATATATAAAAGTAATATTAATAAAAAAATACAATATTTTTACCGCAGGATAGCGGAAAGGGTAAAATTTACTATTACCACTCTAGTGAGTGCAACAGTAGGGAAAGCGTTGGATAGCGTAGGGATAAAAATTACTATTCCAACTCCAGAGAGTGCAACAGTAGGGAAAGCGTTGGATAGTATTTTATTTATTTATTTATTTTATTTATTTATAAAATTTCTAAAGCGCACAAATACCTTTCGGTGTCTCGGCGCTAGAGTTCGTTAAGATTGCAGAGAGCTCCTACATAGCTTACTGGTTGAAAAGCCATGTTTTGATGTGCTTCCGAAATATGAGTAGGGAGGAGCTTGATCTGATATTAAGAGGGAGCTCATTCCACAATTTAGAAGCAGCAATTGTGAAGCGCTTATCGCCCCATGTTGCTTTCTTAGTGCGTGGAATATGGAGTAGCTGGGATGCCTCAGAGCGTAGAGAACGCTTGGGTTTGTATGGAGTAACGGATTTTTTTTAAAAATCCGGTCCGGTATTGTTCAGTGTTTTATAAATGATGCACAAGGCCTTGAACTTTGTACGGCTTCTCACTGGTAGCCAGTGAAGTTGGCGAATGATGGGCGATATGGATGAGAATTAAGGTGTCCCAGTTAAAAATTCTTGCTGCAGCATTTTGCACTAATTGTAATTTGTATAGGGGTAAAAATTACTATTCCAACTCCAGAGAGTGCAACAGTAGGGAAAGCGTTGGATAGCGTAGGGGTAAAATTACTATTCCCACTCCAGAGAGTGCAACAGTAGGGAAAGTGTTTGATGGCGTAGGGGTAAAAATGACTATTCCCACTCCAGAGAGTGCAACAGTAGGGAAAGCGTTGGGTAGCGTAGGAGTAAAAATTACTATTCCAACTCCAGAGAGTGCAACAGTAGGGAAAGCGTTGGATAGAGTAGGGGTTAAAATTTCTATTCCAACTCCAAAGGGTGCAACAGTAGGGAAAGCATTGGATAGCATAGGGGTAAAAATTACTAGTCCCACTCCAGAGAGTGCAACAGTAGGGAAAGCGTTGGATAGCGTAGGAGTAAAAATTACTATTCCAACTCCAGAGAGTGCAACAGTAGGGAAAGCGTTGGATAGAGTAGGGGTTAAAATTTCTATTCCAACTCCAAAGGGTGCAACAGTAGGGAAAGCATTGGATAGCATAGGGGTAAAAATTACTATTCCCACTCCAAAGAGTGCAACAGTAGGGACAGCGTTGAATAGCGTGGGGGTAAAAATTACTATTCCCACTCCAGAGAGTGCAACAGTAGGGAAAGCATTGGATAGTGTAGGGGTAAAAATTACTATTCCAATTCCAGAGACTGCAACAGTAGGGAAAGCATTGGATAGCGTAGGGGTAAAAATTACTATTCCAACTCCAGAGAGTGCAACAGTAGGGAAAGCGTTGGATAGCGTAGGGGTAAAAATTACTATTCCCACTCCAGAGAGTGCAACAGTAAGGAAAGCGTTGGATAGTGTAGGAGTAAAAATTACTATTCCAACTCCAGAGAGTCCAACAGTAGGGAAAACGTTGGATAGCGGAAGGATTAATATTTCTATTCCAACTCCAGAGGGTGCAATAGTAGAGAAAGCATTGGATAGCGTAGGGTTAAAAATTACTATTCCCACTCCAGAGAGTGCAACAGTAGGGAAAACGTTAGATAGCGGCAGGGTAACATTTACTATTCCCACTCCAAAGAGTTTAACAGTAGGGAAAGCGTAGGATAGTGTAGGGGTAAAAATTACTATTCCCACTCCGGAGAATGCAACAGTAGGGAAAGTAAATAGTTCGTATATAAATTAAAAAAAAATAATATTAATACCAATAACAAATTAATTAAAAGTGATTAACATTTTTAAATAACATAATAATTAATCAATTAAAAATACAAATCATTAAAAATTATTACCTATTAATACAAAATATTTACCTATTAACAATTAATTAATTAACAATTATAAAATAAATAAAAATTAGAACAACAAAAAAACAATACATAAATTACAATATTTAATAAATTGCAAATAAATTATTTCCCACCCTATTCGCCTATAAACACACAACCCCAACAGAAAATACATTAATAAAATTAACATAATTATCAATTAATCAATTAATTAACATTAATTACCAATTATATTTTAATTAATTACCAATTAACAATTTAAATATCAAATAATTCAAAATAAATACTAATAAATGAATTAAAAGATTTAATTATTTATATTTAAATTACTTTCCACCCTAATCTCCTATAAACCCACAACCCGTACAAAGAAAATAAATTAATAAAATGAACATAATTATCAATGAATTAATCAAATAAAATAATCACAAATTATATTTTAATTAATTACCAATTACCAAATAATTAACAATTAATTAAAAATAAATACCAATAAATAAATTACAAAATTTCAATAATTTTAATTAAATTACTTCCCACCCTATTCCCCTATAAACCCACAACCCGCTACAGAAAAGAAATTAATACAATTAAAATAATTCTCAATTAATCAATTAATTAAAATTAATCACCAATTATATTTGAATTAATTACCAATTAATTAACAATTAATAAAAAAATACCAATAAATAATTATATTACGCAAAACTTAAATATCATAAAATTAATTAATTAAAATAAATTATAAAATAAATATACACTTTTCACACATATACTAACATAAAAAATCACTTTACAAATTAGATATTATTAAAAAATTGAAATTAACTTACTAACCTCAAAATCGATATTTTTGTTGTCTATATTCTGTCCATTCTATATTTTTGTTGTCTATATTCTGTCCATTCAATATTGTGTCCATTCTATATTTTTAATTCGATATTACTGCTATTCGATTCAATATTTTTGTAGTCTATATTCTGTCCATTCGATATTGTGCCATTCTATATTTTTAATTCGGTAATAATGCTAATCGATATTAAAAACTCAATATTTTGACTGTATACCCTCTAGCATAGGACCAGGACCAGGCAGCAGGAGGATATCCTAATAAGAGAGAGAGAGAGAGAGAGTATATGAGTATGCAGAAAAGACTATATTAAGATGATGGTGTTGGTAATGGTATAGGTAAGATAATTTCTCACTAACTACCTTAGTGATTACCTTCTTCCATTATAGATCACAAAACTGGTTGGGTGGGACATGTGATTCTATCTATGGAAAGGACAATTAGCAGCAACAGCGAGGCAATACAATAATATAAAAAGAAAGGAGATGTTAGACAAACTCATTGACACTCACCTATGTGTTTCTTGTATTATTCCATGATATCAGGAGATCTTCAGTTAACTACAGTGTCTGCCTAGCAACTTGCTGGTGCAACGTGGGAACTCAATACTAAAACTATGTATAGTTCCTCCTTAATTTCAGGAGAAAGTAATATTGTGACTGTATAATTTCAGGGAGAAATAATATTGTCTCTCTTTTTATTTAGGAACACATCTTGGTTCAGAATTCACCAAAGAAACAGGGTTTTATCTTACAGGGAATACTTGCGCTCTGCTATGTTACTGACTGCCTATCTGGCTGTTCCTTTACATGTGGTGGTGCTATAGGAGAGGGGAAACCCTCTCAACCCCTCAAAAAGGTGTTGGTTCACAAAACTTGAACACTGAAAGACAAATTCCCATGCACACACTCTATTAAATTGACATTTGTAGACAAAGACTGTTCCTGTTCCTTTCTTGCGCAATAATACGGCGCATAGAACACGTGAAAAAATATGTTTTTGCTTTCAGAAGTTTCAAGAGAGGATCCATATTCTTATACAACAGAAAAGATACCCTTACCGGGTTGGAATTATCACTGGTTAAGTGGACCTACAACACACGCCATTATCACAAGAAAGCCCTGAAGAGTCAGAGCGATCTGTACTCTGACGAAACACGTGTCGGCTGGCGTGGTATAGCTTGAGCAATAAAAAGAAAATATTGCTCTCACAAGAAGAAGTGGACATAAATTCCTATGATTACACTGATCGGACTGATACACTACTCGGTGTTTGAATTTAATGGAGTGTGTGCATGGGAATTTGTCTTTCACATCTTGGTTCAGCATGGTTAGCACAAAAGAAAAGAAACAGATCTCCAGAGACAAAGACACCAAGTTTAGATAAGTGTTTTAACTTGTATGCTTGGCAAACAGTACTTTAGTAGTGCATACACACCTTTACTGTGATTCAGAGTGACTGGTTGCTTGTGTTGTTTTCTTTGCAGTGTTGTGACGCAATTCAGGATTTGCCAGTGTGAACCTCGACATAGCCCCGCCGAACAGCAGGATCTCACCCCTAGGATCTAGGAGCCAATATGGAGGAGCTGTGATGAGACCGTGAGGAACGCCAGGATCTCACTGCAAGGTGAAGACATGAATTCAGGAGCCAACGTGGTGGAGCTGTGAAGAGACCGTGAGGAACACAGGATCCTGACACAGGAACAAGACGTATGCAGGTAAGTGTATGGAGTGAAGCCGTGATAAAGCCAAGCAAAATGCCAAGTTCCCACCTCAGAAACAGGAAGTGACCCGTAAGAGGAAGTAGACTAATCCCTTAACGCTAGAATGCGAAATATTCAGCGTCTGGAACGGGACAGTTTTATAGTCCTTTGCCACAGCCGGCAATGCAACAGGCCACAACACTGATATGATTCTGCATAGTCAGGTATTTGTCTAGTGTAATTCACAAGGATCTAGCAAAGTCAATAATGTGAGGAGAACAGTTGATGGCTGTTAGATGCTTCATCCAAAGGTCGATCCTGAGTGTTTGCTTAGGTGGAGTAATGAGGGGGAATTCTGTTTTGGCAGTGTTGAGCTTGAGGTGGTTGCCAGTGAGCCAGCTTTGAGTGTTCTACAAAGAAGAGTTGAGGGAAATGATGTCTTCTGCAGGGATATTTCCAAGTACAATTGAGTATCCTCAGCATACGTGTGATAAAGGATGTTGGCAGGAATAATTTGAAAAGAATGGCCAAAAGGGCGGAGCCCTGTGGTACCCCCAGAGTGACCAGAGAAGAATGAGAAAAGGATTGATTCACCTTGACTCTTTGGGTTCTGTTGTGGAGGAATAAAGTGAACCATTGCAGCACAGCTCCTGATAGACACATCCTCCGTTCAGGTAGGGTCAGTAAACTGTCATGTTTAACTGTTTCTAAAGCAGCAAAGTCATGTAGTATCAGAAGACATGATTCATTTAGGCCTAGCATTTTTATCATGTCATCCACGATGTGAGTGCTTGCAGATTCAGTGATGTGACCTTGATGAAAGCCAGATCGGTGTTGGCCCAGGAGTTAGAAGTTCTCTACGTGGTTGCAGAGTTGAACCTGCACACATTTTTATACATGTGGGGGTGTTGGAGATACAGTTATTTACACGTGGGGGAAGTTGTTAAGATCTGAACAGTCTGTGTAGTAATCCATGTCCTGCATTCTCTGTTAGAATTGTTATCTTACATTTCCACTGTAACATTCCATGCACTGATGAGCCATTCTCTACTGGGCTCCTGCTGAAGGTGGTTGTTCAAGCTGTCTGTCCCAATAAAGCTACAGACTTCTACTTGGCCTCTTGAGTCTATTTACTACATAAATTTGGCGACGACCGGGATCTTCAACCTACCATCAAAATCTTCAAAAATCTACACCCAATTTTTTTTTTCTATTTCAAGAAAAGAACCCACATTCTCAAGAACCTTTTCCAGTGAAGTCAAGGGACACTGACAGCGTTCACCTGCACAGCTCTAAGAAAATTAAGGTATTTTTCTGTCTTATATGTGTAAAGATTGCATCAGCGGCTGTGTTGACTTTCTGTGCCTTGATTGCACCAGCGGCAGTTTGTGTTTATTGCCCTTATTTTCACCTCCCTCATACAGGCGATATGTATATGTATAAAATCTGCCCAGTGATTAATTGCCAGCTTAACGCAACTTTCGTATCCCAAAGCGCCACGTTTTTATAGTTTTTCCCCTTTATTGACTGTTTGCTACATTTGTATCTTTCAAACTTACTTAACGAGCACTTCTGCCCACACGAGCATTCACACAAGCCCTTCCATCTACGCGAGCCTGTTTCCACACGAGCGCTTCAATCTACACGAGCCTGCTTCCTCTCTGCCAGCGCTCCTGTTTCTGTTTCTTCACCGCGTCATCTCCGCCTCGTCATCACGCACGCATCACGCTTTCGCGTATGCGTTCCAGCAACCATTTTGTTTTTCTCGTTTCCATGGGAACCACCACGATCGTCTACAAGCTGTGATTACGATCGTTTCTCCAATACTTTTATCCATTATAACGCGCTCCAAAACTACGTTTCTAGATAAAAACAGACTATTTTCCACAGCGTTTTTTTTATTTTTCTCTATTTCAAGAAAAAGAGGGACATTTGAAAGAAGGACATTTGAAACAACAAAACTCAAAATCGATTGGAACTGATATCCTCGGACAACGGTGACTACTTTTGTTATTTTCCATAATTAGTCATTTTACTTCCTTGGACTTCTCTCATTTTTGTGAAATTATTTTTGCAATTATTTACAATGTCTAACAACATTCCTTCCCCTGCACACTTCTTACCTACAGCAGGTGATCCTAAAGTGGAATGGGATCTTTGGTACCCTACATTTTTAGCTTACGTAGACGTTGTTGAAGAGGATGGTTGTTCTCCTAAAAGGAAGCTAGCATTGTTAAAGAATTGTCTGGGTGGTGCTGGTCTCAAAGAGTTACAAAGTTTACCTCCCATAGATAGTACTGGTGCTGGGGATTTAAATGTTTTTGATATTGTCATTAAACAACTAAGTACTAGGTTTGGAAGAAAAATTAACATCGTAATGGAAAGATTTAAATTTTATTCCAGAATACAAAAAGAAGATGAGTCAATTGAAAATTATGTAGCCGCTTTACGCACCCTGGCTGGGTCTTGTGCTTTTGAAACCATCAATTTTGAACAGGTTTTGAGAGACCAAATTATGATGCGTACTAAAAGTAAAAAAATCCAAGAACGTCTTTGGATGGGTACCGATTCCTCCCTTAGTGCTGTACTGAACATTGCCAAAGGCATTGAACAGTCCGAACTTTTTGTGAACGAGATTAGAGGTCAGGATACCAAATCTAAGGTAGTCATTCCTGAAGTCTCTTTAGTCAAAAATTTTAATTATTTTAAGAAGAGTTCTTTTCCTCCCAGAAAAGATTTCTCTGGTAGAGAAAGTAAGTTTCCTGTTAAAAAATCCCAGATTATTTGCTATAGGTGTGGTGCTAATGATCACGTGGGTAATTACAGAGGTTGTCCAGCTTGGAACAAGATTTGCATAAAGAGTAAAAAATCTGGTCACTTTAGCAAAATGTGCAAGTCTCCTCAAAGAGTAAATTTTCTGTCTTATGAAGAATTCGATGATACTGAACAACCTTCTGAAATCAACACTCTGTTATGTGTAGGTGATTCAGAATGCAAAGGTTTTCCCACTGATATTATCACCATTAATGGTAAGGAAATTTCAATGTTGATTGACTCCTGCGCCTGGTACACCATTATTGGGAAAAATGTTTTCAGTCGACATTGGCATTCAACCAAGTTGTTACCACCAGACATAAACCCTGGTGGGTACACGGGTAAGAAAATTGACATTGAGGGTTACATGTGGGCAGAGATCAAATTCAAGGACAGATCCATTAAAGGGAAGGTTTATGTATCTTCCAAAGGAGCTTCCATTTTATGTTGGCCTCATCAGTACGACCTAGGCATTAAACTTGACCCCAATGCCTCTCCTCTGGTATACGTAGTCCCTCCTGAAAATGACTTCATTTCACAATTAAAAAACAAATTCTCATCCATCTTTTCAGACTATTTAGGAACCTTTGTGAACTTTAAACACCGCATCATTCTTAAGGACTCAGCCATACCCATTCGTCATAGAGTAAGGAACGTTCCTCTGGCTTATCGTGAAAAGTTGAAGGGTATTCTTTCTGATTTAGTAGATAAGAAAATTATTGAGCCAGTTGAGTCCTCTCCATGGGTTTCGCCAGTGGTTTTGTCACTCAAGAGCAATGGCGAACTCCGTCTATGTGTTGACCTACGGAGTATAAATAAGGAAATTTGGATTGATAGACATCCCCTACCCCACATCCACGAACTTATCTCCACTTTGTCTGGGGCATCGGTATTCTCCACACTGGATTTGACTAGTGCATACCATCAGGTATTGTTACACGAAGAATCAAAATTCCTAACAACCTTCATCACGCCGAAAGGCATGTTTCAATATTGCCGCATGCCTTTCGGCTTAGCCAGTGCAGCCTCTGTGTTCCATAGGCTGATGAAAACTGTGTTAGAGGGTTGTTTGGGTGCAGTTGCATTTCAGGATGATATCCTCGTTTATGGTAAGAATCATGAGGAGCACAATGCTAATCTAGAGAAAGTTCTTAAGTCTGTCCAAGAAAAAGGTTTAACGCTAAAATTGTCAAAATGCAAGTTCAGACAGAGCAAAGTAGAATATCTTGGTCATGAGATTTCTTCAGAGGGCATTAAACCTAAGTTCAACCATATACAGAGTATTTTAAAAGCTCCAGCACCGTCAACTTCTACTTGGCCTCTTGAGTCTATTTACTACAGTCTGCATTATGTTTTTTTTCAAAAGTAGGTTACCTGCCCTACTTTTAGGCAGTCAGGGATAGTTTGTCGCCTTAGTGAAGCATTAATATTCTTTGACCATAAGGAAAGATAGTAATTTTTATCTCCTTGAAGATTGACTGAAGTAGCAGCAGGTCAATGAAGTGATTAGAGGGGTTTACAGCTAGAAGTGTATTATAGATGTCACTTTCGTTGAGGGGAGTGAAAGTGTGCTAGGATGCATTGTTTTTGGGGACATACCCAGGGGGACCAAGCTGATCTGTGACCTGGGAGGTGAGTGGAAAAAAGAACAAGGCAGCTAGAAGTAGTTTTCTCATTGATTGTATGTTGTTTTCAATGGGTTTTAGTTTTTTCCCAGAAGGAGGAGGCCAATTCATCACAGTTTGGGTGAGTCCAGTCGGTTTGGAGTATGGAGCAATTGTTTCTTGACGATTTCAAAACTTTTTGGGGTTGATTTCTGGCTGGGTTAAGCAAGGTTCTAAAGAAGTTGGCCTTTGCATTTTTGATTTTTCTGTTGTGTATGTTCCTTATTGATCTTAAGCATTTTAGGTGTTCAGTGGATGGTGCGGACCTCAAGGCTCTTTCTGCTAGTCTAGACTGCGTTGTTCAGAGTTAAGATTCTAATTGAACTAAGGTTTGGAAACTTTAGTGGAAATGTTTTTTTGTTGAAGCCGGCGGCGATAGAGTCAAAGACGTCCAAAATAGAGGTATTGTAGAACTCTGTGAAGTCATGGACATCTACCATGCACATCTGAGGAGTCAAGGCAATGTTACATTAGGTCAATAAGTTATTAGGACTGACATTTTGAAGATTCATTTTCCATTGCTTTGTTTTCTTGGATTTATCTTTCTTTGTGGTTACCTCCACATTGAGAAGGAAGCTGACCAGTCGATGGGGATAATTGATTACAAAGTGGTGTTGTTCATTTAAGAAATGATAAGGTCCAATGTCTCACCTTTGTTGTGGGTAGAACTGTCTCAGAATTGAATCAACTTGTGGTCTGATAGAAAGGATTTAAGGTAGTTCACTGCATGGCCTTTAGGATCATTCTAGTGGAGGTTGAAGTCTCTGAGGAAGATCTGTCCACTTGAGGGTCATTGTTAAATGTGATGGCTTCCATGATATGTTCAATGAACTGCAGATGATCTCCAGGGAGGTGGTAGAATGCATATAGTTTGCAAATGAGACTGTTGATGCTAGCGATGTTGGTGTAAAGATATTCACTGGTACACAGAGGGACAGTATCTGCCTTGTACAGAGAGATTGTGCTTCGGTAGATGCAGGCTATTGTACCACCTGGTTTTCTAGTTCTTTCTAGTCAAATCATGCCATGACTAGAGGGACTAGTAAGTCTAAAATAAGGGGAGGTGAGCTGTTTAGCCAGGTTTCCATTAGCATAACAATATCAAGCTCATTTGTGAGGATGAGTCATAGATATCTGGTGCATATTTACTAGCTGAATGGCAGTTAAGTACTCCCCATTTCAGTTGGATTTTGGTTTGGACAGGGGCAGCCCCAGAGATGTTAATGCGCTTGGGGTTGTCACTATTTACAGCTCTGTGATTGTGGCTGTGTTCTATGCAGGGGTTAGCCTGAATGGTTTGGATTTCCCCCCAGTAGGTCTTGTTAGTATCTATTGAGTAGGAGTAAGAGAGGAGGAGGTTGTGGATGTCACTGTCAGGTAGATCAGCATTCAGTCTCCTGGGAAGAGAGAAGGCATTGGGGAACAGTATGGTTTTTGAGCAAAGAAAATAGGTGTGCAGGTCATGGGAGAGACACATGCCTGTTTCAGAGCTCATCCAGTTCATTAAGGCACTATTGGGTCTTTGCGTGGGCAGAAGCTCTTTGGTGATGGATTTCAGGTTCTGGAGTACATCCTTGAGGTGGAGCAGGCTATATAGGATCTCATCAAGGAGTGCATACCAGGCAGTGTGATGACAGCTGGTTATGGATTGGTGTGTGATATCCAGTAGATGGGAGAGGCCACATGAGAGGCCCAATTGAGAAGAATCAGCATTAGTAGGACCATGGGATGTTTGTAGGTCAGCAAGGGCTTGCAGATGGCCTTATTGCCTGGAGATGGGGCAGTGGTAGGAGAGAAAGTAGGGGATTGTTTGCAGAGCAGAAGACGTGAGCAGCAAGAGGTTTTTCAAGTTAAGGGTTTTAGGTTCAGAGCAAGAGAGCTTCAGGGCATAAATGGGAGCTGTGTGTGTACCTAAGGGAACCTTGCAGAAGAGTTCACAGTATGGGAGCGAGAGCAATGAGCACGAGAGGGTCCAGCGAAAAAGTCATCTCTGTTTGACCGAATAGGAGCAGGGGAAGCATGTGCTAAGGTTTGGCAAATCATGAGCTGATTCTCAAGCCTAGCTGGGGATGAGGATACTGGTGTGGATAGGTCAGGAGAGAAGGTGGGGTAGCATCCGCTGGTGGCGGGGAGTGGGCTGATTGATGTTGGAGAAGCCAAGGACGTTAGGTGGTGCGTGAGAATGACATCAGAGTAGCTTGGATGATTAGGTAGGAGATTCTTATTGTTCACTGCCTTCTTGGGGATAGGCAAGATCCCATCCATTGTTGCTAGATTGACTTTTGATGATTGCAATAGAATGCTACTATTGTTGTGTAAGGATATGGCAGGTTTGTATTGCTGAAGGGCGAAGAAGAGACAGACAATTTGAGGCCATGACGAGGTATTTTCCTGGTCCCATGATTCGAAGCATGGAATAAAAGACATTCCTCCATTGTGCACATTTTTGTTGTATAAGAAGAGGTCATTGGTTAATAAACTCTTTCAAGAGCAGAAAGATTAGTGTTTTAGGGCGGGTTTTGAGGAGCTGGTGTTTGAGTCTTTTAGATGCATTTTTGGATGGATTGGGTGGGTATTTAATGGTGTAGGCAAGGAGACCAGCGGGTTCTAGTTTTGTGTAAGATTGTTTGAAATGAGAGTGGACCTCCGGGAAATGAATAGGACCCTCCAAGAATAGTGGTATGTGGTCGAGGGTGAGGGAGGTTCTAAAACAATCTTGAAGACTGTAGGGTGGAGAAGAGTGTAGTAATTGGGGAGTCAGGTACTTCTGAATCTCCAAAAGCAGTGACTATGATAGATTAAGGCACAAATTTTGAGTGGTTGTAGCAATGCCATGAGCAGTCAACCCTGCGGCAGGGAAGAAGGAAATATTTAGAAAAAAAGATGGCTGCCCCTTTTGCAAGGCTGTATGTAGGAAGGGGATAGTCCTGTTTCTGTTTTAGTTGCAGTCAGTAGCGGCTCCTCGAACAGAGGCACGGAAATAAATAAATAGAATGAATTGCATTGTGCAAGCTGCAACGTCAAATGGCGATGCAGCGCGCAATGTAATTCTTTTTATTTCTTTATTTTTTTACTTACCTCCGTTTGGCCATATGCCAGGTTTTACTACCCCCCACCATGCCCCTCTCCCACCCCACCCCAGCCCACCACCCCGCAGCACTCCCTCAAGAAGCCGCTACTAGTTGCAGTTTACACTCATTTGGCATTTTCTTGCCTTAGCTATTGGGTGCCTGCAGCCTGTCTTTGGTCACATGACTGGGGTAGTTGGCAGATGGGCTTCATGTACTCCTCCTAGATAGCCACACACAATGGGAGCATAGGCGTGACTGGGTGGGCCAACGCTGACAGGATGGCAGGGAGGAGCTTGGCCTAGTCTCACTTACACCCCAATATGGTGTGTCTTGTTTGTACACAAAAGGCTGGATACCTCCTGTAGTTAGTCTGGAGCCAGGGAAGGTAAGGTAAGGCAGGGTTTCTGCAACTTCAAAGGTATGCCTCTAGAAGCTTCTTCCCACTTCAATTTCACAACTCTGTGTAAAAGATGGATCTCAGTCACCACCACTTCAGTACACTTATCGACCTGTGGATAGATTACCAGTAAGAGGGACTGCAGTGCAGCTACAAGGACTGCCAGTCTACTAGAACAACTGGACCTGCAACTTCATCATGAACCCAGGACCCCAGAGTGACTCAAAGGGCTAGTCTGCTGGCCTCCTGATCTGAGCCTCAGGGATTTAAAAGGCTCCCCAATAGCTCCAGGACCGTTGTCAGCGATTTCCTGACCCACAGGCAGTGGACTTCAGGTCTGGGACCCTTGCTCTGGGTCAAAGGGAATTTGGCTTTGCGCAAGCAGGCACATTTGAACCTAATCTGCACTACTCACGCAGAAACTTTGTGGGAGCCACTGTCAGCCATCCCCTTGCACAGCAAGTAAAGCGGTGGAGGACTGCTACCGTGAAGCTTCTGTTAGCCCGTTCATGACACCTGGCTTGCTGTTTGCACCATGAAGTCTCCAGCTATAATATTCTTGCTCTTCACAACCCTCTACAATGCAGTTAGGACTCTTGGCACAAAACTTGGGAAGATAAATGTTAAGCGGGACTAATCTGGGACTCCATCGCTGTCAGCCTCAATCTTTGACTTTGACCCGGGTCAGTGAAACCAGATAGCTGTAGTTGGCAAAATATGCTTTCAGGTGTGATATTGCAGTTTATTTGTTAAAAATTAATAACTCCAGTTCTACTGATAGGATCTTTTTCATTTTGTTCTTGTTTTATTTATTATATTTAGCTCTATTTTTCTACCCTGGTGTGTGATCTTTTTGTGTGGTATTGTCATCATTTTGCTGTTTGAAGTTTTGCACAAATACTGTACATAAGCCTAACTGTTATGCTACCGGTTGCCTGAGCACAGATTGATTTGGGGTATGCTTTTGCCTTACCCTGACTGGGATTATGGTTTCTGCTGAACCAGGGCTCATACTCCAGTAAACCAGTAACCCAGTTTCTAACAGGTTCTTTACAAGACATAGCCAACGTTGCAAGGACAGGGTTAAATGCCACTACCTGGTCGGAGGTGGTCATATATACCAGAAAGGAGGGATGTGGGCCACTGAGGAGTTTAGGTTTGAGGTGCACCCATAAGGGAGCCTCACAATGTGTGCTCAGATATGCAGCCAGCTAGATTAGGTGGAAGGCTAGGCTGTATAATTGCATATGTGATAGTCACAATCCCCCAGCTTTCGTGTCAGCACGGAGACGGGGCCTTCGTATTCTCAGTTCAGGCTGCTCCAGATATAGGCTCTGATATAGGCTTTATGCCTGACAGTCACTTGCTCAAGGTTTGAAGAAGGAGCATACCACAAAAATAGTGGAATCAGGAAACCACTGCAATTTCAATAGTCTGAGCTTTTCCCCACAGGGAGAGGTTAAGGTGTGCCCACCTCATGTAATCCTGCTCTGTACGGTCTATTAATGGGAGGAGGTTATCTTCCACCATACACGACAGACTAGCATTAATTCTGACACCAAGCTAACTGGGCTCTAATGAGACCAAGGCATGTCGTAGCCATGAATACAGTTAGCCATGGAGTATTGGGATACGGTTAGAGCCATCTCACTTCAACAAGTTGATTTTGTAGTCCGACAGCTGTAGCACCAAGTCATGTATAGACTGTTACTTACTCCATGATCCTCATTACTTCACGTCACATGCTGCATGATCCTGGATGTGGAGCTCGCAGACCACAGCCTGGTTCTCTGGGCCTTGACATTGGGTGCACTATGCCTTCTTCAAGCTGCTGGCTAATTCAGGCAGTCACCTGCTGGTCGTCTGAGAGTTAAGAACAATTGTGATGAAGTATGAGTACCTACCCGTCTGACAACAAGGGATGATGGTCATTGCGGCTGTGATGAAAGCATGCGGATGGGACAGAAGGATCAAGATGGTGTCCACATAAACCTTGCACGTATGATTTTCTCTATTGGATAACTACCAGGCATTTCATGGAGGAGGAGGAGGCCACTACAACTGCTGACGGAGCACACACATTCTCTTTTCAGCTTGGAAGATTCCACTTGAGAGAGGAGTGTGTCCTGAAAAGGGATATGTCGATGTGCTTCAAATTGAGTTGATGCAATATCTTCTTGCACTTGATTTAATGGGACATGCCATTAACATTCATAGAGATCAGGGTCAGTGGGTTATGTGGCATATAAAACTGTGCGGAGGACCCAGTAGATGCCGAAAGATAAACCCCAGGAAATGGAGTGAACGGTCCCACCAGAGGAGGAAAGAGGAGAGGGGGAAATGGTCCTAAGTGAGGGGAGAGTGGGCTGGAAACCACAAGAAAGGGGTTCTCAGATTGGTCTTGTGTAAGTAGAGCCAGGGCATCACCCCCATCTGTACCCAGCATTATGTATGTAGGTAGGGGACATGGGCCTCAAGGAGTGGCCACAGCCACTCGCCACAGCAGAGTTATTTAAATGGATGGAGACCCTCTGTGATGTGACTATAATTCCAGAGTGAAGTGACAAACCAGGAATGGCCAGAAGGTGGGACCACAAAACTGGCACATATCAAGGCTGTCACCTACCTCACAACCCATTCAACAGGGTCTAAGGAAAATAGGTAACTTGGTAAAACCAAAAGCATAATGAGTAGACAGCAGTGTGCGAGACATAACAGACACTTTGAAATGTATAAGAAACAGTGAATAGCCAAGAGATTTTTAGGCAAATTATATGGTCAGGTATCTTGCCCAACTCCAGCATCTGTCGCTCACTGTTTGAGGGAGGATCTTAATGTGTCTCTGTCTCTGTCCTGGTGGAGCTCCTCCACCACCTGGTGCTGGTCAGCCTAATCCAATTCTCTCCTCAGATTTTCCCCAAATGCTGGTGGCTATGTTGATATCTATGAGGCTTGAATTGAGTCACAATGACACTTCTGTGACTACTGATGCAGAGTCACAGATGTGTCATTGAAGGCCAAGTCCATCATAGAGTTTCCCATAATTGAACAACTCTTTGTAGGTTTCAGTAATCCATGCTTCATTTCCTTGTGCTTCAAATAACTGCAGAGGGCCAAGAACCTCTTGCTCCTGGCATTGGTGGTTGTGGAAAAGTTAGCCGAGAAGGAGACCCAGCTTCTTTCAATAAGTAGGGAGTTAAACAGCTCCTTGCTGTCATGAGTATGGCCCAAGTGCGCTGGTAGTGGAGCACACAGGCAATGATAGGTCGTGGAATTACTGATTGTGAGCCTCAGTGGGAGCAGACCTGCTGGGCTCTCCGGAATTCCAGTGGTTTGTACAAGTGGAGAAGGAGAAGCTCAGGGTTCGTTTTATTAAGATAACCCAATATATCAGATTGTTTTTCCCAGTTCTGAAAGCCTGCAAATCTGGAAGTTGTCTCTCGATGCTCTTTCCTCCAGGTCGATCACTTTGTGGTGTAGAAATTCAATATACCGGCCAAACTCCAGTAGGTGGATGCAGTTGGGCGCCACCTCATCCAACCGGCAATGCACCTTATGCAGGCGGGTATGTATAGAGTATATCTCTTGCTGCATGGATTTCATCTCTAATGTGATATCCGTCATTGTTTTATACAGTGTAGAAAGGGTAGCACCAGTGCCCTAAATTTCCTTTTTATGTTATGTTATGTTAAAAGTGCTTATAAAGCGCACGTACACCAAGCGGTTTGATGGTGCTGAGAGTAAAAGAGGAAGCGGCATTAATAACACAGTTAGCTTACTGATATGACTGAGAAAATTAAAGTCTTTAGCAATTTCCTGAAATGCACATAGGGAGCTGCCAACCTCACTTTCACATGGAGCGAGTTCAAGCAATGCGGCGCCAAGACCGCAAATCTGTGCCCCCTTTTTTTTTTGCATTTAAATGAGGGGGTAATCAACAGATTTGAATTGGAGGACCATAGATTCTAGGAAGGGTTGTAGTGCTGGATCATCAAGGAAATAAAATCTGGGCCGGTCCCAGTTAAGGCTTTAAAAATGGTACATACCAGTTTGAAGGCACAAAGTTTGGTCACCGGAAGCCAGTGAAGACTCTTTATCTGAAGTTTGACATGATGTTGTATAGTCTGGCGGGCGATCAGACTTGCCGAATGAGTTTGCACCAACTGTAAACGATGCAGTTGGTGTGCCGGAATACCAGTATATAATTCGTTTGCATAGTCATTAATTGAAAATACCAATGCTAAGAGGACCAGAGTCAAGGCCTCAGTGGTCAAGAAACTACTTATAGATTTTTCGAAGACAGTAAAAACAAGCAGAGAACACTGCGCTGATCTGGGCTTTCATGAATAAGTCACTACTAATCAGGACCCCCAAGTGCTTAACAGAGCTTCCTGGAAGTGGAGGGCTGCCCAACATGGAAGGCCATATGTTAGAATTCCACGGATTTGCAATTCTACCTCTGAGAATAAGCTCAGTTTTATCAGGATTCAATTTCAAGTGATTATCATTCATCCAATCACTGATAAAAACTCATGGTAGATTAAAAATTGAACACTGAGGAAGCAGAAGAATTGATGTCAAACACTAACTGAAGATCGTCAGCATAATTGAAAGTTTCAACCATTTTTCCATGTAAGGACCAAAGCAAAGGTAAGAGATACAAGTTAAACGGAAGGGGCGAAAGGGAAGACCTTTGGGGAACACTTCTGTGAGAAGAGAAACTTGTGAGGCGAACTGCTTGGAAAAGGTCGCTGAGGTAGGAAGAGATCCACTTTAGTGCCAGGCCCTGGATCCTGGCGTTGCTAACACGGTCGATCAGGAGACCATGATCGACTGTGTTGAACGCAACCGATAGATCCAGGAGTACCAGAACCTGGGTAAGGCCCTTGTCAGCTCCCCCTCTGAGCTCATCCATGACTGCAAAAATGACTGACTCAGTTGAATGGGCAGGTCTAAATCCTGCCTGGCGAGAGTCAAGAAAGTGAGATTGTTCGATAAAAGTAGAAAGGCAGTCTGTTACGTGGGCTTCTAAAATTTTACCTGAGTAAAGTAACAGAGCAATAGGGCGGTAATTGCTGAGGACCAGGGGATCCGAATTAGATTTCTTCAAGATGGGAACAATTTCAGCAATTTTGAAGGTACTGCAGACGATACCCAATTTGAGGGAATTGTTGAGAAATAGAAGGGGAGAATCTGGAGTGGTAAGGAAAGCTTCTCGTAGAATATGAGGCGGGCAACAGTCAGTAGGAGAACCAGTGCTGACTCTTTTAAGCAGAGTGAAAAAAATGCCTTTTTGGTCTAAAAAAAGGTGGATTTTTACATAAATCTGGAGTTGGCAGTGTAGACATGGAGGCAAGATGCTAGCCCTGATTGTAGCGATTTTCTCAATAAAATAGGAATTGAGAGAATCACATAAGGCTTGCGATGGAACAGGTTTCACACTGTCCGGATTGGTAAGTTGGTCCACTATAGAGAAGATATCTTTGGACTTATTAGCCGAGTTTATGATTTTTAAGGAGAAGTATTCTGCTGTGGTCTGGAGAATGGCGGTTTTATATTCTTTAAACTGTGTTACATAGAAAGCTTATTTGTCCAGGGCATATCCTGTCTCCATCGGTGTTCAGTTTGCCTTAATTCCAATTTCTTTAGTTTTAAATGATGGAAAACCAACGTTGCGCATCATGTGGTCACATAATCCTGATTTTCTTTAGGGGGGCAAGATGATCGCTGACAGATTCAAGCCACGTCTCAATATTTTTAGCCTGGATGTCAAGAGACTCCTGTGCCGTAGGGACAGTGGCAGTTAATAATGAACAGAAGTCACTAATGTTGAAACTGTTCCAATTTCTAGCCAAGTGATTTCTTTTCTGTGAATTTTCGGATGGGGAAATACTAGATATCGCAAATGAGATAAGATGGTGGTCCAACCAGGTACAGGGGGAAATTGTAGACTTAGAAATTTCCAAATTAGAGGACCAAACTTGATCTAGAGTATGCCCCTTTATATGGGTAGCTATCTTCATATGTTGGATGCAGTTCATTTCCGAAAGGAGATCAGTGAATTCTAAAGAATCAGTGCTTTCCCGTACGTTGTTGGGTCAATAATTGAAATCTTCAATTATGAGAAGTCTGGAATGGTTTATAGCTAAGTGTGATATCATTTCACCTAACAATTGAGAGAATGTGGGCATATGATAAGGAGGTAAAGAGCAGATAAAAGAAGACTGGGATGATTCAAATTTCAGTATTAGACTTTCAACTGAAAGGATGCCTATGATCCTCAGTACAGTAAACTGAAGTTTCGGGTGAATAGTAGCTTCAACCCCACCCCTGACTTTACCTGAGGACCTATTGGACTAAAGAATGTAATGATTATCAGGTACTGCTGCCAAAATGTCGGGGGCAGATTCATCAGCAAGCAGCATTTCTGAAAGTAGGAGGATATCAGGTTTATCAGAGTTGATAAGCTGAAAATTTTCAGACATCTAATTGTAACATCATTCTCCTCAGGAATAATAGTAACTGAAGGGGCCTTGTTGTTAGCATAGGTTTCCTCATCATGAGTGATTCTTTAGATTGTATCCTCATGTGTCATAATCCCTACCTCGTTGAGAGTAGCCTGGGTCTCAGAGTCTAAGGTCCAAGTTCCCTGCAATTGGTTCAGTTCTGATGCAGAGTAAGTGGTAAAATGGGCATTATGGATGGTCCTTGGTCCCGGTCACCCACGGATGGGCGCAGTCAGGATTGCCTTTGGCGCGCCTGCTGTGCGCATCTGCTGTGCGATGAGTAGAACATGTGACTTTTGAAGGCTGCCCTGCTCCACCCCTACCAGCCCCCAGCGAACAGGAGACTGGGATTCCTGAATGCGGACGCCCTCCACAACAAGTGGGGAAACCCTCTGGTGGACCGGAGTACGGCTTTGAAACAGCTGAGAAGCTAAAGTGCAAGTACAGGTAGAAAACCCTGTCTGACACCCAGTAGTTGTAGAGGTGGCCCCAGGGTAGGCCTGGGTGTGAAACTCCACTCCATTCACTGTGTTTGTGGAGTCTTTCCACTCCGCACTCTGCGTTGCTCGCGGAGTTTTAAAAAACTCCACTCCAGGGAGGAACGTTTTTTCCTTGTTCGCGCTCACCAACATTAAGTTTGCGAGTGAGAAAAATCTTAGACCAGGTTACCTCCCGGTGAGATTTCTTAACATGGGCGGTCACGGTTGGCTGCTACCGCTTGTGTTCAGAAACCTTACGCTTGTGTTGTGAGAGATGCCACTCGAGTAGAACATCTACTTGAGTGACAGAAAGAAGCAGAGACCTCTTGTGCTGCGCATGGTACCATTTGTGACTTGCAGAACTCCCTGCACAGGCAGGAAGGGCAGCTCATTCACTCCAGGTTACTGCAGGTAGGCCCCAGTGGGAAAGGTGTTCCCATCTGTACTCTCACTCTGTAACTTCTGGATGGCTAATCAGCACTGATGGGGAGGGCTTGTTTGGACCAGGCAAGACTGCAGGAAGGGGCAAACCCATATTCCAGTGGGCCCTGGTATTAAGCTCAATGACAACGAGGCCCCACGATGCCACCTGGTATAGTCTTCAGTCTGCCTTCAATCGCACCATCTCACCAGTCCTCCCTCCAGCTCCATGCAGATGCATCTGGGAGTGAGCAGTTGTCTGGCAGACCCTGCTGACTAATCCCCAGGTAGGCAGACCTGTGGGTGAAAGTTGATGATTTCTCTGTCCAGGTGGAATTCGATTCGGGCTGTATCCGGTAGAAAGCTTCAGTCCTATACAGCTTTCATGGTTTCTCTTTCAACACCGGATCTGACCCCTCAGGTCTGTGGGGCATGTCAGTCAGACCCCTCAAGCAAAGCAAACATCTGCAAACCTCTGGCATGCAGGAGCGGGGTTTGCAAATATGGCGTAGGCATTAAGGGGCACATGTACGACCACCAGATTTTGCGACTAGCAATATAGAGTTGCAAAATCTGATGTATGGTCAAATGCGGTCCAAAATAGCAGTCACTAATGAATTTGATTGTAAATACCGAAATTGCTAATAACTAGTCGTTATCCAGTTACAAATAGTGACAGCTGTTGCAATTTGTGGTTGCAATTAGTGACCGATTCCTGTTGCAGGTGAAGGACCCCCAAAACAGGACGTAGCGGCCCAGGATAAGCCTGGAGAGCAGCCAGAGTGCAGTAAGCAGTCCTGCAATACAAACAAACAGAGCAGAGGAGCCCAAAGAAGATCCAAACCATCCTTATAAATGGCTAACCAACAGTTTAAGAAGGTATCAGAGCAGAGAAGGAGGAAATTAAAGTTGTTTGAAAGGGAACTTGAAATTTAAATTTTAATTGAGGAATGTCATAACAACCAAAACCAGCTATTTGATCGTGCCTCCATGACTGTGGCTAAGTTAGAAAAAAGGAAGATATGGAAGGCCATACAAAGGAAAATCATTGCCCTGTGGGTGGCTGACCATTCTGTAGAAGAAATCTAGAAGCACTGGTATGACTTGTCGCCTTTTGCCAAAGAGAGGGTGGCAACATGACTTTGGGACTCTCAGGCAACTAGAGGTGGTCCCTCAAATGTATCCCGTCCTCTACAAAAAAGGCAATGGTTGAGACGATCCTTGAGCATGAGGCAGTCACTGGAATTGGGAACCTGGACAAATCTGCCCATCCACCATCAGCAGGTAAGTGCAATACTTCTACTATGCCAACATTTCAGCCCTTAAACCTTGACCTGTGTTCAGGCCAGGACGTTCCCCCACCGCTCCAGCATCCCCTGCTGGTGCCGTGTCCCTGTCTACTGTCCCTCGCTGCTGCTGGGAAGTCGAGGCCCTCCTCCACCCGCAGGCTCCCGTCCTGCGCCTCATCCCTGGTGGCCCAGTGGTGGGCGGTAAGTATTAGGTTTGTTCTGCTGCCTGCTTTATTGTGCCCTGCCTCGTATTTTTGTCTCCTGTATCTGTGTTGTCTTTGTCTCTTGTTATCTCTGTGCGCTGCGTTAGTTAATTGTCGCCTGTATCTGTTGCACTGTCTCTCTGTACTCTGCTTTAGCCAACTGTTGCCTGTAATTTGTTGCCTACTTCTCTATGTGCTTCTTGTCAACTGTTGCCTTCTGTTTTGCCCATTTCTGTGCCCATGTGCTGTGCCAGTTCTCCCGCCCGCTCCCCACCCTCTCCGCTTTCCTTTCCCGCCGCTGCTCCCCCGCGGCCCGCCCCTCCTCTCCCATTCGCTTTCCCCCACCCGCCTCCCAGCTGCTCCTCCTTCCCTCCACCCCTCCTTAATGCAGGCCGCTGTGCGGCAGCGCGCAGCGGGCGCACCACTGGCACGCCAAAGGCAAGCCCGTCTGTGCCCGTTCGCGATTGGACCACGCCCAGCCCCAGAAACCCTGGCCCCGTGCCCCCCACCGCACCCGACCCAGACTCAGCTACAATGCCGACTCCCTCCACGCTCTCAACACCGGCCGAGACCAACGCTGCAACCAGGCCGCCCCGAAACACACCCACGGACCCTTTTCCTGCTGCAGCTGCAGATTCACCTGCGACAGAACCATCAAACCACCAAGAATCAGACCCAACCACCTCTGCTGCATACTCCTCAACACCCGCTGCGCACGCAAACACGCCATCAAGCTCTGGGACCTGCTCGACACCACAGGCCCGGACGTAGCCTTCCTGACCGAGACGTGGTGGAACGACTCCTCTGCACCAGACATCGCTGTGGCCACCCCAGACGGATACAAGATCACCCGCAGGGACCGTGCCAACGCCATCGGAGGAGGAATAGCCATCGTCCACAAGTCCACCCTCAAGGTCACCACCCACGCAGACGACACCCTCAACACCGCCGAACACCTGCACTTCCGGATATACACCGACCCTAACACCACCCTCAGAGGAACTCTCATCTATAGACCCCCCACACCTCGCCAGCACCCACGCACTCCCCTCCACGGACTACATCCTCCTCGGGGACCTGAACTTCCACCTCGAGAACAACAACGACGCCAACTCCTTTACGCTGATCGACAATCTTGCCAACCTCTGCCTCAGACAACTCGTCACCACGCCCACCCACGTCTTCTCCACAAGCACCCACGTCACCTTCGACCACACCACTGAGCCACACTGTACCGACCATCACTGCATTCACTTCACAGTCAAAAAATAAACCACGCACAATCGCACCCAACAGCTGTCTCGCCACTGCTGGAGCAAAGTCACCAAAGATCAGCTGATCACCACCCTCTTCCAGAATCCACCCACCGACCCCACCAACCCAGATGCCGCAGACCGTAACCTCAGACAGTGGATCAACGACTGTGCCAACACCATCGCCCCACTGACGAAACCCTCCAACAACCATGCCAGCAAGAGAGCCACCTGGTTCACCGACAAGCTTCTGGCCTCCAAGCGCGCACGCCGGAAACTGGAGAAGAAATGGCTCCACGAACGCATACCGGACAACCACGCAGCCCTCAAGGACACCACCCGCAGACACCACCACCTCATCAGATCAGCCAAGAGATCCTCCTTTAAAGACCACCTGGATAACAATGCACACGACAGGAAAGAGCTCTTCTGCACCGTAAAAGAACTCTCCAACCCCAGTGCCAACACCAACGACATCCCGCCCTCACAGGAACTGTGCGACTCACTGGCCATCTTCTTCCACCGCAAGATCGCTGACATCCACGAAAGCTTCAACACCACGACCGACCCGACCACGCCAGACTCCACCCCTCTCCTGAACATCAACAGTGTCAACCGCCTCACCTCCTGGTCCAACGTCAGCGATGTCGAGACACGCAAGGTCATGAACTCCATCCACTCAGGATCACCAACAAACCCGTGCCCACACCACATATTCAACAAGGCAGACGCAGCCATCGCATCCCAACTACGGAAGATCATCAACATCTCCTTCAAAACAGCGACATTCCCGGAAAGCTGGAAGCACGCCGAAATCAACGCCCTCCTCAAAAAGCCCAAGGCGGACCTCAAGGGCCTCAAGAACTTCCAGGCCATCTCCCTGCTCCCCTTCCCGGCGAAGGTCATCGAGAAAATCGTCAACATGCAACTGACCTGCCACCTTGAAGACAACATCGTCCTGGACACGTCCCAATCTGGTTTCAGATGAAACCACAGCACCCAGACAGCCCTCCTCGTCGCCACAGACGACATCAGGCGCCAATTAGACAACGGCGAAACATCCTCCCTCATCCTCCTGGACTTTTCGGCTGCCTTCGACAGGGTCTGCCATCACACTCTAAAAACACGCCTCCAAGAAGCCGGTATCCAAGAGAAGGCCCTCGACTGGACCACATCCTTCCTCTCCGACAGATCCCAGAGCGTCCGCCTCCCACCTTTCCGATCCGAAGCCACCAACATCATCTGCGGCGTCCCCCAAGTGCTCCGCCCTCAGCCCAACGCTGTTCAACATCTACATGGCATCCCAAGCACAAGTGGCCCGCCACTACAACCTCAACGTCATCTCCTACGCCGACAACACTCAGCTCATCCTCTCCCTTACCAAGGACCCACGCACCGCCAAAACCAACATCCACGATGGAATGAAGGCCATTGCCGACTGGATGAGGAGCAGCCGTCTGAAACTGAACTCGGACAAGATGAAGGTCCTAATCCTCGGACCCAACCCCTCTGCCTGGGATGTTTCCTGCTGGCCTACTACTCTGGGGACAGCACCGACACCCACCGACCACGCACGCAATCTTGGATTCATCCTCGACTCCTTCCCTTTCCATGTCCAAACAGGTCAACGCCGTCTCCTCCTCCTGCTACAACACCCTCCGTATGCTCCGCAGGATCTACAAGTGGATCCCGACCGAAACAAGAAGAACAGTGACACAGGCCCTCGTCAGCAGCAGGCTGGACTACGGCAATGCACTCTACACCGGAATCCCAACCAAACACCTACGACGACTACAGCGCATCAAAAATGCCTCCGCCCGACTGATCATCAACGTCCCCCGCCACAGCCACATCACCTTCAAACTCCTCACCCACGCACACAAAGCACTCCACAACACCGGACCAACCTAACTGAACAGCAGACTCAGCTTCCACACCCCGACCTGCCAGCTCCGCTCTGCCAGCCTCCCCTCGCCGCCATCCCCCGCATCCAATGAACAACCTCAGGCAGCAGATCCTCCTACTACCTCGCCGCAAAGTCCTGGAACACGGCAGACCGAAGACCTACTCGCCTTCAGAAGACTCCTCAAGACCTGGCTCTTCGAACAGTAGCGAAGCTTCTCCCCCTCCTCAGCGCCTTGAGACTCTCACGGGTATATAGCACACTCTACAAATTGATTGATTGATTGATTGATTGATTGATTGATTGACTGTCTATATGCATACAACACACCCATACCCAGAAATATCTGGATGGTCCATGTAAATGATCCAAAAACCACACATGGTATATTATGGGAAATATAGTCATAGACATACACACAATTAATGAGGGTTTGTGCTCCATTGCAATGCTGCAAGCTCATGATTGCATCAAGAGATTCCTTAGGCAAAGAGACAGTTGGGAGCACTGTATAATAACAGTGTTATCATAGCTAAATAATGATGGGTAAAGCTAACTTGTGTCTGGGGCATTGATACGCCTTAACCTGTTTGGAATCCACCACTTACAAGGGTTCTTCTAGAAGTGGTATGGCGAGACTGAAACTCATGGTGCAGATGCATAACCACTGCGAGTGATACATGCAGTTTGAATTTCACACAGTCCTGCATTTTAAGAATATAGCAGTATGGTCTGCTAGTTAGTGCCTCAGTGTTTATGTGTTTGGTGCTTACCAGATTCTTTAGATGAGAAAAGCACTCATGGAAAAGGAGTGATTTTACCCGGTTATGTGTCCATCTCTGATCTAAGAGGACCCAAGAGCTATGTATTTGAGTTTTGAATGAACACTTAAGGAGCAACAGCTGACAGCAGTAACAGCAATATATTCTTGACCTGGGTTTACACTTATCAAATAAAAGTACATAAGGCACCTGTTTTCAAACTTTATTCAGTTTTATCAGCTCAGGCTATCCTTCCCCTTTCAATTGGTCCCAGATGTGGGATGGCTGTATACAAAGAAGGCAGAATTCATCTTCTAATGCAGCCTTGGCCCACCAGCACTACATATGCCTCCACCCAGCATGTACTCCTTATAGAACTTACCTGCATATGTTCCTTGTGTATTTTCTCTGTTTCTAATTTTTGCACCTGCAGCTCTTTATGTGTAGTTACTTATGCAGTCATTAATGAGTGTATGATTTAAATAATTTCTCTATTCAATGCACCATTTTGGCTCTTGCCCATTGCCCATTGGTAACAGTGTACGGAAGTCAAGTCATATACTGTGCATTTTGTCATTTGGGATGGTATTCATCCCAGTGCACATGAAACATGTACCTTTGCCTGTTGCATATTAAAGAAGCATGCAAAGAGTAAACATGGCCTTTTAGTGGTTGAGGGGCATTAAGGAATCCAAGATACACACCAGATTCATGCATTAGGAGGTCCTGTCACATGCTACATTTCAAAGACACCTTCTAAAGGAAAGCCAGAAGTATACACATGTACAGTCTGTAATGCAGTAACAACCAATTCCAAGAAGGAGTGTGCATGTGCATCCTGTGCCCCAGCTCTTTATGTGGGACATGAGGTTCCCAAGAGTGTGTATGCATTTTTGAACTGTTCTCCTAATGGAAAGTCTGCCCCTCTGAAAGAGGCAGGTGCAAAGGCAGAAGTTATTGAATGACAGGCAAACTTGATTGTCCTTGGATCTTTTTGTCTAGCTGTGTGCTCCTCATTGATATTTTTTAGTTTCTTTGCAAGGACCTGAGGACGAAATTTGCTAACGTTTGTTTGTGCATTTGTGCAATGCAATGTAATTGTGTGCTGAACACACGGACCTTTTCAATGGTTAGTTAATAGATTCCAATTTATTTTGTTATGCTGCATAGAATGAGCACCCGCACAAACCTTTGGTCGAGTTGGGGGTGAGAATTGTTACGAGAAGCAAGGAGCACAACTCCAGTGTTTTGTGGGGCTGTTTTGTGCATGTGCAACGGTACCCTTTGGATGTTTGAGACCCAAAAAATCACGCAAACAAATGCACTCACTAGACACCAACAAAATTTCAATATTCCTAGTTATTTGGCTGAAAATGTAATGTCTTTACGAGAAGCATTATAACTAGTGTAAAATAGAAATATCAACTTCTTTAACAGCCACTTTCGAACGGCAGAGGAGAATTACTGGTCTGATCTAAGGCATAACAATTGCTTTCTGCGGAATGTGGGCCATGAATTCCTTATCCAGTTCTCAGGACTCTACAAGCAGTGCAGCAGATCTATTTCAGGTCCATGAATAATGCAGTTTAATAAAAGTGCATCTTATCTTCAACAGTCCATTGCCAGCTTGACTCCCTTAAATCCTGTGTAGGAAGCTGATGAAATCAGCACAGTCGACAGAGAGATTAGCTGGCGAGTCCAGCAGAACACAGTTAGGCATAATGCAAGTGTGAAGAGGAAATGGAAGAGAAGTTATGGGAAGCTGCTCATGTTAAAATTGCTGCTCTACAAATATTACAGCCCCTGAAATATAGCAAGCAGCAAAAAAGAGCACAATGCAATCAGGAATGAAGTTAACATATTTTAAAACCAGTATGATACATGGCAGTCCAAATATACTCTGTAGAATGTACTATGTAGCAAGATAATTATATGTAACAGAATAAAGACAGTACCTGGTACATGCTATTAATAACACATATTCTCAAAGGAATAAAACGTACCCTCAGATATATGTCAACCATGCTGAAATTAATATGACCCTCACTGAAAAGAATATAGCCAACACTGAAATTAATTTAACTTACAATAGAAAGAATATGATGTTGGCTGGAATAACTGACATGTTTTATGAGATGTATGACACATTTTGAAATGAATATGACACGTTTAAATAAATGTTACCTTTGTTGACATGGATATGGCACATGGTAAAACAAATATATTTTGAAAGTTATACTATGCAAGGGGAGAAAATATAATACAACTTGGAATAGACACTATACATATTTCAATAAATATGACGGGTGTTGAAGTGACCTTGGCCCACGTTGAAATTACTATAACTTACATTGAAATGAATGTAACACACTTTAAAATAGCTATAATGCATAATAAGAGTTATGAATATTAATATTAGGTGAATATAAGCCATTTTGAATGAATATGAAGCATGTTAAAAAAATCATGAACATTCACTGAAATGAGTATGACAAGTGTTAAAATAATTGCAACCTACGCTCAAATTAATGTGACATGCATTGAAATTAATATAGAATGCATAAAGAGGAAAATTACACACATTAAAAAATATCACATACATTGAAAGTATGGTAATATACATTAATAAAGGAATATGGCATGGAATAATATAAATATGGCTCAAGCAGATATGAATATGAAATGCAATGAAATAATATGGCATGCACTCAAAGTAATATGACCTCTTTTTGAAAGAATTTGGCATGCCTAAAATTAATATGATATACAGATCGGCTGCTGGAATCTGACTTTGAGGGCCCGTAGCATATCCCCTTCACCAGTGGTCTTCCGAATTGGGCCTGTGGGGGTAACCAAGAGACCCTCCTTTCCAACCATGTACAATGTGGCAGGCACAAAGGGGTGCCCGCCAAAGGGTGCACCATTATCTCCAGCCACACCATTCCTCAATGTGAGCTTGTGTATTCAGTCGGAGCACAGGCTGCCCTTGAAGTCAATGGGGTGCCGACTGAATCACATCTGGATGCATTCGGATGCATCGTAAATGGTCGGTCGAACTCCCCGGATCTGATTATGTCAGAAACCATTCCGAGACTGATTAGGTTTGAATGCTATCTGACCGGTATCGTAATTGGCCCCGGAGTCTGGAGGTATTTTTTCAACTGGACAAACATGGTCCCTGCAGCCTTCCCACGCTCCATTGTGGTTGGCCTTAGCTTTTGGCATCATCCCTGTCTAGTGCAAACAAATTCCCATCATTTGCACTTTTTGGCGCCAGAAAACTCTAAAACTCCTAAAAATCATCTCTCCGGTTCCTCTCAACCAATTTTTGTAATTTTGGTGTCCATTAGTTCATAAAATGTTATACTTTGTTCATACGGATCACTGATATATTATCAATCACAACAAAATTGTGATACAGAAAGATTGTGTCAAAAATATCATTTACAAAAATAGTTTTTCCCAATACTTATAAAGGCAAGCACTTAAATACCTAAAAAAAATATCATTTCACACTGAAAGGACCGGCACTCCTGTTAGTCTTAAACCCAGTAAGGATTTATTGTAAACAAATCAAATAAACAGATGCGTTTCAGCCGTAGCTTTAGTCAGTGTCGGCTAGCATCACAGAGGTGGAAGTTAATATTCACAACAAACGTAAAAATAAACGAAGGACTGTACAAGGTAATTTCTTAGCGCCATATCGGAATGTGCAATTGGAGTCAGTACATTACATTATTGCCGTTTCAAGTAAGCAATTCAGTACCTAATTCAAAAGCTAATAATTTGTGATATATTCGAGGAGAGGGTAATCACGCTCTGCTTCACATGATTTAAATATTTACAATTATTCAACATTTGCATTAGATCGATTGTAACTAATGTTATTATGCCCTGAATGGGCAGGCACAGTTTCTTATAGTGAAATAATACCTCTCATTCATTATACTATGCTTCAAATTAAATTACTTCTATATACACTCGTTAATAATTGTTCATTTCATTACAATTCTTCTCTATTTCATAAGTATGCTATATCCTAGTCCTTCTATTCTTTACCAGGACATATAAAGGTGCTGTTCAATGAATTAATATGTTACAGGTAGTTATCAGCTCTTCTCCAGCATTTAGCCCATTTGGTGACTTGGTCTGGAGTTCGATAATATACCTCCACTCCAGACGTAACCTTTTCTCCCTATCTCCTCCCCTGATGTCGTTTGGGATACAGTCTAGACAGAAAAACTGTAAGAGTGTTCTGTTGCTATTGTGGTGGCTAGCAAATTAGGGGGCTACAGGGTAGTTCTCCTCCCTATTGGCAATTGCTCTTTGATGTTTAAGTACTCGCATTTTGACTGCATTGACTGTACTGCCCACGTAGCGGTAGCCACATGGGCATTCCAGGCAGTACACTACATGTGTTGTGGTACATGTCAGGAATTTGGAGATCTTTGTTCATGACTGCGCCAAAAAAACTATCCCCCCTTCGCAAACCCTCTGTGACAATCTCGCACAGTTCTTCACGGACAAAATCGAGACTATCATTAATAACCTGGCAACGCAATATTTAAAAAAAAAAAAAAAAACCTGGCAACCCCCCCATCGCAAAACATACTAACCTCCCCCGGAGCCGATACCGCCAACCGTGATACTCCGAGTCCAGTATGCCCTCTTAGGGAAAGTCTCCTGGCCTTTCCCCAGATCCCCGAAGCAGAATTTGAGAGACTGGCACTTGGCATCACCTCCGGGTCCCCCCTGGACCCACTGCCCCCTAAAACCTGGAAAGCATGCGGAAAGGAGCTATTCCATACCCTTCGGAGGATTTGCAATCAATCTCTATGCTGTGGACTCGTTCCCAACCCCTGGAAGCAAGCTCTTATCACCCCGCTACTGAAAAAACCATCTCTGAACCCAGAGTGCCTTTCCAACTTTAGACCCATATCACTTCTACCCTTTCCTGCGAAAGTGGTGGAACGATGGGTCAGCGCCTGCCTGTCAACGCACCTCAAGCAGAATCA
Source organism: Lissotriton vulgaris (assembly GCF_964263255.1). NCBI lineage: Eukaryota > Metazoa > Chordata > Amphibia > Caudata > Salamandridae > Lissotriton > Lissotriton vulgaris. Next base: position 664,434,473 of record NC_141689.1, read on the forward strand.
CGTTCTGGACGACTTCCAATTTGGATTTCGTCCAGCCCATGGCACCGAAACAGCAGTGCTTACTGCCATGGAAGAACTTCGCGTGCGGGCAGACAGGGGCCAAGCAGTGGCCTTGATCCTATTGGACCTGTCTGCCGCATTCGATACTGTTAACCACGTGATTCTGCTGGAGAGGTTGAGAGAGGCTGAGGTTGATGGTACTGCCCTGCTCTGGTTCCATTCGTATCTCAGAGATAGGAAACAGGCTGTATCCCTTCCCCCTTTCCAATCTGCCTTCTCCCCAGTCCCTCACGGTGTACCCCAGGGTTCTTCCATCAGTCCGATCCTTTTCAATGTTTACTTAAAGCCACTGGTTACTTTAATCAAGACCCATAAAATGAAAACAGTAAACTATGCGGACGACACCCAGCTCATTCTCTCTTGGGAAGGGGAAAACTCCATCCCCTTGGATGCTTTCCACGACTGCCTAAGAGACACTGCAGGCTGGTTACACCATAATTCCCTCCAATTCAACTAATCTAAAACTGAGGTTTTGTTCTGTCCCGCGAGCCGAATCCCTCGCCTTTTGCCTGTGGAGTTCTGGCCCCCGGAAAACCCAGATAAACCTCAACCTGTCGCCAGTGTTCGCAATCTGGGCGTCATGCTAAATAACAACCTTAGCATGGAAACGCAGGTTACCAGAACAGTCGCTACCTGCGCGGCCCTTATGCGCTCATTACGTAAAATCTTGCCACTACTACCAGCCCAGGCCCGAGCATTGATAGTCAGGTGTACTATTCTTAGTCGCCTTGACTATTGCAATGCCCTCCTGCTCGAATCTCCTACGGTACTTTTGGACAGACTCCAACGAGTCCAGTCGGCAGCAGCCAAATTGGCCCTTGGCTGGACCAGGAGATCCTCGGCCACAGCTGCTTTAGCCGAGCTACATTGGCTTCCCTTGAAGCAACGACTAGCCTTCAAGGCTCTCTGCTTGGTCTTCAAAGCGTTACACGGATCAGGACCAAGACCCCTACAACAAATGTTTTCTTGGTATATCCCAACCAGAACTCTACGATCCGCGACTGCCTGCCTTGTGACGGTTCCTAGATTTAAGAAGGCCAGGATCAGGGGAAGATCTTTCAGAGTAGCTGCTGCCAAGCTCTGGAACAGTCTGCCTGCCGATATTCGTCAAATTCCACAGCTTCTACCTTTCAGGAAACGGATACAAACTTGGCTCTTCCCATAGTTCTCCCCCGCCCCACCCCCCCATAATCAAATTTCCATTGCTTCTAACTCAGGAGTAAGCTTTTTCAGCGCCAGGATACCTGCCAGGTGACAGCCGCGCTTTTCAAGTGTTTTAAATAAATAAATAAATAAATGACCTAGACCCAGGGATTTGATATGTTAGAGTTCTTTTACTGGTACTGCATGCTTTGCAATTACCACACGGGAACGAGCAGTGAAGGCTCTGCAGACCTGAGACTGATGATGATTTTGTGAGGTGACTTTGTACCAAAAGATCTTTTAAGGATCTCGATTTTCTGAATGATATTTTAGGGTACTCTGAGAGTTCCTTTCCTATTACACTGTCAGACTTCAAGATTTTCCAATTCTTACACAGTATTGTTCTTAATTTACTGGCTGCTGACGAGTAATTAGTAATCAGTCTTAAATTCCCTGTGTCTTCTCCTGATGTACGTGTATGTGTGTCTCTGAGTAGTGTCTGTCTTTCTTTTCTTTCCACTTTTTCTTTGGCCAATTGCAGTGTTTTCTGTGAATAGCCTCAAGATCTAAATCGTTTGATGCTATCGCTAGCTGCCTTGTCATATATATATATATGTTCAAAGTTCCCAGCTATCGGCCAGGTCCGCAATCACCGGAACACCAACACAGCAAAGAACACGAAGATCCAGAAATCAAGTGAGTTCGTTAATTTAATAGCACCTTCGCCAGCATAACGTTTTGGCCTGCACAGATGCCTTGGTCACATGACGCCATGGAGAGCGTGGGCAAAATTTAAAGTGCAAGTGCTAAAATGTTAAAACATTTGATTGGACAACAGCGTGAAACAAGAAAAAAACATGAAAGACATACTTGTCATGGCACATATTGGGATAATCCCAAAAAACGAACACATCATTCCAAAAAGTCATTGTTTTTGTGGCATGCCTAGTAGAATGTATCCGATTTGACCTATATAATCAACAATTTAAATATATAAAAATTGCAGATTAAAAAATCGTTCCATAATATTTACAAAATAAAAACAAGTAACAAGTCCACGGATAAAACAACCTACCACCAATGAACAATCAGCTGCCGCCAATTAGTTCACTCCTTCTAGCATATGTACGGCATGCTAGTAACAAATGTGTAAGAATCATAGGGGAAGGCAAAGGGCGAAAACAAATATAATATTTCTTTTCGACCTCCCTCTAATAGCTGTATAAATACAAACACTATATTCACCCTTTTTCCCCGATGTGCCCACGTTTTCTTAATAATCTGATATACACTTACTGTGTCCAATTACATGTATGATCAGTGAAAAAATAGAAGTTCAGATTCAAAAGTTTAAAAAAACCATTCAAATGATTTATGAACTTGTTGTAGGCTGCTCCCAACCTACGCATTTGATGTTAGTGACATAACATAATACCTGGAACCGGACTGAGACGGACAAGCTGCGGCATAACCTGCTGAAGATACTGATTAAGTTGGTACGTGCAGTAAAAGACTGTCTTAGGAGCCCCTACATATATTGATGGAATGGTATGATAATAGAACGATACACTATGTGACCTGGGCCTGAATGGCTATGTGGGGGGGTATTATCATAGACAAGTGTGGAGATCTTCCGTAGAGTTCAGACCCCACTGAGGGGCCTTACTGTTCAGCTCTAATATGTACTTAGTCTCCAGAGCTCTAAGAATACCCTCCCTGTCGCCGCCTCTCCTCAAGGGACCCACTGTATCAATTGCATAATATCTGAGAAGTGCACTGTTGTTACCATGACACTCTCTGAAATGCCGAGCAACTGGGTATATGGCGTCACTTATGTTGATGGCTCTTATGTGCTGGAGCACCCTCTTGTGGACCTGCAATTTGGTACTCCCAACATATTGCAGGCCACACGGGCACTCCAGCACATACACCACGTACTCACTCTTACAGGTCAGCTGTTTGGTAATTTTGCGCGGGTATGGGAGAGAATGGAGTAATATATTTGGTCTTACTGACTCCAGGTAAACAAGCCTTACATCTAGAGCACTTCCTGAAACCTTTGCTCCCTGCAAGCCAGTTCTTTGGCGCGATCACTTCAGGACTTGATTTTACTAATGCATCCTGCATAGAGTATGCTTTTCTGAATGTAATCGCAGGTTTCTTTGGCATATGCTCGCCAATAACTGGATCAAATCTAACTAGATCCCAATGCTTGTTCACAATTTTTCTCAATACCCCATGCTGCCTGTTAAAGGTCCAGATCAATCTGGTTGGTTGCTTGTTCTCATTTACAGCGGGTTTCAGCATCTTTTTGTGTACCAGGGCGGTCTCTCGGGATAGGGCATTTGCTTTCGCCATTGCCGCATCTAATATGCTCTCCCTATACCCCCTAGCTAGGAACCTTTGTTTGCTGGCTTGCTGAGCCAGTTTGCACTGGACTTCTGTGCTGCACACTCGCCTGATCCTGAGCATCTGCCCATAGGGGATGCTCCTGATCAGGTGTGGCGGGTGGTGGCTAATAGCATGAAGCACCGTATTGCCAGCCGTAGGCTTCCTATACAGAGTTGTTTCAAGATGACCCTCAATTATCTTGATCGTAACATCCAGAAAGTGGGCTTGGCTCTGACTGATATCTGAGGTAAAAGCCAGGTTATAGTTGTTACAATTCAACCTCTCAATGAACTGGATAGCTTCTGCCTGTGTCCCCCACCAGATTAAAATACATCCTCGATGTATCTATACCACCGTATGATGTGCTTCTTACAGATGTCGTAGTGTTCGCCAAAGAGGACCAGTCTCTCCCAGTAGCCCATATGCATACAGGCATAACTGGGAGAAAAACAGGGCCCCATGGCGACACCTCTAATCTGCTGGTAGTGTTGATTATGGAACATAAAATAGTTGTTGTGTAGGCAGAAACTAATCATGGAAATCAACATTCTGTTGTGTTCTAACAGCTCAATCGGTCTCTGTCCCAATAAAACTAGATCGCATGTACCCCATCCGCATGTACTATGCTGGTATATAATGATGTAACATCTAAAGTTATTAACCAGTATTCCGGATTCCACTCAATTTCCTTGATCTTTCTAAGAAAGTCACTGGAATCCTGGATGTAAGATGGAAGTCCACAGACGTACTCTTGTAAAAATGAGTCCACATAGATTGTAGTCTTTTCTAAAAGCCCCCCACATGCTGAGATAATAGGTCTCCCTGGGGGCTTTGTGGTGTCCTTGTGGACTTTGGGGATTAGGTATAGGACTGGGGTAATGGGGTGATCATTTTTCAAAAACTTTAGTTCGTCCATGCTGATGAGACCTGATGAACGCCATCCCATCAGCAAGGAATAAAAGTCAAATTGAGCTTTTCTGACCACCCCTACGTCACAATGTTTGTAGCAGTTAATATCATTAGTTGATGGAGTGCTTCCTCCATATACAAACTTCTTGGCCACAATACGACGTTGCCACCTTTGTCCGATTGAGGTACAATCATGTTGCCATCTTTTTGGATTTTGTTAACGAGATCAGTATATTTCTGGTTTTGCCTGTATTTATGTTTTTTCATTTTAAGCGTCTTTTCATATAGGTCCTTTATCCCCTGAGTTGCTGCCTCATGAAAAATGTCAATGTTATCATATGTCATAAGTGGCGTGAAAGTGGAACGTGGTTTGAACTTTGTTTGGCTGCTTAGATTAGTGATTGGTAGATCCTGTACACTCTGTGAGACTGATTGTTCTAATCTCAATGCATCCATATCCTGCATTAGTGGTACATCATTTGCTGCCAAACCCAGCCTTGTTGTTGTGTTCTCAATTCTCTCAGACCCCTTCCGTGACTTGCTATTAATAAAATGTTTTTCTTAACTTCAATTTGCGCGTGAATTTAAATAAATCTATTCGTGTTCCAGCGTAATTGAAGTCACACGGTGGGCAAAAAGATAAGCCCATCGACAAAATATGCAATTCCACATCCGATAGCTTCGTCGGTGTAAGATTTATTACTGAGAAACCAAAATTATGAGCTGTTGACCAACCAGTTACTTTTTGTTCCATTGCCTGTTTTGATTTTTCCACTTTTTCTTAGCGCCTTGCATTGGCTTGTCTCTGCTCTCTCCGCCTGATGTTGTGGCTTTTGCTTTTGGCTGCGGCTTTACCAAGGGATGTAGAGTGTCTCGCCTGTCCTGCAGTACACAGTCCAGTTCCTGTGCTAGGGTAAGCCGGGTAAACCCCAATTGCGCTCCACTTCTACCTACATCTGAACCGCTATCCATGTTAGAGCTCAGCTCTGCATTCGAGGAACTTTGGGATAATCTTGTTAATGATGCGTTTTGTGTACCGGGGGCCACTTGGGATATGCTGGGTTTCGCTGCTTTAATGGCGTCATATTTACGCGCAAAAGTAAATATGCGCCCCTCCAGATAGTCATTTTTATCCCTTTGGAACTTATATTGTTTTCTCTTGATGATGATACCTTCCTCCTTTTGTACCCGCACCAGCATCTCCTCTCTAAGTTTAGTGCATTCTGTAATCATATCTGCACCCAATTTGTCTATTTCTTTGTTCAGCTCTTCAATTTGGACTTGAATTTTTCTGTGATCAGATTCTGCATATCGAATTAGGAGCTCCACCAACCTCTGAGAGGAATCCAAATTACATTCTACCCATTCTCTGAGCATCTCGCGGTCCGGTTGTTCATAGCTGGGGGCCAGCATGACCCTCAACCCCGAGGAATGCGGTTTACTTCCAAGTATTGGCTCAGGGAGCGATGCTCCCACCACTTAGACTGCTAAGTGGTGAGTTTTTCCAGCTGTTTGAATATGTATATATATATATATATTCCGAACAGTCCACTCCAATTGCGGCTAGACAAACGACCAGCCCATCATGCCTTCAGTATCAAAAAAGGTTTATTCAAGCCCCTTCCCCACTCAACAGACGCGTTTCGCCCGGAGGCTTCGTCAGTGTTCACCCGTGTTTGGTTACCAGACGCCATTTAAAGCCCACATTTTCATAAACACAAATGACGGTTTGTTGTTGTTTTTTTACATTGTGTGTCGGCCATCTTATAGTGTGCAAATGCGCAACAGTATTACATTTCATGGCGTAAGTATTCAGTAAAGTGCTCAGTGCAAAATGTTAAAAAACCATAAGGTGCTCAATGAATTACATTTTCAAAAGTGCATGCAGGTATATATTAAATGGCAAACATATCGATTACTGCCTAGTGTAGGTTCAATTCTTTTCGGTTTGAGACTATGTTGTTGATATATCTAGGCAGTACTGCATCCCCACAATTGTGCCCTGAATGGGCTATCCAACCTTCTCTATGTGTTTTGCTTACTCACTGCTCTGGATGGGCTAAGGGAAGGGAGGGAAGGGGGGGACGAGAGAGTGTACCAGTATATGGATGCAAAAATATTGAATGGAGTCTTGAAACTGTGTGGCAGTGCAAGGACTGACTTGAGGAGTGTGGAGATATTGAGAAACTATACAGATCTTATTCCAGGTGTATCCACATCTCCTCATTGTTGTTAAGACCCCAGGGGACTGTGGTCTTTAGCCCGATTATGTATCTCGACTCTAGAGTCCGGAGTCTTTTTTCTCTGTCCCCACCCCTCTCATTTCTTTCCACTTGGTCTATGCAGTAAAAGCTCAACAGGTCCCTGTCGCTTTTGTGGAACTCAGCGAAATGTCTCGCTACGGGGTAGGCCTTGTCCCTGTTGGTAATTGCGCGAAGGTGTTCTAAAATTCGCATTTTTACAGGCTTGATCGTACTTCCTATATACCGTTTGTTACAGGGACAGGTGAGACAATAAATGGTATACTCAGAATTACAGTTGAGTAATTTCTTGATACATTTATTCGGTTCATTTTCATCAGTTTTCCCTGGGTAGGTCTTAGTGATCTTACTATTCTTACATGCCTTGCATGATCTGCATGGAAAGAAGCCAGTGGATTTCGTAATGTGGACAGGTTTTTTCCTCTGTGGGACAAAATGACTCTGAACAAGATGATCCCCCAGAGATTGGCTCCTCTTGTATGTCAGAATTGGTCTTTCTGGGAGGATTTTGGCCATTACATGATCTGTTTTGAGGATATGCCAATTCTTCTGGAAAATGTGCATAATCCTGCCTGATTTCGAATTGAAAGTGGTGATCATTCTTGGATTGTCCTCTTTGTTCACCCTTTGTTTTGGTATGAGTAAGTCATTTCTTTTGACTTTATTAGATTTCTCTTCGGCATTTGTTAATGCGTTTCGAGAATATCCTCTAGTCTGGAACCTTATTTTGGCTTCTTCCTTTGCCCAAACGTACTCCTCCTCAGCCGAGCAGTTTCTTTTCAGGCGAAGGAATTCACCATAAGGTATGCTGCCTACTAAACATTTTGGATGTTGGCTTGCTGCATGTAGGACAGCATTACCGGCCGTCGGTTTTCTGTACAGCCTGGTCTGTATGGCATCATTTGCTACATAGACCTCCAGGTCGAGGTAATGTACCCTGGTGTCACTTATCTCATAGGTGAACTTGAGGTTCCAGTTGTTTTTATTCAGTTCGGCGATGTATTCCTCAGCCGAGGATCTACTACCGCGCCACACCACAAACAGATCATCTATGTATCTAGTCCATAGAAGAATATTTTCTGTCCAGCGGTCGTTTGCCACCCCCCATGCCTCGTGCTTCTCCCACCAGCCTACGAAAAGATTCGCATAGCTGGGAGAGAAGCACGAGCCCATAGAAGTCCCTCTAACCTGTCTGTACAGTTGTCCTGCAAACAAAAATATGTTATTGTTGAGACAAAAAGTTATTAATTGTACCAGCATTTCGTTGTGGTCACGATATTGAATGTGTTTTTGGTCGAGGAACCATTTAGTTGCAACTATACCGTGATCATGTGCTATACAAGTATAGAGGTTGACAACGTCCAGAGTGATCAAAAGGAAACTAGATTCCCAGGGAATGCTATTGATCAACCGAAGAAATTCCTGTGTATCCCTCACATAAGAGGGGAGTTCTTTAACAATGGGTGCGATAAATCCATCAATGAATCTGGAGGCATTCTCCAACAAGCTGCCAATAGCCGAGACTATCGGCCTCCCAGGTGGTCTAATGGGGTCTTTGTGGACTTTCGGCAAGTGGTAAAATGTCGGAAGGATCGGTAAGTCGCATTGTAAATACTGGAGTTCCTCAATGCTTAGCATTCCATTTGTCCTCCAAAATGTCAGCAGTTTGTTATATTCCACAATGCTCTTGTTATATTCCTGTCTATTGATGGTTTCATAACAGTCTTTATCCCTCAATTGTCTTAGAGCCTCCTCCTGGTACTTAGAGCCTCCTCCTGGTACTTCTCAAAAAAAAAAAAAAATATATATATATATATATATATATATATATATATATATATATATATATATATATATATATATATATATATATATATATATATATATACATATACATATATACATATACATATATATATATACATATATATATATATATACATATATATATATGTGTATATATATATATATATATATATTTAATCTTGTTATATTCCTGTCTATTGATGGTTTCATAACAGTCTTTATCCCTCAATTGTCTTAGAGCCTCCTCCTGGTACTTAGAGCCTCCTCCTGGTACTTCTCAAAAAAAAATATAATATATATATATATATATATATATATATATATATATATATATATATATATATATATATATATATATATATATATATATATATATATATATATATATATATATATATACATATACATATATACATATACATATATATATATACATATATATATATACATATATATATATGTGTATATATATATATATATATATATTTAATTGTAAATATTAAATATTTTGGTATAGAACATTAATATAATGTAAATTAAATACATTTAGGTAACAATTAATACTATATGTAAATATGTATGAATATAAACATACACACATAAATATATGTGTATGTATGTTTATATAACAATATGTAATTGAAGACTATATATATTTTTTACCTGTTTCCAGTGAAATTAAGATGTTTGGCAAAATTACATCAATTCAGGTTATTGGTGCAATTGTTCATCACATAAATCCCAACACATTTCAGTGTCTTGCACGCCTTTGTCATGGGCAAGCAGTGTATTCTCAATACTAGTAAATACACAAGTATGTAAACATACAGAAAGATGCTAGGGACATGATACAGTGTGGTAGAGCAGGAGAGATGTGTTGGCTATATTGAAATGGCAAATCTACCATAACGTGATACAAAAATACAAAGAGTAAACTTTTGCAAATACAATATTTCCTTCTCACAATATTCAGTTCATTCATTGTCAATACCCTGTGTGCACAAAATATAGTATGCATGATGAAAATTATGAAAAAGCACAAACTTAAAAAATAATCTCAAGCAGATATACCACACACAGAAGATTATACAATAATAAATTTTTTTCAATGTGCAAACCTGGATCATAATCCCAAACGTGGGCCGCACAAAAAAAGATGACGGGTATATGAAGGCCATTGAGTCAGATTATAGTGCAAGGCAACTGAAATAGCAATTGCCCTGTGGGTACGGGGTAAGACAAATTCAGCACCAGTGCGGTACGCGCCCCGGGAGAGCACCAGGGCAAAAAAATAAATAAAAAAATAACAAAAATAATAAAATAGTATTATATAAATATACAATAAAGGATTCATTATAAAACATATTACATTTCATAGGTTTGAGGTCCTATATATAGTTAGGAATTAGCATTTAAAAAACCTATGAAATTCACTGAAGAAAACATAGATTTCACACCAGTTATAGTTAGGAATTAGCATTTAAAAAACCTATGAAATTCACTGAAATAACCTTAGGTTTCACACTAGTTATAGTTAGGAATTAGCATTTAAAAAACCTATTAAATTCACTGAAAAAAACATAGGTTGCACACCAGTTATAGTTAGCTGGAAATTTTACTGACATAAAACCATTGAAATTCCCACGTTATAGTTAGTTGGACTCACTATAACTTGCGCGCCTGCAATGCACTGCTGATGACGTTACATATTACATCACTCATGACATGGTCAGTGACATTACTATTCTGAATGTACTATTCCCACTCCAGTATGTGCAACAGTTGGGAAAGCATTGTACTTTGGAGGGGAACATATACTATTCCCACTCCAGTCTATGCAATAGTAGGGCAAGTGTTGTACTCCAGAAGGGTAACTTTTACCATTCCCACTCCAGTCTGTGCAACAGTAGGGAAAGCGTTGGACTTCAGAGATGGAAAATTTACTATTCCTAATCCAGTCTGGGTAACAGTAGGGGAAGTCCTTTACATCCAACACATAACATAAATGAAACATAACCCAATGAATCAATAACAAATATAAAACTGTAAGTGTGACTTTTATTAATTAGTCAAAAAATATACATATATAAACATAAAAAACATTCAAACAGCAATAGATTAGTAAACAAATTAATAATGAATTATCAATTAAAAAAACTAATTGACTTGCTACACTATTCACCCATAAACCTACCAGCCCAGAATTAGAATATAATTAAAATAAATAAATGTAACATAAGCCATGTAATTAATAATCAATCAAACAATAATTTAACAGCTACCTATTGATGAATTGCTAAACAAATAATTAACTTCCAACAAATCCAACTGTCCCTACCCATTATATAACTTACAAAACATTATTATTACACAATTTGCATATGCATTAATCAATTAAATAATGAATACATAATTGTTAATTAATTATTGCTTATCTTCGCACCCCACCCCCCTGCAATCCAACAGCCCACACCTACTATATAACGTACAAAATATAATTATTACATATTTTATATATGTATTAGGTAATTAAATAATGAATAATACATTGATAATTAATTATTAATTAATTATAATTACTTAACTTCCTCCCCTACACCCCTGCATGCCTAGCAAACTGCTTTATTACCATTAGCAATTTAATTAAAAACATTTAAATCACTTCAATTTATAAACTATATTTAAAATATTTTTGACAGTTATACAAACAATAAAAACATAAAATATATATATGAACTAAACCACATAAATATCATAAATCATATGTATTACAAATGTATTATTGCTAATAATATTAACAACAATGATATTATTGAAAACTACACTGCAGTGCCTGTGTTTGCAGTTTACTGCCACTTTGACTTGGCATTTAAAACTACTTACCCAGCCTTAAACTCCCCTTTTATTACATATAAGTCGCCACTAAGGTAGGCCTACGTAACCCTAAGGGTGTTGTGTATTTAAAAGTTAGGTCATGTAATTTTATGTTTTGCATGTCCTGTTAGTGATAAACAACCTATTTTGTTTTTCAATACTGTGAGGCTAACTCCTCTCATAGGTTAGTATAGGAATTTCTTAATACACTTTTAAGCTGTAATTCTTGATCAGAGACGAGTACCTTTTTCATGTTTCATATGTTTTGTACGGTATTGACAAATCCTACTTACTGGTGAAATTTGATTTAACATTAACATTTCAGAAATATCACTTTTAGAAAGTGGACACTTCTCTGCACTTACTGCTTTGTGAGCCTGACAGTCTGTCTCCAAAACATGTCTCGGGTGGGTGACAGCTACACTTTGTGTATTGCCTCTAGATAGCCACAACGTGATAGGTGGGGCTGAGTACCCATATGCATTCATCTGCATTCTGATGGCCTTGCCTGGGCAGGATGTAAGGGAGGGACTAACACTTCCCTGGAAGCGGTAGTGTCCGGTCCCCACACAAAGGGCTGATTTACCCTCCCCCGCAAAGATAGCCTGGCAAACAGGCCTGGGTGAAAAGGGAACCTGTGCACTTCATAAAGCTGCTTCGAAGGTACCCCCCACATCAAAGGCACTTTTGGGTATAAGTACTTGGTCTCTGACCCCATCAAATCGGACATTTATGGAGCTTGCATTGAACTTCTGTCAGAAGGACAATGCTACTTAAAGGACTCATCTTTAGACTTCATGTGATCACCAAGAGCGTGTTGGTTTGCCTTCTGTTGCTTGAGACTCAAGGTAATCAAGGTATCTACCCCAGCTCCTGTGCCTGGCTGACTGGAAGTAGCCCAGAGACTTGCAACACTAATTTCGAAGCCTCTCCTGTTTGCTTGTAGCATAACTGATGCATCAACCTGGTAGCGGGAGGAAGATCACTGCATTGAATCAGAACTAGCACTTTACCTCTGAGATTGATGCATCCGACAGCGTATCGCCGCCACTGCAGCTTGGTGAGATTGACGGATCCCCTTGACTGCGTGGCAGAAACTGACATATCGCTCGACAGCTGTTGACTCCAGCACCAATCTTCAGAACTTACGCATCGTCTTCACTGTGTGGAGAACATCGACGCATCTCATTGCTTGCAACGAGGAAAGGTACTTTGTTCACTGGGGCCTGCCTGGCTCCTGTAGCCAGCCTACACCTCCACAAAGTGCGCCCCTAACTTTGACTTTTCCCTTGACCTAAAGTAATCTTTTTAGTGCTACCTGCTTCTAAACAATATATTGCATTTTTTATTTTAAAATTCATATCTCAACTTCTATCCATTGATATTTTTTTATTTTCTTCGTGTGTTGCTTATAACATATTTTTCTACACCTGTGTTTTTGTATGGTATTCATTGTAGTACTGTGTGTGTGCTACACAGATACTTTACACATTGCGTCTTTAGTTTAGCCTGACTTCTCTGTGCCAAGCTACCAGAAGGTGAGCACAGGTAAACTTTTAGGGCCAGATTATGAGTTTTGACGGTGCGAGGGCCACCGGTACTCCGCCGATATGCCCCCACACTGCTGAGGTCCCTGCTGCCCACCCGCCAGATTACAAGTTACTTGTAGTGTGGCGGGTGGGCAGTATGGCATTCCGTGGGTGGTGCCTTTTTCCAAGGCTGTGGCTTCTTTGAAAAAGGCACCGCAATGGAAATGCCTCACAAGGTTCCTGCACGGCATGGACTGAAAAGTACATGCCGTGCAGGAACTCATGCGCATGTACAAAGAGGGTGTACATGTTATGCCTCCCTTTGTGCATGCAGAATAGACAAAGGACACCCTCAAGGGCCCCCTTTGTTTCCTCTCTGCCAGGGTTGACATGAAAGCAGGACCTCCATTTCACTGCTGGCAGAGTGGAAACTCGTTATATGCTTGGCAGGACCGCAATCTTCCTGCCAAGCAAATGACGGGTGTCCTTTCCATCGGAGGAGAATCCTCCATGTCACCGCCAGTGGGGAGGAACCTCATAATATGCTTTGCAGGACCGCGGCAGTCCTGCCAAGCATATTGTGGCAGGTGACCGCTGGGCCGTCACTAGGGAACGACCATTCCCTGGCAGCGACCTCAGGGTGGTCCAACCGCCCAATTCATAATGGGGTGGTCTGACTACCGGTGTGGGATTGACTTGATCTCCACCTCCGGGCCCCCACGAGTCTGGCTGTCCTCGGGCTGCCAGACTTGTAATCAACTACAAGGGACTTGTTTGAGGAAAGTTGGAAATCTAATGAGTTGTACTTATGTATCACACTCAAGGGTATCCACAGGATGACCGTCTTAATTCAACATAGCAAATATATCAGTGGAATGTATTTTAAGATTTGTATTTGTAATATCATATCCATTATTTTATTTAGGGAGTTTTCTTCTGCATAGAAAAACATCGTCCTGATGATGGTCTATTAGACGTCCGCCCTTTAGACCGAAACGTCGACCTTCCATCATCTCCTTCACAGTTGCTTTGTCACCAATTCACAACCATTTTTTATTAATTAATTTAGGTTGTGCAATCTATCATTTGGAGTTGATGTGTCTAGTTGTGAACTGCAGAGCAAATATAATCTATCTCTGTTCATGACCTTCTGCACTCATTAATTTGTCTGTATTGATCTCCCGTCTTTTGTTGAAGTAAAAAATTTTCAAACACAATTTTGTGCTCTATGTATTCCCTCCTTCCACTGATATATTTGCTATGTTGAATTAAGACGGTCATCCTGTGGATACCCTTGAGTGTGATACATAAGTACAACTCATTAGATTTCCAACTTTCCTCAAACAAGTCCCTTGTAGCAGATTCTGACTTTAACTATACAGTGCCCAAGCCTACAAGGGTTTATTGGGTTTCCCCTGCCTTGAACAGTAGACTTGTAATCAGGCTCTTAGTGTGTATCTTACTTACCCTCACTAGAGTGGTGGTTCCCGCCAGACCTGGACGCATACCTCAGCCAACAACAAATTCCATTTCTAACAGGTTTTTTTTTATTTTGTCTATATGCTTCGCATTTCATAGTGTAGAGATAAATTACTTTTATTTGATTTAGTTTAAATCATAAAAGGGTGGCACATCCACCAATATACACAATGTGCAAGGCGATTATATCAATGCATTAATAAACATAAATGTCATCAAATTTACTAAAATGATAATATCAATGCATTAATTAACATGAGTTCCATTAAAATTTACAATAAAACATAATCATCAATCTCATCAAATTTACTAAAATGATTATATCAATGCATTAATTAACATGAGTCTCATTAGAATTTACAAAAAAACAAGTTTAAGAGGATAGAAGTGGGTTGTTGATCTAAAAGAAGACTAGTACCATAGATTGAATCGAGTGAAACCAGGATAAGGTGCTTAGTGCTGTAAACTAATAGTCTACAATAGATAAAATGCTCAATTATACTTTGGACTACTACCGTGGTTGATTTCCTAATATTTCGCAGGGTGGAGTATATGGGGCTGTAATAAATGGACTTCAAATTTTTAGTCACACTTTATATCCTTGTATCCCCAGTTAGTTCTAACTGGCAGTCCCTCTTTTCCAGTTCTTTTGCTGCGATAATCAAAAACGTTATTGCCTTACACATCAGTTTTACTGTTGAGCCTCCTAGGCATTTGATTACAGCAGTTCTGCAGGTCCTTATTTGTTCTTTGTTCAAAAGTGGCCATAGAAGGGTTTTCCGTATGTGTAATAATGCCGGACAAATACATAGTAAGTGAAGTATTGACTCTTCTCCTTGGCCACACAGGCTGCAATCCATTGTGGTCCAAGCCCGTTTCCATTTTGGAGTGAGGTCCTTTAATGAATACACATCGAATCTCAATAACATCAATTTCCGCTTTTTTTGATTTGCAAAATGCTCTGTCAGGTATGATTGAGGTATTACCTTTTTGTGTGTTGGCATTACCATCCAGGCAATGGTTTTTCTAAATTAGGGAGGCTTTGTCTATTACCTGAGATTGTAGTTTGATGGTTTTGTTGACTACTTGTTTAAATTCAGGGTAGGACAATATTGTATTACAAGCGTCCTCTAGTTTTAGAGCTGAGATGGATTGTTTAAGGGAGAAGCAGATTCTGTTAGTCGATCTGGATTGCTTTTCAACCTCCAGCCAGCTAATATGTGTTAAAGAATTTTCCTCTTCTGCCTTCATTCTCCAATAATATTGGATAAGTGCTCCTTGTCTTGTTAGAATCTGATTTTTTTTACCAGAATTCCAGTCTGATCAAGGCTTGTGGAATATGGCGAGGAATTAAAAATAGATTCTTAAAGAGTCTAGTTTGAGCAGTAATTAAAACTGTTGCATCCTTTGTATTCAGAAGTTCAGAACCATACGTAATTGATGGCAAAAATGTTGCCGCCACGACTGTCAATAAGTGTGCTGTTGAAATATTTTAAATGCGAATATTAGCGGTTTTGCTTTGACTTTCCCTAGTTCTGGATGTTGCTTGAAACTAAGGTGTCAGTCTAACAGTACCCCCAGATATTTATATGTTCCCACCTGCTCCAAAGGGTCACTTTTTATCGTACAAGTAAATTTTGGTTGTTTTTTATGTGAGTTTGAAAAACACATAACTTTTGTTTTCTGAATTTTTATGATTAGTTAAACTGAAGCTGTGTATAGTGCTAATTGATTTATCAAGTGCTGTAGACCTCTGGGTGTTTGTAATAGCAGCACTATGTCGTCCGCATATTGTAAACTTGCTGTTCAAACATTACCCAGTTTTGGTGCTAGGCGAAGGTTATTGTCTAGGTCGGCTGTGTAGATGATGAATAAGCAGGGAGCCAAAACACACCCCTGTTTTAAGCCATTTACAGTCGAGATTTTATTAGTTAGACTTTGACCATCCCCCATTTTGATTTGGACCCATGTTTTTGAGTATAGGTTAATGATTGCATGTAGCAATTTCGTGGCGGCTGCCCAAGATTTCATTTTAGCCCATGATAAGGATCTAGGGACCTTATAAAAGGCTGCTTTGAGATCTACAAAGCAGGTATACAAAACTTTTGAATTACCTATTGCCTGGTTGGCCAGGAGCGTGACAGCTGACAAGTTTGTTAGGGTACCCATCCCTGCTCGAAATCCTGTTTGGGTATTAGGGATCAGTTTTGAATGGTTGACCCAATTCTCTAGATCTTTCAGCAGATTTGTTACGTAAATTTTGGCCTCAACATCGATAAGTGCAATTAATCTGTAGTTAGAAGGATCGGAACGAGCCCCTTATTTATATATTGATTGCAGGATTATTCCTCGCCATGAATCTGGAATGGTGCTGGTCTCTAGTGTATATGCAAACATCGAGGGTAAGCGCACTGGCCAGAAGGCTGGTTCTATTTTGAATAAAGCGTTGGGTAGGCCATTTGGTCCCAGGGCTCCATCAGATCTTTGCTTCTTAATTGCATACAAAACCTGTTTTTGTGTAAGCTGTAGAAAGTAGTCTTGGGGGTTACCTTCTCGCTGGTTGATTTGAGGGTCGGGGAGGGATTTTGGTCTTTATGTATAGATTTTGGTCTTGATGTATAGATCATAGGCTCAAGTGTTTGATTGCTTCTTGATGTTAGCACCTGGGTGACCGATCCTTGAGTGATGGTTCTCCAGATCCCTTTCTTTAAAGTGGTCTTATAGATCATTGTCTCCTTTGATGTTTTGGATTTGACACCAGTCCCTGAGAGAGTGTTGAATGTGGCCTATATATGCACTTTCCACGTATGTTCCGTTAGTTCTGAATTGAAGTGCCTATTCTTCCCATTTATTAGAAGATTAATGAGTGCCCAGAACTGTTTTGAATTTTGTTGCCTGCTTACATAAAGCATTTTTGTCTAGAATTGCTCCTGGTAAGATGGCTTTGCCGCTCTGATATCCTTTTTAAGGTCTCTTTTCATCTGTTCGATTGTTGTCAAAGTCTCTCGGGTATGTTGGGCGCCCTGAGTTCTCAAAAGTCTATGAAATTTATTTAGTTGTCTTTTTTTTCCCGTAAGGTGAGTGTGTACCAAGTTGCCCCTGTTGGAGTGAACATTTTTTGCTTTTAGATTTGTTTGAAAATGTTGTGTTTAATCTTTTGACAAAAGTCTCCCAGGCTTCTGTCCCTAAGGATTTTGTCTCATAGGGAGTCAATAGCTCAAAACATGACTCCATAATTGCTTCTATGTTGTTTTTATTGCATATTAGCCGTTTTAGATTATATGGTTGGGTTGTTAGTGTTAGGGCTTTTGCTGGCTGTGCTCTTTCTTGCTCGATGTTTAATCTGAAAGATTCAGAATAATGATCACTATCTGCTCTTTCCTTTATTTGGAAATTTGAAATAAGAGGAAATAGGTCGGGATCCACTAGTGTGAAGTCAATTGTTACTCTTGATTTAGCTGTTACTCTTGTGAAGGCTGCTGGGCTATCCTGTGGGCTTCTTCCATTTAAATTGAACAGTGAAAGTTTGCCCATTGATGCGACGCATTTCTTGCCCGATGTATCGTATCTAGAAGAATTGCCCTGTCGGGCATGCATGTATGATGGTAGGTTATCTTCTTGGGCCTGCATTAGATTCATATTGAAGTCCCCGGATAATATGATGTTGGCATGTGAGTAGGTGCGTTTTAAAACTCTGAGTGCTGCAGCCAATTGTTGGATATTTCTCCCCTTCTGCTTATAAGCTGGATGGATGTCAATGTTCAAAATTAACAAAGTGCAAAGTGACGGGGCCCCTAGTTTTGTGCATTGCACCCAGGGGGAATCCAAATCAATGTCCTCAACTTTCCATAAAATATCCGTTGAGATGTAAGTCGATAGACCACCTTTTGGTCTACCATGATTTGCCTCCATTACTGCTGGGTTAAGGTGTTCTTTATAACCTACTATAGGAGTATTTATGGTTTGCCATGTTTCCTTGAATAACAGTACATCATACTGTAAGATGAAATTTACGAAGTCTATTTCATCTAGTTTGGAAGATAAACCGTTCACATTCCAGGAACAAAACTTACAGCCTTGATCTATTTTGGAATTATTATATAAATATGTTCTTGGTGCATCATATTTTATGTTTGTAGAGCTCCATTGCAGATGGTCCTCAAAGGTAGATTTTTCAAGGGGTAAGAGTGTGATTGTGATATGTCTGATTCATTGGCCATCCCCTTTTGCTTGATCTGAATTGTCGGGACCTCAGGCTCCTTTTAATATACCCCCTGTGCCTTGCAGTTGTTGTAATGGGCTTGGATAACGCAGTGATTCCACCTTTTTTAATTCTATGTCCCACGCCGCAAATGCCTCCTTATGCCTCAGGATCTGGTCTAGGATGAGTTCATCTATCCAAGGTGCTATTGTTATTTCAGACCCCATTTGATTCGGATTGGGTTTGAATTCAATTCTTTCCAGATCCCTTGATTTAATGTGATTTAGGGCTGGAAGAGTATCTAATAGCCTTATTATTGCACTCCTATTTAATATATCATGGGATCCTCTTGAGGTGTAGTGTGGGACCAGCTCTATCTGCTCGTTGCCTTTGGAAGGAGGAACATTCGGTTCTGTCTTCTTTCCATCGATTATGGGCCTTTTTGCTACTTCAGGTATACGTTGACTAAGTAGCGCCCATTGGTGATTTACTCCCGGCTAGGAGAGCTTTTGTTCTCTTGTTTGATTTCTTCTTTGATGACCCTACAACCCTCTGGAACTTCAGATTGCCTGGCTGAGTCATCCTGAGTGGGAATTTCTTTTAATTGTGTCCTGATTTCCTGAGAAGATTGACTTGTACTGGTTTTTTGAGTATTTTTGTTTAGCGTATTGTTCGGTTCCATCTTAACCGAAGGTTTGAATATGTCATACATTTTAGTTGTAAAATTTTGGTGCTTTCTGTTTTAGGATTTCTTACGAAAGCTGCTTTTTTCCCCATGGAACTGTTATGCTTCGGAGAGTTGTCCCTTACCATGTTGATTTCTGCTCCTTTTTCGTGATTATTCTCTGGGGGTACCGCTGATATTTGTAGGCAAGTCTTATTTAATTTACTTTTTCTTGCTTCACTGAAGCGTTTTTGTTCTCTCTTTGAAAGTGAGGTTCTCGGACTTGGATGTTACTTGGTTCCACTACATCCTTCTGTAGGTGAATTTGAGTGGGAATTGAGGCTACTCCATCTCGTTGTTCTATCTCGTTCTTGGAGTCGAGTGCATTTATACTTTCGTGGTCCTGGAGCTTGTTTAACTCTGTTGCACTTGGGCCATTGCCACTTGGGCTTTCTCCGGCAACTCTTTCAATTTCCCTAGGTATTTTTTCCTCGAATGGTGATGTGGGGGATATTTGTTTTTCCCTGACTGCCCCCAGCAACTCAGACATTATTGTTGGAACCCTTGCGAGTTTATCAATTATTTGGGGGCAGTAACAGGTATGATATGTAATGTCCTTATCATGTTGAACCTTTGTTATCATGGTGTTTAAATCTTGCAACTTCTGTATGATCCCCTGAACGTATGTTGCTAAGACATTTAATAGCTCAACTTGGGTGTCTAACTTATCGGCGTGGCATGTCATAGCAGATCCGATAGTTTCCATTGTGCTTAGTAATAATGGCCAAACAGTGCTGGATAGTGGGTGTAATTGTAAATGTGAATGTAAATGTGGGATTCTTGTAAAGTGCACTGTTACTCTAACCGAGTGTCCTGGTGCTGCAGACCGCTGGGGAACCCGTCCTGGTTTTCCCTGTGAGATGGTCCCTTTCTGGGTATCTCCAGGGTGAAACCAGGCATTCCCGGCGTCTGTGGGGGCCGTTGTAGAGATGAGGCAAGCTTAATGCCCAGAGTTACCGAGTGTGTTCCCTGGTTAGAGTAGGCACTGAGGCGAGAATTATCGAGTCCGTTAACCCCTGGTCCAGGACCCTGCCGGGAATTGAACCCTGGTCCCAGGCCGTTCTCTGCTTACAGGTCTGCTGACTCTAAACAGTGAGCCACACCTGTTTGTATTTCTATCATGGACTTGTCTCCTTGCTCTTCGGTGATTATTTGATGCTCATTTCCGCGTAAACCCTGTGGTTCTAAGGGAGGGGCCAACGTATCCTCAAGGTGTCCCGTTCCATCTGGTGGGTGGGCTGAGATGCTTTGGGGGATGAATTTGGACAGGTCTCAAACATGCCGAAAAGCAGTTTTTGTCCGAGATTTCTTTAAACCCCAAGTTGGTCTAATGGTAGTGTTTGTAGAACTGCTAATGAACTAGCTGAGACACTAGGGCTTGAGAGATTTGAAG
Source organism: Lissotriton vulgaris (assembly GCF_964263255.1). NCBI lineage: Eukaryota > Metazoa > Chordata > Amphibia > Caudata > Salamandridae > Lissotriton > Lissotriton vulgaris. The sequence goes on from NC_141689.1 coordinate 664,455,243, forward strand.
GACTGAAGTTACAGCACACAAGATCTTCATTGTGAAAAACAAAAAGACCCAATGAAAAACAAAGGGGGAGGGTGGGTGGGACAAAAACGAACCTTGCTGTCCGCCTCCCTAGTGCGCAATGATTTCCTGCCCTGTGCTGACCCTAATTACCCCACCTGACCCTCTCTAATCAGGACTCACCTGCCGTGGCCATTGACACGCGCGAATCTACCCGGGGAGAGACCGGCTCGCGTACGGCTCTCCCCGGGTCCCTCCTCGCGCAAGAAAGTCACTGTCCACAACTTCTTAGTCAGCAAGAAAGGCCACTTCATTAAGACAGGTGTGAACACATCAAACAATTTGTTTATTTATTTAATTAATTATTAATTCAAACAGCTCTCAGCCTAACAGATCATTCCTACCAACTGATAAACCCGCCACCAAGTTAAACCTAAACAAACTAGAAGCCCCTAACTCTTATGTATACCCCATCCTTTCCTACAACTGCCTTTTGAGGATGGACCAACCCGCTCCAGGCTGCCCACTCTCCACTAAAAATCCGCAACCCAGGAAAACCTTTAAAGTTTTCCTGCCCCACCCAAAGAGTTAAACTGAACGCTGGGAGCACCACAATTGAACATCAAGCACCTTGGCAATTAAATCACGTAACTCTAAAAGATAAAAAGATTTACCCATCGGAGAAAGATGGACACCATCCGCACGAAATAGGTGCCATTCTGAAACCTGCAAATGAGGGTGAGCCAAAGCATAAATACAGAAATCCTTACAAAACAGTCTCATAGCACGGTTCACCTTCTTCCGTGCTTTCTCTAACGCAGAATCCTTCCTTGCACCAGTCCAGTGAAGTTGAGGTACGAATTCTGTCCAGATCACCATAGTGCTCGCCCATGCTTCTCTGAGGACCTCCAGATCCATTTGCATTGTCTTAATCAAAGTTAAACTAGATAAGGAGACCAGGTCATTCTCGCCCAGATGAAGGACTAGCAGGTCAGGCGGGCCTCAACCCTTCAGACAAAGAGTAGCCAGGAACTGAAGCAACCCCCCCATCGCATTCCTCCAATACCATGCCAAACAACCTCGTGTGTTAAACTGCTGAGCCCCAAAGATCGCCCACAAAGTTGTCCTTCTGCAGCAACTGCGGCCCATTTCACGAAGGAATGGCCAATAATCCACACTCTCCGTTTTAGGCCAGCCCGCCTGAGCCAGGGACCTAGGAGAAAAAGAAATGTTAACGAAGCAAAGATGGGCTACTTTCTCACATATTTCTAGCAGCACCTTGACCTCCACCGCCCAATTCTCTGGATCTGAGACCAGTCCCATCCAAACGAGCAGCCTCAGTCGCCACCCCAATCCGAAAGGAATGAGTACCAAACTTTGAAGGCTCCAATCCCAAAGTTAACAAGACCTTCCGGAGCACAGCCAATAACTGGGAAACTGTAAGGGGACTGCCATCAGCATGACAAGAAATCACACCAGACGAAAAAACCCAAGACTTCAAAAAACACTCCCACTCACCCACCGGGCAACAAGCCACAACACCACTCCTACCTAAGAAAACCCACTTACCCCTGCCCAACTGGTCCGTTTTGGAAGTGCGCAACCAAATGCGCAATCTATCAGGTTCCAGAAGCACTTCCTCACTGGTCAAGCCCACCCTGGTGCGCAAACCAAGAAGCTCAGAGGCCCGAAAGGCCCCACACAAAACACAAACGAAATTTGAAATACTCAAAATCATCATAACAGCAACCCTGTAAATGAGACAACAGTTGTTGAAGCAAGTCAAAAGTGACCAGGCGGCGCAAAAACCGGGAAACAGACTGCAGCCGACCCAGGCCCTTCAAAACCTTCCTGACCAACACCCCCCCAACTGGATCCCTCCCCCACTGCAGCAGCCCATAAAAAGAAACACCCGCCAATTTGCCGGAGATGGTCGTGTGAGACAGACCTTTATCAACAAAGATGCAACACAAAACGCAACAAAACTGTTCCTCAGACAGCCCCCCATGCGGAACTGCAAAACCTTTACCAAAATCCAAAAACTCTATCCATGCTTGTAAGTAACTCCGACGAGTAGAAGTAGCTATCGAATGCTCCACCAACTGAGAAATTCTCACTCCCCCCAAGGCCCATACGTACTGTGGAATCGGTGTCTGCTTGGGATCTGCCCCAGGAGCCAATCTGCGGAATTCCGACCACTGAAATAGAGATAAAGCGTCCGCTATACAATTAGTGTTCCCTGGGATATGCTGTGCTTTGAAAACAATATTCAACTGCAAAAACTGCAACATGAACACATGCAGCAACTTAAGAACACGCAGATCCCTCGCCTTCTGGCAATTAATCAGCTGAACCACCGCCAGATTATCCACGTGGAATAACACAGACCTGTCCTTGAATTCAGCACCCCAGATGCAAAGTGCCACTAGCAGGGAAACAATTCTAAGAAGGCGATACTGCGGCCCTGACTCGGCCAATGAGCCGGCCAGCTTGCAGCGCACCAACGCCCTTCCCAGAAGATACCAATTCCATGGGCACCAGAAGCATCCTGCCCTGATGCACAATGGAGAAACAGCGGCCCTCATCCTCCTAGACCTCTCCGCGGCCTTCGATACCGTCTGCCACCGCACCCTAGTGCAGCGCCTCAGCAACGTCGGAGTCCAGGAGAAGGCACTGGAATGGATCGTCTCCTTCCTCGCCGGAAGAACACAGAGTCCGCCTGCCACCGTACAAGTCAGAGGCCACCGAAGTCATCTGCGGCGTCCCTCAAGGATCCTCGCTGAGCCCTACCCTCTTCAACGTCTACATGAGCCCCCTCGCGGCCATCGCACGCCAACACAACCTCAACATAATCTCCTACGCCGACGACACCCAGCTGATCCTCTCCCTGACCAACGACCCCGCCGCCGCCAGAGCCAACCTGCACGAAGGGATGAAGGAGGTAGCCGAGTGGATGACGACCAGCCGCCTGAAACTGAACTCAGACAAGACGGAGGTGCTCATCCTGGGCTCCACACCCACCGCCTGGGACGACTCCTGGTGGCCCCCCGCCCTGGGCACCGCACCCAAACCGACAAACCACGCACGCAACCTGGGCTTCATCCTGGACTCCTCCCTCTCCATGACCAGGCAAGTCAACGCCGTCTCCTCAGCGTGCTTCAACATCCTGCGCATGCTACGGGAGATCTTCTGGTGGATCCCCACGGAGACCAGGAAGACTGTCACCCAGGCCCTCGTCACCAGCCGACTGGACTACGGCAACGCCCTCTACGCCGGAACTACCGCCAAGCTCCAGAAGAGACTCCAGCGGATCCAGAACGCCTCAGCCAGACTCATCCTCGACATCCCACGAAACAGCCACATCTCCGGACACCTGGGAGACCTACATTGGCTCCCCGTCAACAAAAGAATCACCTTCCGTCTCCTCACCCATGCACACAAAGCCCTACACGATCAAGGCCCGAGCTACCTCAACAAACGAATCAACTTCTACGCTCCCAAACGTCAACTCCGCTCAGCCAGCCGCACTCTCGCCACCGTCCCACGCATCCAGAGAGCGACAACAGAAGGAAGGTCCTTCTCCTACCCGGCCGCCAAGACCTGGAACTCCCTCCCGGCCGACCTGTGCCTGACCCAAGACCACCTCTCCTTCAGGAAGAAGCTCAAGACCTGGCTGTTCGAGCAGTAACGGCACCCCCCCCCCCTAAGCGCCTTGAGACCCAACGGGCAAGTAGTGCGCTCTATAAATGTCACTGATTGATTGATTGATTGATTGAAGCATCCGTGTAGAGTTGTACTTGCCAAACCATGTCTTCTTCCGTAAAAAAGAGAGACACGCCATTAAAGTCCCGCAGAAAAGACAACCAGAGACTCAGATCGGCCCTGATGGCCGCCGTAATGTGCATCCTGTGGTGTGGAAGATAGCCCCAGACAAGGACATGCCCAACCTCCTACAAAATGTCCTGCCCGCTCGAACCACCCGGCACGCAAAATTCAAGTACCCCAATAGTTTCTGCACTTTCCAGAGCTCCAATCTGCGCTCATCCACCACGGAAGACAAAAAGGAAGACATTTCCTGCACTTTTGCAGCGGGCAATCTCGCCACCATGGCCAAGGTATCGATCTCGATTCCCAGAAAAGTCAAAGTGGTGCTGGGACCTTCCGTCTTGTCAGCAGCCAACGGCACGCCCAACTCCCCAGCCATTGCCTGAAAAGTCTGCAATGCCAGTCGACACTGACCGGAATCCTGCGCCCCAATGAACAGGAAATCGTCCAGGTAATGGCATACCAGACCATGGACACTTATGAATGAAAATCGCCACTGCAAGAAGGTACTAAATGTCTCAAACAAGGCGCAGGACACCGCACACCCCATAGGCAAGACCAGATCAACATAGTACTTCCCTTGGAAATGCATCCCCAAAAGGCCAAAATCAGATGGATGGATTGGCAAGAGGCGAAAAGCAGACTCTATGTCACATTTGGCAAGCAGAGCACCCCAGCCCGCAGTTCGCACCAACCCCAAGGCATTGTCCACAGAAGCATAAGAAACACTCGAATCTTCTGGAGCAAGGAAGTCATTGATGGAAGAACCCTCGGGCCAAGACAAATGATGAATAAGCTGGAATTCACCAACCGCTTTCTTGGGGACAACTCCCAACGGGGACACAATCAACTCAGGCAAAGGGCAGTGCAAAAAGGGGCCAGCCACTCTGCCCGCAGCCACTTCAGCATTTAACTTTGTCTGGACAACTTGGGGGATATCTTTAGCTGACTTCAAATTGTCGGACCACCTCCCACTCCAGGGGCCCTGGTACCCAATCCGAAAACTCACCTTGAAACCCCAGGACAAACGTTTCAACATCCGGGTAATCCTGCAACCATCGATCCAACAGCTCCACATTAATAGGAGTAGGAGCCATTTGTGCCAAAGTGAGAAGACTGGCCTCTGCCCCAAGAGCCCCGTCCGGCATCTCCGCCATGGTGGCCTGGGAAACACTGGGTGAGGGCGTGCCTACCACCACACTGCGCACATTCATGCTTGTATCTACTCAACGGTCTGGTACACAGGCCCCTGTTGTAATGCCAACAGGTCCCCGAGAAAGTTGACTGTCCCCTGCCCATGACCCCTGCCCCAGACTGAGCGGGGCAAGAGGGAAAGGGCCGATACGTCACCAGTAACCCGCTGGCTGTGTGAGTAGTGGCGGGGGGATGGGCCGAAGACATTCACTGCAACCATAATTCAGTATCGACCTCTCCCCAGGACCGCTCAGGAAACAAACTCATCCTCACACGAAATTCTTCGTCATATGACAGCCAATGCAAAACCCCCAAAATAGCTGTAAGCTTTCCTGATGACGTCTATATATTTCAACATGGCCACAGCCCTATCCACATGACGCTGGCAGTAAACACTAGCATAAATCAAAAAGGCAGACGTCCAATTTTCAATGGACTTGGGAACCCGCGGCCTCCGAGCTAACTCCAACTCCTCCTCCTTAGACCCTTCCTTCACCTGAATATCCTGATGGAGCAACTTAAAAACATCAACAAACTCGTTACCCCAAATCCTTGATTTAATTTTTTCCGACAAGTGGGAACCTAACGGCATACCATTGCCAGAATAGGGCAACTTTTTGTGAACAGACGGGTCCCCTGCACTGGAAAGCACAGCAGGAGCAGCATCCCCTATCCGCCCCGCTGAAGCGGCGGTAGCATCCCCTCGTGATGTAGTAGTCATAGCAGCATGCCGCTCAGACAGCTTCGTAAGAGCAACTTGCTCACCAACATTCCCATCCCCAACACCAATAGAACGAATACGTTTAATGGGGAGACTCTCCCACCTTCGCCACACGGACCACCAACCTTCCTTACCTTTAGGCAACTGCGCCAACTTCTGCCGAAACACCGCAGGATCCCCTTGGCGTGGCTTCGCGGAAGACGGAACTCTCAATGTTGCATGGTCCGCACCAGACTCCTGCAAAACACTGACAACATGGGATTGCCCCATACCCCCGGTCCCAACCGGTACCACATTAGCAACCTCCCCATCCCGAACTTCTCCCTCCTCCCAATCATCATCATCAATATCCAAATGTAAAACATCATCTTCAACATAGTCTCCACTTCCACCAGGAATCTCCCCATCTCCCACGCTTCCATCATAAGACTCCTATTGAATACCAACACTGCGCACTGCGCTCTGTCTCTGAAAAAGGGGATCCGCTCCAGAAACCCCTTCCGCTCTCCCCTCCCCAGAAACCGCCGTTGGGGCAGCCCGCAAACCACTCTCAATGGAAATAGGAGGACATGCTGTAGTAGGAGTCTTACGTCTACGGCCGCTCAGACCGGACCGCACCGTCGCCGAAGCGCCGAACCCCCCAGCCGCACCCAGAGGAGCCACCGCCGAATCCCCGCCAGCGCCCAACCACACCCCACGGCCGCCACCCAAAGGCCCAAGCCGCCAGTCAGGCACAGCAAGGGGCGCCCCCTAGGCTTGGGGAAGGACACATGGGGGGGAAGGCTGCAGCCGAAGCGTCCCCAAAAAGATGCACACCCCCAGAAGGCTGCGAGAAAACAACAGGAAGCAAAGGGGGGCCAGCCGCCCCCCTCGGAGGCCCTTGCGCAACCCCACTCACAAGAACATCAGGAGGGGGGACTCCACACTAGCAACTGGGCAACCCTGGGGAAAGGTCGAAGAAGCCCCAGGAAAACAGACCACATGCCCCACAGAATCCTCAACAGGACCAGGGAACACCTCAGGAATCGCAGGAACCCCAGAGGCAGCACATGGGGCAGGCGAAAGAAGATAACGCTGCCTATTTAACACTAGAAAGGGGCCCAAACCAGGCATGGGGGGCTCCACCATGGGAGCGGGAGCAGGCACTGAAGAAGACCGCACACAAGGCTCACAGGACGAGCCTCTGGGAACCAAACTCCGCCCCCGCCTGCCACTCACCTTCGAGGCAGGCTTAAGAGCCTTGCGAGAGAGAAAAACACTCCCCTTAGTAAGAAGCCTCCACCCGGAGCGACCCCGCCTCCCGCCGGACACCCCACGCAAGCCAGCAGCCCCACAAGGGGCAAGACATACCTTCTGCAGGGGGTCCAGCACTCTGGTGGGGGCTGGCAGCTGCTCCGCGGGACCCGCTTCGCCGGAAGGCTCGGCCGCTGGCATCGCCGCCTCGCCGTCGTCCTCACTCTCGGCCGGGGTGGAAAGGCAGGCAGATACGGCCCTGGCAACTCCCCCAGCCGCCTTGCGAACGGGGCGAGCAAGCCCCACCCATGCCTCGCCAGGGACTCTAGGGGGCAGATTTATGTTAACTGGCGCATCCCCAGGGATGCGCCAGTTAACATGCGCCACAGTGCGCCACAGCTCCGCCAGTCATGGTGCGCCGCATTTATAATGCGGCGCACCATGGTGCAAAAACGGCACAGATGCGTGACGCATCTGTGTCAGAAATGTGTCGGATTGCTGGAGTTGCGTCGCAAGCGCGACGCAGCTCCAGCAAGGCTCGGGGTGCCCCATTTTAACAATGCTGCGTCAAGACCTACGCCTGCTTCAAGCAGGCGCAGGCTTTTGACGCAGCATTGGCTTAAAAGTGACTGAGTGAAATCTCATAGATTTCACTCAGCCACTTTTGCGAGGCGCACCTGCCCCGGAACGCCCACCCTGCGCCGGAACGCCCACAAGCGGCGCAGGGCTTTACAACGTGACGCATCTGCCTAGATGCGTCACGTTGTAAATCGTTCGTAGGGATGCGCCACGTTTACGCCGCCTTGCGTGACGCAACAGCGGCGTAAACGTGGCGCAAGGGCCTCATAAATCTGCCCCCATGGGATAACAAATCTTCTCGCCCTGCCCTGCAAAGGATCCGGACCGCCCTCCGCACTTCCTCCGTATCCGCCATCCGCAGGAAAGAACAAACAACGAAAGCACGCACAAAAACGAACCTCGCCACCCGCCTCCCTAGTGCGCCGACCCTAATTACCCCACCTGACCCTCGCTAATCAGGACCCACCTGTTGTGGCCATTGACACGCGCGAATCTACCCGGGGAAAGACCGGCTCGCGACCGGCTCTCCAGCGACGGCTCGTGGAGGGAGTTACGGTGGGGCAGGAGGGTGGGGAGGGGAAGGGGCAGGGTGGAGGTTGCTAAAAACCGGCATATGGATAATTGCAGGTAAGTAAACAATTTAATTTAAAAAACGAATTTCGTAGCTCGCACTGCATTGCATTTTGCGATGCAAGGCGCACTACGAAATTCGTTTTATTCATTAAATTGTTTACTTACCTGCAATTATCCATATGCCGGTTTTTAGCAACCTCCACCCTGCCCCTCCCCCTCCCCACCCTCCTGCCCCACCGTAACTCCCTCCACGAGCCGTCGCGGCGGCTCTCCCCGGGTCCCCCCGTTGCTCCGCCGCCTCAGATGTGAGAGGTAGCAGGCTGACACGTCCTTGCAGGCAGCGTCCAATCTCTGGGTCTGTCAAGCACACACTGTCTCAAAGATGTGTGTGTATTTCAGAGGGTATAATATTTGTAGAACTGTAATTTTTAAATGAACGGCTTTCCATAAGAAGTTAAAGCAGGGCAGTCTGTACTGTTGTAGCTGGGAAAGAAAGAAGCGCAACACAGAAGCAGGGATGTTTCATCTGTGCAGAGATGAAGGAAAAGTTAAGAAGCCTCAATGACACTTTGAAAGAAAAATTGCAGCAGAGGAGTCCGATCGGGAACAGCAAAACACAAAATTAGCAGTGTGTCATATTCGATTCACAGAGTAGGAATGTTCCCCGAGCAGCACTTCAAAGGCAAGTTTACTCTCCCATGGATTGCTGTAAGTATGTCAGACACTTTCATCTGTGTTCAGAAGGAAAGGCCCCGGCCAAGAAAACATTAATAGTCAAAGGGGGTGAAATTAACCAAAATTCAAAGCTGCTGTACATGAGCTTGCGCAAGCACTCTGAAGAAAATGCTGTCTAGCACTGCGTGGCAGAAATGATAATCAGGAGACAGACATAGAAGCGAAGGGGTTTTTCATCCTTTAAGGTGACATCTTAAAGTCGCAATCAGCCATCTGTTGGAAAAGAGAACACGCAGAAATTCGAGCTTGTGTGGCAGCAGTGACATCTAAAGATTGTGTTTGATATGGTTCTGGGAAAACTAATCGCCAGTCAATGTTTGCTTCATAATTAATGATCTGCAAACTGACCACAACTAAGGCACTTATTAAGTATTCATAAATTGGCGCCAACGTAGACAATTTTAAATGTTGCACTTGGAATGCACAAGTATTTAAATAATTGCAATTTACTAAGCGCCATCTGTGCCTTCTAGTGTAATGATTTCTGTTTAGAAAATTAAACTCAGTAGTCAAACATAAACCCCCAAGAGGATAATGTGGTTGAGTACTTGTGCTGCTCTGCAGTGACAGAGTGCCGCTGCTCTTATGCAGTAACACTGCTTGTGTAACCTATTACAATCAGCAAATTTCAAAATATTCTAGTTTTTCCTGGATATGTGCGGAGGCAAAGAAAAACAATTAGCACTCTACTTGTAATCCCAATTCGAACAAAATCGACTTTTTTCGAGTGGCCCACGGCACCACGTAACAAGCCTTAGAGGATTTATGAGAGTACAAACTTTAAAAGCTATTGATACATTTCACAATCTCTGGAAAGGTACTGATAGTGATAAAAGGCAACAGCCCATGATGGAAAATTACAGTAATTACACAGAAGCAAAGAATTCACCAAGCTCCTGCTTCTTTACATGGGAGCATTAATCCACATAAATGCACAGGAGAGTTTAATTCCCGAATTTCGAGCTTGTGTTTCTCCTTACGCAGAAAATAGCACTACACTCTTTTACACACGTTGTTGCCCTCTATTTCGTGACATTGCATTCATGAGCCTAATGAAGACTACAGCAGTCCTACATTTTTTGTGCTGAAATAGACAGCAAAATAAATCCTGCTTTGTGTAGCCTCCATAACAGAGATGCCAAATGTCCAGTCTCTGATGACTGGTTCACACCATTAGGCCCATTGAACCTGTATCAGATAGAATCAGACATCCATATTCTAGTCGAAGATTGTTTTGTATTAGTTTAGGGTGAAAAGCATCAAAACATGATTATAATCACCTAAAAGATAATCATCATACAAACTTGATTTCTCAGCATAGGAATACATCACCCATATTTTAGCACAATTAGCATCTACCAAGGAAAAGCGACAAATAATGTTGCCACATTTGAATTATTAACCTTAGTTTACCAATTTGCAAATCACTTTAAACTCACTCAAACACTGTCATAATATCATGTGCTTCATAGCAAATTTCGCATATTGCACGCCTGATCCTCGACATCCCTCACCGCAGCCACATTACATCCCACCTGAGAGACCTGCACTGGCTCCCGGTCAACAAGAGGATAACCTTCAAGCTCCTCACCCACGCACACAAGGCACTCCACAACACTGGACCAACGTACCTCAATTCAGCTTCTACACCCCACTTGCCTGCTCCGCTCCTCCGACCTCGCCCTCGCTACAGTCCCCCGCTTCCGAAGAGCAACCTCAGGTGGCAGATCATTTTCCCACCTCGCCGCCAAGAGCTGGAACACCCACGGCAGACCCAAGACCTGCTGACCTTCAGAAAACTCCTCATGACCTGGCTTTTTGAGCAGTAGCAGCATTCCCAACCCCAGTGCCTTGAGACCCTTACCGGTGAGTAGTGCGCTTTCCAAATGATATGATTGATTGATTGATTGATTGATTGATTGATTGATTTTGCTCTAGTTTACTTCTAGCTTGCTGCATATCTCTGGAAACACATGATGGATAGTGTCATATGTGTTTTTTCCCAATCTGTACAAAGTTTCAGCCTTTCTAATGTGGTGTTACATGTCCACATATCAAATTGCAGGAGGATTCCCAAATGAAAATGCATACAAGATCTTCTGACAGTGGGTTACTTCCTCTTCTTCTCGGGGCACTTGTGCCATTTGTGACCTTTGTCACACAGCATTGTTTAGCCACGTTCACACACTTCAGTCCCAAACACCCTTGAGTTGCAACATATATCCCGCAAACACCTTGTAGTGGAAAGGCCTCCATTTGTTTCACTTTTTTGTGAAGGCCTTTATTGACTTTATTGACTCAGCCACAGTCACGGTGGAAGCCCTCGCCCGAGAGTTTTTTCGGCAGTATGTGGCAAATTGATGGTGGAGTTTTGTGAACTGCAAGAACCGCTGCCTACCCCTAGGCTTTACTGTATCCATCAACACGAGATAGTGATTCCAAGAATTGAAGAACTTTGGTTACTACAATTAGCGCTTGTGGCTACACTCCTGAGAGACAGAAGTACGGAAGGGTGAGGGACTGCCTTTACGTTTGGCTCGCAGTTGGTGAGGGGCAATACGCATGATGTGTATCTGGTGTTTGCATTCTTTTTACTGCAAAGTGATATTTAAATGGATATCATTAGCATGCAGCCACACTCACTGTTAGATTATAGTCAAAATGAATCATGCAAAAATGGCGGACATGAAGGGGGAAGAAGTCTGATGAGAAGGTATTCCGTCATCCCTTACAGCACTGGGACTTGACTAAAGAATTTGGGACGGGAGCAGGGACATTTTAAGGATTATGGGGGCCCTGGGCAAAACATGTTTTGAGGGCCCTTGCTCAGAACATCTCTGAATTTATGATCCAATTTCAGCTTTTTTATTTCCTTGTTAGCAGGTCACTGACATTGCAGAGCCACATCCGTACTAAATTCTAATTGTGTTTCCATTTAATATTAATGGATAGTGATTGTCTTTTAAATATTGTATTATAGCGGCAGCTCGCTAATATTATTGCAAATAATCTATGCGACCAACTGCCATTTCCCATTTGTGAAGTGCCGTTTTGATCTAAAAGGACCTTTTTCTTTGGTTGTTGCATGGTATTGAAAAACATACACAACATTTTTCTACAAAATGTAACAAACTCCCACACATTGACTATATTAAAAAAAGAATGAAATGAAAATGATATTTAATACAATCTGTTTTAAAAAATCATTTACAGTCATCTGGGCAGGACTGTGTGGAGAACAGAGCCAGATCTATCATGGGCCCCCTTAAAGGCAGGGCCCACTTTACCCATGCCTTAAAATGTCTCTGGACGGGAGTGTTTTGAATATGAGAAAACAAGCAATATGTGTAATGGCCATAAAAAAGGCAATAATGCTCAAAAGCCTCTGCTAATTTGAATACAGTGAAGGCTTAGAAACCGTTGAGTGCTCATATTTTCTTGTGGGGAGATTGTTGGCTATATATACACATTTCACATATTGCTCGAGTTTACTTCCAGCTAGCAGCATATCTCTGGAAACACATGATAGATAGTGTCATGTGTATGTTGTCACAATCTGTACAATCTTTCAGCCTTCCTATTGTGGTGTTACATGACCACTTCAATTTATGGGATGATTGCCAAAAGAAGATGCATAAAAGATCTGCTGAGAGTATGTTACTGCCTCTCCTTATCATGTAACTTGTGCCATTTGTCACACAACATTGTTTAACCACATTCACACACCTCAGTCCCTGACACCCATGAGTTGCTACATATTACCCGCAAACACATTGCAGTAGAAACATCTCCATTCATTTCACTTTCTTGTGAAGGCCTTCATGCACTGTTTGTGTTCCTTGGGCCAATAGTCTTCGGAGCAGGCTTGTATTGGGTAAAGATATGGCTTGCTTGACGTACTGAGAGACGTCAAGGTATCCATGTGATTGTTGGCCATCTTGGCAGGAGCCACGAGGATGATGCTCAAACCACATACCTGGAGATCCTGTTCTTCTTGGTGCCTAGACCCTAACATCATGAGTGGCCCTCACTCAATGATGGCTGACGCTGAACCTAAACCCTGAGGGTGGCTCTCCCGCAAAGACACCTTCAAAAAGAGAAAACAACTTTTAACCTAATACGAACAACATACTGGTTAGTGCACTCACTTAAAGACTATTCCAAGAATTTAAGATTATTTTCAACAATGTTTCAACAACGTTCGCTTGCATGAGAGACATGAAATACATAAGGTTATGCCACACGGACTAACCAATAATCTATTATATTTACTTTTCATTTCTACATTCTTATCATTGCTTTCCACTTTAGTATCTATACTCTAAAGTGTTGCTCACTGCAATCTTCCTTGATCACTTAGCTGTGATTATTAGCCGTCCTATGACTATGCAAGTCCTGCAGACCTACAGTCACTACTCTGGTCACAGCCTAAGACTCCTACTGTGACCCTGGAACTTGATGGATAGTGGAAAAAAAATGTCTTTCAAAAAGGTGTAATCAGAAAAAGGAAAAGGAAGTTTAATTGTCTTTCGTTGATCTGGATCTTAAGTTGTACCGAGTCTTATTAGGGATCGTTGGTTCTTGAAACAAAGTCACTGGATTTACTGTGTTCAGTCGCAGATGTGATGGTACAGCTTCTTGCAACATGTCGTCGTCTTCTTTCTCAGAGTTCGTTCGATCCAGGCGTGCACTACTGAAAGGTACAAATCGAGGGACCCTTTTGCCTTCACTATCACTTATACCCTCACGAACCCACTGATCAAAAGGTAAAGGCAAAGGTACCCTCTTACAATGCACGCCATGGACCCAGTTCTTTTTCCCGACGACCTTTACTGCTGTTCGTGTTGCTAGCAAAACTTGCCGAGGCACGCCCCAACGAGGTTCCAGATTCTTTTTCCATTGGAAATTCTTCAGACAGACCCACTCACCGGGTTAGATGGAGTGTCCTGGATCTGCAGAGGCCTCCGGCAAAGCGTTTTGAACCTGTTGATGAAGAACGCGTAATTTAGTGGTGAGGTCATGCAAGTAGTCAATCAACATTGGGTATGGGATATCTACATACTTCTTAGGTCTTAGACATTGGCTGGGCGCCCCAAAACAACCTCATTTGGGCTGAGTACTAAACGAGAATGTACAGTAGTTCTTGTGGATAAAAGTGCCAAAGGCAAAGCGTCAGGCCAAGCAAGACTCGTGCTGGGCTGAATCTTCGCCAATTTATGCTTGAGAGTGCCATTATAGCACTTGACCACATCTGCTGACTGAGGGTGGTTTGCCGCATGGAATTTCTGCCTAATACCAAGACCCGCACACACTTTCTGCATAATTTGGCCTACAAATTCACTTCCATTATCACTCCAGACAATGCGTGGCAAACCAAACCTCAGGAAAAACTCCTTCAAAAGGAATATAGCAGTATACAAAGCAGTATTCTCCTTTAGGGGGTAGGCCTCTATCCATCTGGAAAAGGCACATACCACCATCAGAACATACCTGAGGTTATTACAACGATCCATATGAATGTAATCAATTTGTAATACCTCAAAAGGGTACGTAGGGGGAGCAAAATGGCCTGCTGGAGCTCGGGTTCCCTTTCCTGGATTATGCATTAGACAAACGATGCAATGCTTCAGCCCATTCTCCGCACATTTAGGAATTCCTTCATTCTGCCATACTGGAGCCAGAAGTTGACATATCCCTTTTGCACTAATGTGGGCTGGACCATGCGCCATAGTAACTTCAGAAAAGGGGGTGGTGATGAACAGAGTGTCTGAATTAAGCAGACCACTCTTACCCAGTCCAAAGATCAGGGCTTGATCCATCACCGTTATTTATCTCACTGCACCATCCCAGCTCAGAACCTGGCTATATGCAAATCAGTCTGTCCCTGGCCCAGTGCATCATGGGAACAGGGCAGACTAAACTACCAAGCCAATTCTTCACCAGAAAGGAGACAAGCTACTGGGGGCCGGTTTCTGGCATTTCAGCCGTCTTCGGCCCGGCTTGCTTGAATCCTGATGGTGCAGTGAGAAAGGGACTCATGTCTGAGTATACCCTGCCACACCTATAGTGGCCAAAAACTCCCAGTGTAAGAATTGGCTTCTGTAGTTTGGTTTGCCCTGTTCCCATCATGCACTGGGACAGGAACAGACTAATTTGCATACAGCCAGGTTCTGAAACTGGGATGGTGCAGTGAGCTAAAAAACGGTGTTGGATCTAGCTCTGATCTCTTGACTGGATGAGAGCTTTCTGCTTAATTCAGAGACTCTGTCCCTCACCACCCCTTGTTGTAAATATAGTAACTTCAGGCAGTACGTAGGCATCTGGTAACAGCCAACGCTGATGTTCTGACAATTCCGTCCAACACCCTGTCACGTCCAACATTCCTGTACTTTCTTTCCACCTACTCAATTCCTTCTCAGTAACCTTTTCTTGAATCGTTCTCACACTTTCTATTGTGTCCTCACACATTCCTCCCTCTCTGACCCATCTTGCAGGGCCTGCAACATACATGCAACTCGTAGCATCTCTCGCTGTCTCTTTCGCTACCTTGTCTGCAAAAGCATTCCCGCAACCCACATCATCAGTGATCTTCTTATGAGCACTACACTTTACTATTGCTATCTGGGTAGGCAAAGCAAGGTATTTGAGAAGATCAGTCACCAACTGACCATGCTGTATCTTAGACCCATGGGAAGTAAAGAATCCTCTTTCCTTCCAGAAACAACCAAAGCTATGAGCCACGCCAAAGGCGTATTGGCTATCAGTGTAAACATTCACTCTCTTTCCCTTATCCAACACACACGCTCTCGTCAGGGCAATTAGTTCAGCTGCTTGGGCTGAATTGTTTGCAATGCGTGCTGTCTCCACTACCATAAACAAGGTGGTAACAGCATAAGCTGCAGTCGCACCGCCATTTGAGACCCATCTACCCATAAGGATCCCATCCGGATCCACAAGTGGTGTGTCTTTTAAGTCTATTCTGCCTTTCGTTGCCTCCTCTGTACGGAGAAAACAATCATGCTGTTCTTGAGTGTCTTTCTCTTCTGGAATGGGTAACAATGTTGCTGGATTCAAAGTATTACACCGCTTGATGTGTATATGGCTAGCCAAGAGAGTCAGCTCATATCCAGACAAGCGAGCACTCGTGAGGTGTTGTGTTTTCGTTCTGTTCAAAAGAGCATCCACTGCATGTGGTACCATAACAACAAGAGTGTTATCTAGTACCAATCCAGCAGATTGGCGAATGGAAATCGCTGCTGCTGCTGTAGCTCTGAGACAACTAGGCAATGCCTTGGCTACTGGATCCAACGTAGCCGAAAAATAGGCACATGGCCGTTGTTTGTCTCCAAATTGTTGTGTTAAAACTGACAATGTGCAACCTTTCCTTTCGTGAACGTAAAGTGTGAAAGGCTTACTGTAATCTGGAGTACCTAACACAGGGGTAGAACACAAGGCAGTACGTAAGTCAGAAAAACTCTTCTGACATTCATCAGTCCAAGGAAGAGGTTGGGGTGTATCTTTCTGAGTAAGTGCCAGCAAAGGTTTAGCCAACAAAGAAAAATTTGGAATCCACTGTCTACAATAAGAGGTAATGCCCAGGAAGGCACGCACCTCTCTTTTTGTGGATGGTACAGACATTTGCGCGATTGCTTGAATTCGTTCTGGGGTCAATCGTCTTCCCTCCTTCGACAAGAGATGACCTAAATAGGTAACCTCTTGGCAGCAATATTGCAACTTAGAGGGTGACACCTTGAGATGCAGGTCAGAAAAATGACGCAACAGTGAAACAGTCACATCCCTACAAACATCCTCTGAATCAGCAGCAACAAACAAATCGTCCACATATTAAATAAGAGTGGCACCTGGGGGCAAAATGAAAGCATTGAGCTGAGATTTCAAAGCCTGACTATAAATGGAGGGACTCTCACAATAGCCTTGAGGTGCACGTTTGAATCGGAAACTTCGGCCTCCGAGAGAGAAGCCAAAAATATCCCTAGTTTCCTCAGCAATAGGAATACTGAAGAAAGCATTTTTGAGATCAATAACCGAGAAACATGCAGCTGAAGCGGGTATCATAGTAAGCAAGGCAGTGATATCTGGGACAACAGGAAACTGGGGGACAACAATCTTGTTGACCTCCCGAAGATCGATCACAAAGCTATATACAGTAGGATGAGAAAGATCTGTGTGTTTAAGGACAGGTAGAAAAGGACTGTTACAATCATTACCTCTCGTCTCTTCAATCACACCCTTCTGAACCAGATCATAAATGATAGACAACAAAGCTCGTTCACCGTCATTGGAAATCTTATACTGAGGAATGCGTGGTAGTTTAACATTAGGCTTAAAAGTAACCACGTAAGGCCGAATATGAACCAGACCAACATCATTCGGACCTGTAGCCCAAAGCGTAGCAGTAAGAGAACGCAATTCAGGTGGAAGTTTATCTTTCGATAAATATATAGGAGAAACTAATTTCTCACCTAAAGTAAGATGCACACCAGAAGGGGAACAATACAATGTTGCATGAAGTCGTTTCAACAAGTCCAAACCCAACAAGTTTTCTCCGCAACCAGTCATTAAAATAAGCGGAGCTGGCAGATCGTAAGGACCAATCGAAAGAGGCAAAGGACAAGAAACCGGGTTAGTAACTGGGGCGCCAGAAAATCCTACAGAAACATTAGTTAAGCCAGACAAAGGTGCCCGAGGGAGTTTGGAGTGAATGATAGAATTTCTCATTGCACCAGTATCCAAAAGAAATGGCTCTGCAAAACCCAATGCAACAACTTCAACATAAGGCCCATTCTGATCCACTGGAACTGATACGACTCCCTTCTTTTGTCCATGGCTGTCCTAACTAAAATGAAAATCCTGAACCTCGCCCTCAAAACAATAATCGTCCTTGTAATATTGCGCAGACTGAGTATTCTGCTGATCAAAATAATTCAAAGAATTCTGAGGGAGAAAGGAACGCTGTCCTTGAGGCAACGCACCTCGCCCTCTACCTCTAGGTGCTAAATGAAAACCACCACGGCCGCGCGGCCCTGAAAATCCACCATTACGCTGCAATAAAACCGGACAGCTATTCTTAAAATGGCCTTCCTCTTTACAATAGGCACATTGATTAGGACCTAGCAAAGGTCGCGGAACAAAAGGTTCAGGTTTTTGTAACAACCTCTGAGGCTGGGGAGGCTATTGAAACTGACGCTGAGCAGAACGAGGGGGATAAGCCTGTTGCAAAAGAACCTTCGTTTTTAATTCCTTAGTCTTCTTCTCCAATTGTCTCTTTCTCTTCTTTATCCCTATTCTCATAATACTGAGCAGTGGCTAATATCTGTGCAGAGGAAGAAACAGCCCACAAACTTTCTGAGTCTTTCAATTTATGCGATAATTCTGGAAGCAAATTAAATACAAATTTATCCACAAACAATCGCTGTCCACCTTCAGTACTCATATCTTGACCACTGTGGTCGATAAACGTCTCCTCAAAACGAGTAAAGAAATCGGAGACACTCTCATCTTTCTTCTGCTTACACGCAGCTAACTTATCCCAGTTAACACCTAAGGCAGGCATCATCATCTTCATCAAAGCGATGATTCTACCAGGCAATTGTGTAATCAAATCATCTGGTTTAGCACCACCCACTTGTGCAGCATCTGCGCCACTTAAAGCGGTCCAATTACGTCCTAAAGCTTGGTCATGGCCTTCCCTACGAATCCGGGCCCACAACGCTTGTGGAACTACGGGGCATATTATCAAGGGGGTTTATCTCCGCTTTTTTGGCTTTAAAAGCCAAGAAAGCGGAGATAAAATTATCTCCCTATTACCAAGCTGTCGCTAACACCAGTTAGTGACAGCTAATAGGAGATAGCGACCATCTTGGGCCTTGCTTTGCATGTCAGTGATATTTATCACTAATGACATGCAAAGTGGGCGTGCCAAGATGTTAGCGACTGGAAACAGTCCCTAACATCGCTATCTCCTATTACCAACTTTTGGAGATATTCGCGCTAAGCGTGAATATCTCCAAAAGCTAACACCTGCCCTGAGCAGTTCTTAGCCATGTTATCCAATGGGAGGTGGATAACATGGCTAAGAGCATTTGCTCGATAATGCATGAATATCGCTGACTTTTCAGCGATATTCATGCATTTCGGCCGTTTTTTATCGCATTTGCGATAAACCTTGTTAATAGCAAGGTTTATCTGCGATAAAAATCGCCGATGTGCGGCGATAATTTTTGTCTCTAAACAAGTTAGAGACAAAAATTATCGCTAGTTGTTGGTAATATGCCCCTACATTTCCCATCAACATATCAATATCGGTCAAATTCATAATACACGCATCAACAGTCTGGGACAACTCTTTATAATATCCAGCAGGATTTTTACGAGGGTCCGGTAGAGACTGTTTGAGCACCAGAACTTCAGATCGCTTCCAGGGGACATGTACCCATATACGCTGGAAATGAGCAGGGACAGCCTGAACAGCACCTGCTTGCAGAACCGCTTACCTCCAGACTGGAGGAACTTCCCTCATAGTATAATGTTTTATTTTCTGTCTAACTGCAGGATCATGTTCAAGAATAGTCTGAGAAGAATATAAAGACCTGAAAGTGTCCTTACAGCGTCCTCAACTTCGGAACCCACAATAACCCTTTATCAAACTTATCCTGTACATCTAACAGACCCTGAGGGGTTAAATCCAACTCCATACTTTACCATCCTTTGACAAGAGTGTCACACATAACATTAAAAACATATCTCTGCGTGGGCGCATTCCACTGAAGAAAGGTACTCCGAATATCAGGTACACTATACTGTGGACCACTCATGATCCATTTGTGAGCAAGAGAGTCCAACGCAACTCGTTTGTCAGAATCTGGGATTTGACTACGAGGTTGTCTTCGAGGAAAAACAGGAGTCCGATTAAATGGCCCAAAGAGGGGGGAGAAAAGACTAGAAACAGTATCAACCAACCAATTGCGGGTTGGGGAAGAAGCAGACAATAAAACTGGAGACACGGTATTAAGCAAAGGAAGAGAAGAACTAGTTGCGACAAGAGGGATCGAAGATGAAGGGGACTGAGGTACAGAAGTTAGTGGCAAAGGAGGTGCAGGTTGCAATGCAGGAAGGGGCAATTGCGGAAGAGCCGGACCAACTGGCTGAACAACAGGTTGCTGAATAGGTGGCAACAATAAAGGTGCATTAGCTCCCGGTACATAAGGCGGAGGCAATCTCAACAAATGAGACATTAAGGGATCTTCCTCAAGATCCTTACTCTGTGGAGAAGTATGCAACACAGGGTAGCATCTATCTATTGCCATACAATGTTGTCTGTCTGAGACTTCAATCGCTCCATCAGTCTCATTATCCTTAAACTGCTGGGCAGCATGTATGATCGTCATATCTTTCGCTTTTTTATCTCTTTTAGCCTGCTTAATTTCTCTCTCTTTGGCTTCTTTACGACAAAGGCGGAAAGAGTCAAACATTGCTGGCCGGGCTTTTCTTTTGAACAAAATTGCTTCCAAATTGTCTAATATATCGGGGTCAAAGCTACCATTTTGGAGCTACCATTCGTGGAGAAGTGTGGCTCAGGGGTTAGAGGCGGCAGACCCGGAAGCTGAGATCGGCCCTGGACCAGGGTTCAATTCCCCGCCTCGGTGGGTCTTGGGCTCAAAAATTCAATGGACTCGATCATTCTCGCTCTGCTGCCTTCTCAGCTCACGTGTTCACACTCTGCGACTCTGGGCAATAGCTTGCTTAATCTCTGCAACGGCCCCTCAAGGCGGGATGCCTGGCTTTCACCTTGTGGATACCCTGGTGGGGTTATATCACAGGGGAATACCAGGATGGGTTCCCTAAGCAAGCGCTTAGATACCGACCTCGGTCAGTGATTTGCGCTATATAAATACATGTACAAATACATGTGGCTACTGCAAAACACCATCTTTCTTTGTGTATCGGATCCATGCCTCATTAAAGGCAATGGGGCCAACACCATGTTTAGAATAGAGCTCATAAGTGGGAGTTCCAACCGGAGGAATCGGACAAGAGTACTTGAGCTGAGAATCCCTATTACAACCAAAAAAACCAAAACTTCCTAAATTTTCTAAAACTAGGCATCTTAAATTCACTGGTCTGTTTACCAACTTCAAGCAAAGAAACACAGCACAAACTTACTCACCCCTTGGCTTCGGCGATTGCAATGGTCGAATAACAAAAACAAAACAAAGAAGTGGGCGCTACCCACGAATACTTAACTAAGTGGTCTTCTCACACCAACAGAGGTCCGTCTAATGTCTCGCAATACCAATCATCACCAGAGGGTCCAAGGCAGGGGGCAGTCAGGGCAGCAGTTGTCAGCAGCCGTCGGAAAGGAGTAGCCGTGCTAAAAAAGACCTTCGGTCCACTTCGACATACAGGGGTCGCGTGACGTGGTTCGCGAATCCTCCAGAATTTTCTTGCGAGGCTTCTCACGACCCTCAGGCTGAACCGCTACCTCTGAAGCCGCCCCACATTGGGCGCCAGCTTGGAGAACCGGGCCTTATGGGCCTGGCGGCGCAGGGCACGCCTTAAATCCCCGAGTTCACCTGCCTTGTCGAACAGAGACACAAGACACTCCGTTGGGCGTAGAAAACCGGGTTTATTTGTTGCAGCTAAGCACAGTTGTCCCAGAAGTTACATACTGAGTGTAGATTCTAAGGAGACTGCCACTTTAGTCCGTGGCGCAAAATCTTATATAGTAAACATATTTACGACATTTACTCCCAATTCCTAAAAAATAGGCCAATAGGAAAAGTTGGAAAACAAGCTATCAGGTATCCCAAAAATGCCCCTGATTACAGGGTGTCACTACCAGTAGAGGCCAGCACACCTACTGGAAGCAGGGAGTGGCCCAGAAACAATGCTGTCAGCATAGGGAAACCTCAGCCCACCACACCATGGTTTTTAGAGGAAGGAAAGCAAGGTGGGAGCAGCAGGAAGTATAATATTATTTTTTCAGAGTGGGAGCTGGAGGTGCTCACAGAGGTGTGCGTAGAAAATATGGACCAGCTTTTTGGGAAGGCATCCTTTTCAGTCCGGATGTACAAAGGACAGCATATGGAAGGGAATACTGGAGAATAGCATTTCCTTAGAGGTTACACAGAGGACCATCCAGGAAATCAGGAATAGATGATATGACCTGTGCTCCCAAGCCGAGGACAAACTGCCCACCAGGAAAGCAGATGGACAAAAGACTGGAGGAGGACCATCCTGACACCCTTCTGACTGCCATGGTGAGATTGAACAAGGAGACCCTTGAAATAAAAAGTGTAAGTGGGCTTAGGAGAATTAACACCTCCATTGCAGCAGGCACCAGCCAGGCTAAATCATGTAGCCTGGATTCAGTTGTTTTGGACAATATAGTTACAAGGTCCTGAAAGTTTCAAAAGTAACAGCAAGAGCTTTCACTTCAGCTCATGATTTTTGTATTATGGGAATTGCCAAGCCCCCACTTGGCCGATACTTTCATGATGCTTTGAATAATTTAGAAAAAATTAAAGCTAACTAAATAAGTTGATACGAACCAATAAACTCACAGAAATCAATATTTAGTGTATAACCAACTGATTTCAGGAAGCAATGCTTAGCGATGAGCAATTCAATTTTAGTAGGAGTTTAGTGACGTGTTTTCCTGTTTAGGGTAAGGTGGTAGTGTGGTGACAGTACATTTATAATATCCCTTTTAATAGGCATGGCTCATATATCAAACAAAGATTTCCATCCAGGCATCAAGGACCCTATGTTTATTGCCAACACGCAGGCTGCAAATCTTTTCTATTACAAAAAACAATTTGATGGACAGAATGTAGATCAATGTCTTACATTCACCCCAGTACAAGGATCTGGGCCTAAATCCATCGTTTTTTGCACTCCACACCACCCTGAGTTAGATAATGGCTTTATGCAAATCAGCTCTGACCCTCTGCCCCATGGGAACAGTCCAGTCCGAACTACACAGCCATATCTTTCCCAGACCGGAATCAAGCATCCGAGGACCGGACCGGTTTCGAGGTAACACCTCTCATCAGCCCGGCTAGCTTGACTCCAGTGGTGTGGAGGCTCTGGGACCCACGTCTGAGCTACCCCAGTACACTCAGGGAGAAAATTACAAAAAACAATTTGATGGACAGAATGTAGATCAATGTCTTACATTCACCCCAGTACAAGGATCTGGGCCTAAATCCATCGTTTTTTGCACTCCACACCACCCTGGGTTAGATAATGGCTTTATGCAAATCAGCTCTGACCCTGTGCCCCATGGGAACAGTCCAGTCCGAACTACACAGCCATATCTTTCCCAGACCGGAATCGAGCATCCAAGGACCGGACCGGTTTCGAGGTAACACCTCTCATCAGCCCGGCTAGCTTGAATCCAGTGGTGTGGAGGCTCTGGGACCCACGTCTGAGCTACCCCAGTACACTCAGGGAGAAAATTACAAAAAACAATTTGATGGACAGAATGTAGATCAATGTCTTACATTCACCCCAGTACAAGGATCTGGCCTAAATCCATCGTTTTTTGCACTCCACACCACCCTGGGTTAGATAATGGCTTTATGCAAATCAGCTATGACCCTGTGCCCCATGGGAACAGTCCAGTCCGAACTACACAGCCATATCTTTCCCAGACCGGAATCAAGCATCCGAGGACCGGACCGGTTTCAAGGTAACACCTCTCATCAGCCCGGCTAGCTTGACTCCAGTGGTGTGGAGGCTCTGGGACCCACGTCTGAGCTACCCCAGTACACTCAGGGAGAAAATTACAAAAAACAATTTGATGGACAGAATGTAGATCAATGTCTTACATTCACCCCAGTACAAGGATCTGGGCCTAAATCCATCGTTTTTTGCACTCCACACCACCCTGGGTTAGATAATGGCTTTATGCAAATCAGCTCTGACCCTGTACCCCATGGGAACAGTCCAGTCCGAACTACACAGCCATATCTTTCCCAGACCGGAATCAAGCATCCGAGGACCGGACCGGTTTCGAGGTAACACCTCTCATCAGCCAGGCTAGCTTGACTCCAGTGGTGTGGAGGCTCTGGGACCCACGTCTGAGCTACCCCAGTACACTCAGGGAGAAAATTACAAAAAACAATTTGATGGACAGAATGTAGATCAATGTCTTACATTCACCCCAGTACAAGGATCTGGGCCTAAATCCATCGTTTTTTGCACTCCACACCACCCTGGGTTAGATAATGGCTTTATGCAAATCAGCTCTGACCCTGTGCCCCATGGGAACAGTCCAGTCCGAACTACACAGCCATATCTTTCCCAGACCGGAATCAAGCATCCGAGGACCAGACCGGTTTCGAGGTAACACCTCTCATCAGCCCGGCTAGCTTGACTCCAGTGGTGTGGAGGCTCTGGGACCCACGTCTGAGCTACCCCAGTACACTCAGGGAGAAAATTACAAAAAACAATTTGATGGACAGAATGTAGATCAATGTCTTACATTCACCCCAGTACAAGGATCTGGGCCTAAATCCATCGTTGTTTGCACTCCACACCACCCTGGTTTAGATAATGGCTTTATGCAAATCAGCTCTGACCCTGTGCCCCATCGGAACAGTCCAGTCCGAACTACACAGCCATATCTTTCCCAGACCGGAATCAAGCATCCGAGGACTGGACCGGTTTCGAGGTAACACCTCTCATCAGCCCGGTTAGCTTGACTCCAGTGGTGTGGAGGCTCTGGGACCCACGTCTGAGCTACCCCAGTACACTCAGGGAGAAAATTACAAAAAACAATTTGATGGACAGAATGTAGATCAATGTCTTACATTCACCCCAGTACAAGGATCTGGGCCTAAATCCATCGTTTTTTGCACTCCACACCACCCTGGGTTAGATAATGGCTTTATGCAAATCAGCTCTGACCCTGTGCCCCATGGGAACAGTCCAGTCCGAACTACACAGCCATATCTTTCCCAGACCGGAATCAAGCATCCGAGGACCGGACCGGTTTCGAGGTAACACCTCTCATCAGCCTGGCTTTTGTAGTTCTGACTGGACTGTTCCCATGGGGCACAGGGTCAGAGCTGATTTGCATATCGCCATTGTCTAACCCAGGGTGGTGTGGAGTGCAAAAAAACGATGGATTTGGGCCCAGATCTTTGGACTGGGGTGAATGTGTGACATTGATCCACATTCGGTCCATCACCTGTTTTGTCTGCAATTGCCGCCATAAGTGCGCTGGGGATGCTCAGACGTGGGTCCCAGGCACTCCACACCACTGGAGTCAAGCTAGCCGGGCTGATGAGAGGTGTTACCTCGAAACCGGTCCGGTCCTCGGATGCTTGATTCCGTTCTGGGAAGGACATGGCTTTTGTAGTTCGGACTGGACTGTTCCCATGGGGCACAGGGTCAGAGCTGATTTGCATATCGCCATTGTCTAACCCAGGGTGGTGTGGAGTGCAAAAAAACGATGGATTTGGGCCCAGATCTTTGGACTGGGGTGAATGTGTGACATTGATCCACATTCGGTCCATCACCTGTTTTGTTTGCAATTGCCGCCATAAGTGCGCTGGGGATGCTCAGACGTGGGTCCCAGGCACTCCACACCATTGGAGTCAAGCTAGTCAGGCTGATGAGAGGTGTTACCTTGAAACCGGTCCGGTCCTCGGATGCTTGATTCCGTTCTGGGAAGGACATGGCTTTTGTAGTTCGGACTGGACTGTTCCCATGGGGCACAGGTGAAGGACTGGGTTATTTAGGACCCAGCGGTGCCAGGGGACAACACCTGAAACCTTCGTGGGTAACCTGCTCCGGCGTACGAATGACAGAGACACGGGACACTTCCTTCGGCGTCAAAGATTCAAGGTTTATTTGCTGCAGGGAAACACAGAAATCACAGAAGTACAACGAGTGTAGTTCGGGGAGACTGCTTCAAATTGGTTCTGTGGATCGCTCCTTTTATACAAAATTCTCCCATAGGTTTGCATAGCACACAAAGGTTTACGACCCAGTTCCCACAATTATCCCCAAGAGGGGTCGCTTTGGTCACTTTGATACTCATAAGGTCCGGAACATAAGTGCGGAAACATTTGGCGGTTCCCAACTGTAAAAACCCATCTTCCCACCATTAGTACATTCCAATCAGCAGTAAAACAGATCGAAAAAAGGAACAAGAACAGGTGTGGAGGAAGATGGAGACAGTGGGGAGGTTGGAAAGGGTGTAAAAGGGGAGGTACCAGGAACACGAGCTACAGGCATCAAAGGGACGTGCCTAATGAGATGCACGGCTGAGACAATAAACCGGCACGGCAAGATGGGCCTCGAGCGGGGCCATCTGCCTTACAGCATCATCCCCCTCGTCATAAAGACACTCACAAAGAACATGTGTCTTCCGCAAATATCTTGGGAGTCCCAGGGTCGCGAAGCGGACAACGTCCGTTCGCTGGCTACTTGAGGGCAAGAGACAAAATGGATGCCGTATCTAAGATGGAACCCGTGGGTACAGATGAAAAACCCACGTAGCAAACGAACGGTTTAAGTTAGCACAGCGAAACTGCGCACACTTACTAAACTCGTCATTTGCGGTTCGTAGATACCAGACTCGACCATATTCGTGCGAGTCGAAAACACCACTTACAATTGTCACGGAACCTCACAGGGTCAGAGCTGATTTGCATATCGCTATTGTCTAACCCAGGGTGGTGTGGAGTGTAAAAAAACGATGGATTTGGGCCCAGATCTTTGGACT
Source organism: Lissotriton vulgaris (assembly GCF_964263255.1). NCBI lineage: Eukaryota > Metazoa > Chordata > Amphibia > Caudata > Salamandridae > Lissotriton > Lissotriton vulgaris. Next base: position 664,481,858 of record NC_141689.1, read on the forward strand.
GGGGTGAATGTGTGACATTGATCCACATTCGGTCCATCACCTGTTTTGTTTGCAATTGCCGCCATAAGTGCGCTGGGGATGCTCAGACGTGGGTCCCAGGCACTCCACACCACTGGAGTCAAGCTAGCCGGGCTGATGAGAGGTGTTACCTCGAAACCGGTCCGGTCCTCGGATGCTTGATTCCGTTCTGGGAAGGACATGGCTTTTGTAGTTCGGACTGGACTGTTCCCATGGGGCACAGGGTCAGAGCTGATTTGCATATCGCCATTGTCTAACCCAGGGTGGTGTGGAGTGCAAAAAAACGATGGATTTGGGCCCAGATCTTTGGACTGGGGTGAATGTGTGACATTGATCCACATTCGGTCCATCACCTGTTTTGTTTGCAAATCTTTTCTATGCCACACCTTGAAGCATTGTAATTCCCTAACATCTTTGTGTGGCTCTAGAGAAGGAACAACACCCACTTCCACCTCCCAATTATTTTTCACTCTTTTTTCTCATCTTTTTGAGTTCATTGGACAATTTGCGCAGTCCCACTGCCGGGTTCTTTTTTTCTGAAAAAGTCACATTTTGGTCTTAACACCCATTTTCTGCTGCTTTAACCTGTTGAACTGGGCGACTGCACACATTTTTATCCCAATGTCATGTAAAGGATAAACGACTACAAAGATCTGAGCGTTAAAGTCTCAGCAAACATCAAGGCAAGCAAGTCATATCCAAAAGTACGTTTAGCAACCCATAGGCCTAAAGTAGTCCATAGCCAAAAAGTCAAACAGTGGCCCTAGCAGGTCATTACAGACAAAGGAAGCAACTAATAGGCTTCCAAGAGGTCAGTCTTACGTGATCACCCCGTGGGACTTTGGGAACTCGCTTCAGAGGGAGGCGGGGATCGAGGTTGCTGATGCCACTCCGTGAGTTCCCTGGCATTGGGTGTCGATTTGTGAGATTTCTTTCCAACCTTGCGCCAGCCGTCAAGCCAGTCCCAGGCGTCCTCAGGACTGGTGAAAAACCACAGTTTGCCATCTGACTCAATTCTAAGTTTCGCTGGGAATAACATGGCATATTTAATCTCTTGATCCCTGAGAGCACGTTTCAATTCCAGGAAGCTCCGGTGTTGTTTCTGGACTCTCAGGGTAAAGTCCGGGAAGAACGATACTCTACTGCTTTCAACAGTCAATGGGGGTGCCTCCCTCTCAGTTTGTAGGATCAGGTCATGGTCCTGATAGTTAAACACTTGGGCAAAAAGTGGAAGGGGGGCCCCCGGTTTGGGCCTATCCCCGGGCACACAAAGAGCTCGCTCGAAAGAGAAGCATTTGGATAGGCCCCTTGGCTGTAGATTCAGCAGGATTAGCTCCTTGGCATAGAGATCAGCAGTCAGCCCCTCCGCCCGTCCCGGAATGCCAAGAATTCGGATAATATTGCGCTGCATTCTACCTTCATAGTCATCCAGCTGAACTGCCATTGCCTCATGAGAAGAACGCAGCTCAATCACCTGCTTCTTAAGGAGGATGGTATCAGTTACCAGCTCCGTTGTGGTAGTATAGATGGTAGCTACTCGATCAGCCTTTTTTCGAATGTCCTCCCTTATGAGGGCCACTTGCCACTGTCTCATTTCTGTTTTCAAGAGAGGTCTGCACAGTGGTAATAGCCGCTAGGAGGTCTTTATTAGTGGGCTCTGAGTCGTTACCATGGGCAGCTGCAGTGCTCGGTTTGTCCTCGTGGCTCTTCTGCCACACAAATGTATCCAGTTTGGCTTGTGTTGCATTCCGCCCACTACGGCCTGATGCCATGCTAAATCCACGGGCTGAGAGCAATATAGGGCAAGAAAGCAGGAGCAACTCACCGCCGCCTGCCTTGGGACACCCCACGCGGCCTGTCGGCTTTGGCACGAGCCTCCCCACCCCCGAGGGTTCAGTAGGCAACTTTTTGCGTGGCTTGAACGGAAGGAACAAGCTGCTAGGTGGGTACACACGATAGGCAAACCTGTGGGCACACTTCTCACTGACCCTAAACTGATAGCCGACACCTTTGCGATCCATTATGAGAAGGTCTATACCAGTTCGCCCACATCTAAGGCCCAGTTTTCGGCTGACCTCCTAGTTACCATTGATGTTACTACCATCTCCCTACAAGATAAAGATACCCTGGAGGTGGATATTACTTTAGCGGAGGTTCAAAAGGCTATACAAAATGGCTGATCCGGTAAGGCCATGGATCCCAATGGGCTCCCCATCTGTTGAATTTATATACTGAATGTTTCGAGTCGGGTCTCCTCCCCGCAGATATCCGAATCACAGCCATTGTGGTCATTCACAAACTAAATAAGCTTGTCGAGGATTGTACATCATAGTGCCACATTTCCCTCCTGACGGTCGAAGTCAAGATCCTGGCAAAACTCCTGGCCTAAGGCCTCCTTCCTTACTGACCCGGTCCATCTGGGTCAGTCAGGGTTAATGCCGGGGAGCAACACGTCTCGAAATCTGCGATGGGTGCATGGGGTTCTTGGCAGGATTTCCACTATAGAAGAAGACGCAATCCTGTTATCGACAGATGCCTCTATGGCATTTGATACAAAAGAATGGGATTTTTTCTTTGCCGTTTTGGCTTGCATTAGGTTCGGACCCAAATTGATACGCTGGATCCGGCTAATGTATACCCAACATACTGCACATGTTGTTGTTAATAATCATTGCTCCGCCACTTTTACACTTTAGCGGGGCATGAATCAGGGTTGTCCCTTGTCTTGGTTACTCTTTGCCCTAGTATTGGAGCTGCTCGTGGTGTGGGTTCGGGGTGAACCGGGGATACAGGGGCTTAAATGAACAGCACATCATGAGGACAGGATCTCACTCTACGCTGATGATATCCTCCTGTATCTGGCTTCTCCAGCGTGTTCGCTGCGGCGGGTGATCCATATCTTCCACAACTTCGGTGCCCACTCTGGATATCGTATAAACTGGTCCAAATCCCAGATGTATGCCTTATGGGGTGCTCCCCCGACGGCTCCTCGGAGCTACGAGATTTCAGTGGCCCCCTGGGATTTTGGTATCTAGGCATCTTTGTGTCTCCAGATGTTGATATCTTCTTTGAAAAAAACCTACTCGGACCTCTTCAGCGCTTCAAATCTGATGCCCTGCAATGGCGTTCTCTCCCGCTGACTCTCCTGGGGCGAGCATCCTTGTTCAAATTGCTTGCACTTCCACTCCCTCTTTATGCCTTGCAAAATACCCCAAACCCCATTCCAGATTCCTATTTTCCCAAATAGACAGTGTATTACGGGGCTTACTGTGGGAAGACTGCATGCCGCGAATAGCGATGAACACGCTTTCTATGGGATGGTATGACGGGGCATCGGTTTACCGGATTTAAGACTTTATTACCAAGCATCCAAGTTGATCTCAGTCAACAGAGGGGTGTTTGGCCTTCGCGATGACCCCAATTTTCGAACAGACCATTGGCTCATGGGACGGGGGGGCTATAACAGAGCGCTTTATACCAATCCTTACAAACTTAACCTAACCGGGCCCACGGCACGTACGGTAGAGACTTGGCACAGAGTCACCAGAAAGTTGGGATGGCATACTCGTCTGACGAAAGCGGCCCCTTTATGGGAACCTGATGTTCTTGGTCACCTCAGCAAATGCTCAGGTTTTGACAAATGGGATACAATTGGGATTTCTGTTCTCAGACATATCTGGGTGATGGGGAAGCTGGCCACTTTCGCTGAACTTCAGGCGAAATACCAATTGGCTCAATCCGAGACATTTAGATACTTGCAGATCAGTCACGCTGTATCTTGCGCCCTGCCAAAGGGTGTCCCCCTCCCCGACTCTTCCCCCTTAGAGACCAGTTGTTGTTGGATCCTATGGTGCGCAATGCTATCTCACTCACATATAAGAAACTGGTTAACAACAGTGCAGACCTGATGCAAAAATTAAGAGTAGGTTGAGAAAGGGGCCTCGGGGAAATGAAGTGTGACATGTGGTGGGACGCACTGGCCTCCCCGTGAGAAGTTGCTATTCCCATGCGCATGCGACTCCTTCAACTCAAGATCCTTCATCGGGTCTACTTTGATGTCACACTATTGTTCAAACTAGGTAGACGCCCTGATAAGCTCTGCCTCCGCCACTGAAATCAAGTGGGTACCTTCTTTCACATATTATGGGAATGCCCTAAATTCCAGGCTTACTGGGGAAAGATAGCCCGCCAACTTGAGAGGGCGAGTGGCAGGTGCATCGAGTTATCTCCCCAACTATGCCTGTTTAATATTTGGGGGACGACTGACCTATCCCAAGCTGAACAGGCTTGGTCCTCGCTGATCTTTGTCATTGCAAAACAAAATATTTAGCAAAAATGGGGGGTGGAGGAGGTCCCTTTTCTGTTTGATTGGGCAAAAGATATGGACACCGCAATGCTTGCTGAAAAGTCTGTGTTTAAGGGTCGGGGTTGCTCCAGGCAAATGGTTCGTAAATGGGAGAAATGGAACAAATATAAGGGGGACATTTGCATCTCCCCCACGGTGGAGCTCCAGAAAGAAAGGCGAACACTGATGGCCCAGTTGAGATGTATTATCTTTGCGATTTCCTAGCCCCTACCACCTATTACACTATGATCTAAGCTCTTTTATAGGGTTGCCTCTTTTGAGTGATTAGATAATATATGGATGTAATAGTCTGTAAGGATTCTCATTTTGTTTATACATGGATGTTAAAGGGATGATGTAAGTATTGTAGGGGGAAAGTCTTATAGTAAACTTGTACTGATTGTGCTGGTTGTTGTTGAAAATAAATAAAAAGTAAAAAAAGAAAAATAGATCATTTCCATCGATTAGATAACGTTGTACTATTCAGCAACCTTAAATACATGCAGAGCATGAGATCATTTCACCAACAGAGACTAGTGTAAAATTACAGTGGCAAACAATGTACCTAAGAGTGGATGCCAGTACTAAAGCCCTCAATGTGTTATAAGGCTGGGATTGTAGATCCTAGGTGGCCTCAAAAGTAGAGCCAACCTTCAATCTCCACAGATGCTAACATCGTTGAAATAAACTTTGAGAGCATGGCAGATGGAAATACGAAATTATAGGAAATTGGGATATTGGCTGAGAGGGGTGTGAAGCAACAACCAAAATCCTTGTCAAGGTGAACCATAAAAGTCAGCAAATTGACCTCTGCTTAGTTTGGCACAAAATCAGTCAAGCTTAATTTAGAGGCATATAAATGCACTGGCAATATTTTTACTCTAAACATTTCAGGCATTTAACGTAATACAATTGATGAATGTATATATTACTTTAAATTTCAACAATGAATTGGTGATATGCGCAATCATGAATTACAGGAGTCTTGCGTTGATGTTCATGAGACAAACAGTTAGTTACATAGTGATTTAATACAAAGGGCTATCCGTTACTTTTCTACTTGTTAAAAGGTAGGCTGCAAACGTCAACATTATCGGCGCCATCTTGCCCTTTTTGAGCCCATTCGTGCGCGTAAGCGGCAGTCATTTTGAGCACCATGGCCTCCCTGCCCCTCGCTGATAGCCAGCGCGTCTCTCTCTCTCTCTCTCTCTCCTAACCTCGCAGGCATCCCCCGCACGCTGACAACCCCCCCGCGCTCACATGCCTTGGGTCATAAACCCCTCTTCAGCGCAGCTCTGCCTCGGAATCCCATCCTGTTCCCAGCGCGACACCTCCCTTCATTCCTTTCATGGTCCCAGGTCCTTTGATACAAACCCCCTTTTCCTGTGTGCCCGTTTGTCTTCCTCGTTCCCAGGCCGCCACCTGGCCCTGCGGATACTGTTTATTGCCCCCCCCCGTACAGTAGGAAGCTTCCTCCATTAAAGGACCCTCGAATTGATCAAAGCCCCCACCCTATGAGATCCGATCAACCCCACACATTCCGTGAATCGGCGGAATGTCCAGCTGCGCGATAATCATCACCTGTTGTGACCGGGGTGGGGACTTCAACTGTAAATGTGTGTGGGAACGGGCCTGAAGGGGAGATTCCGAGGATGTCCTTTCATACTTCAAAGCATTGCAAGAATGTGTTACATGCAATAAAGATCATAAACTTGTGTATAAGAGGCCAAGCCTCAGAGATGCGGCTAGAGCACCTCGTGACGATACTTGCTGTCCGAACTGATGTGTTCTCCTCCGGAGAGAATAAACCCTTGTTTCCTGCCTTCCAGTCTCCAGCGCCTGCCTCTTCATTGATTAATATTTTGTGGGTTAAAGAGGCGACACCGCCGGGCAATACTTAAGGATCTTTGTTTATTGGTTGCTTCCCACCTTTTTACAATTGCCGTCCCAAGCGTGGGGCCCATCAGCGACACGTGGATCCAGTGGGAGAGGTCCTGACGACAGAGTGAACGACTGCAACGATCGGGAGAGCTCCTGCCCAATAGACCCTCGTCTGGCAGCCGATCATCCGAACTTCACTGGTTCCGAACAGACCTCTCTCGAGTGATCTACGGTCCTGACTGGGAACCATCAGGAGTGCCGCGAGGAATACGAAGAAAAGAGGACGATCGGGCGCTGGATTCGGAAGACAAGAAACTGTCCACGCGGTCCGGGTAAGGTCGTGTAAACACGACGAATTGCGAAATGATTGTTTGATTGTTTGGAAAATACTAGTATTACTATTTGTTGATTTGTTTGGAGATTCGCTGTCTGCAAACGGAGAAACAACAGGCTCTCAATTTGCAAGCAGTGAAGGATAGGTAACGCAGCCGTCGTGCCTATCTTTCTCCCCCACTGATCGATTGTTTGAACCCGAACTACGGTTCGTGGATTGTTCTCTGGAGATTTCCCTCTCCCACACTGATTAATTGTTTGAACCCGAACTACTGTTCGCGGATTGTTTTCTGGAGATTCTCTGTCCGCAAACAGGAAAGAACAGGTTCCCTCTTTGCAGATAGTGAAAGGGTAGGTAACGCAGACCTTTGCGGGCCTACTTATTCTCCCCACTGATTGTTTGATTGACCGAACATTGACTGTTCGATATTAGTTCATGAGGTATTCACTGCCTGCAAACAACGTAGAATAGAAATATTCTGCCTAGTCTTTGCACGCAGTGATAAAATAGGTAGTGCTGACTTTTGTCCCCATTGTGATCCGTCATGCCTGTCTTCTCCCCACTGATTGGTAGCCTGTTTAGCCCAGACCGCTTATTAGAGATGAACCATCCGGCTCCACTGGAAGGCACCCCTAATAAGGACATGTTCATGAAGCATGGATTGATCGCTATAGCCTATAGCAAGCTGTGGCATAAATATACGAAAAAGGATCGAGAAAGTCAGTGGCCACTGATAGGATCCTTCGATGATGATAAAATAAACGCGCTAGAAACAGCCCTTGGTAAAAACAAGACAACGCCCACTATGCTTGATAGTTTCGGCATGTGGCGCAAAGAAACTGAACAACGTAAAAAGAGAACTGAGAGTAGGTTGGGAAAAGAGCTGCGAAAAGCAGCCCACCTAGCTGCTCAGAAACTAGAAGAAGAGATAAAGGAAAGAGAGGAAGCCAAACAGAAACTAGAAATGGAAACATCAAGCCAGTGTCCGGTTAGAACGTCCTCCACGCTCTACCCTGAATTACCCTCGAAACAACGAACCAACGATGATCTGTTGTTAGGTCCTCCGATCATCTACATGCCCCCTCCATATTCCCCTTCCCAACCCTTAGCACAGCACCCACCACCCCCAGGTACAAACGAGAGTAGCGCCACAGCTTCGGCCCCCATGGCCTCTGTGCCGGCCGAACTCCTTGTATTAGATACTACGCAAACGACAATGTTAGGCGACCCTGAGACCCGAAGGGTTGGTTCTGCAAGAACAAGCAGACTAAGCAAAGATGAGCGAGCAGGGATTGACAAGATAGCAAGGAGACTGGTAGAAAGGAAGGAAGATGAAGAGTACATCACGGATATGTTTAACTCGTATACAGGAAGTCACAGACGACATTTCTCCGTACGACTGTGTTACCATGTCTTGAACGCATACGAGGACCGATATCGAGACAAAGGTCCCGAGAGCCTAACGACTCTGTACCGAAAGGTCGATATCGGGGATGAGGGCGAGTGTGATGTGACGGACCTCCTTATGCGTACGCTTGAGGTTTTCCGCCACCTCACTGAACAAGAATCGGGAACTAAACCCACGACATCCGTAGCGACCGAACCACAAACTGAGCAATCTAACGCCATGATGCCGATACGAGAGGCTGCCCCTTACTGGGTTCCTCCACGAGGTGAAGGGACTAACGATGATGCAAACCACAAAGATGCAAAAGGAAGGGTAGTGTACAACTGGGTCTACCAGCCATGGGACCGGCAAGAGATTCTGACATTCCGGAAATCTCTGCCTGACCTACGTAAAAACCCCACTGCCTTCTATACTGAATTAGGTACAGCCCTAGGTTCAACGATTATGACCCTGGCTGACATCGACTTGTTTTTCGGGTTATGTCTACCAGCTGATGTGTGGCAGCAAATCCGGAAAGTCGACCACCTTGAGCTGTTTGGACATACCTGGTCACAACTCGATGGCATTGATAAACAACGAGAACCTGGACAAAAGCCTTTGAAATCCATTTTAGACCTCCCAGATAAAATCGTACAGAAATTAAAAACCCTGATTCAAGAAAAGAAAGTGGACTGGTCGATAGTAACGGCCTGTCGCCAGAAACCCCAGGAGGATGTATCGGACTACTTCTCCCGGTTTGAAACGGTGTTCTCCGATTACAGCGGCCAGGACATGACCACTGCAACAGGACACCATCTGTTTGTCCAGAATTATGTTAAGGGTCTGTCACCAGAGGTCTCCCAGAAACTGCAGGCCAGCGAGAGTAGTTGGGCAGCCTCCAAAGCTACGGCTATCCTCCAGATGGCCCAATATTATGAACATCAGAAAAATGAAAACGATAGAGAAACAGAGAAAAAGAAGAAGGACTTGAAAGAGAGGGTGATGATTGCACAACTGCAAGGGGTGACTATAGGACGAGACCAATACCGGGGAAACTATCAGACGAACGTCCCTAAGACTGCACCTCCCAAGGACCGTACTTTGACTCCCCACATTGGACGTACAGACATTAGAGAGGACCAGTGTGCTTTCTGTAAAGGAACTGGCCATTGGAAATCCCAGTGCCCGGTTCTTTTGGAAATAATCAGAAACAAAGACCCCAAGGACATAGCATCTGGACCGAGAAATAAGGGACAGCAGCGAGGGCCCCCAAATGACACGACTAACGACAGATCAGGCAGACCAAATACATTTGATCGACCCAGACAGAACCAATGCCAGCAATCTGACTACGATGACGCCCACGACTTTGCATAGGACTGCCAAGGGCAAGGGAGGGATCCAGTCGAGCTCTATGTTGACCAGCAAGGCCCTTATGTCACTGCTAAGGTCTTGGGTACAAAGTCTCCATTTCTGGTAGACACTGGCACAACACGTAGTGCGTTATCTAAACGACTGATTCCAAGGGCACCCTTGTCTGGCTCACTTATAACATCGACAGGTTTCGATGGAACGCCCTCCACTAACCCTTTGTCCGCCCCGATCCTCTTCGACTTAGAAAACAACACCACTGACACCACGTTTTTGCTTTCCTCCAATAGCCCTGACGCCATTATGGGACTTGACTTATTGAAACACTTCCGAGCGACAATTAGATGTTCTCAAGACGGAGTTCGAGTTTTCCTTTATGACAACCCCGTTCTGCTTAGACATTGCCCTCCCCGACGCATGTTTTCCATCACCGACGCTGACACATCCCTGCTTGACACTCTACCTCCGTATCTGTGGGCCAAGACGGATTCGGACGTAGGGCGCATGATGATTGACCCAGTGCACATTACTGTCCGACCAGACGCAACACTCCCAAAACTTCCACAATATCGGATATCGCCCGAGGGCGAGAAGGCATTGGTAAAGATTATTCAGTCACTGATAGACGCAGGAGTGGTAGAGGAAGTGGTTAGCAACGTTTGCAACAGCCCTATCTTACCCATCATCAAGAAACAGGGAGAGGGAGATGAGAAAGCATACCGCTTTATCATTGACCTTCGAGAGATCAACAAAGTGGTGGTACCCCAGTACCCCGTGGTCTCAGACACCACCACCATCCTGACTTTTTGATTCCTTCTACTGCCACCACCTTCACTGTCATTGACCTCAAAAACGCATTCTTTTCCATCCCCATCCACCCAGACAGCCGATATCTCTTCGGCTTCACCCTAAAAGCCCACTCATATAGGTTCTGCCGAGCACCCCAGGGCTACACAGAAAGCCCTAGCATCTACAGCCAGGCCCTCAAGAGACAACTGGATCAAGTCCAGTTACCCGATGGAGTGGTGTTAGTGCAATATGTCGATGACATCCTTTTGGCAGCCGACACCACTCCATTAGCAGTTACAGCCACCATTCAACTCCTGCCCTTCCTTGCGGAAAATGGCCACAAGGTCTCCAAGACGAAGTTGCACTTCTGCCAACCCCAGGTCACTTACTTAGGCCACCTTTTGTCCAAAGACGGAAGGAAACTCACTCCCGACCGGATCCAAACCATTCTCGAAACTCCTGTCCCAAAGACTCAGAAACAGGTTCGCTCCCTATTAGGCCTCACCTCCTTCTGCCGACAGTGGTGTCAAACCTCCTTCACGGAACTACGAGATGCCCTTTGTTCGGCCCCTGTCCTAGGTACCCCCGATTACACAAAGCCCTTCTCCCTTTACACTCACGAAAGGGAGGGGTGCGCTTTATCTGTCCTGACCCAGTCCATTGGCCCAAAGCAACGACCGTGCGCTTACTTCTCTGCCACTCTTGACCCTGTAGCCAGAGCCTTGCCTGCCTGCCTTCGAGCTGTAGCTGCTGCCGCAATCTCTATCCGACAGAGTGAGGGGATTGTGCTCTCGAATTCCCTCACGGTACTGGTACCCAATGCAGTTGACACCCTCCTGAACCAAACCAAGACGCAACACCTGACGAGTGCACGACTGACTGGATACGAACTGACTTTGCTTGCACCCCATATCACCCTGAAAAGATGCACCACACTGAACCCGGCAACTCTGTTACCCTTACCAGAGAACGATCCCAATGTGCACCCTGTACATGACTGCGTGACTCTTACGGACGAACAGACTAGAAGTAGGGTTGACCTCAGAGACACGGCTTTTCCTGACCCTGACGGAGAGCTGTGGGTGGACGGTTCTTGCATCAAACTCCCCGATGGCACCACTTCAGCTGCCTATGCAGTCACCACGGCTCGAACTGCATCACGCAACGATCTGCCCAGGCAGCGGAACTGATTGCCCTGACACAAGCCTGCATTCTAGCAGCAGGAACCACAGCGAACATTTACACCGACAGCCAGTACGCCTTCGGGGTGGTTCACCATTTTGGGCTCCTTTGGAGGGAAAGGGGATTCTTGACCTCACACGGCACCCCCATTTTGCACGGGGATCTAGTCTCCGCCTTGATCGAAGCTGTCCTTCTCCCCAAAAAGCTTGCAGTCGTCAAATGCCAGGCACACAAAAAGGTGACAGACATTATTGGACAGGGAAATGCACTAGCCGACATCACTGCCCGAACGACAGCTGAAAATAGGACAACAACACATATGTACGTGACCAGGTCACAAGCAGAAAAATGGACTGACGCTAGGGACACTATTAGAGACATTCAAATGGCTAGCACACAACACGAACTGACTGAATGGACACAGGTGGGATTAAAAGATGACGAAGGCTGCTGGCGTACAAAAGACACAAACAAATGGTTGCTACCTGACTCGTACCTGATTCCCATACTGACTATGGCACACTCCCCTGCCCACATAGGATCAGCCCCCATGATTGAACTTGTCTCCAGAGTTTGGCACAATGATAAAATCACAGACTCCGCCAAACGTCTGGTCCAACAATGCTTGATATGCCTGCAACACAACCTCGGGAAAGGAACTGTAGTACCCCGGGGAGGGCTTGGGGTCCCAAATCACCCGTTTGAAGTCCTGCAGATGGACTACATCCAGCTAGACAGATGCCAAGGCCTGAAATCTGTACTTGTTGTGGTATGTGCATTTAGCAAATGGGTGGAAGCATACCCAACCCATGACAACACTGCTATGGCCACTGCAAATGTACTGCTAAAGGAGTTTTTCCCCCGTTACGGCCTTTGTCGTATTTTATGGAGCGACAATGGCCCCCACTTCATAGCCGAAGTCATCCAGCTCATCTTAAAGGGGCTGGGCATCAAGCAGAAGTTCCACGCAGTCTTCCACCCCCAGTCTGCTGGACTTGTTGAGGGACACAATGCCACACTAAAGCTTAAATTGGCCAAGATAGTGGCTACCACGGGTCTGAAATGGCCAGACGCCCTCCCACTGGCATTGCTATCGATGCGTTCCACCCCCACCAAACATCACTTGACACCTTATGAGGTTGTTTTCGGTCGACCCATGAGTGTCTTGTCGTAATTGGCCCGGCCGCATTAGCGATTAGCTGAACCTACACGTTGTCCTCCTTAACTTGGCCATATACGAAAACGCCATTTTGAATGTTGCGGCGGCCATCTTAGATCATAAGCGGCCTCGTGGCCGGCATGCCCTTTAGTCCGTTGTCCGTTCCACTGACCACTCCAATCTGCCCAGCAACAGGCTATTTTTAGTACTGGTCAAGCCGCACATGCGCAGTTCCAGCTGACCCGTATGCCTTCGGGAATGTGGCCCAAACTGACCAGCGGAGTTGTGCCCCCTCCAATGAGCTGGCAGTATTCCAAAACATGACCATATATGTCCTTAAAATGTGTCTTAACTTGTGCCGCCTATCTTTTATTGCCCCAAACTGTATATAAAACGGGGTCACACCGGTGTTCGGTGTGATACCTCTTGCATTACCGAAGGGTGCTGTTTGAGTGTACCACCACCCCATGGGGTCTTAATAAACTTGTTCTTTGCCTTTTACAGTTTCCATGCCAACAGTTCTTGAGTGTAAGTGGGTTATCTCCGGAGCGTGTAGGCCTTGGGAACCCTGATTTACTTCAATTGGCGACCACGAAGGGACTCATCGGTGACTCGGATGCCCGAAGGAGAGGTCGTGACGAAGGCTTGGAAACTCGCCATGGGCGCGCGCTGCCACAAGTGACCCGAGTCTTGGCTGCCACGGTGTCTTTTCCTTTCCTTCCGATCTGACCTTCCAGGTGGCGCCGGTCTCCAACTGAGTTTTCGAGTGTCTGCATCGCTGAGAAAGTGCCGTTTGGCTGATTTGGCTTACAAGACCTTGGCAGTTGGAATCTGGACATTTGGGAATTTGGGTAAGCTTTGTGTTCGGTAAGGTAGTCTTCGGACGCTTACTGAAGTCCTATGATTTGTGTTCGGTAAGGTAGTCTTCGGACGCTTACTGAAATCCTGTGATTTGTGATCGGTAAGGTAGTCCTCGGACGCTTGCCGAAGTCCTACGACTTACGTTTTTTGATTTGAGTTAGCTAACATTGTGAATTTGTGATCTTTGAACTTATATGTGTAGTGCACTTCACATAGGCAGGCATGTAGAGATGTTTCTCTAACTTTGTTTTTTCCTCTGAGCGGCACAATCGTGTGAAGAACTGTAAGTGCCATTTTGTCTGGTGTCACGCTTTCGTGATACTTTTTGAACATGCCTGTTTTCAGCACACTCCGAGGAATGTGCTGTCTTGGAGAAGGTACCTCAATTAGGTTAGCAGAAGCACAGCCGGCTCCCCCAGAGGGAACTCCAAATCGGGAGATGTACATCAAATATGGCCTTCCCCCTATTATGTACAGCAAATTATGGCATAAGTATACTGTTAGACCTGACATCTTTTGGCGTGATTACCCCTCTCTTTTTGCCTCTGCCTCCTGTATTTTTGATGCTGTGCTGGATTCGTTTTTGCTGGTTTAGATGCTTTGGACACTCTGCCACTGCTGATCAGTGCCAGAGTGTAAGTGCTCCCTATGTAAATTGTTATTCTGATTGGATATACATGTTTGGCATAGTTGTATCACCATGAAGTCCCTAGTAAAGTGCACTGGGTGTGCCAGGGCTGGTGATGACAAATGCTACTAGTGGGCCAGCAGTACTGATTGTGCCACCCACAGGAGTAGCTCTAAAATGGTGTCTCGGGCCTGCCACTGCAGCGCCTACGGGCAGTTCAGAACTGCCATGTCCTCCTGGTCCGCGTCCCCGCTGACCAGGCCTAACCCTTCCCTTTTCGTGCACATCAGTCATCCCTATGGAAGGCCCAAGGTACCCCCCTGGGCAGGGTGCAGTGTATGTGAAAGGCAGAGCATGTGCTAGTGCAGGTACCATGCTCTGGTAGTGAATTACAGCCATTTTCGTTGTTCACTATTGTAAGGCTATCTTGCTCCATAGGTTAACATGGGGGATGCTGTCTACAGTGGTTAACGGCATTTCTTCCCATAGGAACAAGATAGGACATAAGTATCTAGTATCCCTGAACTCAGAATTTAATAACGCATCTTTTAGGTAAGGTGGTTTTTAGATCCTGTGTTTGAGAACAGCACTTTTAGAAAGTTGCTGTTCTCTTGTCTGACCCTTCTGTGTGCCTGAGACTGTTTGTGTATTGACTGTCTGGTTCGTGAGTGACAGGGGCTGGGGAATCCCCCCAGAGGCTGGATGAGTCAGCACTAGGCTGAGTGGAGCAATTGCTACCTGAGTGGTGGGAGGAGTTAGCACCTGGGCTGAATAGGGCTGTGCCTGCCTGCCACAATGCTGGCTCCTCCTCCTGCTGGGCGGCTGAGGACTCTGCCCCTCACTCTGAAAGGAAAGATGCAGCCAGCAAAACAAAGTGCTCAAGATCCACCCAGAACTGGTTCAGACCGGGCTCAGGGCCCACATGCACAGAGAGAACAAAGACTTTCGGGGTATAAGTACAGGACCCCTGACAACAGAAAATTAGATCATCCTGGAAATCAAGAAGGAACCTCTGCCAAGGAGAAAGCTGACTCTGAAGAAGGAAGACTGTCCCGCTGTTGCTCTGCTGGACTGACCTGCTGTTGCTTTGCTGCCAAGGAGAGGGGAAGGACTTTGCTGTGAGCTGTGTCCCCTGTCTTGTAAGGAATCTCCAAGGGCCTGAGAAGAGCTGGCTCCCTGTTTCCGAAGTCCCAGGAACAAAAGGACTTCACCCCCAGTCTCCCTGAACTCTGCTGAGAGAGTTCTGTCCTTCGTAGAGTGCTTGATCCAGTTGTGGGGCCTCTAGAAGTTGAACCTGAGCTGGGAAGCTTGAGACTAAGCTGAGAAACTTGTGAAGCTGAAAAGTGTCGCATCGCTCGCTTGCGGAGCGCATCACGTCGCTGCAGACATCGCTGCAGAAGCATCTCACCGAGGAGCTGCGAGAGAGAGGATCACCGCTGGACCGCGCATCGTCGCCCCGGAGATCGTCGCAGCCCCTACGAGATCATCGCATCGTACCTTTGCGAGAACAGACTTCCCACGGAACCTACGCACCGGAATCTACGCAAGCTGCCTTCCTCCCCATACAGACCGGATTCGTCGCAACACGCCCGCTGCTGCAGCGGGGCTGTCGCATCGCCTCCCCAGGGTCTCAGGAGTAACGCATCGCTTGTTTCCACCGCACCAGCTTCCTGCCTGTGGAACTTTGTTGCATCTAAAAGGTACTGTGAGTAAACGTGACGCAACTGTGAACTTTTCACGCATCTGTGGATTAATTGATCACAACTTAAAGAACTTTGATTACAACCTGAAGAACTCATTTGAAACCGTAACCTTGCATTGTGTATGTTGGATTTTTTGACGTTTTTGGTCTTGTGTAGTTTAGAATAAATACCTTTATTTTTCTAAACTGTTGTGGAATCAGTTTGTGGTGTTTTCACTGTGTTACTGTGAGTGTTGGTACAAATACTTAACGCATTGCCTCTGGTTAGCCTAGACTGCTCAGGCCAAGCTACCTTGAGGGCGAGCAGGGGTTATCTGAGAGGGTTATCTCCTTGTCCTGACTAGAAGCAAGGGTCCCTATTTGGACAGTGGTACCTACCCCTGCCAACTAGAGACCCCCAGTTCTAACATATACTAAGGCCGATCCTGAATTGCAATGGCCTCTACACGGGTCGTTCGATTTACGTAAAGTACAATTTGTAGAGCAATGTCTGTTTCAACGCAGGTCTAGACAAAATATGTTTGATTGCGTGCGGATGTGGGAGAAAGCGGCGCGTGAGCGAATGAAGCGTGAGGTTGCCTTGGCGGACAAAGAGCAGCGCAAGGCTGCTCGGGATAAGGCTTTACAGCTTGAGGAAAAGGAGGCTCAGGAGAAGAAAGAAAGGGAGGAACGGGAACGTAAATTGCAAACGACTGGTCAATTTCCTATTCGCCGACCACTTTATCCTGTCCTTAATAATGAAATTGATGATTTTTCTTTGTTAGATCGGTCACCGCCTCCGTACGTTTCGCCGACGGCTCCGGCTGCGGATTCAGAGGACGATGGACAGGATCAGTTGGGCCAGAAGGGTGTATCGGCTCTCAGGTTTACTGCGGAGAGGTCCGCTCATTTACGCAGTTGGGCTCGTAAAGTGAATAAGCATTGTGTTACTCAGGAGCAATTGTTAACAGAAAAGAAAGCGTGGTCGGATCTTGAATTAATGTATTTTCTGTCCAGTCTGGCGGATGAAGTTGTAGGCGCGTTTCGTGAACTTTCTGATACGTTAGAGCCTAAATCGTTGTCAGTGTATCGTGAGAATTTGGCTAAAGGTGATTTTGATCTTTCAGATGTTGACGACCTGTTCAAGCAACTGATCAAGCTGCGGGGTGAGACAACTCGATTGCGGGAGGAACGAAAAAGGAGGCAAAAGGAGTCCGAGTCGGGGAATAATGGGCAGATTAAGGAGTGCTCTCTTCGTGGTTCAGATAAGAGTTCTGCATTGCATGTTATGCCTATGTGTGAAGCCGCGCCTTTGTTTGTTCCACCTAAAGGGGAAGGTACGGATGATGACAAATTGTCGAAGGATGCGAAAGGGTATTTCGTGTATAATTGGGTATATACGCCGTGGAATAGAGCAGATGTCATGGCATTGAAAAATTCTTTACCTGATCTTCGGAAGAATCCGGCGGCATTCTATGAGGGGGTGGAGGGGGCTATATCGTCTTGTGTGATGACTCTCGTGGATTTAGATTTGTTTTTTGGGCTAATTTTACCACCTGATATGTGGAGGCAAATTCGTAAAAATAATGATGAAACGATATTGGGGGGAACATGGAAAGAAATAAATGCTGCAGATTTAGATAGAGAACCAGCATGTAAGCCTTGCCAGCTAATTCTAGATCTTCCGGCAGCTATCTTGAATAAATTAAAAACGCTTGTTCCCTCTAAAAAGATTGATTGGACTATGCTAACGTCGTGCAAGCAGAAACCCGATGAAACGGTCTCAGATTTCTTTACACGCTTCGAGGAGGCATTTCATGATTACAGTGGTCAATCTTTAACTGACGATACAGGTCGGCATTTGTTTGTAGATAAGTACGTAGCTAATCTCCTACCAGAGATTGCAAAGCGATTGAAGTCGAGTGAAAGTTCCTGGGCCACGGCGACCCCTGCGTCTTTGTTAACTATGGCTCAGTATTATGAGCGGCAGGAAGTGGAGGCTAAAGAAAGTGTAGAGAAAAAGGCGAAGGAATTGAAAACGAAGGTGATGTTGGCGCAGGTTCGGGGAACACAGGGTAGAGGGAATGATAGAGGTAGACGAGGTGGAGGAAACGCATCATATGGTCGTACGGACATAGCGGAGGATCAGTGTGCGTATTGTAAGGAGTTTGGGCATTGGGCCGAAGATTGTCCGGTACTTCGTGAACAGCGTAGTCAGCGTGGTCGAGGAAGTGGAAGGTCAAGAGGAGGTTATACTGGAGCGAGAGGTGGTGGAGGTGATCGTAGGCAGGTTGAGGAGAGGGGCCGTGGCCAGGATGAACGAAACACGTTTGATAGACGGAATCAATATCAGATTTCGGAGGGAGAGAATGTGGAACACCAGGATTATGTGCATGCATAGGACTGCGTAGGATGGGGTAAGGAATCAGTTGAAGTGCCGGTAGATCAGCAGGGTCCATATGTAACAGCGGGCATTCTGGGTTCTACTGATCAATTTCTAGTCGACACAGGAGCTACTCGTAGCGCTCTGTCGAAAAACTTGGTTCCGAGGGCTCCCCTGTCTGGCGAAATGATTACGTGTGTAGGGTTTGATGGCACACCCTCCCCCAGCCCATTGTCCAAGCCCCTTGCACTATGCATTGAAAAATACTTCAGTTTTGGCCAATTTTTGTTATCACCCCATACCCCAGATAATATCCTGGGCATTGATTTGCTTAAATATTTTCGAGCGACAATACGTTGCGCTCCAGAGGGAGTGCGGGTTATCCTGAATGACAATTATCCTGATCCTGACAGGTTTTATGCTATTTTAGACATTCCAGCTTTGGCCTCTCTACCGCATACGTTGTGGGCGACCTCAGATACGGATGTGGGAGAGATGCGTATTCCACCAATACACATTACTGTTAAGGAGGGGGCCCCTCTACCACGAGTGCCACAGTATAAGATTTCGAGAGAAGGTGAAATTGCATTGACACATATTGTTCAGGATTTGATTTCTGCAAAGGTTGTGGAGGAGGTCCCTTATAACGTTTGTAACAGTCCTATTCTTCCGATTCTTAAGAGAGACACTGACGGCAAAATCTATCGATTTATTATTGATTTGCGGGAGATCAACAAAATTGTCATTCCCCAATACCCGGTGGTGTCCGATATTATGACCTTGCTTACCTTGGTTCCACCGACAGCCACCACCTTTAGCGTTATTGATTTAAAGAATGCGTTCTTTTCCATCCCTGTTCATCCTGATAGCAGATATCTGTTCGGCTTTACGCTCAATAATAAATCGTATAGATTTTGTCGTGTTCCCCAAGGATATACTGAAAGTCCTAGCATCTACAGCCAGGCTTTGAAAAGGCAGCTAGATTCCTTTAAATTACAGTCTGGCGTTGCGCTCATCCAGTACGTGGATGACCTTCTGCTTGCCGCTGACTCCTATGCACAATGTGAACAGAGCACACTTGCGTTGCTTTCCTTTTTGGCACAAAATAATCATAAGGTTTCTAAGAAAAAGCTTCAATACTGTAGACCCCAGGTGACCTATCTCGGTCATCTGTTGTCTAAGGAGGGGCGTGCATTAACATCTGATCGAATTCAAGCAATTTTAGACACACCAGTCCCCCGCACGCAGAGAGATGTACGTGCCTTCATAGGGTTGACGTCTTTTTGTAGGCAATGGATCATGGGTTTTTCACATATCATAAAACCTTTGCTAGCATTACTGTCCAAAGCTACACCAATGCCTCTTGAGTGGACAGATGAATGTCAGAAAGCTTTTGAGCAGTTGAGGCAGGCCCTTTGTTCGGCACCCGTGTTAGGTACACCAGACTACACGAAACTCTTCCCATTGTACGTGCACGAGAATGATGGGTGCGCGTTGTCAGTGTTAGTGCAATTACACGGGGATAAGCAGAGACCATGTGCATACTTCTCTGCCATTCTGGATCCTGTAGCACGAGGGTTGCCTGGGTGTTTTCGAGCGGTAACAGCAACAGCGGTGGCCATACGACAGAGTGAGGGAATAGTGTTATCACACAAATTGTTGGTGTTAGTTCCCCACGCAGTAGATGCCCTGTTAAACCAAACAAAGACTCAATACCTTACGAGTGCACGGCTAACAGGATATGAGCTGACACTCTTGGCGCCACATATTACACTGAAAAGATGCGCTACTTTGAACCCTGCCACTTTATTGCCCTATCCGGCCGAGGAGGGTCAGGAAGAAAAACATCACAACTGTGTTTTCCTGACCGAGGAACAGACAAAGGGTCGTGTTGACTTACAGGATGTGCCACTTCCAGATGTGGATGGGGAACTGTGGGTTGATGGATCGTGTTTAAGGCTGCCAGATGGGACGACTTCCGCAGCCTATGCGATCACGACACTTAAGACAGTGGTAGAAACAGCTAGGATACCACAAAAATCGGCTCAGGCAGCAGAGCTGATAGCCTTAACAAGAGCCTGCGAATTGAGTGCTGGTCTATGTGTGAACATATACACGGACAGCCGGTATGCCTTTGGAGTGGCCCATGACTTCGGGCTACTTTGGAGGGAACGTGGGTTTCTGACATCACACGGAGAGCACATTATGCACGGAGAGCTAGTGCGTGATCTCCTAAATGCGTTGCTTGGCCCTAAGAAAGTAGCGATAGTGAAGTGCAGTGCCCATAAAAAGATCACGGACAAAGTGGGCCAAGGAAATGCCTTTGCAGACAGCATAGCAAGACAAACGGCTATGTCCCGAACTAGCTCCCCCATGTACGTGGTACAATCACAGGCTGAGCGATGGAGTGATGCTAGAGCAGAAATACGGGATATTCAAAAATCAGCTACTGAAACTGAACTCGCGGCTTGGGCAGCAGATGGGGTACTAGATGACGAGGGTTGTTGGAGAAGTAAAGACATGGAGAAGTGGAAATTGCCTGCGGCTTACTTACAGGCGATGGTCCAAATGACACATGGACTGGCCCATGTCGGAGCTCTCGCAATCATTCGGCTTTTAACACGAGTTTGGGAACATCCCGAGATTGCTAATACTGCAAAGAGAGTAGTGCAGACCTGCCTGGTATGTTTGCAACACAATCCTGGAAAGGGGACCCATACTCCGAAAAGAGGGTTCGTTCCACCTTCTGCACCATTTGAGGTGCTTCAAATGGATTACATCCAACTCGAGCGCTGCAATAACCTGAAGTATGTCCTAGTGGTGGTATGTGCTTTTAGCAAATGGGTTGAGGCCTACCCCACGAAAGACAACACGGCTTTGACAACAGCTAAGGTGTTGCTTAAGGAATTCTTTCCTCCCTTTGGAGTTTGTAAATTTTTGTGGAGCGATAATGGGCCCCATTTTGTTGGAAAGATTGTGGAATATGTACTGAAGGGGTTAGGGATTCAGCAGAAGTTCCACGCTGTATTCCACCCTCAGTCAGCAGGTTTGGTTGAGCGGTACAATGCCACGTTGAAACTTAAGCTGGCCAAAATTGTGGCGTCTACATCGTTGAAGTGGCCAGATGCTTTGCCGCTAGCACTGCTCTCTCTTAGATCAGTACCCCACTCACGAACTGGCCTTACGCCTTATGAGGTGGTGTTTGGCCGCCCTATGAATATCTGGGGGGTGCCCAAGCCGCGATTAATACATGATGTGCCTTGTGTTATGATGAATGATTATTTGGCACGATTAACAAATGATTTTCTCTCTATTCATCAACAGGTTCGAGAAGCGCTCCCTGACAACTCTACTGGAGAGGGCCATGATCTCCGCCCTGGTGACCACGTAATGATTCGCTCGTTTGAGAGAGCAAGCAGTCTGGAGCCCAGGTGGAAGGGCCCCGAGCAGGTCCTCCTTGCGACCCGCACCGCTGTACGAGTGACAAACAGGAAGCGGTGGGTGCATTTGACACATTGTCGCCCTGTCTCTCCGGATCTGGTGACTCCTGCTGTGCTGACTGATTACAAGGAGATCTTGGAGAAAGAAAAGAGCCCAGCTGTGACGTCGTTTGAAGTTGAGGGAGCCTTCCCGGACCAAGCTGCTGCCGGACGAGAGCGCTACAACTTGCGTCCTCGATAAGAAGATTTTTTTTTTTTGCATTTTATGACTGGTTGGTTACCGCTCCAGGTTTGTGAAACGGAAACCGGGAATTCCAAGGGGGGGGGATCAGTTCTGCCAGTGTAGCGACACCCGTCTTGGCCCGGAGAAGAAAACAACGGCTACCTCGGAGTTCAGCACCGTATTTTTCTTTTTTAGGTATACACGTACGTGTATCTGAGACTTTGTGAACAATTTGTGGTATTTGAGACTTTGCATAAACATTCCTGAACTATGGCATCAACGGCATCTCGTGATAAGAAAATATTGGGTGCCTTTCTCTTTGTTTTGACTATTGTGGTGATAGCTGTCATAGCCTGGGTAGTCGAACTTGTGGTGCCTGTACGTGAACATTTGCTGCCGACTACCCCGGCTCCGTCTGAACATTTTCATTTTTCACTGCCCTTTCATGAAGAACGACACCGCCAAACGTATTTAAATAACAGCTTCATTCAGATTCTTCACCACACACATAACATGACCAATACCTCAAATTGCTGGGTGTGTGGGATGTTGCCAGGGCACCAGAAGAGAGGGGGCACCCCACTTATTCCACTCCCGTTTTCGCATAATGGATCATGCAACGCTTGGTTAGGCATGGGCGGAAAATCCGTTCCGCTCGCGGATTTTGCGGATTTTCGGGAAATCCGCAATCCGCGAGATTTGCGAATCTCCCGCAAAATCCGCAAATCCGCGAGCAGCGGATTTTGCTCGCACTGCTCGCACTGTTCGCGTGAGTTCGCGCCCCGCGAATAAGTGCAAAATTGCAGAAATACGATCTTAGCAAAACTGAAAGTAACTACTTACCAGGTTCAAAAGTTCAGGCTCATCATTTGTAGCCATTTCCTGTAGTGCTTCCTGAGGGGCCCCTCCAGAGTTCAGTTGCCAGTTGAAACTATTATGTGACCCTGCTCTGAACCTCAGAATAGTTACACATATGCCACAAAGGTCCTGAATTACAGCTAAGGGAGACAAGCAGGAGCCAGGCTGGAAGTTAAAATCCATTAATCAGCCCCTAATTCATTATTGTCAGTTGGGGCAGGGCAGGTGTTGTAACTAATTTTGCAACAATGAAAGCACTTAGCAAGTGCAAAAGATCACTAATCAGGGCGCACTAAGGAAGCAGGTGCCAGCTAAAAAAATATTCTGTGACACATTAATCAGCCCCAAATTAATTCAGGTCACTTGAGGCAGGGAAGGTGTGCTTTGCTTTGCCGAAAATAATGTACACTGGACAACCAGAGGGTGTGGTGATGAAACAGAGGGTGGCATGGGTGGGCCAGAGGGTGGCATGAGTAGTCAGAGAGTGGCAGTGGTGACAGAGAGTGGCAGTGATGAAGAAGAGTGTCCCAAACAGGCTGGACACGTAGAAACAACAAGTTCGCGAAACTTGCGACCCGACAGGTAAGTTCGCAATTTGCGAAAGTGTACAAAACCCTCGCGAACTGGCAGAAACACGGGCGAACACAAAAAAAAAAAAAATCCGCAAATTTGCGGGAATTCGCGGATTTAGCGGATTGCGAATCCGCAAATCCGCAAAATTCGCGAACGCGAGATCCGCAAAATTCGCTCATGCTTACGCTTGGTACACCCTCCTCTTTACTTTGAGATGGCCAACCAAAGGGGGGGTGCTTTTCCGCTTGAATAAAGTATGTTTCCATGACAAGGATGGGTTTCCCCGGGCTGAGGGCACTCGATTTGAGTGGGAAGAGTATAGGCCTGATAATGTGTCTGCCCCACGTGTATACAGCAACCAGCGGAACATTAATGTATCTAGTGCACATGTTATAAATGTCATTGCTACAAAAGCCGATTTATGTATCAGGAATAAGGGCTCGATTGCAGTGGGGAAAAGCGAATGTAATACTACTCTCACTTTTGATAGTCCGAATGGCATTTCATTTGTTGCATCACGAAATACGTATTTTATCTGTGGAACGAAGGGCTACCATCAGCTTCCATTGGGGTGGTTGGGCACGTGCTACGTATCGTTTGTGTTACCTCCTGTATTCATTGCCCCTCCAATGTATCACAATGATTATACCTTGTACCACGACTTCGTCTTGAATAGGGTTAAACGAACTGTTGTCCTGGAGGACATTGACCAAACGGACACTGCATTGCAACAGTATGTGGACTTTAATCTGGGACTATTCTCCTTTGTGGGGGCTGCACTGAACAGCCGGAAAATCAGACGACTGACACGTGTTGTCGAGGCTGTCGCGAATGACACTGCCATTGCCCTGGGGAATATTACTGAGGAACTACAGATTTCCAGGATTGTCACACTCCAAAATAGGATGGTATTGGATGTTGTTTTGGCTGATCGTGGGGGGGCATGTAGAATTATCGGAAGCAGCTGTTGTGTATATATTCCGGACAATTCTCCATCCGTGTATGATGCCATCTCCAAGCTTCATAAAATTGCAGCTGAAATACACCCGGACAATGGAACTTGGACACTTTCGGGATGGTTCTGGTCCATGCTTGCAACTTGGGGCTGGAAACTGTTGACGATTCTGTGTATATTTGTGGGGGCCATGTTTTTCATATGCTTATGTATTCAATGTGGCCCAGCTTTATGTTCAATGTGTTTATCAGCTTGTATACCATCAAGACGAGCTATTGCCCATGACAAAATGATGCTTCACAAAGAGGTAGCACAGATCATGTTAATAGACATTGAGGACGAACATCCTGATTATGTTCACTATGAGGTAGATTCAGCTAAACGCTAAAAGGGTCGTCTGTCGTAATTGGCCCGGCCGCATTAGCGATTAGCTGAACCTACACGTTGTCCTCCTTAACTTGGCCATATACGAAAACGCCATTTTGAATGTTGCGGCGGCCATCTTAGATCATAAGCGGCCTCGTGGCCGGCGTGCCCTTTAGTCCGTTGTCCGTTCCACTGACCACTCCAATCTGCCCAGCAACAGGCTATTTTTAGTACTGGTCAAGCCGCACATGCGCAGTTCCAGCTGACCTGTATGCCTTCGGGAATGTGGCCCAAACTGACCAGCGGAGTTGTGCCCCCTCCAATGAGCTGGCAGTATTCCAAAACATGACCATATATGTCCTTAAAATGTGTCTTAACTTGTGCCGCCTATCTTTTATTGCCCCAAACTGTATATAAAACGGGGTCACACCGGTGTTCGGTGTGATACCTCTTGCATTACCGAAGGGTGCTGTTTGAGTGTACCACCACCCCATGGGGTCTTAATAAACTTGTTCTTTGCCTTTTACAGTTTCCGTGCCAACAGTTCTTGAGTGTAAGTGGGTTATCTCCGGAGCGTGTAGGCCTTGGGAACCCTGATTTACTTCAGTCTGGTCTGCACCGAAACCAACTTCCATTCATGACGTCCCGGACGTCCTAATGTCTGATTATCTGTATAAATTGACTGAAACTTTGTCTGTCATTCATCAGCAGGTGCAGCAGGCCATCCCCGATGCTTCCAGGGGTCCGGGTCACGCCATCCAACCTGGAGATTTCGTGCTGATCCGAAACTTTCAGCGGTCGAAGAGTTTGGAACCCCGGTGGACGGGCCCCTGGCAAGTGTTAATCACCACCCGGACGGCTCTTCGTGTGGAGGGGAAACGGCACTGGCTGCACGCACACCACTGTAAGAAGGTCTCCTCGACCCTGGCCACGACAGAAAACATCGACAACCAAAAAGAGCTCCTGAACAAGGACCGACCGTCACTAACCTGCTATCCTGATACCGAAGCACTTGAACTTTCAAAATTCTCTGATCCCACTGTGCCATCCAGAGAAGGGTATTTCCTGCGTCGAAAGGAGGGAGCTTCGGCTAAGTAGACCACGGACTAAGTTAAATCTCAGAACGGTGACCTAAACACCACCAAGGGTCACCTGGAGAGAAGCTAAACGAAGTCTGTGGTTCTGCCCGCTACCGAGCACCTTGAAGATGATGGAAGCGCCAGATAAGAAGATGATGGAAGCGCCAAATAAGAAGATGATGGAAGCAACAGGAAATACCCACTACAGAAACCCAAGAACAGACAGACTCCACAGCTCAAAGACAATTGCACTCTTCATCACAATCCTTTTCTGCTTTCTCCTCATGACCACACTCTGGATTATGGAAGAAAATGCACCTGCTCACGAAACATTCCTGACCACTGCTCAGCCTACCACCATGAAGGAACATTATCTGATTTCGCTCTCTCCTCAACTCAGAGAGAGGCGAAAGGAGTTCTGGAATAACTCTTTCGTACAGCTACTTCACCAGCACAATCTCGCCACCAATGCCACCAACTGTTGGATCTGTGGGTTGCTACCCCACGCCACTGGACACTCGATACCATTCATCCCTTCACCCTTCTCAGTTCATGGCTCCTGCCTTGCTTGGCTGATCCTCCTGCAAGAAAGCTATAAGGACAATGCCACCTCCAGCAAAACTGTAACGCATTTCTTCCACGGGGTCTGGCGAAACAAAACAAAGACACACTTTTGCCCGCAGACCTCCAACGACTCAATCCACATGGACATCCCTGCTAAAGAACGAATTGAAATGCAGGTGTTCAACAATCCAACCAGACCCACCTTCTCCTACCTGCGGAAACGAACGGCTGCCACTCTGACTGTGGCCCTGTCAGTCATCAACGTCACAGGCCACATGTGCATAGAAGGGCTTGGGACACAGCTGGTAGGCCGCAGTGCTTGCCGTTTTACCAGAACTTTGGACTCCACTGATCCACCTTCCTTTGTGTCGTCCCCAAACATGTATTTCGTCTGCGGCACAAAGGCTTACACCTGGCTCCCCAAAGGCTGGGGGGGCACTTGTTTCCTCTCCTTCATCCTTCCTCCGACTTATGTGGCTCCAGCGAATCATCATAGACAAAAACGAGCCAAGGACATTGAACAAGCCGACTCAACAGGAGCGCAGTTCCTCGATGCTATGAAGGGACTTGTTCCCCTCTGGGGCCCGATGGCAAACAGCCGTGCCATCTGACATCTGACTCAGGCAGTTGAGACAACAATGAACATCACAGCTGGTATCCTTGCTAACAACACCGCCGAGCTTCAAGCGGTCCGCTTGGTGGCCCTCCAGAACCGCCTTGTCCTAGATGTGGTTCTTGCGGACCGTGGTGGAGCATGCCGCATTATTGGGTCCAGCTGCTGTACATACATACCGGACAACTCACCCTCAGTGTACAAAGCCATCGAACATCTTCACAGACTCTCTTCAGAAGTCCACCAGGAACAGGAAGAATGGTCGCTTGGTGGTTGGTTCTGGAACACCGTTAAGAACTGGGGCTGGAGACTGTTCACCATTATCCTGATTCCTGTAGTTGTAATATGCGGTCTATGCTTAGGAATTCAATGTCTGCCACCTCTGTGTTCATTATGTACAAATTGTATTTGCCCTAAGACTGTGGACTTTGGAAACGAACGCATGGAAGCATTATATGATGCCGAGGTTAGGAATTTGATGAAGATTGACATTGAGTAGGCAAGTTGGCTAGATATGTTGAAAAGGGAGGACTGTTAAAAGTTAGGCTGCAAACGTCAACATTATCGGCGCCATCTTGCCCTTTTTGAGCCCATTCGTGCGCGTAAGCGGCAGCCATTTTGAGCACCATGGCCTCCCTGCCCCTCGCTGATAGCCAGCGCGTCTCTCTCTCTCTCTCTCTCCTAACCTCGCAGGCATCCCCCGCACGCTGACAACCCCCCCGCGCTCACATGCCTTGGGTCATAAACCCCTCTTCAGCGCAGCTCTGCCTCGGAATCCCATCCTGTTCCCAGCACAACACCTCCCTTCATTCCTTTCATGGTCCCAGGTCCTTTGATACAAACCCCCTTTTCCTGTGTGCCCGTTTGTCTTCCTCGTTCCCAGGCCGCCACCTGGCCCTGCGGATACTGTTTATTGCCCCCCCCGTACAGTAGGAAGCTTCCCCCATTAAAGGACCCTCGAATTGATCAAAGCCCCCACCCTATGAGATCCGATCAACCCCACACATTCCGTGAATCGGCAGAATGTCCAGCTGCGCGATAATCATCACCTGTTGTGACCGGGGTGGGGACTTCAACTGTAAATGTGTGTGGGAACGGGCCTGAAGGGGAGATTACGAGGATGTCCTTTCATACTTCAAAGCATTGCAAGAATGTGTTACATGCAATAAAGATCATAAACTTGTGTATAAGAGGCCAAGCCTCAGAGATGCGGCTAGAGCACCTCGTGACGATACTTGCTGTCCGAACTGATGTGTTCTCCTCCGGAGAGAATAAACCCTTGTTTCCTGCCTTCCAGTCTCCAGCGCCTGCCTCTTCATTGATTAATATTTTGTGGGTTAAAGAGGCGACACCGCCGGGCAATACTTAAGGATCTTTGTTTATTGGTTGCTTCCCACCTTTTTACATACTTTCGACAACCTCTCATGTGTTATTTTAAATCGTCCTTTATAAGATCTGGACTCCGTTTAAGTTTATTATGTAACAAAAATATAATTTACAAAAAGTCCATGAGTCTTGCCACCGTTTTGACCTTCCTCGATCCTAACATGCAGAAATCCCTTTAGCCACGTACCTCAGAGAATGTTCCTAATCCAGACACATTCTTCCCCCTTTGGAACTTAAAATATTCTTCTCATACTTCCTAAACATATTTTGACAAACATAATTTCTTGTCCTTGGTTTCATCCCATTCACAAATAACTGTAATGCCCATAGCTAATTTAAATCATTTGAAAAATATAGTTGTATACCTCCAGTTACGAATTTATTAGCCCTTTCTGAAAAGAAGTTGTGCATATACTATAATGAAAATGTAACCCCATATTCAGTGACAGGACCAGATGTACAACGCTACTTAGCATTTCTTAACGGGCCGAACCACTATTTTCCTTTTGGCATGTACAAAGGCGGTTTGGGAATCACAAAATGTGATTTTTACTCGGTAGAAATCACATTTTGTGACTATTAAATAGGAAATTGAGAATAGGTATTTCCTATTTACGAATTCCTATGCCCATGTACAAAGTATTTCCTAAATGCAAATTGGGCATAAAAGAACTGCTATTACCATAGACTCAAAGTTGATGATAACCATGTGCAATTTAAAATAAAGCACTGTAAAATACTTTTGTCAAAGTGCAATAAAGCGTGCACATGCCCCTAGGGCATTTGTGCACTTTACTTGTACAGCACTATTTTCGCGGTGCAGAAAGTGGGGACTTGAGCTGAATGTAACCCTGAATTTAGCATTTCGTAATTTGCAATAGGAAATTGCAAATTAGGAAATGCAAAACCATTCATAACTATGGGCCTTTAGGCTCATAGGAACAAATGGTTTGGTACTACCTAAATAGCGGTTTCCTAATAGCCATTTCTACTCTGTAGGAATGGCTATTACGCACTTTCCATTTTTGTACACACCATTTTTCATTTCCTAAATAGCAATTTGTAAGGAGTCACTATTTTGGAAAGGCAACATAAATATTTCGTATATCTTGCCCATATGTGTTTTAAAGTGTTACACCAAACCTATTTGATCAGGTAATGTATACTAGCAAACATGCACACATGCACCCATTATTCTGGAAAGGGGCGACCACTCGGTCCCCCCGAACGTATGGTGGAGTACCCCGATCCCCCCGGGAAACCATCTTGGGCGGGAGGCGAGCCTCGGCTGGTATGCCCAAAGCGGCGTAGCCGGGGCGCGCTTTTTCCCGCCCAGGAGTGGGTTGTCCTAGACACTGAAGCCGCCAGCCACGCCCCCGGAGGCGGGCAGAGGCGGGTTTACGCCCGCCCGAAGAAGGATAAAAGGAGCAACAAGCCAAGGAAGCATCCTCTTGTTCCTGTGCTCTGAAGCTGCACCTCCCCGCTGCACGTGAGCTCGAGACGGAACGAAGAGCCAATTTTTGAGCGTTTTAATCTTTGTCTTTGTTCTTTCAGAGAATCAGTGTTGGACGATGCCGGGCAAGAAAGCCGGAAAGCGGGTCGGAACCGATCAGATGCTCCGCATGCTCATGAAAGACATGGCCGAGATGAAGAAACAGATGGCGGCAATGAATGGTGTAGCGGGGCCTAAGTGAGTCGTCGGACCAGCATTGCCGGGTGTAGTCCCTAGCGGAAGAGGTAGAAGGGGCAAGAAGGGAGCAACTGGGGAAGAGGCCCCGGTTCCCGAGGTGCCGCCGGCGCACCCTAATACACCGACTGAGGCGCCGATCCCGGTCCCGAAGGAGGGGCAACCAATTCCCGTTGTAGTCACACCTGTGAATGGGGAAGATATGCCTCCCGAGTTGGCTGCACAGCTGGCAGCATGGTTGGGGAAAGAGAGTGAGGGGGCTACGGCAGATGACGCCAGGGCAGTAATGAAGCAGTTGCGGCAGACAAGAGAGGCTGCAAAGGCCCCATGTCCTTTTGTTCCCCCGCAGGCTCCAGTGGGACAACCCGCAGCGGGCACGAGTCCGGCAACGACTACGGTTACAGCTGCCGATTGCGGGGGAGGGGTCAGTACCCTCGAGAAGGGAAAAAGTGGCTCAGCATATTCCGATGGAAATCAAGGAGAGGATATGGGCTGAGAAATATATAAACATGTTTTCTTTATTAACTGACCATTACGAGATTGAGCACATGAAAGTACAAAAAGAGTTTATGCACCCGAGTGTTTGGCGCGCCAAGATGGCCGCTTTCAGAGTCGATGAGACGATAGGTAATTGGGGCAGGGCATTTGGCATATTCACTGCAATTATGGGGGAACGGAGGCCTGAACTGTTGGCCGAGTTACCCGTGTACCAGACACGTATTATGGAGTATTCTCAGACATATGAGGGCAATCAGTGGTTTTGTTACGATAATATTTTTCGTAAGGCCAAGGAGTTCGACACATCTCTGACGTGGGATTGTTACGACGAAGGCGCCATTGTTGGGGGGAAACGGGGGTGAGTTTTCCCGCCATTCATCTGGGGCGCCCTTTCGGGCGGGTTCAAGTAACGAGCATCATTCAAGATCGAATGGCAATACAGGTAAAAAAGGGGTCTGCTGGAATTTTAACAGGGGAAAGTGTACGAGGCCCCAGGGGTCATGCAAGTTTAGGCACGACTGTGGAGGGTGTGGACAGTCCTCGCATCCCGAGACCATGTGCAGAGCCAAAATGGGTGATAACGGAAGTAGGGGAAGCGCCAAACAGGTCTGAAATAGTCCGAGGGGCGCCTCTACCTACCCCGGTTGATACCATGGCAATGATTCCTTGGCTCAATGAATACCCGGATCATGTCTCCGCTGGGGTGTTGCGAGACGGTTTTTCGTATGGTTTCCGCATCCCAGTGGGGAAGTTCCAGGGTAAAGCGCAATGTAAGAACCAACTGTCGGTCCTGCAGAATACGGCGGTGGTACAAGCGAAGATCGGGAAGGAGGTGGCCCGGGGTTGGGTTGCGGGACCATTCGACATGCCACCAGTCCCTAATTTTGTTTGTTCACCCTTGGGGGTGGTCCCCAAAAAGGACCCGGGGGAGTTTAGATTGATACACAACTTGTCAGCCCCGAGAGGTCTTTCGGTGAATGATGCGATAGACCCGGAGGTTTGTTCGGTGCGGTACGCATCTTTCGATGATGCCATCGCCATGTTGAATCGCCTGGGGCCCGGAGCGCTGATGGCTAAATCAGACATCGAGTCAGCGTTCCGGTTGCTCCCGGTACACCCAGACGATCAGCGTCTCCTTGGTTTCATGTTTCAGGGGCGCTATTACATGGATAAATGTATGCCAATGGGATGCTCCATATCTTGTGCTTATTTTGAGAAATTCATTTGTTTTTTACAATGGGCATTCACAAGAAAGACGGGGTTTCAGCATGTTATGCATTATCTTGACGATTTTCTGTTCCTAGGGGCAGCCGGGGACCCAGAATGTGCACAGGCTTTAAAAGAATTTTGTGGTCTGATGAGTCAGTTTGGTGTGCCACTGGCGCCAGGTAAGACTGTGGGGCCATCGACTTCGCTCGAGTTTCTTGGAATAGAGCTCGATTCCGAAGAGGGTTGCTTCCGGTTTCCCAAAGAAAAAGTGAGGAAATTCAGGGCCTCGCTTGAAACATGTATTAAGGAGACTAAGGTGAATTTGCATCAATTACAGCAAACTGTGGGTCAGTTGAATTTTGCCCATAGAGTGATGCCAATGGCCCGCCCTTTTTCCCGCTCGATTGCACAAGCCATGGCCAGTCTTAAAGAGGGGCACCACCGCACGAGGCTCTCGGCAGAGATTTGCCAGGACATGCGCATTTGGTTGGCATTCCTGGCGGATTTCAATGGTCGGGTTGTCTGGAACAAGCCGGCGGTGTCCTCCGAGGAGTTGGGGCTGTGGACAGATTCGGCGGGGAGTATAGGCTTTGGCGCCATATTTGGCAATCACTGGTCGGCTCAAAAATAGCCGTCATGGTGGCACGAGTGTGGGCTTACAAGTAACATTGCTTTTCTCGAACTGTTCCCTATTTTGGTGGCCTTGAAAACATGGCCTGAGGGGTTTCGGGATCACTCTGTGGTGTTCTGGTCTGATAACATGACCGTGGTTGAGTGTATCAATAGCCAGGCTGCACGATGCAAATGGATTCTGAGATTGCTCAAGGAAATTGTCCTACTATGTATGCAATTGAACGTGCTCTTTAGGGTCGAGACACGTGCCAGGGGTGCTGAATCAGGCAGCTGATCCGCTTTCTCGTTTCCGTATGCAGGCCTTCTGGGGTTTTCTGCCCACATCGGACCCGGTGGCGGCACCATTTCCCGAAGCTCTCTGGTCTCTCGGTGCCCCGAACTACAAAACCTCGTGGGAGAGAGTTTAGCACCCAGGACAAGGAAGGCATATGAAGGGGCGTTCCGTTCCTATTGGTCCTTTTTGGGTTCGGCGGGGAGGGAGCTGTGGGGCCAGGAAGAGTGTGTTGTAAAATTTTTGCTGTCATTACATCAGGCAGGCAAATCGGTAGCCACGGCCCAGAGGCATCGGGCCGCCATTTCCTTCATGGCACGGGCTCATGGTATCCAGGACCCTACAGCATCTTTTGTAGTACAGAAAGCGCTGCGTGGGTGGCAACGCCTTGAGGGTCGCAGAGTAGATGAAAGGCACCCGATAGGTCTGGAAAGGTTGGCCCTGTTACTGTCCGTACTCCCTGCGACATGTTCATCCCAGTCAGAAACAGTGTTATTCCGGGCCGCTTTTGCATTAGCATTCCATGGGGCTATGCGGGTAAGCGAACTGGTGACAAAGAACAAGCAGGATACGGGGGAGAACTGTGCCGAGAGCACATTCAAGTTAAGGGGGAGGCAATGATTGTCTCGTTTGCCAGGTCTAAGACCGATCAGGGTGCGATCGGGGACAGTGTAGTAGTCCATCGGATGCCTGGATCTCCCATGTGCCCGGTTGTATGCGTTGAGGAATATTTGGCGCAGAGGGCG
Source organism: Lissotriton vulgaris (assembly GCF_964263255.1). Taxonomy (NCBI): domain Eukaryota; kingdom Metazoa; phylum Chordata; class Amphibia; order Caudata; family Salamandridae; genus Lissotriton; species Lissotriton vulgaris. The sequence continues at coordinate 664,514,978 of NC_141689.1, forward strand.
GCATCATGGGGGGGGACCTTGCTGAGACACGCTGATGCCACCCCACTGACGAGGTTTCAGTTCCAGCGGGTGCTTGCAATGGCAATTTCGGCCGCGGGCTTGAACCCGGGCGAGTTTGGGACCCACTCCTTCCGAATAGGGGCTGCTACGGAGGCTACAGCTAGGGGTCTGAGTGTGGAAAAAGTGAAACAGTTGGGGCGTTGGTCCTCGAATTGTTACAAAAGGTATGTGCGGTTGCACATGTTGTGAAGCTGATATCATGTACTCACGCTTCTTGTTTTTGTTTGGTTTACAGTTTCGCAAGCTTACGAAGCGGGGCGGACTGTGCAGTCGACCCGACACCTGGGAACCAGCGGTCAAAGATCACCGGCTGAGGAAAAAGTGGTGTGGGTCGTGGGCCACTCATACGTGAGGCGTGCCGCGGACGTATTCAATGCAGGTGACATGATTCACGTGGCTGGGGAATACGGGTACAGGGTGACCTTCTACGGAAGGGGCGGGCTCTGTATTGACCAGTTTCAGACTTTCTTCGAGGGTTTGTTAGGGCGGACAAGGTCACCGCCATCTATAATCATAGTACATCTTGGGGGCAATGATTTGGTGACCACTGGTAGACGACTACTTCTCGAGGCGATACTATCCACAGTAAGTTGGTTGGCGAGAAGGGTTCCAGGGTGCACGATTGCATGGTCCCATATGATTCCACGAAAGGTGTGGCAGGGGGCTAATTCAGTGTCTGCTATAAATCATTCTGTGAAGAAGGTAAATAACAAACTGGGTAGACTGTTCCGTACGAATACATTGCATTCGATTCCTCATGGGTGTGTCAGGGGGGACCATATGTACCTGGAAGATGGGGTCCATTTGTCCCAGGTGGGAAATTCTTTACTCATAGGAGACCTCGTAGCTTGGTTAAAGAGTTTACAGCATGACCTTTAGGTAGGAGTTGTGTGGGGGGTCCGGATAGCCGGTCAACTATCCGGCCTGTGGCGGTAAGGTCATGATCGGTGAGCAGTAATTGGAAGATCCCTAGGGGGGGGGCGTCACCCATTACGGATGGGAGCGCCCGGGGGGAGGTGGCCATTGGCCCCTCAACGGGGAGGCGGTCCCTTCTAAGGATGGGATGCCGAAAGGAAAGGGAAGGCGGTCAAGGCCCCTCCCTGGATAGGAGGGGATACGGGCCCCTCCTGGGAATTTCCCGGGGCCAGGACATCTGCGACGGCAGATGTGGTAAGTTGTGTGGGGTGTGGAGGGGGGTCTACGCTACCTTCTAGACACCTCACACGAGTCCTCGGGCGACCACTAAGATGGCGTCGAGTTAATTGGGGCCCCCGTCAAGACAAGGGAAATTGGAATGTGCACATGAGGTGCAGTCCTCTGTGCGGCCGCCCTTCACAAGTGAGGGGGGATTTTGGTTTAGGGATCTGACACCGGTTACGACCTTGCCGTTGGCCCTTAACGTTAGGATGTACAATTTCAATGTAAAAATGCATTTGTAGGTGTTAGTATCGGCTAGGAGAACCTTTGTATTAGAAATGTGTTAAGGTCAGCCAAAACATCGTAAATGTGGAATGAAATTGTACATGATATGAAACTGTTAATTTAATGTTTTAATTTTTGTTTCATATTTTAATAAATACGGGCGGGAGGGTAACTCCCTCCCGCCTTCCAAAAGTTCAGAACCGTTTCCGTATTCCCATTCTTGGGGATTGTGTTGAGAGGGGGTGGTGGGTATCTCAGCCATATGGAAAGGGGCGACCACTCGGTCCCCCCGAACGTATGGTGGAGTACCCCGATCCCCCCGGGAAACCATCTTGGGCGGGAGGCGAGCCTCGGCTGGTATGCCCAAAGCGGCGTAGCCGGGGCGCGCTTTTTCCTGCCCAGGAGTGGGTTGTCCTAGACACTGAAGCCGCCAGCCACGCCCCCGGAGGCGGGCGGAGGCGGGTTTACGCCCGCCCGAAGAAGGATAAAAAGAGCAACAAGCCAAGGAAGCATCCTCTTGTTCCTGTGCTCTGAAGCTGCACCTCCCCGCTGCACATGAGCTCGAGACGGAACGAAGAGCCAATTTTTGACCCACCCACCAGCCCCTGAGGACAGCAATTTTGTTTTTGAAATAAAGTCATTTGACGTGGTAATTTATTTTTCTTACAGGTTGTTCAGAATAAAGTTGTGATACAGTATGCAATAAATGGATAGTTCGTCACGGTATGCTTTATTGAGTAAAAGTATTCGCATCAGATTGGATCAGGATGTTGTAGACAGTTCATACTTCGAATATCCTTGTTTCTTTCTCATCCTTAGTAATTAGCAGTTTTTTGTTTTCTTAGTTTGTCGTATTTATTATTTGGTCGGGCGGTAAGGTCATGATTGGTGAGCAGTAATTGGAAGATCCCTAGGGGGGGGCGTCACCCATTACGGATGGGAGCGCCCGGGGGGAGGTGGCCATTGGCCCCTCAACGGGGAGGCGGTCCCTTCTAAGGATGGGACGCCGAAAGGAAAGGGAAGGCGGTCAAGGCCCCTCCCTGGATAGGAGGGGATACGGGCCCCTCCTGGGAATTTCCCGGGGCCAGGACATCTGCGACGGCAGATGTGGTAAGTTGTGTGGGGTGTGGAGGGGGGTCTACGCTACCTTCTAGACACCTCACACGAGTCCTCGGACGACCACTAAGATGGCGTCGAGTTAATTGGGGCCCCCGTCAAGACAAGGGAAATTGGTATGTGCACATGAGGTGCAGTCCTCTGTGCGGCCGCCCCTCACAAGTGAGGGGGGATTTTGGTTTAGGGATCTGACACCGGTTACGACCTTGCCGTTGGCCCTTAACGTTAGGATGTACAATTTCAATGTAAAAATGCATTTGTAGGATGTTAGTATCGGCTAGGAGAACCTTTGTATTAGAAATGTGTTAAGGTCAGCCAAAACATCGTAAATGTGGAATGAAATTGTACATGATATGAAACTGTTAATTTAATGTTTTAATTTTTGTTTCATATTTTAATAAATACGGCCGGGAGGGTAACTCCCTCCCGCCTTCCAAAAGTTCAGAACCGTTTCCGTATTCCCATTCTTGGGGATTGTGTTGAGAGGGGGTGGCGGGTATCTCAGCCATATGCATAGGTGGTGTCTAGAGTGACGTAACAGAGATGAGTTAACTACTGTGTCTCTGCAACTCAACAATTCGATAACTAGGGGAACCATGGCCCAAAAGGAATTATTGATTCATTTGTAGAACCAAACATCTACCATACATTCTCCAATGTTGGCTGTGGTGTTTATATGTGGCCTTCATCTTTCTATAGGCCATGACACTGGTGAAGGTATTTCATTAGCATCTCCAAAAACATTTTGCCACGGGTAGAAATGCTCAGGTTCACACTGTGGGGCATATGTACAAGGGGCTACGCCGCCTTAGCGGCACTTTACCAACGGTTTTGCTGTGATATTATTATCACCATATGTACAAGCTGTTGCTAACCTCTGTTAGCAGCAGTTTTCCAATGAAAATGTCCATTATAAAGATCGCCACTTCTGTTAGCAAAAATGACAAGCAAGGGAGACGTTCCCATGCAAAAACGGGCGCTAACCCCACTTAGCGATATTTACAAGGGGATTCTTTCAGTTTGGAGGACTTAAAAAACTGCCTCTACTGCCGCTAACTGCAGTTAGAGGCAGTTTTTTAAGACCAGAAAATAGCTGTCTTAAAAATGGAGATAACACTTGGGGCCTCATTTCAGCAGGTTTTGTTGCTGGACCGCACTGCAAGCAATGATGCTGCACTGCCCTGCGACAAAACTACAGGGCAGGACTGCCATATGATCAATAAGATCATTTCTGGGCCTCACTCACGCAAAGTGCTGCAGCACTGCGACAAGACAGCGTTGCAACACTTTTCCCTACCCCCTTCTTGCGACACCACAGATGCGCTGTATTCACTGGACATCACTCCATCACGCAAGCAATGACAGATACGTCTGGATTCCTGATGTATATGTCCGTGCTAAAGTCACGCACTGACAACGGTGACGCAACTTCAGCAATGCATGGGGCCAGCCTATCCCTGTGGCACTAGGTCACCATTACGCCTGCCATCATGCAGGCGTAAGGTACTGATGCAGTGCCGTTCTTGAGGGGTGCCCTGCTGTCGGTTCAGTTGGAAATCCATCAGTGGCAGTTGCGCGCTGCGGTGTAACCGTCTGTAAGCATTGGCGGAGTTGTGGTGCTGAGGGAGTTGACAAGACGTACTTTGGTGGCCTTGATCCAGCTGCAAGAAGGGTAATGATAGCGGATGTGTATGGTGGGCATGGTGAAGACGTGATGTATACAATGATGGTCGGTCCAGGAGAGTCCAGTGGTGTGGCTGTAGTTGAAGGTCCTGCTGGCGGAGGAGATGTGCGCGACTGTTTGTCCTGCTATATGGCGTACTGCGATGATTAGCTGCTTGAGTCTGATGTTGGGGAGCTACCCTAGCAGGGGGTGGTGTTCTGGTCACTGGGGTTGACCAGGTGGAACTTTAGTTCCCCGAGTAGGATGTCATCGCTGGATGGTAGGGCCTGGTGTGCAATGAGTTCTACATTGATATCGGAGAATGGGTGTCCATGGCCCGGGGAGCCTGCAGATGAGGGTGCTGCAGATGATAGGGTTGGTTCAGATCTGGAAGTTAAGCTGTTCCATGGTCACCATTGGGTCATTAGAGTATGTGGTCAGTTGGAGTGTGCTTCTGTAGGTCATGGCAATGCCTCCTCCTGAACGTTCGGGGTGATCCTTGCGGATGATTCAGTAGCCATCAGTGATGGCCATGTCTGGTCTGGAGCAGATGTTGGTCCTGGCAGGCGATGTGGCATCCAGGGTTGATGACGAGGAGGGTGCTGGCGTCGTAGGGGTGGAATATCCGAGAGGAAGGGTCCTTGGTGCTGAGCGCCATCCAGGGGCTGACGGATGCAGGCGGGCTTGCCTATGGCTTGCCTTTGGCACAGGAGACGTCCATTACAAAGCAGCTATTTTGCAATGCAAATCCAACAACCCAGGTGCCCTTACATCGCATTCCATTACAATGAATTGTGAGGTCAGTATTTGGGTATTTAAAATTTTTAGGGTGGGTATGATTTTCGGGTGTCGAAGATGAAATAGGGGGATATTATGGGGTACGATTTTACATTTAGGGTCTGTTTTGGGGTCAAACATGATTTTTAGGGTGTATATTGGGGACTCAAAGATGAATTTTAGGGTTCAGGGTTTGCTTTGGGATGCAAGGGTTCGTTTTAGGGTTGCACTCACTGAAGTGGGAATAGTAATGTTTACATTGCCGCAATCCAACACCTTCCCTACTGTTGCAATATGCCTATTATTAGTATGCATTGTACTGGAATGCGATATAATGGTATGCGTCGTAACTCCATTTACACATTTGGCACACCAGTGGTAGGCCCGCTGCACATGGCCACACAGCGGTACCATTAAGAAGTGCTGCGGGGGAACTGGACAGCTGGGAGGTGGGAAACCGGAAAGAACACTGGATGGGGCGTGGACATGGGTGTGTGTGTGTGAGCGAGTGTTGTAAATATTTAAATGTGAGAAATCTTACCTCGAGGCCAGGTCCTGTGTCTTTGTTGTTCCTGCTCTCCTGAGTCTGCATCCAGGAACCGGAAGTAGGCATCCAGGCTCCCTCCTCTAAGCTAATCACAGCACTGCAATGCAGTGTTGGGATTGGTCAATGGCGCTGGGACAAGGCGTTCAGTCAGGTGCTGGAGGTGTGGGCATGTTCTCCATGCAGGCTGTAATGGAACCCTCATTGCGAACAGGACAGTGTGTATGACTGCTTTTTTACAACCTGAGCGGGCCAACCAACCAGTCACTGCGCACTTGAGTGGGCATGCCACTCCTCCCCTGCTCCGTGAGTGGAGCCGCCCTACCCACCAACCCACCAGCAATGGAAATAAGGCACAATTACATCAGGAATTTATCATCAAGTGATGATTGGTCCTTTGCTTTCACTGTTTAAAAGCAGTGGGGCGTTGCGCTTCCACCATATCGGATGAGCCGACACTGGGGGTGCGTCATCTACAGGATCTAGGCCGCAGGGCCATCTTAGACGTGAACTTGAAGTGCTCCCGCAAGACAAGTTTGGCGCAGTTCAGGGGCCTCATCCTTCACAGCGTCTGGCCAGCTCCATTCTAAAATGATGGTGAAGATCCATAGGAGAGAAGAAGATTTTGGTGCAAAGCTCGAGACCCCTGTTGTAAGTTATGGGTTGAACTGATTAGCTTTAAGTATGGGCGAATTTTGCGAATCAGCAGTTTTCAAATTCGCGCGAAATCTCAAAGAAATCCGCGAAATCGCGGATTTTTTGGTGATTTTGCACCATATTTAACTGGAGTACTTTCTACCGGCTAATTAGTAAGTGCTACCTCGTTGGGTAAATGTATAGTGCTTTTCCTGCACTACAGCTGCGTAGGGCAAGAAGAGTTGCCTCCAGTGACCATGTGTGTGTAACTTTGCCATCGCACCGAAGGTCGCCGGGGTCCCTCGAGTGAGCTGTCCATCATAGTGTGTAAAGGGCGGGAAGACGCTGCACACCGCTAGTGTGTTGGGGGGGGCAAACAGGGGGCTTCTATGCGAGTTCACATGCCTCTTCTGTGTATAAAAGGACAGGCAATGATCAGAGCTGCAGATGGGGAGAAAGAAGCTTGTGGTTACAGGAACTGCCCAGCCTGGACAAAACGCACATTTTATGGGGGCTGATTAACTTTACCATCGCGCCGAAGGGTGCCGGTGTCGCTCAAGTGAGCTGTCCATCATAGTGGCTAAAGGGCGGGAAGACGGTTAACATCCCTCGAGTGTGTGTGGGGGGCAAATGGGGGGGCTACTATGCGAGTACACATGCCTCTTCTATGTATGAAAGGACAGGCATCGATCAGAGCAGCAGATGGGGAGAAAGAAGCTTGTGGTCACCGGAACTGCACGGGGATAGAGCTCGTGAAAGTCAAGGATGCAAAGGCCTCCATCAAGCATCATAGCTGATTTTCGTTGGTAGATATGGGGAGAACACACACCTGCCCAGCCTCGCAAAAAAACGCACATTTTTTTGGGCTGATTAAGGAGTTACTGAATTTGACCTTCAACTCAGGCACCTGCTTTATCTATATCTGTAAGTGCTTCCTGCAGAAGCCTCGTTGTCTATTTGAAACTATTCTCTGACCCTGCTTCGATGGTCAGAGAATAGTTGCAAGTAGGCAAGGAGGCACCGCTCAGGACGCACTTACAGGGTTACAGCAGGTGCCCAATTTGAAGTTAATTTCTTTGTAACCATTTTGTAGATGGTTACAAAGAAATTAGCTTCAACTTGGGCACCTGCTGTAACCCTGTAAGTGTTTCCTGAGCAAAATTTGTCCCGGTCGCGGATTTGCGCATTTTGCCGCGATTTTGCACGATTCGCGGTTCGTGAAATCAGGGAAAATCCGCACATTCCGCAAGCGAAACAAATTTTCCGCCCATACTTAATTAGCTTAAGGAAAAACACTTCCACACCATCACTTACAAATGCCACTTATTACATTGAAGCTTAACTTGTCCTTACTTCCAATTTTCGAATGGACATTGAAGCATAACAAATTCTCCAAAAATAGTAAATTCCTAATCACATCTCAGGAATACTCCAGGCAACTTCTCATTGTCAAACATCTCTTTTCTGTTTTCCAAATTTTACCATTTAGATCACCACTACTTAGTTCAATCAATCATCAGGAAAACAAAGATTATCAAAAAGGAAAACATGGTCAAATTATCAGTAGTTAAACTATGAAAACCAAGAGAAAAGTAGCATTTTAGCCTCAGGCTTCAGTCGTTTTGGACCATATAATTACAAGGTGTTTTTGATTAGTTTAGAAAAAATGCTAAAAGCTAACTAATTGAGTTGATACAAAACAATACATTTTCATAAATCAATATTTACAAGAAAGTGTATGCAACCAACTGATTTCAGGAAGCAATGTTTATTGATGAGCAATTTTATAATATACTAAGACCGAGACACACCTGGCAACTCACTCTCAGTAGAACTATAGTGACCTGTTTTCCTGTTTAGGCTAAGGTGGTAGTGTGGTGACAATACATTTATAATCTCCCTTTTAATAGGCATGGCTCATAAATCAACCAAAGATTCCCATCCAGGCATCAAGGGCCCAATGTTTATTGCCAACAAACATACTGCAAATATCTTCTATGTCACACCTTGAAACACTGTAATTCCCTGACATCGTGGTGTGGCTGTTGACAAGGAACGTCACCCACTTCCACCTCCCAAGTATTTTTCACTCTTTTTCCTCATCCTTTTGAGTTCATTGCACACTTTGCGCAGCATGTAATAGGGCATCGATACTTCCACTCCTGGGTTCTTTTTCTGAAGTAGTCACATTTTTTCTTGAAACACGTTTTATGCTGCTCTAATCTGTTGAACTGGGTGACTGTGCAGAATTTTATCTCAATGCCAAATGCTGCAACACAGATAGCCAGAAGTGATGAAGTATGCTCTTATGATGTCTCTGAGCAATGCCCTTTCATATTTCAGTATTTTTCCTGCTCTTACAAAAGTGTGTAGCATCGTTTTCATCAGGGAAACATGCAGTAATCTACATAGGTGTGTTCATAAAGAGATATGGATTCCTGGGAAGACCATCAGTTTACCAGCAGGTAGATGAGCCCTGAGTCATGCAGGAAAGGTGAAAAGCATCCTGAAGCAAAATGCACATATATACCCTAAAATAAAACCCGTCTGTGATATGATTCCACATTCATAAGAACCAGGCCTACCTCAAGTGGGAATGAACTTGTTTACATGTTTTTTGTTCCTACAGCAAGGTGGAGTTGAAACACCGTGTGTAATCCTCTGGGAAGAAGGATATATATGGTGTTCAAGATGATCAATGGTAGATCATCTCCATCAAGCAGATCAAGTTGTACTATTCAGCAACCTTAAATACATGCAGAGCATGAGATAATTTCATCAACAGAGACTAGTGTAAAATTACAGTTGCAAATAATGTAGCTAAGAGTGGATGCTAGTACTAAAGTCCTCAATGTGTTAAAAGACTGAGATTGAAGATCCTAGGTGGCCTAAAAAATAAAGTGAACTTCCAATCTCCACAGATGCTAACATCATTGAAAGAAACTTTGAGAGCATGGTAGATGAAAAATAAATTGTAGGAAATGGGAATATTGGTTGAGAGGGGTGTAAAGCAACAGCCAAAATCCTTATCAATGTGAACCATAAAGTCAGCAAATTGATCTCTGCCTAGCTTGGCACAAATTCAGTCAAGCTTAACTTAGAGGCACTTTGTTAAGTCTTTATGTAGCACACAAGCAGCAATAAAGTGAAATCCCAACACAAAAGATATTGTGCACCACATTGGAAGAATAGTGTATAATTTAATACTTAAAATTAGACCAGAAATAGCACCAAGAAGCAGAAAGCATTAACTGTGTGTATATGATCATGCTATATATGGACAAAGTCATAAGTTCAGGCCAACAGTGATGGAGTGCAGGCTGGATACATGGACCAGGTACATCCTGCTGGAAATCTTATCTTCTCAAAGTCTGGCAAGCAGAGTGCAAAACCTCGGGATTTCACAGGAGGAGCTCAACTCCTACCAGCTTAGGGTCCAAGATCTGGGAAGGCACCATTTGAGGATTAAGATCTCACTCAACATAGACAAGCAGTGCTCAGGCAAGTCCAGATGCAGATTCAGGCAGGTCCAGTTCAAGGTCCAGACAGGGCCAGTTGCAGCAGGTAAGCTGGGCAGTTGCATAAAGACATCTGGCGCTTGTTGTGTCCCTGTATCTCAGAACAGGAAGTCAGTCTTCCTTCTCAAAGAAGGTCCAGTCTTCTTCTCAGAGAACAAGACAGGCCATAAGCAGCAGGGTAATTCACTAAAGAACAAGGTAGTCCCTGAGGAGCAAAATAATCCTGTGAGGAGGTAGTATGACACAACAATGCACGCCTTTGCCTTGTATGGTTGTACCTTGCAGTCTGTACCATCCAAGCCTTTACCACACATAAGTCTTTTCCACAAATATTCATAGGGCAAAATATGCAGTGATGTTACCACACATACATTTATCAAGCAGACCTATACCACCCAAGCCTGTACATTGCTTTTTTTTAAGCAAAAAAGCATTATTATTGTACAATGTAGAACTATTATATATAAATTATAATTTTTTAATAAACATATGTATTTCCATTGTGCAAATACTGTCTAAAATATAATAGTGTTACTCATCACCACTTAAAACAACACATATGTGTGAAAAATATTTAAATAAAGCCAGGCAAATTAAATAAAAATACTTATTTCGCCACGCAACAGAGCACAGCACTCTGGAACACCGCAAAAATGTTTTAACAGTAACCAATAATACAACGCAAGTGTCATAATATGACCAATTTCATCTTTAAGTAAATTAATCTTATGACACCACACACATTCTGAAGAAGGTCAAAAACACTGTCAAGTAAATTATATGATTAATCATTGATTTACTCAATGTAATCAACAGATTACAACAGTTATATTGTTAAAAAACGTAAATCCTTAAAAAGGATATAAAAACAGGCATCAACCATTTTGCGTTCAGTGCTCCACAGCCATCTGAGGTGTTCACATATACTGCAAGGATGAGGAGACAAGGTCACAGAATATTTGCATGACTGCAATTTCTCTTTCAAAGTAAGTATTACTTGATGGAAATGAATATTAATAATACTTAACTCTTCTCATTCAATATAAAGTCTTATTATTTTATTTTTACATTTCCAAACATGTATTCAGCTGGATTATTGAACTACTCAATCTGTTTGCCAATCTTCACAAACTTTACAACAAAGTAGGTTACATTAGTAATTTTTTTTCTTTGTATGTAAAAATGTACTTGGGGAAAGTGCTGAATAGTGACTTGGTGGGGGGCAGAATAAATATTCTAACTTCTGCAGGGAAAGTGATGGACAGTGATCTGAAGGCTAATTTTACTATTCTAATTCTGCAAAGTGCAAACATAATGGAAGTCCTGGAGAACGACTGGGGGAACAGTTAGTATTCTAACTCCAGCAAGTGCTGGTCAATGAAGGTGCCAGACAGCAACTGAAAGGTAGATTTAGGATTCTAACTTGTCCATGTTGAAACTCAGGGAAGGTGCTGGACAGTGAATAGGGGCAGATTTACTATTCTAACTCTGCCAAGTACAAAAGTTGGGAAAGGTGCTAGACAGTGACTCGGGAGCAGATTTAATGTTCTAACTACTTCAAGTGCAAGCTCAGGGAAAGTGCTAGACAGTAACACGTACTCAAATTTGCTATTTTAACTCCACCAAGTGCCAAGTCAGAGAAGGTTCTGGATGGTGACAGGTGGGCAGATGTACTCTCCTAACTTCCCCAAGAGCAAACTTGAGAAAAGTGCTGGACAGTAACTGGTGCAGCAGATTTACTGTTCTGACTCTACCAAGGACAAACTCAAGAAACGTGCTGGTTTGGCACTTGAGGCAGATTTACTATTTTATCTCCACAAATAGCAAACTCAGGGAAGGCGCTGGATAGTAACTGAATGCAGAATTGCTATTCTAACTCCACCAGGTATGTAGTCAGGGAAGGTGCTTGACACTGACTGAGGGGCAGATTTGCTATTCTAACTCAGCTAAGTGCAAACTCAAGGAAGGTACTGAACAGTGCCTAGGGGGCAGATCTACCAATCGATCTCCACTAAGTGAAAAATCAGGGAAGGTGCTGTAAAGTGACTGTGGGGGCAGATTTACTATTCTAACTCCTTCAAGTGCAAACTCAGGGATGGTGCTGGATATTGACCCTTCCAGACACTGACGGGTTAGAAGTACTTCCCATTCTGTGAGCTAACATCAGTTTGTGAGATTCCATGGTGGATTGATTTCACAAACTAATGAACACGTAATTGAAAATTGCAGATTTATTTAAGTTGAACTTGTCTTGGGTTTTGGATACCCTGACAGGCACCTTATTGATCTGGATGCCTTGATTTATTCTCACACTTCACATTTCCATGCAGACTACCCATTGGAATTGGAAGTGGATTTGTAGAGCGCGTAGCTACCCGTGGGCGTCCCAGCGCTGGACTTGTGCAGTTACATCTGGAACAGAGTGACCTAGGGGAACAGCCAGGTCTTCAATAGCCTGCGGAATTTTGGTAGATTGGTCTCCCTATGGATGTTGAGGGGGGGGGGGGGAATTCCAGAGTTTAGAGGCATTGTATGAGAATAGGCGTCCTCCTGACCGTGCTTTCTTGATTCTGGGGACGCTTGCCAGGAAGAGGAGGTCAGATCTTAGCTTCCCGTTGGCTTTATGTGGTTTGATCAGGGATCTCAAGATTGGGGGGCCCTTGTCTTGCAGAATTTTATGCGTGATGCAGAGGGATTCAAAATTGATTCTTTCATGGATTGGGAGCCAGTGTAAGGAGCTTAGGGCAGGTTTAACAGAGCATCGTTTTTTTGTGCCTATTAGCAGCCTCGCTGCCAAGTTCTGGACAAGTTGAAGTTTGTTGATGACCGATTTCGTAGCGCCAAGGTATAGGGTGTTTCCGTAATCTAGTCTGGACATGATAAAGCCCTGAATGAGGAGTTTCCTGGAATGGGGGGGGCGGTAAAAGGGGAAGGATTTTGCGTGCAGTACATAGGAGACCGAAACAAGTTCCTGCAGTTTTCCTCGCTTGAGTTTGAAAATTGAGGTCCAGGTTGAGCCAGAGACCTAGGCTTTTTATTTCTTTTTTGGGATGGGGGTTGGTCCCATGCATGATGGCCACGGAAGTTTGGTGGTGAGTTTAGATTGATTGCCTAGCAATAAGATCCATGATTTATCACCATTAAGTTTGAGGAGAGATTCGTTCATCCATTTGGAGATGTCTTTGAGACAGGAGGATAGGTTTTCCTGGCAATGGTCCGTCTGGTTGATGGGAGCTGTAATCTGGTTTGCCAGGATTGGGCACCAGCATTAGGTTGCCTCATACTCTCCCCCTGTCCTGAAGAAGACCCACAAGCGGAGGTTTAAAGTGGCCCTCTAAGCAACAAGCCGGGTCAAAACATCAACGCATAACCCCAATCCTGGGCCTTTACTACACAATATCCCCTTGCCTATAACCAGACAATAAATTGCAATGCTTACTAAAAAAAGTTCAAAGAATAAATGAAAAAAATGTGTTGTGGACAGGCCTACCCACACTAGTGTATGTTGTACTAATATCCAGTGTTGATTTCAAATTGTTGGAACCGCATTTACGTTGAATATCCCTCACTCTGAAATCATCTTCTGACCAAAGAGCATAAAATAGCCTTGTCTTCTCAACAGATTGCAAGAAATAACTTTTCTTTTTTTTCTCTGTGAAGGGACATCCTAAGAAAAGGAAAACATAGACAACAACATTAAGGACAACCCAAGAAAAGGAAGACATAGACAGTAAGATTACTTCACACTCATATGTTTTTCTGTATTTTGCAAGCTTCACAAAATTAAAAAAAACAATTCCAACAACGCATATTCAATCTAAACATTGAAAGAGACTCCTAAAGTATGGTGTGGACATTTATTGTCAGGAGAGATTTACTGAGCACAGGATTCATTGGAGGTGTGTTGAATATTTCCTATCCCTTTGCAAAGATAGAGCGATAACTCTTGGTGACAAAGTGAAATGAGCCACTGAGCATAACCACTCTTATTCTGTAATGGAGATTGAAGTTAGACTAAATATTAAACAAATTAAGTCACTAGCAGCCATATCCAATGAACCCTGTGGCTCAGCTTTGAGGGAAGTAGCTCTGAACATCACCATGCATGTTGCCATTATTATACCAACAATCACAAATTTAGGAAGAGTGGTGCAACAACAAAAACACTACACAGGCGAGTAATCCCCAAACTCTTCAGACCTACTCTGTTATTAACATACCCCTTCAACTAATGGAATCCTTCAATCATGAACCTCATGGGTGATTAGGAGCGCTATACAAATTCTGATTGATTGAAACACTAATACAAATATTTAGTAAACTACATAATGCAGTAACTCTAGAAAAATAGTGAGATCTGGATGATGGATGGAACTTTATAGTTCTCTCCCTATCCATTCACTGAAATGTATCTTATTGATGCAAGCCTTAACAACCCTACTACCGATAAATATACAGTTAACTGCCTGACAAACATTCCTCAACTTACATGTTTTTATCAGTTGTGAAATTGAAAACAATAAATACAAGTACTAGGAAAAAAATCTTAATTGATTTTAAATTGATTAATTCAACTACTGAAAATTAACTGAGAAGTATATGTCAACCAGTAGACTTCAATATGAACTCAGAAAGCACATTATGTGGGTGACCTCTACAGTTCACAAAAGTTAGAAAAATTACTTAGAAGACACATGGTTTGGCAATTTAAGAAGGGTGGGCTACTGAAGGAAACCATGGTGTTTACTAATAAATGGTGTATCTGTTGCTGAACCTGCTTAGAGGGAGGTGCAAAAAACAATAGTTCCATTAAGATTTGGCGTAATTCTTTTATTAATTCAATTGGAAAAAGTCACCTCAACCTCTATCATTTCCTGAAGTTTTTGAAAAAAAGAGCAAAGTTTCAAGGAAATAAAAATAGCACAATTGTTGTCTGAATCCTGGAATATCCTAAAAAAAGTAATGAAATGTCAGAAAAACTATTGGGTATAAGTCAACAAGTACTATTGACGATATCTTCAGACTAGTTTGACAATTGTGCATACATATCACACTACTGATGCCAACTCATTTCTTTAAAAACCACTCTCCTTTTTTATACTAAAACTTATAATTCAGTTGTCTTCATTGACTCTTGGTGATATGTTAAGGTTCTTTCATCGAGAATCAATGGAAAATCTACAATTCATGAAGTTTTCAACTAATCAAAACTCAAATAAAAAAGCGCAATCCAAGTTTCACTTGCCTTCTTTGAATCTCCAGAAATATCACAATCCTTAGCAATGATGGACAAAAATGCGTAATTATTTAGAAATAAATTAGGAAAACAGTCCCAAAAACAGGTTAAAGTTAAAAAAAATGCAATCCAGAGATCCGTGATTTAAAATACCAAGTAATTTTCTTTTTCTCCTTCCAGAGCTGAAAACATTTTTAAAAAAACACAATGACAAAAATATAATTTTGACTTATAAATAAGAAATATAAAGATTATTTTTCTTTTTAAAACCTATGTTCAAATAATACCAACTCTCCCAACGTGTGCATATGAAAAGATCCTGCATAGAGATATAAAACTGATTAAAACACAAAAACATACATTTTGTTTTAAAATTAACATCTATCTACCTCCCTCCTTCTCTACTTACAATAAATTGCCTCAGTGGTTTTAGTATTTATTGTTTTTAATGTGTTTTTAGGGCCTTTGTTGTCCGAAGAAAGATTATTTGACTTGACTTGACTTGCCTAACCAGCATGTTCTAATAAGTAAATCACATTGTTCCTCCCTGACCGATCATAGCCTCTGTTCTTGGCCGCAACCCTCCACTGAATGTAAATACAAACGCTGAAACCTGTATGTAAAGCTGAAATAGTAAAAACAAAAAAATTACTTTTTCTTTCATTGAAGAAAACAGAAAATCATGGCTTGCTGTATGCTACTAAAAATATGAGACCTGATTACGATGGTCTGAGCCCAGCCCACTAACATGGTGGTGAGGAAACAGCCTGACTAACAGGCAATGGTCTGACCGCCTCATAATAATGCGACCGCCAAACTGGTTGGGCAAGCTGCTCTTTGTCATGGTGGCTTATGATGCAGCTCAGAAAAAGAGCAAAAAGTGTCATACGCACTGTGTACGTAGGTGAGTGAGGGCACTTCATTTGCCCCCTGGGCCACGTTAGAGTGGCTCTCAATGGATGGGGACCCAGTTTGGTGTCACCAAATCTCATTTCTGACAGCCTTTTCATGGCAGTCTTTCTGTCATAAAAAAGCTGTCGGAAAGTGATTCTGTAATCCCGATGTCGGTGATCAGACTTCCACCAACGGCCTGTCGGTGTTGGGTATGACCGCCATAAAAATCAGGCCCTAAATTTGTTATTTTTAAAGACTAAGCCATATTTTGACAATTGTTCTCAATCAATCAGAGTACTTTTAAAGCCCGCTACTTACCTGTGAGGGTCCCAAGGCACTGAGGGGGGTGCTGCTACTGCTCGAAGAGGCAGGTCTTAAGGCGAGTAGGTCTTGGGTCTGCCGTATGTGAGTAGGGAGGATGTTCCAGGTCTTGGCGGCGAGGTAGGAGACGGATCTGCCGCCGGAGGTTGTTCATTGGATGCAGGGGACAGTGGTGAGGGTGAGGCTTGGGGAGCGGAGCTGGCGGTTGGGGGTGTTGAATCTGAGTCTGCTGTTCAGGTAGGCTGGTCCGGCTTTGTGGAGTGCTTTGTTTGCATCGGTGAGGAGCTTGAAGGTGATGCTCTTGTCGATGGGAAGCCAGTGTAGGTCTCTCAGGTGGGGGTGATGTGGCTGTGGCGGGGGACATTGACGATCAGTCGGACTGAGGCGTTTTGAGTGCGTTGTCGTTGTCGTAGATGTTTGGCTGGGATTCCTGCGTAGAGCGTGTTGCGGTAGTCCAGTCTGGTGCTGACGAGGGCCTGTGTCACCGTTCTTCTTGTTTCAGTCAGGATCCACTTCTAGATCCTGTGGAGCATGTGGAGGGTGTTGTAGCAGGAAAGAGGAGACAGCGTTGACCTGCTTAGACATGGAGAGGGCAGAGTTGAGGATGAATCCTAGATTTCGTGCATGGTCGGTGGGTGTTGTTGCTGTTCCCAGTGTGGTCAGCCACCATGAGTCGTCCCAGGCTGAGGGGGTAGGTCCGAGGATGAGGACCTCTGTCTTGTCCGAGTTCAGCTTCAGACGGCTGCTCCTCACCAGACATATATACTGGTCGTTAAGTCTTGTGCCAATTGTATTCTTCATTGGCTGCACACCAACACACAACCCCAGAACAAACCCTACCCTTATCCCCCCACCGACATCAACTCCCCAATCAGGCTGAGGCAATACCACCCTCAGTAAAGACTGGAAACAGAACATTCAGGGAAATTTCCCAGGGGAATGTGTGAGTGCCGGCTTACTTCCATACAATAGCAGGGTGGCTGGGATATTACCAAAGACTAAACATGCAAAATAATTGTTTCAAACAGTACATGTGGACGTAAGGCATAATAATCCATCACCATCTCACTATGTGTAGTTACAATCTCCCATCCCTCTCTGTCCACCCTGCCCACCTATGCTATCCAAGCACAGGAGCACGGGGGCAAATGGAATCCACAACAGTTAGTGCTGTAACACTAGAATAGTTATTACTGCAATAGAAAATATCAATGCTGTTGTGTGCAATATAGGAAGGCAATAAACAATTTAATGATTCGAAATACATAGAACAATATTGCTTAGATTTGCAAACAGTAGTGTAGGGAAGAAAAACGAAGCCACAGAAAGGGTATGTTCATTTCACATTTAGTCATTGTCACTTAGCTGCCTTTACGCTGCCTCTACGGATCCCGGGCCTTTCTTAGACCGCTTACCACCCTCGTGTTTGGCAAATTTCTGGGCGGATTTGGGGTCCTTGAAGAAATGAGCTGAGGAGTCATATGAGAACTTGAACTTGGTAGGGTAGAGTAAAGAATAAGGTATCTGTGGCTGCAGTAGGATCTTTTTCGCTTTTCGCGTACCAAGAATTCTCTTCTGGCAGCCTGCACCGCCGAGGTGAAGTCCTGGTAGAAGGCGACTTGGTTCCCCTAGAGTGATATTGTTTCCATAGTACGAGCCTGGCGCAGCACCATATACTGATCCTGATAGTTCAAGAGTCTCGCCGATATGGGGCGTGGAGGAGCTCCCACCGGCAGTCTCACTCCCAAAGTAGGGTGGGCCCTTTCTACAGCAAAAACCTGTGATAAATGTGCCGCGAATAGGTCTCTAAGCAGATTCGACACAGAGACTTCCATCTTCGTAATCGCCGTGGTCTCCGGAATCACCGTGATATGTAGGTTGTTTCAACACAATCAGGCCTCCAAATCCTCATTCTTAGCGTGGATCATGTGGAAGAGTCTATCCATCTGAGACAATTGGTCTTTGGTCTCTACTTGAAACTCGTGTAGGTCGGTGTGTTTATTTTCTAAGACATCGAGCTGGTGCATGTGAGCTCCAACATGCGTTTTCATGACTCAATTTGCGAAGTCAGGGTGTCTAACTTGGTGTCAATAGTGCGCAGGCTAGAACGCATCTCCAACATGAGTACATGTATGTCATCACCTTGGTCTTCCTGCAGCCCATCAGCTGAACCCCCTGTGGAGGTTTCCGTGTCCGATTCCTGTTGTCTGGTCGAGCGGCTCTGTTCAAAACTAAGTTTGGGCTGTTTTGCGTTGTGTTTGCCCATATCTGCTTCAGCAAAGTGCAATTTACCTCTGCTGGTGTCGCAATCCACCCCCCCAAGTTGCAAGTGTCCAAATCTTCAGGGTGTCGGGTGTATATTAGGGCTTTTCTGAAGGCACTACCAATTACGCCCCAAGTACCTGCAGCAGGACCCGCCTTGGGGTTCTCCTCCAGCAGCCGAGGTGTGCACAAAAGCACAGATAGCACACCTGCTTCTCAAAGACAATGTCAGGGCCCTCCCTGATCTGGGGATACACCATGTGCTCCGTGCGATACATCCATAACACCAAGCGTCCACACAGCAGCACCCACAGCGCCCTGGTCACTCAGCAAATGTCGGGAAATCAGAGTCATCAAAGTCGCCGTGAATCACCAATTCTCACATTGCAATCATCTGCATTGATATCCGGCGGTTCAATAGCTCCTTATCACTTCCCTATGCATCAGGACTGTCTGTTTTGAGGCAATATGGAACGTAGGTAAACAGGCAGGGAGGAGAATGCTATAATGGCACACCTAAAATGGCGCCCGATCGTGATATTCCGCTGTCTCCACCCTGTAGGCAACTACAAATGGCTGTCTGGCATTGGCCGTAGGCGCCGAACACCACGCAGCTCTCCTCACATCGTCACCCTGCTCAGCAAGGACAGGAGTCTCCTTCACTGAGGCCCGAGCGGGACGCAGGCCAAAATAGGACAAGGGGCCACAGCACAGAAGCGCGCGGGACAGGTCTCACCTCACTTCAGCTCTCGGAGGTCCCTGCCGTTCGGTCCAGTCCCTTAAGTGCAGCGGAGTTTCCTTGCAAATACTGGCACCGGGCCACAGCACGACTCCACGGAGCCCGCGCCCTCGACAGCACTGGTCGGACGTAGCAGGTTCACCCAGGCCTGCAATCAGACCTCGGCTTGCAGTAGTCTGGGCGTTCGGGTCACGTCTCTACCAGAAATAGCCGTCAGCAGCTGCGCCACACTGCATAGCATGCAGAACAGCAACCAGGCAGCTGACACCGCTCTAACTTTCCCCGATGGTCACCTTATGCCAGACACCTCATAGAACATCAAAAAAGCAGGAATCAGGTAGATGTGCGTATTCGTAAAGGATCAGGTCCCGGTCGGCAGAGCTCGCTCACAGAGCAGCCATTCGGCAGCTCGGCAAGCCAGGCCCCAAATGAAAAAGATTATTTAAATACATTTTGTTGCAATTTATATAATGCTTACTTTAAATCAAAGAATAAAATGTTGTAGTTTTTTTATTTTTAAGTAGGAACCATTTAATAGTTTTTTTTGAAGTATGTTTTTTCTTTTAAAGAATGTTTTCTATGTTAATAATAAATATATTTACAATGATTATGAAACTCCACTCACTGCTGTTTGCTCACCGGGCTGAATCCTGATTGCCATATCTGCTGGGGCACTTTTACTTTTACCGGACTTTGACAGGCGCGGCCCCCGCTCCACAGGCGTGCCGCTGTTCTGGTCTGCACTGTTGCGGGACTGCGAGGCAGGGACGGGACACACCTGCAGCCTCTTCCCGCAGCGGCTACGCCCCCCTGCCTGGCTTCCAATACCTTTTCGCGGCACCCGCTTTGCGGGTGCCACTCACTGCTGTTTGCTCACCAGGCTGAATCCTGATCGCCATCACTGCTGGGGCACTTTTACTTTTACCGGACTTTGGCAGGCGCGGCCCCCGCTCCACGGGCGTGCCGCTGTTCTGGTCTGCACCGTTGCGGGACTGCGAGGCAGGGACAGGACACGCCTGCAGCCTCTTCCGGCAGCGGCAACACCCACCTGCGTGGGAGGAATAAAACTAGCCAGCTCACTTCGCGACGCGGCACGCGTGCGGGACGGAGCGCGAGGCGAAGCCCGGCAAAGGGCGGGCCGTTTGAGGCCGTTAGAGGACGGGAGAGACCGGGACCGGGCCACTCCCCCTGGTCCATCTCTGAGGATGTCCACGAGGGAAACAAGGAGCAAAACCGCGTTGGCAGCAACGGGAGCGGCCAAAGGTACTTTGGACAATTACTTTGTAAAAGCGGGGTCATTACTGATTGATGAAATTACTATATTAGAGAGGCGTATATCGCAAGAAATAGATTGGGTGAGGAGATCCTCTATGGGCCCCCTGGCCCAGGCCAAGACCCCAGATACAAGACATGAGCGTACTGATATTACTGAGTGTAATAACGGGGGAAGCAGTGTTATAGAGAATACCCGATTCTAGATTTGACCAACTCTAACTCTCACATTAGCACGAAGGACCTTAGTGACCTTGGCGATCTGAGTTTGTTAAATCTGCCATTAGCCCAAACCCACCCTACCCTACCATCCCCTCTTGAATGCGCCCTTGACGCGGGTAACATCAATGGTGGAGATGGTAATACGTTACAGGGGGTGAAAAAAGGGGCCGAGACAAAGGGGGAAGGAAGGCAAAGACTCAGAAACCTAACTCTACCCAGGAGGCTGATAGTCCTGTATTGAGTAGAACGGGGACTTTGACTATTGATAGAGATGAGGCCTTACCCACTGAGATTTCACATGTAGAGAACACAGAACATGGTAACAAGAACCCCTTTGAGATCTCAGATGAAGATATTACCCTGGCCGACATAGGAACTCTATTGAGGGCCCTATTAAGTCCCCTAGAAGCTCGCCTAATTAAGATGGAAGCTAGGCTAGTGAATACAGAGAAATCCACGGTGCATCTAGACGATAGCCTGAAAGTAAACAACAAAGCTGATACTAATGGTGAAAGAGGGGGGGCTGAGGTAAAGAACAAAAGGGGCACTTTAGCTACCACCAAGGCGCTTAACAGTGCAGCACACCTGGCCCAACAGGCCAAACCAACCCCCTCTAAAACCATTACCACGCAGCCTAGAGCCAACATACCCATCCCTAAACAGCCCCCAGCCCGACCCTCACACACATCCCCACCACAATCGAAGCCTAAACAGACAAAGGATAAATCCTCTGTTTCCAGCCAGCCTCAGAAAGTAGTAGTACCAACAGATGAGGCACCAGCCAAAGCTAATAAGGCAAGGGTAGTAAACCTGCCGCCGGAGGCAAGCCCCTATACAGTAATCTTAGTAGGGGTCCCAGAGTTAAAATCAACCTATAAAGAATCTACTGCCTCTCTAAAGAATAAGGTGGTAAGTTGGCTATCTATCTACAGACTACTCCCACAAGGTGTAATGAGCGAGGTCCTCATGGTAAGAAGGGTCCCATGGGTGGGTAGCACTAGAAAATCCATCAAGGGTGACTGTGTCCTGATTAGTTTCAGAGACCCTAGGACCGTTTCCCACATCTGTGGCCGGTCTCCTGACGACCAAGAGAGCAATATTCAGCCCCTACCCCTTTCTTTCTTCTACCCGCCACTGACACATGTATGGGAGGAAGAGAGATGGGATGGCCTACAGGAGAGGGTGGGTAGGTGGGATGTAAGAGCGAGAGGAGATTTTCACTACCCAAGAACCCAGTACCAATCGTATTCTACATCAAACAACAGGGAGGAGGGCTGGGGAACTTGTTATGGGAGGGGGGTGACTGGAGAGGAGATTGTCGCCACCCTAGGGCCCACCATCCCACATTCTTCCCCATATCAAATAGGTACTCTTGCTTAGACATGGTGGATTGACAGTTTATGTGTGTTGGCAGCAATCAGTACTCCCACCTATGGGAGGATAAGGAATTAGACATCATACCTCCTAGATCCACCACTCTTTTGATGACAGAGCTCGGGCAGCCCAAAGCTATATTGCACAGCTCGGAAGACAACCGGGCCAATCCTGACCTGCCTCTTCCCACTGTAATGGTACCAAGAGAAGTACAGGGAGACTTGGATACAAAAACAATGTCCCAGGGCAGTGAGAATGATAGCGATTCCTCCCCCTCCACAGCTTCTAACCCAGGTTCACCACCTCTGAAAATAATATCATGGAATGTGGCTGGCCTGGGCAACAAGCTCGAAATGCAGGAATCGATTACTTTTATCAATTCTAAAGATATATGTCTCCTGCAAGAAACCTGGGCAAGGGACGAGTCCTCTTGCCAGGGTTTCGCGGCATTCTCCATCCCTGTGAAATGGGGGAGCAGGGGCCGCCCCTCCGGAGGCCTCGCAACCTTGGTGACAATTTCAAACAACAGTCAAAAGACCACGAAAGAAATTGGAAACTCGTAGGTACCCCAGCAAAATCATAGATCAGGCTTATAAAAGGGCAGGAAACAGTTGCAGAGAAAGCCTCCTCGAAGAAAAAACACCTAAGGAGGAAGAACGTAGACCCATTTGTGTCACTACGTACAATACGAGTTCAGATCAGGTGACTAAAATCTTCACAAAAAATTGGAAGATTCTAAACAGTGGTGGTGTAGATATACCAAAACCTATCTTCTCCCACAAGAAAGCGCATAGTGTCAAAGATATTCTGGTGCATACCAGACCAAAGACAGAAAGAATCAGCCTACCAAAAAATCCCAATTTTGTACAAGGACACTATCCATGTGGAGGTTGCAAGGTGTGTTGTCTAACCAAAATGAGCAAGATACTTACTTTCAATAATGGATCGAAATGGGAACAGAGAGGCTTCAGTAACTGCAACAGTCTGAATGTTGTGTATTTGATCACCTGCCCGTGCAAACTTGAATATGTCGGTATGACTAGCAGGGCTGTGAAGATCAGAAAAGGCGAACACAAGAGTACCATAAAATGCAAAAAAAACAGCACAAAATTAACCAGCCATTTTTTAGAGAAGGGCCACAGACCTGAGGACATCGCTTGGACGGTCATAGAGCTGGTGGACAATGAGAATCACCTTCTCGAAAAAGAACAAAGGTGGGTTTTCCGAATTAAATCTAACAAGAATGGTCTGAACGATGAAATACCATGGGGCCAACTATGATCAATGTCACTATCTTTCCCCAGTAAAACTGACAATCGAAGTCCTTAGTGACTACACATGCCTGGGCCAAAAGTCATCCCTGCTCCATACTCATGTGTAATACCAAGCACCACATCTACTAATATCTGCTCTGCCACCCGTAACTGCCAAAACCGTGATTTTATTTAGCTCTTTGACACAGAAAAAATGTTTGTATTCACATTCCCATTCTGATTCTACACACCGCGCAAATTACGAAGCCATCAGCCGGCACAAAAGAAGAAAGACTTCCGGGAACCAAGCTCCAGTTCGAACGTTGTTCCATTGTAGGCGGCCATCTTGGGTTAGCGGTTCAGTTTCTCGTTGACACGAGACACATCGGATGACAGCACGGTCTGTTTGTTTTATATACTGCGAACAGCTAGATGGCAGTAACCCACGGAGCGACACAAGGGTAGGAATGAGGCATTGAACTCGGGCGGTATATGTAAGTAATAGACTCTGACCACGGGTCTCTAACAATTTTGGTCTTGGTGGTTATAGACCGACCATGTAGAAATCGGGGATTTACGTAAGGGTGCGGTTTTCTTTTACAGACCACCAAAAGAAAAACCCTTCGCCTGCCGACTCATGGGGCATGAAACTTGTGTCTAATGAGTATGTATTAACATCCTTACTTTAGCCTGGGATAGATTTACGCTGAAAAGATATACATGTATTGTTTTAATTGAGAGTGCAATCGGTCTCCTCGGACCCTTCCCTTTTTAATGATGCTCCCTGTTTGCATTGAGTGACGTGTGTGTGTGCATTTAGAATTGACATAGCCTTCATACCTATGGAGCGAACGACCTGATGAATCAGGGGAGTGATACCTTTCCATCCCCTAACATATGACGCCTGTAATGCATGCTTCTTATGTGTAATTTTGCCAATAACAGTAATTTTGCAAAAGAATAATTTTTTTTCTGGATACTAAATCATTGACATAAGTATCCGAGACACACAGTGATTTATTGTGCTTTGTTTCTTTTTCCACTTTTCTTTACAGAGACCGCAATAGGTCAATATTTTTGACAAGATTAAGAGAAAATTATTATTTTTCTCCACGGGGCCAGCTCATGCCCCATAGTCCAAACTAGCAGCTTATTTTTGCTGACAGTTTGTAGGACAATAGGCTGACAGTTTACAACCGAGCATTTCCCAGTAGGGACCACCATAAGGTCCTGATGAGTAGGCAGTAGGGGACTGCCTACGAAACATGTTGACCAGGTAGCCAGCTAATTGCTCTACCACTTCTTAATATTCCCAGCTAGGGAAGTGAATAAATAATTTTTTTCTACTAGCCAGGGAATTTTTAACCTTTTTTCATCTTTCTCACTTTCACTAGTTAGGTCCCTACACTTCACTGACACTTCTGCACCAACACATAGCCTTTGTCACCATTATTCAGTGCTCCCGCGTAGTCCGCTGGTCGCAGCACGCCCCGCCCCGTAGAGGGACGGGAAGACCCCCATGATGAAGCATGATACTATTGGATTTCTTTTTAGTGTGTCAGGGGTATTTTAAAAGCACATAAATGCTTTCATCTTTCCACTGTTTAAGAGAGAGCTGCTCCACGGAAATAAACAAAAATAAAAATAAAACCACTACACGTTGATAGAATCTTTTTGTTTATACAACATTTTTTAGGAGGATGATTCTATCACTGCCTCTACACTTCACCTTTTTGTTTTGGAAGTACCCACCTGGGCTGCAAAGCCACTCGCCTTCCCTTGCTTTCTGAAGACATATTAGCAGTGTTATTAGAATGGCCAAACTACCTTAGATTAGCTGTTATAAATGTATATTCTAGGCCCGTAAACATAGGACGAGTATCACCCACCATCGAGGAATTGTCAAACTTCCTGAATGAAATTCCTAAGGGGACTGCATACGTGGTAGGAGGGGACCTAAATTCACATTTCGAGCCCCTAGCAGGCCTCTTGGACGGGTCGTCCTTGGAAGAGGACGCAAGGTGGTCAGTACCCCCCACGGTGGCTACGCCGGCCAGAGCATGGACACCCCTCGCCTTACAGATTACCGCTCTGACTCCTAAATACGGTCTCAGAGCATGTAACAAGCGTACCAAATCTGATATCCCCAGTAAATATACCTTCAATAGACCAGGCAGGGAGTCTAGATTGTATTATGTCCTAGTTCAACTGTCCTCGTGGTCGCATATCATTGATTTTAAGGTAATAGATAGAACGGACAGCGACCACAACGCCCTTGAGTTGGTCTATACCCTCCCTGGCAAGGAGGGTTTGGACCAATCTACGGGAGTGACAAACGTAGGGCTTTCACTTGAAAACAATAGGAGAAGAATAAGGTGGGAAAAGCTAGCGTCCGGCAGAGAGAATCTTCCCAAACTCTACGCCAAACTTATTCCGACACTGGAAAAAGTGGGCGTTCTAAGTGAGGTCCTTAGTAGACTGGAAACACACAAATTACTAGGTTTGGCACATGAGGAACTCATTAAGACTCTGGCTACAGATCTTTTCTCCATGGGATTTACTAAAGGTGGTGGACCCCGCCGTAATACATGGTATAATGCCACATGCCGTAAGGCGAAGGGGGATCTCTTGACCCATATTAAGAAGGGCAGAGGAAGACAGAAGATACAGGCCAAAAGAAGGGAATATAAGAAACTAACTACCCAGGCCAAGATGGAATAGGACCAGGACAAATGGGAAAACCTCTCAAATGCTTTAGCGATCAGGGACTACTGCACGTTCTGGAGAATTGTCAATACGGGACCCGAGAATCAGCAATAGAACCAAATATTGCACCCAGGGTAAGGAAAGAGCACTTTCAGTCCCTCTATACAGAGGAAACGGGAGCTACATCCAATCCTTTCCTTGATAACATTACTTATCCTGAGGGCTACCCCTTTACAGAAGAGGAGGTACGAGTTGCTATTGCATGCCTATCGTCAGGCAAGGCTCCCGGGTTGGATGGCCTCCCTGGCGACCTCTTCAAACAAGAGCCTGACGTTTGGGCCCCCTATTTGTTGAAAATATTTAATGCCATCTTAAAAGGCATGGAGGTCCCTAATACTTGGCTGGGTGCAAAGGTAGTTCCGATATTTAAGAAGGGCTCGCCTCTGCTCCCAGCCAACTACAGGCCCATCAGCCTAATAGATGTTTCCCAAAAGCTCTTCGGTAGGCTCATCCTGGATCGTCTCCAGAATTGGCTTGAGGAGACTGCCACTCTGAGTCCTTACCAAGCGGCATTCATGAGGGGGATGTCCACAACTGATCTGATATTCCGCCTGAATCTCATTTATTGGAGAACTGCGCTAATCGAGGGTGGCAGCTTGTACACAGTCTTTGTGGACTTGCGAGCCGCCTTTGATTTGGTGCCAAGATCCAAGTTATGGAATGTCCTGGCTGACCTAGGTGTTCCTCTAGACATTCTAGCTATTCTGATGAAATTGCATCAGAATAACTTTGCCCGTGTCAGATGTGGTAGAAATGGTAATTTAACTGATAGATTCCCAGTTGACAGAGGGGTGAGACAGGGCTCTGTGCTCGCACCGACCCTGTTCTGCCTCTTTGTGAATTAGGTAATCACCCATCTGACCAGGATTAATGACATTGATGCCCCCAAAGTGAACGGCAGCAGGGTACCCGCAATTATGTTTGCGGATGATACCCTGCTGCTGTCGAAATCCCCCATGGGAATACAACGTGTACTGGATGGGTTTCTTGAACTTTGTATAGAGAGGGGCCTCGAGATTAATGTCACCAAAACAAAATATATGATCTTAAACCCCACCTCATCATCACGCCCCAATCCCTCGCTAGGTCTAGCGTGGCTAGAGAGGGTATCTACATTTGAGTACTTGGGAGTAACCCTCAATGAGCGCATGACCTGGGGTACACAACAGACTAGGGCAAATATGAAACTAGTCCAGATAACGGGTGGAATCTCTAGGATGGCTAATACATCATCATATCGTCCACTTGGCCCTGTCATCCAGATCAGAAAATCCCAGGTAAGGAGGGCAGTCACGTATGGGGGTGAGTTGTGGGGCCACACCTCTGCCAAAAATTTAACAAGCACGGAAAATAAATTCATCAGGCAGTTGGCAGCTCTCCCACCAAGTACCCCGTTACTCCCATTGAGAATGGATTTGGGTATTAGGCCAATTGCAGATAAACTTGGTCTTAAACCACTAACCTTCTGTCGACGCTTATGGAGTAGCCAAGATCTTATCAACTACAGATTGGAGCTCCAGGAGTTTTTAACTTTACCAAAAGCCTCCAACATCCCATGGCTTGGATACATAAAAAATTCCTGTGAGAGCCTGGACCTATCAGAACTTTGGACTGATCCGTTAAACGCAAGCACCAGGATTCCACGCAAGGTATTGTCAAAAGTCTACTACGACCGAAAGTTGGCCAATATCTTGAACACAATGCGTGAGGGATCTTTAACAAACTCATTAATCCAAAGCAAAGACTTCTATTTACTGGACCGTGTTCTGGATGGTATAACTCCTGTGCTGACCAGAAAGCCATTCCTGAAATGGAGATATGGCACACTCCCCCTTAGATCATTCACTAGCTCCTGGTCTTCTCCCCCGACTACTGAGCACTGCCCGGCATGTGCGCACTCTAAAGAAAATGATCTACATGTGGTCTTATTTTGCAAAGCCTACAAAAGAAGCAGGAGATATTGGCTAATCCCCCTTTTTAAAAATCTGGGTTTCAGACAGTTCCTTCCTGCGTACAGAATTTTAAAAACTGATGTGTCCCCCCCAATTGTGTTCGCAGTGGCAAAGTACCTAACAGCAATGTGGTTCACTCGCAATCGCCTTTTGAAAACGGAACTGGCCTTTTAAACAAACTTAACCCCACTATTGATTTTTAACATTATTGTGATGATGAATTGATTAATGTGTAGCACCGTGATTTTACAATGTTTTATTGATTTACGAAATGATATCATTGCTTGTATATCTTTGATGATCTATAGATCGAAGTAAAGATTGGATGAAATGATTATAAAACTTAATGCTCAGGTATCTTAGTTGGTAACTGAGTAATACTACACTTCCCCACCAATACTTATAAATCCTGCTCCTAATACTGCATTTACTTTTTTAAAGTAATTTGCATAAATTATATTATAAATAATATAAGTGCTATTAGATTACATGACATATCTTCAGCTCAAGTATATTTTGTGGCACCTGGGTATTAATACACTCCCCCACCCATCACCTCCATATTCCTTACATCCCACTCTCAAAACGATATTATCATACTTTATGTTTAAATGTTTACAAATAATTATTTTCGGGATTATATACTTTTAAATGATATAAAAATATGTTTTACTCACAAGTACTTACATATACTAACCAATCTACAGGGGGCGGCCTACTGAGGATCCTGAGAATCAAAAAAGCCCGCATGGGAGGTAGGTCTTTTAGATGCCTAGCGGCTACTAATTGGAACAAACTGCCAGCGGACTTGCGCCTGGAACCGGAGGAGACCAGGTTCCGAGCGAAACTTAAAACATTTCTCTACTCTAAATAAGTGTCCGCTCAGTTTCTGTGTCCTCTGTTAGCTGCCTCTCCCACTTTCAGCGCGTGGACACGCCGGTGTGCATAACGCAGCGCTCTACAAATGTCCCAATAATAATAATAATAATAATAATATACATGGTAAAGGCATTTGTCATAAAGGCATGCATGGTAAAGGCATTTGCAGTGTAAAGGCAAGAATGTTTATAAGCATTTACGTAGTAAGTACCGCCTGGAAATTGCATTGCATGGTAAAAACTGTGTGTTAATGGATGTTTCTCCCTAGGGAACAAGGTAGGTAAAAAGCAGCAAGGCAGTTCTCTGGTAGCAGTAGGACAGTCCCTGGAAGAACAAGGCAGGCCTCAAGGAGCAGGGCAATAATCTAGAGAACAAGGAAGGACTCAAGCAGCAGGACAGTCCTCTGGGGAATAAGGGGGTCATTCTTCTGTATGGTATGGTATAGATGATGTAGATGAAATGTGGGGTATATTATGGGGTACAATTTGAAATTTGGCATGTGTTTTGCGGTCAAATATGAGAAATTGGGGTGTGCATTTGGGTCAAATATGAAAATTTGGGTGTGCATTTGGGTCAAATATGATTTTTAGGTTGTGTTTTGGGAGCTCAATGATGAATGTTAGGGTTCGGGGTTTGCTTTGGGGTGAAAGGGTTAGTTTTAGGGTTGCACTCACTGAAGTGGGAATAGTAATGTTTACATCTCCGCAATCCAACACCTTCCCTACTGTTGCAATATGCTTAGTATTAGTATGCGTTGTACTGGAATGCAATATAATGGTATGCATTGTAACTCCATTTATATCTTTGGCACACCAGTGGTACGCCCACTGCGCATGGCTGCAAAGTCGCCGACATTGAGAAGTGCTGCGGGGGGACTGGACAGCTGGGAGGTGGGAAAAATCGGAAAGAACACTGGATGGGGCGTGGACACAGGGGTGTGTGTGTGAGCGAGTGTTGTAAATATTTAAATGTGAGAAATCTTACCTCAATGCCGGGTCCCGTGTCTTCCTTGCTCCTGCTTTCCGGATTCTGCTTCCAGGAACAGAAGCAGGCAGCCAGGCTCCCTCCCCTAAGTCAATCACAACACTGCATTGCGGTGTTGGGATTGGTCATTGGCGCCAGGAAAAGGAATTCAGCCAGGGGATGGAGGTGTGGGCATGTTCTCGATGCAGGCTGTAATGGAGCCTGCACTGTGACGAGGACAGTGCGCATGATTGCTTTGTGTGGCCTGTATGGGCCGACCAAACAGTCACTAAACACTTCACCCGTGACCTGCTCCATGAGTGGGGCCGCTTTACCCACCTTTCCACCCACAAAGAAAACAATGCACAATTACAGCAGGAAGTTATCATCATGTGATGATTGTTCCTCTGCTTTCACTGTTTGAAAGCAGTGGGGCGATGCTCTTCCACCATATCTGATGTGCCGACACTGGTGGTGCGTCATCTACAGGTGCTAGGCCTGGGCAACTGGACCCCCGGGCCTCCTCCGCTATGTGTCCAAACTTCTCCTTACCTTGACATTGACACCGTGTGGCAATACACAAAACTCTCTAAAAATCTGTGACTCAGCCAGCAAGAGCCTCAGCCATATAGGATTGCACAAGCTTGGGAACAGCAGTCGCCGCCAAGTCCACTGGTGAACCTTCCAATGCAGTAGATGCATCAAGGCCCCCTCAAGCGTGAACTTGAAGCGCTCCCACAACACAACTTTGGCACAGCTCAGGGGCCTCACTCTTCACAGCGTCTGGCCATTGTAACCTCTTCTGTCCTGTGATGCACAGAGGTGCTGCCCATCGTTGGTTATCCCCTTTGTGCACCCCGGTGTAGTGGTGGATCGTAGTATGCAATGCAGAACTCCCTACGTTGGTGCACAGAAGCGCCTCCACCATTTACAGATTCAAGGGGTGCAAGGCTGTCTTCTTAAAAGGTCAGCAACAGGCCTCAATGCGACCGGCCATATTTCACCACCAGGTACGGGCAATCACCACGCCTCCATGTCCATCATGGGTCATCTACTCCACAGCTCCTCTGCATCCCACTCCAGGCTCCAAATGCAGGTCCAGTAACTCATCCAGGCTCCAGACGCAGGTCCAGCAAGGCATCCAGGGTCCAGATACAGGTCCAGCAAGGCATCCAGACGAATGTTGGGTGGCTTGAGAGGGTTTTTGATGTGTGCTGCACTTAGTCTTGGCTACTCCTTTCAGCATTTCCTTGTTTTATTTCCCTACTTTCCTATTGGAGGTCGAGTGATAGGCTTTTATTCCATTAGAGGCAAAAAAACTCACGTTGGGTTGTCTAACATGATTTTTTTTCTCGCTAATGGGCCTTTTGTTCGTTTTCACCCGCTAACGCCGGATTTTCTGCCACCATCACGCTAATATTAGCGCCCGTTTTCACCACTGATCCATGAAGCTATTGCCATGTAGCGACGTTTTGTATATACGTCGCTAACAAGGCGATATTGTTAGTGCATTAGATAGCTGTAGGAAAACTGCCACTAACTAGCGTTAGCGGTAGTTTTTGCCAGTCTTTGTACGTATGCCCGTGTGTTGGGTGTTTGGATGCATTGATTGTTGACATTGAATCCAATGCATTGCCACATATTTTGCCCCATGAGTTTCCTGTAGGAGTTGTATGCCACTGATGCACCCTGTGTCAACTTTTTTAATGAAGAGGGTGCTGTCACACTTCATGACCATGAACACTCTACTTTCAGGCCCAAACAGATCAGTAAAAAAAACTGCTGCAATTGTGCTACAAAAATATCATGACTAGAATATTGAATACAAAAATATCTCGAAGATAGGTATATACAATTAAGTATAGATTTAGTATTCCTAATTCCACAAATGTGTACCTAGATGCTGTATCCACCTTTAAGGCATGCAACATACTAAATCCATGCTTACCAATATATACTTACATTCAAGATATTTTAGCAATTAGTATTTTACCTGCGATATTTTTGAAAGGCAGTATTTTATCTGCCAGACATGTGTCTATTCTCAATATAATTATGGGTGACATTCCATATTAAAAAGGTGGTAATGAGAATTAAGTTACATTTGCAAACCAACAACAACAAAAGAACATACAAATAGAAAGAAGGAGAGAAAGCATGAGAAGGAGGGACATGATGTACTGTTTATCAGCACACAGAAAATCCCCAAATCCACCCCACATTTTGCACAAGAGTGACATTCTATTGTGACATTTGTAGAAGAGGTTTACCATAGATGCCAGTCTAGAAAGGCCGTGAAGCTAGAAAAATAACATCCACTTTTTGTATGGTATTGTGATTTTTTATTTTCACACGCGGGCATACTATATCTTTTGCCCTTGCTTTATCAAAGTTGAACTCACCTCGGTTTTATTCTGAATTGCGAAATATGGTGTCTGTTTTTTGGATTTTTTTATTACTACACATGTAACAGATAACCTTATTATCCATCAAATCTCATAGCTAGAAAGTTTCACATCTAAGATATTTAAATAAGCGCCCACCATGTAAAAACTCGGCCGCAGAGAATACGTGTTTTCAATGTAACCTGCCATACAGTTATTTTCCTGCGTTTTTCTGCACAGGGATTGGTGGAAAGGCGAGTTGGTTTCTTTTTATTTTAGACGTGCTGCATCAAACAGTTTCAAATGAATTACATGGTATATAAGGAACGATTTAATGAGTCAAACACAAAACATTATACACAATACAATGCAATAGATATACGCATACTGCGAGTTATCCTTTAAAGAGCAATGTGTTTTCGATCTAAAGATAAAGTAAGCATACTGTCTGCTCAGTGGCAAATTGTCTTTCTAAAGTTAAATACGTTATCAATTTTAAATGCATTAAGGTTAGGCTACCAGGCAACAGACTGATTATTTCTCTTTAGCGAGCCCACTCTCAAAGCTATTATCCTTAGAGGCTGTGGAAAGTAAATGTCAAAAACATTACAAACTCTCTACTATCAGTCATTGCCACAACATCAAATACAAACATAGGAGTAGCCAATATTTCAGGCATTCACAAATGAGCATTAGTGTATGTCTGTTTGCATGCATTAACTCAATAAAGACAGATCAAATGGCTTTGCAATGCTTGTTAATCTGGCATACAAACTTTTACCCCCAAATTATACTTCTGCCCTTCACCAGCATATTAAGTGTGCATCCTTTCCATCATTAGGCAATACATTTTTCGTTGCTACACCAGCTCCAAAGAGGCAGTTCAGTGTGTAGTGTGTGGTGTGCGCTATAAAGATGCGATAGCTAAGATATTTTATTTTGCTTGATTAATGAAAATCTTTGCAAAAGCATTACAAAAAGATTCCCATTGCACATAGATAAATACAATTAAAAGCAATTAAAACCAGATAATGTAAAAAAAGGACATTAACTGTGTACACAATAAGCTGTTTTTAAAGAGATTATCATAGACTCTTACGACTAATGTAATGCTGTCTGACAATAACTTCCATAACATCTCCGGTTGAAGTGCCACAGCTTAACCAGGTCCGTTGTCCAGATTGGAGTCTTGGTGATTAAAGTGCAAGTACAACTAAAACAAAATAGTGAGTTAATGTTACACTTAAAAAATATGTTAGCAGGTTTTGGACAACAACAGGGTTTTAAGTCTCTTAGTTACCATCTCAAAACATTTTGTAGCCAACAGTTAAATTGGACGTTACTGCGGTTGAAGCAAAGCTTAACTGCCTGCCTACAGGACCTGATGCCATGACACCTAAAAAAAGGATGTAACAAAGTGCATCGTATGGCTTTTAAGTTAGGCCATTCAGCCGCGGCCGGCAGTGGGAGTACCTGCAGGGCGGTGACGTGGGGAGGAGAGGGGCAGGGTGGGGGTAATAATGTATGGATTACGGAGCTTCCCAGGTAAGTAAACATTTAAATAAATAAAACAAATTTAGTTGAGTGCACTGCATCCTCAAATGCGATGCAGTGCACGCAACAAAATTCGTTTTATTTATTTAAATGTTTACTTACCTGTAAAACTTTGTAAATCATACATTACTAACCCCCACCCTGACCCTCCACCACCCCAGTCACCGCCCTGCAGGTACTCCCACTGCTGACTGGGGCGCAACCTTCAAAATTTTTCCTTCCTAATAATCTTGATTCCGGCTCTCAAGTAGGCTTGGGGTTTTAGCTTTAAATAGCCACTAAGCACTATCCAGCTGTGGGCCTTTTTAGAAAGAATTGCTTTGTCATCTAAAACAGATAGCATAGATGTTGTTTTTCTCACTGCTTTTTTAAAAGAAAGATGATCTGTTGGAATGGCCCAGAGTTCAAATAGGCCCAGATCCTGAATAGAGTCAAACAGATAGTCCCAGGCTGGGCAGTTTTCTTGATTGAGCAAGGCTTTCCATAGGTGATAGTTTAAAGATCCTGCCTCAACCCTTCGGATTTTGTGCCAACTTTTGACATAGGTGCTTTTTCTTTCTACCGTTTGTCTATGGATCCCAAATTCTAACCGGATTTAAGCCAGGGAGACGTATTTTGGGAGGTTGAAAATTGCTCTGTAGGAGTTGGCTATTATAACGTCTAAAACTGCTGCATCTTTACCTTTTAGTGCCTCACTCCCGTATGTCAATGTGGCAGCAATTTGGCCCTCAGGACCTGTAAAAAGGGATCGAACGTGAGGTCAGGAAGCTGTGTCTTCAGTGACTTCAGTGCTAAATATGTTGTGGTCCCCTTTCTTCGCATGGATTCTAACTAAAGTTTGAATGAGCTTTCATGATCCATTAGGATTCCAGGTATTTATAACTTTGTACTTGATCCAAACGTTGGCCGTCAAGGAACCAACAATTGATCTTCTTTTTGTGGTAGTTGACTGCCATAATTTTAGTCTTCTTGAGGTTTATTTTGAGGGTATTCCGAGTAGAAAAACTGCTTGTTGTGTTTAGTAGACGCTGAAGACCAATCGGCGTCCTGCTGATTAGGACCAGGTCATCAGCATATAGCAAGTTTGACATTAGATTGTTTCCCAATTTTGGAGCATGGGATACACAGCTATCCAGCTCCTCAGCCAGGTCGGTCAGAAAAAGATAAAAAAGGATCGGAGCAAGGACACACCCCTGCTTGAGGCCTTTCGAGGTCATGATTAGTTTTGAGATGTGTGACCCTGCACATAGTTTGACCCTGATCCATGTGTTTGTATGCAGCTGTTTTAGACGGTCCAAAAGGGTGTTTGGTATACCCCACTTATCCAGTTTGCCCCTATAAACATGCAATATCTGTACCTCAAAAGAGTTGCTATTGATATCAGTTTGTAATTAAGGATTCAAAAGGAAGAGCACATAACTATCAGATAAATGCAAAGTTGCAAATAAATGGATGGACAAGACTCAGTAGTAATGCCAATCGTTAGTTTTAAGAGTTAATGCAGTCTCGCTTATGAATGAAACCTCTTTGGTTGACAATCAATGCAGCAATGAATTCTAGTTCAGATGAAGGCTTAGAATATTTTAACTGACTATCGGGCACATGCATCAAGCGATTTTGGAATCGCAAACGGTGCGAATTGCAAAATTCGTCTGTTTGCGATTCCAAAATCACTTTTTGGGATGCATCATTAATTTTCCATTTATCGCAATTTAACAAATCACAATTTTTTGCGATTTCTCAAATTGCGATAGCATTTAACAAATCTCAAAATTTGCAATTTTAAATGCTATGCATGATTTTTTTTTGCGAATTCGCAATTTTGAAGGGGAAAATTACCATGAAGTACACCTTCATGGTAATTTGCGAGAAGTTTCAAAAATGCAAAAAAATGCATTTTTGAAACTTACATTTTACACACACACATGCCCTTGGGACATGTGTGTGAGTAAAATGTACTTACGTGACATTTCAGGGTTGCAGCGGGGGGTCCTTTGGACCCCCCCTGCACCCTTGAAATTGCATTCTCATTTTGCGATTCCTTAATTGTGAATTCGCAAAATGAGAATGCCTTCCCATTGATTCCTATGGGCCTATAGGCCCATAGGAATCAATGTATTGCAATTCCTTATTTGCGATTCACAATTAAGGATTCGCAAATAGGGAAAATTAAGAAATCGCAAAAACTTTTGCGATTTCTTGATGCATAGGAATTTGCGATTCCTAAATTGCGATTCCTTAATTTTCGGAATTTAGGAATCGCAAATTCCAACAATGATGCATGTGGCTGTTTGTATATTATTAGTGCATCTCAAGATACATGTGATCCCAAGATTGACAGTGTGATTGGTAGCATCATCAAATATTATGATGCTGGAGGAGGTGGCATTGATCGGTGCTTAACAATCTATAAACAATTTATAAACCACTCCATCAGGGTATAATTAATTAGGAAGGAGTTCATTTGTGCCTCTTCATCCTGTGCAGCAACAGAAATGTGTGCACAAATGACCCTAAAATAATGTATACTATAAACATCACAGGTGCCGAGTGCTCACTTAACACTGGGGGCAACGGGCTTCTACCACTTCACTGCTAACACTTCTTTTGAGTTAGTCTTAGCAGCCAACAGCTATGGTGTGGCACAGTCTGATCCCTCGGAATGTTCAATGATTGGCTTGGAGGCAGCAGGTCATATAAAGGGGAGAGGCTACTGGGAACAGGGGGGGTGTCAAGCACAAGTAAAGCAGAGGATGCTGCAGTAGATGATGGTCAGCTAGAAGTAGGAGGCTGCTTGGAACAGCAGAGGAAGATGCTGGAACTTACACAGTGTGTGGCAGAGGTAGGGTGGTGAGTAGAGGTACAGGCCAGTGAGACTATGAGGAGATAGGTTGGACGTTACTAGATTAAGAAGGCGACATAGACTCTCACAAGAATTGTGCACTAATATACCAGGCATTTGAAATTGGATGCAATGTCTTTTTAATGTGATTGGGAATGCATGCAGTGTTTTGAAGACTTACATGTTATTCACAAGAAGTTTTCGCCATTTTGAAGTAGGCACAATATTATTGTTTTCCATAGGAGCCACAAAGTTGCTCCACACCTGCTGCGAGGATTGAAAGTTTCAGATGACTTACTGCATCAAAAACAGTATTTATAAAATAAGAAGCAAACACTTCTTTAAAGTATCACAAACCAAAAAAAGCACTCTAATTCTCGTCATATTTCATTTGCATTTTTATGTTGCTTCTTTGCACAACAAACATTTTATTTTCTGGAGAATGGCACTTTCATACTTATTTAGATGCAGCTTCAAGTAAGCTTTTGTTTACCACTTGAAATGTGTTTTGCTTTGTACGGTAAGTCATCTTTGCAAGACGCATTCTGTATTCAGCAAATAGGCTCTGCAGCAATTTAAGGAATAAGGTCCCTCTTGTAACTCAATGAAGGCCCGCCTGATAATGTAGAATAGTCAAAACCCATGATGCAAGAGACATACTCCTCTGTACTGAGCGCTAAGCAAATGAAAACGTAACTCTCATAATCTCTTAGTAATGGCTGACCCAAAGCAATAAATGACTGAGTGGGGATCAATCATGCATAATATTTACAAGTTGGGCTCCAAATTAACTGGTATCCATTTGTTATAGAAATGTCTGTATATACCCACATTTCTAGTTAGCTCAGTGTATCTGTCTATATACCCATTTTTGGGATTTTGTGCAAAACTGAAGCTGCAGCTAGAATAGTTCTACATTAATAAATGTAGACTCCTACCAGAATGTTTAATTGATTTTAATGGTATAAGTAGCCAAATGTGCTACATTAATTCACTCATATGGAAAACATGAACATTATAGTTCTAGTATAGTAAAGCACATCTGCAGCTGTCTGGTCAAGTTTCATTAGGAAACCTTTACTTTTCAACCCGTCAATTTGCAGTTATTTGTCTGTCAGACATGACTAAAAGCTTGGAGAATCACTCCAAAAAGGCTCATTTAAAAAATAAATTCCATGTTTTTTATATACATATAGTCAGGCAAATAGATGATTTTCTGCCTATTTTCATCTGTAGGAAACAGTATAGTCAGAAAACTCGGGGCCTCCTTGACAAGATGTCTACCATACAGCTAAATCTCCCTAAAAATTAGATGCATAGGAGAAGGTCCAATATTTGTCATATTTGAGGACCATTCTTTATCCAAGGTCAATTTAGTAAGGCCAAGTGACCCAAAATGTGTATTTCGTTCTTTTAAAATGTTAACAGAAAACCATATGTACACCTAATTACTCTGTATCCGATATTAACCTATAGGTATTTGAAAGTAAAATATTAAATGTAACACTTGTCCTGATTTCTCAAGTATACCTTTTTTGTACAATTGTTGAACATATATCTGCACACAAAAAAACCTTTAAGGGGGATATACAGGTTGAATGTAGATTTACCCAAGGCTCTTCACTCTTTCCCCCTCTCTCTCCCTTTCTATCTCTTCTCTCTCTCTCTCTCTCTCTCTCTCTCTCTCTCTCTCTCTCTCTCTCTCTCTCTCTCTCTCTTTTATGTGGCCTTAGCACTCAATCAATCAAGCAATCACTTGTAAAGCACAATACATACCCGCAAGGGTATCAAGGCGCTGGGGTGGGGGGCGCTACTGATCGAACAGCCAGGTCTTGAGTATCCTCCTGAAGGTCAGCAGGTCTTGGGTCTGTCGTAGGCTCAGTGGGAGGGTGTTCCATGTCTTGGCAGCGAGGTGGGTGAAGGCTCTCCCACCGGTGGTTGTTCATCGGATCCGTGGGACGGTGGCGAGTGAGAGGTCGGCAGAGCATAGCTGGTGGTTGGGGATGTAGAAGGAGAGCCATCTGTTGAGGTAGGTTGGGCCTGTCTTGTGGAGTACCATTTGTGCGTGGGTGAGGAGCTTGAAGGATATCTTCTTGTTGAGGGGAGTCAGTGCAGACTTCTCAGGTGGGGGGTGATGTCGAGGATCAATTGTGCCGAGGCGTTTTGGATGTGTTGTTGTAGTCGTTTGATGAGCTTGGTTGTGGCTCCCGCATAGAGGGCGTTTCCGTAGTCAAATCTGCTGCTGACGCGGGCCTGGGTGACTGTCTTTCTTGTATCTGTCGGGATCTATCTGTAGATTTTGTGGAGCATGTAGAGGGTGTTGAAGCAGGAGGAGGAGATAGCATTGACTTGCTAGGTCATTGAGAGCTTTGAGTCAAAGATGATTCCCAGGTTGCGTGCGTGGTCGATGGGTATGTGGCTGCCCCAGTGCTGTCAGCCACCAGGAGTCATCCCAGACTGAAGGGTTGGAGCCGAGGATGAGGACCTCCGTCTTGTCAGAGTTCAGCTTTAGACGGCTGGTCTTCATCCAGTCGGCAACGGCCTTCATTCCTTCGTGGAGGTTGGCTTTGGCGGTGATGAGGTCTTTGGTGAGGGAGAGGATCAGCTGAATGTCGTCGGCATAGGAGATTATGTTGAGGTCGTGCTGTCGGGCTACATGTGTGGGCGGGGCCATGTAAATGTTAAACAGCGTCGGGCTGAGGGAGGATCCCTGGGGTACGGATGTATGTCACTACCACGCGCGCGGTACAACGAAGTACCATTACAACGCGGTTGTAACAACGCAAGTCGTTACAACGACTTGCGTTGGGGGGGCGCAAATTTAAAAAATATAATTTACTATTCCAACACCAGTCCCCATGGATAGTAGGGAAGGTGTTGGGATAGTAAATTAAAGGATTTATTATCCTTGAGCGCCACCCAGCGCAATTCGTTGTAACAACTTTCGTTGTTATAACTGCGTGGTAATGGTACTTTGTTGTACCGCGCGCGTTGTAAACGTTGTGCACCCTGGGGTACGCAGCAGATGATCTCAGAGGCTTGGAATGGAATGGGTAGAGGTGGACGCTTAGGGTTCTGCCGGAGAGGAAGGAGGTGGTCCAATCCAGAGCCTTGTCTTGGATCCCTGTGGCGTGGAGGTGTGCGTGTAGTGTGCGGAGGCAGACGGGGTCGAAGGCGGCAGAGAGGTCTAGGAGGATGAGTGCTGCGATCTCGCCATTGTCCAGCAGGGTTTGATGTCATCGGTGGCGGCAATGAGGGCCATCTCGGTGCTGTGGTTGCTGCGGAACACTGACTGGGAAGGGTCCAGGATTCTGTTTTCTTCAAGGTATCGGGTTTGCTGTCTGTTGACGGTTTTCTCGATGACCTTGGCCGGGAAGGGGAGCAGAGAGATGGGCCGGAAGTTCTTGATGTCTCTTGCGTCTGCCTTAGGTTTTTTGAGTAGGGTGTTGATTTCAGCGTGTTTCCAGAGCTCTGGGAAGGTCACGGTCTCGAGAGAGAGAGATTGATGACGTTGCGCCGGTGGGATTCAATGGAGCTGCTTGCTCTGTTGAAGGCGTGGTATGGGAACAGGTCTGACGGAGAGCCGGAGTGGATTGTGCGCATGTTCTTGATGGTGTCATTGATGCTCACACAGGCTAGCAGGAGGTCATGGTCAAGGGTGTGCGGAGGGTCTGTCGTGTTGCTTTCTGTTGGGGCTGTCTGGGTGTTGAAGCTGCTGTGGATGTCTGATATCTTGCAGTGGAAGAAGGTGGCGAGGGCGTTGGACAGGGCTTGTGACGGCGGGATGTCGTTGGTGTTGGAGCTGGGGTTGGAGAGTTCCTTCACGATGTTGAAGAGATCCTTGCTATTGTGTGCATTGTTGTCAAGGCGATCTTTGAAGGAGGTACTCTTGGCCGCCCTGATGAGGTGGTGGTGGTTGCGGATGGCGTCCTTGTGTGCTGCGTGGCTGTCTGGAGTTTGTTCACTGTGCCATTTCTTCTCTAGTTTCCGGCAAGCTTGCTTGGAGGCTAGGAGTTCTGGGGTGAACCAGCTGGCCCTCTTGCTGGTGTCTCTGTGGGGGGGTTTCTTCAGTGAGGCAAGGGTGTTGGCACAGTTCTCGATCCAGCGTTGGATGCTGTGGGCAGCGTCCTCTGTGTTGGAGGGTTCGGTGAGTGGGCTGAGAGCAAGGTTTGCGTGCAGTTGGTCTTCAGTGATTTTGATCCAGCAGCGGCAGGGGATCTGTTGGGTGCGGTGGTGTGTGGTGGGCTTTTGGAAGGCGAAGTGGATGCAGCGGTGGTCAGTCCAGAGGAGTTTGGTGGTGTGGCTGACGGAGACGTGCAAGCTTGAGGATAA
Source organism: Lissotriton vulgaris (assembly GCF_964263255.1). Classification (NCBI taxonomy): domain Eukaryota; kingdom Metazoa; phylum Chordata; class Amphibia; order Caudata; family Salamandridae; genus Lissotriton; species Lissotriton vulgaris. The sequence continues at coordinate 664,555,959 of NC_141689.1, forward strand.
GACGGGGTTGAGCGTGTGGCCGGCTGAGTGGGTGGGCATTGTGACGAGTTGCTTCAGTCCGAGGTTGGCGAGGTTATCGATCAGGGTTGTGGAGTTGTTGTCAATGTTGTTCTCAAGGTGAAAGTTCAGGTCTCCAAGGTGTATGTAGTCTGTGCAGATCAGGGTATGCGATGGAGTTGCTGAGCTGGGGGCAGGGTCTAGGGGGTCGGTAGAAGAGGGTGCCTCTGAGGGTGGAGTTAGGGTCTGTGTGGATCTGGAAATGCATGCATGCTGAGCGCGTCGTTGGAGCTAGTCGAGACGCTGATGCTGTTCTTGTGGACGATGGCGATTCCTCCTCCAACTCTGTTGGTGCGGTCTCTGCGGGTGATCTTGTACCCGTCTGGGATGGCTGTGGGGATGACGGGTGCGGAGGAGTTGTTAAACCAGGTCTCTGTCAGGAAGGCGACGTCCGGGGATGTGGTGTCAAGCAGGTCCTAGAGCTCGACGGCATGCTCCCGTGCGGAGCGGGTGTTCAGTAGCACGCTTTAGAGGGAATGCATACTACTGGGGAACTGGGCAGAGACACGGGGGCAGTGAGGGGAACAGAAGGGAAAACCGGGCAGGGACACGGGGGCAGCGAGGGAAACAGAAGGAAAGTCCGGGCAGAGAGAGCACGGGGACAGCGAGGGGAACAGAGGGACAAAAAAGGGGCACGGATTACATACAGGCAGCGGAGAAGACAGACAACAGCAGTCACAGACAAAACAATGAAAATACAGGCAATACAACAAAAGCAATAAAGCGGAGGATGAACAAACCTACCTACGGCCTACTACTAGCCACCAAGGATGAGGCGCAGGGGGTAGCCTGGGGGTGGAGGAGGGCCTCGAACTTCCGCAGCAGCTTGGGCAGGGAGACACAGGCGGTGTTGTGCGGAGGGGGGGCGACCTACCTGGTGGGGTCAATGCACTGTAGCATTTATTAAACCAATACACACTTCGTTAGAAGACCAGCCTTAACAATGAAAAATAAAAAATATCACATTTTGTGACCTGCAATCTGTATTTTAATGCATAAATCACATAAGCCATCAGAAACGCTTTGTCTGGCTCACAAGGCCATCTTCATCATTATTGTCTTTCAGTTTTACCAACAAGCCTACCACGTCCACTCTACTGCCTTCGTCTCTTTGAAACTTTAACTATAACAAAAAAGCAATTGGGCTGAAAAGCATTCTCTGTGGAGGCTGACAAATTTTGGAACTCAGTTCTTATTGATTTTGGGATATAGTCTAAACTCTTTGTGTTCAGTAACAATGTTTTTTTTGTTGTCACGTGCAAGATGCGCACACTCCTTGCAGGGTTCAGCACGGCCTTCTGTAACTCTGAAAGCAAACCACGGATCTAATGTGACTCAAAAAATATATATATACTTTTACACCCACTCTTATGCCCATATTCGCACACCCTCTGACAAACCCATAGGGACACTCTCACATCCACACTTACACCTATATAGACACTCTCACATCTATTCACATACCCATACACTCTCACACCCATACTTACACCCATACAGACGCTCTCAAATCCACATGTATACCCATACAGACACACTCTTATATCCTGAGAGATACTTTCATACCCTTTGACACACCCATACAGACACTGTTACACCCACACTCAGACCCATACTGAAACTCAAACACACTCACATAACCATGCAGACACACTTACACCCATACCTACATCCATACAGAGTAGGCCTGGGTATGATATTCTGCTCCTCTCATAGTTTTTGGAGTTTTCCCACTCTGCCTTCTGGGTAAAGTGCAGATTTCTGACAAACTCTGCGCAGCAGAGTTTTTCCTTCACTGCGACTCGCCAATGTTAGTTTGTTGAATGTAAGTGAGGAAAATTTAACTTCAGACCACCTCCTGGTGAGATTTTTCAATGCGAGCAGTCACTGCTGGTTGCTACCACCCGTGTTGAGAAACCTTCCGCTCGTGTTAAGGAAGCTGCCACTAAAGTAGAATATCTAGTTGAGCAGCAGAATGAAGAAGAGCCCTCTTGCACTGTGCGTGGTGCCATTCGCGTTTTACAGCATGGGACAACAATCCGTCATTAAAAACCAGCACTAGGTCAATTTTGGTCAATTTGCAGAGTTCTGCATCATGGACCTCTAAAAACTCTGCCCTGGTCTCATACAGACATTGTCACACACCCCTGTAGGCACTCTCTCACCTACATTTACACAATCAATCAATCAATCAATCAATCAATAAATCACGGCATTTGTAAAGGGCGCTACTCACCCGGGAGGGTCTCAAGGCGCTGTGGGAGAGGGGTATGTTACTGCTCGAACAGCCAGGTCTTGAGCTGCTTCCTGAAGGAGAGATGGTCTTGGGTTCGTCGAAGGTGGGTTGGGAGGGAGTTCCAAGTCTTGGCTGCGAGGTAGGAGAAGGATCTTCCTCCGGCAGTGGCTCTGCGGATGCGTGGTACGGTGGCGAGGGCGTGGCTGGTCGATCGTAGCTGTCGGGTGGGCGTGTAGAAGGTCTTGCGATCATTGAGGTACTTGGGGCCCAGGTCGTGGAGAGCCTTGTGTGCGTGGGTGAGGAGTCTAAACGTGATTCTCTTGCTGACGGGGAGCCAGTGCAGGTCTCTCAGGTGTCCGGTGATGTGGCTGTGTCGGGGGATGTCCAGGAGGCGTTCTGGATGCGTCTGAGTCTTTTTTAAAGTTTGGCTGTGGTTCCGGCGTAGAGGGTGTTCCCGTAGTCCAGTCGGCTGGTGACGAGTGCCTGGGTGACGGTCTTCCTGGTTTCAGTGGGGATCCATCTGAAGATCTTGCGGAGCATGCGCAGGGTGTTGAAGCAGGAAGATGAGACGGCGTTGACTTGCCTGGTCATCGTCAGGGAGGAGTCCAGGATGAAACCCAGGTTGCGTGCGTGGTCTGTAGGTTTGGGAGCGGTGCCCAGGGCCGGGGGCCACCAGGAGTCATCCCGGGCGGAGGGTGATGATCCCAGGATGAGGACTTCCGTCTTGTCTGAGTTCAGTTTAAGGCAGCTGTTCCTCATCCAGTCGGCGACGTCTTTCATCCCTTCATGTAGGTTGGCTCTGGCGGTGGTGGGGTCGTTGGTGAGGGAGAGGATCAGCTGGGTGTCGTCAGCATAGGAGATGATGTTGAGGTTGTGTTGGCGTGCAATGGCTGCGAGGGGGCTTATGTAGACGTTGAAGAGGGTTGGACTGAGTGAAGATCCTTGTGGTATGCCGCAGATGACTTTGGTGGCCTCGGATCTGAACGGAGGGAGGCGGACTCTCTGGGTTCTTCCGGCGAGGAAGAGATGATCCACTCCAGTTCTTTCTCTCGGATTCCGATGTTGCTGAGGCGCTTCACTAGGGTGCGGTGGCAGACAGTGTCGAACACCGCAGAGAGGTCCAGGAGGATGAAGGCCACTGTTTCCCCGTTGTCGATCAGGGTTCTGATGTCGTCGGTAGCTGCGATTAGGGCGGTCTCGGTGCTGTGGTTGGCCCGAAACCCGGACTGCGAGGGGTCGAGGGATCCGTTCGTCTCGAGGAAGGCGGAAAGCTGTCTGTTGACGGTCTTTTCGATGACTTTGGCCAGAAAAGGAAGTAGCGAGATGGGACGGTAGTTCTTGAGGTCGGTGGGGTCCGCTGTTGGTTTCTTCAGGAGGGCGGTCAGCTCGGCATGCTTCCAGCTCTCCGGGAAGGTGGCGGTGTGGAAGAGGAGGAGTTGATGTTGTCTCAGAGATGGGGTGCGATGATGGCGCCGGCTTTGTTGAAGACGTGGTGTGGGCATTGGTCGGTTGGTGATCCGGAGTGGATGGAGTTCATCGTGCGGGTGGTGTCTTCGGTTCTGATCGGGGTCCAGTTGTAGAGGGTGGTGGTGGCGGGTGTTGGTTCGGTGGTAGGATGCGTGGTCTGTGCGTTGAAGCTGTTGTGTATGTCGGCGATCTTGCGGTGGAAGAACGAGGCGAGTGAGTTGCGAGGTCTTGTGAGGGAGTGATGTTGTTGTTTCCGGTGCTGGGGTTGGAGAACTCTTTGACGATGCTGAAGAGTTCCTTGCTGTCGTGGGCGTTGTTGTCTAGTCGTTCTTTGAGTGCCCTCTTCTTGGTGGCGCGGATCAGTTGATGGTGTTTGCTGGTGGCGCGCTTGAGAGCGGTCCTGTTGTCTGTGGTCTGGTCGAGCCGCCAGGCTTTCTCGAGGATGTGGCAGTTCTTCTTGGATTCCTTGAGTTCGTCGGCAAACCTGGAGATTTTCTTGCTGCCGGGTCTGCTGGGTGGGTTCTTTAGTGGTGCAAGGTCATTGGAGCAGGCGGTCAGCCACTTGGTGAGGTTGCTGGCTGCTTCGTTGGAGTCCGTTGTGCTGGTGGGAGGGTTCTGGCTGAGGTAGGCGGTGAGCTGCTTGGCGGTGATCTTGCTCCAGCTTCGGCGGGGGACCTGTTGCGGGTGGTGGTGGGTCGTAGTTCTTCTGAAGCTGAAGTGGACGCAGCTGTGGTTGGTCCAGTGGAGTCCGGTGGCGTGGCTGAAGGAGATGTGCTTGCTGGATGAGAAGACAGGGTCAAGCGTGTGGCCGGCGTAGTGGGTGGGGGTGTTCACCAGTTGCTTGAGTCCAAGGTTGGGGAGGTTGTCCAGCAAGGCGGTGGTGTTTCTGTCATTGTTGTTCTCCAGGTGGAAGTTGAGGTCCCCTAGGAGGATGTAGTCGGCGGAGGGAAGGGCGTGTGGGCTGATGAAATCTGCGATGTCTTCGCTGAATTGTGTGCGTGGTCCCGGTGGTCTGTAGATGAGGGTGCCTCGGAGGGTGGTCTTGGGGTCAGTGTGTATCTGGAAGTGCAGGTGTTTGGCGGCGGTGAAGCTTTCATCGGAGTTAGTCGAGATGCGGATGGTGTTCTTGTGTACGATGTCGATGCCTCCTCCCGTCTGGTTGACGCGATCCTTCCGGGTGATCTTTTATCCGTCTGGGATGGCTATGGCGATGTCGGGCGCTGAGGAGGCGTTCATCCAGGTTTCGGTGAGGAAGGCGACGTCCGGTGCTGTTGCGTCGAGCAGATCCCAGAGTTCCACGGCGTGCCGGTGGACGGAGCGGGTGTTGAGCAGGATGCACTTCAGATGGTTGCTGCTGGTGCTTGACTTGGCGGGGGTGGTGCAGGTCCGGTAGCAGGTGAATCGGCAGGCTTGGCAGGCAAAGGGTCCTTGGGTGCGTCTCGGGGTGGCTCGGTAGCAGGCCGGGTTCTGGCCGGCATTGAGTGCGTTGAGAGTGGCGGCATCGTAAGTCTGTCGGGTGGTCTTGCATCGGCGGCGGGGGCCAGGGGTTCTGGCGCTGGGCGTGGTCCAAACGTGGACGGGCGCAGACGGGCTTGCCTTCGGCACACCTTCGGCGCACAATCGGCGCTCCCGCTGCACGTGACCGCTGCTGCGCGTATGCATGGGCATCATAAGAAGGAGCCGGGAAGGAGGAGCAGCTGGGTGGCGGGAGCGGGGCGGCGAATGGGCAGGAGGGGGGGGGGCGGGGCCGCAGGGAGGCAGCGGCGGGAAAGGAGGGCAGGGGGCCGCTCAGCGGCAGCTGGGTTGCCCTCTGGAGATGAGCGAGAAAAAAACGAAGGCAGCAAAGAAGGCACAAACCAGGGCACAACAGAGGGAAAAATGAGGCAGCAAAGAAGGCACAAACGAGGGCACAGCAGAGGGAAAAACGAGGCAGCAAAGAAGGCAAAAACGAGGGCACAGCAGAGGGAAAAACGAGGCAGCAAAGAAGGCACAAACCAGGGCACAGCAGAGGGAAAAACGAGGCAGCAAAGAAGGCAAAAACAAGGGCACAGCAGGCAACAAGGCAAGTGAGGCAGTAGCAGGGGTGTGTGGGGGGCGACCTCGCCTGGTTACAGGCTCAGCGGTCGCTCCCTGCACCTCTGTGCTGTCCCCTTAGGAAGGAGCCGGGAGGGAGGAGCAGCTGGGTGGCGGGAGCGGGCGGCGAATGGGCAGGAGGGGGGCGGGGCCGCAGGGAGGCAGCGGCGGGAAAGGAGGGCAGGGGGCGGCTCAGTGGCGGCTGGGTTGCCCTGTGGAGATGAGCGAGAAAAAAACGAAGGCGGCAAAGAAGGCACAAACCAGGGCACAGCAGAGGGAAAAACGAGGCAGCAAAGAAGGCAAAAACGAGGGCACAGCAGAGGGAAAAACGAGGCAGCAAAGAAGGCAAAAACAAGGGCACAGCAGGCAACAAGGCAAGTGAGGCAGTAGCAGGGGTGTGTGGGGGCGACCTCGCCTGGTTACAGGCTCAGCGGTCGCTCCCTGCACCTCTGTGCTGTCCCCTTAGGAAGGAGCCGGGAGGGAGGAGCAGCTGGGTGGCGGGAGCGGGCGGCGAATGGGCAGGAGGGGGGCGGGGCCGCAGGGAGGCAGCGGCGGGAAAGGAGGGCAGGGGGCGGCTCAGTGGCGGCTGGGTTGCCCTGTGGAGATGAGCAAGAAAAAAACGAAGGCAGCAAAGAAGGCACAAACCAGGGCACAGCAGAGGGAAAAACGAGGCAGCAAAGAAGGCAAAAACGAGGGCACAGCAGAGGGAAAAACGAGGCAGCAACGAAAGCACAATCCAGGGCACAGCAGAGGGAAAAACGAGGCAGCAAAGAAGGCAAAAACGAGGGCACAGCAGGCAACAAGGCAAGTGAGGCAGTAGCAGGGGTGTGTGGGGGCGACCTCGCCTGGTTACAGGCTCAGCGGTACACCAATATAGACACTCCCACACACCTATACAGACACTGTCACATTCATTTGCATAGTCAAACAGACACTCTCACACCCTGTCACATACACAAACAGACATGCAGTGGATGTGAACTCAAATATGAGCAATGAGTTGTTCTGGTTCCCATGCTGTTGGTGATAAAAGCCTGAGCTCTGCTCTGCATCCGGTTTCCCTGATGGATGATGGGACAGCGTTGATAACGAGTTGTCAGTGCGGTAAGCCAGGATTTGCAGTTGTGAGGGGGAGCACTGTGTCTGTGTGCCTTTCGGAAGGGACACAACAGGAGAGCAATTGTCCAAACTGTTCCTTAGTCACTGCCCTACAACACCTGCAAATAACGCAACTGCACTGTCCATTAAATTATATGTATTAAATCTGGAGTCTGAGCATTTTCCAGTGAAAAGCTATGGAGTGACAGAGAATGGAACAAGCTTACTTGAAGGATTATACAATAGAATTTGTCACTTGTCTAACCTCAGTCCAGGTACCAATCCAATATACTAACTTTAACCTGACAAAGGAAGAAAACCTTAACCTCACTGCAGCTGGTGATAATTGAAAGGAGTGACACAAGCAAGAGCACATATACCCCGGAGGCCGTGAGTGCAACTGCCCTGCTGCGGACCCCACCCCGGCTTCCCTGCCGATTTGCTGGCGTGAGGGCATCGGCCGATACCTGGACTACATTCCTCAGTTGCCCCAGGGGACCATTGCCCCTCGATGTGACTGCTGCACCCGGAGGTGCGATAAGTGAGAATCGTGAGCCAACAAAATACAACAGCTAGCAAACGGTGCATTACATAAGCAAAATGTGAAGTTTGCAGGTTACAAAAGCGTACAAATGAAACATAGAGGTATAATACTGCAATATATGCAGGAAGGATCCGGGGGACCCAAGGACAACGTCGGGGCGGGCGGGGGTCCTGCAGCATGATTGCTCCCGGACAAGGTCTGGACGGGCTGCTAGTTGATGATAACTTTATGCACTTTCAGCAAAAAATAAATGGTATGTCTAATAAGGTGATAATTTTTCAAATAGCCAAACTTTTCATCACCCAGTAGGAATGTATTGTGCCATTCCCTTAGTTTGTGATGGCAAATTTTGGCATGTTCATCCAGTGGATCAATATTCAGTTGCTGATAATTCTCGTTTTTACTAATTTGCCTCTTTGCTTCTTTTACAATATGGGTACGATCTCTGACAACAATGTGCTCTCCCTTATCCGAGGCCCTTATTATTAATCTCTCGTCCTGCAGTTTTTTAAGCAAGCCAGTCATCCCTGGTCATGTTCGTGCACTGTTCATGATCTCTGTTTTTTTGTTCTTTGGCGTAGATCCTGCTCAACTATTCTATCATATGTTTCTGCCAATTTCCTTTTCTTATTCCTGGTTGAAAAATGTTTTTTTGATTTAAGTTTTCTGAAGAATTTATAGAAGTCAAACCTTGCATTTGGAAGGTTCATAGGAGCCATGGAGCAGAATGGCAAGTCCTATTTACTAGAATAAGGTGTTTTTCTGCTAATTTTCTAGAAGACAAATTAATGACGAGGGGGCATATTATCAAGGGGGTTTATCTCCGCTTTTTTGGCTTTAAAAGCCAAGAAAGCGGAGATAAAATTATCTCCCTATTACCAAGCTGTCGCTAACACCAGTTAGTGACAGCTAAAAGGAGATAGCGACCATCTTGGGCCCCGCTTTGCATGTCAGTGATATTTATCACTAATGACATGCAAAGTGGGCGTGCCAAGATGTTAGCGACTGGAAACAGTCCCTAACATCGCTATCTCCTATCACCAACTTTTGGAGATATTCGCGCTAAGCGTGAATATCTCCAAAAGCTAACACCTGCCATGAGCAGTTCTTAGTTCAAAAAGTGGGTCTAGAAGTACTCTAGAACCATCCCTCCCAAGGCACTCGTGAAGTTGTCTCTATGTTACAAGAAGACTTCCACTCTAGTGTTCAAATAATTCATTAGGTGTTTTTATTTCATCACAATTAGATATGATCCATTGTATGTAGGTTTCTTTATGGTTTACATGAATATTATCATCATTTAGACATTGTCATTATGAAGCGTCCAATGCATTTCGGGCATGTAGTCATATGCCCTTCATCAGGGAAAACGACACTGTCAAAAATTAATAAAAAAACATTGTAACTATTATAATAAATCGTGTGATATATATTAAAACAGCCTATCACAAGGAAAACAATCTATCACAAAAACGCTGTGGTGAATAGTGTTTATAAACAAGATTATTGTGAGGTAAGTGAGAAAGGAACGCGGTTAGCATGGATTGCATGCACAGTGGAAAACCAGTGGTTCGAAAAAATAGTGAAGAGTTAATTAAACTCACATGACTTGGGTGTACGGTTCGGAGCGAAATCTGTAGAGAAAATAAAGGAAAACGCGGCTCTTACAAACGGAGCTCTAGTAAAAAGTGCACGAATCTAGTCCTAGGTTCTTGCATGAAGAATGCGCTTGTGTGCTCTACTAACCTTGATATGTGGAAGCAAAGGTTCCACTAGAATCCTCTCGCGGTACGGGCTGGTACATAGTTCCTCAGTCTCCGCGAAGATTTAAAGCAGAGTTCCGGTCACGTGATGTGTGACACGCAACAGACTTGAAAAAAAGACTACCGTGCGAGCCTCCGTGTGTTTATTTTGCGTGCACATAAAGAGTGCACGATGTTATTATGTTCTGGCCAGAACAAAGTTTTTTAAAAAACGGTGATAAGTATCTGAAAAATTAAATCTATAAGACGGAAAAAAACGTGGCTTCGGAAAATATATAACAAAGAGTCAGGATTTGGACCTTAAATGCCCGGATTCGTAATATGGCGATAGTTATTTGTGGGAAAGTGAAAAACAATAAAACGCAAAGGATTTGTGTAAATGTAAGTGTCTATTGTGTATGTGAACAACACACAGTATGCACAAGATGCAGTCCATAGAGCAATTTATGAAGATTTATAGATACCATGCATATTCTATTCTTTCATTAAGCCCCATTGGTTTCTGGGTAGAAAGTTTCTGTATCCAGTAATTCTCTCTCATTAGTAGGAATTTTGTGTTATTTCTCCCTTCAATTTTTTGGATGCATTCCAAAATGATGAATCTGATTTGCGACACATTGTGATTTTCTTCAGTAAAGTGCAACGATAACGCTGACTTTGTGTTTTTTAGGCGTATATTGGATCTGTGTTCCGTTAATCGTACTTTGATGCGTCTCTCGGTCTTTCCCACGTACATTTTTCCACATGGGCATCTAATGCCATATATCAAATTGCTTGATTCGCAGGTGGCATTAACTCTCAATCGGATTGGGTAACCTTTGGCGGGATGGCAGATAGTATTGCCTCAAATCACACTATTACAGTTGCCACAGTTCAGACAGGGTTTGGTTCCTGTAAATGTTGTATTAGCCGGTGCTTTCTGCTGAAGGATTTCACCTATGTTTTTAGATCTAGTGTAGGCAAAAATTGGAAATTCTTTAAAAGATTGTTTGAAGTCCGGTTCGATGTTGAGAATTGACCAATGTTTGAGTATTGCTTGTCTGTACTTTTTGCTCGAAGTGGAGTATTTAGATACTACTACTGTTCTTGTCTGTTCAATTTTTGTTTTGGTGGTTAAAAGCTGTTTTCTTTCGATTTGATCAATCTTCATCCTTGATTCTTCTACTAAAGCTTGAGGATATCCTCTCGAGGTGAATTTCTTGGTCATTTCACTAAGTCTGATGTTGAGAGTATTTTCTTCTGAAGTGATTCTTTTGACCCTGGCCATTTGTGAAAATGGTAAGTTTTTGATTAGGTTGGGTTGGTGAAAACTTGAGTATAGCAACATATTGTTTCGATCTGTTGGTTTTACGTATAGGTCGGTGACGAATCCCTCTCTAGTTATGGTTACCTTTACATCAAGAAAATTAACCGTCGTGTCTGACATGACCCATGTTAATTGAATCCTTCGATCAATTTCATTGAATTTAGTAAGTTCCATCTGTAGTTTCTCTTGTGTGTTTGTCCATACGATGAAGAAGTCATCAATGTATCTGATCAATAATTTAAGATTTTGCGTCCATTCATTGTTGGAGAAGATGTGTCGGTTTTCATACCACTGCATGAATATATTAGCATACACAGGGGCTGCTGAATTGCCCATAGCCATGCCTGTCAATTGTTGGTACCATGTTTCATCTACTTTGAAATAGCTATGGTATAAGATTAAATACATCAGTTCCATCAAAAAGGTCTGAAAGTCATGATCAAGTTCGGAATTCAAAAGTGCAGATTCGATCGCTTCAATACCCATATCGTGGGGGATACTAGTGTACAAACTGTATACATCAGCTGTACATAAAATTAGTTTTTCTGCTGGATCCAGCTTCAATTGTTGCAATATCTGTAAAAATTGGGACGTGTCTTTGACATATGTACACATTGATTGTACTATAGGTTGAAGATATCGGTCAATAAGTTGGCCAATTGGTTCGTGCAAGCTCCCTCTCGTGGACACTATGGGTCGCATTGGTGGGTCGTTAATGTTTTTATGTATCTTGGGTTGCATCCGAAGTGTGGGACTTTTTGGATCTGAAGTCAATAGGAAGTTTTTAGTTCTTTCTACAATAATTCCTTGTTTTAATGCCTCATCAACGATGTCTTTTAACCTTTTTGCATATTCCAATGTAGGATTTCTATCCAATTTGCAATATGTTTTGTCATCTGAAATATGCTCATTGACTTTCGTATTATACATTTCCACATTCATGATGACGATAGCGCCACCTTTGTCTGCTTTTGTGTATATTACCTTGTCATTAGAAGCCAATTTTTGTAAGGTATTAAAGTCCTTCTGTGTGATGTTCCTATTTTTCGGTTTGACATGTTTGATTTTTCTGATGTCTTGTTTGACTAGATTTTCAAAAAGATCCAGCGTCTTGTGGCTGGTGGGAGCTTGAAAAGTGCTGTGTGGTCTTAAGCCTGCTAACTGATCTTTTTCCTGTGGTGGTCTGTCCGGTAGTACATTATCAAAAAAATGTCGCAGTCTAAGTTTTCGCATCAGTTTAAAAAAACTGACTTCAAGTTCCAGATTGTCGGTAGTAGATGTCGGTATAAAAGATGTCCCTTTTTAAGTAACCCCAATTCATACGGGCTAAAGTGATAATCACTGATGCTGATAACTAGGTGTTCTGAGGTTGATTCTTTTTGGCTTTCCTCTCCTTCTCTTTTTCTTTGGAGGTCATGGCTGTGCTTCTGGTGTTTGGTGGATCCCTTTCTTTGTCCTTTGCCTGACCCTCTCCTGGGTCTCCTTTTTGGGCTTGGCCCTGGTCTAAAAAAGGACTAGTTTCAGTGGTTTTGCTGGTAGTTGGTTCTTCTGTAGTCGGTCTATCTTGAGGTGTGGTTGTGGGTTGTGTCTTACGTGATCTTTGACTAATGTCGCTCTCAGACGAGGATGTCTCAGTGTTCGAGTTATATGGACGATTCCTACGTTTTTGCGCGTAAATTTATGCCCACGTGTACACTTCACCAAGACGATAGTCAAGAGTATCTCTCTTGAATTTCCGAATTTTACGTTCGTTTATTTCCTTAGAATGCCGGTCTATTTGGCTCTTTATGTCATTTAAGGTGGTAGTTAGTTCCTCTTCTGACATCATCTTGGATAATTCTGTTTTTGTTTCTTCAATTTCCGCACTCAATTCTTCTAGAATGGTCGATAGTTCTTGTATTATCAAAAGAATTAAATCCAGTGAACATTTATTTAGAATTTCATACCAGCGTTCCTGAAACTTTTTCGAATGTTTACATAGGGATGGTTTGAGTGCAATTCTGAGACCACGTGGTATGCATAAGTTCCGATGGTATCTAATGAGGGTACTAGCATGTAATTGTTGGTTAGTTCTCCTTTTGGATAAGTATAGTAGTTGTCTGACATTTTGCTCTTTGGACCGTCCTGTGGTTTCCTGGGTGAGTTCTTCCCTGATTAAGGAGTAAATTTGGTCCGCATCTTTAGATTCAAATGCAAAGGTTGAGGCTCTGGCCTCTGTGCTTTTCGAAATATCATCATAGTTGTTCATCCTGAGAAGTTGAAGTGTATTTCAGTTAATTGCGTGCTATTTATCCACGGGACACTGTAGAACATAAATTGATTGGAATGGGATAAATGCACTGCGTTTTAATTTATCTTATTGTAGGTTACTCAAATTGGTTGGTGCACCTGAAGGTAACATCGAGGGTCCAACGACGTTGTGCTATATAGTTCAAAAAGTGGGTCTAGAAGTACTCTAGAACCATCCCTTCCAAGGCACTCGTGAAGTTGTCTCTATGTTACAAGAAGACTTCCACTCTAGTGTTCAAATAATTCATTAGGTGTTTTTAATTCATCACAATTAGATATGATCCATTGTATGTAGGTTTCTTTATGGTTTACATGAATATTATCATCATTTAGACATTGTCATCATGAAGCGTCCAATGCATTTCGGGCATGTAGTCATATGCCCTTCATCAGGGAAAACGACACTGTCAAAAATTAATAAAAAAACATTGTAACTATTATAATAAATCGTGTGATATATATTAAAACAGCCTATCACAAGGAAAACAATCTATCACAAAAACGCTGTGGTGAATAGTGTTTATAAACAAGATTAGTGTTTATTATAATAGTTACAATGTTTTTTTATTAATTTTTGACAGTGTCGTTTTCCCTGATGAAGGGCATATGACTAAATGCCCGAAATGCATTGGACGCTTCATGATGACAATGTCTAAATGATGATAATATTCATGTCAACCATAAAGAAACCTACATACAATGGATCATATCTAATTGTGATGAAAGAAAAACACCTAATGAATTATTTGAACACTAGAGTGGAAGTCTTCTTGTAACATAGAGACAACTTCACGAGTGCCTTGGAAGGGATGGTTCTAGAGTACTTCTAGACCCACTTTTTGAACTATATAACACAACGTCGTTGGACCCTCGATGTTACCTTCAGGTGCACCAACCAATTTGAGTAACCTACAATAAGATAAATTAAAACGCAGTGCATTTATCCCATTCCAATCAATTTATGTTCTACAGTGTCCCGTGGATAAATAGCACGCAATTAACTGAAGTACACTTCAACTTCTCAGGATGAACAACTATGATGTTATTTCGAAAAGCAAAGAGGCCAGAGCCTCAACCTTTGCATTTGAATCTAAAGATGCGGACCAAATTTACTCCTTAATCAGGGAAGAACTCACCCAGGAAACCACAGGACGGTCCAAAGAGCAAAATGTCAGACAACTACTATACTTATCCAAAAGGAGAACTAACCAACAATTACATGCTAGTACCCTCATTAGATACCATCGGAACTTATGCATACCACGTGGTCTCAGAATTGCACTCAAACCATCCCTATGTAAACATTCGAAAAAGTTTCAGGAACGCTGGTATGAAATTCTAAATAAATGTTCACTGGATTTAATTATTTTAATAATACAAGAACTATCGACCATTCTAGAAGAATTGAGTGCGGAAATTGAAGAAACAAAAACAGAATTATCCAAGATGATGTCAGAAGAGGAACTAACTACCACCTTAAATGACATAAAGAGCCAAATAGACCGGCATTCTAAGGAAATAAACGAACGTAAAATTCGGAAATTCAAGAGAGATACTCTTGACTATCGTCTTGGTGAAGTATACACGTGGGCAGAAATTTACGCGCAAAAACGTAGGAATCGTCCATATAACTCGAACACTGAGACATCCTCGTCTGAGAGCGACATTAGTCAAAGATCACGTAAGACACAACCCACAACCACACCTCAAGATAGACCGACTACAGAAGAACCAACTACCAGCAAAACCACTGAAACTAGTCCTTTTTTAGACCAGGGCCAAGCCCAAAAAGGAGACCCAGGAGAGGGTCAGGCAAAGGACAAAGAAAGGGATCCACCAAACACCAGAAGCACAGCCATGACCTCCAAAGAAAAAGAGAAGGAGAGGAAAGCCAAAAAGAATCAACCTCAGAACACCTAGTTATCAACATCAGTGATTATCACTTTAGCCCGTATGAATTGGGGTTACTACAAAAAGGGACATCTTTTATACCGACATCTACTACCGACAATCTGGAACTTGAAGTCAGTTTTTTTAAACTGATGCGAAAACTTAGACTGCGACATTTTTTTGATAATGTACTACCGGACAGACCACCACAGGAAAAAGATCAGTTAGCAGGCTTAAGACCACACAGCACTTTTCAAGCTCCCACCAGCCACAAGACGCTGGATCTTTTTGAAAATCTAGTCAAACAAGACATCAGAAAAATCAAACATGTCAAACCGAAAAATAGGAACATCACACAGAAGTCTTTAATACCTTACAAAAATTGGCTTCTAATGACAAGGTAATATACACAAAAGCAGACAAAGGTGGCGCTATCGTCATCATGAATGTGGAAATGTATAATACGAAAGTCAATGAGCATATTTCAGATGACAAAACATATTGCAAAATGGATAGAAATCCTACATTGGAATATGCAAAAAGGTTAAAAGACATCGTTGATGAGGTATTAAAACAAGGAATTATTGTAGAAAGAACTAAAAACTTCCTATTGACTTCAGATCCAAAAAGTCCCACACTTCGGATGCAACCCAAGATACATAAAAACATTAACGACCCACCAATGCGACCCATAGTGTCCACGAGAGGGAGCTTGCACGAACCAATTGGCCAACTTATTGACCGATATCTTCAACCTATAGTACAATCAATGTGTACATATGTCAAAGACACGTCCCAATTTTTACAGATATTGGAACAATTGAAGCTGGATCCAGCAGAAAAACTAATTTTATGTACAGCTGATGTATGCAGTTTGTACACTAGTTTCCCCCACGATATGGGTATTGAAGCGATCAAATCTGCACTTTTGAATTCCGAACTTGATCATGACTTTCAGACCTTTTTGATGGAACTGATGTATTTCATCTTATACCATAGCTATTTCAAAGTAGATGAAACATGGTACCAACAATTGACAGGCATGGCTATGGGCAATTCAGCAGCCCCTGTGTATGCTAATATATTCATGCAGTGGTATGAAAACCGACACATCTTCTCCAACAATGAATGGACGCAAAATCTTAAATTATTGATCAGATACATTGATGACTTCTTCATCGTATGGACAAACACACAAGAGAAACTACAGATGGAACTTACTAAATTCAATGAAATTGATCGAAGGATTCAATTAACATGGGTCATGTCAGACACGACGGTTAATTTTCTTGATGTAAAGGTAACCATAACTAGAGAGGGATTTATCACCGACCTATACGTAAAACCAACAGATCGAAACAATATGTTGCTATACTCAAGTTTTCACCAACCCAACCTAATCAAAAACTTACCATTTTCACAAATGGCCAGGGTCAAAAGAATCACTTCAGAAGAAAATACTCTCAACATCAGACTTAGTGAAATGACCAAGAAATTCACCTCGAGAGGATATCCTCAAGCTTTAGTAGAAGAATCAAGGATGAAGATTGATCAAATCGAAAGAAAACAGCTTTTAACCACCAAAACAAAAATTGAACAGACAAGAACAGTAGTAGTATCTAAATACTCCACTTCGAGCAAAAAGTACAGACAAGCAATGCTGAAACATTGGTCAATTCTCAACATCGAACCGGACTTCAAACAATCTTTAAAAGAATTTCCAATTTTTGCCTACACTAGATCTAAAAACATAGGTGAAATCCTTCAGCAGAAAGCACCGGCTAATACAACATTTACAGGAACCAAACCCAGTCTGAACTGTGGCAACTGCAATAGTGTGATTCGAGGCAATACTATCTGCCATCCCGCCAAAGGTTACCCAATCCGATTGAGAGTTAATGCCACCTACGAATCAAGCAATTTGATATATGGCATTAGATGCCCATGTGGAAAAATGTACGTGGGAAAGACCGAGAGACGCATCAAAGTACGATTAACGGAACACAGATCCAATATACGCCTAAAAAACACAAAGTCAGCGTTATCGTTGCACTTTACTGAAGAAAATCACAATGTGTCGCAAATCAGATTCATCATTTTGGAATGCATCCAAAAAATTGAAGGGAGAAATAACACAAAATTCCTACTAATGAGAGAGAATTACTGGATACAGAAACTTTCTACCCAGAAACCAATGGGGCTTAATGAAAGAATAGAATATGCATGTTATCTATAAATCTTCATAAATTGCTCTATGGACTGCATCTTGTGCATACTGTGTGTTGTTCACATACACAATAGACACTTACATTTACACAAATCCTTTGCGTTTTACTGTTTTTCACTTTCCCACAAATAACTATCGCCATATTACGAATCCAGGCATTTAAGGTCCAAATCCTGACTCTTTGTTATATATTTTCCGAAGCCACGTTTTTTCCCGTCTTATAGATTTAATTTTTCAGATACTTATCACCGTTTTTTAAAAAACTTTGTTCTGGCCAGAACATAATAACATCGTGCACTCTTTATGTGCACGCAAAATAAACACACGGAGGCTCGCACGGTAGTCTTTTTTTCAAGTCTGTTGCGTGTCACACATCACGTGACCGGAACTCTGCTTTAAATCTTCGCGGAGACTGAGGAACTATGTACCAGCCCGTACCGCGAGAGGATTCTAGTGGAACCTTTGCTTCCACATATCAAGGTTAGTAGAGCACACAAGCGCATTCTTCATGCGTGAACCTAGGACTAGATTCGTGCACTTTTTACTAGAGCTCCGTTTGTAAGAGCCGCGTTTTCCTTTATTTTCTCTACAGATTTCGCTCCGAACCGTACACCCAAGTCATGTGAGTTTAATTAACTCTTCACTATTTTTTCGAACCACTGGTTTTCCACTGTGCATGCAATCCATGCTAACCGCGTTCCTTTCTCACTTACCTCACAATAATCTTGTTTATAAACACTATTCACCACAGCGTTTTTGTGATAGATTGTTTTCCTTGTGATAGGCTGTTTTAATATATATCACACGATTTATTATAATAGTTACAATGTTTTTTTATTAATTTTTGACAGTGTCGTTTTCCCTGATGAAGGGCATATGACTACATGCCCGAAATGCATTGGACGCTTCATGATGACAATGTCTAAATGATGATAATATTCATGTAAACCATAAAGAAACCTACATACAATGGATCATATCTAATTGTGATGAAATAAAAACACCTAATGAATTATTTGAACACTAGAGTGGAAGTCTTCTTGTAACATAGAGACAACTTCACGAGTGCCTTGGAAGGGATGGTTCTAGAGTACTTCTAGACCCACTTTTTGAACTATATAACACAACGTCGTTGGACCCTCGATGTTACCTTCAGGTGCACCAACCAATTTGAGTAACCTACAATAAGATAAATTAAAACGCAGTGCATTTATCCCATTCCAATCAATTTATGAGCAGTTCTTAGCCATGTTATCCAATGGGAGGTGGAAAACATGGCTAAGAGCATTTGCTTGATAATGCATGAATATCGCTGACTTTTCAGCGATATTTATGCATTGTGGCCGTTTTTTATCGCATTTGCGATAAACCTTGCTAATAGCAAGGTTTATCTGCGATAAAAATCGCCGATGTGCGGCGATAATTTTTGTCTCTAAACAAGTTAGAGACAAAAATTATCGCTAGTTGTTGGTAATATGCCCCGTTGTTCTTATCAATAGTGGTTATTTCTTCTTGTTGCCTCTCCACAATAAACAGACTGATTAAAGATCTAGAGCAGGCAAGAATCTTAAAGTAAATTAATGGTGGGAGGTGGGCACTTTAAAAAAAATGTATCGAAGTTACATGAATCCCAAAAGGACTTCGAATTTTGGTACTACCAACTCTTAGTGATATGGACCCTGACTTGTTATAACAGTGACATCATGACACTGTAGACTGTTCAATGAAGCTAATGAACATCCTAATTATTGATGCAGAATGGAAACTTGAAAAAACGACCCCAAAAATCAAAGAAAGAGCAATAAGTGGAAGCAGTACAAATTAAAGAAGAAGTAATAACATTATTAAGCACGATGGAAAAGAAAATAGAAACCCATTATATGGAAGTACAATTTAAGAAAGCTAAAGACTTTGCTTGAGAAAAAATGAATTATGAAACTGGGGGGGTCTATTCCTTTGTGACTAGTTTTGACTCTCTTCACAATAAACAAACAAATGGATGAAGGTCTTGAGATAAAAATGACGCTCTCTAGCCTCAAAAGTTCCAATGCTCAGCGGCGGCTGGGTCGCCCTGTGGAGATGAGCGAGAAAAAAACAAAGGCAGCAAAGAAGGCACAAACCAGGGCACAGCAGAGGGAAAAACGAGGCAGCAAAGAAGGCACAAACGAGGGAGCAGCAGAGGGAAAAACGAGGCATCAAAGAAGCCAAAAAGAGAGGGCACAGCAGAGGGAAAAACGAGGCAGCAAAGAAGGCACAAACCAGGGCACAGCAGAGGGAAAAACGAGGCAGCAAAGAAGGCAAAAACAAGGGCACAGCAGGCAACAAGGCAAGTGAGGCAGTAGCAGGGGTGTGTGGGGGCGACCTCGCCTGGTTACAGGCTCAGCTGTCGCTCCCTGCACCTCTGTGCTGTCCCCTCAAGAGGGAGCCAGGAGGGAGGAGCGTCAGAGGTGCGCCGGTCCCCTGGGACAACTGGGGAAGGTAGTCCAGGTATCGGTAGTTGCCCTAACGGCAAGAAAGTGGCAGAGAAGCGCCGGGGGGGTCCGCAGTGCAGCCGTTGCCCTCACGGCCTCCGGGGTAAGTGTGCTCTGCCCTGTGTCACTCGCGGGATGCTCGGGGCTCCGCATTTTTATGGCGCCTCCAGGCGCAGCAGGAGCATCAGAGGTGCGCTGGTCCCCTGGGGCAGCTGGGGAATGTAGTCCAGGTATCGGCCGTTGACCTCACAGCAGGAAAGCAGCAGGGAAGCACCTGTGGGTTCCGCAGCGCGGCCAACAGTGAGTACCATAGGAAGTTTGCTAGAAAATGCATAAAGATTCATAGATATATTACTTTTTCCATATGTCCCTACATTGCCATCCTGTTTCAGAGACTCTGTGGTCAAATAAATTGGATCGCCATGGAATACCTCATGGCAACAATTGATGTTGTTTCACTATATACGTCAATAGAACACAAACAGGGAATGAATGCCTGTAGGTACTTTTTAAGATCAAGATCCATTAGCCTTCTTAAGCATACAGAAGGGCTTTTGGAAATGTTGCAATTTTGCTCAACACACAAAATCTTTCTGCTAAATAACAAATAATATCATGGGACTGCAATGGAGACTTCTTTTGAGCCCATGTATTCCAACTTCACAATGGGCCACTGGGAGGCTGAGACAACATATGTAGAAAAATATGGAGGTCTTAGAGGATGTGATCCCATGGGTAGGATTTATAGACTATTTATTACTGCTATGGGATGGTGGTTAACAAGGTCTAAAAATTTCCATTAAATCACTGGAATATAAAAAGCCAAAAACTAATATTTACCCATGAGAAGATTGCCACTGAGATACATTATCTAGATATAAGAGTTCATATACAAGATGGAAAAGGTATGTCCCATATACACAGAAAGCCTACAAGATGCAAGAACGTACTTCATGCCAACGATGGACACCCACAGGCATTAAAATGGAGCATACCATTTGGAGAGCTCCTAAGGGCTAAGAGAAACTGCTTCAAAGGATAGTGAATTTGCCATTGAGCCCAATGAACTGTGTAAAATATTTCTGACCTGAGGCCATCCACAATCAATATTGGACAATGCACTAAAGAGGACATAGACAAGAAAAAGAGAATATTTGATCCCTAAAAAGGCTATTTCAAGGAAAGAAAAGCAGGAATCAGATATTAGATATATCATGGAATATAATGATTCAAATTATTAGATCAAAAAACTGTTACAAAATAATTGGCATTTACTAAGATTTGATAAGATAGGTATCGCCTGGTTCTCCCATGATCACTTACAAAATAAACTGCATATTTGGGTGATCATCTAACTAACATCTTTATGGCAAACACCATCAATGACAGCTCAAGGTGGCTGGAAGTTCACTAGAAAGGATTTTGGCAATGACGAAAATGAAAAGACTGTCTATTCAGTCAAAACAAGACCTCATTTCAAACTCACAATGGGAAGGCTATAGGAAGAAGTACATTGGCAGTACCATCAGCAAACTAAATTTGCAAATTTTATAACATTTTCATGCAAGCTCAAATCAAGGTTGCAACTATGCCATGATCAAACACATATGGGAAGAGCATGAGGGAGACAAATTAATTCTTCATTATTATGGCATTCATCATGTCAGCAAAGGACCAAGGCGAGCTGATCGAGAACAAGCTCTAAGAAAATCTGAATCTAAATGGATTATTTTCATGGGCACAGAGGTATGATGGGGCTTGAATTCAGATGCTGAACTATATGTACATCTAACATGATTTTCCTTGCTTCCTGTTGTTCATCAACCCTTCCTTTTTTTGTCTTCACCTGTCCCTATCTTGAGCTGTAAAAATGACAGTCTTTTATATGCTGTGGATTGTACTCTATGGATGAGCAAAGATGAGGTCTATAAATGTGGAGGGTGAACATACATTGGAACTAATAATGTTGAACACTAGTTTCTTGTACGGGCCACCCTATTGACTTAACCTCTTTAAACGTGGGATAAGAATTATCCTATTCACGAATCACTTTATTATTATATGTTGTGTCAGTTGTGTTTTTACATACTTCCTGACATTAGTATCTGTTTGTTTTTCCATAGATGAAAATCAAAACTTCTCTAGACATTGTCAGAATTGATTACATGTATATTTAAATATATCATGCAGCAGAGTATCAGCCGTTTGGCATGTCTTATTACTAATTAAAAGGGGCTCTTTTTAGGGGGATATGGATTTTTTTAATTGATGTACATCTCAATTTGTATAAGGTAATGGTTGGATGGTTTTATAAGGTAATTGTTGGATGGTTGTATAAGGTAATGGTAGGTAATGGTTAGAAATTGGATCAAGAGGAAACAGTAGCGCTCATCCTTCTGGATTTGAGCGCTGCTTTCGATACCTCACACAGAGTGCTCCTAAAAACACTGAGCAACATAGGAATTGGCGGAGACGCTCTCAAGTGGATTCAAGACTTTCTTTCAAATAGAACGTTCCAAGTTTTCTCCCAAAAGGCCTGCTCCGAAACACACTCATTTAGCCATGGAGTACAGCAGGGATCCATCTGGAGTCCGCTTCTCTTCAACCTTTATGTAAAGCCTTTGGCGGAGTTGGCTGAGGAGTCGGGACACACAATCTATTCCTATGCAGATGATTCACAAATTATTTTCTCCTTTGCGACTCAAAATGCAAATTACATCTCGACACTTAAAATAGGACTTAATAACATCGCAACGTGGATGAAGGCAAATTTCCTAAAACTTAACGGAGAAAAATCTGAGGTAGTAATTTTTGGGAAACAGAAGCACCTATGGAGCCGACAACACTGGCCAGAAAAAATGGGTAATCTCCCAATCCCAGTATCACAAGTACGTAATCTTGGTATACTCCTTGATGATACTTTGAGCATGCATGCACAATCAATTAAAGTTGCAGCCACCTGCTTTTCCATCATTCGGTGGCTGAGAAAAATCTGCTGGATGCTCCCAGAGTCAACTAAAAAAACAGTAGTCAATGCATTAATCACGTCCCGTTTAGACTACGGTAATGTTCTTTACCTGGGATAAAATAAAACAATTCTCCACCGTTTACAGATGGCCCAAAATGTGGCAGTCAGATTACTATGCAAAGTACCAAAAAGGGAATCAGTTTCTGCATTCTGACGCAAGCTACAAGCTACATTGGCTAAATGTAGAAAACCAAGTGAAATTCAATGCACTCATCTATATGCACAAAATTAAAGCCAACACAGCACCTAAGTACCTCTGCACTCTGGCAAAAACATATATCCCGTCCAGGAACCTCTGATCGGCCTCTCAGGGCAGTTTTATGATCCCTAAATTCAAGCGTGTTCGCATTGGAGGAAAATCCTTTGCCTACCTGGGTCCGTATCATTGGAATTCTCTCCCTATTGCACTAAGAAACGAGCCAAACTACTCCAGTTTATGCAAGTTGCTAAAAACCTGGCTGTTTTATAAATAGGATACTGTATCCATACAGAAGCGGCTGAGATGCGCCGGGAAACCCTCTTTGGGTACCCGTTGCGCACTACAAGTACAAAAAATAAAATAAAATAAAAAATTAGTTGTGATCAAAAGCACATGTCACTTTAAGAAAGCATGGCACCTTAATGCCACTCGATTGCACTATGCACTTACCTTACATGTTATGATATGAGTATTTTGGATTATACAGCGTGAATCATTTGTGAAAACTGAGAGTGTGACATCATGTACCTAAAAATTATTTTTGTGAATAGGGTCAATGTGTAAGAACAGTTATAAGAAGTATAAGAAGGGGTCCCAGTAATATGAAGGCAATAACCAAAGATATACAAATAATCAAACAGACATAACTTCGATCCACATTGTTTTATTCACAATGTGGTGATATATTGCATATATATAATAATTCACACGATCATTAATCTGTGGTTATTTACAGTGCCCCAAGGGTGGGAGACAGGGAGGGTGGTGTGATAGTGTTGGGAGTTGGTGAAGGAAAAGGATTCTTAGGTGACAGTAAAATCAACGAATAAAGCTTATTTCACAAAGTTACACACTTTGTACCAAAAAACAGGACCGACAGGTTCATACGAATTCTTTTACACACAAATCATACTCCAGATGTACAATAAATGAGAACAATGGGGTGTGGAGTTGACGGCGAAGAACAATCCGTTGTCGACGTTTCGACCCTCGTGCGTGCAGATATTAATGTTAATCTTGCTGTGGGGTCTTCCTCAGGACGGGGGAGTGGGGGACACGTTACCACAGATGTGGTATACACAGGACCCGGTTAGATGTGGGTTCAGGGTCGATATCAAGAGCGAATCATAGTTTCACTCGAATGCTGTTTAGTGTATTTTCAGATTCTACAGGGTCCGTTGTACCATCGATATTATATACTCCGTATGCCGTGATCAAGATACGTCCGGCGTGGGTCGCGTTCAATGGCGATGTGGCGGTGTTTAGGTGATTGGCTGTGTCGGTCGTGGAGTGAATCCTGTACCGATCTCTGCTCACAATCGAGCAAAACTACGATTCGCTCTTGATATCGACCCTGAACCCACATCTAACCGGGTCCGGTGTATACCACATCTGTGGTAACGTGTCCCCCACTCCCCCGTCCTGAGGAAGACCCCACAGCAAGATTAACATTGATATCTGCACGCACGAGGGTCGAAACGTCGACAACGGATTGTTCTTCGCCGTCAACTCCACACCCCATTGTTCTCATTTATTGTACATCTGGAGTATGATTTGTGTGTAAAAGAATTCGTATGAACCTGTCGGTCCTGTTTTTTGGTACAAAGTGTGTAACTTTGTGAAATAAGCTTTATTCGTTGATTTTACTGTCACCTAAGAATCCTTTTCCTTCACCACCTCCCAACACTATCACACCACACTCCCTGTCTCCCACCCTTGGGGCACTGTAAATAACCACAGATTAATGATCGTGTGAATTATTATATATATGCAATATATCACCACATTGTGAATAAAACAATGTGGATCGAAGTTATGTCTGTTTGATTATTTGTGTATCTTTGGTTATTGCCTTCATATTACTGGGACCCCTTCTTATACTTCATTTGATAACCCAGGTCCCCGTAACTGTATCTGGGTCAACCCCCCTATCAATATCCTAAGAACAGTTATAGGCACATTTCATTTTAAAGAAAACCAGTACTTTAATGCAGTCCCAGTGTACAGCGAAGAAGTGGAGTTAAGGACGAGTAGTGTGCGTAGGTACATTTGATTGAAAACTGTGCCAAATACTGACCTTTATCTAGTATGCTTTCAATGTATTCATGACCATTTTCTATAGATACGATATTGAGTGCATCTCTTTCACTATCTTTTAGCCCAACCTCATGGTACACATAGAGGTCAGTGCCTCTCACCTTGTGGCTGCGATTTAAAATCTTCACAAGATATGATGCACTTTTTAATGTTTTGTAGTTGTTATTAGGTACTGAGAAAATCTTTTATCACTCCTATTCTTTTAAAAAGAAGGTTTTAGCGGATTAGGCCTGCTTTAATATTTTTACAAAAGCTTTCAAGCCATCCAGTTTTGTATGTTCTTAGCTTTTTAAGGGCTGCTATACGGTTTGGAGCTAGATGTGGCTAGTTTTTCTGGACAATTATTTATCATTGCGACAATATGAGCTTCATTTTTTTGATTTGTGTATTTTTTATATAGCATTAAATGTTAGTGAGATTTGTTTACTTTACATTATATTGTTGCATTTATTAAAACATTTAACATATATATATATATATATATATATATATATATATATATATATATATATATATATATATATATATATATATTTCACTGAAAAAAACATAGGTTTCACACCAGTTATAGTTAGCTGGACATTTCAATCATACAAAGCCATTTAAATTCCCCCGTTATAGTTAGTTCAGCTAACAATAACTGGTGTGGCCGCAATCCACTGCTGATGACGTCACATATTACATCACTCATGACATGGTCAGTGACATCACTCATGAAATCACTGATGACATCTCAAATGACATCACTGATGACATCATCCTTGTGAATGTGTGACTTTCTGAAAAATATTTTTTTTATATATGTATATCTATAGGTCGATGGAAGAATAAATGGGTAAATAAATGTCTAGATGGATTTTTTTTGTAACATTGATTATATAACTGACTTATTAAGTGTATGTTAGTGAATACATGTGTTAGCGAGTAATGTTTAAATATTTTAATATCTGTATCAGTGTCTCACTTTGTGTATAAGTGGCTGCATGGGTTGGTGAGTAGCTACATGAGTGTGTATATGGGTTATTAGTTGGTTTTTTGAGTATCAGTATGAGTGTCTGTATGGTTCGGTGGGGGATATTACTTAGGGCATAGATGCATGAATGAGTGACTCACTGTTTGTATGTGTTTTGAAGACAGCATGTGTGCAGGACTCTATGAGTGGATGAGTGTGTGTATGGGTGTGTAAGTGAAAGAATGACTGTCTCAATAGTGTTTTTATGAGTGAGTACATATGTTTTAAACTAGTATATGTGAGTATTGATGTATATAAGTTAGTATATATGAGAGTGAGAGATTAAAAGAGTTCCTGTATGTGTAAGTATATGTTTTTATAAGTGATTGTTTAAGAGAGTAAGTATGTGTACATTTCTGTAGAAGTAAATATAGTGGTGTGTGTATGGCTGTAAATGCAAGTAAATGGATGTTTGATTTGCGTGTGTGAGTATGTGTGTGAGTGACTCTAAGTATGAGTGTAGGTGTGTAACTGGTTTTACCGGTGTATGAGTGCATATGATGAGTGAGTACATGTATGATTGACTATATAGAAGTGTTGGTCAATGAGTGGATGTGTCTGTAGATTTTGGAATTACTGACTAGGTTGTTCTAACTGGTATTGGTATGTTCATTGTTTTGATATTTTTTTGTTTCTATTTTTCAATGTGTGTATCAAAGGTTATATTAGGGTGAGAGGAGGTCTGACACTCTTTCACAAGGATGATGTCATCAGTGATGACATTTGAGATGTCATCAGTGATGTCACTGATGTCACTGACCATGTCATGAGTGATGTAATATGTGACGTCATCAGCAGTGGATTGCGGGCGCGAGCGTTATAGTTAGCTAAACTAACTATAACGGGGGAATTTCAATGGTTTTGTATGAGTGAAATGTCCAGCTAACTATAACATGTATGAAACCTTTGTTTTCTTCAGTGAATTTATAAGGCTTTTTAAATGCTAATTTCTAACCATAACGTGCCTAAAATCTGTGCGTTTTTCAGTGAATTTCATAGGTTTTGTAAATGTCAATTTTTTAATGTATTAATTATTATATTTATTTCTTTTTATACTAATATCCTACATTTTTATAATAATTATTTTTAGGTATTTAATTTTTTTAATTACATTACATATTTTTAATGTAAAATAATAACAAAACTAAATTCAAAAATGATTTTTTTTAATTTATTTTTTTCAAAATATTAAAATAAATTCTATATATTTTCTTTTTGCATTTTTTTTGTGGTAAACGTGCAGTACGCATACGGTGCTCACACCATCCTTTGTATCTGTAATCGTACTGTACGCGTATCCACACATACGTTACTAATACGTCTTGACGTTCCGCGTCGCATCGGCGCTTCCGTGCAACGTCATGTACATTTGTACGGCGCACCGTACACGTACTTCACGAAACTTTCTTAATGTTTAAAAAGATATATCTATGTATTTAGTGTAAATATTAAGGCAGAACATTATCTGAGATAATGATGAAAATAGTTTTTTTTTAACTTTTAATAAGCGTATATTACTTTTAAAAACAATTACGCAAATCGCGGCGGTACGTCGTCCGTATGCGCATCGTAAGCGTACCGTACGTGCACACCATGTGACTTCAAAACAAGAGATTTGATTAGTTCATAATACTCCCTATTCCAACTGTTGAAAGACCCCACCCATTTAATCATTCTTCTTTGACTTTCACAGAAGAACCATCTCTTTTCTGGTGCGCTTGTTTTTTAGAAGAGAACTTTAATATGGCTGCACTTCAGGAAGAAGATACTTCTGAAACACTCTTCAAAAGAGGAATTTGTGACTGAAGATGCACAGCCATAAAGGAAAGAAGCTTTAATTTGGAAATTTTTCACATTTCCAGATGGAGAGAAGAAGGTGAATGATGCGAAGGTCACCTGCAAGGTGTGTGGGACCACACTATCTAGAGGAGATCTAATAAAAAAATATTCATTTGGAACCGCCAGCATTGTTCGACACGTGAAGACCCTCCATCCTCGCAATTATGCGAGAGCTTCATGTGATAGGCTGCAGGACGACCCTCCACCAGCTGTTGCCAGCACATCAACAGCCCCATCCACAGCACCTTCCAGTCCACATCTGGACATCCGTCCTGATTTTGGAGACTTGATAATTCTTGGTAAATTTCGCAAAGAGACATTGTGCTATGGAGAGCAATCAATTGATTTGATTTGTAGTCGGAAACAGGAGCACCGTTGCTCTCGCCGTTAATTTTTTTATGTTTATTTTTTGTTGGCACAGTTAATTTTTCCTTACAAAAAAACTGTTAAAAAAATACAAAAAAACCTACAAAACTACAAAAAACAGAAAAAAAGTTCTTTTAACAACTAACTTCACTGGTCAAAAAAAGAGCTACATTACTATATTAGTAGTGTAAAAGTTATTTTGAATGAATGTGTAGTGCATACATGAATGAAAGAATACATTAGTAGTGTATGGTGAATCTGAAAGTGCAGAACTATAAGGAAGTGCTACAGCATAAATCTATGTGGGGTTTACTTATAGTATACTGCAGTACTTCTGAAGCACTTGAATGTAGCATATGTACATACATATGATACAAGTACTTCCATTTCCACTGCTGGTGAAAATGCCTGGGTGAATTTGTAAGTGTCAGGGGAAGATTTACAACCCCCTTGCACCTCTTTTACGTCACCGTTGCGTCACTTTTATGATTCAGCCGTGGCGCAAAAGGTGCGCCATGGTGTGTGGTATTTACAACCTGACTCACCTGGGAGGTGCGTCATGTTGTAAAGCCCTGCGTCAGAAGGAGGGGTTCCTGCGCAGGTGGGGGGGGGAGCGTTCCAGCACAGGAACGTCTTAAAAGTGGCTGACTAAAATTTACAAGATTTCACTCAGTCACTTTTGGGCCCATGCTGCATCAAAGCCGTGCACCTGCTTAAAGGAGGCGTAAGGATTGACAGAGAATTGTGAGCATAGGGACCCCAGAGCATTGCTGGAGCTGCGTTGTGCTTGCAATGCAACTCCAGCAATGCGCCACCTTTACGGCAAAGATGCATCACGCATCTGTGCTGTTTTTACCCCATGGTGCGCCACTTTATAAATGCGGCGCATCCATGCTGGCGGTGGCATGACGCACAATAAACCCATTCAACATTTTCAATAACAATCTAAAAATGGAAATAAAACATATGTTAAATGTTTTTTTCTAAGAGCAATTTTGCACGTAAATATGAGACATCTCAACCATTCATAAACTAACAAAACATTATTATTCGTTTTTATACACTGTATATAATGTTATTTAGAAATATATGCTGACAAAATACACAACAAAAAGTCCTTAATTGTTTAGATACTTTTCCTCATGGCCAAATAGTTTGCGTCAAATCCTTTGTTTGGAAGTTGTCCAATAGTAATCCTGAGCTTCTGCCTCCCAGCCTTCTGATCCGAAACCACCAACATCATCTGTAGCTTCCCCCAGGGCTCATCCCCCAGCCCAACACTATTCAACATCTATATGGTCACCCTCACACAAGTGGCCTGCCATCATGACCTCAACATCATCTCCTACATCGACGTCACCCAGCTCATCCTCTCCCTCACCAAGGAGCCACACACTGCCGAAATCAACCTCCACGAGGCCGTCGCTGACTGCAGAAGGAGCGGCTGTCTGAAGCTGAACTCGGACAAGTTGGAGGTACTTATCCTCAGACCCACCCCCTCAGCCTGGGACGACTCCAGGTGGCTGACTACCTTGGGAACAGTACCAAAACCCACTGACCATGCACACAACTTAGGATTTATTCTCAACTCCTCCCTCTCTATGTGTAAGCAAGTCAACGCTGTCTACTCCTACTGCTACAAAACCCTCTGCATGCCCGCAAGATTTACAAGTGGATCCCGACTGAAAGAAGAAGAATAGTGACACAGGCCCTCATCAGCAGCAGACTGGACTATGGCAACACACTTTACGCAGGAATCCCAGCCAAAAACCTACAACAACTTCAATGAATCCAAAACGCCTCCGCCTGACTAATCGCCAATGTCCCCTGCTGCAGCCATATCCCCCCTCCTGAGAGACCTACATTGGCTCCACGTCGACAAGAGCATCACCTTCAAGCTCCTCAGCCACGATCACAAAGCACTCCACAACACCTGACCAGCCTACCTTAACAGTAGTAATCCTGAAAGGCCAAATTTTGGGCTCCATTGGGATGGCCGGTGGAATGGTGTTGTAAATTGACAGCAATGGGTTAGCATTAGCAGAAGCCATCCTGTATTTGGAAGTTATCTTATCCGCTTTGTGAAAGCCATTTTGTATTTCTGGCAGCCATTTTGTTTGCCATGTGCTCGCCATGTGCTCTGTCCTACCTTTCTGTTAACTGCTCTTGTAATCTGCCTAGAGACAAACTATATTCAGCATCTTCCACCTTCGCACATGCCCAGAAGGGCCTAGCCAGTAAAATGCACCTGCTTCTCTAGTATAACTGTCAGGCTATTTTTACTGCTGTATGGAGAAGTAACTCTCCTCCCACGTTGTTGAACAAGCAGATCTTGTATACCCATCTTAGTCATTGTTGCATGCTTACATGAGCCAGGACTGCCCCTTGGTTTTATGCTTACTAGGTAACCCTAAGCTTATATAAGGCCTCTGTTTTCTGTACTCCTCAGACTGCCTCATTCAGTTGCTAAGGCTTCTGTGTGACGTAGTCTCAATCATTTGAGGTTAATAAAGATACTCTTTTATATTTCAGCTTCTGTGCCAATTTCTTCTTTGTTGGTTCAAAAGGAATAAGTATCAGTGGGAACCCTAAGAATGTTTTTTGATTTCTACAGATGGTGCTCCAACGTGAGTCTCATAAGAGAAGTGGCTATCTGAGGGAGTGATCTTGTCAGGAGACAGAAATCTGCTGAGGAGGGCAGGACAGGACTCTAATAAGGAGGTACTCTGTGCACGGAGATTCTGGGGATTCTCTGTCTCTGCCGCCCGGTATATTTTGGATCTTCCTGATTTTGATCCTCCACATGATGTCATCGCTGACTGAGAACCTTTTTGGCATGAGTATTCTAAAAAAGACCATTAAGTCATTCAGAACTTGATAGTTAGAATTTTGAGAACTATTTGTTTGGTAAGAGTCGGTTTGATGCCTTTGATTGGTAAGGCAGTTTAGTAACACTTATTGTGGCTTAGATTTGTGTTGGCCAACTTTGAATTTGTATGGGATAGATATGTAAATTGCAATTTATGCTGGCAGGTAATGAGGAGATTTTTCTCTGTTTGACTTTTGTTTGAACGGAGTAACGTATGAAGAGTACCTTAAGCTCTACATTGATTATATAATATTTGCATATTTTGCAATATTTTTGGCATGCCTGCTTCAAGCACACATCGCAGAATGTGTTGCTTTTTGGAGGTACCATATTAAGATGTGAATTAAATTAGCCGGCTCTCTTGAAGGAATAGCTAGACAGGTTTAGGTATAAAAACATATTTCTTCCGTGGTGATTTTGTATACCCATGGAATTCAAATATAAAAATAATACAAACAAGGATTCTTTGTTCTGTGCAAATTTATGAATGGAGATATGCAGAGCAATTTTTTGGTGTTCTACCAGCCAAAGCTAGTAAATTGAGTGTATTTTGGGTTCTTGGAAATAAAACAGTTTGTTGGGCTGTTTTTTTTGCAGTCTTTTGGAATAATATTGAGAAGCGCTTCTTGTAAATGTGACTTACAACTAGTATTTACAAATGGTTTGGTTTAAGTACAGTCTGTGGGCTGTCCTTTGTTTCTGTATTAAGTGTTGATCCGTGGGTTAAATGTATGTTTAAATGTCTATTTGATTTGATTTGATTAATCCATTTGTAAAGCGCACGAACGCCCGGAGGCGTCTTGGCGCTTTGACAAACTGCAAACTTCTGAGACAGGCAACCTAGATAACCGCAGTGAATAGCCAAGTTTTGACTGCTTTTCTAAAGGACCCCAGAGATGGGCTATTTTTTATAGATAGAGGCAGCCGGTTCCAGGCCCGTGCTGTGTGCACCAAGAAACTTCTTCCGCCCCAACTGGCCCCTCTAAATTTCGGGACTCTGATTAGTTGCAGTTGGCTGGATCTACGAAGTCTGGCCGGTTCGTACAGTTTCAAGTGGGTCTTCAGGAATTGTGAGCCTGATCCCTGAAGCACCTTATAGGCCAGGCACAACGATTTGAACTGCACCCTTTTTACTATTGGGAGCCAGTGTAAGGTTTTTAGTTTGTGGGCAATTGGCTCATATTTAGGGATGCCAAGCACCATCCTTGCAGCTGCATTCTGCAGTCGTTGTAGTTTGGTTAGGATCTGTACTCTAGCCCCGGCGTACAGACCATTCCCATAATCCAACCTCCACAAGGCTAGCGCTGTCACCACTGTCTTTCGTGAATCTTCTGGTAAGTACGGCAGTATTTTTTTTATCATCTTTAAGACGAACCAGACTGTTGAGGCCAGTTTGCTGGCTTGGGCATCAAATGAAAGTTTGGTGTCAAGAGTAATGCCCAGATTTTTCACTTTTTCTGATGGATCTGGACAGATGCCCAGGTTATCAGGCCACCAGGCCGGGGACCAGATGTTTGCATCACCCCCCAGTAGCATCACCTCGCTCTTGTCCCCATTAAGCTTTAGGCAATTATTCAGCATTCCACTGGCTAACCTGTGACATACATAATTTACATTTTTCTGCCGTCTTATTCACATCGTTGCTGATAGACACCACTATCTGGTTGTTGTCAGCGTAGGATACTGGAGTAAACCCACAACCCCTTATAATTTCTGCCAGTGGTGCAACATATAAATTAAAAAGGGTGGGGCTCAAAAAGGACCCCTGAGGAACCCCACATTGGATTTTGCCTCTCCTAGTTCTACCGAGAAAGTTCTATTCCCTAAGTAGGATGCGAGGAGGGCACAGGCTGAGTCATGGACCCTTGCTTCTCTCAGATGGTTCAGGAGAGTCTCATGGCTGACCGTATCAAAGGCCGTTGATAGGTCTAATAGAACCAAGGCGGCCTTCTCTTCATCATCCAGCACACTCCTGAGTTCTTCCACCGCCGTGAGCAGTGCTGTTTCCGTTCCGTGTCTCTCACGAAAACCAAATTGAGAATGATCCAGCCAGTTACCCTCCACCAGATATCTAGACAGCTGTTTATTTAGAAGTTTCTCGAGAATTCTTGCTGCGAAAGGAATCCTGGCTATGGGTCTAAAGTTGCCTGGTTACTATCAATCTAGATTTGATTTTTTCAAGAGTGGCATCACCAATATAATTTTCCAGGCATCTGGGAAAGTACCGGTTTTTAGGATTTGTGAAAATAGTTTTTCCAATAATGAGCTCAACTGCTCTTGGAAGAGCTGCATCACTTTCGGGAGACAGGGGTCCATTGGGCTGCCTGAACTAGTGGAAATCACCTCCTGCAGGATTTGATCTGCTGTAGGCGGAGTAAATTGAAACAAAGGGGTTTGTGCTAACCGCTCAGCTATTTTTGTTGGGTATGAAAAAACCTAAGCTGAGTAAGCTTAGTGGTGGGTCTTGAAGGAATCGAAGACCGAAGATACCTTGTTAACAAAAAATTCACCCAATGAGTTACAAAAATCTGAAGCCATTGCCTCTGTACTGTTATTTTCAATTTTTGATAATTTTTTTACGGTGAAAAAGAGAGCTTTACTAGAATTTTTTGACTCATTAATTTTTTGCACAAAGTATTTGCTTTTTTCAGTCATAGTCAGATTTTTATAGATGGCTAGGACCGCTTTGTATTCTTCTTTGAGCTTGGTGTCATAATTTGCTTTTTCTCAGCTCTTCTGCAGTTCTATTTTTGTGCTTTCAGTGCTTCTGAAAACCAAGGCTGTGAGGGAGTTTTCCTTTTGAAAATCACTCTCCTTTGTGGGACTGCAACCTGAACAGCGGCATCTATCCACTCATTAAATTGCTTACAGGCTATATTGCTGTCCGAAGCAAGATCTGGGTAGCATAAACAAAGTTTATCAAGAAAAGTCTGCGAGTTGACTTTTGACCAGTCTGGATAGGTGGCCTTCCTAAGAGCTACAACAGGCCTTCCCTTGTCTTCTTTAATTTCCAATGAGAAGGTGACCAACTTGTGGTCCGACCATGGGACCAAAAGAGTGTCTATTTTGCCTATGCCCTGACAGGAGGTAAAAATGCCATCCAAAGAATGGCCAGCACAGTGAGTGTCTAGAAGAACCTTTTGGTCCAGTGCAAAATTAGCCAGTGCATCCTTAAATGAGGCTACCTTAGGGTCGAAAGTTTTCTCCAGGTGTAAAATAAAATCTCCCAGAATGGTATAGTCAGGACCTGTCACACTGGATTCTAAGAAAGGACTTAGTAACTCAATCAATGGAGTTTTGGCACTGGGAGGTCTATAGATTATTAGGCCATTAAACGTATAGTTGTTAGTGATCTTGATCTGAAAGATCAGTGTTTCACAGTCCGGATTGCTACCTTTTTCTGAACTCTTGATCCTAAGCCCATCTCTAGCTATAATTGTTAATCCCCCTCTATGTTTCCCTTTTCTGTCCGCTCTACAGATTTGGCTCGTGATTTCACATTAGTGATACTTCTGTAAGTAAATAGCGATTGCGCTATTTATTAAATAATGGCTATAAATCGCACTGTATTATGTGTCCTGAGTGTTTGATCCCTTCTGTATATGTGTAAAATGACCTCAATGCGGTATTTGTGTTTTTCTTGTTGTCATCAGTCTGTTATGCAAAATGTCATTTAATTAATATTGAATAAAAATTAAATAAAAATCCAGAAATGAACCATATGATATGCTAAATAACTGTATGTTATTATTAAATTGATAAGAGTAAGCAACTATGCACATGTACAAACTGCCAATGCTTAAAAGATAAAATTAGAATTCACATTCAATAGGAATAAATAGGCCTCAAAAACGAAATTGTGTATTTTACGTATTGTCTATATACATTGATTAAATCAGTGTCCGGCTGGACACTTTTTTCTTATAGTACAGATTGTTGCCTATAATTTGCATTGCCTTGTTTTGATCTCTATACATTAAGGACCGTTGTTGTTTGTAAAACCAACTGGGTTGGCAGCACTCAATACATTTCTTGTCCTTATGATGATTCCTTATTAATTGTAGGATCAAAACGCCATCGACAGTCTATGTAGTGACACATAAATTGCTAATATATAAACCCAAATGTGTATACTACATGAGGTTAGCTAGAGGAATTCCACTTGTAACTAGCTCCTCCTTTTACCAATTGCCTGCAACTTCTTACCTCATGTTGTGTTGTATTTGTTGTATGTACCGGATACAGGACCGTATCCCACTGTATTACTGTTCACATCATTTGTCTATATACGTCTACATTGATTAAATCAGTGTCCGGCTGGACACTTTTTTCTTATAGTACAGATTCTTGTCTATAATTTGCATCGCCTTGTTTTGATCTCTATACAATAAGGACTGTTGTTGTTTGTAAAACTATTACCCCAGGTCCTTGATTACCTTAAGGGTTCCCTTGTTGCTTATATACCGCCAACTCATTTGGAGCAGTGACAACAAGACAAATGTGACTCAGTTGTTTTCTGTAGATAAGTTGTAATTACTTTAATTAAAAAACTTTTTCCTGTTCTAGCTTGTCCACTCACGTACATTCGGATAGGTTGGAATGAAGAGCATGAGCACTCTTTCTTTTCATGAAGTAATCCATGGCCAATCTGTTCTCTCACTTGGTCATATATTTATTTTTGCTCAACATTTAGTTGTTCTTCCAAGTTTCCTAAGTTTGTTACATCTTCTTGAGCTTGATACATTGCTGTTTCCACCTCATCCATGGCAGTTGCTGCTTCATTTTGAACAATTGGTTCTCCTAGTGGTTCCTGACTCAACAGAGCAGAAGTTTGACTGTCTTGAGAACTGTCTCTAGCAATCTCAGCTGCAATTGTAGCTACTTGCTCAATTTCGGCATGCAACATTTTCACATAATTAGCAAAAACAGGACATTCTATAGAATCTTTAGTTGCGTTGAACGAATCTTCGTAGCTCTGAATATCTCCAAGTAATTCCAATTTTGAACACCACGGCTTGAAGAGTTGCAAAAGAGCTAAATAGCAAAATTCCCTTTTCTCAGGGGCATCACAGCTCAGTTTACGGTGATTAATCAATTGCCATTTTCTTTGTTTCACCAAACATCTTTCAGAACCAATCACAGCATCCATACCATTATTGATGTTTTCTGTAATATTCGGTTTAAAAGTATAGTTTTGCAGCACATCATAGAGACAAATGTTCTCAAGATGATGAGTTCTGTTTGAATACTATGTATTCAACATATTTGTTTCACAATATCTGTACTTTCTGGCTCGTTTTCAGCTAAATGTTCAATTTCTTGTACAGATTGAAGTACTCGATTTCGTGTTGCAGCAAGACCTAGACTCACCCAAATGATTCTTCTAGATTTGGAGTATAGACTTGAAGATGATAAGCGATCTGAACATTCATATGCTCCAATTTCTTGATGAGATAACATCTTCAAACTGTAACTGTATAATTTCGTACTTAGACTCTTCTTGTGGGAAATCTCTTCCAACATTTCCTTCAATTCAGTCTTTTCTGATTTTGTTATGTAGGATGTTATATATCGAGCAACAGCAATGGAATTGTCCGCAATGTATTGAATATCCATGTTAGCGTTCCACATGGACAAAATAACTGGGTTGTAATCATTTATATATTTTGACTCTTCATTTCTTCTTAAGTTGTAGGTATTTTTGGGAGACTTTCTTTTGATATTATGTCGTAAAGATGACATAAAATTGTTCACTCTTCCTTTCGATATTACTGGACGTGGAAATCCAAAACGATATTTGGTGTAGAACTTGTCCTTAGATTTGTACTCTCAACGACAGTATATCCCACAACGATGGCTTTGGAATCGTAAGACTTGTTGTCTCAAGTTCTTTTCTTCTGTGCTTTTGGGCATAGCTCATGTAACATATTATTCGAATCTGTTCCGAATTTGGGGGCATCTTTGATCCATATTAGCATATGTATGTGAGGATCACCTCTTGCTTGATACTGCTTTTTCCAAAAGAAATCTACAACCTCTCCAAGAGGAGGATTTTTTTTATCGGTGATAAAAGACATCATAGCTTCAAATCTATGATTGAAATACCTGCATACATTAACTGGATCCAAAGAGCACAATTCTCCAGGTGTCTTGTATTCAATATTTATTATATTTGGATTTGCCTCTCGAAGAATTTGAAGTAAATCATCCCAAGCATATTCAGCAAAGCTTAAAATAAGGAACCATGTATGAGTTCCTAAGTTCCTTAGCATACATTTAAGTTCTCCATGATAACGGTACCAGTACTCATTAGTACCAAGCTGACATGTCATGAGATTAATCAGCTGAGATTCCAAAATATTATCTTTCTGGTGTACTTTATCTATAAATTCCTTTGCCGAAACATTTTGCAGATGTACACCTGTTTTCAATATAAGGTTGACTGCATTAGAAAGTCCAGACAAGTCACTCTCAAACAAAAGATGAATATATAAGCACATACTGCTGAATGGCTCACTAAAATACTGAAACAGCAGTGACAGAGTGTTTGGTGGAAGTGTAAGGGTACAGACTAGGAAATTGAAGGTATAAAAGACAAATGTGCAGGTGGATACAACGCTGCATGCATAGTGTGTAGGGGTTTGAAGCAGTCAATGCCCTAAGGCCTACTTTGCTGCATGAGTACTTAGGTCCTGACTGAATGAGAACAGTTCTGCAAGGAGAGGGCTTGACTGAATGTATAACTACTTCAGTTTTAGCACACTGCAAGGATAAGCACATACTGCTGAATAGCTCACTACAATTCTGAAACAGCAGTGACACAGTATTTAGTGGAAGTGTAAGGATACAGACTGGGAAATTCATGGTATAAAAGACAAGTTTGCAGGTGCACAGAAGACTGCATGCATTGTGATTAGTTGTTTGAAGCAGTCCATGCCCTAAGGCCTACTTTGCTGCTTGAGTGCCTGGGTACTGACTGACTGATTACAGTTCTGCAAGGAGAGTGCCTGAATGAATTTATAAGTGTTTCATTTTTAGCACAGTGAATGTATAAGCACATACTGCTGAAAGCGTCACTACAATACTGAAAATGCAGTGACAGAGTGTTTGGTGTTAGTGTAAGGAAACAGACTGGGGAATTGAAGGTATAAAATATATGTTTGCAGGTGCAAAGAAGACTGCATGCACAGTGTATAGGAGTTTGAAGCAGTGCATGCCCCAAGACCTACTCTGCTGCATGAGTACTTGGGTACTGACTGAATGATTACAGTTCTGCAAGGAGAGTGCCTAACCGAATTTATAAGCGCTTCAGTTTTAGCACAGTGAATAGATAAGCACATACTGCTGAATGGCCAACTACAATACTGAAACAAAAGTGACAGAGCATTTGGTGAAAGTGTACGGATACAGACTGGGGAATTGAAGATATAAAAGACAAGTTTGCAGGTACAAAGAAGACTGCATGCACAGTGTATAGGGGTTTGAATCAGTCCATGCCCTAAGGTCTACTTTACCGCATGAGTACTTGGGTACTGACTGAATTATTACAGTTCTGCAAGGAGAGTGCCTGTATGAACGTATAAGTGCTTCACTTTTAGCACGGTGAATGGATAAACACATACTGCTGAAAGGGTCACTACAAAATGGAAACATCAGTGACAGAGTGTTTGGTGGAAGTGTAAGGATACAGACTGGGGAATAGAATATATAAATGACAAGTTATCAGGTACATAGAAGACTGCATGCATAGTGTATAGGGGTTTGAATCAGTCCATGCCCTAAGGCCTACTTTGCTGCATCAGTACTTGCGTACAGACTAATGATTACAGTCCGAAAAGGAGTGTGTCCATCTGAATTTATAAGTGCTTCAGCTTTAGCACAGTGAATAGATTAGCACATATTGCTGAATGGCTCACTACAATACCGAAACAGCAGTGACAGAGTGTTTGATGGAAGTGTAAGGATACAGACTGGGAATTGAAGGTATAAAAGACAAGATTGCAGGTGCATAGCAGACTGCATGCATAGTGTATAGGGTTTTGGAGCATTCCATGCCCTAAGGCCTACTTTGCTGCATGAGTACTTGGTTGCTGACTGAATAATTACAATTCTGCAAGGAGAGTGCCTGACTGAATGTATAAGTGATTTGTATAAGTGATTTACTTTTAGCACAGTGAATGGATAAGCACATACTGCTGAAAGTGACACTACAACACTGAAACAACAGTGACAGAGTGTTTGGTGTAAGTGTAAGGATACAGACTGAGGAATTGATGGTTTAAAAGACAAGTTTGCAGGTGCATTGAAGGCTGCATGCATAGTGTATAGGGTTTTGAAGCAGTCCATGCCCTAAGGCCTACTTTGCTGCATGAGTACGTGGGTGCTAATTAAATGATTACAGTTCTGCAAGGAGAGTGCCTGACTGAATTTATGAGTGCTTCACTTTTAGCACAGTGAAAGGATAAACACATGCTGCTGAAAGTGTCACTACAACACTGAAACAACAGGGACAGAGTGTTTGGTGGAAGTTGAAGGATACAGACTGTGAAATGAAGGTATACAGGTAAGTTTGCAGGTGCATAAAAGACTGCATTCATAGTGCGTAGGGGTTTGAAGCAGTCCATGCCCTAAGGCCTACTTTGCTGCATGAGTACTTGGTTACTGACTGAATGATTACAGGTCTGCAAGGAGAGTGCCTGACTGAATTTATAACTGCTTATGATGTAGCACAGTGCATAGATAAGCACATACTGCTGAATGGCCCACTACAATACCGAAACAGCAGTGACAGAGTGTTTGGTAGAAGTGTAAGAATATAGACTGGGGAATTGAAGGTATAAAAGACAAGTGTGCAGGTGCATAGAAGACTGCATGCATGGTGTATAGGGGTTTGAAGCAGTCCATGCCCTAAGGCCTACTTTGCTGCATGAGTACTTGGGTACTGACTGAATGATTACAGTTCTGCAAGGAGAGTGCCTGACTGAATTCATAAGTGGTTCCGTTTTAGCGCAGTGAATGGATAAACACACACTGCTAATTGGGTTACCTCAATAGAGCAACAGCAGTGGTGGAAGTGTAAAAACAGACTGGGGATTTGAAGGTATAAAAAACAAGTGTGCAAGTACATACAAGAGTGCATGCCTAGTGCATAGGAGTTTGAAGCAGCCCATACCATAAAGCCTACAATATATCTAACTAATGCATTTTACTATACAACTCTAACTCATTTTGCAAATACATAAGCAAATTGCTGCACTATTTGCACCAACATTACATCAAAAAAGTGACACAATAGAACCACAAAGAGGCAAAAGGTGCTTGTAAATCTGCCCCGGAGTGTTTGCAGCAGTGTATGTATACTGACTAGGGAATTGTAGATTTGAAAAACAAGTCTGATTCTAGACAAGCAACACTATAAATTACTCTTGAAGGGCTAATATGACTGCACACATTCCAGAAATATAAATACTGCATTTTACTGTACAACCATGAGTCATTTTGCAAATACAAAAGCAATAACTAGTCTCTACTTCTATCAAAACTTGAAAAAAGGATAGATTTTTAAGCACTTATATGTCTGCAAACACAAAACATACAAAAATGCTTCACTCAGAATAATTCTTAAATGCACACAGATGCACAGTGTGATTCTAGGCAAAAAATATTAGACCTTGCATTTTATCCAAACACGTTTACTAGTCTAGAAACGGTAAAGTGACTAAACACATTCTATATATATGACTGCTGCATTTTACTATACAATTCTGATTCATTTTGCAAATACATAACCAATTTACTGCATTATTGGCGCCAACATTACATCAAAAAAGTGACACAATAGAACAACAAAGAGGCGCAAGGGACTTGTAAATTTGCCCCAGTGTGTATGCAGAGGTGTATATATGCTGACTGGGAAATTGTAGATTCGAAACAAAAGTCTGATTCTAGACAATCAACACTATTAACTACTCTACAACTGGAAAACTGACTGCACACATTCTACATGTTTTACTACTGCACTTTATTACACAAAGATGATTCACCAAACACATTACCATACCACATGCTTTTATCACAATACTTATCCAAATGCAGGCAAACTCAAAATGTGATTCTACACAACTAAACTACTCCTTGCACTTTAGAAGGATAAACACATTACTCTTATTAAAAACAAAATGCACCACATACATCCCCTTACAAGCTAACAACTCACCTTTCAAATTGATTTGTAGATTAAGAAGAATGCTAGTCACACAGCAGATATTCCTATACAGAATCTCTCTACTTTAGTGTTCTCAGCAAAACCAGAAAATGGCACTCTTTCCCTCTCAATCTACACATTTATATATGTAAATAACACATCAAATTGCTTCCAACAGTAATTCAAAAGCAAACACATATTTCTAATGGTTGAACATTTGAACCCTTTTCAACTGACATAACTTTGAACCCTAACCTCAACAGATCATGCAACACTCAACTGACCACAGAGGTGAAAAGTTCAGCACACTGTAAAACACTCCTCAAGAAGTTTAGACTCTGCATAGGTTCTTACCTATAAGTACCAATAAAGAGAAACACTCTTGTTAAAACAAACCAACATCTAAACACATAAGCTTGATAGATATCTCAAGAATATATATATTTTTAATAGTTTTTTTCTTGCTTGATACGCATACGGGACAACTTAGAAACCTCGCAGCGTACGTGGTATGGCTTCGCATGGTACGCGTACTCTTATTTTACCGTAAAAAAAAGTAGCCCCTATTACTAATTTGTATAATCCCCGGTGACACCATCCCCCGGGGCTCATATAAAACGTTGGGGACCGTGGGGGGAGCCCCAATGCCCCCATAGTCCCTGCCGGCTCCCCGCGTCCTTCGGGAGCCGGCATTGCTTTTTGTCAGGGAGAGCATCTAACATGCTGCTCCCTGTGACGAAAAGCAATCTGCCGTGAGTAGAGTAGTTTTATTAAAGAAGTACAGGACAACAAGTGTAATCTATGATGTTACAACGCGGACTTTTACAACGCATACCGTTACAACGCGGTATTTACAACGCGGATACTGTAACAACGCATGTATTTACAACGCATTTTTTTACAACGCAGGTACATTTACAACGCAGACCATTACAACGTAAGTATTGGTAAGTATAGAGTTATATTAGTATTATAATGGTAAATTAATTGTAAAAAATATAATTTAAATAAATTGTATTTAATTTAACTTCAATTAATTTATTTAATTATAAAATAATATTACTTTATTTTTACCCTGTACCCCTGCACCCCAGAAACTCAAAACTGACCCTCAACACCTATAATAAATTAAACTGATTTAATGTAATTTAATTCCAAGTAATTAATTTAATTTAAAATAAATTTTACTTTATTTTTACCCTGTACCCCTGTACCCCAAAAAATCAAAACTGACCCACAACCCCAAAAATAATGTAATGGAATTTAATGTAATATATTTACAATTAAAATTTACCCTGTACCCCAAAAACTGAAAACTGACCCTGAACCCTAAAAATACCCCTTTACCCAAAAACTGAAAACTGACACAGAACCCTAAAAATACCCCTTTACCCAAAAACTGAAAACTGACCCTGAACCCTAAAAATACCCCTTTACCCAAAAACTGAAAACTGACCCTGAACCCTAAAAATACCCCTTTACCCAAAAACTGAAAACTGACCCTAAACCCTAAAAATACCCCTTTACCCAAAAACTGAAAACTGACCCTGAACCCTAAAAATACCCCTTTACCCAAAAACTGAAAACTGACCCTGAACCCTAAAAATACCCCTTTACCCAAAAACTGAAAACTGACCTTGAACCCTAAAAATACCCCTTTACCCAAAAACTGACCCTGAACCCTAAAAATACCCCTTTACCCAAAAACTGAAAACTGACCCTGAACCCTAAAAATACCCCTTTACCCAAAAACTGAAAACTGACCCTGAACCCTAAAAATACCCCTTTACCCAAAAACTGAAAACTGACCCTGAACCCTAAAAATACCCCTTTACCCAAAAACTGAAAACTGACCCTGAACCCTAAAAATACCCCTTTACTCAAAAACTGAAAACTGACCCTGAACCCTAATAATACCCCTTTACCCAAAAACTAAAAACTGACCCTGAACCCTAAAAATACCCCTTTACCCAAAAACTGAAAACTGACCCTGAACCCTAAAAATACCCCTTTACCCAAAAACTGAAAACTGACCCTGAACCCTAAAAATACCCCTTTACCCAAAAACCCAAAACTAACCCTGAACCCTAAAAATACCCCTTTATCCCAAACATATAACAATTAAAATATAACTATATACTTACCAATACTTAAGTTGTAATGGTATGCGTTGTAAAGGTACCTGCGTTGTAAAAAAATGCGTTGTAAAAACATGAGTTGTAACAGTATATGCGTTGTAATGGATGCGTTGTAACAGTAGTGCGTTGTAAAAAATGCGTTGTAACAGGTGTACACCATCCTGCCTCAGCAACCGCCAGGATCAGAATAAAGAACATGGAACTAATACATGCTAAAGAACATGGAACTAACACAAGCTAACACTCTAGGGACATCAGCAATCATAATGTCAGTATAAAGAGAAGCACAACATATCTCCTCCCCTTAAATAAAGAAAAGAAAAACAAAACAAAGAAATAAAACAAAAAATAAAAACATTAATATCTAACAAAATCATTAAATTTCTTAGGAACACGATGAATCCTACCATAAGAAGCCCTACCGAAATTCGGAGTTGCTTCTTTTGAAGACTCAGGTACAAAAGAAGAGTTTCTGGAACAGTTGGGTGTCACTGGAGAAGAATTAGGTGGCACAAAAGTATCCTGTGACAGATTGGGTGCAAACTGAGATTCCTTGGGAAGAGGACCCCCCCTCAAGGACACATCCTTGGAAGACCGCTCATTCAAACTTGTATTAACAACATTTTTCTTAGCATACAAGGCAATCCTACGGAAGTTCCAACTCTGCCCATTCTCCAACACAACATGCCATTTATGAACCTCCTTAACTCTCATAGGATCAGAAAACTTATTCATACCACACTCTCTACGGCCCAACTTAACTTTAACCAAGTCACCCACTTCAACTCTACCAACCTTTCCAGGAACAACCTTAGAAACAACATCTCCTTCCCACAACCACTGTGGGACTAACTTGGTTTTAGGAATTCTACCACGAATACGCTCAAAAGGAACTTGGTCAGTAACCCCATGAGCTGTGGTGTTATAAGACCAAACCATATCTTCCAGAGCTCTGCGCACATCCCTTTGTCCTTGCAACGATAACTGTATAGTCCCTTTGACCAAACGATTCATTCGCTCAACCATACCATTACCCTGAGGGTTGTACAGGGAAGTGCACACATGCTTGAGTCCATGATTGGCTAGAAAAGAATGCATAGAAGAAGATGTAAGTTGAGTGCCGTTATCTGTGATTAAAACTTTTGGGAAACTTTCCTTTAAAAATATTGACCTCAACTGTTTAATAACAGCATCAGTGGTAATATTCCTCATAAACTCCACACACAACCACTGAGAAGACACATCTACAAGAACTAAGGCAAACCTACAATCACAAGGCAAAGAATCCATTGGACCAATAAAATCTAAGCACATTTTTTCCCAAGGTAAATCACTCATGCTAACAATAGAACCCTGTGAAGGAGAAATAATTTTCAACCTCTTCTCGCTCTCCTTACATAACAGACAAGACTCAACCCACCTTCGAACATCATCGTCAACACCCGGCCACCAAAAGTTTCTTTTCAGACGTTTAAGAGTCATGTTTTGCCCATGATGTCCTTCATGAGCTAAGCAGAAGAGTTTCCTTCTGAGAGAGACAGGTGGAACAAACCTCTCACCACGCAAAACTAAATCATCTGAAGAACCAAGA
This sequence comes from Lissotriton vulgaris, assembly GCF_964263255.1. Lineage (NCBI taxonomy): Eukaryota > Metazoa > Chordata > Amphibia > Caudata > Salamandridae > Lissotriton > Lissotriton vulgaris. The sequence continues at coordinate 664,600,723 of NC_141689.1, forward strand.
CTGAGTTCTTCTTGCAACTTAACAAAAGAACGCAAAGAAGGTTTAACATCCCCTTCTCTACTCCAACCTAAACGAATAGCATTAACAAGCTCACAGAAGTCAGAATCCTCTAAAACAGCTTGATGCCATTCTTCTTTAGAAATGGAACAAAACTCAGTAGAACAAGCATCCTCAAAACTAGCAACCACACACACACTCTCATCTTCAAAGTTCTCATTTACAGCTTCAGAAGAAATAGGTAGGCGTGACAAACAGTCAGCTTGGGTGTTTCTCCAACCTGAAATATGTTCTAACTTGTATGTGTACTCCTGAAACTTAGCTGCAAATGTCATCAAATGGGGAGAACCATTATTAGCCCCACCAGGCGACAAGATCTTAAGAAGAGGCTTATGATCAGTCCTCAAACAAAACTGCATACCCCATAAATAAGTGCGAAAGTGGGATACACCCCACACAGCAGCCAGTGCCTCTCGTTCAATAACAGCATAGTTACGCTCAGAGGAATTGAGACAACGTGAAGCAAATGCTACAGTTCTCTCAATCCCACCACACTTCTGAGATAAGATGGCACCAATTCCATAAGCAATTGCATCAACAGTAACATAAGTGTCTCTACCTGGTTCAAAAGTAGTTAAAATGCCTGCATTTATAATGTCACTCTTAATCAATTCAAATGCTTGAGACTGTTGAGTCTCCCACTCAAAATGCACACCCTTCCTAAGTAATACTCGTAAAGGCTCTGTTTTGTGTGAGAAGTTAGGCACAAATTTGGAGTAGTACTCGACTAAGCCAAGAAAAGATTTTAGCTGGTCTTTATCAGTAGGAATTGGAGCACACCTAATTGCTTTCAGTAAATCTTCTTTAGGTTTAACTCCATCGTGCGAGATCGTGTACCCCAAGTAATCGATTTCAGTTAAAAGGAATTGACATTTTCCCTTCTCAGGGTAAGACCAGCGGTAGATAAAATTTGTAAAACTTTTGACAAATTGCAATTATGTTCAAGTTTATCTATACCTGTAATCAAAATGTCATCTTGGAAAAAATGAACATGCTTCAAATCTTTAAATAAGGAATGCATCATACGTTGAAATACGCTTGCTGCGGAAGCCAAGCCGAATGGCAACCTTTTGAACTGAAATACACCCTCAATGGTAACAAAAGCAGTACATTTTTTTGAATCAGGGTGTAATACAACTTGATGATAAGCAGACCTTAGGTCCAATTTACTAAAGAATTTAACTTTGTCCATCAAGAGGACCATTTCGGAAATATTTGGCAAAGGAAACTTATCAACTATGATGTTCTGATTTAGAGAACGAAGGTCAACACAAAAACAAAGCTTACCATCTTTTTCTTGTGTGACCACCACGGGCGAAAGCCACTCAGAAGCTTCCACAGGTTCTATTATGTCTTGTTTTTGCATGTCATCAAGCATTTCTTTTACCTCTTTTCTAACAGCAATGGGAATCCTTCTGAGTGCCTAACTGGAGAAGCATTTTCCTTAACTTTAATCTCATGTACATAACCTTTCAGTTTACCTAAACTGGGACGGAAAACATCAGGAAATTTAGAAAGAACAGTCTCAACATTATTAAAATCTTCAATGACTAGTACTATATCATCGGACCTTGGGTCAAGAATGATATGCAAATCATACTGTTGTATCCAACCAAGGATGGCTGGACCCTCTTCAGAAATATAAACTTTACCAACAGCAGATCTCCCTTTAAATTGAAAAGAAGTATCCATGACTCCCTTCAACTTAATTACTTTTCCTGTGTAACCTTTGGGCAAAATGTCGCTGTGTGAAAGTGGAATTGAAGACCAATACTCTTTATACATATTGTAAGGAATGATAGAAAACATTGAACCCGGATCAACCAGAAGTGTAACAGCAATACCATTTAGAATAAAAGAAGCTTTTGGTCTTTGTAAAATAAACTGAGTATTGTCCTCAGAGTCACCTTCCACACAAAGGGACATTTCTTGAGGAACAAAATCATCTTCGACAAAGTTGACTCTATTAAAAGAAGGAGATTTACAAACTTTGCTGATATGACCACGCTTACCACACTTACGACAAGTTTTGTCTCTTGCAAAACAACCCTGAAAGTCAGCAGCATGAGACATGTCACCACAACGAAAACACCCCACAAATTTTCCCTTCCCTCCAGGATTATTAGAAAAAGATCTAGGTTTTTGAAGAAAAGTTTTTGATTTAGTATTAAATTTGTCCACACTAGAAGTAGGGTCTTTGTCAGCTTTGTTGATAACGTTGACAGTGTCTTCTTTCTTTATTTCAAGAAGTCGCATCTCTTCCATACACTTGTCAGATTCTTCAACAACTTTTGCGATAGTAATAGCTTCCAACAGCATCGGATTTTTAGCTGCCCACAATTTCTGTTGCATCCTTTTATTTTTACATTGTACTATCAATTGATCTCGAATCATTTGATCAGCCATAGCTCCAAAGTCACATTTTAGAGATAACTCCCTTAAACGAGCAACCATCTGATCTACTGTCTCTTTACCCTTTTGTGGTGCAGTGTAAAATTTATGTCTTTGCATGACAATGTTCACTTGTTTTCCAAAATATTTTTCTAATCTCAATTTGGCTTCATTGTAGGGGTTATCATTAAGTTCACCATCTGCATTACGGAGTTCTGGCAAGAATTTGAAAACATGTTGTCCAGCTTTCCCCAAAGAATTCAACAAAATAGCTGTCTTCCTTGTTGCAGGAAATCTAAGCCCATCTATAGCTTCTAAATAATTTTCAAAGAAACCTAACCACTCCTCCCATTCAGTGGTAGGAATTTCTCCCTCAATCAGAAAGGCAGGTGGAGGGGAAATTGTATGATTAGCTGTAGTTGCCATGTAAATATGTATTTATGTCTTTAAAATGTATTATGAATCGCGGAATTAAGCTGAGGCAGGTAAAAGAAAAATGAATAAAGGCAACTGAGTAGTAAGAACGCTTATTGAAAGAAAGCTCCTTTAAACGGGAAGGTTTCAATGTCTCAAACAGATTTGCCGGTTGAAGGAAATGCGTGGTTGGCAAAAACAGCAATTTCCTATGGAGTGTGGTTGGCAAATACAGGAGACCTAAGATGGCCACCTGACGCTATGCGCGATGACGTCAGAGCGCATACAGCGTCAGTAAATCAAAAGACGCGACTTTTGTTATGCGCGTTGTTGCTCGCGAGCTGCTCACGAGATAATGCACGGGGTTGGATCTGACTTCATGCGCCAGATAAACCGCCCAGGGAAGTCAACGGACTTCCAAATAAATATTGAAAAGTACCTTGTGAATCGAGGAATGTAGGATCCGAAGGTGGCGAAAATCGGCAAACTGGGAAGCTGCAAATCAGCAACCTCGGTAAACAGGAAACCTGGAAGCGGAGAAAGGGTGCAGACGGGCGCTTCGACCAGGATCACCTGTGACTCTTCAATGATGTGGAAGGTCAAATCGTCGCCAAAATGAAGTGAAGAGTCGATGTCCAAAATCGTGAGTAGAGTAGTTTTATTAAAGAAGTACAGGACAACAAGTGTAATCTATCCTGCCTCAGCAACCGCCAGGATCAGAATAAAGAACATGGAACTAATACATGCTAAAGAACATGGAACTAACACAAGCTAACACTCTAGAGACATCAGCAATGATGATGTCAGTATAAAGAGAAGCACAACACTTTCCTATTTGCAAGAGAGAGCAGGTTAACCTGCTCTCTCTTCCAAATATGAAAGCAGCAGGGTCCCGGGGGTAGGCACCCTGGGACACTGCCGGTGCTGGCGCTGGGGGGGGTGGTGGTCCCCAGGGCCACCACAAGGCCCAGGAGGGGGGCCGTGTGTCCCCTCTCCCACCATTTAAAAGCCGAGGGGTACTTCACGGAACCCCACAATTTTAAAATTTAGTGCCCGGGGAGGTGGCGGTCCCCCACACAGGTATTTTTTATTTTTTAATAAAAAGAAGCCCCGGAGGGTGGCGGTCCCTGGGGCAGCCGGGGGCCGTGAGGCCCCCGTACGTATTGTTAAAATCCCAGGGGTGGCGGTCCCTGGGTAGGGGCCCCCCATTAGAAAAAAGTAGATTGCCCCCCGAATTTGGCCCCCCGGGGGGGCTAATAAACAATAAAGTGGGCTTTGTTTTTTTTTCCTTTTTCACAGCATACGCGTACTGTATGCGTATCAAACGATGTTTTAAAAAATATATAGGGTCCTTGTAGGACACCCAGAGCAGGCCTAGAGGGTGAGGAAGTCTTATGGCAAATAGTAAACTTTTCCTCTCAATCTACACACTCAATCTACACACATATACATATAAATAACAAAACACATTTATTCCCACATTAATTCAAAAGCAAACATACATTTCTATTGCTTGAACATTTGAACCCTTTCCAACTGACATAACTTTCAACCCTACCCCATTCTACCTTTTGCCTGTTACCATAGAAACACTTCATGGAACAGCTAACTAAGCACACAGTTCAAAAGTTCATCATACATTGTTGCAATTCAAAACAGCAAGTGTGATTGACTTGTAAATATACCAGCTTATCTTATGTAACATTCTTTTCTATCAGTTTTTGTTAACCAATAACTATCAGGCTTTTAAAAAACAGAAAATTGCACCCTAGTTTTCTGTGTAGAATGTTTTCAAACAACCAATCATTTCTTTTCTTTTTTCAAAACTGCATCTTATCCACCATTTTAGAAAAATCTTACTTTCAAACTGACATTTCATTTACAGAGACCATTTGAGTGGATCCAGACCTTTCTTCAAGATGCTTAGAGTGTGGATTGTGGGACACAGCTATATTTTCTGGAGTCAAAGGTACGTAAAACAGAAAGGAATTCACAAAGACCTAGGTTTAGCAAATGTAGACATTAAATGAACTGGACAGAGTGGCACCAATTCATGCCATTGGTGAAATCCTTGTTACGTCTCCAACACCCTGACCTCATAATTGTGCACTGTGGTGGCAATGACTACTTAGACTGGGGTAGGTCTGGAAATGTTTATGAAGGACACCTTTACAGAACTGATGTCACTTTTCCCCCAAACTGCATTTTTGTATTCTAACATATGCCAAAGACAGAAATGGAACTGGTACAATCAATTTTGTCCACAGATTGAGAAATCTAGGAAACATGTGAATACATCTGTTTCTGCTTTTCTCCGAGCAATAGAATGGGGTCCATTTACAACAACAATCTGTGTTTCAATATGCATGGCATCCATAGGAGAGATGGTGTACATTTTACAGATGAAGGGAACAGAGTCTTCCTCATGAACTTTAGACCCTGCATCGGTACTTACTTGTAGGTACTAAAATCTCCCAATAAACACAAGTGCTCTTTTAAGAGCCACCCAACATCTAAACACATAGGCTTGATAGATATCTGAAAAATATTTTTCTTGCTTGAAAACACGTACGGGACCCGTTCTGAACCAGGTAGCATATGGGCTATTGTATGCATAAGGAACACGTGCACACCAGAGGTCGCGCTGAAGGCCTCGCTCCGAACGCGCATCATAATTTTTCAATTTACATTTTTTTTATCTACCCTGAATTTGAATATTTTTGTAGGAGGGGGGTTGCGTGCCCCCCTCCCAGGCCTCTTCTATCCCCGGAGACCCCATTCCCCAGCCGGCGTGCCTCCTTTTAAAAAAAAAATGTAAAAAATATATATTTAGGGAGGGGAGCTGCGTGGCCCCCCTCCCGGGCCACTTCTGGCCCCATCCCCCCCCCCCGGGCTGGCCCTCTTTGTTGAGGACTGTGGGGGGTCCCGAATCCCCTTAAGGTCCCAGCCGGCTCCCCGCATCCTTCGGGAGCCGGCATTGCTTTTCGTCAGGGAGAGCAGCTAACATGCTGCTCCCTCTGACAAAAAGCAATCTGCTTTCCTATTTTCCTAGGTTACCTGCTCTCTCTTCCAAATAGGAAAGCAGTTTGCTATGGTAGGAGCCGGCCCTGGGGTGTGGTGGTCCCCAGGGCCACCACAAGGCTCCAGGAGGGGGGGCACGCAGCCCCCCTCCCAATATATAAAAGCTCCATGGGGGTGGTCCCCGGGCTGGGGGGTCCTTCACGGACTCCACCAATTTTACAATTTAGCGGCCCGGGGAGGCATGTGGGTGGGCATGAGCCCCCCACACAAATATTTTTTATTTTTTAATAAAAAGAAGCCCCGAGGGGTGGCGGTCCATGTGGCTTGCGGGGGCCATGATCCGCCCGCACACGTGTTGTTAATGCCCCGAGTGGTGGCGGTCCCCCTGGCTGGGGGGCCCCTCTGGGCACCCCATTATAAACTAGTACATTGCCCCCGGCATTTGGCCACCTGGGGCAAATTAACAATAAAGCGGGCTTCAGGATTTTTTTTCTTTTTCACGATGTAGTATCACGTGATTTTTAAAAAAAAAATATATATATTTTTTAGGCCTTGAGGGTCCTTTTGGGACCCCCTGAGCATGCCTAGGGAGTCACAGTGTTTCTACCCTGCCCTCTTTGCGTCTTTGGCACACATGTATTTCAGTCTTCTTGTGCCTCGGTTCTATGGAGACACAAGATGGCTGCCAACACTTCCTGGTTTGGAGTGTTGACATTCCGATGACAGTACGCGTACGGTACTTCGTCCATAGATGTATCTATGATTTTACTTTTGATTTTCTCAGGAACTACTGAAAGGATTTACACCATTTAAAGAAAAGCGTAATCTGCTAACCAAACTCTACCTTTTTCACACATTTGGTTTAATTCCGTTCAGCAGTTCGGGCTGTAGCCGTGTCTGAAGATCCCTATGGAAAATTGCATGGGGAAAGCACGTTTTGGGACCCCCCTTTTTTCTTGGCCCCCGCTTGATGAATCACCCCCAATCTGTCAGGGAAGGAGCGGAGCAAACCACCTTCTTGGAGAATTTCATGAAGATTCACTGACCGGCCCCAAAGTTATTCCATATAGAATGTTGCAGATTTCCTATGGAAACTAGGTCCTAACTATAACTACCTACTAGCGACCGCCAGTAGGTAAAATATATATATATATATATATATATGGTTATGGACATTGAGTCATTATACACCTCTATCAATCATTCACATGGGTTGCATGCCACAGAGTATTATTTGAACAAGCGTGACATTATGTTCCCTGGGCATAATACAATGTTGTTGGAGATGATTCAAATCTGTTTGTCTTCAAACTATTTCAAATTCCAAGGCAATATTCACCAACAACTGCGCGGTGTGGCGATGGGTTCGTGCTTCTCCCCCAGCTATTCATGTTTACATGTTGGCTGGTGGGAGGAACGCGTTCTCAGAGTCACACACGCCAGATGGTTGCCACACATTTTCCACTACTGGCGCTACATTGACGATGTGTGCATTATTTGGAATGGGACTGTAGCGGAGGCCAAGTCATTCGTTAATGAAATCAACACTAATGACTTAAATTTAAAATTCACGGCATCCATTAACAATGAGGTAGCTGAATTTTTGGATGTTCATTTGTATGTGGAGAATGCAGAGCTAAAAACTAAAATTTTCCGCAAATCCACCGCAGGAAACTCCATATTACATGCCCAAAGTGCGCATCCCATCCACACTATTAACAGCATCCCTTACGGCGAATTTATTCGAATTCGTCGAATCTGTAGCGATGAAACAGCTGACAACATTTGCTTAGATTCCTCTGTACAGAGATTTCTTAAAAGGGGATACTCCAGAAAGATACTGGAACAGGCCCGAGTTAAAGTTAAATCTCTTGACAGAAACACTCTGTTAGAGACTAAACTCATTAATTCAGAACAGCAGACGGATTGCTCTGTTAGACTAATTACTACCTTTAGTTCACAAGAGAGAACAATCTGACGTATTATTTGTTCTGAATGGCCCATTGTCCTTACCGATAATATTCTGAGTCCAATCCTTCCCAATCTGTCATCTTTTACATTTAGAAGAGCGCCTTCCATGTGTGATGCCTTAGACAGACCAATGCCGGTAGTTCTACCTAAAAAATCTTGGCTCCATAAAACTGGTTTCTTTAAATGCACTTCATGTCGCGCATGCACTTTTGCCTTCAATTCAACATACTACACATCAGCTTTTAGCGACATTAAAATTCCAATAAAAGAACATTTGACTTGCAGGTCAGAATTTGCGGTTTACAAACTGAAATGTACCTGCAACTTGGAATATATTGGGAGCACTAAACTCCCTGTGCATAGACGTATCTTACAGCATATATACGTGCTATTGTGAACAGCAATAGTGACTATCCTGTCGCAAGACATTTTAAAGCTGTTGATAACAATCAGTTAAGAGATCTAGAGTACACTGTCTTATGCTCAGTACCAGTCCCCGGCCGGGGCTGTGATTGTGAGCATCTATTAAGACAAAAACAATCGCATTTCCTTCTCCTGCTCAACACTAGAGCTCCCAACGGTCTAAATCTTACAGAAGATTTACATGTCTTTTTATAAATCATTTAAGACGTTAATCTATGAGCAATCCCATGATATTTCTGTAAAGTCATTCCTTGAAAGCCGCAATTAGTCATCCGTTCATGAAATTACAACTGTTATTTTGTATCTATGACTTCTTTTGTTGCGGTCTTTTATTGGGTTTCTAATCTATTCCTATTTTGAGATTTAAGTAGTTTGCTGCATCTCATGTTATTCTATCTATACAGTGTTCAGCATTTTTTAATATATTGTAAATTTGCAAGTGAATAACATTGTGTTTTTTTTCTTTCACATTCTCTGCTGTTGCTTTTGGTAACGTTTTTAATACACTTTGTTTATTTATGATTTAGCACGTTTAAATTACGTCTCTTTTACATATTCATTTCTTTGTTTAATTTTAGGCCATATTTTTGCATCATGTTCTCCTACTGCCAATCTACAATATTCATTCTAGGAAAAATTTCCTTTTTGACTACATTGAATTTGGATATAAATGAAATTTATTGTGGATAAGATTTAGACACTTGTCATTTTCTCGTCAATTTTTTGTCCTTCACTCTATAATGTATTGATTAAGACACTTGTCGATAATTTTTTACATTAACTGATCTCAACATGAATTTCTATATATAATGTACATATTGATCCGAATTATTTTGTTACAACGTTTTTGACATTGAGCAAATGGTTGTATAATATTTTCTAGTCCAAATTGGTAAACTGTTTCAGGCGTTGTATAATTGTGACTCATGCAATATGGCGAACACTTTAGTCTTTCGTTTATTTTTACTTCCATATTCTTTTGACTAAATCAAATCACCCGTTTACTAAGTATAAATTGTGGTCACATTTCGGGGCGTGTTATGTGAACAAGCTCCTTTTAGGAGTGAAACGCGTCATGGACGACACCATGTCTTTTTATTTCATCTGTGTGAAATAAACACCTTACTTTCACTGGAGAGAATCTTTGCTGCTTTTTTCTGCTTATTTTGAAGAAGTCACGTTTAAGAGGTCCTTACCTGGTCTATTTCACTGTGGAATGGTGAAACAGGAACATAGTTGCATATATATATATATATAGCGTGCATAAGGCGTTTGTTGCACGGCGACCGGTTGTAGGAGTATATGTATATATATATATATATGTGTATATATATATATATAGAGATATATATATATATGTATATATATACATATACATATATATATATATATATTCACTGAAAAAACCATAGATTAAAGACCATATATAGTTAGGAATTCGCATTTACAAAACATTATTTTACTCACACAAAACCATTGAAATTCCATATATAGTTAGTTGCACTAACTATATATCGCGCACCCGCAATCCACTGCTGATGATGTCACATATTACATCATTCATGACATGGTCAGTGACATCACTGATGACATCACTGATGACATCACTGATGACATCTCAAATGACATCACTGATGACATCTCAAATGACATCACTGATGACATCACTGATGACATCTCATTTGACATTACTGATCACATCACTGATGATATCATTCATGTGATAATACGATGAACCTCTTCAGACTCTAATATAACCTTAGATACAATCAGTGTAAACAGACACTCACAGACTGTCACTCATCCATGGAGTTACTCACACACCTAGTCAGTCATGCAAAGAATCAATCACACCTCCATTTCCTCAACTATACAGTTATACAAACTTTACTTATTCAAACATATACTAACACATATTTACTCTCTTATACAATCCCTGATACAAGTTCACAATGATCCATACAGCCACTCACACATTCACTGGCTCTTATGCACAGTTATTTATATATGTCAACTCTCACATGTACTGTGTTTTACATATGTACTTACTTTGACATGTAGCACTGAGATATCCATTCACTCACCAATACACTCATGCACACAGTCAACCGCCCATACAGCTGTTTCCACATGCACTTTTGAAACCATACATCTAGTGAATCAACTGCTCACACATCTATGCACAGAGTCATACACCTCCCAGCCACCCACACACACACTCAGTCTCCCATACAAATACTTGGGCAACCAATCAATAACCCATATAGTTACTCATATAGCTACTTATCAACACATGCAACAGTTTACAGAACAACAGACATAATGATGCACAAATTAAGACAGTTTAGTCACTAACCCATGCACTCAGTGAGACACATTTAATCACTCACTCATACAGTCAGTCATGCACCTACTAAATCCTTCATCCAGACACTTATACATCCACTCATTCTTCAATATGTAAGACATATTTTAACTTTACAGAAACATACAGTCACTGGATGTTGTCATCAGTGATGTCATCAGTGATGTCATTTGAGATGTCATCAGTGATGTCATCAGTGATGTCACTGACCATGTCATGAATGATGTAATATGTGACATCATCAGCAGTGGATTGCGGGTGCGCGATATATAGTTAGTGCAACTAACTATATATGGAATTTCAATGGTTTTGTGTGAGTAAAATAATGTTTTGTAAATGCGAATTCCTAACTATATATGGTCTATAACCTATGGTTTTTTCAGTGAATTTTCAAGGTTTTGTAAATGCTAATTCCTAACTATATATGGTCTATAACCTATGGATTTTTCAGTGAATTTTCAAGGTTTTGTAAATGCTAATTCCTAACTATATATGGTCTATAACCTATGGTTTTTTCAGTGAATATATATATATATACATACATATATAAACATATATCATCTGTATATCTATATAAATACAAACATAAATGCATGCATACATATACTTATATGCATACAGATGCATGTTATTTACATGAAAGTTGAAAAAACACCAATAAAAGCAAAGCTAAAAAGCCACCTCATTACAAACAGAATGGCTTTAACTTAAACGAGGGCGAGATCTATTGCATTTTCAATGCTTGTTTACTTTGGTTCCATCAAGAAGGCATTCAGATGTGTCACACATTTGCCATAAATTCTGAATGTTAGCACTCTAGTTGCACATTAGATCACTGTAGTAAAGCTACTGCTCACCAGGGACGTCTGCTGCTGGTATTCAAAGTGCATGTTTCAGTCTGCATGTCAGAATTTTTTTAATGAAATAGAAGAGGATTTGAGAAGTCACTCAAAATGATCCCTAATTTTTCTTTCTGAAGCACTAATCATACTTTCTATGGCAAAATTAACCCCCTCATGTTGTTCCTTTTTAAATTGAGTGTTTTCAGACTTACCACTTCATTCCAATCAAGATGGCTTCTGGTGTGCCATACTTTTGTCATAAGTAAGACTGTTAGCGCTCTAGTTGTTCTTTAGAACACTCTGGGACATTCTGTCATTGGGCTATACTTGGGGTACATCTGGGTGATATTTGGGCTACATTTAGGCTCTTTTGTCTCTGGTGGCCATCTTGGGAGACTGTATGTCAGAATTTTTTAATGAAATTGAAGAGGGTTTGAGAAGTCACTCAAAATGTGCCCTAATTTTTCTTTCTGCAGCACTAATCATAATTCATATGGCAAAATATACCCCCTCATTTTGTTCCTTTTTAAATTAAATGTTTTAAGAGTTACCACTTTATTCCAATCAAGATGGCTTCAGGTGTGCCATACCTTTGTAATAAGTAGGACTGTTAGCGCTCTAGTTGTTCTTTAGAACACTCTGGGAAATTCTGTCATTGGGCTATACTTGGGCTACATCTGGGTGATATTTGGGCTACATTTGGGCTCTTTTGTCTCTGGTGGCCATTTTGGGAGACTGCATGTCAGAATTTTTTAATGAAATAGAAGAGGATTTGAAAAGTCACTCAAAATGTGCCCTAATTTTTCTTTCTGCAGCACTAATAATACCTTCTATTGCATAATATACCCCTCATTTTGTTCCTTTTTAAATTGAGTGTTTTCAGACTTACCACTTCATTCCAATCAAGATGGCTTCTGGTGTGCCATACTTTTGTCATAAGTAAGACTGTTAGCACTCTAGTTGTTCTTTAGAACACTCTGGGACATTCTGTCATTGGGCTATACTTGGGCTACATCTGGGTGATATTTGGGCTACATTTGGGCTCTTTTGTCTCTGGTGGCCATTTTGGGAGACTGCATGTCAGAATGTTTTAATGAAATAGAAAAGGATTTGAGAAGTCACTCAAAATGTGCCCTAATTTTTCATTCTGCAGCACTAATCATACTTTCTATGGCAAAATATACCCCCTCATGTTGTTTCTTTTTAAATTAAATGTTTTAAGAGTTACCACTTTATTCCAATCAAGATGGCTTCAGGTGTGCCATACCTTTGTAATAAGTAGGACTGTTAGCGCTCTAGTTGTTCTTTAGAACACTCTAGGAGGCTGCAGTAGAACACAAAGGAATCAACTGACAGTCTCTGTCCTTGTTGGATGTACATGTTTTACTGAGAATGTCAGACTTCATTTTCACATGACTGAGAAAGATAATTTGAATTTACAGAAAATATGCTTTCAGTTTAGCTTATAGATCCCCTTTCAAACCACTGTGGGAAAATCATGAGATATTAGTTTTCTTTCAAACAATATTCATGATATCACAGCAGAAGGTTTTTTCACATGGTAAAATCACCTTAGGACCCACCACAATTCCTAAAACGAGTATGGTACCATCAACAAATGATTTATCATGTAACTAAAGTCCTAAAACCCTCTATTAACTACAATGCTTTTTAATGAGGTGCTATCATGTATATTGGTCCCAAGATGGCTGCCAACACTTCTTGGATGAAGTGCTGACAGCCAATCAGATCAGATGTGTGGTTAGGCTCCGCCCAGATATATATCTTTGTTTGAACCTAAATTACTCAAAATCCACTGGAGCACATATATTGAGACCTAGCAAAGGCACATCGGGCTAACAGTCCCTACAATTTTGCCAAGTTTCGTGCAAATCCATTCAGCCGTTCGAGCTAAAAGTGAGGCCACCCGCCCTATGGAAATTAACATGGGAAAAACGCGTTTTGGGACCCCCCTTTTTTCTCGGCCCCACCTTGATGAAACCCCCCCAAATTGTCAGGGGCTGCTCAGAAACAAAATGTTCCATTTTCCTGAAAAGTTCAGCCAATTCCGTCCACAAACGCCAAAGTTATTAGACATAGAATTTTCAAAAATCCCATAGAGAAAAAATCCTAACTATATATACCTACTGGCGACCGCCAGTAGGTAATATATATATATATATATATATATATTCACTGAAAAAAACATAGGTTATAGACCATATATAGTTAGGAATTAGCATTTACAAAACCTTGAAAATTCACTGAAAAAACCATAGGTTATAGACCATATATAGTTTGGAATTAGCATTTACAAAACCTTATTTTACTCACACAAAACCATTGAAATTCGCATATATAGTTAGTTGCACTAACTATATATTGCGCACCCGCAATCCACTGTTGATCATGTCACATATTACATCATTCATGACATGGTCAGTGACATCAATGATGACATCTCAAATGACATCACTGATGACATCACTGATGACATCTCAAATGACATCACTGATGACATCTCATTTGACATTACTGATCACATCACTGATGACATCATTCATGTGATAATACGATGAACCTCTTCAGACTCTAATATAACCTTAGATACATTCAGTGTAAACAGACACTCACAGACTGCCACTCATCCATGGAGTTACTCACACACCTAGTGAGTCATGCAAAGAATCAATCACACCTCCATTTCCTCAACTATACAGTTATACACACCTTACTTATTCAAACATATACTAACACATATTTACTCTCTTATACAATCCCTGATACAAGTTCACAATGATCCATACAGCCACTCACACATTCACTGGCTCTTATGCACAGTTATGTATATATGTCAACTCTCACATGTACTGTGTTTTACATATGTACTTACTTTGACATGTAGCATTGAGATATCCATTCACTCACCAATACACTCATGCACACAGTCAACCGCCCATACAGCTGTTTCCACATGCACTTTTGAACCCATACATTTAGTGAATCAACTGCTCACACATCTATGCACAGAGTCATACACCTCCCAGCCACCCACACACACTCAGTCTCCCATACAAATACTTGGGCAACCAATCAATAACCCATATAGTTACTCATATAGCTACTGATCAACACATGCAGCAGTTTACAGAACAACAGACATAATGATGCACAAATTAAGACAGTTTAGTCACTAACCCATGCACTCAGTGAGACACATTTAATCACTCACTCATACAGTCAGTCATGCACCTACTAAATCCTTCATCCAGACACTTATACATCCACTCATTCTTCAATATGTAAGACATATTTTAACTTTACAGAAACATACAGTCACTGGATGTTGTCATCAGTGATGTCATCAATGATGTCATATGAGATGTCATCAGTGATGTCACTGACCATGTCATGAATGATGTAATATGTGACATGATCAGTAGTGGATTGCGGGTGCGCGATATATAGTTAGTGCAACTAACTATATATGCGAATTTCAATGGTTTTGTGTGAGTAAAATAAGGTTTTGTAAATGCTAATTCCTAACTATATATGGTCTATAACCTATGGTTTTTTTTGTGAATTTTCAAGGTTTTGTAAATGCTAATTCCTAACCATATATGGTCTATAACCTATGGTTTTTTCAGTGAATTTAAATGGTTTTTTAATAGCAAATATCAAAAGCTGTAAAATGTATTCTTCTTTTAAAGGAAAAATATATTTTATATGTATTTAATATAAGTTTTTTATGTATATAAATTTTTTGAGGGAAGGAATTTATCAACTATCATGCTGAAGAAGAGTGTGGGGAAAAAACCCAAAGAGGAGGACTAAGAGGAAAGAACAATCAGTTCAAAAATACAATTGCTTTAAAGCATGAAGTGCTTTTCCACACATTTACATTTAAATAACCCATATTAGAACATACAAAATATCTACAGAGGAGATGGTGTACATTGAATTTTAGACTCTTCATTGGTACCTACATGTTGGTACTTACATCACCCACACAACACAACAGCTCTATTCAGAGCTACCCTACCTCAAAGCACTCTAAAATATTATTTTACTATTTCCCTTGGTTTTCCCCTTGTTACGCTTTCTGGAACGCTACCCGGTGCGCGGACCGGGCGCTAACCGTGCAAATTTTTTTTACATATATGGGCCTCCTCAGCCACCCTCAGAAAACCTAGGGGGTCAGGATATGTCTCCCGTGCCCCCTTATACCCATTCCCAACATTGTTTATCCTCCATCTTGTGACTAAATTCGTCTGAAACACAAAATGGCGGACTCCCGTTACGCTACCGGTGAGCTACCCGGTTCGCGTACCGGGTAGCGCTTCCATTCGAAAAATCGAAAAAAATGTATTTTATTTTTTTACCCCGCGGGGCCCTTTAACAGCCCCCACATCAATCCTAGGGGGTCAGGAGGGGTCTACCTTGCCCCTTTCATTAATTTCCCCCTTCGTTTATTTCCACCTCTTGTCTCTCGATCCTACCGGGAGACAAGATGGCGGCCGCTCCGGACTGTTTAGAATGTTGAGAGTCACCGGAGAGCCAATCCGCTTCTCCTCGCGAAGTTCCGTTACGCGTCTGGTACGCGAACCGGGGCGCTAACCAGGACGCTGTCACAGATATATATATTTTTTGGAAAGTTAATTTCTCAAAATCCACTGGAACACATATCTTGAGACCTAGCAAAGGCGCATCGGGCAAACAGTCTCTACAATTTTGCCAAGTTTCATAGAAATCCATTCAGCCGTTCGAGCTAAAAGTGAGTCCAACCGCCCTATGGAAAATTCAATGTTAAAAACACGTTTTGGAACCACCCTTTTTTCTCGGCCCCCGCTTGACGAAACCCCCCCAAACTTTTAGGGGATGCTCATAAACAAAATGTGCCATTTCCTGAAAATTGCAGCCAATTCCGTCCATCAACGCCAAAGTTATTCAACATAGAATTTTCAGAAATCCCTATTCAAAAAAGTCCTAACTATATATACCTACTGGCGACCGCCAGTAGGTAATATATATATATATATATGTATATATATATATATATATATATATATATATATATATATATATATATATATATATATATATATATATATATATATATATATATTCCTACTGGCGGTCGCCAGTAGGTATATATAGTTAGGATTTTTTCCCTATGGGATTTCTGAAAATTCTATGTCTAATAACTTTGGCGTTTGTGGACGGAATCGGCTGAAATTTTCAGGAAAATGGCACATTTTGTTTCTGAGCAGCTCCTGGAAATTTGGGGGGGTTTCGTCAAGGGGGGGCTGAGAAAAAAGGGGGGTCCCAAAACGCGTTTTTAACATTGAGTTTTCCATAGGGCGGTTGGACTCACTTTTAGCTCGAACGGCTGAATGGATTTGCACGAAACTTGGCAAAATTGTAGGGACTGTTAGCCCGATGTGCCTTTGCTAGGTCTCAATATATGTGCTTCAGTGGATTTTGAGAAATTAACATTTAAATCAAGATATATATCTGTAACAGCGCTCCGGGCAGCGATCCGGTTCACGTACTTTTCGCTTATCGGAACTTTGCGAAGTGAAGCTGATTGGCTCTCCGGTGTCTGTCAACATTCTAAACAGTCCGGTGCGGCCGCCATCTTGTCTCTCGGTAGGATCGAGAGACAAGAGGAGGCCAAAACAAAGGAGTAAATGAAGGAAAGGGGGCAAGGTAGACCCCTTCTGACCCCCTAGGATTGATGAGGGGATATTATAGAGCCACGCTGGGCCCAAAAAAAAAAAAAAAAAAAAAATCCGTTTTTTTCGCCTTAGAGACGCGTCTTGGTACGCGAACCGGGCAGCTAACCGGGAAGCTAACCGGCAGTGTAACGGGAGTCTGACGAGTAGCTGATTGGCTGTCAACATTGTAAACAATTCGGAGCGGCCGCCATCTTGTCTCTCGGTAGGATCGAGAGACAAGAGGAGGCCAAAACAAAGGGGGAAATGAAGGAAAGGGGCAAGGTAGACCCCTTCTGACCCCCTAGGATTGATGAGGGGATATTATAGAGCCACGCTGGGCCCAAAAAAAAAATTCCGATTTTTTCGCCGTAGAGACGCGTCTTGGTACGCGAACCGGGCAGCTAACCGGCAGTGTAACGGGAGTCTGAGGAGAAGCTGATTGGCTGTTATCATTGTAAACAGTCTGGAGCGGCCGCCATCTTGTCTCTCTGTGGGATCGAGAGACAAGAGGTGGAAAAAAAAAAGGTGTAAATGAATGAAAGGGGTAAGGCAGACCCCTCCTGAACCCCTAGGATTGATGAGGGGGCTATTAAAGTTCCCTGGGGGGTGAAAAAAAAATGCGATTTTTCGCGGTAAAGGTGCTTCCTGGTACGTTAACCGGGCAGCTAACCGGCAGCGTAACGGGAGTCCGACATATTGTGTTTTTTGAACGTTTGTGATATGTGCACGTGTGGATTTTGTCTAATTAAGGGTAAAAAAAAATATATATATCTTTAAGCGTGTTTTGGCGCGCTTACGTTTTGGGTTTGGTTTGCGCTGCAGAGACGATACGTCATGGTTATGCGATGCATCATGAGGCGTCTCACGGGCTACGTGATACGTCACTTAATAAAGAATATATTTTACAGCTATAGATATTAGCTTTTAAAAAACCAATGAAATTCACAGAAAAAACCATAGGTTATAGACCATATATAGTTAGGAATTTGCATTTACAAAACCTTGAAAATTCACTAAAAAAACCATAGGTTATAGACCATATATAGTTAGGGATTAGCATTTAAAAAACCTTATTTTATTTGCACAAAACCATTGAAATTCCATATATAGTTAGTTGCACTAACTATATATCGCGGACCCGCAATCCACTGCTAATGATGTCACATATTACATCAT
Organism: Lissotriton vulgaris; assembly: GCF_964263255.1. Lineage (NCBI taxonomy): Eukaryota > Metazoa > Chordata > Amphibia > Caudata > Salamandridae > Lissotriton > Lissotriton vulgaris. The sequence continues at coordinate 664,619,100 of NC_141689.1, forward strand.
TCATGACATGGTCAGTGACATCACTGATGACATCACTGATGACATCTCAAATGACATCACTGATGACATCACTGATGACATCTCAAATGACATCACTGATGACATCACTGACATCTCATTTGACATTACTGATTACATCACTGATGATATCATTTACGTGATAATACATCTTCAGACTCTAATATAACCTTAGATACACTCAGTGTAAACAGGTACTCACAGACTGTCACACATCCATGGAGTTACTCACACACCTAGTCAGTCATGCAAAGAATCAATCACACCTCCATTTCCTCAACTATACAGTTATACACACCTTACTTATTCAAACATATACTAACACATATTTACTCTCTTATACAATCCTTGATACAAGTTCACAATGATTCATACAGCCACTCTCACATTCACTGGCTCTTATGTTCAGTTATTTATATATGTCAACTCTCACATGGAGTGTGTTTTACATATGTACTTACTTTGACATGTAGAACTGAGATATCCATTCACTCACCAATATACTCATGCACACAGTCAACTGTCCATACAGCTGTTTCTACATCCACTTTTGAAGCCATACACCTAGGGAATCAACTGCTCACACATCTATGCACAGAGTTATACACCTCCCAGCCACCCACACACATACTCAGTCTCCCATACAAATACTTGGGCAACCATTCAATAACCCATATAGTTACTGATATAGCTACTGATTTAAACATGCAGCAGTTTGCAGAAGAACATAAATAATGATTGCCAAATTAAGACACTTTAATCACTAACCCATGCACTCAGTGAGACACATTTAATCATTCTCTCATACAGTCAGTCATGCACCTACTAAATCCTTCATCCAGACACTTATACATCCACTCATTCCTCAATATGTAAGACATATTTTAACTTTACAGAAACATACAGTCACTGGGTGTTGTCATCAGTGATGTCATCAGTGATGTCATTTGAGATGTCATCAGTGATGTCATCAGTGATGTCATTTGAGATGTCATCAGTGATGTCATCAGTGATGTCACTGACCATGTCATGAATGATGTAATATGTGACATCATTAGCAGTGGATTGCGGGTCCGCGATATATAGTTAGTGCAAGTAACTATATATGGAATTTCAATGGTTTTGTGCAAATAAAATAAGGTTTTTTAAATGCTAATCCCTAACTATATATGGTCTATAACCTATGGTTTTTTCAGTGAATTTTCAAGGTTTTGTAAATGCAAATTCCTAACTATATATGGTCTATAACCTATGGTTTTTTCTGTGAATATATATATATATATATATATATATATATATATATATATATATATATATATATATATATATATATAGTCACTGAAAAAACCATAGGTTTCAAGCCAGTTATAGTTATCTGGAAATTTTACTGACATAAAACCATTGAAATTCCCACGTTATAGTTAGTTGGACTCACTATAACTTGCGCGCCTGCAATGCACTGCTGATGATGTCACATATTACATCACTCATGACATGGTCAGTGACATCACTCATGACATCACTGATGACACCATCCTTGTGACAGAGTGATCGACCTCCTTTCAGTGTAATGGCTTGAAACCTATGTTTTTTTCAGTGAATTTAATAGGTTTTTTAAATGCTAATTCCTAACTATAACTGGTGTGAAACCTATGGTTTTTTCAGGTTCAAATGTATTTATTTAATTAGGCAGACACTATTAATTCCTTCTCAAAAATATAAAAGCCATTCATTTACCCCAAAATCGTTTTTTAAATATCATTTTACAAACACAGCACAGGTCCTATGTACAAGCATTCAATTTCACTACTGAAACTTCACTATCTGCTTCCAAATCTTCTCCATAGAGCAAATAAGTCTCTATGTAAATTAAATGAATCATTACTTACCTTTACAAATGCTTTGGGAGATGGAGAACAGTGTCAGACACACACACCAATTTTTCTTTGGCAGAGCAAAAGGTATGCACTCAAGACACTGCAACCATGACTGGCACAGAAAACCTCAAATTCTACACACATATGCCTCATTTCAACCAATCAAAACTCTTCCCTCTATTTTCAAACCAACACCCTTCCCCCCCTCAGACCTTTCTACCTGTTACCATAGCAACTCCCTCCTTACTGAACTCTCAGGTTCAAAATGTTATTCTACAATGTTGCAAATGAAGTCAGCAAGGAGGTTTGACCTCTCAATACACCAGCTTATCCGGTGAATTATTGCTTTAATTGACTTTTTCTTAACCATTCAAATTGCTTCTTTCACAAAACACAACCATGCACCCTAACTTTTAGTTTTCAACTATCTAAATCCACCAATCATTGCTTGTGATTCAAGAGCAGGGAAACTCCACAATTATTTTTGTGTAAACTCCTACTGTTCCAACTGCCATTTCATTCCCACACTTCATCTGACTGCACCAGAACCATCTCTCACCATGTATTCTGTCTGGATTATTGGACATAGCTACATCCACTGGGCTCAAATGTATGCAGCTAGCAGAAATTCTCACAACCTTGATTAATCAAATGTGGAAATCAAGTGGATTGGCCAGAGAGGATTGAGATGTCACCAATTGAGACCATTGGTGAAAACCTTTTTGCATCTGCCAAACCCAAACCTCTTAATAGTGCACTGTTGTGGAAATGACTTGGGCAATTTGACTGGGGTAGGTCTGGAAATGCTTTTAAAGGACACCTTTGGTCAATTGATGACACTTTTTCCACAAACTGCCTTGGTATATTCCAATATATGTCAAAGACAGAAATGGAACTGGTCCAACCAATTTTGTCCACAATTTGAGAAAGCACGGAAACATGTGAATAAATCTGTTTCTGCTTACATTAGAGACTATGGAATGGGTTCAATATACAACAATAACTTGCGTTACAACATGCAAGATATCTACAGAGGAGATGGTGTGCACTTCTCAGATGAGGGGAATAGAATATTCCTCATGAATTTAAGACTGTGCATTGGAACCTACTTGTAGGTACCTAAATCAGACACAGAACCCAAAAGCTCTTTTCAGGCCTACCCTACCTCTGATCACTCAAAATGATTATTTTACTCTAACTTTTTTCACTATTTTTCACCAAAGTACGCTTCCAGTTACGCTCTACCTATATAGGCCACCTAAGCCCCCCTCAGAAAAACTAGGGGGTCAGGGGCTGTCTACCGTGCCCCCTTCTACCCATTCCCAATGTTGTTTGTCCTCCATCTTGTGTCTCAATTGTACCGAAACACAAAATGGCGGACTCTCATAGCGCTCCCGGTGCGCGTACAGGAGCGCGCACCGGTAAGCGCTCCCAAAAAATGTGGGAAGTTAATTTTCTTAAGAACCACTGGAGACACTTTCACCAAATATAGAATAGGCCCTACTACATAGCAGTCCCTACCATTTTCCCAAATTTGGTGGTATTCCATTGAGCCATTTAGGCTGTAGCCCTGTCTAAATATCCTGAGGTAAATTACATGACAAAAACACATATAAAAGTGTTGGAATTTACAACCAATTAAAATGTTACTTACATTTTGTACTTTTATGTGCTGACATTTGATTGGTTAAGTACATGAATATATATGAAAAATGAGAGGGAAACACAACCATTTTGACTAATACTACCTGAGGTACATTTTGAAAGAATTTTGACAGAAAACTTCAACTACTTTGAAAAAGGTAAGTTGTTAATTTGGAAGGGGAACTATGTTGTGCACTTTAAGTTAATTTGGGAAAACATTTTCTGATAGTTATATACTGTCCCTCTATAAGAGTTAGAGATTGAGATAGACTACTATGTTATAATTATGGATTGAGTTAGGCTTCTCTGGTATAATTATGAATTTACTTAAGCTTCATCACATGCACTTTTTAATAGTGCTACTTCCTTCCTGAAACCATACACTGCCCAAAAATTACTTCACTGTTAAAAACTCAGAAGTACCTGTCTGAACTTAAACCCAACAGTACCCTAACTCTACTAATATAGTTAATTTTTATGCAATTTTCAGAAAGAAAATGGAAGGAGAAAAACAATCAACTGTTATTTCTTTCGAATTAAAAGTGGAAAATCCAGAAGAACAAAAAGATGAATTTGATTTCATAGATGAATCTTTGGACCAACAGTTAATAGAATGTTTGGAACAAATAGAATCATGTACTAATAATTATGAGGAAATACCGGACAATATTATGTTAGAAGTTTTATAAAATTTTGAAAAAGAATCAGAAGAATACATTTATATTTATTAATTTTAAATTATTTGAGACATTATTCATTTTTATATGTAATTCATGAAGTAGTACCAAAATGATTATATTAAAAAGTGAGACTTATAGTATACTGTGCAAATTTTTTGTGTTACATAGTAAGTTTACTCATAGTTACTACCTTTCTCCCACTATATTATCTATAATGTGTATTTTACATCTCTTTTTCATCATAAGGGAGCAGGATAGACTACCCATGATCCCCTAGGACTTCTCAGGGAGTGCTTAAAGGATCTGTTTCTGCTTTCCTGACAGACTATGGTATGGATTCCATATACCACAATAACTTCTATAACAACATGCAAGATCTCTACAGAGTAGACGGTGTACATTAAATTTAAGTCTCTGCATTGGTACCTACATGTAGGTACTTAAATTAAAAAAAAATGATATTTTTTTTAAAACAGCTACTTTTTTTAAAAACTGTCATTCTTTGTTCCACACGATACGCTCCCCGGTACGCTCCCCGGTGCGCGTACCGGGCGCTCCCCCCGCGAAAATGGCCCCCACATCAAACCTAGGGGGTCGGGGGGGTCTACCCTACCCCCTTTTGGTCATTTCCCCCATTGTTTTGCCACCTCTTGTGTCTCGATCCTACCGAGACACAAGATGGTGGCTGCTCCGGACTGTTTGGAATGTTTACAGACACCCGAGAGCCAATCAGCTTTCCGTGCGCATGTCGGAGCGCAGCCATAGATATATATATTTTTTGAACCTAAATTACTCAAAATCCACTGGAGCACATATATTGAGACATAGCAAAGGCACATCGGGCTACCAGTCCCTACAATTTTGCCAAGTTTTGTGGAAATCCATTCAGACGTTCGGGTTAAAAGTGAGGTTGAACGCCCTATGGAAATTAACATAGGGAAAACACGTTTTGGGACCCCCCTTTTATCTCGGCCCCCGCTTGACAAATCCCCCCCAGACTTCCAGGGAAGGACCGGGGCGCCACGAGGCAAATTAGAGGAGCTTTTCAGGCAGATTCCTCCACCGGCGCCAAAGTTATTCACAATAGAATGTTGAGATTTTCTATTGAAAATAATCCTAACTACAACTACCTACTGGTGACCGCCAGTAGGATATATATATATATATATATATATATATATATATATATATATATATATATATATATATATATATATATATATATATGGAAACCAGATCCTGGAAGAAAAGCACAGTCCACCTTCACGAACTGCAAACCGCCACACACCAGGAACGGACCAACTCGAAGAGGTTAGAATTTAAAGTGCAGTTTTATTTTTAGCCATACACAACATGACGCGTTTCAGCCGGGTTTCCCCAGCCTTGATCACATGACGTGTTTAGGAAAGTAACACCCTTAAATACCATGTATTAATTTAGAGCCTCCCCTCTTTTCCATTGAGAGAGAAAACAGACTAAGTCATTTCTAAAGTGCATTGAACATGAGTGCAAAATATATATAGAAGTGCACTCCTATTTCTTAAAAAGAAACAATAATAGTTCAAAACATCCAATTGAACATAAATTTCAAACATCGTTACCACCATATAAATGGTACTTGGAGAAGAATTAATTCATTATGTCATAAATATTAACATCTGAAAAAATCCGGGGCCAGTGCCCAAATCCTGCTCCAATAAATAGAATTGACAAAATAACACCAAATGACAAAAATTAATTGATCATGGTAAATTACCCAATGTGCAAAACGTGAAAATGTGGCTAATACTAGCCATACATTAAAGTGAGTTAAAATCAGATGATTGGGGATGCAATCAATAAGCGGGGCAGTTAGAAGCATAAGGAAATACAGTAATTCATATAGTTACAATCAAAAACAAGAGTATATAGAGTATCAAAAACGTGAAGGATCTTTTAAAACACATTATCAAATATATATATATATGTAATACAAAAGAACTTAAAATCTTATGAATTTTTAGTCGGATCATCACTAAGTGCAATAAAATAATTGGAATATAAAGAGGTCAGTATAAAACTGATAAAACTCTCATGGACAGTCATATTAAGACATACTAAAATATCCAAAGTTAATTTCAACACCAAAATTTTATGTTAAAATTCATTGCAGTCAATAAAACCAATGTCCGTAATAAAAAAGCTAAAGTTCATATATATACATACATACACATTCAACCCGTATAGAAATAGACCACAATCAGTTGAGGGTAGACACTTCATGAATATATAGTCACCTAAATGAGGATAAAACGTTGATGTTGCGCCCAACATCAGCTTTTTAGATAACCAATTCTTGTATAAGACTTATTGACAATAATGCTGATCTATAGAACTATATATCTGTACTTATAAGAAATGGGCCAAATCTTCCCCCGTATTAAGACCATTAGGTATCTTTGTATTAAGTCTTACTATGTAGTGACTCTCTAATTGGCGGAGTTTCTTTTCTCTGTCACCACCTCTTATAGATTTTGGCACAGAGTCAATTACATAATATTTCAAATCGTCCAATTTGTTTTGATGCACCAGTTTAAAATGCCGGGCAACCGGATAAGATGGATCAGAATTCACGATTGCCCGCAAGTGCTGGAGGATCCTATTAAAAACAGGGAGTTTGGTACTGCCAATATATTGGAGATGACAAGTACATTCTAAAACATATACAGCACAGTCAGTTTTACAAGTATAGTATCCGTTAATCTTATTCAAAGTTCCTGAGAAGGGATCAATAAAAGACTGTTTATTTATACCGAACTTACATGCACGACAAGAGAAGCATTTTACAAACCCCCTCTTGTCGGTCAACCAATTTGTTTTGTCCACCACTTCAGGATTAGTTTTAACTAATGCATCCCGCATAGACGGAGCTCGTCTGAAAGTGATGGTGGGTTGATTTTGAAGTTCAGGAGATAAAGTGATATCAGTATGCAAGATAGACCAATGTTTACTGATAATTTTTCTGACAGCCTGCTCCTGATTACTAAAAGTAGTAATTATCCTTATCGATGGAGGAACAATTGTTGAAGCAGGACTCATGTCAGTTACTTCACTTTCGTCTAATGGGACAACTGCATTCATTTTATCCAAAGCCCATTGTAGATCTTTGTTCTTGTATCCCCTATTTAGGAATCTATTCTTAGACTCATTTAGGCATATGTCCAAATCCTCTTTCCTACTACAAATTCTCTTTATACGTAGAAACTCACCGTAGGGAATACTTTTTATAAGATGCCTAGGATGAGCGCTACTGGCGTGGAGGATGGAGTTTCCAGCAGTCACTTTATGGTGTAGCTTAGTGCAAATAATCATATCATCAATAAAAACCTCAACATCTAAAAATTCTACCCTTAAATCACTAACTTGAGCTGTAAATTCCAAGTTCTGGGCATTAATATTGATCTTACTGACAAAGTCCAAAGCCGATTCTTTTGTGCCTTTCCATATAACAAACACGTCGTCAATGAATCTCCACCATTTGACGACGTGTACATATATATATATATAACTCGTTATCACGAAAAAAAGAAAAAAGAAAAAAACAAAAATCATTTCCCCTTTTTTTACCTTTTTTATCTCTGCAGGAGGTATACACATTTCCTAAAACACTTGAAGCACGTTCAATTTCGGACACAGACTGATGGGGCGTGATTGGAAGCATCCCTTAAACTACTTCGTATTTTACGATGTTTTTTTGGTGACCACGATACACACAATTCACCTCAATCTATACAATAGGCATTTATGCCGACATTAAATTGGACAGACTTATTGTCTGCAAACTTTGGGACTACTTTGTATCAACTTGATATAAGGATTTATTGTTGCATCATTATAATCTTGCTTATGTATACTTTGCCATTCAATCATTAGTTATTGAAGGATTAACAACTGATAACATTGCGTTGTTTGCACATTGTCCCAAATTACATGTATTTTTATAATGTATATATATATTGTTATATTACATATATTTATTTATTTTTTTAATCTAAAAAATGAATTGTACATTGTATAATAGATTGAGATGTAAATAGCGCATTCATGCTGTTATTATATTTGTGTATTGTTTTAACGTGGCACCAACTAGAGGAAAGACTGCTTCAGCCTTAGTTTGGTAGTGTGTCTTTTATGTCACTTTATCACGTGATGGTGAAAAAAATGCCCGGGAAAAACTTTATGTATTTAAGCCATTATGAACTTACTGACATTTGATCTGTGAACAAGGGCGGACGCCCGAAACGCGTAAGATCTGGTGGCCTTGAACGCAATAAAATCGTTTTAGCCCACAAACGGACGTTGGAGTGGCGTGGCTTTCTTTCTTGGCTGTTTGGCGGCGGCTGCTGCGAGGCTTTGAGGAGAGAGCTGCATCTGCGCATATATATATATATATATATATATACACACTTTATAGTAATATTCAGAGTCAGTGATCCCTCGTTCAATCCCTCGTTCTCGTTCGGCGAGAACGAGGGATTGAACGAGGGATTACTTGCGATATCGGATAGGTACATGTACTCGTGTATCTGATATGAGGACGAGTTACGATCGATGTAGATTTTGAATATTTGATATATTGTGGAGTCAAATATACGGATTAAATGAGGCATTTTCGTACTTGTTTCTGACTCTGAATATTACTATAAAAAGTCCAGGAAAGGACTAGATAACATTTAAGCCCTGACGAAGTCAGTTGATGCAATAATAAGCATCCGACGAAACACGTGTTGGCTGTGAGGCTGTGAAAGGATTTATTTTGAAGAATGAATATTTAAAGCAAGTGACTACAAAAGAACGTATTTTTGGAAAACGACCATTAAAATACATTGGACAATCATAACGAGTTGGATTTGTGGATCACTTTACTTCAGTGGATTTTTTCTCAACAAAGACATTACTTCTGCACCTGTTTGGAACTGCTCTCAATACCTTTTGCATAGATTGCATTGTTGTTTATTTGTGTGGAGCTCAGGGAGAAACCAGTGGTGTTGTGTGACAAAACTCTGGATTGTTATTCAGGGTTTTCTGGGGATTGTATGGTAACCTGTCCCTTTCTCTCTTGGAGTTCACTACTATTACAATTTATCTCATACTGTCTTACCTCCAGCTCTGCGCCTGACATATGACCTGGTTGCCATTTTTGTAACTATGTTTATTGATGACATTGTGTAAATTAAACATATATTTCCCAGTATGGTATATGCGTATTGCGTGGTAGTTCACTGGTCATTGTTAACAAGAGTCTTCTCTACCACATATACTAGCAGCTCAAGAAAGAAAATTATTAAATGACTAATCCCGCCTCTGAATACCCTGACTTCTATTCTATACCACACCTGTGCACCTAGATGTTGGTTTGAGCAGGGTCAATATCTATATGTAACTCTCGTCACGTGGCGATGTTGTGCAATAGGCGACATACTACAAAAATCTTGCACACAACTTCTGGGGAGAATACCAGCACCCCTTTTTGTATGATCAATACATCTGAATTGTTACTTAAGGATGGCTTTTAATAATTGCTCTTATACACATGTTTGTCCTATTGTACCTCTGCTGAGGGAATGTAGTTTGGCATCTCCAAAGTGCGTTGAGAAAATTCCTGTACCACCTGCTGCAAAGACATATGAATTGTTTTAAAAAGGGCTTCCATTCCAACTGAAATACATCATGCTTTCATACAAGCAATGGGTGTCAGGAAAATGTAGGTATATTGCGATGTAGTGAGTGATGACTATATTTTAAATGCTAAACCCAGATGCACATGTAGTCCCATTGTAAGGTGTTGCTACTTACCAATGATTAACATGTCATCAACTTGGAGACAATGTGTAAAGTATTTATGAAGCACTCAAACAGTAAAAATGAGAAAACACTACACAAAAATTAGACTTTTTTAATAAGTAAAATGAAAACAAAACAAAAACATCCAATAAGTAGAACCAGATACATTTATATTTAAAGTTTGAATTAAAAGTGGCACCATAAACCACAAATTGCAATTGTAGTTATCTGGTCACTCTAGAATAGGTAAAAGTCAAATTTTAAGGAAGAAGTGACCATTTACGAGTCTTTGTCAGGGCAAGCTAGATCTAAAGCCAGGCTCGACAACAGCAGGTTGCCGAAGAGCGAGGTCCTAGTGCTGTCACTGGCATGGTCGGGAAAGCTTAGAGTGGGTGAAGTCCAAAGTTTGTGCCCTGGAAGACCTTGTCAATCAGATGTTGCTCAGTACTGGTCCAGCTACAGCCCTCTAAGTTCAGACTTAAAAAAAATTTTGGAAGTAAGGTCTCCTTCAGCAGGTCAAACTGGCAAGTTGAAGGTGACTGGCAATATGGCTGAGATACCCGCCACCCCCTCTCAACACAATCCCCAAATGAGGGAAACCGGAAACGGTTCTTGAAGTTTTTGGAAGTGGGAGGGAGTGACCCTCCCGGCCGTATTTATTAAAACAAAAAATTAGAACATTTAAACATTAATGTACAATTTCATACCACACTGCGATGTTTGGCTAACCTTAACAGATTCTCTAATACAGAGGTTCTCCTAGCCGATCTAACATCCTACAAAAACATTTACTTGAAATATTGAAATTGTACATCCTAACGTTTAAGGGCCAACGGCAAGGTCGTAACCGGTGTCAAGATCCCTAACCAGACATACCCCCCCCACTTGGGAGGGGCGACAGCACTGAGGCGTACTCACGTGCAACTACTACAATTTCCCTTGTCTTGACGGGGGCACTTATCAACTCGACGCCAGTTAAAGGTCGTTCGAAAACTCGTGTGAGGTATCTAGAAGGTATCGTAGACCTCCCCCCAACCCCACACAACTTACCGCATCTGCCGTCGCAGATGTCACCGGCCCCGGGAAATTCCCCAGGAGGGGGCTGTAACCCCTCCTACACAGGAAGGGGCCTTGACCGCCTTTCCTCTTCTTCCGGCGACCCATCCTTAGAAGGGACCGCCTCCCCGTTGAGGGGCCAAAGGCCACCTCCCCCGAGCGCTCCCATCCGTGTTGGGTGACGCCCACTCATAGGGATCTTCCAATTAGTGCTCACCGATCATGACCTTACCGCCTACCGCCTGACCGAAATAAATACGACAAGTGCTAACTAAACGAAACTACATTGGCCACTATGACCGAAAACCTGTGTCCAAATGGACCTCAAATCCGACATTCTTTAATCACCAACTCGTAACATTATACCAATCTTTATTACACATTCAATATCAATATCACACCCAAAAACAACCTGAAAAACAAAATAGAATAACTGATCAACTTTATTAAAACAACTAGCTGTCCTCAGGGGCTGGTGGGTGGGTCAAAATTGGCTCTTCGTTCCGTCTCGAGCTCACGTGCAGCGGGGAGGTGCAGCTTCAGAGCACAGGAACAAGAGGATGTCTTCTGGTCTTGCGTCTCTTTTTATCCATCTTCAGGGCGGGCGTAAACCCGCCCCTGCCTGCCCCGAGGGCGTGGCCGGCGGCGTCCGTGTCTAGGCCAGCCCACTCAAGGGCGGGAAAAAGCGCGCCCCGGCTACGCCGCTTCGGGCATACCAGCCGAGACGCGCCTCCCGCCCAAAAATGTCTTCCCGGGGGGATCGAGGCACTCTGCCATACGTTCGGGGGGACCGAGTGGTCGCCCCTTTCCATATGGCTGAGATACCCGCCACCCCCTCTCAACACAATCCCCAAATGAGGGAAACCGGAAACGGTTCTTGAAGTTTTTGGAAGTGGGAGGGAGTGACCCTCCCGGCCGTATTTATTAAAACAAAAAATTAGAACATTTAAACATTAATGTACAATTTCATACCACACTGCGATGTTTGGCTAACCTTAACAGATTCTCTAATACAGAGGTTCTCCTAGCCGATCTAACATCCTACAAAAACATTTACTTGAAATATTGAAATTGTACATCCTAACGTTTAAGGGCCAACGGCAAGGTCGTAACCGGTGTCAAGATCCCTAACCAGACATACCCCCCCCACTTGGGAGGGGCGACAGCACTGAGGCGTACTCACGTGCAACTACTACAATTTCCCTTGTCTTGACGGGGGCACTTATCAACTCGACGCCAGTTAAAGGTCGTTCGAAAACTCGTGTGAGGTATCTAGAAGGTATCGTAGACCTCCCCCCAACCCCACACAACTTACCGCATCTGCCGTCGCAGATGTCACCGGCCCCGGGAAATTCCCCAGGAGGGGGCTGTAACCCCTCCTACACAGGAAGGGGCCTTGACCGCCTTTCCTCTTCTTCCGGCGACCCATCCTTAGAAGGGACCGCCTCCCCGTTGAGGGGCCAAAGGCCACCTCCCCCGAGCGCTCCCATCCGTGTTGGGTGACGCCCACTCATAGGGATCTTCCAATTAGTGCTCACCGATCATGACCTTACCGCCACAGGCCGGATAGTTGACCGGCTATCCGGACCCCCCACAAAAAACTCCTACCTAAAGGTCATGTTTCAAAGATTTCAACCATGCTAAAAAGTCTCCTAAGAACAACTCATTCCCCTCCCAAGACAAATGCACACCATCCCCCGAATACATCCTGTCATCAGTAATACAGCTATGAGAAATAGAATGCAATGTCCTGGAACGGAACAACCTACTCACTTTATTGTTAAGCTTTCTAACAGAGTGATTCAAAGCAGGTATAGAGACAGCCCCCCGCCACACCTTTCGTGGAATCAAATGGGACCAAGCAATCGTGCACCCCGGAACTCTCCTCGCCAACCAACTTACAGTGGAAAGCATTGCCTCCAGGAGTAGTCGTCTACCGATGGTGACCAAATCATTGCCCCCGATATGCACTATAACTATAGCCGGCGGTGACCTTGTCCGCCCTAACAAACCCTCAAAAAATGTTTGAAACTGGTCAATACAGAGACCGCCCCTTCCGTAGAAGGACATCCTGTACCCGTATTCCCCAGCTACGTGAATCATGTCACCTGCTTTGAATACGTCTGCGGCACGCCTCACGTATGAGTGGCCCACGACCCACACCTCCTTTTTCACAGCCGGTGATGTCAGACCGCTGGCCCGGTGTAAGGTCGACTGCATAGTCCGCCCCGCCTCGTAGGCTTGCGTAACTGAAACCAAACAAAAACAAGAAGCGTGAGTACAGAGTACATAATTACAGCTTCACAACATGTGCAACCGCACATATCTTTTATAACAATTGGAGGACCAACGCCCCACTCGTTTCACTTGCTCAACATTAAGACCCCTGGCCGTAGCTTCAGTAGCAGCCCCTATCCGAAAGGAATGGGTCCCAAATTCGCCCGGGTTCAAGCCCGCAGCGGCAACAGACATCGCAAGCACCCGCTGAAACTGAAATTTCGTCAGTGGGGTGGCGTCCGTGTGTCTTAACAAAGTCCCCCCCCATGATGCCACCCTTCGTGCTAGGTAATCCTCTAAACACTTTACCGGACATATGGAGGACCCAGGAATCCTGCGTATGATGACGCAGTCACCCATCCCATCCTGGTCAGTCTTCGACCTTACAAAGGAGATAGTCATTGTTTCTCCCCTGATCTGGACGTGTTCCCGGCACAAACCCCCCGCCACATCTAGTTTGTTCCTTGCCACTAGTTCGCTTACCCGCATTGCTCCGTGAAATGCTAACGTAAACGCGGCTCGGAACAGCACTGCCTCAAACTGAGATGAACATGTGGCAGGGAGTGTAGCCAACAACTGGGACAATCTATCCAAACCTATCGGGCGCCTCTCATCTACTCTGCGACCCTCCAGGCGTTGCCACCCACGCAGCGCTTTCTGTACAACGAAGGACGCTGTTGGGTCTTGGATAGCGTGTGCTCTGGCAACAAAGGAAATGGCGGCACGATGCCTCTGGGCCGTAGCCACCGATTTCCCAGCCTTACGTAAGGACATCAGGAAATTCACCACCCATTCCTCATGACCCCAAAGTCGCTCTCTATCACTCCCCAAAAAGGCTAAATAGGCCCGAAACGCCCCTTCATATGCCTTCCTCGTCCTTGGTGCTAGACTCTCTCCCACGAGGTGACGAAGTTCGGGGCACCGAGAGACCAGAGAGCCTCGGTAAAGGGTGCCGGCTCCGGGTCCGCTGAGGGAAGGAAACCAGCAAAAGCCTGCATTTGAAAACGAGACAGTGCGTCAGCTGCCTGATTCATCACCCCTGGCACGTGTTTTGCTCTGAATAGCACGTTCAATTGCATACATAGTAAAACAATTTCTTTAAGTAGTCTTAAGATCAGTTTACAACGTGCTGCCTGACTATTGATGCACTCGACCACAGTCATATTGTCCAACCAAAATATGACCGAGTGATTTTTGAACCCATCGGGCCATGTTCTCAAGGCCACCAAGATGGGAAACAGCTCGAGGAAAGCAATATTACTCGTTAGACCCTTCTCATGCCACCAAGTCGGCCATCTTTGTGCTGACCATTTTGTGCCGAAAATGGCGCCAAAACCTATGCTTCCCGCCGAATCTGTCCACAGCCCCAGCTCCTCAGAAGACACGGCTGGTTTATTCCAGACGATTCTACCATTGAAATCCGCCAAGAATGCTAACCAAATACGCATGTCCTGGCGGATCTCGGCCGATAGTCTCGTGCGATGATGGCCTTCTTTAAGGCCGACCATCGCTTCGGCAATTGAACGGGAAAAGGGGCGGGCCATTGGTATCACCCTCAGTGCAAAATTCAACTGTCCCACCACTTGCTGTAATTGTTGCAGCGTAACTTTTGATGCATTTATACACAGTTGCAGCGCAGCCCTGAACTTCAACACTTTCTCGGCTGGCAAACGGAAACACCCCTCAATGGAGTCCAACTCGATCCCCAGAAACTCGAGGCAAGTCGTAGGACCCACTGTTTTACCCGGCGCCAATGGCACGCCTAACTGTTTCATCAACACACAAAATTCGGCCAAGGCCCGGCCACATTCAAGACCCCCAGCTGCCCCAAGAAATAAGAAATCATCAAGATAGTGCATTACATCTTGGAAACCCGTTTTCTTTGTGAAAACCCATTGTAGAAAACAACTGAATTTCTCGAAATAGGCACAGGATATAGAACACCCCATTGGCATACACCTATCCATGTAATAACAACCCTGAAACATGAAACCTAGGAGACGCTGGTCGTCTGGGTGTACCGGGAGCAATCGGAACGCTGACTCGATATCTGACTTTGCCATCAGCGCCCCGGGCCCCAGGCGATTAAAAATGGCTACGGCCTCATCGAAGGATGCGTACCGCACCGAACACACTTCTGGATCGATTGCCTCATTTACGGAAAGACCTCGTGGAGCTGATAAGTTATGAATTAGTCGGAACTCTCCAGGGTCTTTCTTGGGTACTACCCCCAAGGGAGAACAAACAAAATTCTGAACTGGGGGTACACTAAACGGGCCAGCGACCCGACCTCGAGTCACCTCTTTTCGGATCTTTTCCTGTACTACGGTTGTATGTTGCAGGACGGAAAGTTGGTTTTTACACTTTTCCACACCCTGAAAGTCCCCTACCGGGATGCGGAAACCATACGAAAAACCGTTTCGCAGCACCCCAGCAGAAGTACGATCCGGGTAATCACTGAGCCAAGGGATCATTGCCAGGGTATCAATGGGAGTGGGTAAAGGCGCCCCTCGGACTATATTAGACCTGTTTGGCACCTCCTCTCCCCCCGTTATCACCCGTTCTGGCTCTGCACGAGACCTCAGGATGGGACGACCCACAACCACTACATTCATGTTTGAATTTACACGATCCCTGCGGTCTCGTACATTTCCCTCTGTTGTAATTAAAACAGAAACCCTTTCTTCCGGTATTGCCGGTAGGTTTCGAGTGATCGTCGGACCCCGAACCCGATCGAAAGGGCGTCCCCGCATATTGTCGAGAGGATTCACCCACATTACTTCCTACCAACGGCATTTTTAACATTCCTGACTCCTTCATTTTATCCCAGGTCAAGGCATCATAACAATCCCAGGTTAAACTTTTATTATGCTCCTTTTCCTTTCTGAACATATTATCGTAACAAAACCAATGGTTCCCCTGGTGCGATGTCGAGTACCCCATGATTCGTGATTGGTAGATTGGGAACTCGGAAAGCAACTCAGGCCTACGTTCGCCCAGGATTGATGTAAAAATTCCCCAGGCATTGCCCCAATTGGCGATATTCTCATTCACTTTAAAGGCGGCCATTTTTGCGCGCCAAACACTCGGGTGCATTAGGTCCTTCTGACTCTTTACATGCTCAACCTCATAATGATCAACAAGTAACGAAAAAATGTTCACATACTCCCCCGCCCAAATCTTTTCCTTAATTGCCAAAGGAACATGTTGCCCCAACTTTTCTCTCCGAGAGGGTGTTGACTCATCCCTCGCGATCGGCAATGGCCGCTTACCTGCACCTGACGCTGCCTCTGTGGTCGCAACCGTCCCTGGTGTCTTGTCCCCTACTGCAGCCGGTACGGGCACCTTGGCTGCTTCCCGCTTCTCACGCAATTGCTTAATCAGCTCCTGCGCTTCGACAGCCGTGGCGCCCTCGTTACCTTTTCCCAACCACGCTGCCAATTGTGCTGCCAACTCGGGCGGCATATCATCCTCGGACACGGGGGTGATCGGATTCCCTTCCCCTGGCACGGGAATTGGAGCCTCGAGCGGAGCACTGGGACCGGGAATCTCTTCTCCCGCTGCCCCCCTCCTGGGCCTCTTGTTTTTCCCTCCCGGGGCTGTTCCCGCCAAAGGACGTTTTGGACCCCTTTCTTCATTCATGTCCACCCGCTTCCTTAGCTCGGACATCTCCTTCATGAGAACACGCAGCATCTGGTCGGTATTCATACGCTTTCCAACCTTCTTCGGCATTCTCCAACAAAGTAACTGAAAAACAAACAAGAACAATTAAAACGCTCAAAATTGGCTCTTCGTTCCGTCTCGAGCTCACGTGCAGCGGGGAGGTGCAGCTTCAGAGCACAGGAACAAGAGGATGTCTTCTGGTCTTGCGTCTCTTTTTATCCATCTTCAGGGCGGGCGTAAACCCGCCCCTGCCTGCCCCGAGGGCGTGGCCGGCGGCGTCCGTGTCTAGGCCAGCCCACTCAAGGGCGGGAAAAAGCGCGCCCCGGCTACGCCGCTTCGGGCATACCAGCCGAGACGCGCCTCCCGCCCAAAAATGTCTTCCCGGGGGGATCGAGGCACTCTGCCATACGTTCGGGGGGACCGAGTGGTCGCCCCTTTCCATTCAACATCGACGGTTGCAGCTTCGATGACAATCCTCGTCTTCAATACTTCTCCAGGCAGAAAGTTGGCAAAAAGGTTTTAAGTTCCACCTCTTTCAGTTTGGGGAAAGGAGGAGTATAATTTAATGTCAGTGAAGGGTCAAGGACCTATGGACACCAATTGGGGGTTAGGACTCAGCCCAACAGATGGCAACCGCAGGGTTTAGGGAAGGCTCAGTTGAAACTGGTCAATAAGGAAGTTGCAGGGGAAACAATCCTCTGGAAGCTTGTTGGGAACCTCTTGGAAAGGAGGGCAGCCAGCTGACTTCCCGGGGGTCCTAGGTTAAAGTCAAGCAGGTCAAGGCTTCCTTCAGACACCAGGGCAATCCTTCCTAGGATTCTTCAACAGTCCAGAAGTGTTCCAAAGAGAGGTATTTGTTGTCCACTTTTATGCCCAATGCCAGCCTGTGCATGGAGGGCAAGACTTTGTTACCCCCTTCATTGAGTTTTATATCAGCCTGACTAGAGAGAGAAAAGGGGGGACAGGCCCCAGGTGTAAGATTTATCTGCCAGTGACAAAGTAGACATCCTTTGAATCTTAGGGAGGGGCTTATCACATCCACCAAGACATCTCACCCCAGGACAGCTATAAGGGGTCAGGTGACTGAGTTTTAGTTTTAGGCAGAAAAATAACAACTTTCAAAAAAGTGTAATTTCTCAAACAGTAATATAAATTCCATCATGTTGGGTTATGAATTGCTATTGAGTCCTTGAACAATTTTGCCAGCTATTCCCAAGGTACATTTAGCACGTATTAAAGGTAGTAGCGTAAACCACTGTTAACCTATGGGAGAACCAGCCTTGCTGCAGCAAAAAATGACTTTGGTAACATATACATTAAACATATATGGCCTATATAATACATTCTATGCACCCTGCCTATGGACTATTAATACCTTACTTAGGGGTGACTTATAAGTATTAAAGGGATTATATAGACAAGGCAAAATGTGTATTTTGCCAGATGAAATTGGCAATTTACAACTGCACACCCAGTCTGTAGTTGCATGCCCCAAAACCTGTTTTTCAATGCTACTTTTGTGTGTGGGAAAATGAGTGCTGCAGCCCACCAGAAACATGTAATGTTCAGGCCCTGGGCATATATAGTACCATATACTAGGGACGTTTAATCAACTCCATAGTGCCAATCAGGTGGATATCACTTTTTCCACGTTTAAAAAGGATAGAACAAGTACTTTACCACTGGTTTTGCAGGAGCAACATACAGTGTGTTCCATTACCAACAGGAAAGGGTTCCACATTAGAAAGCAAAGGTTTAAGGGAATAATACACAACTGATGTTCATTTCCAACACTCGTCTTCATGCACTTTGAGTCAGGAAGATCTTCCCATGCATAAGTAAGATATTAAGCAATACAAGTTACACATGTTTAACTATATGATGGTTCACAAAGCCATAAACCTCTAAGTTACAAATTAAAATTAACTTTCCTAGTCAACTTAATACATTTAAAAATGTACATATAAATACATAGGTCCATAAAAATAATATAACAATTAAAAAATGTTAACACTTTATTTACTTAATTGTTTACAACATTTAAAAACAGTCCCATAACCATTGCAGCGTCCATTGTACACACTTGTTATTATGAAATATAAATCCACAATATCAACACAAAATATATTAGCTTTACAAATGTGCATAGTAAAAATCTCTCTCTACACATCCTATTTGAAGCATTTCATTAATAGATTAAATTAACCTCATGAGCTCTCACACATGACAGCAGCCACATAAGTTATTCAGCTCAGCATTCTGAATGCGGTAATGAAAGACACTTAAACACATCATATATTGCAGATGGAACAATACTGGATTTGTTAAAAAAACAAAGATAAGGTGACATATACAAATCATATTTACATTCAGATAAAATGCAAGTATTCTCCTTGAAAGGTCATACAGGAAATCACTCTTACATGAATTACATGAATAAACTCAGGCGATCTCTTGGCATAAAATGTTATCTGTCATAACAAGACTGTTTATTTCTTCTGCTTCAAAAAAGATAACTATTATTTCTACTGAAGTTATCTCAGCTTTTGCTGTTTTTCTACCGCCCACTTCATATCACTCCTTAGCAGGTCCATAAATGGCATTCTGGCTAAGGATTGGTTTAATGATTTATTAGCCTACAGAGCAATTTTACACTGTTATGGTGGTTCCAGCAAGTGGGATATGCTAGGGAAGATGATTACCTGAGGGTGGCTGTTAGAGTTTTGGATGCATATGATGCATTTATTCTATATTGAAGTCCTGATTCTGAAGGCACAAAACATTCCTGAAGTTCTTAGTGGAAAACAAAAAGGAGCCCCAATCAGGCTTCAAGGAACAGGAAGTGAAGCAACACCATTTTTTGTGCAGGACTTCCTTTTCTACAAGCCCCTATCAAAAATGGCTACCACAGTAGCACATTGATACCCAGCTTTGCTAGTTTCACACAACGCAGACATAGAGTGAAATGCAGAGAGCAAATGCACCATATGCTTCTTTGTGCTGGTGCACTGTGTTCTGCCTAGTTCCAACGCAGACACTTTTGCCCTATGGTTTAAGGGCATTGGTGTTATTGTCAAGATTTTTTTTGTGTAGGAAGGGGTACCTTGCATGCATTACACATTTCGAAAGGAAGAACAATGAGAAATACAAGTATTTCTCCTCACTAGGCTACTGCAGATATACTATTGTGGCAAAATCCCAGGTTTTGTGATTTGAGTAAGCATGGGCGGAAAATCCGTTTCGCTCGCAGATTTTGCGGATTTTCGGTAAATTCGCAATCCGCGAGATTCGCGAATCTCCCGCAAAATCCGCAAATCCGCGAACAGCGGATTTTATGGCTTGCTCGCACTGTTCGCGTGAGTTCGCGGCTTCCCAGTACAACTTCGCGCCCCGCGAATAAGCGCTAAATTGCAGAAATACGATCTTAGCAAAACTGAAACTACTTACCAGGTTCAAAAGTTCAGGCTCATCATTAGTAGCCATTTCCTGTAGTGCTTCCTGAGGGGCCCCTCCAGAGTTCAGTTGCCAGTTGCAACTATTATGTGACCCTGCTCTGAACCTCAGAATAGTTACACATATGCCACAAAGGTCCTGAATTACAGCTAAGGGAGACAAGCAGGAGCCAGGCTGGAAGTTCAAATCCATTAATCAGCCCCTAATTCATTATCGTCAGTTGGGGCAGGGCAGGTGTTGTAACTAATTTTGCAACAATGAAAGCACTTAGCAAGTGCAAAAGATCACTAATCAGG
Organism: Lissotriton vulgaris; assembly: GCF_964263255.1. Classification (NCBI taxonomy): domain Eukaryota; kingdom Metazoa; phylum Chordata; class Amphibia; order Caudata; family Salamandridae; genus Lissotriton; species Lissotriton vulgaris. Next base: position 664,639,887 of record NC_141689.1, read on the forward strand.
AAGCACTAAGGAAGCAGGTGCCAGCTAAAAAAATATTCTGTGACACATTAATCAGCCCCAAATTAATTCAGGTCACTTGAGGCAGGGAAGGTGTGCTTTGCTTTGCCACAATAATGTACACTGACTGAACAACCAGAGGGTGCTGTGATGAAACAGAGGGTGGCATGGGTGGGCCAGAGGGTGGCATGAGTAGTCAGAGAGTGGCAGTGGTGACAGAGAGTGGCAGTGATGAAGAAGAGTGTCCCAAACAGGCTGGACACGTAGAAACAACAAGTTCGCAAAACTTGCGGCCCGACAGGTAAGTTCGCGTTTGCGAAATTGTACAAAACCCGCGCGAACACAAAAAAAAAATCCGCAAATTCGCGAGAATTCGCGGATTTTGCGGATTGCGAGTTCGCAAATCCGCAAAATTCGCGAACGCGAGATTCGCAAAATTCGCCCATGCTTAGATTTGAGTCAATCTGGGATTGCATCATATTCCATGAGTGGATGCATGGAAATGCGCATGCTCGACCCACGGAATGCCTACCAGAATGAAAAATAATGCAACTCAGCCCAGGCAGCTGTGTTGCCTTACCATTCTTTACAAAGTAAATCAAGGCAGCAAAAATCACCTCTTGTGTGTCTTAGTAAATATCACTTAAGGACTTGCAATACCATGCACTGACTTGCGTGACCCAAGGACAACGGAAATCCTTAGCAAATCTGGGCCGAAATATGGATCTTCACAATGGAATTTGACAGAATTTTGTCCACACTAGCTCAAATGGTTGTCTAATTTATTGTACATTTTGGTGTAGTGAGAGACAATATTGATAGCTTTGTCTTATGTGTAGTATCTTGTACACTTTTGTGTGCTTCAGGACACTATCTCAATCTCCCTAAATGATATGTTTGGCTCATATAACCCTAACTGGGCTGCTCCTGAGTCTGCTGGGGGACACCAGTGCCCACGAAACAACTCTACAGGCCCACAGGTTACAAAACCTCTGTGATCTATCTCTCCAAAAATTATTCCACCATTGTGTCCTTATGCAAACTCCAGAAATCACATGAGGTGGAGGTTATTCTTTTAGGACCTACGCTCCACATTCTTAGCACTTATTTTTAACATATGGGCTCGGCCCGACATAGATTGAAACATTATTTTCAGGTCTGCTACCTCAGTTTTCAATTATTCCACCCATTTATCATTCTGGTGAGACCTTTAATCGACCGAGGTCAACCCTAAGGAGATTCACCTCAGCAGAAATTCGTTTTGTTTTCTAGTGCTTGTCTTGATGCTAAAGAACAAGTCATGATTTTCTGTTTCCATTGGTAGCTGTGGCCCCTGTTGTTGTAACCTAATAGGTTATTACCAGGATGTCTTGACTTTGTACATTGTTTCCCTTTTCTGAGATCGTTTGCAAAGTGAAGTGATATCATTACAGACCCTCCCCCTGTATTCTCGAGGAATGAGACAGGCTAAAATAAGCATCCAGTGTCTCATGTAGAACCAGTCCATTTCAGTGGAGGGTTCAGCAAGAAAAGCACAAATAGTGGAAATTAGATCCTTAGGGCCACTGTAAGTAATGAACAGTTTCTACCATGGCAATAGCTGGCAAGTGTCTGTCGATTTGTCAACTGAGTTAAGTATCCAATGTTGCCGCTGTAAGTTTCTCACGTGCTCTGTTTCCTGTAGGTGAAACTCCTCTTTGCATTTACAAACGTCTTTAACACTCCACCCCTGACTAGGTACTGAAGCTCCCTGGATCTCCCACTATTTCAGTACACAAATTCCCCTTTGCCTATGCCTGGGGAGAACTCTGCATTACTGAAAAAAGGTGTAAATGGGGACAGAAAGGTGTTAGCTCATCGCCCATGGTAAGCCTATCCAACATGGTGGAGGGAGACTTCAGAATTTTTGAGAAGTAGCACACAGTAGGTCTAGTGGTCTTTGGAAGTGAGGGGGAGGTTTGGAAATGGAGAGGAATATCACTCCTGGACTTGGTGGCAAGATTGGAAAAAAACTGCCTCCACTGAGGTTCTACCATATGCTGGGGATGGGTGTGAGGGAGAGTGAATTGGATCAGAGTTGTCTGGTCGGGTGGTGGAAGGTCAGGTTGTGGTTGATGTAAGATGATCTGGCATTGTAGAGGGCCTTGTAGACAATAGCCAGCAGTTTGAACTGACGTCTTTGCTGGACTGGGAGCAAGTGGAGGCTTCTGAGGTTGGGGAGATGCTGGTCAATTTGGGGAGGTCGATATGAGTCTGGCTGTGGTGTTCTGTATGGTCAGAAGTCATTGAGTAGATGGGTGGTGGTTCTGTGTTGAGGTACAGGGCAATTCCATAGCCCAGTCAGTTGGTGACGAGGGCTTGAGTCACTGTTATTCTGGTGCTGATGGGGATCCACCTGAAAAACTGACAAAGCATGAGAAGAGTGTCAAAGCAGAAGGTGGCTACTGCATTGACCTGGCTGTTCTTGTAGAGATTGCTGTCCAGGATGAAGCAGACGTTGGGGCCATGGTTGTAGGGGGTAGGTGAAAGCCCAAGTACAGTGGGCACTTGGACAATGACCTGGTGTCATCTCAATGGGAGGTGTTCTTTCCGAAAATGAACACTTGTGCCTTGTCTGTGTTCAGCTTCAGGCAGTTGGCTCTCATCCAGTCGGAGACGTGGGTCATTGCATTCTGGAAGTTGAATTTGGTATTGGCAGTGTCTTCCATGAGACAGAAGCTGAGTAGGATATCGTCAGCATATGAGATGATGTTAAGTCCATGGGAGATGGCGAAGTCAGACAGTGGAATCATGTAGGTGTTGAAGGGGGTGGGGCCGAGGGAAGATACTTGGGTGACTCCGCAGATTATGCTCTTGGGTTCAGGTATAAAGGACAGTAGGCAGATTTTCTCTGTGCACCCTGTGAGGAAAGAGGTGATCTATTTGAGTGCGTTTTCTCTGATGCTGATGTGGTGGATTCTGGTGATGAGGGTGTGGTGGCATATGGTGGCAAAAGTCGCTGAGAGTTTAAGGAGGATCAGGTTTACTGTTTCGCCATAATTGAGGATGGGTATGAGGTCATCAGTTCTGATGATCAGGGGTAGCATGTTCTGCTTTATGACCGCCACCCTGCTAAGCCAGGAGAAATAAAGACTATGCCCTCTCTAAAGGTCAGTTCAGATAACGTTAAGCACACATGGATAGTTATTTGAGAATAATAGGTGGTGCCTGGCGTAAGACACGCTCCCTGGAATTTCATTTTCTCCCTGATACCCATTTAACCGGGGTCAAAGTAGTCAGCTTCATTTCCCACGAGAGCCCTATGCTCAACTTCTCTGGCTTGGTCAGGTTCAACTTAAAGCGGTACACTTTCCTAAATGTTCCCCATAACTCCAGCACCCTGGGGATTGATTGTAAAGGGTATGTCTGGATCAGGCAATATGTATGACATGTTTTCCCCAGGGAGCTTATTCCCCTAACTCCTGAGTGTCCCCTAATGGTAGCTACGAGGGCAGCTCAGTACTCAGCATCTTTATCCTTCACCTCCTCTGGTTATACTTCAAGCATTTAGTCTTTCAAAGTGTATATTTTCTTTCTTCCTCTGCCCTCCCTGGGTTATTGCCAGTCGCAACTTCTCCTCTTTATAAGTCCTGCCACATGTTTAGCTGTCTGAAGGGGCTTCGCCATCAGGCCAGGCCACTTCGCTCCCATTTCTAGATCAACATCTGTACTGTCTGATTCAGCACCGCAGAGCTAGCCCCAGTCTCGTCTGTGTGGCTTTCTTTCTGTATGTACACCTGCTCATGGAGCAGCTGTCCTCCTATCTTGTTTGGCAATTCTTGGCCTGTTCTCAGCGATCGCCTTCCTGACTTTGGGAAGCTCCAGAACCTCTGCGCACTGGTGGAAAAGGGGCTTCCATAGAAGATCGGCCTGTCTTCAAATCCAGGACATGTCGGCTAAATAAGTCATCATTACACGCAGCCATTGTGCGAACAAAATACCAACATCACTCATGTATGATTAATCAAGCCCAAGCTTTACAGGATAGAATCCAACAACAAAATGTCAAGTTTGATTCTTGACACAGTAAAAATGCTCTTCTGCAGCAAGCACTTGCTAATAGAGGGCCTTTTAAATTACCACAAATTCCTGCTGTATCCTTACGTTTTTATGGGAAACTTAAGCACCAGGATACCTTCACATGTTTATAGCGTGCTTCACAAATACAAATAACATCTGAACAGTTTAAAAGAATATCTAGACTGTCTGACTGTTCATTTAGCGTCCGACCCACCCAATTTTCACAAGACAGAAAAAAAGTTTGAATATTTATTAATTTGCCTTATAGATGCTGATTTAGCTCTCAGGCTACCCCTTTGAACCTCTGCAAATTTCAGCCTGAATGACTAGTCCACCTTTTGGGGCCATTTTCTTGAATGTGGAAAAGATCAGATTTGGTGCTGAAGAAGCACGTTATGAGATAAAACATTGTCCACAAGGTATGATAACATGCTTCACTCACCTTAACAATTAAGCTGCTAAGACTTTGTAGGTTGAGCGTATCTCAATGCCATTGTATCACTGAGGACTATAAGAAGAAATAAAGAACAAATTAATTCATACTGCTCTTCCAGTGACTTTATTTGGGGCAATTGAGTTTGTCTTCTACATTGAACATTGGTTAAATTAAAGGAACATGGGAAAGAAGCTGCGGTTCCCTAAACTTCTTTAGAACAATTCCTCTCAGAATAGAGATTCCAGATGCAAGTCTCATCATGGAAGAGTCTTTTCAAATAGAAGTCCCCTGGGGTGATTTAACCAAAGAAGAAAAGCAAAGACAGCGGCAAAAGAAAATTTGTCTCCACTGTGGTGATAGTCGCCATATTGTATGAATGTCTGTCATGCAGAATAGACTAGTGGGAAACAAGCCCATCCTTTGAGAGTAAGCGAGGATTGGGTAAATAATCCCTCCCTCAAGTCTCTTCTTCAGCACTTTCAAACAACACTGAAATAAGCATAGATTAATTTTGCCTACAACTGTGGGGGTCACAGAAACGTATATCGAAACGACCTGGCTTTAAAGAATTAACTTCCTAGTCTTTTCTTATTTCTGTGCCTGTTATGGATTGTATATTTCCTTAACGTGTCACATTGTTTAACTATCATGAAGAAATATCTTTTTAGTTAATAACAACTCCCAAGTATCTGGCGATTTTTGTTTTTTTACGTTGGTCCAACACAATGTATACATTAATTTATCTACCAGGATAATATCTCTCAGTTCTAAATGTTATGTCCAATGTTGTATAATACCTCAACAGATTGAGTCCTGGGTGAGATTGGCTACATCAGAAAATGAGTAATCTGTAATAGCTAACCTCTCTTAAACTTAACAATTCCTGAGCTGTACCATGAATACTTCAACGTTTTTGAAAAGATGAAGGCCCAGGGCCTATTGTAGATGTTGGTGGGCAGCCCATTTATCCATCAGGGAAACAAAGTTTATTACTCCGTCGCCCAGGTGCTGCTTCCCACATTTAAATTTGACCAGCAAGCTGGCAGTCATTTAAAAAGCATTGGAATGAACAGCCATCACACCGGTTCCTTGCAATGCTGTTTACAGCTAAGTGCATGGCTCCATCATCAGGACTATTTGGTGTTTGTGACTTCTGCAGAAGATCCCCTAGAAGAGCAATATTGCTAGTTTGCATAGAAAAACTAGACAGGAGGGGATGTGTAGGAACAGGGAGAGACACCACAAACTATAGCCAGTAGGCCAGTAATCAGAATTTACACTAGCCTACACTCACTAATTAGAACTTTGCATATCCTAGACATGTTTCGCTGCAAACATAGTGCACCAGAGACGGCCTGCTCGACCTACTTGTTTACAGTTAGACTGACCTGTGGGCTTGACTATTATTCACCATAACCTCACCCTGAATGAGCCAGCTGTATGTAAGCACACAGGATCTTTCATCTCCTATATAGTGTAACTCTATGTTAGATCAGTCTGCCAGACCTAATAGCATCGTAACCAACTAAGCGAACATGCGTTATTCTGCACTGCATTGCACTGTTGCAATAGTAGGTAAGTGTGAAAAGGTCAAAGACCCATGCACAGTAACAACTTGGTAACAAAGTCTGAATCAACAGAAAATGTACTAGGTGAAACAAAATCACTCAAGGAAACCTTAAATTGGTGTGGAATCATCAGCAGCTTAAGAGGGCCATAAATGTCATAATCAGTTCTATCCCAAGCAATACCACCAGGCAGAGGAACGGCTGTGATATTCACTGATGACAGGTCTCGTTGTTCACGATGAGATGATTTGTGTGGTTTCAGAAGCAAGTTAATGTTATACTTGCTGTGTCCATTATACTATATTTTCCATCTATCAGCTTTCTCAAACTTAAAACAAGAATGAGCCATAGCAGGAGAAAAAGTACACCTAACACAATCCAAAATTCAACCCATGGTGAAACTAGATAGATATGTATTTGCAAGCTGGTGACAAAGTTCCGTTAATTGTTCCTTGAAAGTTTCATTTGCTGGCGTTGTTTCTGGCTCACTTGGATCCTCAGAAAACGTATCAAAGTTGATGAAATAGCCTGAGGCAGTTCTGTCAATAGTTGGTATTGCATCCGGATTATTTGAAATCGCTGGAGCTGCTTGTTCCCTTGACATGTTTGTATAGTCAGATGCTACATCATTGTAGACGGTAGTTTCTTAACAAACTGTTATTTTGATTTCAAGAGGCACAAGTCCCATGGCTTTATTGCATAGTCTTTCTTTTCTCACTGCAGAATCTTCAAAGGTGAAGAGTCTTTCAGTTTAATCCTCTTGGATAGTAGCAAGATTTGGTCGTCTGCTACATCTTGAGAGTCAACTGGGCCTACTACTTATTATCGGCCACATGATGTGGTTTTACCAGGTCAATTGATATGGACCGGTTCTCCTATCTTCCAGCAAGGGGCGGAAGTAACACTGTTCTTGATCCGTGGACTGCTAGGACAGGTACTGGTTTTCTGTAAGAAGGCCCAAATTCCGCCTTATCCGCTATTTTCTCTCTGACCAGATCCCCAATCTTTGTAATCCAGACAGGTCTTGCTGGGACAGGTGGTTTCTCTTCTGTGGTCGTTGGCTTCTCGATAGTGTTGCTTAGACTTCTTCTTGTTTCATTTAAGTCCTGTTAAACAGCCAAACGATCTTTGATATCAAAGGGTTTTTGTTCCACCACTGAAGTATGATGATCGAGGTCTTCAACCATCATTCTAGTACCAAAAAGGATTTCATACGGAGTGATTCCACCCAGAGAATTTCTTGGCAGGTTATTAAGACTATATTGGACATTTATTAGATGTTTGACCCACCCATCACCCGAACCTAATACCCTAGCTTTTATATATTGCTTGATGTCACAGTTTTTTCTCTCCACAACCGATTTTCCCTCAGGATGGAATGGACTCGAAAACCGCAATGCAACGTTCAAACTGGTCATGGCCTCTTTGTAAGCCCTAGAGCTAAACGCAGGACCCTGGTCAGAATGTAGAGTGCCGATTGTGTATGTGCCGATAAAGACTCCCAGATCTTTTGTAACAGTTCGGGCGTCAGCCGAGCGCTGAGGCCACATCCAAATGAATCTCGTCCTAAAATTTGTGGGACCACTTTTGTCCATGGGGACGTCTGAGCGTGGATAGCCTAATGCTATCTAACAATGGTGTCTGTACTGAGCTGGCTACGCTGTAGTTAGGAATCTGGTGGCGCTTCAAGCATTGATCTCTGTAACAGTCATCGCAATTTATTCCGAATTTGTATAAGTGAGCTTTCATCTCTGGCCACCAGTACATCTCTTCTAATTCTAATAGAGATTTTGAGATCTCTTGATGTATCAGACCCTCTCCCATATTTGCTTCCTGAATCAGAGCACCCCTTTGGTTCCTGTTTGGAATGACCCTATCCCCCACTCCAGGGATTCAAGCGAAAGGAATAGAGTTTGCATGAATTATGTATATATATTCAAGTGGATAATTTAGAAGTAACGCAGCTCCGCTGCCTTTACTTGTGGCATTGCAGCGAGCATGGTTTCACCGTATATTTGTGTTTTTGAACAAGTGATTGCAGCTACGGAAACCGTTTGCACAGCTGCCTTCGCGGCTTCATTAGCCAATTAATTCCCTTCAACTTGAATGCCATCACGCTGATGACTCAGTGTATGGATCACGTGAGTCTTTTGTAGTTGTTTCTGCAAAATAACTACTTGTTCCCAAAGCATTTTATGCTTGATTGTGCTACCTTTTGCGTCTTTAAAACCATTTTGAACCCAGTTCTGCAGATATTCATTATAAGACTTGAGGCAGTAATACGAATCGCACACTATGAGTGAGGGGAATTCACGATCGGTGTTTTCAAGCACCATCTTGAAAGCCTGTAGTTCAGCTCGCTGAGCTGTACAATCTCTTAGAGATTGAGTTTTTGTGACCATGGGTCTGAATTCACCATCGCACTAGCGACTTTTAACAATCGCGCACACAGCACTATAAGCTTGTTTTCCCCCAATTGAGGGTTGTGCTGCTCCGTCTGTATAAATTATACAGCCGTAATGTTCTAGAGGCAGAATTTCAGTGGGCAGAGGACATTCTTGTTCGTATTGGAGAAATTCTTGTTTCTTCAAGTAAGGATCAAAAACTTATTCAACGTCTGTAGCAGCAAGAGAATTAACCCATTATATCCATCTTGGATGTGAAGCTTTTGCATTTGGAATGCTTGCTTTTGTCAAGTAACAACTTATATGCGTTTTCCCTGTGCGAGGGCTCTCTCTTTTGCTACTGTAGTTTGAACCGCTGTCAGAATTTTTTCTGTTGAAGTGAATTTCATTTCAGCTTGTGTGCATAAGTGTGACTTGTAAGCTATTGGTACCTTTTCACCTTCATTAAAGGTTAGGTATGTGAATTCGCATCTCCCTGGGATGATTCGGATTACAAGGTTGCGTTCGTTTATGCGTGTCTGTAAATAAGTTGTTGCTAACATGTTTGTTTGCACTGAACGCAAAATTTCGGTGTGTTTTTGAGTCCAATTAGTTGGTTTGAAATCAGGTTTGATTAGTTCGTAGAGAGGTTTAACCCTTTCTGCGTAGTTCAGAATGTAAGTTCTTCCGAAATTCAGGAATCCTAAAACTGACTGTAAATTTTTCAGTGTTTTTGGAGGTTGGAGCAGCGCACATTTTTTTAAAAAGTTGGCTGCCAGGCTTTTGCCTTCTCTTGAAAGTTCATATCCCAAGAATAGGACGTTGAGGAGGGCAATTCTTGATTTTTTAAAATTGAATTTGTACCCCTTAGAGGCAAAACCAAGTATTATGGTGTTCACCTTGTTCAAGTGCCTGTTTAAGTCATCATCTGTAAGATAAATGTCATCGACATAAGATAATGACTCATCATAATACGTTTGTAGTAACTCTGTTACTGTGGCTGAAAATAACCCTGGACTGTTCTTGAATCCCTGGCGGAGACGACAAAAGTGTTGTTGTGTCCCCATTATCAAGAAAGCGGTCAAATACCTGCTTTCAGGTGCAATGTGTTGACAGAAGAAACTGTTTGAAATGTCTAATGTTGTTTTATATTTTCTGCAAATTATGTTATTCATCAGTGCTGCACTGTGTGCATTTTGTACTGCAAATGTTTTGCAGCAGGAGTTTAAATGTCTGTAATCCAAGACTGGACAATATGTATTGTCTGGTTTGGAGACAGGAAACAAAGGATTGTTCATGGACGAGGTGCATGTTTCAATCACCCCTTGGTATTCAAGTTGATCTAAGATCTCCCTGACTTGTTTTTTAGATTCTTGTTTAACCGGATACTGCTTCTGAGCAGTCGGTTGATTTTTTACCTGGATCTTATGGTGACGAGAATCCTCATCCCATCCCACATGATTTTTATATAATGCTGGAGCCTGGGCCACAGCCCATTTTCTGGCTTTGGTGTATTTTTTATTAATAGGAATATGATTTGAGAAAGCTGACATAATGATCTCTTCGCCATGTGGGCACTCCCTGACAAATTCAGGTGGGCAGTCTTTTTCAGGCAGAAGGATGCCATAACTCTTTGATAGTTTTTCCCAAAGGAGTGCTTTTATTCTCCTAGTTATGTCTCCCTCTATTCAAAGGGTGACTTCATATAACTTTTGTGGTACACTAACCCTGGTATCTGCAGTTTCAACTTGAATGCATTCATTCAGATCCACTGTCTCCAGATGATCCTTCAGGATCCTGCGAGCTATGGTGATCTCTGCTGCACTGTCCAGCATTGTCTGGGCCCATTCCCCGTTCTTCAGTTGTGTCCTCAAGATCCTCTGCATGTCTGATTTTAATACTTGCTACCTTCTTTTTGGTGAATTGAGTTTTCTTATTATTTGGACTTCACACGTACTTTTTGTGTTCTGATCGTCCTCTTCTTTCGGATTTCTGTGAGGAAGTCTTAAAGGTACGAGAGGAACATGTATCAGTATCTTGATAACTATCAGGTTTTCACAAATTATCCCTGTTTCTGAGGTTATACCTCTTTTCAGAGTGCTCCTTTTGAGGAGATCTACCCCTGGACTGAGAACGCTTCTCTTTAGGAAGTGACTGTCTACTAATTTCCCATTTCTTTTTAGGAGTGGTGAGATTGTTTTTAATAAAAACTTTTTCAGGATTTTCTGTTAGTTCGGGCTTTACTGGTTTCCCTCCCAAATTATCTCTACCTAGTTCTTCATAGGATTTTTCTATTATTCTGGCAAGTTCATATGGCTGCTCAGTTACATCAAGTTCTTTTAGTTTTTTAGCGGATTGCCACCGATGCTGCTTCACCTTTAATGTTAGCTAATAATATAGCTGAGACCTGTTTGCAATCTTTCAGTAATTTCATACCACGATTCAAGGCAGGTTCTGGTCCATATTTATTTTGAATCTGTTTCAGGACGTCAGGTATTACCTCCATTGACAGAACACCCTGTGTTTTTGTGTAGATTGAAGCAAAGACTGTACCCCAAGTGTTACAGTCCTCCACGTGTGGTGCTATCCCCATTAGTAAACAGATTGTTAGAATCCTGTGTTTCTCATGAGATGTACTATCAGGAAATACTGCCTCTATTTGAGTAATTGTTTGAGCTAACCAGAATGGAATTTTTTCCCTTTTTGCGGGCAATTTACCAATGACTGATTGTATAGTCTGTGGTGTAATTTTGTTTGTGTTCCCCTGATGAGGGGTTTGCTGTGGAATTCTTATAGCAGGTTGGACTATTAGAGTCCGCATAACATATTGTACCAATTGTCTATGTATATTTATTAATTGTTTTAGCTGAGCTAATAGTTCTGGACCGGCCATTTGTTCATGACAGGATGTGGTGTATAGCTGGCTAGTACCGGCTCCTGGTCTACCTAATGGACTGAGCCTGGTAATGTGATTTTGATGTTGTAGGGCGCCTTTAAACCAGAGCTGATGCTCTTGGTAAGTTAGTGGAATTTCAACGTCCTCGAAAGGAATGTATTCCGCTGGAGGTTCCTCTATCTTGTAAAAGTGGAACACATGTGTTGTTGGATTTGCTTGCGGAAAGATAATCCATCTATTGCCTATTGGCTTTGACATAATTATGTGTCCTTTTATCATCCTACCTATAGTAGAGGGTGGATCCTGTAGTCCTGACTTTATATTACATATTAGTATGGTTAGTGTAGGTACTCTGACAGAGCTAAGTGTTATTTCATCCTTCTCAGGCCTACAAGGCCCAGAACTAGAGAGACTCCATTTTGCTTTCTGTCCCTGCAGAACTGAGATGCTTGCAGGGTAAAGGTAATGTTTTAGTTATAAGGTGTTGTTCGCCCTAAGCGAACTGGAGAGAACCGGCCAGAGCTGAATCTAATCAGGAAGTGTCTCTGGGCTCAGGTCTCTAGACGTAACAAGCAGCTGGTCACTGTGGGAGCGTCTAGTGCAAGGAGCCTGGTACATGGAATCGGTGGGAGGAGGCTGCTGGCTGGAACTTTCCATGAGGAGACAGCATTCCATATTAGTGAAGTGCAGAGGCGGAGTCAGTCAGAAAGAGTTTGAGTTGGAAGGAGTTCAGTCGATCATTGGAGCAGAAAGAGTTGAGTGCAGAAGGAGTGGAGAAGGAGAGGAGTTGGAGCAGAGGAGAAGAGACAGTAGATGCTTGGAACAGAGAGAAGACAGACAGACAGTCAGTGAACTGGAACCAGAGAGAGAAGCCAGAAGCAGTTGTGAGCAGATGATGTTTTGAACAGAGAGAAGTGAGATAATGTTTGGAACTGAAGGAAGCAGTCAGAAGCAGTTACTTATCAGAAGGAGTTGTGATCAGTTGGAGTCTGAAGTGATACCTTTTGGAAGAGACTGAGAGACAATATTGATAGCTTTGTCTTATGTGTAGTATCTTGTACACTTTTGTGTGCTTCAGGACACTATCTCAATCTCCCTAAATGATATGTTTGGCTCATATAACCCTAACTGGGCTGCTCCTGAGTCTGCTGGGGGACACCAGTGCCCACGAAACAACTCTACAGGCCCACAGGTTACAAAACCTCTGTGATCTATCTCTCCAAAAATTATTCCACCATTGTGTCCTTATGCAAACTCCAGAAATCACATGAGGTGGAGGTTATTCTTTTAGGACCTACGCTCCACATTCTTAGCACTTATTTTTAACATATGGGCTCGGCCCGACATAGATTGAAACATTATTTTCAGGTCTGTTACCTCAGTTTTCAATTATTCCACCCATTTATCATTCTGGTGAGACCTTTAATCGACCGAGGTCAACCCTAAGGAGATTCACCTCAGCAGAAATTCGTTTTGTTTTCTAGTGCTTGTCTTGATGCTAAAGAACAAGTCATGATTTTCTGTTTCCATTGGTAGCTGTGGCCCCTGTTGTTGTAACCTAATAGGTTATTACCAGGATGTCTTGACTTTGTACATTGTTTCCCTTTTCTGAGATCGTTTGCAAAGTGAAGTGATATCATTACAGACCCTCCCCCTGTATTCTCGAGGAATGAGACAGCCTAAAATAAGCATCCACTGTCTCATGTAGAACCAGTCCATTTCAGTGGAGGGTTTAGCAAGAAAAGCACAAATAGTGGAAATTAGATCCTTAGGGCCACTGTAAGTAATGAACAGTTTCTACCATGGCAATAGCTGGCAAGTGTCTGTCGATTTGTCAACTGAGTTAAGTATCCAATGTTGCCGCTGTAAGTTTCTCATGTGCTCTGTTTCCTGTAGGTGAAACTCCTCTTTGCATTTACAAACGTCTTTAACACTCCACCCCTGACTAGGTACTGAAGCTCCCTGGATCTCCCACTATTTCAGTACACAAATTCCCCTTTGCCTATGCCTGGGGAGAACTCTGCATTACTGAAAAAAGGTGTAAATGGGGACAGAAAGGTGTTAGCTCATCGCCCATGGTAAGCCTATCCAACATGGTGGAGGGAGACTTCAGAATTTTTGAGAAGTAGCACACAGTAGGTCTAGCGGTCTTTGGAAGTGAGGGGGAGGTTTGGAAATGGAGAGGAATATGACTCCTGGACTTGGTGGCAAGATTGGAAAAAAACTGCCTCCACTGAGGTTCTACCATATGCTGGGGATGGGTGTGAGGGAGAGTGAATTGGATCAGAGTTGTCTGGTCGGGTGGTGGAAGGTCAGGTTGTGGTTGATGTAAGATGATCTGGCATTGTAGAGGGCCTTGTAGACAATAGCCAGCAGTTTGAACTGACGTCTTTGCTGGACTGGGAGCAAGTGGAGGCTTCTGAGGTTGGGGAGATGCTGGTCAATTTGGGGAGGTCGATATGAGTCTGGCTGTGGTGTTCTGTATGGTCAAAAGTCATTGAGTAGATGGGTGGTGGTTCTGTGTTGAGGTACAGGGCAATTCCATAGCCCAGTCAGTTGGTGACGAGGGCTTGAGTCACTGTTATTCTGGTGCTGATGGGGATCCACCTGAAAAACTGACAAAGCATGAGAAGAGTGTCAAAGCAGAAGGTGGCTACTGCATTGACCTGGCTGTTCTTGTAGAGATTGCTGTCCAGGATGAAGCAGACGTTGGGGCCATGGTTGTAGGGGGTAGGTGAAAGCCCAAGTACAGTGGGCACTTGGACAATGACCTGGTGTCATCTCAATGGGAGGTGTTCTTTCCGAAAATGAACACTTGTGCCTTGTCTGTGTTCAGCTTCAGGCAGTTGGCTCTCATCCAGTCGGAGACGTGGGTCATTGCATTCTGGAAGTTGAATTTGGTATTGGCAGTGTCTTCCATGAGACAGAAGCTGAGTAGGATATCGTCAGCATATGAGATGATGTTAAGTCCATGGGAGATGGCGAAGTCAGACAGTGGAATCATGTAGGTGTTGAAGGGGGTGGGGCCGAGGGAAGATACTTGGGTGACTCCGCAGATTATGCTCTTGGGTTCAGGTATAAAGGACAGTAGGCAGATTTTCTCTGTGCACCCTGTGAGGAAAGAGGTGATCTATTTGAGTGCGTTTTCTCTGATTCTGATGTGGTGGATTCTGGTGATGAGGGTGTGGTGGCATATGGTGGCAAAAGTCGCTGAGAGTTTAAGGAGGATCAGGTTTACTGTTTCGCCATAATTGAGGATGGGTATGAGGTCATCAGTTCTGATGATCAGGGGTAGCATGTTCTGCTTTATGACCGCCACCCTGCTAAGCCAGGAGAAATAAAGACTATGCCCTCTCTAAAGGTCAGTTCAGATAACGTTAAGCACACATGGATAGTTATTTGAGAATAATAGGTGGTGCCTGGCGTAAGACACGCTCCCTGGAATTTCATTTTCTCCCTGATACCCATTTAACCGGGGTCAAAGTAGTCAGCTTCATTTCCCACGAGAGCCCTATGGTCAACTTCTCTGGCTTGGTCAGGTTCAACTTAAAGCGGTACACTTTCCTAAATGTTCCCCATAACTCCAGCACCCTGGGGATTGATTGTAAAGGGTATGTCTGGATCAGGCAATATGTATGGCATGTTTTCCCCAGGGAGCTTATTCCCCTAACTCCTGAGTGTCCCCTAATGGTAGCTACGAGGGCAGCTCAGTACTCAGCATCTTTATCCTTCACCTCCTCTAGTTATACTTCAAGCATTTAGTCTTTCAAAGTGTATATTTTCTTTCTTCCTCTGCCCTCCCTGGGTTATTGCCAGTCGCAACTTCTCCTCTTTATAAGTCCTGCCACATGTTTAGCTGTCTGAAGGGGCTTCGCCATCAGGCCAGGCCACTTCGCTCCCATTTCTAGATCAACATCTGTACTGTCTGATTCAGCACCGCAGAGCTAGCCCCAGTCTCGTCTGTGTGGCTTTCTTTCTGTATGTACACCTGCTCATGGAGCAGCTGTCCTCCTATCTTGTTTGGCAATTCTTGGCCTGTTCTCAGCGATCGCCTTCCTGACTTTGGGAAGCTCCAGAACCTCTGCGCACTGGTGGAAAAGGGGCTTCCATAGAAGATCGGCCTGTCTTCAAATCCAGGACATGTCGGCTAAATAAGTCATCATTACACGCAGCCATTGTGCGAACAAAATACCAACATCACTCATGTATGATTAATCAAGCCCAAGCTTTACAGGATAGAATCCAACAACAAAATGTCAAGTTTGATTCTTGACACAGTAAAAATGCTCTTCTGCAGCAAGCACTTGCTAATAGAGGGCCTTTTAAATTACCACGAATTCCTGCTGTATCCTTACGTTTTTATGGGAAACTTAAGCACCAGGATACCTTCACATGTTTATAGCGTGCTTCACAAATACAAATAACGTCTGAACAGTTTAAAAGAATATCTAGACTGTCTGACTGTTCATTTAGCGTCCGACCCACCCAATTTTCACAAGACAGAAAAAAAGTTTGAATATTTATTAATTTGCCTTATAGATGCTGATTTAGCTCTCAGGCTACCCCTTTGAACCTCTGCAAATTTCAGCCTGAATGACTAGTCCACCTTTTGGGGCCATTTTCTTGAATGTGGAAAAGATCAGATTTGGTGCTGAAGAAGCACGTTATGAGATAAAACATTGTCCACAAGGTATGATAACATGCTTCACTCACCTTAACAATTTAGCTGCTAAGACTTTGTAGGTTGAGCGTATCTCAATGCCATCGTATCACTGAGGACTATAAGAAGAAATAAAGAACAAATTAATTCATACTGCTCTTCCAGTGACTTTATTTGGGGCAATTGAGTTTGTCTTCTACATTGAACATTGGTTAAATTAAAGGAACATGGGAAAGAAGCTGCGGTTCCCTAAACTTCTTTAGAACAATTCCTCTCAGAATAGAGATTCCAGATGCAAGTCTCATCATGGAAGAGTCTTTTCAAATAGAAGTCCCCTGGGGTGATTTAACCAAAGAAGAAAAGCAAAGACAGCGGCAAAAGAAACTTTGTCTCCACTGTGGTGATAGTCGCCATATTGTATGAATGTCTGTCATGCAGAATAGACTAGTGGGAAACAAGCCCATCCTTTGAGAGTAAGCGAGGATTGGGTAAATAATCCCTCCCTCAAGTCTCTTCTTCAGCACTTTCAAACAACACTGAAATAAGCATAGATTAATTTTGCCTACAACTGTGGGGGTCACAGAAACGTATATCGAAACGACCTGGCTTTAAAGAATTAACTTCCTAGTCTTTTCTTATTTCTGTGCCTGTTATGGATTGTATATTTCCTTAACGTGTCACATTGTTTAACTATCATGAAGAAATATCTTTTTAGTTAATAACAACTCCCAAGTATCTGGCGATTTTTGTTTTTTTACGTTGGTCCAACACAATGTATACATTAATTTATCTACCAGGATAATATCTCTCAGTTCTAAATGTTATTTCCAAAGTTGTATAATACCTCAACAGATTGAGTCCTGGGTGAGATTGGCTACATCAGAAAATGAGTAATCTGTAATAGCTAACCTCTCTTAAACTTAACAATTCCTGAGCTGTACCATGAATACTTCAACGTTTTTGAAAAGATGAAGGCCCAGGGCCTATTGTAGATGTTGGTGGGCAGCCCATTTATCCATCAGGGAAACAAAGTTTATTACTCCGTCGCCCAGGTGCTGCTTCCCACATTTAAATTTGACCAGCAAGCTGGCAGTCATTTAAAAAGCATTGGAATGAACAGCCATCACACCGGTTCCTGACAATGCTGTTTACAGCTAAGTGCATGGCTCCATCATCAGGACTATTTGGTGTTTGTGACTTCTGCAGAAGATCCCCTAGAAGAGCAATATTGCTAGTTTGCATAGAAAAACTAGACAGGAGGGGATGTGTAGGAACAGGGAGAGACACCACAAACTATAGCCAGTAGGCCAGTAATAAGAATTTACACTAGCCTACACTCACTAATTAGAACTTTGCATATCCTAGACATGTTTCGCTGCAAACATAGTGCACCAGAGACGGCCTGCTCGACCTACTTGTTTACAGTTAGACTGACCTGTGGGCTTGACTATTATTCACCATAACCTCACCCTGAATGAGCCAGCTGTATGTAAGCACACAGGATCTTTCATCTCCTATATAGTGTAACTCTATGTTAGATCAGTCTGCCAGACCTAATAGCATCGTTACCAACTAAGCGAACATGCGTTATTCTGCACTGCATTGCACTGTTGCAATAGTAGGTAAGTGTGAAAAGGTCAAAGACCCATGCACAGTAACAACTTGGTAACAAAGTCTGAATCAACAGAAAATGTACTAGGTGAAACAAAATCACTCAAGGAAACCTTAAATTGGTGTGGAATCATCAGCAGCTTAAGAGGGCCATAAATGTCATAATCAGTTCTATCCCAAGCAATACCACCAGGCAGAGGAACGGCTGTGATATTCACTGATGACAGGTCTCGTTGTTCACGATGAGATGATTTGTGTGGTTTCAGGAGCAAGTTAATGTTATACTTGCTGTGTCCATTATACTATATTTTCCATCTATCAGCTTTCTCAAACTTAAAACAAGAATGAGCCATAGCAGGAGAAAAAGTACACCTAACACAATCCAAAATTCAACCCATGGTGAAACTAGATAGATATGTATTTGCAAGCTGGTGACAAAGTTCCGTTAATTGTTCCTTGAAAGTTTCATTTGCTGGCGTTGTTTCTGGCTCACTTGGATCCTCAGAAAACGTATCAAAGTTGATGAAATAGCCTGAGGCAGTTCTGTCAATAGTTGGTATTGCATCCGGATTATTTGAAATCGCTGGAGCTGCTTGTTCCCTTGACATGTTTGTATAGTCAGATGCTACATCATTGTAGACGGTAGTTTCTTAACAAACTGTTATTTTGATTTCAAGAGGCACAAGTCCCATGGCTTTATTGCATAGTCTTTCTTTTCTCACTGCAGAATCTTCAAAGGTGAAGAGTCTTTCAGTTTAATCCTCTTGGATAGTAGCAAGATTTGGTCGTCTGCTACATCTTGAGAGTCAACTGGGCCTACTACTTATTATCGGCCACATGATGTGGTTTTACCAGGTCAATTGATACGGACCGGTTCTCCTATCTTCCAGCAAGGGGCGGAAGTAACACTGTTCTTGATCCGTGGACTGCTAGGACAGGTACTGGTTTTCTGTAAGAAGGCCCAAATTCCGCCTTATCCGCTATTTTCTCTCTGACCAGATCCCCAATCTTTGTAATCCAGACAGGTCTTGCTGGGACAGGTGGTTTCTCTTCTGTGGTCGTTGGCTTCTCGATAGTGTTGCTTAGACTTCTTCTTGTTTCATTTAAGTCCTGTTAAACAGCCAAACGATCTTTGATATCAAAGGGTTTTTGTTCCACCACTGAAGTATGATGATCGAGGTCTTCAACCATCATTCTAGTACCAAAAAGGATTTCATACGGAGTGATTCCACCCAGAGAATTTCTTGGCAGGTTATTAAGACTATATTGGACATTTATTAGATGTTTGACCCACCCATCACCCGAACCTAATACCCTAGCTTTTATATATTGCTTGATGTCACAGTTTTTTCTCTCCACAACCGATTTTCCCTCAGGATGGAATGGACTCGAAAACCGCAATGCAACGTTCAAACTGGTCATGGCCTCTTTGTAAGCCCTAGAGCTAAACGCAGGACCCTGGTCAGAATGTAGAGTGCCGATTGTGTATGTGCCGATAAAGACTCCCAGATCTTTTGTAACAGTTCGGGCGTCAGCCGAGCGCTGAGGCCACATCCAAATGAATCTCGTCCTAAAATTTGTGGGACCACTTTTGTCCATGGGGACGTCTGAGCGTGGATAGCCTAATGCTATCTAACAATGGTGTCTGTACTGAGCTGGCTACGCTGTAGTTAGGAATCTGGTGGCGCTTCAAGCATTGATCTCTGTAACAGTCATCGCAATTTATTCCGAATTTGTATAAGTGAGCTTTCATCTCTGGCCACCAGTACATCTCTTCTAATTCTAATAGAGATTTTGAGATCTCTTGATGTATCAGACCCTCTCCCATATTTGCTTCCTGAATCAGAGCACCCCTTTGGTTCCTGTTTGGAATGACCCTATCCCCCACTCCAGGGATTCAAGCAAAAGGAATAGAGTTTGCATGAATTATGTATATATATTCAAGTGGATAATTTAGAAGTAACGCAGCTCCGCTGCCTTTACTTGTGGCATTGCAGCGAGCATGGTTTCACCGTATATTTGTGTTTTTGAACAAGTGATTGCAGCTACGGAAACCGTTTGCACAGCTGCCTTCGCGGCTTCATTAGCCAATTAATTCCCTTCAACTTGAATGCCATCACGCTGATGACTCAGTGTATGGATCACGTGAGTCTTTTGTAGTTGTTTCTGCAAAATAACTACTTGTTCCCAAAGCATTTTATGCTTGATTGTGCTACCTTTTGCGTCTTTAAAACCATTTTGAACCCAGTTCTGCAGATATTCATTATAAGACTTGAGGCAGTAATACGAATCGCACACTATGAGTGAGGGGAATTCACGATCGGTGTTTTCAAGCACCATCTTGAAAGCCTGTAGTTCAGCTCGCTGAGCTGTACAATCTCTTAGAGATTGAGTTTTTGTGACCATGGGTCTGAATTCACCATCGCACTAGCGACTTTTAACAATCGCGCACACAGCACTATAAGCTTGTTTTCCCCCAATTGAGGGTTATGCTGCTCCGTCTGTATAAATTATACAGCCGTAATGTTCTAGAGGCAGAATTTCAGTGGGCAGAGGACATTCTTGTTCGTATTGGAGAAATTCTTGTTTCTTCAAGTAAGGATCAAAAACGTATTCAACGTCTGTAGCAGCAAGAGAATTAACCCATTATATCCATCTTGGATGTGAAGCTTTTGCATTTGGAATGCTTGCTTTTGTCAAGTAACAACTTATATGCGTTTTCCCTGTGCGAGGGCTCTCTCTTTTGCTACTGTAGTTTGAACCGCTGTCAGAATTTTTTCTGTTGAAGTGAATTTCATTTCAGCTTGTGTGCATAAGTGTGACTTGTAAGCTATTGGTACCTTTTCACCTTCATTAAAGGTTAGGTATGTGAATTCGCATCTCCCTGGTATGATTCGGATTACAAGGTTGCGTTCGTTTATGCGTGTCTGTAAATAAGTTGTTGCTAATATGTTTGTTTGCACTGAACGCAAAATTTCGGTGTGTTTTTGAGTCCAATTAGTTGGTTTGAAATCAGGTTTGATTAGTTCGTAGAGAGGTTTAACCCTTTCTGCGTAGTTCAGAATGTAAGTTCTTCCGAAATTCAGGAATCCTAAAACTGACTGTAAATTTTTCAGTGTTTTTGGAGGTTGGAGCAGCGCAAACTTTTTTAAAAAGTTGGCTGCCAGGCTTTTGCCTTCTCTTGAAAGTTCATATCCCAAGAATAGGACGTTGAGGAGGGCAATTCTTGATTTTTTAAAATTGAATTTGTACCCCTTAGAGGCAAAACCAAGTATTATGGTGTTCACCTTGTTCAAGTGCCTGTTTAAGTCATCATCTGTAAGATAAATGTCATCGACATAAGATAATGACTCATCATAATACGTTTGTAGTAACTCTGTTACTGTGGCTGAAAATAACCCTGGACTGTTCTTGAATCCCTGGCGGAGACGACAAAAGTGTTGTTGTGTCCCCATTATCAAGAAAGCGGTCAAATACCTGCTTTCAGGTGCAATGTGTTGACAGAAGAAACTGTTTGAAATGTCTAATGTTGTTTTATATTTTCTGCAAATTATGTTATTCATCAGTGCTGCACTGTGTGCATTTTGTACTGCAAATGTTTTGCAGCAGGAGTTTAAATGTCTGTAATCCAAGACTGGACAATATGTATTGTCTGGTTTGGAGACAGGAAACAAAGGATTGTTCATGGACGAGGTGCATGTTTCAATCACCCCTTGGTATTCAAGTTGATCTAAGATCTCCCTGACTTGTTTTTTAGATTCTTGTTTAACCGGATACTGCTTCTGAGCAGTCGGTTGATTTTTTACCTGGATCTTATGGTGACGAGAATCCTCATCCCATCCCACATGATTTTTATATAATGCTGGAGCCTGGGCCACAGCCCATTTTCTGGCTTTGGTGTATTTTTTATGAATAGGAATATGATTTGAGAAAGCTGACATAATGATCTCTTCGCCATGTGGGCACTCCCTGACAAATTCAGGTGGGCAGTCTTTTTCAGGCAGAAGGATGCCATAACTCTTTGATAGTTTTTCCCAAAGGAGTGCTTTTATTCTCCTAGTTATGTCTCCCTCTATTCAAAGGGTGACTTCATATAACTTTTGTGGTACACTAACCCTGGTATCTGCAGTTTCAACTTGAATGCATTCATTCAGATCCACTGTCTCCAGATGATCCTTCAGGATCCTGCGAGCTATGGTGATCTCTGCTGCACTGTCCAGCATTGTCTGGGCCCACTCCCCGTTCTTCAGTTGTGTCCTCAAGATCCTCTGCATGTCTGATTTTAATACTTGCTACCTTCTTTTTGGTGAATTGAGTTTTCTTATTATTTGGACTTCACACGTTCTTTTTGTGTTCTGATCGTCCTCTTCTTTCGGATTTCTGTGAGGAAGTCTTAAAGGTACGAGAGGAACATGTATCAGTATCTTGATAACTATCAGGTTTTCACAAATTATCCCTGTTTCTGAGGTTATACCTCTTTTCAGAGTGCTCCTTTTGAGGAGATCTACCCCTGGACTGAGAACGCTTCTCTTTAGGAAGTGACTGTCTACTAATTTCCCATTTCTTTTTAGGAGTGGTGAGATTGTTTTTAATAAAAACTTTTTCTGGATTTTCTGTTAGTTCGGGCTTTACTGGTTTCCCTCCCAAATTATCTCTACCTAGTTCTTCATAGGATTTTTCTATTATTCTGGCAAGTTCATATGGCTGCTCAGTTACATCAAGTTCTTTTAGTTTTTTAGCGGATTGCCACCGATGCTGCTTCACCTTTAATGTTAGCTAATAATATAGCTGAGACCTGTTTGCAATCTTTCAGTAATTTCATACCACGATTCAAGGCAGGTTCTGGTCCATATTTATTTTGAATCTGTTTCAGGACGTCAGGTATTACCTCCATTGACAAAACACCCTGTGTTTTTGTGTAGATTGAAGCAAAGACTGTACCCCAAGTGTTACAGTCCTCCACGTGTGGTGCTATCCCCATTAGTAAACAGATTGTTAGAATCCTGTGTTTCTCATGAGATGTACTATCAGGAAATACTGCCTCTATTTGAGTAATTGTTTGAGCTAACCAGAATGGAATTTTTTCCCTTTTTGCGGGCAATTTACCAATGACTGATTGTATAGTCTGTGGTGTAATTTTGTTTGTGTTCCCCTGATGAGGGGTTTGCTGTGGAATTCTTATAGCAGGTTGGACTATTAGAGTCCGCATAACATATTGTACCAATTGTCTATGTATATTTATTAATTGTTTTAGCTGAGCTAATAGTTCTGGACCGGCCATTTGTTCATGACAGGATGTGGTGTATAGCTGGCTAGTACCGGCTCCTGGTCTACCTAATGGACTGAGCCTGGTAATGTGATTTTGATGTTGTAGGGTGCCTTTAAACCAGAGCTGATGCTCTTGGTAAGTTAGTGGAATTTCAACGTCCTCGAAAGGAATGTATTCCGCTGGAGGTTCCTCTATCTTGTAAAAGTGGAACACATGTGTTGTTGGATTTGCTTGCGGAAAGATAATCCATGTATAGAATACCTCTGTCTGCCAATTTTCGTGTGCCTCTATGACAAATATGACTCCACCACCTCTTCTCGATAGACCATTTTCTATAAGCTTTATAGCTATGGCTTTACTTAAGTTTTCCGGGATGATTATAGCATCATCGTCGTCTTCATTAAACCCTGTAACGTCAAAGCCCGGTTGGTTTGCATTTACTGCAGCTCCACCGGTTGCGTTGTTGTAGCCATTAAGCGACATTGTTTAATGAAAGTTGCAGAGCAAGTTTTAAGGAAACAAAGATAAGGTGCACAATATTTTGGAACACTCTATCCTTCAGCGTTGATTTAACCAAAAACTAATACATTGGATTTTTCGTCCTACTCAGTTATGGCGGATTATTTTATCCTTTAACCCATTCGAGACGTCTATTGGACTATTTTACGGGATAAAGGGGTCTCAGTGAAAAGCACGACTGAGTTACTCCAGTATCTAACGTTAAATGAGTGCCTTACCAAACGTTGGGTGCCATGTAGTGTAGTTCCGATATTCCCAATAGGCTCTGCGCATTAGAATATTATATTCTATAGATGTGACGTAGGACTTATGTCTACTTGGTTTCTATGGAATATATTGGACTTAATTGTGAGTGCCAGCTAGCTCAGAGGTCACTAGAAACTTTCTTGAGTTTGCAAGAAGGGATTTAGTTTCCCCAAGATAAAACTGATCTTCAGAGTCGTAGAAACAATAGATAGATATTTCACTCAGTCACTCGTGCATGCTTTGTTTTACCAGAGGTGCTGAGAAATAGATAGACGGGCGTTTTCAATAAAAGGATATATTGAACAGTCTTCTTTCTCAAGCATAAGAAATGAACTGCTACAATCGTAAAACTGGTTGCACAATATAATGCATATAGTCGAAAGAGTAGAATAAAATAATACTGTAAGAGCATTGTATGGTTCCTAAACCATAGATAAATACATACATAAATAACAGAGGCTAAAAGTACTCAACTGGTGCTTCTAAAATAAGCCTACCCCGATGTACCTAACCTAAGCTTAGTACGAGGAAAGAAGTAAGAGAGGTGTAGCATAAATGTACTATTCTTTGCCAAGAATCTGTCCAAGATTTCTCTTAGGGTCAAATCAGCTCCGTACCTTGATTTGTAATGAAGAAGGTCAGGCTCTGGACTCGATTTCCCGACAACCCGCAAGGGTAGCTTGGAAACACTGGAGCTGGACTTCTCGGCAGGAGAAAAGACAGCGTCTCTCTCAGTGCGTGTGCTGGAGGGTCGGCTTCCTTCGGGACTTGCTATAGCAAGATGGGTCAGGCAAGTAGATAGTCGAACTGCTCCAAACCACCGTGTCTTTGCTATGGCAAGTGTGGGCATATTTATACCTTGAAGTTATCGAGTTTGACGTAAATATAACATAATAACATCATCAAAGAGTCTCAGTTCTTTGAAAACTACATGAGTTCTTGGACAAGTCAGTTTTCGAGCAAGCGGAAGTCCCTAGCTGCTGAAGGCGAGTTTTCCAAGAAATCGTTGTAGATTTTCGGAACTAGTTGAAGTAGCCCTGCCGTATTTGGACTGCATGAGCTATGTCTAAATATGGTTATGATTCTATGCCTATATTAGGATATGTTGATTTATACCTACATAAGGGCATGAATCGGGAAAATTACAATAGTGTCCTAAAATGGTACACAATAGTATTTGGCAGATTTAAAATCCACTGCCCTTTCTGCTTCAGATGCTGAGATGATCATCCATTTTCACACCAATATGTACTTTTTAATATCGTTTCACTCCATCAGAAAACATTATACTACAATCAATGTTAATTTGTGTTGGGGGCGTGGCTTGAGCGCTGATGGTGGAGGTCGCCTGAGCGCTCGGCTCCGCGATCGAGCCGCCATTAATCCTGATCAAATTGCAACTACCGATCCCTAACCCACGTGAGATCATGTGGGAAGGGTCTCTCGACTGGTAGACCCACGACGGACCGTCCCTGCGGAGCCTGTTGCTGCCTGGACGAGCTGAACGTGGCTCGGCTGTCCCGGAAGGAGCCGCGACCAAAATGGTGGCCACGCAGAACTAAAACCTCCCGAGCAGCCGGCGAACGCACGGGCCCGAGTCCTAAACCGGACCCTCCCACCCGCTGGTGGGGGGTGTGGCGGCTGCCCAACCCACTGTCAGCACTCGGCGACACCCGCGCGGCGGCTCCCACACATGCCTGCCGCGCCGCTTGGATAAGTGGCTGCGCACCCGGCAGGCACCTTACGGGGGAGGAGATCGTTGCCCGCGACTCGGCGGACCCCTGGGGAGCACAACCCCCCTGAATTGAGGTCGCGCGGAACCGAACTACCTTCTGGCCTGCTGTGAAACGCGGACGCCCGGTTGCCCAGCTTGCGGGCCCCTGAGAGGCGAATAACATGGCGGCTATGGGACTGGCCTGACACCCGCGGAACCGAAGACGGGGAGCGGCACTTCGGACCTGCGGACTGCCAGCGACCGGCCCCTACCTATGGTGAGACACAGCGGAATACAAGCAGTCTGGAGGGGTCGCATCGGTGAAGAGAAGTGGGGGTGGGGTGGTCCCGCTTCCGCGACCTGCGCTGCTGGCTGCGGGTTGGTCCGGGTTGAGAAGATGGGCGGCCGGCATCCATAGCCCTGACGAAGCCCGGAAAGGTGGGAGACGCTTTTACGGAGGTCCCTGCTGGCGGCCTCAGACTAGAGGATTGCCTGATTGTTCGCTGGGGAACACGACACCTCCCGCTCTACCCCGCCATTTCCTTGGGTGCTGTGGCTTGCGAGAGTTACTGTTGGGGCCTACGGGCTGGAGAAAGAGGCACCCACTGAGTCGGGACACAGGGAGGGCACAACGGGCACTGGGACCTCGCGGGAGCGGTCTACCCGCAGGCCCGCCTGCCCCCTGGCTGCCTGAGGCCTTGGCGAGCCGAACGCCATAATTGCACCCACAGAGGACTTTTATTACCGAGCGCAGGAGCAGGGCTGAGGTACAGAACGGTCATGGGCTGGACCTTCGAGGTGACACCCACTAGTTTACAAGGAGCTGGTGGAAGCTCGGGGCTGGGCCACACAGCGGCTCCGCGTGGGATCGCCGGGCCCTACCGCCTGGGCCGCGGGCTTCAAGCCGGCTGGCATTACTGGTGAGACTTAGATTATCATGATCTGGGGTGCATACTATAGACGGACCACGACGGATGGTTCGGGACGGCGCGGGCAGGGAGCCCCCTGTGAAGTGGCGCTGTAGCAGCTGAACCGGTGAACTACTGACGGGCCGTGCCTGGCATCGTTGGGTGTCCTGGGCGGGCCCCCCCTGTGACGGGCCCACGGGTGGTTGAGGTTGACCCTCCCTTGGGTCGCTTGCAAGATCGGCTGGCGCGGAGACGGCCCGATTGAGGGCCGATGAGACTGGAAACCCACTGCTGCAGCTGCTCTTGGCACTACCGTTAAATGGACTACCATGCTCTGTGGAGATCCCCACTGATTCATCTCACCACCTGCTGAGGCCTTCCTGCGCCGGGGGTCGGTGGGACCCTGGTTGGTGCCGCCCTGAACTGGTGTATTTGTTCTACCCTGTTGATAAACTGCTGGTGGGCTCTCTCTGACTGTTCTTTGGAGCTCGAGCTTCGCGCACCCAGGTGAAATTCCTCCCGGCAGTTAGCCCATTGGCCGGGGTGGGCCTGTAGTGACCGGGTTTTTGGCTCTACTTCTGAGTGATGGTGACTTTAAGCTTGCTACCATCCTGAATCTCTATTCTTGCCTTGTGTTGGTCCTTTTAAGGCCTTTTTCCAGACCTAGAAGCATAAACTAGAGGATAGCTGCCTAATATGATGATAGATCCCTTACTCTTGACTCTAATCCATCTATTGCCTATTGGCTTTGACATAATTATGTGTCCTTTTATCATCCTACCTATAGTAGAGGGTGGATCCTGTAGTCCTGACTTTATATTACATATTAGTATGGTTAGTGTAGGTACTCTGACAGAGCTAAGTGTTATTTCATCCTTCTCAGGCCTACAAGGCCCAGAACTAGAGAGACTCCATTTTGCTTTCTGTCCCTGCAGAACTGAGATGCTTGCAGGGTAAAGGTAATGTTTTAGTTATAAGGTGTTGTTCGCCCTAAGCGAACTGGAGAGAACCGGCCAGAGCTGAATCTAATCAGGAAGTGTCTCTGGGCTCAGGTCTCTAGACGTAACAAGCAGCTGGTCACTGTGGGAGCGTCTAGTGCAAGGAGCGCGGTACATGGAATCGGTGGGAGGAGGCTGCTGGCTGGAACTTTCCATGAGGAGACAGCATTCCATATTAGTGAAGTGCAGAGGCGGAGTCAGTCAGAAAGAGTTTGAGTTGGAAGGAGTTCAGTCGATCATTGGAGCAGAAAGAGTTGAGTGCAGAAGGAGTGGAGAAGGAGAGGAGTTGGAGCAGAGGAGAAGAGACAGTAGATGCTTGGAACAGAGAGAAGACAGACAGACAGTCAGTGAACTGGAACCAGAGAGAGAAGCCAGAAGCAGTTGTGAGCAGATGATGTTTTGAACAGAGAGAAGTGAGATAATGTTTGGAACTGAAGGAAGCAGTCAGAAGCAGTTACTTATCAGAAGGAGTTGTGATCAGTTGGAGTCTGAAGTGATACCTTTTGGAAGAGACTGAAGTTATATCGTGAATTAATCTGTGGGAGCAGCTGGAGTGAATTAGACATTGGAACAGAGATAATCAGACAGAGTGAAGAAGCTAGTGGAGCGAACGGTTATCAGAGCGGCAGAAACAATTAGGCTGAAGCTGGAAGGTGGAGAGAGTTCGTGGGGGAGAGGAATCCAGTGCAGAGTGATCAGCGCAGATGCGTGTCCAAGAGTGCAGGGGAAGATCTAAGACGAGCTAAGGCACAGACGAGAGAGGAGCCCAGATGACAGCTAGAGCAAGACTCCATACTAATCAGGTGATATTGGTCCTTTATCTTTAAACATTAACCTTGTCCCTATTGTGTTGCTAATCCTTTTTCTTTCAGCGGTGTGCAGTCTATTTACAGTCCCTGTTAGTTACATGTGGGTGTGCAGTATACTCCATTCCCTCTTTAGCTATTTACAGTCAATTACATGTGAATGTGGTATAGTAATAAAGCTTTACAGAGACCCCGCAGATCTGTGTATGTGTCTATTCCCATTTTACCTTTCAGGCTATGTGTTATAGTATAGTGTTATATTGTAATAAAGATACCCCAGTTCTTAGTGAACCAGTGTGCATGTGTTGTTCTTATGATAGAGCTAACCTTTCGAGCTAAGGCACAGACGAGAGAGGAGCCCAGATGACAGCTAGAGCAAGACTCCATACTAATCAGGTGATATTGGTCCTTTATCTTTAAACATTAACCTTGTCCCTATTGTGTTGCTAATCCTTTTTCTTTCAGCGGTGTGCAGTCTATTTACAGTCCCTGTTAGTTACATGTGGGTGTGCA
Organism: Lissotriton vulgaris; assembly: GCF_964263255.1. Classification (NCBI taxonomy): domain Eukaryota; kingdom Metazoa; phylum Chordata; class Amphibia; order Caudata; family Salamandridae; genus Lissotriton; species Lissotriton vulgaris. The sequence continues at coordinate 664,668,471 of NC_141689.1, forward strand.
GTATAATCCATTCCCTCTTTAGCTATTTACAGTCAATTACATGTGAATGTGGTATAGTAATAAAGCTTTACAGAGACCCCGCAGATCTGTGTATGTGTCTATTCCCATTTTACCTTTCAGGCTATGTGTTATAGTATAGTGTTATATTGTAATAAAGATACCCCAGTTCTTAGTGAACCAGTGTGCATGTGTTGTTCTTATGATAGAGCTAACCTTTCTTCTAACCAGATGCTGTATAGTAACTGACGGATCAAAAGGAAATAAGAGCGCTTAAATCAGGGAATAACTTTTGCATACAGTGTGTGCCTCTTGTTATTATAGTGCAGGTAACCTTTTCTTCTAGTCAGGTGTTACAGCTGGAACAGATGCTACCCATGATCAGGTAAGTAACAACTGAATAATTAGGGAGAGAGGAGCCCTTGAGCTAGGAGAATAAGTTATACACTAAGTAATTCGGCCATTCCATAATATTATTGTACCCCTAATGAATAGTGAGAGAAACTTCCCAACATAGAGAGAGAGAGCTGAAGGTATTCATAGGAAAGTGAACGTCGTTGGTAAGCGGCGTTAATGAGAACACCAGGAGGGAAACTGGTGGTTATACCTGCAGGATTGCGGCTTGGGATGTAAGTAAGAGAACACCAGGGAGGAAACTGGTGCTTATACCCGCAGGATTGCGGCTTGGGATGTAAGCAAGAGAACACCAGGGAAGAAACTGGTGCTTATACCCACAGGATTGCGGCTTGTTATACCCACAGGATTGTGGCTTGGGTGGGCACTGATTGTGGTCAGTGTGTAATGGTAGCTAATCAGAACTGCCCTGGGGTAGATTAGTCTGGGCCCATGTGGTGGCGAGACTATGAGGTATGAGTGTGGTGTAGGGCATGGACGTCCTTAGTAATCAGTGAGTATTCCTAGTAATCCCTATAGATTTAGTGGTGTTTCTGATGATATGAGCTTGTATATTGCGAGTTCCCCATCCTCAGGTAGGTACCCAGGTGCCTGGATAAATGGGTCCTGAGGAGGGAGGTGGTTACGTTTTGGCTGGGTTGACGGTGCTCTGGTGAGCTGATCCTATCTGGTCAGAGAATCCGGTCATAACAGGGCCTCGGCGAGGTTCACCGGTCACTGGGCGGCTCACCCTCCGCTCGTTGCGGACAATGTTGGACACCGCTACTGCCATGGGGAAACTGAAAGGAGCCAAGGGCACCATGCAATCCGCATCGGACGCAGAGATGCCGGACAAGGGAGATCAACCAGACCCTGAGACAGCACGGGATCCGCACCTGCAACACCAGCTGGACAAGAACTTGACGGCGATAACGGATACACGTGCGGCACTCCAACAAGATATAGCACAAGTGGCAACGGGGCTCGGATTGCTCAGAGCTGATCACGGCAAGCTCTCTGATAGAGTCAAGGAGGTGGAAAGCACAGTTCGCACCCTGGAGCCGACACAAAAATCCTTCTCAGCCACTATGACTGATGTGTTGGACCAACTAGACGCACTGGAGAAAAGGGCAGAGGACGCTGAAGGGTGCAATCGCCGGACAACATCCGAATCATAGAACTACCCGAAAAAATTTCAGGGGGAGATATGGTACGCTTTCTGGACGATTGGCTCTGGACAACGGTGGCGCCGGAGGGATTATCCCCCTTTGACACACTGGAACGGGCGCATAGGGTCCCTTCCCGGCCGCTGCAGCAGGGCCACCCCCGCGCCCATCTGTAGCGCGGCTGCTGCACTACCGGGACAGAGACCTGTTGCGTCACAATGCCCAGTTGAACGGCCCCTTCCAGTTGGAAAACAGCAAGATCAACATCTTCCCAGATTACACTTATGACACACAGCGTAAACGGACCTCTTTCCTGGCGATCAAACGGGAGCTGAGAAGCGAGAGCATTCAATACTCCTTATTATTCCCGGCCTGACTCCGAATAATAGTTGATGGCACTACCAAATTCTTTGATACAGCAGAAGACGCATGTAGCTGGCTGGAACTGTACAGAGCCGGCAAGGACGGTCTTGGCTCACACCTTGCAGCGGTGCCTGAGGAGCAGCCGTGACGGAAGTCCAGGCGGATATGCAATAGATGTAAAGGACTTGGGCGACCTTCACTGCTGGAGATGACGGCGGAGCGGCGGGGTGTTCCCGGAGGTGGTGTCCAGCATATCGGGGTCGCAAGAAGCTCCCATGATGGAGGGCACAGAGTCTGGCAGAGGTGATGACTGCTCAGACACTGAGTGCTCGGAAACTGACAGTGTGTCGCTGCCCACGGTCACCCCGGAGACGGTGGAAGGAATACTAGATGAACAATGAGAACTCCTGGTGAGCTGTTGTGGTTGCGGAACAAACTATGTTGAACTGATTGCTACGAACTGTGAGAGGGGGTTGTTTGCTTGTCTACTGAAGGGTGAAGCTTTGAGTTGAGCGAAATTCTTTAGGACTCGATCGCTCGCAGGAAGCGCGAGTAGAGGGTGGCTTCCCGTAGGTACTCGGCCCCCCATATTGCCCCTAAGGCACACCTGTGGTGACTACCGTTGGATTTCTTTGACTGTTTCTAGTGGGAGTGTTTGGATGGGAACTAGATTGTGATCTTTGGGTCCTGTTCTTTGGGGAGGAGGTTTTGGGGAATGTTATTTTGTTGAAGGTCGGGCACACCATCGGTGCTGGGGATTTTTCACATTTGAACCACGTGGAAATTGGGTGGAGAAGGGAGCACAGGACATTGTGGGACAATGGGTGAATTGTCTAACTTGAACTGCATTACCTGGAATGTACGGGGTCTACATACTATGACGAGACGACACAAAGTACATGCCTATTTGGTGCGTAGAGGGGTCCAAATAGCGTTACTGCAGGAAACACATTTAAGAAAGGCAGAGGGGATAGCATTGCAGCGCAGATGGAGAGGCCAAATATACAACACTACATATTCAGCTTATGCTAGGGGCGCGCTAATTTGGATCAGGGCTGGAGTCCCTTTTCAGGTTGCCAAGCACGTAGTAGACCCAGAAGGGCGGTTTGTGGCTATAGCGGGAAAACTGGGAGGCAGGGAAATTAACATTTGCAGCATTTACGCACCCAGCGTGGACCATTTGACCTTTCCTGCGACACTGTCAGGCTCCCTGACCCATTTCTTAGTGGGATCACTGCTGAAGGGAGGCGACTTCAACTCAGTGTTAGATGTTGCCCTCGATAGAACGCACCCCCCGCTGGCAGACTCCCCAGCACATCGAATAGCTAAGGGTAGATTGGAGTGGCAATCAAAGTGAGGTCTACCTGACATTTGGTGCGGCAAACACCCGCACACCCTAGATTACTCCTTTTTCTCGGGTATGCACGAGCTCCATGTGAGGCTAGATGCGCTGTTGTGCTCCTCAACGCTGATACCAACAATTGCAAAAACCGAATATCTGATGAGAACCATCTCTGATCACAATCCTTTACTGATTGATGTGCGTGGGTTTCCGGGCGCCTCCTGTGTTCCTACCTGGAGATTACGCCTGAAATGCTAGAAGACCCACTTTTCCATAAAGATTTAGAGGAAAGAATTACTCACTACTTCACAGAGAATGATGGCACAGCTGGGGAGAGAGCGACGGAATGGGATGCCTTTAAGGGAGTTGTAAGAGGGTTTTGTATAGCTAAAAAGGTGGGAATGTGTAGGGTGCTTTTGGACGACCTTGATAAGGCAGACAAGAAACTCTGAGAAATGGAGCTCTTGTGACCTGGACGCCCTGAGCTACAATACCAGAGAGCTGCAGCGAAAGAAGCAGTAGCAGTTGAAGTAGAAAGGCTGCAAAGCTTCGACCACAAGACATATATAACCAGATCCCATGCAGAAGGAGACAAATCAGGAGCCTTGTTGGCCTGGTTTGCCAACCCCATGAGACGCAGCTCCCCCATAGTATCCATGCGCACGGCTGAGGGCGGCGAAGTATATACCCAACCTGAAATCATGCGCAGCTTCTCAAGCTATTATGAAACTCTATATCAGAGTAAATTGATAGCCGGTACTTCGGCCATAGATGAATTTTTAAAAGAACTCCCCTTTCCGATGTTACATCCTGAGCAAGCGAAGAACCTGGGCAAAGATATTGAGCTAGTTGAAATCCTTTGCGCCATAAAACAGATGGCACGCAATAAAACTCCGGGGTTGGGCGGTTTGCCCATTGAATTTTACGCCAAATACGTGGATCTATTGGCTCCACGTCTATTGGTAGTCTACAGAGAGGCAAAACAATTGGGTTGTCTACCATGTACTATGCGCGAAGCATTAGTAATCCCACCACATAAACCCGATAAAGAGAGCAGCGATACGCCCTCTTACAGACCGCTGTCGATGCTCACAATGGATTACAAAATCTTGAGTAGCATTCTAGTGTCCCGACTGCTGGAGCACATGACCACGTTGGTTCATGAGAACCAAGCGTGCTTCATACCTAAGCGCAACACCACTATGAGAATACGCCACCTGATACGACTATTGGAAGAGGACCATGTAGAAGCCCCCCATCCCATGATACTATCGGTTGACCTGGAAAAGGCATTCGACAGCCTCGAATGGGAATACCTCCATAAGCTACTCAGGCGTTACGGGGTGGTTGAGGAGTACCTGCAGTGGACATTCGGTGCTGTATGCTTCATAAATGGCTAGAGTAAAATCGGGCGTGCTGATATCCCCACAATACTCGGTGGAAAGAGGCACGAGACAGGGGTGTTCGTTATCCCCATTGCTATTTGCACTTGCGGTGGAGCCCCTCGCAATGTCGATCCGTACGGGAGCTCATTATAGGGGATTATGGAGCTTGACGGGACAACAGTTCATTTCCCTGTGCGCTTACGAACTTTTGCTCTTTCTTGAGGATGCCGACGGAGCCCTGACGGGAGCCGACAACCTCTTGACCACCTTCAGTGAAATTTCTGGCATCAGGGTAAACTGGTCCAAGACATGCCTATTCCCAGTACGCAAGGGGGAGACCCAACCCACCACGACCAGGGCAATCAGATGGGAACCCAGCTGTCTGAAATATCTGGGGGTCTATTTATGCCACACCCCATCCAATATCTTGGAGGGCAACATTTCTCGCAGTATCAGAGCGCTGAAGGGTAGTATGTCCTTCTAGGCCACCCTCCCACTGTCGGTAGCGGGTCGCATAGCGCTGCTAAAAATGGTGGCGCTCCCACGACTGTTATATTATTTTAGGATGCTCCCCGTTTGGATCCCTCCTGCTGTCTTCCGACTCCTGAAGTCGTTGGTAGTGTCTTTTCTCTGGGGCACGGGCCGACGTAGAGTGGCTCTTGCAACTCTAATGAGACCTAAATCAGAAGGGGGGTTAGCTGTTCCCAACTTTGAAGCGTATTATTTAGAACCCCAATTACAGATATATACCTAGGAAATAGCACACGAGTTCCGAGGACCAGAGGATAAACGGGGCCTGGGAATACCCAGACATGTACTATCCTATATAGCTATGCAACAGAGACTAGCCGTTAGTGATCTCACGCAAGAAGAACGAACACTTAGACTATGCTGGAACCGAACACAACATAGAGCGGGAGTGACCCACCCATATGCCCCCGAAATTCCGCTGGGGATGCTAACAGCATTGCTGCATGGCGGAGATTGGTCGCAACTGCAAAATTGGGAGGAGGCGGGGATTCAAGTCCTGGGTGATCTTTTCGAAGACGGGGCGCTACTGTCGTTTCCGACACTCTTGGATCGCTATGACCTACCTAGAGGTGACTTTCTGCTGCATTTGGCGCTTTCGCGTGCAATACAGGCACACTGGAAGGGGGGGCTTGATGAACCAAAAACGACGATGGCATGCCAATATACCATGATGGAAGCTGGAACGGTTAAGGCAGTTACGTGCCTATACACCAGAATGCTTAATAAGGGATTACCTCCACTGGAGACACTTTGGAGTAAATGGGAAGCTGACATAGGGAAGGAAATTCCCGAGATAGTATGGGCGCAGCTGTTGCGCCGGGCCTGGAAGAGCACGCCCAATGCGCGATTTCAACTAGTCCACTATTATATCCTTCACCGGGCATACTTGACCCCGGGAAAGATCAAACAATACTTTGCTGTGGATTCCGCGGCTTGCCCCAGATGTAAGGCAGTTGGAGTGGAGCTTGACCACATGCTGTGGACCTGTCCTAGCTTGAACCTTTATTGGAAATCAGTGGGGGATACTCTTAACTAGGTGACAGAACGCGATTTACAGTTTGACATGGCTGTTGGAGTCATCCATTGGTTCCCACATACCCCTAAAAACAAGGTTACAAGCAAATTCATAGATATGGGACTTATCTTTGCGAAGCGCGAAATAACACGACACTGGAAGGCACAGACGGGTCCAGCGGATGCTAAATGGCTCAATGAGTTCCTTAAATGGGCTGGTGGGGAGAGCACATTGAGGTTTCAATTGGCACGGCGGCAGCAGAAAGACAAGGCTTTAGAGACTGCGGATGCATGGGAGGCCCTGGTACAAACATTACGTGACTACGATGCACGAAGAGACCCTGAAAACTGACACTATGACTGGACTATATCCCAATAACACAACAGGTACACTGCATGATTCCTTAACTGACAACTCCTGTGTTTCAGACCCACAAAGACTGTCCTGTTAACAGTGCACCGATGGTGGGAACAGGGAGGGGGGGAGTTAAATTTCACTTTCGCATTCCTATTGTGCACTAAGGACAAAGTAGATAGGATTGCCCTGTACAGGATTGTATTCCGTTGACCATGCTCATTCTGGGGTCCAGTATCTAGCACTCTATTGTACGGACCCACTTATGTACGATTGAGGGATATGGGAATTGTTTCAATTGATGTGTGTTTTGAGACAAAATCTAATAAAAATGTGTTAAAAAAAAATCAATGTTAATTTGTGATAACGAACATGTGGATATTACCAGTGCTGCGGAACAGAGTAACAGTCTAGTGAAAGAAGTGAAGAGGCTGAGCGAGGTGGCAACTTACAAAGAAAGATGTTGTTATCAAAATGGAGAACAGAAAATGAGACTTTATAGATGACAGGTGGCTTTGGGGAGAAAAAAAGACTACAGTAGAAGCCCTGAAGTGGTGGGGCAGTAATAACTAAATTGCAAAGAGACACAATGTAAGACAGTGATGGAGCAGAATGACAGGTTATCAGAGAAGAGAGAGAGCAGAGAGAAGGATTGGCAAAGTAGTGCGGACACATACTGTGTGAAATTGGGTTGAGGAGGGCTGGTTGGTGCTTTCTCAGGCAACAGCCACAATACCCCATCAGGGTGAACTACTAAAGTCACTAAATTAACCTGTGCTTAACTCTTGGATAGTTTGACACAAACGTAGTCAGGCCTAATTTAGAGCCAATATGTAAAGTATTTATCCAACGCATAAACAGTAATACAGTGAGAACACAACTCAAAAAAATCCCACACAAAGTTAGAAAACTAGAATAGAATGTAATAACGTATGTGCTATCAAAATGACAACTATCCAATAATTAGAACTGGAGATATGCAGCTATAAAGTTTTTGAGAAAAGTAGCACCAAAAGGGCAACTAACATTATCTAGTTGAGCTAGAGCGGTCCAAAGTCACAAATTCAGTCCAACCACGATGGAGCTCAGGCTGGCCACATGACTGTGTTTGGTCCTCTGAGGATTTGACCTTGTGTGCTTTGTGAGCGATCTGTGTAGCCTTGCTTTGCAAGGCTATGCATGGTTTGCGTTGCTGTGTGTCATTTCTATTGAGCTGTGTGGTGAGATTTTGTGTGGCTTAGTGTTACTGTCTTGGTTACGATGAAGATGTGCTAAAGGGTCCTGTGGGGATTTGCATCTCTCAATCAATAAATCAATCAATCACCAAAATTTGTATAACACGCTACTCACCCGTAAGGGTCTCAAGGCGCTGGGGGGGGACAGGGATTGCTACTGCTCGAACAGCCAGGTCTTGAGTTGTTTCCTGAAGGAGAGATGGTCCTGGGTCAGCCGAAGGTGAGTTGGGAGGGAGTTCCATGTCTTGGCTGCCAGGTTGGAGAAGGATCTTCCTCCGATTGTGGATTTCCGAAATTGTGGGACGGAGGCGAGGGCGAGGCTGGCGGATCAGAGCTGGCGGGTGGGTACATAGAATGTGAGGCGGCTGTTGAGGTACTTCGGGCCCATGTTATGGAGAGCCTTGTGCGCGTGGGTGAGGAGTCTGAATGTGATCCTCTTGTTGACGGGTAGCCAGTGAAGTTCTTTCAGGTGTGCAGAGATGTGGCTGCGGCGAGGGATGTCCAGGATGAGTCGTGCTGAGGCGTTCTGAATGCGCTGGAGTCTTTTCTGGACTTTGGCTGTGGTTCCAGCATAGAGGGTGTTCCCGTAGTCTAGACGGGTGGTGAAGAGGGCCTGGGTGACCGTCTTCCTGGTTTCGGTGGGGATCCATCGGAAGATCTTGCGGAGCATACGCAGGGTGTTGAAACAGGATGATGAGACGGCGTTCACTTGCTTGGTCATCGTGAGGGAGGAGTCCAGGATGAAGCCCAGGTTGCGTGCATGGTCCGTTGGTTTGGGTGCGCTGCACAGGGCAGGGGGCCACCAGGAGTCGTCCCAGGTGGATGGAGATGGTCCGAGGATGAGGACTTCCGTCTTGTCTGAGTTCAGTTTCAGACGGCTGATCTTCATCCATTCTGCAACGTCTCTCATTCCTTCCTGGAGGTTGGCTTTGGCGGTGGCGGGGTCGTTGGTGAGGGAGAGGATCAGCTGGGTGTCGTCGGCGTAGGAGATTATGTTGAGGTTGTGTTGGCGGGCGATGGCTGCGAGCGGGCTCATGTAGATGTTGAAGAGGGTGGGGCTGAGCGAGGATCCTTGCGGGACGCCGCAGATGACTTTGGTGGCTGCGGACTCTCTGGGTTCTTCCGGGAAGGAACGAGATGATCCACTCCAGTCCCGCTCCTTGGATTCCGGTTTTGCTGAGGCGTTGTATCAGGGTGCGGTGGCATACGGTGTCGAAGGCTGCTGAGAGGTCCAGGAGGATGAGGGCAGTTGTTTCCCCGTTGTCGAGCAGGGACCTGATGCCGTCGGTGGCTGCGATGAGGGCAGTCTCAGTGCTGTGGTTAGCTCGGAAGCCAGACTGTGAGTGGTCGAGGGAACCGTTAGTCTCCATGTCCTCCAGCACTGTCAAGTGACGAATCAGATTTGGCCTCCTCCTAGATGAGAGTTGTCTGTTGACGGTCTTCTCGATGACTTTGGCTGGAAAGGGGAGGAGCGAGATGGGGTGAAAGTTCCTGAGGTCCGTGGGGTCCATGGTGGGTTTCTTCAGGAGGGCGCTCAGCTCGGCATGTTTCCAGTTCTCCGGGAAGGTAGCGGATGCGAAGGAGCTGTAGATGATGTTCCTGAGTTGGGGTGCGATGTCCGAGTCGGCTTTGTTGAAGATGTGGTGTGGGCAGGGGTCAGTGGGGGATCCGGAATGGATGGTGTTCATCATGCGGGTGGTATCTTCGGTGATGACAGGGGTCCAGGTGCGGAAGGTGATGGTGGGGGCGCTGGTTTGGTGGTTGGGTGCGTGGTCGACGCGCAGAAGCTGTTGTGTATGTTGGCGATCTTGCGGTGGAAGAACGAGGCGAGAGAGTCGCAGAGGTCTTGCGAGGGGGTCATGTCCATGTTGCAGGCGCTGGGGTTGGAGAGCTCTTTGATGATGCTAAAAAGCTCCTTGCTGTTGTGGGTGTTGTTGTCCAGTCGTTCTTTGAATGCTGTCTTCTTGGTGGTGCAGATCAGCTGGTGGTGTTTGCGGGTGGCGTTCTTGAGGGCGGTCATGCGTTCTGCTGTTTGGTCTTGGCGCCAGGCTTTCTCTAGGGTGCGGCAGGTTTTCTTGGAGTTTTTGAGGTCGTTGGTGAACCACAAGGAATGTCAATTCTCATGAGGCTGGCAGCTGTGCAGCAAGGCTTTGAGTCACTTTACGTTGGTTTTGATGGTGGCTACAGCTGGAGTGGCAGAGCAACCTAATCCCGCTTCTAAGTGACCAGAACTGAGTAGGAACCGCTTGGGAGGTTAGGACTCACAACAGGAAGAGTCCAAGTTCAGTACTTAGGGTGGTTGGAGCCTTTTCTGTCCCTGAGGCTATTGTCAGGAGGCCAGTCAACTAGCCCTTGAAGTCTCTCAGGTGTTCCTAGATTCAAGGTGCAGGTCCGGTCCTTCTTACTCAGGCAGCAGGGCAGCAGAGTAGCCAGGCAGCAGGGCAGTACAGCAGTCCTTCTTACAGCTGAGATGTCCTTCTGGGTCTTCTACAGGTCCAGAAGTGATCTACAGAGTTGGTCAGAGGGACCAATATTTATAACTGCTTCCCACTTTAAAGTGTGAGAAGCTTATAGAGTACCCCCCTTACAGAGGTGCCTGGAATTTGCTTCCTCCCTGCCTTTGTGGTAGCTTGTTTGGAGGCTCAAAAGACTGGTTTGAAACCCTTTGTGAGTGTGCTGTGGCAGGGTCTTTATAATGTGAAAGCATGGTAGTTGGCAGCTCCTCCCCCTCATCCTGGCAAAGGTGGTCCATTCTGACAACACCAATCCCTCCCTTTGTCTTACTGTATGGGAGTAATCCACAAAAGACCATTTGTCAGCTACACTCTGTCATGGAACCCAGGATACAGGTCTCAAAGTGGCATTTTTAGAATTGTGACTAAAAATTCAACTTTAACATGAAAAAAGGGTTTTAAATTACAATTCTTTAGACATCAAACACATTATTCCACCTGCTCCCAATCAAACATTGTCACTTACTTATTGTATGTAATAAGGTAACCCAATGGTATCCATTGCAAGATGTAGGGCTGCCTTTAAGTAGTGAAAAAGGAATTTAAGAGTTTTTGACTACCAGGAGATATAAAACATAAATGTACATGTCCAACTTATTAAATGCACTGCACCCTGCCCTCTGGGGTGTGTCAGGCTTACTCTAGGGGTGATTTACATGTAATAAAAAGGAAGGTTTACCCCAGGCAACAGGATTATTTTGCCATGTTGAAATGGCAGGTTAAGAATGTGCACACACAGGCTGCAAAGGCAGGCCTGAGATATGTTTGAAAAGGCTAATTAAGTGGGTGGCACAATAAGTGCTGCCGACCTACCAGTAGCATTGAATTTACAGGACCTTGGTACATGAGGTACACATTTACTAAGCCACTTATTTTATGTTTAAATGAGAGAGCACAAGGCAGTTTACTACTGTTAGTCTGAGAGTCAACAAAAACTGGTTCAGAATACAGGAAGGGTGAAAGCAAAAGGGTTTGGAAATTACCCTGCAGAGACGGCCAGGTCAAACACAAACACTCAAGAGAGAAGGAGGAGGAAATTTAGCGAGAAGCGCAGAGGTAGATTGCATTGAGAAAGCATTGCATTGCATGGAGCCAGGAGTCAGAGAGATAGACTGGGGAGAGGATGCATAGCAGAGGAGTGATAGCTGGAAAGAATTGTAGAGAAGAGACAGTGACACAAAGCCTATAAGGAGATATACCAAGAGATTTACCAGGGCACACCAGGCCACCTTGTGTGACCCTGCATGCTTGGCAAATCTGGAGTAGCGCAAAGAAGCATAAGTCACTGCCTTGCATTACTCTGCCCCAGGGAGGCATTTCATGGATGGATAATATGGGTACTTATGCATCCAACTATTTATCTTGTCACATTCCCAGATTTACCATGAGTGATAGACCTTGGAAAGCGGCAAAATGCTATGCCTTCCTAGGGGAGCCACAAGGAGGAGAAAAATCATTATTTCAAATATAGATAGGCATTGTGCATCCCTTTTCATGTAGCAAAACGCAGTAAGGTGTCCTTCTGTGTTGTATTGCGTGAAAAATGATAAATATGACCCTGTATTCTTTATGCTCTTCTTCTATTTAGCATTTAACATAAACTTCCTTTTTCGCTTGTTTTTTAAGAAAATGTGAAAAACATAATGTTGTCAATTGAACCAGGTTGTACCATCTTTTGCACTTTTGCATTAATTACATTTCAAATTGTCTGTAGTTAGAGATTAAAATTCCTTGAGAGTACTGACTTCTATCGCTGTTACAGTGCTACTACACCACACAAAAAGATCAATTTAAGGCTTTGAGATGGGAACATCTCCTTTTAATGCACTTTCTAGAAGCAATTTGCCAGCGGAACAGAAAAGCTATGTCTGCTATGGATCTTTTTAGGGATACAGTGTACAAAGACTAATCCCAGCACTTTCTTGCTTCCCCCTCTGAAAATATACATGTGAATGATAGATACAAGCGTCCATAAACTGGCCGAATCTAGCGACCCCCCCTTCCAGGAAGCTAGATTGCCTACTTGTGCCCATGGTGTATAATTTATTCCACAGTCCACTACTTTTGTTCTGTTAATTCTAATTTACCCGAGTTGGAGGGTGATGTAGCTTCTTTCTATCTTTTAATCTGACATTGAGAAAGCAATTTCTATTCATGACCAAAGAAGCAATTACAGTAAGTATTTTTGAACTGAAAAGAACCCAGTGAAATCTGAAAAGGTTGTTCGGTTTTTGGCACACAATAGAAACAAGGGGGCTGCCGCAGACATGGTCAGAGAACATGCTGCTCATTTCTTGTGTTGTTACATTACCTTGTGCTAGGGAAACGCATCATAAAAGGTGTATACGCTCTCCCAGAGCGACGTGTAATTAATATATGTAAACCTTTCACTAACATAAACATCGCTCCTAAGAAAAGCTATTTCGAAAAGGAATGCCATCTTTGACACTGACTGGACTATTTTGCAACAACTTTATAAATGTCATTCAAAACTCTTTAAATATGTCCATGGTGGAACAAATGCATTGCTGACAGTGCTGACATTTGAATCAGCAAAGGATGATTTTATTTTAGTAGGCACATGCATCACTATTCAAATGTATAGTTTCAACAAGGTTCAAGTTTCAAGTTTATTTTCTTTGTTTGATTAATTAAAATCTTACAAAAAGCAACTAAAACATTTACACATATAAAATACCAAAACAATCTGTATGTTCAATTAAGTTCCATAAAACTTAGGCATTTACCGTACACAATAGATGCTATAGTAGTCAATCATTTAAGGTTATTTTTAAAGTTGGTCCTGTAGTTTCGTATTCACACAGTCCATAGCTTAATCAAGCACAAGCTTCCAACTTTTTTTGTACAATACAAAGGAATTTGACGAGTGCTGAATTAATTGGTAGATCTTCTGGATTTAAACTTGCTATTAGTGCCTGCCTACAAGTCCTTACACCACGTTTATTAGATAGTTTCTTAAGTATAATTTTTCTTTCAACTTCCAAATCTGGACAAAGACACAATAAGTGTCTTTGTCTTTTAAATTTGTCCATGGTGAAACAAATGCATTGCTGACAGTGCTGACATTTTAATCAGAAAAGGATGACTTTTATTTTAGTAGGTACATGCATCACCATTCAAATGTTTATGTTCAACAAGGTGTGCGAACCCTGCACAGTATTTAGCAACATACTACTGTAAGATGTGTATGACAATATACGGTTTAGGTTGGCCTGAGAAGTTTGTGAACGTCCACAAAAAAAACAAATTACTGTCATTCACAAACTCCTCTCATTACCCTTTCCATCCTAGAAATGATTATATTTTAACACCAATCAAAGGCTGATGCTGCTTCCTTTCCAGATTTGAATGGGAATGGATCATCTAAGATGTGTTGGGGGTGTACAGGAAGGTGGGTCTCTAGGAGTAACAATATTTTCCTGCGGAGAAAAGAAAGCAAAAAAGTGTTCTTCTGAGAAGTCCCTGTTCCAGTCTATAAAGAGGTTGAATATTTCTTTCAGCCTAGTTCTGGTGTAAAAACCTTCCCCTGGGCGGGATATGAATCAGCTTCAAATTTGACTAGGATGTGGGTAAATGTGTTTCTTCGCCCAGTATGTAGTTCTTTACTAGGGAAAACTTTACAGAGGGAATGGATTTCCAAAAAGATAATGCGAACGTGCAAGGGATCTACATGGAAACCTGCACTCGGTGCAGATTTCCATGTAAATCTACCCTCGGATATAAATGTAAATATCCAAGCGTAGATTTCCTTCTTTTTTACAAATAAACCCCGGCACTCAGGGATCAGTGTTCCTCAGTTGTATTCAAGTGCTGCTGCTTATCAAACCACCAACATATTTTGGCTATTACTAGCCTTTATCACAATAGTTGACACCGTCTTGGTAAAACATTAAATACTCACGTTATCTCACTACGGGGCATATTTACAAGCTTCTATTGCCACCACATTATGTCACCTACGTTGATGTTGTGATGGCGATAGGGGATGCGCTTTATGTAAAAGGCATCATTAAGCCACTTAACGCTGCATTGGACATAAGGCCCCCTTTCACGCTATGCTTAGCGTGAAAAGGGTGGGCAGTGGGTGTTGCGGTGGTTGTTCCACCGCAAAACCCATTCATTTTGACGCTGCCCGTTATGTACAAGGGTGGCGTACATAGGAGGCAGCGCCAAAATTAAGACCAGGTAAAAACTGGTCTTCAGATGGCGAAACGAGGAGAAATGCATAATGTTTCCTTGTTTTTCATTTTTCCTTGTGTGCAGCCTTGTGCAGCACACATGGGAAAAGCAAAATGCTATTGTTTGTTGTTTATGTACAGGAATGTGTTCCTTCCTGTACATAAACAAACTGTAAAAAAATGCAATGTTGTCACTTTCATGTGTGCTGCATGACCTTACGAAACATAAAAACATAAACACTCCTCCCGGGCACACAGACCCACTTGCACTCTGGTGCAAGGGGGCCTGTCTTGGCGCTAAGTCACTAAACTTAGTGCTGCCGCAGTGGGAAATGCAAGGCTTCACCACATTCTTGTAAATATGGTGCAGCCTTGCGTTTCAGAAGTTGCAGAGAGAGGCATTAAGCCAGAAAGGCAAATGTCTCTGTCTTCCACTTCCTTTTACATATTCCCTATGTGTGATAGTCATAAAAGAAATACTGCCTTTACCTTGTGATGTTCATTGACAAACACCTTCAACACAGCGGAAATAATAATAAATTTTGTACTATGTCATAATTCGTTGAGCTCAATTGCAACTTAAGACCCAAGATTTCTGAACACAGTTAATTACTAGAAACAATACATCATTCATAATAATGTTTCAATTAATCACACCACAGAGGACTGAACCGTGTAAAATATCAACTCATAGAGGGTCATTCTGATGTTGGTTGGACCGTCACTGGCGGTTCTTTGGTTATGGTCTACCTGCCATCTGCTGCTGTGGTCTGCCCCGTGCATTACAATGCGTGCTGTCAGAGGCAGCAGTGGGGGGACAGTCCAACAATTTCAAACGTGCTCAATGAGCCCGTTGGACCATTGGAGGTTCAGTAATATCTACAATAGGGGCAGTGCCAGCTCAGGCAATGCCGTAGGGTTTACAATGTCCCTTTCTGCCTGTCCTTTCATGACAGTTTGCCCGCCAAGAAAAGGCAGGTGAAAAGTGACTTTGGGGGACTCTAGCGGGGTTCCCTTCCCCACTGGCCCTCCGGTATGCGCCCCCCCCCCAAACATCCCTGCACCATCTGACACGCACTGCATGGTGCCTGTCACATGGTGCAGGAATGTTTGAAAAGTGTGCATTTTCTTTTAGGCCATGTGCTGCAGCCCACAGCACAGGCCACAATGTAAAATATACACTTTGTGACAGCTGCAAAGGTGGTCTCATTGTAATAAGGGCAGCGGGACCACCAACTCCTTGTCGAACTGTCCCGCTTTGGCTATGGTGCCGGTCGGACACTCGTCCGACCAGCATCATAATGATGCCCACAGTCACTTTGCATTTCATTTGCATTGATGTGGATAACACTTTCCAATGCACTTGAGGTCTTCAGGACTATCAACATCACTTATGACTTGCTGACATTTTGAAAACATTATTAAAGTGTTTCTATTGAAATCATAATTCATGCAAAGTAAAATAAATTCACATCTTCCATAGAAGAATATATAGTTCTTCATCTTCATATTTGAGTTCCTGTTGTTGCTTGCTGTCTAATTAGGGACTCAAACCGCCTTGATTCTCATTCTATATCACACCCTTAGAAATGTTTGGGAATGGAGTCCATCACACAATAAATTATTTTTGTTTCATTTCTGTTGTGACTTTTGTAAAAATGCCTAGCAACAGGATAACTGGATTTGTTGTTTTTGACAGCTAGCCTTGAGATGTTGTAGAATTCGTTTGTGGACTGGAATACATTTTAGGACAAATGTACATCAAAATCACATTAACAGTTGAAACTACTCCAAATCCTCAAGATGTGAGCTCTCACAATACAGGTAATCATGCCATGGCAAGATGTCAAAATTTAAATGGCAAGGTGTAAAATTGTAAATTGATACTTGTATAGCGCACTACTCACTCGCAAGGGTCTCAAGGCGCTTGTACGAATACCGCTGTGGAACCCATCCTGGCTTTCCCTGTGAGGCGTCCACTCCTGGGCACCCCCAAGGTGGAGGCCAGGCATCCTTAGCGTTGTGGGGGCCGTTGTGGAGATTAAGCAAGCTATTGCCCATAGTTGCAGAGTGGGACTCCATGATTGGAATAGGCACCGAGGCGAGAATGATCAGGTCAGTGGAATTTTGAGCCCAAGACCCGACGAGGCGGGGAATTGAACCCTGGTAAAATTTAAATGTTACCAACTAACTAACTGGGCTAAATCTTTACCAGAGAAAAAACGGGTAATGAGAATTTTGAAAATGAAATGATAAAAATAACGTCAATGAGGAAAGAAATATCAAAATGGTACTGGGCACTCATTGAATCCGGAGAAGAAGACTTTTTGGTCCCGGAAATACCATGGAGGAAAGATATACCTGATCAGGAATTGGACTTACAGCTCGTATGGCAAAACTCTATGGAAAAATGTTTTTCCTGTATAAAATCAGCTTCACTAAAGAGGAACCACCTGTACACGATCCATCGAGCGTATTGGACCCCAAAAAGATTGTCTACATTTAAAGGAACCAACGTTTAGTCCTGCCCTAAGTGCGGAGAAGCTAAAGCAGATGACATCCATAGGTTCCAAAAATGCCCCGCAATATCCAACTATTGGCTTGAGATTGGTAAGACTTTGAATATGGCATTGGTAACCCACATAACTGTAAGTACCCCTCTTTTTATTTTTGGGATATATAACAACATAGACCCTGGTATAAATAAACTAAGTAAAAAACAGGAAAGCTTACTTTTTATTCTGATATTGCTAGCGCGGAGAGAAATTTGAATTAACTAGGTTAAACCAATCCCACCAACTCATGCAAATTGGCTAAACTATATAATAAAAATTAACAAACTTGATAGAAAAGGGAAATACTTGAAGAGAATAAACTTCTGGGAAATTTGGGAACAGTAATTTCAAATAAATCATTAACTCCTATTGGGATACGTACAAATAAAATCCAATGATTAAGGCGATGACAATAATTCTCATTACTGCCGAGTAGCCAAATTGGCTAGCTCCCCCATTAAATCATGGAATTATTGAAAACGATAAAGGGCGAGTGGAGAAAAACTGATGGATCTTAACACCGAAAGGGATACTCCTCAAAAACACTCGATAACGATGGGGGAGTGAAGGCAAAGAAAAAAAACGAAAGATCACCAGACTCCTGAAACCTCCTTATCTACATAATCGCAAAATGAGGATTACAAAAAATTTTTAAAATAAATCATGCCATGTTTACATGCTTTGCTCTTAAAGCCTTACCAATGTGTTAACCACCTTACTATGGGCCTGATTACAATGGCGGTCGTAGGCACCTCCTCAGTCCCGTCGGAGGTAGAAAAATACATTTTCATTACGCCGGAAGCGGTCATCCCAACTGCTATATTACAATGGGCTAAGATAGGCCATTTTCCATCCACAATAGTGTTTCAGATCCGACAGAAAAATCCCACTGCCCCGGTGTTGGAGATAACCAATAGAGATGCAGAGCTGGGCAGAAAAAGCGCTCTGACCGCTCGCAGCATTACGATGCCCTATCAAGCCATTCGAACGTAGAGGTAAAACCTGCTCATTCAAGATGGTGGAAACAGAAACACAGAGAGATGAAACTCCACAGTCACGCACCCTTCCACTTACTTGCAAATCATAGATCCTGCCCTACAAATCCTGCTGCTGCTCTACCTGCTGCACTACTGCCAGACACAACACCATAGCAGAGCCCATCCAAGATAAATCTAACCCCCCTTACTGCATGCGTTTGCCTGACACCAAGATCACCCAATCCCTGCTCTGGGACAATGTACCTGTCAACCTCTGACACCTTGCTGGATACAGCAAACCATAGGCAGGTCATAGAACCATGCAGTGCACGAAGGGTCATTGTCATCCCAGCAGCGAGTGGGCCAGTTGGCGGACACTATGCAACCATCTTGGTTGGCTGCGGCCACCACATCATAGCAGCAGCAAAGCGGTGGGCAAAAATTCCCATTTTGCTGCAGATGATCCTCACATGAGGACAGTGTTTTCTAGTGCTTTACGTGGGATGAAAAAGCTGGCGGGTCTCTCAAAGGGGCATGGCCGAAGCAGTTCAGGGCATTGCTATAAACGCCTAAGCTAAAAATCTGTGCTTAGCATGGTGTGCCACCTGACTGGCTATTTGCTGCTGTTGTGATTGAATCCAGATATATAATACAAAAAGCAAGATTACCTACAACAAGTTAGGGCTATTGGCTTTGTCAATGGCTGTTAGTTGAATAAGATACATAGGCAACAACTATGACTTTGTCTTTGTGACATATAATATTGAAAATACTTCAGTTCTGAAATGATTAGACCGTAAAATAACTATAATGAGTCTCTTTGAAGTTACCTCAAAGGCAGTGAAGGGTGGTAATGCTGCAGAGTTAAGATTTTTTTCCACCCTCAGGGTGAGCGCAAAAATGGAGAGCCTGATAAAGACCCTTTCCTGCACCTGCTATTTATAACTGCCAGTGGTCAGCACCAGCAATACCCGGCCCACTTAAAGCCCTGGTGTTGCCATATCTTACGAGCATACACTGGTCCACAGCCAACCAAAAAGAAGCTCAAAGTATCTCAAATTAGCCTAAAATAGCAACTTTAAGGAAGGAGGGTCAGGGACAGTGTTAACCAGGCAGTAAATGAAGAGATCTGTCAGGACCATCTCACAGAAGTAGCATGCACAGAATGTATGCACCTTCTAAGTTTGAAAAGAGGAAAGTTGAGATAAGTCTGTTGAAATGCATGTGTCCAAATTTCAGCTTACAAGTAGTTTGCTCACGCTTCTAATAGGGCAGTACTAAGCTCACAGTCAGCGCAGGCACATCGTTAGTGTGATCGTATACCACCCTAGTCCCCCATTTGCTGGGGCAAATATTGGCCGGTCACATGCAATGCCGTAACCCAAAAAGGATTAGTGGTGGAATAGTCCAGCGAAATCTCAGTTTATGTGAGCGGTGGATACGTAAGTATGTGAAGTGGATTGAAAAGAATAGTGGAGGGAGAGAATACGGGAAGTTCTAGTAAGTGTACATTGTGTGATCATAGTACCAATATGAGTTTTGGGATGAGCAATAGGAAAAATGGAGGAGGGCAGAGTCTCCAGAAAGGGATGGGGAGATCATTCTAATGAAATGAGGCTTGGACTGATCCAAGGAGGAACAGAGGAGGGAAGAGTAAAGAAAATGTGAATTTGGAGATCACAGTAGTAGAATGAGTTTTGAGATGAGTCACAGAGTGGAGGTATATGACATAATAAGAGAGGTACCATGCCATACAATCACAGGCCATATCATACCATAAGCAGCCAAAGACAGGCCCATACCATACTATGGCAGGCCATACAACATAATGACAGGCCATGTCATTCAGCACACCAGAGTATTGCTATCCTGATTTGTAAACTGCATGGCACCAACAATGGGCATTTTTTCCATGTGTGTTTGTCCTGTCCCACAAAAACAAAGACTATCTTGCTAATCCACTTAACTCCTCTAAACCAGTACTTACCATATACAAATTTAGCATAAAGCACAAATGCAGAATGGAATGCTGATGTATAATGAAGAGGCCACTAATAAAGCACTGACACATGACCCAAGGCAAACCTTAATTGTCCACCCTGCCTTAGCCTCCTGTGAATAACCTTGCAGATTTGAATAACAAATAAGTGACTGCTCAGATTCCAGACCTTTCCCTGGTCAGCTTGCATGTCAACTCCGTATTCCACTCTCTGCAAGACTCTAATTCAGTTTCTTCTCCCTCGTCTCAACACCATTTGAAAAGAGGTAAACTGTTCAAAAGTGGAACAAGTACTTCAGGAAATGGCTGTAGAAATGAGTGGCAGCATATGTTGTTGTATGTAACACGGCCTCACATTTGACATTACACCTAGGATGTCTACCGACCTCTGTGTGGCACAGAAGTTGAAATAGAAGAAAATCTATCATCAGGGTAGTATCACAGAGGTCCAGCAAGTCAAGTAAACCATTGAACCTCAATGATTGCACATTTTCAATAGGCATACTGGGATCTGCACTCTATTTGTCTTCACTATTCTTATATTGGTATGCCACTGACACACTTCTCCTGCCTCTCTGTGGACTGAACTGTCCGGAATAATGCAAAATTCCATTTGACATCAGCCCTCACTTACCCAGCCATAACCTTTGCTGCTCTACACCCTGCTCAATCTCTGATACAGGTGCCACACTACTCCCATAATGTCCCTGCT
The DNA here is from genome assembly GCF_964263255.1 of Lissotriton vulgaris. Lineage (NCBI taxonomy): Eukaryota > Metazoa > Chordata > Amphibia > Caudata > Salamandridae > Lissotriton > Lissotriton vulgaris. The sequence goes on from NC_141689.1 coordinate 664,689,207, forward strand.
CTAGAGTGCCTCAGAATGGAGGGTACACCGAATCTGGGAGCCAAGGTCAAGCATATAAGATTAAATCTTGTATTCAAGTCAATTGCAAAGATCATTCTCACAGACCAAAATACATTCTGAAACTATAGGGAGGTGTAGTAAGAGAGAGGAGACAGGCCAATATGCTCACAGTTCTGAAAGCTTTTCATTTGTCTAACCACACACAGACCGCAGATACGACACAAACCCAAATTTTCAAAGAACATCAGATACATTAGACCCCTTATGTGCTTGAGCTAGACGAATGTGGCAACACTGCCTCAGACACTCCACTGGTCACAAAGGGGTCATACTGTCATTGTCCCTCCCAAGCATTAGCAGACATAATCTTTACAGCATATTGGTCACAGATAGAGGGTCAGAGCACAAAGGGGTATACTCACATAGCAAATGAACAAGAATTTGCAGTGTCTGGTTTGACATGCACAAATGCCTATGGTTCTGCCACTAACAACACTGCAAGTGCACAACGGAATGTGCTAACACCACTATAACCAGGAACACACATATCTGATCTCACCATCAGGAAGTACAACATCACAAATCATCACATCACACAGATAAGTCTCCATTATCCATGAGTGACCCATAAAATACCCCTTATTTCACTTTCACAGTTCACCCTCCTTATGCATTCCAGTGAGGATCACCATGTACAGCACATCTGCTACTAGGAGGAACATTACCATCACCACAATGTACAGTTATTTTTTTTTTTTTGTCCTCATCTTGCGATTACTGTATGTTTACGGAGTATCAGGTGTCTGCCTCTTTGATCTTTTCCGACACTGCCCCTTGATCTCTTGATTGGGGAGTTTTGACCTCTTGTTGGTTTGAGGAGTTTCCTTTACTCGTTACATATCAATGCTTCTGGCTTGGATCGAAGGGAGCTAGCCAACTTGGCTACTCGGCAAGTACCATACTTGTCCACCAGAAAATGTATCGCTTTAATCATAGGACTTAAGTGTGATATTTATTTGGGGTTTAAGAAGGTTTCAAAACTATCCCAAAACTTAAATCTTTTGCTTACATTTCTTGATTTATCAAGTTTGTTAATTCTTATTGCAGAGTTCAGCCATTCTGAATGAGTCGGGCAGGAGGATCTTATCCATTAGAAACAAATCTCTCTCCTTGCAAGAACTATTAACACAAAGAGGAGATTCTCCTGCTCTTTAGTAAGCCCCCCTTCATTACCTGAGTCTAATATCCCAAAAAGAATAAGAGTAATACTCACAGTTAGTTGTTTGGACAGGATAGTGCTCAGGGTCTTACCGACTTGGTCCCAAAACTCTTTCAGTTGAGGGCAGTTTTTAAACATGTGGATGTCGTCTGATTTTTCCTCTCCACATTTGGGGCATTTCTTTATTCCAGCATTTTTAAATTTGGAGAGTTTTTTTGGTGTCCAGTACGCCCTATGAATTGTATACAAATGATTTCTCTTCAGAGCCGCGGATTTCAGGTTGGACCAGCATTTATCCACTGATTTTTCCCAAATTAAATCCAGGTCCATTATTACAATGTCTTTCCCCCATATTTGGGTTTCCATATTAATATTGATATCGTTGGCCATAATCAGAGCCCAGTACCACTTAGCTATTTCTTTTGGTAGTCGCGTTGTTTTGATCATGTCATCTTCCAATTTTTCATTACCATTTATACTGGGCAAAGTTCTAGACCAGCTTAACATTTGATAATATTTGAATTTGGATAGAGTATTATTTGTCATTTCTTGCAGTTCTAACCATGTTTTTAGGTTTGGACCATTTAGTATTTGTCCCCAATTTTTGATGTTGGCTCTTTTTAATGCCAATGCAAGAGTATCTCTTAAGCATTCTGGGGTTCCAGGAGATTCCTAGATTGGAGCCCACTTGCTATAGTACGATATTTTTAGAATGCCTCTAATTTGTGTCCACATCTTTGCTGCATCTCTTAATATCTTGAGCTTTATTTTTTTAAAGTATTTGGGGTGTCCGAACTTAAACAACACATGATCCTCTGATTTTGTAATTGCTTTAAAATAGTCAGGGTAGTATTCGTGGTTTTTTAGTAGTACTTTAATACTTTTGAATTGAAAAGCTCTACAATACTCCACCAGGTCTGGGCTGGCCAACCCACCATCTTTCTTGCTCCTCCTGATCTTTTTCCATGCAATCCTCGATCCTTTTGCTGCCCATATGAAGCTTGTTATGTTTCTTTGTGCTCGAGCTAATTCCGTCTTTCCAAATTCCATTGGTATCGCGTTGAATAAGAAAGTAAACTTTGGCAGGACGGTCATCTTGATTATATTTGATCTCCCAATCAAGCTCAATGATAGAGAGGTCCATGTCTCGAGCAGTTTTCTTACCTCTCCGGCAACTTTGTTTAGGTTTCTGTTTGCAATCTTCGCTATATCATGATTTATTAGAATTCCTAAGTACCTTATTTCGTTTTTTATAAAATTGCTTTGAAAGGTCGTATTCCATGTCATGACTTCTGTCTTCGTTTGATTTACCAGGTATCCTGATAATTTTCCGAATGCCTTTAAAGTTTTCTCGATACTTGCCTTAGCTTTTGGATAATCCTCAGTAAAAATCATTAAGTCGTCCGCATACAGAGCGATTTTTTTCTCCCATGTGCCATATTTGAATGGAATAATTTTATTGTTGTTTCTTAGCTTATTTGCCAGCGGTTCGATATATAAATTGAATAGTAAAGGGGAGAGTGGAAATCCCTGTCTTGTTCCTCTGGTTATCTTTATATTTTCTGTTAAGCTACCATTGATTAGGACCTTTGATCTTGGATCTTTATAAATCTGGTTTACCATATTAATAAAGTGAGGTCCAAAGTTGTTCTTGACCATAACATTCTCAAGAAAAGCCCAATTGACCCTATCAAAAGCCTCTGCGGCATCAACAGCGAGTATGGTAAGTGGAGATTTCTCATTTGTTGCGATATCTATTGCTGTTAAGAGTTCTTGTGTTACTTCGTGCAGATATCTTCCTTTTATGAAGCCTTTTTGATCTTGATGTAATAATTTTGATAGTACTCTCCCTAGCCGTGCTGCCATTATTTTAGTAAATATTTTATAGTCTGTGTTTAATAATGAAATTGGACGATATGACTCGCATTTAAGAGGGTTCTTGCCGGGTTTCAAAATGATTGTAATTATGGCATCGTTCCAGGAGTCTGGTATGGTTTTCCGTTGTGTTAGAATTAGGTTAATTAGTTTGGTTATATGAGGAAGTATAGAGTTTTTCAGTTTCATGTATAATTCGTTTGGTAAGGCGTCTGGCCCTGCGACTTTTCCCCTTTTCAAACTTTTAATGGCTTCTGCCACTTCTTCTTCTTGAACTTCCTTATCCAGAGCTTCTCTTTCATTCTCTTCAAGTTTTAAAAGTGCTGCATCTTTCAAGTAAGAGTTTATCATTTGATCCGAGGGATTTATATCTTCCGTGTATAGGTCCTTAAAAAATTTCCAGAATTCATACTTGATAGTGTTTTCATCAGAGGAAGGAATTGTTTGATCATCCAGGATAATACTTTCCACTTTGTTTTTAGCTAGATCCTATTTAAGCTTCCATGCTAGCCATTTTCCGCAACCTTCACCAAACTCATGTTTTGCCAGTTTGCTAGAATCCCATTTTTTCTGTAACCTCTCTTCCAATATTTGATCTATTTTATCTTTTTGAGTCTGTCTTTTGTTAAGAAGATCTTGTTTCTTTTCCTCCTCTTGTTCTGTGGATATATCGATGTCTAAGAATCTGATCTCTGATTCCAAGTCTAAGATCTCTTGTTTTACTTGTTTGTTTTTATGTGCCCCTAAGCTCAAGAGTTTACCCCTTATGACAGCTTTATAGGTATCCCAGGTTATTTGTTCTGTGGTACCTAACGCATTTAACTCGAAGAAGATATTTGTTTCAGTTTCCAGCTCCTTTACGATTTCTTCGTCTTCCAGCAAAACTCTTTCGACTGTGAATCTCCTTTCAGTTATATTATCTATGATTTGTAGTTCTAGCTGATCTGAGAGGTGAGCTGGTAAGTGAGATACTCTTTTCACTTTCTTTGATAGTTCATTACTAACCAAAAAGAAGTCGATCCTGGATTTGTGTCCCAGTTTTTTGTTATATAGAGTAAACGGTTGTGATTTTTCTCCTTTGTTTTTCCAGATGTCTACCAAATTTAGATCTCTTTTATAAGTCCCAATCCATTGTCTCATTTTCTTTAAGTTAGTATGTCTACCCGGTGGTGATCTGTCTAGTTTTAGGTCCATTACTAGGTTAAAATCTCCTCCCAATATTATGGGAGAGGTAGCTAATAGTAGTTGTGAGTACAGTTTTCGCAACGGATCAGCATCATCCAAATTCGGACCATAGTACCCTGTGATAGTAATGGGAGAATTTCCTATTCTAACATTAGCTATGGTCCATCGTCCTTTATTATCTACTTCTGAACTGGTTATAGTGGCTTTTAAGGACTTTTTAAAGATTATCGCTATTCCCTTTATATTACATTGTTGCGTTGTGCATATTAGAGTGTCTACCCACCATAGGTTCTTAGTTATTTGATCCCATTCTTCTTTTAACAGGTGAGTTTCTTGTAATATTATTATCTCGCTTTTCCCAGTTCTGATATACTCTAAGATTTTATTCCTTCTGCTTTTTGTTCTCAGACCGTTCACATTGCAGGATAGAATATTTACATCCCTACATGCACTCCCCATTTATTCTGTTCACTTTTTGAGAATTATGTTTAACTCCTAGTTGTTTTAGTTTTCTGAATATTCGCAGATGAGGAATTTTTTGTTTTTTTTTCCCTATTTTGCACCCCACCCTTTTTCGTGTAGTTTTATACTTACTAAGTCGTGCTTTAAAGTTACCCTCCCCGGGGAAGCCTCCATCTTCTTCTCCTTCGGTTATCTTCATAACCCTTTTGGCTTCCCAATCCCCTCCCCGTGATTTTTATCTATGTACAGTTAAAATAATGAAATTAGTTGGTTGGTTTATAGCTCTTTCATGTTTATTCTATGTTTTGTCCTTAAGTGTAGTTTAGATCTGTTTCTCTTATACTCTTATTGTATATAAACATTTTTTTTTTTTTTTGTATTTCAAAGTGTATACAGGATTATATGTGTTACAGGTTATCAGGTAATCTGTATGATTTGTCTGTGAACATTTAACTCAGAGGTTCTTCTGCGTGTATTTGATCTTTGATTTGCTCTATCAAGTTTTTCACCTCTTCAGGCTCTCTTAAATTGCGCATTTTATTTCTCCACATGATCCGTAAAGAGGGTGGAAATTTCATTTGCACCGTGGCACCTAGTTGTTGCAGTTCAGACATTAGATTTCCCAGTTCCCATTGTCTGGTCTGAGAGGCTTTTGACATATCTGATCTTATTTTAAAGTTCCAACTGTCTTTGTTGTACGTCCCTTTTTTCAATGCCTCTCCCAAGATCCTATCCTTCAGCATATAGGTTTTGAAATTTACTAGGATCTTTCTGGGGGTTTTCCTTTCTTTGCTCTTTCCATAAGGATCTCTGTGTACTCTCTGTATATCATCATCTAGAGTTCCTTTGTCTGCCCATGGGAAATGTTCCATCAAAAGTGCCACTACAAATGCTTTTACATCCTTGCCTTCTTGATTCTCCGGCACATTTAGGATCCTTATGTTATTTTTCCTTGCTTGGTTTTCTAAGGATTCCAGTTTTTCATTTATGGTTTTATTTTCCAATCTCAGAGAGTTTATCTCCTTTCTGTTTTTCTCCACCTTTTTGTCTAAACTGGAGACTTCATTTTCTACTGCTGTTACTCTGTCACCTAGTGCGCTCAGCTTACTATCCAATTTATCGCACACCTCCTGTATTTTGTTTTGTTTTGATTCGGAGATAGAGAATTTCTCTTTCATTTCTACCCATATTTTTTCAAGAAGTTCATCTGTATGAGTTTTTGTTATGTCTTTGTTGAACTTTACAGACCTTGAGTCCTCATCTTCCTTATCTTCAACCGTTATATTAGCATTTATATGTGCTGCTGCAGCAGCGGAGAAGTCTGCGCCCCCCTCCGCCATATGAGTTTCCGCTCTTTCTTCCGAACTACTTTCTTTAATTTTCTAGATTTCTTCCAGACTTATGTTCTCTACCAAGATCTTTTTCTTAGTTCGAGGTTTTCTCCCTTTCTTTGCGCTCCCTGTACTCAATTTTCCGGCTAGTATGGGGGCTGCTCGCTGTTTCTCTTTTCTTAAGGGGTGAGTATCTGGTAGTTTGATTGTGAGTTTGGCTATTGGTTCCTCTTTCTCACTTTCCAAAACTTCCGATGTTCTTTGTGCTTCTAAGGAGCTAAAAGATTCTAAGCTCTGTTCTTGTTGCTGGATCTTAAAATATGACCTAAGAGAGGGAGTAACTTTTATTTTTACTTTAGATTTCTGAGTAGACTCCAAGTTGTTTTCTCCCTTCTCTAAATTATTCTTTAAGTAGCCTTTGAGTGAGGTTTTTTGTTTTTTTTCTGCTCACTCTTGGGGTAATGCCTTTCGGAAACTGCTCCTGACTTAGAAACTTTCTATTCCGTAAACTGTAGAAGGATTTCGCTGTGTTGGGCTGAGTTTCTAATTGCAGGGGTTCTTCTTCGAAATTGGGTTTGGCTCGATTTTTTGGAAGATTTTTTGAATCTTGAAGCGGTTTCTCCTCTGTTCCCTCCGGTTTTGACTCTGTTATTTTACTCATAAGCTGATTGTTTGTTGAGTTTTTCTCTTTTATGTTTGAATGTGTAACTTGGCAGGGTTGAAAATGTTTATATGTCTGACAGAGCAGGAGAAATTGATAGAACTGATTATTAACACTGTTAAAGTTATAGCCTGTATTATAACATACATTTTTTTGATGTGCTTTGCAGTGCAGGCTTTCCAAAATCCAAATACTCTCTGATTTGAAAAAGTTATTTGTTTCTTCTCCTTTGTATTCGCACTTTAAACTTTTCAAACTTTCCAATCCCCCTTTTCTGCAGACTTTTACTAGTCTTATCGTATTCCTGCAGTCATTTCTATCCCCCGTCTCGTTTGCCGATGTGTCTTTCAGTTCACCCGCTATTGAGAGTGAATCAGAGCCTCTCCTGCAGCTTTCCTCGACCTGCCTCTGCTCCCTGACTCTGTCGCTCGTGCCCCGGAACTGAAACCTCAGTCTTCCGGAGACACGGCGGCAGTGCGACCTCGCCCTCCTCGCAGCGCCCCACTTCCCCGTACCTGTTTCCGCAGTGGAGCGAGCTCCGGGACTTTTCACCGCCTTGCTTGCTCCGCTGTACACTTTGAGGTTCCCGTCTTCTCCTGCGATAACCCTCACAGAAACTGGGTCCGGTTCTGAGTCCAGATCAGAGAGTATGCCTTCCGCCTCCAATGCACCGCAGCCCTTCTCTCCAACGTTCAAAGGGAGAGGAGGGAGTCCAAAGAGCCCAAAGAGGAGCACCATGCCACGAACAGTTCGTCCCATTCGTAGGTAAGAAACACAGTTTTCAATTTGTTACACTTGTTAATTATTCATCTCGTACTAGAGTAGATCACCGCAAATTACTCCTTGCGTCTTATTTCATCGCTGCATCGTTGCATGCTTGAGCTCTTTTCCAACCTCTGTTGTAGTAATCACGGGAGTGCCGGGAGCACTCCGACCGAGCTTCTTACTCGGCCGCCATCTTCCCCCACAAGAATGCTACAATGTACAGTTATAACACATTAGACCAAACAGTGAGTATCTGTATGCCAGGGTGTCAAAAACATACACTGACTGAGCTTCCACACACACTCAACATCAACACACGAAAGGCTATCATATCCAGAGAGAGCATACAGAAAACATCTAAGCAGGTGGCCACGCAACATATGCAACATCCATCTGAAAGCATCAACTCAGTGGGAAAGGCCTTGACTTATACAGCCAGGCTCAAAAGCAAGCCACTGTGATCATGTATGCAACATCCCAACCAACAGACCACCACAAACCATTCAAACATATTTGCACACATCACATGCCCATTCTGTACAGTCAGCAGGCAACAATCCTTACTCACTGCAGAACCTCACAAATGACAGATCCTGCATCTCATGGAACATCCTTAAATACATGCCCACAAACGTCACATACTCATCTACAACAAACGTCAGGATAGGTGGGAGTGGCAGCTCAACACTGCGTATATTACATACTGCGTCACAACTCCAGCAACTTCTTATACATGGTATGAGCATAGGAGACAGTGTTGCAAAGTGAAGTGTACTACAATGAATTTGTCTTTACTGGAATGTGGTAAAGTTAAATAGCATATTTTGGAGTGCCAAACACCGGTGAGGCGCACAATTGAGTAGGGCAGAATTAGAACTCCCTCCCGACCCAACTCCGCCGGACCCAAGACCACCTCGCATTCAGGAAGCAGCTCAAGACCTGGCTGTTCGAGCTGTAGCAGACCACCCCTCCCCAAGCGCCTTGAGACCCTACGGGTGAGTAGTGCGCTATATACATGCATTGATTGATTGATTGATTGATCTGTCCCTGATACTGAAAGAAAGAAGGAAGCCAGGAAACCCCCAGTGCCCCAGCAACACCCAGAACTGGTTTAGACCGGGCTCAGGGCCCACTTGCACAAAGACTTCAAAGAACTTCAAAGACTTTTTGGGGTATAAGAAAAGGGCCCCTGACAACAGAAAATCAGAATCTACAATCAAGAGGAACCTCTGCTGGAAGAAGGACTGCTGGAGAACTGAAGGAAGATTGCCTTGCTGCGTGCTCTAAGGGATGACCTGTTCTGCTGACCAACTAAAGCTGAGGAGAAGAGGGACTTTGCTGTGTGCTGTGATCCTGCTTACTTGAACTGTACTGTGTCTTCAACTTGAATCTCCAAGGGCCTGAGAAGAGCTGGCCCCCTGCTCTGCAACCCAGGGACATAAAGGTTGCCCAAGGACTACAAAACTCTGCTGTGTCCCCTGAAGCTGCTGTGGGCTGAAGAGATCGTGAGCACTGTTGTCTGCCTGACCGTCGATCATCTGTCCGTGTGGAGCGCTGGCTGCCCTCTGTTTGGCTGGAGAGCGCCGTGCTGTGTATTGCCTGCCCACCGGCTGCTGTGCCGTGCTGTGAGGTCGCCGTGTTCATCGACACGTGTTGTGTGAAGACCGAAGGTCTGGGGGCCTTCCCAGTGCAGGGCGCACTAAATCAACCTGTGTGCAGCTTCACCATTGCGGCCCGGGGTCAGTAAACACCCGACGAAGCGCCCCGTACCTTGCCGGTGCCGACGCTGTAAAGATCGAGCCCGCTGCTCTCTGATTGGACGAGAGAGCCGAGCCCCCTCACCAACGCTGCGATGGGATTGGCACGTGCGCCATAGCGTCATCGCCGAGGCTGTGTGCTGGTTGGTGGCCAAGGACGCGTCATCGCAGGCCTGCCCCGGGAGCCGCACTGCCATTGGCTGACTCCCGGGCGTGTGTGAAGGCTTGCCACGAACGCCACGACCGGATTGGTCCACGGCGTCATCCTTGATGAGAAGCTGCGCGGTGAACGGCGAAGCCGGGGAAGATCGACCCGACCTCGCTGAGGGAGCGCCGCGTGTGACCCCTGCCCCTGGCCTGTCTGTCCCTGCTCGGAACGCCGAGCTAGCTCCCCGACGCTCCCCGAGGAACCGAGAGCGGGCGGAGGGCTGCTGGGACCAGCCGGGGCAAGGAGCGAGTCTGCTCTGCTAAGCGCGGTGCGCCTGGAATGCTCGGTGAGGCGTGATCGTAGCGCTTGAGCTAAAATATTCGAAGGGCTGATTTCTTGAAGTTATTAACCACGGGCATTGCTTTAGCAGATCATTTAAAGGGCTGATTAGGGCCTAGTTCGAGGATCTTAGGGTTACCTTTGATTCAGAGAGACTTGAGACTATTTTTTATAGTAAGACATTCCTGACTAATACAAGTGCAACCATTAAGATTAAGTGCAACTTTTTCCTAAAGAAGTAATTATCGTATACGGTTGATTTTTACTACTGCAAATAGATAAATATATATTTTTATAAATATACTTACCTGTGTGGTCTCAGTTTGTGGTGGATTGGGGATCATTGTTGTGTTAAGTGCATTTATTATACACATTGCCTTGGGGATAAGCCTGCCTGCTCGCGCCAAGCTACCTAGAGGGGAGCAGGGTTTATCTACTGTGTGTATTCCTTCACCCTGACTAGAAGCAAGGGTCCCTACTTGGTCTAAGGTACTTACCTCTGCCAATTAGAGACCCCCAGATCTAACAGTTGTCACGTCCACAAATGGAAATATACACATGAGCTGGTGAAGCCCTAAACATCAAATAGAACTGTACACCTACCCAGGTGGGTACACATAAAATCTATTCATTCACATATGATGCACCCTGTCCACCCCACAAGTCATTCAGTAAAGCCTATTTTCTAGTGTTGATGTGAGGAAAGCAAAGATTCCATGTGTACCAAAGCAGAACCCACATAAGCCAATGTATAGGCCAAGAGGTGCCCATCACAGATATACATCATGTACCCACTTACACTCTGATCCAATAAGCACATTACATGCTCAAATTTCTGGGGTCCTTTACAACTGCAAATGACTCACATGCCACAGTAACAGTGCTATCACTATACTTGAACAGGTCATTATATATACATACATTGCCCAGCATCATTAGCAATTACAGCCACAATGGTCTTCAACAAAATAGAGTTTTAATCAAAGATATTATCACTTATACAAAGTGCTAAAAAAACAAGGCAAATGGCCAGTCCGAATATAACTCAGCACACAGTTCACTGCCAGGGAAACCTCCCTAGGATAGGGGAATCAAATGTGCACTCCAGGCACCTCTCAAGGGGAATACAGGTGTGAAGTGGGAGGCTGGGTCAATTCTTGGGAGGACTGGAACTTGATAGGGGAGGGCTGGCTGTGGTAGTGAGTGCACTGGACCTAGGAGGGAGAGGGCTGGCTATGGTAGTGGGTGCACTGGACCTAGAAGGGAGAGGGCTGGCTGTGGTAGTGGGTGCCCTGGACCTGGGAAGGATAGGGCTGGCTGGGCCAGGGGGAGTAGTGGCTCTGGGAGGGGGAAGGCTGGCTTGGCCAGGGTGAATAGTGGTTCCGGGAGGGGGAAGGCTGGCTTTGGGAGGGGAAGAGCTTGGCTCAGTATGTGGAGGGCTGGGCTTAACCTTTTGGGGAATTCGATAACCCTGAAGGTGTCTCTCGGTTCTGCTGCCCATCCCTGGGTGCTGTCTTTCCTCTCCCCATGCCCCTGCTCGCCGTTTCTGCCGCTGCTGCCCCTGTGGCCCGCCCCCGCACCCATTCGCTATCCCCTGCCTCCCACCTCCAAGCTGCTCCTCCCTCCCAGCTCCCCTTAAAATTGGTCACAGTGTGCGGTGAGGAGAGCGACCCCTGACCTTGCCAGGTAGGTCGCTCCCACCTGCTGCAGCTCCACCACCATTTGTGCCCTTGCACCCTCAGTTCTGCTGCCCATCCCTGGACGCTGTCTTTCCTCGCCCCGTGCCCCTGCTCGCCGTTCCTGCCGCTGCTGCTCCTGTGGCCCTGCCCCCCACACCCAACCGCTATCCCCTGTCTCCCACCTCCTGCCTCCCAGCTGCTTCTCCCTCCCAGCTCCCCTTAAAATTGGTGGCAGCGCGCGGTGAGGAGAACGACCCCTGACCTTGCCAGGTAGGTCGCTCCCCCCGCTGCAGCTCCACCAGTGTTTGTGCCCTTGCACCCTCGGTTCTGCTGCCCATCCCTGGACGCTGTCTTTCCTTGCACCGTGCCCCTGCTCGCCGTTCCCGCCGCTGCAGCCCCTGCGGCCCCGCCCCCCGCGCCCATTCGCTATCCCCTTCCTTCCGCCTGCCGCCTCCCAGTTGCTCCTCCCTACCAGCTCCCCTTAAAATTGCGGCAGCTGCGCCCCTATGGCAAGCCGTCTGCGCCTATCTGCGACTGGACCGCGCCCAGCGCCAGAAGCCCTGGACCCCGTTAACGCCACGACATCAGACTCCACTACGACGCCAACAGCCTCCACGCACTTAACGCCGGCCGAAACCACACCTGCTTCCAGGCCACCCCGAAACGGACCCACTGACTCTTCTCCTGCCGCACCTGCAGCATCACCTGCGACAGAACCACCAAACCTCCAAGGACTGGCCCCAACCACCTCTGCTGCATACTCCTTAACACCCGCTCCGCACACAAACACGCAGTAGAGCTCTGGTATCTGCTCCACACCTCCGCCCCAGACGTGGCCTTCCTGACCCAGACCTGGTGGAACGACTTCTCGGCACCCGACATAGCCATAGCCATCCCGGACGGCTACAAGATCACCCGCAGGGATTGCGCCAACAGAACCAGAGGAGGAATAGCCATCATCCACAACTCCACCCTCAAGGTCGCCAACCACACAGATGACACCCTCAACACCGTCGAACACCCGCACTTCGGGATCCACACCGACCCCAACACCACCCTCAGAGGAACACTCATCTGCAGACCCCCCGCACCCCAGGCTTAGTTCAGTGACTCCATCGCTGACCTCACCAGCATCCTCGGGGACCTGAACTTCCACCTCGAGAACAACAACGACGCCAACTCAGCCACCCTGATCGATAAGCTCGTCAACCTCGGCCTCAGACAACTTGTCACTGCACCCACCCATGCCACCCGCCACTCGCTGGACCCCGTCTTCTCCACAAGCACCCACGTTGCCTTTGACCACACCACCGAACTCCACTGGACCGACTACCGCTGCATCCACTTCACCTTCAAGAAATCAACCATGCACTACCGCACCCAACGACTGCCTCGCCGCTTCTGGAGCAAAGTCACTGAAGACCAGCTGATCACCACCCTTGCCCAGATCCCACCCACTGACCCCACCAACCGAGACACCGCAGCCAAATGACTTCTCTTGACAAAATAGTGTTTTGCATGAAAATATTAGTGAATATAAGCAATTGTTTTCAGTGGACAATAGGTACAAACTTCTTGTGCAGAGGATTTCTTTAATGAAGAAAGCCATCTCCAGGATATAAAATTAGTTCATGCTATTGATTAAAGAGGACAATGTTATCAAATAAAGAATTGCAGTCCTATAGCAAATAAGGTGATGATATCTAGAAATGTAGAAGAATGTATTGCAGAAAAGGTATGTGGACGACGTATATAGGGTACTGTATACAAATGGAATTGTGGTAGTGTTTCTAGCATTAGACAGGAATCCATTGCTATATTAAGAAAATTCCTATGTATCTTTCGACGGCGAAGTTTAAAACACAAAATAAGTTATACCACTCTACAATGCAAACTTTAGGTAGGAGACTATATTATGTGAAAAACCCTGCTTTCTGTTTAGGAGAAATAAGTAGAGCACTTTTGCATGGTAGTGTGACAGACATAGAAAAGGTTTCTGATGATGTGCAGTATCGTTTCTCTGGTCCTGAGCAGGATTCTAGATAAAATGAAGAGTTGTTAAGAGGAGGAGTTGGAGAACAAGTCACATTTATTACAATTATTAGTTTTAAAGAGATTACAACATTTAATAGAGTGTTCTGTAAAATGCAGAGTATGTTTGCATATGTTGTTGATGCACTTGCTAGACGATTTAAACTATTATGTATTAAGTGAAAAATTAATTTATAATAACTGTCAAAAGTCAGCTATGTATATATTTGTAGAGGGATGGTTTGAATTGTGTTTATGGTACGTTATATGTAAGTAATGTCACAATAAATTGGAAGGTAATAAAATTAGTACCAGACAGATATTATATGCTCATTTTGTAGGATAATAAAATGCCTGCTAATGTATAAAAACTATGAATTTCAAAAATTAAAAAAGCACATCAACATTTATTATTCTTTCCAGCATTGCGGAGGACTGTTATGGACTGCTCTCCAGCACTAACTACAACCCCACAATCCATGCAGTATGATGCCATCAGAGAAAACTGTGGATCCAAACCTTGATGTTGAGATTGGACTTTTGAATGGACTCTCTGCTTCAGTCATTTTGTGCTGCTATTGAAGCAGAGGGTCCTTCAGCTTTGCGTTGCCTTCTTGCTGCTTACTTGCACTTCTCTTATGAAATGTACAAAAATGATAAAAGTGGAAAACAATACCATGTATGATTTTGAATACCTGTAATACACTACGCACTAGCACTTATAACAACACCACAGTCCATGCAGTACATGGCCACTCTTGACAATTCTGGGGCCATATCTGTTGCAGTAATCTGCACCTCAAAGGGGGTTTCTAACCAGGAAATGTTGCTGCAGCCACTGAAGAAGATGATCCTCCAGCTTCACTCTGCTTTGGATGGTATAACATGGATATTGTCCCACTTGAATATTTTTTTCATCCCTTTAAAGAGGGCCTTGTCAGTCATTGCACAAGTTTTGCAGCAGTCCTTGATTCCCCATAAGTTTGGGTAACAATGGATACTTTAAGGTTTGTTTTGAAGTTATGTTGTGTTTGTGTGTTTAGATATTGAAAGTTATTATTTAACTCTGTGGTTTTTTAAAATATGTTTTTAAAATGTCAATGTGACCTCCATTTTTGATGTAGGTATTTCGGTAAATTAATACAAAGGGAAGGTTATATTAGTTACTTACTAAATAACTACACTAAAACTTTATCTCCCATATTTCTATATATGTGTTTGTCAAAAGCACACGGTATTCGCAGTCTGTCCTTGGCAATGGCACTCATAGAATCATACAGACACAACATATGCAATCATCAAGGACACCCTTTTTGCATGACTTTTCAAATGTGCCTCTTGGCATAGTACTAGTTGGGGTCTCCTTGGCTATTGAGGGTATTCGGTGGCTAATTTTCCGCCTTGCTACCTCCAGCAAGTTCTACACAGTCAGTTTGCTAACAGGTGTTCAGAGGCCACATACCCTTTCTGCATCACTCTGCAAACATCTCATGGCACGCTACTGATTGGGGAATAAAGTTGTCTTGGTTGCTAAAGAACCTTGGGAACCAAGAAGCCCTCCTGGTACTTTCTATAAGTCCTACTCAGCGGGATTTCTGAGAGATGGTCAGAGGCCCTGCCCCCTTTCAACAGCATTCTACAAAGACCATTGCTACTTAAAAAAAAACATGGAAATTCAATGATAAATCAAACAATATAGGTAAGTTAAAGTGAGGTATTAGCATTTAAAAAAACCTTAGAAATTCACAGAAAAAACCAAAGCAGTGCACTGTGAGGGTGCAAGTTAAAGTTAGCTCATCTAACTATAACTGCTGAATTTATCTGGTATTGTAAGAGTGAAATGTCAGCCTGACTATAACATCCCTGTAACCATTCCTTTTTTCAGTGAATATCTAAGGATTTTTAAATTCTATTTCCTAACTATAACATCCCTGTAACCTTTGTTTTTTTCAGTGAAAATATAAATATATATGTTCACTGAAAAAACATAGGTTTTAGGCAGGTTATAGTTAGGAATTAGTATTTAAAAATCTTAGAAATGTACTGAAAAAACCATAGGTTTTAGGAATGTTATAGTTAACTGGACATTTCACTCATACAAAACCATTGAAATTCCTCTGCTATAGTTAGTTGTACTAATTGTAACTCTTGCGCCCACAATCCACTGGTGATGTTACATATTACATCATTCATGACATGGTCAGTGACATCACTGATCGATATCTCTGATGACATCTCAAATGGTGCAGCCCGTTCAGACCACGCATCATCGCAGGGTGAGCACATGATAAACACAGACATACCACTAACTCTGTATACAGTAAATAATCGCCACATGCCCTTGTTAAGGCAAAATTCAATAGTCAAAACACATTTTTACCAATGCTTTCTGCCTGGACCACAGATTATCGCAGGCTCCACACAAACCGCCCCTACCTCAGTCCACCACAATTCATGAACTCTTTACAATAGAATCCTCTGTGTATTATTTGACAAAGAATGCTCCTACCTTTGTACCGCAGAAGTCATAAACCGTTCATGATAAAATATCTGAATATGATATCATGATTACTATTCTACTTCTTACCAACAACAATTTATTAATAAAATGAAGTCGAGCACACGTGCCCGTACCCACTTCAACCATCTATCTATGTCTGTGTATTTATTGTATTTGTAAAATGTTGCTCCTCTGCCCTACCACATTATATTGTGCTATAAATAGCATATGCAACCATCTTACCTGGGACAGTAAGTGTGGGCTATTCCTCCTTTTTTAGAAATTTTGTTTTAGCATATTTATATAGCGCAAAATCAACCCAAAACTAATACATTTTCAGGCACGCCTACATTACTTCATTACTCTACAATAACAGGATCTGGACGCAACTCCGAGGCTAGAACACTGATTTTCCAGCACCAAGCTCTACAGTGTACCTGAATAACCACATACGTATATATATATATATATATATATATATATATATATATATATACATATATATATATATATATATATATACATATATATATATATATATATATATATATATATATATATATATATATATATATATATATATATATATTAGCTGCCCTTTATGTGCCAAAAACTGCAACTTAAACCTTTCACAGCCCAATATTACTACAGCTACAACACTCCACTGAATGATTCATAATTGCAGAAATGCGTCATGTCCAACATCTTTTATGTATGCAACTATGAACGAATATAGAGTCAGTGATAAACGGTACCTTCCATGTAGGCCAAGTTGTGGGACTTTACAGATATAATGACACATTTCTTCTTAAGACCCGGGTGACGTCAGCACTACAAAACGGACACCCCAAACACTTGATTTCTCATATAGCTCACGACGGGACCACGCCCATAGCTCTGGAATCATGGTTCAGAGCTTCACGCAGCACTGGCATACGTCAGGCCAGCCACCTCCACTTAAGCTTCCAGGAAAACATAACAACAAAACATTGCCCGGATTTAATTGTAGTGATTTCTTAGTTCCAGGTCTAGTTGTCAGAACGGTACACACACACTCCCCCATGGCTGGTATACACCCACACCACACCCATCCAACACCTGCGTCACAACACACGCGACACTAAAAAGACGGGGGGGCACGTGCTCTACACCATTTTAGAGTTGCTCCCATCCCAAGCACTGTGATGGCCCGTCCTTGTGATTCAAACGCCTCATGTAGACCTGAACCACTGAGTAGGGGGGCCCAACACTACGTGTGTGGCCTCTTTGGTCAATGAGTCAGTGGTATCAGAAGAACTGAGCAGGTGAGGAACCTGCAATGATGATGGGAGCACAAGTATGTTGTTAGCCATACCGATACCAAGACTCAGCACCATATATGAGACTTCTTAGTGGCAGATCTGGACTACATGATGCAGAAGGTGTCCTGTCCACAAAAAGGTGAGTATTGAGGCCTGGGTGCATATCGGAGGGAGTCAATGGGCTGCAGCAGACTGGATACAAAAAAGCGATGCAGATGTTTCGACAAACGCAGTCCTATATAGTGTATCAAATTGCATGTACATTCCTTTTGACTTACCACCGATCTTGTCTCGGCCCGGGATTGTTGCTGGGGGCCAGCTTGTGCTCCTTTCCTCCTGAATGCGGAGGGGGCTCTGCACTCGCGACTCCTGTTCTCTGCGCCGGCTGCTCGTGTGGTTGCCTCGGGCTCTTGGGACTTCATCTCCCAGGCTCCGCCGCGAGGCGCACACAACCGACGTCATCACCAAGCGCCCGGAGGCACTTAAATCAACCCAGTGCCTCCCGCAGCGTGGGATTCCTTTTGACTTACCACCGATCTTGTCTCGGCCCAGGATTGTTGCTTGGGGCCGGCTTGTGCTCCTTCCTTGACTCCAGAACGCGGAGGGGCTCTGCACTCACGACTCCTGTTCTCTGCGCCCGCTGCTCGTGGGGTTGCCAAGGGCTCTTGGGACTTCATCTCCCAGGCTCCCCCGCGAGGCGCACACAACCGACGTCATCAACAAGCGGCCGGAGGCACTTAAATCAACACAAAGACTCTTGCAGCGCGGGCGTGCCCTGGCAAAGCTCGGGCAAAGGGAGGGCCCGTCTGCGGCCGTCAGAGGCCAGGCCGGGCCACCCCCCTAACTTTGCAATTTGGACTGGACTAAAAGCTACTCTTAAAAGTTGGCCACTTGTATTGACTCTATTATTTCAGCAAACGTGATTTCTGATACAATATTAACTGGATTCTATGTGGTCATGGTTTCCCCATTTAGATTTTTTGTTGTTTCTCTGGATTACAATTGTTTAATATAGGTTCCAACTAGCCTTCTTTTCTCATTTGATGATTGTATCTCTAGGATGGGGAAGAGGGTTTGTGTTGAGAGGCAACAAGGTATAGTTCCCCCAAACACTACTTCTAAACCTACGTCCATAGACAGAATGCTGGAGAAAGCACTAGGAGTGGTTGCCACTGAAATAGAATGCACAGAGAGGCTAACAAGTATAGAGTCCACTAAAGACCAGCCCACAACTGAGAAACCCTTGACTATAGAGTCACCTAAGGTCACTCCCCCAAGGTGCCCAGGAAGAAAATGTAAAGAAAAACTAAAAAACGTAAAGTTGCCAGCAAGAAGGAAAAAAGTGCAGGATTTAGGTACGGAAACAGGTAACCTAGGGGGGAACCACACTGAGGCTAGGGTAGAACCCACTAATGACCAGCCCGCATGGGTTACACTGTTGGTGACAAAACCTCAGCAGTAAATGAGACGGATTGTTAAGGAAGAACTAATTCCTGTTTTGGCAAGGTTAGATGGGTTATCAGCAAAGTTGAATGGATGGCTAGAAAATAGAGAGATGTCTAACTTTACCCAGTACAGTTAGCCTGCTGTGCCCCCAACCCACTAGAAGTTATTTACAAAATGACATCCAGGCAACTATGAATAATTTGCAAAATGGTTCCCCTTTAACTTCTAAGGGAAGTCCTCACCCGATAAATGAAGATATCGCCCAGCACCACAGGAAGCAAAAGGAAATCTTGATACAGAGATAACCTTTAGTGTCTACAAACTTGGTAAATCAGGCTTCCACACTATCAGTAAATAGAGGGGATTACGGGAAAAGCTCAAGGCAGAGGGAGAACAATAATTCCCTAGACCAGGATTGTAGTGTTTTAGAATGTAAAAATCAAACATATTCCCCCCAATCATCAATTTACCACCGGAGTCAGCTCCATACGTACTGGTGCTTGCTGGGGTCCCAGAATTAAGGAAAGGATCATCAGAAACACATCAAGAGTTAAAAAATAAAACTATCCATTGGTTAACAAATCATAGCAATTTTGGTTATGAGAACACACATGAGATTCTAACCACGAGAAGAGTGGGTTGGATAGGCAAACGTCACAAAGATATTAAAGGAGATTGCGTGGTAATCAATTTTAGAAATCAAAGTATTATTGATTATGTTCTAGCATCTGAATTTGGGAGGAATACGGGTAGCACCGTATTACTCCCCTTAGGTTATTTTTATCCTCCAATTAGACCTTATCAGCAAGGTCATTTTTATGAGTTAGGAAGGAGATATGCTCCCAAAAAAGCGGTATTTCAACATCCTGTCTAGCTGTTGCATAATTTTCCTATTTTTAATATTTACACTGGTAACAGGTTTAGTCCCCTTGAGGGAGTAGAGTGACTGAAGGAACCACACTTAAATGTTAAAGAGGGAACACCCCCTGTAACACTAGACCTAGAGAGTCAGGGCAACTCTATAGCTCTAAATCATGAGATTGAGGACAGTATAGTCAAAGGGAGCATGAGCGGTTCCCGATGTAATAACCGCCTCGATCGTGGGTCCACTCATTCTTCTGACACTACTGAACACACAGTGGACCTAGGGTTAAAACTCACGGAAGCCACTGGATCAAACAATGTGCCCTCGAAACAGCCAATAGTAGTGCCCTCTGATATGAATACATTGAATTCCCAGGTAACTAGGGTTCTTTCATGGAACATTGCAGGCCTTAACAGCAAATTAGATGACCCAGAATGGGAAATCTTTATTCATCAATTTGACATCTGCATGTTCCGGGAAACATGGGTAAGAAGAGAGGTCCCCAAACAAGGCTACGCCAACTTCAATATCTCAGCAACATCGAGGAGAATTGGGAGACCATCTGGGGGCCTAACTGGTTAGAGGTGGCAGAACTGTAAGCAGAGAACAGCCCGGGACCAGGGTTCAATTCCCGACACGGCAGCGTCGTGGACCAGGGGTCAACGGACTCGATAATTCTCGCCTCAGTGCCTACTCTAACCAGGGAACACACTCGGTAACTCTGGGCATTAAGCTTGCCTCATCTCTACAACGGCCCCCCACAGACGCCGGGGATGCCTGGTTTCACCCTGGAGATACCCAGAAAGGGACCATCTCACAAGGAAAACCAGGACGGGTTCCCCAGCGGTCTACAGCGCCAGGACACTCGGGTAGAGTAACAGTGCGCTTTACAAGTATCCCACATTTACATTTACATTGACATTTACATCACATCTGGGGTGCACTGCGAAACAAATTAATACTGGGTCAATTGACATTTTAAGTGTCCTGCTGCGGTTTCCCTCCAAGCCCCCTGTTGTCCTAATACATGTATACATGTAATACATGTATATTCAAGATCTACTAACAGGGGCAACAAATCCAATACGGTGGAAGAGTTATCTTCCTTTCTAGGTTCTATTCATGATAACCAATTGATCATAGTAGGTGGGGGCTTTAATTGCCAGTTTGAATCACTAGAAGGATAATCTTCTGATAGCTTAGTTGATGAGGACCATGTCCTGAAAACTCCAGAGTCAAGATGTCCAATAGTTAAAAAATGGTCCCCATTTGTGATTCAGATGAGTTGTCTCACATTAAGACATTCTTTACGAGCTTGCAATGGGAGATTCTTATCTGAATCATCGAATGGCTAAACGTTCTACAGCAAAAATCGTGGGTTCATATTAGATTATATTTTTATTAATTCGCATTCCTGGGATAGGATGATGGATTTTAAAATTATCCCATACTTAGATAGAGATCATTATGCGCTAGTAGTAGAACGTAAAGCTCTGAATACGGGTAATATGTCCCTTTTAGATAATCCTATTGATCCCAGGGTGGTGGTCTCTAACTGCAGGAAGAGAGTGAGATGGACCAACTTCCGCTAATCTGAGGATAAAATGGGTAGTTTATACGATGCCCTGTTACCTGTTATTGGAGAGGTGTCCAATTTATGTTGCCCTAGTGGAGACGGTATAGACATACAGCAGGCCGAAATGAATAATGTCAAATTAGGGGACCCACTCTTGATTTTTCCTATCCAAACAAATGCATGAAGCGGAATAAGCCTCCTTCTCACCCTTGGTATAATGTATCTTGTCGTAAGACAAAAAAGGCATTGGTAACATCTATTAAAGCCAAAGACTGTCTTTTTATAAGGACATCCAGAGTAAATTAAAAGCGGTCATATTAGAAGCCAAGAAGAGGTGGGAAGATGAAAATTGGGCCACCCTAAACACTGCACTAGGGGAAAGAGACATGAGGACCTTCTGGGGAGTGGTAAATTTAGGAACAGCCACCCCCGATGTGTGGCTGAACCAAACCTGGAGGAAGAGGTCTGGCGGGAGAAATTTGAATCCCTCTATCCCAAGGAGCGATTACTTGGAGTGACCCTTACCGATAGCTGTGATTTGCTAGTGCCTAGCTCCACAGCTAACAGGGAATTAACTCCCGCGCCAGACAGTTTTGTCAATCCAATTATAAGTTTAATAGAAATAAAGGGCGCATTGGAAAGGATAGCCCCTGGTAAAGCTCCAGGCCTGGACAAGACACCTGGAGACCTCTTTAACACCTTGGGTGCTAAGGGGTTTCCCCCTCCTGTGCTGATATTTCAGGATCCCAATTGTTTGTGACAAGGTCAACTCGTCATAAGCACAGGGCAGGTAAAACCCATGACGAGTTGACCTTGTCATGAGCATGGAAGGGGAAGTGAACCAGCCACTTGGGCCCCATATTTCTGGATGCTTTTTAATGCAATTATGCAAGGTATGAAGATCCCCGCGAGCTGGCCTTGTGTGGAAATATTCAGATTTTTAAAAAAAGGCTCCCCACTCCTCCCAACCAATTATAGACCAATCAGCTTATTAGACAAACCGCAGAAAGTATTTGCACGTGTTTTACTCCTCAGGCTACAATCCTAGATGGAAGAGAGGGGGGGGGTACTGTCCGCTTTGCAGGCTGGGTTCAGGGAGAAGCTATCGACCCTGGACCAAGTACTGAGATTGCAATTGTTGTATTTGAAGACCATAAGCTTGCAAGAGGCAGTCTCTACCTAATCTTTGTAGACATGAGGTCTGCATTTGATTTAGTTCCCAGGGAGAAACTCTGGATGGTCTTGGGTGAGATGGGGGTCCCTGATTATTTAGTTCAACTTTTTAAACGTCTACATGAATGTAACTATGCACAAATTAGGCATGGTAAGGATGATGAACCTACAGCACCTATAGCTATTAATTGTGGAGTAGGCCAGGGTTGCATGCTCGCGCTGACCCTTTTTAGCCTCTACATCAATGGCTTGATTGACGCCCTCCTTGCAGAAAAAGGTTTAGATGCCCCCAAGCTAGCCTCTTGTAGAATCTCGGCAATGATGTTCGCGGATGACACTCTATTGATAGCTAAATCGCCAACAGGTTTACAACGGATTTTGGATAAATTTGAGATTTTCTGTAGGGAAAGAGGTTTAGAAATAAACCTACAGAAAACCACATTAATGGCATTTAACTGTCCGAAAAGCACACGCCCCAACCCGTCTTTAAATGGCAACCCTCTTGAGAGAGTGCCATCTTTTGTGTATTTAGGAATCATAATTTCCGAGTCTATGGAATGGGGGGCTCACATCACGAAGTCTATGCTAAAATTAGCACAATCTTCAGGTGGCATCATGAAGGTTCTCAACAGGTCTAGCAAAAGAATAGTTAGCCCAGCAATAGAAATTTATAGGGCACAAGCTAGACGTGGGGCTTTATATGGTGCAGAGCTATGGGGACATTTAAAGCTTGACAACTTAACGCAGGTGGAGAACCAATTTCTAAGACAGTCATTCAGATTGCCACGCAGCACTCCGCTGGTCCCTTTACGTCTTGATATGGGAATCACACCCATTGCCGATGTGGCGAGTCTCAAACCCATAATGTATTGGCGCTGTCTGTGGTCTACTACCGAACCTATATCCTTTAGGGAGGAACTGCCAGAGGTTTTGAGGGTACGGGCTGCAGTAAAGGTCCCATGGTTCAACCACATTAAATCCTTGCTAATCAGCATGGGTTTAGGGGATTGTTGGTCAGAACCTGAGTCAGCCTGTTTATTAATAACTAGGAACACATTGAAGGTACTTCATAAAGAGTACATATTGGCCCAACTTCATAATTCCTCTAGAATTGGGAAACTTACTAAAGCCTTTCTAGAAATCAAAGATATTCCTCACTTTGAAACAGTAATAGATCTTATTAATCCCCCGGCGGCTAGGAAGCTCTATATACAGTACAGACATGGGGTGATTCCTCTCCACTGTTTTACATCTAAGTGGAGTGAGCAGCAAATACATCAGTGTCCAGCATGTGCCCACCCCAAGTAATCAGAGCTCCATGTTTTCTTTAGCTGCCCAGGCTATCAGAAAGCAAGGAAACACTGGTTGTTCCAGATGTGTAGAAATGTGGGCAATAGGAGCTGTCTTGAAGTATTTAGGATACTGAAATCTGATTGTAGCATCCCAATAGACTACTCAGTTGCAGGCTTTTTATTCTCCATGTGGTGCACCAGAAGGTTTTTTTTGAAGCTTTGAAGTGCTGCATTGATATTGCCATTATGAATTAATAATACTAACATAGTAAGTTGACTTAATCATTCTGTAGTATTTTGCACAGTTTTAAATTCAAGGGCTATTGTTCTTCCTTTTTAACATCTTTGTTTTTAGCTAATTTATGTATTTATTAATGCACTATGCACTCTCCGAAAGTAATTGCTTGACCTCTGCCTAGTACATCTCACTAATATTAATTTGAATGTTTTCGATTGTAATATTTGTGTAAAATGTAATATTACTATTTTCAATTATAATTGAATTTCTGATGTAATTTTAAATGTGATTGATTACCGTGTCTTGCACTTTTTAGGTCATTTTGACCGAAATAAAGTTTTTTTTGAACAAACATGTACATTATTTTTTTCCAATAGCAGGAACGTTTTTATGATCGCTCAAACGTCCGAAATATAAACTATACAAGTAGTTCTTTTAAATGTTAGAGGGAACGTGTGTGAAAGGCT
This sequence comes from Lissotriton vulgaris, assembly GCF_964263255.1. NCBI lineage: Eukaryota > Metazoa > Chordata > Amphibia > Caudata > Salamandridae > Lissotriton > Lissotriton vulgaris. The sequence continues at coordinate 664,713,517 of NC_141689.1, forward strand.
GATGTTATTCAACTCCACATGAAGATGGTAACAATTACCAAACATAACATCTTTATTTTACTATCTTTTAGATGTAGAGCTTCAGGGTGCATTATGTCCCAGCACATGGTGAAAAACACACTGATGACAGAAAGTTGAGCTGCGAATATTCTTTGCAGTCATTCTCTCACTTCCTCTCTCCTTTGATAAAAAATTACACACAATGTTAACTTCCTTTTTATCTTACCGGTTGTGTTTCACAAATTGGTGCCCCCCCAACACCTCTAAAACTCAACAATCGAGGATTCAGTGATGATGCGTGGCCATCGTAACAAAGTTTGAGAAGGCTGCTACAACACCAATGGCACATGGTAAGCAAAAAAGCTTCTTTACGAAACAACAACAAGTTATCTGTGAAAAGAGAGAGTGGGTAGTGTGCAGCAGCTTTACTGCATAGGAATGTACAATTTCCTCCGAGCAGTGACAATAGATAGATTACAACAGTCTGAGAGGCAAATCTACAAGCCCCTTACGCCACTTTTGTAAGTACTATACTATGACTAACACTATACACTATATTTCAGATCACTAAACTGGAGGGTGCACTATGAACCAGCACATACTTGGACACACAACCAATGCAAAAGGTGAGCTACGAGTATTTTCTCCACTATTAACTACTCCATCTATAACTTTCACTCTCTCAGTTTTAATGTTGTTTTTTCTTTTATTCTCTCTCTCTCTCCTTCTCACATCATTTCTCTTTCTCTTTTAAAGTTATGGACGCTGTTGTCCACTCTGCCGTGACTAACCAAAGCTGAGTTCAAGTTGAGAACTCTGTTGGCCACAGTATTTACACAAGGTAAGCAGAGCGACCTAGATATACAATGCCTCCAATTAAATTCATTAGAAATTAAAGACCTTATTTACGAGCACCCTGCGCCACTTTTGCGTCACTTTCAACATGAGAAAAGTAGCACAAAGCTGGCAAAAGAGTCTTGTAAATGAGCCCTAAAGAATATTGTCCTGCATATTGACTTCATCTCTCACCTAATTCTGTCTTATCTCTGAATCATTTTAAGGACCTTTTGATCTGTAATGGAAATGTGACGCAGTAGGCTCTTCCATACAGACAACGCTTGAACGCAAGCCTATAAGACAAGTGAAATGTATCAGGCACACTGCACACGTTAAAAGAAAGGAATATCTTTAACTGTTATTTTGACTTGTAATGTTTGACCTCATTTAGTCACATTGATCTAATTTTAAACACTAATTTTCTTTTTTGTTCTTTAGATTACCTACCGTACTTCTATTGGATTCCATATTACATTTTGTTTATTATATTGTTTTGTTAAAGTTATGTTTCTAGTTATTTATTGTATTGTTATCTTTAAGTTACATTTCCAGTTATTTATTGTTTTAATAAAAGTTAATTTTAAAAAAGTATATACGTCTTCTTTTTTTTGGAGGGGGGTAAGTGGTCCCCAATAGAAATTATATTCATAATTTGAAGTATAATCTGAGGCTAACTCTTTACCAGATATTTACCAGAGTTTATACCTACGACTAACGGGTCCTGTGGAAAAGTTTAAAAACTCCAGCACAGTAACTTTTTTCCATTTCCAACATAGTGTGGTGAACTTTTAAACTCTGCTCATTTAAGTGTTCCATGAACTTTTACTATGGTAACAGGCAGAAAGCCATTTGGGGGTATATTTGAAAGGTACTGGCTTTACAAAAACCGTTATATTAACCCTGGATCCTCTACAAGATCAAAAAGAAAAGCAAACTAAAACAAAACATTGTGTACCAGATTTACAACCCCCTTGCACCACTTTCGCATCCAAGGCCCACCCAACAAAATTAGAAGTGTGTTGGCCTCAACGACCCCCTTCAAGCCCTGGGAACCACCATCCCTGGAAATTTGTGTATTGTGAGAGACAGACTCTGTGATCCTATGCCTACAGCCCTCGAGAGCCCTGGAGACCGCAATGCCCGACGGCCTGCACATGCAGTGTCCTGGGGTGCCTACCCCCAGGACACTGCTGCTTGCTTTGAGAGGGCCGGAGTCTCATGGCTCCCGCCCTCCCATAGCAAACTTAGTTTGCATTTTAAAAGACAGAGCAGAGAAATCTGTTCTCACTTTCAAAATAAAAAGCAGATTGCATTTCCACTTACAAGTTAGCATCTCACCTTGCGGAAAAGCAATGCTGACTCCCGAAGAACGCGGGAAGCTGGAGGGACCGTAGGGGCATTGTAGCTCTCTTCACGGTCCCCAACATTTTTTATAAGACCCAGTTGATAGGGTCCCCAGAGATATTAGAAATTACTGATAGGGGCTATTTTTTTACGGTAAAATTACAAGTCACGCACCCAGCACAGCGCTCAGTGCGGCCCCCTGGTGTGCACACGCTGGATGCACGACTCATAATCTGTATGGAGCGCAACTTCAGCGCCTTTGATGCACAATTTCTACGCGTTTGGGACTCGGCATTACTTTTTCACATCACAAGCTACTAACATACAACTCCCCATGTAGAAAAGCAATCTGATTTTGATTTTGAAAGAGAGAACAGATTTCCTTGCTATGGGAGGGCGGGATGGACGCCCCAGAATACTGCAGGAACTGGCCCTCCCACAATACATAATGCCCCAGGGATTGGTAGTCCCCGGGGCTTAGGAGACCTTACAGCCCTCCTCCCTAGCCATACTTTTTTTGTAGCCTCGGTGGGTAACGGGGCCCTTGAGTGCTCCAGGAGGGGAGCCATATAGTCCCCCTCCTACAATACATAAATCCCTAATGTGTGATGGTCCCAATGGCTTTCAGGACCTTCGACCCCTCCCCCCACCATTTCTTTTCTTTTTAGCCCCAGGCGCTGATGATCCCAGAGGCTGGGTGTCCCCTCTGGGCCCCAAATAAAATGTAATAATTTTGCCCCCGGAATTTAACCCCCCAGAGAGGCAGTATTTAAAAAAAACTCATTTTTATTCTATTTATTTTACGGCACAGTCCACGCATCATGGTTTAAAAATAAGTAATGTGGGCCCTGGGGGTCCTTCTAGGATCCCCTAAGCAGGTCTACAGGGTAAAATTATTTCTACCCTGCCCCCTTTCTCCGTTTTGAATACATATTCCACTGACTTCCTCAGCCTCGCTTCTACCAAGGCACAAAATGGCTGCCAACAGTTCCTGGTTTCGAATGTTTACAACTGCTAGACAGCCAATTACCATTGAACACATGATCAAGACAGTGTGCTTATGCTTCGATGCCAATCCTCGCACAATCCGCAGATCTAACGCACCCATAGATATATAAATGGCTTTAACCGTAATTTTCTCAGGAACTACTGAATAGAATGACACAAGTCAGAACTGAGGACTACCTCTCTGCCAAATTTGGTGAAATTCCATTCAGCCATTCAGGCTGTAGCCGTGGCTAAAGGTCCTATGGGAAATTGCATGAGGAAAAAATTTTGGGCCCCCTTTTTTCTGGACCCCGCTTGACCAATCACACCCAAACTTTTGGACGGAGCACACCTGAGCTGGCGATAAGTTTGGAAAATTTCAAGAAGATTCACCATTTGATGCCAAAGTTATTGCCAATAGAATATTGCGGTTTTCCTGTGGATAATAGGCCCTAACTATAACTACCTACTGGCGACCGCCAGTAGGTAATATATATATATTTCAAAACAAATCAGCATCCATTCCGATGTTGAAAGAAGGAAAGCACACAGGTCTCCGAATGCAAAATGTTTAATACAGACCAACAAACGCGTTTCGCTTCACGGCTTCGTCAGTGTAGGCGTGTGTAAACAAAAATGACCATTTTATTTCCTGCACTTACACAGATGACCAGTAAACAATGAAAGTGGAGTGCTTGCATAAATGCCACCATGGCGACCATCTTATAACTTGTTTCTTCTGAGTCCCTGTGTTTCATAAAATGATTTTAAAAAAGTACATGTACAATTTAAAAACATTTTTCAGTATTTAATAACAATTTCATTATGTGAAAAAAGGAAAAAGAAAGGAGGTTATTTCATTCCTTTAACCAGTATAAAAATATACATTCTTATGTGCATTGGTAATATAAATCCTATGGATATACATCATTATAATATACTATGCACCAAAAAACCTTCAGAGACGATGGTAAAAATATAAATATCACTCACAATATAAAATCTATATATATGTCTCAATGTTTGTCAACAAACCTTTTCCCACAAAAACAAAAAAATATATATATATACATTCCGTCTCCTTTCCCGCCCGGCCATTCCTCGCTCCCGGAGTTAAATTAGCGATGTCCACAGCATTCGTGTAGTTCAAGTTCTTTTATTCATAACAGCCAAGCCAGCAACACAACTCTACACATTTCGGTCTCTACGGAGACCGTGCTTATGAGACTGCTTGAAACCACATTTTTTCATCAGGGTGTTAGTTAAATCGAAAATATTTAAAAAATGGATTCACATGTGACATCACTTCCTTTTTAGGACAGCTAAGCATTATGTAGCGCATTCGCTTAACTCAAATAGTAACTCCTTCATACGACATTTCTTGACAAGTAATTTCAATTACAGACCATTCTTTCAAAACACCTGATATTTTCTTTTTGTTTGCGGTGTATGGAATCACCTATAACGACCTCCAGTGGACATAGTCAGTATATAGCATTTTGAGATCACTGCAGACACTATGGGGCCTATTAGGATGATGGGCGGACTTTGTCCGCCCGTCATCCTACCGGTACAAGGGACCACCCGCCATATGGGCGGGGGTCCCATTGGGGGCTTTAGGGTGCGCCCTGTATCTTTAGCATTGTGGCGGGCGGTGCTTTCAGCAACGCCCGCCGCAATGCTAAAGATACATGTTGTGCATTACAAAGCACAACGTGACAGGCAACGCGCGGTGCTTGCCACATTGTACTTTGCAATGCTGGGGGGTACCATAGGTACCTCCCATGTGCACCCCCCACCCCCCTGGAGTCCCTGGGGGCCCGCAATGGGCCCCCACAGGGTGTCTGCCACCAAGGAAAGGCATTGGTAAATGCCTATGCTAATATTGCTGGCGGTGTCTGATAGACACCACCACCATATTAAACATTTTCCGCAAGGCGACCGGTGCGTAAAAGCGGCGGACGGTCTTTCAATCCGCCGCGGGGGTCATTAAGGGAAGGATGGCGGGCAGATCGCCCCCGCCAGGCCGGCGGTGGCTACCGCCAGCCTGGCGGGGGCGATCAGCCCGCCATCCTAATGGGCCCCTATATTCCAATGAAAATGTTGCAACAGAGTTCCAATTAATTAAACCATAGCTTACTCTAACCCTCCAGTGGGCCTATCAAATAAATGATGTCTGCATTATAAAACTCTCCAGTGTGCAATTGTAATTGCTCTAATGTTTCTAATCTTTCTTTATGAATGTTATTAATATAGCTATACTGATTCGACCGCAGTGCACTTTGTTATTCATTGCCATACCATTATTCTGAATAACTTTCTTCATGTCAACTGTCTGAATTTGCATATAACATGTCATTATAGAATTCAGGAATTAATTTATGAGATTTGCTCACCTTTTCAATATGCTACCCCCACCCATCTTGTGTATGTATATGTGCCCAGTGTACACCGTTGTACATTAAAAACCTAAAAAGTGAAAAAATGAATTAACAAAATTGCATAATAGGGAGGTAAGTCATTTTGCCCTTGTTGGTCAATTTACATTACAAGGGTATGAGCGCACTGAATAAGTCTCTCACAGGAGGTAATGTAACTCCTCATCCTGGTTCAATTCATGCGGGGTTAAGTTTCGGAAATTGAGGATATGTTTTGATTCCTTTTGCCTGAGGAATTTTTCACAATCTCCACCACGTGGATGCAATCCCCCAGTTTCCACATCATAAAATTTAAGATTTTTCAAAATTCCTCCATCCGGAGGAAATTGTGTAGTTAGGATCTCTGATGGGAAAAAATAGACTGGCAGTGAGAATAACTATATGTGTATTTGCATAGTGCAACTCTTTGTATTATAAGCCTGTTTTTATTGGTGGTATTTTAAATGAGCTATCAAACATAGGCTATAGATAAACATCAAAGTAGCTTCAGATATTGTCACCCTCTTGTGATCTAAACCTGTAATTGATGGCTGTTAAGACTGTGCACACTTTACAACTACTAACCAGTGCTAAATTGCTTCTGTGCTAGCCTTTAAACATGGTGAACTTGGCTTACACCCGATTGTCACATTTAATTGACTTGCAAGTCCCTAGTAAATTAAATGCTACTAGTACACCTGCAGCACTTATTGTACCACCAACTTAAGTAGCCTTTTTAAGCAGGTCAAAGGCAACCTGCATGAGCTGTTTAAATTGCCATTTCAACCTGGCAAAAGATATCCTTTGCAAGGCATAAACCTTCCTTTTTAATACATGTAGGTTACCCATAGTGAAGGCTCTAAATAGCCTGGAGGACAGGGTGCAGTGTATTCTTAAAGGTTGGATGTGTAATTTTTTACTTTTACATGTCTTTGTAGTGAAAAACTCTAAATCCATTTTCCACTACTGCAAGGCCTTTCTCTCTCATAGTATAACCTTGGGTTAACTTATTAACTTTGGTAAGTGCTTACTTTCAATTGGGAGCAGGTAGGAGTGTTATGTTTAGTGTATGAGAATCTGTAATTGGAAATAATTTGTAATGGTAAAGTCAGATTTTAAGTTACAATTTTGAAAATGGCGCTTATAGAAAGTTGGTATTTTTCCTGCCCCAACCTGTTGGTGCTTATAGCCAGTTTCTAGGTCACATGGGTGGGGGCAGTTGGCAGTAGGCCTTTGTTTGTTCCTCCCACACAGCCACACAATAGAGGGAATAGATGTGCCTAGATGAGTCATCAACAGGCAGGATGTCGGGCGGTGGAGCTGAGTGCAGCTGCACTCCCAGCTGAATAGGATGTACCTTGCCTTTACACGAAGGACTTGTCATCTCATAATTGTTCATGCAGCCAGCTTGGAGCCAGGGCAGGGGAGGCAGGAACACTTATTAGGATTTCAAAAGGAATTCTCCTACTTCAAAGCTGGCAACATGGATAAACATTGGACCCTCAAACCAAACTGTTCAATACACTCCTGGACCTGTTGATGCTGCTGAAGACAGACTGGTGTTCTGCTTTACTGCCAAAAGACAGCCACTCTTCTGCCCTGCTACTCTGCTGCTCTGCTGCCCTGCTTGCTGAGAAGGAAGACTGGACTTGCAACCTTCATTCCAGACTGAAGTGACTCCAAGGGTCAGCTGACTGACCTCCAATTCAGAGCTACAGTGACATAACAAGTTCCAGAGGCTTCCTGGTTATCCACACTTACCTGCAACTGAATCTGCATGAGCCCTGCTGGCTTCTTCTGGAGGGTGTTCCTAATCCCCAAGAGGTTCCCCTTAGGTGCTAGACACTTGGTGTGGCATCAGTGGAGCTCCTCCTTAAAGATTAAAGAAAAAGAGAAATCTTGAAGTTTGGTTTCTTTGCATCCGCGAACGGGCCTGTTTGCACCAGGATCTGGCTGCCTGCACCACCCGCCTATGCAAAGCTCTGTTGAACCTGACTGTGCAAGAGTGACTGCCAGTGATACCCGACACCATAAGAACTGCAATTCTCGCTACAGTATCAATAGCCAGCGGTTCCCTCTTATGCAAAGGTCCAGTAATTACAGTCTGTGATGCCCGATGTGCACTTCATGCTACAGCAATGACTATCCATGACACCCTCTTCGTGGTACAGCAACAGCCATCTGTGACTCTCTCCCTGCCTTTTGGGGCCCCCTCCATCACAAATGGATCTCCTTGTGCTGCGTATTGAAGGTGACTCGTTCAGTGGGACTAACCTGGTCCTGTTTTGGGCCCACTCTCCATTGCTGTTTGGCCTGAACTTGTATGATAAGGTAACCGCAGGTGGCACTTTGTACTGTAGGTGCTTTACTTATCTGAAGCTTTAAATTGTGTATCTACGGTTATTTTGATTGGATTTTTGTCATTTTGGTGTGAAACGCTTTACTGCATTCTACTCTACTTTTCTAAATTGTTGTGAGATTTTTCTTGGGTTTTGTTTACACTTTAGCTCAGTTTGAAATGGTTCATAAATACTTTATACATTGCCTCTAAATTAAGCCTGTCTGCTTTTTTTTGCCTAGCTAGCAGAGGACTAAGCCAGGTTAATTTGGGGTTTGCTTCTGTTTCTCCCTGAAAAAGATTGAGGTTGCGGCTTCAGTAGGGTTTCACTCCCCTCAAACAGTTACCCTTTTTCCCGCAACCAGACTTCCTTACTGGAGGAAGCTTTACTGCATTCTACTCTACTTTTCTAAATTGTTGTGAGATTTTTCTTGGGTTTTGTTTACACTTTAGCTCAGTTTGAAATGGTTCATAAATACTTTATACATTGCCTCTAAATTAAGCCTGTCTGCTTTTTTTTGCCTAGCTAGCAGAGGACTAAGCCAGGTTAATTTGGGGTTTGCTTCTGTTTCTCCCTGAAAAAGATTGAGGTTGCGGCTTCAGTAGGGTTTCACTCCCCTCAAACAGTTACCCTTTTTCCCGCAACCAGACTTCCTTACTGGAGGAAGCTTTACTGCATTCTACTCTACTTTTCTAAATTGTTGTGAGATTTTTCTTGGGTTTTGTTTACACTTTAGCTCAGTTTGAAATGGTTCATAAATACTTTATACATTGCCTCTAAATTAAGCCTGTCTGCTTTTTTTTGCCTAGCTAGCAGAGGACTAAGCCAGGTTAATTTGGGGTTTGCTTCTGTTTCTCCCTGAAAAAGATTGAGGTTGCGGCTTCAGTAGGGTTTCACTCCCCTCAAACAGTTACCCTTTTTCCCGCAACCAGACTTCCTTACTGGAGGAAGAACAGAGCAGAGAGCTACCTCATGAAAATATATTGTCCTCAGAAGGATTAAAAGCTAGGTTGACCCTCCTGAGATTTCGACCCCTAAACTATGGTTGACACATCATACAAGTAGCAAACATGAACTGACTCAACTATCTTTCCGGCATTATGCTTTTTCAGATTTGGAGCCATTTAAGTGGCCTCCCTCGTGGTCAAGATATAAGTCACTATAAAGGTTTGAGCTCAACAACGGTGTGGAATATAACACATTTTACATCATAAGCATGTGAACAAACAGACTTGTTTTTTTTTTTAATAGTATTTTTCTAAAAACATCTCATGGACATTTTTATTGGAAGCAATTTATGTTTTCATCCTTTCTCCCTGTACCGCCATTCCTGCTTTGCCATTTCATCCTTTCCTTTCTTCGCTGCCCTCATCTGACCGTCCCAATCTGCTTCGATCTTTCGGTTCAGCATGAAGGTGGTATACTTAAACATATAACTTTAAAGCTCACTTCAGAACAATTTCCATAGAGCTTTTAGATCCCGATAATGTGAGCTGATATCTTAACTTTACTAAGGAAAACACATTAGCCTGTCCATTTCAGGGATATCCAATTTGTTTCCACCTTAAATGGACGAATATCAACCTGTTAAAAAAATAACTTGCTTCCCTCCAAATGTCTTATTTTATTTGTGTTATTCTTTTGCCTACTTGGTTACTCCAAATGCTTTCTGTGCACAGTGAGAAACAGTTATTTCGGTTCTCAAATCACTGGACTCAAGTGACAGCCAATGTATTCATCCATTCCAGCACCTGAGGCAAAGTCTCCTGAATAAAACACTTTTGTGATATCTTTGCAGCAGATGGGTTAGTCTCTGCTTTCTGTTTAAAAGAGAGAGATCAGCTAAAATGAAAAGAGAGCTGAAACACTTTTAATGAAATTGTTGTGAAAAATGCTTTGTTATCTGCTGTGTCGAAGCCTTTTTCAATGGTTTGTTTGCAAGTTTATAGACATTTTCTACAGTGCCTCATCCTAAAAATGCAGTAGTAAAGGTAAGATGTGTGGGATGAGTTTGACTCATAGCAGTTTGTAAACCAGTAAGTCATAGAATGTAAACCCAAGGATCAAAGAGGATCGTATTGGCCTAAAGGGCAATCAAGCAGTGCCCGATGGGTTGGCATGTCAGTGAGTCGGCTAGTTTTTTGTTTGCTTTGCTGTTTGTGCACCTGTTTAAATGGTCAGCTGGGCCTATTTTGACTATATTTACACATTTTCCCCTGATATTCTCACATGCACTGCCTGCAGCTCAAATCTATGCAGTCTTACAGACCTTGCAAAACACTCATACAGCATGTGTTTACGAGTTCAAAAATACCCCAATTTGTAAACATCAACCACTTTTTAGCTATCCAATTCATTAATGGGTGGGTGAGAAAGTCATCCATCTTTGCCCTGGTCACCCCATATTTTCCTGGCCTCTGCTTACCAGTACCAAGACCAGAGCGATGATTTTAAGGATATGCGAATTAGGTGGTATTATAATTGGTACTGACAGCCTAGCTTTAAGTCCCAGTATATAATTAGGCATGTAGGTTTAGAGGCCCAGGAGACTTAATCCGCTTAATTGTGCACTACTGTGTGCCTGCTATTATTTTAAAGGCCGCACTGCCTTTCAGGCTGCCTTTACCTTAAAGTTATATGCAAATTCAACTTTGAATTTAGAGGTACTTTCAAAGTCTCAAACAACTTTAACTTTACCTATAAGTTATCCCTAAAGTCTCCTCTATGTGTAACTATAAGCAGGTACATTATAAAAGATGTTTTATAAGCCCTGGTGAGGGAAAAACTGCCAATTCCGTGTCTCCCTATTATAGTGAATGACTCCATGGGCTATCATTGGGATATTTTATTTAAGTATAACTATTTACAGCGGCTACCTAAAAATATACTTCAAGGTATCTAGTCATTGGTTATTTCCCAGAGGAACTAAAGAATTGAAATCAACTCCGATTACCGGCACATTATTGTTAAACTTGACTTACCACATCTTCTTCTCTACTAACGAGTTTCACGTGGCTTTACATCGGCAACTGGTTCGAACTCACATCTCACAATTCCTCATCAATGGCAGCTTTGCCTCTCCAGTTGCCATCTCAAGCATTGTTAGACAAATGCAACTGCAAAATAAAACATAGCCAAGGAACGTTTATAGCAGGTTTTACCTTTGCTTCACTCATCAAATTTGTGTTTGCTTTCTGAACTCTTATAAATGTCTTACGTAAATTTGATTTGGGCCTTAACGTAATATACCTATTTGACTGCAGAATTGTTTAAATATTGGCACACGCACAATACTTCCTCTAGAACATAAAATTGGTAGCCATGTCCTTTCACTAAATCTATCTTGTCCTATCCTCCTGCACCTTCTAAATATGAAGCTTACAGAGCAGTCCTGGTCCACATCATTGCAGTTCCACCCAGGACAACTCTACCCAAAACACACATGTCACATACAAAAATCTACCATAAGCATTAGAGCATCTGTCATTAAAGATGCATCTGCACATATTCTATAAGAAAACACTCATAAACGGTACTGGAAAGACAAATAAAACCCTCATGCTGCCTCCTCCCAACTCTCACTCCATCTTGTCACCAAAAGAATTAATGACCACCCAAAATTAAGATAAATTATTACTCCTTTGAAACGTGATAGAATCCAAATCCCTCCTCCATAATCAAGTCATTAAGGGCATCATTACAATGCTAGTCCGACTCTTGTCCAACCGGCACGGTAGCGGAAGCAGGGCTGCCTGACAAGGAGTCGGCTGTCCTGTTGCCCTTATTACAATGTGGCCATGTATTTCCATTGTTGCTTGTGCTGCAGTCTGCCAAACAAGCTGCAGTAGAAACATCCCTGCACCATGTGGCAGGCCCCAAAGCGGAGTGCCAGGGGGGAAGGAGGCCCTGCCAGGTCCCTTCCAAAGTCTCTTTCTGCCAGCCTTTTCAAGGCAAGAAAACCGCCATGAAAGGGCAGGTGGAAAGGAACATTGTAATCCCTAAGGTGTTTCCTGAACGGGCACCGCCCCATTGTAGTAATTACTAACCCTCTGACAGGCTCATTGAGCCTGTCGGACAGCTTTGGACTGTCTCTTCACCTGCTGCCTCCAACCGCACACATTGTAATGTATCTGTAGGACCGCAGCAGCAGATGGCGGACGGACCGCTTCTGCTGAGCTGTCAGATGCGGTCTGAATGCCATCAGAAGGACCCCCTAAGTTTTTAGATGAACTCAAAATAAACATCCAAGCCACCACATGCACCTGTTGTTCCCTCACTTTCTCAGAATATGTGGGGCAGTAAAGAAGGTGAGGCTAGGCCCACCACTTCCTCCCACATACTCCCTCCTCGCACACAGAGAACAGTAAGCAAGTCCAGCATGCATGCATCTCTAAAATGAACTCCCAAAGGAACAAAACCCCATAAGCATTTTACCGAAATTAATGAGGGTGTCTGCCCCCCATTTCTGCCTGCATTATTCTACAGAATTTTGCCCCTAAAAATACTATACCACAAATAGTGGTGGTCTCTTGTAATGTTATATCCTAGACCATGCACCACAATGCAGTTATGAGTTAGAAAATGTCAGAGCAATCATTAGGTGACAGCCCTAGTAAGCCTCGCCAAATACTTAAATGACCCAACAAAAATATTGAAGACCACAAATACATCCACTATTACCCACCCTCACAAAATTGTGGTTTAAAATCAAACAAGTGAGCCTCAGTCCAATAACCACCTCCACCTTGTCTTCACCTGCTCATAATATTCTCTCTAAAAAAAAAGAAATGAGCAACATCTTGCAGATAAACCAACTCTACCAGACTTTAGCCGATCCCTCACTGTTAAAAGCAAAACTCTGAAATTACAACATTTAATATGCCATACTATCCTGAGATAGGTTAAGAAATGTTTTGTATGTTAATGTATGGTTCCATATTTTTAATTGTACGATAATCAAGATGAATCCTTGTTGTACAATAATCATGAAAAATGCTCGTTGTAAAATGTCTCAATCCCATGGAGGTAGCGCAATACAATGCAGTAGAATTAAATCTATTAAACAACTTTGACTCAAGAAAACCTTTTGTGTATAGAAGAAGGAAAACAAATCACAGAGAAGATATTTAAATTCCTTGCATGCTATCCCACATTTTGGCAAGCCTTTATTTATCAGCAGAACACAGTACTGTACATACATTCATCATATTTTGTGATCTGTACAACCTTTGAGTGGCATATTAGTGTGCAGTTATGGAAAAAAACATCCTTGTAATATGATGCGTTCCCTGAGAGTTGTTTAAATTATGTTTTAAATTATGTGAGTAGAGTGACTGAGCAGAGTTCAGCAGGAAGAGCGTTCCAGTGCTGAGGCCCCATACCAGAAAGGATCAGAAACTATATGCTGCACAAACATACTTGGCTGTAATAAGGAGCTTTTATTGTGTAGGTTGCAAGTATATACGACAGTTAAGGGGCAAGCTATTTTTAGTTTATAGAGCTCTGTTTTAGAGAACCCTCAGCTGGTATTAGTGGCCCTGCAGCGAGATCAGTGTGTGTTTAAAGGATTGTAGAATGGTCTTGTAGAAAAAGTAAGGTAGTGGTGTAATGGAAGACAGATGAGGATAAGGAAAAGAGAAAGGAATAATGGGGACTGGGTTGCACATTCCTGCACAAGTGGCTAAAGGGAAACATCAACCAATGTGGACATAGGCAGGCACTTTGTCAGAGAACAGCAAGGCAGATAAGATTTTCAAGTCAATGTAACTGGGAAAAAAATCCAGCATTCAGCAGTAAGGAACTGGTGCAAATATTGAAACTCAGTGGAATAAATACAGAGGGGAACTGAGATAATCACTAACAGTGATTAAAGGGGAAATGGAGAGAGCAGCATATGTAAAACAGCAAACAGCAAAGTGATATGGACTTCTATGAGACAGCAGTTCAATTGGAACATTTTGTGAACCTATAACAAGGAAATGTGCCAACATAAAAACTCAATGACCACATTTCACAATACAGTCTCATAGCAACAAGCAAAAGCGGCGCAACACAACTTAATTGGAACAGTTCTTGGTTAGTCATTGCATCTCAATGAAGGGGGTTTACACATAGAATTGATAGCATGTAAATTACAAGAGGGTAAGTAGGTGTAGAAAGAGATGCACCATGCTGTGATGTGTACAGTTTCTTTGGAGGCACTAATTTCAACCTTTTTTGAGCTAATTAGTAGTCTGGAAGTCCAACATTTTTAATGTTCACATAATTTTAAGATTTGAGAATAAGTCCTTCAGAACTTAACTACGGCTCCCATGAAATCAGGGAAAGCCACTTAGGGGTCAGCACTCACTCCAACAAAGCCACCAGCAGGGCAAAGGCCTCTTACAGTTGCAACTTGTCGCTGGGCACTCCAGAAAATAGACATCTTGCAGGTTTTGATTAGGCCTGGGTTGAGAAACACTCAGCTCAAAAAATGAAACATTTTATCTTTGCTTGGCTCATCAACTTTAAGTTGCTGAGCAAGGAAAATTCAATGCCAGATCAACTACCATCAAGATTTCTAAATGTTAGCCGTCATGAATGATCACAACCGCTCGCATTTAGAAAGCATTCATTTGCATTGAGGAAGCTGCCACTCAAGTAGAAAATCTACTTGAGCGGCACAAAGAAGCTGCCCCCACTTGTGCTGAGCATGGTGCCATTTGCACTGATTTTGCTGAACTCTGCGTAGAGCAGCAGAGTTTTTTGGTCACTAAGCAAAACTCTGCAAACTCCACCCAGGCCTTCCTTTGAGGTCCTTTTGCTACAAAAGAGACCATCTAACTGACCCTCTACGTCCATTTCTTTCTCCTGGGTAAACGTGGGAGCTGGCCTAACACTTCAAGTCTCCTCAAAGGTTCAGTCTACTTTTGTTCTGCAGGTCTAGAAAGTTTTGTCCTGAGCTGCAGGAGGAGTGCCATATTTGTAGGAGCAGTTTTCACAACTCATTAAGGTGAAGACCAGGCAGGGGAAGAAGCAGGCAGTTTAACTCAATTTAGTCCCCAGGAGCTTCTGGTGCGAAAAAGGTATCTTTCTATATGTTACTTTCCCTAAATTTATATCAAACATCTAACCTTTTCTGTAAAATGGATGTTTTATAAATAGTAAAAGTAGCCATTAAACGATTTCTGTGTGTCTCTAAACGCAGAGAGCAAAATTTATAGAATAATCTGCAATCTAATTTTCTTTATAGGGCAGCCAGAACCTACCACTGTAAAATTAGCTTTTGAGAGCTTGTTTTTGTAGTGAAATGTCAACATTAAGTTTATATATGTCCCATTCTTAAATACCATGCACCCTAGCTAGTGCTCTGCAAGACCTACATAGGAGGGACTTACTAAAGTTTATAAGAAAATGACTTCCCCTATTAAAGGAGGTTTTTTGACAGTTCAGACTGCAGGTTCAAATTGCAGAAGTCAGGCTAGGTCAGATCACGCACTCGTCCCATTCACACTGAATATTGCGAATGATACCCCTGTCTCGAGTAAAAGGTACTTCCTGAAGAGGCAATGGAAAAAACTGACCCCTGATACTATGTGCCCGGTCCTTGCGCAAACCATCCCTTCCCTGACAAATAATACCAATACGGATGCTACACTTCTCAATGAATGGATCGGAAAGATGGTTTCCTCCATTGCTCCAGCCTCCCGGGCCCTATCTAAAAGAGACTCTCCCTCAGCTCCCTGGTTCTCGCAGGAACTTAGGAATGAGAAAGCGGTCTGTAAAAAACTGGAGAGACTCTGGAGAGTAAACTACGGTCCGGAAGAAAAAGCTAGGTATAAGGAAGCTTCTAAACAATTCCGGAAAGCTATTAGGAAAAGCAAAAAGCGCTTCTATGCGGACTCAATTTTTCAGGCAGAACAGTCCAGCAAACAAGTCTTTAAAGTGGTACAGTCGCTTTTTAAGCCAAAATGCATTGAAAGAGAGGTTGTACCCACAGCTACGCTATGTGAGCAAATTTCTGAGTATTTTGATCATAAAATTAAAAAAGTGTACGACTCTTTTGGTCCAATAACAAAAACAGTGAAGCAGGACATAGCGAATAAAGGCGAGCTAGAAGAGACTTTTACCCAGTTCATGCATATTCCACTGAATGAGGTAAGGCAAGAACTTAGCCGATGCAAATCCGGCTCCCCTGACGACCCTTGCCCAGCTAAACTCTAGAGTGCCATTGCAGACTCGGTAGCCCCGATACTTCAATGTATTTGGAATTCTTCCATTGCTTCGGGCTTTTTCCCGGACGTCTGGAAGCATGCTACTCTTCTACCCCTAAAGAAGAAACCCAATGGGGACCCAGACGACCTTACGAATCTCCGCCCAATATCCCTACTAGCTGCCCCGGGAAAAATGCTGGAAAAAATTATACAGCGACAATTGAGTAAATTTGTGGAAACCAATAACATCCTACATGAAACTCAATCGGGTTTCCGTCCCGGTTTCAGCACAGAAACAGCGCTCATAGAGGTAGCCGAGTCAGTGAGGTGGTCGATGGATGCAGGAGACTCAGCAATGCTGGTACTCCTGGATCTGTCGGCCGCCTTCGACACGGTGGACCACGCCAGCCTACTCAGCCGGCTCGCAGAGATAGGCATTCAGGACAGAGCACTAGGGTGGATAAACTCCTACCTATCACTTAGAACGCAGAAGGTAGCACTTGGGACGTTCTCTTCCACACCCAAAATTCTTGGCTGTGGAGTCCCGCAGGGATCGGCCCTCAGCCCCCTTCTGTTCAACATCTACCTGGCTCCTCTTTTCACGTTAATTGCCAACTGGGGTGTCAAGGCAATTTCATATGCCGACGACACCCAGTTGGTATTTCCGTACTCGGAGATGACGCATGATTCTTTCTCAAATTTCAAAGGCTGTCTCCAGGATATAGCACACTGGATGAACACTAATAAATTAAAACTGAATGCCAATAAAACTGAAGTCATCTTCTTCAGCAAGGGTCCCCCCCGCCCCTGAACTCTGGTGGCCCACGGAGATGGGCCCGCCCCCTTCACCAAGTCACTCGGCAAAAAATCTTGGAGTGAGATGGGATGATACCATGTCCTTTTCATCCCATGTCAACAAGTGGCCGGATGCTGTCTTAGCAAGCTGAGAAACCTCCAAAAAATCCTAAGGCTCTTACCGGAGAGTTGTAGAAAAACGGTTGTCCACGCGACTGTCACCTCACGGCTGGACTATGCCAATGGTTTATACCTGGGCCTCCCAAAATACTTGACTCACAGGCTTCAGGTAGTTCAAAATGCGGCTGCGAGACTGTTACTGCGAATCCCTTTCAAGCAGTCAGTCTCTCCGCATCTTCGAACCCTGCATTGGCTACCAGTAGCCAACAGGATAAAATTCAAAGCTTTGACGCTTGCGTTCAGATCTCTGTATGGCTCCTGCCCACAATACCTGAAAAACCGCCTTCCTAGATACTTTCAAAGCCGTGCACTACGATCCAATGACCGTGTCCAACTGGTCATCCCGCGGGCAAAAAAGGCCCGGCTAGGCGGTCGGACCTTTTCAGCCAACGTCTCCGTTCTGTGGAACTCCCTGCCACAAGTTATCCAACAGGCCCCCTCCGAACCCTGCTTTAGGAAATTGCTAAAGACCTGGCTTTTCACCCAGCCACGCTAGCTCTCCTATTTTTATGCCTAAGGTTATCAGTGATCTACTAGCGCCGGGACACCTCCTCGCGAGGTAGCTGTTCACGCTGTATAAAATCCAGTATTATTATTATTATTATTACATTGGTAGGCCTGAAGCCATGTTATCCTTGTCACACTAGAGAATATCTCAAGGAGGGTTGCAGTTCCACAGGTGGCGTTTCACTCTCCATGCCATGGATATGGGTTCTACACAATATAATATGGTCCTACAAAATTCTTAAATATGTCAATCAGAGATTAGCCAATTTTGCATATTTTTAGGGGTTAGAACACCTACACTAATTATTGGATGGGCATACACTCAAAATATCGAGTTTTTAATATCGATTTACATACAATTCAAAAATATAGAATAGACACAATATCGAATGGACAGAATATAGGCTACAAAAATATCGACTAGAATAGCATTAATATCGAATCCAAAATATAGAATGGACAAAATATCAAATGGACAGAATATAGACAACAAAAATATAGAAAGGACAGAATATAGACAACAAAAATATTGAATGGACACAATATAGACAACAAAAATTTCGAACTTGAGGTAAGTAAGTTAATATCAATATTTTAAAGTGATTTTTATGTTACTATATGTGTGAAAGTGTATATTTGTTTTACAATTTATTTTAATTAATTCATTTTATGGTATTTTATTTTTGCGTAATATAATATATAGGTTAATTTATTTATTGGTATTCATTTTGAATTAATTGGCAATTAATTATTAATTGGTAATTAGTTAAAATATAATTGGTAATTAATTGTAATTAATTGAATAATTGATAATTATGTTAATTATATACATTTATTTTCTGCAGCCAGTTGTGGGTTTATAGGAGAATAGGGTGGGAAGTAATTTATTTATAATTATTTAAAGATGTTGATAGCTGATGTTTAATAATTGATATTTATTTTGAATTAATTGTTAATTAATTAATAATTGGTAATTAATTAACATATAATTGGTAATTAATTTTAAGTAATTGATTACTTGATAATTATGTTAATTATATTAATTTATTTTCTGTCGCAGGTTGTAGGTTTTTAGGGGAATAGGGTGGGAACTAATTTAATTATAATTAATTAAATATGTTACTTTATTTATTTTTATTTAATATGAATTAATTGTTAATTAATTTTACCTTAATGCTATCCAACACTTTCCCTACTGTTGCACTCACTGGAGTGGGAATTGTAATGTTTACCCTCCCGCTATCCAACGCTTACCCTACTGTTGCACTCACTGGAGTGGGAATAGTAATTTTTACTCTCCCGCTATCCAACGCTCTCCCTACTGTTGCACTCACTGAAGTGGGTTTAGTAATTTTTACCTCTATGCTTTCCAACACTTTCTCTACTGTTACACTCACTGGAGTGGGAATAGTAATTTTTACCCTCCTGCTATCCAATGCGTTCCCTACTGTTGCACTCTCTGGAGTGGGAACAGTTAATTTTACCCTCCCGCTGTCCAACGCTTTCCCTACTGTTGCACTCACTGGAGAGGGAATAGTAATTTTTACGCCTACGCTATCCAATGCTTTCCCTACTGTTGCACTCACTTGAATGGTATTAGTAATTTTTCTCCCCTTCCGCTATCCAAAGATTTCCCTACTGTTGCCTTCACTGGACTGGGAATAGTAATTTTTACCCTCCCGCTATCCAATGCTTTCCCTACTGTTGCACTCTCTAGAGTGGGAATTGTAATTTTTACCCTCCCGCTATTCAACGCTTTCCCTGCTGTTGAAATCACTGGAGTTGGAATATAAATTTTTATGCCTACTCTATCCAATGGTTTCCCTACTGTTGCACTCTCTGGAATGGGAATAGTAATTTTTACCCCTACGCTATCCAATGCTTTACCTACTGTGGAACTCTCTGGAGTGGGAATAGTAATTTTTACCCCTACGCTATCCAACGCTTTCCCTACTGTTGCACTCTCTGGAGTGGGAATAGTAATTTTTACCCCTACGCTATCCAAAGCTTTCCCTACTGTTGCACTCTCTGGAGTGGGAATATTATTTTTTACTGCTACGCTATCCAATGTTTTCTCTACTGTTGCACTCACTGGAGTGGTAATAGTAAATTAACCCTCTCGCTATCGGTTATTTGAGTATTTTAAGTATGTTTAAGTTAATTAAATTTATTGTTACATTATTTTAAATTACTTTTAAGACATTTGAAAAATTCGATATTTTGACCATCTATATTTTTTACAACAATATTTTTTATTCAGTATTCTTGTACTTACCTGTTTGGAGATAGTGATTCGATATTTTTGTATTCAATATTTTTTCCACGATATTTTTGTAGTTCTACATTTGTGACATCGATATTATGTCAGTGATCCCATTGGATGGCAGTGCCCCCAGTGTGCAGAGTCTAACAAACAGCACAATATGTCTACCAGAAAAGCATAATACTTCTTGATTGTAATACCTAGTCAACATAAAAATAATAGGGCACTCACCCAACAATGTCCACCCAAAGTCCATTCAACAAACATGAGTAGAGCATCACCATTTTCATTTCCACATCTAAGCAACTTTGAACCCATCATAATATTCAATTTGAATAACTTGTAAGGGGTATAACACAACATATTTAAAATAGTGAACTGTTTCAGTTAAATTTGGCAATATTTATTGTGTTTTTTGGACCCCCAAATTCTTCATCCCTCCTCTTTTCTGAACCCATTTATGTTGGATTTTAGGACTCTGTGCACTTAACAGTGTTAAAGTGCTTGCACACCCTCCTTTAAACATGGTAAAACTACCTACACCTGATTAGCCCATTTAATGAACTTATATGACCCTAGTAAAGTGGTTCAACATGTACTCAGGACATGTAAATTATATGTTACTATTGGGCATGCAACCCTTTTAAGCATGACTCGGGCCTACCATTGCAGCCGGTGTGCCGTTTTATACTGCTTTTTCGACCTGGCAAAATAAACCTTTTGCCAGACCTAAACCTTCCTTTTAATACAAAAAAGTCACCCCTATGGTAGGCCCTAAAAATACCTTAGGGCAGAGTGCAGTCCATTAAAAATGTTGGCCATCTACTTTTTTATGTCTTAGTAGTGAACACTTCACACATTTGTTTTTTACTACTGTGAGACCTACCTCTCCATAGGATAATAGTGGGCTACCTTATTACAGTTAATAATTGATAATGTTTGTTTGACAACAGGTAGGCATGTCATGGTTGGTGTCTAAATTTAAAATCTCCTTTAATGGTGAATTCAAATTTTAAAACCCCAATTCTGAAAATGACATATTTAGAAAGCTGGTATTTTCCTATTCTAACTGTTCGGTGCCTGTAGCCTGTATCCTGGTTCACGTGACTGGGTGTAGGTGGCAGTTGACCTTTGTATATTTTTCCCAGACAGTAATACAAAGGGGACTACGTGTTGACAGAATGGGCTATCCTGACAGGATGGGCGGGACAGAGCTGGGCATAGCCAGAATTACATTTCTAATGAACTGCTTCAGCACACACACAGGGTACTTCACACTAGCTTTTTGGCACCCTAGAAATTCTGGGACCAGGGCAGGGAGGAAGAAAATATCAAAACCATCTGTGGGGGAAGACCACAGAAGATATTTTCACTTTCAATCTGGCAGTAGGTATAAAAATAGCATCCTCAGACACTCTCTTCAGCACACCCTTGGACCTATGGATACTACAGAAGACAGTCCTGTTGATTCTGGCCTGCCATTCTCTCTTAGAAGGGAGACTGGACCTGCTCTCTCTTTCCCTGGCAGAGTGACACTAAGGGTCAACTTGCTCACCTCCTGTTGTGAGCTACAGGGACACAGCAAGCTCCAGAACTGTGCCTTCACCTCCCCTGCAGCAAATTAACTTGGCTGGACCGGCAACTGGACCTACTTGGGAGCTGCTGACCTCTGCTAAAGAGAGCCCCTGATCCCCAAGAGGCACCTTCTCAGGTCTTTGGCCCTTTGGTTAGCATCAGAGTACATTCCTCTGAAGAAAAAGAAGAAATCCTGGAGTTTTCAGAACTCGCCACCCGCAAAACTACTAACATGAATCTCTGGTGTACTCAAAACTTTGTACTACAGCAACCACCAGCGACGACCGGCAGCATGAGATCTACAATTCGCACTACAGTTTTGACCGCCTAAGGTGACCGCCAACGCAAATTTCCAGCAATTACTGTAAAGACTGATAGGATCTTCGTGCTACAGTGATGACCATCCGCAAAACCCGTCTTGCTCTTTGTGCTATAGCGACAACAATATGTGATGTCTCCCTGCTCCTCACATCCTCCTTCACTGTGAAATTTTTCAGCGGTCCCTGTATAGTGCTTGTGCTCCATTGCAGTTTGCATGAACGTGTGACTTTCCCCTGTCTAGCACAATTAGATAACTGTGAGTAGAATTTTGTGCCACTCTTACTTAAATCTTTGAAATTGTATATCTTCATTTCAATTGATTGGATTTTTATTGTTTTAGTCAAATTGTATTTATTGTATTTTGCTCTATTTTTCTTGTGTTGCTTAGTCACTGATTATGTGCTGCATAAATACTTTACAAATTGCATCTAAGTTAAGCCTGACTATTTTTGTTCCAAGCAACCAGTGGGTTGAGATTAGGTTAATTTAGTGACTTTTGTGTTTCACCCTAATAGGGATTGTGGTTTTTGCATGAGAAAATTTCACACCCCCCTCAACCCAAAAAACTATTTCTCACAGTGTTATACCCTAAAGTCAAGGTCTTCAATCTGTTGGGCGCAACCCCCACGGGGTCGTGGAGAAATTAAAAGGGGGTCGGTCATTCCCAGCCTCACTTCTGCCTAGACTCTGGAAAAAAAAGTCCCCAGACTTTTCATAATTAAATAAAAATCCTAAAAGCTACATTGCCTTTCAGGGAGTGTTTTCTTGTCATGTGAAACCGGAGCTGAACAGATAGCTAAACAAGGTTTCCTTCCAGGATGCCTGCTTGCCTGAAAAGAATAGAAATATGCCCTACGAGTTCATCTGAATCCTTGAAGGGCAATTTGCAGCTGTAAAGGATGCCTGGGAGCCGTTACTTGCTTTCATTAATCAAATCACTGAAAGCTTTGTGATGAGCTGCGAAGTGCACACTTTTAATTGTAAACATATTTAGATAGCAATTACTATCCAGGAGGAGGTGTTGAAGGCCAGTAAGTAGCAGGGAAAAAAAGCATTTGTAATGCAATAGGTCTCACAATTATACAAGTTTGAGCTATTGGCATTGTAAATAACAATGTCTTTTATTTATGTTTTGGTTTTTAAAACTGAAATAAAAGGCATTGTCATTTACAATCCAATAGCTTAAACTCGCCTAAATGCGAGACCTATTGAATTGCAAATCTATCGTAAATCATTGTGGCCAGTTTATTCTCAAGCAAATTTCTGTCAAGAACATTTCCTAGAGTATATTACTTACCAACTGTAGCAGTTCTTCAAGTTTGAAATACTACATAATTAAAATAAATAAAAATACTCCCAGTATTTCTGAAATCTGGGTGGGCGGCCAGAGCTTTGGGTGTTTGGAAGTCTGCTGTCTAGGCTTAGGAAAGAGATGTGTGGTGTATTGCATGTCCTCCAGTGCGTCACCCAACTGATCTGCTCAACTTGGAGCATAGCGTCATGTCAGACATCACATATAGGGTGGAGCACTAACATATGTGTCAGTAGCAGGAATTCCTGGCAGTGAAGTTATGTTCAGAGCTAGTGCAACACTAAGGCCAGGGCCTCTGGAATTATGTGATTATGTGGCTGCAGCAATTTTTCATATAATTATACTTTTGCCACATAACCCATCATCATCTGCACAATATGCAAATTTTAACATAAAATAGTTCCAAGTTGAAACGGTTTAAAAGTTATTAAAAACAAAGCAACAGGTGTTGCTGATCAGTGGAAGATCCTTTGTAAAAGTTGACTGTTCATAATTCTGTAACTTATGGCTGTGTTTGGGTGTTAAAGTGGTACTAATGAGTTGCAACTAATGCCCAGACAGTGTTAACAAGTTTAGAAATGTCAAAATAATAAAGTGATACTTTCCCAAAATGTGCTGCATAATTTGCCTTTCCTTCCACATAATGTATCCAACCCTGCTGCATAAGTTGGGGCTCCCCTGCTGCATAATTCCAGTGGCCCTTACTAAGGCCACTAAAAATAGCTGCCTTAAGGCCTGCATAAACAAATGACATCAAAAGGGGGTCATATAACAATAGTACCCTCAAAAGCCCTCGTTAGGGAAATATGAGCACTCAAACGGAAAAATGTAATTTTGGGTAAGGCTTCATAGATCTGTGCAGCGAGGCTGTTTGTGCTGCTCTCTCTAAGGTAGCATTTATTGTCTGTACAAATCATAAATATGAGGCCTGCTGCCTAAAATATGAGGCAGATTAAGGGACCATGCGCTGCTGCTACAACACTGAATCAGTAAACACATTTTTGCAAAACAAGCATACCTTCAAAATACTGGGTTGTAAACACCTGCATCCCAGTGAGCGACGCACAGTGCACGCGCACAGATGAACATTGTATGTACACTGTAAACTTAGGTATCTCCAAGCTGCCTACAAATTTACAACCTCCTGCACGTTAAAAACCAAAGCCCAAGTGACTTAAACCACAAAACTACACTGCTGATGGTGTTAATGGGATGTCTGAAACCACAAGGGCACAGCATGTCCTACTGATAACGTGCTGGGGAGAAAAGCAGAGGTTCAAATACCCAAGTCACTATTCTCCACTGCATCAACCAAGATTTAATGTTGTGACTTTCTAGTTACATCCAGACCGTTTGTAAATGGTATGTTTCAATGTTGATGAATGATGTTCAGCAACATCCAGTTCCATGTAGCTGTAAAAGCCAGGACACCAGCATCCCATGAAATATAGTATGGTTCTCCTTAGATGCCTTGTACTAAAGTTGCACCCCAGGCATTACAGCCATAATACCTAGGGAACTGCTTGCACGCGTCCCACTGCTTGTCGTTCTCATGGTACTGGCGCAGTAGGTTGAGGAAGGCAGGATCGACAGTGTTGGTGGAATCCGTTTGTTCCTTGGCAGGCGGCTTCCGCAGGCCGGCATCTCCGCCGCCCTGCCCCATCTTAGCTCCTAACACAGCATGGCCGCCAGGGGCACTGGGAATATGTGATTGGGCCACCGCAATGATTTTCACATAATTATAGATTAGCCACACAGTCAATCATCTGCTACATTTATTTATTTATTTATTTATTGGCATTTGTAAAGCGCAGCATATACCCTGGGGTGTCTTGTCTTACATAAGCTGCTGATTTAAAAAAAAATGTGTTTACCAGTTACTAAAAATCAGCAACACGTGTTGCTGCGCACTAAGGGCCTTTGGCAATCGGGACTGTTCATCGGTATGTTGCTTATTGCTATATTTATTTTTTTATTATATTTATAATATATATTATGGGTGTTAAACTGGTATTTATAAGGTAAAATTATAGATTTACTATCTCTCTGGAGAAAAACAAGCACACTTATCACTTTAGTTCAGAAAGGTGTTATTATCCAAATAAGTTTTGCCAAAATACGTTTTATTTGTGAAAAATTACCATTGTGAATTTTTGGGTAATTCTTTTTTAACTGTGTAAGAAGCTTCTGACACCAATCCACAGTCACCCACAGACCTTTGATTTACAGTGACCCACAGACAGTTGGCTTGCTAAACACCGTTTAATATTGTTTCCCCACAATAAAAATGATTTGCTGTGGGAATTGGGGTCGTTTATGGTTGTAAAGGATGAGGAGTACCAGGTACCTCTTTTCTCTCAACCTAGTTATGCATTGCTTGAGAGCCATGGCAAGCTGAACTCCTATTCTGAAGTGAACTAACTAACTCTGTGGCTTGAGCCTTTGCTGCACAAGATAAGTTCAGACTTGGGCACCAGTGAAAATGTCTTGTGAACTCATGCCCAGTGTCAAGGACAAGTTCGGGCTGCACTGTTCCCATGAGGCACAGGGTCAGACTGATTTGCATATGGCCATGTCTGAACTGGGGTAGTGTGGAGTGCAAAAAAACGATGGATTTAGGCCCAGATCTCTGTACTAGGGTGAATGTATGACATTGTTCTGCATTCTGTCCATCAACTGGTTTTTGCATTTGTCACCTCAAGTGGAATGGGTATGCTCAGACGTGAGTCCCATGCACTCCACACCACTGGATTCAAGCAAGCCGGGCTGAAGACGGCTGGAATGCCAGAAACCGGTACACGGAAGCTTGTTTCCGGTCCAGGGAAGGCATGGCTTGGCAGTTCAGGCTGGACTGTTCCCATGAGGCACAGGGTCAGACTGACTTTCATATGGCCATGTCTGAACTGGGGTGATGTGAAGTGCAAAAAAACGATGGATTTAGGCCCAGATCTCTGTACTGGGGTGAATGTATGACATTGTTCTGCATTCTGTCCATCAACTATGGTTTTTGCATTTGTCACCCCTAGTGAGATGGGTATGCTCAGACGTGAGTCCCATGCACTCCATACCACTGGATTCAAGCAAGCCGGGATGTAGATGGCTGGAATGCCAGAAACCGGTCCTCGGAAGCTTGTTCCGGTCCAGGGAAGGCATGGCTTGGCAGTTCGGGCTGGACTGTTCCCATGAGGCACAGGGTCAGACTGATTTGCATATGGGGACCATTCTTACACGTACCGGCTCCAGGAGGGGTCGTCACACTGCTCCAGCTAAGCGCCACTGGGTTCCTGACGTTGTGGCCGCCCCCGCCGCTGTGCAGCGCCATCGCACGGCCGCGGAGCGGAGCGGACCACAACTCCCAGCGTGCCTAGCGGTTTTTCAACGCCCACTTCCGGTTCGAGCGCCAGGAGGCGCAACAAAAGGCAGCAGCACCCGGTGAGGTGCGGGGACCATTCTTACACGTACCGGCTCCAGGAGGGGTCGTCACACTGCTCCAGCTAAGCGCCACTGGGTTCCTGACGTTGTGGCCGCCCCCGCCGCTGTGCAGCGCCATCGCACGGCCGCGGACCACAACTCCCAGCGTGCCTAGCGGTTTTTCAACGCCCACTTCCGGTTCGAGCGCCAGGAGGCGCAAGAAAAGGCAACAGCCCCCTCCGCCTCGCGGACGCGCGCGGACGGCGCCGGGCGGAGCCCGGGCAGAGGGCGGGCCGTCTGTGGCCGTCAGGGGACTACAGGGGACAGGACAGGCCGGTCCTCTAACATCTACAGTCCAGAAATGGGTAAGAGAAAACTACAGACATCGCTCACAGGGGGAACCAGCAAAGTTAAAATTGCACGTAAAACTAGTGCTCCCGAAAGTATCTTGACATACCTTACATCTGCAGTTGGGAAACTCAACAAGGAAATTGCCGAGACAGAACGGGAACTTGGTCTGGAGGGAGCTTCGATCGATCACAATGAGTCAAGGGTACCCTTAGAACCCAATATTGTTATTAATAGTGCCTGTGATAATCTACCCAATGCTCAACAGCCAGCGCATCAGGAGCACTCCACTGGGGTATCTGATCCCCCTGTGCGTGCCCAAGCATTAGTGGGGGATGCTAAGATATGTAAAACCAGGAAAAGAGCAAGATCTTATAAAACCTTACCTTTACAATATAGAGCGACTACCAAATCACGACAATCCTCAACTAAACTTGAAGGATCTATTAAGGATATGATAGAAAGGGTATTAACTGATACTATTGAATCCACACTCATTAAGATCTCAAGTGACATAGTAGAAACCCTGAAAGAGTGTGTAGCAGGCATTATAACCAGATGTGAGAGGATGAACTCCTTGTTGCTCCAAAAGGTCACAGAGCACTTAGTAAAGGATTCACAACATCCCATAGGGCATACCTGCCAACCAATGGAGGTGACTAATACTGGAAATACATTGCCCAAAACAGTACACCTGCCACTCATTCCACCAGTGATCCCTGCAAATAATCCTAATGCTGCCGGAAACACCCTGAACCCCAGCAGACAGAACAACTTGGTCTCCAATACTTGTGAGGCAAATGAAGGGGCGACTGATAATACATCACACAAGAGAACGGGGCATGGACTGTATCCGAAGCCCATGGTGAATCTACCCCCTGAGGCAACTCCTTTCGTGGCTGTTCTGGTGAATGTCCCAAGACTAACTCCGGGGGAAGCAGAAACGCAACTAACTCTCATGGAAAACGTAAAGAGTTGGTGCGACAAAAACTGCACAGGCCCTAGTGATGTCTCTGCTCATGTTAGCTTGGCGAGAAGGGTCACTTGGCTAGGCCCGACGGCCAAACGTTTCCCTGAGGATTGTGTAATCATTAACTTTAGGAATCCACACGTCTGCTCAAGACTCTTTTGGGATTCAACTGATATTATCAAAGGGCAAATACGTGCAGTCCCACTGGGCTTCTTCTACCCTCGCCCAACACAACATACCTCCCGGGACATAGCTCATAGGAAAAATACCCCAAGTCAAAAAGTGCATTTAGCCAGTTGGGCTACTCTACCCCTTAGCTCACACCTTTCCCTAGACAGTCATTACCAAGCAGCTTCGACCCCAGGTCTGGAGCTTAGTAATCGTTTTGACGCTCTTACAAATCTGGACATAAACATCTGACTGGGCACCAAGATTGGGCAGCAGGAACCTTCTGGGTTCAAAGGGGTAGTAAGAACCATGAAGCTAATGACTTGGAATATCTCTGGCCTACAAACTAAAAGAGAAGACAAAGAATGGCTTGAAATCATTAAGCAACATGAAGTGATTGCACTCCAAGAAACATGGGACACCGAAAGCAATTTTTGGGTAGAAGGATACGTATCCCACTTTAAAGCTGCACAAAAATCTAATAGAGGCAGAAGTAAGGGAGGTCTTGCATTACTAACTTCAGTAAATCATATGGGGGCGATGAAAATTATAGATATCAACTCCCCTAACTGTCTCATTTTAGAGGTCTTGATGAATACGGGGGAGAAACTCCTATATGTTAATTTTTATAATTCAACAGAAGGGTTACAAGGAGGTGAAAACATCCTAATGTTGACAGATTTTTTAAACAATTATAAGAAGAGTCAAACTACTTTGGTTTATTACATTATTTTTGGTGATTTTAACATTCATCTTTGTCAGCTTAATTGTTATCATGGGAATTCACATGATGATGACTATTTGACTCACCCGCACTTTGAACACTCTGCTAAGGGGGGCGCATTAGAAGAATTGTTGATTGATATGGATATGTCTGAACCAGCTTTTGCGAACCCGAAAGACAGAGTACCGACATATAGTGCGAGAGGTAGTAACACTATCATCGACTACATCTTTGTGTCACCTAGCATCCTCATGAATGTTATTTCATATAACGCTATTATAACAGCATTTAGTGACCATAACCCGGTTGTCATGGAATTATCTAATTTAAACCCTACTGTAATTAATTATGACCAACAGTCAACATATCCCACAGTAGTCCGGGCCCATGACCAAGGTAGACGGGTTAAATGGTCTAAGATTAATGCAGAGGAATTTTTTACTAACTTGTGTGACGAACTAAGTGTTGAACTTAACATTTGTAGGGATCCGGTGTCAACGGGAGGAAATGTATTAAATGCTTTTGGTACCATATGTAAAAGTGTTGCAGAGGCTCTCACAATCAAATCATCTGATAAACCACGATTGGCACAGGGATGGTTCAATGTTGATTGCTCTAAGGCGCATAAAAAACTTCTAGAAGCACTTAAATGTAAGCCTCGTAATATAACTGAAGTGGCCCTATTGAGGAAGGATTATAGGAGAACGATTGAGGCTCGAAAAAAAGAACTAAAGCATAAGGCTTGGGAAGCACTTTATGACAACCTTACTTTAAAGGACAGTGCAAAATTCTGGAAAATAGTGAACTCTCCTTTGTTTAGTGGTAACGAAAGTGAGATAATAGAGGCTAACATCACCGAGAAACAATGGTTAGATCACTTTGAAAACATCTATGGAAGCAAGTTCATTACTATTCCTTTTACCCCTATAGATTCTGTACTTACAGACATGCCATTAAGGGTTTCGGTAAAAGAAGTCTTAAATGCAATCGAAAATACTGCCGGCGGGAAAGCCCCAGGCCCGGATGGGGTACCTGCCGATATGTATAAAGCACATCCCCACATATGGTCAATAGTACTCGCGAATGTTTTTAATTTAGCATGTATGAATCCGACTGACACTCCCACCACTTGGTCACACTCGGTTATTATTCCAATTTTTAAGAAGGGGCAAAGGGGTGACCCCAGGTGTTATAGACCTATATCGTTACTCGATGCTTCATTTAAGATTCTTGGCAAAGTCATTTTAAATAAAATCAATTTATGGGAAAAGGAAAATGCAATTTTATGTGATACGCAATATGGATTTAGATCAGGGAGGGGTACTGAGGAGCAGTGTCTTAACTTGTATATGACTGTTTCTAAATATACTGCTGCTTCCAGCGGGTCAATCCACCTTGCTTTTATGGACTTGTCCACAGCGTTCGACCTCGTAAATAGGTCGAAGCTGTGGACAATTCTTTCGGAGTTGGGACTAGACCCTGCTCTGATAAATTTCTTAGCCTTCCTGCACAGCGACCTGACGGCATCGGTCCGGATGACTACAGGTGGCAAGTGCACCAAGGGGTTTAGATCAGTTAGAGGTGTGAGACAGGGGTGCATTTTGGCCCCCATGTTATTCTCCTTGTACATTAATTCCCTGTATTCCGTCCTAAAAATTGCTACCCCAGATATACCTATGATGGGAGGATCACCGTTGCCCGTACTGATGTACGCCGACGACACGGTCCTCATCGCCAGAACCCCTAATGGTCTACAACGGCTCCTCGACTCGTTTGGAGCATTTATGAATAAACTAGACCTGGTTGTAAATATGGATAAATCACACGTTATGTCCATAGGGAAAGGAAAGATCACCACCAAAACCCTGTTATGTAATGGAGTGATTTTAACTAAAGTTAAAACATTTACATACCTAGGAGTCATTTTTGATGATGCAGGTACCTGGACTCCACAGGTGGTTAACAAAGCAATGGCGATCCGGCGGTCATTTGGAGCAATACAGAGCTTCGCTAAAAGACTGGGGGGCAAACCAACGGAAGCCATCCTTAAGTTGTATAGAGCCAAGACTCTGGCTCTGGCTAGATATGGGGCTGGGATTTGGGGTTTCAGGGATCTGGCCCTGATACAGAAGGAGGAGAATAGGTCCATGCGTTCTTTATTAGGCTTACCACAGTCTACACCCATCTTTTCTGTTTTAACAGAACTAGGGCAAGGATACATTGAAGACACCCTTAACCTTGCCCCACTACTTCTTTGGGTGAAAATGTGGTTGAACCCGAACCTGACATTAAATCGTCAAATTATTACTGATTGCATGGGGAGAGACAGAGCTAATGATATCAAATGGTTGAGCTATATTAAGTCTGCTGCTACCCTTTTGGGCCGTGTTGACTTGTATAGTAACCCTGAGAGGCTGTGCAAGGAAGATGTTACATGGATTAAAACACAATTTTTAGAGTCTAGGAATATGCGGCGAGAAGCACAAGAAATAGAGAAAACTACTGTGAGGGCTCACTATATTGTTGTATCTACCATGTCCATCCAGCCTTATTTAAGGGTAGTGAACAGGCCGTATCATCGGTGGCTTCTCACCAAATTCCGATTCAACCAGATGCACCTTCTGCTGGGAGAATACCAGAAATGGAATAAACCTAGGGATAATATCCCATGTAAATGTGATTCCTTTTCAGACCAAGACCTGACCCATTTTGTATTTTTCTGTCCCTTTTTTGCGGAGGGCAGAAAAAAATACATATTACCACTGATGAGAAACAGGGGATTTATGCAAGTGAAACCCGCATTGCTGTTTTTACAAATTATGGAGTCCCCTATCGTGATGTATGGGGTCGCAAGTTTTTTGGTAGCAGCCATGAGAGCTAAACGCCTCAGATTAATGAACCCCTTAAATATTGATGGAATCACAAAAATATAGGTGCAGTATATTACACAATTTATGCCTGTAGATTTGTACAAATAACTTGCACCATTTAGTTTTTAAATGTTTTCTGAAATTGCCAATGAATGAATTTTTTATAGAATATAAATGTACTGTCTTATCAAGGGGTCTGATTTATTGTATAAAGTAAATGTAAAAAGTATAAAGTAAATGTAAGAGTAACACCTGTCCCTGATTTTTGCTGCAAAATTGTTTCTTTTAAAATAGTTTCTTTTAAATGTTTTTAAAAATATTTTTATATGTATACTACATCCCTGAACCGTATTGTTGAAACATGAATGAAATGCCAACCCCATCTCTATATATGCCTTATATGCTTTATATGTGCTTATATGTGTTGTTGTGTGTTTGTAGTTTACTTTTATGATTTTAACTAATCGAATAAAGTATTTTTGACTCTGACTCTGATATGGCCATGTCTGAACTGGGGTGGTGTGGAGTGCAAAAAAACTATGGATTTAGGCCCAGATCTCTGTACTGGGGTGAATGTATGACATTGTTCTGCATTCTGTCCATCAACTGTGGTTTTTGCAAGTGTCAAGGAATTACCAGCAGAAAAGATTAGGTGATTGACTAGCTGGTCCATGGCTGGGCCATGCCCTGAACTTATTTTTATTATGGGTTATGTAGTCTCTATTCAGCAGCAGCCTGTTCTGAAAAGCAGAGGACCCACAACCCCTCCCATTTTTGCAGACACTCTTTATGTTCAGGTCAGGGAGCTAGGTGCTATACATGGGCTGAATGTGCAGGCACCTGGCTGCCTGATCTGAACTTTGCTGGGTTCAAGATGTCACAGTCCGCTGGGCATGACCTCCACAGTCCAGCAAAGCACTTGAGTGACCTCCCCCTCATGATGAGGGGGAGCATTACTGCTAACCCAAGACTCGGCACTTCAGTTGAATACTTGAAGTGCCCTGGGCCGAGTGAAACCTCTTCACAGAGTGGGGTGGGGTTAGCAGTCTCACTTACCCCATCCCACTCTGTGAACAGGTCAGGACTCTCCTCCACAAACCTCAGGAGCCGAGATCACTGTAGCAGCCGTTTAGCATTTTAAATGTCTGATGTGTGCATGCATGTGTGTATGTATGGATATTTGTGAACTCATGCTTTGCATGAGTGTGTGTGCACTTATGAATGGTTGGTGGATGTGTGCATGCTTGTGAACGAATGGGTGTCTAACTGAGTGTGCATGTAAGTGTCTGCGTGTAGGGCCCACTTACCCCCTCTCTGCTCTAATTACTTGTCGCCACTGTCTCTAATGAAATTGAAGTGCATTCATTTTATTAGCTTTCGAAAGCCAAGCATGTTTTGATGAAAACAAGGCACACTTCTGAAATCTCAAACTCACGAGCTTGTGATTAGGAGGCTCGCAAGAGCATATTCCCCTATTTGTTTTGATAATGTTCAGAGCCAAGCACTGACAACACACATGAAGGAGGGAGGGAGCAGCAGAGGCAGCTTGACATGTGTGATGGGCACTCCTAGATGGTTGGAGTGGCCCAGCTGATTAAGAGAAGGCATCACAATGTAGAATACATAATGCTACAAGAGACAACTAAAGAAAACATTTACTATTTAACTCAATCACTGCTTCAAGCTCCAACTCCTGAAAATGTGCAGATCCATTAAATGCCCGCAACAGCCATTGTCTGACCAGGAATGCATCAAAGCTTCTTTATGATTGAATGGTGTTTAGTATGTTGTATGATGTATGCCGTGAATAATGGTGACATTGGCAACTTGCCAGACAGCTAAAGCAAGCCAGACCCTAAAATGTGCATGGAGGAATCCTTGAATTAGTCACAGACACTGATAAGTGCTATGGATGCATTGCAGCCCCGCATGGTTTCACCAACAATGCCTTTAAAGGTTTGTAACCAACCATAAGTGAATCACTCGTGGGTTCCAGCCACTAAGGAAAATTTCAGCCCTGAACTGGAGACTATGGGTCAGATGTAAAAAAGCATTTTTTCAGGTTGCTAACAGCACGGTATGCAGAGTCTGGCCATTTGCAACTAGAAAAATGCTTTTTCTGATATACAAAATGCAAAATGTGACTTGGCAACGTGTTACCTAATTGCAATTTGCATTTGTGAAATAGTATTTGTAAGGGGCGTGCTTTGGGTGACCCTTCCAAACACCAAATCTGTATGGTATGCATTACTGTTTTTTGAGAACAAATTCAGGTCGCAAAATAGTAATACTTTATCACCATTCAAAAAATGCTGAGAACCCATTTGCAAATGGGAAGGGGTACCTTTGGGACACATCCTCTATGAGAATGTTGAAAACATATTATTTAAAAGCAGGCAGTGGTCCCATGGTCCCATGGACCACTACCTACTCTTAAAAAAATGAAACTGACATTTTTCATGTTTTGTTTTTAAACTCATGCCATTTTTCTTTAAGGCAAATGGGCTGTATTTAAGAAAAAAAAAGATTGTTTTATGTAAAGGTAATGACAGACCTGGTGGTCTGCTGACCTCACCAGGCCACCATTCCTGTGATGGTGGAGAATCCTAGTGGGTCGCAAATTGTGACCTAATACATTAATAAGCATGAGGTAGGTCTTTTTGCGACCCATCATGAGTCGCTGATAAACTCAAAAGAGTTTCATACATTAGGAATCAAGATTTCCTAATTGCGATTCACAGAAAACTGCAATTAGGAAATTGCTCTTCTGAATATTCCTTTATCCGGCCCTAAATCGCTCAGGACAAACTGAAATTATTAGAGCAAAAGGCTTTGAAAACATAGTAAAAAGAACCATAATGCGCTTCTGTCCCTATCATATATTGCACTGTTGTCTGCTAAGTTTAAAATCATGCTAGAGGACTGTGTTGAGAATTCAAAACACTGGCATTTATGGAAAAACTATGATAAATGGGTGCCTTTTCCAAATAATGTAAGTATATTGCTTTCCGGTTTTCAAACTCCTACAGCTAGACACTGATATGGCATATTTATTATTTTTCTTTTTGTTCACAACTAAATTTTGTAATAGCTTTATTAGAATCACTTCTGGTATGAATGTGTGTGGTCCCATGTGTCGAAGAAGTATTAAAACAGATAATTTATCAACTGTACAAACTTGAAAACAAAAATGAGTTAACACTTCTAATTCTTAGCTTAAGCTCCTTGTGTGATCATTGGCCTCAGTTATATACCTCATTTTACATGTCATGAGTGAGGGGGATATTGCTAAACATAATAATAAATGGAGCATCTAAATTAGGATCCAAAACTAAAAAGGAGAATTGCTTCCTGCAGTCTGTTTGGGGAACAGCCAACTACTGATCTCTTGCTGTTGGTGTTGGTTGTATGACGAGTGCCTTAACCACGCATGCCTTTAAAATGCCAGCGCTACAACGACCCCACCACTACAACCCAAGTCTTTGCATGCATGTCTCAACCACGCATATACATTGCCATTTACCATTAACTCACATACCTTTGTCACTTATTCCATTACAACGCATATACTCAAACATAGTGGAAACATATATATTTTTTTACAAACAAATTGTAAGCAGACCTTCCTTTATTTTCATGACACATTACATGTACTCCACTGTAAAATGGCTGATGTTCTATGCGAGGAATGGGAATGAACATCATTTTTTAAACCGCCCAAATTAAATACACGTTCTGTTACAAGCAAAAGCTTGCTGAAAAATGCTGCCCAAAACATATTTTCTTTAACATTTTGGAACACCAGACAACAAACATATATAAACTGCCATCCACCATTTTGAGGTCAGTGGTACACTGAGCTCCTTCTTGATTTGGAGCAGAGAACTGATAGGCAAAGCCAGTTAGAAATACTGCAAACTAGCTACCCAAGTAGGTATATAATTATCAAAACTGTTCAATAATAATACTAGAAAAATACCTGACCATGTATTTAGTCAGTTTTTTACACATATTTTGCATCATTTGAAAATAATTGCTCCGGTAAAATACTTGAGTTCCCTTCATAATTGCACAACTCAAGATGGTAAAAGAACACAATGCTATTAGAATTCTACTAAATTATATGGCCTTTTTGCATATTAAACTGAAAATAGGAAGACACTCTGCAGAATCCCTAAGGGCAATTCCTCGTACAAAGCCAGGAAATAAAAAAAATAGTAATGCAACTGTACAAGGGACTTTACCGTAGTGCAAATGCTTGACAGTGATCAGGGGTAAAATTACTCTTTAAACTCCACCAGGTACTTGCCTTTGGGCAGGCGCTGAACACTGTCTGCAGAAGAGGGAGGGACTTAGTATTCTAACTCTAAAGGGTGACTCCCTCAGAGAAGCTCAGGGGAAAATTAATATTCTTACTCCACTGGGTTCTTACCTCAGGGAAGGTGCTGGACAGTGTGTGGGGGGTAACATTACTATTCAAACTCTGCTGGGTAATTACCTCAGGGAAGGTCAAGACAGTGGTTGGGGGCAAAATTACTTTTGTAACTCTGCAGAGTTCATACATTAGGCAAAATTACTATTCTAACTCTGCTGAGTACTTCCCTCAGGGAAGATGGTGGACAGTGACTGGGGGTAAAATTACTATTTTTACTCAGCCAGGTACTTACCTCAGGGAAGGTGCTGGACACTGACTGGGGTGCAAAATGACTATTCTGACCATACCAGGTGCTTGCCTCAAAGAATGCGTTGGACACTGACTGGGCAACATGATTACTATTCTAACTCCACAAGGTGTTAGCCTCAGGTGCTAAAACAACATTTGATGGACAGAATGCAGAACAATGTCATTCATTCATCCAAGTACAGAGATCTGGGCCTAAATGCATTGTTTTTTTGATCACCATGCCATACCAGTTTGGACCTAGCCATATGCAATACAGTCTTCACCCTGCACCCAATGGGAACAGTCCAGCCTGAACTGCCAGGCCAAGTCCTCCCTGGGCTGCAAACAAGCACCCTAGGACCGGTTTCTGGCTTTAAGCCCTCATCAGCCAGGATAGCTTGACTTCAGTGGCATGGAGAGCACGGGTGCTGGACAGTGTCTTGGGGTGGGGGGTTACTACTAATACTATTATTACTATTTTTGGGGACTAGAAAGAAAATCACCATATGTTTTCAAATATATTAAGACATTGTAAATGGCATTTTTGTCATTTTAAACAGAAAACAACAATACTTGAAATTACCAGTATCTCCCAAAACACCACTTCCAAGTCGAAAAACTAAGTGCTTCTCCTTCAGCAAGCAACAAGAGAGAAATCCTCAAGTAACTACACATGAAATATCTATCAATTTAACCCAATTTTTTTTGCCCCAAAAATAATAAACCTTACAATTTCACAATGCAACAGAGTATTTAAACTCTTTTCTTTCCTCAGGAAACACACTAAATAAAAATTTGTTTTTTTCTTTCTCTTACTAGGTAAAACAACAAAAGTCTCAAATGCATAAAAACAATATAATATAGTGATACAGTTCTTTATTTCTCTTTTTTTTACAAATCCAACAGAAATGGCATCAGCTCGTCAGGCTATATTTGTTAAGTTAAGAAGAGGAAACAGATTATTTATTTATTTATTTATTTA
This sequence comes from Lissotriton vulgaris, assembly GCF_964263255.1. Classification (NCBI taxonomy): domain Eukaryota; kingdom Metazoa; phylum Chordata; class Amphibia; order Caudata; family Salamandridae; genus Lissotriton; species Lissotriton vulgaris. The sequence continues at coordinate 664,750,722 of NC_141689.1, forward strand.
TTTATTTATTTATTTATTTATTTATTTATTTATTTTTTTATACATTGGTGGCTATCTCTACTGTAAGACGAAGTTGACTGAGCCCCGGAGTTATTGGAGGTATGTGCAATATTTATCTTTCCATTGCACAAGCAGTGCAGTTATTCTGGAAGACACCGTTGTTTGGACAACTGAGCCTAACCACTCGATCTCTCCAATGAAAATTTAATTATATGAAAATGTACAGCATATTAAATAACTAGCATGCACCTCCATTTGGCCCTGTTGTTCAGTTTTGTGGGAAGAAGCCCAAAACATTCCCATATACATTGCTAGTAGCATGCCCACTATACCCAACCATAGGAGAATGGTGGACCAGAGGTAAAAACTGGCAAGTAATCCCCATCGTTTAAACCACCTAAACCTATGAAGATATTATCATCCCCGCTCATTTAAGTGTGACTTTCTCCGAAGAACCTTTCCTCCTGCATGACAATGAAAACCCTCAGAAACTAATCTTAAATATTTGCACAACCCATAACTTAGATACCCTGGAGAATAGTCAAATTTGGATAATGGGTGGAACATTTGAGTCAACCACACATCCTTTAACCCAAATTAACACTATTCATGCACACAGTGGTCTAATTTAAAACAATTAGGAAAAATTCTACAAAAGTGATAGTTGATTTCTAATTTGAAATTATTAACACTGTCACAAAATTGTACCCAATCACAGGCATGTTGATGAAAAATTCTGAATAACTTAATTTGTTGAGGATTACTTGACAAGCAGTAAACTACAGTATGAGTTGAGAAAATGAACTGAATTATGCTTTGTACAACCTAACAATGAAGATGAGTTCCTCACTCCAATACTGTATCAGAATGTTTTCTACAAATTGGCTCAATTACTAAGGGCCTGATTATGAGTTTGGTGTTCTTACTGCTGAACCACAGCAGTGTTCTCCTACTCACCATAATACGATCGCTGACCCAGAGGCAGTGTTTCTGATGGCGGTGTATATTTTTTCATATGTGTCGAGGCCAGAAATGGTCAAAACTGAGGAAGGACACCTGGCTATCCAGACTTGCCAATTCCAGACCGGTGTTAGGGAATGAGCCTCAGACTACTATTGACATGGTGACTGGGTGGATGAATAACTCCCATGTGTACTCTAAAAAAGGAAGCAAAGTAAAATATGCACCCTGTTTTGATGAATCTCTAATCTCCATGAAAAAGGGATGCCAAATACTGGAAAGAAAGTAGAGAGTTGAATATGATCATAATGCAAAATGTGCTCATCGGGCAGCCACCTGCACTGTCATTTAGAGATTAAAAGAGTGCAAGCTGCTTTTTATGAAGAACTACTGGGAAAGATGGGTATTTTGTATTGTAAAGTCTCCACCTGCTTCCAAGAGCAGATGCCCATTGCCTAGTCCCTCAGAGGAAATGCTGTAATGAATTAGCAGCCTATTTTCAAAATAAGGTGGCAGATATTTACAGTGAATTACAAAAGGGTAGGGAAGTCTTATACACTGGCCCAGAAACACCGCCATTGCTAGAAGAGACGGACTGTCTTTATAACTTTCCCCTCATCACGGATAAAGCATTCCCAGACCTATTTGGGAAAGAGAAATCAGGCACCCCTCTAGACGTGCCTCTCCCCACATTCGGTCAATGGGTAGCTAAGAAATTCTCTCTAGTATTCGGAAACAATTCCATTTGTGAATCTCCACAGGCATAGTCCCATGGGAAAGGAAACATGCAATTGTCAAGACTCCGCTAAAAAAAAATAATCTTGGCCCTGTCTGCCCTGGGACCTTTAGGCCAATATCGCTGCTCCTGGTGTTTGGGAACGTTTTTGAGAAACATATCACTCAGCATCTGCCTAATCATCTAGAAGACAATTTGCTTCTGGACGACTCCCAGTATGGATTTTGTCAGAAGCATAGTGCGTAGATGGCGCTACTGGTGGTATCTGAGGAGGTAAAACTACCTCTAGACAAGGCAGAATCGGCAGCCATTATCCTCCTCAACATGAGTGCATCATTCGATACAGTTGAGCACAAGACCTTGCCACTCAGTTTGAGGGAAATTGGCATAAGGAGTACCGCTTTACAGTGGCTAGTGTCATAGCGGCTTATTATCAAGGGACAGTGTTAAAATTATCGCCCCTTTAGCAGCAGGAAACTGCTGCTAAAGCGCCAATAATGGGCTTGATATTATGCCCTTCAGAATTCCAACAGAAGCCCATGTTCTGGTGTTAACATGGGCTTTTATTTGAATTCTCTACGGCATAATATCAAGCCCATTATTGCCATTTTAGCGGCAGTTTCCTGCTGCTAAAGCAGCGATAATTTTAACGCCGTTCCTTGATAATATTCCCCCTTGTTCCAGATTTGTGAACCTCCCTGCTACTCTGAGAAGGTCTCTTTGAAATGTAGTGTTATGTAGGGCTCTGCGCTCAGCACCACTCTTTTTAATATCTATGTTAGATCATTGTCCTCCATTGTCAGAGTGTCTACTGTGTCCTATGCTGAAGACACACAGCGTGTCATCTTCCTTTCCTTAAGTGAGGGTTCTCAGTCCCAGTTAGGCCCAATAGAGCATTTTTGTCTTCCTATGTTCTGAGCAGTATATTAATATCTTCTAACACTGGTCTCTTAACAGTTCCTCGTATTCAAAAAGCCAGATTGAGTTGAAGATCTTTCTCTTAACTCTCTGCCAAACCTTGGAACACAATAACAATCAGTTTGAGAACTGAGTTGGATGAGCTCACATTTAGAAAGCATCTCACAACTTGGCTATGCCCTAAGTAATTCTCATTTTGTAGACTGAGGCAGACCCATGCCTTGAACAATGTAATGGTATAAGTAGGTCTAAGATTTGTGAGTGATTAAACACGTCTTAGTGAATGTATGGGTGAGTGACTAATCTTTGTGAATGTGTGTATCAGTCTGTCAGTTGATTTGTAAGTGGTTGCATGGGTTGGTGAGTAGGTATATGAGTGTCTATATGAGTTATTGACTAGTTGCCTGAGTACCTGTATGGTGCCTGATTCCCCCCCTGGGCGTAATTCGCTGAGTTAGCTCGGCTATTTATAACAGCTGAATTTCTCCTCTGGTTTTACACAAGTGAAATGTCAGCCTAACTATAACCTCCATGAAACCTATGGATTTCAGTGAATTTCTAAGGTTTTTTTAAAATGTAAATTCCTAACTATAACATCCCTGAATCTTCTTTTTTTTTTGATGAATTTCTAAGGATTTTTAACATTGTAATTTCTAACTATAACGTCCCTGATAACTGTGTTTTTTCAGTGAATTTCCGAGGTTTTTAAATGCAAAGACGTGCACAAAAAGGAGGAAATGTGCAGAAAGAAGGAAGAGAAGTACAGAAAGAGGCAAAAGATGTGCAGAAAGAGGAAGAAAGGTGCTGAAAGAAGCAAGAGAAGTGCAGAATGAAGTAACAGAGGTGCAGAAAGAGGCCTACTTCGAATGTACCTTTCACCAGACTCATACAAACTGGTCTAATCACTAATCACTAATCCTTCTCCCAAGATGTCTTAACCTGTTTTACCGTGGCTGAAAATCCACTGCAGTACGGCTACTTTGAAGAGTGGGTGGGGCCACGTCAGTCAACGGACGTGCGCAGCACTGCAGAGGTAGTGCTCGAGACGGCTGTTAGGCGACAGAAGCAGCGAACGGGTTAAACCTCACTTTTCTCTTGAAGGTTCCCTATTCATCAACTGCTCGGAATATTAGGCGTACCAAATGCAAAACAGCAATCATAACCATATCACTCTTTTAAGTCTCACCAAGTTTCTGAAGGCATTTATGTGTGTGTCTGTGCTTTTACCCAGTGACATATAACCTAAAAATAAACATACAATACTTGAATACCTGTGCTCCAGACAGCATACTCTGTAAATGTGTGTTCAAAAAGGTGTATGCATTTCTTTCTGCTCATAATACAGGGCGCATGGGTATTCAATGGCATATTTGAGGGGCTCAGCACACATATGTACGTAAGACATGTATGCCTGTGCAATGAAATGACAGAAAGAGGGAAGAGGTATGCAGAAAGAGGCATGAGGGGTACAGGAAGAAGAGTGGTGCAGAAAGAAGCATGAGAAGTGCATAAACAAGCAACAGAGGTATAGAAAGAGGGGAAAGGGGTAGAACTAGAAGGGAGAGAAGTGCAGACAGAAGAAAAAGACATGCAGAAAGGGAGAAGAGGGACAGAGAAAAAGGCAAGGGGTACACAAAGAAGCAAGAGAAGAGCAGAATGAAACAAAAGAAGTGCAGAAAGAAGGAAGAGAGGTGCAGAAAGAGGTAGGAATGGTGCAGAAAGAGGCAAGAGGGGTACAGAAAGAGGCACAAGGGGTGCAGACAGAAGCAAAAGAGGTACAGATTGAAGCAGTAAAACTGCAGAAAGAAGCAACAGAGGTATAGAAAGAGGGATGATGGGTGGAGAAAGAGGAAAGAGAATTGCAGAAAGATCAACGGAGGTGCAAAAAGGGGAAAGAGGGGTGGAGAAAGATGCAATAGAGAAGCAGAAAGAAGCAAGAAAGGTGGAAAAAGAAGGAAGAAGGGTGGAGAAAGAGGAAAGAGAATTGCAGAAAGATCAACAGAGATGCAAAAAGGGGAAAGAGGGGTGGAGAAAGAGGCAAGAGGGGTACAAAAAGAAGCAATAGAGAAGCAGAAAGAAACAAAAAAAGTACCGAAAGACGGAACGGGTGCAGAAAGAGGCATGAGGGGTATGGAAAAGGGTGAGATAGGTACAGAAAGAAGTAAGAGAATAGCAGAAAGAAGCAACAGAGGTGCAAAAAGAAGGAAGAAGGGTGGAGAAAGAGGCAAGAAAAAGTACAGAAAGAAAAAACAGGGATGCAAAAAGGGGGACAAGGGGCAGAGAAAGAGGCAAGAGGGGTACAAAAAGAATCAAGAGAAGAGCAGAATGAAACAAAAGAAGTGTAGGAGGAGGAACAAGGGGTGCAGGAAGAAGCAAGAGAGATGCATAAAGAAACAAGAGAGGTACAGAAAGAAGCATCACAGGTACAGAAAGAGGCAAGAGGGGTACAGAAGCAGGGAAGAGGGGTGCAGAAAGAGACACAAAGGGTACAAACAAAGCAAGAGAGGTGCAGAAAGAAGCAAGAGAAGTGCAAAAGAAGCATCTGAGGTGCAGAAAAAGGCAAGAGGGGTGCAGAAAGAGGCAAGAGCGGTGCAAAAGGAAGCAAAGGAGGTTCAGAAACAGGCAATAGAAGTGCAGAAAGAGGCAAGAGGGATGCAGGAAGAGGCAGGAGAGGTTCAAAACCAGTGAACAGGGGTACAGAAAGGGGAAACAGAGGTACAGAAAGAAGAACGGTGCAGAAAGAGGCAACAGAGGAACAGAAAGAACCAACAGTAGTGGAGGAAGAAGGAAAAGAGGTGCAGAAAGAGGCAACAGGGGTGCAGAATGAGGGATGCAGAAAGAGGCAAGAGGGGTGCAGAAAGAAGGGTAGAGAAAAAGCATGAGAAGTGCCGAAAGAAGCAACAGATGTACAGAGAGAGGGGTGGAGAAAGAGGGGAGAGAGGTGAACACAGAAGCAACAGAGATGCAGAAAGGGGGAAGAGGGACAGAGAAAGAGGCAAGAGGGGTGCAGAAAGAAGCAGGAGAGGAGCAGAATGAAACAAAAGAAGTCTAGAATGAAGGAACAGAGGTGCACAAAGGAGGCATGAGGGTGCAGAAGGAGGGAATGAAGGTAAAGAAAAGGAACATGGGATGCAGAAAGAAGCAACATTGGTGCAGAAAGAGGAATGTGGGGTGGTGAAAGAGGTGAAAGTATTTCAGAAAGAAACAGATGCAAGAAGGGGGAAGAGTGGTTTTGATAGAGGCAACAGAGGTGCAAAAAGAAACAAGACAGGTGCAGAATAAACAAAAGAAGTGCAGAAAGAAGGAACAGATGTAAAGAAAGAAGAGTGTAGAAAGAGGAAAGAAGGATGCAGAAAGAGGCATGAGAGGTGTAGAAAGAAGCAAGAGAGGTGCAGAAAGAAACAGGAGAAGAGCAGAAAGAAGCAACAGAGTTTGCAGAAAGAGGAAAGAGGGGTGCGGAAGGAGGGAAGAAGGGTGCAGAGAGTGGCCCAATGGGTGCAAAAGAAGCAAGAAAGGTACAGAAAGAAATAGTAGAGGTGCAGAAAGAAAGAAGAGGGGTGGAGAAAGAGGCAAGAGAAGTACAGAAAGAAGCAACAGACATGCAGAAAGGGGGAAGAGGCTTGGAGCAAGATGCACAATGGGTGCAGAAAGAAGCAAGAGAGGTGCAGAATGAAACAAAAAAGTGCACAAAAAAGGAACAAAGGTGCAGAAAGAGGCAAGAGGGGTGCAGAAAGAGAGAAGATAGGTACAGAAAGAGGCAAGAGAGGTGCATAAAGAGGTATGATGGGTGAAGAAAGAGGAAAGAGGGCTGCATAAAGAAGCAAGGGAGGTGCAGAAAGAGGCAAGAACAGTACATACAGAAGCAACAGAGGTGCAGAAAGAGGCAAAAGGGGTGCAGAAAGTCACAAGAGAGATTGCAGAAAAGTAACAGAGATTCAGAAACAGGCAAGAGAAGTGCAGAAAGAGGCATGAGGGATGCAGAAACAGACAGGAGAGGTGCAGAAAGAAGAGGGGTGGAGAAAGAGGCACGAGAAGTACAGAAAGAAGCAACAGAGATGCAGAAAGGGGGAAGAGGTTTGGAGCAAGATGCACAATGGGTGCAGAAAGAAGCAAGAGAGGTGCAGAATGAAACAAAAGAAGTGCACAAAAAAGGAACAAAGGAGCAGAAAGAGGCAAGAGGGGTGCAGAAAGAGAGAAGATAGGTACAGAAAGAGGCAAAAGAGGTGCACAAAGAGGTAAGATGGGTGCAGAAAGAGGCAAGAGGGCTGCATAAAGAAGCAAGGGAGGTGCAGAAAGAAGCAAGTACAGTACAGACAGAAGCAACAGAGGTGCAGAAAGAGGCAAGAGGGGTGCAGAAAGTCGCAAAAGAGATTGCAGAAAAGTAACAGAGATTCAGAAACAGGCAAGAGAAGTGCAGAAAGAGGCATGAGGGGTGCAGAAACAGACAGGAGAGGTGCAGAAAGAATCAAGAAAGGTGCAGCAAGAAGCAAGAGTGGTTTGCACACCATTAGTACACATTTAACACCCATATTTAGCAATAAGTAACATGTGACCATTCTAGGTTTGCAAAGGGCCTTCCACCACTCTGTAACACTTGTTGCAGCATTTCTGGTTACGTTTGATCCATGTGAGCTTGAAACAAGGTTTTTTCTTACATCTGAAATTTTGCTGCAGATGATGGATTATGTGGCAAATGCGGAAAATGTATAACTGTGCAAAAGTAGGTGCAGCCAAACAGTCACATAATTCCAGTGGTTCTGCTCATACCTCTGACTAGGTCCAGAAATGCTCCTCAGTGGTTCATTGAGTTCATAGTTTATCTTCTATGGAAACTAGAAATCAATCATTGACACTTATAAAGCGCGCTACATACCCGTAGGGTCTCAAGGCGCTGGGGGGGGGGGGGGGGGTGCCGCTACTGCTCGAACAGCCAGGTCTTCAGCTTCTTCCTGAAGGAGAGGTGGTCTTGGGTCAGGCGCAGGTCGGGAGGGAGGGAGTTCCAGGTCTTGGCGGCCAGGTAGGAGAAGGACCTTCCTCCTGTAGTCGCTCTTCAGATGCGGGGGACGGCGGCGAGGGCGTGGTTGGCTGAACGGAGGTGGCGTTTGGGAGCTGACTCGGCTGTTGAGGTAGCTCGGGCCTTGGTCGTGTAGGGCTTTGTGTGCGTGGGTGAGGAGGCGGAAGGTGATTCTTTTGTTGACGGGGAGCCAGTGAAGGTCTCTCAGATGTCCGGAGATGTGGCTGGTTCGTGGGATGTCGAGGATGAGTCTGGCTGAGGCGTTCTGGATCCGCTGGAGTCTCTTCTGGAGCTTGGCGGTGGTCCCGGCGTAGAGGGCGTTGCCGTAGTCCAGTCGGCTGGTGACGAGGGCCTGGGTGACGGTCTTCCTGGTCTCGGTGGGGATCCACCAGAAGATCTTCCGTAGCATGCGTAGGATGTTGAAGCACGCCGAGGAGACGTTGTTGACTTGCCTGGTCATGGAGAGGGAGGAGTCCAGGATGAAGCCCAGGTTGCGTGCATGGTCTGTCGGTTTGGGTGCAGTGCCCAGGGCGGGAGGCCACCAGGAGTCGTCCCAGGCGGAGGGTGAGGAGCCCAGGATGAGGACCTCCGTCTTATCCGAGTTCAGTTTCAGGCGGCTGGTCGTCATCCACTCGGCTACCTCTTTCATCCCTTCGTGCAGGTTGGCTCTGGCGGCGGCGGGGTCGTTGGTCAGGGAGAGGATCAGCTGGGTATCATCGGCGTAGGAGATTATGCTGAGGTTGTGTTTGCGTACGATGGCCGCGAGGGGGCTCATGTAGACGTTGAAGAGGGTGGGGCTCAGAGATGATCCTTGGGGGACGCCGCAGATGACTTCGGAGGCCTCTGACTTGTACGGTGGTAGGCGGACTCTCTGTGTTCTTCCGTCAAGGAAGGAGATGATCCATTTCAGCGCCTTGTCCTGGATTCCGATGAGAAAGACTCAAACGGAGGTTACCCCTCTACAACACAGACTACTATATCACATAATTTCTCTCAATAACACATAATACCACTCCACATAATTCCTATACACTAAATACCACATCATTTCTATCCACATAATTTCACTGCACAACATACCACATAATTTTAATACATACAACGTACATCCACTCCACTCCTAAAAACATTAGTTAAAAAATGTTACATTTAAAATTCCAATAGCTCTCACTCTTGCAAATATGAGGCCCATTACATTGTAAAAGCTACTTTAACTAGTAGTCGCGTTTGCTGAGTGGTGGAGAAAGGGGGCTAGGCCTCCAACAAACGCTCAGGAAATCTGCTGCATAGGACTTACAGGAGGTACCAGGAGGGCTTCGTGGCCCCCAAAGTCCCTCAAGAGTAAAGTGGACTTCATCTCCCAATGAGTAGTGTGCCAAGAGGCGCAATTGAAGAGTGGTAGAGAAAGGGAGAGTGCCTTCCAAAGACCTCTGAGAAATCCCACTTTGTGGAACTTACTGGAGGTAACAGAGGGGTAGTCAGCCCCCAAGGACATCCTTGGGGACCAACCACCCCTCCTATTACCTTTAGTAGGTCCAACACAGCAGGATTGCTAAGTTCGCATAGCAGGCCACACCCCCTGTGCCCACCACTCTGCAATTGCACTCCCTGGCGCGCTCTTGGATGGGAATTGAAGTCCCCTTCGCTGCTGGGGTTCCTTAGGGGCCAACTAGCCTACCTGTTACCAACAGTTAGCCACACACAGTGGGATTGCTGAGATATGAGCAGAGGCCATGCCCACTTTCTCCACCACTCTGACTGACTGACTGACTGATGGTATTTGTAGATTTCAAACGAGTCCCAAGATGGCTGCCTACACTTCCTGGTTTGAAGTGTTGGCAACCAATCAGAGTCAAGCTCGTGCTTGAGAGGGTTCGTGGATCCACTGAGGTCACCAGATATCCATATCTTTTTATATATGCAGTTCTCAGGAACCACAGAACGGATCAATACCATTTGAAAAAAAGGTCGCTTTCGGATCCAAGAGCTACTTTTTTGCCAAATTTGGTGTAATTCTGTTTAGCGGTTAGCCTTTTCTGAAGTTTCCTATGGAAATTAACATAGATAAAATGCGTTTTAGAACCACCCTTTTTCCCCGGTGTCCGCTTGATAAATCACCCCGAAACTGTCAAGACAGGAACTGACCTGAGCAAGCAATTAGTTTTGAAAATTTAGCAAAGATTTGTAAAACGGCGCCAAACACATTGGCAAAAGAAAAAACAGTTTTCGAATTAAAACAAGGTCTAACTAAAACTACCCTAACGGCGACTCCCGTAGGTAATATATATATATATATATATATATATATATATGTATATATATATATATATATATATATATATATTTTACCCAGTGACAGTTGACACTGGGTAGTTATATTTAGGCCACGTTACCATGGAACAAGCAATTATTGGTTTCCTCAACTTTTGTGCCATTTGATGAATTCTCCTGAAACCTTTGAGAGGGGTCGAGGGTGGAGGCCTCATCTATGAATTTCGTTAGTTGGATGTTGACGGTCTTCTCTTGAGACTTTGAGTTCAAAGGGGAGGTGGGAGATGGGTCGGTGGTTCTTGAGGTCCGTCGGATCCGCTGAGGGCTTCTTGAGTAGGGGCATGACTTCCACGTGAGGAAAGTGCTGGTCTCGAAAGTGGCGCTGATGGTGCATCATAGCTCCGGTGCGATGGCAGCAGCGGCTCTGTGGAAGATGTGCGGAGGGCAGGGGTCCATAGGGGCTCCTTTGTGAATGCCTTTCATGGTCGATGCGGTGTGTTCAGTGGTGACTGGGGTCCAGAAGGATATGGTGGGCTAGCTGGCATTGCTGGAGGTGGGAGTAGTTTGGGAGTCAGGTGCCTGATCGTTGAAGTTGTTGTAGAAGCACTTGATTTTCAGATGGAAGTAGGAGCCGAGCTTGTTGCAGATGGGGTGATGTCCATGGTTTCGCTGGGGGGTTTGGTGAAATCCTTCGATGATGCTGAAGAGTTCCTTTGAGTTGCTGGAGTTGGCGAGGATCTTGTTAGGATGAAGGTCCTTTGGTGGATCTGATGCGTTGGTGGTCTTCTGCCATGGCATTCTTGTGCAGTCTTCCAAGGATTTGCTATTTCTTCACTTCTTCTCAAGAAGTCTGCAGGTGCATCTGGATTCTTGGAGGTCGGCGGTGAACCAGGTGGCTTCCTGGGGAGCTGTCTGTCAGGATTTCGTAGCGGTGCAAGCTTGTCTGCGCAGTTGGTGATCCATCTGTGAAGTTCTTTGGCTATGACATTGGCATCGGTCAAGGTGGGGGGCATCATGGTTGAGGGCAGGGCTGACTTTAGTGCTGGTGGCACCCTGTGCGACATTCAATTTTGGCACCTCCAAACTCCATTACCTACCACCAGGCAAAACTGCCCCTCAGCTCTCCAATCATAAGCTATTGCTAAACACAGCGGTCCGCCTGAGGTTGGTGCCCCTCCACAGGTCAGCGCCCAGTGCGGTTGCACCGGTCACACTGCCCTAAAGCGGGCCCTGGTTGAGGGTGGCATTGAGCTGGCCCTCAGTGACCTTGCTCCAGTTCCTTTGTAGAGGGCGGGGTGCAGGTTTGGGGGTAGTGGTTTTATTGAAGTGGAAATGTACACAGTGGTGGTCTGTCCAAATTGTTTCAGTCCGAGGTTGGTGAAATTGTCCAGGAGGGTGGCGGAGTTGGGGTAGCTGAGGTTGTTGAGATCGAAGTTGAGGTCTCCAATGAGTATTTAGTCCATGGAGGTGATGGCGTGGGGTGGCAGGAGGGTGTCAATGAGGTCCCATATCTATCCAGCATGTTAGTATATGGTGTGTACGTTGAGGAGGATGCATCTCTGGGCTTCGGGGGCGCTGGCGTCCGGTGTGGGCACAGCGGTCGTTGTGGTGCACAGGGTGATGAAGACTTGGCAGCAGTGATGGCAGGAGAACTGGCCATGGGTGGTGTTTGGCATAGACAGCTGGCAGTTATTGTTCCTTCCAGGGTTGAAGGCAAGGAGGGCAGATGATTTGTAGTGGTGGCTGGTCGGAGATTCGGAGACCCTGGCGGTGGTCGTGGTTGTGTCAAGGACAGGCGCAGACAGGCTTGCCTTTGGGAAGGGGGAGGGAAGCGCAGCAAGGAGGCAGGAGTGTAGACCAGCCAGGGGAGGGGCCACAGGGACAGCGGAGGCGGGAAAGGGATCAAGCAGAAACAAATAATGGGCAGAGAATCACAAAACAACAAGTAACAAACCACAAATAAAAAATACAGAGGCACAATAAAAGCAAGACAAAAAACGGGCACAACAATAGCAAGACAAAAAACTGACAAATAGACAAAAAAGACAGAAAATGGGCACAAAACAATACAGACAACAGTGGGACCAGCAAAAGAGCAAGACTCTCCCACTGGACCAGCAGGGATGAGGTGCAGGCAGGAGACTTAGGGTGGAGGAGGGGCTCGAACATCTACCTGCAAAGGGCAGTGGCACAACAGCGGAGCTGCTGGGGGAGAGAGCAGGCCTTTGACCAGGAGGTCAGAGGTATGTTTTAACTGACAAATTCACCTACCTATAATGGATAGCTAGATAGATAGATAGATAGATAGATAGATAGATAGATAGATAGATAGATAGATAGATAGATAGATAGATAGATAGATAGATAGATAGATAGATAGATAGATAGATAGATAGATAGATAGATAGATAGATAGATAGATGGACGGACAGACAGACAGACAGACAGACAGACAGACAGACAGACAGACAGACAGACAGACAGACAGACAGACAGACAGACAGACAGACAGACAGACAGATAGATAGATAGATAGATAGATAGATAGATAGATAGATAGATAGATAGATAGATAGATAGATAGATAGATAGATAGATAGATAGATAGATAGATTGATATGTGCAGCATGTAATTTGCTGCTTGTAATCAATGTTGTGGGTGGGGAACTCAAACGATTCTTAAGAAGCCTAACACATCTGTCCCCTGGCATAGGCTAAGGTGTGAGCTGGCGTGGACACTATTTCATTGGCCTTATAGGATTTACAAAGATGCTATTTGGGCTGATAAGTCCACTTTAAATATGCATATGACTTTGTCAGTTGATGCCAGTCTCTTTGGAATTGCGTAGGTTAGTTCTAGCATCTTATTTCCATTCTTGCACTATTTAAGCCTTGTGGTTACTTCACTGCACTCAAGATTAATATAAACATAACACATTGGCAGAGAAGAGATTGATAAATAAATAAGGTATATATTAAGTAGTCGGATGGCTTTAAGATCTGTTATGTTTGTAAAATTCGGAGTCGGATTATTGTGGGGGCTCAGCAATGGAGCACTATTTTTCATCCAGTGCCCTCTCTTCCTACTTCTGGATAGAATCCATTGGCTGCAACTAAATTACTGTTTACATTGTGGTCTCGATATTCCTTTTCTCGGTAATAGAAACAATCAAGTATTTCCACTGCTTTATTAAATAAGTACTAAAGAAGTGAATTCTCATACTGGTCTTGCTCTCATTGCGGAAAAAGTTAAAGGACATCCAAGGACAAATGTCATTGCTTCGCTAGAGCAGACTGTTCTGCTAGTTGCACATATCCAAGACATATTTCAAAACTAATGTTCCAACTTTTTAAGGATCATTTATTTTTGCTGCTGTTCTGCTGCACTGAAAAAAGTCTACCCATGGAGAGTAGTAAAAATTAACAATGATTTCCCGAACGTGCAATCCCATACCAATAGCTTTATGAATGTCGATCTGATCATTAGAGGCTTCTGCTTTTGTGCTGTGGACTTATGATTTCATTTATGACCGGTACCAAAAGTCCTAGTTATTTTAAAGAGTGGACTACGTTTATATATAGTATGATGTAAATCTGTTTTTAATAAAGTATCACTTGAATCGTTCATTCCCAGACTATTTGAACGAGGCTTTCACAAAGCCATTTTTTTCCGATGCCTGAATCTAAATTTGGGAGTGTTAGGATTTAGGAATGTTAGAATTTTCTTATGCATGAAACCGAGAATGGAAAAAGTACCATTACACAAACACAATGAAACACACGTCCAAAGAATAAATTAGTTATTGTGTTAAGGTGCCACATCTCACCCATGAGCAAATAATGTTCAGAAAGCAAACTCGCGATGGGACCAATGTGTTAATTACAAAATGGAAGCAACAAACAATCATTAGCTTGCACTCTCTGTAACCACAAATAAAACACGAACGATCGCATAATTGTGAATAAATAATGCAGGCAGAAATTGTAGAAACGTTATAAATACATTCAACTATGAAACAAAAGGGCTGGATAAAGTTATGTGTTAAAAATACCAAAAGATTGGTGTGGGGAAAAGATACAGAATACAAAATAATGATACAAATGTTGTGTCAAGAATATCAGAATGTCAAAAGTATCACTGATGTGAATATTAAAGGTAAGAATGTCGTTTTAGGTCTTTTTTTATATAGTTAGAAAAAATATTGATGTAAAAACTATTTTTGCATGTAATATCGCTTGTATGTGTTATTTTGTATATATTGTATTGTGATATGTTTGATTTTAGTAAGCTAATTAATTTATTATTACATTTTCGAAATGTGATCTTTTAGTTTTATTAATAAGCAAAAATAATGTATATATATATATATATATATATATATATATTTTTTTTTTTTTTTTTTAAGTAGCTGGGTGATTGGTTTTTAGGTGATAAGGAAGAAGTGAATACTTTAATTTAGAAGTAATGTTAATTTTTTTAATGGTATGCAAATTAATATGGTAAAATGGAGAAGAAATTTATGTTGTTGCATTTAAAAATTTCTAAATAATATTTCATAAATATTTTTAATGTATACATAACTGTTATTAAATAAAATATAACTTTTATTGTAAATATACAGATATGTTTTTAATTATAGAAGTGTTGGTAAAAGATAACATTTATGGAACTTAAACTTAATAATGTAACTTTTTGCATATTATGGGGTCTATTAGGATGTAGGGTGGATCGCCACCGCCCATAAGCCGGACCCCGGAGGACTGAAAGACCATCTGCCGGTTTTCCGCCAGTTGACCAGTCGAAAGGGCCATATATAGTGGCGGTATCTGCTAGCATGGGAGCAGTAAGCAGCCTTTCTGTGGCTGTGCTATATAGTTCACTCACTACTCATTCAGTGATCTGCATAATACACATTATTTGAAGCAGGCACGTTGACCCTCTTCACCAAAGCATAAACATTGACACTGAACAAAGATCTCTCTAAAGCAGAAACATCAATCAACCAAATTATCTTGATATTTGTTGGACTTGGGCCTTTTGGAGGGTTCACCCCTAAACTTTTTGCCTGTCTCCTAGCCTTTTCCCTGTGTAGTGTTGATGGTTTTAGGCCTCTGGGCACTTTATCATTGCTGTCCAGTGTAAAGAACGTGCGCTCTCTGAGTTACATTTGTAAGGTTGGCCTGCCCTCACATAGTAATGCATGGGGATTCCCTGATGGATTTGAGTCAGTGGTAACTCTTAATATGAGAGGCACAGCGTGGTTAAGTATGGTATGTGTGAAATGGTATTAATAAATGCTGCGCAATAGTGTGCGCAGATTTATTGTGGTTATTTTAGAAGTGCCACTTTTAGAAGTTAGCATTTCTGTGTGCTATGTGTCTGCCTGCCTGATGTGAATTGCATGTTTGGCTTTTGAGTGAAAGGGGCTGGTGAGGTGGGAGTGATTCCAGGAGGGGCAGGGTGAGTCAGCGCTAGGCTAAATGGGACATCTACATTTTGAGTAGTGGGAGGAGAAGTCCCTGGCCCCTGAATAGGAGTGTGCCTGCCCTAGTGAATGCTGGCCCCACCCCCCTGTGGTGTGTCTGATGACAAGCCCCCACCTAACAATAGGGTAGCGAAGCCTGGTAAACAGAGTGCTCCAAAACCAGTTGCATCTGATTTCCCAAGCCCTGTGCTGTGACACAAAGGAAAATGTCCTATAAATGTAGGGTCTGTGACCCCATGAATGTGTGTGCTTGTGCTGACTTTGAGGGGACACCCTGCCAGGAGGAAGTGCAGCGGGACCCAGCTGCTGCTTCCTGGGGGTCCCTGCATGAGGGCCTGCCTTGCTGCACTTCGCTGGGGTATCCACAGCACCAAGGACTGTTTTATTCCTGCTCCTTTTGGGATTTTTTGGCTCCCCCAGCGCCTCGTGGGCGCTATCCTCCAATTTCCCTGGAGGAGAAGTGAGGAGCTGGTGGCATGCAGCGTGCTGCTGCCGGGAGTATAGAGGGATTCCTCCATGTTTTGAGGAGGAGCGGGAGCACATGGGAATTAATCAATAGTGGGTGCCCACCCTGCTTTATGGCTGCATCTTGAATTTAATTAGTAGTGGGTGCCCACCCTGCGTTATGGCCGCATCTTGAATTTAATGAATGGCAGGTCTCCACCTTGCGCTTTTGCAACAGAACTGGAGCCTACCCCGTATTGCCACCACATTAAGGAATGTACCGCCGTGACAGTGGTGAATCAGGAAGTCAGGCAACCTTCATTAGGACATCAGCGGGCCGCAAGACAACAAACCAGAAGTCCAGAGGGAGAAGACGTCCGGTTAAGAGAGTCGTTGGCAGAGCCCCAGGTCTAAGGGAGAGCCCCCCTCCCGCAGCATTCAGGTGATTGAGGCGGAGCGGCCTGAGGCCCATTGTTGGTGCCTGCCCCACTGCAGTTGAAGGGGATGAGCTGCATAGCATCCACGGAGACCGGAGGAACAAGTCCAGAGTTGGTGAGTGGGTCCCCTTTCAAAGTGAGTTACGGTGCCCCAGTCAGTTTCACAGCTGCGCCGCAGTTGCGGGCAGCTGCATCAAGGGGGCCCCGTTCTGTCTGGGAGTTCCAGAGAGGGGCTTCTAAAAGGCCAGTGGAGAGCCAGTGCCATTTTCTTTTACATTGGGGGCAAAGCATTACAGAATCCCAGAGGGCACGTTGAATGCCCACCCCCATTGCTTGTGGGGCGTTGTTTTGGGAACCAGATGCAAAATGAGTGCCCGGACTGCCAGTGCGCCCCCACAGCTGCCCTGAAAAGCGCAGGCAGCTGCAATGCTTGGACCCATTTATTTTGTTTAGAGTCCCAGAGAGGAGCTCAGCAGGCACGCTGGTGCCTGGGGGTCATCTTCACAGCTGCCCAGCAATTAGTGGGCAGCAGCCACGTTTAGGCTGTGCAACAGCGCACTTTGCTCTTGCTGCTTTTGCAGCCAGCCCTGACTTCGCGGGACAAAGGGCATTTGAGCCCCAGTGGAAGGCCAGATTGGCCTGGGGACAGTTGGGTAAGGTTACGCACTATAATTTATGTGTAATGGAATGCCTAATGTGATGTCCTATGCATAATATGTTGATGCCTGATCCAAATGTTATGCTGTGATGTTTGAGCCTAATCTAGTTTTATGTCTAATGTGATTCATGCGCAAGGTGATTTGTGCATCCTATGTTTTATGTTGCAGTATGATGCTAAGTTCCTAATTCCACCTGTAGTTACTGGTTGTGTTTATACGTACTTACCTTTTCTGATGGTTCTGACCGTGGCCTGATTGGCCTGGTCCTGTATATCATTCCCTGTGAATAGTGCCTAGTGCCAGCTGGCACAGTGTACATCGTGTGATTATGATCTAATGTGCTTATGACAATACAAAGGCAATTTTTTACATAACCTTGTGTGGAGTTTCTTTTGTGGTGTGCCTAGTGTGTTGCTGCTGTGTGGGTGTTGCGCAAACGCTTTACACATTGCCTCCAGGATAACCCTGACTGCTCGTGCCAAGCTACCAAGGGGGTGAGCAGGGGTTATCTTTGGCGTGTAACTCCCTTGCCCTGACTAGAGTGGTGGTTTCTGCTTGGCTTTGTTGCAAGCCTTAGCCAACCAGAAATCCAATTTCTAACAACATTTTAATTGTGTCCTGAAAACTGCTGTATACACAAGGATTGTGACAAGACATGCTTTTAAGCCACATGCTATGGGACAGCACCTAACTTTAACAGATGCACTGGTCGCACCGAAATAAAGCCGGCCCTGTTGTTGGTAATATATATTTTAAAATAGATTGATTTGAATATAATAAACAATTTCAATTTCAAAAACTTTATTCGACAGAATGTCATAAAAGCAGAAGACATACATCATATCACCAAACATTATAAATAATACATATCAAATACAATTATTAAGAAGTTATTAAATCTCTACATTACTGTCGTCTACAAAATCTACAATATAATAAACATATCTTTATATATAATTTGAAATGTAGTTCCTTTTTTTATATATAAAATTTTCTATAGTATTATATATATATACTTAAAAAAAATATTGAGTAAGAAAACAGAGAAAATACAAAACAATTCCAATTACTTTCTATCTATCTCACACATGTTTTTTTCAAATGTCACCTGATGTCCTTACCACCCCCTTCCCCAGCCCCCTCCCCACCCACATTTTCTGGTGGGTTTTTCCAGTTATACTTTTTACAGGTCATTGATATGGTATCGTTCCCTTGCCCAATCCTATAATTATTTAGATAGAATCTATTTGCTGGTTCTACTGATCTTAATATAGTTTCTTAGCAGAATTTCTTAGGTTATCGTACCATCGTCAGAGAGCCTAATTTGTATATATATTATATATATATATATATATATTAATAAATTAATTCATCTTCACCATCTCCTCTCTTCATCAAGTTGCCACACCAAGGTCTTACAGTTCATACATGGCTTTGACTTAGCACTATTCAAAAAGTGCCTGTGCATACATATTCGTCACCTAAGTAACATATACAGACCCTCTTCCTAACATTAAGTGCAAGTGCCTACATTGCACATTATACACAATATTTGATAGAATTAGCAGCCTAGTTAATAAAGTGCAAAGTGCCGGATTCCGAGAAAGTGCATACAAAAAAGCGTCTAGATGCATTTACTTATCTAGCCCAGATTTTGAATTCCGCTTCACCCCGTATTTTAGAGCATACCATTGCCCAAAGTGCAAGTACAAACAATATAATAGTTTATAGTAGTAGTAGTATATTATTAAGGTACAACATTTCAATAAGGTACATACATGAAATCTCTACAAGCTTTTAGTTATCTTAACCATATTTCAATTAACAGACTCCCCCATTATTCTGAGATCGAGCAAGGCAAAACTATCCCTCCTCTTGATCCCTCCTATTAAAAAAATATTCCCAGATTTTCACCCCTTTCTTTTTGGCTTTATATCCTCTTTGCTCATATATAGCTTTCTCAAGGTTGTGTATTCTCAGCAAGCGAGCGAGCCATTGATGTAAAGTTGGTGGGTTAGCATCTAACCAAGCTGAAGCTATACCAATTCTGTATACCGCCTTTGCTATATATATAAAAGCCTCTCCTTCATCTTCACCCAGGGTGTTTATTCCAAGCATTATTACCTGAGGGGTGACTTTCACCTGTACCCGTACCTTTTCCTGCAGAAAGTTCTCTATTTCACTTATAAGCGGGATACGTTCACTGCAGGTAGTGAACATATGCATCAGATCTGCTTTATATAATGCACACCTTGAACAGAATACAACTTTCCTCTCCCCCAATTAGCAATCCGACATGGCGTATAATATAATTCAAAGCATATTTTGTAAAATGTTCTTCGAGATTAGCAGGCATTAAAATCTCTGGGGTATTAAAAAAGGCTTCTTGAAAATCACCATCTGAAATTCCCAACATCTCTTGCACTTTGTTGAACATTTTCCCAGATCATCTTTCATATAATTCTTTAATAGTGCATATAATAGTCCAATCTTTGGTACCTCTGGTCATCTTAATCTCTCCACTATGTCATATTTCTCATTACCTTCTCCCTTCTTTAACAGAAAATCCCTAACTTGTAAGTATTAAAAAAATTCCCTATTGGATAAGTCAAATTTCTCTTTTACCGCCTCAAATGACATTAAACCACTTGAAGTTAATAGACAGTTGACCTGAGTTATACCAGAGTTTATACACTTCTGAAGTTAATGATCATTAAAAATATCTGACAGATCTTGATTCTGCACAAACGGTGCTTAATCATTTATTTTTGCTAGCCTGACCAAATGTCTTACTGAAGACCATACCGTAAAAGCTGCAAGAAGTGTCTTAAAACGTACTTTTTTGTAGCACCCATAATTAGGCTGGCACCCTCTTACATCGTGGACGCTCACTTGTACATACAGGTAACTACCCCTTGAAATTTCCACCCCGGGAGTCACATTTAAAAGGGCTGTATTATGTTTGATGGAGGCTGACCACCAATATCACATAAGGTTAGGTAGGACCAAGCCGCCACGCTACTTGGGTAGGAATAGAAATTTAATCGCACTTCTAGGAGTAGTATTCACCCAACTGTGTAAAAATGATTTCAAATTTTTTTAATCAGAAATTTGTGAAAAGCAGGGGATTGCTCTTAAAAAATATAAAACCTGGGGTAAGCAAACCATCTTGATTATGTTTACTCTACCAATCAATGTAAGGTGCATATTATCCATTCTCTTAAGTGCCTTTTTCATTTTAACAGCGCATGGTTCCAAATTCTCCTTGACTATCTCATCAATCTCTGCACCTATCACCACTCCCAAATATGTAGTCTTTTTAACAAGTCTTTTATTCATACTTTGTGCAAATTCGTCAACCACTATTTGCATTTTGTCCCTGTTTAAAGCATAGCCGGATACTAAGCTGAACGTTTGAGCCTCCTTCTCAATTGCTCTCATCGCTGTCACTGATTGTGAGGTGACTAATGCGATGTAGTCAGCATATGTTAATACCTTCTCTATGGGCCCTGTATCAAATAAAGGGGGGATATCTGGTGAATATTCTAGATATTTCAAAAAGGGATCTATGTAAATGGCAAACAATAACGGGGAATAAGGGCACCCTTGGTGCTTGCCTCTTGTTATTTTGAATGCCTCAGTCAGTCCCCCGTTAACCCACACTCTCACCATGGAGAGTAGTGGGTTCGCCCCCTCTGTGATTTGTAACAAAAAGAATCTTCATAATATCGTTCAGTTGTTCTTGGAAAACCTTATAAAATTCAGTGGGGATCAGATGTGGTTCCTTTGCCTTACCTTTTGATAAGCTGGCAAGGGCATTTACTATCTCCTCCCACTCGAGTGGTTGATCTAACTGTTTCCTCTGTTTTCTTATTAAGAGTATCTCAGAAGGTTGTCTCAGATATTGCCCTATACCTTCTCCCCTCTGTACCCACCCCCTTGATCTTCTGTGTACAAGGTTCAATAAAAATTACAAAAAGCAGTTCGAATTTCACTTATGGGGTCTCTTATTGCCGTGATTTCATTCCGGGTAACTTCCTGCCTTGTTCTTACCGACAGAATATGTCCCACCCTTTCGGTGCACTCGTCCATCTCCTCTCGATACACTATTGCCTTATCCACAGCTTTTTTCAATAGTTGCTCCCCTATTAAGGTGTTTCTTCTTGCTACCTCTCGGCAGGCAGTTTCCATATCCTCCTTCTGCTGAATAGTCTTGATTACATTGCATTCAACCTTAGCCAACCCCCTTTGCAGGGAGTGAAATTCCACCTTTTCAGTTTTATTCTTTCTTATAGCATATTGCATTGTTTCCCCTCATATCCCTGTTTTCAGTGTGTCCCGGACTATGCCAAGGGAGTCCCATACAAGGTTCCTACCCCAAAACTCTGGAATTCATTTCTTCATGTACTCCACATAAGCCTCATCCACCAATAATGCTCTTTGAAATGTCCATGAAGATCAAGGCTTCACCTGACCACTCTTTCCCGGTATCTCGAGTAACCCTGGGCCTAGTTTGGAAGTAATAGTAGTGCGCTGTTCGCGAGGATTGCACAGTGCTGGATGCTTGGCCGCACTGTGCAATCATTGAAAATGGCATTTTGCACAGTGTGTGCTGTCTTTTACTGCCGCTCAAGTAGATTTCTACTCGATCAGCAGCTTTCTCAACACAGACTAGTAGTTTCTCATTGCGAGCGGTCGCATGCATACACAACCACTTGCAATGAGAAATCTGACCTCCCCGCATTGAGAAGCTCGCCAGGAGGTTTACTTTCCATGCTCACGATCGGCAACTTGATGTTGCTGATCGCGAACGAGGAAAAAGTCTCACCAGGATGTCCTTTTGCTTGCTTGCGGTCGACAACTTCACGTTGAGGACCGCAAGCAAGCAAAAAATGACTGCTGCACTACACTACTCATGTTTCCAGAGAGCTACATGCAATTTGCGTAGTGTGAAGTAGCACAAACTTCACAAACTATGCCAGCGTAGCGTAGTGCTTTGCCCAGACTTAATCTCGAGTACTAATGGACTATGGTCTGAGAGATATCTGGGAGCTTTTTTAATTGAACTTCCCTGTCTAATTGTGTGTGAAGCAAATAAATAACCTAGTCTCATGAGCCTCTAGTGAGGTGCAGAGTAGTATGTAAATCCATGATCTTAATTCCCCCCAGACATCACACAGATCACGATCTTGACACATGTTACATAAAGCCTGATAGACTTTAGTTTTCTTGCCTGTATATGGTTCCCCCTGCTTCCAACCACTGAGACAATTACGTAACGCCGGGTTGTCAACCTTACTACCAGAAAGGGAGCATAACGTAAATTTAGAGGGACCGGGGTGCTGCAACTAATGATAACCTATCGCCCAGCTGTATCAGCTTTCACTCGAGAGAAATGAATAGCTTTATTACGGGCCAGAATTGCTACCACCTAAGAACGTTTACCTTGCGATTTTGCTCCTATTACACCGTACCCTAGATGTTTTAAAAGATCTTTTTGGTTCCCTTCTACATGAGTCTCTTCAAGACTCAGTTTATTAGGTTGTAGCAATCTTATCCCTTGAGATACCATTTGTCATTTTTTAACATCATTGAATCCACATATGATGATTTATGCAATCCTCAACTTACTCATCTTTGAGATTGTTATCAGTACCCCACAATAAAGACTTGCTAGTTTCCTCCTTAAGCGTTACAGTATCCACATGTAGCTTCCCGGATCCACAAACCCATTCTCCCACACTCTCCACTACTCAAACTCTCTATCCCCTTCCCACCCCAATGCCTCCCTCCCTCCCCCAGGCATACCAACCTCCATCATAAGCTCACAAAATTACTGACTCTCACACCTTTAGGATTTCTACGTCTTTTTCCAACTTTGTTATTTGATTTAACTAACCCTGCGGTAAAATCTCTGAAGCAAACACGAATAAAGTGCCCTGATGTTTCACTTCCAGTCTGGCCGGGTTTGGTAGGAATACCTCTGCACCTGCTTTTTGAAATGGTGTTATTAGCTGTCTTAATCTCCAGTGCCATTCAGCCGTCGCATGAGCAAAGTCTGGCTTGACGAAAAAGTAGAACCTATCATGCGACTTTTGAGAATTAGATCGTGCTTGGTCGTACAAAAGTTGGCGTAGCAGGAAGTTACCAAAGAACACTAAAAAGGCCCTTGGTCGATCTTGGGGCTATTTCCTCATCATTAGGGGTACCCAGTGGGCTAGTTGCAGCTCATTATTCCAGTCCAACTTCACCTGCTCTGAGAAGGTATTTTTCAACAAATTAACAATATATAACCTTGGGTTGCTACCTTCCACTTCCTCAGGTACCCCCAGAAAGTGCAGATTAGTTCTTCGCTGCCTGTTTTCCTGCTCTTCAAGCTGAAGCATCACATCCGACAAAGTTCCCCCTTGTCCAGCATTCTGTTCCTTCAAATCGTTGACTTCTCCTTCTAGAGTCTCGATCCGTGTTTCAAAGGTCTTCAGCCTTTCTGCAATGTCCTCACATTTCATGCTTATCTTCCTAATACAGGCTTGTACCTTCTTGTTAGTCTCTCCAGCTCTGCGCCCATCCCCCTTACTTCTTCCTGCATGTGTTGAATGGAAAGAAATATCATAGATAATGATGGTTCTTTATCTTGAGCACTCAGTTCTTTTCACCCTTCCACCTGGACAGGTCGCATGTCCGAAGAATCCCATTTTAGTCATTTACCCACTTGCTATCTTTGGCTATCTTTCCTTTTGCAATCCCTGTGCACTTCTTCCTCTGGGATGCTTGCAACTGGTCTCCTGATGAGGAGTTGTCTGTTTCCCAACCCCCCACACTGTTAGTAGAGGCATCACCCTTCCCTGAGTGATCTGACTCATCGGTTAAGGAAAATAATTTTTTCCCTATTCCATCAGGCGAAAGTTCCTCTCTGCACTCTTGTACCACTTTTAAGAGGTCAGCTTTTGCCAGGCATTCATTTTTTCCCTGTACATTTGCCCAATTTTGGGGCAGCCTTTCACTTTCAGTCCTTGGGGTGAACATCTTAGCTCCCTCTATATAAATTATTGTTTGGTCATGTCTTTGGTCATCTCTTTCTTTTCTCTTTTCTCTCTTATCGCCCTCTAACCCTTCTGGACCGCCGGCAAACTTTCTGGAAAAAAGCCAACGTTTGTCATAATGAACCCAGATTCTTCTGTACCTGCCTCCCCACAGAACACATTTTCCTCTGCATCAGGTATAATAAGAGGTTGAATATGTATTTAATTCTTACTTGTGACCTCCATGGCAGGCAGGTTAGTAAATATCGCTTTGAGGGTGGGTTGAGATGGATCGTCCTCTGATTGCCTTCCCGGTCTACCTGATGTCTTCTTGATTCTGGGCTCTTTTTTTCTCTGCCTGTAACAAGTCGTTGCTTTGTCTCACGCTACTCCCATTCACTCCGCTCAGGTTGACAGACGCCGGTGGTGTGGGGCCACTTCTCATAGAACCGTCATCACGGGCCTTGACCGTTTTCCCTCCCCTCGTTGCATGATTGCTTTGTTTGTTTGCTTGCAGTAGGGGCACGTATCCGTGAGACGTGTAACGATTAGCAGCAGCAGGGGAAGTGCATGCACCACCCTGCTCGCAACTTCAGTCCGCAGGTTTGACAGACCTACTAGTCGCTGACCTTAGCATTGATCCGTTTAGGCGAGACAGGGGACTTCGTGCAGCTAATCACACACCATCTTGTCTCCATCTCATGTGGTTCTCTGTATAGTGATATTTATTATGTTATGTTTCAAAGTTTAGGAATGATAATAAATATTAATAAAACATTTTTTGATTATCAATAGTGATTAACATATTATGTTATTTGTTAATCTTTAATTTTGAATGTATAGGTTTTTTTGTTTGGGTTCTTGTGTATTCTAAGTATTTTTTATTTTATTTTAAATATCAAAAATTATTTATGGAATATTGATAGTGTATATACATTTGTTAGTGTCCAACACCTTGCCTGGAGTGGAAATAGTAAATGTCACCCCTTTAGTGTCCATCACTTTCCCTAAATTGGTTTAGATTGGAGTGTGAATAGTACATATCACTCATTGAGTGTCCAACACTTTCTTTGAATTGATTTAGACTGGAGTGGGAATTGCATGTCATGCCTTTAGTGTACAACACCTGCCCCAAATCAGTTTCGATTGTAGTGGTTATAGACATAGGCTAAAGTAGTACTGTCAGCAAAGACCACCCCTTTAAAAACAACATGCACGTAAGCACTTTGTGAACTGCCTCTTTCCCATGATCAAGGCGCAAGTCGAAACATGCAGGGGCTATGGGAGGCATCGTGCTGTTTTCCCTGAATAAAAGGACTGCAGCACCGGAATTGGGCCTCGGCTTGATTTTTCTTCTGGGATCGGCGGGTTTCTCCATGTCTGTGATTTTCTGAAGCCGCCCTGAAGGTTTGAAGACTCCTGAAAATTTGTGTTGGAATTTGAATGAGGGAGTACGACCCACGCACTGCTGCTTTTCCAAATCTGGTGTTACTAATGATGTGAAACGAAGCAGCAGCGATGGAAGGGCTTTGGGTAGGATGTGCTCCTACGCCGAACGTTCCGGGCCCAGGTCTTTTGACAGGGAGGTCATCTATAATTACAAACTGAGAGCAATATTACGAGCAACGTGACAGCATTCTATCTGGATAAAAGGAACATTTTTTCTGCAGCGGAAAATGAAAAAACGCAATGGACATTCTGTGCATTTAAGTAAGAACTATCTTCACAAACATCATTACTTACCTAATGTTTTCTGCTGCATTCTGGGAGACATAGGCTAAAGTAGTCACATGAGCAAAGACCACCCCTTTAAAAACAACATGCACGCAAGCACTTTGTGTACTGCCTCTTTCCCGTGATCAAGGCGGTAGGGAGACGGTGGCAGCATCTCCCAGACCCGCTGCTGTGCTTGAGAGTGTCCTTCAGTCCTAACAAGATCTGGCAAACATAGGGGGCTGCGAGAAACGAGCGCTAAAACGAGCGGACCGGTTCTACAGTCAGTTCCATTTTTAATGTGTATTAATGTATTTTTAACCTGGACAGACTAGCGTGGTCCATAGAAAAATAGTATCTCTCCCTCTAAATCACCTGGGCTCGATCTTACCGCCTGCCCGCCTCGGTCCGACCCGGCAATAGTGCCGTTGTGCGGAGGGCGGACAGGCAAGAGCCAGGCAGACAGCACTTCCGGTTTCCCGGAGTTGAGGTCAGCGCTCTAGTGGCTGCCTCACTCCGGGCTATTTAGGCCGTCCTGACCCCCGGGCCATCGCGGTAGGGAGACGGTGGCAGCATCTCCCAGACCCGCTGCTGTGCTTGAGAGTGTCCTTCAGTCCTAACAAGATCTGGCAAACATAGGGGGCTGCGAGAAACGAGCGCTAAAACGAGCGGACCGGTTCTACAGTCAGTTCCATTTTTAATGTGTATTAATGTATTTTTAACCTGGACAGACTAGCGTGGTCCATAGAAAAATAGTATCTCTCCCTCTAAATCACCTGGGCTTGATCTTACCGCCTGCCCGCCTCGGTCCGACCCGGCAATAGTGCCGTTGTGCGGAGGGCGGACAGGCAAGAGCCAGGCAGACAGCACTTCCGGTTTCCCGGAGTTGAGGTCAGCGCTCTAGTGGCTGCCTCACTCCGGGCTATTTAGGCCGTCCTGACCCCCGGGCCATCGCGGTAGGGAGACGGTGGCAGCATCTCCCAGACCCGCTGCTGTGCTTGAGAGTGTCCTTCAGTCCTAACAAGATCTGGCAAACATAGGGGGCTGCGAGAAACGAGCGCTAAAACGAGCGGACCGGTTCTACAGTCAGTTCCATTTTTAATGTGCATTAATGTATTTTTAACCTGGACAGACTAGCGTGGTCCATAGAAAAATAGTATCTCTCCCTCTAAATCACCTGGGCTCGATCTTACCGCCTGCCCGCCTCGGTCCGACCCGGCAATAGTGCCGTTGTGCGGAGGGCGGACAGGCAAGAGCCAGGCAGACAGCACTTCCGGTTTCCCGGAGTTGAGGTCAGCGCTCTAGTGGCTGCCTCACTCTGGGCTATTTAGCCACGCCCTTCCCATAAGCGCGCAGCGGTTGCGCGCAGGGGGCGCCTTCGAGCGCGCCTAAGAAGCGCCGAAGAAAAGCCCATCTGCGCCCGTCCGCGACAGGACGGGGCGAGGGGCGATGGACCCTGGTCCTTCTTCACAAACCTTCACCGGTAAGGGTACCCAATCCCTCTGTTATTCATTCCTCACTTTACGCAGTCTTAGACCATCTATATGTTGTAGTACTGTCATACCTTGGCATCGCATTGAGGTTGCCTACTCCTGTCCTCAATGCAGACGCCTATCTAACAACAACGCGTCCCCCCCAGACTCTCATACTTCTGTCAAGGGTTTGAAAAGCTTTCTCCTAAATGTACGTTCCTTACCTAAACACCAACATCAGGTCTGGGACTTAATATATTCCATCCAACCGGACATATGTTTCCTTGTGGAAACCTGGCTAAAACCCCATACTATCACAGCCATTGCAATGGGGATTCCCTCTGGGTATAAGATTAAACACCTAGACAGAGATATTAAAACCGGAGGCGGACTGGAAATTATATATAGGGACCATATACAATGTACTATTATTGAACAACACTCAAACGCACAACTAGAAACTCTGCTTTTTAAAATTCACTTAACTAATCACTTCACCTGGAAAGGTGCCGTGGTTTATCGACCCCGGGGAGCAGATCCTAAATTTGCACTCACTCTTCAAGAACTTTTAGCCCCACATATAAAATCCAAAGAAGATTTTCTGCTTCTAGGTGATTTTAATATACACGTAGACCAGCCAATGTTGACCGAATCCACGGCCCTAATCACAGATCTATTGAATCTGGGCTTGGAATTTAAAAATCATGGACCTACTCATATAGGAGGACACATGCTTGACCTCATTTTCTCTAATTCTACCAAAATAAAATAAACTGCTCCCCGGCTACAAGCATATCGTGGACTGACCATTCTTTGTTGGAATTCACACTACCAACTCCTGCGAGACCCATAAAGAATGCCCCTTCCCTCCCTTCCTGGAGACGGCAATGGCACAAAGTTAATGCCAATACAGCTCAAGAGGCATGGACAGATCCAAACTTTTTGGAATCTGATACAGCAGACACTGCTTTAGCCAAGCTGAATGAATCTATCAAAAATGCCATCAACACTATTGCTCCCCTAAAAAGACATAAACAACATCCAGTGTCAAAACAAGAAAAATGGTATACAAAAGAATTGAGAGCAGAGAAACAAAAATGTAGACGTATGGAGAAAGCCTGGAGAAAAACTAAAACTGAAAACAGCCGATTGATCTTTCTAAAAGCTCAATCAGAATACTACAAAAATATAAAGTTAGCGAGAAAACAACAATTGACACAACAAATAGCAGAAGCAGGCAACAGCCCCAAAGAACTCTTTAATATTCTGCAAAACTTTATAAAGCCCACGGCTTGTGAAAGTTCAGATGACTTCTCACAGGACCTGTGCGACAAAGTCTCGCTGTTTTTCGAGGACAAAATTAACATCATCTATGAAAAAATAGTAGCTGCCAACAATTCCAGCAAAAATAAAATTAAAATCTGCCCTACCATATTTCCTACCTTAGACAACAAACCATCTTTGACGTCTTTTCCCTCCATCACTCACACAGAGCTTCTCACTCTATGTAACCATATAAAAACAGGATCCCCTAATGACCTTGTACCAGCTAAAATGGTTGGTCCTTTGATCCCTTTATTAGGTCCCCATATACTTGAAATGGTAAACATCTCCCTTAGAACAGGCCAGGTCCCGGCAGATTGGAAAAAGGCAGTGGTGAACCCGATAAGAAAGAAGGCATCATCTCCCTGGACAGACCTATCCAACCTACGTCCTATCTCTCTCCTACCTTACTTGGGCAAGATCACGGAGAAGCACGTGAACACCTATCTTTCCCAACATCTTGAAGCGACGGAAGGCCTGGACCATTCTCAATCTGGGTTCAGGCCGAACCACAGCACAGAATCAGCACTTCAAACAGTGACCAATAACATCAAAATGGCACTGGATGATGGGTGCTCTATGATTCTGGTGCTGTTGGACCTCTCCGCCGCTTTTGATACGGTGTCTCACAAGGTGCTTCTCCATCGTCTAAAGGAGGTGGGAATAGAGGGAGAGGCTTTGGCATGGTTGGAGAGTTTCCTGTCCGGACACTCCCAAGAGGTTAGGCTGGGCTCCCATAAATCCACCCACAGAGAGCTCAATAAGGGGGTGCCACAGGGCTCCTGTCTGAGCCCCACACTTTTCAACATATATGTGGCCCCCCTTGCCAACCTAGCAAGATCTTTCGGGTTCACCCCCGTATCGTACGCTGACGACACCCAACTCCTTTTTCCCTTTAAAAATCTTACACCTGCAATAAAAAGATCTTTTGCAGATGGCATGAGAGCCATTGCAGACTGGATGTCATCAAACTGTCTGCAGTGTAACGTCGGGAAAACCGAAGTTATGTTGTTCGGTCAAGCGATGACACACTGGTCATCAGACTGATGGCCTCAAGAACTGGGTCCTGTTCCCACCCCCAAAAGTAAGGTCAAGAACTTGGGAGTATTATTTGACCAACAACTTACTTTCAAGGACCACGTCAATCAAGTAGCTGGCACCTGTTTCCGGGCTATAGGGATGCTAAGACGTGTTTTCCCCTATCTCCCGAATCACCATAGAAAAACTCTGGTGCAGGCCCTTGTTATCAGTAGGGTTGACTACTGTAACGGATTGCTCCACGGAGCCAATGAGGAGCAACTTAAAAAACTGCAGGTCATTCAAAACACTGCCGCAAGGATCGTCATGAATGTTCCACCCAGGACACCATCCTGCCCCCTACTGTCTCAGCTTCACTGGCTTCCAGTGAAGAAGCGAGTTCAGTTCAAGATCCTGTGTATTATACACAAGAGCCTAATGGGGATGGGCCCTAAGTATTTCATAGACATCTTTCAGCCCTACATCCCAGGACGCTCCTTGCGTTCCAGTAACCAGCAATTACTGAAAATACCCAGAATTAAGAAAACCAGACAAGGGGGCCGTGCACTGGCCCACACAGGACCTACACTATGGAACTCACTGCCGCTTGAACTGAGGTCAATCACCAACCACATGATGTTTAGAAAAAACTTAAAAACCTACCTGTTTCCCAGCTATTAATGTCATTTTATCTTTGGACACAATCTTACTCTCACCTCCATCTGCAGTTATAGCGCGGAGATACCCCTTCGGGGGTTTAGTCTGGCGCTTTATAAGCATATAAAATAAAATAAAATAAAGGCACAAGCCGAAACATGCAGGGGCTACGGGAGGCATTGTGCTGTTTTCCCTGAATAAAAAGACTGCAGCACAGGAATTGGTCCTCAGCTTGGTTTTTCATATATATATATACAAGAAAAATGAGATCCGTTCTTGTTATTTATAACTGTGCAGAATTTTAAATGTATATGGATAGAATATATAGTTTTTATACAAATTCTTATTTATTGAAAGATTTGAATTTGCACTATATTTATATACCAAATGATTTGCGTATTTTACTCATATAAGCAGGATTTGCACACTAAGTATTTATACTGCAATATTTGTGTTTGTATATAGATAGAAAAATATAGTTTTTAAACAAATTCTTATTTATGTATTAACTAGAATTTGCACTAAATCTATATACAATATGAAGTATGTTTTTGCTCACAAAAGCATTATTTGCACTTTAAGGTATTCATACCGTGATAACTGTGGCGAACCTTGCACAAAAATATTTGCACAAAAGCATGTACTGTATTGCGTCATTTGCACAAATTTAAGCGAATTTACACAAAATAACAAACCAATGCTAAATGTACAAGATGTATAAAGAGAAGAATTGAAATCTGGTATTATACCGTTACTAAGAATAAAATGTCAAAGCGTAGCTTTACTTGCACTTTTATAAAAGCACTGTCACTTTAAAATTGTATCACGAGAAATTGACAAAAATGTGAAATGTTGGCATTTAAGGAATCAGGTGACATTTCCCTGTGTCATGTGATCAAGGTACGTTGAGTACCGAAACGCGATGGCTGACGGAACAGCAGCTGAATAAACAAGCAATTTTCTGCACCAATTTGGGTCGTGCTCCACGTTTCTTTCTGTGGGAGAGAGCGCAAGCAACCTGC
Organism: Lissotriton vulgaris; assembly: GCF_964263255.1. Lineage (NCBI taxonomy): Eukaryota > Metazoa > Chordata > Amphibia > Caudata > Salamandridae > Lissotriton > Lissotriton vulgaris. Next base: position 664,781,873 of record NC_141689.1, read on the forward strand.
TCGTGGGAGTGGAGTGGTGAAGATATATATATATATATATTACCTACTGGCAGTCGCCAGTAGGTAGTTATAGTTAGGACCTAGTTTCCATAGGAAATCCGCAACATTCAATTTGGAATAACTTTTGCGCCGGTTGACGAATCTTCGCAAATTTCTCCAAGAAAATGGCCTGCTCCGCTCTGCTCCTTCCCTTAAAGATTGGGGGTGATTCGTGAAGCAGGGAATGAGAAAAAAGGGGGTCCCAAAAGCGATGGAAGGGCTTTGGGTAGGATGTGCTCCTACGCCGAACGTTCCGGGCCCAGGTCTTTTGACAGGGAGGTCATCCATAATTACAAACTGAGAGCAATATTACGAGCAACGTGACAGCATTCTATCTGGATTAAAGGAACATTTTTTCTGCAGCGGAAAATTAAAAAACGCAATGGACATTCTGTGCATTTAAGTAAGAACTATCTTCACAAACATCATTACTTACCTAATGTTTTCTGCTGCATTCTGGGAGACATAGGCTAAAGTAGTCACGTGAGCAAAGACCACCCCTTTAAAAACAACATGCACGTAAGCACTTTGTGAACTGCCTCTTTCCCGTAATCAAGGCGCAAGCCGAAACATGTAAGGACTACGGGATGCATTGTGCTGTTTTCCGTGAATAAAAAGACTGCAGCACCGGAATTGGGCCTCAGCTTGGTTTTTCTTCTGTGATCGGCGGGCTTCTCCGTGTCTGTGATTTTCTGAGGCCGCCCTGAAGGGTTGAAGACTTCTGGAAATTTGTGTTGGAATTTGAATGAGGGAGTACGACCCACGCACTGCTGCTTTTCCAAATGTGGTGTTACGAATGATGTGAAACGAAGCAGCAGCGATGGAAGGGCTTTGGGTAGGATGTGCTCCTACGCCGAACGTTCCGGGTCCAGGTCTTTTGACAGGGAGGTCATCCATAATTACAAACTGAGAGCAATATTACGAGCAACTTGACAGCATTCCATCTGGATTAAAGGAATATTTTTTCTGCAGCCGAAAATGAGAACATTAAAAAATGCAATGGACATTCAGTGCATTAAAGTAAGAACTATCTTCACAAACATCATTACTTACCTACTGTTTTCTGCTGCATTCTGGGAGGCATAGGCTAAAGTAGTCACGTGAGCAAAGACAACCCCTTTAAAAACAACATGCACGTAAACACATTGTGAACTGCCTCTTTCCTGTGATCACACCGCAAGCCGAAACATGTAGGGGCTACGGGAGGCATTGTGCTGTTTTCCCTGAATAAAAAGACTTCAGCACCGGAATTGGGCCTCAGCTTGGTTTTTCATATATATATACAAGAAAAATGAGATCCGTTCTTGTTATTTATAATTGTACAGAATTTTAATTGTATATGGATAGAATATATAGTTTTTATACGAATTCTTATTTATTGAAAGATTTGAATTTGCACTATATTTATATACCATATGAATTGCGTATTTTGCACATATAAGCAGGATTTGCACACTAAGTATTTATACTGCAATAATTGTGCTTGTATATAGATAGAAAAATATAGGTTTTTAAACAATTTCTTATTTATGTATTAACTAGAATTTGCACAAAATCTATATACAATATGAATTATGTTTTTGCACACAAAAGCATTATTTGCACTTTAAGGTATTCATACCGTGATAACTGTGGCGAACCTTGCACAAAAATATTTGCACAAAAGCATGTACTGTATTGCGTCATTTGCAAAAATGTAAGCAAATTTGCACAAAATAACAAACCAATGCTAAATGTACAAGATGTATAAAGAGAAGGATTGAAATCTGGTATTATACTGTTACTAAGAATAAAATTTCAAAGCGTAGCTTTACTTGCACTTTTATAAAAGCACTGTCACTTTAAAAATGCATCACGAGATATTGAAAAAAATGTGAAATGTTGGCATTTAAGGAATCAGGTGACCTTTCCCTGTGTCATGTGATCAAGGTACGTTGAGTACCGAAACGCGATGGCTGACGGAACAGCAGCTGAATAAACAAGCAATTTTCTGCACCAATTTGGGTCTGTGCTCCACGTTTCTTTCTGTGGGAGAGAGCGCAAGCAACCTGCTCGTGGGAGTGGAGTGGCGAAGATATATATATATATATTACCTACTGGCAGTCGCCAGTAGGTAGTTATAGTTAGGACCTAGTTTCCATAGGAAATCCGCAACATTCAATTTGGAATAACTTTTGCGCCCGTTGACGAATCTTCGCAAATTTCTCCAAGAAAATGGCCTGCTCCGCTCTGCTCCTTCCCTTAAAGATTGGGGGTGATTCGTGAAGCAGAGAATGAGAAAAAAGGGGGTCCCAGAAGCGATGGAAGGGCTTTGGGTAGGATGTGCTCCTACGCCGAACGTTCCGGGCCCAGGTCTTTTGACAGGGAGGTCATCCATAATTACAAACTGAGAGCAATATTACCAGCAACATGACAGCATTCTATCTGGATTAAAGAAACATTTTTTCTGCAGCGGAAAATTAAAAAACGCAATGGACATTCTGTGCATTTAAGTAAGAACTATCTTCACAAACATCATTACTTACCTAATGTTTTCTGCTGCATTCTGGGAGACATAGGCTAAAGTAGTCACGTGAGCAAAGACCACCCCTTTAAAAACAACATGCACGTAAGCAATTTGTGAACTGCCTCTTTCCCGTAATCAAGGCGCAAGCCGAAACATGTAGGGACTACGGGAAGCATTGTGCTGTATTCCCTGAATAAAAAGACTGCAGCACCGGAATTGGGCCTCGGCTTGGTTTTTCTTCTGTGATCGGCGGGCTTCTCTGTGTCTGTGATTTTCTGAGGCCGCCCTGAAGGGTTGAAGACTCCTAGAAATTTGTGTTGGAATTTGAATGAGGGGGTACGACCCACGTACTGCTGCTTTTCCAAATGTGGTGTTACTAATGATGTGAAACGAAGCAGCAGCGATGGAAGGGCTTTGGGTAGGATGTGCCCTTAGCCGAACGTTCCGGGTCCAGGTCTTTTGACAGGGAGGTCATCCATAATTACAAACTGAGAGCAATATTACGAGCAACGTGACAGCATTCCATCTGGATTAAAGGAATAGTTTTTCTGCAGCGGAAAATGAGAAAATTAAAAAATGCAATGGACATTCAGTGCATTAAAGTAAGAACTATCTTCACAAACATCATTACTTACCTAATGTTTTCTGCTGCATTCTGGGAGGCATAGGCTAAAGTAGTCACGTGAGCAAAGACAACCCCTTTAAAAACAACATGCACGTAAACACATTGTGAACTGCCTCTTTCCTGTGATCACACCGCAAGTCGAAACATGTAGGGGCTACGGGAGGCATTGTGCTGTTTTCCCTGAATAAAAAGACTGCAGCACCGGAATTGGGCCTCAGCTTGGTTTTTCATATATATATACAAGAAAAATGAGATCCGTTCTTGTTATTTATAATTGTACAGAATTTTAAATGTATATGGATAGAATATATAGTTTTTATACAAATTCATATTTATTGAAAGATTTGAATTTGCACTATATTTATATACCATATGAATTGCGTATTTTGCACATATAAGCAGGATTTGCACACTAAGTATTTATACTGCAATAATTGTGTTTGTATATAGATAGAAAAATATAGGTTTTTAAACAATTTCTTATTTATGTATTAACTAGAATTTGCACAAAATCTATATACAATATGAATTATGTTTTTGCACACAAAAGCATTATTTGCACTTTAAGGTATTCATACCGTGATAACTGTGGCGAACCTTGCACAAAAATATTTGCACAAAAGCATGTACTGTATTGCGTCATTTGCAAAAATTTAAGCAAATTTGCACAAAATAACAAACCAATGCTAAATGTACAAGATGTATAAAGAGAAGAATTGAAATCTGGTATTATACCGTTACTAAGAATAAAATGTCAAAGCGTAGCTTTACTTGCACTTTTATAAAAGCACTGTCACTTTAAAATTGCATCACGAGATATTGAAAAAAATGTGAAATGTTGGCATTTAAGGAATCAGGTGACCTTTCCTTGTGTCATGTGATCAAGGTACGTTGAGTACCGAAACGCGATGGCTGACGGAACAGCAGCTGAATAAACAAGCAATTTTCTGCACCAATTTGGGTCTGTGCTCCACGTTTCTTTCTGTGGGAGAGAGCGCAAGCAACCTGCTCGTGGGAGTGGAGTGGCGAAGATATATATATATATATATATTACCTACTGGCAGTCGCCAGTAGGTAGTTATAGTTAGGACCTAGTTTCCATAGGAAATCCGCAACATTCAATTTGGAATAACTTTTGCGCCGGTTGACGAATCTTCGCAAATTTCTCCAAGAAAATGGCCTGGTCCGCTCTGCTCCTTCCCTGAAAGATTGGGGGTGATTCGTGAAGCGGGTAATGAGAAAAAAGGGGCTCCCAAAACATGTTTTCCCCATGCAATTTTCCATAGGACCTTTAGCCAGGGCTACAGCCCGAACGGCTGAATGGAATTACACCAAATTTAGCAGAGAGGTAGAGTTTGGTTTGCAGATCACCCTTTTTGTTAAATGTTGTAAATCCGTTCAGTAGTTCCTGAGAAAATCAAAAATAAAATCATAGATATATGTATAGGCGCTTACCGTACGCGTACAGTACGCATACAGGTCCGCTTACCGTATGCGTAAGTATGCGTACTGCGAGCTGCATGCTGATTAGCTGTCAACTGTCTGTCAGCACTCCAAACCAGGGAGTGTTGGCAGCCATCTTGTGCCTCAGTAGACGGAGGCACAAGAAAGCAGAAAAACAAATGTGTAGAACACAAAAAGGGGGTAGGGTATAAACACCCTGACCCCCTAGCCCTGCTCAGGGGGTCCGTGTACGTATATATTTCACAGAAAGAAAAATGTCTGCTTTTTTTCAAATTACCCCCGGGGGACGAAATACCTGGGGCATGGTGAAAAAGAAGTGTGCAGAGCAAAGTAATTATTTTACACCTCTCTGCAACGCAGCCCCCTGGTGCATACTGGAGGCTCCTGGTGGACTAGTTGGCCCCCAGGGACCCCGGTATCCAAGGGGAATTAGTTCCCCCTCTGAAAAAGTACCAGCGGGCTTCATTGCAGAGAGGTGTAAAAAGGGGCATGGCATCATTACACCTCTCTGCAACGCAGCCCCCTGGCGCATACTGGAGGTTCCAGGTCAGCTAGTTGGCCCCCAAGGGCCACCAGTATGCAAGGGGAATTAGTTCCTTCTCTGCAAACATGCCAGAGGGCTGCATTGCAGAGAGGTGTAAAAAGGGGCGTGGCCTCATTACACCTCTCTGCAATGCAGCCCTCTGGCGCATACTGGAGATTCCTGGTGGGCTAGTTGGCTCCCAGGGACCCCCAGTATGCAAGGGGACTTAGTTCCCCCTCTGCAAACGCGCCGGGGGCTGCGTTGCAGAGAGGTGTAAAAAGGGGCGTGGCCTCATTACACCTCTCTGCAACACAGCCTCCTGGCGCATACTGGAGGTTCCTGGTGGGCTAGTTGGCCCCCAGGGACCCCCAGTATGCAAGGGGACTTAATCCCCCAACTTAGAACACTCTACAGGGCACGTTTGCACAGTGGTGAAAGTACGGGTGGGGCTTGAGGTGATGTGAGTGCAAACATGCCCTGAGGTTCGTTTTAAGGTAGGGAATTAATTCCTTACAGTAACTTGAATTTCCTTCCATAGGCTAACATTGACTGGTTTCACTTGGAAATTTTTCAAAGTGTGGAGTTTTGGAAATATTCCTCTAAAATCAGCCGAACTACGAATTCTGATTTACTCACCTGTTATTAGGAGAGACCTCAGTGCTGCATCTTTCAGCTCACTACTATTCCTGAAAAGTAAATTTAACTGTACTTACCAGTAACTTGAATTTCCTTCCATAGGATATCATTGCCTGATATATGAAATATATATAAATTAAACAAAATATTGAATAAAAAAAATATTAAAATTTCAATATTTAAAAAAATATAATAAATAATTTGTAAAGGAATTTAAAAAATAAAATATCTAAAAATAAATAGTTTAAAATAATGTAGTAAATCAGTATAAAAAATAACAATTAATACATTTAAAAATTATCATTTACAAAACCTTTGAAATTCACAGAAAAAAACCATAGGTTTCATACACGTTACAGGTAGGAATTAGCATTTAAAAAACCTTAGAAATTCACTAAAAAACCATAGGTTTCACACATGTATAGTTAGCTGGACATTTCACTCATACAAAACCATTGAAATTCCCCTGTTACAATTAGTTCAGCTAACTATAACTCGCTCGCCCGCAATGCACTGTTGATGATGTCACATATTACATCACTCATGATATACCTTAGAAATGTATTGAAAAAACCATAAGTTTCAGGGGTGTTATAGTTAGCTGGACATTTCACTCAAACAGAACCTTCGAAATTCCTCCGTTATAGTTAGTTGTACTAAATGTAACTCTCGCGCCCGCAATCCACTGGTGATGATTTCACATATTACATCATTCATGACATGGTCAGTGACATCGCTGATGACATCACTGATGACATCTCAAAGCCATGTTTTGATTTGTTTTTTAAATATGCATTATATATATAGCGATCTGCATTTAAGAATCAGTGGATAAATACCTATCTTGAGGGAGGATTTAGTAGTAAGCATGGGCGAAATTTGCAAATTCGCGATCCGCGAATTTGCGAATTCGCAATTCGCAAAATTCGCGAATTTGTGCGAATTTGCGGATTTTTTTTATTTTTGCTTGTTCGCGGGTGTTCGCTGGGCACTTTACGTGTTCACAGGTGTTCGCGGGGCGCTTTGCGTGTTCGCGTTTTTTTTTTGCCTGGTTAATCACTGCCACCCTCTCGTTTTTTATGCCCTTCTGCCCTCTGTACCACTCTTTTCTGTGCCCTTCTGCCGTCTGCCCCACTCATTTTTTATCCCCTTCTGCCCTCTGTCCCACTTTTGTGCCCTTCTGCCCTCAGCCCCACTTAGAATGGCGCCGGCAAGCTGCCAGCACCATTCTCAAATAGCTACAAAGAGCTTCAACAGGAAGCTCTAATAGATAAAGTAAAGCAGGTGCTTGAGTTGAAGGACAAATTAAGTTACAAAATCATTAATCACCCCAAGTTTGGCTCGCAGATTTTGCGGGAAATTCGCAAATCTCATGGATTGCGAATTTACCGAAAATCCGCAAAATCCACGAGCGGAACAGATTTTCCGCCCATGCTTATTTAGTAGCAGTGTGATTGACTTTTTACTTGACTAATTTATAGTGTCTTACTAAATATATTGGATAGTGACTAATCTGTGTGAATATCTGTATTACTATGTCAGTTGTTGTGTAAACTGCTGCACCAGTTAGTTACTAGTCTTGTAAAAGTCTATATTAGTTATTGATCAGTTAACTGACTATTTGTATGGCAGAGTGAATGTGTATGTGGTTCAGTGGGGGATCTGTGACTGCCCAAAGATGTGTGAATAGTTAATTCAGTGGATATATGACGTTAACTCTACGTGTTATAATAGTTGTTTGGGTGAGTGAATATCTTTATGGGTGTGGTGATGAGCAAATATATTTCCCAATGGTACATGTCCAACAAAGTAGAAAAAAAAAAGGCAGTGTATATGACAGTTGTATACAATAAAGTATACATAAGTCTCATTAATTGCATGAGTGACTGTTTAGACAACTGTATACTTGTAATAGTAATTTCATAACACACTAAGTATGAGTTACTATCTATATGAATAAATAAAGTACTATTTGTATAAGTGTGTAGCTGAGTAAATGTAAATATGATACATTATTTGCAAAAGTGAGTAGGATGGCTGCACAACTGAATAGGATGTGTGCTGGTGTGTAATGTCAATAAAGGTGTATAAGTATATTTGATAGTGTCCTATTGATTATTGGCAACATGCGTGGGGCAAATCTTGCTGGGTCTGCCTGTTGTTTCTGCCTGTCGTTTTCACCTTCCCTGACCTCCGCTGCACTTACCTGACCTGGTGCCGAGCTTTGGGGGCATTCGCTGCTGGACTCCCCTGCTGCCACTGCCTGCCTTGACCGCGCGGCCGTCGAGGGGGGAGATTACAACTACCAGCAGTACATGCGGCTGGACACCGCCTACGCCCACTTTTGCGCCCGGTGGCGCTTAAAGGAACGGCAGAGGTTCGGTGGAGTGGGAGATCTGCGATAGCTTGGGGCAAATCTTGCTGGGTCTGCCAGTTGTTTCTGCCAGCCCTGACCTCCGCGGCACTTACCTGACCTGGTGCCGAGCTTTGGGGGCATTCGCTGCTGGACTTCCCTGCTGCCACTGCCTGCCTTGACCGCACGGCCGCCGAGGGGGGAGACTACAATTCACAGGAGTCCCTGCAGCCGAACGCCGCCTACACCCACTTTTGCACCCAGTTGCACTCAAAAGATCGGCAGACCCCCGCGTCACGAGACGCGCGTGGGCGTCGCCCGGAGAAGCCCGGGACAAGGGCAGGACCGTCTTAGGCCATCGGAGGCCAGAAGAGGCTGGGCTGGGCTACCCCCCTAATGTTTGCAGCAAACTGATTCTTGTAACTCCAAACCACTGGAAGGTACTGTTTTTTTCTGACTCATTTAAACTGTAAAGGCTTAGCCCGCCCTTGTATTCTACAAATAACTTGTAGGAGTATTTGCTTGTAATCTCCCCCCAAGTTGAGGCTAATTTATTGGACATATATTAAAATGGCAAGGAGGCGGGTAAATAAACCTCTACTGGACAAGAGGTGCACTACTATAGGCACATATTTAGTAAAAGCTGTTAGTGCTCTGTCAGAGGAAATTAACAGCACAGAGAGGCATTTGTCTATGGGATCTAGCATTGCGCCTGGTGACAAATCCAGAGAAGAATTTATTTTGGCTGATTAAGAGGGAGCAATCATTACTGGGTCACCCCTCATTGTGGAAGATGCAACTGATTATGTTGTTGATGCAAATGATACTATTGATGAGCCCTCTCATATCTCGAATACACCCACATTATCTATGCCGGTTACTTCACTTAATGTATCTCCCACTCCCCCACCAAACGTTACTGGTAATAAAAAGAAAACAACTGGGCAGGGAAATACCAAGGCTAAGAAAGATAAGAAATACCCTACACGGGGTGGCATAGCAAATACAAATATAGATCAAGTCCTAATGCTGTCCTGAATACCATATGTTTAGACGCTATTTTTGACAAATTAGTTATATTGCTTAGGCCACTCCACAACAGGATAGGCAATATAGCCAAAGAGGTCCATAAATTAAGTGGAAGCCTTGAGAAAATCCATGCTAGAATTGGGAAGTGTAATTTGGGGACAGGTACTAAAGGAGAGGGCCCTAACATGAACATCGACAGTGGTAGCAATTCCCAATCTCAATGGGAGTACAATATGACTCTCTTGCCTTTAGGATACTTTTATAGACATCGAATGATGAACACCAATCAGGGCAGCCCAATCTATAACTCCAACCCCAATAAACAGGCACTATTATCAGCACTACCACCCTGCCCAAGTGTCCCTCTATTCAACAGATACCAGATATTAAGTTCCATGGAAGATAATGACTGACTTATGTCAGATGAGGGAACAGAGCAAAAGCTTAATCTAATAGGGAGTCTGACTAATGAAGTCCAAAAAGGAGTACAAGAAAATAGTCCACCAACTTTTTTATCTACTGAATACCAGGACTATAGCAATTATAAGTCCAAATTCTTCACAATTCCAGTTAGTACACTGTTACAACAAAACTCACGGGGGTTACCAGAAAGCCAGATACTGCCTAGTGATGTAACGTTAGTGCCTACAACTAATGTGAGCCAAAAGATGTTATATCTAACAGGCATGTCTACCGTAGCCAATGCAAATGAAGGTTATACAATTATGACATCGAACATAGCAGGCCCTAATAGAAAACTAAATACACCATTTTGGAAAGATCTCAATACATCTAAATATGACATAATTTGCCTGCAGGAGACTTGTTATAAAGATCCAATTTTTGTAGAAGGTTACATCTCAAACTGGACTCTGCGTCAGGAAGGGCTAAAGGAGGTCTCCTGATACTTGTTTCCAATAAACTAGTTGAATGCAAAATTGTACGTTGTATAACAATGGACTCTCACTGTCAGTTAATGAGGCTTCGATTACATAAGGGCAAAGATTTGCTCCTTGTTAATTATTATAATAACATCTTTAATAATAATAGGGGGTGTGCAATTTATAACTTAGAAAAATAAATTGATAGGGCATTGGCAGTGCCAAATAGACAAGATATTATCCTCTGGGTTGGTGATTTTAACATCCAAGTGTGCCCACTGGCCCACAATAAAATATGTGGCTTCACAAAGGGCCACACCTCAGAGGATAATGTTGATTCTATGCATTTCGCTCATGGTGAATATGGCACAGCATTACATTCTGTAATAGCAAAATATGACCTTGAAAGTTTGAGTTGCACTATGACTCGGGACAATATTATATGCCCAACTTTTACTGGCAGCGGTGCTGCTACAAATATTGATCATGTCTTAATATCGTGTAATAGTGACTATGCTAACTTATGGATCACAGAACAGGTTGTTAGTGATCATAATAGTATCTCGTTATCATTGTTATATTGGGGGAACAGACAACTAAATAACCCCAATTGTATAACCGGTATTATTCCTACAAGAACAAATGGCATGAGGTTAAAATGAGCAGGTGTTGATCCACATAAAATACAAAAGGAAGTGATAACCAAATGCAGACAGGAAATAGACCACTGTCTGGGTGAAGAGGATAACCCAAAGTCCTTGATTTCTAATTTTCTTAGGATTAACGAAATTATAAAAGGGCTTTTTATTAAGAACTACAGTGTTAAAAAACAACCACATACAGGTTGGTTTGATAGGAGCTGCACTCAGGCCCTACACAGTTAGAAGCTAGCACTAAGAACTAAGCCACATAAAAAAGCGCATATTCAAGAACTACGTTTTAATTATAAACACATGATTGATGTTAATTTATTTTCCGACTCCACTTGGCCCATACTACCCCTACTGATAAAAATTGAAGACGTTTATGAAGGAATAACAGATAGAAAAGGGGGTAAGGCACCAGGGCCCGATGGGGTGCCTATTGATCTATATAAGAGCAAAATGGATTTATGGGCCCTGATATTAGTTAGGATTTTTAATGCCACTATAGAAGGCCTGTTTCCGCCATCTTGGGGCCAGTCATTAACTATTCCCCTTTTTAAAAAAGGCTCCAAATCAGAGGCCTGTAACTACCGACCAATATCGTTGCTGGATTCGTCTCTTAAGGTAATGAGTAGGGTTTTGCTGAAAAGGCTCGAAATGTGGGCCCTAGATAACAAAATCCTCTCACCAGCCCCATATGGGATTAGGTACCTTTGAACAGTGTGTCAACCTGGATCTTCTTATCAGTAAATATACATTGGCCAAAGGGGTAATCTGTTTTTATGTTTTGCGGACCTTAGCAGCGCTTTTGATCTTGTGGACCATTCCATTCTGTGGCAAATGTTACTGGATACTGGTGCCTCGAAAGAAATTGTATATTTCTTGGCAAGAGTCTATGAGAGATTATCTAGCAAAGTGCGCTATGGGCAGGCAGGCGAATGTACGCCCCTGTTTAATGTTAAAAGGGGCATCCGACACGGCTGCATCCTTGCTCCACTTTTGTTTTCAATATTTATTAACCAAGTTGATGCAACACTAAAACAGATACCTGCGGATGCCCACTTGATCAATGGCCAGGCTGTTCTAATTTTATTATATGCAGATGATGCGGTTTTATTATCACGTACCCCTATCAGTCTGGCGCATCTTATTAACAATTTTATACTATATATTAATGGCAGGAAACTTTTAATCAATAAATCCAAGACATTTGTCATGACATGTGAGAAAATAACACCTAAACCCCGTAAGGCCTTTTTTCTAGCGAGAACAAAAATGCAATCGGTTAATTAAATATGTTACCTTGGTGTAACATTTGCAGGAAACAGGAAATGGTTATGCGAATATGATAATATTCGTCATAAAATGAGTAGGAACACTAACAGTATTTTTTGATTTTCTGCAAAAGTGGGAGCTCGAAGAATCAAAGATATTGTGACCATATACAATGCTAGATGTGTATCTTCTGCACTTTACGGTGCAGGAATCTGGGGCCACCACTTTGAAAAGTCATTACAACAAGATGAAAACACCTTTCATAAACGCTTGTTGAGTGTTCCACCATCGGCTTTCACAGATTTAATACACCAGGAAGTGGGACTTAACTATATTTCAGATTTAGACGCATTACGACCCCTTTTATTATGGCGCTCTATCTGGGCAAAAGAGGAAACCGTATTCACACAATGTATTACTAAAGACTGTCTGAAGCTCGACCATTGTTCACGTATCTCTTGGTTAAGTTTCATTCACCAATGGTTTAGCCTTCTATTTAATTGCAACATCTTTATAGAACCAGAGTACGCAGCCTCAATTGCAAATTGTATTTTACCAGCAATTAAATCTTAAAACTGGTTTCCAGGCCTACTTGGATGATGTAACAAAAACCTCTCATCGTTTTGTCTTGACACGCTTAAGGCTAGGGATTGTTCATCACCTTGTGGTATTTCCGATTATGAAAAGAAGCACCAGCTCTGTATGCCCATCTGACAATATGTCTAAGAAAAGTTCCTGCCATTTTTTTATGTTTTGCAAATTTTATTACTTTTTAAGGACATTCTATTTGAAACCTTTGTTTCTAAAATATCATGTTCGATCCACTAAAAATGCTATGAGGCTATTATTTAGATTGGAATGTTCAGATGTTTGCTTTCATGTGGCATCTTATATTTTAAAATGCATTGCTGCTAAGAAATCTAATACCTTTTAAAGTTTGTTTTCAATATGATATGGTATAATTAATTTTTCATCTAAGGTACCCTGCACTTTAAGCATAATTTGCACAAAAAGGAAATCCAGCTGGCATGCAACACTTTATAGCGTAATTTGCACATAATATACAATGTAGTACTTGTCATCTATGATTATATCCGTATGTAATTTACATAATTTAAAGAAGGTCTTATCATGTAAATGTATACACTAGGCAAGACTTAATATACCAGGGTGACCATTGTTGGTTACGTATATTGAAAACACTAGCCACTTTATACGAGACACTTTATAAGCGTAATATGCACATAATATACAATGTTAGTATTTGTCATCTATGACTATATTTGTATGATATTTTAATACTGTTTTGCGAATTTTGCACATATGTATAATGCATACATTGTTTTAATAGTTTCCCATGCTAAGTATTATTAATTCTAAGAATGTTACGGAGGCTGTAATTATGTATTTTATCTATGTTTTGCTTATATGGTTGTTATCACAAACTGAATAAAGCCTTTGAACTGAACTGACAACATGTATGTGAATCTTTGGGTAAATGATTAGATATGTGTGTAGATCTAGGAATCACTGAGTGGGTTTTTAGATACTTGTATTGCTGTGTCAATGGATTCAAATGTGGTACAGTGAGTGATGAAAGGTTATACTAGTGTATGATGAGGTGTATCTGATTGCCACGTGGATGATGTCATCAGTGATGTCATCAGTGATGTAATTTGAGATGGCATCAGTGATGTCATCAGTGATGTCACTGACCATGTCATGAATGATATAATATGTGACATCATCACCAGTGGATTGCGGGCGTGAGAGTTACAGTTAGTACAACTAACTATTACAGAGGAATTTCAATGGTTTTGTAAGAGTGAAATGTCCCCAGCTAACTATAACACACCTGAAACCTATGTTTTTTTCAGTGAAATTCTAAGGTTTTTTAAATGCTAACTCCGAACGATGAGTAACCTGCCTGAAACCTGTTTTTTTCAGTGAATTCCAAAAGTTTTTTAAATGATAATTCCTAATTATAATGTTCATTAAGCATATCGTTTTTTTTCTATCTTTTTTCATTATCATCCTGTTCTCAACATAGGAAAAACTGCAACTATTACCACTCTTCAATTTATTCCTTCCTCCAAGAAAATCACTACAAACCAGAACCATAAATAACGTTTAAAATATACAAACTAGGCGTTCTCGTAGAAAAGAAAAAAAAGAAGCACCACTTCCCATACTTTCATCAACAAACCAAATCTACAATGCTACCTAAAAAAAACAGGAGATAATTCCATTTACCACTAACAAATGAATATCAACATTTAACTAGTGGAAGGACGTCGACTATGTACTGTGTGAATTACATCCAACTCACACCCATATCTAAAGACAAACATGTAATAGAGGTACTAACTATGCACTTTCAAAACCCAACAAAATCACAACACCTAGCGCCACCACCACTGCAACCACCCCTCCTGACACCTACCCCTCTACTACCTCACAGGTAGCGCAAAGCAGGACAACATACCTTCCTAAAATAATATATCCCCTCAACAACACACTAGCTCAATGTTCAGAGATGTGCCAACTAACTATGTATAAGGGAGGAAACATGCACATCAACAATAATGTACACAATGCTAACACTGCAGGTGATATGCTATACATAACTCACTATACAAACCAAAAACGTTTCTGTGTGTAGGTATACTATTGATACATGTAGTGTACTGCACAGTGGACGCAACAATATTATCTCAGACTCTGGGGAATATCTTGGTCATGTAGCTGTGTTGTCTCCCTCCCCCTTGAAGCCGAAACAGAATGGGCTGATCCAACGTAGCAACTCCGGCATAAGAGTATAAATAATTAGCCTATGCCTTGGGCGTGGTTCACTTCTGCAAATAGAAGAGACTCTGCCACAGTGAAGGTCATCACTCTGCCACGTGGCTGCTGCCATGACCACGTGCCTCCTGGATACAGGCCCATTGCAAACTCAACACCACAGTACCGCAGACTTATGTCTGTATCGAATACAGCCTTCGATCTGCACTGCGGACAGCAGGGTACACAACTTGAATTCAGCTTTGGATCTACAGTAAGGACAGCATTGTAGTTAGCCTTGATTTATGCAAGGCAGAGACAATTGTACTCTATGTCCTCAGATTTTGTTAAAATAAGTGACAAAAATGTGTTGTTGATATCCGTGCTGACTATTGCCTTCAATCTACAGTGCGGTCAGTAGAGCTTACAACTTGATACCAGTTTCGCATCAGCACTACAGACAACATTGAATTCAGTGTTTGCTCACCTCTTCGTGCAGTGGAGATTCTGTGCCTTGACTCCTGATTTTTAGTGCTGCGCCCGCTTCGTAGGGTACGCCGTAGTGGATCTCTGACCCCTGGAAGTGTTTGTTTGCCCCTGTGGAGTCTGTAGTGGGTGTGTGCGTGCAGGCAGGGCTGCGAGCAGCGGGACCGGGACTACCTCTCCCAGGAGTCCCCGCTAGCCCTAATTGCCATCATCTGGGCCGCTCTCCCTGTCTGCCCCGCCCCCACCAACGAACTTAAAGTCTGCGGCATTCAGAAACACTTTGGGACGCTTTGCTGACCTCTTCGTGCCTGTGGAGATTCTGTGACTTGACTGCTGATTTTTCGTGCTGCGCCTCGCGGAACCCGCTTTGCGGGTCCCGCTTCCTGGGGTGCGTCGTAGTGGATCTCTGACCCCTGGAAGTCTTTGTTTGCCCCCGTGGAGTCTGTAGTGGGTGTGTGCGTGCAGGCAGGGCTGCGAGCAGCGGGACCGGGACTACCTCTATCAGGAGTCCCCGCTAGCCCTAATTGCCATCATCTGGGCCACTCTCCCTGCCTGCTCCGCCCCCACCAACGAACTTAAAGTCTGCGGCATTGGGAAACACTTTGGGACGCTTTGCTGACCTCTTCGTGCCTGTGGAGATTCTGTGCCTTGACTGCTGATTTTTCGTGCTGCACCTCGCGGAACCCGCTTCACGGGTCCCGCTTCGTGGGGTGCGCCGTAGTGGATCTCTGACCCCTGGAAGTGTTTGTTTGCCCCCGTGGAGTCTGTAGTGGGTGTGTGCGTGCAGGCAGGGCTGCGAACAGCGGGACCGGGACTACCTCTCCCAGGAGTCCCCGCTAGCCCTAATTGCCATCATCTGGGCCGCTCTCCCTGCCTGCTCTGCCCCCACCAACGAACTAAAAGTCTGCGGCATTCTGAAACACTTTGGGACGCTTTGCTGACTTCTTCGTGCCTGTGGAGATTCTGTGCCTTGACTGCTGATTTTTCGTGCTGCGCCTCGTGGAACCCGCTTAGTGGGGTGCGCCGTAGTGGATCTCTGACCCCTGGAAGTGTCTGTTTGCCCCCGTGGAGTCTGTAGTGGGTGTGTGCATGCAGGCAGGGCTGCGAGCAGCGGGACCGGGACTACCTCTCCCAGGAGTCCCCGCTAGCCCTAATTGCCATCATCTGGGCCGCTCTCCCTGCCTGCCCTGCCCCCACCAAGGAGAGTCCCTATATTATCAATCTGTTATCCCCGCTGCGCGGGAGTGCCCCGGGAGAAGCCCGGGACAAGGGCGGGACCATCTGTGGCTGTCAGGGGCCGCAGGAGGCTGGGCTGGGCCACCCCTCTGACGCCCGTTGTGTTGTACTGCTTTGTATTCATTCCTCTTCCTAGAACTATATGATAGTAAGTTACTTCGTAGATGCATCTTGATTGTTTGTGTAACTGATCTGGTTGTCACTTATTTTAAATCTTATATTTTATAGGACGGATTTAAATTATTTAAATACTTGTTTTCTACTTTTAAAGGATGTCTACTTCTTTGCCGAACTCTCTGCCCAGTAGCGTAGGTATATCTATACTTGGGCCATTAGATAAATACTTCGCCCGAGCGACAAGAGATATTGATAGGGTGATTTCGTTAGCAGAGAAATGGGCAGAGGGCCGTCTCTCCATTGAACTCCTCAAAAAACAACCACTCCTTAAACCACATAAGGCTGTAGCGAACATACCACCACAGAATACTACGCCCTTAGACACAGACGCTGAGCTGTTTAGTACAGAAAATATTCCATTAATATTCCAAGACTCCCCGCCAGTATTAGATGACATGGAAGTAATTTCAGACTCTAACACAACAGCTATATCTAATTCGCTAATAGATCTAAATACACCTTTACCTATAGCTGAGGTCCCTCACCCTGATAGTAATACTCCTTCTCCCGTGTTAAAATCCCAACTTGATGCAGCCGAGATACTAGATTCCCAACCGTCTGTCGTAGTTGGTATTTCACATGATAAACTACCAACTAAGGAGAACAGACGAGTACTCCGTTCCCCACCAAGGAAAAGAAGGAGAAAGGGTGGGGCAAGAAAGGGGGGAGTAAAAAAGGGGAGTAGAACCTTATGCCTGGCTTCACATGAAACAGAATCTATACTTAAGTCTCCCATTGTAGTAGGGAAGGAAGATTTAATGGGGCCACCATCTGTAAACTTGAAACCTTCGCCCAATAAAGTGCTATTGGAGGCTATTGAATGCCTTCTAAAAGCTCTTATACTTCCGCTTACGGAGAGAGTAAGAAGGTTGGGGGAAAAAATGGACCTATTTTTGTCAGACCCCAAACCGATAGAAAACCCTAATCCAATTAATCGAAATGAAGCACGCCCGATAACTAAAAACAATTTTAATAAATCATCTGGGCCACTTTCAGCTACCCCTGTACCTAAAAATATGCTTGCTGATATAAATTCCACCAAGTCAACAGGCACAACAGTTACTAAAGCTACAAGTAGCAAAAAGACCCAACCAGGTGCCCTGAAAACCATACACACCAGAAATTATCTCCCTATTAAGGCAACCCATACGCCCAGAGTAAAATCTAATTACAGAAATACAGTAGACCTGCCCCGGATTCGTCTAACTATGTCATTATTTTAACAGTTGTTCCATCTGCGCCAGTAGGAAACATAGAATCTAACATCAGTCTTAAAAACAAAGTCATCCACTGGCTGCGTAACAACAGACTGTTTTTTTTTTTTTTTTTTTTCTTTTTTTTTTTTTATCCTCATTTGCCTGACCACCTCTTATTTAGCCTCCAGCTGCCAACCACTCAATCCAGGTGCAGAGTTTCCTCTGCATCCTGTGCTCTATTAGGTGGAACTCGGCAATAGATGGCCCGAAGAGTATCGTGGGAAAAGACTCCAAACTTGAAGTTTTATTCAGTTGAACTAGCCATTCTGAACCGACTGGGGGGGGGCCTAGTTCTTGGAGTTTCAAGGCATAATCATAGGACCGGGGAAAAAAAAAAAAACAAACCCCGGTTATTGTCTCCAACGAACCAAAACGTCCCAAAAGATACGGCTACGCTCGCTGCCTGATCTCCTCAAATCAGTTTTAGAGGTTGCGTAGAGAGACGACAGCCAGTTTGCGTGGGTTGGTGCTGAATTTTCAATCCAAACCTTGCATATCTCTCTTCTTGCAAGCAGTATGGCAAAGAACAGAAATGTCCTAGCGTGGCCCTTTATATTGTTGTCCCATCCAAATATAATCAAGGAGAGTGTGATGGAGATCGAAATATTAAGAATAGAGTCCAAAGTTGCTTTAACTTCATTCCAAAACTGTGATATGTTGGGGCATTCTTTGAACATATGAATGTCTGAGGCTGCGATATGGCCACATTTATTACATTTCTTCCCTGGGATAAATTTAGAAAGTTTTAGCGGTGTAAAATATGCACGGTGAATTGTAAAAAAATGATTACGTCTTAGCCATGCGGGTTTGACACACTTATATAATAGGGTACAGGAATTCTGCCAGGTTTCGATGCTCTGGGCCCCCAGATCTGAGCCCCATAGTTGTTCCGGGAGGGTGAAATCTCCGTCTGTCTCTTCTAACAGGCACCAGTACCACTTCGAGACCTCTTTGCCCCCTGCAGGTTGCGCTACCAATTTCTCTTCAGTGATGCTATGCTTCCCTAATGGTACCCCGGACCTGTTTGTTGCCTTAACCCAACTATCTAATTGTAGATACTTAAACCTCGAGAGCTCTATCCCCCTCTGCTCCCGCAAAACCTCCCAGGGCCTCAGAGAGTCACCTGTCAACACTTCTCCCCATGTTAGTATCCCTCCTGCTCTCAACGGAATAGTAAGCCTATCATCCCAGCAGGAAGGGAGCCCTGGGGATTCCCAGATGGGCGCAAGGTTGGAGTAGTATGACAAACCCAGGTTCCTCCTTATATGTAACCATAGCTTCGCTTGGGACATAAGAGTTTTTAATTTAACTTTCTTGAAATATTTCTGTTCTCCAAACTTGAACATGTAGCCGTTGGTTGGTAAGCCAGCACCAATCAACATTGCCATGAACATGAGACCTATTGATGTATTAGATGGCACTTTTAAGAGCATTCTCGAATGGGATAGTTGGAATGCCCACGCATAGTATTGTAGGTCGGGTAGGGATAGGCCCCCCTTTTCCCTCCTCCTCCTCAGCTTTTTCCAGGATATTCTTGCTGATTTATATCCCCATACGAAGGAGTTAAGCTCTCTCTGGCATTTCTCTAGCGCTGTTTTATCAAATGCGAGGGGGATCGTATTGAATAAGAAGGTGAACTTGGGAAGAATTGACATCTTTAACAGACTTACTCTGCCTAGGATAGTTAGTGGGAGATTAGACCAAGATTTTTTAATTTCCTTAAGAATTCTCTCAAGATTGACTTGGGCAATTTGTGCGATATCTTGCACTATCCGAATTCCCAAATATCTCATTGAGTTTGTTGTGTTTAACCGTAGGTCAGGTATGTTCCATGCCATAATGTCTGTTTTGGAGGCGTTTATCTCATAGCCCGAGATACGGCCGAAGTCTTCAGCTCTCTCGATGACTACTGGTAGAGCGATCTCCGGGTCTGAGGTAAAGACCAAGATGTCATCTGCGTACAAGGCTACCCGCTTTTCCCATTCCCCGAACCTAAAAGATGGAATAGAATCTTCTCGTCTGAGAACTTCCGCAAACGGTTCTATGTATAGGTTGAAGAGGAGGGGGGAAAGCGGGCAGCCCTGTCTTGTGCCTCTAAAGATCCTGAATGATTCAAACAGTTTGCCATTTATTAGAAGCCGTGCTGTTGGCGATTTATATATAAGTTTTATTGTTCAACAGAATTTCTCCCCTAAGTTGACCTTCTTTAAAACGTCGTTTAAGTAGGGCCAGTTTACCCTGTCGAAAGCTTTAGCTGCGTCTAGGGTGAGGGTTGCCAGTGGGATAGAAAAAGCTGAGGCGATGTCGATTGCCCCCACTAGATCATATGTTAGGTCGGAGAGCTGACGCCCTTTAATGAATCCCTTTTGATCTTGATGGATTATTTCCCCCATTACTGATCCCAATCTAGCTGCTAAAATAGAGGCATATATCTTGTAGTCATTGTTCAACAATGATATAGGGCGGTAAGACCCACATAGTGTTGGATCTTTTCCAGGTTTTAAGATCAAGACTATAGTTGCCTCGCTCCATGATTGAGGTGGGTCATTATCGTCCTTCAGAATACCGTTGAAAAGGGCCGTCAGGGTAGGGACAATTGTATCGGCCAAGGCTCTATACAGTTCTCCGGGGAGTCCGTCAGGACCTGTAGCTTTGCCATGTTTTAGTGCGGATAGGGCCTTTTTAACCTCTGTCTCTGAGATGTCCAATTCCACTGCCTCGCTTTGCGCTTGCGATAAATGTGGAAGAGATAACTTATCCAGCCATGACTTCCTTGCCTGTTGGTCATCTATAATGTCATCCCTATATATTTCCGCAAAAAACTGCGTAAAGGCAGTACTAATTCCTACATCTGATGACCTGAGCTGATTTTCCCCCGCGACCATAATCCCTCTTATGTGTTTTTTTGCTTGGTCTGCTTTAACCCTCCAGGCTAAAATCTTACCTGCGGTTTCTCCGAATTCAAAACTGGACAGTTTGCTCGCCTCCCATTTCTTTGAGACCCTTTCTTGTAGGATATCTTCTATCTGACTTTTGAGGTCTGACATATTTTTTTGATCTTGTAGTGAGCCAGTTGTGCCCCCAAGCCTTTGTTCCATTATCTCCAACTCCTGCTCTAGGTTTTGGATTTTTGATAGATAGTTTTTCCTCATAAAGGAAGCTCTGTTGGTAATGCAACCTCTCAGGTATGCCTTAAGAGTTTCCCAAACTAAAGCAAGGGAGGTTGAGTGCAAATTGCTATCTAAAAACATCCTAGCTTCGGAATTGAGGTATGTCACTTCCTCCGGGACCAATAGAATAGTTCGATCGAATGCCCAGGAGGGATGTTTTTTTTTGAGTTTGAAGTATTAAGGTGAAAGACAGAGCTGAATGATCGGATAAGTGAGAGGGTATATACGTAATACTGGCTATGGAGTTTTAGAGACAGTAGCTAAACAGGGCAAAATCTATTCGTGATGTATGTTTATATTTTAAATTCCTATAAGATACCCCTGGTTTAGTGCCGGCTCTTTCTCTCCATAGATCTGCCAGGCCCAGATCCTCCATAATCCCTTTTAGAGTCTGTCTAGACTTTGAAGGGGGTTGACAGCTATACCTGCTACTATTAGTGGTTTTATCTAGTTTTGGGTTCAAAATAACGTTAAAGTCCCCTGTCCAAATTATGGGGTCAGAGGTGGTTGTTAAATCGTTCCTTATTGTTTCCAAAAAAGATGGGTCATCAGTGTTAGGACCATAATATCCGACTAAATTGTATTTCTGCCCATGTATAGAGAGGTTAACTGTGAGCCATCTTCCACATTTGTCCTCTCTGAATTCAAGAATCCGCACATTAGCTGATTTTTTGCAGATTAAGAGAATTCCTCTTATATTTGCATTATGGTCAGTGCTTAAGAATACGTCAATCCATTTTTGCTTTTTTAAAATTGCATCTGCCTCGTTTTTTAAAAGATGTGATTCTTGGATAATGATGATCTGTGCCGGGGAATCGCGCAAATATTGAAAAATGCGTTCTCTTCTCCCCTGCACGCGCAGACCATTCACGTTCCAAGATAAAAAAGGTATCGATGTCATTTTTCCATCCCATTACTCACTTCCATTCCACCCAGTTTAGACTGTTACCATCACATCTAAATGGTGATATAGTTTCTGTGAGACGATGTAACTGGGTGGGCCGACGTCCAAAAGATATCAATGGGGACATAATAATAGTTAACTTCAGGGACCATAGAGTAGTCACCTAGATTAGTGACTGGTTCCCAGGGAGAAGTGAGGGAGGAGTATCATCACAAAATTTGAGCTACTCTACCCAGAAGCGCTGATGATGCCCCGAAATAAACCTCCTACCTTGCATAGCTTGGATGTCCCTTATCGACCAAATAAAATCCCGAACTTTGTTGCCCCTAGATATCACAACAAGAACTTTGTCGTCCCCAGATATCATAACAATAATTTTACTCCTTTTCTTCCGCTGACACATTCAAGCAGATATTCTTACCCGCCTGATAACAACTATCACCCTATTGATCCAAAGGAGTATTGAAGCATCCCAATACATAATTTATTTCATCCTTTATCTGGTTTGGACACAAACGAATGACTTATATCGGCTACTGTCAATGAGGGATCTGTTTGTGACAATAAAGTAGCAGAGGCGCTACATCCAACTAATTTGGGAGACGAAACAGCAAGGAAAGTAATTCTAAATGGGGGAAATTCCATAAAATTTCCTGTTCAAGGGCGAATCAATTCTGGCAGGTCACCTAATGAGTATGGTTTATCTAAAAAGCTCTATGAAATTGTGGTAGACAAGGTAAACGAGGGGGTGGGTATTGCGGAAACTCTGGAAGATAGTATGGTGTGTGATAACCCAGGGACGATTAGAAGGTCTTGTGAAAAATGGTCCATCACATTCTGGAATACAGCCGGACTTAAGGCAAAATTAGATAATCCAAATTGGAAACATTTCACTAATAATTGTGATGTTATATGTTTACAAGAAACATGGGCTGAGAAAGAATATCACATGTGCGGCTTTAAAACTATAAATATCCCTGCCGTAGATTCAGCGCATGGCCGAGCAAAAGGGGGATTATGTATGTACATTTCTAACTGCCTTATATGTAAAAAAATTGAGCTGTATTCCTACAATTGTTTTTATCATATCGTTGGGTTACACTTCAACAACTCTGTCTGTATATTAATAGTTAATTTTTATAATAATATCCCGTTAGCAGATATATCTGCGGTGCTTAAAAACCTAAACATGAAACTCAATAGCATAAACAACAGTTCCCATAAACAGTTCATTATCATTTGGGGTGGTGATTTTAATTGTTCTTTATGCGAAAGATCAGGAACAGGTAACTGTGGATTAGCAATTTCTAGGGACATTACCCTGACACACTTTGAACACACATTAACGGGGAATGCTCTAAACGAGATCATGTTTAATAACAATTTAGGGTTTTCAAATGAACTATGTCGCACCGAGACCCAATTTTCCCCAACCTTCAATGGGAGAGGTTTGCTGTCCACCATTGATTTTATCCTCATCTCTTCGGGCTACAGGGATTGCATTATTAGCCATAATGTTTTAAAATCCCCGCTAAGTGATCATTTCCCGATTAGAATCGATTTAATGGACCCACATTTAAGAGTGCCTAAAAGAGCTGAGGTTTTTTCCGAGAACTTAAAAATTGTCGAGCAGAATGGATACGCTTTAAAATGGACTAGGGTGGTCCCAGAGGAGTTCCTTAGTAACCTAATTAATGCATGCAGTAAAAAAAATTCTGTCTGCTTGGATTTGGCATCCAATGATGCAGATATTGTAAGTAATTTTAGTGAAATAACTTCCTGTATAAAAAGAGGTCTTTGGGTAAATGTAAAGGGACAAAAACCCCAAATGAAATCCAGAGGCTGGTTCAAAACAGCTTGTAGTAAAGCCCATAAGCAATTAAAACTGGCTTTGCATAAGCAAATTAGAAATCAGCCTCTGATAAGGTCCCTACGTAAGGAGTACAAACTCGCTCTAAAAAAATCAAAGACAGTTGATGAGAAAGGAAGCATGGACAGCTATCATGGAAGCTTCTGAATCCAAGGATATGATGGCCTTTTGGAGAGCTGTGAATGCTCCCTTTTTTAAAGATAATACAAAGGCCCGTATGGAGATAGCAGTCACAGAGGAAGATTGGGTTAAGCACTTTGAAGCACTTTATAATCCAGCAGTAATATTAATGAAACAGGGAGCGAAGTCTCGTCTAAAGGGAAGGGCACTGAAGGGCTGCAACTTAACCCTTTTACTGGAGGAAGTAATCAGGGGTATTAACTCTATTTTAGGGGGGTAAGTTTCAATGCGTCCTCCGGCTCTGACTGCGTCCCTGTGGATATTTTTAAGAAAAATATACTGCTCTGGGCACCTTTGCTCACCAGAGCTTTTAATGCTGCATGTTCAATAGGATTGCTTGCCACTTGGTATAAATCAATTATTGTACCCATTTTTAAAAAGGGAGATAGAACAAATTGTGCTTGCTATCGGCCCATATCTCTGCTCGACTCTACCATAAAAATAATTGGCAGAGTCATTTTAGATAGATTGCATTCATGGGCAGAGGAACATCACATTATTAGCGACCTCCAATATGGTTTTCGCCAAGGAGTCGGTACCATTGAACAAGCACTTAATCTATCAATATTGATAGAGAAGTATACTACGGCCAAGGGAGGAAGACTGTTCTTAACCTTTTTAGATTTGACATCTGCTTTTGATTTTGTTAATCACGGGAAATTATGGACTATTTTAACTAAATTAAGAGTGGATGTGAATATTATTAAATTCCTGAGAGATTTGTATAACGGGGCTAGTGCAATGGTCAGATATGGAAATAACGGAGAATGCACTAGGGAGTTTAGTGTTGTGCGGGGTGTGAGGCAAGGGTATGTCCTTGCCCCATTTTTATTTTCTATCTATATAAATAACCTGGAGGATAGATTATTACAGGACTGCAATGACATGCCCATTTCCTCAGCCTGGCGTATACCTGCTCTCATCTATGCAGATGATGCAGTTCTTATGGCTAGAACTCCCATAGCCATGCAGACTATGATTTCCTCTTTTAGTACTTTTATGATTAAACAATAAAACTGTACTAAGACCTTTGCAATGAATTGTGGCGGCAACGTGAACAAAAAGAAAAAACTATGTTTATAGGATCAATCCCTTTACAGCATACACCAACCTTTGTCTACCTGGGAGTCTTGTTTGATCGAACTGGGAAATGGAGCTGTGCGATTCATGCTAGGAATTTGCTTTTTTCCAAATCTATAATGGCCCTTGGGTCTTTTAGTAAAAAGATGGGTAAAAAGCCAGTTAAAGAGCTCTTATACAAATATAAAGCCAGCTGTGTTTCGGTGGCACTATATGGGGCAGGAATATGGGGCGACTCAAATGTTAGTAGCTTACAGGTTACAGAAAACATTTTTCTACGATATCTCTTAGCTTTGCCAAAGAGTACGTCCAGTTACAACTGCCACTCAGAATTGGGCATTCCCTACTTGGAAGACCTAATTAAGGTGCAACCGATCCTTTTATAGCATCGGGTAT
Source organism: Lissotriton vulgaris (assembly GCF_964263255.1). Classification (NCBI taxonomy): domain Eukaryota; kingdom Metazoa; phylum Chordata; class Amphibia; order Caudata; family Salamandridae; genus Lissotriton; species Lissotriton vulgaris. The sequence continues at coordinate 664,807,384 of NC_141689.1, forward strand.
GGACCAATGAGAAATGCCATCTAAACCGGGTGATTTTGGAGGACGCATTGAAACTAGATGGGGAAAAAGGATAAAATGGTTGTGCACATAAAAGCTTTTTGTAATAATATCAAGCACCCGGAATTTTTTACTGACCCTACATCTATGTCCGACATCACCAGGAAAGCACTGAAACGCTTAAGCTTAAACTTCCTTGAGAATCAGAGGGAACAAATTGAATTGTTAAAAAAGACTGTAATTCCCCATCAGATGATTGTTAAACCAAGGATTATCCAGCCCTATCTAAACCTTCAAATGAAAGAACAAGAAAGGTTCCTGTTGACTAGATTAAGGTTTGGTATTTTGTATAGATTGCTGAGCTTTCCTGTTATAAATGATTGGTCCAGGGTAATCTGCAAATGTCCGTGTGACAATATCTCCACCCAATCGGACATACATATCCTATTTTTCTGTAGATTTTATGTTATACCTAGGAAAAGATGGATTATGCCTATTTTAAAATATATGAATATGAGACAGTGCCGTCCAGCATTTCTTGCTATACTACTTTTGGAGGACATTTTCTCAGTTGCTTCTGTTGCGGCATTTCTTAAAAGTACTTAAAAGTATTTCTTACTTACGTAAGACAATGATCATATGAATTGTGTCATTTTTATCTTTTGGTATATTGTGTATATTGTTTCCAAAACTTATTTGCTATGATGATGTAATACATTTTATGCGATTTGATGTACTTTTATGGTTATTTGAAATATAACCGAATAAAGCTTTTGAAATTGAAATTGAAATTGAATTCAGTCTTGATTTATTTAAGGCAGAGACAATTGTACTCAGTGCACAGACTTTGTTAAAGGATGCGACAAAAAACATTCCTCAATGTCTGTACTGGCTACTGCCTTCGATCTACACTGCGGTCAGTAGAGTTTGCAACTTGATACCAGTTTAGCATCAGCACTACAGACAACATTGAATTCAGTCTTGATTTATTTAAGGCAGAGACAATTGTACTTAATCCTCAGATTTTGTTAAAGTATGTGACAAAAAAGCATTCCTCAATGTTTGTGTCGACTACTGCCTTACATCTACACAACGGATTGCAGGGTTCACAACTTGAATTCAGCTTTGCATCCACACTACGAACAGTAGGGAATTCATCCTTGATGTATTTAATTTACAGACAATTGTACTGTATGTGTTTAGGTTTTCTTAAAATAAGTGACAAAAATCATTTGTCGATATCTATGCTGACTACTGCCTTTGATCTACAGTGCGGGCAGCAGGGTTCACAACTTGAATTCAGCTTTAGATCTATACTACGGACAGCATGAAATTTAGCCTTGAATTTTTTAAGGTAGAGATAATTGTACTTTATGTCCTCACATTGAATTAAAGGATACAACAGAAAGAATTTCTTGAAGTCTGTGCTGAATACTGCTTTCGATTTACATTGCGAGGGCTCTCGATTCAGGTGTAATGGCAACTGCACATGACGCATTCCAGTAGGCAAGAGACATTGTACCAGTGCAGCCTGCCCGAACCAAGACTCATCGCAGGGTGCACACACGGTGAGTTCTTCAGGTACCACTAACTCACTGCACCACAAGTCATCTTCCCGTGGCCTCATTAAAGCAGAATTCACTAGGCAAAAACATTGCTCCCAGTGCGGCCAGCCTGGACCACGCATCATCGCAGGTTACGTACATGCTCAGTACCAAAGGTACTACTAACGCAGTGCACCATAATTCATCGCCACGTGGCCGTATTCAGACAGAATTGAACAGACAAAAGACATTGGTCCGAATGCGGCCACATGAACCACCCATTATTGCAGGGTACGTACAAGCTCAGCCCCAAAGATATTACTAACTCAGTGCACAATAAATCATTGCAAAGAAGAGTGAACAGTTTTATGTCAGTAATGAGGCATACTATCACTTTTAAATGGAATTCATGCAGAATTCAATCGACAAAAGACATTACTCCAATTACTGTGCCCCCCGACCACACATCATCACAGGGAAGGTACACGCTAACCGCCAAAGGTACTAGTAACTCAGACAAAAAATACTCCTGTGGCACTGCTAGTATGCGCAAGCACCTTCAATCCCTGCATCCTGTGAACTATGCTCACAAAGAATGTAAAAGACAGCTCCAAAATATACCTCCACCACCAGTAATACCAAGTACCTCTGAGGCATCACCTTCAACATCGCCACCAGACATAAGTCCCCATTTTGAGAAAGTTAGAATGCACTGTGTGAAGTGCAATTATTTTTTTTCCCTCAACGTTCATGCAGTCCAGTATGCAACAGTCAATGCTTTGAGTGCAGCCAGTTCAGACCATGCATCATCACAGGGTGAGCACACGTTGAACACCAGACGTACCACTAACTCAGTACACAATAAATAATCACCACGTGGCCTTATTAAGGCAAAAATCAGTAGTCAAAAGACATTCTTACCAGTGTGGTCTGCCTGAACCACGCATCATCGCAGTCTCCACACAAACCACCCCTACCTCGGTGCGCCACAACTCATGAACCCTTTATGATAGAATCTTCTGTGTATTATTTCACATATAGTGCTCCTTCCTTTGTACAGCAGAAGTCATAAACGGTTTATGATTGAAAATCTGTGTATGATATCATGATTACTTTTCGACTTGTTACCAACAGCAACGTAATAAAATGGAGTCGAGCACACGTACCCATGTATTTATTATGTTTGTAAAATGCTGCTCCTGCGCCCTACCACATTATACTGAGTTGTAAATAGTGTATGCAACCATCTTGCTTTGCCAGTAACTAAAACTTCGATTATATAACTTTCTCTAGCTCCTTCTACAAATACAAATATACAAACTGGATCATTACAGTACTGCAAACAAAGTGTATAGTAAATTTATAAGTGTGTGCTATTGCTCGATTTTGTTTGGCATATTTATATAGCGCAAACTTAACCCAAAACTATATCAGCAATTTACATGAGCACCTTATTTACAGTACATTTTCAGGCACGCGTACATTATGTCATTTCTCTACAATAACAGGATGTGGACATGACTCTGAGTCTTGAACACTGATTTCCAGCACCAAGTTTGACAGTATACCCGAATGACCACATACGTATATATATTAGCTCTCCTTCATGTGCCAAAAACTGCAACCTAAAGCTTTCATAGCCCTGTATTACTACAGCTACAACACTCCACTGAATGTACAACAAACATTCATATTCGCAGAAATGCGTTATGTCCACCATACTTTATGTGTGAAACTATGGATGAATGTAGGATTAGTGATTCCCTGTACCCTCCATGTTGGCCATGTTGTGGGACTTTACAGACATAATGACACATTTATGTGTAAGACCCGGGTGACGGCAGCACTACAACACGGACACCCGAATCAGATGATGTCTCATACAGCTCACGACAGAGCTACGCTCATAGCTCTTGAGTCATCGTTCACAGCCTCGTGCAGCACTGCCATACGTCAGTCCAGCCCACTCCGCTTACACTTCCAGGAAAACACAACAATGCTACATGGCCCAGATTTCCATTGTAGTGATTTCTTAGTTCCTAGTCTAGTTATCAGAACGGCACAAACACACTCCCTCATGGCTGGTATACACCCAAACTACATACCACATGTGACCCTACCAATAAAAAAGACGGGGCACACGTGCTGTTCGCCATTTTAGAGTTGCTCCCATCGCAAGCGCTGTGATAGCCCGTCCGGGTGGTTCGGACGCCGCATGTAGGCCTGAACCACCAAACTGCACGCCCACCACCACGTGGCCTCTTTGGTCACTGAGTTAGAGGTACATCAAGAACTGAGCAGGTGGGGAACCTGCAATGAAGATGGATGCACAAGTATGTCCTTTGCCATTTTGATATCAAGACTCAGCACTAAATGTGAGACTTCTTGGTAGCAGAGCGGGATGATGTAGAACGTACCCTGTTCGTGAAAAGGTGAGCAGGTAGGCCTGGGTGCGCAGCAGAGGGAGTAGATGGAGTGTAACAGACTGTATACAAAGAGGCAACACAGCGATTTGAGCATATGCAGTCCTAAATACCGTATCTTATTGCATTTCTATTATTTTCCTATAGCAGGAAAGTTTTTATAGTCGGTCATGATAATTGAAACCATGTGGATCACTGCGCACCACTTGTTTTCTTCATAAATCGAAGCCCATTAAACAAGTTGGAACTGTACAAATAGTTGTATTTTTAAGGCGGGAGGAAAGGTGTGTGTAAGGGCGATGTTATTCTACTCCACATTAAAATAGTAACAATAACCAATCATAACATCTTTCTTTTACTATCTTTTAGATATAGAGCTTCAAGGGGCACTATGTCCCGGGACGTGGTGTTAGACACAGCGGTGATAGAAAGGTGAGCTGCGAATATTCCTTTCAGTCACTCTCTCACTAACTCTCTCCTTTGATAAAGAAATGGCGCACAATCTTATCTTTCTTTTTATCTAACATGTTGTGTTTCACAAATTGGTGTTGGATTTTGAGAAATTAACGTTTTAAAAAACAAAAATATATATGTAACAGTGCTCCGGTTAGCGCTCCGGTTCGCGTACCTGACGCGTAACGGAACTTCGCGAAGCGAAGCTGATTGGCTCTCCGGTGTCTGTCAACATTCTAAAGAGTCCAGACCGGCCGCCATCTTGTCTCTCGGTAGGATCGAGAGACAAGAGGTGGAGAAAAACGAAGGGGGAATTTAATGAAAGGGGGCAAGGTAGACCCCTCCTGATTGATGAGGGGGATATTAAAGTGCCCCGCGGGGCAAAAAATAAAAAAATAAAACATTTTGCGATTTTTCGCTGTAGAGGCGCGTCCCGGTACGCGAACCGGGTAGCTTACCGGTAGCGTAACGTGAGTTCGCCATTTTGTGTTTTGGACAAATTTAATCACAAGATGGAGGAATAACAATGTGGGAAATGGGTATAAGGAGGCACCGGAGACGTATCTTGACCCCCTAGGTTTTCTGAGGGTAGCTGAGGAGGCTTATATATGTCGGGAAAAAAAATGTTGAATTTTTCGCGCGGTTAGCTGCCGGTACGCAAACCGGGTAGCAAACCGGGAAGCGAACATAAGTCTTAAATTTTGTATGAAAACTCTGTTTCCCTCATCTGAGAAGTGCACACCATCTCCTCTGTAGATATCTTGCATGTAGTAACATAAGTTATTGTTGTAGATGGCGCCCATTCCATGGTCTCTCATATAAGCTGAAACAGACTTATTTACATGCTTCCTCGCTTTCTCAATTTGTGGACAAATTTGATTGGACCACCTCCATTTCTGTCTTTGGCATATATTGGAATATACCAAGGCAGTTTGAGGGAAAAGTGCCATTAATTGCTCAAAGGTGTCTTTTAAGAGCATTTCCAGACCTACCCCAGTCAAAGTGCCCAAATCATTTCCTCCACAGTGCACTATTATGAGGTCAGGGTTTGGCAAATGTAAAAAGGTTTTCACCAATGGTATGAATTGGTGACATCTCAATCCTCTTTGGCCAATCCATTTGATTTCCACATTTTGTAAATTGAGGTTGTGTAAATTTCTGTTATCAGCATACCTGTGAGCCCAGTGGATGTAACTATGTCCAACAATCCAGACAGAAAACATGGTGAGAGGAGGTTCTGCTGCAGTCAGATGAAGTGTGGGAATGAAATGGCAGTTGAAACAGTAGGAGTTTGTAAAGAAAAAAACCTGTGGAGTTTAAGTGCTAATGATTCAGTAGCAGTGATTGGTGGATTTCCATTGCTGAAAACAGAACGTTAGGGTGCATGGATGTGTTCTTTGAAACATGTAATTTGAATGGTTAAGAAAACATGATTTTAAGAAACATTGCAGTGGATTAGCAGGTGTACTGAGAGTTCAGAGTTCATTTGAAACATTGCTGTGTGAACTTGTAAACATGAGAAGTCTGGCAGGAGGTAGTTGCTATGGAAAAAGGCCAGAAAGGGCAGAGGGGGGAAGGGTGTTGATTTGAAAAAAGTGAGGGAAGAGTTTTGATTGGGTCACATGAGAGATATGTGTGATGAATTTCAGCATTTCAGTGCCTTTGTTGGTTGCAGCCTCTGGAGTGCATACCTTTTGCTCTGCTAAAGAAAAATTGGTGTGTTTCTGAGACTGTTTTGAAATTCAAAAAGCATTTGCTAAGGTGAGAAAAAAATCATTTAATTTAGATGGAGAGTAGTATAGTTTATGGAGAAAATAAGGAAGTCAGCTGTACATTTAAAATGTTGTTTTGTGTCAAGTGTTTTCATTATTTTTTCCAAAAAGATTTTGCTTCTTTGACAAATTATAATTATAGATAATGTGAAGTATTAGTACTGACAGGGTGTGCTTGTACATAGGAGGTGTGCTGTGTTTTCAAATTATGACCAGAAAATCGTTTTTTAAGAAAAAGACATGCTTTTTACATTTATGAGAACGATAACATGGGGTGTGCTTTTTTAAATAAATATTTCACTTACCAACATGAATATGGGAGAATAATTTGCTTGTTTGTTGGTTTAAAAACTGGTTTCTTGAAGTCATTTAGGTTTCACAATATGTTTTGCAAGAGTTACATAGTCAACATCGGGGCATATTTACAAGGCTTATGAGACACATTCACGTCATTTTCCCCATTTTAAAAGTGACTTTAAAGGTGGTGCAATGTTCTTGTAAATACACCCTCATGAGTGCTTGGCAAATTTAAGTCATTTTCCCCTGGTGCATGTGCCTTGTAAATACGCCCCTATGTGTGCTAGACAATTTTAAGGTACTTCTCCCAGGAATCTGGGAGACTAATTTGCTTACATGATGTGTTTAAAAATCGTGCTAAGGTGAGAAAAGATTCCTTTAATTTAGAAGGAGATTAGTATGCTTTTTAGAGAAAAAAAGGAAGCCAGCTAGGGTGTGCTTGTACATAGGAGCTGTGCTGTGTTTTGAAATTATGACCAGAAAATCGTTTTTTTAAAAAAAGAAATACTTTTCACATTTATGAGAAGGACAACAAGGGGTCTGCTTTTTTAAATAAATATTTTATTTCTCAACATGAATATGGGAGAATAATTTGCTTGTTTGATGGTTTAAAAACTCGTTTCTTGAAGTCATTTAGGTTTCACAATATGTACTGGTAGAGTTTCATAGTCACTATGATAATTATGATATACATTTAGGACTGTTTAGGGGGCATGGATATGCTGAGGCTTCTGTGATTGTCATTAGAGGAGAATTATGTACATTGCACAGCTGTATACAGTCCTCACCTTCTGCGTACTCTTGGATATGCTAGACTATATCTGCTCAATGAGATACCTAAGCTGAGGAAACACAGGTGATGTGATTGTGAAATGAGCAAAAATATTTGCACGTTTTTCAATTACATCACCTGTGTTTCCTAACATTAATAATCACATTGTGCAGATGAGGTTTAGGCCTGTCCAGGGAGACAGAGGAGGTTTGGCCTTTGTTGAAGTGTGCAGTGGACATGACTCACTTCATCTGTTGCCTGCACATGTATTATGTCCTCTGTACTCTTCAACAAGCCAAAATTTCATCACCAACCCTGAGTAGGCCTCACCTCAAACAAACTTTTGTGACGGCCAGACCTGCTTTTTTGCTCCTAGATATTTCTTGGTTTTACCATGGCAGACAGACAATCCAGCATACCTCTGCATAGGCCACACCTTATGGTGGTGCAAGGGCCTTGTAAATACGCCCTCATGTGTCATGGTAATTTTAAGTCACTTCCCCCTGATGCAAGGGTCTTGTAAATACACCCTCATGTGTGCTTGGCTATTTCAAGTCACTTCTTTCTGGTGCAATGGCCTTGTAAATACGCTCTCACGTGTGCTTGGCAATTTTAATTCACTTCCCTCTGGTGCATGGGTGTGGTAAATACGCCCTCATGTCTGCTTGGCAATTTTAAGTCACTTTCCCCTGGTGCAAGGTCCTTGTGAATACGACCCTATGTGTTCTTGGAATTTTAACTCATTTCCCCCATGGTGCAAGTGCCTTGTAAATATTTCCCCTTTGTCTATGTTGTTAAATTACTGTAGATAGAATTGACATCTAGTGTGTTAATTGTTTGCCTACTGTTATTGGTTTACTGTTTGGTAATAGTGGTTAATATCATTTTTTTAAATATTTTTCCACAGATTTAACTGAAGATCTTTAGAAAACTTTAAAAATGCCCTCAAGGCAGAGAATACTAAAAGAAGCAAAGCGACTTACACTCCATCTTGGTAAAGATTTGCAACAGTCCTGTAATATTAAATCATATCAAGTTGCCAAAAAAGCTCCAGGTAAGAAAATAAAATCATTTTTAAAAACAATTTGCAGACAAAAAAATACCAGTATGGAACATGTTTTAGTGCATAAGAAGAGAGAAAATTTAAAGGAAAAGGAAAGGCCCGTCAAAAAAGTTTCTGTTAGAGTAGGAGATAAGTCTGTGCATGGCAGTAGAAGGGAAAATCAATTCAGGGACATTGCTAGGCGAATGTTCCGCAACAGGATAATTGTCAATTTGTTAAAATTTTTTAAGAAAGGCCAACAGAAAGTGACATTTTATAAGAAAAAGAAAAATGTAGAGAAAATTATTGATCAGGCTTTCGAAATTAAGCGAAAGTTATTTATTTTGGTAATCAATAGAATTAGGAAACTAAACAAGGTAATTTCTGATTTTAAATCAAATAGTAGATGGAAGAGAGTAGTTAATCAAAGTAATATTTGTGAAGTATTGAATGGACGCATAGTTCAAGTTGTGGGGCATTTTTCAATGAGGAGAGTTACTTTCAGGACAATGATTTGGTGCATGCAGTTGACACCAGTGGTCGAGCATATGAGGTAAAAGATGGTTGTCCGGTTGAAAAAGAAAAACTTGTGTCTGCAGATGTAGAAGAGGTGTTAGGTGATGAGATTTTAGGAAGACGTCCTAAGGGACCAGTCTACACCTGGAAATGTAGTAGCATTTGTAGTGTGCGACAGGATTCCATCAATTTGTTTTGTGATTTTGTACGTACATTTAATAAGAAAAGTTTAAAACAGAAAATGAAGTTGTTGCAAGAATTAGATCCTTGCAGAGTGAGAGAAGTAACAGGTTTGCATGGGCATTCCCTGGCTTGTCTTTCCAGAAGAGTATGCCAGAGTGTTTTTCATCATTTCAGGATGCTAGCAGTGCGTCATAATAAAGTGAGGAAATTAGTGAGAACGTTGTATTATGCTAAGAGTCCAGCAATTATGCTTAAACAATTGAGCAGTGCTCTTTTGCATCAGAACAACATGTGAAAAATATTTGTGAAGAAATTGAGGGGAATATTACCAACAACTAGCGATAATTATCGCTAGGTTGGCTTAGCGGCAATAATTTTATCGCCGTGTAGCGACGATTTTTATCGCTTAGGAGCCTTGATATTATCAAGGTTTATCTCCTAAGCGATAAAAATCATCCGAAATGCATGAATATCGCTGAAAAATTAGCGATATTCATGCATTACCGAGCAAATGCTCTTAGCCATGTTATCCACCTCCCATTGGATAACATGGCTAAGAACTGCTCAGGGCAGGTGTTAACTTTTGGAGATATTCGCGCTTAGCGTGAATATCTCCAAAAGTTGGTAATAGGAGATAGCGATGTTAGCGACTGTTTCCATTCGCTAACATCTTGGCACGCCCACTTTGCATGTCATTAGTGATAAATATCACTGACATGCAAAGTGGGGCCCAAGATGGTCGCTATCTCGTACTAGCTGTCGCTAACTGGTGTTAGCGACAGCTAGGTAATAGGGAGAACATTTTATCTCCGCTTTCTTGGCTTTTAAAGCCAAAAAAGCGGAGATAAATCCCTTGATAATATGCCCCTGAGTTCTGTTACTTTGCTAGTTAGGAGAACAATGTTGAAATTGACCCAGTAGAAGAAGGTAATGTGGAAGACAGTGTACAGATTTCTAATATAGATAAGTTTCACAAAGAAATTTCCATCTTTCAGGTGAAATCAAGTGAGAGGCCTAATTTCACTTGTGTGTGTTGTTGATGAACTTATTATAAGAATCAGACTAAGTTAGTGGATTTATATGCAAAAAGTGAAATGGAAAACAATAGTGAATGGAAGGATTTTGCTACATACTTGATGGTAGAAAATTGCTTTGATTTGGGATCGGACCAACGTATGTGTACTTATTGTTTTAACAAATTAAACCAAAACCGGATGCCTGCTAGAGCGGTTAATAATAATCTGGAATTGGTTGACATTCCTTCTGAATTGAAGGATTTAAATACTTATGAATCTATTTTGATTCAAAGTGTGCATCCCTTTCAGGCTATTGTACGAATGGAGCCAAAGACAGGGAAATTGCCTCCATCAGATTTCAGAGAGGATTAAAGGTAAGAGTTGTTTATTTGCCTTTAGATTTGAAGAAAAACATTAATACAATTGGAGTAGAGAAAGTGGAAGAGGAACCTCTGGTTATCCTAGTTAATGGTGTTCTGACAAAGACTAAGAAAATCTGGCAAGATTTAGTGGATGTTAGGAAAGTCAAAAAGGCAACATTGTATTTGATAAAAAAACAATGAGTACTACAAGAATGTATGTGTTGCAGAAGAGGAAGTAAGTGAAGAAGAAGACAGCGAGCTGTGTGCTGGACAAATTGAGAAAGTAGAAGCCTCTAAAAATGAAGAAATATATGAACATTATAGTGTTCATCCTTTGCATTCCAAGGAAGTCATGGGGAATGCTATTGAGTTGTTTCAAATGAAACAAGCCAAAGGGAGTCCCATTAGTGTTTGGGAGGAAAGTTTGGAAGCTCGGTGTTTTCCACAATTATTTCTCACAAGTCGAGGAGGACGATATGATGAGCGACCTGATCAAATTCCTGCTTCTGAATACCGGACTTTACGATTGTATGCTGAAGATCCTAGGTTTCGTCAATGCATTCCCTATTTGTTTCATCTATTGTTTGAAAGTGATCTGTCTGGGCTGTCTTATGCAGTGAATCACATCCTGAAAAGTGGTGTACAACTGCGAAATATCTCAGCAAGGGACTTTATGGATAAAGTCAATGTGCAAGACAGTATTTTGGATTCTCACCTGATTAATCTGATGGCATGTCAGCGTGGTACTAATGAGTATTGGTACCGTCGTCATGGTGACTTAAAATGTATGCTGAGGAACTTAGGAACTCCCACATGGTTCCTCACTCTCAGCTGTGCTGAGTATGGCTGGGAAGACTTACTTGAATTTCTACGAGAGGCAAATGGAAACATTGAAAATATTGAATTCAAGACATCCGGAGAACTGTGCTCTTTGGATCCAGTGAATGTATGCAGGTACTTCAATCATAGATTTGAAGCTATGATGTCTTTCATCACGAACAAGAAAAATCCACCTCTTGGAGAGGTGTTGGATTTCTTCTGGAGAAAGGAGTATCAAGCACAAGGTGCTCCTCATATACATATGCTGCTATGGATCAAAGATGCACCCAAATTTGGAACACATCCGGATGACTTAGTGATGAATTTCATAGAACAGTATTCTACATGTGCTGTTCCAAAGACAAAGGAAGACAAAAGTCTAAGAGAACAAGTTTTACGGTTTCAAAGCCATCGTTGTAGAAAGTACTGTCGTCGTAAATTCAGAAACAAGAACAAGTACTATACAAAATGTCGTTTTGGATTTCCACGATCGGTGATATCTAAAGGAAGAGTGAACAATTTGATGTCTTCGCTGTGACATAATGTGATGAGGAAATCACCCAAAAATACGTACAATTTGAAGAGAAATGAAGAGTCCAAGAACATCAATGACTACAACCCAGTGATTTTGTCCATGTGGAATGCTAACATGGATATACAGTTTGTGGCTGACAACTGTATGGCTTTGGCTCGGTATGTGACGTCTTACATCACAAAAAAAGAAAAGACAGAACTCAAGGATATGTGGGAGAACATTTCCTATGAAAAGAGCCTCAGTAAGAAGTTGTACAGTTTCAGTCTGAAGATGTTGTCGCATCGAGAAATCGGAGCTTACGAATGTTCTGACCGGTTATCTTCAGCAAGTCTCTATGCCAAATCTAGGAGTATCATTTGGGCAAGTCTTGGTGTTGCTGCAACGCGTAATCGAGTTCTCAAACCTGTCCGGGAAATTGAGTATTTGGCGGAGAAGGAGCCAAGCAGTACAGATATTTTGAAGACCAACATGTTGGATACATATTATCCAAATAGAAGCAGTCACCGGGGGGAATGTTTGTCTGTATGAAGTTCTACAAAATTACATTTTCAAGAGGAACATCACAGACGATATTGATAAAGGAGTGTATGCTGTAATTGGAAGTGAGGGATGTCTGGTCAAGCAAAAAAAATGTCTATTGGTAAATCATCGAAAATTGGATTGCGAATCTCCAGAAAGAAAAGAGTTTTTCTATTTAGCTCTTTTGCAACTTTTCAAGCCTTGGCGTGCAGAAGAGGAACTGCTTGGAGATTTCCTCTGTTACGAAGACTCTTTCAATGCAGCCAAGGAGTCCATAGAATGTCCTGTTTTTTCAAAATATCTAGAAATGTTGAATGCAGAAATCGAGCAGGAAGCAACAATTGCAGCCAAGATTGCTAGAGACAGTTCTCAGGACAGTCAGAGTTCTATTTCATTGAGTCAGGATCCACTAGGAGGACCACTTATCGAAAATGAAGCTGCCACTGCCATGAATGAAGTGGAAAGAGCCATGGCACATGCTCAGGAGGATGCAGTTAACTTAGAAGATTTGGAAAGACAACTCAACGTTGAGCAGAGGAAAATATATGACGAAGTTACCAACCAAATTGATCATGGATTAAGTCATGAGAAGAAAGAGTGCTCATGTACTTCGTTGAAGCCTGTCCGACTGTACGTGAGTGGAGAAGCAGGAACTGGAAAAAGTTTCCTCATTAAAGCAATTTCATGTTATCTGCAGAAAAGGACTGACTCATCGCTGTCTTGTGTTGTCACCGCTCCAAATGGACTGGCAGCACATACCATTAAAGGTATTACTTTGCATCGGCTACTGATGCTGCCAGTGGAGCATGATAACAAATTACAATACCACAAGTTATCTGGAGATGCTTGTTGTGATGTATCTAGAGTCCTGAAGAAGATGAAACTTCTTATCATTGACGAAGTAAGCATGGTTTCCAATGTCATGCTTGCCTTTGTGCATTTGAGAATGCAGGAAGTTCTTAAAACAGAGTATGATGTGTTATTTGGTGGCAAACACATCATTGTTTTCGGTGATCTTCTGCAGCTGACACCAGTGAAAGGACAACCAGTGTTTAAATTGCTTACGCATGAAGATACCAGGAAGTGCCTAGGGAGCATTGGCAACGTTAACATATGGTTAAACTTCAATTATGCTGAGCTGCGTGAAAATATGCGTCAGGCGAAGGATGAAGATTACAAGAATATTCTACAAGATGTTAGAATCGGGAAAGTGACCGAGCGTGGGAAAGAAGCTTTACATGCACGATTACTGTCAAATTTGTATCCAGAAGAAGACGTTCTGCCAGAGAATATTTTTCAGAAAATTACTGAGAAGAAATCGGGAATATGTTTGATGCCAACTCTTGCAGAATGTTCCATCTTCAACAACAAAATGTTGAATTTAGAAAACCAAGAGATTGTGAAACTGGAAGCTATTGACAGAATAGAGCATATGGGAGCAACAATTATTTTGTCTGAGAATTTGAAATCTAAATTGGATTCATTAGAGAAGACTATATCTAAAACTGCTGGTTTTGAAAAGACTCTGACTGTGTGCTTAAATTGCTGTATCATTTTGAGAAGGAATTAACATGTTGAAAGAGGTCTGGTAAATGGATCAATGGGTAATGTTGTTGATTTTGAGAAATACAGAAATAGAGATGGAATTGAATTTTTAAAAATTAAATTTGATGGCATTGAGGAAGTACAGCTAATTGGTCGTTGCACAGCTAGGTTTTTGCTTGTAAAAGACCTATATGTTCGCCGTAAGCAATTTCCTGTTTGCTTGGCATATGCGGTGACAATCCATAAATCACAAGGTTTAAGTGTAGACAGTGCTTTCGTGAATATTGGCAGTTCTGTGTTCAAAGAGGGTACGGCTTATGTAGCATTGTCATGAGTCAGAACATTATCGAGTTTGTACTTGATTGAGTGTGATGTCACAAACATTTGTGCGGATCTAGATTGTGTTAAGGAATACAATAGGTTAAGAAGAGAGTATGCACCACATTTGCCTCAATATCCTTTGTTTGAGAAACGTGTGGTAGGCCGTAAACGGAGAAATATCAGTAATAGTGGGGAGGTTGTAGCAAAAAGACCAAAAGTCGATGAACTGAAAATTGTAGGCAGAAAGAAAATGAATTCTGTTGAAAATGTTGTTGGTTTTCAATTTGAAAATAGTTCTGGTGTGAACTGCTATGCTAATGTAGTCGTTAATGTTGTCTTTTCTCTAGAAACTTTAAAAGAACAGATTGTGATCAATTCGGATCAAAGTTTTTGCTGTTTGTTGAATTCTGTGTTTGAGAAATGTAGCACTGATAGAACAAGAGTAGAAAGTGTGTCTGAAATTCGAAATCTGTTAGACAAATGTTCAGGTCAAACACAATTCTCTCAAAATATTCAGCAAGATTGTCAGGAGTTTTTAATGTATATGCTTAATGTATTGCAAGATGAAGGTGTAGATGTAGATCATCTGTTTGGCCTTTCTTATCAATGGCAGCATGACTGCGAGAATTGTACGTTATCAAGTACTACTAGTGTAGACTCAGAAAGATTTATATATTTAACTTTGCCAGACAGTAAATCAGTATCCTTTAATAAGCTAGTAAAAGCAGCCGATCAAAACATGGAGTGTAGCCAATGTAAGTCTAAATGCTGTCCACATTATTTATACGAAGATATGGCCAGTATGTCATTTTAATGTTCCAACGATGTAGGCCTGATGGAACAAAATTGACAACTTTAATTAAAGATTTTGTGGCTTCTCAGTTGTCAATATCAGGAAGGACTTTTCTAACTGCAGCAATTATATATCATGAGGGTCCTTCAACAACATCAGGACATTACACAACTTATTTGAGGTCTGGAAATGGCTGGTCATTCTGCAATGATTCTGTTTTAACTTTCAAAAAAAGATTGCCTTTTCACCTTAGAAATTCTTACCTGGTGTTCTTACAACCATAATTTTAGGGAAGAAATCTCGGGATTTGTTCTGATGAATTTCAAGATGTTCTAATGGCTCCTACACTATATAGCCTTGTGGATAAGTGTAGTACAGAGCGAAAACTGTTTGTTTTAATAAGCTAATTCATGCTGCAGATCAAAACAAGGAGTAGAGGTAATGTAAGTCTGCAATGCTGTCCACATTATTTATAGAAACTTATGGGTGAAATGTAATTTTGCAATTCCCAACTATATAAACCGGATGTAAATAAGTTGTCAAGTCTAATTAAAAATGTTTTGGCTACACAGTCGTCGATTTCAGGATGAACATTTTGTAACTGCTGCTATTATATGACATGATGGTCCTTTGACAACATCAGGATATTACACAGCTTTTTTGAAATGTAAAAAATGCTGGTCTTTCGGCAATGATTTCCATTTGACTAGGAAGCAATGTTGCCTTTTGACTTGTTTTCAGAAGTGAGAATTTAGGGTTGGTAACTGGACTATAATGATTCTAGGTGTTGCTGTAATTTAGTGTGCTGTTTTAAATTGCTTTGCATGTCTCATTTTTCTTAAAACTATGGAGCTTATCTTTCAGAAAGTGGCGGGCAGAAAATAATAACAGCACAACAGAGTATAAGCTGTTCATAGGACATCCTTTGACGTTATGGAAAGTAAGTTACTTTTGAGGAGTTCTGATTTCTGATTGGTTATATTATATGGGTTTTTTAAACACAATCATTTTGATTGTGGTTTTTTTTCCCCGCTGTTATATGATGAATACCTTCAAGTCACTGTTTTTAGTGAAATTTGATATATTCTGAGAACAGCAAAAATAAACCATTTAATATGTATAATTAATTCTGTACTTTGAATTGTGATTTTTAATATGTACTCATCTTGTCTCATGCTCACTCATCTTTTACTACTTTCTAACAATTTTTAAATTTTTGTTCTTTCTTTCACAGATTGAAAGTATAAAAATAACAAGTGACTAAGTTAACGACAATTATAAGGTAAGTGTTTTGTACTCTTTCCGTTACATCTCTATCACATTTAATTTCTATGAGTTCCACTGCTTCATTTCTTTAACCCTCAGTTTCCTGCCTTTGGTACTTCCCTCATTCCTTTTTCTATTAGTTACTTATTCTACTCCTTCCACTCCTTTTCTCAGTCCCTCTGTTCTCATAGTTCCTCACTCTTGTTCACTCACTCCATCTCTATTACTCTCACTGTCTCTGACTCATCACTCTTTAAAGTAACTCTTGTTTATTATTCTTCTACACTCTTTTTTTCTTTCACTTCCTTTTCTATTTTCTTTTTCTCAATTTATCCCGCTTACAACTTTTTTTTGTATACTTAGCTATTAGACAGTATCTCTGTGTTACTCCCTCTAGCTGTCTTTCTTTTAACATTATTCTCTCTGTCTCCTTCCCTTATATACACTTTTTTTTTAATCATTTTTTTTGGTTCGCTTCCGGTTCGCGTACCGGGGCGCGAACCAGGAAGCGAATCAAAAAAAAAGAGAATTGAAGAGTGCTAAACATTTTAGCAATTTTTTATAAATGGGAGGTAGTTCTGAAAAGAACTTTTTTTTTGGATTGTTTTTGTTGTTTTATTTTTTTTAATTATTTTTCTGAACATTTTTTATTTTTTTTGTATTTTTTGAACAATTTTAAATATTTTTTGTTTTTTTCAGGGGGAAGAACGAAAAACAGGCATTAGAAATGGCACAACAGGAGCAACAAAAAAAATCACTTTCTGGGGCGTTTTGAGCACTTGTGATTTTCAAATGCTCTGTTCATTAAGTTTATACTCATCTCCCCGTAACATAGTAGTCCCCCACAATTTCTACACGCCAGCTTGATGTGTTGAAAATTACTCTGCATACAGGGGACCGTCTCCCTCGCCTCTGGTCCCGAAAGACTTTTATGCGTTGAGGTGGTGGCCACAGGAGTTGGTGGATTTTCACGTAGGTTACGCACCTCCGCCGCACTGTAATTTATTGGATGCCACCTTTGCATGTGGCGATGCATTGTATAGTTCCCAAAGCTATACTTTTTATCAGTGCCTCTTGACAGTACTTCTTTACATATCAGGCATGTAACATGACGGGCATTCACCTTTTTTGGCCTTGAGGAAATGTAAAAAACTGCCAAATGAAATTCTCCTTGTGGTGTGATTTCCGGGGTTCTTCAGGCAAAAATACTATGTGATGTACATCCTGTTCTTCTTCTTCCTCCTCTTCTTCAGGGTTGGGAATGAACTGGGGAGGTGGTCCATCCTTCCTAGGAGGTGATGGTGGTGGTGAGGGTCCACCAGCTGCAGCTACAATTGAAGCCATCTTCCAATAATCAAAATAGGTCTTCCTCTCACAAAGTTGAAAGTCAGAGTGAGAAAAATAGGAGGGGGCTTTCATCATTTGGGAAAAAAAAAATTCTAAACCAATGAAAAGTGTTATTTTTAGGTTGCATGACTTAGCCTTACATCATTCAGAAACCAAAAGTGAAATCAACCAATAAAAGGTGTTATTTTCAAGTCACATGACCTGTTACGCTTACGTTACGCGTCCCGCTACGCACCCGGAGCGCTTCCGGGTAGCTGCGCTTCGAGCCTCGGTTCGCGTTCCAGAACGCTTCCGGGTGCGCTAACGCGGAGCGTCATAAGACGCATTACGCGGCAACGCGATACGTCGCGCTTACGCGACGCGTCACGATGTTGTTTTGTAACGTGGTGGTTGCGCTAACGGAACGTTTACCGGTTCGCAGACCGGGTCGCGGAACCAAATTGAGCTAACGGGAAGCTACCCGGTGCGCGGACCGGTAGCAAAACAAAAAAATAAATAAAAAAAATATATATACCTAAAAAAATGATATTAAAAACATATAAAATATATTTTTCCATTAAAAGAAGAATATATTTTACAGCTTTTGATATTTGCTATTAAAAAACCATTGAAATTCACTGAAAAAACCATAGGTTATAGACCATATATAGTTAGGAATTAGCATTTACAAAACCTTGAAAATTCACTGAAAAAACCATAGGTTGTAGACCATATATAGTTAGGAATTAGCATTTACAAAACCTTATTTTCCTCACACAAAACCATTAAAATTTGCATATATAGTTAGTTGCACTAACTATATATCGCGCACCCGCAATCCACTGCTGATCATGTCACATATTACATCATTCATGACATGGTCAGTGACATAACTGATGACATCACTGATGACATCTCAAATGACATCACTGATGACATCACTGATGACAACATCCAGTGACTGTATGTTTCTGTAAAGTTAAAATATGTCTTACATATTGAAGAATGAGTGGATGTATAAGTGTCTGGATGAAGGATTTAGTAGGTGCATGACTGACTGTATGAGTGAGTGATTAAATGTGTCTCACTGAGTGCATGGGTTAGTGACTAAACTGTCTTAATTTGTGCATCATTATGTCTGTTGTTCTGTAAACTGCTGCATGTGTTGATCAGTAGCTATATGAGTAACTATATGGGTTATTGATTGGTTGCCCAAGTATTTGTATGGGAGACTGAGTATGTGTGTGGGTGGCTGGGAGGTGTATGACTCTGTGCATAGATGTGTGAGCAGTTGATTCACTAGATGTATGGGTTCAAAAGTGCAGGTGGAAACAGCTGTATGGGCGGTTGACTGTGTGCATGAGTGCATTGGTGAGTGAATGGATATCTCAGTGCTACATGTCAAAGTAAGTACATATGTAAAACACAATACATGTGAGAGTTGACATATATAAATAACTGTGCATAAGAGCCAGTGAATGTGTGAGTGGCTGTATGGATCATTGTGAACTTCAATCAAGGATTGTATAAAAGAGTAAATATGTGTTAGTATATGTTTGAATAAGTAAGGTGTGTATAACTGTATAGTTGAGGAAATGGAGGTGTGATTGATTCTTTGCATGACTGACTAGGTGTGTGAGTAACTCCATGGATGAGTGACAGTCTGTGAGTGTCTATTTACTCTGAGTGTATGTAAGATTATATTAGAGTCTGAAGAGGTTCACCGTATTATCACATGGATGATGTCATCAGTGATGTGATCAGTAATGTCAAATGAGATGTCATCAGTGATGTCATTTGAGATGTCATCAGTGGTGTCATCAGTGATGTCACCGATCATGTCATGAATGATGTAATATGTGACATGATCAGCAGTGGATTGCGGGTGCGCGATATATAGTTAGTGCAACTAACTATATATGGTCTATAACCCATGGTTTTTTCAGTGAATATATATATATATATATGTTTCATCAAAAGTGTCCTTACACGAAGGGCGCTCTCTTTCACGGCTGGTACGCGTTGCAAGGCTGGACCCGCCTTGTGTACAATCTCCCACCAATATAAGAAAACCACAGCACTCTCTCAGTTTTGGCAGTATAGTGATTTTAATCAAAGCTTTAGCAGAGCCATTTCTCCTCCTTCCTGGTGAAGGAGGAGAAATGGCTCTGCTAAAGCTTTGAATAAAATCGCTATACTGCCAAAACTGAGAGAGTGCTGCGTTTTTCTTATATTGGTGAGGTATATATATATACAAAGTTTGCCTGGAATGAGTCAGCCCAAACAGGTAAGTGGAAGTAACCAACTTTATTCGGGAAGGAACGGCTTCAAATGGCAACTCGGAAGCTTCGCCTTTATTTCAGTCCTGGGATTCCCGACGCGTTTCATGCCTCCATGGCATTTCCTCAGGGGACTCAGGCAGCAACTGGAACACTGCACAGCAATAAGCCGAGCACTTTTTAAAGTAATGAAGTTCCCGCCCAGGTGGGCGTGGCCACCGCCGTGGCCGCTGGATCTTGTAGTGATCGTTTTCAAACTCCAGTGAGTTGCTTATGCATAGTTCCAAGGTGATGCGATAAAAATCCAAGTGGGTGGTTCAGCACAATCCGTTTTGGCATTGCTGCACATAGTGAGTTCTTTCACCGTGGTATTACCCATTCCAAAGCCGTGGCGCCGCTTGACACCACCGCAGGACTGCACACAGGTACAGCAGGGCTTGACTCGCGGCTACAGGCTCGCCGCTAACATACCATCACAAAGTTTGCCTGGAATGAGTCAGCCCAAACAGGTAAGTGGAAGTAACCAACTTTATTCGGGAAGGAACGGCTTCAAATGGCAACTCGGAAGCTTCGCCTTTATTTCAGTCCTGGGATTCCCGACGCGTTTCATGCCTCCATGGCATTTCCTCAGGGGACTCAGGCAGCAACTGGAACACTGCACAGCAATAAGCCGAGCACTTTTTAAAGTAATGAAGTTGCCGCCCAGGTGGGCGTGGCCACCGCCGTGGCCGCTGGATCTTGTAGTGATCGTTTTCAAACTCCAGTGAGTTGCTTATGCATAGTTCCAAGGTGATGCGATAAAAATCCAAGTGGGTGGTTCAGCACAATCCGTTTTGGCATTGCTGCACATAGTGAGTTCTTTCACCGTGGTATTACCCGTTCCAAAGCCGTGGCGCCGCTTGACACCACCGCAGGACTGCACACAGGTACAGCAGGGCTTGACTCGCGGCTACAGGCTCGCCGCTAACATACCATCACAAAGTTTGCCTGGAATGAGTCAGCCCAAACAGGTAAGTGGAAGTAACCAACTTTATTCGGGAAGGAACGGCTTCAAATGGCAACTCGGAAGCTTCGCCTTTATTTCAGTCCTGGGATTCCCGACGCGTTTCATGCCTCCATGGCATTTCCTCAGGGGACTCAGGCAGCAACTGGAACACTGCACAGCAATAAGCCGAGCACTTTTTAAAGTAATGAAGTTTTTTAAAATGTATTTTTGATATTTGTTGGGACCCCACTACTATGGTCCTATTGACATTGGACATTTCTACTCTATATACGAGTATAAGGCACATTGACGGCTTAAAAGCTTGTGAGCACTACCTGAATAGAAGACCAATACGCCTAGCATCACAAAATAGGATGATACTAGAGATCATGGAATGGTGTTTATCTAAGAACATTTTTCTCTTTGGAAATGATCTTTATATTCAGGAACGTGGGACCGCGATGGGCACCTGTTTTGCTCCTAGTTATGCCAACCTTCATCTCGGCTACTGGGAGGAACAGGTGCTCAGAGGGGGCCCGCTTGATCATTGGTCGGAACATATCCTTCTGTGGGTACGATATATCGATGATGTCTTCGTGCTGTGGCAGGGCACGGAGGCATCAATCGGTGTATTCATTGAGGAGATCAACCAGAATTCTTTAAATTTGGAATTTGTGGGAAACTTCAGTAAGGTTTCGATTGACTTCCTCGATATTAGAATAATCCCTATGAATAACAAGTTAGAAACCACTGTGTTCCGTAAACAGACCGCGGGGAACTCAATACTTCACGCGGAAAGTGCTCATCCTACTGCATTAATAAGGAGCATTCCGTTTGGAGAATACTATAGGGCCAGACGTACATGCAGCAGTGACGAACAGTATAACACCATCGAAGAGGAGATGACCCAGAGATTCCTAGAAAGGGGTTATAGCAGAACAATCCTTAAAGGTGCTGCTAGTAAAGGTAAAAACTGAGCAGGCAGTCCTTACTTTTTGAGCCGTCAAGAACCCGTAAATCAAAGTCAAAACAATCAAATGGTGGCAGCTCTAGGTTTATCACTACTTACAATACTAAACACAAGGAGGTGAGATCAATACTAAAGAGACACTGGTATTTGATTAGAAACGATCCGGTGTTGGGTTCCAAGGTAAAGAACAACCCTGAGATAACCTATAGAAAGTCTAAGTCACTAAAAGACTTAATTGTTCGTAGTGATTTTGTAGATAAACGCAAGAGCAACGCCGACTGGCTTAGATCAAAACCTGGTTTTAAAAAGTGTTTTAAGTGCAAAGCTTGCCTACATGGTTTGAATCGCACAGAGTTTAAAACAGCTTTTAACAAAACTGTTAAAGTAAAAAGTGCCATAACATGCAAAAGTGAATTTGTTGTGTACCTTTTACAATGTCCTTGTCCTAAAATCTATATCGGAAGTACGATTTTACCTGTACACCAACGAATTTTGCAGCATAGAAGAGCAATAGTCAACCAGGATAGGTCCTACCCGGTGGCCCAACATTTTGAGCTTTTGAACAGAGGGGACAGGCAACAAGAACCATCAGTCAAAAGAGGGGAGGGCAAGTTCTTCCCTACTGGGTCACGTTGGGGCTCCACCGGAAGTCATCGAATTGGTAGTCTACAGTGTTTCTGGATGTTTCAGACTGAAGCTGGCGTCAGCATGAGAGCACCACCATCTCGTAGCTCCGTCGTGGCCATTCCGCAAGCAGTCATGGCAGCCGCTCCCCACCGGAAGCCTGCGAGAGTCGGGGGCCCCGATGACTTTTGTAGAATCTTCAAGGCTGAGGGGACGCTTTCGAGAATGGGGCCCAAGCCCTAGCAGGCAAATGTCCGAGTTCAAATGTGTCCCAGGGCCATTTTAGTGGACCAGGCCCAAATCCGAAGAGCCGGCCGCCATTTTGAGAGTCCTGTGGCAGCCGCCTATCGCTGCACCGCAAGAGTGGGCGTAACTCAGCTGAATAGCGGATGAGGCACAGTGCCGCAAATGCGGGCGCTAAACAGCTGAATGGCGACTGAAACGCTAAAGGGCGTCCCACTGCAGCAGAGGAGCCTCCACCTGGGGAGGCGGGGGAGGCCTGTTCGCGCCGCCTCCCCCCCCCCCCCCCCCCCCGGGCTGCCCCACGCCGTTTTTCGGCGCAGAATTATAGGATGGCCAGACCAGTGCGGCAACTTACTGGACACCACCTGGGTGCCGTCCGGATCTCAGCGCGTTGTGCTGCCTTCGGCCTATTCGCACAACGAACCGCTACTGACGCCACCTCACAGGCCGACGGATTTTGCCGACTAAAAGACAGACCAAAGCAGCCCATTGTTGCTTTGAGATGGATGTTGCAGCAGGCTGCCATGTAAATAGTTGTTTAAATTTTTTTTTTTACCTTGTTTACTTTGTTTGAGCGTTGTATATATTTATAAGTTATTAAAGTGTTATAATCCTACTACTTTGTTGGAGTGCTATATATTTTTAATGTGACACATAATTGTGAAGACTTTGATGTACAAAAAGGCATCCCTGGAATCTTCCGCTTCAGGCTCGGTCTCACACACCCTACAGTGAGAATCCCCTCCCCAATCACAATACAGGATCGTTATCAGATAGTAGGAACGCGTGTGGTGTGACGGATCTCATGGGGTGGGGGCCTTGATCTACTGTAACTCCTTTGAAGAGGGGTGATTCTTTACAGTTGGGGCCATAAACTACATCCGCAGGGCTAGGTGATAGCCTGGGACCAGCCTGGACAATCAGACACAGAGGAAGAGGAGTGTCAGAGGGTGCGGTAGTGAATAGGGTGAAAGGGAGGTGTCGGGCGGGCACAAGGTGTGATTCTCAGGGAAGAGCAGCGCAGATGGGGGGAGGTTTATGGCCCATGCATGAGAGAGAGAGCGGGGGTGACCAGTGCGTGGGGGAGATGCTTGCGAGGATGGGGAGCCATGCTGGATCGGCGGCGTGCAGAGAGTGGGTCTGGTCAAGGCATCTAAAATAGCTGCCGTGCACGACAAAAGTGTGGCATTGGAAAAAAGGCAAGATGGCGCAGACAATGTTTATCAATACGGATTAATTTATAACAATTATTTTTAACAATATATTTACTCGCAGTGACAAAATGGCGGTCAACACTTCCTGATTTCCTTCGAATCAAACGTTAACAGACGTCACGCAGCAAAAAAAAAAAAAACGCTCACGCGCAGCTGCTGGAAGACGTGTATCAACATATATGAGCATCCTCAGCCACCCTCAGAAAACATAGGGGGTCAGGATACGTCTCCCATACCCCCTTATACCCATTTCTCACATTGTTTTTCCTCCATCTTGTAATTTAATAAAAACGAAACACAAAATGGCGAATTCCCGTTTCGCGACCCGGTTCGCGAACCGGGTAGCGCTTCTACCGCGAAAAATCTAATTTTTTTTATTTGCCCCACGGGACCCTTTAATAACCCCAACATCATTCCTAGGGGGTCAAGAGGGGTCTACCTTGCCCCCCTTCATTAAATTCCCCCTTTGTTTTTCTCCTCCTCTTGTCTCTCGATCCTACCGAGAGACAAGATGGCAGCCGTTCCGGACTGTTTAAAATGTTGACAGACACCGGAGAGCCAATCAGCTTCGCTTCGCAAAGTTCCGTAACGTGAAAAGTACGCGAATCGGAGCGCTACCCGGGACGCTGTCACAGATATATCTGTTTTTTAAAACGTTGATTTCTCAAAATCCACTGGAGCACATATATTGAGACCCAGCAAAGGCACATCGGGCTAACAGTCCCTACAATTTTGCCAAGTTTCGTGCAAATCCATTCAGCCGTTCGAGCTAAAAGTGAGGCCAAACACCCTATGGAAAAATGAATGGGAAAAACGCGTTTTGGGACCCCCCTTTTTTCTCGGCCCCCCCTTGACGAAACCCCCCCAACGTTTCAGGGGCTGCTCAGAAACAACATGTGCCATTTTCCTGAAAATTTCAGCCGATTCTGTCCACAAACGCCAAAGTTATTAGACATAGAATTTTCAAAAGTCCCATAGAGAAAAAATCCTAACTATATATACCTACTGGCTATCGCCAGTAGGTAATATATATATATATATATATATATATATATATATATATATATATATATATATATATATATATATATATATATATATATATATATATATATATATATATATATATATATATATATATATATATATATATATATATATATATATATATATATATATATTCAATGAAAAAACCATTGGTTATAGAACATATATAGTTAGGAATTTGCATTTACAAAACCTTATTTTACTCGCATAAAACCATTGAAATTCCATATATAGTTAGATGCGCTAACTATATATCGCGCACCCGCAATATGGCTGAGATACCCGCCACCCCCTCTCAACACAATCCCCAAGGATGGGAAACGGAAACAGTTCTGAAGTCTTTGGAAGACGGGAGGGAGTAACCCCCCCGGCCGTATTTATTAAAATATGAAACAAAATTAAAAACATTAAATAAACAGTTTCATATTATGTACAATTTCATTACCACATTGCGATGTTTGGCTAACCTTAACAGATTCTCTAATACAAAGGTTCTCCTAGCCGAACTAACATCCTACAAAACATTTACTTGAAATTTTGAAATTGTACATCCTAACGTTTAAGGGCCAACGGCAAGGTCGTAACCGGTGTCAAGATCCCTAACCCAGAAATATCGCCCTCACTTGTGAGGGGCGGCCCAGAGGCGTACCTCAAGTGCAATTACCAATTTCCCTTGACTTGACGGGGGCCCCAATAAAACTCGACGCCACTTAGAGGTCGTACGAGGACTCGTGTGAGGTATCTAGAAGGTAGCGTAGACCCCCCCCCAAACCCCACACAACTTACCATATCTGCCGTCGCAGACGTCCTGGCCCCGGGAAATTCCCCAGGAGGGGGCTGTAACCCCTCCTACCCAGGAAGGGGCCTTGACCGCCTTTCCTCTTCTTTCGGCGACCCATCCTTAGAAGGGACCGCCTCCCCGTTGAGGGGCCAATGGCCACCTCCCCCGAGCGCTCCCATCCGTGCTGGGTGACGCCCACTCATAGGGATCTTCCAATTAGTGCTCACCGATCATGACCTTACCGCCCGACCAAAATAAATACGACAATGCTAACTAAATGACTAAACTAAAAAGACAGTAGCAACTACATCTTTATTAAGAGCATGCTTACCAATGAACACTAAAGCAGAATTTCTTTATTTGCGAAACATAACCCAAATCGACATTCTTTATTACATACTTAAAATCATTACGATAATACCACAACCTGTAACGAAAATCAGAGTTATCCATCAACTTTCTTCAAAAACCACTTGCTGTCATCAGGGGCTGGTGGGTGGGTCAAAATTGGCACTTCGTTCCGTCTCGAGCTCACGTGCAGCGAGGAGGTGCAGCTTCAGAGCACAGGAACAAGAGGATGCCTTCGGATCTTGCTTCTCCTTTTATCTGTCTTCAGGGCGGGCGTAAACCCGCCCCTGCCTGCCCCTAGGGCGTGGCCGGCCGCGTCAGTGTCTAGGCCAACCCACTCTAGGGCGGGAAAAGGCGCGCCCCGGCTACGCCGCTTCGGGCATACCAGCCGAGACTCGCCTCCCGCCCAAAATGGCTTCCCGGGGGGATCGTGGTACTCCGCCATACGTTCGGGGGGACCGAGTGGTCGCCCCTTTCCATATGGCTGAGATACCCGCCACCCTCTCTCAACACAATCCCCAAGGATGGGAAACGGAAACAGTTCTGAAGTCTTTGGAAGACGGTAGGGAGTAACCCCCCCGGCCGTATTTATTAAAATATGAAACAAAATTAAAAACATTAAATAAACAGTTTCATATTATGTACAATTTCATTACCACATTGCGATGTTTGGCTAACCTTAACAGATTCTCTAATACAAAGGTTCTCCTAGCCGAACTAACATCCTACAAAACATTTACTTGAAATTTAGAAATTGTACATCCTAACGTTTAAGGGCCAACGGCAAGGTCGTAACCGGTGTCAAGATCCCTAACCCAGAAATATCGCCCTCACTTGTGAGGGGCGGCCCAGAGGCGTACCTCAAGTGCAATTACCAATTTCCCTTGACTTGACGGGGGCCCCAATAAAACTCGACGCCACTTAGAGGTCGTACAAGGACTCGTGTGAGGTATCTAGAAGGTAGCGTAGACCCCCCCCAAACCCCACACAACTTACCATATCTGCCGTCGCAGACGTCCTGGCCCCGGGAAATTCCCCAGGAGGGGGCTGTAACCCCTCCTACCCAGGAAGGGGCCTTGACCGCCTTTCCTCTTCTTTCGGCGACCCATCCTTAGAAGAGACCGCCTCCCCGTTGAGGGGCCAATGGCCACCTCCCCCGAGCGCTCCCATCCGTGCTGGGTGACGCCCACTCATAGGGATCTTCCAATTAGTGCTCACCGATCATGACCTTACCGCCACAGGCCGGATAGTTGACCGGCTATCCGGACCCCCCACAACACTCCTACCTAAAGGTCATGGTGTAACATTTTCAGCCATGCTAAGAAGTCTCCTATGAGTAACTCATTCCCCACCCGAGACAAATGCACTCCATCCCCCAAATACATACTGTCATCATTAATACACCCATGTGAAATAGCATGCAGTGTCTTGGAACGGAACAACCTACTCACTTTGTTATTGAGCTTCCTAACAGAATGATTTAAAGCCGGAACCGAAATAGCCCCCCGCCATACTTTTCGTGGGATCATATGGGACCACGCAATTGTGCACCCTGGAACTCTCCTCGCTAACCAACTTACAGTGGAAAGCATCGCCTCAAGAAGAAGTCGTCTACCAGTGGTGACCAAATCATTACCCCCAAGATGTACTATGACTACAGACGGCGGTGACCTCGTCCGCCCTAGCAAACCCTCGAAAAATGATTGAAACTGGTCAATACAGAGACCGCCTCTTCCGTAGAAGGACACCCTGTACCCGTATTCCCCAGCTACGTGAATCATATCACCTGCCTTGAATACGTCTGCGGCACGTCTCACGTATGAGTGGCCCACAACCCACACCTCCTTTTTCACAGCCGGTGATGTCTGACCGCTGGCCCGGTGTAGGGTCGACTGCAAAGTCCGCCCCGCCTCGTGGGCTTGCGCAACTGAAAATCAAACAAAAACAAGAAGCGTGAGTACATTGCTACAGCTTCACAACATGTGCAACCGCACATACCTCTTATAACAATTGGAGGACCAACGCCCCACCCGTTTAACTTGTTCAACATCCAAACCCCTGGCTGTAGCTTCTGTAGCAGCCCCTATCCGAAAGGAATGGGTCCCAAACTCGCCCGGGTTCACGCCCGCAGCGGCAATCGACATCGCAAGCACCCGCTGAAACTGAAACTTTGTCAGTGGGGTGGCGTCAGCGTGTCTCAACAAGGTCCCCCCCCATGATGCCACCCTTCGTGCCAAATAATCTTCCAGGCACCTTACCGGGCACATGGAGGACCCGGGAATCCTGCGTATGATTACGCAGTCCCCCATCCCACTTTGATCGGTCTTGGACCTGACAAATGAGACCGTCATCGTCTCCCCTCTGATCTGGACGTGCTCCTGGCACAATCCTCCTGTCACATCCTGCTTGTTCCTCGCCACTAGTTCGCTTACCCGCATAGCCCCATGGAATGCCAGCGTAAAAGCGGCTCGGAATAACACTGTCTCAAACTGAGACGAACACGTAGCAGGGAGTCTGGATAATAACTGGGCCAGCCTATCCAAACCTATCGGGCGCCTCTCATCTACTCTGCGACCCTCAAGGCGTTGCCACCCCCGTAGCGCTTTCTGTACAACGAAAGACGCTGTCGGGTCATGGATCCTGTGAGCCCTAGCAATAAAGGAAATGGCAGCCCGATGCCTCTGAGCCGTGGCCACCGATTTCCCGACCCGATGTAAAGACATCAGAAAATCCACCACCCACTCTTCCTGGCCCCAAAGCTCCTCTCTATCAGTCCCCAAAAAGGCCAAATAGGACCGGAACGCCCCTTCATATGCCTTCCTCGTCCTGGGTGCTAAACTCTCTCCCACGAGGTTACGAAGTTCGGGGCACCGAGAGACCAGAGAGCTTCGGGAAAGGGTGCCGGCTCCGGGTCCGCTGTGGGAAGGAAACCCCAGAAAGCCTGCATACGAAAACGAGACAGTGCATCAGCCGCCTGGTTCATTACCCCTGGGACATGTCTTGCTCTGAATAGCACATTCAATTGCATACACAGTAAAACAATTTCCTTGAGCAGTCTCAAAATCCATTTGCATCGTGCTGCCTGACTATTGATACACTCGACCACGGTCATATTGTCAGACCAAAATATCACAGAGTGATCCTTGAACCCTTCGGGCCAAGTTCTCAGGGCCACTAAAATGGGGAAAAGTTCCAGGAAAGCAATGTTACTTGTCAGTCCACTGTCATGCCACCATGTCGGCCACTTTTGTGCAGACCATCTTGTGCCGAAGATGGCACCAAAACCTATGCTCCCTGCCGAATCTGTCCACAGCCCCAGCTCCTCAGAGGACACGGCTGGTTTGTTCCAGACAACTCGACCATTGAAATCCGCCAGAAATGCCAACCAAATGCGCATGTCCTGGCGGACCTCTGCCGAGAGCCTTGTACGATGATGGGCCTCCTTCAGGCCGACCATGGCTTGAGCGATCGAACGGGAAAAGGGGCGGGCCATTGGTATAACTCTCAGGGCAAAATTCAACTGGCCAACTAACTGCTGTAATTGATGCAGCTTAACCTTAGGTCCACTTATACACATTTGCAGGGATGTCCTGAACTTAGACACTTTGTCAGCTGGTAAACGAAAACAACCTTCTGCGGAGTCTAACTCGCTCCCCAGAAACTCGAGGCAAGTGGAAGGTCCCACAGTCTTACCTGGTGCCAATGGCACGCCAAACTGATTCATCAGGACACAAAATTGCGCCAAAGCCTGCCCACATTCCGGATCCCCGGCTGCCCCCAGGAACAAAAAATCATCCAGGTAATGCATCACATTTTGGAAACCCGTCTTCCTTGTGAAGACCCATTGTAGAAAACTACTGAATTTTTCGAAATAGGCACAAGATATAGAGCACCCCATCGGCATACACCTATCCATGTAATAATGACCCTGAAACATGAAACCTAAGAGACGCTGATCGTCTGGATGTACCGGGAGCAACCGGAACGCTGACTCGATATCAGATTTTGCCATCAGCGCCCCGGGCCCCAGGCGATTCAAAATGGCTACGGCCTCATCGAAGGATGCGTACCGCACTGAACACGCTTCCGGGTCAATCGCTTCGTTTACGGAAAGACCACGTGGGGCTGATAAATTATGTATCAGCCGAAATTCACCCGGGTCCTTCTTTGGGACCACACCTAAAGGGGAACAAACAAAATTAGGAACCGGTGGTACACTAAACGGCCCGGCGACTCGACCCCGAGTAACCTCCTTCCTGATCTTATCCTGTACCACAGTCGTATGCTGAAAGACCGATAGCTGATTTTTACATTTCGTTGCACCTCGAAAGTCCCCCACTGGGATGCGGAAACCATAAGAAAACCCGTTCCGCAACACCCCAGCAGAAGTACGATCTGGGTATTCACTGAGCCAAGGAATCATTGCCAAGGTATCAATCGGGGTAGGTAAAGGCGCCCCTCGGACTATGTTAGACCTGTTTGGCGCCTCCTCTACCCCCGTTATCACCCGTTTTGGCTCTGCACGTGGACTCAGGATGGGATGATTGCCCACACCCACTACACTCGTGTCTAAATTTGCACGATCCCTGGGGCCTAGTACATTTACCCCTATTGAAGTTCCAACACACCCCCCTTTTTCCTGTGTTGCCGGCAGGCTTCGAGTAATTGTCGGTACCCGCACCTGACCGAAAGGGCGTCCCCGCATACTGGCGGGAAGATTCGCCAACGATACTCCCTACTAATGGCAATTTTAACATACCAGTCTCCTTCATTTTGGACCATGACACAGAATCATAACAATCCCATGTTAAGTTTTTATCATGTTCTTTAGCTTTCCTAAACAGATTATCATAGCAGAACCAATGATTACCCTCGTGTGATACCGAGTACCCCATGATTCGTGACTGATATATCGGCAATTCGGGTAACAGATCGGGCCGTCGCTCCCCCAAGATCGATGTAAAAACCCCCCACGCCTGGCCCCAATTGCCAATGTTTTCATTTACCTTAAAGGCGGCCATTTTTGCGCGCCAAACACTCGGATGCATGAGCTCCTTCTGGCCCTTGACATGCTCCATCTCATAGTGATCAGTAAGCAACGAGAAGATGTTTACGTACTCCCCTGCCCATATCTTCTCCTTAATAGCCAAAGGAACATGCTGACCCAACTTTTCCCTACGAGAGGGTGCCGACTCATCCCTCGCAATCGGCAATGGCCGCTTACCTGCACCGGACGTTGTCTCTGCTACTGAACCCGTCCCCTGCGACTTCTCTACTGCTGCAGCCGGCGTGGACACCTTCGCTGCTTCCCGTGACTCACGCAGTTGCTTCATTAGCTCCTGCGCGTCGACAGCCGTGGCGCCCTCGCTACCTTTTCCCAACCACGCTGCCAATTGTGCTGCCAGCTCGGGCGGCATATCTTCCCCGGACCGGACACGGGGGTGACCACAACGGGAATCGGATTCCCTTCCTCCGGCACGGGAGTTGGTGCCTCGAGCGGGGCACTGGGACCCGGGATGTCTTCTCCCACTGCTCCCCTCCTGGGCCTCTTGTTTTTCCCTCCCGGGGCTGCTCCCGCCAAAGGACGTTTCGGTCCCCCTTCCTCGTTCTTATCCATCCGCCTCTTTAATTCGGCCATCTCCTTCATGAGAACGCGCAGCATCTGGTCAGTAGTCATGCCCTTTCCCGCTTTCTTCGGCATTCTCCAACAGAGTATCTGAAAAACAAACAAGAACGATTACAACGCTCAAAATTGGCTCTTCGTTCCGTCTCGAGCTCACGTGCAGCGAGGAGGTGCCGCTTCAGAGCACAGGAACAAGAGGATGCCTTCGGATCTTGCTTCTCCTTTTATCTGTCTTCAGGGCGGGCGTAAACCCGCCCCTGCCTGCCCCTAGGGCGTGGCCGGCCGCGTCAGTGTCTAGGCCAACCCACTCTAGGGCGGGAAAAGGCGCGCCCCGGCTACGCCGCTTCGGGCATACCAGCCGAGACTCGCCTCCCGCCCAAAATGGCTTCCCGGGGGGATCGTGGTACTCCGCCATACGTTCGGGGGACCGAGTGGTCGCCCCTTTCCATCCACTGCTGATGATGTCACATATTACATCATTCATGACATGGTTAGTGACATCACTGATGACATAACTGATGACATCTCAAATGACATCACTGATGACATCACTGATGACAACATCCAGTGACTGTATGTTTCTGTAAAGTTAAAATATGTCTTACATATTGAAGAATGAGTGGATGTATAAGTGTCTGGATGAAGGATTTAGTAGGTGCATGACTGACTGTATGAGTGAGTAATTAAATGTGTCTCACTGAGTGCATGGGTTAGTGACTAAACTGTATTAATTTGTGCATCATTATATCTGTTGTTCTACAAACTGCTGCATATGTTGATCAGTAGCTATATGAGTAACTGTATGGGTTATTCATTGGTTGTCCAAGTATTTGTATGGGAGACTGAGTGTGTGTGTATGGGTGGCTGGGAGGTGTGTGACTCTGTACATAGATGTGTGAGTAGTTGATTCACTATATGTATGGGTTCAAAAGTGCATGTGGAAACAGCTGTATGGGCGGTTGACTGTGCATGAGTGTATTAGTGAGTGAATGGATATCTCAGTGCTACATGTCAAAGTAAGTACATATGTAAAACACAGTACATGTGAGAGTTGACATATATAAATAACTGTGCATAAGAGCCAGTGAATGTGTGAGTGGCTGTATGGATCATTGTGAACATGTATCAGGGATTGTATAAGAGAGTAAAGTAAATATGTGTTAGTATATGTTTGATTAAGTAAGGTGTGTATAACTGTATAGTTGAGAAAATGGAGAAGTGATTGATTTTTGGCATAACTGACTAGGTGTGTGAGTAACTCCATGGATGAGTGACAGTTTGTGACTGTCTGTTTACACTGATTGTATCTAAGGTTATATTAGAGTCTGAAGAGGTTCATGGTATTATCACATGAATGATATCATCAGTGATGTGATCAGTCATGTCAAATGAGATGTTATCAGTGATGTCATCAGTGATGTCATTTGAGATGTCATCAGTTATGTCATCACTGATGTCACTAACCATGTCATGAATGATGTAATATGTGACATCATCAGCAGTGGATTGCGGGTGCGCGATATATAGTTAGCGCATCTAACTATATATGGAATTTCAATGGTTTTATGCGAGTAAAATAAGGTTTTGTAAATGCAAATTCCTAACTATATATGTTCTATAACCAATGGTTTTTTCATTGAATTTTCAAGGTTTTGTAAATGCAAATTCCTAACTATATATGGACTATAACCTATGGTTTTTTCTGTGAATTTCAATGTTTTTTTAAAAGCTAACATCTGTAGCTGTAAAATGTATTCTTCTTTAAAACCCAACATATATTTAAAATGTTTATTGATAATTTTTTTTAAATATTTTTTTTCTTCGCTTCCGGTAAGCGAACCGGGAAGCTTTCCGTTAGCTCATCTTGTTGCCGCGATCTAGTACGCGAACCGGTAAACGTTTCGTTAGCGGAACTGTGACGCGTCGCGGAAGCGCGACGTATCATTGTCGCGTAATGCGTCTTATGATGCGCCGCGTTAGCGCTCCCGGAAGTGCTCCGGACCGCGAACCGGAAGCGATCCGGGACGCGGCGCGCACCGCGTAACGTAAGCGGAACAGGTCATGTGACTTGTTTATCAAACTTTTCATTGGTTCATTTCACTTTTGCTTTCCAAATGATGTATGACTAGGTCATGTGACCTAAAAATAGAGCTACCCTTCATCTGATCACTCACAATTATTATTTTTTTCTATCTTTTTTCACTAATTTTCCACAAAATACGCTCCCCGGAGCGCTACCCGGTTCGCTAACCGAAAGCTAACCTCGCGGATTTTTTTTTTAAAATGTTTTTTTTCCGCACATATAAGCCTCCTCAGCCACCCTCAGAAAACCTAGGGGTTCAAGATAAGTCTACCATGACCCCTTCTACCCATTCTAAACATTATTTACCCTCCATCTTGTATCTTAATGCGACCGAAACACAAAATGGTGGACTCCCGTGACGCTTAAGGTTCGCTAACCGGGCCGCTTTCCGGAAAGCGGTCCTAAAAAAAGGTGGGAAAGTAATTTACAGAAAAACGACTGGAGACACTCTCACCAAATATAGATTAGCTCATACTACATAACAATCCCTTTCATTCTCACAAATTTGATTGAAGTTTCATTTAGCCATTTAGCCTGTAGACCTATCTAAATACCCTGAGGTAAATTACTTCACAAAACACATCTGAAGTGTTGGAATTGACAACCAATGAAAATGTTACTTTCATTTTCACTTTTTATTACCTGACATTTGATTGGTTATATAACTAAATATATATAAAGGAAGAGAAGGAAACACAGCCATTTTCACTGCTACTTCCTGAACTACATTTCAAGAGCCTTTTCACCTCCCTGTAAAGTAAATTGATAATTTGTAAGTGGCACTTTAAATTAATTTGTAAAAACGTTTTTTGATAATTATTTACTGTCCCCCTGCTATAGTTATAGATACAGATAAGCTCCTCTGTTATATTTATTGATTGACTTACACTTCTCTGCTATAATTATGAATTTACTTACTTTAACTTCACTGTTAAAAAAACAGAACTACATGTCTGAACTTAAACCCAACAGTGCCCTAACTCTTCTAATATAATTATTTTTTTATGCAATTTATAGCAAAAAAATGGAAGGGGAGCACGAAAAAATCAATGTTTCCTTCGACATTACAACAGAAGAGATTTTAACTGAAGAAAATTTGGATGAAGATTTTATGGATGAATCTTTTGATGAACAATTTATTGAAAGCTTAGAAGACATAGAAACATGCATGTTTGAGGAGATTCCAGATGATGTAATGCTGGAAGTTTTAATGAACTATGAAAATTCTGACCCATAAATTTTTTTTATAATCAAAATAAATAAATAAATTAAAAAAAAACGAACAAAAACAACATATAATTAACACACAGTATTAGAAAAGTCTATCATTCTTTTATCCTTGTAGTACGCTGCCCAGAACGCTTTCCGGTTCGCGAACTTGGCGCTTACCACGCAAAAAAAAAAATTTTGACCCTCCTGGGCCCTTTTAAAACCTCCACATAAAACCTAGGGGGTCAACGAGGATCTACTATGCCCCCTTATGGTAATTTCCCCCTTTGTTTTGGCCTCCTCTTGTCTCTCGATCCTACCGGGAGACAAGATGGCGGCCGCTCCGGACTGTTTAGAATGTTGACAGACACCGGAGGGCCAATCAGCTTCGCATCGCAAAGTTCCGATACGCGAAAAGTTCGCTAACCGGATCGCTGCCCGGAGCGCTGTTACAGATATATATCTTGATTTAAACGTTAATTTCTCAAAATCCACTGAAGCACATATATTGAGACCTAGCAAAGGCACATCGGGCTAAAAGTCCCTACAATTTTGCCAAGTTTCGTGGAAATCCATTCAGCCGTTCGGGCTAAAAGTGAGTCCAACCGCCCTATGGAAATTAACATGGGAAAAACGCGTTTTGGGACCCCCCTTTTTTCTCGGCCCCCCCTTGACGAACCCCCCCCAAATTTCCAGGAGCTGCTCAGAAACAAAATGTGCCATTTTCCTGAAAATTTCAGCCGATTCCGTCCACAAACGCCAAAGTTATTAGACATAGAATTTTCAGAAATCCCATAGGGAAAAAATCCTAACTATATATACCTACTGGCGACCGCCAGTAGGTAATATATATATATATATATATATAGAGTAACATGTGTTCGTATTTGCTTATATCACTTATATACTGAATTATGAGTCTTACAACAAGATGTAATTCTTATGAGATGTAATCCATTATGAGTTAGCGATTCCCCGTTACAAGATGGCGGTACCATTCAATGTGGAAAACACCTTTTGCTTCACTTGTGTTAGTCACCTTGTTTATGTTTACAACTGTGCATAACCAGCCACACCAACCAGGGTGGTTCACGTGTGATCAAGGCACATTCGTGTCGAAACGCGTAGCGTGTGATCTGAAAATAAACCTTCTATGCTAACTTTGGATTCCTGAGTGCGCAATTTTGTTGCTTTGAAGCAATCCCTGGATTGAATGGTAATCGGCTTTTGTGGTCCGCCGATCTTTATGCGCCACCTGACCCGGGAGAAAAGAATCCCAGCAGGACCCTGTTCTTTGTTTTGAATATATATATATATATATATATATATATATATTACCTACTGGCGATAGCCAGTAGGTATATATAGTTAGAATTTTTTCTCTATGGGACTTCTGAAAATTCTATGTCTAATATCTTTGGCGTTTGTGGACGGAATCGGCTGAAATTTTCAGGAAAATGGCACATTTTGATTCTGAGCAGCCCCTAAAAATTTGGTGGGGTTTCGTCAAGGGGGGGCTGAGAAAAAAGGGGGGTCCCAAAACGCGTTTTTTGCATTGAGTTTTCCATAGGGCGGTTGGACTCACTTTTAGCTCGAACGGCTGAATGGATTTGCACGAAACTTGGCAAAATTGTAGGGACTGTTAGCCCGATGTGCCTTTGCTAGGTCTCAATATATGTGCTCCAGTAGTTTTTGAGAAATTAACGTTCAAACCAAGATATATATCTGTAACAGCGCTCTGGGCAGCGATCCGGTCCGCTTACTTTTCGCTTATCGGAACTTTGCGCGCAGAAAGCTGATTGGCTCTCCGGTGTCTGTCAACATTCTAAACAGTCCGGAGCGGCCGCCATCTTGTCTCTCGGTAGGATCGAGAGAGAAGAAGAGGTGGAAAACGAAAGGGGAATTTAATGAAAGGGGGCAAGGTATCCCCCTCTTGACCCCCTAGGAATGTTGTTGGGGTTATTAAAGGGTCCCGTGGGGAAAATAAAAAAAAATGATTTTTCACGGTAGAAGCGCGGCCGCGAACTGGTAGCGAAACGGGAATTCGCCATTTTGTGCTTCGTTAATTAAATTACTAGTTATAAGTGGGTGCGGGAGACGTATCCTAATCCGCTATGTTTCCTGAGGGTGGCTGAGGAGGTTGATATATGTTGATACATCTCTTCCAGCGGCTGTGCGTGAGCTTTTTTTTTTTTTTTTGCTGCGTGACAGTCCGGAGCGGCCGCCATCTTGTCTCTCGGTAGGATCGAGAGAGAAGAAAAGGTGAAAAACTAAGGGGGAATTTAATGAAAGGGGGCAAGGTATCCCCCTCTTGACCCCCTAGGAATGTTGTTGGGGTTATTAAAGGGTCCCGTGGGGAAAATAAAAAAAAAATGATTTTTCACGGTAGAAGCGCTTCACGGGCCGCGAACTGGGCCGCAAACTGGTAGCGAAACGGGAATTCGCCATTTTGTGCTTCGTTAATTAAAGTACTAGGTATAAGGGGGTGCGGGAGACGTATCCTAATCCCCTATGTTTCCTGAGGGTGGCTGAGGAGGCTGATATATGTTGATACATCTCTTCCAGCGGCTGCGCCATCTTGCCTTTTTTCGAATGCCACAATTTTGTCGTGCACGGCAGCCATTTTAGATGCCAGGCTGGTCCCAGGCTATCACCTAACCCTGCGGATGTAGTTTATGGCCCCAGCTGTAGAGAATTCAGACATGCCAATCCTCCTGATTTAGGCGTGTGAGTACTGATTTCAGTGCTAGTCTCCCGGCTCCCGATTTCTGCAAGCAAAAACCCGGGGGCATATTACGAACAACTAGCGATAATTTTTGTCTCTAACTTGTTTAGAGACAAAAATTATCGCCGCACATCGGCGATTTTTATCGCAGATAAACCTTGCTATTATCGCTGAAAAGTCAGCGATATTCATGTATTATCGACCTAATGCTCTTAGCCATGTTATCCACCTCCCATTGGATAACATGGCTAAGAACTGCTCAGGGCAGGTGTTAGATTTTGGAGATATTCGCGCTTAGCGCGAATATCTCCAAAAGTTGGTAATAGAAGGTAGCGATGTTAGGGACTGTTTCCAGTCGCTAACATCTTGGCACGCCACTTTGCATGTCATTAGTGATAAGTATCACTGACATGCAAAGCGGGGCCCAAGATGGTCGCTATCTCCTTTTAGCTGTCACTAACTAATTTTATCTCCGCTTTCATGGCTTTTAAAGCCAAAAAAGCGGAGATAAACCCCCTTGATAATATGCCCCACGATTCCTTGGGGTTTCAGCTGACAGGGCTTGGTATTGTGTTACATGGTAATTTTTCCATGAAACGTCAGAGGGTCGATGCAGGGGTTCTAGAAGAGGTGATAAACCATTTAAGCCTCATGAACAAGCGCATGGTCTTTTAAAGATTTGTGAAGTACTCGGGGCGGCGGTGTGTGTGTGCCCTCTTTCAGGAGCGGGCGGGGGGGCACTGCCAGCAACTTGCCAGGTCAGGTAGTGTTCAACACGTGCATCACCCTTTCTCTGCCTGCTATTGCGCTCCATGCTTCGGAAAGGTAAGAAAAAGAACGTGCATTTGAGTTTGAAATGTCCGATCCTGCAGCAGCACACTTCCAAAGCCCACACATGACAATAACCCGATTCAAGGCCCCATTCACCCGTTTTTAAAAAAATAGATAACACTCCAACAAAGTAAGGTTATAAAACTTTATTAACTACTAACTTTAACGAACGGAACAAAAACTAAAAACATTTAAACATTTCTCAACACAAAAAGCAACAATGGTTAAAAGCTGTCTTTTGTGCGAATAGTCCCAAGGCAGCACAACGTGCAGAGTTCTGGACGGCACCCAGGTGATGTCGCCTGGGTGCCGCACTGGTTTAGGGATCCTACAATGCTGCTCCGAAAATTGGCGTGGGGCGTCCCGGGTGGGGCGGGGGGAGGCCTCGTCAGTAGCGGTCTGTTGTGCGAATAGTCCCAAGGCAGCACAACGTGCAGAGTTCTGGACGGCACCCAGGTGATGTCGCCTGGGTGCCGCACTGGTTTAGGGATCCTACAATGCAGCACAGAAAAACAGCGTGGGGCGTCCCGGGTGGTGCGGGGGGAGGCCTCGTCAGTAGCGGTCTGTGTCCAGTGTCACATGGCTGACACAACATGTACGACAGGCACCCAGGTGATGTCCAGTAAACTGCCGCACTGGTTTTGGTATCCTACAATGCTGCTCCGAAAATTGGCGTGCGGCGGCCCGGGGGGGGGCGTGGGGGAGCCGGCGTGAACGGGCCTCCCCAGGTGGCGGCCATCTAGCTGAGTTGCGCTCGCTCTTGCGGCCACAGCGTCTCGCTCACCATGTTGTTGAGTTGCTCCCACTCTTGCAGTGCAGCGATAGGCGGCTGCCACATGGCTCTTAAAATGGCGGACAGCTCCTCGGTTTTAGGCCTGGTCCACTGAAATGGCCCTGGGACACTTTGGAACTCGGACGCTTGCCTGCTAGGGCTTGGGCTCCATTCTCGAAAAGCGTCCCCTCAGCCGTGAAGATTGTATAAAAGTCTTGGGGGCCCCCGACTCCCGCAGGCTTCCGGTGGGGAGCGGCTGCCATGATTGCTCGCGGAATGACCACGACGGAGCCACGAGATGGTGGTGCTCTCATGCTGACGCCAGCTTCAGTCTGAATGATCCAGAAACAAGGTGGGGCTTTCATCGTTTGGGAAAAAAAAATGTTCTAAACCAATGAAAAGTGTTATTTTTAGGTCATATGACCAAGCCTTCCATCTTTAGGAAACCAAAAGTAAAATGAACCAATGAAAAGTTTTATAAACAAGTCACATGACCTGTTATGCGGCATAGGGCTACAAAAAGCGTAGAAAATCCGTTGGCACGTGAGGCGGCGTCAGTAGCGGACCGATGTGCGAATAGGCCGAAGGCAGCACAACGGGCCGAGATCCGGATGGTACCGAGGTGGTGTCCAGCAAATTGCCGCACTGGTGTGGCCATCCTACAATGCTGCGCCGAAAGACGGCGTGTCCAGCTGAATTGCGGTCACTGTTGCGGTACAGTGACTCGAACGCGCCGAGATCCGGATGGCACCGAGGTGGTGTCCAGCAAATTGCCGCACTGGTGTGGCCATCCTACAATGCTGCGCCGAAAGACGGCGTGTCCAGCTGAATTGCGGTCACTGTTGCGGTACAGTGACTCGAACGCGCCGAGATCCGGATGGCGCCGAGGTGGTGTCCAGCAAATTGCTGTACTGGTGTGGCCATCCTACAATGCTGCGCCGAAAGACGGCGTGTTCAGCTGAGTTCCGGTCACTCTTCCGGCACAGTGACTCGAACGCGCCGAGATCCGGATGGCACCGAGGTGGTGTCCAGCAAGTGGCTGCACTGGTGTGGCCATCCTACAATGCTGCGCCGAAAGTCGGCGTGGGGTGCCCCGTTGGCTTATGAGGTGATGTCAGTAGTGGACTGATGTGTGAATAGGTCGGAACCAGCACAAGGCGCCAAGATCCGAATGGCAAGTCCTGGATGTTGAGTGCCTCAGTTGAGATTTCTGAGCAGTGCTTGTAGGACTGTCTGAAGCTTATTTGCACCTGCTGCAGCTTCACTATTGCCCTGGTGTGGCCAAAGGTGGCACATGACATAGGCGGCCGGCTCCCGAGGTCCGGCGGAACTTTTTTCCTTTTCCTTTCTGCTTCTTTTCCTACAATGCGTTTCATCTGAAGACACGACCAGGTCCCTGAATGTGTGCAGGGGGACGCTATTGATTGAATGAAAATGGCGGCTTGACACAAAGCTGACTCAAGCGTTACTGTTGGTGCTATATAGACAAAAATTGGTTTTCAGTTTGTACATTCTTTAGGTTTTTTTTTTCCATCCAAGTCTGATTGAGAGTTTGTAGAAAAATGGCTTCAGATTTTCCACATACTACTCTTCAACATTCTTCCTAAATGTAACAATGTGAAACTCACTAGGAGAATGGCTGTTTCTGTTTCTTTTCAAAATGCTGCCACCAATATTTTCTGAATGGAAGACACCATCTTGTAGCATAAAGGGCCGAAAGGGGTTCTGGTCTGGCCGATGGTTGGTGGAGACATTTTGACTATATCTTGGACCTGCCCGGCCTCGCCCAAAATGGCGCCGGTATAAATGGGACTCGTAACTCCTTGCCCGCAAATGTATATCTAGAAAATGTTATTGTAAGTGGCCCTGTCGTATTTTAATTACAAAATGTACGTCCACCGATTCCGCAACTGTTAGACACCTTTGTTCTTGCAACCTAATGGCCCGCTCGTTACGTTCTTCTACAGTGTAAATGTCTCCTCATCATATACGATTTCAGTTTGCTCCGTGGCCGGCCCACGTGGTTATAGGCCCGTATTTGTATACTGACATTTTCACAATAAAGGTTTTTAAAACAAAACACGGTAGTAGTATTTACATTTGTAAAGTTTTTACTTTTAGTGACTGTTTTCGAATCAGTAAAAGGCAAGTGAAATAAAGCAGTCCAATTACATGACGGATAAAAGGTATAATATGTAGGAACGCAGTAAAGATAAATGGTCAAGGCCAGTTGTGTTTTTCATGTCTGCAACATAAAGTGATCGATAAGAATCTGATAATCAGGCGTATCGGCGACTAAGACAGCAGGCCGAATCTCTTTTACTCAACAGCTCCGTCATGGAAGGAAGAAACGCCCTTTTTCTCGAAAAAGGAATATATTTTACTTGCAAGACAGTTGTAAATTTTCCGGGAAAGTACATTAGCCTGGAATATTAAAACAAATGTATGAAAAAAAAATATTGTTCGAAAATAATAAAAAGCGAAATTTTTAGGTCATATGACCAAGCTTTTCATCATTAAATTAAGAAAAGTAAAATGAACCAATGAAAAGTTTTATTAACAAGTCACATGACCTGTTATGCTTACGTTACGCGCTGCGCGCCGCGCCTCGGATCACTTCCGGGTGCGCTAACGCGGCGTGTCATAAAACGCATTACGCGACAACGTAGGTCAAGAATATAGTCTAAATGTCTCCACCAACCAGCGTTCAGAACACAACCCCTTTCAGCAGTCCAAAAAGTTCTGTTAAATGACAACAGAGGGGACAGGCAACAAGAACCATCAGTCAAAGAGAGGAGGGCAAGTTCTTCTCTTCCGGTTCATGTTGGGGCGCTACCGGAACTGATCGAATTGGTAGTCTATAGTGTTTCTGGATGTTTCAGACTAAAGCTGGCGTCAGCATGAGACCACTACCATCTCGTAGCTCCGTCGTGGCCATTCCACGAGCAATCATGGCAGCCGCTCCCCACCAGAAGCCTGCGGGAGTCGGAGGCCCCCAAGACTTTTGTAGAATCTTCACGGCTGAGGGGACGCTTTTCGAGAATGGGACCCAAGCCCTAGCAGACAAGCGTCCGAGTTCCAAGGTGTCCCAGGGCCATTTTAGTGGACCAGGCCCAAAACCGAAGAGCCGGCCGCCATTTTGAGAGTCCTGTGGCAGCCGCCTATCGCTGCACCGCAAGAGCGGGCGCATCTCAACTACATGGTGAGCGAGACGCTGTAGTCGCAAGAGCGGGCGGTAAACAGCTGAATGGCGGAAGAGGCACAGTGTAGCAAAAGCGGGCGGAATGGCAACTAAAACGATAAAGGGGCGCCCCACTACAGCTTGTCTTCAGGTCAAACGGATTGTGGGACAAGGTCCAGAATTGAAGAGTCATCAAAAGGCAAAAAGTTCCGCCGGACCCCGGGAGCCGGCCGCCTATGTCGGGGGCGATCTCAGGCTACACCAGTGCTATAAGACTTGGGGAGGGTGTCGGAGCCAAGCGTCTTCTCCGAGTCCATGGCCATCACACCGCCCCTCAGGGGCCTCCGTCAAGCTGTTTAGGAAGGTAACATATCACATTGTTTTCTAATGCAGTCAGGTCCACAAACGACACTCACTTACTTTGAGAATAGTGAAGCTGCAGTAGGTGGAAATAAGCTTCAGACAGTGTTACAAGCACTGCTCAGAACTCTTAACTATGGCACCCAACATCCAGAACTTATGCTATTTGAGAATGGTAGTGACATCGAAGCATCTCAGGGACCAAAACCATTAACGTACTTTCACGTATGAAAATCTTACTTGGGGAGGGGGCAGGAGCGAAGCGCCCCCTCCCAGTCAGCGCCACCACACCGTATGTTGAAAATCTGAAGCCATCGTTCTACAAAGTCAACCAAACTTGGATTGAAAAATCTAGAAAAATGTACAAACTGAAAACCAGTTTTGGTCTGCATAGCATCAGTAGCAACGCTTGAGTCAGCTTTGTGTCAAGCCGCCATTTTGATTCAACAAAGCACAGGCATTGAAAAAGGCTGAAATTCAGAACTCTAAACTATGGCACCCAACATCCAGGAGCTTGCCATCCGGATCTTGGAGCCTTGTGCTGTTTTCGTTCTATTCACACATCGGTCCACTACTGACATCATCTTATAAACCAACGTTATGTAAATAGTTT
Source organism: Lissotriton vulgaris (assembly GCF_964263255.1). Taxonomy (NCBI): domain Eukaryota; kingdom Metazoa; phylum Chordata; class Amphibia; order Caudata; family Salamandridae; genus Lissotriton; species Lissotriton vulgaris. The sequence continues at coordinate 664,850,773 of NC_141689.1, forward strand.
TTTAATAAAATGTTTTACCCTGTTTCTTTGCTGGTGTGTTGTCTACATTTTTAATATTTGCATAGGGTTTGTCGTTATTTTGGGCGGGGTGGGTGATGGAGCCGAGCTGTCTTGCAGCCCTCATGGTGTGGAGCTCAGTTCATGTCACTATTTTCGTATTTCTCATGAAGGGTTGTTCCTAATATTTCTATTTTAGCGAGGTCAAAAAGAGATCCAATTAGTGGCCTACTGATTTTGCTCGATTACTTTTATTTTTTTACACGATTTTTCACTATCTGCAAAGACTAAACAGAGTATTGCGCCTTTGTGCTTGTTTGTAAATAGAGAATGATCCAAAGAGAACCAATTCTAAAACAGTAAATGCTTGGACAACAATCAATCAAATGGAGAGACAAGGAGGCACGACGGATTACAACGGGGGTAAAGGCCTGCGTTAACTACCCTTCAGTATCTGCAAAGAGAGAGTACTACTAAGGCAAAAGAGGGGAGGGGGGGGGGTGCACCGTTCAAAGCACATCAGCGTGCATAAATACGAAAATGTTTTTATCTATCACGTACTTGACATTTTAAAGCTTTTCATATTTGCTATTAAAAAACCAATGAAATTCACAGAAAAAACCATAGGTTATAGTGGATATATAGTTAGGAATTTGCATTTACAAAACCTTGAAAATTCAATGAAAAAACCATAGGTTATAGGCCATATATAGTTAGGAATTCGCATTTACAAAACCTTATTTTACTCGCATAAAACCATTGAAATTCCATATATAGTTAGAAGCGCTAACTATATATCGCGCACCCGCAATCCACTGCTGATGATGTCACATATTACATCATTCATGACATGGTCAGTGACATCACTGATGACATCACTGATGACATCTCAAATGACATCACTGATGACAACTCAAATGACATCACTGATGACATCTCAAATGACATCACTGATGACATCACTGATGACAACTCAAATGACATCACTGATGACATCTCATTTGTCATCACTGATCACATCACTCATGTGATAATACAATGAACCTCTTCAGACTCTAATATAACCTTACATACACTCAGTATAAACAGACACTCACAGACTGTCACTCATCCATGGAGTTACTCACACACCTAGTCAGTCATGCAAAGAATCAATCACACCTCCATTTCCTCAACTATAAAGTTATACACATCTTACTTATTCAAACATATAATAACACATATTTATTCTCTTATATAATCCCTGATACAAGCTCACAGTGATCGATACAGCCACTCACACATTCACTGGCTCTTATGTTCAGTTATTTATATATCTCAACTCTCACATGTATTGTGTTTTACATACGTACTTACTTGCACATGTAGCAATGAGAAATCCATTCACTCACCAACACACCCATGCACAGTCAACCGCCCATATAGCTGTTTCCACATGCACTCTTGAACTCATACTCCTAGTGAATCAACTGCTTACACATCTATGCAAAGAGTCACGCACCTCCCAGCCACCCACACACACACTCAGCCTCCCATTCAAATACTTGGGCAACCAATCAATAACCCATATGGCCACTCTTATAGCTACTGATCAACACATGCAGCAGCTTACACAACAACAAACATACTGATGCACAAATTAAGACAGTTTAGTCACTAACCCATGCACTCAGTGAGACACATTTAATCACTCACTCATACAGTCAGTCATGCACCTACTAAATTCTTCATCCAGACACTTATACATCCACTCATTCTTCAATATGTGAAACATATTTAAACTTTACAGACACATACAATCACTGGATGTTGTGATCAGTGATGTCATCAGTGATGTCATTTGAGATGTCATCAGCGATGTCATCAGTGATGTCACTGACCATGTCATGAATGATGTAATATGTGACATCATCAGCAGTGGATTGCGGGTGCGCGATATATAGTTAGCGCTTCTAACTATATATGGAATTTCAATGGTTTTATGCGAGTAAAATAAGGTTTTGTAAATGCGAATTCCTAACTATATATGGTCTATAACCTATGGTTTTTTCATTGAATATATATATATATATATATATATATATATATATATATATATATATATATATATATATATATATATATATATATATATATATATATATATATATATATATATATATCCGCGCGTAATATCTCACCGAATCTCCTCCTTTCACAAAGAAGCAGAGGCCACACAGGGGAGACAGTGGAAGCTCTCTTTAATTAATCTGCGGCATTATGCATTTCGGCCTGGCGGCCTTCCTCAGATGCCTAGCAATGTTCAGGCGACTGCAACAAACACTACTTAAATGTCCTGCTGGCCCTTATTGGTCAGAGTTCGCCCTGCCCCCTTAATTTGGTTATGTGCTCACCACTCGCCGGCCGGTAATGACTAAGAGTCCCAGAATCCCCTTCTCTGGTTCGTGTTGCACGGGGACAATTCCATGTGGTTAGGCAAAGTTCAGGCAGTTTGTGATATGCTGACAATCCATTTCCCGTGACTGTAGATCAAAGAAAGCTTCCTCCAGTCCCCAAACGTTCCTGCCATCCAGCGTTCAGTGTCCACAGGGTTGGGGAAGATATGACAGTTCGATCTCCCCTCCGTGAAGTCACGGACTTGTTACAGCTGCCCTTGTGATGTCTGTGCTGTGTGGCGTGATCTGGGTCTCCCAATAACTTGGACAAAGAGAAAAACTTGCCGGAGCATGTTTTATCACCAGTATGACCCGGGCCAACCTTGAAGAACGGGACCTCTGTAGCGCGTTCCTGGCATCCGCGCGTAATATCTCACCGAATCTCCTCCTTTCACAAAGAAGCAGAGGCCACACAGGGGAGACAGTGGAAGCTCTCTTTAATTAATCTGCGGCATTATGCATTTCGGCCTGGCGGCCTTCCTCAGATGCCTAGCAATGTTCAGGCGACTGCAACAAACACTACTTAAATGTCCTGCTGGCCCTTATTGGTCAGAGTTCGCCCTGCCCCCTTAATTTGGTTATGTGCTCACCACTCGCCGCCGGTAATGACTAAGAGTCCCAGAATCCCCTTCTCTGGTTCGTGTTGCACGGGGACAATTCCATGTGGTTAGGCAAAGTTCAGGCAGTTTGTGATATGCTGACAATCCATTTCCCGTGACTGTAGATCAAAGAAAGCTTCCTCCAGTCCCCAAACGTTCCTGCCATCCAGCGTTCAGTGTCCACAGGGTTGGGGAAGATATGACAGTTCGATCTCCCCTCCGTGAAGTCACGGACTTGTTACAGCTGCCCTTGTGATGTCTGTGCTGTGTGGCGTGATCCGGGTCTCCCAATAACTTGGACAAAGAGAAAAACTTGCCGGAGCATGTTTTATCACCAGTATGACCCGGGCCAACCTTGAAGAACGGGACCTCTGTAGCGCGTTCCTGGCATCCGCGCGTAATATCTCACCGAATCTCCTCCTTTCACAAAGAAGCAGAGGCCACACAGGGGAGACAGTGGAAGCTCTCTTTAATTAATCTGCGGCATTATGCATTTCGGCCTGGCGGCCTTCCTCAGATGCCTAGCAATGTTCAGGCGACTGCCTAACCACATGGAATTGTCCCCGTGCAACACGAACCAGAGAAGGGGATTCTGGGACTCTTAGTCATTACCGGCGGCGAGTGGTGAGCACATAACCAAATTAAGGGGGCAGGGCGAACTCTGACCAATAAGGGCCAGCAGGACATTTAAGTAGTGTTTGTTGCAGTCGCCTGAACATTGCTAGGCATCTGAGGAAGGCCGCCAGGCCGAAATGCATAATGCCGCAGATTAATTAAAGAGAGCTTCCACTGTCTCCCCTGTGTGGCCTCTGCTTCTTTGTGAAAGGAGGAGATTCGGTGAGATATATATATATATATATATATATCACACAGTAGCTCCTCCAAAGGAAAGAGCAGAGGTCGCAATGGGGGAAGCCACGGAGACACCTCTAATCACAGTGCAGGGGCGAATGCATTTCGGCTCAGTCAGCCTTCATCAGCGCCAAAAGGTGTTTTCAAGAGGCATATCCAAACATCACATTATATATGTGCCCCGCCCCATGCTAATTGTACATGGCCCAACCCACCCCTGATGTCTTTGCTCACTTCAAGCATCCCACGTGATCCTCGCGAACTGCAAGTCCCAGAAATCAGTACATAACCAGGTGAGTGATGCAGGGGTAATAATCATACCTTGTGGCAATGCGGGCTTTGGCAGGACAGTCCATGATGTTTGAAAAGTATATCCCTATATATTGGCATGATTATGGGCGCCTCCTCTGGTCCCCTCACTGCATCAACCCACAGGTCCGGAAATCCTTTTAGCCGGGACAGGACGGGCGATCCATCCAGCCCAGCGTGAGGTTAATAACCTCAACACCGCTCCAGCTCCTTCCGAGCCCAGGGGTGGGCCTTGAGTCATTCCAATCCCTCGGAAACCACAAAGTTATTTGCCGTAGCAAGAGAAAGTGAAACTCAGGTCAGCTTGTGATGCAGGGGCCTCTGAAACACGCCTGTGGCTGGCCCCTAAAATATCACACAGTAGCTCCTCCAAAAGAAAGAGCAGAGGTCGCAATGGGGGAAGCCACGGAGACACCTTTAATCACAGTGCGATTTTATTCAAAGCTTTAGCAGAGCCATTTCTCCTCCTTCACCAGGAAGGAGGAGAAATGGCTCTGCTAAAGCTTTGATTAAAATCACAATACTGCCAAAACTGAGAGAGTGCTGGGGTTTATATTGGTGGGAGATTGTACACAAGGCGGGTCCAGCCTTGCAACGCGCACCAGCCGTGACAGAGAGCGCCCTTCGTGTAAGGACACTTTTGGTGAAACATATATATATATTTATATATATATATTATATAGCCTACTGGCGGTCCCCAGTAGGTAGTTATAGTTAGGACCTAGTTACCATAGGATAATTGCAACATTCTATTCCCAATAACTTTGGCACCGATTGATGAATCTTCGCAAAATGTTCAAAACTAATTCTTTGTTGATATCAGCTCCTATGTTGAAAGTTCGGGGGTGATTCATCAATGGGGGGGCCAAGTTAATTTCCATAGGAAACTTTAGACAAGGCTACAGGTCGAACGGGCAAACAGAATGATCCCAAATTTGGCAGGGAGAATGGTCTTGGTCTAGAAAGCACGGTTTTGTTTATTTGGAGTAACACCATTCAGTAGTTTTTGAGAAATATCGAAATTTACAGATACAAATATTTGGGAATTCTGCCATCTGATTGGCTGAGGCATTACGAGCACGAGCTTGCTGCTTATTGGCTGCGAGCAGTGCGAGCGGTTGCAACTAGGAAGTATTGGCCACCATTTCGTGATTCTGTTGAAATGAGTAAGGGGAAAAAGAGCAAAAAAGTGGGAAAAAGCAGGGTAGGAGCACTGTAACCTCTGTGGGGTCTTAAGGGGGGGCTATAGAGTGGGTGCGAAGACTCTGGGATTAAAGCATGAGCCCAAACTGTATGTCTTATGCTGTGAAGTCATGTGCTGTGGCCGGTGCGCTATACTTGTGGAAGTAGTGTCAGCATGTGTTTATGCCTACTAGGATGAACTACTGACCCGTATTGGTGTAAAATTCCTGGGTACGGAAGATATGTGAGGTATTATCTAGAGTCTCATGCAACTAGGAAGTGTTGGCAGCCATTTTGTGATTCCGTTGAAGCGAGTAAGGGGAAAAAAGGCTGAAAAAAGTAGAAAAGAGGAGGGTAGTAGTACTGTAACCATTGTGGGGTGTTTATGGTGTGCTATACTGGGGGTGCGAAGTGAACTATTCATACCTACTGGTCTGAAAGTGCTAGGCTATGAAAATTAAGTGAGGTATTGCCTAGAGTCTGATGTTGCTAAGGTGTGCTGGTGCGGGACTCGGGGGTTAAATGGTGAACCCAAATTGTGTGTCTTGTGCTGTGAAGTAGTGTGCTTTGGTAGCTGCACTACAGCTGTGGAAGTAGTGTCAGCATGTGTTTATAACTACTGGGACGAACTACTGACCATACTGGTCTGAAAGTCCTGGGGTACGGAAAGTATGTGAGGTAGTGTCTAGTGTCTCATGCTGCTAAGCTGCCGGACTTGGGGATGAAAGCATGAGCCCAAACTCTGTGTCATATGCTGTGAAGTAATGTTCTCTGGCCACTGTGCCACATCTGTCCAAGTAGTATCAGCATGTAGTTATAGCTACTCTGAGGAATATTTGTTTTGCACATTGTAACTTGTGTATGGTGCTAAGGGGGTGTGGAGCTCCCCACTGTATTTAAGGTGCTATCCAATCCCACGCGCGCAGTGGGCGTGCCGAAGACGCGCCGAAGGCGTGCCAAAGGCAAGCCCGTCTGCACCCGTCCGTGCCGGGCCGGGACCAGGGGCCAGACCCCCTGCCCCTCCGACCAAAAACATGACCACCTGTCTTAGATACGACTCACAGAAATTGCGAAACCTAAAGCCAGCCACCCATGCTCACTGTCTCCATACAATGTGCCCAAGTATCAACGCCCCTACTTGCCCCTGTCACTCTAAATTCAAACCTTTTACGATACCGGCACATAACCCCTGACCACCTATAAAAATGTTTCTTCTAAATTTTTGCTCCCTGACAAAACACTCAGTAGAACTGTCACTTCTCTTAGAAAACCTCAATCCTGATGCCATCTTCCTATCTAAAACATGGCTACGGGATGAGGTAGACCCTGCCGTCACACAGATTCTACAGCCTGGGTACTAAGGGTGGGCGTAAAATCCGTTTCGCGGGCGAATTTGCGGATTTTCCGTGATTTCGCAATCCGCGAATCTCGCGAAATCGCGGTAAAATCCGCGAATCAGCGGGGACGAATTTTCAGCCAAGCAAGGGTTACAGCAGCAGGTGCAAAAGTTGAACCTAATTTCTTTGTAACCTTTTACAAAAGGGTTACAAACAAATTAACTTCAACTTGGACACCTGCTGCTAATTGCTTCCTGGCGCCTTGTTGCCTACTTGCAACTATTCTCTGACCCTGCTCTGACCCTTGAAGCAGGGTCAGAGAATAGTTACAAGTAGGCAACGAGGCACCTGTCCAAGGAATTAAACCTTATCAGGAAGCACTTACAGATATAAAAAACAGGAAGAAGGGAGAGGATGGCAAATACACCCATTTTGAGTTGTCAGGAGGGGTTACACTAAAAGAGACCTTTACAGCACAATTTTCATATGCATTTTGCTAAAAATAAAAAGCTGTATGTTCTGTAGGGGCAACTCAGGAATCTGGCCCTTCAGAGATCCGGCCTCTCTTTCTTTCTCTCGTTCTCTCTCTTCCTCTCTCTTTCCCTCTCTTTCTCTCTCTTTCTATCTATCTATCTATCTATCTATCTATCTATCTATCTATCTATCTATCTATCTATCTATCTATTCATCTATCTATCTATCTATCTATCTATCTATCTCTCTCTCCCTCTCCCAAAAATGACTGCATGGGTAACTTCGCTATGCAAGCGGCTCGCGAAGACGCAAAAAGCCCCGCGAACACGCAAAAAACCACGCAAACACGCAAAAAACCCCGCGAACACGCAAAAAAACAAAAATCCGCAAATTCGCACAAATTTGCGAATTTTGCGGATCACGAATTCGCAAATCCGCAAATTCGCGGATCACGAATTCGCAAAATTCGCCCATGCTTACTGGGTACCTACTTCATAGAGTCGACCGTAAATCAGCAAGAGGCGGGGGGTTAGGGATAATTTACAGCGACTGTTTCCGGTGCCGATCTTCCCCAGCCAAAATACCCGATTGTGAAAGCATGAGTTTTGCGTTAGAATTCTCATCAACACTGACCTTCTCAGGCCGGGGACTCTATCGCCCCCCTGGACAGATAGGCAAGTTAATTGACTCTCTACCCTCCTACGTTGCTGAGTTAGCACTATCCCTGGCAAATCTCACAGTTCTTGGAGACATCAATATCCACCTAGACGACCCTACTGATCTCCAAGCACAGGCTATTTTGACCAACGTAGCAGCTTTTCAAATTACACCGAAGGGTTTCGCACCAACACACATTAAAGGCCACCTGTTAGACGCTGTGCTCAGCAACAATCATAAGCTCTACGTAAGCCCCCCCAATTCCCCTCTCCTGGACCGACCACTTACTGGTGCCATTTGAATGGGAAAACTTGAATCCTCCCCTGGATCCAACCCCTGCCCCGTTGATGGGGAGGAACTGGTCGGAGCTCTCTGCCAGCCAGTGGGTGCGCTCCCTCACAGTCACCCCCCCCGCTGACAGGTGATGACCCGGACTCGAATACCAGGAAATTCAATACGATTCGATTTTAACAGCAGATAAAAATCATAAAATCAGCATTGAATAGACATACAGAAATTCATATTAAATGAGTAGGTCCCAGGTTCAAAAACATTAAAAAAGTATTAAACTAGAACATTATCGATCCATAGCATTTATATAATAAAATTAGCAACCATTGAGTTCCGTTTCCTCAGGATACTTTTTAAAAAATCATAATCATAAGACATTTTCCATTCGCCAGTTGCTGTACATTTAAGTAAGCTGGTCTACATTGGCGCCAGAAACCCTGCCTCAAATATTGTCTGATCCATACTGCGTTCCTCCTCATAGTATTTAAAAATAAAATTACATGAAATGGGGATTGTTGTTATAAGTTGTCACAGGGGTATCCTAATTCCTCGACCAATTTTTTGTTTTGTAGGGAAAGTTACAAGGTGATGGAATAAATCAAACCTAAATCTGGTCAAAATGAAACATTCAAAACCCTTAATGCATAGTGATAAATACGGTTGGATAGTATAACAAACCAAAGTCAGCTGGTGATGAATAACAGTTTTTTTAGTAAATTCAGCCGAACTCCTTAACATTTCATAATGACCCATACACAGCCTTTTTAATTCTTTCCTACTCAATCCACCTAATAATTCGGGGTTATTATAAAATTCTGGCCTTTGCAGATCTAAAAATGTTTTCCTAACATACTCAAGCCATTGAATGTATTTTGCGTTATCCAGAGTCATTGCATCTTTGATAATTTCCCTATTGAGGGACAACGCTTCGGCAGTCCACACTCTCTGCCAAAGTAAAATTGGTTGCAGTTTTATAAGATCGGAAATAAAATCCATTCCCAGTACAGAGTGGCAATTAAAAACTGCCGTACCCTGGGGAAGTGCTAACAAATATCTTAAAAAGCAGTTTTATGCTATTTGAATGGGTGCTGTATTTTGGAAGCCCCAGATTCCTGCCCCATAGAGAGCTATGCTTCTACATTTTGCCTCATATATATTTAAAAGGATTTCGGGAGGTCTTTTCCCTCATTTTTTGGCAAAATTCATTAGTGCAGCAATAGAACGTTTGAACAGTAGAGTTCTATTTTTGACGGCTGCACTCCACGAACCAGAGCCATCTATTAGCACCCCCAAGTATGAGAAGCTTTTAGTGTATTCAATTAAGAGGCCATCAATTTTGATGGCCTTGCAATTGGCTCTTCCTTTCCCACACATCATGACAAAGGATTTTTTTCCATTAATTTTTAAACTCCTTGATTCCATAAACTGTACGTACTTGGCTAATGCCTTCTGAGCACCAACCCTTGTTCTGGCCATTAGTACAGCGTCGTCCGCATAGAGAAGGGAGACCACCTGCTTTTTCCCATACCTAGGTGAATCCACTACAGTGGCCTCCAGTTCCTCCTCCAAAGCATTTGTATATATGGAGAAGAGGAATGGGGCCAATACACAGCCCTGTCTGACTCCCTTTTCTATTCGGAATGACCCAGTACATTCTCCTCTCAACCCATGTCTCACCTTTGCTGTTGCACCTGTGTACAGCTGTAGAAGGAAGTGCAATATCGCAGGTTCCATCCTGTTTCCCTCCAGTATTTGCCACAGTTTGTCATGATCTACGCAGTTGAATGCGGATGAGAGGTCGCAAATATGGCATACAGACAGCCTTTTTTATCCAAAAAAGAGAGTTCCACAGCGGATCAAACTACCAGCACCTCTATTTTCCAACGTCCCTCAAATTGTTCAATTTTTGTTGTGCTGACAACCTCCAGGACCTGCTGCAGTTGGGTCCCACTGGAATTCCAGATGAAGACTTAAAAGAAAGAGTGGAGGCAGCACCAAGGGTGAAGTAAAACAAGACCACGTTGTATCAAAAAGTATCTTTTCCTTTATGATTTCATTATTTCAGACAGCCAACGCGTTTCGCTCCCCAACCATGGGAGCTTCGTCAGGGCAAAATTGACAGATCTTGATGCGTCGCAATGATGCGGATAAGAAAACTGGCCAATAAAGTGGTAAGATGCCAATATCAAGAATCCGATATCAGGATAGAGATGTATACAAGCGTCACGGGCCTCTGGGTCAATGGTCTCAATCGCCAAGAAGGTAATATTTCAATCGCATAACAGTATTGTTGACTTTATGGAGAGTGATGAGCATGTGTGTAGGCCTTGATAAGCTGCTACCACAAATGCTCAATGTATCGTTCTCCAGCGATGGCCCGTGACGGATTCAGTGTGTGTGTATCATCACAAAGTTCAGAACCTGCTCCACTGTGCCCATCCCTTCCATAAAGCCATACTGGACCGGGGTTAGAATGTTATTTTCATTTTCCCAGTTTTGTAATATGCTAAGGACCACCCTACCAGTGATTTTCATGAGGTGGTCCAGAAGGGATATGGGCCTATTGTTTGCTGGACACTCCCTATCCCCTTTTTTGTAGATGGGTATTATTACTGATTCAGCCCAGGTTTTTATGAAGCCTTCAGCGCAGCAAGCCCTTAGGACACGGGTACAGATTGGGGCCCGTAGTTCACTAGTCAACTTAAAGATGTCATTTGGGATCCCATCTGGGCCCGGAGCCTTGCTTCCTTTGCTGGTATTTATAGCATTCAGGACTTCCTCATGTGAGATTTCGATGGCTATCGGGAAATGATTTTGCCCTGTTATATCCAGATTGTTTACCTCTACCGATGTTACCAAATCCCCTTCCTTCTTTTTGTATACATTTGAGAAGAAATCAATCCAGGTACTTTCGTCTATGGCAACTTCAATTCTTGCAATGTCTGGCTTGATAAAATAGGGTGCGTTTACTGCTTGCCAGAACATTTTACAATTTCTGAGGTGCGAAGCTTTAAGTAAATTTTGCCAAGCTACTTCTTTTATTTCTTTTTTCCTATTCATCCGGGCTGAATTATAGGTCTTTCTACAGGCCCTAATTAAGCGTGGGCGGAAAATCCGTTCCGCTCGCGGATTTTGCGGATTTTCGGGAAATCCGCAATCCGCGAGATTTGCGGATTTCCCGCAAAATCCGCAAATTCGCACGCAGCGGATTTTTTTGGCGGCGCGCGGCGTTGGTGATACAATTTTTGCGGCGCGCGGCGTTTATCATCGTTTGCCGAGTTGTTTTTTTCGATAGTTTGCGAGTGCTGCGCCATTTTGGATCTTGCTGTGTGATCCCGCGGGAATTGGCGAGCGCGATTACGTCATCGCGGCTTGCCAGCGAGAGTTTGTCAACGCGAGTACGGCGAGATCACGTCTCGCGGTACTTCGCAAATTGCGAGATTTGAGATGCGGCGCGCGAAAATATAAATTTGCAATTCTGCACAAGAAATCCACCAGCAAGCAGCATAAACCTTCTAGAAATGATGATTTTTATGTGAATAACTCCTTAGTTTGACATTTGCCTGCACTTTTTTAGCGAGGAGTCCATTTTGGGGAGGGGGGCAGGGGGGTGGGAGGAAGGAAGTGCCCCATAGTCTTCAACTTCCTGTTCCTGTTCAGCAGGCTCCTCCCAGTGCTTTGTCCATCTCCTGGTCACTTTTCATTCGGATGTGGACCTGGAAGGATTACCTTTTGTGGATGCTGCTGGATCTTTGGATTTGAGGCCTTTTTGACTTTCTTTGGATCACTGTTGGATTAGAAATTTTACAAGTAAGTTTGTTTGGGGCATTACAGTTGCTGCAACTAAAATTTTGGGATTTTCGATTTTTGGGCTGTTTTGGGGCCTTTTCCCAGGGGTACTCAGTGGTGGGTGGACTGATTCTTTCTGTGGGTTGTCTTGAATTTAAACATCATGGAGGCCATAGATGAATTGGGATTGTGCTGATTTTTCTGTGTTTTTCGATTTTTTTTTTTTGTAAAATTTTGTGTTTTTCGATTTTTGACCTGTTGTTGGGGCCTTGACCAGGGGTAGTGAGTGGTGCATGGGGCCTAGTCTTTCTGTGGGCTGTCTTGAATTTAAACATCATGGATGGAATGGGATTGTGCTGATTTTGCAGTGTTTTTCGATTTTTGGGGGTGTTCATGGGGAGGGACATGCCATGTGGCTGGTGGCCATTTTGAGTGCAGCTACAGGCACTTGCCATGTGCTGGCAGGCAAGTGGCCATTTTGAATGCAGGCTTTGTTGTTAGGCCTCCAACCATTTTCCCTACTTTTCAACCTTTATTTATGCCAGGGGTAGTGAGTCTTGCATGGGCCTAGTATTTCTGTGGGTTGTCTTGAATTTAAACATCATGGAGGCCATAGATGAATTGGGATTGTGCTGATTTTTCTGTGTTTTTCGATTTTTTTTTTTTGTAAAATTTTGTGTTTTTCGATTTTTGACCTGTTGTTGGGGCCTTGACCAGGGGTAGTGAGTGGTGCATGGGGCCTAGTCTTTCTGTGGGCTGTCTTGAATTTAAACATCATGGATGGAATGGGATTGTGCTGATTTTGCAGTGTTTTTCGATTTTTGGGGGTGTTCATGGGGAGGGACATGCCATGTGGCTGGTGGCCATTTTGAGTGCAGCTACAGGCACTTGCCATGTGCTGGCAGGCAAGTGGCCATTTTGAATGCAGGCTTTGTTGTTAGGCCTCCAACCATTTTCCCTACTTTTCAACCTTTATTTATGCCAGGGGTAGTGAGTCTTGCATGGGCCTAGTATTTCTGTGGGTTGTCTTGAATTTAAACATCATGGAGGCCATAGATGAATTGGGATTGTGCTGATTTTTCTGTGTTTTTCAATTTTTTTTTTTTGTAAAATTTTGTGTTTTTCGATTTTTGACCTGTTGTTGGGGCCTTGACCAGGGGTAGTGAGTGGTGCATGGGGCCTAGTCTTTCTGTGGGCTGTCTTGAATTTAAACATCATGGATGGAATGGGATTGTGCTGATTTTGCAGTGTTTTTCGATTTTTGGGGGTGTTCATGGGGAGGGACATGCCATGTGGCTGGTGGCCATTTTGAGTGCAGCTACAGGCACTTGCCATGTGCTGGCAGGCAAGTGGCCATTTTGAATGCAGGCTTTGTTGTTAGGCCTCCAACCATTTTCCCTACTTTTCAACCTTTATTTATGCCAGGGGTAGTGAGTCTTGCATGGGCCTAGTATTTCTGTGGGTTGTCTTGAATTTAAACATCATGGAGGCCATAGATGAATTGGGATTGTGCTGATTTTTCTGTGTTTTTCGATTTTTTTTTTTTTGTAAAATTTTGTGTTTTTCGATTTTTGACCTGTTGTTGGGGCCTTGACCAGGGGTAGTGAGTGGTGCATGGGGCCTAGTCTTTCTGTGGGCTGTCTTGAATTTAAACATCATGGATGGAATGGGATTGTGCTGATTTTGCAGTGTTTTTCGATTTTTGGGGGTGTTCATGGGGAGGGACATGCCATGTGGCTGGTGGCCATTTTGAGTGCAGCTACAGGCACTTGCCATGTGCTGGCAGGCAAGTGGCCATTTTGAATGCAGGCTTTGTTGTTAGGCCTCCAACCATTTTCCCTACTTTTCAACCTTTATTTATGCCAGGGGTAGTGAGTCTTGCATGGGCCTAGTATTTCTGTGGGTTGTCTTGAATTTAAACATCATGGAGGCCATAGATGAATTGGGATTGTGCTGATTTTTCTGTGTTTTTCGATTTTTTTTTGTTTGTAAAATTTTGTGTTTTTCGATTTTTGACCTGTTGTTGGGGCCTTGACCAGGGGTAGTGAGTGGTGCATGGGGCCTAGTCTTTCTGTGGGCTGTCTTGAATTTAAACATCATGGATGGAATGGGATTGTGCTGATTTTGCAGTGTTTTTCGATTTTTGGGGGTGTTCATGGGGAGGGACATGCCATGTGGCTGGTGGCCATTTTGAGTGCAGCTACAGGCACTTGCCATGTGCTGGCAGGCAAGTGGCCATTTTGAATGCAGGCTTTGTTGTTAGGCCTCCAACCATTTTCCCTACTTTTCAACCTTTATTTATGCCAGGGGTAGTGAGTCTTGCATGGGCCTAGTATTTCTGTGGGTTGTCTTGAATTTAAACATCATGGAGGCCATAGATGAATTGGGATTGTGCTGATTTTTCTGTGTTTTTCGATTTTTTTTTTTTGTAAAATTTTGTGTTTTTCGATTTTTGACCTGTTGTTGGGGCCTTGACCAGGGGTAGTGAGTGGTGCATGGGGCCTAGTCTTTCTGTGGGCTGTCTTGAATTTAAACATCATGGATGGAATGGGATTGTGCTGATTTTGCAGTGTTTTTCGATTTTTGGGGGTGTTCATGGGGAGGGACATGCCATGTGGCTGGTGGCCATTTTGAGTGCAGCTACAGGCACTGGCCATGTGCTGGCAGGCAAGTGGCCATTTTGAATGCAGGCTTTGTTGTTAGGCCTCCAACCATTTTGCCTACTTTTCAACCTTTATTTATGCCCAGGGGTAGTGAGTCTTGCATGGGCCTAGTCTTTCTGTGGGTTGTCTTGAATTTAAACATTATGGAGGGCATGGATGGATTGGGATTGTGCTGATTTTGCAGTGTTTTTCGATTTTTTTGTGCTCTATAACTGAACTGATGTTCCTCTGTCTTCCATTTTTTTTAGGTGCACAAGACTCAAGAGAACCACCAGTGCCAGGAAGAAGTCCTGCAGCGGTGTGTGTGTGCAGCATAACGTCACGCGACGTCACGTCTGGCCTCAGACAACTCTACAATTCGTGCAACTGCGGCCTGCTGTCTGACCTGCTCTGAAGAAGATGGCCCCAAAGAAACTTCTCCGTAGCTCCTCTAGCAAGAAAGTTGCTAGTAAGGAGCAGAAGAAGCAAGTTACCAAGGAGGCTGGTGTGCCACCCACCACTTTTTTTGGGAGCAAAAAAAAAAGTACGCCTGCAGCAGCAGGATCTGCTGGGGACCAACCTGAGAGCAGCACCCCTGCTCCATTGGGTTCAGTGCCTCCACCACCACGCCAACTTAAGTCAAAGCCCTTGAGTGCTTCAGAGGCAGTCAGTGTACTTCTCCAATCACCATCGACCAGTGATGTTGGCTCATCGCAAGAAAGTAGCAGCAATGTCCCTGAATCAACACAGGTTGTTGTAACTCATCTGACAAGTGTTGAACAACCACAGCCGCAACAACAACACCATGTGCAAGTACACGCCCAAGTACATGTGGAAGGAGAGGCAGCAAAAGGAGATGCGCAAGCAAAGGTGCATGGACGTTCACAAGTGCCCACAATAGTTGTTCCTCCCGAAGTAGGGGCACATTTGGAAATCGACAATGAAGCTGAGGTATCATTGGAAGCCACTCCTCCTGATGATCATTCATTGTCTTCCACATCCCTAGCAAGGAAAAGATCAAGGGGGGTGTCTACATCTTCTTCAAGCCCACCTCGTTCTGGTGCAAGTGATCTGTCTTGGGAACCACGACAACTGCGGTCTGACAGTGAGGCAGAGGCACACCATGATCTGCCACCGGTACCTAAGCGTAAAAGGAAGGTCGTCCAAAAACTCAAACCTATGGAGTGTGATGAGGCTCAACAAGAAGTGACAGATACTGCTGGTGATGAAGCCTCTCACGATGACGACGAGGCAGTCATCACAAAGGTCACTGCAGCCCCACCGGGCATGCAGCAAAGAGACATTTTGACCCTATCCCGAGAAGCTGCTGAGCGTGATGATGATGTCGGCGAGGAGGCAATGGAAATGGAATCATTAGATTTGGAGTTAAGTAGTACACCAAAACCTACCGCTTCCATATTTCTTCCTCGCAAGAAGGTACCCACCTCGTCCTCGACCTCAATTCGTGGTGGTGAAAGTGCAAAACGTACTGAAGTTCGGCAATCCACATCCTCCACTTCATCTGTCATTAGCAGCAGGACCACCACCACCAGTATCGCCGCCTCCTCCGGCCCCCGAAGACATTTCAAGTCTCCAGTTTGGGACTTCTTTAGTGTTTGCCCAAAAAAGGAAAACGTAGCCATTTGTAGCCTTTGTAAGCTTCGATATAGTCGTGGTAAGCTTGGTTCTAACTATGGTACCGGAGGCCAGAGAGGTCATCTTGAGAGAAGGCACCCTGTCGAATGGTTTCCGCACCTAGAGGCGGTCAAGAAAGCCGGAATTGCACGTAATGAAAACGTTGATTTGTCATCTGCTGATGACGAGGAGGTAGAAGAAGACGATTCAAACACTTCACTTACACCCAGTTCCCATGTCAGCAGCACACCCCATGGGAGCCACACTAAGAGTGTGGGAGAGAGTGAGACATCAATGCGGAAAAGTTCATCAGCGAGCGTAACTGGGTCGAAGAGATCATCATCATCCCGTAAATCATTGGTCCAGGGCAACATTAAAAAGATGTTGTTTACAGAAGCGCAATATGAACGCAACCACCCAATGACCCGTCTGTATAACACTAAGCTGGCTAAAATGCTAGCTCTGGACCTTCTCCCTTTTTCTTTTGTAGAAGGGGTTGGTTTTCTAGAATTAGTGACAGTGCTCTGCCCTAAATGGAAGGTTCCTAGCCGGTTCTATTTTGCCCGAGTTGCGGTTCCAGCACTACATGAAGATGTTCTGAAGTTGATTGGGGCAGCTTTGGAGAAGAGTGCTGTTCACACTATACATCTGACAACAGACATGTGGACCAGTGGCGCAGGCGCTGATTACATGTGCATCACTGCACACTGGGTCTCTTTTTCAGGGGCTAAAGCAAAGCTAAACTCAGGTGTTGACACTAACATTGTTTTTAAAGGTGCTCGGAAACATGCAACACTAGCCATGTTTGGTTTGGAGAAACGTCACACAGCAGAAAACATTTTGGATGTCTTTAACACAAAGGTCCTTAACTGTCTGTCCCCACTAAAACGCAAGGTTGGTTATGTTTCCACAGACAATGGCTCCAATATAGTTAAGGCCATGAGGGACGGTTACTATTTCAGAGTGCCGTGTTTGGCGCACTGTATAAACCTGGTTGTCCAAAAATTCTTGGGTAATAAACGCAGTGCAGCGTACAGTGTATTGGACAACTGCCGAAAAATTTGCAAGCATTTCAGGCATTCTTTTAAGGCCCGCAAGCAGCTGAGGAGCATGCTATATCAAAGTCAAATGCCAGTGAAAGCACTCATCCAGGAGGTGGTAACACGTTGGAACTCAACCTTCTACATGCTTGAGCGTCTGTATGAGCAGTATACGCAACTCGATCAATTTTTCTTGAAAGAGGGTATAGAGGAGCTGAGGATGGGTGGGCCGCAATGGAACATAGTTGAAAGCCTAACACGCATGCTTCGTCCTTTTGAGGTCTTCACACGTGCAGTCAGCAAGGAGGACTCTAATTTGGGAAAAGCTATCCCATTGTTGTACATGCTGGAGGACCAACTGAAGGAGGTGTGTTCTGTGTTTCGAAAAGATGACAAAAAGAAAGACTCTTTGCTTCTGGCTGAGACATTATTAGAGCTCCTACAAGGTGATGAACGTCTTCAAAAGATCCACTCAGAACAGCATTACATTTGTGCTACTATTCTGGATCCACGCTACAAAAAGGCGCTGGCAGGCAGAGCATTCTTTCCTTTTGCTGATGAAGATGTTACAAAGTACAAACGTTGGCTAGCCTTGTCAGCCAAGAAGTTTGAAACAGAACGGCTGGAAATTGAAGGAAATGGCAGTACATCAGCAGGCCATCCCCAGTCAAAACAATCCACTTCTGCACCTGTGGCTGTGGCACAAGTGACCTCTCAGCCGTTAAAGACACCGGCAACCGCATCATCTGCACGAAAGGCAGCAGAAACATTGGAGGCTGAAGAGGATTGGCTAGCTCTGCGTGGGTTTGGTTCTCAAAAGGCCAGAGGCACAGCAAGAGCTACGCAAAGTGGAGGAACCTTGGAGGAGGACCTTGAGTCGATGGTGAAGGACTATCTGAATGACTCCACAGAGGTCTATGTTAATTCTGACCCATTGGCGTATTGGCATGGGAAAAAAGAATTGTGGCCACAGCTCACCAACCTGGCTTTAAACTACTTGTCTTGCCCACTCGCAAGTGTGTCTTCTGAACGGGTTTTCAGTGCGGCTGGTGGGATTGTAACTCCCAAACGGAGCCGCCTCTCGCCCAAAAATGTGGAGAGGTTAACAATGATCAAGATGAATCAGCACCTCATACCACCAGATATAAGAGTACGAGAGAGCGTGCCGGATGAAGAGGAGGTGGCCAGCACCATAGATGAGGGAATTTCTACTCTGTCAGGTGGCACTGACCTCACCCGGGCTGAATTCGCAGAGTATGATGACGAAGCCTTATTCTTATTCCTGGACCGTGATTCCGACTTCGAGCCCTGAAAATGAGACAACGAATCAATAACTTTCTTTTTCATCCTTATTCACTTTTATTCCTGTGTGTCTGTCTTTCTTTGTTGTGCACAGTTAATATAATTCAAACTTTAATCAGATAATCACAAAGACAAGCCCATCAGCAGAACTGTCTTCACTTGTTTGCTAATTTATTTGAAGGTGCCGCAGTCTGCATTCCTCAGGTTCACAAGTTCAGAAGAACATGCTCCTCTATCCTCCTCCTCCAGACTCCTATTTCCATCAAAGCAGAGGGCTGGTTTACGCCCAATGAAGAAAGACTCAGCACTTGTGGGGGTGTTGTTCTACCTCTTTGCAGGTGAGTTGACGGGTCTGGGGCCATTGCTGGGAAGCACTAAAAGTGGTTTGTGCCAAATCCGAGGCGGAAATTTTTTTGTGTTTTTGATGACTTGCTTGCCTTTGAGGTGCTCTTAGGGGGGGTTCCGTCTGTTTGTGGGTGAGTTTCATGGTCTGAGAGCATTGCTGGGACACTCTAATCTTGATTGCATTTGCTTTTCAGGAAATCCGTCGTGCCAACCCCGACTTATGGCCCAGCTACGCAGCGCGTTTGGACCGAAGGCCCAGAAATATTGCAAGTATGAGAGTTTGCTTTTGGCCTGTTTGGGGGTGTTATACTTCTTGGCGGGTGGGTTGCCGGGTCTTGGGGCATTCCTGGGAAGGTCTAATACCGGGTAGAAGTGGTTGGGACTAAATCCAGGCCGATTTTTTTTTGGGCTATTTCTGACATTTTGCTCTATGTAGCGTTTTCGGGGGCCTGTTTGGGGGGCTTCCTGGTGTTTGCGGGTGAGTTTCGTGGTCTGGGAGCACTGCTGGGACACTCTAATCTTGATTGCATTTGCTTTTCAGGAAATCCGTCGTGCCAACCCCGACTTATGGCCCAGCTACGCAGCGCGTTTGGACCGAAGGCCCAGAAATATTGCAAGTATGAGAGTTTGCTTTTGGCCTGTTTGGGGGTGTTATACTTCTTGGCGGGTGGGTTGCCGGGTCTTGGGGCATTCCTGGGAAGGTCTAATACCGGGTAGAAGTGGTTGGGACTAAATCCAGGCCGATTTTTTTTTGGGCTATTTCTGACATTTTGCTCTATGTAGCGTTTTCGGGGGCCTGTTTGGGGGGCTTCCTGGTGTTTGCGGGTGAGTTTCGTGGTCTGGGAGCACTGCTGGGACACTCTAATCTTGATTGCATTTGCTTTTCAGGAAATCCGTCGTGCCAACCCCGACTTATGGCCCAGCTACGCAGCGCGTTTGGACCGAAGGCCCAGAAATATTGCAAGTATGAGAGTTTGCTTTTGGCCTGTTTGGGGGTGTTATACTTCTTGGCGGGTGGGTTGCCGGGTCTTGGGGCATTCCTGGGAAGGTCTAATACCGGGTAGAAGTGGTTGGGACTAAATCCAGGCCGATTTTTTTTTGGGCTATTTCTGACATTTTGCTCTATGTAGCGTTTTCGGGGGCCTGTTTGGGGGGCTTCCTGGTGTTTCTGGGTGAGTTTCGTGGTCTGGGAGCACTGCTGGGACACTCTAATCTTGATTGCATTTGCTTTTCAGGAAATCCGTCGTGCCAACCCCGACTTATGGCCCAGCTACGCAGCGCGTTTGGACCGAAGGCCCAGAAATATTGCAAGTATGAGATTTTGCTTTTGGCCTGTTTGGGGGTGTTATGCTTCTTGGCGGGTGGGTTGCCGGGTCTTGGGGCATTCCTGGGAAGGTCTAATACCGGGTAGAAGTGGTTGGGACTAAATCCAGGCCGATTTTTTTTTGGGCTATTTCTGACATTTTGCTCTATGTAGCGTTTTCGGGGGCCTGTTTGGGGGGCTTCCTGGTGTTTGCGGGTGAGTTTCGTGGTCTGGGAGCACTGCTGGGACACTCTAATCTTGATTGCATTTGCTTTTCAGGAAATCCGTCGTGCCAACCCCGACTTATGGCCTAGCTACGCAGCGCGTTTGGACCGAAGGCCCAGAAATATTGCAAGTATGAGATTTTGCTTTTGGCCTGTTTGGGGGTGTTATGCTTCTTGGCGGGTGGGTTGCCGGGTCTTGGGGCATTCCTGGGAAGGTCTAATACCGGGTAGAAGTGGTTGGGACAAAATCCAGGCCGATTTTTTTTTGGGCTATTTCTGACATTTTGCTCTATGTAGCGTTTTCGGGGGCCTGTTTGGGGGGCTTCCTGGTGTTTGCGGGTGAGTTTCGTGGTGTGGGAGCACTGCTGGCTATATATACTTTACTTTGCAAGAGGTTTGAAGCAAATCCATGGTGGCTGAGGGGACTTAGGGCCTAGCTGCAGAGCGCGCGCGGAGTGATTTGGGAAATTTGTGAAAAAGTGACTAAGTCCCCATTTTTGTACTTTTGCTCTTTGGCTGTTTGGGGGTCTTCTACTCGTTTTCTCCTGGGTTGACGGCTCTGGGGCCATTGCTGGGAAGCTCTAATACCGGATAAAAGTGTTTTGGACCAAATCCCAGGCGGAATTTTTTTTGTGTTTTTGATGACTTGCTTGCCTTTGAGGTGCTCTTAGGGGGGGTTCCGTCTGTTTGCGGGTGAGTTTCGTGGTCTGGGAGCACTGCTGGGACACTCTAATCTTGATTGCATTTGCTTTTCAGGAAATCCGTCGTGCCAACCCCGACTTATGGCCTAGCTACGCAGCGCGTTTGGACCGAAGGCCCAGAAATATTGCAAGTATGAGATTTTGCTTTTGGCCTGTTTGGGGGTGTTACGCTTCTTGGCGGGTGGGTTGCCGGGTCTTGGGGCATTCCTGGGAAGGTCTAATACCGGGTAGAAGTGGTTGGGACAAAATCCGCGCGGAAAAGCCTTTAGTTTTGGCACTTTTTGTAACTTAGGGTTCGTTAGGGTTAGCCCTAGCAGCAGGATTGCATGTGTTTCGGGGTGTTCTAGATTTTTCAAACTGAGTTCTGGGGTCTTAGAGCACTCGTGAGAATGTGTAATTTTGGTTGCAAGTCATTTGAAGAAAATCCATGGTGGGAAAGGGGGGATTTGGCATAGTTAAAGAAAGCCTTTGCCACTATTCTTAACTTAGGGTTCGTTAGGGTTAGCAGTATTTCTATTGCATGTGTTTGAGTGGGGGGGATTTCGAGTCTTGGAGCGATGCTGGCTATGGCTACTTTTGCTTGGTTGCTTGCAAGTGGTTTGAATGCAATCCACGGTGGGTAATGGGTAATTAGGGTACTTCGGCCTACTTTTACTTTCAAAGTAAGTTTTGTCACCAGTTTTCTGCTAGGCCTCGTTTTTTGAGATTTGATTGGGGGTCTTCTACATTTTTGCGACTGGCTTTAGTAAGGGTCTGGGTGGAAGCACTGCTAGGAAGATCTAATTTTGTTCTAAAACACAGTTTACAGTACACCTAGCTTGAGGGGCAAGATCCGATACATTAATTTGCCCATACATCCTTCAAAAGGTGACTCAGAGTACGCACTTTCAAAAACATTGTACTGTCTACTAGGAAAAACAAATTGTGACTTTTTGCACTCCACAGCCTACATGCCTTATATTTATTTATCAGTGGTGTTGTAATATTATATCACTTCCTGTTTTTCGTTGAATAATTACAGGCCGGGTTTCAGTCTCTGCAATGGGGAAAAAAGGATGGAGTCAGGCTTCACAGTAGCGAGCCACAATTCAGCATCAGGCAGGCAGTGGACAGGGTGTCTTCTGGTGACCAACATCGATGGACGAAGCGTCGGCTGCAATGGAGGAGTGCCGCTAATAGGAGGATTTTTTTTCTGCGGGCAACTTACTTACCACTTCCAACAGGACCACTACAACCACATAGATACAGTATCCCTTGCCTTTTTCTCTGACTGTGACTGCATTTCTTGGCTCTCTCTCTGCTTCTACATTGATCCCTTAACACATCACTTAGTCCACTCCACTATCACATCTGCACCACACATAGTCATTTGTAAGTGCTCCTACGTAATTCGCAAGTCGCAGCACGCCCCAGGCCGTAGAGGACTGGGATGGCCCCAATGATGAAGCATGTCACCAAGGGGCAACCCTGGTGAGTGAGGGGACACCTAGAAAAAAAGCAATTTCTCCTTTTCTATCTACTATACCTTCTGTCAGGTTACGCAGCCCCTAAGCGCCTACCGTACTATGAAACTACATTTCCCATGAGTAGGCGGGAGACTTGCAGACTATTTAGTGAGACTATATGAGAGTACCCTTGTATGTTAGGACAGCACTTCACTGATGCCTGTCTTGTCTTCTGTTACAGGTATCCTTTCCCTGCTGACCCTACCTTTACCCATCCCACATTTTTTATTTTAGTTTGTTATTTTTCTCCCCCGCCTAATGCCTCGAACACCCTGTGTTTACACTTCTGGGTGTTGGTGACATTTGGAAGTGGAACCATATTTGCATCGACTGGATCACAGGGAGTAAACCTGACACCTTCCAGACCAACCCCATTGAGTGTTGTTGTGAATGGATTTATAGTGACCAGCAAGGCTCTCAGGTATCTGGCTACAGAGACCTTATGTTGAATATAGTTATCAATATTTCCACCCACGCCCTGTACTGTCGCATTCTTTCTTCCACAGTTGTCGAAAGTACTAATTACTTTTAACTGACATGCATGCAGTTACAGTAGTGTATGCACTTTCAAAGATTGATGGATAGGTTTGTACCCAAAGATTTGTTTATGTTCACAATTGTTCGTCCATGCTGTGCTACTTTTTCTTGTCTCCCAAAACCTTTCCCAAAAACCCCCGTACCCATCCATTTTTCAAACCCTAACCCTCTTCCCCCGGGCTGTGTGGTTTTGATTGATGTGTGACTAAATTACAGCAATAAATCCACACACTTGCTGGGGAGGATAAGGTGATAGCAACAGGCTGGTGAAGAAATCCGATGATATATTCTTACTCTGCTTGACAAAGACCCATGGCTAATGTCAAAGAACTTCAACCGAATTAGTTATACTTTAACATTTGTTAGGCTACAACGTGGCACTGTTCTAGTGTACTTCTGTCACCTGCTATATTCTGTATTGTACCTTTGTATTGCTCAGGAGCACAAACCAGATTTCATTTTCTTTTTTTCATAGGCAAGCAACTGCCACTGTGTCACACCACTAGTACCACCGCTATGAGGAAATTTTATCCGCCCAGGATTGCCAACCTTATTTGCTGTTTCCCGTGGAGCCAGCCCTGGGCCTAGCCCTACTTGCAAACAGAAATTACAGGTAAGATAGGCGTTTGGTTGGAGGTAGTATAATGGAGTATTAGGAGAGACGAGAGATTTGATTGACGGTAGTACTACTAAAGTCCTAGGACTATTCAGGAAAACAAACTTACTGTTATGTTAAACCCCCACCCACCAGACTCAAAAGCAGTAAAAAACAGGTATGGTCAGATAAAGTTTCAAAAAGTATATTTTTATAGCCCTAACAAAAGAATCTCCCGCAAGACCCTCCCTAACCCCAACGATTGTCCTTCAAAAGTCCCCAAAAATCACAACTCCCAATTCCCACCCCCCAAAAGTCTCTAAAAAAGGGGCAAGGGACACTATGGCAGGGTGCTGTTGGAATTAGCAGCCAGGGCATCATGCTCCTTGCGGAGGGTGGCAAGTTCGAAGCGGAGGCCCTCCACCACGTTCTTATAATTATGGACCTCCTGCTCCAGGTAGGACAGTCTGAGGGATAAGCGGCGCCGGTGTGCCTTGCAATTCCTGTGAGGGGCAGCTGCTTTCTTTGCTGCTGGGCGGTGGCGTTTGGCTTTGGTAGCCCGGCTCCGTACCGCTGGAGCACTGCGCTGGCTGGCAGCCCGCACGGAGGAGGAGGCAGCTGTCCCAGTGGACGTTGTTGTTGTTCCAGACTGCGTCTCCTCCTCCTCCAGGGCCACCAGCCGCCGATATTCAGCAACAGTGGCATCCAGCCTCCGTTGCCGGGCCATTCGAGCCTGCTCCTTCCTCCTTGATGGTGTCTTGGATTTGGAAGGAGCAACTACATGAAAAAAGAAAGACATAGTCTGTAACCAATGCTCCTTAAGATTAACACAAAATGATTGAGCAGAAAGTTGTCACAGTACAAGTAGCAAATTGAAAGCACAGTGCATAACTATTGAGGACAGTATCTATGTAACCTCCGACTTCTTCATCCTTGCTCTAACATTAGTGGGAGTTTAAGGAACAAATTCTACGAGCACTATGGACTTCTATTACAGTCGACTATGACAGTACACCACTCTTATTCTTCTTCTTCTCTCTTGTTTAGGACAATTGGTACGTTATCTTATGCAAGCCGGCATAATGCCAGCGCAGTGAACTTGCACCCGAGAAAAACAGACGCACACCATGGTGAGTGAGACAGACTTGCGTTACTGTACCGGTCCAGTACATGCAGGTGGTGAAGCTCTTACTTTTCTATTACGGGTGGCACTGAGAATACTCTGTTAAAAGGGCTACTGCTTAATTAATTTAGCTTTCACCCTACAGTGCAAATGAGTATTAGAAAAGGAAAATGAAGAAGCTAAATTATCTGATTATCTATCACTTCACATGGGATGTATTTGATGACATATGGGATGACTTTAGGTGCTTTGCTTATTATTGAGTGAACAGTGATACCCCCACACATGAATGACGTACTACTACTAAACTAAAGTTATTAAGGGAGGTAGGGAGTGCCCACCGTAATAACTGGATATATGCTGTGCTTGCAGTTGCAATACAAACTACTGCTACTATTCATGGTAGTCTTTGGACAACGTTACAACTTCTTTTCCTTGCCTTTCCTACACTGGAACGGACGTGCGGGTGCGGTGTTACATGCTCTTCAAAGTAACACTTAGTTCATCCAGTGACCGTCTACTCTCTCTAGATTCACATATGCTATCTAAGAGTCAGATAGTACCATGAATGATCCAGGCATCCATCCATTCAAAGTATATTGCACACATACAGTTTCTGTCTCACCCACCCAGGCTGTTCTCCTTCCACCCATCCTTGCTTCATCATTCACCCAGCCATGCACCATACCATTTTCTTACCTTCCCAGCCACCTCGGGGACCAAGCAAACACATATCATTCTTCTTTGCCAGTCATCATTACATTTCTCGTGCTTCCACACTTACTTACACCCTTCTTTCGCTTTTCGTTCATCCCATCCATCAAGTTCACCTCAGATCTGATTGGGATTCTTCTCGCCAAAAACTTCACAGCTAAGTCGAAGTACATTTAGAGGAGGCTACTACCTGCTTTTTTTATAATACACCCGTGCAGAAAGCACACTCTGCAGTCTTCAATCTCAATGACTAAGGAATGTATAGCTTACCTCTGCCCGCCACCACCGTGTGAACCCTCACAGGCATGTCCTTTTCCGGCACTTGCACCGCCTCCTCCCCAGAGTTGTCCTCCTCGTCCAATGCCACCACCTCCGCGCTGGCCCCGTCTCCAGATGTTCCACCTACAAAGTACATTTAATAATGTTAGAATACACCACTCACTACTATATAATATTTGGTCTAGGAGGAAGAAAGAAATGTGAAAAAAGTGTACAATTTAATAATTTTTGACTGTCTACTCTAGAGTAAAAAGGTCCCTTTTTCCAGGGAAGGCTGTTGTCTTGCTGCACTTTTTGGCACAACTGATGAATGTTTGCTTTTTACTTTTTAACACGCACCACTTTTTCTCCTAACAGACAGAACCTTGACTTCTAAGAACACGAGCAGGATCAAGTTCAAACCAGGTGAGAGCTCGGCTCGACCACAAGAAATGTGTCCAATTAATCGTCAGCACTAAGCACTTTTCCATTTTCAGTTACACGTTCACTTTTATGACAAACTTGAATTTAATAAATGTGTTTACTTTTAATAAAGCTTTTAAACTTAAATAGAGTCTGTGGTTTTTGGTCATCCAGACTAGAGTGGATGAGCTAAAGGTTTTCGAATTTTTGCAAGCATGAGTCCGTGCCTCTGCCATCGGTGACTTTGGGAGCTAAATGACTCTGCCACACTATCTAGTCAGTAAGGAGATTGGGGCCGGGGTTCAACTACAAAGTCTGTTATCACTGAGGTATGTGGAAAGTCTAACAGTTACAGCACCTATTATAATTGATAAGCTAAGCGATGCATTATTTAGTGTCCATAGTTCTGTTTGTGCAGATTTGTCCCTGCAACAGTAGTAGAATGGATTGTCCTATCCAAACCAAAAGTAAAGTAGTATCTTATTATTTCTTGGTGGTGGTCATTCACCTTTTTATTGTTGGCAATGGTCAAAGCATAAACATTTAGAATACTTGAAAAGACAATATGGACAATCCCAGAGGACTACACTCAGTGCATAGAGCTATTGCTGACTAGAATGGGAGTCCAATGGAAATGCCAAATGTGCAATCTTAGTTAGCTACACAGACAGACTAATAAGAATAATCTAGTAATACCACACGGAGTCATAGGGATAAGAATTTAGATCCTGTCTACAAGAAGATCAAAGACGATTTAGAAAAAATCGAATGAGGAACGCTAGGAAAAAATAAGTACTCTATATTAAAATTAAAACTTACTGGGGCCAGCAAAGGAGCCCTCGACTGCCCGGTCCTGGCCTGCATCGACAACAGCACCCTCCTCCTCCTCCTCCTGTGTCCTCCTCTTGCCCCTGGGGGAAGCTGATGTACAACATGAAAGAAAGAAAAACAGAAAACATGGATGATATTTATTTCTCAACCAAATCAAACATTTAAAAAAGAACTAACAAAGTAACAAAATATTTTTGCGAAATAGCAAATAGGGAACGACTCCACAGGATATATTATTGACCAATCTCATGTGGTCGACTACGTCATTACTTTAGTATTGCTTGATTTGCGGACCGTCGAATTGGAAACTACCCTATGTAACTCACTAAACAAAGTACTAAAAAGGTTTGCCTAGGATTGGCAGGCAGCAGTCCGCAGCACGCAAAGTGACAGCCAAAGTCCATTGTGATTGAAGATCAGCGACAACACTAAAGTTTCCTACTACATTCACCAGTCATTAAAATACTCAAACTATTAATCCACCACCACTATTTCTTCTTATCGCCATGTGTACAAAGGAAGGACTGGACTTGAGTCTGTAGGGGCTGATTTATAAGGCCCTTGCGGCTCTTTTGCTCCATTGTTGCGTGACTTTTGTGACGCAGCGACAGCACATAAGAGGCGCAATGGTGCGGCGTATATTAACAACGTGACGCATCTGGGAGATGCATCACGTTGTAAAGCCCTGCGCCAATAGGGGTGTTCCGGCGCAAGGGAGGGCGTTCCTGCGCAGGAACGCATCCTAAAAGTGGCTGAGGGAAATCTACAAGATTTCAATCAGTCACTTTGAGGACAATGATGCGTGACTCAAACCCTGCGCCTGCTTGAAGCAGACGTACGGCTTGACGCAGCATTGGGGAGATAGGGCACCCCAGAGAATTGATGGAGCTGCACCATCGTTGCGACGCAACTCCAGCAATGCGCCACCTTTACGGCACAGATGCGTAACGCTTTGGTGACGTTTTGGGCCCATGGCGCGCCGCATTGTAATACGGCGCACCATGGGTGATGGTGGCGTGACGCACAATTACTGGCGCATCCCTGCAACTTTGCAGGGATGCGCCGGTAATTAAAAATCTGAACCTTAGTGTGTAGCATTGCGCAGTTCTTTCAACTACACTCATACATAATTTCACAGGCCAATGAAATGAACACAAAATCTAAAACAAATAAGCATAGTAGCAACACTACTGAGAAGGAGAGCAGTGTACCTGAAATGCACAGAAGATTTTGAAATAAAATGTACCTACAATGTAATGAGCAGCATTATTGCTCTTGTAAAAAAAACAAAAATTTGCAATATAATAACACAGCAGGAGAAAACATAGTAGTAAAGACATAGCTACTACTACTCACCAAGCCCGGGGATCTCAAGGCCAAGGAGGTCGAGCAGATCTCGCTCACGGGTCAGGACATCCGTCCAGCGGTGGGTGGCCTGGTTGTAGGTGCGCCAGACCCGAGAGTGGTGGTAAATGGCCTGGCACACCTTCTCCCACCGCTTCCGGCGCTCCCGGGCCCCGTACCCGGCACTGATCTTGCCGCCTCCCATGATGGTCCTGGGGAGGCGGCGCTGAACATAAAAAATGAGCTGGCCCACCTCCTCCGGGGTAAAGATCTCCCGTGGCATCACTAGCTCCCCCCTCAAACGCCCGCACGGGAGCCGGACACGGGGTGCGGGACCCTTCCCCTTCTCGGGATGCTTCCCGGCTCCCTTCACCATGGTCTGGGCGGAAAGGAATAAAGAAAATAGAATAGGGAAGAGAAGAAAAGAAAAGAGTTTACAAAAGTAGTTTAAAATTAACCAAAAGTAGCAGTAAACACAAAAATATAGGGCTAGAAAAATAGAGGGATAGATAATAAGTAAAATAGATAAAAAAAAACTTCAAACAAGCAAAGGATGGCAGAGATTGACAGAGGATACAAAGACCATGCCCAGAACCATAGCAATGAATGAGAAACAAGATGGCCGCGCCCGTTCACGACCGCGCGGGTAAGTTCGCGCGAGATTTTCCTTGCGAACACGCACGAGACTGTACTGGCAAACCGCGGACTTTGCGAGATTACACTTCGCGCCCGGAAACGGAAATACGTCAGGCAAACAAGATGGCTGCGCCCTTGCACGACCGCGAGGGTAACTTCGCGTCTTGCGCTACGAGCGGCTCGCAAAAACGCACAAAACCTTGCCAACTAACACGCTGCAAAAAAAACAAATTGCATATTCGCACGAATTTGCGGCTTCCGAATCCGATCTTGCGCGTGTTCGCACCCCGCGAACCCCGCGAAATTGCAGAAAAACGAGTTTTTCAAAAGTGAAAGCACTCGGCAGGGGCAAGAGTTCAAACTCATCATTAGTAACAATTCCCGGTAGTGCTTCCTGACTGGGGCCCCTCCAGAATTCAGTTGCTAGTTGCAACAATTGTATGACCCTGCTCTGACCCTCACAGCAGGCTCATACAATAGCTACAAGTAGGCCACAAAGAAGGTCCTGGGGAAAAAAAATGCACTGCAACAGAAAGCAAAATTACAGATAAGGAAGCAGGTGCCAGACTGGAATTTTAAAACAGTGACACATTAATAAACTAACCCCAAATTAATTCATCTGAGTTGAAGCAGGGATGGTGTGCTTGCTTTTCCCCCCCATAATCTACAGTAATGATGAACCAGAGGGTGGCATTGATGTAACAGAGGGTTGCAGTGGTGAAACAGAGGGTGCTGGGAACCTGTGATGATGAACCAGACGTAGAAACAACATAATTCGCGACCGTTGCGCGACGAAATGTAAGTTCGCAATTGCGAACTGGTACGAAACCCTCGCGAACTGGCAGAAATCCTTGCGAACACAAAAAAAAAAAAAAATCCGCAAATTCGCAAGAATTCGCGGATTTTGCGGATTGCGAGTTCAAAAATCCGCAAATTCGCGAACGCGAGATCCGCAAAATTCGCTCATGCTTAGCCCTAATTAGGCAGAAGTCCATGGGTTTAGCGCAAAGTGCCCCTTTAAGATGGATATAGGCTTTAGTGCATTTTGAGTCAAACCAACCATTAATCTTGTTACCTTTCTTTGCATTTCTTTTGGTTAGGGAATCTTGTAAAACTAAAGTTACCTGCCCGAAGGCATCCAAGATTTCAGCATGGGTGGATACCTTGTCTAGGCCCCCCAAAATGGATGGCAGGGCCTTTGATATAA
Organism: Lissotriton vulgaris; assembly: GCF_964263255.1. Taxonomy (NCBI): domain Eukaryota; kingdom Metazoa; phylum Chordata; class Amphibia; order Caudata; family Salamandridae; genus Lissotriton; species Lissotriton vulgaris. The sequence goes on from NC_141689.1 coordinate 664,881,060, forward strand.
TAGATGTGTTTATTTTTTCTGGGTCCATTTTTCCCCATTTCAGTGCAAATCCATTTTTGCATGCCAACACTATTTCTTGCGACCACACCAGGGACTCAATGGTGGCAGAGGCATCACAGGTGGGAAGATTTAAATACAGGCTATGGGGCAAGTGATCACTAAGACCGTTTAAGGGAATCACAAATTTTTCCACCCAACTTGAATATCTTATGGGCAAAATAATAAAATCGATAACAGATTGCAAACCCCTTGCTATAAATGTTGAGCTAAATTCAATCCTCGGGGTGCCCATCATATTCGCGAAACCTAGGTCATATGTGGCCATTATATCATTTATTAATTCCCCTCTAGCTGTGTGAACAAGGTGATTCATATCATCATTTCCTTCCCAAGCATCGTCCCATGATCTACAAGCATTCAAGTTACAAACATTGGTGTTAAAGTCCCCACTCCATACCAAGATTGCGTCTTTTACTTTGGCAGTATTTAGGTAATTTCATTCTTCCTGGAGCTTACTCATCTCCACCGAGAAGTCCGTTTTTTTGATATTATTATAAAAGTTGACCACCAATAGTTCCGTGCCCGAGTGTAATGTGATGGATACCATTTGATAATAGGGGGAGTACTTACAGCCATATTCATCAACATGAATTGCGCTCGCAAACGGCCAGATTCTGAGAATCTGGCCGTTTTGCGAGTGCGATTTTTGCATTTGGGATTCATCATCCCAAATGCAAAAATCGCTATTACCGAAATAGCATATTTGCGAGGAATTGGATTTAAGGAATCTCTAATAGAGATTCCTTAAATCCAATTCATCACCCAATTTGAAATTGCGAATTCGCAATATTTGGTCGCAATTTACCACGAAATCTGACTTTGTGGTAAATTGCGAAAAAAGAGTAAAAAGCACTTTAGTGCATTTTTTTCTTTTGCATGTTACACACACACATGTCCTCTGGACATGTGTGTGTGCAACACCTGTTCAAATGTGCATTTGAGGGGTGCTACAGGGTGTCCTTTGGACACCCCTGGCACCCTTCAAATCGCAATCTTATTTGCGATTAGCAAATTGCTAATCGCAAATAAGGAATACTCCCCATTCATTCCTACGGGCCTTTTGGCCCATAGGAATGAATGGGGAGTTTTTCCTTATTTGCGATTAGCAATTTGCTAATCGCAAATAAGGAATCAGTAGGAATCGCAATAATTTTTGCTAATCCTACATGAATCCCGTTTTGCGAGTCCTTAATAGCGAATCGCTATATTTCGCTATTAGGGCCTCGCAAAACGGGAGATTGATGAATATGGCTGCTAGTCATTTTAATTCTCTGTACCCTCAACAAGTTTGAAATATATACGCAAATGCCTCCGTTTTGTCTACCGTGGATACATAGTACATCAAAGTGCTATACAAATTCCTTCCAAACAGAGTTAAAAACTTTACTTTCCAGTTCACAGATATTGCATGAGGCTATCCTAAAGAGGCTTCCCAGTGATAGTGGTTCTGCTTGCGGTGTAGTAGCATAATGAATGTAGGGTACAAGTTTTCCCTTTTGGCAGCAACATTTGCGCATACCACATCTCTCGCCAGCATGGGTTTATCAACTTCAGGGGTAACTGGGATGTTACAAGGGATTGCAGGGATTACATATGTATTTATGGGAGTGTCGGGGTCAATAGTGTAGTGTGGATGGTCAGGATTTCTACTACGGGCTTTCTCAACTGGGTTGTTATTATCATACAGTCAGTCACACTCCTTAAGGCCAGAGAGTAATGCAAATATGTTTAGCCCTGTAGAAATATCATGCAGCCCCTGTCTTGCCCAGTATGGTATCTCTACTGGCCTCCTCCACGCTGGTCCCGCATTCAGGTGTATTCTATGCTGGGGGGCCCTAACCTGTTGCCACCCATTCCAGCTATCAGTTCTTGATTGATGTGGGGCACCATAGAAAAAACCCAATGATAGTATCTCAATGCCTGAGCCCCTGGACACCCCACCTAGCGCAACTTCCCTTAAGATCCTTTCCACTATTATCGGGCTATTAAAGTTGATCACAATGCAGTCGCCCAGTTTCGATTTTTTCGACCTGCCCAACCAGGACACACTTCGGGCCATTATGATGCTGTGATCAAGATTATTGCCTTCTAAGGTGTTGCTTGACAGCCAATGGACAACTTTGTTCCTTAGCTGAGAGTAGTCTTCCCTGTCTCCTTCAATAAGAGGTGATACGTTTCCTAATACCACTACTAAAGGTGATGATTGAGGGGGCAAATCAATAACAGGGTAAATAGCCGCATTTTTAGTAGGTTCGATCAGGTTTTTCACCCCCTCATGCTGTACTGATGGTAAGGTTGGTAAAGGGGTATTCTGGCCACTAGTTTTATCTTCCCCCTCCCACTGCCTTTGTTACCAAGCCTCCCTTCATCCCATCCTCCTTACTTTTTGTTGGCCTTATTTCATCTGATGCCTTGGATGAGATCAGAGGGGTTTGGGGGGGAGGTGTTTTTGCCTGTTTGCTTATATCTATAGAGATACCTCTATCACTCGGGCTGGGTGCTAAATTTGCTAAGACACGTGTATTTTCTATGGTAGCCATCTGGATCTTATCCATTTTGTCATTTATTACTTTTAATCTCTCAATGAGAGAGAGCACGAATGACTTAAGCAGCTGCTCTACTTGAGATAGAGTGCATCCCGCCTCCATAACTACATCTGGGTTTGGGCTATAGGCTGGGGGCTGAAAGTAGATAAGCGGTTGGTAGGGGTAGAGAAACATATTGCGGGAGTTTTAGATGGTTTATTAGCTTTAATCAGACTAGGCTTTGTAAGATTTTTCATTATTTTTGATACCTTTGGTTTACTACCTAATTGTCGATCCCCACCCCTATTTCTTTTGCCCTTATGTGTAGGGCATGGAGGTATATTTTTAGATGTGTCTACAGCCTGAGTATTCTTGCTGGTCAGAACTATGGGGTGGAAATCCTCCGAAGATAGGCTATCACAGGATGTAGTGTTAACTGAGGTATTCACAGTAGTAGTAAAATAACGCCCCTCTAAGCCTTTGCCCAGGGAGTTGTTACTAATCGTGCTCAGCCTTTTGGTATCAGCATGGTCAGGTGTGACAGCATTTCTTATATTACCCCGGGAGGACCTCTTTGTACCTATAAGTTCCAGGGATAGCCGCTTCTCAGTGAGGGCTATCTCCCTCTCTAGCACTACTGCCGCTCTTGTAATGAAACTATCAAGTGATGTTTCCCCCGTAATACTAGGTGCTGACTTCCTTCCCTTCCCCGAGTGGTGAGCCATTTATAATCAAGCAGTTAGAGGATAATCAAAGCTTTGTGTGATTTCAAGCACAGTGGAGGACACAATAAAATAAAAGTTCCAAAGTCCCATGTATAGGCTTACCAGGCTTGATATAGGGATTAGGGGGGTGGCCCAGCCCAGTCTTGTCCAGCCTTGGACTGCGGTAGACGGCCCGCCCTTTGCCCGGGATTAGCCAGGCGAACGCCCGCTCGCGTCCAGCAATGTGGAAGGGCTGAGTTAATTTTGAGCACCTCCGGGCGAAGGCTGAGTGGGGCAGCGTCAGCCGCAAAGACTCCTGGGGGCTGTAGTCCCCCTTCCCGGCGGCCGTGACGCGAGGTGGAATGGCATCTCTGGTGGCTGGGGGACCTGGTCTTGTGGCTAGAGCCCACGGCAATGGAGTGGCAGAAGCGGTGGCAGACCTGGGCGTGAGGCAAGGGCTCAATATGCTGGGACAAACAGAGGTAGGCACGTGGATTCAAAGGGCAGTCAGGTCTCTAGTGCAGAGCAACTAGTCTCATTTTTGACACTGAAATGTAGATTTGAATGAAAGTCAAGGTAGGTTGTTGTACTCTGAGGCCGTCTACAGTGTTTGGAGATTACATGGAGAGAAGATGGAGATAGGAAAAGTGATATGTTCCTTTTATATGTACACATAGTTTGAATCATGTGATCCTAGGTTAAGATGTAATATGAACATGGTTTCTGGTTTGCATTGGGTATAGTTAATAGTTTTTGTAGATATACTAAAATATAGGGTAGTAAACGTATTAATTATTGTCTGTTGTTATGGAATAGAAGTGGTTGGCGAGTGCTACTTTAGAAGAGATGTTTTATAAATGTGTGAAAGATAAAAAAAGAAATGAAAATGTGCTGTATAATTTCTGTATGACTTGTTGACATTAGGGAACTACATGTGATTTTAAGTGATACTATTTGTTAGGCGGTGTCCCTGTGCTGAATATATGTAGGTGTTGAAGTGGTCTGGGTTTTACCAATGCTGAGCTTCACTATCCCTTTTGAGACACTCGTCAATTTATTCATTCCATTTCATGTCTGTAATATAAATACAGTACCAGGATGGTATAACAAACGTTTGGGAATTAGAACTTTGTTTACTCCCCCAACCCATGCTATACACTCTACAGAGTTTTTCAACGACTTTCGTAACATATAAATGTCTAGCTAATAAAGGTGGCGACGTTCCACTGGGCCCATTTATAAACTGTGCTATGGGATGGTTTATGTTTTACCCTCCAATTTGGATGTTTCAATACTTTTTGCTGTTAAGTATTCCGGCAGATACTAGTTAAAATTAACGTTGTATATGGGTATAGTGGCGCAACTGGGAATGGTGGGGGTTTCTGTTTGATTTCGTACGGTTAACCAAGGGCAGGGGTGGTTGTAGGAGAGGTGGTTATGTTGCTAATTGAAACACAGCATATAGTAACGTGCAGATGTTGAGCTACTAAAGGTGATATAGTACCACTGGGAGCACTTATAAAGCGCTGTATGGCATGGGATATGTTTAAGTCGCAAATGTGCATGTTTTAATACGTTTTGCTGATGAGCATTTCGGGAGACATCTGTTGAAATTAAGCCTCTATATGGCTATAGTGGCGCTTCTACATTTGCTGGGGCTCTTTATTTTATTGGGTAAAATTAAGCAAGGGCGGGTGTTGAGGTGGTGTAGTGGTAATGTGACTATTTATAAACCGTCCTATGGTATGATGTCAGACATTTGTAACGTGGGCATGTGTAGTTAGTAAAGGTAATGTACTTTCACTTGGCCTATTTATTAACCATGCTATGGGATGGTTTATGTTTTTCCCGCCAATTTAAATGTTTGAATACTTTGTGTTGATAAGTGTTCCGGCACACACCTGTTAAAATTAAGCCTATGTATGGGTATAGTGGCGCTATTAGGCGGGGGGTTCTGTTTGATTTAGTATGGTTAAGGATGGGCGGGGTGGGTGATGTGTTTATGTTGCTGATTGAAACACAGAATTTAGTAACCTGCAGATGTCGGGCTACTGAAGGTGATGTAGTACCATTGGTATATGTTTTACCCCCAAATTTGCATGTCTTAATATGCCTTGCTCATGAGTGTTGCGGCAGACAGTGGTTGAAATTAAGTTCCTGTATTGCTATAGTGTGTCTACTAGGTTTGGTGTGGCTCTTTCTTTGATTTTGTAAGGTTAAGGAAGGATGGGGAAGAGGATGGTGCAGTGGCAGTGTGCCCATTTATGAATCGCTTTATGGTATGGTATATGTTTTTCTAGGGCAGAAAATAGAGGCCGACAGAGACCCGTGTGGAGGCTCCCTAAAAATAAGTGCTGGTCCTCATACCCGGCCCAATTAAAGCCCAGCATCCATCCATCCTAAGCACTGCACCATCCAACCATCTTTTAATTGATGCATAAATTCCTACCAATATACATACATCTGTTCCTGCACTTATCTTAAGCATCTATGAGCCCACTCGCCTATTGTAAGCACTGTGCCATTTATGCAGCCATACGCCTTTATATCCATAGATACATCTGTCCCAGAACCAATCCTAAGCATCTATCAGACAACCCGTCTATCGTAAGTACTGGTCCCTGCATTAATTCATCCTTCCAGCCATCCATACATTGATACATCCATCTATGTATCTATGCATTGATGCATCTGGTATGCATCTACTCTCACTTTATTCAACTATACGTTCTTATTTCTGTGCATCATCCGCCCGATCCTAAATACGACTTATTATACTCATCCACCCAGGCTCTTAAAGGGTCGAAAAGGCTTGCGAAAAGTATTGACAGGCAGATTTTTTTAATAAAGAATAACAAAGCTTTGAGTTGCTTTTCATCTAGTGAAAGAAATTTAAAGGAGCTTTTAAGAGTAAGACGTTAATTTAGAAACATAATGTTTTGCCGAGTTGTATATAGGTACACGGTTTTAAAGTGGCCCTGACTGACAGATACTGAATAACTGTACTTCTTACATTTGAGAAAGTATACCAGAGAGCTAATTTGGAATGATGAGAACCTTGAGTTCTATATTTCCATGTGAAGCATAAAATAGAAATATAAATGTAATTGGAAAGCTTTTATGTTCATAATAAAGAGGGGGTGTGAGATCTAAGTGAGCCAGGCAAAGCGTGTGTTTTTGTAGCACTAAAACAAGAGAGTGTGTAAGGTCAGTGCAGGTTCATGCTGGAGTTGCCTGCTTGTGGTCGTTTCCAGAGTCGCAACCAGGGCGAAATTTCAGGGGAGCCTAATTCTTTCAGCAATAGGCAGAGTGGGGATGTAGGGCAGTAAAAAGGGGTGAATAAGAACAGAGACATCTTTACCGAAAAATTCTCTTTTGAAGACCTGTGAAGTACTCGGGTGTGGCTGTGTATGTGCAACCGGGAAGCTGTCTGAGAGAGTCTGGGGCAATGGGCTATGCGCACCTGGTGGTCTGTTTGCTAAGTACCCCATGATGATGTTGCTCCTGCGTTTCAAAAAGAAAAGGGAAATTCTGAGAGAAAATGTGTCTTTTTAAAGGATTTCCCTTCTCCTACAATGGAAGTCACCATGCATGATGTCTGCACTTCTAAGTAGTGAGTAATGTGCATTCTCTCACAGTCTCACTGCAGTGCAATAAAGATAAAAACAACGGATGAGGTTTGCGAGGCCTGAAAATAGACCCCCATAAAGTCCTGTTTCGAGGCCCCCAAAAATAAGTGCAGGTGCTGGGACCCCCACAGACACCCCCCCACTTAAAGCCTGGGGTGCAGTGATATGTTTGGGAAGTAGTAGATGACATTGTAGGCTAATATTGGTAATTTTTGTATGTGCTGTTTGGTTGATAATTTCATCCTAAGTACATAGATTACATTTTTTTAAATACTATCTATAAAGTTGTCTGTGGTGGGTTGCAGAGAGAGTGCTGTGGGGTGGTGGGATGCGGCAGAGAGGAGAAAAGTAAGAGGTAGTGCAGTTACATATTAATTGTAGAGGTATGTTCATGTTGCAGCACTGGGTTTTGAAGTCGTTAGTGGAAGTTTTGTAATTGTATGTTATTATTTTAACATAGTGAACAAATGTGAAAAGTAATTGAATCTATTTTTTGTTTTTCAGAAAATTATTTCATTTGGATTAAAATTTGGAAATGCCAAGAAGAAGTGAAAAAAAAGAAACAAGAAGAAAAATATATATTTCAGAAAAGGGCAAAAATCTTCAATTAGAAAAAAATGCGAGTAGTACAGAAACAGTTTGTTCTACTATAAGTACAAGATAGTTTGTGAAAAGAAACATTACAAGCATTTAATGAAAAAAGTTCACAGAAGAGGAAAAAGAAGAACTTTTCAAGTAAGGTGAAGCAGAGTTCAATTTCAAATACCAGGAAAAGGAAGGAAACATGATAAAGAAATAGTATATGTTACTCGGATACAAAAGCAGTTTCATGAAATTTGTCAGAGACTTTTTTGATCTAGAGTGATTCAGAATTCAATGAAAACATGCTGCAAATATAAAGGAAAATTGTTTCAATTCAAAGAGAAGCAGTGTATTGAAAGTATAGTGGATAGTGCTTTCAATTTAAAACAGAAGTTATTCATTGTGATTCTGAAGAGAAAGTATTAAACAGAGGGTTAAGTTGTTACAAGGACTCGATCCATGTCATGTAAGAAAATATACTGAGAAGTAGGGGCATTCTCAGTTGACGATGTTAGCAGTACGTCATTCAGAAATGCGGAGGTTTGTGAGGAAAGTGTACTATGTAAAAAGTCCTGCATTGTTTTTAAGTGAACTGAGTACAAGACTTTTTTATGCTTCTTTATTAGTTGTTCAAAAAAAGTGTGATGATATTGAAATGCGATTTTTGGGTTCACAGGAGCAGTTCATAGAAAGTGAAATTTTGACAATTAAAGATGTTGGAGGAGATGGGAAAGTGATTAGCACTGATCAGTTTGAAGAATAAATTAGAAAGTTTAATGTAGTGTGGTCTGAAATACAAAACTATGTTTGTGTTTGTTGTCGCCGTACTCATTATAAACGTCAAAGTAGGAATGTTGATTTGTATTTGAAATGTGAAAAGAAGAACAATGGTAGTTGGGTAGAATTTGCAACTGACTTGTAGATGGAAGGTCAATTTGAGTTAGGTAATGATCAACGTATATGTAAATATTGTTACAACAAATTAGAAGAGAACAAAATACCTTTTAGAGCAGTACATAATAACCTAGAATTAGTAGCTATTCCAGAGGAACTGGCAGAATTGAATACATATGAGTCTGTTCTAATTCAATGTGTTCATTCTTTTCAAACTAAAACAGGTAAACCGCCACTAACAGACTTGCAAAGAGGTTTGAAGGAAGAGTGGTGTACTTACCTTTGGATTTTAAGAAAAATATTGAAACTATTGCTGGAGTGAAAGAGGAAAATTATGCAGTGGTCATTCTAGTACATGGTGTAGTAACACAAAGTCGGAAAATATGGCAAGAATGTGTGGGTGTTAATAAAGTTGAAAAAGCTACCTTATATCTTTTAAAGAACAATATTTTATTACAAAACTGTAAATGTGGGTGAACAGGTAATAAGTTTAGAAGATTAATCTTGTTGACCGATATTCAAAAGCTGCAATTTGAACAGGTCGTTCATTATACCGTCCACCTTCACCTGTAGGAAACAGCTGTGGAAAATAATGACCTTCCAAGCTTTTCTCCCATACACTCATTGGAGTTCCCGGTGATTTTCTCATTTCAAATAACTCAATGCTGCTTCCTATTACTTTTGAATGCAAAGGATATATTGTGTAATGTTCATAAATATCTTCAGTCCTTGACTAGTCCACTTTCTCAATTTGTCCACTTGAAATTTCATATTATATTCTGAAGATCCTAGATTTCGACAATGCATTTCATCCACATACTTAAAACTAAAGTTCAACAATAAGTTCTTTCTGCGAAATAATTTGCAGGAAAAAGTTCAAGAAACAGATACAAATTTAGAAGGACACTTAATCAATTTGATGGCATGTCAATGTGGAACAAATGAATATTGGTATTGTTGTCATGAAGAACTCAAGAGTATGTTACGAAACCTAGGTACACCAACATGGTTTGTCACACTTAGCTGTGCAGAGTATGCATGGGAAGATTTGCTTGAGTTTCTAAGAGAAGCAAATTTCAATATAAAAAAATGTTGAAATAAAGACTTGTGGTGAACTGTGTTCATTGGATCCTGTAAATGTGTGCAGATATTTTAATGGTAGGTTTCAAGCTATGATGTCTTTTATCTGTAATAAAAAGAATACACCTCTTGGAGTGGTTACCGATTTCCTTTGAAGAAAGTAGTATCAAGCAAGAGGTGCACCTCATATACATATGCTACTATGGATCAAGGATGAACCTAAATTTGGAAATGATTCTGATGAAACAGTATTGTCTTTCATTGAATAGTATGTGACATGTGAGATACCAAGAGAAGGGTATCAAAGCTTGAGATAGCAAGATTTACGTTTCCAAAGTCACGGTTGTTGAAAGTATTGTAGAAGAAAATTCAAGTCTAATGGAACATTTTACACCAGATGTCAGTTTGGTTTTTCCTGACAGTCATTTGTAAAGGAAGAGTCAATTCTTTTTTTCTTTTTAATGCACACAATAACTCGAAAATCTCCAAAGAATAACTACAAGTTAAAAAGAACAGAAGTGTCAAAGTATATCAATGATTACAATCCAGTCATTTAAAAAATGTGGAATGCGAACATGGACATTCAGTATGTTGCATCGTTCATAACAAAATCAGAAAAAATAGAGATGAAAGAAATGTTGGAAGAAATTGCACAAGAGAAAAGCCTTTGTAAATAATTGTACAGCTTTACTCTGAAAATGCTTTCCCACCGAGAAATTGGATTGTATGAATGTTCGACTGCTTGTGCTCTTCAAGTTTAAATTCAAAGTCACGAGGAATCATTTGGGTAAGTTTAGGTCTTGCCTGCAAATGAAATAGAGTGTTGAAATCATTTAATGAAATTGAAGAATTAGCAGTAAATGAAACAGACAGTACAGACAATCTTAAAACTAATTTGTTGGACACATACTGACCGTAAAGGAGTCAACAGCTGGAACAGCTATGTCTGTATGAAGTACTTCAACATTACAGCTTGAAAAGAAATGGTAACCAGAATGTAAAAGAAGGTAAATATGAAGAAGTAGTTGGATGTCATGGTTGTTTAGTAAAACATGCAAAGAGTAATCTCATAAACCACAAGAAACTTAGTTGTCAAACTTTAGATAAGCGAGAATTTTACTATTTAGCACTTCTACAACTGTTAAGCCATGGTGTAATGAAAGTGAATTACTTGGAGACTTTGACTGTTACGAAGATTCTTGTAATACATCTAAAGGTAGTTGCATGTACAATTTTTGCTATATATTTAAAAATGTTGAATGATGAAGTTGAACAGGAAAAGACTATTATAGCTGCAATTAGTAATGAAAGTTCTCAAGATAGTGAAACCAGTGGTCCATGTAGTCATGATGTTCTTCGTCGACCAATACTAGAAAATTAGGCAGCCATTGCTATGCAGGAAGTTGAAATTGCAATGGGGTACAGCAGGTCCGAACAGTGAAACAGGGTTTTGATTCTATGACTGAGGATGTCAGAAGTTAAAGTCTGTGATAATTTTTATGTTCCTCCTCTGACCAGGTGCAATCAACCTTAGGCACCAACAGTGGAATGGCGTCTTGATCCCACAATGAATGATGTTAGAACTGCATCTGAGAGTAGGGATGAAGGTACTCCCTTTGATGAGGTGCAACCATCATTAGGTCCCAACAGGGGATCGGTGTCTTGATTCTACAATATTACCTGCTGCTTGTTTTTCACAGATTTCCCTGTGTTGAGGTGCATCAGACTCTGTGCTTCCGTAGTTAATGCTGTATAGGATTATTAGGCTTGATTGACTGCAGTCTCTGGACTACACCGCAGTACAGCAGGTCTGAACAGTGAAACAGGGTCTTGATTCTATGGTTGAGGATGTCAGAAGTTAAAGTCTGTGATGATTTATGTGTATCCCCTCCAATCAGGTGCAACCAACTCTATATCCCAACAGTGGAACGGTGTTTTGATCTCACAATGGATGATGTTAGAACTGCATCTGAGAGTGAAGATGAATGTACTCCCTCAACCAGGTGCAACCAAGTCTAGGTCCCAACAGTGGAACGGTGTCTTGATCCCACAATGGACGATGTCTGATATTGTGTGCAGTTTGATTTTCACAGAGGTCCTTCTGTTGAGGTGCATCAGACTTGGTGCTTCTGTAGTTAACTGCTGCACATGATTAATGGCCTTGGTTGACTGCGGTTGGTGGACTACACCGCGGTACAGCAGGTCTGAATAGTGAAACAAGGTGTTGATTCTATGATTAAGGATGTCAGAAGTTATAATGTGTGATAATTTTTTTGTACCCCCACTGATCAGGCGCAACGAACTGTAGGTACCAACAGTGGAACGATGTCTTGATCCCACAATGGAGGATGTTAGAACTGCATCTGAGAGTGGAGATGAAGGTACTCCCGTTTTTACCAGGTGCAACCAACTCTAATGTCTTGATCCTAGAATGGACGATGTCCGATACAACCTTTTGCATGGTTTTAACACAGAGCTGTCTCTGTTGAGGTGCATCACGCTTTCTGCTTCTGTAGTTAACTGCTGCACATGATTATTGGGCTTGCTTGACTGCTGTCGCTGGAATAGACGTGGTATAACAGGTCTGAACATTGAAATGAGGTCTTGATTCTATGATTGAGGATGTCAGAAGTTAAAGTTTGTGATGGTTTCTGTGTACCCACTCCGATGAGGTGCATCAAACTCTAGGTACCAACAGTGGAACAGTGTCTTGATCCCACAATGGCTGATGTCAGCACTGCATCTGAGTGGAGATGAACTGTGTCTTGATCCCACAATGGACAATGTCCGATATAACGTGCAGGTGTTTTTTCACAGAGATCCTTCTGTTGAGGTGCATCCGACTTTGTGCTTCCGTAGTTAACTGCTGCACATGATTAATGGCCTTGGTTGACTTTAGTTGGTGGACTACACCGCGGTGCAGCTTTTCAGAACAGTGGAACAGTGTCTTGATCCTAGAATGGACGATGTCCGATACAACCTTTTGCTTGGTTTTCACAAAACTGTCCCTGTTGAGGTGCATCACGCTTTGTGCTTCTGTAGTTAACTGCTGCACATGATTATTGGACTTGCTTGACTGCTGTTGCTGGAATAGACCGCGGTATAGCAGGTCCGAACAGTGAACCGGGTCTTGATTCCATGATTGAGGATGTCAGAAGTTAAAGTTTGTGATGGTTTCTGTGTACCCCCTCCGATGAGGTGCATCAAACTCTAGGTACCAACAGTGGAAGAGTGTCTTGATCCCACAAATGATGATGTTAGAACTGCATCTGAGAGTGGAGATGAACCGTGTCTTGATCCCACAATGGACAATGTCCGATATAACGTATAGGAGAATTTTCACAGAGGTCCTTCTGTTGAGGTGCATCAGACTTTGTGCTTCCGTAGTTAACTGCTGCACATGATTAATGGCCTTGGTTGACTGTAGTTGGTGGACTACACTGCGGTACAGCTGGTCCGAACAGTGAAACTATTCTATGATTAAAGATGTCAGAACTTAAAGTTTGTGATGATGTGTGCTACCCCCTCTGATGAGGTGCATCAAACACTAGGTCCCAAACAGTGGAACAGTGTCTTGATCACACAATGGAGGTAGTTAGAACTTCATCTGCAAGTGGAGATGAAGGTACTCCTGGTGACCTGACCTGACCTGGTCATAGCCGGTCCCTCCTCCCGCCGCGTGGCCCATCTTGAGTGTGCCCGGTATCCACTTGCCGCCGCCGCTGCCGCTGCCAGCATTGTATCTGCCCCCTGCCCCCTGATATCGGTATTCTGCCTGTAATTGTTTGTTGTTTTTATCGTCTGCATCGTCACTGTTGTTCCCCTGTTCTCGCTCCCAGTGTTGCGCCAGTATTGTTTCTGGCCCCTGCCCCCTGATCTCAGTTTTGTGCCTGCAATTGTTGGTTTATCGTTGCATCGTCCACTGTTGTGCCCCTGATTGTTTCGTGCCTCCACCGCCGTTTCTGCCACTGCTCCACCCCGCTCCCTGTCGCTGCTCCCCTTCTGCCCCACCCCGTTCCCTCCAGCATCACCGCTCCCCTCCCCACTCGCCACCCCGCTCCCGCCTCCGAGCTGCTCCTCCCTTGCTCCGCCCCCCCACTCTCCATTTATGGCAGAATCCGCACGTACGCGCAGCGGGCGCGCCGATTGCGCGCCAAAGGCAAGCCCGTCTGCGCCAGGACCGTGCCCAGTGCCAGACCCCCTGGCCCCGCAAATGCCAGCCCACCCGCCAGACTTACGACGCCACCGCCCTCAACGCGCTCAACACCGGCCGCCTCCCCGGCTGCCCCCGAGCCACCCCAGGATGCACCCACGGACCCTTCACCCGCCAAGCCGAGCACCAACAGCAACCACCTGAAGTGCATCCTGCTCAACACCCGCTCCGTCCACAGACACGCCGTGGCACTATGGAACCTGCTCGACACCACATCTCCAGACGTCGCCTTCCTCGCGGAAACCTGGATGAACGCCTCCTCAGCGCCTGACATCGGATACAAGATCACCCGAAGGGACCGCATCAACCAGACAGGAGGAGGCATCGCCATCGTCCACAAGAACACCATCCGCATCATGACCAACTCCGACGACACCCTCACGGCCGCCGAACATCTTCACTTCCAGATACACACCGACCCCAAGACCACACTCAGAGGCACCCTCATCTACAGACCCCCAGGACCCCGCACACAATTCAGCGAAGACATTGCAGACTTCATCAGCCCACATGCCCTCCCCTCCACTGACTACATCCTCCTAGGGGACCTCAACTTCCACCTGGAGAACAACAACGACAACACCACCACCACCCTGCTGGACAACCTCGCCAACCTCGGAGTCAAGCAACTGGTGAACACCCCCACCCACTACGCCGGACACACGCTCGACCCAATCTTCTCCTCCAGCAAGTACATCTCCTTCAGCCACTCCACCAGACTCCACTGGACAGACCACAGCTGCGACCACTTCAGCTTCAGAAGGACCATGACTCACCACCACCCGCAACAGGTCAAGATCACCACCGACCAGCTCACCACATCACTGAACCAGAACCCTCCCGCCAGGTCAACGGACCCCAACCAAGCAGCCATCAACCTCACACAGTGGATCACCAACTGTGCTGATGACCTCACACCCCTGAAAAACCGTCCCAGCAGGCCCAGCAGCAAGAAAGCCTCCTGGTTCAATGACGACCTCAAGAACTCCAAGAAGAACTGCCGCACCCACGAGAAAGCCTGGCGAAAAAACCCGATTACAGACAACATGACCGCCCTTAAGCATGCCCCCGCAAACACCACCAGCTGGTCCACACCACCAAGAAGTCAGCATTCAAGGATAGACTAGACAACAACGCACACAACAGCAAGGAACTCTTCAGCTTCGTCAAAGAGCTCTCCAACCCCAGCGCCGGAAACAACAAAATCACTCCCTCGCAAGACCTCTGCGACTCACTCGCCTCAGTCTTCCACAGCAAGATCGCAAACATACACAACAGCTTTGGCAAACAGACCACGCACCCAACTACAGAACCAATGCCCCCCACCACCACCCTCCACGCTTGGACCCCGGTCAGCACCAAAGACACCATCCACACGATGAACACCATCCACTCCGGGTCCCCAACCGACCCATGCCCCCACCAAATCTTCAACAAGGCCGACTCCATCATCGCACCCCAACTCCGGGACATAATCAACTGCTCCTTCAACACCGCCACCTTCCCGGAGAGCTGGAAGCATGCCGAACTCAGCGCCCTCCTGAAGAAACCATCAGCAGACCCCACCAACCCCAAGAACTACCGCCCCATCTCGCTCCTCCCGTTTCCTGCCAAAGTCATCGAGAAGACCGTCAACAGACAGCTTGCCGCCTTCCTCGAGACAAACGGATCCCTCGACCACTCACAGTCCGGCTTCCGAGCCAACCACAGCACCGAGACCGCCCTCATCGCAGCCACTGACGACATCCAAACCCTGATCGACAACGGGGAAACAGCGGCCCTCATCCTCCTGGACCTCTCCGCAGCGTTCGATACTGTCTGCCACCGCACCCTAGAACAACGCCTCAACAACGTTGGAATCAACGAGAAGGCACTGGAGTGGATCATCTCATTCCTTGCCAGAAGAGCCCAGAGAGTCTGCCTCCCCCGTTCAGATCCGAGGCCACCAAAGTCATCTGAGGCGTACCACAAGGATCCTTACTCAGCCCTACCCTCTTCAAAGTCTACATGAGCCCCCTCGCAGCCATCGCACGCCAACACAACCTCAACATCATCTCCTACACCGACGACACCCAGCTGATCCTCTCCCTCACCAACGACCCCACCACCGCCAGAACCAACCTACACAAAGGGATGAAAGATGTAGCCGAGTGTATGAAGAACAGCCGCCTGAAACTGAACTCAGACAAGACGGAAGTCCTCATCCTTTGATCATCACCCTCTGCCTGGGACGACTCCTGGTGGCCACCCAAACCAACGGACCACGCACGCAACCTGGGCTTCATCCTGGACTCCTTCCTCTCAATGACCGGACAAGTCAATGCCATCTCATCATCGTGTTTCAACATCCTACGCATGCTTCGAAAGATCTTCTGATGTATCCCCACCGAAACCAGGAAGACGGTCACCCAGGCACTCGTCACCAGCCGACTGGACTACAGAAACGCCCTCTGCACCGGAACCACAGCCAAATTGCAGAAAAGACTCCAACGCATCCAGAGCGCCTCCGCACGACGCATCCTGGACATCCCCCAACACAGCCACATCTACGGACACCTTAGAGACCTGCACTGGCTCCCCATCAGCAAGAGAATCACGTTCTGTCTCCTCACCCACGCACACAAGGCCCTCCACGACCTGGGCCCCAGGTACCTCAACAACCGCCTGACCTTTTACACCTCCACCCGCCAGCTACGATCGACCAGCCACACCCTCGCTGCCGTTCCATGCATTCGAAGAGCCACCATGGGAGGAAGATCCTTCTCCTACCTGGCAGCCAAGACCTGGAACTCCCTCCCCATCCACCTCCGCCTTACCCAAGAAAACCTCTCCTTCAGGAAGCAACTCAAGACCTGGCTGTTCGAGCAGTAGCGGACCCCTCTCCCCCAAGCGCCTTGAGACCCTCTGGGTGAGTAGCGCGCTATACCAATTTCTTAATTGATTGATTGATTGACTCCCTTCGGCCAGGTGCAAGCAACTCTAGGTCTCAACAGTGGAATAGTGTCTTGATTTCACAATGGAAGATGTCTGATATTACTTGCTGCTTGGTTTTGATAGAACTCCCTCTGTTGAGGTGCATCGGACTCTGTGCTTGCGTAGCTAACTGCTGCACATGATTATTGTGCTTGGTTGACACTAGTCGGTGCAGTACACCATGGTACAGCAGGTTGGAAAGGTGAAAAGGGGTGTTGATTCTATGATTGAGGATGTCAGAAGTTCAAGTTTGTTATTATTTCTGTGTACCTCCTCTGATCTACTGCAACTAAGTCCATGCTTTTGAATTGAACGGTACATGGCTGTCTGTGAGTCTGAATAGTGAATCTGGCCTAAAATGCAGACAGAAGTGTTCACAATTCAGAGTGCTAATTGTTTAATTATAAAAATCCTGTAGTCAAGTAACAACAACGTCTATTGGAATATACATATTATCTTTTTAGTATGCTTGCCTGAAGACATTTTTTTAAATGACTAATGGGTTTACTACAATGACCAAATGTTATTTGCAAGTGCAAAGGAACACTGAATAGTCTACACTGTAGACAGCAGAAATGGTATTTGAATTGTTTTGTTTTATTTAGTGCAGATTTTTCTGCAATTTATGTTGTTGTGCTTTGTGAATAGGAACTGAGAGAAAGTATTCATGAATGTCTGTGTGAGTTCTGTCTACAATTAACACTGCAGATAGATAGCAGTGTTCACAATTCACAATGGTCTTGTAGATGACGTAGTTCTGTAGGAAAATACATTCCTCCAGTGCGCTCTGTCTACACCATGCATACGCATTATTACATGCTCCAGACACGTTTTTTATTGCTTCGCGTATGACACAATGTGTAGCGGAATTCCATCTTACGTAACTGTGGGCCCTTGCTGTCCCCTCTCTCTGGCCTACACTCTAGACACCAGTGTTCAAAATTTAGATTGAGTTGCTATTGCAGATAATGTTGTGTTGATGGCAACAGATATTACTCCTTGTACGGCCCGCCCGTCTACAGCAAACATCATCTCTGGTTGTTGACATGCTGAATGATTTTGATATGGCTATCTGAGTGCACTAGAACTGATGGACCCATTATGATACAATCTTTTTGTGTAATATTTCAGATCTATTATTTGTGTCTAAGTATACCACAAGTTGTGTTTCTTTTACGAAAGAATATTTTTCTGTATTACTTCACATCTACTGTCCCTACCTTACTGCAGCAGAAACTATTAATTCTTTTATTATTGAATGTCTGTGTGTGATCCAAGGATTACAATTGTAGTTGATGATAGCAGCAACTATTCCCTGAGGGCTGGTTTACACTGACTGCAAACGCATCCACCACAGACGTCACTGGATATATGGCCCTGGTAATAAAAAGGTGTCGAGCGCACATGCCCATACCCACTTCCACTATCTATCTGTGTCCGTGTGTTCATTATCTGTACATGATACTGCCCTTGGGCCTTATTCATTTACATTGTGCTTTGAGCAGTGTATGCAACTATGTTACCTCTGGTAGTGATGAAAACTTTGGTTATGCAACTTTTAGGTGTATGGCTATTGTAGGTGGAAGGCTACTTTACAGACGATGAATATTGATGAAGATGGTGGTTGAATGTTGTGTGTAGTGCAAGATATGTGTACATAGCAAAACGTTTCAAAAAAGCACTCTAAGCAGAAGAGGTGTGTCTCATGAAATGCTGTAGAGAGAATGACTAAAATGGGTGTCGTCCTTCAACTGCTACAATGGGAAATGTTATGCACTAATCAAAAGCTTTTTTTAAGGTCATATGGCAATCGCGCACTCACTGTGGAAGGAGACCGCACCTGATGCAATTTTGAAACAATACATTTAGTATAATATGTTTATTATAGTTAGAAATATATACATTTTTGCATACCAAACTAGTAGGTGGCGCAACCTCGTCTGTATATGTTGTTAAGCGGGACGCAGTGTCACAAATGCGTTGGATTCCAAATGCTCATTATTTCAATATGGTGGATAGGATTTGCGTGCTGATGGAGTTTGGTAGACTACCGGTACGGGAAAATTTACCCTATGCACACACAAGAAATTACAATACTTTTATATATGAGTAAGAATACAAAGAAAAAAGCAACAAAGTAACAGAAATTATTGGGATCTCCAGTTTTGGAACAATCCGATGAAATTCTTTATTCAGTAAAACAGCCAGCCAACATGTGTTTCATCGCTTATGCGAAACCTCAGGGCTGAAATAACAAAAGAGTAATAATGGAGCATCCCATATGTTGATGTACACACATAGAACAACACCTCATAAAGAGTGAGCATGTAATGTGACTTTCACTGGTTTATTACATTATTCAATATAGGAGTAAAAAAGTGCACCCCGAAAAACACGTGGCGTTGGTGCATAGCAGACACTACCCTTGGTGTGCCAATAGGGTTTGTGATCAGAGTGGAATTCATCCGGGTAAAAAGATATATACACCCTAAAGGTTCAAAGGTCTGTACATAATAGTGTGCAATGGAGTGCAACTAGTCGTGATCGACTCATTCAAACACTTAGTGCGGTGTGAAAACACCTCCTAGTTAGGTATAGGTGCGTAGTAGTATCAAGGTAAAACATGCCTTAACATGGCTGTGTCTAGCATAGAGGTCTAAGTAAAACAGAAACAAGGAAAAAACAGGGGAGGAAAACCTCATAAGTCTAAATTGCTGGGAGCAAAACAAAGTTAAATAAAACCAAGAATCTATTAAAGTAGTTCACCGCTCCGCTGGTGATACTTCCTACCCAGCAGGGCCCGTGACCTTCGTGGTAATGACCAGGGATGTGAAATCCGCACTGGACAAGCATAAAAAGGGGAAAACTATAGTGAATACACAGGAGAGTCTGTATTCACGACAAACAAGGTTACTCCAAACCAACATTTATTAGTAGGCTCAAGGGCCCATACACCCCAAAATATAGCCTACGTACAACAGAATAAACTAAAGGTTATCCTAAGAGGACTGTAAAGCTCTTGCCCATATGCCTATGTATGATAGTAATGATGTAACATAAGCGAACACTAATATCCATGTGTTCAGAAAGCAAATAATGGTGTTACTGGCGCTTGGTAGCACTGGTTCCTTGGAGTGCATATATCATAGGACAAAAACTGTCATACAAGACATACTGTGCTTTATCCGATGTGCACAGCACGTGTCTGATAGCATAGCTGTGTTCATTCCAGTTAAGCTGTATGGCAATATGCCCAGAAAACCAAAAGCCATGCAAAATAAGCCTTTCCTTACCCCTGTATCAAGGAGTGGGCGTTCCCGTGTATGAATCTCGGAAAACTGTAATTCAATGATGCGGAAAACCATATATATATATTTTCCGCGATTCTGTAACATCAAGAAAAAAAATATACATTGTCGGAGCAGCCATTATATGGAGAATCGGAGAGTGAGTGTGAAAAATATAAATACAATGACCGGCATAGTAAGAATAACCAACTAGCCTAAGTTACGAAAAATGTTCTTACCCCCAGGTATGTCCTGAGGAAGTGCTGTGCCCAGGAGTTGCTTAGGCAATCAGTAGTGAGGGTAAAATCCTTGGAATTAGTCTATGCGAAAAAGAACAAAAAAGTTCATTAGGACCTTTTCACTCCGTAGGATAAATATGTCACATCGGAAAAAGCGGTGTAATAGATCGTGAACGAAGCCTCTGTATCCTTACCGTAAACGAACAGACAAAATGAATTCGCGTACTCCCGGGACGCCATGTTCCTGGTGTTGACATGTGACCCGGAAGTCGCGTAAACTAAATACCACGTAGTGTGTGTGATAGCGAAAGAAAGGCTGGACCGCTAACTACCTTTGGTTGCGACCAGCGTGCCGGCATGATAAACAAGTGCCGCCTCTCCCTAAAAACAGGGTAATGTGTGAATGTATAGCCAGAAATCACTGGGAAATCTCGCAAAACGAAAAGAAAAATTATGACGAAAGTGAATCGTTGGAACGGAATGAGCCCCAATAATGAAGGCAAGACGAGGAGACAATCAACTTATAAATCGTGCGAAACCACGTACGTGAAAAGCCGAGCATGCGTGTAGCCTCCAAGCCAGACCTGAACCGACGTCGAACCCTAGATGTGACCCACGACGACCTTTTCTACCTCACGGCTTTACCCGCCGTTTTTCATCGCCTATCTACGCTTACCCAGACGTATCTCCATATTTAAGTGCGCCCTGCGGTAACACCCGATTAGGACCGGGTCAGAAGTATCACCGTTCCACCAACCCCGTTCCTCATGCCCTTTTGACAGCCCTGAAGAGTCACGGGTTAACTCCCTGCTTGACAAAACACGTGTCGGCTGGTTTCATGTTCTAAATATATATATCAAAAAATAAAAAACGACACAAAAAGAACACATCCGTGGTACTTCTTTCTCAACATCTGTTGGTGATAACTCATATCACATTGAATTGTTGTGTGCATTGGCTTTCCGCTTACAAGTAACCACAGGGAAGGATCTCTGACATCCCTTTTCTTCAGAGTTTAGGGTTTTTCTCTGACCCATTTGCACCAACTACAACCGAACATAGCCATTAACTGATCCACTACCTGTTGAGCGCCATAGTATTTCTGAAAATAAACAAATCCATCGCAGAACCTCTAGTGTAAAAACAGTTGGACATGAGGCTCAGACTGAAAAGGTATATACGAACATAAAGCGAAATACAAGCATATTGCACTTGGACTCAAATTATAATTGCACATTGATATTGTCGACCCTAAGTTAAGTTAGCCTCCTAAACATCCTCGTCATTGTCCCAGCTTTAGTGAGTATAAAAACGGTCGGACATAAGCACAGAGTGAAAAAGCATATATGATCATAAAGCGAAAAGCAAGCATATCACAAATGATATATAAAAAGTATGTATCTCAATCCATAACATAGTGTATCACAAATGTTGAAAAGTGGCCTGGATCTGGTCTGTCCATCTGTGGATGCTCTGATTAAGACTCCAGGCCACCCAATCATAGGCAAATGGTCAATGGGGATCGGTATTGCTCAGTTAGCTCACGATTAATTACATCCTTGTACATGAAGCAAATCTCAAATCACAAACAGGAAAATGTAGAGTATTACTGTTAGTCTCCTAAAAAGTACTGCAGCTCCTGATCATATTTAAGTCCATATGCGACCGTACTCAAGCACATGATCCACAAGGCTTCAGTACGTCGCAACTTCAGTTCCATATTCCCACCTCTGACCCCCTGTGGGACCATGTCAATGCCGAAGAATCGTACATTTATTTCTATCTCTTCATTCTGGCATAAAGCGACATGTAGTGCCACAGGATATTTAGGGTCTTGTTTCTGTATGGCTCTTATGAGTTCCGCTAGTCTGTATTTCAAGGGTCTGATTGTACTGCCCACATAGTATTTGCCGCAGTTACATTCAATTATGTACACTAAAAACCTGGTAGTACAATTGATGTTTGCTTTGATAGCAAAATTCTCACCCTTAGGACCCATAAAACATAAGGTGCCATGTTTCGCCCATCTGCACATTGAACAAAATCCACACTTGAAAAAAACCAAGGCTAAGTTGTGTCAACCATGTTGTAGGGTTCGTGCCACGTGGTACCGTTGGACTGAGTCTAGTTCTTAGTGTGTTCCCTCCCCTGTACGTGATCTGAGGTGTGTCTGAAATAAAATCTTTAATTGCTTTTTAAGATTTCAATAGCCCTCAATGCTTGGTCATGCTTCTGCATAAAGCATGATGAAGGGAATTGAAATCAGTGATCATCCGCAGTGTGTCGCTGCCAGGTTTCTGCAATGTCTGTGACTGCAGTGTATCAGCTCGCTTCGTTTTCTCTAGTCTTTTCTCAGCTTTGCACATTGTGTTCATAGGGTAGCCCCTCTTAAAAAATCTGTCTTTCATATTGCCTAGAAATTTCCTGAATTCCAAGTCCTCGCTGCAATTTCTCCTTGCTCTCAGAAACTCTCCATAAGGTATGGAGTATATTTGGTGTGGTGGGTGAGAACTAGATGCATGTAACAATGCGTTGCATGCGGTGGATTTCCTGCAAAGCCTACTCTGTAATGTGTTGGTGGAGACATAAAACTCAACATCCAGGAATTCAATGTGTGTTTTACTGAATTTCATGGTGAATTTAATCTCCCATGTGTTGTTGTTGAAGTGTTGAAAGAAACTGGCTAAGTGCTCCTCCGTACCTGACCATAGTAAAATACAATCATCAATATTTCGACCCCAAAAAATTATGGAGTCGATATATTGAGCGCCTTTCGTACCCCAAATGAGATCCGCCTCTAGTGTGCCCATGAAGAGGTTCGCAAATGAGGGCGAACATTTTGACCCCATTGCACAACCTCTCTTTTGGTGATACCAGGTCTGATCAAAGATAAAGAAATTGTTCCTGAGTATCAATTCCATCATTGTTGACAACAATAGAGTATGTTGCAACAAAGAGGCTGGTCTATTGTACAAAAGTTTGTTGACGCCTGTAAACCAAGGTCCATGTTGATGCTGGTGTACAGTGACACCGCATCCATTGTCACAAGCAGTGTACCTGTTTGCCATTGTATATCAGCCAAAGTACTCAAAATGTGCTTTGTATCCTGTATATAGGTTGGCAAATTCCTTACCAAGGGGCCAAGAAAGAGATCGACATATTCCGCGATTCTCTCAGCTGGTCCCCCCATGCCTGAAACTATTGGCCTCCCAGGAGGAAAAAGCAAGTTCTTATGTACCTTAGGCAAGGTATAGAGCCAAGGATATGAGGGTCTAAAGACCTTCAGGTACAGGTATTTGTCATCATTTAATAGTCCTGACTGTTTCCAGACTAGTAGTTTACTGTTAATATGACTTAAACGCATACCCAGAGGGTTAAGAGGTCAGATCTTCCCCACTTATAATGATCTCAATACTGATCTAATGAATAAATGGGAGGAAGCACTCATCAACAACTCCATGACACTAATGAATTTATAGATGGAAAATGCAGAGCGTAAGGTTGCGAAACTTCAGGTTGAAATCTCTGTCCTGGAACAAGAAATTAAGGACCTAAATTTAGCTGAAGCGACTGTCAAAAACTATACCATCCTTGATGACATTTTACTCAAACATCAGTCTGACATAAAGAATAGAAAAGCGAGAAAGATTAGGAGGGATGAGTTGGACTATACACAAGGCAGAATCTTCACAAATGCCAAGAAATATGACTCATTGGTCCCGAGCACCTCAAAGGTAGACAAGAGCAACAATGTAAGAACGGAACCTAGTTCTACATCCTCCAGCAATACCTCAATTAACTCAGTCAATGTCAGTGGCAGTGACACTGACAATGTGGAAGGGGCAGAGCAAAGTAGCTCTGCTTTTTTTCGCGAGGTACAGCGTATCAGGAAAGGCAACAGGGCAATACCACAAAAAAATCAATCAGATCCAAAACCCGGAGTGGCAGGAGGGTCAAGCTCAGACGAGTACAGAAGGAAGCTCAGATCAGGAACCACCAAGAACTAGACAATTCTTGTGATACAGAAGTACAAGTGATTAACCTTTCTCCTTTTCATCTTACACCAGACATAATTTCACTATTACGCAAAGGTTTTAATTTTAACCCTTATGCCACAGGGGATATCTGCAAACTTAAGATAGACCTGTTCAAATTCGTAAGGAATCTAAAACTTAAGAAACATTTTTTTGGGATGAACAAAACTAGCAAAGGGGCCAAAAATATTCCTGTACTGGTGGATGCTGAATCTTTATCAATAAAGGATATTCAATCAACACATCTCCTTTTGTCTCTTACTGATATGCAAGAAACTCCTTATGAGGTGGCAGACACTCAAGCTGGTCAAAGGCTTCTCATTCTTGACTTTAATAAGTTAGGATGGCGGGTTCAAGGATGTGAATTCCGACGCCTACAACAAGCCTAGCACCTCACAAAAAAGCATGCCGGATTTTTAAATCGGAACAATAGCACCTCTGAATGCTGTGTTTTTTCCGTTGGTAATAGGTCCTGGAAGGCAGAAGTATGCAGATGATGCAATTTACTTATTAACTTCGTTGCTTGACATCGGGAGGAGCAATTTAGGCGTCTTTCTGGGGAAAATACAAACGGATATTGGAAAGGATGTCAGTTTTTTGCCTCTAACTACAAGCGGCACATGATGTGATTCGAGGACCTCACATTAAACGCTCGATAGAACAGCAAACCAGAGATGTGGTGAGTGTGTGATGCCCGACTTGAGCTCCACAAAATGGCGATCGGAACGAAACAACCGGGACACCTGTGACTGGAAGGAATGAAACAAGAGTGGCACCTTACCCGTGGATCTCCTGAGCCATGAAGGTGGGTGCTGTTTGATAATTTCACAACCCCTATGAGGAGCTATAACCGGCTGCCATACGTCCTGTCTGACCTTGTAATGGCTTCCCCGAAGACCGTGTTCAGCACGACCAACGCTGTCTCATCCCCATAGCGCAGTTAAGACAATGCACTTCAGTAGATCCCTGTATCACCCTGCATCTCTGGGCGACTACTGAACTATTGACTATTGAACTTTTTCTGGCATCGGTATCCAGCATCACCTGACATCGGGGTATCACTGGAGCCTGATCCAAAATGGCAGCCACACAACCGAGTGCCTTAGTGCCGTAGCGCGTACATAAGTAATCTACACACCATACTGCCTGCTATTTCAGCAATAGCAACCTGAGGAGGGAATCTCATAACAGAATTGAACGACACAACAGAGCTGCCTCCTGAAGGTCTTTGAAGGCCTTTGAAGCTCCTTACCCACCCATTAACCACTCACTGTCAGTACCTGCTGAGGGCTGTATAAAGAATAAAGGATACGCGCACATCAGAACAAAGGATACGCGCACATCAGCCGTTGAAATAGTGCGCCACAACCAAACCACTGAGGGCCCGGCTCACTCGCCCATCCAGAGTGAGGCCCCACACAGTGAAGGTCACATGCTGTTTGTCGTTTTCGATCGTGGGAGAGCTGGTTCGCCCTCTTTGGTGGCCTCCTTGCCTGCCTGACCCTGCGCACCATCTCGCCGATGCTTCGCCAGCTCTGCTGCTGCCCTTGCCTCTTATGTGGGGACGGCCAGAGTTAGCTGACTTATATTCCAAAGATGCTGCCTTAATCCTACTTGGCCTGTGCCGTTGATCATGGGGGTCTGAACATAAGGCCCTCGTCCCCCCGCCTGAGGTTAGGTATGTCACCAGCCCTGCTTATACCCTGTTGTGCCCCTGATCTTCACGTTGCCTCGAGTCCCGATACTCGACCGGGCTGGTGGGTCTTGTACTGTTTCGGTGCTGCCTTGCCTGCCTGAAGCTAAGCCCGAGAAGGGCCAGAACACCAAGATATCTGCGTGATCGTTTCTAGAACTAATTCACCGACCCATACTCGACTAACACTCCCGTAGCCGTTACCACCAAACTTGTAAATAATGTTTTTTGTTTTTTTTAAACAGGATGTGTTACTTAAACATAGAGTAAGGTACAGTAATTCAGCTTTTGTCCTCTGCCCTCACATGCCCTTGCTCCCCACCCTGTTCTTCTGTGAACCTCTTCCCTTACCTCTTGAGACTGATCTATTTTGTCTGATGCCCGATGGAGCTACTTGGTTTAGCTATAGGGGAGATGAGCCGTGGATTCCCTCCTTGGTCGTCACCTACCCAGTCGGTCTTTAGACAGACTTCCTTTTGTCTCTACGGTTGTCTCTTCCCTTATCCTCACTTTCCCTCCTCCCCTACCCACCACTACTCTCTCACTCCTCTCTCTCCTCCTGTAATGTATTGCTGATTGTTTGATATAATGTTTACTTGTTTGATCTTTTCCTGATATATTGTTGAACCACATTTTTACAGTTCTTTTCGTCTCTCCTGCCGTCTCCTACCGCTTCCGCCCTCTATTTATGTCTCTCCTTCCCTCCTCTCTCAATGTATGAGACTGAACTATTTTGTCTGGTAACCGATGGAGCTACTTAGTTTAGCTATAGGGGAGATGGGCTGTGGATTCCCTCTTTGGTCGTCACCTACCCAGTCGGTCTTTAGACAGACTTCTTTTCATCTCTCTTTATTCTCTCGTCCCTAGCGCCTATCCCCTCTCCCCCCAATCTCTCCCCTTGCCTGCTACTCTGCCTACCCCCTGTCCTTTGTGCCCTTTGACTAAGCACTCCTTCTCCCCTTGTTGGGGAAAGATCCAAAATATATACTCTGGAGTCTCAGCGAAACCGCTGAGGGAGTCCACTGCGCAAAGGGAGCTACTCACACTTGAGGTATGGTATGGCACCCCTTGCCAAACCACTCCCTCTCCCCTTTCTGGGGAAGGATCCAGTATGTAGGCCTTGGTGTCTCTGAGACCCCTCTGAGAGAGTCCACTGCGTAAAGGGAGCCTCTCGCAACAGAGATAGGGAAGTGATACCACTTCCCCTGGGATCACAGCTTACTGGACTTTGGACGTTTGCCTTCACTCGTCTACCGGTTTGTGTACCAGTCACCCTTCCCCTCCTCTTCCCATGCTGTGTCTCTCACCCAACCCTCCTCTTTCCCGCCTTCATTATCTGTCTACTCCCCCTGCTCCAACCCCCCTCCCCTGAATCTCTCACCCTGCCTGCTTTTCCCCTTACGTATTTGTGCTTATTGTTTATCTCGACCTTACAAGTAACTATGTGGCCATGCTCTAAGAACTATGTAACCTTTGTAATGATGTAACCTGTAACTATGATCTGATGCTCATGTAAAGCGCTCTGATACCTCTGGGTCTAGCCAGCGCTATATAAAACATTTGAAAAAAAAAATGACATGGATAGGTTATTGGAAGAACTAAACATTGAGTCATATTTTAGCATTGCCAGTGGGCTAAAATCTAAATCTAAATGGATTTCAACCCTGCCTGGTGGCAATGCTATAGACAATTTTCACAAGTGCGTACTAGAGGATATTGACAAACTGAACTACCTACATAGAGATAAAATATTCAAATACAAAGACAATTTGACTCCTGGTGAACTGTGGGCTTTAACCACACTAATTAACAATGACAACATCACTATTAGAGAGGCAGATTAGGGGGGCAATGTGGTTGTGACGGATCGCATTGACTACCACAAAGAGATCCTCGACCAACTTGGAGACAACTGAGCGCTTGACTCATAACCCCATGGGTCCACTCATTCTTGAGATTAACAGTAAACTACTCGTCTGGAAACAGTCAGGACTATTACATGATGACGAACACCTGTACCTGAAGGTCTTTAGACCCTCATATCCTTGGCTCTATACCTTGCCTAAGGT
This sequence comes from Lissotriton vulgaris, assembly GCF_964263255.1. Taxonomy (NCBI): domain Eukaryota; kingdom Metazoa; phylum Chordata; class Amphibia; order Caudata; family Salamandridae; genus Lissotriton; species Lissotriton vulgaris. The sequence continues at coordinate 664,909,042 of NC_141689.1, forward strand.
ACATAAGAACTTGCCTTTTCCTCCTGGGAGGCCAATAGTTTCAGGCATTGGGGACCAACTGAAAGAATCGTGGAATATGTTGATGTCTTTCTTGGCCCCTAGGTAAGGAATTTGCCATCCTATATACAGGATACAAAGCACATTTTGAGTACTTTGGCTGATATACAATGGCACACAGGTACACTGCTTGTGACAATGGATGTGGTGTCACTGTACACCAGCATCAACATGGACCTTGGTTTACAGGTGGTCAACATACTTTTGTACAATAGACCAGCCTCTTTGTGGCAACATACTCTAATGTTGTCAACAATGATGGAATTGATACTCAGGAACAATTTCTTTATCTATTCATCAGACCTGGTGTCGCCAAAAGAGAGGTGTTGCAATGGGGTCAAAATTTTGCCCTCATTTGCGAACCTCTTCATGGGCAAACTAGAGGCGTATCTCATTTGGGGTACGAAAGGCGCTCAATATATCGACTCCATCATTTTTTGGGGTCGATATATTGATGATTGTATTTTACTATGGTCAGGTACGGAGGAGCACCTAGCCAGTTTCTTTCAACACTTGAACAACAACATATGGGAAATTAAATTCACCATGGAATTCAGTAAAACACACATTGAATTCCTGGATGTTGAGTTTTATGTCTCCAACGACACATTACAGAGTAGGCTTTTCAGGAAATGCACCGCATGCAACGCATTGTTACATGCATCTAGTTCGCACCCACCGCATCAAATACACTCCATACTTTATGGAGAGTTTCTGAGAGCAAGGAGAAATTGCAGCGAGGACATGGAATTCAGGAAATGTCTAGGCAATATAAAAGACAGATTTTTTAAGAGGGGCTACCCTATGAACACAAAACGCAAAGCTGAGAAAAGACTAGAGAAAATTAAGCGAGCTGATACACTGCAGTCACAGACATTGAAGAAACCTGGCAGCGACACACTGCGGATGATCAATGATTTCAATTCCCTTCATCATGCTTTACGCAGAAGCATGACCAAGCATTGGGGGCTTTTGAAATCTGAAAAAGCAATTAAAGATTTTATTTCAGACAAACCTCAGATCACGTACAGGAGAGGGAACACACTAAGAACTAGACTCAGTCCAACTGTACGACGTGGCACCAACCCTACAACATGGTTGACACAACGTAGCCTTGGTTTTTACAAGTGTGGATTTTGTGCCATGTGCAGATGGGTGAAACATGGCACCTAATGTTTTATGGGTCGGAAGGGTGAGAATTTTGCTATCAAGACAAACATCAATTCTACTACCAGGTTTGTAGTGTACATAATTGAATTAACTGCGGCAAATACTATGTGGGCAGTACAATCAGACCCTTGAAAGACAGAATAGCGGAACACATAAGAGCCATACAGAAACAAGACCCTAAATATCCTGTGGCACTACATGTCGCTTTATGCCAGAATGAAGAGATAGACAGAAATGTACGATTCTTCGGCATTGACATGGTCCTACAGGGGGTCACAGGTGGGAATAGGGAACTGAAGTTGCGACGTACTGAAGCCTTGTGGATCATGCGCTTGAGTAGGGTCGCATATGGACTTAATTATGATCAGGAGCTGCAGTAATTTTTAGGAGACTAACAGTAATACACTACATTTTCCTGTTTGTGATTTGAGATTTGCTTCATGTGCAAGGAATTAATCAATCGTGAGCTAACTGAGCAATACCGATCACCATTGACCATTTACTTATGATTGGGTGGCCTGGAGTCTTAATCAGAGCATCCACAGATGGACAGACCAGATCCAGGCCACTTTTCAACATTTGTGATACACTATGTTATGGATTGAGATACATACTTTTTATATATTATTTGTGATATGCTTGCTTTTCGCTTTATGATCATATATGCTTTTTCACTCTGTGCTTCATGTCCGACCGTTTTTATACTCACTAAAGCCGGGACAATGACGAGGATGTTTAGGAGGCTAACTTAACTTAGGGTCGACAATATCAATGTGCAATTATAATTTGAGTCCAAGTGCAACATGCTTGTATTTAGCTTTATGATCGTATATACCTTTTCAGTCTGAGCCTCATGTCCGACTGTTTTTACACTCACTGAAGTCGGGACAAGAAGGAGGATGTTCATGAGGCTTACTTAACTTAGGATCGACATTACTAATATGTAATCAGAATATGAGTCCTAATGAGGACGAAATGATGATCACAGTGGACAGCCGTATAATAACTGTACTGCTTGATAGTACCATTTTGCTTCATAATATTCACAGGTGTGATTGCATTCAATGTTATTAGGTTTGACAATACGAAAATTAATTTTTATATAAGAAAGTAATTAATTATATGTGAACATAGCAAAGTCATGTACGATTGGGGACTAAACGCATGCTCGCCTTTTCACGTACGCGGTTTCGCACCATTTATAGGTTGATTGTCTACTCGTCTTGCCTTCATTATTGGGGCTCATTCCGTTCCAACGATTCACTTTCGTCATAATTTTTCTTTTCGTTTTGCGGGATTTCCCAGTGAATTCTGGGTATACATTCACAAATTACCCTGTCTTTAGGGAGAGGCGGCACTTGTTTATCATGCCGGCACGCTGGTCGCAACCAAAGGTGGTTAGCGGTCCAGCCTTTCTTTCGCTATCGCACGCAATACGTGGTATTTCGTTTACGCGACTTCCGGGTCACATGTCCACACCAGGAACATGGCGACCCAGGAGTACGCAAATTCATTTTGTCTGTTCCTTTGCGGTAAGGATACAGAGGCTTAGCTCACAATCTATTACTCCGCTTTTTCCGATGTGACATATTTATCCTACGGAGTGAAAAAGGTCTCAATGAACCTTTTTGTTCTTTTTCGCATAGACTAATTCCAAGGATTTTACCCTCACTACTGATTGCCTAAGCAACTCCTGGGCACAGCACTTCTTCATGACATATCTGGAGGTAAGATTATTTTTCGTAACTTAGGCTAGTTGGTTATTCTTACTATGCCGGTCATTGTATTTATATTTGTCACATTCTCTCTCTCCGATTCGCCATATATTGGCTACATTGACAATGTATATATTTTTTCTTGATGTTACAGAATCATGGAAAATATATATATATATGGTTTTCCGCTTCATTGAATTACAGTTTTCGGAGATTCTACCACGGGAACGCCTACTCCTTGATACAGGGGTAAGCAAAGGCTTATTTTACATGTTTTTTGGTTTTCTGGGCGTATTGCCTTACAGCTTAACTGGAATGAACACAGCTATGCTATCAGACAGGTGCTGTGCACATCGGATAAAGCACAGTATGTCTTGTATGACAGTTTTTGTCCTATGATATATGCACTCCCAGGAACCGGTGCTACCAAGCGCCAGTAACACCATTATTTGCTTTCTGAACACATGGATATTAGTGCTCGCTTATGTTACATCATTACTATCATACATAGGCGTATGGGCAAGAGCTTTACAGTCCTCTTAGGATACCCTTTAGTTTATTCTGTTGTACATAGGCTATATTTTGGGATGTTTGGGCCCTTGAGCCTACTAATAAATTTTGGTTTGGAGTAACCTTGTTTGTCGTGAATACAGACTCTCCCGTGTATTCACTATAGTTTTCCCCTTTTTATGCTTGTCCAGTGCGGATTGCACATCCCTGGTCATTACCACGAAGGTCACGGGCCCTGCTGGGTCGGAAGTATCACCAGCAGAGCGGTGAGCTACCTTATTAGATTCTTGGTTTTATTTAATTTTGTTTTGCTCCCAGCAATTTAGACTTATGAGTTTTTCCTCCACTGTTTTTCCTTGTTTCTGTTTTACTTAGACCTCCATGCTAGACACAGCCATGTTAAGGTATGTTTTACCTTGATACTACTACGCACCCATACGTAACTAGGAGGTGTTTTCACACCGAACTATGTGTTTGAATGAGTCGATCACGACTAGTTGCACTCCATTGCACACTATTATGTACAGACCATTGAACCTTTAGGATGTATATATCTTTTTACCCGGATTAATTCCACTCTGATCACAAACACTATTGGCACACCGAGGGTAGTGTCTGCTATGCACGAACGCCATGTGTGTTTCGGGGTGCACTTTTTTACTCCTATATCGAATAATGCAATAAACCAGTGGAAGTCACATTACATGCTCACTCTTTATGAGGTGTTGTTCTATGTTTGTGCATCAACATATGGGGAACTCCATTATTACTCTTTTGTTATTTCAGCCCTGAGGATTTGCATAAGCGATGAAACACGTGTGGGCTGGTTGTTTTACTGAATAAAGAATGTCATCGGATTGTTCCCATACTGGAGATCCCAATAATTTCTGTTACTTTGTTGCTTTTTTCTTTGCATTCTTACTCATATTCAAACGTATTGTAATTTCTTGTGTGTGCATAGGGTACATTTTCTTGTTCACTTGGTTGGGTGTTTTGTCCAGTAACCTCAGAGTGGTTTCAAGGGTTTACCACTCACCCAGTTGCACCAGCGACACATAGTACACTACTCTACCTATGCGCCCATATTTGGCTGAGCGCCCTTTGCTTATCTGTCATCTAAAAACCTTTTAGGACTAGCGACTACCCGTACGGGACTTGGGTTTTCTCTAAAAAAAAGAAAATGTGGTATACATATTTTTTGGGGGGAAGATATGAAATATTACATCATTTCTAAGTTAAAATAGGATAATAGAGTTGCAAAATATTAAAAAACAATTAGAAAAAATATAGGTATTATAAATATTAAAATATGAAATTAAGATTTAAATAAACCTTTGAAATTCACTGAAAAAAACATAGATTTTACAGACGTGATAGTTAGGAATTAACATTTAAAAAACCTTGAAAGTTCACAAAATAAAACATAGGTTTCAGGGACGTTATAGTTATTTGGACATTTCACTCATGCAAAACGATAGAAATGTCCTTGTTATAGTTAGTTGAGCTACCTATAGCTCATGCTCACGCAATGCACTGCTGATGACGTCACATATTATATCATTCTTGACATGGTCAGTGACATCACTGATGACATCACTGATGACATCTCAAATGACATCACTGATGACATCATCCATGTGAAAATTCATACTCATACAAAACCTTTGAAATTCTCCCGTTGTAGTTAGTTCAGCTAACTATAACCTGCCCGCCCTCAATGCACTGCTGATGACGTCACATATTACATCACTCATGACATGGTCAGTGACATCACTCATGACATCACTGATGACATCTCAAATAACATCACTGATGACATCATCCTTGTGAAAGAGTGGCAGACCTCCTCTCACTCTAATATAACGTTTGATACACACATTCAAAAATAGAAACACATTTTTCAAGAAAATGGAGATACCAATAAAAGTTACAACAACCTATTCCAACATCTACTTCCACATCCACTCATTCACCAACAGTTCTATATAGTCACTCATACATGTACTCACTCACCATATGTACTCATACAACTATACATCCTGTTATACACCGATACTCATCCATAGTTACTTACACACATACTCACACATGCAAATAAACAACAATTTACTTGCATATACAGCTATACACACAAACATACACATACAGACTCTCTTAAATGATTACTTATAGAAACACATACTTAGTTACACAGGAACTCTTCAAATCTCTTACTCTCATATATACTCCCTTATATACCCCAATACTCTCATATAGTAGTTTAACACATATGTACTTAGTCATAAAGATAGTATTGAGACACTCATTCACTCACTAACACACATATACACTCATCCACCCATACAGTCCTGCGCACATGCTGTCTTCAAAACATATATAAACAGTGAGTCACTCATTAATGCATCTATGTGCTAAGTAATATCCCCCACCAAACCATATAAACACTCAGACACTCATACCGATACTCAAAAAACCAACTAATAACATATATAGACACTCATGTACTTACTCACCAGCCCATGCATCCACTTATTCAAAAAATGTGTGAGACTGATACAGATATTTACATATTTAAACATTACTCACTAACCCATGTATTCACTAAGATACAATTAATCAGTCAGTTATACAATCAAATTTACAAAAAAGTCATCCATTTAGACACTTACTTACCCATTTATTCTTCCATCGACCTTTAGATATACATATATAAAAAATATATTTCTTTTTCAGAAAGACACACATCCACTGGATGATGTCTTCAGTGATGTCATCAGTGATTTCATTTGAGATGTCATCACTGATGTCATGAGTGATGTCACTGACCATGTCATGAGTTATAGTTAGCTGAACTAACTATAACTGGGGAATTTCAAAGGTGTTGTATGAGTAAAATGACCAGGTAACTATAACTGGTGTGAAACCTATGGTTTTTTCAGTGAGTTTCAAAGGTTTTTAAAATGCTAATTCCTAACTATAATGTGTGTGAAACCTATGGTTTTTCAGTGAATATATATATATGTAAATATATATATATATATATAACTGTTGTATACTTATTGTAATTCATTTTTTAAGGTAAAATGTATTTATCTTTAGTTTTATAAATAATGTAATTAACTTGCTGGTACGATTATATTCGATATTGGGTAAGGTGATATTTTTGACAAATCATGTTTATTTAATGTTAACAATATTTTTGCTTTTGATATTTTGTTTACCATACAAGTAAAATGTATCTTTTAATAATGATACTTGTGTTCTTTTTTGCTTTTATTTGTAAAGCATAGGAAGGCAATATTTTTGTTAATAAAATGTATTTTCGGATATTTTTGTATATCAATATTGTGTGCAGCGATATTATGTCAGTGATCCAGAAAATAGAAGGACACTTTCTTGACATGGTTGCAACATATTTCAGCATGAGATTTAGACTTTGCTTCTATATTTAAAGTAGGATTTTACAACGTCATAAAATTGACAAACTTCAAATTTCAAAATCCTGACCATTTTTATAGGAAAGAGCAGCTGTAGCATATTTTGCAGTGGTAAAAACCTACCCCATTGCATAGACCCAAGATAACAGTTTCAGCACAAGGCCACTCCAACCCACCCAAGCGTTCTGCAGTTATTGCTGAAATTCAAAATAGTGCATACTTATTTTGTTTTAAAATGGTGAAGAGAAAAAATGACATGCATTAAATCTTCCCATTGTAGTTTAATTTTATCCTTTCATCAGATCACCTGCAGTTCCATAAGTTCCAGTAGACAGCATGCCTTATGTTTAAACTCTTCCTTGCCCTTCACTCATTTGGCCGCAGTTCATGCATCTCCATCAGATAGGAGCATACACATTAAGAAAGACCTTTGATTTTTATGATTTGTGGATTTTAAACTGGTGGCACTAAAAGTCTTTTTAAGCGAGGCTAGATATCTTTTAATTTACTGCCGAAAAAACTGTCAAATTCATAATTCTTGATTGAATAATGATGCTTTAAAATATGTAAAGGGTGGAGGTACAATCACATATTTTATTTCTCAAAATATATAGCCAATTGAATTGTTACAGTGGATGTCTTATCTTTCATTGTGCTGGTAGTTTCAAGGGCACACTACCCTACATAGAGACAGTAGTTGAGTTCCTGACAGGCAGATGCCTATGGGCATGAGGAAGAGTCCTTCCGATGCTAGACAAGTGGCTGACACTTCCCAGTCTTAAATGTCTTTTTTATGTGCTATTCTCTATAGAAATCTACCTACTTTCTGAAGTGTAGTTTACTTTCAAGATTTTACAAAAACTTTACTTTCAGTAAGAAATTTAAAAGTACTGGTCACTAGACCATATGTGAAACTTTACCTGAGCTCAACTCCAGATTCTGGTGCATTTTTACAGAGATATTTGTAGTCACAAACATTTTTTATCACTGATTACAGTGAACAACCAATATATAGAAGACATGAGAATAACCTTTCTCTTATACATATATCACCAATGCTCTAAAATACCAATTAGCACAAAATGCATGGTGAAATTAAGACATATTCTCTAAACCTGTCTAAAAAGTATCCTGAAATCTTATTGGTTTTCAAACATTAACATTAATGGCTGATATTGAAAATGAGCAATATGAAACTATTTTCTTCTTCTTCCTTGATGGAGAGCTTCAAACCTCTAAACCTTCATATATATCATGAGCTGGTGTGAACAATTTTGAAGGTTCTGTCATGTCCTTTAGGATGGTCCTGTCCTGTATACCCCAATTTACATATATTGCCCCATCCACACAACAATAATGATTCTAAACAGGTGACCTTTTACCCAGTAGCTTATTCCCGTCTCTTCGACTCCAGGCTTTCAGTACTTTATAATAATCTATGTACCTACATACATAAACATGTCCTCTGGCACAGCAGAATAATTCTGTATAAGGTTTACCACTTTCATCCTTGGCTAACAGCCAGCTTGTTTACAAAAGCATTGGTGGTTGTTTTCAAAACATTTATGATTGTTTTAAAAACATCTCAATTCTAGGAAAAAACCCTAGAGTGATCACTTTAGTATAAAAGACACTCACTCCCGCTACAAATTAGAGGGGAATCCCTTCCAAGCTGAGCCGAGGTCCTGCATACAAAATTTTTAACATAGTGTGGTCTGACATCCCTTGCAGTGTGTCATCCTCGAAGCAGAGACGGGCCCTTTGTTCTAAACCATCAGATAAGGGGAATGGTTTGTCCCTAGGGGCTTCTTGGCTACAGATACTCGTAGCTATATGCATATACACCTACACATGCAGGTGAGGCTAGGTCATTTAGGCGAATTACTTAGGGTGTGCATTTTAGGAATATGCAAGTGCTACTCTTTTTATCTGAACTGTTTATGTTCATCTTATAGTAGGAATCTTCTATTTACTATATTAGTTCTAGCAATCTCTTTCATATACTTCTGTCTCCTGATTGTCGCAGCACATATGTTTTACACAAGGCTGTCTCTGGACTAATAAATACTTACTCAAACGTCCTAATCGCCATCCTGTGAATTTTCTGAGAGAAAACATGCACAAGTGTTCAGTGAAAACTACTGTAATGTTTTCGACCATCCCTGAGGAATCAGAGTTGTCATGTTCAGTGGTTTCCAGAAACTACCTACACCACTGTGGAATACAGGGGGGTGGTAGTGGTAGTGGCACTGTAGAGCAAGCTGGTCTAATGGGTGACATATCCTGCGGGGTGTCCGGATGTGGTTGGGGGGGACTCCTAGGAACTACACAACAGTTCTAATGTATTTTAAAGTATCCAAAGGGTGTCCTGTGTTCAGTTAAAACCATTATAATTCATAAAACACCAGTATATGGAATATTTCTTAACTAAAACTGGAAACCACCAGATTTGTCTGCACTTTTACTGATTTAGAGACTTTTAATGTCAAAGCGCTATAAATCCAGCCCATATTTTTAAGCTCTGCTATGACACGTCTGTGTCCTGGTTAACCACTTTATATGCTCTTTTTGGCTACCCAAAGGTCATTAGACCACCTGTTCTTCTTGGATCTTCATTCACTCCTTTTTTAGGAGCACAGCTCACCTCATATGGATTCCACTGCCTGTTCACAGCACAATGCTGCATAATGGCTAGCAGGAGGTCCACAGCTACACTATGAACAGGGTCTCGGTCCATGGCTGAAGACACCAATATAATGATATCCTCTTTAACTGACAGGATAACAGAGCTTTGCTTTCTGAAAGCAAATGCACGAAGACTGCGACATCAAAGACAACTGTGTATACAGGCATCTCTAAAACCAAGAGCTGACCCAAAGATCCTATTCTTAGTTTAATATTTGATTGTCTGGAAAGCCATGAGCTGCATCCTCTCATACAGAATAACAAGGACCTTTTCTATTCCTTGGCACAAGGCACTGAAATATAACCAAAACTGCATCTTTCAAACTTTACCCCCTTATGAAAATTAAAACCTTCATCCCACTTTAAGATCCCATAACGAGGAGCAAGATGGCAGACTGAAGCCGCCACGGAGAGCTGCAGTGGAGGACTGCTCACACCTTCTCGTTAACTGAAAGGAATGAAGCTTGAAAGTTTGAAATCCGGGAGAAAGATAGCGCTTTTCTAATGCCAGCGAATGAAAATATTGGATTTGGAATCGGTAACGGCTGCAGCGGTAAAAACAGCGGTGTACGGAGCTGAAGTAAAGTCAGAAGCGGGAACTGGCTTTACAGGTGTTTGCATTCAGCGCACCTTCCCGACGTGAACTACAAGATACGAGTTGGGGGCCAATAACAGATTACTTGCGCTTGGGTGACATCCGGTGTGGTGCCCTGATTGTGCAGAGAGGAGTGGATGTGGCGGTCGGGTGGCTTTTCCGGCCGTGTGGGTCTAGGGTCGAGTGGTGTTTGACTGGCCACGTCTGCTGGCCTCTGCTGCTCCCGCTGCACTACGGGTCCCGAGGGAGGCTGGGACCCGAGCTTTTTAGCAATTGCGGATGGCGCTGAAGAATCTAGCCAGAGCTACATGAGCTGGCAACGTAACTGTTCGTGAAGAGGCGAACACAAATATAACAAAAGGAGCAAATTGGGTAGAAGATGCTATGTCTGGAAAAACAGGTCAGACCTCGAACAGTTCTTCTGTACGTGGTATGCCGCCTTTAAAGGGGGGTTCGAGAACTCTGGTACTAAAAATAGAAAAGAGAAGGAACAGATGACAGCTACTCAGAGTAACAATATTATAACCCCAGGTTTAACAAATCCGCTGTGTAACATAGACTCTTTACAGGGTAATAAGGATCTTCTCCTCCAGCAAGCACATCACCTTCAGCCACTCCACCGGACTACACTGGACAGACCACAACTGCGTCCACTTCAACTTCAGGAGAACCACGACCCACCAGCACCCGCAACAGGCCCCCCGCAGAATCTGGAGCAAGATCACCTCCGACCAGCTCACCACCTTCCTCAGTCAGAACCCCCCACCAACACACCTGACCCCGACGAAGCAGCCCACAACCTCACCCAGTGGCTCACCGACTGCGCCGACAAACTCGCACCGCTGAAGAATCCTCCCAGCAGACCCATCAGCAGGAAAGCCTCGTGGTTTACCAACAACCTCAAGAACTCCAAGAAAACCTGCCGCACCCTCGAGAAAGCCTGGTGCCACGACCAGACAACAGAAAACATGACAGCCCTCAAGAACGCCAACCACAAACACCACCAGCTGATCCGCACCACCAAGAAGACAGCATTCAAAGAACGACTGGACAACAACACCCACAACAGCAAGGAACTCTTCAGCATCGTTAAAGAGCTCTCCAACCCCAGCGCCTGCAACAACGACATCACACCCTTGCAAGACCTCTGCGACTCTCTCGCCTCGTTCTTCCACCGCAAGATCACCGATATACACAACAGCTTCGGCGCTTCAATCGCGATGACCACGCACCCTACCACCGAACCAGCACCCACCACCACCACCCTCTGCACCTGGACCTCGGTCAGCACCGAAGACACAGCCGGCCTGATGAACACCATCCACTCCGGCTCCCCCACAGACCCCTCTCCACACCACGTCTTCAACAAAGCCACCTCCATCATCGCACCCCAACTCCGACTCGTCATTAACAGCTCCTTCGCATCCGCCACCTTCCCGGGAAGCTGGAAACTTGCCGAACTGAGCGCCCTCCTGAAGAAACCCACCGCGGACCCCACAGACCTCAAGAACTTCTGCCCCATCTTGCTCCTCCCCTTACCAGCCAAAGTCATCGAGTAGGCCGTCAACAGACAACTCTCCTCCTTCCTCGAGACCAACGGATCCCTCGACCCCTCACAGTCCGGCTTCCGAGCAAACCACAGTACCGAGACCGCCCTCATCGCAGCCACCGACGACATCAGATGCCTGCTCGACAACGGGGAAACTGCGGCTCTCATCCTCCTGGACCTCTCAGCAGCCTTAAACACCGTATGCCATCACACCCTGATACAGCGCCTTAGCAACACCGGAATCCAAGGAGCGGCCTGAAATGGATCATCTCGTTCGAAGAACCCAGAGAGTCTGCCTCCCCCGTCCCGATCCGCAGCCTCTGAAGTCATCTGCGGAGTCCCGCAAGGTTCCTCACTCAGCCCACCCTCTTCAACGTCTACATGAGCCCCCTCGCAGCCATCGCTCGCCAACACAACCTCAACATCATCTCCTACGCCGACGACACCCAGCTGATCCTCTTCCTCACCAACGACCCTGCCACCACCACCCTGCCACTGCCAAAACCAACCTCCAGGAAGGAATGAAAGACTTCGCAGAATGGATGAAGACCAGCCACCTTCAACTGAACTCAGACAAAAAGGAAGTCCTGGTGGCCCGGGCCCGCACCCAAAGCAATAGGCCACGCATGCAACCTAGGATTCATCCTGGACTCCTCCCTCACGATGACCAAGCAAGTAAGTGCCGTCTCGTCTTCCTGTTTCAACACCCTGCGCTTGCTCCGAAAGATCTTCCGGTGGATCCCCACCGAAACCAGGAAGACGGTCACCCAGGCCTCGTTACCAGCCGTCTGGACTATGGGAACACCCTCAATGCGGGAACTACAAACAAACTCCAGAAGAGACTCCAGCGCATCCAGAACAACTCAGCTGGACTCATCCTGAACATCCCTCACCGCAGCCACATCTCTACCCACCTGAAAGACCTTCACTGGCTCCCAGGCAACAAAGGATTACGTTCAGACTCCTCACCCACGCACACAAGGGTCTCCACGACACGGGCCCGAAGTACCTCAACAGCCGCCTCACTTTCTACACTCCCACCAGCCAGCTCCGATCCGCAAGCCTCGCCCTCGCCTCCATCCCTCGAATCCGGAAATCCAGCATCAGAGGAAGATCCTTCTCCTACCTGGCGGCCAAGACTTGGAACACCCTCCCCACTCACCTACGGACGACCCTGGACCATCTCTCCTTCAGGAAATAACTCAAGACCTGGCTGTTTGAGCAGTAGCGACCCCCCCAGCGCCTTGAGACCCTCATGGGTGAGTAGCGCGCTATACAAATGTTTTGATTGATTGATTGATTGATTGAAGGATTAATGTCATAGCGGAATACTGGCTCCAGAATTAGCTCCTGCTTCTGCTTCTGCATCTGCTTCTGCTTTAGCCCATGCTCCAGCTTTAGCCTTAATTTCAAACTTAAACCCGGCTCCTGTTAAGAGGACAGAAGAGATAACTAAAATACAACGTACAGAACCTAGTGTAATAGTAGATAAGCTAACACTGGCTGCTGAACCTATAGGGGGAGAACATACAGTATATTTGTACTGCTCTGAAGTGCCTGACGTAGCTAATCAACCAGATCCGCTAGTTGTAGCAACAAACACATTAGACACACTACATTTTCAGATACCCTTTCTAAATGTAGCTATGGACTCGACTGCGATCGCAGAGTTGGGAGCAAAGATGTGTGCTGCTATTGACAGCTTGATTGAAATACAGATTCAACTATGGGTTCAGGTCCTGATGAGCTGTTTGAATAATTGGAAGACATCACAGCTAGAACCCCACCTCAAATGAGTAAAGGCTCAGCAGGGAAGAAAGGCAGAGGAAAGTCTAAGAAGAAAACCAAAAAAATGGGGTGTGTGCAATCTGCTGTAAAAATTAAAGCTATACCTGATAATTGCCCCCTGCAGAAGTGGGTGCAGGCAAAGAGTTGTTTTAAGTCAATGGCACTCTGGCTATCAGGTAATAGCCCGACGGATGGAGGCCCTGTGAATGGTAATATTGATATTACTGTAGAAACAATGGCAGCAATAACATCCGGCAGCCCTAAGCAAGATATTTTAGATCAAACCACTTCCTCTGCGAGATCCTCTGCTATATCCTTAGATAACGATATTACTAGCAAGATGGACAGAGATATCCAGACAGAGGATCTAAGTCAGCTGCCTGCACGATCAGGGATTGAGAACGGGGCCAGTCGAGAGGATGTATCACTTGGGTTTGGATGTTCAGCTTCTCAGCGAACAAAGACATGAATCACAGCGACACTATTCAAAGGTGCGGATAGATAATGTTAAGCTGCAGCTCTCATTAGGTGAGCTGGCTAGAAAGCTGGGAGGTCTGGTGCAAGAGAATGCAGAGCTCCAGCAAAGGGTGGTGTATACTGAAGACTTGACCTCCAGCATAGAGGTCAGTGTAAATAAACATGAAGCCAAGATTGCAAGTCTCCAAGCTAAAGTCGAGGATATGGAAAACCGTCAAAGAAGACAAAACCTCTGACTTTTTGGTATTCCAGAAAGGGCGGAGGTGGGAGACCCAAGAGCATACATGGTCCAACTTTTCCAAAAGGCGTTTCCAGATCTATCTGACTGGGATGGGGACTCACAACTGCAAAGGGTTCATAGATTTCCACTAGCACATCGGAATAAGGGTAGTCAATATCCTCAGCCATTTTTGATCCATATAGGAAACTTCTTGCTAAGACAGGCTGTATCATTGAAGGCGCGCCCTAACAATCCAGGTTCAACAGAATCAGTAACTTTCTTTGTCAGTTCAGATCTAAGTAAGATCACCATGGAGAAACGCTGGAAAATATGACCGTACATTGACCCAATCAAGGCCCTTGGAGGACAGGCATTTCTCCAAAAACCGGCACGCTTGAAAGTTCTTAAAATTGCTGTGTATATTTTTTTACAGACTATCAGGAGGCTGAAAAGATGCTAGCCAGGTGGAGGTCGGGAACTACAGAGGAAACAGTAGAATAAGAGTACTATCTGTAAATTACTAGGGGATAAGCTGTATAAAGACACATAGGCCCAGATGCATCAAACAAAAATCAGCACGCAAAGGGGCAGATTGCGACCAGTATTTTTGCGTTTGGGATGCATCTTCCCAAATGCAAAAATCGCAAATTGAAAATTCGCTAAATTGCGATTACCTGCATTTAAGGAATCTCAAATTGAGATTCCTTAAATGCAATGCATTCATGTTTAAAAAATAGCGATTTCGCTAATAGAGCACGCAAATTACCATGAAGTACAACTTCATGTTAATTTGCAAGAACTTTGATAAATGCACTAAAGTGCATTTTTTAAAGTTTTTATGTGGCGCACACAAATGCCCTAAGGGTCTCCTTTGGACACCCCTGCACCCTTGAAATCGCAATCTCAATTTGCGAATCGCTATTTGCGATTTGCAAATTGAGATTGTCTTGCCATTTATTCCTATGGGCCTCTAGGCCCATAGGAATGAATGGGGAGGTATTCCTTAATTGCGACTCGCAATTTGCGACTCGCAATTAAGGAATTTTAAGAAATCACAATTTTTTTTGTCATTTCTTGATGCATTGCATTGTGCAATTCCTTTTTTGAGATTCCTTATTTTTCGCAAATAAGGAATCGCAAAATGTATGCTTGATGCATCTGGGGGAATGTACTTTATCTAATAAGCTGAAGGGCCTTCTTCTCTTTTTTTTCTTCTTCCTTTCCCTTTATGCTATGAAGTAGATTATGCATATCTTTATTTAAAAATATATAGAGCACTATCTAAAGTACTAGTACAATGAGAATTTGGAGGAGAAGAGGGGCCACCACTGCTGCGTCTATAATGGCTGCTCAAATCAACAGCAGCTGGTTAGACGGAGGAATCCTCCTCTATGGAGAAGGGGTGGGGGGGGTGCTGAGAGGTGTTGTGGGGGAAGGGGGGCAAAAGTATGGGGGGAAATATAAAGGCAGAACAATAGGAAGCCAAAACGCTCACAATTGTAATGGAGGGTTTGAGGAGTAGCAATGCTAGGATCTGCTTTTTTTCTTGTGGAGCAATTTAAATTTACATTCTTAGCATGGAATGTGGCCTGATTGAACAGTAAGACTAAGCAGCAATTGGTGGAAGAGGAATAAAAGATGTATAAACCTCAATTTGTCATGTTAACTGAAACCCATCTTTCATATAAAGATCGCAGATTACTTAAGCAGCTAGAGTATGAGGTGGTAGTATATACAACGCAAAATGCCTTTATAAGAGGGGTTGCTATTTTGAGACATAAGAGGGTGGAGGGGGTAACGGGTAATACAAAGGCAGATAAGGGTGGTAGGTGGGCAATGGCTCAGATGAAGATAAAAGGAAAAAACTACATATTTTGCGTACTGTATGGCCCAAATATTGACAAACCTGCCATTTTTGAGACAATAAATACAGAGATGCTAAATTGGGAGGGGGAGAGAGTTGTGATGGGAGATTTTAATTGTATCATGGACTATTATATTGATACAACGCGACAAGGGGCTTTTCAGAGAATGAGAATAACGAGAGTGGCAATTAGAGAATTAGGGCAGTTGCAGGGGCTCAGGGATGTTTGGAGAACGTTATACCCTGTCATACCAGGGTACACCTACTTCTCAACTCCACACAGGTTATATTCCCGTATTGATATGGCCTGGGCTTCTGACTCTATTGTATGGTCCAGTGACATGAACATCTGTCCAAAAGTGACCTCCGATCATAACCCCATACTTCTTATAAATAAAATTACAGATATGAATAGGGTCACAAGAACATTTTCATTTCCTAGATAGCTGCTGACAAATCAGAAGTATGTGGATGTGGCCATGGGTCAACTGGAGACTTTCTTCAGGGAAAATGAAGGAACTGCTGCCCCTAGAATAGTGTGGGATACTTGTAAGGCAGTCACTAGAGGATTTACCCAGCAATATATATGGCAACAAAATAAAAAAGAGCAAATATACTGAGTACAACAACACTCGGAATTCGTAAGGTGGAGGCTCAGCATGCTGAGGCTCTTACAAAGGGATTAGGGGATATTGAACAGTTAGATTTTAAGTTAATAGAGTTACGATCAGTCTTGAAGAAGTCATGGAGAGAAAAAAGTGTCATCAGATACAATAAAGATAGGGTAACACAATATGAGTTTGCGGAAAGCATAGGTAAAATACTCACATTTAAGGTTGCAGATGATCGGGCTAAGGCTCATATTAAAGAAATTAGGGGTATGGATGGCAAAAAAATGTGAGCAACCACTGCAGATTTTAGAACAATTTTCTCTTTATTATAGTACACTTTACTCTCCTACGATACAACCTACAGCTATATTCAAGATAATCCTGCAAAAAAGATGGGGGGTGAGGAATCTGACCTTTTGGAAGAAAGTATTTCAGATAATGAGATAGAATCAGCAATGGGTGGGCTACCTTCGGGTAAGGCTTCGGGAGAAGATGCCATACCACTACAATTCTATAAAGTATTTAAGGATAATATGGTTCAACCGTTTAGCCAGGTTATAAAGGAAATTGGAACTAAAGGAAAAACACCTGACTCGTGGCATATGACCAAAATAAAATTATTTTTTAAAAAAGGTAAACCAGCAGAGGAATGTGGATCATTCAGACCAATATCATTGATAAACGCGGATGTGAAAATGTACGCTAAAATCCTGGCTAATCGCTTAGTCCCTGTAATACCCAATTTAGTCTACCCCCCATCAACATGGGTTTATTCAAGGGAGAGACACTACATCGCATATAAATACTGCAATAAGTGTATTTGATATTGCTAATATCAATCCCACCTTAGTCGGTATGATTTTATTAGATGCAGAAAAGGCGTTTGACCGAGTGGCTTGAGAATTTTTGTGGGCCATGATGACAGCGTTTGGAATTAAGGGACAATTTCTGTTACAGATACACGCACTTTATGAGAACCCTTGTGCTAAAAAGGCTTATTTAGATCTCCAGTCATCTACTTTCCCGGTACTATGTGGCACCCGTCAGTGATGCCCTTTATCACCCTTATTATTTGCTTTATATATAGAGCCGTTTATTGTTGCTTTGCAAAAGGATTTGCGAATAGGGAATTTTAAATCTGGGGCAAACTCACTGAGGGTAGTCGCCTATGCAGACGACATTGCAGTCTTTTTAAAAGAACCGGGGGAGGCATTAAATATGATAACGGAAGCAGCAGAACAGTTTAGATCAGTGTCTGGTTATAAATTGAATGTCAATAAGACACAAGTTCTTCTTAACTATAAACCAGAGAGATCTATACTTGGTGCTTTCCCGATTGTTACATATTTAGGGGTTAAAATAACAGCAAACATTGATCGAATATTACCATTAAACTATGATGAACTATTAAAAGAGATGAGCAAGTCTTAAAATGGCACTCACTACCGATTGGGATAATTGGTGGAGTTGATATTATCAAAATGAAAATTCTGCCTAAATTTCTTTATTTCTTTCTAGTCATACCTCTCCATGTCACAAATATATTTTCCCAAAAATTAGAAGGCATGTTAAGCAGTTTTATTTGGGGTTATATGAAGGCAAGGCGAGCGATAGATCGGCTAAAACTTCCCTTTTGCCAGGGTGGTCAAGAGTTCCCAGGTTTTAAACTATATTTTTGGTCAGCTTTTCACACGACTACGCAGCCTTATTATTCCAGCCAATACTAGTTTTAGTCATAAGCTTATCTTGGGGACAGGGAGTCACATGTTTCTGTATAGACTTAATGATCCTAACTACTTTAAAAGGGTCAAATTTAAGACTACACGAGATGAGGTTTTTACCTGGCGCTCAATTGTGTTAGGCAAAAATATCTCATACTACCACAAGGAGTTACCTATTTGGCAGAACCCAGCGTTACCTAAGATATTTTATGGTTTGGCAGGAAAGAAATTGGATAATAGTGGAGTCACTTGTATGAGAGATCTATATGATTATAATGGCTTTGCTTTATTTGAAAGGTTGCAGGAAAAATCTAAGTTACCGGGGTTTATGCTTTTTAAGTATTACCAGATTTGGAGATTTTTTTGTGAAACAACTAAAGTTGGAGAATACAAAGGACTCTAAGATATGGGGTCTTTTTTAGCTAGGGGATCAAAGTCTATGATAAGTAGAGCATACAAATGGCTTAGTATTGGGAGACTGGATGACTGTGATAGATTAGCGGAAAGGTGGAGTGGGATTTTGGGGACATCGGTGACGACAGGTACAATTTCTCAGGCTCTTAATATTATAGATAAGGCTGTACACAAGACTAATTTGAGATCGCAGCAACATCGTACGATCTGTCTGTTATATTATACTCTGGATAGAATTGTAAAATGGTCATTGGGTAACAATGCTAATAATCAGCGGACAAAATGCCCGAAATGTGGGTTACATGCGGCAGATATTAAGCATATGTTTCTGATGGGTCCAGAATTGACAACATTTTGGCAGGAAAGTAGAAGATGTTTTATTCCAAAAATTAGGGATAGGAGTACCTTTACAGATGTCTGAGGTTATGTTGGGATATAGCTATGGAAATATAAACTGTAAAATGTGGTTACTATCTTAGCAGCGAGACTAACAATAGCTAGGGTGTGGACATCTCCGAAACCTCCAACTGTTATGGACTGGTGGTTCTTAGTGAGGCAGATCTGCGATATGGAACTTTCACTGGCTGGGTCTAGAGGGATACAGTTAATGACCAAATGTATGGCAATATGTGGAAATATTTTTGAACGATAACATATATTGTTTAAAACCGCTAGGCAGAAATAGGCAAAAATCCTCCATTAATTCTGTATTTATATATTTCTTCAGTTTTTTACTTTCTGGTAAGAATTATATCAAATGTTTATTTGTATATATGTTGGTTCATATTGCGATGCCTTTATCAATAAAAAAATATTAAAACAGAAGAAATCACAAAAAGAAGATCCCATAACAGTAAATCAAAACACAGTACTATCTCACCTCTACAGCAGCAATATGCTGTTTGCAGGCCTCCCTAAAATGCAATTACTCCAGTTTTAGGGCCATACCAGATATGGCTGCCTGCCTCTGGAAAGGCATGCAAAAAATCTGATGAGATCACCCCATCCTAAAAAATCCCCTTGTATTGTCCTTCAATATTATAATTCATCTTTAATCTGATCACCAATAAGGTCTTACACCTAGATCTGTCCACCTACTTAAATAGCAAATTCAAGGCCTCTAGAAGAGAATAACAAAGATCAAAGCTTGTAGGATCCTGGAAATATCAAAGTAAAATAAAATCTAATAGCAGGATCCAGGACTTCTTATGCTTGGACCCTAGACGCTGGAGCAATGTGTGGGAAGACCTGAGGAACAACAACATATTCTACTTCAGAAGGAACCTGAAAACTAATCTATTCAGAACATATCTCTAAATCTTCTTTCCTTGGCTGCCTCTGTTCCTCTATAATATCATGCTGACCGTGTTTTCCTCTGTTGACCTACCCCCTTTGTTTGATGTACTATTTTTTGTCATCAACTCGCCTGCCTAGGTGGCAAGGTCTGCACTATATAAACACTATAAATACATAAATCTTGAGCAAACATGCACAGGCCTAGTGGCAGTCCATTTGGCAGTTTCCATGAAACTATGCTGTCTAAAGTGTGGAAATACAATTACAAAAACCACAAGTTAATGCATGAACTGCAGACAACACAATTTGTACAATAAGAAACGCATAGACCCATTCTGCACCGTAATATGGAAGTAGAAAATGTTCATAATAAAGCCACTGGATAGCCAACTTTCATTTGAACAGTCTCCATGTCAATATGAAGCTTGAAAAGTATGAGGCAGATACAAGGCATGTCACTTGGCAAAGTCACCCTTACAAACAAATGTTATAGTTTATAATTGAAAGATATTGAACTGAACTTGTTCTTTCCCCCAAGATAAACAATGCACTAGAACAAAGAGCACTGCAGAGTACAAAATGGTAGGGTGCATTGGGCAATTATTACATGTGCCTGGCAGGAGCACAGTCCCTGCAAAGCTTTAAAATAACCAAAAGTCCACATGCTTGAAAACAAATCAATGCTTAGTGGCATTAACACTGGCTTTCAAATAAGCACAAACTCCCATAGATATGGGCCAAAAAAGTAAACTTCATTCACATTGTGAACTACACAGGCAAATGACCCATGGTATTATCTCCTCAGAAGCTCCTTTATATAACAGCAGGGTTTGCTGTCAGCAAGGCATTTGTAGCTAACAAAATGCATATTAGTAATTCTGCAGACTTCTCGCCTTTGAACACACAGACCACGATTAGACCTAGAGCAGAGAGTCCAGCACCACATTTTTTAGCCCGTTCATTTATTAGTAACTTAAAAGAAAGAACAGGGCAGTGTTACATTATTCATATCTATTTTAAGTTATATATAGTGTGGGCTACAGCACTCGTTTTAAGTTGAAAGATTGAAAAATAATCAATATTACAAGATTGCATTGTGTGAATGTACAGAAGGGTTTGCAAATATAATAGTGCAAGGATGATGTAGCATGTAACACTCACATGAAAATTATAT
This sequence comes from Lissotriton vulgaris, assembly GCF_964263255.1. Taxonomy (NCBI): domain Eukaryota; kingdom Metazoa; phylum Chordata; class Amphibia; order Caudata; family Salamandridae; genus Lissotriton; species Lissotriton vulgaris. Next base: position 664,930,325 of record NC_141689.1, read on the forward strand.
TGCCTTTTTGTTGGTAGATTGATGGAAGATGTAAGAACTAAATAAAAAGTCTTAGTCCAATCAGCTAAACGTATTTTGTATCTCTTGTAAAGGCGAGGTGAGGGGGGCAAAGTGGGCGGAGGGAACACCATTCCCCTGAGGAGTTTTTAGTGCTCCTCTGAGAACACTGGATTGAGTGTTTTATGAAATTAGAGATTTCAATCACTATTCTTTGATTCTAAAGTTTATGTTAATTCCTAGGATGCCAGTGTCTCTACTAAGTAAGCTTTGAACCTAGCCTGAGTATGCAGTTTTTGTCTACTGGCAGCCAGATCAGAAAGCTTAGGACATATGACATGCATTCGGTTCCACTTTATGTTTAGGACAATTCTTACAGTTCACTTTTTGACCCCTTTGATGGGAGTCAGGCTCATTTTGGTCATCCGGTGCAGTGGAGCTTGGACAGTTTTCAGATTGGGGTGCTGTCATTAACGTTATATCACCAAAGGCATAGGGATTTAAAAAAGTCCAAGTGTCACACAAAGAACACATGTACCAGGCTCATTCAGCAGGAATGTGGCAAGGGTATGGTATGTAGCAGTTGGTGCTTTGAGAGCACTGTCATTTACACACAACACCTTTTCCTTTGAAGGCAGTTTACAGGTATATCTATACAACACACAAACAATGTTTATCATTAGTGCATCACCAAGTGAAGTGCCTTGATAAATATTTCTTCTATTAAAATCTTTGTTTCCATCACACTTCAGAATTACAAAAAATGGGCATCATTTGTTCTTTCTTAACTGATAATGTATTTTGAAATATCTGAATAGCCTATGGCTGGAATTTAAATGTTGCTGTGTGTTAGAAAATAACTAACATCCTGCAGTCTTTCCTTTCACTTCCGGTACCCCAGCAAGATTTCCACTTGGGTCTATTTTACAAACTCCTCTCATTTTGCAGTCAGGGAAATCAGTTTCAGAATAAGTAGTAAATTTGTTAGATAACATACCCTGACATTGTACCTGTGTCTTTGAATGCACAACAAATGTCGAAGATAAGCATAACATTTCAAGGCATTTTTTATCATTCATTAACCTTTTGAACTTCAGCATTGTTATACTTTGGGGGTGCTGCAGCATCCCTCGCACCCCTACTTCCAGTGCCTATGATCTGGTGAGTAAAACTGTTCTATAGCCTAGTCTGAAGGTCACTATGGATTTCACTAAGTTAACAATTTCTGCTCACTTACAAAGGACCTTATTACGAGTTTGGTGGTCCTCCTGTGCCACAAGAAGACTGCCAAGCTCATTATGCACCCACAGGCTGGATTACAATTGTAAAGTTGGGCAGGCGGGTGATGCTGCAATGGTCTCAAGGCAGTGGTATTTTAGGCTCATAGGAGAGCCTATACCACATACAGCCACAGTGACAGTGCCTGCAGCACGTTCTTGCATGGAGTGACATGCACCATGTCATGCACACCACACAGTGCAGATACAGGAGTGCGATCCCAGGGGGGCACAACATGTGCCCTCCCACATGCACCCCAGGCCCAGAAGCAACAGAGGGGCCTATTAGGGCCCATAGTTGCATCTCTGCCACCCTCTCCATGGTGGGCTCATCGTCATGAAATTAGCGATGAAAAAGCAACTTGGAATATGACCCACGGTGCTGCAGCAGCACCATCAGCATATTCCTGTACCTTACCGCTGCATCTATATCCTGGAGGATGCAGCAGTCCTACGGTGGTTTGACTGCCACACTCAAAATACCGCTGTTGGACCTGGAGTGGTGGCTGTGGTCAGACCACCACCACGAGTACGATGGCCCAAGGACCACATTACTCATAATTAGGCCTTAAGTATTTAATGGCATGAATAGTATACAAAGGCCAATTTGCAACAACACTGGCTTACAATACCAGAGCACAGAACACCACACGATAAATAACCTCATGCCCTAAATAGAAAATCCTGTTCACTAAATATATGTAATTTGTCTGATAAATAGAGTAGCAGGAAGGTGTGTTAAATGCTCACCATTAAACTTTAATCTGCTGCTATCAAATAGTATTTGTGGTACTCTCTCATCCCCACTTATGCAGCTCCTGAACATGGTGGAATGGACTGGCCGAGAGGAGTTTGAGTCCTATTACAATGAGACTGTGAGGTATACAGCAAGGTCATGGATAGAAGGCTTGAATTGACCTCAACCACAATTAATTACTATAGCTGCATTTCAGTCCATTGCTATTTTGCTCACCATGCCACCTCAGTTTGGACTCAACTATTTGGAAATCATTATCCACCATGCTCCAATGGGAACAATCTAGCACAAACTGCCAAGACAAGTCCTCCATGAACTGGAGCATAAGCAAACAAAGGCCGTTATCACCCTTAATTGGGCTCATCAGTTAGTGTGATGCCATAGAAGGGACAGATATAAACCCAGACATGGATTCCGTGCACACTGTGTCACTGGATCCCAGTTGTACCCAACTGATGAGCTAACTGGTACTCCTACCTCAAAACTGAACTCTCTGTGAAAATTCAGAGTTTTTTGGCTCTTTAGTTCCTCGCTTAAGCAACAATCGCCACATCTACCACCAATGGCGACCTGTTCTTTGCACCAAACAGTGACTGCCCATGACTCCCATGAAAATGAACCATCAGTGAGAACCTGTTCCTCACAGTGACAATGACCTCTTAGCCATCACTGTCAATGTGAAGTTCCAGCTGAGGCTCCTCACGTGGACTTGGAACCAGAGAAGCAAAGTTCTTTACAGGGCCAAACCTAGCCCCAGGCAACTTGTGCTCCATCGTGAATCAGCCTGAAATTGTGATTTTGACCCAGTCCAGCACAACCAGATACCCTCATGGGAGCAAAACCGTACTCCAAAATCAAGACACTCCAAAATGTTCCTCATTCCGCTCTCCCACAGTCTACTGAATTGGAGAAGGCATTAACCTTAAATTTCATGACACAATGTGTCTTTTCGTCAAGGCACCTCCCCAGCAATAAGATTAGAAGAGTAAAACAGCTCATAAAGTAATGTGGTGCACTCAATAACTCTAGATCAAGGAAAAGTTAAGGAATGTATTACAAAAATGTAAATGCAATGAATGTTCCCAGTTGCAGAGTTTTACAGAGCATGCTAACATCTGAAAATGTGCAAAGTCCCAATGAGCATTAAAATCAATGGAAAATTGAGCAGCATCTCTAGGAGCATATGAAAGCTCAGGAAAAGCTCTCAACCAGCCACAGAATCAAAGTGTTTTTATACACAATTCTTGCATAGAATGTTAGCAATACTGTAAGCTCATTGTGGTGTTAGGTACAGTATCATTTCTTTAGCAAATCAGAACTAAGCCTGGGTGTAAAACTCCACTCTGCCTCCGGATTTTGCAGATTTTTTGGCAACTCCGTGTAGAATGTGGAGTTACTGAAATGTCTGTGCTCTGCACCGAAGTGTTTTTTGTGTTAGCGCGCTCAAAATGCATTTCTGTGTGCATGGAAGCAACTTACTAGGATGCCTGTGATCAACAATGAGATTTCGTACCCGTTAACGAGCGCCATAACATTTGTTAGCCTACCGCACGGTCCCGCGATAGTATGTGATCGCAAACACATCATTCTGGAGCGCCATCAGTCTTCAGGCGTAGGTTTGTGAAGATCTCTCTCGACCAGCATCAAAACCTTCTCGAAATAATGATTTGGAATAAAAATGACCCCTCAGATTGACATTTGGCTGTACTTTCTTGTGCAAGGAGATCTTTTTCTTTTTTTTTAAGAGGAAGGAAGTGCCCCAGTGTCTCCAACTTCCTGTTCCTGTCCTGCAGGCTCCTTCCAGTGCTTTGCCCATCTCCTGTTCAGTTTTTATTTTGATTTGGAGCTCGAAGGATCCCTTTTATGTCTGCTGCATCATATATCATTGGTGTTGTTTGTTTGATTGGGGCATTGCACTTAAATTATTTTGTACTTTTAATAGTTTTTTTAAATGTATTGTGGGTGGTCTGTAGTTTCAGTAGGGGCTTAGTTGTTTTGTTGTATGTCGTTTATCTTCTAGTTTTCTTTTATAAAGGAAACATGCTCCAAAGTTGACTACATTTTCTCCAACTTTTGTAATCAATTTACATTATTTATTTAATTCACTAGCCCAGTAGTCTGCCTATAGGGCACTGCTATTGCCATAGGCCTGCATTGTATTTTTTCTTGTTGTTGTGGTCTGCTTGGCCATATGGCTGTTGGCCATTTTGTGAAGGCAATCAGTGTGCTTTTGCTATGGGACTGCATTGTCTGTCTTCACTTTCTTGTTGTTTTGGCCTGCCTTTCCATGTGACTGGTGGCCACTTTGTTAAGGGAGCCAGTGTGATTTTGACATGGGCCTGCATTGTCTGTCTTCCCTTTATTGTTGTTGTGGCCGGTCCATGGGGCTGGTGACAATTTTGTGAAGGAGCAGCCAGTGTGCTTCTGCATTAGGCCTGTAAGCCTTCTTTGTGGTGGCCATGCCTTCTTGCTGGCTTATTGCAAAACCCGCCTGCAATATTTTATTCATTTATGTTTTATCCAGCAAAAATGTAGCACAGTTTACTACATTTTCTAAACAATTAGAAATATTCCTGATCTGATTTGTTTCACTATGTGGCCTAGTCTTCCAATGGGTTTTCAAACCAATAGGCCCAGCCTGATCTACTCATGGGTCCACAAAACAACTGTTTCTGTGGCATCTGTGGAAGTTAAACATCATTTAGTGCATGCAGGGCATTGGATTGAAATGCAAAATGTGTTTTTTTGGCGGGGTTTTACTTTTTTCCTGTGTGTTAAATCAATGCCTTTGTTCCATTTGTGTGGTTGTTGTGCAACTTGCATTGCAATTTGGAAATCTTTTTTAGCCTTGTAGATTTTCCTTTTAAATGTTGGCATTGTTGTCAAGCTGAGTAGTTTAGCATGCCTCCTTTGTCTGGCCAGTATGTTTGTTTGTAATAGTGGGCCAGCTTTTGCGTATCTGAAAATACAAGGGTGTACTGTAAAGAGGCATTTTGTCATCCAACTATTACATTTGTGCCACAATTCTGGATCCATGGTACAAACAAGTACTGAAAACATTGAGTCCTTTTTTAGAAGGGGATGTTGCCAAGTACAAAACTTGGATAGCTGGGGAAGACAGTCACTTAGAACAAGAACAGCTGGGAATTAGAGGCCTGCTACTCCATGCCACAACAAGTATCCCAGGGCAGCCGGCGGCAAGTTCAACTTCAGAGCCTGAGGGCAGTGTGGATGGGTCACAGCAGTCAAAACCACCAAGAACAACATCAACAACAACAAGAACAGGAGCATCAGCCCCACCAAAATCGGCACAGGAACAGTTTCTACAGCAAGGGCTTGTTAGGTCCAGTGTTGAGGCAAAGGCAAAAAAAACAAGCATAGAGGAGCACCCCTGAGCATTGAGCGGATGGTCCAGGCCTACCTATCTGGATGACCCAACAGAGGGCTTCATTGATAAAAACCCATTGTTGTACTAGCATGGGAAAAGGCACCAATGGGCAGTGCTCAGAAGGCTGACGATAAACTATCTGGTTTGCCCTGTTGCAAGTGTCTCTTCTGAGCATGTTTTCAGTGCTGCTGGTGCTGCTGGTGCCGTTATGACCGTAGGAAGGACCAGTCTCTCTCCCCAAAATGTGGAGAGGTCAACCATGATCCAAATGTAACCCTGTGGTCTCCTAAATTCTTGCCAATTTGTGTTTGAGAGTACCATTGTACTTTTCAACAAAACCTGCTGTCTGAGGATGATTGGCAGCATGGAACTTATATTTAATACTCAAAGCATCACACATCAATTGAATCACTTTGGCATTAAAATGACTTCCATTATCACTCCATATCAAATGGGGCAACCCAAAATGAGTAAATAGCTCCTTTAGGAGTACCTTTGCAGTCGTAATGGCTGTATTATCTTTAGTAGGCTAAGCTTCAACCCATTTACTGAATGCACAAATAATTACCAAGCCATACTTCAAATTATTGCACCTGTCTAATTTTATGTGATCTATATGAAGGACCTCAAAAGGAAAAGGAGGTGGCACAAAATGATCAGGTGGTGTAGGGGGAGCCTTCCCAGGATTATGCATCATGCACACCATGCAAACCTCACTAGATGTGTAGCAGTTTTCAATATATTATCATTCTGCCATACAGGGTCTGACAGCCTGCAAATGTCTTTAGCACTAATATGGGCTGGGCCATGGGCCATGGTGACTACAGGAAGAACATATGCATCTGGCAACATTCATCTCTGCTTCCCTGACTTTTCAATCCAATTTCCCTCATCAATAAATTGTGGGGTACTTTCTTGCCATACCTCTAACTCCTCTGTTGTGGCCTCACTTTGGAATCTCTTCCACATTCCAAGTGTATCCTCAAACATGGTAACTTCAGGCACCCATCTAGCAGGAGCTGCTACAAACATTCTTTTCTTTTTAGTCCAGGCTGATTCCTTAGCTGTCTGATCTGCAAAAGAATTTCCCCTACCAACATCATCACTGATTTTCCAGTGGGCACCTTTACTATGGCCAATTTCTTAGGGAGTGCCAAAGTAGACAAAAGCCTCAATATGAGGTGCCCATGCTGAATGTTTGTGCCATGTGAAGTAAGAAACACTCTCTCTGTCTAAAGCAACCCAAAGTTATGTGTGACTCAATAGGCGTACTGGCTATCAGTATACATATTGACAAACAGTCCCTCACTTAATTTGCAAGCTCGTATTAAGGCAAGAAGTTCAGCAACTTGGGCCCACTGATCAGGAACTCATAATGTCTCAACTACTGTATGCAGCGTGGTGATAGCATACGCAGCAGTTGTAGTGCCATCTGGTCATTTAAAACACAAGCCATCAAAAAATATTTCCCCTTGTGGGTCAGATAAGGGAACATCAGTCAAGTCTACACTCCTTTTGTCTCTTCTTCCGTACGGAAGATACTGTCATGTTTATCAATCTCCTCCCTCTCAGAAGGGAGGGGCAGAAACGTAGCTGGATTCCGAGTGGCACATATTTTTATCGTAATATGTTTAGCAAACTATGTTAATTCATGGCCAGCCAGAAGTGCACTGGCGAGGTGCTGTGTCTTTGTCTTGTTCAAAAGTGTGTCCACAGCATGAGGTACCATGACTGTTAGGTCAGTATCAAGCACCAGTCCAGCGGATTGTCTTATTGAGGTGACCACAGCCGCAACCGTTCTCAGACAGCTCTGGACGACTCTTGTGACAGGGTCAAGAACAGCAGAGAAATAAGCACTCAGCCAGTGCTTATCTCCAAATTTTTTAGTTAAAACAGAAAGCGCGCAACCAGCTATCTCATGGACGAACAACACAAATGGTTTGTTATAGTCAGGGGTACCAAGTACTGGAGCTGAACAAGTGCAGTATTCAATTGCTGAAAACACTGCTGACATTCAAGCGTCCAAGGCTTTAGTGGTTAGTGAAAGCAAGGGTTTGATTAGTAAGGAGTTGTTAGGTATCCACTGCCGACAGTACAAAGTGATACCTATAAAAGCACGCACATCTTTCTGAGTCTGTGGAATGGGCCTTTTAACAATGGTACTGATGTGCTCAGGGGTCAATCTCCTACCCTCCTTCGACAGCAAAGCTTTTACGTTTTGACGTGTTTCGGTTGGATCCACCTAAACGCGTTGATGCTCTAGTAGTTTGGGAACGATCACGGATATCTGACTAATGCAAAGATCTGCTTTTCTACTATTTAGCAAAAAAGTATGGTTTGTGTAAAATCTTTGTGCATATATATTGTCTATTTATATGTCAAATTACTGTGTTGTTTCCTGACTTGGAATTATTTTTCCTTGCTGCTTTTTTGTTCCACTTTTTTACAAATGTATTTTTTAACTTTATTGATATATTGTACAATGTGTTTTTAATGTTGTAGAGTTGCTGTATATACAACACCTGTAATAAATTGTAAACAACTTTTTATATTTGATTTTGCACTGATTAGTTTCCTTTAGTTTCCTTGGTTCACATTGTGGCTGCTTGATTGTGAGTATAGTATGATCATATTGTTGGAATGTTGTTTGTGTGATTAAACTTCAACGGTTCCCAAGGGGATTTTTCTTGAAATTTGTCCTAGCTATAAGACATTCCTGTCACATCCTCCATGTCATAATCATCATGATAGTACTGTCCATCCTGAGGGTCATCAAAATAATTATTATCAGAACAACTCTATGACGCTGCAGCATTCTGTGCCCTATCAGCCTCACCTGCTCAATGACCCTGTCCACGAGAACCTCAACCTCTTGGAACCGGAACCTTCTGCAGAAGCGCAGGACACTCGCTACACCAATGTCCCTCCTCCTTACAGTTCATGTACTGATTCGGCCCCAAAGGCGTAGTATTCGGCTGCCTACTAGTGCGTGGTAGCTGTCAGGCAGGACCACCACTACCTATACTATTCCCTCTAAAAGACTGCTGCAACAACCCCTTTGTCTTCAAATCCTTATGTTTTTTCTCTGTCCTCTCTTTTTCCTCATTATCCCTATGCTCATAATACTGTGCCACATTCAAAATAATAGAGGCTTGCAATTGAGTCGCAATTTCAGGAAGTAAATTGGAAACAAATCTATTAACAAACAACCAAACACCTCCCTCAATAGACAAATCCTGCCCACTGTAATCAAATGTGCCTTTTAGCAGGGTGAAAAAATCAGACATACTCTCATCTTTCTTTTGTCAACAAGCCAACAGTTTAACCCAATTAAGCTTTCTCGGCCCAATTAGGGAATGAATATAGGTAATAATATGGCCTGGCAATGCTACCATTTCTGTTCTGGACTTATCACCTATCTAGTATCTAACAATTCTTCAACAAAAGTGTCATCTTCTTCCTGAACCACATACGATTTATCAATATGTAATCAAAACCTCATATCTTCACATTCAACACTCTTTTCCTGTTTTTCCCTGTCATATGTCTGCATTTTTCCTTTCCAGGTCTCTTTTTCTGCCTTTAATGCCTCTGTCTAGCTGATTCCTGCCATGTTCTGAGAGAATCAAACATATAGTGCCTACTTCGTCTCTTAAACAGCTGTTCTTGTAAGTACTCAATCTTTTGTTTATCGAAAGTGTCCATCAATGGCCACTGTAACTCGGCATTATCCCTCGTATATTTGTGCCATAATGTGGTCAACATAATAAAGCCAAGACCATACTTCACATACATATCAAAATTTGGAGTGCCTTCTGGAGGCGCCGGCTGAGCTTCTTCCTATTGAGCAACTGCAGAACAACAGCAACAGCACAAAGAAAACAACTTGATGAATCCAGGTATTTTTCAAAAGAAAACAAGTTCACTATTTATGCCTGGCAGAGCAATTGCCTAGGCTTTTATACCTCCCAAAATGAGACAGTCCCTAGACCGTACCAAATACAAACCAAAATGGTACCATATCACCAAATAACCAAAACAAACTCACCTGATATATGCAGATCAAACAAATTAATTCTCCACTGCAGACTCTTCAGACCAAACAGTCAGATCCAAGGGTTTCACAGTTCAGGACTACAATCGGAATACCCACTGTGCGAGGCACAATCTGGTGTGCCAGAAGGGGCAGCTGCGAGTACCAGGAACTCTTTCGTGCATGGATCCCTGATCCGTCTGTTCGACCCGACAATGGCATAAGAGGATTGGTCACTCGCTCGAAGGAGTCCCTGTTCAGGCGCCAACTGAATGAAGTAGCCAGATTAAGGTCACCCGGGTCACTCACGACCACCTTGCAGCCTACCATACCAAATGAAGAGTCAGTCAGACAGTAGCGGATCCAAACCAATAACAGTTTATTTAAAGTACACTCAGAGCTGAGCCCTGTCTGCCCAGTCTCTAGGAATGCTGCAGAGGGACTGACATCAGAAAGCATAATGATACATTATGTACACTTCGAAACCAATGAAAGCACACCCACCTTGGAATTTTCCTGGCAGATGCATCTGGATAGTAAATTACAAAGAAGTAAGGTTCGATTTTGAGACTGGGCACACATTATCTATTATTCAAGGTTGCTCAGCCTGTGCCCACTAGTAAACTAGTGGGAAAAGGCCTATATCTAACAGAAAACGTATCTGCTAATAAGAACAGTGCATTATTAGTGTAGCAGAACTTAGCATCAGAGAAACAAAACTTAAGGCAGGCTGTTTCTCAGAAATAACAAAAAATTAGTTTGGATCATGATTTTAAATGCTGGCCATACATCAAATTGAGCTGCAAGTGCTAACTTATGTAGGACAATGCGAAAGCATACATTTTATATTCTAACAAGCACTTTATACCACCGGATTACACCAAACCTGAAGTAGCAAAAGCAGGGAGATGATGACAGCGACTTTGGTCATGGAAGTAGTGTGTTAGATGGCTTACATCTGGCTGAACCACCAGAGTTTGAGAACGAGCTCTACATCCTTGACAGAAAATAGGCTTTCAACTTGTTACTTTCTTTCTTGCTTATTTACTTTAATTAGTTGTGTGTTTGTGTGTGTGTGTGTGTGTGTCTTTCTTGTTCGAATCACAACAAATCCATCACCACCATCTTACTCTTTTATTGCTGTATTGGAGTTGCAGCTGTCTGCGATCAGTGAAGAAGTAGATCCACTCCTCCAAATCCTGCTCTAGTTCACTCCTGAGTCCTGAATCAGTTTCCCTCAAGACAGACATTGGATGGAGAATACTAGTACAAGAAATACGTGGCTACCTAATTGAGTCCCTCCAAAGAACCTGACTATAGCTATCCTCCTTTCCGAGCCGAGATGGGCTGACCCGTAAGAACAAGTAAATTATGGCATGCATTGGATGCTGACTCTGAGTGATTGGTGTTTGTGATGTTGTTGTGCATGATGTCTACTAGTATTTAATCTACACACAAAAAAGTGACACAAGTCACTGTTTCCCTTCTTGTTGTTTAATAACAAAGTTGTACTACTGCAGGCTGATCCATTGCATTTTTTATTCCGGACTCACTCGGTACACTATAGAGTTGGACACCATGATGACCATACCATACTTGTAGTCAGTCAGTAGGAGTGGGGATGATTGATGGAATAACTCAGGGCATTTCATGAAGTGGCGTAAAAGGTAAACAAGTCAACAACAACCACACCAGACCTACATGTCTGAGTAGTGATGGAGGCGAGTGTAGTTTTATGACTGACAGTGGTGCATAGATTTAGTTACTTAATTTGGGAAATGCTATGTTGCTGTGCATGTGTGCTTAGTGCTGTCTGGCTCAAAATCTAAGCTCGTGGAGGTTGGGTGGGCGCTGCGGACCTGCTCTGTGCTGTTGTAGGTTAATGCTGGAAACAGAGTAGACATGATTTAGCCATGCCGCCTCTGAAAGTGTTCTTGTTGCACTCCTCCTTAATTTGTGCATTTTTACTTTCCTTCTTGATTTTTCAATATCCCTTTTGTTTTTACATTTAGACTTACAGGCCGGCCTTTACCCTGTGCTATACTGGGAAAAACAACTCACACATACCTTACCAATCTGCATCCTCGTCCGCCAGGAAGGCAGTGGCACCGAAGATTGATGGATAGAGCGTCCATGGAAGGACGTACCAAGAGGGATGACGAGATGCAACTACCAATTTGACCATAACATATAGTATCATCTTTTATTTTTCATTCGATTCATTTTTTCTCTTCAATCATTACAACTGTGTGTGTTGTTGTTTATTATGTTTGCTTATATATTTGACCCCTACAGCTATTTTTAAATGTTCTTTGCTAGCTTTAAAAGGAAGCCAGGTACAACAGAACATAAAATGTATATAATTTGGGTCTCTCGACTCTGTCTGGGGGCAGACAGGAAAGGCAATTGCATAACAATAATAATTAATAATATACTGCTGCCCTGTACTACTAGTCTAGTACTACTCATCATCATCACGTCATCATCATGAATGCATTTCCTTTTTCTCCCTTAACAGATTAATGATGGTCGTCTGCCAAGATTGTGTGTTGTTCATGTGTAGTGTTTGTCTTTGTCAAACCTTTTTCTCAAATACCCCTTCCCAACCATTCATCAAACCCTAATACTCATCCCCCGAGCTGTGAGATATATTATATTAAGGTGTGAGTAAATACATTTTGCACCAATAATTGATCACACACTTGCTGGGGAGGATGTGGTGAAAGCAACACTAACTCAAGGCAGGGCGAGGTTCTTCTTCCCTAAGAAATATATATATATATATTTTTTCACTGAAAAAACCACAGGTTTCACACATGTTATAGTTAGCTGGACATTTCACTATTACAAAACCATTGAAATTCCCCTGTTATAGTTAGTTCAGCTAACTATAACTCGCGCGCCCCCAATGCACTGCTGATGACGTAACATATTACATCACTCATGACATGGCAGTCACATCACTCATGACATGGTCAGTCACATAACTCATGACATCAGTGATGACATCTCAAATGACATCACTGATGACATAATTCTTGTGAAAGAGTGTCAGACCTCCTCTCACCGTAATATAACCTTTGATACACACATTCAAAAATAGAAACTAACATTTTCAAAACAATGGAGATACCAATACCATTTAAAACAACCAATTCAGTAATTCCAACATCTACATACACATCTACTCATTCACCAACAGTTCTATATAGTCACTCATACATGTACTCACTCATCATATGCACTCAAAAACCTTATATCCTGAAACACACTGATACTCATCCATAGAGTTACTCACACACATACTCACACATGCAAATAGACTATCAAACATCCATTTACTTGCATATACAGTTATACACACACTACTACACTTACTTCCACAGAAACATACAGATACTTACTCTCTTAAACAATCACTTATAGAAACACATACTTATTTATACAGGAACTCTTCCAATCTCTCACTTGGACATATACTCACTTATATAAATCAATACTCATAAATACTAGTTTAAAACATATGTAGTTACTCATAAAGATACTTTTGAGACAGTAATTCACTCACTAACACACCTATACACACACGTATCCACCCATACAGTCCTGCACACATGCTGTCTTCAAAACACATACAAACAGTGAGTCAGTCATTCATGCATCTATGCGCTAAGTAATACCCCCACCTAACCATACAGACACTCATACTGATACTCAAAAAACCAACTAATAACCAATATAGACACTCATGTAGCTACTCACCAACCCATGCAGCCACTTATACACAAAGTGAGACACTGATACAGATATTTACATATTTAAACATTACTCGCTAATACATGTATTCACTAAGATACACTTAATAAGTCAGTTATACAATCAATTTTTTTAAAAACATCCGTTCAGACACTTATTTACCCATTTATTCTTCTATCGACCTTTAGATATACATGTATAAAAAAGATTTATTTTTCAGAAAGACACACATTCAATGGATGATGTCATCAGTATTGTCGTCAGTGATGTCATTTGAGATGTCATGAGTGATGTCATGAGTGATGTCTCTGACCATGTTATGAGTGATGTAATATGTGACGTAATCAGCAGTGCATTGCGGGCGCGCAAGTTATAGTTAGCTGAACTTACTATAACGGGGGAATTTCAATGGTTTTGTATGAGTGAAATGTCCAGCTAACTATAAAAAGTGTGAAACCTATGGTTTTTTCAGTGAATTTCTAAGGTTTTTTAAATGCTAATTCCTAACTATAACGTGGCTGAAACCTATGTTTTTTTCAGTGAATATCTAAGGTTTTTTAAATGCTAATTCCTAAGTATAACGTGGCTGAAACCTATGTTTTTTTCAGTGAATTTCAAAGGTTTTGTAAATGATAATTTTTAAATGTATTAATTGTTATATTTTTTGTACTAATTTACTTTTAGATATTTTATTTTTTAAAATACATTACATATTTTTATTATTAATTGAAAAAAATTTTTTTTACATATTGAAATTGTAATTTTTTTATATATTTTTTATTTATATATATTTTATATAGCAGGCAATGATACCCTATGCAAGGAAATTCAAGTTACTGGTAAGTACAGTTAAATTTACTTTTCAGGAACAGTAGTGAGCTGAAAGATGCAGCTCTGAGCTTTCTCCTGATAACAGGTGAGTAATTCGGAATTCGTAGTTCGGCTGATTTTATAGGAATATTTTAAAGGTCCAAAACTCCACACCTTGAAGAATTTCTAAGTAAAACCAGTCAGTGTTAGCCTATCGAAGGAAATTCAAGTTACTGTAAGTATTGTTAGAATTACTTTTCAGGATCAGTAGTGGGCTGAAAGATGCAGCACTGAGGTCTCTCCTGATAACAGGTGAGTAAATTGGAATTGTAGTTTGGCTGATTTTAGAGGAATATTTTGCTCAATAGTGAAGGAAGGGGGCAGGGCCTGAATTGACTTGTGTACAAACATGCCCTCTGGCACGTTTTTGGTTGGGGAATTAATTCCTCTTCAATCCTGAGGTCCCCTGTGAGCCAACTAGCCCACTAGGTACCTCCAGTATGTGCCAGGGAGCTGAGTTGCAGAGGTGTTCAGAGGGCACGCCCCCTTTTTACAACACTCTGCAACGCAGCTCCATGGCGCTTACTAGAGGTACCTGTTGGACTAGTTGGCCCCTAGGGGTCCTCTAGATTGAAGAGGAATTAATTCCCCAACTTAAAACGCGCCACAGGGCATGTTGGCACACATATCACCTTAAGCCCCTCCCCTTACCTTCACCACTGTGCAAACACTCCCCGTAACGTATTCTAAGTTGGGGGATAAAGTCCCCTTGCAGACTTGGGGTCCATGGGGGCCAACTGGCTCACCAGGAACCTCCAGTATGCGCCAGGGGGCTGAGTTGCAGAGAGGTGTAAAAAGGTGCATGGCCTCATTACACCTCTCTGCAACACAGCCCCCTGGCGCATTTGCAGAGGGTGAACTAATTCCCCTTGTATACTGGGGGTCCCTGGGGTCCAACTAGCCCACCAGGAACCTCCAGTATGGGCCAGGGGGCTGCGTTGCAGAAGGTGTAATGAGGCCATGCCCTTTTTTACACCTCTCTGCAATGCAGCCCCCTGGCCCATACTGGAGGTTCCTGGTGGGCTAGTTGGCCCCCAGGGACCCCCAGTTTGCAGGGGGAATTAGCTCCCCCTCTGCAAACGTGACCCTGGTAATAGTTAGCTGAACTAACTATAACGGGGGAATTTCAATGGTTTTGTATGAGTGAAATGTCCAGCTAACTATAACATGAGTGAAACCTATGTTTTTTGTTAGTGAATTTCTACGGTTTTTTAAATGCTAATTCCTAACTATAACGTGTGTGAAACCTATAGTTTTCTCAGTGAATAAATATATATAGGGAAGGATATTCTAGCCCTAGAGACTCTTGAAGATCTAAGAACTCGACAACAAATCCAAACTGAAACTTTGGATCTTGCCCAACGTGCGGAATCCGAGGGAATAGAGCAAGAGAGGGAGGAAAGCGGATGCAAACCAACCTCGGTATTCGTCCCTCAAGCACCATGGGACGCTGTGGATGTTTTCACAGAAGCCATTAACAATGACCTCATGAAATACAGAAAAGCCACCATCAAACAAAAAGCAATATCACTGAACAACAGAAATTGGCTCTACAAGATCTCATGAATGACAAAAATGTCATAGTAAAACCCTCGGAGAAAGGAGGTAACGTAGTACTGATGAGCAGGGAGTACTACAGGAGTGAAGCATTAAGACAACTGTCGGATGATAAATTTTACATCAAATGCAGCAATGAACTTTACCTAGTTAACAAAGACAATGGTCCCTAGACAGGAGTTGAATCAGTACAAAAGGGGGTGGTGATGGACGGAGCATCTGAATCAATCAAACACTCACACCCAGTCAAAAGATCTGGGTTTAATCCATCACCATTCTTTAGCCCACTCTGCCACCCCAGTTTAGACATTGCTATATGCAAATCAGTCTGACCCTGTGCCTCATGGGAACAGTCCAGCCCGAGCTGCCAAGCCATGTCTTCCCTGGACCGGAAACAAGCTTCCGAGGACCGGTTTCTGGCAGAACGGTGATGGATTAAACCCAGATCTTTTGACTGGGTGTGAGTGTTTGATTGATTCAGATGCTCCGTCCATCACCACCCCCTTTGGTACCGCTTTTGGCTGCCATAAGTGTGGCAGGGTATGCTCAGACGTGAGTCCCTTGCTCACTTTGCCACTGGATTCAAGCAAGCCGGGCTGAAGACGGCTGGAATGCCAGAAACCGGTCCTCGGAAGCTTGTTTCTGGTCCAGGGAAGACATGGTTTGGCAGTTCGGGCTGGACTGTTCCCATGAGGCACAGGGTCAGACTGATTTGCATATAGCCATGTCTGAACTGGGGTGGCAGAGTGGACTAAAGAACGGTGATGGATTAAACCCAGATCTTTTGACTGGGTGTGAGTGTTTGATTGATTCAGATGCTCCGTTCATCACCACCCCCTTTTGTACCGCTTTTGGCCACCATAAGTGTGGCAGGGTATGCTCAGACGTGAGTCCCTTGCTCACTTTGCCACTGGATTCAAGCAAGCCGGGCTGAAGACGGCTGGAATGCCAGAAACCGGTCCTCGGAAGCTTGTTTCTGGTCCAGGGAAGACATGGCTTGGCAGTTCGGGCTGGACTGTTCCCATGAGGCACAGGGTCAGACTGATTTGCTTATAGTCATGTCTGAACTGGGGTGGCAGAGTGGGCTAAAGAACGGTGATGGATTAAACCCAGATCTTTTGACTGGGTGTGAGTGTTTGATTGATTCAGATGTTCCGTCCATCACCACCCCCTTTTGTACAGGAGTTGAATCAGAACACAACAAATATAGACTAAATAGTTCTATATTTTCTTTGTCCAGCCGAACAGTTTAATTTCTAGTAATCAGGAATATAAAAGTTGCGATACAATGTGGTACAAGTGGGACAACAGCCGATGTCCGACTTCCACACTAGGGAAACAGGAACAAAACAAGAAAGGTAGGCAAAATAAGGTCATTTTGGTTATCATAAGTCATAAGCAGATAATCCAACAGAAACACATATGCATGCAAACAGTCATTATTACACTATGCATTTAGTGTTTTAGGTTGACGACGTTTCGAACCATGTCTAGTGAAGATTCATCCTCAGGACATTAAATAATTTGCCTGAAGAAAAACAGTGCAACTGTAGCCCACTATGTGGGAAGAATTTATGCCAATACAATGATACAGAAAGCAAACGGGAAGGGTAATGAGGAAAAAATTGGGAGTAAAAAACATACAAGTGTAAAAACATGTCAGTACTGGTATTCAGGTAAGGTCTGCAATGGTTACATATACACGGTGTCAAGTCAATGAGTGGGTATGAACACCATACATTCCTCAGTGTGAAAGGTGATTCATGCAGCATGCAGCAGTGTTGTGCCCATGTGTGGGCTCAGGGGTCACGATCAGAATGGATGTCCAAAGTGCAAGTTAAAAAAGGGAAATAGGTAATCGGGTGTTCGACACTCAATCTAGGTGCACACGGTACAGGGGGTGAATAATAGGCGAAAGTGCGACCCGAAATTGACCGATAATTTGTGAACATAGTGCCGTGATCTCGTTGCGATCCAATTCGAGTAATTAGACCTGAGAATGGGCGAAAGTGCACAGGCACGACGTGAAAATGACCGAAGGTATAACGACGTGGTGCCGTGATCACTAGTTGAGACAAAGCTTACCGAGTCAGGCAAGCAAGCTGGCGTTCTTTACTAATAGTGCATGGGAACGCAAGTCTGGCGATCTAAAAAGAAACCAGTGAGGGATGAACATCTGGCATCGTAGCCTACTAAAATCAGAAAAACCTAGCCGGGTCCGGCGCGGTGCACTTACCAGGGTATAGATAATCCCTGTCGTTAAATCTAGTATGGAGAGGTGGATACGCAATCTGTATGGGGTAAAAAGGAAAGTTAGCACCTGGTGATAAGTGATAAACAGGTGAAGCGGGCAAGTGATATTGAGGGCTTACCAAGGCTGGAAAGTCCTTGTCGGTGCCGTCTAGGGGAGGGAAAAAGGACTCGTTTAAGGCTCAGGTGCCGCTAGTATGAACTTTACCAACAAAGCATAAGGGACTATGACATTCTGATACGGAGGTGGTATGATCTCCAAATTCTTAGTAGAGATGAATATTTATTTCTACGAAATAACCAACCATTGACCCCGACCTTCTATCACCTTCCCAAGCTGCACAAAGACAGTGAGCATCCCCCTGACCGTCCCATTGTCTCCTCTATAGGTAGTTTGACAGAGTACATGTCCTGATTAATAGACAACATCTTATTTCCTTTAGTGATGAATTTAAAATCTTATGTCCAAGACACCAAGGATTTTTTGAACAAAATTCAAGACATAAGATGGGACTCAGACTACCTTTTAATAGTATTGGACATCGCCAGCTTATATACAAGCATAGAGCATGGTCACGGCCTACAAGCATTGCAACACTTTTTAAATTTTCGCCAAATGAGTTTGCCAAACATAACAACATGATTTTGGAATTCGTAGAATTTTGTCTAAAAAACAACATCTTCATGTTTGAAGAGCAACTGTAAAAACAAGTGTCTGGGATGGCGATGGGCACCTGCTTCGCCCCCAGCTACGCGAACTTGTTTGTCGGCTGGTGGGAGGAGCAGGTACCCAGGAGCTGCTTGGTAGGACAGGATAAAGGTGAAACTATGTGTTGGCACCGCTTTATTGATGATCTCTTCCTCATATGACGAGGCTCCAAAGATACAGCTGAAGCTTACATTAAGGTACTCAACGACAACGAGTACAACTTACATTTCACAGGGACAATTAGTCCGGTGGCAGCGGAGTACTTGGACCTGAGGGTGGCCAGCTACACACTGCCCTATTTAGGAAAGAGACTGCTGGCAATTCAACACTCCTTGCCAGCAGCAGCCACCCACCCCAGCTAGTTAGGAGCATTCCATATGGAGAGCTGTTAAGGCTTCGCAGAAATAGTTCAAGAGATCAAGATTTCGAAGTGGCAGCTGTAGAATGCCTGGCTAGGTTTGCAGCGAGAGAATATGGCAAAGTGCTATTACAAGACACACTAAGGAGGGTGAGACTGTTCCCTAGAAGTACATTGTTAACATCTCAGTCTTCTAAGGGACAATGAGGAAAAAATAGAGCCACAGGTGAGGGAAAGTTTAGAATGATAACCCCCTTTTCCTCTGGAGCAAATGACTTGAGAGCCATGTTACAAAAAAACTGGCACATTCTCCAAACAGAAAGTGTGCTCAGTAAGGATTTGTCTGCGCACCCACTGGTGACATTTAGCAAAGCCAGTTCACTGGGGGACCTGCTAGTTACTAGTCATCTTGAGAAACCTATACCCAAGAACAACACACTTAAAGAAATTAAAGGTTTTTATCCTTGCTGGCGCTGCAAGGCCTGCTCAGGTAGCAAGTGTTGTCTGTCATATGAGGTACCGGACACAGGCAGGATGATGCACATAAAAAAGTTCATCACCTGTAGCACTCCTTTTGCAGTCTATTGTCTGTTGTGCCCATGTGGCCTTCGCTACATCGGCAGCACCATTAACCAGCTAAAACTGCGAATTTTAGAACATCTGAGGGCCATCGACAAGACAGATCCATCATATCCGGTTGCCCGACACTTCGCAGAGGTGCACAACAGAGACCGGAGTAAGCTACAGTACTTCGGCCTAGACACTATTCAATCTAATGTGAGGGGCGGAGATAGACTGAGACGGCTCCGGAGACTAGAGTCTAGGTATATCATAGATCTGTCTACAAAACACCCGAGGGGGCTGAATAGTGGAGAAGAAATGGCTTTCCACTGGGGCAAATAATGTTGGACTGTGATAAACTGCAAATATTGAACATGCCGAATCATGATTGTGCATTCTGTTTATCAAGAGACACAGTCATTCCTGAATGCATATAAAAATATATATGAAGATAAAGATATATATACTTGCATTTTTTTAATTTTGAGAGGTCAGGAGATGAATTGCTTGATATTATATGAATTGATTTGATTAAGAGCAAGTTACTGCAACCCTGCCAGATGCTTTTAGATGAGCTGTTTTTTGAAGTTCCATTGAGTTTTTTTGAGTTTTCAAGTTTTCTTGAAAGCTTAGACTGTGTAATGGATGGCCTATTCCATTGTAGCCATTAATTGTACTGAATTAAACTTTTATTGATTTTTGGTCTTAACTTTTTGTCTCAGTGTAAGTTGATATAGGAATAGCATTATGAGCTACAGTCTAACATAGGACATAGGCCACTCCACGGCTCAATAAACAATGTTAATGTATTACATCATGATAACTTATACCCTCAGACGCGGGGCAGTCATGTATCTGTAGGTGAAACAAGTGTTGTGTAGCTCCTGCATTGACATAAATTGTGTATTTAACATTGTTACAAGATGGCACCCACAGCGTCTATGAGGGGTTAATGTCCTATGTTTAGGTCCATGCCATGATGATATGTAGCAAAAAAACTTTATTAACATGCCTAACACTTTGTGTAGCTCCTGCATATGAAATAAAAATGTGGTTACCCGTACCCTCTTGAGTGCTGCGCCTTTTTCCCTGAGGATTGAAAGGAAATTCTGAGCGATATATATATATATATATATATATATATATATATATATATATATATATATATATATATATATATATATATATATATATGTATATATGGGCCACAATGACAACATATAGATTAGATTGCCCACTCATGCTCGGTATTTGCTATAACATGTTTTTTCCAGGGGAACATAATTAATCCATCATAATTATTAATTGTCGGCATCGATATATTATTCTTTCCAGCACCAAAGGTTATGCTTGTACGCTTCATAGGTCGAGTCAACTTCAGTTTTTGACCATCCCTGCTACCATTATGTTTCATTTTACTTTAACATTGCTTATGATTCACCATCAAGGTTTCTTGTTTGGGAGACTTATTCTTGTGTACTGTACTTCTACTACGCGTTCTCTAGTCTCCCTCAAGTGACTGATTGTCTCATTTTCTTTTTTTGCTAATGCAACTGTCTACTACTGCTACCACCACCCACCATGGCACCTTAGGAAACCAAACCATCAACATGCAATCACAGGTAAGAGAAGAAATGTGGGGGCGGCAATAATGTATATACTATGGAAATGAATTGATTAACACACCCACAACCTTCCCAGTACATATTACAAAAGGGTTTTAGTTAAGTATGGGCGAATTTTGCGAATCAGCTGTTTGTGAATTCACGCGAAATCGCAAAAAAATCTGCAAATTTGCGGATATCCCTGCAAAATCACAGATTTTTTTTGCGATTTTGCACCATACTTAACAGGAGTACTTTCTACTGGCTAATTAGTAAGGGCTACCTAGTTGGGTAAATGTATAGTGCTGTTCCTGCACTACAGCTGCGTATGGCCAGCAGAGTTGCCTCCAGTGACCATGTGTGTGTAACTTTGCCATCGCACTGAAGGGCGCTGGGGTCCCTCGAGTGAGCAGTCCATCATAGTGTGTTAAGGGCGGGAAGACGGTGCACACCGCTAGTGTGTGTGGAGGGGGGCAAACGGGGGGCTTCTATGCGAGTTCACATGCCTCTTCTGTGTATAAAAGGACAGGCACCGATCAGAGCAGCAGATGGGGAGAAAGAAGCTCGTGGTCACAGGAACTGCCCAGCCTGGACAAAACGTACATTTTTGGGGGGCTGATTAACTTTACCACCGCCCGAAGGGTGCCGGGGTCCCTCGAGTGAGCTGTCCATCATAGTGGCTAAAGGGCGGGAAGACGGTGCACACCGCTAGTGTGTGTGTGGGGGGGCAAACGGGGGGCTTCTATGCGAGTTCACATGCCTCTTCTGTGTATAAAAGGACTGGCACCGATCAGAGCAGCAGATGGGGAGAAAGGAGCTTGCGGTCACAGAAACTGCGCAGGGATAGAGCTCATGAAAGTCAAGGATGCAAAGGCCTCCATCAAGCATCATAGGTAATTTTCAACGGTCGATATGGGGAGAACACACACCTGCCCAGCCTCGACAAAAGGCAAATTTGTTTTGGGCTGATTAAGGAGTTACTGAATCGACCTTCCACTCAGGCACCTGCTTTATCTACATCTGTAAGTGCTTCCTTCAGGATCCTCCTTGTATACTTGTAACTATTCTCTGACCCTGCTTCGAGGGTCTGAGCAGGGTCAGAGAATAGTTGCAAGTAGGCAAGGAGGCGCCGCTCAGGAAGCATTTACAGGGTTACAGCAGGTGCCCAAATTGAACTTAATTTCTTTGTAACCATTTTGTAAATGGTTACAAAGAAATTAGCTTCAACTTGGGCACCTGCTGTAACTCTGTACGTGTTTCCTGAGCAAAATTCGTCCGCTCGCGGATTTGCGGATTTTGCTGCGATTTTACACGATTTGCGGATCGCGAAATCGTGGAAAATCCGCAAATTCCGCGAGCGGAACGAATTTTCAGCCCATACTTAGTTTTAGTTGAAGAATGCATAGACTAGGAGGATAGACTGACAATAGTAGAAGAAGTGAGGATACTGCATCTATCTGTTGGTGTGTTACACTATTGGCAGATTTCAAAAACTGGCTGTGGTCCTGTGGCAAAAGGAGGAAACAAACAAGACAAAAGAGTAACCCCCCAGAAAATATTTATATCATATGTATTGTAAAAATATAAATAATGTATTACCCTACAAAATATAAACTAGAAGAAGAAACCCACAACACCTGACCCACCCCTCTCCCTAACCCCAACTAATATCCAGTAAATTTATTTCCATTATTGTCCAAGTCAAGAAGTTCAAGAAAACCCCAACTGTCCCCTACTCCCAAAATCCCAGCCAACAAAAACAGATAAAAAAGGGGCACGGGCCAAAGACTGAACACTTGCGCCAGGAGTGCTGGTTAGTGTGCTCCAGGACCTCCTCCAGCCTGGCGTCTAGGCGTTCCATCCAGAGGAGCATGCAGCATTGAAGTTACTGCAGGAACAACAGAGGTGGGCAGCAGTGTATGATGATGAATGTGATGATCGGGGGCGGGCGGCTGCCAGAGCACGGTGTCGTACCACCGGAGGCATATGGAGGGCCTGACTGGAGCCCGGGGTATTGGAGGAAGCTGCAGCTACCGCCTCCTCTGCCTCCTTCTCCAGGACAACCAACCAGCGATATTGTTTCCGGATGGCCTCAAGCTTCCATTGCTGGGCCCTGGCTGCTACCTCCTGCCTGTTGGGTTGGCAAGGAGAAGCTATATCAAGAAAGAAAAAAGACACTTGTAACCAATACTCTTAGTGAAAACAGTAACCCAAAATTACACACATAAACATTATAGTGGCACAGTAGCACTAGCAGTTGTGGTATCCTCCTCACTTCCTCTGGCCCTAAGATTTAGATGTGATGATTAGACTTTCAGACTCTAGGCACTATAGAGTAGACAACTATTCTTCTTATCTATCTTGTTTAGCATAATTATTAAGGTAGGCATGCCAGCTTAGTCAGCGTGTGCTGTAGACAGACATACTCATGTTGCAGACTCATGTTACTTACTACTGTCTGCAGGTGGGGCAGCTGTAATACACAGTTATCTATTTTTACAATACGGCCATACTCTCTTAAATCAAGGGCAAATGCTCAATTTTACTTTCACCCTGACTACTGCAATAAGGCACATGTGATGCTTATGAATGATGCGTATATGTGGTACGATATCAGGTCACACATGTTGAGGAAATAGAAATTTTACGTGGCCAGTGTGTCCCCTGCATGCACCCTATGTATATACATATACCCTATGTATGTCCATGTCACCATGCAATTCCCTTCTCATGCCTGTAATAGTAATGCCTCTGCATTTCCGTCCAATGTTAACATGTCAGTTACCAGGCCCTCCATGGAAGAAACGTTAATTCTGTACGGAGGCCTATGTTGCCAATGCATTTACATGGTACACGTTTAAAAGTTGAGATGAACTCGTTTTCGTGGCTCAGCCGAGCCAGGACCCGAATTCAGGCTCCAAGCCTCCTGACACTCTGAAAACTACAGTTTAGTTCAGCTATGTATCCCTGACCTCTCACATACTTCCTGCTCAGCCGAGAGGTGCCCAGCCTGGCCTGCCAAAACAGTATTTTGCCTACAGTTATCTGCTATGCTCCACAGAAACACATTCCTGCTTAATGAAACGGGTAAACATATTCCGCCTGCAGAAGATAGGGCCTAGTCTTTCTGTCTCCATTCAAGTGATTTACAGAACTCAAATCCATAGAAGGCCCATGGCCCCACGCAATGCACGAAGAAATATATGCACACACTAGCATTTAGTGATGAGCAGCCTTTGCTCGAGCGACCTTTAAGTCAGATAATACATCCTCCAAATTCAAGATATCAGATAATACCAGAGGTGCAGGTCGTCCTGACATCCAAGACTCCTCTACTAGCACGAAAGTCATCTCCCCCCAGCTTCCCCCAGTTACACGTCAATTCTACGTCATGACCAAGTTTGCACGCACAAGTAGGGTAAAGGTTCCTGCTGACCATGCGGACCCCCTCCATGAATCCACCCACCTATGACACACCTATAACTCATCAAGTGAACACCCACGTGTACGCCTTCTTACACGCCTCCTTTCACGCCCATATGCTCTTATCTCTCCCTTTCACTTGCTCCGCCTGGAGTGCTCCGCCTTCGCTATGTAAGTTAATGTATGTTTTAACTATAAATAATGCACTCTGTTAATAAAGTTCAGATGACGATCCTTCCTGATCCCTAGTGGTGTGGAACTCGATTCTCCCTTAACTCGAGTTACTGAATTAAAGCCCTTCTGAATCGGACACCACGGACTATGGCTCTCTTTAAATGCATGATCCTTGTTAATGTATAGAAATTCTGACAGGGTAAATATTTTATTTACCACATAATCTGGCGCCTGAACAGGGACCAGTCCCCTTCCCCACGCGCCGGCGATGTAGGTCCAGCCCCCTGCCCCCTTCTACAGCCGTGACGGACTTCAAGTGTACACGACAGCGGGACTTCCTGCCTACTCCCTCAGGCCAACGGAGGAGACGGAGACTGCAACCAGGCATCCACACGAGGCGGTGAGGATTGCGGACCATCCCAACCAGAGCCCAAGCCGAGAGAGCAAGGTCCGAGGTATCCCGAGGCCCACCTGTTCCGAGGCGCATGCACATGAGCAGCAGCAGTAGCTGTCACGCAGTATCGAGTTTCCGAGGCCTTCAGTTCTGCTTCCCGGTGAGTACCATTATTGGGAACGCATAGAGACGGGTTCATTTATTTGAGTCCGGTAAAGACGTGTCTGGGTACACAGACACGGTAAAGACGTGTCCCATTCAGTGGGCACGGTAAAGACGTGTCTCTTTACGAGACCGGTATGGTTGTACTGTTTTGCAGTACATAAAGTAAACGGTTTTTCAGGATCATGTTTTTTCTATGTACTGGTTATCAAATCTGGCAAATAAACCTTACCGTGTCACTGGTGACACATAGTGAACAGCAAGAACGATTCATAAGGAAAAAATATAAAATCATGAAAAAAACACACAAACATTTCATGTCAAAGAAGTCATAATAAAACCCATCTCTTTGCAACATACTACGAACACAGCGCATAACAAAGTAAATCTCAACTGTTAACCAACCACCCTTCTTTTAAAACGTTCTAACCCACTTTAATATTGCCTGTCCAAAAATAAAGCTCTTTCACAGACACACTGTGTCCCGTGCACCAGCCTTCCCTTGCGGCCCCTCTAGACCCTTGGCCCTCAAGGCCCTGGGAGCCTGCGGCCCCTCATGGCCCTGGGATCCTGCGGCCCTTCATGGTCCCCCCTCTCCCCAAAGCCCCTGAGGGCCTGCTGTTTCCCTTTCTTCAAGGCTGGTCAAGAATGCACTTCTCAAAAACAAAAGCCTTGTGCAACCCATCTAATGTGCAAGCTTGAATTTTCTGTGAGACAGAGAAGCTTGCACCAAGCAGTCATTGCTCCATCTGTCTTCACTTACTCCTAAACTCTCTTCTCACTGACCTTAAGGTCAAACTCTGCCAGGCCGTGCGCTCCTTTCAGGCCCCAGATCCTATTCCCTCACTCAAACTGACAAAACCAGAAACCCTTCCCCACTCATTCTAAGCTACAAAATCAACCCTGTTGAAAAACACATGTTATATAAATGACTTCTTTCAGGGATAAAATTCATTTAGTGAAACATTTACTGTGAACAATTTGCAGAACATAATAACATAGCATACCAGCATTATATTAAATGTTTGCTACCACCCTATGCAATGGTACTCATTTATCAACTCCACAAAGATAGAAGACAAAATAGGCCCTGCCAAAATTTGAATTTTCAATCCTGATATAAAACATAAACCTCTGCACCGGGCACAGTGGCTCACTAAGCTATGAAGAACAACCTCGACTAATAACAACCGACAAGTTTGTAATATACACAAATATGCATTTTCTGAAAGCCAGAAACACTGCAAGGCTATGGGAAATGACAAGAGTGCTATGTAAAAAAGTCCATTTTAACAGAATTTCGACTCTTAACTTTGGGGCACTTAGAAATGAAAATCCTGAAGTTGCATTACTAATTAATCAACCCCAGAATGTGCTTTACAAATTACAAAGAGCAAACATGAAGTATCTCACATGTAATGGCTTAGAAGAATGAGCTTTCAGCCTGCGCCAAGTAAAACCTTAACATGCAAATATCCTAATTATGCATTCACACATCACTGAAATCAAATTTTAATTTTAGGAGGTCATAGTATGAGTATTAAGCTTTATGAATATCTAAAAACGATTTTAAAAAACACATATTTTTTTTCAAATTATTTTTCCATTATTAATAATTTCTTTTTTATTTATGTTTCCTCTAAACCCAATCTTAATTGCTAAATCCATATTTAAAAACCAAACTGCATCTTTTGCCTATCAGTTTAGATACAGTCATGTATGAGCCTACACACAAAAGCCTAACTTAGAACAAGACAGATTTTCGCGCCAGAATTTAAAAAAAAAGGACAGTTGAGCAACAACCCAAGAATATAGTTTGAAAAAGTATTAAAAGAAAGGAAAACCGCAAGTAAAATGTTTTCCTGTGATACAAAATAATGAACCTTACTTTTGTAACCCTCCAAAACCTTTATTCTGAAATGCTAAATTCAGAGCGTGGGCTAGGCTTCTGGCTGAATAAACATTCCAATGTCATTTATGGCCTGTAAAAAAAAACAACAGCTGCCGTTCTCAAGGCAGGAAATGGCCTGCACGAAGCTGACCCCAGAACTTTCAGTCTTACTGAAAACAGAAACTGTTCAGAAACGTGTTTGCCACAAGATACATTTAAACGTAGCAAAAATTCACTTTAGTTGAAGTTTTAACATTTTACATGTATGAAAATGCATGTAAGTAAAAAAAGCTACAATTTTGTTTTCCCTACCAAACACACAATTTAATTTTGAGGCCTTTCATGTTCCTAGTGAATGTAAATTTTAACTTTATCTAATTTAAGCGTTTTAACATTTTGCACATATGCGCCTTTGCTTAGTCTATAAATTAAAAAGCAACATATAGCTATTTTAGCAGGTAACATGGCAAATTACTGCGTTATTATTTAATTTCCACCTAATATCAATTAATCCAACATTTTCCTTAACAGACTGAAAACATCAAGAAATCCACAATCACGCATTGAGCTCCTTTCACACAGAAACAGAAACATTTCAAACATGCAGGACACACAATACAGCGCTTAAGGCATGTGTTTCATAAATTCGCGCCAACGCTATTCACAAACAGAAATTACACTAACAGGAACAAAAACCCCACATTTAAACACACATTGAACCCACAGATCAACACATAGGACTGAAACAAAAAACAAGCCACAAACAGATCTTAAACAAAACCAATTGTAAATGCTAGTTGTACGTCATATTTACAAGGAACGTTTGGCAATGATTTTTCAATTCACAAGTTTTGACTGGCAGAGCACCAAAGAATCGCTCTGCATTCCCCATTTATAAAAGTGCACAGAACAAAGGATCCTTACATGTATTATGGCCATATTTTAATTCCCTGGGGATAAAAAATCACCAAGGAAGAAATATGTTTTCGCACCTAAACCTATTTAGGTATCCCTTCTAAGGGAAGCCGGCTCATTTACTTCACATCACATTATGGTACCTTTCACAGAAGCAACACATTTTAACATGTGAGCTTAACCAAAGACAACAGGCATGCCAAAAATAGTTCAACATATACACTATTATCAAAG
Organism: Lissotriton vulgaris; assembly: GCF_964263255.1. Taxonomy (NCBI): domain Eukaryota; kingdom Metazoa; phylum Chordata; class Amphibia; order Caudata; family Salamandridae; genus Lissotriton; species Lissotriton vulgaris. The sequence continues at coordinate 664,958,635 of NC_141689.1, forward strand.
GTTGAGGAAATATCCTCGCATGACCTGCCTATATCAGTTGCAACACATACATATCAAATCAAATCATATCAAATCATATTCATCTCATATTCTTCAAAGGTCAAACACAATCCAAAGTAGACAAGTCTATCTCAAATTCAAATATGCCAACAAAGGCATCCAAACTTAGAGCAGGCGCCGCAAAATTACTTTTACCAAACATAAGCTGTCCAAATTCTAACTGCCAAGTTTTATCTAACAGTCTATCTTTTTATGTTACATTTTAATACTCACGCCAAAAGTGTTCTCAGTCAGGGGTGACTTCCTGGGGAGGATCAGAAATCAGGAAGAACAGAAACACACCGAGCCGCAGACACAAGGAATCACAAGAAGTGCCGTGCACAGCATACCCTCTTTGAAGAAACCAGTCCCATGCTGCTCAGTAGTTTTCTGCCTCCTGGCAAGATGATCACTCCTTCAGATAGCCACCTCTCTGATGACTCCTGGCTCTGGCTCGCCATTTGTGGTATTCAAATAAAAGCAGTAAGAGACTGACACAGAATTCTGAAATATCAAAGGACAGTTTATTACATTCATATGAGGTGAGGCTGCGTCGCCCAAAAGCCATGGCAAATGAATGAGGCAGTCTGCGGAATTCAGAAGGCTGACGCCTTATATACATTTCAGACTTACACAGTAAGCATAAATGAAAAGGGGCAGTCTTGGCTCCTGTGAGCACACAAAGAATACCTAATATGGACATACACATTCTCTTTGTTCAACTAAGTGGGAGGAGCTAACAGTTTCAGAACGTAGTGAACACATTCCTATGTAAAACTAATCAGTAACAGCTGCAGACTCTACCAGGCATTTCTGAGCATGCGTTAAAGTGGAGGAGGCTAAATGTATCCTGTTACTAGGCAGACTTCAGGCGCAGCTAAAAGGAAGGTAGGACAAAGCACATAGTGAGCACATGGCAGCACATGGTAGCCAAGATGGCCTCCAGAAACTAAAATGGCTTCCAAAAAGCGGATAAGATAACTTCTAAATGCGAGATGTTTTCTGCTAACGCTAACCCATTTTTACCAATTTACAACACGTCAATTCTACGTCATGACCACGTTTGCGCGCACAAGTAGGGTAAAGGTTCCTGCTGACCATGCGGACCCCCCCCATGTATCCACCCACCTATGACACACCTATAACTCATCAAGTGAACACCCACGTGTACGCCTTCTTACACGCCTCCTTTCATGTCCATATGCTCTTATCTCTCTCTTTCACTTGCTCCGCCTGGAGTGCTCCGCCTTCGCTATGTAAGTTAATGTATGTTTCAACTATAAATAATGCACTCTGTTAATAAAGTTCAGATGACGATCCTTCCTGATCCCTAGTGGTGATGGAACCCGATTCTCCCTTAACTCGAGTTACTGAATTAAAGCCCTTCTGAATCGGACACCACGGACTCTGCCTCTCTTTATATGCATGATCCTTGTTAATGTATAGAAATTCTGACAGGGTAATTATTTTATTTACCACAATGTGATGATTACAGACTGATTTGTAAGTAGTTACCATGCAGCCGATAGGCCACCTGTGGCTGACACTGTCAAAATGACATGGCTAGGGACTAGAGCGGAAGTGGGCCTCGGAGTCGGAGGGAGGCGATTGATGATGGGGGGGTTGTATGGCATCCTGCATCCTGCTGCTTGTTGCCAGGTTGCCAGATGCATTAGAATACTCTGTACAGGTTCTAGGAATGTTATGTTTAAAGTATATAAACAGTTAAGCTTGGACCTCTTACTGATGACAGCTATCCTATGGATGGGATCCTAAAGTATAATAAATACTTGTTTTACCCTCAAAAACTCTTGGACTTCTTTACATTTGGCGACGAGGATGGGATAGTAAAAATGTTTTGCCCCGACATAAGACCATTGGCATACGGTAGGAAACCAATCGAACTTTTAGGTTATTTTATGGGAACCATCAACTACAAAGGAAGGCTTACCAGTAAGCATGGGTGAATTTTGCGAATCTGGCGTTCGCGAATTTTGCGAATTTGCGAACTCGCAATCCGCAAAATCCGCAAATTCTCGCGAATTTGCGGATTTTTTTTTTTGTGTTCGCACGGGTTTCTAGCAGTTCGCGAGGGTTTGGTACCAGTTCGCAATCGCGAACTTACTTGTCGGCTCGCAACGGTCGCGACTATGTTGTTTCTACGTCTGGTTCATCATCACAGGTTCCCAGCACCCTCTGTTTCACCACTGCCACCCTCTGTTTCACCCATGCCACCCTCTGTTACATCAATGCCACCCTCTGGTACATCATCACTGTAGATTATGGGGGGGAAAAGCAAGCACACCTGCCCTGCTTCAACTGACATGAATTAATTTGGGGTTGGTTTATTAATGTGTCACTGTTTTAAAATTCCAGGTCTGGCACCTGCTTCCTTATCAGTAATTTGCTTTCTGTTGCAGTGCAATTTTTTTTTTCAGGACCTTTGTGGCCTACTTGTAGCTATTCTATGAGCCTGCTGTGAGGGTCAGAGCAGGGTCATACAATTGTTGCAACTAGCAACTGAACTCTGGAGGGGCCCCAGTCAGGAAGCACTACAGGGAATGGTTACTAATGATGAGGTTGAACTCTTGCACCTGCTGAGTGCTTTCAGTTTTGCAAAACTCGTTTTTCTGCAATTTCGCGGGATTCGCGGGGCGCGAACTTGCGCTAGATCGGATTCTGAAGCCGCGAATTTGTGCAAATATGCAATTTGTGTTTTTGCGGCATGTTAGTTCGCAAGGTTTTGTGCATTTTAGTGAGCCGTTTGTAGCGCAAGGCGCAAAGTTAACCTCGCGGTCGTTCAAGGGCGCGGCCATCTTGTTTGCATGACGTATTTCCGTTTCCGGCCGCGAAGTGTAATCTCGCAAAGTGTGCGGCTCGCTAGTACAATTTTGCTTGTGTTTGCGAGGAAAATCTCGCGCGAGCTTACCCGCGCGGTCGTGAACGGGCGCGGCCATCTTGTTTCTCATTCATTGCTATGGTTCTGGGCATGCTTTTTGTATCCTCTCTAAATCTCTGCCATCCTTTGCTTGTTTGAAGTTTTTTTTGATCTATTTTACTTATTATCTATCCCTCTATTTTTCTAGCCCTATATTTTTGTGTTTACTGCTACTTTTGGTTAATTTTAAACTACTTTTTAAAACTATTTTCTTTTCTTCTCTTCCCTATTCTATTTTCTTTATTATTTAGCTTCCTTTCCGCCCAGACCATGGTGAAGGGAGCCGGGAAGCATCCCGAGAAGGGGAAGGGTCCCGCACCCCGTGCCTGGCTCCCGTGCGGGCGTTTGAGGGGGGAGACAGTCGCACCCCGGGAGATCTTCAGCCCGGAGGAGGTGGCCGCACTCATTTTTTATGTTCAGCGCCGCCTCCCCAGGACCATCATGGCAGGCGGCAGGATCGGTACCGGGTACGGGATCCGGGAGCGCCGGAAGCGGTGGGAGAAGGTGTGCCGGGCCATGTACCACCACTCTTGGGTCCGGCGCACCTACAATCAGGCCACCCACCGCTGGACGGATGTCCTGGACCGTGAACGCGATCTGCTCGACCTGCTTGGCCTTGAGATCCCCGGGCTTGGTGAGTAGTTGTAGCTATTTCTTTACTACTCTGTTTTCTCCTGCTCTGTGTGTTATTATCTTGCAAATTTTTGTTTTTTACCAAGAGCAATAATGCTGCTGATTACATTGTAGGTAAATTATATTTCAAAATCTTCTGTGCATTTCAGGTGCACTGCTCTCCGTCTCAGTAGTGTTGCTACTATGCTTATTTGTTTTCGATTTTGTGTTGATTTCATTGGCCTGTGAAATTATGTATGAGTGTAGTTTAAAGAACTGCGTAATGCTAGACACTAAGGGGCAGATTTATGAGGCCGTTATGCCTCTTTGTGCCGCAATTGCGTCACTTTATTTGACGCAACTGCGGCGCAAACAATGCGCCCTATTTACAACGTGACGCATCTAGGAGATGCGTCACATTGTAAAGCACTGCGCCATAAGGAGGCGTTCCTGCGCAGGGAGGGCGTTCCTGCGCAGGAACGCCTCCTGAAAGTGGCTTAGTGAAATCTATGAGATTTCACTCAGTCACATTCAGGGCAATGCTGCGTCAAAACCCTGCGCCTGCTTGAAGCAGGCGTTGGTCTTGACGCAGCCTTGTGTAGATGGGGCACCCCCGAACCTTGCTGAAGCTGCGTCACTCTTGCGACGCAACTCCAGCAATGCACCACATTTCCAGCACAGATGCGTCACGCATCTGTGCCGTTTTTGCACCATGGTGCGCCGCATTATAAATGCGGCGCACCATGGGTGGCGGAGCTGTGGCGCACTGTGGCGCACGTTAACTGGCGCATCCCTGGGGATGCGCCAGTTAACATAAATCTGCCCCTAAAGTTCAGATTTTTAATTACCGGCGCATCCCTGCAAAGTAGCAGGGATGCACCAGTAATTGTGCGCCACCCCACCACCACCCATGGTGCGCCGTATTTACAATGCGGCGCACCATGGGCCCAAAACGTCACCAAAGCGTTACGCATCTGTGTGTAAAGGCGGCGCATTGCTGGAGTTGCGTCGCAACGATGGCGCAGCTCCATCAATGCTCTGGGGTGCCCTATCTCCCCAATGCTGCGTCAGCCAGGTTCTGAGCTGGGATGGTGCAGTGAGCTAAATAACGGTGATGGATCAAGCCCTGATCTTTGGACTGGGTAAGAGTGGTCTGCTTAATTCAGACACTCTGTTCATCACCACCCCCTTTTCTGAATCGTTTTTGGCCACTATAGGTGTGGCAGGGTATACTCAGACATGAGTCCCTTGCTCGCTGCACCATCAGGATTCAAGCAAGCCGGGCCGACGACGGCTGAAATGCCAGAAACCGGTCTCCGGAAGCTTGTCTCCTTTCTGGTGAAGAATTGGCTTGGTAGTTTGGTCTGCCCTGTTCCCATGATGCACTGGGCCATGGACAGACTAATTTGCATATAGCCAGGTTCTGAGCTGGGATGGTGCAGTGAGCTAAATAACGGTGATGGATCAAGCCCTGATCTTTGGACTGGGTAAGAGTGGTCTGCCTAATTCAGACATCCCCCTTTTCTGAATCGGCATTATGCCGGCTTGCATAAGATAACGTACCAATTTTCCTAAACAAGAGAGAAGAAGAAGAATAAGACTGGTGTACTGTCATAGTCGACTGTAATGGAAGTCCATAGTGCTCGTAGAATTTGTTCCTTAAACTCCCACTAATGTTGGAGCAAGGATGAAGAAGTCGGAGGTTACATAGATACTGTTCTCAATAGTTATGTACTGTGCTTTCAATTTGCTACTTGTACTGTGACACAACTTTCTGCTCAATCATTTTGTGTTAATCTTAAGGAGCATTGGTTACAGACTATGTCTTTCTTTCTTCATATAGTTGCTCCTTCCAAATCAAAGACACCATCAAGGAGGAGGGAGCTGGCTCGAATGGCCCGGCAAGGGAGGCTGGATGCCACTGTCGCCGAATATCGGCGGCTGGTGGCCCTAGAGGAGGAGGAGATGCAGTCTACAGGAACAACAACAACATCCACTGGGACAGCTGCATCCTCCTCCGTGCCCCCACGGGCTGCCAGCCAGTGCAGTGCTCCAGGGGTACGGAGCCGGGCTACCAAAGCCAAACGCCACTGCCGAGCAGCAAAGACAGCAGCTGCCCCCCACAGGATTTGCAAGGCACGCCAGCGCCGCTTATGCCTCAGAGTGTCCTACCTGGAGCAGGAGGTCCTAAGCTATAAGAACTTGGTGGAGGGTCTCTGCTTCGACCATGCCACCCTCCGCAAGGAGCATGATGCCCTGGCCGCTAAAGTCAACAGCACCCCACCGTAGTGTCCCTTGCCCCTTTTTTAGAGACTTGTGGGGGGTGGGAATTGAGAGTTGGTTTTTTTGGGGACTTTTGAAGGACAATCGCTGGGGTTAGGGAGGGTCTTGCGGGAGATTATTTTGTTAGGGCTATAAAAATATACTTTTTGAAACTTTATCTGACCATACCTGTTTTTTACTACTTTTGAGTGGTGGGTGGGGGTTTAACAGTAAGTTTGTTTTCCTAAATAGTCCTAGGACTTTATTAGTACTACCGTCAATCTCTCGTCTCTCCTAATACTCCATTATACTACCTCCAACCAAACACTTATCTTACCTGTAATTTGTGTTTGAAAGTAGGGCTAGGCCCAGGGCTGGCTCCACGGGAAAAGGCGATTAAGGTTGGCAATCCAGGGCGGATGAAATTTCCTCCTCATTGCGTTGGTACTAGTGGTGTGACACAGTGGCAGTTGCATGCCTATGGAAAAAAAGAAAATTAAACCTGGTTTGTCCTTACTGTAGCATTACAACGGTACGATAGAGAATATAGCAGGTGACAGTACACTAGAACAGTGCCACAATGTAGCCTAACAAATGGTAAAGTATTGATAGTATAACTTGTACTTGTGTTGGATTTTTTACATTGGCTACTACTACAAGAAATAGTACTGAAGCTGAGTAAGTCTAGAATATATCCTCGGATTCCTTCACCAGCCTGTTGCTATGACCTTATCCTCCCCAGCAAGTGTGTGGAATTATTGATGTCATTTAGTCACACATCAAGCAAAACCACACAGCCCGGGGGAAGAGGGTTATGGTTTGTAAAATGGATGGGAATGGGGGATTCTTTTTGAGTAGGTTTTGTTGAGAGAAAAAAAAAAGCACAGCATGGACAAACAATAATTGAACATTAAGACATTTTTGGGTACAAAGCTAACCATAAATCTTTTACATGACATAAAGGAAGTGCATGCACTACTGAATGCATTGTTACTGAAAAGTAAGTAGTACTTTCGACAACCGTGAATGACAGAATGCGACAGTACAGGGCTACATTAAATTAGGTTTAAAAAATAGCCGAAGTAAACCCTTTAGAATGGCTGTAGGGATCAATTTAGAAGCAGAGAGAGATCCAAGAAATGCAGTCACACTCATAGAAGAAAACAATGGATACTGTATAAGTATGTTGTTGTAGTTGTCCTCCTGTTGAATTTGGTAAGTAAGATGCATGCAGCCAACAATTCCTCTTATTAGCGGCACTCCTCCATTCCAGCTGACGCTTTGTCCATCAATGTTGGTGACCAGAAGACACCCTGTCCACTGCCTGCCTGGCGGAAGGTTAATTGCGGCTCGCTAACGTGAAGCCTGACTCCATCCTTTTTTCCCCATTGCACAGACTGAAACCCGGCCTGTACTTATTGAACGAAAAACAGCACTGATAAATAAATATAAGGTATGTACGCTGTGTAGTGCAAAAAGTCACACTTTGATTTTCCTAATAGACAGCACAATATTTTTGAAAGTGCGTACTCTGTCTGAGTCACCTTTTGAAGGATAAATAAGTATGGGCAAATTAATTTAGCGGATCTTTCCCCTCAAGCTAGGTGTACTGTAAACTGTGTTTTAGAACAAAATTAGACCTTCCCAGCAGTGCTCCCACCCAGACCCTTACTAAAGCCAGTCGCAAAAATGTAGAAGACCCCCAATCAGATCTCAAAAAACGAGGCCTAGCAGAAAAATGGTGACAAAACGTACTTCGAAAGTAAAAGTAGGCCCAAATACCCCCTTACCCACCGTGGATTGTATTCAAACCACTTGCAAGCAAGCAAAAGTATCCATAGCCAGCATCGCTCCAAGACTCGAAAACCCCCCCACCCAAACACATGCAATAGAAATACTGCTAACCCTAACGAGCCGTAAGTTAAGAATAGTGGCAAAGGGTTTCTTTAACTATGCCAAATCCCCCCTTTCCCACCATGGATTTTCTTCAAATGACTTGCAACCAAAATTACACATTCTCACGAGTGCTCTAAGACCCCAGAACTCAGTTGCAAAAATCTAGAACACCTCGAAACACATGCAATCCTGCTGCTAGGGCTAACCCTAACAAACCCTAAGTTACAAAAAGTGCCAAAAGGCTTTTCCTTATGGATTTTGTCCCAACCACTTCTATCCGGTATTAGACCTTCCCAGGAGTGCCCCAAGACCCGCCAACCCACCCGCCAAAAAGCACAACACCCCCAAACAGCCAAAAAGGAAAATCTCATACTTACAATATTTCTCGGCCTTCGGTCCAAACACGCTGTGCAGCTAGGCCATAACTCCCGTTTTCCACCACAGATTTGCTGCAAAGCAAATGCAATCAAGATTAGACTGTCCCAGCAGTGCTCCCAGACCCCAAAACTCACCCACAAACACCCGGAACCCCCCCAAAGAGCACCTCTAAGGCAAGCAAGTCAGCAAAAACACACAAAAATTTCCGCCTCCGATTTGGTCCAAACCACTTTTATCCGGTATTAGAGCTTCCCAGCAATGGCCCCAGAGCCGTCAACCCAGGAGAAAACTAGTAGAAGACCCCCAAACAGCCAAAAAAGCAAAAGTACAAAAATGGGGACTTAGTCATTTTTTTGCCAATTTCCCACATCACTCCGCGCGCGCTCTGCAGCTAGACCTTAACTCCCCTCTGCCACCATGGATTTGCTTCAAACCTCTTGCAAACTAAAGTATCCATAGCCAGCAGTGCTCCCAGACCCCGAAACCCACCCACAAACACCAGGAAGTCCCCCAAACAGGCCCCCGAAAACGCTACATTGAGCAAAATGTCAGAATCAGCAAAAAAAAAAATTTCAGCGTGGATTTTGTCCCAACCACTTCTATCAGGTATTAGACCTTCCCAGGAATGCCCCAAGACCGCCAACGCACCCGCCAAAAAGCACAACACCCCCAAACAGCCAAAAAGGAAAATCTCATACTTACAATATTTCTCGGCCTTCGGTCCAAACGCGCTGTGCAGCTAGGCCATAACTCCCGTTTTCCACCACGGATTTCCTGAAAAGCAAATGCAATCAAGATTAGACTGTCCCTGCAGTGCTCCCAGACCCCAAAACTCACCCACAAACACCCGGAACCCCCCCAAAGAGCACCTCAAAGGCAAGCAAGTCAGCAAAAACACAAAAAAAGTCCTCCTCCGATTTGGTCAAAAACCACTTTTATCCGGTATTAGAGCTTCCCAGCAATGGCCCCAGAGCTGTCAACCCAGGAGAAAACTAGTAGAAGACCCAAAAACAGCCAAAAAGCAAAAGTTCAAAAATGGGGACTTAGTCATTTTTTTGCCAACTTCCCACATCACTCCGCGCGCGCTCTGCAGCTGGGCCCTAACTCCCCTCTGCCACCATGGATTTGCTTCAAACCTCTTGCAAACTAAAGTATCCATAGCCAGCAGTGCTCCCAGACCCCGAAACCCACCCACAAATACCAGGAAGCCCCCCAAACAGGCCCCCGAAAACGCTACATTGAGCAAAATGTCAGAAATAGCACAAAAAAAAAATCAGCGTGGATTTTGTCCCAACCTTTCTATACGGTATTAGACCTTCCCAGGAATGCCCCAAGACCCGCCAACCCACCCGCCAAAAAGCACAACACCCCCAAACAACCAAAAAGGAAAATCTCATACTTACAATATTTCTTGGCCTTCGATCCAAACGCGCTGTGCAGCTAGGCCATAACTCCCGTTTTCCACCACGGATTTGCTGAAAAGCAAATGCAATCAAGATTAGACTGTCCCAGCAGTGCTCCCAGACCCCAAAACTCACCCACAAACACCCGGAACCCCCCCCAAAGAGCACCTCAAAGGCAAGCAAGTCAGCAAAAACACAAAAAAAATTCTGCCTCCGATTTGGTCCAAACCACTTTTATCCGGTATTAGAGCTTCCCAGCAATGGCCCCAGAGCCGTCAACCCAGGAGAAAACTAGTAGAAGACCCCCAAACAGCCAAAAAGCAAAAGTACAAAAATGGGGACTTAGTCATTTTTTTGCCAATTTCCCACATCACTCCACGCGCGCTCTGCAGCTAGGCCCTAACTCCCCTCTGCCACCATGGATTTGCTTCAAACCTCTTGCAAACTAAAGTATCCATAGCCAGCAGTGCTCCCAAACCCCGAAACCCACCCACAAACACCAGGAAGCCCCCAAACAGGCCCCCGAAAACGCTACATTGAGCAAAATGTCAGAAATAGCAAAAAGAATTCAGCGTGGATTTTGTCCCAACCACTTCTATCCGGTATTAGACCTTCCCAGGAATGCCCCAAGACCCGCCAACCCACCCGCCAAAAAGCACAACACCCCCAAACAGCCAAAAAGGAAAATCTCATACTCACAATATTTCTCGGCCTGCAGTCCAAACGCGCTGTGCAGCTAGGCCATAACTCCCGTTTTCCACAACGGATTTCCTGAAAAGCAAATGCAATCAAGATTAGACTGTCCCAGCAGTGCTCCCAGACCCCAAAACTCACCCACAAACACCCAGAACCCCCCCAAAGAGCACCTCAAGGCAAGCAAGTCAGCAAAAACACAAAAAAAGTTCTGCCTCCAATTTGGTCCAAACCACTTTTATCCGGTATTAGAGCTTCCCAGCAATGGCCCCAGAGCTGTCAACCCAGGAGAAAACTAGTAGAAGACCCCCAAACAGCCAAAAAGCAAAAGTACAAAAATGGGGACTTAGTCATTTTTTTGCCAATTTTCCACATCACTCCGCGCGCGTTCTGCAGCTAGGCCCTAACTCCCTTCTGCCACCATGGATTTGCTTCAAACCTCTTGCAAACTAAAGTATACATATCCAGCAGTGCTCCCAGACCCTGAAACCCACCCACAAACACCAGGAAACCCCTCAAACAGGCCCCCGAAAATGCTACATTGAACAAAATGTCAGAAATAGCAAAAAAAAATTCTGCTTGGATTTTGTCCCAACCACTTCTATCCGGTATTAGACCTTCCCAGGAATGCCCCAAGACCCGCCAACCCACCCGCCAAAAAGCACAACACCCCCAAACAGCCAAAAGGGAAAATCTCATACTTACAATATTTCTCGGCCTTCGGTCCAAACGCGCTGTGCAGCTAGGCCATAACTCCCGTTTTCCACCACGGATTTGCTGAAAAGCAAATGCAATCAAGATTAGACTGTCCCAGCAGTGCTCCCAGACCCCAAAACTCACCCACAAACACCCGGAACCCCCCCAAAGAGCACCTCTAAGGCAAGCAAGTCAGCAAAAACACACAAAAATTTCCGCCTCCGATTTGGTCCAAACCACTTTTATCCGGTATTAGAGCTTCCCAGCAATGGCCCCAGAGCCGTCAACCCAGGAGAAAACTAGTAGAAGACCCCCAAACAGCCAAAAAAGCAAAAGTACAAAAATGGGGACTTAGTCATTTTTTTGCCAATTTCCCACATCACTCCGCGCGCGCTCTGCAGCTAGACCTTAACTCCCCTCTGCCACCATGGATTTGCTTCAAACCTCTTGCAAACTAAAGTATCCATAGCCAGCAGTGCTCCCAGACCCCGAAACCCACCCACAAACACCAGGAAGTCCCCCAAACAGGCCCCCGAAAACGCTACATTGAGCAAAATGTCAGAAATAGCAAAAAAAAAAATTTCAGCGTGGATTTTGTCCCAACCACTTCTATCAGGTATTAGACCTTCCCAGGAATGCCCCAAGACCGCCAACGCACCCGCCAAAAAGCACAACACCCCCAAACAGCCAAAAAGGAAAATCTCATACTTACAATATTTCTCGGCCTTCGGTCCAAACGCGCTGTGCAGCTAGGCCATAACTCCCGTTTTCCACCACGGATTTCCTGAAAAGCAAATGCAATCAAGATTAGACTGTCCCTGCAGTGCTCCCAGACCCCAAAACTCACCCACAAACACCCGGAACCCCCCCAAAGAGCACCTCAAAGGCAAGCAAGTCAGCAAAAACACAAAAAAAGTCCTCCTCCGATTTGGTCAAAAACCACTTTTGTCCGGTATTAGAGCTTCCCAGCAATGGCCCCAGAGCTGTCAACCCAGGAGAAAACTAGTAGAAGACCCAAAAACAGCCAAAAAGCAAAAGTTCAAAAATGGGGACTTAGTCATTTTTTTGCCAACTTCCCACATCACTCCGCGCGCGCTCTGCAGCTGGGCCCTAACTCCCCTCTGCCACCATGGATTTGCTTCAAACCTCTTGCAAACTAAAGTATCCATAGCCAGCAGTGCTCCCAGACCCCGAAACCCACCCACAAATACCAGGAAGCCCCCCAAACAGGCCCCCGAAAACGCTACATTGAGCAAAATGTCAGAAATAGCACAAAAAAAAAATCAGCGTGGATTTTGTCCCAACCTTTCTATACGGTATTAGACCTTCCCAGGAATGCCCCAAGACCCGCCAACCCACCCGCCAAAAAGCACAACACCCCCAAACAACCAAAAAGGAAAATCTCATACTTACAATATTTCTTGGCCTTCGATCCAAACGCGCTGTGCAGCTAGGCCATAACTCCCGTTTTCCACCACGGATTTGCTGAAAAGCAAATGCAATCAAGATTAGACTGTCCCAGCAGTGCTCCCAGACCCCAAAACTCACCCACAAACACCCGGAACCCCCCCCAAAGAGCACCTCAAAGGCAAGCAAGTCAGCAAAAACACAAAAAAAATTCTGCCTCCGATTTGGTCCAAACCACTTTTATCCGGTATTAGAGCTTCCCAGCAATGGCCCCAGAGCCGTCAACCCAGGAGAAAACTAGTAGAAGACCCCCAAACAGCCAAAAAGCAAAAGTACAAAAATGGGGACTTAGTCATTTTTTTGCCAATTTCCCACATCACTCCACGCGCGCTCTGCAGCTAGGCCCTAACTCCCCTCTGCCACCATGGATTTGCTTCAAACCTCTTGCAAACTAAAGTATCCATAGCCAGCAGTGCTCCCAACCCCCGAAACCCACCCACAAACACCAGGAAGCCCCCAAACAGGCCCCCGAAAACGCTACATTGAGCAAAATGTCAGAAATAGCAAAAAGAATTCAGCGTGGATTTTGTCCCAACCACTTCTATCCGGTATTAGACCTTCCCAGGAATGCCCCAAGACCCGCCAACCCACCCGCCAAAAAGCACAACACCCCCAAACAGCCAAAAAGGAAAATCTCATACTCACAATATTTCTCGGCCTGCAGTCCAAACGCGCTGTGCAGCTAGGCCATAACTCCCGTTTTCCACAACGGATTTCCTGAAAAGCAAATGCAATCAAGATTAGACTGTCCCAGCAGTGCTCCCAGACCCCAAAACTCACCCACAAACACCCAGAACCCCCCCAAAGAGCACCTCAAGGCAAGCAAGTCAGCAAAAACACAAAAAAAGTTCTGCCTCCAATTTGGTCCAAACCACTTTTATCCGGTATTAGAGCTTCCCAGCAATGGCCCCAGAGCTGTCAACCCAGGAGAAAACTAGTAGAAGACCCCCAAACAGCCAAAAAGCAAAAGTACAAAAATGGGGACTTAGTCATTTTTTTGCCAATTTTCCACATCACTCCGCGCGCGTTCTGCAGCTAGGCCCTAACTCCCTTCTGCCACCATGGATTTGCTTCAAACCTCTTGCAAACTAAAGTATACATATCCAGCAGTGCTCCCAGACCCTGAAACCCACCCACAAACACCAGGAAACCCCTCAAACAGGCCCCCGAAAATGCTACATTGAACAAAATGTCAGAAATAGCAAAAAAAAATTCTGCTTGGATTTTGTCCCAACCACTTCTATCCGGTATTAGACCTTCCCAGGAATGCCCCAAGACCCGCCAACCCACCCGCCAAAAAGCACAACACCCCCAAACAGCCAAAAGGGAAAATCTCATACTTACAATATTTCTCGGCCTTCGGTCCAAACGCGCTGTGCAGCTAGGCCATAATTCCCGTTTTCCACCACGGATGTGCTGAAAAGCAAATGCAATCAAGATTAGACTGTTCCAGCAGTGCTCCCAGACCCCAAAACTCACCCACAAACACCCGGAACCCCCCCAAAGAGCACCTCAAAGGCAAGCAAGTCAGCAAAAACACAAAAAAATGTCCGCCTCCGATTTGGTCCAAACCACTTTTATCCGTATTAGAGCTTCCCAGCAATGGCCCCAGAGCCGTCAACTCACCCGCAAAGAAATAGAACACCCCCACAAGTGCTGAGTCTATCTTCATTGGGCGTAATCCAGCCCTCTGCTTTGATGGAAATAGGAGTCTGGAGGAGGAGGATAGAGGAGCATGTTCTTCTGAACTTGTGAACCTGAGGAATGCAGACTGCGGCACCTTCAAATCAATAAGCAAACAAGTGAAGACAGTTCTGCTGATGGGCTTGTTTTTGTGATTAGGTGATTAAAGTTTGAATTATATTAACTGTGCACAACAAAGAAAGACAGACACACAGGAATAAAAGTGAATAAGGACGAAAAAGAAAGTTATTGATTCATTGTCTCATTTTCAGGGCTCAGTGTCAGGGTCCAGGAATAAGAATAAGGCTTCGTCATCATACTCTGCGAATTCAGGCAGGGTGAGCTCAGTGTCACCTAACAGAGAAGAAATTCCCTCATCTACGTTGCTGTCCACCTCGTCTTCATCCGGCGTGCTTTCTCGTACTTTGTAATCTGGTGGTATGAGGTGCTGATTCATCTTGATCATTGTTAACCTCTCCACATTTTTGGGCAAGAGGCGGCTCCGTTTGGGAGTTACAATGCCACCAGCAGCACTGAAAACACGTTCAGAAGACACGCTTGCGAGTGGGCAAGACAAGTAGGTTAAAGCCAGGTTGGAGAGCTGTGGCCACAATTCTTTTTTCCCATGCCAATAGGCCAATGGGTCAGCATTAACATAGACCTCTGTTGAGTCATTCAGATAGTCCTGCACCATCGACTCAAGGTCCTCCTCCAAGGTTCCTCCACTTTGCTTAGCTGTTGCTGTGACCTTTTGAGAACCAAACCCAAGCAGAGCTAGCCAATCCTCTTCAGCCTCCAATGTTACTGTTGTGTCTGGTGCAGATGATCCGGTTGCCGGTGTCTTTAAGGGCTGAGAGGTCACTTGTGCCACATCCACAGGTGCAGAAGTGGATTGTTTTGACTGGGGGTGGCCTGCTGATGCTGATGTACTGCCTTTTCCTTCAATGAGCTGCCGTTCTCTTTCAAACCTCTTGGCTGACAAGACTAGCCAACGTTTGTACTTTGTAACATCTTCATCATCAAAAGGAAAGAATGCTCAGCCTGCCAGCGCCGTTTTGTAGTGTGGATCCAGAATAGTAGCAAAAATGTAATGTTGTTCTGAGTGGATCATTTTAAGACGTTCATCACCTTGTAGGCGCTCTAATAATTTCTTCGCCAAAACAAACGGGTCTTGGTTTTTTTCATTTTTTTGAAACACAGAAGACACCGCCTTCAGTTGGTGCTCCAGCATGTACAACAATGGGATAGCTTTTCCCAAATTACACTCCTCCTTGCTGACTGCACGCGTGAAGAACTCAAAAGGACGAAGCATGTCTGTCAGGCTTTTAACTATTTGCCATTGCGCCGCATCCATCCTCAGGTCCTTGTGAGCTGTACCCTGTTTTAAGAAATAGTGATCGAGTACCGTATACTGCTCATACAGACGCTCAAGCATGTAGAAGGTTGAGTTCCAACGTGTTGCCACCTCCTGGATGAGTGCTTTCACTGGCATTCGACGTTCATGTAGCAGGCTCCTCAGATGCTTCCGGGCCTTAAAAGAATGGCTGAAATGGTTGCACATTTTTCGGCAGGTGTCCACTACCTCGTACGCTGGACTGTCTTTATCACTCAAGAATTTTTTAACAACCAGGTTTATACAGTGCGCCAAACACGGCACTCTGAAATAGTGACCCAGCTCCATGGCCTTAGCTACATTGGCACCATTATCCGTGGAAACATAACCAATCTGGCGTTTTTTTTGGGACAGCCAGTGAAGGACCTTTGTGTTAAAGTCATCCAAAATGTTTTGTGCTGTGTGACGTTTCTCCAAACAAACATGGCTAGTGTTGCATGTTTCCGAGCAGCTTTAAAAACTTGGTCCGGGTCAACACCTGCGTTTAGCTTTGCTTTAACCCCTGAAAAAGAGACCCAGTGTGCAGTGATGCACATGTAATCAGCGCCTGCGCCACTGGTCCACAAGTCTGTTGTCAGATGTATAGTGTGAACAACAGTCTTCTGCAAAGCTGCCCCAATCACCTCCAGCACATCTTCATGTAGTGCTGGAACCGCAACTCTGGCAAAATAGAACCGGCTAGGAACCTTCCATTTAGGGCAGAACGCTGCCACTAATTCTAGAAAACCAACCCCTTCTATAAAAGAAAAAGGGAGAAGGTCCAGAGCTAGCATTTTAGCCAGCTTAGTGTTATACAGACGTGTCAGTGGGTGGTTGCGTTCATATTGCGCTTCTGTAAACAACATCTTTTTAATGTTGCCCTGGACCAAGCATTTACGGGATGATGATGATGATATCTTCGACCCAGTTACGCTTGCTGATGAACTTTTTCGCATTGGTGTCTCACTCTCTCCCACACTCTTAGTGTGGCTCACATGGGGTGTGCTGCTGACAGGGGTACTGGGTGTAAGTGAAGTGTTTGACACGTCTTCTTCCTCCTCGTCATCATCAGATGAAACAGCATTATGTGCAATTCGGTGCCTGTAGGTGCGCAAACCATTTGACAGCGTGCTTTCTTTCAAGATGACCTCTCTGGTCTCTGGTACCATAGTTGGAACCAAACTTACCACGACTAACTGCCAACTTACAAATGCTACAAATGGCGAGGTTTTCCCCTTTTTGGGCAAACACTAAAGAAGTCCCAAACTGCAGACTTGAAATGTCTTTGGGGGCCGGAGGAGGCGGCGATACTGGTGGTGGTGGTCCTGCTGCTAATGCCAGATGAAGTGGAGGATGTGGATTGCCGAACTTCAGTACGTTTTGCACTTTCACCACCAGTAATTGAGGTCGAGGTGGATGGAGGTCCCTTCTGGCGAGTGAGAAATATGGAAGCGGTAGGTGTTGGTGTACTAGTTAACTCCAATGATTGTGGTGTTTCTTCCATTGCCTCCTCGTCGACAACATCATCATGCTCAGCAGCTTCTCGGGCTAGGGTCAAAATGTCTTTTTGCTGCATGCCCGCTGGGGCTGCAGTGACCTTTATGATGACTGCGTCGTCATCGTGAGAGTCTTCATCAGCAGGAGTATCCGCCACTTCTTGTTGAGCCACATCACACTCCATAACTATGAGTCTTTCAACGTCCTTCCTTTTACGCTTAACTACCTTTGTCAGATCATGGTGTGCCTCACTCTCAGACGGCAGTGATGGTTCCCAATTTAGATCCGTATCATCAGAAGGAGGTGGGCTTGAAGAAGATGTAGACCTCACCCTTGATCTCTTCCTTGCTAGGGGTGTGGAAGACAATGAATGATCATCAGGAGGAGTGGCTTCCTCAAATGATACCTCGCCTTAATTGTCGATTTCTTGATGTGCCCCTACTTCGGGAGGAACAACTATTGTGGGCACTTGTGACCCTCCATGCACCTCTGCTTGCGCATCTCCTTGCGCTGCCTCTCCTTCCACATGTACTTGGGCTTGTACTTGCACATGTGGTTGTTGTTGCGGCTGTGGTTGTTCAACACTCGTCAGATGAGTTGCAACAACCTGTGTTGATTCAGGGACATTGCTGCTACTTTCTTGCGATGAGCCAACATCACTGGTCGATGGTGATTGAACAACTAGACTAAGTGCCTCTGTAGCACTCAAGGGCTTGGACTTAAGTTGGCGTGGTGGTGGTGGTGGCACTGAGCCAAATGGAGCGGGGTGTTGCTCCCAGCTTGGTCCCCAGCAGATCCCGCTGCTGCTGCAGGCGTATTTTTTTTTTACTCCCAAAAAACGTGGCGGGCGGCACACCAGTCTCCTTGGTAACTTGCTTCTTCTGCTCCTTACTGGCAACTTTCTTGCTAGAGGAGCTACGGGGAACTTTTTTTGGGGCCATCTTCTTCAGAGCAGGTCAGAACAGCAGGCCGCAGTTGCACGAGTTGCAGAGTTGTCTGTGGCCAGACATGACGTCGCGTGACGTTATGCTGCACACACACACCGCTGCAGGACTTCTTCCTGGCACTGGTGGTTCTCTTGAGTCTTGTGCTCCTAAAAGCAATGGAAGACAGAGGAACATCAGTTCAGTTATACACCCAAAAAAATCGAAAAAACACAGAAAAATCAGCACAATCCCATGCCCTCCATGATGTTTAAATTCAAGACACCCCACAGAAAGACTAGGCACATGCACAACTCACTACCCCTGGTGAAAAGGCCATAACAACAGCCCAAAAAAACGAAAATTACAGAAAAATCAGCACAATCCCAAGCCCTCCATGATGTTTAAATTCAAGACACCCCACAGAAAGACTAGGCCTATGCACCACTCAGTACCCCAGGGCATAAAGGTTGAAAGCTATGCAAAATGGTTGCAGACCTAACAACACTGCCTGCATTCAAAATGGCCCCCTCCCTCCCAGCACATGGCCAGGGCCTGTAGCAGCACTCAAAATGGCCCCCATCCACATGGCCTGTCCCCATGGACACCCCAAAAAAATCGAAAAACACAGAAAAATCAACACAATCCCATGCCAT
Organism: Lissotriton vulgaris; assembly: GCF_964263255.1. Lineage (NCBI taxonomy): Eukaryota > Metazoa > Chordata > Amphibia > Caudata > Salamandridae > Lissotriton > Lissotriton vulgaris. The sequence goes on from NC_141689.1 coordinate 664,977,150, forward strand.
CCAGGCCCTCCATGATGTTTAAATTCAAGACACCCCACAGAAAGACTAGGCACATGCACCACTCACTAGCCCTGGTGAAAAGGCCACAACAACAGCCCAACAAAACGAGAACACAGAAAAATCAGCACAATCCCAAGCCCTCCATGATGTTTAAATTCAAGACACCCCACAGAAAGACTAGGCCTATGCACCACTCAGTACCCCTGGGCATAAAGGTTGAAAGCTAGGCAAAATGGTTGCAGACCTAACAACACTGCCTGCATTCAAAATGGCCCCCTCCCTCCCAGCACATGGCCAGGGACTGTAGCAGCACTCAAAATGGCCCCCAACCACATGGCCTGTCCCCATGAATACCCCAAAAAATCGAAAAACACAGAAAAATCAGCACAATCCCATGCCATCCAGGCCCTCCATGATGTTTAAATTCAAGACACCCCACAGAAAGACTAGGCACATGCACCACTCACTATCCCTGGTGAAAAGGCCACAACAACAGCCCAAAAAAACGAAAATCACAGAAAAATCAGCACAATCCCAAGCCATCCAGGCCCTCCATGATGTTTTTATTAAAGAGACCCCACAGAAAGACTCAGTCCACCCACCACTGAGTACCCCTGGGCAAAAGGCCCCAACAACAGCCCAAAAATCGAAAATTACAAAATTGTAGTTGCACCAACTGTAATGCCCCAAACAAACTTACTTGTGAAATTTCTAATCCAAAAGTGATCCAAAGAAAGTCAAAAATGTCTTAAATCCAAATATCCAGCAGCATCCACAAAAAGTAATCCTTCCAGCTCCAGATCCAAATGAAAAGTGACCAGGAGATAGACAAAGCACTGGGAGGAACCTGCTGGACAGGAACAGGAAGTTGGAGACTGTGGGGCACTTCCTTCATCCCACCCCCCCACCCCAAAATGGACTCCTTGCAAAAAAAGTGCAGGCAAATGTCAACCTGAGGAGTTATTCAGATAAAAATCATCATTTTCAGAAGGTTTATGCTGCTTGCTGGTGGATTTCCTGTGCAGAATTGCAAATTTTGTATTTTTGCGAGTGCGAGATTGTTGCTGCCCGCCGCATGTACGGGTTCGCGATTGCGAACTCTCGCGATACGTGATCACGGCGTACTCGCGTTGACAAACTCTTGCTGTGCAAGGTGGCGAGTGCGATGACGTATTTGCGGTCGCCAAACTCCTGCGGGATCTCGCAGCAAGATCCAAAATGGCGCAGCACTCGCAAAATATCGAGAAAAACAACTCGGCAAACGCTGAATGACGGTAAGTGAACGCCGCACGCCGCAAAATTGTATCACCAAGAAAAAAAAATCTGCCGCGTCGGAATTTGGGGATTTTTGGTAAATTCGCGAGCGTTCGCGAATAGTGAATGTACCGAAAATCCGCAAAATCCGCGAGCGGAACGGATTTTCCGCCCACGCTTACTTACCAGCTCAAAAGTGTATATTTCACAAGCGGGGGATAGCATTTTGAGTTGGTTTGATCAAAGAGATTTTGGGGTAATGTTAGACCCCAATTCCTCTCCCCCTATCATATTGAAAGAACTTCCAATTGGAAATACTAACGTTATTTCTGTAAATCAAAACTGTGATAAGAATTTTTGTGACAAATTGAAAGAGGGCTTTCTTAATTTTTTATTCTGAAAGTTTGGGATGTTTGAAAAACTATAATCATCATATTAAGTTGAAGGAGAATGCTATACCTGTTTGTTGTAAAGTGCACAGTGTGCCCATTAGTGTTAAAGATCAAGTAAAAGTGGAGTTAGAAAGGCTAGTCAAGGAGGGTATCATAGAAGAGGTAGAGGCAACTCAATGGGTTGCTCCAATTGTAGCCGCTAAAAAATTGGATGGCTCTCTTCGTTTATGCATAGACCTCAGGGAGTTGAATAAGTGTGTTGTGGTAGATCACTACCCCTTACCAAAAATTGCAGACATATTAATGTTGCTGAAGGGAGCAAAGGTTTTTAGCACTGTGGATTTGAGATCCGCCTACCACCAGATAAAGCTTGATGATGAGTCTAAGGATTTGACGGCTTTTGTAACTCCATTTGGCACATTCCGTTTTGTGAGACTTCCATTTGGGCTAGTTTCAGCCGCCTCAGTTTTTCAAAGGGCTTTGGAAGGTGTCTTCAAAGCTTTGAAAGGAGTTAGAATATATCAGGATGACATTCTTATACTTGGTAGTTGTGATGAGGAGCATGATTCTAGACTTAGTGATGTTTTGAAGCATTTGAGTGAATCAGGTTTGACTGTAAAGATTGAGAAATGTAAATTTAAGAGAGACTCTATAGATTATATAGGTCACACAATCTCGAAAGGTGGAATTTTACCGAAAGCTAGTTTAATCAGTACAATAATGAAAATGTCCTCTCCAAAGAACAAGGATGAATTGATCAGCTTTCTAGGTATGGCGGAATACTATAGTAAATTTATTAATGGATTTGCCTTATTGTGTGTTAGCATGAGGTCACTATTGAAGAAGGGTTGTGAGTTCGTGTGGAGTGATAAGTGTGAAAAGGAGTTCATATTTCTTAAGGAAAAAATGAATAATGCCCCTAAGTTGAACAGTTTTGATCCTGAGAAAAGATCTGTTTTGATAACAGATGCAAGCCTAAAGGGGTTAGGAGCAGTTCTAGTACAAGAAGTTGGAGGACAAGAGGTAGTCATTTTGTTTTTATCAAGAAGCTTAAGAGGTCCGGAGTTGAGGTATTCTGTTGTGGAACGTGAAGCGTTAGCTGTTTATTGGACCATAAGAAAAACCTGTAATGGGGAAGCTCGTTTGAAGTAAGAACAGATCACAAGCCGTTGTGTGAGATTCTGAAAACTAAAGGGATTGATGCAGTGTCAAGTAGGATCACAAGATGGGTTGTAGGACTGCAAGATTATAGTTTTTAGGTCAAATACCTACCAGGTGTTGAGAATAAAGTGTCAGATGCCTTATCCCGCCTTGTCGCAGGTGAAGAGTTAGATCAGGAGGATGATTGGGAAAGTGAAGAGGATGAAATGGTATGTGCACTGGAGGAAAGTGTTATTGATAAGAATAAGTGGTTGGAGGCTTTACAGGCAAATTCAAATCTCATGGAGATTTTAAGTTTAATCAAGGTTGGCTGGAAAGTCAAACCAGAAAATGATGAGAAGTTAGAAAAATGTTGTCATGTTAAGGACCAACTTTCAGAACATGAAGCTTTGCTTATTAGAGGCACTAGATTGGTTCCACCAATGTCCATTTGGAGTGAACTTATTTCATTGGCACATAGTGGACATTTGGGCATTTCAAAGACAAAAGAGAACTTAAGGATGTCATACTGGTGGCCTAGCATGGATTTGGAGGTGGAGCATAGAAATAGAGATTGTATGGAATGTGCATTGAGTGAGAAAGTAGTGAAACCCAAAGTCCAGCCTATGGTTATCAGAACGCTTCCAGATAAGCCTGGGGAAGAAGTAGGTTTAGACATCCTAGGGCCTATATATTCATCTGGGTGTGAATGGTATGTTCTGGTGTTAATTGATTTCTTTTCTAGATGGCCGGGGATTGCCATCACTCGTGGCATTGAATCTAAACATGTAATAGTCTTTCGGGAGTCAACTTGTGTGTAGGCAAATGGAGTCATTCTTGTCTAAACATGGTATAAAGCATAAAGATCATCTTTGTACCACCCAGAGACTAATAGAACCGTGGAGAGATTCAACCATGTGCTCAGTGAGACTATTCGAATTGCTAAATCTGCACGTTCAGATTGGAGATCTGATGTTTTTAAAAAGGTTAAGCTTTACAGATTATCTCCTCATGCCACAACTGGTAAGACACCGTTTGAACTCTTCATATGTAGGAGTGCTAACACTTTAGTAACTCCTCTTTGGATAAATGATTTACATCTGAAAGCTTTATCTGGGAATGATGAGTGGAAGGTAGGTCAAGAAAGGAAGATTCAAGCTAGGAAAAGAATTCATGATTTGAGGAACTCAGTTAAAAATACGGTGGTACATGTGGGTGATTGTGTTCTCATAAAACAATCCTTGTAAGAAGAACAAAATGGCATCTGCTTCATTTTTAAAACCTATACAAGTCATCAAGGTTTTAGGTAATGCGATCAAAACTGCAGATCATCGCATTTGGAACTTGAACAGAGTAGTGGTGATCAGGAAGAACTTTGTATTCAAGTCCAAGTCTCCTGTGTCAAGCTCTTCATCTCCAGATACCTCATCGCATCGGACTGTGATTGGTCCAGCCATTGCAAGGAAATCTTCAAGGGTTACACGTGTACCTGCTCATTTAAAGGATTTTGTAAAATAGTGTTTCTTTTATTTTGTTATTTATTATGGGAATGGAGATGGGTGGCATCCTGCATCCTGCTGCTTGTTGCCAGGTTGCCATATGCATTAGAATACTCTGTACAGGTTCTAGGAATGTTATGTTTAGAGTATATGAACAGTTTAGCTTGGACCTCTTACTGATGACAGCTATCCTGTGGATGGGATCCTAAAGTATAATAAATACTTGTTTTATCCTCAAAAACTCTTTGACTTCTTTACAGGTAAGGGACGTAATAGTCATGCACAATATATATGTTGTGCTTCAAACTACTGTGAGTCAAGGGAGTATTCCATTCTGAAATAAAACCTCAAACCTTTGAATCAGATTCAAAAACCCCTTTAAAAACAGTCCTTGTTCTTCCCAGGGATTTTTTTTCATTTATCATTGCATTGTTCTTCTAGCATTATTTTATTCCTCACCCTTGGCTTTGGTACTCTGGCACAGTTATTTTCTTTTATATTTTCTACATCCAGTCTGACTCTTCTTCTCATCTTCTATGATAAAATCCAGGCATCCACCCATCCAAACATGGCTATCATAAACCTTTCACGGACAACATACATTTGTCATAGATATAACTAACCAACCATCACCCATGTGTCCTTGTTTGCCTTTGAGTTTGACCCCTCATACCCCCCGGAGGATTGCTTTCACCCATACAAATTCAAACACCCAGGCAGGCATCCTTTCTACTTTCTTTTCTTTCACCTTACACCCATCCTTGAACTAGCCATGCATCTTATCATCAGCCACATATATGCACCCCAAGGCCCCTTTCTTCCCCCACGCATCCTTCCCTGCAACTCAAATTTTACATGTCGCCTGACTCTTTGTCTTTGTCATAAATCTTTCTCTGCTGAGTTGAAGATAGAATTAGATAGGCCATTAGTTACTCAACCCCCACAGCTAATGCTAACGTTAAGTAAAGTTTGTCTTCTTTAACTGTTCAGTGTTCACAACAACTTAGTCTCAGCAGAGAAACATTGTACTCAGTGTGTACACCCTTGCAGTGAGTGTATTCAACATTCTCAATAAGTAAGGAATATGGCTCACCCCCTGCAGCTGCCACATCTGCACCCTCTGGAGTGGCGTGGCCCTCACCGCTGGCCCCGGCACTGGTGGTCGGTATGCCTGGAAAAAACATTTCACATATGCCATACGCCTCCCCTATTTATTTTTTTCATCAGCAAGATTGAAAATACATAATTAATAATACACACATATCACTATCTACAATTTGGATACTAGAGTGAAGTAGACAGTGCGTCCTATCAAAAAGTACCCAGTTGGGCATTTTGGTGGTGGCAATTTTTGAAAAGCCTCTCAATAAGAGGACAAACCAAAGGACAGGACTCAGTGGCTAGAGCTATTGGTGCATAACATTTTGTTGAAAAGAAGAAAGAGTGGCCAACTGGGCAAACATGAGGTCTCTCTTAGTAGTAAAATAATGGTGCTGTCCTCCTCCTCATACTTACTCCCTGCCATGGTGCACTGTAATCAATTCAATTCAATTACAACTTTATTCGGTTAATAACAAATAACCATAAAAGTACATAGAAGTGCATCATTAAAAAGAAGTACATAACATGGATAAAATTCATCATATAGGGCCATTATAAAAAGCAAGTAATCATGGATAGATGACAATTCATAGAAATAAAAATTTCACATACAAATTGATTTTCGTAATCTAAAAACCTGTTTAAAAAATTCAGAGATAGATGCCACTGTCAATACCGTATCTAGTCTCTGCAATACACAAAAAGCTGGTCGACATCGGTTTACTTCCATCTCCTTTAAAATGGGGATAATAAATCTCTTCCTTGGAAGGGTATACAATTTACAAAAAAATAAAATTTGGATATCTGATTGTTCGGAAAGGTCATCACACGGGCATTTTGTTAAATAACATGACCAATTGTTTATAATAGGGAAACTGGGAACTCTGAAAATAATGTTCAACCTAAACCGTGTCAAAGCAAACCTCTCGTGGTCACTCATAGAGAGAGTTAAATACGATTATAATTTGCCCTGAGTCAATATCATTTGGTGTGGTGGGACTGTCTTTTTCTTAATTTCCTAACCTACTCTTTTATCATCCAGATACTTCATGCACTGTTTTTTTAATACCTTCCTTGGGATATTACACATTGAGAGGGGTTCATCGTAATATTTTTGCATGCCCATTTCTGCCAGGAGTTTTTTTACATAAACGAGCCATTTTATCCTTCTCACATGTTCCAAACTTAAAACATCCATCATTATTATGCGGTTCAATACACACTCGTCGGTTGTCCATACCCTATGCCAAAGAAGTATGGGTTGGACCTTGATTGTATCCTCTATATATGGCTGTCCGAGTTCTGTGTGACACAGGTTTGTTGAGACACTCTCAGGTACAGCTAAGATGTATCTCAGAAACATATTTTCCGCTATCTGGATGGATTTTATGTTGTCATATCCCCAGATACCTGAACCATAAATAGCAATTGAAATGCATGTAGCATTGTAAATTTTCAGAAGTTCCCCAGTAGAATTTTTCCACATTTTTTTCGAGAAGTTTTTTGAGGCCATTATTGATTTCGAAAACATAAGTGTTCTTGTTTTTATAACACTTGCCCATGTACCAGCTTCATGAAACAAAATACCTAGATATGAAAATGTAGGGGTGAAATCCAAGGGGCTATCATTAATATACAAAGCTTTTCTTCATCTATTGGTCCCATGGCCACAGCTCATTGCGAATGTCTTTGCGCAGTTCATTTTTAGATCCAGATTCGACAGATAGGTATTAAAATATGTTATCAGACCTTGTAGGGCAAGGGGGGTCCGTGCCATTATGAACCCATCGTCTGCGTATAAGAGTGCAGGGATGGATCTTTTATCTACTATAGGCATATCCCTGCACACTTTAACTAAAATTCTCTCAAGGTCATTTATGTAGATCAGAAATAGAAAGGGGGCCAAAACTCACCCCTGGCGTACCCCACGTCCTATGCTAAAGGATCAATTGCACTCTCCGTTTTTTCCATAGCAAACGGAGGCAATTCCCTTGAAAAACAAATACTGTTTCCTTCCACCCCAAGATTTTCTAATATCGTCCATAATTTGCTGTGTGACATGCAATCAAATGCCGATGATAAGTCAACAAATGTGAAATATATACGCTCTCCCCTAGCCCTAGTGTATTTTTATTGAAGAATGAATATATTTAGACCCTGATCAACCATTCCAACCCCTTTCTGGAAGCCACTGGAAGCCACTGTAATCAATTGTTCAGTGTTCACCATCAACTGCTGGTAATAAAAAAAGTACTAGGCCTGGATTACAAAAAGTAAAATACACCACTTTGGTTTGTCCAACGTGAGTGAGCACCATTTGCTGATTGAGCATGAGACAGTAAAAGAAAGCCTTCTCATCTCACAAACCTGCGTAGAATACCTTACTTGGGCATGCAATAGGCACAGCAGATTATTGGTACATGTACTAGCAGTAGTAAAGAGTCCTTACTACTAGTACTAGTTAGGCCTGGGCGAAGCACTACGCTACGCTCGCGGAGTTTGGAAAGTTTGCGCTACTTCGCACTACGCGAGCTGCACGTAGCACAGTGCGAACACGCGTAGTGCAGTGTAGCGTAGTGCAGAGCTCATTTTTTGCTTGTTCGCGGTCCTGAAAGTCATGTTCGCGACCGCGAGCAAGCAAAATGACATACCGGTGAGATTCTCAACGCGGGGAGGTAAGGTTTCTCATTGTGAGTGGTTACGCATGCTCGCGACCGCTCTCAATGAGAAACTACCAGTTCGCGTTGAGAAAGCTGCAGCTCGAGTAATAATCTACTCGAGCAGCAGAAAACTACAGCTCGCACTGTGCAAGATGCCGTTTTCAATGATTGCACAGTGCCGGATGCTTGTCCGCACTGTGCAATCATTGAAAACACTTCTTGCACAGTGCGAACATGCTATTACGCAGCTCGCGTAGTGCTACTTGAAGTTTGCGTAGTGCGAAGTGCACTTCGCGTAGCTTCGCGTAGCACTACTTCGCGAACTACGCCCACCCTTAGTACTAGTAGTAGTCTAGGACCAATGGGTTCTCTGAGGTCTTACAGTGCCACTACTAGGCAATCCACATATACGTGGAGAGGGAAAGCTGAGTGGAAACCCAGAAGAAAGCAAGCTACAGACAGACTAACACAGAGTCAGAGGTTAGTCAGAGGCAGTTTGATTTGATGAATTAAAAAAGACACTAGAAACAATGTTAGTACTAGTAGTAGTAGGTAATGGAGCTAAAACAAGAATTTATAAACAGATAGATTGAAGAGGATGTTGGAAAAACTACAATTAGGAAATGGAAGTAAGAGTAATATAACAACACCAGGTGGACATACTGGGTCGGCAGCAGAGCCATCTGCTCCTGAGTCCTCTTCCCACTGCTCCTGGGAGGCCTACCCGGCTCCCGCACCCGCCTCAGCACTGTCAGCAGACCCAGTCTTCTTCTTGCCCCTGGATGCTGATCATGTAAGACATAATTAAAGAGACAAAACATTATTTGTGTTAAATAAATAAATATCATCGCTCTAAAGATATTTTTATACAGGAAACAGCAATTGCAATAACATTGACCTATCCTGAATCAGATTGACTAGTAGTAGACTAGTATCGCAGTCGCACACCATCCTATCTTTATTATTCCACAGTTCAATTCCGATTCCTGAATCCTAAACATACCTAGGCCACCCATTCCAGACTTTGGAATGAATTGCTTACATTCCGATCTCATTGCAAATCATCTCTCAGTCTCAACTCAAACCCCCTTTGATGGGCCAATTACTAAGTCTGCATTTATTCATTTTAATACATTGATGGACGTATGCATATTGCCTTTTTGTATACACCAAATTGGTTGGTTGCTATTCACTCACTATGCAAACTACAAAAGGCTCCACTAGGACTGAAGTCAATTGAGAAGACGCGTCAATCAGGCCGCTAAATTACATAGTACTAACTAACTACTACCACTATCTTAGTGACAGGACAGAACAAAGGAAAGGACTGGAATCTTCCCTATCTGCATTACCTAACTTAAATTCTCCAACCTCTCTTATATAACCAGCCCAAGAGAGCACAAAGTTGCAAACAAGTATGATTAGTTAGTAGCGCAGAGCACCTGTCTGGAAGTAACTGTAACATAATATAAGATTTTTAAACTCATGTTACCTTCATGCAGCAGCAGTATGGTAGCTATTGGCGAAAAAATTATATTCACAGTAACACCGAATAGCAGAACACAATAGCAATATATTTCGCTATTCACAAAGCCCCGGGACCTCAACACATAGCAGGTCCAGCAAGTCTTGCCCCCGGTCAAGGATGTCGGACCACCAGTGCGTCTATTGATTATAGGTGCAGCGGACCCCAGAGCAGTGAAACACTGCACCCAGAGCAGCAAACCACTGCCTGGCCCACCCTCTTTCACAGTCGGTGATGCTCCTGGAGCCCGTACCCGGACAAATACCGGTCAACTGTTGCCAATGTTAAGGGGAGCTGGCGCTAGACAAAAAAAACATTGAGGCCACCTCCACCTCAGAAAATAAGGTCCATGGATTCACCCCTTCTGGTCACCACCTTCTGCAAGGAAGGCAGTCACGTCTCTCGCTCCTCATGGAGTAGACTAGAGAGGGATAGATAATAAATAAAAAAGATAAGAAAAAAGTTTCTAGACACAAAGGATTGAAAAGATCTAGGGCGGATAGAAAGACAGGTCTCGGACCATAGCAAAAAGTGAAAAACAAGATGGCTGCGCCCATTGGCGACCGCATGGTGAAGTTCACGCGATATTTCTCCCAAGCACATAATAAGCGTCCCCAAACACGCACTAGGCATTCACGACCATCAAAAACACATGGCGACCAGGCAGAAAAAGCAACTCTGCTGGTTCGCGGAACTCCGAGTGGCGCGCTGAGTTTTTCTGCTACTTCGCTGGATTTGCCAACTCCACCCAGGGTTAATCAGAACACAGGAATAGTAAATGTCCTTACCTTAACAGATAAGCATCATCCCAAGTCTTTGAATTATTAGTCTACACCCTTGATGCAATTGTCATCCGGAGATGCTCAGAGAAATATGAAACATTTACCATTAAGACTTTCCGTGAATGAACAGAACAAGTGAAGAAACAGAAAACATGGTCACTCATTGCAATCTTGTATTTGCACCATGGAAAGGTTAGAAATAAACAAAAGAATACAGCAATGAAAATCAACCTCTGTGTCTTCCGTTTGACTGTGTACTACAGTGAGGAGAGGACGTATGTGGTGAGGGGGAATCACAAGTTAGTGACAGAGATGGCATCCATCTTGTCCAAAATGGTGTTTCACACAGAAATAGGGTCTAACTAAAGCACATTATTAAACACATTTCTACACATCACATAGCATTTGTTTCAAAGACAATTGCACTATATCACCATATAGATGTAAATTCAAGTGTGAAAAGGCATATTAAACATTGTTAAAGATATGCAAAAAAATACATCTTTAAAATATGTTATAATGTGCAAGTGGTGCTTTGTGCTACTTGGCACCATTTTCACGTATAGCTTTTGCAATTTTTAACTGAGGGACTATTCATTAGATGTGTTGTTGTTTTGGTGACATTTTATCTATTAGAATATACTCTTTTTCTGAATTTGTTTAGGATTTTTCTTGTTTCTTCGTTATTACAGTTTGTGTGCTGCACACATATTTAACACATTTTCCCTTAGTTAAGCCTAACAGCTTTTGTGCCAATATACCAGAGGTTTAATCACAGGTTTATTCAGCCACTTTTGTGGTTCACCCTGATGAGGATTGTGTTCATTAATTGAGTGGTGTTCTCACCCTCCTCAGTTAACGACCCCATTTCTTACAGATACCAATAGCTTTAGGACCCCCACTTTAATTTTTCACAAGGGACAGATGTAATTAATTTGTGAAATGCTCATTCATAGGGAGTCAGTATAATTCTGCACTCATGAATATTCTTGAGGCAGAAGACATTATTGTAGTTCCATGCTAATGGCAATGAATGCCAGGATGGAGGTTTGCGTAGAACAACAGAACAGCATTTGTGCATTTACACTCATTGAATGTCAGCTTTTTTTAAAATTCACCCTGTACCAAAATATCATGTTCCTATATTTATAAAGGTTATATATGTATATAAAGAAAATCGAATTGCTGTTGTTGAAATTTCCTGATATGATCTTTTTATCAACCCTGGGTCATAAGCACATGGTTAGGCAGACCCTGCAACCTGGGCATAAGGCTACCGATTGACATATCATAGGTGGGGTGACACATAACCAGCAGGCAAACCAGCGAACAGGAAAATCCAGATTAATCCAAGAGATATGCACCAACACCAAAATGGTCCAGGGAGAAATGTCCAGTAAAACTCACATGGCCGGAGGGGTGCACATTCCCAAAACACCATGTAGTTAGATGTCACATGCGGTTTGGAAAACAGAGCTCCCCGTGCCGGACACCTGGACACTTTTCCCACTGGCCCTCATTGTCGAGATCCACCTGCATTTGTCATCAGATGGGAGTAATTTATGACTCCATGACTCGGCCTACATTACCCTTCCTAAAGAGGATCTATTCATTGTTTTATAATTCTTCAAGAAATGCATAAAAGACACTCGAACGAGTACTTTGAGCCAGTCCTCAGACCCATTTCTTTATGGTGTACTACTGGGTGCAGTGTTCCTGTTTTGCCAATCCTCTCTTGTCTTTGATTTTTCAAGGTAAACAAACAGTGACTGAGGTCACAGGTTCCTTGAGCAGGGTGGCTCTAGGGCAGTGCGACCACACCAGGTGCTGACCAGCCGCGGTCCGTGCAGGTAACAGCAGTGGGGCAGATGGGCCGGGTAAGGGGGGATTTTGAGGGATGATGCAGAGGGAAAATGAAATAAATAATTAATTTTCCCTCTGCATTGTCCCTCAAAATCCCACTTTATCTGTCCCACCACCCACTACTCTTACCTGCATGGACCGCGGCTGGCGCTGACTTCAGGTGCGGGCGTCAAATATGCAAGTATAATATAGTTTTAAAAGCACTTGCTGCCTCCTTCCTGGCCTCCAACAATTTTCGGCAACAATAAGTTCCAGTGATTCATGTTCTTAGTAGGGACAGCAGGTGTTTAGTCTAGTGGACGTTTCGACTCATGGAAAGAGGGTTAATGGGCCAGCTGCTAAGAAGATGTACCATACAGATCACAAAGTGCACATAATGTAAATAGTGTAACTGCAACAAACAAAACTGGTCCTAGTATGCTTGTTTCCAGTTCAGGGAGGACCTGGCCTGGCAGTTCGGGGGCTGGACTGTTCCCATTGGGCACATGGTTAAGACTGATTTGCATATGGCGGGTTCAAACTGTAATGGCATGGTGAGCAAAAAAAACAATGAATTCTGGCCCATATCTCTGTACTGGGGTGAATACATGACATTGCTCTGCATTCTGTTCATCATTTGTTGTTTTTGCATAATGTAAATAGGTCAGTGGGTTCCTGCTTTTGCAAGAGAGGCCCTATTGTTACTTGCAGTTTCTAAGTTAAATCCTAACATAGAACAGTGAGCTATTAACTGGCATGTAAGAGCTGCAGGCAAACTGCAAGGTATAAATTAGAGTGTCCTGGTTCTTTCCCCAGTCTTTGATTATCCTAATGTTACAAAAAAGGGTTCATTTGGGTAGAAATCAATTCTGATTATTAAAAAGAACCCCAACCATGGTATTACGTTTTAAATTCTGAGTTTGTGTTTCTCTAGACCAATCACTTTTAAGCTATGCTGTTTACCAGAATGGTTGTCATGTGACTCCTCCATCTTGTAGTTCTTTTTTTTATGTAACATTTCCTAAACAGTGATTTACACACGTATGAGTGATTGTATCTGTGTAATGTAAAGTGCTCTGACGCCCTACATGGATATAAGTGGTGCTGTAAATTTTCTGATACTTTGTTATTTTGACATTTTTACACATGCTTACAGTCTCTGCCTAAAGGGGCAAGGGGCAGCAGGGCTAGGCCCGGTTCCACAGCGTAGTGGTTTTGTTTGTTGCGAGCGGGGCGGAGCGAGGTGGTGGCTGGCCTCAGGCTCTAGGCTACCCCGGACCCCAATCCTACATTTAACTTAGCCAGCCAGGAGCCATCACCACCCCTCAGAGATCGAAACATGCTACATGCATCAACCTGGAATCCAGGAGGACCTTGAGGGCATGTGGTGAGCAGGGTGCAGGAGGAAGCGGAGAGCCTTCACTATATTTTGGCTAAAGCATCACTCTGGCCTTTTCCAGAACTCATTAGAGAATACATACACAGCAAAACTAATTGGCAAAACTTACATTGCCTCACTCAGGGGAAACCTAACAGGTCTCCCGTTACTTTTTTTAAAAATTATTATTATTATTTTTTTTTCCTCAATGAACTGAGAAATTCAGACACTTCCCTTTTCAAGAACTATTCAGTGACTGCACCCTTATGACAGAACAACTCACCCCAAAGGGACCGCTACAAAGATCAGTCATCTGTATAAAAAGCAAACAAAAAATGCCTGAGCCCACACACAGCATTGCTGCAAACGGATTAGCAAACATTTAAAATAAATAAAGTGGGTGCTCACTGTCCCATATTGCTGCATTCACCTCAGAAGTACAGTCACTGAGCTCTCACAGTTATTACACCCTGGCAGTGACATGCTGCACCAAGAAAATAAATCAGTCCTCTTTAGAAGTAGCAGCTCTTTGCAAAAGTGTAGGTACCACAAGGGTTGAAGTACCTTTGCACAATTGTTTGAAGTTAAGTGCATTTTTAAATGACTTTATGCTATTTTATATGAAGAATACATTGGTTATATTTAAATTCATGTTTTGTGTAGGAGAGTAGGGTCTGCTATCCTATGGTCACCCCAAATTTTTGCTTTTTGCTTCACTGGTTTATGACTTAATGTGGCTGTGGGCCTGCTAATCAGACCCACAGCCTGCTGTTCTCTCTCTAAATTACTGCCAATGCACTCTAGGTGCATTACGAATTGGAACTGGTTCACCTTGTTGGCCCCTGTAACAGTGTACCCTAGGTACCCAGGGCATAGGTGCATCCAAGGCCTACCAGGGGCTGCAGCATGTATTGTGCCACCCCTGGCCTGTCCTCCATATTTGACACAACTGGCTGATCACTCAGCTGGGGTAAGTTGGTGTAATCACCTCTTACTTAGATATAGTATCCCTATATCTACCCTTAAACTGGACACATATGTTCCTATCAGCCACTCCTATGGAAGGCCTCATCAATCCTGGAGGCAGAGTGCTTGGAAATATGTGAGATGGTGCTCTAGCATGTGCTGAGCCTGTCTGCAGCTGTCGGGAACCACTCCCTAAGCTGTTCCGGGATATTGCCATACCATATACTCTTAAGTGCATTATAATCCTCACGGTTATTTGCTATCTTTGGTTTGGCTTTATCAAAACATGTCGAGTAAGGTGTCATACGAATTGGAATACTATCCCCTCGACAGTTCTGTCGACGGGGATAGCATTCCACCCTTCTAGAGGGACACGACATGTGTGTAGCCTTAACCCCGGTTAAAGTTAACCAGAGCCTCAGCATCACAAAATGGATGCTGCCACCACAGACACGAGTCTGACCTCCTGCTGCTGGGAGTCCTTCCAGCGAGGGAGGCTTGGACAAAGGGTTTCCTGCCTTGGGAGGTGCGAGCACCACCCCAGGCAGGGTTTTGTGTATTGGGTAGGACAGGGCTGAATAGAAACAGACATGCCCGGGGCACACAAGGTGTCCCCGTGCATAAGCCAGTCCAAACCGGTCCTGGGACATTCCAGACCCAGGCCTGGCGAGGAGCTGGACAAAGGAAAGGGGGTGTAACTGCCCCCCTTCCTTGTTCCTCCCAGAGGAGGGACCCTAGTAGGTGATCCACCCCTCGGATTGGGAATAAGAGTGGGAGCAGTGCCATTGCACAGCAGATCATGCTGAAATCAACTTTAAACAAGAAGAAGACTTGACTTCGACACTCTGCTGCACAAAAGACTGAAGAGAATCTCCCTTGTGGCCTAGGAGTGGCCACCTTGTGAACACAGGCACCAACCAGCAACTCAACGTCTGCTTTGCTGCCGCCTCCCGCCGGAGCCCGAGCCCAGAGCCTGACAAGACCCAGACTCCCAGACCTCTCACAGCCCGATCCACAGTCCCTGCAAAGAAGGGACCCGTGGAGGCACCGAGTGACGTGGGACCGGACCTCTTGGAAGACACTCGAAAAAATGACTGCGCAGCAACCAAGGCATCCTTGACGTTGTGCTTTGGGGACTAAGAACCCCCACCACCGAGCAACCCTTGCACCGAAGATCAGCCTCCCAGCATCTCCACGATCTGCGTGGGGTCCTTTTGCATTGTGCCACTCGACGCGCAATCCCGGCCAATAGCCACGTGGTCAGCGGCCATCTTGGCGACAAAACCGACAAACTACACTGCGGGTCTGGTTGCTCTAAACTTGCCCTAGCTCCTGCAGAAAGGAGCCCCTGCTCTGATCTTGCTGGTCCGAGTGGTAAGCATTTTTTGACTCCTGCATGGCTTGCATTAGCCAAGGCCTGTTTGCTCCGATCAGGTCGCCGACACCGCCAACAGCGAGAAGCCTGCATGGGACAGCTCTTGACCGACTCCTGGACGTCCTCAACCCCCGGTGTCCACGTGGATGCAGAGAGAAGCTACACCTCAACGCCTGTTTGCACCCGACATTGCCTGGTTCCAATCTGGTTCCACGGTAGTCAATGGCTAGTGACTTTGAACATTGTCCCCTCTGCTTTCAGGTCTTCACAACTTCAGATCCACCCTTGGATCCACCGGAACTCTTCACATCGAGCCGCCTGCAGCATCTTCAGCTCCAAGCACCATCGACCAGCGTGACGAAACCCGACACTACTTCGACTCTGTGCACCCGCTTCCTGTGGGTGAGGTAACTCAGCTCCGCTGGTGTTACTACACTGGTACACATCTCAAGGGCCTGTGTCTTAAGTTTCAGCATTCTAGGTCACTCGGAAGGTTCCGAACTAACTAACTTTGTACTTTTTACGCACCATAGACTTTACATTGGTGAGTGCATGCACTTTAAACACTGCACCCGAGTCCTGCGGGCCTTTCCCGACTTAGTCACTGCTAGTCTCGAATAGCTCCAGCGATTCCCAAGGCCCTAGGCCTTTTTCCGTTCTGATTGGTATCTCTTATACCACTTTCTTAGTATATGGTTTAGGTGGCCCCTAGGGCTCATCCACATTGTGCAACTTTTGTGTATTTTAAATTGTCTTGTGATTTAACGCTTGTGCTTCTGTGCTCTTAAAGAGTCATGGGGATTTTATAGTTAATAAATCAATATATATTTTCAATATATATCTGTGTGGTGTCCTTTCATTTGGTATTCAATGGGGTTGTGTATGGTAATACAGCTGGCTTCACATGCCTTTCGGAGTTTAGCCTAAGACTGCTTTGTCCACGTTACCACTAGGATAACAGGTCTACAAGGTTCAATTACAACCAATCATCATAAGGGTTGCTTGGCATGGTACAAAGTGATCACTAGAATTAGTGAGCCTTATATACCAGGCCAACTTCTCACATTGGTGGGAGCGGTGGGATCTGAGCTTGCTGTTGTTTTACCATTACAATCTTTGAGATTATCATTTGAAAGATCATACAGGTACCTGCTAGGTACATATAAAACAAGACTAGTATACTTAAGTTCTACTGAACTTAGTTGTTGTAGAGCAAAGGGAGTAGCACACCCTGACTACAACTGCTAGATAGGTTTAGTAGGTAAACACCAGTGTAGGTAGATTGCAACACATCCACCCACACTAGAGCAATGTCTGGAGCGGAGGGTTCCACTTGGAACACCCCTGTAGAGAGTGACCCTCCAAGGGCACCATCCAAATTTGCTATTTTTTCCTTTAAGGAATTAAGACAGCTTTGTGTCTTAAGGGGTCTAAGGACAGGGCCTTCCCCTACCACAGACCACCTTAGAGAGATCTTGGACCAGTCTGAGACTCTAAAGACCTCTAAGGCAGACCCCACAGGGGATGCTGAAGGAGGCCATCCTTCTGAAGATGACACTGTAGAAACCCCTGTCCCTATAATCCTAATAGATGAGGAAGCCCCCATCACTGGAGCTCCTCAGGTAGATCCAGAGGAGGAAGAGGAAGAAGAGACAGAAGGGGGGAGCAGTGAGTCAGATGATGACAGAAATAGTCAGGTGCTGGTCAGTAGACTGAACCAGGCTAACTTTAACCTATTTGGGACTGAATCAGGTAACAACCCATTCAGACCCCCAGGTGGACTTAACCAGAAGCCTAGGAGGAGAAGGACTCACTCAGGTGACTCTAACAACTCCCATGCTTCTAGAGGCTCTCATGGTCACTCCAGAAGGGAGATGACTAGCCCTCAGAGAAGGGAACATGAGGCCAAGATGAGAGAGGCTGAGCTTAGGATCCAGAGGCAAGAATTAGAGGTTGCCCTGGCCAAGGAGAAACTTGCTAGAGCAAGACAGCCTAGGGAGAATGGGGTAATAGAACCCACTGGTGGCAGCAATATCCACAAGGATAAAGACAGGTCTTTTGATAACAGAAACCTGAGTAAGATTGTGACCCCCTACAAAGCTGGGGATGATATCCATAAATGGATAACTGCAATGGAGAGAGCCTGCAGAGTACAGCAGATCCCTCAGGAGCAGTGGGCAGCAATCTTGTTGCTCTCCTTTGAAGGTAGATGCCGAGACAGACTCCTCGCAGTTAGTGATGGGGATTCTAGAAACTACCTGGTCCTGAAGAGTGCTCTGATTGATGGGTTAGGCTTAACCACTGAACAGTACAGGTTAATGATCAGAGATACCCAGAAGACACAGACTCAGGACTGGTCTGAATTTGTTGAGTGTGCCACTAAGGCTCTGGAGGGATGGTTGCTGGGAAGCAAGGTTACAGACTATGAAGGATTGTATAATTTGCTGATGAGAGAACAAATTTTAAATAATTGTCAGAACCAGCAGTTGCATCAACATTTGGTTGACTCAGATTTGACCTCCCCCCAAGAATTGGGAAAGAGGGCAGATAAATGGGTAAGAACCAGAGTTAAGCAAAAGAACCAGAACCAGAACCAGGGTGGTGACCAGAAGAAAACAGACCAGAAGGGTGGGGAACAGAAAACTAAAGACCAGAAGTCTTTAACAGGGCCCCAAACTGAAACAGAGGGTGGGTCCCAAACTTCCAAGAAAAAGAAGAAAGAAGGTCAGAAGAAACCCTGGTGTAAAACTTGTAAAAACACCTCTCACTGGACAAGTGAGTGTAAAAAGGGTGGAGCCCCCAGCACTGCAGCCCCTAAGGCAACTGCACCCACTAGTACAGCTGGCAGTGCTGGTCCACAAACCAAGGGGGTAGTGGGTATCACCTTGGGAACTGAAGGAGATTCTGATCTAGTCAGAACCCTTACACAGGCTGTTCTGATTTGTGAAGGGGACATAGATTTGACCCCTGACATAAGTCCCAGTAACCTGGGCAACTACAGACAGACGCCTTTGATTAATAACAAAGTGGCTCAAGCTTACAGTGACACATGTGCCAGTGTCACTATGGTGACACCTAACTTTGTGGACCCTGGACAGTACATGCCATGTGATAATTACCTGGTGACCAATGCCAGCAATGTCACTACTACACATAGCGTGGCACTTGTTAACTTTTCCTGGGGAGGGGTAACTGGCCTAAAAAGAGTTGTGGTTAGTGCTGATCTCCCAGTTGAATGTTTGTTGGGCAATGACCTGGAGAACTCTCTATGGTCAGAAGTTGAGTACAGGACTCATGCAGAGATGTTAGGGATATCATCACATGTCCTTGCTGTGACCAGGTAACAGGCCAAAAAGTGCCTCTCTGAACCTCAGGTCTTGGATCCTGGAACAATGGACCAAGCACCTTCCAAGAAGAAGAACAGGAGGGTTAAGGCTGTGCCTTCCCAAGTGCCTACAAGTGAGGATCAAGCTTCACAGGAAGCTGGTATTGAGACCCCTGAAGGAACTGTCTCTGAAGAACTTGAGCCTGATCAGGTTGAGTTTCTGGGGACAGGGAGACCTTCTAGGGCAGACTTGGGGCAGGCTCAGTTAACCTGCCCTTCTCTTGAACCCCTCAGACAGCAGGCTGCTGCTGAGGCTGCTGGGAATGCTCAAGGTGCCCATAAAGTTTATTGGGATGAAGGACTCCTTTACACAGAGGGTAGAGGCCCCAAGCCTGGTGCAACCAGGAGGTTGGTTATACCTCTGCAATTTAGGGGGTTCCTTCTCACCTTAGCCCATGATATTCCTTTAGCAGGACACTTAGGCCAGAATAAGACCTGGGACAGGCTTGTCCCTCACTTTCACTGGCCCCACATGTCTGAAGACACCAAGGAGTTTTGTCGCTCCTGAGAAACCTGCCAAGCCAGTGGTAAAGCAGGTGGAACCACAAATGCCCCCCTAATACCACTACCTGTGGTGGGGGTTCCCTTTGAAAGAGTGGGGATTGATATTGTAGGTCCAATGGATCCCCCTACAGCATCTGGGCACAGATTCATACTGGTGGTGGTGGACCATGCCACCAGGTACCCAGAGACTATTCCACTTCGGACCACAACAGCTCCTGTTGTGGCCAGGGCCTTACTTGGAGTTTTCTCCAGAGTGGGTTTTCCTAAGGAGGTAATATCTGACAGAGGTGCCAACTTCATGTCAGGATATTTGACAGCTATGTGGAAGGAATATGGTGTCAACTACAAGTTCACCACTCCTTATCATCCACAATGTAATGGTTTTGTAGAGAGATTTAACAAGATCCTAAAGGGCATGATTAAAGGATTACCTGAAAAGCTCAGGCGAAGATGGGACATCCTACTGCCCTGCCTTTTGTTCGCTTACAGAGACCAATCATCATAAGGGTTGCTTGGCATGGTACAAAGTGATCACTAGAATTAGTGAGCATTATATACCAGGCCAACTTCTCACATTTTGTGCTCGACATTTCATTTTGTAGTGTTCTCTGTAGGAATGTCTGTGATTCATGACTGGATATCCTTGTGCTCCATAAGGTAATCATTTACTATGCTTTAAAAGTTAATACAATCTAATATGTGTTGAAAAATGCTTTTTTTGGCCTTTCTATCTCAAATTTTCTTGGAAGGACAACCCCCCAAACTCCCCCTAGTAGTGGTTGCTCATTGCGCTTGTTCGCTACACACCATGTGGGGGTTCTCTCACTTTTACTTTGTTCTCGCTGATTCACTACTTGTGTCTATTTTTGGTGCTTTCTGAAAGCAGGTGTATGGGTACATATGACTTGATGGGTAACCTGGTGCTCTTTAAAGTCATTGTCTACTATTTACTGTGCTTTGAAAGTTGATACAATTGAATATGTAATGAAAAATGTGCTGGAATATTCACCATTTTGGTCTGTCTATTTCCAAAGTTTTCTTGGGGGCAGAACTCCCCCAAACCTCCCCTTGATAGGCTCGCGTTTGGATTACACGAATGTTCTCTATCTTGGCCTGCCGAAATATCTTTTGGCGCGACTGCAGATTGTGCAAAACTCTGCGGCCAGAGCCATCTTTGGTCTCCAGCGTAGAGCCGGAGCTACAGATTTGTTAAAAAAACTGCACTGGCTCCCAGTCGCTAAAAGGATTGTTTTTAAGGCGCTTACTTTTGACTTCAAGGCCCTTCATCTGATTGGCTCCAAATATCTTCAGAAGTGCTTGGCTTTTTATGTGCCTCGTAGGGCGTTACGTTCCGCGACTTTATCCAAAGCCATGATTCCCCCCATTTTTCGGGCTAGAATCGGAGGACGCTCTTTTTCGCTTTTTAGCGTCTCAAAGCTGGAATGACCTGCCTATCTCGCTTAGGAAAGCTGAGGATCTGCTCTCTTTTCGGAAAGGACTAAAAACATGGCTTTTCACACAGTAATTGTTCTTCTCTTTTTCCATTTTCGCAGTGTTATGTTTTTTACATTGAGGGCTCTTTGTCAAAGCGCCGGGACACTCCTAGGAGTAGCCGTGCGCTATAAAAGAGCATTTTTAACATAACATAACATAACATTAGTAGCGTTGGGGTTCACATGCTGCGCGCTTGCTATGGGCCGGACGGGTGCTGGTCTGGAATAAATTTGCCAGGCTTGCTTTCAGTTCCCAGTCCGACTCTGCTCTTCCTCACAGTTTAACTCTCTTTAACCTGGGTCCCTTTACATGTATGGCTGAGGAAGATCACAAGCTTCTGGTGGGAACATTCCATTTAAATTTACTCTGCAATGGTTTAGGCCCCAGACCTTATAAGGCTTTAAAGACAATACAGAGAGATGTAAACTGAATCCTCTGTGATACTGGGAGCCAGTGAAGTTCCCTAAGGACCAAAGATGCTGAAGATTGCCGTGATTTCATGAGTGCTAATTTGGCCGCAATTGTCTGACATCTCAGGGCCCTCTTAATTAGATATTTTGGGGCCTCCAGAAGAAGAGCATTGCAATCATCCAGTTCACACAGAACAATGCTTCTTACTATCTGTGACCTAGTTGGGATTGGCATGATTGGGAGGATCTTCTTAGTACTCTTATAAGAGAGAAGCTGGTCCCCACTGTTTGTTTATATGAGTTTCTAAACTCAACCTCTCAACCATTATTACTCCTAGGTTAGGTACGGCCTCAGATGGTGTCAGTGGCTTATCCATTGGGATTAGCCAAAAGTTTGGCGGGAGCTGCCACGGAAATTTCTGGCTGTCATATCACTGTTAAATTGTGGGGAGTTATTTTTGAGCCAGCATACAGTGTCCTGTCATACCACTGTTAAATTGTGGGGAGGTATTTTTGAGCCAGCATACAGTATCCTGCATACAGGTATGAACGTTTTCCAGTGATATTGATTGGTCTCCTTCCAGAAACAAGAACAGCTGAGTGTTGTCTGCATAATTCACCAGGCTGACATTGTGGGATTTGATGACAGGGGGCGCATGTCCAATTTTTTAGTGTAAAATGGTTTTCTCAGTGCTACCGGTTTCTTAACACAGTTGGTATCTGAGAGAAGTGAGAGGTGTTTTTCATTTGGACTGCTGGGCACGATACAGAGTGTACACATGACACCTGGGTGTGATATAGGATGTAATTCGGACATTAAGAAAAATTTGGATCTTGGAAATTAGCTTGAGCTTGGCCAAGGAGGGCCTGCGGTTGTCAAATTATTTCTCATTTCTGAGTAAATTGTTTTAATCTTTGTCCCAGAGCCGTTATTGATAGACTACCTGGCTCACCTAGTTCAGTGTACCTTGCAAAGCTTCCCCTTGTCATCGAGTAGCATGTGCTAAGGGATTATTAATTGAAGCATTCTTGATGTTGTTTTAGTAGTAAATTGTTTCAATGCACATATTGTCCTGAGTGTCGTGTTTTGTTAATGAGTCAAAGTGCTTGAAAAGACACCACTAATTCTTGCAATTGTTTTTCTATATCCACTGTTTTTCTGCTGAATTCATACATGGCTTGAAGCAACAATTGCACTTTCTAAAAGGTTGTGACACTTATTCATTTTGTGTCTGTTTGTTAAATGTCTATTCTGGTGCATCTATGTAAACAGTATTGAGCTCATAGAAGCAGTTGTAACCAGTAGTCCCCATGTAGTTATTTACCCAACGATCACAGTAGAATCTAATATTGTTTGATCCAGAAAAGCTAGAATGTGTCAGTCCCTTACCAAGTTCCAAGCTATCATTATAATTGCTGCTAAAGCACATGCAAACTATGTTCCCCACACAATTTAAAGAACTTAGCAAGCATTTCTACAAATGGCACACACACACTAAGGCACACATGTTCCCTTGGCCGGAGAGGAGAACCTTCGATACTAACATAATCGCACACACGAGAACACACATTCGGACCAAATACAGAAGGAAAAAGAAGGCAAGAAGAGAGTTACTATTAGAAGTATGGGCCATCTTTGAGGATGTCCAGACCAACAATCCTATCCTAGACCCTGCAAGTAAGAAGGCTGTGCCTGCTCCACTGTATGTAGGAACAGAGGTACTCTGTCCAATGCCTGCCATGCCACTTTAGGTTATACCAGTCCACAGGTTGAAGGAGTAGGGGGCCATTGTACAATAAACTACGAGAACTGGACAAGGGAGGCCAAGAAGCCACAAGGCCATCCCATCATCATCCCAGTCCACTGCTAGAGCACCCCAAAGCTCAACCCCGTCACTCGCTTTTATCCTACTGAACCCAGTGGAACAGAGTTCATGCACTCCCACTCATCCGAGTTAACACACTCAGGTGGCCAGGAGATTCATAGCAGTACTGGACAGCTATACAACTAGTGGGGTGAAGAAAGGGGCCCGGTCCTCTGAGAGCAGACAATGAGAGGGGAGCTGCAGGATACTCTTAAACAGTCAAAGGAAACACAGAGTTCGAGGGCAAATTCCTACCCAGAAGAACTTTCCTGGCTCAGAATGAAGGAAACAACCCAGGTGAGAGTTAGAGGAGAGGAATGAATAAAGGATGGAGAGAGAGAGAGAGAGAGAGAGAGAGATCTGACCCTGGGAACTGAATGAGAGAACAGATCAGAATGCCTTCTACCTGAGAAGGGGGGTGAGTATGGAGCATCGTTTGGAGAAGTGTCCTAGGCAGAACTAGAAGGGAGGCTTCTGCCTGGGGCTCAAGCTTTCCAGATTATCAGCATAGAAGAGGGGTAGACCAGGTGATAAGGGATCAAGGTAGCCTTGTACAGACTCAATTAGGAATCATGAGAAGCAACATGGTACCTTCATGTGTGCACAAAAAGTGCAGTAACAAAGACATCCGTGACTCGCCAGAACCCGTGGTATAGACAAACTAACCCAAAGGTAGGCAGTGACCAATGATGAAGAAGAGACCGTTGCAAAACCATTTTACCACCTGCTAGTCTGCTGAACTGAAAGGGAGGGCCAGTATGATAGAACCTAACCGAAGGAAGGATCCTTCGAACTGGAGCATATGGCTATTGCAGATTACAATATCTGGAATGGAGGAGGACATCCCAAATGGAACTTCCCCTACATGCAAGATTGCCTAAGAAAATGGAAGTGCTACATTAAAGAGAAACCAGGAATTCTGCCCAAAGCCAAATTGTGCCCATTATTGCAGAAGCACAGGTCAGGGACCATCTACGTGTAATGGGCTCAGATGGAAAAGGAAGGGCTCAGCACCAAACTGCCGCTATTGATGGATTGGTTGGGGAAATGCATCTCATGTTTTGAGAACAACACTGAGGAATAATACTAGCAATAATCAATGTCAAAAGTCTGCTAAGCTGTCTTATTGGAGAGCCCGCCAATGAGGTGTTCGCCCGAACCCACATCCCATCAGTCACTCTGACAAATACAGAGCAAGGTAGGGCTGCATTCAATTCATACAGGCACCCAATACGGATGGCCCTGAGGGAAATAGTTCCTATTCTTCAGGAGATCGGACTAACCATTGTGTCTTACACTGATGATAGACAATTGGTAGTATCAGTGTTGGAGGAAATTAACTCTAATCATCTTCAGCTGGTACCATGCCTGGAAAAGATAGCTAACCCCAATCTTTAACTGAATGGTGACAAAACAGACAGTTCATGGGCAACTACCCTGGTCTAGGATCAGCTGGCCAGAAGACTGGGGTGGCCCTCCAATTCCAAAGTCATCCATAAAAATCCTGGGGATGTGGCTAGACCACAACCTTTTTATGGAAACTCAAGCTACAAAAAGTTTTGCAGTCTGTTTTGGCATTCTGCACATGATCTGTAATATCATGGACCTCATACCGAACAGGCATGGAACAGTGGTCCATATCCTAGTGATCCAATGACTAAGGGTCTGAGACTGGCCAGAGAGCAAAGGGCTTTCAGGAAAAACTCAAGACATGGCTGTTTCCTCAAGTTCCCACCTCCACACTCTGCCTCCTCTCTGTAGCACTGGGAAGCCCTTGGGCAGCCATGTGCTTTACAAATACTGTAAAAATAAACATAAATACACCGCCCAGATGTAGGACGATTGACGGCAGAAAGTATAAAGCCTGGAGAGACCATAACAGACACTCCAGGCTGAGGGAATGATGGGGACATGAGACAGGACAGCCATGGACCAATACTGGCACCCTGGTCACATTTTTCTACAACATCCTCAAAAAGGGGCTGCCCACCAAAATACAAAGTTGACACAAAAGTGTAGTAGAGTTGGACACCAAACCCTGGTGGGAAATACAGGCCAACATACTGCATTATTACAGAAAGAAAGAGGAAAAAGGCAGAGAAAAACAGGAGCAAGCTAAAATAGACACCACCAAATTGGTCCAACACAAATTGTAATGTCATATGGATACTTCATTACATATATTGCGTTAAGTTAGCATGAGTGTATTACATGTTTAAACAGCCGTTTTGCCTTCAGGCTTCAGTTTTGCACACGACACGTACTTGTTGTTGTAGCTTTCAGCCTAGAAGTGGTGAGGTGTTTTATTTGAGAATAATATGTTATTCCTATGCTATCAGCTTTGCCTTGTACACTTGGTACAACTGTCTGCACACTGAGAGCTGCACACTCTAAGATTAACCTAACACAAGGTTGCTGGGAAGTCTGATCCTCGCACCACATTAGACATTAGACATAACACAAATAATGTTGATGCTAACATTTTGGGCTCTACGCGGGTTTAAGATAGAGTTACACGGAATAAACGCGGACACTTGGTGCTGCGCATGAAGAGAGCTGGTAGCGGTTGATGTGAACTGCTCCTACTGACATTGAGAGGTATGGGGCCGCCCTGCTAAAACCCGAATGAGACCTTCTTAGATATAATATAATATGCTAGATAGGGTGCGCGAAATATAGGTGATACAGATTTCTATAGAAATTGCATTATAACATGCTAGCACCTTTTGCTTACTATGGATTAGTGACTATGCTGCTGACTCTGATTTTTATAATCTGCATTTTGGTATTATACAAGATACTGCGTTTGAGAACTATGCATTGAATAATAAATATTTCAAACTTGCACTTGTGTTCTTTGACTCTCAGTTTTGGTTTGAAATGATTATATAACGAAAGAGTGTTCATGTGTTCCACGACTCCTGAGGTATTCTAAAGATCATGTTCTGGTTTGTCTAATACATGGATCATTCCATAATGATCCATGAGACACTGTAGCTAGCTAGGTAACGAGATTTCTGACACTGAGATGAGTTTTTGGATCATCCTAACTCACTGAGGTTCTAGATCTCTATGCACAGTTCTGTGGGAGAACGGAAACCCTGCAACATGGCGCCCAACGTATTGGTTGGCCGTATTTCATGACACTCGAGTAGTATATCATTCAAACCTTGACACCTTCATTCCCGTTTCCGGAAAACGGTGGTGTCGGAAAAACCTACCTATTTATGTGATAGGTGTTTTCAAGCTTGAATTCTTCAAAAAACGGTTTCTTTGAATCACTACCCAGTTGTGCTACACACAGTTCTTTGTCTGGTTTTTCTTCTTCCTGTGCTAACATGGCAGTGGAAATAGCGCAGCATAGCCGCGTCGCGGTTCGCGATCACTTGCGGGGATATAATGTACCCGCGGAAGGCTTAGCTGTGGTTCTAGTTGTGAGTGCGGAACATGCGTACCCGTACGAATTGTTTTATTCCTGGGTGACATTTCCGGAAGTAGACGCTAATTCGGGTGTCTATCATTCATACACTGCCTCAGCAGTACCGGCAGCTTATGCTCCGTACAGGGCACTGGAAGTACCTATTGACGCATGGCAGCACGGTGTTTGGTTTGGTGGCGCCCTACCCCATACTTTGAACGCTACGAGGTTAGGTCCTTTGTCCATTCCGGGCACAAATTGGCCCGCCTTGGGTGGATTTACTCCTCATCCTAATCGCGCCACGTGTAACGTAGCCGACCTGAGACGTCTTCATGAGGTCTCGGTTGGTGTGATTAGAGCGCTTGTTCATTACATTAGTCGTAATGTTCAAGGCGCAGCCCCCGCAGGTGCGCAGCTTCGAGCAGAACAGGCTGGTTTGAAAATCAGTCCTGTCTTGGTGAATTCCGTTATGGGCAGAAAGCCAGATAGTACGGATGAATTTCCTTACTGGCTTGCCGAGAAATTCGACCAGTTAGAGGCTGTGTTTCCTAATACGACTCCGAGTGAAAAACACCGGATTCTTACGCTTAGTTTACCGAAGGAAATAGCCCCGGACCTTGCTGACTGTGAGACATGGGGTAAGACTTTTGCAGCGGTTTACTCGAGGTGCTTTGGCACACCGTCAGTTTCGAACCTGTCTGCGATCCTCAAGCGTGTTCAGGATGATCACGGACCTGAGTCGGCGGTTGAGTTGGGTATGCGCCTGAACGGTTCATTTGAGACAGTTTGCGGTATTATCCTTGCCAATGTAAAAGGGGATGCAATGAACTTTCAGGTGGCCAATGGTCTGGCGTTAGTACCCGATGCCGAGAAACCCCGTCAGCTGGCAAAAATTATTGTGGCGGCTTATAAAACGGTTGGCCGCAATTCAAGGGGTGCGAAGGTTTTTCTTGAAAAAGAAAAGAAGCAACCCCAGGGGCAGTCTTCGGAAACAGGAGGACAGCCCAAGTCCAAAAAACAAACTTGGCCTAAAAAGCAGAATAAGGGTAAGCAACAACAACAACAGACACTGGTCTCTAGTCCGGCGCCTTCACAACCTGCGCAGTCAGAGCGAGTTTATGAATTGCGCGATCGCGCTACTATTAAATCGCCTGACAGATATCAGGCATCTGACCAACGCTCTCCTCGTTCCTTTCAGGACTCATCGGCTCCGTCAACCGGTGGTGGAGGGGGCGGCAGGGGCAGGGGTGGTCAGCAAGGACGTGGCCAGCCCCGCACGCGAAGTGAAGGGGACCAGCGGGACGACTCTACGCCAAAGAGACCGCAGTTTGCCAAGAAGAAAGTCGCAGCCTTAACGGCGCATCGATATGCCCCAGATAGTGAGAACGCGGCTTCGGAATCTGACGTGGGCTCTGACCTTGCTGGACAGCGCGGCGGAGATTACCATAGTGAGAGAGGCCCTCCGTCCACTGTTGAAGGTGACAGCGACTGACACTTATGTTGTAATCGAAACAGCTGATACACATGTTGCTCCCCCTGAAAGACTTTTTGAAATTGTCCTGTTAATTGAAGGTGACATGCAGCGAACTGTAAAAGGGGTATTCTGGGAAAACCTTTCAGATACGTATGACATTTTGCTTTCGGAGGCTGACTGGCCCCCACCTTTTGTTCTCGCAGCTCCGCGAGGGGAGGAGGTAATCCTCCCCAGTTTCGCGCACACTGTACCGAGAGTGGAAGCGCTGCATTTTGCACAAGAGTGGGCTCTGGCGCTTGCGCCGGCTGTGTACCGAAATCAGTGTGGCTGGGATAAATTGTCCCCTAGCCATGAGATTCCTTTACGGTCACAGCCTCAGCCACAACCCCAGTACCCCATACGGCGTGAAGCTAAAGCTTCGGTCGCGGCTATCCTTGAACAATTGGAATATCAAGGTGTAATTGAAACATGTGTGTCACCAATGAATAATCCCCTTTTTACTGTTAACAAGCCGGACGGCTCTTATCGTCTAGTTTTGGATTACCGGCATTTGAACTCGCATTGCCGTAACTGTGCGGTACAGAATACTCACGGCTCTGCCCTAGTGAATAGTCTTGAGCGTAAACGGTTCAAAACCACGCTTGACATTTCCAATGGTTTTTATGCACATAGATTAGATGGTCTAAGTTCCCAATGGACCAGTTTTACATGCGGCGGCGTACAAAAAATGTTTAAACGACTCCCAATGGGATATAAAAATAGTCCTGGAGTGTTTTCCGCCCGCATTGTCTCTCTTTTGGAGAGTTTCGATCCAGTTGCATGTTCGTATGTGGATGACATTTATCTCACAGACGACGAGCTTTGGGTGCATCTGTGTCGAGTAAACAGCATAATTTGTAACTTTGCAGACATGGGTTACAAGTTTAACTTTGCAAAATCACACATTGCGGAGTACACAGTGTTGTTTCTAGGTTATGAACTTAACCATGAAGGAAAGGGATTGGCTCCTCACTTCCTGGAGAAGTGCGCGCAGTTGCGCTCTCCGACAACACTGAAAAAATTACAGTCTTTACTGGGTTTTTTAAATTTCGGGAGGACATACATTCCGGAATATGCCCAGCGTATCAAGCCTTTATATGCCTTGGTACAACCATCTTTTTCCAAATCTTGCTGGCTGCCTGAACATTCAGCCATTCTGCAGTCCTTGCAGGCTGATTTGCTCACTTCTGACTACTTACAGACCCGTGATAACCAGACCAACCTGGTGATAAGAATAATCCCTGGGACGGTGGGTTTCACGTACCTGACTTTTAATGAGGGGGATACTGTACCTATTGCTTACAAGTCACACTTGTACACTTCAGCTGAACTGCGTTTTTCCACTGTGGAGAAAGTGTTAACGGCTGTGCAGATGGCAATTCTTAAAGAACGTGCCCTGTCGCAGGGAAAGCGCATGTTGGTTGTTACCCCGTGTCCTGCATTGGAGGCGGTCACGAAAGCCAGTGTACCGAATTCTAAAGCTTTGCACCCTCGGTGGATTCAGTGGGCTACATCCTTGACATCTCAGGATGTCACGTTTATTTTTGACGCCGCTTTACGGTCACAGGAGTATTTACAGTATGAATTTGTTCATCCTGCTCCTTTAGCAATGCGGCCGTTGGAGGATTTCCACTGTATCATTTACACGGATGGTTCGGCGCAGGTTGCGCATGGCTCTAAACATGCCTACGTTTCCGCTTGCGCCATTGTGGTCGGTGCCATGGTGAACGATGAGTTCAAGTCCAGTGTCGTGCACACGCAGACACTTGGAGACTGCACTGCACAATTAGCAGAGCTCCGTGCTCTTATGCTCGCATTGGAGTACGCAGATCCTAGTGTGACAACTTTAATCGTAAGTGATTCTTACTACTGTGTCCAGTCTTACAATGAGAACTTGTTCTTTTGGATTCAGAATGATTTTCGTGATTCCAAAGGTAGCACAATAAAACATAAAATGATCTGGGTCCGAGTGGCGGAACTTAAAGAAAAGCTGCCGCTCGTGTTTGTGATTCATACTCTCGGCCACCAGCGCGTGGGAGTCCACGCTGTTGGCAATTCGCTTGCTGATGAGGCAGCGAAGTCTGCGGTATCAAAATACTTAGTTGCAGCGGTCACGAGGTCCAAGAGCAAAATAGATGACGACATCTTGGCGGCTGTTGCTGCCACGGCGAAGGGAGGTAAATATCCTGCGGGGTTCCCTTCGAAATACACATACCACTTAAGTCCCGATAAGGTTCCTTATGTGAAAATTCCTGAAGTTGGAGAGCGTCTAATTCCCAACTCGGATCGCAGAGCTTCTCTGATTACAGCGGCTCATGAAGGTGTGGCGTCTGCGCATGCGGGCGTCTCAGCCACTGTATCACAGCTACAACAGAGGTTCTGGTGGCGGGGACTGTACAAACAGACGCGCGATTATGTCCTTATGTGTGACATTTGTCAGCAGATTAAGCCTTCTACTGCTGCGCGTCCGCCTCAGACAAAGTTGTACATTTCTAATAAACCGCTTGGTTGTGTTTATTTGGATCACTGCGGTCCTTTCTCTTCTGATACTGCGTATAAATACATCTTAGTAGCAGTTGACTCATGCACACGCTTTGTGTGGTTATGGCCGCATCGCAGCGCTGATTCACGGACTGTCATTAAGGATTTGCGTGTCTTTGTGGGAATCTTTGCTTGTGGTGCTTTCCATTCGGACCAGGGTCCGGCTTTCGCCTCTAAGGCGTATAAGGATGCTATGGTTTCGTTGGGAGTACAGGTGAAGTTTTCAAGCCCCTACAGGCCTGAGGGCAATTCTGTGGTAGAAAGAATGAACCGCGACTTAAAGCAATCTTTGACAGCCCGAGTTATAGGCACTGGTAGAAACTGGCTGACCCACCTCTATGGCGTGCAGCGTGCGCTTAATAATCTCCCTAGAAGGTCTCTGGGTGGGCGGACCCCATACGAAATGCTCTTTGGTATCAAGATGTACGTCCCTGACCTTGATGGTGCAGACTGCCAGGCCCAGGCCGCGGCCTTTGACGTAGATGAACATTGCAATGTTTTACAGGATCTACAAAAGACCAGAGACAGTCTTGCAAAGGAACACTTGCCCTCCACGTCGGATGATGCGTTGCAGATCCCGGTAGTTGGCTGGCTACCCCAAGTTGGAGAACTGGTTCGAGAGAAGATCGATAACAAAAAGGAATTTGGTCCCTCATATCGAGCGCCAGTTCGGGTCCTTGGAGTGAAGGGCACAAGAACAGTCATTTTACCACCACTTCCAGGTCGTAAAGAAAACAGATTTATTTCTATTGACAATGTCAAGACACACAGGGTGGCCGATTCTTCATAGCATGACACCGGCTGTATCCTGTCCTTCCATGGTGAGGCACTCTGTGCTGGCTATTACATCCGGTGCAGATCAGGAGGTGTCCCTCGAGATGCCTGCCATATCAAGTCCTTTATTAAATACTATTCCTATTACTAACATTGATGAGGTGACCTATGCAGATCCTGCTGATTTATCCATGTCCGATTTACATGCACGTTTGGCTAACCAGTCCAGATTCTCTTTTGACTCTGTTTCGGAACTTTCAAAGAAACCATCAACTATTGCAAAATATGCCACGTTGTTTAAAAAACATTTTTTAATTCCGCCTTGGA
Source organism: Lissotriton vulgaris (assembly GCF_964263255.1). Classification (NCBI taxonomy): domain Eukaryota; kingdom Metazoa; phylum Chordata; class Amphibia; order Caudata; family Salamandridae; genus Lissotriton; species Lissotriton vulgaris. The sequence continues at coordinate 665,009,295 of NC_141689.1, forward strand.
CATACGTTTGGCTGATACTATTTTCGTTTTATCTTTTTATGTCAATTGGTTTTGTGTTTTATTTTTTCCGCCTGATTGATGGCCATTATGTGAAAGAAAGAACAGGAATTCGGTACCTTAATGGAACATTGGCCCCTCACTCCTCCTCGCATTCAGCACACAGACTAAAGAGAGACTTACATTCAGTACAAATTACTGCTTGGCCTGTCCTTGATGGGATTGTGTGGGATGCGGTTAGGTTTCAGATACATGGCCCCACAGAAGTTATTAATGTTCCTAATGTGCTTAGAGTAAACATGGGAGATGTGATTAAGCAAAATATTCGTTCTGATGATTGGGATCTTCAGGCAGTAGAAGCATTGTTCTCTGATTTGAAATATTATGCGGCCTTTGATGATGAGGATTTGTATTTAGATTCTGTCAATTATGGTGATTTATTTTGTTACCAACATTATGGAAATCATTTCTTGCACAAGACAAGTTCCAGGCGGGTTCCTGTGAATTACACTCAGTGGGAACATTGCCCTGCTCCTTTACAGGGGAGCTCAAGTACTTTTTTGGGAAAATACTCTTACTTTACAGATTTTAATCAATCAAATCCTGAGTCTTTTTACTTCAAGGTGAAACAGAAATCAATGCCAAAAGTTAGACTGACTGACACAAAATTGTTGTATTCAAAGTCCTTTCTAGAAAGGTTATCTGTGGATGGCTATGAGTTATGGAAGGATGTTATTGACCTTAAATCGGTTTGGGGTACCAAAGATTGGCAGGTACAAGGCACTGAGGCTTTGCATCGTGCATGTCTCATCCCAAATCACATGTTGTTTTTAAATTCGACTATTTCCCAAACAACATGTTTTGGATTGGCTACATCTAAAAAATTAAATACCCCTACTATCCCTGATTTGGAAGAATATTCAGGTTGGAGTAATTTCACTACATTGTCCATAAGTGAGATACAAGCACTTTTGCAGAATTCCTCCTTTAATATTTCCAGTTTTGATCCGGATGGGTGGCTTTTATGGCAAAGAAGCTCTGATTCTTGCCAAAGTCGTTTTTTGGGTTTGTCTGAGGGTTTTACACGCATCAGGCCAGATCCCAGGTTTGACCAAGATCACACTGTTACAACTTATTCAGTAGGCAAATTGTGTCAGAACTGGTTACAACATTCCACTTTAGCTGCAGTTAAACTGCATCTGTCCCAGTTGAATGAAAACATAGAGTTAAATGATTTTATAAAAGGCCCAACTATGGGTAGGTCTAAACGCTTTATTTATGCTATTTACAATGAAATTTGGAAATTTTCAAGAGTCGAAGCAGCTAAACGCCTGAGGGCTATTGATCAAGCCAATTTGGAAAAAGTGCTTGCAGTGGTCGATAATAGTATTAACACGCTTTCTTCCAGAATTTACACATTGGATAATATTGTTTCTTCTGTTGTTGATATTGTACATGATGAAGTGTCCACGTTATACCATGGTCAAAATCAATTACGTTCTGTAATGCAGTTTGCCTGGACTCTACAGACAATTAAGGCTGGTCGAGTTCCCTGGACCTCATTGAACGTTTCATCACTTTTTGCCCCTTTTAATCTTACTGATAAACAGCGCATGCTTTCAATGCGTGATGCATCGTTTTCTATGTTACATATTGAGAAGCTAGAATCCTTACCTTTTTCTGTTGCTGAAACCACCACTGCCACGTGGCTTATTCATGGTTTAATTACATTACCATTTCCCTTATATAAATTTACTAACTGTATGCGGTATATTGCTATAGGACGATATGAGCCACTAGGCAATGCATTCCTACATGAGGCATGGTCATTACCATACACATACAGATGTCTGAAAGATGGAAAAGAAGTGAATCTTAATGGTGAGGAATGCACACAGTCACCTGACCATTCATTAATATGCAGACACATTCAGTTACACGGTTCTTGTAATCAGGACCGCCCAAATTTAGCATGTGTTTTAAAAGGCACGCCAGTTCCAGCAGTAGTGCCCACATTTACATTATTAGCTAATGGTAGTTATTTGCTTTTAAACAACGAATTATGTTGTGGTTTATTAATTGGTGTGGCTTATATAGTTACTGTATCAGAGCGTGTAGTGTGCTGCAAGAATGTTCTATACCCACCCACGCATGGCTCTTTAGATGTCTCCATCTGGCCTCGGATCCCAACCTTGGAAGCGAAATTCAATGGTTTAAGCAGAATAAGGGCTCTTTTGTCTCAAAAACAAGTGACCCTGAGTTCGGCCCGGGAAACTTATGTCCTTCACATAGCTAACACCCGCACAGAGGTGCAGGCGCTTTTAAACACTGATTTGCCATTTCATTTCTGCGAGCTGGTACACCAGATTTTTAATGCTTCTTCAACGACTGGGCTGGCACATTTTTTTAAACTAGTAAGCAGTGGCCTCGTGACTACGTTTGAAAAAGTTTTTGGTATCATTCCCACGTTTTTCCACACTATTTTTGGGAGTTTGTTTGGTGGAATACCTGTATTGCTGGCTGTGGCCGCAGGCTTTCTGTTGGTGTTTTTCTTCATAAAACATGGATGCCCATCCTGCACAAGACGCCGTTCAACGCCTCCTGACACTGTGCCGTAATCGGATGCTCAATTACTATGGAACTTTGCCGCTTGCAGCATTAAGCACGGCCTATAGATTGTCATTTCGGTTCACCGACTTCACGTGTGTCCAACCTGTGTTTCACTGCCTAAACTGCGAGTTCGATTGGGCCATTGATTTGTGCCTATGCTTGAGGACTGCTCCTGACGTCGATTTTGATCAGCTAATGCGTCCCGTTGTGGCTCACGAGCTGATCTGTTCTGGCGAGAGAGTTATGGCCTTGGCAGCGATAAATGGAGTTCTGGGCCAATGGGAGATCTCTGCAGCGGCGAATGCCTTTCTGACACACAGCGTTCTGGTGAACCCACCGAGTTGTCCTCTGACGTTGCAGGAGGATCCGATGCTGGAGGAGCACGTATGTTCTTTCCCATTGCTAAATTGGATGGCTGAACTATTTTCGGATGATGGCAGTGATTTCATACTGGAGGCTGTTGCAACTTTCTTTGCATATACTTTCCAATCGTGAGATGCCTGGAAGGAATGCTTTGTTGTGAAATATAACTTTCCCCTCGCTGAATTGGAGGGATGGACTATGTTCAGCTGATGGAGAGTTCGCTCACGTGATGTTGCTGGAGATAACGTCTAAGTGACACATGACTTTGGATATCGGATGAGTGCCTTGGTTTTTTCTCTTACAAACATTTGAAAGGATGCGACCTGGTCATACATTTCATAATTTTTTGAACCGGGCGGAAGACTTTTGGTTCAAGACTTTTGATATTTTTAGATTTGATGCCACTGTAGGCATTCATACATATTCATTCATACATATTCATTCATACATATTTTTAGCTTATTTTAGTTCAAAACTATTGAATTTTGCTTTCAAATTGTGTATCTGATTTAGTATTGCCTTTTCCCTTATGATTGGCGGTGCTCGGACCAATGGGGGGGTGTCATATGGATACTTCATTACATATATTGCGTTAAGTTAGCATGAGTGTATTACATGTTTAAACAGCCGTTTTGCCTTCAGGCTTCAGTTTTGCACACGACACGTACTTGTTGTTGTAGCTTTCAGCCTAGAAGTGGTGAGGTGTTTTATTTGAGAATAATATGTTATTCCTATGCTATCAGCTTTGCCTTGTACACTTGGTACAACTGTCTGCACACTGAGAGCTGCACACTCTAAGATTAACCTAACACAAGGTTGCTGGGAAGTCTGATCCTCGCACCACATTAGACATTAGACATAACACAAATAATGTTGATGCTAACATTTTGGGCTCTACGCGGGTTTAAGATAGAGTTACACGGAATAAACGCGGACACTTGGTGCTGCGCATGAAGAGAGCTGGTAGCGGTTGATGTGAACTGCTCCTACTGACATTGAGAGGTATGGGGCCGCCCTGCTAAAACCCGAATGAGACCTTCTTAGATATAATATAATATGCTAGATAGGGTGCGCGAAATATAGGTGATACAGATTTCTATAGAAATTGCATTATAACATGCTAGCACCTTTTGCTTACTATGGATTAGTGACTATGCTGCTGACTCTGATTTTTATAATCTGCATTTTGGTATTATACAAGATACTGCGTTTGAGAACTATGCATTGAATAATAAATATTTCAAACTTGCACTTGTGTTCTTTGACTCTCAGTTTTGGTTTGAAATGATTATATAACGAAAGAGTGTTCATGTGTTCCACGACTCCTGAGGTATTCTAAAGATCATGTTCTGGTTTGTCTAATACATGGATCATTCCATAATGATCCATGAGACACTGTAGCTAGCTAGGTAACGAGATTTCTGACACTGAGATGAGTTTTTGGATCATCCTAACTCACTGAGGTTCTAGATCTCTATGCACAGTTCTGTGGGAGAACGGAAACCCTGCAACAGTAAAAGACCCCCATTGAGGGGGTGCATTGGCCTCCCTTGTACTAATGGTACCTGTCTTGAAGGGGGCTCCACCGCAAAGCCCCAGCGGATTTCAACCCAGTTATACCAGTAGAGGTCAGAGAGGATAGCCGCAGCTTGGCGTCAGAGAAGGTTATTATTGCCACCAAATGGGCCACAAGGCCGACCCATGCGGCTTAAATGCCTGTCATGAGCAGAGATCAAGAAATCTGGGTCAGTCCTTGCAAAATCTCCATCTTCAAAACCAAGCACAAGGTAACCCAAATGCCCTGTACATACAGACGCAGGGAGGGCAGACAGCCACTGCACCACCGCAGCAGGGAGCAGGTGATTGGTCAAATACGTGGCAACATCATAAACAGACAGGGACCCCAGTCGCACAAGGACTGCAGCTGGGAGGCATAACTGTCTGGGGAGGCAATACCTTTACAAAATAGCTAAATCCACCTACGCAGTGAGTTCAAACCCCCAATGCAGAACAAATATTTCATGCACACCTCAAAAACACAATTCAAAATATAGGCTTATAAGACAACATTAGGAATTCTAAGTCTAAGGGCCCCATTACGATATCGGGCGGATTGCCTCCGCCAGGGTGGCGGTGGCCACCGCCACCCAGGCGGAGGCAATCCACCCGACAACCACTCTCGTGTTCCCCTCCGCCTGATTAGGATGGCGGAGGGGACAGCGGCGGACGGAAAGACCGCCCGCTACTTTACCGCCGCAGTCGGCTTGCGACCGCGGCGGTAATAGATTAATATGGTGGCGGTGTCCAATGGACACCGCCAGCCATATTACAATTGCAAAAAGCAGAGGCCTTTCCTTGGCGACAATGCCGCCACGGAAAGGCATGCGGTGATTGCTACGGGGGCCCCCTGCAGGGCCCCCAGGTTGGCGCCACTGTCTGGGGGGCACATGGGGGTACTTATGGTACCCCCCCACATTGGCATATGCAAAGCGGCAGGCACCGCGCGGTGCCTACCGCTTTGCATATGCAAATGCAAAAGAGCATTTTTTACATTGTGGCGGGCGGTGCAGAGTGCACCGCCCGCCACAATGCAAATACTACAGGATGTGCCCGCTACTGTGGCGGGCACATCCTAATTCCCCCCACGGGACCCCCGCCCTTATGGCGGGCGGTCCCGTTCTACGATAGAGTGGCGGGCGGACAATGTCCGCCCGTCATCCTAATGGGGCCCTAAGTCTCAGTTTCACTTCTGGGCAAGATGGCGGACGCATCGGCGTCCAAGTGAGCAGCATCGATAGAGGTCTCGCTGCCTTAAGCCTTCCAACCTTTTTACACTCCGGAAAAACCTGATGTCTTAGCGGCGAACAGCACAGCTTAATAGGAGGAGACGCACTCCGACCTGTAGTCAGTGACCTTTGTTTGCTTTGTGCATGAAGATGCAAAAGTTAATGTACATGTTTTTTAACATTTGGTCTAATTACTATGTGAATGTAAATAACAATAAAGCTTGCTTACAAACTGTGACTAATGCCTGTCACTTCAAAACTATGCGATTGTATTTGTTTAAGGGGCACACAATGTTGTCCCTGTCCCCCACAGAATTTTAGTGCTTTCTACGCCGCTGGCTGATTTATCTTGTAACCTACTTCAAATACGTGTGTGTTATTGAAAAAGCTATTGTTGAAGGGCTGGCATGATTGTGATATCTTTAAGATTGTGCAAATTCTTGTAATTTGCTCTTGTGTGATTATGAAAGATTTCTGCAAAATTATGTGATGTTTTGGCAAAATTATGTGAAATGAAAATCTAGCATTTTTTTCTACATGTTAGTAAGAAATGCGTCCTCATGTTATTTTTTGGCACAAGGACGCATTTAAACAAAAGCACCACGAGCAAATGTTGCTCGTGTACTGTTGTTATTGCACGTTCATGGTAAGTTTGTACTACAAATGGCGCATAATTACATGAAGCGACGTAATGCATTTTGTTTGCAATTACACATTACACAGTCTATGTGAATTGCATTATTAATTACGCAAATTTCACTTGTGTAATGTAAATTCCCCCCCTCTTTCAATCTTTACCTATTCAAATAGATGGTTTCAAACCACTTCGGATTCCTTTAGCATCACACATGCCATGCATAACAAAGTTAATTACATTTGATTTGATCCATCGGAGATAATAAAGAGCAAGAACAGTTAATGGCAGTGACATGTCTGGCACGTCCAACAGCTACTGGTGATCTAATGTGTTTAGTATTTTTAATTGTTACAGTACTGTTGATTCAGAGGTCCTACGAAATAGAAACCTAATTGTTTTGGACATATCAAGTTCTTGGGGCTCCAAGGACTTTTTTGTGGCACTTACGGTAAGTTCGGGAGCGCAAGCTGCCCCTTGGGTAGAATTACTACCCGAGCGGCAGGAAGACCAGTGCGAAGGGCAGCTTGCACTGCACTTTGCCACTTGAGGAACTCTGCAAAGTTTTTTTGTCACTTTGTGGAGTTTCGCGTAGCAAAACTCTGCGAACTACGCTCAGGGCTGGTCATCACAAATGTAGTAGTAGTGCTGGAAAGAGATAGAGAATGTCAAGTTATATAGCTCATATCTATTGTAGTTAAACTGGTATTAGCATGAACGATGTGTATGAACTTGGGCAAAGTGGGCAAAAATGTGTGCTATTTTACACATACCTAGAAAAATGTAGAGAGACCTATGTATTTAAGTAGAGCTGTGATATCCTGGACTATAGTGGGCCTATGTTGCATGTGTATTCATGTAAATATACCAAGTACCATCTCTGTTAATCTCCCAGCCATACTGCCCAACATCCATCTATGGAAAACCTCTAACATGTGAGAAGAAGGTAAAAACTCAAACTCACCCTTAGCGGTGTCTAGCCTCTCCATTAGCGCATGCAACCATAGAATGAGGCAACTCCATCTCTTCAAATAAAGCAGAGTATGTGGATCATAGCAGGTAAAAGCGGTCCGTGCCAGAAGTCGGGTCTCCCTACTGTGAGCACCATATTTTAACAGCTAAAATCCTCAGAAAATGGGGACAGGTTGGTATGAAGACTAGCACTACATACCATTGGTCTACTTTACCAATGATGGCTCCTCAAAAAAAGCATAGAGATACAAATTGTCTGAAAATTAAAATTACATTTAAAAAAAGGTTCTCTTAGTGACCTATGACCTGACATGTCAAATAATAAAGGAAACTGTAGGAATGAGCATAAATAAGGTGTACAGCCAAGTACAGACAGTCCGGTGCTAGAAAGCTTAGTCCTATACCAGGAGATAATCATAAGAAAGTGTAGTGTAAAGGGAGTGTGAATAAGTTTGTAGTTTTGCAGCATTGGTCTCTAATAGGGTGAAACTAATAAGTCAAAGATATACTTACTTTATTGTTTTAACATATTTTAATTGTTTAGCTATTTCTTTACAGCACAGAAAATAAGGTGTTGCATTTTACATAGTACATAGTATCCATGTTTGAAAGAGTAATAGTAGAACATACATAGGAAAATATAGAAAATACATAGTTCCGCACAGTTGTTTTGCGATAGGAGAACAGGAGGAAATAGGTATGCATTGTTGTTTGGTATATTCACCACTGCAGATATTTCTAAACAAGCAGATAAAAAAGTATCAAATGTTGCATGGTACACAGAAGACATGGTACCCATGTTAGAAAAATGAAAAATACACACCTAGCAGGATGTAAGAACATATAGGTATACAATATTAATTTTTATAGAGAGACAACACAAGTGTCCATACTGACAGACCACATGTTAGCAAACACGCAAACAGTTTGTCTAAGGACTTCTGTGTGACTCAGTTCAGTCTTTAGGAAATATAAACAGTTCACTCTCTCAAATGAGGCGGAAGTCAACCGCACTTAATTTCCTAATCCATGACGTTTCCAGTTTTCTTAGAATCTGTGTCCTATCCCCACATCTCGGGTTTTCAATGGCCCCCCCCCACCCCATGGAATTTTATCATTGGCAGTTTTGTTGTGCCATATGGTGTGCATTGAAATGAACAGCAAGAGGATAGTGGTTATTACCATCTCTAATAGCACAGATTATAGAGTCAACAGTACATTTTGTGCTGCAATTCATAAAAACCCCTATCATATGTTCCATGAAGGCGTTATATCTAAAATGTTTAGTTTTGTCAAGTGTGTAGGAGCAAACATTGCAATGGCAACACTCGTAAAAGCCTTTAGTTTTGGGGGATAGCCATCTCAGACCTTGCTTTTTGGGATTATAAAAACTCGAACACAGAATGTTTCATAGGGTCTTGCCTCTCCTATATGTGATCATGGGTTTATCTGAGATAACCTTATTTAGCATGGAATCAATCCTAAGTGTTTGCAGATGTTTGTGAAGAATGTTGTGAAAAACATGGCTCATGGGATTCAAAGGTGTGATCATAGAAACTGTGTGATTCTTGCTGTTAGCTAGTCTCACTTTGTTTTTTAGGAAGTTTGTTACGATCAGTATGTAGTATGCTATTTTTGACCCCATTAATGATAGCAGATGTATAGTTTCTGACAGAAAGTCTCTTAACTGCTTCATCCATTTCAATCTGGAACTCTCTCTCCACACTTCAGTTGCGTCATATACTTGCCATATTCTCACAAGGGATAGGATACATCTGTGATTTGGGATGTGATGTCTGCACATGTAAGATCAAATTTCAAGCCATTGACTTTCAAAACAAAGATGACATAATTTTGCAATTTTTAACATAGAGTTTCAAATAAAATAATATAATCTCCGTCTTGCTTTAATGGTGCGTGAACACAATATTCAGTTCAGTTCAAAAACTTTATTGAGGCTAGGTATAGCCATAAAAGCACAATCATATTCAACACAATATTACATTGATTAAGATTTAGAAAAATTTTACTAAAAGTCCCACTCATCAAAACACTGTCAAAGTATCGACCTCAACAGACAACATGATTGCTCTTTACCTCTGGACAAGTTGTCCCGATATACATCTTTTCTAGCTATCCCATAAAGAGATTGGCAAAGGAGCGAGAAAAATTCAATTCCATCGCTACTCCCTTACATTGGCAAAACCAAGTACCATTGTGCAGAAAGACATTAATGTCAAGAACTGAAAAAAAAAATGGGATTGCCTTAATACCATGGGCCTAATTTATGAGGCCCAACCAGCACTTTTGCTCTGCTAGAACTTAACTTTTTTGACATTCCAGTGGCTCAATATTTATATTTTTAAGGCAACATGAAGTCATTTTACTTGACTTTTATAATATGTGCCCCTTTCATGTGTTGAATGGGTATTCCCACACAACACCGGAACAGCGGAACGGGGTAGGCAAAGGCGCACGCTCCAAGGAGGAGCTGACATCCCAGTTCAGGTGTCTAGAATCCGCTGTTGTTGATGTAACCCAACCGACAAAGTGGTTAGGTTGTACATAAAATGGGTATCAACCCCGGATCATCATAGAGTGATAGGTAGGTTTCACCATATCACATGTGTAGATAGTAAGCACTATAGGTCCCGAAAAATCGCCATTAGATCATTCTGACTAAATTTGGAGTGAAACATGTTGAACATCTGGGAGTAGAGTGCCTTTTGATCTTTGATACTTAACAGTAGCCTAACCCTCATCTTTATTTTAATCAGACTGGGGTCCCAACAGAATAAAAGTGTTTTCCACGGGATTTCCTCATCTATTTTAAACACACACATGTACATCTACACTCACTAGGCCTCTTATCCCCACTACACCATTATGGCTGGAACAAAAGATCTCCGATAAAGAGCCATTTTATGGGAGCCCATCGGGTATTGCAGCGCCGACCCGACGAGGAGCAGGATCAAATGATGAAGCATGACACCTACTTTGCTGTGTGTCTGAGGGCCCTAGTTCCACAAGGAAGAATTCCCCTTCCTCCTTGTAACACTATCTACCCCCTACTTTCTCTCCACGCAGAACACTAAACAGATCTAGACTTTTCTGTTCAGTGACACACTGAGGAACTCGTATTCTTTTGTAGTCATATTCCCACAGCACCCATGGAACACATTCCCAGATTTACGAGAAAAGGCAAACTTGGGAATACCTCAGAATTTAACTCCACCCCAGAGGTAGAGTTAGGGAGGTGCAAAGAGGAAAAATTATTTAAATTCTACTAATGCTTTCCTTTTTCTCTGTGTGCTGCATTCTACAGCTCACATGGAAAAATGAAATCATATGGATTGATTGATTGTGCGCATGAAAGTCTCCCTTCCTGCACAAAATCAATCAGCCTTGCAGCCCAGGCACCCTTGCACCAGGGGCAGGCACCAAGGGTGTCTACATTGGCATACAACAGCCGATTGTGCGCCGGTGCTGGGGAAAAGGACAGGGAATGTGCCATATCACTAAGATACAGCACATTCCTGCCTTTTATTTTGATGTAGGGCAGTGCTGCCCTTCATGATAACCTCATAAATGAGACTCCCACTGTTATGGGAATAGAGGTGTAAAGTGAGCAAATATCTAGGGTCACAAACCAACATTCTTCTGACCACTTAAAGTTTGTTAGTTGGTTCAAAAGATCTTTAGTGTCACATACAAATGACGGGAGATTACATACCAATTGTTGCAAACAATTCTGAAATGTGTTCAGTGGGTGACCCAATCCTAAAAAAGATGGGTCTCCCAGGTGGAGTTGTGCCAGGCTTATGTATCTTGGGCAAGATGTAAATACAAGGTGCCCTCGTATGAGCTGTAAACATGTATTTGAACTCCAAGTCATTAGACAGTGATCTTACCAAATTTTAAGCTTTCTTTCCAGTAAATCTGTAATACCGTTCAGGGGATTACAACCTAATTTCTCATATGCTACTGTGTCAGAGAGCTGGCTGTCTTTCTTTAGAATGTGATCTTCAGTATTCATTAGGACCAAATTTTAATAGCAACCTCTGGGAGAGAAACAAGTTTAGAGAAAACCTGTCTTTTGCCCACCATTAGGTTATCTCTTGCAAAATAAGTACAATGTCCAATGCTTTCTTCCCATGCATGCAGGTCTTTGATGATTAGTCTGTAGAAGGTGTCATAATCAATGTCTCTGGGTACCACATGAAGAAATTTAGATTTGGGCTTCAGACCGCTGTCTGAACTTAAGCCAGGCAAGATGTTAAGGTCACATAACATCTGTGCAATGGATGGAGTAGCTACATCTCCTGTATCTAGGGCTAGTAAAGTCTTTAAATCCTCTAAGTCATGGACTGTTCTCTGACAGGGGAACGTTGTGATTGTATGTATATTGCTAGATTTTTCAGGATTGAGTGCAAAAATCTTCATCAGTTTCAACTTCTGAATAAACTTAAAAACATCAATATGCATTGGGTTAAAGTCCAGTTTAGAGTCAAGACAGAAACTCAAGCCCTTAGATAGTTTTATTTGTGCAGGATCAAATACATGTTGATACAAACTCACAATTCAAACAAGCACCTGGTATTACATCCCCAGACAAGTCGACATTATCTTGCTTGATAGGCATCTGTTCAAAATATTTTAGTTCTGGTTTTGTAAGGGAGTCGGATCTTCTTACTATGGTTACCCCCACTTTTTGATGGTGTTTTACTGTTTTTCGACTTTAGTCTGGCTGGGGCACTGCTATCCAGGACCCCAGCCCAGCTGCTTCCTCTCTAAATTGATTCTCTGTACTTTAAGTACACTCCAGTTTGGTTACTGAGGCCTCCTTGTGAGTCCCTAGTATATTGTACACAAGGAACTGAATGCATAGGTACCCCAGAGGCCTACCATGGGCTGAAGCATGTATTTTGCCACCCCTGGGAATCCTTCCAAAATGGCACCACAGGACTGCTACTGCATCCTGGGTTAGGTGGTGCATGCACCCCTTACTAAGATATAGGTTACCCATATCTACCTTTAAATCACTGACACATATAAGCCTGTCAGTCACTCCTATGGCAGGCCTTATCAATCCTTGATGGCAGAGTGCTTGGTTTTGTGTGAGAGGGTGCCCAGGCATGATCAGGACCCCTCTGCATCATTCAGAGTCTAGTCTCTGAAGCTGTTCTGTGATGCAGCCAGACCATATACTCGTAAGTGCATTATAACCTCACAGTATGTGCTAACTTTGGAATGGCAGCATGGAAACATGTTGTGCTTGGTGTCAAACACTTTGGAATTCTATCCCCCCACCGGTCCTGGCGGCGGGGTAGAATTTCACCCTTCTAGAGGGAGAGACATGTACACTCTGGTCTAACTGGTAATAGTTTAAAAGAGCCCTGGCATCACAAAATGGATGCTGCAGACACAGACACAAGTCTGGCCTCCTGCTGCTGACCCAATCTCCAGCAGGGGATGCCAGGACAATAGGTTTCCTGTCACAGGGAGGTGTAACCACCTCCCAGACAGGCTTTTGTGTATTGGGGCTGGGTGGGTGCACTCTGAGAGTGCTTTGAAATCAGCACTGGGGGCACATTTGATGTCCCTGTGCATAGCCCAGTTCAAATCGGATGCAGGGGCTACTAGCCCCTGCTCTGGCGTGAAACTGGACAAAATAAATGGGTGTAGCCACCCCTCTTTCCAGGCCCTCCCATAGGTGGGTCCCCAGAGTATGTCCAACCCCTTTTCTTAGTATAAGTAAGGGAACCCTGGCAACAGGACTTTAGATTACAAATGGACAAAACTCTGAAACTGGATCCTGGAACTTGGACACTCTACTAAAGACTAGAGGACGGAAGAATCTCCCTTGGGGTCAAGGAGTGACTCCCCTGTTCAAACAGGCACCAACAAAGCCTTTGCATCTCCAAAGCTCCTGGTGGACTCCAAAGTATTTGCAGCCCAGGAAGAGGATTTTCAGACTTCTCGAAGGCCGACCTGAGTCCCCAGAAATGCTGAGACCCATAGCTCTCATGAGTGACGTGGAACTGGAACCCCTGGACACCGTGCACATTTGCTAGTGCATCAATTTCCTGACCTTTCCTGAAGTTGTGCATTTTATTACTTGTAGCCCATGCCCTGAGCACCATCTACACCGAAGATTGTAGGCCTACACTCCACGAGTGATCCGTGAGCCCACGTTCTTTTTCTTTTCTGCTTGAGGCTCCTTTGCGATCCCTGGTCCGTCAAATTGTACTTTTCCTTGGGCTTTCCTGGTTGCTCCAGACGTACCCTGACTCCCTACCTAGTGGTGAGTCCTTCAGACCTTGCTGGGCTGCACCGAAGCCTATCTCTGCTTTCTGCGTGGGTTGCTGTTGCCAAGGCTTGTTAGGGCCAATCCGGAAACGGACACCACAGCACTCAACATCCTTTGTATGACAGCTTGAATCCAGAACCTGGTCATTGTCGACACCTCCTGGTTCTCGTGGCTGAAGAGTCAAGCTTCACCTTCTTCACCTGAAATCACCCAACATCGGTGGGTATTCGACTATTGTGCCCCTGGTCACTGGGAAGTGACCCAGACTCTGTCCCCTCTGCTCACAGGCTCTTCTAATCTTTGATCCAGGCTTGGGTAACACCGGACACTTTCGCCTTGGACACCAGCAGCACTTTGCATTAGATTGCCATCGAAACCGACAACGAAACCCGAAACGAAAAGACACCTATGCACCCGGCTTCCCTGGGTGAGGTAACTCGAGTACTCCAGTGCTCCCATGGGTGTTGACTCTAGAACCTCATAGTTCTAAAGGGGTTTGCTCCAAGTACTCTTCTAAGTGTCCTTTATCTTTATAATTCCAGCCGCGACTTTCCCCATAGAAGCCAATGGTGATTCGCCGCTGTGTCTAGACACTGCATGTGTCCCCCGTTGGTCCACTGTGTCTCTACCTTTGGTGGTTCCTGGTGGCCCCATCCGTTCTAAAGGCTCTAGGCCTTGCATCTATGCATTTGTGGTTCTTATACCAGTTTATTGATATTTGGTTTGGTAAGCCCCTAGAGCACAACGTATATTGTGCTACTTAACTGTGTATTATTGAGTTTATTGAATGTACTTTTGCCTCTAGCCTCATAAATAGAACTGTGGGATGTGTTTAGAATAACTACATATATTTTAAATATATATAAATATATAACTGGGGTGGTCCTACTTTCATTTGGTCATTTACGAGATTATAGACTGATAAAAAAAGTACCTTTACATTCCTCCAAGACTTAGCCTGGAAACTGCTCTCCACAGCTACCACTAGGATAGCTTTCTATAAAGGTTGTCTTTAACCTACCATCGATAAGGTTCGTTTGGATTGGTGCAAGGTGCCCACTAAAGTAGTGAACAGCATATGCGAGTCCAACTTCTCACAGGTTTCACTTCTAATGCGAGACACATCTGACTCACTGTTAGAGGCACCACGTTGTAGTTCACCAGCGGTAGTTCTATCATTAGGGGATTCATTTGAATATTGTAAAATCTATGTGCAAAGGTGAGTACCCTTCCAGTCTTATAATCCTTGTCATCTCATTTAAGTTTGTGGGATTTCTTATCCTTCAGTTATATTTTGTGTCTATTTAATACCGCATCCAAAATGTTGACATTTATTTGTGTTGCTTCTATCAATTTCATTTTATTAATTTCATTCTCTAGCGTGAGGATCTCACCAAGGAGTAACTCTCTCTTTCTTTCTGCATGTTTAATTAAGATAGATATCATGTAGTATGAGGAGTTATGTAGAAGTTACTCCCAATCTAGTAAGTGATCCTCACTCAGATTATCAAAGGATGGAAATATGATGATCCTGAGACCTCAAGGTACTTGTTTCATTTCCATATATTTTTTAAGATTGGTGGCATCCTACGATTGTGATGCCTCTTGTTTGCAGAGTTTTTCTGATCGTTGGAATTTAGCTTTGAGTCCCTTTTTGTTATCTTGTGTAACTATGATATTGGTAGAACTTTTATTCTGAAACAGCTCTTCTAGTAGTCTACTTCTGTTGTCACTAAAGGTAGCCATGTTCACAATCTCAAGCTAATATTCTAATATTTGGTCAAACCTGAGGCGTGCAAAGCAACACCATAACATAAATGAACACTATAACTATAGTACACCCGTCACGTGTGCTCCAATGGATAAATACTAAGCCACCTAGCTGATGTAATCATATATATGAAACAAACAAATCTTCCATATTTTAATATATTCACAAAACTTTGAACAGAACTTTGGATGTCTTAAAATATAGTGTTGTATCTGCTACATTGACAGACCATGATGATAAACACATCATTATATGTCGGCTGACTCACAATCATATATCCACACAGCTGCCAACATAACCACGGTCTCACCTTCAGACATGTATGCAGCCACTATCATACATCTATACACACCTACACACAGCCTCATACATCTGCACAGCCACCAGTATATGCCCTCACACCCATCAACAAGTGATATATCAAAATCAGGCGCCCACACCTAACAACACATGTCCTATTGCAACACAGCCACCATTAAATGCACACATTCTATAAATATTTACCATCAGACACTAAAAACCTCACCATCATACGGTAGAACATTCAATATCATGCACACATTCATCCACCATCATATAACCATATACCCAACATCAAACACCCGCTAACTCTACTCTGTATGTGCACACAACATTGAATGTCAATGCAACCACTATCACTATCACCAGTATTTTGTCTAATATGTGGTGTTTCACTTTTTTTTCCTTTCGGGCCTGTAATGGTATGTCAAGATACTATTATCCTTTTTGTTTTAGCAACGTTTTTGTCAGATTATTGTTTTATATGTGTTGTTTGATATAAGGCAGAGGTCTTCAATCTGTGGGGCGCGACCCCCAGGGGGGTCGTGGAGTCCTTACAAGGGGGTCGCAGTCAGATTCTGTCTGAGTGCAGTTCCTTGGGCTGATCGAGGGTGCTCACGGTGGAGGCCTAATTCACACCGAGGTGTGAAAAACATCAACGCCTCATTAACAAAGTAAAAGGTCTTTTTAAAACCTGTCAAGTACTCGGGTGTAACTGTGTGTATGTGTCCCTGAAGCCATTTCGAGCTGGGGAGGAGGGGAAGTGGGGGCGGAGGGGGGCTGGGGGAGCAGGCTGTAGTGTAGCCCTTTGAGGTCAATGGATATTGCGTGCCTGGAGCTGTGGGTCCTATGACACGTCCCCCAGAAGGAAGAAGACAGAGAGATACTGACCCCCCTCTACCCCCACCCCCCCCATGAGAGAGGCACAGAAAAGGTGGGTGGATGAATGATGAGTGGATGGATGGATGTAAGGATGAAGGATGGATGGATGTGTGAAAAGGTGGGTGGATGAATGATGAATGGATGGATGAAAGGGTGGATGGATGGATGAAAGGATGGATGGATGAAAGGGTGGATGGATGGAAGGATGAAAGGGTAGATGGATGAAGGATGTATGGATGGATAAAAGGTTGCATGGATGAATGATGGATGGATGGATGTGTGAAAAGATGGGTGGATGAATGATGGGTGAATGGATGGATGAAAGGGTGGATGGATCAAGGATGGATGTATGGATGGAAGGATGAAAGGGTGGATGGGTGAAGGATAGATGGATGAAGGATAGATGGATGAAGGATAGATGTATGGATGGAAGGATGAAAGGGTGGACGGATGAAGGATGAATGGATGGATGAAAGGATGAATGGATGGATGAAAGGGTGGATGAAAGGGTGGATGGATGAAAGGGTGGACTGATGAAGGATGGATGGATGGAAGGGTGGATGGATGAAGGATGGATGGGAGGATGGGAGGATGAAAGGGTGGATGGATGTATGGATGGATAAAATGTTGCATGAATGATGGATGTGTGAAAAGGTGGGTGGATGAATGATGGGTGGATGGATGGATGGATGAAAGGGTGGGTGGGTGGATGGATGGATGGATGAAAGGGTGGGTGGGTGGATGAAAGGGTGGATGGATGATGGATAGATGTATGGATGGGAGGATGAAAGGGTGGATGGCTGTATGGATGGATAAAAGGTTGCATGGATGAATGATGGATGGATGCGTGAAAAGGTGGGTGGATGAATGATGGGTGGATGGATGGAAGGGTGGATGGGTAAAGGATGGATGTATGGATGGAAGTATGAACGGATGGATGGATGAAGGATGGATGTATGGATGGAAGGATGAAAGGGTGGATGGGTGAAGGATAGATGGATGAAGAATAGATGTATGGATGTAAGGATGAAAGGGTGGACGGATGAAGGATGGATGGATGGATGGATGAAAGGGTGGATGGATGGATGGAAGGATGAAAGGTTGGACGGAGGAAGGATGGATGGATGGATGTATGGATGGATCAAAGGTTGCATGGATGAATGATGCATGGATGGATGTGTGAAAAGGTGAGGGGATGAAGGATGGATGGATGGATGAAAGGGTGGGTGGATGGATGTATGGATGGGAGGATGGGAGGATGAAAGGGTGGATGGATGGATAAAAGGTTGCATGGATGAATGATGAATGGATGTGTGTAAAGGTGGGTTGATGAATGATGGGTGGATGGATGGAAGGGTGGATGGGTAAAGGATGGATGTATGGATGGAAACATGAAAGGGTGGATGGATGAAGGATGGATGGAAGAATGGATGGATGTGTGAAAGTGTGGGTGGATGAATGATGGATGGATGTGATGAGGTCTAACAGGTGCATTTATGGTTGCCAAAAGATGATGATGAGGAGTACCAGTTTTTAGAAACTTTTGTCGGAAGGGGGTCCCTACCCCTAGAAAGGCTTTACAAGGGGGTCTCGACATCAAAAAGTTTGAAGACCTCTGATATAAGGGATGATGGTCCTAGGCCAGCAATTAATGTCTATCTCAGACGAAGTACAACTGGGGGTCGCTAATGATCCCTAATTGGGGCACAGTCATGACCTTATTTGTATGGTGTGTTTGGAATTGAGTATTGTGTCTTTTAAAGTACTAAGTACGTTCTCTTTATAATTAGAGTTTATTGCCTGTTTTTTTTTTTATTTAGATGCTTTATGTGTCAATTTTCAGCCCTGATGAAATTCCTACTGTTTTGGAACAAAACGCGTTGGTTGAGCAGTATGTGCTATTGAAAAAAATAAAAGAATAAGTACAAATAAAGGTTTTGAAACTACATGAGTGATTGGACTTCATACACTACAGCCCACTTGTGTTACTTAAATTCCACCCCACTGGCTTACTATTCACACCAACCTTCTGTGGCCTTACAGGAAAGTCAAAATGCCAGCAGACACCAAACTAAAAAGTGTATGGGCACTCAACAAGCTGATTTCAGAAGTATCCAATGTATGATTTCATAGAATATGTGGATAATATTTACATATGGATGGATTGCACTTTCTAAATTACAACAGCAAAAAACATACTCTATATTTCCCAAAATATTAGCACACACTGTAACGAATTATTATAAAAGTCCTTCAGCACAGACTATAAAAAGAGTGACACATGATTTCAGATAAAAAAATACCATATAATAAAAGATGCCATCTGCCCCTTTCAAATAATTTATTACATGTCAATCAAAACCAGGATGTAAGCCACAAAAGGCGTAGAGATTAGTTGCTGTTTCGACCTTATGTTATCAACTTAGGGCCAGATTTGTGACACTTTTTTGCGGACATAAACTTAAGGTCCTCCCGTTTGCGACAGCAAAAAAGGGTAATGGCATGTACAAATGCGATTTTGCGAGTCACTGACTCGCAAAATAGCATTTG
This sequence comes from Lissotriton vulgaris, assembly GCF_964263255.1. Lineage (NCBI taxonomy): Eukaryota > Metazoa > Chordata > Amphibia > Caudata > Salamandridae > Lissotriton > Lissotriton vulgaris. Next base: position 665,028,470 of record NC_141689.1, read on the forward strand.
CGACTCCTACTATTAGGAAGGGGTATCCCTTCCTATCAGCGAGTCACCATGCCATGTGCAATTATTTTGCAACCACATTTGCGGTCGCAAAACACTTGCAAACCACTCTCAAACAGAGAGGGGTTCCCACAGGACCCCTTCTCCTTTGTGAATATATGAAAAAAAATGTAAGAGCAGGCAGTGGTCCCAGGTAAAACTGCCTGTCCTTAAAAAAACGAAACTGAAAAGTTTCATTTTTCTGTTTTCCTTTTTCCTTTAAGGCTAACGGGCTGCATTTAAAAAAAAGACTGCTTTATTTAAAAGCAGTCCCAGACATGGTGGTCTGCTGACCCCGGCAGGCCATCATCCCTGGGAGTGCTAGCCATTCCTAATGGGGTCGCAAATTGCTCAGTCTCATTAATAATCATGCAGCAAGCAATTTGAAACCCCATTAGGAAGTGCTAACAGTGTCTGAGGCACTGTTATACATCTCAATTTGTGAGTCGCAAATTGCGAGTCACAAGTGTGACGCAATTTGAGAGTCGTAAATTGGTGGGTCGCACATCTGGCCCTATGTTTTTTTGATTATAGTGCTACAGCCACTGTCCATTCATTATTCAATCTTAATGTAACTATTGGAATTGATGTATTTTTAAATAAGCATTCCCTATTTGTACTAGTTGTAATGTATTGTAACATGGCCTATGTTTCACTCCTGCTGCATTGAATTAGGTCTCAACTGCTTGACCAAGTAAACCGTAGAGTCACGGGCCCTTATTTATGAAGAGCTTGCGCCGACAATGCGTCAAAAATAATGACGCATCGTCGGCGCAACGCATGCGCCATATTAATGAAATGACGAATCTCCGACGATGCGTCACTTTTAGCTTACTGCGCAAAAAAAACCACTGCGTCAGAATGCCCTGCGACACGCAAATATTAATGTAAGCAATGTGGGCGTTACCCTGGAAAAACTTGCGCAAAAATGACGCATCCGCATTTACTAACTTTCCCGCTTTTGACGTATCCGCGTCGGAAATGGCGCAGCATTGCGGATGCGTCGGAATTGGTGCGCCTACAAAACGGACGCGCAGGAAATGACGCATCGACACATAGCGAGAGGAGAGAGAGGAGAGGAGGCCAGTGAACATTGCTGGAACCATCCCCACACCATGGAGGTCGTAATGCTGCGAGTAGCTGCCAGACGGAGACGACTAGCTGCAGGAATCCCACCACACCCCCCTGCACCACAAAATCCACCCCCCCCAAGGCAACGCCGCAGAAAGGAGCGGTTATTCCGTCCAAGGAGCGTCCTGAGAGGCCTCAGGGATGAGGAGGTCATAACTCTATTCCGCCTGAAGAAGGAGACCATTCAACATCTACTGGGACTCATTGGACCAAGGCTAGAGGTAGGAACAAACAGGCCTACCAACATACCGCCACAGGCAAAGCTCCTGGCTGTGTTGCACATGCTAGCGTCGGGCTCCTTTCAGACAACAGTTGCCAAACTGGCAGGAATATCCCAGCCAGCTTTCTCATCATTCCTGCCAACTGTCCTGGATGCCATCATCCATCTCACACCCCGCTACCTCCGTTTTCCCAACAATCCACAACAGCAGATGGAGATAAAGCAAGGATTCTATGCCATATCAGGCTTACCCCATGTGCTGGGTGCCATGGACTGCACGCATGTGCAATTAGTACCTCCGGCAGCAACTGCACATTTGTACATTAATCGCAAACATACATATTCAATCAATGTACAGGCCATTGTGGATCACCGTGGACTATTTACAAATGTGCTGGCAAAATACCCTGGCAGTGTACATGATGCGTTCATATTCAGGAACTGCATCATAAATGATCGCTTCAAGAATGGCCAGTATGAAAATGGACTACTTGTAGGTAAGCAAAAGAGTATGATACAATGCACCATCCATGCTACCATACTGCTAATATTGCTGTAATGACGCATAAATGAGGTTCTGGATGTAATAATGTTGTACTAGCACACGGGTACTCATAGTACGGCCCGCGGGCCGTCAGCGGCCCGGCAAGCCTTCCTGTGCGGCCCGGCAAGCCTTCCTGTGCGGCCCGCAGACCTTGCAGACATGTACCTGTGTTAAATTTATTTTTTGCAAAGTGTCTGCAAACACCGCCGGTTGTTGATTTATGGGGGCCGGGTGATTTCAGGCATAGGGTGGAGATGCAGGGGCGCTAAGAAGAGATCAAATTCAACAAGGCCTCATTAACAATTAAATGGTCTTTTAAAGACCCGTGAAATACTCCGGTGACTGGCGCCAAGGGGGCTTTGGTCTGACTGCTGGGGGTGCCGTGATGGGACAAGTGGTGGGACACAGACCCTACAAAGCAGCAAATTCTGAAAGAAAACGAGCTGGCTTTTACATTACAGGGGGGGAGGCTGTCTCTGGGCTGGTGACGGGGACGTGTAGACACAGTATGTGTGCACTACCCGAGAGACAGAAGGGGCAGAGACAGAAGGGGCAGAGGCAGACAGGGGCAGGGGCAGACAGGGGCAGGGGCTGACAGGGGCAGGGGCAGACAGGGGCAGGGGCAGGCAGGGGCAGACAGGGGCAGGGGCAGACAGGGGCAGGGGCAGACAGGGGCAGGGGCGGACAGGGGCAGGGGCAGATAGGGGCAGAGACAGATAGGGCCAGAGACAGATAGGGCCAGAGACAGATAGAGGCAGGGGCTGATAGGAGCAGAGTGTCAGAGACAGATAGAGGCAGGGGCAGAGTGGCAGAGACAGATAGAGGCAGACACAGATAGAGGGAGGGTCAGAGTGGCAGAGACAGATTGGGGCAGAGACAGATTGGGGCAGAGACAGATAGGGGCAGAGACAGATAGGGGCAGGGGCAGAGAAAGGCAGAGACAGGGACAGACTGACAGAGGCAGAGACAGATAGAGGCAGAGACAGATAGGGGCAGAGACAGATAGGGGCAGAGACATATGGGGGCAGAGACAGATGGGGGCAGAGACAGATGGGGGCAGAGACAGATGGGGGGAGGGGCAGATAAAGGCAGAGACAGGGACAGACTGACAGAGGCAGAGACAGATAGAGGCAGAGACAGATAGGGGCAGAGACAGATAGGGGCAGACACATATGGGGGCAGAGACAGATGGGGGCAGAGACAGATGGGGGCAGAAACAGACATACATAGACAGATAGCGGCAGAGAGAGACAGAGATAGAGACAAGGACAGAGAGACAGAGAGGGAGACAGAGGGAGGGGGAGGAGGGCAAGACAGAGACAGGGCCAGACACAGACAGGCCCAGACAGAGACAGGGACAGACAGAGAGAAGGAGACAGAGAGGAGGAGACAGAGAGAGACATAGAGGGAGGGAGACAGAGAAGGAAGGAGACAGAGAGAGACAGAGAGGGAGAGTGACATAGAGGGAGGTAGACAGAGGGAGAGAGACAGAGGGTGAGAGAGGGAGGGAGAGAGACAGACAGAGAGAGACAGAGGGAGAGAGAGGGAGGGAGACATACAGAGGGAGAGAGAGGGAGGGAGACAGACAGACAGAGGGAGAGAGAGGAAGAGAAACAGACAGACTGAGTGAGTGAGTGAGTGAGTGAGTGAGTGAGTGAGTGAGTGAGTGAGTGAGTGAGTGAGTGAGTGAGAGATGTGTATGCCAGGTCTGGTGGCTCAGTAGACAAAGGCGTCTGTTGCAGCGGCCTGTGTCCAACCTCATGGTCAGTTTGTATTTGCTGCTCTAGCCCCGCCCGCTCCCCCACTGACCCCGCCCCCAAAAGTGCAGCCCTCGGCCACAAGCCACACTGTAAATTTGGCCCCAAGAGAAAGTTTGTGAGTACCCATGTACTAGCATATACATAGACATTAATAGAAGGGCCATAATTAATGACGGTCATGCGCTGCCGGTGCGTTAAAACAAAAATGGCAAAAGGTCACGCACCAGTGGTGCAAGTCCCTCATAAATGAGGCCCACGGTCATGTAGAGGCATATAGGGAGTCAATGCATGTCCTTCCAAATACGTGAAAATACAAAAGGATGTGGGTGGTGCACAGCGGTAGTAAACGAAGTTCGTAGAAGCTTGTTCAGCTGAGGGTGCTCCCAAGGGTGGTGCTTCCGTCAAAGCGCCAAAAGTGCAAGACAGGTAGTGTACGCAAACCACTGCAAATACATCCCCTTGGCGAGGCACTACGTATATGATCATGAAAATGATTCAAAGAAGTTGTAATCCAAGTTCTGTTTTTTATTCACAAGTATTCAAGTTAATGGGTTATCGATGATATCAACAGCATATCAATCCATACCATAAATTCATTTCTTCAAGGCCCTTTGTCAAGGAGCGTTCATATCAACGGGTAGCAAGGACCGCTACTTGGCTGTTCTAAGACCAGCATTACAGAACACCGGTCTTAGAACAGCCGAGTAGCGGTCCTTGCTACGCGTTGATATGAACGCTCCATGACAAAGGGCCTCCTGGCCGAAATGCATTGGAGGAGTTCATACTTATCTTCTTGAAGAAATTAATTTATGCCATGGAATGATATGCTGTTATTATCAGTATTTTGCGTACACTACCTGTCTCTTCCAAATATGTGTCCATTGCACAGCAGAACTATGTTGCAAAGGTGTCTTGCATGTGAGTCTGTGGGTGTGTTCTCTGCAACATCCATGCCCAATGGACACTGCCAAATGAAATATTACCCACAACATATGGCCTCTAGTTTACCACAACCATATCAAACTTTTCATTGTACCTTCTCATTTATTCTATTACAGCTGACCAGGGGTATGGCATACAGCCGTGGGTGATGACACCGTATGGAAACCCACAGACACCACAGGAAGTTGCGTACAACCAAGCACATTGCAGGACAAGGAACATTGTGGAAAGAACATTTGGTCTGCTCAAGGCCAAGTTTCGGCGCCTGGACAAGTCTGGAGGACGCATGCTGTATTCACCACAGACAGTGTGCAAAATGATTTTGGCTTGTGCAATATTGCACAATATTTGTGTTCTCACACGTGTTCTCTGGGATGATCCTGATTTAAATCCAGAAATGCCAGAGGATGACCAGGAGGATGGGCATGCTCCTGTAAATCAAAGCACAGCAGCAGGCATCCGTAGACGTGCTGAGATAGTGCGTAATTTTTTTTAAGAATGTCACTAATAACATCCTCATTATGCATCTACATTTGTGTTTGCACCAATAAAAATACTTCATACAACCTTTTGTACCTTGTGCATGATTATTTGACAATAATTTACACTGCAATTTGCATGACAATCTCATATGTGGAGTTCATACATTACACTTACTCTCATGTCTGGAGGATGACAGCAGACATACATCAGGCCACACATCCATTTACATTGTACTGCCTTGCAATTTCACCTGCAATGGCGACACTCACCAGTGTCTGGCCAACACAGGTACCCTGGCACCATAGTGCATGTGTCTCGGTGTGCAGGGTATGAATGCACATGTGTATGAAGGTGGCCCTTCCTGTACAAAAATATTCCTCCATGCAACACAGCATACATAGTGCAGGTAGGCAGGCCGGCCATTGCGCGTCAGCGCACATGAAAAGCACATGAATCTCCCATATGTCATAGACACAGCACCATCCCACCCTATTTGCTTGCTGCAGGGAAGTGCCGCAGGAATGCATGCAGTAATATTGTACGCAAAAACGTCATACATTAGGGTGAAAATTCACAATTGTCAAAAAGCTACATTTACCATCCATATGTTGGGGTGCAGAAATTTAATAAAGCACTGGTGAAGAGGAGTCCACATAATGAAATCACACAGCAGGAAAAATGACAACAAAGTACTTGTATGTTGCAAAGTCATGATGAAAGTAAATAAGTAATAGGACATACATTATAATCATCAACATGTTACACAGTGGATGTGCGTCAAAATATGACCATCCATTAAAAAGTAGCCTTCAGTGCTCACACAAGTTTGCAAAAATCTACAAATGTGGTAGGCACATAAATGAAGTTAGTGTATCCTACTTCATAATCTTATTCATGAATCAACACACAAAAGTGACGTTGGGTCTGCCTACCTCAGTATCTGACCCATGCATTCCTGACTCCACGCACATAAGTGACGATAGGTCTGCCAACGTCAGAATCTGAGCCATGCATTCCTGACTCGATGCAGAAAAGTAACGTTATCTGATCTTATCTTCTCTTAGGTGAAATTTATAGAGTGCACTGACACCATAGGCTTCCTGGGGCCATAAGACAGAGTGAGTGAGGCAGGAAGCGTGAGTGGCCGAGAGTTAGCCCATGGAAGGGAAAAGGTGTGTTTGAACCGATTACCAGAAGTTCAGAAGGGAAGGGGAGGATTTGAAGGAGAGAGAAAGGAGATCCCAAAGCCCAGGAGCCAGATGACAAATTGTGCAACCACCAAATTTCTGGGTTTTAGTATTGGGAGTGACTACCAGATGACGGTGAGCTGATTGGAGTGTTTGTGTTGTGCGGTGTGGGCAGATAAGATATTTGAGAAACGTGGGGCGGGACCAGTGGAGGGCTTAGAATGTGAGACAGGTCACCTTAAAAGATGCCCTCTGGTCTATTGGGAGCCAGTGAAGACTGTGGAGTAGAGGTTTGGCTGATTGCCATCTGGGTGTAATGTGAATTAGACGGGCTGCTTGAATATGGACAACTTGGAGGCGGTGTGGCAGGGATCGTGGGAGACCGTAGTAGATGGACTTAGAGAAGTCCAGGCGATAGAGCACGAGTGAGAACACCACTTGGGTAAGTGCAGTGGGAGGGAGTAAGTGACTGACTGTACCGATCTTCCAGACCTGGTACATAGAGGAAGAAAGTAGCGCACCCACTTGTGCCCTGAGGGAGAGTTCAGCGTCAATGATGACTCCCAGACCCTTTACTGATTTTACCGGGGCTGGGGGGGGGAACCTAGCTCTGAGGGCAGAACTGAGGGCTACAATGGCCATGACTGAGTCCAGGGAGGAGGAGCTCGGTTTTACCGGGGTCAAGCTTCAATTGGTTCTGGTACATCCATAATTGGATGCGGATCATGACAGCGTGGAACGTGTTGATGGCATGAGGTGAATTGAGCGGGAGGATGATCTGTAAGTCGTCAGCGTAGTAATACACAATAATGTCCCATTTCTGTAGAGAATGGATCAGCGGCCAGAGGTATAGATTGGACAGGAGTGGTGAATGGGAGGAGCCCTGTGGGACTCCACAGGACGTGGGGGTATTTGTTTCAGTATAGGGTCCTAGGCGGACAGTTTCAGTTCTTCCAGTTAGGAAGGACTCGACACACTCAAGAGCGGTTCCCTGGATGCCTGCATGTTTGCCAAGGTGGAGAAGGATGTTATGGTCCACCGTGTTGAACGCGGACGACAGGTCCAGGAATAAGAGGGCTTGGGGGGACCCTGCGTCCGCGTTGCCCCTGAGTGTGTACAAGAGTGGCAAGATAACTGCCTCTGTTGAGTGGGCAGGTCTGAAGCCGCCTTGATTGGGCTCCATGTGACTGGAGGATTCGATGTAGTGTGACAGACATCGGGTAACATGGTCCTCCATTAATGTTGAGAAATACGGGAGGAGGGAGATGGGAGACGTTAGGTCTGCATAAGTCTGAAACTGACCCATGCTTTGCTGACTCTAGGCACAAAAGTGACATAACACAAGGCCCAAAAGTGACTTTGGTCAACATATGTCATAGTCTGACTCAGCTGAATATACAAACACAAATTTTTTGCAGGCTAACATGGTTTGTCCCTGTTGAGACACTTCCATGCTAAGCGTAAACATGCATCTTTTGCCCAGCATCAAAAAAACAGCAGCAAATATATGCAACAACATTGACAGATAAAAACTGCAATGCCCCATTAATGAAGATTGTGACACATGCCAATAATGTTGCATGTACTAAAACTGGTCACACCTTGAGGAGAAAATATATCATCACTCAGCCATGCTTCAAATTTAAAATGCCACGTAATAATGATTTGGTCACATGACAATAATGCGGCTTTGACGATAACTGGTAGCACCGTAAGGGGAAATATGGAAGTAGCGTACCATGCAACAAATCAACGATGCGACATAATTAGGTTTAATTCGCATGCCCATAATGACGCATCGCCTACAACTGCTCGCACCTTCATGGGAAAATGTCATCAGTCACCCATGCTTCGAATTAATGATGCAACATAATTACGTTTTATGCGCATGCCAATAGTGACGCTTTTAGTACAACTGGTCGCACCTTCATGGGAAAATATGGCATCAGTCACCCATGCTTCAAATAACGATGCGACATAATAATGATTTAGTCGCATTACAATAATGACGCTTCCACGGTAACAGGTCGCACCGTAATGGAAAATATTTCATCACTGTACCATGCGTCTATTCTGCGATGCAACATAAATAGGTTTCATTCGCATGCCAATAGTGACGCTTCTACTACAACTGGTCGCACCTTCATGGGAAAATATGGCATCAGTCACCCATGCTTCAAATAACGATGCAACATAATAATGATTTAGTCGCATTACAATAATGACGCTTTCACGATAACAGGTCGCACCGTAAAGGAAAATATTTCATCACTGTACCATGCGTCTAATCTGCGATGCGACATAAATAGGTTTCATTCGCATGCCAATAGTGACGCTTCTACTACAACAGGTCGCACCTTCATGGGAAAGTATGGCATCAGTCACCCATGCTTCAAATAACGATGCGATATAATAATGATTTTGTCGCATTACAATAATGACGCTTCCACGATAACAGGTCGCACCGTAATGGAAAATATTTCATCACTGTACCATGCGTCTAATCTGCGATGCGACATAAATAAGTTTCATTCGCATGCCAATAGTGACGCTTCTACTACAACTGGTTGCACCTTCATGGGAAAGTATGGCATCAGTCACCCATGCTTCAAATAACGATGCAACATAATAATGATTTAGTCGCATTACAATAATGACGGGTCCACGATAACAGGTCGCACCGTAATGGAAAATATTTCATCACTGTACCATGCGTCTAATCTGCGATGCGACATAAATAGGTTTCATTTGCATGCCAATAGTGACGCTTCTACTACAACTGGTCGCACCTTCATGGGAAAATATGGCATCAGTCACCCATGCTTCAAATAACGATGCAACATATTAATGATTTAGTCGCATTACAATAATGACGCTTCCACGATAACAGGTCGCACCGTAAGGGAAAATGTATTATCAATGTACCATGCTTAAAATTAACGATGCAACATAAATCGGTTATATTCGCATGTCAAAAAATGACGCATCGCCGGAAACGAGTCGCATCGCAACAGGAAATGATGTACCCAGCCTGCCTTGCTCACAAACAGGAAGTTATATCATACTTTCACTTTCTATTTCACTCCTTTGTAGTCTCTGAGAGGTGTAGGAGTGTGTTTGCTAAGTGCTTGAGAGTTTTGTCCTGTCCTGCAGTTGTTTTACAGTGTGTGTCTTGCTAACTGTGTCCAAATAGTGTCTGTAGTGTTGTGTATTGTCTAACTGTGTCTTGTGTGTCAAGGGGTGTCTATCTGATTAGGGGTTTTAATACTTTTTCATAGGGGGATTAGTGTTCTGTTTAGGGTTTTTTTCATAGTTAGTAAAAGGGGGATTAGTGTTCTATTAAGTGGAGAAATAGTGTATTAGTAGGATTTCTGTGTCAGCAAAAATTTTTTTGTGGCATTCACACAGCGTGGCTTGTGCTTTGTCACAATGCCACCCAGGTCTAGGAACCTAAGTGAGAAGGAGTATGGGGGGCTACTGTGGCTGATAGTCCACTACCTCCCAAACATGATTGGGAGTGGAGGCAGGGTAGTGCAGGGTTACCCAACCCAAGAAAGGAAGCTGAGGTGGGAGAGGGTCCGGTACCAGATGTTGAGAATCTTTGGAGTGGACCGGACCCTGAGACAGTACAAACATCGGTGGGCAGATCTCATCAACCGTGAGCAGGATCTCCTGGACCACCCTGGAATTGAGGTTGATGGAACAATTGGTAAGTCAAATTACATTTCTTTCATGTATTAACAACCGTATTCTAAGGTAAAGCTAATCAAATGTCAAACCACAGGGGCCTCACTGATGATCCCCTTGTGCCCCTGTAACCTCAGACATAGGGCCATATCTATCAACAAACCCTTTCTCAACAAAAAAAATGAGATTCTAATGGAATCGCTATTTTTGAATTGCAAAATGGTATGTATAAAGAAAATGTACTACTTTGTAGAAATTCCATAATCTTCCGTAGTTGCTACTTTGCATTTTCTAATTTGTAAGTAAGGGATCAATCAAAAATCATTCCCATGGCCCAGGAGGGCCATAGGAATCACTTTTCAATAAATACTGTAATAGCAAATCAGCCATTAGTTTTTTGCAAATTGTGATTTATCCAAAGGGTGCAGGGGTGTCTCAAAGACACCCTGCTGGACCCATCAAAAGTATGCGTGTGCATAAGGTGCACATACATGCACTATGGCCATGTGTGTGCATCACCTGTCACCTTCAAAAATGTGCAATGGTGCATATTTGTCAAAAATAGCTACTTACCATCAACTCCAGGTTGTTGTCAATTACCTAAATCTGAAACATAATTTGATACACAAAAATACTACATACATAGGGCCTCATTTATGAGGCCCCTTGCGCCATCGGAACTTCACTTTTCATGAAGTTCTGGGGCGCAGAAGCCTGCGTGGTATTTATCAGGCAGCAGTACGCCAGTTTTTGTGGCGTACTGCTGCCTGATAAATATCAGTCCCTTTAACGCAGTGTTCTGCGTTAAAGGGGCGTGCAATGGGTGTTGCTGGGGGCGTTCCCAGCAACATCCATGGCCTTTTGACACTGCCCCAGATTTACCAGAAATCGTAACTCTGAAGCAGTGCCAAAAGCTTACGCCTCCCCAGGGGAGGCGTAAGGGAGGCGCAACAGGGAGAAATGTCTTTATTTCTCCTCGTATTTCCTTTTTCTATGTGTGCTGCATTCTGCAGCACACATAGAAAGAGGAAAAGCCTCTTGTGGTTATTTTTGTACAGAAAGGTTTCCGTTCCTGTACAAAAATAATCTTCCCCGCAACGCAGGCACCCTTGCACCATTGTGCAAGGGTGCCTGCGCTGGTGCAGGCAGCACATTGTGTGCCGGCGCAGGGGAAAAGGACAGGAATGCGCCGTATCCTATAGATACGGCGCATTTCTGCCCTTTTCTTTTGCCGTAGGGAAGCGCAGCAGGAAGGCCTGCTGCGCTTCCCTACGGCAAAAAGTCATAAATGAGGCCCATAGCACTTAACTAATAGCAAAATTGCAAGTACCAAAATACCATGGCAAAATGAGGATTTAAAAAATGTTGCTATTCCGTAATTGTGAGTAAAGACAGTTCCCAACAGGTATTATGCGAAGACAATTTTGGAAATGTATGCAATATGCATTACAAGGAAAGGAAAACCAAGGAGTCAAAGGCTTTTCAGAAAGGGTACTCTTATTTCCATAAGCAATAGAAAAAAACTTTCAAGGGTCAATACAGTTAAAGCAGCACTGTACAGAGTGGATCTTGTGACAACCCGGTGACACTTGGTGCAGGTGCTATATACAATCAGTGACAAGTGGGTGTGCAAGTGTTTAAAAACAACAGCAAAGGCGACGCATTAATCAAGGTATAAACATCAAATAATGGCCCCAACAGAGACAAGTAACCATCACTTGAAACACAATTATTTGTATGGGAGCACAAGACGTGAAATGCGTCGTAAAATTCAAGCTGTCTAGTCGACGGCGTTTCGATCCCCATTAGTCGGGATCCTCATCAGGACAGGGTTGTCGATGGGAACAGTGCTGTGGACAGAAAGGGCAGTATGAGCGCAGGGTCTGGGGTTGGCGAATGGGCAGGGGAAGGGGAAGTGCACAGGTGTTAGATCCGGTCTGAATTGCGGACTAAGAAGTGCCATGATGTGGGGGGGTGAGGGCCGGAATGGGCCGGGGGTTAGTGACATAGGGAGTGGCTAGGGTACTGCAGGATGCGGGGTAAAAGCCATTATAGCTCAGTCAGCCTAGGTGGTCATTAAGCTAGTGAATAGGGTCACCGCGTATGGAAAGTAGGAAACTCACACTTAAGCTCTGGCAGGAAGACGTGGTTGAAATCCTGTTTTAAGACTCGATCGTCCAAGGTTACTGGGGAGCAAGTGGTAGACAGAGTTTTAGAGGGAGACTAAACATATTGGCTACCACTAGAAACCACGGTAACTGTAATTACCTGAATGTTTCTTCCGTCTGGGCAGCGAGTAATACTGGCGAGGCCTGAGGGGGGGAGAGAGAGGACAAGTACTTAAAGTGAGCCCAGTACGGTATCGAGAAACCGCTACAAATCTCGATGTAAAAGAGCGCTCGACGCGCGGTGCAATTTGTCTCTTACCTGACTGAATCAGGGCTGTGAGCCGTAACCGGGAGTCTGCTGTCAAACGGGTTGCAGGCAGTAAATGCGCTAGCTACCCGCGGCCGTGTTCTTCCCTAATATAAATCCGGAAGTAAACGGCTTGGGGGCGGAGTCACGTGACTGCCAGGGGCGGGGGGTGGGAGTGTACCGGAGTGGTATTGGCTGTACCGGAGTAGTGAGAGGGACTCCTAACAACAGTGAAGGAGGACTACAAGGTGTTTACGGAGGTTGCCTTGGTAACACTCAAGAAGGATGAATCGGCAATACTTCAGACCGAGCGCGCGGAGGGTGTGTGTTGGGTGGGGGTTAACAGCGCTCAGGTATTGGACGGCAAGTAGTAAACACGGTTACAATGTTATCATTAGAGTTGCCCCTTGATACATACTGGGAGACATTTCAAATTAGGAATGTATACACTAGGCATTTTTACATGATGCATTTTAGGATAAACGCGGGTCATCCAAATGCCAAGGCATTTTTCTATTATCCAAACAACAACGACATCACATTTCTTTACATCACTCAAGAGGCAGTTAGACGAGGGATAGAGATATACAGTTTGAAAGAATGGACAGAGGAATTAGATGGAGATGGTGTTTGTCCACTCATCAAGGGTATTTAACCCCTGGTTTACAGAGTCCACTCGTGCAATCCATTTGCATTCTGCTCTGTTGAGAAGGACTGCCATGTTGCCACCCCTGATAGGCAGTGTTGGTTTTTCAATGACTAACCATCTTAGGTCAGTGTCCGTATGTGATTTTTCCAAGAAATGTGCGACCAGTGGAGCCGTAAGTACTTTGCAGTTAATTCTGCTTTTGTGCTGTATTATCCGTTGTTTGACCATTTGGGTGGTCTGGCCAATGTAGATTAGTTCGCATGGACAACGGATAGCATAGATGACGTTTTGAGTCTTACAGTTTGAGTGGTGAGAAAGTTGATGAGTCTGTCCATTATAAACAAATTCCTTGGTGTTGTAGGTTAGCTCACAGACGCTACATGATTGGCATTTGAAGTGTCCAATTACTGGGGGCATTCCCCAGGCCGCAGTGATGGTATGTTTGTCCGTTGTGGCAGTGGGCCAAGTGATGGCTCGAACAAGATGATTGGCAATGTTATTGCCTCTTTGGTATGAGAAAAGCGGTGGTTCATGAAATTGTTCATCAAACCTTAACACTGCCCAATTTTTCTTGATTATTTTTGCTACTCTGTTGCTGTCTGGGCTGAAAACAGAGACAAAAGGAATTCTGTTCATGGGTTTTTTGTTTTGGTTCGGCACTAGTAAATTCTCGCGATGGTTATACCACGCGCGTTTCTTCGCTTGGTTAATCAGGCGTCGTGGATATCCCCTGTTTATAAGCTTTATGGCCAGGATGTCTGCCTCTCTGAAGTAGTCCTTGCGCCATTTACAATTGCGCCGGATTCGGAGGAATTGGCCGAATGGAAGTCCATCTCGTAAGCCCCTTGGGTGGTTACTAGAGTAATGCAATAGGGTATTACGTTCTGTTGGCTTGCGGAAGAGCGATGTTCCAAGTTTTCCTTCTTCTGCATGTATAATGACATCTAGGAATGGTAGATCATTTGATTTGGTCTCACTTGTGAATTTGAAGTGTTCTTGTGAGGAATTTAGCCAGGTCATGAAGAGACATAAAATTCAGGACCAGCTTTAGCCATCTAGCGACTACGTGCTCTCGCCACTGGATGGTCCTGGGGATAGACACAGCCATAGAACATAGTCGCTTGGAACTGAAAGAAATTGAAGAACTGGAAAAACGTATCCAAGCCGATACAACCCTCACCGATGCCAAAAGCCTTTTGGATAAAATCAACGGTACCATCGCCACCTTTAATACATTCGAAATTAATAAAAAGGTCAACAAAGTAGAGAAGGACATTAAAAACTATAAGGTTGAAAATACATATCCCTATCTGAACGAGGAATTTTACAACACCCAACAAAACCCTCCAAGAACACAGAACTGGGGACGGTACAGAAACAACCAACGAGTCACCTTTTCTGTCTCTTCCAATAGCTCTGGGGAGGACGCAGACGCAACAACTTCTGGACCACAGCCACTACTACCCCCAGGTCTTTTAGGATGAGGCCGCGGACGCGGACAACATCCACCACCACCACAGAACCGCCAAACCAGAACCAAACAATATCAACCTCCAGTTCCAGGTTACCGCCAAACCCGCAACCGATACTATCAGTGGGGACAACCACAGTAATCGATAATCAGGAAGCAACCACCACTGCTATGTCCATCCCCATTTTCAACTTATCAGACCATACACTGACCCCAGAAGAAACTGGACTTCTCTCACGTGGTCTTTCATTTGTGCCAACAGTCAGAACCAACTTCTTGGAATTACAATCGAATCTTCTTAAATTTTTCAGAAGAATACAACTAAAATATTTCTTTGCTGACAAACCAGACACCGGAACAAATCAAATCTCCCCATTTAGGCTTCCATCTACCTTCAATCCGCCATCCAGCCAGATGTCAGAAAGGCGTTGGCGGCGCAAGTACGATCTTGTGGAGAAAACGAAATACCGCGACGCTATGAAGTCATACCATAAACAGATTGCTGCAGCTAAAAAGAACTATCTCGAGCAGAGAATTGACAAAGCCAATAATACGAGCCGGGAACTCTTCAGGATTGTGAAGGAGTTTGTCAATCCTGTCGTAGGCACCCCTGTCCATTCACATACTGAAGAATGGATCAAACAGCTTGCAGACTTTTTTGTGGCTAAAATCTTAAAGATTCAGGACACTTTTCCATCTGTGGATCCTCGAACGGCTGACGCTGTTTCAGGGGGTAAGTCGATCCATATAGCTCCCTTACAAGCTGAATCCGGGCCTTTACTATCTGTCTTTCCCCAGTTGTCCTGTGAAACATCGCTCGAGCTGCTATCCCGGCTGCAATCTGGCTCGCCTCTGGATGCCTGTCCGGCGAAATGCTTGGGCAGGGTGGCCTCAGCTGTGAACAGCTTGCTGAACCCCCTGCTTAATCTATCATTGAGCTCCAGGGTGGTTCCGCGACAATGGAAACACGCACTTATTCTGCCGTTGATTAAGAAGCCTCTGCTCGACCCCCTGCAGTGGGCTAACTACAGACCGATCTCCCTCCTCCCTGCTCTGGCGAAGGTGTTGGAGAAACATGTTCAGCATACTCTGACCACCTTTATTGAGAACAACAAACTGCTGCATGACTCCCAGTCTGGCTTTCGTGCGAACTACAGCACGGAGACAGCTCTGGTAGAGGTTACCGACGCCATCAGGGAGACGCTCGATCACGGGTGAAAGGCTATGTTAGTCATGTTGGACCTGTCGGCGGCGTTCGACACCGTCCCACACGCAGGTCTCCTTTCAAGACTCAGGGAGATTGGTCTGCGGGGGACGGTGTTGGACTGGTTTCAATCCTTTCTCGCCGACCGCCGACAGGTGATCTGGGCTCCGCCGTTCTCGGCTGAAATCCCTTCGCTGGAGGTGGGGGTGCCTCAAGGCTCTATCTTGAGCCCCACCATCTTCAACATATATATGGCCCCTCTAGCTGAGGTAGCGAAGGCGTTTGGGGCCCGGGTCATCTCATACGCTGATGACACCCAGCTCCTGTTCACCTGCAGGAAGGGAGAGGTCTTCAACGGCGGCAGAATCAAAGACTGTCTGAGTGCAGTCTTTGCGTGGTTTCAGCGGCACAGCCTTAAATGCAACTCAGACAAGTCTGAGCTGCTCTTTTTCGGCTGTGCCCCTGATCCGGGCTGGAAGACATGGTGGCCCCAGGACATGTTCCCCCCGGAGAAACCATCTTCTCAGGTAAAAAATCTTGGAGTGGTGTTTGACGATGATCTTTCTTTCCGTCCACACATTCTGGGATTATCAGGGAAATGCTTCGGCATCCTTAAGATGCTTAGGAAATTCGTCCCTCTGCTTTCATTGCAGTATCGTAGGAATGTAGTCCAGGCGCTTGTGGGATCCCGCCTGGACTATGCAAATGCGCTTTTGCAGGCCTACCTAAGTATCTTTTATCCAGACTGCAAATTGTCCAGAATTCGGCGGCCAGAGCCATCTATGGCATGCCCAGGAGAGCCAGCGCCTCTGCGCTACTAGCTAGGCTGCACTTGGTCCCATCTATCTTAGGAAGCGTATTGCTTTCTATGTGCCACGGAGGTCGCTGCGGTCAGCGGACTTGGCCAAAATGGAGGTGCCTGCGGTCAAACGTGCCCGGATGGGAGGTCGATCCTTCCAACATGTGACAGCTTGTTTGTGGAATGAGCTCCCACTTTCTCTTCGGAAAGCGAACAACCTCCTGGCTTTCAGGAAGGAGTTGAAGACTCTGCTCTTCACTTAGTAATCCACTGCGACTGTAGTGTGTATGCCTTTGGTTTCTTGTCTCTTTGGGCCTCTTTGCTAAAGCACCGGGACACCCTTTTGGGGTAGCCGTGCGCTCAAAAAGTACGGCTTAACATTAACATGACACCTGAAATTCTAACATTTGAGCGGCTCGTCCTCAAGGAAGTAATGGATCTTAAAACTACCCCACGGTTCATTCCGTACAATCTACCCTTTACAGAAAAAGAAGCCCTGAATACCCTGCAAAATAACTCGGAGATTGTCATCAAGCCCGCAGACAAGGGTGGTGGGATTGTCGTTCTAAATAATACACAGTATGACAAAGAAGTGTAGCGACAACTTGCCAACCGCGAACACTATCGGGTTCTCTCCAAAGATCCTATGGCAGATATCAGACAGAAGATTCTCTGTATTACTACTACAGCCAGAGACAATAATATCATCACCAAGAAGGAATTCGAATTCTTGAACAACCCTCATCCCCGGACCCCGGTCCTATATGTCCTCCCAAAGATCCACAAAGACGCCAATAACCCGCCTGGACGCCCCATCGTATCAGGTTGTGGTTCAATCTTGGAACCCCTGGGGAAGTATCTGGATGCAGTCATTAAGGAATTTGTACCCATTACCGATACCTACATACGCGACACCATGGATTTAATCAACACCATAGAGGACCAACCCTTTGAACTGGACACTCAAACCATGGCCAGCCTGGACATCGAGTCCCTTTATACCAACATCCCCCATCATGAAGGACTCGAGGTAATCAAAAATCTACTAATTTCCAGACCCCAACCTGCAAAAATCCCTACTGACTTTATCATGGACCTCCTGAGAGTGGCATTACAAAACAACTACTTCATGTATAAAAACATATACTACCTCCAAATCAAGGGAGTATCTATGGGCGCTTGTTTTGCCCCAAACTTTGCCATCCTGTATGTCCATAATCTGGAAAAATCATTGATTCTGAACTCCATCAACCCGTATCGACCCGAAATCCATTTGTGGCGTCAATATATGGATGACATTTTATTGATTTGGAATGGAACAGCCGATTCTTTACAACCCTTCATGACCTGGCTAAATTCCTCACAAGAACACCTCAAATTCACAAGTGAGACCAAATCAAATGATCTACCATTCCTAGATGTCATTATACATGCAGAAGAAGGAAAACTTGGAACATCGCTCTTCCGCAAGCCAACAGAACGTAATACCCTATTGCATTACTCTAGTAACCACCCAAGGGGCTTACGAGATGGACTTCCATTCGGCCAATTCCTCCGAATCCGGCGCAATTGTAAATGGCGCAAGGACTACTTCAGAGAGGCAGACATCCTGGCCATAAAGCTTATAAACAGGGGATATCCACGACGCCTGATTAACCAAGCGAAGAAACGCGCGTGGTATAACCATCGCGAGAATTTACTAGTGCCGAACCAAAACAAAAAACCCATGAACAGAATTCCTTTTGTCTCTGTTTTCAGCCCAGACAGCAACAGAGTAGCAAAAATAATCAAGAAAAATTGGGCAGTGTTAAGGTTTGATGAACAATTTCATGAACCACCGCTTTTCTCATACCAAAGAGGTAATAACATTGCCAATCATCTTGTTCGAGCCATCACATGGCCCACTGCCACAACGGACAAACATACCATCACTGCGGCCTGGGGAATGCCCCCAGTAATTGGACACTTCAAATGCCAATCATGTAGCGTCTGTGAGCTAACCTACAACACCAAGGAATTTTGTTTATAATGGACAGACTCATCAACTTTCTCACCACTCAAACTGTAAGACTCAAAACGTCATCTATGCTATCCGTTGTCCATGCGAACTAATCTACATTGGCCAGACCACCCAAATGGTCAAACAACAGATAATACAGCACAAAAGCAGAATTAACTGCAAAGTACTTACGGCTCCACTGGTCGCACATTTCTTGGAAAAATCACATACGGACACTGACCTAAGATGGTTAGTCATTGAAAAACCAACACTGCCTATCAGGGGTGGCAACATGGCAGTCCTTCTCAACAGAGCAGAATGCAAATGGATTGCACGAGTGGACTCTGTAAACCAGGGGTTAAATACCCTTGATGAGTGGACAAACACCATCTCCATCTAATTCCTCTGTCCATTCTTTCAAACTGTATATCTCTATCCCTCGTCTAACTGCCTCTTGAGTGATGTAAAGAAATGTGATGTCGTTGTTGTTTGGATAATAGAAAAATGCCTTGGCATTTGGATGACCCGCGTTTATCCTAAAATGCATCATGTAAAAATGCCTAGTGTATACATTCCTAATTTGAAATGTCTCCCAGTATGTATCATGGGGCAACTCTAATGATAACATTGTAACCGTGTTTACTACTTGCCCTTCTCCGTCCAATACCTGAGCGCTGTTAACCCCCACCCAACACACACCCTCCGCGCGCTCGGTCTGAATTATTGCCGATTCATCCTTCTCGAGTGTTACCAAGGCAACCTCCGTAAACACCTTGTAGTCCTCCTTCACTGTTGTTAGGAGTCCCTCTCACTACTCCGGTACAGCCAATACCACTCCGGTACACTCCCACCCCCCGCCCCTGGCAGTCACGTGACTCCGCCCCCAAGCCGTTTACTTCCGGATTTATATTAGGGAAGAACACGGCCGCGGGTAGCTAGCGCATTTACTGCCTGCAACCCGTTTGACAGCAGACTCCCGGTTACGGCTCACAGCCCTGATTCAGTCAGGTAAGAGACAAATTGCACCGCGCGTCGAGCGCTCTTTTACATTGAGATTTGTAGCGGTTTCTCGATACCGTACTGGGCTCACTTTAAGTACTTGTCCTCTCTCTCCCCCCCTCAGGCCTCGCCAGTATTACTCGCTGCCCAGACGGAAGAAACATTCAGGTAATTACAGTTACCGTGGTTTCTAGTCGTAGCCAATATGTTTAGTCTCCCTCTAAAACTCTGTCTACCACTTGCTCCCCAGTAACCTTGGATGATCGAGTCTTAAAACAGGATTTCAACCACGTCTTCCTGCCAGAGCTTAAGTGTGAGTTTCCTACTTTCCATACGCGGCGACCCTATTCACTAGCTTAATGACCACCTAGGCTGACTGAGCTATAACAGCTTTTACCCCGCATCCTGCAGTACCCTAGCCACTCCCTATGTCACTAACCCCCGGCCCATTCCGGCCCTCACCCCCCCACATCATGACACTTCTTAGTCCGCAATTCAGACCGGATATAACACCTGTGCACTTCCCCTTCCCCTGCCCGTTCGTCAACCCCAGACCCCGCGCTCATACTGCCCTTTCTGTCCACAGCACTGTTCCCATCGACAACCCTGTCCTGATGAGGATCCCGACTAATGGGGATCGAAACGCCGTCGACTAGACAGCTTGAATTTTAGGACGCATTTCACGTCTTGTGCTCCCATACAAATAATTGTGTTTCAAGTGATGGTTACTTGTCTCTGTTGGGGCCATTATTTGATGTTTATACCTTGATTAATGCGTCGCCTTTGCTGTTGTTTTTAAACACTTGCACACCCACTTGTCACTGATTGTATATAGCACCTGCACCAAGTGTCACCGGGTTGTCACAAGATCCACTCTGTACAGTGCTGCTTTAACTGTATTGACCCTTGAAAGTTTTTTTCTATTGCTTATGGAAATAAGAGTACCCTTTCTGAAAAGCCTTTGACTCCTTGGTTTTCCTTTCCTTGTAATGCATATTGCATACATTTCCAAAATTGTCTTCGCATAATACCTGTTGGGAACTGTCTTTACTCACATGATACACCCATCCCAACGTGGTTTATGGGTCCTCTCCTGTTGTTCTCATACATAGCTATTCCGTAATTGGCAAATGTTTCATACATCCTAAGCCATGGAAGTAGGCCGTTTATAATTCGCCAACGGCAAAATCCTGCAATTGTCAGACTTAGCAATTCACAAAAGGCTTGATACACATGGCCTCTACTGACGTAGTGGTAACGCATAAGCAATATTGATCTTCATCATGCTGGACTATGCCGCTCATTGAGGCATAATCATGCATGATAAAGGTCAGCACTTTAAATGCATTGTCATGTGTCAAAAGGGCGTGCAATGGGTGTTGTTTGGCATGTTCACACCAACATCCATGGACTTTAGTCAATGCTCCAGGGGCCTTTGTAATGAAGGCCTTGTGCCGCCGCAGCATCACTCATTAACATGTGGTAAAGTGACGGTCTGGTGGCGCAAGCCCTATAAAAATAAGGCCAGAGATGTACGAGTGAGAGGCAGCGCAAAAAGCACATGCCTGCCCTGGGGAGGTGTAAGTGAGGCGCAACAGGGAGTGAAGTTTACATGTATCCATGTATGTCATATTTCCCTGTGTGCAGCTGCATTGTGCAGCACACAACAAAAAATGTGTATGCAGTTTGACGATAGACGTACAGGAAGGTATCCCATATGGTACAAATAAATTCTTCAAAGCAACACAGCCACCCTTGCATCATGGTGCAAAAGGTATTGTCCTACTGCATGACAGCACTTTGTGGTCAAGGCCAGGGAAAGGCACAAATATGCTTGCTTAAGGGAACAACGTGTTCCATCCTGGTATATCATATGTATGCATGAAGGATTCCTGATACAATATGTCACGCAGTGACAATATCCTATTAACAATGGGTCTAAACATCCTAAGTATTGCATAACATCAACAGCTACTTGGATGCAAAGTTCATGCTCCACCCTCCATCACACATTGTAGGCCATGTACATAGAGTAATAATCTACAGGGACATCACCTCCGAGGAGCATATGTCTTCCACCATCACAAGTAACCCTGTAGTGGTTCTAATTCTATCCACACACGTCTTTGTATGTGTTTTTCAAAATACACAATGTGCTACAGTACATCTGTGTGCAACGAAGATGCACAAGTGTCAATTGAGTGCAAAACATGCAATGCCTTCAACCCTCCTACATGACTGTGTGCAGGAAGTATCACATTTAATTACTTGGATTCTACACAATGACTGGATGTACACTAACTACTTGTGATGTAAAATGCAGTGCAGAATGGAAAACAACATGATAATAACAATACACTTATGCAACAATGTGCATACATTATGGCATACCATGGGCTGAGTAAGGTTTGTTTGCATACCCAAACATAGGATACATCATACAGCTGGGATAACGTCCGGTGACATGTTTGTTGTGCCGAAACAACAACATCAATCATAATTTTACACCACTCTTGTGCTTAGTCACGTGGGAAATAGGCACACATCTACAAGGCCTGGAAAATTGCATGTAATGTGAATACCGTGTACATGGTGTATTTGGACACACATCAATGTGTATGTGTGTAAATGCATGTTGCTTGCAGTTCTTGTCACATTGCACCGATCAACGACGCTGACACACTCACACATCTAAGGGTGCCAGTACATCTGTGAATGGTGAATAAGCAAATGATAAGCCATATGTGTATTGTGGAGGAGTTAATTCTCAAAAAGGCAACGCAAATTCTAGAATTGTTTGAATACATATGGCGGATAGCTGATTTTTTGTTGTGTGACGCATTAATCTGCTGGCACATCTGTGAATACTCAGATGTTCACATTCACCATTGTACCAACGACCCCCATAAAAGCACAATCACATACATCTACATAATGAAAACATATTTTCTCAATGGAACAAGTGTGCAGGTATTTTGCAAATGCCATCTCAATGTGACACCACAAACAAGGGATCACATGTGTGTAATACATGCAGTGCAAGAGTGTGCTTCACATGTGAAGCAGTTAGCCATAGACTGTTGTCTGATTGACGTTGCCTCATGGGACGCAACGTAAGCCAATCTTGAAGATACCACTGACTCTCATGTAATGTCTGTACTGTGTTGAAATATGCTACATACGCTGACATTCTGGTATATTGTCTTTCACTTGTAGGTGGTCCACCACCATACACAAGGGATGAGGTGGAGTCCTTCAAGAATCCTAAGGCCACTGGTGAGTGTGAAATCATTACTATCTTTGTCTGTATGCTTACAATGTCTCCTCATGCATGCCATGTATGCAGACAGTCCAAAAGCATCATTCTTGCATGCATCATGTTTACACATCAGATGTGCATGGAAGTGTCAAGGACTCAATGGCACCATGTGGAAATGCATGAACACAAATATAAGGGTCACATGTATGAGGTGTTACAGTGTGCATGGAACACAGTAACACTTCTTGTGCTGCTGTAAGTATACATCACATAAAAATAGACCACAATCAAACAATACATCTAGCCCTCCATAGAGCAACATACTCAGGTGTGAGGGTCTCAAGTCACTGAAGGGAGGGGGTGTGCTGCTACCTTCAGTAATTAAATGAAGGTAAGATGGTCCTGGTCAGTCGTAGTTGTGCACCAAGGGTGTTTCATGTCTTGGTGGCCAGGTAGGAGGGTGATCAACCTCCAGTGGTGGAGCAGTCAATCCTTGGTATGGTGGCTAGTGGGAGGCTGGTGGAGCAGAGGTGGCCGGTAGGATCAGAGAACGAGAGGCGGTTGTGGAGTCATTCAGGGCCCATGTCATGTGTGTGTGTGTGTGTGTGTGTGTGTGTGTGTGTGTGTGTGTGTGTGTGTGTGTGTGTGAGGAGCCTCAACGTGATCCTTGTGTTGCCGGTGACCCAGTGTTGGTCATTATGGCCTGTAGAAATGCTGCAGTGGTGAGGGATGTCGTAGAAGAGTTGTGCCGATGCATTTACTATGGGTAGTAGTTCTAAGTGAAGTCTGGCAGTGGTTCCTGTGTATGGGGCATTCGCCTTGTACAGTTGGCTGTTGATGAGGGCCTGGGTGACCGTCTCACACGTTCCCGTGGTGATCCACCTGAATATCTATTGGAACATGCGCAGGGTGTGAAATCATAAGGATGACATGATGTCCACTTGTTTGTTAGTTGTGAGTGAGTAGACCTGGAAGAATCCCAAGTGGGGTGTATGGTCCGTGGGTGTTGTTGCAGGGACCATTGTTGTGGACCAATAGGCATCGTCCCTGGCGCTTGTTGATTTGCCAAGGATGATAACCTCTGTATTGTGTGTCTACAGTATCTGCTGACTGACCTTCTTCCATTCTGCAGTGGCTATCTTTCCTTCATGGAGGTTGTGTTTGGTTGTGGCTGGGTCTTGGGTGAGGCACAGTACCAGATGGGTGTCATTGGCATAGGATATTATGTTGTGGTGGTGTGTGCATGCAATGGTGGCAAGTGTGCTCATAGAGATGTCGAAGACTGTTGTGCTGAGCAAGGACCCTTGGGGTACGTGACAGTCAGTGTATTAATACCATGGCTACATGAGACATGCTCATTGTAGTACAACATAGATATTCCTCCTACAAGTTCGATTTCCTTGTGCCCCACGTGTGTCAGTACTTGCCATTGTTAGAGGGATGCGCAATCAAACAAGAGTGCCTCCCACTATTCAATCACAGCCAAATTCAAGGCAAGTTGAAGACGCTATTTGTCGTTTTCAACAAGGTACTTTTATTTATACCAGTTACTTTTTTAGTTATACTATGTTTGTCAAACACAACATATGATAAGCAGACAAGACCTGTACATATCATGAATTTTAAACAAAGTTAAGTTTTTTAAACACAACACAATGTCGAAATTAAATGTGGTCCTGAATGTAGTCACAATTATGCAAAAATCAATGTGAAACAGACAGAAACATTGAACATACATAACAAATACATGGTGCAGCACATTTTTACATAGGTTAAAGATTTGATTAAAGCAAAGAAGAGTGGAAATGAAAAGAAAGAAGAATTAGGAAAAGGAGCGCGAAAGTGAGTTCGAGATTCTTTTTGTCGCCAGCAATAGAAAGATTGGTCTGTGTCACCACTTTCGGACCAGACACTCACAATTTGCCAGCACCGGTCCAGGATCAAAAATAAAATTGAGCCAGAGGAACCTCAAACCGATTACGGGGCATCACAAGTGTGGTACCTGTGTCGTATGCCCAAACACTATCGAGGGCGATGAGTTCCAACATGGGACTACCAGATGGAAACATTCAGATTTTTCTAACTGTAAGACGAAGAATGTCGTTTACCTAGTCCAGTGTCCCTGTGATCAAATCTATATTGGCAAAACTACACAACAAGTTAACACACGCATTTGCCAACACCGGTCCAGGATCAAAAATAAAATCATGACTGCCCCATGGTCGAACATTTTATAAATGCCAATCATGATGCCAATCACCTCAAATGGACGGTCTTGCATACATTGCGTCCGTCACAGAGCAACGTGGATGTAGACAGAATGCTCTTGAAAATGGAAGCATACTTAATCTTGAAATTCAATAGTGTACAGAAGGGCCTTAATAGCTTATCTGAAGTCGCTAGACTCTGATCCAATAGTGTCTTGTTGCCTGATGACCGCTCGGGTCGCGTCTCAGTTTTCACCTCGTTTTTTATCAAAAATAAGGGCCACCACCCACTAAAATCTGTGACATTAGCACCCAACCAGTACAAACTACAAATCCCACAAGGCCGAGCGAACTTTCAAAGGCTTAATGCCATGGTAACCACGACAGCATCCATCTTGGGAACCATGCAGAATGCTGTGAGCTTTTGATCGAGCTACACGGAGGTAAGCGATGCTCTTGCGGCACTGCGCCGCTGACCAACGCGTTGCAAAAGGCAGACGCCATAACCATACTAATAATACATTCCGCTTTCCCCTAGCGGAGACGGAGCCCGGTAAAATACTTTTTACACGCCGGATTCGAAAAGAAGTCCTTCCAGAAAATAGGACCCCCTCGGACCACTCTTCACAAATATTTAAAAGGTACGATTTTCATATGTCGGTACAAAAATGTGTCAACACCCAGACCGCAGCTCCATATACCGACAATTATGTTTTCGCACACAGCGCCACTGGCCTCCCTGTAATCGCGAGCACGCCGCAGAGCCCTTCTTTCCGCAATAGACAGCCATCACCATCAACCTTGAAATCATTGACGGTATGTTCATTCTTAATTTATTTTTACCCTCTAACACTCAGATGGTCAGTTTGTGCTAATGTCCACTCACTTTGATTTTAGGCGCTCCATTTCTGGACCCACCCTCCAGTCTGCACTGACAAATCTTCCCGCTGAATTAGCTTCTCTAGAAAGCGGTAGGTTTTTAGCTGATTGTCACATCATAAGGAGTCTTGCCTCTTCGCTAATTCATGACACTCAAAAACTTTTTCCTTTTGTAATTCCACAGACAGATTAACTATGCCCTGATGAGAATCCTGATAGTTAACCCCTGGATTCGAAACGCGTCGGCCAATTAGAAAAGGACAATTTATTTCGAGCTATTGCTGGCGACAAAAAGAATCTCAAACTCACTTTCGCGCTCCTTTTCCTAATTCTTCTTTCTTTTCATTTCCACTCTTCTTTGCTTTAATCAAATCTTTAACCTATGTAAAAATGTGCTGCACCATGTATTTGTTATGTATGTTCAATGTTTCTGTCTGTTTCACATTGATTTTTGCATAATTGTGACTACATTCAGGACCACATTTAATTTCGACATTGTGTTGTGTTTAAAAAACTTAACTTTGTTTAAAATTCATGATATGTACAGGTCTTGTCTGCTTATCATATGTTGTGTTTGACAAACATAGTATAACTAAAAAAGTAACTGGTATAAATAAAAGTACCTTGTTGAAAACTACAAATAGCGTCTTCAACTTGCCTTGAATTTGGCTGTGATTGAATAGTGGGAGGCACTCTTGTTTGATTGCGCATATATTTAGGCCCAGCCTCCTCACTTGTCCTCTAAGGGCCAAGCTCCCCTTGTTCCTCTAGTTAGTGCGGGCAACTTCCCGCGAGAGCTTACAGACATCCCTGTCGTTTGTTTCTTACATGTGAGATATCTTCTTCGGGAACTCTCGTTTCCCTACAATTATGGCAGATAAAGACACGCTATCTTTTAGCGAAAATCACATCCAGAATTTGATTGACAACTCTCCTTTTTCAAATGTGACACTCAGCTCTACCGCCAAACAGCAAAATGAATCGGATCGTCTAATACGATTACAAAAGAAGCATGTACGCACGGAACTACATGGACATTTTCTCCTGAGGCACCTGAAAGGGGGAACAATCCCCTGGGGCTTACAGGTTAAAAATGTCCCTGTAATATTCGTGGAAGATGCAGAATATAAAAAAGGCTTCAGCTTTATCAATACGAAGTGCAGCCGGGACCTCATGGTCCACACCATAGAAACTGCACAGAGGTTGTGCTTACAAGAACAAAAAGAAATCGAGGAACTTATTGAGACGATTAAGACCAGTCCGGCTGTGACGGACGCCAAGACACTATTGGAGAAAATCGAAAAAGAAATTAGAACTTTTAGAGATAATACCATCAATGACAAAACTTTTAAATATGAAAGAGACGTGAAGGCATTCAAAATCGAACAAGTATACCCCTTCTTAAAGGAGGATTACTATACCCAACAAGAATCCCGTAGAGCCATATCAACCTTCCAAGGCCGCTCAAGGAATAGATTCACAACATTTTCGGAAACCTCTTCCTCTGGTTCATCAGGTTCGGACAATCGCAATCCAAACAAAAAACAGGTGGCTTTTTTAGACCAGGGCCAACAGCCAAAGGCCCGGTTCAAACAACCGTGGGAGATGCGAACCAGGAACCGCTCATACAAGTCATAGAGGGTTCCAGTGCTGTAGTTAATTTGTCCAGTAGACCGCTAACACCAGACGAACATTCAGTCCGAGCGTTGGGTCTTAAATTTGTGCCTGGCAGGAAAACTGATTATACAAGACTCAAGCTAGAAGCTATTGAGTTTTGTCGTAAAATCCGTCTCAAGATCTTCTTTTGGAATCACCCTTCCTCACCCACTACAGAAGTCACTGGGCTACGTAATAAGTCCACTTTTGTCCCCTACCAAAATATTCCTAAAGAGGTTCTCGCATTTGAACAGGTCCTCCTGTCATCGATAGAGAAAATGGAAAAGGGCAGACATTTTGTTCAACAAAACATAGGCCACAAACAGCGCGCAGCAATCAAAGCCCTAAAAGAAGATAATTCCATCATCATAAAACAGGCCGATAAAGGCGGGGCGGTGGTGGTGTGGGCCTGTGGAAAATACCTAGTAGAAGGCAATAAACAGGTGAACAATGCAACCTGGTACAGACGCCTCCAAGAAGATCCAGTCAAAGACATCCAAAGACTAATTGCAGATACATTACAGAATGGCTTGGACGGTGGCTTTCTGGGCAAAAAAGAGCATGACTACCTACTAAGGAAACACCCGAGAACTCCAGTGCTTTACCTTTTGCCAAAAATCCACAAGAGCCTCCAAGACCCCCCAGGACGCCCAATCGTGTCTGGGTGTGACTCGTGTCTTGAGCCCCTTTCTCAGTACGTGGATTTCTTTTTGAAACCATTTTTAAAAACGGTCAAATCGTATTTACGCGATACGACCGATTTTCTCCTTAAGGTTGAAGACACAGAGTTCAACCCTGAGACCCAACTCCTAGTCACAATGGACGTCACCTCCCTCTACACGCAGATTCCTCAGGAAGAAGCGCTAGAGGTGATGGAAATTTATCTGAATCAGAGAGAGAGGCCCCACCAAGTACCCACTACCTTCATTCTAAGATTGGCCGAAATTGCATTAAAGAAGAATTAATTTTCATTTAATGGGGAGTTTTTCATGCAGGTCAAGGGCACCGCGATGGGGTGCCCTTATGCCCCTGAAATGGCCGTACTGTACATGGCGCAGTACGAACAGATGTTTGTTGACAATAATAATCCCTTCAAACAGCACATTCTACAATGGCTTCGCTACATAGATGACGTCTGGCTCCTGTGGCAGGGGAGCCAGACGGATCTGGTAGCTTTCCATGACTGGCTTAACAACCGGCATGTTGACATCAAATTTTCGATGGCACAAAGCAATGAAAGGATGACCTTCCTTGACGTTGAAATCATGAACATCAACGGAGTTCTGAAATCTTCCCTTTTCAAAAAGGATACAGACAGGAATACTATCTTGCACCATAAGAGTGCTCACCCCAGGAATCTGAAATCTAACCTTCCATATGGGCAATTATTGCGCATTAGGAGGAACTGTTCAAACCTGAGAGACTTCACGTCCCACGCTGAGACGTTTTGCCAAGAAATGCAGGAGAGGGGGTACCCTAAAAAATTGTTAAAGCACTCCCTAACAAGAGCGCGTTTCACCCCCCGCGAAACTCTGCTGCAAGTACGGCCCAAACCTACACTTGAAAGATTGGTCTGTGTCACCACTTTCGGACCAGACACTCACAAATTGAGAAAAACTGTGTTGAGCAACTGGCACCTAATGGCGAATTTAGATTGCCCACTACCAAATCCTTTGTTTGCCTACAAGAGGAATCAAAACGTAGGACAACACATCATGAGGGCGGACGTGTCTTTACCAAAAAAGAAAAGTGACCTGTTGAGCCAGTGGAACCTCAAACCGATTACGGGGCATCACAAGTGTGGTACCTGTGTCGTATGCCCAAACACTATCGAGGGCGATGAGTTCCAACATGGGACTACCAGATGGAAACATTCAGATTTTTCTAACTGTAAGACCAAGAATGTCGTTTACCTGGTCCAGTGTCCCTGTGATCAAATCTATATTGGCAAAACTACACAACAAGTTAACACACGCATTTGCCAACACCGGTCCAGGATCAAAAATAAAATCATGATTGCCCCCATGGTCGAACATTTTATAAATGCCAATCATGATGCCAATCACCTCAAATGGACGGTCTTGCATACATTGCGTCCGTCACAGAGCAACGTGGATGTAGACAGAATGCTCTTGAAAATGGAAGCATACTTAATCTTGAAATTCAATAGTGTACAGAAGGGCCTTAATAGCTTATCTGAAGTCGCTAGACTTTGATCCAATAGTGTCTTGTTGCCTGATGACCGCACGGGTCGCGTCTCAGTTTTCACCTCATTTTTAATCAAAAATAAGTACCACCACCCACTAAAATCTGTGACATTAGCACCCAACCAGTACAAACTACAAATCCCACAAGGCCGAGCAAACTTTCAAAGGCTTAATGCCATGGTAACCACAACAGCATCCATCTTGGGAACCATGCAGAATGCTGTGAGCTTTTGATTGAGCTACACGGAGGTAAGCGATGCTCTTGCGGGACTGCGCCGCTGACCAACACGTTGCAAAAGGCAGACGCCATAACCATACTAATAATACATTCCGCTTTCCCCTAGCGGAGACGGAGCCCGGTAAAAAACTTTTTACACGCCGGATTCGAAAAGAAGTCCTTCCAGAAAATAGGACCCCCTCGGACCACTCTTCACAAATATTTAAAAGGTACGATTTTCATATGTCGGTACAAAAATGTGTCAACACCCAGACCGCAGCTCCATATACCGACAATTATGTTTTCGCACACAGCGCCACTGGCCTCCCTGTAATCGCGAGCACGCCGCAGAGCCCTTCTTTCCGCAATAGACAGTCGTCACCATCAACCTTGAAATCATTGACGGTATGTTCATTCTTAATTTATTTTTACCCTCTAGCACTCAGATGGTCAGTTTGTGCTAATGTCCACTCACTTTGATTTTAGGCGCTCCATTTTTGGACCCACCCTCCAGTCTGCACTGACAAATTTTCCCGCTGAATTAGCTTCTCTAGAAAGCGGTAGGTTTTTAGCTGATTGTCACATCATAAGGAGTCTTGCCTCTTCGCTAATTCATGACACTCAAAAACTTTTTCCTTTTGTAATTCCACAGACAGATTAACTATGCCCTGATGAGAATCCTGATAGTTAACCCCTGGATTCGAAACGCGTCGGCCAATTAGAAAAGGACAATTTATTTTCGAGCTATTGCTGGCGACAAAAAGAATCTCGAACTCACTTTCGCGCTCCTTTTCCTAATTCTTCTTTCTTTTCATTTCCACTCTTCTTTGCTTTAATCAAATCTTTAACCTATGTAAAAATGTGCTGCACCATGTATTTGTTATGTATGTTCAATGTTTCTGTCTGTTTCACATTGATTTTTGCATAATTGTGACTACATTCAGGACCACATTTAATTTCGACATTGTGTTGTGTTTAAAAAACTTAACTTTGTTTAAAATTCATGATATGTACAGGTCTTGTCTGCTTATCATATGTTGTGTTTGACAAACATAGCATAACTAAAAAAGTAACTGGTATAAATAAAAGTACCTTGTTGAAAACGACAAATAGCGTCTTCAACTTGCCTTGAATTTGGCTGTGATTGAATAGTGGGAGGCACTCTTGTTTGATTGCGCATATATTTAGGCCCAGCCTCCTCACTTGTCCTCTAAGGGCCAAGCTCCCCTTGTTCCTATTGTTAGAGGGATGGAACAGTGCTGCAAGTCCATCATTAATTAGCACAACAATCATGCACTTACCTATGCAACTAAAAGGGTCACCGGCACAATTCCCTATTGACATCAGTAGTTGAAATGCTATGATGTACATGTGCTTAAATGGCCATTGCATCAATTATCATGCATAGTCAATCCACATACCAGCCCTTAATGCTGTCTATATGTTGTCCCCTCTCAAGATGCGTCTACCATGGAAGTGTTGTGCAGTGTGTGTTGCCTTGTGTGAAAACACACCACATATTTACTCCCAAGCAGCACCCCATGTACAAGAGTTACATGATAGGAGTCAGTCCCTAAACCTATTGCAGTGTACACCATGTGCCCATGTTTTCTTTACATGGTGCTTTTCACATGTGTGTTGCCTTGTGCAGCATACAGGGCTGATGGTCCATATACCTTGCTTTGTATCTGCGTATGAAGTGTCAAATTACAATGCATATACAAAACTTGCCTGCACACAGATGCTCTTGCATTATGTTGAGAAGGAGCCTGCATATGTGAATGGCGGGCATTGGGTTCATGCCCAGGACAAATGCATTTGAATGTACCATCTCATATGTATTGAGGCCTTACATGTCATCTACAGTAATTATCATCTCAGGTATTAAGCAACATCACTTAGCATCCCTGTGTATGACCATCGATGATGATGACCCCATGCTTTGAAATAGATGCCCTGTTAACGATAGGCCCTTGCCAAAATGTTCTGAAGATCGCATAATGTGCATGTGTACAGGTGTCAATGTGTAAGTGCAGACTGATGTGGATGTCATTGCTCCATTACAGACAACATGTCACAAGATGCGGAGAGGCAGCATCGCATCCGTCTTGAAAGATACCGAAACATACGGAATGTTGGTCGTTCATTCAGACAGATGGGACCCGACATGAGCAATTACGTGCTGAAGGAGCCTGGAGATCACCAACTCCCACTCCCCCATGCAACATGCGGAGCAGGAAGCAAAAGGGGAAAAGCTCACACATTGACTCAGGACCAGCAACTGGATCATATGTACATCTAGACCCCCAAATGGACAGTCAATCTCCAGGATCTGCAAGTTGTTCCAATTCTGGACATCCCTCAAATCTGACCCCAGTGACAACCACTGATCCAAAATCTGGAACCACCACTGCACAGGCCTTTGAGACAAAGACAGGTGGAGCTGCAGTAGCGCCACCTAAACAGGCTTGTGCGCAAGCAGAGATAGACGGTGTGCTCCTGATGGCCAAAATTGACAATATTGAGGCCAAAATGGAAACTTTTGAAAAGGCCCAAAAGGAGTTGACATTGAAGGTTGCGGGCATGCAACTGCAGCTGGCCACCCTGCTGTCCATGGTTGCCGACATGAAGGCCACCATTGATACAATGGACGAGCAGGAATAAACACATTAAACAACTGTGGTGGTTGTTGATGACATGGTGTTGCACCTGTCAAGTTACGGACCTTGTTCTTGTTTACATGTTTAAATAGTTAGATAGTTTTTAGGATAGTTGTAGTACTTAGGAATAGTGTTAGGATAAGTGTTAAGTTATTAGGAGTGGGTGGGGGGTTGATGTATAGTGTATGTTAAATGTTTTTAAAGATCTAAAAAAACAAAAAATATATATATCCTTGTTTAGTTAGGTAGGTTAATTAGTATGTGTTTAGATTAAGTGTATGTGTGCCTGATGTGTGATTGGTGAATAGGGGTTGGGGGGTCATCTGTGTGTTGTGTAGTATGTGTGAGGTAGGTATAGGAACAGTTAGACAAGATAAGTGTAGATGTTAGCGCCTTAGATTAGCTTAGTGTAGGATTTTATTTCAAGTTTTGATAAGTGTAGTTTAGCATAGATTTTATTTAGTGTGAACTTTTTTTGTAAATAAAATATGTTTTTCTTTTACAAGGAGTCTGACTTGTAGGCATATGAAGTTGTGAAATAAGCTCTGGGTGAGCGTTATCCTCGCTGGCCAAGGAATGTCAACAATGATCTCATATCTGAGATTACCATTACATGTTAGCTATTGTAAGCCAGATGTTCTTACACTATCACTAATTCATACAGGCCAATACTCACCCTTGAGGGACTTTAGCTAATGCGTCTCAGGTGAGCCCATGTGATCAACAATCAAGTGTAAAGATTGTGGGACCTCTTTCATGAAGTTTTTCCATAGTGAAGCACAGCAGGCCTTCCTGTTGCGCTACCCTTTTGCAGGAGGGAGGGCAGGACCATGCCATGTCTGCAAGATACAGCGCAGTCCTGTTGTTCTCACCATCACTGTTGCACAATGTCCTGTTCATCGCTAACGC
Source organism: Lissotriton vulgaris (assembly GCF_964263255.1). NCBI lineage: Eukaryota > Metazoa > Chordata > Amphibia > Caudata > Salamandridae > Lissotriton > Lissotriton vulgaris. The sequence goes on from NC_141689.1 coordinate 665,061,990, forward strand.
AGTCACCTTTGCACCATGGGGCAAGTGTGTCTGCCTTGCGGGGACCATCAGACTTGTACAAGAACGGACACCTCTCAGTTAATCAATCATCACAACGGCCTCTTCCTCTTACTATATGTACTGCATTGTGTGAAAAAGGTGAGACAAGGAGACTTCATCATAATTGTCAACATTGAGCCTTCCTCAAGCCTGCCCTGGGTCTGTGTAATTTCTGGACAGAACCTCCCATTTCATGTTCCTATTACATCTGGGGCATTGTCAAAAGCCAATGGATGTTGTTGGTAAGGCACCCAGCAACACCCATTGCACGTGCCTGTAACGCAGATCAAGGCGTTTAAGGGTCGGATTTGTTGCATGCAGCATTATCGCATGACCATGTGCCTTGGTGATGGATGATGACTATTAGGCAGGGTTAGGCGTCACACAACGTCACAACAAGCGAGGGTCAGATGGCACAATGGCCGTCATCAATTGGGCCACCTGGTATTGAGACTGTAGCTCAATGTTTGCAGTGTTTCACAATGCTCAGGGCCACTATGACCCACGTCTTTCATGAAAGTGGAAAAGGAAGCTGGTACACAAGCTGGCTATGTAGATGCAGGGAAATGTGACCATGGCTAGGTCTGTATTGCAGACGTATGTCTTGTGGGCCTCGAAGCAGATTCATTGGTAGAGGTTTGCTTGCCCAGGGTTGTGGCTGACTGTGTAGGTGTGTGTGAACTCCTTGAGTGTCAGTATATCTGTATGGGTGTGGATGCAGTAGTTATCCTGTATGTAGGAAGGTGGATATCTGACTATGGTTACCCCCAAACTTTTTGCCTGGTGTTTAGCTGGTTTTTGACTTAGTTGGCCTGGGATCCTGCTATTCAGGGCCCCAGGCTGATTGCTCTCTCCTTAAAATGGACTCCATGTACCTTAGGTGCATAACACAATTGGAATTGGTTCACCTTATAGGCCCCTGTAACAGTGTACCATAGGTACCCAGGGCATAGGTGTAGCCAAGGCCTACCAGGGGCTGCAGCATGTATTGTGCCACCCCTGGCCTGGCCTCCATATTTGACACAACTGGCTGATCACTCAGTTGGGGTAAGTTGGTGTAATCACCTCTTACTTAGGTACAGTATGCCTGTGCCTAACCCTAAACTGGACACATATGTTCCTATCAGCCACTCCTATGGAAGGCCTCATCAATCCTGGAGGCAGAGTGCTTGGAAATATGTGAGATTGTGCTCTAGCATGAGCTGAGCCTGTCTGCAGCTGTCGGGAACCACTCCCTAAGCTGTTCCGGGATATTGCCATACCATATACTCTTAAGTGCATTATAATCCTCGCGGTTAAATGCTATCTTTGGTTTGGCTTTATCAAAACATGTCGAGTAAGGTGTCATACGAATTGGAATACTATCCCCTCGCCAGTTCTGGCGACGGGGATAGCATTCCACCCTTCTAGAGGGACACGACATGTGTGTAGCCTTAACCCTGGTTAAAGTTAAACAAAGCCTCAGCATCACAAAATGGATGCTGCCACCACAGACACATGTCTGACCTCCTGCTGCTGGGAGTCCTTCCAGCGAGGAGGGCCTGGACAAAGGGTTTCCTGCCTGGGGAGGTGGGAGCACCACCCCAGACAGGGTTTTGTGTATTGGGTAGGACAGGGCTGAATAGAATCAGACATGCCCGGGGCACACAAGGTGTCCCCGTGCATAGGCCAGTCCAAACCGGTCCTGGGACTTTCCAGACCCAGGCCTGGCGCGGAACTGGACAAAGGAAAGGGGGTGTAACCACCCCCCTTCCTGGTTCCTCCCAGAGGAGGGACCTAGTAGGTGATCCACCCCTCAGATTGGGAATAAGAGCGGGAGCAGTGCCATTGCACAGCAGATCATCCTGAATCAACTTTACACAAAGAAGAAGACTGGACTTCGACATTCTGCTGCACAGAAGACTGAAGAGAATCTCCCTTGTGGCCTAGGAGTGGCCACCCTGTGAACACAGGTACCAACCAGCAACTCAACGTCTGCTTTGCCGCCGCCTCCCGCCGGAGACCGAGCCCAGAGCCCGACAAGAACCAGACTCCCAGACCTCTCAGAGCCCGATCCACAGTCCCTGCAAAGAAGGGACCCGTGGAGGCACCGAGTGACGTGGGACCGGACCTCTTGGAAGACACTCGAAAAGCTGACTGCGCAGCTTCTGAGGCATCCTCGACGTTGTGCTTTGGGGATTAAGAAACCTCACCACCGAGCAGCCCTTGCACCGAAGAGCAGCCCTCCAGCATCTCCAGGATCTGCGTGGGGCCCTTTTGCATTGTGCCACTCGACGCGCCATCCCGGCCACTAGCCACGTGGTCAGCGGCCATCTTGGCGACGAACCCGAAGATTTAGACAGCAGGTCTGGTTGCTCCAGACCTACCCAAGCTCCTGCGAAAAGGAGCACCCGCTCTGACCTTGCTGGTCCGAGTGTTAAGCATCTTTCCACTTCTGCGTGGCTTGCATTTGCCAAGGCCTGTTTGCTCCGATCAGGTCGCCGACACCGCCAACAGCGAGAAGCCTACGTGGGACAGCTCGTGACCGACTCCTGGACGTCCTCGACCCCGGGTATCCACGTGGCTGCAGAAAGAAGCTACCCGACAACGCCTGTTTGCACCCGACATCGCCTGGTTCCAATCTGGTTCCACGGTAGTCACTGGCTAGTGACTTTGAACACTGTCCCCTCTGCTTTCAGGTCTTCACATCTTCAGATCCACCCTTGGATCCACCGGAACTCTTCTCATCGAGCCGCCTGCAGCATCTTCAGCTCCAAGCACCATCGACCGGCGTGACGAAACCCGACACTACTTCGACCCTGTGCACCCGCTTCCTGTGGGTGAGGTAACTCAGCTCCGCCAGTGCTCCTGCATTGGTACACATCTCAAGGGCCTGTGTCTTAAGTTTTAACTCCGTAGGTCACTCGGAAGGTTCCTAACTTTCTAACTTTGTACTTTTTACGCACCATAGACTTTACATTGGAAAGTGCGTGCACTTTGAACACTGCACCCGAGTCCCGTGGGCCTCTCCCGACTTAGTCACTGCTAGTCTCGAATAGCTCCAGCGATTCCCAAGGCCCTAGGCCTCTTCACTTTCCTCTTGGTATCTCTTATACCACTTTCTTAGTATATGGTTTAGGTGGCCCCTAGGGCTCATCCATATTGTGCAACTTTTGTGTATTTTAAACTGTCTTGTGATTTCACGCTTGTGCTTCTGTGCTCATAAAGAGTCCAGGGGATTTTATAGTTAATAAATCAATATATATTTTCAATATATATCTGTGTGGTGTCCCTTTCATTTGGTATTCAAGGGGGTTGTGTATGGTATAACAGCTGGGTTCACATGCCTTTCAGAGTTTAGCCTAAGACTGCTTTGTCCACGTTACCACTAGGATAACTGGTCTACAAGGTTGAATTACAACCATCATCATAAGGGTTGCTTGGCATGGTACAAAGTGATCACTAAGAATTAGTGAGCATTATATACCAGGCCAACTTCTCACATTGGTGAGCAGCGGATTGGGATCTGAGCTTGCTGTTGTTTTACCATTACAATCTTTGAGATTATCATTTGAAAGATCATACAGGTACCTGCTAGGTACATATAAAACAAGACTAGTATACTTAAGTTCTACTGAACTTAGTTGTTGTAGAGCAAAGGGAGTAGCACACCCTAGCTACAACTACTAGATAGGTTTAGTAGGTAAACACCAGTGTAGGTAGATTGCAACACATCCACCCACACTAGAGCAATGTCTGGAGCAGAAGGGTCCAGTGGACTTACTCCTGTTGAGAGTGACCCTCCAAGGGCACCATCCAAATTTGCTATTTTTTCCTTTAAGGAATTAAGACAGCTTTGTGTCTTAAGGGGTCTGAAGACAGGGCCTTCCCCTACTACAGACCACCTAAGAGAGCTCTTAGACCAGTCTGAGACTCTAAAGCCCTCTAAGGCAAACCCCACAGGGGATGCTGAAGGAGGCCATCCTTCAGAGGATGACACTGTAGACACCCCTGCCCCTATCATCCTGGTAGATGAGGAAGCCTCCACCACTGGAGTTCCTCAGGTAGATGTAGAGGAAGAGGAGGAAGAGGAGGAGGTGGAAAGCAGTGAGTCAGATGATGACAGAGATAGTCAGGTGCTGGTCAGTAGACTGAACCAGGCTAACTTAAGTCAACTTGGGAATGAATCAGGTAACAACCCATTCAGACCCCCAGGTGGACTTAACCAGGAGCCTAGGAGGAGAAGGACTCACTCAGGTGACTCTGACAACTCCCATGCTTCTAGAGGTTCTCATGGTCACTCCAGAAGGAGGATGACTAGCCCTCAGAGAAGGGAACATGAGACCAAATTGAGAGAATCTCAAATTAGAGAGGCTGAATTGAGAGTCCAGAGACAAGAGTTAAAGATTGCCCTGGCCCAAGAGAAACTTGCTAGAGCAAGACAGCCTAGAGAGAGTGGGGTAATATAACCCACTGGTGGCAGCAATATCCACGAGGATAAAGACAGGTCCTTTGATACAAGAAACCTGAGTAAGATTGTGCCCCCCTACAAAGCTGGGGATGATATCCACAAATGGATGACTGCACTTGAGAGAGCCTGCATGGTACAGCAGATCCCTCAGGAGCAGTGGGCAGCAATCTTGTGGCTCTCCTTTGAAGGTAGAGGCAGAGACAGACTCCTCACAGTTAGTGATGAGGATTCTAGAAACTACATGGTCCTGAAGAGTGCTCTGATTGATGGGTTAGGCTTAACCACTGAACAGTACAGGTTAATGTTCAGAGATACCCAGAAGACACAGACTCAGGACTGGTCTGAATTTGTTGAATGTGCCACTAAGGCTCTGGAGGGCTGGTTGCTGGGAAGTAAGGTTACTGACTATACAGGATTGTATAATTTAATTATGAGAGATCAAATCTTAAGTAATTGTCAAAATCAGCTTCTACATCAGCACCTGGTTGACTCTGATCTGACCTCCCCACAAGAATTGGGTAGGAGGGCAGACAAATGGGTCAGAACCAGGATCAGGCCTAAGAACCAGGGTGGTGACCAAAAGAAAGAGACTACCAAGCCTCAAGAGAAGGGTGAGGATAAAAGTAAGGAAAAGACTTCCCCAGGGCCCCAAAACCCCAAGAATGGGGGTGGGTCCCAAGACACTTCTACAACCCAGAAAAAGCCTTATTGTCATACCTGTAAACAGGTGGGGCATTACAAAACAGATAGCTGTTGTCCCAAGAATGGCAATAAGGAGAATATACCTCCAGGTAAGGCTCCAACACCTCCTGTCACTGTTAGCAGTGGTCCCCCAGGTGGTGGGAGCACCCCCAAGAATTTGGGTGGGATTACTTTTGGAGGACAGGTGGACTCTGGCCTATCCAGGTCCCCTAACTCAGATACTCTTGTCTATGAGACTGGCATGGGGTTTGCCAATTTCACTGCTTGCCCAAACACTTTGAGCAAGTATAGACAGGAGCCCCTCATCAATGGCTTGAAAGTTGAGGCCTTCAGAGACACAGGGGCTAGCATCACCATGGTGGCTGAATGTTTAGTCCCCTCAAGGCAACTTTTACCTGATGCCAGATATCAGGTGACAAACATTGATGGCATAGAAACCAATCATCCCATGGCAGTAGTCAATCTTAGCTGGGGAGGTGTCACTGGCCCAAAGAGAGTGGCAGTGTCAGCAAACTTGCATGTAGATTGCCTACTGGGTAATGATTTGGAAATCTCAGCCTGGGCTGAGGTTGAACAGCAAACCCATTCTAGAATGGTAAATCTCCATGGAAAGGTTAGTGGGGCTGTAATGACTACAGCCCCAATTCAAGATGTCCTTCCTGAAAAGGTTGGGAGGGCTGAGCAAACCTCAGCCCCATCTTTAGATAACTTCCCTCCTGAAAAGAGTAGCAGGGCTGTACTAGTAACAGCCCATACCCAAACTGAGTCTCCTCCTGAAAAGGTTGGTGGGGCTGTGATGGCCACAGCCCAAACTCAAACTGATACATGGGTAGTGAAGCCTGAAATGATGGATCACTCCACCCAAACAGAGAGCATTGAGGAGGAAGAGAAATCTCCCTCCCACCAGACTTTAGGAAAGGATCAGCCTCCTCAGGGAACTGATCTTACCCCTGATGAAGGAACTGTCCCAGAGGTTGTTAGGCCTGGCCTGACAGAGCCTCTGATGGCAGTGGACCCTTCTCAGGAGGGACCCAGTCTGGAGCAGGTAACCTGCCCCTCTCTACCTTGCCTTACTCAGCCCAGGGCTGCAGAGGACAAGAAGGACAGTGAGACCCAAAGGGCCCCCTGTCAAATAAAGCACCCCCATCAACAGATTAGGGGCACCGAAACTAGTAGCCCTAGTGAGGTGCAAACTTTAAAAACTCCTGAGGGATCCCCCTTAAAAGTAGTTAGGGACCTCCCACAGATGGATATTGTTGGGCACAGCCAAACCTGGGACCCTAAGGGCCCAAACCTGAACTGTCCCTCCAGTAAGCCAGACAGAGGGACTCAGCCTCCAGCTTTAGGTAGCCAGAGGTTGACCCTGAGAGCACAGTGCAACTCAGTCAAAGAAAGAAAGGCACACATGATGGAGAGTGATTGGAGGAAGCTGAGCCCTACAGAGGAGACTCACTTCAGTACTCCATCTCAACACCAGCCTTTGACTTTGCAAAGACACACCACAGGTAGAGATTCCCTATGGTGGAGACCCTCAGATACCCTTAGGGTGAGGGATTGCTTAGTGGACCATGAGACAGGGGGTTACCAAGCCAGAGCTGGTACTTCCTTATATGGCCACTTAGGCAATATAGGCTTACCTGGTCAAGGATAGCCTTATCTCCTTTCGTTTGGGGGGGGTTATGTAGGAAGGTGGATATCTGACTATGGTTACCCCCAAACTTTTTGCCTGGTGTTTAGCTGGTTTTTGACTTAGTTGGCCTGGGATCCTGCTATTCAGGGCCCCAGGCTGATTGCTCTCTCCTTAAAATGGACTCCATGTACCTTAGGTGCATAACACAATTGGAATTGGTTCACCTTATAGGCCCCTGTAACAGTGTACCATAGGTACCCAGGGCATAGGTGTAGCCAAGGCCTACCAGGGGCTGCAGCATGTATTGTGCCACCCCTGGCCTGGCCTCCATATTTGACACAACTGGCTGATCACTCAGATGGGGTAAGTTGGTGTAATCACCTCTTACTTAGGTACAGTATGCCTGTGCCTAACCCTAAACTGGACACATATGTTCCTATCAGCCACTCCTATGGAAGGCCTCATCAATCCTGGAGGCAGAGTGCTTGGAAATATGTGAGATGGTGCTCTAGCATGAGCTGAGCCTGTCTGCAGCTGTCGGGAACCACTCCCTAAGCTGTTCCGGGATATTGCCATACCATATACTCTTAAGTGTATTATAATCCTCGCGGTTAAATGCTATCTTTGGTTTGGCTTTATCAAAACATGTCGAGTAAGGTGTCATACGAATTGGAATACTATCCCCTCGCCAGTTCTGGCGACGGGGATAGCATTCCACCCTTCTAGAGGGACACGACATGTGTGTAGCCTTAACCCTGGTTAAAGTTAAACAGAGCCTCAGCATCACAAAATGGATGCTGCCACCACAGACACATGTCTGACCTCCTGCTGCTGGGAGTCCTTCCAGCGAGGAGGGCCTGGACAAAGGGTTTCCTGCCTGGGGAGGTGCGAGCACCACCCCAGACAGGGTTTTGTGTATTGGGTAGGACAGGGCTGAATAGAATCAGACATGCCCGGGGCACACAAGGTGTCCCCGTGCATAGGCCAGTCCAAACCGGTCCTGGGACTTTCCAGACCCAGGCCTGGCGCGGAACTGGACAAAGGAAAGGGGGTTAAACCGCCCCCCTTCCTGGTTCCTCCCAGAGGAGGGACCTAGTAGGTGATCCACCCCTCAGATTGGGAATAAGAGCGGGAGCAGTGCCATTGCACAGCAGATCATCCTGAATCAACTTTACACGAAGAAGAAGACTGGACTTCGACATTCTGCTGCACAGAAGACTGAAGAGAATCTCCCTTGTGGCCTAGGAGTGGCCACCCTGTGAACACAGGTACCAACCAGCAACTCGACGTCTGCTTTGCCGCCGCCTCCCGCCGGAGACCGAGCCCAGAGCCCGACAAGAACCAGACTCCCAGACCTCTCAGAGCCCGATCCACAGTCCCTGCAAAGAAGGGACCCGTGGAGGCACTGAGTGACGTGGGACCGGACCTCTTGGAAGACACTCGAAAAGCTGACTGCGCAGCTTCTGAGGCATCCTCGACGTTGTGCTTTAGGGATTAAGAACCCCCACCACCGAGCAGCCCTTGCACCGAAGAGCAGCCCTCCAGCATCTCCAGGATCTGCGTGGGGCCCTTTTGCATTGTGCCACTCGACGCGCCATCCCGGCCACTAGCCACGTGGTCAGCGGCCATCTTGGTGACAAACCCGAAGATTTACACAGCAGGTCTGATTGCTCCAGACCTACCCAAGCTCCTGCGAAAAGGAGCACCTGCTCTGATCTTGCTGGTCCGAGTGTTAAGCATCTTTCCACTTCTGCGTGGCAGCATTTGCCAAGGCCTGTTTGCTCCGATCAGGTCGCCGACACCGCCAACAGCGAGAAGCCTACGTGGGACAGCTCGTGACCGACTCCTGGACGTCCTCGACCCCGGGTATCCACGTGGCTGCAGAAAGAAGCTACCCGACAACGCCTGTTTGCACCCGACATCGCCTGGTTCCAATCTGGTTCCACGGTAGTCACTGGCTAGTGACTTTGAACACTGTCCCCTCTGCTTTCAGGTCTTCACATCTTCAGATCCACCCTTGGATCCACCGGAACTCTTCTCATCGAGCCGCCTGCAGCATCTTCAGCTCCAAGCACCATCGACCGGCGTGACGAAACCCGACACTACTTCGACCCTGTGCACCCGCTTCCTGTGGGTGAGGTAACTCAGCTCCGCCAGTGCTCCTGCATTGGTACACATCTCAAGGGCCTGTGTCTTAAGTTTTAACTCCGTAGGTCACTCGGAAGGTTCCTAACTTTCTAACTTTGTCCTTTTTACGCACCATAGACTTTACATTTGAAAGTGCGTGCACTTTGAACACTGCACCCGAGTCCCGTGGGCCTCTCCCGACTTAGTCACTGCTAGTCTCGAATAGCTCCAGCGATTCCCAAGGCCCTAGGCCTCTTCACTTTCCTCTTGGTATCTCTTATACCACTGTATGTGCTGGCGGTAGTGGTATAATCATGGGAGCCACTGGGAACGTCTACCTACGGTTGTCTGGACATTAATCATTTTTGTCCGGAGGGTATTTTTGATACTGATATTGAGGGCATTCACATTGAACCAGCTGATGATGATGGATGTGTGGCAGATCTAATCAATGCATCAGTTGTCAATAATTTTGATGCTCTTGCAGAGTTTGCAGAGGGTGAAGGAATATGGTGAGGATACTACTATTATCCGTACCGACAGGGTGAGGGATGTGTTCTGTACAATGTATAGTTTGTGTTGGACATATGAGTGGTGAACTGTTTATCCATCCCAGGGTACCCCCAGGTATAGTCCCATGTGTTAGTGGTTGTTGTGAGGTTGATGACCTGTTTTGAGAACAAATGGAGATTTGTCCAGCTGAGGCACATACTTGTTGGCAAATCTTGCATCCATTGTGGTTAGTTGTGTCCTGTGATGTTGTGTACCTTGGTGAGGGAGAGGCAGAGCTGGGTGTATTAGGCGTAGGGTACTCTGCAGAGTCCATGTCCACTGATGTTCTCAGCAAGTGGGGCCATGTACACATAGTAGACAAAGGTACTGAGGGACAGTCACTGAGGAACTCAGCATCAGTACTCTGTGTGTTGTACTGTGAAATGTGTTATGCAGAATCACCTGCTCTGGTCTGCAAGGGAGGAGACAATCCAGTGTGGTGTATTACCTTGCCGCATGCCATAGTGGAGTGTGGCTGCTAGTGTGTTGTGGAACATTGTTTCTTGAAATGAAGCAATGTATATTGTCTATGGATTGGCAGTCTGACCGACTTTGAGGATTGTGTGGATTTTGCTGTGGCGTGTAGGAGGGACCTCTTGATGCTGTTGTTTGTCATGGAGCAAGATTGGGGATGTTGTATGTTCCTATGAACATCACTGGGTGCATGATGACCCTCTGGTTAATGACTTTGACTGCTAATGTGTGCTGAAAGATGTTCCTGTGGGTCTTGACGTCTGTTTGGTCAGCAGGGGTGTAACTGCTAATGTCATTTACTTGTTAACATTTGCAATTACTGTGGAGGTGCATGTTCCAATGGTGGAGGCCATGTACTGTCACTGTTCGTGTGCAATGGGGGATGCAGCCCTGTGGAAGAAGTGCTGTGGGCAGGTGTGTGCAGGTGCTCCTTAATGTATGTCCATCACGGTGTTTGTGGTGTGAAACATGTAGACATGTGGCCTCCAGAGGATGTTGTGTAGTGTGGCTTACTTGGGCTAAGATGTTGTGTGGTATGCCTTGCTTGTGTTCATCTAAGTTGACATTCACTTTGCTGATCTAGTGGTAGGAGACTGTACCAAGTGTGTATGATATTCCCGTGAAGTGAGTGAGGGCTGAGCTCAGTCATGTTGTTTAATTTGGTATGGAGTTTATGCTTGCCATGGATTGGCATGATGTGTAGAGGATTGTGCCCTTCATGATGTTGCATTTGTGTGGATCAGATGAATTGGACATTTATCTGTGATGTTATCCCTGTAGGCGGAGTGCAAATCCTGGGGTCTGGTTGAGCCTCAAAGCTAAATCCAGCAGCCAGCACATGAGCATTGTTCGTTGTATGTCAGTGGATACACAGGTGACATTGTTGGTGTGTTGTATGTTGTGCTTCAAGTGAGTCTGCAGCCATGTATGTGCGTATGTAGTACAGAATCTGTGATTGGGAATGATCTGAGTTAGTGTGGCACATGGTGGATGGAGGGGTGTGTATCAGTGCTAAGGCAAAGGGCTCTGTGTTGACCTTGCACCAGTGTCTGCACAGGGACTGTGCCCTTGACATTTGTATGGTATGTTTTCAGAATGATGAGAGGATGCATTGGGGCTTGGAACAGGGAGGATGTGAGGGATGGCCAAGGAAACAGTAGTTACCTTGGATGACAATGTGTGCCCGGGTGTGTTCCACCTTGTGACTTGTGTTGATGACAACCTGGGTATATCTGATGTGGGGGATGTTGTGTAGGAGTGCGGTGAGGTTGAATAGGCTGAGTTTGTCAATGAGTGACCGTGGTGTCTGAGCTGTACATAGTCCACGTATTGTAGGTAGTTGTGCTGTCTGTGATCTGCATTGTAGTTGGCAAATGTTGTGGCACATCAAGGATGTCTGTATGCAAGGGTACAACATGGAGTTGTCCTGTAGTTGACTTTGATACAGGAGTGGACATGTTCAGGACTGTGCAATCACTTGATCATAATGGCATTAGTCTGTTGGATGCAGTTCCTGAAGATGATGGCAAGGCATCCCTCCATGGTGTTGGTGCCCGTATGTCTGCCTGATCTTGTACAAGTTGTGTATTGCGTATGCAATGCCAGTTGCAGATGTGACCCAGGCAACGTAACTAGTGCCAGCGGCTGTAGTTGGCCTCACACATTTTTATGCCATATCTGTGCGCAGGACATGTGTGTAGGAGGATGCAGCTCAGGCAACACTGTGCAATGGCATACAGCTGGGTGTTCATAGCTGTAATTGTCAGCTGACGGGGTAAGGTGCTTCAGCAGTGTCAACATGAGACTGTTGCTTGGTATTTACACGGTGTCCTGAGCAGACAGTTGTATTATCTCACAAGGTTGCATACATGGAGTGCTGCATTTGTAGTGGGGATGGTTTTAACATCCAGGCTAACTTCAGCTGGTCTTGCGCATGTTGTGTATGTTCACAGATGTGCTTGAACTCTGCACAACAATGGTACCTATATACATAATCCATAGGATGTGCCTTTGATGCCAGCCTCGTACTGATGTTTTGCTTTCATATATACATGTGGTATGTCAGATATTTCATCATCACATACATACACCTTGGACACACCCACATTTATGGTAGTGTGCAAGCAGATCTGATTTTAACACTCACCCCCTCCTTGTACAAACTTGTAGTGTTAGTCATTCTAACTTATTACATCATTAGTTATGTTACACATTATCAATGCTGTAGTACACACGTTCCTAGTCACTTTATGAACGTTGCCAGTTGGACATTGCATGTTGTGTTAGCAAATTGATGTAAGTGACAACTTAGCAAGTAGCAAGGTATGACAGGACTCTAATACTGAAGGGAGACATACAGTTGGGTTGAGGATGTACATGCACAGTCCACACATAAACATGACATTTGTGACATGCATGAGTGAGTAGTTTGTTATTGTGTGATAAGGGAATGTCAATATCATGAGTTCACCTCTTGGAGGCAGGCCACAGATCATTTATTGTTCATCCTTTGCCTACCAGTAATTTGTTTATCGTCATTACTGGGGTATTATGAGCACCAGACAGTGTTCATTTATTGTCCTGCTACTATATGTGTTATCCTCCAAGTCCTCGGGATCAGCGGGATGATGAAATTAAAGCCACCTCCTGATCTAACCGGACCCAGAAAGCTATGATAGCCTGGGTCGAGGAAGGATCAAGTGAGGGCAAAGGGGAAGGGAACAGGAAGGAAAGGAAGGGAACGGCAGGGAGGGAGATCTGGAACGACAAAATAACAATAATGATCGTATCTCTCTTTAAAGTAAAGGATGTACACATGAAATACTCAAGATATCGGTTACCTATACCTGTAACGAAAATAAGAGAGGCCCTGAAGATAATTCTCTTCCCCTACTAACTGCTCCTGGATATGTGTATGAAGCGTTTAGGTTCTCCACCTGAAATACACAATCAGCCGTGACTTTAGCTAGGGTAGACCTTTTCCCTACTTTACAAATGACAATACTACTCAATAGTACATACCATAACAGAACAGATGAATGGCCTAAATCCGGTTTCACCATATCCTAACAAGGACCATTATGCATACGAACCAAACCAAAGTAAAAGGTTGGGGTTACGTCACCCCTATAAGATGTAAGTACAGTACCTGGTCGAAGAGCTCACAGGTCTGTGTCCGAAGGACGGGTTCCACAAGACGTGGGAACCGACAACAGAGCTACTCCGCACGAGCCGTTGAAAGAAGGCTCAGCCAACGGAGAGCACAGAAAACAGGAAAACTCTACACGTCCACCGCACGAGCCGAAGAAAGAAGGCTCAGCCAACGGGGACGAGTAATAGCAAACATACAACAGCCCCGGGCATACTCCGCACGAGCCGTTGAAAGAAGGCTCAGCCAACGGATTACACCTCCAGGACTTGGGAAACCCGCCGAGGTTTGGCGAGCACGGAAACAAAAGAAATGTTCCCCGCACGAGCCGGTGCAATAAGGCTCAGCCAATGGGGAATCATACAAAATCGGCAGGTAGGAACAGAGAGGACCAAGACAAGGAAACACAAGGAACAAGCACTCCCAAGGATGAACCTCCTACTCTACCTCCGGGTCAGGTACGAAAATATCCGACGTCTTTCTCCGAAGGTTCCGCCCTTATATACTCCTCCCAGATCACAGGGTTTCTGGGACATGTAGTTTGTGATAACAAGAATTGTTCCTGAAGGAGAATCCGACTCCTGACACATTGTTCTGCGGAGGACTGGGAAATCTTCAGATTCATCTTCATCAGATGTGTTTGTCACAGCTGATGGTGTGACCAGTGGGGCAGTCGACACAGTAGGCATAGCCACATCAGGGACTGCAGATGTTGATGGTGTTGGACCTGCAACATGTTTGATGCCCATCAGGTACCGCATAAATGCATTCAGCATTATTTGCTGGTTCTCAAGCACAGCTGTCACATCTCGTTGGTAGTCAGCCAATTTTGTGAGGTATGCATCCTGTTTGGCTGTCATTTGTTTGAGGGTGTCCTGTATTTCCTTCAGAGTGTTGGCCACTTCAAAGCTGGCACTTGTGGTGGGCATTTGTCTGTGCCTCTGCTGCATGACTTCGGCAATTTCAGTCATGGCGTCAAACAAAGTACGTGGTGGTGCTTCGTTGGTGCTACCAGTTTCCGCACTGGCAGTATTTGATGTTAGGCACCGGAGCACTCCCTCTAGGGTCCCTGTCATGCTCTCAATTCCCTTACGCACCTACTGTGCCAACTGACCCTGCACATCCACTACACGCTGTTCAAAGGAATTTAGTGTGTTTGGCGACTGGTGAGGCACAGATGTTGTGGGAGATGGCATAGGAGTGCTTCCCTGTTGACCAATCGGAGATCCCACTGTGCTGCTTTGCCTTCTTGTGGGTGGAGAGGGAGTTTGTAGTGATTGTAACAGGTCCTGGATGATTCCTGTGCCCATACTTGTTACACTTTCACCGCCCTCATCGTCCGATTCAAACATGGGTTCCAGCTCCAGAGTAGGTATACCATGGCCTGAAATCAAAAATAGATGTATGTTTATGATCATGTCTGGCATGTGGTGTACATCTGCACAATTTAGAGTCATCTACCCTTTTTGACTTTGATGTGTTTCAACATGTCAAAGTTCAAGCGACACATCATCACTCATGTGTATAAAAATGACATGGCATTAATCATTTGATGGATACAAAATGTTTACCAAAAAACATGGCACATGGGCAGACAGTGCTTGCACACTTGCAACATTCAACTTTAGTGCATGTCCTGATGTCTGTTTTGTTGGTGTGTATTGGGGACACATTCCAGCACAGTAGGAAGTCCATGTGGCATTTTGCACTCTATATGTGTGCAACAGGTTTCAGGCCACAATTACTGAGGATGTGGGACATGGATTTCTTACCATCTCACATCATCCCACCTGTCATAGCCATCACGTCTGTGTTTTTTGTGTGTGGGCCATTTCCTGTGTCTTCATGCTAATTACGTTATATTTGGATAATCCAGATTGCTCCTGGTATGTTGCTCAACCTACTCCCACATCCCCCTGTGTGCCCCTGCTGCCGCTGCTGAGTACACACTAGAATGTGTGAAGAACCACCATATTAGTGTCCCGTTAGTGGCCTCAGTGCAACTAGTTTTCACCCTGTTTGCACACCATTTTTTTTTCAGTGCCACTGCTCCACCACCCCATGCACACTTGATGCTCCCGCATACCAGCTGCTCCTCCCTCCCACATCCCCATAGGTGCAAAACTATGCTCGACGGTGCTACTTGCGCACCAGAGGCACACCTTAAGCAGGCCAGGCTGCACCCATCTGCGCCTGGACCATGCCCAGTGCCAGGACCCCTTGTGGCCACTAACGCAACTACACCAGACTGCAGTACTACGCCTGTACCCTCCATGCACTCAATGCCGGCCAATACAACACTAGCTTCCAGGCCACCACAATGACATACACACGGAACCCTTCTGCTGCCACACATGCAGCTTTATATGCAACTGAGCCACCAAACACCCATGGAGTGGACCCAGCCACCTCCGATGCATTATCCACATCACCCACTCCACACAAACCCAGCCCATGTGGCTCTGGGATCTGCTTGCCACCTCTGCCCCAGATGTGTAATTAATGAACTTGACCTGGTGGAACTACTCCTCTGCGACCAACATCACCATAGACATCCCAGACAGCTACAAGTTCAACCACAGGGATTGCGCAGACTGATTTTGTGGATGGGTCACCATCAACCACAAGTCTACCCTCAAGGTCGGCACCCATGCAGACAACACCATCAACACCGCCAACCACCTGCACATGAACATCCACACCGACACCCAAGACCACCCTCAGGGAACCCTCATGTACAGCACACCGACCCAGTGCTCAGTTCTGCTGATCCATCAATGACCTCGCCAGCACCCAAGCACTCCCCTCCACGCAGTACATCGTCCTGTGGGACCTGACCTTAAACCTCAAGGACAACAACGACGACAACTCCACCATACTGAACAACAACCTCACCAGACCCGGCTGCAGACAACTCAGGACCAAACCCACGCCGCCAGCCACAATCTGTACCCAGTCTTCTCAACAGGCACCCACGTCACCTCCAACCACACTACTGAACTGCACTCGACCGACCACCGCAGCATCAATTGTACCTTCTATTAATCAACCACACACCACCGCAGACAACGGCACATCAATGCTGGGTAAAAGTAAACGTAGACCAGCTGGTCAGACCCCTCAGCCACAGCCGGAACTACAGCCCCACAAACCAAGTCGCCAGTGCCCAAACACTCTGACAGTGTATGTGGGACTGCACCAACACCTTTGCCCCACTCATGTTACCCTACAACAGCCACACCTGCAACAGAGCCACCCGCTTCACCAACTACCTCCAGACCTACCAACGCACATGCCAGAAGATGGAGTGAACGTGGCTCCATGGACACACACTGCACAACCACACAGTTCACAGGGACGCCACGTGTATACATCACCACCTCAACTGATTGGCAAAGAGCTCCTCCTTCAAAGCCTGTCTGGATACCAATGCACACGACAGCAATGAGGTATTCTGCATTGTTATTGAACAGTGAAACCCATGCGCAAACGTTATCAACATGACACCCTCACAAGAATTTTTGGACTCACTGTCCATCTTCTCACAGCGCACATTTGGTGACATCGATGACAGCTTCACCACCAAAACCACCCCAACTATGCCAGACTCCGACTCCCTGGCAAGAACCACCAGCGCCAACCGCAGCACCTCATGGTACTACGTCGACAAGGACCCAACACACAGGGTCATGAACTCCATACACTCTGGATCACCAGCAGTACCATCACCACACCACTTATTGTTCAAAGCAGAGGAAGCAATCATACCACAACTACACATGTTGATCTACATCTTCAATGCAGCAACATTCCATGACATGTGGAAGCACGCCACAAGCAATGACCTCCTCAAGAGGCACAAGGCACACCCCAATGCCCTCGAGGAGTCACGGCCCATCACCCTGCTCACATTCCCAGCGAAGGTCATCTTGGTTATCATCAACATGCAATTGGGCCGCGAGTTGGTAGACCCCAACCAGTTTGAACCGTCCCAGTCCGGATTCATACGTACATACAGCAGCAAGACAGTCCACATGTCCGGCACAGAGAACATCATGCAGCGACTAGCCAGCACCAAGGCAGCAGCCCTCTTCCTCCTGGACCGGTCTACCACCTTTGACACGGTATGCCATCACACTCTGAAGACACCTCCGAGAATCATGATTCCAATTGAAGGCCCTGAACTGAACAACGTCCTTACTCTCCGGCAGAACCCAGAGCGTCCAGAGTGTCCGGAACGCATCCATCAAATTGTACTCCATGAACATCATCTGCGGCGTACCCCAGGGGTCATCCCTCAGCCCAACACTGTTCAACATGTCCATGTCCCCCTCGTACACGTGGGCCGCCATCACAGCCTCTACATCATCTCCTACACCAACAACACCCAGGTCATCCTCTCCATCACCAGGGACCCACACACACCCTGAACAAACCTCCACGAGGAAAGGAAGTCCCTCACCAACTGGATGAGGAGCAGCAGTCTGAAACTGTACTTGGAGATGACACAGGTCCTCATCCTCGGACACACACCCTGAGCCTGGGACAACTCCTGTCGGGCAACCACTCTGGGAACAGCAACAACACTCACTGACCATACACGCAACTTACAATACTTCCAGTACTCCTCCCTCTCCATGTCTGAGCAGGTCAACGCCATCTGTTATGTTATGTTATGTTATTACGTTTTGTAGAGCGCAAACACATGCCCCAGCAACGAGGCGTCCCGGCACTGAGCCATAACAATAACCTAAGGGGGGGAAAGGAGGGAAAAGGACTGGACGAGATTAAGATGGGGAGAATAGAAGTGTTTTGATCGCTTTGCGAAAGGCCAGCAGGTTAGTCAAGGAGCGAATGTGAAGTGGCAGGGAGTTCCAGAGCCTTGCCCCCAAGACTCTGAAAGAGCGACCGCCCATTCTGCTTAGCCTTATACGTGGGGTAACAACCAAGTTTTGACCCGAGGAGCGTAGGGCCCGCTGAGGGGTGTAGGGCTCTAGGAGTGGACGCAAGAGACCGGGGCAGTCAGTCTTGAGAATTTTAAAAACAGTAGTAAGGGCTTTAAACTGAACTCGAGCTTCCATGCGCAGCCAGTGTAGTTTCTGGATGGTGTTTCTTGCAGAGCACCTACGAGGGAGGCCTACAACAGCCCTGGCCGCAGAATTTTGTATGCGTTGTAGCCGCGCCATCTCAGCTTTGTTAAGGCCGAGAAAAAGGATATTGGCGTAGTCCAGTCGAGCCAAGATGGTAGATTGGACTATCAGTTGGCACGTATGGTGGTCAAAAAAGCCAAGAATCGGATGAAGGCTCCTCAACAGGCCCACACAGGTGGCAGCCAGTTTCTTAGTGTGGGTCTGGAAGTTAAGAGATGCATCCACCCATACACCAAGGTTTTTTAGCACGGTTTTGGGGGGGGGGATAGGGCCCAGTGCGGACGGCCACCAGTGTTCAGTCCAGTAGTCGGGATTTTTGCCCAGGAGTAACACCTCTGTTTTGCCAGCGTTCAACTGGAGGCAGTTGTGTGACATCCAGCGTGCGACTGCCTCTAGTCCGTTCTTGAATCTCGCCGCTGAGATCGAGGGGCCTTCAGTCAGGGAGATGACCAGCTGGGTGTCGTCGGCGTACGACACTAGCGTCAGGTCCCATTCTTTTGCTATTTCAGCGAGGGGCTGGACATAAAGATCGAATAGGGACGGGCTGAGCGCCGATCTTCCCCTCATGCTACAACTGCCTCCACATGCTATGCAGGATCCACAGGTGGATCCCCACCCCAGACAAAAATAACTGTGACGCAGGCCCTGAGCACCAGCAGACTGGACTACTGCAATGCACTGTACGCAGGATTCCCTGACAAAGACCTTCTACTACTGCAACACATCCAATACACTTACGGCTCATTGATTGTCAACGTCCCCCACCGCAGCAACATCATCCCCCAAATGTGAGACCTACACTGGTTCCCCATCAGCAAGTGGATCAGCTTGAAGCTCCACACCCAGACACACAATGCACTCCATTAGGCCGGACCAGCCTACATGTGCAGCAGACTCAGCTTCTACACCCCCACACGCCACGTCCGCTCCACCAGCCTCCCCCTCACCGCTGTCCACCGCATCGTATGACCAACCTCCAGCAGCAGTTCCTTGTCCTACCTCGCCGCCAAGATCTTGCACTCCTGGGCCATCTACAGCAGACCCAGGACCTACTCCCATTCAGAAGACTCATCAAGACGTATCTCTTTGAGCGTTAGTGGCAGCCCCTTCCCATCAGAGTGGTAGATGCAACATGTGTTTTCACATGCTGAAGGAGTTGTTCCAAGGATACAGACTTCTGTATTCTCTGATTTTGATTTCATGCAGCTGTGGTTGATGCAGACTGGGACGTACTGCATTCCTCAATGTTTTTCAAGTGTTTAGTTGGTGTAGTCTTAGGTGTGAGAGAGTATGAGGTGTCTGTCATCAGCAATGGATACAATGTTGAGGCTGTGTTTGGTTTCAAATGGTGCTGAGGCAGCCCTGTTGATGTTGACAAGGGTCAGACACATAGATGGTCCCTCTTGCATTCAGCATTGGAATAACGTGCATTGGAAGGCGAAGGTTGTCAGTCTGATCCTTGAACCTCTTGCTGGGGTGAGTGACCCAGTTAAGCATTCATCCTTTGAATCCTGCATCATGTAGTGTAGCAAATCTGTGTGGTGTTAGTCTGTGTTGGAGCACACTCACAGCTCCTGGTCCTGGAGGGTGCAGATGTCACCTGTGGCTGTGAATATGGTGATCTTGGTGCTGTTGTTGATGTAATGAGGACAAGGCTGTAGTGATCCCACAGGTGGCTGTATCTCATGTTTGAGGGGGTGCATTGAGCTGTGACTGGTGTCCCGGTGGGTATGGTAGTATGGCTGTTGTGTTGGGAGAGGTTTGGGTGGTGCTGCCTGTGGCATCTCATGTGTACGGCAAAGTTATTGTAGTGAAATTTTGTTGTTTATGGTGAACTTTGTTGGACACTTATCACAGGTCTGTAGTGCCAGAGTGATGTCTGTAGCTTTGCAGCATAGGTTGTTGTATTAATGCAGGACCTTGACTAGTTAGCAGGACTTTCCATTATGTAGGATTATTTATTTGTGGTTCTCCCTCATTGGGTCCATGTATGTGTTTTACATTTCAGGTGTCTTGGCGTTTATACAGTTCTTACCAAGGTATCTGCTGGTGCCTCTTGCTTCTTAGAGATCAGTGCTCTACCATGCCGTGTCCCTGTAGTGCTGTTTGTTAGGCTTGCAGAGGGTGGAGGTCTGGTATGCACAGTTGTGTATCCAGGTGTGACTTTCACTTGCAGTAACGCTGGTGTAGGCTGTGTTTGAGACCAGGGTGGTGGTTGAGGTTTGTCAGCAGTGTAGGCATGTGAAATGTCTGCGGGTCATGTTTGGAAAGGCCTGTTGGCATTCTCAAATGTTTTCCATGTATGAGTGCATGGAGGCTGGCTGAGCTGCATCAGTGAATGACTGTATATCAGTTGCTGCTGGAAATGATTGCATTTGAGACCCAGATGTGCACATTCAGACTTCCCATAGGCGTGGCTTCAGCACACCATGTACATGCGTCTGCTGTGGGCTTGCACAGCGGCTGACATTGAGTAGGCTAATTGTGAGTTACAATATTCAGTGATGACGGAACACATGAACACAGGGGTGGTGGCCTTAGTGGTAGTTCATATACCATATGTGGAGTGTGGGCTCAGATGAGAGAACTGAAATGACTTATTATGGAGACCCAAGGGATGAGTGACTGATGTGATAATTCTATGTGTCATCATGGCATGGGAGGGTGGGTAGGGGACATCTTAGATGATGTGGCTCATGTGCATATTGGCAAGATGACTCAGGTACTGAAGGACTGGGTTCTTTAAGACCCAGCGGTGCCAGGGCACAACACCTGAAACCTTCGTGGGTAACCTGCTCCGGCGTACAAGTCACAGAGACACGGGACACTTTCTTTGACGTCAAAGATTCAAGGTTTATTTGCTGCAGGGAACACAGAGATCACGACAAGTACACAGCGTGCAACTTGGGGAGACTGCTTCAAATTGGTTCTGTGGATCGCTCCTTTTATACAGTTTTTACCCATAGGATTACATTGAGCACAAAAGTTTACAACCCGGTTCCCACAATTATCCCCCAGAGGGGTCGCTTTGGTCACTTTGAAACACACAAGGTCCGGAACATAAGTGCGAAAACATTTGGCGGTTCCCAACTGTAAAAACCATCTTCCCACCATTAGTGAATTCCAATCAGCAGTAAAATAGATCGAAAATAGGAACGAAGACAGGTGCAGAGGAAGACGGAGACAGTGGGGAGATCGGAAAGGGTGTAAAAGGGGAGGTATCGGGAAACACGAGATACAGGCATCAAAGGGACGTGCCTAATGAGATGCACGGCTGAGGTAATAAGTCCGTGCGGCAAGATGAGCCTCGAGCGGCGCCATCTGCCTTACAGTAGCAACCCCCTCGTCATAAAGACACTTTCAAAGAACATGTGTCTTCCGCAAATATCTTGGGAGTCCCAGGGTCGCGAAGCGGACAGCGTCCGTTCGCTGGCTACTTGAGGGCAAGAGACAAAATGGATGCCGTATCTAAGATGGAACCCGTGGGTACAGATGAAAAACCCACATAACAAACGAACGGTTTAAGTTAGCACAGCGAAACTGCGCACACTTACTAAACTCGTCATTTGCGGTTCATAGATACCAGACTCGACCATATTCGTGCGAGTCGAAAACACCACTTACAATTGTCACGGAACCTCAGACGCTCCTTTTGCCCTCATGTAGGCAAGCACTAGTCGGAATCATATTCGATATTCAT
This sequence comes from Lissotriton vulgaris, assembly GCF_964263255.1. Classification (NCBI taxonomy): domain Eukaryota; kingdom Metazoa; phylum Chordata; class Amphibia; order Caudata; family Salamandridae; genus Lissotriton; species Lissotriton vulgaris. Next base: position 665,083,962 of record NC_141689.1, read on the forward strand.
CAGACCATCGAAATGTTGCTGTAGCATAGCTCTGTCCAACCGAGTCCCCTTGGTAACAGATGGTTGTCTCATACACGTTGTAGCACAGAGGCCACATAAGGCAGGACCACACTGCACACAAAGGCAACACGTGAACAGGAACACTACCACAACTCCGATGATCATCAGAATTTTCCAACCCCAAGTCGACATCAGGCCCCAAAACCATCCAAGTAGCGTCCAATCCCCTACATCCACGTGTATGGATTCGGAGATCTTATGCAACCTCGAGATGGCTTGATAGACAGTAGGAGCATTATCTGGAATGAAAATGCAGCAGCTCGAATGGATCACCTTACATACCCCACCGCGATCTGCTAAAATGACATCTAAAACCATACGGTTTTGTAACGTCATAAGTCTCTCCGCCTGAAGTTCTGTGGTGATATTACCAAGGGCACTGGCAGTAATATTAGCTGTCGATTCTACCACTCGAGTCAACTGTCTCAGGTTCCTACTATTAACCATAGGTCCCCAAAACGGGAGGAAACCCTTGAAAAAGTCTCCTGCCTCTTGACCGGCAGTATCCTCTTCACTAATTACGCCTCGCACAACTCTAATCTTATGATAATCGGCATCTACAGTGAACGTCGGAGGCAACAGATTTGCAATGAAACATGAGCCCAGGAAGTCAGCGGGCAACCATGTGTATGCACGATCATAACAGATAAAGTATGTACCCTTGGCAGCCAGAAACACAGGGGACGAGAACATTGGCAGAATGTAATTTTCAGTGCAAGCACTTGCTCCAAGTCGGGCTTGCGATCTTCGGCCACGACCCATAAGACAGAAATTACCAGTGTGGGGTACGACCCATATTGGAGGCGAGCTTTTAAGCTGCTTTTCACTAGTGAACACACTATATTCACCTCTACTTAGGACCTTATAGGCTTGTACCTCTTCTTCAGGGATGAGCGAAGGATCATAGATCTCACTATCTAAATCCTCTATGGCTATCGATAAAGGCTTCTGATACGAGGTAGGACCAGAGTAGGGGGAACGTGGTTCTCGAATGGGGTGGAAACCCAGTGCGCTTCGAAACATTGTTTGAAATGCTCGAGCTGACCCTTGGGAACTATACGGCAGCACCAGATATGGAATTCCCTTATCCGTAGTATGTGGCATCAACCCACACACCCAACAATTAGTAGTGTTAACCACTAACTGATGCTGATGGAGGAGCTGGATAAAGGAATTGTTGCGGAATTCTACACGTCTAGCCTGCTCGTGTTCCGGTAACATGTGAAAGGAATGGGGAGAAACAGTCGAGGTAAGATTAGGGTAAGGAGTAGGAGTAGGTGTAGCAGGTAAGAAATAAGACATCGTGTAATACACTCCACCCGCCAGTAGTGCAGAAGCAGTCAAAAACATTACAAACAATTGAAACATGAAACATTTAGTACGACTAAGTTGCTGCAGCTTGAATCTATAGACTTGAGCTCCCTCCAAATCATTCAGCTTCGAGAATGCCATTCCCTACGACCGTCCGCAACGTTTCTTGACGCACTTCGTTCTGTGCAGCAATAGTCAATCCCCAGGAGTTCCTAGGAACCGACGGCCTTTAACCTAGCGTCAAGACCTACTGTCCAGAAGGAAGTACGCGCGCGGCCCTACGGCCTTCAATACACAATATGTATATACAAGCACAAAGTCTCTCAGCTGTGGAAGTAAAAAGATTGCAAGGAAGGAAACTCAATGTATATATATATACACAATTCACAGTGATACGAATGTTCAAAACTGATCACGGGAAACGAGGATAATGCAGTTGTCAGTTTCAGTAAAGCAAGGAAAATTTTATTTGTCCTTAGTGCGAGATCGCAGAGAATATCGGTGTTTCCCGGGACGTGCCTGCTCGTCGAACAAAGGATCCGTTGAAGAGACAGCGTCCTGCTGATCAGTTGATGGTCTTGAGTCTTTTGCTGACAATTTTTCAACAGTGGCTTTCTGCTGCGCCGAGGATTCTCCAACAGGCTGTGCGTCGCTGAAAGGCACAAACGCCGGCAATGTTTCTGTTTCTGTTGACGCAATGCCTTTCCTTACCCACGGGTCTGCCGACAAAGGGATAGGGACTCGCTTGGTGTGCGTGGCATGCACCCAATTTTTACGCCCCTCAAGACGGACGGCAGTCCTCGTGGCCAGGAGCACCTGGTAAGGTCCAGTAAATCTTGGGTCCAGATTATTCTTGCGTGAAAAGTTGCGAGTTACCACCCAGTCTCCGGGCTGGAGCTGGTGGCCTGGACCCTCCGTCTGCGTCGGCAATGCGTCGTAAACCTGTTGGTGAATTAACCTCAGTTTAGCAGTCAAGTCATGTAAATAGTCAATCAGCATTGGATACTCAAGATCAGAAAACATTCCTGGCCTAGGAACCCCCCACACATTCGCAGGGCGGCCGAACACTATTTCATAGGGACTAAGCCCTACTCGGGAGTGTACAGTCGCCCTAGTTGACAGTAATGCTAAGGGTAAAGCGTCAGGCCACGAAAGACCAGTCGTAGCCTGAATCTTTGCTAACTTTAGTTTAAGGGTGCCGTTATACCCCTCAACTAATCCAGCTGACTGGGGATGATTGGCGCTGTGGAATTTCTGATTAATTCCAAGGCCCTTACACACACTCTTCATCACACTTCCAACAAACTCACTTCCGTTATCTGACCACACGACTCTAGGCATTCCATACCGAGGAAAATATTCCTTCAGTAGGATTTTCGCAGTAGACAAAGCAGTATTGTCTTTAAGAGGATAGGCATCGATCCATCGGGAGAATGCGCAAACCACAACTAAAACGTATTTCAGGTTATTGCATCGCTCCATATGGATGAAGTCCAATTGAATCACCTCAAAGGGATACGAAGGAGGAGCAAAACTGCCAGGGGGAGTTGGGGTTCCTTTGCCAGGATTGTACATTATACACACCATACAATTCTTCACCAGACGTTCAGCACATTTCGTAATACCATCATTCTTCCACACAGCAGCCAGCAACTTACAAATACCTTTCGCGCTAATATGTGCTAACCCATGTGCCATTGTCACAACAGCCAGCACATACGCATCAGGCAACATCCATCTTTTCTGATCCGACAAATCAATCCAACAACCATTCGCATCCAACTTTCCCGTACTTTCTTTCCACTTCGTCTTTTCAATCTCAGTGGCCTCATTCTGAATTGTTTTCACGCTCTCAATAGTGTCTTCACACATACTCGATTCTGTAGGCCACCTAACCAAACTCGTCACATACATTCGAGTGCTAAGGTTCCGGGCAGTCTCCTTAGCAGTCTCATCCGCAAACGCATTACCACGACCAACATCATCCGTCACTTTACGATGCGCACTACACTTAACAATCGCAACTTGTGTAGGGAAAGTCAATGCATCCAAAAGATCATTCACAAGCTGGCCATGCTGTATCTTCGTACCGTGGGATGTCAAAAAACCACGCTCTCTCCACAATCGTCCAAAACTATGCGCTACACCAAAAGCGTATTGACTATCAGTGTACACATTCACACGTTTCCCTTTCGCCAACACACATGCTCTGGTAAGAGCAATCAACTCAGCAGCTTGGGCAGAATTCTGATTCAACCTTGCAGTTTCAACAACAGTGTTCAACGTTACAACAGCATAAGCAGTAGTCACATCGCCATTCGGCAACTTAAAACATGACCCATCCACATACAGAGTGCCATCCGGATCTTCCAATGGGGTGTTTTTAAGGTCCACTCGACCTTTCGTTTCCTCTTCAGTCCTCAAGTAGCAGTCATGTTCTGCTACTTCATCTGACTCTGCACTAATTGGTAACAAAGTTGCCGGATTTAGGACATTACAACGTTTTATCTGAATATGGCTTGCCAAGAGCGTCAATTCGTACCCAGACAACCTCGCACTCGTCAAATGCTGAGTTTTCGTTCGATTCAAAAGAGTATCGACTGCATGCGGAACCATCACCGTAAGCATATTATCCATGACCAATCCTGCTGATTGTCGGATGGAGACCGCAGCTGCCGCAGTTGCTCTCAAACAACTCGGCAATGCTCTAGCTACTGGGTCTAAGGTCGAGGAAAAATATGCACATGGACGCTGCTTACCACCAAAAGGTTGCGTTAAGACACTCAAAGCACAACCTTCTCTCTCGTGAACATATAACGTGAACGGCTTACCGTAGTCAGGGGTACCTAACACAGGAGCCGAACACAATGAATCACGTAGTTCAGAAAAACTTTTCTGACATTCTTCCGTCCATGGTAAAGGAGTTGAAACATCCTTACACGTAAGAGCCACCAATGGTTTCGCTAGCAATGAAAAATTAGGAATCCATTGCCTGCAGTACGACGTGATACCTAGAAAGGCACGCACATCTCTTTGGGTTTGCGGCACAGCCATTCGCGCAATCGCTGCAATTCTCTCTGGGGTCAATCTCCTTCCCTCCTTTGACAATAAGTGACCTAGATAGGTTACTTCTTGACAACAATATTGGAGTTTAGAAGGTGACACCTTGTGATTTAATTCACAGAGATGTTGCAGCAACGACACCGTAGCAATTTTGCAAATGTCCTGAGTATCAGCAGCCACCAATAAGTCATCGACGTATTGGATTAAAGCCGCACCAACTGGCAACCTAAACGCATCCAGTTGACTCTTCAAGGCTTGGCTGTAAATAGATGGACTTTCACAGTAGCCCTGAGGAGCGCGTTTGAACCGGAAGCTACGTCCACCGAGAGAGAAACCGAAAAGGTCCCTGCTCTCTTCGGCAATCGGGATGCTGAAAAACGCATTTTTCAAGTCAATCACCGAAAACCACGATGCAGTAGCTGGAATCAGAGTCAGTAGCGCCGTGATGTCAGGCACAACAGGAAATTGAGGAACCACAATTTTATTTACCTCCCGTAAATCGATAACAAAACGATAAACAGGCGGTTTTGCAGGATCTGTACGTTTAAGAATGGGCAGTACAGGGCTATTGCACACGTTCCCCCGAGTCTCTTCAATAACATCTTTCTCGATCAGATCATAGATGATCGCCAACAGTGCTCGTTCACCATCAAGGGAGATACGATATTGGGGAATACGTGGCAATCGCACATTGGATTTCAACTGAACAACATAAGGGGAGATATTAAGCAGGCCCACGTCATTTGGACCTGTTGCCCACAAAGACGCAGGAAGAGAACTCAATTCCGGTGGGAGCTTATCGAGGGACAAATACATGGGAGAGACAACCCTCTCTCCTAACGTAAGCTTTACACCCGCAGGAGAACAGTACAAAGTTGCATACAAACGTTTAAGCAAATCCAGGCCCAAAAGATTCTCACCACAACCAGTAGTCAAAATCAACGGAGCTTGGAGCTCACGTGGCCCAATTTGAAGGGGCAAAGGGCGTGAAACTGGATTGCTAACAGGGGCGCCAGAGAATCCAACGGAAACATTTGTTAAGCCAGACAAAGGTGCGCCAGGGAGTTTCGAATGCATGATAGAACTTTTCGCTGCACCAGTGTCCAACAGAAAAGGCTCAACGACGCCCGATGTAGCAACTGCGACGTAAGGCCCTCTCTGATCAACCGGAACTGATACCACTCCCTCTCCTTGTCTATGGCTGTCCTAGTAATTACTGTCGTCAGTTCCCTGATCGACGTAATAATCGTCTACATTATACTGCGCAGATCGTCCTTGCGATGATCCACGTTGATCGAAACAGTTATTAGAATTTGATGAGGTGTCTAAACGATCATTTTGAGCACCACGACCTCTACCACGTGATGCGTGCTGTGAACCACCACGGCCTCCTTTAGACGAGTTACCACTAGTACGTTCATTCAAAGCAGGACAATTGAATTTAATGTGTCCTTCCTGTCTACAATAAGCACATTGATTGTACCCTAACGAGGATCTTTGGAAGGAGGAATCATTACGGGTTTGAGATCTGTTCGATTGCGACTGTGATCTATTCTGTTGGGGCGCATTCTGATTAGAACGCGGCGGATACGCTTGTTGCAACAACACTTTAGTTTTCAGCTCTTTCGTCTTTTTGTCAGCGCGGTCATTCTCCTCTTTCTCCCTATTCTCATAATATTGTGCCGTAGCCAATATCTGAGCTGAGGTAGAAACGGCCCATGCACTCTCCGAATTCTTTAATTTATTGCTCAAATCGGGCAATAAGTTCGACACAAATTTATCCACAAACAACCTTTGTCCACCCTCAGTACCCATATCCTGTCCACTGTGGTCAATGAATGCTTCCTCAAACCTCGTAAAGAAGTCCGAGACACTCTCGTCTTTCTTTTGTTTGCAAGCTGATAACTTGTCCCAGTTTACCCTCATAGCTGGCATAAGAGTCTTCATCAATGTAATGATTCGCTGGGGAAGAGCAGCAATCAACTGCTCAGGCTTTGCACCACCAACTTGCAACCCATCCGCCGCTATAAGGGCCGCCCAATCACCGCCTAATTCATTTGCGTGATCTTGGTGACGAATCTTAGCCCATACCGGTTGCGGCACGACATTACCAAACAACATATCGATATCAGCAAGATTCATTATCGTAGCATCTACGAGCTGCGACAATTCTTTGTAATACCCTGCAGGATTCTTGCGAGGGTCAGGCAAAGACTGCTTCACCTGTAACACTTCCGATCTTTTCCATGGGAGATGTATCCATACTCTCTGGAAATGCGGCGGAACAATAGGAATAGCAGTAGCATCGCCTGGCATCCACACTGGTGGAACTTCCCGCATAGGGTATTGGCCAGACTCGTCTTGTTTTTCAATATCCTCAACAAACAGTGCATGAGGAATGGGAGCGGGACGAAGAGATAGCAACCGCTCAATAGCACGTCGGACATTAGTATCTACTATCAGTCCAGTTGCGAACTGAAGCCGAAGTTCAGACAGGGCGGTCAGCACCTCGTCAGGCGCATCAGCCGCTATCTGATCATGTAGGAACTTGCACATTTCGTCAAACACATATCTCTGAGTTGGTATGTTGAATTGACTAAACGTTTCGAGGACAACACGGGGTGGATTTCTAAGAGGGTTTACCATCCAACCCATTGCCATATTATATAGCGCAACGCGTTCTCTGTTTCCAGGAAGCTGACTACGTCTCTGAGGACCATCGGAACCAGCAGACCCGTGAACAGGTCCGAGTGACTGAAAGAAGCTAGCCGCAAGGGGAGAATTGCGACTACGAGTAGAGGGAGAAGAATAAGACACAGGGCTAACAAGAGGAGGAGTAGAAACAGTAGCAACAGCAGGAGTTAACAAAACAGGAGCAGTAGCAGGAACAGAAGTATGTGGAAGCGGAGGAGCAGTAGGAATAGAAACAGACAAAGGAACAGGAACAGTCGGAAGAACGGGTGCAGGTTGAGGAACAGGCGGAGGAACAATAGGTGGAAGAACAGGTACGGCAGAGACCACAGGAGCTGCGGTACCCTGTACGTACGGAGGTGGCGACTTCATAAGATAGGACATTAAAGGATCCTCAACTGCCTCTTCCTTCTTATCCGACTCCGTAGGCAAAGCAGGATAACATTTATCTATGGACATACGCTGTAGTCTTTCAAACACTTCCTTATCCTTATCCTCCTTATCACGCTGGAACTGCTCAGCTTTCTTCACTATGGTAGCAACATTATCTCGCTGACTACGTTTATTCTGTCTGATCTCTTTCTGTCGGGCTTCTTTGCGCCACAACCGAAAGGCATCAAACATGGCCGGCCTTGATTTACGTTCGAACAACTTTATTTCTAGATTATCTAAGATCGACGCCTCGAAGCTACCGTGAGGTGGCCAACGAAGGTCGCCGTCTTTCTTTGTATATTTAATCCAATAATCGTTAAAGGTAATCGGGCCTAGCCCGTGTTTGCTATACAAGTCATAAGTAGGAGTTCCAACCGGAGGTATCGGACACGAGTCCTCCAGTCGGGAATCCGCACCACAAGATCTAAAACAACTGAACAAAGTACTGCGACCAGGCATCTTGCACACTAGCCGAGTTTCACAAACTTCAAGGGTTACGGGATTTACCAAGTCCCAGCAAAGAACAAAACCCTCGGTTTTTGGCGGCTGCAGTCGTCAAACAACACAACAAAGTACGCTAGCAAAGTGTCACCGACAAAAACACTCACACAGCGTATACAACAAAAACACTCGCTAAAGTGTCAACAACCAAGAACTCTGGGAGCGACCCACAAATACTTAACTCAAAGATCGATGGCGTCACCAGGAAGGCCCGTCAATCGTCTCGCTATACCAAGGTCTACGCCAGGCGCCAAAACAGGTCTACAGTCAGGGCAGCAGTCCGTCGCAGCCGTCAGGAGGCGGGAATCTTCGCGGGAAAAGTCTTCGGGCCACTTATTTCGACAACAGGATCGATGAAGCGGAGTGCACCTTCCCTCGGAGATTTCACACGAAGTTCCTCACGATCGTCGGGCTTGGACCGGTACCACTGATGCAGCCCCACGTTGGGCGCCAAACTGAAGGACTGGGTTCTTTAAGACCCAGCGGTGCCAGGGCACAACACCTGAAACCTTCGTGGGTAACCTGCTCCGGCGTACAAGTCACAGAGACACGGGACACTTTCTTTGACGTCAAAGATTCAAGGTTTATTTGCTGCAGGGAACACAGAGATCACGACAAGTACACAGCGTGCAACTTGGGGAGACTGCTTCAAATTGGTTCTGTGGATCGCTCCTTTTATACAGTTTTTACCCATAGGATTACATTGAGCACAAAAGTTTACAACCCGGTTCCCACAATTATCCCCCAGAGGGGTCGCTTTGGTCACTTTGAAACACACAAGGTCCGGAACATAAGTGCGAAAACATTTGGCGGTTCCCAACTGTAAAAACCATCTTCCCACCATTAGTGAATTCCAATCAGCAGTAAAATAGATCGAAAATAGGAACGAAGACAGGTGCAGAGGAAGACGGAGACAGTGGGGAGATCGGAAAGGGTGTAAAAGGGGAGGTATCGGGAAACACGAGATACAGGCATCAAAGGGACGTGCCTAATGAGATGCACGGCTGAGGTAATAAGTCCGTGCGGCAAGATGAGCCTCGAGCGGCGCCATCTGCCTTACAGTAGCAACCCCCTCGTCATAAAGACACTTTCAAAGAACATGTGTCTTCCGCAAATATCTTGGGAGTCCCAGGGTCGCGAAGCGGACAGCGTCCGTTCGCTGGCTACTTGAGGGCAAGAGACAAAATGGATGCCGTATCTAAGATGGAACCCGTGGGTACAGATGAAAAACCCACATAACAAACGAACGGTTTAAGTTAGCACAGCGAAACTGCGCACACTTACTAAACTCGTCATTTGCGGTTCATAGATACCAGACTCGACCATATTCGTGCGAGTCGAAAACACCACTTACAATTGTCACGGAACCTCAGTACCACCCATGATGACCAGAGCAGTAATACCCACTTCCATGTTTGGTATGCAGGCTGCATTTCAGCCTCCATGGCAAACATGGCCAACATTCCAGCATGTATTATCCCATTTACAATTACAAGTCACACCAGCACTTCACAGCGTTGTGATTGACTCAGAGTAGTGAGCCTGGCTGGCTGATTCCTTTAACGTGACACAGAGGCAGGGTTGCATAGGCTGAAGAGAAATGGGACACATCTTTGAGGTGAGACTTCCCTCAATGTGTTCCAGATTTACAAAACAAACTTGAGACTTAATAGTAAACTTGATACATTTTTGGTGTTGACAGAATGCACTTAGTACTTTTGGCATTCACAGGATTTAGGATTTTGCCTTTACTCTATCTTAAGTCTGTCTTCAGAGACACTTTAGGCAAAATCCTAACTTCTGTGAATACCAAAAGTATTATGTTCATTCTGTGAATGGAAAAAATAGTAAGTGCATTCTGTGAATACCAATATAGTAGTAAGTTTAGAATTGAGTCTTGAGTTCATTCTGTGAATGGGCCTCAATATGTTTTGCAGCACACACTCACACACACATCCCTGCAACCATGAGACATTGATTGTTCTGTCCTGCATTTGTTAACTCACAGCTCTCCCTCCACAATTGCCAATGTTTGACACTGTGCCCCCATGGACAACAGGTGTGACACTATTGTACAAAAAGGAACATACATAATACCAATACATGCCATGTCATCACATTCCATTTCATTCATTGTTCATACTAGGCATGTTGCAACTGTAGAGTAGGTGTTGCACAGAGGAGACTTTAAATACACTGTTCAAAGTTCAGTGAGTACATGGATAAAGTATCCTTGTCACCACACACCCAGACCTGAAGCATTAAATACCTTTATGAACAACCACAACACACACAATGGAGTCAGATTAGTGAGTGATGCACACACCATTTTTCTTAGCCAAAAATTATGTACACAGCATTAGTTCATATTCTGAAATGTTACCCCCTATTTCTCATGATGTACACCGATCCAAATAATAGTTCAGACATATGTCCCCTCATGACACAACCAATTGTTATTATTTGACACATAAATGCACAACATTTTTTTTACTCTTTCAGATTTGTCAATATTTATTTTTTTACATACTGACACACATTACCACATGTAGTACTTATATCACAACATAATTGGGGTCACAAAGAAGAAGAATTTTGAAATATTATTTTGGTACACATGCATTGCATTGTTGACATTGTGCAGCATACATTGAAATGGTCATCGCATGAGACTATGGCAACCATACTGTACGCTGTTTGCATTTGACTGGCTCAGGTACACACTGTGAACAAAGCTTTATTCCTCTTGAACACTGCAAGAATACAATGTCAGGTACCTCCTCACCTTCAACCCTGTATGCCACCTCACCTGCCATGACATAACTCTGCTACAGACATCACCATCACTGTCACTGACAACTTCTGTGTCACCTGCATGTGGCAGCACGACAATCATGGAAGAGGCATTGTTAACCCATACACTGGTACACTCAGAATGAGCAGGCACTCTAATGTGCCATGGTTGACCGTGTACCACGACAACTACATTATCGTGACCAGGCCCATGGCCATACTCAGCAGCACACTCATGTGCATGACACACAGGCCATGTGGTCCATTCTCCAACATCATTGCACCCCAGTGTGTGACATCCACAGACAGCATCCCTATCGATGACCTCCAGTTCCACGTCAGCAGGTTAAGTTACCTGACCAACAACACCTCCAGGTTAAATTCACTGACATCAGACACAAGCAGCAAGGGACCTCAACATACCACTGAACAGGACACGGTTAAGTACCTGTAGTACAGCTGCAGGTACTTCTGATTCAGGTCTGACTTCATACTCTCCTGGCACTCCCATCATTGAATGCATGACATATGTGACTTGACCAGTAATCACCACTGCCACCCTTGCACCCTCTTGCAGCTGGAGCAAGGACACTGCATGGCATCTCATCCACTCCTTGTGCAAGGACAGTCCACCAATGCTTAAATACTTGTGACACTACAACACACAAATGGCACTGTTTGGATCTCGAATGACACCATCATTTCTGCACCCCTCATGAATGTACTTGCAGCCCTACTTTCCCCCTACCTCATGGCAGCCATGTATGTGGGCAGTGCCATTGGCATTGTCTGCCACTATGCTTTTGTGGAGTTGCGGCATGGTTGTGCATACACTGACATGATGATTTGTTATGGAACTGTCACTGCTTGAATTATGGAGCAATGTCCAGTGGGTACTGTACATCCATGGTATTGCAAGGAGTGACATGGTGAGAAGTGTTGCCTCGCTGTGTTCTTGCAGCAACAATTTTCATGGTTGCGCCATAGGAATGCACAGTCTTCCGTCGGATTCAGGGCACTTCACCGGATTACTCCGGAACTGCTGGCACAGGCTTGTGCGGACCACCCCTTCGTGTTAGCAGGGAACTTAGAGGAGGATGTGGAGCGACTGCAGGCCTGGTTCTCAGAGAGACTTAATGATCTGGCTCCTCTGAGACCCCTCCGCAAACCTGAAAAAGGTGCATCTGCCCCTTGGTTTACGGAAGCATTGGCGGCCTCTCGGCGCCAATGCAAGGTAGCGGAAAGAGCATGGCGCTCAAATTACGACGCGACGGCGAAACTCGCCTACAGGTCTGTGGCGAAAGCTTACCATCGGAACATCCTCGCGGAGAAGAAGGCTTATATCGCGAGAAAAATTGAGGCTGCCTCCAATTCCTGTAAGGAGCTTTTCGCTGTTGTGCGGGAGTTTACAACGTCTCGCGCAGTACCAACCCAGACCCCCCCCCCTGCGCCTTGGGTCAGGGCGATTGCGGACTTTTTCACCTCTAAGATCCAGCGGATCCAGGACTCCTTCCATGTGCTGGAGCCTGAGATACCGGGTCGGGTGGAGAATACCGCTGCTACCCGACTTAACGCAGGTGTGGCCTTGGCAGCTTTCCCTCCTCTCTCGCTGACCGCCTCATTTGACCTGATGGCTGGGCTTAAATCAGGTTCTCCTCGGGATGCCTGTCCGGCAAAATTTTTGGCTAAAATGGCAGCTGTCATTAATCCCCTCGTGAACCCCCTGTTGAATTGTTCTCTTGCACAGGGTGTGGTTCCCCAGGCCTGGAAGCAGGCCATGATTATTCCCCTGCTTAAAAAGCCTGGCCTGGATGTGGAGGTGTTGGCGAATTATAGACCTATTTCGCTCCTGCCGGCTTTTGCGGAGGTCATTGAAAAGCATGTCCATAAGGTGCTTGCCGATTACCTGGAGTCCCACGACCTACTGCACCCTACCCAGTCGGGTTTCCGCGCCAATCTTAGCACCGAAACAGCCCTCCTGGAAGTCTCGGAGGCGATTAAGGAGGTGTTGGATTCGGGCGGGAGAGCGATGCTGGTGATGCTAGATCTGTCGGCGGCCTTCGACACCGTCCCTCATGAGGGTCTTCTTGCAAGACTCTCAGAGGCTGGTCTCCGAGGGACGGTGCTCCAGTGGTTTCGATCTTTCCTGGCAGGCCGTCGACAAACGGTCTGGGCTTCTGCTTGCTCCGCCGAGATGTCGCCATTGGGTGTCGGAGTTCCTCAGGGCTCTGTCCTGAGTCCAACTCTATTTAACATCTTCATGGCCCCTCTGGCGGCATTGGCGGAGTCTTTCGGGGCCCAGATCGTTTCTTATGCCGATGACACCCAGCTCCTCTTCACCTGTGAGAGGGGTGCGGACTTCGATGGAGGTAGGATCCAGGGTTGCCTTGAGGCTGTGTTTCAATGGTTCCATCACAACAGCCTCAAGTGCAACTCGGATAAATCCGAGGTCCTCTTTTTTGGGTGCAGTTCGGATCCGGACTGGAAAGTGTGGTGGCCTGAGAACTAGTTTCCACCAGCAAGTTCGTCCCAGGTGGCTAAAAACCTTGGGATTAAGATCGATAATGGCCTCACACTACGTTCACAGGTAATCGGTCTCACTGGTACCTGCTTTGGCCTACTCCGGATGCTACGTAAGTTCCTTCCCCTGTTATCGGAGGAACATAGGAAGATCACGGTGCAGGCGATTATAGGCTCGAGAATTGACTATTCCAACGTCCTTTATCTCGGCTTGCCAGAATATCTGCTCCAACGGCTACAGGTTGTCCAGAATTCGGCAGCACGGGCCATCTTTGGACTATCTCGCCGTGCCAGAGCCTCGGGTCTTCTGGAGGCTCTGCACTGGCTCCCTGTCCGGAAGCGGATAATTTTTAAAACTCTTACTCTGGCACACAAAGCCTTGCACACCTCCGGAGCAAAATATCTGCAGAAGAGGCTGGCCTTTTATTTGCCTGCCAGGTCGCTCAGGTCTGAAGCCCTGTTTCTTGCGACGGTTCCTCGTGTGAAGAGAGCCCGCATCGGAGGCCGCTCTTTTAAACTACTAGCGCCTCAGTTATGGAATAAACTGCCTGTGTCCCTGCGCAGCATTCCTAATTTGTTGGCCTTTCGGAAAGGGCTTAAAACTTGGCTCTTTTCCTCTTAGTTTCGGTCCCTATTAGGTTTCTTTTATCTCTGTTTCTTATTTTATTTTCCCTGTTGTGTTATGAGATTAGTGTGCAATCCAAAGCGTCGGGACACTCTTCCGAGTAGCCGCACGCTATACAAAACCCCTGCATAACAAACCCCCCTGCATAACAATATTGTTGTTGTTGCACATTTGTCAAGTGTATCTTTGTCACAGGGCACGCATATAAACTTGTTTACAGCGCTGTCCAGTACCACTCCCATGCATATATGTTGTGGCAGGATTTGTCACCTTCCTTAGAGAAATGTATGTTGTGGCTTTACATTCCGGGACGTGTTGTGCATTTCCATGACTTTGCTTGTTTCTCTCATGTCTGTGACAGCCTTGCTAATCTTGCAAGGGGCAGTTAGTGAACTTGTTGGCATTATTTGGATACGTCACGCCTACTTTGCATGTCATTGCCATTGTTTTGTTGGGAGATGCAATGCCATTGGCATAGTAGTTGCTATGACTCCTGAGCATTTGCTATAATCTGTATGCAACAGCTTACTAATGTGATTGAACATTCTTGGCACTTAAGCTACACAAACAGCGCAGCAGACTGGCTGATGATCCGTTTGTATAATTAACTATGGTGCATATTTGCTGGATGTTTAGCAGCTGGACTGCGGCCCTTGCAATAAAGGTGTGCTGCAGTGCATGCATACGTACAGACCATGAATGTAGGCATTCAGTGAGATGGTGCGCATTCCTCCACACTATTGATGTTGGATGTTCTTTCACTGCAAGAACACCATTGGGACACTTATGTTATTCCCATGGTCGTGACAAAATTGATGTGCTGTATTAACTGTATGTCAATACATGTTGTTATTCATGTTATATACGTCATTCATCCAGATGTAGCTGGTCATTGCTTAAGTCATGCATTCACGTGAGGAGCATCATTCAAGTACAGCAAACCTTGGTTCAGGCCTCTCCCGGTGACACTGCCTCACCCCTATACCTACCATGATGCAAGTGTGAGGTACTGACACAATTGCCAGATGGTAATGTATTACCAAATTTGGGATGGATTGCACATGACCACTACTGACATTCTTTTTTGGATGTGCAGACCCGCCATGCATATGTTATGCATGATGCTTGTGTAATGTGGCATAGGGCTTCACATACTGAGTAACATTCGTGAGTACTTTCCCTTACATATGCAGATAATGTGGCTGAAACCATCATGCACTAAGTCGTACGATGACAGATTTTGGGCCTGCATGGGGTGACTATGAGTAGGGTCTCTTTATTGGTGTCACCTGCCCTTCACAACGACACAGGTGCACAATGCTTGGCATGCGCCGACCCAGGCAGACTTGCACCATGTTGCAGGGGGTCCAGCGGTGCAGGGGATCAGTGTTTGTGTGCATGGAAGGGACACATTCCTGCAAGATGCAGTCATGAAAAGATTTTTCCCCTTTCTATGTGTCCACTTGAATGCAAAAGCGATATGTTGGTTTTATCATAGAGGGAACATTAAGTTTTTATTCAGGTTGTGCATGCCCTACACAGACCCTGTGTATGCATATCTTTGTGGCGCAGCGTGATAGTTACATTTTGACGTTCCTATTGTACATTGTCAATTGGACATAGATGTTTCTGGGTATACCCTTAGCAACAGCCCAGGAAGTGCGCTTTCTGACACTTTAATGTGGGAATGATGCAATGACATGATATGTTGTACTATGTTACATGGCTGTCTGTGGCCTATTATTGTGGGTGTGGCACATTGTGGCACCACTACATGAACAAAATAACATCCTGCCAGCACAGTGGTAGCAGTCCAAGTTATACAAGTGTGAAACTCGGTCTGTTGCAGGATGTTGTGTGATTTTTTTTTCAGGAGGGTAGTTATATATTTGCACCTGCGTGTGGCACTTGTCAGGTGCAGCAGTGGGCTGGGACTTCACTTTGGACATATATGTTTACTTTCACAGGGGTAGCTGTTTCCAAAATGTAACATGTGCATGTCCCTGGTACAATACTTTTTGTAGACCCTTCACAGTTCATGACATTGCATGACTTCTCTTTCCACAACACGTCAGTAATTGAGCCAGCCACCTTAGTTTATGCACAGCACAACATTACCTTCTTTGCACATTTCCCCTTGTAGGGACTTACCCTGTGTGTCTTGCAGTTCCTCATGGTGTGCACTGTCCTGCCCTGGGATTCCAACAACCAACTCCTCTGGGATGACCGCTGCAACCCGCTCCTCAATGTCATCCAGCTCTTCTTTTTGTGATGGGCTGCCTCCTCCTGTAAGCTCAGCTTCTTTCCGGTTTTTGGCCATTTTTTCTTTAGTACGGCGCTGTTGGAATTAGGTAGCCTGGCCTAGGGCAAGACTAACATTTAGAGGCACAGTGTAAAGGTTGCAGACCACCCAAAAGTAACTTCACGCAATAGCACTCAAAAAGAAAAACACTACACCAAAATTATATGAAAATACGTACTGCTTTATATAAAAATAATATTCTCTGTGTTGTCAAATATAAGTAGCTCACATGTAATTAGCTCAAAACATTTCAAATCACTTTTAGGTTCAGCAGTTACACTTTTTAAATTACTAGCAGATTATCGCTTTTTAAGTTAATAACAGTTACTATATTCCTGAACTTTTATCACACTTTTGCAATAGGATAAACGGTACCTTAGAATCAATAATTACTTTTAAAACTGCTAAACAATTTTATCAATTGAATTCTAAGGTGCAGTACATTTACCAGGTAATCATTAATGACACTTTCAATTTTACCAAAACCACATTAAGCAGGATTAACAGTATACCAGACTTGCAGAGGTAACCCCCTCTGCCACATTTGAACCTTAACTCACTACCCACCTTAATTCACAGAAGAATTAATTAGCCTCCCTCTCCCCTAACTCTTGGCAGTGGAATTATCTATTATGACTTTCATCAGCATTATTTCAAATCAGTTTAGCAGTATACATTTGCTAGTTCTTTCCACCTTCAATGTCAGATTTCCCCTGTTACTTCTTAAGATCAGAGGGACACTCCCCAGCACCAGCCTGGTCCAATCAGTCGGTTGCCTCTGCTCTTCTAAGAGACACCTCTTCTCTGGTAAATTCTCCCCCCTCCCTTCTCAACCCTCCTTACTTCATTTGGTGTGAATGGGGGGGTCCGGGCCCTCCAATCCGGGTCTCCGCCGATGTCAGGAGACAGGCCGAAGCTTCAGTTTACTGTTAATTGACCCCGGGGCCTCTCGACCTCCCGCCTCGCTACTGTGGAGGCAAGGGATCAAATCGCCTGATTTCCGCCGCTCTGGCAGCAGTACTCGCCACCAATGGACCGCCCCGCCTCCCTTCTCCACAGCGGAGCAGGGGGGGTCCTTCCTGCAGTCGGTTCTCGCTCCAATGCGAGGCCTCGGTATCCGGCGGCGGCTCCACTTGGTTTTCCCTCGCCGTCGGTTGTCTGAGGTTCCTCTCACCTCAGCAGGGCGCAACGCGCATGCGCGGGGAACTAGCGTCCCGCTTCCTGAGCCTGCTCTGCTCCACCGCTCGGCGTCGGTAGTGGCTCTGCAGTGGGCCTGCTCGACCCTAGGCCCTTCCTGGGGATCAGTGCCTCCAACGCGTTTGCGCAGTAGTGCTGGCCACGGTCCCTGCCTTCTCTCACAATGGGACAGCGCCGACTCAGGAGCGCACACAAGACCCCAGGGGATCCGGCCCACGAAGAAACAAGGCAGCAGCAGAAAGGCAGCAAACCCCCTCACTCCACCGGGCAGGTCCAGACACCGGTAAGGGTTAGGGACAGGGATCACCGCTTCAGGCAGGACAAGTCCCTGCGTCCACCACACAGAGAGGGGGCAGAGGTGGTTTAACACTGGTGGATCTCCCAGCTCCTCGTATTCTCGGCGGTTCTGCTAGCACTCCATACTGGACAGGGATAAGTGAGATAATATAGGGGGGGACCCAGATCAATTCACAGCGCAGGGCCACTTGCAGCTCCTCTGCCCACTGGGATTAACCCCTTCACTTGACGGGAGGCACCTTGCTGTCCAGGGTCAGCAGGATGAAACTAACACGGCTAGGACAACAGGCCTGGGGGAAAAATACCTAGACAGAGGGCAACCCTTGGAGAGTAAACCACCCTTCAGGATCCTACCCCTAACAGACCTCAACCTTCACTCCTGCTGTTCCTCACTGACAGACAAAATGGCTGCCCAGCATTCCGCCTTATATAGGCTGCCCTCTCAGTGGTCCAGAATGGACCAGAAGGTTCTAGAATGCCCTATTCTAGGCTATGGCCAAGTTCTGTGTGTGACAGTTGGGGCAGTTGGCGGCCACCATTTTAGGTGGTGCCAACTTTCCTGTCAGAACAGGCCTCTGGGCCTGAGGTAAAAGATTATGAGGGGGGAAGAAAACACCTATCCCCCTGACCAACACCTACAAAAAGTCAGTAGACACAAAAATTAACAAGGGTATGAGGGGCAAAAAGGGGACAAAATAAATAAAAATTAGGAGGGACTTCGCCAAAAAGCCAGACAGGTCTAACACGCGTCCCCCCCAGCTGAAAGTGGGGAGAACTACCCAACCCCTTGGGAGTCCTCATCACTAAGGCGGAAATACCTGGAGAGACCGTCTGCATTGGCGTGGTCCACTCCAGGCCGATGTTCCACCCGGAAGTCCATTCCCTGTAGGGAGATGGACCACCTCAACAACTTGGGATTTTCCCCCTTCATTTGCATCAGCCAACGAAGGGGTCGGTGGTCGGTCTGAACCAGGAAGTGCGAGCCAAAGAGGTATGGCCGCAGCTTCTTCAGAGCCCACACCACCGCAAAAGCTTCCCTCTCAATGGCACTCCACTTCTGTTCCCGGGGAAGCAGCCTCCTGGATAAGAAGACTACAGGTTGATCCAGGCCCTCTTCATTGAGTTGCGATAGCACTGCCCCAATGCCATGCTCTGATGCATCCGTTTGGACAATGAACTCCTTGGAGAAGTCTGGGGCCCTCAGGACCGGTGCCGCACACATTGCCTGTTTCAATTTTTCAAAGGCTTGCTGACAAGCCTTTGTCCAAGCTACCCGTTGAGGTTGTTTCTTGGAGGTGAGCTCTGTGAGGGGCGCTACAATAGTGCCATACCCCTTCACAAAGCGACGGTAGTATCCTGTGAGGCCCAGGAAAGCTCGGACCTCAGTCTGTGTCTTGGGGGGTTCCCAGGCCATGATTGCCTCAATCTTCGCCTGCAGGGGCTGCACAGTCCCCCTACCCACCAAGTGTCCAAGGTACACAACCGACCCCTGCCCAATCTGGCATTTGCTGGCTTTGATGGTCAATCCAGCTTGTCTCAGCGCCTGGAGAACGGCCTGCAAATGCTGCAGATGGTCCTCCCAACTGCTACTGAAGACAGCAATGTCATCCAAGTAAGCAGCAGAGAAACTCTCCATACCAGAGAGGACCTGGTTCACCAGCCGCTGAAATGTGGCAGGGGCGTTCTTGAGCCCAAAGGGCATCACACAGAACTGGTAGTGTCCCTCAGGCGTGGAGAAGGCTGACCTTTCCCTTGCTCCATCTGTCAAGGAGATCTGCCAGTACCCTGAAGTGAGGTCAAAGGTACTCAGATATTGGGCAGCTCCTAGCCGGTCAATCAATTCATCCGCCCTAGGGATCGGATGAGCATCAGTCCTTGTCACTGAATTCAGTCCTCGGTAATCCACACAGAATCTCAGTTCAGGTGTGGTGCCTGGTGGTGCGGCTTTTGGCACGAGCACCACCGGACTGGACCAAGGGCTGTTGGAAGGTTCAATGACTCCCAGCTCTAGCATCTTGGCAACTTCTCCATGTATGCTAGCCTTCACCTTGTCAGACAGTCGGTAGGTCTTGGACTTCACTGGTGGGCTGTCTCCTGTGTCCACATCATGGGTACACAGGTGGGTCCTTCCCGGGACAAGGGAGAACAACGAAGAGTACTGCTCCAGTATCTGGCGGCAGTCCTCCCGTTGCTCAGGAGTGAAAGTAGGAGAGAGATTCACTCCCTCCACTGACCCATCCTTCTCTTGGGATGAAAAGAGATCTGGGAGAGGTTCACTTTCCGCTTCCTCTCCCCCGTCAGTCACCATCATCAGCATGACTTCGGGCCTCTCATGGTGGGGCTTGAGTCTGTTGGCGTGTAGCACCCGTAGGGGCTGTCGAGGGGTCTTAAGGTCCACCAGGTATGTGGCCTTACCCTTCTTTTCCAACACCTCAAAGGGGCCTGTCCAGCAATCCTGGAGGGCGCTAAGCTCTCCAGGTTCCATCACCCACACTTTCTGTCCAGGCTCCAGTTCCACCGGGTGAGCGTTGTGGTCGTACCACTCCTTCATGACTGCCTGGCTGGCCTCCAAGTTGTCAGAAGCTTGCTTCCACAACTTCGCCATTTGGCTCCTGAAGGCCAGCATGTAGCTCACCACATCCTGGGGGGGTTTCCTGGGAGATTTCTCCCAACCATCCTTCACCAGGCTGAGAGGACCGCGTACAGGGTGCCCATACAGAAGCTCAAAGGGGCTGAAGCCCACTCCCTTCTGGGGCACTTCCCTGTAGGAAAAAAGTATACAGGGTAGGAGGACATCCCATTTCCTCCGCAGGCTCTCGGGCAGACTTCTGATCATGCCCTTCAAGGTCTTATTGAACCTCTCAACCAGTCCATTTGACTGGGGGTGATAAGGAGTGGTGAACCGGTAGGTCACTCCACACTCCTTCCACATTGCCCGCATGTACGCTGACAGGAAGTTGGTCCCCCTGTCGGACACAACTTCCTTGGGAAATCCCACTCGGGTAAAGATTCCCATTAGGGCTCTTGCCACTACAGGTGCAGTGACTGTCCTCAGAGGTATTGCCTCTGGGTACCTTGTGGCATGATCCACCAGTACCAGGATAAACCTGTGACCAGCTGCTGTCGGTGGATCCAAAGGCCCTACAATGTCGATGCCCACCCTCTCAAAGGGGGTGCTAACGACTGGAAGTGGTTCCAGGGGAGCTTTTAGCTTCACCCCTGTTTTCCCACTGGCCTGGCAGGTTACACAAGTCCTACAGTATGTGTTGGACGCCGCTTTCATCTGAGGCCAGTAAAAGTGGAGAACAAGCCGTGCAAAGGTCTTGTCCTGACCTAAGTGTCCTGCCAGGGGTATGGCATGAGCCAGTTCCAAAAGAAAGGCTCGGTACTGTTGCGGGACTACCAAGGCCCTCGATGAACCAGGCGAGGGTACCTTGGGTTCACTGTAGAGGAGTCCATCCTCCCAGTAAATATGGTAATGTCCCGTAACATCACCTGCTGCTTGGGCTTCAGCCTGTCGCCTCAGTCCCTCAAGGGTGGAGCACTCCCTCTGCCCCTTACAGAATTCCTCTCTGGTAGGACCTCCCTCCACATGCCACTCCGCAGGGATGGGCAAATCCTCCAGAGAGTCTACTTCCCCCTCCACGGACTCCTGGTCCACCACCGCAGGTGGCCGATCTGTCTCATGGGGTGTGGAAGCCGGAGCAGGCTTTCTCTGTCTCCGGGTCTGTCCCTTCTTAGCAGCGGGTTGGGCCATTGTTCCAGGCTCCAACCCAGGCGAACTCCCTCTCCGGGCAGTCGCAGACCGTGTGCTGACACAGGCCCAGTCAGGTGTACCCAGCATCGCAGAATGCGTCCGGTATTCCACCTCTCTCCAAGTATTGTGTTCCATGTCATTCCCCAACAGACAATCGACTGGCACGGCAGGGCTTACGGCAACTCGAAGTGAACCTGCAACCCCCTCCCACTCAAAGGGAACCTCAGCCACTGGATAGTGGCCCATTCTGCCGTCAGCCATCGCGGCGGGGTGGAGTACATTAGGAACAACCTGCTCTGGGGACACCAGCTGACTTCTCACCATAGTCATGCTGGCTCCTGTATCCCTCAGAGCCTCCCCTCTCTGGCCATTGATGGTAACCCATTGCCCATACTTTGTAGTATTTGGGGGCACCTGGATCTTTGGCACCATCTCCCGCTCTCCCAGGGACACTAAGGTGACACCCGCCCACTCACCCCCCTTATCTAAGGGCAACTCCTCCCCGAGCGCTACACTAGCTACTCCCGGTGACTTTCCTCCGGTGGGAGGGGGTGGTCTCTTTGGGCATCTGACATCTCCCTTATAATGTCCAACGCCACCGCATTCAAAACAGTGGGGAACCCTGGGCTGCTGGCTCTGGCCAGGATGAGGGTTCCGGGGCGGGTTTGCCCTAGGGGTGAAACCTGCTCCCTTCCCTTGGAAGTTATTTTGGGGACCTTTAGAGAACTCTTTCTTTTTCTCCCCCCCCTCCTTCTTCTGGGGGGTGCCCTGTCCGGCTTTTTGAGATTCCCCTCCAGTCCCCTTGGTGGACACCCGGGTACTTGTCCAGATGTCCGCCTCCTCTGCAAGCTTCCGGGGATTGGTCAGCTTGCTGTCTACCAGGTGTTGGCGCAGCTCGGGAAAACATTTCTCGAGGAGGTGTTCTCTCAAAAACAGATCGTACAGCCCCTCATAATCTTTTACCTCACTGCCCTTGACCCAACCCTCTAAAGCCTTTCTGGCGTAATCAAGGAAGTGCACCCAGTTCTGAGTTCCCATCTTGTGGCTCCCCCTAAACTTCTGTCGGTACCTTTCTGGGGTGAGCCCGAACTTCCTCAATAACGCCAGCTTCATGGTGGGGTAGTTTGTCTGTTCCTCTGGCTCCAGGGCCAACAAAGTGTCCCGACCAGCAGGAGGCATGTACTTGTACAAACTACCCCCCCAGTGCTTCTCCTGCACTCCATGAACCTTCAAAGAAACCTCATAAGCGGCCAGCCACTTAGCAACATCATCCCCCTGACTGAAGCTCGCTATCAGGTCCTTTGGGATATAGGGTTTGGTCTCCCTGGCTGACTCTTTCAGTTCGCTGCCACCATTCCTAACAGGAGAGGACCCCCGCTGTAGACTTTGGAGCTCCAGTTCCTTCAGCCTAAACTCGTGGACCATCCTCCTCTCCTCTTTCTCCTGCTCCAACTTAGCCAACTCCCACTTTAGCTGTCTCTTCTCCCTCCTATCGGTGAGCTCGGCTTCTGTTAGGCTTTTCCCAGAAATGCTACTGCCCTTTGTGGAATAGGACACTGGTCCGGTGAGCAAGTTTTCCCCCTCATGGCGGAATAACTCCTCCACCCCCCCTTCTGTGCCCTGGTCAACCTCTTCAACCTCCTCCTTTGTCTCTTGGTGTGCCTCCACCCAGGCCCTAAGGCTAGTCTGGAGCTCCCCCTTCCTAGCACCATGTTTGAAAAAGACCCCCATTTGCTGGCAGAACATTCTCAATTGGGGCACGGAATAGACTTCCAGGTTTTCCACCGCAAACTCCATGGTGAATCTGGCAAACCTGGATACACACCAGAAATTTCAGAAGGGTGAGGGTAACCTAAAACCAACTCCACCCACCACCAGGAATAAATTTAGAAAAAACAAAAAGACTAATTGGGAGGGCCGCAAGGAGAAAACTCCTGGTGTAGGTTGGGTGTATTACGCCAAATTACTAGTAAGTAGCTGCAACCAAGTCCGCAATCCCACCGCTAGGCACCAATATGTTGGAATTAGGTAGCCTGGCCTAGGGCAAGACTAACATTTAGAGGCACAGTGTAAAGGTTGCAGACCACCCAAAAGTAACTTCACGCAATAGCACTCAAAAAGAAAAACACTACACCAAAATTATATGAAAATACGTACTGCTTTATATAAAAATAATATTCTCTGTGTTGTCAAATATAAGTAGCTCACATGTAATTAGCTCAAAACATTTCAAATCACTTTTAGGTTCAGCAGTTACACTTTTTAAATTACTAGCAGATTATCGCTTTTTAAGTTAATAACAGTTACTATATTCCTGAACTTTTATCACACTTTTGCAATAGGATAAACGGTACCTTAGAATCAATAATTACTTTTAAAACTGCTAAACAATTTTATCAATTGAATTCTAAGGTGCAGTACATTTACCAGGTAATAATTAATGACACTTTCAATTTTACCAAAACCACATTAAGCAGGATTAACAGTATACCAGACTTGCAGAGGTAACCCCCTCTGCCACATTTGAACCTTAACTCACTACCCACCTTAATTCACAGAAGAATTAATTAGCCTCCCTCTCCCCTAACTCTTGGCAGTGGAATTATCTATTATGACTTTCATCAGCATTATTTCAAATCAGTTTAGCAGTATACATTTGCTAGTTCTTTCCACCTTCAATGTCAGATTTCCCCTGTTACTTCTTAAGATCAGAGGGACACTCCCCAGCACCAGCCTGGTCCAATCAGTCGGTTGCCTCTGCTCTTCTAAGAGACACCTCTTCTCTGGTAAATTCTCCCCCCTCCCTTCTCAACCCTCCTTACTTCATTTGGTGTGAATGGGGGGGTCCGGGCCCTCCAATCCGGGTCTCCGCCGATGTCAGGAGACAGGCCGAAGCTTCAGTTTACTGTTAATTGACCCCGGGGCCTCTCGACCTCCCGCCTCGCTACTGTGGAGGCAAGGGATCAAATCGCCTGATTTCCGCCGCTCTGGCAGCAGTACTCGCCACCAATGGACCGCCCCGCCTCCCTTCTCCACAGCGGAGCAGGGGGGGTCCTTCCTGCAGTCGGTTCTCGCTCCAATGCGAGGCCTCGGTATCCGGCGGCGGCTCCACTTGGTTTTCCCTCGCCGTCGGTTGTCTGAGGTTCCTCTCACCTCAGCAGGGCGCAACGCGCATGCGCGGGGAACTAGCGTCCCGCTTCCTGAGCCTGCTCTGCTCCACCGCTCGGCGTCGGTAGTGGCTCTGCAGTGGGCCTGCTCGACCCTAGGCCCTTCCTGGGGATCAGTGCCTCCAACGCGTTTGCGCAGTAGTGCTGGCCACGGTCCCTGCCTTCTCTCACAATGGGACAGCGCCGACTCAGGAGCGCACACAAGACCCCAGGGGATCCGGCCCACGAAGAAACAAGGCAGCAGCAGAAAGGCAGCAAACCCCCTCACTCCACCGGGCAGGTCCAGACACCGGTAAGGGTTAGGGACAGGGATCACCGCTTCAGGCAGGACAAGTCCCTGCGTCCACCACACAGAGAGGGGGCAGAGGTGGTTTAACACTGGTGGATCTCCCAGCTCCTCGTATTCTCGGCGGTTCTGCTAGCACTCCATACTGGACAGGGATAAGTGAGATAATATAGGGGGGGACCCAGATCAATTCACAGCGCAGGGCCACTTGCAGCTCCTCTGCCCACTGGGATTAACCCCTTCACTTGACGGGAGGCACCTTGCTGTCCAGGGTCAGCAGGATGAAACTAACACGGCTAGGACAACAGGCCTGGGGGAAAAATACCTAGACAGAGGGCAACCCTTGGAGAGTAAACCACCCTTCAGGATCCTACCCCTAACAGACCTCAACCTTCACTCCTGCTGTTCCTCACTGACAGACAAAATGGCTGCCCAGCATTCCGCCTTATATAGGCTGCCCTCTCAGTGGTCCAGAATGGACCAGAAGGTTCTAGAATGCCCTATTCTAGGCTATGGCCAAGTTCTGTGTGTGACAGTTGGGGCAGTTGGCGGCCACCATTTTAGGTGGTGCCAACTTTCCTGTCAGAACAGGCCTCTGGGCCTGAGGTAAAAGATTATGAGGGGGGAAGAAAACACCTATCCCCCTGACCAACACCTACAAAAAGTCAGTAGATACAAAAATTAACAAGGGTATGAGGGGCAAAAAGGGGACAAAATAAATAAAAATTAGGAGGGACTTCGCCAAAAAGCCAGACAGGTCTAACAGGCGCTTTATATCATTCCACCGTTTTTTGAGGTCAATAACTGTCCGCCTAGATTGGGCCACACAGTTCACCTTGGTCAATATGGCCTGCCAAATTGCCTCTTTTTTCGATAGTGGCAATTTTGAACTAGCAAACAGCTGGTGCTGGTGGTCTGTTACCTCAGTTATCAGTATATTGTTCTCCTCAGCACTGAAATGTATTTTGCGCTTCCTCTTTCCAAGGGTTTCTCCCTGTGTTGCAGGCTGGGCATCCTGGCTGCCATGTGGAAGGTTTCCTTGGCTGCTGCTCTGTCCTTCAGGCTCCATGGTGGCAATTTTTTCCATTTGCGGGAGAATTAGGTGATGGATGCGCGTGTTTTTGGCGTTTTCCGGATTCTGACGCAACGTGATAGTGACGCATCGACGCGTACACTTGCGTCGTTCCGCAAATGCGACTTACGGCATTTTTCCCGCACTTGCGTGTCTTTTCGGTGCGTCAGGACGGCCGCGTCTGCGTCACTTTTCCCCGCCTTGCGCCTCCCCTAGCGGCATGGTGCACCATTCCGTAGATATGACGCATCCGCGCCGCAACTTCATGACGCAGCGTGTCGTACGGAAAAGTGACGCATCCTTGCGCCTGCGCAAGGATGCGTCACTTTTCATAAATAAGGGCCACAGAGTTTTGCAACGCTGACTTTTTATCAGGGACCAAGTACCCATTGTCCTACGTATTTGGGAATTCCTGCAACCTCACCTTTTAGATTACTAAATTGTGTCTACAACAGCCAGGTTCAGGGGAATATCCTTACCACCAACGTTACTTCGCCATTTGTTGCATAAAGGGGCCCAGTCATGGAATGTAACTGCGCCCCTCTATAAAGGCCCAACTGATACGAAAAGAGGAACATTCAAATTATGATTTTAAACGTAAGCTGTATTTAGCAGGTTTGAAATAATACCCCATCACTTTTGCAATATATAATGTGAGTCTCTCCTACAACGTAATAATTGACAACTGTTATCTTGCTGATTTCAGGTAAACTACTTGCAGTAAATCAGAAGCAGGGTTAGTAGAACTATGTTGTTTCATGGTCAAAGCAAACTCCACAGAAGAGGGAAATTGACACATAATTCATCATCCACATCCTGGTTTGCTGATCTCAGAAAAATGTTTCTAGCTTAGAGGGATGAAAAGCTGCAGCAACAATCATAAACACACACAATGTACCAACATAGCGATTTTGGTCATTCACCTTGCACAGTTTTTTCTTATTTGCTTTGACTCTTGCTACCGGCAAAAAAGAAAACGCAACACATACTCATGGCTGAGATACTGTGGTAAAAGCCCTTTAAAATATAGTCATCATTTAGGTTTTAATTTAGCTGAAGAACAATATTATTAACATAAATCGAAATAAAGTGTATGAATAAAAG
Organism: Lissotriton vulgaris; assembly: GCF_964263255.1. NCBI lineage: Eukaryota > Metazoa > Chordata > Amphibia > Caudata > Salamandridae > Lissotriton > Lissotriton vulgaris. The sequence continues at coordinate 665,111,140 of NC_141689.1, forward strand.
GCAAGCATTACAGTGTAAATGAGAAAATGCGCAAAAAGGAGAGTGACAGACCCCTTGTAAGTAAGACAAGCATTAGCAAAGCCAGTAGGTCTGACTTTAATTTTGTAATACCTGCAAATCGGCATTTGCATGTGTTGGCATGAGTTAGCACGTTAGATCTATTTCTTAGGTTTCCATATAATACACTATGAAAAGGGGGAGGCAACCTGCTGCCTGGCATATCAGCACACTCTATGCCCAGATGCATTGTGGCAAATGGAGCACGTGTTAACACTCACTTTGGTTGAAAGTATTTTGTATTCACCATTTTTGAGGTAGCCAGCAGTGTTATTTTGAGCTGCATTTACCACAATACATCTGGGCGAATTGTGTGTTAGTAAGCCATGCAGTATTATAATTGACTCCTTCAGTTATTGGTCTGAGAAGCTCATTGAGGTGCACATGCAATATCCTGAAACACATTTCCAGAGATACCAAGCAATTGCTGCAACAACAATGTTGATTTCTAAAGACTTTCTACTTAAGTGAGTGTTAATATGCACTGCATGTACGTAGTACTTCAAGGCAAATTGTGTGCTGGTATGACAGGCAGTGTGCTCCCTCTTTTTGTTATAATATAATCTTGCCAAACTTTTCCCTAATTACTCCTGGGAGGTGGAAATAGATTCTGATTTTCAGGAGTAATCAGAAACACGTTTTGGAGTTTTTCTAAATGATTTTACTAATCCATGTAGCTCTTTATATCATTGGTGACGCATGAAGCACATAGGTTAGAATCAACTTCCTGGCACTCGTTTAAAGTATGTGATTGAACGGCTGTGAGATGTATTTTGTCCTAGCAGTAGGTATGTATCAATGAGGTTGAAGAGGTTCAAAGATGTGATTCAAACACAGAGTGGCTAACAGTAATCCACGCTCACTTGTAAAGTGTTTCAGAGCAGTGTGAAAACAGATACTGCCGTGTATGCTGGTATCTTCAGTTACCCACCACTTCCCACTACCTTATGATCAGACTGATTGGAAGAGCTTGTTTTTTAGTTCTCTCCATCTTTAATGTATTGTAAGTGTCAGTTGTGATACATATTAAATACGTCATGAGTTGAAATAATATACAAAATACTGTTTGAGACATCATGGCTTTTATTTAAAGAAACTAATCAACGCTTTTGAACTACATAACTTGGAATAGCCTACTGTCATTCACAGTTAACACCAGCCCTATGACCTGTAAGCAAATGTAAATGTTCAGTGTAAGAAAGTGGATTATTGGTTGAGGGGATGGAAGCCCCACTCCGCAACAACCATAATTTACAAGGCTCTAAATTAACCTGTGCTGAACCCTCTAGTAGCTTGGCACTAAAGGAATCAGGCCTTTCTTAGAGGCAATGTGTAAAATATTTATGCAGCACACAAACAATAATAAAGTGAATACATAACACAAGAAAAATTCAAACCCCATTTAGAAAAAAAGAGTACTTTTTAATGCATTCAATGGTACCAAAATGACAAAAATCTAATCGGTAGAACCAGTGAAAATAGCATCTTACAGCACATAGAGCCACTCGCGGTCATTTTGTTGAGCTAGACCAGGGGAAAGTTACAAGTTCAATCGACTCTGATGTAGGGTGGGTCAGATACAGGGGGCAAGGTAGTCCTCCTGAACGGTTATCTTCTAAGTCCAGGACAGAGTTCCATTTGTGGTGAAGGAGGCCGCAAAGAGGAGGTAGAGGATCATGGACGGTTGTTGCTGTAGTGCAAATAGCAAGTCAGGCGTTACGGATACGTCACTGTAACTTGAATAGATGGTCAAGCACAGCAGATGGTTTTTGCTTTAATTTCATGTTGGCGGTCCTTGAAAACTGTTGTTTCTGTAGCTTGAAGTGCAAGTCTGAAAATGCAGAATGTTGCGAACGTTATAGACACAGAGAGCAGGTTTCACTAGATCTTAGAGCTTTATGTTACCAGTCATCCTACAGGTAATGTTTCAGTGCAACGGGTTGGTTCACAATAACAAGGAGCACAAACATCTGGATTTTCTTGCAGTGCGTACAACATGATGTCAGCCAAGGGGAAGCAGCGTTTACATCGCATGCAATTGCAACGCAGTTGTTACAATGACTGTGTGGTTACAATACTAATATACACAATAGAGACCGTTCCCAGGATAAGACCTAAGTCATAAAGGGTGAGTTGCCCACTAGTTAATGGGCATCTCACAAAAAGTGATAGACTGGCATCACACTCCACCCGGAGTCATGCTTCATCATCTGCCAGTCCTCGCCCTCCAAAAACCGCGTTTGATGGAGGACGGGCATGCACCTGGAGACAGGGATGCACTTCTAAGTGAGTGGGGGCCCAGAGTGAGAAGTGATTTAAAAAGCCATCACAGTGCACCCATACATCCTTTATTCAACGGGAGACTGTGTGGATTTAAAACAAGTCATGCAGTGAATAAGGACACTATTATCCCATCACCGCTGTGAGGTTTTTTAAGAAGTGGTCAACATGTTTCTGCCAATTTGTCCTTATGGGTACATGGCATTCGTCAGGACCAAATACAACAGGGGCTCCAATCTTACCAAACGTTTTGGCAGTGCCACTCCGTGGGTATGATCAGTATCATTTTTCCACTAGATGGGTCCATGGACCTATATATGATATATAAAAGAGAGAGAAGTGCATATTATAATGACTAATCACAATTTGTGAATAAGGTCTGTAGCTATTGTCATCCATATACTAAATTATGGAATAGTGAATGTACCAGTACTCAAAACAATGTTGAGAACTGTGTAGGTAGCAAAAATGTATGTCTTACCCTTAAAGAGGGTTGACTTGCCCCATGGGAGGGGGAAGCGATGTCCTCAGGAAGTGCCTGTGACTACACTATATCGAGGAGAAAGAAGAAACAAACAACTGGCATAAGCTAGTGAAAATGATTCAAAGTGCCACATTAATGCGGTCTAAGGGATCGTTGCTGGTTTAAAAGGGCATGGGCTCACCATAAGTTAGTGTAGCTCTTGTAGGTTCACCTACAGCGTGCGCCTCACCTCCTCCCCGTTGATAAAATGGCTCTGTGGACCTCCGTTTATATAGTAGCGTTCTGGGCAAGGCCACAGAGCCATTCATCAGGAACGAGCTGCACCTGTGTACGGGCGCACGTCTCTGACGTGGGATTTCCTGTGTCTGGAAAGTGAAGCCGGTCGGAGAATAGCCGATCCGCTATCATGCCTGACCCCGGGTGTGTGCGTTAGAGCCTGTTGTTAGTGCTCCGTCGTCATATTATGACGTTCCCGGCATCCGGAGTCTCTGGTTACAATACTAACCATTACAACGCAATGTGTTTCTACGACATGCTGTGGGGGGGCTGTAAACTAGGGAATAGTATAATTTTCTATTCCAACACCTTCCCTACTGTTACGTATGCGGGAGTTGGAATAGTAAATTATACTATTCCTAAGTCCAACACGCCCCCTAAAGCAAGTCGTAGAAACAACTTGTGGTGTAATGGTATGCGTTGTAACAGCTAGGTCATTGTAATGACTGTGTTGTAATCGCATGCGTTCTGCTGCATGCAATGTAACATCACATATTCGAGCCAAGGGTCGAGGACATGGGGAGCTCTCGGTTGATCAGGAACTCACAGAAGCCAGAAAGGCCCAGACAGGTCCAGTTGTAGATCCAGGCAAGTCCATTTCCAGAAGGTTAGCTGGGCATTTGCAGGGAGAACTCTGGAGCTATTTGAGTCCCAGTCACTAACACACAAGATCAGTCACCCCACTCTTAGAATCCCTTTGGGTAGCCTGGGATGAAGTTAAGCAGGTCCAATCTTCCTTCTAAGACAGCACGGCAGTCCTTCAAGCAGCAGGGCAGTCTTCTGCCAGCAGGGCAGTCCTTTTTGTGTAACTACGGATGGTCGAGGAAGGTTCTACCAAATGGCCCAGGGGGGGCCCAATATTTATGCTTGGTGCCAGCCTTTGTGTGGGGGGACTCCTTGTCCTTCCCCAGTTCTAGATAGTTATTCCCCTTCTCCTGCTAAGGATCCACATTGTCTGGTGGGAGACAAAAGGTAGGGCAGACCTGGTGTCAGGTTCCTTTGTGTGAGCTGGAGGCAAAGCCCTATGAAGTGTAAGTGGGTCTGGGTGCAGCCCCTTTCTATTCATCCTGCCAGGATGACCCATCCAATCTCCATCTAAGCTCCAATTGTGTTAATTTATGATAGGAATACATAAACGGCAACAGCTGGGAGTGGATACATTATTCCTCACCTCACATTAACACTTAATAATGATATTACTACTGGCTGTTATCCATAAAGTTGGAAACATTTGATTGTTAAGTCTCTGCTTAAAAACATAACCTGGCCCCATCTGATTAAAAAAACTACTGATCAATTACTTTGTTGCTGGTACCCACTAAGATCTTGGATAAGCACCTAAATAACCAGCTGATGACCGATCTAGAACAACAACAATTGCTGGATGTTTCCCAGTTTGGATTCAGGAGTAACCACTGGACTGAGACTGTCTTGCTATCTGTGGTCAACAACATCCGCTCAATGGTGGATGCTGGTCAGGCTGTGGTGCTGATCCTGCTGGATTTATCTGCAGCCTTTGACACCATCTCTCCCACCAGGCTGGTTTACTGCCAGCAGGAAATTGGTATCACAGAGTCAGCACTGAAGCTCCTGTCATCCACTCTGATGGATAGATCACAGACAGTGGTGGAGGACCAGTTCTATTCTGAAACCATAGCTTCTCCCCCTGGAGTTCCTCAGGGCTCCTCCTTGAGCCCCACACTCTTCCACCTATATTTTTCCCCACTGGCCAAACTGATTAGATATTTTGTGTAACAGGCCTTATCGTATGCTGACGACTCACAAATAATTGTGTCTACACGAAGGAAGAAGGATTGTGGTGCGTACGCGGCTGCCTGACCTCAGCAGACAACGCTTTGGCCAAAACTTTGATGGCTAAAAGAAATTGTTTTTAAACTGTGATAGTGCTTTAAACTAGCTTTTATCGACTTTTAAAAACCTTCCATATTGTTTACTTTGCACACTGTACTCCTCGGCTCCCGCCTCAGTCCCCGCAGCTGATTGCTGTTTGTGTGGAGGGCATGGACACCAACCACTAGCATGCGTAGGGCACGCGTAGGCCATCCCTCCGCCTGCCCCTCTACTCAAACCGATGTGCCAGCGTGCGTGCAGCAGGTGCCCCGCTGGCGCGCTGAAGGCGCGCATAAGGCAAGCCCGTCTGCGCCCGTCCACGCCCGACCGGGACCAGGGGCCAGACCCCCTGTCCCTCGCAACACAGAGGTCAGGAATACCATTACCTATTTCAGAAATGCTCTTTTACCACTGAACAGGCATGCCTCAAGCATCCACGCATGATGTATCAAAGCATCCCCTGAATTGACTGAAGGCCGTTGCGTATGTTTAAACTGCAAATGGTGCAGCTTAGCACAGATAGAACGGCCAACTAAAACAGCAGGAAATGAATCAAGAACAAAATGGCTATTCTTCAATGCCAGAACAATACCTAAACCCTCCTTTGAGATCTGGGACACTATCAATGATCTGGACCCTGACTTTGCCTTTATCACCGAAACCTGGCTAGATGGAAATAATTGCCCTGACATAGCTAAAGCCCTACCTCCTAAATACAAAATTCTACAACAAGATAGGCAAGGCAGAAAAGGAGGGGTGCTTGCTGTACTATTTAAAGATGACCTCAACTGCCTCCCCATCGAAGCAGCCCAGTTAGTGAACACAAACTACTACCATTTCAAGTATCTAAAGGAAACCATATCCTACTTGAGGAAGCAGTGATATACAACCCCTCTGGCTATTATTCAGAATTTAGCACCAAGCTGCTCACACAATTATCCCCAGCATGCCTAAAATACAAAAACTTCATGGTGGTCGGAGATTTTAATATACACTTTGAAAAATCAGACAACCCAGTGGCCACACATCTAAACAATGACATGCGAACCCTCCAACTCAAACAATGGATCCAAGGCCCCCACACATCGCAGGCCATACATTGGACCTTCTATTCTCCAATATCGAGTCCATCACGATTGAAGAGATCAAACACGTCACATGGACGGATCGTTCCCTAATTTCCTTCTCATTTCCCCAACCCACGATACCAACTAGACCCCCATACCCACACTCGAATTTTAAAGAGCCTGGAAACGTGTCACTTCTGACATAGTTCAACTTCACTGGCCTACAGACAATCTAAACCACCTAGGAATGCCCTATGCCAACAAACGCGCAGTGAATCTCGAAACAGAGATCACCAACACATTGGACTTATTTGTCCACAAAGTCAAAACTAAATCCACAAAATGAAATGCCTCGGAAAAGTGGTAAACACAAGAAATCAAGGCACTAAAAAAGAAATGCAAAATCCAGGAACACAACTGGAGAATGTCCAGATCAGACACTGATAAACTATCCTACAAATCTGTTCTCAAGATTTATGATCACGCCATAATAAGAGCTTGCATTTGGCACACCTCAGGTTCGCAGCTGTGCATCCACATTGCAATTAAGTAGTGGTGGCAGGGAGGGAGGGGGAATTTAGAGGTGGTGAGTGGTGTTGGAGTGAGCAACAAGATGCAGGAAGGAATGCAATGGGAAAAAAGGTAAACAGCAGAGGCATCTGAAAGAGTGCAAGATCCAAAAGCTAAATATGACACAGAAAATTAATGAAAAGGGCAAAAGAATGAGTCAGAAGGCAAAAGAGGCAAACAAAGCCTGAGAAGGCAAAAAAGGCAAAGAAGGAGTGTGAAAGCAAGTGGCAAAGAACTGTTAGCATATGGTTGATGTAGCACAGAGGGGAATAAAAAGATCAAGAAAAAAGATCTGGGCGGCATATTATCAAGGGGGTTTATCTCCGCTTTTTTGGCTTTAAAAGCCAAGAAAGCGGAGATAAAATTATCTCCCTATTACCTAGCTGTCGCTAACACCAGTTAGCGACAGCTAGTAGGGGATAGCGACCATCTTGGGCCCCACTTTGCATGTCAGAGTAATTTATCACTAATGACATGCAAAGTGGGCGTGCCTAGATGTTAGCGACTGGAAACAGTCGCTAACATCGCTATCTCCTATTACCAACTTTTTGGAGATATTTGCGCTAAGCGCGAATATCTCCAAAAGCTAACACCTGCCCTGAGCAGTTCTTAGCCATGTTATCCAATGGGAGGTGGATAACATGGCTAAGAGCATTAGCTCTGTAATGCATGAATATCGCTGACTTTTCAGCGATATTCATGCATTACGGCCGTTTTATATCGCACTTGCGATAAACCTTGGTAATACCAAGGTTTATCTGCGATAAAAATCGCCGCAGGTTGGCGATACATTTTTGTCTCTAACCAAGCAATACCGATAATTATGGCTATTGCTTGGTAATATGCCCCTAAGTTTTAAGAAAGCAGAGTAAGCAGAGAAAGTGTAAAAATGAGGGGGAGAGACAGAGTGTAAGCGAGAGAGAGAAAGGTTGAAAAAGAGGTAGATTGAGGAGGGAAGCCTTGTAACTGTGAGGGACCTGGGCTGAGTCTGGTAGGAGGTCCAGAGTTCAAGTGCAGGTCTGAGATTTCAACTTTTCATGGATCATTTTTGTTGCGAGATTTTCCAGTGTGTTATGTGAGCTGATCTAATTCAGAACAATAGACTTGTGGGGTGATCTCCTTATTAGTAATCAGCTGTGACCAATTTTAGTGAATGACTGAGAGACAGACCTTTTTTATACAGTAGAAATATCAAATTATCATGAAAGTTGTCAAACTTTTGCAAAACAGTTAGAGAAATCTAGAGTGAAAAACCAAACTATAAGCCGAGGCAAGACCAGGAAACTGTTCAAGATAAATGTAATGTTGTAGGTTCAACTGGGCCCAAATCCTTTTCAATTAAAGATAATGTTATTTTATTTCTAACTTTAGCCTGTCACTACCTATTGCATTTACTAGGTCCTCTGATGGATGTTGCTCTATGCTGGAAGGGAATGGTTATTTAGGGGATGTGCAATTATCCAATGAGGACCAGGAATAGGATAATTGCTATCTTCAAATCTAACTTCTTTACAAATCAGAAATACTCAATAATAACTATAAGTGACTCAGAATCAAAAAGTTTGGTTATTCATTTACAGGTAAAGAAACATATGCATTAAAAAAAAGATAACATACATCCCTAATATTACATTAGTAATGGGTTTACTTGGCAATCTTCCTCAGCCAAGGCATATTTGGACTCAGACAGAGTATGTATTGAATATATTATAGGAAAGCAGGTGAGCCTTATACAGACCCTCAGGATAGTTCGGCAAAGTTCAAAGCAGCCAGTTCCAGTTCGTCGAGACAGAAAACTGTCTCCGTCTGTAGCTGTAACAGCAAAGTCACAGCAGCATGATGTGAACACTGCAGCTGAGAAGGTTTAATCTGCACTAGCACACCAGTCGCCAGGAATTTGCAGTTTACATCACAAGTTGCTTCTGTCTCCAATGTCCAAGCTTCGGGCCCCCTACCCTTCCAAGATTTGAGCAATAATACTCCATAGGTTCCCGGGGTGATAACTCCTAGTAACACCAAAAATGTCAGACCACTCAGTTCCATTAGTCAGCCCAAAATGAGAGGAGGGTGATGTAGCAGGATAGAAGATACAAGTCACAAAAATTAAGTAAATTGCATTTGTTGCTTCCTTAAATCATGTCGGAATAGGATACGTGAAAAAATGGGACACTTTTTAAGGAAACATTAAAGTTCAGCAGTTCGTGTAACCAAAGCAGCTGTTCCAGAATGTTGCAATCCTTGTTACCATCACACTGTTCAGTCAGTTTGCATTTCAAATACGATTTGCAAGTTTGCTGAATATTCCCATACGCTTCAGTATATTCAGTCCATGCTTTCACTAGAAGAAGGAAAGTGCAAAAGAGGCATGCATGAAATGTCGCTAGTACACGTCAAAATTCAAATTAAATTGTGAATCACATAATAAGGAGACTAACATATTAACTTTATAGAGATCACATTATTAAACCTTTCAATCTGATCAAAATTAATTCATGCAGGCATAGGGTATGCAAAAAAAATATTTGTGTCATCATTACACATATAAGAAAATGCATATTAATCTTATTATTTAAGTGTTATTCATTAATTACATACATAAATAGTACATTAGAAGAAGTTTCATGAAGACACCTTTAAGCAATCTTGTGTAGCACCTACTTTCCTTTTGTCATTGTTTTCGCACATTATAACATGAAATAATAATTTCATACTTTTCACATGAAAATTAATCTATCACACATTTATTTTCTTTAGTCTTATTAATATCACGTTCAGAATCATAAGAATGAAACCCATTAGTACTATATTAACAACAACATCTATTGAATATATGCACATAATATATATCAAACTATTTCCAATCTGCATGCTTTTACAAGGCCGTGTCTGAACCTAAATTGTATACAATTTTCGAAAACGTGGAACTTATCACACATTGCTCATAATTACTATGTAAGTGTTCTCATAATAATTTCTTTTGTCATCAACTTATTTGGGTGTAATCATTGCTCTATCAATAACTTGCACGTTTATGTTACCGTTTTTATTTTGACCTATCTTCACGTGCTACCCAATCATATGTTGCGTCATTTAGGCCCACATGCATCAAGCATTTTTGGAGTCGCAAACTGTGCGATTCCTTAAAATCGGCCGTTTACGATTCCAAAAATGCTTTTTTGGATGCATCAAGCAATTTTAGAAATCGCAACATTTTTGCGATTTCTAAAATTGCGATTGCTTTTAAGAAATCGCAAATTTGCGATTTCTTAAAAGCAATGCATGATTACTTTTAAAATTGCGAAATCGCAATTAGGGGGTCAAATTTACCGAGTGGTTGAACCACTCGGTAAATTTGCAAAAAGTGTTTAAAACGCTGAAAATGCATTTTTTTCAACATTCATGTTACGGACACACATGTCCTTAGGACATGTGTGGGACATGTGTGTGTGAAACACATTTCAGGGGTGCATGGGGGGGTCCTTTGGACCCCCCCTGCACCCATGAAATGCATTAACAAATTGCGATTTTCAAAGTGAAAATCGCAATTTGCTAATGCCTTCCCATTGCTTCCTATGGGCCTTTTGGCCCATAGGAACCAATGGGAATAGCGAATTCGCAAATTGTATTTCGGTAATTTATGCGATTCGGTAAAAATTGCGATTTTTACCGAATCGCATAAATTTACCGAAAATAATCATGCATCCCGTTTTGCGAATTCTAAAATGCGAATCGCTATTTTTCGCACTTTAGAACTCGCAAAATCCCGGGATGATGCATGTGGGCCTTAGTCCTTTAATGAAACGTTCTACTAAAATTATGCAGGACCACGTTTAAATCTTTCCATTTGACACAAACGCGTTCTAAATTCTTTATCCTCAGTTGGATTGTATTCATGAAGACGCGCAAAAGAGGGCTAACCTTACATATATATATATGCCTAAACACATTGCAACAATTAGAAAAAATGTTTGTGAATAGAGAATACATGTTAGAATGTATTTATTTACCTGATTTGTGCTTGAGGTTAAAAAAAGCGCATCCATTTTGTATAATGACCAAATCACCCCCACATGCACCCATCAAATCCGATGAACACTGTTGCAGTGCTTCAAGTATTTAAGCCTGAGAGAACTGGATATTCATGTTGACTTTCTGTAGCTCTCTGTAGTATTCTTAAGGACGGACAACGGCAAATTAGAATACACCCTCCTCATTTGCTAAATGCGAGGTTAGGTTTTATATGTGCTCTTTTAATGGTCCGTATTTTTCGTGCCGCCTTTCAAATGCAATGAATACATTTCATTTACTATGAGCAATATAAATGTTCAGTGTTTGCCATATTAACAATCATACTATAAAGGTTCCAGCAAAAGGACTGACTGCAAAAATCTACTCTCTGGAAAGGGGCGACCATTCGGTCCCCCCGAACGTATGGCGGAGTACCACGATCCCCCCGGGAAGCCATCTTGGGCGGGAGGCGAGTCTCGGCTGGTATGCCCGAAGCGGCGTAGCCGGGGCGCGCCTTTTTCCCGCCCAGGAGTGGGCTGGCCTAGACACTGACGCGGCCGGACACGCCCTTGGGGCAGGCAGGGGCGGGTTTACGCCCGCCCTGAAGACGGATAAAAGGAGCAACAAGCCAAGAAAGCATCCTCTTGTTCCTGTGCTCTGAAGCTGCACCTCCTCGCTGCACGTGAGCTCGAGATGGAACGAAGAGCCAATTTTGAGCGTTGTAATCTTTCTTGTTTGTTTTACAGATACTCGGTTGGGAGAATGCCCAAGAAAGCGGGAAAGCGAATGACTACCGAACAGATGCTGCGTGTTCTTATGAAAGAGGTGACCGACCTAAAGAGGCGAATGGCGGATAAAGACGAGGAAGGGGGACCGAAACGTCCTTTGGCGGGAGCAGCTCCGGGAGGAAAAGGCAAGAGGCCCAGAAGGGGAGCAACTGGGGGAGACATCCCGGTTCCCTGTATCCCACTCGAAAAACCAACTCCGGCGCCGGAAGAGGGGAATCCGATTCCCGTGGTGGTCACCCCCGTGTCCGGGGAGGATATGCCGCCCGAGCTGGCAGCACAACTAGCAGCGTGGTTGGGTAAAGGTAGCAAGGGCGCCACGGCTGACGACGCGCAGGTATTGATGAAGCAACTGCGTGAAACAAGGGAAGCGGCTGCGGCAGTAGAGAAGCCACCTGGAACAGGTCCAGTCGCAGATACAGCTTCCGGTTCAGGTAAGCGGCCATTGCCGATTGCAAGGGATGAGTCTGCACCCTCACGAAGGGAAAAGTTGGGTCAACATGTCCCTCTGGCTATTAAAGAGAAGATATGGGCAGATGAGTATATAAACATCTTCTCGTTGCTTACCGATCATTATGAGATGGAGCATGTTAAAAGCCAGAAGGAGCTCATGCATCCGAGTGTTTGGCGCGCAAAGATGGCCGCCTTTAAGGTAAATGAAAACATTGGCACTTGGGGCAGAGCATGGGGGATTTTTACATCCATCATGGGTGAACGTAGGCCCGAATTGCTGTCCGAATTGCCGATTTATCAGTCACGGATCATGGGGTATTCTGTATCACACGAGGGCAATCAATGGTTCTGTTACGATAATATCTTCAGAAAAGCGAAAGAACATGATAAAAACTTAACTTGGGATTGTTATGATTCTGTGTCTTGGTCAAAAATGGAAGATACTGGTATGTTGAAGTTGCCATTGGTAGGGAGTAGCGTGGGTAATTCCTCCCGCCAATATGCTGGGACGCCCTTTCGATCAGGTACGAGTAACGACAACCACTCGAGGCCGATCGGCAACTCAGGTAAAAGGGGGATTTGTTGGAACTTTAACAGGGGTAAATGTACGAGGCCCCAGGGGTCTTGCAAATTTAGGCACGAATGTGGTGGGTGTGGGCAAGCATCCCATCCTGAGTCCATGTGCAGAGCCAAAACGGGTAATAACGGGGGTAGAGGAGGCGCCAAACAGGTCTGATATAGTCCGAGGGGCGCCTTTACCTACTCCGATTGATACCATGGCAATGATTCCCTGGCTCAGCGAATATCCGGATCACGCTTCCGCTGGGGTGTTGCGGAACGGGTTTTCATATGGTTTCCGCATTCCAGTGGGGGAGTTCCAGGGTATAGCGAAATGTAAAAACCAAATATCGGTCTTGCAACATGCGACCGTGGTACAGGAAAAGATCGGGAAAGAGGTTACTCGAGGTCGAGTCGCCGGTCCATTTAATGTGCCACCAGTTGCTAACTTTGTTTGTTCCCCTTTAGGGGTGGTCCCCAAGAAGGACCCGGGTGAGTTTCGGCTGATACATAATCTATCAGCCCCACGTGGTCTTTCCGTAAACGATGCGATAGACCCGGAAGTGTGCTCGGTGCGGTACGCATCCTTCGATGAGGCCGTGGCCATATTGAATCGCCTGGGGCCCGGTGCGCTGATGGCAAAATCTGATATCGAGTCAGCGTTCCGGTTGCTCCCGGTACATCCAGACGACCAGCGTCTCCTTGGTTTCATGTTTCAGGGTCACTATTACATGGATCGGTGTATGCCGATGGGGTGCTCTATATCTTGTGCCTATTTTGAAAAGTTCAGTTGTTTCCTGCAATGGGTCTTCACAAAGAAGACGGGGTTTCAACATGTTATGCATTATCTCGATGACTTTTTGTTTCTGGGGGCAGCCGGGGATCCGGCATGTGGACAGGCTTTGACTGAATTTTGTGTCTTGATGAATCAGTTTGGCGTGCCATTGGCACCAGGTAAGACTGTGGGTCCCTCGACTTGCCTCGAGTTTCTGGGGATCGAGCTCGACTCTGAAGAAGGCTGTTTTCGTTTACCAGGAGACAAAGTGTTAAGATTCAGGGCATGCCTGCAAACGTGTATAAGTGAGTCTAAGGTTAAGCTACATCAATTACAACAATTGGTGGGACAGTTGAATTTTGCCCTAAGAGTAATACCAATGGCCCGCCCCTTCTCCCGCTCGATCGCTCAAGCCATGGTCGGCCTGAAGGAGGGTCATCATCGCACGAGGCTCTCGGCTGAGGTTCGCCAGGACATGCGCATTTGGTTGGCATTTCTGGCGGAGTTCAATGGTCGAATTGTCTGGAATAAACCGGCGGTGTCCTCCGAAGAGCTGGGGCTGTGGACAGATTCGGCTGGGAGCATTGGTTTTGGTGCCATATTCGGCACACAATGGTCGGCTCAAAAATGGCTGTTATGGTGGCATGAGTGTGGGCTGACCAGTAACATTGCCTTTCTTGAACTTTTTCCCATTCTGGTGGCCCTGAAAACTTGGCCTGAGGGATTCAGTGATCACTCTGTGGTGTTTTGGTCCGATAACATGACCGTGGTTGAGTGTATCAATAGCCAGGCAGCACGATGCAAATGGATGCTGAGATTGCTCAAAGAAATTGTGTTAATGTGTTTGCAATTAAACGTGTTATTTAGGGCAAGACATGTGCCGGGGGTAATGAATCAAGCGGCTGATGCGCTTTCTCGTTTTCGTATGCAGGCCTTCTGGGGTTTTCTGCCCACAGCGGACCCGGTGGCGGCACCCTTTCCCGAAGCTCTCTGGTCTCTCGGTGCCCCGAACTACAGAACCTCGTGGGAGAGAGTTTAGCACCCCGGACAAGGAAGGCATATGAAGGGGCGTTCCGAGCCTATTGGGCCTTTTTGGGGACGGCTAGGGGAGAGCTTTGGGGACAGGAAGAGCTAGTAGTAAAATTTCTGCTGTCTTTACATCAGGCAGGCAAATCAGTGGCTACGGCCCAGAGGCATCGGGTCGCCATTTCCTTCATGGCAAGGGCTCATGGGATCCAGGACCCGACTGCGTCTTTTGTTGTGCAAAAAGCGCTACGTGGGTGGCAACGCCTTGAGGGTCGCAGTGTGGATGAAAGGCGCCCGATAGGTTTGGATAGGTTGGCCCTGTTATTATCCATACTCCCTGCAACGTGTTCATCCCAGTATGAATCAGTGTTATTCCGAGCCGCTTTTACGCTGGCATTCCATGGGGCTATGCGGGTAAGCGAACTAGTGGCAAGGAACAAGCAGGATGTGATGGGGGGACTGTGCCGAGAGCACGTTCAGATTAGAGGGGGGACAATGACTGTCTCGTTTGTCAGGTCCAAGACCGATCAGGGTGCGATGGGTGACTGCATAATCATACAAAGGATTCCCGGGTCCTCCATGTGCCCGGTGAGTTGTGTAGAGGAATATTTAGCACAAAGGGTGGCATCATGGGGGGGGACCTTGTTGAGACACGCTGACGCCACCCCACTGACGAGGTTTCAGTTTCAGCGGGTGCTTGCGATGTCGATTGCCGCTGCGGGCTTGAACCCGGGCGAGTTTGGGACCCATTCCTTTCGGATAGGGGCTGCTGCAGAGGCTACAGCCAGGGGTCTGAATGTCGAACAAGTTAAACGTGTGGGGCGTTGGTCCTCCAACTGTTATAAAAGGTATGTGCGGTTGCACATGTTGTGAAGCTGTAATGATGTACTCACGCTTCTTGTTTTTGTTTGGTTTCAGTTGCGCAAGCCTACGAGGCGGGGCGGACTATGCAGTCCACCCAACACCGGGCCAGCGGTCAGACATCACCGGCTGTGAAAAAGGAGGTGTGGGTCGTGGGCCACTCATACGTGAGGCGTGCCGCGGACGTATTCAAAGCAGGTGACATGATTCACGTGGCTGGGGAATACGGGTACAGTGTGTCCTTCTACGGAAGGGGCGGACTCTGTATTGACCAGTTTCAATCATTTTTCGAGGGTTTGCTAGGGCGGACGAGGTCACCGCCGTCTATAGTCATAGTACATCTTGGGGGCAATGATTTGGTCACCACTGGTAGACGACTTCTTCTTGAGGCAATGCTTTCCACTGTAAGTTGGTTAGCGAGGAGAGTTCCAGGGTGCACAATTGCATGGTCCCATATGATCCCACGAAAAGTATGGCGGGGGGCTATTTCTGTTTCTGCTCTAAATCATTCAGTAAGAAAAATTAATAACAAAGTGAGTAGATTGTTCCGTTCCAATACACTGCATTCTATTTCGCATGGTTGTATTACTGGTGACAGTATGTATTTGGGGGATGGTGTTCATTTGTCCCGGGTGGGGAACGAGTTACTCATAGGAGACTTGATAGCTTGGCTAAAGACTTTAAGACATGACCTTTAGGTAGGAGTGTTGTGGGGGGTCCGGATAGCCGGTCAACTATCCGGCCTGTGGCGGTAAGGTCATGATCGGTGAGCACTAATTGGAAGATCCCTATGAGTGGGCGTCACCCATTACGGATGGGAGCGCTCGAGGGAGGTGGCCATTGGCCCCTCAACGGGGAGGCGGTCCCTTCTAAGGATGGGCCGCCGAAAGGAAAGGAAAGGCGGTCAAGGCCCCTTCCTGGGTAGGAGGGGCTACAGCCCCCTCCTGTGGAATTTCCCGGGGCCAGGACATCTGCGACGGCAGATGTGGTAAGTGTGTGGGGTTTGGGGGGGGTCTACGCTACCTTCTAGATACCTCACACGAGTCCTCGGACGACCTTTAAGTGGCGTCGAGTTTATTGGGGCCCCCGTCAAGTCAAGGGAGATTGGTAGTTGCACTTGAGGTACACCTCTGTGCGGTCGCCCCTCACAAGTGAGGGGGATATTTCTGGTTTAGGGATCTTGACACCGGTTACGACCTTGCCGTTGGCCCTTACACGTTAGGATGTACAATTTCAAAATTTCAAGTTAATGTTTTGTAGGATGTTAGTTCGGCTAGGAGAACCTTTGTATTAGAGAATATGTTAAGGTTAGCCAAACATCGCAATGTGGTAATGAAATTGTACATAATATGAAACTGTTATTTTAATGTTTGAATTTTGTTTCATATTTTATTAAATACGGCCGGGAGGGTCACTCCCTCCCGTCTTCCAAAAGTTCAGAACTGTTTCCGGTTTCCCATCCTTGGGGAGTGTGTTGAGAGGGGGTGGCGGGTATCTCAGCCATATTATTTTGGAGACATAACAGACCATCCAGAAAAGTTAGCAGTGTACCAACATTTACATCGCAATAAAGTGTTCAAAGTCTGTTTATATTTATCATAAAAATACTTCACTCCCATTTTCGACGTATGAAGCTCTTGAATAATCTTAGTGGTTGGACGTCCTATGTGTTTAAACGTGGAATTGTGGTTGACTGGTCTGGCTAAGTAATGCTGGAATATAGTTGGAATATACAGAATGCTAGGAAAATAATGTAATTCTGTTTAGTGGGCCCCTATCGAGCATTCTTCTACCTTCTACCTACAACCTGTTATCTAATGGTGACACTATGGTCATAGGTTTTCTTTAGGTTTAATTTTCAGGCATTGAATTTAGCACGAGTTTGCTTTACTGACTGCGATGGCTCATCAGTGTTATGGGGTAAAAGAGAATGACACTATATAATACTACACTCTCGCTTCAATCCGATTCCTGGTGACTTGAAACTGCTGAAATTTCATTATACATTTAAACATTTTGAGATAGCCCGCCATGTATTAAATTACTATTTTCCAGAGATGGCTGCCAGGTTTGAATGCATTTTTGAAACACGAAGCTTGCTGTCAGTAAACAAGAGTTTGTGATTGAACACGACTCGTACTAAACTGAACAAACAGAAAAATAAGGAGATCGCAGACAAACATTGTTAATCAGGGCACAAACTCTTCTTTGATTTGGCACCCTAATCTTTTTGAAAATAATGTTTGAAACTTGGCAATTTTCTGGACGATGGATGGATTTGTAGTATGGCATGGCTCATTATGCAGACTCACAACTTTTTCTGGGGAATTGTGACCCAGAAGAAAATACATGCTTGAATGTCTATCTATCGATATTTGTGAGTTTGATTAATATTCAACCTTCTATTTGAAAGTATCACACCACCTAGTTCATGCTGGAGTTTAGCTTAGCTGCGGTGGGGGTAAGGCGAAGCTGACCAACTCTGAGACATAAAAATAGTTTTTCATTGACTCACAGTTGTTTCAGTAGTTTTTTTTCACTTGCTTGAGCTTCCAGTGTTCATTTGCCTTTGCAGTTGATTTGGGAGCTTAATTGCTGTAAGCCTTTGTATGTCTATGTGAGAAAGTTCTTTTTTGGCCACATGTACAAACCTTTTTGCCTGTCCCAAACAGGCTGATTCACAGAATCGGACAATCTGCGATGGAAAAAACTCTTTTTGGCATGTACAAAGCACAAACAGCAATTCATTAACTTGTTACGGAATCCCAATTCGGATTTTGCAGTTCGGTATTAGGAAAGGGTGTGTTAATGGTGTTCCTTCCAAATAGTGACTCGCAGTGCCACATATGATTATTTTGTGATCAAAATGTGGTTGTAAAACATTAGCATTTTAATGCCTTCTTCACCCAGTTGCTAACAGGAATAGGTCACAAGGTGAACCCTTCCCCTTTAAGAATGGTCGCAAAACGTCTTTTATGTGCAGACTGGTGCCAAGGACCACTGCCTACTTTCAAAAAATGAAACTGAAACGTTTAATTTTTCTTTTTGAAACACATCCCATTTTCCTTTAAGGAAAAGGGGCTGCATTTAAAAAAAAGAAAGAATAAAAGTGTTGCTTTATTTAAAAGCAAACACAGACATTGTGGTCTGTTTGCTCCAGCAGGCCCCATCCCTGTGATTTTAGCGATTCCTATTAGGTCACATATTGCCACCTACCTCATGAATATTAATGAGGTAGGTCCATTGCGACCCTAATAGGAATCGCTAAATGTGCCAAGGACACATCTCTACATAGGTGTTTGCGATTGGGAACGTGCAAAACAAAACCTACATACAACTGGCCCTTTGGTTTGTTGCCACAGATTTTGTGCACTGATTCTGCTGGTTTTAGAACTCTGGATACTGGGGAACCTGCTGTCCAGGTCCCAATGTATGTGCTCTGAATTGTAAAACATAAGAGAGCTGGCTAACTCATAATTGGTATACCTGTCTGTAAATTAAGCCTTATAGCATGTTTGCTTTAAAGCAAGACCAGATTATTTACATTTTTTTAGACTATATTTGTACAAGTCAGTGGTAGATGTTTGTGAACTTCACCACGTGTTGCAGATAGACTGGGCATGATTATGATGTCAGGCGGTCCGACCGCAGACCGCTTCTGCGGCAGTCAGGAGACAACCGCCAAGCATGTGGGTGGTACGACCACTGTGTTAGAATGCAACCACCGAGCTAGCGGTTCCAAACTCACCGGGCTATGCTGCAGTCTTGGTGGACATGCCGACCCCCTACAGCACCTCCGGCATGTCCGTGCACCTTGTGCCATGCACCATGTTGTTAATGGCATACAGTGCTCAGAGTTTAGTGGGGGCACTACATTTGGCCCATTGTGGACGGGGCCCTGTTTAAGGCCCCTCATATCCATTTAGGACAAATTTTTGTGATGGTGTTCATGCCATGACAATGCTGTCGGAAAAGGATATTGTAATTGCGACGGCTGTGCCTGCCTCAGCACCTCCGCCATTGTAGGACCCTGCTCCCACCGCCTCCCTGGCGGCATTGCATCTGACAGATTAGGGTGTGATTGCTAGCATCGTAATGCAGTGGTCGGACCGTGGGGATGTTCACGGTCAGACCGTCACCTACGACCTACCTGTTGGTGATAAGACGGCATGACATCCTAATGAGACCCATTGTGTTCAAATAAGCCCATACCGGTGGTTTCCGGTGCTCGGAACCGGCACTTAATTGTCAACACCAACACTTTAGACAGTGTTCCACATTGAGGCCAAGTTTGTCTAGTTTAGAGATATGCATACAACAGTTTTTTGTTGATTCAATGCACATTAAAAATAACTAATACCTGCCACCAAATCCATTCTCATTAGGGGCACTATAAGGTGCTAGCTGCAGTCGCCTCCTGATGAGGGCCCTAGGAGTTATTATTTTTCAAATTAAGAACTGACAGTCAGCGCTGGCGACTATGCAATTATGTTTAGAAATGTGTTGCTATTTGACAAATCTGCATACACTCTCCACTTAATTAGAGAAACTGTCTACGTTTCAGCATTTCAGGTCAATTCAAGGGAGTAAAAATGAGAGGACGGCGAAAAAATTAGTGTTCACCATCTTAACTCCCATAGAAACGTTTGCTCTCTACAGCAGCAAAAATCACTGAAGGAAATTACACTAATTATGGCATTAAACAAGAATTTTACTCAGATGATTTTGCTTGGCTCGTTGTAAATCTGTTCAGTACTTTTTCCGAAAATAGGGTGACTAAAAGCTGGCTTTGAAGGGTTACACTTAGAGATATGTTAGCATTTTTTTATTTGCCTATTACTTTTTTGCCTATGAAGAATTTGCACACAATTTGACAAATGGTTACCTCGTTTATCTTACAACTCGCACTTTCCATTTTTGTAGAACTGTGGGGGCACAAAGGGGAAACCATGTTTATTTAGAAATCACTGTGAAACTGATTGATGAGTCTGCATGACGTTAGTGTCACGCAGCGACAAGGTGAACTCAGACAGTGAACTGCATCAAAATATGGGGGATTGCGTTAGTATGGGGACACTGGATAATCACTCCTATAGAATAGAGAATTCTGTGACCGCCGACTTCTTTTTTAGCTATTGCTAATTGATTTAATACTAATATAGAAAACACTTTCAAACTTAAGCAAAATATATGTTGCCCTGTGACTGAGAATGTGTACTCAATGCATTCCCCATTGAAGGAAAGGGAAGTTTGGAATATGCAACTAAGAAATTAGAATATGTGTTAACATTCTAAAGTAGCTATGTCCTGGGTTTGTTCAAACGTACTTGTTTATTGGTTGACTGTTGTCTTGCTTACTTCTGATTTGAATTACATACAGTATTTTTGGGAAATAAAAGCATTCTATACAAGCACAAAGAGGCTCACTGACATGAGAACCAGCTAGACTGCCAGGAGGACCACAGGGACTACTAAACAATTGACATATCTTTCTTGTCTCTTGCTTCTTACGGGCTATTTAACAATAGCAAAATATCCCTGATTGTTTCGAGAACTCATTAAGGCTCACAACTACAATTTCCCATCTTTTAGTTAGACTATGACAACTTAAAAGAGAACTAGGACAGAATAGTACTAAATACTAGTAAGGGTACTGACAGACTTCTGCTGTATACTTCTAATTGGCAACTTTAAAAGTTCAATGCCACTTTTCTAGACAGAGGTTTTCCCAAGTAGATCTTCCATCATCTCCCCAAAGAAAAACATCATACTTAAAGCATTTGAACGTTCATTTGAAGAAACCTTGGAAACTAGATTGCTGATGCTTCCAAGTTTAACTTTAACCACATCGACTCTTTGAATTCTCACTCCCTTCCAGATCAACAGAGGTCTCACCATTCAACCACTCTCGATCCTCATTCTTTCATGAAGTTAGAAAATGAGTATTCACACAACCAAGGACTAAGAAAAATCTCAAGTGCTCCAAAACTCTCCATACTCACTTGAACCAAAGTATCACATCTAAACACTAGCACTGTCCTGAGCAGTCACCATCTGCTCATTCACAATGTCCAGCACTGTTCCAGGCAATCTCAATCTGTCATGGCTGTCAATTACTAGTTCAAGAAAATAGCAGACCTTACCTTAATTTCTACTAACCACTACCAGTAAGACCAATCAAACACTGCTGCTGTCCTCTGTGAGAACACGAATTGACTAGTGGTTTAGAACAGGTGTGGTTTCTTTTATAGAAAGACCCACTCAGATGGCTTCAGAATTTCCTGGGGTTACCCAACTCGTGTGTGATTCTAGAGGTTTGCATGGGATTTCCCTCCTCGTTTCTCCTCAGCTAGACTCTGCACACAGCAATACTTCCTTTGGCCACAGGGCCAAACTGTTTGAGGACACACCTTCTGGTCCTGGTCTGTGGCCTCCTGTAACCAGAAACCTCTAGGAACATTACCACAAACTGCTGACCCCATTGGGGAACAGGGGCTTGAGAAATAAAGGCATGAAGGGTGACGAGTCCTAACAGTTAAGCAAAGCTGTAGCATATTTTGCTTTACGTTCTTTTGTTGTTTGCAACAAGGTGGTCACAGATAAAGAAGGGTCAAAAATATATAATTTATTTGCTAATATTTATGCTGCTGGTCAATAAAACGGAATTAAATAGTTGAATATTTACCACGTTAAACCCAGGTCAGTTAAAAGAACTCAGGTTTATTGAAACACTGACGAGAGATGCTAAACAGGGGCTGGTGAAAATATTTGCCTTGGTAATAACTTTACTGAAACTTCATAGATTTCAATGACATTTGGCAGAAGATTTGAATGTGTAGACTACTGATTAGACATTGATTTTTATGAAAAACCATCATAGCAAGCAGAGCTCATGGGATAGGCGTAATATAGTATTATGTGCTAATAGCATTGACAGTTTTTAATAGTTCTGCATGAAATGTGCCTGTTAGCAAGATAAGTCCATTGATATGAGGTTTCAGTGAGATCTTACAAGCTGGCCACAGGCAAAGGAGATCAAAAAATCTTTGCTCCACTAAAAACTCTGTTCAAATATCATGGGGGTTTACATTAAAAGTGGTGAATTCTTAGCATATTTAGCTTACTCCTGATATCTTGAGTTTTGTGCAGCTACATCAAGGAGGTGGTCATGTTTGAATAGAAGCCAAAAAGTGTCGATTTGTCAATACCTTTTGATAAATCCTCACACATTCTGGAGATATGTACAAGTTTAGTTTTTAGTTAGCATGCCAAAGGTTTTGAAATATCCACTTTAAAATGCCACAGTTTACTTTTCTGTTTTTGTGTCAGGATTTGTGCTGATAGGTCGAAGAGGCCAAATCAAAAGGGGGACAAACAGTTATCATTCTGTAAAATGTTTGCAATGTTCGATCAGTTTCCATGAACGTAGCCAAGCTGGTATGATGCTCTAAATCTCATGGAGTTATGTGAGAGACAATAGACTTTATGCTAACTTTAAAAGCATTCTGATGTTTTCTTTGGTTAAAAGTTAACCTATCCATCCAGGATTTTGAGATGAGCAGAAAGCCTTAGCATTTGTGACTGAGAGTCTCAGCTACATTTCACATCTGAGTCATAACAGACAGAGCTTAAGCGGAGGTTCCTAGCCTTCAAGTGCTCCTAGATCCGAGGAAGACATTGCTTGACCATCCACACTGGAAGGTGTGTTTTTCTGAATTTTACATCAGCACCCACAAATTATGCATGATAGTACGCACTGCCCTGATACTTAAGGTGGGGCTTGTGGCTCAGGGACTTGGGGTACGGCTGTATCTTCCTCGTTCTACCGGGTCAGAATTGTATGCTGGTGTTCTGGGACTGCCCTCATGTAGCCCCTGCTTTCTTGTGGGTTACAATCTGACAAGGACACCCCTAATCATCAGCAATATGTGTCAGGATTGCGCTCAGCAGGATTCTCATGGAGTTACAATGCTCCACCTCCGGACCCTCCGAACACCCCGAAGTTAATACACAGGGTGTTCAGACGATACGGTGAGGGAAAAAACCCCAAAAGGGGAAAAAACCCAACAGAAAAGAGGAGAAGGGGAAAGGGCAGCAGGGGAACAGAAGCTGTAAATACAGAACATACAAAGGTTAATACAGTTCAATGTAATTCCCTACTCTCTTGTATTCTCGCTAAATCAACATTACTAAAGCATCACCTGTAAAGAACAACTTGCACATCCTTTTCCCTGTACTGCTGGTTTCCTTTTGTAATCTGTGCAGGTACAAGGACAACAAGTTAACATATGGAGTGGTACTCTCCACTACTAATAATAACTGTGTACTCACAAACACCTACCCCTTCTATTTGCCAAAGCTGCTTTAAACTGATTCCTTTATATAACCAAAAAGCAATAATGATGAAGTTCGATGCAACAGTAAATTATGCAAATGAGTCTTTGCAATAAGTTTTTCTCCAAACGATCTATAAGAACAACCAAACATGGCAAGGCGTAGTTAACTCACTACTACCCTCCGCTTTGGTATTTGTAATCCAAATAAAGATGCATTTCGTGTGTTCATGACGGTGATGCCGAGGTATGGAACTCCACCCCCTGCATTCCGCTACACCAATTAAGAAGAATCAAATCAGCAAGGACAGTAAATAGTATATAGGCGCTGAGCACCCGAAAACCAAAGATCCCTGCTAAATGTAAAACGACTCCTCGCAGCCGCGAGGCTCAATTGAAATTGCACAAAGAAAAGTACGAACACAAACACACGCTCGTGAAAGAGCGCATCCACAGGTTTACCCAAAGCTTCTCCCTCTGGAACTGCAGACCCCTCGATCCTCCGACCGGGCAAATAAACCACGGGAAACACGCTGGAAGTAAACTGGAACCGGCTGCTATGAAATGGTATCACAGAATAACGAGCCCCGAACACCGGATCCGCCCAGCATTTCACCTCTTCCGCCGGGGCATGTGGGTAATGTAGTCATACGCCTAAGCCTCATGGGAAGTGTAGTTTTAGGCAGGCGCGTTCGCTCTAGATCCTGACATGACGCCCTCCTCCCAGGCGCCTCCTAGGCCCAGGCTTAGAAGGGTGTCTCGAACGGAAAGAGCGGATAGCCCTAGGAGCATGCACATTGCTCCACGGTTCCCATGAATCATCTTCAGCACTGTAACCCTTCCACGAGACAAGGTACCAGAGCACCCCCCTGTACATCTTGGAGTCACGAATGGATTGCACTTCGTACTCCACTTGTCCATCACACACAACAGGCGGTGGCGCTGATCTGCGCGATGTAAGAGCTCTTTTCAACAGATGTACATGGAACACTGGATGTATTCTCAAAGAGCCGGGCAACTTGAGTTTGTAAGCAACAGGGTTGATGCGTTTCACTACTGAGTACGGGCCTATGAAACGAGGGTGAAAAATGCTCCGCAATTTAAAGCGTATGTTTTTAGTAGAGAGCCATACCTTGTCTTCTACCTTGAACTGAGGACCAGGGTCACGGTGTTTATCCTCCCAACGTTTGTACGCTTCTTTTGCTTTGCTCAGATGTGCTTGCACTCCCCTATGCACCTTCCTTAGCGCCTGAACCCGTTCTCTCACTGATGGCTGTGTGTGCAAATCAGTGGGGATGGCGATTGGCAAGGTATTCGCATCATAGCCGTAATTAGCCTTGAACGGCGACATACCCGTTGAACTGTGCCACGAATTGTTATATGCTAACTCAGCCATCCATAACAAATCCACCCAGGAGTCTTGAGCTTCCTTGGAGTAAAACGTTCTGTTTGCCCGTCTGTTTGCGGATGGAAACTGGTAGAGAGAGCTACCTCTATGCCCAACGCCTTGCACCACATTTTCCAAAAACGTGCAACGAACTGTGGCCCCCTGTCTGACACAATAACCTTTGGAACACCATGTAACCTGATGACCTGGGAGGCTAGTATTTGGGCTGTCTGACCTGCTGTTGGCAAATTTACACAGGGTATAAAATGCCCCATCTTTGTCAAGTTGTCCACAACCACCAGTACTGCAGTTTTGCCCTGATCCAAAGGCAGACCGGTGATAAAATCTAGGCTTATGTTTTGCCACGGTCGGTCCGGAGTAGGCATAGGCATCAATAACCCTTTCTTCCGAGTGGTACTTCCTTTTCCTCTAGCGCAAGTCTCGCACTTACCTACCCACTGGGTAGCATCGCTAACCAAGGATTCCCACCAGAAATGTCGTTTTAACAGGCTTATTGTCTTTGTCACTCCTGGATGACCCGCCGATGGCGCATCATGACACCAACAAAAAGCCTTTTTACGTATCCCCTCTGATGGCAGATACAAACAATCCCCTTGAAAAGGCAGTCCCTGTCTTATCTTCCTGCCAGACTTTTCCGCAGCCCATTTATTCCATGACCCCATCGACCTGGATCCTTTCACCTCATCCAAGAACTTCTCAGCTCTTATCACACAAACCACTTTTGCCGAAGGTATGATCGAGTGTTGTTCCTCTGGTACCTGTTCAGCGGGTACTTCCTGTCTCGATAGAGCATCTGCCTTCCTGTTCTCTATTCCTGGTCTGAAAGTTACCACGAAGTTGTATTCTGAAAAGAACAACATCCAACGCATTTGCCTTTGCGTTAGATGCCTAGCAGACGTCATGTACTGGAGATTGCGATGATCAGTATAGACAGTAACTGCCTGACAAGCCCCCCACAAATACGGCCTCCACTCTTGAAAAGCTCTTTTTATAGCTAGTAGTTCCTTTTCAGCTATCGTGTAGTTGACTTCAGCTGAACTCAACTTCTTTGAAAGATAAGCAACTGGATGTAATTGACCGTTTTGTGGATCTCTCTGTGAAAGTATTGCCCCAATGGCTTCGTCAGACGCATCAGCCTCGACAATAAATGGATGCTCCAACACAGGGTGTGCCAACACCGGTGCAGATGTAAATGCCTTCTTCAATGCTTGGAAGGCATCCTCCGCCTCTTGTGTCCATACAAAAGGAGTTCCCTTTCGTAACAGCTTAGTTATAGGGACAGCTGTCTGAGAGAAATGCAGTATAAACCGCCGGTAGTAGTTGGCGAAACCCAAGAAACTCTGCACCTCCCGCACGTTTCTAGGGGCTGGCCAATCCTGTACTGCCTGAACCTTCCTTGTTGACATGTGCAGTCCGCTTGAACTGAGATTCACTCCCAAAAACTCCACCTCCCGTACACCAAACTCGCATTTGCTCAGTTTTACATATAAACAATGCTCCCTCAATTTGTCCAACACCTTGCATACATGGGCGGTATGACCTGAAACGTCCCTGGAGTATATCAAGATGTCATTGATATACATTACCACGAATTGGTCCACATATTCCTTCAACACATCGTTTATAAAGAACTGGAATGCTGCAGGAGCGTTACACAGCCCAAAAGGCATGACAAGGTATTCATATAGGCCATATCGTGTTTTGAAAGCAGTCTTCCACTCATCCCCCTCTCTCACTCTGACCAGATGATAAGCCCCACGTAAATCTAATCGGGTGTAGATAGTTGCCTCTCTCACCTGGTCGAGTAAGACTGAAATGAGGGGGAGAGGATAACGATTCCTTATGGTGTTCTTATTCAAAACGCGATAGTCCACACATGCCCTCAAGTCACCATTGGCTTTTGCTATAAAAAACAGAGGGGATGCAGCAGGAGATCTAGATGGTCGAATGAACCCCAAACGGACATAATGGTCAAGGTATTCCCTTAGATGTGTGGTTTCTGGTACAGACAAAGCGTACACTCTACAAGATGGTATCGTGGCCCCTTCTACCAGATCTATGCGACAGTCATATTCCCTATGAGGAGGTAGGGTTTCAGCTTTCTTCTCGCTAAAAACATCCGCATATGACAAGTATTCCTCAGGCAATTGCACATCTGTTTCCATCGCTGTAGCTGCTACAAACGGGGTGGCCAGTACTGCAACATGAGCGGAAACACTGGGTACTAGATGGTCCTGACAATTCTCCATCTCGAAATGGAAGGTCTTTGTCTGCCAATCAACCACCGGATTGTGCTTTTTTAACCATGGCATGCCCAGAATAACCTCATACTGAGGAGCTGCGATTATATTCAGAGACAGCTTCTCCGAATGGACATATCCCTGCATTACCACCGATAAAACCAACTCTCTGGTTTTTTCGATTATGTGACCCGAGGTTAAGGGTTTACCATCCACTGCTAGGACTTCTTCAGGACTCTCTCTCGGAACTCGAGGCAAGGCTAATCTAGTTACCAGACCATCGTCTATGAAATTGCCTGTGGCTCCAGAATCCAACATCACCATGACTTGATGTTGTTCTGATTCACAGTCAAGAGACATAACCACCACTATATGCGACTCTGTTTCCTCATTGCCATAAGAGGACAGAGACGTAAGTTTCCATTCCTGTACTCCCTCACTCCTCTTTTGTTCGTCGCTCTTTGCTTCAATTTCTTGCAAAGTAGTAGACACAGCCAATTTTTTGAACCTGTTGGTATTACCCGAATATTTGGGTTTGGATGGGCATTCTCTGACATAATGACCCTTTTTTCCGCAGTACATACATAAACCCTGTACTCTTCTGGATTCTCTCTCTTCCCTAGACAAAGGAGCCTTAAGAGCTCCTATTTCCATGGGTTCTGGGACTGCTTCGGATACCCCCACTACTCTGCGAGGGCCCCTATCGCTACTGTATGGTACTCTGTCCCATTTCCTCCGGCTGTTCCCTCTCTCTGTCAACCGACTATCCAGGCGTAACACTAGATTCACCATATGAAGAAAGGAAGTAGGTTGCGGATCAACCTGTGCTACGGCATCCTTTAGATCCTCCTTCAAACCTTGGTAAAAAAGTGACATTCGTTTCGCCTCTGGCCATTCTGTTTCTGCCACCAGCCTGTTAAAAGCCGTAAGGTAAGTAACTAATTCTCCTCTCCCTTGCCTCAACTCCAGTAGCTCTCGGTCAGCACTAAAAGATGTAGCTCTTCTGTCAAACACTCTTTCAAACTCTGCCTTAAAGGCTGTCCAATCCGACAGGATGGGATCATCACGTTTCACCAAAGGCACTGCCCAATCCGCTGCATCACCAACCAGATAGGATATAACAAAAGCCACTCTTGAGTGATTGGTGGGAAAAGAAGAAGGCTTACAGGAGAAATGCATAAGAACCTGGGTCATAAACACATGCACCTTACGGGGATCGCCTGTGAACCTTTCGGGATTAGCTAGAGGTATAGGCGGGGCACTGTTACCTGAACGGTAGAGGAGGGAGCAGAAGCGTTAAAAGGATTACCACTCATTTGTTCTACCTTTTCTCTTAACGCAGCGGTTTCGGCCTTAGATGAGGCCAATTCCTGCTGCACCAGAACAAGCGCTTGCAACACGTCCTCCATGGACGCCATTGTAACCACACGAAAACCGGGCAGAGCGGAATTCTTAGGCTCGTTATTCTGTCAGGATTGCGCTCAGCAGGATTCTCATGTAGTTACAATGCTCCACCTCCGGACCCTCCGAACACCCCGAAGTTAATACACAGGGTGTTCAGACGATACGGTGAGGGAAAAAACCCCAAAAGGGGAAAAAACCCAACAGAAAAGAGGAGAAGGGGAAAGGGCAGCAGGGGAACAGAAGCTGTAAATACAGAACATACAAAGGTTAATACAGTTCAATGTAATTCCCTACTCTCTTGTATTCTCGCTAAATCAACATTACTAAAGCATCACCTGTAAAGAACAACTTGCACAGCCTTTTCCCTGTACTGCTGGTTTCCTTTTGTAATCTGTGCAGGTACAAGGACAACAAGTTAACATATGGAGTGGTACTCTCCACTACTAATAATAACTGTGTACTCACAAACACCTACCCCTTCTATTTGCCAAAGCTGCTTTAAACTGATTCCTTTATATAACCAAAAAGCAATAATGATGAAGTTCGATGCAACAGTAAATTATGCAAATGAGTCTTTGCAATAAGTTTTTCTCCAAACGATCTATAAGAACAACCAAACACGGCAAGGCGTAGTTAACTCACTACTACCCTCCGCTTTGGTATTTGTAATCCAAATAAAGATGCATTTCGTGTGTTCATGACGGTGATGCGGAGGTATGGAACTCCACCCCCTGCATTCCGCCACACCAATTAAGAAGAATCAAATCAGCAAGGACAGTGAATAGTATATAGGCGCTGAGCACCTGAAAACCAAAGATCCCTGCTAAATGTAAAGCGACTCCTCGCAGCCGCGAGGCTCAATTGAAATTGCACAAAGAAAAGTACGAACACAAACACACGCTCGTGAAAGAGCGCATCCACAGGTTTACCCAAAGCTTCTCCCTCTGGAACTGCAGACCCCTCGATCCTCCGACCGGGCAAATAAACCACGGGAAACACGCTGGAAGTAAACTGGCACCGGCTGCTATGAAATGGTAACACAGAATAACGAGCCCCGAACACCGGATCCGCCCAGCATTTCACCTCTTCCGCCGGGGCATGTGGGTAATGTAGTCATACGCCTAAGCCTCATGGGAAGTGTAGTTTTAGGCAGGCGCGCTCGCTCTAGATCCTGACAATATGAACCTAAGAGAAGCAGGAGGCAGGAGACGCTACCTCTCAATATCCTTTCTGGGGCTTTTACTCTCTAGCCATCTCTTGTGCTAATGAGCTGATTTCCAAACAATAAGTCTACTCTGTTGATGAGAGGCATTGGGGATCAGAACTGAGGTGATCTGTGGTGTTGATTTTTGGGCAGCGGAATAGCGGTCCCGGGTCCATCCCTTCTAAAAGCCTTCTGATAGCCTACCAGAAGACTTTTACGAGGGATTAACCCGGAATAGCTACTCCGCTGCTCAAAAATCAGCATTTCTTATCTTTTGCTTCGAAGAATCCTTTTCTGAATGATAGAAGAATTACTCTCTGATTTCTAGAAATAACAATAATCCTTGAGAAAGCCCTGGTCTTTCTGACCTTTGGGGATGAAACACGTGTTGGCTGTTGCACCTCTAGAGCTCAAATATAAATACTGTATATGAACAAACAAGGATGTAATGAATAAAGCATTTTGAAGACGACACACTGCATTGGATTTTCTCCAAATAAACAGCAGATCATAAAAGGAAATTAATTGCATGCTTGAAATTACTATTACCATAGAAAGAGGAGCACATTCTCAAACCCATGTTATATATTTCTTGACATGAGGCTGGAAAGGTCCAGAGCCTTCAGTAAAGCTCCTCTAAGACAATAATCGGCTGATGAAGGCAATCTCATCCAGACCTGGGATTCCTGGTCCTTTTTCGAAACCTTCAAACAGAGGTATGGGATCTACATAACCTCAACAAAGTGGATATTTTGGAAGGGGAACAGGGGTGCTCATCTGAAGATGATCTTTTTTTCTGGCTTCACAAATGAGTGCCAACTGCAACCTTGTTCGTATGCTTTGTCATAGAGTGGGTGCATCCAGCCCTGATGCAAAGGTCTCCCTTGAGAAGTCTTCCAGGGCTTATGATTGCACTCCTTAGCTGCAAAGATAAAAATGACATTCTGAATATATAGACCACTTTTAGAGTCTAGTCGACTACAAGTCCTCAAATGTTTTGTGGTTAACTGATTAAAGTAGAGAAGTGCAACAGCAAACATCTTTCTTAACAGTAAAGTTGAAGATCATTGTCAGCTCCAAATCTCACTTCTTTAACACACCTGAAGATGTGTGCTATAGGATGGCAGAGAGGAATGCACTAGGACACAGTTCTGAGCTGAGTCAGGGTAGTGGTTTACCACCTGGTACTATTGGGACTCAACCCAATGAAAGAAGGAAAAGGTGTAGGAGGAACCATCACTACAGATCATGGTGTCTATGCGGAGTACTGCACACCTTGATGGCTGAAGAAGAAGATCACCACAACAACTGTGACTTGGATCTTTTTTTAAATATGCAGATTTACATTCTAGTCTTTGCTCTTTGCCTGGTGATTCCTTGTTTTGGGCTGGGTAGGGGGGCTCACTCTTCTGTTTTCTCCCCAGGATGAGGATTTCAAATGTCTCCTCTCCAGCTCCTGGTTTAAAAACGGTCGGTTGGGAAATACCCTTCTTTATGTGGTGATCATCTTTACCACTTTTGGGAATGTACTACTCTGAGCTGAACATCAATTATTATTTCTTTACTGGACTTCTGGGTTTTGACAATGGTTATCTATTACTCATCACGCACGCTATCATAGGGTGGGATGAGATTTGTTTTTGGGTACTATAGATGCTTCTTGAAAGTGAGCATAGAATGAGTGTTGAGTTAAACTTTTGTTTTAACTGTGTTTTATATGCTTTCATCATTGACTTTTTTGGCATACCACGGCTACTGGTGTCTGATGCAATTTACTATATAGCAAGGCTTTTGTTTACCCCTCTATGAAGGAAGATAAAGATGAATCTAGGGACTGTTTTTCTGAAGTTTGTCATACTGGATTCACAGCACTTGATATAACTCTTCTAACAATATTCACCATTTCATGTTCTCCGCTGCTGGCGTCACACCAGATAAAATACATTCTGGTCTCTGGATTTTTAAAAGGTTACATTTTGAAATGCTTTAATGTGTACCCTAAGGTGGCAATCTAAGACCACATTAGTCATTTTACCATTAAGTATTTTTATATTGCAAGTTTATTTTGAGATAGTTAGCATGGAAAAATGTTTTCTTCAAAATGTAGCTAGCAATGGGCATGTGTTGAATTTAGGTGTTGTTTACTTTCATGAACAAATTATTGATAAACCAGGGAACAATTTTGGGGGCATTGGAGTACTATGATACTGTGGCTGTTGTGTTTATTGGATAATTATGGATTTAATTCAGTTGTCACATAATTTGCCACTTAGCTTGCAAAATGTGCAGATTCAAGAAACATTATATTTATAGCTCAAATAGATAAAAAAAATACTACAGCCAGAGAATGTGTAGAATAATGCTCCATAATTTGCCTTTTTTGCAGCATTAGGTAACTTTGCTGCAGAATGTGGTCCTCCTTTGCTTCATAATCCTTGTAGGCATTAAAGCTTTGCAGAGTGGTTTCGAAGTTGCCACTGTGATGATGAATCCCAGATTTCGCAGGGAACTGGAACATATTTTCCACATTTCACGCTTTCTTGTACAATTAATGCAAAATTCGTTGCGAAACTGATCAGTTATTTGATCAAAAAAGGCAAAGAAAAGTTAGAATTAGCGGAACCAATGGCACATCTCAATGGATTGTGTTGCAAAATTGTCAGTAAATTCTTTGTGATATCTCACTCAATGATTTTTGTGAAAAGGAGTTTCTGTGTGAAAGGAAATGCTGTAAGGTCACTTTCATTATTACCCGGATGTATGCAGTATCAGAAATACAAGAAGCAATGACAATTGCAGAAGAAAACAAAACAAAAAATACCTGATCTGAACATTTTCTGGCAACAGTTCATCTGAGTTTTTCAGAGAAATGAATTTTACAAATACACTATAAAAAGAAATTGACAATGTGGCATTGCATGTAAATGACATCATAGGATTGGAAACATGACAAAACAAGAAACTATTGTGCTCTGAGGTCAGTCAACATCACTAACATGTTTGTTCACAAGCAAATGACACATATTTTAGTGTAGTTGTGTCTCTCAGGTACTCTAGGTGCTGCTCTGATACCTACATTTCAAGGTTTTAGGAAAAATTATGACAAGTTATTCCTGCTAAGGGGAGAGGCCACCAGGCAGCAGACCCTCATGTCTGTTGTGCTGCTTACAGTCTCACTGTCAGTGCAAGCTTTCTCTGACAGTGTGCATCGTGTGATATCTGCCTCACAATCTGTGCAGGCTGTCACTGTGACAGTCAGAGCGGTGTGATATCAGCTCACTGTTAGGGCAGGCTGTCTTTTTGACAGTGTGCATGGTGTGATGACTGTCTTACTATCAGTCAGCAGTGGCTTCGCCTTGAGGACAGAACAGCGTTGCCCCATCAACACAGTGCCATACATTAATTCCTTATTCCGCAAGGACTACTGGGCTCCATGGCTGCTAAGTAGGTGCAGCCCGCGGGTGCAGGGGGTAAGGCAGGGGATGGCCAATGGAAGACTGTCAGTGAAAGCCTTATGCTGACCACATCAGCATTCGGTGCACATGTCAGGTTGGACAAGTTTCGGATTGGGTCCCATCCAACATGTGCCCTTCAGGCTTAGAACCGAGCGCTGTGTTTGGGAGCTGGGGGAACAAAGCACCGCCTCTTTGGCCTCCTTTGGAGCATTGTGTTCACCTGCTCCAATCCATCGCTGGTTTGCTGTCATGCCGCTTTAAGTATAAAGCTGCATAGGAGGAAAGCCTGGATTGGTTTGTTTGAGAATAATAGCCTGCCCTTGGGGCTCCACAATTCCAAGGAAGATTGGGAGCAGTGGGCTGGTTGGAAAACCTCCTGATCATATTGTAGCATGTTTTACCACTCCCTCGTCCAGAGAACACAAATAATTATCTGTGCTGTGCTGCAATGTCCAGACTTCTGTGCCTTCACCCTGACAGGAGGGTGCCTGACTGACCAAGGTAAAGAGCAAACTAAAGCATTGAGATGTTTCTGCCATCTCTCTGCATGGAGTGTGTAAAGGGAGTACTGGGGGTCGAGGTGGGCACAAGGAGAGAGCAAAATAACAAAGTATACTTGAGAAAGGCCGGCAGGGCTGTAGCATGAATAATAAGCTAATTAAATAGAGACAACTGTGTGCAGAAAGAAGAGAGCAAAAATAACAATTGATGGAATGAATGTAATGTCAAACACAAATCCCCAGTGCAGAGATCTGTGCCTACAGCCTTCGTTTTTTAGCTCATCATGCCACCCCAATTTGGATGCAGCTGTGTACAAATGAGTCTTGACCCTCAGGCTGAACAGTTCTATGGGGAGAAGGCACAAGACTGATTTGTAAATGGCTGGGTCCAAACTGGAATGGAGTGGCGAGGAAAAAAATATGGATTCAGGCCTGCATCTCTGTACTGAGGTTGAGTGTTTGACATTGTTCAGCATCATTTTGTTCTTTTTGCATTTGTCGCCCTGAGCAGGATGGGTATGCCCAGACGTTGGTCCTGTGCTCACCATGCCACCATAGTCAAGCTATCTTGGCTGATGAGAGGTAATGCCCCAAAATTGGTCCTAGGATGCTTTTTTTCTGGTCCCGGGAGAACCTGGCCTGTCAGTTCAGGCCTGAATATTCCCATGAGGAGAAGGTTCAAGACTGATTTGCATATGGCTGGGTCTAAATGGGGTGGTGAGCAAAAGCCAATGGATTAAGGCCCAGATCTCTGTACTTGGGGTGAGTGTTTGGCATTGCTCAGCATTCCAATTTCTCATTTGTTCTTTTTGCATTTGTCACCATGAGTGGAACGTGTATGCCCATATGTTTTGCCCATGCTCACCATACCACTGAAGTAAAGCCAGCCTGGCTGATGGGGTGATACCCAAAAACGTGTACAAGTATGCTTGTTTCTCGTCTGAGGAGGACCTGTATAGGCAGTTCAGGTTGGATTATTCTCATGAGAAGCAAGATCTTTTTGCAAAGAATGAGAGAGCCAAAATGTACAAAGAGACCACAAGAAATGTGTAAAGGGGGGTAGATGAAGTTATAATCTGGGCAAATAAAGGAAAGACGGAAAGGAAAGACGACGTACAGATGTGTGGGGGTAGGGAGAGGCTGGTTTAGGAAAAGAAGACCTTCTGGAGCAGGACGGTTATTTTGGGGTAGAATCATAAGTATTTGTAAAACTGACTTTCACCAAGAAGGATATTTTAGCAGAATATTATTTATATAATGACATATGTTCTATGGAATCTCACCCACAGTGTCAACGATGTAGCAAAACAGAACGGAACACCCTTCCAGTGGATAAGGCCAGGCTGAGAGATGGAATGAGAAAAGTCTGGCAGACTTTTATAAAAAGATGGTCTGCCATTTTTAATTCTACAACAGCAGGAACACTGCGTACTGTACATGAGGTCAGTGCTTTGCTCAAGTCTACATCCCTTGGTATATCTCTTATAAGATGAGGAACATTGGTCTTCTCTTTACAATCTGCATCCCTCACCACACATTGAAAGCTTGCTACCTCAACTCTAATTCTTGGCCCCATCACCAAACCTTAATTGTACAGCTTGTGTGACCTGAAACAGAACTGCAGCAATCCATACCTAACCTACACATTTTACTTTGTTAGTGATACCAAATGGCCTTAACACAATTATTTTCTGTGACAAATTGGAGTTGCACCTCTTCTTGATTTGCAGTTAGAAGGTATGTGACAGAAATCAACAATTGCTCATTAAACGTGCCCATTTTGCTTGCTACATAAAAGTCATACTCAACATTTATGCCCACCACTTTCCAACATAACCAGCCACCACTGCTATCCGTACAGACAGATGCTGAGACAATGAGGGCAGTGTGATAACAGCTTACAGATTGTGGCAATGACAGTGATGCGGCTGTGACTGAACTGAAGTACTGTTCCTTACAATCTCACTGACAGTGCCAGCCATGGCTGCTCTGTCAGTGAGTCTAATGTGACAAACCTGAAGTCCTGCTTTTAATGGTTTCACAGTCAGTGTACACTGTTGCTGTGACAGTAAGGTCCTAGTTACGAGACTGGTGGTCATCTGACATCTGACCAGCAAACTCATGGTGGGGCGGAGGTGGTGGTCCTTGATTGCCACATTATGACTTGGGCAAAAGTGCCGCCCTTGGACCACCACCACCGTCAGTGAACTGCCATTCCCTGGGGGTGGTGCGTCGGTCTTGAAGCTGTAATATGCTTGGCAGGACCGCCACTGTCCTGCCAAGCACATTACTACTTTCCTCACCACACTGATTTCTTGAAGGTCTTTTCTGCATGAAACTGTGGCAGTGAGGGAAAAAAGGGACCCTACAGGGCCCAATTGTGCCTCACTCCACGTGGAACAGTGAAACGATGGATTTAACCCAGATCATTTGACTGGGGGAGAATGTTTGCATTGTCAGCATTCCGTCCATCATTTATTTGCTGTATCACTCCATGTGGAAGCCCCCAGAACATGTGCCCCCCTGTCAACAAGCACCCAAAGTTCCAACACGTCATGGACTTCACAGTCCATGACGTGCTGTTACTTCATTTGACATTCCAATTGTGGTGCCTATTTTATAGGCACTGCCTTGGGGATCCCAAAAGAACCGTCCGCCAGTGACTAAAAAAGTCCTACTACTGAGGGCAGTTCTCACAAGGGTTTCGTGGTGTGGCTGGGCGGTTCCACTGCCGCTCAGCCAAATTCGTAGTCATCCCCTAAGTCTCGTCTCACATATAAGAGAACACGTCTTTTATGTGTGAAGTAAACAGACAGTCACATGACTTCAGGTTGAGATAGGGCCTTTAACCCAGGATGGATATGGATATAAAGGCCTGTGTCCCTGGACTAGGAAGCAGCTGCCAGCACCTCCAATCACAGCATAGTCTGGGCTAATGAAGTAGTAGTCGCACTCACACAGATGGGGGTGTACACATTGGTTGACCCTGGTCACCCCAGCCCTGCTTAGATGACAAAAAGCAAGGGAAAGAATGGAGCACTTTAAATGGATTTGCATGATCTTCTGGTTTACTAGTCGAAAACAAAGGGTTAGAGAGAAAAATTAGACATAAATGGAATGCTCTACTTTTTCAAGCTGTACAACAGTCTTTCCTACTAACACCTTTTTTTCTAAAACCGACAGTGTTTTGAGAGTGAGTGGGAGAGGTAGAATGCTAGATTTGTGTGTCTCTGGTTAAAGGTTCTGGGGGGCAGGGCAGGATGCATGGGATGGTCTTTTGGGAGGGATTAGCCCACTGCCCTATATCAAAAACAGGAACAACAGATACATTGTTATCATTATAGTTACTGAAAAAATGCTGCTAACATTTAATTTTGTGCCGCAATATTTACAATATCAAACCATGCTGCACAGCGGCGTAGTGTTGGTTGCCAAGACAAGTATCCATCTACTTTACTTTTAAAATGTTGTGCTCCTATTAAAATGTTGTGCTCCTAAGAATGTTGAGCCAGGGGCCATCGCCTCCATGGCCCCGCCCACGCTATTCCACTGATGCTGCAAGATCCTGGGACATTATAAATGTGAAATATTGAGTTGGTTCCAAGCATAAGGTTTGACTTGATTTTTGGACGTGTTGATGTCAGATGCCTGAGGAAGACTATTGACAGGGTTCAGTTTTAATTTGTGTAGCAGTTTTGCCACACTTTCGAGGCATCATTTTGGTATTGTAGGTTTGGATGCGTAGATTGTGTCTATGCGCCTGCACATTATATTTTGTTCGCTGTAGTTTGTTGCTTTTTGTATTAGTTATATTTTGACTGGAGGCGGTCATCTTTGTTCTACTGTACCCATATCGTGTGCTGAATAAACGAACACGCTGTTGTCATTGTGTTTATATTGGTTATTTTGGTATTGTTAGAGTTATATTTATTGGTTGGTTTTATTTTGCTATCAGATGCTGAGGTTCTTTGCATTTTTGTGGCTTTTACACGTTCTTAACGTCGGTCGATACTGCTGCAAGACACCTTCTAAATTTGGGTTTCTGTTTCAAGAAAATGGCCTCCATGATTACCGGACATCTCGGATGAAATTATTTAGCTTGCTCAAAATGACCCATGGTAGTTACATTTGAGTTTTCAGTAAGGATAAACCTGTATACGTCCGCCATTCCAAAACCGTAGCTGACAGGAGTTGTTGCGCTGCTGCTGTACCATTGCCGAAGCAGACTTAATTGCTTTACTAAAGATGTAACTATCAAATGGCAATTAGAGGCATAAAACAAATTACAATACTTGAAAGAAAGGCGACTGTCTCCGTCTTGTAGAAAATGGAAAAGTTCCCTAAGCTCCAAATACATATGAACATGCAATAAAAGACAGATTGTTTCTATGGATCCAAATGAAATTAAGTTTACTGCAGTGCTTGAATTTATTTGCATCATTGCCTGTGTTGAACTGTGAATTCATTAGCGAATGCCAGGAGTGACAGCCATGTTTTACATAAAATCCTGCTGTTCATATCTCGCACTCCCAGAATATCATCAATCCGTTAGCAGTGAAACTAGAGCGAGCGATGCTGCAGCAATAGGTAGATGCACATTTATTTATTTATTTAAACTTGTAATGCGCAACATCTACCCGCAGTGGGTTTCCCGGCACCAGGGATAGACACAAGAAGAAAAAAGGAAAAAGAGCACAATACAGCCCAATGAGCCAGCTAATGCAAAAGAACAGATCTACTGAAAGAGCAGAGTCTTAAGTATTTTCCGAAAACAGAATAGATCAGTCTCTGATTTGAGGGCGATAGGAAGTGCGTTCCAGGATTTGGGGCCTAGGTGGCTGTTTTTGTACTTTATCGATGAACCTATGTGGTGGATGTTTGATTGAATAAAGTGATATGTTAGAGAATGCCCTCTTTGATTACTCCCTGATGCCTTTTCAAATTACAAGTGGCAATCATGCAGACAGGGGCGGATGTAAAGATAAAATGACATCAAGTTATGTTGAATCGATTTGAAGACTGTCTCAGGCGAAAATTTAAATAAAATAGGAGAACTTGTTCATCAGGCTTCCATTTCATACATGTTTCGAGACCATAATTTAGCCAAGGAGTGCAAATTGTTTTTATTATTGAGTACTTTTGTATAAATCAATGACTGAACTCCAAAGATGTCATGGTACATGGATTCTGATGGCATTTAATGGCGTAAGGTGGAGCCCGGAGGAAGAAATAATGTGGGGCTTATGTTTGAGAGCCCTGCGTCACTTTTGCACCACATAATGTGGTACATGCGTGACGCAAGGTTCTCATTCCGATGCATGTAGCCACACAAAGCCACCCTGCATGGCTTTGAGTGGCCTGATAAATTATAAGTAAGGCAATGCAGTGCAAATCGCTGCAATGCCTTACTCTGCGCCCTGGGGGCGTTCCATGAGCTTTGAGGTAGTTTTCTCTATGCAACACACCTGGAATTCGACGCTGCCCCAGATTTACAAAAAAAATGTGTGTTTCTCCTTGTTTTCTCCTCTCTCTGTGTGTGCAGCACACTGCAGCACACATTGAAAGAGGAAATTGCCTTTACAATTGTTTTTATGCAGCAAGAGACCACTTCTTCCACAAAAAGAATCCTGCATTCAATGTTGGCACTCTTCCTCCATAGTGCAAGGGTGCCTACATTGGCACTAGGCTGCCAAAATTGCATCATCACAGGGAAAAAGAACAGAAATGAGCAGCATTGCTTAAATACAGGGCATTCCTGTCCCATGCCTAAATCTCTTAAACAAGCCCCTGCGTTCCTTACCTAATGCAATCTAAACTTGCACTCAGATGCCCTTTGCACTCCCTATAGTAAGGATGTATTTTTCCCTTGCCCAAATGAGTTAGACTCTTGGACAATCACCGTCCCACTTGCTTGATGAATCTCACTTGATTTATTTCATACTACGTGCGCAGCGGGCGCGCCTAAGGCAAGCCCGTCTGCGCCCGTCCGCGGCCGGACGGGGCCCGGGCCATGTCACTCTGCCCAAACTACCACCTTCACTCCCAGGGACCTGATTGCACTGCACTCACTCCGGTCACTGGACACCACCAGTTCTACTTGCCTCCAACAACTAGGTATTTATCATGCTCGCAGTACCTTTCCTGAGTTACAGTCCCTCCTTACTCCTGAACCCTCAGTCTTTTCCCCTCCTCCTAATCCCCCACTCGTTCAGGCACCCGCTAATATGGAATTAGCAATCACCTACCTTAATACTCGCTCACTTGTCAGACACCAACTTGACATCTTCCACCTCCTAGACTCAGACCGACCCGATGTTCTTCTCCTAACCGAGACTTGGCTGAATGAGGATTCCTCCCCCGACATTCTAGCAGCCATCCCTCCGGGGTATTATATACTCCACGCCAATAGGCCTGTCGGCAAACCAGGAGGTGGCGTAGCCGCCATTATCAATCTCTCCCTCAGGTTCACTTCCCTCTCTCTCCTCACCATCCCTCAGGTGGACTGCCTGGCAATTAGACTCGAATCTTCTGTGTCCCCCCTTACCTGTGTTCTGGTTTACCGTCCCCCCCAATCCATGCCTAATTTCTATTCGAATTTTGGTGACCTGCTCTCTCAGCTTACCATTAACAATTCTAAACTCCTAGTCCTGGGAGATTTCAACTACTGGCCGTCAGATACCCATGAAAGCCCCCAATCCCTGGCTTTCTCTGACCTACTAACTGGGCTTAATGGTATCCAACACGTTCATTTACCTACTCACTCCAAGGGCCATATCCTAGACCAGGTGTGGACCTATAATCTCGAAATCAAGTCGCTCACGATCTCACCCTGCCATTGGTCCGACCACCATTTAATTTCTTTTCTCCTTCTGGTCCCTCCCCCGCCCCCTCGCAGCCGAGGCCCCAGCCTCCAAGCTCGCAACTGGAACAAAGCAGACCTTGATTTATTCATCACCTCTTTAACATCTTCGGTCTCGGCCAGCCCTGGCCCCATTGACTCCCAAGAAGCTGCACTAGTCGAATGGCTAGAACACGCCAGCGACAAGGTTGCCCCCTTAAATTAATTAGAACTAAGCGCCCCCACGACGCACATCGTTGGTTTTCCGACAGTCTTAAAACCTTAAAACTTGATCTCCGCCAGGCCGAGCGCCGCTGGCGCAGAAGCTATGATCCCTCAAAGAAACCACATTTTTTAAAACTACTGGGAGAGTACAAACGAGCGATATCAGCCGCTAAAACCGCTTACTTTTCCACAAAAATCCTTAATTCTGCGCAGAAATCTAAAGATATCTTTGCAATTGTGGACGAGCTCTCACACCCGGACAGGGTGACCATCAAACCTCTTCCGTCTCAAGCACTCTGTGACTCCCTCAATTGTTTTTTTATAGAAAAAATTACCAAAATCAAAAATAGCATTTCCTCCACACCCCCGGCCACAGCCCTCACTGAGGCTGCACCTTCTATTAACCCTCACCTTCTGACTCAGTTCCCCCCCATTTCAGAAGAAGTCTTCATCGCTTTGCTTAACAAAGTCTCCTCTGGTTCCCCCACAGACTGCTGCCCCCCCGCGATTCTCCGGGCTGCCTTTTCAGCCTGCCCCACCCCTGCACTGGCCCTCCTGAACAACTCCCTTTTGCTCGGTGAGGTTCCCAGTCAGTTTAAGAACGCGGAAGTAGTACCTATTCTGAAGAAACCCAACGCCGACCCTACGATCATGGCCAACTTTCGTCCCATTTCCCTTCTTCCCTACCTAAGCAAAGTACTTGAGTCATATGTCACCAGCATCCTCAGTTCTTTTATTGAGGACTCCAATTTCCTGGACCCTCAACAGGCTGGGTTTAGACCCGCCCATTCAACTGAGGCGGTCATCCT
The DNA here is from genome assembly GCF_964263255.1 of Lissotriton vulgaris. Lineage (NCBI taxonomy): Eukaryota > Metazoa > Chordata > Amphibia > Caudata > Salamandridae > Lissotriton > Lissotriton vulgaris. The sequence continues at coordinate 665,152,607 of NC_141689.1, forward strand.
CTCTGTAATGGAGGAACTCCGCAGAGGCGCTGACTCTAACACCAGCCAAGCCTTAATCCTCTTGGACTTGTCGGCGGCCTTTGACACGGTCGACCACTCCATCTTGGTCGACCGTGTCAAGGAGGCTGGTATCGGAGGGACGGCCCTTGACTGGGTTCGTTCCTTCCTGACGAACCGCCACCAATCTGTTCGAATCTCCCAATTCTCGGCGGATAGGATGAAACTCACCTGCGGAGTCCCGCAGGGCTCGTCTTTGTCTCCGCTCCTTTTTAATTTATACCTTACCCCCCTGATCCGCTCCCTCCGGGGAAGGAATGTCACTGCATTTAATTATGCAGATGACATTCAGCTCATTTTCAACCTTGACTCGCAGGAAGCGGCCCAGGATTTCCAGTCCACCCTCTGTCATATCAGCGACTGGATGGGCGCTCACCACCTCAAGCTTAACCCCGACAAGACGGAGCTCGTTCTTGTCGGAGGCCCAGCCAATCCCTGGAACTCTACTTTCTGGCCCCTCTCCCTTGCCCCCCCCCCTAGTCCCGCTGATAAAGTAAAAAGCCTGGGGGTCTACATCTCACAGGATCTTTCCATGAATCATCAGGTCAGTGCCACAGTATCCTCCTGCTTCCATCAGCTCCGAAAAATTCGAAAAATTGCTCACTTCCTGACCACTGAAGCTCTCACCCTGGCGTTGTTGGCTTTAGTCATCTCCCGGATCGACTACGCCAATGCCCTATACGCAGGCATTCCGCAATACCAAATGAAGAGACTTCAGTTAATTCAGAATCAGGCCGCCCGCCTAATCTATCGTCAACCAAAACATCATCACGTCCGTCCCCTCCTCAAAGCCCTTCACTGGCTTCCTGTGTTGGAACGCTGCAAGTTTAAACTTGGCTGCCTTACCCATAAATCTCTGGCCGGCATCGGCCCCTCTTTCATCTCGTCTCTTCTCCACCCGTACGCCCCCTCCAGACACCTCCGTTCTTCCCATCACGCTCTCCTCCAGACTCCTAGGTTTAGGCGTAAAAAGCACGGAGGCCTTAGATTCTCTTTCCTGGCCCCCTCACTCTGGAACTCTCTTCCATTGGACCTCAGACTCTCCTCTTCCCACCCTCACTTTAGGTCTCTCCTAAAAACTCACCTTTTCCGCGGTGCTTATACATAAGGTTCCTCTTTCTCCCCCCTCTGCCTCCCCCTGGGTTAGTGATCAGCGCCAAGAAACCGTCCGGTGAACGCAGCGCTCTACAAATCCTTTTTACATTACATTACATTACTTTTCAGAGGCTTTTCATGCTGACACCTTCTGCCTGATTTTTCCCAACTTTTGTGATTTTTGCCTAGTGTAGCTGAGTAAGGTGTTCCCTTCCTTAGAAAATGAGTCTCCTTTGAATTATTTTGTGGCAACGTTATAATAGTTTGTCTTTGCCTTTATGATTTTGAATTGCTTTGAGTTATATGCATTCATGTACTGACTAATTATTTATGACTAATCTATAATTTAAATTTGTAACTTTGCTAATCTTTTAATAAACCTTCATGGTTTTCAAATCTAGCTCTCTCTGTCATCGTTGCATGGCCCAATGTCCCAAAACAGTGGCATCTTCTTGGATAAATATGCAGGGCAGGATTCATTCTTGCATGATGCTACTGTCACAAAAATTAAACCTCAACGGGAAGCACTTACAGATAAAAATAAAGCAGGTGCCCAAGTTTAAGCTCAAATTCTGTAATGCATTAATCAGCCAACAAATTAGTGAGCGAGGTTGTGGCTAAGCAGATGTGCCTTCTCCGCATTTCCACTCTGAAATGTTAGCTGAAATTCTTGATGGTGCTCTTTGCATCCTTCATTTTTTCAAGCACATTCCTTGTGTAGAATTTGTGAGGCAGGCGGGGAGGGGTTGCTGCTATTGGGCCGCCTGCAGCGGGGGCCCACAAAGACATATGTTTTCCTTATTTGTGAGAAGAGGAGGAAATCTACTTTCAAGAATCCAGACAGGTGCGTGTTTTGAGGAAAATACTGACAACAAAATAGACACCATCCCAGAGAACACACTTTCAACAGTGAATGCACCACACTCGAAAATAGAACAGCGAAATTGCAGTTTTCTCTGTTTTTATTAGCCAAAGCTGTTTGTGGTGGTTTGGTTTTAAATATCAGAGTGAGGATGCATGGTGTAGCTACATAAGTAAAACACTGCACTGTTAGCTTTCATGTAAAACAACAGACACCTTGCCGGGCCACTCTCTCACTCACTGACGTTGCTCCCAGCCCTCACGCGCACTTCTGTGCGTGGCATCTTGTTTATTCCGTGTTATGGAGTCAACTGTGAGAGCCAGAAGGAGACAACACCCGGCTGAGCACATCGGCTGAATACATGGGCCATACAGTAATTGAGAAATGGCCAGTTCATGTTTTCTAGGGGCAGGCTATTAACTTTCACTGGGGCAATAATGCACTTCACAGATTATCGGTTTTGTAACACAACTGTTACCATGTATGTTTCCTGTACCAATACACACTCGGAGATTTCGTGAACCCGCGGCCACGGCAGGACGTTCCATCTCAGAGAAGTAAACAACTGTGTGTGAACACAGGTGCAGGTTATTTTATTATCCGCAAGCTTGCAGGGCTCTTCGCTTTCTGACTGGTTGTAGTTTGTGATATTCCTAGAGGGTGCTAAAAGGACTTGGCTTGTCGCCACGTAAGCTTCACTAGAGTTCCCAGTTTACTAGTGGTTATCCTCCTCTCTACAGCAGCGAGGACAAGCAGTGTAGCTGAGCCCTTCCACTCAGAGGACAAAGCATTGAAATGTGGGTACTGGAGATAATTCTTCTTATTCTTTACGCAGATGCAGTGTACGAAAGGAACTATACATTTACCCAACGAGGTAGCACTTACTGATTAGCCAGTAGAAAGTACTCCAGTTGAGTAGGGGGCATCTTCTTGGATAATTATACAGGGCAGGATTCATTCTGGCATGATGCGCCTGTCACAAAAATTAAACCTCAACGGGCGGAACAAGAAATTTCGCAAGCATGCGGCATTCCGTGTGCTCACGGAGGTTTTTTGCTGTTTTGCTGAATTTTGCGTAGCACGACTATGCAAATTCCGCCCACACCTATTTAATATTGGTTGTAAGTGTTATTGTGTGTGCATTTTATTGCATTTTATTGTAGTGTGCTACATTTTATATATTTAATATTTTTTTATTTGTAGTAAGATATATTTATTATAAAATGACATTTTTTAAATTTGCATTTGTAGTTGTATTGAAGTATAAAAATAATGGCTGAGTAATTTTTTTAGTAGTGGGGTGTTGGGTTTTTAGGGGAGATTTTTTAAAAGTGAATATTTTAAATCAAATGTAATGTTAAATATTTTAATGGTATGCAAATTAATATGATAAAATTATTAGATTACGTTTTTTTATTAATAATTATTCTAAATAATAGTTTCTAAGTATCATGAGTGTACATATTAATTATGTTACAAGTAAAAAAAATATGTAAATATAATATTTATTTAAATTTTACATTTTACATTTTAAACACTTAGTAGTAGGGGCGTGGCCAAGATGGCGAGGTGAGCGGTCGCACTCTCCGCAAGCTCCCACGAACCTAGGCCCCTAGAATGTGATTTTAAGCAGATCTCCCCCCGGTCTGCTGGTGAATTGCAGCAGAGGTGGTGGAGCATCTGCGGGTTCAACCCGGGGCTCTGAGCAAACTTGTAGAACGCAGCAGCAGCGCCCCGAATAGCGAACGAAGGCAGCGGAGGAGGGACCGAGAGCCGAGGCCTGCTAATGGAGGTGGAGGTATAGAGACCTGGCCTGGAGCGGAACCGAGCGGCACAGATCGCCTAACAGTGGGGGCGAAGCCTTAGTGGAGTCACCGGTGGAGACCCGTGGCAAGGGGACACCCAGAAGTGGACGGCCGCAGTGCCGGAGCACGTGAGCCTGCATTGTGTCCCTACGCAAAGCCGGGTACGCGGCCTACTAAGGGGGCGGCCCGAGCCCCTGCATGAGACCGGGCGGCAACAGGCCTCGCTGATGGCAGGGTGAAGGCGAGAAGCCGGCAGCGGTAAGGATAGCAGCGGAGAGCAGGAGCCCTGAAACGCCGCCGGAGAGAGGAGTTGGGCCCACCCGACCTCGCCTGTGGAGCACGGCCGTTTCAGCGGGCGGCCGGGAGGACGGCCGGCCTCTGCAGCAGAGGATCGGGGTGAAGGCCTAGCTCCCACGGATCCAACTGGACCCCTGGTGGTGGAGGTGAGATGTCAAGAGGGGAAGGGCCACGGACCAGAGGCGGCCACCGGGGGACGTAGCTTAGGGGAGCAGTAGAGAGTGACCGCCCCCCCCCCCTGTGAGCCACGTGGCGGATGCAGGATCACAGGGCCTGGCAGAGGCCTGACGGGACCCTGGGACTGGCTGGGAGCCCGGACCTTACTGGAGTGGAGGCTCGCCAAGAACCGGAACTGGAGTGCGGCACGCTCTGACGACTGGTCCCATGCGCTGCGCCTCTCCCTGATTGCACCGATAACGAGGGGCAGTGGTGCTCCCGGGGTAAGCCCCAAGCCTTGGAGGACGGACACAGCGACCCAAGGTGATCACTTGGGGGAGTAGTGGACGTGCCACGGCGACACCAGCGGACGGCAGGGACTGCAAACTCAAGCGGCTGGTGGCGATAGAGGCCTGTGGCCTGACGCATCCCTGGAGTGTGCCTGGGAGTCCCGGGCAGAGGGCGCAGTAGCGGTCTGCCAACGCAGCCAGAGGGACAGCTGAGAAGTTGCGGCCCCGGTCTATAGGCCGCAGAGACGGTCGGAGGAGGATTGTAGCCGGGCCGGTGTGACTTTAGGCGCCAGAGACGGGACCTGCCCGACAGTAGCAGATACTCAGTGAGCCCGGCGCCCGGGGGGATAGCGACAGCAGTGAGTGTGAGGAGGGCGGTGGCAAGGCCGGGACGCACTAACTGGGACGAACCCTACCATGACCGATCTGAGGCTGGTAATGGCCGCCGACCTATGACTGGGTGCAGGAAGTGACCTAGAGGAGCTGCGGCAGAGGAGGACGGACCGCAGTGCTGCTTTTCGAGAGAGGCATGCGGTGACTGGGCAACCGAAGAGGTGGACTCCCCGGGTTGGTTGCAGTCCCTGAACTTTGCTAGCCATTGAAGCTGGCCGAAAAGCACGACAAGACTCTTGCCAAGAGGTACCCGCTTATATGATGGCTGGCAACAGAGGGAGCAAGAAGGGGGACGGGACACTGCCGGAAATGCTGAACAGGGGCCCATCAAAACAGGACAAGGAGCAGCACTCGCCGGGCCCCTCAAAAGGCTTGCAGGAGTCGAGCGTAGGGGAACCACAAGTCACCAGATCCTTCCTGGAATCTCTCTTCAGTTCCCTGCGGGATGATTTCCAGACACTAAAGCAGTTCGTGAGGTACGGAGTGAGGTTGATAGCCTTGGTGAAAGGGTGGCTACCATGGAAGGAGCGGAGCACACGAGGGATGAAGAAATCGTGCAGCTGCAGCAGGAGGTGCTGCGCTTGAGGGATCAACAGCTTGACCTCCAGGCGCACAATGAGGACCTCGAAAACCGGTCCCGCCGGGACAACATCCGGGTCTGGGGGGTGCCTCCTAAAGAAGAGGGTGAGGACAATGTTGGGTAACCTACAGGCCCTGTTTAGGGAGGTATTAGGTGAACCGGGGGACTTCCCTATCAGAATTGACAGGGCGCATATAGTGGGCCTGACGCGTCGGGCTTCAGCGCCACCGCCTTATATCCTGGCCTTCCTGCCTGACTTCCCGCTTAATGAGCGGATCCTCAGTGAGGCACGGAAGCAGCAGTCACTGCACTTCCGAGGACACCCGGTTGCTCTCTTTCAAGATCTGTCGGCAATCACGCTCCAGAAACGCAAAACATTTAAAATAGCGACAGACTTTTTGAGAGACCATGGGACGCAATACACCTGGGGCCACCCTTTTCACCTCATCATCCACCTTGCACCAGCTTTGCTCCCTCCAGGATACCTGTGGGGTACTTGGAATCACCGCGACGGACGAAGATGCGCCTACACCACGTCAAAGACGCACCACCAGAGACGGCTGGCAGCGGGTCTCTGGACGCCGATCCACTGCGTCCTCTGCTCGACCAGACTCGCCTACCATCCGAGCGGAAATGAACAACGCAATGCGGGAGGTGGCCAGGGATAAGGCCTCGGGTGACGTCACGCTGACTGCCTAAGATGACTCTGGGGGGAGATCTACACAGCCTTCTTCACAGTGCAGGTTCTGGGGTTCTGGGGGGGTTCTGGGCGGGAGTGTAGTGGCTAGACGTCCACTTCAGTAACTTACCACAGACTTGTCCCTTGAGGACTGGACTGGAATTATGGGGCTTTGGAATTCATTGAGGGCACGGGTAGGTTTTGGGGGGGGTGTTGGGGTTGTTCTGAGTTGGGGTCAGGGGGGGCTGGCCGGGGGGGAGGGACGGGGGAGTTCTGGTTGGGGGTAGGGTCGTCCAGTGCACTAAGCAGGTCTCAGCCGCCCTAGAGGCACTCATACGCCTTGTTCCTCTCAGGCGGGAGTTTTATGCTTTTACTTCCATCATTCCACATGCCGCCCACAACCCTTAAGATTGTGACTCTTAATGTCAGGGGCCTAAATAACCCGGTTAAGAGACGGGTGGTGTTGTCTCTATTAGAGAGCACCCCGGCGGATATTTGTCTTATTCAAGAAACCCACTTGCTGCCCCGTGACTGCCATAGGCTGCGCTCCTATAAGTTCCCAACACAATTTCTTTCTTCCAGCAACACTAAGACTGCAGGGGTGGCGATTCTGGTGGCCCGGCATTTCAGGGGGGAAGTCCTCCCCAAACATGCAGAACACAAAGGCAGGCTACTGGCTTACAGGTTTAGGATTGTGGGTGTTGCCTTCACTGTTGGGTCCCTGTATAGCCCTAATGAACAGCAGGAGCACTTCTTAAGGTCAGCATTGGTAGAAGTCACTGCCACGCAGGACAGGCACATTGTCATTGGAGGCGACTTCAATATGGTCTTCGACTCAGCCCTAGACAGGTCCGCACAGTGTTTCGGTCGGGTGTAAAGCACAGTTGGCAGAGGTGAACCTCCATGATCTCTGGCGTTGCATGCACCCCAATGACAGGGGATATTCATATCATTCCCACTCACATAAAACATACGCGAGACTGTACCATCTCTTGGTCACGACCCCGGTACACTGCTTTGGCCTTAACGACGGAGATGGGAGTGGTCTCCCTATCAGACCATGCCCCGGTGTCCGCCACGCTATGCCTACCGCCGGTGTCCTGCCCTCCCAGGGGCTGGCGCCTTAGAGACACCTTATTGCACAGGAAAGCGGTGGTAAAACACAAAACGGACACTATTCGGGACTATTTGTCCCACAATGATAACTCTGACACCTCCCTGGCGACACAATGGGCGGCCCTGAAGGCTGTACTTAGGGGGGAGTTTCTGGCCATCTCTTCGGCTGAAAACAAGGAACGGCAGAGTAAGAGGGATGAACTCACCCAGCGGGTCCGCAAACTTGAACACATACACCGTCGGACGGGGCTCCCCGCATCTGGAAGCAGCTCATAGGGGCGAGGAAACTCCTGAAGGCCCTGGATATGGACCGCGCGGAGTACGCTGCGTTGCGCCTGCGCCATACCTATTACACCGGGGGGGACCGCTGAGGCCGACTGCTGGCAAACCGGCCCTGGGTGACGTGCCAACGACAGATGGTGAAGGAGAACTCTGACTCCACGGGGACGATGGTTATGGAGGACGCCATATTGCCGAAACCTTTCGCAGGTTTTACGCAGATCTTTATGCTGGGGATCCCCCGGATGAACCTGCGACTGCGGCGTACTTGGCCTCGGTCACCCTCCCTTCTCTGGCCCCCTCGCAGGCAGAATACCTAGACAGGGATATTCGAGTCGAGGAAGTGATCTACGCCATTGCCAAACTTAAGCACGGTAAGGCTCCGGGACCGGACGGATATACGTCTCTCTTTTATAAAACATTTTGCACGTCGTTGGCTCCGCTCCTCACCCGCCTATTTAACTCGTTCGCTGATCCGGGTGCCATCCCGCCTGACCTTTTACGGGCCTCTCTCACGGTCTTCCCCAAGCCGGGGAAGGACCGGAAGCAATGCGTCTCCTACAGGCCGATATCTCTCTTAAATGTAGACCTTTAGCTGTATACCGGGATTCTTGCGGCCCGGTTGGCCCCCCACCTACCGGGACTTATAGAACCGGACCAGGCGGGATTCGTTCCCGGGCGGCAGACGGTGGACAACACCAAGAGGATCGTTCACCTCATAGAGAAGGCCTCCCGAGAACTGGTCCTGCTGAAAGTGGGTATAGGAGAGAAATTTCGATCCATGATCTTCAATTGCTATAAATTCCCGACAGTGGTAGTACGAGGGAATGGGTACAGTTCACGGAGTTTTGACATCGAGATGGGTACCAGGCAGGGGTACCCGCTCTCGCCCCTGCTCTTCGCCCTTTATATGGAGCCCTTTGCCCAGCGGATTCATACCAACCCGGCAGCAACAGGGGTGAGGTTTGGGGGCTTTACTCACACCATAAGCCTCTATGCAGATGATGTCATACTGTCGTTGGACAACCCCCGGACTGCCCTTCCGGTGTGCATTGAGGAGCTAGACTCCTTTGCTGCGGTCGCGGGCTTCAAGATGAATATGGGGAAATCGGTGGCTCTGGACGTGTCCTTTGCGCCAGCCACTAGATCTTACTTACAAGGCCTGTTTGCGATGCTCTGGTCGTTGGATCTGGTGCCTTATTTGGGGATCCAGCTGGCTCCCACCCTGCTGGCTATGGTGGCAGCTAACTACACCACCTTAGGCAAGAAGATCCGGGTGGAATTCGGACGGTGGACTCGCAGCACCCTTTCTTGGTTGGGCAGAATAGCTGCAGTTAAAATGACGGTTTTACCCCAGATTCTGTACCTGTTCAGGGCCTTACCGCTCCAGCCGCCCGCGGGGTGGAACCAACAAATGCAGGCAGATCTCGCGCATTTTATTTGGCAGGGCAGGAAACCCAGAATGAAGAAGACACTCTATGCTGGCCCCTGAGGCTGGGGGACTAGGGATACCGGATCTCCACAAGTACTTTCAAGCAGCACAGCTGCATTATCTGGTGGAGTGGAGTAGGTGGGAATCGGACAAACACTGGCTCTTCCAGGACCAGGCGGTGGTGGGCCGGCCCCTACAAGAGGTGCCATTCCTGCGTCGAGCTCATCGCCCCGCAAATTTATATGCCTCCTTTGTCACCAGGGTACTCCTGCGGGTCTGGGATGCCACCAACATTGTTCACAATCTTACCACATTCCCTTTGCCACTCACGCCGCTGGTCGACAATCCGGACTTTACTCCGGGGATGGAAAAAGGGGCCTTTACCCACTGGCGAGCAGCCGGGTGTCAGGCCCTGTGCCATGTGTACCACTCGGAAGGTGTCGTCGCCTTCCCACGCTTTCGACAGGTGCATTCCTTCCCAGAGACCAAAAGGCTCCGCTACATGCAGGTTCGCCACTGGGTGTTACACCCACAAGTACGGGAGATGGCTAATAGGAGACTACTCCCTTATGAGAGATGGCTCCTGTCTCGCTCGTCGGAAGCAAAACTGATTACCGACCTCTATAAGCTACTGCAACCGCCTTCTTCACACATCTACAACCCGGGGAGGGAGCACTGGGAACAGGAATTAGGCAGGACACTGAGCCATAAGGAATGGGAGCAGATATCGTACAGGGCAAGGCACTCGGCATACCATATGGGACTCACCGAAACACTGAGCAAGGTTTCTACCTACTGGTATTATACCCCGGAACGAGTACATGAAATGGACCGCAATAAGGATCGCACTTGTTGGAGGGGATACGGGCAAGTGGGCTCATTGACACACATTCTATGGGACTGTCCGCTCCTGGACTCTTACTGGAAAGAAGTGATAGATGACATTGACTCCCATTTCGACACCGAACTGCCACACTTCCCAGCATACATATTGTTAGGACTCCAGAACGGGTTAATGTATCCCCTTAGATCTCGCAGAGGCAGACAGATAGCTATTGCACTAGGCTCAGCAGTACAAAACATCCTCCTACACTGGCGCACCACCACGCTTCCCTCTATCACAGGCTGGCTCCATAGACTGTGGCATGTGTAAGGAATGGAGAAACTGTCGCTCAGAGTGGCAGGGGATATAGAGCAATTTGACGACCTTTAGCAGCCGTTCCGGTCCTTGCTGCTCACTGAATTAAGGGAAATCACCTGCCCAAGATACCTCTGCCTCTTAAGGCTTACGACGCCCGAAGAATCAACCTCTTGAATGGACGTTGGGCTGAGATTCCTTCACTAAAGAGCGGCCGGGGTGGAAGGCAAGGGATAGGCCTGCGCACTGGACGATGGGGGGGAGGGGTAAGGGGATCATGGAGTTGGGGTACTGGAGGGGAAGTTCGGGGGGGTGGGATTGTTATCTTATCGCAACGCTGCCTGTCATTAAGTGCCGCTGCGGACTAGCCTTCAGTTGAGATGTCCTTTGGTGAGACTGACGCCGAGAGTGCAGCTTTGGCCGCGGTGACTTGACACTTTATATGCTCTGTATGTTTGTTTACTTGCGTTGCACCAATAAAATGCTTTAAACTTAAACACTCAGTAAAATGTAAACTATATCAAATATGAAGTATTTGTAATATTTTATTAAAAAAAGTATATTTAATATTTTTTTTAATCTTTTTGAAATGTAAAAACAATTTCAAAGATTGTTTTCTAATGTTGAAGATCTACTAATGTTTCTTTTCACATTTTTGGAATGATGTCTACTTAAATTACGAAAATAGAATACATATGTATTATTAATGATGTATTAATGTAGAGTTTGTATTTTATATTATATTTATGCATCATATATTTATATTGTATACATATATTCATCAAAACCTTTGTAACCAAAATTCTAATAACAACAACATTTTTATTATATTTAACATTGGAATAAGTTCTGTTGTTGGTTATATATTGTCTAATTTAATTTAATTTGTAAAGTAGTTTTATATTTGTTTAGTTATCTTATGATAATTATTTTTAGAGTATTCATTTTTTATTTTATGGTTCAAAAATATATTAATGATAAATAGTGCAAACATATTATTTTATATGCTGATGTTTATTTATAAATATATAATTTTTTAGTTTGTTATAAAATATGCTTTTTATTTATATATAAAATAGTTTGTCATGTTGGCTAAGATTATGTTATAGTATTTGGGAAGTTTTGTAGTTTGGTATCGATTTTATAATATGCTTTTGGCTATATTTGCTGAGTAATTTTCTCCTGTCTTTCTTACAAAGGGACTGTCATTAAGGGCCCCATTATGATGGTGGGTGGAGTTTCCTCCTCCCGACATCGCCTCAGTCAAGAGACCGATAACACCTGGTCAGCAGTCCTGATCGACTAATTCAGATGCAAACGAACACTGTTTGTTCGCACTCCTATACTTTAAAATGCAAGGTTTAGTTCATCCCTGCATCCCATGGCAGGCACCTCAAGGTGCCTGCGACAAGGTGCAGGGATCAAGAGGGGGCCTCAAACCGGTGGTCACGCACCAAAGTGGGCCCTGCTGGAGTCCACTAAAGTTGATTTCTGACAGCCTCTCTGCGTCAGAAAGGCCAACATATAAAGACTGTGTAAACCAGACATTGTAATCCCTCAGGTGGAAAGAGCCTTGAGATTACTGGCTGCATACCTACAGGCAGACAGGCACTCCGTACCCAACAGAAGCATATCGGAATGGCCATTTGCATTCCTTTCCATCCTAAAAAGGGAAACCCACAACCACTGCATCTAAGGGGCCCAAACGTAAAGCCTCAACCACTGAGACACCAAGCGCTGCAAGGGCGGTCGACCAAAGATCATCACCCAAAGGAGGCCAAGAACAGCCAGCTTGGGTTATGGACGTGATGGTGGACATGCAGGTCCAAGTTAGGACTGTTGTGAGGGACGAACTAAAAAATCTGTGGAATCGGGTTGTAAGCCTCACCAAATTGGTAGAACGCTTGGTGGACACAACTGAGGTGATTTTGAGGGAAAAGGTATTAGCCAATGTAATGGTTCCCACAAGCCCCAGCCTTGAGCTCTTAAAGGCCAACATTCTCCCCCCAATAAGGTACCACAACCCACTCAGGAGAAGGAGGGAAAGCAACCTAGTAGCCCCAAGGAGTTGGGAAAAGGAAAAAGTACTCAATGTCAGGGGCACAGTGAAGTAAAACCCAGGGACCCAGGGTTAGCAAGGCCCCCTGTGAGTAATCCTACTGGGGAGAGGGCCGGGCAGAGGAGCGCTGTACAGGAGGGAAGACACGAGGTAGGGACTGCCCTCCTATGCATCAATCTTCCCCAGGTTTATCCCCCTATGTAGTCATCCTAGCTGGAATTAAAATTTGATTTAAGGAATAAATGCCTACACTGGCTATTTAACCTCAAACAGTTCCCCTATAGAGGCATAGATGAAGTACTCGTGATTCACAGGGTGGGTTGGGTAGGATGGAGGCCAACAGATATATCTGGTGACTGTGTTGTGATATACTTTAGAAATATGGCACTTTTACACTCCCTCTTAGATCAACATTATTATAAGATTGGGGGGTCTATTAGTTGACTACCCTCAGCCTATTTCTACCCCCAGGCCAGATCCCGGAAAAACCCGGAGGACACAATCACATGTGGAGGAAAGGCAACAGAACAACCAATTCTCCCCATTTGTGCAGGCATTTGTGCAGGAACAATCGTCTCCACTGTATTTTAACATCCAAGTAACCAATAGGTTCAGTCCTCTTGAGGAAGTGGATTGACTCTGGAAGGCAAAGCCTCAAATCAAAGATTTAACGCATTGTAGAGTGTGCACTGCCCAGCTAAGGGGGATCGATCAATGGAAAGATGCCCGACTCAGCCTGCGGCCATGGCTCAGGTCAACGAAGTTGGAAAACATAGTTCACCTGAGGGTAAATTGATAACAGATACCACGGGCACACGGAATAATTGCACACCGCATAAGGGCACGCTAAAAGCTAAATCACCACTCTGGGAAGTAGCCTTTCCACTAGTAACCAAAAGCACCTATATTTTGAAACCCAGCTCAAGTTTTCCTGCTTTAAAGGAGTGTCCTTTAGTGAGCAATGTCATCAAACGCCCCTCACAGGTAAATCTAGTACACCCCCAAGTGTAAAATGACTTTCTTGGAACATAGCGGGACTTGCATCCAAATTGGAAAGCCCGGACTATGGACTCTTCATGGAACATCACGAGATCTGCATGTTCCAAGAAACATGAGCTAGGGACCAACCAATTAGATCAGATTATGCAGATTTTAGTATACCAGCGACCCATGCGGGGAGAGGCAGACCGTCAGGGGGGTTGTCCACTTGGGTTGGAGTTCACCTGGGTTATGAGGCAAAACAAATAGAGAGTTCCTCACCAGACATTCTTTGTGTCCTTTTAAATTTTCAGGCAAGGTCTAGTATTCTCTTAATACACATATAGTCGCGACCAACACCCTGTGGTAAAGATTCCATCACTCTCGACCAACTAAACACACTTCTCCCAACCATCCCTTCAAACTGTGGGGTAATCATTGACGGCAACTTTAACTGCCAATTTGAGCCCCTGAATGGTTTGGCCTCTGGCACATTGGATGAGGAGGACCAATTTTGGTCTATCCCAGAGCCTAATATTCCACCCGTATGGGCCTGGACTTCACTAGTGCTCCAGATAAGCACCTTAACATAAAATTTCTCACTGAGAGCATGTAATGGACGCACTACATCTCATAGTTTGGGGAAACACACTTATAACTGGCTGGGACACACCTCAATTATTAATTATATTATTCTAGACTTTAAGTCTTGGCACATGGTGTTAGATTTTAAAATTAGTCCCCACCACAATAGCAATCACAAGGCTCTCATCCCAGAAATAGCACAGCCATGTGGCAAAAGGCCATCGGATAAGTTGTCAGCACCACTTTACATGACCATTGGTCCTTCTGGAACATAATAAACAGCGGTTCACAGGCTGGTATTCTGGCCATTGAACCCAACATAGATGAAGAAGTATGGAAGGCCCTTTTTAAAACCCTTTATACAAAGGCTATGGAAGGGGCAGCGAGTGTGTCAGAGAATCCACTGCACTCTGGCCTATCCCTAGATGATGCCCCCCCAATCTTGGTGAGAGAAGTCACTGATGCTTTAGCAAAAATAACACCTGCCAAAGCAGCAGGATTGGACAAGATCCCTGGTGACTTCTTTCACACTGAACCCACCATTTTGGCCCCCTTCCTGACCCTTTTTTTCAATGCCATATTACAAGGTATGACAATGCCCACCACTTGGGCAGGGGCAAAAATAACCCCAATCTACAAAAAAGGTCCCCCGCTTTGGCCTGCAGACTATCGCCCAATTAGCCTCATAGAAGTTGGCCAGTAAATATTTGCTCGAGTTTTATTGGGGTGTCTCCAAGCTTGGATGGAGGAACACAATATTCTTACCCCCTACAAGCCGGGTTCAGAACCAGAACATCAACGATTGACCAAATATTTAGGCTACAGCTGATCCATTGGAAATCCGTCTACATCGAGGGTGGCAGCCTCTATCTTATTTTTATAGACCTAAGATCTGCTTTCGACCTGCTACCAAGGGAGAAACTATGGGCAATTTTAACTGATATGGAAGTCCCAGGGTATCTGTTCCAGAACCTAAAACACCTACAGGAGGGTAATTTTGCTAAAAGTGGACATGGCAAAAACGGCGAGCTCACAGCTACCCTGCCCATAGAGAAAGGTGTCCGCCAGGGCTGCTTTCATGCACCCACACTTTTCTCCCTATTCATTAATGGCCTAATAGACATATTAATTAATGGCCTAATAGACATATTAATTGCAGGGAAGAACATCAACACCCCTAGGCTTGGACACCATAAAATCCCAGCCCTGATGTTTGCAGATGATACGCTATTGCTCGCCAAATCCCCTAGGGGAATTCAGAGGACCCTTGACAACTTTAACGCCTTCTGCAAGCATTGGCGACTGGAGATTAACCTGCAAAAAACAAAGTATATGGCCCTTAATGTAGGGAACTCCACCTGCCCCAATCCGTGCTTGGATGGTAAACCCCTGGAAAGGGTAACCATCTTTGAGTACTTGGGTATAACACTAACAGAAAAAATGAATTGGGGTGCCCAAATTGACCAAGCAGGGCTGAAACTAACCCAAGCAACGGGGGGCATCTTAAAATTATATGGGAGTTGCACTGAAAAACTGGTCAGCCCAGAGGTGGAAATTAATAAAGTCCAGCCCAGGAGTGCTGCTCTTTATGGAGCAGAACTATGGGGACACTGCGCTCCGGGCTCGCTAGTTCGCACAGAGAATTCTTTCATTAGACATCTTATGGTTCTCCCCACCAGCACACCCCTAACACCACTCTGCCTGGATCTCGGGGTCAGATCCATCGCGGATGAGGTTACTCTCAGACCCCTTAACTATTGGCGCTGCCTGTAGAACACTCCTGAATTGGCTGCATATAGGGTCAAATTGATCGATGTGATGGGTCTCCGAGGTTCAGGGAAAATACCATGGCTGGTAAACATTAAGAGCACATGTGAGAGTATGGGTAGGGGTAATTTATGGAGTTCAGCTGAAGAAACCTCCCAAATGACCTCTAGAAAGACCCTGGTAGTGAGCTATAGGCAGCCTAAGCTCGATGAGCTTGAATGTGGGTCAGCTGTGGGACGACTGACGGCAGACTTCTTGGCAGCAAAAAACAGGTACAGCCTAGAACCGGTATTGGATGACATCCAGCCACTCCTCGCCTAAAAACTTTATTTACAATTTAGACATGGAGTCCTCCCACTGCGCTCTTTTACTAGAAAAGGGGAGGGAGCTATTAGCAGGGGATGTCCAGCATGTAACATCTCTGATGAAACAGAACTCCATGTATTATTTTTTTGTAAGGGCTAAAGGAGGGCTAGGTCAAGCTGGTTACTCCAACTCTGTAGGAACCTGGGGTCCAGGCACTGTAGCGGAGTGCATAGGCTGTTGAAATTTGACACACAAATGCATATTGTTTTCTCCATTTCACGTTTCCTATTCACCATGTGGTGCACCTGTAAGACCATCTTCAAAAAAATGGCACCACAGAATGACATTGTAGAAATTGTATGACTGTCTTCAACAATGTACCTCCCTGAACCCAATTTGGCCACATGCTGGAATGGCTATTCTAGAACTGGATTACTGCTCTTTTTATGTCAAATTTTAATCTGTGTCAGATTTATGATGTTATTGTTTCAAATTGGGCACTTTTATGATGCTTTTATTGCCTTGTATGCCGAAATAATTTTTTTTATGAAGGCTAAGCAGCTATGATTGTTATGGTCACAGTAAACCTGTACCTAAGCATGATTATAGGCCAACTGTGGAGAAGCACGGGTCGGAGACAGCAAGTAGGTTTATCCTGGTCAGAGGATTTTCCTTGGGAAATGGAAGTTGAAATCCTCCAACTGAGCAAGGTTGCAGGAAGCCGTCTGGAAGTAAATAACTACTGTATGATGTCTCACTGAAGCTGTTGCTTTTGCCACTCAGGGGCTTCCTCATATTCAATCAATCAATCAGTACGTTTGTAAAGTGCACTACTTACCCATGAGGGTCTCAAGGTGCTCGGGGGGAGGGGGGAGGTGGTGGTGCTGGTACTGGTTGAATAGCCGGGACTTGAGGAGTCTTCTGAAGGACAGTAGGTCCTGGGTCTATCGTAGGCAGATGGGAAGGGTGTTCCAGGTTTGGGCGGCGAGGTGGGAGAATGATCTGCCACTGTCGGTCGCTCTGCGGATGTGGGTGACGATGGCGAGGGCGAGGTCAGCGGAGCAAAGCTGGTGGTTTGGGGTATAGAAGGTGAGTCGTTTATTGAGGTATGCTAGTCCGGCATTGTGGAGAGCTTTGTGTGCATGGGTGAGCAGCTGGAAGGTGATCCTCTTGTTGACGGGGAGCCAGTGCAGGTCTTTCAGGTGGTCTGTGAAGTGGCTGTGGTGGGGAATGTCGAGGATGAGGCGTGCAGAGGTGTTCTGTATGCGTTGTAGTTGTTTCTGGAGTTTGGCTGAAGTTCCTGCATAGAGGGTGTTGCCGTAGTCCAATCTGCTGCTGATGAGGGCCTGGGTGACTAACCTTGTGGTACTGGCGGGGATCCATCTGTAGATCTTGCAGAGCATGCGGAGGGTGTTGAAGCAGGAGGAGGGGACGGCGTTCACTTGCTGGATCATCGAGTCTGGATGTCGGGCTGAGGGATGATCCTTGGCGTACGCCACAGATGATCTTGGTGTCTTTAGAGCATAATGGGGGAGGCGGACACTCTGGGTTCTGCCGATGAGGATGGAGGTGGTCCAGTCCAGTGCTTTGTTGTGGATCCCTGTGTTGTGGAGGTTTGTGCGGAGGGTGTTGTGGCAAACAGTGTTGAAGGCGGCCGAGAGGTCCAGGAGCATGAGGACCGCAGTTTCCCCATTATTCATCATGGTCCTGATGTCATCGGTGGCGGCGATGAGCGCTGTTTCTGTGCTGTGGTTGCTGTGGAATCCGGATTGGGATGGGTCCATGACGTTGTTCTTTTTGAGGAAGGAGGTCAGTTACTTGTTGATGATCTTCTTGACGACTTTCACTGGGAACGAGGGGAGGGAGATGGGCCAGAAGTTCTTGAGGTCCAAGGGGTCAGCTTTGGGTTTCTTGAACAGGGCATTGATCTCTGTGTGCTGCCAGCTCTCCGGGAAGGTGGCAGTCTCGAAGCAACTGTTAATGATCTTGCGGAAATGGGGTGCAATGGTGGAGCTTGCTTTGTTGAAGATATGGTGCAGGCAGGGGTCAGATGGAGACCCGGAGTGGATGGTGTTCATGATTTTGATGGTGTTTTCGTCGTTGACGTGGGTCCAGGAGAGTAGGTGGTCGATGTGGCTGGGGGGCAGTGAGTCTGAGGTGTCTGAGATGTCTGTGTCTGTTTGGGGGCCTGGTTGCTGAAGTTGGCGTGGATGTCTGCGATCTTGTGGTGAAAGAAGGTGGCTAGGAAGTCGCAGAGGTCTTGCGATGGTGGCATGTCATTGGAGTTGGTGCTGGGGATGTAGAGTTCCTTCACGATGTTGAAGAGCTCTTTGCTGTTATGTGCATTGTTGTCAATTTGCTCTTTGAAGGAGGTCCTTTTGGTGGTTCGGATAGGTTGGTGGTGTCTGCTGATGGTGCTCTTGTAGTCTGTTTTGCTGTCCAGTGTCTGTTCATGGTGCCACTTC
Organism: Lissotriton vulgaris; assembly: GCF_964263255.1. Lineage (NCBI taxonomy): Eukaryota > Metazoa > Chordata > Amphibia > Caudata > Salamandridae > Lissotriton > Lissotriton vulgaris. The sequence continues at coordinate 665,170,946 of NC_141689.1, forward strand.
TTCTCGAGCCTACAGCAGGCCTGCTTGGATGCCTGGAGGTCGGCGGTGAATCAGGTGGCTTTTCTGTTAGTGCATCTGTTCAAGGGTTTTTGATCAGGCGAGAGTGTTGGTGCAGTCATCGATCCATTGCCTGAGGTTGAGGGCGGCAGAGTCTGTGTCGGTAGTGTCTGTTGGTGGGTTCTGAGCAAGGGTGGTGACTAGCTGGTCTTCGGTGACCTTGCTCCAGCTGCTGTGGGGGGCCCGTTGTGTGTGGTGGTGCATGGTAGGCTTCTCGAAGGTGAAGTTGACGCAGCGGTGGTCAGTCCAGTGGAGTTCGGTGGTGTGGCTGAAGGCGACGTGGTTGCTGGCTGAGAAGATGGATTTGAGCCTGAGTCCAGTGGAGTGGGTGGGAGTCGTGGCGAGTTGTTTGAGTCCAAGGTTGTCGAGCAGGGTGGTGGAGTAGCTGTCGTTGGTGTTCTCGAGGTGGAAATTCGCATCTCTGAGGAGGATGTAGTCCGTGGACGCAAGGGTGTGCGTGCTGATGAAGTCAGCGATGAAGTCGCTAAACTGCGGCCGGGTCGTCTGTAAATGAGGGTTCCCCTGAGGGTGGTGTTGGAGTTGGTGTAGATCTGGAAGTGCAGGTGTTCAGCGGTGATAAGCGTGTCCTCGGAGCTGGTTGATATTCTAAGTATATTTCTGTGGACGATGGTGATTCCTCCTCCTGTTCTGTTGGTGATCTTGTAGCCTTCCGAGATGTCTATGATGATGTTGTGTGCCGAGGAAGGGTTCATCCAAGTTCATCCAGGTCTCCTTCATTAGACTGATACTTCTGCCATATTTGTCAGGATTAGTAATTTTTCGTTCAAACTTCCGACCGACTCCTTGTCGGAATCACTTCTGACCAACATGGGTTTGGGAGTCCGACCGGCCAATTACGATGGTTCCGAACACCTTTCAGTCAGACTCCCATTGACTTCAAACGGAGCCTGTGGTCAAACCGGCAATGCAGGCATCCATTGAAGAAAGGGGTTGTTGCAAAGAGGGGTCCCGTGGGTACCCCCGTTGGCACCAAACGCAGGGTTCCAGGTAAAAGGGGGTCAGTGACAGGCCTCCAAAGTCAGTTTCCAGCAGCATTTTTGTGTCTGACAAACTGAGTCATAAAGGCTGTCCGAATCGACATTGTAATACGTCGCTCAGAAATGTGGTCCATAGAGCTGTACAATTCGGCTCCGACTGACTAGGAGTCTCTGAATGCCGGTTGGAACTGAGTCGGAAAGACCGAAAAGTTACCTTCCATTGTAATCGGTCAGTCGGAAATGCTTGGTTGGAAACACAGCTTCTGACTCGGGTTAGGAAAATCCGAATGCCAGTCAGAGCCTTTCTGACCAACATCCTAATGAGGACCTTACAGTATTTTTCAAAATGCTCAGAAGCCTTCAACGGAACAAGATTGCATGCTGCATTTGATGATGAGTTCCATAAAGCCCAGACCTTTTTGCTGAGGGTCAGTTGAAATAAATTTGCTGCTACAAAAAAGCTGCAAGAGGTACAACAAACCTTTCCTTAGCACAACAAAGTTGTCCCTTGGGCAGAATGACTTTGATGGTTGGTCACAGTCCTCCAGAGTCCTTAAAGTCCAAAAGATTTCTAACTCCCCCTTTTCAGAGTTTTTAGGGGAAGTCAAGTTAGACACACCGAAGAGTCGCAGGACATCAGGAAAAGAATCTGGGATCAAGACTCACCCCGGCAGAGGTCACCAGCAAGGTACAATCCAGGTCATTTTTCTAATGGTCAGTTAGGTACATCAGAGAAAAGACTTCTTGCAGCTTGTTGTGATCCCGTTGCCACATAAAAGGTCCGCAAACTGACCCTCGGAGTCCACTTCTTTGTCCTGCATACAAATGCAATAAGATCCAACACTTCAGAACTCCTCATAGCTCTCAACAGCATGTGCAGACCTTCTCCTGTTCTTACACAGGTACTTAGGGCCCGATTCACAGAACTAACTTAAGACAAAATCCTAAACTTACTACTTTTGGTATTCACAGAAGTTAGGATTTTGTCTTAAGTTTGTCTTAAGACAGACTTAAGACAGACTTAAGACAAAATCCTAACTTAAGTCTGTCTTAAGTCTGTCTTAAGACAAACTTAAGACAAAATCCTAACTTCTGTGAATATCAAAAGTAGCAAGTTTAGGATTTTGTCTTAAGTTAGTTCTGTGAATCGGGCCCTTAGAGTATATTGTCTCCTCCCTAACAAATAGGGTAAACCTTCCCAGGGGCAACCCTGCCTACTTTTTCAGTAGTTTCTGCTTGCCCTACTATAAAAAATCTAGGAGTGTAAACTGGAGGAACCCACTTCCCTGGCACATACCTAGAGGTGTGGCCATGGAAATGAGCAGTCCTCTTCTCTGAGGTCACACAAAATTTGTTCAGGAAGTAGCTTCACTCTCACTAGGTTTGGTGCACCCCTGGCTGGGAGAACTTAGGGCTGTGTTCTCTAGGACTCACCTTACATTTACCTGTGAAAGGGCAGACCCCTTTACTAGGTACTGAAGTTCTAGGGCCCGTTCTAACTGGTCTTCCAGCGGGAGGACGAAAAAAAAACACCTCCCCACACCCATGCCATTGTTTCACATATCATTACGGTAAGGTTTGAGGGTTTAAGGAAGCCATTTACAAACCTTGTTAAAGTCAAGCACAGGCTGGGCAGGTGCTAGAGAGCTAATGCAAGGCAGGGAAAAAGAAAATTTCTGAAAGGTACTGTGCCCAAATATATATTACAAATCCAACTTCCATATTGTATTGAACCTTTTATATTCATTTAAATACAGTGGTTATGCGGGTCCTAAACTTGAGATAGAAAAATGAATATATAATTTATTCTCTAGTTTTCCTCATAGGACAGCCAAACCCTTACACAATAAAAATAGTTTTTTGGGTCTTCACACTGAAATTACATTGTAAAACTGTAATTAGGGCCTATATAGGGGTGACCATTAGCAAAGGGACCTGCACTTGAGGCAGGGATGGACAACAAGTCTAATACTGGCTCTCGACCATCCATGCTCATCCACTTAACAGCCTAGATAATCACCACAGTACTTCATGTTTGCATGATCCCATGATCTTAAATCTTCTGCTATTCACACCTTGATTAACAAAGATATTGTTCTGTGAAAGAATATTGACAATCTAGGAATGACATTTTTAAGCAACCCGATTTTGTTACACTCATGCTCAGTGCTTAATTTGTAAAAGAAAGAGTGCCCAGACCAAAGTTTTTGCAGAAGCCCAACAGCCCCATTGTCAAATGTCAGAGTTGCCTCATACCTAGGCTGTATAGTATTTTTTCACCTCATGTCTCTTTCAGCCACCATTAAACATTTCCTTCCCCTTTATTTCACTCCTCCATGTACCTTCCATTACTTTTTATTCCCTTCCTCCATGTTTTTCTCTTCCTCCTCCTTTCCCACTTTGCTGCTTTTCTGCTTTTCTCTTAATGGATAAAAGTATTTCAGTCTCCAAAAAAGAGCGCTGGTGGGCCCAACGCGAAATCACGGGCTCAAATTAAACACAGCATGTGTTCTAGCAGCGCGTGTGACAAGGCCAAACAAATGAAGCTCATCACTAATATTATTGGGCTATTTTGCCTAGCACCAATTAGCTACCAAGCCCAAACAGAAATTGTTTCCACTTCTCACAAGGGAAATTGAGACAAAGCTGACTTACTGCAGGTGGAATATGCTGATGAAGCTATCAAATGTTCCTTCTATCAATAGCCTCCCCCCCTTTGCTGCAAAGTCTCCTGAATGGCAGCCAAGATACAGTAGTTGTCAGATCCCTTTTCTAATCGGGCCTCCCTGAGGAAAAGTGTTCTTCTGATCGGCATCATTTGTACTGGGACTCCATTGTTTTTTTATTGCCATTTGGTGTCAAACACTTCCACACGACCCACCTGTTCATTTCTGCGGATGCCTGAGGAAATTCTAACTGACAGGACAAAAACCATCTTGTAGCCTGCATTTCTGGTGAGGAACTGTCGCACACCTAATCCCCCTGTTCTTTGCAGTTCGACAGAAAACCATAAGACACTCACGCCCTGTGTAAATGATTTGTTTTCCATCTCCTGCTCCCTGCCTGGTAAACATCCTTTACACCGTGATCAGGTTATCTGGACAATGGTCTGACTGATGGGCCTTGATCAGGGTGATTGGATAATGGTTTGAATGACCAAGCTTTGATCAAGCTGATCGAACAATGACCTGAATGACCGTGCTTTGATCAAGCTGAGTGAACAATGATTTGAGTACCAAGCCTTGGCCAGGTCACCAACTGCAAACATCGTCTCAATCTGGTTATCAACTGCAAACACTGCCCTGATTGAACAATGGACTGGAATGAAAAAGTATAAATGGCTTGTAAGCTGCGGAGTAAAGCAGCAGCCTCCTCTGTCTTGTTTCTGACAAGCGTGGGACTCTGTTCCATAGCCCAGGCTATTTGAATAAATCTGGGTTCCTCCTGCAGACGAAGGCTTCTGTGTCTCCTTTTACTACGTATGAATGATATGGAAGACTTGGGCGGTTCCCTCGCCACCGAGATCCAGTAAGTGGGTTATTCCGGTTCCTGATTCCCATGAAGACTGTCCCCATGAAAAGTCTCTGCAATTACCGTAATTGAAAGACTATAGATAAAAGTTCTATGCTAAGATCTGTGGCACATTATTGCCACTTGATGCTAAACTTTTGCATGCCATCTTTGACTTGAACCTAGTCTTTTTGAGGGGGGGCATGGCTTGCTGCAGAGGAGGATGGCCGCAGCCTAGAGGAGCTCCGTAAGAGCCTTCAACATCAATCCGCACAATCATCCAATAAGCACATGGCTGGATTACAGTGATGGCCCAACCAGAGATCAAGCGGTAATGATTGAGCCGTTCAGAGACTCTCTCCGACATGAGGCCCTGGAGATATCTGTTGTGAGAGCGGGAGGCCTCCAGCCAGGCTTCAGGCTGGTACCTAGAGTGCTCAGACGTCCCGCATGCTCAGAGCGGGCGTCTGTGCTGAAGATGAGGACTTGCCGCCGGTGGCTGCAAAAGCGGTGGAGAAACCTCTGACACACCTGGGTCTCGGAGACGGGTGGCCGGACCTCGCCCCGAGGAGGAGGTGAGCTGGGCGGACCCTGTGGTTGTGCTCCGGCAGATGCCCTCTGCTTATTCAAGGACACTGTGCCCATAGGCCGCATGAGGGAAGGATCAGCCTGCAAACACTTTGCATAGCGGGTGAGAGGTACCGGTCCCCCCCAGCATCCCTACAAGGCCGCATCGTCACCCCTCCACCTCGCTGCGCCCGTGGCCCCCCTGGGATTCGTGTTATGGATGCTTCTGTGGGAGAGGTGAGGCAGCGAATGGGATATTTTGAGTACCACGGAATCTCAGCCCCCTACAGATTATAAGACCGGGACATACTCTGTGCTGGGCAGAATATTCTGGCCTCTCTAACGGTGTTTGGCCACACCACTGGGCCACCATTTTGTGTAAGCAGCTTTGCCGACCTGACGACCAGGGCTCTATAACATCCTGCACTATGTGTGCAAGAACAGTATTTCTCTTGCTGCCTGGGCTGTGAGAGAAAGGAGGCGAGAAACCCGAAAGGCCGCGCGTTGCACATCACAGCGCAGCAGGCAGCAGTGATTGCCGCCCGGCCCCCGTAGACCGGCAGCCTAACGCACTGACGAGCTGAGATGGCGGGTCCTGGCCCACGAGGGGCACTTGCGGGAAAACTGGATAAATTTGCCTACATTAAATACCAGGGTTACAAGCAGCAGGCAAACCCGCGCAAGTGGAACTCCCCGCACAACAGACAACAGATCCAGATACACTTTTAGACGTTATGGCCATGGTACAGCAGGTCCAGACCTCAATAGGTACAATTTCCACAGATTTATCCCTGATCCGTGCCGACTTTTCTAAACTCTCAGGACGACTAACTGAGGTAGAGTCAACAACTAAGGAACTGACCGCTGACACCACTGAATTACAGTGCCAGGTGCCCCACCTGGAGGCCGACAACAAACAACTTAGCCAACTTAGTCAAGCTGGATGACCAGGAAGGACGTTCAAGACACAACAACATACTCATAATTGGCGTACCGGAGAACACCGGCGGACCTGCCCTCGACCTTTTCGAAGAGGACCTCATCAAATCTCAGCTACAATCAGGGGACTCAAGTTTTTTTCTCGCTCGAACTTGCACATCGTGTACAAGGTGGGAGGCCCAAGCGGGGATCCCCTCCAGACCAATTCCAGCATGCATCTTTAATTATCGTGATCGAGACGCTATCCTTTAGGCGGCCAGGATTGCTCCACTGATTTGTATTGAAAACCTAGTGATCACGATGTATCCCGACTATACTGCAGAAATATTCCATGCTGTTCCCAGTAAAGCTGAGAGTAGAGGCGGAGGGAAGACATGGTTCTTCTTCTAGGCCGGAGGAGGCTCGTGACTGGCTGAAGGGCTGGCAACCTGCGACGAAACCCGCGAAACTCCCGCGAAACTCCAGAGACTCCAGACCCAGCAACAGCGCTGGCGGCAGGAGTCGGAGAGATCACGTTTGGCCAAGGGGACAAGGGACAAGGGGATTGAACAGTTTGACGTACTGATCTCCCCCACTGGCCCCTGGCTCACACTATAGGAACAAACATGGGACGACTCCGACCTCGGTGGGAAAGGACTATACCCTAAGTGATGAATCATTGGCCGTTGATACAATATCTTAAAGTGGGCCTCAGACAATTGTGGACAATCCCTCACCCCCCCCCCACGCAAGTACTCATTATGGGATTGAAGCGCTCTGCTCAGTTGGGGAGGCGGGTAGTTTGTGAACCGCTGGGCAGGGAGGCAGGGAGGGTGGGTGGAGGATTTCAGCAGAATGTTTTTAGGTTTCTATGTTCATGTATTTTTATTGTTTCTACAATGGCATATACGTAAACAGCTTTAGATAGGCACTACCCTTTACTACCTGATCAGGTCTCAAGTCGGACATACATAGCTCATGTGACACCTAGGAACGACATCTATATTGACCCTCCTCATACCATGTAGGCCTGGCCCCTCCGCTCTTGGTACTTTCCTGGAACTTAAACGTACTGGGTGATAAGAGAAAAAGAGGGTTGGTCCTTTGATACATAAAGCCCAAAGGCCCAGCAATAGTCCTGGTACAGGAAACGCACCTCACTGGCTCGGTCACTAAGGCCCTAAATAGATGGGGATATAAGATGGCGGTCCATTCAGAACTCACTTCCGACTCTCACAGGGTGGGAATCCTGCTCAACAAATGCTACCCCCTTATACTCAGTGACTTCAAAACAGATGACCAGGGGTGCTTTGCAGCGCTGATTTGCCAATAGGAAGGGCGACCCTATAACTTCGTTTTGGTGTATGTCCCTCCAGCATTGCACCAAAAGGCTTTCCCGGCCCTGAGTACCTTCTTGCTTTCCCTACCGAAGGGCAACACAATCGTGGGGGGGAGACTTTAACACTGTAATTGATGTAACACTTGACAAACAACCTCCCAGATATCCCCGCAGTGCAAATGTCAAACTGACGGATTTTATCAAAGCCATAGGTTTAATAGACACTTGGAGGGCTATTCACCCTGACGACAGGCAATACACGTACCACTCAGGAGTCCATAACAGCCTTTCTAGAATTGATTACATATTTACATTGGCGACGGGTTTAGCTCCCGTAGTGGAGGTCCAACACCGACCCCGCAGAATATAAGACCATTCCTCTCTCTCCCTAACATTCTCCTCACAGCACATCACACGACTGAGGGTTTTTCCAGTACAACCGGGGTATCTTCGCACACCGGCTATACGTAAAGTACTTTGTACCTCCACAAAGCACTACTTCATTAGAAATACACACTCTGTGACCACCCCAGTAACTCTCCGCGAGGCTTACAAAACAGTGCTGCATGGCCACGCAATTTCATTAATCACAGGACATAAGAAACTGCAGGTAAACAGCTAGAAGACCTAGTGCAGGGAGTTGCTCAGGCTGGGGCCGACCACGCCCTTGCCCTGACTGACGCCACCACACACACACACTATGGTTGGCACAAAAGGAGTACAAAACATTTGCATGAAAGGGGCGAAGGCGAAACTCATGATGACAAAACACAACATTTACGAGGCAGGTGACAAGCTCCTTGCCTGGCTGGCCAAAAAAGACCATGCCTCCAGGTGGATAGCTCATCTTCAGATGAACGACGGAGAGATGACTAGGGACCCGCAGCAAATAGTAGACTCTCTTGCCACATACTATGAGGAGATTTATGGGCCAACAGCCAATAACACAATGGAGGATAACCTTGTGTATCTAAGAGATATTCACATGCCCTCCTTATCCTCAGGGGCGATCTTGGCGCTAGACACGGAACGAACCAAGGATGAACTGGCCACTGCCATCAGGGCACGCCAATTGGGCAAGGCTTTGGGCCCAAATGGTGTTCCAAACTATACAAAAAGATGACAATACATCTCACAATGTATAGGACCAGTCTTGAGCTTGGGGAACTACCGAAGGATCAGCGACTAGCGACCAATCTCCCTTATGAACGCTGAGGCAATATATTAGCCAAGGTTCTGGCACTTCGCCTCCAACCATACCTCCCCACGATGATCCATCCGGATCAATTGGCCTTCATGCCCCATTGTAACACGGCCCTGAATCTACGAAGTCTACACGGGGTCATAGCTTGCATTCCTACTATAGAGGAGGAAGCAGCCATCCTCTCATTAGACCCCTGCATGGTGTTTGACATGGTGGAATGGTCCTTCCTCTTTGCCGTGCTCTCTTACTTGGGCTTTGGCCTCAAGTTCTGTGCTTGGATACGGCTCCTTTATAGGAAACCAATGGCGCACGTTGTGGCGAATGGCCGCATCTCAAGAGACTTCCTTCTGGGTAAGGGTACTAGACAGGGGTGCCCACTCTCCTCACTTTTGTTCGCGATGGTGTTGGAATTATTGGCGGCATGGATCCGTCAGGATCCCTCCATCAGGGGGCCCCGATGGGCGACGGGATGGGAAGATCGCATATCATTATATGCAGATGATATTCTACTTTATATCATGTCGCTCAATTGTCTCCTGGACATCTGTGCAAGCTATGGTAGGGCCTCGGGCTACACTATTAACTGGTCACAATCATTACTGTATACCTTACATGGCCCTCCCCACAAACTGCCCCTCTACTGCAATGTCCAGATAGCAAGACAGGGCTTTCGGTGCCTTGGCATTTACATTACCCCTCAGATTTCTCTATTTACAGATGAAAACCTCATGAAACCCTTGACTCGCTTCCAAAAGGACGTGAAGCATTGGTGATCTTTTCTGCTTACTCTTCTCGGCAGGGCAGCGCTTTTTAAAATGATGGCATTGCCGATATTTTTATATGCCATACAGAAAACCCCCTTTTATATTTCCATCTCCTTCTTCACTTTGATAAATGCAGAGATAACCAAGCTCCTTTGGGATGGTGGGACTCCTGGTATAGCTATGACTAAACTTGTTAGGGGGTGGTATGATGGCGGCATTGCCCTCCCACAGATAAGAACTTATTATTGGGCATTGCAACTAACCGCGATAAACCAATGGATATATGCACCACAGGATGAGCCTGCGTTCCAGATGGATCGCCATCTCGTGGATGCGGAGGGAATAATGGAAGCATTATACAACAAGGGGCAAAAGACACAGTACATGGCCCCAAGTCCCACACACTGCAAATCTGGCACAAGGTGCAGAGAGCGATTGGATGGGAAAATAACGAAGGCTACACCTCTGTGGGACCTCAAATGATTTGGCTGACTGACAAACACGAAGGGTTTCCTCCAGTGGGACCACATAGAGGTCTCCAGGGTGGGGGATCTCTGACAGAGGGGGAAAATAGTGTTATTCACCCAGCTGCAGGACCCATACGAGCTCCAGATGACCAAAACGTATTACTATGCACAGATACGGCACGCTCTGCAGGCAGCCATTCCAGCAGGCACACAACTACATGACTATTCACTGCTAGAGGACAGACTACTCACTGATCACCTCCAAATGAAAGCCATATCACTGACCTATCGGAAAATAGTAAACAACTAACATGATCCAACATTGACCCTGAAAGGGAGGTGGGCGACCTAGATGAGGAAGAGTGGCAAACGACTCTAATGTCCCCTCGGAGGGTGGCTATACCCTCCACCCTTAGGTTACTCCAATTGAAGGTCCTAAACCTCATCTACTATACAAGAAATCTATTACATAAGATAGGTAGGGAAGATACTCCGCTCTGGCCTCGACAGTGTGGTGTTGCGGGCACTTTCGGGCACACAATTTGGGACTGCCCACAGATCAAACCCTTTTGGAGCTCTGTCCAGAGCACAATGTCCCAAGTTAAGAATGTCACCACCCAGCTCGCTCCCAAATGCTGTCTCTGCAACATTTGGGATCCAACAGACCTGACCCATGCAGACTACGCCTGGGTCACATTAGGAATGGCATTGGCAAAACGGAACATCGCTCAGCATTGGGGTCCCGAACAGTCCCCGACACAACAGCAGTGGTGTTGTGACATGGACCACATGATGGTAACCAAGAAAGCTGTCGACATCCACAGGGGTTGCCCCAAGAAATGGACACGGATATGGGGCAAGTGGAATCGTTATCGGGGTGATATTTGTGAGCCCCCACCAGAGGAAAGGTCGGATGGTAGCAACTAATCAGTACCTGTAGGAGAGCAAGAATTGAACACACGTCACAAAGACTGTGGGAGGTACTGGGCTGAATACAACAACTATTGCTGTGAATAATACTTTGTCATGTATACACAGACTTTCAATTCCATTCATATGTATCTATGATCATTGTATGACGTATTTTCTGCTGTGCAATGTATGCCAATCATTAATTAATAAACATATTTTGAAAAAGAATCCCTTCTTTCTTATCCATCACTAAAACTAGGACTATAGCATTATATGACAACACAAACATTCAAAACAGTGGGTCAGAGACTTAAAAAATATAAACAAGCACCTAGCCTCAATCCTCTCTTTGAACCATTCATTTATTTCGTCTGACCAGGTTGTAACTGTAGAAAACAGCCTATTAAATTAGGCCTTGGCTTCAATAATGATACTGCGCTGCTCAAGAAAAAAAGAAACAAAAGTAGGAGTTCTCCACTCTGGTAAACTATAGTTATTAACAATTAAAACTTTCCTCAGACTTTCATAATGATCTTGTCACATCACGCATTATCAAGCCAATCTGCATTGTCTTTGCATTTCTAGAAGATTATGCAAAGCACATGCCTCGAAAAAAAGCCACTTTTAATACAAATACAAATTGATTTAGATAACAATTTGAGACAACCATATTGCCACCAATCCTTCAACCCCCACTTTTGATGCTGAACTACAAAAGAAATGTAAATAAATCAGCTGTTGTATTTGCTCTTAGGTAAAAGAATTTGATGCAACCACACTCCCAGCTCACTTTGCCAAAGAGATATATGTTACCATGGTTCCTTACTGGATTCACTTTATTAGCTCTCCTAAAGAGTATTCCATGAGGAGGTTCCATGCTAAGATATCACTCAGCACAACAAATCACATAGACTGCCTCCTTAACCCCCAGAAATAAATCAATGCCAGGGTCACTAATGCTAATCATCCTTCTTGACTGAATCACAAAATCAAATCCTGCTACAAGAATAAGATCTTAAAGGTATGACCTAAGTGCCGGTGTTGTTCTGTTGATTATTGCAATGCTATCCAGTCAGTCATCAGCAAAACTCTCCTTGCTCAATCAAAAATGTGCATACATGCCACATCAAGTTGGATTTCTGTGACCAGTGGTGTAGTGAACTCCCCACTTGAACAGCTTCAGTGGGGAATGTCACAGAGCCAGGTTGGCTGGTAAACTGGTTAATTATTTGTTCTAGGGATTCTTGTGCCATCAGAAGAGAAAGAGGGGTGTACAAGGTGACTGTTATGCACACCTGAGAAAATGGAGAAAGATATAAATAATAAAATGCTGAAAACACAAAGAGACAGACAAATGGAAAAAGTGAGGGTAAGAAAGTACCATTTTTGATGTGACCACCCCTATGTTTTTAGTTTGTTGATGCTGTTTACTGTGCGTTGGAACACTGATCATGAGGTTCCAGTGCATTTGGTCTGACTCCTAAATGCAGCCTACCTCAGAAATGTCAGAGCGCCCGATTGGCAAGCCGGGCCCTTCCTATGAGATAAACTTAGAGAATGCCCTCATTGCATACCACATTAGGTAATCTGCTGCACATCATAATGTGTCTTTTAGCTGCAAATCACCAGTGCTTCCTGGTGTACATTGTGAGACATTGGTTTGTTGATTGAGTGGGATGTTAACCCTACTCAAGCAACAGCCAGAGTCACTGTCAAGGTGAACCACAAAAGCCACCAAATGAACATGTGCTTAATCCTCTTGTAGCTTTGCACAAAATCAGTCAAGCTTAACTTAGAGTTAATGTGTTAAATAATTATGTAGCACACAAACAGTAATATAGTGGAAACACAACACATGAAAAGTTCTATACCAATAAGAAAAAATAGAATGCATTTTAATTACATGTTTGATACCAAAGTGACAAAAGCCCAATTAGTAGAACTGGGGTTTTGAATTTGTGAAGTAAAAGGTACAAAATAGCACCTAAACGATCAAAGCACCATTCGAACCAGATAACTAGTTGCATGAGGCATGGTCAAGTTAAAAAAATTTGGCTGACCATGATGGAAAGGGAGTCAGATACAAAAAGTGTATTGGCTCGAACAGAGCTTACCTACGGACTTTGAAGGAGTTTTGAAGAAAACTTTTCTGAGAAGGTAAAGTTCAGTGGGGAAAGGCTGCAGGCGGAGTCCAAGGAGAGATTCTTATCACCAGGGAGCTGCTGGACATTGTTGCGGTGAATATTTCTTCATTTGGACCTACTCACTTTTTTGGTTGTGGAAAATCTCTAGCGGAACGAGGCTGGAAGCTATAGCCGACCAGAGTTTCGTGAGACCGAAAACCCCTTTGGCGGAGGACCACTGAGAGGATTTGCTGCTGTGGAAATAATTGCAGATACAACCGAGATACGTACTGCTGGTGTTGGAAGTAAGCAGGTTTCGCTTAAAAGTGTGACGGGAGGTCCGAGTTGGCCCCGAATATAATCGGTCGAAAAACGATCAGCGATCCCACCGGGATTAACAGCCCGTGTTATGAGATGTGGATACAAAGATAAGGAAATTAGGATTGAGCACGCGAGGAGAAGAATAAAAACAGCCTGGCAGACAGCGTGTGACTCACCATAGCACTAAGGAACAATTGATATAATCAAGCAGCCAGTGGTCAGATTTGATTGTAAAGATCACCCAGTTATCCTGAATCATGCAGATAAAAGACAGAGCCCTGATGAGAATCCATGAACTTGTGTAGTTGGATTCGAAACGCGTCACCAAAACTTAAGGAGTCAAAACTTTCATTGATTGAGTAAACCAGCTTGGGCTGGTTAAAAATTTGGGTACCTTTTGGTGAAATAATCTCCTTCTTTGACTTTGTCTTAAAGCTATTGATTGTTGTTTATTAATTCACTTAAGTATAAACACATTGTGATGTATTATTTGTTGTGTATGTAGGATGTTGATGTTATTTTTTTATTAATAGTTATGTAATGTACTGTGTTTATGTGTTGTAAATATTGAATGTATACATGTGTCTTTTTCATTCACAAAATTTGTTGAAAAGAGTTTATAAAAAAGAATTGAAAAATCATAGTGGTATAAATAAATGTACCCATACAAACTAAATTTAATTTTTGGTTTTGTCCTGAAAATAACATTGGAAAACAAGTGGGAGGCGGGCAGTTTTTGTATTTATTCTCTGCAAATGATTGTAGCAGGAGCTGCTCAAATTCAGGCCGACCAGCAATGCACCTTAGGTGCAAAAAGACGGCAGGTTTGTCCTTGTCTCCTTTTGGTTCTCAGAGCAGTTTTTAACCAAAATGTATCAAGTCACAAGGACTGACAGGGCACCAATAGAAGGATTAGGACTCACGTGGTTCCAGGTGTGGGTTCAAGATGGTCGGAGGCCTTTTTTGTCTCCAAGACTCTAATTAGGAGGTCAGCCAACTAGCCATTAGAGTCACTCTGGTACTCTTTGTTTCAGCAATAGGTAAGGGCTCAAACAGCAAGGCAGGCCTCTGAGAGGTCCTAGCACTCCTCTGAGAGTCGTTCAGCTGATCCAGAGAGTGAACTGTAGTGTGGGTCTGGGGGACCTATTTTTTTACCTGATGTCTTCTTTTAATTGAACGGCATTTCTAGAGAATTCCCTTTGAAGCGCTTGAAGTTTCCTGCTTCTTTGCCCAGGATCATGGCTGTCAGCATGACCAATGCAGGCGTGACAAGTCCTTTGTGTGAAGAAGAGCGCAGCCTATTCAGTTGTAGGTGGTGCTTTGCCCAGTTCTGCCCCCATCCTGGTAGTTGATGGGCCATCCAGGCAAACCTAATCCCTCTGTTCTGTGGCTGTCTGGGAGGAATAGACAATGTCCAACTGCCAACTACACCCAGTCATATGACCCAGAAACAGGCTGCAGGCCCCAAATAGTTAGTCAAATGGCAACTTTCAAAAAGTGGCATTTACAAAATGGTGACAAACTCTGACTTAGCCATTAAAGACGATTATTTGGTACAGTTTCTCAGACACTAAACATGACATTTTTACCTGTTACCAATCAAATATTAGCACTTATTAAATGCAACCCGCTGTTTTTACTATGAGAGAGGGCCCTATTACTGGCACTAATACAAATGGATCCGGAACTCCCCACACTTATAGTGTGCAATTTGTTTTACTCTGTTCAGTCTTGCAATGAACATCTTCACTACTGGGGTCAGAATGGGTTTAAAGACTCAAAGGTTGCACAATAAAGCACAAATTGCTTTGGGAACAAGAGGCAGAGCTAAAAAAAGACTTGCCAAGAGCTCACGTGATGCACACGCTGAGTCATCAATGTAATGGCAATCACTTGTTTTAGAACAAGAATAGACAAACAGGTAATGGTACCTGTCATTGCTTCATGCAAAAACAGCTGAGCCTTGCCAAAAGGCTTTCCTCTGAAGTACTCCTACAAGTTAGAGACAAAAATGTTTTTCTGTATGCTCAAATTCCAGGAGTGGGGAATAGAGTAATACTAAACATGGATCGGAGATTAGGTTTAATTATAGCTGCACTAGGTTCTGCACATGCATGGATTGCCACAACAGTTTCTCGATTGAAACAGCGCGATTGGTGGGCGGTTTAACAAAACAGACAAAAATGTGTCCTTAAGTGTGACCTCTGTCAGCAGATGAAGGGTTCCACCATGGAACGTCTAGCGTAAACACCATTACTAATAACAGACAGACCTCTTGCTTGGGTCTATTTGGACCACTGTGGCCCCTTACAATCTGATGGGACTTACAGGTAAATCTTGGTGGCGGTGGGTTCATTCTCTAGATTCCTGTGGGTTTGGCATCGGCGTTTGGCTGATACCTGAACCGTTATAAATGATTTGCAAGTCTTCATACTGACATACGCAATTGGCACATTATATTCTGACCAAGGCACCACGTTTAGCTCTAGGGCTTACAAGGTGGCCATGGGAAGTTTGGGTGTAGCATTGTGGTACTCATCTCCAGATCATCCCAAGGGAAACCTGATTGTGCAGAGGAAAAAGCAGGACTTAAACCAATCCTTAACAGCAAGGGTATTAGGCTCGGGTGGTAGTTGGGTCAAACACCTATATGGAGTCCAGAGGGGACTTAATAACATGGCAAGAAGTTCCCTAGTAGGCATCACCCCTTAAAAAGTCCTTTTTGGGATGAGAATATGAATACCTGACCTCAATTGTGGCAGCACAGTGGCAAATGAAAAACCAATTGGCATCAATAAACGTTTGGCTGTTTCACAGGAATTCAATGAATTCCGGGTACTACAAAGCAACATCCAAGTAAAACGCACCACCACTGGGGAAGTCAAAACAGCAACAGCAAGACATGCCTGAATCTCACACGTCGGGATCTGGTCAGAGAAAAGATTGTGGACAAGAAAGAATTTAGG
Organism: Lissotriton vulgaris; assembly: GCF_964263255.1. Taxonomy (NCBI): domain Eukaryota; kingdom Metazoa; phylum Chordata; class Amphibia; order Caudata; family Salamandridae; genus Lissotriton; species Lissotriton vulgaris. Next base: position 665,187,092 of record NC_141689.1, read on the forward strand.
CCACCCTACAGAAAGGATGTATATGTCCTGGCTGTTGAAGGAACAAGAACAGTAATTTTTTTGCCCCTTGCCAGCAAGAAAGAAAAGAGATTCATCCCCATTGATCTAATCAAACCCCGCTATGTTTCCGATGAATAGCAGGCGGCTTGGGCTACTGGGTAGCTGCCACTCTCCTCTTACTACCATACAGGAGGTTCAGAGTCTTCCATACATAGTAATGGAGTTATCAACAAGGAAATGGAACTCATTCCTATTAAAATTGAAGAATTCAAACACAAATAAAACACAGATATCAATTTGGCCTAAGACCAACATCTACATCAATCTGTCTCCACAGAAGACATCTGCAAGTTCAACAAAGTTGCTGAGCTACTAAAGATAGATTGAACTGCCTTCCGCTACTTCATTGATTTTGACATTTTTTCTCTTGATCCAAGTGAACCTGAGTCTCTTCTAGCTCCAGTTTCTCACAAAAAACAACTGCATGATTTTTAAAATAAAATTGAAAAAGACATACCTAGTCTCACCATGGCTACAGCTATGGATAATAACTGAAATACTCTTTCTACTATTTTGGATAGGTTTAGTGACTGACTTTTTCTTACTCGTCAATGGACACGATCTCTCAGAGAACTCTGCAGTATCACATGTGAACTAGGTACTGAAACCTCATGTGTCATCTCATCGTAAACAGAGAGACTTGTCCTATGTGAACATTGCAACAGTTTCAGTTCCTGATTAAATAATATGGAACAGAGTTTCATATGATGTATTTGGTCCCACTGAACATTTGAAAATACCACATCTCTTTAAAATGTGTTTAAATGATATCATCACCACCAGTACTTACTCTGATGATTTGGATTTTGAAACTGTTAAAAAGTATGTTGTCTGATTTAGAAGTATCTGAAGTATTTACAATAAAAAATGTTTGACGACTCGTTCGATTTTGATACCATGTACTGTTACCAACATTATGGTCATCTCTTTCTACATTAAACAAGTGCACCATGTAATGTTTTCACATACCACCAATGGGAATATTGCCTAACACCACCAAAAGGTAGTCCACAAATGTTTGCACAAACGTTTGTTTATTTTTCTGGATTTAATACATCAGAACACTCATTTTAATGTAAGCTTCCACCTACGTCTGCAAAGAAAAGATATACTTTGCATCCTTTATTGCCAAACTGTCTCAACAGGGTTTCGACTTAAGGAAAGACACTATTGACATAACATCAGTCTGGGGTACAGAGGAATGGCAGGTTCAGAGAACTGAGGAAATATTTAGAGCATGTCTCATAGCACAGCAAATGATCTTCCTGAATGACGCTGTGCAGCAGACCACATATCTTGGGTTAGCCAAGGTTAAGGACTTGAACATACCTGAAAAATTGCCTCGTTTTCACACTTGGAGGGATGGCAACACTATATAATAAATGGCGAGGGTGCACTCAATGATATTATGCATGGCATTTCATATAATACAGAAGGCCCCAATGGGAAGGGATGGTTGGTTTCCCCTATCAACACAAATAGGTGTCAGTCAAGATTAAGAGGTACCACCAAAAGTTTTAGTATCCATAGGCCTGACGTACGCTATGTACAGGGAGAACATCCAGGTTGCGAAGTTATGCCTTGATTGGCAAAGTACCTTAACACTGTCACATGTGAAACATCACTTGTCCATACTCTCACATGACTTGGATCTTAAATCGGCAGAATTAACTTAGAAAAGGCTTTGGCTGTGGTTGACAATGGCATGACCACACTGACATCCAGGATTTATTCACTGGGCAACATTGTATCTTCAGCTATAGATATAATGGAACATGATCAGTCCATCTTTCAACACGGACAATCACTGTTACTTTCCATTGTCACATTAAGCTTGACAACACAATCACTGTGCTCTGGGTATGTGATCTGGTGATATATCAACAGTACTTCCCTGTTCTCTACTTATAACTTGACTGAAAAGCAGACAACAATGGCACAAAGGGATGCGAAAAATACAATGCTGCGCATTGAAAAATTAGACCAATTACCTTTCACCGTGGCAGAGTCAAAGTCCAGAGAATGATGAATTCATGGCCATATAACATTGCCAGTCGCAACTTTCCAGTTTAAATATTGCCTAAAACAGCACCAGATAGGCAGATATGAAGCAATGGGTAGGGAATTCATCCATGAATCTTGGGAATTACTGTATAGATTTAGATGCAGCAATGGGCACACTGAAGTGTTTCTCAGCAGTACAGACTGCAAGAACTCTTTGAGGGTATATCTCATTTGCAAGGATTTTATACTTCACTGGGCTTGCAATGGTTTGGTCGCAAACTTGTCCTGGTATTTGAAAGGGTCACCAGCTGCCCTGATTATTCCAGTGTTCAAGCTGCTCTCAAATGGGACTTGATGCTTAATGATAAAGGTTGTTGCAGGATGTTCCAGGCATCGCATATCTTATCCCAGTAAGTTCCAGTGTTACTTGTTGTATGCAAATATTGTTTCCACTGACCCACACAGTCAAGGTGCGGCGTTGTTATGGCCTTCGTTGAATGTTTTCTTTATACGGTTTGATTCTCTGAGCCAAATGAAAGCCTTACTATTACACAAAGATGTTCCCTTATCCTCTTCTAGAGACTTTTGATCTTTTGGTTGCAAGGTCCTCAGCTGAGATACATGCACTGGTACGGGCTAACCGCCCTTTCCATTTGTGAGAGATGGTACAGCGTATCTTTAACATGTCTGATACAAAGGGTATAGTACACCTATTTAAGACCATAGGTTCTGGACTGTTAAGCACCTTTCATAAATCTTCGGAGTGATTCCAGCATTTACACACTCTGTATTTGGAAGTATAGTCCTGCTACTGGTAGTGGGGATCCTGATTTCAATCTTTCTGCTATGTAATGGATATCCCAGTCACCAAAGAGATGAAAAAAATGCTCTTGGAGCGATGTTACCGTGATCGCATGGCACTCCAGATGGGCATACCTCGTCTTTGGGAGCTAAGAGAGCCTTGGTTCCTATCATTCTGTACAGTCTGAATTGACTGTGTTTTGCCTGTCCTCCGTTGCTTGTTCTTTTGACAAGAATGCGTGTTGGACTTCTGTCTAACACTTTCATCGGTTGCGCCACCGGATATGCCTGTATTACTGGGCCCATTAACGCGCCACGTACTACAGTGTCCTCAGCGTATTCCCATGATGCGGTCGGCATTCTTAACGCCACCACAGATGCTTCAGCTGCTGTTGGATTGGATACCAGCTCTACTACAGGCACACAGGCTTTGAACAATTTCTTTTTTTTTTTGCATTTCCTTTTTTTTTATTAATATTTGATTAAATGTTTCCCCTTTTTACCCTCAGAGCGCAGAAAGTCCATTAAAATGACCAAGATAAGTAAAATACAACAGGACAGCAGCACAGATTCATAATTCATTCCTACTTGTGGTCACCCACTACTTATATCGCAATGCCTGCAGTAGTACTTATTAACACATAGACAACAATGTCGAGAGTGCCCTCCATATCCTCCTCCCTTTACTTTCAGTCCTCCTGCCTTTACGTGCATAAAGTGCATTTTCAAAAATATTAACATGCAAGAAGCGTCCTTTCTATTGCTGAAAAGTCTGCGGTAGAGGGTGGAGCCCAGACGAGGAAAGACAAATCCTAAAGACCGTCAATGCGATAAAAAGTCATTTTCAATCCAGCCCTATAGCAACTCATCCACCCCAGCAATAAAAGCTGAGGCAATGGGGAGATTTTAACCTTCAAAACTTTCCCTATAAAGCCAACAATTTCCAACCCAAGTGATTTTAAGCTGAGGTATGAGTAAAATATATGGACCAACTTCTCATCAATAGCATGACTGCTCGGACAGCAAGAATCTGCTTCACCACTCCATTTAGCGATCATTGGTGGAGTTATACATGGGTCACACAGTGTTTTGTAATGTTGTGATTGTAGGTTTGAGGCGCACCCATTTCAAGTGATTTCAAGAAACTGGAGTTCACCACCTCAAGCCTCTCCCGCCATTTTCCATTATGCTTGTCCAAATCATCTGGGACCCCTTCCAACAAACAGCCATATAACTGTCAAATAGACGGTCTAGTGCTTTTAACTAGTGTTTCTATAAGGGGAATCCTATTGAAGCCAACTGCCCCATCCTGGTCTTTCTCATGAGGAAATCCCAAATCTGTACATATTAAAAAAATCCAGAGGCCCAGCATTAAATCTATGGCAGAACACCTCAAAGGACGCAAAGAGATTCCCAACGAGGAGGTCTCCAATCCTGCCACAAACCCTGTGACCCCACATAGCTAGACAGTTATCATGAAATATAGCAGACAGTTGTTTATTGCTGAGCAGGGGGTGCATCTGCTATATCTACCCACCTCCAGTCTCTTACAGAGGATTGCCCAGTTTTGAAATGCAGCAAGCAGACGCTTAAAGTGGGTCAGTTTGAAATAACTTGGCTCAAAAAACCTCAGTAGGCAGCCGTGCGGTGAGTTGAAAATCAAAAGCTCGTATATGGAGGGTACATAACATAGTCACCCACATTCCATTGCCCTGAAGTTGAATATATACTATAACATTTCAGGGTAGCAGCTCAATATTTTAATCTGAAATTTGGGAGTTCCCACCCCCACTGTCTATAGGTAAGCACATACAAATGATACCCCTCCTGGTCTTCCTGTAAGCCCAGATGAATCTCGCCACTAGTCTATCAATTGTTTTAAGCCATTCATTATTAACCTTTTCGATGCATCAGAGGGCCCCCGGCCATCCAACGTCATGGTGGGCGTGTGCGGAGGACGGCCAGGGGTTGTCCGATCTGCGCATGCATCAGATTCGGACGCACCCCGGCGGAATATCCTCCTCGGTGAATCAGTTACCCTCCAATGGGACAGTGCAAAAAAAATATATAGAAATTTAGGAAGAAACATCATTTTAACCTGGTTACATCTCCACATTATAGGAAGTTTCAAATGATCCCACTGGGTAAAGTCCTTCTTAGTTTTCTCAAAAATAGGTGTTAGATTTAAATCAATTATATGATCCACTCTAGAGGTAATACAGATTCCCAAATATGTAGCTTCATCTACAATCCTACTGTTGGTAGCTGAGATATGTCTATTGATCAATACTTGAGTTTTGGCCCTCTTTTCAGCAGACACCCTGATTGACTCTCATAGTCTTCTGCAATCTTCTCAACAGCGCAAAGAGCCCTATCCGGATCACTGGTGATAATGTCCACATCATCGGCATAGGCCTGGATTTTCGTATCTCGTGTAAGCTGGTTGGCTGAATATCTGGAGAGGATTCCAGGCTCCTGAGACAGGGATCAATAAATAATACGAATACCAGGGGGAAATGGGACAGCCCTGCCTCATGCCCTCTCTATCGAAAAGGGCTCCAATTCTTGCCCCATTATTTATAAACGGGATATGGGTTTATACATTGCTCGTATTGCATTAACGAAGTCCCCCCAAGTCATTTACTTCCAGAACCTGGCCAGGAAATCCCACGGCACCCTGTTAAATGCCATTTTGGGTGTCAAGTGAGGCCACCCCCATAGGTATGCAAGAACTTCTGTAGCACTGAATAAAAAGATAACCCGTTGGACATGATCCGAGGTCCCTCTACCGGGAATGAACCCATGCTGCCGGATGGACACCAGTCACTGTATAGTACCAGCTAACTGGCTCACGAAACATTTGGAGTAGAGCTTCACATCACTAATAATTAATGTAATTAGTCTGTATGAAGCGAGAGCTGTAAACTCATTACCTTTCAAATAAGATATTATTATATTCGCAGTACCCCAGGACCCGATGTAAGAAGACCCAACTCTAGATATGTTAAATAGCCCCAACATCTCATGGTGAAATTCTGTATAGAATACCTTGTAAAACTCAAAGGGAATGGAGTATGCCCCAGTTGCTTTCCCTGATGGGATAGCATACAGAGCCACTTGAAGTTCTTCAGGCAAAGTATCACCCCTTAAAAGCAATCTCTCCTCATTGGTGATTCCTCCCGATTGCCTAGCATCACCATTGTCTTGGCAAGGGGGTCACTGTTGGGAGAGGCTTTATAAAGATCTGCAAAAAATCTCTGAAGGCCTCTTTAATCATGCTAGGATCCATAACCATACTACCTTACATGTTCCTTAGTTTGTTTATGTATCCGGCTGCCACTGTTGCCTTGCACTAACTGTGAGAAAATGCCCCATGCGCTCACTGTAGTAATAACAATCCTGATCTTTGGCCAGATATTTTCCAGCTATTTTCTCAGCAGAAAATTCATTTAGGCGAGCCTTGGTAACAGCTATCAGGTTCAACACGGAGTCAAGATCCTTCCCAGTTTCTACAGCACTGAGTAATTCGGTCTCCAAGTTGCTTAACTTTTGATATAGTTCCCTGCTGTGTCGCAACTCCCGCTTCTGTTTAATAATGCTGAAGCTCAAGGTTTCCCTCCTCACCCCAGATTTGAATGCATCCCAAATTATTCCTGAAGAAAGATGCGCTCCCTTAATTCAGATAACAAAAACCTGAATCCAAGGCTTCATATGTCTTACATATTCAGGATCCAACAACAGACCCCTCTCCAAGGTCCATTTTCTGGGTGTGCTACAAAGCCCTGCTATAGAGAGCTCAAGAATATTTGAGTTAGGGTCTGACAACTCTCTTGGGAAAAGGTCAACCTGAGCCCTGGTAACCAATGCAGATGACACCAAAAAATTGTCCAGGCTGGCAAACCTACTGTGGGGGGGTGAATAATAAGTGTATCCAGGCTCAGAGGCCTTCATAGAGTGCCAAACATCAATCAAGCCTATATCCTTCTGCAGATTCCCCAAGGGTCAAAATGATTGCGGTTTGCGCCCCGCATAGCTTCCTTCCCTACTGCAAAGCCACCCTCTAGAGACATTTAAATTAAAGTCCCCATAAACTATAAACTAGTCGGGCAAAAATGGGACCGCAGTTGCTAAAAAGTTAAACAGACCATGATTATCTAATACTGGGGCATAAATTGAACATAAAGTAAAAGACACACTGCTCACTTTGCACTCAAATATTTTCCATCTTCTAAACTTGTCTGCTGCCTTTCATCAAGGGGTAACAATATTTCCTTTCACAAGAATGGCAACACCCTTGATCCTAGTGTCCTGTGTTGTATGACAGGCTACCTTCAGTCCTAAAGAATTTAGTATAACACTGTCTTAACTGGTACTATGGGTTTCATGCAAACAATATAGATTCTAAGGTCCTCTTGTACCCATCTCCTTTTCCCTTTATTGTTTAGCTCACAGATGTTAATGGAAGCAATACGAAGTTTAGCCATTGCACATAGGGATTGTCCAACCGGGTATACCAACAATATGTAGAAAAAATCATGCTGTTACCTCATCTTGTATATTGAGCGATATCTATCTTGCATTTGGCACTTAAAGACATGTTGTCCTGACTATATTCACGTTCACCATGCTGCTGTTTTCTAGATAGCAAAAAGTACATAATCAAACTTATAATCACTTGCTTTGTATTAATTATCACACCACCAAACAATCAGCCTGTCACCCCTCCCTAACAAGCCCCCAAAACCCCAAAAACCCTGAAGCCCACCCCACCATCCCCTCAACTGAAAGCAGCCATACCAAATGAGTCTGTGTGATGGAGACCGGTGGCCAGCATCACAGGCCTTTCCCCCGACCCCTCTAAGGTGTAGCCCCCCACTCCAACCAATAATGTGTTATATGATGAAGTGCCATAGGAAAAATAAAGAGAAAAAGAAAATGGCTTAAATTAATCTTAATCAAACCCATTCACAGAGAGGGCCCCTTAGCTATACATTGTTTTTATCCACCAGAGCCGGACCCAAATACTCTTTTGCTTGAATTTCAGATAAAAAATGTAGCCGCCCCTCTTACAATAGTTTTCAGTCTGGCAGTTGGCCAGCAGATATCCTTCAAAGCCAGTATTTTGAAAAGGTTTGGTCACCTGTTGCAGGCGCCACCTACAATCCACAGTTATATGGCAAAAGTCAGGGCATGCGAAGAAATTGGATTCTAGGTATGTCCATCTTGCGACCATGCGGGCTTTTTCAAAGATGGCCAGGGACAGCAAAAAAGAGCCAAAAAATACTAAGATAGCCCTCGGGTGTCGTGGATCTCTGCTAGCCCGGGAAGTCTTATTACGAACCACCAGGAACCGGCTAACTCTTTAGACTTCTGGTGCCCAGTTCTATCCAGAAAGTTCCGGGAAGGTCTTTTTTAAAGATCCAACATTAAGGAACAAATGTCATCCCCCTCAAGGCCTTCCTCAATCCCAAGAAATAGAAGATTATTCCTTTACTGCAGGTTTTCCATGTCCTCTAGCTTCCACTGCACATCTATTAATTGGGCATAATGCAAATCAGCTTGCTACTTATCAGCTTCCACATCTGTCTCCAGAGATGTAGTCCTGTCCTCAATACAGCTGAGGCATTCACCGATCTCAGAGCATGCCTTTCCCACCTTCCAAATGGCACCTTCCAGATTTTTCATATCCTCCCTTGCCCTTTTGCCATCTGCCCATGTCTCAGCCTGATGCTTTTTGATTGACTCCAAGATTAAACCCAATGCAGGATACAGAGACAAACTCCCTGCTGGCTGTACGGCAGGTGGAGCTGTTTCATTCAGGGCTGATGCTTCCTCTGGGGTCCCAAGTATTTTTGTATGGAAATAATCCCATTTCAGGCCACTGCCGACTGAATTATTCACTCTCCCTCTCCGGGGGTTGTGCTATTTTAAAGGCCCTTCTGGTATTTTGAGCGCTGTCTCAGACACTTCCAGTGTGCTGGATCCAGAGGTTGAAGAGTTAGTACCGCTGATCTCACTGAGATATGAATTAGAGACTGCTGAAACTGAGCCATCTGTGAGAGAAAATAATTTGTCAGCCCCATCAATTGTGAGATTTGCTGTCGCCTGCCCACTCTGATCTATACTGTAGTCCTTGCTACTCCCTGCCTCCCCAAAAGTGGCAGACTGAGTATCCGGATTAACTTTATCCTTTTTACCAGGAGAAGCCTGACCCACTGCTCTGGAGTTGCCTGGGGCAGCACCCCTCCCATCTAGCAGGGAGTGTAAGGAATGCTCTGATAAAAACGGAAGCAATCCACAAGAGTCTGCCAGATCTGAATCTGCTACTGCAGCAAGTGGAGCAGAGGGTTCCCCAACCATAACATCCGGCACAAAAACACCACTAGAGTCTGGCTCACCCCGCTTCTTAGTGGAGCCCAGGTGGGTTGAACCCCACCAAGGCCCTTGGTAGTAAAACATTCTGTTGTAACAAGCTTTGGCTGTGGCAAAGTGTACTTACAGGAGCCGGAAAGTTCTTCGTCAAAGGCCAAGCCTGTCCCGTTTTTTTAGCCATCACCTGATTCCTCCTTTTCCCTACTCCCATGCTCTCCGGCTGATTTTTTATACAGGCTTGAGTCAGTCAGCTTACTTGACCCCCTGCCAGCCTGATCTAAAGGAGAGTCCTGTCTTAGGCCCAACGTGCATGCAGCAAGTTTTGCAGAGGAGGAGCGCGCTTCTCCTTTGTCCCTCTGGTGTTTAGCAACATTTGAGGCCATGTCAGCAGGCACAAACACCCAGCCAATGCTGGTACTGCATTGCAGCAGCCAATCCAGAGATTCTTTATGTGAAGCCCACCCACCTGCAGAGGGCTACATGGTACTTCCGCGTCACATACAGCAGAAAGGAGGAACACCAGCTGGCAAGCTCGCTCACGGTGTCCCCCAGTACAAGGAATCCATTCAGCATTTAATGTCGGGCTCCAAGTTATTTCGGGAGGGCTCCGCCGAACCAAACGCCCAGTCCATTGGCAAACAGCAGCAAGCACAGCGACAGCGGTAAGGAGTGGAGGGATGAAAATGGTTGAGAGAGAGAGCTCAGCTGCAAAGCATCTACGCGGCCACAATTATACTTTCCGCAGGCGTTGAATGTTTCAATCGCTTCCTCAGCATCTGCTATGGTAACTGAAGAATGTCTTCTTTGCTCAACTGACCTGATCTGTGAGTTGTTACAGGGACCGTTATCTGCAATGGCAAGCAGCAGTGATGTTGCATCTCCCACAGAGGACACCTAAACATTTGGCTCTTTGTGTGCTGGGAAGAATCTGACTTTTTCCAAAACAACCTCAATTAGGATTTTAAACAAATTGTTTTTTTTTCTCCTTCAGTAGTATTGCATAGCACCATGGCTTTCAGATGCTCTCAGTTGCTTCAATCAGATATATTAACATATTTTAAAGGACAAAAGCTCCAAGTTTGTCCACAAACAAGAGCGCACGCAGACTGCAGCAAATCCCCTCAGACCTTCACCCACAGCGGGATGTCGCCGACGCGTTTCGGATAGATTCCTTCTTCACAGGCTGGTAACCACAGAACACAGCGTTTCATGCCACACCACTTTATTCAATTACAAGCCTCCTAATAAGCCGGTAAGCCGCTCCAATCAGCAACGTCCCAGGTCTTATGGGACATGTAGTGCAGTGATTCTACCCAGTTGGGTGCAGTGTTCTGTGGGTCCCCAATCAAGCCCACAGATGGGCCCCGGAGTGGGAAAGGTTTATATTCACGGTGCTGCTGCCCCATATGCAGAATTCGACTGGATGTCAAGTTCAAAGGCCCGCTGCCCTTAGAGGCGGTGGTGCGCTCGCCACGGCTGGACTGCCGTGTAAATACAAAAGCTCCAAGTTTGTCCACAAACAAGAGCGCACGCAGGCTGCAGCAAATCCCCTCAGACCTTCACCCACAGCGGGATGTCGCCGACGCGTTTCGGATAGATTCCTTCTTCACAGGCTGGTAACCACAGAACACAGCGTTTCATGCCACACCACTTTATTCAATTACAAGCCTCCTGATAGGTCGGTAAGCCGCCCCAATCAGCAACGTCCCAGGTCTTATGGGACATGTAGTGCAGTGATTCTACCCAGTTGGGTGCAGTGTTCTGTGGGTCCCCAATCAAGCCCACAGATGGGCCCCGGAGTGGGAAAGGTCTATATTCATGGTGCTGCTGCCCCATATGCAGAGTTCGACTGGATGTCAAGTTCAAAGGCCCGCTGCCCTTAGAGGCGGTGGTGCGCTCTCCACGGCTGGACTGCCGTGTAAATACAAAAGCTCCAAGTTTGTCCACAAACAAGAGCGCACACAGGCTGCAGCAAATCCCCTCAGACCTTCACCCACAGCGGGATGTCGCCGACGCGTTTCGGATAGATTCCTTCTTCACAGGCTGGTAACCACAGAACACAGCGTTTCATGCCACACCACTTTATTCAATTACAAGCCTCCTGATAGGCCGGTAAGCCGCTCCAATCAGCAACGTCCCAGGTCTTATGGGACATGTAGTGCAGTGATTCTACCCAGTTGGGTGCAGTGTTCTGTGGGTCCCCAATCAAGCCCACAGATGGGCCCCGGAGTGGTAAAGGTCTATATTCACGGTGCTGCTGCCCCATATGCAGAGTTCGACTGGATGTCAAGTTCAAAGGCCCGCTGCCCTTAGAGGCGGTGGTGCGCTCTCCGCGGCTGGACTGCCGTGTAAATACAAAAGCTCCAAGTTTGTCCACAAACAAGAGCGCACGCAGGCTGCAGCAAATCCCCTCAGACCTTCACCCACAGCGGGATGTCGCCTACGCGTTTCGGATAGATTCCTTCTTCACAGGCTGGTAACCACAGAACACAGCGTTTCATGCCACACCACTTTATTCAATTACAAGCCTCCTGATAGGCCGGTAAGCCGCTCCAATCAGCAACGTCCCAGGTCTTATGGGACATGTAGTGCAGTGATTCTACCCAGTTGGGTGCAGTGTTCTGTGGGTCCCCAATCAAGCCCACAGATGGGCCCCGGAGTGGGAAAGGTCTATATTCACGGTGCTGCTGCCCCATATGCAGAGTTCGACTGGATGTCAAGTTCAAAGGCCCGCTGCCCTTAGAGGCGGTGGTGCGCTCTCCACGGCTGGACTGCCGTGTAAATACAAAAGCTCCAAGTTTGTCCACAAACAAGAGCGCACGCAGGCTGCAGCAAATTCCCTCAGACCTTCACCCACAGCGGGATGTCGCCGACGCGTTTCTGTGGTTACCAGCCTGTGAAGAAGGAATCTATCCGAAACGCGTCGGCGACATCCCGCTGTGGGTGAAGGTCTGAGGGGATTTGCTGCAGCCTGCGTGCGCTCTTGTTTGTAGACAAACTTGGAGCTTTTGTATTTACACGGCAGTCCAGCCGTGGAGAGCGCACCACCGCCTCTAAGGGCAGCGGGCCTTTGAACTTGACATCCAGTCGAACTCTGCATATGGGGCAGCAGCACCGTGAATATAGACCTTTCCCACTCCGGGGCCCATCTGTGGGCTTGATTGGGGACCCACAGAACACTGCACCCAACTGGGTAGAATCACTGCACTACATGTCCCATAAGACCTGGGACGTTGCTGATTGGAGCGACTTACCGGCCTATCAGGAGGCTTGTAATTGAATAAAGTGGTGTGGCATGAAACGCTGTGTTCTGTGGTTACCAGCCTGTGAAGAAGTAATCTATCCGAAACGCGTCGGCGACATCCCGCTGTGGGTGAAGGTCTGAGGGGATTTGCTGCAGCCTGCGTGCGCTCTTGTTTGTGGACAAACTTGAAGCTTTTGTATTTACACGGCAGTCCAGCCGTGGAGAGCGCACCACCGCCTCTAAGGGCAGCGGGCCTTTGAACTTGACATCCAGTCGAACTCTGCATATGGGGCAGCAGCACCGTGAATATAGACCTTTCCCACTCCGGGGCCCATCTGTGGGCTTGATTGGGGACCCACAGAACACTGCACCCAACTGGGTAGAATCACTGCACTACATGTCCCATAAGACCTGGGACGTTGCTGATTGGAGCGGCTTACCGGAATATCAGGAGGCTTGTAATTGAATAAAGTGGTGTGGCATGAAACGCTGTGTTCTGTGGTTACCAGCCTGTGAAGTAGGAATCTATCCGAAACGCGTCGGCGACATCCCGCTGTGGGTGAAGCTCTGAGGGGATTTGCTGCAGCCTGCGTGTGCTCTTGTTTGTGGACAAACTTGGAGCTTTTGTATTTACACGGCAGTCCAGCCGTGGAGAGCGCACCACCGCCTCTAAGGGCAGCGGGCCTTTGAACTTGACATCCAGTCGAACTCTGCATATGGGGCAGCAGCACCGTGAATATAGACCTTTTCCACTCCGGGGCCCATCTCTGGGCTTAATTGGGGACCCACAGAACACTGCACCCAACTGGGTAGAATCACTGCACTACATGTCCCATAAGACCTGGGACGTTGCTGATTGAGCGGCTTACCGGCCTATCAGGAGGCTTGTATTTGAATAAAGTGGTGTGGCATGAAACGCTGTGTTCTGTGGTTACAAGCCTGTGAAGAAGGAATCTATCCGAAACGCGTCGGCGACATCCCGCTGTGGGTGAAGGTCTAAGGGGATTTGCTGCAGCCTGCGTGCACTCTTGTTTGTGGACAAACTTGGAGCTTTTGCATTTACACGGCAGTCCAGCCGTGGAGAGCGCACCACCGCCTCTAAGGGCAGCGGGCCTTTGAACTTGACATCCAGTCGAACTCTGCATATGGGGCAGCAGCACCGTGAATATAGACCTTTCCCACTCCGGGGCCCATCTGTGGGCTTGATTGGGGACCCACAGAACACTGCACCCAACTGGGTAGAATCACTGCACTACATGTCCCATAAGACCTGGGACGTTGCTGATTGGAGCCGCTTACCGGCCTATCAGGAGGCTTGTAATTGAATAAAGTGGTGTGGCATGAAACGCTGTGTTCTGTTGTTACCAGCCTGTGAAGAAGGAATCTATCCGAAACGGGTCGGCGACATCCCGCTGTGGGTGAAGGTCTGAGGGGATTTGCTGCAGCCTGTGTGCGCTCTTGTTTGTGGACAAACTTGGAGCTTTTGTATTCACACGGCAGTCCAGCCGTGGAGAGCGCACCACCGCCTCTAAGAGCAGCGGGCCTTTGAACTTGACATCCAGTCGAACTCTGCATATGGGGCAGCAGCACTGTGAATATAGACCTTTCCCACTCCGGGGCCCATCTGTGGGCTTGATTGGGGACCCACAGAACACTGCACCCAACTGGGTAGAATCACTGCACTACATGTCCCATAAGACCTGGGACGTTGCTGATTGGAGCGGCTTACCGGCCTATCAGGAGGCTTGTAATTGAATAAAGTGGTGTGGCATGAAACGCTGTGTTCTGTGGTTACCAGCCTGTGAAGAAGGAATCTATCCGAAACGCGTCGGCGACATCCCGCTGTGGGTGAAGGTCTGAGGGGATTTGCTGCAGCCTGCGTGCGCTCTTGTTTGTGGACAAACTTGGAGCTTTTGTATTTACACGGCAGTCCAGCCGTGGAGAGCGCACCACCGCCTCTAAGGGCAGCAGGCCTTTGAACTTGACATCCAGTCGAACTCTGCATATGGGGCAGCAGCACCGTGAATATAGACCTTTCCCACTCCGGCGCCCATCTGTGGGCTTGATTGGGGACCCACAGAACACTGCACCCAACTGGGTAGAATCACTGCACTACATGTCCCATAAGACCTGGGACGTTGCTGATTGGAGCGGCTTACCGGCCTATCAGGAGGCTTGTAATTGAATAAAGTGGTGTGGCATGAAACGCTGTGTTCTGTGGTTACCAGCCTGTGAAGAAGGAATCTATCCGAAGCGCGTCGGCGACATCCTGCTGTGGGTGAAGGTCTGAGGGGATTTGCTGCAGCCTGCGTGCGCTCTTGTTTGTGGACAAACTTGGAGCTTTTATATTTTAAAGGACGTATAGGACTTTTTTCACATATATAAAGGAATCTATAGAGTTTTATTCTGAAAGTTTTTGAACAATGTTTTAAAGATTTCTTGAAGAACATTCACTTTTAGTATGTCATCCCGTCGGATGGAGAGTAGGTGTTATGTTTTTTTAATGTACCCCAATATAGGTCTGGGTAGTCACCTAACCTCTCACTTACATTTTCCCTGCCATTGTACTACATAACAGTTTTTGGAATTGACATTTTACCTGGTTAGATGCTACATACAATATTGTGTAGCTTTCCTAGAAATCTAGCCTCATTAATTATGCATGAGGATTCTCAGAATCACGGCAGGATTACCATCTACTGCATAATAACTATGTATAAGGGTCATCCATTCCGTCATCCTCGACCGACATGACACAGCAAGGTAGGAACCCTGAGGGAACCTTTTGGGTATTTATAAACCATATCTTTGCTGGGGAAGGAAGAGGATAAAAGGACTTCCATGCTGACACACTTACATGAGACAACGAGGTTCCTGCATGCTGGCACTCCACAACACAGTGCTCTGATATCCCTCACAGGGTATCCATCTCAAGACCAAGACGGGGTCCTTCATTCTCACACACCAGGTAAAAGGATTGGCTTCATCCTAGGGTGGGTGATTCTTGGCTCTACACCTACATACATGCTAGGTACACTTAGGTACATCTAGTTAAGGTTGCATCACAGAGGTACGCAATATTATTGTAATGTATTTATATGCCTGCCTATGTTCGTTATTTCAACACTATAGTAGAAATCAACTATCCATTTACTCTGTTGGTGTTCATAATCATTCATATCTGCTACTGTCTTATGGTTGTTTCAGCACACCTATTTTATGAAAATTTTACCTAAAGATGCTGTTTCAATAAATACTTATTAAAAAACGTCCCCACCTTTATTCTGTATACCACTATGAAACAAAATGAGCACAAGTGACTGAGCAAAAAATACTGTACTGTTTCCATGATCCCTGATTTGATGGGGTTCTCATGTTCGATATATGCCAGGAACTATTCTCTCCTTGGTAAGATGAGTTTGTGAATATATTAGTTTAGTAAGAAAAAAAATTAGTGCAGATTTTATTTTAATTATTGTACAGTCAACGGGCATTTACACAATATAATTAGTATATACAGAATACCCAAACATATGTCTGTTTCTATATTACTTAAACGTACAACGTGTCAAGCAATTACTAAATCAAACAAATTGATACATCTTCCCACTGCCAGTCTAAATAGGGGACAGGTATAAGTGAGTTCAGAATTAATTGTATGTAGCAGCTTTGGTGTCATACATGCTTGATGTGCACACTTACAATGAATTAGTTTCAGTCTTCCATTTCTAGTGACTTACCTACAGTTGTTAATGATCTTAGCCTATTGTTGATCCACCATATCCTCACCCACATCCCTAGCCCACCATGCTGTCAAGTTATCAGTTTTTAGTGTCCTCCTGCAATAAGAAAAATGATAATCTTTATATTAGTTTTCTCCATCTTTTAAGTTCTGCATCGTCTGACTAACCCCTTGTATTTCCAGTTCCTGTGAAAAATCCAGCCATTTTTTACAAATCACTACCGCTATTACACAATATTCCAAAAATGTGCACCCTATACCCCATGTGCTATAGAATTGGGGAAATCCCAGTAATCTTCTTGTATCGTACAGATCTCTGATTGCTTGTTGTTTTCCTTCTGGTTCAGCATCTCGGGTAAATCTTGGATTATCAGGAGGAAATGATGGTTCAGTTCAGTTCAAAATGTAAGTTTATTTGGACCATTGTCCTTAAACAGATAAAAACATCATAAATAAAATAATTTTTCCATAACAATTTTTAAAACAATGTTGTAACCTATATCTCGCAAAATAGATCACACGCGACATAGACTACTCACATTTCAAATTTTCTTTAACTTTTCGCATAAATCTCCCCAAGGCACAAGCAATATCTAAGCTCATCATTTCTGTTAGGAGAGCACTTGCAGAAAGTATATTATATATACTGTATTTTTTTTAAATGGGGCATAAAATCTCTTTCCGTGGATCTAAAAACTTTGGACAGTCCAATAAAATATGCATCATATCACATGAAGTTCCCAATATACATTTAAAATTCCCAATGCTATCTATCGTCTCTTTTATTACTCTTGTGTTACAATAGCAAGCATTCAATACAATTCTTACCCTTAGGACTTCTCTTCTCAGCCATCTATTTGGTAGTCTTTCGATGAATGGAAAATGTACATCTTTTTGCCAGGATTGGGTCATAAACTGTACCGACTTTTTCGTCGCCAGGTAATCTTGGTCCTCTGCTCGGGATACTTCATTTCCAACTTCCCTAAGAGCCCTCCTCGCAATCTCCATTTGTAGAGTCACAGGGCTTACCTCCAGTCTCAGCAATTTACCAACTAACGTGAGGGAATTTCTTACCCCTTTAGCCTATGATAGTTCACTCATCATGGCTTCCCTCCTACACCATTTCTAGACTTTACGATCTTCCTCAAGGCCCAGGCACTGCCAGTATCTAACTAAGGCAATACAAACTGTTATCTTCGGTGAGGTTACACCTGTTTCTAATCTAATAGCTTGCACCATTGAGCATTTAGGAAGTGGAAATAGATTTTTCAAAACTTTTCCCTCCTCGGCGTCCCAACTATGTTTAACGCCCAAAAACAATAACTCGGCCTCATATAAGCATTGCGGAGGGACCATAGCTAAATATGCCTTTAAAACCCGCCTTTCAGATTTTTCTCCGTAGATTGCGTTAAATTTCTTTAGGCCGTTTATCCAGGCTGCTGACCTTATTTTTAATGAGTCAAGGTTGGTGGTCCAATCAGATTTTTCTGAAACACATGCCCAGATACCTATATTCATCTACTATTTCCAGCTTCACTGAACCTAAAAAAAACAGCTATACCTTATTTCCCTTCGCCCAAACCATAAAATCTTTGTTTTATCCATGTTTACTACTAACTTTTTATAACTGCAGTACTCATAAAAAATATTCAACTTTCTCTGTAACCCGATCTCTGTTTGGTCAAAAATCACCAAATCCTCAATGTTTAAAAGACATGCTATATGTTTCCAATTTATCTTAGCACTTGCCCCCCTTGCTACATCTAAAATTGAGGGTAAGTCTGCTATAAAAAGTGAAAAAAAGTTGGGGGGCCAAGACACACCCTTGTCTCAGCCCATTTCCAATTTGAATTTATGTAGAGATACTCCCATCTGTGTCTAAAATAATCTGTGCCCAGTTTGCAGAGTGCAAGAGTTGTATTAGGCTCAACAAATCTCTAGGGATATCGTAACCATTCAATGTCTCCCAAAACTTCCCACGCTCCACCAAATCAAATGCTGCACGGAAGTCCATGAAGCAACAGCACAACCTACCATTCTGCTCCTTGGACTTCCCCACATTGGACCATTGTGCGAAACAGTGGTCGACTGTTGAATGGCCTTCCTTAAACCCCCCTGTTCTGGAGGTACAACCTGATTCTTCTCTGACCATTGCTTCAGTCTTTCCAAAATCAATTTGGCAAAGCCTTTTTCGCCTATATCCAATAAATTAATTAATCTATAATATTTTGGGGAATAAAGGTTACCTTTTTTATGTATAGGTCTTATAATTGCACCTCTCCAGTTTTCTTGGATTTGGCCTGAGGTAGGTATCCTCTGGAACATTTTTGAAAAGAAAAGAGCCCACCACTCCGACCTCTTTTTTATCACCACTGCAGGGAGATTGTCTGGGCCAGCTGCACGAGTCACATTTAGATTAGATATAATTTTTTTGATATTAGCAACAGAAAAATATTCCTCAATTTCTTTACTAACACCAGACCATACTATTGAGTTTAGATCTTCAGTTTCTTTCCAGTCCCCATAGATTTCCCCCAAGTATATCGCGCATTCATTTTCAGGAATCACACATTTCAAAACTCCCCTTACTTTACTTGAGCTTTCTTATACCAACCCCCAAAACCCTTTCAGATCCTTAGACTCTAGTGCAGTCAGCAATTTATCCCAGCAACTCTCTCTATAACATTGTTCTTTATTCCTCACTAACATTTTATAAAGTCTCCTTTGCTTCTGGAGATTATACAACAATTCTACATTGTATTTTACCCTTAATCTTCTTTTCTGTTGCCTATTAAAGGTGTTGGCCTTCCTAGATTCCTCGTCAAATCATCCCCTCCCTTTCTTATATACTGAGTTTTCCTTCACACAGTTTCCTTCTTTAATTTTTACCTTCAAACAATCCACTAATACGCGAATTGAGTTCTCAAACCAGGCGCTTTCATATACACTCAGGATATCTTCTACCAGCAACGTCTGTTGAACAGCTACCAATTTTTCCAAATATTCCTCCGTAATCCGAGTTGTTAGTCATCTGGGGTAATCAACTTGGACCGACAACACTGTATCCCTTTCTTTTTTCTTTTGCTCCCACATTTCAAACCTCACTGGGAAGTGATCACTACCTTCTTCACATAGCACCTCACATTTTTTGATCAGGTCAAAATTCCAGGCTTGTATATAAACAAAGTCAATAGGGCAGAGTTGCCTGACAGTCTTAAAGGTTTGCTTTGCTGGTCTATCTACATCAAATCTACCATTTGCACAAATCAACCCCAAGGCCCCTAACATTTGACCTAAAATCGAGTCATGTTCTGACATTACCACCCTTGGAAATATTGCATTCCTAATTTTATAGAAGTGCAATAGATCCTGACACCAATCGTCAGTCCTCACAGGGTTTAACTTATGATTAAAATCACCCAGCACTAGCACTACATCTCTTGGGTAGTTCTCAGCCATAGTAGACAAATCTTCATTAAATATTTCCATGTCATCTTTGTACGGCCTCTCTTCCCCCTTCTCAATGTACACATTTAGAATAATAATACCAACAAACCAAGGGTCTGGGTTCAACAATAACATTCTACATCCTATCACCCATTTACATTTTACCTTCAACAGAACCACTTTCTTTGCGATTTTGGTTGATACCAATGTCGCTTGCCCTCCTAAGGGTCTACCAAAGCGTCTTCTTACCGCTACCTTTGTCTGATGAACATATCCTACTCTGACTTGGGTATCCTCACACAGCCAGGTCTCTTGCAAACATACAATTTCACAGCTATCAATGATCTTTTTAAAATTTGCATGATTTTCTATTCTTTTAAACCCATATATGTTCCAGGATAACACTGTCAGGTGGGTGAAGACCCAGATACCTAGTCAATTTCATTTAGGCTCCTGTTTTATATCATAATCATAATCCGGAAATGCCAAGGCTCTATATCTGTTTCCATCTAATATTGCTTCTTAGCCAACCTCCTGATCCCTATTTCTTATCGAAATTTCTATATCATCTTTTTCTTCCCACCAGGCACCATCATTCTGACCTGCCTTTGTCCCAAACCAGCATGGTTTAATAGAAATGGTCTCTCCTGAGTAATTGAACCTTGCATTTCCATCTTTTTAACCAGTCAAATACCTTCTTTATGTAACTCTGGTTCCACCCTAATTAATGCTGACTTTACTAATTCCGAATACAGCAGAACCTTAGTAACTTCAGACCCTGTATTGTTCACAGACAACTGCCAAGATCTGCCAAGACCATACTACGTAAACTTTTACAGTTTGCAAGAGAGAAAGGCAGTTGGGACCTATTTAGCAGGATTAATTTCCTCACCTTTTCCCCCCCTTTTCCCGGGTCACTTGGCTCAAAATATAACCATAAATCTGAACTACCTCTTACCTCTAATTCACGGGGGGTCCTTAATGGGTCCCTTACACTTATACTTCTCTCATGGGGGATACTAGTCTCAACATGCCCTTTAGTAGAGCTAACTTGCAATCTCACTCCATTCTTATTAGCCTTTAACCCATCGTCTGGTACCACACAATCCTCATCGGGACTATGTTTCTTGTTCTTATTTTTCTTGTTCTTAGGGTTTCTTATGCCTTTTTTGCTTCTGCCTACCATCTCGGGCTTGTCATAGGCAGTTCCTTTACCTTGCTTATTTTCCATTGTCAGGGCAAACCTTACTGACTCTTTTTCACCATCTTGTTCTTTCTCAGAAATTTCATTTATTGATCTCTGCTGTGTAGGAGGTTGGAGGTTGGGTACATCTAATTTTTTTCTTACCCTCCCACACTCGTGGACATGGGATACATAGTTTAAAACCCCTAATCTCACTTCTTTTTTTTATCATTGGATATCTTGAAACGTACACACTAAGTTCGGACTTCTCTATCAGTATCTTGGGCAACTGTCTACACCCCTCACGAAGTTCCTCCCCAACCGGTCTAACCATAGAAGGCATTAGATCTTTAATTTGTTTTAACTCCCATATCATAGTATTAAACTGGGCCCTTTGAGCCTTTAGGGCTTCATTTTTAATGCTGTTACCTCTAGTAAACCTTCCAAAATATTTTTCAGTATCATCATCGCATCCAACATTGAAGCACTAGAAGACCCTGTGACCTCTAAATTGGACACAGATGGTCCGGTGGAATCAGTTATTTTATCCGGATAGGTTTCCACTCCATCCTTCTCCCTCTCATCCCGATGTTCTTTTGAAGAGTGTTATTACTTGAATACTCCTCTGCCTCTATCCCCCATTCCTCCGCCTCCCTTCCTATCTCATGGACACTTGGCAAGGCATAAAGTCTTGGGGAAAGTCTTGGGGATGAGGACAGTCTTGGGGCCAGCGACACTCCAGAGAATTTAAGTTCGAACAGGACCTGTGACTCTTGTCCTGTAGAAACGGTATTGACTAAAGTTAAGTCTATCGTATTTGCTGAGATTGGGAGATTTATATCCGCACTTAGTTCCCCATCTTTCAAGCACTTTCCTTTATAATATTTTCCCACAAAGTCTTTAATTGATTTAGTAGCAGAGGGACTGCCCTTTTCCCTCCTTGGGCAGGCTTTTTGCGGTATGGTATCCGGGGATTTTTGCTCCTTCAGTGGGGCTTTTTTACATGCTGGTATCTTGCCATGTATACCTTTTATACCCCCCTCGGCCAACTCTTTTCTCCTTTCTTCCAAGTCCATAGCTTCTCCTTCTGACATACTAAGATCTGGGTTTTGTTTCTTCTTTTTTAGAATGCCCTTCCGGGCTCTTGTTCTCCCGAGGGAAATCACCTTCAAGGCCCTATCCAGCTTAATAAGACCTTGGTAAGACCTTAGTATCAGAACTCCGTCGTCTCCTTTTACACCCCCACAAAATTTTAGTTAGTGGTATTTCCTTAATCCTCCCACTCTGTAATTACACTCACCTCTGTTCCTCGGATGCAAGCTGCTTGCTGCATGCTGGTTGACTGCTATTTCCAAAGCAGAGTCCAGGGCTTCACCCCCTGCACTGTGTACATTAGTTTTTTTTTTTTTGCAACCCGCTCGGTACCTCCTCGAAAATCACCGCGTTTGGCGTTCTTTTTTGGAAGTCTTCCACCCTCCTCTGCCGTTCTCACTCCACAACCCGATCCAGTCCGAGAATGCCGGTCACGTGGTCAGGTAGGTCAGCGTAAGCGTTGAGTAGCGTAGAGAAGCGCAGCAGGGAATCAGAGAACAGTCTGCACTGGGTTGTCTCGAGTTTTCTGATGACTGCCTCCATTCCTTTTCCCACCAGTCCACACCACTCCTTCCAGGAGTCACTTTCCAGACGTTCAGATACTCTCTCACAGTGTCCAGATACTATAAGTGCTTCACTCCTTGCACCCTAGCTCCCCGACACAGCCTGGACAACTCAAAGCATTATACAAAGTGATGGGACCCCTGTTATTAATTGGGGTAGATATATGAGTTTACATTCTTTCCATTTTGCCACTTTTTTCTTACCCCGACTAATGTTTGTAAGTTAGTGGGTTTACATTGTAACTGTTTCTTGGAAGCCTGTGGGACCACTCCAAAGTTTAGTGGGTGTATCGGCAGCCGCAAAACATCACACACAGGATCCACTTGTCCCCCGCCAGCCAGTGTGGTATATAGTGCAGTTGCACTGCCATATAATATATTCTGAATTGTAGTGTCTGCATTCCATCCTTTTCTCATGGTAATTGTAATATTTTCAGACTATCCTAGCTTTCCATTGTCCCCAATATAACTTTATAAGTAGTGTATCTGGAGTTCAAAAACATGTTTCGGGGATATTCCTAGGCATATGTTGCAACACCTATAGAACCCTCAATATGGTAGATGATACATTTATGGAAATTCAATGTGAAACCTGAAAGACGCCAAACCTACTCCAGTGTTGCCACCACCCAAGGTATTGTCTTCATCGGGTCTGTCAACATCAACAATATATCATCTGCACTGTGTTATGTTGTATAGCTTCAGGAGTATTTCTGAGCCTAACTAGTTTTGCGAGTGGTTCCAAGGTGAGGGCAAAAGTTAATGGCGATAGTGGGCATCCCTGTCTGGTCGCTCTCTGTATATCTCATCAATGACCTATTCATACTCTGCAGTGCTGTGTGCATAAAGGAGACTTACCATCTGAAAAAATCTTCTTCCTCTTCATATCGAGCAAGTGTCTTATACATAAAGTGCTGGTCTACTATGTCAAATGCTTTGTGTGCATCTAGACTAGCCAGTGCATATTTCTCTCCAGTGGGTTTCACATGTTCCATTTCCAAGAATGCTTGTTGGATATTTTGGGTGGTTGCCTATCCTCCCACAAAGCCTGCCTAGTCTGTATATACTGAAGTTACCATTACCTAAGTCAGAAATGTAGCAAGACGTTCCCCTCTGTACCCACATTAATAGACAGTGGCCTTTATGAGTCACATTTCATATTGGCTTTACTCTGCTTCAGTAATAATAACATTTGTGGTTCCCTCATAAAATCTGGCAATATCCCTTAAGATAGTTTTTGCAAAGTCATTCTTTGCCCTGGGCACTCCCCCAACTTTTTTGCTGACTGGTACTGGTGGTAAATGACTCTGACTGACCCTGGGATCTGCCTAACAAGGCCCAGGGCCAGTGTCATGCTGAAAGAGACACTTAAAATGTAATTAAATCCCCTACGCACACTAGGGAATACTATGGGTTAGGGTACCCCTATGATTGGCATGACCTCCTCTATAAGGCCTAAGTACATACTTGGGCAGGGGGATTAAAACTTCCTTTAAAACCATAGCATATAATAGGGCATGGCAGTTTAAAGGACAGCAGCTTTCCTGCACTTGCATGCACTGCTGAAGCCTGCAGCCAGTTTAAAAGCAACCCTGTGATGTAGGACTGCTATAAAAGGCAAATTGTGGCCAAACTCCACTTTGGTGTTTTGGGCACTTGAAAAGTGATGAACTACACTGTTTGGCCATATTAGATACCCCCAGGGTCTACCTTAGGTTTCCCAGGGGTGGGGGTCAGGTATTTAAGAAGGACCCTTATATTATGAGTTTTATATGCCCTGGGTTTAGTGAAATTATACATTTCAATCACCACATTGTTCTAGAGTGCTTCCCAAGATCGACATTTGTACTAGGAGCACTGTGGAGTGAGGATCTACAATATGTTTACATATTCAGAACCCCTAAAGTCCCCTCTAGGTGCCACAGGGGTGGTGGGTCCAGTAGATAAAGGCATGGTCTTTCAAAAATATGTTTTCATAACACTTGGAGTTGGGAAAATGGACCAAGTCATTTTTCTTATTGCAAATCCCTTGCCACATAGGTTAACATGGCAAGAAGTGTTTAACTAATAATTCCCAGTAGGAGAATTTGTTATTTAATTATCCTCAACTCCCGCACCCCCCATCCCTTTCCACAGCTAGGGACATATCACAAATACATAATAACATTCAATCCAAATTTCACAAATAAATTAATTAGTGTATGTTCATCACAAATAAATTAATTTCCATAACCACAAGGAGCCTACCGACCCCCTGCCTAGACCATATGTAAATAACAATCTATCTAAAATTATTTGGCCCTCGTGCCTACCTACATCTCAGACATACTCAGATACAGGGGCCCAGATTCTCAAGCCTTTTCTTCTTGTACGACTACCTTTTCGCATATATATAGCATATATATATATATAGCTTTTTCCTGGGTATAAACTGCTAAAACCTGGCAAGCCATTATTGGAATCTGGGCAGGCAAGGATATAGCCACACTGAGGCAGTACAGAGCCTTAATATTGCCATAGCAATAAAAACCAACTTGTGCCCATTTTCCAACCGATTTGTCTCAGATACTAACACCTCTAGCAGAAGCCTGGATACCTGCTTTATGTAGAGCACATTAGAGGCAACATGTGCCTTTACAGTCTCCCCATTTGGTAATCTTATTGGATGTATGGTATAAGAAAAAGCAGGTCTTCTAAAACTGTGCTTGGAATCGTGACACCATTAAAACAGATTTTGCCAAGTCAAACGATTGAAAGAATGTACTGTCAGATATCCCCTCCTTCTCTTGCCATTATTAGGAATGTTTATCCATGTCAACTGTCATAACAGAATTGAAGCATACATAGATTTCCCCAATTGAAATGACTCTTGCTCCCAATATTTTTTTCTTAGCCTCTAATCTCACAAATCCAGCTGTCCCACTCCCTTTAAGCAGCAGAAAATCTCTCACTTATAGGTATTTAAAAAAATCCTTCCATTCAAAATGAAATTTATTTTTCAACTCATCAAAAGAACGTAACCTTAACCCCTTTCCTGCTGCGCACATTACCCTGCTGTGCTGGGGGGCGGGCGGCGTGCACAGCACCCCCATGCTCGTGATGAGCTCAGCACGTCATGCAGTACAGTGCTCGTGTCCTCATGACGAGCTGAGATCGTCATGGCCACACCCGTTTCTTTAGCACAGCAGGGGAATTAGCCCAGCGTGCGAGCGTTCTAAAGGCCATGACGAGCTCAGCTCGTCATGAGCACAGGAGCACTGTAGTTCATGACAAGCTTAGCTCATCATGAGCATGCAAGGGGTTAAGGATGAAAAAAAACAACCCACCCAAGACTCCCCTCGTAGCACCCAATTCTTCAAAAGTGAGTCTCTAAAAATCTCTGGCAGATTTTGGTTATTAGCCAGGGGTGTATAAAAAGATATTCTACAGATCCCTACAATTCTGCATACAGCACTCCAGACCTTAAATACATAGTGAAGGGTCTTAAAATGCACTTTCTTTTAATAACTGTCATTTAATTGCCACTGTAGACAGTCCCAGGCCTCTTTTCCCATCATAGGTTCATAGGGAGAGGGTACTTGCTCTTCAACATTATCAAAATGTTCTAACATCAGCACTCAGCTATATATCAATATGATTGCTCAATAATATAATTTCAGATTAGGGAGTGCCCACCTTCCTCTCTCTCTGGGTAGTGTATGAAATGTATATGCTTGTCTGGGTCTAGAGTACGACCAAATAAACCGGTAGAATAGATTTTCCATTGTTTTGAACCGCAGTGGTGTAAACTCTAAAGAAATAGCCTGAAAGAAGTATAAGATTTTTGGGGGAAAGTTTCTTAAGTACGTTGCATCTTTATTTAGTCTGCCATGGTCTTGCTTACTTTTACCCAAATTAGGTTCCATATTATCCCTAACAACAATATCCAATCTAGCAGATAAACAAACTCCCAAATAAAGGCCCTTTTCAACAACACGATTATCAGTCATCTTAATTCCTTCATTGATAATTATCTTTAGTCAAGGCATAACCAGATATTCTCCCAAATTGTATGGCTTCCTCTTTCACTGCATTAATAGGCAATATTGGGTCAGAGGTCACAAGAGCAATGTCATCAGCATAGGCACAAGTTTTTGTCTCCCAGCCTTCGGTCTGAATTGCTGTATTAAAACATTGCTCTCCAATCTACAGATAAAGTAGTCGATATGGATAGCAAACAACATTGGGAAACAAGGACAACCTTGTCTAGTCCCGTTATGAAGTTGCAAATGATTCAGATAATACGCCATTCACAGCGACTTTTAACTGCCTAAATATAACTCAGACCAAGCCCAATTCTTAACATTGCTATCCAGAGAAACTGCGAAGAGACCCGGTTAAAGGCTTTCTCTGCATCGAGTACGATTAAAGCCATAGGGCCCACTGTCACATTGGTAGCATCAAACAGAGAAATTACCCTTCGGATATGATCAGTTGTAGATCTTCCGGGGATAAACCTGTATTGCCATACCAAAATGATTTTTATGAATGACAGGTGCTAACCGCATAGCCAAAACTTTTGAGTAAATTTTGGAAATGCAATTTATCAGAGTTATTGGGTGAGAAGAACCCAATTCAAGAGGAGGCCTATTGTTATCCAAAATAAACCTCTATTTAAGCAGAGGACCACAATCTCGTGGGGGCTTCTTTCCGTGAAGATATGCTCAAATACTTCACTCATAATCTCCTTAACCTGAGGAGCACATGTATACTAAAGTTCAGTTGGAACGCAATCAGTGCCTGTAGCTTTTCCCCTTGCTAGTCCATTTATAGAGAGCATAATATCGATCCATTGTGTCTGTGCTGTCAAATTGCTTCCATGTGGGAAATTCACACACGAGAACCTTAATGTTTCCCCTCAGATACCAGCCTTCAAGGATTCCCAGACCATCTCTACAGAGGTACTCCATAAATTATCTCCCAAAAATGAGGGAATCCATTGTCTCATATGGTTGCAATAATCTCCATTTAGTAAAGGCGTTTGTCTGAAGGTCCATGATCTTGCCTTTGAGTTAAGGTCAGCACCCTCTGATTCTAACACTAGTGGATTGTGGTCTGATAGAATCTGTGCTGCTTTCTCTTTACTACATCCCTCAATTATTGAGTTGAACACAAACACATAATCTAGTCTGGCATGTGATAAATGAGGAGCAGAAAAAAAAGTAAACCTGGAGTCTCATGGTTTTAAAAATTTCCAGCTGCCTTTGATCTTGGCACATGCCCCGCAATACATGGGAAAAATTTGGTTTCTTCCTTAGGTAACACAATTCCTCCTCCAGGGACCAATCACTTAGAAGATTTATATTATAATCTCCACATAAAATCATAGGGAGAGGCCAAAGTGTTAGTTCCATCAAATCAACTTTGATTACTCCAAGATCATCAACATACCACCAAAACCTACGCAATCAGGTCCAAACATGAGCATGGATGAGGACATCCGCTGCTGCCCAGTCTCTCCCTTCTACCCTGCCTGTACCCCATTCCTCAGCCGATGAAATCACCCAATGTCTATAACTATGGCAAACTTGGACAACCACACATTCTACCTTATTTACTACCAGGATCCCCATCTGCAATTTCTTCAAAGAATGTTTGGGCCTGAATCTCTGCTGTAAAGCTGTGGTTCTGACCTCGAAACACAACGTTCAATCTAGCAGGATTCTGTAAATACACCAAATCTCCCAATTTCTGAAAAGAGGTGAAGACTTGCCTAAGTCACCATCTCTTTTCTACTGTGGCATTTGCAAAACCATGCTTAGAAAAAAAAGATATGCCCTCAAATTCTCTTTTACCATTGTGCCAAATCATAAACAGCTTGCTGTAAAAGACAACTCACAAAATACACCAATATTGCATGGGGTCAAGCCGAGTCGCTGGCCGATTTCTTTGTCAACATCAAACCTATGTGCAGGCTAAATTTCCTTGTCCCAGTCACAAGAGGGCAATTCTGGAAGAGCACCTTTCAGCAGGGCTACAACATATTTCCTAATGTCACTGCCCTCGACTTTTTCAGGACTCCCCAATAGTATTAAATAATTGCGTCATTGTCGATTCTCATGGTCTTCCAGCTTCCACATGACTATGGTCATTACTCACTCTGTGATGCACCTTGGATCATTAACACCACCACATCATTTTCCAAAACTTCTGGCTGAGTCTCAATCATGAATAATCTTTAGGTCAAATTAAGTTTTGCAAATTTTCTACACTGAGCTTTGAAGCCAACAGTGCCCGCTGCATATTGTTCTTCACTTCCTCCTGAAGACACCTTAATGATTGCAAGATCAATGTTAATGAGGGTTCGCCGAGTTTCCCAGCACCTTGCTGCCTTTGCTCACCCTCCACTCCCTTTTGGCCTGTATCGGAGATCTCTTTTCCTCCTGTTTTTCATTCTAAGTGTAACAATTGTTTTGTGGAATAATCTCATCTCAGTTCCTCTGGGGTATCCTTTTCATATGCATCTGGTGGGGATTTTGCTACCCCAGCTTCTTTTTTCTACCCTTTTTAGTTAGCAATCTTTACTGTTCAATAGAACAAGATGCCTCTTCCTGCAGGCTGCTGCTACTTAACTGGGATGCCCCTTCCCTACTTGTTGCCAGTATGCTTTCATCCAACACATCTGATTCCCTTGTCAGAGAAAATAATTTCCACATTGAGTCAATGGTCAGGCACATTCCTTCCGCAGATTTTCCTTCATAATTTTGAATCCTCACAACCCTGGAGTTCTTAGTCATTAACTCTTCCTTTCAAACATATCCCATCTCAGTGACCATAGATGAGGGTATACCACCAACTGCCATCTACACTATTGAATTTAAATTAGCTGCTGCCCCAAAGGGCGCCTCTAGAATGGTTACCTCATTTTGAAGCAGCCAGGGACCGGTATCAATTTCTACTACATTACCTGACTCTCTATGGGAGTCAAGTTATTTGCACCAAGATCATGGCTGGCATGACTCACATGAGCAGCAGTGCCAAAGATTCCCTCCTGTATGTTATTAATTTCCAATTGTGGTCCCGGGTCTCCTAAAGGGGAAAATATGCTTGTAATAGGTGGATGTAACCCTCCCGGCTCCCAGGCATTCCGTAGGGAGGTTCTTTTAACCTGATCTACTTTTTACTTACAATGGCAGGGTTTCCTTATCATGGCAGAATTTCCCTTTCTTCATGGCAGGTTTGCAGTCCATAGCCACCTCTTGTCTTGTACCAGGCCTTGCTTTGCTCCTTTGCCATGTGTGGCCATTGCCTCAACCACAATACGGCACTGGGTCTCCTGTCACAATCTAACTACTGCGAGGCAGCACAAATGTTCGGGGGTGCAGCTGCAGCAGACGCCTATAGCAACAGCTTGCTGAGGATCTTCCAGCTTCCATATATTTTTCTCATTTTTCATCCACGAATATGGCCCTGGCATTCCACCTCCAGGGTCCTAGTGCCGAGGGAGTCTCTGCGTAGTATATTCCCTACACCTTCATCCAAGGAATGGGGTACGAGGGGAGAGAGGTGAGTTGCCGCCTCACACAGACGCCATTTTACCCCGAATGTCCACAGAAAAGAATTTCTTGTCTGTAAGCCAAAATTCAGCCTTCAAGTGCTCGGTACTGATTGGTCAGAGATCAGTGAATTAGACAGGATCCTTTGATGAGAGGATAGATAGCCCATGGGGTTGGCTAGCTCTTCTGGAAAGCCAGACGTCTTCTTCATAGGAATGACAGAGCAGAGGGAGGGGTCATAACCAATATCCTTCAATTGAAGGAGGAGACCGGCAGAAGAAACCCGTTTCATTTACACATCTCCTCTTTAAACCCAGCCAGATGGAGGATTACCAAAAGAATGAGAAGATGCAAGGGAAAGAGACTATGGAGTTTAACCATCCTGGGGATGTGTTTAACCAGCTCTTCTCTCCCTGCTTGAAAATCCGCCATGATGAATTTTGAAAGAATGGTGCTCTCTGGGGAAAATAGTGCCACACTCTGGAGGGTGTGGTCAGGCCCTGGGGTGCTGACCTGCGCCTCATTGGACCGGAGTGCCCTCCTGCTTAACCCATAGCACTTGGAATAAGTATCTGAGAGTGGCAGAGCCTCTCAGATCTGCTGCTTGAAATTTAAGAGAAAAGAGGCATCCATGCTGTAAAGTTTGATTTGCACAAACTAAGCCATTCACTCTGAAGCCTGCACCTCCTGCACTATCCAGAACTACATTCCTGTGGACTACCTTGCTTCCAAAGGACTAAAGAGTGTACTCCCTGGAAGCTACAGGTTAACAGAGCTCACCCGAAACATCAACACCGATTATCCTCTGCTTGGATTACTACTAGTAAATTTGTAGGAGTTTTGTCCAAGTGCATTGTGGGAACTGAAGTCCCAAATTTTCAAGGACCATATTGGGGCTTCCAGACCCTTGGAGTACATTTTGGACACTTTGAGTCCCTTTAAAGAACTTTATAATCTATTTGAATAGAAACTGCCTTAAATTAAAGAGCTTTTCTAAGAACAAGAAACATCTGACAGGAGCTTGCCCGCAGCTGTCCCAGTACCATTACAGATATAAATCCCATAGATGTAAGGGCTTTTCCCTCCAAAAAAGAAAAAGTCAGGGAAGATGATACATACTATTTTCTTTGTTCTCTGGTCTTTGCACATGCTAATATTGAGCAGGTACCAATCTCACTTGAAGAGTGGATGGTTTACTGTAGCGTAGAAAAACAGTCACTTTTAACAGTTACAAGTACTATAATTTTTGTTCCCGAGCATAGGTACAGGGCATCATAAATCATAAATGACGTCATAGATTGGCAATAAACACATAAACACAGGCCATGAAACACAATTTAAGTTCTTCATAGAGAGAGCAATCCAACTCTCTTGTTTAAATTGTCACATAATAATGGTATCTTCTATATTTTTCAGGTACACTGTGACATTTGTAGATTGATGGTTTGCTGTTTCTCCACCATGTTGACTACACATTCTTTAACCCCTTGCATGCTTGTGACGGAACCGCTCCATCACAAGTCACGGGTGAGCTATGCTTGTGACGGAACTGTTCCGTCACGGCCCGCTCGCCGCGCCTGCGCAGCGCTAATTCTGCGCCTGAGCTGGCGCTTTAATGGGCGGGTGGGTTCGTGATGGAACCGTTCCGTCACAAGCACAGCTCACCCGCGAGCCGTGACGGAGCGGTTCCGTCACTAGTATGGAGCCGCCGCGCGGCCGCCCCACCCCCTTAGCGCTGCAGCGAAATAGCCGCCGCAGCAAAGGGGTTAAAGATGCTATAACAATCAAAATAAATTAACACATTTATTTAAACCACTGTAGCAACATTAGTCGGCTGTTTATTGCAGTTACTTTTGAGACAGTAGGCAACTTAATAATGCATACTGTGTTAAATTTACTTTGTTTATTTTGTTTTGCAAATCCTTCTTACTTGTCGGTATAGAACATACCAAAATATATTTCAATGTGATCTATGTGTGGCAATACTTACAGGAAATCATCAAGATGTTTGCAGCTTTGTGTAGATTTGTCATCTGACCTATGGGACTAGATTTTAACAATCAGTGCTTGAATATAGAACTCGGTGCTCCATTGGACTCTTTTGTCCTGAGTTTTGGGTCTGGACCTACTATGAATTAGCTAACTGTGTTTTGTGTAATTTGGCCAGTTGTCCTAAGTGACAAGGCCATGTTATGTAGCTGAAGGTTTTCTTTATATTCCACAGAGAGCTATTACCCAGGCATCTTCTCAGTAATGGGTTTCGAAGGAAGGGCAACTCACTCTAACCAGTGAACACTCCCATAGTGGAAACAATGATGTTTCTGCCCACTTACCCAAACAATCAATGTCACTGGTGGGTGTACGTTATTTCCTAGTGGGGTTGTGTACTGAAAGCAAACATGCTCATGTTTAGTGGATGCTTACCCTTCTGTTGTCGATATATATTAGTTATACTAAGGACCTAGTTTCCCTATAACTTTGGCATCATTTGACCAATCTTCATGAAATGTTCTAAAACATGTGTCAAAGTAGGTTCTGTTTGTCAGGGTAAGTGTAGGGGTGATGCCTACAGTGAGGACTAAGAAATAGGTGCCCAAATTAAGGGTGTGCTTGTAATGTTAATTCCCATATGAATGAACCTGTTGTCGGACCTACAGTCTGAACTGCTGGACCGAATTACACCAAACTTTGCAGAAAGGTAAATGTTGTTACTTAGATAGTGCTTTTTGTTATTCGGTGCCAATCTGTTCAGTATTTTTTCAGAAATTTCACGTGAAAATTATAGTGCTATTTATGGTTGGGAAGCCTTCACTAAAAATTGTGCTTAAGCAGGGAAATGCACCACTCTGATTGGCTCCCACACTTCAACCAGGAAGTGTTGGCAGCCTTCTTGAGACTCTGCTAAATGATTGGGGACAGGGTAGGAATACCATAATCCTCAGGCCATGGTGTTGGGGTCCCCGTCAAATTTTTCAAATAATTGTGCTGTAAAATTGAGATAATCATGAATTCATGAATACACGAGGGCTCCGCCGCTAGCTTTTCAATAACCCCTGGGTGGGCCAGAACCCGGGGTGTATGCTAAATATAGGAAGAGATGACCGGGACGCCCTCCTTATGATATTCAAAGCCCTGTGGACAACCCCAGGACACATTATAATTATGATGCAGGTTGGCCTAGTGGGCCTGCCCTCAGTCCTGGGGACCACCATCACCCAGGGGCTAATTCCAATTCTGTTGGTGCCTCCCCGGGGCACAAAAATAATAATTAAGGGGGTTTGTTTTAGAGCCCTGGGGACTACCACTTCCATGGGGATTCATTCACAAAGTATGGTGGCCATGTGGCCCTGCTCCAGGAGACCTATGTGGCATTAGGGACCCCCACTCCCCAGGTCTGACTCCAGCAATGCCTCAGGGTGCCCACCTCCAGGACATTGTAGTTTGCTATGGCTTGGCGGGACTCAGGAGCAATGCAGCCTTAGCAAATTTAGCTTTGCTTTCAACAAGCAAGAGCAACATTGCTATTGATTGTTGAAAGCAGAACAGGTCTGTTTCCCTGCTTGCTGTGTAGTGAGCAGGGACACACACATTGCTTTGAGATCAAGGGAGGTGCATTTTAGCAGCTCCCTGAGTCTCCAGCAATGCCGTTCCCTGCAGGAGGCGGGGAGACAGCAGGATCCACAGGGGCCTTGAGGCTCCCCCAGAGTCCCCAATGTTTTAAATGTGGGTGCACTCGGTGGGATCCGGACACCCACACTATAGGTGGGGCCCTGGGGGATGGAGTACCTGGAGTCAAAATTGACCTAGAGAGGGGCGCACCGGGCCGCACATTCCTTTAAAAAAAAGTGGGGTAGGCCCAGAAGGTTGGTGTCCCTGGGGCTGAAAATGGCCTAGGAGTGAGAGCTGTGTGGCTCCCCTCCATTTTGAAAAAACAAATTATAAAAAAGTGGTACAGAACATGGAGGATGGGGTGACCAGGACCAAAAATATACCAGTTAGGGGCTACCCCCCTCTCCTTTTTAAAACAAAAAATGAAAAAAGAGGCAGACCCCGGGGGATGGGGTCATCGGGCTCGAAAATGGCCAGGGATGAGGGGACCACTTGGCTCCCCTGCCTTTCAGTTAAATACAATTTTATAATAAGGGGTTGACCATTGGGGGATGGGTTCGGCAGGCCAAAAATGGCCCAAAAGGGGGGATGTGCAGCCCCCTCCCTTTAAAAAAAAAATGACAAAAAGAGGCAGGCCCCGGGATGACATCAGTGATTTAATTTCAGATATCATCAGTGATGTCTTCAGTGATGTCACTGACCATGTCATGAATGATGTAATATGTGACATCATCAGCAGTGCATTGCGGGTGCATGAGTTGTAGTTAGCAGAACTAACTATAACAGAGGAATTTCTATGGTTTTGTATGAGTGAAATGTCCAACTTACTGTAACACCCCTGAAAACTATGTTTTTTCTGTGAATTTCTAAGGTTTTTTAAATGCTAATTTCTAACTATAACGTCTCTGAAACCTACGTTTTTTTCAGTGAATTTCAAAGCTTTTTAAAATGCTAATTTCCAAATATAATGTCTCTGAAACCTATGTTTTTTTCAGTGAATTTCTATGGTTCTTTAAATGCTAATTTTTAAGTGTAATAGTAGTTATACCTATTTTTTTGTACTGATTTTCTACATTTTTTTAACTGTTTATTTATAAATATTTTATTCATTAAATAACATTATATATTTTTCTGAAAATTGCAAAAAAAATATTTTTTTAATTCTAACTGAAATAATGTTTAATGGTTTTGTTTTCTTTTTTTATTGTAAAATACTAATAATAATTTCTCTGTTTTCCCAAAAAATTTCGGAGTTACGCATCCAAAGCGTACACATCACGTTGGGAGCACGGATTCTAGCGGATTCCTATTCTTAGAAAAAGTCGTGAAGGATCCACGTATAATGTGCGACAGCCACATGTTTTTCAGTTATATCATATACATTTAACAATACGTGATGTGCGCGATTGGTATGCGACTCCTGCTCCAGTGCATTCGCGATACATGCGCATTATGGTACGCGACGCTTGCGCGGTAGGGGGTCCGCGTGACATCATATACGTGCTGGGTGCGCAACTCCCACAAAAAGTTTTTATGTTCTAAAGTGATATGTATGTGTCTTTAATATACATATTAGGGCAAGAGATTATCTAAGATATTCATAAAAATAAAACATTTGTACTTATAACAAACTTATATTATTTTTAAATATATTTTCACGAAGTCATTTCGGGTGCGTGCTTCATGAGTGCTGAGTACGCAGATCCCATGTGACCTCAAAATAAAAGATTTTATTGGTTCATAACATTTCCCACTGTAACTATTGCAGGACCCCACCCATCTTAATCATTCTTGTTGGAGCATCTTTAGAGAGACATCCCTTTTCCTACAAGAACTCTTTTTACTTGTTTCTTTTGGTGTTTTTCAAAAAATATCAAACGAAATGGCATCTGGACGGCAGTAGGGGAAAGTATCTTCTGAAGAAGAATTCTTGCAGAAGGCACTACGTCCACAGAGGCCGGAATCTGTTGTGTTGAAATTCTTCACTTTTCCATCTGGATAGAAAAAAGTAAAAGCACGAAAGGTGACGTGCAAAATTTGTGACCAAGTCCTGTCAAGAGGCAGTAATAAAAAATACTCTTGTGGCACTGCATCTCTGTAAAATCATCTCTGGACCACACATCCTCTCAATCTTGCTCGGGAGGAAATGAGGCGAGCTGCTTTGAACCCCTCACCTGCTGTGGCAAGTACGTCTGGAGAGTCCTCAGGAACACCTGCAATGGACATTAGACCAGAATTCTCCTTTCTTGAGCAACACTGCGTGAAGTGTAAGAAACTTATATACTTCTGTGTGTATTCTTTGGATGCAGTTAGTGCTGCGCAATGCAACCATCGTTGTTAATTTTTGTTGTTGTTGTTTTTGTAATGATAAGTAAATCCAAAGGTTTCCTGTTTTATGCATTCTTTTTTAGTCCATTTTTTGAAAAAACACCAAAAAATACAAAATTGTTAAAAAAAAAAAAGAAGAAAAAAGTTCTTATCAGAACTACCTTATCTGGTTAAAGAAAGAACGATAATTGCAAGGTAATGTGTGAATGTTTGGTTGAATATATGTATACAGCATGATTGACTGAAATAATGCATTAGTAGTGTATGGTGAATTTATAGGTGAAGATTTATGAGGAAACACTGCAGCGTGACACTGCAGGCTCTGTAGCTTCACTTCACTGTGGCACTTCTGTAGCACAGGGATTTGACAAATGTACATGAATATGTTGCAACTCTGTGCTTCCCTCAGCACTGCTGCCCACACTGCAGCCATGCGGTGACTCAGGCACCCTTGCACCATGGTGCAAGGATGTCTGTGTTGTGCGGGGATTGTTTATGTGCAGCAAGGGACACCTTCCAGCACAAAAACAATCAATAAAGGCATTTTCCTCTTGCAATGTGTGCTGTGGAATGCTGTGGAAGGCAAATAGCGACAAAGCACTTTTAAATCATTTGTTATCTTTACGTTTTTTTATCCAGTTGACCACTTGATTAAATGTTGCATTTATGTGAGAGGATGTGGTGTTACTTCCAGAGCTGCAGACTTTGCAACTGGGGAACCAGGTTGGAGTGTCTGCTTCAGCTCAACATTCTGTGATTCTGGTCAAATCACTTAATCTCCCCATGTCTAAAATCAAAATGAATTTGTTCTTGTGTGATGTAACCATTACTCATGTAAAGCACTCCAATACCTGAAAAGTCTGCACTATATAAAACTGCAAAAACGCAAAAAATAAAAAGTGTTTTGCGCACTTCTGTTATTGGGCTACATGTGGGTACATATGGGTGATATTTGTGCTACATTTGGCTCTTTTGTCTCTGGTGGCCATCTTGGGAGACTTCTTTGTTATGAAGTTTCCTAATTTCCTCATTAACTACAGTCTTCTCAGTAGGAAATGCTTTCAATTTTTTACTTTGATTCCATCAAGAAGGCATTCAGATGTGTCACACATTTGCCATAAATTCAGAATGTTAGCACTCTAGTTGATTATTAGATCACTGTAGTAAAGCTACTGCTCATCAGTGACGTCTTCTGCTGGTATTGAAAGTGTATGTTTCAGTCTGCATGTCAGAGGTTTTTTAATGAAATAGAAGAGGATTTCATAAGTCATTCTAAATGTGCCCTCATTTTTCTTTCTGCAGCGCTAATCATACTTTCTACAGCAAAATGAACCCCCTCATTTTGATTCTTTTAAATTAAAGGTTTTAAGAGTGACCACTTTATTCCAATCAAGATGGCTTCAGGCGTGCAATACATTTGTCATAAGCCGGACTGTTAGCGCTCTAGTTGTTCTTTAGAACACTCTGGGAAGCTGCAGTAGAACACAAAGGAATCAACTGACAGTTTCTTCCCTTGTTGGATGTACATGTTTTACTGAGAATGTCAGACATCATTCTCACATGACTGAGAAAGATAAGGTGAATTTAGAGAAAATATGCTCTCAGTTTAGCTTATAGATCACCTTCCAAACCTATGTGGGAAAATAGTTATCTCTCAAACATGATTCATGATATCCCAGCAGAAGGCTTTTTCACATGGTAAAATCACCTTAGAACACACCACAATTTCTAAAATGAGTATTGTACCATCAACAAATGATTTATAATGATTTATAATGTAACTAAAGTCTTAAAACCTTGTATGAACTGCAATGCTTTTTACTGAAGTGCGACATGTATATTGGTCCCAAGATTATTATTATTATTATTATTTAAAATCTTATATAGCGCGCAGCTACCCTTGGGCATCCCGGCGCTTTCCAGACAACATCCGATGGTAGTGGGGGACAGAATTAACGCATTATACAGGAAACAAAAAGGTTTTAAGACCTTTGCGGAAACGCAGTGTGCAAGGCTCAGCGCGTAGTTTTAAAGGGAGCGAGTTCCAAAGCTTTGCCGTATTAAATGAGAATCTTCTCCCACCTGTGCGGGCCTTTTTAACTCTAGGAACTAGCAAGAGATGTTTCCTCTCCGATCGCAGCGTTCTACTTGCTTTGTATGGAGTAACTAGGTTTTTTAAAATGAGGGGGCCTTTACCTGAGAGGATTTTATGGGCAGTACAAAGTGCCTTAAAATTCACTCTCTCCCGCACAGGGAGCCAATGCAGCGCCTTCAATGCCGGTTTCGCTGATTGCGTCCTCGGAATATCCATAAGCAGCCTTGCCGCTGCATTTTGGACCTGTTGAAGGGTCTTGAAGGTAGATTCAGGGGCGCCCAAAAAAATGGCGTTGCTATAATCGAGTCCAGA
This sequence comes from Lissotriton vulgaris, assembly GCF_964263255.1. NCBI lineage: Eukaryota > Metazoa > Chordata > Amphibia > Caudata > Salamandridae > Lissotriton > Lissotriton vulgaris. The sequence goes on from NC_141689.1 coordinate 665,225,479, forward strand.
TGTTATAAGACCCTGAATCAGCAACTTCCTCGATGTTAACGGTAGGAGAGGGAAGATTTTCCGAGCCGACCTAAGCAGAGCATAACACACTCCTGCTGTTTTCTTAGCTTGAGTGCGAAATGACAAGTCTGGTTCTAGCCAGACTCCAAGGCTCTTAATCGCTTCTTTGGGGGCCGGGGGAATGCCCATGCATCCCGGCCAGCTGAGCGAAGGGAAAAGGGTAGTTTTACTCCCCAGCAGCAGTATTTCCATCTTTGAGCCGTTTAACTTGAGGGAGGATTCTCCCATCCAAGTATGAACATCCGCCAGGCAGGAGTTCAAGGTGTCCGGATTGTCGGCCAGATGGGATAAGGAAACCACTAGCTGCGTATCGTCAGCGTAGCTGACGATTTTGATGTCATATGGGGATACTACGTCCTCCAGGGGGGCCATGTAAACATTGAATAATGTAGGGCTCAGCAAAGAGCCATGTGGCACTCCACACTGGAGGGGAATTGATTTGGATCTCTCAGAGCCATCCCAAACCTGGTAAGTTCGATCCGAGAGAAAAGATCTCAGCCACTGCAGGGCCACCCCAGACACCCCTACCTCAGCCAGGCGTCGAATCAACACCTGATGGCTCACGGTGTCAAACGCCGCGCTGAGGTCCAGGAGGATCACTGCCACTGACCCTCCTGAATCCAGAATACGTCTAGCTTCATCAACGACCGCCAAGAGGGCCGTGTCGGTGCCCTGACCTGGGCTGAATCCAGTCTGTGATGGCCGAAGGAGTCCATTCGACTCCAAAAAGGCTGACAGCTGCTTGTTGACCAACCGTTCAGCAATTTTGCCGAGGCCCGGCAGCAACGAGATGGGCCTAAAGTTCGACAGGTCAGTGGGGTCCAGATTGTTTTTTTTTAAAAGAGCCTTAACAACAGCCATTTTCCAAGGGGGTGGCACACACCCTGGATAAAAGAGGCGTTCATTAGGTCTGTCACGAGAGCAGCAATGGACGCTGTTACCTGTTTGAGGAACTTCATGGGAACAGGGTCCATGGGGGAACCACTTTTAATCGAAGATAGGGTTTTGGTGACCTCGCTCACTGATACTGGGCCAAAGGTGTCAAGATCGAAAGCGGTCTCTCTGGCCTGAGTTCCCACGGTCTGCTTGCCATTGTCCTGAGATAGCCTGGGCTGGGGCAGGGAGTTTAGGATCTTCTCGATTTTTGAGTGGAAGAACTCAGCTAGTTCCGTGCTTTTTTGTTTGTCATGCGTAACAGCCGGCTCCGGAACTTTAAGCAGTTCTTTAACCACTTTGAAACTCTCCCTAGAAGAACTAGAGGCAGATTTGATGCGGTCTTCAAAGAATAGGGCTTTCGCAAGTCGCAGGGCGGACTTATAGCCCCTCATTGCAGCACGATATTCTTCTCTCCTAGAAACTTCCCAGTTCTTCCTCCATAACCTCTCCATCCTTTTACATCCCTTCCTGAGGGTGCGAAGTTCTACGGAGTACCACGGAGCCGAGCCAACTCGTTTCTCCCTCTTTTGAACTCTCTTTTTGGGAATCAGAGCGTCCAAAGAAGCGGATAACCAGTTGTTGATATTGGCATCGGCCTTAACTGCGTCCGACTCAGAAAGAGGGGGCGTGTTTTCCAGTTTAGAGGTCCAGTTATCAACCGATAATCTGGACCAGGCTCTATCCACTAGGAAGGCCTGTTTGGTACTTGTAGGCAGTAGGTCAATTTGCCAAAGTGCTGATACCATAAAGTGGTCTGACCATGGAAGGGGAAGGGCAGGCCTAGCTGTAAAGCGGGGAATGTTCGAAAACATCGGGTCGAGTAGGTGTCCCTTTTCGTGAGTGGGCCCGGAATTAATTAGGTCCAACTCACACTCTTTTAAATCGCTCTGGAGGTCCAGAGCCGTTTGGTCAGTGGGATCGTTAAAGTGAAGATTGAGATCACCTAATACAATGAAATTAGCCGTAGATGCGGCCAAGATCGTCACTGATTCCACAAGGGAACTCACAAAATTACCCAGTGCGCCCGGGGGCCGATAGATCAACAAACCTGATATTGACACTGTCGGGGATACCCTGAAAGCGAAGTGGCAGCTCTCACAGTCCGAGAGTTGGCCATTCTGTGCCCTGCAAACAAACAGGCTCCTGTATACAATAGCAAGGCCGCCCCCTCGCCCCTCTGGTCTATCCACCTGACAGATAAGGTAGCCCGGCGGAAGAGCCTCCACAATGTCCGCATCGGAACTTGGAGTTAACCAAGTTTCCGTTAGAAACAAAAGATCTAGAGCAGAGTCTTGGATGAGTAGATTGACTTCTGTCGAATGACGTGGGAGGGATCTACAATTCAGTAAACCTACAACCAGGTCGTTCTTACCTTTAATGGCAGAAAGATTCCTCCTTACCCCACCAACTGAGGGGGGAGATGGGCATTGCATAGAAGGATCATCGATATAGGACAATGAGTGCCGAAGAGCCATGAGTTCGTCACGCTCATAAGAGCGTCTCATGGGGTTAGATTTCGACAGAGTATCGGGCCCTAGGCCTGTCTGGGCCCGGACGGGCACAGACGGGCTGGACTCTGGCGTGACTCCGGCGCTGTGACGGCGCTTCCGCTGCGCGTCACCGCTGCGCGTCTTCATGGTAGCTGGCTGCCAACAATTCTTGGGTGAAGTGCTGACAGCCAATCAGTTCTCACAATGAGATGCGTGGTTAGGCACCACCCATATACATATATATATATATATATATATATATATATATATATATATATATATATATATATATATATATATATATATATATATATATATATATATATATATATATATATATATATATATAATGGCAAAAGAAATATACATATACATATATATATATATATAGAAACAGGGGAGAATCTGGGCTGGGACAGAGGTTAACCATATTTGTATCTATGGAATGTTAGTTCGCTTCCAATTTGAATTGATTTTGAGACTGTGGAACCAAGCAGCGGCTGCTATATGTTTGAAAAAAAGAAAAGAAGTAAAAAAAGTAAAATAGAAAATGAAGAATAAAATAAATATGTACATGTATACAGATCTAAACTATCTAGCTTAAAGGTCCTTATCCCTAAATAGCTGATTTGATCTATACTGACTTGTTTTAAAATGCTTTGCACTATTTCACTTTACTTTGGACATGGATGTAAATGAATGTCAAACCGCTTAAGAAAGACTACTGAGTAAAAAATGATTAAGTATGATCAGTTGATTCCCAATAATCATATTAACATCCACTATGGAAAAATTGCCCTAGGGCAGAGATATGTTTACATTTGAATTTTAACCCTGCAATGAATTGCACAACTAATGTTATGATTGATCATTTTAATGTTATCATAATGGCGTTCTTTTTGCACTATTGCATGAGTTTGCACTAGTTATTTAAGCACTTTAGCAGGAGCACTTTAATGTAAATATGTAAATGTATTGAAATAGTATTTATTCTATTTTTATATATATTTTTTCAGTGGGACGATTTTCTATTATAGATTGATCTATTTTTGTATTTGACCAATATCAACAAACTCATGATAGTCTACTTATTATGAACAATGCGGTATTTAACCTATGACTTATATAGTTTATGGTAAAAACTATTGCAAAATATATGCTTTCTAAAACTATGACTGAAACATACCTAAAAACTATTCAGGACCACAAGTGTTTCTTCCATGTCCATTTTTAAACCAAGCATGTGATCAACTTTTTTCAACACAAGCTGTCTCTTTAAAAGAACGGCTCATTATGTTTGACACTGTCATGTGAATAAGGCTCCTCGGAGCCGAAACGTCATGCGATGTGCTTGCACTAATTAAACGAATTGCACGTACTTGGACTGTGTCTGCATCTTTCTGTGGAGTGGGGGGAACGCCTCACCCTGTGGAGATCAAGCGCTGATTCTTTGGATATATATATATATATATATATATATATTACCTACTGGCGGTCGCCAGTAGGTAGTTATAGTTAGGATTTTTTTCAATGTTAAATCTCAAAATTCTATTTGGAATAACTTTGGCGCCGGTTGACGAATCTGACTGAAAATTTCCTCAAAATGGCCTCGCGGCGTTCCGGTCCTTCTCTGAAAGTTTTGGGGGGATTCGTCAAGCGGGGGCCGAGATAAAAGGGGGGTCCCAAAACGCGTTTTCCCCATGTTAATTTCCATAGGGCGGTCGATTTCACTTTTAGTCCGAACGGCTGAATGGATTTCCACCAAACTTGGCAAAATTGTATGGACTGGTTACCCGATGTGCCTTTGCTATGTCTCAAGATATGTGCTCCAGTGGATTTTGAGTAATTTAGGTTCAAAAAAATATATATATCTATAGGCGCGCTCCGGTGCGCGCACCAGGCGCGACACGCGACTTGCGCGCGGAAAGCTGATTGGCTCACGGGTGTCTGTAAACATTCGAAACAGTCCGGAGCGGCCGCCATCTTGTCTCTCGGTAGGATCGAGACACAAGAGGTGACATAAAAAAAAGGAGAAATGACTATATGGGGGCAGGGTAGACCCCATCCTGACCCCCTAGGTTTAATGTGTGGGCTAAAATAGGGTCCCGCGGGGCATTTAAAAAAAATATTTTTTTTCAATTTGCGCCAGGGGGGGGGGGCGCCCGGTACGTGCACTGGGAAGCGCACCGGGGAGCGAAGCACGGGGAAAATCCAGGGCCTTATTTATGAAGGACTTGCGACAGTTTTGCGTCACCTGTGCGTCACTTTTTGTGATGCACCAGCGGTGTAAAAAAATGCGCCTCGTTGCGCTATATTTAAAAAGTGACACATCTAGGTAGATGGGTCACTTTTTAAAACCCTGCGCCACATTATATCTGCGTCAGGTATAATGTATGCAGAGGGGGCGTTCCCCCGCAAAAAGCTTCGTAATAGTGACGCAGTGAAATCCATGAGATTTCACTGCGTCACTTTTAGGATGCTGTTGCGTCAAAATCTTGCGCCTGCCTCACAGCAGGCGTAAGACTGACGCAAGCCCTTTCACATGGTGCTTTCCCCATGTGAAAGGACGCATTACTGGAGTTGCGTCACTTTTGTGACGCACTCCAGCAATGCGTCACTTTTGTGTTTACTGATACGTCAGAAATACTGACGTATCTGTAACTCCTTGCAACATGATTTGTCATACATTAAATATGACACATCTGGAATGTCGTAAGGAGTGCGCACAGAAAAGTGACGCATCGCTGTTTTCACGCAGCGATGCGTCACTTTTCAGAAATGAGGCCTCCAGTTTATTCACTGTGTCACCTCTACGACCCTTTCTTGCGTCAATACGTCCCTTTTGCATACATTACACCTGACGTAGGAATAATGTATTTACAAAAGGGGGTGGTGATGAACAGAGTGTCTGAATTGAGCAGACCACTCTTACCCAGTCCAAAGATCAGGGCTTGATCCATCACCGTTATTTATCTCACTGCCCCATCCCAGCTCAGAACCTGGCTTTATGCAAATCAGTCTGTCCCTGGCCCAGTGCATCATGGGAACAGGGCAGACTAAACTACCAAGCCAATTCTTTACCAGAAAGGAGACAAGCTACCGGGGACCGGTTTCTGGCATTTCAGCCGTCTTCGGCCCGGCTTGCTTGAATCCTGATGGAGCAGTGAGAAAGGGACTCATGTCTGAGTATACCCTGCCACACCTATAGTGGCCAAAATCGATTTACAAAAGGGGGTGGTGATGAACAGAGTGTCTGAATTGAGCAGACCACTCTTACCCAGTCCAAAGATCAGGGCTTGATCCATCACCGTTATTTATCTCACTGCCCCATCCCAGCTCAGAACCTGGCTTTATGCAAATCAGTCTGTCCCTGGCCCAGTGCATCATGGGAACAGGGCAGACTAAACTACCAAGCCAATTCTTTACCAGAAAGGAGACAAGCTACCGGGGACCGGTTTCTGGCATTTCAGCCGTCTTCGGCCTGGCTTGCTTGAATCCTGATGGAGCAGTGAGAAAGGGACTCATGTCTGAGTATACCCTGCCACACCTATAGTGGCCAAAATCGATTTACAAAAGGGGGTGGTGATGAACAGAGTGTCTGAATTGAGCAGACCACTCTTACCCAGTCCAAAGATCAGGGCTTGATCCATCACCGTTATTTATCTCACTGCCCCATCCCAGCTCAGAACCTGGCTTTATGCAAATCAGTCTGTCCCTGGCCCAGTGCATCATGGGAACAGGGCAGACTAAACTACCAAGCCAATTCTTTACCAGAAAGGAGACAAGCTACCGGGGACCGGTTTCTGGCATTTCAGCCGTCTTCGGCCCGGCTTGCTTGAATCCTGATGGAGCAGTGAGAAAGGGACTCATGTCTGAGTATACCCTGCCACACCTATAGTGGCCAAAATCGATTTACAAAAGGGGGTGGTGATGAACAGAGTGTCTGAATTGAGCAGACCACTCTTACCCAGTCCAAAGATCAGGGCTTGATCCATCACCGTTATTTATCTCACTGCCCCATCCCAGCTCAGAACCTGGCTTTATGCAAATCAGTCTGTCCCTGGCCCAGTGCATCATGGGAACAGGGCAGACTAAACTACCAAGCCAATTCTTTACCAGAAAGGAGACAAGCTACCGGGGACCGGTTTCTGGCATTTCAGCCGTCTTCGGCCCGGCTTGCTTGAATCCTGATGGAGCAGTGAGAAAGGGACTCATGTCTGAGTATACCCTGCCACACCTATAGTGGCCAAAATCGATTTACAAAAGGGGGTGGTGATGAACAGAGTGTCTGAATTGAGCAGACCACTCTTACCCAGTCCAAAGATCAGGGCTTGATCCATCACCGTTATTTATCTCACTGCCCCATCCCAGCTCAGAACCTGGCTTTATGCAAATCAGTCTGTCTCTGGCCCAGTGCATCATGGGAACAGGGCAGACTAAACTACCAAGCCAATTCTTTAGCAGAAAGGAGACAAGCTACCGGGGACCGGTTTCTGGCATTTCAGCCGTCTTCGGCCCGGCTTGCTTGAATCCTGATGGAGCAGTGAGAAAGGGACTCATGTCTGAGTATACCCTGCCACACCTATAGTGGCCAAAATCGATTTACAAAAGGGGGTGGTGATGAACAGAGTGTCTGAATTGAGCAGACCACTCTTACCCAGTCCAAAGATCAGGGCTTGATCCATCAGCGTTATTTATCTCACTGCCCCATCCCAGCTCAGAACCTGGCTTTATGCAAATCAGTCTGTCCCTGGCCCAGTGCATCATGGGAACAGGGCAGACTAAACTACCAAGCCAATTCTTTACCAGAAAGGAGACAAGCTACCGGGGACCGGTTTCTGGCATTTCAGCCATCTTCGGCCCGGCTTGCTTGAATCCTGATGGAGCAGTGAGAAAGGGACTCATGTCTGAGTATACCCTGCCACACCTATAGTGGCCAAAATCGATTTACAAAAGGGGGTGGTGATGAACAGAGTGTCTGAATTGAGCAGACCACTCTTACCCAGTCCAAAGATCAGGGCTTGATCCATCACCGTTATTTATCTCACTGCCCCATCCCAGCTCAGAACCTGGCTTTATGCAAATCAGTCTGTCCCTGGCCCAGTGCATCATGGGAACAGGGCAGACTAAACTACCAAGCCAATTCTTTACCAGAAAGGAGACAAGCTACCGGGGACCGGTTTCTGGCATTTCAGCCGTCTTCGGCCCGGCTTGCTTGAATCCTGATGGAGCAGTGAGAAAGGGACTCATGTCTGAGTATACCCTGCCACACCTATAGTGGCCAAAATCGATTTACAAAAGGGGGTGGTGATGAACAGAGTGTCTGAATTGAGCAGACCACTCTTACCCAGTCCAAAGATCAGGGCTTGATCCATCACCGTTATTTATCTCACTGCCCCATCCCAGCTCAGAACCTGGCTTTATGCAAATCAGTCTGTCCCTGGCCCAGTGCATCATGGGAACAGGGCAGACTAAACTACCAAGCCAATTCTTTACCAGAAAGGAGACAAGCTACCGGGGACCGGTTTCTGGCATTTCAGCCGTCTTCGGCCCGGCTTGCTTGAATCCTGATGGAGCAGTGAGAAAGGGACTCATGTCTGAGTATACCCTGCCACACCTATAGTGGCCAAAATCGATTTACAAAAGGGGGTGGTGATGAACAGAGTGTCTGAATTGAGCAGACCACTCTTACCCAGTCCAAAGATCAGGGCTTGATCCATCACCGTTATTTATCTCACTGCCCCATCCCAGCTCAGAACCTGGCTTTATGCAAATCAGTCTGTCCCTGGCCCAGTGCATCATGGGAACAGGGCAGACTAAACTACCAAGCCAATTCTTTACCAGAAAGGAGACAAGCTACCGGGAACCGGTTTCTGGCATTTCAGCCGTCTTCGGCCCGGCTTGCTTGAATCCTGATGTGATGTGAGATGTGAGACCCTTGCTCATTGCACCATCAGGATTCAAGCAAACCGGGCCGAAGACGGCTGTAATGCCAGAAACCGGTCCCCGGGAGCTTGTTTCCTTCCCAGTGTAAGAATTGGCTTTTGTAGTTTGGTTTGCCCTGTTCCCATCATGCACTGGGACAGGAACAGACTAATTTGCATACAGCCAGGTTCTGAAACTGGGATGGTGCAGTGAGCTAAAAAACGGTGTTGGATCTAGCCCTGATCTCTTGACTGGGTGAGAGCTTTCTGCTTAATTCAGAGACTCTGTCCCTCACCACCCCTTGTTGTAAATATTTTTGTCCACCCCAAGCGTGGAAGGGTATTCTCAGATGTGAGACCCTTGCTCATTGCACCATCAGGATTCAAGCAAACCGGGCCGAAGACGGCTGTAATGCCAGAAACCGGTCCCCGGGAGCTTGTTTCCTTCCCAGTGTAAGAATTGGCTTTTGTAGTTTGGTTTGCCCTGTTCCCATCATGCACTGGGACAGGAACAGACTAATTTGCATACAGCCAGGTTCTGAAACTGGGATGGTGCAGTGAGCTAAAAAACGGTGTTGGATCTAGCCCTGATCTCTTGACTGGGTGAGAGCTTTCTGCTTAATTCAGAGACTCTGTCCCTCACCACCCCTTGTTGTAAATATTTTTGTCCACCCCAAGCGTGGAAGGGTATTCTCAGATGTGAGACCCTTGCTCATTGCACCATCAGGTTTCAAGCAAACCGGGCCGAAGACGGCTGTAATGCCAGAAACCGGTCCCCGGGAGCTTGTTTCCTTCCCAGTGTAAGAATTGGCTTTTGTAGTTTGGTTTGCCCTGTTCCCATGATGCACTGGGACAGGAACAGACTAATTTGCATACAGCCAGGTTCTGAAACTGGGATGGTGCAGTGAGCTAAAAAACGGTGTTGGATCTAGCCCTGATCTCTTGACTGGGTGAGAGCTTTCTGCTTAATTCAGAGACTCTGTCCCTCACCACCCCTTGTTGTAAATATTTTTGTCCACCCCAAGCGTGGAAGGGTATTCTCAGATGTGAGAACCTTGCTCATTGCACCATCAGGATTCAAGCAAACCGGGCCGAAGACGGCTGTAATGCCAGAAACCGGTCCCCGGGAGCTTGTTTCCTTCCCAGTGTAAGAATTGGCTTTTGTAGTTTGGTTTGCCCTGTTCCCATCATGCACTGGGACAGGAACAGACTAATTTGCATACAGCCAGGTTCTGAAACTGGGATGGTGCAGTGAGCTAAAAAACGGTGTTGGATCTAGCCCTGATCTCTTGACTGGGTGAGAGCTTTCTGCTTAATTCAGAGACTCTGTCCCTCACCACCCCTTGTTGTAAATATTTTTGTCCACCCCAAGCGTGGAAGGGTATTCTCAGATGTGAGACCCTTGCTCATTGCACCATCAGGATTCAAGCAAACCGGGCCGAAGACGGCTGTAATGCCAGAAACCGGTCCCCGGGAGCTTGTTTCCTTCCCAGTGTAAGAATTGGCTTTTGTAGTTTGGTTTGCCCTGTTCCCATCATGCACTGGGACAGGAACAGACTAATTTGCATACAGCCAGGTTCTGAAACTGGGATGGTGCAGTGAGCTAAAAAACGGTGTTGGATCTAGCCCTGATCTCTTGACTGGGTGAGAGCTTTCTGCTTAATTCAGAGACTCTGTCCCTCACCACCCCTTGTTGTAAATATGTAGGAATAATGTGGCGCAGGGGCTTACAAAGTAATGCAACTTCCTAGATGTGTCACTTTGTAAATATGACTGAATAAGGTGCATTTTTTACAGCACTGGTGCATCACAAAAAGTAACGCATTTATGAAGGCCTTGTGACAGTTTTGCGTGGCCTGTGCGTCACTTTTTGTTACGCACCAGCGGTGTAAATAAATGCTCCTCGTTGCGCTATATTTAAAAAGTGACGCATCTAGGTAGGGGGGTCACTTTTTAAAACCCTGCGTCACATTATACCTGCGTCAGGTATAATGTATGCAGAGGGGGCGTTCCACCGCAAAAAGCTTCGTAATAGTGACGCAGTGAAATCTATGAGATTTCACTGCGTCACTTTTAGGATGCTGTTGCGTCAAAATCTTGCGCCTGCCTCACAGCAGGCGTAAGACTGACGCAAGCCCTTTCACATGGTGCTTTCCCCTTGTGAAAGGACGCATTTCTGGAGTTCGTCACTTTTGTGACGCACTCCAGCAATGCGTCACTTTTGTGTTTACAGATACGTCAGAAATACTGACATATCTGTAACTCCTTGCGAAATCCAGGGCCTTATTTATGAAGGCCTTGCGACAGTTTTGCGCCTCCTGTGCTTCACTTTTTGTGACGCACCAGTGGTGTAAAAAAATGCACCTCGTTGCGCTATATTTAAAAAGTGACGCATCTAGGTAGATGGGTCACTTTTAAAAACCCTGCGCCACATTATACCTGCGTCAGGTATAATGTATGCAGAGGGGGCGTTCACCCGCAAAAAGCTTCGTAATAGTGACGCAGTGAAATCTATGAGATTTCACTGCGTCACTTCTAGGATGCTGTTGCGTCAAAATCTTGCGCCTGCCTCACAGCAGGCGTAAGACTGACGCAAAACCTTTCACATGGTGCTTTCCCCATGTGAAAGGACGCAACACTGGAGTTGCGTCACTTTTGTGATGCACTCCAGCAATGCGTCACTTTTGTGTTGACAGATACGTCAGAAATACTGACGTATCTGTAACTCCTTGCGAAATCCAGGGCCTTATTTATGAAGGCCTTGCGACAGTTTCTGTTCTTTCTTACTAATTTTCCTTTCCATTATCAATGCACTCCATTTCACTTACTCTTTTTCATTTTTTAAAGAATATAGCTCTTTGATGAGAATTGGAGGTAGTTCTGAAAAGAACTTTTTGTTTTCTTCTTTTTTCAAAACAGGAACAAAAACAGGGAATGGAAACTGCTCAACAGGAGCAAAAAGAACAAAAATAATTAGGGGTGGAAAGGGCAGCAATGGTTTTCCAATGCTCGAACCATGAGCTGTACACTTTGTTCCCCAAAGGTAAGGAGTTGATTGCAGTATCTGCATCTGAGGACACCATGGTTAACAGCAGGTTTAACATTTGGCACAAGCTCCTGCGATTGCCCTCTCCCAGAAGTAGTTGCTCCTCCGGTGGATGTAGAGGCCCCATCACTGGGAACCTCTTGTGCCAGAGCCCTGACACTTTCCCGGGCAAAATTCTGGGGGTGCTTCCTCTCCACATGCCGGATCATCGTGAAGTTTCCAAATGAGTATTTCTTTAAGGGGTTACCCCGTGACAGGACTTCTTTGCAGATCCTGCACTCCACTTTTGGAGCATTCACCTTTTTTTGGTTAGGTGGTATTTTAAAAAATTTCCAAATAAAATGTTCCTTCACCTTTCGTTGAGGAGGCTCTTCATTGATGAATTCAGGTTCTTCATCACTGCTGGATTCTCTAGCAGCCATGGTAAACCAAGAAAGATCCAGGAGCAAAAAACAGGTCTTTCAGTCACAAAAGTGAGAGAAGAAGTGAAGGAAATGGGCGGGGATTTCATTCTTTGTAAAAAAAAACTGTTAGCAACCAATGAAAAGTGTTATTTTAAGGTCACATGACTTGACGCGCTGACGCTGCGCGCACCGGAGCGCTTCCGGGGCGCATACGCGGCACGAACGTAGGCGCTTCCGGGGGCGCATACGCAGCGCGAACGTAGGCGCTTCCGGGGGCGCATACGCGGCGTGAACGTAGGCGCTTCCGGGGGCTCTTACGTTGCACGCCGAAGTGACATCATAGTTTTACGGAAATGCAAAATTATTTTCATTTCCTTATAAAAAAAAAACTGCTTTTATTTGTATGGTACGAAATGTTTTGCGTTTTTATTAACTTTTCATTCATATTTTTTTCACGAACGAAATTAGCGCTCTGGGTGCGCTTTCCGGAGAGCTTACCGGAGAGCTTACCGGAGAGTTTACCGGAGCGCGCACCCAGAGCGCCCTAGGAAAAAATGATAAAAGAAAAAAAAAAACTTCAAAATTAATGCTTACACAAAACAGCAAATTGTAAAAAAAAACATAGGTTAGAAACTCGATATAGAAAGGAATTAGCATTTAAAAAACCTATGAAATTCACAGAATATACCATAGGTTTCACACCAGTTATAGTTAGGAATTAGCATTTAAAAAACCTATTAAATTCACTGAAAAAACCATAGGTTTCACACTAGTTATAGTTAGCTGGAAATTTTACTGACATAAAACCATTGAAATTCCCACGTTATAGTTAGTTGGACTCACTATAACTTGCGCGCCTGCAATGCACTGCTGATGACGTCACATATTACATCACTCATGACATGGTCAGTGACATCACTCATATATATCATATATATACACCACTCATAATCTCCTTAACCTGAGGATCACATGTATACTAAAGTTCAGTTGGAACGCAATCAGTGCCTGTCGCTTTTCCCCTTGCTAGTCCATTTATAGAGAGCATAATATCGATCCATTGTGTCTGTGCTGTCAAATTGCTTCCATGTGGGAAATTCACACACGAGAACCTTAATGTTTCCCCTCGGATACCAGCCTTCAAGGATTCCCAGACGATCTCTACAGAGGTACTCCATAAATTATCTCCCAAAAATGAGGGAATCCATTGTCTCATATGGTTGCAATAATAATCTCCATTTAGTAAAGGCGTTTGTCTGAAGGTCCATGATCTTGCCTTTGAGTTAAGGTCAGCACCCTCTGATTCTAACACTAGTGGATTGTGGTCTGATAGAATATGTGCTGCTTTCTCTTTACTACATCCCTCAATTATTGAGTTGAACACAAACACATAATCTAGTCTGGCATGTGATAAATGAGGAGCAGAAAAAAAAGTAAACCTGGAGTCTCATGGTTTTAAAAATTTCCAGCTGCCTTTGATCTTGGCACATGCTCGCAATACATGGGAAACATTGGGTTTCCTCCTTAGGTAACACAACTCCTCCTCCAGGGACCAATCACCTAGCAGATTTATAATATAATCTCCACATAAAATCATAGGGAGAAGCCAAAGTGTTAGTTCCATCAAATCAGCTTCAACTACTCCAAGATCATCAACATACCACCAAAACCTACTCAATCAGGTCCAAACATGAGCATGGATGAGGACATCCGCTGTTGCCCAGTCTCTCCCTTCTACCCTGCCTGTACCCCATTCCTCAGCCGATGAAATCACCCAATGTCTATAGCTATGGCAAGCTTGGACAACCACACATTCTACCTTATTTACTACCAGGATCCCCAACTGCGATTTCTTCAAAGAATGTTTTGGCCTGAATCTCTGATGTAAAGCTGTGGTTCTGACCCCGAAACACAACTTTCAATCTAGCAGGATTCTGTAAATACACCACTTCTCTCAATTTCTGAAAATAGGTGAAGACTTGCCTAAGTCACCATCTCTTTTCTACTGTGGCATTTGCAAAACCATGCTTAGAAAAAAAAGATATGCCCTCAAAGTCTCTTTTACCATTGTGCCAAATCATAAACAGCTTGCCGTAAAAGACAACTCACAACATACACCAATATTGCATGGGGTTAAGCCGAGTCGCTGGTTGATTTCTTTGTCAACATCAAACCTATGTGCAGGCTAAATTTCCTTGTCCCAGTCACAAGAGGGCAATTCTGGAAGAGCACCTTTCAGCAGGGCTACACCATATTTCCTAATGTCACTGCCCTCAACTTTTTCAGGACTCCCCAGTAGTATTAAATAATTGCGTCATTGTCGATTCTCATGGTCTTCCGGCTTCCACATGACTTTGGTCATTACCCACTTTGTGATGCACCCTGGATCATTAACACCACCACATCATTTTCCAAAACTTCTGGCTGAGTCTCAACCTTAAATAATCTTTTGGTCAAATTAAGTTTTGCAAATTTTCTACACTGAGTTTTGAAGCTTTTTTGCAGCCAACAGTGCCCGCTGTATATTGTTCTTCACTTCCTCCTGAAGACACCTTAATGATTGCAAGATCAATGTTAACGAGGGTTCGCCGGGTTTCCCTGCACCGTGCTGCCTTTGCTCACCCTCCACTCCGTTTTGGCCTGTATCGGAGATCTCTTTTCCTCCTGTTTTTTATTCTAAGTGTAACAATTGTTTTGTGGAATAATTTCATCTCAGTTCCTCTGGGGTATCCTTTTCATATGCATCTGGTGGGGATTTTGCTCCCCCAGCTTCTTTTTTCTACCCTTTTTAGTTAGCAATCTTTTCTGTTCAATAGAACAAGATGCCTCTTCCTGCAGGCTGCTGCTACTTAACTGGGATGCCCCTTCCCTACTTGTTGCCAGTATGCTTTCATCCAACATATCTGATTCCCTTGTCAGAGAAAATAATTTCCACATTGAGTCAATGGTCAGGCACATTCCTTCTGCAGATTTTCCTTCATAATTTTTAATCCTCACAACCCTGGAGTTCTTTGTCATTAACTCTTCCTCTCAAACATTTCCCATCTCAGTGACCATAGATGAGGGTATTCCACCAACTGCCTGTGAGAAGTTGGCCTGGTATATAATGCTCACTAATTCTAGTGATCACTTTGCACCATGCCAAGCAACCCTTATGATGATTGGTTGTAATTCAACCTTGTAGACCAGTTATCCTAGTGGTAACGTGGACAAAGCAGTCTTAGGCTAAACTCTGAAAGGCATGTGAAGCCAGCTGTATTACCATACACAACCCCCTTGAATACCAAATGAAAGGACACCACACAGATATATATTGAAAATATATATTGATTTATTAACTATAAAATCCCCTGGACTCTTTATGAGCACAGAAGCACAAGCGTTAAATCACAAGACAGTTTAAAATACACAAAATTTGCACAATATGGATGAGCCCTAGGGGCCACCTAAACCATATACTGAGAAAGTGGTATAAGAGATACAAATCAGAACGGAAACAGGCCTAGGGCCTTGGGAATCGCTGGAGCTATTCGAGACTAGCAGTGACTAAGTCGGGAAAGGCCCGCTGGACTCGGGGGCAGTGTTTAAAGTGCACGCACTCACCAATGTAAAGTCTGTGGTGCGTAAAAAGTACAAAGTTAGTTAGTTCGGAACCTTTCGAGTGACCTAGAACGCTGAAACTTAAGACAAAGGCCCTTGAGATGT
Organism: Lissotriton vulgaris; assembly: GCF_964263255.1. Classification (NCBI taxonomy): domain Eukaryota; kingdom Metazoa; phylum Chordata; class Amphibia; order Caudata; family Salamandridae; genus Lissotriton; species Lissotriton vulgaris. The sequence goes on from NC_141689.1 coordinate 665,241,044, forward strand.
GTACCAGTGTAGAAACACCGGCAGAGCTGAGTTACCTCACCCACAGGAAGCGGGTGCACAGGGTCAAAGTAGTGTCGGGTTTCGTCACGCTGGTCGATGGTGCTTGGAGCTGAAGATGCTGCAGGTCACGCTGCTCGATGTGAAGAGTTCTGGTGGATCCAAGGGTGTATCTGAAGATGTGAAGACCTGAAAGCAGAGAGGACAATGTTCAAAGTCACTAGCCAGTGACTACCGTGGAACCAGATTGGAACCATGCGATGTCGGGTGCAAACAGGCATTGAGGTGTAGCTTCTCTCTGCAGCCACGTAGACACCGGAGGTTGAGGACATCCAGGAGTCGGTCAAGAGCTGTCCCACGCAGACTTCTCGCTATTGGCGGTGTCGGCAACTTGATCGGAGCAAACAGGCCTTGGCTAATGCAAGCCACGCAGGAATCGAAAAATGCTTACCACTCGGACCAGCAAGGTCAGAACGGGGGCTCCTTTCTGCAGGAGCTAGGGCAAGTCTGGAGCAACCAGACCCGTAGTGTAGTTTGTCGGTTTCGTCGCCAAAATGGCCGCTGACCACGTGGCTAGTGGCCGGGATGGCGCATTGAGTGGCACAATGCAAAAGGGCCCCACGCAGATCGTGGAGATGCTGGGGGGCTGATCTTTGGTGCAAGGACTGCTCGGTAGTGGGGGTTCTCAGTCGTCAAAGCACAACATCGAGGGTGCCTTGGTTGCTGCGCTGTCAGCTTTTCGGGTGTCTTCCAAGATGTCCGGTCCCACGTCTCTCGGTGCCTCCACGGGTCCCTTCTTTGCAAGGACTGTGGATCGGTCTCTGAGAAGTCTGGGAGTCTGGGTCTTGTCAGGCTCTGGGCTCGGGCTCCAGTGGGAGGCGGCGGCAAAGCAGACGTCGAGTTGCTGGTTGGTGCGTGTGTTCACTGGGTGGCCACTCCTAGGCCACAAGGGAGATTCTCTTCAGTCTTCTGAACAGCAGAATGTCAAAGTCCAATCTTCTTCTTTGTTTAAGTTGATTTCAGGATGATCTGCTGTGCAATGGCACTGCTCCCACTCTTATTCCCAATCTGAGGGGTGGATCACCTACTAGGCCCCTCCTTTGGGAGGAACCAGGAAGGGGGCGGTTACACCCCCTTTCCTTTGTCCAGCTCCTTGCCAGGCCTGGGTCTGGAAAGTCCCAGGACCGGTTTGGACTGGCTTATGCACGGGGACACCTTGTGTGCCCCGGGCATGTCTGTTTCTATTCAGCCCTGTCCTACCCAATACACAAAACCCTGTCTGGGGTGGTGCTCGCACCTCCCAAGGCAGGAAACCCTTTGTCCAAGCCTCCCTCGCTGGAAGGACTCCCAGCAGCAGGAGGTCAGACTCGTGTCTGTGGTGGCAGCATCCATTTTGTGATGCTGAGGCTCTGGTTAACTTTAACCGGGGTTAAGGCTACACACATGTCGTGTCCCTCTAGAAGGGTGGAATGCTATCCCCGTCGACAGAACTGTCGAGGGGATAGTATTCCAATTCGTATGACACCTTACTCGACATGTTTTGATAAAGCCAAACCAAAGATAGCATTTAACCGCGAGGATTATAATGCACTTAAGAGTATATGGTATGGCAATATCCCGGAACAGCTTAGGGAGTGGTTCCCTACAGCTGCAGACAGGCTCAGCTCATGCTAGAGCACCATCTCACATATTTCCAAGCACTCTTCCTCCAGGATTGATGAGGCCTTCCATAGGAGTGGCTGATAGGAACATATGTGTCCAGTTTAGGGTTAGATATAGGGATACTATATCTAAGCAAGAGGTGATTACACCAACTTACCCCAGCTGAGTGATCAGCCAGTTGTGTCAAATATGGAGGCCAGGCCAGGGGTGGCACAATACATGCTGCAGCCCCTGGTAGGCCTTGGAAACACCTATGCCCTGGGTACCTAGGGTACACTGTTACAGGGGCCAATAAGGTGAACCAGTTCCAATTGTGTATGCACCTAAGGTACATGGAGTCCATTTTAAGGAGAGAGCAATCAGCCTGGGGCCCTGAATAGCAGGATCCCAGGCCAACTAAGTCAAAAACCAGCTAAACACCAGGCAAAAAGTTTGGGGGTAACCATAGTCAGATATCCACCTTCCTACATAACCTCCCCCAAACGAAAGGAGATAAGGCTATCCTTGACCAGGTAAGCCTATATTGCCTAAGTGGCCATATAAGGAAGTACCAGCTCTGGCTTGGTAACCCCCTGTCTCATGGTCCACTAAGCAATCCCTCACCCTAAGGGTATCTGAGGGTCTCCACCATAGGGAATCTCTACTTGTGGTGTGTCTTTGCAAAGTCAAAGGCTGGTGTTGAGATGGAGTACGGAAGTGAGTTTCCTCTGTAGGGCTCAGCTTCCTCCAATCACTCTCCACCATGTGTGCCTTTCCTTCTCTGACTGAGTTGCACTGTGCTCTCAGGGTCAACCTCTGGCTACCTAAAGCTGGAGGCTGAGTCCCTCTGTTTGGCTTACTGGAGGGACAGTTCAGGTTTGGGCCCTTAGGGTCCCAGGTTTGGCTGTGCCCAACAATATCCATCTGGGGGAGGTCCCTAACTACTTTTAAGGGGATCCCTAAGGAGTTTTTAAAGTTTGCACCTCACTAGGGCTACTAGTTTCGGTGCCCCTAATCTGTTGATGGGGGTGCTTTATTTGACAGGGGGCCCTTTGGGTCTCACTGTCCTTCTTGTCCTCTGCAGCCCTGGGCTGAGTAAGGCAAGGTAGAGAGGGGCAGGTTACCTGCTCCAGACTGGGTCCCACCTGAGAAGGGTCCACTGCCATCAGAGGCTCTGTCAGGCCAGGCCTAACAACCTCTGGGACAGTTCCTTCATCAGGGGTAAGATCAGTTCCCTGAGGAGGCTGATCCTTTCCTAAAGTCTGGTGAGGGGGAGATTTCTCTTCCTCCTCCATGCTCTCAGTTTGGGTGGAGTGATCCTTCATTTCAGGCTTCACTACCCATGTATCTGTTTGAGTTTGGGCTGTGGCCATCACCGCCCCTCCAACCTTTTCAGGAGGAGACTCAGTTTGGGTATGGGCTGTTACCATCACAGCCCTGCTACTCTTTTCAGGAGGGAAGTTAGCTAAAGATGGGGCTGAGGTTTGCTCAGCCCTCCCAACCTTTTCAGGAAGGACATCTTGGATTGGGGCTGTAGCCATCACAGCCCCACTAACCTTTCCATGGAGATTTACCATTCTAGAATGGGTTTGCTGTTCAACCTCAGCCCAGGCTGAGATTTCCAAATCATTACCCAGTAGGCAATCTACAGGCAAGTTCGCTGACACCACCACTCTCTTTGGGCCAGTGACACCTCCGCAGCTAAGATTGCCTACTGCCATGGGATGATTGGTTTCTATGCCATCAATGTTTGTCATCTGATATTTGGCATCAGGTAAAAGTTGCCTTGAGGGGACTAGACATTCAGCCACAATGGTGATGCTAGCCCCTGTGTCTCTGAAGGCCTCAACTTTCAAACCATTGATGAGGGGCTCCTGTCTATACTTGCTCAAAGTGTTTGGGCCAGCAGTGAAATTGGCAAACCCCATGCCAGTCTCATAGACAAGAGTATCTGAGTTAGGGGACCTGGGTAGGCCAGAGTCTACCTGTCCTCCAAAAGTAAACCCACCCAAATTCTTGGGGGTTCTCCCACCACCTGGGGGACCACTGCTAACAGTGACAGGAGGTGTTGGAGCCTTACTTGGAGGTATATTCTCCTTATTGCCATTCTTTGGACAACAGCTGTCTGTTTTGTAATGCCCAACCTGTTTACAGGCATGACAATAAGGCTTTTTCTGGGTTGTAGAAGTGTCTTGGGACCCACCCCCATTCTTGGAGTTTTGGGGCCCTGGGGAAGTCTTTTCCTTACTTTTATCCCCACCCTTCTCTTGAGGCTTGGTAGTCTCTTTCTTTTGGTCACCACCCTGGTTCTTAGGCCTGATCCTGGTTCTGACCCATTTGTCTGCCCTCCTACCCAATTCTTGTGGGGAGGTCAGATCAGAGTCAACCAGGTGCTGATGAAGATGCTGATTTTGAAAATTACTTAAGATTTTCTCTCTCATAATTAAATTATACAATCCTGTATAGTCAGTAACCTTACTTCCCAGCAACCAGCCCTCCAGAGCCTTAGTGGCACATTCAACAAATTCAGACCAGTCCTGAGTCTGTGTCTTCTGGGTATCTCTGAACATTAACCTGTACTATTCAGTGGTTAAGCCTAACCCATCAATCAGAGCACTCTTCAGGACCATGTAGTTTCTAGTATACCCATCACTAACTGTGAGGAGTCTGTCTCTGCCTCTACCTTCAAAGGAGAGCCACAAGAATGCTGCCCACTGCTCCTGAGGGATCTGCTGTACCATGCAGGCTCTCTCAAGTGCAGTCATCCATTTGTGGATAGCATCCCGAGCTTTGTAGGGGGGCACAATCTTACTCAGGTTTATTGTATCAAAGGACCTGTCTTTATCCTTCTGGATAGTGCTGCCACCAGTGGTTCCTAATCCACTCTCTCTAGGCTGTCTTGCTCTAGCAAGTTTCTCTTGGGCCAGGGCAACTTCTAATTCTTGTCTCTGGATCCTCAATTCAGCCCCTCTCATTTTGGCCTCATGTTCGCTTCTCTGAGGGCTAGTCATCTCCCTTCTGGAGTGACCATGAGAACCTCTAGAAGCATGGGAGTTGTCAGAGTCACCTGAGTGAGTCCTTCTCCTCCTAGGCTTCTGGTTAAATCCAGCTGGGGGTCTGAATGGGTTGTTACCTGATTCAGTCCCAAATAGGCTTAAGTTAGCCTGGCTCAGTCTACTGACCAGCACCTGACTATTTCTGTCATCATCTGACTCACTGCTCCCCCCTTCTGTCTCTTCTTCCTCTTCCTCCTCTGGATCTACCCGAGGAGCTCCAGTGATGGGGGCTTCCTCATCTACCAGGATTATAGGGACATGGGTTTCTACAGTGCCATCCTCAGAAGGATGGCCTCCTTCAGCATCCCTTGTGGGGTCTGCCTTAGAGGTCTTTAGAGTCTCAGACTGGCCCAAGATCTCTCTAACGTGGTCTGTGGTAGGGGAAGGCCCTGTCCTCAGACCCCTTAAGACACAAAGCTGTCTTAATTCCTTAAAGGAAAATATAGCAAATTTGGATGGTGCCCGTGGAGGGTCACTCTCAACAGGGATGTTCCCAGTGGAACCCTCTGCTCCAGACATTGCTCTAGTGTGGGTGGATGTGTTGCAATCTACCTACACTGGTGTTTACCTACTAAACCTATCTAGTAGTTGTAGTCAGGGTGTGCTACTCCTTTTGCTCTACAACAACTAAGTTCAGTAGAACTTAAGTATACGAGTCTTGTTTTATATGTACCTAGCAGGTACCTGTATGATCTTTCAAATGATACTCTCAAAGATTGTAATGGTAAAACAACAGCAAGCTCAGATCCCAATCCGCTGCTCACCAATGTGAGAGGTTGGCCTGGTATATAATGCTCACTAATTCTAGTGATCACTTTATACCATGCCAAGCAACCCTTATGATGATTGGTTGTAATTCAACCTTGTAGACCAGTTATCCTAGTGGTAACGTGGACAAAGCAGTCTTAGGCTAAACTCTGAAAGGCATGTGAAGCCAGCTGTATTAACATACACAACCCCCTTGAATACCAAATGAAAGGACACAACACAGATATATATTGAAAACATATATTGATTTATTAACTATAAAATCCCCTGGACTCTTTATGAGCACAGAAGCACAAGCGTTAAATCACAAGACAGTTTAAAATACACAAAAGTTGCACAATATGGATGAGCCCTAGGGGCCACCTAAACCATATACTAAGAAAGTGGTATAAGAGATACCAATCAGAATGGAAACAGGCCTAGGGCCTTGGGAATCGCTGGAGCTATTCGAGACTAGCAGTGACTAAGTCAGGAAAGGCCCGCTGGACTCGGGTGCAGTGTTTAAAGTGCACGCACTCACCAATGTAAAGACTATGCTGCGTAAAAAGTACAAAGTTAGTTAGTTCGGATCCTTCCGAGTGACCTAGAACGCTGAAACTTAAGACACAGGCCCTTGAGATGTGTACCAGTGTAGGAACACCAGCGGAGCTGAGTTACCTCACCCACAGGAAGCGGGTGCACAGGGTCGAAGTAGTGTCGGGTTTCGTCACGCTGGTCGATGGTGCTTGGAGCTGAAGATGTTGCAGGCGGCTCGATGTGAAGAGTTCCGGTGGGTCCAAGGGTGGATCTGAAGATGTGAAGACCTGAAAGCAGAGGGGCCAATGATCAAAGTCACTAGCCAGTGACTTCCGTGGAACCAGATTGGAACCAGGCGATGTCGGGTGCAAACAGGCGTTGAGGTGTAGATTCTCTCTGCAGCCACATGGACACCGGGGGTTGAGGATGTCCAGGAGTCAGTCACGAGCTGTCCCACGCAGGCTTCTCGCTGTTGGCGGTGTCGGAAACTTGATCGGAGCAAACAGGCCTTGGCTAATGCAAGCCACGCAGGAATCAAAAAATACTTACCACTCGGACCAGCAAGGTCAGTGCGGGGGCTCCTTTCTGCAGGAGCTAGGGCAAGTCTGGACCAACCAGACCCGCAGTGTAGTTTGTCGGTTTCATCGCCAAGATGGCCGCTGACCACGTGGCTAGTGGCCGGGATGGCGCGTCGAGTGGCACAATGCAAAAGGGCCCCACGCAGATCGTGGAGATGCTGGGGGGCTGATCTTCAGTGCAAGGGCTGCTCCGTGTTGGGGGTTCTCAGTCCCCAAAGCACAATGTCGAGGGTGCCTCGGTTGCTGCGCTGTCAGCTTTTCGGGTGTCTTCCAAGATGTCCGGTCCCACGTCTCTCGGTGCCTCCACGGGTCCCTTCTTTGCAAGGACTGTGAATCGGGCTCTGAGAAGTCTGGGAGTCTGGGTCTTGTCAGGCTCTGGGCTCCGGCTCCGGCGGGAGGCGGCGGCAAAGCAGATTTCGAGTTGCTGGTTGGTGCCTGTGTTCACAGGGTGGCCACTCCTAGGCCACAAGGGAGATTCTCTTCAGTCTTCTGAGCAGCAGAATGTCGAAGTCCAGTCTTCTTCTTTGTTTAAAGTTGATTTCAGGATGATCTGCTGTGCAATGGCACTGCTCCCACTCTTATTCCCAATCTGAGGGGTGGATCACCTACTAGGTCCCTCCTCTGGGAGGAACCAGGAAGGGGGCGGTTACACCCCCTTTCCTTTGTCCAGCTCCTCGCCAGGCCTGGGTCTGGAAAGTCCCAGGACCGGTTTGGACTGGCTTATGCACGGCGACACCTTGTGTGCCCCGGGCATGTCTGTTTCTATTCAGCCCTGTCCTACCCAATACACAAAACCCTGTCTGGGGTGGTGCTCGCACCTCCCAAGGCAGGAAACCCTTTGTCCAAGCCTCCCTCGCTGGAAGGACTCCCAGCAGCAGGAGGTCAGACTCGTGTCTGTGGTGGCAGCATCCATTTTGTGATGCTGAGGCTCTGGTTAACTTTAACCGGGGTTAAGGCTACACACATGTCGTGTCCCTCTAGAAGGGTGGAATGCTATCCCCGTCGACAGAACTGTCGAGGGGATAGTATTCCAATTCGTATGACACCGTACTCGACATGTTTTGATAAAGCCAAACCAAAGATAGCATTTAACCGCGAGGATTATAATGCACTTAAGAGTATATGGTATGGCAATATCCCGGAACAGCTTAGGGAGTGGTTCCCTACAGCTGCAGACAGGCTCAGCTCATGCTAGAGCACCATCTCACATATTTCCAAGCACTCTTCCTCCAGGATTGATGAGGCCTTCCATAGGAGTGGCTGATAGGAACATATGTGTCCAGTTTAAGGTTTTGATATAGGGATACTATATCTAAGCAAGAGGTGATTACACCAACTTACCCCAGCTGAGTGATCAGCCAGTTGTGTCAAATATGGAGGCCAGGCCAGGGGTGGCACAATACATGCTGCAGCCCCTGGTAGGCCTTGGAAACACCTATGCCCTGGGTACCTAGGGTACACTGTTACAGGGGCCAATAAGGTGAACCAGTTCCAATTGTGTATGCACCTAAGGTACATGGAGTCCATTTTAAGGAGAGAGCAATCAGCCTGGGGCCCTGAATAGCAGGATCCCAGGCCAACTAAGTCAAAAACCAGCTAAACACCAGGCAAAAAGTTTGGGGGTAACCATAGTCAGATATCCACCTTCCTACATAACCTCCCCCAAACGAAAGGAGATAAGGCTATCCTTGACCAGGTAAGCCTATATTGCCTAAGTGGCCATATAAGGAAGTACCAGCTCTGGCTTGGTAACCCCCTGTCTCATGGTCCACTAAGCAATCCCTCACCCTAAGGGTATCTGAGGGTCTCCACCATAGGGAATCTCTACTTGTGGTGTGTCTTTGCAAAGTCAAAGGCTGGTGTTGAGATGGAGTACGGAAGTGAGTTTCCTCTGTAGGGCTCAGCTTCCTCCAATCACTCTCCACCATGTGTGCCTTTCCTTCTCTGACTGAGTTGCACTGTGCTCTCAGGGTCAACCTCTGGCTACCTAAAGCTGGAGGCTGAGTCCCTCTATTTGGCTTACTGGAGGGACAGATAAGGTTTGGGCCCTTAGGGTCCCAGGTTTGGCTGTGCCCAACAATATCCATCTGGGGGAGGTCCCTAACTACTTTTAAGGGGATCCCTAAGGAGTTTTTAAAGTTTGCACCTCACTAGGGCTACTAGTTTCGGTGCCCCTAATCTGTTGATGGGGGTGCTTTATTTGACAGGGGGCCCTTTGGGTCTCACTGTCCTTCTTGTCCTCTACAGCCCTGGGCTGAGTAAGGCAAGGTAGAGAGGGGCAGGTTACCTGCTCCAGACTGGGTCCCACCTGAGAAGGGTCCACTGCCATCAGAGGCTCTGTCAGGCCAGGCCTAACAACCTCTGGGACAGTTCCTTCATCAGGGGTAAGATCAGTTCCCTGAGGAGGCTGATCCTTTCCTAAAGTCTGGTGAGGGGGAGATTTCTCTTCCTCCTCCATGCTCTCAGTTTGGGTGGAGTGATCCTTCATTTCAGGCTTCACTACCCATGTATCTGTTTGAGTTTGGGCTGTGGCCATCACCGCCCCTCCAACCTTTTCAGGAGGAGACTCAGTTTGGGTATGGGCTGTTACCATCACAGCCCTGCTACTCTTTTCAGGAGGGAAGTTAGCTAAAGATGGGGCTGAGGTTTGCTTAGCCCTCCCAACCTTTTCAGGAAGGACATCTTGGATTGGGGCTGTAGCCATCACAGCCCCACTAACCTTTCCATGGAGATTTACCATTCTAGAATGGGTTTGCTGTTCAACCTCAGCCCAGGCTGAGATTTCCAAATCATTACCCAGTAGGCAATCTACAGGCAAGTTCGCTGACACTGCCACTCTCTTTGGGCCAGTGACACCTCCCCAGCTAAGATTGACTACTGCCATGGGATGATTGGTTTCTATGCCATCAATGTTTGTCATCTGATATTTGGCATCAGGTAAAAGTTGCCTTGAGGGGACTAGACATTCAGCCACAATGGTGATGCTAGCCCCTGTGTCTCTGAAGGCCTCAACTTTCAAACCATTGATGAGGGGCTCCTGTCTATACTTGCTCAAAGTGTTTGGGCCAGCAGTGAAATTGGCAAACCCCATGCCAGTCTCATAGACAAGAGTATCTGAGTTAGGGGACCTGGGTAGGCCAGAGTCTACCTGTCCTCCAAAAGTAAACCCACCCAAATTCTTGGGGGTGCTCCCACCACCTGGGGGACCACTGCTAACAGTGACAGGAGGTGTTGGAGCCTTACTTGGAGGTATATTCTCCTTATTGCCATTCTTGGGACAACAGCTGTCTGTTTTGTAATGCCCAACCTGTTTACAGGCATGACAATAAGGCTTTTTCTGGGTTGTAGAAGTGTCTTGGGACCCACCCCCATTCTTGGAGTTTTGGGGCCCTGGGGAAGTCTTTTCCTTACTTTTATCCCCACCCTTCTCTTGAGGCTTGGTAGTCTCTTTCTTTTGGTCACCACCCTGGTTCTTAGGCCTGATCCTGGTTCTGACCCATTTGTCTGCCCTCCTACCCAATTCTTGTGGGGAGGTCAGATCAGAGTCAACCAGGTGCTGATGTAGATGCTGATTTTGAAAATTACTTAAGATTTTCTCTCTCATAATTAAATTATACAATCCTGTATAGTCAGTAACCTTACTTCCCAGCAACCAGCCCTCCAGAGCCTTAGTGGCACATTCAACAAATTCAGACCAGTCCTGAGTCTGTGTCTTCTGGGTATCTCTGAACATTAACCTGTACTATTCAGTGGTTAAGCCTAACCCATCAATCAGAGCACTCTTCAGGACCATGTAGTTTCTAGTATCCCCCTCACTAACTGTGGGGAGTCTGTCTCTGCCTCTACCTTCAAAGGAGAGCCACAAGAATGCTGCCCACTGCTCCTGAGGGATCTGCTTTACCATGCAGGCTCTCTCAAGTGCAGTCATCCATTTGTGGATATCATCCCCAGCTTTGTAGGGGGGCCCAATCTTACTCAGGTTTATTGTATCAAAAGACCTGTCTTTATCCTTCTGGATAGTGCTGCCACCAGTGGATCCTAATCCACTCTCTCTAGGTTGTCTTGCTCTAGCAAGTTTCTCTTGGGCCAGGGCAACTTCTAATTCTTGTCTCTGGATCCTCAATTCAGCCCCTCTCATTTTGGCCTCATGTTCGCTTCTCTGAGGGCTAGTCATCTCCCTTCTGGAGTGACCATGAGAACCTCTAGAAGCATGGGAGTTGTCAGAGTCACCTGAGTGAGTCCTTCTCCTCCTAGGCTTCTGGTTAAGTCCAGCTGGGGGTCTGAATGGGTTGTTACCTGATTCAGTCCCAAATAGGCTTAAGTTAGCCTGGCTCAGTCTACTGACCAGCACCTGACTATTTCTGTCATCATCTGACTCACTGCTCCCCCCTTCTGTCTCTTCTTCCTCTTCCTCCTCTGGATCTACCCGAGGAGCTCCAGTGATGGGGGCTTCCTCATCTACCAGGATTATAGGGACAGGGGTTTCTACAGTGCCATCCTCAGAAGGATGGCCTCCTTCAGCATCCCTTGTGGGGTCTGCCTTAGAGGTCTTTAGAGTCTCAGACTGGCCCAAGATCTCTCTAACGTGGTCTGTGGTAGGGGAAGGCCCTGTCCTCAGACCCCTTAAGACACAAAGCTGTCTTAATTCCTTAAAGGAAAATATAGCAAATTTGGATGGTGCCCGTGGAGGGTCACTCTCAACAGGGATGTTCCCAGTGGAACCCTCTGCTCCAGACATTGCTCTAGTGTGGGTGGATGTGTTGCAATCTACCTACACTGGTGTTTACCTACTAAACCTATCTAGTAGTTGTAGTCAGGGTGTGCTACTCCTTTTGCTCTACAACAACTAAGTTCAGTAGAACTTAAGTATACGAGTCTTGTTTTAAATGTTCCTAGCAGGTACCTGTATGATCTTTCAAATGATACTCTCAAAGATTGTAATGGTAAAACAACAGCAAGCTCAGATCCCAATCCGCTGCTCACCAATGTGAGAGGTTGGCCTGGTATATAATGCTCACTAATTCTAGTGATCACTTTGTACCATGCCAAGCAACCCTTATGATGATTGGTTGTAATTCAACCTTGTAGACCAGTTATCCTAGTGGTAACGTGGACAAAGCAGTCTTAGGCTAAACTCTGAAAGGCATGTGAAGCCAGCTGTATTAACATACACAACCCCCTTGAATACCAAATGAAAGGACACAACACAGATATATATTGAAAACATATATTGATTTATTAACTATAAAATCCCCTGGACTCTTTATGAGCACAGAAGCACAAGCGTTAAATCACAAGACAGTTTAAAATACACAAAAGTTGCACAATATGGATGAGCCCTAGGGGCCACCTAAACCATATACTAAGAAAGTGGTATAAGAGATACCAATCAGAATGGAAACAGGCCTAGGGCCTTGGGAATCGCTGGAGCTATTCGAGACTAGCAGTGACTAAGTCGGGAAAGGCCCGCTGGACTCGGGTGCAGTGTTTAAAGTGCACGCACTCACCAATGTAAAGACTATGCTGCGTAAAAAGTACAAAGTTAGTTAGTTCGGATCCTTCCGAGTGACCTAGAACGCTGAAACTTAAGACACAGGCCCTTGAGATGTGTACCAGTGTAGGAACACCAGCGGAGCTGAGTTACCTCACCCACAGGAAGCGGGTGCACAGGGTCGAAGTAGTGTCGGGTTTCGTCACGCTGGTCGATGGTGCTTGGAGCTGAAGATGTTGCAGGCGGCTCGATGTGAAGAGTTCCGGTGGGTCCAAGGGTGGATCTGAAGATGTGAAGACCTGAAAGCAGAGGGGCCAATGATCAAAGTCACTAGCCAGTGACTTCCGTGGAACCAGATTGGAACCAGGCGATGTCGGGTGCAAACAGGCGTTGAGGTGTAGATTCTCTCTGCAGCCACATGGACACCGGGGGTTGAGGATGTCCAGGAGTCAGTCACGAGCTGTCCCACGCAGGCTTCTCGCTGTTGGCGGTGTCGGAAACTTGATCGGAGCAAACAGGCCTTGGCTAATGCAAGCCACGCAGGAATCAAAAAATACTTACCACTCGGACCAGCAAGGTCAGTGCGGGGGCTCCTTTCTGCAGGAGCTAGGGCAAGTCTGGACCAACCAGACCCGCAGTGTAGTTTGTCGGTTTCATCGCCAAGATGGCCGCTGACCACGTGGCTAGTGGCCGGGATGGCGCGTCGAGTGGCACAATGCAAAAGGGCCCCACGCAGATCGTGGAGATGCTGGGGGGCTGATCTTCAGTGCAAGGGCTGCTCCGTGTTGGGGGTTCTCAGTCCCCAAAGCACAATGTCGAGGGTGCCTCGGTTGCTGCGCTGTCAGCTTTTCGGGTGTCTTCCAAGATGTCCGGTCCCACGTCTCTCGGTGCCTCCACGGGTCCCTTCTTTGCAAGGACTGTGAATCGGGCTCTGAGAAGTCTGGGAGTCTGGGTCTTGTCAGGCTCTGGGCTCCGGCTCCGGCGGGAGGCGGCGGCAAAGCAGATTTCGAGTTGCTGGTTGGTGCCTGTGTTCACAGGGTGGCCACTCCTAGGCCACAAGGGAGATTCTCTTCAGTCTTCTGAGCAGCAGAATGTCGAAGTCCAGTCTTCTTCTTTGTTTAAAGTTGATTTCAGGATGATCTGCTGTGCAATGGCACTGCTCCCACTCTTATTCCCAATCTGAGGGGTGGATCACCTACTAGGTCCCTCCTCTGGGAGGAACCAGGAAGGGGGCGGTTACACCCCCTTTCCTTTGTCCAGCTCCTCGCCAGGCCTGGGTCTGGAAAGTCCCAGGACCGGTTTGGACTGGCTTATGCACGGCGACACCTTGTGTGCCCCGGGCATGTCTGTTTCTATTCAGCCCTGTCCTACCCAATACACAAAACCCTGTCTGGGGTGGTGCTCGCACCTCCCAAGGCAGGAAACCCTTTGTCCAAGCCTCCCTCGCTGGAAGGACTCCCAGCAGCAGGAGGTCAGACTCGTGTCTGTGGTGGCAGCATCCATTTTGTGATGCTGAGGCTCTGGTTAACTTTAACCGGGGTTAAGGCTACACACATGTCGTGTCCCTCTAGAAGGGTGGAATGCTATCCCCGTCGACAGAACTGTCGAGGGGATAGTATTCCAATTCGTATGACACCGTACTCGACATGTTTTGATAAAGCCAAACCAAAGATAGCATTTAACCGCGAGGATTATAATGCACTTAAGAGTATATGGTATGGCAATATCCCGGAACAGCTTAGGGAGTGGTTCCCTACAGCTGCAGACAGGCTCAGCTCATGCTAGAGCACCATCTCACATATTTCCAAGCACTCTTCCTCCAGGATTGATGAGGCCTTCCATAGGAGTGGCTGATAGGAACATATGTGTCCAGTTTAAGGTTTTGATATAGGGATACTATATCTAAGCAAGAGGTGATTACACCAACTTACCCCAGCTGAGTGATCAGCCAGTTGTGTCAAATATGGAGGCCAGGCCAGGGGTGGCACAATACATGCTGCAGCCCCTGGTAGGCCTTGGAAACACCTATGCCCTGGGTACCTAGGGTACACTGTTACAGGGGCCAATAAGGTGAACCAGTTCCAATTGTGTATGCACCTAAGGTACATGGAGTCCATTTTAAGGAGAGAGCAATCAGCCTGGGGCCCTGAATAGCAGGATCCCAGGCCAACTAAGTCAAAAACCAGCTAAACACCAGGCAAAAAGTTTGGGGGTAACCATAGTCAGATATCCACCTTCCTACATAACCTCCCCCAAACGAAAGGAGATAAGGCTATCCTTGACCAGGTAAGCCTATATTGCCTAAGTGGCCATATAAGGAAGTACCAGCTCTGGCTTGGTAACCCCCTGTCTCATGGTCCACTAAGCAATCCCTCACCCTAAGGGTATCTGAGGGTCTCCACCATAGGGAATCTCTACTTGTGGTGTGTCTTTGCAAAGTCAAAGGCTGGTGTTGAGATGGAGTACGGAAGTGAGTTTCCTCTGTAGGGCTCAGCTTCCTCCAATCACTCTCCACCATGTGTGCCTTTCCTTCTCTGACTGAGTTGCACTGTGCTCTCAGGGTCAACCTCTGGCTACCTAAAGCTGGAGGCTGAGTCCCTCTATTTGGCTTACTGGAGGGACAGATAAGGTTTGGGCCCTTAGGGTCCCAGGTTTGGCTGTGCCCAACAATATCCATCTGGGGGAGGTCCCTAACTACTTTTAAGGGGATCCCTAAGGAGTTTTTAAAGTTTGCACCTCACTAGGGCTACTAGTTTCGGTGCCCCTAATCTGTTGATGGGGGTGCTTTATTTGACAGGGGGCCCTTTGGGTCTCACTGTCCTTCTTGTCCTCTACAGCCCTGGGCTGAGTAAGGCAAGGTAGAGAGGGGCAGGTTACCTGCTCCAGACTGGGTCCCACCTGAGAAGGGTCCACTGCCATCAGAGGCTCTGTCAGGCCAGGCCTAACAACCTCTGGGACAGTTCCTTCATCAGGGGTAAGATCAGTTCCCTGAGGAGGCTGATCCTTTCCTAAAGTCTGGTGAGGGGGAGATTTCTCTTCCTCCTCCATGCTCTCAGTTTGGGTGGAGTGATCCTTCATTTCAGGCTTCACTACCCATGTATCTGTTTGAGTTTGGGCTGTGGCCATCACCGCCCCTCCAACCTTTTCAGGAGGAGACTCAGTTTGGGTATGGGCTGTTACCATCACAGCCCTGCTACTCTTTTCAGGAGGGAAGTTAGCTAAAGATGGGGCTGAGGTTTGCTTAGCCCTCCCAACCTTTTCAGGAAGGACATCTTGGATTGGGGCTGTAGCCATCACAGCCCCACTAACCTTTCCATGGAGATTTACCATTCTAGAATGGGTTTGCTGTTCAACCTCAGCCCAGGCTGAGATTTCCAAATCATTACCCAGTAGGCAATCTACAGGCAAGTTCGCTGACACTGCCACTCTCTTTGGGCCAGTGACACCTCCCCAGCTAAGATTGACTACTGCCATGGGATGATTGGTTTCTATGCCATCAATGTTTGTCATCTGATATTTGGCATCAGGTAAAAGTTGCCTTGAGGGGACTAGACATTCAGCCACAATGGTGATGCTAGCCCCTGTGTCTCTGAAGGCCTCAACTTTCAAACCATTGATGAGGGGCTCCTGTCTATACTTGCTCAAAGTGTTTGGGCCAGCAGTGAAATTGGCAAACCCCATGCCAGTCTCATAGACAAGAGTATCTGAGTTAGGGGACCTGGGTAGGCCAGAGTCTACCTGTCCTCCAAAAGTAAACCCACCCAAATTCTTGGGGGTGCTCCCACCACCTGGGGGACCACTGCTAACAGTGACAGGAGGTGTTGGAGCCTTACTTGGAGGTATATTCTCCTTATTGCCATTCTTGGGACAACAGCTGTCTGTTTTGTAATGCCCAACCTGTTTACAGGCATGACAATAAGGCTTTTTCTGGGTTGTAGAAGTGTCTTGGGACCCACCCCCATTCTTGGAGTTTTGGGGCCCTGGGGAAGTCTTTTCCTTACTTTTATCCCCACCCTTCTCTTGAGGCTTGGTAGTCTCTTTCTTTTGGTCACCACCCTGGTTCTTAGGCCTGATCCTGGTTCTGACCCATTTGTCTGCCCTCCTACCCAATTCTTGTGGGGAGGTCAGATCAGAGTCAACCAGGTGCTGATGTAGATGCTGATTTTGAAAATTACTTAAGATTTTCTCTCTCATAATTAAATTATACAATCCTGTATAGTCAGTAACCTTACTTCCCAGCAACCAGCCCTCCAGAGCCTTAGTGGCACATTCAACAAATTCAGACCAGTCCTGAGTCTGTGTCTTCTGGGTATCTCTGAACATTAACCTGTACTATTCAGTGGTTAAGCCTAACCCATCAATCAGAGCACTCTTCAGGACCATGTAGTTTCTAGTATCCCCCTCACTAACTGTGAGGAGTCTGTCTCTGCCTCTACCTTCAAAGGAGAGCCACAAGAATGCTGCCCACTGCTCCTGAGGGATCTGCTTTACCATGCAGGCTCTCTCAAGTGCAGTCATCCATTTGTGGATATCATCCCCAGCTTTGTAGGGGGGCCCAATCTTACTCAGGTTTATTGTATCAAAAGACCTGTCTTTATCCTTCTGGATAGTGCTGCCACCAGTGGATCCTAATCCACTCTCTCTAGGCTGTCTTGCTCTAGCAAGTTTCTCTTGGGCCAGGGCAACTTCTAATTCTTGTCTCTGGATCCTCAATTCAGCCCCTCTCATTTTGGCCTCATGTTCGCTTCTCTGAGGGCTAGTCATCTCCCTTCTGGAGTGACCATGAGAACCTCTAGAAGCATGGGAGTTGTCAGAGTCACCTGAGTGAGTCCTTCTCCTCCTAGGCTTCTGGTTAAGTCCAGCTGGGGGTCTGAATGGGTTGTTACCTGATTCAGTCCCAAATAGGCTTAAGTTAGCCTGGCTCAGTCTACTGACCAGCACCTGACTATTTCTGTCATCATCTGACTCACTGCTCCCCCCTTCTGTCTCTTCTTCCTCTTCCTCCTCTGGATCTACCCGAGGAGCTCCAGTGATGGGGGCTTCCTCATCTACCAGGATTATAGGGACAGGGGTTTCTACAGTGCCATCCTCAGAAGGATGGCCTCCTTCAGCATCCCTTGTGGGGTCTGCCTTAGAGGTCTTTAGAGTCTCAGACTGGCCCAAGATCTCTCTAACGTGGTCTGTGGTAGGGGAAGGCCCTGTCCTCAGACCCCTTAAGACACAAAGCTGTCTTAATTCCTTAAAGGAAAATATAGCAAATTTGGATGGTGCCCGTGGAGGGTCACTCTCAACAGGGATGTTCCCAGTGGAACCCTCTGCTCCAGACATTGCTCTAGTGTGGGTGGATGTGTTGCAATCTACCTACACTGGTGTTTACCTACTAAACCTATCTAGTAGTTGTAGTCAGGGTGTGCTACTCCTTTTGCTCTACAACAACTAAGTTCAGTAGAACTTAAGTATACGAGTCTTGTTTTAAATGTTCCTAGCAGGTACCTGTATGATCTTTCAAATGATACTCTCAAAGATTGTAATGGTAAAACAACAGCAAGCTCAGATCCCAATCCGCTGCTCACCAATGTGAGAGGTTGGCCTGGTATATAATGCTCACTAATTCTAGTGATCACTTTGTACCATGCCAAGCAACCCTTATGATGATTGGTTGTAATTCAACCTTGTAGACCAGTTATCCTAGTGGTAACGTGGACAAAGCAGTCTTAGGCTAAACTCTGAAAGGCATGTGAAGCCAGCTGTATTAACATACACAACCCCCTTGAATACCAAATGAAAGGACACAACACAGATATATATTGAAAACATATATTGATTTATTAACTATAAAATCCCCTGGACTCTTTATGAGCACAGAAGCACAAGCGTTAAATCACAAGACAGTTTAAAATACACAAAAGTTGCACAATATGGATGAGCCCTAGGGGCCACCTAAACCATATACTAAGAAAGTGGTATAAGAGATACCAATCAGAATGGAAACAGGCCTAGGGCCTTGGGAATCGCTGGAGCTATTCGAGACTAGCAGTGACTAAGTCGGGAAAGGCCCGCTGGACTCGGGTGCAGTGTTTAAAGTGCACGCACTCACCAATGTAAAGACTATGCTGCTTAAAAAGTACAAAGTTAGTTAGTTCGGATCCTTCCGAGTGACCTAGAACGCTGAAACTTAAGACACAGGCCCTTGAGATGTGTACCAGTGTAGGAACACCAGCGGAGCTGAGTTACCTCACCCACAGGAAGCGGGTGCACAGGGTCGAAGTAGTGTCGGGTTTCGTCACGCTGGTCGATGGTGCTTGGAGCTGAAGATGCTGCAGGCGGCTCAATGTGAAGAGTTCCGGTGGGTCCAAGGGTGGATCTGAAGATGTGAAGACCTGAAAGCAGAGGGGCCAATGATCAAAGTCACTAGCCAGTGACTTCCGTGGAACCAGATTGGAACCAGGCGATGTCGGGTGCAAACAGGCGTTGAGGTGTAGATTCTCTCTGCAGCCACATGGACACCGGGGGTTGAGGATGTCCAGGAGTCAGTCACGAGCTGTCCCACGCAGGCTTCTCGCTGTTGGCGGTGTCGGAAACTTGATCGGAGCAAACAGGCCTTGGCTAATGCAAGCCACGCAGGAATCAAAAAATACTTACCACTCGGACCAGCAAGGTCAGTGCGGGGGCTCCTTTCTGCAGGAGCTAGGGCAAGTCTGGAGCAACAAGACCCGCAGTGTAGTTTGTCGGTTTCATCGCCAAGATGGCCGCTGACCACGTGGCTAGTGGCCGGGATGGCGCGTTGAGTGGCACAATGCACAAGGGCCCCACGCAGATCGTGGAGATGCTGGGGGGCTGATCTTCAGTGCAAGGGCTGCTCCGTGTTGGGGGTTCTCAGTCCCCAAAGCACAATGTCGAGGGTGCCTCGGTTGCTGCGCTGTCAGCTTTTCGGGTGTCTTCCAAGATGTCCGGTCCCACGTCTCTCGGTGCCTCCACGGGTCCCTTCTTTGCAAGGACTGTGAATCGGGCTCTGAGAAGTCTGGGAGTCTGGGTCTTGTCAGGCTCTGGGCTCCGGCTCTGGCGGGAGGCGGCGGCAAAGCAGATTTCGAGTTGCTGGTTGGTGCCTGTGTTCACAGGGTGGCCACTCCTAGGCCACAAGGGAGATTCTCTTCAGTCTTCTGAGCAGCAGAATGTCGAAGTCCAGTCTTCTTCTTTGTTTAAAGTTGATTTCAGGATGATCTGCTGTGCAATGGCACAGCTCCCACTCTTATTCCCAATCTGAGGGGTGGATCACCTACTAGGTCCCTCCTCTGGGAGGAACCAGGAAGGGGGCGGTTACACCCCCTTTCCTTTGTCCAGCTCCTCGCCAGGCCTGGGTCTGGAAAGTCCCAGGACCGGTTTGGACTGGCTTATGCACGGCGACACCTTGTGTGCCCCGGGCATGTCTGTTTCTATTCAGCCCTGTCCTACCCAATACACAAAACCCTGTCTGGGGTGGTGCTCGCACCTCCCAAGGCAGGAAACCCTTTGTCCAAGCCTCCCTCGCTGGAAGGACTCCCAGCAGCAGGAGGTCAGACTCGTGTCTGTGGTGGCAGCATCCATTTTGTGATGCTGAGGCTCTGGTTAACTTTAACCGGGGTTAAGGCTACACACATGTCGTGTCCCTCTAGAAGGGTGGAATGCTATCCCCGTCGACAGAACTGTCGAGGGGATAGTATTCCAATTCGTATGACACCTTACTCGACATGTTTTGATAAAGCCAAACCAAAGATAGCATTTAACCGCGAGGATTATAATGCACTTAAGAGTATATGGTATGGCAATATCCCGGAACAGCTTAGGGAGTGGTTCCCTACAGCTGCAGACAGGCTCAGCTCATGCTAGATCACCATCTCACATATTTCCAAGCACTCTTCCTCCAGGATTGATGAGGCCTTCCATAGGAGTGGCTGATAGGAACATATGTGTCCAGTTTAAGGTTTTGATATAGGGATACTATATCTAAGCAAGAGGTGGTTACACCAACTTACCCCAGCTGAGTGATCAGCCAGTTGTGTCAAATATGGAGGCCAGGCCAGGGGTGGCACAATACATGCTGCAGCCCCTGGTAGGCCTTGGAAACACCTATGCCCTGGGTACCTAGGGTACACTGTTACAGGGGCCAATAAGGTGAACCAGTTCCAATTGTGTATGCACCTAAGGTACATGGAGTCCATTTTAAGGAGAGAGCAATCAGCCTGGGGCCCTGAATAGCAGGATCCCAGGCCAACTAAGTCAAAAACCAGCTAAACACCAGGCAAAAAGTTTGGGGGTAACCATAGTCAGATATCCACCTTCCTACATAACCTCCCCCAAACGAAAGGAGATAAGGCTATTCTTGACCAGGTAAGCCTATATTGCCTAAGTGGCCATATAAGGAAGTACCAGCTCTGGCTTGGTAACCCCCTGTCTCATGGTCCACTAAGCAATCCCTCACCCTAAGGGTATCTGAGGGTCTCCACCATAGGGAATCTCTACTTGTGGTGTGTCTTTGCAAAGTCAAAGGCTGGTGTTGAGATGGAGTACGGAAGTGAGTTTCCTCTTTAGGGCTCAGCTTCCTCCAATCACTCTCCACCATGTGTGCCTTTCCTTCTCTGACTGAGTTGCACTGTGCTCTCAGGGTCAACCTCTGGCTACCTAAAGCTGGAGGCTGAGTCCCTCTGTTTGGCTTACTGGAGGGACAGTTCAGGTTTGGGCCCTTAGGGTCCCAGGTTTGGCTGTGCCCAACAATATCCATCTGGGGGAGGTCCCTAACTACTTTTAAGGGGATCCCTAAGGAGTTTTTAAAGTTTGCACCTCACTAGGGCTACTAGTTTCGGTGCCCCTAATCTGTTGATGGGGGTGCTTTATTTGACAGGGGGCCCTTTGGGTCTCACTGTCCTTCTTGTCCTCTGCAGCCCTGGGCTGAGTAGGGCAAGGTAGGACCCAGTCTGGAGCAGGTTACCTGCTCCAGACTGGGTCCCACCTGAGAAGGGTCCACTGCCATCAGAGGCTCTGTCAGGCCAGGCCTAACAACCTCTGGGACAGTTCCTTCATCAGGGGTAAGATCAGTTCCCTGAGGAGGCTGATCCTTTCCTAAAGTCTGGTGAGGGGGAGATTTCTCTTCCTCCTCCATGCTCTCAGTTTGGGTGGAGTGATCCTTCATTTCAGGCTTCACTACCCATGTATCTGTTTGAGTTTGGGCTGTGGCCATCACCGCCCCTCCAACCTTTTCAGGAGGAGACTCAGTTTGGGTATGGGCTGTTACCATCACAGCCCTGCTACTCTTTTCAGGAGGGAAGTTAGCTAAAGATGGGGCTGAGGTTTGCTCAGCCCTCCCAACCTTTTCAGGAAGGACATCTTGCATTGGGGCTGTAGCCATCACAGCCCCACTAACCTTTCCATGGAGATTTACCATTCTAGAATGGGTTTGCTGTTCAACCTCAGCCCAGGCTGAAATTTCCAAATCATTACCCAGTAGGCAATCTACAGGCAAGTTTGCTGACACTGCCACTCTCTTTGGGCCAGTGACACCTCCCCAGCTAAGATTGACTACTGCCATGGGATGATTGGTTTCTATGCCATCAATGTTTGTCATCTGATATTTGGCATCAGGTAAAAGTTGCCTTGAGGGGACTAGACATTCAGCCACAATGGTGATGCTAGCCCCTGTGTCTCTGAAGGCCTCAACTTTCAAACCATTGATGAGGGGCTCCTGTCTATACTTGCTCAAAGTGTTTGGGCCAGCAGTGAAATTGGCAAACCCCATGCCAGTCTCATAGACAAGAGTATCTGAGTTAGGGGACCTGGGTAGGCCAGAGTCTACCTGTCCTCCAAAAGTAAACCCACCCAAATTCTTGGGGGTGCTCCCACCACCTGGGGGACCACTGCTAACAGTGACAGGAGGTGTTGGAGCCTTACTTGGAGGTATATTCTCCTTA
The DNA here is from genome assembly GCF_964263255.1 of Lissotriton vulgaris. Lineage (NCBI taxonomy): Eukaryota > Metazoa > Chordata > Amphibia > Caudata > Salamandridae > Lissotriton > Lissotriton vulgaris. Next base: position 665,263,032 of record NC_141689.1, read on the forward strand.
TTGCCATTCTTGGGACAACAGCTGTCTGTTTTGTAATGCCCAACCTGTTTACAGGCATGACAATAAGGCTTTTTCTGGGTTGTAGAAGTGTCTTGGGACCCACCCCCATTCTTGGAGTTTTGGGGCCCTGGGGAAGTCTTTTCCTTACTTTTATCCCCACCCTTCTCTTGAGGCTTGGTAGTCTCTTTCTTTTGGTCACCACCCTGGTTCTTAGGCCTGATCCTGGTTCTGACCCATTTGTCTGCCCTCCTACCCAATTCTTGTGGGGAGGTCAGATCAGAGTCAACCAGGTGCTGATGTAGAAGCTGATTTTGAAAATTACTTAAGATTTTCTCTCTCATAATTAAATTATACAATCCTGTATAGTCAGTAACCTTACTTCCCAGCAACCAGCCCTCCAGAGCCTTAGTGGCACATTCAACAAATTCAGACCAGTCCTGAGTCTGTGTCTTCTGGGTATCTCTGAACATTAACCTGTACTATTCAGTGGTTAAGCCTAACCCATCAATCAGAGCACTCTTCAGGACCATGTAGTTTCTAGTATCCCCATCACTAACTGTGAGGAGTCTGTCTCTGCCTCTACCTTCAAAGGAGAGCCACAAGAATGCTGCCCACTGCTCCTGAGGGATCTGCTGTACCATGCAGGCTCTCTCAAGTGCAGTCATCCATTTGTGGATATCATCCCCAGCTTTGTAGGGGGGCACAATCTTACTCAGGTTTATTGTATCAAAGGACCTGTCTTTATCCTTCTGGATAGTGCTGCCACCAGTGGATCCTAATCCACTCTCTCTAGGCTGTCTTGCTCTAGCAAGTTTCTCTTGGGCCAGGGCAACTTCTAATTCTTGTCTCTGGATCCTCAATTCAGCCCCTCTCATTTTGGCCTCATGTTCGCTTCTCTGAGGGCTAGTCATCTCCCTTCTGGAGTGACCATGAGAACCTCTAGAAGCATGGGAGTTGTCAGAGTCACCTGAGTGAGTCCTTCTCCTCCTAGGCTTCTGGTTAAATCCAGCTGGGGGTCTGAATGGGTTGTTACCTGATTCAGTCCCAAATAGGCTTAAGTTAGCCTGGCTCAGTCTACTGACCAGCACCTGACTATTTCTGTCATCATCTGACTCACTGCTCCCCCCTTCTGTCTCTTCTTCCTCTTCCTCCTCTGGATCTACCCGAGGAGCTCCAGTGATGGGGGCTTCCTCATCTACCAGGATTATAGGGACAGGGGTTTCTACAGTGCCATCCTCAGAAGGATGGCCTCCTTCAGCATCCCTTGTGGGGTCTGCCTTAGAGGTCTTTAGAGTCTCAGACTGGCCCAAGATCTCTCTAACGTGGTCTGTGGTAGGGGAAGGCCCTGTCCTCAGACCCCTTAAGACACAAAGCTGTCTTAATTCCTTAAAGGAAAATATAGCAAATTTGGATGGTGCCCGTGGAGGGTCACTCTCAACAGGGATGTTCCCAGTGGAACCCTCTGCTCCAGACATTGCTCTAGGGTGGGGTGGGTGGATGTGTTGCAATCTACCTACACTGGTGTTTACCTACTAAACCTATCTAGTAGTTGTAGTCAGGGTGTGCTACTCCTTTTGCTCTACAACAACTAAGTTCAGTAGAACTTAAGTATACGAGTCTTGTTTTATATGTACCTAGCAGGTACCTGTATGATCTTTCAAATGATACTCTCAAAGATTGTAATGGTAAAACAACAGCAAGCTCAGATCCCAATCCGCTGCTCACCAATGTGAGAAGTTGGCTTGGTATATAATGCTCACTAATTCTAGTGATCACTTTGTACCATGCCAAGCAACCCTTATGATGATTGGTTGTAATTCAACCTTGTAGACCAGTTATCCTAGTGGTAACGTGGACAAAGCAGTCTTAGGCTAAACTCTGAAAGGCATGTGAAGTCAGCTGTATTAACATACACAACCCCCTTGAATACCAAATGAAAGGACACAACACAGATATATATTGAAAACATATATTGATTTATTAACTATAAAATCCCCTGGACTCTTTATGAGCACAGAAGCACAAGCGTTAAATCACAAGACAGTTTAAAATACACAAAAGTTGCACAATATGGATGAGCCCTAGGGGCCACCTAAACCATATACTAAGAAAGTGGTATAAGAGATACCAATCAGAATGGAAACAGGCCTAGGGCCTTGGGAATCGCTGGAGCTATTCGAGACTAGCAGTGACTAAGTCGGGAAAGGCCCGCTGGACTCGGGTGCAGTGTTTAAAGTGCACGCACTCACCAATGTAAAGTCTATGCTGCGTAAAAAGTACAAAGTTAGTTAGTTCGGATCCTTCCGAGTGACCTAGAACGCTGAAACTTAAGACACAGGCCCTTGAGATGTGTACCAGTGTAGGAACACCAGCGGAGCTGAGTTACCTCACACACAGGAAGCGGGTGCACAGGGTCGAAGTAGTGTCGGGTTTCGTCACGCTGGTCGATGGTGCTTGGAGCTGAAGATGCTGCAGGCGGCTCGATGTGAAGAGTTCCGGTGGGTCCAAGGGTGGATCTGAAGATGTGAAGACCTGAAAGCAGAGGGGCCAATGTTCAAAGTCACTAGCCAGTGACTTCCGTGGAACCAGATTGGAACCAGGCGATGTCGGGTGCAAACAGGCGTTGAGGTGTAGATTCTCTCTGCAGCCACATGGACACCGGGGGATGAGGATGTCCAGGAGTCAGTCACGAGCTGTCCCACGCAGGCTTCTCGCTGTTGGCGGTATCGGAAACTTGATCGGAGCAAACAGGCCTTGGCTAATGCAAGCCACGCAGGAATCAAAAAATACTTACCACTCGGACCAGCAAGGTCAGTGCGGGGGCTCCTTTCTGCAGGAGCTAGGTCACGTCTGGAGCAACCAGACCCACAGTGTAGTTTGTCGGTTTCATCGCCAAGATGGCCGCTGACCACGTGGCTAGTGGCCGGGATGGCGCATCGAGTGGCACAATGCAAAAGGGCCCCACGCAGATCGTGGAGATGCTGGGGGGCTGATCTTCAGTGCAAGGGCTGCTCCGTGTTGGGGGTTCTCAGTCCCCAAAGCACGATGTCGAGGGTGCCTCGGTTGCTGCGCTGTCAGCTTTTCGGGTGTCTTCCAAGATGTCCGGTCCCACGTCTCTCGGTGCCTCCACGGGTCCCTTCTTTGCAAGGACTGTGAATCGGGCTCTGAGAAGTCTGGGAGTCTGGGTCTTGTCAGGCTCTGGGCTCCGGCTCCGGCGGGAGGCGGCGGCAAAGCAGATTTCGAGTTGCTGGTTGGTGCCTGTGTTCACAGGGTGGCCACTCCTAGGCCACAAGGGAGATTCTCTTCAGTCTTCTGAGCAGCAGAATGTCGAAGTCCAGTCTTCTTCTTTGTTTAAAGTTGATTTCAGGATGATCTGCTGTGCAATGGCACTGCTCCCACTCTTATTCCCAATCTGAGGGGTGGATCACCTACTAGGTCCCTCCTCTGGGAGGAACCAGGAAGGGGGCGGTTACACCCCCTTTCCTTTGTCCAGCTCCTCGCCAGGCCTGGGTCTGGAAAGTCCCAGGACCGGTTTGGACTGGCTTATGCACGGCGACACCTTGTGTGCCCCGGGCATGTCTGTTTCTATTCAGCCCTGTCCTACCCAATACACAAAACCCTGTCTGGGGTGGTGCTCGCACCTCCCAAGGCAGGAAACCCTTTGTCCAAGCCTCCCTCGCTGGAAGGACTCCCAGCAGCAGGAGGTCAGACTCCTGTCTGTGGTGGCAGCATCCATTTTATGATGCTGAGGCTCTGGTTAACTTTAACCGGGGTTAAGGCTACACACATGTCGTGTCCCTCTAGAAGGGTGGAATGCTATCCCCGTCGACAGAACTGTCGAGGGGATAGTATTCCAATTCATATGACACCTTACTCGACATGTTTTGATAAAGCCAAACCAAAGATAGCCTTTAACCGCGAGGATTATAATGCACTTAAGAGTATATGGTATGGCAATATCCCGGAACAACTTAGGGAGTGGTTCCCGACAGCTGCAGACAAGCTCAGCTCATGCTAGAGCACCATCTCACATATTTCCAAGCACTCTGCCTCCAGGATTGATGAGGCCTTCCATAGGAGTGGCTGATAGGAGCATATGTGTCCAGTTTAGGGTTAGATATAGGGATACTATATCTAAGCAAGAGGTGATTACACCAACTTACCCCAGCTGAGTGATCAGCCAGTTGTGTCAAATATGGAGGCCAGGCCAGGGGTGGCACAATACATGCTGCAGCCCCTGGTAGGCCTTGGAAACACCTATGCCCTGGGTACCTAGGGTACACTGTTACAGGGGCCAATAAGGTGAACCAGTTCCAATTGTGTATGCACCTAAGGTACATGGAGTCCATTTTAAGGAGAGAGCAATCAGCCTGGGGCCCTGAATAGCAGGATCCCAGGCCAACTAAGTCAAAAACCAGCTAAACACCAGGCAAAAAGTTTGGGGGTAACCATAGTCAGATATCCACCTTCCTACACTGTGTAAATGTATGTATAGGCATTTATATAGCGCACTACTTACCCGGAGGGTCCCAAGGCGCTTCGACCGCTGCGAAACCCTTCCTGGCTTCCCTGAGAGATGGTCCCTTAATGGGTATCTCCAGGGTGAGACCAGGCATCCCCGGCGGTCTGGTGGGGCCGTTAGTGAAGATGAGGCAAGCTAATGCCCAGAGTTGCCGAGTGTGATCGCTGATCAGAGTGGGCACCGAGGCGAGAGAATTATCGAGTCCGCTGACCCTTGTCCAGAAACCTGGCCACCTACACTATTGAATTTAAATTAGCTGCTGCCCCAAAGGGCGCCTCTAGAATGGTTATCTCATTTTGCAGCAGTCAGGGACCGGTATCAATTTCCACTACATTACCTGACTCTCTACGTTCACTTGTGGGAGTCAAGTTATTTGCACCAAGATCATGGCCGGCATGACTCACATGAGCAGCAGTGCCAAAGATTCCCTCCTGTATGTTATTAATTTTCAATTGTGGTCCCGGGTCTCCTAGAGGGGAAAATATGTTTGTAATAGGTGGATGTAACCCTCCCGGCTCCCAGGCATTCCCTAGGGAGGTTCTTTTAACCTGATCTACTTTTTCCTTACCATGGCAGGGTTTCCTTATCATGGCAGAATTTCCCTTTCTTCACACCAGGTTTGCAGTCCATAGCCACCTCTTGTCTTGTACCAGGCCTTGCTTCGCTCCTTTGCCATGTGTGCCCATTGCCTCAACCACAATACAGCACTGAGTCTCCTGCCACAATCTAACTACTGCGAGGCAGCACAAATGTTCGGGGGTGCAGCTGCAGCAGCCGCCTATATCAACAGCTTGCTGAGGATCTTCCAGCTTCCATATATTTTTCTCGTTTTTCATCCACGAAAATGGCCCTGGCGTTTCACCTCCAGGGTCCTAGTGCCGAGGGAGTCTCTGCGTAGTATATTCCCTACACCTTCATCCAAGGAATGGGGTACGAGGGGAGAGAGGTGAGTTGCCGCTTCACACAGATGCCATCTTGCCCCGAATGTCCACAGAAAAGAATTATTAAGACTTTCTTGTCTGTAAGCCAAAATTCAGCCTTCAAGTGCCCTGTACTGATTGGTCCGAGATCAGTGGATTAGACAGGATCCTTTGATGAGAGGATAGATAGCCCATGGGGTTGGCTAGCTCTTCTGGAAGGCCAGACGTCTTCATCATAGGAATGACAGAGCAGAGGGTGGGGTCATAAGCAATATCCTTCAATTGAAGGAAGAGACCGGCAGAAGAAACCCGTTTCATTTACACATCTCCTCTTTGAACCCAGCCAGATGGAGGATTAACAAAAGAATGAGAAGATGCAAGGGAAAGAGACTATGGAGTTTAACCATCCTGGGGATGTATTTAACCAGCTCTTCTCTCCCTGCTTGAAAATCAGCCATGATGAATTTTGGAGGAATGGTGCTCTCTGGGGAAAATAGTGCCACACTCTGGAGGGTGTGGTCAGGCCCTGGGGTGCTGACCTGTGCCTCATTGGACCGGAGTGCCCTCCTGCTTAACCCATAGCACTTGGAATAAGTATCTGAGAGGGGCAGAGCCTCTCAGATCTGCTGCTTGAAATTTAAGAGAAAAGAGGCATCCATGCTGTAAAGTTTGATTTGCACAAACTAAGCCTGCACCTCCTGCACTATCCAGAACTACATCCCTGTGGACTACCTTGCTTCCAAAGGACTAAAGAGTGTACTCCCTGGAAGCTACAGGTTAACAGAGCTCACCCGAAACATCAACACCGATTATCCTCTGCTTGGATTACTACTAGTAAATTTGTAGGAGTTTTGTCCAAGTGCATTGTGGGAACTGAAGTCCCACATTTTCAAGGACCATATTGGGGCTTCCAGACCCATGGAGTACATTTTGGACACTTTGAGACCCTTTAAAGAACTTTATAATCTATTCGAATAGGAACTGCCTTAAATTAAAGAGCTTTTCTAAGAACAAGAAACATCTGACAGGAGCTTGCCTGCAGCTGTCCCAGTACCATTACAGATATAAATGCCATAGATGTAAGGGCTTTTCTCTCCAAAAAAGAAAAAGTCAGGGAAGATGATACATACTATTTTCTTTGTTCTTTGGTCTTTGCACATGCTAATATTGAGCAAGTACCAATCTCACTTGAAGAGTGGATGGTTTACTGTAACGTAGAAAAATAGTCAGTTTTAACAGTTACAAGTACTATAATTTTTGTTCCTGAGCATAGGTACAGGGCATCAGAAATCATAAATGACATCATAGATTGGCAATAAACACATAAACACAGGCCATGAAACACAATTTAAGTTCTTCATAGAGAGAGCAATCCCTGCTCTCTTGTTTAAATTGTCACATAACAATGGTATCTTCTATATTTTTCAGGTACACTGTGACATTTGTAGATTGTTGGTTTGCTATTTCTCCACCATGTTGACTACACATTCTTTAAAGATGCTATAACAATCAAAATAAATTAACACATTTATTTAAACCACTGTAGCAACATCAGTCGGCTGTTTATTGCAGTTACTTTTGAGACAGTAGGCAACATAATAATGCATACTGTGTTAAATTTACTTTGTTTATTTTGTTTTGCAAATCCTTCTTACTTGTCGGTATAGAACATACCAAAATATATTTCAATGTGATCTATGTGTGGCAATACTTACAGGAAATCATCAAGATGTTTGCAGCTTTGTGTAGATTTGTCATCTGACCTATGGGACTAGATTTTAACAATCAGTGCTTGAATATAGAACTCGGTGCTCCACTGGACTCTTTTGTCCTGAGTTTTGGGTCTGGACCTACTATGAATTAGCTAACTGTGTTTTGTGTAATTTGGCCAGTTGTCCTAAGTGACAAGGCCATTTTACTTAGCTGAAGGTTTTCTTTATATTCCACAGAGAGCTATTAACCAGGCATATTCTCAGTAATGGGTTTCGAAGGAAGGGCAACTCACTCTAACCAGTGAACACTCCCATAGTGGAAACAATGACGTTTCTGCCCACTTACCCAAACAATCAATGTCACTGGTGGGTGTACGTAATTTCCTAGTGGGGATGTGTACTGAAAGCAAACATGCTCATGTTTAGTGGATGCTTACCCTTCTGTTGTCGATATATATTAGTTATACTAAGGACCTAGTTTCCCTATAACTTTGGCATCATTTGACCAATCTTCATGAAATGTTCTAAAACATGTGTCAAAGTAGGTTCTGTTTGTCAGGGAAAGTGTGGGGGTGATGCCTACAGTGAGGACTAAGAAATAGGTGCCCAAATTAAGGGTGTGCTTGTAATGTTAATTCCCTATATGAATGAACCTGTTGTCGGACCTACAGCCTGAACTGCTGGACCGAATTACACCAAACTTTGCAGAAAGGTAAATGTTGTTACTCAGATAGTGCTTTTTGTTATTCGGTGCCAATCTGTTCAGTATTTTTTCAGAAATTTCACTTGAAAATTATAGTGATATCTATGGTTGGGAAGCCTTCACTAAAAATGGTGCTTGTGCAGGGAAATGTACCACTCTGATTGGCTCCCACAACTTCAACCAGGAAGTGTTGGCAGCCTTCTTAAGACTCTGCTTCACTGTGTCCTCCCCAAAAAAGTGGAAGTAAATGATTGGGGACAGGGTAGGAATACCATAATCCTCAGGCCATGGTGTTGGGGTCCCCGTCAAAAAGTTATATTTTTTCAAATAATTTTGCTGTAAAATTGAGATAATCATGAATTCATGAATACACGTGGGTTCCGCCGCTAGCTTTTCAATAACCCCTGGGTGGGCCAGAACCCGGGGTGTATTCTAAATATAGGAGGAGATGACCGGCACCCCTTCCTTAAGATATTCAAAGCCCTGTGGACATCCCCAGGACACATTATAATTATGATGCAGGTTGGCCTAGTGGGCCTGCCCTCAGTCCTGGGGACCACCACCTCCCAGGGCTAATTCCAATTGTGTGGGTGCCTCCCCGGGGCACAAAAATAATAATTAAGGGGGTTTGTTTCAGAGCCCTGGGGACTACCACTTCCATGGGGATTCATTCACAAAGTATGGTGGCCATGTGGCCCTCCTCCAGGCGACCTATGTGGCATTAGGGATCCCCACTCCCCAGGTCTGACTCCAGCAATGCCTCAGGGTGCCCACCTCCAGGACATTGTAGTTTGCTATGGCTTGACGGGACTCAGGAGCAATGCAGCCTTAGCAAATTCAGCTCTGCTTTCAACAAGCAAGAGCAACATTGCTATTGATTGTTGAAAGTAGAACAGGTCTGTTTCCCTGCTTGCTGTGCAGTGAGCAGGGACACACACTTTGCTTTGAGATCAAGGGAGGTGCATGTTAGCAGCTCCCTGAGTCTCAAAGCAATCCTGTTCCCTGCAGGAGGCGGGGAGACAGCAGGATCCACAGGGGCCTTGAGGCTCCCCCAGAGTCCCCAATGTTTCAAATGTGGGTGCACTCGGTGGGATCAGGACACCCACACTATAGGTGGGGCCCTGGTGGATGGAGTACCTGGAGTCAAAATTGACCTAGAGAGGGGCGTACTGGGCTGCACATTCCTTTAAAAAAAAAAATGGGGTAGGCCCAGAAGGTTGGTGTCCCTGGGGCTGAAAATGGCCTAGGAGTGAGAGCTGTGTGGCTTCCCTCCATTTTGAAAAAACAAATTATAAAAAAGTGGTACAGAACATGGAGGATGGGGTGACCAGGACCAAAAATATACCAGTTAGGGGCTACCGGGCCCCCTCCCCTTTTTAAAACAAAAAAATGAAAAGAGAGGCAGACCCCAGGGGATGGGGTCATCGGGCTCGAAAATGGCCAGGGATGAGGGGACCACTTTGCTCCCCTGCCTTTCAGTTAAATACAATTTTATAATAAGGGGTTGACCTTTGGGGGATGGGTTCCGCAGTCCAAAAATGGCCCAAAAGGGGGGATGTGCAGCCCCCTCCATTTTTTAAAAAAAATTACAAAAAGAGGCAGGCCCCGGGATGACATCAGTGATTTAATTTCAGATATCATCAGTGATGTCTGCAGTGATGTCACTGACCATGTCATGAATGATGTAATATGTGACATCATCAGCAGTGCATTGCGGGTGCATGAGTTATAGTTAGCAGAACTAACTATAACAGAGGAATTTCTATGGCTTTGTACGAGTGAAATGTCCAACTTACTATAACACCCCTGAAAACTATGTTTTTCTCTGTGAATTTCTAAGGTTTTTTAAATGCTAATTTCTAACTATAACGTCTCTTAAACCTACGTTTTTTCAGTGAATTTCAAAGCTTTTTAAAATGCTAATTTCCAAATACAATGTCTCTGAAACCTATGGTTTTTTCAGTGAATTTCTATGGTTCTTTAAATGCTAATTATTAAGTGTAATAGTAGTTATACCTATTTTTTTTTACTGATTTTCTACATTTTTTTAACTGTTTATTTATAAATATTTTATTCATTAAATAACATTATATATTTTTCTGAAAATTGCAAAAAAAATATTTTTTTAATTCAAACTGAAATATTGTTTAATGTTTTTGTTTTCTTTTTTTATTGTAAAATACTAATAATATTTTCTCTGTTTTCCCCAAAAATTTTGGAGTTACGCACCCAAAGCGTACACATCACGGTGGGAGCGCGGATTCTAGCGGATTCCTATTCTTAGAAAAAGTCGTGAAGGATCCACGTATGATGTGCAACGGCCACATGTTTTTCAGTTACATCATATACATTTAACAATACGTGATGTGCGCGATTGGTATGCGACTCCTGCTCCAGTGCATTCGCGGTACATGCGCATTATGGTACGCAACGCTTGCGCGGTAGGGGGTCCCGCGTGATGTCATATACGTGCTGGGTGCGCGACTCCCACAAAAAGTTTTTATGTTCTAAAATGATATGTATGTGTCTTTAATATACATATTAGCGCAAGAGATTATCTAAGATATTCATAAAAATAAAACATTTGTACTTATAACAAACTTATATTATTTTTAAATATATTTTCACGAAGTCATTTCGGGTGCGTGCTTCATGAGCGCTGAGTGCGCGGATACCATGTGACCTCAAAATAAAAGATTTCATTGGTTCATAACATTTCCCACTGTAACTATTGCAGGAACAAACCCATCTTAATCATTCTTGTTGGAGCATCTTTAGAGAGACATCCCTTTTCCTACAAGAACTCTTTTTACTTGTTTCTTTTGGTGTTTTTCAAAAAATATCAAACGAAATGGCATCTGGACTGCAGTTGGGGGAAGTATCTTCTGAAGAAGAATTCTTGCAGGAGGCACTACGTCCACAGAGGCCGGAATCTGTTGTGTGGAAATTCTTCACTTTTCCATCTGGATAGAAGAAAGTAAAAGCAAGAAAGGTGACGTGCAAAATTTGTGACCGAGTCCTGTCAAGAGGCAGTAATAAAAAATACTCTTGTGGCACTGCTTCTCTGTACAATCATCTCTGGACCACACATCCTCTCAATCTTGCTCGGGAGGAAATGAGGCGAGCTGCTTTGAACCCCTCACCTGCTGTGGCAAGTACGTCTGGAGAGTCCTCAGGAACACCTACAATGGACATTAGGCCAGAATTCTCCTTTCTTGAGCAACACTGTGTGAAGTGTAAGAAACTTATATACTTCTGTGTGCATTCTTTGGATGCAGTTAGTGCTGCGCAATGCAACCATTGTTGTTAATTTTTGTTGTTGTTGTTTTTGTAATGATAAGTAAATCCAAAAGTTTCCTGTTTTATGCATTCTTTTTTAGTCCATTTTTTGAAAAAACACCCCAAAAATACAAAATTGTTAAAAAAAAAAGTTCTTATCAGAACTACCTTATCTGGTTAAAGAAAGAACGATAATTGCAAGGTAATGTGCGAATGTTTGGTTAAATATATGTATACAACATGATTGACTGAAATAATGCATTAGTAGTGTATGGTGAATTTATAGGTGAAGATTTATGAGGAAACACTGCAGCGTGACACTGCAAGCTCTTTGGCTGCACTTCACTGTGGCACTTCTGTAGCACAGGGATTTTACAAATGTACATGAATATGTTACAACTCTGTACATCCCTCAGCACTGCTGCCCTAACTGCAGCCATGCGGTGACTCAGGCACCCTTGCACCCTGGTGCAAGGATATCTGTGTTGTGCGGGGATTGTTTATGTGCAGCAAGGGACACCTTCCTGCACAAAAACAATCAATAAAGGCATTTTCCTCTTGCAATGTGTGCTGTGGAATGCTGTGGAAGGCAAATAGCGACAAAATCACTTTGAAATTATTTGTTATCTTTATGTTTTTTTATCCAGTTGACCACTGGATTAAATGTTGCACTTATGTGAGAGGATGTGGTGTTACTTCCAGAGTTGCAGACTTTGCAACTGGGGAACCAGGTTGGAGTGTCTGCTTCAGCTCGACCTTCTGTGATTCTGGTCAAATCACTTAATCTCCCCATGTCTAAAACCAAAATGAATTTGTTCTTGTGTGATGTAACCATTACTCATGTAAAGCACTCCAATACCTGAAAAGTCTGCACTACATGAAACTGCAAAAACGCAAAAAATAAAAAGTGTTTTGCACACTTCTGTTATTGGGCTACATGTGGTCTACATCTGGGTGATATTTGTGCTACATTTGGGCTCTTTTGTCTCTGGTGGCCATCTTGGGAGACTTCTTTGTTATGAAGTTTCCTAATTTCCTCATTAACTACAGTCTTCTCAGTAGGAAATACTTTCATTTTTTTACTTTGATTCCATCAAGAAGGCATTCATTCCGCGAGCAATCATGGCAGCCGCTCCCCACCGGAAGCCTGCGGGAGTCGGGGGCCCCCAAGACTTTTGTAGAATCTTCACGGCTGAGGGGACGCTTTCGAGAATGGGACCCAAGCCCTATCATGGAAGCGTCCGAGTTCAAAGGTGTCCCAGGGCCATTTTAGTGGACCAGGCCCAAAACCGAAGAGCCGGCCGCCATTTTGAGAGTCCTGTGGCAGCCGCCTATCGCTGCACCGCAAGAGCGGGAGCAACTCAACTACATGATGAGCGAGACGCTGTAGTCGTAAGAGCGGGCGGTAAACAGCTGAATGGCGGAAGAGGCACAGTGTAGCAAAAGCGGGCGGAATGGCAACTGAAACGGTAAAGGGGCGCCCCACTACAGCGTGTCTTCAGGTCAAACGGATTGTGGGACAAGGTCCAGAATTGAAGAGTCATCAAAAGGCAAAAAGTTCCGCCGGACCCCGGGAGCCGGCCGCCTATGTCGGGGGCAATCTCAGGCTACACCAGTGCTATAAGACTTGGGGAGGGTGTCGGAGCCAAGCGTCTTCTCCGAGTCCATGGCCATCACACCGCCCCTCAGGGGCCTCCGTCAAGCTGTTTAGGAAGGTAACATATCACATTGTTTTCTAATGCAGTCAGGTCAACAAACGACACTCACTTACTTTGAGAATAGTGAAGCTGCAGTAGGTGGAAATAAGCTTCAGACAGTGTTACAAGCACTGCTCAGAACTCTTAACTATGGCACCCAACATCCAGAACTTATGCCATTTGAGAATGGCAGTGACATTGAAGCAACTCAGGGACCAAAACCATTAACGTACTTTCACGTATGAAAATCTTACTTGGGGAGGGGGCAGGAGCGAAGCGCCCCCTCCCAGTCCGCGCCACCACACCGTATGTTGAAAATCTGAAGCCATCGTTCTACAAAGTGAACCAACCTTGGATTGAAAAATCTAGAAAAATGTACAAACTGAAAACCAGTTTTGGTCTGCATAGCATCAGTAGCAACGCTTGCTATCAGAGTGCATGAGTTTCATGCTCGATCGATTGAGCTAGCCGGATCGGGCAATAAAAAGTATAAAATAGTTATGTAAATAGTTATTTAATAAAATGTTTTACCCTGTTTCTTTGCTGGTGTGTTGTCTATATTTTTAATATTTGCATAGGGTTTGTCGTTATTTTGGGCGGGGTGGGTGACTGAGTCGAGCTGTCTTGCAGCCCTCATGGTGTGGAGCTCAGTTCATCTCACTATTTTCGTATTTCTCATGAAGGGTTGTTCCTAATATTTCTATTTTAGCGAGGTCAAAAAGAGATCCAATTAGTGGCCTACTGATTTTGCTCGATTACTTTTATTTTTTTACACGATTTTTCACTATCTGCAAAGACTAAACAGAGTATTGCGACTTTGTGCTTGTTTGTAAATAGAGAATGATCCAAAGAGAACCAATTCTAAAACAGTAAATGCTTGGATAACAATCAATCAAATGGAGAGACAAGCAGGCACGACGGATTACAACGGGGGCAAAGGCCTGCGTTAACTACCGTTCACTATCTGCAAAGAGAGAGTACTACTAAGAGAAAAGAGGGGACGGGGGGGCAGCGTTCAAAGCACATCAGCGTGCATAAATACGAAAATGTTTTTATCTATCACGTACTTGACATTTTAAAGCTTTTCATATTTGCTATTAAAAAACCAATGAAATTCACAGAAAAAACCATAGGTTATAGTGGATATATAGTTAGGAATTTGCATTTACAAAACCTTGAAAATTCTATGAAAAAACCATTGGTTTTAGGCCATATATAGTTAGGGATTTGCATTTACAAAACCTTATTTTACTCGCATAAAACCATTGAAATTCCATATATAGTTATAAGCGCTAACTATATATCGCGCACCCGCAATCCACTGCTGATGATGTCACATATTACATCATTCATGACATGGTTAGTGACATCACTGATGACATCACTGATGACATCTCAAATGACATCACTGATGACATCACTGAAAACATCTCATTTGACATGACTGATAACATCACTGATGATATCATTCATGTGATAATACCATGAACCTCTTCAGACTCTAATATAACCTTAGATACAATCAGTGTAAACAGACAGTCACAGACAGTCACTCATCCATGGAGTTACTCACACACCTAGTCAGTTATGCCAAAAATCAATCACACCTCCATTTTCTCAACTATACAGTTATACACACCTTACTTATTCAAACATATACTAACACATATTTACTTTACTCTCTTATACAATCTCTGATACATGTTCACAATGATCCATACAGCCACTCACACATTCACTGGCTCTTATGCACAGTTATTTATAGATGTCAACTCTCACATGTACTGTGTTTTACATATGTTCTTAATTTGACATGTAGCACTGAGATATCCATTCACTCACTAATACACTCATGCACAGTCAACCGCCCATACAGCTGTTTGCACATGCACTTTTGAATCTATACATCTAGTGAATCAACTACTCACACATCTATGTACAGAGTCACACACCTCCCAGCCACCCATACACACACACTCAGTTTCCCATACAAATACTTGGACAACCAATCAATAACCCATACAGTTACTCATATAGCTACTGATCAACATATGCAGCAGTTTGTAGAACAGCAGATATAATGATGCACAAATTAAAACAGTTTAGTCACTAACCCATGCACTCAGTGAGACACATTTAATCACTCACTCAATCAGTCAGTCATGCACCTAGTAAATCCTTCATCCAGACACTTATATATCCACTCATTCTTCAATATGTAAAACATATTTTAACTTTACAGAAACATACAGTCACTGGATGTTGTAATCAGTGATGTCATCAGTGATGTCATTTGAGATGTCATCAGTGATGTCATCTGTGATGTCACTAACCATGTCATGAATGATGTAATATGTGACATCATCAGCAGTGGATTGCGGGTGCGCGATATATAGTTAGCGCTTATAACTATATATGGAATTTCAATGGTTTTATGCGAGTAAAATAAGGTTTTGTAAATGCAAATCCCTAACTATATATGGCCTAAAACCAATGGTTTTTTCATTGAATTTTCAAGGTTTTGTAAATGCAAATTCCTAACTATATATCCACTATAACCTATGGTTTTTTCTGTGAATATATATACATATATATATATATATATATATATATATATATATATATATATATATATATATATATATATATATATATATATATATATATATATATATGTAATGGAAAAAGAAATATACATATATATTCATATATTCACTGAAAAAAACATAGGTTTCACACCAGTTATAGTTAGATAGAAATTTTACTGACATAAAACCATTGAAAATCCATGTTATAGTTAGTTGGACTCACTATAACTTGCGCGTGTAAAGCACTGCTGATGACGTCACATATTACATCACTCATGACATGGTCAGTGACATCACTCATGACATCACTGATGACACCATCTAGTGAATGTGTGCCTTTCTGAAAAATAAATATGTTTTATATATGTATATGGAAGAATAAATGTTTAAATAAGTGTCTTAATGGATGAGTTTTTAAAAAGAAAATTGATTGGTTAACTGGCTTATTAAGTGTATTTTCGTGAATACATATATTAGCGAATATTGTTTAAATATTTAAATGTTTGTATCAGTGTTTCACTTTGTGTATAAGTGGCTGCATGGGTTGGTGAGTAGCTACATGTGTGTGTATATGGGTTATTAGATGTTTTTTAAGTATCAGTATGAGTGTCTGTATGGTTTTGTGGGGGTATTACTTAGCACATAGATGCATCAATGAATGACTCACTGTGTGTATGTGTTTGGAAGACGGCATATGTGCAGGACTGTATGGATGGATGAGTGTGTATATGTGTGTATTAGTGAGTGAATGACTGTCTCACTAGTGTCTTTATCAGTAACTACATATGTTTTAATCTAGTATATGTGAGTATTGATGTATATAAGTGAGTATATGTGAGAGTGAGAGATTGTAAGAGTTCCTGTTTAAATAAGTATGTGTTTCTATAAGTGATTGTTTACGAGAGTAAGTATGTGTAAGTTTCCTTAGAAGTAAGGTGGTAGTAGTGTGTATAGATGTATATGCAAATAAATGGATGATCAATAGTTTATTTGCATGTGTGAGTATGTGTGTGAGCAACTTTTGGAAGACTGTCGATGTGTTACAGGATGTATAGGTGTATCACTACATATGATGA
The DNA here is from genome assembly GCF_964263255.1 of Lissotriton vulgaris. Classification (NCBI taxonomy): domain Eukaryota; kingdom Metazoa; phylum Chordata; class Amphibia; order Caudata; family Salamandridae; genus Lissotriton; species Lissotriton vulgaris. The sequence goes on from NC_141689.1 coordinate 665,279,529, forward strand.
GTGAGTATATGTATGAGTGACTATATAGAACTGTTGGTGAATTAGTGGGTGTGTATATAAATGGTGGAATTACTGAATTGGTGGTTGTAACTGGTATGGGTATCTCCTTTTTTTTGAAAATTTTTGTTTCTATTTTTGAATATGTGTTTCAAGGGTTACAGTGAAAGGAGGTCTGTCACTCTGTCACGAGGATGGTGTCATCAGTGATGTCATGAGTGATGTCACTGACCATGTCATGAGTGATGTAATATGTGACGTCATCAGCAGTGCATTACACGTGCAAGTTATAGTGAGTCCAACTAACTATAACGTGGAATTTCAATGGTTTTATGTCAGTAAAATTTCCAGCTAACTATAACTGGTGTGAAACCTATGGTTTTTTCAGTGAATTTAATAGGTTTTTTAAATGCTAATTCCTAACTATAACTGGTGTGAAACCTATGGTTTTTTCAGTGAATTTCATAGGTTTTTTAAATGCTAATTCCTAACTATAACTGGTGTGAAACCTATGGTTTTTTCAGTGAATTTCAAAGTTTTTTTAATGCTAATTCCTAACTATATAAGACCTGAAAGCCCACCAGGAATCTCCAGTATGTGCCAGGGGACTGCATTGCAGAGAGGTGTAATGAAGCCACGACCCTTTTTACACCTCTCTGCAACTCAGCCCCCGTGCATGTTTGAAGAGGGGGAACTAATTCCCCTTGCATACTGGGGGCCCCTGGGGGCCAACTAGCCCACCTGGAACCTCCAGTATGCGCCAGGGGGCTGCATTGCAGAGGTGTAATGAGGCTATGCCCCTTGTTACACCTCTCTGCAACGCAGCCCCCTGCCGCGTTTGCAGAGGGGGAACTAATTCTACTTGCATACTGGGGGTCCCTGGGGGCCAACTAGCCCACCAGGAGCCTCCAGTATGCGCCAGGAGTCTGCATTGCAGAGAGGTGTAATGAGGCCACACCCTTTTTACACCTCTCTGCAATGCAGGTCACTGGCGCGTTTGCAGAGGGGGGACTAATTCCCCTTGCATACTGGGGGTCCCTGGGTCATATCTGCCCAAACACCGATATTCCGAACGATTGAAAATGACTTTTCTTGAGAAACATTTGGATTTGGATTATCATGAAATTTTATACAACACAATTCGGACAGTGGACCACTCTGGAAGTCTCAAAGCACCAACCCACATATCACCAACATGTATAGAAGGTTTCCAATAGATTTGCGTGCAATTTTCAAATACTCCCTGTCCTGAGAGTATATCCCAAACCTTGGGAAAACTGTCAATATTTTTTATCCAACTTGAAAAAGCACCGCTTCAAAGTTAAATCTCCACCAAACATAGGTGATAAGTATATCATCAAAGAATGGCCCAAATGAGAAGACGCTGAATCTTGATTGCAAAAAGTTCAAGGTTCTTTTAATAGTCCATTTAAGAAACCAGCCAACGCGTTTCGTTCCGACACGACAAAAACAACAAAAATATATTTTTTTCCAAACAGCAACTATCATTCTTTTTCCCCATGGTACGCTCCCCGGTACGCTCCCCGGTGCGCGTAACGTAAATTTTTTTTTTTGCCCCGCGGGGCCCTTTTATGGCCCCCACATCAAACCTAGGGGGTCTACTCTGCCCCATTATGCTCAATTCCACCTTTGTTTTAGCCACCTCTTGTGTCTCGATCCTACCGAGACACAAGATGGCGGCCGCACCCGACTGTTTGGAATGTTTACAGACACCCGAGAGCCTATCAGCTTTCCGCACGCAGGTCGCGTAGCGCGCCCGTTACTCGCCCCGGTGCGCGTACCGGGGCGCTGCTATAGATATATATATTTTTTTTTAACCTAAATTACTCAAAAACCACTGAGGCACATATCTTGAGACATAGCAGAGGAACATCGGGCTACCAGTCCCTACAATTTTGCCAAGTTTGGTGGAAATCCATTCAGCCGTTCGGGCTAAAAGTGAGTTTGACCGCCCTATGGAAATTAACATGGGGAAAACATGTTTTGGGACCCCCCTTTTATCTCGGCCCCCGCTTCACAAATCCCCCCCAACTTTCAATGAAGGACCGGAACTCCGCGAGGCCAATTTGAGGAAATGTTCAGGCAGATTCGTCCACCGGCGCCAAAGTTATTCCAAATAGAATTTTGAGATTTTGCATTGAAAAAAATCCTAACTATAACTACCTACTGGCGACCCCCAGTAGGTAATTTATATATATATATATATATATATTACAAACATCACAGGAACCCATTCGACAAACAGCCACTGGAAGGTTCAATAAGCACTGTTTAATGGCGGCATGCAGTGGTGTCATTTGAGATGTCATCAGTGATGTCATCAGTGATGTCACTGACCATGTCATGAATGATGTAATATGTGACATCATCTGCAGTGGATTGCGGGTGTGCGATATATAGTTAGTGCAACTAACTATATATGCGAATTTCAAAGGTTTTGTGTGAGTAAAATAAGGTTTTGTAAATGCTAATTCCTAACTATATATGGTCTATAACCCATGGTTTTTTCAGTGAATTTTCAAGGTTTTGTAAATGCTAATTCCTAACTAAATATGGTCTATAACCTATGGTTTTTTCAGTGAATTTCAATAGTTTTTTAATAGCAAATATCAAAAGCTTTTAAATGTCAAGTACGTGGTAGGTAAAAACATTTTCGTGTTTTAAAGATGGCTCTGGGCAACCGTGGAACTCGGACGCTTGACTGCTAGGGCATGGGCCCCATTCCCAAAAGAGTCCCCTCAGCCTTGAAGATTCTACAACAGTCACCGGGACCCCCGACTCCCGTAGACTTCAGGTGGGGAGCGACTGTCATGATTGCTCGCGGAATGGCCACGACGTAGCCACGAGATGGTGGTGCTCTCATGCTGATGCCAGCGTCAGTCTGAAACATCCAGAAACACTGTAGACTACCAATTCGATCACTTCCGGTGGAGCCCCAACGTGACCCGGTAGACTGATGATTCTTGTTCCCTGTCCCTTCTGTTGTCATTTAACAGAACTTTTTGGACTACTGAAAGGGGTTGTGTTCCGACCGCTGGTTGGTGGAGACATTTTGACTATATTCTGGACCTGCGTTGTCGCGTAATGCGTCATATGACGCGCCGCGTTAGCGCACCCGGAAGTGCTCCGGTGCGCGAGGCGCAGCTTCCCGGAAGCGATCCAGAGCGCGGCGCGCAGCGCGTAACGTAAGCATAACAGGTCATGTGACTTTGTAATAAAACTTTTCATTGGTTCATTTTACTTTTGTTTTTCTAATGATGGAAGGCTTGGTCATATGACCTAAAAATAACACTTTTCATTGCTTTCGAACATTTTTTTTTCTTAAATGATGAAAGCCCCACCTTTATTTTTTTTCTCACTCTGACTTGTAAAGCAAAGGACCCAGATGCATTTACAGTTTATCACTAACAATGTTCCAGGCTAATGTATTTTCCCGGGAAATTTACAACTGTCCTGCAAGTAAAATATTCCTATTTCGAGAAAAAGGACGTTTCTTCGTCCCATGAGGGAGCCGTTGAACAAAAGAGGCTCGGCCTGCTGTCTTAGTCGCTGATAGGCATGAATATCGGATTCTTATCGATCACTTTATGTTGCAGGAGTGGAAAACACAACAGCCCTTGACCATTTATCTTTACTGCGTTCCTGCGTATTATACCTTTTAACCGTCATGTAATAGGGCTGCTTTATTTCACTTGCCTTTTACTGATTCGAAAACAGTGGCTATTATTCAAAACTTTACCAATCTAGGTACTACTACCATGTTTTGTTTTAAAAACCTTTATTGTGAAAATGTCAGTATACAAATACGGGCCTATAACCACGTGGGCTGGCCACGGAGCAAACTGGAATCGTATATGACATTTACACTGTAAAAGAACATAACGGGCAGGCCATTAGGTTGCAAGAACTAAGGTGTCTAACAGTTGTGGAATCGGTGGACGTACATTTTATAATTAAAGTAAGACAGGGCCAGTTACAATAAAATTATCTAGATATACATTTGCGGGCAAGTACCATGGGTGACGTTAATTCGAACTTTCAATAGTACAGTAATCAATAACACATCAGAACTTAATATCAATAGGGATGTCCAAATGTTCAATCAGTACTCGTCCCCACCCGCCATGTGCTTTAAAACTGCATATGTATCTCGTGATATCAAGGTTGGGCAACCAGTACACAACAAGGAGTTACGAGTCCCATTTATACCGGCGCCATTTTGGGCGAGGCCCGGCAGGTCCAGGATATAATCGATATGTCTCCACCAACCAGCGGTCGGACCAGAACCCCTTTCGGCAGTCCACAAAGGTTCAGTTAAATGACAACAGAAGAGATAGGCAACAAGAACAATCAGTCAAAAGAGGGGACACTTTCGGGAATGGGGCCCATGCCCTAGCAGGCAAGCGTCCGAGTTCCAAGGTGTCCCAGGGCCATTTTAGTGGACCAGGCCCAAATCCAAAGAGCCGGCCGACATTTTGAGAGTCCTGTTGCAGCCGCCTATCGCTGTAGCCGCAAGAGCGGGCGGAACTCAACTGGATGGCGGGTGAGGCACTGTGCCACGGGCGAAACTCAGCTGGACGGCGAGTGAAACGCTAAGAGGCGCCCCACTGCAGATGAGGTGCCTCCACCTGGGGAGGCGGGAGAGGCCCGTTTGCGCCGCCTCCTCCCTCCCCCCGGGCACCCCACGCCGTCTTTCGGCGCAGCAATGTAGGATGGCCACACCAGTGCGGCAACTTGCTGGACACCACCTTGGTGCCATCCGGATCTCGGCGCGCTGTGCTGCCTTCGGCCTACTGTAGCAGCAAGTGCGGGCGCAACTCAGCTGGACGGCGAGTGAAACGCTAAGGGGCGCCCCACTGCAGATGAGGTGCCTCCACCTGGGGAGGCGGGAGAGGCCTGTTTGCGCCGCCTCCCCCCGGGCACCCCACGCCGACTTTCGGCGCAACATTGTAGGATGGCCACACCAGTACAACAACTTGCTGGACACCACCTCGGTGCCATCCGGATCTCGGCGCATTGTGCTGCCTTCGGCCTACTGTAGCAGCAAGTGCGGGCGCAACTCAACAGGACGGCGAGTGAAACGGTAAGGGGCGCCGCACTGCAGATGAGGTGCCTCCACCTGGGGAGGCGGGAGAGGCCCGTTCACGCCGCCTCCCCCCGGGCACCCCACGCCGTCTTTCGGCGCAGCATTGTAGGATGGCCACACCAGTACAACAACTTGCTGGACACCACCTCGGTGCCATCTGGATCTCGGCGCTTTGTGCTGCCTTCGGCCTATTCGCACATCGGTCCGCTACTGACGCCGCCTCACAGGCCAATGGATTTTGTAGGCTTTTTATAGCCCAAAGCCGCATAACAGGTCATGTGACTTGTTTATAAAACTTTTCATTGGTTCATTTCACTTTTGGTTTCCTAATGATGGAAGGCTTGAACATATGACCTAAAAATAACACTTTTCATTGGATTGAAACATTTTTTTTTCCCAAATGATGAAAGCCCCACCTTTTTTTTCTCACTCGGCAATCCAAAAAGGTTCCGTTAGATAACAACAGAGGGGACAGGCAACAAGAACCATCAGTCAAAAGAGGGGAGGGCAAGTTCTTCCCTACCGGGTCACGTTGGGGCTCGACCGGAAGTCATTGAATTGGTAGTCTACAGTGTTTCTGGATGTTTCAGACTGAAGCTGGCGTCAGCATGAGAGCACCACCATCTCGTGGCTCCGTCGTGGCCATTCCGCAAGCAATCATGGCAGCCGCTCCCCACCGGAAGCCTGCGCGAGTCGGGGGCCCCGATGACTTTTGTAGAATCTTCAAGGCTGAGGGGACGCTTTCGAGAATGGGGCCCAAGCCGTAGCAGGCAAATGTCTGAGTTCAAATGTGTCCCAGGGCCATTTTAGTGGACCAGGCCCAAATCCGAAGAGCCGGCCGCCATTTTAAGAGTCCTGTGGCAGCCGCCTATCGCTGCACCGCAAGAGTGGGCGCAACTCAGCTGAATGGCGGATGAGGCACAGTGCCGCAAAAGTGGGTGCTAAACAACTGGATGGCGAGTGAAACGCCAAGGGGCGCCCCACTGCAGCAGAGGAGCCTCCACCTGGGGAGGCGGGGGAGGCCCGTTCGTTCCGCCTCCCCCCCCCCAGGGCGCCCCACGCCGTTTTTCGGTGCAGCATTGTAGGATGGCCAGACCAGTGCGACAACTTACTGGACACCACCTGGGTGCCGTCTGGATCTCGGCACGTTGTGCTGCCTTCGGCCTATTCACACAACGGACCGCTACTGACGCCACCTCACAGGCCGACGGATTTTGCCGACTAAAAGACAAACCAAAGCAGCCCATTGTTGCTTTGAGATGGATGTTGCAGCAGGCTGCCATGTAAATAGTTGTTTAAATTTTTTTTTAACGTGTTTACTTTGTTGGAGCGTTTTATATATTTATAAGTTATTAAAGTGTTATAATCCTACTACTTTGTTGCAGTGCTATATATTTTTAATGTGACACATAATTGTGAAGACTTTGATGTACAAAAAGGCATCCCTGGAATCTTCCGCTTCAGGCTCGGTCCCACACACCCTTACAGTGAGAATCCCCTCCCCAATCACAATACAGGATCGTTATCAGATAGTAGGAACACGTGTGGTGTGACGGATCTCATGGGGTGGGGGCCTTGATCTACTGTAACTCCTTTGAAGAGGGGTGATTCTTTACAGTTGGGGCCATAAACTACATCCGCAGGGCTAGGTGATAGCCTGGGACCGGCCTGGACAATCAGACACAGAAGAAGAGGAGTGTCAGAGGGTGCAGTAGTGAATAGGGTGAAAGGGAGGTGTTGGGCGGGCACAGGGTGTGATTCTCAGGGAAGAGCAGCGCAGATGGGAGGAGGTTTATGGCCCATGCATGAGAGAGAGAGCGTGGGTGACCAGTGCGTGGGGGGATGCTTGCGAGGGTGGGGAGCCATGCTGAGGATCGGCGGCGTGCAGAGAGTGGGTCTAGTCAAGGCATCTAAAATGGCTGCCGTGCACGAGAAAAGTGTGGCATTGGAAAAAAGGCAAGATGGCGCAGACAATGTTTATCAATACGGGTTAATTTATAACAATTATTTTTAACAAAATATTTACTCGCAGTGACAAAATGGCGGTCAACACTTCCTGATTTCCTTCGAATCGAACGTTAACAGACATCACGAGGCCAAAAAAAAAAACAGCTCACGCGCAGCCGCTGGAAGACATGTATCAACATATATGAGCATCCTCAGCCACCCTCAGAAAACATAGGGGGTCAGGATACGTCTCCCGTACCCCCTTATACCCATTTCTCACATTGTTTTTCCTCCATCTTGTAATTTAATAAAAACGAAACACAAAATGGCGAATTCCCGTTTCGCGACCCGGTTCACGAACCGGGAAGCGCTTCTACCGCGAATAATCAAATTTTTTTTATTTGCCCCACGGGACCCTTTAATAACCCCAACATCATTCCTAGGGGGTCAAGAGGGGTCTACCTTGCCCCCTTTCATTAAATTCCCCCTTCATTTTTCTCCTCCTCTTGTCTCTCGATCCTACCGAGAGACAAGATGGCGGCTGTTCCGGACAGTTTAGAATGTTGACAGACACCGAAGAGCCAATCAGCTCCGCTTCGCAAAGTTCCGTAACGCGAAAAGTACGCGAACCGGAGCGCTACCCGGGACGCTGTCACAGATATATCTGTTTTTAAAACGTTAATTTCTCAAAATCCACTGGAGCACATATATTGAGACCCAGCAAAGGCACATCGGGCTAACAGTCCCTACAATTTTGCCAAGTTTCGTGCAAATCCATTCAGCCGTTCGAGCTAAAAGTGAGGCCAAACGCCCTATGGAAAAATGAATGGGAAAATGCGTTTTGGGACCCCCCTTTTTTTCTCGGCCCCCCCTTGACGAAACCCCCCCACATTTTCAGGGGCTGCTCAGAAACAAAATGTGCCGAGCCGATTCCGTCTACAAACGCCAAAGTTATTAGACATAGAATTTTCAAAAGTCCCATAGAGAAAAAATCCTAACTATATATACCTACTGGCGACCGTCAGTAGGTAATATATATATACACATATATAAATATATATGTATATTTCTTTTTCCATTATTATTTTAAAAACTACTGAACGGATTTACACCTTTTAACAAAAAAGGGCTCTTTCTGTACCAAGGGCTACCTCTTTGCCAAGTTTGGTGTAATTCCTTTCAGCAGTTCGGCCTGTAGCCGTGTCTAAAGTTTCCTAAGGAAAATTGCATGGAGAAGCCACGTTTTGGGACCCCCTTTTTTTTTCAGCCCCCGCTTGCCGAATCACCCCGAAACTTTCAAGATTGGAGCGGACTCTAGCGGGCCATAAGTTTAGAAAATTTCGCAAAGGTTCGTCAATCGGTGACAAAGTTATTGGTAATAGAATGTTGCGATTTTCCTATGGTAACTAGGTCTTAACTATAACTACCTACTGGCGAACGCCAGTAGGTAATATACATGTGTGTGTGTAAATGTGTATAGGTTTATCTAATTATATTCTATTTGATTTACATCATTGATTTCTACATGCCTGTTCTGAAATGGCAACATCCCAAAAATTCTTCACTCATTCATTTTGGTTATCTACTGTAACTGCATAGTTTATAGTCTTCTTTCTTACAGCGTTTTAGCAACCCCTGAAAGTCTACTCCTCTCACCAGAACCTCTATCTATGATCTGGCTTAGTTTCAATGGACCTGTCACTACCATAGAATGTGCTGCCGTAAAATAATGTACTTGTTTTTCTCCTTCTGAGTGTCTATTCTAGCAATGTGGCTAAGCTGAGATGAATGTGGTCTAAGCATGCCTTAGCTCCCCCCTTTTCTATCTTTTGTGGACCTATTATAGAACCATTGGTACTTTGTCTTTACTGTAGGTGGAATGAATCTCAGTTGCTTCTGAAGCCCTCTTCGTGTGGACTTGTATTTTCTCTTCTATGAGGACGTGTCAATAGAACAATTGACTTAGTTTTTCAGAGTTTCCCTTATATTTCTCCTCTGAATAGACCTGACAAACGCAATGGAGTCTGAAGGATTCTGAGTGTTTTCAGTGATGCTACCACATCTTATCAGGGTGTACTTAAAGGATCAGAATATTTCTTTAGAGCATAAGTATTCTCTATGTGAGTGTGCGTAATAAAGGGATATGCTCTAAATAATACTGTGGTTCAAACATCACCAATAAGGGACATTTGTAAGCTGGACAATTCTCATCTACCCTTTTCCCATCTGGGCGACATCAAACTTATGGCCAGCTTAGGGGTGTGTAATGTGATTAGTTTCTATACAGTCATTTCTTTTTCTTCTGCCTTTCTTTCGTGGTGGACTGACAAAGGGTCTGTTGCCTATAGCAGCTGCATTGTCAGCTTTTGATTATCCTTGTGAGAGATTTTCACTAGGACTAGTATGCAACTTTCCTCTAAAAATAGCACCTGAAAACTTGCTTTAAGTTTGATTTGATCTCAAAATGTCCTCTTATTTATGTTTGAAAGTGTGACACCTATATTATCTAATGCATCTTTATAGTGACCTTAGCATCCTTACCCAATTACCCACAACTCAATTAGAGCATATCTCTGGCCCCTTGTATGGCTCCCAACGATTTCTATATAGAGGAACGTTCCACCATGTGATTGCGTGAGCACATGACTCTGCTGTCCAATACTGCCTTTCTGTGATGTGAACATGTACAGCCACAGCATTACTTTCTCTATGGCTCAGTTAGAGCACATCCTGAGCTTGATACCACAGGGAGCAGACTCTCTTGTTGTAGCAGCGCACTGCATAAATATCAGTTGCAGCATTCCTCAATTTTTCAAAATTGTCTGTTTCTTTATACTAGTGCTGGCATTGAGCTAGCCTTCTCTCTAATTCAGGAGTTTCCAACCTTTTCTGAAGTGAGAGTTACTTCGATGATCAGTGGAAATCATTGTGAACTACTGAAGGCTTAACAACTTGCACATTGTTACCAGATGTTGTATGCCCAGTCCCATGTCCATGGAGCCAGACACTATGGGGGCCATTACGATGTCGGGCGGATTGCCTCCGCCAGGCTGGCGGTAGCCACCGCTGGCCTGGCGGAGGCAATCCGCTCGACACTGTTTCCCAAATTCCCCCCGTCATATTAGTATGGTGCTTTTCCGCCCCTGTCCACTTGCGACCATGGCAGAAAGGGCATAACATAGTGGTGGTGTCCAATGGACACCGCCAGCCATATTATGATGCGTGCAAATAGGTGCCTTTCCGTGGTGGCGATGCCGCCACGGAAAGGCAGGCGGTCTTTGCTTTGGGGGGCCCCGGCGGCCCCCCCTGGTGAAGGCCGATGTGGGGTCGCACAGGGGGGGTACCTATGGTACCCCCCTTCATTTGCATGTACAAAGTGGCTCTGTATATGTAAATGCGTAAATGCTTTTTTAGCATTGTGGCGGGTGGTGCAGAGTGCACCGCCCGCCACCATGCTAAAAATGAAGGCTGTGTCCGCCACTGTGGTGAGCACATCCTAATTCCCCCAACGGGACCCCCGCCCTTATGGCGGGCAGTCCAGGATACCGATAGGGTGGCGGGCGGACTAAGTCCGCCCGTCATCCTAATGAGGCCCTATGTTTTGAACAAAATACTGTAACTACGGGCACTATGACAGGGCTGCCATGAGTGTCAGTGAGAGTGTTTTCTTTGGGATCTATAAACATGTGCATGTGAATGAGATATAATTGTATGGGTGATTGAGAGCCTGTATTATGTGTACTTGCAGCTTAGAACATACCTTTTGCCAATTTTGGCACAGTTACATGTACCACACAGAGATACAATAATTGTTTTTTCTTTCATTTAAAAAAATTGCTGTATTTTTCAGTTGTACTTTTGGCACAGTGTCTACTGCCAACTGGGAGTAGGGGGCCTGCTGTCTGCAAATGTGACACTTTGAAATGAGAAAAAATTTAAATGAAGAGTTAACTTAATCATTAAGGTGACTTTTCACTTTTCTCCCATTTAAAAGCATTTAGAAATTGTTTTTTGTTCACAGCTCCAATATTGAGATGACAAGGACTTTTATTTAAGAGTTAAATATCTCAGTGCCTCAGATGTTCAACTCTGTGCCCCACTCTGGCCATAAATCGGACTGAGCACTGCTCATTATCAGGCCCTGCTATCTGGAGCTTGATTATAACAATGTAAAATAAACACAACCTTCCCTTAACTTTTAATGGAAAATTTGACCTTGTGTCTATTTAAAAATGAAGGCAATGCAGGGAGCTACTTCGAAGGTCTCTGGGAGCAACTGGTAGCTCATAATCAACTGGTTGTAGACACCTGCTCCTATTTTATGTTTGTCCACTGTGCTTCACTGCTTGACGCTGCTTTTTCATTATGTTTCCTCACCTTAATCTTGAAATACATTAACACATTTTATTTAGGTGTGTCCTTGGCTAGTGGTATTTCTGTAGCTCTCAATTATAACTTATTTCTTCTTGGAAAAGAATTATATCATTTGATTTTCTTCTTTTAGGACTGAATATGGTCTACCATCTTTTAAAAAAAGCAATATGAGTGTGCAGTCTTGTCTTCCTATTTTAAAAATACTAGAGTGTAAGATGTTCTCAGTCATCCTACAACTTGTCTTTTATGCTTCTCCGAATGACTGTGTCTTGTATATGAACTGTGGAAGCAGGTCTATACATTTACACTCTCATGTACGTGTGTACCATTCCTTTGCTGTAGATGTCACTGAGTTGAAATTCCGGCGTATTAATAATACCAATAATTTCTAGCACTATGGCAACACAGTTTGCTGTAGAAAGAGCACTGTAAAAAATATACAAAAAATATGTTTGGAAAGAAAGGCCTACTAAATTGAAAGTTATGTTCTGTCGTATGGGTAATCTAACGTCAAGATTGTTAGTTCTAAAAAGCAAATTTATATGTTTTCCAATTATTTAATTAAACATGAGCTGATAACACATTTCATACACATTTTAACATCTCTCTTGTAAATTAATTTGAATTTCTCCACCACATAATTAAAATGGGTTTAAATATATACTGCTCCATGTAATTATATATGTGAATAAATGCATGTAAAAATATGATTTCCGAAAGACAGTTACATTATATATCATGTAATGAATATAAAACAATGCATTATTGAAATTTATTGACAAACTTCTTTTTGTACTGTCAGACAAATTATAGATAAGTAAATACACTAAAGGATTAGCAAAATATTTATAGATAGATGGAAACAACTTTCAGTAAACATTTACAAATTGCCATTTCTCTACTGGGGCCTGCATTTATGCCCAACACCATGAATCTCAAGTAAACAAAATACAAAGGCTAATGCAAGTGCCATCACACACCCTTTATCCTATATTTACTGCTGACGTGTTAGTAAAAGGGCATGACGTGCAAACTATATAAAGTAAACTAAGCTCCTAATGCTCTGTTTGCCTTTTGTTCCTGACTGTGCTTTACTGATCAATGAGACATGGGATGGTGAGGGCAATGTTGGGATATCAAAGGGTAAACCGAGTTTAGCCTTGACCACTGGCTACTCCCTATTAACACCCATGCCCAACACCCATATGTTTACATAAAAAAATAGACATCACATATGCAGGTAATTTTTTTATGCACATGAAAATTGTAAAATTGTGCAGAAGGCAACAGTAACATGTGGAAATTAACAGAACATAGACATTGATTACTAAAATGACAGGGGTTGTGGATGTTACATCACACACCCTTTGACTTTAATTGCATTACAGAAACGCACATCTTATGACCTTTGACCCTGATTTTCCCCAGGGAGTTGTTTCACATAACCTTAACCCTGAAGATATCACAATAATTGACATCACTAAAGTTCCATAACTGTATGATTACTATAAAGCAACACAGACAACTGATCCTTTTAGAAACCCCCTACATTAGGATGCTGGCATTATCTTTGAAAGTGGTGGGAAGTAATACTTTACATGAATTGTTGCAAGTCAGACCACTTCTAGGATGGATTAGGGAGTTAATCCCCAGAGAAAACTTTGAACGAAATGGGGTCAAATTGTGTATTTTGAAGCACTATTTTCATACTAATGTGCTAAAAAATCCTCACGCCTTTAAAGAGCATTTTCAGAATCAAAGCCTTTCATGGTGTTCCAACCTAATGAGACAGACACTCCAGAGGAGTTGACACCTTGTTTTCCCAACATGCTATGAGTGCCTCCATATGTCAAAAAATGCATTGCTGAATTAAAGATGGAACTAAAATTTCAATATAATTAAAATATATATAAAAAAGAACACTGTGAAATGCATTGAATGTAGTATGTGATTTATATTGAATACCCACACAAGCTGTGTTATGCTTTCAACAGTTTTTTTTTTTAAATGAATCCCATTGTTTTTTAAGAAAAACTGGCGGCATTTCAAAAGAAAAAAAATGCTTTCTTTAAAAATAATCACAAGCATGGATGTCTGCTGGTCCATACATCAGGAATCCTGTATTCCTGGCCCATAGAGTGTAGAAGTCTCCTGATATAGAAAACACTTTTACTATCATGGTGATTTTCTGCCTAAACAGAGAGGTCAGAACTCATAGTCAGACCCAACTTCTAGACTTCAAATAAGATAGTTAGACATTGCCTGATGTCACATGGCCATGCATGCTGGTGTCATATTTAAACCATTCACCATTTAATAAACTCCATTGCAGAGGAGTACGCAGGGGGCTTGGTTATCTAAGTGGTGGGGGGGGGGGGTCCACTACCTTTTGAATGACTTACATATTGTTGGTATTGTTGCCCCAGGTAAGACTGAACAAGTATGCAATCATCAGAAGGGATAAAAACGTTACTTTGAAGAGTATGCTGGAGAGTAAAAAGGTGCTAAGTAGAATGGAGGAATGATGCCTTGGTCTCTGTCAGCAAGGAAGGCATTGACCTAGTTCAAGACATTACCTAGATTTCCTTTGTCAGTTAGATTTTGGAATAGCACTTTGTGATCAACTGTGTCAAAGGCTTATGGTAGATAAAAGAGGAGGCTGCATTAGAATTAAATGTATTGTTCAAGTAATCCAAACTATTGATCAGTACTGATTCAGTGGCTTTTCTAGGTCAGATTTCTCCTTGTCTCTCCGAGAGGATGTTGTTTTTTTTAAGAAGGATTCAATCTGTGAGAAAGGTGTCGTTTCCTCGAGAAAAAAAAAACATGGAGTGAGAAGGACCATTCCTCACAAAGATGCGCGCTCTAAAGCATGAGGAACCTCTCGTTCCTTCAGGTTTCAAAATTATTTGTAGTCTAAAAATAATGCTCCACTTTTCAGATGATTCAAGTATTTATTTTCTTTATTCACATGTTCATAATGTTCATCTTATGATTTTATAATTTTTTTCATCATTTATTTTTTCCCAATCTTTCATAAACCCAATGCATTTCGGGTCAAAATCAAAGGACCCTTCTTCAGGGGTCTGTAAAGGAAACATACAGGACCATGTTAATTACCCACATGTGTAATACTTTGTAATAAGTCACAGTAAAAGAAAAATACCGAAAGTCTAAACAAACTAGTTAATTGAGAATTCCTTGTATGAAGAATTCAATACGGGGAAAGCCAAACTCATTATATTCCTCGTATGTGGACTAAACAAACCGACATTAAACCTGATAGCGGGCTAGCAGTAAACATGACAAATGGTTTATAATGAAGTCAACAATTTATCAACAGCATGCGTCACAGGTTAATCACACGAGCGTCGTGCCCATTCTGAACCCAATGCGTTAAGAAAACGTTCAACCGTTTAAATTCCTTCTGTCACTTACTTAAAGACCGGGAACAAAGCGTCTCCGTCAACGACTGAGGCTGGATAGCGTGTGAGCAGGAGCCGCCGTGCCCTGACTTCCCGCCGTTTTTCAAGAGTTGCAACCTGGCACCTAGCGGAATTGATACTTAACCAAAAGCCTCAAGTGCGATCCGGCACTGGCATATATTGATATCAAGAATTAAACCATACCAGGAAGGCCCATAGCCTATTGATGATTTAGTGGCTGTCAGCCCCCGTTACGGATCTACTGGCCGTATTACAAGCGTGCAATTACCGCTGAACTTTGCTCATCCTTCAAACTAATGCGATATAGGCAAAATATGTGAATAAGCTTAAGACAACAATGAATTACCCCTTGTCCTGAAGATGATGCTTTATATTGTTGTGAATAGCATCGAAACGTCGTCGACACTAAAAGCACCATATGCAATATGATTTTATAATATTGTAATGATCAATGGTGTGAAAATGGATATTTAAGTCTGTCAAAGTGATTACAAACAAACAGACACATCTTATACTCTGCCTTTGGCCATTCTGTTTTTCAGTGGTTTGTCTTGTGTTCTGTGGGTCACAGCTGTGCCCACTTGTCATTTAATGTTTTGAATCACAATCAACTGAACTTATATAAAAATAAATTCTTGTCCGGCTGGACGAAAGACATATGATCTATTTTAGCGTATGATTATTGTGCTTGTCCATTTGTCTTTCCAAAGTAGGGACCACTGTTCTCTAAAACATGCTGTCCAACAACGTCAGCACCCATGTCAGACTCCAAAGCTGTGTTCTCACTATCAGTGGCATATCTCGATATTAAAGCGGCAAGTTTCTTTTTCTGAAACTGGGGTCTTTTCTGTGAAGAGTCATCCTGCTTGCCTTTTCCATCTTTCAGGCGGGGATGGTCGCGATTCTACTGGCCACCCTGACCTCTGCCGCTGCCTCCACCACCGGACGATGAGGCCGATGTGTCCTGTAAAGAACGAGGAGAACGTTGATAAGGAACCTGAAATAGATCAGGTGACTTTATCGTAGAGCGGTCGGGCAATTCATAAGTGGGCTCAGTAGATGCAGGCACTGGTGACGTAGGACGGGATTTCTGTTTCTGTTGTTATTTTCCCTGTTTTTTATTTTTGTTCCAATTTTGCTTTGGAGCTTTGGGCTGAATGTCTTTTACAGACTTCGAACCCTGAGGTTGTTTCTTATCTTTTGCAGAAAAGGGCTTGACACCTACACTATTACGGCCAATGGTCTTATAAGCCACCATGATAATTCTCGGTAACTGTCGGAGTTTGTCGGCATCGGATACATAGCGCAAGGCATTAGCCACTTGAAAGTTCACCACATCTCCCCTTCTGTTAGAAAGGACAAGATTGGAAACTACGTCAAATGTGCCTAAGAGTCTCTTTCCCAATTCAACCGCAGCCTCAGGTCTTAGTTCATCTTGAACACGCTTAATGACAGTCGGAAGGACAGCCATTGACGGAGTGCCGAAGCACCTCGGTTTCACTGCTGCAAAAATTCTGCCCCATGACTCGCAGTCACCGGCTTCTGGTGCCAAGTCCTTGGGTAAACTAATTGCAAGAATCCTGTGTTTTTCTACAGGAGTCAAATTCGGAAAAACTGCCTCCAGCTGGTCAAATTTCTCGGCAAGCCAAAAAGGCATATCATCCTTATCTTCGGGTCGCTTGCCCCTTAACCGTATTAACCATCACGTGACTAAGCTTCATCCCGCTCGGTGCAGCTGGAAGAGCGGCAACACCAGGGGCCCGAGTTATATAGGGGCCGTAATTCAGCAACGGGGACTACCCCCGCATGAGGATGCGGGTGAACCCAGCCAAAACAGGCCAAGAACCACCTGGAATGGACAAAGGACCCCATCTAATCACCGTTACACTGTGGGGAAGTGCACCATCAAACCAAACCCGGTGCTGCCATGCAGATATTGGAATATCCTGTGTCCTATAACATATTCCAAGGGCACAGCTGTGTGAATATAAGTGTGAAACACCTGAGTAACTGCATTCACTGGAAATGTCACCCATGAGTAGAAAATCTCAAACGGGTAAGCAACCTCAGCACTCACCACCAAAATAACTGCCATGTCCTCTAAAACCAACGTTATAAGCCTGCAAATGCTGCGGTATGTCAACGTTAGCCATAGCGACACAGAGAATTAGAGATACAATGTAAAGCAATGTAGCACAACTGGGTATTAATTCATAAGGAAACCGTTTTGAAAGATTCAAGCTTGAAAAGACCTATGTAACTATAGGTAGGTTTATCCGTCACATCTGTTAACCGGAAACATTAGTGAAGGGGCTAAGGACTGATATAAGTACTACTCAAGCGTCATGTAATGAGACCACCATCATTGGGTGCCATGTTACAGGGATTCTGCTCCTACAGAGAACTGTGCACGGAGACTTGGGACTTCAGTGAATTAGGGTGTGCCAAAACTCACCTTAGTACTCAAAACCCCTACCAGATTAGCATCAGTGTCACATTGGCTCTTCCAAAATACCAATGATTAGACAACCCAGAACATGACTTAGGTTACCTCAGGCAATGTGGAAAACATGAACACTCTTTTGTTATACTCTCATACCAGTCCAAAACAGGGAGTAAAAAGAGACACGTGCAAGTTTGAAATATTTATTTCTAATGCCGTGTTCTCATGCGCAGCACCT
This sequence comes from Lissotriton vulgaris, assembly GCF_964263255.1. NCBI lineage: Eukaryota > Metazoa > Chordata > Amphibia > Caudata > Salamandridae > Lissotriton > Lissotriton vulgaris. Next base: position 665,297,081 of record NC_141689.1, read on the forward strand.
TAGCTAATACAAGCAGACATAATATTAGAAACAAGATTGTCAGCATAGTTACTATTCCATAAAATACAAAGGGAGAAAGCATGGTATAATGCTAAATGGCAACAGGCTTAAAATACACCTATATTTCACCCTCCCTTCCTAGTAGGTTATTTTATAACTACAGAAGGTCTCTTGGGATTACATAGGCGGCCCCATACCTTTGGTATTTAGCAGAAGTGGATCACATCAAATTCTGCATCAGCTCTCAGCATACGAATGTTCTCCAAGTGTGTGTTATCATGCCCACTCAGTGCATTATTAAACACGCCAATATCAGAGGCTGCCACAGCTGCATATGTGTTATGTCTAGAACGTGCGCTGATCAGTCCGAACAACAACCAGTGTTGAAATAACCTTGAAGGCCTCAGGCACTCACTGCTCAGACTAATCTTACCAAGCAAGGCTACTAATGTATAAAAACATATTATTCTTGTGTGAAGCAAAACACTCTGCTGAACTCTAGACAATTTATAAAGTGTGTGCAAAAGGCAGCAGAAAGGGAAAATGGTGTTTAAACTTGTAATAGCTCATTTCAACTTAACACTGTGTGAATGCAAAGCTCAGCCCCATGACAGTACCACATGTGCCCCCAAGATCCCATAGCGGAGGACCAGGTGGAACAGGGGCCCTGCTATGGGACCCCAAAGTCCTTTTCTGCCTGCCATTTTAGGGAGGTTGGACTGCCAAGGAAAGGCAGCGTGAAACAGGTATTGAAATCCCTACGCTGGCATGTGAGCAGGCAATGCTCCTATTGTAGGAATTACTGTCTGTCTGCTCCACCGACTGGCTCAAAGTTGGAGAAGCAGTGGTTGGTCCCTCCACCCAATGCCCCCAACCATCCGTTCAGAATCGTGCATTCGGACTGCTCAAGTAGATATCAGTGGGCCCACCACCGACGGCCTGTAGGAGGTGGGCCCACCAACATCAGAATAAGCCCCTAAATATGCAAAAGTATACAATATGTTATGTTATATGGGTTTATAAAGCACACTGTTACCAAAGGGTGTCCTGGCGCTGAGCACTGTCTACCTGGTACCCTCCACCCCTGAGCCCGAACTGAAACTAAGTTGAAAACAACCAGGTATTCAGACCTTTCCTCAATGATAGGAATACCATAGCAGACCTTAGATGAAACTGAAGGTCATTCCAGGCATTGGAGATTCTAAGGACTAAGCTCTTTCCACCTCAGTTACCCTTTTTCGCCCAGCTATCTCCCACGGACATACCAAGGAATGCGCTTTTTTAGATCTTCAGGAATTGTCCCCATCAGGGATGTGAAGACTGTACAGAGAGCCTTGAATTGGGCTCGTTGTTGTATTGGGAGCCAGTGAAGGTACTGTGGGCCATTTCTGATTGACACAAACCTCGGAGTGCCCGTAAGCCTGTTAAGATGTTTAATATTAATGGTCAGATACAGGATGTTACAGTAGTCCAGACGCACAGAATGAGGGATGAGACCACTGTTCTGAAACTTTCTTCTGTAAGGAAGAGTTTTATTTTCCTCAGGGTTCTCAGGATCAAAAAACGTATTGACACCACTCCGCTGACCTGGTCCCCAAATGTGAGGGTGTTATCCACGATCACATCAAATTCTTAACTTTATGCACAGGGAATGGGGGAGGCCCATCTCACTCAGCCACCATGCTGGAGACAAGAGGTTGGGATTATTCCCCAAAATAATCACTTCTGTTTTGCCTTGATTCAACTTCAGGCAGTTAGCAGTCATCCAGCCAGTTATTGCTAACATGCAGTTATGGTAGCTGGGGGCCTTTTGCGCTTCTTTGCCTCTCTGCAGAGAAACTTGGGTATCTTCTGCGTAGGAGGTTAAAAATTGCCCAAAAGAACTTACAAGGACAGCCAGCGGTCTCACTTATATATTGAAAAGAGTCGGACTTTGGGAGGACCCCTATGGGACTCCGCATGGGAGGGAAAATGGTTTTGTTCTGTCCCCTCCTAGATCTACCATTTGTACTCTGTCGGCCAGGAAAGATTTCAGTAGATTCCAGGCCACACCCTGGACCCCAGCCTTTGATAAACGCCCCATCAACACATCGTGATGGACCGTATCAAAGGCTGCCGACGGATCAAGCATGATCAAAATGGCTGAGCCTCCATGATCCACCGCCTCACGAACCTCCTCCATGGCTTTGATCAACACTGACTCTGTACTATGCTCCGTGTGGAACCCATACTGAGGAAGGTCCAATGTGTTGTTTTCTCCAAGAACAGACTTAATTGCATGTTTGACCTTCTCCAGAATTTTAGCAAGGTAAGAGTAGACGAGAGATGGGTCTATAGCAATTAGGGTCACTGGGCTCTAGATTAGTTTTTTTAATTAGTGATAGAATAGAGGTCATTTTCTAAGCTGTAGGGTAGTGACTTGCCCCCATTATGAGGTTATGTGAGGAGGTTAGGGTGTTAGAAATGACTCAGAGGAAATTGCAATTACTGCAGCTGGACAAGGATCCTTAGGGGAACCCGATCTGCAACCCATAAGTAGATTGGTAACCTCCTTGTTCACCAATGGGGTGAAATTATTAAACGTGGGAGAGTTGTTGGTTACCTTTAACCCGGTTGCCAGATCACTGGCCTCACCCTGTTGATTGCTGAAGGAGGGGAAAATGACCTTAACTTTGTTCAGAAAAAAAGAGGCTTGGGTATCACAGAATTCAGGACTGCTATGAGTAATACGTTTAGGGGGGTCATGAGGTTGGTTGTTGTTCTAAAGAGTTCCTTCACAGAGGGTTTAGCTCCAGAAATCTGTCTGGAGAAATAGTCATTTTTTGCTTCCTGAAGTAATTTTTTACAAATTGTAAGACTAGCTTTCTAAGCTTCCTTGTTGGTCCAACTGTACCCCTTTCTCCAGAGCCACTCCATTCTCTTACTGTCTGATTTATGCTCCTGTAGGTTCTGAGTAAACCAGGGGGTGGAGGCAAGACATCGTCTGGGGGAACACCATTTGACAGGGGCCTGTCTGTGACGAGCGGCATTAATTCAATCCCCATTGGCCACTGTGGCTTCCTCTATATTAGCAGGAAGATTTGGGACTGAATCTATCAGGGCTTTATCAAAATTGGGACAGTTAATATCCTTCCAGGCCTATGAAGATATCATTTCCCTGGGCTTCAAGTTGGATACTTTGATGGGGGACAGAACTTTAGTGAAAATAGAGGCAGCATGATCTGTCCAGGCAAGTGGCAGTATATCCAAAACTGAAAGGCTGGAGGAATTTGTAAAGATTCCTTCTAGGGTGTGACCAGCCTCATGAGTCGGGCCTTCAACCTGCTGCCTGAGGTCACCTCCCAACATAATTTCCATGAGTCTTGAGGTATCTCAGTTGGTGGAGTCCTCGTGGTAGAAAGTGAAAATCGCCAGGAATTGTGAAAGCTTTGGCACAAAATCCCTCCTTCGAGCAGTGAGCTGATGGACTCCAGAAAACCACCTCTGGGGCCTGGGGGTCAGTAAATAAGCATAGCTTTAAACGTATCTTGCAGCGAAGATTGCACACACTGACTAACAATGCCTTGCCGCTGTGTTGGAAGCAGCCAATAAACATAGCAACAACTTTACTTATGGTCTTCCCTCTATGGTAATACCTAAAAAGAATAATACTGGACTAAAACTTTAATCATTTAAATTCAAACTTAAAAATTGGAAAACAGTACTAGTTTACCAAGAGTATAATATGGAATAGAACAAGCACACACATTGTTGCACAGGTAGCACACAGTAAATGAAACCTTCACTCTGCCTAAGAGCACTCAATCAAGTACCTTGGAACATCATTCTATATGAGCAAAATATTTGTTTCTAGAAAGAAAGTTCACTACCTTTCAATATTAAGAACAGACACTCTAAATCACTATAAGTTACAATTAACAAAAGTCTGCTTAACACATAATTTCACTATATTTCCATTACAAAATAAAACATGAAAATACAATAGATGCCATACTCTGTCTTAATGCCATTGAAAAATGTAATATAATTATTTACTACCCTCACTTACTAAACCACAATAAAGAAACCTACAAACCTTCTTTAACCTTATTGTTGACAAAACCAATCTAGTACTAGTAGCTATGAATCAAAAAACTAAATGATCTTACTTGAAATACAAAGCTGCAACCCAGGAACCACCATTTACGTCAACTGTCACTGCATACTGATGAAAAAAATAGACCCCAAAGTACAGTTAATGGTGCAAAAAGTGAGTGATGGCAAAATAGAAATAAAAAAGATAATTTAGTAGCATTAAAATGAATGAAGACATTATTTAAAAATTGTTTTAAATAACAAAACATCCTGTTTCACTTTCCACATAAAATATTTACTTGTTGGAAAAGGTAAATATGTTATGTGTGAATGATAAAAGTATTACAAAATACTCAATTTTCTTAATAAATGCTGCTACATAAATAGCAACGCAACTTGCTTTCAATATTTCCCAAATAATATTTTTATTGCTTGAATGTATCTACAGGAACAAGTATCTTATAATCATGTTCTCCATTATTGTACATGAAACGTATGTGGCAAACACAATATCTGGGTTCATCCTTCTTTAGTCACTTTGCCATCCCAGTTCAGAACCAGCCATATGCAAATCAGTATGTCAACAATTTCAAAGGCAGACACCTAGCTCTATACCTCATGCTAGTTCCATCAAATCCTGGTCCTGCGAAAGACTCCCCAGTGCCAGCCGTTGCGTGACGCCTCTGTGCTCCAGATCCGGACCAATTACTACAAGTGGGGGTGCACCAGGCAATGAAGTCCAGTAGACTGTAAGTAGTGTAAAAAAATCCTTTATTTCAAATTTCGTTTTTTCATATGAGTAAGCAACACTCAGCCAACGTGTTTCACTTCCTCAAGGGGAACTTCATCAGGGCTGGGAATGACATGTAAAAGGACAAAAATCAAAAAATGGACATAGACCAAAAATCAACCAACATTGTGTTAGGAAACAAACAAACCCTGTACAAAAAACAGCGGCACAAGACTTAAACACAAACCCACATTTACTAAAAACGTAGAGGTCAAACACATATCAAATACACACATATATAAATTAACAGTAAGTACTATAGTACCCAAAGTTAAAAGCACATAAGGGTAAAACTACCTAGCAACAAACATATATAAACATATATAAATTGACGGTAAGCTCTGTAGTAATCCAAATTAAAAACACATTAGTATATTCAAATAAAATGACCTAGCAACTCACATATAGTTTAAAACATGGCACCACACACTACGCACATTGAGGTCATTTAAGCAATTAAGTTCCCATGTATACGCAGAGATAAATACATAAGAGGTATGGTCAGAGTCAGGAGACACTGTATCCCCACTAAGGACAAGGTAAGGTGAACGAGAGGGTAGGTAGCGAATGATTTGCTATCCTTAGTCAGTGACAAACAGAAAGGGGGGATATTATTAGTGCTATTTAACTGATGTCACATAGGGGTAGAAAGATAATATAAAACACATGCATTCCTTCTAGGGTCATCAAATGGTATCCAACGATGAACTGTTCACATAGGAATTTTCAATTTAGGAACTTTAGAACTTTCCAATTTTCTCCAGTGTACTGCACTGGAAGCCTTTGGAGTTATTGCAGGCATAGTAAGGCCCACATGTCGCAAACCTGATGTCAACATAGAGTTCATGTCGGAAAAAGAAAGTGAAAACAATGAATATGTTACACCCCTTCCTTGCCACACCTAAAGGCACATATGGTAAGGATAGGTAAAAATCTAATGTCGTGTTGCACATAGCCATGTGACCATGTGCCAATGTTCATCTTTCTTGTGATCTGATCCCTCAGTGCTTTCACCAGCCATTAATAAATCAAAAAAGTCAACAAGATGTGAGCCCAACTATTGATGTCTCAGAGGCTCGTCATGCCATAATGCGCCTTGATCGACGTGGTGGCCCTGCCAGTTCATAAAGAACGAACAGCTGCCTCACCACCCCCAGAGTTAGTAATGCTTTAAGTCTCATAGTACATGAAGCAGCCTCTAAAAGTTGAAGGTCCACTAATCTGTATCAAATAATCCTTGGCGCCTCCAAGTGCGTTAATCAAAATGATACATTTCTAATACATCCCCCGGTCCCAACAATAAACAACAACCAACTATTCCCATACGTGAATTGCGTGCTATTTGTACCATGTCCCTCTGGTCCCAACAATAAACAACAACCAACTAGCCTCTAATGTAAGTTGTGTGTCATTTAAATAACAGAGCTGACGTTGCTTTCAAGGTATCACCCCGGTAGCGTAAAACCATGCCTGGGTGTCCCTGATTGTCAGGTATGCAGAATAACGGGCCACTGTCTTATCACGACCTTAATGTGCCAGTCCGGTCACAGAGATTCCATACCCAAGCTGCGCACAAAACCACAGAACCATGAGTGCAGTTAATGCAAAGGAGGCACACTTTGAGGAATGACATTAACATACTTGGCAGACATACGGTGCTATTGTTACTAACAGAAGCACTGCAATTGCAATACACGGTCTCCCTTCCTTGAGACCAAATATCCATACATACAGAAAATAGCCCTTGCCACATCCATACTGTCAAGACATCTGTCCGGTAAGGCTGCAAAATTGATATGTGAGTCGAATTTGGTATTCAAGTACTCTTTGCACATCCCTCATTGCCAACTGATCCTATCAGGTTCGACCACCGTAAGGAGGTTACCAAGTGTGCGTTCCCACCCCTTCCTCCTGGGAAATGAGTCAGAGTTGGGCTTCTCACGGTGCCCATCTTTAAAATGGCAACACTAATATTTAAGACCATGGTGGTATCACTATTAGGAATTTATGTAGTGTTCAGGCACACAGCACCTGTAAGTGCATCAGTGTTCACGATGAAAATAAGCAGGACAATAAAAAACTACACTTCTAAATGCTAATTATGATTGTGGATCTGGTTTGAATACCATAAGGAGGCTACCAAGTAAGTGGTCCCGCCCCCTCCTCCCAGGATATGAGTCTGAGTTAGGCTACTTGCAGCAGCCATCATTGAATGGCCAATCTATTATCCACATACTAAGGTGGTGTCACTCTCATGAATAAACATAGAGGCATATTACCAAGGGCATTATCGCCGCATTAGCGGGACTTTTTCCCGCTAATGTGGCGATAATTTTATCGCCCTATTACCAAGCTGTCGCTAACACCCGTTAGCGACAGCTGGCAGGCGATAGCAGGCATTTAGGGGCCCACTTTGCATGTCAGCGATAATCATCGCTAATGACATGCAAAGTGGGCGTGCCAAGATGTTAGCGACTGAAAACAGTCTCTAACATCTCTAACTCCTATTAACAACTTTTGGAAATATTCGCGCTAAGCGCGAATATCTCCAAAAGCTAACGCCTGCTAAAAGCAGTTCTTAGCCATGTTAGTCAATGGAAGGTGGATAACATGGCTCAGAGCATTGTCACGATAATGCATGAATATCGCTGATTTTTCAGCGATATTCATGCATTTCGCAGGATTTTTACCGCTTTTGAGATAAACCTTGATAATATCAAGGTATCTCAGCGGTAAAAATCCTCGGTGCTCAGCGATATTTTTTTCCCGCTAACCAAGCAATAGCGATCATTTTCGCTATTGCTTGGTAATATGCCCTATGGTGTTTAAGGACTCAGCAACTGTAGGGGCACAAGTCCTCTTTTTTTAATGATTTTATTGTTAATCCATGATCATACAGAAAGAGAAAAATCACAAAAGAATACATCAGTCGGAGGTACACAATTTCCTAAATTAATACAAAACATAAATCAGTAAACAAAAAGAGAGAAGAGGAACACAACAAACACCCTGGGATTTATAAGCCCATATAAGTCTCAACCGAACCCCAAATTTTGAGGCCAAGTTTCTTTTTTCGTTTGCCTTTCAGAGCATATAAACAATATTCAATATTGAAGGATGCTAAAAATCTAGCCCTACACATTTCAAAAGATGGTGCATCCTTCTGTAACCACATTGAGGCAATACATCACTAGGTCCCTCTCGGTTCCTTCATCTATTCCCAAAAATACATGAGTGTTAGACAGTTGTACCGTTCCACCCAATATCTCCTCCAAAAATGCCTCAATGTGCCCTAAAAAACTATTTAGATGCGTGCATGAGTAAAAAATATGTACTATATCGCCATCATCAGACCCACAACAAAAACATTTCCCATCATTGGACCCCCCATCTAAACAATTTGGCTGGAGTGTAATATAAATTAAAGATAGTCTTATAGTGTTGTGCAAGTAAGTTAGCTGCCATAAATACTCTTCCTGCCATGTCGATAGAGGTTTCAATCCGAGTACCAGCACGGCCAAGCCAATTGTCCCATTTTAAATTTTGAGTCTCTAATCATTGCCCATAGTGGTTAATAATAAAGAGTACAAGTGACCAATACGAGCATTCTTCCCCACAGCTTCAATAACCGGGTTTTGATCTGTATTCCAGTGATGTTTAGACAAATAGTCAAAGACTTGAAGATATTTGAAAAAATCAGAGCAACAAATTTGAAATTTCTCAACTAACATTTCAAAAGACATCAAATCCCCGTTAAAGTATAGATCTCCTATTCTTTGAACCCCTGTAGTTCGCCAGTTGTCTACTATTTAGTCCCAAAATATCGACGGGAGAAGTGTAGCAGTGGTTCGAGGGGTATACCCAGATATTTTTCCAATGCTATAATATTTTTTTACAGACATCTACACCTTATAGGCTGCTCTCAAAACCTTAAACCGCGTCCTCTTTTAGTAATTCATGTCCAAATTAATAAACAAGCGGTTTTTAGCTTCACTGCCCAGTAGCATTTGAAAAATGGAGGGGGCTTCAGCTACACTACATGATTTTATCCCTGTTAATAAGAAGTGCTGTAAAATGCATACAAAATAATATAGGGTAAAGTCAGGGACTGCCCAACCACCTTGTTCGCGCGGCAAAATCATAAATCGCATAGCTCTCCGTGATTTCCCCTGTGCCCACACAAATCTAGCACATACAGATTGTAAGAGTGCAAGATTAGCCCGAGATATCCCAAGTGGAATGGATCTCAGGAAGTATACAATTTTAGGTAGGACTAACATTTTCAAGATATTACATCGCCCTACCATGGACAAATGTAAACATTCACACCTGTCCAATTGCTTCTTTACATCATTTAAAAGAGATAGCCAATTAACCTCTACCAGTGCATTTAGGCAGGCCAGCAATTTGATCCCCAGATAAGTCACTTCATTAACTATCATTTGATCCACGAAAGTTGTTATATTAACACATAATATTTGTGTCTTGGCAGTGTTAAGTTTATAGCCTGAGATGACTCCAAACTGTAACGCAAATAGCTCTATTTCTGGCATAGCAGTGGAGGGATTCTGTGTTACCACAGCCACATCATCTGCATATGCCAGAACCCGATAATGCTCTTGTTGCCAGATCACAGGTTCAATCCTAGAACTGAATTCAAGCATTTTTATGAATGGGTCGATATATAAGGAGAACAACAGAGGGGAACAGGAACATCCCTGCCTTGTTCCACGGGTAATATGCACCGGACTAGATTCTAGACCCATAATACAGATTCTTGCTGTGGGTTGGCGATATAGCGATTGTATAGCTAAAATAAAATTTGGCTGGAACCCCCGTCGCTGTAGCACTGCCCACAAAAATCCTCATGCGACCCGGTCAAAAGCCTTTTCAGTATCAAGTAATATGAGACTGAGCGCACCCCCGTGGTATTTGCAATATCCATTAGAGTCACCACCCTGTTAATGTGGTTAGTTGTCCCCCTCTTAGGAATAAAGCCATGTTGTCTAATGGATACCAATGGGGTTATAACCTCAGCTAACCGGGTCACAAGGATTTTAGTGTAGATCTTACTGTCTGTATTCAACAGAGAGATAGGACGGTATGAGGCCGGGTATTCAGCAGACTTCTTTTTTTTTTAGAGACAATAATGCTCGCCTCATCCCAGGACCGAGGCGGGATGCCGTCTGCACCTACCTAAATGGAGCAAGCACATCCAATTTCAAGCTATCAAAAAAAGATTGTATATATTTCAAGTGGGAGCTCATCCAGCCCAGCTGCCTTTCCCAGTGCCAAACTATTAATGGCCCGCTCCAACTCCTCCAAAGTGATAGGAGTCAGCCTCTTATTTACTCAGGTTGTTATCACAAAAACGCAGGGCCAGAGCCTCCCCCGCTTGTACATCAAAAAGTTCCCTTGTGTATAAAGTCATGAAATACATCCACAATCCCCGCCTCTGTTTCCATAAGATCACCCCTAACATCTCTAATTGCATTGATCCACTGGGCCGCCTCTTTAGATCTTAATTTCTGAGCAAGGCACCGTCCACTTGCCTCCCCATACTCATAGTTCAAATGCTTTTTAGTGAAGCATTTCTTAGCAGTATCTGTGCTCCAATAGAGATTGATTTTGGCTTTACAGTGAGCTACTTCAGTAAAAAGATCCATAATATCCAAGCCCCCATGTATACCTATCATAAGCTTCTCTTCTGCGAGCGTTAACACAGCATATAGGCTCTTTAATACAGTACGTAGTTGCTTTTGCTTGTATAAACCATAGATAAGCACCTCCCCCCTAAATGCAGCTTTAAAGGTATCCCAAACACATCCGATCCCTGCAGTATTCCGATTTATTTAAAAAAATGCTTAATCCAAATTTTGATCTTACTTACAAACAGTGCATCACAAAACAATTTCCTATCAAATGAGAAAGCACATGGTTTGGTACCAGTTCTAGCAAGCAATAAGCTTAGCACAAGAGGGCCATGGTCCGAGGGGAACAAGTCCTCTTGATGAAGGTAAGCATAAGATAAACCAACTACACTATATGCCATATAACATCCATATCTGGTGTGGGGTGCCTAACTACAGTATTAAGTGTTATTGAAATTGTTGGCAACACATGAGTGAGATCAGTGTGAGACATGTTCAGAATTGGAGATTAAATTGTCATGAGTACTGACGCAAGACTGGTATATATCCTGTTCACCTATGCCCAGCATAAATTCACCAGAGGGCACCATCATTAGTTAAGCTCAGACAAAACAAGAACATGTATAGTAACAGACATACAATCTTTATTAATGGTTTACAGTCATCCAGGAAAATTATGCTTCATCAGTATACAAGCATTCGCCCAAAAAGAAATGCATCTCATTATCGGTGTTGAGGCCCTGCTCAATAGCTCTCAACTTGCATATCCATTTGGATTCACACTGCCTCAGACGTTGCTATCTATTACCACCCCTAGTTCAAGTTTCCACTTGCTCCACACCATAGAACCAAAAGTTGGCATCATCTGGGTGGGTTTTGCCATAGTGTTCTGCCATTGGGTACCTCATAACGCTATTGATGATTGCACTTCAGTGTCTTGAATACGTACTTTAAGGCTTCTCTTAATGTTACCCACATATATCTTATTACATGGGCAACCAATCATCATATGCAACAAAGGTGGTGTTACAGGTAATAAACCATGTGATTGCATACTTGACTGACCCATTGTAACCAAAGTTTTTGATCTTGTTGGCCCCAAATTTACAAATATTGCAGGTACTGCATGTGTGGAACCATTTGGGTTTATCCGGTAACCAAGTAGCCCCTTTACTAATAGTGGTGACATAACTAGGGCAGAGTTTGTTTCTGAGCATGGTGCCTCTCTTAAATGTTACAGAGGGGTTCTTCCTGAGGGAGTACCGTAGGCTTGGGATCTCCTCAAGTGTCACTTCCTTTTCAGTAGTCTCATCACTGAATGTTGTGTATTGCGTTACAAAACGAGCATCAGTATTGTCCCCCTTGTTGCTTGTTCTTCAATTACTGTCAGTCGGGGTAGTTTCCCTCTCAAGTGTCCGCATCCTTCTCTCTACTGAATCCAAGACCCTCCTGTCGTATCCTACAGCACCAAATCTTTCCTTAACTTTTTGGATATTGCTCACAAAGGTCTCTTCCTCACTGTAATTCCGTCTAATCTGGACCATCTCCACATAAGTGATGCTTTTTGATAACAGAACTAGCATGTGCACTGCTGGCATGCAACACCCCATAGCAAGCCTTTTCCTTACGGTAAAGCAGGCTTTGTACCATCCTGTCCCTTATGTAAAACTGCAAGTCAAGAAAGTTGATTCTCTCTCTATGATATTCAGTGGTGAGACTGACATTGTAGGGGTTGGCATTTAGGAACTGAAAAATTTTCATAAGGGAAAATTCTGTGCCCGACCATAGGCATATAATGTCATCAATGTACCTCTCCCAGAAGACTATATGTTAAGCCCAGAAGGAGGCACGTCTGTTCCAGCCATGCTCCAGATCATAACACCCCATAAACAGGCAGGCAGAAGATGGAGCAAATCTAGAACCTATGGCCATACCCCTCTTCTAGTGGTACCAAGTGCCATCGTGGAGGAACTAGTTCCTGGTGAGAGCTAGCTCCGTCATGTCTTGGACCATGTTGTTTTGCTCATAACAGTCTGCCCCCTCTCTGTCCAGATATGATCTGGCCATCAAAAGCCAAAATTTGTGCTGGATACATGTGTACAGGCTTGCCACATCAATTGTGACAAACATTAAGTCATCAGACCATAGCACGTCTTTGAATTTTGACAATATGATCTTGCTGTCCCGAATGTATGATGGCAAGTTATGTACATGTTTCTGCAGTTTGAGGTCAATGAACTCAGATAGTTTCTCTGTCGGTGATCCTACCCCCGATATAATCGGTCTCCCCGGTGGAAAGTCCCCTTTCTTATGCACCTTGGGAAGTATATAGATGCAGGGAAATCTTGGATTCTCAACCCTGAGGTACCTTTAATCTTGGTCACTCAACAAGCAGATATCCTTCCATTCAGTTAATTTCAGGTTAATGAGAGACCTTAATTCCCAAATGGGATTACCACCAATCGTTTCATAGCATTGGCCATCATTCAACTGTCGGTTTATTTCCCCAACATAGTCAAAGGTATTCATGACCACGACATTGCCATTCTTGTCGGCCTCCCTGATAACAATTTCCTCATCACCCCGAAGTCTAATCAGTGCCTTCTTCTCACCCGGTATGAGATTATGTTTTGGCTTGTGTTTGAATTTGGTGGAAGCTTCCATTTTGTACAAACCCTCACTAACTCTTTCAGAGAAGAGGTCAATGTTGCGATGGTACATTTGGTCTTAGATTGTGGGCCACTATTAATCATCAGGATTTCAGTTATGTTAATTTCTTCCATTAGTGATTGCATGTCCACCCCTTCATTCTCCCCAAGTGAAAGGAGACAGTGTATGTTTCTTACATCGGCCATGGTGTGCTCAATGGGCCTAACTGCATTGTTGGACATAGTCATAGGCGGTACTTTATCACTGAACAAATTCTTTAATTTAAATCATCTAACAAATTTAAAGAGACCTACATGAACAATGACCAATTCACCATCTTGCGTCGGACAGAAGTTAAGACCCTTACAGAGTAAGTTCTTTTTCTCTGAGTCAAGCATTCTCTTGGATACATTTATAATTTCCAGATCATTGTCACCTGCCATTTCTACCTGAAACATGTTCCCATCTAACGTAGAAACTATTTCTGTTTGTTTTTGGAACGTGTTGACCTCCTCAGGGTGTCCTCAGCACTTGCCTCTGAACCTCCCTTTTGTCCTGCACCCCTTCTGCTTTTTTTCTTGGATCCTTTTTTCTTTGTTTTGCTCTGATCCTTTGTTTCACCAATTCTCTCTGGAAGCATGTAGTTCCTTCCCCCAAAAGGTGTTCACTGGCAGTACTACATGAAGCTAGACTACTTGTTGAGGATATTAAGATACTACTAGCAGATCTTGCCTCATCACTCTCCTCCAGTGCTGTCTTCCTGTCCTCATTACCTGTGATATTATCAATATTTTTGCAAATGTATATATCCGCCCCTCTCTGTAGTCCCTATCGTCGTGCTTAATTTATGCATCTTCTTTTCTTTTATATAGTTCTGATGACCCTCAATAGCTTTCTTAAGTATATCATAGTTTTTTGTCAATTAAGTCTTTGTTATCTATAGCCTCAATCTCCTTTCCAACTATTCCAATCTCCGATATGAGTTTAGCACCTTTCTCAATGGCGTGCCCGATTAAGATCTGCATCATCACCAGTGAATCCCCCTCAAGATAACTCTACCCTTCCTTAAGGAAGTCATCACTGAGATCTTCAAATGTTGCAAAAACCAGAATATGCAGACCCCTCTGTGTTTTTTTATTATCAATGTATTGTTAAAAGGTCACACCACCCCACCACTGGGCTAACTCCTGTTTTTTTAGATGCTCTAGTTTTAGGAACAATGCGAGTAGGCCCAGGGTGTTCTGAGCACTTCGCCCTGGTGGTGGTATGGCTGCATTTTTACCAAATAAGTCTTGCGCTATATCCTCCCTACCATCATTAAAGAGTGACATGCTTACAAACACGAAAAGGAAACCAGGGATACAGAGCATGGTTTTGTACTACCTGGGTGGCACCTTGAAAGCAACGTCAGCTCCAATTATTTAAATGACACGCAATTTACGTTAGAGGCTAGTTGGTTGTTATTTATTGTTGGGACCAGAAGGACATGGTAGAAATGTATCATGTTGATTAATGCACATGAAGGTGCCAAGGATTATTTGATACATATTAGTGGACCTTTACCTTTTAGTAGCTGTTCCATGTACCATGTACTATGAGACTTAAGGCACATTTAAGACAGCTGTTTATTCTTGATGAACTGGCAGGGTCACCACATCGATAAGGGCGCATTATGGCGTGGCACGCCTCTGAGATATCTATAGGTGGGCTTGCATCTTGTTGACTTTTTTGATTTATTAATGTCTAGTGAAAGCGCTGAGGGATCAGATAGCAAGAAAGATGAACATTGGCACATGGGCACATGGCTAGGTGCAACACAACATTAGATTTGTACCTATCATTACCGTATGTGCTAACAGGTGTGGCATGGAAGGGGTGTAACATATTCCTTGTTTTCATTTTCTTTAGCCGACATGGAGTTTATGTTGATATCAGGTTTGCGACATGCGGGCAGTATTATGCCTGCAGTAACTCCAAGTGCTTCCAGCGGAATACACAGGAGAAAATTTGAAAGTTCTAAAGTTCCTATATGGAAAATTCCTATGTGAACAGTTCACCTTTGGATATCATTTGACGGCCCCTAGAGGGTACATAACCTTTCTACCCCTAGGTGACATCAGTTAAACAGTAATATTTATTTATCTGCTAAACCGGTCCCCTTCCCCTCCATAATATCCTCCTCTCTGTTTGTCACTGACTAAGTATAGCATATCATACGCTACCTACCCTCTCGTTCTCTCCATCTTCTCGCGAGTGGGGATATGGTGTTTCCGGAGTCTGACCTATACCGCTCATGTTTCTATCTCTGTGTATACATGGGAACTAAATCGCTTAAACTACTTCAATGGGCGCAGTGTGTGGGGCTATGTTTTAAATTATATGTTTGTTGCTAGGTAGTTTTATTTGGTACCCTTATGTACTTTTAACTTTGAGTACTATAGAACTTACTGTTAATTTATATATGTGTGTATTTGATATGTGTTTAACCTCTCCATTTTTAGTAAATGTGGGTTTGTGTTTTAGTCTTATGCCTCTGATTTTTGTACAGGGTTTGTTTGTTTCCTAACACAATGTTGGTTAATTTTTGGTCTATGTCCATGTTTTGATTTTTGTCCTTTTACATGTCATTCCCAGCCCTGATGACGTTCCCCTTGAGGGAATGAAACGTGTTGGCTGAGTTTTGCTTTCTCATATGAAAAAACGTCATATGCAAATCAGTGTTGACTCTGTTCCCTATGGGAACAGACCAGCCCGAACTGCCAAGCCAGGTCTTCCTTGGACCGGAAACAAGGGACCCGTTTGGCCTGTTGGTGGCGGCCCACCTGACATACAAATAAGGCCCTGAGTTACAAATTGTTGTGATATCCATCCTCTAGAACATGTGTATATATTAATGGCATTTTGTCCCCCCATTTCCATCTGCATAGTGCTTTTTCTCCTTTGTAATTTATAGTTTCTTTGGAATCTTGCTGTGAATATATTAGACAAAAAAAGTCTACTTCTGGTTTAACATACAAATCTAAACCGGTTAATATTTCAGCCTATGCTGATGATGCTTTTTTATATTTCCTAACCAGGAACCTCCATTCAAGCCTTCTTTCTGGAATTTTTCAAATTCTCCTCCGTTTCAAGTAACATACTTAAAATACTTAAATCCCAGGTTTTATCTCTTAATAAATATTGTTTCAGCGTAAAAGTGTTTTAAAAGCCATACAAAACATACATCCAAGTCAATTAGCTTGACTCGTAAAGAGAGGTCCTATCACAAACGAGGTCCTAAGGCAATAGAGCTCTGGCCCTAGCCTCGGTTTGTGGACTCAAGGGAGGACACATGCTTGATCTGTAGTAGAGCCCAAGTCTATCCTCGGCCCATGACGTGGTCCACCAGTTTGTCCCAATCCTGATGCACAAAACACGTTGCTTCATTGCTTTATTGAAGGATGTTAAGGTTTTAGGCACACTCGAAATTGGTGATGCTTAATAATGTAGTGTGATGCACAGCCCAGCAACTCCAAAACGCCAGCACAGAAGTTTTTTTAGGGGAGGGGTGCATTACAGGGGGGGAGGGGGGAGGGTTTCTTACTAATGGATGTGGTTCGTAAAGGGTGCACAGCAGTTGTGTGTTTCTGTGACACTCACTGGACTCCCTCTAGTGCCCTAACGTCTCCACAGGGTGCCACATATGGCTGAGATACCCGCCACCCCCTCTCGACACAATCCCCAAGGATGGGAAACCGGAAACGGTTCTGAACTTTTGGAAGGCGGGAGGGAGTGACCCTCCCGGCCGTATTTATTAAAATATGAAACAAAATCAAAACATTAAAATAACAGTTTCATATTATGTACAATTTCATTTCCACATCCCAATGTTTGGCTAACCTTAACATATTTCTAATACAAAGGTTCTCCTAGCCGAACTAACATCCTACAAAACATTTAGCTTGAAATTGCACATCCTAACTTTTAAGGGCCAACGGCAAGGTCGTAACCGGTGTCAGATCCCTAAACCAGAAATACCTCCCTCACTTGTGAGGGGCGACCGCACAGAGGCGTACCTCAAGTGCATCTACCGATTTCCCTTGACTTGACGGGGGCCCCAATGAACTCGACGCCATTTAAAGGTCGTCCGAGGACTCGTGTGAGGTGTCTAGAAGGTAGCGTAAACCCCCTCCCCACCCCACACAACTTACCACATCTGCCGTCGCAGGTGTCCTGGCCCCGGGAAATTCCCCAGGAGGGGCCCGTAGCCCCTCCTATCCAGGAAGGGGCCTTGACCGCCTTTCCTTTCCTTCCGGCGGCCCATCCTTAGAAGGGACCGCCTCCCCGTTGAGGGGCCAATGGCCACCTCCCCCGAGCGCTCCCATTGGTAATGGGTGACGCCCCCCCATAGGGATCTTCCAATTACTGCTCACCGATCATGACCTTACCGCCCGACCAAAATAAATACGACAATTTAACTAAAACTAATAATCACAAAACAACCATAACTATTTCACGTATGATTGCCTGCAAAATCACTTTATTGGAAAAAACATACTGTAAATGACCATTCTTTATTGCATACTCAAAATAACACGACAATCAGCACAACCTGTAAGAAATAGAGTTACCACATCAAAACTTTATTTAAAACAACTGGCTGTCCTCAGGGGCTGGTGGGTGGGTCAAAATTGGCTCTTCGTTCCGTCTCGAGCTCACGTGCAGCGGGGAGGTGCAGCTTCAGAGCACAGGAACAAGAGGATGCTTTCTTGGCTTGTTGCTCCTTTTATCCGTCTTCGGGCGGGCGTAAACCCGCCTCCGCCTGCCTCCCTGGGCGTGGCCGGCCGCGTCAGTGTCTAGGACAACCCACTCCAGGGCGGGAAAAAGGCGCGCCCCGGCTACGCCGCTTTGGGCATACCAGCCGAGACTCGCCTCCCGCCCAAGATGGCCTCCCGGGGGGATCGAGGTACTCCACCATACGTTCGGGGGGACCGAATGGTCGCCCCTTTCCATTAGTATTGCATGGAGTTTGGTGCCACCAGGCCTCAACTTTGCACGAGTGCACACACACTCCGCAGTACTGTGGGTATTGTCGCATGCCCTGGGATCCCCTCCTCTTTCCCGCTCCTTACTGCTTACATATGTCATATTTCTGAAGCTTTTTTGATATATTTATTTCCTCAGTCATAAGAGATAGGCAGTGAATCACGGCGAGATACATGCATTAATCAAAAGAGCGTGCGCAAGTGGTCGCCTAGCATGTGTTTCTTGTCTCTTCTTGGCTCTTTTGACAGCCCTATGTTAAATATTGTGCATTAAGTGACTATCGCCAGCGCTAATGTGACATGCTTCACAAAATGATACTTTGATGCTTTGTAGAAAGAAGAAAGCAGTCTGTCTGAAATGCTTTCAAAAATAGCGGCGTCGGTTAATGCCATGAATTATCAACAAATGTACTTTCAAGTGATATTAGGTGCCTAACCGAGCCACTTATGGGTGCCATTTATTATTGCGCTGCCGATATGGCTAATTGCCACTTATGTTTTGATCGCCACGAGAGACCTGACCATTACTCTTCATTGTCTTGAAAAGAAAATAAGGTGCTGTCAATGGAGGCGTTTGAAAATCAGATGCTCAGAATATTAAAGCTCACGCATACCTGATTATCCGTAGAGTGCAGAGCATTTTCTAAAGCGATGGTGGTCCACACATATTACACATATTGAACTGGCCCTGCATTTGTGCCCTGGTTATACACTGATCGACCTCACAACATTTTATTTTCAACCGGTGCAATGCCAGACAGTGGAGAAAAATTGGGAAGTGACCAGCGCAAAACAATTCTATGATTGGTGTTATGCATGTAATTTAGGTCACAGTTGGTTATCCAGTTCCAGTACTGCAATAACTTTAGAAAGGATCAAAATGTCTCGTTTTAAGGAACCAATCGCCATTTAGAGATCAGGGACCCATTACCCTCTGCCCAAAGCTAAAACTGAATTGATGATACCATCACTTCTTTGTACCCCGATAAAAGAGTAAGATAAAGAAGAAGAGTTGAATACAAACTATATCAGATAGCGCAGCGTCGATCATTATATTTCCACAATGAAACAAAGAACATGTTTCAAAGTGCAATATGCAGTGACGTGACGACAAGACAAGGAAAGGCATGCATGGGAAACCATGCTCTGTAGCGCCTCCATTTCCTCCGCTCGCAAGCCCTGTCAGCATCTAAGCTATCAGTACTAGAGTTCTGTCTGAGTGGACCAGCGGCCAGTGTTGCACTTGACACTAAAGCAAAGGTTGAGTATGACACTTTGATAGAGTTAATGCCGAGGTTGGGGTCGATAAATACAGATGGCCTTAGAAATACTACGATAACACAGATGTTATGAATTCCTCAACACCCCTGCATAAACACTCTATAAAAGACAATGAGTCATTAGCATACGATCTTCAAGAGCCATGTCTGCAGCGATGTCATGTTAATATTGAGAAATTGGTCAGCTAACACCTCCCATACATCTAACAACCAAACAACCCAACAAAGGTTCGGCCAGCAACGAGGTGGAATGAGCACTTCTAGGCCTCACTAAGAGTAGGAAGAATTATATGGCACAATAGTCTGAGTGGACCTTTCCTCGCTTGCCCTTGGGCTTTCAGAATAACAGAAAAGTAATACTAGAATGCAAAACATAATATCTAAAAATGTATAAGCCTGATTCACAAACTGGATTTTGTAGTAGGCAAAGTAATACTTACTACATAAGCACTACTTAATCACTACAAAGTGTAACTGACAAACCTAGGAGTGTAAGGACCCAATTCACAAACTGCTGCAGCAGTACTTACTACAAAAAGCACTTTGCAGACCTACAATTTCCACCTCTACTTCTCCTATTTGTTTTAAGGGCGGATCCTCACTGATGTAAGTTTAGTACTTAGGGCCTGATTACAATGCCGTAGGAAACTGCTGAGACCCTCGGTCAGAGCCATTCCTGCGGTATCGTAATTGACTGTTCGGATTCCTTTCCGACTGACCCATTTTGATGGGGTCAGTCAGTAAGGACTTCAAACGGGATTTCCGAATGGCTTACGACGGGTTTAGAGAGCCTGTCTGTTATTCAGAAATCCTCCAGTAATCCCTAGGGCAGCTCTCTCCGGTCCAGGGAGGAACTGGCTTGACAGTTCGGTCTGGACTGTTCCCATGAGGCACAGGGTCAAGACTGATTTTCATATGGCTGGGTCCAAACTGGGTTGGTGTAGTGTGCAAAAGAACAATGGATTTAACCCAGATCTCTTCACTAGGGGAGAATGTTTGAATCATTCAGCATTTGTCCATCATTTGTTGCAGTTACACCTTTCGCCCTAAGTGGGACAGGTATGCCCAGACGTGGGACTCTTGCTCACTGTGCTACTGGATTCAAGCTACCCTGACTGAAGAAGGGTGACATAATCCGAAACCGGACCCAGGATGCTTGTTTCCAGTGCAGGGAGGACCTGGCTTGGCAGCTCAGTCTGGACTGTTCCCATGAGGCACAGGGTCAAGAATGATTTGCATATTGCTGGATCCAAACTGGGGTGGTGTAGTATGCAAAAGAACAATGGAGTTAACCCAGATCTCTTGACTGGGGAAGAATGTTTGAATCATTCAGCATTCCGTCCATCATTTGTTGCAGTTACACTTTTTGCCCTAAGTGGGATGGGTATGCCCAGACGTGGGTCCCTTGCCCACTGTGCCACTTGATTCAAGCTAGCCTGGCTGATGAAGGGTGACATACCCCAAAACCTGTCCCAGGATGCTTGTTTCCGGTCCAGGAAAGACCTGGCTTGGCAGTTTAGTCTGGATGTTCCCATGAGGCACAGAGCGAAGACTAATTTGTATATGGCGGGTCCAAACTGGGGTGGCGTAGTGGACAAAAGAACAATGGATTTAACCCAGATCTCTTGAAAGGTGGAGAATGTTTGAATCATTTAGCATTCTGTCCATCATTTGTTGCAGTTACACATATTGCTCTAAGAGGTACGGTATGCCCAGATGTGGGTCCTTTGATCACTGTGCCACTGGATTCGCTCTAGCCTGGCTGATGAAGAGTGACATACTGCTTAACAGGTCCCAGGATGCTTGTTTCCTGTCCAGGGAGGGCCATGCTTGGCATTTTGGTCTGGACTGTTCGCATGAGGCACAGGGTCAAGACTGATTTGCATATGGCTGGGTCCAAACTGGGGTGCCATAGTGGCCAAACGAATGATGGATTTAACCCAGATCTCTTGCCTGGGGTAGAATGTTTGAATCATTCAGCATTCCGTCCATCATTTGTTGCAGTTACACTTTTTGCCCCAAGTGGAACGGGAATGCCAAGACATGGGTCCCTTGCTCACTGTGCCGCTGGATTCAAGCTAGCCTGGCTGATTGAGGGTGACATAACCTGAAATCAGTCCCAGGATGCTTGTTTCCAGTTCAGGGAACACCAGGCTTGGCAGTTCGATGTGGACTGTTCCCATGAGGCACATGGTCAAGACTGATTTGCATATTCCCAGGCACTTTCCCTATGAGAGGGCAGGTTAAATTTTGATGGTACGGAGAGTGGATTGGGTGGGACCCAACAAAAAAAACATTGCGGCGATTGTGTGATCGTTAATTTGTAACCCTCCCAGATGGTAAGCTCCTTACTCAACAATAGAAGTGCCCAGTTGAGATTCATACAGGAGTGAGAATGCTCCCTCTAGATTATTTTTATTACAACTTGGAATTTGCCGAGCGGTCCTATCGCAGACCGATTGTGGCATCGAATGTATACCTGTACTCTTCCGTTTTCTTGACATATTGGACTTGCTAACCACTTATGGATTATAGATAGACTTCCTTCTTAAATAGTAGCTGAGGGAATTTTGGTTGGACACATTAGAAGTAAATTTTTGAAGTACATCGGATACACTTACAGGATTCTTTGGATTTCTTATCCCCTGTGGCGAGTTTCTCGCAATTCATGGTGCCATTTTTCCATCAACTCCATGTTTTCATCATCTCTGAAGTTATCATTATTTACAGAAGCCCTGAAGAAGTCCCCTGTTGGGACGAAACACGTCGACTTTATGGTGCTTCAACCGTGTTTTTGAAATAAAAGATATCTAAATGAGGAATATCATCTTTCGTTTCTCTTTGAACACTATATATCATATGTAAAATGTTGTGGTGCACCTTTGCTGTTGTGATTCATTCTCGGTTGTTTTGAATTCCGAATTAGGGACTCATGATTGGCTGACCCTGAGCGTTTGGGTTGTGGAATGTCTGAATCGCCCATAGACCATCAGGTGGAGCACCTAATCCTGGTGGAGCCCTGAAGATCTTATCCTGGAATCTGGCTGGCATCAAGGGCAAGCTCTCCTCTCCTGAATGGGGTTTGCATGTCGATCAGTGTGATGTTTACCTGTTTCAGGAGACATGGGCAAGCGTGGACTGTGCAATGGTGGGCTTTGTCACTTATAACATACCAGCTACCACAAGAGGGAGGGAAAGGCCGTCCGGTGGACTATCAATTTGGGTAGCCTCCCATGTGGGCTGCAATCCGACTACCTTAATCAGCCACTCCCATGACATCTGTTGGACCCAGCCTTTTTGGCAGGTTCACCCCAAGACTTTTTGCTTTTTCCTAGCCTGTTTCTGGAACCTAGTGGTGGTGATTTTAGGTCTCTGTGCACTTTTTCACTGTGATACAGTGTAAAGTGCGTGAGCTCTCTGTGTATGTGTGGTGAGTGACCGGCCCTCCCATAGGAATGAATGGGGAATATGTATGCCCATGGTAGTTCCTGATGTGTGGGGAGTGCAGGGTCGAGTTTGGTATGTGCAAACTCGTGAGATTGAATGCTGTGCAATGGTATATGCGGCATGATTGTATCTAGTGTAGAAGTGCCACTTTTAGAAGTTGGCATATTTGTGTAATTTGTGTCTGGCGTGTGATTGGCTGAGGTTGGCTGGTGAGCCTGGCTCCAAGAATCTGGGAGGGTCTGCCCCGGTGGTGAATGGAGTGTTTAGCATGCTGATGTGAGGGGAGGAGTGAGCCTGGGCCTGCTTGTGGATTGACCGTCTGGTTTGAGGGTCCTGAATGAGGCTGGGTTTTCCCCACACAATGCTGGCTCCACCCCCTGGGGTGCGTCTGATGTCCCTAGCCTCTCCAGTGAAAGGAATTCCCTATAACCAGTTCTAGCTGGTTCTCACACTGCCTGCACCCTTTAGACAAAGGATTTTGGGTATAAAAAGGGTGCTGTGACACTCTAAAAATGTTCTTGTTTTTGGACTTGAATCCTGCCAGGGGTGTGCTGCTGCTTGGGCTCAGGGGAAGGCTTGCCTCCCTGAGCCCTGCCCAGCCCCTGGACACCTGATGGACCTTCCTGGATGCTGGAGGACTCTTCTTTGCAGGGAGCTGTTTTGCTCCACTTTTACTCCTCCAGGACTGCTGGGACCTTTTTGCTTGCTAGTAGTGGCTGCCCAGGACCTTGTCCTTTATTCCTGAGCTGTCTGTGACCCTTCTTGATGTAGGGGTCATCTCTGGGGGCTTGTGGGGCTGTCAAGGCCCCCAGCGCGATGGAAGCGCTTTATTCAGTCCCATAGCGCTTGAGAGCGCTTTTTGCTCCAGTGCGAGCGTGTCGCCATCATGCATTTTGCGAGAGGATTGGCAGGTGCCTACCCTGTGACTTCGCCCACATTTATTTAATTATTTAGCGGGTGCCACCTAAGCATGGGCGGATTTTGCGGATCCACGATCCGCGGATTTTGCGGATTTGCGGATCGTGGATCCGCAAAATCCGCGGATTTTGCGGATTTGCGGATCCGTGGATTTGGGGTGGGGCTTCCATGCGAGTGCAGTCACTGAATTTGAGCATCAACTAGTTCGAGCGACCATGTGTGTGTTACTATGCAATCGCCCCGACGGGCGCAGGGGTCCCTTGAGTGAGCTGTCCATCATAGTGGGTGAATGGCGGGCAGATGGTGCAAACCGCGAGTATGTGGGCGGGGCCAAACGGGCAGGGCTACCATGCGAGTTCACACATGCTTCTTGTGTGTATAAAAGGTCTGAGAAAGATCAGTTCAGCAGATGAAGAGAAAGAAACCCCTGGTCACAAGAACAGCACGGGTATTGTGCTCGTGAAAGTCAAGGATGCAAAGGCCTCTATCCAGCATCACAGCTGATTTTCCACAGTAGAGTTGGGAAGAAGGCACACCTGTCCAGCCTCGATGACGCTCACGATTGTTTTTGGGCTAATGAATGAGTCACTGAATTTGAGCATCAACTAGTTCGAGCGACCATGTGTGTGTTACCATGCAATCGCCCCGAAGGGCACAGGGGTCCCTTGAGTGAGCTGTCTATCATAGTGGGTGAATGGCGGGAAGATGGTGCAAACCGCAAGTGTGTGGGCGAGGCCAAACGGGCAGGGCTACCATGCGAGTTCACACATGCTTCTTGTGTGTATAAAAGGTCAGAGAAAGATCAGTTCAGCAGATGAAGAGTAAGCATGGGCGAATTTTGCGAATCTCGCGTTCGCGAATTTTGCGGATTTGCGAACTCGCAATCCGCAAAAATCCGCGAATTCTCGCGAATTTGCGGATTTTTTTTTTGTGTTCGCGTGGGTTTCTGCCAGTTCGCGAGGGTTTTGTACAATTTCGCAAACGCGAACTTACCTGTCGGGTCGCAAGTTTTGCGAACTTGTTGTTTCTACGTGTCCAGCCTGTTTGGGACACTCTTCTTCATCACTGCCACCCTCTGTCACCACTGCCACTCTCTGACTACTCATGCCACCCTCTGGCCCACCCATGCCACCCTCTGTTTCATCACAGCACCCTCTGGTTGTCCAGTGTACATTATTGTGGCAAAGCAAAGCACACCTTCCCTGCCTCAAGTGACCTGAATTAATTTGGGGCTGATTAATGTGTCACAGAATATTTTTTTAGATGGCACCTGCTTCCTTAGTGCTTCCTGATAAGTGATCTTTTGCACTTGCTAAGTGCTTTCATTGTTGCAAAATTAGTTACAACACCTGCCCTGCCCCAACTGACAATAATGAATTAGGGGCTGATTAATGTGTCACTGTTGGATTTGAACTTCCAGCCTGGCTCCTGCTTGTCTCCCTTAGCTGTAATTCAGGACCTTTGTGGCATATGTGTAACTATTCTGAGGGTCAGAGCAGGGTCACATAATAGTTGCAAGTGGGCAACTGAACTCTGGAGGGGCCCCTCAGGAAGCACTACAGGAAATGGCTACTAATGATGAGCTTGAACTTTTGAACCTGGTAAGTAGTTTCAGTTTTGCTAAGATCGTATTTCTGAAATTTAGCGCTTATTCGCAGGGCGCGAAGTTGAACTGGGAAGCCGCGAACTCACGCGAACAGTGCGAGCAAGCCATAAAATCCGCTGCTCGCGGATTTCGCGGGAAATTCGCGAATCTTGCGGATTGCGAATTTACCAAAAATCCGCAAAATCCGTGAGTGGAACGGATTTTCCGCCCATACTTAATGAAGTGAAATAAGCTCCTGGTCACAGAAACAGCACGGGTATTGCTCTCGTGAAAGTCAAGGATGCAAAAGCCTCTATCCAGAATCACAGCTGATTTTCCACGGTAGATTTGTGAAGAAGGCACACCTGCCTCGACGACGCTCACAATTGTTTTTGGGCTCACAGGAAGGGCATGTTGTAACTATTTTAGGATGGCGCCGGCAAGCTGCCAGCGCCATCCTAAAATACTTACTAAATTAGCTTCAACAGGAGGCTCTAATAGATAAAATAAAGCAGGTGCGAGCACCTGCTTTATTTTATCTATTAGACCTTCCTGTTGAAGCTAACTTAGTAACTATTTTAGGATGGCGCTGGCAGCTTGCCGGCGCCATCCTAAAATAGTTACAAGTTGACAGTACGGCCAGGCTTCAACTTTTGCCCCCGGAATCCGCCGCTCGCGGATTTGCGAATTCGCGGTAAATTCGCGGGAGTTCGCGGATCACGAATTTACCGAAAATTCGCAAAATCCGCGAGCGGAACGGATTTTGCGCTCATACTTAGTGCCACCCTGCGGCTATATTTTATTTTGAAACTGAGGGTACCCACCCTTCGTTAATGTCCCCGTGGGATCACCGCCGCTGCCCGGGGCCGCAGAGAGCAAAACCGGAAGTCAGGCAGGCCCGGCTGGGACGGAGGCGGGGCCTGCCATGAGACGGAGGTGTCGCGGGGGAGAAGAGAGAAGAAGCATGGCGGCTGGTCTACAGGGCTCCCGTGAGCTGAGGGAGCCCTGCAGCAAGAGGAGGAAGCTGCCTGCCGGGTTCCCCAGGGCTCCCAAGTAAAGGGAGAGCCCCGGGGAGAGAGAGAAGTCCGGCACAAGGGGAGCGAGGCTCCCAGAATGGAGGGAGAGCCCCACAGCCGGAGAGAGTAAGCTGCCGCCCGGAGGAGCCCCGCACAAGAGCCCGGTGAGTAGGAAGGGCTGGGGGGGCTCCGTGCGGCCGCTGTTGGTGCCAGTTGAGAGGCACAGAATCAGGGCGGCCCCGATTGGCAGCGGGTCGCCCCAATGTTGTTTAGGGCCCAGAGAGACTCCCGGACAGTTAATGATTTTGAGTCCCCAGTGGGGGGACTCCAACCATGGGGCATGTTTTGTTTGAGCCTGCGTGGCTCTACCCTGGCCATTTGTTTTAAAGTCCCACAGAGGACTTGGGGGCATGTGTATTTTTAGAGCCAGCTGACTCCAACGACGCCCAACAGTTTCAGAGCCTGTGTGGCTCCAACGTGCGCAGAGTTTAAGAGCCTGTGAGGCTCCAACAGTTGGCGCAGTTCTGTTCTAGGGTCAGTGAGGACCCTGTCGCAGTTTGCCTCCAGCTGCCCAGCAATTCATGGGCAGCTGCACCGTTTAGGCGCAAGATGGAGAGTGAGTCCCTGAGAGGGACAGAGATGGCACAGAGGTGCCCGGCCAGTCACAGCTGCGCAGCACTTAGTGCCAGCTGCAGCGTTTAGGCCCTTGTGAGTGTTCCCAGGTGCCCAGCAAGTAGTGGCCACCTGCAACGTTTATGTTTTGTGCCAGTGGCGCACCCCTGACTGGCGCTGCATGGCAGCGCGCCCTGACATTCTGGACACAGGACTTTTCTAGTCCCTTTATTATATGGGGGCTGGTATGTGACTTTATTTAGGCGCACTGTGATTATCTATGTGATGGCAATTGCCTAATATGAGTTAGGCGCAATGTGATGTGGTGCTAGGAAATGTAATGCATTTAATATGATTACGCACCTTGATCTTACACCTCTGAATGTTTTTAGGCATCATGTGTTTTTGCCCTTTTGAGTTATGTTCTGGCACCTCTGAATGTTTTTATGCATCAAGTGTCTTCCTGGATTCTACACCTCTGAATGTGTTGGTTTATGCATTATGTGTTTTTCCTTCCCTGCACCTCTGAATGTGTTTTTGAAGCATCATGTGCCTTGTTATTACACCAATGAATGTATGTTTTATGCATCATGTGTTTTTCCTTCCCTACACCTCTGAATGTTTTTATGCATCATGTGTAATGTTTTCTTGCTTATACCCCTAATTGTATTGTGATACTTAGGTGGTTGTTCTTTTTAGTACAGGTGGTCCTAGTGAGGTCCTGGTTCCCTGTGTGACATTCTCCTAAGGTGTTTAGGGTTGCGTAGGTGGTACTTACCTGTTCCCAGTAGTTACTGGATGTGATCTATAACTGTTATTTTGTGCTATACTTATTCTAAGTTCTAGAAGTGCTATTTCTAAAAGTGTTGATTCTGACAGTGGCCCATGTGGCCCTGTCCTGGTGTAAATAATCCCTTGTGAATATTGCCCATGCCAGTTGGCACAATGTACATGTGTGACTTCTATCTGATGTGTGTTTACAATACAAAAGTTATTTTATATAACCTTGTGTGGAGTTCCTTTTGTGGTGTGCCTAGGATGTTGTTGCTGTTGTGTGCTGGCGCAAATGCTTTACACATTGCCTCCGAGTTTAGCCTTACTGCTCGTGCCAAGCTACTAAGGGGGTGAGCAGGGGTTATCTTGGCATGTGACTCCCTTGCCCTGACTGGAATGATGGTTTCTGCCTAGCTTTGGCGTCAGCCTTAGCCAACCAGAAATAGCCAGTTCTAACAATATCCAATTGGTAATGTTTACTTTTCCATCCAAACTGAGACTCACAAATATTAATATCTAATCCCGGCCTGTAACCCTGGGCCAGAAATCTAAAACTCTTGAAGACTTAAATCTCTTCATCCCAAAGGTGCCGCCTAAGTCAGGTCTGATAGTGGGAGGAGACTAAAATTGCCACTTTGAACCCCTTCCAGGCTCACATGATGTTATCACCAACGGGGAGGACCTGCAGTGGGCTATACCTGATCCCCAAACTCACCCAGTTAAATCTTGGTCTCCTTTCGTTTTACAAACTAATCCCATCTTTTTGAACCACTCCCTGAGGGCCTGTAATGGCCGTACTCCCTCAGATAGGCCAAGTAATCCCACATTTAATAGAACCGTCCAGGCTTCTCATATAGATTATAATATGGTTGAGTGTAGATCTGGGCATAGGGTCATGGAATTTGAGGTCATCTCACGTGTTGATAGTGACCATAATGCTTTGATATTAACTCTCAGGGTCCTGGATTCAGGTATATCTCCTGCTAGTAAGACCCCCATTGATGGTAGGTTAATTCTCACCAATAACAGGAGATGAATAAAGTGGGGGTAAATGAAACAGTCCCCAGAGAAGTTGCAAGCACTATATCAAATGGTTACTCCAATACTGCAGGAACTTGGAACTGCCATGATCGATGGGGACAATTCAGTCCACACACATTTGGTTGCAACACTTAATAACCAGCTCATAGTCAATTTAGCAAACATTTTAAATCTTATTAGCCGCCCTAAAAAAAACTGAATGTCTCCACATATGTGGTATAATGACAACTGTCACAGGACCAAGTCAGCTTTGCTAGTGGCTATTAAAGGGAAAAATAAGTCCCTAACAAAAATCAGTTGGGCCCAGTACAAAGAAGCTGTCTCTAGTGCAAAACTGTCCTGGGAAGAAAACAAATGGTCGGATATTAAAACCGCCTTACTGACTCAGGACATGAAAACATTCTGGACAATAGTAAGAACGGGTAGTAAGGAGGGTAATCCTGCGGGCGAACCAAATTTACCAGCTGAATTGTGGACCGAGCATTTCTCAGCTCCGTGTGCAATAGACCAGAACAGAATGCTCAAATAGAACCTACGGGCACACTTTGTTTACAGACTACTTGCGCAGAGGATCAATCAGTACTAGCTACTAGACAGATAAATGAGGCCTATGAAGGGATAACACTACGTGCGGTTACTGTAGCATTAGAAAAATTACCAGCCGGAAAAGCACCTGGTTTAGACAAACTGCCCGGGTATTTATTCTGGTAAGAACCGTCTATTTGGGGCCCTTATTTGTGGGTGCTATTCAATGCCATCATAAATGGCATGCCAATTCCTGACACCTGGGCCGAGACCGAAGTTGTCCCAATACTCAAAAAGGGCTCTCCATTACACCCTGCAAACTATAGACTGATCAGTTTGATCAATGTCACACAAAAACTGTTTGCTCGCGTAATATTAGAACAGATCTAGGGCTGGCTGGAAGAAAATGACATCATTAGTCCCTACCAAGCAGGATTCAGGAAAAACACCTCCACAGTGGACCAAGTATTTAGATTTCAAGGAATTACTTGGAAGACGGTATCAATAGAGGGTGGCAGCCTCTATTTGATATTCGTGGACCTGAAAACGGCTTTTGACCTCATGCCCAGACCCAAACTTCGGGGGGTCATAAGAGATATGGGGATCCCTTCTTATCTACTTGATATGCTAATCAAGCTGCATGGTGCCACCTATGATCAAGTAAGATGTGGAAGGGGAGGAGAATCAACCAACAGGATCCTAGTTGGCAGAGGCGTGAGACCGGGATGTGTGTTCCCACCTACCCTGTTTTGCCTCTGTCAACGCACTCATCCCACTACTTGCTGAGGTCGTAGACAATGACGCCCCAAAGTTAGCAAGCACCAAGGTGGCCGCCTTGATGTTTGCTGATGATACCCTCCTGCTATCCAAGACCCTAATGGGTATCCAGAGGTTATTGGACAGCTTTTCTGCATTTTGCAATACTAGGGGTTTGGCAATTAACACCACTAAAACCAAGTTTATGATTGTCAAACCACCTAGGACAACACAGCCTAATCCACAACTGAACGGGCTAGCTCTGGAAAGGGTGTCTGTCTTTGAGTATTTGGGCATCAACCTTACAGAAGACATGCAGTGGGCGGCCCAGATAGCCAAAGCTAAGCTCAAGTTATCCCAGATTGCTGGGTGTATAGCCAAAATGGCAAGGGAATCACCATCTAAACCCATTGGCCCCGCGATTGCGATGTACAGGGCGCAAGCAAGGTTTAGCTGCACTGTACGGGGAGGAACTCTGGGGACACTGCTCATCCACTCCCCTAACTGTAGTGGAGAGCAGTTGTCTAAGACAAATTATGGGCCTTCAAGTGGGTACCCCGCTAATCCCTTTGCGATTAGATCTTGGCATTTCGCCGATCAAAGACAAGGTCACTCTAAGACCTTTAACCTTTTGGCGAAGATTGTGGGCGAACCCCGAACTAGCATCTTACCAGGCATAAACTATACTATCCTACCCTGGTTTACTGAAAAAGGTTCCTTGGTTTGCACATGCGAATCACGAGTGTGAAAAGCTTGGCAAACCAACTTTGTGGAGTACACCTGGGTGACTAGTCCCTCGGTTCCTCGAGCTTTACTTCCCAGGATCTATCGCACCCAAAAGCTCCAGGCCATGTACTCAAATCCAAAACAAGGCACCCTCATATTTCAGTTCCTTACTGTGAAGGATAATTATAAACATGAAACTTTCTTGGATGATATCCTTCCACAGGCAGCAAGGAAACTGTATGTGCAGTTTAGACATATCACTTTACCTGTACATGCTTTTACCAACAAATGGGCTGGGCAATTTGAAAATGGGTGCCCTGCTTGCAACACACAAGAGGAAACAGAATTGCATGTTTTATTTTTTTGCCCTGGTTATCAGAAAGGGAGGCGCTATTGGTTAGTACAACTCTGCCGGAATCTGGGGTTTGAGCACTTCAGGGAGGCATTTCGAGTCCTAAAATACGACACATCCATACCCATTGCATTTGCTGTCTCACGCTATTTAAAAACAATGTGGCGAAGGAGATGGGGTTTTATCAAAAAGGAAAAACAATCATAAATTGCCTATTGACATCCACCATTAACATAATGTGACCAGCATGAGATTAGTATTTTCGAGATAAAGTTTTTCAAATAGTTTTTTACATACAAGTTTTTTAGGGTGAACATGATTTTCTTGTAAATTGTATACTTTTTAAATATTTATTGAAATATTCCTGTTATCTCTTGTCTGTCTTATGAGTGCACTAACATTAATTGAAATGATTGCGCTCCACTAGCCCACTTTCATGTCCTCCCCATCTCCTACCCGATTTATCCGGTAAAATCCAGTATTATAATTAGTTATTGTAATATTTATAGATTTGTTGTTTAGAATTGCATGAATTGTTCATATTTGCTCATTATTCCGTTGATTTGTGTATACTTTTATGGTCCTAGCGACCGAAATAAAGGTTTTCAAAACAAAACAATTTGCATATGGCTGGAACCAAACTGGGGTGGCGTAGAGGTCAAAAGAACAAAGGATTTAACCCAGATCTCTTGACTGTGGAAGAATATTTGAATCATTCAGCATGCCGTCCATCATTTGTTGCAGTTACACAAGGGATTATGATGGCAGATTCCCACAGATTTTCTCTGTCGACCTTTCAGACATAGAAAACACGTGGGAATCCCACTTTTGGGGCCCCCAGTGGGGTCCCCCCGGTTAAAGGGCCGCCGGATAATGGGCTAGGAGATCGCTAAGGTGCCCCCGGTTGATCCCTGCACCCAGTGGTAGGCACCTCGAGGTGACTGCACCTCAGCTGTTTACAATGAGAGCATGCATTTCAGTCAGGATGCATACTTCATTGTAAAGAATAGGAATGCATGGGATTCACATCCTAATTGCTGGGTTGGGACCGACGACAGGAGGACGTTCAGTCCAATTTCCAAAAACGATGTCTGATGGACTCAGGTCCGTCTGACATCGTAATCAAGGCCTTAGTAGTAATGGCAGAGGTGTCGGGTGATTGCTGGAAAAATGGGCATACTTATTATGTTATGGGAGGGCAGATTAGGAGTTTACTGAGCAATTAGGACAGGTTTTGGGAAGGTTAGTGAGGGGCATTCTAGAGGGACATGCACCCCACACAAAATAATAAGCTTGTTGCTATTCACAAACTGCACTTCTTAAGTTACTACAGCTACAATAGTTAAAAAAGAGTTGTAAATGTACTCCAGTGCAGAGCTGGAGTAAGTGCAGTACCACTCACGGCCAACCACTTGAACTGAAACACCTTCTTATCCAAAATAATGGATGTATGGACTTAAAACAAAATCCCCTCAGAAATACTGTAAATTAAAATTTTAAAAATAGTTACAAATATGAAGAAATATAATTGTATCCCTAAAATTATTTAAATATAACATGTTTACTTTTTTAAATCATATTTTAATAACCCTTTACCAATTTAGAAAGAGGAACATTATTTTACTAAAATATATCTTTAACAGTTTTAATTAATTCTAAACATGACTTTTAATATGTATTAATATTTAATTCAGAATACATGAGGTGTTGGTTTTTTAGTTATAAATCTATTTAAGCAAATTGTGATTTAATTTGATATGTTTAAATTAATCAATTATTTAATTCAAAAGTATGTAAATAGAGCTGTAGCATTTTTAAAAATGTTGTTCCACGTTTAAAAGAAATATATGAAATTAATAAACTTGAATATTTAATATAACTATAGTTTACTACATTTTTTCAAGTTTAATCAACTTTTTTACTTTTCCCTCTACTTTACTGGATGGAGATCTCTGCCACCAAGCCAGTTTCGGGTATTTTGTACTTGAATTATATCTTCTCCTTGAGGCCATGTTACACTTACTTGAGGAGAAGATTCAGACATGTGCATATTAGATAAATTATCTTTGCTTGTTAGACTAGCCACTCACCTGCAAAGAACAGGACTTACGCAGGAGCGACGATACTGCTCCAATCCTGTATTGACCAACCATCAATGAGGCGTTGTAACTCACGGAGGCAGTTGTCCCAAAAGGGGAAGGGGATTGAAAAAGAGAAACAAAGAGCCTCTTGGTGTTTTCCTCACAGCAGGGCTGGAGCAAGATGGGATGTGGTTCTGGATGGAGGGCATTGGCTCTCTTGTGTTGGGCACATCAGCAATCTAAAAAATTGCAAAATATCACAAATCAGTCATAGTATAACACTCCTCCTTCTTGCATTCACTAAAGTACATTGGGTTATGAGACTACACTCACATTACGGGGCTTTCCTGTCATTGGAAACGCAATGCCTCTAGTTACAGGGTCCCTTACTACAATGTCTCATTGTCTCAAAATACATGTAGCTCATAGTTTTTATCAAGGGTTATAACAATGTTATCTGTACTATGGGGTTATCACCAGTAATGACAATGTCTTGAATGTGTTCACATAGTCTTCACCAGTAGCATCAGTGTCTGGATGTGCCAGTGTAAACATGTCTTGAATTTATTGGTGCCTGCAAATCCTCTGCAGTCCCAACAATGTTTCATTTGCCAAGGTCTATCAGGTCACGACAAGTGCCAGCAATATTGTTTCTTCACCAATGTGCCCTGGACTAGCAAACAAAATGGTTTTCCTCATTTGTTCACACTCTCCAGTCACAACTGGGACTGTGTTTACCATTTTTAGCCCTCGTATTTGAGTCATGCACACTTGTGGAGACGAGCGCCAGTCTCAAGGAGAATCAGAAATAGTCTTTATGTCATTCAAATATTAATCACATTTAATTTACTGACATTAAAGTTGTTGCTGCTACTTTAACAATGGTTGTTTGTTTCTGTTGTGCAGGCATTGTGCCGCACTGGATAAGGCTGAAGAGGTCTAACAGATTCGAAGTAGCCTGTCCATAGGAGCAAGAACTAGAGCGCAGGATCCGGATGCAGAGCAGAAGTGCTGACTTCAGGTAAGGCAAGACTTCTCCAAAGCAGAAAACTAATCGAAGCACGTGTATGCGGGCAGGGAGCGGTATTTATACTTGCCTTGCAACAAAATGGTCACCGGTCATGTGACGTGGCCAAAATCTTGAGATATCTCGCGGGATTCGCAAAGTGGAAGGCTATAGTCCAGCACTCAGGGTTCCTGTGTCTATTAATGGGGTGATGGAGACTGTGATGCTTGAGATAGAAACGGGTCACACAGGGTCCTGGGATCTTTTCATGGAGGCACAAAGAATGGAGCCATGAAGTATTGACCTCCATAGGGGATGCGCACATGGGGTAGGAGCTAAGGGCATGGTAAAAGGGCCCAGAGGTAAGTGGCGGCCGAGGGCGCAACATTGTGAGTCACAAGTTTGTTTCATGTGATCAGGTGTCAATGACTTGTTTTGAAAGAAAATGCATTAATACTAGGTCGATTTGAAACAAATTAGTTCCAACTGTTCATTTTTTAGCGAGAGCCTTGGTCAATTGAAATAAGATATCTGGTCAGTTGAAATGATAATTGTGTTTGATCTACTGCTTAGTTGATTGCTATTTTTCATTCAATGCAAGTTGGACCGTCCGTAGCCTTGTTGAGAAGTTGTGTAGTATTTTTAACAAGTAGGAGATTTTTTAATTTAACAAAATTCTCTTCCTGAATAAAAAAAGCATGCACTTTCTACCTAGTAGTATTTATTGTGTCACTGCTTCGGGCGCCTCCCTTTGTGCCTCCCCCACTAAACGTGACAGCAGCAACAGGGACAATCGTGGTCACTTTCTGGAACAGAGGGTTGGTGGGGTACAAGCCTTTAAATTCAGAGAGTTTACAACAAAATCATGGAAGTAAGCCTAAGAAGTTCAGCAGTAGAACTCACGGATGGCCTTGATTACCAATATTAATAACGATAATAACAGCAACAACAACAATAATCATTATTATTAGTAATACCTCTTCATAGGAAAGTTTGTTTTAATAGAATACTTTGCACTAGCATCAGAATGCATATCACATTAAAGTGTATAACATTGTCTACAATCATGACAAAATTAGAACTCATTTATCAACCTAAGTATGATGCAAACCTGACTCAGCCATGGCAGGTTTATGAGTTGTCACCTAAAAGTGTGAAAGTGATGAAAACCACTGAGACCGGTATATACATGGAATGTGTTTCAGTGACTTGACAAACGACAGAGGCCATATATTGCATGATATTTTAATATAGAGTTTTAAATAGCACAAACCAGACCCGAGACTTCGGTTATTGGAGCCCTTTACATGGGCACCAGTTTAGTTACAAATGGACACATTCATTTTTGTTAGGCACGGGGAGATTAACAGCCTGATTCATGAAGTGAAATTGCGCCCGCAATCGCTGCGAAAACGCAAATGCGGGCGCAATTTCCGTAATCGGCATTCAACAACAAAATAGCGAATTCGCAAACACATATTTGCGAATTCGCTAATATATTCGCAGAATCCCTGCCGCTGAGCATTAGCGATTCGGAAATAGCGACACACCACGGATTCTGCGAAAATAATAGCGAATTCGCAAATTAATCGCAATCGGTATTCAAGAAAAATCGCAATTAGCGAAAAACCCAAAAATCGCATTTTTCAGCGCGCAAAATAAGGACAACTCAAAGCAGGTGGTAACCATGAAAGCCATGGAAAAAAAACTTTCAAAAAAACGTTGACCTATCACCAACAGGCACTGGCCTGACCAATCACACATAAGGACCATCAGCAGCAGCAGCATTAGGAGTCCCACAATGCCAGGAATGTACATGGTGGTGAGGCGTCGCAGGCTACAGCGATTAGCACGGAGGAGACGCAGGATCCAGGACAGGATATTCCGCCAGCGGGTCACCTTGCTGGGCCAAACCAGAGAGCAGATATATGCTAAATACAGGCTGAATGGGGAAATGATAATGCAGCTAATACAGGACCTTGACCCCCTGATGTAGCACCCAACAAGCCGTACCAATGCTGTGCCTACACATGTGCAGGTATTGTGTAGCCTGCACCTCCTGGCCTCCGGAAGTTTCCAGGGGGTAGTAGCGGCTGCTGGGGGAATATCCCAGCCCACCATGTCACGCTGCCTCCACACTTTTGTTGACGCCATGCTCACCCAGCTACACCGTCACATCAAATTCCCCGCCAGCCAACAGGAATTGGACATGACAAAGCTACAATTCTACAATGTAGCCCATTTTCCACATGTGCTCGGATGTATAGACTGTACCCACGTCGCCATCTGCCCACCAGCTGGCATGGAGTATATGTTCCGCAATAGAAAGTGCTACCACTCCCTCAACATCCAGATGGTCTGCAATGCCAAGACATACATCACTGACATCGTCGCACGGTACCCAGGGAGTACCCATGACTCCTTCATTTTCCGGCACAGCGGACTCCACACACGACTGGTCAGGGGAGAGTTTGGGGAAGGACACCTACTTGGTAAGTACACTTTGATTGAAATGTCACATTGCAAAGATGTAACAGCGCAGCACAGGCAATCACCATCTGCTCCTCTCATTCAGGTGACAGTGGCTACGCCCTCCGTGAATACCTCCTGACCCCATACCTCAACCCTGCTACACCCCAGCAACGGCGCTACAATATTGCACACATACGGACAAGGAATTGCATAGAAAGGACATTTGGCCTGCTCAAGAGCAGGTTCCGCATACTGCACAAGACAGGTGGGGCCATGTATTACAGTCCTGAAAAGTGCTGCCGCATAGTGGCTGTCTGCGCAATACTACATAACATTGCAACCAAGCGCCGGATACCTGTTGACATCTCTGGCAGTGAATCTGAGGGGGACAACCGGCCACCTGCACATGCGCGCCATGCACAAGGGGAGAACCCAGCAGAAGGGCACAGACGTCGCAACCACATCACAGTGAACAGTTTCTAGTACAACCACTTCCATCACCCCACAAATCAACAATGCATGCAAAATGTAATGATGACACAACGCTAATGTGTGTAGGAAAATAAATGTATTTGTTAAATTCACAAAATGAAATATAAGGTTTCTGTCCAAAAAGCAAAATAAATGTATTTGTTAAATTCACAAAATGAAATATAAGGTTTCTGTCCAAATTAGTCCAACAAACAGTATTACGCCATACTGCTGTGCATGACTGCATGGCAGGCTTGACCTCAGCCTGTGCCATTGGTGAAGTGCAGTTCTCTAGGTGCGCCTAGTGCGCGTTCCTCCATAGCGCCTCTGAGGGGCATCCTCCTCCGGGGCTTCAGGCAATGGGGGGGTCCTGGTGCTACGGGTGGGTAGTGGGGCCTGTGAGGCAGAATGTGAGCTGAGGCTGGACGCCCCCTCACTCGCATCATCACCCCCCACAACAGATGGAATAGGTGGAGGGTGAAGAGCAACCACGGCCGTGGTGAGGGTCTCCAGCACCCTCGTCATGTCCTCACTGCACTGGATGATTGCGTGCTGCTGGGTCAGACTGCGCCGCGCCAAAAGAGATGTCGCATTTGCCGACACATAACTAGCCCTGCTGTACGTGCCAAGCCGGGTCAATAGTTGGCGGTGGTGCCGGCGTTGCCCACTGCGCACTCTCAACATGGCACGGGTGTTGGCCTCCACGGCTGCAGCAATGCGGGCCATTCCATCTCCCACACCTGCCAGGTCTGCCCTCATGCCTTCAATGTGGCCTGCAACAGATGCCACGTTGCGGCCAATCATGTGTAGTTGGAGCTCCCTGCTGCTGAGCCTGGCGCTGGTGAATGCGCAGCATCCATCTCTCGATGCTGAGCCGCGCCAGTCCATCAGCATTGGCCCGCCTGGTAGCTGCTGTGGAGCGCTGGCGTGACCTGCCACGCCTGCCCTGCTGGCCTGATTGTGAGGCTGGCCACTGAGTGGACAGTGGCGCAGCCCCGGATGTTGAGGTGACAGCTGCTGGGGGTAAGGCCGCCGGTGTTGCAGGTGAGCCAGTCGCAGGGGGTGTGCCTGCTGGTGTGGCAGTAGCAGTTGATGCAGGGGGCACAGGAATGACTGCCCTGGCTGCGGCTCTGGGAGGAGCAGCGGTGGCAGGAGGCACAATGGGGGCTGCCATGCCAGCGGATGTGGGCGCTGCACCAGTTGCAGGGGGGACGCTGCTGCTGGTACTTGCTGCTGGTGCAGATGCAGCGGCAGGGGCTGGTGCCTGGGTAGGTGTTGGCACCTCCACCTCCGGGACGCCCTCATCGATCTCCAGCCTGTCGCTGTCACTGGTATCGCCACCTGTGGGGGTAAGTGGTGGACCATCAGTTGCATGCATCTGGCAGACGTGCAGTTGCTACATGCATGCTGGGTGACATTCCCTGAATGGCAGTGGCTTTGTGTGCATTGTGACCTGACTGGCTGCATTGTGGTACTACAACATTGTGGACAGACTACATCTCCCACAATGCTTCAGGACATTCCTTGATGTGCAACTATGGCCTGCCTATGGGACATTGGGGGAGCCTATTTGGTCATGGACATCCATAGGGGGCAGGGTCGCAGTCGCATGCCACTTACCTTGGGTGTCTTGGGTGGGGCGGGATGAGTCCAGTGTAGTGAAACCCACACAGGCCTCCTTCTCCAGGGTGTTCTCAACCTGGTCCTCCATGGCGGTGTTTGGTGGTACCGTTGGTCCTCCTCCTCCTGTGCCCGAGGACTCCCCAAGGCGCGCCGCCACCTTCTCCTTGGCACGGCCTCGGAGGTCGTACCACCGCTTTTTGAGTTCTTCCAGGGACCTGGCCGCCACTCCCACCGAGTTCACTGCTGAGGCTATCCCCTGCCATATGCGCCGCTTCTCCATTTCTGGGACCCTCCGTGAATTAGCGCCAAACAGTTGGTCATGGTTGGCCACAACCCCCTCAATTAGGTGTTCCAGCTCCTGCTCAGAGAATTTGAGTTTTCTCTTTCT
This sequence comes from Lissotriton vulgaris, assembly GCF_964263255.1. Classification (NCBI taxonomy): domain Eukaryota; kingdom Metazoa; phylum Chordata; class Amphibia; order Caudata; family Salamandridae; genus Lissotriton; species Lissotriton vulgaris. The sequence goes on from NC_141689.1 coordinate 665,336,342, forward strand.
CCCAGACGAGCTGCTGGTCCCAGGTGCAGCTTCCTCAGCCATGGTATAGGGTTGTGGATCTGTGGATCTGTGTACTTGCCAAGATGTGCTGCAGCTCTCCAATGTGCTCCCTCTCTCTGTGCCTCAATGTGCAAAATGGTGGTGGGAACCGGCAGCTTCCTGGTTGTGATGTCATCACTGGGCTCGAAATGCGACTTCCCGTTTTCCCGATCTCGCGAGTTTGCGATCTCGCAAATAGCGATATCACAAATAGCGATATCGCTATTTGCGAGATCGCAGTCCAGGCACGGGTAGGCGGAAATTGCGATTAATCTGCGATTAATCGCAATTTCAATCGGATCGCTATCGGATTTTGCGATCGCGTGCGAATCGCTTTTTTTAATCGCAATTATTCATGAATTCGGATTTGCGATTTCTGAATAGCGATTCGCTTTTTTTCGCTATTTCAGAATTGCAAATGCCGATTTTCATGAATATGGCGGTAAGTGATTTGCTCAGAAACAGGATGTTGAGCTTGTTCGCAAGACTCGAAACCATGTCCCCAGCTTCAGGGTCGACTGAACTCACCTTAAGGTTACATCCTCATGTACCTAAAAAAATGCTTATGACACAAGGAGAGATTGAAGGACAGTGGATCTGATTTAGAGGGTGAAAACCAATGTTCTCCAGGCATAGATTAGTCATCTGCCGCCAGGGCATTGTGAACATAGGCAGTGCCATGTTGTCTTGATTATTTATTATGGTATTTTATTGTGTGGTGAATGTATTTTAACGGGCTGTTAATTGATACATGAACATGCATGATAATTATATCCTGGAACTTTACTAAAAGTTGACTTTACTCTCGGTATCATTGCCAGTAGGTCAGCGTGTATCAGAGAGACAGTGCTTCTCCTGTATCACAGATATTGCCTGCTGTTTATCTACTACTTCTATTAGTCATATCGTTCTTATATAGTCACATACAGAATTTGCTGGATTTGCTTCACCCGATAAATATTGCTCTTGCGAATTCTTTAGAAACTGTGCAGTAATGCCATACGTTTAAACGTTTATGCCAATTTTGGATTACTTTGAGAGAAGTACATCTCAAATTCACTGCAGAGAGTTTGTTTGTCAGTGCGCTTGGCAGGTGCGATTTGGGCCTGACATATTGTTTCCAGAGCTGCTTTAGGTTCCCAGTCCACGCCTGACAGCAAGAATTCATCAGCACATGGGAGACTCATTTGTCGTGTGCCCGCCGCTTCAGTGATATGGTTGCTTCATGCATATGTGCTTGTGTGCACAGCCTCGTTTATACTGGCCTTCATATTTCAGAGTGCGAGTCACAGCGTCGCCGTCAACCTTACTGGCAGAATAGATTTGTCTTCCATATTTGGCAAACAACAGGTTTTATATACTAGTAAATAAAAAAACCTTAAAAATAGGAGTGTGGTTCTCTTTACTGCCTTTTCCTTATAGTTCACAATTTTGGTAATTTACTTTTTTCAGTTCCAACATGATATCTAGTTTCTACCTTTTGGCTGAAAAATAGTTTAAAGGTATTTATATAAATGTATAAGAAGATATACATTTTGTTGCGGAAACAGCAAAGTAAGATAAGTTATTCCTTTTTTGTCCCTCACAATGTAGCGTAGTGTCGCCAGTGATTGGTGTATTTGTGATAGTGTGTGTTTAAAGGAACCATTGCCTTTAACAGGGACCATTTAGGTACATCATGCTAGAATAAAAAGCCCCTTCCTATTTCAGGGAATATTGCTCAGTTTTTACGCACACATGAATCAACCATGTCTTCTTGAACATTTACTGGGCTATTTAATGGAAACATATGCCTATAGGCTCTGCGCTTATGAGTTGCGCTGGCAGCAAAGTCTTTTTTTAAGTCACCAAAAACGAACAGATATATAACTGGCAGTAAAATAAGGATCTTGATGACAAAGTGATGTTTGATGCACGATTGCCCAGAAAGTAGAAGTTAAATAGCTCCTGAGTGATATTCTTAAAATGTAACTTGAAGGAAGAGAAAAAAAATAGCAAAACAAAAAAAAGTGAGACAGTAAACAAAAAGTTTTTCGACGTCCACGGTCTATCACTAAAGGCGCCATTTAGGTTACTCTTAAGGGATTGCAGCATTTCATGTTCCCTGCTGTGGATGTCATTTCAGCAGCCAGACATCGCAAGTCTGCCATTAACCGAAGATGTCAAGGGTGAAATATGTTCAAACGCAGCTCGCTTTTTATACCTGTCAAAAACACAAACAAGAAACCATTACCAAATTTTCTCAAGCTTTATAAACTGCTCAGGGCAAATGCGCTTGTTGTGCACTCCTGAGCATTACGGTTTACAGATTGGATGTGCACTTTTCTGAACCTCAGCATTGCCACCATTACTTGTTTTTTCTTGCAAGGTGGCGTATTTACACTCTGCTGGAGCGCAGGAGGTGCTAGACAGCGGAAGCAGTAAGTTTCAAACAGCTATTTCACACTGTGAAGGCGGCATATAACCACAAGTCCAGCTGTCATGTTGATCTTGTTTGTAATGATATAATACAAAATGTGAAAACAACACGTCCAATTTTTTAAGAGACTGTGGCATCATTAAATTAGGAGACGCAACATTTTTGCCTTGTTTGCATGCAGATAAGTGCCTTAGTGCCTAGTCTAATTTAGGGCTTGGATTTGAATATCAATTGTCACAATGCATGCTTTTATAACTCTTACAACCCATTCCTTTGTCATTCATGCATGTAACACGAAGCTTTGCCTTTTGCAACATTTTGCTTTATATCGTCGTGTTATTTTACAATGCATCTGACGTTTTAACAACTGAATATATGTGTGTGTGTGTATATATATATATATATATATTCACTTAAAAAACCATAGGTTTCAGGCCTTATATAGTTAGGAATTAGCATTTAAAAAACCATTGAAATTACTCCTATCTAGTTAGTTGTACTAACGATATTTCGCGCACCCGCAATCCACTGCTGATGATGTCACATATTACATCTTTCATGACATGGTCAGGGCTAGAGGGTTGGGGTGTCTCTATCCTGCCCCCTTTTCGTGTTTTCCACTCTTGTTTTGGGCTCTCTTGTGCCTCAGTTCTCCTGAAAAACAAGATGGTGGCCAACACTTCCTGGTTTGGACAGTTTGGAATGTTGACAGTCGACTGCCAGCAAATTAGAAACTCGCTCGCGTACGTGAGGGTACGTGCACGTACGTGTATGGCACGCGTACGGTACGTGTACGGTGCGCGTACGGTGAGCGCATATAGATATATAATTTGATCAAATTCAATTTTCTCAAGAACTACTGGAGGGATTTTCACCAAATATAGAAAAATCACTACTGCATACCTGTCCCTGCCATTTTGCCAAGTTTGGTGTAATTCTGTTCAGCCGTTCGGGCTGTAGTCGGGTCTAAAGGTCCCATAGAAAATTCCATTTGAAAAATTTCAAATTATATTTTTCTCAAGAACTACTGGAGGGATTTTCACCAAACCTAGCAAAGGCACATCTGCATACCAGGCCCTACCATTTTGCCAACTTTGGTGTAATTCCATTCAGGCGTTTGGGCTGTAGCCATGTCTAAAGGTCACTATGGAAATTAGCATGGGAAAAACACGTTTTGGGACCTCCCTTTGGGCCCCCTCTTGACGAATCCCCCTAAAACCTTCAGGGAAGGAGCGGAGCATAGCTGGCTAAAAGTCTGGAAAGTTACACACAGATTCCTCAATCGGCGCCAAAGTTATTCCCAATAAAATGTTGAGCGCATATAGATATATAATTTGCTCAAATTCATTTTTTCAACAACTATTGGAAGATTTTTCACCAAATATAGAAAAGGCACTACTGCATACCTGTCCCTACCCTTTTGCCAAGTTTGGTGTAATTCCTTTCAGCCGTTCGGGCTGTAGCCGTGTCTAAACTGTGGAGAACTGTGGAGTGCTCACGTGTGGTCGGCTGACTTCACTGGGACCGCCACGGTTCAGTAACCAAAGTGTTGAAGGAGGAACCTGTTTGCTTAGTAAAGGTAAACGCAGCAAGTATTGGAAGAGTGTGGAAGCAGTTTGATGGGCGCGTCACTATCTGCATTCGTGCAACAGCAAATATCATCACAGGTGGCGAGAATTCGGTTCCATGTAACATAAGCTAAAATGCTGGCAAACCGAGAGGCAACATGACGAGAAGCTTTTGATACCAATTTCGGAGGGTCAAGCAAGTGGAAACAGCTCTATCAGTGCTAACACTGAAGAATCCCAAAGCAAACTGCAGCTATGGGAGAAATTATGGAAAGCTGCCAAAATGGAGCAATCAAATGGGTGGGAAGCCACAGCATTGCAGAAATACATTGACTGTGGAAGAGTCCCGAGGGGGCTGCGTATCTTCATCAACCCCACTATTCAAGACCCTGATCCAGATCTAATCGAGGAGTGGATGGAGAATATCCACTCATGCTCTACTGTAATGCTGAAACGTTTGGTAAAATATGCCCCGAAAGATACTGCACGACTGGCACTAGAAATAGAAAGGTTGTCAGAGATGTTAAAAAACAAGAGCACAACAAATGATTTTTACTTGGAAATGGCAAAACTAAAGACAAGACTTGAAAATGCAGAAGAAGAAATCAAAGTGAAAAAACAGCTGAAATTTGACCGAAATGAATTAGACTACAAGCAAGGTCAGATCCTGACTTTAGGAAGAAATTTGATCATCTAAGAGAAAAGGCGATACCTGATGCAAATCAAGCACAAACAATTCCTAACTCTGAGGATATTACAAATGAAGCTCCAGTAGAGGTGGCTACTAGATCGCAACCATCAGAGAGTGCAAAATTGGATAAGGGAAAAAGTAAAACCCCTGAAGGAGTAAAATCCAGCATTTTAAAGGAATACAACATAATTGCCAAGCGAGGGCAGGAATCAGCAAGCCCCAAATGGGAAGAGGTTGAGGTCGAGGAAGCAGAGGCGCCAAGTAGGTCGCAAAGCAGCAAGGAAATATTCAAGCCTTCATGGGAATGACCACAAGGGGCAAAACAGTCACAAAATGACAGACACCCTTACGGTATTGAACCTTTCTAATATTTTACTAACTGATGAACACATTGATGTACTATCTTTAGGACAAGGGTCCAAGATGGCGGATTGACACCGCCAGAGCAGAAGAACGCTGGCTGAGGTCCAGGCTGTGATGCCGATAGACCGCGCTTTATGCTGAGTTTGCTCTACTTGTGACTCTACATCTTATAGCTAGTGAAAGCGGATTTTGTTTTGCCGCATTTACCATATCGGGAGAAGAGGATTTTTTGATCACCAGATATTTACGGCAGATCCGGCGTGGCGTGGCTTGGTGCAGGTCGGCTACGGAGGCTGAGTGATAGCGTGGTCGGAAACCAGGGCGGATGCTGCAATTTCGGCTGATCGAGAGCCGAGTGCGGAACTTATTCCGCTTTATTTAACTACCGCGTTTAGCCTCGGAAACATCGAGGGGCTGGTCGGCGGTTAGCTGGTTTGGCCTGAAGTTCTATCGGCACTCTCTTTTACTAACGGCTGCAGTGAACTACGCGGGGATGGCGCCGGAGCCGCAAGGGCGAAGCTACCGGACCACAACAACAGCAGCAGCGGCTAAACAAGCGCCGACGATGACGACGACCAACTCTACGGACCCGGCTTCTGTGGGAAATGTTGCCGGCGTGTCAGCGTTATTGGGCTTACAAATGGATACCTCTGAGCTGATTACGGATGCCAACAAGAAAGTTACTGGTAGGCAAGAGAAACTGGGGGAGAGAGCGGGGGTTTCCAAGACTAACTTGGCAGCTGATGATACTTTGTTACAATTAACGGAAGCTAACTCAGTGTTGCCTGAGACAGGGAGCAACATTGTAGATAAGGGGGAGAGTCAGAGCATCAATGTTGCTACATGAGCTGCTAAAGGGAGCTACGGGAGCTAAAGTGGTAAATGCTAATGTTATGAATACATTAAAAGACTGTACCCCGTTTGCTGAGACTGTTTTTAACTCTCTAACGGGATTAGTTACACATTCTCTTGCCTCGACTACTCTATCATCTGTAACAACTAGCAATATAACTTCAATTCACTCAGAGACATATTCTGCGGAAAATCTTAGTCTAAATGATAAGCAACTTACACAATCCACTCAAGCCATTTCTATTATAACAGACAAAGTTCTAGTTGAAGTGGGAATGCTAGGGGCTGAAGGTCTGGAAAATGCTGATGGTGCTGAGTCGGATGAGGAGTACTGTGACCTTTACGATTTGGCCAATAATACACCATCATCATCAGCTAAAGATAAAGATAAAACTATCAGTATTAAAAAACTCAAGAATAAAACCAAGAATAAAACTAAGAAGGTTATAAATAAACCTAAGCCTACTACTATGAAGGCGATAGCAGAAAACAGCCATATCAGACAATGGGTACAGGCTAAAGGAGGTGTTAAATCAATGGCTATGAGACTCTCAGGAACTAGCCCTACTGACATGGGTGCTTTAGTGGGGGATGCAAGTGGTCTCAGTGCTGTGATAGACTTACCTGACTCAGCAGGGTTTAATAAGCAGTAGTTGATGTACCTACTGTAACCCAAATTTTACCAATCACTTCTGCTCCCTCCTCTCCACAAGCGACTGCCACTATGATTCCTATACTGGTTTCAATGGACGGACATGATCCGCTGAGTCTTACTACGGAAGCTTTAATGGAAGCCTCCTCTTTAGCAGCTCATCAACCGGCGAAAACTATTGCACCAATATCATCTGTGGAAAATCCTGGTACAATTTCTTCTACTTCTACTAACACTACTACCTTACAGAGTGCAGCGAATACAGAAGATTTAGCAGAGGCTGGTATCGAGATGGCTTTGAGGGCAGAGCTAACGAAAGAATCTGCTTCTGAAGGGCTAGAGCACTCTTCTTCTTTGCCGGTGGATTGGACCCTTCAAGGGGAGGTGGCTGCATCGTTTCAGACAATACTACAGCTATTAAATGAACAAAAACAGGAAGCCAAGATTCATTATCAGCACATGAGGGAAGATAGTAACAAGACTCAATCCTCTTTGCAAGAAATGTTGTGTAAACTTGGTGCTGTCTCACAGGATATGGAAGAACTTCAGCAGAGAGTAGTTTTAACAGAGGAAAAGTCACTTCGCTCTGAAATGGCCGTGAATAAACATGCTGCTCAACTAAGCCAAATGCAAGTTAAACTTGAAGACCTAGAAAATAGACAACGCAGACAGAACTTACGCATATTTGGAATTGCAGAAGGGGCCGAAGGAGCTGACCCCATGGCATTCATTGTTCAATTATTCCAAAAAGCTTTTCCTGATTTATCAGATTGGGATTGGGATTCACAGACACAACGCGCCCATCGGTTTCCATTAATTCAAAGAAATAAGATTAAAATACCCTCGCCCAATCCTGATATGTATAGGTAACTTTCTGCTTCGCCAAGCTATTTCAATAAAAGTGCAACCAAACACTCCAGTTACCACTGATTTAGCTACCTTCTTTGTTAGATCTGATTTGAGTAAACTTACTTTGGAACGACGCTGGAAATTGAAACAGTTTGTTGACCCGATAAAAGAATTGGGTGGCCAATCTTTCTTACAAGAGCCAGCTAAACTGAAAGTAATAAAGAATGGTCGCTCTTATTATTTTTTGGAAGAGAACGAGGTGGAACACGCCTTGGCTACTTGGAGAGTTGGGGAAAAAAAGTGACACTGAATAATGTTTTGTTTGAAACACTTCAATCTCTTCCTTGTTTTGTTTCCCCTAATAATGCTATAACAAGAGACAATGCATGAAATACATGTGGAGGAAAAAATTTGGGTGAAAAACTTGGGTGTCTGTTCAAGGATTTATTGTTATTTTTTCTAGTCTGATCTTTTTGGTCCAGGTGGCAGTATAATGCACAAAATAACAGGGATTGTATAGCACGGTCTAGTTTTTCTATTTTGAAAAATTCTATTTGAACGCCCGGATCCTCTAAGCGGCTGATTCCGCTCGTTGGCTGCCAGTATAGCAGCAGCCGATTTAAAGGGGGGACCTGCAGGTAGTTATTGGGTAGGGTGGGGGAGGGATAGTGTGTGGGGTGGGGAAGGAGGAGATATTTCTTGGGGTAAAAAATGTATCAAGGGGCTAAAAATCTATATAAATGTGAGGCATAACAAGGCTGTTTGATTTATTGTAGAGGCTTTATAGACAGCAAAATGTACTCTATTAAATGTATCAAATAAAATGTTTGGTATGGAACGTGGCGGGCTTAAATAGCAGGACTAAGAGGAATCTAGTATATGAGGAACTTAAGATGTATAATCCTCAAATCGTGGTTATTACTGAGACCCATATAGCATATTAGGATAAAATACTGCTTAAGCAATTGGGATATGACATTATGGTTTGTACTGAATTCAATGCTTCAATTCGGGGTTTGGGAATCCTTAAACATAAACATCTAAAGGTTGAAATACTTACGACCTTAACTGATAAAGCAGGTAGATGGGCATTCGTACAGATAATATTGGAAGGTAGTAAATATACAATATGTGGGCTCTATGCATCAAATCAAGATAAGCCTATAATCATTGACCAGATTAATATGGAATTGCTTGCATGGGATGGGGAATATATTGTGTCGGGAGACTTTAACTGTATCATGAATTATAATTTAGATACTACTAGAATTTTTTTTTCAGAGAATGAGGAAAACTAGGGCTGCAATTATAGATCTGGCAGCAATTCACCTTCTTAAAGATGCTTGGAGATGTTTATACCCTAATCTGGCTGGCTATACGTATTATTCTGCAGCACATAAACTATGCTCATGCATAGATATGGTTTGGGACTCATATTTTATTCTTGGAACTAGCTCCATGGCTATATGCCCAAGGGTAACCTCGGACCATAATCCGATTTCTTTAACCTTTGAGGTTACAACTGTGAAATATTCTCCTCGACCCTTCTCTTTTCCAAGATATTTATTTACGGATCTTGATTTTGTGAATCAACTTAAAGAACATATAAAGGAGTTTGTTAATATAAATATACATTCTACTCAATCTTTGATAGTTTGGGATGCTTGTAAAGCAAGCATACGTGGATTCACACAACAGTTTATTTGGCGGCAAAATAAAGAGCGTCGATCTCAAAATGAGAAAATGCTTGCAGAAATACTCGACATTGAACATCAGATATCTGAAGCTTTAGCAGTTGGGGTAACAAATTTGGATATACTAAGCTTTAAATTTATTGAACTTAAAGCAGCATTAAAAGATCTTCTTAAGGCTAAGAGTATTTGTAAACTAAAGAAATATCAACTTGACCAATATGAAAATGGCGATAAGATTGGTAAAGTTTTAGCTTATAAAGTGGCTGAAGACCGATCTCAGAATATTGTTAAAGAAATTAAAGGGGATAACAACCAATTATTCCAAGATCCTAAATAAATTCTGCAACAGTTCGCATCGTTTTATCAAAATCTCTATACACCAGAAACCGTAGTTACGGATGATAATATTAAAAATTATATAGAGGTAAACAAGGTTAAAATTTTGGAGCCTGAACAATCTGATCAACTGGTGGCAGATATTACAGCGACTGAAATTAGAGGTGCTATCAATTCCTTAGCAATGGCAAAGCTGTAGGTGAAGATTCTATTCCTTTGGAATTATTTAAATATTGTATGGAGGAATTGATACCACTACTAATCGACGGGATCCATGCTATTGGTAATGGGGAGCAAGCACCAAAGTCTTGGAACTTAACCCAAATTATTTTTTTTTTAAAAAGGGTAAACAACCTCAGGAGACAGGCTCTTATAGACCAATCTCGCTCATTAACAGTGACGCTAAAATCTTTGCAAAAATATTGGCAACTAGGCTGGCGCCAGTAATGTCTCAGCTTGTTTCCTCCCAGCAACATGGGTTTATCCTAAAACGAGATACTACAGCACATATTAATATGGCTATCTCTGTTTTCGATGCTGCTCGGATCCAGTCTACCCCACTCGGTATGATTTTATTAGATGTCGAGAAGGCATTCGACCCAGTGGGGTGGGGCTTCTTATGGGCTGCATTGCAGGCGTTTGGCATCAAAGATCAATTCTTGAGATGGATCCAATCGCTGTATGATAATCCTATGGGCAAGGTATGCTATATGGGAAAATTTCCTCTACTTTCCCAATTAGGAGAGGGACAAGACAGGGGTGTCCATTATCACCCCTGTTATTTGCCTTGGGTATGGAACCTTTTTTGATTGCACTCCAGCGCCAGGCTTTAATCTGCCCTTTTTTTAACGGCTCAAATGTGCTTGATATTACTGGATATTCAGATGATGTCGTAGTTTTTTCTTCCAATGTACCTCAAACTATGAAGGGTATTATAGTAGAAGCGGGGAAATATAGCTTAGTCTCAGGCTATCGACTTAACACTACAAAAACTCAGATCATTATGAACCATCAACCGTCAGCCCCGGTTTTAGGAATCTGCTGTGTAGCAACTTATTTGGGGGGTAATATCTCCCCAGATATTGACCTAATTGTGGCATTAAATTATGAATCATTATTAAAAGAGACTGCTATGCTATTTAAGAAATGGCATAAACTACCGTTTAGCATTATTGGCCGAATAAACCTGGGCAAGATGAAAATACTACCAAAATATTTATATCTTTTTCGAGCGATTCCCTTTCGGGTAAACAATTCTTATTTTCTCAGATTAGAGGGTATTATAAGCAGCTTTATATGGGGATATAAGAAAGCCCGTCGGGCTGTGTCCTCACTAAACTTCCTTTTAATCAAGGAGGACTGTCTCTCCCAGATTTTAAATGTTATTATTGGTCGGCCTTTTTGACTCGCTTTTGTAGCCTACTGATTCCCGATAAATGCTTATATTTTCATGGATTTTTATTAGGACGGGATGCTAATATGTTTCTTTATAGGCTAAACAACCTCAATTACTTTAAACGGGTTAAATTCAAGACAGTACGAGATACAGTTAATATTTGGCGCTCCATTCTGGTTAAGAGTAAGATTTCTCTTTTTCATTATAAAAACTCCCTTGTGGGGTAATCCGGGTCTACCTGCAATTTTTCATGACTCAGCTTGTCGCTCATTGTTAGACTCTGATATTAAATTACTGGGTGATTTATATGATCATTAGGGATTAACGGAATATGAAAGACTGAAGATGTGCTATAATGTGTCGGAAGTCGCTCGATTTAAATGCTATCAGATCAGAGATTACCTAGTGAGGAAATTAGAGCTTATGACTTTGCTAGACTCTGAGATCTGGAATTGCATTTATAGAGAAGCAGATAAAGCCCTGATTTGTATAGGATATAAGATCTTTTCTGGCCTTAATACTAACGACATTACAAGAATTAACCGAGAAATGGAGTAGAAAACTGGCAATGAATGTACCATCAGATTTGATTACTTTATCTCTTAACAGTCTAAATGTATCAGTTCAATCTTCCAGTCTTAAATTTCAGCTGTTTAAAACGGTATGTCAACTGTATCATACCCCAACAGAATTCTTAAATGGGCAACAAATAATAACTTCAGTGAGCGTACAAAATGCCCAAAATGTGATCTAAGTGGTGCTGAAATTGTTCACATGTTTTTTTCCTGCCCTCATCTTATCGAACTATGGGATGGAATTACTAAGATTGTTTCTGATGGACTTGCTCATTCTATTACATTTTCATCAATGGATGTCTTGGTGGGTATATTTGGGGGTAATAGGGTATTTTGTGACTTGTTGAACATTTTAGTTACATGTGCAAGGCTGGTTATTGCTAGGGCTTGGATTAAAAAAAAACACCAACGGTATTGGAGTGGTGGAGCCTGGTTAATGAAATATACAATATGGAGCTTGCTCTTGTTGCTACAAGGGGCTTGCAGACAAAACGGAAAGTTGACAGAATCTGGGGGTTAATAATGTCCTAATACCAGTATATCTTTCTTCCCTTTTTTTTTCTAGATGGCCTCTACTTTGTTTATGATCTTTGTATTCTTTTGTACTGGAAATGTCAATTTACTGATCTTATTAAACTGTATGTAGATCATTATTGTTTATTATGGTTTATCTTTTGGTTCCCCTTGATGCAAATAAAAATATTTAAAAAAGAAAAATATATATTTTTAGGACTGACCTTTTGTCCAACTAGAAGTTTTAATTACACAGAAAGTAGGATTGATCTATTCTTTTTTTACACGTAAGCTTAAATTAAAAAAGTGGCATGCCAATAAGCAGAAACAGATGGCACACATACCTATGGATAAGGAACCCACTATATCCATTGGGGACATTGAGACACTACATACGGTACGAGAACTGCGGACGGATAATTGAGTAGATGACCCTTTGGTCAGTTTAGCACAAGAGGAAATGACAATAAATGCTTCGAGTTATAGTGGTTTTAAACCAAAATCAATATTTTTGCCCCAACTGTATAACAAATCTATAGAAGTATTTGAGAAAGGGGTTTTGATGGAGATTAGGAAATTAGCTAAACGTAAACCTCTGTTCAATAGCAACCTCACCAAAAAGTAACAAATTGCTCTAAAAGAATTACAGGATAATGTAAATATAAATGTAAATGTAGTGCATTTATATAGCGCACAAACCACCCCCGAAGGGGTCTCAAGGTACTGTGCACATACCTCTGTGGAACCTTTCCTGGCTTCCACTGTGAAGCGCCCACTCCTGGGCACCCCCAAGGTGAAGCCAGGCATCTGTTGGGGCCGTTGGGGCCGTTGTGGAGATTAGGCAAGCTATTTCCCAGAGTTGCAGAGTGAAACCCATGATTAGAATAGGCACCGAGGCGAGAATGATCAAGTCCGGGGAAATTGTGCCCAAGACCCGCCACAGCTGGGATTGAACCCTGGTCCGGGCCAGACCTCTGCATCAGGGTCTGCCACTCTAACCATAGAGCCACACTTCTCCTCAATAATAGATTGTAATTAAAAAAGCTGATAAGGGAGGTAACGTAGTTGTTTGGCCTATCTTCATGTATTTAGAAGAGGGAAAGCAGCAACCCAATGACATTGAGAGCTATGTGAAGAGTGATAGAAGATGCTATGAGGAAAGTAATGATGTGTACAGAAATCATTTGGACAGATGGAAGAATGAAAATGTGATTACTGGTGAGTAATACAAGTATTTGTACAGTAGATATCCCAAATTGGCCGCTATGTACTTACTACCCAAAATACATAAGAACAAAGATGTCCCACAGGCCGTCCAATTGTTTCTTCTATGGGAAATATGTTCGAAAACACTTCTATATTGACTACTTCCTAAGACCATATGTACAAGCCTTACCGTCTTATGTTAAAGACACTGGAAATTTTTTGCAAGTGATTGATGAAGTAGTATGGGAACAAGGTATGCTAATATTAACATTTGATGTTAATAGCCTTTATACCTGCATACCACATGAATTAGGCCTTGAAGTCTGCAGGTATTATTTAAAAGATAGACCTGTATGTTATCTCATGCACACCGAGATGATACTCAAAATGATATCGACTTGTCTCAAAAATAATTATTTCGTCTTTGATCATGTGATATCCAGTCAGGCCCGGGGAACGGCGATGGGAACCTGCTTTGCCCCCAGTTACGCAGGTTTGTACCTGGGCAGGTGGGAGGAGAAGGTGGCGTATAACATCAGTGCCTTTAACCATCGTGTCGTCCTCTGGGCCTGGTATATCGATGATATATTCTGCATCTGGAAAGGCGAGGGAAGGGACGCATTGAAATTTGTTGATTCCCTGAACAAAAAATAATTTAAATCTTAAATTGACCTGTACCATTGATAAGCACTCTATAGAGTTTCTAGGTGTGGAGGTTAAAGTCAAGGAGAATCGGCTGGAGAGCAAGCTGTTCAGCAAAATCACGGCAGGAAACAGTATTATACATGCCACAAGTTGTCACCCTACAAACCTCATCAACAGTATACCCTAAGGGGAACTGTTAAGAGCTAGGCGCAACTGTAGCTTGGATGAAGCGTTTGCAGAAGAGATGAGTGTTATGGAAACTAGATTTGAGGAGAGAGGCTACTCCTAAAAAGTAATCAGAAAAGCATGTGAGAAAGTTGTGAAAACCAAAAGAGAGGAACTTTTGAAATCTAAAAATGATGGAGATGGAATCTATAAAATTCATTACTTCCTATAGCAATCAAGCAAACGAGGTCAGTAAGTGTTTGAATACATTTTGGAGGGTACTAAATACTGATGATACCCTAGAAAAGTGTGTTATTATTTCCCCTAAAATCACATTTCGACGTTGTCCAGCGTTGAAAGATATTTAGTGCAGGAATGTTTTAACATCAGAAAATTTACTTTTAGCCTTCATTTTTGTTTTTCTTAATCCAGTTGATTTACCAATATTAGATTTAATATTGGGGGTTCCATCCATTTCAGCTTCATCAGAAATCTCTTCATATTCAGGGTTAGAGCTCTCCTCAGCTATCTCAATGTCATCTTTGAGCGAGCCATCTACAACTTTCTTTCCTGGTGAGCACTCGCCATGTTGGTTACCAGGTTTCGTTCTAGATTCCACTGTAACCCCATCCGTTTTTGCCATATTAGTTTGTGTTTTTTCGGGATTGATACGTTCAATATGAGTATTATTAGTAGCTTGAGAGAGTTCTGATAGCTTATTTATATCGCTTGTGTTCGCGCTCATCTCCAAAGCAGTAGGAGTCACATTTTCGCATAGCGTTACATTATCATTTTGGGTTCCAATTATTGTTATAGCTTCCATGATTGAATTACTTTCTACACAGGATATCGCCTTATTCACTTTAGTAAACTTATCAGTGCCTTTGTTTTTACTCTTAGTTTCTACCTTTTCTGTTATAGCAATTATCATCTGGTCGCTGTTGTCCATGTTAATTGTGCTTGTGCTTGTATTTCCTCGTTCATTGCCCTCTCACTCAATCACAGGGGGTGACTTCTGCCCGGTTAAAGTGGCTTGTCCCATCTCGCTACACGGAAACAATGTTTCAGAAATGCTGCTGGCGCTTTCATTTAACATGGCAGGATATTTTTGCTTGTCCACTTTAATCTTAATTAAACCTTTGATAACATTATTTGCACCCGTGGTCGTTTTAATTTTTGTAGAGCGATCTCCTAGTGGCGTTTTGGCTTCACCAGTTGCCATCGCTGCCATCATACCTGAGTAATCTTGCTTTGCTGTTTTCCCAATCCTCCTGGTTCTTGCAGAGCGTGTCTGCCTCGAAATCATCACTCCAAGAGAGGCTCCGAACTGACCGGTATTTCAAACGATGTGTGCGGCGTCTGGGGAGCACACAGGTGAAAGGCGAGTAAGGCAAGTGAGCTGGATCCAAGACCCGCCCCGGTGAACACCCTGCTAGGCGTTCGAATGGAGTACACCCTTGCGAGTTTCCAGGTCGGCAGAAATCCTCTGCTCTGGTGAAGAACAATCTGCAGCATCTATATCTTGCCGCGAGAGAGCCCAAATTGCAAGGCAACCGGTACAAAAATCTAGTAAGCCCACGTTTTTCTTCCTTTCCTTCGATTTCAGTCTCGATTGACCGGCCAGATTGTACAGTAGTGGAATCACTGAATTTCACTGAGTTTCTTATTGCGTTAGTCCATAGTGCTTTTCTTCATGCTCCTGCAAAGCGGCAAAGCTGCTCCATGATGCGTCCTTCACCTGGCGGCATCAACCCGCCATCTTGACTCCCCGTATGTAGTCAAATCGAAAAAAAAAAAAACCACAACTCGCAAACCACCGATTAAAGAACCTGCTGTAAGTAAGAAAGGACGTATAGTTGATGATAGTCCATTGAGAAAATGGATTGAAGCTAAGGGTGGAGTAAAGAGTATGGCTCTAAGACTTTCCGGTACAAGCCCGAAGAAGAATTAGGTCTTCGAGGAAGAAATAAATCTCTCAAAATAGAGTCTACAAAGAAACCAATGCTTCTAAACAACAATTTAATAGCTGCATCAACTAAAACAAATACAAATATTGAAAATAGAGACGCGGATTCCAATATGATTACCCCAAATGACACTTCAGAAACAGCTGTGCCTGTGAATACGGAACCTCACCTTACAATCAACAACTCTAATAAGATGATAGAGGACTCGGCTAACTTACCACCCAGTCTATCACCAGTTAAAATAACACTCGTGAATAGCCCACTGGAGCTATCTAATACTGAAAACATTGAAACTGAGGAAACAGATATGGGTATTACCCCTTTTGAGGCTAACAAGTCACCTGCAATGACAGATCACATGGGTTCTATAAACCATTCGCAACTGCAAAATCAAAAACGGATACAGGATACAATACCAGTCCTCTCAAATACTACATCTATGGATTTAATTATGCAAACTCTCTTAACACAAAGAAAGGAAAGTCAACAACAATATCTACAATTAAGAGAGGATAATACCAAAAGACAGGCTTTTATGAGCGAAGTCTGTCAAAATCTTGGAGGGGTCACAAAAGAGATAGAAGATTTAAAACAACGAGTAGTAGAAGTGGAAGAAGGTGCAAGCAAATCAGAATCAACTGTTAGATCTAACTCTACACATGTTTCTAAATTGGAGGCCAAAGTGGAAGATTTGGAGAATCGCGCACGCAGACAGAACCTTAGACTTTTGGGAATTCCCGAAGGCATGGAGGGGGCCGATCCGAGATCTTTTGTCGTGAAACTATTCCAAAGAGCCTTTAGCGATCTATCTGACTGGGACTGGGATTCCCAACTCCAGCGAGTACAGAGACTGCCTCTGTTCCAAAAAAACAAAAACAACAAATTTCCTAGACCGTTTCTGATATATTTTGGGAACTTTTTATTGAGACAAGCAGTGTCATTTAAGGCCAGACCTAATAGCCCTGTAACTATTGATAACTTGACTTTCTTTGTGAGGTCAGATTTAAGCAAGGGCACAATGGATAGACGATGGGAACTCCGTAAAATGATTGACTCCTTCAAAGCCATAGGGTGTACGGTCTATTTACAAGAACCTGCCCGCCTTAAAGGTATAAGAAACGGTCAAGCCCTATATTTCACTGAACCTGAAGAGGCAGTGCAGGCTCTAGAAAGATTTACTCTAGAAAAGGGGCAGATGAACTAAAAATTAAATCTATGGTTTAATTCTGTTGATATAATCACTTAAGAATTCATGTTTTTCTTTTTTTCTTCTTTTCTTGCTTTTCCTTTTTGGTTAATCACAGTTATACTTGAGAAAGCGGTTGGGGTAGTCTCTATGTGTGTTACTCCACTGTGCTGCCCCTTCAGCGGCAGCAAGGGATAGAGGGGTGCTCCCCCCAAAGGGACGTGAGGATGAGAGGGTGGGGGAAGGTTGAAGACAAGGGTGGGGGCGTGAAGGGGGGGAAGGAGAAAAAGTTTATTGCAAGAAATGAATATGTTTTAAAGAATAACAGAAAACACTTGTACAATAAAGTATATAAACGGAAGAGAATCAATAGTATGGAAAGGAACATAAGATATAAAAATGCTTAAACTAAGATTATTAAGTTGGAATGTAGCTGGTCTCAATAGTAAATTAAAGAGAAGATTAGTACAAGAAGAGATTCAAATGTATAAACCCCACTTTGTGCTACTCTCAGAAACACATATTAGCTATCAGGAAAGAAAATTATTATCCCAAATGGGCTATGAATTGGTGGTATGCTCTACTTTAGGCGCTTCTATTCGAGGGGTTGCCATTTTAAAACAAAAACGAATTTTGAAGGAAACAACTAAGATAGCTTCAGACGTTCCGGGCAGGTGGGTGAAAGCCCAGATACAATGCGAAAACAGAAAATGTGTTTTCTGTGTGGTATATGGACCTAATATAGATGATCCTAAATTGTTTGAGCAATTAATCATAGAGCTACTAGAATGGGAGGGTGAACGTATGATTATGGGGGATCTCAACTGTGTTATTAATTACAAAATAGATTCTACAGGGCAAGGTGCCTCAAATAGGATGCGAAAGGTCAGATCGGCAATACTGGAACTGGCAAGATTAAACAATCTGAAAGACATATGGCGCTTCAAATACCCCCTAATTGCAGGTTATACTTACTATTCAGCGCCTCACAGATCTTGCTCTAGAATAGACATGATTTGGGCATCGGACCATATCGCAGACTATTGTGATCTGGAAATATGCCCAAGAATCACATCTGACCATAACCCGTTGCTATTTGAATTTGAAATTAGAGACCCAATGAGGGATACACGAAACTTCACATTCCCGAGATATTTACTGGTAGAAGCTGGATTTATTACACTACTGAAAGAGCATATCAAAGAGTTTATATCACTTAATATTAATTCTGCCAATATAAATATAGTATGGCATACTTGTAAATGTAGTGTCAGGGGATTTGCTCAGCAATATATATTGAGATCAAATGCTGAGAATCGTCGAGCTATTAAGAAAATCACTTCCAACATATTACAAGTAGAAGAACAACTTGCGGAAGCCACAATACAATCTAAAACAAATATTGATGAGTTAAGAATAAAGCTGGCTGAATTAGAGAAAGATATAGCGCGAAAATTCATAAATATAAACTAGCTCAGTATCAAGGTGGAGATCGTATTGGGAAAGCGCTTGCTTATAAGACAGGGGATAAAAAAGCCAGAACTAAAATTAAGACAATTATAGGTACAGATCAATGTGAGTGCGAACAACCGGATCAGATTCTAAGCCAGTTTGTTAGCTACTATCAAAACTTGTATACCCCAGACAACATACCTTCTAAAACCACAATATTGCAATATCTCAACAAATATTTACCAACACAAAGAGATTTAAATATAGAAATTTCTCAACAATTAAATTCAAAAATAACAATAACTGAAATAAAGTCAGCAATTTCTGCCCTACCTCTAGGAAAAGCAGTCGGAGAGGACTGTCTCCCGTTGGAAATATATAAAATCTGTGCTCAGGAAATGCTACCTTTGTTATAGGAAGTGATTAACTCAATACTTACATTTTGGAAAGCTCCAACATCATGGAAAATAGCTAAGAAAATTTTTTTTCTCAAAAAGGATAAACCCGAGAAAGAGTGCGGCTCTTAACGGCCAATCTCTCTGCTCAACTCGGACGCAAAAAATGTTTCTAAAATTTTAGCTAATCGCCTCGCTCCCATCATGCCCGATATGGTTAACTTACAACAACATGGTTTTGTGATGGGAAGAGATACCACAGCCCATGTAAATACGGCAATTAAAGCTTTCGATGTTGCCGAAACTACTCTCTCCCCACTCGGAATGATCATGTTGGATGCGGAAAAGGCATTTGATTGAGTGGGGTGGAAATATTTGTGGGAAGTCTTAAAGAAAATGGGCATTTTTGGACCGTACCTGGATTGGGTCTGCTATGGGGGAAAGGATTCAGCTAACTTCAAGATAGGAAGAGGAACTAGGCAAGGCTGCCCTCTCTCCCCTCTGCTTTTTGCTCTATCTTTGGAGCCTTTCTTGATTGCATTAACGGAACAGGCTAATATCACTCCAATTTACCATGGTGAAAAGAGCTTAAAACTAATGGCTTTTGCAGACGATATCGCGATATATATACAACAGATCTAGTCAAAGCGATACCCGAGAAATTGAAGAAGCTACACAATTTGGTAATGTATCAGGCTATAAATTGAACGTGAGCAAAACACAAGTTATTGCTAATTGTAGCCCAGAAGAACCTATCCCCGGCATATGTCAAAGTGCGATTTTTATTAAAAGAAACTGCTCTAATTTTCAAAAAATGGCATAAGATCCCACTCAGTGTAATAGGGCGATTCAATCTGGTAAAAATGAGGATACTACCTAAAGTACTATACTTATTTAGGGCTATACCTTTACAACCAAACAAACTTTTTTTCAAAAAATTGGATGGCATATGTAGTAGTTTTTTATGGGGGTATAAGAAAGCTCGTAGGGCTATGAAACTCTTGGAACTACCGATTGCAAAGGGAGGTCTTTCTTTTCGTGATTTTAATTTATATTTTCTAGCAACTTTCTTTCGTCGCATAAGAAGTTTGATGAAAATGAAAGTCCTTTATTTTACCATCAGTACATGCTAGGGCCAGACAGTAATCAATTCTTGTTTCGCGTACATGATCCTAACTATTTCAAACGTGTTAAATTCAAGACGGCTAGACACATTAAAAAAATTTGGGATCAAATCATGTTTATTGATAAAAGCTCATTTTTTAATGCTGAATTTAGACTTTGGGGCAATCCAGGCCTCCCAGATATATTTTCAGACGGGACAGGAAATCGTTGGACCCGACATGGTATTAGTACTTTGAGAGACCTTTACGGTTCAAATGGATTTCTTGATTTTGAAACACTGAAAATTACATGTGGATTAACAAATGATATGTACTTCAAATATATGCAAATAAGAGATTATTTTTTCCGTATAATGAAAATATTTGAAATAACCCAATCGGACTTACAAGCCTGTCTATACTCGGAAAAAACAAAATCGCTTATTAGCTTGGGCTATCAATATTTAACATGTGGTAAATATGATGATACTACTAAAATTGCATCCAAATGGTCTGACAGACTTAACATGAATATTAACTCTGCACAGATTGCAGCTTCATTATCTCATATAAACACTATAGTACACTCCTCCAATCTAAGACTACAATTATATAGAACAATTACACAACTTTACTATACCCCACAAAGAATATCTAGCTGGACACAAGGCAACTCTGTAACTGATAAAACAAAATGCCCGAAATGTGATTCGTTTGCAGCCGGAATAGAACACATGTTGTTTTCCTGTCCAAAACTATTCACATACTGGAAAGGTATAATGGAGGTCTTAAAACGCAAACAAATCACAACTCCGGTGCTTTCTGCACACTTGGTTCTTCTAGACATCCAAGATACTAATTGTCAGAATAAAGATCTCATAACTATACTTTTTGCTTGTGCTAGGTTAGTGATAGCAAGATCATGGATTTCCAAAGAACCTCCAAATATATCAGAATGGTGTGCTTTGGTCAGCGAAATAAGAACTATGGAACTTACACTAGCAAAACATAGAGGCCCAAAAGCTTGTAAAAAAAAGGAGAGGATATGGAAACACTTTCTAGAATTTTGAAAAATGTATTATATAAAAAAAAGGAGGCCAAACGTATTTGTGATTATCTATCATTTGTTTAATATTACATATGTTCATCTATAATGTATTGTATTGTTTTCCCTTCTTGGTTTGTCGCTTTTTTGATAATAATTGATTTGCTCATTTACTATATTTTGTTATTCTATTGATATGTGAATTAATTTGTCTTTTCTTGCAATAATAAACATATTTAAAAAAAATTAAAAAAAATAAAAACATCAGAAAATTAACTTAGATCCAAGATTCAGGGATTCTATAGATTTACTTCCTGCAGAGCATGTAAGAATAGTCCCAATTGCAAGCAGGTGGTATTATCGAAATTGAAAATAATGTTTTTTATAAGGAAACATCTTAATTGTAAAACTGATTTTTGTGTATATGCATTGATATGCCCTTGCCAACTGGTATATATTGGGAGTACTATCAACCAAGTAAAATAACGCATTTTAGAACTCATGCAAGCGATAACTAATGAGGACAGACAGTATCCTATCGCACAGCATTTTTCTGTGTTTCACAATAAAGATGCTAGTCTTTTAATATTTTGTGCCCTCATTTCAGAACAGGGGGGGTGGGTAGCAGGATTCCGGAATCTCGCTTGATATTTAAGTACGAAACCAAGGATCTGGGGCCATCAACAAAGATGAGGAGCTATCGGTTCATCTCGGCTGAGATGGTACCTAACTTGACCAAAGAAATATTAAGAATTTCTCAGTAATTGAACTTATCGTGTTGCCTCTGAAAAGATGTTTGTGTAGTTTTTAATCTCTAGTGTGATACCATTTTATTGATATGTGCATTTGGTTTATTTTTTATAGGAGACGGAGCTTCTGCCTGGTTGTGAAGAATTGCTGATTTTGCCACATGATATGGTGCAATTGCTCATATTTAGAATGTCTATTTGTTTGGTTTTATATTAGCACACTGGGGCCCTAATTGTCAGAGTTGATCAATAGAAGATTGTGATTATTTGCCCACTGGGGCGGAACTGTGGTATATATTTGTGTAAAGTTCACCATGAGCTTATATTATCAATTGACAATCGCCAGTCACGCCTATTTTTGAATTTCTTTCTGAAATTGTATATAGCCAATAAGCTTTACAGAGTTTATTCCATATTACATCTTGGAATTTCATTGAACTTTTCATTTAAACGTTTATCAATTTCATTTAAATGTAACTGGTTTGATTTGCCTTGTAGCGGTGACACATTGTATTTGTGTTGAAAAACGCTCAATAGATGGACTAAACAGGCATTGTTTGAGGTGAAATAACCATTACAAAATGGAGGCTATGCTAGTCACACTAACCATGCAGCTATGTAGTCCTTTTTTGATTCTGTTAATTTTCTGCACACTTTATCACATGACTTATGTCAAACGTCCTTTGACCCGTGACCAAGGAACCCAGGTTCCAAAACACGTTGGGCAATGTTTGCCACAGCTTTTGAATGAAATAAAGCACGCTAAGAAAGAAATTGGGGCTCGGTGCAATCTTTTTCTTGACAGATTTTTTTGTTTGTATATATATATATATATATATATATATATATATATATATATATATATATTACCTACTGGCGGTCGCCAGTAGGTAGTTATAGTTAGGATTTTTTTCAATGTTAAATCTCAAAATTCTATTTGGAATAACTTTTGCGCCGGTTGACGAATCTGCCTGAAAATTTCCTGAAAATGGCCTCGCGGCGTTCCGGTCCTTCCCTGAAAGTTTGGGGGGGATTTGTCAAGCGGGGGCCGAGATAAAAGGGGGGTCCCAAAACGCGTTTTCCCCATGTTAATTTCCATAGGGCGGTCGATTTCACTTTTAGCCCGAACGGCTGAATGGATTTCCACCAAACTTGGCAAAATTGTAGGGACTGGTAGCCCGATGTGCCTTTGCTATGTCTCAAGATATGTGCTCCAGTGGATTTTGAGTAATTTAGGTTCAAAAAAATATATATATCTATAGCCGCGCACCGGGGAGCGCTCCAGGCGCGCCACGCGAGGTGCGCATGGAAAGCTGATTGGCTCTCGGGTGTCTGTAAACATTCGAAACAGTCCAGAGCGGTCGCCATCTTGTGTCTCGGTAAAATCGAGACATAAGAGGTGGCTAAAACAAAGTGGGAACTGACCATAAGGCGTCAGGGATAGACCCCTTTGACCCCCTAGGTTTGATGTGGGGGCTATAAAAGGGCCCCGCGGGGCATTTAAAATATTTTTTTTTTTTCGTTTTGCGCGGGGGAAGCGCACGGTGCGCGCACCGGGGAGCGGCCCTGGGAGCGCACTATGATGAAAAAAGGTGACAGAGTGTTTAAAAAATGAAGTTTTGATTTAGAAATTGGAGGTAGTTCTAAAAAGAACTTTTTTTTTTCTTCTTTTTGTTGTTTTATATTTTTTTTGTGTTTTTTGAACTTTTTGTACTTTTTTGGCTTTTCAAAACAGTTTTATATATTTTTTTGTATTTTTTTGGGGGAGAAACAAAAAAAGGGAATTGAAACTGGCTCAACTGGAGCAAAAAAACAAAAAACCCAAAAAATTACTTCTTTTTGGGGCACTTGTGATTATCACCTGCAAGGACGATGAGTTTCACACTTTGTTCCCCATAGGAGATAAGTTTGCCACAAGCTTTGCAAGTAATTTTAAAATCAGCAAACCTCGGCTGAATGCAAGGCATCACCTCAGATGTTTCTGGTTGCGAGGAAGTGGGTTGGTTTCTTTGGGAGGGGGTCCTTGATGAATGGGGGAGGTTACTGGCCAGTTCCCGGAACTCTGCACGAGAGTAGTTGTTTGGATGCTTTCTTGTCATGTGCCGAATCATGGTATAGTTACCAAAAGAATATTTCTTATTTGGGTTGCCCCGTGAAAGTTCATCATTGCAGATGAGGCAAGTGACTTTTGGCGCATTCACCTTTTTTTTCCCCTCTGGAATTGAAAAAAACTCCCAAATGAAGTGTTGTTTGGGTTTATAAGGTGTGTTTTCTTCAGGCAGCCATCTTCTTCTCCCCTCCTCCTCTTCCTCTTCCTCTTCCTCCTCCTGTTCTTGACCACCAACATAATTTGGAGCTGGTCCTCTTGGTGGTTGTGGTGGTGGTGGTGGGGCAGATGCACCAGCTGATGCTACTAATGAAGCCATTTTATAGTACAAAATATTACTCAAAGAGCAAAAAAGTAGACAGAGCAACAAACAGGTCTTCCTCAGTCAAAGGACAAAGTCAGAATAAGGAAAAAAGGTGGGGTCTTTCATCATTTAGAAAAAAAAACTGTCCTGAACCAATGAGAAGTGTTATTTTCAGGTCACAAGACCAGGGGCTTCATCATTATGAAACCAAAACTGTTATGAACCAATGAAAAGTGTTATTTTCTGCTCACATGACCCGACGCGCTTACGCTACGCGCCCGGGGCGCGCCCGGGGGCGCGCCCCGGGGCGCGCAGCGTAAGCGCGTCGGAAGTTTACGTTGTGCGATCGTATTCGCTCGAGTACTTCCGGGTGCGCTTACGCCGTGCGTATCACGCGGTCGCGGCTACGCGATACGTCACGATTATGTTTTCGTTTGCGATATTGGCGCTTACGGGACGCTCCCCGGAGCGCGCCCCGGGGCGCTTTGTAAAAATACGCTTTTCGGGGCGCTCCCCAAAATAATTTTTTTTAAAAAAATTGGGAAAATTGTAGGGACAGGTAGCTCTATTCTGAAGTGGTTTGTAAAAAACATTAACTTTAGAAAAATATGTATTGTGCTACATTGGGCTTAATATATGTTAGAGCCAAAATGTAGCCCAAATGTAGCCCAAAGTAGCCCAATGTAGCCCAAAGATGGCCACCAGAGATCAAAAATTGAAAATGTAGCCCAAAATTCAACTAGATGTAGCCCAACTGTAGCCCAATGAGAAAATGTACCAGAGTGTTAAAAAGAACAACTAGAGTGCTAACAGTCTTATTTATAAAGTGAAACTTATAGTTAGGAATTAGCATTAAAAAAACCTTTGAAATTCACTGAAAAAACCATAGGTTTCACACCAGTTATAGTTAGGAATTAGCATTTAAAAAACCTATTAAATTCACTGAAAAAACCATAGGTTTCACACCAGTTATAGTTAGCTGGAAATTTTACTGATATAAAACCATTGAAATTCCCACGTTATAGTTAGTCGGACTCACTATAACTTGCGCGTGCAATGCACTGCTGATGACATCACATATTACATCACTCATGACATGGTCAGTGACATCACTCATGACATCACTGATGACACCATCCTTGTGACACAGTCACAGACCTCCTCTCAGTGTAAAGTAACCCTTGAGACACATATTCAAAAATAGAAACTGAAATTTTTAAAAAATGGACATACCTATATCAGTTACAACAAGCAATTCTGTACTTCCACTATCTATATACACATCCACTCATTCACCAACAGTTCTATATAGTCACTCATACATATACTCACTCATCATATGAAGAGATACACCTATACATCCTGTTACACACCGACATTCATCCAAAAGTTACTCACACACATATTCACACGTGCAAATAAACTATTGAACAACCATTTATTTGAATATAGAGTTATACACACACTTCCACCTTACTTTTATTGAAAATTACACATATTTATTCTCTTAAACAATCACTTATAGAAACACATACTTATTTAAACAGGAAATCTTACAATCTCTTACTCTCACATATACTCACTTATATACATCAATATTCATATATACTAGATTAAAACATATGTAGTTACTGATAAAGACACTAGTGAGACAGTCATTCACTCACTAACAAACACATATAGACACTCATCCACCCATACAGTCCTGTACATATGCTGTCTTCAAAACACATACAAACAAAGAGTCAGTCACTCATGCATCTATGTGCTAAGTAATACCCCCACCAAACCATATAGACACTCATAGTGATACTAATAAAAATATCAAATAACCCATATACATATGCATGTAGCTACTTATCAACACATGTAGTCACTTATACACAAAGTGAAACACTAATATATGTATTTAAATATTTAAACATAACTCACTAATATTTATTTTTCAGAAAGACACATATTCACTGGATGGTGTCATCAGTGATGTCATGAGTGATGTCACTGACCATGTCATGAGTGATGTAATATGTGATGTCATCAGCAGTGCATTGCACGCGCAAGTTATAGTGAGTCCGACTAACTATAACGTGGGAATTTCAATGGTTTTATATCAGTAAAATTTCCAGCTAACTATAACTGGTGTGAAACCTATGGTTTTTTCAGTGAATTTAATAGGTTTTTTAAATGCTAATTCCTAACTATAACTGGTGTGAAACCTATGGTTTTTTCAGTGAATATATATATATATATATATATATATGTATGTATATTACCTACTGGCGATAGATATATATAGTTAGGACCTAGCTACCATAGCAAATCCGCAGCATTCTATTGGGAATAACTTTGGCGCCTGTTGAGGAATAAATGTGAAATTTTCCATAATTTAGCTGCGCTCCACTCCTTCCCTGGAAGTTTCGGTGGGATTTTCCCCATGTTATTTTCCATAGGACGTTGAGACATGGCTACAGCCCGAATTGCTGAATGGAACTACACCAAACTTTGCAAAATTGTAGGGACTGGTACGCAGAAGTGCCTTTTCTATATTTGGTGAAAATTGCTCCAGTGGTTTTTATGAAAATTAACTTCAAAAACACATATATATCTATATGCGTGCTTCGAGCGCTTACCTGTATGCTTACTGGGGAGCGCACCCGGCGCGCCA
The DNA here is from genome assembly GCF_964263255.1 of Lissotriton vulgaris. Lineage (NCBI taxonomy): Eukaryota > Metazoa > Chordata > Amphibia > Caudata > Salamandridae > Lissotriton > Lissotriton vulgaris. The sequence continues at coordinate 665,363,278 of NC_141689.1, forward strand.
TGGAAGTGTGTGAGCGGAAAGCTGATTGGCTCTCGGGTGTCAGTGAACATTCCAAACGGCCCGGAGAGTCCGCCATCTTGTGTCTCGGTAGAAGTGAGACACAAGAGGTGAAAAACAAAAGGGGAAAACTATAAAAGGGGGCATGGTAGAGACCCCCTGACCCCCTAGGTTTTATCAGGGGGGTCTAGGAGGACCCCGAAGGTCAAAAAAATGAATATTCTTTATTTTTTATTTCGCGGAGTACGTGCTGGGTGCGATGCCATGTACGCGTACCCTGAGCGGTCCACGGGGAAAACCAAAAATATATATATTTATGGGCCTCGGGGATCCTTGTGGGACCCCCTGAGCAGGCCTAAGGGGGTCAGGGTGCTTCTACCCTGCCCCCTTTGCGTGTTTTGCACCTTTGTTTCACTGCTTTCTTGTGCCTTGGTTCTACCGAGTAGATGTGTGTGTAGACCTAGGTATCAGTGAGTGGGTATGTAGCAACTGGTATTGGTGTGTCCATGGTTTCGAAAATGGTAGTCTGCATTTCAGAGTGGGTGTATCAAATGTTATATTAGGATGTGAGGAGGTGCATCAGATTATCACATTGATGATGTCATCGGTAATGTCATTTGAGATGTATTCAGTGATGTCACTGACCATGTCATGATTATTGTAATATGCGATTCCATCAGCAGTGGATTGCGGGCGCAAGAGTTGCAGTTAGTACAACTAACTATAACAGAGGAATTTCAAAGGTTTTGTATGAGTGAAATGTCCAGCTAACTATAACACCCCTAAATCTTATGGTTTTTTAAGTGAATTTCCAAGGTTTTATAAAAGATAATTCCTAAATATAGCCCTCCTGAAAGCTATGGTTTTTTAATTGAATTTCAAAAGATTTTTAAATAATATTTCCTACTTATAATGTTGACCACTTCCCCATATTTTCGACAACAAACTAAATCCGCAATGCCACCTAAAAAATCAGGCAATAGTTCCACTTACCACTAACAAATTAACATCAACATTTAAGTACTGTAAGAACATCGAATATGTACTGCGTGAATTACATTCAACTAACACCCATGTTTAAAGAGAAATATGGGATAGAGGTTCTAATTATACACCTCCGACACCCAACAAAATCACAATACCCAGCACCACAATCATCACAACCAACCCCATGGACCCCTCCCCCCTACTACCTCAGAGGCAGCGCAAAACAGTACTACGGACCTTTCCAAAACAATATATCTCCTCAACAATAGACTACCTTAATGTACAGAGATGTGGCAACCAAGTATGTATAAGGGAAAGAACTCGAACATCAACAATAATGTATACAACGCTAAGACTACCAGTGAAATACAATACACAATTCACTATAGAAATAAAAAACTTTTAAGTGTGTATATATACCATTTATACGTGTAGTGTACTTATTAGTGGACGCAACCATATTATCTCAGACACTGGGGAATATTTCACTCATGTAGCTGTGCTCACCCTCCCCCCTCTGAAACAGAAGCGGAGTGGGGTACTCCAACGTACACAACGTCAATGTAAGACTATAAATAATTAGGCTACGCCTTGGGCGTGGTTCACTCCTGCAAAGAGAAGAGACCCTGCCACAGCGAAGGTCAGCACCCTGCCACATGGCAGCCGCCATGATCGCATGCTTCCTCGATACAGGTCAATTGCAAACTCAGCACAAAAGCACCACAGACTTATGTTTGTATTGACTTCTGCCTTCGATCTCTATTGCGGCAGCAGCTTTCTCAACTTGAATTCAGATTTGGATCTGTACTACGGACAGCGTTGAATCCAGCCTTGCTTTATTTGAGGTGGAGACAAATGGATTCTATGTCTTCCTATTTTGTAAAAGAATGTGACAAAAAGCATTCATCTATAACTGTGCTCACTCCAGTCTGCAATCTACACTGCGGGCAGCAGGGTTCACAACTTGAATTTAGCTTTGCATCAACACTACGGACAGCATTGAATCTAGCCTTGTTTTATTTAACACAGAGACAATTGTACTATGTCCTCAAATTCTGTTAACTGTGACAAAATAAAATTCATCAATCTTTGTGTCGATTACTGCCTTAAATCTACACTGCGTAAAACAGGGTTCGCAACTTGCATTCAGCTTTCCATCTACACTACGGACAGCATTCAAGATATCCTTGATTTATGTAATTCAGAGATAATTTTGTTAATGAATGCCACAAAAAACATTCCTCAATGTCTGTACTGCTTTCAAATGTACACTGGGGACAGCAGGATTCACAACTTGATCCCAGAAGCGGTTAAGCACTACAGACAACATTGAATTCATTCTTGATTTGTTTAAGGCGGAGACAATACTGCTCTGTCGTCAGATTTTGTTAACGTATGTGACAAAAACCACGCATCATCGCAGAATATGTACACGCTAAGCACCAAAGATACTAGTAACTCAGTGCACCAAAAATGATTATCACATGGCCTTACTTAGACACCATTCACAACACAAAAAACATTACTATCAATACAGCCTGCTTAGACCACGCATCATCGCAGGCTCCACAAAACCTTCTTGGTTTACATACCACTAACTCAGTGTTAACCAAAGTAAGTATAACACCCATCAAACCCTACACAATATCCCTTTATTATGCTTCCTAGAAAAACTTATTTTCTATCACTTATAAATTTAGTTCAATAATAAAATGCACACTGTATACATATTCTATCTTCCACATCAATCATAATTGCAGATGATGCACTCCACCCTAAGATGTACACAGCGGACAGCAGAGTTTACAACTTCATTTCACCTTTGCATATACACTACAGACAGTAGGAAATTCAACCTTAATTTATTTAATGCAGAGCCAATTATACTGTATGTATTCAAATTTTGTTAAAAAAAACTGAAAAAAAGCATTGTTCTATAACTGTACTGACTAATAGCTTCCAAGTACAGTGTGCACAGTAGGGGTCACAACTTGAATTTACCTTTTCATCTACTCTATAGACAACATTAAATTCAACCTTGATTTATTTAAAGAAGAGAAAAAATAGTGCTGTTGCACTGCTAGTATGCCCAACCACCTTCAATCGTTCCATTCTGTGAACTATGATAACAAAGAATGTAGAAAATTGGGCCAAAATGTACCTCCACCACCAGCAATACCAAGTGCCTCTGGGGTAATCACCTTCAACATCGCCACCAGACATACGTCCACAATTTGAGAAAGTTAGAATGCACAAAGTGAAGTGCAATTGTTTAATTTGTTATGGGGGGCAATCAGTAGACATATTTTGCAGAGCAATTGATAACCATCAATACTACTTTTTTTTGTCCCCGTCAAAGTTCATATAGTCCAGTATACAACAATAAATGATTTCAGTACAGCCCGCTCAGACAATGCATCATCGCAGGTTGAGCACACGATAAACGCCAGACGTACCACTAACCGTGGAGAAGTGTGGCTCACTGGTTAGAGCAGGCAGACCCTGAAGCAGAGGTCAGACCCGGGACCAGGGTTCAATTCCCGAAGCGGCAGGGTCTTGAGCTCAAATGTCCATGGACTTGATAATTCTCCCTTCGGTGCCTGACCTAATCATGGGTTCACACTCTGCAACTCTGGGCATTAAGCTTGCTTAATCTCCATAACAGCCCCCCGCGGCGGGATGCCTGGCTTTCACCTTGGGGATGCCCTGTAGGGGCTATCTCACAGGAAAAAGCCAGGACGGGTTCCCAAGGCAAGCGCGGAGATACCCCTTCGGGGGTCGATTCAGGCGCTATATAAGAAACATAATAATAATAATAATTAACTCAGTACACCGTAAATAATCACCATGGGCCCTTGTGAAGGCAAAATTCAATAGTCAAAACACATTTTTACCAGTGCAGTCTGCCTGGACCACGCATCATCGCAGGCTGCACACAAACTGCCACTACCTCAGTGCACCACAGCTCATGAATCCTTTACAATAGAATGTTACGTGTATTATTTCACATACAATGCTCCTACATTAATACAACAGTAGTCATAAACTGTTTATGATTAAATATCTGTGTATAATATCATGATTACTATTCTGCTTGTTACCAACAACAAGTAATAAAATGGAGTTGAGCACACGTGCCCGTACCCACTTCAACTATCTATCTGTGTCTGTTTTTAATTTTATTATGTTTCTAAAATACTGCCCCAGGGTCCTACCACATTATATTGTACTATAACTAGCGTATGTAACCATCCTACCTGTGATAGTCAGTGTGTAGTATTCCTCCTCTTTTTTTTAAAGCATATTCATATAGCACAAAAAATCAACCCAAAACTATATCAGCATTTTACATAAGCACCATATTTACAGTACATTTTCAGGCACACGTAGATTACATCATTTCTCTATAATAACAGGATGTGAATGCAACTCCGAAGACTTGAACACTGATTTCCAGCAACAAGTTCCTCACTGTACCTGAATGACTACATTGGTAAATATATTATATGACACTCATGTGCCAAAAACTGCAACTTTAACCTTTCACAGCCCTGTATTACTACATTTACAACGCTCCACTGAATGTAAAATAAACATTCATAATCGCAGAAATTCGTCATGTCCACCATCTTTTATGTGTGGAACTATGAACGAATGAAGATTCAGGGTAACCCTGTACCTTCCATTTTGGCCAAGTTGTGGAACTTTACAGATATAATGACACATTTGCGTTTAAGTCCCGGGTGACGTCAGCACTACAAAACGGACACCCGAATCATGTGATTTTTCATATAGCTCATGATGGGACCATGCCCATAGCTCCAGCATCCTGGTTCAGAGCCTCGTGCAGCACTGGCATACGCCAGGCCAGCCCACTCCACTTATGCTACCGGGAACAAACAAAACCCAACATTGCCCAGATTTCCATTGTAGTGATTTCTTAGTTCCAGGTCTAGTTGTCAAAATGGAACACATCTGACAGATGCTGACCTAATTGAAAGAGGGTTTGGATCTCAGTAACCGTGCACCCGGCTCCTATGGTGAGTTTAACTATAATGAAAATCTTTAAGCAAAACTAAGATCGCGACAAAAGTATCCGTGCTCTATATTCAAATAAGTAAATGGATATTAACTCTAACCTCGCAGAGAGAATATTGCCGACTACCTACATAAAACGGTGTCTCCTTCTGGCAGCGGAGCACGGCAGGTGTATAGCCTAGATAAAGGTAACTTTGGTAATTATTATAAAAGAATTAATCCAGAGTACAAAAAACAGGGTAAACACGATTGAAAACAACCCGGTACATTATCTCTTTATACTAACAGGCACAGAAAGTGGAAAACAAGTCCCTTATGATATATAAACATGGTAACCAAAACCTAGAGGAAATTGATTGTACCCCTCTGGCATAAGGTATGTACCAATGAGATTGATCATCTAATGGATCTTGAGCATGACTACTAAAACGTATAAGTCACTGACACTTACATGTCCCCATTTAGAGACAACGGAATTTTGCACATAATTACCAGCAATTTGCGATTCACTAATCGTCCGTATTCAAAGAGGACTCTTCGTTAAACCAACGATTTCCTTCCACACGGGCAATAACTCCATCTGGAATAACAAGGTACGCATACAAGATAAGAGATAGCGTACTTCTTTTAGTGGTGGTAGTATGGGAACTGGTCTAGCATTCGATATTTCTCCAGGGGGAAGGCAAATAAAGTGTGCTATAATGAATAAAAGAATATTCGTGAATATTAAGGCAAATGTAAACAGAAAACGCAGATATAAATACTTGTGGACTTAAATGATGAGCAATGATGTAAACAATAGGGCAAGTAAAATGTGATAATATACAGATGAACAAAATTGTTTGGTAACTTTGTGTTTTTAATATTTTAATTGTTTAGAATCAGTCCTGAAGAAGGTGTACTAAAGAAAGCCGAAACGCCGCGTCGACCTTTTGATTCTTTGTTTGCACATATATATATATTTTTTTCTCAAAAATCATTGTGATGATCATGTCTATTGCTAAATGTTTTTAAATGTTGTTTTTAACAGAAATTGTGAATTGATAAAGTGCAATAAAATTTAAATATCGTTACCAAACACTTGTGTTGATAAGCATTAATTTGTAAAACTTGTTGAAAAATCGTATTTGCAATACTTGCTGAAGGTATCTGAAGTAACTGCGTAGAATCTGTTATTACCTGTGTCTATGTCAGAGACCATAGTGCATAATTTCTGTATGGAATCAATAATTAATCACACAACTTTGTACATTTGCCTTTCCCGCGGAATTGACGCCCGTTTTATTTGACCCCCAAAAATTTTTTACATTAATTTTTAAAGAATTTTTTATTTTCAAAACTCTACATTTTTCCGCTATATTACCATTCCCATATGACCAACACTAAAATAGGACACAATCTTCTTTGTCCACCGACTTGGGACTTTTGCTAATTTTGAATTCAAAATGGAACACACACACTCCCTCATGGCTGGTATACACCCACACCACACCCATCCAGCACATGCGTCACTACACACGTGACCCTACCATTAAAAAATATGGGGGGCACGTGCTGTACGCCATTCTAGAGTTGCTTCCTTCGCAAGCGCTGTGATGGCCCGTCCTGGTGGTTCGGACACCTCATGTAGGCCCGAACCATCGAACAGTGGCCTCTTTGGTCACTGAGTTAGTGGTATCACAAGGACTGAGCGGGTGTAGAACCTGCGATGATGATGATGGGAGCACGTGTATGTCATTAGCCATACCGATATCAGGACTCAGCACCATACGTGAGACTTATTAGTGGCAGATCAGGTCCTGCATAATGACTTGATCTCCCACCTAATTCTGTCTTATCTCTGAATCATTTTAACAACCTGTTGGTCCATTCTGTAAATCTGACACAGTAGGCACTTCCGTACAGACACCTCTTGAACGCAGGCTTATAAGGGAGGTGGAATGTATCAGGCACACTGCAGACGTGCAAATTAAAAATTATTGCAAGTATTACCATAATTTATACTTCCATCGACCTTTAGATATACATATATAAAAAATATTTATTTTTCACAAAGACACACATTCACTGGATGATGTCATCAGTGATGTCATCCGTGATGTCATTTGGGATGTCATCAGTGATGTCATGAGTGATGTCACTGGCCATGTCACGAGTGCTGTAATATGTGACGTCATCAGCAGTGGATTGCGGGCATGCGAGTTATAGTTAGCTGAAATAACTATAACGGGGGAATTTCAATGGTTTTGTATGAGTGAAATGTCCAGCTAACTATAACGCCCCTGAAACCTATGTTTTTTTCAGTGAATTTATAAGGTTTTTAAAATGCTAATTCCTAACTATAATATGTTTATAGATATTTTATTTTTTTAAATAACATTAAATTACATTATACCTTACATTACAAAATATACTTTCTCAGAATGAATTACTGTAGTTTAAATACTTTGCAAATAGGCAATAGTCTTCTAAGTACCGTAGTTACAGTTGTAATGCGCAACACAATTTCGAACACAATGCAACATTGAGGTCAATGTGAATTTCTAGTTAAATGGAATTAGTTACTTTTTGGATTACTTTTCTAACCGCAGGCCTGGATCCTAGATTCAGTCCTGGGACATCTCCTGTGAACAGGTGAGTAAAAGCATTTTGGTTACAGTAGTGATTTTTAAGGAATATTATTCTATTTTAAAATTGACACTTAGAAACTTTTTCACATAGAATCACCAATGTTATCCAGGTAAGTAGTGTTAATGTTACTTTTTTTTACTCAGTGGTGTCTCCTGGATACAGCACGGGGCATCTCCTGTAAACAGTTGAAAGAATGCGTTTAAGTGAAACAGGCGATTTTTAAAGAATATTTTTAGTTTGTGAAAATAAACAGAAACTTTTCCGGTGAAAACCACACAATAGATTCATACGGAAGGAAATACAAGTTACTGGTAAGTACGGTTTGAATTACTTTTCAGGATCAGTACTGGGCTCAAAGAAGCATCACTGAGGCCACTCCTGATAACAGGTGAGTAAATCGGAATTTGTACTTTTACTGATTTTGTAGGAATTTTATAAAGTTCAAAAACTCCACACTTTCCAAGTGAAACCAGTCAATGTTAGCCTATGGAAGGAAATTCAAGTTACTGTTAAGTATGGTTAGAATTACTTTTCAGGATCAGTACTGTGCTCAAGGATGCAGCATTGAGGTCTCTCCTGATAACAGGTGAGTAAATCAGAATTTGTTGTTCGGCTGATTTTAGGTGAATATTTTAAAGTTCCAAAATTCCACACTTCGAAGAATTTCCAAGTGAAACCACTCAATGTTACCCTATGGAAGGAAATTCACTTAGCAGGTAACGAGTGTTATTGTTACTTTTTCATATTCAGCGGTGAATCCTGGATCTAGAGCTGGTGCATCTCCTGTAAACAGTTGAAAGAATGCTTTTAATTCATACAGGCAATGTTTAAGGAATATTTTTAGTTTGTAAAAACAGACACAAAAACTTTTCTGGTGAAAACCAGACAACGGATTCCTATGGAAGGAAATACAAGTTACTGGTAAGTATGGTTAGAAGTACTTTTCAGGGTCAGTGCTAGGCTAAAAGATGCAGCACTGGGTTCTCTCCTGATAACAGGTGAGTAAATAGAAATTCGTAGTTTGGCTGATTTTAGAGGAATATTTGTATGTTTCAAAAATCTACACTTAGAAACTTTTCTGCTGAAAACCACACAATGGATTCCTGCGGAAGGAAATACAAGTTACTGTAAGCACGCTTCAAATTACTTTTCAGGGTCAGTGCTAGGCTAAAAGATGCAGCACTGGGTTCTCTCCTGATAACAGGTGAGTAAATCGGAATTCGTAGTTTGGCTGATTTTAGGTGAAGGAAGGTCGGCGGGGCCTAAGGTGACATGTATGCAAACACGCCCTGTGGCATGTTTTAGGTTGTGGGATTAGGTGCCCTTGAATACTGAGGTCCCCTGGGTGTCAACTAGCCCACAAGGTACCTCTAGTATGCGCCAGGGGGTATTGACAAGGAATAATTTCCCAACTTAAACCGCGCCACAGGGCGTGTTTACACACATGTGAACTCAGGCCCGCCCCCTCCTTTCACCACTGTGCAAATGTGACCCATGGTGAGTTTAAAGTTGGGGGATTAAGTCCCCTTGAATACTGAGGGTCCCCTGGGTGCAACTAGCCCACCAGCTACCTCCAGTATGCGCCAAAGAGCTGCGTTGGAGAGGGGTGTAAAAAGGGGGGTGGCCTCAGAACACCTCGCTGCAACGGAGCTCCTTGGGGCATACTGGAGGTACCTGGTGGGCTAGTTGGACCCCAGGGACCCCCAGTATTCCAGGGGAATTTGTTCCCCCTCTGCAAACGTGCCAGGGGGTGCATTTGCAGAGTTGTGCACTGAAGGGGCGTGGCCTCCAGCCGCAATCCCATTTTTTTTAAGTAGGGGGGACTGTGAATTCCCCCTTCTTTTTCTAATTTTGTTAGCCCTGGGGACCCCAATTTTTAATTTATAATATAAAATCGGGAAGGGGCAGCAGGGACCCCATTCCCCGGAGCATGGGCCTTTTAAAAAAAAGAGATTATTAGGAAGGGGGCTGCTTTGCCCCCCTCCGGTGGCCACCTTTGGCCCCGGGGACCCCATCCCCCGGGGCCGGGCATTTTTTTTTCAATTTTTTGTGGAGGGGGGCCAGTAATAGCCCCAGATACCCACTCTCCTGGGGCTGGCCCACTCTATTGGGGACCGTGGGGGGGGTACCACATCCCCACACATTCCTAGCCGGCTCCCCACATCCTGCGGGAGCCGGTGTTCTATCCATATGTGGACCCCGTCGATCTGTGTACCCCCCTATGTCACAGGGGAGCAGATATAGACAGGTTTGATCTGTCTGCTGCTGCTCCCCTATCTGTCTATGCTCCCCATGTCTCACTGCACCTCACAGTGAAATGATGTTGCATGCTTATAGAGTCATACATTATATATCCAGCAATTATATAAAGAAATGCAAGGACTAATGAATACAGAAGTGTTGCGAAAGAACTTTAGACAATAGTGTATTGGTCAACATGTATAAGAAGCGATTATTTTCAATAAATTGAATAATTTTGGTAACATGGCATATGCATGTTTGAAAGGAAATGATTAGTTTATTTTAACATATTTACAAAAACTCTTTGTGTTTTATGTATTTAAATGTGTCATAACAAGTTCTTTTGTTTTTAATTTATAATATATTTTTTTATAAATATACACACATATGTGTTAATAAATAGATTTATATGTGTATATATATATATATATATATATATATATATATATATATATATATATATATATATATATATATATATATATATATATACATATATCTCATATCAGATGATATAAAATGATATTAAAATACAGGTATTCTATTTCGTCAGACGGGAGCTTATACAGGCCTATTTTAGGTTGGCAATGTGCGTGGACTAGGGTGTGGCTGGCGGCGATGGATAGCAGATAATATTTCTGCTTCCCGTAGTTTTGTGTACCCCCTAAGTCTAAAGGGAGCTTATACAGGCCTATTCTAGGTTGGCAGTGTGCGTTGACTAGGGTTTGGCTGGCGTTAATGGGGACCAGATAGTATTTCTCCTCCTCATAGTTTTGTGTACCCCTTAAGTCAGAAGGGAGCTTATACAGGCCTATTCAAGGTTTGCAGTGTGCGTTGACTAGGGTTTGGCTGGCGGTGATGGGGAGCAGAAAGTATTTCTGCTCCTCATAGTTTTGTGTACCCCCTAAGTCAAAAGGGAGCTTATGCAGGCCTATTCTAGGTAGTGTGCGTTGACTAGGGTATGGCTTACGGAGATGGGGAGCAGATAATATTTCTGCTCCCCGTAGTTTTGTGTACCCCCTAAGTCTAAAGGGAGCTTATACAGGCCTATTCTAGGTTGGCAGTGTGCGTTTACTAGGGTTTGGCTGGTGTTGATGGGGAGCAGATAGTATTTCTGCTCCTCGTAGTTTTGTGTACCCCCTAAGTCAAAAGGGAGCTTATGCAGGCCTATTATAGGTTGGCAGTGTGCGTTGACTAGGGTTTGGCTGGCGGTGATGGGGAGCAGATAGTATTTCTAGGCCTGGGAGGTAAATTCCGTTCTGCTCGTGGAATTTGCGGAATTTGGGTCATTTCGCGTTCCGCGGAGAACGCAAATTTAACCGAAATTCTGCATTCTGCGACTTCGCAATTTTTTTGTTTGTTTGCGTTCTCAAAATGCGTGTTCGCAAGATATTTCCCACTGAGCATGCAAACAGAGATTGCGAACAGGAAAAAAGCATCGCGAACAAGCAATTCAATGTTTTAGCGGAATTTCTGCATGTTCGTGGAGATTTTTTACCGTTTTGCAGAGATTTGCAGATACAATTACGCAAATTCCACCCACCCCTAAGTATTTCTGCTCCCCGTAGTTTTGTGTACCCGCTAAGTCTAAAGGGAGATTATACAGGCCTATTCTAGGTTGGCAGTGTGCGTGGACTATGGTTTGGCCGTCGGTGATGGGGAGCAGATAGTAGCTCTGCACCCCGTAATTTGGTGTACCCCCTAAGTCAGAAGGGAGCTTATACAGGCCTACTCTAGGTTGGCAGTGTGCGTGAACTAGGGTTTGGCTGGCGGTGATGGGGAGCAGATAGTATTTCTGCTCCACGTAGTTTTGTGAACCCCCTAAGTCAAAAGAGAGCTTATACAGGCCTATTCTAGGTTGGCAGTCTGTGTCAACTAGGGTTTGGCTGGCGGTGATGGGGAGCATATAGTATTTCTGCTCCCCATAGTTTTACAAACTATTTTAAAGTATGAAGAAGCCAGTGACGTGTTACCCCCATTGCAGCTCCTTAAACATTCTAACATATCATTTCTGCACAATCTTTTCTGTGTTGGACAACAGTGTTACCCCAGTGTCTTTGTCATCATGAATGATATCTTTTTCACCTTTTCTTTATTTGAACTCTGCTTTTTTTACAGTATCTTTCTACCTCTCATCGAAATCTGTTCCACAGCGTTGCGTCTGCTCGTTATTGCGTTCTTAGCCTTGATGTTCTTTTGCTGACTTACCAGTTAGTGTACAAGATCTGCTGTCTTTTTTGTGCAGCCTTCTTTTGTGTATCATCTATTGTGCATGGTTCTTTTGTGTGTCTTTTTTTGATATCTGACCTTGGTTCTTCAGTTCTTGATCCTGCGTCCTGAACATACCAGTACATCTGTAGACATGTACTTTACTCCTTTCCGTTCCCTTCCTCCACCCTAGTTGACAACAAAATGGGGGGAGACAAAGTAAGGGGCTCTGGTCGTCACTGTGTTTAAGCTTGCAACACAGTAGGTAGGACACGGATTAAGAAAGCCAGCCTCCACCATGCATGGACCTTCCTGCCCCTTGTTGCCACCTCCTTTGCTATGCCTAATCTATTAAATCTCTGCACTTGACCTGGTCCTCCTCCAGTGTATTCTCCTCATAGTCCAAGCACATACAATCCATCATTTCATCTGCCCTTGCCCACTCTGTGTGTGTGGTGGTACGGCCACCAGATATTGCACATTATACATCACCTTGAGTGTACCCGCCCTCATAACACCTCCACTGGCCATTGTGCATTCAGACCTTGGACCACCCTTTTCATCCATTCTTGCATCCTGAGATGTAACCTCCAACCTCTGTTCTTCACCTGCTACTTTCCCCTTTCAATTATTCAATTCCTCTTGGAAATACTGTACAAACCCTTTAAGAGAAAAAGTAAGAAGGTTCGGAAATCACTTTATATGTGAACTCTGTATGCCTTCCTAATACCCAATCATCAAATGATATGCTTTGTACCATTCTGTAATGCGCTTGAGTTGCACTGTTCATTCTTGTCTGGCTTTGTGTGTCATGACAATGAAAGGGACCATATTCCTGCAAATCTTCAATAAAGCACTTAACACAATGCATAGTGACACTGTATTTATTTATTTATTGTATTTATTTATTGAATGTTTTCATACTAATTTCCACTCAAGTTCACCTTGTTCCTTCATTTCCAAAATAAATATTACATACATTTCTTTGGAAGCACCACATACGCTGATATTACAGTAAAGAAGTTTTTAAAACAGTCTCAATGTATCACAAAATATTTTATGTGAGCGCCTCAAACACTGATATTATGGTAAAGAAGTTCTTAAAATAGTTTCAATGTATCACACAACATGTTATGTGAGGACCACAAACACTGATAGAACAGTAAACAAGTTGTGAAAATAGTTTCAATGTATCAGAATCACTCATTTCACTTCACTGAGAACATGTTTCTTTACTACTGACAGATCTTACATCTTACAGATGAAAAATGTCACTTACACAGTAAGCATTTCTTCTAGGCATGTAGTGCTGTAGATTCACATGGTTTCCATAGTCCTGCCATCTCGTGTAATGTTAGGATGTTTGCACGTTGTTTTTCTTTGAAGAAGTCTATTTAGTCATGTGGTAAGACTGTCTCCTCCTTTTGATGATATTATGCATGGGAATCGACTCTATTGTCAGGGAGCTGCATGACTTAATGTCATACAAACAGCATCTCACTCATCCGGCTTGTTCTCAATGGGGTTCCCTTATAGACTTTGTAATCATCCCTTAATGGACCTCAGCGTATATGTTACCACCCCATCAACTTCCTGCCCTCCTCCCATCTTCCTCACACCTCCTGCTGTCACACCATGAATAAGAGGGAGCACATTACATCAAGTTCAGCGTTAGACATACATGATTTTTGAGAAAACAGGCCAGCAAAGGCCACGTGGCTCAGGAATAAATATGAAAGTCACAGGAGGATTCATGGATTGGCCCACCACAGAGCAAGGATTACACCTTACACTACGATTACATGCGAAGAAGCACAGGCCACGTGGTGCAGCACAAAAATGCGACATAGAAAGTGAACATTTCTCTATTATATGTGAACAAGATATATGAAGGTCAAGAAGATGTGAATCAATGTAAATAAAGGTCTGCAATTTTGAATGTAAAATCCTCAAAAAATGTAGAAAATATTAAAATATCTGGTTCTGGATGTTGAGTTAAGTAAAAATCTGCAAACAGGGGCATTATCAGTGTCAGCATCTATTCTTGGAATGTTGAGCTGTTGACATACATAATCGAAAAGCTCTTGCTACGTAGTGGCATCCATTTCTATTCAAAATAAAGGTACCTATTTTTTAAGTAATAGGACATACTCATTCATGGCAAAATTAAGTGACCGTTTGAACTGGGGAGTCACTTCTTGACCACAAGGGAGATACTTCTGTCATGTAGTCGAAATAGAATGTCGAACTTACAGGATATATAGTGCAGAGCTTCGTCCAGGTGTAATCTGCAGTCCTAAGGACTGGGGTCCCAAAATTGTACTAAGATAGTGGGGGGCTGGACATACTCTGGTGACCCACCTATGAGAGGGTCTTTAGAGAGGGGTGGTCATACCCCTTTACATTTGTTTAGTTTCGTGCAAGATCAGGGGCTGAGTGCCACTGCAACCGGTTTGTAGTGGGGTATGCACAGGGACAGCATACACTAACAATAGTTTGGAGAATTATTCAGACAGTCTACGCAATCCATACTTCTGGACTTTACTGAAACTTTCAGGATACACATTACGGCTTACATAATCCAGAAGCTCTTGGTACTTAGTGGCATCCATTTATATTTTCTGTAGAAGGGTGAAATTCTACCTCCGCCTCTAGGACTGGTTGGGGGGTAGCATTATAAAGTATTTGACATTAAACACTACATGCAGCCAAACTTCATGAGGTTATAATGCACTTCAGAGTATATGTTGTTGCTGCATCACAGAACAACATCAGATAATTGTTAAGGCCTGCCATATGAGTGACTTATACGTTTATATGTGTCAGTGAGAAAATAAAACCATTGAAAGTTTGCTAGTTTTAAATTTTGTTTCACTTATGGATCTACAAACCTGAACGATTATGCATTGAAAGTCATGAAAAAACGTATAGCTGTACGGAAGCAACAAGTGAAAGGACGTTTGGAAGCAATAGTTTCAAGCATAAAATTATATGATTCTTCTTTTTGTTCACTCAAAGTGCACCAATGGATAGTTTATCAGGTAACTCATGAGCTATACTAGATGAACCAACATGTATATCCTACACCATTAGACATACCATGCTGTGTTTTGAGATTTTATAGGTAATTGATGCGTACCTTTTAAAAATATGTATGTCAAGACCTAATGTACGTATATTTTCATCAATAACACATACAAACCTAGCCATAAATAATAATTCTTTCTCAATGTGTGTAATGAAACTGTTTTATTTTAACCTTAGTGTTTAGCAGTTTCTGCAACAGTGTCATCCTGTATATTCCTGGGCAATTATTGTTCATCTGCTTTTTGGGTAAATAATCATATCTCTTATGTGGCTTTTCACTGTTACTGGTTCTAAGGATTATTCAAAGTTACTGATTCATTAAATTAATGTCTGATTGTAAAATAGACCTAGAGAAACGTTTTGAAGAGTATTACCAATTTAACATGTCTTCAAAGTGAATATTGTTGAACCCTAAAGCCTTAAAGCCTGTCTAGGAGGTGGTTACACCTCCCTGTGACAGAAAACTTATTGTCCAGGCATCCCCTGCCAGGGTGCTGTCCAGCAGCAGGAGGTCAGACCTCTATATGTGTATGCAGCTTTTCTGCTTTATCCTTTTTGTTTTGTCAATAGATGGGAGCTTGTTCTACACTGGGAAAGACAAGAATACAAAAGTTGTCATTGGTTCTGAAGCTCCCCAAAATGTTTTTTCTGAATTCCATTCAAAAACGTATTGGTGGGCATTCTGGTATCAACAAAACGTAAAAAAGCATTTCCTCACGATTATATTGGCCAAATATGTCAATTGAAATTGACACTGAGAGGCTGAGTGATTAGTAGGGTGGATGTTTTCTATTACCAATATTTGTAGAGCGCACATATACCATAATGGTTTCTTGGTGCAAGGGTATCAGAAGTAGTGCGTGATTGGTACTGGCAGTGTATTAATTTCAGTGCAGCAACAGATGACCGTCAGAACACATCAGACAAGCTGTTAGATGCAATAAGACCGCCAGGAGGGAAAGCCCTGAAGTACTTACAAACTTTTAAAGAAGAAGAATTAGCAGTACCTTTCAATGCTAGCATTAGTACGCTCACCTAAACCATTTGTCTGTGGATGATAGGCTGCACTTACAGAACGTTCTATTTCAAAGAGCTTTGCTAAGTCTGAATTTACCTTAAAAAAAATATATGTATATATATATATATATTCTGCAAGTAAAATAGAAAATATCATCCTTGCGTTATCAAAATGTTAGGCCGAGATTGGTCACTCAGTTCTTTCACAAACTCCCAGCCTTGATCTGATAGAACTATTTTCGGACTTCCATGGCATAAGTACTTTTGCAACAGTCTTGAAGAAACCTAGGCTGCAATCTTTGATTTCAGAAGAAATGCCTTAACCCATTTAGAAAAATAATCTGTTGCAAAGCAGAGCAAGAAATGGGTATTTCGTTAGTAGCCCAAGATAAAATGCTGGTGGTGGTTTTACAAACTATTTTAAAGTATGAAGAAGCCAGTGAGGTGTTGCAAACATGGCGACTTGCTCTATGGACGGAAGATTGCCTTTGTGAGCTGGACCAAAACCAACAAAAAGTTGATAATTGAAAGCTTATATGCAGGCATTAGCGCAGGCAAGAAAATTAGAAAAGAAGAGTTGCAGAAGCAGACAAATCAGAATTTTGAGGTTGAACAGGAAAAACAGGAAGAAAAATGTAAAACGAGTTTCCAAGAAAGGTAAGCTGTGCACCTACACAGAAGGAGACTTAGTGCTTCTAAAAAATTGCAGGCAAACAATAAGAAAAGGAGGCATTTTGGAGCTTAATTTTTTATTGGACCATACAGTATTGCCAAAATGCAAGGGAAGAATGTAAAATGACTCAAGGCTGGCAACCTCCCACTACGTAGAACTTATAAGCTCGACATATTGAGGCCTTATAAGTCGAGCGTGAAAGGTAATCTTTTCAAAGGTACCTATTTTTAAGTAATGGGTCTTATTTTCATGATCACATTTTATACTCTGCAGGCACCTTATGAGAAAATAGAAACTGCTCTTTGTCTGAAAAATACTGGCGTTCATTGGATATTTTTTGAAAGTTAAAGTATTTTCAATATTATCCAGTCAGTTTCGAAAGGTATTTTAGAAAAATATGACTGGTTTTAAGACTTTAAAGTGCCTAAATGTTTTTTTAAGTCTCATTTTTTTAAATATAATTTTGTTTTGCATTGTATCAAGAGCAGTCATCTGTAGAATAACATTTTGACTCTCAATACCACAAATCTAATTTCTTTGCAAAAGGTTTTAATATCTGAAAAAATCTTATAAAAGACAATAATTGTTTATGAATGACATATTAGCAAACGTAGCTGGCATCCGGCTGACATAATCTATGATGAGTTATAAATGTGTGTGTGTCTATGTGTTAAAAATGTGTGTGTCTTTGTGTGTGTGTGTGTGTGTGTGTTAGAACGGAAATAAGTATCCCCTCCTGCTAGAAAAAAGCAATCCTACCACATACATATGTTGGAGTTGCGAGCAGTCCATTTTGCTTTGAAAGCTTTTTGGCCATCGATCACATCAGACTCAATTCTGATCCAAACATACAACACAACCACCATGTATTATCTAAACAAACAGGGTGGTACGCGCTCTCGCCCTCTCTCCCTGGAAGCTCAAACACCGATTTCTGGTTCAGAACCTCTCCATAGCGGCGGTGCTTCGTCCGGGAGAGCAGAACGTAACAGCAGACGCTCTCAGTCGGCACTCGGGTGATGGGGATTCAGGGTTCGATTCTGGAGTGGGAGCCTAAGAAACAGCTACCACATCTAAGGAAGGCAGCAAGCGTGCAAATTACCCACTCCGGACTCTGGGTGGTAGGGATGAAAAATAACAATACCGGGCACTATCCAGGCTCTGTAATTGGAATGAGCAAGTTGACCTTTCCTGTCGCTTAACTTGGAAGAAGTATTAAAGTGGCTCTGTTAAGCTTTTTAGTGTACTTAAATGCTACAAAATATAAAAAGGAAATGTAAATTATGCTGCCTTTTTTAAAAAAAGTTACATCTTTTTACAAGGAAGCTGTGTGTGTGTGTGTGTTAAAATGGAAAGATGAACGAAGATTTGAGCAAGTTGGCAACTTGGTACAAGAAATAAAGTCTGTTTCCTGTAGGATGTTTGGATTTCCACCATGATGACCACGGGTAACAGGGAATCAGGGTTGGAGTCCGGAGTGGGAGTCGGAGTCTGGAGTGGGAGCCTGAGAAACAGCTACCACATCCAAGGAAGACAGCAAGCGCACAAATTACCTACTCCCGACTCAGTAGGGCAGTAGGGATGAAAAATAACAATACCATGCTCTTTCCAGGCCCTTTAATTTGAATGAGCAAGTTGACCTTACCTGTCGCTTAACTTGGTAGAAAAATTAAAGTGGCTCTGTTAAGCTTTTTAGTGTACATGAATGCTACAAAATGTAAAAAAAGGACCTGTAAATTATGCTGCCTTTTTTAAAAAGTGAAATCTTATCAAATGTAGGTGTGTGTGTGTTAAAACGGAAAGATGAAAGAAGATTTGAGCAAGTTGACAACTTGGTACAAGAAATAAAGTCTGTTTCCTGTAGGATGTTTGGACCACCATGGTGACCACGGGTAACATGGATGCTGAATAAGGTGAAAAATGAAAGCCGTTTCTTGTGAACTCTTCAGCAGAATCTAAATGTAAAATAGATGTACATTAGCACATCCTAACTGCTATCGTAAAAAGTGTAAACTGAATTTGGGCTATTTGGAACATGTTTCTAAGTGTATTCCAATCCAGAACATATGATTATTTGTGGTTAGGTCACTGTGTACAAGTCTACTCTCTCTAAAATGGTGGAATTCTACCCCGCCGCCAGGCTTAGCATTCAAAAGTGTTTGCCAACAAACATGACCATGTAGCCATTCTAAAGTTCCCATTAACCACAGTTATGGTCTGGCTGCATCCCAGAGCAGCCTTAGAGTAGGGATACTGAAAAACTCCTTTTGCTGTCTCTTTTTTGTTTTGTCAACACATCTGACCTTGTGCTACAATGGTAAAAAAACACAAAAGTTGTCATTGGTGCCGAATAGTATTAAGGTTAAACGAAGTATTGGCCAACATCTAAATGGCTTGTGCAAGGTGTAACAGCTGAAGGCAGTGTATCGCAACATCCTTTTTTATTAACAGCGTTTGTAGAACGGAGTAAATCAGGGAATGTAATTTTGAATTGAAAATCCTACTAAAATGTACAACTTCATAAATTGTCTGGTTCTGGCTGTTGACTTATGCAAGAATCTGCAAACAGGGTCAATATATGGGGCATTATCAGTGTCAACATCTATTCTTGGAATGTTCAGCTATTGATTCACATGTGCCCTCCTGCCTACCCCACCACCACCTGTGGTTGTTTCATGTTATTTATTTTACATACATATTGACAACTCTATATTACACTTACTTACTCAATTTCACTTTCTTTACTTTATTCGGTTTAGTTCAAAAGAAGCCATAAAAGTATATTCATCTCATAACAATACATTTTCCCAAAAAGACATGAATTTTGTTACAATTACAATAGATTATTTACAAAGTAAAATTTACTTTTAAAAACTTTTCAGTTAAAAACCTACAGCAAAAATTTTACAGTACATCAGATCTTACATTATAAATTACTTCTGTGTCGGATACAAAATTTTAAAAACCTGGCTATATTTAAAGCAAAGAGATCAGATTCCAAAAGTTGAAGAACCATGAAAGCGGGTCGACATTGGTGTAAGCCCAGGCTTTTTAAGATAGGTACGAGCCAGCGCTTTCTAGGTTCGGAGTAGAATTTACAAAACAGGGTTAGGTGTAAAAGCAATTGAGAAGATATTCCATCACAGGGACAATGGCATAACAACTTAGACCAATCATTAACCGTTGGAAATGTGTCAAATCGGTGGAAGATATTAAGTCTGAACCGGGTCAGTAAAAATCTGTCGTAGCTAGATAATTTCCAAGTTAAATATGGTTGAATCACAAGGGATGTTTGAATTAACAAGGATTGCTGGACAGTAGTTTTATTGATTTCAGCCAGCAGACGAAGACCTGCTAGGTACGTTAAACATTGTTTTTTTAGCAAGTTTCTTGCGATCTGTGCCATTTCAAGGGGGTTGTGGTAGTAATTCTCCAGGCTAAGATCATATAAAAACTTCCTAACATATTGCAACTATCCAATCTTTCTGACATTTTCAAGTGTAACGCGGTCTCCTACCACCAATTGAGTAAACGCCAACTTATCAGATGTCCAGAGACGATGCCATAAAAGAATTGGCTGTATCTGTATGATATCAGAAATGTAGGGCAAGCCTAATTCTAGATGGCAACTGAATGTGGACGTATTTTGTGGGACTGCAAGTAGAAATCTTAAGACACTATTTTCCACTTTCTGTAAAGGTTCAGTCTGTACATATCCCCACACCCTGCCCCGTAGATTGCAGTGCTAACACATTTCGCCTGGTAGATATGTATAATCTCCTCCAGAGGTCGTTTGCCTAATCTCTGTATGAAAGTTACTAGAGCCAATGTAGATTTCAAAAACAGCAATTTTCTGGCCTCTATCGCTCTTCTCCAAGTACCGTTTTTGTCGATTACAACTCCTAGGTAGGGGTAAGTGGGAGTATGCTCCAGCCTAGAGTAATTTAAATAAATTCCTCTCCCTTTTCTTAGTTTTAGGCCCAAAGTCATTATATAAGTCTTTTTTTTTTTTTTTTGGAAGACCTTTATTGTTCGAACTTTCACAGTACACAGCTTCTGGCCTACAACCCCGGGGCCGGCCGCCATCGTATTGTCATGTATGTTGTTGGACTCGTTACACAGCCTCTTAGCCGCCATCCCGGGGGCGCGGCGGCAGTTCACTGTCACCCCTGAGGGTGTGGATTTAACACGACATGAATCATTGAGGTCTAAGTTTTTATTTTTAAACCTTGAAAAAACAAACTAACTAGTAGCTACCACATTCGGTCCCTAGTGTCTCTAGCAATGTGTACTGCACCCCTGTGTAGGCCTGGAGTATCGTCCGTGTGTCTTTGGACGCTTGCCCAGTGTTCCTAGTCCCCTTTGGACCCACCCTTCATGGTCGGTGCCCTCCCCGTTGCCACCCCCGCCATGCGTACCTTCCCCACCCCTCCCTCAGAATGCGTCTAGCGTCCCTCCTGAGTTAGGTGCCGTGGACCCCCTTTTCTGTATTCTACCTACTCTTCTTCGCCTTCCTCGACAGATGTCATTGGGTCATCTTCCTCCAGGGGTTCGCATATGTCCCCCCTGAACGTGTTCCATGGGAGCCAAATCTTGTTCCACTTACGCGGGCAAGCCCTAACTGTGTATACTGTTCTTTCCACTAACATAATCCTGTCCATGTTCGCGCACCATTGTGTTAATGTCGGGGTGGCCTCCGCCCCCCATTTCTGCGCTATGTCTCGTTTGGCGACTACCATCCCCAATGTGGACCATTGCTGCCTATATAAGTCTTTTTAATGTCAATTTTTAAGTCTAAATTTGTCATAAAGACATTATATCGATTTAGTGAGCGCTGAAGTTCAAGGGGGTACGAACAATGATCACCACATCGTCCGCATATAAGAGAGCGGGGATCGGACGATTCTGGACTAGGGGTAGGTCCTGGCACCCTTCCAACATGGCTAGTTCTAGACCGTTTGTATAAAGGGTGAAAAGGAAGGGGGCCAGGACACAGCCATGTCTTACTCCCTGCTCAACCTTAAAGGGTGCGGTTAGTTGACCCCCCAATCCAAATCTCACTCTTGCAGTCGTGTTAGAGTAGATTTCACGCAAATAATTAACCAGCAGAGGGTCGACACCCATTGTTGTTAATATTTCCAATAGTTTTGCATGACACTTACTTACTCCATTAACAACATAATTTGTGAATAGATTCTAACAAAGGAGTCGATGCCCAAGCAGACAAATTAAAAAAGGAGTACTGACCTTACTCCCAACTTAAAATACTTGTTCAAAGAAATACTACTTATGATAACCCGGACACAACACTAGATGGCAGGAGTATGCAGGGCATGTGAATGTACAGCTGTCATGAGAACACATTTTTACCAAGTAATGAAACTTACTTAATAAATACATTTGGTATATTTGTAACATGAATAGGGTAACCAGGATGTTTCATTTGTTTCAATACATTCAATGTGACCCATCGGCAGCACTCTTGACATAGTGCCTGTTGGGAAGAAAGTGAAAATGAATTTGTTATTCTATTCAGATTGCATAAAGGTCAATAGTTTTTTGTTGTGCTAAGTTACATTTAGTTACATAGTAAACATAGTGCACTGTCCCCAGTCAGTGGCAAAGTGATAATGACTCCATTAATAGGAAGGGTGCATAGCCAGTGAACTAACATGGAGGACACAACTTAGAAAAGACCCTTGCAAATCCATTAGTTATAATGAGATCCACCTTGAATCAGACCCATCCGCAAAAGTGTGAATTGGAGATTATCTGCCACCAAGAACCCAACAAGTACATATATCAGTTATCTTTTAACTTCGTAAACTATTCATATTGAGGGTATTCACCTTAACGTTCTCCATAAAAATTCTTGAATCTTTTTCATTGCATACACCGCAGAAATGTTCGACAGACTTTAAATGTAAAAAGAATGTTCATTAGTAAGCATGGGCGAATTTTGCGAATCTGGCGTTCGCGAATTTTGCGAATTTGCGAACTCGCAATCGACAAAATCCGCGAATTCTCGCGAATTTGCGGATTTTATTTTTTTTGTGTTCGCAAGGATTTCTGCCAGTTCGCAAGGATTTCTGCCAGTTCGCAAGGATTTCTGACAGTTCGCGAGGGTTTTGTAACAGTTCGCAATCGCGAACTTACATGTCGGCTCGCAACGCTCACAATTTTGTTGTTTCTACGTCTGGTTCATCATCATAGGTTCCCAGCACCCTCTGTTTCACCCCTGCCACCCTTTGTTTTACCCATGCCACCCTCTGGTACATCAATGCCTTATGCCACCCTCTGGTTCATCATCACTGTAGATTATGGGGGGAAAAAGCAAGCACACCTGCCTGCTTCAACTGACATGAATTAATTTGGGGTTGATTTATTAATGTGTCACTGTTTTAAAATTCCAGTCTGGCACCTGCATCCTTATCTGTAATTTGCTTTCTGTTGCAGTGCACTTTTTTTTCCAGGACCTTTGTGGCCTACTTGTAGCTATTCTATGAGCCTGCTCTGAGGGTCAGAGCAGGGTCATACAATTGTTGCAACTAGCAACTGAACTTTGGAGGGGCCCTTGTCAGGAAGCACTACAGGGAACAGTTACTAATGATGAGTTTGAACTTTTGAACCTGCTTTCACTTTTGCAAAACTCATTTTTCTGCAGAGCAGCATTACAGCAACTTTAATGCCCCACCAAGCTTATATGAGAAGTTGATTTCTAATCCAAAAGTTATCCAAAGAAAATCAAAAGGTGTCAAATCTAAAAAAGTGCAGGCAAATGTCAACCTGAGGAGTTGTTCTGATAAAAATAATCATTTTCAGAAGGTCTATGCTGCTTGCTAGTGGATTTCTTGTGCGGAATTGCAATTTTTGTAATTTCGCGAGTGCGAGATTGTTGCTGCCCGCCGCACCTACATTTTCTCTATTGCGAACTTACACCGCAAAGAAAAAAAATCCGCTGCGTGCGAATTTGCGGATTTTGCGGGAAATTCGCGAATCTCGCGGATTGCGAATTTACCGAAAATCCGCAAAATCCGCGAGCGTAACGGATTTTCCGCCCATACTTATTCATTAGCACATCATAACAGCAATGGTAAACATTATAAACTTCATTTGCAACATTTAGTAGATGTTGCTCAACCTACTAACTTCTCACCTGTTAAGGAGACATTTACACAAGCCAATGGAACATCATTACACCCACATCCAAATTATGTCCCATTACTTACAAAAAAGGTAACCTTTCATAGATTACCTTTGACGCTCCTTTTATAAGGCCTCAACATGTCGAGATTATAAGTTCTACGTAAAGGCATGTTGCTACCATTGACTAACTTTACACACTTTCCTTGCATTTCGGAAATACAGTAGGGTCCAGTAAAGTTGTGCTCCAAAATCCCTCCTTTCCTCGTTGTTCGCCTGAAATTTTTCAAAAGCACTAACTGAGGGTGCACAGCTTATATTTCTTGGAAACTCTCTTTTTATATTTTTCTTTCTGCTTTTCCTGGGCAACCTCAATATTCTGCTTTGTCTGCATCCGCAACTCTGCTTTTCTAATGTTATTTTCTTTGATAATGCCTGCATATTCGCTTTCTGTTGGTAGTACAAACTCAAGCTAATAAAGGAAACATAAAACTCAATAACTGATATTTACCATTTAAAAATATATACACTATGAAAATTAAGATAACTAACATTTTTATAAATCGATTTTCTGCCAAAAGCAGGAAAATGAGCACAGCAAAAAATAGATGTAATGTTTTTAACATGTTAAAAAGTATTTCAACAAGAAATGTATGTATAAATCCATAACACAAAATTTGCAGATTAAAATACACATTGGAGTACTCTAAATTTCATACCAGATCATCTGCCACCTCACTAGAAAATCTTGCTTCCCGGCCGTACAACGTGGTATGTGGCTTTGATCGTAAAGCAAACAATCCATGGTCCAAATATAGATCGAAGACATTCTGGTGCTCATTCACGTACTTAGACAATGTGCTGTAAAATTACAAAAGATTAACATATGGCATGACTGTTGATGGCAGTTCATTAATTAGCTCAACAATGAGACACACACAGACTACAATTTGTATGAACACAGGCCTACTCCCAGTCACATTGACAACGAGCGCCTGAGATGGCCACGTGGCACAGTACAAAAAAGCAACACAGACATACACGGCCTCGAGGCTCAGCACGAGTCAGTCACAGGAGGATTACGTGATTTGCAGATTTAAATGTGAGGAATGACTACAATTTGTATGAACACAGACCTACTCCCGGGACAGCCACGTGGCACACAAATAATTAAGTCACAGGAGGATTAAGTCATCTGCCCACCTCATAATAAGTTTCAATAACGGAGCACATTCCATTACATTAGGCCTCAGATATGCACAATTTACAAGACAACGAGCGCCTGGGATGGCCACGTGGTGCAGTACAAAAAAACAACACAGACATACATGATTTACGGCCTTGTGGCTCAGGACAATGAGTCAGTCACGGAAGGATTGCGGTATTTGCGGATTTAAATGTGAGGAATGATGGCCACGAAGCGCAGCTCAACAATGCAATACACACAGACTACAATTTATCAGAACACAGGCCTAATCCCGGGACGGCCACGTGGCACACAAATAATTAAGTCACAGGAGGATTAAGTCATTTGCCCACCTCATAATACCTTGCAATAACAGGGAGCACATTCCAATACATTCCGCGTGAGACATGCACAATTTACAAGACAACAGCGCCTGGGACAGCCATGTGGTGCAGTACAAAAAGCTACACAGACATACATGATTTGAAATAAAACAGACCTGCGCCAGAGATGGCCACGTGGCACAGCAATAAATTAAATAATTACGTCACAGGAGGATTAAGTCATTTGCCCACCTCA
Organism: Lissotriton vulgaris; assembly: GCF_964263255.1. Classification (NCBI taxonomy): domain Eukaryota; kingdom Metazoa; phylum Chordata; class Amphibia; order Caudata; family Salamandridae; genus Lissotriton; species Lissotriton vulgaris. The sequence goes on from NC_141689.1 coordinate 665,389,065, forward strand.
TAAAAAGTTTCAATAACAGGGAGCACATTCCATTAAATTTGGCCTCAGACATGCACAATTTACAAGACAACAAGCGCCTAGGACGGCCACGTGGCGCAGTAGAAAAAAGCTACACAGATAGACATGATTTACAGCCTCATGGTTCAGCACAACGAGTCAGTCACAGGAGCATTACGGTATTTGCAAGTTTAAATGTGAGGAATGACGGCCACGTGGCACCGCTCAAAAATGCAACACACACAGACAACAATTTGTAAGAACACAGGCCTACACCCGGGACTGCCACGTGGCACACAAATAATGAAGTCACAGGAGGATTAAGTCATTTGCCCACCTCATATTAAGTTTCAATAAAAGGGAGCATATTCCATTACGCCTCAGACATGCACAATTTACAAGACAAGAGTGACTGTGACGGCCACGTGGCGCAGCTCAACAATGCGACACACACAGACTACAATTTGTATGAACACAGGCCTACTCCCGGGACGGCCACGTGGCACACAAATAATTAGGTCACAGGAGGATTAAGTAATTTGCCCACCTCATAATAAGTTTCAATAACAGGGAGCACATTCCATTACATTCAGCCTCAGACATGCACGATTTACAAGACAAGAAGCGCCTGGGACGGCCACGTGGTGCAGTACAAAAAAGCTACACAGACATACACGATTTGAAATAAAACAGGCCTGCGCCTAGGATGGCCACGTGGCACAGCAATAAATAAACACAACACAATTGAATAATTAAGTCACAGGAGGATTAAGTGATTTGCCCACCTCATAATAAGTTTCAATAACAGGGAGAACATTCCACTACATTTGGCCTTAGACATGCACGATTGACAAGACAACAAGCACCTGGGATGGCCATGTGGCGCAGTACAGAAAAACAACACAGACATACACTATTTTAAATTAAACAGGCCTGCGCCTGGAACAGCCACGTGGTGCAGCAATAAATACAACAAGGGAGCATTAAGTGATTTGCCCAACACATTATAAGATTTATTGAGAGGGAGAAAACTTCCATTATGTTCGATTTTTAAGAAAACAGGCCTGGGATGGCCTCGTAGCTCAGCAAAAAAATGCAACAGAGAAATTCACAACGAAGTATAGGAAGCAATATAGTACTCATAGTTACAGTATAGTCAATTACAAAAACAATACTAATTTCTCACCTTGCAAGGACAGGAAAAAGATGAGGTATGCACTCGAACTCGACGAATGAGGGATGAACTCGACGAATGAGGTATGCGCTCGATGAACTCGACGATTTAATATCAACACTATCCGCAGGGGTGTCACTGCTGAATAAAAGATGTTCTAGCTTTGGATGACCGTCATAGGTTAGGCAATACGTAAGAGGGTTTCAGAGCTGTGATTGATCATGCAGGATGTCAGAAAGATTGACGGACTTTTCTAAAAAAATTGCATGCGCACAGTGAGTGCGAACCATTGGGAGTACACACCCAGACAGGGTGCGGATAATGCACCTGCGCACACAACATCCACTGAAACACGCAAGCGCAACGCATGCGCAAATAATAGGGGGTACACAGCTAGATAGGGTACACAGCTAGATAGAACACGGGCATTGCTTTTCCATATGGGGAGCAGCTAACATCATCCACTGAAACACGCAAGCGCAACGCATGCGCAAATAATAGGGGGTACACAGCTAGATAGGGTACACAGCTAGATAGAACACCGGCATTGCTTTTCCATATGGGGAGCATCTGCTTTCTTATTTGGAAGAGAGAGCAGGTTTCCTCCTCTCTCTTCCAAATAGGAAAGCAGTTTGCAATGACAGGTTTGGAGCCCCGAGGCTCCCGCTGTGCCATTGCAAACGGCAGTGTCCTGGGGTGGGCACCCCGGGACACTGCAGGAGCCCCCACTGGGGAATTGAGAATCAGAAATACATCACCCAGGAGGCCGTGAGTCGGCCACGCCCTCATAGGCAGGTGATAACAAAAGACTGCTTAAAACGCTGGTGCTTTCACCTCACTTCTACATGCCACTGACGAAGAGAGCATGGAGCTTTTTTCTTTTTTTTTTTACAGAAACACACATTCACTGGATGATGTCATCAGTGATGTCATTTGAGATGTCATGAGTGATGTCACTGAGCATGTTATGAGTGATGTAATATGTGACAGAGAAATCAAGAATTGGTACTGTCGGATTTCTTTTCAGTACACTTAATGTCACATGTATCTCATAAGTACAAATTCTCAACGACCTGAATAAAGTGACAAACAAATATTAGAGGCATTGACTCAAAAGTAGTGTCTATGTTGTAGCAGATTTAAATCATCCATCAATATTCACCTATATAGTAGATCTAGGCTGTCAGGAGATGATACAATATATACAATTGTGAACAGTGTGACAATATATACAGTGATAAAGATTTTACACAAGGGGGGGAGAAAATACAATTCATAGGCCAGACAAAACTGTTGGGACTAATGGCTCTGTTGGTTGATCATGTTCATAAATGCATGCAAAGCCTTTGTCAAACTGGGCCGTGTGTAATGGTCGTCGACTTTTCAACCCTGGGTGTGCTCCATAGGGTAGTCATGTTGGGTCTTCATCAGGACAGGCTGGGACAGGAATGACAGCCCTCATTATGCCAGACAGGCTTCTGGCTACGTAGGCCTCATTGGGCACATGCCACATAGAGGAATCCTGGGGCGCCTGGGCGGTGTTTTAAGTTTAAACATGATTGATTAGTCAAGCAGGCAAGCGTCCTGCGTTGTTGCAGCATCTAGTCAGCCTAATATGTGACGTCATCAACAGTGCACTTATGTTTTTTTGTGTGAATATATATATATATATATATATATATATATATATATATATATATATATATATACATATATTCCATCGTAAAGTTGCCTTGCAGCAAGAAAACCCACGCAGAGGAGTGCTTCAAAAGCTTTAATTTCTCAAACCAGCCAAGTTTCATCTCATGGGCAAAAGTTCCTGTCCTAAATTGTTTCAAAGCCCGGAGGCTTCTTCGTCAGAGGAAGTCTGTATTCAAACTGATTGCTTCGCTTTGGCCCCATTAACTGCATGCTTCTATGATAACCACGTGACTTGTGCAGGTGAAGTCTATACTGGGCATGCTGGGACTCGCAGTTTACATGCAGTTCCAAACACAGTCTTTTTCTTTTAAAAGTAAAATCCGAGTGGACTGGGATGAAAAGCGCTGGTTTGTTTTCATTTACCTCCCACTGCGCTTAGGGGTCCGTAGTTCAGTGACCTTTAGCTCCAAAATTCATGGCAGGGTTTTCTTCTCGGCCAGGCTGCCGAGTTAAATTCCATCGTAAAGTTGCCTTGCAGCAAGAAAACCCACGCAGAGGAGTGCTTCAAAAGCTTTAATTTCTCAAACCAGCCAAGTTTCATCTCATGGGCAAAAGTTCCTGTCCTAACGGCTTCTTCGTCAGAGGAAGTCTGTATTCAAACTGATTGCTTCGCTTTGGCCCCATTAACTGCATGCTTCTATGATAACCACGTGACTTGCGCAGGTGAAGTCTATACTGGGCATGCTGGGACTCGCAGTTTACATGATAGCGAAAATGAGTTTTTTATCCATGTGGATGCAGTTCCAAACACAGTCTTTTACCATAGCTTAGAGGTAAAAGCATGAAAACACTTGTAATCTGTACTTGAAAATCACAAGTGAAGACCGAGAGGGGTGTCCCCGCATAATTTACAAATAAGTAACAGTAAAAATAAACTGTAAAACAAATTATTAAATCAGCGTAATTTTCTGAAAATATGTGCATACAATAGCGGAGCAAACATATAATTCACAGAGCTTAGTATAGCGGTAATTTCAACCTTGCATTTCTTTTTCATATACTTAGTGTCAATTGCCTGGAGGAAAAGCCCCTTTACTTCTTTACCAAGAACCAGCTCATATATTGAAGGAATGTAATCAATATCAACATGTGTAGTTCCATTGCTATTACAAAACATCGGAATTGAGAGTTTTAAGATCGAAGCCCAGTGGTAAAGCGTACAGTTTGGAACAGCAAGTCCCCCTCTTTCTATAGGAAGAGAGAGCAGTTTATGTGATCTCCTAATCTTTCCGTTCTGCCATAAAAATTTCGACATAAGTGAGTCGAGTGTTTTTAATATCCTTGACTCTACTACTAGCGGTATTGCACGAAATAGATATAAACATCTGGGGAAGACATTCATTTTAAGGAAGTTAGCTCTTCCTATGATCGTGAGGTGTAAATTATTGACCCGATCTAGGTCTTGTTTAATCTTGGCAGTGAGAGGGTCATAATTCTGAGCTACGATATGCTTGATGTCAGGGCTTAAAATGACTCCCAAACTTTCAAATAAACCTCCATAATTGTAGTTTGCGCGAAAAGAAATAACATACAAGTTTATGACTACAGGTCGCGTTTGAATAAACCGCCATGATAGTAGTTCACGCGGCGCAGACAGCACAGAACTAAGTGAAACTGTGCGTCTCATAGAATGCATGCCGATAAAATTACAAGCTTGCTGATTCTAAAGTAAATGCGGGTACCCTCAAATGCCCACCATTTTATATCTGTAAAATACAACATACATGCTGACAGGAAATCAAGGCTCCTTCATGTCTCCCAACGAGAACGGAGTTACACACAGAGCAATGCGCAATGCAATATACCGAACAATTCATGTCAAATACATAAGCATCGCACAACAACTGATATCAGGAGTTAAGGGCTTGTGTCACAAATAATGGCTAGGTGACTTAGTTAAGGCTACCTATAAACAGGTCCAAGTTCAGAAATTTAAAGTCCAAATCAAAAAATGCCCCCAATTCAGGGCTTACTGTGCTCTTATGAAACTGACGTGATGACAAAGAGTGAGTGGCCGTGCTCGTGAAAGTGATCAATTGATTTCCATATAACAGGAAACTTTCAGGTAAGTGCAGTGGTGACCAGATCCAGTACTGGGTGCCAATCTATAAAAAAAAAACATGAGAGAACAAAGATCAGGACTCTACACGTTGGTTAAAAACTCACTAAGAGCATCAAAATGCGAATAAACAGTGCAATCATACATGGAAGGGAGTAAAGAGGAGGAATAGAAACAAGCATGTTTAGCTCTGGCACAATGCAACAAACAGGGCAAGAAAATGAACATAACATGCTCTAATCACTCCCTGAGATGTACTGCTAGCTCCTCATCCTGATTCAGTCCTCCTGGAGCCTTACTCTGAAACTCTATGATGTATTTTGACTCTTTTTGTCTTAGTTTCAAAGTCCTGTCTCCTCCCCGGGGATTTCTTTCCATTTGTTCTAACACATGGAAACTCATCTGAGCTGGATTGGAGAAATGCTTTTCAGCAAAATGTCTTGCTACATGGTATTTTTCATTTTTGTTGGAGATTGACCGGTAGTGTTCAAGGACACAGTTTTTGGCCTGTTTGGTACTGCAACCTATGTACCACAGGCCGCAAGGACATACAATGACATAAATGACGAAGGTCGTGCTGCAAGTCAAAAATTGTTTGAGTTCCTTTCTTATCCCATTGTACTCAACAATTTTCTTGTGAGTACTGAATCTGCACGCTTTACAGTGACCACAGGGAAAGAAACCAATCAACCCCAGGTTATGTACCTTAGGGTAGATCGTGATGTCACTTTTCACCACCATATCGCGTATAGATCTGCCCTTCCTGTATGTTATGAGGGGTCTGTTGGAAATGTCATTGCAGATCACACTATAGGCAGTGAGAATGTTCCAATTTTGGGATATGATTTTCTGAATTTGCTTAGATTCAGTGTTGTATGTGAGAATGAGACAAGTATGTTCATCCTCACATGACACGATAGGGGCCTTCTCTTCTAGAGTGTCAGACCTGGAAATATCATCCGCCCGGGATTTGGCCTTTCTTATCACCCAAGCTGGATAGCCTCTGTCTTTAAATCTGGCTATCATTTCGAGGCTAACTTGTTCGTACGCCTCATTCGTGCTGCAGTTCCTTTTTGCCCTGAGCAGTTCTCCAAACGGAATACTCCACTTGAGAGTCTCCGGATGGCTGCTCAGAGCATGAAGAACGCTATTCCCCGCAGTGGACTTTCTGAAAAGACAGGTTTGTAGTTGGCCTCTAGTCGCCTCAACTTTCACATCTAGGTATTCTGCCATGGTGCTACTGATGTTACTGGTGAGTACGATATTCAGATCATTTACATTGAGAATTCTAACAAAATCTTGTGCCATTTCCAAAGACCCCCTCCAAATCACGAAGAGGTCGTCGATGTAACGCCACCACGTGTTGACATATTGCCAAAATGTTGTGAGATTAGGGTCAGAGTGGATGCTTTGCTCCCAGTGCCCCAAAAAAAGGTTAGCAAAACTGGGAGCAAAGCACAAACCCATCGGCGTTCCAGTAGTTTGTCTGTACAGGACCCGGTCAAAGAGAAAATAGTTATTACAGAGACAGTATGACATCATGTCTACCAGCATTTTGCTGTGTTCTCTAAAACGAAGAGGACGTCCTGCTAAGAAACTCGCACAAGCTGCGAAACCTTGTTTGTGGTCAATGATGGTGTACAAGGATTGTACGTCCAAGGTAATGAGAAGATTGTTATCTTTCCATTGTACAGTAGATAGTTTTTTGAGAAAATCTTTTGTGTCTTTAATATAGCTGGGAAGATTGTGTACCCAGTCCCTCAGAAAAAAGTCAACATACTTGGATATGTGTTCCAAGACACAGCCTCTTGAGGACACAATGGGTCTACCCGGTGGATCCACTGCATTTTTGTGGAGCTTGGGAAGTAGATACATCACCGGGAGTACGGGGTGATCATTCTTGAGGTACCTAAATTCCTCCCACTCCAAAATACCCTGGTCTTTCCATTGGATAAGTTTGTCCCAAATTGTCAAAATGCTGTTATTGTAGAGATCATAATTGGTGGTGGTGTAATATTTGCCATCGCCTAATTGTCTCAAGGCTTCTTTGGTATAGGCCTCTCGATCCAAAATAACTATGTTGCCTCCCTTGTCAGCGGGACGCACCACTACTGATTTGTCCTCCATGAGAGAGATAAGTGCCTTTCTTTGTTGTGGGGTCAGGTTTTGTTCTCTGGGACCACCCCTGCCCTTGTTCTTACGTTGTGTACCAATCTGTTTGTTGACACATTCATGGAAGGTATCTATATTGTCATGGGGCATGTTAGGAATGAAAGTGGACTTTGGTTTGAACCCAGAGAGTGAACTATTATCAGTTACAAAAGCTGCTTCATTAAGCAATTGTGTGGCAGAGCTTACATCTGTCTCATCATCATTGTCAGACGGTATGCGGTCTAACTCTGTGATATTGATGATACTATCCACATCCCCAATACAGAAATTCTCATCAGCAGTTGTGTTGGTAATTGCCTTACCTTGGTTGCCTCCCAATCTTTTGAGTTTGTGCCACTTTTTAAGTTTTAATTTGCGCACAAACTTAAAAATATCAATGCGGGTTTCGCTGAACCCAAACGGCATAGAAGGACAAAATGAAAGACCCAAGCTCAGGGTGAATTTTTCCAGAGTGGACATGTGTCTTTTAGAAAGATTTATAATAGTTTTATTTACCAATTCCTCATCCATTATTGGCCTCTTTTGGATCGTGTTACAATGTTTCCCTCGTTGCTTTTTGCCTTGCCTCTTTTCCCACCTCTGGAGAAGCCTCTTCCCCCGGTTGTTCCTCCGTTTCCTCTTCCTCGTGCTCGTCCTCTGCCCCTCGGAGTGTATACCACTGGTGCCGGAGTCTCCACTTCCGCCCGTCTGCTCTGGCGCAGATGGTGGTATTCCTCCAAAAAATTCACCTTGGGCGGTCTTGCTTCAGGCGCATTTGTTTCTTCCATTGATGCATCAGACTCAGTGCCACTCGAGATGATAGTGGTTTCTATATTCTGAGGTGTGGTATTTGCAGAGTTGGATTTATTTTGGTATAAATGATCGTATTTTCGACTAATCGTTAGAATCCTGCCACTGTCATAATCGTTATAGTCGCGGTCCAACTTCCTCTCCTTTCTTGCTTTTATATTGTCTTCATATTGTTTAAGACGTGTTTTCATGGGGGTGATCAGAGTATTGACAGTTTCTTCATCTGCTTCTGATTTGATGGTTTCCATTATTTCCTTGATTTGTTTTAAAAGTTCCTCTCGGTCAATCCATGCATACTTCACCAATATCTCTAGCATGCGTTTGGAACTTAAGGCTGAATTTTCTGACCAGTCTTTGAGCATGGCTGGGTTAGGCGTTTCGTAGGTGGGTGTGGTAAAGATCCTTAAACCACGAGGAACCATGTCTTGATCCAAGTAATTTTGAAGTGAGATTGCCTCCCACCATTTGGAGATTTCGCTTTTCTTCAGCTTTTCCAATTTATCTACTTTGTCCTTGATTGTATGTGGGGACTCTATTTTATCTTCTTTAGTTTGTCCGCCACCTTTCTTGCGTCTTGAAAACAGAGCTTGGGCTGCTGCTCTCCTCTCATCATCCTCTTCCATGATGGCACCCCTCAGAGTTGTTGTGAAAGTGGAGTTAAATGCTATGTTTTGCGATCCCTTCAATAGAATATGAAGTTCCTCCTGCGTTTAGAAAGTGCTCCTGCACGTGCCTATTATACAGAGTTCAAATGTCTCGCAGCAATACACTCTGCGATATATACGCTTCTGTATCATTAACGCCTCCACCTACACTTTTGTAGAGATTACATCGGTTCAGGATGTAAAGCACGAAAGAGTGTACGCTATCCCCAGTGGTACAGGAGCTAGCCCTGGTGAGCCGGGCTTGGGTGGTATACACTAGTCCAGGGCTCAAGCACCAAGAATCGAGGCCCCCAAACACATATGCCCCCACGGGAGCGGTGACAGACACCGAAAGGAGACTGCCCCTCCCCCTCGAAAAGCAAATGCGACGGCGCCCCACGCTTGTGCTCTTACCTCGACTCCGGTGTATCCACAGGCTGTCGAAGGTTTCCAATACAACAAAAACGCCAGTCCAGTGGCAACACGAGAAAATATGTTTGCAAAGTCCGCTCTGATGTGCTGCCTTCGGCCCCGAGGGAGGTGGCACCGATGCCGGCCGAGCACGCCGGTTTTAGCACAATTTCAAAGTTCCAAAGGTAACAGTGCTCTCAGCTCGCAAAATAAATGCAACTCCACTGCTTCTCCAAGGGTGTTTATTCACCTAATAACATGTTTCGGCTGTGGACAGCCTTGTTCACGTTAGGTTGCTGTCAGTTTCAACCATAGATAAAGTATTGGTGAAAGCAAAACATAGAAACAGGACTTTCACAACAGGACCATAGCTTAGAGGTAAAAGCATGAAAACACTTGTAATCTGTACTTGAAAATCACAAGTGAAGCCCGAGAGGGGTGTCCCCACATAATTTACAAATAAGTAACAGTAAAAATAAACTGTAAAACAAATTATTAAATCAGCGTAATTTTCTGAAAATATGTGCATACAATAGCGGAGCAAACATAATTCACAGAGCTTAGTATAGCGGGCAGAAAGAGTTTAGCATTCATGTACGTAAATGTAAAAACGTTCAAATAAACCTCCATAATTGTAGTTTGCGCGAAAAGAAATAACATACAAGTTCATGACTACAGGTCGCGTTTGAATAAACCGCCATGATAGTAGTTCACACGGCGCAGACAGCACAGAACTACGTGAAACTGTGCGTCTCATAGAATGCATGCCGATAAAATTACAAGCTTGCTGATTCTAAAGTAAATGTGGGTACCCTCAAATGCCCACCATTTTATATCTGTAAAATACAACACACATGCTGACAGGAAATCAAGGCTCCTTCATGTCTCCCAACGAGAACGGAGTTACACACAGAGCAATGCGCAATGCAATATACCGAACAATTCATGTCAAATACATAAGCATCTCACGACAACTGATATCAGGAGTTAAGGGCTTGTGTCACAAATAATGGCTAGGTGACTTAGTTAAGGCTACCTATGAACAGGTCCAAGTTCAGAAATTTAAAGTCCAAATCAAAAGATGCCCCCAATTCAGGGCTTACTGTGCTCTTATGAAACTGACGTGATGAAAAGAGTGAGTGGCTGTGCTCGTGAAAGTGATCAATTGATTTCCATATAACAGGAAACCTCAGGTAAGTGCAGTGGTGACCAGATCCGGTACTGGGTGCCAATCTAGACATTTGTGTTGAGATAAAAGGGACTGTGATGACTACTAGTCTCTACAGAAAGGCAACAGCTGGCAACAGCTTACTTAATGCAAGAAGTGCACATCCCAGAAACCTCATTGAAAGTATCCCTTATGGGGAACTGTTACGTGCCAAACGCAATTGTAGCACCAAAGAAGCGTTTGAATCAGAACAGGAAATAATGATCAAACGTTTCAAAGAACGTGGATATAACAACAAAACCATACAAGGGGCCGTTGTAAGAGCAAACACCAAAGACAGGAAAGACCTTTTAGACACTAACAAGTTAGCAACGCTGAATCCAACATTAGATTCATCACGACTTTTTCAGGCCAGGCCACGGAAGTAAAAAAGATCCTTAACAAACACTGGCATGTGTTGTTAACTGATAAACATCTAAAACCTCATTTAAACCACAATCCACAGATTACATTCAGAAAGGGTAAATCCTTGAGAGAGGAGCTTAGCCCGAATTCTGTGACGAGCACTAACAAACCCACAGACACACCTGGCTTCAGGTGTTGCAGATCATGTAAGGCATGTCGCAACAGCATTAATTGTAGAGAGGTAACTGTACCCAGCACTGGTAGAGTGTTTTCTATACAAAAAAGTGTAACTTGCAACACCATGTATTGCGTATACTTACTTATCTGCCCCTGCAACACGTGGTATATAGGAAGCACCACCTTAAAAGCAAAGGAAAGAGTGTTACAACACCTTAGAGCCATTAAAAATCACAATGTGCAATATCCTGTGGCCAGGCACTTTTTCGAACATCATTTTCAAAATGAAAATTTGCTAAGAATGGTAGTGTTGGACAAGGTGGATCTGGGAACACGTGGAGGGGACAAAACAACATGCCTCCGAAAAATGGAATCCAGATATATCATTGATTTTGAAACTAGGTTCCCGCAGGGTTTGAATAATCATGAGGAACTTTCTGTCCATCTTGAGAGATGAATAATGAAAAATGACAAATGATAACTAGCTTGTATATTGAATATTTGTTGAATGACTTTAGAACTAAGCAGCTGTCTTGCTTATAGTCGTCTTTTTAAACCATTTACTTATGTTTTAAATTTACAGAATTTGTTTCTGCAATTTTGGACATTGGAACAGTAACATACAGAAAAGTCAGTTTAAACTAATAAGTTTATGTGGCACGGAAGAGACTCTACTTTGACGATTTGAATAAGAGAGATTGTGACTCTAACCAACCATATGATGTAAGATGCCGAGGACACTTTGAATTTATGAGATTATCCTGCAGATATTTTGGGACTTTTTGAGATGTGATCACAGGTGGTTACAAAGTATAACTGCAAGTTGGCATGAACTTATACATGGACTTTCCCCACTTGGGCTCAATCTTTATGTTATGAAGAGTATTGTTATTTCTTCAGTACTATTGTTTAACTTGTATTTGGACTTTACTATCACATCTGAAATTAGGTACCCTATTTACGCCCACTTGGGCTGAATTGCAGGATTGTGGCTCATACATGTATGCTAATCGGCAATGAAAATAATGTACGTGGCTTGATTGATAATACTGAAATAATGATTATGGTTGAAAATATTAGTTATTTTGAGAGTCACATACTGATATATGGCAGTTGATTGCGAACTTGTTGCCACAGCGTGATCCCAAATATTAACTTTCAATAAGAGACTGACATACAACGTTGTACTTCTCCGTTACAATATGTCCGCTATATTTATTTCACTTAGAGGTGTGCACGAGTAGTCCTGTTTTCATGACAATTAATTGACAATGTAAAAGGACTATGGTTTGGAGTTCACAACAAACGTGAACAAGCCGTGAGGTGAAACGCGTTGTTTGTTTTTTGCTGCCAATTAAATTTTCAAGCACAGCAACTCCTGGAGTGTCGTTGTACGTGTTTTCCTGATGGGAGGATATTTGGATTAAGATATTGGGCTTCCGGAACCCGAATAACGACCCACTCGTGAGCAGGTACTGGCTTTCACCGGAACTCTGTGTCTGATATATATATATATATATATATATATATATATATATATATATATATATATATATATATATATATATATATATATATATATATATATATTACCTACTGGATATCGCCAGTAGGTATATATAGTTAGGATTTATTCCCTATGGGATTTTTGAAAATTCTATGTCTAATAACTTTGGCGTTTGTGGACGGAATCGGCTGAAATTTTCAGGAAAATGGCACATTTTGTTTCTGAGCAGCCCTTGAAAATTTGGGGGGGGGGTTTTCGAGGGGGGGCCGAGGAAAAAGGGGGGTCCCAAAATGCGTTTTTCCCATGTTAATTTCCATAGGGCGGTTGGACTCACTTTTAGCTCGAACAGCTGAATGGATTTGCACGAAACTTGGCAAAATTGTAGCGACTGTTAGCCCGATGTGCCTTTGCTAGGTCTCAATATATGTGCTCCAGTAGTTTTTGAGAAATTAACGTTCAAAACAAGATATATATCTGTAACAGCGCTCCGGGCTGCGCTCCGGTTCGCTTACTTTTCGCGAAACGGAACTTTGCGCGCAGAAAGCTGATTGGCTCTCCGGTGTCTGTCAACATTCTAAACAGTCCGGAGCGGCCGCCATCTTATCTCTCGGTAGGATCGAGAGAGAAGAAGAGGTGAAAAACGAAGGGGGAATTTAACGAAAGGGGGCAAGGTATACCCCTCTTGACCCCCTAGGAATGATGTTGGGGTTATTAAAGGGTCCCGTGGGGAAAATAAAAAAAAATTGATTTTTCACGGTAGAAGCGCTTCTCGGGCCGCGAACTGGGCCGCAAACTGGTAGCGAAACGGGAATTCGCCATTTTGTGTTTCGTTTTAATTAAATTACTAGGTATAAGGGGGTGCGGGAGACGTATCCTGACCCCTTATGTTTTCTGAGGGTGGCTGAGGAGGCTCATATATGTTGATACATGTCTTCCAGCGGCTGTGCGTGAGCTTTTTTTTTTTTTTTGCTGCGTGACGTCTGTTAACGTTCGATTCGATGGAAATCAGGAAGTGTTGACCGCCATTTTGACACTGCGAGTAAATATATTGTTAAAAATAATTGTTATAAATTAATTCGTATTGATAAACATTGTCTGCGCCATCTTGCTTTTTTTCCAATGCCACACTTTTGTCGTGCACGGCAGCCATTTTAGATGCCTTGACCAGACCCACTCTCTGCACGCTGTCGATTCTCAGCACGGCTCCCCACCCTCGCAAGCATCTCCCCCACGCACTGGTCACCCCCGCTCTCTCTCTCATGCATGGGCCATATACTTCTCCCCATCTGCGCTGCTCTTCCCTGAGAATCACACCCTGTGCCCGCCGACACCTCCCTTTCACCCTATTCACTACCGCACCCTCTGACACTCCTCTTCCTCTGTGTCCGATTGTCCAGGCCGGACACAGGCTATCACCTAGCCCTGCGGATGTAGTTTATGGCCCCAGCTGTAGAGAATCCAGACATACCAACCCTCCCGATTCAGGCGTGAGACTACTGATTTCAGTGCTAGTCTCCCGCCTCCCGATTTCTGCAAGCAAAAACCCGGGGGCATATTACCAACAACTAGCGATAATTTTTGTCTCTAACTTGTTTAGAGACAAAAATGATCGCCGCACATCGGCGATTTGTATCGCAGATAAACCTTGCTATTAGCAAGGTTTATCGCAAATGCGATAAAAAACGGCCGCAATGCATGAATATCGCTGAAAAGTCAGCGATATTCATGCAATATCGAGCAAATGCTCTTAGCCATGTTATCCACCTCCCATTGGATAACATGGCTAAGAACTGCTCAGGTCAGGTGTTAGCTTTTGGAGATATTCGCGCTTAGCGCGAATATCTCCAAAAGTTGGTAATAGGAGATAGCGATGTTAGGGACTGTTTCCAGTCGGTAACATCTTGGCACGCCCACTTTGCATGTCATTAGTGATAAATATCACTGACATGCAAAGTGGGGCCCAAGATGGTCGCTATCTCCTTTTAGCTGTCACTAACTGGTGTTAGCGACAGCTTGGTAATAGGGAGATAATTTTATCTCCGCTTTCTTGGCTTTTAAAGCCAAAAAAGCGGAGATAAACCCCCTTGATAATATGCCCCAGGATTCCTCGGGGGTTTCAGCTGACAGGGCTTGGTATTGTGTTACGTGGTAATTTTTCCAGGAAACGTCAGAGGGTCGATGCAGGGGTTCTAGAAGGGGTGATAAACCATTTAAGCCTCATGAACAAGCGCATGGTCTTTTAATGATCTGTGAAGTACTCGGGGCGGCGGTGTGTGTGTGTCCTCTTTCAGGAGCGGGCGGGGGGGGGGCACTGCCAGCAACTTCCAGGCCAGGCAGTGTTCAACACTTGCATCACCCTTTCTCTGCCTGCTATTGCGCTCCATGCTTCGGAAAGGTAAGAAAAAGAACGTGCATTTGAGTTTGAAATGTCCGATCCTGTAGCAGTACACTTGCAAAGCCCACACATGACAATAACCCGATTCAAGGCCCCATTCACCCGATTTTTTAAAAATATATAGCACTCCAACAAAGTGGGATTATAAAACTTTATTAACTTTTAAATATAACGAACGGAACAAAAACTGTAACAAACATTTAAACATTTTTGACAAAAAAAGCAACAATGGTCAGAAGCTGTCTTTTGTGCGAATAGTCCCAAGGCAGCACAACGTGCTGAGTTCTGGACGGCACCCAGGTGATGTCACCTGGGTGCCGCACTGGTTTTTAGGATCCTACAATGCAGCAAAGAAAAACAGCGTGGGTCGTCCCGGGTGGTGCGGAGGAGGCCTCGTCAGTAGCGGTCTGTTGTGCGAATAGTTCCAAGGCAGCAGAACGCGCTGAGATGTTGATGGCACCCAGGTGATGTCCAGTAAACTGCTGCACTGGTTTTGGTATCCTACAATGCTGCTCTGAAAATTGGCGTGGGGCGGCCCGGGGGGGGCGTGGGGGAGGCGGCGTGAACGGGCCTCCCCAGGTGACGGCCATCCAGCTGAGTTGCGCCCGCTCTTGCGGCTACAGCGTCTCGCTCACCATGTTGTTGAGTTGCTCCCACTCTTGCGGTGCAGCGATAGGCGGCTGCCACATGACTCTTAAAATGGCGGACGGCTCTTCGGTTTTGGGCCTGGTCCACTAAAATGGCCCTGGGACACCTTGGAACTCGGACGCTTGCCTGCTAGGGCTTGGGCTCCATTCTCGAAAGCGTCCCCTCAGCCGTGAAGATTCTACAAAAGTCTTGGGGGCCCTCGACTCCTGCAGGCTTCCGGTGGGGAGCGGCTGCCATGATTGCTCGCGGAATGACCACGACGGAGCCACGAGATGGTGGTGCTCTCATGCTGACGCCAGCTTCAGTCTGAATCATCCAGAAACAAGGTGGGGCTTTCATCGTTTGGGAAAAAAAAATGTTCTAAACCAATGAAAAGTGTTATTTTTAGGTCATATGACCAAGCCTTCCATCTTTAGGAAACCAAAAGTAAAATGAACCAATGAAAAGTTTTATAAACAAGTCACATGACCTGTTATGCGGCATAGGGCTACAAAAAGCGTAGAAAATCCGTTGGCACGTGAGGCGGCGTCAGTAGCGGACCGATGTGCGAATAGGCCGAAGGCAGCACAACGCGCCGAGATCCGGATGGCACCGAGTTAGTGTCCAGCAAATTGCTGCACTGGTGTGGCTATCCTACAATGCTGCGCCGAAAGTCGGCGTGGGGCGCCCCGTTGGCCTGTGAGGTCGCGTCAGTCAGTGGGGGCTGTGCGTCTCCCCCAAGATGGAGGCTCCTCGGCTGCAGTGCGGCGCCCCTTAGCGTTTCACTCGCCGTCCAACTGAGTTGCGTCCGCACTTGCGGCTACAGTAG
Organism: Lissotriton vulgaris; assembly: GCF_964263255.1. Classification (NCBI taxonomy): domain Eukaryota; kingdom Metazoa; phylum Chordata; class Amphibia; order Caudata; family Salamandridae; genus Lissotriton; species Lissotriton vulgaris. The sequence goes on from NC_141689.1 coordinate 665,405,120, forward strand.
GCCAAAGGCAGCACAACGCGCCGAGATCCGGATGGCACCGAGGTGGTGTCCAGCAAATTGCCGCACTGGTGTGGCCATCCTACAATGCTGCGCCGAAAGACGGCGTGTCCAGCTGAGTTGCGGTCACTCTTGCGGTACAGTGACTCGAACGCGCCGAGATCCGGATGGCACCGAGGTGGTGTCCAGCAAGTTGTGCACTGGTGTGGCCATCCTACAATGCTGCGCCGAAAGACGGCGTGTCCAGCTGAGTTGCGGTCACTCTTGCGGTACAGTGACTCGAACGCGCCGAGATCCGGATGGCACCGAGGTGGTGTCCAGCAAGTTGCCGCACTGGTGTGGCCATCCTACAATGCTGCGCCGAAAGTCGGCGTGGGGTGCCCCGTTGGCTTATGAGGTGATGTCAGTAGTGGACCGATGTGTGAATAGGTCGGAACCAGCACAAGGCGCCAAGATCCGAAAGGCAAGTCCTGGATGTTGAGTGCCATAGTTGAGAGTTCTGAGCAGTGCTTGTAAGACTGTCTGAAGCTTATTTGCACCTGCTGCAGCTTCACTATTGCCCTGGTGTGGCCAAAGGTCACACATGACATAGGCGGCCGGCTCCCGAGGTCCGGCTGAACTTTTTTCCTTTTCCTTTCTGCTTCTTGTCCTACAATCCGTTTCATCTGAAGACACGACCAGGTCCCTGAATGTGTGCAGGGGGACGCTATTGATTGAATGAAAATGGCGGCTTGACACAAAGCTGACTCAAGCGTTGCTGTTGATGCTATACAGACAAAAATTGGTTTTCAGTTTGTACATTCTTCAGGATTTTTTTTTCCATCCAAGGCTGATTGAGAGTTTGTAGAAAAATGGCTTCAGATTTTCCACATACTACTCTTCAACATTCTTCCTAAATGTAACAATGTGAGACTCACTAGGAGAACGGCTGTTTATGTTTCCTTTCAAAATGCTGCCAACAATATTTTCTGAATGGAAGACACCATCTTGTAGCATACAGGGCCGAAAGGGGTTCTGGTCTGGCCGATGGTTGGTGGAGACATTTTGACTATATCTTGGACCTGCCCGGCCTCGCCCAAAATGGCGCCGGTATAAATGGGACTCGTAACTCCTTGTTGTGTACTGGTTGAACAACCTTGATATCACGAGATATGAATGCAGTTTTGATGCTCATGGCGGGCGGGGACGAGAATTGATTGAATATTTCGACATCCCTATTGATATTAAGTTCTGATGTGTTATTGATTACTGTACTATTGAAAGTTCGAATATCAGTTTGCTCCGTGGCCGGCCCACGTGGTTATAGGCCCGTATTTGTATGCTGACATTTTCACAATAAAGGTTTTTAAAACAAAACATGGTAGTAGTATTTACATTGGTAAAGTTTTTACTTTTAGTCACTGTTTTCGAATCAGTAAAAGGCAAGTGAAATAAAGCAGTCCAATTACATGACGGATAAAAGGTATAATATGTAGGAACGCAGTAAAGATAAATGGTCAAGGGCAGTTGTGTTTTCCTCTCCTGCAACATAAAGTGATCAATAAGAATCTGATAATCAGGCGTATCGGCGACTAAGACAGCAGGCCGAGTCTCTTTTACTCAACGGCTCCGTCATGGAACGAAGAAACGCCCTTTTTCTCGAAAAAGGAATATATTTTACTTGCAGGACAGTTGTAAATTTTCGGGGAAAGTACATTAGCCTGGAATATTATAACATATATGTTTTTTAAAAAAAAGTTCGAAATCAATAAAAAGCGTATTTTTTAGGTCATATGACCAAGCTTTTCATTATTAAAATAACAAAAGTAAAATGAACCAATAAAAAGTTTTATTAACAAGTCACATGACCTGTTATGCTTACGTTACGCGCTGCGCGCCGCGCCCCGGATTACTTCCGGGTGCGCTAACGCGGCGTGTCATATAACGCATTACGCGACAACGTAGGTCAAGAATATAGTCAAAATGTCTCCACCAACCAGCGTTCGGAACACAACCCCTTTCAGCAGTCCAAAAAGTTCTGTAAAATGACAACAGAGGGGACAGACAACAAGAACCATCAGTCAAAGAGGGGAGGGCAAGTTCTTCACTACCGGGTCATGTTGGGGCGCTACCGGAACTGATCGAATTGGTAGTCTACAGTGTTTCTGGATGTTTCAAACTAAAGCTGGCGTCAGCATGAGAGCACTACCATCTCGTAGGTCCGTCGTGGCCATCCCACGAGCAAACATGGCAGCCGCTCCCCACCAGAAGCCTGCGGGAGTCGGGGGCCCCCAAGACTTTTGTAGAATCTTCACGGCTGAGGGGACGCTTTCGAGAATGGGACCCAAGCCCTATCAGGGAAGCGTCCGAGTTCCAAGGTGTCCCAGGGCCATTTTAGTGGACCACGCCCAAATCTGAAGAGCCGGCCGCCATTTTGAGAGTCCTGTGGCAGTCGCTTATCGTTGCATCGCAAGAGCTGGAGCAACTCAACTACATGGTGAGCGAGACGCTGTAGTTGCAAGAGCGGGCGGTAAACAGCTGAATGGCGGAAGAGGCACAGTGTAGCAAAAGCGGGCGGAATGGCAACTAAAACGGTAAAGGGGCGCCCCACTACAGCGTGTCTTCAGGTCAAACGGATTGTGGGACAAGGTCCAGAATAGAAGAGTCATCAAAAGGCAAAAAGTTCCGCCGGACCCCGGGAGCCGGCCGCCTATGTCGGGGGCGATCTCAGGCTACACCGGTGCTATAAGACTTGGGGAGGGGGTCGGAGCCAAGCGTCTTCTCCGAGTCCATGGCCATCACACCGCCCCTCGGGGGCCTCCGTCAAGCGGTTTAGGAAGGTAACATATCACATTGTTTTCAAATGCAGTCAGGTCCACAAACGACACTCACTTACTTTGAGAATAGTGAAGCTGCAGTAGGTGGAAATAAGCTTCAGACAGTGTTACAAGCGCTGCTCAGAACTCTGAACTATGGCACCCAACATCCAGAACTTATGCCATTTGAGAATGGCAGTGACATTGAAGCAACTCAGGGACCAAAACCATTAACGTACTTTCACGTATGAAAATCTTACTTGGGGAGGGGGCAGGAGCGAAGCGACCCCTCCCAGTCCGCGCCACCACACCGTATGTTGAAAATCTGAAGCCATCGTTCTACAAAGTCAACCAACCTTGGATGGAAAAATCTAGAAAAATGTACAAACTGAAAACCAGTTTTGGTCTGCATAGCATCAGTAGCAACGCTTGCTATCAGAGTGCATGAGTTTCATGCTCGATCGATTGAGCTAGCCGGATCGGGCAATAAAAAGTATAAAATAGTTATGTAAATAGTTATTTAATAAAATGTTTTACCCTGTTTCTTTGCTGGTGTGTTGTCTATATTTTTAATATTTGCATAGGGTTTGTCGTTATTTTGGGCGGGGTGGGTGGCGGAGCCGAGCTGTCTTGCAGCCCTCATGGTGTGGAGCTCAGTTCATCTCACTATTTTCGTATTTCTCATGAAGGGTTGTTCCTAATATTTCTATTTTAGCGAGGTCAAAAAGAGATCCAATTAGTGGCCTACTGATTTTGCTCGATTACTTTTATTTTTTTACACGATTTTTCACGATTTTTCACTATCTGCAAAGACTAAACAGAGTATTGCGACTTTGTGCTTGTTTGTAAATAGAGAATGAACCAAAGAGAATCAATTGTAAAACAGTAAATGCTTGGATAACAATCAATCAAATGGAGAGACAAGCAGGCACGACGGATTACAACGGGGGTAAAGGCCTGCGTTAACTACTCTTCACTATCTGCAAAGAGAGAGTACTACTAAGAGAAAAGAGGGGAGGGGGGCAGCGTTCAAAGCACATCAGCGTGCATAAACACGAAAACGTTTTTACCTATCACGTACTTGACATTTTACAGCTTTTGATATTTGCTATTAAAAACCCAATGAAATTCACTGAAAAAACCATAGGTTATAGGCCATATATAGTTAGGAATTTGCATTTACAAAACCTTGAAAATTCAATGAAAAAACCATTGGTTATAGAACATATATAGTTAGGAATTTGCATTTACAAAACCTTATTTTACTCGCATAAAACCATTGAAATTCCATATATAGTTAGATGCGCTAACTATATATCGCGCACCCGCAATCCACTGCTGATGATGTCACATATTACATCATTCATGACATGGTCAGTGACATCACTGATGACATCACTGATGACATCTCAAATGACATCACTGATGACATCACTGATGACATATCAAATGACATCACTGATGATATCATTCATGTGATGATACGATGAACCTCTTCAGACTCTAATATAACCTTAGATACAATCAGTGTAAACAGACACTCACAGACTGTCACTCATTCATGGAGTTACTCACACAACTAGTCAGTCATGCAAACAATCAATCACACCTCCATTTCCTCAACTATACAGTTATACAAACTTTACTTATTCAAACATATACTAACACATATTTTCTCTCTTATACAATCACTGATACAAGTTGTCAATGATCCATGCAACCACTGACACATTCACTAGCTCTTATACAGTTATTTATATATGTCAACTCTCACATGTACTGTGTTTTACATATGTACTTACTTTGACATGTAGCACTGAGATATCCTTTCACTCACCAATACACTCATGCACACAGTCAACCGCCCATACAGCTGTTTCCACATGCACTTTTGAAACCATACATCTAATGAATCAACTGCTCACACATCTATGCACAGAGTCACACACCTCCCAGCCACTCACACACATACTCAGTCTCCCATACAAATACTTGAGCAACCAATCAATAACCCATATAGTTATTCATATAGCTACTGATCAACACATGCAGCAGTTTACAGAACAACAGATATAATGATGCACAAAATAATACAGTTTAATCACTAACCCATGCACTCAGTGAGACACATTTAATCACTCCCTCATACAATCAGTCATGCACCTTCTAAATCCTTCATCCAGACATTTATACATCCACTCATTCTTCAATATGTAAGACATATTTTTACTTTACAGAAACATACAGTCACTGGATGTTGTGATCAGTGATGTCATCAGTGATGTCACTGACCATGTCATGAATGATGTAATATGTGACATCATCAGCAGTGGATTGCGGGTGCGCGATATATAGTTAGCGCATCTAACTATATATGGAATTTCAATAGTTTTATGCGAGTAAAATAAGGTTTTGTAAATGCAAATTCCTAACTATATATGTTCTATAACCAATGGTTTTTTCATTGAATTTTCAAGGTTTTGTAAATGCAAATTCCTAACTATATATGGCCTATAACCTATGGTTTTTTCAGTGAATATATATATATATATATATATATATATATATATATATATATATATATATATATATATATATATATATTACCTACTGGCGGTCTCCAGTAGGTATATATAGTTAGGATTTTTTTGAATAGGGATTTCTGAAAATTCTATGTTGTATAACTTTGGCGTTGATGGACGGAATTGGCTGAAATTTTCAGGAAAATGGCACATTTTGTTTCCGAGCGTCCCCTGAAAGTCTGGGGGGGTTTCGTCAAGCGGGGGCTGAGAAAAAAGGGGGGTCCCAAAACGTGTTTTTAACATTGAGTTTTCCATAGGGTGGTTAGCCTCACTTTTAGCTCGAACGGCTGAATGGATTTCCACAAAACTTGGCAAAATTGTAATATGGCTGAGATACCCGCCACCCCCTCTCAACACAATCCCCAAGGATGGGAAACCGGAAACAGTTCTGAAGTTTTTGGAGACGGGAGGGAGTGACCCTCCCGGGCCGTATTTATTAAAATATGAAACAAAATTAAAACATTAAAATAAACAGTTTCATATTATGTACAATTTCATTACCACATTGCGATGTTTGGCTAACCTTAACATATCCTCTAGTACAAAGGTTCTCCTAGCCGAACTAACATCCTACCAAACATTTACTTAACTTTTGAAATTGTACATCCTAACGTTTAAGGGCCAACGGCAAGGTCGTAACCGGTGTCAAGATCCCTAACCCAGACATATCCCCCTCACTTGTGAGGGGCGGCACGGAGGCTTACCTCAAGTGCAACTACCAATTTCCCTTGACTTGACGGGGGCCCCAATAAAACTCGACGCCACTTAAAGGTCGTACGAGGACTCGTGTGAGGTATCTAGAAGGTAGCGTAGACCCCCCCCCCAAACCCCACACAACTTACCACATCTGCCGTCGCAGACGTACTGGCCCCGGGAAATTCCCCAGGAGGGGGCTGTAACCCCTCCTACCCATGAAGGGGCCTTGACCGCCTTCCCTTTCCTTTCGGCGACCCATCCTTAGAAGGGACCGCCTCCCCGTTGAGGGGCCAATGGCCACCTCCCCCGAGCGCCCCCATCCGTAATGGGTGACGCCCACTCATAGGGATCTTCCAATTAGTGCTCACCGATCATGACCTTACCGCCCGACCAAAATAAATACGACAATGATAACTAAATAACTAAAGACTAAATATAACAGACAGTAGCAACAACAACTTTATTCAAAGCATGCCTACTGATGAACACTAAAGCAGAATTACTTTATTTGCAAAACATAACACAAAACGATCATTCTTTATTGCATACTCAAAATCTTCACGATAATACCGCAACCTGTAAACGAAAATAAGAATTATAAATCAAACTTTATTTAAAACCACTCGCTGTCTTCAGGGGCTGGTGGGTGGGTCAAAAATGGCTCTTCGTTCCGTCTCGAGCTCACGTGCAGCGAGGAGGTGCAGCTTCAGAGCACAGGAACAAGAGGATGCTTTCCGGTCTTGTTCCTCCTTTTATCCGTCTTCAGGGCGGGCGTAAACCCGCCCCTGCCTGCCCCAAGGGCGTGGCCAGCCGCGTCAGTGTCTAGGCCAACCCACTCTAGGGCGGGAAAAGGCGCGCCCCGGCTACGCCGCTTCGGGCATACCAGCCGAGACTCGCCTCCCGCCCAAGATGGCTTCCCGGGGGGATCGTGGTACTCTGCCATACGTTCGGGGGGACCGATTGGTCGCCCCTTGCCATATGGCTGAGATACCCGCCACCCCCTCTCAACACAATCCCCAAGGATGGGAAACCGGAAACAGTTCTGAAGTTTTTGGAGACGGGAGGGAGTGACCCTCCCGGGCCGTATTTATTAAAATATGAAACAAAATTAAAACATTAAAATAAACAGTTTCATATTATGTACAATTTCATTACCACATTGCGATGTTTGGCTAACCTTAACATATCCTCTAGTACAAAGGTTCTCCTAGCCGAACTAACATCCTACCAAACATTTACTTAACTTTTGAAATTGTACATCCTAACGTTTAAGGGCCAACGGCAAGGTCGTAACCGGTGTCAAGATCCCTAACCCAGACATATCCCCCTCACTTGTGAGGGGCGGCACGGAGGCTTACCTCAAGTGCAACTACCAATTTCCCTTGACTTGACGGGGGCCCCAATAAAACTCGACGCCACTTAAAGGTCGTACGAGGACTCGTGTGAGGTATCTAGAAGGTAGCGTAGACCCCCCCCCAAACCCCACACAACTTACCACATCTGCCGTCGCAGACGTACTGGCCCCGGGAAATTCCCCAGGAGGGGGCTGTAACCCCTCCTACCCATGAAGGGGCCTTGACCGCCTTCCCTTTCCTTTCGGCGACCCATCCTTAGAAGGGACCGCCTCCCCGTTGAGGGGCCAATGGCCACCTCCCCCGAGCGCCCCCATCCGTAATGGGTGACGCCCACTCATAGGGATCTTCCAATTAGTGCTCACCGATCATGACCTTACCGCCACAGGTCCGGATAGTTGACCGGCTATCCGGACCCCCCACCACACTCCTACCTAAAGGTCATGTTTAACGTCTTCAGCCAAGCTATGAAGTCTCCTATGAGTAACTCATTCCCAATCCGAGACAAATGAACACCATCCCCCAAGTACATACTGTCATCATTAATACATCCATGCGCGATAGAATGCAGTGCATTGGCACGGAACAACCTACTTACTTTGTTATTAATTTTTCTCACAGAGTGATTTAAAGCAGACACCGAAAAAGCCCCCCGCCACACTTTCCGTGGGATCATATGGGACCATGCAATCGTGCACCCTGGAACTCTCCTCGCTAACCAACTTACAGTGGAAAGCATCGCTTCCAGGAGAAGTCGTCTACCAGTGGTGACCAAATCATTGCCCCCAAGATGTACTATGACTACAGACGGCGGTGACCTCGTCCGCCCTAGCAAACCCTCGAAAAATGATTGGAACTGGTCAATACAGAGACCGCCCTTTCCGTAGAAGGACACCCTGTACCCGTATTCCCCAGCCACGTGCACCATGTCACCTGCCTTGAATACGTCCGCGGCACGCCTCACGTATGAGTGGCCCACGACCCACACCTCCTTTTTAACAGCCGGTGATGTCTGACCGCTGGCCCGGTGTTGGGTCGACTGCATAGTCCGCCCCGCCTCGTAGGCTTGCGTAACTGAAAACCAAACAAAAACAAGAAGCGTGAGTACATCATTACGGCTTCACAACATGTGCAAACGCACATACCTTTTATAACAATTGGAGGACCAATGCCCCACACGTTTAACTTGTTCCACATTCAGACCCCTGGCTGTCGCCTCTGTAGCAGCCCCTATCCGAAAGGAATGGGTCCCAAATTCACCCGGGTTCAAGCCCGCAACTGTAATCGACATCGCAAGCACCCGCTAAAACTGAAACCTTGTCAGTGGGGTGGCGTCAGCGTGTCTCAACAAGGTCCCCCCCCATGATGCCACCCTTTGTGTTAAATAATCCTCTAAACACTTCACTGGGCACATGGACGACCCGGGAATCCTGCGTATAATTATGCATTCACCCATCCCACTCTGGTCGGTTTTGGACCTCACAAACGAGACAGTCATCGTCTCCCCTCTGATCTGAACGTGCTCTGCGCACAGTCCTCCCGTCACATCCTGCTTCTTCCTTGCCACTAATTCGCTTACCCGCATAGCCCCATGAAATGCCAGCGTAAAAGCGGCTCGGAATAACACTTTCTCAAACTGAGACGAACATGTTGTAGGGAGTCTGGATAATAACTGGGCCAACCTATCCAAACCTATCGGGCGCCTCTCATCTACTCTGCGACCCTCAAGGCGTTGCCACCCACGTAGCGCTTTATGCACAACGAAAGACGCTGTCGGGTCCTGGATCCCATGAGCCCTAGCAACAAAGGAAATGGCAGCCCGATGCCTCTGGGCCGTGGCCACCGTTTTTCCTGCCAGATGTAATGACATCAGAAAGTTCACAACCCCTTCCTCCTGGCCCCAAAGCTCCTCTCTAGCAGTCCCCAAAAAGGCTAAATAGGACCGGAACGCCCCTTCATATGCCTTCCTCGTCCTGGGTGCTAAACTCTCTCCCACGAGGTTACGAAGTTCGGGGCACCGAGAGACCAAAGAGCTTCGGGAAAGGGTGCCGGCTCCGGGTCCGCTGTGGGCAGAAAACCCCAGAAGGCCTGCATACGAAAACGAGAAAGGGCATCAGCCGCCTGGTTCATGACCCCAGGGATCTCTGAACCCTTCGGGCCACGTTCTCAGGGCCACGAAAATGGGGAAAAGTTCCAGGAAAGCAATGTTACTTGTCAGTCCACTGTTATGCCACCATGCCGGCCATTTTTGTGCAGACCATCGAGCACCGAAAATGGCACCAAAACCTACACTCCCTGCAGAATCTGTCCACAGCCCCAGCTCCTCAGAGGACACGGCTGGTTTATTCCAGACGACTCGACCATTGAAATCCGCCAGAAATGCCAACCAAATGCGCATGTCCTGGCGGACCTCGGCCGAGAGCCTCGTGCGATGATGGCCTCCTTCAATCCGCCCATGGTTTGAGCGATCGAACGGGAAAAGGGGCGGGCCATAGGTATAACTCTCAGGGCAAAATTCAACTGGCCCACTAACCGCTGTAAATGATGCAGCGTAACCTTAGCTTCACTCAAACACATTTGCAGGGATGCCCTGAACTTTAACACTTTATCACTTGGTAAACGGAAACAACCTTCTCCGGAGTCTAACTCGATCCCCAGAAACTCGAGGCAAGTCGAAGGACCCACCGTCTTACCTGGTGCCAATGGCACGCCAAACTGATTCATTAAAACACAAAATGCAGCCAACGCTTGCCCACATTCCGGATCCCCGGCTGCCCCCAGGAACAAAAAATCATCGAGATAATGCATCACATGTTGAAAACCCGTCTTCTTTGTGAAGACCCATTGTATAAAACTACTGAATTTCTCGAAATAGGCACAAGAAATTGAGCATCCCATCGGCATACATCTATCCATATAATACTGACCCTGAAACATGAAACCCAGTAGACGCTGATCGTCTGGATGTACCGGGAGCAACCGGAACGCTGACTCGATATCAGATTTTGCCATCAGCGCCCCGGGCCCCAGGCGATTCAAAATGGCCACGGCCTCATCGAAAGATGCGTACCGTACCGAACACATTTCCGGGTCTATCGCTTCGTTTACGGAAAGACCACGTGGGGCTGACAAATTATGTATCAGCCGAAACTCACCCGGGTCCTTCTTGGGGACCACTCCTAAAGGCGAACAGACAAAGTTAGCCACCGGGGGTACACTAAACGGACCGGCGACTCGACCTCGAGTAACCTCCTTCCGGATCTTTTCCTGTACCACGGTCGTATGCTGCAAGACCGATATCTGATTTTTGCATTTTTCCACACCCTGAAAGTCCCCCACTGGGATGCGGAAACCATATGAAAACCTGTTCCGCAACACCCCAGCGGAAGCACGATCCGGGTATTCACTGAGCCAGGGAATCATTGCCAAGGTATCAATCGGGGTAGGTAAAGGCGCCCCTCGGACTATGTTAGACCTGTTTGGCACCTCCTCTACCCCCGTTATCACCCGTTTTGGCTCTGCACGTGGACTCAGGATGGGATGATTGCCCACACCCACTACATTCGTGTTTAAATTTGCACGATCCCTGGGGCCTAGTACATTTACTCCTGTTAAAATTCCAACAAACCCCCTTTTTACCTGTATTACCGGTAGGCCTCGAGTGATTGTCGGTACCCGTACCTGATCGAAAAGGCGTCCCCGCATACTGACGGGAGGATTCGCCCACATTACTCCCTACTAATGGCACTTTCAACATACCAGTCTCCTTCATTTTGGACCAGGACCAGGACACAGAATCATAACAATCCCAAGTTAAGTTTTTATCATGTTCTTTCGCTTTTCTGAAAAGATTATCATAGCAAAACCAATGATTACCCTCGTGTGATACCGAGTACCCCATGATCCTCGACTGATAACTCGGCAATTCGGGTAGCAATTCGGGCCTCCGTTCTCCCAAGATCGATGTGAAAATTCCCCATGCCTTGCCCCAATTGCCAACGTTTTCATTAACCTTAAAGGCGGCCATCTTTGCGCGCCAAACACTCGGATGCATGAGATCCTTCTGACCTTTAACATGCTCCATCTCATAATGATCAGTAAGCAACGAGAAGATGTTTACATATTCCCCTGCCCATATCTTTTCTTTAATAGCTAAAGGAACATGCTGACCCAACCTCTCCCTTCGAGAGGGAGCCGACTCTTCCCTCGCAATCGGCAATGGCCGCTTACCTGAACTGGACGCTGTCTCTGCGACTAAAACCATCCCCTGTGGCTTCTCTACGGCCGCAGCCGGCGTGGATACCTTCGCTGCTTCACGAGTTTCCCGCAGTTGCTTCATTAACACCTGCGCGTCGACAGCCGTGGCGCCCTTGCTACTTTTACCCAACCACGCTGCTACTTGTGCTGCCAGCTCGGGCGGCATGTCTTCCCCGGACACGGGGGTGACCACCACGGGAATCGGATTCCCTTGCTCCGGCACAGGAGTGGGTGCTTCGAGCGGGGCACTGGGACCCGGGGTATCTCCCCCAGCTGCTCCTCTCCTGGGCCTCTTGCCTTTTCCTCCCGGGGCCGTTCCCTCCAAAGGACGTTTCGGGCCCCCTTCCTCATTTTTATCCATCCGCCTCTTTAGGTCGGTCATCTCCTTCATGAGAACACGCAGCATCTGTTCGGTAGTCATTCGCTTTCCCGCCTTCTTCGGCATTCTCCGACAGAGTATCTGTAAAACAAACGAGAAAGATTACAACGCTCAAAAATGGCTCTTCGTTCCGTCTCGAGCTCACGTGCAGCGAGGAGGTGCAGCTTCAGAGCACAGGAACAAGAGGATGCTTTCCGGTCTTGTTCCTCCTTTTATCCGTCTTCAGGGCGGGCGTAAACCCGCCCCTGCCTGCCCCAAGGGCGTGGCCAGCCGCGTCAGTGTCTAGGCCAACCCACTCTAGGGCGGGAAAAGGCGCGCCCCGGCTACGCCGCTTCGGGCATACCAGCCGAGACTCGCCTCCCGCCCAAGATGGCTTCCCGGGGGGATCGTGGTACTCTGCCATACGTTCGGGGGGACCGATTGGTCGCCCCTTGCCAGGACTGTTTGCCCGATGTGCCTTTGCTAGGTCTCAAGATATGTGCTCAAGTGGATTTTGAGAAATTAACTTTCAAAAAAATATATAAATCTGTGACAGTGTCCCGGTTAGCGTCCCGGTTCGCGTACCAGACGCGTAACGGAACTTCGCGAGGAGAAGCGGATTGGCTCTCCGGTGACTCTCAACATTCTAAACAGTCCGGAGCGGCCGCCATCTTGTCTCTCGGTCGGATTGAGAGACAAGAGGTGGAAATAAACGAAGGGGGAAATGAATGAAAGGGGAAAGGTAGACCCCTCCTGACCCCCTAGGATTGATGTGGGGGCTATTAAAGGGCCCCGCGGGGCAAAAAAATTAAATACATTTTTTTTCGATTTTTCGCGGTGGAAGCGCTACCCGGTACGCCAACCGGGTAGCTCACCGGTAGCGTAACGGGAGTCCGCCATCTTGTGTTTCGGACAAATTTAGTCAGAAGATGGAGGATAAACAATGTTGGGAATGGGTATAAGGGGGCACGGGAGACATATCCTGACACCCTAGGTTTTCTGAGGGTGGCTGAGTAGGCCCATATATGTAAAAAAAAAAACTTATTTTTTCAAATTTTCGCGCGGTTAGCGCCCGGTCCGCGCACCGGGTAGCGTTCCGGAAAGTGTAACAAGGGGAAAACAAAGGGAAATAGTAAAATAATATTTTAGAGTGCTTTGAGGTAGGGTAGCTCTCAATAGAGCTGTTGTGTTATGTGGGTGATGTAAGTACCAACATGTAGGTACCAATGAGTAGTCTAAAATTCAATGTACACCGTCTCCTCTGTAGATATTTTGTATGTTCTAATATGAGTTATTTAAATGTAAATGTATGGAAAAGCACTTCATGCTTTAAAGCAATTGTATTTTTGAACTGATTGTTCATTCCTCTTAGTCCTCCTCTTTGTTTGTTTTTCCCCACACTCTTCTTCAGCATGATAGTTGATAAATCTGTTCCCTCAAAAAATGTATATACATAAAAAAATTATATTAAATACATATAAAATATATTTTTCCTTTAAAAGAAGAATACATTTTACAGCTTTTGATATTTGCTATTAAAACCATTGAAATTCACTGAAAAAACCATAGGTTATAGACCATATATAGCTAGGAATTAGCATTTACAAAACCTTGAAAATTCACTGAAAAAACCATAGGTTATAGACCATATATAGTTAGGAATTAGCATTTACAAAACCTTATTTTACTCACACAAAACCATTGAAATTCGCATATATAGTTAGTTGCACTAACTATATATCGCGCACCCGCAATCCACTGCTGATCATGTCACATACTACATCATTCATGACATGGTCAGTGACATCACTGATGACATCTCAAATCAAACTGATGATGGCTTTGAAGATTAAATGAAGAAGTGGAAGACAATCCAATGAACGGACAGGCGTATGCTGTGTAAATGTACTGTCTTTTTGAAATCATGTTTTAATGAATTACTTCATGGCAAAAAGAAAACTCCGCTACACATGATGACTTTCCAAGCAATCTATTACAAGTACAAATGTAGAGAGCAGGAACTTGTTAGCAGCTCATGCTGTAAAATCTTGTGAATCCAACAACACATCCCTTCCAAGTCACTTTACTAGGAAAAGATATACATTTGCTGCTTTTGATCATTTTGATTGTCAACGAGCAATTGCTGAAATAAATAAACTGATATATGAAAATGTGTTTAACACAGGAGTAATACATATTTTTTGAATTTTTATATCATAAAGATAGATTGGTGTACACATAAAAGGATTAAAAACCATTATTATTTGTTTCATTTCTATATATGTCTATTCTTCCTCTATTATATTGCCACTTTGGAAAATGGCTGAAGGGTTTCTCTGTGGAATTATTTTCTGTCTCCATAAGACTATTTCACCGCAAACCCTATATTATGACACCAAAATGAAGTATATAGGTCTCACGGCTCCTGAAATATTACATTATCACTGCAGCACATCTTCCATATGTTAAAAATGCCCCCCAAAAAGATTTGGCCTGGATCTACTATGTCTACACGCGTTAAATTGCTTCTCTGTGATCTAAAAACACAAATCAATAATGGAAATACTTGACAACACTTTTTTACGGAGGTATATCAGGGAGTCGGGATTAAGTTATGACCTCACACATTACATTATTCATGACAGGGTCTGTGACATCTCTGATTACATCACTGATGGCATCTCATATGGCATCACTGATGACATCATCCAGTTCATGTAAGTGTTTCATAAACGTTTCTGAAACTAAAAGATATATAGTAACCTACTGTATAAGTTAAATTACTATTCTTTCTGTACTACTAATGAGTGATACTATTTCTAACCTGACATCTGAGCGGCTGTAAGTATGTCTAAATCAGTGTGTGAATCACTAACTGAGTGGCTGCTTGGGTGTGGGTCTAAGTGTGAGAGTGAATGTAAGGGTGAATAAGTGATTGTGTGAGATTCTGTATGGGTGAGTGTTAGACCTGGCTTGTCCAGCTGCTTTATCCCCAGATATTTTGCTTTTTAGGCTTCTGTTTCTGATCTGTTTGTGTTAGTTTTATGACTCTGGGCACTTTACCACTAATGATCAGAGCTAAAGTGCATATGTTCTCCATGATTTGCACATTTGATTTACTGGTAAGTCCCTAGTACAGTGCACTGTGTGTGCCCAGGGCCTGTAAATCAAATGCTGCTAGTGGGCCTGCAGCACTGATAGTCCCACCAGGTTGAGCAGCCTGTAAATGTAACTCAGACCTGCCACTGCAGTGTCTGTGCATAGTTTGGTACTGTCATATCGACCTGGCACTTGCCTGGCCCTACCCTTCCCTTTTCTTACACATTAGTCACCCCTGAGGAAGTCCAGGTCCCCCTGTGGGCAGGGTGAAGTATATACGACATGCCCTGATGTGTGTGGCATGTCCTGATAGTGAAATACTGCCAATTTCATTTTCCACTATTGTAAGTCTATCTGTCCCATAGGATAGAATGGAGAGTTTGCCCATAGCATTTTATAAGCATTACTGCCCACGGGAACAAGATAGGAAATTAAAGTTTTATATCTGTGAACTCAGAATGTTAAGATGCATCTTTTAGTGAGGGAAAGTTTTGCATTCTGGGTTTGAAAATAGTACTTTTAGAAAGTAGGTACGTTTCAATATAAAACCCTTGAAGAGTGCCTCTCTTAGGTTGTGTATTGAATGTCTGGCTTTGGAGTGACAGGGGCTGGGGATGTGCATTCTGTTAAGACAGCCACTTTGGAGGATGAGGTGTGTCCTGCCTTTCCAGAGTGAGTCAGAGCTGGGCTGAATAGACCGCATTCATAGTAGGGGGAGGCGATTTCTTTCACACCCGAATGGGCCTGTTATGCCAAGGACAAAGCTGTCTCCACCTCCTGCCAAGAAGAAGCACCAGAGAGTACAGATATGGTATCGGCTGCGCAAAGAGCTTTTCTGCAACAGAGAACAAATGATTTTGTATTATAAAAAAGAGGGGCCAGAACCCATAATTTTGGATCACTCCTTTAAATCAAGAGGTACCTTTGCCAAGGAGAAGAGCTGGAGAAACTGAATAGGAGTACTGCCCCTGTGCTGTTTGCTGTCTGGGGTCGGCCTGCAGTGGCTGTTTCTGCCAAGTAAAGGACAGGGACATTGCTGTCTACTGTGTCCTCTGCTTGGGGAAGATCTCCAAGGGCTTGAAATAGAGCTTGCCTCCTGTTGGAAGTCAACGGGATAAAAAAGACTTCAAAGATCACTTATGGGAATCAAGAGGAACCTTTGTCAAGGAGAAGAGCTAGAGAAACTTACGATGAATACTGCCCTTTTGCTGTTTGCTGTCTCGGGTTGGCCTCCAGTGACTACATTCTGCCAAGGAAATTTAAAAGGACTTTGCTGTTTGCTGTGTCCCCTGCTTGAGGATGACTCCAAGGGCTTGAAGAAGAGCTTGCATCCAGTACTTACGTCTCAGGGACACAAATAATTCACCCTCTCCTTGGTCAGAGTTCTGACCTTCCAAGAGGTGCCTGTAGCTGTTCTGGGCCTATGGAGGTTGTTCTGGCTGTGGGAGCTGGAAAAGCAACGCAACGATGAGAAGCACAATGCATCAATACGATTCTCCCAAAAAACCGGTGCAGCACCTGCCCGTAGCTCAAGAAATTGCTGCATGCCGCATCGAGTGCACTGATTTCGATACAAGCCCTGCTGTGCACCTGCAAGAACCCATGCATCATTCCTGACCATCATGCATCGCATCTCAGCACTAGCTCTGTCGCATCACTGGGGGATGCAGCAAGAAACCAACCCATCACCTCCTCTCCAGTAAGGAACCGATGCATCACCTCCCCGGTGCAGCAGAAAGGATCTGACGCATCACCTCCCCGGAAGCAGGGAACTGATGCATCACCTTCCCTGCATGTAAAAAAAGAAAGCATCACCTTCTTTGTGTGCACGACAAACAAAAAGGGTCACCGGGAAGGCATCCAAGGTACTTTGTGTGAAAAGTGTTGAATATGCAATTTGCTTTGACCAGAACTTTTTCTTCCATTTGAAAGTCATATTTGTATTACTGAATTGCGTTTCTTTTCTTGTTTTAGCCTTGATTGGCTTATATAAAGATTACTTATCTTTCTACACTGGTGTGGTGTCCATTTGTAGTATTTTCACTGTATTACTCTATGTGTGCACAGATTCTTAACACACTGTGTCTGAGATAAGCCTGTCTGCTCGTGCCAAGCTACCAAGGGGGTAAGCAGTGGTTATTTTAGAAGCATATACCCCTTACCTTGACTAGGAAGAAGGGTCCCTACTTGGACAAAAGTGCAAACCGTTGCCAACTAGATACCCTCATTTCTAACCTTGGTGGTCAGCGGTGATGGTCTGGTCTTGCATTTGTGCCTAACATACAGTGATTGGTGTACACTACTAGTTTAGTGCAGACCATTATGCAAACCCATACTATTTTTCCCTGTGTCCCTTCGGAATTTGGTTGTGAGAACTCTATTTAGGCATTGCACCTGTGTGGCCTTGCTCTATGGAAATCAATTGTTGGCACCTTTACATCTACAAGATGAGGGAACTAAAAGTATTTTGCAAGGAGAGGGGAGTACCTGTGAAGAGGACGTGAATGTGTGGGAATTCATAATCGCGATTCGCAAAAATCCGCCTAAATCCGCGAATTTTTTTTGGGCGAGTTCGCAAGATTTTTTTACCAGTTCAGGAACGAGAACTTGCGCATGCGGTCGCAATGGTCGCGAACATGTTGTTTCCACTTAACCAGCCTGCTCGCGATGCCTTTTTCCTGTTTCGGGTCGCAATGACATGTTCGCGTTCGCAATTTCCTGTTTCGGGTCACAATGATGTGTTCACGATCGGGGCGTCGCTCGGCCAGCTACCAAAATCTCCCAGCACACGCGAACAGGGAGGAAAACTCATCAGCGAACGCAGAACCATGGTGGGGTTAATGCCGCTCGCGCAAGATTGTATTTTTAAAGCGCAAACAAGGAAAAAAAAGCCACCAACTCGCGAATTGCGGATTTTTGGGCAATTTTGCGTGATTTGCGGATCGCGTAATTGCCAAAAATTCACAAATCCTGCGAGCGGAACAAATTTTCTGCCCATACTTAATCTTGAGGTAGCCCTTCATAGCTAAGAGATGATACGCTGGGAGGCAACACTAGGAGATGACTCTTAAGTGGGAATCTGAGGGGGATCCCCAGCTAGAATCCAAGCGGGCAGTGGCCCTGAGGAGGAATGATTATGGAAAAGATTGGCTCATGAGGAGGAGGAAGCGGATTCATGCTGTGACTGGAGGCTAAGGCAGCTAGACCCAGAATGCAAGGAGATAGAGCCAGCCTTAGGTGGAAAAGAAATGTTTGTAGCTCAGGAAGTGAGCTTTGCTGGGCTGGAGGTGGAGTCCAGCTCAGATGATGGCACAATGAGGTATTATTTAGTGCTGAGGGAACAGTACAAGCACCCTCAGATCTGGCACCTGACTTGAAGGAGGGGTTTGACACACACCAGGGGATTCAGGTTTATGAGGTAGATCAGTGGTGCGCAGTGTCCCTGAAGTGGTTCGGGGAACTGGCACAGGGGATCATATTCCTAGTGGTGAGTGGGTCACTCTACTGACTTTACATGAGAGGTGCAGGGAGAGGGGGTTCCCCCATACTAGAAGTCCTTGTTATTGAGTGTAGAGATGACCCAGAAGAGTGTGGGTGAGTGCCAACGGCAGTGAGACACTGTCTTACCAGCCTCAGGGGAGAGATGTGGGGTACTTGTGCAAGGCACTGGATGGTGAAGCAAAGGGCATATTGGTTAAAAAGCTGTGAAATCCAATTGGTGGAGAGCATATTTGAAGTCCCTGTTTTCCAGAGCTATGCCAACACCTAGTGGAGTGTGAGTTCTCTGACCCCAGGGAGCTCACACTGGAGGCAGACCTTTAGGTGGATTTAAGAGCGTCTTAAGAAGCATCTGCGGTGATCTTGAAGGATGTGGCTCATGTTTTCCCCAACCCAGGAGGTTGGGGAAGGTTGTGGTGGCCCAGCTAGACCCCAGAGTAATGGTAGGGATATGGGGTCTCATGTCCTGTCTCAGAGGAGAAAGAGTGGGAGTGGGATGTGTCCCGAGGTGACTAAAACCCAGTTTCAAGGCCTGGTTGGTTACACGAGGGAAAAGCAGGAGGGGGCCTGGTCTGTACTGGGAGGCCATCCCCTATGAGGGATACCAAGGTGTCAGTTCAGCTGGGGGAGACTGCTATACCTAGCATTCTACCAGCTCTGGTGTCTGGCAGCACCTCTCTGGTTGGGAGAGGGTATGAGTCCAGAGAGAGGGGTCAGAGTGAGATGCAGTCCCAAGTAGAAGGACCAGTGGGTCAGGGGTTGCCAGCTCTGAGGTCAGAGCACCCCAGGACTGACCCAGGTGAGGCCACTTCTAGCTTTGGGGGTCTTCTTACCGTGTTAGGTGGATAGGAAGCTGGTGACCTGAGCCAGGCAGCCTCTTGCACAACTCTAGAAAAGTGTATCCACCTTACCCTGACTAGGAAAAAGGGTCTCTACTTGGACAAAGGTGCAAATCGTTGCCAACTAGAGACCTCCATTTCTAACATTGGCGGCAGCAGTAGGATGCGCATTCCGTTCAGGCAGACACTTGGAGGGTTGAGGTGTGTCCTGCCTTTCCAGGGTTAGTCAGGGCTGGGCTGGATAGACCTGTGCTGCATAGGGAGG
This sequence comes from Lissotriton vulgaris, assembly GCF_964263255.1. Lineage (NCBI taxonomy): Eukaryota > Metazoa > Chordata > Amphibia > Caudata > Salamandridae > Lissotriton > Lissotriton vulgaris. The sequence continues at coordinate 665,424,858 of NC_141689.1, forward strand.
AAAGATTGTTTTCACGCCTGAATGGGCCTGGTCTACCAAGGACAATCCTGTCTCCACCGCCTATTAGAAAGCTGCATCAGAGAGGACAGAACTGGTTCTGGCTTGGCAAAGTACTTCTCTGCCACAGAGGACAAAGGAATTTGTATTATAAAAAGGAGAAGAGCTGGGGAAACTGAGGAGGAGTTCAGACCCTTTGCTGTTTGCTGTCAGGGGTTGGCCTGCAGTGGCTGTTTCTGCCATGGAAAGGACACGGTCTTTGCTGTGTGCTGTGTCCCCTGCTTGAGGAAGATCTCCAGGGGCTTGAAATATAGCTTGCCTCCTATTGGAAGTCTCAGGTATAGAAAATACTTCAAGGATTACTTCTGGGAATTGAGAGGAACGTTTGCCAAGGAGAAGCCCTCTAAAAACTGAGGAGGAATACTGCCCCTGTGCTGGTTGCTGTCTGGGGTTGGCCTGCAGTTGCTACTTTATGCCAATGAAAAGGAAAAGGACTTTGCTGTTTGCTGGGTCCCCTGCTTGAGGAAGATCTCCAAGGGCCTGAACAAGAGCTTTTCTCCTGTTCTAAAGAATCAGGGACACAAAGACTTCACCCCTAGCTCACCTGAACTTCCATGCTGGGAGTTCTGACCTGCCAAGTAGTGCCTGTAAGCAGTTCTGGGCCTTTGAAGGTTGTTCTGGCAGTGGGAGCTGGAAAAGCAATGCATCCATACCGGATTATGATGCATTGCCGAAGAAACCGATACAGCGCATGCCCGCAGCTCTAAATCGCTGCACACCGCATCAGGTGCACCAAGATCACTATTTCAATTTCGAGGCAAGCCATGCTGTGCAGCTGCAAAAACCCATGCATCGTCCCAGATCATCACGCATCGCATCGAGGCACCAGGTCTATCAAATTGTTGGGGGACGCAGCAAGAAACCGACGCATCGCCTCCTTTCTGGTAAGGAACCAACGCATCACGTTCCTGGTGACCCCTTTTGTTTGTGTGCAATGCGCATCCAAGGTACTTTGTATGAAAAGTGTTGCATCTGCGATTTAATTTGAGCAGAACTATTTCTACCATTTGAAAGTCATATGTTTCTTACAGTATTGTGATTTTTTAAGTTTTGTTCTTGTTTAGTTCAGATAAAGATTACTTATTTTTCTTGACTGGTGTGGTCTCCATTTGTAATGTTTTCACTGTATTACACACTGCCTCTGAGATAAATCTGTCTGCTTGTGCCAAGTTGCCAAGGTTGTGAGCAGGGGTTATTTTGGAAGTGTATCCACTTACCTTGACTAGGAAGAAGGGTCCCTACTTGGACAAAGGTACAAACCATTGCCAACTAGAGACCCCCATTTCTAATGGTGAGTGAGTAGGTGTATGAGTGAATGTATTGGTGAGGGGGTGAGTGTGTGAGTAGCCATATGGGTCAGTGAGTGAGGGGGTGTGTGAGAGGTTGTATGGATGGGTGAGTGGCTGTGTGAGTGGCTCTATGTGTGGGCGAGTGGGTGTGTGAGTGGCTGAATCAGTGAGTGAGCGGCTATGTGAGTAGCTCTATGGGTGAGTGAGTGGGTGTTTGAGAGGTATTTTGGTTGAATACATTGGTGTATTAGAAAGACAGTGTCTTTATAGGTGAGTGCTTGGATGTGTAAGTGGTTGTGTGGATGTTTGAATGGTATCTAAGTAGTTGTGTGGGTATGTGAGTGGGTATATGATCCATTGTATGGATTTAATTATCTATTTATTTTCGAGGTTTTATATAGGGTGAACAAGACCCTTGTGGGTATCAGAGCACTTTACAGGCATATATAGGAAACAGAACAGTTCAGTGAAAGCACACAATTGTATTCCAAGTTATATACAGAGTTCATGTGAATTTTTTAGATAAGAGAATAGATTTCACTTCTTTTTTGATGGACACAAAGGACAGATTAAGTCTGGGTTCTGTGGGCAGTGCATTCCAAATCCTGGGTGCCATGCCAAGAGAAGGCACAGTTATAGGTTTTCTTGTTGGCAAATGGTTGTGGTTTCAGTAGAAGGTTATTGGTGCTCCTGGAGGATCTGTTGCACCAAAACAGTATCAAATTATGTGCTAGGTAACTTGGAGTGTTGTGCTGTATGGCCTTGTATGTCATACATGCAATTTTTAAATGAAGCCTGACTTCAAATGGTAGCCAGTTGCGGGCTCTACTGTCAGGGAAGATGTGACAGTTTCTTTTTGAGCCAGTGCTAAGTCTGGCTGCTGCATTGATTGAGGCTCTTAGAGGGGGCTGTTCTTAATAAACTGCAGGTTTTGCAGATCGCTTGCAGTTCCTTTCTTATCCCATTGTACTCAACAATTTTCTTGTGAGTACTGAATCTGCACGCTTTACAGTGACCACAGGGAAAGAAACCAATCAACCCCAGGTTATGTACCTTAGGGTAGATCGTGATGTCACTTTTCACCACCATATCGCGTATAGATCTGCCCTTCCTGTATGTTATGAGGGGTCTGTTGGAAATGTCATTGCAGATCACACTATCGGCAGGGAGAATGTTCCAATTTTGGGATATGATTTTCTGAATTTGCTTAGATTCAGTGTTGTATGTGAGAATGAGACAAGTATGTTCATCCTCACATGACACGATAGGGGCCTTATCTTCTAGAGTGTCAGACCTGGAAATCTCATCCGCCCGGGATTTGGCCTTTCTTATCACCCAAGCTGGATAGCCTCTGTCTTTAAATCTGGCTATCATTTCGAGGATAACTTGTTCGTACGCCTCATTCGTGCTGCAGTTCCTTTTTGCCCTGAGCAGTTCTCCGAACGGAATACTCCACTTGAGAGTCTCCGGATGGCTGCTCAGAGCATGAAGAACACTATTCCCCGCAGTGGACTTTCTGAAAAGACAGGTTTGTAGTTGGCCTCTAGTCACCTCAACTTTCACATCTAGGTATTCTGCCATGGTGCTACTGATGTTACTGGTGAGTACGATATTCAGATTATTTACATTGAGAATTCTAACAAAATCTTGTGCCATTTCCAAAGACCCCCTCCAAATCACGAAGAGGTCGTCGATGTAACGCCACCACGTGTTGACATATTGCCAAAATTTTGTGAGATTAGGGTCAGAGTGGATGCTTTGCTCCCAGTGCCCCAAAAAAAGGTTAGCAAAACTGGGAGCAAAGCATGAACCCATCGGCGTTCCAGTAGTTTGTCTGTACAGGACCCCGTCAAAGAGAAAATAGTTATTACAGAGACAGTATGACATCATGTCTACCAGCATTTTGCTGTGTTCTCTAAAACGAAGAGGACGTCCTGCTAAGAAACTCGCACAAGCTGCGAAACCTTGTTTGTGGTCAATGATGGTGTACAAGGATTGTACGTCCAAGGTAATGAGAAGATTGTTATCTTCCCATTGTACAGTAGATAGTTTTTTGAGAAAATCTTTCGTGTCTTTAATATAGCTGGGAAGATTGTGTACCCAGTCCCTCAGAAAAAAGTCAACATACTTGGATATGTGTTCCAAGACACAGCCTCTTGAGGACACAATGGGTCTACCCGGTGGATCCACTGCATTTTTGTGGAGCTTGGGAAGTAGATACATCACCGGGAGTACGGGGTGATCATTCTTGAGGTACCTAAATTCCTCCCACTCCAAAATACCCTGGTCTTTCCATTGGATAAGTTTGTCCCAAATTGTCAAAATGCTGTTATTGTAGAGATCATAGGTGGTGGTGGTGTAATATTTGCCATCGCCTAATTGTCTCAAGGCTTCTTTGGTATAGGCCTCTCGATCCAAAATAATTATGTTGCCTCCCTTGTCAGCGGGACGCACCACTACTGATTTGTCCTCCATGAGAGAGATAAGTGCCTTTCTTTGTTGTGGGGTCAGGTTTTGTTCTCTGGGACCACCCCTGCCCTTGTTCTTACGTTGTGTACCAATCTGTTTGTTGACACATTCATGGAAGGTATCTATATTGTCATGGGGCATGTTAGGAATGAAAGTGGACTTTGGTTTGAACCCAGAGAGTGAACTATTATCAGTTACAAAAGCTGCTTCATTAAGCAATTGTGTGGCAGAGCTTACATCTGTCTCATCATCATTGTCAGACGGTATGCGGTCTAACTCTATGATATTGATGATACTATCCACATCCCCAATACAGAAATTCTCATCAGCAGTTGTGTTGGTAATTGCCTTACCTTGGTTGCCTCCCAATCTTTTGAGTTTGTGCCACTTTTTAAGTTTTAATTTGCGCACAAACTTAAAAATATCAATGCGGGTTTCGCTGAACCCAAATGGCATAGAAGGACAAAATGAAAGACCCAAGCTCAGGGTGAATTTTTCCAGAGTGGACATGTGTCTTTTAGAAAGATTTATAATAGTTTTATTTACCAATTCCTCATCCATTATTGGCCTCTTTTGGATCGTGTTACAATGTTTCCCTCGTTGCTTTTTGCCTTGCCTCTTTTCCCACCTCTGGAGAAGCCTCTTCCCCCGGTTGTTCCTCCGTTTCCTCTTCCTCGTGCTCGTCCTCTGCCCCTCGGAGTGTATACCACTGGTGCTGGAGTCTCCACTTCCGCCCGTCTGCTCCGGTGCAGATGGTGGTATTCCTCCAAAAAATTCACCTTGGGCGGTCTTGCTTCAGGCGCATTTGTTTCTTCCATTGATGCATCAGACTCAGTGCCACTCGAGATGATAGTGGTTTCTATATTCTGAGGTGTGGTATTTGCAGAGTTGGATTTATTTTGGTATAAATGATCGTATTTTCGACTAAACGTTAGAATCCTGCCACTGTCATAATCGTTATAGTCGCGGTCCAACTTCCTCTCCTTTCTTGCTTTTATATTGTCTTCATATTGTTTAAGACGTGTTTTCATGGGGGTGATCAGAGTATTGACAGTTTCTTCATCTGCTTCTGATTTGATGGTTTCCATTATTTCCTTGATTTGTTTTAAAAGTTCCTCTCGGTCAATCCATGCATACTTCACCAATATCTCTAGCATGCGTTTGGAACTTAAGGCTGAATTTTCTGACCAGTCTTTGAGCATGGCTGGGTTAGGCGTTTCGTAGGTGGGTGTGGTAAAGATCCTTAAACCACGAGGAACCATGTCTTGATCCAAGTAATTTTGAAGTGAGATTGCCTCCCACCATTTGGAGATTTCGCTTTTCTTCAGCTTTTCCAATTTATCTACTTTGTCCTTGATTGTATGTGGGGACTCTATTTTATCTTCTTTAGTTTGTCCGCCACCTTTCTTGCGTCTTGAAAACAGAGCTTGGGCTGCTGCTCTCCTCTCATCATCCTCTTCCATGATGGCACCCCTCAGAGTTGTTGTGAAAGTGGAGTTAAATGCTATGTTTTGTGATCCCTTCAATAGAATATGAAGTTCCTCCTGCGTTTAGAAAGTGCTCCTTCACGTGCTTATTATACAGAGTTCAAATGTCTCGCAGCAATACACTCTGCGATATATACGCTTCTGTATCATTAAAGCCTCCACCTACACTTTTGTAGAGATTACATCGGTTCAGGATGTAAAGCACGAAAGAGTGTACGCTATCCCCAGTGGTACAGGAGCTAGCCCTGGTGAGCCGGGCTTGGGTGGTATACACTAGTCCAGGGCTCAAGCACCAAGAATCGAGGCCCCCAAACACATATGCCCCCACGGGAGCGGTGACAGACACCGAAAGGAGACTGCCCCTCCCCCTCGAAAAGCAAATGCGACGGCGCCCCACGCTTGTGCTCTTACCTCGACTCCGGTGTATCCACAGGCTGTCGAGGGTTTCCAATACAACAAAAACGCCGGTCCAGTGGCAACACGAGAAAATATGTTTGCAAAGTCCGCTCTGATGTGCTGCCTGCGGCCCCGAGGGAGGTGGCACCGATGCCGGCCGAGCACGCCGGTTTTAGCACAATTTCAAAGTTCCAAAGGTAACAGTGCTCTCAGCTCGCAAAATAAATGCAACTCCACTGCTTCTCCAAGGGTGTTTATTCACCTAACAACATGTTTCGGCTGCGGACAGCCTTATTCACGTTAGGTTGCTGTCAGTTTCAACCATAGATAAAGTATTGGTGAAAGCAAAACATAGAAACAGGACTTTCACAACAGGACCATAGCTTAGAGGTAAAAGCATGAAAACACTTGTAATCTGTACTTGAAAATCACAAGTGAAGCCCGAGAGGGGTGTCCCCGCATAATTTACAAATAAGTAACAGTCAAAATAAACTGTAAAACAAATTATTAAATCAGCGTAATTTTCTGAAAATATGTGCATACAATAGCGGAGCAAACATAATTCACAGAGCTTAGTATAGCGGGCAGAAAGAGTTTAGCATTCATGTACGTAAATGTAAAAACGTTCAAATAAACCTCCATAATTGTAGTTTGCGCGAAAAGAAATAACATACAAGTTCATGACTACAGGTCGCGTTTGAATAAACCGCCATGATAGTAGTTCACACGGCGCAGACAGCACAGAACTACGTGAAACTGTGCGTCTCATAGAATGCATGCCGATAAAATTACCAGCTTGCTGATTCTAAAGTAAATGTGGGTACCCTCAAATGCCCACCATTTTATATCTGTAAAATACAACACACATGCTGACAGGAAATCAAGGCTCCTTCATGTCTCCCAACGAGAACGGAGTTACACACAGAGCAATGCGCAATGCAATATACCGAACAATTCATGTCAAATACATAAGCATCTCACGACAACTGATATCAGGAGTTAAGGGCTTGTGTCACAAATAATGGCTAGGTGACTTAGTTAAGGCTACCTATAAACAGGTCCAAGTTCAGAAATTTAAAGTCCAAATCAAAAGATGCCCCCAATTCAGGGCTTACTGTGCTCTTATGAAACTGACGTGATGAAAAGAGTGAGTGGCCGTGCTCGTGAAAGTGATCAATTGATTTCCATATAACAGGAAACCTCAGGTAAGTGCAGTGGTGACCAGATCCGGTACTGGGTGCCAATCTAGACATTTGTGTTGAGATAAAAGGGACTGTGATGACTACTAGTCTCTACAGAAAGGCAACAGCTGGCAACAGCTTACTTAATGCAAGAAGTGCACATCCCAGAAACCTCATTGAAAGTATCCCTTATGGGGAACTGTTACGTGCCAAACGCAATTGTAGCACCAAAGAAGCGTTTGAATCAGAACAGGAAATAATGATCAAACGTTTCAAAGAACGTGGATATAACAACAAAACCATACAAGGGGCCGTTGTAAGAGCAAACACCAAAGACAGGAAAGACCTTTTGGACACTAACAAGTTAGCAACGCTGAATCCAACATTAGATTCATCACGACTTTTTCAGGCCAGGCCACGGAAGTAAAAAAGATCCTTAACAAACACTGGCATGTGTTGTTAACTGATAAACATCTAAAACCTCATTTAAACCACAATCCACAGATTACATTCAGAAAGGGTAAATCCTTGAGAGAGGAGCTTAGCCCGAATTCTGTGACGAGCACTAACAAACCCACAGACACACCTGGCTTCAGGTGTTGCAGATCATGTAAGGCATGTCGCAACAGCATTAATTGTAGAGAGGTAACTGTACCCAGCACTGGTAGAGTGTTTTCTATACAAAAAAGTGTAACTTGCAACACCATGTATTGCGTATACTTACTTATCTGCCCCTGCAACACGTGGTATATAGGAAGCACCACCTTAAAAGCAAAAGAAAGAGTGTTACAACACCTTAGAGCCATTAAAAATCACAATGTGCAATATCCTGTGGCCAGGCACTTTTTCGAACATCATTTTCAAAATGAAAATTTGCTAAGAATGGTAGTGTTGGACAAGGTGGATCTGGGAACACGTGGAGGGGACAAAACAACATGCCTCCGAAAAATGGAATCCAGATATATCATTGATTTTGAAACTAGGTTCCCGCAGGGTTTGAATAATCATGAGGAACTTTCTGTCCATCTTGAGAGATGAATAATGAAAAATGACAAATGATAACTAGCTTGTATATTGAATATTTGTTGAATGACTTTAGAACTAAGCAGCTGTCTTGCTTATAGTCATCTTTTTAAACCATTAACTTATGTTTTAAATTCACAGAATTTGTTTCTGCAATTTTGGACATTGGAACAGTAACATACAGAAAAGTCAGTTTAAACTAATAAGTTTATGTGGCACGGAAGAGACTCTACTTTGACGATTTGAATAAGAGAGATTGTGACTCTAACCAACCATATGATGTAAGATGCCGAGGACACTTTGAATTTATGAGATTATCCTGCAGATATTTTGGGACTTTTTGAGATGTGATCACAGGTGGTTACAAAGTATAACTGCAAGTTGGCATGAACTTATACATGGACTTTCCCCACTTGGGCTCAATCCTTATGTTATGAAGAGTATTGTTATTTCTTCAGTACTATTGTTTAACGTGTATTTGGACTTTACTATCACATCTGAAATTAGGTACCCTATTTACGCCCACTTGGGCTGAATTGCAGGATTGTGGCTCATACATGTATGCTAATCGGCAATGAAAATAATGTACGTGGCTTGATTGATAATACTGAAATAATGATTATGGTTGAAAATATTAGTTATTTTGAGAGTCACATACTGATATATGGCAGTTGATTGCGAACTTGTTGCCACAGCGCGATCCCAAATATTAACTTTCAATAAGAGACTGACATACAACGTTGTACTTCTCCGTTACAATATGTCCGCTATATTTATTTCACTTAGAGGTGTGCACGAGTAGTCCTGTTTTCATGACAATTAATTGACAATGTAAAAGGACTATGGTTTGGAGTTCACAACAAACGTGAACAAGCCGTGAGGTGAAACGCGTTGTTTGTTTTTTGCTGCCAATTAAATTTTCAAGCACAGCAACTCCTGGAGTGTCGTTGTACGTGTTTTCCTGATGGGAGAATATTTGGATTAAGATATATATATTACCTACTGGCGGTCGCCAGTAGGTATATATAGTTAGGATTTTTTTTGAATAGGGATTTCTGAAAATTCTATGTTGTATAACTTTGGCGTTGATGGACGGAATTGGCTGAAATTTTCAGGAAAATGGCACATTTTGTTTCCGAGCGTCCCCTGAAAGTTTGGGGGGGTTTCGTCAAGCGGGGGCTGAGAAAAAAGGGGGGTCCCAAAACATGTTTTTAACATTGAGTTTTCCATAGGGTGGTTAGCCTCACTTTTAGCTCGAACGGCTGAATGGATTTCCACAAAACTTGGCAAAATTGTAAGGACTGTTTGCCCGATGTGCCTTTGCTAGGTCTCAAGATATGTGCTCCAGTGGATTTTGAGAAATTAACTTTCAAAAAAATATATAAATCTGTGACAGTGTCCCGGTTAGCGTCCCGGTTCGCGTACCAGACGCGTAACGGAACTTCGCGAGGAGAAGCGGATTGGCTCTCCGGTGACTCTCAACATTCTAAACAGTCCGGAGCGGCCGCCATCTTGTCTCTCGGTCGGATTGAGAGACAAGAGTTGGAAATAAACGAAGGGGGAAATGAATGAAAGGGGAAAGGTAGACCCCTCCTGACCCCCTAGGATTGATGTGGGGGCTATTAAAGGGCCCCGCGGGGCAAAAAAATAAAATACATTTTTTTTCGATTTTTCGCGGTGGAAGCGCTACCCGGTACACCAACCGGGTAGCTCACCGGTAGCGTAACGGGAGTCCGCCATCTTGTGTTTCGGACAAATTTAGTCAGAAGATGGAGGATAAACAATGTTGGGAATGGGTATAAGGGGGCACGGGAGACATATCCTGACACCCTAGGTTTTCTGAGGGTTGCTGAGTAGGCCCATATATGTAAAAAAAACAACTTATTTTTTCAAATTTTCGCGCGGTTAGCGCCCGGTCCGCGCACCGGGTAGCGTTCCGGAAAGTGTAACAAGGGGAAAACAAAGGGAAATAGTAAAATAATATTTTAGAGTGCTTTGAGGTAGGGTAGCTCTCAATAGAGCTGTTGTGTTATGTGGGTGATGTAAGTACCAACATGTAGGTACCAATGAGTAGTCTAAAATTCAATGTACACCGTCTCCTCTGTAGATATTTTGTATGTTCTAATATGAGTTATTTAAATGTAAATGTGTGGAAAAGCACTTCATGCTTTAAAGCAATTGTATTTTTGAACTGATTGTTCATTCCTCTTAGTCCTCCTCTTTGTTTGTTTTTCCCCACACTCTTCTTCAGCATGATAGTTGATAAATCTGTTCCTTCAAAAAATGTATATACATAAAAAAATTATATTAAATACATATAAAATATAATTTTCCTTTAAAAAAAGAATACATTTTACAGCTTTTGATATTTGCTATTAAAAAACCATTGAAATTCACTGAAAAAACCATAGGTTATAGACCATATATAGCTAGGAATTAGCATTTACAAAACCTTGAAAATTCACTGAAAAAACCATAGGTTATAGACCATATATAGTTAGGAATTAGCATTTACAAAACCTTATTTTACTCACACAAAACCATTGAAATTCGCATATATAGTTAGTTGCACTAACTATATATCGCGCACCCGCAATCCACTGCTGATCATGTCACATACTACATCATTCATGACATGGTCAGTGACATCACTGATGACATCTCAAATCAAATTGATGATGGCTTTGAAGATTAAATGAAGAAGTGGAAGACAATCCAATGAACGGACAGGCGTATGCTGTGTAAATGTACTGTCTTTTTGAAATCATGTTTTAATGAATTACTTCATGGCAAAAAGAAAACTCCGCTACACATGATGACTTTCCAAGCAATCTATTACAAGTACAAATGTAGAGAGCAGGAACTTGTTAGCAGCTCATGCTGTAAAATCTTGTGAATCCAACAACACATCCCTTCCAAGTCACTTTACTAGGAAAAGATATACATTTGCTGCTTTTGATTATTTTGATTGTCAACGAGCAATTGCTGAAATAAATAAACTGATATATGAAAATGTGTTTAACACAGGAGTAATACATATTTTTTTAATTTTTATATCATAAAGATAGATTGGTGTACACATAAAAGGTTTAAAAACCATTATTATTTGTTTCATTTCTATATATGTCTATTCTTCCTCTATTATATTGCCACTTTGGAAAATGGCTGAAGGGTTTCTCTGTGGAATTATTTTCTGTCTCCATAAGACTATTTCACCGCAAACCCTATATTATGACACCAAAATGAAGTATATAGGTCTCACGGCTCCTGAAATATTACATTATCACTGCAGCACATCTTCCATATGTTAAAAATGCCCCCCAAAAAGATTTGGCCTGGATCTACTATGTCTACACACGTTAAATTGCTTCTCTGTGATCTAAAAACACAAATCAATAATGGAAATACTTGACAACACTTTTTTACGGAGGTATATCAGGGAGTCGGGATTAAGTTATGACCTCACACATTACATTATTCATGACAGGGTCTGTGACATCGCTGATTACATCACTGATGGCATCTCATATGGCATCACTGATGACATCATCCAGTTCATGTAAGTGTTTCATAAACGTTTCTGAAACTAAAAGATATATAGTAACCTACTGTATAAGTTAAATTACTATTCTTTCTGTACTACTAATGAGTGATACTATTTCTAACCTGACATCTGAGCGGCTGTAAGTATGTCTAAATCAGTGTGTGAATCACTAACTGAGTGGCTGCTTGGGTGTGGGTTTAAGTGTGAGAGTAAATGTAAGGGTGAATAAGTGATTGTGTGAGATTCTGTATGGGTGAGTGTTAGACCTGGCTTGTCCAGGTGCTTTATCCCCAGATATTTTGCTTTTTAGGCTTCTGTTTCTGATCTGTTTGTGTTAGTTTTATGACTCTGGGCACTTTACCACTAATGATCAGAGCTAAAGTGCATATGTTCTCCAAGATTTGCACATTTGATTTACTGGTAAGTCCCTAGTACATTGCACTGTGTGTGCCCAGGGCCTGTAAATCAAATGCTGCTAGTGGGCCTGCAGCACTGATAGTCCCGCCAGGTTGAGTGCCTGTAAATGTAACTCAGACCTGCCACTGCAGTGTCTGTGCATAGTTTGGTACTGTCATATCGACCTGGCACTTGCCTGGCCCTACCCTTCCCTTTTCTTACACATTAGTCACCCCTGAGGAAGTCCAGGTCCCCCTGTGGGCAGGGTGAAGTATACACGACATGCCCTGATGTGTGTGGCATGTCCTGATAGTGAAATACTGCCAATTTCATTTTCCACTATTGTAAGTCTATCTGTCCCATAGGATAGAATGGAGAGTTTGCCCATAGCATTTTATGAGCATTACTGCCCACGGGAACATGATAGGAAATTAAAGTTTTATATCTGTGAACTCAGAATGTTAAGATGCATCTTTTAGTGAGGGAAAGTTTTGCATTCTGGGTTTGAAAATAGCACTTTTAGAAAGTAGGTACTTTTCAATATAAAACCCTTGAAGTGTGCCTCTCTTAGGTTGTGTATTGAATGTCTGGCTTTGGAGTGACAGGGGCTGGGGATGTGCATTCTGTTAAGACAGCCACTTTGGAGGTTGAGGTGTGTCCTGCCTTTCCAGAGTGAGTCAGAGCTGGGCTGAATAGACCGCATTCATAGTAGGGGGAGGCGATTTCTTTCACACCCGAATGGGCCTGTTATGCCAAGGACAAAGCTGTCTCCACCTCCTGCCAAGAAGAAGCACCAGAGAGTACAGATATGGTATCGGCTGCGCAAAGAGCTTCTCTGCAACAGAGAACAAATGATTCTGTATTATAAAAAAGAGGGTCCAGAACCCATAATTTTGGATCACTTCTTCAAATCAAGAGGTACCTTTGCCAAGGAGAAGAGCTGGAGAAACTGAATAGGAGTACTGCCCCTGTGCTGTTTGCTGTCTGGGGTCGGCCTGCAGTGGCTGTTTCTGCCAAGTAAAGGACAGGGACATTGCTGTCTACTGTGTCCTCTGCTTGGGGAAGATCTCCAAGGGCTTGAAATAGAGCTTGCCTCCTGTTGGAAGTCAACGGGATAGAAAAGACTTCAAAGATCACTTATGGGAATCAAGAGGAACCTTTGTCAAGGAGAAGAGCTAGAGAAACTTACGATGAATACTGCCCTTTTGCTGTTTGCTGTCTCGGGTTGGCCTCCAGTGACTACATTCTGCCAAGGAAATTTAAAAGGACTTTGCTGTTTGCTGTGTCCCCTGCTTGAGGATGACTCCAAGGGCTTGAAGAAGAGCTTGCATCCAGTACTTACGTCTCAGGGACACAAATAATTCACCCTCTCCTTGGTCGGAGTTCTGACCTTCCAAGAGGTGCCTGTAGCTGTTCTGGGCCTATGGAGGTTGTTCTGGCTGTGGGAGCTGGAAAAGCAACGCAACGATGAGAAGCACAATGCATCAATACGATTCTCCCAAAAAACCGGCGCAGCACCTGCCCGTAGCTCAAGAAATTGCTGCATGCCGCATCGAGTGCACTGATTTCGATACAAGCCCTGCTGTGCACCTGCAAGAACCCATGCATCATTCCTGACCATCATGCATCGCATCGCAGCACTAGCTCTGTCGCATCACTGGGGGATGCAGCAAGAAACCAACCCATCACCTCCTCTCCAGTAAGGAATCGATGCATCACCTCCCCGGTGCAGCAGAAAGGATCTGACGCATCACCTCCCCGGAAGCAGGGAACTGATGCATCACCTTCCCTGCATGTAAAAAAAGAAAGCATCACCTTCTTTGTGTGCACGACAAACAAAAAGGGTCACAGGGAAGGCATCCAAGGTACTTTGTGTGAAAAGTGTTGAATATGCAATTTGCTTTGACCAGAACTTTTTCTTCCATTTGAAAGTCATATTTGTATTACTGAATTGCGTTTCTTTTCTTGTTTTAGCCTTGATTGGCTTATATAAAGATTACTTATCTTTCTACACTGGTGTGGTGTCCATTTGTAGTATTTTCACTGTATTACTCTATGTGTGCACAGATGCTTAACACACTGTGTCTGAGATAAGCCTGTCTGCTCGTGCCAAGCAACCAAGGGGGTAAGCAGTGGTTATTTTAGAAGCATATACCCCTTACCTTGACTAGGAAGAAGGGTCCCTACTTGGACAAAAGTGCAAACCGTTGCCAACTAGATACCCTCATTTCTAACCTTGGTGGTCAGCGGTGATGGTCTGGTCTTGCATTTGTGCCTAACATACAGTGATTGGTGTACACTACTAGTTTAGTGCAGACCATTATGCAAACCCATACTATTTTTCCCTGTGTCCCTTCGGAATTTGGTTGTGAGAACTCTATTTAGGCATTGCACCTGTGTGGCCTTGCTCTATGGAAATCAATTGTTGGCACCTGTACATCTACAAGATGAGGGAACTAAAAGTATTTTGCAAGGAGAGGGGAGTACCTGTGAAGAGGACGTGAATGTGTGGGAATTCGTAATCGCGATTCGCAAAAATCCGCCTAATTCCGCGAATTTTTTTTGGGCGAGTTCGCAAGATTTTTTTACCAGTTCGGGAACGAGAGCTTGCGCATGCGGTCGCAATGGTCGCGAACATGTTGTTTCCACTTAACCAGCCTGCTCGCGATGCCTTTTTCCTGTTTCGGGTCGCAATGATGTGTTCACGATCGGGGCGTCGCTCGGCCAGCTACCAAAATCTCGCAGCACACGCGAACAGGGAGGAAAACTCATCAGCGAACGCAGAACCATGGTGGGGTTAATGCCGCTCGCGCGAGATTGTATTTTTAAAGCGCAAACAAGGAAAAAAAAGCCACCAACTCGCGAATTGCGGATTTTTGGGCAATTTTGCGTGATTTGCGGATCGCGTAGTTGCCAAAAATTCACAAATCCTGCGAGCGGAACAAATTTTCTGCCCATACTTAATCTTGAGGTAGCCCTTCATAGCTAAGAGATGATACGCTGGGAGGCAACACTAGGAGATGACTCTTAAGTGGGAATCTGAGGGGGATCCCCAGCTAGAATCCAAGCGGGCAGTGGCCCTGAGGAGGAATGATTATGGAAAAGATTGGCTCATGAGGAGGAGGAAGCGGATTCATGCTGTGACTGGAGGCTAAGGCAGCTAGACCCAGAATGCAAGGAGATAGAGCCAGCCTTAGGTGGAAAAGAAATGTTTGTAGCTCAGGAAGTGAGCTTTGCTGGGCTGGAGGTGGAGTCCAGCTCAGATGATGGCACAATGAGGTATTATTTAGTGCTGAGGGAACAGTACAAGCACCCTCAGATCTGGCACCTGACTTGAAGGAGGGGTTTGACACACACCAGGGGATTCAGGTTTATGAGGTAGATCAGTGGTGCGCAGTGTCCCTGAAGTGGTTCGGGGAACTGGCACAGGGGATCATATTCCTAGTGGTGAGTGGGTCACTCTACTGACTTTACATGAGAGGTGCAGGGAGAGGGGGTTCCCCCATACTAGAAGTCCTTGTTATTGAGTGTAGAGATGACCCAGAAGAGTGTGGGTGAGTGCCAACGGCAGTGAGACACTGTCTTACCAGCCTCAGGGGAGAGATGTGGGGTACTTGTGCAAGGCACTGGATGGTGAAGCAAAGGGCATATTGGTTAAAAAGCTGTGAAATCTAATTGGTTGAGAGCATATTTGAAGTCCCTGTTTTCCAGAGCTATGCCAACACCTAGTGGAGTGTGAGTTCTCTGACCCCAGGGAGCTCACACTGGAGGCAGACCTTTAGGTGGATTTAAGAGCGTCTTAAGAAGCATCTGCGGTGATCTTGAAGGATGTGGCTCATGTTTTCCCCAACCCAGGAGGTTGGGGAAGGTTGTGGTGGCCCAGCTAGACCCCAGAGTAATGGTAGGGATATGGGGTCTCATGTCCTGTCTCAGAGGAGAAAGAGTGGGAGTGGGATGTGTCCCGAGGTGACTAAAACCCAGTTTCAAGGCCTGGTTGGTTACACGAGGGAAAAGCAGGAGGGGGCCTGGTCTGTACTGGGAGGCCATCCCCTATGAGGGATCCCAAGGTGTCAGTTCAGCTGGGGGAGACTGCTATACCTAGCATTCTACCAGCTCTGGTGTCTGGCAGCACCTCTCTGGTTGGGAGAGGGTATGAGTCCAGAGAGAGGGGTCAGAGTGAGATGCAGTCCCAAGTAGAAGGACCAGTGGGTCAGGGGTTGCCAGCTCTGAGGTCAGAGCACCCCAGGACTGACCCAGGTGAGGCCACTTCTAGCTTTGGGGGTCTTCTTACCGTGTTAGGTGGATAGGAAGCTGGAGACCTGAGCCAGGCAGACTCTTGCACAACTCTAGAAAAGTGTATCCACCTTACCCTGACTAGGAAAAAGGGTCTCTACTTGGACAAAGGTGCAAATCGTTGCCAACTAGAGACCTCCATTTCTAACATTGGCGGCAGCAGTAGGATGCGCATTCCGTTCAGGCAGACACTTGGAGGGTTGAGGTGTGTCCTGCCTTTCCAGGGTGAGTCAGGGCTGGGCTGGATAGACCTGTGCTGCATAGGGAGGAAAGATTGTTTTCACGCCTGAATTGGCCTGGTCTACCAAGGACAATCCTGTCTCCACCGCCTGCCAGAAAGCTGCATCAGAGAGGACAGAACTGGTTCTGGCTTGGCAAAGTACTTCTCTGCCACAGAGGACAAAGGAATTTGTATTATAAAAAGGAGAAGAGCTGGGGAAACTGAGGAGGAGTTCAGACCCTTTGCTGTTTGCTGTCAGGGGTTGGCCTGCAGTGGCTGTTTCTGCCATGGAAAGGACACGGTCTTTGCTGTGTGCTGTGTCCCCTGCTTGAGGAAGATCTCCAGGGGCTTGAAATATAGCTTGCCTCCTATTGGAAGTCTCAGGTATAGAAAATACTTCAAGGATTACTTCTGGGAATTGAGAGGAACGTTTGCCAAGGAGAAGCCCTCTAAAAACTGAGGAGGAATACTGCCCCTGTGCTGGTTGCTGTCTGGGGTTGGCCTGCAGTTGCTACTTTATGCCAATGAAAAGGAAAAGGACTTTGCTGTTTGCTGGGTCCCCTGCTTGAGGAAGATCTCCAAGGGCCTGAACAAGAGCTTTTCTCCTGTTCTAAAGAATCAGGGACACAAAGACTTCACCCCTAGCTCACCTGAACTTCCATGCTGGGAGTTCTGACCTGCCAAGTAGTGCCTGTAGCAGTTCTGGGCCTTTGAAGGTTGTTCTGGCAGTGGGAGCTGGAAAAGCAATGCATCCATACCGGATTATGATGCATTGCCAAAGAAACCGATACAGCGCATACCCGCAGCTCGAAATCGCTGCACACCGCATCAGGTGCACCAAGATCACTATTTCAATTTCGAGGCAAGCCATGCTGTGCAGCTGCAAAAACCCATGCATCGTTCCAGATCATCACGCATCGCATCGAGGCACCAGGTCTATCAAATTGTTGGGGGACGCAGCAAGAAACCGACGCATCGCCTCCTTTCCGGTAAGGAACTAACGCATCACGTTCCTGGTGACCCCTTTTGTTTGTGTGCAATGCGCATCCAAGGTACTTTGTATGAAAAGTGTTGCATCTGCGATTTAATTTGAGCAGAACTATTTCTACCATTTGAAAGTCATATGTTTCTTACAGTATTGTGATTTTTTAAGTTTTGTTCTTGTTTAGTTCAGATAAAGATTACTTATTTTTCTTGACTGATGTGGTCTCCATTTGTAATGTTTTCACTGTATTACACACTGCCTCTGAGATAAATCTGTCTGCTTGTGCCAAGTTGCCAAGGTTGTGAGCAGGGGTTATTTTGGAAGTGTATCCACTTACCCTGACTAGGAAGAAGGGTCCCTACTTGGACAAAGGTACAAACCATTGCCAACTAGAGACCCCCATTTCTAATGGTGAGTGAGTAGGTGTATGAGTGAATGTATTGGTGAGGGGGTGAGTGTGTGAGTAGCCATATGGGTCAGTGAGTGAGGGGGTGTGTGAGAGGTTGTATGGATGGGTGAGTGGCTGTGTGAGTGGCTCTATGTGTGGGTGAGTGGGTGTGTGAGTGGCTGAATCAGTGAGTGAGCGGCTATGTGAGTAGCTCTATGGGTGAGTGAGTGGGTGTTTGAGAGGTATTTTGGTTGAATACATTGGTGTATTAGAAAGACAGTGTCTTTATAGGTGAGTGCTCGGATGTGTAAGTGGTTGTGTGGATGTTTGAATGGTATCTAAGTAGTTGTGTGGGTATGTGAGTGGGTATATGATCCATTGTATGGATTTAATTATCTATTTATTTTCGAGGTTTTATATAGGGTGAACAAGACCCTTGTGGGTATCAGAGAACTTTACAGGCATATATAGGAAACAGAACAGTTCAGTGAAAGCACACAATTGTATTCCAAGTTATATACAGAGTTCATGTGAATTTTTTAGATAAGAGAATAGATTTCACTTCTTTTTTGATGGACACAAAGGACAGATTAAGTCTGGGTTCTGTGGGCAGTGCATTCCAAATCCTGGGTGCCATGCCAGAGAAGGCACAGTTATAGGTTTTCTTGTTGGCAAATGGTTGTGGTTTCAGTAGAAGGTTATTGGTGCTCCTGGAGGATCTGTTGCACCAAAACAGTATCAAATTATGTGCTAGGTAACTTGGAGTGTTGTGCTGTATGTCCTTGTATGTCATACATGCAATTTTTAAATGAAGCCTGACTTCAAAAGGTAGCCAGTTGCGGGCTCTACTGTCAGGGAAGATGTGATAGTTTCTTTTTGAGCCAGTGCTAAATCTGGCTGCTGCATTGATTGAGGCTCTTAGGGGAGCTGTTCTCTGGTCTGGGGAGGCCGCAAAGAGAAGCACTGCCATATTCCACTCTTGGGATTACTAGTGCTTGAACTGCTAGTTTGAAGTCATTTGTGGGAATGAAGGGTTTGAGTCTTCTCAAGGTGTTCATCTGAAAGTTTGCTCTCCTTTTGTTGCAGTACTGACGTGTTTCTGCATGTTTAGATTTTTATCAACGATTTCGCTGAGTGGATGATGAGGGGTTGGCAGATGAGTGCTGTTAGGTGTTTCAGTCTTGAATGAAAATCGATTGGTGAGGGGGAGCAATTAGGAGGAATTCAGTTTTGAGAGTGTTGTCTTCTAACAAGTGGATTTTTAAATATATTTGTGTTTCATCTGTGTACATGTGATAGTGGACATTAGCGTAGCTGAGAGCTTCGGTGAGTGGGTCCATGAATAGGCTGAAAACTGTAGGAGAGAAGGATGATCCTTGTGGGACTCCTAGAGTGACTAGGACGGGCTTGGGCAGTGATTGATTAAACTTGAATCTTTGGGATATATTTTGCAGGAAGGAGCTGAACCAATTCGAACTGATCCACATAAACCCATTCTTTGTTTCAGGACCTCTAGCAAGTTGTCATGTTTGACGGTGTAAAAGGCCATGGATAGGTCCAGGAAGATTAGCAGACAGACTTTGTTTTGATCAAGGATTTTTAGAGTGTCATCTAATATGTGGGTCATGGCTGTTTCAGTACTGTGCCCTGCATGGAAGCCGGATTGGTATTGGCTAAGCAGGTTGAAATGGTCTATGTGGTTGTTAAGCTGTATGTTAGCACATTTTTCTAAGAGTTTGGCCAGAGTGGGTATGTTGGAAATTGGGCCGGAATTATTTAAATCAGTACAGTCAGTCATTGGTTTCTTTAAGATTTATTTATTTATTTATTTATTTATTTATGGCTCTTATAGAGCGCGCTGATACCAAACTGTGTCCTGGCGCTGTAGTGATAGCTCCCCTAGCCATGAAACCTGTTATTAATTGGTAAACAGCCACGTTTTTAGCTTTTTCTGGAATGCCAACAGATCCATGACCTGTCTCAATGCAATGGGTAAAGCATTCCAAGCAGTGGCTGCCCCCAGAACAAAACTTCTGCTCCCCCAGCGTGCTTTCCTGCTACATGGGGTCCTGATCAACCCTTGACTGGCTGACCTAAGCTGTCTGTTCGGTCTGTACCACTGAAAGTGCTGTTGTAGGAACAAAGGACCACGTCCATGAATCACCTTAAAGACAATGCACAAGGATTTGAAGGTTATCCGTTTCCGCACTGGGAGCCAGTGCAGCTTCACCAGTTCCTGGGAAACAGAAGCAAACTTAGGGATGCCCGAGACCAAACGGGTTGCAGCGATCTGAAAAACCTGCAGTTTATTAAGCAGCCCCTGTTGGGCCCCCAAAAATAGGCTGTTACAATAGTCGAGGCGGGAGAGCACAAGGGCTGTCACCACCGTTTTCCTACTCTCCTCTGGCAAGAAGGGGAGGATCTTCCGGATAATTTTAAGAGACCAATGGATGCAGGAGGTCAGTGCATTTACCTGGGGTTTAAATGAGAGCTTGATAGGATGGGAGATATCTATCCAGATTTAGGATTTTTCTGATGATTCCTTGCAGCAGAGAGGTATTTATAAGCTTGGTCCATAAGGGCAGAAGCAGAGGAGTAAAGTCCTTTATGTAGTTTGCAGGGAGGGGGTCAGTGAAGTGGTTGGAGGGATTAAGAGCCATGAGCATTTTTAGTATAGCTTCTTTGATGTAAGTGTTAACGGAGGACCAGGAGCTGTTATTTTTTACGTTGATCTTTGGTGAGCATATCGGTAGAGCACCTGAGGGGGATGATGTAGTGTCCATGTACATGTCGGTATGGGTTATTAAATCGTTGAGCAGTTCCGTCTTTATGTTTTCTGTCTTCATAGTGAAGAATGAGGCAAATTCTTCGCAACTGGGTAGCTAGCCTGTGTTAGCTGGGGGGGGGGTGTAAATTGTGTCCTTGGATTGGGAGTTGATTAGTTCAAATAATTTATTGGGGTGCTTCTTGGTTTGGTCAAGTTGATTACTGAAAAAGCCTGCTTTTGAACGTATGATCTTCCTGTAGTAGGTGCTTCTCGTAGTTCTTAGGAGTTTGAGGTGTTCAGAAGAAGGATTTGATCTCCATTGTTGTTCAAATAATCTTAGACATTATCCGTCATCTTTGAGTCTACTATCGTACCAATCAATCAATCATATCATTTGTAAAGTGCACTGCTCACCCGTGAGGGTCTCAAGGCGCTGGGGTGGGGAATGCTGCTACTGCTCGAAAAGCCAGGTCTTGAGGAGTTTTCTGAAGTTAGCAGGTCAGCAGGTCTGCAGTAGGTGGATGGGAGGGTGTTCCAGGTCTTGGCAGCGAGGTGGGAGAACGATCTGCCGCTGGAGGTTTCTCTTCCGAACCGGGGGACTGTGGCGAGGACGAGGTCGGCGGAGGGGAGCTGACGGATGCGGGTGTGGAAGCTGAGTCGTCTGTTGAGGTATGTTGGTCTGGTGTTGTGGAGTGCCTTGTGTGTGGGTAAGGAGCTTGAAGGTTATCCTCTTGTTGACCGGGAGCCAGTACAGGTCTCTCAGGTGGGGTGTGATGTGTCTGCGGGGAGGGATGTTGAGGATCAGATGTGCATAGGCATTCTGGATGCGTTGGAGCCGTCTCAGGAGTTTGGGGGAGGCACCTGCCTAGAGGGCGTTTCCGTAGTCCAACCTGCTGCTGATGAGGGCCTGGGTGACCGTTCTTCTCATTTCAGTGGGGATTCACTTGTAGATCCTGCGGAGCATGTGAAGGGTGTTGAAGCAGGAGGAGGAGACGGTGTTGACCTGCTTAGTCATGGAGAGGGTAGAGTCGAGGATGACCCCTAGGTTGCGTGCATGTTTGGTGGGTGTTGAGGCGGTTCCCAGGGCGGTCGGTCACCAGGAGTCGTCCCAGGCCAAAGGGGTGGATCCGAGGATGAGAAAGCTTGTCCGAGTTCAGCTTCATTCGGCTGTTCCTTATCCATTCAGCGATGGCCTTCATTCCTTCGTGAAGGTGGGTTTTGGCGGTGTGGGGATCCTTGGTGAGGTAGAGGATCAGCTGGGTCTCATCGGTGTAGGATATGATGTTGAGGTCATGCCGACGGGCGACGTGGGCGAGCTGTGTCATGTAGATGTTAAACAGAGTTGGGCTGAGGGATGAGCCCTGGGGTGGCTTCGGAGCAGAAGGGGGGAAGGCGGACACTCTGTGTTCTGCCCGAGAGAAAGGAGGTGGTCCAGTCCAGGGCCTTCTCTTGGATCCCAGCATTGTGGAGGCGTGTTCGTAGTGTGTGGTGGCAGACCGTGTTGAAGGTGACTGTCAGGTCCAGGAGGATGAGGGCCGCCGTTTCTCCGTAGTCCAGCAGGGACTTGATGTCATCGGTGGCGGTGTTGAGGGCAGTCTCGGTGCTGTGGTTGCTGTGGAACCCGGACTGGGAAGGGTCCCGATGTTGTTGTCCTCAAGGTAGCAGGTCAGTTGTTCGTTGACGGTCTTCTTGATGACCTTTGCCGGGAACGGGAGCAGGGAGATGGGCCAGAAGTTCTTGAGGTCCTGGGGTCAAACTTGGATTCCTTGAGTAAGGCATTGATCTTGGCGTACTTCCAGCTCTCCAGGAAGGTTGCAGTCTCGAATGACGTGTTGATGACTTTTCGGAGATGGGGTGTGATGTCTGTGCTGGCTTTGTTGAAGATGTGGTGTGTGCATGGGTCTGATGGAGATCCGGAGTGGATGGTGTTCATGATCTTGATGGTGTCGTCATCGTTGATGTTGGTCCAGGAGAGCAGGCGGTTGGTGCGGATAGTGGTCATAGGGGTGGAGGTCCGGAGATCTTCATTGAACCAGCTGGCTTTCTTCTTGGTGTGACTGTTGGAGTGTTTCTTAATCGGGGCAAGTGTATTCGCGCAGTCGCTGAACCACTGTCTGAGGTTGCGGACGGCGGTGTAGGGGTCGGTCGGGTCGGCGGGTGGGCTCTGGGCAAGGGTGGTGGTTAGGTGGTCTTCGGTGACTTTGATCCAGCAGTGGCGAGGCATCTATTGGGTGCGGTGGTGCGTGGTGGGTTTCTTGAAGGTAAAGTGGATGCAGCGATGGTTGGTCCAATAGAGTTCGGTGGTGTTGTTGATGGAGACGTGGGGGCTTGTGGAGAAGATGGGGTCAAACCTGTGACCAGCGGAGTGGGTGGGTGTTGTGATGAGTTGCCTGAGTCCGAGGTTGACTAGGTTGTTGATCAGGGTTGTGGAGTTGGTGTTGTTGTTGTTCTCGAGGTGGAAATTCAGGCCCCCGAGGAGGATGTAGTCTGTGGAGACGAGGGTGTTTGTGCTGACGAAGTAGGCGATGGAGTCACTGAACTGTGCTTGGGGTCCGGGGGGGTCTGTAGATGAGAGTTCCCCTGAGGTTGGTGTTGGGGTCGGTGTGGATCTGGAAGTGCAGGTGTTCGGTGGTGCTGAGGGTATCATCGGTGTTGGTCGAGACTCTGAGAGTGTTTTTGTGGACGATGGCGATTCCTCCTCCTGCTCTGTTGGTGCGGTCCCTGTGGGTGATCTTGTAGCATTCCGGGACGGCTATGGCTATGTCGGGTGCTGAGGCGGGGTTCAGCCAGGTCTCTGTCAGGAAGGCGACATCTGAGGGGGTTGAGTTGAGTAGGTCTCAGAGTTCAACGGCGTGTTTGCGGGCAGAGCGGGTGTTGAGAAGGATGCATCTGAGGTGGTTGGATTCTTTCCTGGTCAGCAGCATAGTGGGGGGGATGCCTGTGAAGATGCAGTTCCGGCAGGTGAAAGCTCCGTGGATGTGCTTCGGCGCAGCTAGGAAAGAGGTGTGTGATTGTCTGGTGTTGAGTGCGTGGAGGGTTCTGGCATCATAGCGGTGTCAGGCGTCGTGGCATTCGCAGGGTCCAGGGGCCATGGCACTGGGCGGGGTCCAGGCACGTACGGGTACAGACAGGCTTGCCTTAGGCACGCCTTTGTCGTGCCAGCGGTGCACCCATTGCACGGCCTCCATATGAGGAGAAAAATGGGCGGGCCGCAGGAGAACTGGGCACAGGAAGGAAAAGCAAGTTTAGGCAAGAAAACAAGTACAGGCACAGAGGAATAAAAACAAGTCTGGGCAAGAAAGCAAGTACAGGCACAGAGGAATAAAAACAAGTCTGGGCAAGAAAGCAAGTACAGACACAGAGGAATAAAAACAGGTCTGGCCAAGAAAGCAAATTAGGCACAGGGGAAAAATACAAGATTAAGTAAAAACAATGCAGGCAAAGCTGTGCAGCAGAATGGGGAGCGACCGGCCTGCAAGCAGGGTAAGAGTTGCTTTAGAATCTTTTGTGGAGGATCTCTTCAATTGCAAGGGAGCCACTTTGTCTAGAACTATGTTTATGGAGTGAAAATAGTGGTTGGCCAGATCTTAGACATCTGCTATGCCTTCAGGAGGGAGCAGGATGTTGGGGCGGAGTTTCTGACTAAATCTGCACCAACATTTTTTAGGATGAGTGGATGGCGTTCAGAGATTGTAAAGGTGAGTGAATGCTTGTGTGAGTGGTTGAATAGTTGAAAACGTGGGTGTATGAGTAGCTGTATGGGGAGTGTGTAGCTGAGTGAGTTATTGAATGATGGTGACTGGTTGTGTTAGTAGCTGTATGGGTGAGTGAGAGACTGTGCCGGTGACTCTGTAGGTGAGTGAGTGGGTTTGTGAGTGGCTCTAAAGTTGAATGAGTGGGTGTGTGAGAGTTTGTAGAGATCTGTCAATGGGTATGTGAGTGGTTGTGTGAGTATGGGGTGGGTGTATGAGAGGACGTATGGGATGTGAGGAGGTGTGAGTGGCTCTGTGGATTTTGTCATCTATGATGTCATTTAATATGTCATCAGTGATGTCCTTAGTGAAGTTACTGACCCTGCCATGAGTGATGTAATATGTGAGGTCCTAAGCCGTGCATTGCAGGGGTGTTGCAGGAAAAAGAGAGGTTGACTTCTGTTGGCAATATAGCAAAGAGTGTATCAAATACGCACAGAAGGTCAGTCGGCTAGTTGGAAGTGGGACTGAAATTACTGACTGACTACATGCTTGCTGATTGCTGACAGAGTCACTTTTGAAATTGACAGGAGAGGCTGCCCTGTGGGCCCTCACTTTCCGAAGAAGATGCGGACAAAAAGTAGAACAGGTAATGAATAATTGAGAAGATGGCATGCAGTGGACAGCAATGGCTGTCTGGCTCTGATGAAACCAATTGCTGTTTTTTTTTTGTGCATGAAATGAATCATATGTCTTGTCTTAGTTATTATTTAATCTTTTACACAGTATCATGTCTACTACTCTTTTTAGTACCTTGTTTAATTCAAGTTGTACTTCAAATCCAGGGGCCACTATGTTGCATTTTACCATATGCAAAATGTCCTTGGAGTGGACTCACTTGCCAATATACCATGAATACTACGCTATTAAAAATAAAGAAATAATTTTTTCATTTCTTAATTCAAAATAAAACTTTAAAACCAACAAACACGGTGTGGTTTTTGTTAACGAGTGAGTGAGCGGAAGGGTTTGAACTACTGCACATGGCAGTCATGTTTCAGTGACTCAGATAGGCCGGGACTCGGTGGTAGTCTTCTTCTGTTCTTCTGGGTCATAAAATCATTGGTCAGACACACTAGATAGTCGGTCAGGGAATTGGGGGTTCAACTTCTGTTCGGACTGAGGTATGTGGAGAACTGCACCTATCATCAATAATGTCCTATTTCTCTTGTCCATACTTCTTTATGTGCAGAATAGTCCCTGAAACACTAGCGGTATGGTATGTGTTCCTAGCAAATCAAATAGGCAACTGCTACCTTTTTCTTGGTGTAAACATTGACATTTTGTTGTTGGAAATTGTCAAAGCACTTACATTAAGAAGACTGGAATAGACAGCAAGGGCAACCCAGATGACTGCACTCAGTGCCTAGAGCTATTGCTGGATCAGAGTTTTGTTTAACACCGTTTGCCAACTGAGCAAGCTTAGCTACCTACACAGATCGACTCATAATCGTAAATAGTAGTAGCACAGAGAGGTATGGTAGAGGCAGGGTAAGAATGTAGAAAGCAGTCTAGAATAAAAAGAAGATCAAAGACTATTTTGTAAAAAATAGAATTAGGAAACAGTTTGTAATGAATTGGAGCTGTAAAAGTTAGGGAAGTATAAGTATTAATATAACAATAGAAGAACTTACTGGGGCCAGCAGAAGAGTCTGCAAGGGACTGATCCTGTGACTGTCCACCTTCTTCCACTGGAGTCTCAATGGTGCTAGTCGCCTTGCCCCTGGGAGGTGCTGGTGATCATGAAATAAAGAAACACAACATGGATGATTGTTTTTTTGAAATATTTGATTTCTTTGAACAAAATCTAAAATTATCTCGGGGAAACAAATTAACAACAATTGCACTACATGTACTGACTTATCTGATCTGGTCAACTAGTAGGATAGTACAGTATTGCAGGATTCGCAGACCGTCTAATAGGAAAGTTATGTAATTCACCAACTTCACCAACCACAAAAAGGTTCTACTATGACTGCCATCACTCAGCAGCACGAGACATCATGTGACAGACACAGTCCGTCATCATGATTGCAGACCACTAACAAATAAATATTATACTCAACGTATCAATCCACCACTATCTCTTCTTAGTGGCAGCAGGAGTACAAAGAAGGACTAGACTTGAGTCTCTACTGTCTCTAGCATTACGCAGTAATGCTCTCAAATGAGCAAAAAGTTGCAAACAAGTAAGTATAGTAGCAATGCAAATTACCAGGCGAGCAACTGCCATGACAGAAGCTATTTAAACAATAATTTACCTGCATTGTAATCGAATCAGCAGCATTACCCAGGGGTGGGCAGGGGGAGGGGAGGGGGCGATAATAAAAAAAAAACAAAAAAAAAAAAAACAATCAGCAGCATTCGTACTCTTCCGGAAAAAAAATAGATTAGCAATATAACACAGAGCAGAAGAAAACAAAGTAGTTATTAAATAGCTACTCACCAAGGCCAGGGATCTCCACACCTAGCAGGTCATGCTCCCGGTCGAGGACGTCGGCCCACCGGTGCGTCACTTGGTCGTAGGTGCGCCGGACACACAACTCCCTCCGCTTGGCCCGGCACACCTTATCCAACTGCTGGCGACGCTCCTGGTGGCCATACCCTTGACCGGGCCTGCGCCCTGCTGCCTCGATCTTAGGGAGGTGGCACAGAACAAAAAATATAAAGGCGGCCACCTCCACTGCGTTGAAATTCTCACTGGCCACCACTTGCACCCCCCCCTTTGGCATGGTCCTGGACAGCTGAAAAAAAAAAATGGGAAAGAATAGGGAAAAAGTAAAGAAAAGAAAATAGTTTTTAAAAGTAGCTTTAAAAGTAACGAAAAGTAAAAAAAAACACAAAATATAGATGTAGAAAAATAGAGGGATAGATAATGAGTAAAAACGATTAAAAAAAAGTTCAAAGAAAAAAAGGATTGCAGAGATTAGGGGAGGATAGGAAAAGCATGCCCAGAACTAAGTATGGGCGAAATGTGCGAATTCGCGGTCCGCGAATTCATGCGAAAAGGCAACAAAATCTGCGAGTTCGCAAATTTTCCCGCAAACTCGTGGATTTTTGTGCCAATTGCACAAATATGTGACCTCGTGTGCCTGTAACTTTGCCAGCGTGCCAAAAGGCACGGAGGTTCCTTTGAGTGAGCTGCCCATTATAGTGGGGACAGGCGGGAAGACGTTTCATATCGCTAGTGTGTGGTGGACGGGGTCAAACGGGCGGGGCTTCTATGCGAGTTCACATGCATCTTGTTTATAAAGGGTCAGAGACCGAGCAGAGCAGTAGATGAGTAGAAAGCAGCCTGCTGGTCACAGGAGGTACACGGGGATGGAGCTCGGGAAACTCATGGATGCAAAAATACGTTTGAAACAGGACCCCAGAATCCTTCAGATGTCCAAGATAGCTCTGCTGCGCGTGTTGGTACAAAGCCATTCTGATCCTGCTTAGTGGGTTCAGGTGCATGCAGCTGCTGCTGCTGGATAATGTCCTATCTCATACTAAACTGCCCCGTACAGGCATATGCTGGCGCTGGGCAGTAGGGTGTAGTGGCATGCGGGTGCTCCACGCCTGGTACATGCGCATACTGGTGCCAGGGGGACACGTGTTTATTGGTGCTGTGTAGCAAGTTTTGACTTTACATTTTGACTACACCAGACGGTGGTACCACCTACACGGATCAGGAGCATCCAGGCACCAGACTTCATGGTGCAAGAGCATAATGGTGCTGTGCGGTATAGGTATATATGTACTGGGGGCAGGGGGGCACCTAGCACAATGTGTGCTCACACCCATAGGGCTCCCAGGCAATTGAGCACAAATGATTTTCACACTGATAGGGCTCAGGGGCAGTTCAGTAGTGCGTGGGCTCACAACACCTGGGCAGCTCAGCAGCGTGGGGGCTCACACCCACAGGGCTCCCGGGCAGTTTAGGAGCACCACCCTCTGGTTCATCCCTGCCACGATCTGGTTCACCACTGCCACCCTCTGGTTCATCACTGCCAACCTCTGGTTCACCACTGCCACCCTCTGGTTTACCACTGTCACCCTCTGGTTCATCACTGTCACCCTCTGGTTTATCACTGTCTCCCTCTGGTTCATCACTGCCACCCTCTGGTTCATCACAGCACCCTCTGGTTCACCCCTGCCACCCTCTGGTTCATCACTGCCACCCACTGGTTCATCACTGTCACCCTCTGGTTCATCACTGCCACCCTCTGGTTCACCACTGCCACACTCTGGTTCATCACTTCCACCCTCTGGTTCCCCACTGCCACCCTCTGGTTCATCACTGTCACCCTCTGATTCATCACTGCCACCCTCTGGTTCACCACTGCCACCCTCTGATGCATCACTCACCCTCTGGTTCATCGCTGCCACCCTCTGGTTCATCAAAGCACCCTCTGGTTCACCACTGCCACCCTCTGGTTCACCACTGCCACCCTCTGGTTCATCAATGCCACCCTCTGGTTCATCACTGCCACCCTCTGGATTGCCACTGCTACCCTCTGGATAATCACTGCCACCCTCTGGTTCATCACTGCCACCCTCTGGTTCATCACAGCACCCTCTGGTTCACCACTGCCACCCTCTGGTTCATCACTGCCACCCTCTGGTTCATCACAGCACCCTCTGGTTCACCACTGCCACCCTCTGGTTCACCACTGCCACCCTCTGGTTCATCACAGCACCCTCTGGTTCACCACTGTAGATTATGAGGAGAAAGCACACCTGCCCAGCCTCAACCGGGGGCTAGTTAATGTGTTACTGAATTTGAGGTTCAAGTCCGGCACATGCCTCCTTATCTGTAAGGGCTTCCTGTTGTGGTTTAATTTTTGTGACAGCCTGGAGCATTGTGCCATACTTGTAACTATTCTCTGACCCTGCTTCGAGGGTCAGAGCAGGGTCAGAGAATAATTGCAAGTAGGCAACAACTCTGGAGGCGCCGCTCAGGAAGCACTTACAGGGTTACAGAAGGTGCCCAAGTTGAAGTTAATTTCTTTGTAACCATTTTGTAAATGGTTACAAAGAAATTAGCTTCAACTGGGGCACCTGCTGTAACCCTGTAAGTGCTTCATGTACTTCAGCTTTTGAAAATCCGTCCCGCAAGCGATTTTGCGGATTTTTCTGCAATTTCGCGAGATTCGTGGACTGCGAAATTGCAGAAAATCCGCAAATTTCGCGAAAGGAACAGATTTACGCCCATGCTTACCCAGAACCATACCAATGAATGAAAAACAAGATGGCCGCGCCCATTGAGGACCGCATGGGTAAGTTCGCGCAATATTTCCCCCCGAGCACACAAAAACACACGCAAACTCGTAATAGCGCCCCGCACACAACGCGAGCTTGCCAATAGCGCCCGGAAACGGAAATACACAACGCGCACAAGATGGCCGAGCCCATGTACGACCGCATGGGTAATGTCGCGGTCGGTGCGCTGCAAGTGGCCCGCGAATACGCAAAAAAACCCACGAACACTCAAAAAACCTAGCAAATTTGCACAAATTCGCGAATTTTGTGGATCTTGAATTAGCTTTCGCACGAATTCGCGGACCCTAGCAATGCCTTTTCCCCACCACATCTACTGATCTGCAAAACTAAACCTCCCACTTATCTTGTTCCTTTGTGTCTACTTTATCTGCATACTTTCTCAGAGACATGTACTTGCAATGAATCCCTGTGACTTTCCATTTATGCTATGTTTCCTAATTATATTTCTCTATTCTACTAAAACTCGTGTCTGCTTCCCTCGCAGGGACATACTCCATTCTTACTTTCTATTCTACTCTTGTAAACAGCTTGGGCTTGTGTTTTTCTTTTACCACGTACATTTCTACATGTCTTTCTACTGATGCTTCAATTTCCCTAGGTAGACCTATTCCATTTTCTACATTTACTATAATAGTGGTGTAAGTTATAGATAGCCTAACTATAACACACCTGTAACCTTTGGTTTTTCTGTGAATTTCTAAGGTTTTAAAAACATTCTATTTCCTAACTATACTATCCCTGTAACTTTTTGTTTTTTCCCGCCAATTTCAAAGGTTTTTCAAATTCAAATTAAAAAATATTATGTCCCGCTAATATTTCATTTTTTAGTTAATTTTTAGGGTTTACTTTTAATAGTAAGTGTATTAGAGCTTATTTTTTATTATTAATATTTAAGTTTTATGTTTTTTACTGTAGACGTTATTTTTTACATATATACTTTTTATACATTTAAAATTATATAAATAACATATGTACTTAATTTAAAGTAAATGAAGTTTCTTTAATGTAATTAAACACGTTATTTATTTTAAATATTTTTATGGTACTGCGGTACCTTGGCGGGTCTAGAAACATAAACGCACTAATACTCCCGATCACGTGATCGGACTGAATCCATGACCCCGAATCCACGTATTGAACAAAAATTTAAAACATTAATGCTGATATGTACACCCTCCATTGTCATTAATAGCAACCCACCTTATATCTGCTTTTCAAAAAAAGTACCCATTTTACCAGTGTCTACAGAATAGCACATTTATGGGCAGAATTTGCAAATGTACTCAAAATCACACCTAAACCTTGCCTTCTGATTCAATACATTAAGACCCCACCCTTCCAAATGGGAAACCTCTCTTAAAGGAAGATTGAGAAACAGCAGTACTGTGGTTTAACACTATTTCTGAAGGTACATCATTTGTCCAAGATTAAAATCCATAACCTGTTGATGATGAAGAGAAAGACACCACCTCACAGAAAAGAAAATGATGTTTGTAGGCAGTTTACCAATACCTTCTGGGAAAAGAAGGTAACAGCAAAAGATGTAAGGTGCACAATTTGTGCAAAGCAGATATCCAAAGACACTGCAAAGAAGAATTTGATGGGGACAGTTCTTTGTGAAAGCACTAAAAACAATACATGAGAGGGTCTACAAACCGATGGATACTAGAGAAAGGAAGTGCATTAGGACAGTCAACCTTTACAGCCAATTTGAGTACCATCACCAGCGACAGTCAATGCCAGCAGCTTGCGTAGAATTGAGTGACATGGCTATTTATTATGCGAAATAGCACATGCTTGTCAGTGTAAAAATGTGTTCTGTGGGTGCATTCTTGGATACTGTGAAGAAGCATTGCTTTTAGTTTATTTTTTATTTCTTTCACTGTGGTTTTTTGAAGACTGAAGCCAGTTGCTTCTTTGCATTTCCCCATCCTTACAGTTTTGCTAGTAGTTCAAAAAAGTAATAGAGTAGAAAAACTCTTCGGGATAAAAAGAGCTAACTCTCTGTTTTTAATGTGTCAGTGATGGTATTGGTGTGAATAAGTGTGTCAATGTTTGCATAAGTGTATGACTTGGTATGTTAGTGTCTACATTGGTAAGTCTCTGGGTATGCTGGTGTTTGGCTGGGTATGTCAGTGTGTGCATTCCTATATGCCTGAGTGTGTCACTGTCTGCATTGCAAGTCTCTTGGTGTGTCAGTGTATATATCAGTGTGTGCCTCAGTATGTCACTGTTTGCATCAGTGTGTGCCTGGGTATAACAGTGTATGTATCAGTATGTGCCTAGGTATGTTCGCATATGCATCAGTGTGATCCTTGGTATGTCAGTGTATGTATCAGTGTAGGCCTAAGTGGGTTAATGTATGGATTACTATTTGGCTGGGTGTGTCTGTGTTAGTATTTCTGTATGCCTGTTTGTGTCAGTGTCTGTATTGGTGTGTGCCTGGGTATGTCACACTATACATCACTGTGCATCTGAGTGTCCTAGTGTGTGCATTAGTGTGTGCATGGGTTTGCTATTGATTGTATAATCGTGCGACTGGGTGTTTTAGTGTATGCAAGAATGTGTGCCTGAGTGTCTTAATATATATGTGAGTGTGTGCCTGGGTGTGTCAGTGTATGCATCAGTATGTGCTTAAGTGTGTTAGCATATGCATCAATGTGAGAATGGGTGTGTCAGTGTAGACATTGATATTCGGTGCATTACTGTTTTGCTGGGTGTAACTGTGTCTGCAATGCTGTATGCCTGGGTGTGTCAGTGTCTGCATTGGTATGACCCTGGGTGTGTCAGTGTACGCCTTGAACACGGTTTACGCCGAAATGCGTTGGGTTTTTTCGGCTGAAGGAACCTTGATTAAAATAAAGTCTTCACACAAAATATGGAGTGAGTCTGTTATTGTGGACAGCAGTGTGCGCTTTTGCAGCGTAGCTGCATGGTGGATTGGGAAGTATTTGGGCGTCCTTGTACCCTGTGCGTGCACCGGAGCTGCTATGTCCCGGGAATGTGGTGAATGTGGTGGTGAAGAGAGATATATATCTGTCTAGTCAAAAGTAGTCCTGAGCTGGGTAGTGGCAGTGCCTGGCTCAAACAGAAGGGTTTCTTCAAATGTTCCTCGTGTAGGGCGTGCAAATTCGGTGTTAACACCACACATTACCACACACCTTTTAGTTCCATCAGGAAAACTATCCGGGGTCACTATAACTGTCACAGTGAGTATGCAATATATGTCCTGACATGCACCTGTGGCTTTCGTTATGTGGGCAGTACTAAACTACAGGTGCATGTCAGGATTTTGCAGCACCTACGTGCGATAGTGAATAATGATAATACCTACCCGGTAGCACGCCACTTCAGATCCACCCACAACAATGACTTGTCAAGTTAACGTACTATGTCATTGATGTGGTAGGTCCCCTCATCCGAGGAGGAGACAGAGAAAGATTACTAAGGAAAAAAGAAACTGAGTACATAATGGAGCTGGACAGCAAGTATCCAAATGGGTTAAACACAACGGAAGATTTGCATCATTTGTTGTGATTTTGCACTTGATCGTTACTATCTGTGTGGTTATCTGACAATATTTCTCTCATAAGATCTAGAGTGTATACTTATGTGGTCTTTCATGTTTATTCTTTTCAAGGTCTTGCTGATCTTAAGAACTTGTTCATATAAAGAAAATTCTAACTGCGCTGAAGTTGCACCATGTCGGAAACATGTTAAGATATTTTATCTTATATGATCTGGATAGATCTCTGTAATTATATGTCTCTCGTACAAACTTCATGTATATATTGTTGATAAGTTAGTTATTGGTATCAACATAGGTTTTTTTGCTTTCACTAAATCACATTATCACTTATTGGTAGGAATCACTTAGGGTCTTGGTATATGAGTTGAGGCACTGACAACGTACATTCTTAAACCCTAGTCATGAGTATAAAGTATTCATATGAACTTTGTGACTAGTTGAGGTACTAAGTATGGTGGTACTGGACTATCGAGTCATGATTTTTGAATGTTGTATATAGTAATGTAAATATATAGAGTATTTGTATATTATTGTACATAGGAAGTGAGTATACATATATATATATATATATTTTTCTACATGTAAATACTTTCTTTTGCATTTAAGTTGGAATATTGCCCCAACATAATTAATTTGATCATGACTTTACACAATTTGAGTATAGGATGTCATAGTTAGTGTTCTTGCATTCATGCAGCTATTTTGTTTCAGTGCCTTTTTCACTGTTTTATTCTATGTCGGTGTGCACTTATTTAAAACAACTATAGTTTGTTTTTTATGTCTATACACCATGTGACTCACTGAGTAGGTGGAGCATCACGCAACCAAAAAAATGTGTATAAATATGTTTGCTGACCAGGTGCGCGGTGTGTGAACAAGAGCACAAGTTGCTCGAAACGCGTCACCTGAGAGGTTTGAATTAAAATCTCCCTTACTGCAGCCTTCGTGGTCCGTGTCTTCATTTCTGGCAGGAGTGTGCTGATTGAAGATTTGCTTATATATATATATATATATATATATATATATATATATTTTTTTTTTTTTCCCTTGAAAAAAACATAGGTTTCAGCCACGTTATAGTTAGGAATTAGCATTTAAAAAACCTTAGAAATTCACTGAAAAAACCATAGGTTTCACACATGTTATAGTTAGCTGGACATTTCACTCATACAAAACCATTGAAATTCCCCCGTTATAGTTAGTTCAGCTAACTATAACTCACACGCCCGAAATTCACTGCTGATGAAGTCACATCGCCGGCTGGAGGAGAAACACAAACAGCAGCTGGGAGAGGCTGTTGTTTTGCACTAAATCAAGACATTATCGGCACAGTACCTCATATGCTAATTTCAGCCTGCCAAAATGCTCGGTCCTACTAAAGGAGATAAAAATGCCGGAAATATGCAAATGAACATTGGAACTTACTTGAAGTGATGAGTGACGCTTGCACCAAGGACTCCATGTCCCAGAATACATAAGGACGTATACTGAGCCCACTTCCACTGAGAGGCAGTGATCAAAATCAATAAAGCTGAAAAAAGAAATGGATGCAAGGCTCGGATGTTTCATTTGGTGGCAGCCCATGAAGAAGGGGTTTATCCTCAAAACGCGTTGGCAAAGATAATTATAAAGGAGCAGGGAAGCAGGCTGCATCCGGGAGCCGTACGGTGAGGCTCTGTTGAGTAACCTCCCAAAGCTGAAGGGCACTTTTGTTTCAATACTATTACACAGCAGCCTGGCCGTGGGGAGGGGCACCATTGCCGGCTGGAGGAGAAACGCATACACCAGCTGGGAGAGGCTGTTGTTTTGCACTAAATCAAGACATTATCGGCACAGTACCTCATATGCTAATTTAAGCTTGCCAAAATGCTCTGTCCTACTAAAGGAGATAAAAATGACGAAAATATGCAAATGAACATCGGAACTTACTTGAAGTGATGAGTGACGCTTGCACCAAGGACTCCATGTCCCAGCATACATAAGGACTTATACTGAGCCCACGCCCACTGAGGGTCAGTGATCAAAATCAATAAAGCTGAAAAAAGAAATGTATGCAGCCCATGAAGAAGGGATTTATCCTCAAAACGCTTTTTTAGATCTCAAAATCAACTTGGAAAGGGACAGTCTGAACACCTCACTCTATCGAAAAAATACAGACAGAAATAGTCTGCTACCATACAGAAGCTACCACCCAAAAGCACTGAGGGATAACCTCCCTTTCGGACTGTCTCTCAGAATCCGTAGGAACTGTTCCGCCCTGGCTGATTTCAAACAGGAAGCCACTGTCCTCCAACATAAACTAAAGGACAGGGGTTATCCTGCTAGATTAATCAGAAACTCCTACAAGAGGGCAGCCAACAACCCTAGGGAAGCCTTACTGGAGACTAGAGTGAAAGAACCAGAAGATGTGATCATTTGTGTCACCACATTCACCAAGAACTCATCCTTCATAAAGAAAACCATTAATAAACACTGGGACATAATTAACTCTGGCGGGATGAACCTTCCTAATCCTGGGTTCGCATTTAAATGCACCCAGAATCTGAAAGATGCATTGGTCCACACTAGACCTAAGAAAGTGAACAACAATAATCAGAGCACCCTATGGGATCTCCCACGGGTACAGGGTCACTTTCCATGTGGTGGCTGTGCAGTATGTCCCCAGACCAGTATAACAAAAGAGATCCAATTGACCGAAACCTTCACATGGCAAATACGCAGACATACGAATTGTAACAGCACCAAGTGCATCTACCTCCTCACTTGTCCCTGTGACCAGCATTATATCGGAATGATGATGAGACAAGTGAAACTACGCATCCAAGAGCATAAGAGCAACATAAGATGTCTAAAAACACACACCAAACGATACCAACACTATAATCAAAAGGGGCACACAGCTGACAGCATCTGCTGGTTGGTTCTTGAAAGTCATCCTGCCATCACTACTCAGGGATTGTTCAGGATTGAACAGAGGTGGGTACATCGCTTGAGACTGGATATAGTGGGTCTCAATGATTCGGTACCTTGGGCCTCCTTTCGAGACTAAATCATATACCAAACCATCCCTTGGCTGCCATCCCTTAACCAACTCCAAGATGGCCGACGGCTAGGTCCATCTCCTTGTAGCTGTAAAATCTAACCGATACTTGCCATGTCGTCCAACCAAGGCGCATGCGCGAATACTGACCGGGTAGCCACGC
Source organism: Lissotriton vulgaris (assembly GCF_964263255.1). Taxonomy (NCBI): domain Eukaryota; kingdom Metazoa; phylum Chordata; class Amphibia; order Caudata; family Salamandridae; genus Lissotriton; species Lissotriton vulgaris. Next base: position 665,461,102 of record NC_141689.1, read on the forward strand.
CCACTGCGAGATTCACGGTATCGAGGCGGCGCAGGGTACAAAAGCCACCGCACTATGCAACTTTTGTACCAGCTGCTCCAGATCCCTTTCGGATTACGCGTGGGGGTAGGTTTGCAGGCAGAGACCGCACACCGCTTGGGTAAGTATCACCGAATCTGCGTCGGGCCCCTTCGGGTTCCGGATCACAATATCGGTCGAGTCCAGTGATGCCTTGACTCGTTGAGGTTCTCTTGGCTCACTGTTACCACTTGTTTAGGGGCACCACAGTTTCGGCGGGATACTGAGGTTTTCTAAACGTTAACTGTTGGCGTGTGGCCTACCAGCGGACAGGCATGGGTGCAGTCTCTGCTCGGGTCCTCGCGCTTACCATCTTTATGGTCGGTGCAGGACCCGGGTGGCCTGATGGTGCCCCTTGTTTTGGCCTGGTTGCCATCGCCGATACAGTGGCGCTAGCCCTCTTATAATCCATCCAAACTGTTTAGTGTTGCCAACTATTGTGGCCTACAGTGTGTACAACTGACACCTGTAGTGTTATGGGTTGACCTGTCCCGGTCACAAGTGGTCTCTACCACGACCTGTTACCGGCACACGTTTAAGGATACAAATTGTCCTGTCCCCCTTCCCTCACCTCCTGTCCCAGGTTCCTGACTTTCCTGTGCAGGTCCCACAGAGCAGACTGAGAAGCACCTTAGAGATTTGTTTAGGGTAAGCGTTCCTGGTCCATTTTGTCTTCAACCAGACTCCACCTGAGTCTTTTTAATGTTCTCTACAAGAGTGTGTATATTGTTTTATGTAGAAGCATGCACCTAATTTACATAGGAGTGTTATTCTGATTCTGCTCCTGTTGTATTTTCTTCCATTTAGGTTGCATTATTCTAGGCAGGACCAATTTGCCTGTCCCACTACAGACCTTAACCAAGGTTGTATGAAGGTTTTAATAATTTTTTCACTGTGTAGTACGAGCACCAAGGTCCTGAGGAATTGCTAGTTTAGCATGAAACATGTCGACCTCAACTGAGGGTTGCAGATAGCTTTGCCCATACTAGCGTAGCATCTATATCCCCTCCCACCATTTTAATCAAGGGAGTTAGCCACGTGAATATAGTCCCTTGTGGACTAACCCACCTTTTTTAATCAATCACCACCCATTCACGACTACACATTCACCTACCCTCTCACACGCATGCACCATATGGCTAGAACAAAAGATCTCCGCTACAGAGCCCCTTCGCGGATGCCCGTCGGACATTGCAGCGCCAGTCCGATGAGGAGCAGGACCCATGTGATGAAGCATGACACCTAATTTGCTGGGTGTGTGAGGGTTCTAGTTCCCAAGAGGTAATTCCCCCTTCCCTTCCCTCTTGGTTTTTGCTTCTACTCCACAACACACAATCTCCTTCCCTTCCACCCAGTCCTCCTGGGGAACTGTGTGTACTCTCTTTGTTGCTATTGAATTGGACACACACACTAGACCCCGTTAAAAATTGTCCACCGAAGGTTCCACTCCTTGTTAAATAAAATATTATCGGCACAGTACCTCATATGCTAATTTAAGCTTGCCAAAATGTTTGGTCCTACTAAAGAAGATAAAAATGCCGAAAATATGCAAATGAACATCGGAACTTACTTGAAGTGATGAGTGACACTTGCACCAACATGTCCCAGCATACATAAGGACTTATACTGAGCCCACGCCCACTGAGGGGCAGTGTTCAAAATCAATAAAGCTGAAAAAAGAAATGGATGCAAGGCTCGGATGTTTCATTTGGTGGCAGCCCATGAAGAAGGTGTTTATCCTCGAAACGCGTTGGCAAAGATAATTATAAAGGAGCAGGGAAGAAGGCTGCATCAGGGAGCCCTATGGCGAGGCTCTGTCGAGTGACCTCCCAAAGCTGAAGGGCACTTTTGTATCAATACTATTACACGGCAGCCTGGCCGTGGGGAGGGGCGCCATCGCCGGCTGGAGGAGAAACACATAGACCAGATGGGAGAGGCTGTTATTTTGCACTAAATCAAGACATTATCGGCACAGTACCTCACATGCTAATTTAAGCCTGCCAAAATGCTCGGTCCTATTAAAGGAGATAAAAGTGCCGAAAATATGCAAATGAACATCGGAACTTACTTAAAGTGATGAGTGATGCTTGCACCAAGGACTCCATGTCCCAGCATACATAAGGACTTATACTGAGCCCATGCCCACTGAGGGGCAGTGGTCAAAATCAATAAAGCTGAAAAACGAAATGGATGCAAGGCTCGAATGTTTCATTTGGTGGCAGCCCATGAAGAAGGGGTTTATCCTCGAAACGCGTTGGCAAAGATAATTATAAAGGAGCAGGGAAGCAGGCTGCATCATGGAGTCGTATGGCGAGGCTCTGTTGAGTGACCTCCCAAAGCTGAAGGGCACTTTTGTTTCAATACTATTGCACGGCAGCCTGGCCTTGGGGAGGGGCACCATCGCCGGCTGGAGGAGAAACACATACACCAGCTGGGAGAGGCTGTTGTTTTGCACTAAATCAAGACATTATCGGCACAGTACCTCATATGCTAATTTAAGCCTGCCAAAATTCTCGGTCCTACTAAAGGAGATGAAAATGCCAAAAATATGCAAATGAACATAGGAACTTACTTGAAGTGATGAATGACGCTTGCGCCAAGGACTCCATGCCCCAGCATACATAAGGACTTATACTGAGCCCACGCCCACTGAGGGGCAGTGATCAAAATCAATAAAGCTGAAAAAAAAAGGATGCAATGCTCGGATGTTTCATTTGGTGGCAGCCCATGAAGAAGGGATTTATCCTCAAAACGCGTTGGCAAAGATAATGATAAAGGAGCAGGGAAGCAGGTTGCATCAGGGAGCCGAATGGCGAGTGTTAGAAACGGGACCCTGGCTGGCCAAGACTCGCGTCGAGGTCAGTCAGGGATCGCCATTTCTAAAGTCAGGGCAAGGGAGTCACACACCAAGGTAACCCCCGCTCACCCTCTAGGTAACGTGGCGCGAGCAGTCTAGGCTAAACTTAGAGGCGGTATGAGTTAAGTATTTGCGCACGCACCCCAGCAACAACACCCAAGGCCCACCACAAAGGAAAACTCCACACAAGGATATGTATAAAAAATAGCCTTTGTATTATAAGAAACAAAACACATTAGATAACACACAAACTTTACAATGTGCCAGGGGCACTGGCAAAATTTACAAGGGGAATTATGTACAGGACAGGGCCACATGGACCACTGTCAGGGGTAGGCACTTGTCAGAAAGTAATACTGGTAGATATACACTTATGACGTAAACATTGGAATGATTAGCAACAAAATTATAAATGCAACACACATCCAGTAATCACTGGAACAGAGTAAAGACCTCCTACGCAACCCTAAATCACTGTAGGAAATCACGCAGGTAACTAGGACCTTCTCATCAGGACCTAAGGAAGGAATACCAACACCTAAGCAGTTCACTCTTAGCAAAGGGAAGGAAACCTAAACATAAAATGGGACATCAACAATCCTCTATGCAGGTCACTCTTAGCAAAGTGGATAAACATAAAATGGGACATCAACAATCCTCTATGCAGGTCACTCTTAGCAAAGGGGATAAACATGAAGTGGGACGTCAACAATTGCACATGAGATATTAACACAGAGGTGCAGATTAGAACATTTTGCGCAAGAATCACATAGCAAGAAATTACAATGCGCGGGGTGCACATAGCACAACACTCACAATGTCCCTCAGGCCAACTGGCCTCGAAAGGGGCGGAATGCCCGGAGTCTCAGTGTCAGGGGGGTCTGCCCAGGCAGCACAAACCACAAGCCTAAACGTAGCAACTGTCCACTAAGTGCTGGACAGTTGTTGAACAGAACTGGGCAACGTTGGAGCCAGGAGGGCTCAAGAACAAGGTGGGGAGACACAGTGTGGGAGCCTCGGGGCTACAACCAACTAGCTGCCTGTGTCCCCCTAGAGCCTCTCAGGGCTCGCTAAGCAAATGCACAAATATAGAGCTTCAGCGCTCTCAGGATAATATGCCCCCAGAGCCTCTTCCAGGGCTCTAAACGATGTGGGCAATGAGCCTCGCTGGGCTCGGGATCAACTGCGGGTCATGAGCCTCTCTGGGCTCCCACAAAGGACAAATGGGGCGTTTGAGTCCCTCACGGGGGACTCAAGAACAGAATGGCCCCTCAGAGCCTCGTGGCTCTCGTAGCACAAATGGGGGGGGCGTTGGAGTCCCTCACGGGGGACTCTGCATCCAAGAAAAATGCCCCCTGAAGCCCTCGGGCTTCATACAGCAGTGCGCGCAAGATCGCGCTACGGGGGAGGGGCGGACACCGACAATGTGTCCCGACGCCCCTCTCCTCTGGCAGGCACTCACCGGGTCTCTGGGTGGCAGGACGGCTCCTCGGCGGCTCGGCTGGGACCGCGGGCGGGCTCCCCTCCACTCGGAAGCCTCGAGGACGGAGCCGACTGCTCCTCTCGCCTCCCGCCTGGACCTGTCTCTCCTGCACGCCGCCTGACTTCCGCCGGGGCCGCCAATGGCAGCGCGGCCCTGGGGGTCAGGAGGCGGGACTTCCGGGTCGCGGAAGGCAGCGGCCCGGCAACAGCCTCCAGTGCTCCCGGGCTGCGGCGGTGATTTCTTGGCAATGCCGGGTGGGCACCGGCTTTTCAATAATAAGCAAAACGGGGCAATGCCGGGTGGGCACCGGCGCTCAAATTAAAAATAAAGTGAGGTGGGCACTCGCTTCCCAAAAATCGGCAATCCCAGCGGGCAAACGCCGGGTGGGCACCGGCTGGGTGACAAAAGCGCTTCCTAGCGCAATAAGTAAAATAAAGCGCTCTCTAGCGCTAGGGGCAATCCACAGCGCTCCCAAGCGCTTCAGGGCAGGGAAAAGCACCCACAGCGCTAAAGGCAAGGGAGCAGTGCTCTCAGACAACAGCAAAGCTCCAGCAGGGTCTGGAGGCAGGCAGAGGGGCAAGGCAGGGCCAGAGCCAGCACACTGGGTCTCCAGGCAGGGAGACAGCCAAGTGGCGGTCCTCTTGGCCCCAGCAGCAGCAGCAGCCCCCTCTGGCAAGATCCTGGAAGAAAACCAAAGACAGGACAAATTGTATGGGGACACAGCCCCTTCTTATACAGAAAACCCCTTTGTCTCAGGGCGCAGGGTGGGGGAAAACCAGTCGCAGCTGGTTTTGAAGTACTCTGTTTACCTCAACCACCCTCTCTATTCACTGGCAGGGCTAGGGCCATCAGTCGCACTACAGGGGGTGGAGCCAGCATTGTCTGGGGAATGTCCAGGCCCATCAGGGACCAGGGGCACTCCTCCCAAGCCATCAAGCATGCTAATCTCACACTCACCACCGGGCAGACCCATCCAGGCTTCCTGGAGCCAGGCTCACCAGCCAGCTCCAGCCAATCATACTGCAGGCATATTTTACAGTAATATGCCAAGTCCCAGAAATGGCATTTCTACTCATGACACACACATGCCACATACACCATTGCGAAGCATTCACTCGCACATACCAAATTCGAGCATGCACTCCCCACGCATCAGGAATTACTAGAGACACAGACATTCCCCATGCATCCCTATGGGAGAGCAGGCCAGCCTAACTACATGCACGCACTTTACTCTGGGACACAGAGAAAAAGTGCGCACAGACCAGAAAATCATCCACGCATATCACAGATTAAAAGCAAAAAGATTAGGGGTGAACCTGCCTTAAGGGCCAAGTCCAACAGCGGGGCTCTGTCGAGTGACCTCCCAAAGCTGAAGGGCACTTTTGTTTCAATACTATTACACAGCAGCCTGGCCATGGGGAGTGGCACCATTGCAGGCTGGAGGAGAAACACATACACCAGCTGGGATAGGCTGTTGTTTTGCACTAAATCAAGACATTATCGGCACAGTGCCTCATATGCTAATTTAAGCTTGCCAAAATGCTCAATCCTACTAAAGGAGATAAAAATGCCGAAAATATGCAAATGAACATCGGAACTTACTTGAAGTGACGAGTGACGCTTGCACCAAGGACTCCATGTCCCAGCATACATAAAGACTTATACTGAGCCCACTGAGGGGCAGTGATCAAAATCAATAAAGCTGAAAAAAGAAATGGATGCAAGGCTCGGATGTTTCATTTGGTAGCAGCCCATGTAGAAGGGGTTTATCCTCGAAACATGTTGGCAAAGATAATTATAAAGAAGCAGGGAAGCAGGCTGCGTCAGAGAGCCGTATGGCGAGGCTCTGTCGAGTGACCTCCCAAAGCTGAAGAGCACTTTGGTTTCAATATATATATATTACCTACTGGCGGTCGCCAGTAGGTATATATAGTTAGGATTTTTTCTCTATGGAACTTTTGAAAATTCTATGTCTAATAACTTTGGCGTTTGTGGACGGAATCGGCTGAAATTTTCAGGAAAATGGCACATTTTGTTTCTGAGCAGCCCCTGGATATTTGGGGGGGTTCCGTCAAGGGGGGGGCGAGAAAAAAGGGGGGTCCCAAAATGCGTTTTTCCCATTCATTTTTCCATAGGGCCTTTGGCCTCACTTTTAGCTCGAACGGCTGAATGGATTTACACGAAACTTGGCAAAATTGTAGGGACTGTTTGCCCGATGTGCCTTTGCTGGGTCTCAATATATGTGCTCCAGTGGATTTTGAGAAATTAACGTTTAAAAAAACAGATGTATCTGTGACAGCGTCCCAGATGGCGCACCAGATCGCGTACTTTTCGCGTAACGGAGATTTGCGTAGCGAAGCTGATTGGCTCTCCGGTGTCTGTCAACATTCTAAACAGTCCGGTGCGGCCGCCATCTTGTCTCTCGGTAGGATCGAGAGACAAGAGGAGGAGAAAAACGAAGGGGGAATTTAATGAAAGGGGGCAAGGTAGACTCCTCTTGACCCCCTAGGAATGATGTTGGGGTTATTAAAGGGTCCCGTGGGGCAAATAATTAAAATTTGATTTTTCACGGTAGAAGCGCTTCTCGGTTCGCGAACCGGGCCGCAAACTGGTAGCGAAACGGGAATTCACCATTTTGTGTTTCGATTTAATTAAATTACTAGGTATAAGGGGGTACGGGAGACGTATCCTGACTCCTTATGTTTTCTGAGGGTGGCTGAGGAGGCTCATATATGTTGATACATGTCTTCCAGCGGCTGTGCGTGAGCTTTTTTTTTTTTTTTGCTGCGTGACGTCTGTTAACGTTCGATTCGATGGAAATCAGGAACTGTTGACCGCCATTTTGTCACTGCGAGTAAATATTTTGTTAAAAATATTTGTTATAAATTAATCCTTATTGATAAACATTGTCTGCGCCATCTTGCCTTTTTTGCAATGCCACACTTTTGTCGAGCACGGCAGCCATTTTAGATGCCTTGACCAGACCCACTCTCTGCACGCCACCGATCCTCAGCATGGCTCCCCACCCTCGCAAGCATCTCCCCCACGCACTGGTCACCCCCGCTCTCTCTCTCATGCATGGGCCAGAAACCTCCTCCCATCTGCGCTGTTCGTGAGCGTTTTTTTTTTTTTGCTGCGTGTACCCCCGCTCTCTCTCTCATGCATGGGCCAGAAACCTCCTCCCAGCTGCGCTGTTCGTGAGCGTTTTTTTTTTTTGCTGCGTGACGTCTGCTAACGTTCGATTCGATGGAAATCAGGAACTGTTGACCGCTATTTTGTCACTGCGATTAAATATTTTGTTAAAAATAATTGTTATAAATTAATCCTTATGCATGGCCCAGAAACCTCCTCCCATCTGCGCTGTTCTTCTCTGAGAATCACACCCTGTGCCCGCTCGACACCTCCCTTTCACCCTATTCACTACCGCACCCTCTGACACTCCTCTTCCTCTGTGTCCGATTGTCCAGGCCGGTCCCAGGCTATCACCTAGCCCTGCAGATGTAGTTTATGGCCCCAGCTGTAGAGAATCACCCCTCTTCAAAGGAGTTACAGTAGATCAAGGCCCCCACCCGATGAGATCCGTCACACCACATGCGTTTCTACTATCTGATAACCATCCTGTATTGTGCTTGGGGAGGGGATTCTCACTGTGAGGGTGTGTGGGTCCGAGCCTGAAGCGGAAGATTCCAGGGATGCCTCTTTGTACATCAAAGTTTTTACAATTATGTGTCACATTATAAATATATAGCACTCCAACAAAGTTGTAGGATTATAACACTTTAATAACTTATAAATATATACAACTCAACAAAAACAGTAAATACATTTAAACATTTTTTTAAAAAAGAAGCAACAATGGTCAGTTGCTGTGTTTTGTGCGAATAGTCCCAAGGCAGCACAACGTGCTGAGTTCTGGACGGCACCCAGGTGATGTTACCTGGGTGCCGCACTGGTTTTTGGTATCCTACAATGCAGCTCTGAAAAACGGCGTGGGGTGTCCCGGGTGGTGCGGGGGGAGGCCTCGTCAGTAGCGGTCTGTTGTGCGAATAGTCCCAAGGCAGCAGAACGCGCTGAGATGTGGATGGCAACCAGGTGATGTCCAGTAAGTTGCCGCACTGGTTTTGGCATCCTACAATGCTGCTCGGAAAAACGGCGTGGGGCGCCCCGGGGGGCTCATCCTCCATTCAGCTGGTTATCGCCCGCTCTTGCGGCTACAGCGTCTCGCTCACCATGTAGTCGAGTTGCGCCCACTCTTGCGGTGCAGCGATAGGCGGCTGCTACAGGACTCTTAAAATGGCGGACGGCTCTTCGGATTTGGGCCTGGTCCACTAAAATGGCCCTGGGACACCTTGGAACTCGGATGTCCCCTGAGCCTTGAAGATTTTACAAAAGTCTTGAGAGCCCCCGACTCCTGCAGGCTTCCGGTGGGGAGCAGCTGCCATGATTGCTCGCGGAATGACCACGACTGAGCCACGAGATGGTGGTGCTCTTGACGCCAGCTTCAGTCTGAAACATCCAGAAACAAGGTGGGGCTTTCATCGTTTGGGGAAACAAAAAATGTTTTAATCCAATGAAAAGTGTTATTTTTAGGTCATATGATCAAGCCTTCTATCATTAGGAAACCAAAAGTAAAATGAACCAATGAAAAGTTTTATGACCTGTTATGCTTACGTTACGCGCTGGTATAAAAAGCGTAGAAAATCCGTTGGCACGTGATGCGGCGTCAGTAGCGGACCGATGTGCGAATAGGCCGAAGGCAGCACAACGCCCCAAGATCCGGATGGCACCGAGGTGGTGTTCAGCAAGTTGGTGTGGCCATCCTACAATGCTGCGCCGAAAGTCGGCGTTGGGCGCCCCGTTGGCCTGTGAGGTTGCGTCAGTCAGTGGGGGCTGTTTGAGAAAGCAATGTGATGCTGTGCGTCGCCCCCAAGATGGAGGCTCCTCGGCTGCAGTGGGGCGCCCCTTGGTGTTTCACTCGCTATCCAGCTGAGTTGCGTCCGCACTTGCGGCTACAGTAGACCGAAGGCAGCACAACGCGCCGAGATCTGGATGGCACCGAGGTGGTGTCCAGCAAGTTGCCGCACTGGTGTGGCCATCCTACAATGCTGCGCCGAAAGTCGGCGTGGGGTGTCCCGTTGGCTTATGAGGTGGTGTCAGTAGCGGACCGATGTGTGAATAGGTCGGAACCAGCACAAGGCGCCAAGATCCGGATGGCAAGTCCTGGATGTTGGGTGCCATAGTTGAGAGCCAAGATCCGGATGGCAAGTCCTGGATGTTGGGTGTCATAGTTGAGAGTTCTGAGCAGTGCTTGTAACACTGTCTGAAGCTTATTTGCACCTGCTGCAGCTTCACTATTACCCTGGTGTGGCCAAAGATCGCCCATGACATAGGCGGCCGGCTCCCAAAGTCCGGCGGAACTTTTTTCCTTTTCTTTTCTGCATCTTGTCACACAATCCGTTTGACCTTTAGACACGACCAGGTCCCTGAATGTGTGCAGGGGGACGCTATTGATTGAATCAAAATGGCGGCTTCACACAAAGCTGACTCAAGCGTTGCTGGTGATGCTATACAGACAAAAAATGGTTTTCAGTTTGTACATTCTTCAGGATTTTCCATCCAAGTCTGCTTGAGAGTTTGAACAATGGCTTTAGATCTTGCCCTCCCCTCTTTTGACTGTTGGTTCTTGTTGCCTATCTCTTCTGTTGTCATTTAACTGAACCTTTTTTGACTGCCGAAAGGGGTTCTGGTCCGACCGCTGGTTGGTGGAGACATTTTGACTATATCCTGGACCTGCCCGGCCTCGCCCAAAATGGTGCCGGTATAAATGGGACTCGTAACTCCTTGTTGTGTACTGGTTGAACAACCTTGATATCACGAGATACGTATGCAGTTTTGAAGCACATGGCGGGCGGGGACGAGTACTGATTGAACATTTGGACATCCCTATTGATATTAAGTTCGGATGTGTTAAAGATTACTGTACTATTGTAAGTTCGAATTAACGTCACTCATGGTACTTGCCCGCAAATGTATATCTTGAAAATTTTATTGTATGTGGCCCTGTCGTAAATGTAAGTGTAAATGTTTCCTCATCATATACAATTCCAGTTTGCTCAGTGGCCGGCCCACGTGGTTATAGGCCCGTATTTTTATACTGACATTTTCACAATAAAGGTTTTTAAAACAAAACATGGTAGTAGTATTTACATTGGTAAAGTTTTTAATTTTAGTCACTGTTTTCGAATTAGTAAAAGGCAAGTGAAATAAAGCAGTCCAATTATATGACGGATAAAAGGTATAATACGCAGGGACGCAGTTAAGATAAATGGTCAAGGGCTGTTGTGTTTTTTACTCCTGCAACATAAAGTGATCGATAAGAATCTGATATTCAGGCGTATCGGCGACTAAGACAGCAGGCCGAGCATCTTTTGCTCAACAGCTCCGTCATGGGACGAAGAAACGCCCTTTTGCTAAAAAAGGAATATATTTTACTTGCAGGACAGTTGTAAATTTTCCGGGAAAGTACATTAGCCTGGAACATTATAACATATATGTTTAAGAAAAAATAATGTTCGAAAGCAATGAAAAGCGTAATTTTTAGGTCATATGACCTAGCCTTTCATCATTAGAATAACAAAAGTAAAATGAACCAATGAAAAGTTTTAGAAACAAGTCACATAACCTGTTATGCTTACGTTACGCGCCGCGCCCCGGATCGCTTCCGGGAAGCTGTGCTTCGCGCACCGGAGCACTTCCGGGTGCGCTAACGCGGCGTGTCATATAACGCATTACGCGACAACGTAGGTTCAGAATATAGTCAAAATGCCTCCACCAATCAGCGGTCGGAACACAACCCCTTTCAGTAGTCTAAAAAGTGCTGTTAAATGACAACAGAAGGGACAGGCAACAAGAACCATCAGTCAAAGAGGGGAGGGCAAGTTCTTCCCTACCGGGTCACGTTGGGGCGCTACCGGAACTGATCGAATTGGTAGTCTACAGTGTTTCTGGATGTTTCAGACTGAAGCTGGCGTCAGCATGAGAGCACCACCATCTCGTAGCTTAGTCGTGGCCATTCCACGAGTAATCATGGCAGCCGCTCCCCACCAGAAGCCTGCGGGAGTCGGGGGCCCCCAAGACTTTTGTAGAATCTTCAAGGCTCAGGGGACGCTTTCGAGAAGGGGGCCCAAGCCCTAGCAGACAAGCGTCCGAGTTACAAGGTGTCCCAGGGCCATTTTAGTGGATCACACCCAAACCGCCATTTTGAGAGTCTTGTGGCAGCCGCCTTTCGCTGCACCGCAAGAGTGGGCGCAACTCAACTACATGGTGAGCGAGACGCTGTAGTCACAAGAGCGGGCGGTAAACAGCTGAATGGCGGAAGAGGCACAGTGTAGCAAAAGCGGGCGGAATGGCAACTGAAACGGTAAAGGGGCGCCCCACTACAGCGTGTCTTCAGGTCAAATGGATTGTGGGACAAGGTCCAGAATGGATGAGTCATCAAAAGGCAAAAAGTTCCGCCGGACCCCGGGAGCCGGCCACCTATGTCGGGGGCGATCTTAGGCCACATCAGGGCAACACGACTTAGGTAGGGGGCAGGAGCCAAGCGCCCCCTCCCAGTCCACGCCACCACACCGTATGTTGAAAATCTGAAGCTATCGTTCTACAAACTCTCAACCAGCCTTGGATGGAAAAATCTTGATGAATGTACAAACTGAAAACCAGTTTTTGTCTGCTTAGTATCAGCAGCAACGCTTGCTATCAGAGTTTATGAGTTTCATACTCGATCGATTGAGCTAGCCGGATCAGGCAACAAAAAGTATAAAATAGTTATGTAAATAGTTATTTAATAAAATGTTTTACCCTGTTACTTTGCTGGTGTTTTGTATATATTTATAATATTTGCATAGAGTTTATCGTTATTTTGGGCGGGGTGGGTGGCGGAGCCGAGTTGTCTTGCAGTTCTCATGGTGTGGAGCTCAGTTCATCTCACTATTTTCGTATTTCTCAAGAAGGGTTGTTCCTAATGTTTCTATTTTAGCGAGGTCAAAAAGAGATTCCATTAGTGGCCTACTGATTTTGCTCGATTACTTTTATTTTTTTACACGGTTTTTCACAATCTACAAAGACTAAACAGAGTATTGCGACTTTGTGCTTGTTTGTAAATAGAGAATGAATCAAAGAGAACCAATTGTAAAACAGTAAATGCTTGGATAACAATCAATCAAATGGAGAGACAAGCAGGCACAACGGATTACAACGGGGGTAAAGGCCTGCGTTAACTACCCTTCACTATCTGCAAAGAGAGAGTACTACTAAGAGAAAAGAGGGGAGGGGGGGTGGCAGCGTTCAAAGCACATCAGCATGCATAAAGACGAAAAAGTTTTTACCTATCACGTACTTGACATTTTACAGCTTTTGATATTTGCTATTAAAAAACCATTGAAATTCACTGAAAAAAACATAGGTTTTAGCCCATATATAGTTAGGGATTAGCATTTTCAAAACCTTAATTTACTCGCACAAAACCATAGAAATTTGCATATATAGTTAGATGCAATAACTATATATCGCGCACCCGCAACCCACTGCTGATGATGTCACATATTACATCATTCATGACATGGTCAGTGACATCACTGATGACATCACTGATGACATCTCAAATGACATCATTCATGACATGGTCAGTGACATCACTGATTACATCACTGATGATATCATTCATGTGATAATACGATCAACCTCTTCAGACTCTAATATAACCTTAGATACAATCAGTGTAAACAGACTCTTACAGACTGTCACTCATCCATGGAGTTACTCACACACCTAGTCAGTCATGCAAAGAATCAATCACACCTCTATTTCCTCAACTATACAGTTATACACACCTTACTTAATCAAACATATACTAACACATATTTACTCTCTTATACAATCCCTGATACAAGTTCAGAATGATCCATACAGCCACTCACACATTCAGTGGCTCTTATGCACAGTTATTTATATATGTCAACTCTTACATGTACTGTGTTTTACATATGTACTTACTTTGACATATAGCACTGATAAATCCAATTACTCACCAATGCACTCATGCTGATAGTCAACCGCCCATACAGCTGTTTTCACATGCACTTTTGAACCCATACATCTAGTGAATCAACTGCTCACACATCTATGCACAGAGTCACACACCTCCCAGCCACCCTCACTCACACACTCACTCTCCCATACAAATATTTGGGCAACCATTCAATAACCCATATAGTTACTCATATAGCTACTGATCAACACATGCAGCAGTTTACAGAACAACAGACATAATGATGCACAAATTTAGACAGTTTAGTCACTAACCCATGCACTCAGTGAGACACATTTAATCACTCACATATAGTCAGTCATGCACCTACTAAATCCTTCATCCAAACACTTAAACATCCACTCATTCTTCAATATCTAAGACATATTTTAACTTTACAGAAACTTACAGTCACTGAATGTTGTCATCAGTGATGTCATCAGTGATGTCATTTGAGATGTCATCAGTGATGTCATCAGTGATGTCACTGACCATGTCATGAATGATGTAATATGTGACATCACCAGCAGTGGGTTGCGGGTGCGCGATATATAGTTATGGCATCTAACTATATATGTGAATTTCTATGGTTTTGTGCGAGTAAATTAAGGTTTTGAAAATGCTAATCCCTAACTATATATGGGCTAAAACCTATGGTTTTTTCAGTGAATATATATATATATATATATATATATATACACACACACACACATATATATATATATATATATATATATATATATATATATATATATATATATATATATATATATATATATATATATATATATATATATATATATATATATATATTCCACAACTTGGCTCACAAATTTACGGTCCCATGGCGCTCTCTCCACCGATGCAGAAGTACTAAGCAGAGCCCTGTTTTGTTAAATTTTACACAAATCCCTTCAAAGAAAGGAGAAAGTTCGCACTCACAAGGAATTCTTCCCAATCTATTCCAGTTTATTTGTCAAGGTATCAGCATATATATAGCTACAATCATCGCGTTTCACAACCCACAGTTGCTTGTTCACGGTAAGGTAACTATTGTACAAGACTCTCCTATATCTTTTTAGGAAACGCCAGAACATGATTGATGCTGACATCACTTCCTGTTCACACACAGGAAGTGACTTGGGAAATGTAGTTTTTTTGCAAATTCTCCCTTTGAATGCTTAAGAAATGTAATTATATATATTTATATGGAAGTTATAAGGCTTTAGTGAATTCTATTCATTCCCTTGGATCGAAAAGTTATGCAGTATATGAAAAAACAAACCTAATGACCACAATTAATTTCAAAAGGCAATTAATTAACATAAGTAAACATCCCTCTAGTGGGCAATTATTACTATGCATATGGTTGCTAGTGGTCCTTAGTAATGGATGTGTAGTTTATACTTCCTCCTTAATTGAGCCCTCCGGTGGGCTAATCATAAGTAGTACTTTGTCCATACTGCATTCGGTAAGTATTAACATAGTTTTACCAGTAACGCTAAGGCCTACACATTTTACCTTCTTTTCTTAAGCATTCTATGACTTCCGATGAAATTATCTTGTAAACTACATTCAAATATAATTGTCCTTCAGTTAAACTTATATACATTGTTATCTCGTTTCAAATGTTAAAGGATTTCATCTTAACTATACATCACCACACGGAAGAAGGAAAAAATAAATAAGAATTATAAGTGTACATAAAGTTCTTCACTCTGGTTAAGCCCCCAAGGGGTCATTGTTCGAAAGTTTAAGATTTGTCGCGATTCTCTGCATCTAAGTTCTTTCTCCTGGTCACCACCTCTGTCATGTGGTAAGATGCATTCAAGCGCATACGTCTTGAGGAGTTTCCAGTCACTGTTATGAACCATCTCCATGTGCTTTGCGACAGCATTACTCCTGTCTATGTTTGTTCTTGCTCTAATATGTTCCAAAATAAGTTTTTTGAATTCCTTTTTTGTGCTCCCGATATATTTTAGGGGGCATGGACATTCAATAAACATAAACAATATGGTTGCTGTTGCAGTCAATCAGTTGTCTTATTTGCCACATATTTTTGTTGGGTAACATAACTTCCTTTTTGTTTGTGGCAATTTGGCTGACCTTGCAGTGTTGACATTTCATAAACCCCTTAGTGTTCAACCATTGAATTCCTTTCTTCTTTTTCGTGTGGTCTTGAAAATGACTTTGTATCAATCTGTCTTTCAAATTTCTTGCTCTCCGGAATGTGATTAATTGGTGATTACCCATTACTTTTCCTGTTGTTTGATCCAATTGTAAAAGTTTCCAGTTCTTTCTCAAAATATTCACAATTTGTTTTGATTCTCTTGAGTAATCAAGTATCAGTCTCACATTTTTTTCTTTATTTGTAACTGATTGACTGAAACAGCACCCATGTTGTTTATGTGATTGAATGTCCATGCCCCCTAAAATATATCGGGAGCACAATAAAGGAATTCAAAAAACGTATTTTGGAACATAATAGAGCAACAACAAACATAGACAGGAGTAATGCTGTCGCAAAGCACATGGAGATGGTTCATAACAGTGACTGGAAACTCCTCAAGACGTATGCGCTTGAATGCATCTTACCACATGACAGAGGTGGTGACCAGGAGAAAGAACTTAGATGCAGAGAATCGAGACAAATCTTAAACTTTCGAAGAACAATGACCCATGGGGGCTTAACCAGAGTGAAGAACTTTATGTACACTTATAATTCTTATTTATTTTTTCCTTCTTCCGTGTGGTGATGTATGGTTAAGATGAAATCCTTTAACATTTGAAACGAGATAACAATGTATATAAGTTTAACTGAAGGACAATTATATTTGAATGTAGTTTACAAGATAATTTCATCGGAAGTCATAGAATGCTTAAGAATAGAAGTTAAAATGTGTAGGCCTTAGCGTTACTGGTAAAACTATAGTTAATACTTACCGAATGCAGTATGGACAAAGTACTACTTATGATTAGCCCACCGGAGGGCTCAATTAAGGAGGAAGTATAAACTACACATCCATTACTAAGGACCACTAGCAACCATATGCATAGTAATAATTGCCCACTAGAGGGATGTTTACTTATGTTAATTAATTGCCTTTTGAAATTAATTGTGGTCATTAGGTTTGTTTTTTCATATACTGCATAACTTTTCGATACAAGGGAATGAATTGAATTCACTGAAGCCTTATAACTTCCATATAAATATATATAATTACATTTCTTAAGCATTCAAAAGGAGAATTTGCAAAAAAACTACATTTCCCAAGTCACTTCCTGTGTGTGAACAGGAAGTGATGTCAGCATCAATCATGTCCTGGCGTTTCCTAAAAAGATATAGGAGAGTCTTTTACAATAGTTACCTTACCGTGAACAAGCAACTGTGGGTTGTGAAACGTGTTGGTTGTAGCTATATATATGCTGATACCTTGACAAATAAACTGGAATAGATTGGGAAGAATTCCTTGTGAGTGCGAACTTTCTCCTTTCTTTGAAGGGATTTGTGTAAAATATATATATATATATATATATATATATATATATATATATATATATATATATATATATATATATATATTACCTACTGGCGATAGCCAGTAGGTATATATAGTTAGGATTTTTTCTCTATGGAACTTTTGAAAATTCTATGCCTAATAACTTTGGCGTTTGTGGACGGAATTGGCTGAAATTTTCAGGAAAATGGCACATTTTGTTTCTGAGCAGCTCCTGGAAATTTGGGGGGGGTTCGTCAAGGGGGGGCTGAGAAAAAAGGGGGGTCCCAAAACACGTTTTTCCCATGTTAATTTCCATAGGGCGGTTGGCCTCACTTTTAGCCCGAACGGCTGAATGGATTTCCACGAAACTTGGCAAAATTGTAGGGACTGTTAGCCCGATGTGCCTTTGCTAGGTCTCAATATATGTGCTTCAGTGGATTTTGAGAAATTAGCGTTTAAAACAAGATATATATCTGTAACAGCGCTCCGGGCAGCGCTCCGGTTCGCGAACTTTTCGCGTATCGGAACTTTGCGAAGCGAAGCTGATTGGCTCTCCGGTGTCTGTCAACATTCTAAACAGTCCGGAGCGGCCGCCATCTTGTCTCTCGGTAGGATCGAGAGACAAGAGGAGGCCAAAACAAAGGGGGAAATGAAGGAAAGGGGGCAAGGTAGACCCCTTCTGACCCCCTAGGATTGATGAGGGGGATATTATAGAGCCACGCCGGGCCCCAAAAAAAAAAGAAAAAATTCCGATTTTTTTCGCCGTAGAGACGCGTCTTGGTTCGCGAACCGGGCAGCTAACCGGGCAGCTAACCAGGAAGCTAACCGGCAGTGTAACCCAAAAAAAAAAAAAAAAAAAATCCGATTTTTTCGCCGTAGAGACGCGTCTTGGTACGCGAACCGGGCAGCTAACCGGGCAGCTAACCGGGAAGCTAACCGGCAGTGTAACGGGAGTCTGAGGAGTAGCTGATTGGCTGTCAATATTGTAAACAGTCCGGAGCGGCCGCCATCTTGTCTCTCGGTAGGATCGAGAGACAAGAGGAGGCCAAAACAAAGGGGGAAATGAAGGAAAGAGGGCAAGGTAGACCCCTTCTGACCCCCTAGGATTGATGAGGGGGATATTATAGAGCCACGCCGGGCCCAAAAAAAAAAAAAAAAAATTCCGATTTTTTCGCCGTAGAGACGCGTCTTGGTACGCGAACCAGGCAGCTCACCGGGCAGCTAACCGGGAAGCTAACCGGCAGTGTAACGGGAGTCTGAGGAGAAGCTGATTGGCTGTTATCATTGTAAACAGTCTGGAGCGGCCGCCATCTTGTCTCTCTGTGGGATCGAGAGACAAGAGGTGGAAAAAAAAAGGTGTAAATGAATGAAAGGGGTAAGGCAGACCCCTCCTGAACCCCTAGGATTGATGAGGGGGCTATTAAAGTTCCCTGGGGGGTGAAAAAAAAAAAAAGATTGCGATTTTTCGCGGTAAAGGTGCTTCCTGGTACGTTAACCAGGCAGCTAACCGGCAGCGTAACGGGAGTCCGACATATTGTGTTTTTTGAACGTTTGTGATATGTGCACGTGTGGATTTTGTCTAATTAAGGTTAAAAAAATATATATATATCTTTAAGCGTGTTCTGGCGCGCTTACGTTTTGGGTTTGGTTTGCGCTGCAGAGACGATACGTCACGGTTATGCGATGCATCATGAGGCGTCTCACGGGCTACGTGATACGTCACTTAATAAAGAATATATTTTACAGCTATAGATATTAGCTTTTAAAAAACCAATGAAATTCACAGAAAAAACCATAGGTTATAGACCATATATAGTTAGGAATTTGCATTTACAAAACCTTGAAAATTCACTGAAAAAACCATAGGTTATAGACCATATATAGTTAGGGATTAGCATTTAAAAAACCTTATCTTATTTGCACAAAACCATTGAAATTCCATATATAGTTAGTTGCACTAACTATATATCGCGGACCCGCAATCCACTGCTAATGATGTCACATATTACATCATTCATGACATGGTCAGTGACATCACTGATGACATCACTGATGACATCTCAAATGACATCACTGATGACATCACTGATGACAACACCCAGTGACTGTATGTTTCTGTAAAGTTAAAATATGTCTTACATATTGAAGAATGAGTGGATGTATAAGTGTCTGGATGAAGGATTTAGTAGGTGCATGACTGACTGTATGAGAGAATGATTAAATGTGTCTCACTGAGTGCATGGGTTAGTGATTAAAGTGTCTTAGTTTGGCAATCATTATTTATGTTCTTCTGTAAACTGCTGCATGTTTAAATCAGTAGCTATATCAGTCACTATATGGGTTATTGAATGGTTGCCCAAGTATTTGTATGGGAGACTGAGTATGTGTGTGGGTGGCTGGGAGGTGTATAACTCTGTGCATAGATGTGTGAGCAGTTGATTCCCTAGGTGTATGGGTTCAAAAGTGCATGTAGAAACAGCTGTATGGACAGTTGACTGTGTGCATGAGTATATTGGTGAGTGAATGGATATCTCAGTTCTACATGTCAAAGTAAGTACATATGTAAAACACACTCCATGTGAGAGTTGACATATATAAATAACTGAACATAAGAGCCAGTGAATGTGAGAGTGGCTGTATGAATCATTGTGAACTTGTATCAAGGATTGTATACGAGAGTAAATATGTGTTAGTATATGTTTGAATAAGTAAGGTGTGTATAACTGTATAGTTAAGGAAATGGAGATGTGATTGATTCTTTGCATGACTGACTAGGTGTGTGAGTAACTCCATGGATGTGTGACAGTCTGTGAATGCCTGTTTACACTGAGTGTATCTAAGGTTATATTAGAGTCTGAAGATGTATTATCACATAAATGATATCATCAGTGATGTAATCAGTAATGTCAAATGAGATGTCAGTGATGTCATCAGTGATGTCATTTGAGATGTCATCAGTGATGTCATCAGTGATGTCATTTGAGATGTCATCAGTGATGTCATCAGTGATGTCACTGACCATGTCATGAATGATGTAATATGTGACATCATTAGCAGTGGATTGCGGGTCCGCGATATATAGTTAGTGCAACTAACTATATATGGAATTTCAATGGTTTTGTGCAAATAAGATAAGGTTTTTTAAATGCTAATCCCTAACTATATATGGTCTATAACCTATGGTTTTTTCAGTGAATATATATATATATATATATATATATATATATATATATATTACCTACTGGCTATCGCCAGTAGGTATATATAGTTAGAATTTTTTCTCTATGGGACTTTTGAAAATTCTATGTCTAATAACTTTGGCGTTTGTGGACGGAATCGGCTGAAATTTTCAGGAAAATGGCACATTTTGATTCTGAGCAGCCCCTGAAAATTTAGGGGGGTTTCGTCAAGGGGGGGCTGAGAAAAAAGGGGGGTCCCAAAACGCGTTTTTCCCATTCATTTTTCCATAGGGCGGTTGGACTCACTTTTAGCTCGAACGGCTGAATGGATTTGCACGAAACTTGGCAAAATTGTAGGGACTGTTAGCCCGATGTGCCTTTGCTAGGTCTCAATATATGTGCTCCAGTAGTTTTTGAGAAATTAACGTTCAAACCAAGATATATATCTGTAACAGCGCTCTGGGCAGCGATCCGGTCCGCTTACTTTTCGCTTATTGGAACTTTGCGCGCAGAAAGCTGATTGGCTCTCCGGTGTCTGTCAACATTCTAAACAGTTCGGAGCGGCCGCCATCTTGTCTCTCGGTAGGATCGAGAGAGAAGAAGAGGTGAAAAACGAAAGGGGAATTTAATGAAAGGGGGCAAGGTATCCCCCTCTTGACCCCCTAGGAATGTTGTTGGGGTTATTAAAGCGTCCCGTGGGGAAAATAAAAAAAAAATGATTTTTCACGGTAGAAGCGCGGCCGCGAACTGGTAGCGAAACGGGAATTCGCCATTTTGTGCTTCGTTAATTAAATTACTAGTTATAAGTGGGTGCGGGAGACGTATCCTAATCCCCTATGTTTCCTGAGGGTGGCTGAGGAGGCTGATATATGTTGATACATCTCTTCCAGCGGCTGTGCGTGAGCTTTTTTTTTTTTTTGCTGCGTGACAGTCCGGAGCGGCCGCCATCTTGTCTCTCGGTAGGATCGAGAGAGAAGAAAAGGTGAAAAACTAAGGGGGAATTTAATGAAAGGGGGCAAGGTATCCCCCTCTTGACCCCCTAGGAATGTTGTTGGGGTTATTAAAGGGTCCCGTGGGGAAAATTAAAAAAAAAATGATTTTTCACGGTAGAAGCGCTTCACGGGCCGCGAACTGGGCCGCAAACTGGTAGCGAAACGGGAATTCGCCATTTTGTGCTTCGTTAATTAAAGTACTAGGTATAAGGGGGTGCGGGAGACGTATCCTAATCCCCTATGTTTCCTGAGGGTGGCTGAGGAGGCTGATATATGTTGATACATCTCTTCCAGCGGCTGCGCCATCTTGCCTTTTTTCGAATGCCACAATTTTGTCGTGCACGGCAGCCATTTTAGATGCCAGGCTGGTCCCAGGCTATCACCTAACCCTGCGGATGTAGTTTATGGCCCCAGCTGTAGAGAATTCAGACATGCCAATCCTCCTGATTCAGGCGTGTGAGTACTGATTTCAGTGCTAGTCTCCCGCCTCCCGATTTCTGCAAGCAAAAACCCGGGGGCATATTACGAACAACTAGCGATAATTTTTGTCTCTAACTTGTTTAGAGACAAAAATTATCGCCGCACATCGGCGATTTTTATCGCAGATAAACCTTGCTATTATCGCAGAAAAGTCAGCGATATTCATGTATTATCGAGCAAATGCTCTTAGCCATGTTATCCACCTCCCATTGGATAACATGGCTAAGAACTGCTCAGGGCAGGTGAAAAGTCAGCGATATTCATGTATTATCGATCTAATGCTCTTAGCCATGTTATCCACCTCCCATTGGATAACATGGCTAAGAACTGCTCAGGGCAGGTGAAAAGTCAGCGATATTCATGTATTATCGATCTAATGCTCTTAGCCATGTTATCCACCTCCCATTGGATAACATGGCTAAGAACTGCTCAGGGCAGGTGTTAGATTTTGGAGATATTCGCGCTTAGCGCGAATATCTCCAAAAGTTGGTAATAGAAGGTAGCGATGTTAGGGACTGTTTCCAGTCGCTAACATCTTGGCACGCCACTTTGCATGTCATTAGTGATAAGTATCACTGACATGCAAAGCGGGGCCCAAGATGGTCGCTATCTCCTTTTAGCTGTCACTAACTGGTGTTAGCGACAGCTTGGTAATAGGGAAATAATTTTATCTCCGCTTTCATGGCTTTTAAAGCCAAAAAAGCGGAGATAAACCCCCTTGATAATATGCCCCACGATTCCTTGGGGGTTTCAGCTGACAGGGCTTGGTATTGTGTTACATGGTAATTTTTCCATGAAACGTCAGAGGGTCGATGCAGGGGTTGTAGAAGAGGTGATAAACCATTTAAGCCTCATGAACAAGCGCATGGTCTTTTAAAGATTTGTGAAGTACTCGGGGCGGCGGTGTGTGTGTGCCCTCTTTCAGGAGCGGGCGGGGGGGCACTGCCAGCAAGTTGCCAGGTCAGGTAGTGTTCAACACGTGCATCACCCTTTCTCTGCCTGCTATTGCGCTCCATGCTTCGGAAAGGTAAGAAAAAGAACGTGCATTTGAGTTTGAAATGTCCGATCCTGCAGCAGCACACTTCCAAAGCCCACACATGACAATAACCCGATTCAAGGCCCCATTCACCCGTTTTAAAAAAAATAGATAACACTCCAACAAAGTAAGGTTATAAAACTTTATTAACAACTAACTTTAACGAACGGAACAAAAACTAAAAACATTTAAACATTTCTCAACACAAAAAGCAACAATGGTTAGAAGCTGTCTTTTGTGCGAATAGTCCCAAGGCAGCACAACGTGCAGAGTTCTGGACCGCACCCAGGTGATGTCGCCTGGGTGCCGCACTGGTTTAGGGATCCTACAATGCTGCTCCGAAAATTGGCGTGGGGCGTCCCGGGTGGGGCGGGGGGAAGCCTCGTCAGTAGCGGTCTGTTGTGCGAATAGTCCCAAGGCAGCACAACGTGCAGAGTTCTGGACGGCACCCAGGTGATGTCGCCTGGGTGCCGCACTGGTTTTGGGATCCTACAATGCAGCACAGAAAAACAGCATGGGGCGTCCCGGGTGGTGCGGGGGGAGGCCTCGTCAGTAGCGGTCTGTGTCCAGTGTCACATGGCTGACACAACATGTACGACAGGCACCCAGGTGATGTCCAGTAAACTGCCGCACTGGTTTTGGTATCCTACAATGCTGCTCCGAAAATTGGCGTGCGGCGGCCCGGGGGGGGGGGCGTGGGGGAGCCGGCGTGAACGGGCCTCCCCAGGTGGCGGCCATCTAGCTGAGTTGCGCTCGCTCTTGCGGCCACAGCGTCTCGCTCACCATGTTGTTGAGTTGCTCCCACTCTTGCAGTGCAGCGATAGGCGGCTGCCACATGGCTCTTAAAATGGCGGACAGCTCCTCGGTTTTAGGCCTGGTCCACTGAAATGGTCCTGGGACACTTTGGAACTCGGACGCTTGCCTGCTAGGGCTTGGGCTCCATTCTCGAAAAGCGTCCCCTCAGCCGTGAAGATTGTATAAAAGTCTTGGGGGCCCCCGACTCCCGCAGGCTTCCGGTGGGGAGCGGAGCCACGAGATGGTGGTGCTCTCATGCTGACGCCAGCTTTAGTCTGAAACATCCAGAAACACTCTTCTTCAAGCGTCTTCTCCGAGTCCATGGCCATCACACCGCCCCTCAGGGGCCTCCGTCAAGCTGTTTAGGAAGGTAACATATCACATTGTTTTCTAATGCAGTCAGGTCCACAAACGACACTCACTTACTTTGAGAATAGTGAAGCTGCAGTAGGTGGAAATAAGCTTCAGACAGTGTTACAAGCACTGCTCAGAACTCTTAACTATGGCACCCAACATCCAGAACTTATGCTATTTGAGAATGGTAGTGACATCGAAGCATCTCAGGGACCAAAACCATTAACGTACTTTCACGTATGAAAATCTTACTTGGGGAGGGGGCAGGAGCGAAGCGCCCCCTCCCAGTCAGCGCCACCACACCGTATGTTGAAAATCTGAAGCCATCGTTCTACAAAGTCAACCAAACTTGGATTGAAAAATCTAGAAAAATGTACAAACTGAAAACCAGTTTTGGTCTGCATAGCATCAGTAGCAACGCTTGAGTCAGCTTTGTGTCAAGCCGCCATTTTGATTCAACAAAGCACAGGCATTGAAAAAGGCTCAAATTCAGAACTCTAAACTATGGCACCCAACATCCAGGAGCTTGCCATCCGGATCTTGGAGCCATGTGCTGTTTTCGATCTATTCACACATCGGTCCACTACTGACATCATCTTATAAACCAACGTTATGTAAATAGTTTTTTAATAAAATGTTTTACCCTGTTTCTTTGCTGGTGTGTTGTCTATATTTTTAATATTTGCATAGGGTTTGTCGTTATTTTGTGCGGGATGGGTGATGGAGCCGAGCTGTCTTGCAGCCCTCATGGTGTGGAGCTCAGTTCATCTCACTATTTTCGTATTTCTCATGAAGGGTTGTTCCTAATATTTCTATTTTAGCGAGGTCAAAAAGAGATCCAATTAGTGGCCTACTGATTTTGCTCGATTACTTTTATTTTTTTACACGATTTTTCACTATCTGCAAAGACTAAACAGAGTATTGCGACTTTGTGCTTGTTTGTAAATAGAGAATGATCCAAAGAGAACCAATTCTAAAACAGTAAATGCTTGGACAACAATCAATCAAATGGAGAGACAAGCAGGCACGACGGATTACAACGGTGGTAAAAACCATTGGTTTTAGGCCATATATAGTTAGGGATTTGCATTTAGAAAACCTTATTTTACTCGCATAAAACCATTGAAATTCCATATATAGTTATAAGCGCTAACTATATATCGCGCACCCGCAATCCACTGCTGATGATGTCACATATTACATCATTCATGACATGGTTAGTGACATCACTGATGACATCACTGATGACATCTCAAATGACATCACTGATGACATCACTGATGACAACATCCAGTGACTGTATGTTTCTGTAAAGTTAAAATTTGTCTTACATATTGAAGAATGAGTGGATGTATAAGTGTCTGGATGAAGGATTTACTAGGTGCATGACTGACTGATTGAGTGAGTGATTAAATGTGTCTCACTGAGTGCATGGGTTAGTGACTAAACTGTTTTAATTTGTGCATCATTATATCTGTTGTTCTACAAACTGCTGCATATGTTGTTCAGTAGCTATATGAGTAACTGTATGGGTTATTGATTGGTTGTCCAAGTATTTGTATGGGAAACTGAGTGTGTGTGTATGGGTGGCTGGGAGGTGTGTGACTCTGTACATAGATGTGTGAGTAGTTGATTCACTATATGTATAGATTCACAACTGCATGTGGAAACAGCTGTATGGGCGGTTGACTGTGCATGAGTGTATTAGTGAGTGAATGGATATCTCAGTGCTACATGTCAAATTAAGTACATATGTAAAACACAGTACATGTGAGAGTTGACATCTATAAATAACTGTGCATAAGAGCTAGTGAATGTGTGAGTGGCTGTATGGATCATTGTGAACATGTATCAGAGATTGTATAAGAGAGTAAAGTAAATATGTGTTAGTATATGTTTGAATAAGTAAGGTGTGTATAACTGTATAGTTGAGAAAATGGAGGTGTGATTGATTTTTGGCATAACTGACTAGGTGTGTGAGTAACTCCATGGATGAGTGACTGTCTATTTACACTGATTGTATCTAAGGTTATATTAGAGTCTGAAGAGGTTCATGGTATTATCACATGAATGATATCATCAGTGATGTGATCAGTCATGTCAAATGAGATGTTATCAGTGATGTCATCAGTGATGTCATTTGAGATGTCATCAGTGATGTCATCAGTGATGTCACTAACCATGTCATGAATGATGTAATATGTGACATCATCAGCAGTGGATTGCGGGTGCGCGATATATAGTTAGCGCTTATAACTATATATGGAATTTCAATGGTTTTATGCGAGTAAAATAAGGTTTTCTAAATGCAAATCCCTAACTATATATGGCCTAAAACCAATGGTTTTTTCATTGAATTTTCAAGGTTTTGTAAATGCAAATTCCTAACTATATATGGAGTATAACCTATGGTTTTTTCTGTGAATTTCAATGGTTTTTTAATAGCAAGTATCAAAAGCTGTCAAATGTCAAGTACGTGATAGGTAAAAACGTTTTCGTGTTTATGCACGCTGATGTGCTTTGAACGCTGCCCCCCCCCCACTCCCCTCTTTTCTCTTAGTAGTACTCTCTCTTTGCAGATAGTGAACGGTAGTTAACTCAGACCTTTACCCCTGTTGTAATCCGTCGTACCTGCTTGTCTCTCCATTTGATTGATTATTATCCAAGCATTTACTGTTTTACAATTGGTTCTCTTTGGATCATTCTCTATTTACAAACAAGCACAAAGTCGCAATACTCTGTTTAGTCTTTGCAGATAGTGAAAAATCGTGTAAAAAAATAAAAGTAATCGAGCAAAATCAGTAGGCCACTAATTGGATCTCTTTTTGACCTCGCTAAAATAGAAATATTAGGAACAACCCTTCATGAGAAATACGAAAATAGTGAGATGAACTGAGCTCCACACCATGAGGGCTGCAAGACAGCTCGGCTCCGCCACCCACCCCGCCCAAAATAACGACAAACCCTATGCAAATATTAAAAATATAGACAACACACCAGCAAAGAAACAGGGTAAAACATTTTATTAAATAACTATTTACATAACTATTTTATACTTTTTATTGCCCGATCCGGCTAGCTCAATCGATCGAGCATGAAACTCATGCACTGATAACAAGCGTTGAGAGTTTGTAGAATGATGGCTTCATATTTTCCACATACGGTGTAGTGGCGCGAACTGGCAGGGGGCGTTTGGATTCTACCCCTTCTCCAAATAAGATTTTCATACGTGAATGTTCGTTCATGCTTTTTGTCCCTGAGTTGCTTCCATGTCACTGCCTTACATAAATGGCATAAGTCCTGGTTGTTGAGTGCCATACTTCAGAGTTCTAAGCAGCTCTTGTAACACTGTTTAAACCTTATTTGCACCTGCTGCAGCTTCACTATTCAGAGTAAGTGGGGTCCATTTGTGGACCTGACTGCATTGGAAAACAATGTGATACGGTGCCTCCCTAAACCACTTGACGGAGGCCCCCGAGGGGCGGTGAGATGGCGCGGACTGAGAGGGGGCGCTTGGCTCCTGCCCCCTCCCCAAGTCGTGTTGCCCTGGTGAGGCCTGAGATCGCCCCCGGCATAGGCGGCCGGCTCCCGGGGTCCAGCGGAATTTTTTCCCTTTTGAAGAATCTTTCATTCTGGACCTTGTCCCACAATCCGTTTCACCTGAAGACACGCTGTCGTAGGGCGCCCCTTTACCGTTTTAGTTGCCATTCCGCCCGCTTTTGGTACTCTGTGCCTCTTCCGCCATTCAGCTGTTTACCGCTCGCTCTTGCGACTACAACGTCTCGCTCACCATGTAGTTGAGTTGCTCCCGCTCTTAAGATTTGACCGAACTTTTTGGACTGCTGAAAGCGGTTGTATTCCAACCGCTGGTTGGTGGAGACATTTTGACTATATTCTGCACCTGCATTGTCGCGTAATGCGTCATATGACGCGACGCGTTAGCGCACCCGGAAGTGCTCCGGTGCGCAAGGCGCAGCTTCCCGGAAACGATCCAGAGCGCGCCGCGCAGCGCGTAACGTAAGCATAACAGGTCATGTGACTTGTTAATAAAACTTTTCATTGGTTCATTTTACTTTTCTTTTCCTAATTATGTAAGACTAGGTCATGTGACCTAAAAATAACACTTTTCATTGGATTAAAACATTTTTTTTCCCCAAACGATGAAAGCCCCACCTTGTTTCTGGATGTTTCAGACTGAAGCTGGCGTCACCATGAGAGCACCACCATCTCGTAGCTCCGTCGTGGCCATTCCGCAAGCAATCATGGCAGCCGCTCCCCACCGGAAGCCTGCGGGAGTCGAGGGCCCCCAAGACTTTTGTACAATCTTCAAGGCTGAGGGGACGCTTTCGAGAATGGAACCCAAGCCCTGGCAGACAAGCGTCCGAGTTCCAAGGTGTCCCAGGTCCATTTTACTGGACCAGGCCCAAATCCGAACAGCCGGCCGCCATTTTAAGAGTCCTGTGGCAGCCGCCTATCGCTGCACCGCAAGAGTGGGAGCAACTCAACTACATGGTGAGCGAGACGCTGTAGCCGTAAGAGCGGGCGCTAAACAGCTGAATGGCGGAAAAGGCACAGTGTAGCAAAAGCGGGCGGAATGGCGACTGAAACGATAAAGGGGCGCCCCACTACAGCAGACAAGCCTCCGCCATGTGCTTCAAAACTGCATATGTATCTCGTGATATCAAGGTTGGGCAACCAGTACAGAACAAGCAGTTACGAGTCCCATTTACACCGGCGCCATTTTGGGCGCGGCCGGGCAGGTCCAGGATCTACTGAAACATAAAAAATGAGGCTGACGTCTCTGAAGCAGTTGACGAACAGCAGGACATAGTAAATAAACATGAACTCTCTAAAGCTGTTAACTCACTGCAGGACAAAACAAGTGAACCTGAAACCTCTGGAATAATTGTCGCTCAAAAGAACAA
This sequence comes from Lissotriton vulgaris, assembly GCF_964263255.1. Classification (NCBI taxonomy): domain Eukaryota; kingdom Metazoa; phylum Chordata; class Amphibia; order Caudata; family Salamandridae; genus Lissotriton; species Lissotriton vulgaris. The sequence continues at coordinate 665,489,848 of NC_141689.1, forward strand.
CACACAAAACTCTGTAGAGCCTGAAGAAAAAAAAACAGAAGGGCACTGTAGTTTCAGACACACTTAACACTAATGACTAAACAAAGATATCGTCTGTTTATAAAGCAGTTATCATCTTGACAGAATTGACAAAGAAGTGTACAGACACCAATGCATCAGCATTCTCGGAGATAACATCTTAAGGAACAAAGAAAGACCTGTTCACTCTTGACACCCCAGGTGCTGTGTATATTGCACTATAGTGCTGCATCGAGAAAACGGGCAACCCTATTGATGTGGATTTTTCATTATTGATTATTGTAAAGAAATGGCGACTCCCCCCTTTAGCAGATTAGCTAAATGTTTGCGTAATTTAGGCATAAAAGTTATATTATTGTTGTTGTTGTTGTTATCGTTATAGTTCTGGTTAATTTCAAAAAATGGTTAAATATATTTACAGTTTTTGTTGCGTTCGTTATATTTAAATGTTAATAAAATTTTAAAATGTAACTGTCTTGGAGTACTATATTTTTTTAAAAAATCGGGTGAATGGGGCCTTGAATCGGGTTATTGTCATGTGTGGGCTTTGCAAGTGTACTGCTACAAGATCGGACATTTCAAACTCAAATGCACGTTCTTTTTCTTACCTTTCCGAAGCATGGAGCGCAATAGCAGGCAGAGAAAGGGTGATGCACGTGTTGAACACTGCCTGGCCTGCAAATTGCTGGCAGTGCCCCCCCGCCCGCTCCTGAAAGAGGGCACACACACACCGCCGCCCCGAGTACTTCACAAATCTTTAAAAGACCATGCGCTTGTTCAATGGGAAGTGGATAACATGGCTAAGAGCATTTGCTGGATAATGCATGAATATCGCTGACTTTTCAACGATATTCATGCATTGCGGCCGTTTTTTATCGCATTTGCGATAAACCTTGCTAATAGCAAGGTTTATGTGCGATAAAATTCGCCGAAGTGCGGCGATAATTTTTGTCTCTAAACAAGTTAGAGACAAAAATTACCGCTAGTTTTTGGTAATATGCCCCCGGGTTTTTCCTTGCAGGAATCGGGAAGCGAAAGACTACCACTGAAATAAGTAGTCTCACGCCTGAATCGGGAGGGTTGGCATGTCTGGATACTCTACAGCTGGGGCCATAAACTACATCCGCAGGGCTAGGTGATAGCCTAGGTCCGGCCTGGACAATCGGACACAGAGGAAGAGGAGTGTCAGAGGGTGCGGTAGTGAATAGGGTGAAAGGGAGGTGTCGAGCGGGCACAGGGTGTGATTCTCAGAGAAGAGCAGCGCAGATGGGGGAAGTATATGTCCCATGCATGAGAGAGAGAGCGGGGGTGACCATTGCGTGGGGGAGATGCGTGCGAGGGTGGGGAGCCATGCTGAGAATCGGCGGCGTGCAGAGAGTGGCCCTGGTCAAGGCATCTAAAATGGCTGCCGTGCACGACAAAATTGTGGCATTGGACAAAAACGCAAGATGGCGCAGACAATGTTTATCAATAAGGATTCATTTATAACAAAATATTTACTCGCAGTGACAAAATGGTGTTCAACACTTCCTGATTTCCATCGAATCGAACGTTAACAAACGTCACGCACAGAGCAGTTTTTAGCCATGTTATCCAATGGAAGGTGGATAACATGGCTAAGAGCATTTGCTGGATAATGCATGAATATCGCTGACTTTTCAACGATATTCATGCATTGTGGCCGATGTGCGGCGATAATTTTTGTCTCTAAACAATTAAAACGAAGCACAAAATGGCGAATTCCCGTTTCGCTACCAGTTTGCGGCCCAGTTCGCGGCCCGGGAAACGCTTCTACCGTGAAAAATCATTTTTTTTTCTTTTCCCCACGGGACCCTTTAATAACCCCAACAACATTCCTAGGGGGTCAAGAGGGGGATACCTTGCCCCCTTTCATTAAATTCCCCTTTCGTTTTTCACCTCTTCTTCTCTCTCGATCCTACCGAGAGACAAGATGGCGGCCGCTCCGGACTGTTTAGAATGTTGACAGACACCGGAGAGCCAATCAGCTTTCTGCACGCAAAGTTCCGAAACGCGAAAAGTAAGCGGACCGGATCGCTGCCCGGAGCGCTGTTACAGATATATATCTTGATTTAAACGTTAATTTCTCAAAATCCACTGAAGCACATATATTGAGACCTAGCAAAGGCACATCGGGCTAACAGTCCCTACAATTTTGCCAAGTTTCGTGCAAATCCATTCAGCCGTTCGAGCTAAAAGTGAGTCCAACCGCCCTATGGAAAACTCAATGCAAAAAACGCGTTTTGGGACCCCCCTTTTTTCTCAGCCCCCCCTTGACGAAACCCCACCAAATTTTCAGTGGCTGCTCAGAAACGAAATGTGCCATTTTCCTGAAAATTTCAGCCGATTCCGTCCACAAACGCCAAAGTTATTAGACATAGAATTTTCAGAAATCCCATAGGGAATTAATCCTAACTATATATACCTACTGGCGATAGCCAGTAGGTAATATATATATATACATATATATACATATATATATATATGTATATATATATATATATATCCACATTGAACAAGTTTGCCCATGAAGGAGAGCCACCAGCAGGAGGTAAGTTTGCCGTTATTTATTTCACGATGGTACAGCAATGCAGAAAGAATATCTTCAAACAATGAACAGTTGCCTGACGCGTTTCATGCTACTTGCACTTCTTCAGAGGCAATCTTTGGCACACAGCGTGAGGCGGCGGTGATATTTAAGATTCGTAACACCTGCCATGTGGGCGGAGACTTGTACTGAGACTGCTGGTCATTGTAGTGCCAAAATAAAGTTCCAGTGAATTATGGCCACGCTGTGTAAAATACTGCCTTAAATAAAATGTCTTGCTCACTTTGCTGCACCAATACTGATTCATGAAATATATATACATATTACCTACTGGCTATCGCCAGTAGGTATATATAGTTAGGATTTTTTCTCTATGGGACTTTTGAAAATTCAGTGTCTAATAACTTTGGCGATTGTGGACGGAATCGGCTGAAATTTTCAGGAAAATGGCAAATTTTGTTTCTGAGCAGCCCCTGAAAATTTGGGGGGGGTTTCGTTAAGGGGGGGCTGAGAAAAAAGGGGGGTCCCAAAACGCGTTTTTCCCATGTTAATTTCCATAGGGCGTTTGGCCTCACTTTTAGCTCGAACGGCTGAATGGATTTACATGAAACGTTGCAAAATTGTAGGGACTGGTAGCCCGATGTGCCTTTGCTGGGTCTCAATATATGTGCTCCAGTGGATTTTGAGAAATGAACGTTTTAAAAAATTTATATATCTGTGACAGCGTCCCAGATAGCGCTCCAGATCGCGTACTTTTCGCGTCACGGAGCTTTGCGAAGCGATGCTGATTGGCTCTCCGGTGTCTGTCAACATTCTAAACAGTCCGGTGCGGCCGCCATCTTGTCTCTCAGTAGGATCGAGAGACAAGAAGAGGTGAAAAACGAAGGGGGAATTTAATGAAAGGGGGCAAGGTAGACCCCTCTTGACCCCCTAGGAATGATGTTGGGGTTATTAAAGGGTCCCGTGGGGAAAATAAAAATAAATTGATTTTTCACGGTAGAAGCGCTTCCCGGGCCGCGAACCGGGCCGCAAACTGGTAGCGAAACGGGAATTCGCCATTTTGTGTTTCGGTTTAATTAAATTACAGGGTATAAGGGGGGACGGGAGACGTATCCTGACCCCTTATGTTTTCTGAGGGTGGCTGAGGAGGCTCATATATGTTGATACATGTCTTCCAGCGGCTGTGCGTGAGGGTTTTATTTTTTTTGCTGCGTGACGTCTGTTAACGTTCGATTTGATGGAAATCAGAAAGTGTTGACCGCCATTTTGTCACTGCGAGTAAATAGTTTATTTGTTTTAAATAATTTCTTATTGATAAACATTGTCTGCGCCATCTTGCCTTTTTTGCAATGCCACACTTTTGTCGAGCACAGCAGCTATTTTAGATGCCTTGACCAGACCCACTGTCTGCACCCTCGCAAGCATCTCCCCCACGCACTGGTCACTCCCGCTCTCTCATGCATGGGCCATAAACCTCCCCCCATCTGCGCTGCTCTTCCCTGAGAATCACACCCCGTGCCCGCCCGACACCTTCCTTTCACCCTATTCACTACCGCACCCTCTGACACTCCTCTTCCTCTGTGTCCGATTGTCCAGGCCGGTCCCAGGCTATCACCTAGCCCTGCGGATGTAGTTTATGGCCCCAGCTGTAGAGAATCCAGACATGCCAACCCTCCCGATTCAGGCGTGAGACTACCTATTTCAGTGCTAGTCTCCCGCCTCCCGATTCCTGCAAGCAAAAACCCGATTCCTCGGGGGTTTCAGCTGACAGGGCTTGGTATTGTGTTACGTGCTAATTCTTCCAGGAAACGTCAGAGGGCCGATGCAGGGGCTCTAGAAGGGGTGATAAACCATTTAAGCCTCATTAACAAGCGCATGGTCTTTTAAAGATGTGTGAAGTACTCGGGCGGCGGTGTGTGTGCCCTGTTTCAGGAGCGGGCGGGGGGCGGGGGGGGGACACTGCCAGCAACTTGCCAGGCAGTGTTCAACACTTGCATCACCCTTTCTCTGCCTGCTATTGCGCTCCATGCTTCGGAAAGGTAAGAAAAAGAACGTGCATTTGAGTTTGAAATGTCCGATCCTGCAGCAGCACACTTCCAAAGCCCACACATGACAATAACTCGATTCAAGGCCCCATTCTCCCGATTTTTAAAAAAAAAATCTCCTGCTTTGCTCTTCTGAAATGTTGGCATGTATGAGAATCATCCCTCTTCAAAGGAGTTACAGTAGATGAAAGCCCCCACCCCATGAGATCTGTCACACCATACGGGTTCCTACTATCTGATAACCATCCTGTATTGTGCTTGGGGAGGGGATTCTCACTGTGAGGGTGTGTGGGACCGAGCCTGAAGCGGAAGATTCCAGGGATGCCTCTTTGTACATCAAAGTTTTTACAATTATGTGTCACATTAAAAATATACTCCAACAAAGTAGTAGGATTATAACACTTTAATAACTTATAAATATATAGAACGCAACAAAAACAGTAAGTACATTTAAACATTTTTTTTAAAAAAGAAGCAACAATGGTCAGTAGCTGTGTTTTGTGCGAATAGTCCCAAGGCAGCACAACGTGCTGAGTTCTGGACGGCACCCAGGTGATGTTACCTGGGTGCCGCACTGGTTTTTGGTATCCTACAATGCAGCTCCGAAAAACGGCGTGGGGCGTCCCGGGGGGTGCGCGGGGAGGCCTCGTCAGTAGCGGTCTGTTGTGCGAATAGTCCCAAGGCAGCAGAACGCGCTGAGATGTGGATAGCACCCAGGTGATGTCCAGTAAGTTGCCGCACTGGTTTTGGCATCCTACAATGCTGCTCCGAAAAACGGCGTGGGGCGCCCCGGGGGGAGGAGGGGGGGAGAGGCGGCATGAACGGGCCTCCCCAGGTGGCGGCTCGTGTGCTGTAGTGGGGCGCCCCTTTACCGTTTCAGTTGCCATTCCTCCCGCTTTTGGTACACTGTGCCAAAATCCGCCATTCAGCTGAGTTGCGCCCACTCTTGCGGTTCAGTGATAGGCGGCTGCCACAGGACTCTCAAAATGGCGGCAGGCTCTTTCCCTTTGGGGCCTGGTCCACTAAAATGGCCCTGGGACACCTTGGAACTCGGACGCTTGTCTGCTAGGTCTTGGATCCCATTCTCGAAAGCGTCCCCTCAGCCGTGAAGATTCTACAAAAGTCTTGGGGGCCCTCGACTCCTGCAGGCTTTCGGTGGGGAGCGGCTGCCATGATTGCTCGCGGAATGACCACGACGGAGCCACGAGATGGTGGTGCTTTCATGCTGACGCCAGCTTCAGTCTGAAACATCCAGAAACAAGGTGGGGCTTTCATCGTTTGGGAAAAAAAAATGTTCTAAACCAATGAAAAGTGTTATTTTTAGGTCATATGACCAAGCCTTCCATCATTAGGAAACCAAAAGTAAAATGAACCAGTGAAAAGTTTTATAAACAAGTCACATGACCTGTTATGCGGCATAGGGCTATAAAAGCGTAGAAAATCCGTTGGCACGTGAGGCGGCGTCAGTAGCGGACCGATGTGCGAATAGGCCGAAGGCAGCACAACGCGCCGAGATCCGGATGGCACCGAGGTGGTGTCCAGCAAGTTGCTGCACTGGTATGGCTATCCTACAATGCTGCGCCGAAAGTCGGCGTGGGGCGCCCTGTTGGCCTGTGAGGTTGCGTCAGTCAGTGGGGGCTGTGCGTCTTCCCCAAGATGGAGGCTCTTCGGCTGCAGTGGGGCGTCCCTTAGCGTTTCACTCGCCGTCCAACTGAGTTGCGTCCGCACTTGCGGCTACAGTAGGCCGAAGGCAGCACAGCCCACCGAGATCTGGATGGCACCGAGGTGGTGTCCAGCAAGTTGCCGCACTGGTGTGGCCATCCTACAATGCTGCGCCGAAAGACGGCGTGTCCAGCTGAGTTGCGGTCACTCTTGCGGTACAGTGACTCGAACGCGCCGAGATCCGGATGGCACCGAGGTGGTGTCCAGCAAGTTGCCGCACTGGTGTGGCCATCCTACAATGCTGCGTCGAAAGTCGGCGTGGGGTGCCCCGTTGGCCTGTGAGGTCGCGTCAGTCAGTGGGGGCTGTTTGAGGATCTGAGTGCATTGGTGATGCTGTGCGTCGCCCCCAAGATGGAGGCTCCTCGGCTGCAGTGGGGCGCCCCTTGGTGTTTCACTCGCTATCCAGTTGAGTTGCATCCGCACTTGCGGCTACAGTAGGCCGAAGGCAGCACAACGCGCCGAGATCTGGATGGCACCGAGGTGTTGTTTAGCAAGTTGCTGCTCTGGTGTGGCCATCCTACAATGCTGCGCCAAAAGTCGGCGTGGGGTGCCCCGTTGGTCTGTGAGGTGGTGTCAGTAGCGGACCGATGTGTGAATAGGCCGGAACCAGCACAAGGCGCCAAGATCCGGATGGCACCGAGGTGGTGTCATAGTTGAGAGTTCTGAGCAGTGCTTGTAACACTGTCTGAAGCTTATTTGCACCTGCTGCAGCTTCACTATCACCCTGGTGTGGCCAAAGATCGCCCATGACATAGGCGGCCGGCTCCCGGGGTCCGGCGGAACTTTTTTCCTTTTCCTTTCTCCATCTTGTCCCACAATCCGTTTGACCTGAAGACACGACCAGGTCCCTAAATGTGTGCAGGGGGACGTTATTGATTGAATCAAAATGGCGGCTTCACACAAAGCTGAGTCAAGCGTTGCTGTTGATGCTATACAGACAAAAATTGGTTTTCAGTTTGTACATTCTTCAGGATTTTTTTTTCCATCCAAGGCTGGTTGAGAGTTTGTAGAACAATGGCTTCAGATTTTCAACATACTACTCTTCAACATTCTTCCTAAATGTAACAATGTGAGACTCACTAGGAGAACGGCTGTTTATCTTTCCTTTCAAAATGCTGCCAACAATATTTTCTGAATGGAAGACACCATCTTGTAGCATAAAGGGCCGAAAGGGGTTCTGGTCTGGCCGATGGTTGGTGGAGACATTTTGACTATATCCTGGACCTGCCCGGCCTCGCCCAAAATGGCGCCGGTATAAATGGGACTCGTAAATCCTTGTTGTGTACTGGTTGAACAACCTTGATATCACGAGATATGAATGCAGTTTTGATGCTCATGGCGGGCGGGGACGAGAATTGATTGAATATTTCGACATCCCTATTGATATTAAGTTCTGATGTGTTATTGATTACTGTACTATTGAAAGTTCGAATTAACGTCACCCATGGTACTTGCCCGCAAATGTATATCTAGATAATTTTATTGTAAGTGGCCCTGTTGTATTTTAATTACAAAATGTACGTCCACCGATTCCGCAACTGTTAGACACCTTAGTTCTTGCAACCTAATGGCCCGCTCGTTACGTTCCTCTACAATGTAAATGTCTCCTCATCATATACGATTTCAGTTTGCTCCGTGGCCGGCCCACGTGGTTATAGGCCCGTATTTGTATACTGACATTTTCACAATAAAGGTTTTTAAAACAAAACATGGTAGTATTATTTACATTGGTAAAGTTTTTAATTTTAGTCACTGTTTTCGAATCAGTAAAAGGCAAGTGAAATAAAGCAGTCCAATTACATGACGGATAAAAGGTATAATACGCAGGAACGCAGTAAAGATAAATGGTCAAGGGCAGTTGTGTTTCCCACTCCTGCAACATAAAGTGATCGATAAGAATCTAATAATCAGGCGTATCGGCGACTAAGACAGCAGGCCGAGCCTCTTTTACTCAACGGCTCCATCATGGGACGAAGAAACGCCCTTTTTCTCAAAAAAGGAATATATTTTACTTGCAGGACAGTTGTAAATTTTCCGGGAAAGTACATTAGCCTGGAACATTATAACATATATGTTTAAGAAAAAATAATGTTCGAAACCAATAAAAAGCGTAATTTTTAGGTCATATGACCAAGCTTTTCATCATTAAAATAACAAAAGTAAAATGAACCAATGAAAAGTTTTATTAACAAGTCACATGACCCGTTATGCTTACGTTACGCGCTTCGCGCCGCGCCCCGGATCGCTTCCGGGAAGCTGCGCTTCGCGCACCGGAGCACTTCCGGGTGCGCTAACGCGGCGTGTCATATAACACATTACGCGACAACGTAGGTCCAGAATATAGTCAAAATGTCTCCACCAACCAGCGTTCGGAACACAACCCCTTTCAGCAGTCTAAAAAGTTCTGTTAAATGACAACAGAAGGGACAGGCAACAAGAACCATCAGTCAAAGAGGGGAGGGCAAGTTCTTCTCTACCGGGTCATGTTGGGGCGCTACCGGAACTGATCGAATTGGTAGTCTACAGTGTTTCTGGATGTTTCAGACTGAAGCTGGCGTCAGCATGAGAGCACCACCATCTCGTAGCTCAGTCGTGGCCATTCCGCGAGCAATCATGGCAGCCGCTCCCCACCGGAAGCCTGCGGGAGTCGGGGGCCCCCAAGACTTTTGTAGAATCTTCAAGGCTGAGGGGACGCTTTCGAGAATGGGACCCAAGCCCTATCAGGCAAGCGTCCGAGTTCCAAGGTGTCCCAGGGCCATTTTAGTGGACCACGCCCAAATCTGAAGAGCTGGCCGCCATTTTGAGAGTCCTGTGGCAGCCGCCTATCGTTGCATCGCAAGAGCGGGAGCAACTCAACTACATGGTGAGCGAGACGCTGTAGTCGCAAGAGCGGGCGGTAAACAGCTGAATGGCGGAAGAGGCACAGTGTAGCAAAAGCGGGCGGAATGGCAACTGAAACGGTAAAGGGGCGCCCCACTACAGCGTGTCTTCAGGTCAAACGGATTGTGGGACAAGGTCCAGAATAGAAGAGTCATCAAAAGGCAAAAAGTTCCGCCGGACCCCGGGAGCCGGCCGCCTATGTCGGGGGCGATCTCAGGCTACACCAGGGCAACACGACTTGGGGAGGGGGCAGGAGCTAAGTGCCATCTCACCGCCCCTCAGGGGCCTCCGTCAAGCGGTTCAGGGAGGCACCGCATCACATTGTTTAACAATGCAGTCAGGTCCACAAACGGCCCTCACTTACTTTGAGAATAGTGAAGCTGCAGTAGGTGCAAATAAGCTTCAGACAGTGTTACAAGTGCTGCTCAGAACTCTGAACTATGGCACCCAACATCCAGAACTTATGCCATTTGAGCATGGCAGTGACATCGAAGCAACTCAGGGACCAAAACCATGAACATACACTCACGTATGAAAATCTTACTTGGGGAGGGGGCAGGAGCCAAGCGCCCCCTCCCAGTCCGCGCCACCACACCGTATGTTGAAAATCTGAAGCCATCGTTCTACAAACTCAACCAGCCTTGGATGGAAAAATCTAGAAGAATGTACAAACTGAAAACCAGTTTTGGTCTGCATAGCATCAGCAGCAACGCTTGCTATCAGAGTGCATGAGTTTCATGCTCGATCGATTGAGCTAGCCGGATCGGGCAACAAAAAGTATAAAATAGTTATGTAAATAGTTATTTAATAAAATGTTTTACCCTGTTACTTTGCTGGTGTGTTGTATATATTTATAATATTTGCATAGGGTTTGTCGTTATTTTGGGTGGGGTGGGGTGGGCGGCGGAGTCGAGCTGTCTTGCAGCCATCATGGTGTGGAGCTAAGTTCATCTTACTAGTTTCGTATTTCTCATGAGGGGTTGTTCTTAATGTTTCTATTTTAGCGAGGTCAAAAACAGATCCCATTAGTGGCCTACTGATTTTGCTCGATTCCTTTTGTTTTTTTTAAACTATTTTTCACTATCTGCAAAGACTAAACAGAGTATTGCGACTCTGTGCTTGTTTGTAAATACAGAATGAACCAAAGAGAACCAATTCTAAAACAGTAAATGCTTGGATAGCAATCAATCAAATAGAGAGAGAAGCAGGCACGACGAATTACAACGGGGGCAAAGGCCTGCGTTAACTACCCTTCACTATCTGCAAAGAGAGAGTACTGCTAAGAGAAAAGAGGGGGGGAAGGGAGGGCAGCGTTCAAAGCACATCAGCGTGCATAAACACGAAAATGTTTTTACCTATCATGTACTTGACATTTGACAGCATTTGATATTTGGTATTAAAAAACCATTGAAATTCACAGAAAAAACCATAGGTTATAGACCATATATAGTTAGGGATTAGCATTTACAAAACCTTATTTTACTGGCATAAAACCATTGAAATTCGCATATATAGTTAGATGCGCTAACTATATATCGCGCACCCGCAATCCACTGCTGATGATGTCACATATTACATCATTCATGACATGCTCAGTGACATCACTGATGACATCACTGATGACATCTCAAATGACATCACTGATGACAACATCCAGTGACTGTATGTTTCTGTAAAGTTAAAATATGTCTTACATATTGAAGAATGAGTGGATGTATAAGTGTCTGGATGAAGGATTTAGTAGGTGCATGACTGACTGTATGAGAGAGTGATTAAATGTGTCTCACTGAGTGCATGGGTTAGTGACTAAACTGTCTTAATTTGTGCATCATTATATCTGTTGTTCTATGAACTGCTGCATGCGTTGATCAGTAGCTAAATGAGTAACTATATGGGTTATTGATTGGTTGCCGAAGTATTTGTATGGGAGACTGAGTGTGTGTGTGGGTGGCTGGAAGGTGTATGACTCTGTGTATAGATGTGTGAGCAGTTGATTCACTAGATGTATGGGTTCAAAAGTGCATGTGGAAATAGCTGTATGGGTGGTTGACTGTGTGCATGAGTGTATTGGTGAGTGAATGGATATCTCAGTGCTACATGTCAAAGTAAGTACATATGTAAAACACAGTACATGTGAGAGTTGACATATATAAATAACTGTGCATAAGAGCCAGTGAATGTGTGAGTGGCTGTATGGATCATTGTGAACTTGTATCAGGGAATGCATAAGAGAGTAAATATGTGTTAGTATATGTTTGAATAAGTAAGGTGTGTATAACTGTATAGTAGAGGAAATGGAGGTGTGATTGATTCTTTGCATGACTGACTAGGTGTGTGAGTAACTCCATGGATGAGTGACAGTCTGTGAGTTTTTGTTTACACTGAGTGTATCTAAGGTTATATTAGAGTCTGAAGAGGTTCATCGTATTATCACATGAATTATGTCATTAGTGATGTGCTCAGTAATGTCAAATGAGATGTCAAATGAGATGTCATCAGTGATGTCATTTGAGTTGTCATCAGTGATGTCATCAGTGATGTCATTTGAGATGTCATCAGTGATGTCATCAGTGATGTCACTGAGCATGTCATGAATGATGTAATATGTGACATCATCAGCAGTGGATTGCGGGTGCGCGATATATAGTTAGCGCATCTAACTATATATGCGAATTTCAATGGTTTTATGCGAGTAAAATAAGGTTTTGTAAATGCTAATGCCTAACTATATATGGTCTATAACCTATGGTTTTTTCTGTGAATATATATATATATTACCTACTGGCGGTCGCCAGTAGGTATATATAGTTAGGATTTTTTCTCTATGGAACTTTTGAAAATTTTATGTCTAATAACTTTGGTGTTTGTGGACGGAATCGGCTGAAATTTTCAGGAAAATGGCACATTTTGTTTCTGAGCAGCCCCTGAAAATTTGGGGGGGTTCTGTCAAGGGGGGCCAAGAAAAAAGGGGGTCCCAAAACGCGTTTTTCCCATTCATTTTTCCATAGGGCCTTTGGCCTCACTTTTAGCTCGAACGGCTGAATGGATTTGCACGAAACTAGGCAAAATTATAGGGACTGTTAGCCCGATGTGCCTTTGCTGGGTCTCAATATATGTGCTCCAGTGGATTTTGAGAAATTAACGTTTAAAAAAACAGATATATCTGTGACAGCGTCCCGGATAGTGCTCCAGATCGCGTACTTTTCGCGTAACGGAGCTTTGCGTAGCGAAGCTGATTGGCTCTCCGGTGTCTGTCAACATTCTAAACAGTCCGGTGCGGCCGCCATCTTGTCTCTCGGTAGGAACGAGAGACAAGAGGAGGAGAAAAACAAAGGGGGAATTTAATGAAAGGGGGCTAGGTAGACCCCTCTTGACCCCCAAGGAATGATGTTGGGGTTATTAAAGGGTCCTGTGGGGCAAATAATAAAAATTTGATTTTTCGCGGTAGAAGCGCTTCTCGGTTCGCGAACCGGGTCGCAAACTGGTAGCGAAACGTGAATTCGCCATTTTGTGTTTCGATTTAATTAAATTACTAGGTATAAGGGGGTACGGGAGACGCATCCTGACCCCTTATGTTTTCTGAGGGTGGCTGAGGAGGCTCATATATGTTGATACATGTCTTCCAGCGGCTGTGCGTGAGCGTTTTTTTTTTTGCTGCGTGACGTCTGTTAACGTTCGATGCGATGGAAATCAGGAACTGTTGACCGCTATTTTGTCACTGCGAGTGAATATTTTATTAAAAATAATTGTTATAAATTAATCCTTATTGATAAATATTGTCTGCGCCATCTTGCCTTTTTTGCAATGCCACACTTTTGTTGAGCACGGCAGCCATTTTAGATGCCTTGACCAGACCCACTCTCTGCACGGCGCCGATCCTCAGCATGGCTCCCCACCCTCGCAAGCATCTCCACCACGCACTGGTCACCCCCGCTCTCTCTCTCATGCATGGGCCAGAAACCTCCTCCCATGTGCGCTGTTCTTCTCTGAGAATCACACCCTGTGCCCGCCCGACACCTCCCTTTCACCCTCTTCACTACCGCACCCTCTGACACTCCTCAAGGTATAAGGGGGTACGGGAGACGTATTCTGACTCCTTATGTTTTCTGAGGGTGGCTGAGGAGGCTCATATATGTTGATACATGTCTTCCAGCGGCTGTGCGTGAGCGTTTTTTTTTTTTTGCTGCGTGACGCCTGTTAACGTTTGATTCGATGGAAATCAGGAACTGTTGACCGCCATTTTGTCACTGCGAGTAAATATTTTGTTAAAAATAATTGTTATAAATTAATCCTTATTGATAAACATTGTCTGCGCCATCTTGTCTTTTTTGCAATGCCACACTTTTGTTGAGCACGGCAGCCATTTTAGATGCCTTGACCAGACCCACTCTCTGCACGCCGCCGATCCTCAGCATGGCTCCCCACCCTCGCAAGCATCTCCCCCACGCACTGGTCACCCCCGCTCTCTCTCTCATGCATGGGCCAGAAACCTCCTCCCATGTGCGCTGCTCTTAGCTGAGAATCACACCCTGTGCCCGCCCGACACCACCCTTTCACCCTATTCACTACCGCACCCTCTGACACTCCTCTTCCTCTGTGTCCGATTGTCCAGGCTGGTCCCAGGCTATCACCTAGCCCTGCAGATGTAGTTTATGGCCCCAGCTGTAGAGAATCACCCCTCTTCAAAGGAGTTACAGTAGATCAAGGCCCCCACCCGATGAGATCCATCACACCACACGCGTTCCTACTATCTGATAACCATCCTGTATTGTGCTTGGGGAGGGGATTCTCACTGTGAGGGTGTGTGGGACCGAGCCTGAAGCGGAAGATTCCAGGGATGCCTCTTTGTACATCAAAGTTTTTACAATTATGTGTCACATTAAAAATATATAGCACTCCAACAAAGTAGTAGGATTATAAAACTTTAATAACTTATAAATATATAGAACGCAACAAAAACAGTAAATACATTTAAACATTTTTTTGAAAAAAGAAGCAACAATGGTCAGTAGCTGTGTTTTGTGCGAATAGTCCCAAGGCAGCACAACGTGCTGAGTTCTGGACGGCACCCAGGTGATGTTACCTGGGTGCCGCACTGGTTTTTGGTATCCTACAATGCAGCTCCGAAAAATGGCGTGGGTGGTCCCGGGGGGTGCGCGGGGAGGCCTCGTCAGTAGCGGTCTGCTGTGCGAATAGTCCCAAGGCAGCAGAACGCGCTGAGATGTGGATGGCACCCAGGTGATGTCCAGTAAGTTGTCGCACTGGTTTTGGCATCCTACAATGCTGCTCCGAAAAACAGCGTGGGGCGCCCCGGGGGGGGGGGGGGGGGAGGCGGCGTGAATGGGCCTCCCCAGGTGGAGGCTCGTCTGCTGTACTGGGGCGCCCCTTTACCGTTTCAGTTGCCATTCCGCCCGCTTTTGCTACACTGTGCCTCATCCTCAATTCAGCTGTTTATCACCCGCTCTTACGGCTACAGCGTCTCGCTCACCATGTAGTTGAGTTGCGCCCACTCTTGCGGTGCAGCGATAGGCGGCTGCCACAGGACTCTTAAAATGGCGGACGGCTCTTCGGATTTGGGCCTTGTCCACTAAAATGGCCCTGGGACACCTTGGAACTCGGACGTCCCCTGAGCCTTGAAGATTTTACAAAAGTCTTGGGGGCCCCCGACTCCTGCAGGCTTCCGGTGGGGAGCGGCTGCCATGATTACTCACGGAATGACCACGACGGAGCCACGAGATGGTGGTGCTCTCAGGCTGAAGCCAGCTTCAGTCTGAAACATCTAGAAACAAGGTGGGGCTTTCATCGTTTGGGAAAAAAAAATGTTTTAATCCAATGAAAAGTGTTATTTTTAGGTCATATGATCAAGCCTTCCATCATTAGGAAACCAAAAGTAAAATGAACCAGTGAAAAGTTTTATAAAGAAGGCACATGACCTGTTATGCTTACGTTACGCGCTGCTATAAAAAGCGTAGAAAATCCGTTGGCACGTGAGGCGGCGTCAGTAGCGGACCGATGTGCGAATAGGCCGAAGGCAGCACAACGCGCCAAGATCCGTATGGCACCGAGGTGGTGTCCAGCAAGTTGCCGCACTGGTGTGGCCATCCTACAATGCTGCGCCGAAAGTCGGTGTGGGGCGCCCCGTTGGCCTGTGAGGTCACGTCAGTCAGTGGGGGCTGTTTGAGGATCTGACTGCATTGGAAAGCAATGTGATGCTGTGCGTCGCCCCCAAGATGGAGGCTCCTCGGCTGCAGTGGGGCGCCCCTTGGTGTTTCACTCGCTATTCAGCTGAGTTGCGTCCGCACTTGCGGCTACAGTAGGCCGAAGGAAGCAAAACGCGCAGAGATCTGGATGGCACCGAGGTGGTGTCTAGCAAGTTGCCGCACTGGTGTGGCCATCCTACAATGCTGTGCCGAAAGTCGGCGTGGGGTGTCCCGTTGGCCTATGAGGTGGTGTCAGTAGCGGACCAATGTGTGAATAGGTCGGAACCAGCACAAGGCGCCAAGATCCGGATGGCACGGAGGTGGTGTCATAGTTGAGAGTTCTGAGCAGCGCTTGTAACACTGTCTGAAGCTTATTTGCACCTGCTGCAGCTTCACTATTGCGGAACTTTTTTCCTTTTACTTTCTGCATCTTGTCCCACAATCCGTTTGACCTGAAGACACGACCAGGTCCCTGAATGTGTGCAGGGGGACGCTATTGATTGAATCAAAATGGCGGCTTCACACAAAGCTGACTCAAGCGTTGCTGCTGATGCTATACAGACAAAAACTGGTTTTCAGTTTGTACATTCTTCAGGATTTTTCCATCCAAGGCTGGTTGAGAGTTTGTAGAACAATGGCTTCAGATCTTGCCCTCCCCTCTTTTGACTGTTGGTTCTTGTTGCCTATCTCTTCTGTTGTCATTTAACTGAACCTTTTTTGACTGCCGAAAGGGGTTCTGGTCCGACCGCTGGTTGGTGGAGACATTTTGACTATATCCTGGACCTGCCCGACAAAGCCCAAAATGGCGCCGGTATAAATGGGACTCGTAACTCCTTGTTGTGTACTGGTTGCACAACCTTGATATCACGAGATACGTATGCAGTTTTGAAGCACATGGCGGGCGGGGACGAGAATTGATTGAATATTTCGACATCCCTATTGATATTAAGTTCTGATGTGTTATTGATTACTGTACCATTGAAAGTTCGAATTAACGTCACCCATGGTACTTGCCCGCAAATGTATATCTAGATAATTTTATTGTAAGTGGCCCTGTCGTATTTTAATTACAAAATGTACGTCCACCGATTCCGCAACTGTTAGACACCTTAGTTCTTGCAACCTAATGGCCCGCTCGTTGCGTTCCTCTACAGTGTAAATGTCTCCTCATCATATACGATTCCAGTTTGCTCTGTGGCCAGCCCACGTGGTTATAGGCCCGTATTTGTATACTGACATTTTCACAATAAAGGTTTTTAAAACAAAACATGGTAGTAGTATTTACATTGGTGAAGTTTTTAATTTTAGTCACTGTTTTCGAATCAGTAAAAGGCAAGTGAAATAAAGCAGTCCAATTACATGACGGATAAAAGGTATAATACGCAGGAACGTAGTAAAGATAAATGGTCAAGGGCCGTTGTGTTTTTTACTCCTGCAACATAAAGTGATCGATAAGAATCTGATATTCAGGCGTATCGGCGACTAAGACAGCAGGCTGAGCATCTTTTGCTCAACGGCTCCGTCATGGGACGAAGAAACGCCCTTTTTCTAGAAAAAGGAATATATTTTACTTGCAGGACAGTTGTAAATTTTCCGGGAAAGTACATTAGCCTGGAACATCATAACATATATGTTTAAGAAAAAATAATGTTTGAAAGCAATAAAAAGCGTAATTTTTAGGTCATATGACCAAGCTTTTCATCATTAGAATAACAAAAGTAAAATAATAATAATAATAATAATACAGATGCTTGTAGAGCGCGAACAGCTACCTCAGGTGAGGTGTCCCGGCGCTAGTGAGTCCTGCAGAAAAAGCGAATAGTCAGGAGGAAGATAAGGATTATTGCACAAAGAGCCAAGTTTTTAAGAGCTTCCTAAAGCTAGCTTCCTAAAGCTAGCTTCCAATGAAAAGTTTTATTAACAAGTCACATGACCTGTTATGCTTACGTTACGCGCTACGCGCCGCGTCCCGGATTGCTTCCGGGAAGCTCCGCTTCGCGCACCGGAGCACTTCCGGGTGCGCTAACACGGCGTGTCATATAACGCATTACGCGACAACGTAGGTCCAGAATATAGTCAAAATGTCTCCACCAACCAGCGGTCGGAACACAACCCCTTTCAGCAGTCTAAAAAGTTCTGTTAAATGACAACAGAAGGGACAGGCAACAAGAACCATCAGTCAAAGAGGGGAGGGCAAGTTCTTCCCTACCGGGTCACGTTGGGGCGCTACCGGAACTGATCGAATTGGTAGTCTACAGTGTTTCTGGATGTTTCAGACTGAAGCTGGTGTTAGCATGAGAGCACCACCATCTCGTATCTCAGTCGTGGCCATTCCACGAGCAATCATGGCAGCCGCTCCCCACCAGCAGCCTGCGGGAGTCGGGGGCCCCCAAGACTTTTGTAGAATCTTCAAGGCTCAGTGGACGCTTTCGAGAATGGGGCCCAAGCCCTAGCAGACAAGCGTCCGAGTTCCAAGGTGTCCCATGGCCATTTTAGTGGACCACGCCCAAATCTGAAGAGCCAGCCGCCTATAGCTGCATCGCAAGAGCGGGAGCAACTCAACTACATGGTGAGCGAGACGCTGTAGTCGCAAGAGCGGACGGTAAACAGCTGAATGGCGGAAGAGGCACAGTGTAGCAAAAGCGGGCGGAATGGCAACTGAAACGGTAAAGGGGCGCCCCACTACAGCGTGTCTTCAGGTCAAACGGATTGTGGGATAAGGTCCAGAATGGAAGAGTCATCAAAAGGCAAAAAGTTCCGCCGGACCCCGGGAGCCGGCCGCCTATGTCGGGGGCGATCTTAGGCCAAGCCAGGGCAACACGACTTGGGGAGGGGGCAGGAGTCAAGCGCACCCTCCCAGTCCGCGCCACCACACCGTATGTTGAAAATCTGAAGCCATCGTTCTACAAACTCTCAACCAGCCTTGGATGAAAAATCTTGAAGAATGTACAAACTGAAAACCAGTTTTTGTTTGCATAGCATCAGCAGCAACGCTTGCTATCAGAGTGCATGAGTTTCATGCTCGATCGATTGAGCTAGCCGGATCAGGCAACAAAAAGTTTAAAATAGTTATGTAAATAGTTATTTAATAAAATGTTTTACCCTGTTACTTTGCTGGTGTGTTGTATATATTTATAATATTTGCATAGAGTTTATCGTTATTTTGGGCGGGGTGGGTGGCGGAGCCGAGCTGTCTTGCAGCCATCATGGTGTGGAGCTCAGTTCATCTCACTAGTTTCGTATTTCTCATGAAGGGTTGTTCCTAATGTTTCTATTTTAGCGAGGTCAAAAAGAGATCGAATTAGTGGTCTACTGATTTTGCTCGATTATTTTTTTTTTTTTTACACAATTTTTCACTATCTGCAAAGACTAAACAGAGTATTGCGACTTTGTGCTTGTTAGTAAATAGAGAATGAACCAAAGAGAATCAATTCTAAAATAGTAAATGCTTGGATAACAATCAATCAAATGGAGAGACAAGCAGGCACGACGGATTACAACGGGGGCAAAGGCCTGCGTTAACTACCCTTCACTATCTGCAAAGAGAGAGTACTTCTAAGAGAAAAGAGGGGGGGCAGCGTTCAAAGCACATCAGCGTGCATAAACACGAAAATGTTTTTACCTATCACGTACTTGACATTTGACAGCTTTTGATATTTGCTATTAAAAAACCATTGAAATTCACTGAAAAAAACATAGGTTTTAGCCCATATATAGTTAGGGATTAGCATTTACAAAACCTTAATTTACTCGCACAAAACCATAGAAATTTGCATATATAGTTAGATGCAATAACTATATATCGCGCACCCGCAATCCACTGCTGATCATGTCACATATTACATCATTCATGACATGGTCAGTGACATCACTGATGACATCACTGATGACATCTCAAATGACATCACTGATGACATCACTGATGACAACTCAAATGACATCACTGATGACATCACTGATGACATTTCATTTGACATTACTGATCACATCACTGTTCACATCATTCATGTGATAATACGACGAACCTCTTCAGACTCTAATATAACCTTAGATACACTCAATGTAAACAGACACTCAAAGACTGTCACTCATCCATGGAGTTACTCACACACCTAGTCAGTCATGCAAAGAATCAATCACACCTCCATTTCCTCAACTATACAGTTATACACACCTTACTTTTTCAAACATATACTAACACATATTTACTCTCTTATACAATCCCTGATACAAATTCACAATGATCCATACAGCCACTCACTCATTCACTGGCTCTTATGCACAGTTATTTATATATGTCAACTCTCACATGTACTGTGTTTTACATATGTACTTACTTTGACATGTAGCACTGAGATATCCATTCACTCACCAATACACTCATGCACACAGTCAACCGCCCATACAGCTGTTTCCACATGCACTTTTGAACCCATACATCTAGTGAATCAACTGCTCACACATCTATGCACAGAGTCATACACCTCCCAGCCACCCATACACACACTCAGTCTCCCATACAAATACGTGGGCAACAAATCAATATCCCATATAGTTACTCATATAGCTACTGATCAACACATGCAGCAGTTTACAGAACAACAGACATAATGATGCACAAATTAAGACAGTTTAGTCACTAACCCATGCACTCAGTGAGACACATTTAATCACTCACTCATACAGTCAGTCATGCACCTACTAAATCCTTCATCCAGACACTTATACATCCACTCATTCTTCAATATGTAAGACATATTTTAACTTTACAGAAACATACAGTCACTGGATGTTGTCATCAGTGATGTCATCAGTGATGTCATTTGAGATGTCATCAGTGATGTCATCAGTGATGTCACTGACCATGTCATGAATGATGTAATATGTGACATGATCAGCAGTGGATTGCGGGTGCGCGATATATAGTTATTGCATCTAACTATATATGCGAATTTCTATGGTTTTGTGCGAGTAAATTAAGGTTTTGTAAATGCTAATCCCTAACTATATATGGGCTAAAACCTATGGTTTTTTCAGTGAATATATATATATATATATATATATATATATATATATATATATATATATATATATATATATTGCAAAAACTTCTGGAAGTCAGAAAATGAGGGTCGCACTCACCAAAGGTATACTCGTTTTCGTAAAGTTGCCTTTTTATTCCATTTTTATTGCATTAGACACGCCAAGGTAAGGCAAACAAAGCCGACGCGTTTCGCATGAAGCAGCCGCTGCTTGTTCACGGCGTCTACACACGCACATTTTTTTCCTGATTTAAACATGTTTGAAAAGGGACCCATTACATCATTTCCTGTTGTGTCTTTGACCCGCCCCTTAGGATTATGGGACATGTAGTATATACCAAATAGTGGTCGTGTTGAGTATGCTAATACACAAAACAATCCGAGGGATTTTATCAGTGATCGGCAACATTGTTATCAGACACATTTCTTACTTTTGCCCGTTTGTTGTTACTGCAATATAGTATACAGTGCATATTTGCCAATTGATTATTATATGTATGATGTCAGTTTAAAGAAACATCTGTTTTTTACATTTGCAATATTTAAGCAATTATTTACTGTAAATGCACGAATAATTCTTCGGATTGGTTTAAACCAAACGGGGTCATTGTCCTGAAATTTAAAGTTTGTCGTGATTTTTTTTGACGCAGTAATTTCTCCAAATCTACTCCTCGTTTATTTTCTGATACTTGGTCAATGCCATAACATTTTAGCAATTTCCAGTCCCCCTTATGAGTTGTTTCCATGTCTCTGGCTATGGCATTGTTTTTGTCTTTGTTTTTGGTTGCACGCGTGTGTTCTAGGATTCTTTTTTTCAGTTCGCACGTTGTGCTCCCTATATATTTTGGACAACAGCGAACAAACGGTGGATTTGCTTTGTATGATCAGCACATCTACAAAAAGATATTTCCCTTATTGTAAATTCAAATATTATACATTAGACACGCTCTGTGGGAGTGCTATTCTGGTGTTGTGCTTATCCACCCAAAAGCAACAATCCACAATATCCTACTCACTCAAGGTGAGACGGAATATCATACACAAATTATGAGAAAAGAACCAGCGCACATCCCTTCTAGTAGCTATTATCCAAATGGCTTCAAGCCACGGCAATCCCAAAACAATTTTTTCTCACTCTCCTTGTAGTCCTTAAAGAGACATGTACAATGTTCATTATTATTCAAAGTCCATTTATTAATACATTCTTTCTTTTGCCACACCATCACAGCTGACGCGCGTTTCGCCCTCCACTGGCTTTTTCAAGGCTAAAATGTTGTATGGTGAGCAAAGTCTATTTGCAGCGATCAGAATATCGTATGGCCTGTTGGGCATTACTCCTGTAACTTTAGGCCTTTTACTTTATACATCATAGATTAAGCGTATTGAGTCTATTGTCGATAATTCGTTCTTTGAATGATGAACCGGTTCTTGCACACTACATGGAGCCTTGATACGTTCCATCGCTGTGGCGTGTTAACGCGGCGTTCATGCGGAGTCCTTTCTTCCGCATTGACTTTCCCTATATATTTTAGTCTACAGGGGCATTCAACCACGTACACCACATACCTACTCTTGCAGGTAATAAGCTTGTGAATTTTCAATATTTATTGTTCACCATTTGGATTTCAGATGTTGGTTTAGTTATTTGGCAGACCTTGCAATTATAGCATTTGACAAAACCTTTCGTTTTAAGCCAATCTGTGCTTTTGTTTTGAATATCGAGATGGATTTGCACTAGATGATCCTCAAGATTTTTCGCTCTGCGATAGGTTACTACTGGGTGATCCCCCACCATTTTCCCAATGCTGCAATCCAGTTTGAGGATCTTCCAGTTCTTTTTTAAGATTGAGTTTATCATTTTGGAATTTTGAGTAAAGTCTGTGATGAATCTTATTTCTGGTGGGTTAGTTGTCTCCTTTCTTTTGGTTGTTGGGCATTCAATCCTTGTTTTTTCATTTGCTTTTTTCCAACAGTTTCCCACTATTCCGGCACTATATTTTCGATTTTGGAATCTTTTCATTGAGTGTTTACTGTGTTTCAGCCATTCATTTTCCTCACTGCAAATTCTGCGTATTCTGAGAAATTCCCTGTATGGGATGCTTTCAATAAGTGATCTTTGGTGGAAGCTGTCAGCTTGTAGGGTGGCAATGGTGGCAGTTGATTTTTGTTGGAGAGTGGTTTCGATTTTATTGTTTTTTATATATATTTGCAAATCCAGGAAAATAGCTTCACTTTTGTCCATTTGGTAAGTGAATTTAAGGCTTTCCATAGTGGCTGAAAAAAAATTGACATCAGTGATGTCATTTGAGATGTCATCAGTGATGTCATGAGTGATGTCACTGACTATGTCATGAGTGATGTAATATGTGACGTCATCAGCAGCGCATTGCGGGCGTGCGAGTATTAGTTAGCTGAACTAACTATAACGGGGGAATTTCAATGATTTTGTATGAGTTAAATGTCCAGCTAACTACAACATGTGTGAAACCTATTGTTTTTTCAGTAAATTTCTAAGGTTTTTTAAATGCTAATTCCTAACTATAACGTGACTGAAACCTATGTTTTTGTCAGTGAATTTCTAAGGTTTTTTAAATGCTAATTCCTAACTATAACGTGGGTGAAACCTATGGTTTTTTCAGTGAATTTCAAAGGTTTTGTAAATAATAATTTTTAAATGTATTAATTGTTATATTTTTTCATACTGATTTGCTACATTGTTTTAAAGTATTTATTTTTTGATATTTTCTTTTTTAAATTACATTACATATTTTTAATATAAATTGAAAAAAAATGTTTTTAAAAATATTGAAATTGTACTTTTTTTATTTTATATTTTTTTCATTTATATATATTTTATATATATCCTATGGAAGGAAGCTTAAGTTACTGGTAAGTTCGGTTAAAATTACTTTTCAGGGACATTAGTGAGCTGAAAGATGCAGCACTGAGGTCTCTCCTGATAACAGGTGAGTAAATCGGAATTCGTAGTTCGACTGATTTTAAAGGAGTTTTTTAAAGTTCCAAAACTCCACACTTAGAAGAATTTCCTAGTTAAACCAGTCAATGTTACCCTTTGGAAGGAAATTCAAGTTACTGTAAGTATGGTTAGAATTATTTTTCAGGATCAGTAGTGAGCTGAAAGATGCAGCACTGAGGTCTCTTTTGTTAACAGGTGAATAAATCGGAATTCGTAGTTTGACTGATCTTACAGGAATATTTGTACGCTTCAAAAATAGACACTTAGAAACTTTTCTGGTGAAAATCACACAATAGACTCCTACGGAAAGAAATACAAGTTACTGGTAAGTACGATTAGATTTACTTTTCAGGGTCCGTACTGGGTTCTAAGATGCAGCACTGACGTCTCTCGTGACAACAGGTGAGTAAATCGGAATTCGTAGTTCCGCTGATTTTAGAGGAATATTGTGCTCAATAGTGAAGGAAGGGGGCAGGCCTGATTTGACATGTGTGCAAACACACCCTGTTGGATGGGGAATTAAATCCTCTTCAATCCAGAGGTCCCCTGTGAGCCAAGTAGCCCACCAGGTACCTCCAGTATTCGCCAGAGAGCTGCGTTGCAGGGGGGTGTTCAGAGGGACTCTGCAACACAGCTCCGTGGCGCTTACTGGAGGTACCTGTTGGACT
The DNA here is from genome assembly GCF_964263255.1 of Lissotriton vulgaris. NCBI lineage: Eukaryota > Metazoa > Chordata > Amphibia > Caudata > Salamandridae > Lissotriton > Lissotriton vulgaris. Next base: position 665,513,966 of record NC_141689.1, read on the forward strand.
AGTTGGCCCCTAGGGGACCTCTGGATTGCAGAGGAATGTATTCCCCAACTTAAAACGCACCACAGGGCATGTTTGCACACATATCACCTCAAGCCCCGCCCCCTACCTTCACCACTGTGCAAACGCGCCCCGTAGCACGTTTTAAGTTGGGGGATTGAGTCCCCTTGCATACTGGGGTTCCTTGGGGGCCAACTAGCCCACCGGGAACCTCCAGTATGCACCAGGGAACTGCGGTGCAGAGAGAGGTGTAATGAGGCCACGCCCCCTTTTACACCTCTCTACAACGCAGCCCCCTGGTGCATTTGCAGAGGGGGAACTAATTCCCCTTGCATACTTGGGGTCCCTGTGGGCCAACTAGCCCACCAGGAACCTCCAGTATGTGCCAGGGGGCTGCGTTGCAGAGAGGTGTAAAAAGGGGCGTGACCTCATTACACCTCTCTGCAACGCAGCCCCCTGGTGTGTTTGCAGAGGGGGAACTAGTTCCCCTTGCATTCTGGGGGCCCCTGGGTGCCAACTAGCCCACCAGGAACCACCAGTATGCGCCAAGGGGCTGCACTGCAGAGGGGTGTAAAAAGGGGTGTGGCCTCTTTACACATCTCTGCAATGCAGCCCCCTGGCACGTTTGCAGAAGGGGAACTAATTCACCTTGAATACTGGGGTCCCTTGGGGCTAACTAGCCCACCAAGAAACTCCAGTATGTGCCAGGGGGAAAAATCTAAATCAGACTGCTTTTCCACATGGGGAGCTGTATGTTAGTAGGTCCCCATGTGGAAAAGCAATGCTGGCTCCCAAACGCATATAAGTTGTGTACCAAAGGCGCTGGAGTCATGCACACTACAGATTATGAGTCGTGCATCCAGCGCCCGCACACAAGGGGGCCGCAATGAGCTCTGCTCTAGGTGCACAACTTCTAATTTTACCGTAAAAAAATAGCCCCTATCAGTAATTTCTAATATCCCCGGGGACCCCATCCCCCGGGTCCCTAGCATTGCCGACATTGCTTTTCCACATGGGAGAGATGCTAACATGCATGTGGAAAAGCAATCTAGTTTGTATTTTGAAAGAGAGAACAGATTTCCCTGCTCTCTCTTTCAAAATCCAAACCAACTTTGCTATGGGATGGCAGGAGCCATGAGACACCCGCCCTTTCATAGCAAACAGCAGTGTCCCAGGGGTAGGCACCCCGATACACTGCAGGAGCCGGCCCTGGTGCGTGGTGGTCATGCAGCCTGCCTCCCACAATACACAAATCCCCGGGGGGAGGTTCCTGGGGCTTGAGGGGGGTCATTGAGGCCCACACACTTCTAATTCTCCAGGGGGCCTTGAAGCCCCCCCAACCATGTATTTTATAGCCCCCGGGAGGTGGCTCTTACTCTTGCATAGGAAACAGCAATGTTGAGATTATCTTCCGGTAAGATAACAAAGGATTTTGAAGTCCATTATCACTATGACTAAGGACATACTTGTGCACCCATCATCATCGCAGGTTATTCACCCGCTCAGTCCTTGGGGTACTACTAACTCAGTGACCAAAGAGGCCACTCACATAGTGGTGGGCTCCCTGCTCTGTGGTCCAGGCCTACATATGGTGTCCGAACCATGGTGACGGGCCATCATAGCGCTTGCGATTAAGTATGGGCGGAAAATGTGTTACGCTCGCGTAATTTTCAAATTTTTGGCAATTGTGTGATCCGGGAATCGCATGAAATTGCCCAAAAATCTGCTGTTCGCGAGTTGGCTGATTTTTTTTTCTTGTTCGCGCTTCAAAAATACAATCTTGCGCGCGTGGCATTGACTCACTATGATTATACGTTCGCTGATGAGTTTTCCTCCCTGTTCGCGTGTGCGCAATATTGGTAGCTGGCCGAGCGACGCCGCGATCTCGAACACGTCATTGCGACCCAAAACAGGAAATTGCGAACACGTCATTGCGACCCGAAACAGGAAATTGCGAACGCGAACACGTCATTGCGACCCAAAATAGGAAAAAGGCATCGCGAGCAGCCTGGTTAAGTGGAAACAACATGTTCGCGACCGTTGCGACTTCATGCTTAAGTTCTCGTTCCCGAACTGGTAAAAAAAATCTCCAGAACTCCCCAAAAAATTCCCAAGCTTGCGGAATTTGGTGGATTTTTGCGACTCGCGATTATGAATTCATGCGATTTTGCGTATCGCAAATTTGCAAATTTCGCCCATGCTTACTTGCGATGAGAGCAACTCTAAAATAGCATAGAGGACATGCGCCCCGTCTTTTTTATTGGTAGGGTCACGTATGTAGTGATGCATGTGCTGCATGGGTGTGGTGTGGGTGTCTACCAGGCATGAGGGAGTGTGTGTGTGTGTGCTGTTCTGACAACTAGACCTGGACCTAAGAAATCAGTACAATGGAAATCTGGGCAATTTTACGTTTTTGTTTTTTCTGGAAGCGTAAGTGGAGTGGGCAGGCCGGACTTATGCCAGTGCTGCGTAAGGACCTAAACCATGATTCCTTAGCTATGGGCGTGGTTCCGTCATGAGCTATATGAGAAATCAAGTGATTCAGGTGTCCGTCTTGTAGTGCTGACGTCACCCGGATCTTAAACGCAAATGTGTTATTATATCTGTAAAGTTCAACAACATGGCCAACATGAAAGGTAGGGGGTATCACTGACTCTATATTCATTCATAGTTGCATACATAAAAGATGGTGGACATGACGCATTTCTGCGATTATGAATGTTTGTTGTACATTCAGTGGAGTGTTGTAGCTGTAGTAATACAGGGCTGTTAAAGGTTTAATTAGCAGTTTTTGGCACATGAAAGGCAGATAATATATATACGTATGTGGTCATTCAGGTATACTGTTGAACTTCGTGCTGGAAATCAGTGTTCGAGGCTCGGATTTGCATCCACATCCTGTTATTGTAGAGTAATGACGTAATCAACGCCTGCCTGAAAATGTATTGTAAATACGGTGGTCACGTAAATAGCTGATATAGTTTTGGGTTGATTTTGCGCTATATAAATATGCAAAAAAAATATTAGCCCACACTTACTGTCAGAGGTATGTTTTATTTAGTTTGGCACTGCACTCTGCAAATAATGAATGAAGAGTCAGTTTAATTCTGCCTGAATATGGCTACGTGTCAAAGAATTATTGTGCACTGAGTTAGCAGGACCTTCGGAACTGAGCGTGTACGTAACCTGCGATGATGCATGGTCCGGACAGGCTTCACTGGGGGTTATGTTTTTTGACTATTGAATGTTGCCTTAATAAAGCCTTGGGCGAGTATTTATGGTGTACTGAGTTAGTGGTACGTCTGGTGCTTAGCGTGTGCTTACCCTGTCAGGGTTAGCCCCGCAGGATCCGGATGTCGAAAATAATGTTCCACCTCCTGATGTCACCAACCCCCTGAATGATATACACAAAGGGTTCGAACAATCAGGCGAGGGAAAGGAAAGGGAGGGGTCAGCAGGAAAAGGAACCTGCAACAACAAAAGGACAAAACAAGTATGGGAAAAACCCCACATATCAATCTACACTCATATATTTCTCACTAGTCCATGTATACCTGGGAGCAGATTGAGCACCAAATACATTCCGTATTTTTCATCAAACAGTTTGACAATCTTTCAGCTCCTGAAAAAGGTAAGGACCACGTAAATAAAATTGATTCCATGAACCAGTATCTATGGTTACTGAAAACAGTATTAAATGTCAAGCATACCAAAAGTAGTACAGTTTCTATGCAAAATAAAAGGTTTCTGTAGTGTAATGCTTTCTTTCATGACATCCTACTTCTTCCATTCCTTTCCAAGAGTCTCGGCATGTTGAAGGCTCCTTCCTAGCCTAACTTCACAAGTACCAAACAGAATGTTTCGGCAAATAGTGCTTCAAACAAATAATGGATTGGTTCTCCTTTGAATTTTATATTGCTGTCAACCAGACATAGGTAGACTGAATGTACATAGTTCACAACATGAGCCCAGTAACACGTAGTGGCCACCACAGTGTTCCCATTCTCAACCCTTCCTTACAAATAAAATGTCTACCGGTAGTGCGTGGTTGAAGACACCACTCACTCCGGTATTTCTTTAGCCAAATGCTAGCGTTATCAAATGCAATGGTTGTGCGTAGTCCCCAAACCACTGCACTCCGCTGCCTTTTAAATCTGTGTCCAAAACGATAAGTAAAACTTAAACGGCAACATGAGGCTGCAACCGCCTCCTTGCTCCGCTTTAAATGAATCTACAAAACAAGATACAGGAAATGCTCGGCAACGCGGGATTCTTCCACACGGCGTTCCGACAAATCTCAACAATATTTTCCTCACCGAAAGCGGTGGCGCGTGGTTGGTTTCCCCCACCGCGCTCTGCGTTCAAAATTTCAAAAGATGGCCAGGCTCTTACCAGGCAGACAAACTATGATAGGAAAGACAGCACTCTGCTCCTGTGGACGATCCTCCGATTGGCACCAGGAACTGCCAGATACACAGAATTACGCGAATTGACCAATGGGCGAGTCAGACAGAAATAATTCCTGTCCCAACGAGGATCATGGGATATGTAGTTCTTTTGATCGGACATCCTCCAAATCTGGCCAACGAACCGATCCAGTTCTTACAATATGCCGATGATATCGTGGTCTTAAGTCAGACCCCAATAGGCCTGCAAAGGGTCATAACCAAATTAACTGAGTACTTTGACTCAGTAGGCCTGGAATTGAACAACAAAAAAACAAAGGTTGTCAGACTGGCGGGTCCAAGAAGAGGTTCATTTAAATGGTATACAAAGAACAAGCAAATTGAGGAGATAACCTCATATAAATATTTAGGGGTTACATTAAGCAAAAATATGTCCCCACTGAATCAAAAACTGAATATTACAGCTAAAGCTCAATCACTTACCTATAAAATACTTCAAAAGAAACTTCAATGTCCTTCATACGATCATCTTTTAAAAGTAATGGCAGCCCAAGTATTACCATCCCTGTCCTATGGGATAGAAATATGGGGGAACATCACTTACAACGCATTTTTTACAACGCACTACCATTACATCGCAACCATTACAACGCATACCATTACAACGCATTGCGCTGGGGGGCGCTCTAGGATAGGGAATATATTTAATTTACTATCCAACACCTTCCCTGCTATCCACGGGGACTGTAGTTGGAATAGTAAATTAAATAATTCACTATCCAGCGCCTAAAAGCATTATGCGTTGTAATGGACTGCGTGGTAAAAACCGCGTTGTAAAGGCATGCGATGTAAAAGCATGCGTTGTAGTGACACCAATCCAGAAATATGGCATGGGAAAGAATCGGATATCTTAAACAAATTACAGACAAAAATATATAAATCTGTGTTTAATCTTTATAAAGGATCATCCCCAGCGCAAATATGTCTGGAATTTGGCCTGCAAAACCAAATATACCAAAGAAAGCTGTCTTTGCAAAATGGTGCAGGAAACTCAGATTAGCAGAAACAGGATCACTAAACAATATATGTTGGCTGGAAATTAAGAAACAATATGAACAACAGGAACCAAACTCCTGGGGTGAGGATTTACGAACAGCCATAGTAACCCTCATTTAATAAAATCTGTAAACTGAATTCAAATGCCTTATCCCTGGTAGAAGACAAAAGGACCCTGGCCAAACGTCGATACGCATGGACCTTAATAAATTTGTATAAAAGATTAAAACCGCAACTTTATCTTGGAGCACACTTTCGGCTATTTTTAAAAATGAAATTTATGGCATTTAGACTGGGCGACCACTGCTCTAAAGATTTGATTCCATTGTGGAAAAACTAACCAACAAGAAACAATATGCCGATTATGTGGGTACCACACAGAATCGCTATGCCATTTAATGTGTACGTGCGAGTCAATGAAAGAAGAGAGAAGAACTTTGCTAAAACCAATTTTAAATGCCCTACAAATTCGCACCTGCAGGCAGGCGGTCACTAGCTGGATGGGTGCTGTTTCGAACATTTTTATATGCCGCAGTGTAAAATTTATGATGTAAGTAGAGACCCTTCTTTCAAAAGTCGAATGAGTTAAGACTGGGGCCTGGAAAATAAATGTCTCTTTTCAGAAATATAAATATTTTAAGAATATGAATTTTAACTATTTTTAAACTAGACCGTTATTTGTATAAGTATACTTTATGGTTATAATATACCAAATAAAGTTAAATTTGACTGACTGTAGTTCTTGGCAGCTAGGTAGACGCTGCTCAGTGATTCCTGACATATCCTGTGATGATCCGTAGTCTGAACGGGCTGCACTCAAAGCATTGAATGTTGCAGACTGGATTGAATGTACTTTGAGGGGAAAAAAAACTACCATCGATGGTTATCAATTGTTCTGCAAACTAGGTCTACTGATTGCTCCGCATAACAAATTAAATGATTGTACTTCACGCAGTGCATTCTAACTTTCTCATAATGGGGACATATGTCTGCTGGCGATGTTGCAGATTGGGAGCATTTGGTTTCTTAACCGATTATAGTCTCATACACAATTTGCATCCGTACTAATCTTGAATTGTGGGACCTACTGTCAGCAGTAAAGATCGAAGGCAGTGGTCAGGAGGGGCCCACAAACATGTGGCATTGACTTGAGATACATAGAGTTAGTGGTAGGTGTGTGCTCTCAGTGTCTACGCAGCCAGCAATGATGTGTAGTGTGGGCCAGCCGCACTGGGAGCAATGTTTTTTGCCTAGTGAATTCTGTCTTAATGAGGCCACAGGGAGATGAGTTATAGAAGCATGCTTTTTTCACTTATTTAAACAAAATCTGAATACATACAGTATCATTGTCTCTGTATTAAGTAAATCAAGGCTGAATTCTCTACCATCTATGGTGTAGATGCAAAGCTGAATTCAAGTTGTAAACCCTGCTGTCCGTAGTGTTTCATTTTATATCCTCATACGTATTCGCTCTTTCTTTTACTTTTAATTCTTTCTCTCTTTTATTAAACGAGTATTAAAAAAAATCCCCAAATTAAAATGCGCCACAAGGCATGTTTTCACAGTGGTGAAGGGAGGTGATGGTGTAGGAAAGTGGTTATATATATACTGGACCGAAGTAAAATCAGCCGAACTCCGAATTCCAATTTATTTACCTGTTATCAGGAGAGACCTCAGTGCTGCATCTTTCAGCCCAGTACTGATCTTGAAAAGTAATTCTAACCGTACTTACTAGTAACTTGAATTTCCTTCCATAGGCTAACATTGACTGGTTTCACTTGCACATTTTTGTAAGTGTGGAGTTTTTGAACATTAAAATAGTTACTTACAATCATTTGAACAATGTATTCCGATTTACTCACCTGTTACCAGGAGAGAACACAGTACTGCATCTTTTAGCCCAGCACGGTCTCTGAAAAGTAATTGTAAGCGTTCTTACCAGTAACTTGTATTTCTTTCTATAGGAATCCATTGTCTGGTTTTCACCAGAAAAGTTTCTAAGTGTCGATTTTCACCAACTGCAAATAATCCTTAAAAATCACGTGTATAACTTAAGCACATCAACTGTTTACAGGAGATGCACCAGTGCTGGATCCAGGATCCAACACTGAGTAAGAAAAAGTAATCATAACACTACTTACCTGCTAAGTGAAATTCCTCCCGTAGGATAACATTAGTTATTCTATGTGAACATTTTTCTTTGTGTCAACTTTTAAAATACAGTAATACTAATCAATAACTAACATAGACACTCATGTAGTTAGTGACCAATTGATGCAGCATGTTATACAACAACAGAGACAGTGATGCATACATTCACATAGTTTAGTTACTAATCCATGTATTAAGTGAGACACTTTTAATTGCTCACTTAAACAGACAGTCAGACAGCTACTAAATGTTTCATCCAGAAAATTATATATCCACTCAATCTTCAATACAGATTGGTATATATATAATGATTCATATTTACATTTCAGACTAAACCACATTCACTGGATGATGTCCTCAGTGATTATCATCAGTGATGAGACTGATCATGTCATGAATGATGTCATATATATACGCAAAGAGCTGTGTATGTAGGGGCCGTATTTACAAGGGAAGGAAAAATCACGCAGGGTAACTTTTTCTCTCCTTGTAAATATGGAGGAGCCACCTGTGCCACCAGTACGTCACGAAAAGTGATGTACTGGTGGTGCAGAGAGCTTGTCAATCTGCCCCAGAATTGTTTTTATTCCTCCTAATTTTTTTTCTACTATTTTATATGCTACAATGCACAGCATACATTGAAGGAGAAAAATGCCTTCAGTGATTGTTTTTGTGCAGGAAGGTGTGTCTTCCTGCACAAAAACAAACTCCACACGACACAGATATTCTTGCACCATTGTGCAAGGGTGACTGTAACACCACACGTCTGCAGTTTAAGCAGCAGTGCAGAGGGAAGCACAGACTTCCAACATATGTATCTACATATGTTACATCCCTGTGCTTCGGAAGTAGGTCAGCACACTGTAGCTAAAGAGTTTATAGTGTCATGCTACAGCGCTTCCTTATAGTTCTGGAGTTATAGATTCACCATATACCACAAGTGCATTCTTTGGTCAATTGTGCAGTACGTATACATTTATGTAAATGTTCACACACTAGCATACAAATTTAGCTCTTTCTTTAACCAGAGTAGTTAATTCTGAAAAGAACTTTTTTTTTTTGTTTTTTGTAGTTATATATTTTTTTGATTTTTGAACGTTTTTTTTCTTTTTTTGGTTTTTTAAAAAAGGAAAAAAAAGTCAACAGGACAAACAAAACAATGAACTTTGAGGGAATAAAAAAAAACGCATCAATAGTTATAAATTGCTCTGCAAACTAGGTCTACTGATTGCTCCCCATAACAAATTAAACGATTACACTTCACGCAGTGCATTCTAACTTTCACAAAATGGGGACATATGTCTGGTGGTGATGTTGAAGGTGATGCCCCAGAGGTACTTGGTATTGCCAGTGGTGGAGGTGCATTTTGGCGCAGTCTTCAACATTCTTTGTGAGCATAGTTCACAGGATGCATGTATTAGAGGTGCTTGCGCATACTAGCAGTGCCACAGGAGTATTTCTTGTTTGGACCTCCTCTGGACAGTACTGCCTGACAAATCTTGCATGTTACTTTGGTGGCATTACATTTCTTTTCCCCCTCCGGAAAAGTACACATTTTCCATCCTATGGATGTGTATCTTTTGGGAGAGGGAGGTTCTGGTAGAAATTGGTCAGCAACAAAACCATCATAATCATATGATTCTTGCAGTGATGTAGCCATTTTTGTCTCCAAAAAAGAAATTCAGGTTTGCAATGAAGAAAAAGTGACGTTCTTTTCAGGACATGTCTTCTCCTGAGGAAGGTCTAAGAAGAGTAATTGAAATGGGTAGTGTTCTTAAATAGTTAGAACAGTAAAGGTTATACGCCAATCAAATCTCTTTTTTTTGGTCACATGGGATCCGCGTTGGGTGCGTACACGCAGCACACACCTTGTGCAACTTCACAAAATTGCATTTAAAAGTGGGAGGTCCAATGGGGATCATCATTTCAAAAAGCAACTCGGTTTGCGGGAGCCAACGTGGAGCAACACAGTAGAATGCTGCAGTGGACCCTTTGATAAAGGTAGCGGGACTACTGAAACGCGTCAGGGACGCTGTGTGAGATTGCCGTGACCCAATAAAGAAGATGTTCTTCCCACAAGAGTGTGCGGCTTGTCTTCTTCAGTGAAGGTTCTCAGACACATATATATATATATATATTTGTATACCAATACATTTAATGGAAGTCGAGCGCCCACTGCGTTGAACACGTAGATGAAGTCATGCAGAAACGCGCGTGCGTTGTGAGGCATGATACGTATATGTTGCGTATGCACTTGAAGTCGCATACAGGTCGCAAAGCGATACGCACCCATCGCACACCCTACGTGGATCCTACAGAGCAATTCTAAAATGGTAGCTACGTTCCGCGCAGTAGTTGAGAAAGGTGCATTTTGGGTACGCGACACCTCAAAATTGGAAAAAAACAAAAACAGAAAATATTACAAAAATATTTTAAAATATATAAAAAATATATATCTATTACATAAAAAAAAAATATATAATGTAATCTAAAAACTAAGATATCTAAAAATAAATAGTTTGAAAAATTTTTGTTTTTTAACTCATAATCTGTAAGGTACACGACTTCTACGTGTCTGGGAGCCAGCATTGCTTTTCCACATGGGGACCTCCTCACATGCAGCTCCCTATGTGGAAAAGCAATCTGATTAAGATTTTGAAAGAGAGAAGCGATTTCCTTGCTATGGGAGGGTGGGATGGACACCCCGGGACATTGCAGGAGGCGGCCCTCCCACAAAACATAATGCCCGGAGAGAGGTGGTCCCCGAAGCTTTGGAGACCTTGCAGCCCCCCAATCATTTTGTTTCTGTAGCCCCGAGGGGTGACGTTGCCCTCGAGTGCTCCAGGAGGGTAGCCATGCAGTTCCCCTCCCAAAATATATAAAGCCCCAGGGGTGATGATCCCCGGGGCTGGAGGGCCCCTTAGGGCCCCTTAGGGCCCCCATAAAATGTAATTATTTTGCCCCCAGTATTTAGCCCCCCCCATGGGCTAATTATAAAAAAGCTCCTTTCATTTTATTTATTGTTTTTTATGGCAGAGTCCGCGCACCCTACATGCATCTGCCGTGTCTTTTAAAAAAAAAATATTAATCTTGTGGGCCCTGGGGGTCCTTCTGGGACAATCTAAGCAGGTCTACAGGGTAAAAGTATTTTTACCCTGCCCCCTTTCTATGTTTTGCACACATTCTGCTGACTTCTTCAGCTTCTCTTCTACCGAGGCACAAAATGGCTGCCAACAGTTCCGGGTTTCTAATGTTGACAACAACTTGACAGCCAATTAGCATTCAGCACCTGATCAGAAGGGTGCGCTTATAGTGCACTCATGGTGCACTCAGGATGCCTGGATTCACCGCGGCCATAGATATAAAAATGCTTTTAACTGTAATTTAGCTGTGTCTAAAGGTCTTATGGGAAATTGCATGGGGAAAATTTGTTTTGGGACCCTCTTTTTTCAAGGCCTCGCTTGACGAATCACTGTGAAACTTTCAGGATAGGAGCGGACCGAAGCTGACCATAAGTTTAGAAAATTTCGGGAAGATGTGTCAACCGGCGACAAAGGTATTCCAAATAGAATGTTGCGTATTCATTATGGAAATTAGGTACTAACTATAACTACCTACTGGCGACCGCCAGTAGGTAATATATATATATATATATATATATATATATATATATATATATATATATATATATATATATAACACGGCTTTCACCAGCAGGTTCCCTCCTCCAGTCCCGGGAAGAAACCACACAGGAGACGTGGCCACGATTCAAAGTGCAGTTTATTGCGAGCACAAGGACCTACGCGTTTCGGAGTAAAAACACTCCTTCCTCACGGGCAAAAATTGTGCATTTCAATAGTGTTAATAAAGTAAAATAAAGTGACACGTGATAATGAAAATAAACAATGTACTTCGACTTTGTACGTCTTATCTGTGGTTTTACATGTAATATAACACTCCAGTTCATAGTAGTTATTCATCTTGTTCAAGCATACAAAATTAATTAATTTATATTCAAGATTCACAATTACAAATCGAATTGGCACTTCATACCCCATATTCAAAATAAAAATGAAATACACGGGCTTGGGGCTCGAACCGGCCATCCCAAAAGAGAGTTGTACATAATTAGTGCATTGTGCTATTTGGGCGGCAATGTAAGATTCGGAAAAAATACAATGCTTAGAACTCTGTTCCAGCATGTTAGCGAGAACATTCATTAACTTTGCCAGAGAAAATTAACTAAATTGCATTAATGAGAACACAAACAGTATTATTGTGGGCATACTTATGTTCTATAGGTGTGGTCAAACCAAACAATAACTAAATAAAAGCCTCAAACCATTATTTGGCACTGCATATCCCAAAATTAAAAATGAAATACACGGGCTAGAGGCTCGAACCGGCCATCCCAAAACTAGTTATACATGAAAAATTCATTGTGCCGATTGGGCGGCAATGTAAGATTCAAAAAATTTCAATACTTGGATTTCAATGCCAGCATGTTGGCGAGAGCATGAATTCACTGTGCCACACTAAATTGCATTCTTGGGAACACTCACAATATTGTTCATCTGCTATATAAATGAGATACTGCTTGGAGGTTTAATCAAACCAAACGGTAAATAAACAAATAAAGGCATCCGATCTGTGAGGGGGGATAGTCATATGCCAGTGTCCAAGGCCTTACTATTAGTAAAAGGCTACTACCTCTCAATAAGGGTACTGATAAATGTCTACACCCTGCATGTTTCCTGGGTATATAAGACTCTACCCAACATCAAGTACTGGATAAGAAAACATAACTGTATTGCCCCAGTGGGCATAGTCTGTGTAAACAAACACGATAGTATTTCCCTGTAGGCATAATCCTCTCTAAGTACAATTCATCGTAGCAGATTGGAACCAAAATCATGTCATGCCCTAGTGGGCTATTGTATTCTTGATCATGGATGGAGTCCAAGGTAAGTTATTGTACCTGCAACAGATAAGACAATAAAGACAAAGGTCTATTAAAATCTCTACAGCCTAAATATAGTGGTTGTAAAGTAAAAACACACAAATTCTAAAAACAGCAATCAGAAATGGTAAGCAGCAAGTAACATACAATGGTTAATTGGTTATTTTATTCACCATGAAGATGCACAGATAATTCTTCGTCCATATTTGACCCATGGGGCACCATGGTATTAAATCTCACAATGAATTTGGACTCTAATTTCCTGAGCTCCAACACTCTATTCCCTCCTCGCACATTTGGAGGGATGCAGTCAATCACAGCAAATTGTACTAAGTTGGCATTGCTCTTGTGGTGTTCTTGGAAGTGGCGAGCCACTGGATAAGATTTATCATTTTTGTTAATGGCCCTAAAATGTTCAAGCACTCGTTTCTTACCTTTGTGGATAGTGCTGCCAATATAGTATTTTGAACATGGGCATTTCAAGGTGTAAATGGCAAATTCAGTATTGCAGCTGAGATGTTTTTGTATAATCCATGGATCCTCATTATTATTGAACTTGAGGGATTTGATACTAGTACTAAACTTGCAGGCCTTGCATTGATTGCAAGTAAAGAAACCTTTTACTGCATTACTTTTTTTCGGGGTTTGAATCATAGTGATTTCGGTTTGCGGAAGGTCAGAGACGGGTGATCTCCAATGTATTCATTAAGGTCATCGTCAGTTTTGAGGACCTCCCAAAATTTCTTGAGGCTCTTTCTTACTTCCCATGCTTGTGTACTATAGGTCGTTATAAATCTTATAGTCTCTTTGGGTTTACTTTGAGAATCAACGACTTTGGGAAATAAAAGATCTCTACGATCGAGGGCATCAACTTTCGTGATAGCCTTCTTGATATTTTTAGGGCTATAGCCTCGTGTAAGAAACCTTGCACTCATGATTGCTTTTTCCTTTTCAAATTTGTCATTTGTACTACAATTCCTTCGGGCACGTAGTAGTTCCCCGAATGGTATACTGTGTATCAAATTATGTGGGTGGCAACTGCCTGCATGTAGTAAGCTGTTACCAGCCGTGGCCTTTCTGTACAGTGAGCTTTCAATGGTATTATCTCTAATCTCAAGTTTGAGGTCGAGGAATTCCATGGAATCAAAGCTGATCTGGTGTGTGAATTGGAGATTAAGTTGATTTTCATTCAGCATCTCTACAAATTGATTAGCTTGCTTTTCTGTGCCACTCCATACACAGAAAATGTCATCTATATAACGCAGCCAGAGGACGGCGTGGTCTTGAAATAGTCTGATGTTTTGGACAACCTGCTCCTCCCACCAGCCGAGGTATAGACCTGCAAAGCTGGGGGCGAAGCAGGTTCCCATCGCCGTCCCCTGTATTTGCCTATAGATCTTATTGTCAAAAAGAAAAAAGTTGTTGCTCAAACATAGATCAATCATGGTGAGCAACATTTCAGTGTGGTGAAGGTAGCACAGTGATCTGGTCTGGAAAAAATGTTTACATGCTTCAAGGTCCAATTTTTGAGGGATGCTGGTATAGAGACTATTGACATCTAAGCCTAGCATAAGGTAAGTTGGGGACCACTCAATGTCATTTATCCGTCTCAAGAAGTCACTTGTATCCAGCACAAAGGATGGAAGGGACTGTACCAGGGGCTGATTTATAACGACCTATAGTACACAAGCATGGGAAGTAAGAAAGAGCCTCAAGAAATTTTGGGAGGTCCTCAAAACTGACGATGACCTTAATGAATACATTGGAGATCACCCGTCTCTGACCTTCCGCAAACCGAAATCACTACGTGATTATCTTTGCAACAACATGATTCAAACCCCGAAAAAAAGTAATGCAGTAAAAGGTTTCTTTACTTGCAATCAATGCAAGGCCTGCAAGTTTAGTACTAGTATCAATTCCCTTAAGTGCAGTAATAATGAGGATCCATGGATTATACAAAAACATCTCATCTGCAATACTGAATTTGCCATTTACACCTTGAAATGCCCATGTTCAAAATACTATATTGGCAGCACTATCCACAAAGGTAAGAAACGAGTGCTTGAACATTTTAGGGCCATTAACAAAAATGATAAATCTTACCCAGTGGCTCGCCACTTCCAAGAACACCACAAGAGCAATGCCAACTTAGTAAAATTTGCTGTGATTGACTGCATCCCTCCAAACGTGCGAGGAGGGAAACGAGTGTTGGAGCTCAGGAAATTAGAGTCCAAATTCATTGTGAGATTTAATACCATGGTGCCCCATGGGTTAAATATGGACGAAGAATTATCTGTGCATCTTCATGGTGACTAAAATAACCAGTTAACATTGTATGTTACTTGCTGCTTACCATTTCTGATTGCTGTTTTTAGAATTTGTGTGTTTTTACTTTACAACCACTATATTTAGGCTGTAGAGATTTTAATAGACCTTTGTCTTTATTGTCTTATCTGTTGCAGGTACAATAACTTACCTTGGACTCCATATATGATCAAGAATACAATAGACCACTAGGGCATGACATGATTTTGGTTCCAATCTGCTACGATGAATTGTACTTAGACAGGATTATGCCTACAGGGAAATACTATCGGGTTTGTTTACACAGACTATGCCCACTAGGGCAATACAGTTATGTTTTTTTATCCAGTACTTGATGTTGGGTAGAGTCTTATATAGGAAACATGCAGGGTGTAGACATTTATCAGTACCCTTATTGAGAGGTAGTAGCCTTTTACTAATAGTAAGGCCTTGGACACTGGCATATGACTATCCCCCCTCACAGATCAGATGCCTTTATTTGTTTATTTACCGTTTGGTTTGATTAAACCTCCAAGCAGTATCTCATTTATATAGCAGATGAACAATATTGTGAGTGTTCCCAAGAATGCAATTTAGTGTGGCACAGTGAATTCATGCTCTCGCCTACATGCTGGCATTGAAATCCAAGTATTGAAATTTTTCGAATCTTACATTGCCGCCCAATCGGCACAATGAATTTTTCATGTATAACTAGTTTTGGGATGGCCGGTTCGAGCCTCTAGCCCGTGTATTTCATTTTTAATTTTGGGATATGCAGTGCCAAATAATGGTTTGAGGCTTTTATTTAGTTATTGTTTGGTTTGACCACACCTATAGAACATAAGTATGCCCACAATAATACTGTTTGTGTTCTCATTAATGCAATTTAGTTAATTTTCTGTGGCAAAGTAAATGAATGTTCTCGCTAACATGCTGGTACAGAGTTCTAAGCATTGTATTTTTTCCGAATCTTACATTGCCGCCCAAATAGCACAATGCACTAATTATGTACAACTATCTTTTGGGATGGCCGGTTCGAGCCCTAAGCCTGTGTATTTCATTTTTATTTTGAATATGGGGTATGAAGTGCCAATTCGATTTGTAATTGTGAATCTTGAATATAAATTAATTAATTTTGTATGCTTGAACAAGATGAATAACTACTATGAACTGGAGTGTTATATTACATGTAAAACCACAGATAAGACGTACAAAGTCGAAGTACATTGTTTATTTTCATTATCACGTGTCACTTTATTTTACTTTATTAACACTATTGAAATGCACAATTTTTGCCCGTGAGGAAGGAGTGTTTTTACTCCGAAACGCGTAGGTCCTTGTGTTCGCAATAAACTGCACTTTGAATCGTGGCCACGGCTCCTGTGTGGTTTCTTCCCGGGACTGGAGGAGGGAACCTGCTGGTGAAAACCGTGTTAATATACGGGGGTGGCTACCCCTGCCGTGTGCCCGCCGAACAAGAGTCTTGGGAAATAGCCACAATTGTGTGTTTATATATATATATATATGTATATATATAGTGGCACGCCATTTAAGCGAAATCCCTGATGAAAATCTGGACTGTTTGCAATATTTTGTAATTGATTGCATTCCCCACAAAGAAGAGATGGCAATAGAGATGCTAGTCTGCTGAGGTTAGAAAGCATGTGTATTTTAGAACTAGATAGTAAAAGGCTGCAAGGATTAACCACAACAGAGGACTTACACACCTGGCTCTAAGAGTACTAGCCTGACCTCTTCCATAGCTGACAGGACAGATGCCCACAGGGGCAGCATTCTCCTTACTTTAGCAGCATTTTCACATGATTGTTCCAGGGGTCCTCAAAACATGAAGAACGAAGCATTAGCAATTCTTAAGGCACATTGTATACACAAATATGTTGGGAGTTACTAGCAGAGCAATAAGCTTGATATTTTATGACTGCTTTCACTATACCCGCATTTAGGCTATTTAATGTGTCAATTAATTGTTTGGCACTATGTACTATGTATGTCATAAATTGAATGAATTTCTACAAATTAATTGCATAGTTGGCACATAGTGTAGGACCAATGTTTACATTCATACTTTATGACTGCTTATGAGTGTACTGTAGAAGGGAATTTCAGATGTGGAGTCTATTTTCACTTTTTAGTTAAGCACCTAGCACTTTAAATTCAGTGAGGAAATGACGACAAACCATTTGATCAAGGCCCTGTGAGGCTGAAATGCGTAATGGTAGCACAGCACAACAAATACAAATTTGCACAAAATAAGGGGAGTCCATTTCCATTTGTGGATTCAGCAACACACGAATCACTGACAAAAGGACAACTTATAATTTATTCCAAGATGGCTTCCTTGGAACTAATTGACCCCCTCTCAATCTGGTTAAGCAGCAGGAAGCTGATCTGGCTTTGAACCGGAAACAAAAGTATCCTGGAGGAGAAGGCTGCGGAACAAGCCCCCGGAGCAGTGTAGTTAGTGTCAGAGGACGCAATCTACATGAGCCAAAACACCAAGGTAGAAAGTCACGAGAGTGTCCGGTGAGAGTTGTGCACTAGGGGGTACTGCAGAGTACAGCAGAAATCTCGTAATTAACTGTTTAAACATGACACGGCTGCTGGGGTATTATGCGGCAGGGAGGAGGTGGCAGAGGAAATGTGCGTTGAAACTGTCAGATTGCAGTTACAAGTGAAGGACAGTGAGAGGAGCCACACGGGAATGCACCCAATATCCGGAATCTTTATAAAAAACTAGAGAAGCTCATGAAATCGGAGCAAGCCAAGTGGTGGGAACAAAAGTCCCTTTCGAAGTATCTTGAGGTGGGCTGCATCCCCTGAGGACTGCATATCATTCTGGCCCGAGTTATGATAGCCCAAACCCGGAGATGTTGCCGAAATGGGCTGAAAGTAACTTAGAGTCATCACGCCAGTTGGTAGAGATTATGGTAAAATACGCAGACATAGACAGAAGGGACCTGCAGACACAAATAGACTTGATAAACCAGCAGATAAAGGCAATAGAAGGAGGTGAGGCAACAGCTAAAAGTCGGGGAGAAATGATTGCCAGCTTAAATAACGAAGAAGAAATCATAAAGAAAAGAAAAACATTCAAATTTCAAAGAGAAAGAACGATTACGATTAGGGGAAAATCTTCACCTTTGCTTGAAAGTATGAGGCAGCAAGGGCTCACATAAAAATATAAGATCGAATGTGGAGATAGGAGTGACATCTGGCCCCACTCGAGAAGTGCAATCAACGACATCAATGTCGGACCTGAGCTCATCGGTAGACAGGGAATCAGAGGCAGAGTTACAAATGGGCCCGACATGAGGAACTATCACAAAGAAGAACAATTTGCTGCTGGAAGAGGAACTGTTTTTTTTTACGAGAAAAGAGGCGCCAGACACGGTGCCCCAGGAATGCACAATCGTGGCAAAACAACTAGGAAATCCAAGGCATCCAAGGTATTCACCAACTGTTGGATACATGTACTGGATCTTTAATGTTCAGTGCTAATATACAGCAAGATGCACAAGAATTTCTGATGGTTATGCTTGGAGTATGAGAAGATGAAGGAATTCAGATTGATAGTTTATTTGGACTCGGTTACAAATGGGAACATAAATGTGAAGAGTGTTTATCACCTTCAAGGACTATAGTTAACAGAGAACTATTTTTATATTTAACAATATCTGACTGCAAATCTGTACAATTTTCCAAATTAGTAAAAGAAGCTGCTCATGAGATGAAGTGTTCACGTTGTAATTCAAAAATGCTATCTACATTATGCCTACAAAGATATGGAAAATATTTGATTATAAAGCTGCAATGCTGTCAACCAAATCGAAGAATAGTGGAAACCAAAATTAACATTTTCTGTTGCTAATCAAGTATCTATTTCTGGAAGAACTTTTGCAACAGTTGCTAATGTTCTCCATGCTGGAAGTATTACTACAAGTGGACAATATACAGTTTATTTAAAGTGTAATAATGGTTGGAGTCACTGTAACGATACACACTTGGAAATGATACCAATATTGCCTTATGAATTACTCAACTCATACTTGATTTTTCTGAAACAAAGATTTTAGATACACCATTCGACGTCATGGGAAGGTGTAAAGATCTTTAAGGAATTCATACTGGATGCTTTCAAAGCTAAATTTTTGATACATGATCTGGTGTATTGGGAAAATGTGCAGAGAAACTATAAACATTTGAAGTAGTATTGGATGTGTTATTTGTGTTGATTTTGTATTATATTTGTGAGAATTAGTTTTTTTTAACAATCTAGTTGTTTCCCTGCTGTTTATGATGAAACTACACTGACATCACTGTGAATAGCGAAGTTAAGTAGTAGCTGATGACAGCAAAAAAAAGAGAGAATTATTGTTATCTGAATGTTAAATTGTTTTGTATTATTTAAAAACGAATTGTAATTTGTGAAATGTATTACGTTACATAGCACTTTTGCGGTTAATTTTATGTAGTTGAAAAGTTAGAAAAAACAGTACCATGACAAATACACAATAGTAGTTTGATATATAAAAAAACTTTGAAATTCGCTGAAAAAACCATAGATTTCAGGGACGTTATACTTAGAAATTAGCATTTAAAAAACCTTTGAAATTCACTGACAAAACCATAGGTTTTAAAGGCCTTCTAGTTAGGAACTAGTATTTAAAAAAACCTTACAAATTCACAGAAAAAAACAGGTTTCAGGGACGTTATAGCAGTTGGACATTTGACTCATATTCAACCAGAGAAATGTGTCTGTTATAGCTAGTTGAGCTAACTATAACTCACGGGCCCGCAATGCACTGCTGATTTTGTCACATAATACATCACTCATGACATGGTCAGTGACATCACTGATGACATCACTGATGACGTCTCAAGTTACATCACTCATGACATCACTCATGACATCATCCACGTGATAATCTGGCATATTGATGGTCTAATTTCAACTTTGATACAACCATTCTAAAATGCAGACTACTATTTTGAAACCATACACACAAGACTGCCATATACTACATACCACTCACTATTTCCTAGGTCTACACACACATCCAGTTACTTATACTTGTAGTTACACATCAATCCAGGACTATAATATTTACTCATACATCTATACATGCAGTCACACTCTGCCACTCATTCATAGAGTTACCCACACACCTAGTCAGTAAAGGAAAGAATCAATCAAATATCCATTTACTTATGTACACAGTTATACACACCAACTTCATTATTTTCAGACATACCACATCACTTATTCATACAGATATTAACACATATTTACTATCTTACACAGTCACTGATAGAAGCAAACACTTATTTATACACAAACTCTTCAAACAACTTAGTCTCACGTATACTCATTTATATACTCCAACACTCATATATAGTGCCTTAAAACATATATAGTTAGTCACAGATATACCATTGAGACAGTCATTCACTCACCAACACACCAATACACACAGTTACTCACCCATACAGTGCTTCCCAAATGCACTTTTTAATCTATACAATTACTGAATCACCCACTCAGACATCTATGCACAGACTCATACAGAGCCCCAGACACCCACCCACACAAACACTCAGGGAGCCATACAGATACTCAGACAACAAATCAATAACCTATATAGAAACTCATGTAGGTATTCAGCAACCCATGCAGTTGCTTAAACACCAATGGGGAGACTAATACAGACTTTCACACAGTTTAGTCACTAACTCATGCATTCAGTAAGACACGCTCAATCATTAACTTATACAGTCAGTCACGCACTTACAAAATAATCCCTTTAAGCACTTGTAAATGCATTCATTCTTCAATACACCTTGGCGTATAAATATATAAAACATATTTAAACTTTACAGAAACACACATTCACTGGATGATGTCATGAGTGATGTCATGAGTGATGTCATTTGAGATGTCATCAGTGATGTCACTGACCATGTCATGAGTGATGTAATATGTGACGTCATCAGCAGTGCATTGCTGGTGCACGCGGTATAGTTAGCTCAACTAGCTATACCAGGCGAACTTCTCTGGTTTTATACGAGTCAAATGTCCAACTAACTATAACGTTCTTGAAACCTATGGTTTGTTCAGTACATATATATTGCCAGTAGTAGTTAATGTTAGGACCTAGTTACCATGGGAAAAGGATCTTTTGACCTGCCTATAACATTGGCATCATTTGACCAATCTGCATTAAACTTTCAACAAAACATGTCAAGGTACTTTCTGTGTGTCATTGGAAGTTTGGGGGTGATATGTCAAATGGGGACAGAGAAATAGGGGTGCAAAATAAGGGTGATTTTGTAATGTTTGTTCCCATAGGAAGCTTTATCCACTCCTAAAGCCTGAACTGCTAGACAGAATTGGACTACAATCGGCAGAAAGATAGATGCTGTCACACAGATTGCTACAAATCCATTCAGTAGTTTTTGAGACATTTAAGTTGAAAATGATAGTGGTATCTCTGTCTGCAGGTATTCCTCTGCAATTTTGAGATTTATCATGAATGTGTGCACCAACAGGAATGCTGTGATTAGCTGAGCTCAACCTGAACAGAAAGTAGTGTCCCCCATTTCATTGGTAATGGTTCCCTAGGCTAAACATTTCTCTGAAAGCAAACATAAGGGGTCAGGGAGGAGGTACTCTGACTCTATGTTTAAGAAATGAAGGTTTTAGTGATTCAAGTTATGTTTCCAAAATAGCTTTTTTCATCACACACAATATTTGCAACTACGACGCAATCATCAGCACAGCCCCCATGCACCGTCACAGGGAAAATGTGACTATACTGCAAATATTGGTGGCAATGTAAAACAAAAATATATCAGTGAATCATTAATACACACAAGTTGTCAAATCAATTCTGTCCACAGATTGACAAATTTAAAACAACAAAAGAAGGGAGAGTACAAAGGTTTTTGATAGATAGATTCAACCTCCAGTAAGACTGTATATAAACAGTGAGATTCTATCCTATTTTATTTATTTATTTATTTTATTCTGATGTGTGAAATAGCTAATCCCTAGGAATGTAAGGGAGAAGCACTAAGTGTGACTACGCGTGAGCACTTGATATTATGCGGATAGACTATGTGTGGTGTGGGTTGTGAGAGTGGTAGGGAGTATTGACCAAGTAGGGAGTAATATTTACCCCGACTTACTCTTTCCCTTTTAAACGTTTTCAGCTAGGGAAAGGAATAAAGTTTATTTTATCCACTAGCCAGGGAATTTTTAATATCTTGTATTTTTTGTAAATTAGCACACTCCCTACCACTCGCACAACCCACACCACACATAGTCTAGCCACATATTATCAAGTGCTCCCGCGTAGTCGTAGGTCAAAGCACGCCCGCCCCGTAGAGGGTCGGGAAGACCCCTAGATTGAAGCATGACACTATGGGATTCATAGTGTGTGAGGGGTATTTTAAAAACAGTGCTTCTCCCTTACATTCCTAGGGATTAGCTATTTCACACATCACAATAAAATAAATAAATAAATAAAATAGGATAGAATCTCGTTGTCTATATACAGATTTACAAAGCCAGGAAACATGTTAATAAAACTGTTTCTGAATTCCTTAGAGACCATAGAATGGGCTGTATCTATACCAACAATCTGCATGCATGGGACTTAGAGAAATGATGGAGTGTACTTTACAGACGAAGACAACAGGGTGTTTCTAAGTAACCTGAAACTCTGCATCTGGTCCTATATGTAGCTGTCATATACACACACTCAACACAGAGGCTCATGTCAGAGTCACCCTAGTCCCGAACAAATTGTTAATTGTATTGAGAAAGATCCTTTTATTTTAGTTTTCGGGGACCTTTGCAGCAATATCGTGATCATTGTGAATAAGCTGCGAAATTGCAAAAAAATCTGGCATTCAACATTCTCTAGCAGATTAAAAAATGTAAAAAATAAATCCATTCTAAACATTGCGGATCAAAATCCATTGTTAATACCTATTTTCCGTGTTTGCGGTTTTTCAGGGAGTCATGATGACACCATTAACAGTGCTGATCGGACCTTTTCCATAAATTGTTAAACCTATATATGCACACATATTGCTTTATTTTACATACTATTGGGTGATTACACAATTCTCTAAAGTCATGTTTTCTAGTGAGTTTCTATAAAACCATCGCTAAAACCTATTTTCCATTTTTGGGGGGGAAACAGGGAGTTGCGATGACATCGGTACCCGCAATCACCGCAAAGACATTGCGGAAATGCAAAGCAAAAGCAGGAATTCAATAGCCACCACAAAAAAATTATAACCACATAATCAATTCTAACCATCACACTAGATAAATTGCTATATAAATACCTCTATAAAAACATTTGTCAGAAAATCAATATTTCTATAAGATCTCTGTACTGGGGTGAATGTATGACATTGTTCTGCATTCTGTCCATCAACTGTTGTTTTTGCATTTGTCACCCCGAGTGGGATGGGTATGCTCAGACGTGACTCCCATGCTCTCCACACCACTGGAATCAAGCTATCCTGGCTGATGATGGCTGATAGCCATAAACAGGTCCTAGGGTGCTTGATTCTGGTCCAGGAAAGACATGGCTTGGCAGTTCGGACTGGACTGTTCTCATGAGGCACAGGGTCAAGGTTGATTTGCATACTTACATTTCTACCTTTGATATATATTTCAATACACCAAGAAGGTGTGAGGGAAAAGCAACATCAGGTCTTCAAAGGTATCTTTCATTAGGATGTCCAGCCCTATCCCAGTCAATGTGTCTAGGTCATTGCCACCACAGCACACAATCATGAAGTAAGGAGCTTGGCAATTCACAATGGTTTTAACCATAGCCAGCAACTGATGAAACTTTGACACTCTGGCCACACAAGTAATCTCCACATTTGGAAAACCCAGGTCCCTGTTAATGCCTCTCTTTTTTGTGCCTCATTAGCCCAATAGACATATGAGTGGTCAACAATTCATATGCTCAACATTTTCAAGTAAATGAGCAATAGCAGTTAGGAGAAGGCTGGAGCTGAATGAGGTAGTTTTCTAAATAAAAAACAGTTAAAACAAAGATGGTTTGTTTTATTTATTTAAAAAATATATATTTCATTGGATGCTGTCAGTATGTAAGTGAATACAATTAGTTAGTAGGTTAGATGTATTAGCAAGAAGTCCTATTATTTGCTGTTGTGTAAAAAAAAGAAATGTAATGAGGACATGGATATGCTTTTGAAGCTGTGGTGTAAACCACACCTGCTGCACCTCATTTGGAAGTAGCATGGCCCTTCCAGAATGTTCTTTGAACGTATGACCTACTGATTCTACTAGGTTGCTATACACAGTCAGCTAAGAGTGTATCCGGGGAAGGGTGTCAAAGAGGTAGAATTTTTTTTGCAAGTACAGGTGTTATACATTTAATTCCAATTTTAATTTCCAATTCAGGACTATGTAGGAAACTGTTCTACAGTATTGAAACTAAAGGTAAATATAGGTTTGGACCCACTTGTTTTTCTTGTAATTACTCTGCGATGATCACAAATACTTCATTGCATTGACAACAATCTCTTTTTGAAAGAGAGGGAAGGGGTTAAAAGATACTAACCATTCACACGTGGAGATGCAGTACTCAAAAAAGAAAAGTCATGATTTTATTTGCTGCTAATGGCATGATCACAGAGTGCAAAGTTGAAGAGGTTGCCATTTTATAGTTGCTTTGTATGAGGGTGCTGTATCATTCTTGTGATTAGTATTTATAAATCCTAACATTGTCAAAACTATCCAAAAAACAAAAACAACAATATAATCTACAAACTTGATTCACTGGTATTTAAATAACTGTTTAATTATTTAAAAATTATTTAGAAATGAAGATGTTATTGGGAGTTTGATAAAAAAAAGAGTGCCACAGTGATCTGAAAAAATATAAATCAGATGAAGCGTATCTGGCAGAGATAATATGTTTAAGATGTTAGTACTGTTGACATTGTTTTAAATGTCTAAGCATCATGTGCAGAAGAGACAGGTATATCTTATTTGCATTCTTGGAAGTGTAGTACTTTTAGTCACATTATAAAACAGGAATAGTGTAGTCACAAATAGATAAGAACATTTTCTGCGTCTGTATATGTATTATAAATTAGTTATACTTGTTAAGTATGCATTAGGAAGTGTTTGTCAGTGTTTTTTAACTTTTATGATTGGTTTGCATATGCTTAAATGATTAGATATTTTTTGTGTGGTTGCAGATAGTTATATATGGTGGGACTCGAGCTTATTTAAAGATGCAGAGAACTATATATTTTTAGAAAGATCGCTTGAAGGTATACATCTATTATGGAATCAACCGTATTTTTACATGGTATTCTATGTTCTTTAAGGCTAATGAAAATGTTCTTTGAGAAATGCTATATATATGTTTTAAACACACAAGAAAAATATGAGAAATTATGAAGGTATACCATTAAGTAAGGTTTTGTGCTCTGAAAAAGTTACATTTTTTGTTTTCAGTTTTAGAAACTTACTGTTGCATGTGCATGCTGAGTAACAGAGTGACATATGCTCGTAGAAAGGCATGCATCCAATTATAAATAAAGCTTGATAGCTAGCCTTTTCTGATACATGGATCATTATAAAAGGATAAATACACTAGAACAGATATTTTGATCGTGATAGAAGTTCAACAATAAGTTACAGATATAGTCACAATTGTTATGTATCTAACGGCAATGGAGATACTTTACAGTCACCAAAGCACTTCTAGGACACTCATCCAATCACTCAGCCACTACTCAGGCAGTTATCGAATCACTCATGTACAATCTACTCACTTATTCCATCGCCCAGGTACTACACATTCACTCTTCCAATCATGCAGGTACTAATGATGTACTCATTGAACTATGCAGGCAGCACCCATGAATTCATCCAATCACCCAGCCACTAACCATTCACATATGGAGTCACCAAAGCTGTACCGATGCAGTTTATCGAACACCCAGGCACAGACCATGCACTCATCCAAAAACCCACTTATCACCCATGCACTCATCCAAATATGAAGGCACAAGGAAGTGCTTCAAAGAAATTCAATGGGCGTGCCTAGTCCCCCTGCCAATAAGGAACTGAACCCGGGCAGGAAATAGTTGAGCAATATAACCAGATGCAGGTTGTGCAACTATAGTGCAGAATTCTTGGTACACCTAAAATGTTGCTGCCCTGCCCTACTGCAACACTGAGGGAAATTGTTAAAACCAGTGTTTATAAGGCATGGGCTCAGAAAATACCTTGACGCAGTGTTCCTGCTCCAGTCCTGCACGGGAGCCCTCGTATTGGACCATATTTGGCAAATTCATGAATATGAAACGAAAGGTCCTAATTGAAAACAGCACAGATGAGAATTGTGCAGCTGCAATTGTTGAGACTCCTGTAGTAACAGAAGGAGATGAACAGTGAAGATCCCCCTCCAGCAAAGGACACCTAAAAACAATCAAATGGAAGCCTAAAAATGATCTTGATCATGCTCTGGACTGGCATGGAGCTAATGCCTGGCACTAAGATGGCCAACGCTAATCCCTCTCAGCAAATAGATAGTGGCATTTAAGTCATTAAAAGGGTTCCCACTCAATTCAAGGACATACCCAGGATGCTAACTTAAGCGTGACCTGAATAACACACTACCAGTCTTGACGAGAAATTAGTCTGTCCTCCCGGAGCTCAAAGATTACCGGGCCCTCCGATGGCAACCTAAAGGACTACCCTCGTCTTGCTCCAATGACACTGGTGACTCCTGGTCCGCCCTAAGGTACCAGACCTGTTTCAAAATGTTTTTACCCCCCTGCAGCAATCACTTTAAGCTCTCTGTCGAATCGGTGACCGTACCTTTATCTCACCCATTCCTGTTACATGACCCTAAGTTGAAAGCTCTCGACTTCCTCAAGGATCACACACAACACAGATAAGGGTTCAAATGAGACCAGGAGCGCTCAACCTACAGTAGAGGATTGCCCACATATCTTGCCCCAACATGTTGCCCTCCGGCCACCTCCAATCTGGGCTTTTAGATCCCATTGCTTCTCACTCACTCCTTCAAAAAGCAGCATCTACTCTCCCAATCTAATCGCAAAACTCCCTCATCTATAAGGGGCACCGTCGAACCACCCCAGACCAGGGTAACCAGAATCCCACCAACTTCCATTGAGGCAACTAGTTCCCACAGCCACCTATTGCTTGTACCATTACATAGTGGCCTTTTCTCCCTAGTGAGTCTCTTGGCTCCGATAGTAGGGAGGGCCCCCACGTGCCTGCCAAACACAGGTCGAGTTTAGTTTCCCACAGTCATCACTCCCTGACCAAGGGAGACCCGTCCCCCAGGCAGCAGTTCAACAATATCCCAAGGCACTCCAATCTCTGTCAACCCATCCATGTCGATCCACATGAAACTGCACGGCATGATAACCTTCGCTATTAGCTTCCCCCTTAACCTCTCTCCAAAAGCGAGAAGAAACTTCAAACATAATCTAATCAGACAACACCCAGAAATGCTATTTGTGGACACCTACTACTGCACCTCCAAAGGGCAGGTCAAGATGGATCTCATCTTCCACACGAACAGACCTGAGAACTGGAACATTACATTCCGAATGCAACTTCACGTATCCAAAACGACGACAACCATACATAACTGTAAACTGACGACCTCTCTCCCCAACCAGACGACTAGAAAAGGGAATACTTCAGTGACCATTTATTCAAATGGCACAGTTTTGATTCAGGCTAACAACGAGAACCTAGAGGCCTTCGACTCCCTCTTCCCAGCTCTTTGTTCTGCGCATCTGCACTCTCCACATCCTGCTCAGCCCCAAACCCCTTCCTCAGTCAACCCATCCCATCAGGCAAAACAAATATCTATTTCCACTCCCCAATTAGATCCAACAGCCTCCCCTCTCAAAGCTCCTTCCACTCCTCCGTTCCCATGAATCTCGACCTTAATTTCCCCGAGAAAGATCAACTCTTCTACAACATCACACCACCATTCCACGGGCTCGGTCTATTGACCCCTTTTTCACTCCTGCAGAAACATTGAGTAAGACCGCACGACTCGACCCCCTTCCAAAGGTTGCTAACAGAGGCATCTAGCATTAGCATTCAATTCGACCCTGCCCCCCACCTTGCAAGATGTCCCTACTCAAAACTGCAAGCCCCCATCCCCCGAAAATATGGTGCTATTAGAAAATCAGTTAGCAATAATATTCAGGGGCCTTGATGAAATCCTAACCAACCTAGACACGGCTCGAAAGCCCCAGCAACGCCAACCCAGAGCCTCTTCACTGACTGACTCTAATCGTCTAGAACCTCATTTCATGTCCTCATCCACCCCCTAGAACCAGCTGAAGAGGCTCACCAGAACCGAGGCTGAGATACCGTTAGAGACTCTCTCAAGAATCAAAGCCACCACGTCTAGGGTACAAAGGCCCCAAGTTAGGATGCTGAGATCCGGACTCAAAATTCTTTCAGAACTAAAGCAGTAATGTCCGCTGAAGAAGCAATGGACCTAGCCTCCACATACTACTCTCCTCTCACAGCCTCCCCTAAATCCAATATTCAAGTGATCACAGGCTTCAGAAGAGACTACCCCCCCATGAAAATCACAAGACCCCCGCCCTCCCTCTCCTCTATACCGAGGGCCCATCAGAAAAGTATGCTAGCAATAAGAAACTGTCCACTAACTGCATGCTCATTAACTGTAGATCAGCCCCCAAGCATGCAACTGAATTAGCAGAAGTCATCCTCTCTCATGATTTAGACATTGCAGTCATCACAGAGACTTGGCTTAATGAGGTCTGCCCACCTTGTTTAGATATGCTGGTGCCCACAGTCTTCACCATCATCAACAAAGACAGAAAAGATCAACGAGGCAGAGGTGTAGCCATCATCCATAAGGACAACGTAGACATTGCTGTAATGGACTCTTGCAAGTATAGTTCCTTTGAATGTCTTTCTGTTAGCATCAAGACTAAGGATAACAAACCATTAGTCCATCAACTTCTCTATCACCCACCAGGTAATACCCCCACATTCGGGGAACACTTATCCGACCTGATTACCAATTGCGCACTCATAGACACTAACTACCTAATCCTGGGTGATCTCAACCTACGCTGGAATGAAGCCAACAACACACTAATTCAATCTCCCAATAATCTCCTCTACGACAATAACCTGTTCCAACACTGCTCCGAAGAAACTCACAACAAAGGAGCAACCTTGGATGCCATCATTGCCCATCGAGACGCAATTACGAACGAGAACATTCTTCCAGTGGACTGGAAGGATCACTACATGATCTTATTCCACATCAACCAAAGAGTTCTATCCCTGCCTCCTGCTCAAGACCCCCCAAATGGTCCAGAAATCACACCAAGATTTCACTGGACGTCATGGAAGAAAGGCTAAATTGTCTCCTACCCAGCGGCATGGACCTCTCCACAACAGATCTCACCTCGTTCTATAACACTTATTATGTTGCGCCACTACTTTTGTATTTGAGATACTCCGAGATGGCTTCTTAGTTCTTACTAGCCTTTTTAGACTTCGTATTAGGTCCTATTTGTGGACTTGGTTTATAGATTGGCGTTGTTATTATTGTTTTTCTATTGTGCATTTTCCTGGATTTCATTTTTGGTGTATGGAATTCCGCATTTTAATAAAGCGGTGTATATTTAAGGCAACTAGGACTAATATTAAGATAGTCCATCATGGCGGGCGTGTTTCCGTAGCGTTGTTTCAGTAATTCCTTTTAGTTTACTCAAACGTCACTATCAGGTGACTCTCAGGTGATCACATCATGTGATCTATTTTTTGGGTTTTACATTTTCGGAGTTCCTTCACAATGGTGTTTGGCGTTATACACGGGGGCCGGTCCGGACGCTACACTACCTCGAGGTAAGCTTTGATTGGTTATACATCCTGGGAACTATGTTGTCCTTGGACTCGCTTGTGGCATTTAATCGCGTTATGACTTTTTACGCGACCTATATTTCATTACCTCATCAGGGACCCACTCTTGCAATTAAGTTTATTCAGGAGGGTAGTGGGTGATCTTTCCCGTGCTACAATTATTGTCTAAGTGCTTTATAATTAATGTGGCTTTCGGTACTTGCCCGACCGGGGTCCAGCCCATGTATACCCAACCCGACCGGTTTTTCCAGTATGGTAATGCATGGCTCTTTATACTCACTGACTCTTTTTTGGTTTCATTTGGCATATTGTTTTACGGCCTGTCCCTTATATCATGGGTCTTCTTAGTTTGTTTAATACGTTCTATCATTATATTTTCTGTAACGTTATTTGGTCTACTCCTGTTTCAGAACGAGCCTATTTGGCAGCTTCTCTTGGTCTGCGCATTTTTCCAAGACGGCATCAACACTCGTTTTTTCTGATATTGACGTAAGTCATCCATATGATTTTATGTCCTTATGAATTTAACCGTAATTGAGATGACTGTGTTACTGAATAGGTTAGCCCGTCAGGGATGTACTTTGTTGCATTTTGGCACTCCCACCTTTTCTTTTTGGTAATTTACTAAGAGTGGATTTACGTGCCCGCCTGTAGACTATTTAGGTTTTATACCTTCGATACCTTGGGTGAGACTTTGCCTTTATTGATTATATTGCCCGGAGGGGGACTTTAGCATATATATATTTATCTTTTGCCTTTCATATGCTTTCTTTTCTGTCTTGGGGGCGTTTGCTCCCACCAGATACGGGTTGCACTTAGCTACCTTTTTTTTTTCGCTTTCAGATTGCTCTATTCAGCAACAGTATAATACTGGAACCTGACGTATACGTTCCACTGCCTCCTCTTCACCTGGATTTGCACATTGGAGTATCGTGTTAATTGATATTGATTTTGGTGAGATTCGGTTTTTCATTTATTTTTTGTGAACTTATTGTTGCTGTTTGTTTGTTTTTTCCTTGGTTATGTTATTGTATGTTTTCCAAAACTTTGGTTTTTGATTATGCCTTTCCTTTCTTTTTAAGTTCAAGAGTACTTCTTTCCGTTTACTCGGAATCCAATTAAGCTACATACCTCTTCTTCGCGTGTGCATTTGGCACCATTACAGCGGTGCGATTTCTATCTGATGGTGACATTGACATGGTATATTTCTGATTGACTCTCAATCAATCAATCAATCAATACATTTATATAGCGCGCTACTCACCCAGAGGATCTCAAGGCGCTTAGGGAGGGGGGTCTGCTACAGCTCGAACAGCCAGGTCTTGAGTTGCTTCCTGAAGGCGAGGTGGTCTTGGGTCTGACGGAGGTGGATGGGGAGGGAGTTCCACGTCTTGGCTGCCAGGTAGGAAAAGGATCTTTCTCCCATGGTCGTCCTGCGGATGCGTGGAATGGCTGCGACGGCGTGGCTGGTCGATCGAAGCTGGCGGTGGGAGTGTAGAAGGTCAGGCGGTTGTTGAGGTACCTGGGGCCCAGGTCGTGGAGGGCCTTGTGTGCGTGGGTGAGGAGTCGGAACGTGATTCTCTTGTTGACGGGGAGCCAGTGCAGGTCTCTCAGGTGTCCAGAGATGTGGCTGTGGCGGGGGATGTCCAGGATGAGTCGTGCGGAGGCGTTCTGGATGCGTTGGAGTCTCTTCTGTAGTTTGGCTGTGGTACCGGTGTAGAGGGTGTTTCCGTAGTCCAGTCGGCTGGTGACGAGTGCCTGGGTGACCGTCTTCCTGGTTTCGGTGGGGATCCATCGGATGATCTTCTGGAGCATGCGTAGGATGTTGAAGCACGAGGACAAGACAGCGTTGACTTGTCTGGTCATAGAGAGGGAGGAGTCCAGGATGAAGCCCAGGTTGCATGCGTGGTCTGTTGGTTTGGGTGCGCTGCCCAGGGCAGGGGGCCACCAGCAGTCATCCCAGGCAGAGGAAGATGTTCCCAGGATGAGGACTGCCGTCTTGTCTGAGTTGAGTTTCAAGTGGCTGTTCTTCATCCACTCGGCTACTTCTTTCATCCCTTCGTGTAGGTTGGTTCTGGCGGTGACTGGGTCTTTGGAGAGGGAGAGGATCAGCTGCGTGTCGTCGGCGTAGGAGATGATGTTGAGGTTGTGTTGGTGTGCGATGGTCATGAGGGGGCTCATGTAGATGTTGAATGAGTGATGATCCTTGTGGTACGCCGCAGATGACTTCGGTGGCCTCGGATCTGAACGGGGGGAGGCGGACTCTCTGGGTTCTTCCGGCGAGGAACGAGATGATTCACTCCAGGGCCCTCTCTTGGATTCCGATGTTGCTGAGGCGGTGCACTTGGGTGCGGTGACAGACAGTGTTGAACGCAGCGGAGAGGTCCAGGAGGATGAGGGCAGCTGTTTCCCCGTTGTCGAGCAGGGTACGGATGTCGTCAGTGGCTGCGATGAGGGCGGTCTCGGTGCTGTGGTTGGCTCGGAAGCCGGACTGCGAGGGGTCGAGAGATCCGTTTGACTCGAGGAAGGCGGCAAGCTGTCGGTTGACGGTCTTCTCGATGACTTTGGCAGGAAACAGGAGGAGCGAGGAGGGGCGGTAGTTCTTGAGGTCGGTGGGGTCTGCTGATGGTTTCTTCAGGAGGGCGCTGAGTTCGGCGTGCTTCCAGCTCTCCGGGAAGGTGGCAGTGTTGAGGGAGCAGTTGATGATGTCCCGAGTTGGGGTGCGATGACGGAGTTGACCTTGTTGAAGACGTGGTGGGGTCAAGGGTCAGTTGACGATCCAGATTGGATGGTGTTCATCAAGTGGATGGTGTCTTCGGTGCTTACCGGGGTCCAGGCGCGGAGGGTGGTGGTGGGGGGCGTCGGTTCGGTAGTTGGGTGCGTGGTCTGTGCGCCGAAGTTGTTGTGTATGTCGGCGATCTTGTTGTGGAAGAATGAGGCGAGTGAGTCACAGAGTTCTTGCGAGGGGGTGATGTCGTTGGTGCCGGCGGTGGGGATCGAGAGCTCTTTGACGATGTTGAAGAGTTCTTTGCTGTTGTGTGCGTTGTTGTCTAGTCGTTCCTTGAATGCTGTTTTCTTGGTGGCGTGGATTAGCTGGTGGTGTTTGCGGGTGGCGTGCTTGAAGGCCATCATGTTGTCTGTGGTTGGGTCTGGTGAGGATCTTGAGTGTTTTTTGCTCCTTACTTATGGTTTTCATGTATTTATTGGTTAGTACTTGGGTTGCCGTGGGTCTCAGCCCTTTCCTTTCCCCCTTTCACGTATCCCTCCCACTCTACTGCTCCCATACTTTCCTCCCCTCCCTCCCTTAGGGGTCAGATCCGTAACATTAAGACTAGGATACGATGTACCTGTCTCAATATTTATCCTCTTTTAAAAAAAAAAAAAAACGTTTTATTAAACATAGCAATAGGAAGTCATTGGTACAGAATAAAAAAACACAGACATCTTTCACATCAAATTTGAACAATTAGACAATTTTTAGACAATTAACAAGAGACAAAACAGGAGTAAAAGGAGAGGATTAAAAAAGAGGGGAAAAAAAACACAGCCGATTCCATTATAAAAACTTACGACAGTCCTTGTGCAAAAACCACAATTTTAGGTAGACAATACCACTGAAAAAGTTCAAAACTGCAATAAAGTGCAAAATGTAATATAATCCAATAAAGTGCAATTTTAAAGTGCTAGTGTGAAATAGTGCAAAAACAGCTATTATAAATCTGCAATAATGCAATAAAGTGCAAATATTCTGAATAAAAACTCTAATACTTTCATTAATGAGCCGGCTCTCTTTTTCTCCTCTCCTTCCTCATCATCTTCCCTTCAATAATTCCAGATTCTCAAAGTATTTCCAAATTCTTTCAAATCTTGCGATAGCTCCTACCCTACCTCCATAAGCTCTTTCAAAATTACATGTTCTCCTCATTTTATCAAACCATTTTCGCTGTGATGGAATCTCCCCGGATTTCCAATTTTGAAGAATCAGAGACGAGCAACTACACAAGATATAAAAATAAATACTTCTTCTGTTTTGTTAAACCTGCTCCTCCCTTTACATATACCAAACAGGGCCACCTCAGCTTCTGGCAAAAATGCTTTCCCAGTTGCCAGCTCAATATCTGTGATTATCCCCTTCCAAAAAGATTCCAACTTCGGGCAGGAAAAGAAAATATGGCACCATCCTCCCTGGCCCATAGCTTTGCATCTAAAACACTTATTTTAAACTTCAGGGTACATTCTCTCCAGGGCCTCCGGTGTATAGTATGCCAGCCAAAGTGATAAAAAGGACATTTTCTTGTAGTTAGCCGCCCAGAGTGATTTATTTCCCAGATGGCACAATACCTCCCAATCCTTATCTGAAAGAATGCACTGTGTCAAGAGGCATATTTTCTCTAAATGTCTATCTATTACTGGAGATGATCTGGAAAAGTAAAGCTTTTTATACCAATATCCTATGCTTTTATTTTTGTCTCCATACAGGGCTGTTGTCAAGGCAGTGGGAGAATTAAGCAAGCCACCAATCTCCTTTCTAATAAAAAAGACCATCTGCAAATATTCAAAGAACGTAGGCCGCCAGGGATTGTTTGTTCTGGATAAAACCTCATGCCAGCTAATTACCCTATTTTGTACAGACAAATGTCTTAGTTCACAAAACCCGGAAAGTTCCCACTTCTTTAAGTCATTTTGGCACATTCCGTCAAGCTCAAATAATTAGAACCATCAGAGCCATGTTTTTTAAAAAAGGAGCAGCAATCTTGATGTATGCCCTTTCATCGTCTTATATCTTGATTTCTGGGGGAGCTTTGCAGTTTTTAGAAAGATAGGAATTTGAGAACCTGCTTCCTGTACCATTATTTCAAGAAAGAAATTATCTCTTGTCTGTCTAGTCCTTAGTATTCCTGCCACAATGTCAAAAAAGGCTGCTTCATAATATGTCTTAACATGGGGAAGAGCCAGGCCACCTTGATCAACAGATAGTTGAACCACCGGAAGCTTGACTCTTGAGGCCTTCTTGTTCCAAATAAATCCTCTCAGCATAGTTTCAAGTTCTTTAAAAAAAAAACATTGACTTTAATTGGGATATTACTGAACAAAAATATAAGCAGTGGCAATACTGACATCTTGACCAGTGACACCCTACCAATCAATGACAAAGGAAGTAGACACCATTGATCTAGCAGATTCCTTATTTTGTTCTTCATTTTAATATAATTCAAGGCAAAGAGTTTATCATAGTCTCCGGTCACAAAGATACCTAAGTACCTAATCGGATCCCTTTTTACTGCTTGAGGCTGAAGATAAATCGGAAGAAAATCTAGACTGGTGTTTAATGCAAGAAATTCCATTTTTTTCATTAATCTTATACCCCCCTATCTTCTCATAGTCCTTGAGCTCCCCCATGAGGCGCTCGATGTTTTCTTTTTCAGGAGCCAGATAGAGGATAATATCATTGGCAAACAATTTTAACTTAGACATCCCGATGATGGGGGGCTAAATAGCAACATTGTTCCTTATTCTTGTTACTAAGGGTTCAATAAAAAAAGTAAAGAGCAAGGAGGACAATGGGCAACCCTGCCTTGTTCCACGATTTATTTTAATCTTCCCATCCTGCTCAGCATTGATAATTACCTGGGCCGATGCACCTTCATAAATATGATGTATCATTCGAATAATTGGAACAGGGAATCCAAAATGACCCAGAGAAAAAAAAGCGTTGACCAGTTAACCAAATCAAATGCCTTTTCTGCATCAATCATTAATATACATGCAGAAATCGAATTAATATTAAAATAGTCTAATGCCTGTATCAAAAAATCAGCATTAGCTGACATATACCGACCCGCAATGAACCCCGTCTGGTCTTGATGTATTACCTCCTGAGCTGCAAATACAAATCTTTGCGCCCAAATTTTCATAAGTATCTTATAATCAGAATTCAATAAGCTGATCGGCCTATAAGAATTCACATCCTCTGGGTTTTTATCCTTTTTGACGAAACTTATAATTGTGGATTCTTTGAATTCTGCAGGAACCTTTCCACCTAATCTAATATGATTAAATAGTTTTTTCAAAGGTGCTTCAAGTTCTTTAATGAAGACCTTATAAAATTCAATAGGGAACTCATCCTATCCAGAAGCCTTTGCTCCCGATGTTGCCTTTATGCTATAGTGGATTTCAGTAGAGCTTATTTCACACCCAATTTAATTACTTCGAGTTTCAGAGATTTTGGGAATTTCTAGATTATCAAAATATTCCTGAATCAATGCTTCCTCTACCTGATATTCTGTGGAGTAGATTCTCTCATAATGATCCAGGAATATCTTTAAAAAATTTTCACTCTGTATTTCCACTCCATCTCGAGGATCTCGAATTTTCAAAATGATGGATGACTCCTGCTTCTTTCTAATATAGTTAGCCAGAAGCTTTCCCACCAGTTGACTATCTTCGTAGACCCTTTGCTGAAAGGCCTTTGAGCTATTTATCTCCTCCAGAGTGAAAAAATCCCCTATCACTACTTTAGCCTGCTCCCATTGATTCGGCTGCTGATGAAGTTTTAGAGCATATTCCTTCTCGGCAGCAGCATGAAGATCACATATTTTTAACTTTCGATCATTTGCCTTAGCACTGGGAAACGCAATGATCTGACCACGGGCTGCTGCTTTGAATGCACCCCATACAGAAAAAGGCTCAGCTGTATTTTTATTCACTGAAAAGAATTATGTCACCCACTCTTTAAACCCAGAAACCCAATCCTTGTTTTGGAGAAGGGTGCAATCCAGCTGCCACCTGGGGCGCTTCCCTTCCATTCCTCCTAACACTAGCTCGACTTCGACCCTCCCATGATCAGAAAACGGATTACATCCTATCAAAGTTCTTGAGATCTGAAGTGATCTAGATGTAAAAAAAAAATCTATTCTGGATGCCAAATGAAAACGATTGGAATAGCATGTAAAGGCCTCCTTATCTACATTCATACAGCGCCAGGGATCCTGTAATTGGTATTCCGCCAAAAGTACTTCAAACACACATTTTGTCTTAGGTTTTAATTGCTTTTTGTTCTTATTTGAAGTATCCCTCTTCAAATACTGAATATAATTGAAGTCTCCTCCTAGTATGATCTGCCCTGGAGTGCCCCCTAAAACCTCACTAATCTCCATCAGGCCCGAGATATCATCGAGGATGGGGCCATAATAATTCACAAAGTTAAATATTTTCCCCAGCAGCTTCGCTGCAAACCATAGCCACCTTCCTCTAGAGTCTCTTTGAACCTGTAAGATTTCCCAAGGTAGATTCCTTGCAAAATAAATAGCTACTCCCCTCTGGGCAATCCCTGCTGAAGAGAAGAACACATGAGAGAAATATCTCGGCAAAAACAACTTCGAGGCATTTGACTTCAAATGAGTCTCCTGGAAAAAGACCACCTGAGGATTAAAAGTTATTACCCATTTCAGGAAAGCTCCATATTTCTGCTTATTCAGCAATCCATTCGCATTAATCAACAGGATATCACATGAATTATATTTCATCTAGAAGCATGTAAAATCTCCTCCATATTCCGTACCAACCATTAATAGATATCAAGTTACTAATCCTACTGCACATGTTCCTTTTTACTGCGTTTACCCCCCGCCACCCTGAACCCCCCCCCCCCGGAATGTGGACCCTCCCTCCCCATCCACGCGGCCCACATTCCTTCCTCTTTTTTCACCCTGTTGTAACCCGTTAACCCTGGATCGCCCCATTCTCTTCAAATATTTCTGCTCAATCGGACAAAGGTTTAAGAGAAAACAATCTTTCCCCTTCAAAATTTTCAAACATTAGTCCCAGAAGAAATCTCTTTAAGGAGGGATTGAGCATATTCGATATCAGTAAACATATAGCACTTCCCTTTTACCAGGACCTTCAACTTTGATTGCTGTGCAATCGATGCTTGGGCGCCATTGGCTTTGAATAAATGCAAGATTTTAACAAACTCCTTACGCCTTTTGGCAGCCGCCGCAGTCATATCCGGGAAAATCCTACATTTTATGCTTTCTGAAACAGAGAATTGCCGTTGTTGATAAGCCTTGGACAAAATCTTCTCCTTGATGCTAAAATCAGCAAAATTTAAGAGTATCGTTCTAGGAAGTGGTGAATTTGCGAAACGTTGTGCTGGAACCCGATGAGCCCTTGTAATAGTCAAATCAATCAATCAATCAATCAAGACATTTGTAGAGCGCACTACTTACCCGGAGGGTCTCAAGGCGCTTGGGGGGGGGGGGGTGCTGCTACTGCTCGAACAGCTAGGTCTTGAGCTTCTTCCTGAAGGAGAGGTGGTCTTGGGTCAGGCGCAGGTCGGTCGGGAGGGAGTTCCAGGTCTTGGCGGCCAGGTAGGAGAAGGACCTTCCTCCTGTTGTCGTTCTTCGGATGCGGGGGACGGCGGCGAGGGCGTGACTGGCTGATCGGAGATGGCGCTTGGGAGCGTAGAAGTTGATGCGGTTGTTGAGGTAGCTCGGGCCTTGATCGTGTAGTAGCTCACCCTCAAACTCGGGTAGAACTGCATGTTGAATAAAAGAGGTGACCCACTGAATAGTATCGGAGCCTTCTGTTCCCTCCGGACCCCTACTATTCTGAGATTCGATCTTCTCGCGTGATTTTCAAGCTCTTCAAGTTTGTGCTCTAGCGAGACCTTCTTCTTAGCTGCCTCCCTAGCTTCACCCACAACCAAGTTTACCTTGTCTTCAAGGATGGAGATCCTAGTCTACGCCTCCTGCAATCTACTGGGAAATGCCAGCATAGGTTCCTCGAACCTATCCATTCTTGAGTGAAGAGTGGTTATCTCTACTTGTTGGTTATGTTTTATCTCTCGGATTTTGTCCAGATTCAGATTCAGCATCTCGCGGATATCCAATTGATATCTAACTTCCCTCCCTGAGAGATTCATTTCATCTGCTACGGGGTCTACACTCATATCCCTTGGGCTCTTGTTAATGCTCAGCTGGACATCCTCTTCTGCTGACACCTGTGCACCCTCTTGCATATTCAGATTTTGAAAGGCGATTTGACCAGGTGTTCCCTCATCTACCAAATCATTTGACACAATTTGGGAGGATTGCACAGGAGATACGAGTGAGGACTCCGATCTCTGATCTTGGGACTGCGTCATGGATGAAACAGTTTGACCTATGTCCTTAATCGGTAGGGAAGTAGCAGGCACCTCCAGGGAGATAGGAAACAGTGGTACTTGATAGGGAATCCATTTTGGGGTCGTTCTCTTAGCAAGAAGAGGAAAATCCTTCCTCTCCTTGCTCCAATACCAGCAGATCCATTCTTATTCTTCCCTACTAGATCTGGAGATGTTGTCTCTGTAACTGTGGAAGGAGAAATAGCTATCAGTGTTTCTGACTTAGGGGACAGAGATACATTTAGAATGTTTGCTTTGTCCGTGGCTGTTTTCTTTGACTCTATGACATTCAAAGAGGAGGATGAAAGGGGACCATCGTCATCCGAGGATTTGGGAAGAGTATCTTCTGCGAATTCTCCTCTTTATTTTTCTCTTTACTTCTGTCTTTATCTGTGGTTGCTTTTTGAGCAGCTTTCCTGGCTAGAGCTAGGCGAGTCTTTGTTTTCTGATGAGGAGCCAATTCTGTTTTATTCGGCTTTAAGGGCTCTTCCCCCTCCTGTTGCGGTTTGCCCATTGTACCCTTTAAACAGCAGCCACAGCTCTCCTTCGATGTGCTTCTGCACCTACCTCAACAGGATTAAGCCACTTAGAAATTAGTACTTGTCAGGTCCTACTCACTGTGCACCCAAGTCCTGCGCAGAACTAGAATTTATCCAACGGTCCTGGGACAGCAGTAGCAGCTGAATCTGCCTGTTTTTACTGGCAGACAATCGAGGCGCAGGTGATATCGGGCGGGGTAGGGTGACGTGGAAAACGCTATTCAGCAGCCTTTAATGTGGCTTGCAAATCTGGCTTCTATATCCAGATTCCACTCATACCACTAGCGTGTCGAAATATAGGCGAACCACCACAACCAAAACCGCACCAAAAACTCCATCCGGATAAATTGCTGAAATACTTCCTCCTCTCTGAGCTCCGCAACGCCTCCGTTCTGACGTTCCTGGTAAAGTTGAGGCCGAGGTAGAGTGAAGCGGCAGCAATACCAGCGGAGAAGCAAGGGGAAGTGCACCAGGGGGCTGAGTCAGCGGAGTCAGCAAACAATCTCAGCAGCGTACGCCGCACATCACAGAAGCTCTCCTCAGACCTCAGTCCAATGGCCCAAAGCGTCTCCTCCGGGTCGGTCCAGTCTCATCCGCAGAGCACAGCGTAGCAAAAAGGAGAAGACACAGCAGCTCTAGCTCGACTGTCTTGCGTCCTACACAGTCCATTCCGCCATTCCTGGGGGCGGGTCCTTGAGTCACGGGTCACGGCTGGCAACTCGGAGGTGTGGAGCTCCATAGCAGGCATGCCAGAAAGGCGGCCCTCAATATTTATCCTCAATGTAGACCTTTAGTCTCTGTGACTTTTTCGCTTTAATACATGTGCATATCTATTTGATGTATAATCCAAGTGCCATCTCCTCCTTTTAGGTTTTGTATAACCTGCTTTTAATTATGTCTCAACTGTTTTGTATTTTTATATGTTTGTATCTTTTATTAATGTTTATATATATCTCACGTTGTTTTCAGCCCTGAGGAAGCTCCCATGGTTGGGGAGCGAAACGCGTTGGCTGTCCTGTGCACCTTTGAAAAAAAAGAACAATAAAAAGAAAAATATATTTTTACAATATTCTGTGCTTCTGCGACTTACTTTGAAGTTGGTGCTGCCTCCACGCATTTTCAAATTTCTACCTGGGAATCCAGTGGGACCGAACCACAGCAGGTGTTGGAGGTTTAACAGCACCAGAGATTTAATACTTTATGGGACTTCGGAAGTTGTAGGTGCTTTTGTTTGGTCCGCTGTGGAAAACGTCTCTTTACTACTATAACACGAATATCGTAATCCTGCTTGACCAACTAGCACCCCTGAAACTAAGAAAAAATCGAGCCATTCCGTCCATATCATGGTTTGACTCAGACATCAATGAAGACAGGAGAAAACCAAGAGCCACAGAAAGACGCTGGAGGAGCATGCCCACTATCCTCCATCTTGATCAACTCGGAATTGTCCGGAAGAAACACAACAGTCATATCAAGATAAAACAATCTGTGTACTCCAGCTCCGCACTGGATAGCGCAAAAAACAGACCCAAGGAGCTCTTTGATAACTTCAGACAACAAACCTCCAAACCTGATATCGCCTTGGGGCAGGCATCAAAGAAACGTTGTGACAACTACGGCAACTACTTCAATGATAAGATCTCCAAGATCGAGCGCTCTCTGGACATCAACTGCACCTCCCTTCCCCATAGCAGCCTGGTTAGGGTGCTTGGTAGCGCTCCCTTCCCCATCACTAAACCCTGGTCAGTCTTCTAGCCTATTCAAGTAGAAGAGATAGTCAAACTTATCTCCACCTCTAAACCTTCTTCTCACGACCTAGACCCTCTTCCTGCTCAACAACTCACAAAAAAACTGAAACTCTCCCTAGCCCCACTCAGTTATGTAATCACCCAGGCACTACCTATTCAATAAATCAAAAATACATGGGCAGCAGTCATGTACTCATTCAATCACTGAAACACAACCCATGCACTCATGCAACCTGCCAGGTGCTGTGTATGCACTGAAACAATCTTGTATGCTCTATCCATGCACTCAAAAAATCACATATAAACTATGCATGTAGTCCTGTTTTCACCCAGGGACTGGTGTAGCACAGATTTGGTCATCGAACCACTATCTATAACTGTCCTGAATCATTGAGGTATTAGTTATGCACTTATCTAATCATTCAGGCACTACTAATGCACTCATCCAAACACCCAGATAGTACCAATACAATCATGCAAAGATACAGGGAGTAATTATGCAGATATGGAACCACAGATATAGTTTCTACAAACTCATGGAATCATCCAGACATACTACCTATATTCTCATTAAAATCATTTAGGCACTACATATGCACTCACCCAATCATCCAGGGAGTAGTATTGTACTCAACCACAAACACATGTATTTACAAGTATTAGTGAGTAATATGTACTGTTTTAGAACTGTCAGGTAAATTATATAGACAACCTGTCCAACACTGTTTGCATGTGCTCTGAAGAATTAGTAAGCTTTATACTGTGATACAAATAAATGTGCAGATTGTTATATGAAGTGTTTGCAAAAAATTAAAATCTGATGCATCTAAGTAGAAAAGTACTGAAACACTAAATCTACCAGTGAAACAGTGGTGGTGAGGCAGTGAAATAGCTGTTATGTTTTATTTCCGCATTTACAGTATTGGGACACTATATGTAGTTTTTCACTTTGGTTGATGTTTTTTAAAATGTACTATAAAAGAGATAAAGTGGTATTTTACCATGTATACATGAGAACTGAGATATGATGCAGCTGTGTTGTAAGAGAAGGTGCTATATTATTAAAAGGCAACTAATAAATTAAGATTTGGGCTTCTGCTTTGAGTTTGTACAGAACAATATCTACATAACTACAGACAGTTAGAATGCCTACAAAAGCTCAGTGGAAAAAGCAACAGAAGCACCTTCAGTATCTCTGCAGAACTGCACAAAAAGGGGAAAATGCAGAAAAAGTGGTGAAAGAAAAAAGAGCTACTGATAATAGGACAAAGTTATATCTTAAAAATATATGTGAAAATAATGAAAAAAATCAAACTATTAGAAAGAATAAGTGTGGACAAAGTGTATACTGCCAGAACTGAAAATAATGTAACAAAGATGAATACCCTTTAACAAGGAGCCAGAAGCAGTTTGAGGAAATCAGAGTCAGGATGTTTCGTAGTAGAGTAGTTGTAAATCTACTGAGAACTATGAAGAAATATAGAAGAAGGAGAGAGTCACTAAAACAAAAAGAACACGTTGAGAGAGTAGTTGATCGGGCCATTGCTTTGAAGAGAAAGTTTTTCATTTTGATTATAAAAAGAGTGAAGACTCTTGACAAAATGGTGTTGTGCATGAGGAGACAAAACCAAAAAACAAGGTCAGTGAATCGAATGAACATTTGTGCAGTTTTTAGTAGAGAATAGATGCATACTTCTAGTACAGATTCAAATATTACACAATCGCCTGGTCACGAATGTAATGCTGTTTTTTAATTATCAGCAAAAAGAGAGAGCTTCAAATGAATTAGACAGCTCATGTGTTATTTCACTTATTTTACATAAATTTCATATAAGACATTACTTCATTTCTTATACGAGGTTTTAACACATTCCAACATGAGTTATAAACACATTGTGCTAAACAAATCATAATTCAAAACAGTTTCATACATAAATAAATCATTGCAGTTCAATCTGTTATCAATAAACTTCATATAAAGGTACACCAGACTCAGTTATGTTTCAGTCTTATCTGCTTATTTCTTAATGTAATTCAGGACTGATTTTCACCATAGGGCTTGTTTTAACCTAATGTGCCCAAATTGGACACCCTTTTGTTTTCTGCCCTTGGCAAATGGAGCGACGAATCTGATTGGAAAAGCCGACGCGTTTCCAAACCCGGTCCAATTGTTCGGGTTTTTCCTCAGGGCAAACCTGGGTACCTAACAGGTTAAAAATTACAGTTTTAGTTCCTTCTCCTGATTCTTTTTTTGTATTGTGATGCTGCAACTTTATGGTGCACGGATTTACCTTAATGTTCCAGCGCCGCTTTGGTGTGTGCACTCTTGATGTGGAAACTTTATATTCCCTATGTAGGTGATTGTCACCTTGT
Source organism: Lissotriton vulgaris (assembly GCF_964263255.1). Taxonomy (NCBI): domain Eukaryota; kingdom Metazoa; phylum Chordata; class Amphibia; order Caudata; family Salamandridae; genus Lissotriton; species Lissotriton vulgaris. The sequence goes on from NC_141689.1 coordinate 665,557,649, forward strand.
ATTTGACAAACTGGGCATTTCTTAAAACATGTTTTGCTTGCTCAGGACTTACTTGTGATAATTGATGCAGTGAGCCCGTACTGCAGACCGATCCTGCGTTACCAGACGGTCTGGGGGAACCACCCTTCTGTTTGAAAATAATGGACTTGTTTTAATTACACTTAAAAGTCGGTTTGTAGTTTACTAACAACCTAGAATGCATTAAAGAAACTTAAGATGAGGCGAGCTCTTACTTGTATGTGCCGTAGTTATTTCATATAGATGTGTATTGGCGCATCTTCGTTAACGAGTTACTCTGCCGCCTTCATTGGTTTTAGCTGAAAAGGGTTTTAAAACACTGTTTTAAGAGCGCACGCATTTAACTGCAGACTTTGGTAGAAACTATAAGGGCCGGTTTGCAGCTCACCTTTTGGTTTTGTGGTTTAACTCGACAATGCTCGCTCCTGCTGGTTAACGCTCCGCCATGTCTCTGCTGTGTGTCTTTGCGTGAATCGCCTTATAGGTCATGTGACTTCACCTGTCTCTTTAGTTTCTGGGAGTTGTAGTTTGTAAGAGGATATCTACGCTAGGATTTGCGGGTGGAATACAATAGTTTGGGGCTTTGTCCTGCTTTTATAATTTCATATTTCAGGAGCCGGAAATTCATCTCAAAAGCACCAGTGCTGTGTACAGGGGGATCAGTAAATTGTCCTTTGGAGTTCTGAGAGTTCGTTCATTCCATCATTCACACAGTTGAACTTTAAGATCAAGTAAGCTTCTCTTTGCAACAGTAATCTCTCCACATCCCCTCCGCGTAGAGGAGTCTTAATGCCGGACAAGAGGTCCACTTAAAATCCTTCTCACTATGGCCACTTTGCTGGAAATGTTGGACCATCGGGTCCGTCAATATGTTTTGTTTGATTCTGGATCGATGCTGTGCTAATCTTTGATTTATTTTCTGGGTCGTTTTCCCTATATATAGTTTTGGGCAAGGGCAGGTGATTGCATAGACCAAATTGCGGCTTTTGCAATTCGTGAATTCCTTATGTGTCCATTTGATGTTGTTATATTGAAATTCACTTCCTTCCACTGTATTGGGACAAGACACACATGTGCCGCATTTGCGGTGGCCTTCTATCGGTTTTAACTTCCACGAGGTGCGTAGGTCTGTTTTAGCCTGACTTACCCCCATGTCTGCCCGGACAATCTGCTGTCCTATGCTCTTATTTATTTTGAGCTCAAAAAGTGTTTTTTCCAAAGACATTTTCGACCCAGCAATCAGGTGCCAATTTTTCAAGATTATGGATTTGAACTTGTTTGTGTATGGTCCACAGGTTGTCACACATACAAGCTTTTCCATAGATTCCTTTTGTTTTTTGGTTAGCAGTTCTTCCCTAGGCGTATACCACGCTCGTTTCGTGGAATGTTTTAGCAATTTGCCCGGATAGCCTCTTGTTTTGAGCTGATTGCTCAAAATTTCTGCGTGTGCTACAAAGTCATCTTTTTGCGAACAGTTCCTCCTGATCCTAAGCATTTGGCTATAGGGGAGGTTAGCTTTTAGATTTTGGGGATGGTAGCTTGTATAGTGGAGAATTGTGTTTTTGTCTGTTGCCTTGTGGTGTATATAGCCGAGATACCCGCCACCCCCTCTCAACACAATCCCCAAAAGGAGTGAAACCGGAAACAGTTCTTGAAGTTTTTGGAAGTGGGATGGAGTGACCATCCCGGCCGTATTTATTAAAAACAAAATTAAAACATTAAACGTTTCATGTTATGTACAATTTCATTACCATATTGCGATGTTTGGCTAACCTTAACAGATTCTCTAATACAGAGGTTCTCCTAGCCGAACTAGCAACCTACAAAACATTTCTTGACATATTGAAATTGTACAACCTAACGTTTAAGGGCCAACGGCAAGGTCATAACCGGTGTCAAGATCCCTAACCGGACTTACCCCTCCCACTTGGGATGGGCGACAGCACGGAGGCGTACCTCAAGTGCAACTACTACCAATTTCCCTTGACTTGACGGGGGCACCTAAAATTCGACGCCAGTTAAAGGTCGTTCGAATACTCGTGTGAGGTATCTAGAAGGTATCGTGTCCCTTATCCCAACCCCACACAACTTACCGCATCTGCCGTCGCAGATGTCACTGGCCCCGGGAAATTCCCCAGGAGGGGGCTGTAACCCCTCCTACAAAGGAAGGGGCCTTGACCGCCTTTCCTTTACTTCCGGCGACCCATCCTTAGAAGGGACCGCCTCCCCATTGAGGGGCCAATGGCCACCTCTCCCGAGCGCTCCCATCCGTGTTGGGTGACGCCCACTCATAGGGATCTACTAATTAGTGCTCACCGATCATGACCTTACCGCCACAGGCCCGGATAGTTGACCGGCTATCCGGGCCCCCCACCAAAAACTCCTAGCTAAAGGTCATGTTCCAACGTTTTCAACCATGCTAAGAAGTCTCCTATGAGTAACTCATTTCCCACCCGAGACAAATGCACACCATCCCCCATATACATACTGTCATCATTAATACAACCGTGCGGGATAGAATGCAATGTCCTGGAACGGAACAACCTACTCATTTTATTATTAAATTTCCTAACAGAACGGTTCAAAGCAGGGATCGAAATAGCCCCCCGCCACACTTTTCGTGGGATCATATGAGACCACGCAATTATGCACCCCGGAACTTTCCTCGCCAACCAACTTACGGTGGAAAGCATTGCCTCCAGGAGAAGTCGTCTACCGGTGGCGACCAAATCATTGCCCCCTAAATGTACTATGACTATAGACGGCGGTGACCTCATCCGCCCTAACAAACCCTCAAAATAAGCTTGAAACTGGTCAATACAGAGACCGCCCCTTCCGTAGAAGGACATCCTGTACCCGTATTCCCCAGCTACGTGAATCATGTCACCTGCTTTGAATACGTCTGCGGCACGCCTCACGTATGAGTGGCCCACGACCCACACCTCCTTTCTCACAGCCGGTGATGTCTGACCGCTGGCCCGGTGTTGGGTCGACTGCATAGTCCGCCCCGCCTCGAAGGCTTGCGTAACTGAAAACCAAACAAAAGACAAGAAGCGTGAGTACATTGTTACAGCTTCACAACATGTGCAACCGCACATACCTCTTATAACAATTGGAGGACCAACGCCCCACTCGTTTTACTTGTTCCACATTTAGACCCCTGGCTGCAGCTTCAGTGGCAGCCCCTATCCGAAAGGAGTGGGTCCCAAACTCACACGGGTCCAAGCCTGCTGCGGAAATCGACATCGCGAGCACCCGCTGAAACTGAAACTTTGTCAGTGGGGTGGCGTCCGCGTGTCTCAACATTGTCCCCCCCCATGCTGCCACCCTTCGTGCTAGGTAATCCTCTAAACACCTCACCGGACACATGGAGGACCCTGGAATCCTGCGAATGATTATGCAGTCTCCCACCCCACTTTGATCGGTTTTCGACTTGACAAAGGATACCGTCATAGTCTCACCCCTAATCTGAACGTGTTCCCGGCACAAACCCCCCGCCACGTCCCGCTTGTTCCTTGCCACCAGCTCACTTATCCTCATAGCCCCGTGAAATGCAAGCGTAAAAGCGGCTCGGAACAAACAGGCCTCGAACTGAGACGAGCATATGTCGGGGAGTGTGGCCAGCAACTGGGACAACCTATCCAGACCTATCGGGCGCCTCTCATCTACTCTGCGACCCTCAAGGCGTTGCCACCCACGCAGCGCTTTCTGTACAGCAAAAGACGCTGTCGGGTCCTGGATATTATGAGCCCTGGCAACAAAGGAGATGGCAGCACGATGCCTCTGGGCTGTAGCCACCGACTTCCCAGCCTTACGCAAGGACATCAGAAAATGTACCACCCAATCCTCGTGGCCCCAAAGTCCCCCTCTCTCCGTCCCCAAAAAGGCCAAATAAGCCCGAAACGCCCCTTCGTATGCCTTCCTCGTCCTTGGTGCTAGACTCTCTCCCACGAGGTAACGAAGTTCGGGGCACCGAGAGACCAGAGAGCTTCGGGAAAGGGTGCTGGCTCGGGATCCGCTGAGGGAAGGAAACCCGAGAAAGCCTGCATTTGAAAACGAGACAGTGCATCAGCAGCCTGATTCAACACCCCCGGGACATGTTTTGCTCTGAATACCACGTTCAGTTGCATACACAATAAGACAATTTCTTTAAGCAGCCTCAGAATCATTGTACAGCGTGCTGCCTGACTATTAATGCATTCTACAACGGTCATATTGTCAGACCAGAATATGACAGAATGATTTTTAAATCCATCGGGCCAGGATCTGAGGGCCACCAAAATAGGAAACAGCTCAAGGAAAGCAATATTACTCGTCAGCCCCCCATCGTGCCACCATGTTGGCCACTTTTGTGCTGACCATTTCGTGCCGAAGATGGCGCCGAAACCCATGCTTCCCGCCGAATCCGTCCATAGACCAAGCTCTTCAGAGGTCAAGGCCGGTTTGTTCCAGACGACTCGACCATTGAAATCCGCCAAAAATGCCAACCAAATACGCATGTCTTGGCGGACCTCGGCCGATAACCTTGTGCGATGGTGACCCTCCTTTAGGCCGACCATCGCCTGTGCAATCGACCGGGAGAAGGGGCGGGCCATCGGGATCACCCTTAAGGCAAAATTCAACTTCCCCACCAATTGCTGTAATTGATGCAGCGTAACTTTAGATGCAGTGCTACACATTTGCAAGGCTGTCTTGAATTTCGATACTTTGGAAGCTGGTAAACGAAAACAACCCTCACTAGAGTCCAACTCGATCCCGAGGAACTCGAGGCAAGTCGTGGGACCCACTGTTTTACCTGGTGCCAACGGCACGCCAAATTGATTCATTAAAACACAAAATTCAGTCAAGGCCCGGGCACATTCATCATCCCCAGCGGCCCCAAGGAACAGAAAGTCATCGAGGTAATGCATCACATTCCGAGAACCTGTTTTCTTCGTGTAAACCCATTGCAGAAAACTACTGAATTTCTCGAAATAAGCACAAGATATCGAGCACCCCATTGGCATACACCTGTCCATGTAATACAAACCTTGAAACATGAATCCCAATAAACGTTGGTCATCCGGGTATACCGGGAGCAAACGGAACGCTGACTCGATATCTGATTTCGCCATCAGCGTCCCGGGCCCCAGGCGATTCAAAATGGCTACGGCCTCATCGAATGATGCGTACCGCACCGAACATATTTCTGGATTAATTGCATCGTTTACAGAAAGGCCATGAGGGGCCGATAAATTGTGAATCAATCGAAACTCACCCGGGTCCTTCTTGGGGACCACCCCTAAAGGAGAACAAACAAAGTTCGGTACCGGGGGGGCAGGAAACGGGCCGGCTACCCGACCTCGGCTAACCTCTTTCCGGATCTTATCCTGTACTACAGTGGTATGCTGCAAGACGGAAAGTTGATTTTTGCACGTCCCGACACCCTGAAAGTTACCCACCGGGATGCGGAAACCATATAAAAAACCGTTTCGTAGCACCCCAGCAGAAGTACGATCAGGGTATTCGCTGAGCCAGGGAGTCATCGCCAGGGTATCAATCGGGGTTGGTAGAGGCGCCCCTCGGACTATATTAGACCTGTTTAGCGCCTCCTCTCCCCCCATTTTCACCCGATTTGGCTCTGCACGAGGACTCAGGATGGGGTGCCCCACAACCACTACATTCGTGTTTGAACTTACAAGATCCCGGGGGCCTAGTACATTTGCTTCTGTTGAAATTGAAACAGAACCCCCTCTTTCCTGTATTGCCGGCGGGTCTCGGGTAATCGTCCGTACCCGTACCCGACCGAAAGGGCGTCCCCCCATTTTGGCGGGAGGACTCACTAACAACACTCCCCACCAATGGCACTTTCAACATTCCCGACTCTTTCATCTTATTCCATGTTAAAGAATCGTAACAGTCCCATGTTAAACTTTTGTTATGCTCCATCGCTTTCCTGAAAAGATTGTCATAACAAAACCATTGGTTTCCTTGGTGTGATGTCGAGTACCCCATAATTCGTGACTGATATACTGGAAATTCCGGGAGCAAATCAGGCCTACGTTCCCCCAAAATTGCCGTGAAAATTCCCCAAGCGTTACCCCAGTTACCAATATTTTCATTCACTTTAAAGGCGGCCATTTTTGCGCGCCAAACACTCGGATGCATCAGATCCTTTTGACCCTTAACAGTTTCCACCTCATAGTGATCAACGAGCAGGGAGAAAATGTTAACGTATTCCCCCGCCCAAATCTTTTCCTTTATTGGCAAAGGAACATGTTGCCCCAATCTTTCCCTACGAGAGGGTGTTGACTCATCCCTTGCAATCGGCAATGGCCGCTTACCTGCACCGGACGCTGCTGCCGTCCCTTGGGGCTTGTCTGTCGCCGCATCCGGCGCGGGCACCTTGGCTGTATCATGTTTCTCGCGCAACTGCTTCATGAGAGCTTGCGCTTCGGTAGCCATGGCGCCCCCCTTACTGTCCCCCAACCATGCTGCCAATTGTGCCGCCAACTCGGGAGGCATATCTCCGGCAGGCGTCGGGGTGACTATCACGGGAATCGGAATCCCCTCATCCGGTACCGGGGCCGGTACCGGGGCTGGCGCCTCGAGCGGAGAGCAGGGAACCGGGACGTCTCCCCCGACCGGCCCCCTTCTCGGCTTCTTTGGCCTTCCTCCGGCCGGTGGACGCCCCGATCCCTCCTCGCCGTCTCGCTCCGCCAACCGCTTCTTAATTTCGGACATGTCCTTCATGAGTGCCCGAACCAACTGGTCAGTCGACATTCTCTTTGCTCCTTTCTTGGGCATCCTTTCGACGAAGTATCTAAAAGACAAAGAGAGAGATTAAAACGCTCAAAATTGGCTCTTCGTTCTGTCCCGAGCTCACGTGCAGCGAGGAGGTGCAGCTTCAGAGCACAAGAACAAGAGGATGTCTTCTGGTCTTGCGTCCCTTTTTATCCGTCTTCAGGGCGGGCGTATACCCGCCCCTGCCTGCCCCTGAGGGCGTGGCTGGCTGCGTCGGTGTCTAGGCCAGCCCACTCTAGGGCGGGAACGAGCGCGCCCCAGCTACGCCGCTTCGGGCATACCAGCTGAGACGCGCCTCCCGCCCAAAATGGCTTCCCGGGGGGATCGAGGCACTCGTCCATAAGTTCGGGGGGACCGATTCGGTCGCCCCTTTCCAATGTTGTGGTAAGTGTTTGGTCTTGTGGAACTACCTCTACATCCAGAAATGTGAGGCGAGTTTTGTTGGACGTCAAGGTGAATTTAATGTCAGGATGTCTCATGTTCAGCCATTCATGGAACTGGGTAAAATTTTCTATAGAACCCTTCCATTGACACCAAATATCGTCAATGTAACGATACCACGTGACAATTTTATCACGATAAGGGTTATTGTGGTACACGAAACGCTCCTCGTACAAGGCCATGAAGAGGACCGCCATCTCCGGGGCATAAGGACACCCCATGGTGGTCCCCTTCACCTGCACGTAGAACGTGTCCATGAACCGAAAATAGTTCCTCTTTAGTGCAATCCTGGCAAGGTCTATGATAAATTCTGTGGGCACTCTTTGTGGTTTGGGACGAGTTTCAAGAAAGAACTCTAATGCTTCAAGTCCCTCCTCCTGCGGGATTTGAGTATATAGGTAAATTGTGTTAAAGACACCATCAGATCTTGACTCTCATCAAATGTGGCCTCTTCAATCTTATTAATGAAGTCCATGGTGTCACGAAGATATGATTTCACCTGGTCCAAGAATGGCTTTAAGAAAACATCAACGTACTTGGCCAATGGCTCCAAAATCGAATCACACCCGGAGACAATTGGTCTCCCGGGTGGTTCGCTGAGGTTTTTATGTAGTTTAGGTAAAAAATATATTACCGGGGTACGTGGTTTTCCTTTTGGTTAGGTACTCAAATTCTTTGGGACCTAGAATACCTTTGTCAAATCCCTCTGTTAGTTTGATTTGTATTTCACTCTGTATTTGAGATGTTGGATCCTCATTTAGTGCTCTATACCAATCCACTTGGTCTATGTGCTTATGTGCTTCTGCCACATATTTGTCCTTTGCCCAAACCACCAATGCTCCCCACTTATCGGCAGGTTTTACTACTATAGTGTCATCATTTCTCAAGTCCCGTATGGCTGTTTGTTGTTCCTTTGTAAGGTTACTTTTATAAAACACCTTTTGTTTGCCCAACTGTGTGATGGATGAAAGAACCGCTTGCTCAAATGCTATGATTTATTTAGGAACAGTCTGAGGTGGAGGAATGAATTTTGACTTATTTGTTAGGCCAGATGGTTCAAGCGGCCGTGTGTCTTCCTTATTTTGGAACAACGCCTTTAGTCGCAATTTTCTACAAAATTTGAGCGCCTCGATTTTTAATTTGGTCAAATCAGTATTGGCTGCTGGTACAAATTTTAAGCCTAGCTCTAAGACCCCTCTTTCATGTACTGTCAATTGTTTGTCAAATAAATTCACTATTGACGTGTCTGTTAGCTTTTGTAGTAGTTTTTGCGTGTCCTCATTTCCCATGCTGTCGGCGGTTTGAACTTTACCCTGTTTCTGGCTTCTCCTTTCTCTAAAAAACAGTTGTTGCGTTTAGAGGGGCCTTCTCTTGGGTCAGAGTCGCCCGCTGATTCCGATGAAGAGCTTTCAGAAAACGTCAAAAATCGATTCTTTGAACGTCCTTGGTACTGTGATAGGACACGTCGTGATTCAATTTGTGTGTAATAGTCGTCCTTTAGGTAAGGGTAGACTGTTTCTAGTTTGAATGCCTTTACGTCTTTTTCAAACTTGTTGGTTCTGAAACTGATGGTATTGTCCCTAAATGTCTGGATATCTTTTTCAATTTTTTCGAGGAGAGCTTTGGCTTCAGTGACAGTGTGATTATCTTCAATTGCTTTTGATAAAGTCTCAATCTCCTCCAATTCTTTTGCACATAGTCTTTTAGCTGTTTCTACTGTGTGTACCATAAGGTCTCTGCTACATTTGGTTGCTATGTAGCTGAAACCCTTTTTGTATACTGGGTCCTCTGTAAACACCACCGGCACGTTTTTGACTTGTAGACCCCAAGGTATTGTACCTGCTTTTAAATGTTCAAACAAGAAATGCCCATGGAGTTCGTTCTGATATGCTTTTTGGTCAACCTTGTTAGCTTATCTGTCTCATTCTGTTTTTGAGCACTCGTGCTCAATTTGATTGCTGAAAAAGGAGAAGGGCCTGAAATTACATTTTTAATGTGATCTTCAGTGAAAGAAAGTGTTTCTTCCTCAGACATAATTTACGGACTATTGTGAGTAGTCCGTGCTGAAAAATTCTTCAATGGTTTTGAGGCTAATTTAGTTGCCTACCCTCGCGGGGGTTGCCCGCTCTATTAGTTATATAAATGCTGGGGTTTTGTCCAACGGGGCCAGGCAGGACATAGAAATTCACATATTACACAATCGCTTGGTCACGAATTTAATGCTGTTTTTTAATTATCAGCAAAAAGAGAGAGCTTCAAATGAATTAGACAGCTCATGTGTTATTTCACTTATTTTACATAAATTTCATATAAGACATTACTTCATTTCTTATACGAGGTTTTAACACATTCCAACATGAGTTATAAATACATTGTGCTAAACAAATCATAATTCAAAACAGTTTCATGCATTAATAAATCATTGCAGTTCAATCTGTTATCAATTTCATATAAAGGTACACCAGACTCAGTTATGTTTCAGTCCTATCTGCTTATTTCTTAATGTAATTCAAGACTGATTTTCACCATAGGGCTTGTTTTAACCTAATGTGCCCAAATTGGACACCCTTTTGTTTTCTGCCCTTGGCGAATGGAGCGACGAATCTGATCGGAAAAGCCGACGCGTTTCCAAACCCGGACCAATTGTTCGGGTTTTTCCTCAGGGCAAACCTGGGTACATAACGGGTTAAAAATTACAGTTTTAGTGCCTTCTCCTGATTCTCTTTTTGTTTTGTGATGCTGCAACTTTATGGTGCACGGATTTACCTTAATGTTCCAGCGCCGCTTTGGCATGTGCACTCTTGTTGTGGAAACTTTATATTCCCTATGTAGGTGAAAAGGGACATAGAGATTGTCACCTTGTATTTGACAAACTGGGCATTTCTTAAAACATGTTTTACTTGCTCAGGACTTACTTGTGATAATTGATGCAGTGAGCCCGTACTGCAGACCGATCCTGCGTTACCAGACGGTCTGGGGGAACCACCCTTCTGTTTGAAAATAATGGACTTGTTTTAATTACACTTAAAAGTCGGTTTGTAGTTTACTAACAACCTAGAATGCATTAAAGAAACTTAAGATGAGGCGAGCTCTTACTTGTATGTGCCGTAGGTATTTCATATAGATGCGTATCGGCGCGTCTTCGTTAACGAGTTACTCTGCTGCCTCCATTGGTTTTAGCTGAAAGGGGTTTTAAAACACTGTGTTAAGAGAGCACGCATTTAACTGCGGACTTTGGTAGAAACTATAAGGGCCGGTTTGCAGCTCACCTTTTGGTTTTGTGGTTTAACTCGACAATTCTCGCTCCTTCTGGTTAACGCTCCGCCATGTCTCTGCTGTGTGTCTTTGCGTGAACAGGTCGTGCGACTTCACCTGTCTCTTCTAGTACCGAGCCCTTCTTTAATGAAGAAAGCTATCTCCAGGATAATAGATTAGTTCATGCTAGTAATGAAAGAGGACGGTGTTATGAAATGCAGAATGGCACTCCTATAGCGAAACAGGTGATGGTACAGAGAAATGTAGAACAAGTTATTGCAGAAGTGGTATAAGGATTGCATAGTCAGGTGCATGTATACAAGTAGAATTGTAGTAGTGTTTGTTATAGTCAACAGCAATCCATTGATATATTAAGGAAATTCCTCCGTATATTTCCATGGTGAAGTTTAAAACACAAAATAAGTACTTTACAGGGATTGGATCGTTGCAAGGTTAGAAAGCGTACACATTTGCAGGGACACTCACGAGCTTATTTATCAAAGAATGTGTGCCAAAGCCCCTTTCTGGATTGAATAATGTTAGTTGTACACCACTCAACAATGGGAACTTTAGTGAGGAGGATATACTATGTGAAAACTCCTGCTTTATATTTAGGAGAAATAAATAGAGCACTTTTGCATGGTACTGTGTGCAGATGTAGAAACGGTTTGTGATGATATACAGTTTTGTTTCTTTGGTCCTGAGCAGAACTCTAGGGAGAATGAAGAGCTGTTAACAGGAGGAGTTGCAGAGATGCAGAATATGTCACAGGTATTACGGTTGCTTGGTTTGAAGATGAGATTGCACAATTCAACACAGTGTACTCTGAAAAACCAGAGTATGTTTGTATATGTTGCTGATGCACTCACTAAAAGATTCAAACACAGATTGTTGAGTTGTATTTAAAAAGTGAAAAAGAAAATATTGATATATAGCAAAAGTTAACTGTGTACTTATCTGTGGAGGAACGCTTTGACTTGTCCATAACGCAAGGTATATGTAAGAATTGTTACAATAAATTAAGGGATAATAAAAACTGCTTGCTAGAGCTGTGCATAACAAGTTAGAACTGGTTTCTATTTCAGAAGCACTTCAAGATTTTAATATTTATGAGTCTATTCTTATCCAAAGTATATATCCATTTCAAGCTATAGTCTGTATGGAGTCAAAGACAGGCAAGCTACCGCCAACAGAGCTACAGAAAGGTCAAAAAGGTAGAGTAGCGTATTTGCCATTAGATTTCAAGAAAAATATAGAAACTATAGGGGTATATAGAGATTTAGAAGAAGGACTTGTAATTCTTGTAAACGGTGTGCCTACTTAGAACAGGCAGGCAGGAGTTAGTAGATGCAACCAAAGTTAAAAATGAAACTTTGTATCTGGTACAAAATAATGTTTACTATAGAAATGTAGAAAGCCTGCAAGATATCACACATATGGAGGATCAGACATTTGCATCAGTAGGTCAGATTGAGAAGGTGGATTAGCCCAGAACATAAAAAATGAATTAATATTATAGTATCCACTCTTTGCATTCTAAAGAGGTTATTGGTTATGCCATTAATCTGTTATAAATGAAGGAGGTGAAAGAAGCTCCATTAAGAGTGGGAGAAAATGTTAAAAGCTCAGTTTTTCCCACTTCATTTTCCTACTGGAGTAGGAGGATGGTATGACAACCTGCCTCAGCACACCTACAGTTAAATATAGATCGACTAGAGTTTATTCAGAAGATCCTAGATTTTGTCAATGTATTCCTATTTGAGAGTGACTTGTCTGGTCTCTCACATGATGTGAATCACATTTTAAAAACAGGAGTTATTTTTTAGCATATATCAGTAAGAGTATTTCTTGATAAAGTTCAAGAAAAAGATGATCACTTGAAATGCAATTTAATAAACCTAATGGCATGTCATTGTGGGACAACTGAGTATTGGTATCAGCATCATGGGGAACTCAAGTGCATGTTGGGGAACCTTGGAGCACCTACTTGGTGTCTGATGATCAGTTTTGCTGTTATGCATGGGATACCCTGCTAAAATTCTTGCAGGAGACAAAGTCAAATTTAAAAGTCATTCATCTGAAGATACCAGGGGAACGGTGCTTACTAGACCCTGAAAATGTTTGCAGATAATTTAATCACAGATTTCAAGCTACAATGGCTTTCATCTTAAACAAAACAAAACCTGCTCTTGGTGAAGTGACTAATTTCCTTTGACACAGAGTACCAAGCCAACATGCTTTTGTGGGTAAAAGGATGCCCCAAAGCTTGAAACAGACAGTGATGAGTCTGTGTTGTCTTTTATTGAGCAGTATGTAACCTACTCTATCCCAAAGGAGAGTGGTGACATAAAATTAAGTTAGTTCTATGGTTCCAAAATTCCAAAATCATAGATTTTACACAAGATGTTGTTTTGGATTTCCACGATCTATCATCTCACAAGAAAGAGTCAACAGTTTCTTGTCTGCAGGCATACACTTACAAGGAAATCACTGAAAAATACATACAGCCTAAGAAGAACAGAGGCCTCCAAGTACATTAACAACAATAACCCTGTGATTCCGAAGATGCAGAATGCAACCATGGATGTACAGTTTGTTGCAGACAACACAATTGCTGTGGCTCCGTATGATGCATCCTATATAACAATGTCAGAGAAACCCGAGAAGAAAGAAATGTGGGAGGAGATTTCAGAAGAAAGAAGTCTTACAAAGAAATTGTGCAGTTTTAGTTGAAAATGCTTTCTCACAGAGAGATAGGCTGTTATAAATGAGTGGACCAGTTAATCCCAGCTAGTATGTTTTCTTATTCTAGAGGTGCTTTATGGGTGAGCTTAGGGCTTGGTAATACTCACAACAGAGTACTGAAGCATTTTCCTGAAATCCAATGTCTGCTGGAATTTGAGCCACACAGTATAGATTGTCTGAAGAGTAACATGCTGGATATATACTATCCAAGAACAAGTGCTCATCTGAAAGGATGTGTCTCTATGAAATTCTTCAACATTATACATTCTGAAATAATGTGGGTGAAAGCATCGAAGATGGAAAGTTTGTTATAGTTGGATTTAAAAGATGTTTTGTCAGACATAAGAAAGGAAATGTAATCAACCATTGTAATTTAAGTTTCCAAACTCCAGAATAAAGAGAGTTTTTCTATTTAGCCTTATTACAGTTGTTCAAGCCATGGTGAACTGAAAGCAAGCTACTTGGCTAATTTCACTGTTATGAAGACTCTTGCATTGAGTGCTCTGTGTTCCCAGTGTAATTTCAAATGTTGAGAGATGAGATTGACCAAGAAGCAACTATTGCTGATGAGATGGCAAGAGAGAGTTCTCAGAGCAGTCAAAGTACAGCTCATGTAAGTCACAGTACTCTTGGACAGCCAATCATTAAACATGAAGCTGCATTTTTCATGAATTAGGTGGAGAATGCAGTGCAGCAAGAAAAACAAGAAACTGTAACTCTAGAACAACTAATACAGCAATTTAATACAGACCAGAAATAAATATTTGAAGATGTAAAAGGTAAAGTAGAACATGGATTTTTGCATGAGAAAAAAGAGTCTGCATGTTCTACATAAACCAGTTCTATTGTACATAAGTGGTCAAGATGGAATGGAAAACATTTCTTGATTAAAGTACTGACAAGTTATTTACAGAAGGCAACAGATTTTAATGTATTCCATGGACTTACTCCACCAACAGGCTTACCTGCATATAATATTAGTGGAGTCACCCTTCATCGATTATTAATACAACAAATTATCAGGTGATGCTTCTCATGAAGTATTAAAGAAGTTGAAGCTACTAATTATTGATAAAGTTAGCATGGTGTCTAACCAAAAGCTAGCTTTTGTAATTTAAGAATGCAGCACATAATAAAAACTGACTACGGCACACTTTTTGGAGGAAATCACCTAGTTGTCTTTGGGGACTTACTACAACTAACTCCAGTAAAATGACAACCTGTATTGAAGAAGCTACTTCATATTGAAACAAGGACTTCACTAGGAAGTATTGGAAATATGAACATTTGGGAAAACATTCAATATAAAGAGTTGATCAAAAATATGCGCAAAGCATCAGATATGCAATTTGGATTTATACTAAAGTTCATAAGAGTGGGAGTCATCACAAAAGAAGGAAAGAGTGCATTAGAAACCTGTCTCATCAATTATCTGTTTCCAGGTAATGTTTCAACTGCAGATGTAATGTATAATTGTATTAAGGAAGAGATGCCTATTGTTTGTTTAATGACAACTCTTCCGGAGTGTAGAAAATTCAATGAACAATTATTGCAACTGGAAACAGAAGAGATCATCAAAATTAGAACAAATGATGAAATGGAACAAGGAGTTAGAAGGCTACTAACAGAAAAACTGTAAGCAGAATTGGATTGTTTAGAAAAGTCTATGTCGAAAACTGCAGGCTAGAAACACAGTTACGTTTCAGCACAAACTGTTCTGTAATCTTATGTTGTAATTCAAATGTTGAAGAAGAGCTTGTGAAAGGTGCTATCAGTAAAGTTCTGAAATGTATTAATTATCCAAACAGAAATGCGTGGAATACTTAGCCATAAAATGTCATTATGTTGGTGAAGTTAAGCAGATTGGTAGATACGTTGTATGTTTTCTACTTGTGAAAGACTTGTATGTCCAGTGAAAGCAGTTCCCAGTGTCTTTAGAGTATACAGTAACTATCCACAAATCGCAAGGTTTAAGTGTAGATACAGCTCTTGTTAATATTGGTAGTAGTGTATTTAAAGAAAGAATGTCATATGTTTCTTTGTCGCAAATTAAAACATTGTCTGGTTTATTTCTGATTGACTTTGATGAGAAGAAAGTAAGTACCGATGTGAACTGTACAACGGAGCATAATCAGTTAAGAGGTCAATATGCTTGTCATTCAGGCCCGTATCCTGTGCATGAAAGACCGATAATGTGTCCAAAGCAAAAAATATCGAAGTAGTCTATCAGAGCTGAACAGAAAGATGAACAAAAAGAAAAATTACAAGGACCTATGGAAATAAAGCTACTGCATAACGAGGCAATGAAAGGCTATCACTTTGAAAATAAATCTGTAGTAAACTGTTATGCAAATGCAGTGTTAAATAGACTGTATCATTTGCCTCATTTTACAAATTCTATTTAAAAAAAGATAGATAGAATGTCTTTACAACTATTTAGTTGAAGAATTAATAAGTGACAGAATTGTTATACAACTGGCTACTGAAATAAGAAAACTTACAGATGACTGTACTGGTTCAGTAGTGTTTTCTCAAACTCTTCAGCAGCATGCTCACGAAGTTTTCATGGTAATGCTAGGATTATTAGAGGAAGAAGATATGAATATCAGTTAATTATTTTGTTTAACTTATAAATGGAACCATAGCTGTGAATATTGGGAATTCACATCTAGCACTGAAATCAATTCGGAAAGAATCCTCTACTTGACATTACCGGATTGTAAAGTCATGCACTTTGAAAATGTAACTAAAAACGACCATCAATATTTAATCTGTCCAAACTGCAGATCAGAACTTAGGTCTACATTATTACTATAAAGGTAGGGATAATGTGCCATAGTCATGCAACAATGATGCATAGTGGATGGTACTAAATTAGGAACTGAAATCACAAACTTTGTAGCCGGACACATTTCCATTTAAAAAATAACTTTCACAATTATAGCAATCATATATACCGAAGGAGTTGATATAACCTCTGGACACTACACAATATATTTAAAATGTGAAACAGGATGGCCAGAGTGCAATGACATACAAATATTATTCAAATCAAGACTACCTCAAAAGTTACTAAACTTATATCTGCTATTTCTAGAACTGAAGTTTTAAGGAAAATTTAGGATAACAAAAAGTGGAATTGTATTGACATGTACATGAATTATGTGTTTCTGAGACATTATTTGGCCTAATATCAGGATTGTCTACAGCAAGCTGTTAGAAATGAAAAACTCTTTTTAGCTGTGAGAAAGGAATTTATGAAACATTACTGGTCTAAATTCAGTTATTATAGTTAAAAACTAAATAAAGGTATTATTATACAAGCAACCTTAAGTTGCATCTAGGAAGTCTATTCACCACTTCAAATATGTCCCCTTTTGTTTCTGCTAGAGCAACTGCTGTGTAGTACAGTGTGTTATGTTTTTCGTACATGGATCACACACGTTTTAGATATCATTGGGCCTAACAGGGAGGATGTTTACAAAGGACATACAAAATTGAAGACGGCTTCATAATTGTTACCCATTTTGTACCAGTTATAAAAATATCAGAAATAGTTTTACCATATAGTTGCCAGTGTTAACAAACTTGTCCTGAGTCAAAATCCACAGTAACAGGTATTTGTAATGATGTAGTGTGCACCTCAAGTTTTTTTTAAAAACCATTGATGGTTTTTACCCCACTGTTTTATGATGATGCTTCTAACAGACCACTTTTGAAAGTGAAGAAGTATGAAAGCCACAAACAGGAAAAAACAGTAAAGCATTTTACTATGTTGTATTCAAGTTTAGGAGAACACATAATACATCTTGCTTTGGTTGCCTAGTGCTCAAAATGAAATTCTAATACTTTTTTCACTGTTTATATTTTATCACAGTGGTTTCAGATCTGGATATATTAGATGTGTCAAATCACTAATCTAGTGATGGGTGCATCAAGTCACTACTAATATACTCATCCCACCTCCTATGCACTACACTTCTACTCATCCAAACATCCAGGCACTACCTAAGCAGCCATCCAAAGCAGCCATTCAATCACTCAGGTACTGCACTTGCATTCGTCTGTTTGCCAAGGCACTACTCAGGTACTCATCCAATCACCCAAGCGTTACCCATGGAGTCAGTCCTCCACTCAGGCACTACTGATGAAGTTATGGAATCATCTTGGCACTATACTTACACTTTTTCATTCAACCCGGGACTGTATATACACTATTCGTTTTACCCAAACAGTGCCCTTGCACTCATACAATCACTCAGACACTATACTTACACTCGTACATTCACCCTGGCTCTACACTTGCACTCATCCAATCATCTAGGCAGTATACGTGTACTCATGAAATCACCAAGCACTACCCATGCACCCATGTATTTACTAAGTCACTACCCGTACAGTCATGCAATAACCAAGACATACTCATCCATTCACCCAGGCACTACAGTTGCACTTATCCATTAACACGGGCACTTTACTTTCCCACTCAATCTTCCAAGCAATGCACTTGTACTCATGCAATCATCCAGGCACTCTACTTTCGCTTGTACAATCACTCAGGCATTTCCCCGGCAGGCATGCAGTCACCCAAACACTGCACTGGCACTCATACATTCACCCAGGCATTGCACTTACTCTCATCTAATCATCCATGCATTTCACTTGCACTTCTACATTCACTCGGGCACTGATTTGCATTCATCCAATCATCCAGGCAGTGCACATGTTATAATGCACTTAGCCCTGTTCTTGCACTCATACATTCACTCAGGCATTACCTAGGCAGTCATGGAATTGCCCAAGTACTGCAATTGCACTCATCCATGCACCCCAGCAGTCCATTTGCACTCATCCAATCACCCAGACTCTACTCATGCACTCATTCAATCACCCAGGCACTGCATTTGCACATATCCATTCACCCCAGCACTACACTTGCTCTCATCCAATCATCCAGATTGTACTCATTCACTCATGCAATCATCGACGCTCAACTCATGCACTCATTCAATCATGCATGCATCACTTTTGTAGGCTTTTAATGATCAGTGCACCACTCATACTGGCATTCATTCATCCATCCATTCACACTGACACAGTCATTCCATCATCCAAGCACTGCTCATACAGTAATCCAAATATTCATGCACCAGTCATGCACTCAATTAATTATTGCCACACTTGTCAGACACTCATTCCAAAATATATGCATACTTTATCTTCTTTAACTGTAAAAGTAGTTTCCAACAGAAAACTTTTTTTTTTTTACTTTTCATATTTTTTTATTTTTTATTCTTTTTTTCTGCAAACAAAAATGGCAACGTGGACAGGAAAAATTACAAACATCTTTACTAAGAAATAGGTAAAAACTGTAAAGGGGCAAAAAATTAGCACTTGTGAATTTTCACTTCATTTCGAATAGCAGTAACAACCCCTCACCCCATACAATAAGTGGCCTTTGTAGATAGCTCTGGAGCCATGTGATTGGTAGTAAATTGGACATGTGATGGCCCTTCCTGTCCAGGAATTATTGCCGCTGTAATAGAAGTTCATGGTCCTCCAATATCTCTTGCTT
This sequence comes from Lissotriton vulgaris, assembly GCF_964263255.1. NCBI lineage: Eukaryota > Metazoa > Chordata > Amphibia > Caudata > Salamandridae > Lissotriton > Lissotriton vulgaris. The sequence goes on from NC_141689.1 coordinate 665,576,466, forward strand.
TAGTGCAAGTTGCAGATGCTTTCCGTGGTAGGTTTTGAGGTGGGATAAGATGGACATCTTCCTATATGAATACTTTTTATTTCTTCATTTAGAGGGTCTTAAAAGAGATGGTGCATTGCACTATCTTCGCCACTGTTTTAGATTCCACAGATGGGATTTAAAAAAAGTCCCATCCTACACTGGCTCTCTTTTGTGGAGGCTCCTCTTCTTCCAAATCTTCAGTCTCCACCTCCTCCACATCCTTGTCCTGTTGTTGTTGCTGCTGACCCCATCTCCTTCCTGTGTTACCAGTGTTGATTTAAAAAAAGACCCCAAACTCCACACACCGAGATATATCCACCTGCTCATAATAAAGTTTAATGACAGAAGATTCAAGAAGGAGGTGTGGGTGTGTACTTCCTATTCATATTAACCAATGATATTTCATGCTTTCCCAGTCATATGATATTCGCAATGACCGTTATGTTTGTGGTCACTGACATATTTGCAGTTACCATGCCAAAGCAGAAATTCAAAAGACAAGTTTGAAGTAGTTTTCTTTAAAAATGAAAACTAAATCAGAACTTCAAATACTACAATAGTGAACAGCTATCCTGAAACTTGTCCACAATATCTCTATACATATGTTTCAGAGTTGTTGAAATATAAACTGTATCTGCAATTACAGATGTCATTGCAACATCCGCTGATGCCGCAAAAACAGGAAATGCTAAGTAAAAGTGATTGTGTTAGAAAGTTACTATACTCAGACACTATTAAAGAAGAAAGCAGTGTCAAACATCAATTATAATATGTGTATATATGTAATTTAGAGTTTCTGTAAAACATGCAATATCTTCGAATAGCGACCATACCTCAATCAACAGGATTGCCATGAATGCGAAGATCACTGAACAACTATTCTCAAACATGAAAAATAGTTACACTTTGCTCAAACTAAGTAACAATTAAAAAAATGTTATAGTGATAAAATGTACTTTACAAAATGTTGGAAATTCAGTGAAAAAACAAAAGGCCAAAGGGACATTATAGTTAGCACTTATAATTTTTTTTAAAACTCATAAAATGCATTGAAAGAAAACAAAGATTACAGGGATGTTATAGAAAGGAATTAGCAATTAAATAACCTTAGACATTCACTGAAAGAGAAAACATTAAAATAATAATATAGTTAGGAAATAGAATTTAGAAAAACCTTAGAAATTCACTGAAAAAAACAAAGGTTAGAGAGACGTTATACTTACGCTGACATTTGACTCGTGCAAAACCAGAAAAATTGTGCAGTTATAGTTAGATGAGCTAACAATAACTCGTTGCCCTGCAATGCACTGCTTAAGACCTCACGCATTTCATGACTCATAAAATGGTCCGTGACATCACTTATGACATCTCAAATGACATCACTGATGACATCATCCTTTGGAACTCTGACAAACCTATTCACACCCCAAAAGAGCCTTTCAAATACCCACTTTAACTTCCACACTACCATGCTCAGCCATACAGCCACTCATATACCAACTCAGTAACTAATACAATCACTGACATATCCACTCATACACTCATATAGCCACTCACACTCCAAGTCAGCCACTCATAGAGCTTCCCACTCACCTACTCCTTCACTCATAGAGTCAATTGCACAGCCACGTACTAACCTATACGGTTATACACACATCCATGTACTTATTGATACAGATACTAACACATACTCACTCACCTATACAGTCACTGACAGAAGCACACACTCAGTCATACAGCCCCTCTCACAATCACTCACTCACACATAGTAACACATACACTCCAGCACTCACTAATACTGCCATTTCACATATGCAGTTACTCACGAATATATTTGTGACACATGCACCTAGTCACTAACGGTGCATACACACACTCCCACACCCATATAGCCCTTGACAGACACACTCACTAACCCATACAGCCACTGACTCACCCACTCACTCATCCATACAGCCAGTCACACACCCCATTACCCACCCACACCGATACTCATATACCTATACAGGTACTAAGACAACCCATCACTCACCCATAAAGCAACTCAAGTACCCACTCACACACCAATTCATTAGCTTACACACCAACCAACATACTGATTCAGATATCCACACAACCAGTCACCCATATTGAGGAGAGGTTAGGCCCCCAGGTCTGCACTGATGCTACCCAGCGCCTCTTGACTGCAGTCCTGATTATTGGCGGGACCAGGGTGGCCTTGCAGTGTACTTTATCATGCTGACTTGCAAGCACACTCACCAGGTACCTTATATGCTTCTCATTGTCTGGGCATCCACCACCAAAGCAAGGGAGAGCACTGTCACCCCTCTACAGATCAGTATCCAGTGCAAGCTTTTCCAGTACATAGGAAAATTCATCCACCCCATTGCCATGGATTTCCACCAGTGAAACCCCTTTGGCAGTGAGCATCCAAACAGGGCATTGGGCCACAAATCACTCACCACATTAGCATTCACATTTTCCTCCATAGACCACCAGGGCTGACAGCCATCATACCACTATCTCCATCCAGTCCAGTCAGATCTTACATAGCAGAGCATCACCTGCCCTGGGCCCTTATTCCCTTCCACTTGCAGCAACAAGCTTAATTCATCTTTTGGGGTTGGGACGACCACAGCCCACAGTCACAATTCACTCCTTCTCCAGTTGCGGCCCAGTCAGCTCCACAGCAACACAATCATTATTTTTTTCCCATCAAGCTTCTGTTCTTCTACACATTAAACTCCACAGAGTAGTGACCTTTTTATACCACATTGGCAGGAGGAGATTAAGCCACTGCTATTGCAAAATGTTTCAGGATATTAGGGTGCTCATCTAAAGAGCATCCACTATCTCTTATCTCCATGAGATTTTTAAAAAGGAAGGTTGTGGAGTGCGTAGGAAGGCATAGGGTGCACTTGCCAAATGCATAAAGAAACTAATATTTACTATGCAGCAAGTAGAAATTAGATTACAACACAGTTACAACAGTTGAAAAACTAGAATGTAATTTTAATAGATGAGGTACCAAAGGAAGGAATAATTTGTATGCGGGGAAAATGTATCAATGGGTATTGGTAAAAATACTCCACATTATAGAAAGAGTCAGGAAAAATACATCAGTAAGGTAAGGTAAGGTAAGGTAATTATTAATCAAGCAATAAAGATTACCTTACCTTATATCATTAGTGACCGCCCTGAATCCATCAGCAGCGGCCGCTCCTCACGCAGCTCCCTGACCTACAAGAAGCCTGGTATCGTAGCGCTTCACCGCTAGAGTACTGCCTGCCACCTCGCCTTTGGTGCCTCCCTTGCCCGGATCTCCGCCCCGCCTCCCAGCTGATCCTCCCTCGCCCCTCCCCTCCCACTATCCACATATGACAGATGCCTACGCGTGCAGCGGTCACGCGCAGCGGTCGCGCCCCATGCGCGCCGAAGGTGCGCCAAAGGTAAGGCTGTCTACGCCCGTCCGCGCCTGGACCACGCCCAGCGCCAGACCCCCTGGTCCTCACAATACCCACCCCACTCGCTTAACGTATGACGCCGCTACTCTCCTCGCCCCTAACCCCGGACGCACCCCACAATGCTGCGTAGCTACCCCAGGACACACCCACGGACCATTCGCATGCTACTCATGCAAGTTCGCCTGCATCAGGACCCACACCAAATCCTCCTCCTCCAAACACAGCTCCGACCCTAACCACCTGAAGTGCATCCTGCTGAACACCCGCTCGGTCCACAAACACGCCACTGAACTCTGGGACCTACTCGACACCACATCACCAGACGTCGCCTTCCTTACAGAAACCTGGATGAACGCATCATTAGCGCCCGACATCGCCATAGCCATCCCGGACGCTTACAAGATCATCCGAAAAGACCGCACCAACCAAACCGGAGGAGGCATCGCCATCGCCCATAAGAACACCATCCGAATCACGACCAGCTCCGACGAGAACCTCGCAACTGCCGAACACCTTCACTTCCAGATCCACACCGACCCCAGGACCACACTTAGAGGCACCCTCATCTACAGACCACCAGGAACACGCACACAATTTAATGATGACATCACTGATTTCATCAGCCCACATGCCCTCACCTCCGAGAACTACATTTTACTGGGAGACCTCAACTTCCACCTGGAAAAGAATAACGACAACAACACCACCACCCTTCTGGACAACCTGGCCAATCTCGGACTCAAACAACTTGTTGACACCCCCACCCACCTTGCCGGACACACGCTCGACCCTATCTTCACCTCCAGCAAACACATCTCCTTCGATCACACCACTGCTCTCCATTGAACGGACCACAGCTGCGTTCACTTCAGCTACAAAAAGACCACGACCCACATCCCACCACAACCTATTCCTTGAAGAAACTGGAACAAAATCACCACCGACCAACTCTTCACATCGCTTAACCAAAACCCCCCCGCCATATCATCGGACCCAAACCAAGCTGCCACCAAACTCACACAATGGATCACCCACATCGCGGACAAATTAGCACCCTTGAAAAACCACCAGATCAAGCAAGGTAGTAAAAAGGCCCCTTGGTTCAACGATGACCTTAAGAAATCCAAGAAGTTATGTCGTACCCTCGAGAAAACCTGGAGAAAAAACCCAACCACTAACAACCTGACCACCTTCAAGGACGCCACCCGCAAACACCATCAACTGATCCGATCCACCAAGAAATCAGCATTCAAAGATCAACTCGACAACAACACCCACAACAGCAAAGAATTATTCAACATCGTCAGAGAATTCACCAACCCCACCGCCGGCACCAATGACATCACTCCCTCCCAAGACCTCTGCGACTCCCTATCCTCTTTCTTCCACAACAAAATCGCCGACATTCATAACAGCTTTGGAAACCTGTCCGAAGAACAACCCACTCCACCCACCTCCGAACCAAAACAGCACTCTCACAACCTTTGCGCCTGGAACCCAATCACGACTGAAGACACCATCCGCCTGATGAACTCCATCCACTCAGGATCGCCAACCGACCCATGTCCCCACCACATTTTCAACAAAGCAGACTCCATCATCGCACCCCAACTTTGCGATGTCATCAACTGCTCCTTCAACTCCGCTACCTTCCCAGAAAGCTGTAAACATGCCGAACTCAGCGCCCTTCTGAAGAAACCCACAGGGGACCCCTCTGAACTTAAGAACTACCGCCCCATCTCACTCCTCCCCTTCCCGGCCAAAGTCATCAAGAAAGCCATCAATAGTCAGCTCGCCACCTTCCTTGAATCCAACAATTCACTTGACCCCTCACAGTCCGGCTTCCGAGCCAAACACAGCAGCGAAGCCGCCCTCATCGCCGCTACAGACAACATCCGAACGCTACTGGACAACGGAGAAACAGTTGCCCTCATCCTACTTGACCTCTCCGCCGCCTTCGACACAGTCTGTCATAACACCCTCATACAACGCCTCAGCAACATCGGAATACAAGGAAAAGCGTTGTACTGGATCATCTCGTTCCTCGCCGGAAGAACCCAGAGAGTCCGCCTCCCCCCATTCAAATCAGAGGCAACCGAAGTCATCTGCGGCGTACCACAAGGATCATCACTTAGTCCCACCCTCTTCAATGTGTCAAGAGTCCTCTCGCATCCATCGCGCCACAACACAACCTCAACATCATCTCCTACGCTGACGACACCCAGCTGATCCTCTCCCTCACCAAAGATCCTAACACCGCCAAAACCAATCTACACAAAGGAATGAAAGAAGTAGCCGAATAGATGAAGAACTGTCGTTTAAAACTAAACTCGGACAAAACGGAAGTCCTCATCCTAGGATCATCCCCCTTTGCATGGGACGACTCATGGTGGCCACCGGCTCTGGGCACAGCACCCATACCTACAGATCACGGACGTAACCTGGGCTTCATCCTAGACTCCTCCCTATCGATGACCAGACAAGTCAACGCCGTCTCATCATCATGCTTCAACATCCTACGCATGCTCAAAAAAATCTTCAGCTGGATCCCCACCGAAGCAAGAAAGACAGTCGCCCACGCACTAGTCACTAGCCGACTAAATTATGGAAACACCCTCTACGCCAGAACCACAGCCAAACTACAGAAAAAACTCCAACGCATCCAAAACGCCTCAGCCAGACTCATACTGGACATCCTCACATTCCCGGTCATCTGAAAGATCTCCACTGGATTCCCATCAACAAGAGAATAACATTCCGTCTCCTCACCCACGCACACAAGGCCCTCTACGACCTAGGACCTGAATGCCTCAACAAACGACTATCCTTCTACACACCCACCCACCAACTACGTTCATCCAATCAAGCCCTCGCCACAATCCCGCGCATCAATAGATCCACCATGGGAGGAAGATCTTTCTCCTACTTAGCGGCCAAAACCTGGAATTCTCTCCCCACTCACCTCCGCCTCACACAGAACCACCTCTCCTTCAGAAAGCAGCTAAAAACCTGGCTATTCGATAAATAATGCACCCACCCTCACTCAAGCGTCTTGAGACCCTCTGGGTGAGTAGTGCGCTATACAAATTACTGAACTTGAAATTGAACTTAGTTTTAGGATAATTTCCCTACATTATAAAAAGAGTCAAGAAATAACTTCATTTAATGTGTTTGGGTTGTTAATGAGCAATATAAAATGTTAATGGGCTCCTGTGAGAAGGTGGCCTAGTATATGCTGCCCACTAATTAAAGTGCACCCTGTACCCATCCAAACAAGCCTTATGGTAATTTAGGAGGTCAAAGATAACCTTCGGAAGCTATCCAAGTGGTAGCTGTGGAGAGCAGCCTTCAGGCTTACCCTTCAAGGAATGTTAAGCAGCTTGTTTTACCAGAATACAACCTTATAGTATTGGTTAAATAAAAGGAGAACCACACAGTAGTTATAAAAATATGAATTTATTACTATAACACACTAAGTACGACACAGTATCTTCTACAGGAAGATTCACACAAAGCATACAATCATGTAGCACAGAAACAGTAGTACATATCACTAATACACAGTGGGCTCCAGGGGGAGACCAAACCATATACTAAAATAGTGTTATAAGAACCACAACTCAAGTCAAGACAGTGTCTAGAGGTTGTAGAATCGCTGGAACCCCAAGGAATCACCCCAGGTGAGTACGTAAGGACCCCACAGAGGATGGGTGCAGTGTGGGAACCCGATTGCATGTGTCGTACAATTCTATGGGAGAGTTGTGGTTGAGTTTAAGGAAACTTGTAAGTGGACTTTGACGAAACCCAGTGGAAGTGTGAAGGTTGGAGAGACACCCAACCCGTGGATACCATAGTACCAGAGTTTAAAAAAAAAGATTTATTGTATGTTGCCAAATTTACACAGCTTTGTCTTGCCAACAACCCTGGGGCGGGCAGCTTGAAATATCAAGTACCGAGGAAAAAGTACACATCTTACATGCCTACATCCTGGGGGAACAGCAGCAAATTTATCTTTAGTAACCTTCTAAATGGTACCATATAGGCAACAGTGATAACAGTGATAACATTTTTTACAGTCTTGTGTACATTATCCGCAAAACATTCAAATCTTAAAATACCCTCTCATCCCTCCCCCATCTGCCAACATCTGACCAGAGGACCCCATCCTCAAGTCTGCATTGTAAGCCTAGTCTCGCATGATTACTGGCTCTTAGGTCTGGTCCCCGCTATAACACTCCTCAACCTGAAACTGAAGGTGTCGTCTTGACATCACTGCTGCCCGACTTTCTGACAGTTCACGCCTCTAATCTATAGCCAGATCATACAGTTTATTTAGACTTTTCCTCACAGTGATCAGCCCCCCTTGATTCCAAACAATTCACTTATGGCCCCCATATATCGTCTTGTCTGGAACTGCTTGGAATCAATTCCCAGTATCGGGTTAATTGGTCTTTACAGTATGTGACACTATGCAGCCAACCAGCAACCGCAGGGGCTGTGGTCTCTAGCAGTGTATCGCCACTTGATGCTTGGCTAGTAGTAGCAGCATGGGTACCAATTTATGAGAGCATTTCGGGATTTCCAAGACAAATCCCAATAACGCGACCAACGGCGTGAGGGGTATCTGCACAGTGGTTATATCTTCAATGTGTCTGACTACCTCCAGCCAAAACTGAGATATCTCCCTACAGGACCCCGCCAAATGTATAAATTTTGCAGCCTGATGTCCGCATCTCCACCATGTGGTGTCTGGGTATAGTCCTATACGATGTAGTTGCACCGGAATTCAATACACTCTATGTAGAAAGTTAAAGTGCACTAGCCGTAGTCTATAGTTAGGCGATAGATGCTCCAGTCGTGAGCAACAATATTCCCACTGTTTGTCTGTAAATGCTAGTTAAGATGGCGCTCCCAGTCCGCCTTTGAAGTGTACGATGCTATGGGAGATGTAGCCTGTGTGACGCTATATATGCGTGTTATCAATTTCTTGGGAGAGGGATTAGATAACACATTCTCCAATGAATGCAGAGTTGGTGGTTCCTGAGGGTAGTCAGTATACTGTGCTCTGCAAGTTGCCCTAATCTGATAGTACAGGAATGTGTCTGATGCCGAAGGTGTCCGCTCTTTGCACATTTGCTGTAGTGATAAAAATGTAGCTTCTGGGTATAGGTCACTTCCCATCACCAGGTCAGGTGCTTTCTCCTGAAAAGTGATTGCCTTATCCGTTAGTGGGTCAAAAGCGGATTACCACCTAGGGGCATAGATGGGGCATATAATTCTCGTACACCCGCCCTTCTTGCTATTCCTCGCCATGCCCATCCTGTCGCCTCAACCATATCAATTTCCTGATGAAGTCTTTTGTAGTGTTGGTATACTGCTGCATTTATTGGAATCGGAGCAACCTTGTCTATTTCTATCGCTACATGCGGCTGATACGTAGTTGGGTGTTGCCAGAAGTTGAGATATTGCCCCTGCGCACTATATGCATAAAGCTCAAAATCAGGGGCGGCCAGCCCCCCTTGGCTGAAAGGCAGCGTCAGCAAGTTCCAGGAGACACAAGGTTGTCTGCCTGCCCACACAAGTTCAAGTATGGCGGTCCGGAGGCGCCTAAAAAAGTGTCCTTTGAGGGGCATTGGAATGTTTACAAATAAATATAATAGTTTTGGTACCAGGACCATTTTTGCAATTGCTATACGACCTAGTAGCGAGAGTGGAAAGTGCTTCCATCTCTGTACCTTGGTTTCTATCCAGTCAATGGCCCTACCATGATTTGTTGTCCACAGTTCCTGCAGGGACCTGCTTATAATAATGCCCAGATACTGTGTCTCATTTCCCGCCCGCTATATGGGATACTCCGCGTCACATGGAATAGTCTCGTCCGTTAGTGCTAATATCGCGTATTTTGCCCAGTTGATTTGGATCCCCGTCAGGCCACCGTATCTAATCAATTCTCTCATGACGACATCAAAATTATCCTTAGGGTTGATCACATATATCGTCATGTCGTCAGCATACATTGATAGAGCCCTCTGGATGTGAAGCCTATGCTCCTATGCGTGTGATGTTGGCAAAGTCTGGCTGTCAGGGGTTCAGTAACAATGGCAAACAGTAATGGCGACAGTGGGCAGCCCTGTGTGATGCTAAAGGAGTCCGACACCTGGCCATTTATCCCCACTCTCGCCATTGGGCACGTACAAAGAAGTTGCATTTGTTTAATGAATACAGGGCTACGTCCCATGCAGGCCAATAATGTGAGGAGAAACTTCCATTCTAATGAACTGAAGGGCTTAGTGGCATCCAACAGAGCCGCCACGGCCTGTACATGAGGAGCCAGGTAGTGTAGGAGTCCGAACAAAGTACGCAGATTATGGGCAGTTGACCACCCCGGTATGAATCCAGATTGTTCCGGGAGCACAATCTGTGGTAGCATCGGTTGCAGCCTATTTGCCAACAGCTTGCCGTATATCTCAGCATCGAGATTTATTAATGACAGCGGTCTATAGGAATCAGGTGAAGCAGGATCTTTGTCAGGTTTGAGCAGAGCTATAATCGTGGCTTCTCTCAAAGTAGGGGGGAGTATACCTGTGTCCATTGCTTCCAAATACATATGCAATAATCTAGGCGCGAGAATGTCAGCATACTCCTTATAAGAAGCAGCTGTCAACCTGTCTGCACCGGGTGCCTTATCAGACAGCATGCTGCTGATAACCTGACGTATATCATCCACTGTGATTGGCAGCTCCATGTACTTATGTTGTAAATAAAACAGCAATAGTATTAAGCATTCGCAGAAGACATGCTATCATGTCTTTGTTCTAGTTTTCCCACCTGTACTTGAAATAGGGTCAGACTCCATTTTGTTTTCTGGCGTCCATATTGTATGCTATACATTGCCATGTGCTCGCCACGAGGCGAGTCCTACCACACTGATCGTCACCCCTGAAGTTTGCCCAGCAACAGGCTATAAATAGTTCTTTGTGCTTCTAGCGCATGCCCAGTAGGAGTCACATTTGTTTCTAATTAGCGTAGATTGGAATGTGTATTCGGCAGGTCTCAAGAACCGTTAACTCCACCCATGTATCGATCATGTTCGAGAAATGTCCATATATGGTTGTAAATCATACTTTGAGCTGTATCCGCCTACTTATGAGCCCCTTCTTTGTGTATAAAAGGGGACCGCATGTCTGAGTTCTTTATTTTTTTTAAAAAAATGTTATCCTCATTTGCCGTCTTGCCGCCCCTTCTTCTCTCTAATCCACCTCTGGGCTGTTATTATCTCTTGTGCTGGATTCAGAGTAATGGGGCATAGACACCACATATTCTGGGACTGGCCTTCCTCTAAACTGTCCTTCTTCCCAGCCTGACCCAAGATGTGTGTCCTCCACCATCTCTCTTTATCGTACTGGGGTAGTTACAAGTTCCAGCGAGACAGGCACGGGCTTAATCATTGGACTTTAACATAAAATTAATTTTAACCAAACTTTTGCAGGAAGGGTAACCAGAATCCTCTATTTCTTTTAGAGGGCTCTAGCATATCAAGTTTTGCCGTGTACCTCATGGCTAAAACCCAATCTAATAAAGTGGGACTAAGTGGTGAGACCCACAATTTACATAACTCTCGCCGTGCCAACAACATAGCGTAAAAAATAAGTCTGACATTATTATTCAGAAAATTATTTTGTAGATCCATTCTCCCGGTAATAATTAATTCAGGGCTTACCTCAATGGGTTGATTCAAAGTATTGGAGAGGGAATTACTCACATCTAACCAGAAATTCTTGATAATTGGGCAAGATACGAACATGTGTAGGTCGTCAACATTTGGAGCTTTACATTTTGGACATCCAACAATCCCTCCATCCTTAAATTTAGAAAGCCTGTATGGAGACCAGTATGCCCTGTGAATGGTAAACAAAAGATTTCGCCTCAGATTTGCCGGTTTAACAATTTTATATAGCATGCACATAGTTACTTGCCATTGGTCTTCTGTGGCGATCCTTGGCAAGCTTTCCTTCCACAGGGTCTCTGGCAAATCAAATGATCCGTCCTCCAAATCTAGTATTCGCCAATACCAGAAAGCTACTTCCTTCTCAAATGCCCCCGTCTCCAGCTTTGACTCAAACTCATTTTCCGCTCCAATCTTTACTTCCAGGTGGCTCGCCCAGCTTTGAATCTGTAGATACTTATATTTAGAAAAAACTGAGCCCCACTTTTGTCGGCAGCTATCCCAAGGAATTAAATTGCCATCTTGAAACAAGTCCTTCCACCTTTGCAGATCAGGTTCCATTTTCAAACTTGAAGCAAGCAGATCTCTTGTCCAAGAGGGGGCTCCAGGAGAATCCCATATCGGAGCACTATGGCTAAAGTACGATAGATTAGATACTTTTCTAATCTTATACCATGTCTCCGCAAGGTCTCTCAGTGTCTTGAGTTTCACCTTTTTAAAAAACTTAGGGTCTCCAAACTTATACAAAAAACCAAACTCATGATAACCTGATCTCTTCAGCATTATCGCAAAAAGGCCTCCAATCTGAGAGTTAACAGGGGTACCCAACAACATCCTGCAGTTTTTTAAACAGAAAGCCCATGCATACATTCGTATGTCTGAAGCCGCCAGTCCTCCTTTTTCAACTTTCCTCCTGATTTTCCTCCACGAAATTCGAGAGGATTTTGATGCCCATATAAATGATGTTATCATACTTTGTAACTTCGCCAGCCATTCCTTTTTAAAGCTCAGTGGAATAGTCTCAAATAAAAAGGTAATCTTAGGTACAATGACCATCTTAACAAGATTAGATCTTCCATATATTGACAGGGGTAAATTCATCCAACCTTTTAACGTCTCGCCAACCTCTTTCCTCACCCTATCGTAATTAGTTTTAGCCATATCTTCGATTTTCTGAGTAATCCTAACTCCCAAGTACCTCATCTCTTTTGTTGTCTTAACATCTTCAGTATCAAGGTTCCAAGTCATTATTTCAGTTTTGTCCTGATTTAACTGATATCCAGAAATCCTACCAAACTCCTTTGTCGTGTTGACTAAATTTTCCAAGGTTCCAACTAAATCAGTAGAATAAACAACAATGTCGTCCGCATAAAGCCCAAGTTTCTTGGACCAATCCATCACAACAAAGGGGGGTATCTCTGCTGAAGCTCTAATTTTGCATGCAAGAGGCTCTATATATATGTTAAAAAGCAGCGGTGACAAGGGGCAACCTTGTCGGGTGCCCCGCATTACTCTGATGGGAAGTGTGAGGGTTCCATTTACTAGTACTCTTGATGTAGGTGCATGATACAGAGAAAAGATAGATTGTGTGAACTTATCGCCTAAATTAAGATGGTGCAAAAGAGATTTTAAATATACAAAATTGACTCGATCAAAAGCCTTGGCAGCATCTAACGCAATGACTGCCAAGGGATATTCATATTTAGAGGCTACATCAATCATACCTATCAGTGAAAAAGTAAGATCTTTTAAGTACCTCTTCTTAATAAAACCTCTTTGATCTTCATGAATCAATTTATGAATGACTTTTCCTAGCCTATCAGCTAAGATTTTGGAAAAGAATTTGTAGTCGCAATTCAAGAGTGAAATCGGCCTATATGCATCCATACTTTTTGGAGGTTTCCCTGGTTTTAATATTAAAACAATAGTAGCTTCGTTCCATGAGCTTGGGATTGCCACTTCTCCTCTAAAGATTTTATTATACAAAAGACACAAAGTGGGTGCCACTGTATCTCCCAAAGCTTTATAAACCTCCACAGGTAGACCGTCTGGCCCAGGTGCTTTCCCTCTTTTGCCTTCCTTAATAACTTTCATCAACTCTTCCTGAGTTATTTCCCTATTTAATTCCAACATATCCTCATTTGCAAGGGGTGGGATTAGAGGCAACCAGGAATCAATCTCAAGCTGATCTGGACAGAGATCCTCTGTATAAACATCTGCAAAGTATTGCTGAAATGCTTCTACAAGCTGTTTATTTTCTGCAATAACTTGATCTGTCCCTGGTTTCTTGATCTCCTTAATTTGATTCCGTATAGCATCTTTCTTGGCTTTCCACGCTAGTAGCTTACCACATCCCTCTCCATATGAAAAGTGTGCCAACTGACTGGCCTCCCATCTCTCCTTAACTCTTTGAGTGAGTGTTGCAGTAAGTTGAATTCTCAAATCTAAAAGTTTTTTCTCGCATGACCCATCTAGGATGGTGACTCCTTGTGAAACTCTAATAAGTTCAGCCTCTCGGATCTCTTTTTCTAGATTAGAAACTTGGCTATAATATGCTCTACGTTTTTTTGCACCTAGAGCTCCCATTTTGCCTCTCATAAAAGCTTTGCATGTTTCCCACACTATATCTTCCCTAGCCGATCCCAGGTTAATCTCCAAAAAGGTTTGTGTCTCTTCTTTAAGAGTCTCTAAGATTTCAGAATCTGCTAAGATTGTGCGATCTAATCTCCAAACCGGGGTCGTGTCTTCTGGTTTCAGGCTTAAATTTAGACCTACAGCAGAATGGTCTGATAAATGTGCCCCTATATGTTCTACACTGATAACTTGGTCTTTGATCCTAATATCTGTCAGAAAAAAATCAATCCTTGAACTATGTTTATATTTCTTATTAAAGAACGTGTATCCTGGCTGATTTACTGCTTTAAGTCGCCAAATATCACACAACCCTAACTGGGCCATAAGTGACTTCACTTTAGCAGTCATTTTACTGTTCACTATTGCCCTAGAATTACCAGTTCTATCCAACTTAGCATCTAGTACTGTGTTAAAATCTCCTGCCATGATGATTTTACCTGAGAAGTCCAATAGTTCAACTTCTATTTTCTCTAAAATTGTAGGATCGTCAATATTTGGGCCATAGTAACCGACTACTACTAGTATTTCCCCCGGCATTCGTAACTTACATATCACCCATCTCCCTCTGTTATCTACCAGACTGTTTTCAACTACAATATCAGAACCTCTTTTAATTAGAATAGCCACTCCCTTTGTAACCAAATCTTGCGATGTGTAGATAGCCTTCCCAATCCATTTTTGAGTAGTGAATATATCCTTACATTCCTTTTGTGTTAAGTGTGTTTCCTGCAAAATAATAATCTGTGCTGGCGAATCTTCTAAGTACTTCAAAATTAGTAATCTCCTTGATTTGACTCGGAGCCCGTTAACATTCCAAGTGAGGAACTTTAGCTCCTTTTTATTAGCCCTGCTCATGATATTTATCATATAGTGACGAGATTTCCCTACTAATTAGGACGCAGCAAGATAGCTCATGAGGAATATTTTCTTTTTTTCTCCCTAACCCTGTTCCCTCCCCTCCCCTCCCCACACTCTCAGTTCCCTCCCCGGAAAACCCAACCATTACTCCCATGGCCCAGGCCAGTGGACGTCTCAGTGGTGATGTCACATTTTAAATATATATATATATTTTTTATTGTTATTTTTATTCTTTTTTTTTTGGTCAGGTTTCTGTTTCTAAGCTATTACTATGCTACTTGGGTAACATCCAAAAAAGCATCAACTGCCTCGACTGTACGAAATGTGTACATTTTGTTGTGCCACATAACCTTTAGGAAGGCGGGAAATTTTAGCTGTGCTGTTGCCCCTATCTCCCTTAAGGGTGTCAAACGTTTTCCCATCTCCCATTGCCTATTAGCTGTTGCTGGAGATAGATCCGACCTAATATCCACTGGTACTCCGTCTATCAAGATAGACTTTTTCTTCAATGCAAGTTGCAAAATTTTTTCCTTCAATGAGTATGTTGCAAAGTTAATTAGGATCTTTCTTGGCTTAACCCGATCTGGATTTCGCATGAAGGGGTCGCGATGTACTCGTTGAATGTCACGGGCCAGCGACTCCTCCGTTTCATCTAATGACAACTCTTTCTTTAACATTTGCACAACAAAGGTCTTTATGTCTGTTCCCTCTTTCCCTTCTGGGAGTTTAAGAATTTTTAGGTTGTTTCGCCTTTGCATGTTTTCCAATCTTTCTATCCTCTCCTCTAATTCTCTATCCTGAGAGTATAATGTCTCTATCTCCTTGCGGTTGTCCAACACTCTTCCATGTACCATTTTTATCTCAGATTCCATCTGGCTTGTACGTATAGTCAGTTTGTCGATCTTGTCCTCTAGTAAAGTGCATGTAGCGCTAATACGCTCTTGATTTTTTTTAGAGGCTTCAAACCCTAACTGAATGTCTTGCTCCAGTTTTCTTAAAAGTTCTATTACGGACAGATCTGTTGAGGCATACTTCTCATGCTGTACGGGACTGACTTCCTCTGGAGGACTTTTTACCCCATTAACTGACGTTCCATCTCTTTTTATAGATATATCAATTGCTTCATTCTCTTGGAATTCAGTAGGAACCACAGTTGGACACCCCGCTGCTGATTCTGATGTGTTAATTTGAATTTGAGTTTGAGGTTTCTGTTTAGTGAGAGACTGCGCTGAGTCTGTATCAAGGCTAACAGCCATTTCTGCCTCCATCTCTGTATTTAGAACTTGAAAAGGATTAGGGGATAAGAGGGTTGACCAATCCTGATCAGCAATCTCTACTACCTCTTCAACCCTAAGCTGGGGGGAGGAACCCGGTTTCAAGATCAAAACCTTAGGGACAGGTTTAAAGTAAGAACTAAGTGAGGGGGTTATAGAGGTCTTTAAACCAGCCCTTTCTTTTTTTTGTCTCTTTTTTCTCTCTTTCTTAGAAGGTGAAATCGTAGGGTTAGACACTATCTCTGGTTTTGCCGCCTCGTTTTTATAACCCTTCTTGCACTTGCCTGAAGAATTATCAGAATTGCCCCCCTCCAACAGACCAGCCTGCCTCCCTGGTCTGTTACTCCTCAACTGATATCTAATTGTTTCCTTTCCCACTTTCAGCCCCCTGCTTACTTGCTCCACTCTTAATTGCTCCACGCCAAGATCTGCTCCTTCAGGCCGATTACTGCCACACAGCTGCAAAGGGCTAGACGTAAGTGTCTCCACTCCTTGACCCCTGCCGCCACTGGGCGGTGTTCCGATTTTTGCCAGCACTCTTCTCCCTCTGCTGACTCCAGAGGCTGCTCTCTGCCAGCTCCCCACCGGTAGATGTCGTGACTCCGCCCCCTCACTCTCAGCGGATTGTAGAGCTGAGCCCTCCGCCATCCGTTTTGGATCGACTGGATCGAGCCGACAAACGGCCTCCAAAATAGACCGGTAACTCGCCGTGATGTCTGCCAAAAGCTTCTCTCCTCTTCAATTATGATTTTCTTTTCACCCGCTTATGCCGCCATTAACTGCAGCTTACGGCTGCAAGCCGAGATTGCTGCTCCGCTCTGCTGCTCGATAGCGGTAGCGTAAGCCGGGAATTGCTCCGCTGTGCTCGATAACAATACTGTAGCTTTCAGCTCTTAATGCCGGTGTCACCCCATAAACCCTCGCTCTCCACTCTTCGCTCGGTATGAGGAAACTGTAGAAACCGCCAAAACCACTCGGCAGCGGTACTACCCAGAGCCTGACATCACCACTCCTCGGACGTCCGCGACCCGCTTCCTAGCCGGCCGCCATGTTTTCCCCAGCATGTCTGAGTTCTTTGTGCTACCTTGTACAATACTGTAGAGTGTTGTGTGGGCTGTAGTACCACCTTTAAAGGTTTATTAAACTATGTCTTTGTATTTCCAGTTTCTGTGGCAATTTCTTTTGTAGTTTGAGGACTTCGTGCACAGAAGGGCGAACCCTTTGCTCTCGCAGGCCTTGCTGAGGCCTGTACTCATCAATTGGCACCCGTCACGTGGGGCTCATCGATGACTCGGATGCTCGAAGGACTGTCGTGACTAAGGATTGGAACCTTGCCGGGGACGTGATCACTGCCAGCGGCCCCTTTAGTCCTGGCATCCCGAGGTATTCTTCCTTCCCTTCCGATCTGACCATCTGGGTGGCGCCGGTCATCGACTGAGACCTCTTCTGTCGGTTTGCCGCATAGTGGCCTTTTGGGCGAATTTGGAACTCGGCAGTTGGAATCTGGACACTCTTGATTGGTAAGAATCGTTGTACGGTACTTGCTGCGAGCCTTTGGTAGTCTTGATTGGCAAGGCAGTTTTAGGATACGCTTGCCCCGACTAATTTGTTTGTTTGCTTGAGGTGACTAGTCATATTGTTTGGTTTGGTGATATTCATGTATGCGTTGCAACTCATATAGGCAGGCAATGTGGAGATATTTCTCCTGATCTTTGGATTTGAGCGGCGCAACGTTTTAGGCGCTATTTTAATTATAATACTGCATAGTTTGCGCTATTTTTAGACATGCCTGTTTTTAGAGCACTCCGTAAGTGGTGCTGCTGTTTTGGAAATGACCGGTTGATACTTGAAGAATCACAGCCGGCTCCCCCGGAAGGGACGCCGAATAGGGATATGTATGTAAAATTTGGTCTTTCGCCCATAATGTACAGCACGTTATGGCGGAAATATACCAAAAAGGATCCTGAGTTACAATGGCCTATGTATGGATCATTTGATTTGCGGAAAATTGAGTATGTGGAGCAGTGTATGTGTAAGCGGCGAGTGAGACAAGATATGTTTGAGTGTATACGTATGTGGGTAAAAGAGGTGCGAGAGCGTAAGAAGCGTGAGCAGGCACTGCTTGAGAAAGAGCAGCGAAAGAGTGAGCGTGAGAGAGCGCACAAGTCGAAAAAGCGCGATGCAAAGAAATTAGAAGAGAAACTGGAGAAAGAACGTCGGTTGCAAATATCTGGCCAGTATCCTGTTCGATAGCCTCTTTATCCTGTCCTTAATAAATCTGATGATGATTTTTCGTTACTAGATCGATCTCCACCTCCGTACGCCGGCCCGTCTACTCCGGGAGGAGGAGATCAGGATTTTAGACCGCCCGGACAGAAAGTGGATACGCGGTCTATGTTGTCGGCCGATTGTATGGCTGATCTCTGTAAGATTGCTTATCGGGTTAACAAAGATGCTGTCTCCCTTGCAGATTTATTAAAAGAACTTGCAACATGGGAAGATAGGGAGAAACTGTATTTCACTGATTTTGTTTCTAATGAAGTAGTAACAGCTTTTTGGAAATATTCCGATGTTCTTGAACCAGATGATGTGATAGCTGATTCTAAAGAATTGCGTAAAGGTCTTCTTCTTCCTTCTCAGGTGCCTGAAGCAATTCGACGGCTATTGGCGTTGCGGGATGAGATGTTTCGACTACGGGATGAAGAGCGGAAAAGGAGAGCTGGCGAGGAGAAAACGAATCCGGGTGGCGACGGGAAGCAGTCTTCCATCTTTTATTCAGATAAGACCGATGCAGTGCATGTTAAACCGATGCGGGAAGCAGCACCTTTGTACGTTCCTCCTAAAGGAGCGGGTACTTGTTCGGATAGAGGGTCAGCTGATGCTCAAGGGTACTTCATTTATAACTGGGTTTATACCCCTTGAAATAGGGCAGATGTTATGGCATTAAAAGCTGCATTACCTGATCCACGGAAGAATCCCGCCGCCTTTTATGAAGAAGTTGAGGGGGCTTTGAATTCCTGTACTATGACCTTGGCCGATATTGATTTATTTTTCGGGCTTATTTTACCCCCATATATGTGGAGATCTATACGAAAGGTAGATGACCTCCAGATATTTAAAGTTAGATGGGCGGATCTTGAGGATGAGGATAGGGAGAGGAAACCTGCACAGAAACCGCCCCAGTCGATTTTAGATCTTCCCGCTGCTATCTTGACTACATTAAAAAACGCTTATCCCCCCTAAAAAGATTGATTGGACTATGTTAGCGTCATGTAAACAGAAAATATATGAATAAGTTTCAGATTTCTTTACACGATTTGAGGAAACTTTGCATGATTTTAGCAGCCAGTCGCTTACGGACGACACGGGTCGACATCTTTCTGTTGATAAATATGTTTCGAATTTATTACCGGGAGTAGCAGCTCGATTAAAAGCGAGCGAAAGCTCTTGGACGACTTTGACGCCAGCATCCCTCCTGACGATGGCTCAGTTTTATGAGCGTCAGGAATTAGAAGCGAAGGGTAGTGAGGAAAAGAAATCTAAAGATTTGAAAACGAAGGTTATGTTAGCGCAAGTGTATGGGCCGCCTCGTAGAGGTAATGAAAGGGGCGGTTGGAATTTCCCTGGTTCTTTTTGGGGCCGTACTGATTTGGCCCGGGATCAATTTGCATATTGTAGGCAGAAAGGCCATTGGGCGAATGAGTGTCCATTGTTGCGCGCACAGCGGCAAGAGCGTGGGCAGGTATCCATGAGGGGTGGAGGAGGTCCTTCAGGCCCTAGGGGCAACACGAATGATCGAGCTAGGTTTGAATCTAGTATGCGACCACGAGATGGGTCCATATGTCTTTGATCGACGAAATCAATACCAAATGTCTGATTATGTAGCTCCTGAACGCACGATTCACAGTATGCATAGGATTGCGTAGGATGGGGTAAGGAATCAGTTGAAGTGTTAGTAGATCAGAGGGGTCCTTATGTTACAGCACATGTTTTGGGTTCTACTGATCGGTTCCTGGTAGATACAGGGGCTACTCATAGCGCTTTGTCTAAAAAATTGGTTCCGAGGGCTCCCCTGTCCGGCTTAACAATTACGTCAATAGGGTTCGATGGAACACCTTCTGTTAGCCCACTATCACGACCTCTTGCACTTTATGTAGATCAGTTTGCTGCACCATGTCCATTTTTTGCTTATTCCCGAACACGCCTGAAATCATTGTGGGCCTGGATATGCTCAAGCATTTTTGGGCTACAATACGATGCTCCCCTGAGGGAGTATGTGTCATCTTGAATGACAACTATCCAACAATGGTGAGGTTGTGTATGATTTAGGAAGATGCTGCACTGACCTCTTTACCTCATACTTTGTGGGCCACTTCGGATACTGATGTGGGAAGGATGATTCCTCTGGTGCACATTAGTGTGAAGGAGGGAGCTGTGTTGCCGCGTGTGCCTCAGTATCGAATCTCACAGGAGGGGGAGGAGGCGCTCATACAGATAGTGCAGGATCTGATTAAAGTAGGGGTTGTTGAAGAGGTCCCATACAATGTGTGTAACAGTCCTATATTACCGATTTTGAAGAAAGACACTGACACTAGGATTTATCGATTTATTATCAATTTGAGGGAGGTCAATAAGATAGTGATACCTCAATACCCAGTGGTTTCTGATATTACGACACTTCTTACTCTGGTCCCGCCAACTGTAACAACGTTCTCAGTTATAGACTTGAAGAACGCTTTCTTTTCGATCCCTATTCATCCTGACAGACGATATCTTTTTGGATTCACTTTGAATAATAGATCGTACAGATTTTGTAGAGTTCCCCAAGGCTATACTGAGAGTTCCAGCATTTATAGTCAAGCGTTGGAAAGACAATTGGATTATTTTGTTTTACCCGAAGGTGTGGCGCTTATACAATATGTTGATGACATCTTGTTGGCAGCCGACACCCCTGCACAATGTGAGGAGTGTACGTTGTCTTTGCTTGCCTTTTTGGCATCTCACAATCGCAAAGTATCGAAAAAGAAACTGCAATATTGTAGACCAAAGGTAACCTACTTAGGTCACCTTTTGTCTATGGTGGGGCGTGCACTTACACCAGATCGTATTCAAGCCATTTTAGACACACCAGCACCCTCCACGCAGAAAGATGTTCGAGCTTTTCTGGGTCTCACCTCCTTTTGTAGACAGTGGATATTAGGGTTTTCATACATAGTTAAACCACTGTTAGCCCTTTTGACAAAAGATATTCCAGTTCCCCTTCCCTAGACAGACGAATGTGAGAATGCTTTTCAACAATTACGTCAGGCCCTTTGTTCAGCACCAGTGTTAGGCACCCCTGATTACACGAAGACCTTTACATTGTATGTGCATGAAAGAGATGGATGCGCGTTATCAATGTTAGTGCAGATGCACAGCGATAAGCAGCGCCCTTGTGCATACTTCTCGTTAAAGCTTGATCCTGTTGCTCGAGCATTGCCTGGTTGTCTTCGCTCAGTTGCAGCAACAGCTGTGTCAATACGTCAGAGTGAAGGGATTGTGTTATCGCATAAGTTGTTAGTGTTGGCCCCCCATGCTGTTGATACCCTTTTGAATCAGACAAAGACGCAGCATTTAACTAGTGCTCGTCTGACAGCATACGAGCTAACGCTGTTGGCTCCTCGTATTACTTTGAAGAGATGTACAACACTGAATCCAGCCACGTTGTTACCTTTCCCAGCGACTCAGCCTGAGGTGCAAGAGACACATGACTGTGTCTTTGTGACTGAGGAACAGACAAAGGGTCGTATTGACTTGCAAGATACGCCCTTTACAGATGTGGATGGAGAGCTGTGGGTGGATGGGTCTTGCTTGAAGTTACCAGACGGGACTACCTCCGCAGCATATGCAATCACTACGCTACACACAATAGTGGAGACAGCACACATACCGCAGAAATCAGCTCAAGCAGCAGAACTGATAGCATTGACATGAGCATGTGAGCTTAGTGCAGGATTATGTATGAACGTTTATATGGACAGCCGCTATGCTTTCGGAGTAGCGCAAGATTTTGGCCTGCTCTGGAAGGAAAGGGGCTTTTTGACATCACATGGAGCGCAGATAATGTATGGAGAATTAGTACAAAATCTCTTGACTGCACTGACCTATCCTAAAAGGATAGCTATAGTGAAATGTAGCGCACACAAGAAAGTGACAGATAAAGTGGGACAAGGAAACGCTTTTGCAGATCGAGTTGCA
Organism: Lissotriton vulgaris; assembly: GCF_964263255.1. Taxonomy (NCBI): domain Eukaryota; kingdom Metazoa; phylum Chordata; class Amphibia; order Caudata; family Salamandridae; genus Lissotriton; species Lissotriton vulgaris. Next base: position 665,598,680 of record NC_141689.1, read on the forward strand.
CGTGAAACTGCGATGCAGCCTGGCTCCACTCCAATGTATGTTGTGAAGTCACAAGCTGAGCGGTGGCATGATGCTAGGGGAAAGGTGTTAGAAATGCAAAAGACTGCTACTGAGAAAGAACGAGAGCAATGGTCCAAAGATGGAGATTTGGACGATGAAGGCTGTTGGAGGAATAAGCAGATGGATAGGTGGAAGTTACCCACAGCCTTCGTACAACCTATGGTTTAGATGGCACATGGGCTAGCACATGTTGGAGCTTCGGCAATTGTGAAATTGCTTACGCAAGTTTGGGAGCATCCAGAGATTGCTAGCACAACAAAGCGAATAGTACAAACCTGTATGTTTTGTCTTAAGTATAATACAGGAAAAGGAACACAAACTCCAGCAGGAGGATTTGCAACACCCACTGCACCTTTTGAAGTATTGCAAATGGATTATATTCAGCTGGAACGCTGCAATAATCTGAAGTATGTCCTGGTTGTGGTTTGTGCATTCAGCAAATGGATTGAAGCATACCCTACGAAGGACAATACTGCAATGACTACTGCTAAGGTGCTGTTGAAGGAATTCTTTCCTCGTTTCGGTGTTTGTAGATTGTTGTGGAGTGACAACGGGCCCCATTTTGTTTCAGACATTATTAAGTATGTCCTGAAAGGACTAGGCATTGTGCAAAAATGTCATGCAGTGTTCCACCCGCAATCAGCAGGTTTGGTGGAAAAGTACAATGGCACGTTGAAGTTAAAGATAGCGAAAATACAGGCTTCTACTTCTTTGACTTGGCCAGATGCTTTGCCTTTGGCATTATTGTCTATCAGATCAGTACCGCATTCTCGAATGGGTCTAACGCCCTATGAGATTGTTTTCGGGCGCCCTATGAACATATGGGGGGTGCCCAAACCGAGCTCAGTGTATGATGTACCTTGTGTTTTAATGAATGACTATTTGGCACAATTAACTGATAGCTTGGTTTCCATTCATCAACAGGTTCGAGAAGCACTCCCTGACCGGTCCACAGGGGAAGGTCATAACCTCCGGCCTGGTGACTTCGTCCTCGTGAAATCTTTTGACAGGTCAAACAGTCTGGAGTCAAGGTGGTGCGGTCCTGAACAGGTCCTTCTCTCGACAAGAATGGCAGTGCGGGTGATCAATCGAAAAAATTTGATCCATTCCATTCATTGCCAGAAAGCACAACCTGATCTGGTGGAGCCTGCTGTATTGACCGACCATCGAGATATCCTGACTACGGAAAAAGGCTGTGCTGTGGTACCAGACGAATCTGAGGAGTTCTTCCCGGACCAGAAAATCCCTGGATCAAGAAGATATAACCTGTAAGATCAATTTGATTGAAAGTGCTTTGCGCTGCCTTGCGTTACTCTAGATTTATCAAACCATGCCGGGCCACACAAGGTGGACTTGCGTGGCTTGATTCATCCCACTCAGGTTTTGCCCTACCCTGCAAGGGTGATACAAAACCTTCATTATCCAGGCCACGATTGTCTAGCACTAATGCCTCTTTGCATTGTACCATTACATGTACACATGCATTAAGTACACACACTCAGTCTATGTGCACTGTTTCTCACTGAAGCTTTTCTTTATTCAAACTGGGTGTGCTTAATTTAAAACACACACTCTGCCAGCACACACACTCATAATGTGATCACTACACAACACTTCACCCTTCATGTATTGTACTTCATGAAAGGAATCTTACACCCAGCACATGCTCCCATTGTGCACACACACTGCGCACTGCTACATCGCTCATATAATGTATTCCTCAAAGGCATACATACACTCAGGACATGCACCAACTTCACATGTACTTCACATGTACTTCACAGTACTGCTCTATCGTTGTACTGTACACTTCCGAGGCACATATTCAACCAGGCAGAGTCACTACTCCTGCACTATGCAGTACTCCACATCTACCTTATGTATGCTAAGGGTGAACTCTTAAGCACACAAAAGTGTTCACTACTACTGATCACTACGTGGTATGCTTCCCCCAACATTCTTGTGCTGCTAACTCCTTTAAAGGTGGTAGCCTTCCAGCATCCTTTATAGTCCAACAAGACTGCAATCTCTGAGACAGGCCTATGTCATGGTGCACACATATGATCAGAGTTCACCTCTTAAAAAATAAATAGCATTAAGGATCCAGATAACAGTAGAGTTGGGCACTATGGGCAGGGGTACACTTCTTTACCATTAAGAGAATTTTCCAATCCAACATTGCAACATTATTATAAATCCTTTGTTGTATTTAAAAAATATGTGGTGTTTGGCAAACCGCATCAGGAAAATCTTTAGCTGGATTGTGTTCTATATAAAGGATAAATAATAAAAACTATTATGCATAAATTGATAAAGGAGAGGATACTGAAGCAATATCCAAATATACAGTTGCAAAACTGTAGGAAAGGTTGTGTCAATCAATAAATCAGGTGGTGTATAGAGCGTGACTACTCACCCGTAAAAGTTTTTAAGGTGCTGGTGAAGGGGACCGGCTGGTCTATTGATGGCACTGTGGTTCAGTCAAAGAGCCAGGTCTTGAGGCCCTTCCTGAATTGGGGCAGTGGCATGATTGCCTAAGGTGGAGGTGGAGGGTGTTCCAGGTCTTTGCTGCAAAGTAAGAGAAGGATCTTCCGCCGGTCGTGGTCTTGCAAACACATGGGAAGGTAGCCAGGATCAGTTTGGCAGAGCAGAGGAGTGTGTCTTGATTTCTGCTGATATATCAGTGAAAGGATTACATTATTAAGACACCAGTCATCTTCTTGACATTGATTCCAACTTTGCATTTCACAGGTGTAATTTTATGAGGAGGATTCACATCTTCTAAACAGAACACCATACTGGTCTTTCATGTTTGCCAACATTTAAGAACCTCTCCTTACCCTTGGGATATCAGTAATAAGGGTTTGCAATATTCTTGTAATTTACTTTTGTGTAATTATGTGAAACTTTCGAAAAAATATAAAAATATAAAAAATATAAAAAATTATATATATAAAAATATAAAAAATTATACATAGTTACGTGAAAAGCAAATCCATAATTTTGTGCTCAATTTTAGCACGGAATGTGTCCTGTCAATTTTCGATGCGCTAAAGCATTTCACAGTAAAAACAACACAAAAACACACTGCTTGCATTCTGCTCGTTTATGTTGCTTCTACATGCTTGCAGTAAACTTTTGTCACAAGTGGTGCATAGTTACACAAAGTGGTGTATTAGTGTCATTTTGTGATTTTAGTGTAACCAAGTGCTACACTGAAATTTTGCAAATTATGGCGGCATAGTTTTGCTGCAGACTAATTAATACCTGCCTTTTCACCTGAAAGCCATTTATGTATGATTAAGGGAGTACTGATTCTTTTTAAAAATGCTGTCAATACAAAATGGATGCAGGAGATTAAGAACTGTGATTATTGGTTAGTTACTAAAGTATCCTTCCAGGAGTTTGTAGTAGTTAAATCTCCATGAAACACTTGGGATAAAACCAAGAATTGGAAAAGTCACTAAAATACAGCTCTAGAAAATTGAAGGAAATTAGTCTATTCTGCATGGGAACTTCAGATTTTTTTACCTTTTTCTCAGCCCCACTTTTAGCTGGCATGAAGACTCTTTGCCCCATGACACTGATATTCAATGCCACTACATTGCCCAATATTGGTATTGGTAAAATTGATTTCACTCAAAACTTTGCTTTAAGGTCATGGTAGTTAGTGGAGAATTTGTACTACGAGTACGTAAGTGAAATGTCATAGAATGGACTGGAGTGAGTGGTTGCACCGTCCACATACATAACAAAATACTTGTCTGCTAGGAGCAGCACTGTGCTCTTGCTTGGTTATAGTTAAATGCACTGCACTAACACATGATAAGGAAAAGGACCTTGGGCATGTAGGAAAATATATGTTCATATATTAATAGGTCATCCCTAAAGTGTGCCTTGTACACTCAAAAATCAAGGTGCCTAATATTTTCAAAAGTAGCACACTACAAATTTGAAATATGTGTCTTCACAATGACTGAATGCCTAAAGCTATTTCTACTGTTTAGGTTCAGCAACCTTTCTCCATACGACAGGCCAGAGTATGATCTAAATATTTACTTTGCTTCTGCTATAGAAGTAATTTTAACTTATATTCCTCTGAGTTTTAAAAACCAGATAAAAAAAGTACTTCGGGCTGTCTGAGCCAGGCGTGGCAGACATGTCTGTACGAGAGAAAAATAGCAGAGGACAGCTGACAGACTACAAAAGGGGCTGACAGAATCTGCTCGCATGCATTCATTCCAAGTGCCCTCCAAGATCATTTGGTGCCAGTTCGTGCAGGAGGGAGAACCAGGTTTGACCATGATAGAGGAGAGCACTTCTCAATAAGGGTGTTGCTTCAGGCATGTTCAAAACTCCTGCAAAGGTAAGCAGGGTTCAGCCATCTTAAAATTAGGTTTCTGGGAAATGTTATATTAACATCTTCTCGGAACACCCTTGGATTGTAGCAAGCCTATATCTAAAGAAGAAGACTCTGGAAGGGAGAAGATGCCTGACTCCTGACTCAGGCAGGAAGAAGAAATCTCAAGGATCCCTCCAAACCCCTGCTAACAACCCGGGACTGAAACTGCTCTCCAATGGCATGTGTTTGGCCTCCTGTGTGCCTGCTTCAGGGGCCCAAAAAACAGGAGAACAGCTGGCTCCATGAAGGGACTGCCTACCACAGAGTACTGGACCCTGTAGAAGCCCAAGCGGGAGCGAGCTCTAGTACCTAGAAGCCTGCCCTCAGGAACTGGTGTCTGTAGAACTCAGTAAAACGTTCCCAACAGTTGAGAGATGATACTCAGTCTTCTTTCTACCTCTGGAGCACTGCAACAAGGTGATGAGGCTTGCCCAGGGAAGTACATCCAAGGCAGCTGAGGAAACCAGGTTCATCTTGCAGTAAAGGTATCCCGCCTCATAAATCCCTATCTGGCTACTACTTCCAGCTTTGTCATGCTGGAGGATTTTGAGAGACAAATAAGTGTCTAACTCTATTGGTAAAACTCTGAACCATGGTGAGGCAGCAGTTTATCCAAGTGGCAAACCAACCTTATGGCTTCCAAAATGAGTTGTGTCCTTCCAACGCTGCAGTAGGAACTTGATAACCACATATCTGGCTTTGAGGGAACCTCATCAGCCACAGCCCTGGAGCTTTGCTCACTTTAGGTTTTTTATTTCAATGTTTCATTTCATTTTGATTCCAGGATTACTAAGGCTTTGCGCTTGTCAATATGATGCTAGTAGCAAATACTATTTACTATCTGCGGATAGGCGGGCAGTGGCAGTGTCCCTCGACCCGCTTCGCTGTGCAACTTGTGAATGCAATCCCTTTTTAAAGATTATTATTTTCTGGGCTCAGATCTTTTAACTGTGACTTTTTACTGTTATTATTTGCGGGGGGAGTGCTGGGGGTGCTTTGTGGTCCTCACCTTTGCGGAAGCCTGGGCTCAATCTCTGGTCCTTCCCGCTTTGGTCTGACGCAGTAACTAGCACTGTTACGCAGATGGCAGGGAAGGGAGAGCCTGGCACTTCAGCTTGGAATGGTCAGTGCAGTGGCCTAACTGCAGGGAGAGCACTCACATAAAAGCCACATGCCTCAGCCGCCACGCTGCGGACACTCACAGCGGGCTGACAGGGGCCAGGGGCCAGAACCCCTGGTGGTTTTGGAGCCGGATTACAATATAGCTCCCAACATTTTCTCGCACTCTGCCCAAGTAAGGCCGAGCCATGAAGGTATATCATTAAGATAGAGAGCAAGAGCTGGAACTGTAGATATTGTTCCTTCAGGTCAAGTGCTTGGATGGAGGATCAGGAGGAGGGCTCATCTTTGAGCCTCTGCTTAATGAACTGTAGGTCACTTAGTAAACACAGAGTGGAGATCTGCAACCATTTGTTAGATGTGCTGTTCCTCACGGAGACCTGGCTGGATGAGGACTCAGTGCCTGAAATCCTCGAGGCACTCCCCAGTGGTTATGGGATCACCAGTTTTGTAGTACCTAGAAGCCTGCCCTCAGGACCTGGTGTCCGTAGAACTCAGTAAAATGTTTCCAACAGTTGAGAGATGATACTCAGTCTTCTTTTACCTCTGGAACACTACAACAAGGTGATGAGGCTTGCCCAGGGAGGTACATCCAAGGCAGCTGAGAAAACCAGGTTCACCTTGCAGTAAAGGTATCCCGCCTCATAAATCCCTATCTGACCACTACTTCCAGCTTTGCCATGCTGGAGGATTTTGAGAGACAATAAAGTGTCTAACTCTATTGGTAAAACTTTGAACCATGGTGAGGCAGCAGTGTGTCCAAGTGGCAAACCAACCTTATGGCTTCCAAAACGAGCTGTGTCCTTCCAACGTTGCAGTAGGAACTTGATAACCACATATCTGGCTTTGGGGGAACCTCATCAACCACAGCCCTGGAGCTTTGCTTGTTTTAACTGTGATTTTTTACTGTTATTGTTTGCGGGGGAGTGCTAGGGGTGCTTTGTGGTGCTCACCTTTGCCGAAGCCTGGGCTCAATCTCTGGTCCTCCCTGCCTCGGTCTGATGCAGTAACTAGTACCGTTACGCAGATGGCGGGGAAGGGAGAGCCAGGCACTTCACTTTGGAACAGTCAGTGAACTAGCTGCAGGGAGAGCACTCACATAAAATCCACATGCTTCAGCCGCCACCCAGCAGACACTCACAGCGGGCTGACCGGGGCCAGGAGCCAAAACCCCTGGTGGTTCTGGAGCCAGATTACAATATCGCTCCCAACATTTTCTAGCACTCTGCCCAGGTAAGGCCGAGCCGTGAAGGTATATCATTAAGATAGAGAGCAAGAGCTGGAACTGTAGATATTGTTCCTTCAGGTCGAGTGCTTGGGTGGAGGATCAGGAGGAGGGCTTATCTTTGAGCCTCTCCTTAATGAACTGTAGGTCACTTAGGAAACACAGAGTGGAGATCTGCGACCATCTGTAAGATGGTCAGGCAGATGTGCTGTTCCTCACGGAGACCTGGCTGGATGAGGACTCAGTGCCTGAAATCCTCGAGGCACTCCCCAGTGGTTATGGCATCACCAGTTTTGACAGACTCTCCGGTAGAGGAGGAGGGATTACGATTATCTTTAAGTACACCATCCAGTGCTCTCTTGAGCCGGTTGATATTGCAGATAGTGAGGCTGATTTTTTTACTATCAGGACTGCCACTAACTACATCAATAAAGGGCTTCTGGTCTACAGACCCCCTGGACTCCCGACTCGGTTCGCACCCAGTCTGATTGAATGCCTTATACAACCAGCACTACGTTATGAGAAACTCCTAGTGCTGGGCGACTTCAATCTGCATTTTTATGATGCAATGAACTCTGGGGATCAAGAGATACATCATGAATTGGCAACCTTACAACTTACCTTAAAATCGGTACTCCCCACTCATCAGCTGGGCCATGTAATCGACCCTATCTTTGCCAACTGGGGTGCCTTAGTAGTGAAGACCCCGCTTCCTGTCCTATGGTCCGATCACTTCCTGATTCCTTTTTCAGGAAGGCTGCCCATGCCAAAGGTACAGGAGAAATCCAAGATGAAAATGCCACACAGGAAGTGGGTTGGCTTCTCTCAGGAGATTTTGATAATGCCCCCTACAGGGTGGGCTGCCGTGCAGTTTGGATGCTGAGAGTGCTTGCAAAGCCTTGGATAGGCGTATCACAGAGGCATTAGACAGCACCGCTCCCTGGACATTGAAAATGCCAGGAAGAAGACAAAAATCGGCCCCCTGGTATAACGCCGCCTTGAGAACGGCCAAAGTAGATTGCAAACGCCAAGAAAGGCGATGGAGGAAAGACTTTTCAGCCCAGGTGAAGAGCGAGTATAAAACTACCCTGAAGAGCTACTATGCGCTCATCAGAAAGGCTAGGGCATCCAATTATCATGAAAGGATCGAGACGGCTGAGAATTCAGCAAAAGAACTGTTTAGGGTCTATAAAGAAATATCATCCCTAGTGGAAACTGCAGCACCAGTGATTGGTTCAGAGGAGTCATGCAATAGTGTGGCTGATTTTTTGGCAGAGAAGGTGGAGAAGATTTACTCCACCTGCCTGTCACTGCTCGATTAGGCCTTGGGACTTTGGTGGAACCAGTTCACATTCTAGAAACAGAATGTATTGATAAATTTACTGATCTCCCCCTCTCACACCCCAGACACGCTTACCAAAATAACCATCAGCATTAAGTCAGGCTCTCCTAGACATCCTGACTCCCCTAAGGTGCTTTGAGGGAATATTGAGATTCTTGAGCCCTGCATCAGTCATCTCTTGAAGTTGTCTTTTGGGTCAGGAATGGTACCAAAAATATGGAGGCAAGTAGTAGTTCTCCCATTACTTAAGAAAGCTCACATTATTCTGGACCAATTAGATAATCTGAGTCCTATTACCTTGCTTCCTTTCTTTGCAAAAGTTGTGGAGAAGGTAGTAAATACTCAACTTACAGCACATATCTGTAAACACAATCTCCTTCACCCTACCCAGTCCGGTTTTCGGGCCCTCTATTCCATCGACTCTCTGCTATTTTTAACAGAGACCATTAGGAAATATGTGGATGCTGGACAGACAGTGGCCTTAATCTTATTAGATTGAAGTGCCACTTTCGATACTGTTGCCCATCCCACCCTGCTGCACTGTTTGGGGAAAGGAGGTGTGTCAGGCCTTGAGTTGGATGAAATCCTTTTTGTCTGAGTGGAACTTTCAGGATCCCACTATTCCAAAGTCATCAAATGAAACAGGGGGTTCCTCAGGGGTCAACCCTGAGTCCGACCCTGTTCAATCTCTACGTCACGCCTTTAGCTGAGATTGCGGAAAAATTTGGAATCACGGTTGTGTCCTATGCCGATGACACACAACTGGTGGTTTCCCTTACAGAGGCACAGGATAATGCAGCCTTCAATTTCCTGTCGTGCCTGCAAGAACTGGCATCTTGGATGGCAAATAACTGCCTTACATTGAATGGTAACATGACCGAGGTGCTTGTGATAGGGAAAGCCCCATCAGTGTGGTCATCAGCATGGTGGCCCAAGACTCTGGGACCCTCTCCCACACCCTGTGAACAGGCTAGGAACCTTGGGATTTGGCTGGATACCAAGCTGTCTTTTGAGCACCACGCCAGGCGGGTGGCCGGCGCCTGTTTTGGAGTCCTGCGGGGTCTATGGAAAACCCTGGATGTGTTGCCCACTGCAGCCGGGAAAACCATGGTGCATGCCCTGGTGACATCACGCCTGGATTATGGAAACATAAAGTACCTGGGTCCTACCGCTAAATGCGTGCAGAGACTTCAAAGTATCCAGAACGCAGCAGCTCGTTTGGTTCTAATGCTTCCGAGGAGAGCCTCTTCAAAGAGGGCGCTAGCCTCCCTCCACTGGTTGCCGCCAATTAGGGAGAGAGTTTTGTTCAAGGTTCTGTGCGTGTGTCACCAGATCATACAAAGGACTGGCCCCTCCTACCTGTTTGATTTGCTTACTCTCTACTCACCGACCCGACAACTCAGATCTGGTGGGATGGGTCAGGTGTGTGTTCCCACCATCAAGAGAGCTAGGATGGGTGGTCGCTCCTTCCATTATGTGGCAGCACAGCAGTGGAACTACCCCCCCCCCCACAGAGCCTACAGCTGGGGGGCTCAGAGTTAATTTTCCCCCCAAAATTAAAATCCTATCTTTTCCCCTCTGCATAGTCTCCCCATCTACTAGGTTAAGGTTCTTTTTAGTTTGCCGAGTGTAGCTTATTCCGCAGCGCTGGAACACACTAGCCTAGTGTAACCAGGCACTTTATAAATGTGAATATTAATATTATTATCCATTGCAAAGGGGGTTTAAGTTGGAAAGGTGGATTTTTCAAAGCCTAATCAATGCTTTGTGCTGCTTTGAATTGCTTACCATCAAGAGGGTAATACATGGGCTCCACTAGGGCAAGCCAATGAAGAACACTTTGCATTAAAAACCACACCTGCTTCAAACAAGCACAAACAAGGGGTAATGGGTATCTTGCTTAAAAACCGGGCACAATGCAAATGTGTTATAATGCACAGCACACATCTAATGAATGGCAACTTCTGAAAAAGCCAAGCATAGGAAAATGTGCTGAATTGAGATTCCTCAATTATAAATCCTATGCAAGGCAGAGCACACTCACCTCTGAGTCATCTGCAAGGCTGTGCCTGTTTGTGCACTAGCACAGGGAATCAACCGGCAGCAAACCAATCTTTGCCGATACAGGTCTACACTGTTTTCTTCATTGGATATGCAGTGCAGCAAATGTGGATGCTGTGCAGTGCTGCACTGCATGTGAAACTGGAAATCCAGGCCTAAATTTGGATGTAAAAACTTTCTCCAGGATAAATATCTTTGTTCATCCAACCACCGTTCCATTGTGGTTAGTCTACAGTCATGCCCAGATCATGCTCTGGAGGAGAATTATATCGGGATTACCGAAGTCGAGGAGATGCCTGAAAGACCTGGAAACCAGCTACAGCTACAGTGCTCAAACAGGAAGGAGCGAGAATATATTGTTCTTGAAGTCTCATCGGAGGCGGGGGTCAGTAATCTGGTGGGCTCACTGTTCATTGAGATGAAGCTTAGCTTTGCGAAATCGGAAAGGAATCAGGAAAAAATGTAGGCCACTTGGGAAGCCCTGAAATCGAGGGTCAACGCTTTAGTTGTTAGAGTTGTGGCAGCTGAGACTGCCTTGGTGCAGACTAGAGAGGAAGTGAAACACTGCCAGTTAGAGATTGACAATCTGACACGAGCCGAAAGTGAACTCAGGGACAAAATCGAGACATTAGAGAATAAATACCAAAGAAATAACTTGAGCCCGTTGAATATCCCGGAAGGCCAGGAAGGTCAGAACATAAGGGGTTTCATAGTTACCTTGTTAAAGCAGTTTACTCACGAAATGGATAAAAAAGCACTGGACGAGGACATACAACGGGTACATGAAGACCCCTTTAGGCTTAATAAGGATAGGAAAAATCCACGGAGAGTGCTTGTTAACTTTAAATCTTACACCTTAAAAGAACACATCTTGAATAAGGCTTTAAAATCTGGCACTCTCTCAAAAGATGGATTTACTTACAAGATCCGTTCAGATATTTCCAAGGCCACAGCTGATAGACAATTGGCCCTGGGCAAATACATGCAAGAGCTAAGGATGAAAGGTGCTATTGTTCAATTGAAATTCCCAGCCCTCTTGTGAATAAGGTAGGACAATATAACACATAATATTAGAAAGCCATCAGAAGTAGAGCCACTTCTAGAGCAAATGAGGGCACATAATAAAAAGCAGTAAATACTATAAATTTCAGAGCGAAGAGGGATAATGTTTAAGATAATAATCCTCAATCGTGGACCTTAAATAGGACAATCGATCTTGCCTAATGGCGCTAGAAAGGGTTCTCCAGGGAGGGGGGGGGATTAGGGTTTGGGCTAGTAGGGGGGGGGTTCCAGGAATTTTACTTTATTTTTGTGCACATCAAACACGTTTTTGGGTGGGGAGCATCTGGGAATAAACAAAAAAAAGAATAGTCCGATATACTAATTAACAACAATTAGGGTCAAGGCAAATAGCGATATAACAAACCTCTGGCTAGATGAGTAATTTAAAGCTAATAAAAAGGAATGTGAACAGGTTAAGGTTAAGAGCGAGGAAACAAAAGATTTTTGAGTATCTAAAGTTAAACAGTTATGATATCATTATACTACAGGAAACTCATCTTATTTGATATTATAAAATGTGAGAAATGGGTTGGCGAGAGTGTCTGCACAAATCAATCCTGCAACACTAAAGGAGTAGCTATCATTAATAAAAAAACTCAGCAAACTTAACATTATCAGGGGAGAGTGTAGACTCGAGGGGTAGATGGGCCATAGCCAATATATAATTGGGCAATATCTCTATCGGTGGTTGGATACTATGGTCCCAATATAGATGACCCAGTGCCTCTTCAATCTCTCTATGATAAATTGTTAACGTTATCTCTTCCAATCATACTGGGAGGGGATTTTAATATTCTATTAGATCCCAGAAAGGATAGGCACCCCCCTGACAGGGCTCCAAATATTCCTAAGATGAGGGAATGTCTGAATGGACTTAAAGATGATTTAGGGTTAGTTGATATTTGGAGAGGAAATAATGGATAAGCTAAATATTACCACGCTAAATTACTTTATAGATAATAATGAGGGGGAACTCTCTAAGATCGTAATTTGGGATGCATTTAAATAAGTTCTTAGAGGAGCGGTAATTAGTCTTGCAGCATTTAAGAATGAATAGAAAAAAAACAAATAAGCACAGCTAGAAGCTGACAAACAAGGGAGTTTGGAGATTGTTCTTGATGAGGAAGATCAGAACAAAATAAGGGAAAATATATTAAAAAAGAAACAAGAATTAGCTTCATATCTGGAAGACAGGGTGTGGAAGAGATGGCATGTCAGTTCCCTATCAAATTATTAATTCGGAGAAAACAGCGGTAAACTGTTAGCATGGAAGCTGAAAACTGAGTCCAATAGATGAAAGATTATGGCAGTTTATAAGGCCAATGGGAACAAAAAGGTAGAAGAAAGGGTGGATATAGAAGAGGCTTTTGTTGACTTTTTAAGCTTTTATATAAGGAAGACCTCTCCCCTTCACCCTCCTTGGTAGACACATATTTAAATAAATCACAACTTTTGAAACTGGATGTTGACTCTAGAGAATTTTTAAATGCAGCTATTACAGTTGAAGAGGTCCTGCAAGCAATCAAGAGCTCGAAAAGAGGAACCGGGACCGACGCAATTTCCATTGAGATATATTTAGTTTTGAAAGAACTGTTGGCCCCAAAACTAGCAGACCTCTTTCATTCAATTAACCTAGAAGGTTCTCAGACCCCTAAAACTTGGAACAAAGCAACTATTTTTTTTTTATTAAAACCCGGGAAAGACCCTTTTAAATGTGAGTCATATAGGCCTAATTCACTCCTAAATAATTATTATAAAATATTTACCCAGATTCTGGCACAAAGACTTGGGTCTTTCACTAATATCTTAATCCATCAAGACCAGAAGGATTTTATGAGGGGGAGACAGTTAAGTGATCTGACTCATCAGCTGATTGGAGCTATTGAAATTGCAGCTCAGGAAAAAGTCTCCCTCGTGGATTTTACATTTGACGCAGCAAAAGCGTTCGACCGAGTAAATTGGTCATACCTCCAGAAGGTTATCCAGCATTTCGACCTAGGGGGGAATTTTTCAAGGGTCATCACAAATATATATTCTACTCCGGTAGGGAAAATACTTGTAAGTGGGAAGGTTTCAAAATGTTTTCAGATCAGAAGAGGCACAAGGTAGGGTTGCCCACTTTCTCCACACATTATCAACCTCTACATTCAACCTTTAGCTAATATGTTAAGATCTTCTAAATAAATAGCTCCTTTTAGTTTTAATGGTTGGGCTTTGAAAGTGGCATTATATGCTGATGATTTAATGAGCTACACGAGTAATTTGAACGAATCGCTGGTTAGCATAAATTGCTTATTATCGGACTTTGGGAGGTTATCTGGTTATCAAATTAACTACCAAAAAATTGAAATTATGCATTGAAATATAACGCTAGCCCTGACTGAGTCTTAAAACAAAATCAAATATTTGTGTATTGAAGTTCCAAGAAGCATTTAAGATGTGGCTCAAGTTAATCTTGATCATCAAACCAAAGAAATGAGGAAACTGTTAAAATCTTGGAGTCGTTTACATCTTACATTCTTGGGGACATCAAACATCATTAAAATGGCCATTCTACCAAAGTTCACATTCATATTTAATGGTATCCCTTTGGAGTTCAATTCTGTGGGCATAAGAAAGATACAGAGGGAATTCAACTCCTTCATTTTGGCATCTAAAGGGATAAGAATAGCCTGGAGAAAGCTTTGCTAAAAGAAAAGCAGGGGGTAGGGATCACCAGTCCAGATTTAGAATTGTCTTATAATATTTTTCATGTTAATAACATCAGGATTTTATTTCTCGCCCGGGAGTCCTTTCCTGCCCTCTGGAAAGCTGTAACCGATCACTATCAATGTCTTTACAAATTTGGCCATCCCAAATACTTGAAAAAAGATCAAACTGAAGGTTTTAAGATCAGCATATAAAAGGTGGTCCGAGATAAGGAAAGTGTGGACTTTTCATTATAGTCCTCAGGACCAATATGGAACTTGCCCGGTACTTCAGAATGTCTGAAAGATGCCCTAGCAAGTTCTCTGAAAAAGCAGGAATAGAGAGGTGGGGGACCTTCTTGAAAACAGGAATCTTAAACACTGGGATGTCTTAGAGGAAAGAACTAATAACAAATTATCAAGATGGCCAGTTGGACCAGAGGACAAGTAATAATACCAGACCCGAGCAGTATGCTGGAGGAAAATCTATAAAAAAAACTATTCAAAAAGGAAGTTTTATTGCGGTACTTGCACTTGATCGAGGGAAATGAGGCCGACTTTGATACATTTGAAGACGTTTGGAAGAAAATCTTTCTGGATAAAGACGTGCAACATTCTTGGCAAGTATCTTGCACCTTTTTATGGCACATTATTATTTCTGCACCTCTTAGTAGAAACCATCTTTTTTACTTTGCACAGGTTGTATTGGACACCCAAAAAATGGTCAAATATGAACACACAGATGATGAAAAAATATCCTAAATGCGGAGAGATGAATGCTAATGAATGCTAATGACATACACGTTTTTCACATGCACTCACCTTGACGTTTACTGGCTGCAGTCGGTAAGATTGTTGATAAAGCTCTAGATTTCAACATCAAGGTAAGCTCTTTCACTGTCATTTTTGGTGTTTTAGACACTGCAGACTCTAGCATTAATTTAAGTTAAAAGCAGAATAACTTGTTATTTATGTCTATGTTATTGGCTAGACAAGAGGTTAGATTCTTCCATCACCTCCTGAAGTAGACGATTGGGTTAGGGCAATGAACAAATTCAGAAATCTGGATGAACTATGAGGAGACAGTAAACGTACAAATTATTGGGAACTATGGGACAGGGTTAGGTGGTAGGGCAGGGAAGAAAGTCCAATGATTTAAACAAACACGATCTAGCAAGTTCTTTCTATGGTAGCACCCAGCTCGCACAAACTCGTTGGAATTTTCTGGTTTGTATGACATGGCTAACCTCGCATCTCTGGGTGTTCTCCCATGCGCGATTCAGAGGTGAACCTGTTGCCGTTAGCATAAGGATCGTATAAATGAGGACAAGAAAAATCATGCCCAGGTCTCTGTCAAGCATGAGCTGTTGATTTCTAAGAAAATCCTTTAATTTGTTAAGGCACTTTTTTGCCTTAAACTTTCAAAATTCATATCCTCCGTTTTCCCATATCTGATCTTAATGATTTTGTGCCTTTTTGGGCATTAAAGTTTCTCTATTTTTCTAAATTGGTTTGGGAACTGTATTATGTTATTATGTTACTTTCTTCAAAAAAGAGATTTCTTTAGACATAGGTTCTTTCTTTCTGGTAGAATCCTGAAAATCACTCCAAAGACCAAATTAAACAATTTTCTTCTATTCATTGGAGCATAGCATTAGTCTCCATGACGAATGGTTTCCTTACTTTTGTTTCCCCCATAAGGTGTTTGATAAAAGAGGTAAAGGAGACTTAGAGGGAGACGCAGGATCCTTCTTCTGTCATTTAGCAGATGCTCCAATCTCCTTACAAGAGGAAGAATTCGTCCCAGGAGACACAGAGACGATCTGACAAGCTGGGATAGTATGTCCCATAAAATAGGAGACCAGGTATAGAAGAAGATAGACAACAAGCACTTAAAGGTCTGCCAAGGCGATGAAAGAAACACTTTAACATTTGTTTCCAGATGAGCCCCAATAAATCATATAAAGGGTGACCAAAGCAAGCCCCTATACATAGCAAAAATCAGGTCGTGAAGGTTCATCGCATTCAGGCATCGACAAAGTCCCTGCAACAAGTTTTCCCAAGTCAAAGTGCAATACAGCAAAAGGGAAACCTCATTTCCAAGAGAAGAAACAAAAAGTGCCTGCCATATGGATAAAAGAATAAAACAGCCAAGCAGTAGTAAGAAGCAAAGCGCAGCACAGTGCCACTGCTTCAGAGAGACTCAAAATGGCAGCTGTAACCACCAATCATGAGGAGAACGAAGCGAGGGGGAAAAAGTTCAGACAAAGCATAAAACCAGAAATACCTGGTCCCCCCCCCCCCGCATTCTCCTCTCGTTATTGCCCAATTGAATTCCCGGTAACAGTCTGCTGCCATGGAAAAAAGACACAGCTCCAGGTGAAGCGGAGAATTATGAGCCAGCGGCCATCTTGTAGGCAGTTCAGCCACATCCCCCCTTATGTTATTTTCTTGAATTGGAAATTGTTAGCACTGCTTGGATTTAGCCCACACTTCTCACTAATGCCTGCTGCATGTGCCATAGATACTAGGATTAGAGCAGAGAAAGAATCTCTAAGAACTGTGCTTTGACCAAACCAGACTAATTATTAAGCTGGTATGGTCACTCCTTAGTTCTGAATAACCCAATTCCCTACAGCAGCCAAATAAGAACCATATGAGACTTTGAAATGTGAACTACCTTGCATGTCAGTACACCAGACATATTGTATATTGAGAAAAAGCAACTGTGGAGTTTTGAAACTATCAGACTATAAGGTATGGCAAAGGATAACCATTTGGGCGAGGCCCTGCCTGCTGACCAAGGTACAAACCCTTATGACCAGCACCAATAAATGTCATTTATTGACCGTGCAGAAGAAGTAAGACCTGGCCCAATGAGGGGCCAATGAGTGACAGTAAACAATAATGTGCAGAAAGCAAAAGAGAGTCAGCTGTTCAATGCCATATGAGCACAGATCCAGATCCAGAGATGCTAAGCATAGTTGCAGCATGTGTGTGCCTCTGCTGAAAACATGCCAGGTCTACATTGAACCATATTACTGAGTGATCAAATTACTAAATTGCAGAGTAAGTAAGTACCTCCAAAGTAGGGGAGCCTTTAAAGTGTCGAAAATATCCGAGTTCGCACAGGAATGTGTTTGAAATGATTATATTCACCTGAATTTGGCTAAGGAAAAGAAAAAGTAACAGGTAATCGTATAATAAGACTCTGAAACAAACAGTAAGATGTTTCTGAATGCTGCTGCACCTCAGAAAGAATTATATGAGAATGGAAAAGTGAAGTCCTTAAACTACGCATTATGAATGGCTAGAAAAATGAAAGCCCTGGGGGGCTTATTTTGCCCCTTGCACCAGGAAAAACGGAGGTACGGGCAGCGCAAGGGCATGTATATTAGCACCTATTTTCCAATATTTGGCTCCTTATTTCTGAAAATCTATGTTTCTTTTGAAATTGGGACTGCCCGTCAAGATCATGTGCCATTTTCATGAGTACTGCTGAAATAAAAAAGATCCTGAAACAGAGTGCATAGAAAACATCATCTTTATCATTGATACGTAGGCCTTGATTATGATTGCCCCAGAAAATGGTTCCATTTTGATAGATCCTAACACCGCAGGCTTTAGAATTTATTAAGAGCTACGATTAGCACCCTGTTAGGAATGTTGCCCTCTAAAAGGCATTTTGGTGCATACCACACCAAAATCTGATTGTCTTATTGGTCACTGAGCATTTCTACGCTAGTACATTTTGACAGGTTTGACCTGAGCGAAATGTGCCTGGGAAAAACGGAGGGGTTGTATGCAACATAGAGGCAAATCTATGCAGCTGGAGAATGTATCCACGAGTTGCTAGATGACAGCAATTCCCATCAATGTAATGTAGATGAACAGCTCATTCAAAATAATGGAGCCACAGGGCAAACTTACAATAATTATTTTCCCAAATGAAAAACCCAAAGTGAGATTTTGTTTTGGAAAATAAAAACAAACAGTGCTCCCCTCGCCATGGGAGTTTTCTTGACAAGGGTGGCATTTTGTAGTTTTCACTGTCACCTACCACCAGGTTTTGCCTGACAGTGACGGGCAGTGAGAACTCTCCATGGGCTCGGGCACTTTGAATCTGGTGGATTGACACATAGTCAAACCTTTCTCTGTAGGGCCATCTGAAGTTTATGTCAGTGGTGGAGAAGGAGCAGTCTCCACCTCAACATAATGAAGGTCGGTCTACCTCGAAATGAGGCGGGTGGACCTTCAATTTGGCAGAAAGGGTAATTCTTCACCATTGAGATAGAGCACCCTCTCCACCAAATGCTAAATCAGGCCACTAGTCAACATCCACTGTCTTGTGCTTGAGGTCCCTGTCAGAACCATATCACCAAGTATGCGAGAGCAGGGGTGGATAATGTCGGACGAATTAGATAATGTCAGCCCTTCTGGCTCATATCATAGGGAAAAGATTTGGAGATCTTTTCCACAAAGCCTCTGCTACATTTGACACAGATGCAGGAGCTGGATAAACAAATCCAGGTTAGCTACTGCTCAAGGCCCTGGCATAAGCTTCCTTGGCAATATCTATCAGTACAAATAGGAAATCTGCAACCCAACAAATAAAATAAAAACAAGACATCAGTCAACAAATAAAGGCAACTTAGCAATACAGAACTACAACTAGTCCAGAGATACGCCTGATTCATGGAAGCCCCCCCAAGAAAAGCAGGACTGCCAGGAGAGACATCTGGTGTACTTACCTTCAGTACAAATCAAAGACTTCAAGAGTTATTGGTAAGTTTGAACAGCTATCGTGGTGCCCGTTTGTGACAACAACGACGGAGAAAGTTGTAGTCAAATTGTAGCAAACACATGCTTTCTACTGATGTTTACGGGCCAATTCCTGTTCTTACAATGCATTTAATCACTCACAATGCAAATAAACTCTTCAAACTTGGGAAAACTACTAGACTAATTAAACAATTACATGTTTGTTATGTTTGAATCTGCGAAATAATCTCAGATTACGATCCGGTCACAATATATTTGTGGCATCAACAAAGGAATTATATATTCACACTGACCAAATAAACAACTATTGTACATAAATCATCCGGGGTCTCTTCTTCCTGAGGCTGAAAACATATGCACTGAAGCTAAGAGAATTTCAGTGATAACACGATCTAAATTTAATACAAATTAGCAGCCAGGGACAGTCACAGAGAGCCTCCGCGTCAGACTGTATAGATTGGACAGAGCCAATTACTCAACCACCTAATTGTCATGGACAGGCAGTAAGAAGGTCACCGCAGGGCGTTGAGCTGTGTCTGTGTGATAAATCTAATCTGCCAGTAATAAAAATGTATTCCCGTTGTATGTGTCAGCTTGATTGTATAATATGTTACTGTGTTGTGTAAGGAATTCGGATAGGAGTACGGCCAGTGTTTTCTGTGTTCATTGTCTATATGTTTTTTTGTTTATTTCAGAATAATTTTACTGATTTTTATAGAACAAAACAACCAAAATAATGGCACGGCGTAAGAGGGTTATATGATTGGGGTAGTTTGCATGTAGGCATGAAACATGAATAGGCATTACAATAGATATTAAAATAGTGGTGCATTATTCGAGGTATACATAGTAATATTTTAAATATATACGGTTGGAAACCCGCGCAGAAGGCAATAGTGTTTACACGGAAGAACGGTGATAATATTTGGAGGTAAGGGTGATAGGAGACAGAAGAGGTAGTAAGAGGAGGAAAGAGAGTGAGTGGGCGAAGACATTGGCGAATGGTTGTGATAGGAGGGGAAGTGGAGGAGGGGCATGGGGATTAAGTAGGATAGGCAGATGGGATGATGGGATAAAAGGCAAAGTAGACTGCCTAATTTCATTTTTGCGGTACAAAAGGGTGTGGTGATGGACGGAGCACGAGGCACAGGGTCAGACTGATTTGCATATAGCCATGTCTGAACTGGGGTGGCAGAGTGGGCTAAAGAACGGTGATGGATTAAATCCAGATCTTTTGACTGGGTGTGAGTGTTTGATTGATTCAGATGCTCCGTCCATCACCACCCCCTTTTGTACCGCTTTTGGCCGCCATAAGTGTGGCAGGGTATGCTCAGACGTGAGTCCCTT
Source organism: Lissotriton vulgaris (assembly GCF_964263255.1). Taxonomy (NCBI): domain Eukaryota; kingdom Metazoa; phylum Chordata; class Amphibia; order Caudata; family Salamandridae; genus Lissotriton; species Lissotriton vulgaris. The sequence continues at coordinate 665,618,767 of NC_141689.1, forward strand.
GCTCACTTTGCCACTGGATTCAAGCAAGCCGGGCTGAAGATGGCTGGAATGCCAGAAACCGGTCCTCGGAAGCTTGTTTCCGGTCCAGGGAAGACATGGATTGGCAGTTCGGGCTGGAATGTTCCCATGAGGCACAGGGTCAGACTGATTTGCATATGGCCATGTCTGAACTGGGGTGGCAGAGTGGGCTAAAGAACGGTGATATATTAAACCCAGATCTTTTGACTGGGAGTGAGTGTTTGATTGATTCAGATGCTCCGTCCATCACCACCCCCTTTTGTACTGTAATTTAATTTTTGGTCACATTTGGTAGGATTCTCTCCAAGATCAAATTAGTATTGTGAACTAGAAGTGCTAAAGCCTGGGAAAAGCTGAGAACATGGTGTAATATATTTAATTCACTAATTAATTTGCACTTAGGTGAAAACAACACTTGAAAATTAGCCTTTTATACCAAGTGCATTGGCACTGTTATGGATTAACTACGGGTCGCCAGATGCAAAGAACTATTTCTGAAAAGGCCGGACTGAATGAAGGAGCCGTTCATGACATGAGCTGTTTAGCATGACTGCTTGCATCCTAAATTTTACGCTGTTTAATGCGTATGTAAATGGTCCTGAAATTGTTATAAACCCCGCTACCCTAGACTAAAAAATGGACAGCATCCCATACAAATGACGTAACCGAACAACCTGTTTAAAAGTGAACATACCGCATGCAAAAATATTTTTTTTTTTGGGCAGCTGAAAGATAGCAACATACATGTGACATTCAGTTGTGCATCCACACAACACTGTCCTACAAATTTTAAATCTAAACAGCCCAACAGTGTAAACAGCGCAGAAAGCTTCGGAAGTGCAAGCTTCTCTCGCATTGAACAGGCACACACAGTGAGGAACATTGCAAGCTCACATAACACATAAAGGTCTAATTGAGAACATGTAGCTACAGAATAGGAACTGCAGGAGCACAATGCAAGCGTCCCAAAACAAGTGTATCACTGGCAACAGCAATGTGAACGTACAACACAGATAGAACATGTATGGAGCTGGTAGCAGAAACAGCAGAATGGGGGCAGCATCTTAATGTGGGCTCCTCATGAAACCCAACAATGTTCATACACAGGTAAAGGGGCAGGTACCTACTGCAGAAGGCTTCTGCCTCGGACAGTGTTTGCACCCAAGAGACTGACAATGGATGCATCAGTCAGAGTGTGCATACATAATAGTGGATGAATGGGCCTGCTCACAGAGTTTTGAGAATGCTTGTTGCTGAGGCCCCTTATCTTACACCATACTGTCTATCATCAATTTGAGATCTATGTATCCCGTTCAACTCCTTAGACGCGTATTATTGCCTCCTGAGTAGGCCTGGGAGGAATTAATAATTCAAATAGTGGAATTGGCAGAATTTGGTAACTTTGAGTTACACTTGCAACATGGAGTATTTGCCAAATTCTGCCAATCGGTGCGTGGGAATTATTCTGCTGTTCGAGCCTCACTGATTAACGAGAACAACGTGAGGCTCCAGAATGTGTGCTTGAGTGTGCGAGCAAGATTTGCTGGCCCCTGGCATGATATCATGTTGCCACAGAGCCTTTCTGTGCCATTTTGTAATGCCAGCGGTGACGAGCAGTTGGGGCTGCTTCTCAAGTTGATTTTCTACTCTTAAAGCAGCTAAATCAACCCGAAAATACCTTTTTGAGTGAATATTCTACTCAAAACGGACAGTTCAGGTAATGTTTTTAGTGGAAAAAACTTTTTTTTAATTTCACTTCATTTTCACCGCAAAGGAAGTGCCAACCACTTCCTCTTTCTGTTCAGAAGGCTCCTCCCAGTGCTTTGTCCCTTTCCTGTCTCTTTTCATTTGGATTTTGAGGTGAAAGGATGTCTCGCTTTGTCTGCAATTCTTGCTGCATATATCATTGGAGTTTAAGGAGTTTGTTTTTGTGACATCACAGCAAGAGAGATAAAAAACCTTTGGAAAAGGTTGTTTTTTTAAGAGGGGGTATGCACTAGTATATAGTTACACCTTTTATTTAATCTTTAAATTTGGCTGTGATTGTAGTTTTGGTGGATGGCCTGGAGTTGCAGCAGTGGCCTAGTTTATGCATTCCATTTTTAAAAATCTTTTATAAGGGAAAAAGGTTGAACAGTTAAGTATTTTTCTCCATGTTTGTCAAATTTGCCCTACTCATTTATTTTGCCATGTGGCCGAGTCTGCCCATGGGCTATCCAGCCAGTAGTAGGCATTGGCTAATGAAACAACTGCTTCTGTGGTATATGTTGTTTTAAATAACATCTATGATTTAGGGAGGGCATTTAAATGTAAAATGTTTTTTAAATGTAACTTTTTTTCTTCATAAAGTGTATTTTAGTGGGGTAATATTTTGATGTCATGGGAGGATGTGTGTTGTAAAAAGTTTTGACAACTGACTTAATTTTCATTGTTTGCATTGCTAAGTTAATGGTATTTCTTTCTTCTTTGTTTACCATGCCTCCTTTGTTTACTGGCCAAGTAGACATTTTTTTAGTCTGGATAGTGTGTCTGTGTTTCAGTTTTATTACTTGTTTGATTAATTAAAATCTTACAAAAATGCTTAAAATATCACCAGGTATTAAAAAAGGAAAAAACAATTTCAAAACACTATAAACATGATTTGTCTAATATCGCATTGTTAATAAAATACAAAAATTTAGTCATCAAGTTCTTTACCAACAACACATACAAATTTTATGAATGCAGAGTTCATAAGTAATTCTTTAGGGTAAAGGCATGCTATCACTGCTTGTCTAAATGTCCTTACTCCACGAGCATTGAGTAGCACCTTAAGGGTGATTTTCCTTTCACCTTCTAATTCAGGGCATAGTCATAGTAGATGTATAATATCCTCTTGCCCACATTTACATAACCTACATATAGTATTGAGCTCATTGCTCTTCCATGATGGTAAATGAGATAAACCCGGCCATAATCCAAAACGTACTCTGATAAAGATGTGTTTACTTTGCTGTGACCACAGTGTTTTAAGATATTCTTGAGGTTGTTTTTTTTAAATCTGTTTATAATCTGCCATGCGTGTCTTCTTTTTACAAATACCTCTTTATCTTTTATCAGTGACAATTGATTAGTCAGTTTGTTAATCGTTCTTTTGAAACTCTCCTGGGTAATTGTATTTTCCCAAATTGGTATTATGCCAAATTCTTCCTATTCTTCCTATTTGTTCCAATAAAAAACCTGTTAGAGCTACACTTATATCCTTCTTTAATGAGTACTTAGGTGGAATGTATATATTAACTAATATTAACGTTTTCAAGTTTTTTTCCCCACTTGTTACATATTTCAACTTTACTGCTTGGATGTTAGAATTGTTCGTGACCAACTGCTCATGTGCAATTCTTGAATCAATCAAAATGAATATCACCGAGCCTCCACATGGTCGGCTAAATTTGCAATATCTAGTTGCAGGCACGTAGTATCCTTTGTATCCTTGTAACAGAAGGGTACATTTCCCATATTTCCTGCAGAAGTATGATTTGATAGAGGTTTGTTAAAGCATCTATTTAAGCGTTTTTTATCTTTTCACATATACCATTTATGTTCCATGAGCATACTCCTATTGATACGTGGTCTGCATTCCCTTCTTCTATTTTATATTGTGTTCTATCCTGACACTGTCCATGTATTGCTGTCTGAATCCAATTTTCGTTAATTTGTTTTATTTCTCCAACTTTTATTTCATCCATGGTATTTTCCTCATCCTGATGTATTTTACCCAAGGGATTTTTTAGTATTGAATACACTAAGTTGTTCTTTCTCCTTTTAAAGTTAATTGTGGGTGATTCTTCTTTTATAAACGAGTTGAATATAACTTTGGGGCAGGGTGACTAATTTTTATCCCCCAGCTTCGAAATATTTCTTGTTCATGCAGGATTTGATCTACTACGGAATCTGTATTTACAGTTTGAAGTGTTAGTGGTTGATTGCCTTCGGGGTTTTGAATAAACCCCAGAGATTCAATATCTTTTGTGGTCACATTTTCTAATGATGGTATTGATTTCAGCAGCCGAAGAATATTACCTCTATTCAAAGTGTCGTAGTTACCTCGTGAGTCGTATAAGAATGATTTGTGCAGTACTTTTCAGCAGTAACGATTCTTTCTTTTTATCGTCACGAGCTTGATAGTCTTTACATATAATATGCTTATCTTGACCAATTCTTGTAATAACTAGGTCATCCTTTTTGGATTTATATCCATTATTGTTGATCTCTACCTTTGTTATTGCTGTGTTAGTCACAGATTCATCTATCCGTTGTCTTTGCACAACTAGATCTTCTTTTTGTTGCGTCCTACTTCAGTTTATTCTTGGAGGCTAATTTTGATCTTGGTGAATTGTTCTCTGTACTTTTTGACCTATATTGTTTGGGTCTTCATTTGAAGAGATTTTGGTTTCTATAAAAGTCAGAGATTTCTTTTTTTCAATCGGGTTACTTTGAATATCACACAAAGAGCTCTTAGTTATTACACATCCATTTTCTTTTTGCCCGTGTGTTACTTTTACCTCTTGGTCTTTCTTGCCCTTACTTTTTACTAAGTCAACTTGTTGGTCTGTAAAGTCTGCCCAATTTGTTCCCGACTTTGTAAATATGTCATAGTATTTTCCATTTTCTTTTCCTGATTTTGCAGACTGAATCCCAAGGACATCACTATTTTGTTTTCCTGGTCTCCCTTGATTTTGTTGTTCAATTATCATATCTACAGGTATTTTCAATTTAGAATCAGCTTTTGCTATATTTTCCCTCTTTGTCTTATTTCTTGCCTTGCTAATATTTTTTCTTTGTCTCTTTGTTATTTCATAGACTAAATGATCTTCCTTGTCAGTTCCTTTTTTACTCCTCTGTGGTGAGAAATCAGGTGGTAATTCTTTACTATATAGCATATTAGTCTCTTCTTGAGTCTCTTGCATGGTTTCGACATTCATGTCCATTCCATCCTCAACTTGATTCACCTTTTTACCTTCTGCAGGGGCAATTGGATTTTTATCCATTTATCCCAACTCCTCTTTTTGATCTTCACGCTCATTACAAAATAACACATCTCCTCTTTTTTATTATCATACTTTTTGTGTACTAATTCTTTAACATCTTCTAATATGGTGTTTACTACATCTGGGATAGTTGCACGTTTGTATAATATAGGTACACATGTACAATTGAAATAGTTGGATGCTGTTTCTTTTTGAGCTTTGTTTATTAAGTTATTTAGCTCAGCTAATTTTCGGACTATTCCAGTGACTGCATTAGCCATGACTCCAAGTATTTCAATTTGGGTGTCCATTTTGTTTGACTGGCATGTCAGTGCTTCTAAAGTTAATGTTGAAGTTTGATTAAATATATCCCATATTGATCCTAGATCTTGATTATCTGTATTTTTTGATTTTTGATCAAATAGTTTTTTAGTATTGGTAACATGGGTATTGTTATCAACCTGGCCAGTATGATAATTTCCATCAGCATTTTTGATTTTAGCCGAGTTAATATCTCTATCTGTACAATCCGCTTTGAGGTCACCTTGATCTCTACTTCCCCTATTTTTTCCTTGATATTCCTTGATTGCATCTCGTTTGGAGTACCACAATCCGGATTTTCATAAATCAATTCCATATGTTTTCCCAGTGTTTTTATATGATTTGTAGTGTCGCACTCCTGACTTCCATATATCAATTCCATGTCTTTTTCTCCACTTTTTCTTATTACCGTAGTTGCCACTAAGGGTGTATTTGTTGTGTTTTTATTATGTCGATTGAATAGTTCGTTTTTTTCTTTATTTCAACTTTAATCTCTATTGGAATTGGTATTTCAGTAGTTATTGCACCCATAACGTGTTTGACTTGTAATTGATTTTGTATTAATGTTTCCGTCCCATTCTTGTCCATAATCATTCCTTCCGTTTGAGTTAGCAATAATGGGCTTTGTGCTTCTATTTCCCCTCTTTGTTCCGTTATTTTACACATTGAGTCTTTAATTTGTGTATTGCTGACGTAGTCATATTCCCGATCCGAGTCGACTATTTGTGTTTCAAAAATATTTATTGGTTTGAGTGGAATCTGTAACTGTTTTTTGTCTATATCTGTTTCCATTGACATAAGCGCTCCTGTTGGATCTATCTAAAAATCGAATTTCTGTGGTATTTTTGTCGATCTTTTGAACATCCGCGCTATTGGTGAGATTAAAGTTTGGTTTGATCCTTTAATCTGTGTTTGTGCATTTTTTTGCACCTTTGGTGCTTGGGATTTACGTGCCTATTTTGTCTGGGCGCCTAGTGTTCGTTTCTTCCCTGAGCGCATTCCCAATGTATTGCTTGTTTGTTCATATTGGGATAATTATAATTTAGTAGTTTGTATCACTGATGTATTCAAGATATTCAAATGTGTATCGCAGTAGTAAATGGCAAATATAACAACAGCCATAATAATAATGAGTAATAATGAGTAACAATTTTAGTTTTTAGACAGCTCAGCTATACACTATACAGCTTTATACCTCAGGTGCCACTACAGCTAATCCTTCTTTGCACTGCACTGCGATGGTTCTGACGTTGTTCTGCTAAAGCTCTATCACAATTTGGATGCTCTATTATTCCAAACTCCTACCACATCATAGGTCCCACAGGTCCCACCTCCTTCTTTTCCTAGATGGGCCTACCTTTCATAACCACGCTTAAATTGTACCTAGTATTATCTCGTGTCTCTCACCGCCTCACCGGCCACCAAGTTCTGTAGGTCTATGTGTCCCCCGGTGGCATACCCTGAGGCCCTAATACCCCTCCTAAACTCTATCGTACAGGACTCTACAGGACTTTCAGGATCTCTGCAGCTCCGTGGCCAGCTAAACCAATTGCGGCTCCATTCTCTCTTGCTGCAGCCCCGGTTCAGCTCACCACAGTCATGCCACAAGCGCATCCTCGCTGGTCAGCAGGTCAATTCAGGCTCCAACTCCAACAGGTGTTGTAAAGTTAGGTAAGGTGAGGTTCCACACAGATCGTGTCGCTTCTGGAAAACCACAAGCTGCTCCAAACTGCGAGGTACTACCGGCACTACAAGTTCCTAGAAGCACCACGCTGTAGCTTTCTATAGCTTTCTGCCTCCGGGGGCTGACTTCAAGCCCTCAGGAAGGGCCCCCTTAAGCTCCCTCAGGGAGACGCTTCAAGCTCCATCAGGCCCGTTGTCAGACAAGGTATTGGGGGAGATGCGGGCAATGCAGCGTTTTCCTCCGTGTTTTCCTCTGCGCTTCCAACTCTGTGTCTCCCCTGCACAGCACAACCCCTCTGTGCCGCCGTGGTGCTCCGCAGCACTCTACTTCTCTCTGGTGGATTGCGGAAGACAGTCTCAATGTAGACAGCCACAGTGTTCAGCCACCAGTCAACCTCTGGATAGTGTGTATGTGTGTTTGTGTATGTTTGTCCCCTTGCTTGTTGTTTGAACATGTGGCAGCATTATTTCGTGCAGTCAGCCAGTGTGTTTTTTGTTGTCCATGCCTTCCTGCTTGTTGTTGTTTGAGCATGTGGCAGCAGCCATTTTGTGCAGCCAGCAAGTGTGTGTTTGCCATAGGCCTGCATGTATTCTTTGTTGTCCATGCCTTTTTGTTTGCTGTTGGTTGAACATGTGCTTCAACCATTTTGAGTAGGCAGCCAGGATGCTGAATCCTTTTTTCACTTTTAAATGCTATTTTCAGCAGACATTGACAGAAGAGAGCTATGTAGCTTTTTTTGTTCATTTTTTTTCTTTCTTCCCTGATATCAGTTTGATGTGCTTGAGGAGGATTGTAGTATGTGTGCACAGTGTTTATATAGTATTATATGCATTTTTCTATTTTCCCCTGCATCTCCTAGCTTCCCATAGGTTTTCTCATAGTCCCTAGTGAGACACGAAAGATTTCTTTCTTTACTAATTTGATTTTTCCCTACAGCCCTTTCTTGCTCTCTCCTCCTACTCCCCTCTCTCTTCATATTCCCTCTTCTCCTCATACTCTCTACTCCTCATACCCCCCTCACTCCTCATACTTCCCCCATCTCTTCATACTCCTCCCCCTGTCATCATAATCCCTCTCTCTCCTCATACTCCACCCTCTCCTCATACTCCCCCTCTCATGTCATACTCCCCCCTCTCCTCATACTCCCCTCTCTCCTCATATTCCCTCCTCTTCTCATACTCCCCCTCTCTCCTCCTACTCCCCCTCTCCTCATATATCCTCCTCTCCTCATACTACAACTTCTCCCCTCATACTCCCCCCTCTCCTCATACTCCACTCTCTCCTCATATTGCCACCTCCTCTTCTCATACTCCCCCTCTCTCCTCCTACTCTCCCTCCCCTCATATTCCCTCCTCTCCTCACACTACTCCCTCTCTCCTCAAACTCCCTCCTCCTCTCATACACACTCCTCTTTCCTTATACTCCCACCTTTCTCCTCATACTCGGCCCTCTTTCCACATACTCCTCTCTCCTCACCCTCTCTCCCTCTGTATACTCCCTCTTCTCCCCTGATATTCTCCCTGTCTCCTTATTCTCCCCTCTCTCTCCTCATACTCACCCCTGTCCGCATACTCCCCCCTCTCTCCTCTTACTCCTACCTCTCTCCTCATAGGTCCCCCTCTCCTCATACTCCGCCCTCTCCTCATACTCCCCCCTCTCTCCTCATACTCCACCCTCTTTCCTCATACACACACCTCTCTCCTTATACACAGCTGTGCCTCCTTATACTCCCCTCTCTCTCCTTATTCTCCCCCCTCTCTCTTCATATTCTCCCCTCTTTCCTCATAATCCTCGTCTGTCCTCATACAATGAAGCACTTATAAATTCAGTCAGGCACTCTCCTTACAGAAGTGTAATCATTTATTCAGTACCCAAGTATTGATGCAGTAAAGTAGGCCTTAGCAGATGAACTGCTTCAATCCCTTATCCAGTATATATACATTATTCTATTCATGTGCACTCTTGTGTTTCACATCTTCAATTCTCCATTCCGTATCCTTATACTTCCATCAAACACTCTGTGACTGTGCTTGCAGTACTGTAGTCACCCATTTAGCAGTCTGTGATAATTAATTCACTGAAGTTATACTCAGGCCTTAGGAGATAAACTACTTTAAACCCCTATCCAGTATATATGCATTCTTCTATCCATCTGCACACTTGTGTTTCACATCTTCAATTCTCCATTCTGTATTGTTATCCTTCCACCAAACACTATGTGACTGTTCTTGCACTACTGTAGTGACCTATTTAGCAGTCTGTGATAATCCTTTCACTGCACTAATACTCAAGCACTTAAAAATTCAGTTAGGCACTCTTCTTACAGATTTGTAATTATTTAGTCAGTACCCAAGTACTGATGCATTGAAGTAGGCCTTAGGCCATGGACTGCTTAAAAACCCCTATACACTATGCATGCAATCTTCTATGCACCTGCAAACTTGACTTTTATACCTTCAGTTCCGCTGTTATAGTATGTGTTTCCCCGTGTACTGTTATAGTAATGCATTTAGTAGCATGTACTAATCCATTCACTGCTCAAAAGTTCCACTACTAATAAATTCATTAAGATAGTCTTCTTCCAGATGTAGTTCTTGAAACTTTTATGCAGTATGTGTGCACTTCTGGTATCAGTTACACAGTTGTTTTTTTATACTTAGTCATTTGCATTGTATTTATTTAGTAATAGAATAGTATAATTCATATATTTATTTTTATAATGTTATATATATTTTCATAATATATTCTATTCATCAACACTAAAAGAAATTCATCATGCCTTCAAAAAGAGAAAAGAGGAAACAACATAATAAAGCTTATTATTTAAAGCAAAGTCATCCACAAGATTTACCTGAACAACATTGTGTGAACAAAAATAAAAAGCTCCTGGAAAGACAACAAAGGTTTTTTTGAAGAAGATATGAAACACTAGGAGTAGTGTGGACAATGTGCAAAATACAAACAGTGTATCTGCAACAAAAAAGAAAAACAAGAGAAAAAAGTAAAACGATGGGAAATCATCTTCTAAACAAACACTGTATAGTAAAAGGAGAAATAATCAATTTGAGGTAATTAGATGTAGGTAATTCCGATTTACCGACTCTTAAATACCGAATCATACTGGTTCAGTATTTAAGAGTCGGTAAATCGGAAGGGGGCAGATGTAGGTAATTCTAATTTTAGAATTACCGAATCTGTATGATTTGGTATTTACCGATTCGGTAAATACCGAATCGGTATTGCCCATTGATTCCTATGGGCCATGAAGACCATAGGAATCAATGGGAAATACCGATTCGGTATTTACCGAATCGGTAAATACTGAATCCTGCAAGGGTGTAGGGGGTGTTACTTTGACACCCTCTAGCACCCCAAGTACAGGCTTGTGTGATATGTGGCACACATACGTGCCCTAAGGGCATGTCTGTGTGTCACACGGCACAGGTGTACATGCACAGATGTGCTGTAAACCTGAATTCGGTATTTTACCACCCAATTGGATTGGGTGGTAAAATACCGAATTCTGAAGGCCTGTAGCACTGTAAACAGTGCTACGTACATCTGGAATTTACAGAATCGGTCAAATTACCGATTCGGTATTTTGCAGAATCGTAAATGTACTGAATCGGTAAATTTACAGAATCTGTAAAATAAAGGGCCCTAAATCTCAAAATCCAATTACCGGTCGGTAACGGCCGAATTCGGCCGCTACCGACCGGTAATTGGCGACCTTACATCTGGCCCAGAGTGTTTTATAATAGAGTTGTTTTAAATTTGATGAAGGAAAGGAAAAAATGTAAAAGAAAAACAGTATTTTATAAGAAGAAGAAATGTATAGAAAATATAGTTGAGAAGGCTTTTGAGTTGAAAAATAAGTTGTTTATTTTAGTAATCAATAGAATTCGATCACTAGATAAACCAATCCATTTAATGAAGGCCAAAAGTAAGTGGGGAAGAGTAATTAACAGAAGTAATTTTTCTTATGTTTTTTTGTGTGAATGGAAACACAGTTCAAGTTCTGAGCCTTTTTTAATGAAGAGAGTTATTTTCAGAGTAATGATTTGTTGCACGCAGTTGACACTAGTGGTCGTGCTTATGAGGTTAGAAATGGTTGTCCTATTGAGAAAGAGAAAGTTGTTCCTAGAAATGCAGAAGAGGTGTTAGCTGATGACGTTTTAGGGAGACGTCTTAAAGCTCCAGTGTATACTTGGAATTGCAGTAGTATTTGTAGTGTACGGCAGGACTCTATTGATTGTTTACGCAATTTCTTACGTAACTATACTAAGAAAAGTTTTAAACAAAAGATTAAGATGTTGCAGGGACTAGACCCTTGCAGAGTGAGAGAAAATACTGGTTTGCAAGGTCATTCTCTTGCTTGTCTTTCTAAAAAAGTATGTTGAAGTGTTTTTCACCATTTCAGGATGTTAGCAGTACATCATACTCAAATGAGGAAATTAGTCAGAACATTGTATTATGCAAAAAGTCCAGCACTAATGTTAAAAAAGTTGAACTTGCTGGATGATACCCAATTTGGATTTAGAAAGAGCCATGGGACAGAAACAGCACTGATAAAGGCGGCTGATGAGATCAGAACTATTTTAGATCATAATGGGGTGGCTGCACTCATATTGCTCGATCTCTCCGCCGCCTTTGACACGGTCGATCACTCCATCTTGATCGACCGTGTCTCAGCATTGGGGGTTAACCATCTAGCCAGAGACCTTATAGCTCCCTTTCTGGCCAACCGCTCCCAATCTGTGAAACTTGGTACCCTCTACTCGCCCATATCCACACTACCCTGTGGAATACCCCAGGGATCCTCGCTAAGTCCGACACTATTTAACATCTATGTGTCGGACTTGGCGAGGGTCATAAAAACTTATGGGCTGAATCTGACTACCTATGCAGACGACGCCCAATTGGTGTTGGCGGTCCATAAGAATGGTTTGGCAGTTGCATCAAGATTTCAGGAGGCTATGCTAGCCATAGGCTCCTGGTCGCTGATGAACTGCCTAAAACTAAATTCGGATAAGACAGAGGTGATGACCTTTGGCAACCTGTCCCGGGTATGGTCTGACATCTGGTGGCCCACTGACTTCGGCCCACCACCAGCACCGGTCGCCAAGGTCAGGAACCTGGGGGTCATATTCGACACCGAATTAACATTTATCCATCATGTTAATACTGTGACCTCATCCTCTTTCTTCACCCTCAGAAAAATCAAAAAACTACTTCCCTACTTACCTCCAGCTGCAGGAATAACACTGATAACCACTCTAATATTTTCAAAACTGTACTATTGCAATGCCCTCCTGCTAAATGCCCAACAGCAGGTTGTGGATAAACTGCAATCAGTCCAAAATGCGGCAGCTAGGGCACTTCTTTCCTTCCCCAAATACCAATCCGTTCCGGCTGCCATACGTCAACTGCACTGGCTCAGAGTCAGAAGCCGCATAAAATTCAAGGCCCTCTATATTGCATATAAGGCCATCCACAACTCAGGTCCTCAATTTTTAATAAATGCCTTCAGGATTTAAACCCCCAGCAGGTCTCTCCGCTAGGCATCCAACTTCCTTCTTCCTCTTCCTCTTACCAGAACAGTTTCTTGGGGAGACAGACATTTCTTGGTAGCCACGGCGAGGCTATGGAATACTCTCCCTCTCTTCATCAAAACCAGTCCAACCCTTTTAATTTTCCGACAACAGTTGAAAACGTGGCACTTTGATCAATAAATTCACTTTTCATCTATTTTCGTCAACGTATAATTCTCTGCGCCGAGACAACTTTGGGTATTTGTGCGCAATACAAATTTAATAAACATAAACATAAACAGTGCTCTTTTGCCTGGATCTGTATCAGATGTAATGAACGTTTGTGAAGAAATTCAGGTTAGTTACTTTGGTCCTGAGGAAGGCAGTGCAGAAACTGATACATTAATAGAAGAAAATGTGGACGAGAATTTACAACATTGTAGTACAGAAAATTGTGAGCAAGAAATTACAAAGTTTAAGGTGATTTCAGGTGAAAGGCCAAATTATTCTTGTATTTTTGGTCGATTAACTCATTATAAAAATCAGACCAGGACTGTTGATCTGTATTTAAAAAGTGAAAAGGAAAATAATAATGAGTGGTAGAGAATTGTTTTGATTTGGGTTCTGATTTGGGTTCTGATCAGCGTATTTGTAAATATTGTTATAACAAATTTGATTAGAACAAAATGCCTGCTAGAGCTGTGCATAATAATCTTGAGTTGGTAAATATTTCTTCTGAACTGATGGATTTAAATACCTAGTAGTCTATTCTTATTCAATGTGTGCATCCATTTCAGGCTATTGTTCATATGGAGCCTAAGACAGGAAAATTGCCTCCTTCAGATTTACAGAGAGGATTAAAGGGAAGAGTTGTATATTTGCCTCTAGATTTAAAGAAAAATATTGAAACAATTGATGGAGAAAATGTAGAAGATTAACCTCTACTTATTCTTGTTAATGGCGTTCTTACTAAGAGTAAGAAAATCTGGCAAGAATTAGTGGATGTTAGGAAAGTGAAAAAAGCAACGTTGTATCTGGTAAAAAAAAATCAGTACATGAGGTTCTTCAGTTTCCGACTTCATCCCGTATTTAGCGGCCATTTTGTGTCCCGTCGCCATTTTGTGTTGCCCTCACTCAGGCAGCACGGCGAACAGAGTGTTTTTGCCTTTTCCAGCTGCTACGCGTCTCTTATGTTAAAAAGTAATCCCCTGCCCTTGTATACGAAACCGATGTCAGTGTCTGGCCGAGTTCACTAATCCATGTCTGGGTTGATTGATCCCTGTCTCGACTGATTATTTGGCTTCTCCTATTCTTTCCTTGCATTATCTTATCTGACTGGCCTTCGCTATTCTCTCCTTGTATTCTCTTGTTACACAACTATCCTTTGAGGCACACAAATACGTCCTGCCACCTGCAAATTGGATTGTCAGTACTAGCACTGATTAATTTGTGGGGAAAGTTGGCACACAGCGTTTGAAAGAGGGGCGTATTTGGGACACCTGATTGCTAGTTTTCCATCTTTTCCTATTGGCTTGCTTTGCATATACTGGGAGTATACGTTGTAAATATGTGTGCTATAAAAGATTGTGCGCCACGGACTAAAGTGGCAGTCTCCTTAGAATATACGCTGTACTTCTGGGACAACTGTGTTTAGCTGCAGCTAATAAACCTGGTTTTCCACGCCCAACAGAGTGCCTCGTGTCTCTGTTCGACAAGGCAGGTGTACTAGGGGATTTAAGGCGTGCCCTGTGCCGCCAGGCTCATAAGGCCCAGTTCTCCAACTGGCACCCAATTTGGGGTGGCTTCAGTGGTACCGGTTCAGCCTGAGGGTCGTGAGAAGCCTCGCAAGAAAATTCTGGAGGATTCGCGAACCACATCAAGCGACCCCTGTATGTCGAAGTGGACCGAAGGTCTTTTGCAGTGCGGCTACTCCTTTCCGACGGCTGCTGATGACTGCTGCCCTGACTGCCGCCCTGCCTTGGTCCCTTTGGTGATGACTGGTATCGCAAGATGTTAGACGGACCTCTGTTGGCTTGAGAGAACACTTAGTCAAGTATTCGTGGGTAGCGCCTACTTCTTTGTTTTGTATTTGGGTTTTGTTATTCGACCATTGCAATAGCCGAAGCCAAGGGGTGATTACGTTTGTGCTGTGTTATTTGCTTTAACCCCTTGAAGTTGGTAAACGGACCAGTGAATTAAAAAGGCCTGGTTTTAGCAAATTTAGGAAGTTTTGTTGTTTTGGTTGTAATAGGGATTCCCAGCTCGAGGACTCTTCTCCGATTCCTCCGGTTGGAACTCCCACTTATGAGCTCTATTCTAAACATGGTGTTAGCCCCATTGCCTTTAACGAGGCATGGATCCAATACACAAAGAAAGATGGTGTTTTGCAGTGGCCACAAAATGGTAGCTTTGAGCCTGATATATTAGACAATTTAGAAACAATTTTGTTCAAAAGAAAAGTCCGGCCGGCAATGTTTGACTCTTTCCGCCTTTGGCTTAAAGAAGCCAAGCAGAGAGAAATTACGCAGGCAAAAAGAGATAGAAAGGCGAATGATATGACGACTATACAGGCTGCCCAGCAGTTCAAAGAAAATGAGATTGATCGAGCGATTGAAGTTTCAGATAGACAGCATCGTATGGCAATAGATAGATGCTACCCTGTGTTGCCTACTTCTCCTCAGAGTAAGGATCTTTTTGAAGATCCCTTAATGTCCCATTTGTTGAGATTGCCGCCTCCTTGTGTACCTGGTGCTAATGCACCCCCATTGTTGCCACCTGTCCAGCAACCTGTTGTTCAGCCAGTTGATCTGGCTCTTCCACAATTGCCCCTTCCTGTATTGCCACCCCACCTCCTTTGCCACCAACTTCTGTACCTCAGTCTCCTTTACCCTTGGTTCATCTTGTAACGATCAGTCCTTCTCCTCCTTTCCTTAATACCTTGTCTCCAGTTTTACTATGGGATTCTTCCCCAGCTCGCAAACGGTTGGTCGATACTGTTTCTGGCCTTCTCTCCCTCTTCTTTGGGTCTATTTCCTTGACTCCTGCTCTGTCTCGAAGGCTGTCCCGTAGTCAAATCCCAGGTTACGATGAGCGAATTGCATTGGACTCTCTTGCTCACAAATGGATCATGAGTGGTCCACAGTATAGTGTGCTCGATATATTGAGTACCTTTATGCATTGGAATGCGCCCACACAAAGATATGTTATTAATGTTATGTGTGATAATCTTGTCAAAGGATGGGAGAATATGGAGTTGGGTCTAGCTCCTCAGGGTCTGTTGGACGTGCAGGCTAAGTTTGATAAAGGTCTTAATGTGGATTCTGAAGTTGAAGATGCCGTTAGGACACTTGTCGCTTTCAGGTCTTTATTTTCTTCTAAGATTATTCTTGAACCTGATCCTGCAGTTCAACAGAAAATGAAACATTATCCTATGAGGGAAGTTCCTCCAGTATGGAGAGAGGAGGTTCAACAGGCAGGTGTTGTTCCGCGTATCCCTGCTCATTTCCAGCGTATATGGGTACATGTCCCCTGGAAAAGATCTGAAGTTTTGGCGCTCAAACAGTCTTTACCGGACGCTCGTAAAAATCCTGCTGGATATTACAAAGAGCTGTTCCAGACTGTTGATGCGTGTATTATGAATTTGGCCGATATTGATTTGCTGATGGGGAATGTAGTTCCATAAGCGTTGTGGGCTCGGATTTGTAGGGATGACCATGACCAAGCTTTAGGTGGTAATTAGGCTGCTATAACTGCCGCAGATGCAGCACAGGTGGGTGGTGCTAAGCCAGATGATTTGATTACACAATTGCCTGGTAGAATCATCACTTTAATGAAAACGATGATGCCTGCCTTACGTGTTAACTGGGATAAGTTAGCTGCGTGTAAGCAGAAGAAAGATGAGAGTGTCTCCAATTTCTTTACTCGTTTTGAGGAGACGTTTATCGACCACAGTGGTCAAGATATGAGTACTGAAGGTGGACAGCAATTATTCGTGGATACATTTGTATTTAATTTACTTCCAGAATTAACACATAAGTTGAAAGACTCTGAAAGTTCATGTGCTCTTTCTTCCTCTACACAGATATTAGCTACTGCTCAATATTACGAGAATAGGGATAAGGAGGAAAAAGATAAGATTGAGAAGAAGACTAAGGAATTAAAAACGAAGGTTCTTTTGCAACAGGCTTATCCCCCTCATTCTGCTCAGCGCCAGTTTCAACAGCCTCCCCAGCTTCAGAGGTTGTTACAAAAACCTGAACCTTTTGTTCCGCGATCTTTGCTAGGTCTTAATCAATGTGCCTATTATAAAGAGGAAGGTCATTTTAAGAATAGCTGTCTGGTTTTATTGCAGCGTAATGGTGGATTCCCAGGGCTGCGAGGCTGTGGTGGTTTTCAATCAGCACCTAGAGGTAGAGGGCGAGGTGCGTTGTCCCAAGGACAGCATTCCTTTTCCCCTCAGAATTCTCTGAATTATTTTGATCAGCAGAATACTCAGTCTGCGCAATATTACAATGACGATTATTGTGTTGAGAGTGAGGCTCAGGATTTTCACACTGGTTAGGACAGCCATGGACAAAGTAAGGGAGTCGTATCAGTTCCAGTGGATCAGAATGGGCCTTATGTTGAAGTTGTTTCATTGGGTGTTTCAGAGCCATTTCTTTTGGATACTGGTGCAATGCGAAGTTCTATCGTTCACTCCAAACTCCCTGGGGCACCTTTGTCTGGCTTAACTAACGTTTCTGTAGGATTCTCTGGCGCACCAGTTAGTAACCCGGTTTCTTGTCCTTTGCCTATCTCGATTGGTCCTTATAATTTGGAGGATCCGCTCATTTTGACGACTGGTTGCGGCGAGAATTTGTTGGGTTTGGACTTGTTGAAACATCTTCATGCAACATTGTATTGTTCCCCCTCTGGTGTACATCTTACCTTAGGAGAGAAGTTGGTTTCTCCTATGTATTTATTTAAGGACCAATTCCCACCTGAATTGCATTCTCTTCCTGCTACACTCTGGGCTACTTGTCCGAATGATGTTGGTCTGCTTCAGATTCCGCCTTACGTGGTTACTATTAAGCCTAATGTTAAATTAGCACGCATTCCTCAGTATAAAATCTCCAATGATGGTGAACGAGCTTTGTTGGCTATTATCTGTTGGGATTCAGGGGGGGCGGATGCCTTCTGTCAAGTTCCCCATCCTCCTGTTTCTTCCGCGTACCAAGTGCATGCATGAATTTATTGACGCTCCCTTGTGCTTGCTTTAAATGGGCCTGCCTCCAGGAAACCGGTGCTTGGTTTCTATGATGGTCCCTTGCCTTGGGATTTCCTGTTCCTGTTTCCTTACCTTATTCCTTCTTTAGTGAGGCCCACGGCTGTTGGCCTATGGTGGGCTGTTTGCTGACATCCCCTCCTTTCCTCTCCTATTTTTGTTTTCCTGGGCTTTTGGTTTTTTCTTAACAGTCAGTGGGGACTTTTTCTGATAACGGGTGATGCCAGGAGACACGCGGCTGCGTTTTCCATCAAGAGCTGGGCGTCTTGACTTCCTGGTCTTTTGTAGAAAAACCGCTTTGTTGTGTATCTGTTTGGGCGGTTTCACGAAGGGGCTGAACAACGGCCGTTTTTTGTGCTACCTCTGTGTTTTTAGATCACATGGTTTTTTTTGGGTGTCTTCTGAGTCTTGTGGGCACCTTTTTTCCCCTATCTTACCCTATTTCTTTCTTTCTCTGGTTTATGCCACCCCCTTTGTTACTCTTGGTGTTTTCCGAGGGGGCGTGGTTAGTCTGGGTTACCAAGTGGAGCTACTATTAAGATAAACAGACGTTTGTTTCCTGTTTTGTTTGAGCTACTCCTGAGCAGTAACTAGGGTAAGCTGGGAAGTTGGTGGGTTCTTGTGTGTACTTGGTACGGATTGGGCGGGTCAGGTGTGTCTAATCTTGTTCCCCTTTCTTTTTAAGGTCTCGGCTGGGGTCCAGTAGTCCACTACCTAGGGATCTGTAGAGACACGCTGCATTCCCCAAGACCTTGTCTTTCCCTGTTTTGTTTACCCTCCCTCTCCCTGCGTCGTGGTTTCCACCACCTGGAGTAATACTTGTGGGTGTTGGAGAGTTACGGCGGGGGTAGGGGATTGGGACATTCTTCACTCCTGCGCTGTTTGGCTGGTTGGCAGGCGGAACATTATCTATGATCTGGTTCAGAAGGGTGTGGTCGAAGAAACGAGAGTCAATGTTTGCAACAGTACTTTTCTACCTGTCCTTAAACGGACTGATCCTTCTCAGCCTCCTATATATCGCTTTGTGATCGATCTTCGGGAGGTCAACAAAATTGTTGTCCCCCAGTTTCCTGTTGTCCCAGATATCACTGCCTTGCTCACTATGATACCCGATTCAGTGGCATGGTTCTCGGTTATTGATCTCAAAAATGCTTTCTTCAGCATTTCTATTGCTGAGGAAAGTAGGGATATTTTTGGCTTCTCTCTCGGAGGTCGAAGTTAAGCATGGGCAAATTTTGCAAATTGGCAATTCGCGAATTTCCGGATTTGCGAATTGGAGAACCGCAAAATTCACGCGAATTTGCGGATTATTTTTATTTTTGCGTGTTCGCGGGTGTTCGCGAGGCGCTTTGCGTGTTCGCGGGTGTTCGCGAGGCGCTTTGCAATTTCACTGTTCTTTTTTTTGCCTGCTTAATCACTGCCACCCTCTCGTTTTTTATGCCCATCCGCCCTCTGTACCACTCGTTTCTGTGCCCTTCTGCCCTCTGCCCCACTCATTTTTTGTCCCCTTCTGCCCTCTGTCCCACTTTTGTGACCTTCTGCCCTCAGCCCCACTTAGAATGGCGCCGGCAAGCTGCCAGCGCCATTCTAAAATAGCTAGAAATAGCTTCAACAGGAAGTACTAATAGATAAAGTAAAGCAAGTGCTCCAGTTGAAGGTCAAATTAAGTTACACAATCATTAATCACCCCAAGTTTGGGGTGATTAATGATTGCGTAACTGAATTTGAGCAGCACCTGCTTTACTTCATCTATTAGAGCTTCCTGTTGAAGCTGACTTTTGTAACTATTTTAGAATGGCTCTGGCAGCTTGCCGGCGCCATTCTAAAAGAGTTACAAAAGTCAGCTTGAACTTTTGACCCAATCCGTTCCGTTCGTGGATTTTGCGGGAAATTCGCGAATCTCGTGGATTGCGAATTTACCGAAAATCCACTAAATCCGCGAGCGGAACAGATTTTCCGCCCATGCTTAGCCGAAGTTTTCGATTCAAAAGTGCACCTCAAGGCTATTGTGAGAGTCCCTCCATTTATAGTCAGGCTTTGAAATCTCAGCTCGATGCTTTCGCTTTGCCCCCAGATGCCAGTCCTATTCAGTGTGTGGATGGTTAGTTAGTTGCTGCTGATTCAGAGGATGTGTGTAAGGATGTGACTATTTCATTGTTGCGTCAATTGTCACCCTCTAAGTTGCAATTTCGCCCCCAAGAGGTTACCTACTTAGGTCATCTCTTGTCGAAGGAGGGAAGACGATTGACCCCAGAACGTATTCAAGCAATCGCGCAAAGGTCTGTACCATCCACACAAAGGGAGGTGCGTGCCTTTCTGGGCATTACCTCTTATTGTAGACAGTGGATTCCAAATTTTTCTTTGTTGGCTAAACCTTTGTTGGCACTTACGCTGAAAGATACACCCCAACCTCTTCCTTGGAGTAATGTATGTCAGAAGAGTTTTTCTGACTTACGTACTGCCTTGTGTTCTGCCCCTGTATTAGGTACTCCAGATTACAGTAAGCCTTTCACACTTTACGTTCATGAAAGAGAAGGTTCCGCCTTGTCAGTTTTAACACAACAATTTGGAGACAAAGAACAGCCATGTGCCTATTTTTCGGCTACATTGGATCCAGTAGCCACGGCATTGCCTAGTTGACTCAGCGCTACAGCAGCAGCAGCGATTTCCATTCGTCAATCTGCTGGGTTCGTATTAGATAACACTCTTGTTGTTATGGTACCACATGCAGTGGATACTCTTTTGAACAGAACAAAAACACAACATCTTACGAGTGCCCGCTTGTCTGGATATGAGCTGACGCTCTTGGCTAGACATGTACACATCAAGCAGTGTATTACTTTGAATCCAGCAATGTTGTTACCCATTCCAGAAGAAAAAGACACTCAAGAACAGCATGATTGTTTTCTCCGAACAGAGGAGGAAACGAAAGGCAGAATAGACTTAAAAGACACACCACTTGTGGACCCGGATGGGATCCTATGGGTGGATGGGTCTTGTTTCAAACTTTCTAATGGTGAGACAACTGTAGCCTATGCTGTTACCACTTTGTTATCGGTAGTGGAGACAGCAGGGAGGAATGTGTGAGGACACAATAGAAAGTGTGAAAATGATTCAAGAAGAGACTACTGAAAAGGAATTGAGTAAGTGGAGAGAAAGCACGGGAATGTTGGACGCGACAGGGTGTTGGACGGAATTGTCAGAACATCAGCGTTGGCTGTTACCAGACGCCTATGTACTGCCTGTAGTTACTATGGCGCATGGTCCAGCCCATATCAGTGCAAAAGGAATATGCAAACTTCTGGCTCCAGTATGGCAGAATGAAGGAATTCCTAAATGTGCGGAGAATGTGGTGAAACATTGTATTGTTTGTTTAATGCATAATCCAGGAATGGGAACCCCAACTCCAGCAGGTCATTTTGCTCCCCCTACGTACCCTTTTGAGGTATTACAAATTGATTACATTCATATCAATCAATCAATCAATCACTCATAAAACTTGTATAGTGCGCTACTCACCCGGCAGGGTCTCAAGGCGCTTGGGGGGAGGGGACTGCTATTGCTCGAACAGCCAGGTCTTGAGTTGTCTCCTGAAGGTGAGATGGTCCTGGGTCAGCCGAAGATGGATGGGGAGAGAGTTCCATGTTTTGGCCGCAAGGTAGGAGAAGGATCTGCCACCAGCGGTGGCTCTTCGGATGCGTCGTACGGCGGCAAGGGCGAGGCTTGTTGAACGTAGCTTGCGGGTGGGCGTGTAGAAGGTCAGGTGGTCATTGAGGTACTTGGGGCCCAGGTCGTGGGGAGATTTGTGTGCGTGGGTGAGGAGCCTGAACGTGATCCTCTTGCTGACGGGGAGCCAGTGCAGGTCCTTCAGGTGGCCGGAGATGTGGCTGCGTCGGGGGATGTTCAGGATGAGTCGGGCGGAGGCGTTCTGGATGTGTTGGAGTCTTTTCTGTAGCTTGGCTGTTGTTCCGGCGTAGAGGGCATTTCCGTAATCCAGTCGGCTGGTGACGAGTGCTTGGGTGACCGTCTTCCTGGTTTCAGTCGGGATCCATCAGAAGATCTTGCGGAGCATGCGTAGGGTGTTGAAGCATGATGAGGAGACGGCGTTGACTTGTCTGGTCATCGAGAGGGAGGCGTCCCGGATGAAGCCCAGGTTGCATGCGTGGTCTGTTGGCTTGGGGGTGGTGCCCAGGGTGGGGGGCCACCAGGAGTCGTCCCAGGCGGAGGGCGATGGCCCCAGGAACGTTGTAATAACCTCAAGTATGTTCTGGTGGTGGTGTGTGCCTTTTCTAGACGGATAGAGGCCTAACCCCTAAAGGAGAATACTGCTTTGTCTGCTGCCAAAGTCCTTTTGAAGGAATTTTTCCCGAGGTTTGGTTTGCCGCAAAGTGTCTGGAGTGACAAGGGAAGTGAATTTGTAGGCCAAATTATGCAGAAGGTGTGTGCTAGTCTTGGTATTCGGAAGAAATTCCATGCGGCAAACCACCCTCAGTCAGCAGGTTTGGTAGAGTGCTATAATGGCACTCTCAAGCTTAAACTGGCAAAGATTCAGGCCAGCACGGGTCTTGCTTGGCATGACGCATTACCTTTGGCACTTTTATCCACGAGAACTACTGTACATTCTCGTTTAGGACTCAGCCCATACGAGGTCGTTTTTGAGCGCCCAGCTAACGTCTGGGGAGTCCCTCGACCTAAAATGTACTCTGACATCCCGTATCCAATGTTGATTGACTATTTACATGACCTCACCACTAAATTGCGAGTTCTTCACCAACAGGTTCAAAACGCTTTGCCGGAGGCCTCTGCAGATCCAGGTCATTCCATCCAACCTGGTGACTGGGTCTGCCTGAAGAATTTTCAGCGAAAAAAAAAATCTGGAACCTTGTTGGGGCCCGCCTCGGCAAGTTCTAGCAAAACGTACAGCAGTAAAGCTCGTCGGGAAGAAGAATTGGGTCCATGGCGTACACTGCAAGAGGGTACCTTTGCCTTTACCTTTCGATCAGTGGGTCCGTAAATGTTGTTTTAGATTTCGACGTTCTGTCATATCAAAAGGAAGAGTGAACAGTTTTATGTCATCTTTGCGACATACTATCACAAGAAAGTCTCCAAAAAATACCAACAACTTAAGAAGAAATGAAGACTCAAAATACATAAATGACTACAACCCAGTTATTGTGTCCATGTGGAATGCTAACATGGATATTCAATACGTTGCGGACAATTCCATTGCTGTTGCTCGATATGTAACATCCTACATAACAAAATCAGAAAAGACGGAATTGAAGGAAATGTGGGAAGAGATTTCCCACAAGAAGAGTCTAAGTAAGAAATTAAATAGTTACAGTTTGAAGAAGGTATTTCATTCAGAAATTGGAGGGTATGAATGCTCGGATCGCTTATCATCTGCAAGTCTAAACTCCAAATCAAGAAGAATCATTTGGGTGAGTCTAGGTCTTGCTGCAACACAAAATTGAGTACTTAAATCTGTACAAGAAATTGAATATTTAGTTGAAAAAGAGCCAGAAAGTACAGATATTGTGAAAACAAATATGTTGGATACATATTATCCAAATAGAAGTCATCATCTTGAGAACATTTGCCTCTCTGAAGTGCTGCAAAAACTATATTTTTAAACTGAATATTACAGAAAACATCAATAATGGTATATATGCTGTGATTAGTTCTGAAGGATGTTTGGTGAAACAAAGAAAAGGACATTTGATTAATCACCATAAACTGAGTTGTGAAACTCCTGACAAAAGGGAATTTTACTATTTAGCTCTTTTGCAACTCTTCAAGCCTTGGCGTTCAGAAATGGAATTAGTAGGAGATTTTGAGAGCTATGAAGATTTGTTCAACGCAACTAAAGATACTCTACAATGTCACGGGAGACGCTGCGGACTGCGGACTGCTGCTGTGTGTGCAGTTGGGGGCACGAGGAAAGGACTACAAGCCCCAAGAAGCCAGGGGCCACCAGGAGATCGCCCGCCCCTTCCACCCTGCACCGGGGAGTTTAAATCACCTCTTGTGCCTCCTGCTTCAAGGGAGACACTGCGGACTGTGGACTGCTGCTGTGTGTGCAGCCGGGGGCACAAGGAAGGAACTACAAGCCCCAAGAAGCCCGGGTGCTGCCAGGAGATCACCTGCCCCTTCCACCCTGCACCGGGGAGTGTAAATCACCTCTTGCACCTCCCGCTTCGTGGGAGACGCTACGGACTGCTACTGTGTGTGCAGCCAGGGGCACAAGGAAGTGACTACAAGCCCCAAGAAGCCCGGGGGCCGCCAGGAGATCGCCTGCCACTTCCACCCTGCACCGGGGAGTTTAAATCACCTCTTGCATCTCCTGCTTCGCGGGAGACGCTGCGGACTGCTGCTGTGTGTGCAGCCGGGGGCACGAGGAAGGGACTACAAGCCCCAAGAAGCCCGGGGGCCGCCAGGAGATCGCCCGCCCCTTTCACCCCACACCAGAAGTATTTTAGGGAGTTATTCTTACTGCCACGCGGACATGGGCAAAGGGCAGTCCGTCTGTGGTTATCAGGGACCAGAGGAGGCCAGGCTGGGCCCTCCCTATTTATTGGCCATCTCCCTTATCAGACCCCTAAAGGTACTGTACATCTATAACTGTCTGTAGTGGGGCTTTCTGAGCTCTTTTTACCCCCCTTGGACTTAATACATCCCTACTCCAAGGGAGAGTTTGCCTGTTTGTATTGCTATTGGCTTTTGTTAACGTTCACGTAATCCTCCTCTTTGTTATTTCTCTGTTATGGGAAAAAGGAAGACCATGGAGGTCGGGGGGGGGGGGTAGCTACAATCAAAAAAGGGGAAAAAAGCTAAAAAAAGCGCCCCATGCAGCAATGAACTGTCTGTTATCAAGAATAGAAGAAATAGTAAAGGATTGCGAAGAGTTGTTAGGCAGCAGCAGCACCGAGATCAAGAGTAATGTCGCGCAAGGAAATTGAATTCCCTCCATGTTCTCAAAACAAAATCCCCTAAAGCATTGTCTCCGTGTTCCGTCCAATTCAGGATCTGACCCAAAAGCCATCATTAATGTAGTACCAGAGGCAGAATTTCAGAGGGATCAGAACAGGATAAGGTTTTGTCCCCCTCGGTACCCTACTCGAACAGGTTTGCTCCTCTTGACCCAGAACCCGTAGATGCTATCCCATTGCCATTGGGGGGTCACTTTGACAAGGCAACTACTTTGAACCATGTTAGCTGCATTTTGTGTAGGGTCTCTAAGATTGAGCTAATGGAGAGGATTCAAGAGTTGGAAAAGATAGTGTCATCGTTAGAAGCCAAGGTGGAGGGTGTATTTGTAGGTCGAGTGGCCATGCCAGCTGCTCCTGTTCCATCTCCTTCACGGGGGCCAATTACAACAGCCAATAAGGCCGGATTAGATCAATCCAGGGTCGTTCCCTCAAATCCCTCTCTCTCACAGGTCTATGGCACGAAGGGTTATGTGGGGAGAACTCCCATTGCTAGGTCATATGCTGACTCTGTGAGACCCAGTATTCCAATGGCCGTCCCATGAGACAAGTTCCATCCATTGTGGGCAACCATCCCCTGGCTCCCCCAATCCAGCTATGAATAGGCTACCTACATAACCAGGCGCACAGGGCAATTTATCGCACCGCCCCACCATCAGGCCTAAAATCTACATGACACAGGTCCCAAAACTGACCATAGCAGGGGATTTGAAAGTAATGAGTCTATCCGTAATAAAACAACACACTGGTTGAGGCATACTAGGGGATGTAGATCCATCATACGAGAGGATATGGCCAAAGTGAGGCGGATTAGAAGGGCTGACTCCAAGACCGATTGCGTGGAGATTGAATTCTTTGCTATAGCACTATAGCAGAGAACTTACTGACCCTTGAGTTCAGAACATCTCCCCCTGAGCATTCATCTATCCAGATACGTCGCTTCCCACTTTGTTCAGCGGGCCGGGAGACGGAGGGCTCCGGGCTGTGCCAAGTCGACTGACTAGAGAGGGAACGGCTGGATATCCTCCCCCCGGTTCCCGAGATACACCCATCAGGAGATGAAGCTGTGGGACATGGTCCGATAGACCTAGAAGGAGAAGCTTTTATGACCAATGGTGAGACCATAATCGATAACTTTGGCACATCGGAGAGAGGCGCGGCGAGTGAGGTCAATCACAGCATTAAAACTCCGGGGGTAATCCAGTTGATATCCTGGAACATAGCGGGCCTACAAAAAAACTAGACCTTCCAGAATGGAATCAATTCATTGGCAAATATGACATCTTGTTCCAGGAGACATGGAGCCTGGTCCCCCTCCACATGCCTGGGTTTACTACATATCATATCCCAGCGATTAGCTTGAGTAGAGGACGCCCCTCGGGGGGGGGGGTTCTTATCTGGGTTAACATCGGGTTAAACTGTTTGGTATCTAAACATAATTCCCCATCCCAGGACATCTTGCATTTAACCATTGGAGGGGTTAAAAATGCTGCCCACCTGGAGATTTTTGACATCTATGCCAGAGGGTCTCCAGGCACTCAAGCAACTTCCACCCTTATAGTCCTTGATACAGAACTATCAGCTATCACCACCGATGCAGGGATCATCGTTGCAGGTGATTTGAACTGTACCTTTGAACCCCTGAGCGATGAAGATATCCTGGGCAACAGAGACGGGGACTCTATGTGGGTCATTCCACCACTTAACCTAGCCCCAATAAAGAGATGGTCTCAATGAGCCATACAAATCAACGCTCTGACCCTGGAGCACAATCTAAGAGCAGTCAATGGTAGGACTCACTCTGACCCTACGGGAGCTTATACTTTCAATAGGATTAGTTCGCCTTCCTGTATTGATTATATACTGTTAGAAGTGGGTTTGTGGGCTGATCTCATTGATATGGAGGTTATCCCTAGGTCTGATAGCGATCACAACCCTCTCTCTATGCAATTTACACGAGCGACAGACACCACATCCATTGAGAGGGGTAGCACCCCGATGCTGTCGACTAGGGAGTTATTGCCTTCTAATTGCAACCTTCCCCTTAGATGGCACATGGTTGCAAATCAGGATCAGACGCTGGAAAATATCAGGGACCTCATGGAGCAGAGTATTCTAGTCCTTGATCCCCTATCCAGTACCACCCTAATGGTCACACAAGATTCGAAGCTCATGAGGATATATCGGGAGACCACGGGAAAGATAGGAGAGTTTTTCCGTATAAAAGATAATTGTGGTCGTAAAGCCCACCCCTCACAAGCAGCGAATCTGTGGCCCTATGTAGGGAAAAGAGACAGGACTTATCCTTAGCCCTTAGAGCAAAAGACCAGACCAAAATAATCCCAGCGAGAAAGACCTACTACAGGACCATAGACCAAGAGAAGCGCCTGTGGGAAGAAACGCACTGGGAGGAGCTCAAATCTGCTGGCCAGTTGAAAGATTCAACCACATTCTAGGAACTCATTAACATTAGCACGAGGAAGGGATGTGATCCGATGCCCAACCATATAACAGGTCGGCAATGGTTTGATCATTTCCATGGCTTGTATTCTGGCGGGATAGGGAACACACCCCTAGTGCAGGGGACCCGGTTAGCCATCTCTGAGACCCCTAACCCGGGGAAATATTTTGGTCTTAACCGCATCGCTGCTGCTGTGATTTTTGCGCTGCGCGGCTTTTTTCACTTTTCCGCGTTACATGACGAGCTCAGCTCGTCATCAGCACACGCCACCCGTGGGTGATGACGAGCTGAGCTCGTCATCAGCATCGAAGGGGTTAAGGAGGTGATATCAGCTATTGCAAGCATCGCCTCCCGATGGACTTCCAGGAGATTTACTACTCCATGATAAAAATCTTTGGTCCCTTTTCATCCTCCGGGTTTTGAACCTCATTGCAGAAGGACACCCTGTTCCGGACTCCTGGAAGGGCACTGAGGTGGTGACCATCCACAAAAAGGGGGAGAGGGAGGATCCTGACAACTACAGACTGATTAGTTTAATCGATGTAGTGCAGAAAGTGGTTAGCAGGGTTCTCCTCATGAGATTGAGGTCATGGATAGATGAGGACGATGTCTTGTCACACTTCCAGGCAGGGTTTAGACAGAGGGTTGGCACGATGGACTAGGTCTACAGATTTTTCGTGATTTACTGGAAGTCTGTAACAATTGAGAAAGGCAGCCTTTACTTGGCGTTTATCGATGTAAGAATGGCCTTGGATTTGGTCCCTCTTGCAACGCTCTGGCAGGTATTGTCTGACCCAGGCACTCCCCCTCTGACTTTTGATCTCATCGAACGTCTTCACGTGAGGAACTATGCCAGAATTAGGTGGGGCTGCCAGGGCCAATTAACCAAGAGGATGGGTTTGAGAGAGTGCTTCGCCAGGGTTGTGTTTCGGCCCCGAGTTTGTTCTCCCTCTTTGTTAATGGGGTGGTAGACCATCTGAGGGAGGACCCAGACGATGCCCCAACCCTGGCAGGGGAAAAATCGCCCATGCTGCTTTTTGCAGATGATACCTTCTTGATCTCTAAAAGCCCGATGGGGTTACAAAAACTATTAGATCGCTTCAGCCAGTTCTGTGATTCAGGAGGCTTGTGTATAAATACAACTAAAACCAAGCTAATGGCTCTGGCACCTTCAAAAAGATTCAGAAATACCATCAAGTTGAATGACTCTCCTCTAGAATTAGTTTAAGCTTTCGACTATCTGGGTGTACGGGTCAACAACCCGATGAAGTGGACCTCCCACCTGTCAAAAAATGCTCCTTAATCACAAACGCGTATCGGGGGCCATTTCAAGACACCAGCATCTTTCCCACAGCTGACCAGTGGCTCCTGCCATCAAAGTCTATGAGGGAAAGGCCTTGCCTTTGTCTCTATACGGGGCGGAACTGTGGGGATTTGAGAACATCACAAACTTAGTGAGATCAGAGAATAAGTTCTTTAGAGGCCTGGTCTCGCTCCCTCCATCGACCCCACTAGTCCCGCTCCGTCATGATAATGGGAGACATCCGATAAATGAAATAGCTAGGTTACGCCCCCTACTATTCTGGGTACTCCTCAGAAGGACCCCGGAACTGTGCAACTACGCCTCTGCCCTGACTGAACTAATCCAATTAGACACAGGCCATAAGAAAACTTGGTTATCTAAACAGAAAATGAAACTTCTCATTATTGATGAGGTAAGCATGGTATAAAACATAATGCTTGCCTTTGTGCATTTAAGAATGCAGCACATTCTTAAAACAGAGTATGATGTATTATTTGGAGGAAAACACGTCATAGTTTTTGGAGATCTACTAAAACTTACTCCTGTAAAAGGACAACCAGTGTTTAAAACACTGACGCATGAAGATACCGGAAAGTCTTTGGGGAGCATTGGAAATGTTAACTGTATAAATAACTTATTACAAATATGCGACAGGCAAAGGATGCTGATTATGGAACTATTCTTCAAGATATAAGAATTGGAAAACTGACTGAACATGGCAAACAAGCTTTACAGAGACGATTACTTTCCAATTTGTTTCCAAATGAAAATATTGTTCCTGAGAAAATATATATGAGAATTGAAGAAAGCAAATCTGTAATCTGCTTAATGCCAACACTGCGTGAATGTTCTATATTCAATGAAGAAATTTTAAAGTTGGAAAATTAAGAAATTATAAAATTGGAAGCTATTGATAAAATAGGGCATGAAGGAATCATTATTATTTTGACAGAAAAGTTGAAGAGGAAATTGCATTCTTTAGAGAAATCGATATCTGAAACTGCTGGTTTAGAAAAGAATGTATATGCATGTGTAAACTGTAGGGTAATTTTACGACGTAATTTGAATGTGGAAAAAGGTTTAGTAAATGGAGCAATGGGTAAAGTTGTTGATTTCGTTAATTACGTAAATAGAGATGGTATTGAATTTTTTGATCAAATTTAAAGTACAACAATTTAGTTGTTGTTCAGCTCGTTTTTTGCTTGTAAAAGGTTTGTATGTTTCTTTGGCGTATGCGGTGACCATTCATACATCTCAATGTTTAAGTGTAGATAGTGGTTTAGTGAATATTGGAAGTACTGTCTTTAAAGAAGGTATGGCATATGTCTCGAGTGGGAACTTTATCTGGCTAGTATTCGATTGATTTTGATGAGAAAAAGATTAGTGCAGATGCAAATTGTGTGAAAGAGTATAATAGGTTAAGAAGAGAATATGCTACCAATTTAGGTCAATATCCAGTATTTGAAAAGCGTGTGGTAGGTAGAAAAAGAAGATATGAGAATATCTGTAGTGAAGCTGTAGAGAAAGAAAAAAAATAGATGAAGTTGTGATTGCGAGCAAAAAGAAAAAGGACACTGTTGAAGAGCTTGTTGGTTATCAGTTTGAAAATAGTTCTGGTGTCAACTGCTATGCTAATGTAGTTGTTAATGTTGGTTTCTGTCTTGAAAGTTTGCAACAGCAAATTGTTGAAAATCAGGAACAAAGATTTTGTTTGTTGTTGTATTCTGTTTATGAGAAATGTAGTAGTGATAAAAGTAAAATACAAAGTGTTTCTGATATTCCAAATGTTTTGGACATATGTTCTAGTTCTACTCAATTTATGCAGAATATTCAGCAAGATTGTCAGGAATTTCTAATGTATATGCTTGTTGTATTGTAAGATGAAGATATAGATATTGAAAACCTTTTTGGCCTTTCTTACAAATGGCAACATGACTGTGAAAATTGTTTCTTTACATGTAGCACTAACATAGACACTGAAAGATTTATATATTTGACTTTACCAGACTGTGAACCAGTGTCTTTTAAAAATCTAGTTAGAGGAGCAAGTAAAAACATGGAGTGTAGCCAATATAAATCACAAATGTCATCAAGATTACTTATACAAAGATATGGACAGTATGTAATTTTAATGTTGCAACATTGTAGAGCTGATGGAAGAAAATTGGAAACTTTAATACAATTTTTTGTAGCTATTCAAAAATCGATATCAGGAAAAACTTGTAGCTGTAGCAATTATTTTTCATGATGGCCCTTTTACAGCATCTGGGCATTACACTGTTTATTTAAAATGTTGGAAAGGTTTGATACATTGTAATAATAGTCCACCAGGAGATCGCCCGCCCCTTCCACCCTGCACCGGGGAGTTTAAATCACCTCTTGTGCCTCCTGCTTCAAGGGAGACACTGCGGACTGTGGACTGCTGCTGTGTGTGCAGCCGGGGGCACAAGGAAGGAACTACAAGCCCCAAGAAGCCCGGGTGCTGCCAGGAGATCACCTGCCCCTTCCACCCTGCACCGGGGAGTGTAAATCACCTCTTGCACCTCCCGCTTCGTGGGAGACGCTGCGGACTGCTACTGTGTGTGCAGCCAGGGGCACAAGGAAGTGACTACAAGCCCCAAGAAGCCCGGGGGCCGCCAGGAGATCGCCTGCCACTTCCACCCTGCACCGGGGAGTTTAAATCACCTCTTGCATCTCCTGCTTCGCGGGAGACGCTGCGGACTGCTGCTGTGTGTGCAGCCGGGGGCACGAGGAAGGGACTACAAGCCCCAAGAAGCCCGGGGGCCGCCAGGAGATCGCCCGCCCCTTTCACCCCACACCAGAAGTATTTTAGGGAGTTATTCTTACTGCCACGCGGACATGGGCAAAGGGCAGTCCGTCTGTGGTTATCAGGGACCAGAGGAGGCCAGGCTGGGCCCTCCCTATTCATCGGCCATCTCCCTTATCAGACCCCTAAAGGTACTGTACATCTATAACTGTCTGTAGTGGGGCTTTCTGAGCTCTTTTTACCCCCCTTGGACTTAATACATCCCTACTCCAAGGGAGAGTTTGCCTGTTTGTATTGCTATTGGCTTTTGTTAACGTTCACGTAATCCTCCTCTTTGTTATTTCTCTGTTATGGGAAAAAGGAAGACCATGGAGGTCGGGGGGGGGGTAGCTACAATCAAAAAAGGGGAAAAAAGCTAAAAAAGCGCCCCATGCAGCAATGAACTGTCTGTTATCAAGAATAGAAGAAATAGTAAAGGATTGCGAAGAGTTGTTAGGCAGCAGCAGCACCGAGATCACGAGTAATGTCGCGCAAGGAAATTGAATTCCCTCCATGTTCTCAAAACAAAATCCCCAAAAGCATTGTCTCCGTGTTCCGTCCAATTCAGGATCTGACCCAAAAGCCATCATTAATGTAGTACCAGAGGCAGAATTTCAGAGGGATCAGAACGGGATAAGGTTTTGTCCCCCTCGGTACCCTACTCGAACAGGTTTGCTCCTCATGACCCAGAACCCGTAGATGCTATCCCATTGCCATTGGGGGGTCACTTTGACAAGGCAACTACTTTGAACCATGTTAGCTGCATTTTGTGTAGGGTCTCTAAGATTGAGCTAATGGAGAGGATTCAAGAGTTGGAAAAGATAGTGTCATCGTTAGAAGCCAAGGTGGAGGGTGTATTTGTAGGTCGAGTGGCCATGCCAGCTGCTCCTGTTCCATCTCCTTCACGGGGGCCAATTACAACAGCCAATAAGGCCGGATTAGATCAATCCAGGGTCGTTCCCTCAAATCCCTCTCTCTCACAGGTCTATGGCACGAAGGGTTATGTGGGGAGAACTCCCATTGCTAGGTCATATGCTGACTCTGTGAGACCCAGTATTCCAATGGCCGTCCCATGAGACAAGTTCCATCCATTGTGGGCAACCATCCCCTGGCTCCCCCAATCCAGCTATGAATAGGCTACCTACATAACCAGGCGCACAGGGCAATTTATCGCACCGCCCCACCATCAGGCCTAAAATCTACATGACACAGGTCCCAAAACTGACCATAGCAGGGGATTTGAAAGTAATGAGTCTATCCGTAATAAAACAACACACTGGTTGAGGCATACTAGGGGATGTAGATCCATCATACGAGAGGATATGGCCAAAGTGAGGCGGATTAGAAGGGCTGACTCCAAGACCGATTGCGTGGAGATTGAATTCTTTGCTATAGCACTATAGCAGAGAACTTACTGACCCTTGAGTTCAGAACATCTCCCCCTGAGTATTCATCTATCCAGATACGTCGCTTCCCACTTTGTTCAGCGGGCCGGGAGACGGAGGGCTCCGGGCTGTGCCAAGTCGACTGACTAGAGAGGGAACGGCTGGATATCCTCCCCCCGGTTCCCGAGATACACCCATCAGGAGATGAAGCTGTGGGACATGGTCCGATAGACCTAGAAGGAGAAGCTTTTATGACCAATGGTGAGACCATAATCGATAACTTTGGCACATCGGAGAGAGGCGCGGCGAGTGAGGTCAATCACAGCATTAAAACTCCGGGGGTAATCCAGTTGATATCCTGGAACATAGCGGGCCTACAAAAAAACTAGACCTTCCAGAATGGAATCAATTCATTGGCAAATATGACATCTTGTTCCAGGAGACATGGAGCCTGGTCCCCCTCCACATGCCTGGGTTTACTACATATCATATCCCAGCGATTAGCTTGAGTAGAGGACGCCCCTCGGGGGGGGGGGTTCTTATCTGGGTTAACATCGGGTTAAACTGTTTGGTATCTAAACATAATTCCCCATCCCAGGACATCTTGCATTTAACCATTGGAGGGGTTAAAAATGCTGCCCACCTGGAGATTTTTGACATCTATGCCAGAGGGTCTCCAGGCACTCAAGCAACTTCCACCCTTATAGTCCTTGATACAGAACTATCGGCTATCACCACCGATGCAGGGATCATCGTTGCAGGTGATTTGAACTGTACCTTTGAACCCCTGAGCGATGAAGATATCCTGGGCAACAGAGACGGGGACTCTATGTGGGTCATTCCACCACTTAACCTAGCCCCAATAAAGAGATGGTCTCAATGAGCCATACAAATCAACGCTCTGACCCTGGAGCACAATCTAAGAGCAGTCAATGGTAGGACTCACTCTGACCCTACGGGAGCTTATACTTTCAATAGGATTAGTTCGCCTTCCTGTATTGATTATATACTGTTAGAAGTGGGTTTGTGGGCTGATCTCATTGATATGGAGGTTATCCCTAGGTCTGATAGCAATCACAACCCTCTCTCTATGCAATTTACACGAGCGACAGACACCACATCCATCGAGAGGGGTAGCACCCCGATGCTGTCGACTAGGGAGTTATTGCCTTCTAATTGCAACCTTCCCCTTAGATGGCACATGGTTGCAAATCAGGATCAGACGCTGGAAAATATCAGGGACCTCATGGAGCACAGTATTCTAGTCCTTGATCCCCTATCCAGTACCACCCTAATGGTCACACAAGATTCGAAGCTCATGAGGATATATCGGGAGACCACGGGAAAGATAGGAGAGTTTTTCCGTATAAAAGATAATTGTGGTCGTAAAGCCCACCCCCCACAAGCAGCGAATCTGTGGCCCTATGTAGGGAAAAGAGACAGGACTTATCCTTAGCCCTTAGAGCAAAAGACCAGACCAAAATAATCCCAGCGAGAAAGACCTACTACAGGACCATAGACCAAGAGAAGCGCCTGTGGGAAGAAACGCACTGGGAGGAGCTCAAATCTGCTGGCCAGTTGAAAGATTCAACCACATTCTAGGAACTCATTAACATTAGCACGAGGAAGGGATGTGATCCGATGCCCAACCATATAACAGGTCGGCAATGGTTTGATCATTTCCATGGCTTGTATTCTGGCGGGATAGGGAACACACCCCTAGTACAGGGGACCCGGTTAGCCATCTCTGAGACCCCTAACCCGGGGGAATATTTTGGTCTTAACCGCATCGCTGCTGCGGTGATTTTTGCGCTGCGCGGCTTTTTTCACTTTTCCGCGTTACATGACGAGCTCAGCTCGTCATCAGCACACGCCACCCGTGGGTGATGACGAGCTGAGCTCGTCATCAGCATCGAAGGGGTTAAGGAGGTGATATCAGCTATTGCAAGCATCGCCTCCCGATGGACTTCCAGGAGATTTACTACTCCATGATAAAAATCTTTGGTCCCTTTTCATCCTCCGGGTTTTGAACCTCATTGCAGAAGGACACCCTGTTCCGGACTCCTGGAAGGGCACTGAGGTGGTGACCATCCACAAAAAGGGGGAGAGGGAGGATCCTGACAACTACAGACTGATTAGTTTAATCGATGTAGTGCAGAAAGTGGTTAGCAG
Source organism: Lissotriton vulgaris (assembly GCF_964263255.1). Lineage (NCBI taxonomy): Eukaryota > Metazoa > Chordata > Amphibia > Caudata > Salamandridae > Lissotriton > Lissotriton vulgaris. The sequence continues at coordinate 665,653,706 of NC_141689.1, forward strand.
GGTTCTCCTCATGAGATTGAGGTCATGGATAGATGATGACGATGTCTTGTCACACTTCCAGGCAGGGTTTAGACAGAGGGTTGGCACGATGGACTAGGTCTACAGATTTTTCGTGATTTACTGGAAGTCTGTAACAATTGAGAAAGGCAGCCTTTACTTGGCGTTTATCGATTTAAGAATGGCCTTGGATTTGGTCCCTCTTGCAACGCTCTGGCAGGTATTGTCTGACCCAGGCACTCCCCCTCTGACTTTTGATCTCATCGAACGTCTTCACGTGAGGAACTATGCCAGAATTAGGTGGGGCTGCCAGGGCCAATTAACCAAGAGGATGGGTTTGAGAGAGTGGTTCGCCAGGGTTGTGTTTCGGCCCAGAGTTTGTTCTCCCTCTTTGTTAATGGGGCGGTAGACCATCTGAGGGAGGACCCAGACGATGCCCCAACCCTGGCAGGGGAAAAATTGCCCATGCTGCTTTTTGCAGATGATACCTTCTTGATCTCTAAAAGCCCGATGGGGTTACAAAAACTATTAGATCGCTTCAGCCAGTTCTGTGATTCAGGAGGCTTGTGTATAAATACAACTAAAACCAAGCTAATGGCTCTGGCACCTTCAAAAAGGTTCAGAAATACCATCAAGTTGAATGACTCTCCTCTAGAATTAGTTTAAGCTTTCGACTATCTGGGTGTACGGGTCAACAACCCGATGAAGTGGACCTCCCACCTGTCAAAAAATGCTCCTTAATCACAAACGCGTATCGGGGGCCATTTCAAGACACCAGCATCTTTCCCACAGCTGACCAGTGGCTCCTGCCATCAAAGTCTATGAGGGAAAGGCCTTGCCTTCGTCTCTATACGGGGCGGAACTGTGGGGATTTGAGAACATCACAAACTTAGTGAGATCAGAGAATAAGTTCTTTAGAGGCCTGGTCTCGCTCCCTCCATCGACCCCACTAGTCCCGCTCCGTCATGATAATGGGAGACATCCGATAAATGAAATAGCTAGGTTACGCCCCCTACTATTCTGGGTACTCCTCAGAAGGACCCCGGAACTGTGCAACTACGCCTCTGCCCTGACTGAACTAATCCAATTAGACACAGGCCATAAGAAAACTTGGTTATCTAAACAGAAAATGAAACTTCTCATTATTGATGAGGTAAGCATGGTATAAAACATAATGCTTGCCTTTGTGCATTTAACCCCTTCCGTGCGGGCGGTTTTCCCCGCCCATGCTGACTCCGCCTTGCGCGGGCGGAGTCATGACGGAACGGTTCCGTCATCCGCACAGCTCACCCGTAGTGCATGACGGAACCGTTCCGTCAGCAGCATGGAAGGGGTTAAGAATGCAGCACATTCTTAAAACAGAGTATTGATGTATTATTTGGAGGAAAACACGTCATAGTTTTTGGAGATCTACTAAAACTTACTCCTGTAAAAGGACAACCAGTGTTTAAAACACTGACGCATGAAGATACCGGAAAGTCTTTGGGGAGCATTGGAAATGTTAACTGTATAAATAACTTATTACAAATATGCGACAGGCAAAGGATGCTGATTATGGAACTATTCTTCAAGATATAAGAATTGGAAAACTGACTGAACATGGCACACAAGCTTTACAGAGACGATTACTTTCCAATTTGTTTCCAAATGAAAATATTGTTCCTGAGAAAATATATATGAGAATTGAAGAAAGCAAATCTGTAATCTGCTTAATGCCAACACTGCGTGAATGTTCTATATTCAATGAAGAAATTTTAAAGTTGGAAAATTAAGAAATTATAAAATTGGAAGCTATTGATAAAATAGGGCATGAAGGAATCATTATTATTTTGACAGAAAAGTTGAAGAGGAAATTGCATTCTTTAGAGAAATCGATATCTAAAACTGCTGGTTTAGAAAAGAATGTATATGCATGTGTAAACTGTAGGGTAATTTTACGACGTAATTTGAATGTGGAAAAAGGTTTAGTAAATGGAGCAATGGGTAAAGTTGTTGATTTCGTTAATTACGTAAATAGAGATGGTATTGAATTTTTTGATCAAATTTAAAGTACAACAATTTAGTTGTTGTTCAGCTCGTTTTTTGCTTGTAAAAGGTTTGTATGTTTCTTTGGCGTATGCGGTGACCATTCATACATCTCAATGTTTAAGTGTAGATAGTGGTTTAGTGAATATTGGAAGTACTGTCTTTAAAGAAGGTATGGCATATGTCTCGAGTGGGAACTTTATCTGGCTAGTATTCGATTGATTTTGATGAGAAAAAGATTAGTGCAGATGCAAATTGTGTGAAAGAGTATAATAGGTTAAGAAGAGAATATGCTACCAATTTAGGTCAATATCCAGTATTTGAAAAGCGTGTGGTAGGTAGAAAAAGAAGATATGAGAATATCTGTAGTGAAGCTGTAGAGAAAGAAAAAAAATAGATGAAGTTGTGATTGCGAGCAAAAAGAAAAAGGACACTGTTGAAGAGCTTGTTGGTTATCAGTTTGAAAATAGTTCTGGTGTCAACTGCTATGCTAATGTAGTTGTTAATGTTGGTTTCTGTCTTGAAAGTTTGCAACAGCAAATTGTTGAAAATCAGGAACAAAGATTTTGTTTGTTGTTGTATTCTGTTTATGAGAAATGTAGTAGTGATAAAAGTAAAATACAAAGTGTTTCTGATATTCCAAATGTTTTGGACATATGTTCTAGTTCTACTCAATTTATGCAGAATATTCAGCAAGATTGTCAGGAATTTCTAATGTATATGCTTGTTGTATTGTAAGATGAAGATATAGATATTGAAAACCTTTTTGGCCTTTCTTACAAATGGCAACATGACTGTGAAAATTGTTTCTTTACATGTAGCACTAACATAGACACTGAAAGATTTATATATTTGACTTTACCAGACTGTGAACCAGTGTCTTTTAAAAATCTAGTTAGAGGAGCAAGTAAAAACATGGAGTGTAGCCAATATAAATCACAAATGTCATCAAGATTACTTATACAAAGATATGGACAGTATGTAATTTTAATGTTGCAACATTGTAGAGCTGATGGAAGAAAATTGGAAACTTTAATACAATTTTTTGTAGCTATTCAAAAATCGATATCAGGAAAAACTTGTAGCTGTAGCAATTATTTTTCATGATGGCCCTTTTACAGCATCTGGGCATTACACTGTTTATTTAAAATGTTGGAAAGGTTTGATACATTGTAATAATAGTCCACCAGGAGATCGCCCGCCCCTTCCACCCTGCACCGGGGAGTTTAAATCACCTCTTGTGCCTCCTGCTTCAAGGGAGACACTGCGGACTGTGGACTGCTGCTGTGTGTGCAGCCGGGGGCACAAGGAAGGAACTACAAGCCCCAAGAAGCCCGGGTGCTGCCAGGAGATCACCTGCCCCTTCCACCCTGCACCGGGGAGTGTAAATCACCTCTTGCACCTCCCGCTTCGTGGGAGACGCTGCGGACTGCTACTGTGTGTGCAGCCAGGGGCACAAGGAAGTGACTACAAGCCCCAAGAAGCCCGGGGGCCGCCAGGAGATCGCCTGCCACTTCCACCCTGCACCGGGGAGTTTAAATCACCTCTTGCATCTCCTGCTTCGCGGGAGACGCTGCGGACTGCTGCTGTGTGTGCAGCCGGGGGCACGAGGAAGGGACTACAAGCCCCAAGAAGCCCGGGGGCCGCCAGGAGATCGCCCGCCCCTTTCACCCCACACCAGAAGTATTTTAGGGAGTTATTCTTACTGCCACGCGGACATGGGCAAAGGGCAGTCCGTCTGTGGTTATCAGGGACCAGAGGAGGCCAGGCTGGGCCCTCCCTATTCATCGGCCATCTCCCTTATCAGACCCCTAAAGGTACTGTACATCTATAACTGTCTGTAGTGGGGCTTTCTGAGCTCTTTTTACCCCCCTTGGACTTAATACATCCCTACTCCAAGGGAGAGTTTGCCTGTTTGTATTGCTATTGGCTTTTGTTAACGTTCACGTAATCCTCCTCTTTGTTATTTCTCTGTTATGGGAAAAAGGAAGACCATGGAGGTCGGGGGGGGGGTAGCTACAATCAAAAAAGGGGAAAAAAGCTAAAAAAGCGCCCCATGCAGCAATGAACTGTCTGTTATCAAGAATAGAAGAAATAGTAAAGGATTGCGAAGAGTTGTTAGGCAGCAGCAGCACCGAGATCACGAGTAATGTCGCGCAAGGAAATTGAATTCCCTCCATGTTCTCAAAACAAAATCCCCAAAAGCATTGTCTCCGTGTTCCGTCCAATTCAGGATCTGACCCAAAAGCCATCATTAATGTAGTACCAGAGGCAGAATTTCAGAGGGATCAGAACGGGATAAGGTTTTGTCCCCCTCGGTACCCTACTCGAACAGGTTTGCTCCTCATGACCCAGAACCCGTAGATGCTATCCCATTGCCATTGGGGGGTCACTTTGACAAGGCAACTACTTTGAACCATGTTAGCTGCATTTTGTGTAGGGTCTCTAAGATTGAGCTAATGGAGAGGATTCAAGAGTTGGAAAAGATAGTGTCATCGTTAGAAGCCAAGGTGGAGGGTGTATTTGTAGGTCGAGTGGCCATGCCAGCTGCTCCTGTTCCATCTCCTTCACGGGGGCCAATTACAACAGCCAATAAGGCCGGATTAGATCAATCCAGGGTCGTTCCCTCAAATCCCTCTCTCTCACAGGTCTATGGCACGAAGGGTTATGTGGGGAGAACTCCCATTGCTAGGTCATATGCTGACTCTGTGAGACCCAGTATTCCAATGGCCGTCCCATGAGACAAGTTCCATCCATTGTGGGCAACCATCCCCTGGCTCCCCCAATCCAGCTATGAATAGGCTACCTACATAACCAGGCGCACAGGGCAATTTATCGCACCGCCTCACCATCAGGCCTAAAATCTACATGACACAGGTCCCAAAACTGACCATAGCAGGGGATTTGAAAGTAATGAGTCTATCCGTAATAAAACAACACACTGGTTGAGGCATACTAGGGGATGTAGATCCATCATACGAGAGGATATGGCCAAAGTGAGGCGGATTAGAAGGGCTGACTCCAAGACCGATTGCGTGGAGATTGAATTCTTTGCTATAGCACTATAGCAGAGAACTTACTGACCCTTGAGTTCAGAACATCTCCCCCTGAGCATTCATCTATCCAGATACGTCGCTTCCCACTTTGTTCAGCGGGCCGGGAGACGGAGGGCTCCGGGCTGTGCCAAGTCGACTGACTAGAGAGGGAACGGCTGGATATCCTCCCCCCGGTTCCCGAGATACACCCATCAGGAGATGAAGCTGTGGGACATGGTCCGATAGACCTAGAAGGAGAAGCTTTTATGACCAATGGTGAGACCATAATCGATAACTTTGGCACATCGGAGAGAGGCGCGGCGAGTGAGGTCAATCACAGCATTAAAACTCCGGGGGTAATCCAGTTGATATCCTGGAACATAGCGGGCCTACAAAAAAACTAGACCTTCCAGAATGGAATCAATTCATTGGCAAATATGACATCTTGTTCCAGGAGACATGGAGCCTGGTCCCCCTCCACATGCCTGGGTTTACTACATATCATATCCCAGCGATTAGCTTGAGTAGAGGACGCCCCTCGGGGGGGGGGGGTTCTTATCTGGGTTAACATCGGGTTAAACTGTTTGGTATCTAAACATAATTCCCCATCCCAGGACATCTTGCATTTAACCATTGGAGGGGTTAAAAATGCTGCCCACCTGGAGATTTTTGACATCTATGCCAGAGGGTCTCCAGGCACTCAAGCAACTTCCACCCTTATAGTCCTTGATACAGAACTATCGGCTATCACCACCGATGCAGGGATCATCGTTGCAGGTGATTTGAACTGTACCTTTGAACCCCTGAGCGATGAAGATATCCTGGGCAACAGAGACGGGGACTCTATGTGGGTCATTCCACCACTTAACCTAGCCCCAATAAAGAGATGGTCTCAATGAGCCATACAAATCAACGCTCTGACCCTGGAGCACAATCTAAGAGCAGTCAATGGTAGGACTCACTCTGACCCTACGGGAGCTTATACTTTCAATAGGATTAGTTCGCCTTCCTGTATTGATTATATACTGTTAGAAGTGGGTTTGTGGGCTGATCTCATTGATATGGAGGTTATCCCTAGGTCTGATAGCAATCACAACCCTCTCTCTATGCAATTTACACGAGCGACAGACACCACATCCATCGAGAGGGGTAGCACCCCGATGCTGTCGACTAGGGAGTTATTGCCTTCTAATTGCAACCTTCCCCTTAGATGGCACATGGTTGCAAATCAGGATCAGACGCTGGAAAATATCAGGGACCTCATGGAGCACAGTATTCTAGTCCTTGATCCCCTATCCAGTACCACCCTAATGGTCACACAAGATTCGAAGCTCATGAGGATATATCGGGAGACCACGGGAAAGATAGGAGAGTTTTTCCGTATAAAAGATAATTGTGGTCGTAAAGCCCACCCCCCACAAGCAGCGAATCTGTGGCCCTATGTAGGGAAAAGAGACAGGACTTATCCTTAGCCCTTAGAGCAAAAGACCAGACCAAAATAATCCCAGCGAGAAAGACCTACTACAGGACCATAGACCAAGAGAAGCGCCTGTGGGAAGAAACGCACTGGGAGGAGCTCAAATCTGCTGGCCAGTTGAAAGATTCAACCACATTCTAGGAACTCATTAACATTAGCACGAGGAAGGGATGTGATCCGATGCCCAACCATATAACAGGTCGGCAATGGTTTGATCATTTCCATGGCTTGTATTCTGGCGGGATAGGGAACACACCCCTAGTACAGGGGACCCGGTTAGCCATCTCTGAGACCCCTAACCCGGGGGAATATTTTGGTCTTAACCGCATCGCTGCTGCGGTGATTTTTGCGCTGCGCGGCTTTTTTCACTTTTCCGCGTTACATGACGAGCTCAGCTCGTCATCAGCACACGCCACCCGTGGGTGATGACGAGCTGAGCTCGTCATCAGCATCGAAGGGGTTAAGGAGGTGATATCAGCTATTGCAAGCATCGCCTCCCGATGGACTTCCAGGAGATTTACTACTCCATGATAAAAATCTTTGGTCCCTTTTCATCCTCCGGGTTTTGAACCTCATTGCAGAAGGACACCCTGTTCCGGACTCCTGGAAGGGCACTGAGGTGGTGACCATCCACAAAAAGGGGGAGAGGGAGGATCCTGACAACTACAGACTGATTAGTTTAATCGATGTAGTGCAGAAAGTGGTTAGCAGGGTTCTCCTCATGAGATTGAGGTCATGGATAGATGATGACGATGTCTTGTCACACTTCCAGGCAGGGTTTAGACAGAGGGTTGGCACGATGGACTAGGTCTACAGATTTTTCGTGATTTACTGGAAGTCTGTAACAATTGAGAAAGGCAGCCTTTACTTGGCGTTTATCGATTTAAGAATGGCCTTGGATTTGGTCCCTCTTGCAACGCTCTGGCAGGTATTGTCTGACCCAGGCACTCCCCCTCTGACTTTTGATCTCATCGAACGTCTTCACGTGAGGAACTATGCCAGAATTAGGTGGGGCTGCCAGGGCCAATTAACCAAGAGGATGGGTTTGAGAGAGTGGTTCGCCAGGGTTGTGTTTCGGCCCAGAGTTTGTTCTCCCTCTTTGTTAATGGGGCGGTAGACCATCTGAGGGAGGACCCAGACGATGCCCCAACCCTGGCAGGGGAAAAATTGCCCATGCTGCTTTTTGCAGATGATACCTTCTTGATCTCTAAAAGCCCGATGGGGTTACAAAAACTATTAGATCGCTTCAGCCAGTTCTGTGATTCAGGAGGCTTGTGTATAAATACAACTAAAACCAAGCTAATGGCTCTGGCACCTTCAAAAAGGTTCAGAAATACCATCAAGTTGAATGACTCTCCTCTAGAATTAGTTTAAGCTTTCGACTATCTGGGTGTACGGGTCAACAACCCGATGAAGTGGACCTCCCACCTGTCAAAAAATGCTCCTTAATCACAAACGCGTATCGGGGGCCATTTCAAGACACCAGCATCTTTCCCACAGCTGACCAGTGGCTCCTGCCATCAAAGTCTATGAGGGAAAGGCCTTGCCTTCGTCTCTATACGGGGCGGAACTGTGGGGATTTGAGAACATCACAAACTTAGTGAGATCAGAGAATAAGTTCTTTAGAGGCCTGGTCTCGCTCCCTCCATCGACCCCACTAGTCCCGCTCCGTCATGATAATGGGAGACATCCGATAAATGAAATAGCTAGGTTACGCCCCCTACTATTCTGGGTACTCCTCAGAAGGACCCCGGAACTGTGCAACTACGCCTCTGCCCTGACTGAACTAATCCAATTAGACACAGGCCATAAGAAAACTTGGTTATCTAAACAGAAAATGAAACTTCTCATTATTGATGAGGTAAGCATGGTATAAAACATAATGCTTGCCTTTGTGCATTTAACCCCTTCCGTGCGGGCGGTTTTCCCCGCCCATGCTGACTCCGCCTTGCGCGGGCGGAGTCATGACGGAACGGTTCCGTCATCCGCACAGCTCACCCGTAGTGCATGACGGAACCGTTCCGTCAGCAGCATGGAAGGGGTTAAGAATGCAGCACATTCTTAAAACAGAGTATTGATGTATTATTTGGAGGAAAACACGTCATAGTTTTTGGAGATCTACTAAAACTTACTCCTGTAAAAGGACAACCAGTGTTTAAAACACTGACGCATGAAGATACCGGAAAGTCTTTGGGGAGCATTGGAAATGTTAACTGTATAAATAACTTATTACAAATATGCGACAGGCAAAGGATGCTGATTATGGAACTATTCTTCAAGATATAAGAATTGGAAAACTGACTGAACATGGCACACAAGCTTTACAGAGACGATTACTTTCCAATTTGTTTCCAAATGAAAATATTGTTCCTGAGAAAATATATATGAGAATTGAAGAAAGCAAATCTGTAATCTGCTTAATGCCAACACTGCGTGAATGTTCTATATTCAATGAAGAAATTTTAAAGTTGGAAAATTAAGAAATTATAAAATTGGAAGCTATTGATAAAATAGGGCATGAAGGAATCATTATTATTTTGACAGAAAAGTTGAAGAGGAAATTGCATTCTTTAGAGAAATCGATATCTAAAACTGCTGGTTTAGAAAAGAATGTATATGCATGTGTAAACTGTAGGGTAATTTTATGACGTAATTTGAATGTGGAAAAAGGTTTAGTAAATGGAGCAATGGGTAAAGTTGTTGATTTCGTTAATTACGTAAATAGAGATGGTATTGAATTTTTTGATCAAATTTAAAGTACAACAATTTAGTTGTTGTTCAGCTCGTTTTTTGCTTGTAAAAGGTTTGTATGTTTCTTTGGCGTATGCGGTGACCATTCATACATCTCAATGTTTAAGTGTAGATAGTGGTTTAGTGAATATTGGAAGTACTGTCTTTAAAGAAGGTATGGCATATGTCTCGAGTGGGAACTTTATCTGGCTAGTATTCGATTGATTTTGATGAGAAAAAGATTAGTGCAGATGCAAATTGTGTGAAAGAGTATAATAGGTTAAGAAGAGAATATGCTACCAATTTAGGTCAATATCCAGTATTTGAAAAGCGTGTGGTAGGTAGAAAAAGAAGATATGAGAATATCTGTAGTGAAGCTGTAGAGAAAGAAAAAAAATAGATGAAGTTGTGATTGCGAGCAAAAAGAAAAAGGACACTGTTGAAGAGCTTGTTGGTTATCAGTTTGAAAATAGTTCTGGTGTCAACTGCTATGCTAATGTAGTTGTTAATGTTGGTTTCTGTCTTGAAAGTTTGCAACAGCAAATTGTTGAAAATGAGGAACAAAGATTTTGTTTGTTGTTGTATTCTGTTTATGAGAAATGTAATAGTGATAAAAGTAAAATACAAAGTGTTTCTGATATTCCAAATGTTTTGGACATATGTTCTAGTTCTACTCAATTTATGCAGAATATTCAGCAAGATTGTCAGAAATTTCTAATGTATATGCTTGTTGTATTGTAAGATGAAGATATAGATATTGAAAACCTTTTTGGCCTTTCTTACAAATGGCAACATGACTGTGAAAATTGTTTCTTTACATGTAGCACTAACATAGACACTGAAAGATTTATATATTTGACTTTACCAGACTGTGAACCAGTGTCTTTTAAAAATCTAGTTAGAGGAGCAAGTAAAAACATGGAGTGTAGCCAATATAAATCACAAATGTCATCAAGATTACTTATACAAAGATATGGACAGTATGTAATTTTAATGTTGCAACATTGTAGAGCTGATGGAAGAAAATTGGAAACTTTAATACAATTTTTTGTAGCTATTCAAGTATCGATATCAAGAAAAACTTGTAGCTGTAGCAATTATTTTTCATGATGGCCCTTCTACAGCATCTGGACATTACACTGTTTATTTAAAATGTCGGAAAGGTTTGATACATTGTAATAATAGTCAATTGGTTTTTAAACAACGTTTGCCTAAAGAGTTACCAAATTCTTACGTAATATTTTTAAAGCCAAAATTTTAGGAACAAAATTTGGACTTGCAGGATTATTGCTGTTAAAGTAGGCTGGTCTGGTGTTGTAGAGTGCTTTGTGAATGATGGTGAGGAGCTTGAAGAATATCCTCTTTTCGACGTTGAGGCAGTGTAGGTGTTTCAGGTGGTGGGTGATGTGGCTGCAGCAGGGGACAGCAGTTATACATTCAGCTTGACACTCTCCTTGCAGAACTGTAATCATTCCGTCAGTACCTAAGTACTCATGCAGCAAAGTAGACCTTACGGTAGGGGTCTCCAAACCGGTCCTGGAGGGCCAGATCCATGCCAGATTTTTGGGATATCCCCATTGAGATACATGTAGTAATTTTATAAATCTGGCATGGATCCGGCCCTCCAGGACCAGTTTGGGGACCCTTGCCTTACGGTATGGACTGCTTCAAACCCCTATAGACTATGCATGCACTCTTCTATGCACCTGAAAGCTTGTCTTTTAAACCTTTTATTACCCAGTCTGTATCCTTACACTTCCTCCAAACACTCTGCCACTGCTGTTTCAGTATTTTAGTGAGCCATACAGCAGTAAGTGCTTATCTATACACTGTGCTAAAGGTGAAGATGTTATACAGTCAGCTAACACTCTCTTTGCAGAACAGTAATCACTTAGTCAGTACCTAAGTACTCATGCAGCAAAGTAGGACTTAGGGCATGGACTGCTTCAAACCCCAATAGACTATGTTTGCACTCTTCTATGCACCTGCAAAGTTGTCTTTTAAACCTTCAAATGCCCAGTCTGTATCCTTACACTTTCTCCAAACATTCTGCCACTGCTGTTTCAGTATTGAAGTGAGCCCTTCAGAAACGCAACGCAGCTCCAGCAATGCTCTGGGAGACCTGTGCTCAAAATGCTGTGTCATTCATTATGCCGCTTCAAGCAGGTGCAGGGTTATGATGCAGCATGGGCCCAAACGTGTAGATATCACTCAGCCACTTTTAGGAGGTGTTCCTGCACTGGAACAACCCCCTTTCCCCTGCGCAGGAATGTCTCCTTCTGGTACAGGGATTTAGAATGTGATGCACATTTTTGGTTTTTAATTTTTTTTAATTTATTAATTTATTAATTTATTTTCTTAACAAAAAAAGAAACTGCAACCAAAAAAGTGTCCAACAGGAACAAATCAACAAAAAAAATTGACATTGTGAGCAACGGTGCTCCTGTTTCCCACGGATAATCAAGTCAATTGACTGCTCCCCATAACAGAGAATCTCATTGCAAAATTTGCAATGGATGATTAAATCTACAAAATCTGGTCGGATATCCGGGTGTGGACTGCTTGCTTCTGTGGGTGGTGCTGCAGAAGTGCTGGGAACAGCAGGTGGAGGGTTGTCCCACAGCTTTTCCGAGTAAGCTCTCGCCTAATTATGAAGATGTTGATTTTTTACATGGCGCACCATGCTTGCTTTCCCAAATGAATACTTTTTGCTTGGGTCGCCTCTGAAGAGCCTAGTGTCACAGATTTTACTCGTGACTTTTGGTGCATTCACCTTTTTTTGTCCTTCAGGAGAGGTGAAAAATGTCCAAATTACAGCCTGTTTCTTTTTTTCCTGTGGCTCCTCTGCTACAAATTCCTCCTCTGATGAGTGCTCAGAAAAGGATTCCACAAGTGCAGCCATATTAAAGTTTTTTTCTAAAATGATTAGAGCTCCACAGAAGAGATGGTTCTCCTGAGAAGGTCAAAGAAGAATGATTAAAATGGGTGGGGTCTTTCAACAGTTGGAATAGTGTTATGAACCAATGAAATCAGTTGTTTTGAAGTCACTTGGCTTTGCATACGCGTGGGGTGGGCTTACGGTACGTGTACGGATGACATACCACCGCGATTTTACGTAATTGCTTTTAAAAGTAATATACGCTTATTAAAAGTAAAAAAAATTATTTTCATGATTATCCCAGGTAATGTCTTCCCTTAATAATTACATTAAATACATAAATATATCTTTTTAAACAATTAGAAACTTCACGCAGTACACGTACAGGGTGCCGTACAAACGCACATGGCGTCACACGGAAGCGCCGATGCAATGCGTAACGTCAAAATATATTTGTAACGTATGTGAAGGGTTCGCACGCAGTACGATTACCAGTATTAAGGATGGTGCGATCACCGTACGCGTACTGTACGATTACCCCCAAAAAATGAAAAAGGAAATATATAGAATTTAATTTTAATATATTGCAAAAAAAATTAAGTAATGAAAATTTTGGGGGGGAATTTTGTTTTTTTATTATTTTACATTAAGAATATGTACTGTAACTTAAAAATTAAAACACTTATAACACAGATGTAGGAAATTAGTATAAAGAGAAAGAAATATAATAATTAATACATTTAAAAATGATCATTTAAAAAACGTTGGAAATTTACTGACAAAAACATAGGTTTCAGCCACGGTATAGTTAGGAATTAGCATTTAAAAAACCTTGCAAATTAACTAAAAAAACCATAGGTTTCACACACGTAATAGTAAGGAATTAGCATTTAAAAAACCATAGAAATTCACTTAAAAAAACCATAGGTTTCACATATGTTATAGTTAGCTGGACATTTCATTCATACAAAACCATCAAAATTCCCCCGTTATAGTTAGTTCAGCTAGCTATTACTCGCACGCCCGCAATGCACTGCTGATGACGTCACATATTACACCACTCATGACATGGTCAGTGACTTCATTTATGACATCACTGTTTACATCACTGATGACATCATCCAGTGAATGTGTGTCTTTCTGAAAAATAATATTTTTTTTATATATGTATATCTAAAGGTTGACGGAAGAATAAATGGGTAAATAAGTGTCTAAATGGATGTGCTTTTTTTGTAAAAATGATTGTATAACTGACTTATTAAGTGTATTTTAGTGAATACATGTATTAGCGAGTAATGCATAAGTATGTAAATATCTGTATCATTGTCTCACTTTGTGGATAAGTGGCTGCATGGGTTGGTGAGTAGCTACGTGAGTGTCTATATGGGTTATTACTTTGTTTTTTTAGTATCAGTATGAGTGTCTGTATGGTTTGGTGGTGGGTATTACTTAGCGCATAGATACATGAATGACTGACTCACTGTTTGTATGTGTTTTGAAGACAGCATGTGTGCAGGACTGTATGGGTGGATGAGTGTGTGTATGGGTGTGTTTGTGAGTGAATGACTGTCTCAATAGAATCTTTATGAGTAACTACATATATTTTAAACTAGTATATCTGAATATTGATGTATATAAGTGAGTATATGTGAGAGTGAGAGATTGGAAGAGTTCCTGTATAAATAAGTATGTGTGTTTATAAATGATTGTTTAAGAGAGTAAGTATGTGTACGTTTCTATAGAAGTAAGTGTAGTGGTGTGTGTATAGCTGTATATGCAAGTAAATATATGTTTGATAGTTTATTTGCATGTGTGAGTATGTGTGTGAGTAACTCTATGGATGAGTATCGGTGTGTAACAGGATGTATAGGTGTATGAGTACATATGATGAGTGAGTACATGTATGAGTGACTATATAGAACTGTTGTTGAATGAGTGGATGTGTATGTAGATGTTGGAATTACTGGAAAGGTTGCTGTAACTGGTATTGGTATCTCAATTTTTGGGAAATGTTAGTTTCTATTTTTGAATGTGTGTATCAGGGAAAATGATCAGACCCAAGATGGCGGATTGACGCCGTCAGTGCGGAGAACGGCTGCTGAGGGTCCGGTCATGCATGCTATGTTAACTGGTCAGGATCCAATCTGAACGTCTATGCAAGAAGAATTTTTTTGGACAAACAGAGAAGTGCTCACTTATTGATATTGCCTTACCTGTCTCTATGCGGTGAAGGAACGCGGAGCGGCGGAGCTGAGAGTGCCTGCAGCTGAGGGGGAGCGGTCTGCTGGTTCACGGCGGCGAAGGAACACGGAGCTGGATCGAGCACGGCCGGTCGGGAGTACAGCGCTACCTCCCTAGGCTCCAATTCTGGAAGCCCGACCACCCCTGGTCCTACACACGACCCTGTCCTTCATCCATACCACCCGTGAGGTAATTATGCCACCGCTCTGGGCTCTAGAAGGAAATAGATACTGTACTAGTTTAATTGTCAGACACTTGACCGGAACGTTCACACGGTTGTTTGTTATGTGGTCCACGAGTCCTTATGCATGTCTAAATCCTTACAGATGCGTCGTGCTCGCCTGACACTGGTTGCCTGACACTTTTTACACGAATGGCAGGCACTACTTTAGGCATGGTTTGCTCACCGGAGTGGTTTTGCGCCGTGTTTGCCTGGCACTGATTGCCTGACACTTCTTTACACGAATGACAGGTACCACCTTAAGCATGGTATGGTCACCTGATTCTGTTGTTTTTTTACCTGGGAGTAACACAGCTTGCTAATCAACGTTTTATGTGTCCTATTGTTTCTCCTGTTAATACAGGCTTTTAAATTCAGGCAAGCACCCAATGTCCTGATGATGATCCACAATCTTAACTGGATCAAAACGCCGTCGACTAATTATGTAGTCTAAACACTAGTTCACAACCTTGTGCAAAAATCATGTTTTTTCTACATATGTGAAGCAAATAGATTGTAAAATTTCATTGTTTGCTCCTTCATTTTCCAATGCCTGAAAATTTCTAGTTAATTGTATTGTGTACTGTTTGTCTAGCCTTGTGGATACAGGACTGTGTCTCACTGCTCAACTGTTGGTTTGTTTATTTTGACTTATTTTATTATCAAATAAATTGCGAAGTCCGGCTGGACTTCATGTTCATTATAGCGCACATTGTAGCCTATAATTACTCTAAAGGTTATTCTTTCTTGTTAAGGACCGTTGTTGTTTACTTTGATTGATACCCCAGGTCCTTGCTTACCTAGCGGGTTCCCTTGTTTCTTGGTAATAATTGGATTGCAATGTGACATCTACAGCAGTAGCGGCAACAGGAGCTACTACGGAGGGATTAGTAGTGAAAATCCCAGATGGGGGAAGAAAATTAGGAAAACCAGAGAAACCTGTCCTAAATGCTAGTAAACCACTCCTGCCGCTTTTAGTCAAACCTAATCTAGTATTTAATAAAAGCACACAGAAGTCAGCTGCTGGTGATTATACAGAGTTGTCAGATACTCCTGATTCTTTGGGGCCACAGTACAACATTGTTTCTACCTCATCTAATGGAGAAAATAATACTATAATTACTGCTTTAGGTACTGCTCCAGAAACGGATGCCTATACCCCCATTGATGCTGAGGTAGTGAATGTAACACTATTAAAAGACTGTAATGCCAGTGTGAACATTCAGATTCAGGCAGAGGCTAACAGCAATGCCAATGCTAATCCCATGCTATCCACACTGGCTTCAGTTTTACCAACAGAGACTTTGGAAGATCTTTGCCTTAAGGAGCCGACTGAAGATGAGGCGATAGTAGCGACAGGAGAGGGGATAACCAGGGAAGCAGAGGGCATTCCGGAGACTATATCTAATGAACACGGGGAGGGGACTGAAATGGACGAGGAATATAGTGACCTCCCTGATTTAGGCAATAATACACCCTTGTGCTCTGCCAAATACAACGCCAACAGTGTAAAAAAAGGAAGAGGTAAAGTTAAGAATAAGGTGAAGAAAATTGTAAATAAATCAAAATTGACTGTGGCAAAAGTAATAGCAGAGTATAGCCCCATTAGGAAATGGAGGCAGGCTAAAGGCGGAGTTAAATCTATGGCATTAAGGCTCTCAGGGAACAGCCCCACCGAAGCTGGTAATGAGGCTGGTGCTATGCCAGTGGGGGTTAACTGCCTTGGTGATGAGATTACTCCTGTAGCGGTATTGGTATATGGTGGCGATACCCCGACTACCATTTTGGGAACAACGGAGATCTCTTCATTCCCCTCTTCTTCCTCCCAAGTAGCAGTACAGCGGATGGCTCCCACTTCAAATTCAGTACCTGAAATCTCAGGTTCAGCAGTAACTAAAGAGCTGTCTTTATTCTAATAGGGGCAGATAACATCATTGATACAATCCCCTCAAATATCTCTCAAAATGATACATCTAATGATTGGAATTATGGGGAGGTATCCTCGTCATTCCAGATGATTCTGAAGCTACTCAGTGAGCAAAAACAAGAAGCTCAATCGCATTATCAACAGATGCGGTAGGATAGTAGTAAAACTCAGTCAACGTTACAGGAGATGTCTTGCAAATTAGGGGCTATGTCCCAGGAGATGGAAGAGCTACAACAGAGGGTTGTGTCAACTCACTCCGAGATTGCAGTTAACAAACATGAGGCTCAGATCTGTCAAATGCAAGCCATAATTGAAGATTTGGAAAACTGACAACGTAGACAGAATCTGTGCATATTTGGTATAGTGGAAGGGGCTGAAGGAGCCGATCCCAGGGCATATATGGTTCATTTATTCCAGAAAGCATTCCCTCAGTTATCGGACTGGGATTGGGACTCACAAATACAACAAGCCCACCGACTTCTTCTGATCCAAAGAAATAAGGGCAGCCAGTACCCGCGTCCTATGCTGATCTGTATTGGTAACTTTCTGCTTCGCCAAGCAATCTCATTGAAGGCAAGGCCAAACCCCTGTTACCATTGACTCAGTTACTTTTTTTGTTAGCTCGGACTTAAGTAAACTCACAATGGAGCGTCGATGGAAACTTCGACAGTATATTGATCCAATAAAGGAATTATGGGGGCCAAGCCTTTCTGCAAGAGCCTGCCAAGTTAAAGATCTTAAAGAATACACGTGTATACTATCTTTCGGAAGAAAGGGAGGTTGAGCAAATCCTGAGTAAATGGAAATTGGAGAAAAATGGTCAATGAAGTATATTATATGTACTGTTTCACAAATAATGATGAAGTACTCTATATGCAGATTGTGTGGGATTGGCTCTTGGTAATATGCTAGTTCTGCTTGCAGTTAAATCTGGATGTTTTTTCTTTTTTTTTCTCTATATTCTGATACAAGATTTTTGCAAGATTTAATACATTGCTGTGAGTTTGTAGTATTGCATGGCCTGATTTTCAGGGCCATGACTTCGCCTTTTTGCTGCCATTACAGCGGCAGCGGGGTTAATGGGGGGACCTGTATGTAGGCATAGAAATGGGAGGGGTGGGGCAGAGAGCTGCAAGGTAGGGGTTGGCAGGGTAAAAAAAGCATCACTGGGACGGGGAGCTGGATAATACTAAGATTTAGCAAGGTTGATTTGTTTTGGTATTTTGATTTCAAGGACAGGAACAATTATTATCCTAAATGTATCAATTAAAGTGCATGGTTTGGAATGTGAGGAACTGAAAATGTATAATCCTCAGATAGCAGTAATCACTGAGACTCATATATTCTTTAAAGACAGAAAACTATTTAAACAATTGGGCTATGACACTTTGGTTTATACTGATTTTAACGCCTCAATTCTGGGGGTAGCAATACTTAAACATAAGCAGTATAAGGTAGAAATTAACAAAACGCTAACTGATAAGGCTGGCAGATGGGCGATTGTACAGATTACAATTGAAGGGCGTAAATATACAATCTGCAGCATTTATGCGTCTAATTCGGATGAACCTAGAATTATCGATCAAATTAATTTAGAGTTGCTTAGCTGGGAAGGGGAATGTATAGTATTCGGAGATTTTAATTGTATTGTGGATTATAATTTAGATACAACTAGAAGGGGCTCATTCATTTCAGAGAATGCGGAAGACCAGGGCTGCAATTCGGGATCTTGAGAGCAATACATTTAATTAAGGATGCTTGGAGATGTTTGTATCCTAACATAGCTGGCTATACCTATTATTCTGCCGCACATAAATTATGCTCACGTATTGATATGGTATGGGTCTCGGATACTATCCTTGAAACTAGCACTATGATGATATGTCCAAGAGTTACCTCTGATGATAATCTTATTCTTTTGTCATTCAATGTAACAATTGAAAGACAAACTCCTCGTTCTTTTTCATTTCCCAGATATTTATTTTTGGATTCTGTTTTTTAAATCAAGTTCATATAAAAGAATTTATTGGTTTAAACATCCTTTCAGCATTACCAAAGATAGTGGGGGATGCATGTAAAGCAAGCATTCGAGGATTTATACAACAGTTTATATGGTGACAAAACAAAGAACGTAGGTGTCAAAATGAGAAAATGGTAGCCGATATACTTCTCGTTGAAAATCTATTGTCTGAAGCTTTGTTAAAAGGGGACAGTGTGGAAGAATTAAACTTTAAACTAATTGAGTTAAAATCAGCGGTAAAAAACGTATTTAGGGAGAAAAGTATTATCAAACTTAAAAAATATCAATTAGATCAGTATGAAGGGGCTGACAGGATAGGTAAAATCTTAGCGTATAAAGTGGCTGAAGATCGAGCTCAAATGGCTATTAGTGAAATCAAAGGGGCTAATAATCAAATATTCCAAGAACCCAAATCAATACTACAGCAATTTGCTGACTATTATCAGGAGTTATATACACCGGAATATGAGGTTAGCGATGATAATATCAAAAGATATTTAACGTTAAATAAAGTTATTAATATTGAAAAAAAACAATCGGATCAATTAATTCTTTGGATTCTCGTAAAGCTACTGGAGAAGATTCAGGGGCATATTATCTAGGGGGTTTATCTCCGCTTTATTGGCTTTAAAAGCCAAGAAAGCGGAGATAAAATTATCTCCCTATTACCTAGCTGTCGCTAACACCAGTTAGCGAGAGCTAGTAGGAGATAACGACCATCTTGGGCCCCGCTTTAAATGTCAGTGATATTCATCACTAATGACATGCAAAGTGGGCGTGCCAAGATGTTAGCGACTGGAAACAGTCGCTAACATCGCTATCTCCTATTACCAACTTTTGGAGACATTCAAGCTAAGCGCGAATATCTCCAAAAGCTAACACCTGCCCCTGAGCAGTTCTTAGCCATGTTATCCAATGGTAGGTGGATAACATGGCTAAGAGCATTAGCTCGGTAATGCATGAATATCGCTGACTTTTCAGTGATATTCATGCATTTCGGCCAATTTTCGTCGCTTAGGAGATAAACCTTGATGATTGCAAGGTTCCTAAGCGATAAAAATCGCCACAGCTCGGCGATAAAAATATCCCAGCTAAACCAACATAGCGATAATTATCGCTAGTTGTTGGTAATATGCCCCTCAATTCCTTTAGAATTATACAAAACCTGTATGGAAGAATTGATACCGCTATTAGTTAAGGTTATTCAAGCCATAGGTGAGGAAGATAAAGCGCCAAAATCCTGGAACTCCACTCAAATTATTTTTTTTCTAAAAATGGGTAAACCAGCCTATGAAAGAGGGTCATACAGACCTATATCGCTTATAAACAATGACGCAAAAATATTTGCAAAGATATTAGCAACTAGGCTGGCACCATTAATGTCACAATTGGTATCACCCCAGCAACATGGGTTCATCCCCAAGAGAGATACTACGGCGCATATCAATATGGCCATTACGGCTTTTGATGTTGCACGGATCGAGCCAACCCCACTCAGTATGATTTTATTAGATGCAGAGAAAGCATTTGACCGAGTGGGGTGGGGCTTTCTCTGGGCCACATTTTCTGCCTTTGGTATAAAAGGTCAATTTTCGAAATGGATTTAATCATTATATGATGAGTCTATTAGTAAAGTCTGCTATATGGGCAAATGCTCCCCTTACTTCTCGATCAAACGCGGGACAAGACAAGGGTGTCCCCTGTCACCTTTATTATTTGCCCTTATTATGGAACCCTTTTTGATTGCGTTACAGAGTCAAGACCAGATCCTTCCATTTGTAAATGGCACAGACTCTCTTAAGATTACCGTCTATGCTGACGATGTTGCGGTATATTCCACCAATATTTCTGAAGCATTGAAAGGCATTTTAACAGTGGCAAGGGAATTCGGCTTGGTTTCGGGATACAGGCTTAACACTGGCAAGACCCAAATTATATTACAAACCACTAAGATCAGTGTCAGGAGTATGTGATATAGCTACCTATCTGGGGGTTAAAATTTCCTCGAATGTTAATTCAATATTTGCTCTAAATTATGAATCGCTATTAAAAGAAACTGCTGCTTTATTTAAGAAATGGCATAAGCTACCTTTAAGCATTATTGGCTGAATAAATTTGGATAAAATGAAGATACTACCAAAATATCTATATCTTTTTTGATCCATCCCTTTACGGATTAATAACTCTTACTTCAACAGATTAGATGGTATTATCAGTAGGTTTGTTCGGGGGTATGAGAAAGCTCGTGCGGCTGCTACATTGCTTAAACTTCCATTCAATCAAGGAGGACTGTCTTTACCTGACTTCAAATCTTATTATTGATCCACTTTTCTTACTAGATTTCGAAGCCTGATTATCCCCGAGAAATGTTTGTATTTCCACAAATTTATGTTGGGTGAGGATGTACATATGTTTCTTTACAGATTAAACAGCCCCAATTACTTCAAACACGTAAAATTGAAGAAGCTACGAGATACTATTAGCATATGGCGCTCTATTCTTGGTAAATGTAAAACTTCTCTCTTTCATTTGAATACCCCTTGTGGCTTAATCCGGGTCGACCAGGAATTTTTCATGATACAGCTGGTTTATCGTTGTCAGATTCCGGTATTAAAAAATTGGGAGACCTATATGACCAGCAAAACAGAAAGGAGTAGCCTGGTCCAAAATACTGTTTGTGTGCCATATTGAATCCGGAACCATGAGTCCATCAATAACACATATGTGATAGTACTGGGCTAGAAAAAATTCCCGTCAGCCCACCCATCTGGTGGAGTATCGTCACATGGGAGATGTGTCATAAATCCAAAACTCAATCAAATGCACCTAATGATGATGGATTTTGAAGATATGTTCTTAAACCACAGTGCTTCACAGGTAGTGCTAATGGAGTGCAGTGCAAGTGAGAAATTATGTGAGAGAAAAGTGAGAATAAAATTGACTCATAGGACCAAAAATAAGTTTAATGGGTATGGTTCTAGAGTCAAGCTTAAAAACAACGCCAGATAGTTTTAAATAATAACTATATAGTGGCATGGTAAATCGAGGTCGACATGTTTCAGCTAGATGGACAATTGGTCCAAGCTTTCTTCAGGACCAGGTGAAAAATAGCGACTGCAAATTGAAGTGAGCAAATGCAAAAATCGTGACTGTGTACTTATATAGCGGATAGATCCTACCAGATACTCTGAGCCCAGATGTTCTCTGGTGGTAATCCAATCCTACGGTCTCACCTAAGAACAAAGATGAATGTACAACACTCTAGAGTATAGTCATGACAGACTCTCCTTCTTGGACTTATCCATTTTTCCAGAAGCTGGGGGCCTACAAAGTGAGCTCTTCGCGAAACCCATGGCGAGGAACTCGCTTTTACTTTTCAACAGTTACCAACCACGTTCCCTGAGGGAGAATCTTCCTGTGGGCCAATTCCTCCGGGTTAGGAGGAATTGTTCATCTAAGACTTTGTTTAACAAACATGCCACTGTGCTAGCCTCCCAATTGCAGGATCGTCAATATCCGAAGCATCTCGTAAAAAGAGCATGGAAACGTGCATCAAACAACAATCGAGAGGCACTAATTGAGAGACGTCCACCTAAACCACCTCTAGAAAGACTCACGTTTGTTAGCACATTCAATGCACTGTCGAACAATATTAAAAAATTAGTGCGCAAACATTGGGGGATTTTGAATACCACTAATGTCAACATCCCCCTTACCTCTTTTCTCATTTAAAAGGGCACCAAGTTTGCGAGACACCCTAGTCCACACTAGACCTAGGACATTTAATACTGACAGCTCGACAACCTTATGGGGTCTCCCACCTGTCTCGGGTCATTACCCGTGTGGGTCATGCAGTGTCTGCCCACAGATGGCCAAAACCAACTCAGTTGATATAGGGACAGGTAGGACGTGGGTCCTGAAGAAACATACAAACTGTAACACTGACAACGTCATTTACATGATTACCTGTCCATGCTCCTTAAGATATATCGGTTACACTACCCGGAAAATCAAATTGAGAATTGGGGAACATAAAAGCACCATCAGATGCCGCAAACAGGCCACCAAACTCACGAATCATTTCTTGGATCTCAGGCACACAGCGGATGAAATGAAGTGGGTTGTCCTAGAGCAGCCATATATTCCTCCCCACATTAGTGATGTGTCAAAATTCCTATTCAAAAAGGAACAGAAATGGGTCTTTCTTCTCAAAAGCCACATTCAAGGCCTCAATGACGACATACCCTGGACATCACTGTAAACAATTAATTGCTAGTCCGGGTGTGTCGCCATTTTTTCTTTACATACATAGCACATACCACTCATTAGTCCATCTGAGTCTAGCCTTGATGGGAGTGCCCCTTTACAACTTTTACTAAAGATTGGTATTATCCTTTAGCCCTGACCTAGGTTTCTGCTATCCGTCTGCTGTCACCCATGTGGTGATTGCATGCCCCATTAACATCATCCAACCGACCCTTCTTCTGGAGGCCTGCGAGTTTTTTTCCTGTGACTTTTCATCTTAACACGGGATAACTCAACACTCTAACTAACCCTTAGAATTCTGTCTTCACTTATTTTTAGCATAGCTGAATTCCCTCGCTAACAATAAGTGTCTCGGTCCGTGGAGGTTGATATCGTCTTATTATAGTGTAATAAGTCGTTTTTCATAATAGAATTCCTTCACTCCAAATTGAGTCTGAATTCACTAGTGACAAACAACAGGACTACCTCGTTTGCGCTCTGCGCGTTCAGAATCCTGTTGCTAGGCTTTCGTCTCTATGACACATGCGCGCATGCGCTAGTTGTGCACGTTCCTTGTAACACGCATGCGCGGACGCTACATCACCTCTCTAACATCAGCTGCAAGGACGCCAGCCTCACGATACATGCGCGCATGCGTAATACCCGTTTGCTTTACGGAATACGCATGCGCAACCGGTATAGCATTTCTACTACATATGACGACAATAACGGCGCATGCGCGCCATAGTGATAGCGTCTTCCCTTACGAATCAGTGCAAGCGTCCACAATCTAATCCTTACCAGCTGCAATAGATTTTTCAATCAGTACAGGTATAAAAGGACACGCGCGTTCAGCAGCCAGTTACCTCCACTCCCTCTCAGATGCTGGTTTAGAGGTACCGACGGACAGGTAGGGGATTACACTGCGCTGCCATGCATTATGACCCCAGTTACTTTTAATTACTCTTCAACTGTACCATTTTTATGGTACTCTTTTCCTATCATCAAATCGCCATGCATACAAGCCAATCCTGTATCCAGCTCACTCAGTCTTGACTTTTCCCATGACTTTTCCTGCATAGTCATAGTCAGCTGTTCAAATGAGGTTGAATCTCTTCCTTTGACAACTAGTTTTTTGTTAGTAGATTTTTGGAAATGTGTGATCATATGTATCCTCGCACCTCTGATATTGCTCTGAGGTTTTTATTCCATTTCCACTCTAACAGAGCGGGGCCTCCTTCTTCCCGAGTGGGTGCCGGGTGAGGTGAGGCATACTCCCACAGAATGCTGGGTGAGTCACATGTTTAAATTTTTACTGTTTGTGATTTAGACATGTTTATACCAGGAGAACCTTATGTCTTTTGTGTGGCGGAGAGACTTTCTCTTCTGCACTGTTTGTGTGCTTAGTGTTTGTTTCTTGTATCCTTGATAACCATTATACACATTTTTCTGACTACTGTTGTACATTCATCTTTGTTCTTAGGTGAGACCGTATGATTGGATTAACACCAGAGAACATCTGGGCTCAGAGTATCTGGTAGGATCTATCCGCTATATAAGTACACAGTCACGATTTTTGCATTTGCTCACTTCAATTTGCAGTCGCTATTTTTCACCTGGTCCTGAAGAAAGCTTGGACCAATTATCCATCTAGCTGAAACATGTCGACCTCGATTTACCATGCCACTATATAGTTATTATTTAAAACTATCTGGCGTTGTTTTTAAGCTTGACCCTAGTACCATACCCATTAAACTTATTTTTGGTCCTATGACTCAATTTTATTCTCACTTTTCTCTCACATAATTTCTCACTTGCACTGCACTCCATTAGCACTACCTGTGAAGCACTGTGGTTTAAGAACATATCTTCAAAATCCATCTCCGCATCATCATTAGGTGCATTTGATTAAGTTTTGGATTCATGACACATCTCCCACGTGACGATACTCCACCAGATGGGTGGCCTGATGGGAATTTTTTCTAGCCCAGTACTATCACATATATTTTATTGATGGACTCTGGTTCCGGATTCAATACGGCACACAAACAGTATTTTGGACCAGGCTACTCCTTTCTGTTTTGCTAGTTGTAATTAGGGCCTGAGTTGCCCTGGTCATCAAATATGCCCTTCTGACCCTCCTCACATTATTTTTTCAGACCTATATGACCATCAGGGGTTTTTTACATGTGAAAGACTGAAGATATGTTATAATCTCACAGAAGGGGCTCAGTTTAAATATTATCAAATCAGAGATTATCTACTGCGGAAATTAGGACTTACTAATATTTTTCACTCTGATTTATGGAACTGCATTTATAAAGAAACTGATAAAGCATGGATTAGTATTGGATATAACATTTTTTCTGGTCTTAGAATTGATGATTCTACAAAATTATCTGAGAAATGTAGTAGGCAGTTGGGTACTAATGTGACCCCTAACCTGATCACTTCTTCCTTAAATAACTTAAATCGCTCTGTTCATTCCTCTAGCCTTAAGCTGCAGCTATTTAAAACCATCTGCCAACTCTACTATACGCCAGACAGGATTTTAAAATGGGCTCAATAATAATAGTACCAGTGAACGTACAAAGTGTCGAAAATGTAATTTAAGATCAGCTGATATAACTCATATGTTTTTTACGTGTCCGCAACTGAGTAACTTCTGGAATGGTATAATCAGAGTTATGTCCACAAAACTAGCTTGTACAATAGTATTGACATCTCTCGACGTGCTGGTAGGCATCTCTGGGGCGAATAGCTCCTTGTGTGATTTGTTGAATATTCTAATTTCATGCGCCAGACTAATGATAGCTAGGGTCTGGATCCAACATTACCCCCCGACGGTTTAGGAATGGTGGAGCCTTGTTAAGGAAATATACAATATGGAACAGGCTTTAGCAACAACAAGGGGGCTTGAAACAAAAATGAAAGTAGAAAGGATTTGGGGAATGTTTATGTCTTAATAATCGTTCTTCTTCTTTTTTTATATTAATAATCCTTAATGTCTAATGATCTATGATTACCTCGCTAAAATTACCTTAATGTATTATTTATTTTTTGATGTTTGTATGAAATGTTTCTTTTTATTCTTTTCTTTTCTTTTGCTGCTGTGTTCTTGTCCCTGTTGATGCAATAAAAAGATTTTTAAAAAAAGAAGTTGGAAAAAAAAATGAATGTGTGTATCAAAGGTTATATTACGGTGAGAGGAGGTCTGCCACTCTTTCACAAGGATGATGTCAGCAGTGATGTCATCAGTGCTGTCATCAGTGATGTCATTTGAGATGTCATCAGTGATATCATGAGTGATGTTGTTAAATATTGCAGGGATTTGTTAGCATGAGCTGAAAGCCATTTTGTATTTCTGGCAGCCATCTTGTTTGCCATGTGCTGCCACGTGCTCACCATGTGCTCTGTCCTCCCTCAGAGTTGACTGCTCTTGTAATCTGCCTAGAAACAAACTATATTTAGCATCTTCCAACTTCGCACATGCTCAGAAGGGCCTAACTAGTAGAATGTACCTGCTCTTTTTGTAGAACTGTCAGGCTATTTTTGCTGCTGTATGGAGAAGTAACTCTCCTCCCACTTTGTTGAGCAAGCAGATCTTGCATGCCCATATTAGTCATTTTGCATGCTCACATGTGCCAGGACTGCCCCTTGGACTATGTAACCCTAAGCATATATAATGCCTCTGTTTTCTGTACTCATCAGACTGCCTCATTCAGTTGCTAAGGCTTCTGTGTGACGTAGTCTCCCTCATTTGAGGTTAATAAAGATGTTACTTTTATATTTCAGCTTCTGTGCCAATTTCTTCTTTGTTAGTTGAAAAGGACCAAGTATCAGTGGGACCCCTGAGAAGGTTTCTATTTTCTATAATGTCACTGACCATGTCATGAGTGATGTAATATGTGATGTCATCGCAGTGCATTGCGGGCGCACAAGTTATAGTTAGCTGAACTAACTATAACGGGGGAATTTCAATGGTTTTGCATGAGTGAAATGTCCAGCTAACTATAACATGTGTGAAACCTATGTTTTTTCCAGTGAATTTCTAAGGTTTTTTAATGCTAATTCCTAACTATAATGTGTGTGAAACCTATGTTTTTTTCAGTGAAAATATATATATATATATTACCTACTGGCGGTCACCAGTAGGTAGTTATATTTAGGACCTATTTTCCATAGGAAATTCACAACATTTCCAATAACTTTAGCGCAGGTTGATGAATCTTCGTGAAATTTTCAAAACCCGTGGGGCGCTCGGGGCCTCTCCTATCCTGAAAGTTTCGGGGTGATTCACCAAGCGGGCCAAGAAAAAGGGGGGTCAAAAAACGTGTTTTACCCATGCAATTTTCCATAGGAAACTTTAGACACGGCTACAGCCCGAACTGCTGAACAGAATTACACCAAATTTGGCAAAGAGGTAGTTCTTGGTTCAGAAAGGTGTAAATCCGTTCAGTAGTTGCTGAGAAAATCAAAAGTAAAAACCTAAAAAACCTACATATATCTATAGCCGCGGAGGATCTGCACAACCTCCCAATTACGAGCTGTATATTAATTGGATGTCAACACTCCAAACCAGGAAGTGTTGGCAGCCATCTTGTGCCTCAGTAGAACTGAGGCACAAGAAAACAGAAAAAGAAACACAAAAATCAAGAAAAGGGGGCAGGGGACAAACACCCTGACCCCCTAGGCCTGGTCAGGGGGTCCCGTAAGGACCCCCAGGGCCCAAAAAAGTATATTTTTTTAAAGAATCTGCGATATTCGCGCACCTAGCTCGTATTTTGGCTGAAAATTTTACGAAAATGAAATGCGGACTCCTGCGCTTCGTTTAATTAAGACCCCCGGGTGGGCCAGGTCCTGGAGGCAGAAACAAAATGTGTGGGGACTGCCACCCCCGGGGCTTGTTTTATTAAAGTTGGCGGGGGCCTCTTAGGCCCTCCCAAGCCCTGGGGACTGCCACCCCCGGGGCTCTTATTAATGATATCCTTTAGGGGAGCAGTGATTTTTCCCGTCCAACCACTAGTGATGCAATGAGCACAGTGATGGTCCCCATCCCGCCGGAGCGGCCCGAGAGGCCGAGGTCGATGTCCATCACCTCAGTTACTGAAATATAAAGGATGTGTGTGTGAGAGGAGTCGCGTCACTGCTGGGACTACTGTTCAGCAGGGCTTAACCCTATGCCCTTCCTAGAGACATCTTGCTGTTTTCAGGAGGTGCTTGGAGCAGGTCCATATGCGCATTGTTTTAGGGTCTCTGGTCACACCTTGAGCTTCACTGACACTCCCCGCACATTACAGCCAGTGCCCCACAAATGGGCATTTACAACACACTCACTTCTCAAACTCTTCCAGATTACAGGCCACACGGTCCGACAGCACCCCCAGAGTAGCACACAGTACTCAGAGTAGCAGTCTCGCCCCACCGACAGCGCACGCACACACGTCATGCTGCAGTAGTCACTCACTACCAGAAGCCTACAGCAGCACGCGCACCCCTCACAGACCAGCACTCTGGTTGCATGTGCACGCTTCTTACACACTAACTACACGCACGCCCTCGCACAGTTAGAAGCAAAAGCAAACGAAACAAAGAGTAGGAGTGTACGTCTGGGTTTTATTCTAAAACTTACAGTTTAAAGTATTTATGGGGTCGGACCAGCCAGAGTTAAGCTCGTGTTTTATTGTTTTCATCCAAAATAAAGAAATTCACCATGGAATAGAGAAGAATGATATCAGGAAAGTGTCTGCAAAACAAGGTGGTAAAAGAGCAAACAGTCCATAGAGGTCTACCTTGGGAAGGAGTTTGTGGGTTGTTATAGGTGAGTGTCAGGCACAAGACCGAGACACTGTGACCAGGAAGTGACGTGTTGTGAACACTCAGACATACGGATTTTGTCATGAGGCGGTAGAATGCTTCTACCACTGCGATCCAGTGTGGGTTGATCAAGGCGTATTCTTTGAACCTGTGATACTTCTTCCTATGATGGGGTGCTTCCTGGCGCTGAACACGAGCAGAGGAGAGTGCATACACTGGGCAGAAGGCTGTGGCAGTCATCCGTGTAAGGACCGCCGCAACCTGGAGAAATCAAAGACGTCTGAATAACAAGACCCGAGGGCAATTTGAAAGGACAGCAGATACAGAAGCTGGGGTGCAAAATATGATTTAATAGAAATACCTTGGGGGATGGGGAGGGCGGGCATGTAGCACACCAGTCATGTATGGCCTTTTGGAAGCTGATTCAAGTGCGTGTGTCCCTCCCACCCAGCATGCATTTGGCTCTCTGTGAAGCCTAACATGTCTAAGACTTTATTCTATGGTTACGTCGATAAGAGCATACGACCAGATGGCCCCTACATAACTGTAAGACAACGACGGCTGTAGTGCCTGGTTGCAGTTGGCCCTCGCACCGCGGCGCAATCTTCAATCCCCACCTGGTATCCAAGGACCGTGGACAGAGTGAAGCTGCTTCTCAGGCCCTTGTTGCTCATCTGGACCAGGACTCTGGACGAACTGCAGGGCACAGTCCTGAACTGACCAGCATAGTACACCTGCTCTGTAGGGACAGCCATGAGGGATTTGATGGCATCTGTGTCCGTAACACCTGAAAGAGGAGCAACAGCGTCAGGCTGTAATACAGTGAGCACATTGTGAAAGTATGTGTGTTTGATGCGCAAAGAGCAGTAACCCTCCAGGCGTGCTCAGTGCTGCACAGCAGAGCTAATGGCAGGCCCAGAATTAGGATATGCTCGTCATTACGAATATTAAGGAAGGAAAGCACTGCCCATAACACACATTGGAGAAGCGTTGAAGAAGAGTTGAAACCTTGGATAGATATGCAACAGCAGAGAGGGGGTAAACTTGGGTACTAGCCAAAGGCTGCCCTCATTTTAGCGACCATACATATCCCAATTGCAGCTGCAGGTCGCATGTTTGCAGAAAGAAAGTGATTGGATGACTAAAGGGAATGCAAAGCAAAATGGGCAGCCTTGAATCCGTACCTGGCACGATGGTGGAGACTGCGACCAGCATAGAGGTGGGCCTGTACCCAGGGCCAGAGATGCAACTTGGGATGTTGGCGACAAAGGAACATCCCAGGCGATTGCTGATCATCCTGGTTTGGTTTTCGAAGAAATTAAATGTTGCTGAAAAATAACCAGGGAGTACAATATAAAAGTTAGAAAAACCTTAGTTGGAATGCTATATAGCTTAAAATTCGCCGCCACCTGATGAGAAGAAGCGATTAATTAGACCCACGATTTGAAAAGAGTGCTGACAAACTAATTAATTGTATACGACTGTGGGAGTAAAGTAAGCGGAAGTGCGCAGTAATCTTTAAATATACACCTATTTTCTTTCTCATTTGATCGTGCTTTTTTAAGCCACTTTGCACATCGAGATCAGTGTGTACTGTCAACACACATCAGTGAATAGTGAAGGGAAACTTGTATCTACAAATCTCGCTTTTCCAACGGTTTTCCTCAGCTGTGTGCCCATCACCATGTCTTGTGTCAGCCAGACATACGGCCTCTCTACATAGAAACGTGTCCATAAGATGCAGTCTGCACATAAGCAAGTCCTGTAGCGCCCTCCCCAACACTTTCACTTCACACCTTTCCCTGGATGAGGAAATTACTCCGAAGGATGGCACGCTGAGTGAACCCTGCCAGAATTAGTAAACACAGTTCAGCAGCCCGCTCTTCCGCCGACAGGGGATATGTTGTTTACTGTCGCCCACCTGCACATCATGTGATAAACATGGAATCTTATGACGTGCCGTGACCAACCACTGTATATAACGCTGCATGACCGCTACACGAGTTGTGTCATTTCACTTATAGGCGCTCTTGCCCATTCCCTGTTTACTACCACTAGGGAGTGAGGCTACCTGGCCATTTCCATTTCAGAAGCAAATGACTGCAAAAGTACTTACGGAGGGTGGTTAACGAGGAGAAGGGCACTGCCAAACCCAGCCCAGCGACAGCCACGAGGCACAGAAGGGCGGGCATCTTCATCACGAGGCTGAGAGAGTACAAAAGACAGTGGTGTCTGGGCAATATCTGCTGAAACCGAGGGATGGGTCTAAAGGGCACAAGGGCAGAGGGAGGGTCACTGACCATCCCCTTTCCAGCTCCAGCCATCCTGGCAGAATCTGTTTGGACAGGTGTGGGGGTAGGGGGCGAGGGCAAGCACGAGAGAAGGAAGGGCGTGGACAGGGGGAGAAGAATGAAGAGAGAAAAAGAGGATGTGAAGGAGATGAAAGCACAAAAGGAGGTGAATACGGAAGCAAAGAAATGGCAAGAATAATGGAAAGAAAGAGAGGAGAGGGAAAGAATAATGAGGAGAGCATTTTAAGAAGAAATAAAAGGAGAGGGGAGAAGACAGGAATAAGAAAGAGATGTATAGGAGGGCAATGTGAAAAAGAGGACTTTGACGGCCTCATAAAAATGGCGAACATAGGCGGTGGGGTGCGAGCGCAGCGCCTCCCTCCCACCGTCACCTGCTGCAGCAATACAATAAAAACACTAGTGGAGTTGAACTTTTCACTCACTAGTAGCCAAGGTCACTGGAATTATGCATCAGGAGATGGCCACATTTTGCAGCAGGGTTGAGTAAATTATGTGGCAAGAGAAGGCGAATTATGCGGCATAATGCAGTACATTTTGAAATAGAATTACTTCATTATTTTGCCATTTTTAAACTTTGTAAAACTGTCTGGTATCGGTTGCACCTCATAAGCACCAGTTTAACACCTAAATATAGCCATAAGCAATAGAAAGGTGATGAGTCCAACTTTGTACTCTTCCACCACGGCAGTACCTTGCTAAATTTTTTGAAATTATGAACCGTTTCAGCTAAAAACTATTTTTTTTTTAAATCTTCAGATTCTGCGGCAGAAGATGGATTTTGTGGAAAGTGCATCAAATCAATAATTATGCAAAAATTGCTACAGCTGTACAATTGTATAATTCTAGTGGCCTTGCTAGTAGCACATAATTAAAGTGACTTGCTGCATAGCTGCCCACTAGAGCTGGCATCTGCTCAGAGAGTGCCCTGAGCAAAGCAAACTTTGAAGCCCACTACCACTCCACTTTTTAATATTGAAAATTTGGGAGGAGTAGGAGAAAAGCGAGGGGGAGCAAGATTAAGGCGCTCCATGAAAAGATAAACAAAAAGCAGGTAATGATGCCAGCAGTTTTCAGGAAAATAGTTTAAACACTTTCTTTGAACCTGGGTATATAGGTGTTTTCACTGTATTCTAAGTGTCTTTCAGCATAGCACTGGCTCTATGACTGGTTAGTCAGAGTCAGAGTCAGTTACCACCAATACCCATCTAAAAAAGTTGAGGGAAGGGGATGATTTCGCAACAAGGCCTCTTTCTGCTCCTCTTTTTGTTCTTTCTACAGATCTTGCTTCTTCTTGCACTTTTCTTCGTCTTTGAGGACTTCTGTTGCTTCTTTCTGAATTTCATTTTCTTCTTTTTCTGTGCGTTTCTTCTTCTTTCTTCACATGTCCTACCTCTTAGGCATAGTAAGAAAATAGTATTTAACAAACCTTAGAAGTTCACTTAAAAAACCATAGGCCTCAGGCATGTTGTAGTTAGAAATTAGAATTAAAAAAAACTTTTGAAATTCACTAAAAAACCATAGGTTTCAGGCACGTTATAGTTAGAAATTTGCATTTAAAAAACCTTTGAAATTCATTGAAAAAACCATAGGTTTCAGGCACGTCATAGTTAGAATTTAGCAGTTAAAAAAACCTTAAAAATTCCCCCAATAAAGATAGTTCAGCTAACTATAACTTGCGCGCCCGCAATGTACTGTTGAAGACTTTACATATTACATCACTCATGACATGGTCAGTGGTATCACTGATGACATCTCAAATGACATCACTGATGACATCACTGATTGCATCATCCTTGTGATACAGTGGCAGACCGCCTCTCACCCTAACGTAACCTTTGATACACACACTCAAAAATAGAAATTAACATTTTCAAAACAATGGATATACCAATACAAGTTACAACAACCTATTCAGTATTTCTAAGATCTACCCACACATCCACCCATTCACCAACAGTCCTATACAGTAAATCATACATGTACTAACTCATCATATCTACTCATGCACATATATTTCCTGTTGCACATCGACACTCATCCATAGAGTTACTCACACGCATTGTCACACATGCAAAGTATCAAGCATCCATTTACTTGCAGATACAGTTATACACACTTCTACAGAAACGTACACATACTTACTCTCTTCAACAATCACTTATGAAAACACATACTTATTTATACAGGAACTCTTCCAATCTCTCACTCTCACATACACCAATACTCACATATACTAGTTTAAAACATATATATTTACTCATAAAAACATTATTGAGACAGTCATTCACTCTATAACACACCCATACACACACTCATCCACCCAAATAGTCATGCATACAAGCTGTATAAAACACATACAAACAGTGAGTCTCTCATTCATGTATCTATGTACTAGGTAATACCCCCACTGAACCATACAGACACTCAGACACACATACTGATACTCAAAAACCCAATTAATAACCCATATAGACACTCATGTAGCTACTCTCCAACCCATGCAGCTACTAATACACAAGGTTCAAGACTGCTTCAGATATTTACATATTTAAACCATACTCACTAACCCATGTATTCACCAAGATACACCTAATTAGTCAGTTATATAATTAATTTTACGAAAACAAATCATCCATTTAGAAACTTATATACCCATTTATTCTTCCATCGACCTTGAGATGTACATATATAAAACATATTTAATTTTCAGAAAAACACATTCACTGGATGATGTCATCAGTGATGTCAACAGTGACGTCATGCGTGATGTCACTGATCATGTCATGAGTGCTGTAATATGTGACATCATCAGCAGTGCATTGCAGGCGTGCAAGTTATAGTTAGCTGAACTAACTATAACGGGGTAATTTCTATGGTTTTGTACGAGTGAAATGTCCAACTAACTATAACACCCTTGAAATCTGTTTTTTTCAGTGAATGTATCTATATATATATATATATATTCCCCAACATCTTCCACAAAGAAAGAAAGTAAGCCGCACACCAACAGCGGAGCCTTTGTGTTTTTATTAAAAGTACTTTCTCTCACCCTGCCGTAAAGCGACGCACCTCCAGCAAAGAGCGCCATGCCTGGCCGAAGGGAACCGTAGGTGGAGTTACAGAAATGTCAAGGGCAGTGCGGTGAACGCCAAAGACTGACTTTGGTAATGGACCACAGGGAGCTTTGAAAATGGGCTCACAGTGGCACAACGGACTCTTTGTGTAAAAATTGAAATTGTAAAACATTTCCTTTCAGCCTGGGAACCATTACAGACTACAAAGACCAGGAGTCTCAGCAGCCATTGGGGGCGTGTCAAAACGGAAAAAGTATGAAAGCTTGGTTTCCATCAGCTGAAAGGACAAGGACTCACGGCGCACCTTTGAAAAAGCTCGAAGGTCGAGCGAAACATGTCAGGACTGCCGGGTGAGAGAAAGTACTTTTAATAAAAACACAAAGGCTCCGCTGTTGGTGTGCGGCTTACTTTCTTTCTTTGTGGAAGAAGTTGGGGAATTAGTAACGGCGTGGTTCTGCCGTAAAGCGACGCACCTCCAGCAAAGAGCGCCATGCCTGCCCGAAGGGAACCGTAGGTGGAGTTACAGAAATGTCAAGGGCAGTGCGGTGAACGCCAAAGACTGACTTTGGTAATGGACCACAGGGAGCTTTGAAAATGGGCTCACAGTGGCACAACGGACTCTTTGTGTAAAAATTGAAATTGTAAAACATTTCCTTTCAGCCTGGGAACCATTACAGACTACAAAGACCAGGAGTCTCAGCAGCCATTGGGGGCGTGTCAAAACGGAAAAAGTATGAAAGCTTGGTTTCCATCAGCTGAAAGGACAAGGACTCACGGCGCACCTTTGAAAAAGCTCGAAGGTCGAGCGAAACATGTCAGGACTGCCGGGTGAGAGAAAGTACTTTTAATAAAAACACAAAGGCTCCGCTGTTGGTGTGCGGCTTACTTTCTTTCTTTGTGGAAGATGTTGGGGAATTTGTAACGGCGTGGTTCTGCCGTAAAGCGACGCACCTCCAGCAAAGAGCACCATGCCTGCCCGAAGGGAACCGTAGGTGGAGTTACAGAAATGTCAAGGGCAGTGCGGTGAACGCCAAAGACTGACTTTGGTAATGGACCACAGGGAGCTTTGAAAATGGGCTCACAGTGGCACAACTGACTCTTTGTGTAAAAATTGAAATTGTAAACATTTCCTTTCAGCCTGGGAACCATTACAGACTACAAAGACCAGGAGTCTCAGCAGCCATTGGGGGCCTGTCAAAACGGAAAAAGTATGAAAGCTTGGTTTCCATCAGCTGAAAGGACAAGGACTCACGGCGCACCTTTGAAAAAGCTCAAAGGTCGAGCGAAACATGTCAGGACTGCCGGGTGAGAGAAAGTACTTTTAATAAAAACACAAAGGCTCCGCTGTTGGTGTGCGGCTTACTTTCTTTCTTTGTGGAAGAAGTTGGGGAATTAGTAACGGCGTGGTTCTGCCGTAAAGCGACGCACCTCCAGCAAAGAGCGCCATGCCTGCCCGAAGGGAACCGTAGGTGGAGTTACAGAAATGTCAAGGGCAGTGCGGTGAACGCCAAAGACTGACTTTGGTAATGGACCACAGGGAGCTTTGAAAATGGGCTCACAGTGGCACAACGGACTCTTTGTGTAAAAATTGAAATTGTAAAACATTTCCTTTCAGCCTGGGAACCATTACAGACTACAAAGACCAGGAGTCTCAGCAGCCATTGGGGGCGTGTCAAAACGGAAAAAGTATGAAAGCTTGGTTTCCATCAGCTGAAAGGACAAGGACTCACGGCGCACCTTTGAAAAAGCTCGAAGGTCGAGCGAAACATGTCAGGACTGCCGGGTGAGAGAAAGTACTTTTAATAAAAACACAAAGGCTCCGCTGTTGGTGTGCGGCTTACTTTCTTTCTTTGTGGAAGATGTTGGGGAATTTGTAACGGCGTGGTTCTGCCGTAAAGCGACGCACCTCCAGCAAAGAGCACCATGCCTGCCCGAAGGGAACCGTAGGTGGAGTTACAGAAATGTCAAGGGCAGTGCGGTGAACGCCAAAGACTGACTTTGGTAATGGACCACAGGGAGCTTTGAAAATGGGCTCACAGTGGCACAACTGACTCTTTGTGTAAAAATTGAAATTGTAAACATTTCCTTTCAGCCTGGGAACCATTACAGACTACAAAGACCAGGAGTCTCAGCAGCCATTGGGGGCCTGTCAAAACGGAAAAAGTATGAAAGCTTGGTTTCCATCAGCTGAAAGGACAAGGACTCACGGCGCACCTTTGAAAAAGCTCAAAGGTCGAGCGAAACATGTCAGGACTGCCGGGTGAGAGAAAGTACTTTTAATAAAAACACAAAGGCTCTGCTGTTGGTGTGCGGCTTACTTTCTTTCTTTGTGGAAGATGTTGGGGAATTTGTAACGGCGTGGTTCTGCCGTAAAGCGACGCACCTCCAGCAAAGAGCGCCATGCCTGCCCGAAGGGAACCGTAGGTGGAGTTACAGAAATGTCAAGGGCAGTGCGGTGAACGCCAAAGACTGACTTTGGTAATGGACCACAGGGAGCTTTGAAAATGGGCTCACAGTGGCACAACGGACTCTTTGTGTAAAAATTGAAATTGTAAAACATTTCCTTTCAGCCTGGGAACCATTACAGACTACAAAGACCAGGAGTCTCAGCAGCCATTGGGGGCGTGTCAAAACGGAAAAAGTATGAAAGCTTGGTTTCCATCAGCTGAAAGGACAAGGACTCACGGCGCACCTTTGAAAAAGCTCGAAGGTCGAGCGAAACATGTCAGGACTGCCGGGTGAGAGAAAGTACTTTTAATAAAAACACAAAGGCTCTGCTGTTGGTGTGCGGCTTACTTTCTTTCTTTGTGGAAGATGTTGGGGAATTTGTAACGGCGTGGTTCTGCCGTAAAGCGACGCACCTCCAGCAAAGAGCGCCATGCCTGCCCGAAGGGAACCGTAGGTGGAGTTACAGAAATGTCAAGGGCAGTGCGGTGAACGCCAAAGACTGACTTTGGTAATGGACCACAGGGAGCTTTGAAAATGGGCTCACAGTGGCACAACGGACTCTTTGTGTAAAAATTGAAATTGTAAAACATTTCCTTTCAGCCTGGGAACCATTACAGACTACAAAGACCAGGAGTCTCAGCAGCCATTGGGGGCGTGTCAAAACGGAAAAAGTATGAAAGCTTGGTTTCCATCAGCTGAAAGGACAAGGACTCACAGCGCACCTTTGAAAAAGCTCGAAGGTCGAGCGAAACATGTCAGGACTGCCGGGTGAGAGAAAGTACTTTTAATAAAAACACAAAGGCTCCGCTGTTGGTGTGCGGCTTACTTTCTTTCTTTGTGGAAGATGTTGGGGAATTTGTAACGGCGTGGTTCTGCCGTAAAGCGACGCACCTCCAGCAAAGAGCGCCATGCCTGCCTGAAGGGAACCGTAGGTGGAGTTACAGAAATGTCAAGGGCAGTGCGGTGAACGCCAAAGACTGACTTTGGTAATGGACCACAGGGAGCTTTGAAAATGGGCTCACAGTGGCACAACGGACTCTTTGTGTAAAAATTGAAATTGTAAAACATTTCCTTTCAGCCTGGGAACCATTACAGACTACAAAGACCAGGAGTCTCAGCAGCCATTGGGGGCGTGTCAAAACGGAAAAAGTATGAAAGCTTGGTTTCCATCAGCTGAAAGGACAAGGACTCACGGCGCACCTTTGAAAAAGCTCGAAGGTCGAGCGAAACATGTCAGGACTGCCGGGTGAGAGAAAGTACTTTTAATAAAAACACAAAGGCTCCGCTGTTGGTGTGCGGCTTACTTTCTTTCTTTGTGGAAGATGTTGGGGAATTTGTAACGGCGTGGTTCTGCCGTAAAGCGACGCACCTCCAGCAAAGAGCGCCATGCCTGCCCGAAGGGAACCGTAGGTGGAGTTACAGATATATATATATATATATATATATCCAAAAATACTGGCTCTGCACCTCCAACACTGGCGAACAGAAAGACCACGGCGAGTCCCACAATTTCAGGCAAGATGTTTATTTCATTGATTACAGCACAGCGGTCTAACGCGTTTCGGGCGGATGCCCTTGCTCACAGAATATATGTATATATATATTACCTACTGGCGGTCGTAGGACCTAGTTTCCATAGGACATTGCAACATTCTATTTGGAATACCTTTTGCGACGATTGACAAATCTTTGCGAATTTCTCCAAGAGAATGACCTGCTCCGCTCCACTCCTTCCCTTAAAGTTTGAAGGTTATTCGTGAAGCGGGGCAGAGAAAAAAGGGGGGTCCCAAAACGTGTTTTCCCCATGCAATTTTCCATAGGACCTTTAGCCAGGGCTACAGCCCGAACTTCTGGACGGAATTACACCAAATTTGGCAGAGAGGTAGAGTTCGGTTCGCAGATCAACCTTTTTGTTAAATGGTGTAAATCCGTTCAGTAGTTCCTGAGATAATCAAAAGTAAAGTCATAAATTTATATCCAAAAGTGTACCGTACGCGTACAGTGCGTGTACAGGTACGTGTATGTACACATACCTTTCTGAGCACGAGCTGCATGCTCATTGGCTGTCAACTGTCTGTCAACACTCCAAACCAGGAAGTGTTGGCAGCCATCTTGTGCTCGATAGACCGAGGCACAAGAAATCAGAAAAACAAATGTATAGAACGCAAAAAGGGGGCAGGGTAGAAACACCCTGGCCTCCTAGGCCTGCTCAGGGGGTCTCACAAGGACCCCCAAGGCCCCCCAAATTATTATTATTTTTTTTTAAATCACGGGGTACGCATAGGTACGCGTACCCTTACGAGTACGAGCTGCATGCTCATTGGTTGTCAACACTCTAAATCCGGAAGTGTTGGCAGCCATCTTGTGCCTCGGTAGACCACAAGATGTATCATCGACTCAACTGAGCATGCGCGCTGACTTAATTTACCTAATATAAAAAATAAAATCATATGCTTGTGTGGTTTATATGTTTTTACTGTTTGAAATTTCTATTTAACTAAAGAATAGATTTTGCTATTAGGTCTACGTATTCTAGACCTTGGATACTTGAATACATTCTTGTTTTTTGTTGAAGGTATTCATACATATTTATTGTTTGTTTACTCAGTTTTGGTTCTATTTTTGTTATAGTTTGTCCAATTCTTTTTTCTTGGTAACTTTGTTCTTTTTATCATTGATTGTATACGTTTGTGTAGTGTTGGTTGTTCTCTCCCTATTGTGGCCTGGAAGGATTTATGCCATCCTTCTACCGCATTATTAGTTTTGGCTTTTTGTGCAATAGTGCTAGCGTAGACATTCCATAAGGGAATTTGGAATTTTGGTTGCCTACGGTGACCTGAACGATGCAACCTTCCTAACCAGGTGTCCTCAAAATAATCCAACAAGGGAGTTAATTTTTTTCATTATTTTGATAGAAAGGACTGTTAATTAATAAATTATAGTAATTTGCCACTTCTGTTGTTGGTACGTATGCTAGTGCAATTATTTTTTGTATTTGGTATG
Source organism: Lissotriton vulgaris (assembly GCF_964263255.1). Classification (NCBI taxonomy): domain Eukaryota; kingdom Metazoa; phylum Chordata; class Amphibia; order Caudata; family Salamandridae; genus Lissotriton; species Lissotriton vulgaris. Next base: position 665,693,155 of record NC_141689.1, read on the forward strand.
CAAAGTTGCTGTTGGTAGAGTAGTCAGTACTTAAGGTAGATTTTTGGAGGTGCCTCCACATACTTTTATTAAAGTAGTAGTAACACCCTTGTATTGCTGTATGTGGGTATATTTTTAGAATAGCTTGTACCATAGCTATTTCAAAATCAATTATGATTCTTTGGGGATAATAATTTTCTGTTAAATATTTTATTGTTGTTAATAGTTCTATATAGAAGGGATTATTTTTATTTGGCAGCAACTTGTAAATGAAGGGAATATTGGTCTCTAGATATTCACCATGAATGGTGTAAAGTTGATAAAACAGTTTTGGACACACTTTAAAAGTTCCATCAATCATTCATGTCTCATAATTTTAAAATGTTTGCAAGTTGTTATTAGTTGTAAAAATAAGAATTATTTTGTCATTGCTTTGTTTGTCATACATCAAGAATGTGTCTTCTTTATGGGTAATAGTATATTCTGGTAGTATTTCAATTTCTTGAAAGGTTTGGGGTGATGGTGAAGTTGGATTGGATGCTCTTTTAGTTTTAGCTATTAACCGTTTCAGGTTGGGGATAGAGGGCAATTATCCTGTCACATGTTCAGGTACTTTTGTTAATACATTTTCCAAAATGTCAGTGCTTGTTTGTTGGGAGCCTCTGCTTGCTTCTTAAATTGTTTCTAAGGCTACGCTTACTTCTACCTCTGTCATATTGGGTGGATTATTGTGCTCTCTTACATTCACAACGTTGTTATGTACAGTTGTAGCTCAACCATAACATGCAAGTGAATAGTATTTGCTACATTTCCAATGTGTTTTGTTATCTTTTACTTTTTCTTGGGTGTAGGTATAACCCATGGAGCTGAGCATTAATTTTCTTGTTTGTGATGTGATAAAACATGCTCCTTCAGCCATTTCTAGGGTATATCTGTGAATACATATATATTTGTTTTGAGTAAATATGCTATGGTCATATAAAAATGTGTTTGTTTAATCAGTAATTTCAAAAAAATACTTATTATATTGTTCTTTCTGTTTTGTTAGTGGCTTTATCTGTTGTTATTGCAGTTTCTCTGTTGTAATTTCTGTAGAAAAAACTTTTAGTTCATAATATTGTATGTCATTTTTAGTTTCTTTGTTTATATAATTTATTAAAAGTGAAAGTATACTTACTTTTTTTAGTAAATAAATTTAATTTGCTGGATGTTCTTTGGTAGATGCAGTTTGTGGAAGCTATGCTGGAAAATGTTTACATTGGTTTCTTTTTATATTTTTATCTTTGTTAAACTATTACACGATGTTCCTTTATTTCTAGATGTAGTTTGCTATTTTATAAGTTCTTGTTTTTTCCATATAGGAATAGATAAGGTAGTAAATAATGTTTGTATTTTATACTTTTTGTTGTTGATGATAGTACGTTTCATTTTAATTTAAAAAGAAGTGAACATTTAAACACTTTAGGGAGTTAAACTAAGGATGTTGAGAATGTTATATTATTAAAAAAGTGTTTTTCTTACCTGTGTTGTTGTGTAATCTGTTATAGTAGTTATTGTAGATCTTCTTTCTCTCTCTCACCAGCAAAGTAACAGTCTTCCTCCATGTTTGGCCAAAAAAGTGTAATTTTTGTAAGTTAATTGTTTTTATAGTGGTTAGTTAAGTAGTTCTAAATTGTAATTGGTTTGTGGTCATGTAGTTTAAAATCATTGGTTGAGAAACGTATTTTGATTTTGGTAGCAGTTACTTTTTAATTAGGTCATTATATTTGTCGTTATATTTGTTGTTTGTTAGTTGTTTATAATTAATTTTTTGTTGTAGATGTTTTAAAATTAAAGTTAATAACTTTATTTTAAAATGCAAAAATGGTTGCATGTGAAATATGTGTTAATAAATATGTGTTAGTGAGTATATTTTAATTATTCTGTAAGTATATATTTATGTGCATTTTTTAATTGAATCATATTTATTTTAAGTATGTACTAAATTCATATGTTTGTATAATAAGTTTTTACATTTTTGTATGTATTAAATTGTTAGATAGTTGAAATGAGCATTTATTTAATGTTGAGTAGTATTTTTAATATATTTTGTATAAGTTATAAGGCTATTTGTAAGTTGATAATAGTGTTATTGATATTTTTGTAATGTTTATTTTTAATTTAGGTTTTTCGATACTTTTGTATTCGATATGTTTGTAGTCGATATATTTGTTAACAATATTTATTAAGGCAATAATTACATATCGATATTTGTGTTAAAACTTGTTTATATATAGGATGATGATAATTTTGTATACAATATTTTTGCGTCAATTTTTTTGTTGGTTGGTGTTTTTGTGATCGATATTTTAGCCGTGATCCGTGGGCAAGACAACATTGACAGAGTCGTTTCTAAAGGCAGTCTCAATGTACAGATGTTTTGGCTGAATATATCTTAATGCTAACGCAATCCTCGGAGGGAGAAATACCACCTGCCTTAACTAAGAATGGGCACAAAGAGCACACATCCCAAAATAAATTCAGAAAATAAATCTCCAGAAACAGGATAGTGATTGCTACCATCTAGTGTGATATTTGTAGAAAAATATTTTGATATTTTTATTAAATTAATTTGAGAAAATATTCTTTTTAGGAATCTTACACACACACATTTTTACATATCTACATTATTATTTCTTGAAAAACTAATATCAATTGATGCAATGATAATACCCCCAACAAAAGTTCATCATAAATCCTTAAAAAGACATCAATAACCTCGACAAAAACAGTGTCATAAACAAACACTGTATCACCCACGCTTCAGTCATACACATTCAACCAGCATACTTAAAAATACAAAAAGATTAAAATCATGGCTGAATATATACACAGTTCATGAAGTACAACAATTGAATTTCACATTCTTACAGAGGGTATGTAGGTACAAGCCTAGTCATAAACTATAAGCACAACTATCTGATAGTGGGTTCACAGGTGGCTCTTGACCCTGGGGGAGAGATAGTGTGAGCCAGTGTTTATGTGTTCAGATGTCTGGCATGTGGAGTGCATGATCACTACATATGGAGTGCATGCTGGGTCCTAATTGGGTGAGTGTTCCTAACTACATGTGGTATCTAACTTTGTGGTATTTAGGGAACGTGAGCTTCTTGTCAAACTTGTTAGCTGCCTATCTGTAGGATCGATCAGGGTTTTCCCTGGTTGCAAGTTTGTCTTTGGGCTAAACCTAATCCCATCTGTGACCTATCAATCAGTAGGCCTGGGTTTTAGTTGCAGGGTCTGTATGACAACATATCTCTGACTCTGTATTGATGGGGAGGTCATCTTGCGTGAAATCTACCGCAATGATATGAGCTCATTGTTGCTTGTCTATAGAACATGGAGGTCATTGATATCATATTTACCGAATTCACATTGTTATGCTGATAGTTGTCCTAGTGTACACTGACATTTTTTTATTAGTTCTGACATTGTTATGCATGGATAGTATATGGCGAACATTGGCATTGCATTTACTGGTATTGTCATTGTTTTGCCTTAAATTTCATGATGTACATTGACATCACATTCACCAAATTAACAAATGAACACAATAGACATTATTTATAAATATATTATATTCATACATACTTACTCACATTGTTTGTGAATGATGATAATATATATATATATATAGAATGATTCTAACCTGACCACACAACAAGAACTTGTGAACGCTGATATTGAACAATCTGGTGCAGGCATGAGCCCGTTCAAACCCACTTCATGTTTCATGCCAATGATGCCTAAGGATTCCATAGACTCCTTTCATGATGTAATCACATCTGATCTAAAGAAGCTCTATCACCAAGTCAAACATCGGAAAAGAATAAAAAGCCATAAGGAAAAACAATATTGGGCCCTCATTTCAAAACTTAAGAATGATCATCAAATTATAGTGTGCAGCTCTGATAAAGGGGGAAACATAGTGATTTGGCCGCAAGCACAATATATTGCTGAAGCCCAAAGACAACTTACAGATATCACATGTTACCAAATCTCCAGCATGAAAAAATATGAACAAGCGAGAGATTCCCTGAAGAAAATGCTTCACAAATACAAAAGAGAAGGCCTGATATCGATACAGGAATTTAAATTCTTAAATGTTGACAATCCAATCATGCCCAGGTTCTACCTCATACCAAAAATCCACAAAGGCACATTACCAACGCCTGGCAGACCAATAATCTCTGCCATTGGGAGTATGGCGGAACACATGGCACAATTTATTGACTATTTCCTTCAAGAACTGGTGACCAAACTGCCCACTTTCATCAAAGACACTGGGGATTTTTTGAAAAAAATTAAGAACATTCCGTGGTCTACAAACTTGCTACTCATAACTTTGGATATAGAAGCTCTATATACGAGCATAGAACGTGAAGCAGGCTTAAGAGCATTAGAATATTTCCTAGGAACACGGCCTCTCCACTGTTATAACCATAACAAAATGATTGTAGAGTTTGTAACATGGTGTCTCCAGCATAACTATTTTATCTTTGGGAAAGAGGTATATTTGCAGAAGAGAGGTGTTGCCATGGGGGCCTGCTTTTCCCCCAGCTATGCGTGCTTGCACGTAGGCTGGTGGGAGAGGTGGGTCCTCATGGGGCAACACTTTCAGACTTTTTTGGAACATGTGACCTTATGGGTCCGTTATATAGATGACGTGTTTTTAATTTGGAAGGGTGATGAGGAGAGTGCCAAATCTTTCATCTCTGACCTCAACAATAATTCTATAAATTTAAAGTTTACATTTCATATCAGTAAACATTATGTAGACTTTTTAGATGTCAGGGTATCCTCGAATGTTGACAAATTATCAACCACCCTCCATAGAAAAGACACGGCTGGAAATTCTACGTTACATGCGAGTAGTTCACATCCACGCCACGTCATAGACAACATACCCTATGGCGAACTACTTCATCTAAAACGGATATGCAACAATGAACAGGACTTTGCCGAATGCAGCTCTGATGCAATAACTAGATTTAAAGCAAGAGGGTATAAGGACAAAATATTGCATATAGCAATTAACAAAACAAAACAAATAAATAGAGAATCTTTGTTTTTACCTAAACCTTCTACCACAATTGCTGCTACAGACACGGCTCAATGCAACATCAGATTTATCACATCCTTTAGTAGCCAGGAAAGAAAAATCAGGACGATCCTGACCAGAAGTTGGCCAATTCTAAAAACTGATGGGGTTTTGTCTTCCCAACTTCCCAAGAACCCCACGATAACATTCCGTAGGGGTCCTTCCATGCGGGCACTATTATCCAAACCTTTTCCTGAACTTGCCAAAAGTCCATCTTGGTTTAAACCCCGGCCGGGGTTTTATAAATGTTCAAGTTGCAGAGCCTGTAGATTCGGCATAAACACCACCCATTACAGCACCCCTTTCAGTGCCGTGCCATTACCCATCAGGGAGAATTACAACTGCAAGACGGAGTATGCTGTATATGTTCTGGGGTGCACCTGTGGCCTGAGGTATGTTGGCAGCACCAGGCTACAGGTGCACGCCAGAATATTGCAGCATCTTCGGGCAATTGTCAACATTGACAGTACCTACCCTGTCGCGAGACACTTTAAAAAGATACATAACAATGATCTCAAGTGTCTCACATATTTTGTACTCACATCTGTGCCAAAACCCCGTAGAGGGGGCGACAGGGATAAAATGCTCCGTCGTCTAGAATCCAGAATGATATTGGAGTTAGACAGTAAGGTCCCCAATGGGTTAAACACGACTGAAGATCTTTACCATTTTTTATAGGGCTCTATGGAAAATGAGGGGAAGCGTGAAACATATAATGAGTAGGTAGACATTACTGATAGTGACAGTTTTTATCCTTGACTTTCAAACCTCCCACACCTGATTAAGTACTATGAAACATCAATACTTTATGAAATGATCAGTAACATTTTTTCTTATTCTTGACACTTCATTCCTTTCTTTGTATCTTTTAATATAACAAAAAGATACACACGGGGTAAAATACATTGGTTTATTAAATCCAGGTGTATAGGCATATTCCACTTTTTCTTTTTAGGTTGTACTTTGTTGGATTTTGCTTACAATTTTGTCGACTGTATTACTTGGATTCAACCTTTTCAGTTTTTGGTTTTGCATTACCACCCTCCTTTATTTAATTAATTCCCCCCCCCCTTTTTTTCTATTAAATTGTGGGGTTGCCATCTACTGTGGATGTCCCCAATAATTATCAAGCAGACATATGTATGCATAACCCATAACATATGACAGTCATTAAATGCATTAATTAGTTTACATTGCGATATTTGCACATTCCAACTTTGGAAAAAATGGCTTTTAGAGTAATTTTTGATAACAAAATGTGTTTTTTAAGTATTCACAATATTACTTTTTAACACATGCCGTTTTATTATGCATTTTATCGATTTATGTTCTGCAAATGCGACATTTTGCACATTTAATCATGCTGCTTTGTTATAATGTATTTATAATATCATGTACTGTCGTTATTGGGTTAAAAATATTCGAGGGTGGTATTCACATCGTTGCATTCATGCAGATATAACAATACCAATGAATTTATTCAGTTATATGTAAATATAGGAAAGACAAACATGGAATTACTGTATCAATAATTCACACTACAAAGGACCTTTTTATTGTTCATATTGGGAATGACTTCTACTTTGAAGTATGTTGTCTATTTTCATTAATCACATGGTGTAATTCACAGCATTTAAGAATAAGGCGTTCACTATTGCATTTCACTGTGATCAAGGGCATCCGCCCGAAACGCGTCAGTCCGCTGAGCACTTTCTGAGACTAGTGCAATAAAAAACATCTTTGCCTTACTTTGGGACTCGCTGGTCTTTGTTCGCCACTGGTTGGAGGTTCGAGATCGTGCTATTGGATTTGATCAAGGTCACCGTGTAGTGACCGAAACGCGTCATGCTGGCGATTGCGGGATAATAAACCACCTTTGAAATCATCTCTTGCGCTGTGGAGTGGTCTGTACCTGTGGGTCCCGTTGGTTTCTTACGGATTTCTTGTCCTTTTGGAATAAATGGAGCAGGACTGTGAATCATATATATATATATATATATATATATATATATATATATATATATATATATATATATATATATATATATATATATATATATATATATATATATATATATCCTTAAATAAAGAGATGGTAATCAAGCAGTTGCAATTCCAAATGTTGTTTTTGAGCCCAGGAAGAAGGGGTTGAAAGACCTTGAAACGCGTTGGCAGCAATAATTTACAAGTGACATACGAAGGCAGGCTGCATTTTTAAAGCCAGAGGCAGAGCTGCAGGGCGCTTTGTTTTCAATATATACATATATATATATATATATATATATATATATATATACATATATATATATATATATATATATATATATATATATATATATTCACTGAAAAAACCATAGGTTATAGGCCATATATAGTTAGGAATTTGCATTTACAAAACCTTGAAAATTCAATGAAAAAACCATTGGTTATGGAACATATATAGTTAGGAATTTGCATTTACAAAACCTTATTTTACTCGCATAAAACCATTGAAATTCCATATATAGTTAGATGCGCTAACTATATATCGCGCACCCGCAATCCACTGCTGATGATGTCACATATTACATCATTCATGACATGGTCAGTGACATCACTGATGACATCACTGATGACATCTCAAATGACATCACTGATGACATCACTGATGACATATCAAATGACATCACTGATGATATCATTCATGTGATAATACGATGAACCTCTTCAGACTCTAATATAACCTTAGATACAATCAGTGTAAACAGACACTCACAGACTGTCACTCATTCATGGAGTTACTCACACAACTAGTCAGTCATGCAAACAATCAATCACACCTCCATTTCCTCAACTATACAGTTATACAAACTTTACCTATTCAAACATATACTAACACATATTTTCTCTCTTATACAATCACTGATACAAGTTGTCAATGATCCATGCAACCACTGACACATTCACTAGCTCTTATACAGTTATTTATATATGTCAACTCTCACATGTACTGTGTTTTACATATGTACTTACTTTGACATGTAGCACTGAGATATCCATTCACTCACCAATACACTCATGCACACAGTCAACCACCCATACAGCTGTTTCCACATGCAATTTTGAACCCATACATCTAGTGAATCAGCTGTTCACACATCTATGCAAGGAGTCACACACCTCCCAGCCACTCACACACATACTCAGTCTCCCATACAAATACTCGGGCAACCAATCAATAACCCATATAGTTACTCATATAGCTACTGATCAACACATGCAGCAGTTTACAGAACAGCAGATATAATGATGCACAAATTAATACAGTTTAATCACTAACCCATGCACTCAGTGAGACACATTTAATCACTCCCTCATACAATCAGTCATGCACCTACTAAATCCTTCATTCAGACATTTATACATCCACTCATTCTTCAATATGTAAGACATATTTTAACTTTACAGAAACATACAGTCACTGGATGTTGTCATCAGTGATGTCATTTGAGATGTCATCAGTGATGTCATCAGTGATGTCACTGACCATGTCATGAATGATGTAATATGTGACATCATCAGCAGTGGATTGCGGGTGCGCGATATATAGTTAGCGCATCTAACTATATATGGAATTTCAATGGTTTTATGCGAGTAAAATAAGGTTTTGTAAATGCAAATTCCTAACTATATATGTTCTATAACCAATGGTTTTTTCATTGAATTTTCAAGGTTTTGTAAATGCAAATTCCTAACTGTATATGGCCTATAACCTATGGTTTTTTCAGTGAATTTCATTGGTTTTTTAATAGCAAATATCAAAAGCTGTAAAATGTCAAGTACGTGATAGGTAAAAACGTTTTCGTGTTTATGCACGCTGATGTGCTTTGAACGCTGCCCACCTCCCCTCTTTTCTCTTAGTAGTACTCTCTCTTTGCAGATAGTGAAGAGTAGTTAACGCAGGCCTTTACCCCCGTTGTAATCCGTTGTGCCTGCTTGTCTCTCCATTTGATTGATTGTTATCCAAGCATTTACTGTTTTACAATTGATTCTCTTTGGTTCATTCTCTATTTACAAACAAGCACAAAGTCGCAATACTCTGTTTAGTCTTTGCAGATAGTGAAAAATCGTGAAAAATCGTGTAAAAAAATAAAAGTAATCGAGTAAAATCAGTAGGCCACTAATTGGATCTCTTTTTGACCTCGCTAAAATAGAAATATTAGGAACAACCCTTCATGAGAAATACGAAAATAGTGAGATGAACTGAGCTCCACACCATGAGGGCTGCAAGACAGCTCGGCTCCGTCACCCACCCCGCCCAAAATAACGACAAACCCTATGCAAATATTAAAAATATAGACAACACACCAGCAAAGAAACAGGGTAAAACATTTTATTAAATAACTATTTACATAACTATTTTATACTTTTTATTGCCCGATCCGGCTAGCTCAATCGATCGAGCATGAAACTCATGCACTCTGATAGCAAGCGTTGCTACTGATGCTATGCAGACCAAAACTGGTTTTCAGTTTGTACATTTTTCTAGATTTTTCCATCCAAGGTTGGTTGACTTTGTAAAACAATGGCTTCAGATTTTCAACATACGGTGTGGTGGCGCGGACTGGGAGGGGGCGCTTCGCTCCTGCCCCCTCCCCAAGTAAGATTTTCATACGTGAAAGTACGTTAATGGTTTTGGTCCCTGAGTTGCTTCAATGTCACTGCCATTCTCAAATGGCATAAGTTCTGGATGTTGGGTGCCATAGTTCAGAGTTCTGAGCAGCGCTTGTAACACTGTCTGAAGCTTATTTCCACCTACTGCAGCTTCACTATTCTCAAAGTAAGTGAGTGTTGTTTGTGGACCTGACTGCATTTGAAAACAATGTGATATGTTACCTTCCTAAACCGCTTGACGGAGGCCCCCGAGGGGCGGTGTGATGGCCATGGACTCGGAGAAGACGCTTGGCTCCGACCCCCTCCTCAAGTCTTATAGCACCGGTGTAGCCTGAGATCGCCCCCGACATAGGCGGCCGGCTCCCGGGGTCCGGCGGAACTTTTTGCCTTTTGATGACTCTTCTATTCTGGACCTTGTCCCACAATCCGTTTGACCTGAAGACACGCTGTAGTGGGGCGCCCCTTTACCGTTTTAGTTGCCATTCCGCCAGCTTTTGCTACACTGTGCCTCTTCCGCCATTCAGCTGTTTACCGCCCGCTCTTGCAACTACAGCGTCTCGCTCACCATGTAGTTGAGTTGCTCCCGCTCTTGCGATGCAACGATAAGCGACTGCCACAGGACTCTCAAAATGGCGGCCGGCTCTTCAGATTTGGGCGTGGTCCACTAAAATGGCCCTGGGACACCTTGGAACTCGGACGCTTCCCTGATAGGGCTTGGGTCCCATTCTCGAAAGCGTCCCCTCAGCCGTGAAGATTCTACAAAAGTCTTGGGGGCCCCCGACTCCCGCAGGCTTCTGGTGGGGAGCGGCTGCCATGTTTGCTCGTGGAATGGCCACGACGGACCTACGAGATGGTAGTGCTCTCATGCTGACGCCAGCTTTAGTCTGAAACATCCAGAAACACTGTAGACTACCAATTCGATCAGTTCCGGTAGCGCCCCAACATGACCCGGTAGAGAAGAACTTGCCCTCCCCTCTTTGACTGATGGTTCTTGTTGCCTGTCCCCTCTGTTGTCATTTTACAGAACTCTTTGGACTGCTGAAAGGGGTTGTGTTCCGAACGCTGGTTGGTGGAGACATTTTGACTATATTCTTGACCTACGTTGTCGCGTAATGCGTTATATGACACGCCGCGTTAGCGCACCCGGAAGTGATCCGGGGCGCGGCGCGCAGCGCGTAACGTAAGCATAACAGGTCATGTGACTTGTTAATAAAACTTTTTATTGGTTCATTTTACTTTTGTTATTTTAATAATGAAAAGCTTGGTCATATGACCTAAAAAATACACTTTTTATTGATTTCGAACTTTTTTTTAAAAAACATATATGTTATAATATTCCAGGCTAATGTACTTTCCCCGAAAATTTACAACTGTCCTGCAAGTAAAATATATTCCTTTTTCGAGAAAAAGGGCGTTTCTTCGTTCCATGACGGAGCCGTTGAGTAAAAGAGACTCGGCCTGCTGTCTTAGTCGCCGATACGCCTGTTTATCAGATTCTTATCGATCACTTTATGTTGCAGGAGTGGAAAACACAACTGCCCTTGACCATTTATCTTTACTGCGTTCCTACATATTATACCTTTTATCCGTCATGTAATTGGACTGCTTTATTTCACTTGCCTTTTACTGATTCGAAAACAGTGACTAAAAGTAAAAACTTTACCAATGTAAATACTACTACCATGTTTTGTTTTAAAAACCTTTATTGTGAAAATGTCAGTATACAAATACGGGCCTATAACCACGTGGGCCGGCCACGGAGCAAACTGAAATCGTATATGATGAGGAGACATTTACATTATAGAGGAACGTAACGAACGAGCCATTAGGTTGCAAGAACTAAGGTGTATAACAGTTGCGGAATCGGTGGACGTACATTTTGTAATTAAAATACGACAGGGCCACTTACAAAAAAGTTATGTAGATATACATTTGCGTGCAAGTACCATGGGTGACGTTAATTCGAACTTTCAATAGTACAGTAATCAATAACACATCAGAACTTAATATGAATAGGGATGTCGAAATATTCAATCAATTCTCCTCCCCGCCCGCCATGAGCATCAAAACTCCATTCATATCTCGTGATATCAAGGTTGTTCAACCAGTACACAACAATGAGTTACGAGTCCCATTTATACCGGCGCCATTTTGGGCGAGGCCGGGCAGGTCCAAGATATAGTCAAAATGTCTCCACCAACCATCGGCCAGACCAGAACCCCTTTCGGCCCTCTATGCTACAAGATGGTGTCTTCCATTCAGAAAATATTGTTGGCAGCATTTTGAAAGGAAACATAAACAGCCGTTCTCCTAGTGAGTCTCACATTGTTACATTTAGGAAGAATGTTGAAGAGTAGTATGTGGAAAATCTGAAGCCATTTTTCTACAAACTCTCAATCAGCCTTGGATGGAAAAAAAAATCCTGAAGAATGTACAAACTGAAAACCAATTTTTGTCTGTATACCATCAACAGCAACGCTTGAGTCAGCTTTGTGTCAAGCCGCCATTTTGATTCAATCAATAACGTCCCCCTGCACACATTCAGGGACCTGGTCATGTCTTCAGATGAAACGGATTGTGGGACAAGAAGCAAAAAGGAAAAGGAAAAAAGTTCCGTCGGACCTCGGGAGCCGGCCGCCTATGTCATGTGCGACCTTTGGCCACACCAGGGCAATAGTGAAGCTGCAGCAGGTGCAAATAAGCTTCAGACAGTCTTACAAGCACTGCTCAGAACTCTCAACTATGGCACTGAACATCCAGGACTTGCCATTCGGATCTTGGCGCCTTGTGCTGGTTCCGACCTATTCACACATCGGTCCACTATTGACATCACCTCATAAGCCAACGGGGCACCCCACGCCGACTTTCGGCGCAGCATTGTAGGATGGCCACACCAGTGCGGCAACTTGCTGGACACCACCTCGGTGCCATCCGGATCTCGGCGCGTTCGAGTCACTGTACCGCCAGAGTGACCGGAACTCAGCTGGACACGCCGTCTTTCGGCGCAGCATTGTAGGATGGCCACACCAGTGCGGCAATTTGCTGGACACCACCTCGGTGCCATCCGGATCTCGGCGCGTTGTGCTGCCTTTGGCCTACTGTAGCCGCAAGTGCGGACGCAACTCAGTTGGACGGCGAGTGAAACGCTAAGGGGCGCCACACTGCAGCCGAGGAGCCTCCATCTTGGGGGAGACGCACAGCCCCCACTGACTGACGCGACCTCACAGGCCAACGGGGCGCCCCACGCCGACTTTCGGCGCAGCATTGTAGGATAGCCACACCAGTGCAGCAACTTGCTGGACACTAACTCGGTGCCATCCGGATCTCGGCGCGTTGTGCTGCCTTCGGCCTATTCGCACATCGGTCCGCTACTGACGCCGCCTCACGTGCCAACTGATTTTCTACGCTTTTTGTAGCCCTATGCCGCATAACAGGTCATGTGACTTGTTTATAAAACTTTTCATTGGTTCATTTTACTTTTGGTTTCCTAAAGATGGAAGGCTTGGTCATATGACCTAAAAATAACACTTTTCATTGGTTTAGAACATTTTTTTTTCCCAAACGATGAAAGCCCCACCTTGTTTCTGGATGATTCAGACTGAAGCTGGCGTCAGCATGAGAGCACCACCATCTCGTGGCTCCGTCGTGGTCATTCCGCGAGCAATCATGGCAGCCGCTCCCCACCGGAAGCCTGCAGGAGTCGAGGGCCCCCAAGACTTTTGTAGAATCTTCACGGCTGAGGGGACGCTTTCGAGAATGGAGCCCAAGCCCTAGCAGGCAAGCGTCCGAGTTCCAAGGTGTCCCAGGGCCATTTTAGTGGACCAGGCCCAAAACCGGAGAGCCGTCCGCCATTTTAAGAGTCATGTGGCAGCCGCCTATCGCTGCACTGCAAGAGTGGGAGCAACTCAACAACCTGGTGAGCGAGACGCTGTAGCCGTAAGAGCGGGCGCAACTCAGCTGGATGGCCGCCACCTGGGGAGGCCCGTTCACGCCGCCTCCCCCACCCCCCCCCCCCCCCCGGGCCGCCCCACGCCAATTTTCGGAGCAGCATTGTAGGATACCAAAACCAGTGCAGCAGTTTACTGGACATCACCTGGGTGCCATCAACATCTCAGCGCGTTCTGCTGCCTTGGAACTATTCGCACAACAGACCGCTACTGACGAGGCCTCCTCCGCACCACCCGGGACGCCCCACGCTGTTTTTCTTTGCTGCATTGTAGGATCCCAAAAACCAGTGCGGCACCCAGGTGACATCACCTGGGTGCCGTCCAGAACTCAGCACGTTGTGCTGCCTTGGGACTATTCGCACAAAAGACAGCTTCTGACCATTGTTGCTTTTTTTGTCAAAAATGTTTAAATGTTTGTTACAGTTTTTGTTCCGTTCGTTAAATTTAAAAGTTAATAAAGTTTTATAATCCCACTTTATTGGAGTGCTATATATTTTTAAAAAATCGGGTGAATGGGGCCTTGAATCGGGTTATTGTCATGTGTGGGCTTTGCAAGTGTACTGCTACAGGATCGGACATTTCAAACTCAAATGCACGTTCTTTTTCTTACCTTTCCGAAGCATGGAGCGCAATAGCAGGCAGAGAAAGGGTGATGCAAGTGTTGAACACTGCCTGGCCTGGAAGTTGCTGGCAGTGCCCCCCCCCCCCCGCCCGCTCCTGAAAGAGGACACACACACACCGCCGCCCCGAGTACTTCACAGATCATTAAAAGACCATGCGCTTGTTCATGAGGCTTAAATGGTTTATCACCCCTTCTAGAACCCCTGCATCGACCCTCTGACGTTTCCTGGAAAAATTACCACGTAACACAATACCAAGCCCTGTCAGCTGAAACCCCCGAGGAATCGTGGGGCATATTATCAAGGGGGTTTATCTCCGCTTTTTTGGCTTTAAAAGCCAAGAAAGCGGAGATAAAATTATCTCCCTATTACCAAGCTGTCACTAACACCAGTTAGTGACAGCTAAAAGGAGATAGCGACCATCTTGGGCCCCGCTTTGCATGTCAGTGATATTTATCACTAATGACATGCAAAGTGGGCGTGCCAAGATGTTACCGACTGGAAACAGTCCCTAACATCGCTATCTCCTATTACCAACTTTTGGAGATATTCGCGCTAAGCGCGAATATCTCCAAAAGCTAACACCTGACCTGAGCAGTTCTTAGCCATGTTATCCAATGGGAGGTGGATAACATGGCTAAGAGCATTTGCTCGATAATGCATGAATATCGCTGACTTTTCAGCGATATTCATGCATTGCAGCCGTTTTTTATCGCATTTGCGATAAACCTTGCTAATAGCAAGGTTTATCTGCGATAAAAATCGCCGATGTGCGGCGATAATTTTTGTCTCTAAACAAGTTAGAGACAAAAATTATCGCCAGTTGTTGGTAATATGCCCCCGGGTTTTTGCTTGCAGAAATCGGGAGGCGGGAGACTAGCACTGAAATCAGTAGTCTCACGCCTGAATCGGGAGGGTTGGTATGTCTGGATTCTCTACAGCTGGGGCCATAAACTACATCCGCAGGGCTAGGTGATAGCCTGGGTCCGGCCTGGACAATCGGACACAGAGGAAGAGGAGTGTCAGAGGGTGCGGTAGTGAATAGGGTGAAAGGGAGGTGTCGGGCGGGCACAGGGTGTGATTCTCAGGGAAGAGCAGCGCAGATGGGGAGAAGTATATGGCCCATGCATGAGAGAGAGAGCGGGGGTGACCAGTGCGTGGGGGAGATGCTTGCGAGGGTGGGGAGCCGTGCTGAGAATCGACAGCGTGCAGAGAGTGGGTCTGGTCAAGGCATCTAAAATGGCTGCCGTGCACGACAAAATTGTGGCATTGGACAAAAAGGCAAGATGGCGCAGACAATGTTTATCAATAAGGATTCATTTATAACAAAATATTTACTCGCAGTGACAAAATGGTGGTCAACACTTCCTGATTTCCATCGAATCGAACGTTAACAGACGTCACGCAGCCAAAAAAAAAAAAAAGCTCACGCACAGCCGCTGGAAGACATGTATCAACATATATGAGCCTCCTCAGCCACCCTCAGAAAACATAAGGGGTCAGGATACGTCTCCCGCACCCCCTTATACCTAGTAATTTAATTAAAACGAAACACAAAATGGCGAATTCCCATTTCGCTACCAGTTTGCGGCCCAGTTCGCGGCCCGGGAAGCGCTTCTACCGTGAAAAATATTTGTTTTTTATTTTCCCCACCGGACCCTTTAATAACCCCAACATCATTCCTAGGGGGTCAAGAGAGGTATACCTTGCCCCCTTTCATTAAATTCCCCCTTTGTTTTTCACCTCTTCTTCTCTCTCGATCCTACCGAGAGATAAGATGGCGGCCGCTCCGGACTGTTTAGAATGTTGACAGACACCGGAGAGCCAATCAGCTTTCTGCGCGCAAAGTTCCGTTTCGCGAAAAGTAAGCGGACCGAAGCGCAGCCCGGAGCGCTGTTACAGATATATATCTTGTTTTGAACGTTAATTTCTCAAAATCCACTGGAGCACATATATTGAGACCTAGCAAAGGCACATCGGGCTAACAGTCCCTACAATTTTGCCAAGTTTCGTGCAAATCCATTCAGCCGTTCGAGCTAAAAGTGAGGCCAAAGGCCCTATGGAAATTAACATGGGAAAAACGCGTTTTGGGACCCCCCTTTTTTCTCGGCCCCCCCTTGACGAAACCCCCCCAAATATGCGGGGGCTGCTCAGAAACAAAATGTGCCATTTTCCTGAAAATTTCAGCCGATTCCGTCCACAAACGCCAAAGTTATTAGACATAGACTTTTCAAAAGTTCCATAGACAAATAATCCTAACTATATATACCTACTGGCGATAGGTTTCACACCAGTTATAGTTAGCTTGAAATTTTACTGACATAAAACCATTGAAATTCCCACGTTATAGTTAGTTGGACTCACTATAACTTGCGCGCCTGCAATGCACTGCTGATGACGTCACATATTACATCACTCATGACATGGTCAGTGACACCCTTTTATGGCCCCCACATCAAACCTAGGTGGTCAGGGGGGGGTCTACCCTGCCCCCTTTTGGTCATTTCCCCCTTTGTTTTTGCCACCTCTTGTGTCTCGATCCTACCGAGACACAAGACAGCGGCCGCTCCAGACTGTTTGGAATCTTGACAAACACCCGAGAGCCAATCAGCTTTCTGCCCGCAAACTCATGTAGCGTGCTGGTATGGTCCTCGGTGCGCATACCGGGGCGCTGCCATAGATATATATATTTTTTTAACCTAAATTACTCAAAATCCACTGGAGCACATATCTTGAGACATAGCAAAGGCACATCGGGCTACCAGTCCCTACAATTTTGCCAGGTTCGGTGGAAATCCATTCAGCCGTTCGGGCTAAAAGTGAGTCCAACCGCCCTATGGAAACATGGGGAAAACACGTTTTGGGACCCCCATTTTATCTCGGCCCCCGCTTGACGAATCCCACCAAAACTTTCAGGGAAGGAGCGGAGCGTAGCGAGGCAAATTTAAGGAAAATTACAGGCAGATTCCTCAACCGGCGCCAAAATTATTTCCAATAGAATGTTTGCGGATTTCCTATGGAAAACAATCCTAACTATAACTACCTACTGGCGACCGCCAGTAGGTAATATATATATATATATATATACATATATATATATATACATATATATTAGATATATTTTTTTATTCCAATGTGCCCTTGCGCATAGGTGTGCACACAACTTCCTCAAGCCACACTGGCAGTAACATAGCAGCCTGCTTGCCCTGAAACGCGTCAGCTTTTGAAAAATTGAAGCACAGGAAGCAGGCTGTTATGTTACTGCCAGTGTGGCTTGGGGAAATTGTGTGGACTCCTATGCGCAAGGGCAAATTGGAATAAAATATTTTCACGGCAGTCCGGCCGTAAGGAGTGGCACCATCGTTGCTGGCAAAGACAAAGGAACCAGTCACGAGGCTGCCAGCTGCACCTTCAGCATGGATCAGCACTTCACCCAAGCAGATTTAGTCTGCCTTCTGCGCAACAGACTACTAAGGTATTAATGAATTTTAAATCAACTTTAACACTCGAACTTACTGTAAGGAACAATGATTGCAACGCTGCAGGACTTTGTGTCCCATCATGCTTTAGAACAATCATGCACTATGCAAATAGCCACTGAGGGCAGACAATTGATATTTAAATGCCAGAAGTAAATGGTTACCGGAAAGAACAATCAGCGTTTCGAGTGTTCCTGTTGTGTCCATGAAGAAGGGGCTGCTTGTCCGGAAACGCGTCGGCTTTTGAAAAATTGAAGCGCAGGAAGCAGGCTGCTATGTTACCGCCAGTGTGGCTTGGGGAGGTTGTGTGCACTCCTATGCGCAAGGGCACATTGGAATAGCAGCTGATCAACTGTAACAGCGAATTCACTGTCTACCTACTGGAGTGTCCTTGTGGCCTCCAATATGTAGGCAGTTCGAAACATCAACTGAAGGTACGAATCCTGCAACACCTCCAGGCTATTTCAAACAAGGATTTTAACTATCCCATTGCTAGACATTATGCAGAGAAGCACAACAGTAATAATTCAAGTCTAAAGTTCTGTGGAATTGATAGGGTCCCCAAGCACATACGGGGTGGTGACCGGGAGACGCGTTTAAGAGTTCTTGAGTCTAAACACATCATAGACATAGACAGCAAAATCCCGAGGGGCCTCAATTGTGGGGAGGAAATGTCCTCACATATTGGAAAATGAAGAAGAGACAATTCAGTAGGACTAACTGGAAGTGTGAGATGTGAGTTTTCTGCACAAGTGCTGAAATAGTTTTTAACGACGCTACTCTTAACAATACACTGGGCATAGGATATGCAAGGAATATGCAGGCTATAAAATCCGTACAGGGATATGTCCCACTTACACAATTGTGTTGACATAGGAGGGCAGGCTTGCCCTACTGATATATCCTGCACGATTATTCCACTATAAACCCGGGGTACCCCCGGATGGGGGATACACACATCATTATTATTTTTGCACATTTTTCGTTATTGGAATAGAAAGATAGGCACCCCTGCACTTTATTTCCCTTCCAATGCACTTATAACGATACTGCACTCGCACAGCAAAGGGCCAGCAAATAAGATGCGCAGGCGCATGTTTTCTCTTAGGCTAGCAAGGGAGCTCCTGTTGTTACAGATAAAGTGTTACGATGCAAAATGCTAGTGTGGTAATTAATTAGCAGAATTCTGCTCTGTCATACCATTTTTTATATGAAATACCATTCGGCTATGTCATGTATAAATTAAGATGAATCATGAGTATGTACCAATAATTTTTTTATGTAATTGTTTTAAAATTCATGAATTAATTGATGTATGACACACGTACCTCGTAATCCTCCGAATATGTATACAATTCAAATAACCATGTCGAGATAACATATCCGCAGAAAAACCTTCACATTGTAGGAATAATGTGCCGAATGTTATGTTCTTTTGCCACTTAAACTACATTGCCCAGAAGTCCTAGCCGCTACTGACTAGTACTGAAAACGAAATTCTCGATCTATTGCGCCAAAACAGAATGAATTATAATTTTCCTTTCCTTCTTTCTTAATAAGTCTAGAATGATACCGTGCAATGATCAAAAATTGTAATGTGTATGGCTTAAATTATATGTGTAAAAAACGATTGTATTTTTACTATGTCCATTGTATAGGACTTAAATACACTTTGTGTCAAAATTGTGGCTACTTGATAAAGGCTTCACGCCGAAACGCGTCGTCTTTGTTTGGAGAGTGCACATTAAACATTAATTGTGCCTGGACCTACCAGGTGTGCCGTTTTTCCTTGGAAACCGAAAGTGGAGGTTTTTGGGGAATTGCGAGCGAATAATAGTGTGGCGACTGCGGCCACCCACGGCACCAGCGTTGTGAGGCTGAGGATCGCTGAATGCAGTGGTGTTTGGGAGATAAGTCAGGTGTTTATGATTAACTCTGCTTACGCATTACCGTACCAATAAAAAGCTGAGGGGTAAAAGCTTCTTACTTTCGTGTGCCGCTCATTTGTTGGACATTACCCTTGGAGCTGGATGTTTAGGGGGCCGTCCTGCCGCCGAGCTGGCACCACCCCCATGAGGGGGCCACTGAGCTTGTTGTGATGAGGAGCTTGAGAGGTGGAGAGTGAGCGTGGATTGAGGGCGTGCTGCAGCAGAGGGGCTCATTCAGAGCCTTTTCACATGAAATTTAAGGTGCATCCATTCAGGAAATGAAAGGGCTATGTTAAACCTAAAGGCTACGTGTTTGCAATTCTGCACACCGATTGTTGCCAAACGATGGAACTAACATCCCCACAAAGCACCTTACTGACCTTGAACTGTCCATGAATAAGTGTATAAACAAAACGCGTCGGACTATGAAAGTCAGGTGTTTATGATTAACTCTGCTTATGCAGTACCGTACTAATAAAAAGCTGAGGGGTAAAAGCTTCTTACTTTCATGTGCCGCTCATTTGTTGGACATTACCCTTGGAGCTGGATATATATATATATATATATATATATATATATATATATATATATATATATATATATATATATATATATATTACCTACTGGCGTGTCGCCAGTAGGTATATATAGTTAGGATTATTTGTCTATGGAACTTTTGAAAATTCTATGTCTAATAACTTTGGCGTTTGTGGACGGAATCGGCTGAAATTTTCAGGAAAATGGCACATATTGTTTCTGAGCAGCCCCCGAAAATTTGGGGGGGTTTCGTCAAGGGGGGGCCGAGAAAAAAGGGGGGTCCCAAAACGCGTTTTTTCCCATGTTAATTTCCATAGGGCCTTTGGCCTCACTTTTAGCTCGAACGGCTGAATGGATTTGCACGAAACTTGGCAAAATTGTAGTGACTGTTAGCCCGATGTGCCTTTGCTAGGTCTCAATATATGTGCTCCAGTGGATTTTGAGAAATTAACGTTCAAAACAAGATATATATCTGTAACAGCGCTCCGGGCTGCGCTCCGGTCCGCTTACTTTTCGCGAAACGGAACTTTGCGCGCAGAAAGCTGATTGGCTCTCCGGTGTCTGTCAACATTCTAAACAGTCCGGAGCGGCCGCCATCTTATCTCTCAGTAGGATCGAGAGAGAAGAAGAGGTGAAAAACGAAGGGGGAATTTAATGAAAGGGGGCAAGGTATACCTCTCTTGACCCCCTAGGAATGATGTTGGGGTTATTAAAGGGTCCCGTGGGGAAAATAAAAAAATATATATTTTTCACGGTAGAAGCGCTTCCCGGGGCGCGAACTGGGCCGCAAACTGGTAGCGAAACGGGAATTCGCCATTTTGTGTTTCGTTTTAATTAAATTACTAGGTATAAGGGGGTGCGGGAGACGTATCCTGACCCCTTATGTTTTCTGAAGGTGGCTGAGGAGGCTCATATATGTTGATACATGTCTTCCAGCGGCTGTGCGTGAGCTTTTTTTTTTTTTTTGCTGCGTGACGTCTGTTAACGTTCGATTCGATGGAAATCAGGAAGTGTTGACCACCATTTTGTCACTGCGAGTAAATATTTTGTTATAAATGAATCCTTATTGATAAACATTGTCTGCGCCATCTTGCCTTTTTGTCCAATGCCACAATTTTGTCGTGCACGGCATCCATTTTAGATGCCTTGACCAGACCCACTCTCTGCACGCCGTCGATTCTCAGCACGGCTCCCCACCCTCGCAAGCATCTCCCCCACGCACTGGTCACCCCCGCTCTCTCTCTCATGCATGGGCCAAATACTTCCCCCCATCTGCGCTGCTCTTCCCAGAGAATCACACCCTGTGCCCGCCCGACACCTCCCTTTCACCCTATTCACTACCGCACCCTCTGACACTCCTCTTCCTCTGTGTCCGATTGTCCAGGCCGGACCCAGGCTATCACCTAGCCCTGCGGATGTAGTTTATGGCCCCAGCTGTAGAGAATCCAGACATGCCAATCCTCCCGATTCAGGCATGAGACTACTGATTTCAGTGCTAGTCTTCCGCCTCCCGATTCCTGCAAGGAAAAACCCGGGGGCATATTACCAACAACTAGCGATAATTTTTGTCTCTAACTTGTTTAGAGACAAAAATTATCGCCGCACATCGGCGAATTTTATCGCAGATAAACCTTGCTATTAGCAAGGTTTATCGCAAATGCGATAAAAAACGGCCGCAATGCATGAATATCGCTGAAAAGTCAGCGATATTCATGCATTATCCAGCAAATGCTCTTAGCCATGTTATCCACCTTCCATTGGATAACATGGCTAAAAACTGCTCAGGGCAGGTGTTAGCTTTTGGAGATATTCGCGCTTAGCGCGAATATCTCCAAAAGTTGGTAATAGGAGATAGCGATGGTTAGGGACTGTTTCCAGTCGCTAACATCTTGGCACGCCCACTTTGCATGTCATTAGTGATAAATATCACTGACATGCAAAGCGGGGCCCAATGAATCCTTATTGATAAACATTGTCTGCGCCATCTTGCCTTTTTGTCCAATGCCACAATTTTGTCGTGCACGGCAGCCATTTTAGATGCCTTGACCAGACCCTCTCTCTGCACGCCGTCGATTCTCAGCACGGTTCCCCACCCTCGCAAGCATCTCCCCCACGCACTGGTCACCCCCGCTCTCTCTCTCATGCATGGGCCATATACTTCCCCCCATCTGCGCTGCTCTTCCCTGAGAATCACACCCTGTGCCCGCCCGACACCTCCCTTTCACCCTATTCACTACCGCACCCTCTGACACTCCTCTTCCTCTGTGTCCGATTGTCCAGGCCGGACCCAGGCTATCACCTAGCCCTGCGGATGTAGTTTATGGCCCCAGCTGTAGAGAATCCAGACATACCAATCCTCCCGATTCAGGCGTGAGACTACTGATTTCAGTGCTAGTCTTCCGCCTCCCGATTCCTGCAAGGAAAAACCCGGGGGCATATTACCAACAACTAGCGATAATTTTTGTCTCTAACTTGTTTAGAGACAAAAATTATCGCCGCACATCGGCGAATTTTATCGCAGATAAACCTTGCTATTAGCAAGGTTTATCGCAAATGCGATAAAAAACGGCCGCAATGCATGAATATCGCTGAAAAGTCAGCGATATTCATGCATTATCCAGCAAATGCTCTTAGCCATGTTATCCACCTTCCATTGGATAACATGGCTAAAAACTGCTCAGGGCAGGTGTTAGCTTTTGGAGATATTCGCGCTTAGCGCGAATATCTCCAAAAGTTGGTAATAGGAGATAGCGATGGTTAGGGACTGTTTCCAGTCGCTAACATCTTGGCACGCCCACTTTGCATGTCATTAGTGATAAATATCACTGACATGCAAAGCGGGGCCCAAGATGGTCGCTATCTCCTTTTAGCTGTCACTAACTAGTGTTAGCGACAGCTTGGTAATAGGGAGATAATTTTATCTCCTTTTTTTTGGCTTTTAAAGCCAAAAAAGCGGAAATAAACCCCCTTGATAATATGCCCCATGATTCCTCGGGGGTTTCAGCTGACAGGGCTTGGTATTGTGTTACGTGCTAATTCTTCCAGGAAACGTCAGAGGGTCGATGCAGGGGTTCTAGAAGGGGTGATAAACCAGTTAAGCCTCATGAACAAGCGCATGGTCTTTTAAAGATTTGTGAAGTACTCGGGGCGGCGGTGTGTGTGTGCCCTCTTTCAGGAGTGGGCGGGGGGCACTGCCAGCAACTTGCCAGGCCAGGCAGTGTTCAACACGTGCATCACCCTTTCTCTGCCTGCTATTGCGCTCCATGCTTCGGAAAGGTAAGAAAAAGAACGTGCATTTGAGTTTGAAATGTCCGATCCTGTAGCAGTACACTTGCAAAGCCCACACATGACAATAACCCGATTCAAGGCCCCATTCACCCGATTTTTTTAAAAAATATAGTACTCCAAGAAAGTTGGATTATAAAACTTTATTAACTTTTAAATATAACGAACGCAACAAAAACTGTAAATATATTTAAACATTTTTTGATAAAAAAAAACAACAATGGTCAGAAGCTGTCTTTTGTGCGAATAGTCCCAAGGCAGCACAACGTGCTGAGTTGTGGAAGGCACCCAGGTGAAGAACCATCCCTTCTTTAAACCCCATGGTGACCAATTATAGTTTCAATGAGTGCTATGTCCCAGGTTTTACATAAAGTAGTGTTTACCTAGAGTGGTGCTGTGTAGGACACTCTGAATGGAAATTAACCAGAACTATAACGATAACAACAACAACAACAATAATATAACTTTTATGCCCAAATTACGCAAACATTTAGCTAATCTGCTAAAGGGGGGAGTCGCCATTTCTTTACAATAATCAATAATGAAAAATCAACATCAATAGGGTTGTCCGTATTCCCGATGCAGCACTATAGTGCAACATACACAGCACCTGGGGTGTCAAGAGTGAACAGGTCCTAGCTGCTTAACCAATGACTGACAAATGCTATATTAAACACTTACTATGTATAATACTTGCGTTCACAATAGTTTTACTTTACAAAACAGAACAAAAGATGTCCCCTGTAAGTAAACCCATATTAGCTGTTTCAGTTATTGAACATCCTAAGGTTTTATGACATGGGGAACAGTGGTGATATCCTGAGCCACCCATCCGTAGCCTCTCTAATCTCCATTACAATGTGTTTCTTGCTAAAATTAGCCAGAACTATAACCATAACAACAACAACAACAATAATATAACTTTAACGTCCAAATTACGCAAAGATTTAGCTAATCTGGTAAAGGGGGGGAGTCGCCATTTCTTTGGATAATTTATTCATCCATCCGTAACCTCTCTAATCTCCATTACAATATGTTTCTTGCTGTCGCTAGCTGATGAAAAAACTAAAGTGATAACTTCCTCATCCTTATTTTGTCTTTCTTTGTTCCTTAAGATGTTATCTGTGTCAACCTCTTCCGAGAATGCTGATGCGTTAGGGATTTCCTTGTGTTTCTTAATAGCATTGGTGTCTGCACACTTCTTTGTCAATTCTGTGAACATGATAACTGCTTCATGAACAGACGATACCCTTATTAAGTCATTAGTGTTAAGTGTGTCTGAAACTACAGTGCCCTTCTGTTTTTCTTTCTTCAGGCTCTACAGAGTTTTGTGTGTTGTTCTTTTGAGCGACAATTATTCCAGAGGTTTCAGGTTCACTTGTTTTGTCCTGCAGTGAGTTAACAGCTTTAGAGACTTCATGTTTATTTGCTATGTCCTGCTGTGCGTCAACTGCTTCAGAGACGTCAGCCTCATTTGTTATGTTTGACTAGATCCTGGACCTGCCCGGCCGCGCCCAAATGGGCGCCGGTGTAAATGGGACTCGTAACTGCTTGTTGTGTACTGGTTGCCCAACCTTGATATCACGAGATACGTATGCAGTTTTGAAGCACATGGCGGAGGCTCGTCTGCTGTAGTGGGGCGCCCCTTTATTGTTTCAGTCGCCATTCCGCCCGCTTTTGCTACACTGTGCCTTTTCCGCCATTCAGCTGTTTACCGCCCGCTCTTACGGCTACAGCGTCTCGCTCACCATGTAGTTGAGTTGCTCCCACTCTTGTGGTGCAGCGATAGGCGGCTGCCACAGGACTCTTAAAATGGGGGCCGGCTCTTCGGATTTGGGCCTGGTCCAGTAAAATGGCCCTGGGACACCTTGGAACTCGGACGCTTGTCTGCCAGGGCTTGGGTCCCATTCTCGAAAGCGTCCCCTCAGCTTTGAAGCTTGTACAAAAGTCTTGGGGGCCCTCGACTCCCGCAGGCTTCCGGTGGGGAGCGGCTGCCATGATTGCTTGCGGAATGGCCACGACGGAGCTACGAGATGGTGGTGCTCTCATGGTGACGCCAGCTTCAGTCTGAAACATCCAGAAACAAGGTGGGGCTTTCATCGTTTGGGAAAAAAATGTTTTAATCCAATGAAAAGTGTTATTTTTAGGTCACATGACCTAGTCTTACATCATTAGGAAAACAAAAGTAAAATGAACCAATGAAAAGTTTTATTAACAAGTCACATGACCTGTTATGCTTACGTTACGCGCTGCGCGGCGCGCTCTGGATCGTTTCCGGGAAGCTGCGCCTTGCGCACCGGAGCACTTCCGGGTGCGCTAATGCGGCGCGTCATATGACGCATTACGCGACAACGCAGGTCCAGAATATAGTCAAAATGTCTTCACCAACCAGCGGTCGGAATACAACCGCTTTCAGCAGTCCAAAAAGTTCTGTTAAATCTTAAGAGCGGGAGCAACTCAACTACATGGTGAGCGAGACGCTGTAGTCGCAAGAGCGGGCGGTAAACAGCTGAATGGCGGAAGAGGCACAGAGTACCAAAAGCGGGCGGAATGGCAACTAAAACGGTAAAGGGGCGCCCCACTACAGCGTGTCTTCAGGTCAAACGGATTGTGGGACAAGGTCCAGAATGGAAGAGTCATCAAAAGGCAAAAAATTCCGCCGGACCCCGGGAGCCGGCCGCCTATGTTGGGGGCGATCTCAGGCCACACCAGGGCAACACGACTTGGGGAGGGGGCAGGAGCCAAGCGCCCCCTCCCAGTCCGCGCCATCTCACCGCCCCTCGGGGGCCTCCGTCAAGCGGTTTAGGGAGGCACCGTATCACATTGTTTTCCAATGCAGTCAGGTCCACAAACGGACCCCACTTACTTTGAATAGTGAAGCTGCAGCAGGTGCAAATAAGGTTTAGACAGTGTTACAAGTGCTGCTTAGAACTCTGAAGTATGGCACTCAACATCCAGAACTTATGCCATTTGTGTAAGGCAGTGACATCGAAGCAACTCAGGGACCAAAAGCATGAACGAACACTCACGTATGAAAATCTTATTTGGGGAAGGGGCAGGATCCAAACGCCCCCTCCCAGTTCGCGCCACTACACCGTATGTAGAAAATCTGAAGCCATCGTTCTACAAACTCTCAACGCTTGCTATCAGTGCATGAGTTTCATGCTCGATCGATTGAGCTAGCCGGATCGGGCAACAAAAAGTATAAAATAGTTATGTAAATAGTTATTTAATAAAATGTTTTACCCTGTTTCTTTGCTGGTGTGTTGTCTATATTTATAATATTTGCATAGGGTTTGTCGTTATTTTGGGCGGGGTGGGTGACGGAGCCGAGCTGTCTTGCAGCCCTCATGGTGTGGAGCTCAGTTCATTTCACTATTTTCGTATTTCTCATGAAGGGTTGTTCCTAATGTTTGTATTTTAGCGAGGTCAAAAAGAGATCCAATTAGTGGTCTACTGATTTTGCACGATTACTTTTATTTTTTTACACGATTTTTCACTATCTGCAAAGACTAAACAGAGTATTGTGACTTTGTGCTTGTTTGTAAATAGAGAATGATCCAAAGAGAACCAATTCTAAAACAGTAAATGCTTGGATAACAATCAATCAAATGGAGAGACAAGCAGGTACGACGGATTACAACGGGGGTAAAGGTCTGCGTTAACTACCCTTCACTAGCTGCAAAGAGAGAGTACTACTAAGAGAAAAGAGGGGAGTGGGGGGGGGAAGCGTTCAAAGCACATGAGCGTGCATAAACACGAAAACGTTTTTACCTATCACGTACTTGACATTTGACAGCTTTTGATATTTGCTATTAAAAAACCATTGAAATTCACAGAAAAAACCATAGGTTATAGTCCATATATAGTTAGGAATTTGCATTTACAAAACCTTGAAAATTCAATGAAAAAACCATTGGTTATAGAACATATATAGTTAGGAATTTGCATTTACAAAACCTTATTTTAGTCGCATAAAACCATTGAAATTCCATATATAGTTAGATGCGCTAACTATATATCGCGCACCCGCAATCCACTGCTGATGATGTCACATATTACATCATTCATGACATGGTTAGTGACATCACTGATGACATCATTGATGACATCTCAAATGACATCACTGATAAAATCACTGATAACATCTCATTTGACATGACTGATCACATCACTGATGATATCATTCATGTGATAATACCATGAACCTCTTCAGACTCTAATATAACCTTAGATACAATCAGTGTAAACAGACAGTCACAGACTGTCACTCATCCATGGAGTTACTCACACACCTAGTCAGTTATGCAAAAAATCAATCACACCTCCATTTTCTCAACTATACAGTTATACACACCTTACTTATTCAAACATATACTAACACATATTTACTTTACTCTCTTATACAATCCCTGATACATGTTCACAATGATCCATACAGCCACTCACACATTCACTGGCTCTTATGCACAGTTATTTATAGATGTCAACTCTCACATGTACTGTGTTTTACATATGTACTTACTTTGACATGTAGCACTGAGATATCCATTCACTCACCAATACACTCATGCACACAGTCAACCGCCCATACAGCTGTTTCCACATGCACTTTTGAAACCATACATTTAGTGAATCAACTGCTCACACATCTATGCACAGAGTCATACACCTCCCAGCCACCCACACACACACTCAGTCTCCCATACAAATACTTGGGCAACCAATCAATAACCCATATAGTTACTCATATAGCTACTTATCAACACATGCAACAGTTTACAGAACAACAGACATAATGATGCACAAATTAAGACAGTTTAGTCACTAACCCATGCACTCAGTGAGACACATTTAATCACTCACTCATACAGTCAGTCATGCACCTACTAAATCCTTCATCCAGACACTTATACATCCACTCATTCTTCAATATGTAAGACATATTTTAACTTTACAGAAACAAACAGTCACTGGATGTTGTCATCAGTGATGTCATCAGTGATGTCATTTGAGATGTCATCAGTGATGTCATCAGTGATGTCACTAACCATGTCATGAATGATGTAATATGTGACATCATCAGCAGTGGATTGCGGGTGCGCGATATATAGTTAGCGCATCTAACTATATATGGAATTTCAATGGTTTTATGCGAGTAAAATAAGGTTTTGTAAATGCAAATTCCTAACTATATATGTTCTATAACCAATGGGTTTTTCATTGAATTTTCAAGGTTTTGTAAATGCAAATTCCTAACTATATATGGACTATAACCTATGGTTTTTTCTGTGAATATATATATATATATATATATATATATATATATATATATATATATATATATATATATATATATATATATATATATATTTATAAACCTACCAACGGACGTCAGTAGGTAGTCATAGTTAGGACCTAGTTTCTATAGGAAAAGCGCTTTTTGATTGGCAATATCTTTGGTCCCGTTTGCCGAATCTTAACTAAAGTTTCAAAACTAATCTGGCGGTCTGGTCAGCTCCTGTCTTGAAAGTTTTGGCATGATTCATCAAGTGGGAACCGAGAATAAAGTGGGGTCCTAAACCGCATTTTCTCCATGTTAATTTCCAAGGGAAATGTTGTCACGGCTACAGTCCAAACTGCTGAACGGAATTACACCAAACTTGGCAGAGTGGTAGCTGTTGTTCCAGAGTGCACCTTTTGCCTGAAATGGTGTAAATCTGTTCAGTAGTTCCTGAGAAATTAAAACATAACAAATATCAATAACTGGTGACTGCGGTGGATTCGCAAACCCTCCTGATCGCGCGCTTTATTTTGATTGTTTTCAGCCAGGAAAAAGGGAATAAAATGATAAAAAAAACAAGAAAAGGGGGCCCCCATATGCCCAAAAAGTATTTTATTATTATTTTTGGTGGATAATATGCAAAATATATGTGGGGAGCCCCAGGGACCGCCACCTCCCTGGGGCTTTTCATTCTTATGGGTGGGGGACCTTGTGGGCCCACCAAGCCCCGGGGACTGCCACCTCCCAGGGCTTTTATTTATTTGGGGGTGGCCTCACAGGCCCCCCTAAGCTCTGGGGACCGCCACCTACCCGGGGCTTTTATAATAAGTAAGTGTGATGGGGCTCGAGTCCCCCACACTGCCCGGGACCACCACCTCCCTGGGGCACTAATTATGTTAATGAGAGGGTCCATTGCAGACCTGGGGACCACCACCTTCCCGGGGCTATGTGAGTGTTGGGAGGTGGGCCACACGGCATCCCTTGTGGAGCCCTACATTGCCCTGGGAACAGTCAACTCCCAGGGCCAGCTCCGACAATTTCCCGGGTTGCCTACCCCCGGGACATTGCAGTTTACAATGGGAGGGCGGGGGCTTTTGGACAAGGGGAACTGTATGTCAGCAGCTCCCCTTGTCCAAAACTGAGGGAGCAGGCAGGGACCGTGGGGCATTGAGTCTCCCTTATGGTCCCCTATGTGAGGGCATGACCCGGGGGGTGGGGTCCAGAGGGGGATAAATATTTTTTCTTTGTACAAAATTGCTGGGCCTCAGGGGATGGGGGTCCCCGGGACAGAGTTTGAGTAATGAGCATGGGGCATTTTTTTCTCACATGCCTTGAGTCGCAACTCCATTGCGGCTCTCAGTGCGTCCCCTTCCGTGTAATCACGATGGGTTTGCGACTCCAGGCAAAATTAAAAGTAGGTAAGTATGTTTTAAAAAAAGTAAGATTGACTTTTGGGTCATATGGTGGCTCTAAATAGAGCCTTTGTTTCATTATGACTTTGTTGTAGCTACATGTGAGTGTGGATGCACAGCTTTAGGTTGTTGAAGAAGACTAAGAT
Organism: Lissotriton vulgaris; assembly: GCF_964263255.1. Lineage (NCBI taxonomy): Eukaryota > Metazoa > Chordata > Amphibia > Caudata > Salamandridae > Lissotriton > Lissotriton vulgaris. Next base: position 665,723,565 of record NC_141689.1, read on the forward strand.
TTCTTGATCTGTGAAGTGAACTCCATCACTTCAGTAGATGTCGTCCATGACAAAATGTAGATTGTTGTTATAGATGGACCCCATTCTATGCTCTCTGAGATATGCAGAAACATCTTTATTGACATTTTTCCAACGTTTCACAAACTGTGGACAGAATTGATTTGACCATTTCCATTTCTGTCTTTGACTTTATTAGGAAAAACAAAGACAGTTTGAGGCAAAAGCAACATCAATTCTGCAAAGGTATCCATCATTAGCATTTCCAGACCTACCAAAGTCAATGCGCCAAGGTCATTGACACCACAGTACACAATTATGAGGTCAATGGGTTGGAGATTCAAAAAGGTTTAAACCAAAGGCAACAATTGGTGCCACTTCAATCCTTTCTGTGCAACCCATTTAATGTCCACATTTTGCAAACCTAAACATAGCTGTGCCCTACAATCCACACTGTGAGCATCTTGAAGGGATGTCTGGAAGGAATCAAAAGATGTCTGTAACTGATGTAGTCAGTTGGTAGATTGAGAGGTATCTAAAATGGTGGAGAACATGTTTTTTAAAAGGCTGATAAGTGATCGGCTGTTCATCAAGATTGTGCACTCAAAAAAAGGATACATGTTCGTTTGATGAGATATCATTTTTGTGATTCGTTATTAGAAAATGTTTTAAAGGTACAGTGGATTCCATAAGGTAATATTCAGCAAAGGTCAACCACACCTGCTGTGCTGAACTTGAAACTTCGGTGAACTAGTGACCTGCCAGTACAGTTGAATGTTCCATGAACTGTTGAGGATTTCGACTGCTCCGATAATCTGCCCAAGCGCAGAAGGTAGGGGACGTCTCCTGCTTATGGCAGTTCGCGTTTGGAATGCGTTCGGAATGCAGGTAACCTGTATTTATCATAATTAGTCTGTGACTCCTCTTTAGCTCACAAACACGGGCGTCCGCCATTTAGTATGCGCAGTGGATATTGCGTCATTTTAGTGATTTGTTATTAGAACATGTTTTAAAGGTACGGTTTATTCCATATGGTAATATTCAGCAAAAGTCAACCACACCTGCTGTTTGCATTACTAAGCTTGTGTGCTGAACTTGAAACTACTGTGAACTAGTGACCTGTCAGGACAGTTCAATGTTCCGTGAACTGTTGCTATGGAAACTGGCATTAAGTAGAATGGGGGAAGGGTTGAAATGTAACTGTGGGCTTAAAATGCAAAATGGATACTTATATATAAATGAAAAGTTAGTACATTAAGGTTTTCTAAGACAGTAGTATGAGTAGAAGTAGTGTGTTGCTGAAAAACTATTCTAGTATTATTAAAAATAGGTTTTTGTACTCCTGTGTGGGTTTGCAGCTCCACCACGGTAGAGGTGCGACTCCAGAAATTTACAGAAGCAGTTTGGGCACCATTTGAAGACAGTTCGAAAGGGTTATTATGTCTAACCAATAGAAATGTGTTTTTACACTTTGAAATAATGATGGAAGCAATGCGATTTGATACTGATAAGTATTGAAGTGCAAAAAGAGAGGGAAAGTTTTGCCATTTCTGGTTTCACCTTTCTGAGAGAGGTGCATTACATTTCTTGTGTAGAAAGGAACATTTTTTAAGAGTTTCTGATCTTTGGTATACTGCAATACTACCTCAAACATAAGTAACCAATTTGTAAGATGTATTATATATTATACAAGAGGGGAGCGTGGCTACCACGCCTCGCAAGATGGCGGCTCCCGTCTGAGCTCCGCTGCGCTGCGGAGTAAGGAAGAGGATTTCAACGGCTCCGATAATCTGCCCAAGTGCAGAAGGTAGCGGACGTCTCCCGCTTATGGCAGTTCGCGTTTGGAATGCTTTCTGAATGCAGGTCACCTGCATTTTGACATAATTCGTCTGTGACTCCTCTTTACCTCACGAACAAGGGCGGCCGCCATTTAGTATGTGCGTTGGATATCGCATCATTTTTGTGATTCGTTATTAGAACATGTTTTAAAGGTACGGTGGATTCCATAAGGTAATATTCAGCAAAAGTCAACCACATCTGTTGTTTGCATTAGTAAGCTTGTGTGCTGAACTTGAAACTATGGTGAACTTGTGACCTGCCAGTACAGTTGAATATTCCATGAACTGTTACTATGGAAACTGGCATTAAGTAGAATGGGAAGGGTTGAAACTTAACTGTGGAATTAAAATGCAAAATGGATACTTAAATATAAGTGAAAAGTTAGTAAATGATGGTTTTCTAAGACTGTAGTATGTGTAGAAGTAGTGTAATTCTGAAAAACTATACTAGTGTTATTAACATTAGGTTTTTGTTCTCCTGTGTGGGTTTGCAGATCCACCGCGGTAAAGTTGCCACTCCAGAAAATTACAGAAGCAGTTTGGGCTCCATTTGAAGAGAGTTAGAAAGGGTTAATATGTCTAACCAATAGAAATGTGTTTTTACAATTTGAAATAATGATGGAAGCAATGCGATTTGATACTTACATGTATTTAAGGGCAACAAGAGAGGGAAAGTTTGCCATTTCTGGTTTCACCTTTCTGAGAGAGGTGCATTACATTTCTTGTTTGGAAAAGAAAATCTTTTAAGAGTTTCTGATATTTGGTGTTCTGCAATACTACCTCAAACATGAGTGACCAATTTGTGAGGTGTATTATATATTATTCAGGGGGCGTGGCTACCGCGCCCCGCAAGATGGTGGCTCCCGTCTGAGCTCCGCTGCGCTGCGGAGTAAGGAAGAGGACTTCAACCGCTCCGATAACCTGGCCAAGCGCCAGAAGGTAGCGGACGTCTCCCGCTTATGGCAGCTCGCGTTTGGAATGCTTTCTGAATGCGAGTCACTTGTATTTTGACATAATTCGTCCGTGACTCCTCTTTACCTCATGAACGCGGGCGGCCGCCATTTTGTATGCACGGTGGATATCGCGTCTGAAGAGATTTTCCTGAGTGGCACCCAGGGATGTTGCAAGTGTGCTGCTTTGGTATTTATATATAATTTTTTACATCTTCTTGGGCTACTGCCTAATGCTTATGGAGGAAATGATGGGTTTTCTGCTAAATAGACAATATTGAGCATTTGCTGGCATCCTTTTACATACAGTGCGTCCTCTCTCCATTGCCAACTGCATCTGCCCATATTTTACCTGATCATGCATGCTTATGACCACCTTTGGCTGTGAGTGTTCTCATATATTGGCATGTCTACCTATTGTCATGCCGTGCCAAAGTTAAGGATGTTTATACCCTACATGAGGTAACAAACATTTGGTGATGTAGTAACCTCTCAAGATTGGTGTCATTACCCATATCAATAGGTTATCCTCACGTCCACTATTTGCTTTTATTATTGTCACCTGTCCTCAAATTTCTCTCACCAATGAGTTGCCTCAATATTGTGTATGAAATAGATGCTCACGCTGGTTGCTTTCCATAATTCTGTGACTCTAATATAAGGGAAGGATCTCTACTTTTAAAAATCATCTTACTTCCTGACGTCAAGCTTACTTCGTCCAGATGGCCAACAAATCCATTTCTTCCAAAAGGTCATCTTCATCTGGTGTCAAACCAAAGAGAGTAAAAAATGATCCTACATCGCCTATTCACTCTTCTTTCAATCCGAACGTAGATTCCATCTTGGAGGAAATTTGTGCTTAAAGGCCATTTATGAACGCCACTAACGAAAAATTACAACTGATTGAAGATTGATGGATCAAAATGGAAGGTAAAATGTCTGAAATGGAGCAGTTAATAAGTAACCTTCAAGATGCGACTACTAAAATTCCCTTGTTACAACAAGAAATTCATAAGCTCAAACTCCACATCAAGGATTTAGAAAATCACAACAGAAGGAACAATCTTTGTCTGTATGGTCTACCAGAAAATATCAAAGGTCTGGATCTCCTTTCCAAGAAATTCCTGGTTGACCTTCTCGATCTTTAGTCTTCAGCTCCCCTCAACATCCAATGAGCTCATTGTCTTGGTCGTCCTCCACCTCATTCTACCAAAGCATACGGCGTAATTATGCTGTTTCTTGAATTTACTGACTTGATGCATGTTCTAAAAATTGCCAGAGAGAAACGTTGTCTTGTTTGGTCAGGCCATATTATCTATATTTCACAAGATCTCTCCAATGCTACCAATGCTAAGCGCAAAGAATTCTTAGCCCTCCGACCTCAAATGAGATCTATGAATATCCATTATGGCATCCTACATTCTTGTCTTTGCAAAATCACACATGAATGTGTTTCCCGTACCTTTGAAGATCCTCCCCAGCTAAAACAACCTTTACATTCCATTGCTTGACTGCCTATGGACACCTCTGCTCAATGTTCTTGAACATTTATGCTCTAATATTACTAAATTGATAATTTCTAATGTTTTGCAATTGTTACTATTACCTCTCGTCTAGCTCTTTAATTTTACTCATTTATTGAGGTTTTTAGCGTCCAAACATAATTTTTTTTTATCATTTCACTTACGGTATATTTTATGTCATCTTCTTCTCAATACTCTTCTGTCTTGTCTTATCTAAATTAATTAAGCCAAAAATAGAAGGAGGTGTGAGATTTCCTAATTTTAAATTATACCACACTGCTTTGTTAGTTAGACAATACTATGATTTAAATAGGCAGAATCATGATTCACCGATGCCCAGATGGATTGCTTTTGAGCACTCCTTGCTACATGAATTCTCCTTTTCCAACATCTGTTCTATGTCTAACTGTACCTTTATTTTTCACTATCCCATCTTAAAATACTCTTAACATTTGATACATTCACTGCTCACAGAGAGTGCCACCTTTCAGCAAGAGTTTCTTGCATCTTTCATGTTGAATAATACATTCATAGATTCTGACACAAATCATTCTACAAACATTGGGTAAAAAGGGTATTTTTTATGTTCCTCAACTTTTATCTCATAACTCTGTCATATACTTCACTGCATTACACGAGTTTTATACTTTACCTCTATCCTATTTCTCCCAATACTCACAAATATTAAATGCTCTACAACCATTCTTGTTATCATAATTTTCTTCTGATGACACCATTCCATTTACACCCTTGACCTCTTTGACCACCACTATCTGCAGCTCCACTCCCAAAGCTTCTGTTCTATACAAGCTTCTGTCCACTCCCATATCTGATAGACCAAAATCCATTATAGAATTAGGTTGGGAACAAAACCTCTCTATATCCCTTTCCACTAACAGATTAAATAAACTGTGGCATAACATTTTCACTACCTAAAAAACAGCTAACATTACTCAATCCTTATTTCTTCACTACAAAAGAGTGATTTGCACTCCTGTTCATATTCATAAGATTACTCCCTCTTACTCTTCCCTAGTTGGTCTTGTCTCTTCTCGAATGGCACATTGTAAAATGTAGTATATTACAGTCCCAATGTTCTTAAATTTTGGAAATCCATTTGTTCTATATCCTCTAAAATATTTCATTGTAATATCTGATTATCAATTCGAAAAATATTTCTCCAACACCTCATCAAATCTGACTTACTTTGGATTCCCTTTACTACTTTCTTATCTTCTCAATTTTCTATACCTTAATTATGTATCTCATCTTTCCATCTCCTCTCCTTTTTCTCTTCTTGCTTTCTTTTCTCTTTCCCCTATTTTTCTCTCTTATTATTCCTTATCTTTAAAACTTTTACTCCACTATCACCTTTTTCTATATATACCCTTAACTCTTCTTATCCATTTCTCATCCATAACATGCTTTCCTTACCCCTCTCCTTACTATCTCTGAATTAGATTGTTCCCTATTATAATATCTTTTGATGTTATACATTTTATTACTCTACTGTTCCATCTTATGGTTCTCTGTAACTTCGGTACTTTATTATTATATCAATAAAAATTATTTAACACAAGAAATATATATAGTATTCAGCACTACTTTATTGTTTCTAGTGATATTTCAACTTTATAAACAAAAATCCAAGTGTGGATATTGTAAGACAAGTGTAACCTATAAAATGTACAGCTCTCTATTGTACTTTGTATTATTGTAAGAAATGATTTTTGAAATAGTTTGTGGATAGTAACATGGTAGAAGGATTGGTGTTTGCTTTCTATAATTACCCAGACAGAACTCTTGTATTGAACTATTCACTCAGGCACTACTCATCCAGTCATGCATTCTCTCAGCTCCTACCCACTATCGATCTGTTTGTATATTTCTGTGATATATGATGCCACTTTTAAAAGGTACAGACACATGCATGAATGCTCTCTGGAATATGGTGGGACTTAACAGACACACTGAAAATGTTGCTGCTTTGTATATATGCTAGGACCAACATTCTAAGTAGTTGCTGAATAGTGAAACTGCAGCCCGAAAGTCAAGTTTAAGACATGTTGGTAGAGGGATTAGAGGTTAGCTCGTATTGATCTATGAGGATGTACAACTTCAAGTATGCAGGTGTCTTTTTAAAATGGGAAGTGTAGTCTGTCAAGTTTAAGGGACGTTTTAGTCTTATGAGTGAGGTATGTGTCTGCGTGCACATTATTCTCTCACGTGTTATGTTTAAACAGATGGTAGAGGTATAACAATTTGGTATACATGTATCTGTATGTTTCTTTTATATATGATTCCACTAGGAAAAGGCACAGACACATGCATGCCATGTAATCCCTCAGACATTAACCATAGAATCATTCAATCACCCAGGCATTACTATTCCACTCAAGACCACTCAGGCACTACCCATGCTCAATTCTGCTCACTCAGGCACCACTGATTCACTGATAAAATATCCCAAGCTTTATCTTTTCATTCATATTTTCTCTCATGTACTTCTCATACAGGCATACGATCATCCAGTTATTACCACTGCAGTCATTAAATCACTTAGGCAGTACCCATGCACTTTTTTTATTCTTCCAAGCACTACTCATACACTCTTGTCTTTAACCATGCGTTAGACTTGCACTCATGGTTTGTCTAAGGTATTTTCCCTGCACTGATCTAATCACCCATTTAGTACTGCTGCTCTCATGTAATTACTCAGGAAGTACTCTTGCCCTGAAGTATTCACTCATGCGCTACTCATCCAGTCACCCATTCTCTCTGGCACTACCCACTACCCATCTGTTTGTATGTTTCTTTGATATATGATTCCACTTTTAAAAGGTACAGGCAAATGCATGCATGCATGCTGGAATATGGTGAGACTTTTAACAGACACATTAAAAAAGTTGCTGCTTTGTATATGACTTGGCCCAAGACTCTAAATAGTTGCTGAATAGTGAAGCTGCTGGCCAAAAGTGGGGTTTAAGACTTGTTGATAGAAGGATTAGGGATTGGGTTAGATTGTATTGGCCTATGGAAATGCATACTTCAAATATTCTGCATAATTGTAGGTGTCTCTTTAAAATGGAACGTGCAGTCTGACAAGGTTAAGGGACTCTGTAGTGTTATGACACAAGTATGTGTCAGCTTGCACATATATTCTCACATGTGTTATTTCTATAGAGATAGTAGAGCTATAAAACACTGGTATATATGTATTTGTATGTTTCATTTACATATGATGTCACTAGGAAAATATACATACATATGCATACTTGTGTTTAGGAATATAGTGAGAATTGCATTAATATACTTAAGCACAAAGTGAGCACTGATGAAAAGAGACTCAAATCTCGCTTTGACTCATGAATTCACTTATACACTGTTTTAATCACTTAGACATTACCTATACATTCATATAATCACCTATAAACTACTATTCCATTCATAAATGTACTCAGCCTGTACCTATGCACTCATGTTTTCACTGAGACACTACTGGTGCACTTATGCAATGGCCCAAGCATTACCTTAATGCTCATACTTTCTCAGAGGTATTTCCCATATATTCAACCACACAGGCAGTATGCATGCATTCATGCATTATCTCAGTCTCCACCCATACACTCATGCAATAAACCATGCTTTAGGCTTTTACTCATAGTTTCTCTCAGGTATTTTTCATGCACTGATGCAATCACCCAGGCAGTATTGCTGCACTCATTCAATTATCCAGGCACTACTCTAGCACTGAACGATTGACTTAGGCAATAGCCATTTAGTGATCCATTTTGTTAGGCACTACATATGCACTCATCCAATGATCCTACTGTTACTCTTACATTCATCCTTTTACTCAGGCACTACCATGCAGTCATACAGTCAAGGAGAAACTACCTATACACATACTATCCCTCTTTCAAGACTTCTTTTGCCGCTTTATGAACTTCTCTTGCCTCTTTCTATAACTCTCTTGCCTTTCTATGTACTTCTCTTGCCTCTTTATGCACCTCTGTTGCTTCTTTTTGCACTTCTCTTGCCTGTTTCGGTACCTCTCTTACTCTTTTTACACCTCTGTTACCTCTTTCTGCACCACACTTGCTCATGTATGCACCCCTCTTGGCCCTTTCTACACCCCTATTCCCTCTTTCTGTACCTCTCTTGCCTCTTTCTGTACCCCTCTTCTGTCTTTCTGCATGTCAGTTGCCTGTTTCTGCAACTCAGTTGCCTCTTTCTGCAGTTCTCCTGCCTTTTTCTCTATCTCTGTTGTTTCTTTCTGCACTTCTCTTGCTTCGTTCTGCACCATTCTTTCCTCTTTCTGTACCCCTCTTGCCTCTTGTTTACCCCTGTTCCCTCTTTCTGCACCTCTCTTGGCTGTTTCTGTACCTCTCTTGCCTTTTTCTGTACCTCTGTTGTTTCTTTCTGCTTCTCTCTTGCCTCTTTTTTCACCACTGTTGCTTCTTTCTGGACTTCTATCGCTTCTTTCTGCAAACCTTTTTCCTCTTTCTGCATTCCATTTCCCTCTTTCTGCACCTCTCTTGCCTCTTTCTGTACCTCTGTTGCTTCTTTCTGCACTTATCGTACCTCTTTCTGTAGTCCTGTTGTGTGTTTTTGCACCTCACTTGCCTCTTTCTGCACCTCTCTTTCCTCTTTCTGCAGCTCACTTGCCTCTTTCTGTTCCTCTCCTGCCTGTTTCTGTACCTCTCTTGCCTCTTTATGCAGTTCTTTCCGCTCTTTCTGCACCCTGTTCCCACTTTCCGCACCTCTCCGGCCTGTTTTGCACATCTCTTGCCTCTTTATGCACCTCTGCTGCTGCTTTCTGTACTTCTCCTGACTCCTTCTGCACCGCTCTTGTCTCATTGTACACGCCTGTTGCTTCTTTCTGTACTTCTCTTGCTTCTTTCTGCATCTCACTTGCTTACTTCTGCACCCCTCTTGCCTCTTTTTGCACCCTGATTGCCTGTTTCTGCACCCCTCTTCCCTCTTTCTGCACCTCTCTTCCCTTTCTGCACCCCTCTTCCCTCGTTCTGCACGTCTCTTGCTTCTTTCTTCACGTCTTGCCTTTTTCTGCACTTCTCTTGCCTGTTTCTGCACTTCTCATGCCTCTTTCTGCAGTTCTTTGGCCTCTTTCTGCATTTCTCTTGCTTCTTTCTGGACTTTTCTTGCCTCTTTCTGTATCTACGTTGCTTCTTTCTGCACTTCTCCTGCTTCTTTCTGATCTTCTCTTGTTTCGTTCTGTACACCTGTTGCCTCTTTCTGCACTCGTCTTCCCATTTTTTGCACCTCAATTGTCTCTTTGTGCACCTCTGTTGTCTCTTTCTGTACCTCCTTGCCTCTTTCTGCAGTTCTCTTGCCTCTTTCTGCACCTCTGTTGCTTCTTTCTTAACTTCTCTTCCTTCTTTCTGTACCTTTCTCTCACTTCTTTTTCAACACCTTTTGCCTCCTTTTGCACCCCTTTTATTTGTTTCTCTACCTTACTTGTGTTTTTCTACAACATTTTCCTCTTTCTGTACTTCTTTTGCCTCTTTCTGCATCTCTCTTGCCGCTTTCTGTACATCTGTTGCTTCTTTCTGCATTACTTACAATTTTCAGTAGCTGTGTTGTTTAAGTATTTCATTTTGCTGTTGGTGAACTTTTGTTATTTTTCCTTTCTCCTTTTGGCTGTGTGACCACATTTTCTTCTGTTTGTTTTCAGGAAGATATTTTGATGAGATTCTTTATAAAAGATGGCAAGAAAACATGAAAAGAGAAGAGAACAAAGTAAACTGAAGTACTTAATAAAAACTAAAAAGAGTAGAGTAGAAAAACACCAAAAGGTTGCCGAAGTTAAAGTGGCTTCTGGTAAGAGAACTAAACAATGTATTAAAAAGGTTTTGGGGAGATTGAACAATCAAAATACTAATCAAAGGAGAAAAGACATTTTTAGAACAAAGGAGAAGCAAATAAAGAAACACAATGGAAAAGAAACACTTGTGACAAAAAGAGAGAAACAATTTAAAGACATACGTGTAAATATGTTTCGTAATAGAGTAATTCAAAATGTATTAAAAGATTGTAAAAACGTATCAAAAAGACCTGCAGCATATAAGAAGAATCAAAAGATTGAAAGTGTAGTAGATACTGCTTTTGAATTGAAACAAAAATTAATTATTCATATTGGTATTGAAGTTTCAAGTTTCAAGTTTAAGTTTATTATGTTTTGGCTCTCAATGAGGGCCACATAAAATAGACATACAATTATACAATAATAATTACAAAAGGAAAACACAGGTTACAGAACTAAAGGAACACGGCTTATTCTCTGATTGAGCAATCTTCTAGCACTTCTCTATGTAACATTTAATAAATATCTAAAAACCCTTTAAAGAAATTAAAAATTCTAAAACAGAACATTTCATTTGGCGGACAGTAAAGTGCATGGAAAAAGATTTTGACATTTAAAATTCCTAGTTGTAAGCAGATTGGTTTTAACCACTTAAGACGCAAAGGGCGTAATAAGGGACAGATAAACAAGACATGATTACGATCCTGTATAGCATTATTACAAAGGTTGCATATAGGGGATACACCATACCATTTCGCAAAGAGGTAGTTAAGAGGGAGCAAATCATTTCGTAAAAGGTACCATAATCTACGAACTCTATGGGGAATATTCCAAGTAAGGTATTGTTGGGCCAGTTTTGGTGTATATGTACTTAACAGTGATTGCCTTTCTTTATTCCCTTGTTTAGCGATCATATCCATTTTAAAACTGAGTTCCCATGATGCACATTTTAATTTGGACTTTAGTTCAATAGGAGTAAGAAAAAACAGTGTGCTTTCATCCAACTCTAGAAGAGATACTGCTTTTCTAAAGTTCTTAACCAGCGTAGAGAACTCATTAAGATGGCCCAAAAGTTCTTTTTAATGGCTTCCCGTAAAGTACCTGGTTTACCTCTCGCTAAACAGGCCACCCACCTTACGAGGGCAATCAACCCCTGTACCCAACAACTTTGGAGTCCGAATTCTAGCCTGCATGAAGAAACAGAGCAAGCTGTATTTAAAGAAGAAATTCTTCTTAGCACCTTTCCTTCTATTTTTTGTAAGAATCCCCAATGATTTAGCCCCACTAGTTCTAATCCATACAGTAGTGTAGCGGGGATCTTTGCTCTGAATACCTCCAGGAAAAGTGTGAAGTGTCTCTTCCCAGTAGCCTTATACAGGGAACTTAACCCCATACCATGAGCCGAGGCTTTATGTGCATTGTGTTCAGTGTGAGGTTTCTCACTTAGGTTTGCTGAAATGATTTTACCTAAGAAGGTATAAGTTTTAACCACCTCGAGTTTCTGCCTACCTATGGCCCAACAATAATTTTCAGATCTACATTTTTTCTTTCCAAAGATGCACATTACTTTGCTTTTCGACACGTTAATCTTCATATAATGTGCTTCTGAAAATAGATTTAATGCCTGTAGACGGTTAGACAAGCCCTTTGGTGTTAGATCTAAAACAAGAATGTCATCAGCATACATTAAAACCGATATAAAAGATCCTCCAATTTTCGGGGCTTGCCCCTCACTAGCAGAGATGAAATTAGGGAGGTCTGCCGTATATAGAGAAAATAATGTAGGGGCCAATATACACCCCTGTTTCAAACCATTTGGGGAGGGTATGGATTGAGAGAGACCCCTCTCTCCACCATATAACACCTTGCACCATGTGTTCGAGTGAAGGGATTTCACAAGTTCAAGTAACTGTGTTGGCATACCTAAAGCTGCTAGCTTTCTCCACAGCGTTGGACGATCCACTTTGTCGAACGCTGTGGAGAAGTCTATAAATGCCACATATATTCCACCACCTCGAACACGTACATATTTGTCAATGATCACCTGCAATGCTGTTAAGTTATCTAGTGTTCCATGTTCTTTACGAAATCCAGTTTGTTCCAAAGGTAAAATACAATTAGATTCTATCCATTCATTGATCAATGTTAAAAGATATTTAGCGAAAACTTTTCCTATTGCATCCAATAGAGCTATTAAATGATATTTCGCTGGATTCTCCCGCTCTCCCTTTTTAAATAGGGGAATTAATATGCTACCCCTCCATGAGTCAGGGACAGATCTTGAAACGAGGCATGCATGAAATATTGGGAGAAGGATCTTACTCCAAGATGTGGCATCTTGCTTTATTAGGGACATGGGTAATTCATCCGGGCCCATAGCTCCGGAAGAGCACATACACTTTATCACAGAGACTATGGTTTTCTCGGTTGGGAGCTCTATATTGTGTTTACTATTCTGAACTAAATCCCCATTGTCACCTTCTGTACCATTAGATGCGTACAGACTAGATATGAATAATATCCAAATATCTTCTGCAATGGCAATAGGAGTAGGGGTAGTTCTTACACGACATCCCTTCCCTATTATAGACCAGAATTCTCTGGAATTATTAGAGGCCGATGCTTCTCTTAACCTGATCCAAAGTGAATCTTCTTTTTTCTCTTTTTAGTTTTATTTTCAGTCTCACCCTCCTTCTTCGTAGAAAGGCTAATTTCTGCGTATTTTCCCTGGTTCTACTAAGGTACTGTTGCCTCACAAGTTTATTTATCTCCTTATTTAAGGGTAATAATATACTAGGAGGGGAATACGACTTCTTAGATTTTTTTGTGTTCTTAGCTACCGTGGTAACCTTTTTCTTGAAGTTTTCAAAGTATAAGAATTCCCTGCCCTGCCATTCTTCTAATTCCAGAATAGTTTGTGCAAGAATATTTTGAACTTCCTTCATACTAGTATGGTCCCAGAAACACCTTCCGGATTTAGAATGGATTGAGACTCCTTTATTGGCTATAGACCAAGAGTCTGTTTCTGGAGGTTGTAACGAGACAGTTATGTTAATCACATTATGATCGCTTAAGGAAGACTGAGAGATCATTATGTCTTGGATGAAGGAAAATGTATCATAGTCCGTAATCACATAATCCAAGATGGATTCACCCCTAAATGACCTATGTGTAAACTTTTTGTACACCACGAATTGCCACCCCACTCATTCCATTAGCCCTTGATTATAGGCAACACATCAGCTTTGGTCGGATATGTTAGGTATTTTATTTACCTTTGTTTTCAAATCTTTTCATAAAAAAATCATAACTTCTCATGGCAGAGAAGGAACACTACACGTATAACACATAAATACAACAACAATAGTACAACATTTATAAAGTGAACAAAATCACAAGGTGAAACATACAAAACAACTGTACCAATTTCAGGCTGTTAAAAAAAAAAAAAAAAAGGCAAGATAGATATACAAGCCTCAATGACCATCAATAAACGAAGTTTTTAGAACAGTATTCGACAGATTCACATTAACAAGGAGATGTCACATTACACAAATGATGTAATTCTAAAGCTCTCAATGATCAAGAATTTCATCTCCTTTCATGCCGACGCGTTTCGAACTCCAAACAGTAGTTATGGGTTCTCTTCAGGGCCTTGTTGCTTTCTGTCTGTATGTATATAAGAGAAAGGTAACAGTATGTGAATGTGATTATCTATGGCCTCCTTATTTTATACTGCTAGTGGTGTACCACATTCAAAAGTGATAGTACCTTATTTGTCGCTGTAGTTCTCATATGGGTGTTTGTGCATCATTGGAACTGTCGTCTAAAGGAAGTTAAATTGAAAAAATCAGTTTCAAGCCGCGTTCTACGCTAGCTCTGTGGTGACCTCATACCAAAGCACTGCTGAACGTACCTTTCAATATTTATGGGTCCGTGTGGGGGCCATCCCTATGGGCGGTGAAGTCTTTTAGACCTTGGGGGAAGGCGGGGATAGAGTTACTATCATTGTGCTTCTGTCGTAATCTCAATGGGCAAGGAACATTGTGAAATAATTCCTACCTTTTTTGCGTGCACCGCACGCTTCGGGAGCCGCTGGCTCCGTTATCAGCTGATTTCGATCGGTTTCTGTTTGTCCGGATCCCGTGTGTATTTCCGTGTTTATTCTAGTTGCGCACTGTTTAAGAAAACGGGGGAATCAGTTTGTGTCTCTGTGGCGGGCAGCGTTTGTATCTAAAACCCTTTTGTTCGGCTCACCTCGTTTCCAGCGTCTTACTCCCACTCAGACTCCGCTCGCTATGGAAGGCGGCGGCCTGGTTGCTTGGTAACTAAAAGGCTATTCTGGGACCGTAGGCGTTCTGGGATATGTAGTTCAATGTAAACAGAAAAGGGGAGTACCTCAGAGACCCTACGTTTGCCTCTAGATACCCAAATTTTTAAATCTTTATTATAAGGATGCTGATCTTCCTTCCCACAACCCATTTTAGGAGCTCCTTCTCTGGGGGCGATACGCTTTCCATTATTAATAAAGCGTAACACGTCAATTCCTCTGCATTGAAATGCTTCCGCTTGTTGGAGGACTAAATTAGCAATTATTTTAGAGCAAAATTTTACTCGTGCTCGTTGCTCACTTCCAACCCTTATTACAGAGACTAAATCAATGTCACTAGATAAAATAAGTTTCAGACTTTCAATATACTTGAATGAATTAATCAACCATGATCTGTTCTAGTTTAGATCAGAGTCGAACAAGGGGAGAAAGTCCAATGTCAAGGTATCGATGCAAGGATTAGAGATTTTTAAGGGGGCAGAAGTGAAGTTCGTAAGCTCCTCAGCAGTGGGGCAAAAATTAGGTGCGAATGGATTAAGTACCCTTTTTCCAATATTAGGATTATATCTTGTGGCTTCCACTACAGGTTCCTTAGGGATTATCTCAACAACTTTAGAGTTTAATGATCCTTCATTCATAATACTAGCAACAAGTGGACCTTCTACAACAGAGTTAGTAACAGAAACAATAGCCTCATTAGAGGAGGTATCCAATAGTGATCTATCTACAGTTTCTATTACATCACGAACTTCTGTGTCTATGTGCCTTTGAAAAATGATTTGTCTCTGTTTTCTCTTCTTATGCTTGCGAGTAGGTTTCCTATTTTTTCCCCTATATTTTCTGCTTTTTTCTTTTACCAGCCCCTTGGGCTTTGCAGTTCCTTCGGAGTCTTTTTTATCCTGATTAAAAATGGGAAAAAGATCTTTCACAGCGGATTGGTTAACCTCTGCCAAGCTTTCTTCCTTCAAAGATGGTTCGGATTCTTTTCTCCGTTGTGAGGGAGGTGAGGGGAAAGTCGCAAAGGGCTCGTGGATGTCTACCTTTAGCAGCTTCCCCTTTTGTGCATTTTTACTCGATGAAAAATTATTGGCCAAGTCCTTCTGGCCTACAGTTTCAGTGGGGAAGATAGCCCCAGTCTCAATATTTTGAGCAAGCAATACTTTCAGTATCTCTGTCACCGAGTGCAAAATGCAGTCAGAACTCCCAACAAATTTACCTAAAAGAAGGAGTATAGAAGCAAGTAAATGTTCAAGAGCTATCAGAGAATCAGAAATAGGCTTATCATTTTTTGGGTGACCAGATGCAGTAAGAGAACAGATCCCAGATAAATTAAGCTGCGGAGAGTTCAAGTTGCTCTGCAATGAAGGAATGTCATTTGATGTCATGGAAGGAGTGCTACTATATAATAGTAGACCCGATGGTGTTGCTCCATTTGGAGTTTTACTGGGTTGGGACTGTTTCAGTATTTTTCGTCCATATAGCGACCGCAGAGTTCGAGATCGATACTGGACGGGATGGAAAGATCATTTATATTCAATCCCTCATTTTTTGTGTCTTTGAAAGTGTTGGACTGAAGAACTTTTAAGTGCGCTTTAGCAGGGTCAGAATTAGTTCCTTTAGATGACCATAGTAAGGGGGTTGAATTAATATTTGAAAGTGGGATAGACATGTTTTTGTCTATAGTTAGCTCAGGTTTGGTATCCTTCCCTACTTTAAACTGTGATTCAACCGTAGTTAACAAGTCGTCATTGTTGATAATTGGCGCTTCCATGGGTTTGTTTACTGTTTTTTCCCAAATTTTCAACAGCTGCATCTGACCCTTCAGTAAAACACTATTTTCATATTTGTTCCTTAAGGGGTTTGATCTGGTTTTTATACAAGACCTCCCACCTAGGACTCTTCCGGAGCGTAGTTTCTTTGCTGTCATAGTGTAAAGATAGATGGCCAGTCAGTAATACAATTTGCACACCTTCGAAACACTTATCAGTCTATTTTGTTCAAAAATAAAAATAGCAGGGCCCAGCCTACCTCAGCCACTGAGGGCCACAGAGGGCCCGCCCTTTGCCCGGGCTTAGCCCGGCGCCGCCCACGCGCGTCCCGCGATGCGCGTTCCTGCTGCAAAATTAAAGCCAGGTGAGGGGGGCGTGGCGGGGAGGTGCTGCAGTCCCAGATGGCTTGTGGGATTTGCAGTTTTCCAGGTCCCCCTGTCCACCCCCCGGCTTAGAAACACGAGTGTTTCCCGCTAAGCGGGAAACGTGAGCAGTGGGATTCAAGTGCTGCCCAATAGCGCTTTCAGGTATATAGCGCTTCCAAATGCCAGCAGCGTCCTCTGAGCGGCGAGGGTTCTCCATACACCAAAATTGAACAGCAGTGGAGTTCAAGCACTCCCCAATAGCGCTTTTAGGTGAATAGCGCTTCCAAATGCCAGCAGCGTCCTCGCAGCGTCGAGGGTTCTCCTTGCACAAAACAACAGCACCGGATTAGCAGCGGCTGTCTCATATTGGTATTGAAGAGAATAAAAACATTGCATAAAACAATGCACTTCATTAAGGAGAAAAGCAAAAGAAAAATACTTATTAATAGAAGTATCTTTTGCAAAAAATGTTCTGGTGAATGGAAGAACACCTCTAGTACTGAGCCTTTCTTTAATGCCGAAAGCTATTTTCAACAAAATACATTAGTTCATGCAGTTGATACCAGTGGTCGTTGTTATGAGAAAAAAGATCGTTGTACAATTAAAAAAGAAAAGATGGTTTCTAGAAATGTGGAAGAAGTAATAGCAGAAGACGTTCAAGGGAGACATACTCAAGCTTTAGTGTATAAGTGGGATTGTAGTAGTATTTGTAGTATTCAACAGGAATCTATTGATATATTACGACTTTTCTTACGAGAATATGCCAAGGGCTAGATCTTTGTAAAGTGAGAAAATATACTAAATTGCAGGGTCATTCTTTAGCTTGACTTTCTAGAAAAGTGTGTCGAAGTACTTTTTACCATTTAATATTTTAGCATTATATCACTCAGAAATGCGGAAGTTAGTAATGAGATTGTACTACGTAAAAAGTTCTTCATTATCATTAAGTGAACTTAACACAGCTCTTTTGCATGGTTCAGTATCGGATATAAAAAAAGTTTGTGATGATATACAGTTTCCTTATTTTGGTTAACAAGAGGAATGTAGAGAAAGTGAGAGCTTGATAAGTGTTGGTGTTGAAGAACAGGTAGAAGATATTAGTACTGAGAAGTTTGCAAAAGAAATTACAAAGTTTAAGATACTTTCATGTGAGAAACCAAACTATATTTGTATTTGTTGTCAACGTGCTCACTTTAGAAGTCAAACTAGGAATGTTGATGTGTATTTAAAAAGTGGAAAGCAAAACAATGATAAGTGGAAGCAATTTGGTGCTTATTTGTTGGTTGTTGGTGGAGGGTCGTTTTGAGTTGGGTACTGATCAACATATTTGTAAATATTGTTACAACAATTAGAAGAGAACAAAATGTCGGCTAGAGCAGTACATAACAACTTAGAGTTTGTAACTCTTTCTCCGGAACTGGCAGATTTAAATACATATGAGTCCATTCTTATTCAATCTGTTCATCCGTTTCAGGCTATAGTTCGTATGAAGCCTAAAGAGCTCCGAAATGAAGAGTTGTGTACTTACCTTTAGATTTTAAGAAAAATATTGAAACTGTTGGTATATAGAGAGAGGAAAATTAGCCTGTAGTTATTCTAATAATGGTGTACCAACAAAGAGTCAGAAAATATGGCAAGAGTTAGTAGATGTCACCAAACTTCAAAAGGTTACATTGTATCTTGTACAGAACAATATTTATTATAAAACTGTAAATGTGGAAGAACAGGAAATAGGTTTAGCAGATGATACAGGAATTTCAACTGGCCAAATAGAAAAAGTGGAGAAGCCCAGGAGTGAAGAGATTTATGAAAATTACAGAATACATCTTCTACATTCAAAAGAAGAGATTGGAAACACTATTGAATTATTTCAAATGAAGAAAGCAAAGGGAACTCCCATGAGTGTATGGGAAAAAAGTTTAGAAGGTCGTTGTTTTCCACAGCTGATCCCCAGTGGAGAAGGTGGACTATATGAGGAACGAGCAGTACAGAATCCATCTTCAGAATACAGCTCGACAGAAGATTTCAACAGTGCTTTCCATATATATGTCATCTTCTATTTGAAAGTGACTTGTCTGGACTTTCATGTGCAGTGAGCCACAAATAGAAAAAGGAGTTCATCTTACGCATGTTTCTACAAAGGAATTTATGGACAAAGTTCAACAAAGAGATGATCATTTAGATTCTCAGTTAATTAATTTGATGGCATGTCAACATGATACTACTGAGTATTGGGATCATCGTCACAGCGTACTTAAATGTATGTTGAGAAAAGTATGTACCCGTACGTGGTTTTTAACACTTAGCTGTGCTAAATATGTATGGGGCGATTTACTTGGATTTCTATGACAAGCAAATTCAAATTTAAAAAAACATTAAATTTACGACAGCTGGAGAACTGTGCTCCTTTTATCCTGTGAATGTGTGCAGATATTTTAAGCATAAGTTTCAATCTATGATGTCTTTTATCTGCAATAAAATTAATCCACCTCTTGGAGAAGTTACTGATTTCTTTTGGAGAAAGGCGTACCAAGCCAACAGAGGTGCTCCTCAAATACACATGCTATTATGGATCAAGAATACACCAAATTGTGGATCAGATATTGATGAAAGTGTTTTGTCTTTCATCGAAGAGTATGTTACCTGTGCCATTCCCCCAAAAAAAAGAGAAGAAAAAAGTGCTTGAGACAACATGTTTTGTGTTTTCAAAGTCATCACTGTGGAAATTACTGTTGAAGAAAATACTAGTCAAAGGGAAAATGTTATACAAAATGTTGTTGTTCATTTCCACGTCCAATAATTTCAAAGGAAGAATCAATAGCTTTATGTCAGCAGTAAGACAACTCGAAAATCTCCAAAGTATACATACAACATACAAAGAACTGAAGATTCAAAGTATATTAATGACTACAATATAGAGCTTTTGACAATGTGGAATGTAAACATGGATATCCAGTATGTTGCAGATAATTCAATTGCTGTTGCTTGCTATGTTACGTCATATATAACCAAATATGAAAAGACAGAGTTGAAAGAAACGTGGGAAGATATTTCACAAGAGAAAAATTTTAGTAACAAATTGTACAGCTTTAGCTTGAAAATGCTTTTCCATCAAGAGATTAGATACTATGAATGTTTGAATCTGTTGAGCTCTGCCAGTTTATATTCAAAGTCAAGAGGAATCATCTGGGTAAGTCTAGGTCTTGCTGCCACACAAAATAGAGTATTGAAATCTCTACAAGAAATTGAATACTTAGCATTTAATGAACCAAAAAGTACATATATTGTTAAAACTAATGTGTTGGATATGTACTATCCCAAAAGGAGTCCACATCTGGAAAACCTATGCCTCTATAAAGTACTGCAACTTTACAGCTTTAAGAGAAATGTTACAGAAAATATAAATGAAGAAAACTTTGCAGGATTTGGATGTGATGGATGTTTAGTAAAACATGCCAAAGGAAATCTTGTTGACCACAGAAAACTCAGTTGTGAAACTCCAGATAAAAGGGAATTTTTATATTAAGCACTTCTGCAACTCTTCAAGCCTTGGCATAGTGAAATGGAATTACTTGGAGATTTTGACAGCTATGAAGATTCTTTTAATGCATATAGAAGATAACATTCAGTGCACAATCTTCCCTAAGTATCGACAAATGTTAAATGAAGACATTGAACAAGAAACTACTATTGATGCTGAAATAGCTAGAGACAGTTCTCAAGATAGTCAAAGTTCTGCTCCACTAAGTCAAGATCCACTAGGACAACCAATTATTGAAAATGAAGTAGCAATAGCCATGAATGAAGTATAAATGGTAATGCAACAAGCACAACAGGATAATATTGAGTGGGAGACTTGGAAGAGAGCTAAATATTGAACAAAAAGAAATATATCAGGAAGTGACAGGACAGATGTGGCATTGTTTGCTGCATGAAAAAAAGAATCACAATGCACATCACTGAGACCTATTCTAAGTTTCATCATCGGTCAAGCTTGAACAGGAAACAGTTTCCTAATTAAACTTTTGAGTAGTTATCTACACAAAACTACTGAATCACATTGATCTTATGTTGTAACAGCTCGAACTGGATTAGCAGCACACAACATTAAAGGGATTTCTTTACATCGATTTCTCATGCTACCAGTAGAACATGAAAATAAATTGGAATATCAGTAGCTATCTGGAGAAGCTTGTTATGAAGTTTCAAGAGTACTGAAGATATTGAAACTTCTAATCATTGATGAGATGAGCATGGTCTCAAACTTAATGCTTGCCTTTGTGCATTTAAGAATGCAAAAGATTTTAAAAACAGATAATAATCAGCCAGATTCATCATTGAAAATTGTGCTTGCAAAGGGCCAGATTCTGAGAATCTGGCCCTTTGCGAGCGCAATCTTTGCATTTGGGATTCATCATCCCAAATGCAATAATCGCTAATAGCAAAATCGCTAAATTGCGAGGAATTGCATTAAAGGAATCTCTATTTGAGATTCTTTAAATGCAATTCATTAACCATTTTTTATTTGCGAATTCGACAATTTTTGGCCGCTATTTACCGCGAAGTCTGACTTCGTGGTAAATAGCGAAAACTTGGAAAAATGCACTTTAGTGCATTTTTCTAAGTTGTATGTTACACACACACACATGTCCTTTGGACATGTGTGTGCGCAACATCAGTCTACATTTTCATTTCAGGGGTGCTACAGGGTGTCCTTTGGACACCCCTGGCACCCTTGAAATCGCATCCTTATTTGCGATTAGCAAATTGCTAATCGCAAATAAGGAATAACTCCCCATTCATTCCTATGGGCCTTAGGCCCATAGGAATGAATGGGGAGTTATTCCTTAATTGCGATTAGCGATTTGCTAATCACAAATACGGAAGCTGTAGGAATTGCAATTTATTTTGCGATTCCTACATGAATCCCGTTTTGCAAGTCCTTAATAGCGATTATTAAGGAATCGCTATTAAGGACTCACAAAACGGGACAATGATGAATCTGGCTGAATGTTCTGTTTGGAGGAAAACATGTAATTGTATTCTGCGATCTACTACAACTTACTCATGTGAAAGGGCAACCAGTTTTTAAAACACTTGTCCATGAAGACACCAGTAAATCTTTGGGAAGTATTGAAATGTGAACATTTGGTCTCATTTTAAATATAAAGAACTTATTAAGAATATGCGACAAGCAAGTGATGAACAGTATGGAAACATTTGTCAAGATATAAAAATTGGTGTCTCGACAAAACATGGTAAACAAGCTTTACAAAGTCGGCTACTAAAGAACTTGTTTACAAAACAAAAACATAGCACCTGAAATAATGTACGAAAAAATTGAAGAAAAGAAGTCTATAGTTTGCCTAATGCCTACACTGCAAGACTGTTCTACATTCAGTCAAGAACTTTTTAAACTGTAATAACAGTCAAAAGTGAAAATGGAAGCTATTGATAAAATGGAACACAAAGGAGTTACTATTCTTCTCTCAGAGAAATGAGAGTCAAAATTAGATTCTTTGAAAAAGTCTGTATCTAAGAATTTATGTTTAGAAAATACTTTATATTTATGTGTAAACTGTCGGGTAATTTTATGGTGTAATTTGAATGTAGAAGAAGGTTTCCTAAATGGCGCAATGGGAAAAGTTGTTGATTTTGTAAATTTTCAGAACAGAGATAGAAGTGAATTTCTGAATATTAAATTTGATCCAATTGAAGATGTAAAACAGATTGGACGTTATGGTGTTCGTTTTTTGCTTGTAAAAGACATCTATGTTGATAGAAAACAGTTTCCTCTTTCTTTAGTATATGCAGTAACCATTCATAAATCTTAAGGTTTAAGTGTAGACAGTGATTTGGTAAATATTGGAAGTACAGTGATTAAAGAGGTTATAGCATGAGGTGCATTGGTTTGATTAAGAACATTATGCGGATTGTAGTTGATTGATTTTGATGAGAAAAAGATTAGTGCTAATTCAAATTGTGGAAGAGTATACAATCGGTTAAGAAGACTGCATGCTCTTAACTTAGATGATCATCCCGTATATGAGAAAAGTGTAGCGTGTCCAAAACGGTATATGACAAACATTCTACTGAGATTCAAAAAAAGAAAACAATTCGAGAGAATCATGTAGGTGTAAAGAAAATGAAAATGGACACTGTTGATGTTATTGTAGGATACCAGTTAGAAAATAGTTCAGGTTTCATCTGCTATGCTAATGTTATTGTGAATGTTGTCTTTTATCTAGAAGACCTTCATCATGAAATTATGAAAACACGAGTAAAAAGATTCTGTTCCTTACTACATTATATTTTTCAAATGTTAGTACCTGACAGAAGTAAAACCCATTCTGCTTCTGGCATTCGGCATCTTTTGGATATATGTACTGGTTCATTGCAATTTTCACTCAATATACAACAAGATGCTTGGAGTATTGGAAGATGAAGGAATAGAAATTGAAAATGTATTTAGACTAAGTTATAGATGGGTTCATAAATGTGAAGAGTGTTCATTTTCTTCTATCACTGAAATAGACTCTGAATGATTCATATACTTGATGATACCAGAGTGCAAATTAGTATCTTTTAGCAAATTAGTAAACAGAGCTAATCAGGATATGAAATGTTCTCATTTTAATCGGAAATGTTGTCAACATTATGTATAGGAAGATTTGGAAAATATTTCATTTTAATCCTAGAGCAAATGGTAGAAAATTGGAAACCAAAATTTAAAATGTTGTGACAAATCAAGTATCAGTTTCAGGAAGAAATGTACAGCAGTCCATAATTTTCCATGATGGACCTACAACAACATCTGGACACTATACTGTGTATTTAAAGTGCAATAAAGGATGAACACATTGCAATGATGCCCATTTGGACTTCAAATGTAGGTTGCCTTGCAAAATATCAAATTCATATCTGATATTTTTTATGCAAATTTTTGGAAACATCATTCGGCCTATTGAGAAGATGTGATCACAAATTGACAAGTTTATTTTGGATATTTTTTATTAAAAAAAATGCTGAAACATTTTTGGGCCTATTGGGAAGATGTGAACAATAATTATATGGATTATTGTTTGTGCTAATTCATATTGCATTTCAAAAATTGTGTTTAGAAACAAGAAGTTTATATATGTTTTGTCTATATTTTACGAGATGTAAATGAGAGTGTACATTTTACAAAATCTAGTTGAGAGAAGTAAAAGACTTAATGTAGTTGAAGAATATGATTAGGAAACTGAAGATAGATAAACACATAGCTATACATGTTCTAAATAATGCTCAACGCTGATTTTTTTTTACAATCTCGTTGATTGTGTTTTTCCCCACTGTTCTATGATGATACTGCATTGAAATCACTGTTTATGGTGAAATTCAATAGAATCTGAGAACAGAAAAAAAAGGGAAACTGAAAATGTTATGTAATTTCAAAATTATGTTGTGTTCTTAAAAGTATATTATATTCAATAGCAGTTTTTCTTCTTCTTTTTTACAGAAGGTAATGGTGAAGTTTGGAAAGATTTTAAATTCAGTTTACAACAAAACTACTGTAAAATAGTTCTACTGAGTTTTGTATGTCAATTAGTAAAAAGGTAAGAACTACCCGTGCACTCATCTATGCAATCAGGTATCATTCTCACCCTCATTCAATTTAACCAGGCACTACCCACACAGGCAGTGCCCATGCACTCATGCAGTCATGCCCACAGTATGCATGTACTTATCCATGTACTCAGGCACTACCTCTGTACTCATGCAACCACCCTGGCACTACCCATCCACTAATCCATGCACTCAGACACTACTCTTGCTTCCTGCATTTACTCAGGCATTACACAAGCACTCCTCCAATCACCCAGGCAGTAGGTATTCCCTCTTGCAATCACCCAGGCACTACCCATGCACTCATCCATTCTGTCAAATAGTACACATGCACTCATGCATACCCTCAGGTGCTACCCTTGTACTCATGCAATCACACATGCACTACCCATGCACTCCTTCAATCACCCAAGCACTAGCCATGCAGTCATGCAATCACCCAGGCACTACCCATGCACTCATGGAATCACCCAGGCACTACCCATGCACTCATCCATGCACTCAGCACTACACTTGTACTCCTGCAATCTCACAGGCACAACCCTTGCACTTTTCCAATTACTCAGGCAGTACACATGCACTCCTCCGAACAACCAGGCTCTACCCACGCACTCATAAAATCTCTCAGGCACTTTGCATGCACTCATAAATCAATCAATCAATCAATCAAGGTCTAAAGGTGCTGGGAGGGGAGCTGCAGCTAGTGGTCGAAGAGCCATGTCTTGAGCAGTTTTCTGAATGCCGGGAGGTCTGCAGTCTGTCGTAGGGGGAGGGAGAGAGCGTTCCAGGACTTGGCGGTGCGGTGGGAGAAGGATCTGCCCCCGGCGGTGGTTTTGTGGATGCGTGGGACGGCGGCCAGGGACAGAGCGGAGTTTCCTGTTGGGTACGTAGAAGGAGAGTCTTTCGTTGAGGTAGGCTGGGCCGGTTTTGTGGAGTGCCTTGTGTGCGAGAATTAAGAGTTTGAATGTGATTCTTTTGTCAACGGGGAGCCAGTGCAGTTCTCTCAGGTGCGGAGTGATGTGGTCCCGGCGTGGGACGTTGAAGATCAGGTGTGTGGAGGCGTTCTGGATTCTTTGGAGTCTGTTGATGAGTTTGGACGAGGCTACGGTGTAGAGGGCGTTTCCGTAGTTGAGTCAGCTGCTGACGAGGGCATGGGTGACGGTTTTCTGAGTGTCCGTCGGGATCCATCTGTAGATCCTGCGGAGCATGCCGATGGTGTGGAAGCAGGAGGAGGAGACTGCGTTGACTTGGTTGGTCATGCTGAGCTTGGAGTCGAGGATGACCCCTAAGTTGCGTGCGTTGCTGGTTGGTGCTGGGTGGGTTCCCAGTGATGTCCTGGCATGGAAAGAGACAGTAACAGTGTTTTACAGAGATTTTAAGTGGGCAGATTAAAAAGAAGGGTTTTTAATTGTTTTTCGAAGAGCCTAGGCTCCTGAGTGTTCCGCAGTTTCCTGGGAAGAGAGTTCCATGCTCCGCAGTTTTAACGGAGAGAGAGTGACCCTCCAGGCACATCCTGTGAAAGCGGGGGACCACCACCCGCCGTTGTGTGGCTGAGCGCAGAGATCTGCTCGGGGCATAAAAGTCAAAGTGACTTCTAAGATACATTGGCCCTAGTCCATGCAGGGCTCTGTGAGCCAGAGTGAGAGCTTTGAATTGCACTCTATGGACCACAGGGAGCAAATTCAAGTCCTGCAGATGTTGTCTAACGCTTGACCTTTCTGAGATATTCAACAGAAGTCTGGCAGTGGCATTCTGTATAGCTTGTAGTTTTTATAGCAGGTATCCTGGAATGCCAGTGTACAGAGCATTCACATAGTCACTGTGAGACAAAATAAGGGCACCGGCCACCATTTCTTTTGCTGGCCGAGGTAATAAGGGGAAAAACTTTCTAAGAGTACCAAAGCATACCCCCGCAAGTTTCCTAATCTGCTCCGTGCAAGAACCTAAGGTCCTCACCAAACCAAACCACCAATTTCTTCGCAGGATTACCCACTGAGTTTGGCCGAGGGTGGTCAGAAGACCACAGGGTATCCCTAAAAGAAGGAGGGAAAGATCCATACAGGAGGACCGCTGACTTCTCCTCTTTGTACTTCAGTTGGGCACGTGCAAACCACTTGCAGACAGGTGAGAGACATTTCTGGGCATTTTTTGAAGACAGGTTGTTATCCTTCCAGGTAAAGAAGAGCTGGGTATCATCAGCATATGCTATGATTTTGGCTCCAGGTCCTCAGCAAGATAGATCAGGGGTGTACTATAGATATTAAAAAGCAGAGGGCTCAAAGTAGAGCCCTGTGGTACTCCTGTGGACATTTTCCTGGGTGTGGACAAAAAGGGTGGCATCCAGACCTGCTAGGTGCGATCATTGAGAAAGGATTTGAGCCAATTCCAAGCAAAACCGGTGATGCCTATGTTCAAAGGTCGGGCATGCACTCGTGGAATCACCTCGGCACTACTCATAAATTCATCCATTCTGTCAAATACTATCCATGCACTCATCTATGTTCTCAGGCGCTACCCCTGCACTCATGCAATCACACAGACACTACCCATGTACTCCTTCAATCGCCCAGGCGCTACCCATGCACTCTTGCAATCACCCAGACACTAACCATGCACTCATCTATGGATTCAGGTACTACTCTTGAACACTTGCATTCACTCGGGCATTGCAAATGCACTCCTTCAATCACCCAGGCAATAGCCACGTACTCATGCAATCATCCAGGATCTACCCATGCACTCATCCATTCTGTCAAATACTATCCATGCACTCATACACATCCTCAAGTGCTACCTCTGCACTGATGCAAACTCACAGGCACTACTCATACAGTCCTTTAATCTCACAGGCACTACCCATGCAGTCATGCAATCACCCAGAAACTGCACTTATACTTATCTGTGCACTCAGGCACTACCCTTGCACTCTTGCATTCACTTCTCCAATTACCCAGGCAGTAGCCACGCATACATGCAATCACCCAGGCACTACCCATGCACTGATCCATTCTGTCAAATACTACCCATGCACTCATCCATACCCTCAAGCGCTACCCCTGCACAGATGCAATCAAACAGGATCTATCCATGTAGTCATTCAATCACACAGGTACTACCCATGTACTCATTCACTACTGTTTCACTCATATACACTCAAGCTGAACACATGCACTCCTCCAATCACCCAGACATTACCCCTGCACTTATGTAATCACCCAGACATTACCCTTGCACTCTTCCATTCTGTCAAACACTACCTATGCACTCATTCATACCCTCAGGTGCTTCCCCTGTACTAATGAAATCACACAGGCACTACCCATGCACTCCTTCAATAACCCTGGCACTACCCATGCACTCATGCAATTACCAAGGCACTACCCATGCACTCATCCTTGCACTTAGGCACTACCCTTGCACTTTGTATTCGCTCAGGCAGTACACATGCACTCCTCCAATCAACCAGGTAGTATCTATGCACTTATGCAACAACACAAGCACCACTCATGCACTCATCCATTTTGTAAAATACTACCCATGCACTCATCCATGCCCTAAGGTACTCCTCCTGCACTCATTCAATCACACAGACACTACCCATGCACTCCTCCAATCATCCAACCACTACCCATGCATTCATGAAACCACTTAGGCACTACCCATGTACTCATCCATGCACTTATGCCTATCTCTGTACTCATGCAATCATCTAGTCAGTACTCATGCACTCCTTCCATCACCCAGACACTAACCATGCACTCATGTAATCACCCATGCAGTACCCATGCACTCAACCATGCACTAAGGCACATTGCATGCACTCGTGCAATTTGAGAGGCGCTACTTCAGCACTTGTCCAATCACTCATGCAGAACACATGCAGCCCTGCAGTGACCAAAGTTCTACCCATGCACTGATAAAATAACTCAGGCACTTCTCATGCACTCATCAATGCAGTCAGGCACTACTCCTGCACTCTTGTAATTGCTCAGAGAGTACACATGCAGTCCTCCAAACACCCAGGCAGTAGCCATGTACTCATCCAAACAAACAGGCACAACCCATGCAATCCTTTAATCACCCAGACACTACCCATGTACTCCTTCAATCACCCAAGTACTACCCGTGTACTCCTCCAATCAACCAGGCACTACCCATGCACTCTTGCAAACAGCCAGACACTACTTATGCACTTATCCATGCACTGAGGCACTACCCCTGCAGTATTGAAATTACTCGGGCAGTATATGTGCACTCATTCAATTACCCAGGCACTAGCCATGCACTCATGCAATCATCCAGGTACTACCCATGCACTCATCCGTTCTCTCAAACACTACTAATGCACTCATCCATGCCCTACCCCTGTGTTCATGCAATCATACATGCACTACCCATGTACTCCTTTAATCACTCAGGCACTACCCATGCACTCATGCAATCACTCAGGCTCTATCCATGCACTCAGGCACTACCCCTGCATTCTTGCAATCAGTCAGACAATGAACATGCACTCATCCAATCACCTGTGCAGTAACCATGAACTCATGCAATCACCCATGCATTACGCATGTACTCATTCAATCACCCACACACTATACAAGTACTCCTGCATTCCCTCAGGCAGTATCCTGGCACTCATTCAATTACTCAGGCAATTTTTCTATTTATAACCAGTAAATGTGGTTCCATAAGTACCGTTTTATTTTAACAATTTAAATAAAAAATATATTTTTTAACAATTGTTACATTTTTTGGGTGTTTTTGACTTTTTTTTAAAACAAAACTAAATTGAAGGGTCAATTATACCTATTTGAAAAAAAGGAAAAGAAGATTTGGGAGCAGAAAAAAAAAAATAACACTTGCGTGTTTTAATTGCATTGATTACAACATCAATTCATTGCTCCCCAATGCCGAGTTTTACATCACAATTTTTACACTTAATCGTGGCATCCAGAAGCTCATGGAAAATGTGTGGCTGAGGTGAAGGTAGAACTCCTGCTGATGAAGTAGACGGAGCATTTGGGTCAACCTGCGCAGCTTGTTCATTTCTCTCTCTGTCTGAGATTTCTTTAGCCAAATGAACTGGTCAATGGTCTCCCAGTGTTTCTTCATGGAGGATGTTCCGCAGGAGTACTTTTTTCTGTTCCTCTTGATATTACTCTTTTGCATAACTTGCAAGTAACCTTACTTGCATTCATCTTTTTCTCACCAACTGGCACTTTAAAGAAAACACAAACCATACCCTTTTCTTCACAGGCTCCTCAAACATCATCTACCTCTTCCAGGAGATCTTCTTCTTGATGACTGCACGCCTTTTTCCCCCAAAAAAGTCAAGAAATACACTTAAAAAAGAAATTGCAAGAAGCTACAATAAACAGGTCTAGCCAGAAAGACAGACAAATGATAGGAGAAATAAAATAAGTGTTAGATTAACCCTCTAACAGAATATTTTAAACCAATCAGAAGCTTTCTTTTCAGGTCACAGTGAGTCACGTAGGGTGCGTGCACCCGTCGCGCACAAGTTGCGCACCCGTAAACTTTGGTATAAATAATTATATAGTATAAATAGGTGTTTATAAAATATTTTAAAAAGTATATTAGTGAAAGTGCTTAAACAAAATGGATATTTAAACTTTGTACAGTGATATTTTACACTTTGAAAATGTTGCCGGAGTCGTGACTCCTGCGTGACCCTAGAAATAAGTGCCAGCATGGTCCTGCACCCTATGCGCTAACATCGCACACTCGTGAAATTTTGTACCTGTAATAATGAAGTATGAATTCCTGTTTATAAATTGTTTTCTAAATTATTTTTGTGAAAGTCTTTAACTAAAACTGATATTTATAATTTCTTCAATGATATTCCAAACTTTAGAAAGTACACCAGAGTTGCGACTCCGGAAATGCGCGTCAGCAGGGTTCGCTCACCCTGAATCTGCACACCCATCATGTAGGTTCACGTTGGGTGCACAATTCCTTTGTAAAAATAAAAAAAATAACCAAAAGAATATCACAACTATACAATATACAACTTTCACAGTATTAAAAGCATTATTTCAAGTAAATATAAATTTAAGTTGTAAACATAAATAACACAGTATATTTTTAGTAGTGTATGATATATGTATTTTAAAAGAGTGATTTTAATTGTTGAAGAAGATTTTAGAGAAACTAAGAATAATTTAAAAAAGAAAAGTTCAATAATATACTCTCAATCATTTTTAGATAAAATTATTTCTATAAAATACTTACATATAATGTAAAAAAGGTAAGATTAAAGTAATGTTATACTTAAGATTTAGCATTTAAAAAACCTTAGAAATTCACTGAAAAACAATAGTTTTTGGGGACGGTATAGTTAGAAATTAGCATTGGAAAAACCTTTGAAATTCATTGAAAAAACCGTAGGTTTTAGGGACATTATAGTTAGAAATTAGCTTTTGAAAAGCCTTTGAAATTCACTGACAAAACAATAGGTTTCGGGGTTGTTATAGTTAAGAATTAGCATTTTAAAATCCTTAGTGATTCACTGAACAAACCACGGATTTCAGTGACGTTATAGTTAGGCTGACATTTACCTCATACAAATCCAGAGAAATTCAACTGTTATAGTTATCTGAGCTAACTAAAACTCGCACCCCCGCAATGCACTGCTGATGACAACACATATTACATCACTCATGACATGGTCAGTGACATCACTCATGATATCTTAAATGACATCACTGATGACATCATCCATGTGATAATTTGATGCACCTCCTCACACTCTAATATAACCTTTGGTATACCACTCTAAATACATACTACCCTTTTTGAAACCATAGACACATCAATACCAGTTACTACATACCCACTCACTGATTCCTAGATCTACTCACACATACACTCATTCACCCATATATTCACTCATACATGCAGTCACTCATCAATACAGCACTATCATATTCACTCATACAGCTATACAGACACTCACACACTGCCACTCACACATAGAGTTACTCACACACATAGTCAGTCATTCAAAGAATTAATCACACTGCTATTTACTCACCTATACTGGTATATACACACATCCTCACTTATTCATAAAGATACTGACACATACTTACTCTCTTGTACAATCACTGACACAAGCACACACTCATCGATACAGCCACTCTCACAATCAATCACATATAGTCATTTATATAGTCCAGCACTCACATATACTGCCTTTCACATATGTAGTTACTCACACATGTACCACTGAGACATCTAAACACTCACCAATACATCTATACACACTCACCCACTCATACTGCCCTTCACATAAGCACTCTTGAACCAATACACCCAGTTAATCACCCACTCACAAATCTATGCATGGAGTCACACCCTCCCACCCACCCACACATACACTCAGACATCCAAACAGATACTCAGTCAACAAATTAATAACCCATATAGACACTCATGTAGCTACTCACCAACCCATGGAGCCGCTTAAACACCAACTGATAGACTGATACAGACATTCACACAGTTTAGTCACCAACCCATGCATTCAGTAAGAGTTGTTTAATTACTCACATACAGTCATTTAGGCACCTACTAAATCAGCCATGCAGACACTCATACACCCACTCATTGTTCAATACACCTATACATTTAAAAGATATTGACACTTTTTAGAAACACTCAGTAATTACTCACATTTAACTCCCAAATAGCCCACTCACCAGTTGTTAAGGAAGAAGGAGATGTTTTGAAAATATTCTTTGCAAGATATTCCATTCATACCTTGGATATTGGATGCCGTTTTTCTTTCCTTATGTGAGTAATTCTGTATGTTAGTATATGCTGTTAGGTGTGATCTAAGGTTGAATTCCATCTGCATTCCTTATGGCAGGGACTACTCCACTTCTCAAAAAGAGTTATCCTTGGCTCTGCAACCCCTCTTTCTTTCTTTCTTTCTTTCTCTAAGGTGTTGTCTGATGGTGCACACATGACTGGGTGCCGCGTGGGTGGGTCTCTGCCGGACTGTGAAATTTTTATTGTATCCTGCACTTGTGTTTTCCTTGTAAAGTACGGTGATGGTGACATATGTTTTGTACTCTTTAGGGTTCCCTGGGATATGCATGTTTGAATTTGGAGAGGTCCTGAAGAAGGTGGCGTAGTACCACCAAAACACGCGTCGACCATTCTAAGTGCGGAATTTCATCTAGTGTTTTATGAAACACACATTGGCAGAGATTTCCTTTGTCAATTAGATAGAATCCAGCCTTGTACAGATTTTGTGCGAATGTTTACAATGAGGGTGAAAATGTGGTAGTATGTTTGGTGTATGAGTGGTGTGAATCCAGGGGGTGTATTTATATTCTGTTTTCTTGTATTTGTATATATGATGTTTTGCTTTTTTCTATTTATATGAATTATGTAACAATGTGTTTCTGTAATGAAATGAAATGAGATATTATGAAAGAAAAGAATGAAGTATACTCTCTGCTTAACAAAAGGAAAAAAGAATAGTATGGACCCTAAGAGGCCTTAATAGAAAAAATGAAAACAACATTGTTTGAATAAATAAAATATGAAATTATGTATCTTGTGTGTACTTCTGGGATGTATTGTATACAAGCAGATGAAGTATCTCATGGTTAAATGAGTATGGTCTTAGAGGGAAATCTATTTGTGCAATGCATTTGCTAGTTCCATTGTTTCACCTGTTTCTGAGAAAATTATGGAGACGGATCCTCGAAGAACATGAATTTTTTACTAGGTGGGCCTTTACCAGAAAGCAAACTTTTTGGTGAAATAAGTGTATTTGTTGCTACTTGGATTTTTCCCTGATGATTCCAGTACCTCCTTCATTTTTCTGATAGCTTTGTTTCCATTTTGTCTGTCACTTGTTTACGGGTTCTTCCTGACCTAATATTTATTATGTCAATGATTTATAGCCGTTTAAAGTAAAATAGGATGACACAATGGGTGGGATGTGTGCACAGACCACAAGAAAAAATCCAACAGAGATATGTTGAAGAGTAGTAATTGCTGTGCTAGCTGGAGCTGGAAGCCTTAATGATGAAAATGTACAATTGCTAGTTGTTTTAAAATTAGAAAGCCGTGAGCAGTGAAAGAAATAGAGCGGGGCTATCAGGCGATCTGCAAGCCGCACCCGGACCTAGCCGGGCCGCCTCTGCAGGAACACTGCACCCGCACTTGACAGCCACCCTAGTTAAGGTCTGAGCTCACTTACAAAGCATGTTTGTGGTTGCAAACGTCTGATTCTGTGTTTGCTACTGCAAAGATGATTGTTGCAATTTTCTAAACTTATTTTTACAGTCTGTAATTTTTTCCAGAGTCTCAAAATGAGCTTAGGAATGGATAAGAAATAACTATTGGAAAGGGGCATGTTGAAGACTTCTTTTCCAAATAGCAATTTCTATCATCATCAACATTCTTTATTTCGGCAACATTTGCCATAAAAGATAAAACACAGCTTTGTACAGATAAAACAGTAGATTACATCATGGGCAATTAATCAATAGTCATAAAATCAGCAGCGTGATTCCTTAATCCATGACATCATACATGCAGTTTTGATTTCTATCAGTATATACCAAGGGCCTCATTTATGACTTTTTGCCGTAGGGCAGCGCAGCAGGCCTTCCTGCTGCGCTGCCCTACGGCAAAAGAAAAGGGCAGAAATGCGCCGTATCTATGAGATACGGCGCATTCCTGTCCTTTTCCCCTGCGCCGGCGCACAATGGGCTGCCTGCGCCAGCGCAGGCACCCTTGCACAATGGTGCAAGGGTGCCTGCGTTGCGGGGAAGATTATTTTTGTACAGGAAGGGAAACCTCTCTGTACAAAAATAATCACAAGAGGCTTTTCCTCTTTCTATGCATGCTGCAGAATGCAGCACACATAGAAAAAGGAAATACGAGGAGAAATAAAGAAATTTCTCCCTGTTGCGCCTCCCTTACGCCTCCCCTGGGGAGGCGTAAGCTTTTGGCACTGCTTCAGAGTTACGATTTCTGGTAAATCTGGGGCAGTGTCAAAAGGCCATGGATGTTGCTGGGAACGCCCCCAGCAACACCCATTGCACGCCCCTTTAACGCAGAACACTGCGTTAAAGGGACTGATATTTATCAGGCAGCAGTACGCCACAAAAACTGGCGTACTGCTGCCTGATAAATACCACGCAGGCTTCTGCGCCACGGAACTTCATGAAAAGTGAAGTTCCGATGGCGCAAGGGGCCTCATAAATGAGACCCCAATTGTTTACGACTGAAATAGCGGTCAGAAAAACGATTGAAAAGTTACACACCCTCTAGCTGGGGTGGTAAACTATTTGCAAAAGGGAAGGCAACCTAGGGTGCCTCTTTGTGAATGTTAAAAGAATGTTGGTGAGTAGACAGTAGTCCACAGACCACCTATAATTGTCAATATTTAAAAACAGTTAACTTTTCTTTTTAAACAGCCCTGTTTCCCTTAGGGAAAACGTGCAATATTGTACAAAAAATTTACTGCATCGAAAGGCACTCACAAACATGGTGGACTGTTGACCCCATCAAGTAATTATTTCTGGGTTGGCCTCCATTCAGAGAGAGTCGCAATTTGCGACCTATAGTATGAATGTTAGTTAAGTACTTCATGAATATTAATCAGGTAGGTTAGATTGTGAAATAGTCTAGAATGAATTTTCTGCGCTGACCTATTTTTACATAGATTTGTTCAGAACATGATTTACCTGCGACCATTTACTTGTACATCTGACCCTTAATGCTGTCAATCTAATTGTTGCTTTTCATTTTTGGAAGACAGGGCGGGGACTGCTATTGTATTATACTGAAGGGCGGCTCTTTTTCTGTGCTGGCAACTTCTCTTTGGAATTCCTCTGTGAGCTCCTCAGCGCAGGCTCCAGAATACGGTTGTTGTATCTTTCAGAATAACCGTGAGAAATATTAGTTTATCCTCTCCCATTTTGCAATTGGAAACCCTGTAGGGTTGAACATAGGCTCTGGAGTTAAGTCCTTCTGCAGCCGAGAAATTTCCATCATGCTACATGAATCTGTAATGTAATAGTGATATGCAAAGCAGTAATCATGATGGACATAAACAACATCATTTAATTTGAAAGGAAACAACTTTTTTTCTTTCAGATGTGCCATGGTTGACCCTAAAAGACAGCATAATTACCACTGTTTGGTTCACTGCTAACCCTAAGAAATATTTGCAACCCTAAAAGGGCATTGTTTTCAATCTAACACTCAGCTGCATTTGTTAGAGATGCTTCCCGCTGCTCACACAACATTTAGAGGTCGGTCAGAAGACTTTATTTTTTCATCATGAATATTTATATTTTTTCCAAGGCGCGGACATTATTACTGTTATAAGGAAATTCACTAGTTAATTACTCGTTTACTGCAAATGAATTCCGAAAACAGTATACACAAATGTCCTTATTTTGAGCAAAGGTTAAATATGTTTCTATTACCAATGAAGACCTCTTTTTTTTCAGACAACAAACACTTCGTTTCAATTTTAGCCATGAAAATCGTTCTCTAAGTTCGATATCAAAAGCTATAATTAAACCTCATTTTGATGGGGCCAGTTATCTCATTTCAGGTGCAAACTGCACCCAAAACGGGATGACATTGTGGGTTCAAATCAGTTTTTGCTCTACCGATTTGCAGCAGGTGAAATCTGTGGAAAATTATGGATGCAAATATTGCACACAAGCTGTGCACTTCAGAATGGGAAGGGGTCAATGAAAGGTTAGTCCCCATTCTAAAGTCTCATTCTCAGACTCCAGTACCAATTGCACAGATAGCTAATCTACGCACACAGTTCAGACAAATCAGAGGCCTAAAACTTGCATCGCATTCTGCAAGCCCACCATGATCGGGCCAAAGTGTATTTTATACAATTCCCGAGTGAACTGTATGTGATACCTGAGAAAGTTCTACTCTGCCTGAAACTCAGAAACCTCTTCAGTGGATAACAGCTATAGAGATGTGTTACTTTCAAGACAACCGGTATAATCTAAAGTCTCTATCATCTCCAATGATGTCAAACCATTAGCCATTAATATCAGAGAAATCAAACCATATCTTCAGATTTTGAAAGATGAGAATCCCGCTATCCGATTATAGTATGTGTTAAGAAGTCTAATCATCGAGGAGTGCTAATTATATAAGTGCAGCTATTAAACTATAAGTGATTGTATATGAAAGAGAAAGTTGATTAAATGCACATTAGTTTACAGAGAGGATAACATATTGAATAATAATATCTTCAGAGTATGGCAATATGTACATAATGATCAGCACATTAAACCTTTTTAGAAACCGTGTGCACCCCTTCAAACTATATATTTTTGGTTCAAATCAATATTTTATTGCAGTATGAAGATATGATGATAAATATCAATGAAGTTTCTATTGTATTAGAAAATGTACTCTATTAGTTGGTACATTCTGGAAAGCCAATGAAGTAAAGGGAATGCTATTGAAGTAACAGCGGCGTAATATTAGCCCCCACAGCACTCCCGGTATATTGGGGCCCCTGATCACCACAGTGCATGGCCAGCAGGCCTCTGGCCTGAGAGCTCCTGACTGGGTCTGGAGCTTGGGGGGCCCAAATCCATGTTCTTTGCAGCCCCCCCACTCAAGTTTTGTTATGTCACTGTGGAGTAAATGTTGCTCTGATGTCTGGTGCATGGAAATACCAAATATATATGGATTTTGTTTTTAGGGAATGTAGTCTACACAATCAATTAAGTAACATGAGCGCAGATTACAAAATTGAAACAGAATAACTGGTTATGGAGCATTGGTCATTTGATGATAGATATAAAATTCAGGAATATAAGGAAAGAAGGACAACTATGTATCTTCTAATTAGGTACAACTTTAGTCATCTGGTGGTTCCAGTCAGAACTTTCTTGCCCTGAATGACTGGTCTGAAGGCTACACCAAGCGTGACATTAGTTAGATATTTATTATCATCAATATCATAATAGCTTTATTTTTTTTTTCTTCTTTAAATCAAGTAGACAATACCACACAAATGTATCCTCATTAATTCAAAAACAAAAACATAGTTAACTTCCTTTGGATAAAATGAAAAGACAGTTAAAGAACAGGACTAAGCTAATACTAGAATTACTATTATAAAAAGTTGAAGAGTTTCTAACAGTAATAGTGCTTTTGAGAATACTAGCAATTGTTAAATAAGTTTGTGCATACAAAAGCACTTGCAGGTAATTTAGAGCAGGTCTCACTTTTGAAAAAATCAAATCTTTCACCTTAGGTATTAGTTAGGAAAGGGGAGAGGTGTGGCGCAGCTGCCAGAGCGGTTGACTCCAGAGTGCGGAGGTCACGGTTGGCTCGCCGGCGGCAGCTCAGATTACCATCATGTGCTTCGGGGCAGTAGCTCACTCAATTTTCACAATGGCCCCCCGGCTCCTCCAAACCCTAAGGGGTGATATGTTTGCGCTTTACAAGTATGGATTTTATTATTATTATAGTTATTCATTTCATGAGTAGAAAATTTGCAAAACATGATGAAGTGAGGAGTCTGAATGACAAGGAGGCATCCCGCCGCTAGGAAAACTCAAAAGAAAGTGCACTGAGTTCAGACAGAATCTGTCGGCAAAGACGTATGTGTTATTTTATTGTGTTATGAATCAAAACAAGATAGGACTCGATAGAAGAGGCACTTTTCAACAGAACCTAAGATCTCACAGAAGGTTTTAAATGCATGAAGATGCATTACTGCGCATTTTAAGTTAAATAAAGCAGATGTTACTCATAATATATCTTGTTTCATAAGTGAGATGAGGTTAGCAAACACATCAGGTCTGGCATGTTCTGAAAATGCCCTTTTGATATATGTAAACTAGGAAATCCTCAATGCCCCATCCAAATATAAACAATCTTTAACTATGGATTGATTACGCTCCGTCTCTGATTTAGCTCTTTTTAAGATCTACAACATCAGTGGACGAAGTTTAGTAACATCATCTAAATAATCCTTTCCTAGCTCTTCATGGCAAGTGAATGTGGTTTTTCGTAGTGGCAGGGCAAGAGGACGTCTGAAAAACCTGTTATGTCGATGCCATGTTAACTGAAAAATGAGGTATCAATACTGAAAGGCCTGTTTTCTCTATTTACGCCCGTTTTCCTTTTTATTTCAAATATTGTATTTTACAGAAGTCTTCTATTCGCTGGTGAATAGGTGTTTATTATGTATTAAACAACTAATAGTGAGTTCTCCCAAGGAGGACAGAAGGCAAGATTTATGGGAAGGACTGTCTGGGTCGCAAAATATCAACAATGTAACTTTTCAAGATTAAATGTCAGAAAGCCCATTGTTCCCCTATGGGAAAATGGAAAGCTTGCTTATTCCCAGGAGTTTGCTGATATTCTATTGGAGGATGAAGAAGACAGAAGAAAATAATGGTGCAACTAAGAATTTGAGAGTTTATATTAGTGTGGGTTCTGACAGTTCTGTTGGATTTCTTCCCCGACTCTCTGACTGTAGACTTGCCTTTGAGTTTTTGGTGCCTTTTATTCATGCAAGGCTGCCCTATTTAGATTTTACTGAATTGCCTGCTGATACAATTGAGCTGAGAATACTTTCCAGCTTATTGTGCAAAGCCTTCATGCTTGCACATAGAACGCTCTCTCTCATCAGAGCTCTTCATTGGGTTTCTAAACTGTCACCTTTTTCTCTCATTATTCCAACTTGAATGTGAATAATGTAGAAAAGGGAATTTTCCTTTACAGAATAAACTTATAGTATTATTTCTATATTGACTATGATACTATCAAACATTTTGTTCTATTTTGTAATCAAATATTGCTTGATTGATTATATTAACTTTTAACGTTGAAATCTTTTTTAAAATTTTAAAGCTTATTATGCAATAAAATACAATGAAAGGTAACAAGTACAAGAGAAAAACAATTGAAGCTTAAAATGGTTATAAGAAATATGAGAGGGAGGGATTCAAGGGGGGTAGGGGGAAAAAAGGGGGAGGGAAAAGGGATATGTTGATCCGACTATATATAAATATATATAAATTATATCAACAAAGTACAAGAAACATATAAATCACATTAAATTCACTGAATGCATAACAATTAAAGCATAAAAAAAGAAAAACGACAAACGAGGCAATGAGATTCTTTATGAGGCTTACGGACTTCATCAGCATAATTGACCAGGGAAATGTTAGTGAGATATGTAGTCAAAGGGAGCCATAGGAGGTCTCTTTTGATGGCAAGGGAGACAGGAGAAACATAATTGGTATCCAACCTGTGATGAAAACAAACGGTATTTCACCATGCTCTAAAGGTGACTTTGTCTGCTTGCTTCCAATTGAACGTAATTAAGTGAAGGACTACTGCCAGTAATAAATCTAGTAATTTAACATTTGACAGGGAGTGGGGCCCTTGAGGGGAAAGGGAACCTATAAAGACGTTGGAGAGGAGGAAGAACGGAATAGAGGAGTTAAAAAGTTTATTGATTTGGGACCAGACTGACTGCCAAAAGCGATATATGAGGAGACATTCAAACAGCAAATGTTTTAAATCAGCATGCATACAGAGGCAGGACCAACAAGATGGGTGAGAGTCTGAGGAGAAAGGAGCCAGTTTAGCTAGAGTAAATAAAAGCTGTTGATAAACAAAATAAAGAGTTTGAGAGGTATTAGCTGCCCGGGAAGGTTTATGAATTTTGAGCCATAGTTTATCCCCAGTAGAAATTGGCCAGCAATCATTTAAAACCTTTTCCCAAGCTAATTCAGCCTTTGATTTATCTCTATCAGAAGAGAAAAGTAGAGACTTAGAGAAGAGGCTGAAGGCGAGGAGATTAGTAAAGGGAAAAGAGTGGAACATTTAGAAGGCAAGTCAGGAGAAGATGGTAAAGAATGAAGGTAATGGATAAGTGACGGTAGTAAAAGGTCATACTGAGCCTTGAAAGAAGAGGGCAGTGAGAATTTCATTTGAAGATCAGGAAAGGGTAAAGGAACGTTATCCAATAGTAATTGAGAAATCCAAAATAAACATTTAATTCTCCAGGTTTTCCAATAAATGGTGCGATTCTTAATGCGTAGTAAAGAATTATGCCAAATGGGTTGTTGATCCAGGGAGGAAGGAGAAGGATAGGATGATGGTAAGAGTGGAGTAAGAAGCTTACGGGTATGTGAAATAACAGGAGAACGAAAAGAAGCAATAGAGTTTGTAAATCCAAGAGATTTGCTAAAGTCAAAGAAAAAACAAAAGCTTTTTCAATAGATAACCAAATAGGAGGATGAGCCTTGAAAGAAGAGGGCAGTGAGAATTTCATTTGAAGATCAGGAAAGGGTAAAGGAACATTATCCAATAGTAATTGAGAAATCCAAAATAAACCTTTCATTCTCCAGGATTTCCAATAAAAATTGTGATTCTTAATGCGTAGTAAAGAATTATGCCAAATGGGTTGTTGATCCAGGGAGGAAGGAGAAGGATAGGATGATGGTAAGAGTGGAGTAAGAAGCTTACGGGTATATGAAATAACAGGAGAACGAAAAGAAGCAATAGAGTTTGTAAATCCAAATCCGCATGCGCGGCCGCCCGCACATGCGCATTAGTATCCGAGACTGCGGCACGATTACAAGAGGGAGCCCCGGGGACGCAGTACCAGAAGAAGAACCGAAATAATGAAGTGATTAAAAAGTTTTAAAAGGTTGGGGAGAAGTATGGTGGCAAAAGCGGTATAGAATTCAATTGTAAATCCATCTGGACCAGGTGCTTTCCCCTTTTTTAACACAGAGACAGCATGAAAAATCTCAGCTAGCGTAATATCTTTATCTAAAGAGTCAAGATCAATTGAAGATGAAGAGGGAGATGAAAGATTTTGAAAATAGGAAGACAAATCTTGTGGAGAAGGGTGTTGTTCCGGAGTATATAAATTGGTATCAAAGGAAGCAAACTCATTCAAAATATCACTGTCTTTAAACAGAGTAGTACCAGTGGGGCTCTTTATGGATTCTATCTTAGTTCAATCTCGTCTTATTTTCAGATTGTTTGCTAGTAATTTCCTCATTTTGTTTTGGCCGCCAAGTAATTTTTGCATCAATAAGCTTCTTTAAGGATGATTCAGTATGTGATTTATAGTAATCGAGTTCAAGGTGTTCAATGTTGGTAAGCATCTGAGTGGATTGAGCTTCAAAAGCCCTCTTTTTCTTAGAAACAAAATTTATTATAAACCCTCTTGCAGCAGATTTGAAAGAGTTCCAAATCATTACAGGAGAAGAGGGCGGAGTGGAATTCAAGGTAAAAAAATCTGACATAAAAGCGTTAAATTGGCCCATGAAATTAGGATCATTCAACAAAGCATTATTAAAACGCCACCTGCCAGCATGAAGAGTAAACGGAAGGAAGTCAAAATCAACAAAAACAGGGGCGTGGTCAGAAATAAGAATAGAACCAATTTCAGAGTGTAGTTCATTTTGAGAGAGCGATTTACTAAGAAAAAGGTAATCGATTCGGAATTGTGAGTGGTGAGGGGGAAATGAAAGCTATATTCTCGAAGGTCTGGGTTACATAATCTCGAAACGTCAATTAAAGATTTATTGCGAATGGTGGAAGTAAATTGTGTATGAATCTTTGTATTCTCACAGAGGAATTCCTATCAGGATCCAGAACCTGGTTACAATCCCCGCCAAACAAAATGTACTCATCGTCAAATAAAATAAGCTTATGAGAAATATGAGTCCAGAATACATTATCAACAGTCACTGGTGCATAAACATTGAAAAAGAGTATGGGAATCTGATTAATGAGGAGTTTAAGAATCGTCCAATGGCCTTCAGAGTCCGATTCTTGATGGGCCACTGAAATATGAAGCTTTTTCTGACACAGAATAGAAACACCATTCTTCTTACCTAGAGCTGGGGAAGAAAAAACATCGCCTACCAAACATCTTTTCAATTTAGAAAGTTCTGTATCCGGCAAATGGGTTTCCTGAATTAAAGCGATATCCACTTTCAATCGAGCTAAATGGGTTAATAACCGTTGCCTTTTTATAGGATTGTAAATCCCT
Organism: Lissotriton vulgaris; assembly: GCF_964263255.1. Classification (NCBI taxonomy): domain Eukaryota; kingdom Metazoa; phylum Chordata; class Amphibia; order Caudata; family Salamandridae; genus Lissotriton; species Lissotriton vulgaris. The sequence continues at coordinate 665,765,848 of NC_141689.1, forward strand.
TTAACACTCAATGTAACAACTCTAAGAGCAACTATTAAACTTTACATTAACAGCTATTAAATATACAGTGAAAAGCGTAAAAATTCAGCGTTGAAAGAAAAAAGAATGAAAAGAAGCACAGATAAAAGAACCAGGTGAAAATAGAGCAGAAAAGTAGATACAGTTCATACCTGATGAAGAAGAGAAACAAAGAACAAGTTAACAAAGCACCTTACAAAGTTTGACAAATTACAATAAAACGAAACAAATTACTAAAAAACGAACAAGACATAAATCATATAACCAAAGTCAAGAAAAAAAAGACATTTATGATCTAGATATATCAATGGAGACTTGTCCACATGAGTCCAAAAACTGCTGAAGAAGTACAGGATCCTTAAAGGTCATCGTTCAGTTGTTATAAGTTACTTTAAAAAGACAAGGATGGAAAAAACCATATCGAGCATTGAGACTGCGAAGAGTACGTCTCATATCCAGAAATGTTTTCCAACGATCTGCAGTTACTTTAGCATAGTCTTGGGCAAAGAAAAGGTTAGATCCATGCCAAGAAATCTTTCCTCGTTGTTTGGCAGCGTGAAGCACCTTGAGCAAGTCAGTACACTCCAAAAAATATAAGATGACTCTTCTAGGCTTTGCTGAAGAAGGTGAAGTGTGAGAGCTCTGTCCCAAGTGATGAGCACGTTGAATGTTCAAAGGAGGATTATCAGGCAGGCCAGGAAGAGAAGGCAAAAGGGATTGAAAAAAAGGAAATTGGATTAGACCCCTCAAGACCTTTAACCAAACCATAAATGCGTAGGTAGTTGCATCTATTACGATTTTCCAAATTTTCAACCTGTTGTTTCAAATTATCAATCTCTTTGTTCATAAGAGGAATCTGAGTGAAGGCTTCCTGAGCTGAATCAACTCGAGTCTCTAAGTCCACAACTCTTTGTTCATTATGGGACCAGTTGTCTTCGAGGTTTTGCAGGGGTAAATTCGTTTCTGCCATATACGGTTTAAGAGCGCGGATTTCTTCAAGGAGGAGCTCCATGGAAATAGAAGATGAGGAATTGGTTGGAGAAGGTTGATTGACCTTAACTCTTTTGCCTGACGTAGTTGCCATGGCAGAATTCTGTTTAGGGCGAGTGGCCGGAGAAGCAAGGTTCTTGGCATCAGCAGAACCAGTTATAGTTTCATCCATGTTGTCTTGGAAGACTGAAAAAGGATTAGGATCAGCTATAAGTGAGAAAAGAAAGGTCAGAAAGGCATGACAAACTTGAAAATTCAGGCTCCGCATTGATAGCATACCGTAGCGGCACAGTTCCGACGTCCGCACGGCCCAAATTACGGGTCCAGCGATGAATGTAGTACCCTGGAAGAACTGCCTCACTCACGTCGCTGCGGAGCTCCGAGGAAAGGCGGCCATCACCGAAGGCTTCTAAGCCACGCCCCCTTAACGTTGAAATCTAAAGAGCAACATTTAATGAAAGACAAAGTATTGAAAATAAAACCCTTTAACTCACACTAACTCTCTTTATTACCTAAACTAAAAGTTTTTCACTGTTTATTGTTATATAGATGACAGCTCCTTACTTCTCTATACGGGTTCATACCACCTGTATTGCAGTTTATTTAATGATTATGCACGAAGATGGAGATATAGAAAAAAACCTACCTCAGCACATGGGGATGACACAGGATTATAAGAAAAACTTTGAAAGAGGGTCTCAGGGCATGTTTAAAGACCAATACATAGACACAACCCCCAAAGGATACACTAGCAAAAACAAGAAATGTCTATGGGTCTGTGGTATCAACTATACGTCCTATTCACGACACAACTAAATAATCTAAAAGAAAGTGAGATAGAGTATTCCCGTGTGTCCTGGAGGCACAGCAAAGATATCACCAGGGTATAAAAAGTACATATCAGTTTCCGTTCGGTACCGCCCTTGTCATCATATGGGTTCTCCTTACACCAAGGAGAATATGCTCGCAGCCACTAGATGTTAGAGTGGTTGCCGCCAGACCATTGGAATTTTTTTTTTTATAATAGGGGGTACCAAAACCAATGTATTGAGGTACCTGAGTTGCAGTGCGCGATTGAGTGAGAGTGAAAAAGTGATAAGGTGTATAAAATTGGATAGAGGAGAGCAAAGAAAATGTATTAATATCTCTCAAGTCTTCCAAACTTTAAAAACAGTGCAAAATAACAGCAGATTCACCAAATAACGGCTTTCTTAAACTATAGGTCGACATGTTTCAGCAGAAGTGGATACTATTTGTCCACTGCTTTCATCAGGACTATATATTCGCTACTGCAGGAAAGTGAAAATAAAAAAAGGATAACCATGTCACCTGATCATCTTAGGCCATGGAAAGTCTCCTCCAGAGGCTGCATATTCGCACCAGAAGAGTAGTGATGCCCAGAATAAGACGTATAGAAAAGAAAAATATGTCATCATCAGTATGTACATCTAGTGGTAGGTAAACAAGCGTGTCTTGTTTATTTGTCATGTAACAAACTTTATCGATAATAGAACTGTGTGGATTTCCGCTCTTTTCAAAGTACTCAGTTGCATAATGAAACATGGTCTTTCATGTAGTTTTAATACTGCTTACTAACAAAACTGTGTGCTTGAACTGCAACTTTATTGACAACGGGTGGAGGTACAGTCGGTCTAACTTAGGACTACATCTCCCAAGCGCATTCGGGTGTCACGTGCCTTGTGCACCCGCGTGACACGCGCTCTGTTTTCCGGCCGCTGCAAACAAAAATTGCGCCGCTGCAATGCCGGTCACCTTCCCAGTCAGCTTGGAGGGACGCTAAGGAGAACCGATGGACAGTTCAGTGCCGCTAGGTTTGCAGCCATTCTCCATGTACATTTTTTTACCTTGGACATGTAGCTATTGGAGATTTGCTGCATCGTTAGTAGTACGGCGTACAGGGGTAATGTGTAGGCGTTAGGCTATCAGAGAGAGATCGGGAGGTTACGAGTATGGGTCCTCCTCTTCTTTGTCTTGATAACGAGGTAGGGATATGACTTGCGCTGAAAGATAGACATAGGGGTTCGTTAAGACACTTTTGCAACCCAATATTACGAGAGTAGTTGGCTGGCAGTACAATTAGGATTGACGTTAGACCGGTTGGGCAAGTGTCTTTAAGTCACGTTTTCCACCCTAACGGAGCCACACAGGAAACGGTCTGATTACATCAGATAGAGCAGTCTGCCAACGGAGTTGTATATACTAAGGTTTATGGAATATTCACTTTATACCCATTTGGAGAAGATGGGTATTTACGTCATCAATAGGAGTCCTAATTCTTTATCCTTTTTTATTACTAGAGCGGTGCTCCGCTTACCTGAGCTGCAGCCAGGTGTGGTGATGTGCTATCCTCCTACCTAATAGGTAAGCAGATTTATACCTTAAGGATGTGTGGTTGCTTGTATATTTACATGACAAATAAACAGGACAAGCTTTTTTACCTACCACTAGATGTACATATTGATGATGACATCTTTTTCTTTTCTATACGTCTTTCTCTGGGCATCACTACTCTTCTGGTGCGAATATGCAGCCTCTGGAGGGGACTTTCCATGACCTAAGATGATCAGGTGACATGGTTATCCTTTTTTTATTTTCAATTTCCTGCAGTAGCGAATATATGGTCCTGATGAAAGCAGTGAACAAATAGTATCCACTTCTGCTGAAACATGTCGACCTATAGTGTAAGAAAGTAGTTATTTGCTGAATCTGCTGTTATTTTGCACTGTTTGTAAAGTTTGGAAGACTTGAGAGATATTAATACATTTTCTTTGCTCTCCTCTATCCAATTTTATACACCTTATCACTTTTTCACTCTCACTCAATCACGCACTGCAACTCAGTTATAAGCATGGGCGGAAAATCTGTTCCGCTCGCGTATTTTTGCGGATTTTCGGTAAATTCGCAATCCGCGAACTTTCACGAATTTACCGAAAATCCGCAAATTCGCATGCAGCGGATTTGTTTGCTTGGTGATACAATATTGCGGCGTGCGGCTATACAAGAAAATTTGAGAGGTGCACCAGGTAAAGTCAATGATACAAAAAGTTCATAGATTTTGTGACTCTTCTGTTCTTTCTTTAATGTGTTCTTTGTATTCTTTTAAAATACACAGGCACAGCCAACGCGTTTCATTCCCTTTCGTGCCTTGGGAATTTCGTCAGGGCATACAAAAAATGATCGTTCAACTTCGATGGTCCAAAGCGTGATCGCACTTACACAGCTAATGCTGAAGGATTGATATAGGTGATGTGGCCCCAAAGTGCCTGGATAGTATAAAGATAACGTTTTCCAGGAGGGGTATCCGGTTGTGGTATCCCAAGTTGGCCACAGCAGTGCATGAAAAGCGAGAACAAGTGTAAATCCTGGCCCCCTGGATAGTGTAAAGATAACGTTCCAGGAAGGGTATCTGGTTGTAGTATTCCAAATTGGCCGCAGTAGTGCGTGAAAACGAGAACGAGTGTAAATCCTGGCCCCCTTAAAAGATCAGTAGAGATAAAGGGCGGGTGGCCGCTGGTTGGCAGGTAACGTCCAGACAGGCTATAGGGTCACTCTTATGGTGCGAGACCTGTGATAGGGTCTCTGTAGTCTCCTGCTCCTCCCCGTGGAGTTTTGGAAAACCATAAGAGCCACCCGCCCTTCATCTACACTGATCTTGTGCTAAACCTTGGTCTGCTGCTGTGTGCTTTGGTTTGTTGTATAATTGCGGCGTGCGGCGTTCACTTACCGTCATTCAGCGTTTGCCGAGTTGTTTTTCTCGATATTTTGCGAGTGCTGCGCCATTTTGGATCTTGCTGCAGGATCCCGCGGGAGTTTGGCGACGCATCGCGAGAGTTCGCAATTGCGAACATGTAGATGCGGCGGGCAGCAACAATCTCGCACTCGCGAAATTACAAAATGTGTAATTCTGCACAAAAAATCCACTAGCAAGCAGCATAAACCTTCTGAAAATTATGATTTTTATCAGAATAACTCCTCAGGTTGACATTTGCCTGCACTTTTTTGGATTTGAGGCTTTTTGACTTTCTTTGGATCACTTTTGGATTAAAAATCAACTTTCACAAGTAAGTTTGTTTGGGGCATTACAGTTGCTGTTCTGCAGAAAAACGAGTTTTGCAAAACTGAAAGAACTCAGCAGGTGCAAAAGTTCACTCATCATTAGTAACCATTCCCTGTAGTGCTTCCTGAGGGGCCCCTCCAGAGTTCAGTTGCCTATGTTTGTTTGGGGCATTACAGTTGCTGTTCTGCAGAAAAACGAGTTTTGCAAAACTGAAAGCACTCAGCAGGTGCAAAAGTTCAAAGTCATCATCAGTAGCCATTCCCTGTAGTGCTTCCTGAGGGGCCCCTCCAGAGTTCAGTTGCCTACTTGCAACTATTCTATGACCCTGCTCTGAACCTCACAGCAGGCTCATAGAATAGCTACAAGTAGGCCACAAAGGTCCTGGGAAAAAAATGTCACTGCAACAGAAAGCAAATTACAGATAAGGAAGCAGGTGCCAGACAGGAAGTTTAAATTTAGTGACACATTTTTCAACCCCAAATTAATTCATGTCAGTTGAAGCAGGGCAGGTGTGCTTGCTTATCCCCCCCATAATCTACAGTGATGAATCAGAGGGTGGCAGTGATGTACCAGAGGGTGGCATGGGTGAATCAGAGGGTGGCAGTGGTGAAACAGAGGGTGCTGTGAACCTGTGATGATGAACCAGACGTAGAAACAACAAAGTTGCAACCGTTGCGAGCCGACAAGTAAGTTCCCAATTGCGAACTGGTACAAAACCCTCGCCAACTGGCAGCAACCCTTGCGAACACAAAAAAAATCCACAAATTTGCGAGAATTCGCGGATTTTGCGGATTGCGAGTTCGCAAATATGCAAATTCGCGAACGCCAGATTCGCAAAATTCGCCTATGCTTGCTCAGTTACCTCAATACATTGGTTTTGGTACCCCCTATTATAAAAAAATGTTTTCCAATGGTCTGGCGGCAACCACTCTAACATCCAGTGGCTGCGGGCATATTCTCCTTGGTGTGAGGAGAACCCATATGATGACAAGTGCAGTACCGAACGGAAACTGATGGGTACTTTTTATACCCTGGTGATATCTTTGCTGTGCCTCTAGGACACAAGAGAATACTCCATCTCTATCTTTTAGATTATTTAGTTGTGTCGTGAATAGGACGTATAGTTGATCCCACAGACCTATATACATTTCTTGTTTTTGCTGATGACACAAGATTGACAGGGGAATGCATTTTGATAAAATTTGACACCCAAGCGTTTGACTGGATACTAAACTACGACGTTGGAAAGTTTGTGTCCCTAAAAAGGGTGTATTTACTGAGATCCAGAAGGCCCTGAAATCAGGTAGAGCACTAGTTTCTCCAAGCTTTCCACAGACCTCCTCTTTGAGTGCAGATTTCTTGGCCTTTATGTCTTTTTTATATTTTGGTCTAAGGTCATGATGAAAAATGTGGATCAAGGGGTTTGTTTTAAAGCAGAATTAAGACTGCAATGGGCAGCTAGGCAAAAAAGAGATAAATGATTTTGGTGTTCTATCCGGTCTATGGGAGAGTTAGTAAAGATCCTTTTGATGTTGGTACAAATCATGACAAATGAGATTAAGATGTCATTGGCTAAACACTGACATTCATACATTAGACAATTTTCTTTAAAGTTGTGCCAGCAGAACCTTTGGAAAAAACTATTTTCTCGAAGTGCTCCGGCAAATTCCACAACCTTTTTTTGTGATGTTGCCAACCTTGGGTAGGGGTAATGCATGCAGCAATGCATTTATTATAGAAGAGTGAGGAATCTATTGGGTTATTGTACTAATGTCAATTGCAAAAACATGGAAGGCCACAAACAGATTTATAACACTTTCTGAGATGAAGATGAATTAGTAATGCTTTTGTGCAGTCACCTGGCAGTAACTTATCACCCACCCATACCTATGAAACATGTCTTACCATGATGATAATTTAATTATGACAATGCCACCAAGCTGGTGGTTGACTCAGTGAACAACCTTATTTCAAATTGGATGTGGTTTTTTAATGTTGGGCTAATGGTAGGACATCACTTAGAATCAAAACATAACGAGAGGCCTCTGTTAAAGTTGAAGGTTTTATCGAGTCTTTGGTGAAGGATTAGATTGTAAGGCAGTATAACTGAGTAGATGGTAACTTGATATTAGGTATCGTAGCTTCTACAGGGCAAAAGGTAGATGGTACTGGTGAGATTGGTAAGAGGATGCAGAAAAATCCAAATAAAATAGTAGAACATACTATTGATTCTACAACAAAGTTTCAGATGTAGGGTTACCTTTGTTGTTATTGACACATTTCTCACACCTGAAGATGCTGATATTAATGGATTAGGGAGGCTCCCTCTGGATTTCAAGGAGTAGGTGCGTTAGATAAAGGTGTTAAACACAAATGTAAGCTTGAAACAATTTTCTAAATGGCTGATATCCTCTGATGAATCTTAACAAATATCTCTGCTATCTGTTTTTCTCAATTCCACAAGGAAAGAGCTGAAAAAATCTAAATCAGCTTGAGGCTGGCTGGCCTTAACAACTATCATACTTGTGTGGCTATTATTGGCTGAGATAATCTTAGAGCTACCACTCTCAAAGTTACTCAAGGGGTCACTTTTCTGCTTCTTAGATGTAGAAACATGATTGTGCGAACAGTGTGAAGAGGAATTGTGGATTTCAGCCGCAAAGGTCAGTGGTTTGAATGGATGGGTTACATTTATCAACCATGTGAAGGAGAAACCTGGGAACATTTTAATGCCTTAGTCAATACTGCTTGAACCAGCAGAAATGATTTTAAGGACTCAATATTCTTCAATGGCAGAATCAACATCTAATGCAGCTACTACCCTGGTTCGAAAATCTACAATGAAACAGGTGGAAGACAGTTCCTTATACTCAACCGGCACCATGGTGGCTTTTCTCTTCCCTATTGTAAGAAAATATCTCTGTTTGCATGTTTTTGGACTGATACTGCAGGTTTTTGTACTCTGAAGGTGCTCTGAGGCCTGGAAAATAGAGCTCAGTGCCAGTGTTCTGAGCCTTAAAATGTATATGCCAATTGGTTCACCCACAATTGTTATAGTTTAAAATACTTATACGCCCCTAAAACATTGTACTAGGGGTACCCAGGGCATGTTAGATAAAGTTTATCTCATTGCATTTATTGTACCACCAAAAGTGTGACAAAGCATTTAAGTAAAGGCAAAGACAACCAGTCCTTTTAAATATTTATAAGTCACCCCTAAGGCAGGTCTACCAAGTCCCAATGGCAGGCTGCATTAAATTAAAAAGTTGGACATGCAATTCTTTACTTTACATCTCCTCACAGTAAAACCCCTGCATTGGTGTTTTTACTATGGAAAAACTAGTGGTCCCATCGATGAGTACAGGTTTACACAATGACAACTCAGCAGTGCTAATTTCTGAATGGGTTTACTAAATAGTTATTTCAAGGTATCAAAAGAATTGTTGGATTAATCCCTACTTGATGCTCAAGTCAAATGGAATGTAACTTTTGCACAAGTGAAAATTTTAGTATATAGCCGCTTTCTTGCCCCAAGTTTTCTAGTGACTGCTTACAATTGTCATCCATGAGACTTCTCCCTGGCACGAAGCCCAAACAGTAGAGTGCGAGTCCGAAGGGTGAGCTTCAAAGAAGAAGTGCCTTTGAAGGGCTACTGGTTGATACATACAAGGGGATGTTCTTTTGTTCTTTGTTCTTGCTGGTGGGAAGGCATTGAGGACAGAGAGGGCAACACCCTTGGCAAACTGGTTTTCCGTAGGTGGGTAGCCCCCAGATAGCGACACCTCTGGGGTGGATTAGGAACACCACATACCAAGAAAAGAGTTCTGCCATCTTGGGAGGGGGCAAAATAGAGTATTCTAGGATAGCTAGATCCCACACTTCACAGGATGTGTTCATTAAGGGGGAGGATATCTGGTAGCCCATTGGCTAGTAGCCACTGCATCCACTGAGGGCATGAACTGGGCATAAAAGTGGCAACCTTGGAACATGGACCTCAGATCACATTTGTGCTGAAGAGTGGACTAACGAAGGACTGCCTTGCTGTTCCCTGGACCCAGGAAAGAGAGGCTTCACCATGACTGGACTGCCCCTGCTGCTTCTTGGGCTAGCAAACAGAGGACTGCTCCTGTGGTGCCCTACTTCAGCAAAAGTCATTCCCGATCCTCAGACAGAACAGGTGACTCTGCTACAGATACAGGGCAACAAAAACTGAAGAAGCCTGCTTTGGTGAGTTGGTAACCAAGAACACCTGACCACCATGGATCGACGATGCGCAGCCTGGGAGACCGAGTCCTGACCCTCAAGAAATCACTCTTATGGACTTACACACATTAAGTCTTGGCCCAGTCTTCGCCGGGCTTAGCATGGGTACATCCTGTAGTGCAGGAAGGGCATTATGTTTCAAGGTTCACCTTCTCCACAACCTACTGGACACTGGTGCAGCTTGGGAGGTGACATGCCTTGTGCCAGAGCAAAAGAGCAACAGTTAGTAAGTCCTGTACTGTGGAAGCAGGAAAAGTACTACAAGGTGCTGGTTTTAGTATCCACCTCCTCCTCCACCAGCACCCATTGAATAGAGGTTAACCCTGAGAGGTGTAGTCTCTCTCTCACTCTCTCTCAGGCACCATGGCAGCACTCAGTGGGTAGCTGCTGTGGAAGCAGGAAGAGCAGCCATTGCTGAATGGATGAGGAACAGCCGACTGAAGCTGAACTCGGACAAGACAGAGGTCCTCATCCTCGGATCCAACCCTTCGGCCTGGGACGACTCCTCGTGGCCGACCACATTGGGAACCGCTCCAACACCCACCGACCACGCACACAACCTAGGGGTCATCCTCGACTCCACCCTCTCCATGACTAAACAGGTTAACGCCGTCTCCTGCTTCTGCTTCAACACCCTCTGCAGGCTCCGTAGGATCTACAAGTGGATCCCCCTTGAAACGAGAAGAAGTCACCCAGGCCCTTGTCAGCAGTAGGTTGGACTATGGAAACTTCCTCTACGCAGGAGCCTCGGCCAAACTCATGAGACGGCTCCAACGCATCCAGAACGCCTATGCATGCCTGATCCTCGACATCCCTTGCTGCAGCCACATCACACCCCACCTGAGAGACCTGCACTGGCTCCTGGTCGACAAGAGGATAACCTTCAAGCTCCTCTCCCACGCACACAAGGCACTCCACAACACCGGACCAACGTGTCTCAACAAACGACTCAGGTTCTACACCCCCACCCACCAGCTCCGAAAAGACCTGGAACACCCTCCCCGTCCACCTACGGCAGACCCAAGACCTGCTGACCTTCAGAAAACTCCTCAAGACGTGGCTTTTCGAGCAGTAGCAGCATTCCCCACCCCAGTGCCTTGAGACCCTCACGGGTGAGTAGTGAGCTTTACAAATGATATGATTGATTGATTGATTGATTGCATGCTTCAGGGTCTGTCTCTTCCATGAACCACTCTAAACAGGTGAGGTCTCGGAGGATTAGTATCTCCCTCTAGGTTTTAGCTGTCAGTGAGTCACTCAGGTTTTCAGCAATTTATTTTCAAAACATGGCAATTACCTTCTGTGTCCTGCAGAAAGAGAAATATCCCTTCTAATGCATGCCTAATATCTGTATTTCCCTGCAGAGTACCTATGGGCAATAAACTGGATGCAGTGCTTTCTAGAAATTTTAAAGCAAAGTACTGGTATAAAGTACTTGTTATTTGGTTGCAGGTATCACCCCATGGCTGAATGGAAAACTGCCACATCCATATATCATCATCTGCATATCCTAAGGCTCCTAGCACTGGTACTAGACTTGCCACTCCCAGACTGCTCAGAATATACTGATAATTATATTTGAACCTTTTTGAACAATTTTTGCAATACATGATAACTCTCCCCAGAATTTATCACGCAGCAAAATTCCATGGATTGACCCACGTTTGTGTCCCCGACCTTGCTTTTCCATGACTGGTTGACCTGGAGAACACTCAAGTCAAGTCAAGTCAAATATAACTTTATTCGGTTAGATTAAAACCATCAAAGTGCATGAGATATAGCATTAAAATTCAAACAGTACATTAATACATAATACTTACACCGTAACAGTATATTGAATAAACCCTATATATTAAACATGCTTACTCATGTCCTCAGGAGTTAAACAAATATATGATATATATGTCTAAACTGATCAAAAATTGACGATTTACATAGGAATATGTTAAAAAGTACATGTTAATAAATAGATAACCTCACTTAAGACACAGTCCACTCTACAGTTCCATGAGCCCCTTCCTACACCTTATTGCGCCTGTTATATAACTTGCAACCCCAAAACACACCACTGGCGATTCTAACATTTGCAAATAAGCCAGCGCTGGCCTAACTTGTACAAAATGTTGGCCTTTTAGGAGGGTAATGATGAATTTCCTACGTAATGACACATAAAAGTCACAAAAAAATATCATGTGTATAGTATTCTAATCAGAGAAGTTGTCACAAGGACAAGGACTCAATGATCCTTCTTTAAAATTCCCTTTTGGAAAACCTAGTAGCCAGGGAACCATATTATGCTTAAATCTAATTAGAATAAATAAATGAAAAGGTTTATTTATATAAGACAAATACGGCTGCAACTCTCTACCTAAGTTCAATGTGACAAAACTTCTCACTGTAGGTTTTACTGTTTCTCTTTCCTCCTTTATCAGCATTGATCTAGCCAAAAACAGCCTCTTCAGATTTCTAATAACTGGCTTACCAAGGAATCTGGGGCTTAAAAAGAGATCAGGGCCGCCCAGAGAGTCCATCCAAGACTTAATGTAACGTAGCCAAGGTATATCTAATCCTTGGTCTAACGAAATGCAGTCTTGGATGACCAACTGGTTTAGGTTTGGGGACGGTTGCGCCAAAATTCTCAGCCAAAACATTAAAGGTGCCACCGCAATCTAGTCCGCACTAAAACCAGCTCCCAGGTCCTCGTGGAGATTGAAAACAGGGGTGGAGGCAGGAAGCGACAGCAGCCTGCGAAAAAGGCTTCCTAAAGTTTCCAGCTGACCAATTCCAACTGGACCTGACCTGGACTCTGCTGATGGACTCTTTTGGAGTGTGTCTTAGACACCAAGCACTGTTCCTAAGGTCCTGGGTCACTTGGCTGTGTCTAACTGGACTTTCCTTCTCACTCCTGAAAAACCCTGGACTTTTTGGACCTTTTAAACTTCCAGATTTCCAGAGGACCGGTATAAAATATTTATTTTTTCCTACTTGAAACTTCTCTGCAGTAGCAAATCCCATTCAGCTGACCTACAGCAAGAAGGTATCTGGCCTTTGTGGAAATCAACGATAGATTCAGCCACAGCCTTGCCCCCCTGAAAGATTGTGAGGTCCAAAAAAGAGACAAAGTTTGAAGGGAAAAAAGGCATAAGACGTCAATCATTTCCAACAAGCCTAGTGAACTTCCCTTTTGGGTAAAATTTCTCCCGCTCAGGGCTTTTCCCGCCAAATCCAATGGCTTCAGTGGTACCTTGTCCAACATCAAACCAACTTCATGAAGACTTTGTAGTATACAGCCTGCTTATTTAAGATTTTACTAAAATCCTGGGTCACAAGCCAGTGAAGAATTAGTTCACATCATAAGAACAAGTGTCTTTCTATTAGCATTTGTGGTGCTGGAGTGTGGGGGCACGTAGACATTGACCAAATGCAAAAAGTTGAAAATAGTTTTTTATGCAGTCTTCTGGCTCTGCTGCAATCCTCACACATGATTGTATGTCATGTAGAGATTGGCTTAGAATTTGTGGAGGATTATATCAAATTGCAACCTCTATTGCTGTGGCTGAGAGCATGGCCAACCCAGAAGCCCATTTTACTAGAGCTGTAATGTCTGATTGTCTTGCTGTGGACAGTGAACCTTACATTCCATGACTGGCACATATACAGCAAACCTTCAGTGACTTGGAGGCCCATGAACTGTATACAAATCCAGAGAATGCAAATCCAGAGAAAACTTTGCATCACTCACTAGATTTGGTGAAAGGACAGTTTTTAAATTTGTGCCATAATGCGCAAAGGAGGAGAGCCTCTCTGGAAGGCAGTTGTAAGACTTGTTCCAGAGGTCTATCTATCCTTTATCTCAAATCCATGGTATCGTTCCCAAGGTCAAACCTCCGAACCGACAAAACCTGGTTGGTGTAGCCGACCAGTGCTCCTCAAAGGTTGGCCTCAAGTCTTGCCTAGGTCCTATTCTAACCAGATTATTGGTGCTTTGCTCTGTTTTGCATTATTTTCACTTACAACTTTAAAAATTCATATTTCTGGTTCAACTTATTGGACTTTTTTCGTTTTGGTGTAATTTTAAACAGTAAATCTTACTACGTAAGTTTGAGATTAGTATTGCTTGGGATTTTGGCTTTGGTTCTGCATACTGCTTTACACATTGCCCTAAAATAAGCCTGTTTGCTACCTGCCATAGCTATCAGGGGGTTCACCTCAGATTGGCTTTGAGAATTGACATTGACAAGGTTTGGAAGCCGTACGGATTAAGGGTGGGCGTAGTGGGGCTTCTCGGCCGTAAACTACGCCCACACACGTGCTTCGCGTAGCCCCACTACGCACAGGCGGCCTCCCTCCCGCCCTCTTCTACATCCCTAATTTAGTTTTAAAATAGTATAAAAATAAAATACCAGCACTTACCTGATAAGCGGTGTCCCGGGGCTCCATCTTCTATTTCACGCCGACTTCTTCCAATCAAATGCGCATGCGCATTTCTTGCGAGCAGGCAACACTACGTGCACTCCGTGGGCGGAGCGAAGCACTCTGCCCAGGGTTAGTACACTTCAAAGTTCAAAGTGAGTATCTCCGTAAAGAATCAAACTTGCTACACTTTCGGAAATTACTCAAAACTCTCCAGTTTAAAGAAGCATTAAAAGCAGGCTAACTCCTTGATGATCCGTGATGTCCACCATCTACTCAGCTAGTTTTTTCCTCTACCCTGGTTCCAAGCGCTAAGAGACCTGTCGGTGATTTGGCGCTACATAAATGCCAGTTAACATAACATAACAGTTAACATAACAGTACTGATTTGATGCAGTCCCAGGATTACAAACCTTTTTAAATCTGGAATTGCATCAAATCCATGAATGGATGCACTGAAACACCCATGCTCCACCTATGGTGCACCTCCTAGTTCAAAATGTAACATAGCACAGTGAAAATTGGTGTGTTGTGTTATATTTCTTTACAAATCCACACAAGGCAGCACAAATCACACCTTGTGTGTAAATCCTACTGAAGCATTTGCATTGTCTTTGCAGCACCTTATGCCTTTTGAGTTCCGATTATTGCTGTACCAAATTTATTTGGAGAGTGGGCATTGGAACATGAGGGTGTAGGAGTAATCCTAGTACCCCCTTTTCAATTATTATCTTCTGGATTATTTCTTCAGTTATTGGAGGGAGAGGGGTGGTCTGGAGCACTGCTACTCCTCCTCCCCTGTCTCCCACCTCCCTTCATCACTAACTCCAGAAAGGTGTATCAGGCAAGTGGATAATTACCGACCAATTGCGCGTGTCCCGTTAACTGCTAAATGTGCTGAGAACAATATGAATGATCAACTGGCCCAATACATCTCTGAAAGTAAGCTGTTGGATGAAGCACAATTTGGTTTCAGAAATGGCCATAATACAGAGACTGCACTTATCAAAGCTACTAATGAGATTAGGTTTGGTTTAGACAGAGGAGGAGCGGTTGTCCTTGTGCTACTGGATTTATCTGCAGCATTCGACACAGTTGATCATGGGCTGCTGATCAACTGTGTCTCCGCGCTAGGCATTGGGAATAAGGCCGAATTTCTGTTGACTTCTTTCTTATCAAAAATTCCTCAATTAGTCAGCTTGGGCGACCATGACTCTCCCGTTTTTTCACTCCATTTTGGAGTTCTGCTGGGGTCTTCCAGTAGCCCCACGTTGTTTAACATTTATGTTACAAACTGGGCATGGGTGATCAAGTCTTTTGGTTTAGCGCTCACGTCATATGTAGATGACACCCAATTAGTGCTCTCCGTTCATAGGAATGGGGACACTGTTTTGGTTAATTTTCATGATGGCATGTTGGCCATCAGCGCTTGGGTTTATTTTAGTTTCTTATATCGCGCTGGACTCAATCCCGTAAGGGTATCTCCGCGCTTTGCCGGTCAGAGCATTAACAGAGTCAGAAGGAGATGATTAAAGAGTCTGAGATGCTTCCTGAAAGAGGAAAGTTTTTAATGCCTTTCTAAAGGACAGATGGTTGGTGGTCATTCTCAGGTCTGTTGGAAGTTTATTCCATAAGGCAGGGCCAACTGAGGAGAATGCTCGGTCTCCCTGTCTGGATTTTTTTGTTACAGGGGGTTTCAAAAGAGCTTGGTTGCTTGAACGGAGTGACCGGCTGGGTTGATACAGCTCCAATGATTGGGACAGGTATTTAGGACTATCCCCATATAAGCACTTGTGGACCGTACAGCATATCTTGAAGCTGATACGCTGCCGTATAGGGAGCCAATGCAGCTCATCCAACAACGGCTTAGAGGGAGTCCTAGCCGGTGCACTCATGACCAATCTGGCTGCAGTATTCTGAACTACCTGCAAACGGCCTACTGCATCTGCATTTGCTAATGTCAGCAGGCCGTTGCAGTAGTCCAGGCGGCTAGTAATCAAAGCCTGTACGAGTGTCTTCCAATAGGTGTCCGGAAGATATGGGAAGACTCGTCTTAGAAGGCCAATAGTGTGAAAGCACTGTCCTGCGATAAAGTTGGCATGTTCCTTAAGGGTCAATTTTTGATCAATTTTTACCCCTAAGTTTTTAACATGTGGCTTTGATGTTTGAATTGGACCCAAATCCAGCGGCCACCAGTCTGGAGACCACAGGAGACTTGCTTTGGCGAAGAGCATAACCTCTGTTTTTGCAACGTTACATTGGAGGCAGTTTGTGGCCATCCAATGTGACACTGCTCTCATACCCTCAGCAAAGTTTTCCATGACTCTAGGGCCAAGGGAGCTGAAAGGGTAGAGAAGCTGGGTGTCATCAGCGTAGGAAACCGGTGTGAACCCATACTTCCGCACAATCTCAGCAAGGGGGGCCACGTATACATTAAACAATGTAGGGCTAAGGCATGAGCCCTGTGGCACCCCCTTCGTGAGTTCCCTCGAGATGGAGCGATAGGGACCTAGACTGATAGATTGCGACCTCCCGGAAAGGAAACTCTCCAGCCAAGATAGTGCTGAGCCTCCAATCCCCACTCCCTGCAAACGGCTGAAAAGGATGTTATGAGACACGGTATCAAAGGCCGCAGACAGGTCCAACAGCACTAGAATCATGGATCCCCCTCTATCCTGTGACATTTTGATCTTATCAGTCACCGAGAGGAGGGCCGATTCAGTGCTGTGGTTGGGCCTGAACCCAGATTGTGATTGGTCCAGGCCCCCTGTCGCCTCAATAAAGCTGGAAATGATGGTATTAACGTGTTTCTCAGCCAGTTTGCTAATAAAAGGGAGGAGGGAAATAGGGCGGAGGTTGGAGAGTTCTGACCAAGGTAGAGTGGTGGTTTTGCGTATAGGGTTCACTATCGCTTCTTCCCAGGGTTGTGGGAGTTGTCCTTCGACAAAGGAAAGATTCATTAGTTTTTTAATAGTGGGGCCTAATGATTCCGTCAGAGGGGAAATCATTTTAGCAGAGATCAAATCAGTGGGGGAGCCGGTTTTCATTTTGTTGATAAGTGTAGTCAGATCTTGTAGAGTTATTTCAGGGATTACATGAAGGGTATTCCCATGGGTCACCATTGGGGAAATTTCAGAGGTCTCCGTCTCTGAAGGACCTGCAACTTTCAGAATTTTTTTATATATCCCCTCAATTTTGTCCTCAAAAAATTGAGAGATTTTATTACAAAGATCTTGGGAAAAAATATCCGGGCTCTCACACATTACTGGATTAGTGAAGGCCTGTATAATTTTAAATAGCTCTCAAGTAGAGTTGCCTGCCTCTGGTATTTGGGAGGTGAGACTGATTTACCTTGCTTTTTTTATATTTTTATAATAAGTGGTCATGGCTACCAAGTATCGATCCTTATCTTCTCCCTTATGTGTCCGTCTCCACAGCTTCTCCAATTTCCTACACCCCTGCTTTTCTACTTTGAGGGCCTCAGTGTACCATGTTTCCCTCTTAGATGTGGTTGGCTGTTTAACAGTTTTCTGAGGAGCTAGTGTGTTAATGGCTGTCATCAGTGTAGAGTTGAATTTAGAGAGGGATGTCTCAACGTCATCCGAATTTAAAAATGTTGACTGCTTCCAGACTTGTGCAAATCTGGCAGGAGTGACTTTATGCCAAGGTCTACGTTTGACGGGCTGCGTAATAGGGTGATTAGTAGACTCAGGTAGATGCGGAAAAGAGAAGTCTAGCATTTTGTGATCAGACCAGTAAATGTTTTTAGGAGGATGACAATAAACGTTAGGGAGGGAAGTAAAAATTAAGTCCAGGGTGTGGCCAGTGTTACGAAGGTGAAGGCCCAGCAAGGTCTGCAGCATCAATATGAAAATTAAAATCTCCGAGTAGGATAACATTTTCATTGGTTTTAATGTAAGGAGCTAAGAGTTCAGCCAAGGCTAGAGAAAAACCAGCATTAGGTCCGGGTGGGCGGTATACTAGTGCCCCTTTCCAGTGTACCATAGGGCTAGCTTTTAGGTGAAAAATCACTACTTCCATAGTAGGTTTCAAGACACTGCCTCAAATTCAACTCATCCAAGACTGTCTGGTATACTGGCTGCTGGCCAGATAAATTGGGATCACTCCCAATCCCGCTTACTGTAGCCAAGAACTTGGGTGTCATCCTAGATAACAAGCTGTCCTTTGAATGTCATGTTAATGCAGTGGTCTCCTCATGCTTCTATGTTCTCAGAATGGTGAAGAAACTGTTCCTTTTCATTCCGGTTGATGCCAGGAGAAAGATAATATCCACTTTGGTTATGTCCAAAGTTAATTACTGTAACAGTTTATTGATTAATGCAAAGGAAATGGTTCTAAATAAGCTACTGCTGGTACAGAATGCATCTGCCAGAGTGCTTTTGGGCACTACAAAATTCAAGTCAGTCTCCAAGGTGATTAGACAACTTCATTGGTTGCCTATATAGTCAAAATAGCGGTAAAATAATCCTGAACAGACTTCAAGAGTGGGCTAAATCTAGGGGTGTTTTGGTGGATATACAATACGAGTTTCGTACTTGGGTGTGGACTATCGAACAAAACCTTAACCTGAGCATACTAGTTGGGAAATATACGAAGATCGAAGCAGGAAACTTGTATTTGGGGTTTGTAGATTTGTTTTCCGCCTTTGTCTACATTAACCACTCAAAGCTTTGATTGAGTGATTTGGGTGTGGATCCTGCTATTATTTCCTTTCTGAAGGACTTATACTCTGGTACTAAGGCTAGGATTAGATATGGGAACAGGGGTGAGTGTACAAGACCATTCAGCATACAGAGTGGGGTGAGGCAGGGCTGTGTCCTAGTATTTTCACTTTATATTATTAATGTAGGCACTACCCTGACATTGCAACCGAGGGATCTAGCCCAGGTGGGACATCGCCCTGTACCTGCCCTCTATGCTGATGACACTGTCTTGATGGTACACACTCCAATCTCCCTGCTGTTGGTACTGAATGATTTGGTTAATTATATGCAGGATCTTGTTCTACAAATTAACCAGTCTAAGACATTTATAATAAAAGGCGGCAGGAGAATAGGCAACTGCCGCGATTCCAGCATTGAATGTACCAACACTTTTGCGTATCTTGGTG
This sequence comes from Lissotriton vulgaris, assembly GCF_964263255.1. NCBI lineage: Eukaryota > Metazoa > Chordata > Amphibia > Caudata > Salamandridae > Lissotriton > Lissotriton vulgaris. The sequence continues at coordinate 665,784,741 of NC_141689.1, forward strand.
TCTTATTTGACAAAAGTTAAACATGGACCCCCACCATCAAGACAGGGACACTGTTTTTTATAAGCGCTTATATGGTACATAAATTTGCGATAAGATTAGGTACAAACCCACCATGAGAAATTATTACTATTTACAAGGCAAAATGCATCAGAAAAGCAGTATACAGGGTTAGCATATGGGGTTATGCAAACTATATGGTGATACAACTGGTGGAGAATTAGTTTTAAAGATATCTACTTGCTTGCACTAAATCCCCTTCGACCTTTGTGTGTCACACAGGGCTGGGGGTACCATTCTTTGTAGATTTAATTACAATTCAACCAATCCTGCTGGTCGTCAGATTACACCGCCCTAAACCAGCTCATTATCATTTTAAGGGATTGCCTAAAGTCTACTCTATATTCATATGGCTTAAAAGACGGCAGATGCAGGATGCTCCTATTCCTCGGAGCGGCACATGGGTAGGATTAATGCATTGCAAAAAGCGGCAACGTAAGTAATAGACTCCGACCACGAATTGACGAAAGGGTGCGGTTTTCTTTTACAGTTTACCTCGTAGAATACCCTTCGCCTGCCAGCTCATGGGGCACGCAACATTTGTCGAACTAGTATGTATGCATACCTTTCCTTTGGTTTATTGACATTGGCCATTTCACTTATTTATTTTATTCTCTATATCCACTTAAAAATAGACCAAAGGTCTTCCAGATCAGAACATTCATAGCAACGGAGTCCTCAGTCTCTTTGTCTTGAGGGTGCCACTTAAGTGTATTGAGTCACGCCTGTGTGTGTGTTTGTATCTTGAGATAATTTTGTCCGCATATCAGTGTGGCTACATGAAATTCGTTTAACTACATTTGGCAAACGAGTAACAGCAAGAAAAGTGCATATAATGCTTCTCTCGCCTTATGAAGCGTAATGTGAATGCTTGATACAAAAGAGGTCACCCAAGAATATTATGACCCTCGACATAATACGGACGTTGAAAACTGTGCGCAAACAACTTTATAATTATGTTTTTGCATTTTTTCCCCATCTTCCTTTACAGAGACCACAATAGGTCAATATTTTTCACGCTTCACCTAGGGCCAACTCATGCCCTGAAGCTCAAACGGGTGGCCGATTTTTGCTACCAGTTTGTAGGACTTTAGGCTTACTACTTTAGGACTGAGTATTAGTAGGGACCACTAGAGGTCCTGATGAATAAGGAGTAGGGGACTGCTTATGAAACATGTCTAACAGCTCTACCACAAAACCCCCTTTTTAACGTTCCCAGCCAGAGAAGTTAATAAAATATATTTTTTCTACTAGCCAGGGAATTTTTAATTTCTTTTTTATCTTGCACCTACATATTTAGGTCCCTACACCTCACTGATATCACCTACACTGCACCATCACATAGCCTTCTGTCACAATAAAATCAGTGCTCCCGCGTAGTCCGTAGGTCGTAGCACGCCCCGCCCCGTAGAGGGACGGGAAGACCCCTATGATGAAGCATGACACTAAGGGACTCTTAGTGTGTGAGGGGTATTCTAAAAGCACATAGTGCCCTCGTCTTGTCATTTTAAGAGAGAGCCTAGTACCACACTCATATAATAAAAAAAATTAAAAATTTAGTCACCATCACACATTGATAGAATCCTTTTTTTTAGATAGATTGGTTAGGAGGGTGATTCTATCATTACCTCTACACTTCCTCTACTGTTCACAAGAAACTGTATCTCAAGCGCACCCCGTGATTCTACACTTGATAGCGCCCCACGAGTGGGACTGAAAGGAATCCTCTTTTTTCTTTTTCCGAAAATGGCCGATCTGGGCCTCACATTCACCGAAGATGAAATCTCTAACCTAATGGCTTCTTTGGGGACTTTTGAGGGCCTTAGCTCCACAGCTCCTTCTACAAGAAACAATGACTGGGATGAGTTGGAAGAACTGAGAAGAACCCAAATTAAGACCGCAATCCATGGGCTACTAATGTCAGAATACCTCAAAAGTAAACACCGCTCCATCAGGCCTTATAGTTCGTAACGAACCATTCATCTTCCATGACGACATAACTTTTGAAATCGACTGGTCACAAATCTCGTGGCGATGTACACAAGACTGGTTTGTACTCATAATCAAAACCGCCAGTAGGCGAGCATCAGCACTCACGGTTGAGATACAAACAATTGAAGTACGGCTAAAAAGTAATGAATCTCCTACCAATCTTAAAAAACATCTAGACGAACTTAACAAAAAACTAAATGAGGTTGAAACATCCCTCAAACTAAGCAAGTATGAAAAACTAAATAAAGACACAAGCCGGTGGACCAAAGAAAGAATTTATCCCTACATAAAAGATGACTACAAACCGTCACGCGACAATGTCACAGATGACGCATCATCTGATGCTGGATCCAGTAGTTCGGACTCTAGTAGAAGCAAAAGCCCTAGATATCAAGGCACGAGACAAAACTTCAGACGCCCCAACTATCGAGGTACAGGAGGATGGAACAATTATCCACCACATATGATGTATCCTCAACAACAATATGGCCCACCACCTTTTCCACATCCACATTGGCTGTTTCCACCTTGGGGATACCAACAGCAAGACTACGGCTACTTTGACCAATCGTCGTCTTTTTTAGGTGCGTGCCAAGGACGGAACAAAGGAAGGAACAGGAGAGGGATCAATGTGCACTGGAATACCGGAGAAGAAGAAACTCCGAGGGTGTCCACAAGGAACATGACAGGGGCATCGAAGAAGCTGAAACAAGCCTAGTGGTAAACCTTACAGACATAGAATTGTCTGAATCTCAGGAAAGAGTTTTGGAGAAGGGCTTAGGATACGACCCACTGCCAATATGGACAAGTTCCACCTCTGCAAAGAAGTGCAGGAATTCATGAGACGACTAAAACTCCAAGTCTTCTTTAAAGATAAAGAGGATATGACCGAACAAGGAGATACCGGTCTAAAACCAAAATCCAAATTCACTCCTATGGACAACACACTACCCATTGAACTTCTTACATTCGAAAAAGCTGTCATGAAAGATCTTGAAGAACTCAATCCACTAAACAAACGAGTGTTACTGAATGTTTCAAATGAAGAGCGGAAAGCTTTGCGAGAACTGAGTAATAAAACCATCGGATAAGGGGGGTGCCACGGTGATACAAAGCCAGACACTGTACGACAACGAATGCATGCGACTCTTACAAGACCGACGAAATTATGAAGTTCTCCGGGTGGACCCCCACTGAGAGTATAAAAATTAAGATCAACACAATGGTGGAGTAGGCATTGGCCCACAATTGGATCACCAAAAAAGAAGGGGATTTCTTATGTCAAAAAAATCCTAAGACTCCCTATATGTACACTCTACCGAAGATCCATAAAAATCTGGACAACCCCCTGGGACATCCCATTGTCTCGGGGATTGGGTCAGTTTTAGAACCGATCTCGAAATTTGCAGATGCATTTCTCAGACCTATGGTTCAACGGACATCGACCTACCTTAGGGACACAAAAGACGTGCTGAACCTACTCGAGGATTTGACTTTTGATCCCAACACCCAGCTCTTAATTAGCTGTGATGTGGAAAGCCTATACACTAGCCTGCCACACAATGAAACCCTTGCAATCATTGAAGATGTACTCTTTGAAGACGATTGGGAATACCAGACCCCACGAAACGTGATCATGGAATGTTGCTCTTTGGCACTAATAGAGAATTTCTTTGAATACAAGGGCACCATATACCTCCAGAAGCACGGGACCAGCATGGGGAGCACTTTTGCTCCCAGCATAGCAGGTCTCTATGTGCTTCACCTGGAGGTAACCAGGATACTGAACCCTAGAAATCCATTCAGGGACAACATCAGGACTTGGAAAAGGTACATCGATGATATCCTTATCATCTGGGATGGAGATGAAAGGACCTCCCAACAGTTCCTAACCTGGTTGAACTTACATGATGATTTTCTCAAATTTACCAGCACCACCTCAAACAGCAATCTTGTATTCCTAGATTTGAACATCTTGCCCAAGAATGGCAGGCTGATGACTACCACCCACTTTAAGAGTACTTCTAAGAACTGCCTGTTAATGTACCAGAGTTTCCATCCAAAACTTATACGGGTCAATTTACCGTATGGTCAGTTTCTGCGCCTTTGCAGAAACTGCACAGAAATTGAGAATTTTAAACTCCAGTCCAGACACCTACCGAAAAAGTTGAAAACCCGCCAGTATCCGGATAAAATCATTAACCAGGCATATAAAAGGGCGAGAAACAACTGCAGAGAGAGTCTTCTTGAGGAGAAGGTACCAAAGGAAGAGGATCAGAGACCCATTTGTGTAACCACGTATAACACAAGCTTGAAGTTTGAACCAGGTGACAAGAATTATCAACAAGAACTGGAAGATCCTAAACAGTGGAGGTCTTCAGATACCAAAACCCATCTTCTCCCACAGAAAGGCACGGAGTATAATAGACATATTGGTACATACGAGACCAAGAGCTGACAAAACCAACTCTCAGAAAAACTCTAACTTTGTACAAGGGCACCACCCCTGTGGCAGTTGCAAAGTATGTTGCCTGACCAGAAAGAGCAAAAAACTGACTTTCCGCAATGGGACCACCTGGGAACAGAGATGTTTCAGCAACTGCAATAGTCTCAATGTGGTATATCTCATCACCTGCCCATGCCACCTGGAATATGTCGGCATGACACGCAGGGCCATAAAGACTAGAATAGGGGAACATAAAAGCACAATAAAATGCAAAAAATCCAGCACAAAACTGACTAGCCATTTCTTGGAAAACGGCCACAAACCGGAGGACATTTCCTGGACAATAATCGAATTGGTCGATAATGAGGAACGCCTCCTAGAAAAAGAACAGAGGTGGGTTTTCCGCATTAACTCAAACAAAAATGGTCTGAACGATGAAATTCCCTGGGCTCAACTATAGAGTGATAACTACAATATGTGACCTATCTACCTCCCCTTTCTGAACTTATCTTGTACATATTCGTAACAATCAGACTTATGTCTGTCGAAAATGCCCATGTGAGTAGTTGGCGATTCACATGACGGTAAAAAACAAGGCCTCAAATACGTGACCATTTTTCCTTCAAATCTACAACTCATCTTCCCTCCATCTGGCCATAGGATGAAACCTGAGACCATCCAACTTATGCAAATCCACTTGTAAAACCATGCCCATGTGAGCAGTTGGCGATCCACGTAGAGACAACGCCTCTAAATACGAGATCAACCATAGTCACAAAAGACATGGAGTATCCCCTTGGTGAGAAACGCTTTTGCACTGGATCATCGCGATTCAAAATTCATACTTTTTGAAATAATTATTGTAGAGAAAGGTACAATGTAAAAGAATATCCCCTAATGAGACATTGCCCAAATGTAAGTAACACTTCATAGACAAAAAGAAAATAGAAGAAATACTTTCAAAACTATCAGATCAATCACTGGATGTTCCACGGCTGGCGGCCATCTTGGGTTAGCGCACCAGTGTTTGCCGGCATCTGAAACTAGAGATGACAATGCAGCTTGCATGGGGCTTAAAAGACGGCAGATGCAGGATGCTCCTATTCCTCGGAGCGGCACAAGGGTGGGATTAAGGCATTGCACAAAAGCGGCAACGTAAGTAATAGACTCCGACCACGAGTCTCTAAACTTGGTCATTCACATCACAAAGGTTAAAACGAATTACGGGCAACGAGTAATTGACGAAATGGTGCGGTTTTCTTTTACAGTTCACCGTGTGGAATACCCTTCGCCTGCCAGCTCATGGGGCACGCAACATTTGTCGAACTAGTATGTATGCATACCTTTCCTTTGGTTTATTGACATTGGCCATTTCATTTATTTATTTTATTCTCTATATCCACTTAAAACCATACCAAAGGTCTTCCAGATCAGATCAATCATAGCAGCGGAGTCCTCAGTCTCTTTGTCTTGAGGGTGCCACTTAAGTGTATTGAGTCACGTGTGTGTGTGTATCTTGAGATTATTTTGTCCGCATATCAGTGTGGCTACATGAAATTCGTTTAACTACAGTTGGCAAATGAGTAACAGCAAGAAAAGTGCATATAATGCTTCTCTCGCCTTATGAAGCGTAATGTGAACGCTTGATACAAAAGAGGTCACCCAAGAATATTGTGACCCTCGAATAATACGGACGTTTAGAACTGTGCGCAAACAACTTTATAATTATGTTTTTGCATTTTTTTCCCATCTTCCTTTACAGAGACCACAATAGGTCAATATTTTTCACGCTTCACCTAGGGCCGACTCATGCCCTGAAGCTCAAACGGGTGGCCGATTTTTGCTACCAGTTTGTAGGACTTTAGGCTCACTACTTTAGAACTGAATATTAGTAGGGGCCACTAGAGGTCCTGATGAATAAGCAGTAGTGGACTGCTTATGAAACATGTCGACCAGGTAGCCAGCTAACAGCTCTACCACAAAACCCCCTTTTTAACGTTCCCAGCCAGAGAAGTTAATAAAATATATTTTTTCTACTAGCTTGGGAATTTTTTATTTCTTTTTTATCTTGCACTCACATATTTAGGTCCCTACACCTCACTGATATCACCTACACTGCACCATCACATAGCCTTCTGTCACAACAAAATCAGTGCTCCCACGTAGTCCGTAGGTCGTAGCACGCCCGCCCCGTAGAGGGACGGGAAGACCCCCACGATGAAGCATGACACTAAGGGACTCTTAGTGTGTGATGGGTATTTTAAAAGCACATAGTGCCCTCATCTTGTCATTTTAAGAGAGAGCCTAGTACCACACTCATATAATACAAAAAATTAAACATTTAGTCACCATCACACATTGATAGAATCCTTTTGTTTAGATAGATCTGTTAGGAGGGGTGATTCTATCATTACCTCTACACTTCCTCTACTGTTGTTCTGGAGCATGATTTGAACCTCCAAATAATAAACAAATATACAAAAACAAGTATCCACCAGGCAAATGGTCAGATATAGAAAATGTTCATGTAATTTAAATATAGGCAAAGTTATCAAACTTTTCTTATTTAACTTTGTAAAGCATAAGCATTGCATACACATCATTGGGATAAGTGCAATGTTACAAGATGTAGAAATTGCACTAAGCAAGGTGTAACCTTTACTTTATTAATTACCTGTAATGGCAAAGTCATTCTAAACTTGGAATCATTCAACATATTCATCCATGTAACATTTCCCTTGTCTAGTGCAAGTCCCGTAGTGTATCCAAGTTCAATAGTTACATTAGTTTTTAAGATGAATGCATATGTGTTTATTCTTATCAGTTATCAAGGTGAAATAAACCCACCGGTAGAAACACTTCAAATAATAATGTCAAATATCTATTTTTTGGTGCATGTGTCCATTATCATGCTGAATTGCTGCACCTAAATACAAATGACTATGACATACTATTTTAAACTGTGTATGCACTTAACAAAGTAAAACAATATATATATTTAGTTTTTCATGCCATAATGGTAAATAAAAAATACGCACTGCACATTTTAGTCATAAACATTGCTAGGAATCAAACATTTGCCCCAAAAAATTGATACCAGTACAAACTTAGTGAAATCAGAATGGTGATTTATTACCCCAAAGAGATATGGCTCTCAAATAAAAAAAAAAAATGTAGTGGCAGTCCAATACATCATAATGTTTAGTGCACAGTTGTGCTGTAGCAATAAGCATGGCTCCTAAATAACCGCCAAGGGGAAGCTCTTTAGGAAGGGGCATCTAGTGGGGACAGAGACCACACCTCAATGATCTTTTTTGGGAGGGGGGATTGTTTTGGGAGAGCTGGGTTTGGGTTTGGTTTTGGGAGGGTGGTTTTCGGTTTGGGTGGCCTTGGGTATGGGAGAGGCGCATTGGTTTTTGGAAGGGCTGGGTTGTTGTTTGAATAGGCTCAAGGCAACTGCAAATAAATTATCCTCACAGAGAAAACGGGTAGGATGGTCAGGAGTATGTTGGGTTTGGGAGGTAGAGAGAGTGGCAGTGGGTGATGTACATTGAGGTTTGATTTGCATGTGGGTCTGGTATATGCCATGTACATTTGGGTGTGTGGTTCTACCTAAGTGCTTATTTTCTGGTTGAGTGTGGGCATTTGTGTTTTTTCTAATGTATGTGTGTTTTGTCAACGAGTGTACTTTTGACGTGTTGGGTGTGGTTAGGGTACTTGTGGTTATGTTGGTGCATGTGGGTGTGGTGTCTGTGGTGGTGGCTGTGGGAGTGTTGGTGGCTTTAGAAGTCCTGGTGGTGGTGGTTGTGGGTGTGGTGGTAGTTGTGGGTATGGTGGTGGGGTGGTGGGTGTTGGTGAGTGTTGGGTGTGGGTGTGGTGTTTGTATGTTGTTTGGGTGTGCACCTGTGTTTTTGGTATGTTTGTTTTTATGTATGTGTATGCTGCTTGTGTGTTAGGGTGGGTGTGCGCTACAGAGTGAGTGTGCTTGGGACAGGGCTGGGAGTATGGAATTGGGATGGGAAAATGTCCTGATTCAGGGCACAAGGTTGGGATACTTAGGAGGTTGCAGTCAGGGAGGAGGCTAGGCCAGTGAATGCATTCTCCAAGCCAGACATAAGACTATGGGGCAGATTTACAAGACCCTCGCGACACTTTTGCGCAGCGATTGTGTCACTTTTGTGATGCAGCTGTGGCTTAAAAAATGTGGCCAATTTACAATGTGAGGCATCTAGGGAGATGCATCATGTTGTGAAGCCCTGCATCACATTATACCTGCATCAGGTATAATGTATGCAGGGTGGGCGGTCCCACGCTGGAAAATCTCATAAAAGTGACACAGTGAAATATATGATTTCACTTCACCTCTTCTAGGATGCCACTGAGTCATATTGAAGCAGGCATAAGAAGTTACACAGTGTAGTGAGAAAAAGCCCCAACATGCATTGCTGGAGTTGGGTAGTGCTTGCAACACCACTCCAGCAATGCATGACTTTTGCGGCAACAGATGCTTCAGAATTTCCGCCGCCTCTATCTATCCTTGCGACATGGTGAACCGTATTGTAAATATGGCGCATCCATGGTGGGACTGGCGCAGAGAAACAAATGCATCTCTACAGATGTGTCAGTTTCTTGTAAATCTTCCCTCATGAATGTCTTCTAGGTATGCTACTATTTATAGTATGTGGCAACTAAGCCCCTGTATGGCGTTCAGGAGTGCAGTCTGGCCTACAGAGATGTTTGGTAGGAGGTCAATAGCCGCCTCACTAAGCGCAACTATGGTTATAGTGGCAAGGAGTGAGGTACCTACAGCAAAGGAAACACCACACCCTTTAGGGGGCAGGTGTGGCCAACTTGGGAGGAGCAAGAGGGAGCAGGGAGATGGTTCTCTGGGTAGCGGAAAACGATGCATTGGTGGAATTCCTGTAATGTCTGCCAGTACTAGGGACCACTCGCTTTCCGAGGCCTCCAATGCTGTCTCCTCACCCACCGTGCCACAGAATCCCTCAGTGTTGGTGGTCTCAGCACCCAAACCACAGTGGCCAGCTTCTTTCCGCTTATGTGGCCAATGTCTCCTCTGTCTGCTCCTGATGATGCTGAAATTGCATATAAAACATTGCATTTTATCTGTGTAAATAGAAATGATCATAAACTTTGATCACAAAACATTTTCAAAGTTGTTATATTTCACCTGCTTCAAGGCTCTCAACTGTGGTACTACATTAGCATAAGCTCATGCAGGTAGGCAACCTTTTCAGAAACCATTTGGTCACAGTTTTGGAATTCCCCATGATAGCGCCTATATCATGCATGGTCATGTCTCTTATCCAATTATATTTCTCTGTAGGAAGTGTTTAACACAAGTGAATTGTTGGGCTTAGTTGTTAGGAAAAGTTAACTTATGTCACTCAAAAAGATAAAGTAAAATATGAATCAATATTTGTAGACATTAAATGGTGCAGTTCCTCGAACATCACAGTACATATTACATACAATATTTCATATATATTTGTAAATCCAAAGTTTCTAATGTTATTCACAATAAGAAAAACCTTACCACTTGATGCATTTCTACATTTAATTAACGAGTCATGAATTGGGCCTGAGTTTTCCAGGTGGGCTACTCCTACATACATGTTATAGAACATTCCGTCTTCAAAAATCCCTTTAAGAAACCCATTTTTCTCCATCACCGATTTATCATCTGGACATAGCAAGGGACATTGGAAAATGGTTTTGGCTATGTTTAGCTCTGTCAACAATGGATACATATTCCTGTCAGTGTTGTTCAAAAAATTGGATGCCTCTCACAAATATTTTCCCAAAAACTGGCTTACATGCACACTTGTGAAGGGGTAGGATATCATGCAAATCGGTCACTTTTAAAATGAATTAACTAGTATTTTGTAATCAAATACATTTGGGTAATATGTTGAATCTAAAATGTAGCCATTGATCTAATGATACTAGACATTTTGGCCTAACATGCTTAATCTTGTTTCTGTATAAAACCACCTTACCAATGTGACACTTGGAGCGTCCACTGTATCATAACTGCATTTTATGCTATGTCACCTGTAGTAGTGCTAACTGTACATCATTCACAATAGTGAAGGAGCATCACATCTGACACAATAAAGACTAGAGGACAGTTTGGTACTGCTGTCCCTTATAATATCAAACACACTCTTCAATATTTGTTGTTTAGGCAGACATGTGCCTGCTAAAACCAGTCATTTGTTGGTGAACAGAAATCAGGTTGTATTCTTTTCCACAAATTGATATACAAAACACATCAACATATACCTTTTGCAAAATGTACTGCTGCAAGAACTGAATTAGACATGTTTCAACCTTAATGTTGGGCTGGTTTCCTGAGATGGAGTATTGTTGTGCAGGTCCCGGAAAATCGATCTGTTCTACGATTCCATCTAACAACAAAGCAGTACAGGTGTTTTAGCCCATTTTGGTGTGGTGGGGCCACAGCAAGTGTATCAGGTATACGTATTGTGTTCCCCCCTTAAATTTTCACCTGAGATGATGGCGATCTGAGGTCAAAAATAAAAATTTAAAAAAACGTAATGTTGATGGCAAAGTGAATTGCTGTAACAGGAATTATTTCATAAACATGTGGTACTCACACTAGAACCTACCCCCCCTTTATGCTGCTGTTGGGCTCTCAACTACCCATGAAGCTCCAGATAGGTCACCACAAGTATGTAGCCATAAGGCGATTCAGGGTGTGGCGCATGTGTGTTGAAGCCATCTTTTCCTTTGATAACAAATATAACAGCTTCAGGCCTATTAACTTAGCCTACATCTAAAAAACCTCCATCTTGGGAAGTTTTGCCCTTTCACCGTCTGAGAAATGCTATCCTTGCATTTCTCCACGCCCAGACGAGGTACGTGACACACGGCTTGCACAATACATTTTATTAACAAATAACACATTTCGCAATATTACTCATCGCCTTGCTTCTGTCGCAGTTTGTATGGAAATATACTAGGCCATGGCAGCTCGCATTTTGATTGACTGTCCCCAAAACTGCCCATTCTGATCACATGGTTAGCTACAGTATGTGTGCATCAAATATATCACACCTTACAAGGAGATGTCTTGTTACAGCTCTTGTCCATTGGCTGTGGGATACTGTAAACTACGTATAATACATCTTGCTACGTGTCATATGGGTGGTCTTGTGGTTTGAGTCTATAAAGTATACCAGACTCAATAAATCTTTGGACATTCTAGCTTCTATGCTGACTGTCACTGTGTTGCACGTTAAAATTGTTATTTGCTGTGGCTAATAAATATACCATATTCTGAGCTGACAAAAATCTGTGGTTGTGTCTGTCTTTCCTATCATTAATTATCCCTTGTATTTCAGACTCGCTTCTACACGTGCTTCCCACATTGGGAGGACTTGCTGAGCTTGACTTCGGATGACTTCTTGGTCCAGCATCGTAGGTCCTTCCACCTCTTTCAACATTGAATGCTGTGCCACTTGTAGACCCCCACGGTCTACCCCTTCTTGGCAATGTTCTTCCATATTTTTTTTTCTGATGGGCCTTGACCTGTATGGATGAAAGAAATGAAGGAAAAATGAATGGCTTTGTGACGTGTTGTTTATCTGTATTGATCTAACTCAATTTTACTACATCAATGCCAAGCAGTCAGTAGTTACTACACAATACATTTTTCATGTTGCCAAAGTCTGACAATAATTAATACTTTTGTTCTAACCTAGTGACTACCTGTATCCCTAGTCACTCCCTAATTTCTATTAACCAGGCAGGTGACATCATCTTTGCCAGGGGGCTCCAACATTTTCTGTAAAGAGAGCAACCTCTCTTCAGTGAATATCAATATAAAATACTGAAGGCTAAACCATATGCACATTGTAACCAGACACCCCCATATCCAGCTACAGTGACTTGAGGCCTAATGACCATAGAGTCAGATAATATGGTTTAGACTATATACAGGGACTAAGGGCACTATGAAAGGGCTGTCAAGTCTGTCAGTGAGAGCATGATCTTTGGGAATGTATGAACATATGTGCTTATGAAGGTGAGGTAATTGAAATTTTTATGGTCAAGTATGTCCCCTAACGTGTACCCCATCATCTCCATGTACGAGTTTAAAGTACATGTAACTTCCCTCCGCAACCGAATCTGAAGACGCAAATACATTTGCATCCAACGTTAACATGTCCTTTATCAGATCCACCATGAATGGATTGATAATTCCGTTCCTAACTATGCCTTGCCAACATCTTTACATGGTGCACTTCCACGTTTTTCCTGGCTCTGCAGAGCTAGGCCCTGATTCCTGCCCTCGAACCACTTTTTGTCTCCGTCTCTGAAAACTGCATCCCTGACCTCTGCCTTACTTCCTGCCAAGCGAAGCGGTGCCTGGCTCGGCCTGGCCTGCATGCCAAACAGTATTTTGCCTTCAAGTTATCAGTGTAGCCGGCTCAGCCTCCTCGAAAACACATTCCTGTCTAGTGAAATAGGTAAACAGCTCCCCGGCTGCAGAGCAAAGGGCCAAGCCTCCCTGTCTCCCTCATGTAATTCATAGCTCCCGTTACCGTGGTAGGCCCATGGCCCCGCGCATTGCACTTAGACACATATGCATTCAGTATAGAATAGCCTCTGCCCGAGAGACCTTTTACTTCAGATTACACCTACCCCAAATACCAGATATCAGATATGTTATAGGAACAGGTCGGTCTGACATGCCAGACGTCTGTCTCTTCTACTAGTGCTAAAAGTCAGACCCTTAGCTTTCTCCAGACACACGTAAATCACACGTCATACCAGCTGCGCGCGCACCCAGGTTATAGGTCTTAGCTGACTCTGCAGAATCTTCTATGTATCCACCCACTTATGACACTTTTCTGTGATGTTTCCAGCACACACCTCCGTGCACGCCTTTGTACACGCCTTTTTGCTACGCACATTCACTTGTCACGCCTACTGTATTCATTGCTATTGCACCGTTATGCTATATATGTCCTGTACTGTTAATAAATCGTTGACATCTATTTGCCATCATTGCATATACCCCCGAACCCTTGTATTGATGGAATTGATTTCCATGGCTCGAGCCATCCTGAATTAAAGCCCTTATGACTCAGACACCCCGGACTCTGCCTCTCATTTGATTGAGCTATTCTTCTCTTGTCAGTAATTATACGGTAAAAATTGACCGGTAAATTATATTTACCACATAATTTGGCGCCCGAATAGGGACCCCTCCCCCACCCCACGCGCCGGCGATGCGTCGCAGGCCTTGCCCCCTGCCACAGCCGTGACGGACTCCTATGCGCATCTGCAGGTTTTCCTGTATCTCCCTCAGGCCTACGGAGGTGACGGAGACTGCGATCGACATCCAGACGAGGCGGTGAGGAGTGCGGAGGATCCCGACCAGAGCCCAGCCGAGAGAACAGTGTCCGAGGTGTACAGAGGCCCACCTGTCCGAAGCGTCCGAGGCGCATGCGTAGCAGTGACGTCGTAGCGGTCCAGTCCAGTCGAGTTTTCAAGGCCTTCCGTTCCGTGCTTCCCGGTGAGTACTGTTGCTGGGGACGCATCAAGACGGGTGCATTGATTTGTATCCGGTCAAGACGGGTTTGGGTACACAGATCCGGTCTGCACTGTTTTAGCAGTGTATCTGTGCTGTTTAGCAGTACATCTAGTAATTCAGTTTTTCAGCGGTTCAGTTTTGTTTTCGTTATAGAATTCGTTAATAGTCAGTATCTGTTTGAAATGTTTCAATGTGTTTAATGTCGTGGTATGAGTGATTGTTTGCATTTTTTTTGTGTTTGTTCATTGTGTTCAAATAGAGGTAACGATGCCTTTGTTCTCGAAATTACGACAGATAGGAACTAGGAAAGGGATACTCGAAGAAGCTGTTCCCATCCCACCTAGGGACACTCCAGGACATTTTATGTACCATAAACATGGCTTAGATGCCATACTGTACTTAGACTTATGGGTGGATTATACCAAAGACTTGCCAGAGAATCAGAGATGGCCCGTTACAGGGACATGGGATGCCGAGTGCATCATGAGAGTAGAAGAGGCGTTATGGAAAAAGAAAGCCAGACAATCACAGAAAGATGCCATTGAATTGTGGCGCAAAGAATCGCATAGGCGGACAGAGAAGGCACTCAGAAAAGCAGAGAAGAGTAGAGAAGATTCCGAAAAAGCTAAAGAAAAAGAACTACTAGAAGAGGGACAGCGAGTCAAGATCGAACAACCTGAAAGACAGAGTAATGCCCTTATAACAGGATTGTATCCAGTCCTGGCCGAGGGCCCAAGGCAACCCTGGAAATACCAAATGATCTGCCCCCTCCACTAGTTCCGACCAAAGTACGTCATAAACAGACCGCAGCAGATATTTTCCTTTCTTCCTATTTAGATGATGTTGCTTCCGCATATACCAATGCACCTCGACAACCCGCTAATAATGATCAGCCACCTGATCAGCCACAGCATCTTCCTGCTGATCAAGGCACGACCCCTCCACGTCATCAACTTCCCGCACCTGTTGTCACTTGCCCTGCTGGTCCCCTTACTATTGGTCCTAATAACCCTTTTGGTACAGATGCGACGCATAGACAGTCGTCCCCGATAAATATACCTCACCCACACCCATTAACATCGAGTCATGCTCACGGTTCTGCCTCAGGAGGTGCTTCAGGAAGTTCCCATCACACTCCACCACCGTTACACCGAGTGACAATGAGAGAAATAGCAATGTCGCGTACACCTAAAGCAAGCCCAGCCGAAAAACTTAAAGAGTACCTGACAGATTGCAGATACGATCCAGTACCTGGCAAGACAGGTACCATGATGCTAGCCTCACTACGTCTACGCCGTGTTAGAGATTATCTGCTGTTGTTACCAGACATGCCAGAACATCTAGATAACATATATCATTTTGTTAGAACAGGAGAAAGGCCGAAATGTGTTCGCGAAGCCATGGCACACGAGAAAGTTGAGACACAAAGTATGATATTGCGATTTCTGATTAATTGTTTGATAAGGGTACTGGACAAGCCAGGCTTTTCGCAAGAAGAGATGGAGGGATTGACGAGGTGGAGTCAGAATATTGCAGATTGTAAGCATGATAAAGAGAAATGTATAGCGGCCATGACTAGAAAGATCCGTAAAGAAATATTAGCAATACATGCCAGACGAGAGACTGACAAGCCTCTCGAGTCAGACGATAAAGACACCTCAGAGGAGGACGAACCAGAAGATTCAGCAGCAACCCAAGTGGCTCCAGGCACAATAGCTTACGTAGGTAGGGCGAAACTCCCTAAGCAATATACTCTTGATAGGCCATTCGACAGACCCATTCGCCTGGAAAACAAGAAACGTTACCTTTCCCCGATTCCAGAGCAATGTTCCCTTGAACATGTTTTCCAAGTTACTGATAGAATCCTGAAAGAAAGAGTGGGTTATCATGAACTCACTACCTTGCGGGATCAGGAACTGGCCCGGTCCGCAGTCCAATGGGCCGGGGATGACAGTATATATAAAGATGACTTAGTAGTACAAACATTTCTAAGTCTTACTCCAGATGAACAGCGACTAGCTGGTGTATACATGACCCAACATCTTATTATACAGTACGAAAATCAACAATCTGATCCAGGTCCGCTGTATATTCTATTACAAGACCTACTCCTGCATACATGGAGAGGCCTAGGTACTGATTTGATTAATGTAATTCTCGAACAACGCCATAAATACAGAAAGTTCTTGACCCCACGTTTTGTGTCTGTTCCACCCCCAGTAAGCAATCCTTTTCACCTAGACAGACAGAACCCTTTACGAGAAGTACATCCCATCCGGAAACCAGATGATACACTAGAACGCGTATTTGTATATACGCCCATAACTAAGATGGAATTATTGGAAATGAAGAAAATAGTGCCAAGTCATGATAAAGATCCAGCTGGGTTTCACCGTGAAATAAAAGACATGTTACTCATGGGAGATTACACATATTCCGATATTATGAAAATACTGAAAGTGTTATTGCCTGCCGGTATTTACGAGAAACTCAAAGAAAAAGAATGGGAGGTGGGAGACAAAAAGATTAATTGGACTGAATTGGAAGACGAAGACAAGGGTCGGACCTGAGGTTTAGGTCTTGGGGATAAGACTAAAGCGTTACCAGGATTATTAGTACAGGTCTTGCCAAGATTATTGACAACTAAAAAGGAGGACTGGGATGCAATCTCAGCCTGCAAACAGAAACACGATGAAGACACTAGTGATTTTTATTCTAGATTCTAGAAATGTTTTATCATTAATAGTGGCCTGAAAACAAGTAGCGAGTCATACCCACACCTATTTGTAACCAAATTGGTTGAGAATTCATTGCCCCAGGTTAAGAACCGTGTATTGTAGGTCGAGAGCACGTGGCAAGCAAATACGCCATCTCAAATGTTACAAATGTTACAGTACCATCAGAACAGAATTAGGGAGGAACATGATCACGAACAAAGACGAATGAAAGACACGAAAATGAAAATGCTAGTTGCTCAGTCAGTTCCAGCTGATGGTCAGAAAAAGGGTATGACACAGTCCAATAATTCGGCAGCTCCCGTTAAAGGGACATGCAACTATTGTAAACAGCCAGGTCACTATGTAAACGAGTGTGCAGTTTTGAAGCACAATATTGCCACAGGTAAAACCAAAGAGAGACCACGTCCACCTAGACAGGACCAGGTCCAACAACATATTCCACAGAATGTACAACCTATGCATGTTCCACAACAGACTGTAGCGGTACCACAGCCCCAACCCATTGCCGCGACACAGCATGTCACACAACAGATGTACCAGTATGCACAATCTGATTACCCCGATTATCAGCAGTACACATGAAACAGCCTAGAGAGGGAGGTTGGCTTGCCTCTTATTGAAGTTCCTGTAGATCAAGAGGGTCCTTATGTACATAGTCAGGTGTTAGGAAAGGATAGAAAGTTTTTGATTGACACAGGGGCAAGCAGAACTACCATCAGTCATGACGAGGTTCCAGGGGCACCCCTCTCAGGCTCACATAATGTTTCTCTTGGATTTTCAGGAAAGCCTATTGTTAACGAAGTATCGAAACCTGTTCCCCTTGCAGTTGGTCCATTATCCCGTACTACTGATTTATTGCTTACAAACTCATGTCCAGAAAACTTGCTTGGTATAAAGACTCTGAAAGCTCTAGGAGCTGTAATTTGTTGTTCTCCGGAAGGAGTAAGGCTGTTTCTTCGTGATTTTAAGGGCCATTATGTGTTGAGAGATTTTGATCCCAGGTTACAGAATGTCCCTGCACATTTATGGGCACAAGGCCCCACTGATGTAGGTTGTATGCACATTACACCATACCGTGTCACACTCAAGCCAGGAGTAGTACTGCCCCGAATCCGACAATACAAGTTACCACCTGATGCTGTAGTGGCTTTACTGAAAATCATTGACGAGCTCATTGCCCAAGGAGTGGTTGTAGAAACCGACTCCAATGTTTGTAATTCCCCTATCATTCCGATTCTTAAACGCACTGATCCAAATGCACCTCCAGTCTATCGACTGGTGATTGATTTACGAGAACTGAATAAATGCATTGTGCCACAGTATCCTGTGGTCCCTGACATCTCTTCATTATTGACAGCTATTGATTCAGAGGCGACGTTCTTTACTGTAATCGATCTCAAGAACGCCTTCTTTAGTGTCCCCATTGACCCGGAAAGCCAGTATCTTTTCGGATTCTGTTTAAATGGCCGTAGCTTCAAATTTGCACGCACCCCTCAAGGATTCACAGAAAGCCCCAGCATCTACAGCCAAGCATTGAAACGACAACTTGACAATATACACATGCCTCCTAATACTGCCCTACTCCAATATGTCGATGATCTATTGATCACCGCCCGAAGTGAACCAGAATGTGAACAAGCATCACTGACAGTTTTGTTTTTCCTGGCGGACAAGGGACACAAGGTGTCTCCTTCGAAGCTACAATTCTGCGCCCAGCGAGTGGTGTACCTTGGGCACTTGCTGTCCAAAGAGGGGAGACAGCTGACACCAGATCGTATAAAGTTAATTGCACATCTTCCACAACCCAAGTCACAGAAGGAAGTACGAGCTTTTATTGGTCTCACTTCCTATTGTAGACAATGGATTCCCCAATATGCATTTCTAGCTAAACCACTTATACAGTTGACAACACAAGAGGCAGCGTCTTCGTCTGTCCTCCCATGGACTCAGGAACATACACAAGCTTTTGACGAATTAAAGAAAGCCTTATGTCAAGCACCTGTTTTAGCGACACCATGTTACAGCAAACCTTTTACACTTTTTGTCACAGAACGCGATGGCACAGCATTATCGGTTCTCACTCAGGTTCAAGCAGACAAATACAGACCGTGTGCTTATTTTTCGAGCACATTAGATCCAGTAGCCCAGGCCTTGCCTGCGTGCTTAAAATCAGTTGCAGCAACAGCCCTAGCAATCAGACAAAGTGATTCCATTGTATTAGGACACCAATTGACAGTACAGGTTCCACACTCTGTGGAAGTTCTCCTAAACAGAACACAGACTCAACACTTGACCATAGCACGACTGACAGGTTATGAATTGACATTATTCCAACCACACATAGAAATCAGACGTTGCAATACACTGAATCCTGCTACACTTTTACCATCGAGCACAACAGATCCTACTCCACATGACTGCGTGGAGGTCATTGATACTATCACGAAACCCAGACAAGACTTGACAGATGTTGCATTACCCGATCCAGACCTAACACTTTATGTGGATGGTTCATGTATGAGAACAAGTACAGGAGAGCTAGTGGCCGCATATGCAGTGACCACTGAAACTGAAGTCTTAGAAACACACCGCATTGACATCCTGTCAGCCCAAGCAGCAGAGCTCATTGCTCTGACCCAAGCCTGTATACGAGCCAAGAACCTTAAAGTAAACATATACACCGATTCGCGTTATGCATTTGGAGTCGTACACGACTTCGGTGTCCTCTGGCAAGAAAGAGGTTTTCTGACCTCTCACGGAGCCAAAATCCAGCATGGTCCCCTCATTCAAGCTCTGTTAGAAGCAATACATCTGCCTACAGCCATAGCCATCATAAAGTGCAAGGCACATACAAAGGTCACAGACACAATTTCCCAGGGTAACGACTTTGCAGATCGGACAGCGAAGCATACAGCACAGACTCATACTCATACGACTGATATGACAAAGACTGACATATCATCGCTGACACATTGCATGACAGCTGGTCCCCGGCGATGTAGTCGTCGTGCGCAACTTCGACAGGTCAAGCCCTCTGGAGCCCCGTTGGAAGGATCCGAAGATCGTCTTGTTAACCACCCGGACTGCGGTAAAGCTAGAAGGAAGAAAAACTTGGCTCCACTCGAGTCATGTGAAACGATTTTATGGACTTCCGCCAAAGACTGATTCCCAGCCCTGCCACATTCCAGACATTGATACTAAACTCCCCCTGATAGAGAAAACTCCTCAGCAGGAGTACAGAATGAAATTGAGGTCTAGTAAGTCAGACAGTTTAATTGTTTAAGTCCCCTCCTGGGTGAAGCGGTTAGACAGTTTCTTGACATGTACAAGTTAGACCCCAATAGAGAGAGAGATAGACAGGAGATCAAGAAAATAAATTATTGTAAAAATCTCCGAAGTCGCTGCATCTGCACGTTACTTATTATGTTTTTTCTGAGTCTTACGTTAATTTGCATCAGTTGGATGTTATATATGTACTTTCCTATTGCACCTTCTTTTCCTAATGAAACTACAGAACACACGTTTAGTGAATTACCCCCACACGAATTGTCTTATCGACTTGCGCTGCGCAACAATACATTCATTCGTATGTTACACCATTCTCACCAGATCAACAATGCTACAAATTGTTGGATATGTGGCCGACTCCCTCCCTATCAGTACTACAAGGGAGCTCTGCCCCTCTTTCCTTACCCGTTTACACATAATGGTTCCTGTGGTGCATGGTTTAGTTTAATATCTTCTTTAGACACTGAATCCAGAGTTTCCCGAGGCAAATGGATATAGGGAAACCTGAACACAGTCATGAACAAAGCATGTTTCCCAGATGAAGAAGGTTTTCCACAAATGACAGGGACCGATCTAGGAAATGAAGTGTATGGATTAGGCAACTTTACACTTAACCTCATGATTCTAAATGTTCAGTCAGAAACTAGTCCAGACTTGCCATCTATATCAGTTTTACCAGCAAAGGGTGTAATATGCGTCAGAAAGAATGGTTCAGTACATCTAGGCCATAGTGACTGTACTACTGTGGTCGAATTCAGTGATGAAGGCAAGTCTACATTCAAAGCTTCCCGACATTCCTATTTCATTTGTGGCCATACAGCTTATGTACGTCTACCTCTATACTGGGATGGTACTTGTTTCATTGCATTCCTATTGCCACCAGTTTTCCTAGCCCCATCTGACTATCACAGGAATTCCCGCCTCAATCTTGTTAGGCACAAGAGAGATCTTACAATAGTTGATCAGACTGAAACCGCATGGGAACAATATACAGATTTCAATAAAGGATTCTTTCCTTATTTAGGCACTGTCTCCAATAGTAAACTGATACGCAAATTTACCAGAATTCTTGAAGCAGTAGTGAATGAGACTACTTCAGCTTTGGGCAACTTAACAGAGGAGCAATCTGCTATGAGACTTGTTGTTCTTCAGAACCGCCTTGTCCTTGACGTCATCCTGGCCGATAGGGGCGGAGCTTGTAGAGTCATCGGATCCAGTTGTTGCGTGCTTATTCCTAATAACGCGCCATCAGTCTATAAGGCCATCACCAGACTTCACGAAATTGCCCATCAGATTCATCAGAACCCAGGCTCCTGGACTTGGTCCGGTTGGCTCTGGAGTGTAATAACAGCCTGGGGATGGAAGCTATTGTCATTCCTAGGGATTATATTGGCCATAGTATTCAGTTGTTGTTTATGTCTTCAATGTGGGCCAGCGATTTGCGGCTTGTGCGCCACAGCTTGTATTCGCCGCTC
Source organism: Lissotriton vulgaris (assembly GCF_964263255.1). Classification (NCBI taxonomy): domain Eukaryota; kingdom Metazoa; phylum Chordata; class Amphibia; order Caudata; family Salamandridae; genus Lissotriton; species Lissotriton vulgaris. The sequence continues at coordinate 665,806,320 of NC_141689.1, forward strand.
AAGTTCACATTCCCATTCCCGACTAAAGAAAGAAGAACAGATGATGTTATATGAACAGATAGATGGTCTCATGAAAATAGATATATCCTAATGGGTCCGTAGGGGACAAGGAGGGAATGAGGTAATTGAAATTTGTATGGTCAAGTATGTCCCCTAACGTGTACCCCATCGTCTCCATGTACGAGTTTAAAGTACATGTAACTTCCCTCCGCAACCGAATCTGAAGACGCAAATACATTTGCGTCCAACGTTAACATGTCCTTTATCAGATCCACCATGAATGGATTGATAATTCCGTTCCTAACTATGCCTTGCCAACGTCTTTACATGGTGCACTTCCACGTTTTTCCTGGCTCTGCAGAGCTAGGCCCTGATTCCTGCCCTCGAACCACTTTTTGTCTCCGTCTCTGAAAACTGCAGCGTGGAGATGCATCCCTGACCTCGGCCTTACTTCCTGCCAAGCGAAGCGGTGCCTGGCTCGGCCTGGCCTGCATGCCAAACAGTATTTTGCCTTCAAGTTATCAGTGTAGCCGGCTCAGCCTCCTCGAAAACACATTCCTGTCTAGTGAAATAGGTAAACAGCTCCCCGGCTGCAGAGCAAAGGGCCAAGCCTCCCTGTCTCCCTCATGTAATTCATAGCTCCCATTACCGTGGTAGGCCCATGGCCCCGCGCATTGCACTTAGACACATATGCATTCAGTATAGAATAGCCTCTGCCCGAGAGACCTTTTACTTCAGATTACACCTACCCCAAATACCAGATATCAGATATGTTATAGGAACAGGTCGGTCTGACATGCCAGACGTCTGTCTCTTCTACTAGTGCTAAAAGTCAGACCCTTAGCTTTCTCCAGACACACGTAAATCACACGTCATACCAGCTGCGCGCACACCCAGGTTATAGGTCTTAGCTGACTCTGCAGAATCTTCTATGTATCCACCCACTTATGACACTTTTCTGTGACGTTTCCAGCACACACCTCCGTGCACGCCTTTGTACACGCCTTTTTGCTACGCACATTCACTTGTCACGCCTACTGTATTCATTGCTATTGCACCGTTATGCTATATATGTCCTGTACTGTTAATAAATCGTTGACATCTATTTGCCATCATTGCATATACCCCCGAACCCTTGTATTGATGGAATTGATTTCCATGGCTCGAGCCATCCTGAATTAAAGCCCTTATGACTCAGACACCCCGGACTCTGCCTCTCATTTGATTGAGCTATTCTTCTCTTGTCAGTAATTATACGGTAAAAATTGACCGGTAAATTATATTTACCACAAAGGTGGTATATTTGCATGGGTGACTTAGAGCTTGTAAAAAGTAAGGCTACACCATATTTACAAGTTGATGGTGCAGCCTTGGGTTCCCCCCTGTGCTAGTGCTACACTTAGCAGTGTAGCACCAACACAGGTACCCTTGCACCATAGTGCAAGGGTGTCTGCGTGCAACGGAGGATTGTTTATGTGTAGGACGATGTGCCTCCCTACACAGAAACAATCCTCAAATGCCATTTTGTCACATCTATGTGTGCTGCATGTCATTTTCCTTACAGATCGTTTATGTGCAGGAAGGTCCGCCCTGGTTTCCATGTTGGACAGGCCGGCATGGAAACCATGTCGCAAACCAACCATTGTAATCTCAAGGGCAGAAAGGCCCACCCTTGAGGTTTCTGTCAAGATTCCAACTGGCCCGTCAGATGCCAACAGGAATGACCATCTGGTTTACTTTCCAACGGCCTATATCTTAATTAGGCAGTCAGAAAGTAAACCGATGAACCCATTACAATGAGGCTCGAATGGCTCCCACCATCAGTCGGAGCCTTCCGAGCCACATCGTAATCGGCCCCTAAATGTGTGTTCTATTAAAAATAGTTTGTACATGTTTGAAACTGTTGACAATTTTTTAATTATAGACATATGAACCCAGGGAGAGTGAGGAGATAACAGCATTTGGTGTTCTAACTATTTCCAAACCTTATGGAAGAACAGGATATTATAAAAAGAAATTATATTAAATAGGCAAACTATAGTGGATTTATGCAATCAGCTGGAACACGATATTTTGCCTCACAATAGTAATCCCACATCTATTGCACCAATTGTCAAACTCATGGCAGTACTTAATTGATTCTAATACATTGTGGCAGTATCTGGTGGAATCTCACAATTAACCATCAGAGATGTGCTACAAGATGTTATTGCTTCAATGACGAGACACAACAGCTTCATCCAGTTTCGACAACATGAGCATATGGTGACTATGAAGGGAGCATTTTGTGGTTTGGGTCACATACCATACATGTGGTTGGAGCAATTGATGGCCTACATATTGCATTAGTGCCACCTCATGCCAGGGATCAAGACTACTAGAATCAGAGGCACTTCCATTCAATCAATGTGGAAGTTATCTGCTTACCTGATTTGTATATCAAAAGTGTCTGTGCACATTTCCCTAGATCAACCCATGATTCCTTTTTACTACGGAAAAGCAGCATACCCCTGCAAATGACACATCTTGCTGGTAAGTAGAATCTGACAATATATGTTCTTTGGTTAATTTCAAGTTACATTTTCTGCAATAGTAATTTTACTTCTGCCTCTTTTTTTGTCATATAGGAGACTCAGCTCATCCTAACTGACCATGGTTGTTGGCACCCCTACGGAATCCTACAACACCAAGTGAAGTCTGTTTCAATTAGTTGAATAGAAGAACACAGAGGTCAGTGGAGTGGGCTTTTTGGCTCCTAAAGGTCAGATTTTGCTGTTTGGATAATACTTATGTAGCCCTCCTCCACGCACCGATAAAGTGTTCCAAATCACTATGGCTTGCTCCATGTTGCACAACATAGCTCTTCAATGGAACATCCTATACATCGCAGAGGATGGAGCCCTTCAAGAGCCACCAGGTGAGGATGTTGAAATGCCAAACCAAGATGATATGTTATCCGAATGTTATCCGAATTTATTGAGTGCACAGATGCCTCAGCAAAGGGGCGTCCTGGCGCTGGCAGAACAGAAAACCGGATAAAGCAATACCAGAATGAACAAACACAACAAAATTAGAGAACCAGAGGAAAGAGGAAGGTTTTTACAGCTCTCCTAAAACCCAAAAGGTTGTCAATCACACGAATTTGAACAGGGAGGGAGTTCCTCAACCTGGCAGCAAGCACACAAAAGGAGTGGCCGCCGGATCTGGACCTCTTGAAGCGTGGAACTATAGCCAGATGCAGGTTAGAGGACCTCAGAGAGCCAGTGGGAATGTACGGAGAGATGAGATTCTCCAGGATCTGGGGAGAAGAAAGTTTAAGGATTTTAAATGAAAGACAAAGGCACTTAAACTTAATACGCTGAGCCACAGGGAGCCAGTGGAGCTTTTTTTTTTTTTTTAAATATATTTTTTATTTTAACCATTGCACAGTTAGCACATTGCGATGCACATTCTCCAATAATACAATTAATTTCTTACAGCACACTACTTATCAAATCATTTCCATCATAAACACAATTCATCAAAACATCCTACTGAGTTCGGTAAGCTGATATCATCTCAAATTTCTACAATACATGCAGCAATGTCATCCGAAACTGTCCTAACCTAATCGATCAACCCCAGGCCCTCTCTCCATCTTATAATAGGGTCCCATATCCTTAACCCCAAGCTCCTCCCTTTTCTACCTTTCCGAGCATATATATTTTTTTCCAGAATGTAAGTTGACAAAAGGTTAGACAGCCAGACTTGCATTGCTGGGGGGTTTTCATCAAGCCAGGCCCTGGCTATGCAGAGCCTGTAAACTGCCATAGCAACAAAAACAAACTCCCCCTGAGTAACATTACTATCTGTGACTATCCCTAACAATATTTATGCCGGTTTTAGGGTGATCTGGATATCCAGGGAGGCATCAAGAAACTTCTCTATCTCTTTTATCACTGTATGTAATTGCGGACATGTCGCAAATACATGTATTAAATCTGTATTGGGGGAACTACATCTTGGACATGTAATACCTACGCTGCCCCCCCATTTTGCTATCTTAGCTGGTGTAAAGTACAGCGAGTAGAGGATTTTATACTGCTGCGACTGCAGCGGCGCTGAGCAGAGCAGAGTGCGACCTAAATCCAATGACTCTTGAAACCAACTAACCTCGCCTTCCAACTTGTCTGCCCACTTAACACTATACTTGTCCATATCATCCGGCTTTGCTGCTATCAGGCTTGCGTAGAAGCTCCGAATAGAGCAATCCCCCCCTAACCTTATTTTCTCCAATATTTCTACCTTACCGAACCCCACAAGCCCACCCTGCTTATTTCCGAGAAAACTTCTTAACTGCAGAAATTTAAAAAAATCCCTCCTGTCTAATCCAAATCTGCTCATTAAGTCTGTAAATTGAAACACCCCCTCCCTACTCCTCACATCCCCAATTTGAACGATCCCCTTTTCCATCCAGCCCGCCAATGTAGTATCCCCAAATATCTGCATTGGAAAGGAGACATTTTTAAACAACCTGGTATACCAATTGTACCGGCTTAGGCCAATTTTCTTCATCACAGCATTCCAAATCTTAATTGCGGCTTGGACTGTCTTGAATCTGGTTCTTTTATAATATGCGAAATCGGTACATTTAAGAAAAGAATTCTCAACCTCCGGTCCCAACACTACAGAGTATATCCTAGATGAATCATTTGTTGTTCTGACGTCCAAACCGCCCCCTCCAATCAGTCCCCGCATATATTGCAGTGCAGATTCCCAGTAATATAATCTGAAATCAGGCACCCCCATCCTCCTCTTTCTCTAGGCAGTGACATAAAACGATACGCCCTACGAGTCTTGCCATGAGCCCAAATAAATCTATTCAGAATGCTTTTCAGATCTTTAAACCATTTCGCCTCAAAAAATAACGGTATTGCCCTATAGAAATACAAATATTTTGGCAATATTAACATCTTTATGACATTGGTGCAGCCCACTAATGAGAAATGCAAATTATTCATTTGATCTAGATCCGTCTTGACCTTTAGCATCAGGGGCACGAGGTTGTTCTGTACCAGTGAGTCTAAATCAGCTGTGATTGCAACCCCCAAATATACCGCTGAGCCCACAACTCTTTGATCATTACAAACAATGTGATGGTTACACACTATCTGAGTTTTTGAGCTATTTAAACTGTACCCCGATATTTGCCCAAATCTTTGTGCTTCGGACTCGATTTCCCCTATGGCCATGCTGGGATTGGGTGTCAAGATGGCCACGTCGTCAGCATCGGCCAGCGTCTTTACCTCACACCCATTCAGCCTTATTGGTGGAATCCTTGGTTTGCCCTCCAATTTACTTATCAATGGGTTCAGATAAAGAGCGAAGAGCAGTGGGTAAGACGGGCAGCCCTGTCTAGTCCCTCTCCCAATCCTAACTGCTGACGATTGTCCTCTGTTAACTCTGATCCTTCCTGACGGATTCTTATACAGAGTCTGCATCGTGGTTATAAAGCTATTCCCCATTCCATTCCACTTTAACGTTTGCCACAGGTATTCCCAGGAGACCCTATCAAACGCCTTCTCGGCATTCAAAAAGAGTGCCACGATAGGGTCCCCCAGGACACCCGCCGCATCAAAGGTTGTGACCACCTGCCTAATGTGTTGTGTAGTACTTTTGCCTGGAATAAACCCATGCTGAGTGTGGCTTACTAAACCCTCTATCACCTCTGCCAGCCTTCTTGCTAATATCTTGGAGTACACTTTGGTATCTGCGTTCATCAGTGTAATATGCCTATATGACCCAGGGAGTGTCGAATTTTTACCTTTTTTTAAGATGACAATGATATCCGCTTCCCCCCATGAGTCAGGTATCATGTCCCCCTTCTGCGCCTTCAACATGACATTAAACATATCAATTCCCATAACTTGATGAAACACTTTGTAAAACTCCACCGGGAGTTGGTCTGGGCCGGCTGCTTTACCTGATGGTAACATGCTTAATGCCATACGAAATTCCTCAAGGCTAAAGGGGGAGTCCAACCTAACCTTTTCCTCCATAGATATAACCGGAGGGGTAATATCCCTGAGATAGCTTTCAATCTCGCTTAAAGTTCCTGTCCTGCCCCGGGTATATAGCTCTTCGTAAAACAGCCTGAACACTTCCCTTACTTTAGCTGTTTAAGTGACCATGACCCAGTTCCCATCCATAATCTCCACAATGTCTGATGCTGCTAGCCTCTGTCTGGTACGCACTGCCAATAAGTGGCCCACCTTCTCACTTAGCTCATAGGCAGCTTCCCTCTTAGTTAAATAGTTCTCTGCTGCTTTTTTTGAAATGCTTTCTGCAGCTTCTGCCCTAAGAGCCACAATTTTAGGCAGATGCTCTTCGATTGGTGCCTTCTCCCGCAAGTCCTGCGCCAGTTCCTCCTCAACCCTTATCAACTTTTGATAAACTTCCTTAATTTTAAGTCATGTTTTTTCTGGGCTGAAAACACATAGCTAATTGTCTCACCCCTTACCCCGGCCTTAAAAGCATCCCATACCACTCCCGAGGGAGCCGTACCTTTATTGATATCCCAAAAAGCCCTAATCCATTCTATCATATAATCCCTGTATGCTTCATCCTTCAAGAGGGCTCTATCGTATGTCCACTGTGTATCCTTTCGCCGTGCCTGGCCCATTCTAATAGTTAAGATCAATGGGCTATGGTCCGAAACAATTCATGGCTGTTTTTCTATTTGTGCTTCTGCCAGAAAGGGGGTTGATATCAGAAAGTAATCCAGCCTAACAAGTAGCTTATGAGGGGCCGAATAGAATGTGCTACCATCTATTCCTGGATTCAGCTTAACCCATGGGTCAACTAGAGAGTTATTTGTCACCATATCTGTCAGTGCCCTGTGGGTTCTCTTTTTTCTCCCTGCATATACCCTCCCCGTCTGTAGGAATGAGCTACTGGGATCGTGAACATTAAAGTCCCCACAACATATAATTGGCTCGGGCCACAATGCCAACTCAGGAATATCTCAGGATCATCTTCTGTGGAACCATACACGGAAACTATGGTACATTTTTCCCCCTTAAATCTTATTTCCAATATTACCCACCTACCCCATTGATCCTCCTTTTTCTTTATCACCTCTACATCAGTGGATCTCCCTAATACTGCCACCCCCCTATGCTTCGTGCCTTGCTTAGAGTTTGCCAGAACGGCGAACCCTTGGTGCTCCAAAAGATAGCCCTTAGAGGCTTCAACGTGTGTTTCCTGGAGGCAAACCAAATCCAGCTGTAGTGTCCTAAGTAGTGCCGCAACCCTTAGTCTTTTACCAGAATCGTTCAGACCGCAGATATTAATAGTAGTAATTCTGCAACTCATTAAAATACATCATAGGTTTTGCCCAACCCTGCATACCTTACCCGGGCGAACGCCTTGCTTTGATAATATACCTGATATTTATCAAGTATCCACCAACTTATGTCTAATGCGTACTGTAAAATTTGAAATCCCTGCGCGCTGGACTGTGCTTTCCTGTGCTGCTTCTTACACCCTACATCTCCTTCTTTTTTTATGTTTTTAGCCCTCTTTTTGACCCCTAAGCCCACCCTGGCCCCCCTCAGTCTCCCACCCCCCTCCCCCCCTTTACTGGCAAATAGGTCAATGAGACCTATGTGTAGCCGCTACAGCTTGTGGCAATCGCTCCTCTCTCCCCCCTCCACCCCTCCACCCAGTGTATACCTATGAGTCCTATACCCCCTCTCTGTGCCTTTATCTTAATCATTTCGCTATTCTGTGCATGTTGCCCCCTCAGTGGTAGCCCAGACAGCGACATACCAAGTTATAGAACCTTCCTCTACCAGTACACACTCCCACTTCAGCTCGTCTTGCATCCTTGCTATTTAACAGCTCTGCGTTTCTCAACCCCCTTTCTGTGACTTAATCTGCTCCAAGAACTGTTGGGCCTTGATCTCGGACAGGAAGATGTTTGTTCTGCTCCTTGTAACTACCTTTAGCCTTGCGGGGAACAGGAGAAACGCCTCGAAACCTAAGGCCTGGAACGGTGTAATGAGCTGCCTAAGTCGCCACCTTCTCTCGACAGTTACATGGCAAAAATCGGGCCTGGCAAAGAAGGTGGTTCCCTCAAAGGTTTTTTTTCTGTCGGGCCTAGCCTTATCCATTATTTCCTCTCTGAGTAGGTAATTACTGACATATATCAAGATAGCTCCAGGCAGCGCAGGTTGTCCTGCCTGCCCCTCGCCGCCTCGGCCTTTTCTGATGGTGAAAGGGAATCTGTGAGCCCGTTGTATCTCCCTTTCCCACTCCCACTGTGATTCTGGGAAGGCTCCTCTTAGCAGTTTAACCATAAAGTGCATAATGTCCTGCCCCTCTGCTCCTTCCGCCACACCCAAAATACGAATGTTATTCCGCCTCTGGCGGTTTTCGAAGTCCTCCAACTTCCATTGTAGATCGTTTGTCAGTTTTTCCTGCTCCAGCTTGAAGTCCTGCCATGCCCCAACATCATCTTCTAGCTTCCCAGTCCGCTCCTCAACCTCAGTCACCCTCTCGGCGATACCATCATAGAGTTTATTAACATTCCGGAGGGTGTTATGGATCTTTTTTGTGGCTTGCCTTGCCCTTCGACTTTCTGCCCTTGCTTCCCCCTGTATCTGCTTGAGTGTGGTACAAATCATGTCAAAGGGGGCCATGTACTGCGCCGGAATAGGGGTATTGCCAGGGGCCGGGGAGTTACTCTCCTCTAAGTAGGTCTGCGAAGTTGCAGAGTAGTCCCAGTCTAGCTTCTTCCCCCCTACTGAGGGTGATCCCGTGTCTCCACCATGCCTCCTCCCCCTCACCCGTCTCTTTTTCTGCATGCTTTCTTTCATTGACAAGCTTGATCCTGAGCTTGTCTCTCCGTCTAGCTCTCCCTTCTCTGAGGTGTCATCACTTGTCTGAGTAGCATCAGTGTCCTCATTCACTGAGTAAAAACATTCTCCTTCCAGTGAGGCTCCTTCTCTTTTCTGTGGTCCCAGAGTCCCTCTACCGACAGCTAGGGGTGCACTTTTCCCTGCGAGGCTAAGATTACTGCCCCCGTTGTTCGCTTCTTTATTCTTGTTGCCCATTTCAGCCTCCAGTTGTATTAACGCCTCCATCATATCTGCGCTCCCAGCTGTCCCGGCTCTAAAAGGCGCCCCACTCCAATCTGATTCTAAGTCATTTCTGGACCCCTTGGCCTCCTTCAGTCCGCTGTTGCTAGAGCATGTAGCCTGCGTTACCTGAGGTGCTATGTTTCCTCCATTGTCTCCGTCTCTGGTGCTGCTGCAACTACTGGCGGGTGCTGCGGCCAAATCCCGGGGTTGCCTAGCAACCGCTGACTTCGCGCCGGGAGCGTCTGCTGTTGCGTCCTCGAGGACGTTTCTGTGTGTGGTCTGCTTCATGTCCGGCTGGGGGCTCGATCTAGGTGTAAATGCTTCTAACAAGGAAGGCTGCCTCAGAGCCGCTTCTTTTCCTTTACTCGATCCTTGCCTCACATCCATTAGAGTGTCTGCAGTGGGGTGGTCCGGTCCTGCCCAGGTCGATCGATCCTCTCTGCTGCCACTGCCTCTGGTTTCAGACGAGTCTCCGTTTTCTTCCCCTTTTGAGCCAGGGGTATAACTTTTCGAATAGCGCCAGGCCCACGCTGTTGCAGTCCCGGGGCCACAACGTTATTGCTTTTTTTAATATTTGCCGGGCCGCTTCTGGCACTCATTCCTTGCTGATGTGTTGGAGTATCCTGTAGCGCTTTTGTCTTCTCCTTGTCCTTCTCTGCTTTAGATAAGCGTGCCGGCATCCTCGCCAACTGCACCCGCACATCTGCCTTCCACCCAGTTAGCTTTAGCAAGAACCAGCTGATTTTAACTTTAGTTGCTGGGTATGTTGAGCGTACTCTGGTTAGTCTCGCCTGCAACCAAACAGCCAGCTCCATAAGGGGGGTATATCGTCCTTATTCCGCAGTCATCTGGGTATCATGGGGAGAGAGGTCTGGAGCGACTTCTCACCACAACCTCACGGCGGCCATCTTGCCCATGTCTCCTTTTTTTAGCGGAGCCAGTGGAGCTTTTGAATGGTTTTTTTGGCCGAGCAGAATCTGGGTAGGCCTACCATAGCCCTGGCGGCAGTGTTTTGAACGCGTTGGAGTCTTAGTATTTCAGTCTGATTAGCTCCAAGCAAAAGAGAGCTGGCGTAGTCCAACCTGGACAGAATCGTGGCTTGTACAATGAGCTGTCTAGTGGGAGCGTCAAAAAACCTAAAAGTAGGTCTGAGTTTACGAAGAGTGCCAAAACTAGTGGCGGCCACTTTTTTAGTGTGGGTGACAAAATTAAGTTGAGAATCGAGCCAGACCCCTAGGTTTTTAACCTCGATGACAGGGGTAGGGGTCAGACCGAGTTCAGATGGCCACCATTTATCACTCCAGAGATGACTCTGCTTACCGACAATGAGCACCTCGTTTTTTTGGCGTTCAATTGAAGGTAATTGTCTGTCATCCAACGGGCCACTGAGAGAAACCCCTCACGGAACTTGGCAGCCTCAAGATCAGAAGCCCCACTTATTTCAACCGCCAGCTGCGTATCGTCAGTGTAGGATACCATGGTGAGGTTCCAACGCTTAGCAACAGCAGCCAGCGGCTGCACATAGAGGTTGAATAAAATGGGGCTGAGGGCCGAGCCCTGCAGGACTCCCTGGTCAATGGAGTAAGGTCTAGATTCATAAGGTGGAGTGGTAACCTTGAAGGTGCGACCAGATAGAAAAGATCGAAACCATTCAAGTGCCACATTGTCGACACCTGCCTCAACCAAACGCTGTAATAAAACAGCGTGGGAGACCGTGAGCGGCACTGAGATCAAGAAGCACCAGTGCCGCAGTATGACCAGAATCGACCAAAGTCCGAAGATGTTCGACCATAGAGAGCAGCACAGTCTCGGTACTATGACCGGGCCGAAAACCGTTCTGCGAAGGATCTAATAAATTCGCAGAGTGAAGATGATTAGATAGGATGGTATTAACGTGTGCCTCGGTCAATTTGGCAGCCCAAGGAAGGAGGGATATGGGGCGGTGATATTGGTGAACATGAAGAAATTGACTAACACCAAGATGTAATTGACAACTTATTCACATGAGTTTGAGTATATATTTACATTAAAAAAAAAGAAATGTTATATACAACTTTTAATCTAATGAGGTTGACAGTCTGTGTTGGAAATTTTGTAGAAAGGGTCAGTTAAGGAAAATCCAGGGCAGAGTTGTTTGTTTATTATGTTCATTTATATTGTTTTTAGAAAGAGTGTCCACAAAATAGTTCATTAGTAATGTGTCTATTTTCCTTTTTTTTGATCCTTCACCACCTCATCTTCATTTGGACATTTCAAAGGTGTGACTTATATGCTTCTGTTTGCCAAGTTTGCCAAGTGCAATGGGAACATAGACTTTGAGTGTACATATCTTGAACTGAGACAACTTGAACAGTGATTGAATGGAAGATTTTAAGATTGCATTTGACTTGCTTTCTGTTGAATGTTGGCACCAAACCAATATGTGCTGCTTGATTTGCTCTAACCACATGCAACAGTCAATAAAAAGCATAATTATCTCCCTACACATTGGAACAATGCTCATTTTGTGTTAAGTGTATGAACATGTTGATGGGTTTCATCATTGTAGAAATACCTTCATGCAGTACAACATTTAAATTTGGTTGTGACAATCCCCCAGATACTGCAATGGTATCTTTGAATGATCCAGTGACCACAAAATTGAGTACTACCGGGATTTAGGACTATTGGTGTTATTTTTGCACTATTCCTTTTGTGAAGCAGACTATCTGACTATTGCTGATCACATAATCCAATGATATTGTGCTTATTTAATCTGATTATTTTTATTATATCCCCTTATTCCATGGTGGCAAGTTGTGGTACTGGGAATGTAAAACATGGCACTGAGTATTTGAATTATGTATGGTTTGTTATGCTTAAGAAAAAATGTGACTGGACAGTCTATTTCAAATTTAATAAAATACCAGTTGATTACTATTTGGTGTGTATTTTGTTGTCATGTAAAAATTTGTGATAATGATTATTTACTGGCAATTCATTTATAAATAAACAATCATTTGGTTGTTTGCATTTTAAAATATAATGCTGGAAGGAAAACACTATTGAATTAATACAGAAAATAACTACAACACCGGACTTTGGATTTATTTTTGCTTTTATTAAACAAAATCAAAATATACTAAAACAGGAAGAAAACCAAAAAGAAAGCCTCAAAAGTAAATGTCATTCATACCCTGAATTTATTACCACCTTTCCCCGGCCTACGGCTGAGATGAACATTCAGGATGATCTAAGAGCAATTTGTCTCAAAATCCATCTGAGTAGAATGCATGAATGAGTTTTGTATGAGCATGATTGGCTGCGATGTATGTATTTGTTGAAGTGTGAATGCTGGAAGGTTGAAGGGTTGTATATACATATATGTTTTTTACCCTAATATTGTGAAACTTTTCTAAAAAATGAACTTGTTTAATTGTGTTATATATAAAAATATATGAAGGAAACTAGAATAAAAATGATATATTTTTTATAAGAATGCTTCTGTATAAATTGTATCTGGCCTTGACTAATTGGTGAGGTCAAGAATGGGTGACTTTTGAAGATTCTGGACTCTAACGAGCCGATATATGATTAAATACGGGGCAGATCTAATTTCTCCTTTATGTTATTTGACTGTTCTTTCCCCCGCCGATCTGCCTCACATCATACCCCCGGGGTGCCCCTCACTTTGTGACTTATTACATCCTCTCCTGGTTGTCTGGATGAATGTGTGCTCCTGGGGGGGCTGATGGACCCACAGATGCATGGACTGAGCAGGTGTTAACTTTTATGGTAGGGCTTCCTTTCCCGTGGCTTAGACAGAAGTAGTTGCCCCAGATGTAGAAGTACCCCAGAAAGGGGAAGATGGTGCAAGGAAAGCCCTGTACATACAGGTGTAAATGTCCTACAGCACCCAGATTGGGAGCACAAATTCGAGTTGAGATTCTTCATCTGTACATTGTGCTCCCTCTGCAAGTGCTTCTGTAAGGACCTGGCCATCATTTCTTGGGACTGATGGAGGGATCCCAACACTTGGTTGATGGTTGCCTGGGTGGCAGTGATCTCAGTGGCATCACTATGCTGCCCCACAGTATCCCTCTCACAGCTCATACCCCCACTACCCTGTGCCCCATCCATCTACATCCTGGCTGATCTGGAGCTGGTGGTGGTTTTATTTCAACAGCGACTATTAGTGGGGGAGGGGGGCAAAAGATCGGTGTGATGTTGCCTTGCGAATAGGAAGTGGAGGAATCTGTAAGCTGATATGTTATAGCAGCTGGGGTGAGAGGTGTAGTTGTGGGCCAAATGAGGCTCACTTAAGCCGTTTACCCAGGCAAACTAGATGAATGAGGCTGCTCCTCTTCATCCTAGCTTTCAGAAGTGGAGTGCTCCCTGGAGGCCTAATCCTGGGCTGGAGGTATCCTGAGTGACAGAAGTTTGACCTAGTGGTCTGGCTGTTTTTTAATTTTATCAAATTTTTATTGAATGCTATTGTATTGTATTATGAATGTAAAAATAAATAAATAGTGTGGATTATACATCTAAATAATTTTGAGCAAAAAAAGTGTAGTAAACTAAAAGGGAAAAGGAATGAAATATCATGATTAAACCTTCAGGAGGAATTGTAGGTATTTACATAAACAGTTTATCTTTCATACAAAACTACTTCAAATTGACGAGTAAGAAGATGTCCTGAAATGAAAAAAATGAATGAGTAAGTATAAATGAAATGTACCAATAATTAACACAACACAGTAGAGAGGAGAAATTTGTAATTAACCATTGCAAGGCCTAGAAGTCTAAAAAACACACATTTATGCAACATAGAAGGATGTTTCACATTAGTCATTACATGAGCAGTACAGAGTTGAGTTTCCACATATACCACTTATATTCAGCATACAAATTGACAAATATTTCATTTTGTTGGTCAAAAATCTTTAATTTGTGAAACTAATGACATCCATTCATTTACATGACAAGAAATTGACAACATACAAAATTCAACACAAAGATTTTTCCAAAAGAGAGCATTTAATAGAGATTAATCAATAAGTGACACTTTACCAAATGTGAAAATATGATAGAAAATGGAGAATGAGAAATATGTAATGATAACATTATTTTCACAAAACCAAAACAAGGCATCATGGTAGTTGTAGTTATTTCAATGAAACATTGACAACACTTGCAAAATTGTAACTTGAACATACCATGTAAAAATCTGCAGCAATAGAACAAACACTTACAAGCACCATAACATCATGCAAAATGTGATGGGCATTGCAACCTGTTATCTTAAATACAACTCAATACATTCAAACAAAGAAGCCAAACAAGATGTTACTATATATTTAGGTTTCTGTAAAATACATTGTATTGAACACATTAGCAATAGCTAACTTCAAAGCAAACAGGATATTTAGGTTTAGTGAAACATTGAAAAGTATAACTTACCAGTCTCCACTCCACCAGAGATTCCTGTTAAGCCTTCAGGATGTAGGATCTGCAAAACCTTCTCCTCGCATGCATAAAGTTATAAGGGGGGCCTGGGAGAGCCACCACCATGCCCCCTCACCCTCCAGGTGATGCTTGGAGGCCAGGGAATACACTTTCCCTCGAAGGTCATTCCATCTCTTCATAAATTCCTCCTGTGTGCACAGGTTGTTTACTACCACATTCACTCTGTCAGCTATTCTGGCCCACATTTGCCTTTTCTGAGATATAGTTGTAGTTTGTACTTGAGCCCAAAACATTGTAGCTTTACTCTAATATTTTCATCCACCATGAATGACAAGTCTCCTTCTATAAAACTGGATTTTTCTTCCCTGCCATTATCTAAATTAACAGATTTGACATAAATTATAAACCCCCAAGAAGATAAATGAAAGAAGGAAAAGGGGAGTAGAAACAGGAAAACAAAACAAGACCCCTGACTTAACTGACAAATGTTTAGCATCTAAGTGTTGTGCTGCAGTGGTATTGCAAATGTTCATGGTCTCAAATGAAGTGTGTTTTATACTATGGTCTGCAGGTGTTACCAATAGGCCAAATACCATCAGGTGTGTGATGCTAGCATCCATCCTACAGCCACAGGAGTAGTCCAATGTTAAAGCGTCCCATAATAGATTCACTCTGTTGGCAAACTGCCACTAGAACACCAGCAGCAAAACTGTGAAATCTAAAGAGATTTGGCACAACCCCACCACCTGATGGCAATGGAGTATTATTTATCAGCTGAGGAGATTGCCACATAATACAGCGGTGAGCCGTATACACCATAGTAAACACTCTATCAATGCGTGTAGGGATTCAGCCTGCATACATCTAAATAGGGCAGGTGAGATTCCGTCAGCCTGGCGGAGTACTTGGATACTCCACCAAGGAGTGACAACAGTAGTCCTGCCACTATCTAAAACAGGCCCTAAGTCACAAGGTCAAACCTCCAATCAGGTTAAACCAGGTACCCGTACCCTACCTGTGCTCTATCGCAACCAGCCTTAAACTGCACCTAGTACCCCGTCTAATATGACCAGTTGATGACTGCTCTTTTTAGTGCTATTTTCGCTTACATTTCTAAATTTCTAAATTCATATCTCTAGGTCTCCTTATTGGAATAGTGTTGCTATGGTGTCATTTTATTCATTACAATTTGATTTAATTTTCTCATTCAGTTTGAGATTATTATCATGTAGTGTTTATTATATTGTAACTGTTTTGTTACTGCATAAATGCTTTACACATTTCTCTAAGATAAGCCTTACGGCTCCATGCCATAGCAACCACGTGGTTGAGCTCAGCCTAATTTATGAGGGTGCACTCTGACAAGTTATCCCAGTTCAGGCCTAATTTAAATGGAAATTATTATGTTCTATTACCATGTTAACATGATATGTTTTGTTCTATTTCTTTGGTAACCTGACCTTAGCAACAGCTGGCTCTGTCACTGGATTCTAGATTGTGAAATCTAGTGACAGTAGTAGCTGAGCTGGATGAGGAACGGCTACTAGGGGTTACTCTGCTTATACTTAAATAAAGCCGTTCATTGAAGATCACTGCTGTTGACCCTCCTTAAAAATGGCGACGAGGATAGGATCCACTCTATGAAGCAGAAGAGGAGGAAGTCATTTTTTGCAGCATTTTCAACTTTTAATCGGGTATTTCATTGAGGCAAATTAGTTTGATCGCCGCTTTGGAAGCCCTGAAGACCCTTGGCAGCGTGTGTATTGCACAGTATTTCGGAACCACATTCCTTTGAAGAGCACATGTAATTAGTTTAAAAACTTACATTTCAGTGCTTGGCAGTTTCTTTTGAAGTCTCTGCGTGCATCCGCTCAATTTTGAATCATCACAATTCTGCGCTAGTGCTGAGTGTGTGAGCCGTTTGCCGTCATCTTGATGAATTCACCAGAGCTCCGATTCTGGCTGTGTTCTGCATGACTGTGGAGTCACGTATGGCATGCAATGTAGAGTCAAGCACAACGTGTAACGTGCCGCTATATTGGAAGGATAAAGTATTCCTGTGTTCCTGGTTACACTAATCACATACTTGCATGAATCTCATTGGGCGAGATCACGCTGTGCACGCTGGCATTTTGGAGGAAGTGTGTCAGCATTTGAGCATCAGCATTGATATTTATCATTTCACCCCATCTGCAGTTTCCGCCTTCAAACACTCTCGGCAACACTTTTGATTAATGGCTGCTGTGCGGTTTATGAACATCAGCTAGGTGGCAAATGGTGAGACTTTATCTTCATTTGTATGACTATTGGGAATCTTTTTATTCCGGAGATGTTTTTTCTTTTTCTCACCTTTAATATGCACAATATTTAATATTTGATGTGAATTTTTCCTTCTTCTACACACTCTCTAAAGATTGACTTGAGTAATATTCACCTCATTTTTAAGTTTTGCCTCACTCAAATCTACTTAAAGCTAGTACTTCACCGTGACAGCTCAATCTATTCCTCTGCATCCTGTATTTTTAGAGGAACCTGGTCCTACGTACATGGATTGGGAAAATTGGCTTGAAGCTTTCATGACGTATTTAGAAGCAATTGGTGGAGAAGTGTATGTTGCTAGCAGAAAGTTAGCAATGTTGAAACTGAGCCTAGGTGTAGAAGGGAGGCAAGTTTTAAAAACCCTTCCCAAACCTGTCATTATTGTGAGGAGTACTGGAGAGGATGCAACAAAAGAAGGGGAAGATGTTTATGAGTTAGCCCTTGCAGCACTAACTGAAAACTATGGAATGAAACTAAGCATAGTAGTAGAAAGACACAATTGTTTTTACCGCAAACAATTACAAGTGAATAGATTGAACAGTATGTAGCTGTGATAAGAAGACTATCTACAACATGTAAATTCAGGGATCTCAGAGATGAGATAATTAGAGATCAATTGATAAATGCTGCTACCAATTCGAAAAATCAAGAAAAATTGCTGGATTTAAAGGATCCCACATTGGAAAAGTCTTCAGAAGTTGCAAAACGGATTGAGAACAAATCGCCGTGTGTTAAAGAATAAAAGTGTAATGTGGAAGCTAATTCAACTAAGATATGCAATGTAATCAGCCACAAGAAGATAACAAAAACAACATCGATAAGAAACAAATTCATAATTTCAAGAGGGCATGTTATAGATGTGGGAGCAATAGGCACACTGCTGATGCTACTCATTGTCCTTGTCTAAAGAGTAGATGTTACAAATGTAAAAAGATAGGTAATTTCTCTGGAGTTTGCAAGGCGAGTGATACTTCTCGTACTAAACAAATGGTAAATGTCATTAATGATTACTCAGTAGTGAATTCAGGAAGTGAAAGTGACATAGAAGTTCTAGTGCTCAATGAATTAAATGAAAGCAAAGGAAAACTTAAAAACATATACTGTCCACCCAAATGCATTATTAGTATTGACAACAAAACATTACCTATGTGGGCTGGCTCATGTTCACCTATCACTTTAATTGATAGGCAGGTGTGTTTGGATTTGGGTTCCAAAGAATTACAAACAGCTGATGAAAATCCTGTAGGATATTATGGCAAATTATTGCCTGACCTTGCTACTTTTTGGATATCCAGTTTTCCCAATCTGTTCAAAAAAGATTTAGGCTGTCGACATCGCATAGTCCTCAGAAATGGGTCTATTCCAAAAGTGCATAAAGTTTGGAATGTTCCTTCGACTTTAACAGAACCTCTCAAAAAGGAATTCAACAGGTTATGTGAGGAAGGCGTACTTGAACCAACAGTAGCATCTGATTGGTTAAGTCCCATAGTAATCGCACTCAAACCTGATGGCAATATCCGCATTGCTTGCGGATTTGAAAGATTTAAATGAATGTATATGGGTGGATCGTCATCCGTTACCACACATTAATGAAATGTTTGCCAGTGTGGACAACAGGAAAGTGTTTTCAACCTTGGATTTATCAAGTGCTTATCATCAGGTTTTGTTACAACCTGATTCTAAACATTGGCCAACTTTCATAACTCCTGAAGGTACATATCAATTCATTTGCATGCCCTTTGGACTGGCATCTGCTTCAGCAGTTTTCCAAAGGGTGATGCAAGGAGTTTTGAAGGATGTCCCCAATGTGTTAGTCTTCCAAGACGGTGTTTTAGTGTGGGGTAAGAACAATCTTCAACATGATAAGACTTTCAGAATTGTACTTAGCAGGTTAGAGTAGGCAGGCCTAATGATAACTTTACATAAGTGCAAATTTTTTAAATCTCAAGTAGATTATTTTGGTCATCCACAATCCCAAGATGGCATCAAACCAAAACTCAAAGTGGTAGAAGATTTAGAGAGAGCTCCTATACCTCAAGATAAGGACCAGTTAAGGTAATTTCTTGGGTTGGCGGAATATTATTCGAGATTCCTCTGTAATTTTTCTAATGCTATTTTTCCTTTACGTGAACTAATGAAGAAGAATGTGACATATGTGTGGACTGAAGAATGTCAAAGGGCTTTTGATAATGCCAAAGTAGCTGTTGCAAAAGCCGCTGCCTTAAGACCTTTCAGCCCCAATGATAAAAGCATTATAGTAACAAATGCCAGTGGGTATGGTTTGGGTGCCATCTTAATGCAGTTACATGCAGGGAAAGAAAGAGTGGTAGCCTTTGCGTCACGCAAGCTCAAAGGTGCTGAGGGCACGTATTATACAATTGAAAAACAAGCTTTAGCATGCTGGTGGGGAGTACAGCATTTTCATACTTTTGTCTAGGGCACCAATTTTGAACTTACTACTGACCGAAACCCCCTCATTGATATATTTTCTACTGCTGGTGTAGGTAGAGCTTCTCCAGGCATAGCTAAGTGGATTTATCAGTTACAAGAATACAATTTTGTTTTAAAGTATGTTCCTGGGACTAGAAATGTAAACGCTGATTGTTTATCTCTTTTACCTGTAGATAAATTGGAGAACATTGAAGAGAGATCTGATGAAGATGAATGGATTGTGGCTAATTTAGATGAGGTTTTTCGGGCCATTAAGTAATCAGACTGGAAACTGGCCATAGCTGATGACGAAATCACAAGTAAAGTGATAAAATACTTTCCTAATAATTATGGATGGAAATTGCATGATGACTTGTTGCAGTATAAAGAGGTTTGGAGTGAGTTATCAGTTGTTAAAGGGATTTTGAGAAGGAGTGATAAATTAGTAGTTCTGGTCGGTATGTGGAATTGTCGTGGGGCTGAGCCTTGCATTCACACTGTGTTAATTTGACATGAGCTTATTAGAAGTTTGAACACCATTTTTCCTTTCTGCTGCCTTTTGCACATGGCACACATTATAATTAATGTTTAGAGTTTAGCAGAGTATAACATGTTTTCCTATATTAGCAGCCTTGCTTGGTACGCTTAGTTTGCACAGTGAGTGCCGAGGCCTTCAAGTTTATTTCAACACAGTAGTTGTTGTTCGGACTGATCAGTGCACGTTCTAGACATAACATATATGCAGATGTGGCCACCTCTGAGATTCGCGTGTTTAATAATGCACTGCGTAGGCATGATCACACACACTTGGAGAACATTCGTATGCTGAGAGCTGGTGCAGAATCTGATGTGATCCATTTCTGCTAAATACCAGAGGTATGGGACCGCCTATGTAATCCCACGGACCTTCTATAGATATAAAATACCCTACTAGCAAGGAAGGGTGAAATATAGGTATATTTTAAACCTGTTGCCATTTAGCATTATAACATGCTTTCGCCCTTTGTATTATAGTAACTATGCTGATAATCTTGTTGCTTATAATATGTCTGCTTGTATTAGCTAAGATACTGCACATTAGAACACAGCATTAGAAATAAATATTTCAAACTTGCACGTGTCTTCTTTTACTCCCTGTTTTGGACTGATATGATAGTAGAACGAAAGAGTGTTCATGTGTTCCACATTGCCTGAGGTAATCTAAGTTCCATGTTCTGGGTTGTCTAATCATTGGTGTTATGGAAGAGCCAATGAGCCACTGATGCTAGTCTGGTAGGGGATGTTGGGTACTAAGGTGAGTTTTGGCACACCCTAATTCACTGAGGTTCCAAGTCTCTATGCACAGTTCTGTGTAGGAGCAGAATCCCTGCTACAGAATAGGCTAATGGAACTTTTACATGAAGGTCATAATGGCATGACTGCTATGAAAAGGAAAGCAAGAGATGATTTTAGGTGGCCAGGGATGGACAGACACATAGAACGATTTGTGAAGGAGTTTATTGCATGCTTGTGTAGTGATAAAAGTCTTGTGGTACAAGAGTTGCCTATTCATTCTGTAAAGTGGCCCATGCATGCGTGGGAAAGAGTGGCCATAGATAATTGTGAACCCTTTTATCTGATAGGGGGGGTAGAAAAGTATGCCTTGATGATGACGGATTATTTTTTCCAAATGGCCTGAGGTGACCTATGTTCATGAGGTTAAGACAAGCAATATAATTAGTTGTTGTGAGGACATTTTTCGCAGAGAAGGATGTCCTGTGGAAATGTTATCTGATAATGGCCCCCAATTTACATCTGATGAGTTCCATGATTTTTTGAAAAGATGGGGTATCAAACATTTTAAAACACCCCTTTATCATCCATGGGGAAATGGCTTAGTTGAGCGATTTAACGGAGCTTTAGGTGAGTGCATTCAAATGGATGTTCATCGTAATTTGTGCTGGAGGACTTGTGTAAAAATATTTTTGGGGAATTATAGAACTACTCCACTTTCTGTAACTGGTGAAACACCATTTTGTTTATTGAAGGGAAGAGTTCTGTGCACCATAGCAGTGCCTGCGTGGATGGAGAGATGTGGTAAGAAAATGGTAGATGAGAGAGCTGAACGGAACAAGGTGGAAAATTACCAGCTAGCATATGAGCGAAGACACAACGACAAGTTTGTTAGAAAACCGAGAGTGTTTAAAGAAGGTATGTATGTGAGAGTATACATAGGAACTTCCTCTGGAAAGAGTCATTCTAAGTTATCAGACATTAAAAAGGTATCTGAAGTTAAAGGTGATTTGATTAGACTTTGTAATGAGGATGGTGGAATTCCAAGCGTTTTGCTATTTGCAGCGAGTTCAAGAAAGGTTAAAAATCAATCCTGAGGCTGACAAACAAATTTGTACTGCCAGAAGGAATCT
Source organism: Lissotriton vulgaris (assembly GCF_964263255.1). Classification (NCBI taxonomy): domain Eukaryota; kingdom Metazoa; phylum Chordata; class Amphibia; order Caudata; family Salamandridae; genus Lissotriton; species Lissotriton vulgaris. The sequence continues at coordinate 665,828,041 of NC_141689.1, forward strand.
CAGCATACGTTCTATAGTACCACCTGAAAAATTTCAAGATTACATTTGCAATTAAAATGTGTATTTCTGTACTTGTTCTAGAGAATTACACGTTATATTGTTTGTTGTTGCTTAAAGAAAGATGATATATGTTATGTCATATTACCAAGTCAACATGATATGTTTTGTTCTATTGCTTTGGTAACCGGACGTTAGCAACGGCTGAATTCTGGATTGTGGAATTTAGTGACAGTAGTAGCTGAGCTGGATGAGGAACGGCTGCAGGGAGTTACTCTGCTTATACGTAAATAAAGCCTTTCATTGAAGATCACTGCTGTTGACCCTCATTAAAATAAATATCTTTCCCTATGCCAACATTTGGTCTAGGTATCATGTAGAACCTGGTTCCAATGAGTCGCATAACCTCTTCAATGAATGCTGAAATGGATTTCAGGGTTTAGTAAGTAACAAATGTTCAACGTGAAAGTTCCCACAGGTTTCCTCCCTCCTATTCTGGGCAATGTTTAGTAATTCCCTACACATGGCAGTGGGAGAGCAGAAACAGCAAAAGTTGTTGACTGCTATTTTATTTCATAACTTATAACAGCTCTTAGAGGTGTAGGTAACACAAAACTAACTTCATCACTGGTCTGTTCATCCTAGATTACCTAATTTAATTTTAATAGCGTTCTAGTCAAAAGTAATTTTTACTTCCTATTACATGTTGAGGCGCAGAAAAGATGTGATGCACCAGAAGGTACATCAAAATAAATGCTCTAAAATCACATAACTTTGAAACAGGTGGTACAGATATATTCTTCGCTCTGACTTCCTATGTTTATGCTCAGTCCAGCTACTTTTCTTCAGACAATTTAATTATCAGTAGCAGTTATATGGTGATTTGAGAAATAAACGCCCTAGACTGTTAAACAGCCAGATATAGCTGAATATATCAGCAGCCACTGTCTAATGCAGAGATCAAAATACCAGTTGCCTCATGTACGGGGAATTGGCGTAGAGCAGCACCACAGGGCTTTTTGCTTGGCTGCCCTATGAAAATGTGAAAGGGCAGGAATGCACCATATTCATGAAATACGGTGCATTATTGTCCTTTCCCCCTGTGCTAGTGCACCATTTGCTGCCTAGCACCAATGCGGGCACCCTTGCACCACGGCTCAAGGGTGTCTGCGTTGCATGTAGTATTGTTTATGCAAAGAAAGGGACCCCTTCCTGCACAAAAACAATCCTGAGAGAAGTTCTCCTCATTCTATGTGTACACATTTAAAGGGGAAAAAAAGAAGAGTAATACAAATATTTCTCCTCGTTAGGCCTGCTCTGGTGAAGTGCAAGGTTTTGGTGCTGACTTCTGACCTAGCTTTTACGTAACTAAGTAAATCTGGGGCAGCATCAAAACCCATGGGTGTTGCATGGGAAAACCCCCATGGAATGCCACCTTGGTCCAGAATAAGGCAACTCAGCAACTTGTTCTAATTTGTCTTAATCCATATTTATTAGGCCATGGAAAGCCATGCAGAGTGGCTTTGCCTTGCCTCATAATCATGATTGAGAGGAGTATGCCACTGCAAGCCTTTCATAAATAAGACCCCAGATATCGTCTAAAAAAACAAATGGAAGGGCAAAAAAATATGGACTCTAGAAAGGGAAGGAAAGATTTTTTGGTCCATTTTTATATATGAATCACATTATTTTTTTAGGCATAGCAGATTAAGTGATTTGTCCAGAATCAATGGATGTTGAGCCAAAGCCGAAAATCGAAACTGGGTTTCAAGTTCCAATTTCAGCAGCTCTGTTTGTAACACCCATCCTCTTCTGGGGATACAAGGGGGTCCAGTGGCAGGCAGCATGTATCACGGGTGGGGGCAAGGGCTGAAGGGGGGAACGCAGGAGAGCTGGAGAAGTCGGTGTAAATTAAAAAGAAGGAAAAGATCCTACCTTCTCACTGCTTTCTTGCAGTGTCTCTCTTTGTAGTCCCTCGCAGTGGCTGGAACTGAAGCACACCAAGACTCCCAGTCATCCAATCACAAAGCTACAGCGCAGAATTGTGATTGGTCTGAGAGCCATGGATCAGCGCTCAGACGCTGACTGGGAGCCTGGTCATGTTCTCCATGCAGGCTGTAATGCAGCCAGCATGAAGCACTTCCAAAGTGTGCATGAATGTTTGGCTGGCCCGACAATCATGCACACCTACATTGTGCTCACCACTCCCGCTGCTCCTGTTATGAGAGCAGCCCTGCCCCGCAAAGCTGCTGGACATCAGGACAAAATAAAATGATAATAACACGTGTTATTATCACTTTCTTTTTCTTAACTTCGCTGCTAAAAAGCAGTGTGGCGACGATCTTCTGCCTCAACAGAGGAGCTGCCACTGGGGGGGTGGGGGGAAGTTCATGCATACCCATGATCAAGTGAAAAGCTAGCTAAGTCTGTTCTGTGTCAGTAGAAACACAAGTACAACCTCTTAAGACTTTTTTCTGTATAGAAGGCTGAATGGTGGACTAATATGTTGTTTTTTCCTGCTATGATTATAATACAATGCTTTCATATTTGTGTCAAAATTGAGTAATGATTCAAATACATGTTAAAAGCTCTACTTTGCAGTTCAGGAAAAAGGCTTGCTTAAATATGTATGTAGCAAGCGACATAATTAACTTTGGGTTGGTTTCTCTTCATACAAAGCCAGAAGAGGGGGCAATTTCAGTAAAGCTGAACAGCATCAACTAGAATTCAGTGAAACGAGCATTAAACCATGAAGCACTATTCTCTTCCTGCAATTACAGGCTATTTAATTTTAAATGCACACAGGGGGTTGCCAATCCATAGTGCATAGTGCTGTGATAAATGGGCTTGTCTAGTTGCTTTATAATTATTAACCTTATTACTATAGTCTCTTCTTTGCTTTAATGTGGATTTCATTTTCAAAGCCATTAGTTTATTAATTCAGAATTAAAGATCAACACGACCAGTATGGAGCTTAACATTTATGTTTTGTACAGGTCTGATTTATGAGTATAACTGCTGTGTTCTAACCTTTACATCAGCTGGAATCGGTTTTAACTTAATTATCTTTGTGCAAGCCATAGTAATTTAATGTAACCGCGTTGCCGTGCTGTAATTATTACTGAATACATTACTTTCAACAAGGGCCTGAGTTCCGTAGATCTGTCAGTGCTTGGCGACTGCATATTTCCAGGAGAGACCATAATTTAGCAATACGCGGAGAAGGATATTTAGCAAAACCTCTGAAATATAATGGCACACCCATTGGTGGCCTGCTGATAAATTCACCAGCCCTACCAGGGGAGCAACCATCATTGGCGCCGCATGTACAGTGGGAGAGGGACTGCGCATGTGTGGGGTTCACTGTCCCTCAATGATGCATGGTTTTATAACTCGCCTGGGGGGAAGTGAGGTTGGCCTATGAGCCTTGTTTCCATTAGCACCCATGGGGCCACTACTATGCCTATGCAACTTTCACTATGAAAATATGATGTCCAATGCCTGCCATGAAGAAGAGATATTTTTTCTCTCTGTCCACCCTGCCCAAAATGGATGAAGCGAGGATTATCCATTGATTTCTAGAGTAGACATGGAAATACTCACCGGAATATTCGCAGCAAGTAATGACACACTTATGGTATGTAACATGTTGTAGTATTGCAATGGAAAGCAACCAAATGAAGCGATTCCAACATTTTGTGGTCATCTGAAATGACCACAGTACTCTTGATGCATGGTCTTTATACATATCCTATGGGCGGTGATTTAATGAGCAATAGAACATTTTCTATCCACAAGAAGATCTATGCTATATGAAAATACCAAAATGTTACTTGACATAATCAGCAGCTAGATTGGTACCCTCAAAACGGGGTTTAGCCATGCTATCATAATTCTCTCCATCAAGTGCCAACCTCTACGTGTTTTTCAGAATTTTCATAACTGGAAAAACTGCACACCACTCCTAACCAAGCATATTTTTGATTGGGGCAGATACATTGACAATGTGATCACTTGAACACTTAAAAACATACATTGCACAGCACTATATAGCGACAGTTCTAATGCATTTCCTGATATTTTTTACACTTTTCTCTAGTTTATTCCACAAACCAACAGGATGCAATGTTACCCTGCATGCAGACAGCACACATTCCACATCACAAACTGTCTCGATTCCATTAGGGACGAAGATGCGAATCAGAGGGAATTGTTGTGATGATTGCATATCTCTCTCTCTCAACATTTTCCTATAAAAGATACTCTAAACTATTAGGACGCAGTAGAAATAAAAACCTGCTGGCACAAAAACTCTCATTTGTTTTTATACACACACAGGAAATGCAATGAAACCCTTATAGCTGTGATCACACCAAATAACGTAAATAGTCAAACTTATTTTTAGGATTCTACGTAGGCATTGGCACAACCTGAAAACGAACCCCACCTTAAACAAACATCTCACAAATCCAACATGATTCCTCGAAAAGGGTAAAAAGATTTGTGATCAAAACTGTCACTGTTTTCCAGTTTCAGTATTAAAGCCAAATAAACATTCCTGGTTACCCAAGATATCAATATTTTTACACAGTGGCAATTGTAACGATTTCTGTACATAAAAAATGTGAATTCAAATAAAACAGCAACACCATATATGGAATCAAGGATTTAATAAATTGTCGTTTATGTATTGATTTGTCAATGCAATACAGTCCATGTGGGCAGAATTGTACATCCCTTTAATGGGCGCATACAGGGACATATTAGGGCTATACGAAACTGCAATGAGATTTATCCTCTAGCTAACTATTATAAAGTAAAGCATGGATCTTTTGATCTGATCCAAATATGCTTTCATGGATTGTCTGTGGTGGAACCCACATGCAAGAAATGGCCACAGATCCTTCTCGTAATGGAAAACAGAGGCCAAAGAGATCATCAATCTTTGATCCTTTGAAATGGACATCAATCAAGATAGAGAATTGAACCATGTTCTCATGGACTAAACACTATACACTACATGATCCATACATTTCAAACTAGGCATGGATTGTTACCTCTTGATGTTCCTCTCATTAGTGTGTTTGAATAAAATACTTTGAGCTTGTATGAGGGTATATGTTCAATACGCATATTATTTGTAAAATTAAATTAGCTGCTTTTTCTCAGGATTAGAATTCACCCATCTAAATTTGCTTCTGTTTCAATAGCAATTAAAGGGGAAAATACATTCTTCCGATTTTTTTTCGGAATCTCCCTCTTTTCTGATTCAAAATGCCGGCAAGCATGCATTCTTGCATATTTATGCTTACATAACCTTCTGCACCAATAGCACTCCCAGGTTGTATATTTTCTACTGGTTACTAGTCTCACTCAATCTAATTCAATGACTTTGAAACTTTATCTCCATATATTCTGCATTCAAACCACTGTTTTAATGGTACTTTCATAAATATCCTTTCTAAAATATGTTGATCGCTTTTTTATCAACTATTTTCCAAACACATGCATCTATACATTGTGGTTGGATTTTATACTTTTCAATTTTTTCTTTTTAGACACCAATCCTCTTTGGTTCACGTCTGTCTAACACATTCATGCAAGTTCTATCAATCTATTTCGGACAAAAGTGGTGCATGCTATTCTGTATTTATCTCCATCCCCTTAACACACACAAATTCGGTGTAGTAATTACAGATCACTCTATTCGTTTTACATATAACAAAGGACCATCACGTTTTCCTCTTTCACATTACCATTTTACACAATCAAATGTATGCAGCAATTTTTATCTCATATTTAGACACATTTTTAAGTTCGAAAAAACATTTGATTTACAACATGCCACAATATTCATTTATATTGTCAAAGTCAAAGTCAAAAAGGCTTTATTTCGATAAAAAGTTATCATAAAAGCTTCACATGAAATGCACAAGTACAATACGTTTAAAAACAAAAGCAAAAGCAAGCGTAAACAAGAGACAAGAATTAATGTGCAAACAGTTTTTTAAAAGATTGCAATATTTTTAAAAGGAATCATTTCATAGTTAGTTTAAAAAGAGATTAAACAGTTGATTTTAGCCTTTTAGTTCTGATGGACCAAGCCCATGATAAGAATTTAGCTAGGGCGCAAGCATAAGTGGTGCGACTGTCCGACATTAGTATGCGTATTGCGTCCATGTGGCTCCTAGTGCCCAGCTGGCGACATAAGTGTTTGAGCCATATCCTCCTGGGTAGGGCATGCTCTCCACATTCAAACATAAAGTGAGCCACTGTCTCTGGTCTATCAAGACATACTGGGCAAAACTCTGTCGTTTGTGCAGGGGATTTCCATCGTGAAGAGAAGGCATACAAGGGAAGAGTTCCTGCTCTAAATTTAAAATACAGGGCCCTATCAAAAGGTTTTTCGATGGTATCTAGATATAATTCCCGTTTTGGTAGGTCCTTGAATTTCAAAAAGTCTTCGGTGAGTCTGCCCAATGAAGTACTGGTATTCCGTTGGAGCGAAATCCAGTTCCAATAGAGTTTCTTGAGAATTGTCTTTGGGGGAGAGGATCTATTTACCCACGCATTGTTTAGGCCCAAGTTTAGTAGCAATGTTTTCATGTCTCTCAACAATTTGATTTTATGCCACCCTGGTAGTGAGATGATTTCCGAAAGACCTTGCGCGTATTTACCAAGTTCCTGCACTCGCCACAGGCGTGCCCATAGCAGAAGTGGGCGGAATTTTGCAAGATCGTCAATTGGGCGACATCCTAGGTCTAGCATTAACGGGACCGTAGGAGTGCCCTGTGGGAGTGACATAATCGCTCTACAAAATTTCCTCTCAGATCTTGGCAGGTCATTGGTGATAGATGAACCCCAAAGCTCCGCCCCTTAAAGAGCAGAACTAACCCCTTTAGCTGAATAAATTTCGAGGACAACAGCTATCGGTCTAATTGAGCAGGAGCGTTGTTCTTTCAAAAGGGCTCCTGTTATGCTCTTGTGGGTTAGTAGCATTTTATCCAGATGTGGGGTCCATTGCATTTTGTGTGATAACCGAATACCAAGATAGTCAAAAACTTCCACCCTCTCCAAAGGTTCTGCATTCAGGGTAGGGGAGCGAACTGACTTTTTAGGAGGATTCAACACAAGGTATTTTGTCTTGCTCGTGTTAATTACCAGGCCCCGTTTAGAACAAAAGGATTGAAAGTTGTTCAGGAGCCTTTGGAGGCCTATTGGGGTTTTCGATATTAAAAGCGTATCATCCGCGAAGAGGAGGGTAGGTATCCGTTCGCCAGCCAGGGATGGTTCGTCTGAAGGATGTTCCCGAAGATGCTCAACCACCCCATTGATGTAAAGGGAAAAGAGGGTGGGAGCTAACATACATCCCTGGCGGACCCCTCTCTCAACCGGGATACTGCTTGTTTTTTCCCCTCCTGGGCCCCACCTAATCTGGGCAAAGCTATTTTCATGTAGCCTAACGAGTAGTGAGAGTATATAATGGGGCAACTCCATATCAGCCAAAACACTCCATAGGGTTTCCCTCGGTACAAGTTCAAAGGCAGTCTTTAAATGGATAAACGCGAGATAAAGACTGCCCTTGCCTATAACCACGACTTTCCAATATACCATCATCAGCCTAAAAGCTTGTTCAATTGTCCCAGTACCCGCTCTAAAACCCGCCTGGTAGTCAGAAAGGATTTTATTTTCTTCTATCCAGTCTAGTATTCTGACCAGTAAGACCTTGCCAACTACTTTTTGACTGATATCCAACAGACTGATGGGTCTATAGTTTGATGGGTCTTCTCTGGCACCTTTTTTAAAAATAGGGACCACCTCCGCCCCTTTCCACGAAAAGGGGATAGGAGCACCCCTGCAGATGGCAACAAGTAGGCAGTGAATTAATTTTCCCCACTTCGGAATATCTGATCGCAAAAGGTCGCCAGGAATACCATCCGGACCAGCAGCTTTTTGATTGTAAAGTCAAATTCTTCAGGGTGGATATCCCAATTTAGTGGGAGCGAAGTTAAGGCCACTTCCCCCCCTTCAGGATCGTTGGGAGCAGCAGAAGTAGTGTGATCATCTTGGCGGGTATATAACTTTGAAAAGTGTTTAACCCACGCCTGGCTTGGGATATTACATGTTATCAGGTCACTATCTGGCCTGTTTCTGGCTCTGATAGCATCCCAGAAACACTTAGAATCTTTTTTGGAACTAGCTTCTTTAAGAGTACACCAGTAGGTCTCTTCCCACTCTTTTTTTGCATGTGCCAGTGTTCTCTTATGCTCTTTCCTGGCTATCTGGATCAGGGGTTGGGATTTGCCTTTAACTGCCTCAATTAAGTGAGTCTTTGCCCTCCTGCATGCTGCAGTGTACCAATCGTGCATTCCCCTAGTTTTGTGCTGGGACAAGTTCCTCCCTACGGAGCCCCTTACCCAAAAAACTTCGCCTATGTTCTTAACAGCTGCTTCAAAAATGGGTGTTGCCTTATCAGCTAGCATAACTGGGTTGATATTGTCTAATTCTATTTGTGAGGCCATAAGTACCTCTTCTATGCTGGAAAGTTTGGCGGCGTCAGTGGCAACTTTATTCCACTTTAAGCGCCTTCCACAGGAAGAAACAGTGACTTTATGCGGGCAATTAGGTGGTACTATCGATGCATTACTGAGCCAGGGATTCGTTATAGATAGGGAAAGTGAGTTATGGTCACTCTCCACAGCCATATCTTCGACCAGACTCCAAAGTTTTAAGTCCAACAGAATATAGTCAATCCTTGAGGTATGACCGACTCTGTTGAACGTAGGAGCACCCAGCCGATCTGAAATTGTACGGCCATTCGTGGCTCTTAGACCAAACTCTAGTGTCAGTGCATTTAACTGTATTGCGCTGCGGGACCATCGTTTTATCGGGGGGATGGTGAGTGTGGGAATACCCCATCTACAATCTTCCTCTCCTAAATCAGGGAGGTCATCCATAGGAAGTGGCTCATAGGTGCAATTAAAATCACCTGCTACTAAGGTGTGATTATCTTCCGTATGGTCTCTAAGCTGCACTTCGAGGTCAGATATTACCGATGAGATGCACCCATTTTTAGTGCCTCTAGCATAGATATTGTATAGGACGAGGGATAGGCCTCTACAAGGGTTAGTCAATATAATTCCTAAAATATCTGGGTGTTATACAACAGTTAAGGGAAATGCTTACGCAGATAAGGAGACCCCCCGAGGGACGTCCCTTCCCGTACCTGGGTTTCTCAGCAGGCACAAAGTGGGTTACAAATCCGACCCGGTGGAGCGGTTCAGTGCTCCAGGTCTCCTGGAACAGGCAGATCTTGTGTGCTTCAACCAAATCGCTCCACTCGGGCAGACCCAATTTTCTATGGATGCCTGCAAGATTCCAGCTAAGGATTTTTATTGTTTCCTTGATGGTTTTACTTTTATTGCCAGTAGTATCGCTATAGCTATGGGGTTCCAAGCATTCCCTTTCTAGCATAGAAGATGTTAACTGGGTTAGGCTAGTGACTATCGTGGTTGGAGGATTAGGGCACGCGGGATGTAATACAGGTGGCGTGCCCTCCTCCTCGCCCCAATTCAAGTCCAAATGTGAGATGATAGTTTCCTCAGAAGTGAGTCAATCTACCTCATCAAGAGCACAAAATCTATTCCAGTGAGCAAACTGAGATAGAAAGGGGTCGACTACAGGGGGACCTTGCCATGGTTGCTGCCACTGGTGAATAGTGTGTTGCGGAGCGTGTGTGTACACTCTATTGGTTGGATAGCTGAATCTTGGGGGATGTTGTCTTGGTGCCACAGTTAGAAAATAAGATAACAGGAGTGGGTGGATTTGGTTGGTTGGTCCACTACTAGGTGCATTGCATATATAATTTACTACACCTGTATCCCTAAAGTTAACAGTTACAACATCTCCTGCTATAGTCTTAGTATTTCTTCCCACCCACTCTCCTCTTCTGACTGCAAGTATTTCACCACACATATGAAGGGGTAACGGTCTGTGTAGCTGCAGCCACTGGGCACACTTATTTCTCAACTCAACAAAGGATTCCCTTCTTCCCTCCTTCAGAGGTGGTACACCCGTCAATACAACCACAAAGGGTGACGCTTCCGGTGGCAAGTTGATTGTCTTGAAGCGAGCCGATCTTGTTTTTGGTTCTTGGTTTTTATTTGGAGAAGAAATTGATGTTAAGTTGGTACCCACACTTTGAGAACCCTTTGCTGGTTGGTTAGGCACTTTTTTGGAACCTAAGTTCAGTTGGGTCTCCGGAATAGGGCCAGTAGCACTGGGAGTTGAAGGAGTGGCATCAGATTTTTCCCCAGTTTGAGTCGGGTGTTGGGTAACTGGTCCTGAGTTTGCTGGTGATACTTTGGCCTTAGTGGTAGCATCTTTTGAGGGTTTGCTGATAGTGGTATTTCCCAAGGGCACCTCTTTTGGTTTTCCATGTGACGCTATCACTTTATTAGAGCCAGTCCATTTGGTGTTGATTAATGATGTCAGTCTATCAATTTTGGACATTAGGGGCTTAATATGAGCAGTTATCGTAGCTTCAAGATCTGATTTTAGATCAGCTACCATGTTTTCGACCCAACACGGTATGCCTGATGCGGAGTTTGGAGCGGGTGACACAAAGTTATGGTTCCGTGTATTATTTTTAGGCTTTTTCTTTGGCTTTAGTTCGCTATTTGTAGGACCTATATTCCCTATTCCTGACAATGCACTGCTTGTCGTTCCATCGTCCCTTGTAGGAATTGGGTTAGGTGACATTTTTTGTAGGTTTCCCTGTTGTTCAGTTAAGGGCTGGCCGCATGGAAGGTCGGCAAAAGAGGCGGTGACTCCGAGGCTTAAATCTAGATCATCAGTAACATCTTGTGATGGGACCACAGGATCAACTGCCGCCTCCTGGGTGTCAGGCAGAAATATTGTTGGCGGCAAAGATAACCTCCTTTCGGTATTAGCAATAGCGGAAGATACAGCCCCTATAGTCTGTTGTAACATGATATCAATTGCTGTGAGGGTAGGGACCGGTTGCGGGGCAATTTCTTTTTGTCTCATTTTAGAACGTAGAACAGGCATTCTACCGAGTTTCAGACCCTTCCTCATGCTATATCGAGTCAAGGGGGTAATGTCCGAGTGTGCAAGGGGTAAAAAGACTTAGGATCCTGACCTTTAGCACTCGATAGTCAGCAGGAAAGAGAGGTGGCCCGGCCCGGTCTCTTCTGGCCGCTGAGGGCCGTAGAGGGCCCGCCCTTTGCCCGGGCTTCGCCAGCGCCTCCGTCCGCGCGCGTCCCGCGTTCGCGTCAGGAGGCGTGGCTAAGTAGGAGGAGGAGGGGGGTGGGAAGAGGCACCAGGTGCGCGAGATGGTGTTGCACAAGCACTCCTGGTCCTCGCAGTCCCGCTCCTGAGCACAGCGATTGGTTTTCATCACGAGCGTTGGTGACTGAGCACACGGGCTCCCAAGTCACGGGCAAGTTCCCTTGAACACAAAGGTACTGGGCAGAAGGGTTTCTCCCTTCACCACACCACATCGTTATGAAGCTCCCAGGGAGGAGGGGGCGGGAAGAGGCACCAGGTGCGCAAGATGGTGTTGCGCAAGCACTCCTGGTCCTCGCAGTCCCGCTCCCGAGCACAGCAATTGGTTCTCCTCACGAGCGTTGGTGACTGAGCACACGGGCTCCCAAGTCACGGGCAAGTTCCCTTGAACACAAAGGTACTGGGCAGAAGGGTTTCTCCGTTCACCACACCACGACTGCGACCTAAAATGAATACACAGAAGGTCTAGTCATTTATATTGTGGTTCCTGCTCACTCATTTCCGGTCAAGATACCTACTTTAGCATTCTTGTATTGCTAGAGGTATTCCATTTGTGTACACACTCGAAGACCAGATCAGTGAGAGTGAACTTCCAACTCTTTTTTCCTATTCACTCTGTTTTTTAGCTTGTTAACCTGTTTTCAACACATAGGGCCTCATTATGATGAGATTTGGAAAGCCTCCAATCACAGATCAGAGGCTTTCCAAGTCTGATTGTGGGTTTCACTTTGAACCACTGCATTACAATGCAGGCCATCGAAAGTGAAACTGGCTGGTCAATCCAGCTGGAGTCCAACAGGCTCAAGGAACCCATCGGCCAGTTGGAGGCCTAACTGTAATCCCTATGGATGGCATTTTCGCCATAGGGATTACAATGTCGGTTTCTGACAGGCTTCTATATTGGGCTTTAAGACATGGAAAGACTGTCAGGAAGCAGCTCTGAGGGTCCCTAGCAGAGGCCCCTTAACCCTGCAGCCTCCAGTTAGGGCAGAGGGGGCACATATGAAGACCCCTATTCATCCCTACACAGCTTGGCAGCCACCTTGAGGTGCTTTCCAAGCAGTGCAGGGATGGACAGATTCTCCCATTTCTATATGGCTTCAGAGACACAAAAAGCAGAATGACTCCAAACATCAAGACTGGTACTTCTGACCACAGATAACTGTTCTGTGCAGCTTCAGCAGGAGTTTGACCATAACATATCCAACTTTGAGAGTCCAGCCACAGCCTCGGGCCGCGTCCTGCTGAAAGCTTTCAAATTCTGACACTGAGTCAGAATTTAACAAGTGTACAGGTGTGACCAAGTTGGTGCATCCTAATCTATCTCTGCACAGGAAATCATGCCTTGGTGCTGGTAAATATACAAATTGTTTTTTTTTATGGCGCTTCATGTTTTGTAGCTCTTTTTGATTTAACGCTTCAAAATTCATATTTCCTTTTCCTCCTTTCAATTTTAGTGACCATGGTGTATTTTTGCTCACCTAATTTTACTCTGTTGGTACTGCTTGAACTGAACGCCCATTTCTCTAGGGATTGCCTGCTGCTTGTGACATCCACTTGTTGTGTGTGAGAAATGTGTTTTGGTCTAACCAGGTTGTGTATATCAAGTTGGTAGGGATCATGCCCACTACATTTTTAACCTGATTTCTGACAGTGAATATTTCTAAATATTAGTGAGCTACCCCTTATAGAGTGTGGTCCATTGGCTGAAAATAAACATGAATTACAGACATTGTGCCATGTCATTCTCGCATATAGGCATTTCGCTGTTTGTTCTGCTGCACCTTATTTAAATGCACTGCAGTTGTAGGTGTTGAGATGCCTATCATCACAGTGCAAAGGGGAGTGGGAACATGGGGGGTACCACAATAAAAAAGCATTGTTGGCACTAGGCTGCAAAAACGGCACCAGAAAAAGGGAAGAGAGCAGAAATGTGTCCAATATGGCATATTCCTGCCATTTACTTGTGATTCAGAGCAGTGCAAAATGACTTGCTGTGCTACCCTGAACCACAATTTCCATAAATATGTCCCTTAGTTTTTTAGGAACACAAAGCATATGGACCCTAAGAAAGGAACAATTCGCCTCTAAAGAAATACAATTCTTGTCAGCCTTTGTCACAATGTTTTCCATTTACAATGGCTATTTCTCTCTGGAACGCAAACACCTAGATATTTGCAACATTTCTGTTGGTTTAGATTTGGATGTCAATCAACACATCAAAGTAGAAAATGAAAAATGAAAAAATGAATAAATACTAGTAGTTGGTCAGCACCCTCCCGTTCTTTCTAATATAGTCCCTGTTGTGACTTATCTAGGAGTGAAGATTACATCTCCAGTGTCACTGATCCCAGAATTAAATTTCAATCCTATTCTGGAAAAGGCCAATTCCATGCTGGAGCGAAATGACCACTTTCATTTGTCTTTACACGGGAGGAACACTGTTCTGAAAATGTTAATACTACCGAAATTTCTTTACCTTTTCAGAACCATTCCTCTTGAGTTTCCCTTAACTTTTTTTAAACAATTGGAAAGGATGTCAGGGAGATTTTAATGGGGATATAACAGCCATCGGAGAGCTCATCAAAAAATGATACTTCCAAAAGCTAGGGGGGGATGGGGCATTCCACCCTTCTTTTTCTATTATTTGGCCTCAGTTTTGCAATTCATAACCCCCTTAATAATTGGTGATCGGGCGCCGATTCTTGATGCGTATACCCCGTCTATCTTTGAATTTGCCCTAGGGGTAGAGGCTCGGGGTGATTTTTAAAACATGTTGAGCCGAGCTACTATAAAAAAACAAAATTTAAGATCTTAAAATCAGCATTTCGGGCTTGGAAGTCAATTAGGCGAACTGCTACTATTCCTAAAATTGCGAGATATACCCCCTTTACCTCGCACTCCGTTTTCCCATCTGTTTTTAGAGATCCTATTATGGAAAGATGGTGTCACCAGGGTATTAGTTACCTCAGGGATGTATGGCTAAAAAGCCATATTGCATCTTTTTTAGAGCTCCAAAGTAAGTTCAATCTCTCTAACTCCGATTACTTTAAATACCTTCAGGTGCGCAGCTTCTTATTACCTTAACGCCTCAGGAATCAGCAGATCCCTCTGATGGATTCCTTTTTTAATAAAAGAAAAATTGGCTTTTTTTATAATTTATTGGTTTCATTTCTTCCAGATGATTTAGCATATGTCCAATTAGGATGAGGCGAGAAGCTGGGCTCTAATGATATTAAGATTGAGGATTCCATATATCTGGCTAATTCTATCCTTTTATCCGGTAGAAGTCGGGCACAGCACTACATGGCGTTGTTCGATATATATTATACACCAGCCAAAATCTCTAAATGGGGAGCTTCAGTTGGTACCTCATGTAGCAGATGTGGGCTGCATGCAGCAGATGCTGCCCATATGTTTTTCTTATGCCCACAGTTATCTGCACGTATAGCGGATATTCAAACTTTTCTAGCTCTGATACTGGAAAGGGGCGACCACTCGGTCCCCGCGAACGTATGTTTGGGTGCCTCGATCCCCCCGGGAAACCATTTTGGGCGGGGGGCGTGGCCCGGCTGGTATGCCCGAAGTGGCGTAGCCGGGGCGCGCCTTCTCCCGCCCAGGAGGGGTTGTCCTAGACACCTCCGCAGAAGACCACGCCCCGTAGGCGTACGGAAAGAGGGTACACGCCCTCCCGCAGAAGAATAAATGGAGCGGGAATTCGAAGAAGCGTCCTCTTGTTCCTCGGCTCGGAAGGCTGCACCCACTCGTTGCTCGTGAGCCCTCGACGGAACAAGCAGCAATTTTGACCCACCCACCAGCCCCTTATGGCAAATGTTTGAGTAAATAAAGTTTTGCTGAGTAATAAGAGTATAGGCCTTTTTTCCTTTTAGAGAAAGAGTAAAGGAATGTTTAGGATAAGGATTTGACTTTTGCATTGCAGAATGTGTCCTTGCAGGAGAGAGCAGTTGATGGCCATCAAGGCTATGTCAGAATTTTCTTTCCTTAGTAGGTAAACAACTGTCGTATTTATTTTTTGGTCGGGCGGTAAGGTCATGATCGGTGAGCAGTAATTTCAAGGTCCCTAGAGGGGGGCGCCACCCAGAATGGATGGGGGCGCCCGGGGGGAGGCGGCCATTTGCCCCTCCTACGGGGAGGCGGCACCCACTAAGGATGGGTCGCCTATGGGGAGATGGCCATAGGCCCCTCCCAGGGGGGGGGGGACGGTTAGATGCCCCTCCTACTAATTTCCCGGGGGCCGGATTTCCACGACGGTGGATAGAGAGTGTGGGGATGGGGGGGAGTCCACGCTGTCCTTCCTACAGATACCTCACACGGGAACTCGGACGACCTTTAAGATGGCGTTGAGTGCAAAGGGGGCCCCCACCACGACAAGGGAAGTTACAGTTGGCGATGAGGGTAGAGTCTTCTGCGCATGCGCCGCTCACACCGTGAGGGCGAGAGTCTGGTAGTATGGATCTGACACCGGTTAAGACCTTGCCGTTGGCCCTTAATGCTAGGATGTACAATTTTAATTTAGAATGTATGCATTTTCAGGATGTTAGACTCGGCTAGGAAACCTTTGTATTAGAGATATGTTAAGGTTAGCCAAAGTACATGTCTTCATCGAAATGTAATAAATGTAAAATTGTACATAATGCATAATGATGAAACTTTTATTTAATGTTTTAAATTTTGTTTCATATTTTAATAAATATGGCCGGGAGGGTGACTCCCTCCCGCCTTCCAAAAGTTCAACCAGTGTCCGGCTTCTCCCATCCTTGGGGATAGGTGTTGGGAGGGGGTGGCGGGCATCCCGGCCATATTGGTATGCCAGTAGAACTAACACTGGAGCTTGTACTGATTGGAGTCTCCCCGGTAGTATTACCAGTCGAGAAAAGAAATCTGATTTTCAAATTCCTGGGAATTCTGCGCTCATGTGTTACCCAAGACTGGATTAGCCCAGATCCGCCATCCTTTTTCACATGGAGGGCCCGCCTTCTGGCTATGTATGATGTTGAACATGCCATATATAGAACAAAAGGTTATAAAAAAAGGATAACTGGTATGAAAATGTGGGCGCCAGTCGAAAGGTGGATTGAGGGGGAACTGGGGTAGCTGATTATTGTTTTTTTTTAACTTTCATTTCTTTGTCTTTGTTGGGTTAAATTCTTTCCAGCCAATTTATGCTTGTAATGTTTATTTTTCGAATCTACGATATGTAATGTATTAAGTTCTTCAGCTTATCTCTGTTGAAAATTTGTATATAATCTGACTTGCTTGCAATAAAAGAAAATTTAAAAAAAATGACTTCCTATAGCACTTATTAGATGGATAAAACAGATCTGACAAATAAATTTACCATTTACACCAGTATGTGTGTGTCATTTTTGCCTCATTCACTGTTCAGGGTTTAACTATAACTATGTCACTTTTATCACTTGCATATCCTGTGCCATAAGTCTATGGAAGAGTTATTCTACAATTATGTATTAGATGGATGAACTCAGGGCAACAAAGAAGTGGATACACATACTTTGTAGAAAGTATCCTCATCTGGTGCAACCACACACGCCTTTATAGAACTTGAATATAAATCAATACTGTTCCTTACCCAGTTTCAAACATCAAGTAGTTCAACATACAGCGCATACAATTAAGTATTTATGACTTGCACTTGCCATTTGTCACCAACACCTATTGACTCTTCCACATTTTACTGTGTTTCCATTATGCATATACTGTCAATATGATTAGCCTAGTTGCTAGATGCATTAATCTGGTCTCCCTAAAAATCAGTTTAAGTTAAACTTCATTTTGTGCAGTCATATTAATTTTGATCGGTTTTGAAATAAATATGAACTTACACATCAATGACTGTAGGCAAGTTATTTGAGGCAATTTGCTTTTTTAGTTAGGCAAAGTATGCATTTATGTATGTGCCTATGTATGTGTGCATTTACGTAAGCATGTATTTATGTTTGTATTTATATAGGTATAAAAACAAATGGCTATATGCTTGTATATCCTGATTGGAGTGCGGACATATAGCCATTTTTCCGATGGCCTTTACTCCATCTGTGAAGTTTGGCTATGGTGTTGAAAGATAAGTTACCACTGTAACCAAGCATAAAGTCTTCCCACATCAAAATTGGGTGGTCAGACCTTTGTCTTGGCGGTATTACACTCTGACACATTGCAATGGAGTTTACATACTGCCAAGATATAAATCAGCCCCTTAGTCTCAAAAATGGAAATCCAGAATCTTCAGCTGGTAATGCAGCAGGCCTAGCCAAGGAGGGGTCCACAAGGTCGAAGAGCCTTTGGATGTGGTCGCAGTGAAGCCATTGGTTTTTGGTGGGAAAATGACGAGTGCAAGAAATTTTAATTTTGGCCGCAGAAGGCCCCCCACCCATAAGATTCTTTGGCCACCTTCATCTTGACTGCCAACAAGATACGTTTTCCGCCTTCACCTGATCAAGATTTCTTATTACGCACTTACTTTTTGATTCCTCCAGTTAGGCAAGCCTGCAAGCTGTAGCAGAATATGGCTTAACAAAGCCAGATATTGTGTCCAGGAAGTCCCTCTAATGAGGATTTGCCATTTTAAAAAGCTCAGAGTGGAAGAAGTCAGAATCTGTCACAACTCAACTTGGTCCATTTGGCTTGACATGTGTATCCCGATCCTCTGGAGGTTTGCTGGGGTGGCATGAGAAGTCCTCTTAGACCAAATCAAGGGTTTGAGAACCTCAGGAACAGCACTTGTTTGTTAGGAATTACTCCAGCCGAGGCCAACAGCAGTGTCCAGGGCAGGTCTAGTTTGAACTAGTTGGCTAGAAATCTTCAATAAGGCCTCTTGTACCTTTTAGTGCCCTGGTAGATTGAAGAAGAGGTAAGCCTTATGACCCTTGCAGTCCACATCTTTGCCTGTGTACAAATGAGAGCAGGTCCGGTCCTTCTTGGCTATTCTTAGGGCTCTGACAACAGGTTCAGTACACTTCCGATCTTTACAGGTCCTTTACTGTTCTGAGGAGGGTACTAGGGATGCCACATTAATGCCCGGCACCCAGCTTAGGGGTGGGGGTGACTTGACGCTCTTTCCTAACCAATGGGAAAATATTTCCAAAGAGTTACCTTACCCACTTTTTCAGCATTTACTGTGTGCCATACTGCAAAAAACATAGTGACCCTCTCTACCTAAATCCAATATGGTGAAACCCGTCTTCCCTTGTGCAGAGCCTGGTTTCCCATCCCAGATGTGTGGCCAGGATAATGAAAGATTCCTCCTCTGTCATAACTTTAAACAAGTTCTTGGGGCAGCTCTCTTACCACTGGGATTGTTGCCTACCTGACTGAGGGAACAAAAGAAAGGGCCTGTCTAGATGTTGTCTGACATCTGCCTCTGACAAATGAGCCCCCTTTTAAGTGCATTACTTTCCTGGGTACAGCCAACATGATCATCCTGCATATGAACAGAAACACGTTCCCACATCCAGTCCTTTGTCTCTGCTCTGGGAGCAGTTTTACACCTCAGTTAGGGCTCGAGCGTTCAGAAGGTTTCAACTGCAAGTTACTGCAAATTAGCCATTCAGAGGCTTTAGGCAGAGAAAAGGTAGCTTTTAAAAAGTGCATTTCCCTTATTATGTATTAAAATCTGACTTCACCAATGAATTGAAATTTTGATAAACATTGCAGAGAGTCCAAAAATGTAGTTTCCAGGTGTTTCATAACCAAAGAAAACATCATTAAATGTAATAGTGCATCCCAGTGTTTGTCCATCGAACAGTCAGCCTTGCTACAGTGAAAACAGCTTTTCAGTGCTAATCACTGTAAGGACATGTTCATCTCCATCATCGTGTATTTCATAATTTATTAGTCCACATGAAGTTCAGTATCTGAAGATAAAACATCGAAATTGAGTTTATACAGGTACAGCTTCTTAAAACAAATATAATCTATGCAGGAATATGATTAGTTTCCACTCTAAAGTTCAATGAAGCAAAGTCACTATACATAACTCTCCTCTCTGGCATGTAATAATGTAAGGGATAAAGTACCCCCTGTTTCCCATTATAAGGATATTGTAAGGAGTTCCATAACTATATAGAGGAACTAGGACGAATATCTTTATCATATACAGCATCATGTAAGTGTATAAATGCACCTTCAGAATAGATAGAGAGTTTTATTAACGGTATGTTTTCTCATTAGTCACATTGTTAAACTATAATAACAGCAAAACTGAATAGCTAATTGCTAAAGCGTTCTCCCTCAAAGCTGGGGAACTGGGTTCAAGTCTAGGCAGGGATGCTCAATATCCTGTGATTCTGGGCAAATCGCTAATTCTCCCCAAGCCTAACAAAATGAATCTATCCATCTGTAACGCAACTGATGCTCATGTAAAGTGTGCTGATACCTTCGGGTTGAGTACGCACTATATAAAACTCTGGAAAAAAAGGAATTATTTTTCAGCACTCTACATGAATTCATGAATGTATTACAAAAAATATGAAAAGATAAAAAAACATTGAATGCTTCTTTGTTAGTTCGAAAGTAAATAAAACACTCCCGAAGAGAATATAAACAATAAAACATAATGACACCCCTTAACCCCTTAGCTGCGGCGGCTATTACGCCACAGTGCTAGTGGGGAGGGGGGCCGCGAGGCGCTCCCATACTAGCCTCGGTCGCACTGTGCTTGTGACGGACCGGTTCCGTCACAGCCCCACCCGCTTAATAGAATGCCCCGCACAGGCGCGAAATCAGCGCCGAGCAGGCGCACCGAGCGGGCCATGACGGAACCGCTCCGTCACCAGCACAGCCCACCCAAGGCTCGTGATGGAGCAGTTCCATCACGAGCATGGACGGGTTAAGCAATCCTCTTACCCCTCATAACAAGAAACAAGAAACTGAGTCTCTCAGCTCATATACTCCGCTGTAAAATGGTCCTTGCCCGAATAACTACCTTTATAGCCTCTCTTACCATAATTTATCTATGTGCTTCTCATTGCCTAATTAAATTCTATTGAAAAGTCCTTTTAAAAAAAACACTATGTTTAAGTAGCCATATCTTTTCGGAATAGCAAACTCATTATCACTATTACTCTCACAATCGCGAATTTTCTGCTACAACATCATTATTAACAAAACCATATTAAATAAACAAAACTCAGAACTCACAAAAAGGTAAAGATAAATAATAATCTCATTCTTTTAAACATTAAAAAAAATCTAGTTGCCTATTTATTTCATTTGTGGTGGGAATCAAACCCCCTACTGACATTATCAGCTCACTTTCTTTACACAACCAGCTGAGCAACACCTGTGCATATGAATATTGAGACACAGATCAAGTAAAAAAGACTTTGTGTGACCACATCAAAACTTCTTGTTTAAAGTGTGTATTATTTTACTTAAAAGAACCATCTTATCTATTGCTGACCATTATACTTGGTTAAAATGATATTATAACATCAACATCTATAGTAGCTTTGTCAACTCTCCTCACATTACAGATAAATATTGGAAATATCCTGAATTTATCAGATTTCATTTTGGGCCCAAGATTTCTGGATCAGGGGACATTGTAAAATTATATACATCAAATTGGCCAAAGGGTGAATATGGCACCGAAAACACTGCCCGATTGATTTGGGTAGGCCTTTGCTATAATGCTCGGAGTTCTATACAGTAGCCACTTACTAAAGACTAAAATCCTTCACCAATTCGCCCCTCTGACCGCGCTGAAATCTAATTTATTAATTGTAGACCAAATATTTGCAGTAATGTCCGACTCCTCATATTTTTACCATTTAGTTATAGCCTTAGCCTCTAAATCTAGCCCCTTGATTGAGGCTAGACATTTTTTTCCATTCCCCCATTTTTTTGAAACCGTATCTTTTAACAGGTCATGAACTAGACTCTTCTGATTGATAATTTTAACCAAGACCAGAATACTAAAAAACGTCCTAAGAACTTTATAAAACCCCAGGAGAAGAAAATTGTGGGGAATTAAATGAGACATTTCATCTATATTCAACCATCTGTCGTTCCGCAAGAAATCCGAAAGTTTCCGGTACCCGGCCTTACTCCAATTTTGAATAATTGTAGATAGATCTTTAATTCCTACAAAGGAAATAAGACCAGCTATAGGAGTTGAGCTATTAATTTCTAGGATAGAGTATCTTCTATAGACAGCCTGATGTTTATGATAAAACCAATGTAAACACTTATAACGTACTAATTTAGGAGATCTGAAAATTGATAGTGGGCAATGGATCTGGTTTTCTTTACAAATTCAATTAATAAAATAATTAACAAAAAAAAACAAGTGTAAATCCTGCTTAAAGCTAGATATATATTGTGTAAAGTATGCGTAGTAATATTCCTTTAAATTGGGGAGAGCTAAACCCCCCTCTGTCTGTTCTTCATATAAAGTATTCAGTGTTATTCGGGGGACCTTTTTGCCCCAGAGGAAAGATGTAAACATAGACTCTAGTGTCTTAAAAGACGAATTGATTAAAACACATGGAATTGCGGAAAAGAAAAAGTTAAAAGGAGGAAGCACTGACATTTTAATCAACGCCACCCTACCTAAAATAGATAATGGGAGAGAATGCCATCGGGTAAGCAGATCTTCAACCTTACTATTTAAATCATATAATTCCAAAATCAGTGGTGAGAAATAAATCCCTAAATATCTCTTCGGATTTGTTTTTAAACATGAGATAATATCGGGATGCAAATCCCTAGATGCCTCACCGCCACAAAGCAGTATTTCTGTTTTTTTTTAAATTAATTTTATACCCACCAAATGCCTCACACTGTTAAAAAATCTGGAAAGCCTTGCCTTCTCTGGTTTTATAATAAGCATAATATCATCAGCGCATAATTTTATTTTATCCAAATTTGGAAGCAGGGGCAGAACGCCATATTATTCCTAATGGCTATCGCGGGAGGTTCAATAAAAAAGGTGACTAGCACTGGGGGCAATGGACATCCCTGTCTGGTTCCTCTTTTGACTTTTACTTGCCCGACTTTATTTGCCTTGATAAGAATGTTGGCCTCAGCATTCAAGTATAACTTTTCCAACCAACCCCGTGATTTTAGAGGGAATGCCAAAAATTTACCCAAAATACAAAATAAAGATTCCCATATCACCAGATCAAATGCCTTTTCAGCATCTAAAAAAATACTTAAGCTGGTATCTATTGGGTATCAAAATAGTCAAGTGCTTCCACTAAAAAGTGTGTGGTTGTGCCTAGTTGCCTTCCAGCAATAAAACCATTTTGATCCTGATGAATTAAATGTGGTTAAAACGCTTAGCTAAAAGTTTAGTTATTATTTTGAAGCCAGAGTTTAGAAGCATAATGGGGCGATATGAGTTAGGATCTTTACCGTTTTTACCTTTCTTTTTAAAACTGACTACACTTCCTTCTATAAATGACAGAGGGAGAGGCCTGCCCTCAAAAATTGAATTTATAACTAATAATAGCTGATCTCCAGTTACACCTACAAATGTTTTAAAAAATTCAGCTGGCTGACCATCCAGGCCGCAAGCTTTACCATTTGGAAGATTTTTTATGACCTCCCCTAATTCCTCTTTGGTAAACGTGCTCATCATATGCCCTTTATCGTCCTCAGATAGTCCAGGTAATTCATATTCCATACAAATCACATGCTATTGGAATATCATACATGTTTTCATTTTAAATAACCGTGGGCAATGAACTCTGCTCGCAGAGATTTGTTAACTACGCATTACATTGAAAACAGAATACATGCAAAAATTCTGACTCCGTCACGTAGCAGAGTTAGCTACTGTACCCAAAACCCTTTGATAAAACAACTTTCCCTTTACATGCTAATAAGCATATAACCAATTTACAAAAGAACTTCCAACAATGACATATCAATTGGTAATTGCTGGCCGTAGATGTTCCTATAATGTTGGACTGTTATCTCCCCTATTTCTCCTGAATCCTCAGTATGAGAGCCGGAGATGGGGCATTTCAATGCCAATTCGACATTTTAGATTATTTAACATCAGAAGGTATATTAGCAAGTGGGCCCAATGCTCTGCTGATAATGATTGGTTATGATCCAGTCCTCAACCTACCTGATAAAATGATTAAACTCCTTTATATTGGAATAGCTGGTGCCAGATCACTTCTACTTCAAAGATGGCGATCGGATTT
This sequence comes from Lissotriton vulgaris, assembly GCF_964263255.1. Taxonomy (NCBI): domain Eukaryota; kingdom Metazoa; phylum Chordata; class Amphibia; order Caudata; family Salamandridae; genus Lissotriton; species Lissotriton vulgaris. The sequence goes on from NC_141689.1 coordinate 665,851,539, forward strand.
AATTCCATCAAAATATGAATGGGTCAGGAAATTGGCACAAGTCAAAGGAGGGAACATGTGCATGCCTTACGAACGGGTGGGCTGAAAAAGTTCAATAAGATCTGGGCGGAGTTTTTTAATGGTGAGACTTATTTTGACAGAATGGATATTGGAATCTAATATTGTTGGTCTCCTGGCGTGTATGATTTTTAGAAAAAAAGTAGTAGCACTATATTTCATCTAGATTAGTCTTCGGAATCTAAGTAAACTATGTAGGATCAAGTTACACTCTTTAAAGATGTTTTTACTAGGTTCATATTTTAGAAATGGAAGATATGAGAATATGTTAAGGTTGATGAGAATATGGGGCAATGGACGATATTTTAAAACAATTGATGTTTTATCTCGTTGGTGTTTTAATGATTTTTTGATTGGTTCGCTGGTTGAACTTTTGATTAAGTATTGTATGTTAAATCATAATTCCTGCTAATCCGATGATATTGATGAATCTTTTCATATAGGAATATGAAGATGCTAATTTATGTAATATATGGATTTCAATAAAAATACATTTAAAAAAAAGATTTCATTTTGGGCAACAAACATAATGCCACATCAAAATCCAGAGAATCTGTTGCAACTCTCCTCACATCATAACCAAATGGTGGAAATATCCCCAGTTTATCAGAATCTAAACTCAAAATACTTAAGACCCTTTTATTGTGAAAATAGAAATCACTACCCCATTGCTAATTTGCTTTATCAAAATGTACCATTAAGAATGAGTGAACATTAATGAGTGTTTGAACTCAAGTCTGTGCCATTTTATTCAGTCTTAATAGTCTCTGATTAAAATGAGTTCATAATCCGTAATGGCTGTATTGGACAGAAAAGACTGCATATGTGATATTTTTACTACATATTCATAATAGCAACGTTATAATTACATTGCTGTGCAATGCAACTAGGAAAAATGGCAATATTCATGTTCTGAATTAAGTCAACATTTAACTCAATCAGCTGTGAAATCAAGTATCTCAGTGTTCACAGTCAAGAGTTATGGAGTCGTTTTGGGTTAGCGTTGATAGGTACCTAGGAAAATGGATATCTCATGACTTGTGTGTCTAGTGACTTAAAGGGGAACATATCTAGATATGAAAGTCTCTCTTCAAGCTATCTGGCTAGTGCTCAGTAAACAGGGTGCTGAACCACTGAAAAGCAGCAGAGAATCAAGGGATCCACAGTGTGTCCACTGAGGCAACTGATGTGCCCCTTGTCACACTGGACCAGGTGGAGGCAAGTGGCTAGTAGGAAAGAGCAAGTGAGGTTTCCCTACAAAATTGATCACAAATCATCAACCAAATGTTCCCTTCTTACATGAGTGTGCCTACAATACAGAGCCACCTAAACTCACCTAAATGTGTAAATTGATGGTTCTAAGAAAGCTCTTTTCCAGTCTCTGGGGAGGGCCCCAGAGGGTTCCTAAGATCTATTTGTTTATGTCTGTGATCACTTCACTTCATGGACTTCCACAGAGGCCAGGCCACAAGACATTCTGCAGGGCATCACACTCAACTCTAGCCTGGAGAAAAAGGGCTACATATAGTTGTATGACCAGGATAGACCCTAGCAGAGCCTAGACTAGTTTGCATTAAGGGTAGCTTGAGAGGTTTGCTACCTTCGACCTGTTTATATGGTCATAGAACTCCTCTGTAACTTGCAATATCCTTATATTTTACAGCAGAGGGTACTTTAACCATTTATCATGTTTGATTTGATACTGACAATCAATAAGTCAAGAACAAGCAAGAACATTGCAAAAAATGATGATGCTCATTTCCACATATTAAAAATAAATAAAGATGAAGGTCCTTTTATGGAGCAGGATTCACAATGAGCAGCTATTGCTGCATGAAAGAAACAGATAAATGCCTACAGCCCATTGCATGTTTTGGTGTAAGAAAATTAAGGAGCAGTAAAGAATTACACATAATATCGAGGATAGATTCCTGGTCCTGTACCTTTGTGGGTGGGGTGGCAGATGTTGATGTGCCAGGAAACCTATGGTGACAGAGCGCTATATAAAACCCCTTTAACCACATCGCTGCTGTGGTTATTTTTCCCCTGTGCTGGATCCTCTCATTTCCCATTGTTCATGACGAGCTCAGCTCGTCATCAGCACACGACACCCGTGGGTGATGACGAGCTGAGCTCGTCATCAGCATCGAAAGGGTTAAGATAAGATAAGATAAGATAAGATAAGATAAGATAAGATAAGATAAGATAAGATAAGGTAGCTGGGCATACAGCAATTCTGATTGTACCAGTGAATTAAACTACATGACGTGGCAAGTAGCATACGGTCGCCTCTGATTTAGTTTACAAACAAAGCAGGCTTATATTTGGGCTTCAACTCGTAAACCTAAAATTCACTCCCTCAGGCTGGTGTCTTCTTACAGCGCCACATTTGTGTCTGCTTGTGCTTATTGATGCATGTGTTAGTTAGCCACTGATGTTCATAGAAATATAAATGCGCCCTCCTATAAGCGATTTCCTAAAATTCCTTAATTGCAACACGCAAATTGCGAGTCGCAATTAAGGAATACCTCCCCATTCATTCCTATGGGCCTAGTGGCCCATAGGAGTGAATGGGAAGACAATATCAATTTGCGATTCTAAATTAGAGAATCGCAAATTGAGGTTGCAATTTCAAGGGTGCCAGGGTGTTAAAAGGACACCCTGTTGCACCCCTGAAATCTGCATATGGGTACATCTTGCACACACACATGCCCTAAAGGCATGTTTGTGTGTGAAATGGAACTTTGAAAAATGCACCTTAGTGCATTTTTCAAAGTTTTTGCAAATTACCATGAAGTTCAACTTCATGGTAATTTGCACACCCTTTTAGCGAAATCACATTTTTTTTACTTCAATGCATTGCATTTAAGGAATCTCAATTTGTGATTCCTTAAATGCAATAGCAATTTAAGTAATTGCAAGTTTGCGAATTCTTATATTGCGATTTTTGCTTTTGGGATGTTGCATCCGGAATGCAAAAATACTGGTCGCAAAGGGGCCGATTCTGAGAACTGCCCCATTGCGAGCGTTTTTTTTATCTTGATGCATCTGGGCCATAGTTTAGATATAAAGCTGGTGAAAAGCAGCTGCCTCTAATGAAGGCAGCGCATTTCAAACCGGTTTGACAGAAAATTGGCAGGAAATATGTATTTTGAAAGATAGTTTTCTTTGACAACACCTAAAGCATTAGCTGCTAGATTTAGCGAATATGTGCTAGATAGCTGTAAGATGCACTGTGCATGAATTGAATAGCTGATAACTATAATTCTCGGAAAGCTTTCAATAAATCTGACATGCAGTAACGTATTCACTACGTTGCAGTGAAAATATGCAGAGTGTGTGCCACTTCAAGAATATAAATGGACTGATAATTGATACGAAGTGCCGGCTTGATTTAGAGCAGTGCAGTACTTATGCAAACGTAAAATAATGAATGCGAACCTACAAGGCTGTTATAAAACGGACATCAATTCCTGAAAGTTGACATATCCCTAATATGTGAAAAGAATAACACAGTTTTTCAGAAAATCAGACTTTTACTGCTGTAGGTGCAGAAGTGTCCAAGACCAACTGAGAAATTTCCATTGGCGCGCGCCTCTTACTCAAAGCTGATTGATAGCAGTGCCGCAGGTGAGGCAGATTTAGCAATGCAGACCCCCCAGGATATAGCGGCATGGATTAGCAAATTTAGCGGCACAAAAATGGAAATTTGGCGGCACAAATATGGAAATTTTGCGGCAATTTTGTGCCATTTTATTTGCCCATTTTTCCTATAACATATAACATCCAGGTGATAAAACAGCAGGTTCATGAAGAATTGCTTGTCTCCAGTGAAATAACATCACCTTCCACACAAGTGAGTAGAATTGTAGGTTTATTCAAGATCTCCCTATAAGCGATCAGCCCGTGAAAGGCTCTGCACTGTAACTTCCCTCCCTTCAAATGTCATAGAACTTCATAATAAAATGGACTTCCATGCACTTGAACCAAGAGAGGGACATCAGAGACATGCAGTTTTATAAATGACAAGAAGGAAAGACGCCCAATGGTGTTCAATAGGCTTCCTCAAAGCCCACTGTTATTGTTGGTAATGTCCATAATAGGTCTTCATCAACAGTTAAAAAGCAGTCTGTAGGGAAGACCTAATGAGGCTGTATTCGCCATTAGAGGTGGGATAACCAAAAAAGAAAGAAAGAAGGATGTTCCAGAGTAGTAGTGTACCTCTGAAAGGCCTCTAGTGTGTTTTCTAGCACCATCCTCATTATTTCATAGTCAGAAATTACCAATTAGCTCTAGCTTTTTCAATGTAGTGAGATCAGAATAGAGAGGCTGCTTTGCCCCAGATGCACAATAGGACTGTGCAAGCCTGAAGTAAGGAAAACCTGTGGCTGACAGAGGAATCATCTTCCATATTGGAATACGAGTGTTTTTGTAACCTGCTTTGCCTCATTGGTGGGCAGGGAAAGAGCATGGGTGCAAAAACATGTTTTTGCACCACAGGCATGACAGCACATACCGTTATACACTTAAAGATTGTAAGTAGAACATCATAATTACTGTCATTGAGTCAAGGTGGTGCATTTTTTAACAGCAGTTAGGTTTCTGGGGCTTGCAGTTTTGCTTTTCCAGCTGTATGAACAGGTGGGCCTGCAATGATGTGTGATGTAGTGTATGCTAAAGTTCAAGGACCATCCTACTTTTAGGGGTGAACATACACCTGCTCCATGCAGCCTATTATGACTTAAATTGAGTAAGCACTTCCTTTGTATTCAAAGATGTATGTGTACATAATGGGGTAGTATCGGTAAAACTCGATGTGGGTTTAAACCAGCAGAACTCTTGCCACCTGAATGCACACACATCTTATTCAAACTGTTGTTGGACAACCTTTTTTTCCACAGCTGAGCTGGTACACATTGTGCCAGAATATGGTTAATGTGTGTTTCTTGGGTACTCAAGATACTTTTGATTGAAAGGCACAATATAATTCGGGCAATAATCACGCCTCACGCCAAAGTGGGGTAAAAGGCCGCTTTATTGGACAGGTAGGCAGTACAATACAATTGCATATTATCAGATATAACATTACCCAAGCTAACATCCCATCCCCTAAGCCCTGACCCCCTATCAACTAAATTGCCCAGCTTGTTCATCCTAAACCTCCTTTCCAAACGCCTATCTCAATCTCCTGCCTACCTCTTGACTCCAACTTCTCTCCCCTGCTTCCTTCTGCCCAAACCTATTCCTGATGCCCCCAAACCTTTCCTGCCTGTCCTAATTTCCTCCAATTCTGCCACCTGTCCAAGCGACAACCACCAGAACAAAAAGTTGAAACATAAACGACTAAACATGAGTACAATAAATGGAGCAAAAAAGAGAGGGGTGGGAGGGCGGTCCAAAATTCAACTGCCTCCGATGCCCTTTCTCTTTGCATAATGACGCTTGAGCCTAATGCTCGCGTCTCGCGCCCCCCGTCCAATCCCCGCAGTCCCCGCCCGCACTTGACACCAGGGCGTACCATCGCCCGAAACTTCCCGGGGGCGAACACTCTGCGAGTGTCGCCCCCAGGAGCCCATCGGGCAATAACCACGCCTCAGGCCAAAGTGGGGTAAAAGGCCGCTTTATTGGACAGGTAGGCAGTACAATACAATTGCATATTATCAGATATAACATTACCCAAGCTAACATCCCATCCCCTAAGCCCTGACCCCCTATCAACTAAATTGCCCACCTTGTTCATCTTAAACCTCCTCCCCAAACGCCTAACTCAATCTCCTGCCTACCTCTTGACTCCAACTTCTCTCCCCTGCTTCCCTCTGCCCAAACCTATTCCTGATGCCCCCAAACCTTTCCTGCCTGTCCTAATTTCCTCCGGATCTGCCACAAGGAAAAACCCCATCACAGGTGTTTTTCCTGTCCCTCCCTAGGGATTGAACTGGCACCACATGTAGGGCAGTAGAAAAAACGCCACTGTCGCCAAACAGTAACGGTATTCATAACATAGCAAAATAGATTCATAAAACATGCAAAACCGCACTGTACTGTCGCATAACAGTGAAATCGCATTAGGGCAATAAATAAGTACCCAGAAGAAAAGTATCCACTAACCCAAATCTAAATTGAACTATGCGGATAAAATGCTGTGGACTGTCCTAATAAATTGCATGGTAAGAGAGAGCAAGAAAAAGAAAGAAGAAATACAGCGAAATTGGGATAAAAAAGGGGGGGAGGACATAAGGAAAAGATAGGAGGAGGGGGTATAAAGGATAACAGTAAGCAAAGGAAAATACATCGCCGTAATGCTAAAACAAGCAGTTACACTGTCGCTATAACAGTAACTTCCTAACACCATGGGTTAATATTAAAAATGCCGGCAATAATTGTTTTTAAATATGTAGCAAGTAAATCTCATTTCCAATAAACGACAGATGAACCCCATCGTACTGAAAGTCTTCCTTATTAACTTCTTCATGAACTAGCCAAAAGATTCTATGTACAAAACAGAAACGCTGCCAATCCCATTTGACCTTCCTGCCCGCTCTTTCTACAGCCACAAAGCTGTCCGTCCCTCGCCATACTCTCCATGGCAGAAGTGCAGTGAGGATGATATAGCTGCCCATTATATGAACGAATGGCCGATGAGCCAAACTTGCTTGCAGGAGAAGGGCACACCTGGAAAGAAATGACAATTAGTATCACGGAACTCGAACCACATGTTCCAATTTCCTGATGTAACGCAACAAACAATCAGAAAACCAGCTCCCCAATGTTTTAATGTCTCCCACGGAAAAACCCCACCTAGCGGCTTCGGAAGCCGCCCCAATGTGGTAAGAGTGTGTCCCCAATTTGTGTGGGTTCTCGCAATACTCATCAAAGATTTCCTAAGCACTGCTAGTAATGGCGAGGCTGAAAGACGTGATCCATATTGATGGCGAAAAAAGAAATTTGAACATAGCCCCACCGCGCCCAAAAAATCCAACCAAGCTTGCAAAGGACAAAGAGAACCACCTATAGCCTGTAAAGTTACTGTAGAACCCTTACCCATCCAATCAGTTTTGGAATGCTCCAAGAAAATCTCAATGTGGGAATCAAATTTTGACACCTGTAAAGTCTGCAGATCATTATAGATAGCGGAACCCAGCAATCCTGACACCCGAAAAGCTCCAAAAAATGACCACAACATGCATAGTTTTATCAGATGGAATTCAAAGTTAGAAAACAAATCAGGGGAAGGACTTGGAGGATCCTAGAGAACAACTGTACAGATATTGGCTCCCGTTGATAAGAACACCGCTAACGTGACTTGGCCCAACCTTGTAGCATACGCTTACCCATCTCTCCCGTTGAAGGTTCATATCCCCAGAATGATTTTCCGTAAAAAGAAATGCCTGGTAATGTACCAGCAATAGTGGTTGAGGAAACATTCTTCTTGATGTTAAGCATAATGAAATTTACTACATCGTCTCTACGCTGTCGTACACCCCATCCATCGTGACGTCAAAAAATGGCCCCTGACTCTAAAAATCCGAGCAACGCTCACCTGTAAGCCAATTTGGTACGTTGTGCCAAGGAATCTTCCAACTAGCTGATAAGCAGTCACAGCCCCAAACTCCATACCTAGCTGGAAAATGGGAGTCCTTCTCAAATCCGCTCCGGGCGCCAAACCACTGAATATCTCCCACTGAAAACAAGACAGTGCATCCGCTATATTATTTGCCATGCCTACAATGTGTTTGACCTTGAAACAATGTTAAACTTTAAACCTCCTAACATAAACGCCTGCAGCAACTTTAACATCTGTTTGTCTTTTGCCCTGTGACCGTTCACCAAATCCACCACTGGTTTGTTGTCCACGTTAAACAAAACTGTTGGGACCCCAAACTGCAAGAGCTACTACTAGAGGAAAAAATTCCAAAAAAGCAATGCTCTTCTATTTAGCAAACCAATTCTCCGGCCATCTTTCCGCACACCATGTACCATCCCAAAAAAGACCGAACCATGAGCGCCAGAAGCATCAGAAAAAAGCTGCAGCTGCCAAACAAAATCTTCGTCCAGGGACCTAAGCATTACGCCATTGAAATCAGCTAAAAATGTTGACCAAACCTCCAAATCAGCTCGCATATGCGCTGTCACTCTAATTCTGTGGTGAGGAAGCTTCATACCAGCCGAAGATAAACCCAACCGTCTGCAAAAGACCTACCAGCGCGCATGACTGTACATGCAAAGTTCAGATGCCCCAGAAAGTGTCTTTCGCGGGCTCCCATCTTGGCTTGGGCTTAGCTTTCCACCACAGCCCTGCCCCTCCCCCGCCGCTCCGCCCCTATTTAGTAGCGTGTTGCCCTGCTCCCCTCGTGTCTGACCAGTGGCCCGGTGGCAGTGGGCTGATTGGTGGGTTACTTGGCGAGTTGCTGCTTCCCTCATCTTCCGCCCCGCTGACTGCGAGCGGAGGCGATACTCTGGCTGAGATTGTATTTTTAAAACTGTTATTAACTCACCTTTGAACTTATGCAGGTATTGACATCCTTGGGCAGCGGGTGCCATCTTGGCTTGGGCTTAGCTTTCCACCACAGCCCTGCCCCTCCCCCGCCGCTCCGCCCCTATTTAAACAGGCATCATGAGGCAGCGCAGCGGACGAGCGCAGCGGGCGCGACGGAGGCGCGCCGGAGTTGCGCCTGAGTTAAGCCCGTCTGCGCCCGTCCGCGGCCGGCCAGGGCTAGGGGCACGAGACGTTGCTGGTTACATCTCCTATACCCCGTCTCAGTTATGCCTCTATTGGTCCCCCGGCAGTATTAACCCCTCTACCACTACCTATCTACAACACCTTGGCCTATACAGTTCCCCTCCATCTTCCCCCCTGGGTTAGTATCACATCTTGCCTCACCTGCCCTCACATTCTCCCCAGTTCCCCCCTCACCCCCAGCCACCTCTGCCCAGTTGTTTTCTACTTCGGCTACCCTCCTAAATACCAGGTCCGCCGTAAACCACCAATACGAGCTATTTGACTATCTCGACTCCAATGAACCAGATCTCCTTTTCTTAACCGAGACCTGGTTCAAGACCGACTCCCTGCCCAACGTGCTTGCCGCCTTACCATCAACATATTCCGTCATTCGTGCGGGTCGTCCTGAAGGCAAGCAGGGTGGTGGAGTGGCTTTAATAGCTCGTACTGATTTCAATTTTCAAATCCTCCCTTCCCCACTTATCACCGATGTCGATCTCCTTGTAGCTCGTTCTACCTCCCACCAAGCCCCCCTCACTTTTGTCCTTATTTACCGTCCTCCCCTGTCCACCCCTTTGTTTCTCCCCGATATCCAGACTCTTCTGGCCACTTTGGTAGTTAATAATTCTTCTGTATTGGTTTTAGGGGATCTCAATTTCTGGCCCAATGACCCTGTCGAAAGCCCCCAATCCAAGGAATTTACCAGCCTTATGAAAAACTTGAATTTTGTACCGCTCATCCACAGTCCAACCCACCTACATGGCCACGTGCTAGATCAAATTTGGACACTGAATGTCCCATCCACTTCCCCCATTATATCCCCTTGCCCATGCTCAGATCACTCCACCATCACTCTCTCCCTTGCCCTAGCACCCCTGGTTAAACCCCCCCTTCCCAAAAACACCTGGGTTCGGAAATGGGGTAAGGTAGACATGTCCTCCTTCTGTTCAGCCCTGGCCAAGACCTGTCCGGATCTTACCGGTCTGACAGCCGCCCCTCAGCTGGCCGCAATTAACAACTGGCTCACGGTGTCAGTCGACGAATTCGCCTCCCTCAAGCGGCTCTCAGTTAAACGGGCCCATGCAGCCAATCGTTGGTTTACCTCCGACCTTAAAGAGAAAAAACTTGCTGCAAGAAGGGCTGAACGAGTCTGGAGAAGAACTTACGACCCTGCCCAAAAAACAATCTACTTGGCCGCTCTGCAAACCTATAAAAAGAGCATCCTGGAAGCAAAAGCTGAATACTACACCAACAGGATAATGGTCGCTGAATCACAATCGAAAGAAATCTTCTCCACTGTCCATGAACTTGCCTCATCCACCAGAGCCACAGCAACCATCCCCCGTCCCAATCCCTCTGTGACTCACTCAATGAGTTTTTCATAGACAAAGTCGTTAAAATTAAACACAACATCCCTCCGCCCTACTCCACCTTTGTTGACCCTTCCCCCCCCACTACCGTTAAACTGACTAACTTCCCACTTCTAACCATTGACACCCTCCGTCCTCTGCTCCAACGGGTCAAATCAGGCTCACCCCTGGATTTTGCTCCTGCCTGCATACTCAGGGAAGTTTACTCAGCCTGCCCCACCCCCCCTTTGACCCTCCTTAACGACTCACTTATTCATGGTCATGTTCCCATCTCACACAAATCGGCGGCTGTCATCCCAATCTTAAAAAATCTTAAAAAAATTGGACGCCGATCCCTCCTCCCCTTCCAATTACCGCCCCATTTCACTCCTCCCTTACCTTGCAAAGGTTCTTGAAACTCACATCACTTCTACTCGGAGCACTCACATTGAGGCAAACCATTGCCTCTCTCTTTGCCAAGCTGGCTTCCGTCCCCTGCATTCTACTGAAAAAGTGGTCATCTCAGTCATGGACAAGCTGCGTGAAGGCATTGACATCAACCTTCCGCAAGCCTTGATTCTCCTAGACCTATCCGCCGCTTTTGACACGGTGGACCATACCATCCTCCTTAACAGTGTCAAGGCGGCGGGCATAGAGGGCTTAGCCTTTTCTTGGCTGGAGTCCTTTCTTGCTGAGAGAACACAAGGAATCTGGTCTGTGGTGGATTGCAAAGCGTCTTGTTATTTTGTTGTAATAATTATTTGTGACAGCTTTTTCTAATCAAAAGTTGCTGCTGTGTCAATTATGTATTAGTATACATATTATCTATGTATGTGTTTACACTAAAACCATGTTAAACAATGTAAAATATCTATGTTGTCTTGTATTTATGTATATTTATGTGTATATATAAGTGATTGGTGTGTATTTTAATATTTCTAGCATTGAAAAAGTCTTTGTGAGACGAAACACGTTCTCAGCACACAAGCTGTGTGCTGGGAACTTTTATTGAAGTGGTTTTTAGAACAAAGAAAATCAAGCTCACTACACGTCTTGAATCCTTATGTCAGACTAAAACTGCTGTGAATGTCTCTACAACAAGTTGAGTTGATACTTTGATAAGAGGTGTGCTGTTGAACCCTTTGCCATTTTCTTCTTGATAATATGCCCCCTAATTTGTTATATTTGTTCCAGAAAGCATTCCATTGCAAAGTTTCTACAGCATCAGATATGATGAGCATACCTTCTAACCAACTAACACAATGGGCCCGATTCACAGAATGAACTTAAGACTCAATCCTAAACTTACTACTATTTTGGCATTCACAGAATGCACTTACTACTTTTGGCATTCACATAATTAACTTACTACTTTTGGTATTCACAGAAGTTAGAATTTTGTCTTAAGTCTGTCGTAAATCTGTCTTAAGTCTATCTTAAGTTTGTCTTAAGACAAACTTAAGACAAAATCCTAACTTCTGTGAATACCAAAAGTAGTAAATTCATTCTGTGAATGCCAAATGTAGTAAGTGCATTCTGTGAATACCAAAATAGTAGTAAGTTTAGGATTGAGTCTTAAGTTCATTCTGTGAATCGGGCCCAATGAGTTCCACTCAATACTGACTGGACGGTTTTTCTTCCAAAGATTTCTGCCTCAATAAGTGCAATCTCTAAGCCACATTCACTGAGATATCCATCTGCACACCACAACGTAACTTTTATCATGTGGAAAACGCCCATCATTGGATAAAGATCATCAAATTCTACTGGATTATTCAGGAAAATGTCAGCCACGATACAGAAACGACCTTCTTCACCGAAAATTGGAAGGATAGGCTGGTCTTCAGACTGAGCTCGCATTGTTTGGATTTTTTTTGAGCTGTGTATACTATTGTGTAGTTACTGGTAAAACCCCAATCTTCCTCAGTGGGAAGGTATTCTGGGAGACCAGAGCATGAATTCCAGCCCACGGATATTAACATTGTGGACCGCAGCATCACGTAGAAGAAGATCCATATCCTCATCCACTTTGAAACATTCTGGTCGAATGGGATGTGTAGTGATTTTGCACACGTTGGCAAGGCAGTTGGGTTATACATTTGCAGCTTCAATTGTTTATGCCTACAGCTGGCACAGCTTGTTTACCAGCAGCTACCTAATTGGCTACAGGCTTGAAAAAGTGACATGGCAAAATTTTGTTGGCTGGATGTTCCAGACAAAGAGTTGTCTTCAAAATCAGAATTATCAAGAGCAGCAATTGTAAAACCTTTCCTCGTAAAGTAACTTGGAAGTGGTGTGATATCGGATTCACAAGAATTTACAGCATGAGCTGTTAACACATTTCTGCTCCATACTATGTCATTATAACTTGTTGATAGAACAATTCAATTCAATAAAGTGATTGGCTATCTGCTATCAAGCTTGTCATAGATTGCAAGGCAATAGTGATGTGTAGTGGAGTTTTTTTTTTGCTGTGATGTAATTCATAAAACATGATTTGGAAAAGACAGTGCATTTGCACCGCAGAAGTCTGTTGGTTCATGGGATTGTTTCCACTTCGTTGCTCAGAACTTTAAAGTCCTCATCAATGTTGTCGGCTTCTGTTATGAACTTAAGTTTGTAATAGTATTGCTTTGCTCACATTAAATAATGGGGTAAAAAATGTTTAAGACAGCATCAGGCATTCTTGTTGACCCCATTATTTGCGGAGAGCTGTGGCATCACAACATTTGTCATTGAGTCCAAAATCTAAATCTTTCAGGACATTTTTTAAAATGGTTCCTGCTAATTTTATTGCAATCTGTGATCTCATTCTGGCAGCTAGAACTTCAGGAGTCAAATCAGTTGTGAACACCATAAGTGGCTCATTCATTTCATTAGACTGACAACAAAAATTCTGTAATTGGACCTTCTAACCAGAAAATTTTAAATGTCATTATTATGGATCAATAACCCATAGCCAGCATTCATGAGTGGCTTTAAAACTTAATTTGCTTTTTCAAAGAGTGCAAACGTAACTGAATACTGGTGGTTACATTGCTGCTGGAAGCTTATTGTACATTCATATTCTTGAATGTACGCACAAATGCAGTTCAAGTGAGCATACGATTCTACCTTGCTGTTTAAATAAGCTACTTGGTTGAAAACGTCAGCTTGGAAGAAACTAGCTGCAGATAAAAACATGTTTGTCCATTGAGACTCACATATTCTGCACTTTGTTCTTTTGTCAATCTCTTTGGCCCTTGTTCTAGCTAAATCACAGGTAATACATCACAGTAAATTGAGTAGTTGGGGCGCATAAAACTCCAGCCTACATGCTTCAATGTTAATTCTCAAAAGAAATCGGTATGCTGTTCCTAAAGCAGACAAAGGACAAAAGGGAGTAGGTCAGAGAAAAGCGGTGGCATACTTCATCATCGGGCTTGATCCACAACAGGCCAGCACTACAATGCTTCCCATTGAGGTCTCCTGATTCTGGTTATATTCTTGTTCACCAAATTGAAATAAAGATTCTGTCAGGGAAATGGTGGCATAATCCATAATGAAACTGACTGGAGTTGGGGCAGTCCAGTCCTCAGAAAGTAGGGCTCTCTCGACCACTGCTAAGGTGGCTGTTTGAGGAATGCTAGTATAGAGAGCCTCTATATCAAGAGTTACCAGTAAATCAATAAAATCTGTATGGTAAGTTCTTTCTATGAGACGTAGTACATCTCTGGTATCCTGAAGGAAGAAGGGAGTTTTTTCACCATGGGTGGAAATAGTAGCAGAATCTGGACAATGGTTCCAGAAGTGAGTCAATACCTTATACAATTGGTCTCCCTGGTGGTGGGAAGTCACCTGTTTGTATCTAGGGGACAATGTAAAAGAAGGGTGTTCTCGATTGAGTGTTAACCAAAAATTCAGCCTCATTCTTACTAATCCACTCTTGAGAATCTGCTGTTGATATCGCAGAGGAAATCTGAGTACTCAAACGTCTCATGGGATCAATGGAGATACGAGTATAGTTTTTCCCGTCTGACAGTTGGCGATTACATTCAGTGTTATTGTCAATGGTAGACATGATAACAATACCTCTACAAATACTACACAAGAGTTCTATGTATGGCACTGTGTTATAACTTGATTACCTATAATGCCTCATTTCCCTGGTTACCCATTCCCTGCTGATCAGCCAGTATGAGTATGATGTGTATGTGGAATGTTAGAATTCTTAATAAGATAGTGAAATGCGTGAGTGCCTGGTGGAGAGGAGAGAGAGAGACAGTTGGAGTGTGTGGGCTGAGCAGCTCCTAGTGGGGCTCTACTTTATATCTTCTACTTATCATCTTGATGTGTCCTGTAACTAAGCCTAATAAACCTCTTACCTACAACCTGCTAAATGGCTAACTATGGACTTCTTTTGGATTACATTATGCTCTTTTATGATTTCTTTTCATATCTTCCTCACCCAGGTCAGTCATTTTGCATTCTGCAGGCACACGTATAGGGTATTTAGTGTTTGGACACTACTTGTTGCATCCTTGGTTCCAGACACTGTGTAGATGGATTAAGCTTATGGACTCCCTAAACCCTGACCGGTTCCGCCAAGTCGCTGGGAATCCTACTGTACCCTAACTTGAACATGTGGACTCACATAAAGGCCACCGCTAGGAGTGCCCACTACAACTTAAAACTACTCAACAAAATCAAGCCCTTCCTCCCGCCTAATGATCTCAAGACCGCAACGCAAGCCCTGGTTCTTTCCAGATTAGACTATGGAAACGCTACTCTCACAGGCACAGCAAAATCTCACCTAGCCCCTATGTGATCAACTCCAAACGCAGCAGCAAGGATAGTCACTGGAGCAAAAAGGCATCATCATATCTCACCTTCTATCAAAAACCTAAAATGGCTCCCCATTGACGCTCGCTGCCAGTTCAAAACTGCTTGTCTCACCCACAAAGTCTTTCACACTGGAAACCCAGTCAGCCTTGCAGCCAAGCTCACCAAGGCAGGCCAGGCAAGAAACCTGAGGAGCACCAACAACCTACTTTTAATTCCCCCAAAAAGACTCAAACAAAAAGCCCTGGTGTGCTCCTTCTCAGGAAATCTCACAAAAATGTGGAACTCCCTACCAGCAGAACTCAAAACCAACCCCTCCTTCCTGACCTTGAAAAAAACCTCAAGAATCTCCCCCTCGCTCGACACCTTTAACCTTTGGACAAATTAACCGCAATACCTTCCCATAGACTCCTATTTTTGCTGTCTGTCTAACCTCTCTTATTTATCTGTGTACTTGTTGTAAAGCGTTCTGATACCCTTGGGTCTTACCAGTGCTACTTAAATAAAAACAAATAAAAGTAGATTAGTTATAAATGTTACTTTCCTGAAGAATTGCCCTAGATCTAATTGACGGCATGAAACGTGTTGACCTGATAAGTGACCAGGGATAATTGTTCCTACTGGTGACAGCACAATTTTAATAAGCCATGGATTAAAATTAGATATGAGACTTTCCTAGCCTTTCATAAGTCACTAATCACTACATCGACACCTACATTTTCTAAATCTACTCAAAGAGCCCTTAACTTGCACTTCACATCACAGCTTCGGAAAAAGATCTCAGATAAAGAGCCCCCTTCAGTGTGACCATCAGGCATTGTACCACCGGCCCGACAAGAAGCAAGCCTGATGATAAACCATGACACTCGATAGGGTGTGTGATTTCCAAAAAGGAGCTACTCCATTTGTAGTGTCTCATTTTCTCTATATCACAGGTAAAAAATTGAGGATCCTCTGCTTTCTGATCAGTTGCTGAAGGTAGGCGAGGGCCAACCATCAATCTTCTAAGTGGATGAGCATTGAGTTTGGTTGTAGTTGCTTTCTCAGAAGACTCTGATTCTTTTTCTGATTCACTGGTTTCTGCTGTTCTTTGATTATTTTTTGTCAGGCTTTTAGTTCGTTTTTATATGATTTGTAGCACTTGTTGCAATGAAATATTTGATCCTCTTCACCCATCACTTTCAATCATTTGTGAAATGTCTTGCCATATTTCTGCAGCCTCTCAAACTCTCTTCTGCCCAGCCACAGTTGATGTTAATTTTTTTTTCAGATTAGTTTGGCATATGACTCACTTTTCTTTGTTGGAGGACTCCTCAGATTTTGCAGTAAGTAACACTCTCTCAGGGAGTAGATTCTCTGCTACCACCTGCTTCGCTCATGTTTACGATGTTAAATCAATGGAAACCTGAAACAATATTAAAATAAATTACCAATATGATGGCTAAAACACATCTTTTAGAGCCACCATTTTGGAAAATGGTGGAAGGTTTGCTCTGAGGAGTTATTCCCTGAGTCTATAAGCCTATGTGACCCCAAACCTATGTTTTGACAGCAAAATGAAGTGTATAGGTCTCATGGAAAATTAAATATTGCATCATCACTACAATACATCCAGCAAATTTGGCCCAATTAGCAATGTCTTCCCACACTAAATTACTTCTCTAATGATACAAAAACACAAATCAAAAATGAAAATATCTGGACAATAACTTTTTTAACAGAGGTTTATCAAGGGGCCAGGACAATTCCCTTCTAGCCAAGTATATCCAGCCACTTCAGTATCCAAGATTTCCTGACTTGGGGTGTCTATGCTTTTGGTCACACATCCTTTATGAGACTTATTTCTTTTGCTTCATTGAGCTGGAGGGCCCTACACAGGAATTCCATTTCTGGGGTCCACTTATTGTTAAAGGAGACTGCACCTGACACGCTAAGGACCCTTGGATCACAAATAAAGGCAGGGGTGGATGTGTTTGTGCATTGCATTGAGGTTTTCGCTACGTCCAAGAATCTCTTTTTTGGGAAGTCTCAATGCCAAACACTATCCTCCTCTATGGTGCCCTTCCTGCGCATCCTGTCTAGCTCAATTTGAATATCGTTAGGATATATGAAAAGGTATAGGTAAGTACGTCTTTATTTACATGATTAGTTAAAACCATTGCAATGGTATTTACATTCTAAAAGTGAAATGTCAAGCAAACCATGCAGAATAAACATCAATATTTAAAACATAGATTCCTTTTTGCATTATTTGCAGGGCCACTGGAATTATGCGGCACTCTGTGTGGGGCTGTGTAAAGACTTCTGGTTCTCCCGCTTTTCTCCTGTGGCCGGGCTTGGCTCAGCCCCCTGTTTCACCGCTCCTGTTTAGCGACCCACCGGGCTTGGCTCCGCCGGTCCCGTCGGTGAACTACAAGACCCAGGATCCCTTGGGGCAAGGACGCATCTGCAACACGCGGCAGGAGGTGCATAAAGCCCCGCCTCGGGCCGAGTCCCTTTGTAGAGTCACACTGTGTGGGGCTGTGTAAAGACTTCTGGTTCTCCCGCTTTTCTCCTGTGGCCGGGCTTGGCTCCGTCCCCTGTTTCACCGCACCTGTTAACCGACCGGCCGGGCTTGGCTCCGCCGGTCCCGTCGGTGAACTACAAGACCCAGGATCCCTTGGGGCAAGGACGCATCTGCAACACGCCCCAGGAGGCACATAAAGCCCCGCCTGGTCCCTCACCCCACGAGGACGTGCGCGTGTCGCAACGGGCTAAGCCCGGGCAAAGGCCAGGCCGTCTGTGGCCGTCCGGGGCCAGACAAGGCCGGGCTGGGCTACCCCCCCCCCAACGTGCATCTTTAGCCGGTAAGACTACACAAGACTACACGAGGAGGGTTTGGGACGATCACCTGTGCCAGATATAATTCACCAGTGTGTCCCAGTGTGTAACTCAACTCAGACAAGTTGGCCCCCCTTACTGACATTACACCTGAAATGGCCCATTATTTAGGGAAGGGAAGAAAGACTGCTACAAATTTAAAGGAAGGTAGTATTACTGGGAACCTGGACAATTTTATCACCAGAGCTGCCGGTGTGCTAGAGCGTAAAATAGCCCTCACAGAGAAATGGCTATCCTTGGAACTTATGGTCCCTAAGAGATCCTCCCTGGGCAATATACGGAACACTGTGTCACCAGATCATACTGATAAACGAAGACTTAGTGTGACCAGATCTAGATCTTCAAGCAATGGTCCAGATGGGTGTACCCCCATCCCCTTGGAGATTGTTTCATCTTGTAGTAGCCTTTCTATAGAGGACTTCCATCCTATTGTTTTAAACAACAAGAATGCGCAGGCTACTGTTACACCTAAAAATCCAGCTATAGGTCCCATACAAACAGGCAAAAGAAAAAGAGGAGGGGGCCGTCAAATAGGTAGAAAATCAAAGGTACCCAAAACAACTAATAAATCGGTGAAGACCGCTACCCCTAAAATAACTACAACATCTAATACACTTGTTGCAAGTATGCCTGTTCCATCAAAACCTATATTAGGCACCATCTCTCAGTCTCTCTTGCCACATCCGGCGCTGTTTGCACTTTATCACAAGTGGAACAGTTGCTTAAATCTTTCATGCTTCCAATTATCGAGAGACTTAAGATATTCAATGAGAAAATGGAATACCTCCATAAGGTAACCACAGAAAACACCCTCATGTTGGTGAATTTAACTCCCAGTCTACAGATTGGGGGAACCTCTATTGCCCTAAATAAACAGGCTAATAATCCCCCCTCTGTTCCTCATTTGAATTTAACCAGTGTAGTCAACGAGTCAAGGCTTTTAAAAAACAAGGGACTGAGTCGAAGGGAGGTACCACCAACCCATCGGGGGGTATAGGCCAACAAGTAACCATAGAGGAAAGTGATAAAAACCGTAGACAGAATATTGCCCTCTCTACCCTGTTACCTGTAGAGATAGAGAGGGTAAGCAATTGGGACAAATCCACTAATTTCAGGCCCATTCTCCCAGTTATTGACCTACCTCCCCAATCTACCCCGCTGGTGCTAGTGTTAGGCAATGTAACCCCCCTCAACAAGGGAGTAAAAGAGGACTATAGCCAATTAAAAAGGTTGCAAGGTTGTGCATTGGCTTTCCTGTAACACCATAGAAGGTAACATGGTAGGGCATAGCGTTATAATGGCCCAACGGGTGTCCTGGTTGGGAAGGTCAAGAAAATCTAAAAACGGAGATTGCATCATGATTAACTTGAACAGTCCAGCTCCAGTAGAAAGGATATTGAGGGGAGTAGCGTGTGGTGTGGGATACATGGGCTCGGACATTGAGATTTTACCCCTAGGTTTTTTCTATGGGGCACCGAATCAAGCACAATTTGGCACACGGTACGGGTGACAACAAGCCAGGATACCCCACCATAGAATACAACAGGGTTCGGGTCGAACATGGGCGAGACAATCAAGCGACAATCAAGCGTACCATTTAGGGGTGGACATGGGTTTCCTCCATCCCTCGAGGGGTCAAACAGATTTGCAGCACTCTCTGACCTTAATGATTGTGATTGACTGTGCTGCATAAATGTAATCCCCACTCCCTGTGAAAGAAACACCTCACCTAAAACTATTTCTCCTCAGGTTAAGAGCTTAGGGTTGGAGTCTGTACCAGTGGGAGACAAATTAGATCACCAAGCCTCCCCTATATTTGATGGGCATCAAGAAATTAATCCCCCTGAAATAGTTCTGTCTGCCCCTTCTCGGGCAGTTACCCCTGTTATTAATGGGAATAACTATGTAAATAATGTAATTTCCTGGAATATCGCAGGGTTGGCGGGAAAGGATACTGACCCCTTGTGGATGTAGTTTGTTAGTACATTCTCATTAATATGTTTACAAGAGACCTGGCTTACCAATACCAACTTTACACTGGAGGGTTTTAAAGCCTTTTTTGTCCCAGCGATCAATGCCACCAGCGGAAGGGATAGGGGTCGCTTGGCAATCTTTGTATCACTGGCACTTAGATGTAGCATCAGGGCTATTCCTTCCGACAATAGAAATATTCAAGTCATCTCCCTGGGACAAAAAGAAAGCACCCTCCTTGTTATAAATTTTTATAATGCTACCCATAAAGATGAGAGCTGTGGGATCACTAAGTTGAATACGTTTATAAAACACGGTTGCAACTCACAAATTAACAACCTGCTTATCGTAGGAGATTTCAATGTACACCCCTGTGGTGACCCCAAGCTGAACACTATGGGGTCTATGGGTTGCCCATTGATAACAGGACTTCACTTTGAGCACACAAGACATGGTGACGCCCCTAATGAGATGCTCAACGAGTGGGACTTATTTCCTGTGCTAAGCTTTGTTCCACCGCTTAGCAAACAAAGTCATCCTACGTTTAAAGGTAGAGGCTGTGGTTCGTTTATCGACCACATTCTCTTGTCTAGGACCATAGTACCCCTCTTAAAGGGCTTTTCTATAATCTCTACCGCACAAAGCGATCATAACCCTGTATGTGTGACAATAGGAGGAAGTATTTGGAAAAAAGGGAAAAACACTAAGAGGGGACACTTTAAAACCAATTAATGGAGGGCAATGGATTAAATGGAGCCAAATATTTCCGTCCCATTTCCATGATATAATAAAGGCCACTTGCGCAGCAGAATTCTCCTGCTGCCTTAACGTAGCTTCTATGGCCCAAGGAATATTAAAATCCTTTGTGGATATTGCCATTAAAGTAGAAGGTCTGCTATCAGCCCCAGGTAGACCTGGCCTACCTAAAGATCCAAGATGGTTTTGCCACTTATGCTCAAAAGCAGCAAGAGATTTAAAGGCAGGTTTACAAATCATGCCCAGGGATAACTCCCGGATTAGAATCTTGCGGAAAACCTATAAAAACGCACTGGTTAAAATTTAAAAAGGAAATAAAAGAAGCATTATGGAGGGAGCTTTTAGACCCCCAGACCCTATCTAGTAGTTGTAGATTTTGGAGTACCATCAATCAATCACCTTTTTATGCTCATGGGGTTAAAGTGGTGGGCTCCAATATTTCAGAGGAAGAATGGGTGTCCCATTTTGCTTCTATATTTGAGAACACGTCTACCCTGCCAGTGACACCCGTTAAGAATCCAGGGAACGAAGTTATGATGTTTTCTTTGAAAGAAATAGAGGTGGCTATAAATCAACTTACAAATAAAAAGGCCCCTGGTCCGGATGGTATTCCTCCGGACCTTTTTAAACCTAATCCCTAGTTTTGGGCCCGGATCCTGACCGCAGTGGCCAAGGAAGGATATCAATATCCTGGGGAGTTTCCATATAGTTCCAGTTTACAAGAAAGGGGATCGCAATTGTGTGATGAATTACAGGCCAATCTCCCTGATCGATTCAGTAGTAAAGGTTATAGGGGGAACCATTTTAAAGAGACTGAGTACCTGGGTCGAGGTGCACAAGATAATCTCGGACATCCAGTACGGGTTCCGCCCAGGCCACTCGACAATGGCACAGTGTTTAAACCTATATCTGATCTTAGGTAAATATTCCATCGCCTGCCCTGGGAGGACCTACTTGACCTTCATGGACCTTTCCTCTGCCTTTGACTGTGTCAACTGAGGAAAGCTGTGGCAGTCCATGGAGGCCATGGTGGTGGAGCGATCCCTGGTGGACTTCTTAAGAGACCTCCACAGAGATACCAAAGCCAATATCAGATACACAACAGACCTGAAGGTATCCAGGAATTTTAATACAGAAACGGGGGTCCGACAAGGGTGCATTTTAGTGCCCTTTCTTTTTAATGTATAAATTGACAACTTAGAAGGAGTATTGCTGGACACAGGGGCTGATTACCCTTACGTGGGACGGAGAGGACTGCCCGTTCTGCTCTATGCGGACGACGCAGTCCTCCTCGCCCGCACCCCCAAGTGACTACAAACCCTACTTGACGCCTTCAATGGATTTATGACTAAGCAAGATCTGGCCATAAAAAACACCAAATCATACGTGATGCAGGTGGGGTCTAGTTTCAATAAGAAGTACACCTTTACGGTGGATGGAACTAGAGTGCCTAACTGTTCAACTTTCTACTATTTGGGTGTTCTCCTAGATCACCAGCTTAACTGGGCAGCACTTTTAAACAAAAAAATGGGTGAATTTACCAGGGCAAATGCTGCATTTTTCGGATTTGCATCTAAAATGGGCAATCGACCAGCAGCAGTGTTGTTAAAAATATATCGAGCCAAAAGTCTATCTATAGCCAGCTACGGCAGCGATATTTGGGGATACTCCGGCCTTTTAGGCCTCCAGGTGACTGAAAAAAATTTTTTAAAACAATTATTGAGCGTCCCAAAGGGGACAGCGAATTTGTCAGTCCACGAAGAAACTGGTTTGCCCTATATAAGTGATACCCTGGCTTTAAGCCAGCTGGCTTTTTGGCTTGAATGCTGGCTAAACAAGCACCTAGGTCTTACACACAACGTCATGAGGGATATTTTAAAACTAGATCATAGACTCAAAATTCCTTGGATTTGTTTTAGCAACCTGGGACGTCTGGACTTATTCACAAAACCTTAGGGAATAGCAAGAAAGGATATAACGTTCATTAAAAATTATTTTATTCTTAACAAAATTATGGATAGGGAGGAGAAAGAACTGTCGAAGCCCAGTGTCCGGTTACACCTGATGCTTAAAACCTCCCCAGATATGGAACCGTATTTGTCCTTGCCAATATCGGCTTATGAGCGATTCTTACTTACCAGGTTTAGACTGAATCTCTTTTATCTACTATTAGCAGTACCAAGGGGAAGTCACAAAGGTAAAGTGCTAGAATCCTGTGGCTGCGACAATAAGTCTCCTCAGGACTTGCTCCACTTTATATTCCTCTGTAAATATTATGAAATGCCCAGATCCCTCTTTTTAAAACCCATTTTAGAAAAGTTAAATTTTAAGCAAGTACGTCCAGCACTTTTTTATTTGCAGCTGTTGAACCTCAATTGTATCCCCTTTGTGGCCGGTTTTCTAAAATGTGCAATGAAATGTAGAAAAAGCCTAGATTTTTAACTGGATATCGTGTTTTATTGTTCTTTTTAATATGTTAACGGTTATAATAGCCGCCATCCACATCACCAGGAGGAAGAAGTGAATTCCCTGTTTACGTCTCGCTGTTGGGCAACGACCTATTTTATGTTTTTAATTATGTGCTTGTATTGTATTATGGAATATATAACTTTTACGGTTTCTAAAATTGTAAACCGAATAAAGTGTTTTGAAAGAAAGAATGCCAAAATATGCAGCAGAATTCAGTAAATTACGTGGTAAGAAAAGGCAAATCATGTGCCATAATAATGCACATTTTGTAATAGTATTTCTTCATTATTTTGTCATCTTTAAACTTGGTAACTCTTTCCGGGCATTGGTTGCACCTCATTAGTACCAGTTTAATACTCAAATATAGTAATAAGCAACAGAAAGGTTACCAGTCCAGCTTTACAGTACCATTTGAACTGATTGAGCATCAAACAAATGGTTTCACTGTGGCCGCACAATCACATAATTCCAGTGCCTTTGATTATATGTCAGTGTTAAACTTCCAACATTTATTTAATTTGGATCATGTATAATTAAAGCCGTAATGTGGTAATGCAGTAAACTATAAAAACAACATTTATCTTCTAACAATATTAAAAATAGAGCTTCCCTTCTCCAAGTATACCAAGTTTAATGCATGCTGTGTCTTCTAGAGAATCATATGACTTAGCACCTTAAAATATAGTAAGATATAGTCACTGAACAATAAACCCCACTTTAGGTGACAAACAGCTTCTCAGCTTATCAGTGGGGTCGTGCCTATTCCCAATAGTTAGAGTAAAGCAAACTGAAAATAAGTAAAAGATGGAGAATTAAGATTTGCTTAACAATCTGTCCAGAATTGGGTAGCTTGCAGCTTCAATGCTTTTCACAAGTTCTTGACAGTTCCCACTAGTTGGTTAACAGAAATAAGCGTACAAATTAAGCAACCATTTAAAATTATGAATTAAATGTTGCCTGTGGTGACATCTCATTATGATCTTTTTGAATGTATAGTTTTTGGAGCTAACAGAGAAGTATGAAGCATTATGCCTGACAACCAGCATAAAATGGATAAAGGGTAACAGCCTACTTTTATGAGGTTGACAGCTTAGAGACTTATCCTCGTGTTCATGGCAGTCCCTAGTGATTAATGATCATCAATCAAAATGCACCTGGGCAGTAGTAAGGTATAATTCTGTAATCAAAGTGACATTAAGAGGTTGCTAGCTTCTGTTTTTGTCAGCTTGCTTGTGTCAGGCCCAAATGGTCAGAAACCAGGTGAAAAGGTATGCAGCCATTGATTTGGTCTCGTACCAGGTCAAATTCTCTACCATGCTGTGGGGCTCTATCTTGTTGTGTTGGACTTTGGCACTAATTCTGCATAGGTATAAATGGAGAAGGCATTTTGCTTTTTCAGGGGCCGCCTCTTCATACATGTAAAGTCTGTCTACGCCTACTACATGCGGTATCAGTGATCAGACATAACATGACGTGGCTGATGTCTTAGAGCCCATGGTGGTCATGTGCTGATACCATGTATTGTGTAAGAGGGCACTGTGCAGTGCATGTGGAATGCTAGTGTTTGGTTTGCTGTAATTACAAGTGACATGAGAGAGATCCCTGCACCAGCGCTTTGACTCTATTTGGCCAGGCAGTTAATTACCAGTGAATATGTGCAGCAGCACTCAAAATAGACAAGTGG
Source organism: Lissotriton vulgaris (assembly GCF_964263255.1). Taxonomy (NCBI): domain Eukaryota; kingdom Metazoa; phylum Chordata; class Amphibia; order Caudata; family Salamandridae; genus Lissotriton; species Lissotriton vulgaris. The sequence goes on from NC_141689.1 coordinate 665,876,245, forward strand.
TATATAGAAGTGTAATAATACATAACCAATTATTGAACATTTCAGATCTTAGATATGGATCCAGGGGAGGTGCCTGTGGTCCTTTGGTGATTGAATTTTCTTGTTTAACAGTTCAATCAAAAGGTTTAAGTTTAAAATCTTGATAAGTGCACTTTTAGATTTGTGTTGGGATGTTGATGTGGCAGCTAAAACAGGTGGTTTACTTGGCGGTTTGATTGTTGACCTGTTGGATAAGAGCTTGGTTCATTTTGTTAGTTATAAAAACATTGCAGTGTCATCATCAATCATTTTTCATCGGGATTCCTGTAGTTACCTTTAGTGGTTTGTTTTCCACACTCGACTTATGCAATTTTTAATAAGGCACTGGAATTTGGGCCTGACACTGGTATCTTTTGATAGTTAAAACTTAAAGGTGGCTTATTAGTAATTAGGAAAATGTATCTTATTTTATGAGCTCCACCCCTTTTTCTTTGTGCCTAATTGTGTGCTTGTATTAGTACGTAATGTTATGGTGATATCTTGTGATCATAGGGATGGATTGTATTTTTTTTTCTAGGGTTTTATGGTTCTCACCAGTTTTCCAAGTTCCTATGTCTCTCCTGGTCAGTGTGGGCTGCTTTCATCCTAAACGTGTGTGGTCCTGTGCGAGGAGGGGTGTGCTGCTGTTGTGTGTTGTTGGTGGTTGCAATGTGCTCCAAAACCATGTATGTATTCTTCCCCGATCTCAGCATGTGGTATAACTCTCCCCTGTGGTGTCAGATGTTTCAACTCCACCCATTTTCTGGAAACCTTTATTTGGGCCCCTTTTGTAGGTTTTTGGGCTCTTCCCTAGATCTTGCGTGATCTGCTAAAGCTGTTCGGTGGCCTTCGTGCAACCCTTATCATACCGTCTCGTGATGCCCAAGGTCAGGGCTTGCTGCTTTGTCTGGATGGTATAGGTAAGGCCTGGTGTCTTTGTAAATTGCTAGGCCTGACACTGGGGAAAGCACATTCTGTGTTATACTCTTGTCGGAAGCTGTGATGGACTCTGCAGACTTCCATTTTCCAGGCACTCCCCTCTCTCTCAGACCACATTTTTTAATGACTTTGGAGATTTTAAACACCTGAAGGAAAAAAAAGAAAACACCACCAGAATCATAAGAACATGGGGAGCCCGATGCCAAGGTCGGAAACCTCCCTGAACTTTGCCTAGGAATGTTAACTGTACAGGGATTGCCTTGAAATTCTGGGACATCTGGTCATCCTGGCAAACCTCCTGACTGACTTAGTCTCCCAGTGCCATGTGGGAGCTTTGCAACTCATTGGTTCTTGTGCATGTGCTGTGGAGATTGTGGGGCCTTCACTCTCTCCTGGGTATGGGAAATCTGGCTCCTGACACTGTAGGACAGCTTTGTTTTAGAGCTGAGAGGGGCCCTCCATTTGACCAGGGGATTACAGTATTTGGATGGCTCTGTTGAGGCTACAAGCAATGAAGGAACTTTGGGCGGGCTGGATGCCCCAGAATAAGGGCCTTTTGATTTGATAATTGGAACCTGTCAGCATTGACTTTGAACACAGGGACTAGGGTGACTGTTTTAAGTACTTTGTCTGAGAGCCACCCAGTGCTTAATTTTTGCCAGTGCTTTTCTGTGCTTAGCACCAGCACTTAACTATCAGGGCCGGGTCTACACTAAGCGTCTGCACTTCTATGAAAAATGAATTATTATCACCTCATTCACTGTAGACGCATTTGGCGCATAGAGTTTTGTTCGCCTCACAAGTGCTCAGTGCTGGCTCAGGTAGGGCAAGCTACAATATTTCTTCACTCACCGCTAGGGTGACCAACCGTCCGTAAATTTCACGGACTGTCCGTAATTTGGGCTTCACGTCCGTTGTCCGTGAGGAACACTTTTACGGACGCCTTTTGTCCGTAATTTTGGACATTGGGAAACATCGCTGTTCCCCTGCCTGAGCCTCAGCTCCCTGATGGCCCCTCCACGCACTCAGCCTCTGAGAGCAAGACAAGCACCATCCACCCATTGTCATTCTGTATGGAGCCGAGTGCAACATTCAGAATGACAATGGGACAGTCTGTACTTTTAACGCATGTGGTGGGCCTCCTGCAGCCTCGGTTCAGGGCAGGGCATTCAGTCAGGTGGTGAAATGCACAAAAACGCCAATGCTGCTACACGAGAATTCAGTTCACAAAAAAAAGGCAGTGAAACAAGTTATAAAAAAAGGGTTATTGGTCCTTCACTGTCTCATCATTTTAAAACGGCCGCATTTTCATTGTCATATCCAAAAGCCAAGGTTGCTGCTTTTTTTATTTTGTGCAACTGACAACCATTGACAAAGCCAATAGTTCTGGCATGTAGGTGTAATACTAAATGCTGTGTTATATATTTGGATGCAATGAAAGAAGCAGCACACTATGCTGAGCACAGACTTTTAGCTTAGATATGCCCTTAATTACATCGAACACCCCATTTGGAGACCCCCCCACCCTCCCCTTCCAGTTTTTCATTCCACTTAAAACCCTAGAAACAACACCCTGTCACAGTGGCACAGTGCTTCATGCTTTGCACTTTTTCCGATTTCCTATGTACAGGGGCATAGTTAGCCCACCCGCCCCACCTCTTGCTTTAGGAACCATAGCAGGGGTGAAGTCCTTGATGGGCCTCTTCTGTCTGCAACTCTGCAGACAAAGGCTCAGCTCAGCTCATAATTAATGTGAAAAATTGAGTAAGTGAAGGGATGGGTGGATGGCTGGATGGATTAGTGAAGGGGTTAAGGGATGAATGAATAGGGTGACGGGATGAATAATGAAAGAAAAGATGGACGGATGAGTGAGTGGACGGATGGATGAGAGAAGGTAAATACATGAATGTATGAGTGGAAGGGTAGATGGACGGGTAAATGGATGGATGAGTGGATGGATGAATGAGTGAAAGGGTGGATGATAGGTGGGTGAATGGGGGATGGATGAGTGAACTGATGGGAGGATTGATGAATTGATAAGTGAAAGGATGAATGTATGGATGGATGAGTGAAAAGGTGTATGTAAGACTGGATGAGTGAGTGAAAGGGAGGGTAAATGGACAAAAGGGTGGATAGATAAGTGAAGGGGTAAAAGGGTAGATGGATGAGAGAATGGATGGATGGATGATAGAAAGGATGGATGGATGAGTGACCGAGTGAAAGGGTGGATGGATGAGAGACAGGATAGATGGATGAGTAAAAGGATGGATGAGTGATAGGGTCAATGGATGAATTCATGAGTGGATGAGTAGATGGATGGGTGGATGGATGACTAAGTGTAAGGGGGATGGAGAGCGAAAGGGTGGATGGATGACTGAAAGGGTGGAAGGATGAGGGACTGGGTGGATGAATGAGTAAGTGAAAGGATGGCTGGATCGGTGAAAGGTTAAATGGCTGGATGGATGAGTGAATGGATGGATGAGTGGAAGAGTGGATGGATGAATGGGTAGGGTGAAAGGATGAATGGAGGGATGGATGAGTGAAAGGGTGGATGGAGGGATAGATGAGTGGAATGATGGATGGATGGAAGGATAGATGATGGATAGGTTTGCAAATGGTTGAATGTTGTTATGGATGGCACACAGATAGGACAGAATAAATGGTGAAAGATTGAATGATGTATGAAAGAATGATTACACCTTGTAACACCATTATCTTATGTGACAGTTCCTATACAATGACTTTCACATGCATATGGGTCATTGTCTCAATATAAGATGTGTGTGATGTAACGCACTCCGACACCCTGTCCTACTTACTTGGGATGTGTAGCACTGTAAAAAAATTTAAAAACACATGAGAGAGGGTCTTTGTGAAGATGAGGGGCACCATTGGAGGGTCGTTGCAAGGCTGACCTGGCCGGACTGGTTATCAGGCATTTTCCTGGGAGGCTGGGAAGGTGGGGTGGGGGCGGTTTTGTTACCACAAAAAGACATGCACATTTGCTCAAAGCTGCGTGCATACTGAAAAACCATGAAGTGCACAATTTGCTTAGCCTAATATAAACTTATTTTCACTTGTACTTAAGTGGTTGTCTATTTACTTACTTATATACTATTGCGCAACGTCCTCTGATGTGTCTTTAAAACGTACCCTTTGTCCTGAATTTTTACACTCACCGTCCTGAATTTGTACCCATGCCAGTTGGTCACCCTACTCACCGCACAAAGTCACTGACGTCACATGAAGTTGAGACTGGGTTTCATAATTAAATTTGTTCAATCAACATTCAGCAGACATGCGCACTGAACTAGGGCCCGGGCGTGGCACAGTTTGAATTGTGTTTGATTCGGATGTGCGTGGCCGCTGTGGTGGTGTGTTCAGCCTGGCCAGATGCCCTGCACTGCAGTCCCCTCACTTCTGGAGCAGTCATGAATGCAGTCAGAGTCCTGCACTGAGGCCGCAGCGCAGCTTAGATCAGACGGTGCCGGGAGTTCTTGCAGCTGGCTGAGTAAGTGCCTCTATTAACATTTTGCAGAGTAGGCCGTGCGCCAGTCTCCGCTTTTCCTGGACATCTATAATGCAACTGATGCTCGTGTGAAGCTCTCTGATACCATCTGATCAAGTTTGCGCTATACACTGCAAAAGAAATGAATAGTGAAAGATTGCCTAATAGATCCCAACTTCTTCCCACACTGACTTTGGAGTGAATGATGGGCCTGTATTAAGGCCTTCTGTAGGCACCAGTGACCTATCTTAGTGCACGGGAAACGTGTCCAAGCCTTCTATGTACGTGTAATATACTGTGCGCTACATTCCAGGACTGGCTTTTTCATAATCAACTTATTTTGATGCATTTCCTGTTTTGTTTGTCCAACGTGATACAGCCCATTTCCTTCACTGCATGTATAGAAAAATTCACTTTAAGGATGTTAATGTAGTGTACCTCGGGTATGCACTTTAAGCCTGATGTTAAGTACTGGTTGTAAACTATGGGGCAGATTTATGAGGCCGTTGCACCTCTTTGCGCTGCAATTGCGTCACTTTATTTGACGCAACTGCGGCGCAAACAATGCGCCCTATTTACAACGTGACGCATCTAGGAGATGCATCACGTTGTAAAGCACTGCGCCATAAGGAGGCGTTCCTGCGCAGGGGAGGGGCGTTCCTGCGCAGGAACGCCTCCTGAAAGTGGCTGAGTGAAATCTATGAGATTTCACTCAGTCACTTTCAGGGCAATGCTGCGTCAAAACCCTGTGCCTGCTTGAAGCAGGCATAGGTCTTGACGCAGCATTGTGCACATGCTGTACCCCCGAGACTTGCTGGAGCTGCGTCGCGCTTGCCACGCAACTCTAGCAATGCACCACATTTCCGGCACAGATGCGTCACGCATCTGTGCCGTTTTTGCACCATGGTGCGCCGCATTATAAATGCGGCGCACCATGGGTGGCGGAGCTGTGGCGCACTGTGGCGCATGTTAACTGGCGCATCCCTGGGGATGCGCCAGTTAACATAAATCTGCCCCAAAGTGTGCTGAAGCAGCAGAAATGAAGTGCCCAGCACTTCACAAAGGCCTGTGATTAAATAAATAAATACTTAAGCTACAACACCCCTATAAATTTGTCTAATATGTTCCTAACAAACTGCTTGCCCATATGTTACTTGTCAACACCTAGATCCACATTATCTGGATGAATGGCTTTTTCCAGGTTGCCGAGCTCGCCTGATTTTAACCTTGCAAATGCACCTTGAATTTATTATTTTTTATGTTTTGCTTTTTAAGAGTATGTAGCGCACTCACCTAATCCAATCCCATGAAACTAGCTGTGTTGCGGAAATGATATGACCAATTTGACTCAAAATATAAAAATCCCACAAAAGCATGGGAACAGAAACATGATTTATTTATAAATCAGCAATGAAAACCAGAAAACCTACAACACGAAATACACCGTGATAGAGCACCATGGCATTGAAGAGAGCGCTGCATTCATAAAGTGAATACATGCACATTAAACTGCTGGTGAGCAGACAAAATACACCTCAAGGCTTGAAGGGGCAGCTCTGAGTTCGTGAGTGCAGACAGCCCATGCTACTTTCACAGTGGGTCACTTGGTGAATCTTTTTTGTGCTTTAAAAAGATACATTTCTGGAACCTGATTGGCTTCATGACTGATTGTGAGTGTGTATATGTAGGTGCAGAGTGAGGGGTGTATCCTCATCAGGGCAAGGTGAGCAGCCTGTCTGCCCATGTGACTGGCTGATGATCAGTCTGCCACTGTAAATTATTTAAGTATTCAGTGTGAGTGGGGTGTGTGTGTAGTGAGTGGTGTGCTCCTGCTACTGCTGAATGAAGGGTGTGTCCCTGTGATTGTAGGGTGAGCGCTCTGTCCGTGTGAGTGCAGTGCTAGGGTGGTGTCCTTATGAACGCTGTGTATGTGTAGTGAGTGGTGTGCTATATGGTGATGGTGAAGGGTGTGTCCCTGTGAGTGTATGGTTGAGAGGTGTGTCCATGTGAGTGCAAGGTTAACTTTGTCATTGCAAAGTGAGCAGTGTGCCTATATGAGTGCATGCTGAGGGGTGTGCCGGTTTAGATGCAATGAGTGAGGTATGGCACCGTGAGTGATGTGCTCCGGTTGAGTGCCAGGTGATAGCAGCGACCAGTTGAGTGCAGGGTTAGGCCCCTGTGCATATTATGAGTGGTGTGCTGCTGTGACAGCTGCATGAAGGATGTTACTCTGTGAGTGAAGGGGGGAGTTGTGCCTGTATGACTTCAGGGGGTGCAGTGGGCACATGTGAGTGCAAAATGAGAGGTGTACCTGTGTGAGTACAAGGTGAGAGGTGTATCCGTGTGAGTGCAAGGTGAGAGGTGAACTCGAGTGAGTGCAAGCTGAGAGGTGAGTAGTGTACTTGTGTGAGTGCAAGGTGAGGTTCATCCATGTGTGAGAAAGGTGAGCGGTGTACTTGTGTGAGTGCAAGGTGAGCATTGGGCCTGTGTGAGTACAGGGTGAGCGATATCAACCTGTATGTGGTGTGTCTTTGTTGATCACAGAGTAAATAGTTTCCCTGTCTGAGTGTAGTGTCAGAGGTGTCCTCTATGAGTGAAGGGTGAGTGGTGTGCCTTTCTGAGTGCAGGGGAAGCTATGTGGTTTTGTAAAAGTATAAATTAGAAAAGAAATGTAAGCTAATTTCGAATTGCAAGTTTCATTACTTTATATATATGTCTGAATGTTAGCATATGTTGGGAGCTTTTGAAAAATATGAATATTCATTTATCGCTTTGTTAAGATGCAGCACCTGTAGGTAGTAAGCGTAAAGCATGAGCAAAGGTCAGCAAACATGCAGACATAGCACAGGAGAGAGAGATCAGTTTTCCTCCATTTTAAACATGCATTGTAAATGCATTGGTTTCGCCTATGACCTGAGCAATCATGCCTCTGGCACCGGGCACCGTGTGCAAGTGGAAGTTTAATGCCCCGGGCGAGGAGGTGGCTGGAAGGGCAGGGCAGCGCCCTTAACTTAACCCCTATTGTTCTAATAATCCTTGATCATTCACACCATAGAAATATGCTGTTTTTTATGCATTTCACTTTTATCATCTCTTTTGGAATCCGGATCTATTTAGGTATTTATAATTCTTTTTTAACTTCTTCCCTGTGTGTAGTATGTTGAAATGCAACAGTTTTAAGTTATTTCTATTCCAGGACATCAAGCCTCGTGGTTGTGCATGCAGGTGGTTCAATGCTGAGGCATTCCCTTAGCTCAAAGCACAAAATGGTGCTGCCTTGCTCAAGTTTATCAAATACAACCCTTCAATTCTATGATGCGGATCACTTAAACATTGCTGCTCCTACTTCTGCCTCCTATGTTTTGCAAGGTTTGGTTTAAAGTGAACACCCAATGGAGGCCGCATGATGTCATTTCATCCTCTAAGTAGAAGTTGGGGCCCATGTCCTATTAATTACTTTTAAGTGCCAATCAGCTACGTTGCCAACTCTTGTGATCTATGGCCCTATTAATGGACTATGTAGAATTATTTCATTGTGCATAAAATAATGTGTTTAGACAGATGAAAGGCTGAGCTATCCTAACTAAAGTTTATGAACACTATCTGCAAAAACATTACCGGACACATTTAATTTAAGTGTACACTTGTACCAACATAACTTGCTGCTCTTTCTTGGGCTTACTATAGACAGACTGAATTCTGATCAGAGAATGTATTGAAGCATGCTTTCTGGACATGCGGAGCCGGCATTGCTTTAATCCCTGATGCGTTCTTTCTTTTTGAACACGGTATTCCAAAACATGAACACTCTGAATGTCCATGAGATCAGGGAGGGCCATCCAGGCGGCGAAATGTAGCTAACTTTTCCTGCTGCTTGCCACGTTTGCCTGTGTTTGTTTGCTGGATGTCCCAAGACAACGGAGGCCTGCACTATGCAGACTCTCATATTGTGCTTTGTGCCTGAATGTCACATGTTGTGGTGGTGATGCCTTTGTGGCAAACCAGTATCATCTGCGAGGAAAATCAGTAATCATTTAGAGCTAGCCCCAGCAGAGAGAGTGCAGATTCTCCTCACAGAGCAGGCTGAGCAATCACACTCGGCATTATGCTTTAAAATGTCATACTGTTAGTCCCAGGATGTGGTGGAAAATAGTGAAGTCAAAATAAAAATATCGCCATAGCCATACTGCCCACATAATGCACATACACATGACAGCAAGATGGTGCAGAAAGAAGCAGGACACCCATTAGAGAGAAAAAAGCTGATTGAAAAGGCACAGGCATGCAGCTAGCTTTCAGAAATACAATAAAAACAATCCCCTCCTCACTAATACTCTTAACAACCTATGCTCCCACCCTTAATCACCCTTAACTTATGAACTCCCCATAGCAAACAATGACAGCCTCCGCTACCATTCTGCTTCCTTTTTTTCCACCCACCTTCCTTTCATATCTTACCACTAGAGTAAGGAGGCGGAGCCAGTTGAGGATGTGGGTGGAGCTTGGAGACGTGGGTGTGGCCTCCTATAAAAATGTGAGCACATGGACTTAATGTTTTACAAATTAAGCACTGGAGTCACCCTGCCCCCTCATCAGACTGCCCTTTTCCTGGGGTGTGGAAAGTCAACCCCGCCCTGGGATATCATCAGCAGAGTGGGGCCTTAGCTCATGCAGGAGCCCTAAATGTTTAACATTAGAGAGGATACCTGATCGACAGAACACATACAGCAGCCTTGAATTTCTGAGCACAAGTAAAAGCCTGAATTCCTAACATTGTCTCTGTGGTCACAGGGGACAGAGGCTGCTACCAAGCAGCAGAGGTATAACCTGTTGCACTGCAGAGTCGTTCGATGCAATAGCAATGGATGATTACCACCACCAATGGCAGTATCGTTCGATGCAATAGGAATGGATGATTACCACCACCAATGGCAGTATCGTTCAATGCAATAGGAATGGATGATTACCACCACCAATGGCAGTATCGTTCAATGCAATAGGAATGGATGATTACCACCACCAATGGCAGTATCGTTCGATGCAATAGGAATGGATGATTACCACCACCAATGGCAGTATCGTTCAATGCAATAGGAATGGATGATTACCACCACCAATGGCAGTATCGTTCAATGCAATAGGAATGGATGATTACCACCACCAATAGCAGTATCGTTCGATGCAATAGGAATGTATGATTACCACCACCAATGGCAGTAATGTGTGTTGAGGATACATATAGGAGGGGACCCCTCTAATGTTACTTTAAGGTCAGGGAAAAGAGGGGAAAAAAGTAACAAGTACTGGAGAAATTCCCTCAAGACCTGTATACTTTTCATTATTAACATGATTTGCATATATTTACTTTCTACATGCACAACAATAACATCAAAACTAATGAGTTTCATTTCTTTGATATTTTATGTCATCATTCTTTTGTTTTTCATTTATATTTCTTATAAGTCCATAATTCTTTGTTTGTTCAACAAAGTTATTACAAAAAGGGAAAAGGACCCTGTACTATACAAACACAATAAATACAATACCACTCATACATTCACATTCATTCTAATCCTATTACCATCCACACATTCCATACAAATGCAGTATCTGAACGAATCTTGATGTAATAAGGCAGAAGGAGAAATTATACTGCCCAAATTTATAATATATTATAGTAATGTGTGTTGATACATATGATGCTTTGAACAACCAATGGCTGATGTCTCTTGACAAATACTCCTTTCTCTTAAAAACAGACATTTTACATCCTGCCCAATTATTTTCCATACCATGCCTCGATTAATGTTTTTTCTGCAAAAATGTGTTCGATGGCACAGATTCCTTAAAGCGGTACTCCCTCAATAATAATGATCTTGGCACAAACATTTTTTGGAAGTATTTGCCCAATAAAGTGTGTTTTTCGATAATTATGGCAGGAGATAAAGTACTGCAAACTATGTTGGTCTGTGAGAAAAGGTTTTAAAATTCTAAATACGTGTCTCATTTGAAATGCTGTGCAGTTAGTCATAAACGTTATTTCTAGCGTGCAAGTATGTTTTATAATCACTGTAATGGGCTCCGATTTTTACTGTGCCTAATATAGGTCATTAAAGCAGGTTTATTAACTGTAAAACTGGAAACAGTAAATGTTATACATTCTCTGCATTTTCAATGATTTAGTTAGATTCATAATGATACTGGACAATGTAAAACACGTGCAATTTATTTTTAAAAAACAACAAATTATTTCTTACTAAATACAAGGTAACAGTGAAATGGATACAAGTTTCTGAAAGAAATAGAATTATCGAGAACAAGAGCATATTTTCCTCATTATATGAAATAAAGAACTTTTTTCATTTCTTAGAATGTTGTTATCCATATTCACTGTATTTGCTGAAGTAGCATTCTTTGCTTTAGGAAAACATTCAAACATTTTATACCAGAACTTGCGTCGTGATGTGGCGGAAGACTGACCGCTTCGGTCCATACTTTCATTGTTCACAGCACCACACAGCACCTGCCTCCTTGGCCCATCTGCCAGCCCTGTGCTATTTAACAGATGGCCCAATATTATATAATATTAAATAATACAAACGGAATTTAAAATACATTATAATTCTATAGAAACATTAAAAATACCAAAGTATGTAAATCTCTTTTCAACTTTTGAAAGAATAATTTATAAAATAAATTTTAATTGAAAAAATACACGAATGTTTATCCCAGATGTTTTTCATTTTACAATATAAATGACCGCAAATGGTTTTTGTTCACATACAAAAATATAGAAATAAAATAATATTATCTACAAACAATATATTTTTTTTAAATTCCCACAATGTAAATATAGTTGTAAATAAATATTACATTCTACAAACGTATATGTATATACAAATACATAATATTATTTATTTGATCTTTACAAAAATATAAATGAGTTGTCTGTGAGAAAACTGAAACCAATCAAGTTTCAAAAATATTTTTGCCAGAACATCGACCTCCAATTTATTTAGAAGATCAGCATATATAGGTATTTAAAGAGTTATTATTCATAGCCCGACAGCTAAATGTCACAAGATATATGTGTCAATGTTAGAAATGGGGGTCTCTAGTTGGCAATGGTTTGCATCTTTCTCCAAGTAGGGACCCTTCCTTCTGGTCAGGATAAGGGGATATATTACTGAAATAACCCAACATGAAGACCGTTGGAAACACAGAAAAAGACACCACTCCAGTTTATGAAAAAAAAACAATATTTATCTGTGCAAACAAGACCAAAACGATAAAAGACCAACATACAGTAATCAAACTAGGCAATTTTTTCCCTGTTTATTTGTTTCTGAAAAAGTGCTCAATAAAATCCTCCCTAAATAAAAAAAAATGCAGTTTCCTGAAGATGGTAGCTCTGTTTGATGCTGAAAACAACAGAATCCAACAGTTCAGGCTGACCACATAGGTGCGGACATTAGTGGGTGTAGACTCATAAACAGTACCTTTGGTTCCAGCCGACCAGGTCGGTGCGGGCTGGTTGTGGCAACCATCGTGGTTGCAATGTGAAGCGTAGTGGTGTGGCCCTCAAGTTGCGGTGCAGGCAATGGCTCGGTGACAGTCGTCCAGCAGCATCGGTGAGACCAGGGCTGCAGTGCAGAGTGAGACGGTGTACACTGAGGTGCTGACAGGTCAAGGTGCAAGCGACAGTGCCGATTGATAGGAGCTGGCGTCAGTCGGGCCCAAACTACGGTGTTGGACGGGTTAGTTCTTTGTGTGACTTAAGAGTGGTGCCTCAAACCCCAATGCAGTCACAGGTGTTGTGGGCAGCGGGCAGCGAAGTCCTGGGTGAGACCAAGGCAGCGGAGTGAAGCGAGGCAGTGTGGAGTGCGGTGCCCACAGGTTGCGGTGCAAGCAGCAGCTTAGTGTCAGCACCAGTCGTCTTTGACTGTGAGATTAAGTTTGGAGTGGAAAGTGTGAAGGTGCCTACTGCAGTGCCTTCAGGACACTGAGCCAGCAGCGGTGTCAGTGATGGTGTTGGCTGCTTTCTCCCTCTGTGGCAACAGAAACCCACGATTCCAGTGGCGGTACCCAGAGGTAACTGAAGTCTTCGCTGTCCCTGGACTTTGTGAATAGGAGACAATCTCAATTTCAATCTCTTGGAGATACTCAGCAACAACTGAAGAAAGTTAAGTCCAATCCTTTCACAGCCCATGGCAGAAGCAGCAACTGCAGGTCAACCCCACAAAGCAACAACACAGCAAAGGGTCAGTACTCCTCCTGGCAGTTCTCCCAGCTCTTCTTCTTGGCAGGTTCCTAGATCCAAACGAGTTCTAAAGTTCTTGGGTCTGGGCCCCAATATTTATACTGCCTTTCCATGTGTTCTCTTGGGCAGAGAGTGCCTGTGCTCAGTCCAAACCAGTTTGGTCCTCTCTGGCCCAGCTTCCCGGCAGGAAGTGAAGATAGCATTGTCCAAGGCAGACCAGGCACATTTAGGTGAAAGGAAATCTCCTCCCACTACTCTGAATGCAGACAGGTCTATTCAGCCCAGCCCAGACTCATCCAGGAAAGGCAGGACACACCTTGACCCCCCACTGTGGCTGTCTGATGAAAATGTACACCCCATGCCCTATCATTCCAAACCCAGACAGCCAATCGACAACCCAGCAGAGGCACACAGGAGGGCTAAGCAAGAAAATGCCTACTTTCTGAAAGTGGTATTTTCAAATACAGAATATAAAAATCATCTTTACTAAAACTAAATTTCTCCATCTTGTCCCAATGGGAAGATATGCTCTCAAATTGTTACCAAGTTTTCCCCATTTTATCCTATAGGACAGATAGCCTTTCAACAATGAAAAACAAATTACCCTATAGTTTGCTGTCAGGACATGTAAGTGTCACACACACCAGGGCATGACCTACCTTTCACAAACAGGGCACCCTGCCCAAAGGGGTACCTTAGGCCTACATTAGTGGTGAATCACATGTAATAAAAGGGAAGGTTAGGGCTTGGCAAATGGGTGCACTTGCCAAGTCGATATGCCAGTACAAACTGTGTGCAGACACTGCTGTGCCAGGTCTGAGATACCTTTGCAGGGCTACTTCTGTGGGTTGCCTAATCAGTGCTGCAGGCTCACTAGTAGCATTTGATTTACACGCCCTAGAACTCCCAGTGCACTTTACTAGGGACTTACCAATAAATCAAATATGCCAATCATGGGAAAAACCAATCCATAATACAATTAACAATAGGAACAATTGCACTTTAACAATGAACAGCAATGAGAAATCACGCAGAGACAATAAAGAAGCAAAAACAGTGTCAAAACCGGGAGGTCAGAAAGCAAAAAGACAGGTGAAATATGCCAAAAGATGCCAAGTATAAGACTTACCATATATGTGAAGGTTAGCATAGAAAATCTATAATTACCTATGTAAATTTAGCACACAATACTCTGCAATATTTTTGTAGCACTTAACTTAGCGGCAATGTGTACAGTATTTATGTAGCAGGTAAACAGTAATAAGGTGATAAAACAGCACTGAAAAAGTCCACAGCAATTAAGAACAATAGATTGGAACATAATAAATTATTTGACACCAACATTACAAAACTTCAATCAGTAGAACCAGAGATATGAAATGTCAAAGATTTAAGGTAAGTATAGCACCTAAAAACACAAAGCGCAGCTCCCAGTTATCTGGTCATCCTAGACTGGGGAAAGTCACAAGTCCTGGCCAACCTCAGTGGAGTGTGTGCTGGATAGAGGGACCAGGTTAGTCCTACTAAAAAAGTTATATTCTTATGGTCTGGAATGAAGAGTCCAGTATGCCATGGGGAATGCCATGAGGAGCAATGAGATCCTGTTAGAAGTCACAAACATTTGTTGCTGGAGCTCCGTGTTGGCAGTCAAAGAGGGCTTTCAATGCTGTAGTGAAAGGTGCAGGTATTTTGTTGCTGAGGTTCACTGGAGCTTTGCTTTGGCGGTCATTGTAGTCAGGAAAATCTTGGAGCAGACAGACAGACAACTTCATAATTTCTCCTTCTTCTTCAGAGGAGGAGGGCACTCTTATCCCAACCAAGGGGCGAGGACATGAGGAGGTGCCTCTTGGAGATAAGAGTTAAAACAAGTCAGATGGGTAGTTGCAGGAGGGCGGCTGGAGCTTGTTGTGTTCCTGTTGATCTGAACATGAGGTTAGTCTGCTGACCCTTGGAGTAGGCTAGAATTAAGGGAGCAGGTCCAGTCTTCCTTCACAGGCAGCAGGGCATACATGAGGCAGCAGGACAGTTCTATGGGAGCAAGGCATTCCTTCTTCTATAGTGTACACAGATCTAGGAGTGTAATAAAGAGTTGGTCTGAGGGTTCAATATTTATACCTGGTGCCATCTTTGAAGTGAGAGAAACCTCTAGACTCCCCACATCTGGTTCTGGAATTGTCTTCCTCCCTGCATACCTCTACAATTGTATCTATAGCTTGCACAAATCCCATGCATATGGAATACCGGATCCGGTGGTTGAGCCTTCTTCTGCATTGCTCCTAAAGCGTGAATGTCCTGCCCTTACACATAAGAGCTTCCGTCTGATTTCTTGAATTATCAAGAAGCTGAAGACCTGTCTTATTGAGTAGTTTACAGGCCCTAAGTGTGCCTAGACTTATACCTTATATCGACTTATATCGAGTGATTGGTGGCCCCCATCCCTTGGGGCGTGACCCCTTCCCTCCCAATCTGCTAGGAATTTGGGTGTGCTGATAGATACCACGCTCTCCTTTGACAGTCAGGTCAGTAGGACAGTTTCCACCTGCTGTGGTATCATCCGGATCTTAAGAAAGATCGCACACTACCTCTCTCATGATGCCCATAAGCAAGTTACTGTGGCCTCGGTCACTTTGAGACTGGACTACTGTAATGCTCTTTACTCAGGCATTAATAGGTATCTTATCCAACGCCTACAAATAGTGCAGAATGCAGCGGCCAGGCTGGTTCTTAATCTTCCTAGACTCTCCTCAGCCTCCCTGGCCAGGAAAAACCTGCATTGGCTGCCCATCCAGTCTAGGTTCTCATTTAAGATCCATTGTCTTGCCCATGGGGCCCTGTATGGCTCAGGTTCAGAGGACATTAGGTCTCTCTACACATTTATTCCCCCTGTAGAGCTCTCCGCTCTTCCAATGAAAACCTTCTTTTGGTTCCTAGGTTTTCTAAAGCAAGGTGGGGAGGGAGAGCCTTTTCCTCCCTGGTCCCTAGGCTGTGGAATACTCTTCCCCCCCCCGAATTGGCAGGACAATCCTCCATTTTGCTTTTTCGTAAATCATTAAAAACGTGGCTTTTCGTACAGGCTTATCCGTAGTCCTGCACTAAGAGAACTCCAAGTTGTACGATCTTTTAGGCGCCTTGATGCCCTTGGGCTAAGTCGCCCGTTACAAGTCCTCATTCATTCATTCATTCATTCATTTATTCATTCATACCTGCTCAGTGGCAGGATACCCTCCCGGTGATAGTGAGCTTCACAAATCTGCATAACATAACATAACAAGGATCTTTTAATAAAAAATCATGAAATAATATAGACATCCATATATATATATATAACTACATAAAGTTAAATGGAAAGCCTTTGGGTCAGATCTGTTCTGCCTTTGGTCTGTCTGTCTGTTTGAATGTCATTTACACACTGCTTATATGAATGACAGTGCACTGAATGGCACACTGTTTCAATCCACATCAGTTCATGGCTCTCTTACCTTATAAATGATGGCATTTTCTGATCACATGTGTGCATCCACCCAAAAACGAATATGTTTCAGTATCAGGGCTGGTTGGCTAGTCATTTTGTTTTAATTTTTATAGATCCTCTTTCATTCCTATGATTCAACTCTTTTTAATATAATAACAATTGTTAAGCGAACACTAGAGATTTACAGGCACTGCTAATAATGTGTGTGATGTGTAATGTGAGATGGGACTTATATAGCACGCTATCACTCCAAGGAGTATCTTGGCGCTTGGATTCCAGAAAACATCAGGTAGTAGATGAAAAGAGGCTATCAGTCTGTGAAGCACATCATATGAATTCCATGCATTCGGAGTTGGACAGGGAGTAAATCCATGTTTTTAGAGACTTTCTGAATTTTAGTTCAGTTGTGGATTGACGCAGGAAAGAGGGAAGTTTGTTCCATGCTTTCGCGCCAATGACTGCAATGGATTTTCCTCCTCTAGTTGACATTTTGAACCTGGGGACAAGGAGTAGATTAGCAGTGGAGGACCTGAGTGATCTTGATGGATGATATTGTTTAAAGTATTTGCGCAGGTACAGTGCGCCATGGTGGTGAAAAGCTCTGTAAGTAATGGTAAGAACTTTGAAAAGTATGCGCTTGTGTATAGGAAGCCAGTGTAGTGCATCCAGAGCTGCAGAAGCCGAAGATTTCCTAGGCAGTCTGAGGACCAGTCTGGCGGCTGCATGTTGGACCATTTGAAGTTTATGCAGGGCTGATTTCTTAAGTCCTGCATAGAGACTATTACAATAGTCCAGCCTAGATGTTATTAGGGCAACAGCTACTGTGCGTCTGGCGCTCAGGGGAAGAAGATCGAAAAAAATTCTAAGGCTCCTGATGATGCCGAAGCATACCCCTGCTACTTCCTTGGCTTGTTGGTTGAAAGGTTTCCAAAGGAAGGGAGGCGCAGGGACACTATTTACCACTCAAGATGGTGGAAGGTCCAGTAGCAGCTTAGTGTCCGTACTGAGTACTAGAGATGCAAGCAAAAAGAGGGGGTGCTGCACTGTTCCTGGAGAGAGGTGAGGAAGTAGGGAAAATTTAGGGAAAGATTTACATGGCGTGACCAAGGATGTTACAATGATACCCTGGGGCATCCATTATGTTGGATGTAATTGCCTCACACACCCCGAAGAGTGTCATGCTTCATCATCGGCGGTTGCTCCTCGTCGGGGAGGCGGTGCAACCCCCGACGGGCTCACCTCAAAGAGGGGCTCTTTGGCGGAGATCTTTTTCCAACAGCCTTGTGGTGAAGTGGGGGTATGTGGGCAGGATGGTGTATTCCTATTGAACTGGTTAAAATGTAGCAAGGGGTACCGGAATGACCTTTATTCTGGGGGTCCTCTGGCTACAGTTAAAAAGTGGGGCTAGCTTCCTAGGTGTCAACTAGTTAGGGTTGTGTGACCCTAGAAGAGGCTAGAAGTGAATGTGGTCAACATGTTTCTCGCTAAGGCTAAATTAACCGCGATTCTTCAGGACCAAAGTGAAAACAACAACATGCTAGTCTCATATATGTTGTATTTGTTACCTTAGTGGATCCTCCTATGCCTATACATAAAGAAGGGATAAGGAAACAGTAATTACATTCAGTACAGATATGCGAGTCACAATAATGCCAGGGAGAAAATGTATACATATATACTGACATGCTGGTGGTACTGGGAGTGATTATACACATCCACCGCATGCCAAGTGTATTGAGCGTGCAATGTTCAAGGTGAATAGCACACACAATAACTAGAACTGTGACTAGGACTGTGATTAGTGAGGGTGGTGATTAAAAACATGGAGATTTCTTGTTAAAAATGCAGCAGTCTACAAATGAATGCCTGCCTGTAGTGTTTCAAATACTGGGCAGGTCTAGAGTGCAGACACCAGTGGACAATTTTTCTAGACAAAGTAAGCAACATTCACTGTGACCTGTAAAAACGAAAACGAAAATGGAAACACTTAGTTGAATTCCCTACTCACCTAATGGTCATATGTTAGAGGCCACATGAGGGATCGGCGGTGTGGTACTACAGAGTTGAGCCCTTATGATGTGGCTAAAATGGAGGTAGAGAAAGAGCGTCCCTGCATTAAAACGAGTGGGCTGCATAATGCCCAGTAATTGGTATGGGGCGATGGGCTCCCTGTCCGCCCTTCGTTTAGCGCTAAACGCACTCACCTTCAGCGCTCCGAGTCCGTGTGTGGTGACCTACCCCTTACCGCCGAGCTCGAGTAGATGACTGTGCTCGGCGGCGGGGGTTATTTCAGCAACAACGGACTCCCTGCGCGCCAAGTCTAGGCACCGCCTCCTGTTTAGGTCACATGTTCGAGGCCGATTGTGTGGCGGCCATCTTGAGAAGGTGTAGAGATAGCGGAGTATGCATAGATCACTGGCTTTGGTACCGCCGTTTCCGCTTTGCAGGGCCTTAATTAGAGGGACCATAGTGCAGTTAGGACGCGGCTGGGGCATGCATGAATATGGTGTTGGGGGTTATACACTACTATGCATAAAAATGTACATCTCATCGGTACAGACTTGGCTATTGCATATAGACAAAAGGTTTGCATGGTGTGGGACGTCTATGGATAAATGGAGTGCTACGCTGCAGATGACTAAATCAGTTCAGGTAGCCCCCAGACGACTAAGGTGTGGGGGGGGACCAAAGATTATCCAAACCATACACAAACCTGCAGGTGTCTGAGTAAGATCCCTCTGTGTAGTTGGAGCAGGGTGCACATGAGTTGGGGGACCAATGTCAGTGGGTGGGTTACGGTCAACAGTGGCAACAGCTAGGGTGGGTAGTGACCTCGAGTTGGATTGGTTCTTCGTGAGTGCTTATGTCAGATGTCTAATCACGGGAATGTGGCTGGTAACAGTGTCTCATGGGGAAACTTCAGAGTTTACAAAGAATGCCAGGGAATGTCTTCGTTAAGCCCCTGTTTATCAGAAGACAATCGATGCACCCATCTCTGTTCCTTGTTGAAAAGGGCTTTTGTAGGGCAGTTGGGACTGGATTCCAAAACTACCCATTTCATAGAATTCTCATCGTGGTTGGATTCCACGTAATGTTTACACATTTTAGTGTGGGTTTTTTTGCAACGAAAATTGCTGCGGTGTTCTATGATGCGAGTCTTGATGGGGCGGGTGGTCATCCCTATGTACTGTAGGCCACACGGGCACACGAGCAAATATATACAGTGTGATGTGTTGCAATTTGTGTGTTGCCTGAGCTCCCATTTGAAGTTCTCGGAGAGTTGTATGGTTTTAACAGTCAGGGTGTATCTGCAGACCCCGCACATGCCACAAGGGTAGTGGCCCGTCACTGGCGGTAAATGCCATAAGGTTAGTTGGGTTTCTTTTCTCACAAGTTTAGGCCTGGTGCTGATCAAGATGTCTTTTAAATTTTGTGACCTCTTGAAGGCAAACCTGGGTTCCTCTAGAGTCATGTCTCCTGTGTTGAGTAGGCCCCAATGGTGTTTAATCGTGTTCCTGATTTTATTGGACAAAGGGGTAAATGTGGTTACACAGGTGATCGGTTGGTCCTCGACAGGGGTTCTCTCCTGCCGTTCAAGAAGGGCTTCTCGGTTATTATTTCTGGCCCGTTTCCTTGCTTTGCGGACATCACTCTTGGGATAGCCCCTGTCTAGAAGGTTCCTTGAGAGAATTGCGGATTCCTTCTTGTAATCAGACACAGCACTACAATTACGCCTGATTCGTAAGAATTGGCCAAAGGGCAAGTTGGTACGTAAGGCCCATGGATGGTGACTCTTGTAGTGCAGTAGGCTGTTGCGGTCTGTAGGTTTACGGTACATGGTGGTACTTATGGACCCTGCTTCCAATCTGATAGTTAGGTCAAGGAATGCAATTTCATGGGGTGAGGATGCCATAGTGAAGTGTAGGTGAGGGTTAAGTGTGTTGACCCATACCAGAAACCCATCGTGTGAGCTCGGTGGACCGCTCCATAGGATCAGGATGTCGTCTATGAAGCGTTTCCACATTTTGATGTTATTCAGAAAGGGGTTGGACTCATGATGTATATGAGTACCCTCAAATTTGGCCATATATAGACAGGCCACCGAGGGGGCGAAGGTACTGCCCATAGAGGTCCCCTGGGTCTGGTGGTAAAACTTGCCTCTGTATTCGAAATAGTTTTCCGTCAAGGCTAGGGTGGCGCACTCCATGATGAAGGTTTGGGGAGTGTGGGAGCTCCAAGACTCTTGACCCAGTCTTTCCTCGATTACCTCTAGAGTGGCCCTCTGGGGGATGTTCGTGTAGAGGGCTTCAACATCTAGGGTAATCAGAAGGTCAATCTCTTCTGTGTCCTGGACTGTATCCAATATTCTTAGAACATCTGTGGTGTCCTGAATGTATGAGGGAATGCTTTTCACCAGGGGTTGAAGGAAATGGTCACAAAATTGTGAGAGAGGCTCTAACACAGAGTCTATTCCAGAGACAATAGGTCTCCCTGGTACTGGTCTAGTGGCTTTGTGGATTTTAGGCAGGATGTAGAAATATGGTACCCTAGGGTCCTTTTTCATGAGAAATTCTGCCTCCTTTCTGCTGATCCATTGGTCACATTCAGCGCTAGTGATCAGGCTTGTAATCTTGGTTTGTAGTCTTGTGGTCGGGTCAATAGTGATTGGAGTATAATATCTCTGATCACTGAGTTGTCTGGTACATTCCAACTCATAATCCACAGTATTCATTAGAACTGTGGCTCCCCCTTTGTCTGCCTGTTTGATTGTGATTAAGGGGTCATTAGCCAGTGATTTGAGTACAGCCAACTCACTCTTAGAGATGTCTGAGTGTGGTATCTGTCGGTTGAGTTTATTGATGTCTCTCAGTACTGCTTGCTCGAAAGTCAGCACTTCGTTGGGGACCATTCCATTGTGAGGTGTAAAGGTTGAGGGATTGTGGAGTCCTGAATCTTCCGTAGGTTCACTGGGTTTCCCTTCAAAGAAGGTTTTCAACCTTATTTTTCTAAAAAAGGCTTTGAGTTCCCTGGTTTGTAGGAACGGATCGATCCTGGGTGTTGGGACAAAGCCCAAACCTTTTTGTAGGACTTCTTCCTCTCTTTGAGTAAGGTGGCGATCCGATAGGTTGACCACCAAGCTTACTGTTGCCCTGACCGGCTCGTGCTCCTCGTATCCATCCCTTGGGGGCGTGTGTCCTCCCATTGGACTCTTTTCTCTGCTGCGTTCCCTCTTTTTCGCCCTCGCCCTCTGCCCCAACCTCTGCCTAAAAAAGGAGGGTGTGAAGGGTTTTGTGGGGGATATAATGCAGGTTATTGTGCTGCAAAAGGGGGTTGGAAGTGTGGGAATTGTGGGTATTGCCAGAACGGGGGACCTACAGGTTGCCCCTGATTTTGGTAATTTGGGAAGTTGTGTTGCCCCCGTCCCTTACCTCTTTTAGCCCTGGGGGGCATCTGTGCAGGATTGTTATCCCCACTACTGTCCGAGCCACTATTTGAGCCCCTCCTTGACGAAGTCATGCTAGAGTCTGAACTATAGCTGGTACCCGGGGGGACATAGTCATCCCTTAAATAGGGGTAGACTTTCTCTTTTGGGAACTTTTTGATGTCCTTTTGCAATTTGGCTACCTTTTGGTTCATAAGATACTCCTTATGTTCTGCCATTTCTTTGTTGATCTCAGCCAATTTTGTTTTGAAGCCCGGATTTTTTACCGCAGTCTTTAGAGCAGCCTCTGCTGCTTGTATTTTGACTAGAAGAGCATCTGCTAGTCGTTTAGCTGTATTGACTATAAGGATGAGAAGGTCGTGGGTACACTTCCACGAGACCTGTGACCATTCCACTTTAAATTGTCCGTCCTCCCAGAATATTCTTGGGAAGTTTTTGACGATCAGTCCATTGGGTGCAATTTTAGCTTTGAAATATTGAGCCATCATTGTTCCATGAATTGTTACCCTAATCCATTCCCGTTTGAGGTCTGACAGGGATTGCCGCTCGGTGGTATTGCTGCTTGTTCCTGGTTCGATGTCGATGCCAAAAAGAGAAGGTGTCCTCATTATGGCTGCTGCATCCTCCTCACCAAAACTCAGTCCCTGCCCCTCCATGGTGGCGAGGTCTAATAGGACTGGTCCGGGTGTGGTGGAGTCCTTCACAGAAGGTAGGGAATAAAAGTGAGGGGTTAAGGGGGGGTGGCTTTTTTATTAAGCACACCCTGGAGAGAGTGAGAGAGGGCCCCACGCCGGGTTCGGCTATGGACCAGGTGTGAGCCACCAATATAGTGTGGGCTCAAGTTTTTGGGGGATTTGAACAAACTAACCCACCATGTGAGAGCTCCCACGGTTACACCGTGCACGAGTAGGTTTCCAAAGGAAGGGAGGCGCAGGGACACTATTTACCACTCAAGATGGTGGAAGGTCCAGTAGCAGCTTAGTGTCCGTACTGAGTACTAGAGATGCAAGCAAAAAGAGGGGGTGCTGCACTGTTCCTGGAGAGAGGTGAGGAAGTAGGGAAAATTTAGGGAAAGATTTACCTGGCGTGACCAAGGGTGTTACAATGATACCCTGGGGCATCCATTATGTTGGATGTAATTGCCTCACACACCCCGAAGAGTGTCATGCTTCATCATCAGCGGTTGCTCCTCGTCGGGGAGGCGTTGCAACCCCCGACGGGCTCACCTCAAAGAGGGGCTCTTTGGCGGAGATCTTTTTCCAACAGCCTTGTGGTGAAGTGGGGGTATGTGGGCAGGATGGTGTATTCCTATTGAACTGGTAAAATGTAGCAAGGGGTACCGGAATGACCTTTATTCTGGGTCCTCTGGCTACAGTTAAAAAGTGGGGCTAGCTTCCTAGGTGTCAACTAGTTAGGGTTGTGTGACCCTAGAAGAGGCTAGAAGTGAATGTGGTCAACATGTTTCTCGCTAAGGCTAAATTAACCGCGATTCTTCAGGACCAAAGTGAAAACAACAACATGCTAGTCTCATATATGTTGTATTTGTTACCTTAGTGGATCCTCCTATGCCTATACATAAATAAGGGATAAGGAAACAGTAATTACATTCAGTACAGATATGCGAGTCACAATAATGCCAGGGAGAAAATGTATACATATATACTGACATGCTGGTGGTACTGGGAGTGATTATACACATCCACCGCATGCCAAGTGTATTGAGCGTGCAATGTTCAAGGTGAATAGCACACACAATAACTAGAACTGTGACTAGGACTGTGATTAGTGAGGGTGGTGATTAAAAACATGGAGATTTCTTGTTAAAAATGCAGCAGTCTACAAATGAATGCCTGCCTGTAGTGTTTCAAATACTGGGCAGGTCTAGAGTGCAGACACCAGTGGACAATTTTTCTAGACAAAGTAAGCAACATTCACTGTGACCTGTAAAAACGAAAACGAAAATGGAAACACTTAGTTGAATTCCCTACTCACCTAATGGTCATATGTTAGAGGCCACATGAGGGATCGGCGGTGTGGTACTACAGAGTTGAGCCCTTATGATGTGGCTAAAATGGAGGTAGAGAAAGAGCGTCCCTGCATTAAAACGAGTGGGCTGCATAATGCCCAGTAATTGGTATGGGGCGATGGGCTCCCTGTCCGCCCTTCGTTTAGCGCTAAACGCACTCACCTTCAGCACTCCGAGTCCGTGTGTGGTGACCTACCCCTTACCGCCGAGCTCGAGTAGATGACTGTGCTCAGCGGCGGGGGTTATTTCAGCAACAACGGACCCCGCCAAAGAGCCCCTCTTTGAGGTGAGCCCGTCGGGGGTTGCACCGCCTCCCCGACGAGGAGCAACCGCCGATGATGAAGCATGACACTCTTCGGGGTGTGTGAGGCAATTACATCCAACATAATGGATGCCCCAGGGTATCATTGTAACACCCTTGGTCACGCCAGGTAAATCTTTCCCTAAATTTTCCCTACTTCCTCACCTCTCTCCAGGAACAGTGCAGCACCCCCTCTTTTTGCTTGTTGGTTGAAAGTCAGAGTATTATCAAACTTTATGCCTAGGTTTCGAGCAGCATTGATGGTATTAGGGGGGGCTTCTGCCTGTTCAGGCCATCAGTCTTGTGGCGAGAAGGAATTATTGGGTCCGGAAGGAATGATTTCAGTTTTGGACGAGTTACACTTCAAGTGGTTGTGTGACATCCATTCGAAGGTTGCTGACAGACATTCTTTTAATGTTTGTTCTGCGTTAGATTGATTTTTGTCAAGGGTCAGAACAAGCTGAGTGTCGTCAGCGTAGGCGACGGTATTGATGTTAAAGGAGGAAATTAAATTTAATAGGGGAACCATGTACAGGTTGAATAAGGTAGGGATTAAACTAGAGCCCTGCGGGACCCCAGTTTTGGTGGTTTGTTCTTCTGAAGAAAAGTCGCCTAGCCTTACAATTTGGTGCCTGTGTGCTAGATAGTTTTTAAACCATTCGAACACGGTTCTTGCTATGCCTGCATTGGTAAGGCGATGTAAAAGGATAGCATGGGATACCGTGTCGAATGCTGCCGAGAGATCTAATAGGATCAGGTACTACCTAGAGGGTAATAACCCACTAGGTTGCATCTGCAGTGTCATGTGGCCAATTCCACTAAACTAGGAGACCATTATGGAATGCTGTACTTCATAACATATCATTCTTTAACCATTTCAAGATGATAAACACAGTGCTAGATGTAGCTGTCATGTTTAACTTTAAAACAATGATAGACTATCTATAATACCTCTACAAGACAGACACCTGCTGCTATGTTACGTTTTGTGACTGCAAACAGATGCCTTCCATATTTTCATTTTTTCAATTTGTATTCTTTTAATTTATTATGCATATATTGTTGAGTTTATGTGTTTTTTTGGGGTTGTGTCAGAAGGTGACCACAAGAATGAGTCAGCGAGTGGATGAATGAGTGCACGGGGGGACTTTTAACCTATGCTGCTCATTGCTCGCTGTGCCCAGGGATCACTGATGACCTTACTTGCTGCTGGCTGCTGACCATCACGCCGTCCCTCCTTTTTGCCAGAGTCTGCCGCCCCCCTCTCACTGCTACACTCTAATTCAACTCTTGTGTGGCCGCCGAATGGAGGGGAGCACCGGCCGGGAAGAGACTACATCCTCCAGCTGCCTTTGCGGCCGGAGCCGCACATGCGAGCATCGCGCCAAGTGGCGCATAAATTAAGGCACCACCTACCGCTTTGCGGGCGCGCGCCGGGCTATGCCCGGGCAAAGGGCGGGCCCTCTGTGGTCCTCAGAGGCCAGAGGAGGTTGGGCCGGGCAACCCCCCTTTGTTTTGGGGGACAAAGCACATGACCTAAGGTATGCGCATCTAGAGACTATCCACGAATACTTCTGCTTCTGCTTCCTCTAAATGGTCTACCTATTGGTTATTAAGATACCCACTGGACCGATACAGGTTCGTGTATGTTATTATTGGTTATAACTTAGTTGTACCATGGCTTTTTAAGGGGCCTCCAAACAAACACTCTCTCTGGGGGGGTCATTCAAGGGGACACTGGACTACGAACTAATTAGGGTAAGATCAGCAATTGAGAGAGCAGAACATAGTTTGTCTACAGATCCTATATCCTGCAAACCATCCCCTTTGATTTCAACTGACTCACCGAATTCTTTATTACTGAGGGAAATAAATGACATTTGTAACACTAGGTACTTCCCAGTAGAACAGGGAAATGATCAATTCAGTCCCCCAACATGCCCTATGGGAAATAGAAGCCCCCAGTTTAGTAAATCTCCCCACCCGAAAATTAGTCCCCTGGAATCCCCTTTTCCATTAATAGACAAAGCTAACACTCAAGCGATCACGCATTCCCAGGTCCCTCCCCAGAACAGAAAGCGTAAAGGTGCGGAACATAGGGGGAGTCTAGCGAAACATCCAAAAAGGATTTCAAGTCCCCCCTCGGTCAATGCCACCATCACACCAGAACCACCCAAAGCATATCCAATACTTGATACTTCTGTATCCACTTTACCATCCAATCTTTTGGCCCAGCTTGAAGAACTGGTTAAAACCTTATTATCCCAGCTCATAGAAAGGATAGAGAGAATTGGGAAAAGCTCACGTCGATAGAAGAAACTATCAAGCTAAGTAAGCAACCGCAGAGCCTAGTTGCTCCCAATATGCTCGAAACCACTTCACATAGTATAATTGGCCAAAATTGGTCACTAGATTCCACATTACTAGCCTCAAAAAGTAATGAAGTACCCAAAAAATCTACAAAGGAACCGATATCTGCCGCTAGAGCAGGGCCATCTAAAGTAGCCACGAGCTCTGAGGGGTCAGTTGCTAACCAAGGTAATATGCGTAGAAAAATAAATTGTATAAAACTACCACCAGAGGCAGCACCCTATGTGTGCGTCCTCTCTGGAGTACCGGTGCTCACAAACGGGAAAACTGAAGGGCATCAGGACCTCAAAAATAAAGTAAAATTTTGGTTAACTAAGAATAGACCTCTTCCATCTAATGTTGATGGAAAAATGTTAAATGTCAGAAGGGTGGGATGGTTAGGTTCCCGTCCTAAGGACATGGTTGGAGACCTGGTAATTGTTAACTTCAGGGATAACCAGGTCATCCCATATCTACGCAATTGGGACCCACAAATAGGAGACGGGCCCATAGAAACAAGAGAATTGTCAGATTTCTATCCCAGAACCGCATATCTGCCCCTCACAAGATGGAGCATAGAGGAAAACGACTGGATGGGCCCCGTAACGAGTAGTTACAAGATACCCACCTACAATCGTTATGACCTTCTTCATGGCTTAGATTTGGTGATCTGAAAGCATCCAATAAGCACAGTTACTTTTTTGCATTGTCAAATGTAATGAATCTTAATTGATGTCACCTATGTACTTTCTTTTACATAGCCCAGATACAGTTTCATACTCATTTCACTTCCTCGAATGTAATTGTTTCTTTTTTAACTTTCAAAATCTATCTTGTTGGGTTGACTCCTTACTGTCTGCACACAGGGAAAATTGATTTATGTTTTTCTAATTATATTTTATTGTAAATGATATTTGTATGCTGTATGCTTTTATGGTTATTAATTTTAACCAAATAAAGTACTTTGAACTTTGAACTGTGAGTGCACAGATGAGTGACAGATGCATGCATGATGACCTAGTGAGCGTCTAATACCATAAATGATAGAAAAGCCACTTTCATTCATGAGCAAGGCATGTTGGCAATGCCAATGCTTGTTCTACAAATCTATGGCTACAGATCCCTCTTCTCTTGCTTATTTATCCACAGCTTCCCCATATTACTGAGTCCATGTGCATGTGAAATGAGAAAATCAAATGCGTATTGGCTTACATCTCACTCTTCTTTCACACTTGTTTAACTTGCTGCAGTGAATGTGCAGTTTATGCCTTTTTTCTTACAGCTAAGGTGTCAGCTCCAACTATATCTTTACTAGTGACACCAGCCACTAAGACATTTTCTTGAAATGGAACAAACTCCTCTTCCAGGAGTGGACTGGGTTCCTAAGCTTCTATTATTTTCTCCTTGATGCAACTTCTTATAGTCTGCCATTCCTTTTTACAGACTTTGTATTCCTTTGTACTGCTGCAACAGCATTCACTTGAACCAGAATGTTGCTCCATATCTAATTTTCCACAGATGTTGGTTAGTATATGGTATCATTGTGATCCAAAGAGATGGGCCTCACTTACTATGACTGCATTCACCAAGATTCCCAGTTCACAACCAGCAAAGTAATCATTCTTTTTATGATCTTCATTGTCAGATGCTACCTGGAAGATGGACTGAACCCAGGTGTCCAGGTGTCAAAGATAAGTGTTTTCAAAAGGACAGATTACTTACCATAAAAAATTGATGACATTTGCCCATTACTCAATTAACCCCTTGCGCCCTGGCGGTTTTCCCGTTGTGTGCTGGATTTTTTCAAATCGTCATCAGCATACGAGTGCCGTAGCTGATGACGAGCTCAGCTCGTCATCAGCATCGAAGGGGTTAAGTTCCCCAGTACTGGTAGTATCAGGTGACTCACGGTGCCGCAAGAATGGTGGTAAGAGCTAACGCCCTCAATGATAGTAATGGTTGACAGGCATCGTAGATGTACCATGGGTGATGATAACATTTGACTTCCTTAGTGCTGATAAGATCTGACAAGCACAGTGAATGACCCAGGAATGGGTGTGAATGCTGCCCTATAGATTCATCCTGTTCCCATGAGGCACAGGGTCAAGACTGATTTGCATATAGCTGTGTCTGAACTGGGGTGGTGAAGTGAGCTAAAGAACGATGATGGATTCAACCCAGATCTGTGACTAGGGGTGAGTGGCTGAACAATTTTCAGCGCTCCGTCCATCATCTACTTGTGTTTGCTTAGCTCATTGCCAGCTACCAAGGGTTGCGCAAGGGAATAATATATTGAGACCATAACTGAACCTTTTATTGTGTTTGTGACCTTATTACTAGTGGTAAGTCACTACTTATCACTACTAATGATACGCTTTCCAACATCCATCATATGGCCTAACACTTTATTCACCTCCCTATCACAGGTCTTTAGGAAAGAAACTTTCCTCCACCCACAATACTGCAAAAGCGCAGGTATGCATATAATATTTTTAGCAGAGAGGAGGGTACTCTTTTATTTTCATTTAAGAACACTGACTATTTTAATTTCAGACCAAGCACATTAAACAATGAACAGACTATTCAGTCAGTCAGTCAGTCAAAAATATCTTTATTCGATTTAGTTGAAAATCATACAAAGAGATAAAAACATTTCATACAATGTAAAACCTATTTACAATATCATACAAATCAGAGCATACATGGGGTTTATAAAAAGGCAAATTGAATTCATTTAGTATTAAGCAAAGTTTGAATACACTGATTAAACGCGGTATTAAAAGGACCCGTTGTTCTGATGTGTTTTTTTAGTTCTAGCTGCTGCCACCAAAAAATTGGCCATACAAAATGTAATGCGTATGTTGTTCAAAGATTGTAGGTAGAGCAGGGCTGGACTCACTTGTGTGAAACCAGCCTCCTTCAAAACAGGTAACAGATATTTTTCCTGGGCTCTAAATAAAACCCACAAAACATAACAAAGTGCATGGTATCTTGTACAGAAAAGTGATCACAACAACAGGGGGGGGCTAATTCAGGTTTTTCCCACGTTTTAAACAGACTAGTCCATAGTTCCACAAACATGAAGAAACATTCATATGGTCTGACTTCCACATAAACATGAATACAAAAAGCAGTGGTAGGTTCAGGTTTTGCCTTTCAGACAGGCACAGTCAATATCACAGAATGGGGCTGTTATTTTCTCAATTCCTAGCAGTTTTAAGTATGGCTGAATGTAAAGGTTGTGCCTGCAAGTGATTCACCCTCTGGGAGTTGCTCAGGGCTATTCTTTCTTGTCCACTAAGCCTTTCAAGACAAGAACCAGCCATATGCAATCAGAACCCCCAGACTGGTTTCCGACTTATTTCACCTCATTATTAGGATGCTGCTTGATTCCAGTGACACATGATCACATGTCTGGGCACACCCTTTCTATTTAAAGTTTCACACTGAAAACAAAGGTGAAGGGTGGAATGCTAACAAAAATCTCAACCTGTGTAAAATTCTTGGGCTGTATTTAAGTTCATAGGGGCATATTATCAAGAACGGCATTAAACTTATCACCGCTTTAGCGGCAGGAAACTGCTGCTGAAGCGGCGATAATGAACTTGATAATTTGCCCTTGAGAATTCCAATAGAAGCCCATGTTCACACCAGAACATGGGCTTCTATGGGAATTCACAAGGGCATATTATCAAGCCCATTATCGCCACTTTAGCAGCAGTTTCCTGCCTCTAAAGAGGTGATCATTTTAACGCTGTTTCTTGATAATATGCCCCATAGTTTTTTGCCCACTATGTCAGTCCAGACAGGAAGCCGCAGTACTCACATTAAACTTGCACCAATAGGAATAGTTCAGCCCAGAATGCCAGGCTAGGGTACCTCTAGGCAGGAATGTAAGCAACCTCAGACTGGTTTTAGCTTTAGTCGTCCTCAGAAGTGAGGTGCAGCTTGAGAACTATAGTACAGTGCATAGCAACATGCTGAAACACAGCATTGATGAGACAAATCCATGAAAAAGTCTCAGCCAGTGACAATCGAG
Organism: Lissotriton vulgaris; assembly: GCF_964263255.1. NCBI lineage: Eukaryota > Metazoa > Chordata > Amphibia > Caudata > Salamandridae > Lissotriton > Lissotriton vulgaris. The sequence continues at coordinate 665,906,600 of NC_141689.1, forward strand.
TAGGACTATATTTCAGTCCTTTGTTCTCACCGATCAACCGGAAGTAGACAGTGCTGCAGATTAGACCAGGGAAAGGAAACAGAATGGCAGGAATATTAATGTTTTTGTGCAGAGGAGTGGAGGAGGTCCTCAAAAAGTCACACTAGGCTTATAGAGTGGTTTTGCAAAGCAATGTGTAATTTGTTTTATGTGCAGGAGGAAGTTGGTGGTCTTAGGAGTTAAGATCATGTTTGTACGGGATCTGCCAGGGATTTTTCTAGACGTGTGCTTTGCCCTGCTTTTCGTATGCACTATCAAGAACATCCTAAATACATGCAGTGGTGTATACATGTAATTTATTGGAGAGAAGTCTATCAATAAATCACCAACATATTAATTTCGTCATGTGATACAAATGTTGCAAGTGTAAAATAATGTAAGATGATTTCCATGGAAATGTAAATGATATCATTTCAATATTATTTTCATAAGTTAAAATGCAAAACTGGTTTAAACGCATTTGAAACACCTGCTCATCTTTTGCTTGCCGCACCACTAATTTCCTACCTCTGACTCAGTGTTAATCGCAGAGGTCTTGAACACTTCATTAGAATATCAATAATATTTAACAATCTATAAAACCATTACTATCCTCTAATATAATGCTTCGATTGAAATAGCTAGCCCCGCATTCCTTAATATGGAGCCAGACTTTATTTGGAAAATTTTAGCTCGTCGAGAACACGCTCGCTGCAGATATTTGGCAACTATGCAGGCAGATTGCATTTTTTTAAGTTGGTTTATACAGGATTATAGTACTCATGTCTGTACGTATTGGGCGCCATTTCAATTGAGAAACAAGCCATATAACTTAGTTATCCTTATGTATGAAAATAAGAAGAGGAAATGCAATAATGTTTATAGCGATACGTCATTATACTTACAGAAATCATCGAAACATAAATCATCATAAATGGATATCATATATGCATACATACATGCATGCATACTAACATATCATTCTTACGTATATACGTATAATACATACATGCATGCAGTTGAGGAAAAGGTGAGAAAGGGTGAGTTCATGAAATACGTCATCACACAGGTGAAAAAAGAACGAGTTGGCTTCCAGTTCAATTTTTAAATCTGACTAGTCAACACCGAAATTGGCATTTGCCTAAATGTAGCATTACTACAGATGTCTGTAGGCAACCACACTGCTATAAAACATGTTACTACAGTTGAGGACAGGAGTTAAGTTCCCTATAGACAATGTCATGCTGTACAAGACAAGGCAAATGGCGGACTCAGCTGCTACCCATTCTCTTTGAAGCAAAGTCAAGTCGCATCCTCCATGGATATTTTATTTCTCCAGATTTCAGGTTTTTTGCTTATGACAGGGCAGAGATACAGGGCACAGTTAGGACCATTTTAATGTAGATTTTTTTCACTGATGGCGTTGAGTCCTGGCATGACCAATCTGCCTAAAAGGCCAGATGAGTCAAGTCAAGTCAAGTCAAAACATTTATATAGCGCACTACATACCCAGAGGGTTTCAAGGCGCTTAGGAAGGGGAGGTGGATTATTTGTCAAATATCCACGTTTTAAGCTGCTTTCTGAACTCTAGGTGATTCTGGGTGAGGCGAAGGTAAGCGGGGAGTGAGTTCCATGTTTTGGCAGCCAGGTATGAGAAGGATCTGCCTCCCATGGTGGTCTTGTTGATGCGAGGTACAGTGGCGAAGGCTTGGCTGGAAGAGCGGAGTTGGCGGCAGGGGGTGTAGAAGGACAGTCGAGAGTTGAGGCAATCTGGTCCGATGTCGTAGAGTGATTTGTGTGCGTGGGTAAGCAGTCGGAAAGTGATCCTCTTATTGACGGGTAGCCAGTGGAGGTCTTTAAGGTGACCGGAGATGTGTTCGTTGCGTGGGATGTCTAATATGAGCCTGGCTGAGGCGTTTTGGATTCGTTGTAGTTTCTTCTGGAGTTTCGCGGTGGTACCTGCGTAGAGGGTGTTTCCGTAGTCCAGTCGGCTCGTGACTAGAGCGTGGGTGACTGTTTTCCTTGTTTCGGGGGGGATCCAGCGAAATGTTTTTCTGAGCATGCGAAGAATGTTAAAGCAGGAAGAGGATATGGCGCTGACTTGTCTGTTCATTGAGAGTGAAGAGTCCAGGATGACGCCAAGGTTCCGTGCGTGGTCTGTCGGGATGGGTGCATTTCCGAGGGCTTCCGGCCACCAGGAGTCGTCCCATGCAGAGGGGGATTTACCTAAGATGAGGACTTCTGTTTTGTCTGAGTTCAGTTTCAGACGGCTTTGTTTCATCCATTCGGCGACTTCTTTCATTCCTTCGTGTAGGTTAGTCTTAGCGGTGCTGGGGTCCTTGGTGAGAGATAGGATCAGTTGAGTGTCATCCGCGTAAGAGATGATGTTGAGGTTGTGTTGGCGGGCGATGGCCGCGAGGGGGCTCATGTATACGTTGAAGAGGGTGGGACTGAGTGAGGATCCTTGTGGTACGCCGCAGATGATTTCGGAGGCCTCGGACTTGAATGGTGGGAGGCGGACTCTCTGGGTTCTTCCGGTGAGGAACGAGGTGATCCATTCCAGTGCTTTACCTTGGATTCCGATGTTTCTGAGGCGTTGTAAAAGGGTGCTGTGGCAGACTGTGTCGAAGGCTGCAGAGAGGTCGAGGAGGATGAGGGCGACTGTGTCTCCATTGTCCAGTAGAGTTCGAATGTCGTCTGTTGCTGCGATGAGGGCGGTCTCAGTGCTGTGTTTGGCTCGGAAGCCAGATTGTGAGGGGTCGAGTGATTTGTTGTCTTCGAGGAAGGCGGCGAGCTGGTTGTTGACAGCTTTCTCGATGACTTTGGCCGGGAATGGAAGAAGCGAGATGGGGCGGTAGTTTTTGAGTTCGGTGGGGTCTGCTGTTGGTTTTTTCAGAAGGGCGGTGAGTTCAGCGTGTTTCCAATCTTCTGGGAAGGTAGCGGAGTTGAAGGAGCAGTTGATGACGTCTCGGAGGTGCGGAGCTATGACGGAGTCTGCTTTGTTGAAGATGTGGTGGGGGCATGGGTCTGTGGGGGATCCAGAGTGGATGGAATTCATCAGGCGGATGGTGTCCTCAGTGGAGATTGGGTTCCAGGCGTTAAGGGTGTTAACGGGGGGAAGATGGTCAGTTGATGGTGGGGTGGGTTGGTTTCCGGGTTGGTTGTCAAAGCTGTTGTGGATGTCAGCAATCTTGTTGTGGAAAAAAGAGGCTAGGGAATCGCAGAGGGTTTGAGAGGGGGTGATGTCGTTGGAGTTGGCCGAGGGGTTGGAAAATTCCTTGACGATGTTGAAAAGTTCCTTGCTGTTGTGGGCGTTGTTGTCAAGTCGATCTTTGAATGCTGTTTTCTTGGCTTTTCGGATCAGTTGGTGGTGAGTACGGATGGCGCTTTTGAAGGCGTCCTTGTTGCTGGTAGATGGGTCTTTTTTCCAGGCCTTTTCAAGGGAGCGGCACAGTTTCTTGGATTTCTTGAGGTCGTCGTTGAACCATGACGCCTTCTTGATGCCAAGTTTGTGTTGACGTTTTTTCAGTGGTGCTAAGGTGTCGGTGGTATTGGATAACCAAAGGGTGAGGTTGGAGGCGGCTTCGTTGGCATTAGAAGAGAGGGCTGGGGAGGTTTGAAGGAGTGATGTGGAGATCTGCTCTGTGGTGATTTTGTTCCAGTTTCTTTGTAGAGTTGGTTGGAGGTGGATGATGGGTTTCGGCTTGTTGTAGGTGAAGTGAACGCAGCTGTGGTCAGTCCAGAGGAGATCTGTAGTGTGGCTGAAGGAGACATGGTTGCTGGAGGTGAAGATGGGGTCGAGAGTGTGACCTGCGATGTGTGTGGGGGAAGTGACCAGTTGTTTAAGTCCGAGGTTGGCGAGGTTGTCTAAGAGGGTGGCGGTGTTGCGGTCGTTGCTCTTTTCAAGGTGGAAGTTGAGGTCTCCCAGAAGGATGTAGTCTTTGGAGGGGAGCGCGTGTGGGGTGATGAAGTCCGTGATGTCTTCACTGAATTTTGCGCGTGGTCCTGGTGGTCTGTAGAGGAGGGTGCCTCTGAGTGTGGTCGTGGGGTCGATGTGGATCTGGAAGTGAAGGTGTTCGGAGTTAGCGAGGTTGGCGTCGGAGCTGGTGGTGATGCGGATGGATTTCTTATGGACGATAGCGATTCCTCCTCCTGTATGGTCGGTGCGGTCCTTGCGAGTGATCTTATAGTCTTCAGGGATAGCAATGGTGATGTCTGGTGCGGAGGAAGCATTCATCCATGTTTCCGTAAGGAAGGCGACGTCTGGAGAGAAGGTGTCTAGTAGGGTCCATAGGTCAATAGCGTGCCTGTGCACCGATCGGGTGTTGAGAAGGATGCATTGTAGGTGGTTGGGGTCGGGAATCTGTGGTGTGGTCGTAGCAGAGATGTTGTCGGTGCCGCTGAATTTGCAGGAGTAGCAGGAGAAAGGTCCATGGGTGTGTCCAGGAGCGGCTTGGACGCAGTTGGGGGCGCGACCGGGGTTAAGGGCTAGGAGGGTGGCGGCATCGTAGGTAGTGCGGGGGGCTGGGGAGCGCGAGGGGCAGGGGGTCTGGCGCTGGGCGCGGTCCAGGCGCGGACAGGCGTAGATGGGCTTACCTTTGGCGCACCTTCGGCGTGGTCGTAGCGCGTGGACGCTGCGCGTGGGGGCATTGGCCATAAAAGGATGGTGGAGGGGCGGAGCGTGGGAGGGGGAGCTGGGAGGCGTTAGCGAAGGGGGAGGGACGGGCTGCAGGCACAACAAAATGGAGGGCTCCCAAATAATAACACGGCGCTATGCGAAGGCTGATTGAATGCACAACAACTAATGCGAGCAGCAGCGCTATGCATACAGGTGTCAGAAATATTTAAGCCTGAGAAGGACAACTGCAGTGACGGCGCTGTACACTTTACACAAAATACACTATTAGCTGAACTGAACTACGCAAATGCGGAGCGCTACGCTGGGGGCTGGGCGCTTAAACACGAGTGAGTCAGAAGGCAATTGAAATATGCTGCAGTAAATAGTCAGCGCTACGATACCACAGGGCGCTTGTAGGTCGGTCGGGAGGTGGGCAGGAGCAACCGCTTCACTGGGAGTTCAGCTGGTCACAGGGGTTTCTCAGCCGAGTAGTTCCAAGTGCTTCGTGGGTGGGAGGGGGAGCTGGGAGGCGTTAGCGAAGGGGGAGGGACGGGCTGCAGGCACAACAAAATGGAGGGCTCCCAAATAATAACACGGCGCTATGCGAAGGCTGATTGAATGCACAACAACTAATGCGAGCAGCAGCGCTATGCATACAGGTGTCAGAAATATTTAAGCCTGAGAAGGACAACTGCAGTGACGGCGCTGTACACTTTGCACAAAATACACTATTAGCTGAACTGAACTACGCAAATGCGGAGCGCTACGCTGGGGGCTGGGCGCTTAAACACGAGTGAGTCAGAAGGCAATTGAAATATGCTGCAGTAAATAGTCAGCGCTACGATACCACAGGGCGCTTGTAGGTCGGTCGGGAGGTGGGCAGGAGCAACCGCTTCACTGGGAGTTCAGCTGGTCACAGGGGTTTCTCAGCCGAGTAGTTCCAAGTGCTTCGTGGGTGGGAGGGGGAGCTGGGAGGCGTTAGCGAAGGGGGAGGGACGGGCTGCAGGCACAACAAAATGGAGGGCTCCCAAATAATAACACGGCGCTATGCGAAGGCTGATTGAATGCACAACAACTAATGCGAGCAGCAGCGCTATGCATACAGGTGTCAGAAATATTTAAGCCTGAGAAGGACAACTGCAGTGACGGCGCTGTACACTTTGCACAAAATACACTATTAGCTGAACTGAACTACGCAAATGCGGAGCGCTACGCTGGGGGCTGGGCGCTTAAACACGAGTGAGTCAGAAGGCAATTGAAATATGCTGCAGTAAATAGTCAGCGCTACGATACCACAGGGCGCTTGTAGGTCGGTCGGGAGGTGGGCAGGAGCAACCGCTTCACTGGGAGTTCAGCTGGTCACAGGGGTTTCTCAGCCGAGTAGTTCCAAGTGCTTCGTGGGTGGGAGGGGGAGCTGGGAGGCGTTAGCGAAGGGGGAGGGACGGGCTGCAGGCACAACAAAATGGAGGGCTCCCAAATAATAACACGGCGCTATGCGAAGGCTGATTGAATGCACAACAACTAATGCGAGCAGCAGCGCTATGCATACAGGTGTCAGAAATATTTAAGCCTGAGAAGGACAACTGCAGTGACGGCGCTGTACACTTTGCACAAAATACACTATTAGCTGAACTGAACTACGCAAATGCGGAGCGCTACGCTGGGGGCTGGGCGCTTAAACACGAGTGAGTCAGAAGGCAATTGAAATATGCTGCAGTAAATAGTCAGCGCTACGATACCACAGGGCGCTTGTAGGTCGGTCGGGAGGTGGGCAGGAGCAACCGCTTCACTGGGAGTTCAGCTGGTCACAGGGGTTTCTCAGCCGAGTAGTTCCAAGTGCTTCGTGGGTGGGAGGGGGAGCTGGGAGGCGTTAGCGAAGGGGGAGGGACGGGCTGCAGGCACAACAAAATGGAGGGCTCCCAAATAATAACACGGCGCTATGCGAAGGCTGATTGAATGCACAACAACTAATGCGAGCAGCAGCGCTATGCATACAGGTGTCAGAAATATTTAAGCCTGAGAAGGACAACTGCAGTGACGGCGCTGTACACTTTGCACAAAATACACTATTAGCTGAACTGAACTACGCAAATGCGGAGCGCTACGCTGGGGGCTGGGCGCTTAAACACGAGTGAGTCAGAAGGCAATTGAAATATGCTGCAGTAAATAGTCAGCGCTACGATACCACAGGGCGCTTGTAGGTCGGTCGGGAGGTGGGCAGGAGCAACCGCTTCACTGGGAGTTCAGCTGGTCACCTTATCTAATCAATCAATCAATCCGTCATTATATTTCTAAGCGCGCTACATACCTGTGAGGGTCTCACATCGCTAGGGGGGGGGGGTGCTACTGATCGAAGAGCCAGGTCTTGAGGAGTCCTCTGAAGGCCAGCAGGACCTGAGTCTGTTGTAGGTTGGTTGGGAGAGTGTTCCAGGTCTTGGCGGTGAGGTAGGAGAAGGATCTTCCGCCGGCTGTGGTTTTCCGGATACGGGGGACTGTGGCGAGGGCAAGGTTGGCTGAGCGGAGGCTTCGGGTGGGGGTGTGGAAGCTGAGTCGGTTGTTGAGTTAAGTAGGTCCGGTGTTGGGTAGTGCTTTGTGTGCTTGGATGAGGAGTTTGAAGGTGATCCTCTTGTTGACGGGGAGCCAGTGCAGGCCTCTCAGGTGGGGTGTGATGTGGCTGCGGTGGGTGACGTCGAGGATCTGTCGAGCCGAGGCGTTCTGGATTTGTTGTAGTCGTCTCAAGAGCTTGTTTGTAGTTCCTGAGTAGAGGGCGTTCCCGTAGTCGAGTCTGCTGGTGATGAGGGCCTGGGTGACGCTTTTTCTAGTGTCGATAGAAATCCATTTGAAGATTCTGCGGAGCATTCTGAGGGTGTTGAAGCAGGACGCAGAGACGGCGTTGACTTGCCTGGTCATGGAGAGGGTGGAGTCGAGCATGACCCCCAGGTTGCGTGCATGGTCCGTGGGTTCTGGGGCTGTGCCTAGCGATGTGGGCCACCAGGAGTTGTCCCAGGCTGATGGGGCGGGTCCGAGAATGAGGACCTCTGTCTTGTCTGAGTTCAGTTTCAGTCTGCTGTCCTTCATCCAGTCGGCTACAGCCCTCATTCCTCTGTGGAGGTTGGCTTTGGCGGTGTGGGGGTCTTCGGTGAGGGATATGATCGGCTGGGTGTCATCAGCGTAGGAGATGATGTTGAGGTTATGTTGTCGTGCAACGTGGGTGAGAGGAGCCATGTAGATATTGAACAGCGTCAGGCTGAGGGAGGATCCCTGTGGGACGCAGCAGATGATCTCTGTACGAAAGGGTGGGAGGCGGACGCTCTGGGTTCTGCCGGAGAGGAAGGATATGGTCCAGGCCAGGGCCTTCTCTTGAATACCGGCGTCATGGAGGCTTGCTGATAGGGTGCGGTGGCAGACTGTTTCTGATCAACCTACACGCCGACTATAGACATCACTTACGCGATCGTCTCCAAAACGAATATACCACGCTGTTTCGAACAAATTACCTCTCGAACGTGAGTCAATTGATGTGGCCCTACTTCCATTAACTAAAGGTCCCTGACGGTTACCGTGCTCCATATTCACCCATTGGACAAAGCCAACTGCTGTGGCTTTCTCTTCAATATTCAAGGGAGTATTTTCAGCAATGAAATATTCTGTACTGATGATGGTCTACATGACTACTGCCCTTTAGACCGAAACGTCGACATCTCCAGTCACGTTGCTTTGGCACTAACATACGACCATTTCTGTATTAATTAATTTTGGTTGTTTGTTTAATCCATTAGTAGTTGATGTTTTTAGTTGTGTGTTTTTTTTGCTTCTGTTCTTAACTATTGCTTTAATCCACTTTATGTATTTGTCTCCCCAATCAAATGTTTTTTGAGTAAACATAAATCTCTCTGAATTTCTATCTCTGTGTTTTCTATCCTTACATTGATTTATTTCAGATGTTTATTTAGTTGGATATCCTGTGGATTCATTTGAGTGTGTTACATAAGTACAACTCACAACTAAGTTCAATGTTCGTCTAAAGTAAGTCCCTTGTAGCACACTTTGACCTTGTAGCACACTTTGACCTTAACCAGACTGTGTCAAAGGCTGCTGATAGGTCCAGGAGGATGAGGGTGGGGGGTTCTCCTTTGTCCATCAGGGTCCTGATGTCGCCAGTGGCGGCGATGAGGGCGGTCTCAGTGCTGTGGTTGCAGCGAAAGCCGGATTGGGAAGGGTCCAGGATATTGTTGTCTTTTAGGTAGCGGGTTAGCTGTTTGTTGCCAATCTTCTCTGCCACTTTTGACGGGAACAGGAGCAGGGAGATGGGCCGAAAGTTCTTGAGGTCATTGGGGTCCGCCTTGGGCTTCTTCAGAAGGGCGTTGATCTCGGCGTGCTTCCAGCTTTCCGGGAAGGTGGCTGTCTTGAAGGAGCAGTTCATAGTTTTCTGGAGGTGGGGCGCGATGGTTGTGCTGGCCTTGTTGCAGACGTGGTGAGGGCAGGGGTCCAATGGGGATCCGGAGTGGATGGAGTTCATGGTTTTGATGGTGTCTTCATCACTGACGCTGGACCAGGTGGTCAGGCGGCTGGTGCGGGTGGTAGTCGCAGGGGTGGTGGACTCGGTGGGGGGTGTGGGGGGGTCGGAGTAAAAGCTGTTGTGGATGTCGGTGATCTTGCTGTGAAAGAAGGTAGCCAGGGAGTCACACAGGTCTTGTGATGGTGGGATGTTGTTGGTGTTGGAGCTGGGGTTGGAGAGTTCTTTCAAGATGCTGAAGAGCGCTTTGGTGTTGTGTGCCTTGTTGTCTAGGCGGTCCTTGAAGGCGGTCCTCTTGGCGGTCCTGATGAGTTGGTGGTGTCTGCGGGTGGCGCTCTTGAGGGCTGTGTGGATGTCTGGTGTTCGGTCATGGAGCCATTTCTTCTCCAGCTACCAACAGGTGTGCTTGGAGATCTGGAGGTCTTCGGTGAACCAGGTGGCTTTCTTGGTGTGGTTGGTTGTGGAGGTCTTGAGAGGGGCGAGGGTGTTGGCGCAGTCGTTGATCCACTGTGTGAGGTTGGTTGCGGCAGTGTCTGGGTCGGTGGTGTCGGTGGGTGGTCTCCGGGCGAGGGTGGTCGTCAGTTGGCCCTCGGTGACCTTGTCCCAGCAGCGGCGCGGCAGCTGTTGGGTGCGGTTGTGGGTTTTCTGAAGGTGAAGTGGACGCATCTGTGGTCGGTCCAGTGGGGTTCGGTGGTGTGGTTGAAGGAGACGTGGGGCCTTGCGGAGAAGATGGGGTCAAGTGTGTGTCCAGTGTTGTGGGTGGGTGTTGTCATGAGCTGATTGAGTCCGAGGTTGGCGAGGTTGTTGATCAGAGCAGTGGAGTTGGTGTCGTTTTTGTTCTCGAGGTGGAGGTTCAGGTCCCAGAGGAGGATGTAGTCCGTGGAGGCGAGGGCTTGGGTGCCGATGAGGTCGGTGATGGTGTCGCTGACCTGTGGTCAGGGTCCGGGAGGTCTGTAGAGGAGTGTTCCTCTGAGGGTCGTGTTGGGGTCAGTGTGAATCTGGGAGTGCATGTGCTCGGCGGTGGTGAGGGTGTCATTGGTGTTAGTTGCGATTCTGATAGAGTCTTTGTGGATGATGGCGATTCCACCTCCCACTCCATTGGCGCGGTCTCTGCTGGAGATCTTGTAGCCCTGTAGGATGGCTACAGCAATGTTTGGTGCTGAGGTGGCGTTCAGCCAGGTCTCCGTCAGGAAGGTGACGTCAGGGGCGATGGAGTCTAGGAGTTCCCAGAGTTCGATGGCGTGCTTGCGAGCGTAGCGGGTGTTGAGGAGGATGCAGCAGAGGTGGTTGGGTTCTTTGGCTGGTGTTTTGGTGGGCTGGATTCTGGTGTAGCTGCAGTTGCGGCAGGTGAAGGGTCTTTGGGTGCGCTTTGGGGTGGCCCGGTAGCAGGGGTGGGCTCGTCCGGTGTTGAGTGCACAGAGGGTTCTGGAGTCGTAGTGCAGTCTGGCGTAGCGGGGGCACGGGGTCCAGGGGTTCTGGCACTGGCGTGGTCCAGGCATGGACGGGCGCTGACGGGCTTGCCGATGGTGTGCACGCTGTGCGCGTCCGCTGTGTTTCCGCGCGGCATCCTTCATAAATGGCAGGGAGGAGCAGCTGGAAGGTGGGAGCAGGGTGGCCAATGGGCTACAGAGGGAGGGTGGCACAGAAGGAAAAGGGGAGGGCCGCAGGCGAGCAGCGGCGGGAAGTGGGGGGGCACAGAAGCGGGAAACAATCATGGAGAGCACAAAATAAACAAAATAAACTGGCAACAGGCACTAAACAGGGCACAATGCAGGACAAAAACACTGGGGGCAGTCAGCAACAATACTCAGGAGTGCGGGTGCAGCGGCGAACTCGCGGCAGCAGCGGTAAGGGCAGGAGTCCTGGTCACACACAGGGGGAGCCGTGCGGTGTGTGGAGTGACCGGCCCTGCGAGCAGGGTCAAGGGTCATCTAAGAAAAGCAAATTATGTTCATAGTGCCATCTCCTGGCAATAGCTCCAATAAAAAGATCTAGATAACGAGATCCATGCTCATTTCCCCAGATCCTGGTATAAAAGAATAAGATGCGAAGAGTAGAGTGACCATCTATGTATCACCAAAAGCACTTAGATCAAGAAGTGGCTAAAAGAACTGTAGGAGAGTTTTATGTCCAAATGTATATCAGAGGTATATTTCCACACTTTCATGTCTGAGCACCACCTTTGAGACAGGAAATTTGGGATATATATATATATATATATATATATATATATATATATATATAAAACCTACTGGCAGTCGCCAGTAGGTAGTTATAGTTAGGATCTACTTTCCATAGGAAATCCGCAACATTCTATTGGGAATAACTTTGGCGCCGGTGGATGAATCTTCGCGAATTTCTCAAAGTAAGTGGCCCGCTCCGCTCCACACCGCTCCGCTCTGCTCCTTCTCTGAAAGTTTGGGGGGATTCGTCAAGCGGGGGCCGAGATAAAAGGGGGGTCCCAAAACGTGTTTTCTCCATATTAATTTCCATAGGGCGGTCGAACTCACTTTTAGCCCGAATGGCAGAATGGATTTACACCAAACTTGGCAAAATTGTAGGGACTGGTAGCCCGATGTGCCTTTGCTATGTCTCAAGATATATGCTCCAGTGGTTTTTACGAAAATGAACTTTGAAAAAATATATATTGGGCTACATTGGGCTATATATATGTTAGAGCCCAAATGTAGCCCAATGTAGCCCAAAGATGGCCACCAGAGACAAAAAAAAACAAATGTAGCCGAAATATCAGATGGAATAAAGTGTTAACACTTAAAACATTTAATTTGCAAAGGAACAAAATGAGGGGGTTCCTTTTGCCATAGAAATTATGATTAGTGCTGAAGAAAGAAAAATTAGGGCACATTTTGAGTGACTTCTCAAATCCTCTTATATTTCATTAACACAATTCTGATATGCAGTCTCCCAAGATGGCCACCAGAGACAAAAGAACCCAAATGTAGCCCAAATATCAGCCAGATGTAGCCCAACTATAGCCCAATGACAGAATGTCCCAAAGTGTTCTAAAGAACAACTAGAACGCTAACAGTCTTACTTATGACAAAAGTATGGCACACCTCAAGTCATCTTGATTGGAATAAAGTGGTAACGCTTAATACTTTTAATTTGAAAAGGAACAAAATGAGGGGTTTCATTTTGCCATAGAAATTTTATATATATATATATATATATATATATATATATATATATATATATATATATATATATATATATATATATATATTACCTACTGGCAATAGCCAGTAGGTATATATAGTTAGGATTTTTTTCCTATGGGACTTTTGAAAATTCTATGCCTAATAACTTTGGCGTTTGTGGACGGAATCGGCTGAAAGTTTCAGGAAAATGGCACATTTTGTTTCTGAGCAGCTCTTAATAATTTGGGGGGGTTTCGTCAAGGGGGGGCCGAGAAAAAAGGGGGGTCCCAAAACGCGTTTTTCCCATGTTAATTTCCATAGGGCGTTTGGCCTCACTGTTAGCTCGAACTGCTGAATGGATTTGCACGAAACTTGGCAAAATTGTAGGGACTGTTAGCCCGATGTGCCTTTGCTGGGTCTCAATATATGTGCTCCAGTGGATTTTGAGAAATTAACGTTTTAAAAAATTTATATATCTGTGACAGCGTCCTGGATAGCGCACCAGTTCGCGTACTTTTCGCGTAACGGAGCTTTGCGAAGCGAAGCTGATTGGCTCTCCGGTGTCTGTCAACATTCTAAACAGTCCGTAGCGGCCGCCATCTTGTCTCTCGGTAGGATCGAGAGACAAGAGGAGGAGAAAAACGAAGGGGGAATTTAATGAAAGGGGGCTAGGTAGACCCCTCTTGACCCCCTAGGAATGATGTTGGGGTTATTAAAGGGTCCCGTGGGGCAAATAATAAAAATTAGATTTTTCACGGTAGAAGCGCTTCTCGGTTCGCGAACCGGGTCGCAAACTAACGGCTGAATGGATTTGCACGAAACTTGGCAAAATTATAGGGACTGTTAGCCCGATGTGCCTTTGCTGGGTCTCAATATATGTGCTCCAGTGGATTTTGAGAAATTAACGTTTAAAAAACAGATATATCTGTGACAGCGTCCCAGATAGCGCTCCAGATCGCGTACTTTTCGGGTAACGGAGCTTTGCGTAGCTAAGCTGATTGGCTCTCCGGTGTCTGTCAACATTCTAAACAGTCCGGTGCGGCCGCCATCTTGTCTCTCGGTAGGATCGAGAGACAAGAGGAGGAGAAAAACGAAGGGGGAATTTAATGAAAGGGGGCTAGGTAGACCCCTCTTGACCCCCTAGGAATGATGTTGGGGTTATTAAAGGGTCCCGTGGGGCAAATAATAAAAATTTGATTTTTCGCGGTAGAAGCGCTTCTCGGTTCGCGAACCGGGTCGCAAACTGGTAGCGAAACGTGAATTCGCCATTTTTTGTTTTGATTTAATTAAATTACTAGGTATAAGGGGGTACGGGAGACGTATCCTGACCCCTTATGTTTTCTGAGGGTGGCTGAGGAGGCTCATATATGTTGATACATGTCTTTCAGCGGCTGTGCGTGAGCGTTTTTTTTTTTTTTGCTGCGTGACGTCTGTTAACGTTCGATTAGATGGAAATCAGGAACTGTTGACCGCCATTTTGTCACTGCGAGTAAATATTTTGTTAAAAATAATTGTTATAAATTAATCCTTATTGATAAACATTGTCTGCGCCATCTTGTCTTTTTTGCAATGCCACACTTTTGTTGAGCACGGCAGCCATTTTAGATGCCTTGACCAGACCCACTCTCTGCACGCCGCCGATCCTCAGCATGGCTCCCCACCCTCGCAAGCATCTCCCCCATGCACTGGTCACCCCCGCTCTCTCTCTCATGCATGGGCCAGAAACCTCCTCCCATGTGCGCTGCTCTTCCCTGAGAATCACACCCTGTGCCCGCCCGACACCACCCTTTCACCCTATTCACTACCGCACCCTCTGACACTCCTCTTCCTCTGTGTCCGATTGTCCAGGCCGGTCCTAGGCTATCACCTAGCCCTGCAGATGTAGTTTATGGCCCCAGCTGTAGAGAATCACCCCTCTTCAAAGGAGTTACAGTAGATCAAGGCCCCCACCCGATGAGATCCGTCACACCACACGCGTTCCTACTATCTGATAACCATCCTGTATTGTGCTTGGGGAGGGGATTCTCACTGTGAGGGTGTGTGGGACCGAGCCTGAAGCGGAAGATTGCAGGGATGCCTCTTTGTACATCAAAGTTTTTACAATTATGTGTCACATTAAAAATATATAGCACTCCAACAAAGTAGTAGGATTATAACACTTTAATAACTTATAAATATATAGAAAGCAACAAAAACAGTAAATACATTTAAACATTTTTTTGAAAAAAGAAGCAACAATGGTCAGTAGCTGTGTTTTGTGCGAATAGTCCCAAGGCAGCACAACGTGCTGAGTTCTGGACGGCACCCAGGTGATGTTACCTGGGTGCCGCACTGGTTTTTGGTATCCTACAATGCAGCTCCGAAAAACGGCGTGGGGCGTCCCGGGGGGTGCGCGGGGAGGCCTCGTCAGTAGCGGTCTGTTGTGCAAATAGTCCCAAGGCAGCAGAGCGCGCTGAGATGTGGATGGCACCCAGGTGATGTCCAGTAAGTTGTCGCACTGGTTTTGGCATCCTACAATGCTGCTCCAAAAAACGGCGTGGGGCGCCCCGGGGGGGGGGGGGCGGCGTGAACGGGCCTCCCCAGGTGGAGGCTCGTTTGCTGTACTGGGGCGCCCCTTTACTGTTTCAGTTGCCATTCCGCCCGCTTTTGCTACACTGTGCCTCATCCTCCATTCAGCTGTTTATCGCCCGCTCTTACGGCTACAGCGTCTCGCTCACCATGTAGTTGAGTTGCGCCCACTCTTGCGGTGCAGCGATAGGCGGCTGCCACAGGAGTCTTAAAATGGCGGACGGCTCTTCGGATATGGGCCTGGTCCACTAAAATGGCCTTGGGACACCTTGGAACTTGGACGTCCCCTGAGCCTTGAAGATTTTACAAAAGTCTTGGGGGCTCCCGACTCCTGCAGGCTTCCGGTGGGGAGCGGCTGCCATGATTGCTCGCGGAATGACCACGACGGAGCCACGAGATGGTGGTGCTCTCAGGCTGACGCCAACTTCAGTCTGAAACATCTAGAAACAAGGTAGGGCTTTCATCGTTTGGGAAAAAAAAATGTTTTAATCCAATGAAAAGTGTTATTTTTAGGTCATATGATCAAGCCTTCCATCATTAGGAAACCAAAAGTAAAATGAACCAATGAAAAGTTTTATAAAGAAGTCACATGACCTGTTATGCTTACGTTACGCGCTGCGATAAAAAGCGTAGAAAATCCGTTGGCACGTGAGGCGGCATCAGTAGCGGACCCATGTGCGAATAGGCGAAGGCAGCACAACGCGCCAAGATCCGGATGGCACCGAGGTGGTGTCCAGCAAGTTGCCGCACTGGTGTGGCCATCCTACAATGCTGCGCCGAAAGTCGGCGTGGGGCGCCCCGTTGGCCTGTGAGGTCGCGTCAGTCAGTGGGGGCTGTTTGAGGATCTGACTGCATTGGAAAGCAATGTGATGCTGTGCGTCGCCCCCAAGATGGAGGCTCCTCGGCTGCAGTGGGGCGCCCCTTGGTGTTTCACTCGCTATCCAGCTGAGTTGCATCCGCACTTGCGGCTACAGTAGGCCGAAGGAAGCACAACGCGCCGAGATCTGGATGGCACCGAGGTGGTGTCTAGCAAGTTGCCGCACTGTTGTGGCCATCCTACAATGCTGCGCCGAAAGTCGGCGTGGGGTGTCCCGTTGGCCTATGAGGTGGTGTCAGTAGCGGACCGATGTGTGAATAGGTCGGAACCAGCACAAGGCGCCAAGATCCGGATGGCACGGAGGTGGTGTCATAGTTGAGAGTTCTGAGCAGCGCTTGTAACACTGTCTGAAGCTTATTTGCACCTGCTGCAGCTTCACTATTGCCCTGGTGTGGCCAAAGATCGCCCATGACATAGGCGGCAGGCTCCCGGGGTCCGGCTGAACTTTTTTCCTTTTCCTTTTTGCATCTTGTCCCACAATCCGTTTGACCTGAAGACACGACCAGGTCCCTGAATGTGTGCAGGGGGATGCTATTGATTGAATCAAAATGGCGGCTTCACACAAAGCTGACTCAAGCGTTGCTGCTGATGCTATACAGACAAAAACTGGTTTTCAGTTTGCACATTCTTCAGGATTTTTCCATCCAAGGCTGGTTGAGAGTTTGTAGAACAATGGCTTCAGATCTTGCCCTCCTCTCTTTTGACTGTTGGGTCTTGTTGCCTATCTATTCTGTTGTCATTTAACTGAACCTTTTTTGACTGCCGAAAGGGGTTCTGGTCCGACCGCTGGTTGGTGGAGACATTTTGACTCTATCCTGGACCTGCCCGGCCTCGCCCAAAATGGCGCCGGTATAAATGGGACTCGTAACTCCTTGTTGTGTACTGGTTGCACAACCTTGATATCACAAGATACGTATGCAGTTTTGAAGCACATGGCGGGCGGGAACGAGAATTGATTGAATATTTTGACATCACTATTGATATTAAGTTCTGATGTGTTATTGATTACTGTACTATTGAAAGTTCGAATTAACGTCACCCATGGTACTTGCCCGCAAATGTATATCTAGATAATTTTATTGTAAGTGGCCCTGTCGTATTTTAATTACAAAATGTACGTCCACCGATTCCGCAATTGTTAAACACCTCAGTTCTTGCAACCTAATGGCCCGCTCGTTGCGTTCCTCTACAGTGTAAATGTCTCCTCATCATATACGATTCCAGTTTGCTCCGTGGCCGGCCCACGTGGTTATAGGCCCGTATTTGTATACTGACATTTTCACAATAAAGGTTTTTAAAACAAAACATGGTAGTAGTATTTACATTGGTAAAGTTTTTAATTTTAGTCACTGTTTTCGAATCAGTAAATGGCAAGTGAAATAAAGCAGTCCAATTACATGACGGATAAAAGGTATAATACGCAGGAACGCAGTACAGATAAATGGTCAAGGGCTGTTGTGTTTTTTACTCCTGCAACATAAAGTGATCGATAAGAATCTGATATTCAGGCGTATCGGCCACTAAGACAGCAGGCCGAGCATCTTTTGCTCAACGGCTCCGTCATGGGACGAAGAAACACCCTTTTTCTAGAAAAAGGAATATATTTTACTTGCAGGACAGTTGTAAATTTTCCGGGAAAATACATTAGCCTGGAACATTATAACATATATGTTTAAGAAAAAATAATGTTCGAAAGCAATAAAAAGCGTAATTTTTAGGTCATATGACCAAGCCTTTCATCATTAGAATAACAAAAGTAAAATGAACCAATGAAAAGTTTTATTAACAAGTCACATGACCTGTTATGCTTACGTTACGCGCTGCGCGCCGCGCCCCGGATCCCTTCCGGGAAGCTGCGCTTCGCGCACTGGAGTACTTCCGGGTGCGCTAACGCGGCGTGTCATATAACGCATTACGCGACAACGTAGGTCCAGAATATAGTCAAAATGTCTCCACCAACCAGCGGTCGGAACACAACCCCTTTCAGCAGTCTAAAAAGTTCTGTTAAATGACAACAGAAGGGACAGGCAACAAGAACCATCAGTCAAAGAGGGGAGGGCAAGTTCTTTCCTTCCGGGTCACGTTGGGGCGCTACCGGAACAAATCGAATTGTTAGTCTACAGTGTTTCTGGATGTTTCAGACTGAAGCTGGCGTTAGCATGAGAGCACCACCATCTCGTATCTCAGTCGTGGCCATTCCACGAGCAATCATGGCAGCCGCTCCCCACCAGAAGCCTGCGGGAGTCGGGGGCCCCCAAGACTTTTGTAGAATCTTCAAGGCTCAGTGGACGCTTTCGAGAATGGGGCCCAAGCCCTAGCAGACAAGCGTCCGAGTTCCAAGGTGTCCCATGGCCATTTTAGTGGACCACGCCCAAATCCGAAGAGGCGACCGCCATTTTGAGAGTCCTGTGGCAGCCGCCTATAGCTGCATCGCAAGAGCGGGAGCAACTCAACTACATGGTGTGCGAGACGCTGTAGTCGCAAGAGCGGGCGGTAAACAGCTGAATGGCGGAAGAGGCACAGTGTAGCAAAAGCGGGCGGAATGGCAACTGAAATGGTAAAGGGGCGCCCCACTACAGCGTGTCTTCAGGTCAAACGGATTGTGGGATAAGGTCCAGAATGGAAGAGTCATCAAAAGGCAAAAAGTTCCGCCGGACCCCGGGAGCCGGCCGCCTATGTCGGGGGCGATCTTAGGCCACGCCAGGGCAACACGACTTGGGGAGGGGGCAGGAGTCAAGCGCATCCTCCCAGTCCGCGCCACCACACCGTATGTTGAAAATCTGAAGCCATCGTTCTACAAACTCTCAACCAGCCTTGGATGAAAAATCTTGAAGAATGTACAAACTGAAAACCAGTTTTTGTTTGCATAGCATCAGCAGCAACGCTTGCTATCAGAGTGCATGAGTTTCATGCTCGATCGATTGAGCTAGCCGGATCAGGCAACAAAAAGTATAAAATAGTTATGTAAATAGTTATTTAATAAAATGTTTTACCCTGTTACTTTGCTGATGTGTTGTATATATTTATAATATTTGCATAGAGTTTATCGTTATTTTGGGTGGGGACGGTGGCGAAGCCGAGCTGTGTTGCAGCCATCATGGTGTGGAGCTCAGTTCATCTCACTAGTTTCGTATTTCTCATGAAGGGTTGTTCCTAATGTTTCTATTTTAGCGAGGTCAAAAAGAGATCCCATTAGTGGCCTACTGATTTTGCTCGATTATTTATTTTTTTTTTACACAATTTTTCACTATCTGCAAAGACTAAACAGAGTATTGCGGCTTTGTGCTTGTTAGTAAATAGAGAATGAACCAAAGAGAATAATTTCTAAAATAGTAAATGCTTGGATAACAATCAATCAAATGGAGAGACAAGCAGGCACGACGGATTACAACGGGGGCAAAGGCCTGCGTTAACTACCCTTCACTATCTGCAAAGAGAGAGTACTTCTAAGAGAAAAGAGGAGGGGGGGGGCAGCGTTCAAAGCACATCGGCGTGCATAAACACGAAAATGTTTTTACCTATCATGTACTTGACATTTGACAGCATTTGATATTTGGTATTAAAAAACCATTGAAATTCACTGAAAAAAACATAGGTTATAGACCATACATAGTTAGGGATTAGCATTTACAAAACCTTATTTTACTCGCATAAAACCATTGAAATTCGCATATATAGTTAGTTGCGCTAACTATATATCGCGCACCCGCAATCCACTGCTGATGATGTCACATATTACATCATTCATGACATGGTCAGTGACATCACTGATGACATCATCCAGTGGCTGTCTGTTTCTGTAAAGTTAAAATATGTCTTACATATTGAAGAATGAGTGGATGTATAAGTGTCTGGATGAAGGATTTAGTAGGTGGATGACTGACTGTATGAGAGAGTGATTAAATGTGTCTCACTGAGTGCATGGGTTAGTGACTAAACTATCTTAATTTGTGCATCATTATATCTGTTGTTCTATGAACTGCTGCATGTGTTGATCAGTAGCTATATGAGTAACTGTATGGGTTATTGATTGGTTGTCCAAGTATTTGTATGGGAGAGTGAGTGTGTGTGTGGGGGTGGCTGGGAGGTGTGTGACTCTGTGCATACATGTGTGAACAGTTGATTCACTAGATCTATGGTTTCAAAACTGCATGTGGAAACAGCTGTATGGGTGGTTGACTGTGTACGAGTGTATTGGTGAGTGAATGGATATCTCAGTGCTACATGTCAAAGTAAGTACATATGTAAAACACAGTGCATGTGAGAGTTCACATATATACATTACTGTGCATAAGAGCCAGTGAATGTGTGAGTGGCTGTATGGATCATTGTGAACTTGTATCAGGGATTGTATAAAAGAGTAAATATGTGTTAGTATATGTTCGAATAAGTAAGGTGTGTATAACTGTATAGTTGAGGAAATGGAGGTGTGATTGATTCTTTGCATGACTGACTAGGTGTGTGAGTAACTCCATGGATGAGTGACAGTCTGTGAGTGTCTGTTTACACTGAGTGTATCTAAGGTTATATCAGAGTCTGAAGAGGTTCATCGTATAATCACATGAATGATGTCATCAGTGATGTGATCAGTAATGTCAAATGAGATGTCATCAGTGATGTCATCAGTGATGTCATTTGAGATGTCATCAGTGATGTCATCAGTGATGTCACTGACCATGTCATGAATGATGTAATATGTGACATCATCAGCAGTGGATTGCGGGTGTGCGATATATAGTTAGCGCAACTAACTATATATGCGAATTTCAATGGTTTTATGCGAGTAAAATAAGGTTTTGTAAATGCTAATCCCTAACTATATATGGTCTATAACCTATGGTTTTTTCAGTGAATATATATATATATATATATATATATATATATATATATATATATATATATATATATATATATATATATATATATATATATATTCACTGAAAAAACCATAGGTTTCACACCAGTTATAGTTAGGTGGAAATGTCCCTCGCATATAACCATTGAAATTCCCACGTTATAGTTAGCTGGACTCTCTGTAACTTGCAAGTGCAATGCACTGCTGATGCCATCACATATTACATCACTCATGACATGGTCAGTGACATCACTCATGACATCACTGATGACATCTCAAATGACATCACTGATGACATCATCCAGTGAATGTGTATCTTTCTGAAAAATAAATAAATATTTTTTATATATGTATATCTAAAGGTTGATGGAAGAATAAATGGGTAAATACATTTCTAAATGGATGTTTTTTTGTGTAAAATTGATTGGTTAACTGGTCATATATTAGCGAGTAATGTTTAAATATTTAAATATCTGTATCTGTGTCTCACTTTGTGTATAAGGAGCTGCATGGGTTGGTGAGTAGCTACATGAGTGTGTATATGGGCTATTAGTTGTTTTTTTGAGTATCAGTATCAGTGTCTGTATGGTTCGGTGGGGGATATCACTTAGAGCACAGATGCATGAATGAGTGACTCACTATTTGTATGTATTCTGAAGACAGCATGTGTGCAAGACTGTATGGGTAGATGATTGTGTGTATGGGTGGGTTAGTGAGTATGTGTTTTTATAATTGATTGTTTAAGAGAGAAAATATGTTTCCGTTTTTGTAGAAGTATGTGTAGTGGTGTGTATATAGCAGTATAATCAAGTAAATGGTTTTTTGATAGTTTATTTGCATGTATGAATTTGTGTGTGAGTAACTATATGGATGAGTATTAGTGTGTAACAGGATGTATAGGTGTATAAGTACATATGATGAGTAAGTACATGCATGAGTGACTATATAGAACTGTTGGTGAATGAGTGGATGTGTATGTAGATGTTGGAGTTACCTAATAAGTTGTTGTAATTGGTATCGGTTTCTCCTTTTTTAAGAAAATGTTAGTTTCTATTTTTGAATGTGTGTGTCAAAGGTTATTTTATGCTGATAGGAGGTCTGCCACTTTGTAACAAGGATGTTGTCATCAGTGATGTCATTTGAGATGTCATCAGTGATGTCATGAGTGATGTCACTGACCATGTCATGAGTGATGTAATATGTGACGTCATCAGCAGTGCATTGCACACGCAAGTTATAGTGAGTCCAACTAACTATAACGTGGAAATTTCAATGGTTTTATGCGAGTAAAATTTCCACCTAACTATAACTGGTGTGAAACCTATGTTTTTTTTCAGTGAATATATATATATATATATATATATATATATATATATATATATATATATATATATATATATATATATATATACATATATATATATATACGAGTCATATTATTTCTGCCTACAACAGTCACTGGAACGAATACCAATTATGTGTGTCCCCCACACCACCGACCCGGATTCATGAACATTATGCATTCTGGAGGTTGTATTTTGCTTAATGGATAGCAAGCGCCAACAGGTGAAGGCAATTCAAACGGGGAGGAGTCCAGTGACATCACTATTTCAGGGGCAGATTTCAACGGACTACTAGAATGACTTTGGTGGGTGCAGGGCGCTGAGGAAGGCGATCGGAGCTGAAATGCATTCGCCGCCACCTACTTACAAAACTCAATAATAAAGTGCCTTTGAAGTGTTCCCCTCTGGCCTCCGCGCTTGTCTTTCGAGGGAAGTGGTTTTTGGGATATATATATATATATATATATATATATATATATATATTCATCAAAAAAGGTTGTGGAAAAAGCCTCCCTGCTGGGTTAGAAGTTCTCATTTGAAGCTCACAACCCCTGTTCATGGCCAAACGCGTTTCAAGATTTTCATTGCTTGGTCACTGGCAACTGGAATCACTCGCTGGCTGTTTGCAAAAACCACCATTTTATTTATGGACTGTACTCAGTTCTGTGGTGCCATTAGTGATGTCATCAGTGATGTCATTTGAGATGTCATCAGTGATGTCATGAGTGATGTCACTGACCATGTCATGAGTAATGTTATATGTGACGTCATCAGCAGTGCATTGCGGGTGCGCAAGTTATAGTTAGATGAGCTAACTATAACGGAGGAATTTCAAAGTTTTTGTATGAGAGAAATGTTCAGCTAACTATAACGTGTGAAAACTAGGGTTTTTTAAATGAATTTGCATAGTTTTTTAAATGCTAATGCCTAACTATACCGTGTGTGAAACCTATGTTTTTTTCAATGAATTTGCAAGGTTTTTTAAATGCTAATTCCTAACTATAACGCTTGTGAAACCTATGCTTTTTTCAGTGAATTTCAAAGGTATTGTAAATGATAAGTTATAAATGTATTAATTATTATGTATTTCTTTTTACACTAATTTCTTATATTTTTAATATAAATATTTATATGTATTTAATTTTTTAGATTATATTTCATATTCCTATTTTAAAATAATAACAAAACTAAATTGCAAAGAAATTTTTGGATGAATTATTGCTTGACTTCGGTTGCAAGTATAACACAACTCCAGCAATGCTCTGGGGCCCTATCCTCACAAAGCTGTATCAATCCTTACACCCGCTTCAAGCATGTGCAAGGTTTTGATGCAGCATAAGCTCAAAAGTGACTGAATGAAATGTTGTACATTTCACTCAGTCACTTTTAAGAGGCGATGCTGCACCCCTTCGGCACAGGAAAGCCTCTTCTGGCGCACAGCTTTACAATGTAATGCACCCTCCAGATGCATCACATTGTTAATAGCACACACCATGGCACATCTTTTGCAATACCACTGTGTCACAAAAGTGATGCAACAGCTGTGTGAAAGAGGCACAAGGGGATTCTAAATCTGCCCCTAACACATACAAATTCACCCAGGCAGTTTCACCAGCAGCGCAAATTGAAGCATAGACTTCTAACATATTTATGTACATATGTTACATTCAACTGCTTCGCGCATACTACAGTATACTATAGGTAAACACCTTATAGATTTATGTTGTAGCACTTCCTCATAGTTCTGCACTTTCACATATGGCCGGGATGCCTGTCACCCCCTCCCAACACAATCCCCAAGGATGGGAAGACGGACGCAGTTCTGTACTTTTGGAAGGCGGGAGGGAGTTACCCTCCCGGCCGTATTTATTAAAATATGAAACAAAATTAAAACATTAAAATAACAGTTTCATATCATGTACAATTTTTCATTTATTACATTACGATGCAGACACGTTCATTGGCTAACCTTAACAAATCTCTAATACAAAGGTTTTCCTAGCCGAGTCTAGACATCCTGCAAATGCATACTTTCTAAATAAAAATTGTACATCCTAGCATTACGGGCCAACGGCAAGGTCGCAACCGGTGTCAGATCCCTACTACCAGAACTCCCCCCTCACGGTGTGAGTGGCGGGCGCACAGAGGACTGTACCTCTGTGCCAACTCCAATTTCCCTTGTCTTTGCGGGGGCCCTCTATTTAACTCGTCGCCCTCTTAATGGTCGTCCGAGGACTCGTGTCAGGTGTCTAGAAGGTAGCGTGGACCCCCCTCCCACCCCACACTGTTTATCACATCCGCCGTCGCGGATATCCTGGCCCCGGGAAATTCGTAGGAGGGGCATCTAGCCGCCTCCTCCCCTGGAAGGGGCCTATGACCCCCTTCCCTTAGGCGACCCCTTACTTAGTGGGTGCCGCCTCCCCGTGTGAGGGGCCAATGGCCCCCTCCCCCCGGGCGCTCCCATCCATAATGGGTGGCGCCTCCCCTCTAGGGACCTTGAAATTACTGCTCACCGATCATGACCTTACCGCCCGACCAAAAATAAATACGACGTTTTATATATCTACTTAAGAAAGAAAATAAACTTTACATTGCAAAATTTATCCTATTATTTAAACATTCAACACATCCTTCCACTAGACTGTTATACTCCGCTCCACTAAGGAAGAAAATGTTATGAAGCAAATCATTTTATTGCAGTACCAACATTAACAACTAAGCCAGGAGAGAAAAGATATTATCAAAGCTAATCAATTTTCTTGCAGTACTAACGTTGCCATAAGGGGCTGGTGGGTGGGTCAAAAATTGCTCCTTATTCCGTCCAGGGCTCACGTGCAACGAGAGGGTGCAGCTTCCAAGCACAGGAACCAGAGGATGCTTCTTCGGATTGCTGCTCCTTTTATTCCTCTTCGGGAGGGCGTGTACCCTCCTCCGGTACGCCTACGGGGCGTGGCCAACGGTGTAGGTGTCTAGGACAACCCTTCTTGGGCGAGAAAAGGCGCGCCCCGGCTACGCCGCTTCGGGCATACCAGCTGAGACACGCCCCCCGCCCAAAATGGCTTCCCGGGGGGATCCGGGCCCCCTACCATACGTTCGGGGGGACCGAGTGGTCGCCTCTTTCCATATGGCCGGGATGCCTGTCACCCCCTCCCAACACAATCCCCAAGGATGGGAAGACGGACGCAGTTCTGAACTTTTGGAAGGCGGGAGGGAGTTACCCTCCCGGCCGTATTTATTAAAATATTAAACAAAATTAAAACATTAAAATAACAGTTTCATATCATGTACAATCTTTCATTTATTACATTACGATGCAGACACGTTCATTGGCTAACCTTAACAAATCTCTAATACAAAGGTTTTCCTAGCCGAGTCTAGACATCCTGCAAATGCATACTTTCTAAATAAAAATTGTACATCCTAGCATTACGGGCCAACTGCAAGGTCGCAACCGGTGTCAGATCCCTACTACCAGAACTCCCCCCTCACGGTGTGAGTGGCGGGCGCACAGAGGACTGTACCTCTGTGCCAACTCCAATTTCCCTTGTCTTTGCGGGGGCCCTCTATTTAACTCGTCGCCATCTTAATGGTCATCCGAGGACTCGTGTGAGGTGTCTAGAAGATAGCGTGGACCCCCCTCCCACCCCACACTGTTTATCACATCTGCCGTCACGGATATCCTGGCCCCGGGAAATTCGTAGGAGGGGCATCTAGCCGCCTCCTCCCCTGGAAGGGGCCTATGACCGCCTTCCCTTAGGCGACCCCTTACTTAGTGGGTGCCGCCTCCCCATGTGAGGGGCCAATGGCCGCCTCCCCCCGGGCGCTCCCATCCATAATGGGTGGCGCCCCCCCTCTAGGGACCTTGAAATTACTGCTCACCGATCATGACCTTACCGCCACAGGCCGGATAGTTGACCGGCTATCTGGCCCCCCCACACTCCTACTAAAGGTCATGCTTTTACAAACCCCTTAACCATGCTATGAAGTCTCCTATGAGTAAGACATTCCCCTCCCGGGACAAATGGACCCCATCTTCGAGATACATGTGATCCCCCCGAATACATCCATGCGGAATACAGTGCAACTGCGCCGAGCGAAACAACCTACCAAGCTTGTTATTGACCTTCTTTACTGAATGATTCAGTGCTGATACAGATAGGCCCCCTTCGCCACACCTTCCTGGGAATCATGTGGGACCATGCTATCGTGCACCCCGGGATCCTTTTTGCCAACCAGCTAACAGTAGATAGAACTCGCTCGAGTAGTACTCGTCGACCGAGTGTCACCAAATCATTGCCTCCCAGGTGTACTATGATTACAGACGGCGGTGACCTTGTCCGCCCTAACAGTCCCTCGACAAAACATTGAAACTGGTCAATACAGAGCCCGCCCCTTCCATGGAAGGTCACCCTGCACCCGTATTCCCCAGCTGTGTGAATCATGTCACCTGCTTTGAATACGACCCCGGCCCGCCTCACGTATGAGTGGCCCACGACCCACACCACTCTTTCCTCAGCCGGTGGTCTCTGACCGCTGGTCCCCAGGTGCCGGGTTGACTGCTCGCGAAACTGTAAACCAAACAGAAGACAAGAAGCGTGAGTGCATGACATTGGCTTCACAACATGTGCAACCGCACATACCTTTTATAACAGTTCGAGGACCATCGTCCCAATTGTTTCACCTCCTCAACACTCTGACCCCTGGCTGTAGCCTCCGTAGCAGCCCCTATCCTAAAGGAATGGGTCCCAAAATCGCCCGGGTCCAAGCCCGCCGCTGCGATTGCCATTGTTAGCACCCGCTGAAACTGAAACCTTGTCAGTGGGGTGGCGTTGATGTGTCTCAGCAAGCTTCCCCCCCATGTTTCCGCCCTTTGCGCTAAATATTCCTCAACGCATTTCACCGGGCACATGGGGGACCCTCGCATGCGCTGGACAACAATACTGTCTCCCATAGCACCCTGATCGGTCTTGGACCTGGCTATTGTGACCACCATTGAATCACCCTTGATCAGAATGTGTTCCCGACACAGACCTCCCTCCACATCCTTCTTATTTTTTGCAACCAGCTCGCTCACCTGCATAGCCCCATGGAACGCTAATGCGAAAGCGGCCCGGAACAGCACTGCCTCGGACTGGGAGGAACATGTCGCGGGGAGTACCGACATCAGCAGGGACAACCTTTCTAACCCAATCGGGCGCCTTTCGTCTACTCTACGACCCTCGAGGCGTTGCCAACCACGCAGGGCCTTCTTTACCAAAAAGGACGATGTGGGGTCCTTGATGCCATGCGCCTGCGCCATGAATGCAATGGCGGCCGGGTGCCTATTGGCCGTTGCCGCTGATCGGCCTGCCCTGTGTAGTGCTACTAAAAACTTTAGGACTTACTCCTCCTGCCCCCAATTGTCCCCTCCTGCTGGACCCAAAAATGCACAATAGGAACGAAACGCTCCTTCGTATGCCTTCCTTGTCCTGGGGGCTAGGCTTGCTCCCACGAGGTCCTGTAATCCGGGGCACCGAGTAACCAGAGAGCTTCGGGAAATGGTGCCGCCACTAGGTCCGCGGAAGGTAGATAACCCCTGAAGGCCTGCATGTGGGAACGAGAGAGTGCATCAGCCGCCTGGTTCAGCACACCCGGCACATGCCTCGCCCTAAATTGAACGTTCAGTCTCATGCAAAGTAGTACAATTTCCTTCAGTAATCTCAATATCCACTTGCAGCGTGCTGCCTGATTATTTATGCATTCGACTACGGTCATGTTGTCTGACCAAAACACCACTGAGCGATCACGAAACTCATCCGGCCATGCCTTCAGAGCCACAAAAATGGGAAACAACTCAAGAAACCCAATATTACCTGTGAGCCCACTGGTGTGCCACCACGTCGGCCATGTTTGCGCCGACCATCGATTACCGAAGATGGCGCCAAATCCTACGCTCCCTGCCGAGTCGGTCCACAAACCCAGCTCGTCCGAGGACGCTGGTGGCTTGCCCCACACCACTTGACCGTTGAAATCCGCCAGAAATGCCAACCATATGCGCATATCCTGGCGAACCTCTGCAGACAGTCTTGTGCGGTGGTGCCCTTCCTTGAGACCAGCCATGGCTTGTGCAATAGAGCGGGAAAAGGGGCGGGCCATTGGTATCACTCTAAGGGCAAAGTTAAGCTGGCCCACTGCTTGCTGTAACTGATGGAGAGTAACTTTCTCTTTGCTAATGCACAGTTCTAGAGAGGCCCTGAATTTCGCTACTTTGTCCCTGGGCAAACGGAAGCATCCCTCCACCGAATCGAGCTCAATTCCAAGAAACTCGAGTGAAGTAGATGGCCCCACCGTCTTCCCCGGTGCCAATGGCACGCCGAACCGCTTCATGAGAGTGCAAAATTCCAGTAACGCCTGCGCACATTCCATGTCACCGGCTGCCCCCAAGAACAAAAAATCATCTAGGTAGTGCATAACCTGGGTATAGCCCGTAGCTTTGGTGAACGCCCATTGCAGAAAACAACTGAATTTCTCAAAATAAGCACAAGAGATGGAGCAACCCATTGGCATACATCTATCCATGTAGTAGCGTCCTTGAAACACAAAACCTAACAGACGCTGATCCCGTGGGTGTACCGGGAGCAACCGGAACGCTGACTCGATATCTGATTTAGCCATCAGCGCTCCGGGCCCCAGGCGATTCAACATGGCGACAGCCTCATCGAAGGATGCGTACCGCACCGAACAAACTCCTGGGTCAATCGCATCGTTCACCGAAAGACCCCTAGGAGCCGACAAGTTATGAATTAACCTAAACTCACCTGGGTCCTTCTTGGGGACTACTCCCAACGGGGAACAAATGAAATTAGTGACTATATGGGCCAGCGACCCGGCCACGGGCAACCTCCTTTGCAATCTTTCTTTCTACCACCGCCGGATTCTGCTGAACCGACAGTTGGTTTTTACACAGTGATTCCCCCCGAAAATCCCCCGCCGGGATGTGGAAACCATACGAGAAGACGTCCCGTAACACCCCAGCGGAGACATGATCAGGGTATTCATTTAGCCAGGGGATCATTGCCATGATATCTACGGGGGTAGGTAGCGGTACCCCATGGTCGACATTAGACCTGTTTGGCCCCTCCTCTACCCCCTGTATCACCATTCTTGGCTCTGCACGAACTCTCAGGGTGTGAAGAATGTCCGCACCCTGCACACTCATGCCTGAACTTACATGTCCCTTGTGGCCTCGTGCACTTGCCTCTGTTAAAGTTCCAGCAGACCCCTTTTTTACCCCCGTTCCCACCACTCCTTGGTTGGTGGTCACCAGCGGGGCCTGCTCGAAAGGGCGCCGCCGATTGATGGCGGGAGGGCGCCGACCCATTCCCGCCAAGCGAAGACGACTTCGTCGCGCCCGGCAGGAGCTGCTTCTGCCAAGAGATGGAGTCGAGACAATCCCACGTCAGAGATGAATCGTACTCCTTGGCCTTACGAAACTTACTATCATAACCCATCCATTCATCGCCCTCATATGTTTCATAGAAATCCATTATACGTGCCTGATAGCAGGCCAATTCGGTCAAAACCTCGGGCTTACGTTCCCCAATGATTGCAGTAAACATCGCAAAGGCCTTGGCCCAATTTGAGATCGTCTCATTAACCCTGAACCCCGCCATTTTGGCACGCCACACACTCGGGTGCGACAAATCCTTCTGAGTTTTAACATACTCCATCTCGCGATGGTCAGTCAGGAGAGAAAACATATTCACATACTTATCAGCCCAAATCAATTCTTTCGTGGCCAGCGGAATATGTTGGACCACCTTTTCCCTTCTTGAGGGTAAAGACCCCTCCCTTGCCATTGGCAATGGCTGCTTACCCGACTCCATAGCTGGTCCTGCTGTTTTTTCAACGCCAGCCGCTGGTCCTTCCGAGGGAACCTGTGGGGGGACAAGAGGGAGATTCGCCTTCGCGGCATCTCGCGATTGCCGCAACTGCTTTATTAGTAACCTGGCCTCTTCTGCCGTGTCTCCTGGTGCCGTAGCACCCCCTGTATTTTTGCCGAGCCATGCGGCCAACTGGACGGCCAACTCCGGAGTCATATCCTCCTCGTTAGTGGGCGTAACTACAACCGGAATCGGTTGGCCCGCGTCCGGGATCGGTACCGGGGCCTCAACTGGACTAACCGGGCTTGCAGGGGGTGACTCGGGAACTGGGACCTCCCCCCCTGCCGCCCTATTCCTGACCCTTTTACCTCTCCCAGCGGGGACTACTCCCGGCAATGCTGGTCCTATAACTTTCTTCGGTCTGCCCGTATTGTTCATTGCCGCCATCTGCTTTTTCATGCTCGCCATATCCTTTATCAACATGCGGAGCATCTGGTCAGTCCCTGACTTCTTTCCGGCCTTCTTGCCAGGCATCGTTGTCGGATGTTCGACCCTTGCTGCTCAACGCGGTCCTGGATCTGAAGGTTCGGAGTCGCTGAAAGAGAAACACAAAATTACAAGCTTCAAAAATTGCTCCTTGTTCCGTCGAGGGCTCACGTGCAACGAGAGGGTGCAGCTTCCAAGCACAGGAACAAGAGGATGCTTCTTCGGATTGCTGCTCCTTTTATTCCTCTTCGGGAGGGCGTGTACCCTCCTCCGGTACGCCTACGGGGCGTGGCCAACGGTGTAGGTGTCTAGGACAACCCTTCTTGGGCGGGAAAAGGCGCGCCCCGGCTACGCCGCTTCGGGCATACCAGCCGAGACACGCCCCCCCCGCCCAAAATGGCTTCCCGGGGGGATCCGGGCCCCCTACCATACATTCGGGGGGACCGAGTGGTCGCCCCTTTCCATTCTCCATACACTAGTAATATATTAATTCATTCATTTAGGAACCACACATTCATTCTGACAAACTTTTACACACTAACTTAGAAATATAGTTCTTTCTTTGACCAGTGAAGGTAGTTCTAAAAAGAACAGTTTTTTTTGTTTTGTATTTTTTTTCTGTTCTCTCAACAGATTCCAAGCGGAAGAAAAGAATGAAAAAAAAGAACAACTAATGTCGAGGACAGCAATGATCCTATAGCCTGCGTTTTATCAGGTCGATAAACTGTTCCCATAACACAAAAGGTTATTGCAATAAATGCAAAGAAAATTAACTTTAGCAAAGTCAGAATCAATATGTGGGTGTGGACTGCTTGCTGAAAATGTTGCTGCCATTGATGTGCTTGGTGTAGCAGCAGGTGGGGTCTCATGCAACCTCTGTCTTTCAGCTCGAGCAAAGTTCTTCACGTGTCGCACCATATTTGCTGGGCCAAAGGAGTATTTTTTACATGGATCACCCCTTGAAAGAGTTGTTGGCAGATTTTACAGGTTACTTTTGCAGCATTAACCTTTTTTTGACCATCTGGAAAAGTGAAAAACTTCCAAATTAGAGCTCCTCTCCTCTTCCTTGGAGGATTTTCACAAACGAAATCTCCCTCTGAAGAACTGCTGGAAGATGACTCCATTGCTCTTATTATGGTGATCTTCCTTCTATTTGAGAAAATTCTCACAACAAATGCTTCTTCCTAGAAAGTCAAAATCGAATACTTATAATGAGACAGAACTTTCAACACGCAATAGTAAAAGTTACGAACCAATCAAATCTCTACTTTTAAAGTCACATGGCTTTGCGTACGCTTATGATGCGCTTGCGTAGCTCTTTCAATACGAGTACGCATGATCTTCTACCACAATTTTGTATAATTCTTTTAAAAGTAATATAGGATTATTAAAAGTATTTTTAAAAAAATCATAGTTATCCCAAATGTTTGCCCTTAGTTTCTACATTAAATACATAAATAAATGTTTTAAACCAAGTACAAACATTGCCCCCGTTCGCGCACAGAACACCGTACATGACATCACACCGAAGCTTTAATGCGACGCGTAACGTCAAAGCATATTCGTACTGCATGCGTGGGTACACGCTGAGTATAATAAGCATTACAAACTATGGTGCGATCACCTTTCAGTGACAAATCACAGCTCAGAGCGCGCTAAGAAGAATGATTAGAAGTGCTGACTCATTGCAGATGCGATTCTGGGCCTGCCTCTGCGCACATGATAACACTGCCCCCATCTCTCTCTGTTGTTAATTGTTGGTGCACACACTCACACTTGCACATGTGCGGTGCACGCCTGCCCACAGTACGCACATTCCACCACCAAGCATGCTTGCTATCATTTAGCCTGGAAACCAATACATTAGCCAATGTGATCTCCCCTGGGCCATCATTCTTAAAGACAGCGAAAATGCTACCAATGACGGCCCTGGGCTTGGTTTGGTCAACCCCCGTGGTTCCCATATAATGCGGGCACTAACGTGAGCACGCTCTCTTTTGCCTGCCTCTGCTGCGATGACACACAGACTGTCGAAAACACCCCAGACTCAGCGAAACCACAGCCTTTCAAGACACAACAAAAGACGACAGAAACAAAGGTAAGAGAAGACGTCACAACATCAGCCTCCGCTGTAAATTGTATATGCATAATACAATTTTTTTATCCTTCATTTGGCTTTCCTACCCCTCAATAGTTTTAAATTGTACTTACATAATTGAAATATTTCTTTATAAGTCACGAGGTCCTATACACCTCTAATCTTAATAATTGTGCGTGCATAAATTTCTGTGTCGTATTTCTGTACTACGCCACATACTTTCTGCGTCACAAGGCCGTTCCAGGCCTTTATTAACTTATTGGTCTTCCTTTGTTTGCTGGAGCTCTCTGCAACTGTCTTAACTACTGAATATTAAGAACCCACATTAAAATTCACTTTTGATAGTAGTTACGCAACTCAGTTTCAATGACTAATCAAAATGTCCTTTTGTTTCCTTCACCAAACATCGTTCAGAAGCAACTACGGCCTATCGAGCAACAGCAATGGCATTCTCTGCAACTTATCGAATATACATTGACGTACAGAAGCAGACTTCAAGTCGAGTGGTAGACTCCGGTGGCCGCACTCATTATACAAGTTAAGCACAGCAGCCTAGATCTACAAAGCCTGCATAGCAATGCATTTGAAATAAGTTGCCATAACGGGCGTCAGTAACGCAGAAGGCACATCCATATAGACACCACTTGAACGCGGCACTATAACAAGTAAAATGTACCAGGTACACTGCACTCGTAAAACTATAGTGTTACTTTTATTGATGAAAGGAGAGAGGGCCACATTATCAAACCTTGACAACAGAATTATAGCCACTTTATCATCAGGAAACTGGCGATAATGGGTTTGATAATATACTCTATTGAATTCCAATCGAAGCTCATGTTAGATGTGAAGGACATCTGACATGAGCTTCGATTGGAATTCCATAGAGCATATTATCAAACCCATTATCGCCACTTTAGCGACACTTTCCTGCCAATAAAGTGGCAATAATTTTTGTCGACCAAACTTGATATTATGGCCCAGACTGCGTAGTGTGCAGCAGCTTCTCTATAAAAATGTATAATTACCTCGGAGCAGTGACAACAGATAGGTTACAACAGTCTGACAAACAGATCATCAACCTTATTACGCCACTTTTGAGTCTCTTTTAACATGGGTAAAGTGATGCAAAGAGCAGGTATATCTACGTCTGGTTCAACAAAAAATCTCAACTCCTGACTCTGCGACACAGTTTTAATGTTGTTTTCTCTCTCTCTCACTCTCAGTGACATCATTTCTCTTTCTCTCCTAAACTTGGACACTGCTGTCCGCTTGGACGTGTAGAAGATCTGCTCATCTTAAGTTGTCAACTCCACTTCCTAATGTGTTTGGCCCAAAGTTGACACCACTGTAAGCACAAATCTGTAAGGCCTAAATCTATAAATCCTTCATAGGAATGCATTAGAAATAATTCGGCATAACGGGCATCAGTAACGCAGTAGGCACTTCCATATAGACACCACTTGAACACGGCACTATAACAAGTAAAATGTACCAGGTACACTGCACTCGTAAAACTGTAGTGTTAGCTTTATTTCTGAACCGAGAGAGGGCCATATTATCAACCCTTGGCGACAAAATTAATTGCCACTTTATCGGCAGCAAACTGCCACTGAAGTGGCCATAATAGGTTTGATAATATGCTCTACGGAATTCCAATCGAAGCTCATGTTAGATATGAAGGACATCTGACATGAGCTTCGATTGGAATTCCATAGAGCATATTATCAAACCCATTAGCAAAACTTTCCCGCTAGGAATACATTACAAATAAGGCGCCATAACGGGCGTCAGTAACGCAGTAGGCACTTCCATATAGACACCACTAGTACGCGGCACTATAACAGAACAGGAATATACCAGTCACACTGAACACGTAAAACTGTAGAGTTACCACAACTTGTAATGCTTCAGCTCATTTACTCATATCCACATAATTCTAATCTCTAATTTTCTTTTTTCTTTCACAGATTGCCAATCGGATACCTTTTGGAATCCATTTCACAATTTCTTTATAAGATTGTTTAACTTATTTTGCCAGTTCTAATATAGTTATAATTGAGTTTCGTTTATATTTATTGTTTAATAAAAAAAACGACATACTTCTTTTAATTTGAGGGGGAGGTGTATGACGGTCCGCAATAAAACTAATGTTGAAATACTATAGTAAAATATTCAAGACTACGATTGAAAACTACTGAATTCTAAATAACTGATTTAATAAATACAACGGTGAAAAACTACTAAAATGGCGGTGGACAGAGTACGTAATCAATGTTTGGCGCCTCGGCACTACCTTTCAAATAAATATATAAAAAATATGACTATTAATACTGTATAAAAGTACAGCACCGGATGAATCATACGAACCGGGAAAACAAAACAAATACATATTATCAAGGCCATTATCTCCGCTTTATCGACAGTTTTCTGCCAATAACTGCGACGATAATGTAGCGCCTTTTGTTGATAATATGGACCATTGCTCTTTTTTTTGACCAGTAAACTTAGGTCCATATTATCAAGGACCGGTGTTAAAATTATCGCAGTTTTATTGTCAAGAAACTGCTGATAAAATAGCGATAATGAGCTTCATAATGCGGCCTTGTTATTTCCCATAGAACCCCATGATAGCACCAGAACATAGGCTTCTATGGGACTTAACAAGGACGTATTATCAAGTCCACCCTCCCAACATTAATAAAAAACTCTAGACAATGCAGATACCCGGAGCTGGAAGGTCATTTTACATATCACTATCCCAGAAATGTGGCGTTCCCCGTGACGTGTACGGGGAGAGAGAGAGAGAGCTCAAAACATATATATTTTTTTTTTTAAAACCCAAGGGGTGCCGCTCTCCGAGACTTTGGAGACTCGGAGTAGTACTGTAGCCCTCCCCGCATGCTTCAAAATAAAACCAGAGGAGTCCCATTCCTCAGCGCTCGGGGCACCTTACAAGCCCCCATTATGCAGAAAAATTGCCCCCGTAATTTACCCCCCGGGACCTTATGAATAAGACGGACTTCCACTTTTTTTTTCACCTTTTCCACTGCGTACAAGTACTGCACGAGTACCCCGCCATTTTTTTTTTAAATAAAAATTGACCCTAAAGATTAATGTACCTCCACCTGACCAAGACTATATGCTCAGAATTTTTCTACCCTGCCCCCTTTCCTTATTTCTCAACTTTGTTGTCCAGCTAACTATAACTGGTGTGAAACCTATGGTTTTTTCAGTGAATTTAATAGGTTTTTTAAATGCTAATTCCACAGCCAGCGACGATGCGTGCAGCAAGAGCAATATCTGTTGCCGTCAACATTGCATCATCTACAATAGCGACTCGATATGAATTGTGAACACTGCTGTCTGCACTGTAGACCAGACAGAGCTGTCAGCAAAGGCCCACAGCCACGTGGCATTGACCTGAGCTCCACAGTTTACAATACGCAAAGTAAAAAAAAAAAAGCATGTGCACAGCCTGCAACGATACGCATGAGTGATGCAGACAGAGCGCACTGGAGCAATGTCTTTTCCTACAGGACTGCATCATCTACAATACCGACTCAATCTCAAATTTGAACACTGCAGTCTGCAGTGTAGGCCAGAGACAGCGTTCAGCAATGGCCCACAGCCACGTGGCATTGACTTGAGCTCCACAGTTTTCAATCTTTGAAGCCACAAAGACCGTGTGTGGAGCCTGTAATGATGCGTATGAATGGTGCAGACAGAACGCACTACAAAAATGTCTTTTCCTACAGAACTACCTAATCTACAATACCAACCCAATCTGAATTGGGAACACTGCTATTTTCAGTGTTAATTGAAGGCAGTACTCACACACACAACCATGAATATATGTTTTCTCACTGCCTCTTCACAAAATACAACAACATAAATTACAGAAAACTCTGCAATATATAAATCAAAACAATTCAAATTGCAATTTCATCTGTCCACAGTCTACACTATTCACTGTTACTTTTGACTTGCAAGATAAATTTGGTCACTTTATGAAACCTATAACTCATCTAAAAAAGTTCTTGAAGCAAGAATACCAGAACAATATTGTGTATATTTCAATAGATGTTGTAGTTAATTGACAACTGGATTCTGTTATTAAACAATCACCACTCCATCTAAATTGTGAACCCAGCTAACTGCAGTGTAGATCAGAGGCAGTGGTCATTAAAGCCTCACAGCAACGTACCATTGGATTTGAAAGCACAGACTTGGTTGCACCTAATCGAAGGGGGTACACAGAAATCAACACAGACTTTAACACCTTGGCTGCTTAAGATATTCCCCTGCTGTGCTGGACCATAATAGAAATGGGTGTGGTCATGACGAGCTCAGCTCGTCATCAGCACACGAGCACTGTAACTCATGACGAGCCGAGCTCTTCATGAGCACAGAAGGGGTTAACTTATGACATCCTCAATCATAGAATCAACACCCCGTTTCATTGTTTGGACCTGCTGTACCGCGTTGTACTCCACCAACTTGTGTCAACCAAGCACAATAATCATGTGCAGCAGTTAGCTAAGCAAGCACAGAGTCTAATGAACCTCAATGGAGGGAGTTCTGTGAAAACTAAGCAGAAGGTAATATCGGACAGCTTCCATTGTGGGATCAAGACACCATTCCACCGTTGGGACCTAGAGTTGGTTGCACCTGGTGGAAGGGAGTACTTTCATCTCCACCCTCAGATGCAGTTCTAACATTGTCAATTGTAGGATCAGGACACCGTTCAACTGTTGAGACCTAGAGTTGGTTGCACCTGGTCGAAGGGAATACCTTCATCTCCAATCTCAGATGCAGTTCTAACATCGCCCATTGTGGGATCGATACACCGTTCCACTGTTGAGACCTAGAGTTGGTTGCACCTGATCGGAGGGGGTACACAGAAATCAACACAGACTTTAACTTCTGACATCCTCAATCATAGAATCAGGACCCCGTTTCACTGTTCAGACCTGCTGTACGGCTGTGTACTGCTCCGACTGGTGTCAGCCAAGCACAATAATCATGTGAAACAGTTAGCTATGCAAGCACAGAGTCTGATATACTTCAACAGAGAGAGTTCTGTGAAAACCAAGCAACAGGGAATATCGGACATCTTCCATTGTTGGGATCAAGACTCCGTTCCAGTGTTGTGACCTAGAGTTGGTTGCACCTGGTCGAAGGGAGTACCTTCATCTCCACTCTCAGATCATCCACTATGGTATAAAAACACTGTCCTACTGTTGATACCTTTTGGACTACTGTGTTAGTAGTGTACAGAGCACTCCACGCTGCTGGGTCTCAGGCTGGGCGCTGCTAGCGTCCAGCCTGAGGCCCAGCGTTAATCTCAGGAGCCTTGGCCCAGGAGCTTTTGCGGATATGCGGTGGGCCCTATTTCACATACGGTGGTGTCAAAAGGTGAACTGTGGGGCATATGTCCAGCAGCCATGACGGTTTCTGGGTACAAAAGGGGGTGGTGATGGACGGAGCATCTGAATCAATCAAACACTCACACCCAGTCAAAAGATCTGGGTTCAATCCATCGCCGTTCTTTAGCCCACTCTGTCACCCCAGTTCAGACATGGCTGTATGCAAATCAGGCTGAAGACAGCTGGAATGCCAGAAACCAGTCCTCAAGAGCTTGTTTCCGATCTAGGGAAGACAAGGCTTGGCAGTTCGGGCTGGACCGTTCCCATGAGGCACAGGGTCAGACTGATTTGCACATAGCCATGTCTGAACTGGGGTGGCAGAGTGGGCTAAAGAATGGTGATGGATTAATCCCAGATCTTTTGACTGGGTGTGAGTGTTTGATTGATTCAGATGCTCCGTCCATCACCACCCCCTTTTGTACTACTTCTGGGTACCAGCATGTTGAGAACATCATTCACGCAGCCACCTTCGCTCACAGCGTCAACCTCATGGCCATGTAATCTGCACAGACATGGCAGACACGTTCACCATTCTGGAACAAACTGCCACCCAGAGAAACATGCCTCTTCTTCATACCCCTAGGCTACCCTTGGTTATGCTGAGCCAGCCCACTATGCTAAAGATTTGATGGGTGGAGGCATGTACGCGCTACCTTTCCGTAATCTTCCCTACTGACTGTACATTCATGGTTGTGTCCACTGTCTACTTCACTTAAAAGACCATCAGTGTATGTTGACATGTACATGTCTGTGCTCTGCATACTCAAGTCTATCCAGCACATCTCCTCAACACTTTGCATTGTAAACTTTTATAAACGAGAATCACTTGCCACCTTCGCACATACTTTGCTCCCATCTCTCCTTGCATTCTGCATTGTGTGGAAGAGGTGCCATGCCATGTTTGCCTTGTGTACATGGCTAGCCACGGTTCCCACAATACTTAGGGGGCCGATTATGATGGCGGACGGACCTGAGTCCGTCCGCCACCATAGAGGAGGAGGGACCGTCCGCAGGGGCTGCGGCGGTCCCTCCGTGCAGATTAGGATGTGACCGCCAGGGTGGCGGTCACATCCTCAATCTTTAACATTGCGGCGGGTGCAGCTTCAAGCTGCACCCGCCGCAATGGTAAAAATGCATGCACAGCATTTGCGTGCACAAAGCAGCAGGCACCGCGCGGTGCCTGCCGCTTTGTCCACGCAAATGCAGGGGGGTACCATAGGTACCCCCCATGTGCACCCACCACCCCTCCTTCACCCAGGGGGCCCGCAACGGGCCCCCGAAGTGAAGGTCCGTATGCTTTTCCACGGCGGAAAAGCCGCCGTGGTAAAGCATACTTTTTACTCCATCCTAATGTGGCTGGCGATGTCTGATAGACACCACCAGCCATGTTAATGCTTTTCCGCCGCGTTCGGAAGGCGACCGCGGCGGAAAAGCGGAGGACAGATTCTCAGACCCACCAGCCATCCTAATTTGGCGGTGGGTCTTTGTAGCCTCCGCGGCGGATTTCCCGCATCCTCCGGGCCGGCGGTGGCTTCTGCCGGCCCGGTGGATGCGGGAAATCCGCCATCATAATCAGCCCCTTAGTGTTGTTGTGTCTACTAGGTGTACATG
Organism: Lissotriton vulgaris; assembly: GCF_964263255.1. NCBI lineage: Eukaryota > Metazoa > Chordata > Amphibia > Caudata > Salamandridae > Lissotriton > Lissotriton vulgaris. Next base: position 665,946,039 of record NC_141689.1, read on the forward strand.
TTGTTTGTCATGTTATATGTGATTATATGAGGCACCATGTTCATTCACGAGCAGTGGTTTCTCCCATTTACATATCGCTGTTTTAAAGAGCATACAGAAGTTTTTCGCACAGGTGAAAAGTGCGACCACAATGGCAGTCATTCATTACTATCCAAGAATGTCCAACTACACAGCGCTTCTAAGCTTACAGCCCCTAATCATGCGTGTGTTTTTAAAAACACTCCAACTCCCGCAATCAGACCAACATTCACATAGCTTTCTAACAGCAGTTATCTGCTTCTCATTCTTATGCACTCCTACGGAAAGTGAGCTGGCATACCCCATGTCCTTACTGTTTCAAACTGAGTAACTTCCTGTGGCAATGTCTATTCCCACCCACACAAATTAACTCCCAAACTTCAACTTGGCCTGCAATCCCATCTTTGAAAACAGATATCATCAAACAAATCAAACTCAAAGCGCTTTTGTTCAGAACAGAAGTCTCCCTCACTTCTGCAAAAGAAATGTATCGACTGCAGATACCACTTACTTCAAGTAAAATACACTCCCTTTAAAATACGAACCTCCAATTACACTTTGGGAGGTGTTACACCATTTTCAACACATCTCACACTCAAGGTCTGGCACACTTTTTTAACACGGTCTCCTACGGCCTTCTAACAGGCTTTCATACTGTTTTCCTTTTAATACAAGACTGCATTCATTCGATCATCTCTGGAATAACAGGAACATTGCCTATAATTCTCGCCTCTCTTTGTGGCCATCCTGCTACTAATATGGCTGAGATACCCGCCACCCCCTCTCAACACAATCCCCAGGAATTGGGAAACCGGAAACAGTTCTTGAACTTTTGGAAGGCGGGAAGGGAGTTACCCTTCCCGGCCGTATTTATTAAAATATGAAACAAAATAAAACATTAAAATAACAGTTTCATATTATGTACAATTTCATTTCCACATTACGATGTTTGGCTAACCTTAACAGATCTCTAATACAAAGGTTCTCCTAGCCGAACTAACATCCTTCAAAACATTTGACTTGAAATTGTACATCCTAACGTTAAGGGCCAACGGCAAGGTCGTAACCGGTGTCAGATCCCTAAACCAGAAATACCCCCCTCACTTGTGAGAGGAGCGACCGCACAGAGGCGTACCTCAAGTGCATCTACCAATTTCCCTTTGTACTTGACGGGGGCCCCAATAAACTCGACGCCATTTAACGGTCGTTCGAGGACTCGTGTGAGGTGTCTAAAAGGTAGCGTAAACCCCCTCCCGCACCCCACACAACTTACCCATCTGCCGTCGCAGATGTCCTGGCCCCGGGAAATTCCCCAGGAGGGGCCTTAGCCCCTCCTATCTAGGAAGGGGCCTTGACCACCTTTCCTTTCCTTCCGGCGGCCTCTCCTTAGACAGGACCGCCTCCCCGTTGAGGGGCCAATTGGCCACCTCCCCCGAGCGCTCCCATCCGTAATGGGTGACGCCCCCTCATAGGGATCTTCGAATTACTGCTCACCGATCATGACCTTACCGCCCGACCAAAATAAATACGACAATTCTACCTACGTTACTAAGATTACAAAGCAAACATCACTTATTACCAAGCGTAAATACTGATCAATCCTTGTTCCAAATTACTTTATTTGCAAAACATACTGAAAATAACCAATCTTTATTGCATCTTAAGAAATTTCACGACAATCATCACAACCTGCAAGAAAACAGAGCAAACAAAAAAGATACTAAATCAACTGTATTCACAACGAATTGCTGTCCTCAGGGGCTGGTGGGTGGGTCAAAATTGGCTCTTCGTTCCGTCTCGAGCTCACGTGCAGCGGGGAGGTGCAGCTTCAGAGCACAGGAACAAGAGGATGCTTTCTTGGCTTCCGCTCCTTTTATCCGTCTTCAGGGCGGGCGTAAACCCGCCCCCGCCTGCCTCCGAGGGCGTGGCCGGCCGCGTCGGTGTCTAGGCCAGCCCACTCTAGGGCGGGAAAAAGGCGCGCCCCGGCTACGCCGCTTCGGGCATACCAGCCGAGACTCGCCTCCCGCCCAAGATGGCTTCCCGGGGGGATCGTGGTACTCCACCATACGTTCGGGGGGACCGAATGGTCGCCCCTTTCCATATGGCTGAGATACCCGCCACCCCCTCTCAACACAATCCCCAGGAATTGGGAAACCGGAAACAGTTCTTGAACTTTTGGAAGGCGGGAAGGGAGTTACCCTTCCCGGCCGTATTTATTGAAATATGAAACAAAATAAAACATTAAAATAACAGTTTCATATTATGTACAATTTCATTTCCACATTACGATGTTTGGCTAACCTTAACAGATCTCTAATACAAAGGTTCTCCTAGCCGAACTAACATCCTACAAAACATTTGACTTGAAATTGTACATCCTAACGTTAAGGGCCAACGGCAAGGTCGTAACCGGTGTCAGATCCCTAAACCAGAAATACCCCCCTCACTTGTGAGAGGAGCGACCGCACAGAGGCGTACCTCAAGTGCATCTACCAATTTCCCTTTGTACTTGACGGGGGCCCCAATAAACTCCATTTAACGGTCGTTCGAGGACTCGTGTGAGGTGTCTAAAAGGTAGCGTAAACCCCCTCCCGCACCCCTCACAACGTACCCATCTGCCGTCGCAGATGTCCTGGCCCCGGGAAATTCCCCAGGAGGGGCCGTAGCCCCTCCTATCCAGGAAGGGGCCTTGACCACCTTTCCTTTCCTTCCGGCGGCCTCTCCTTAGACAGGACCGCCTCCCCATTGAGGGGCCAATTGGCCACCTCCCCCGAGCGCTCCCATCCGTAATGGGTGACGCCCCCTCATAGGGATCTTCGAATTACTGCTCACCGATCATGACCTTACCGCCACAGGCCGGATAGTTGACCGGCTATCCGGACCCCCCAAAAAACACTCCTACCTAAAGGTCATGCTGTAAACCCCTTAACCAGGCTATGAAGTCTCCTATGAGTAACTCGTTCCCCACCCGGGACAAATGAACCCTGTCCCCCAAATACATACTGTCCCCTTTGATACAACCATGCGAAACAGAATGCAGTGTATTTGAACGAAACAATCTACTCACTTTGTTATTTATCTTCCTTACTGAATGATTCAAAGCAGTAACCGAAATAGCCCCCCGCCACACTTTCCGTGGGATCATGTGGGACCATGCAATTGTGCACCCTGGAACTCTTCTTGCCAACCAACTTACTGTGGAAAGCATTGCCTCAAGAAGAAGTCGTCTACCAGTGGCCACGAGATCGTTACCCCCAAGATGGACTATGATTATAGAGGGCGGTGACCTCGTCCGCTCTAACAAACCCTCAAAAAAGAATTGAAACTGGTCAATACAGAGCCCGCCCTTTCCGTAGAAGGACACCCTGTACCCGTATTCCCCAGCCACGTGACTCATATCACCTGCTTTGAATACGTCCGCGGCACGCCTCACATATGAGTGGCCCACGACCCACACCTCCTTATTCGCAGACGGTGATTTCTGACCGCTGGTCCCCAGGAGTCGGGTCGACTGTACAGTCCGCCCCGCTTCGTAAGCTTGCGTAACTGAAAATCAAACAGAGACAAGAAGCGTGAGTATATCATTACAGCTTCACAACATGTGCAACCGCACATACCTTTTATAACAGTTAGAGGACCAACGCCCCACACGTTTTACTTGCTCCACACTCAGACCCCTGGCTGTAGCCTCAGTAGCAGCCCCTATCCGAAAGGAATGGGTCCCGAACTCGCCGGGGTTCAAGCCCGCGGCCGAAATAGACATCGCAAGCACCCTCCGGAACTGAAACCTCGTCAGTGGGGTGGCGTCAGCGTGTCTCAACAAGGTCCCCCCCCATGCTGCCACCCTCTGCGCTAAATATTCCTCTACGCACACCACAGGGCACATGGAAGACCCGGGGACCCTCTGAATGATTACGCAGTCCCCGATTGCACCCTGATCGGATTTGGACCTAACAAACGAGACCGTCATCGTCTCCTCCCTGACCTGAATGTGTTCCCGGCACAGTCCCCCCATCGTATCCCGCTTGTTCTTTGCCACTAATTCGCTTACCCGCATAGCCCCATGGAATGCTAGTGCAAATGCGGCTCGGAACAACACTGCTTCGTACTGGGATGAACACGTTGCCGGTAGTACGGACAATAACAGGGTCAACCTATCCAGACCTATCGGGTGCCTATCGTCTACTCTGCGACCCTCAAGGCGTTGCCACCCACGTAGCGCTTTCTGCACAACGAAAGACGCTGTCGGGTCCTGGATCCCATGAGCCTTTGCCATAAAGGAAATGGCGGCCCGATGCCTCTGGGCCGTAGCTACTGATTTGCCTGCCTGATGTAAAGAGAGCAGGAATTTCACTACAAACTCTTCCTGACCCCAAAGCTCCCCCCCAGCAGTACCCAAAAAGGCCCAATAGGAACGGAACGCCCCTTCATATGCCTTCCTCGTCCTGGGTGCTAAACTCTCTCCCACGAAGTTTTGTAGTTCGGGGCACCGAGAGACCAGAGAGCTTCGGGAAAGGGTGCCGCCACCGGGTCCGCTGTGGGCAGAAAACCCCAGAAGGCCTGCATACGGAAACGAGAAAGCGCATCAGCCGCTTGGTTCATCACCCCCGGCACGTGTCGTGCCCTAAACAGTACATTCAGTTGCATGCATAACAACACAATTTCCTTGAGCAGTCTCAGAATCAATTTGCATCGTGCTGCCTGACTATTGATACACTCAACCACGGTCATGTTATCAGACCAGAACACCACAGAGTGATCCCTAAACCCTTCAGGCCATGTTTTCAAAGCCACCAGAATAGGGAACAGTTCGAGAAAAGCAATGTTACTCGTCAACCCGCACTCATGCCACCATGACGGCCATTTTTGAGCCGACCATTGTGTACCCAATATGGCGCCAAAACCCATACTCCCCGCCGAATCTGTCCAAAGCCCCAACTCCTCGGAGGACACCGCTGGTTTGTTCCAGACAATTCGACCATTGAAATCCGCCAGAAATGCCAACCAAATGCGCATGTCCTGGCGAACCTCTGCCGAGAGTCTCATGCGGTGATGTCCTTCCTTCAAGCCGAACATGGATTGTGCAATCGAGCGGGAAAAGGGGCGCGCCATCGGTATCACTCTTAGGGCAAAATTCAACTGACCCACCACCTGTTGCAATTGATGCAGGTTTACTTTCGTTGCACGAATACATGTCTCAAGGGATAACCTGAATTTTAACACTTTTTCCTTGGGTAATCGAAAACAACCTTCCACCGAGTCGAGCTCGATCCCCAGAAACTCGATCAAGGTCGAGGGACCCACAGTCTTACCTGGCGCCAATGGCACACCGAATTGATTCATTAAGACACAAAATTCATGTAAAGCCTGTCCACACTCAGGATCCCCGGCTGCCCCCAAAAACAGAAAGTCATCGAGATAGTGCATAACATGTTGAAAACCTGTCTTCCTTGTGAATACCCACTGCAGAAAACAACTGAACTTCTCGAAATAGGCACATGAAATCGAGCATCCCATTGGCATACATCTATCCATGTAATAGCGACCCTGAAACTGAAAACCAAGGAGACGCTGATCGTCTGGGTGTACCGGGAGCAACCGGAACGCTGACTCGATGTCCGATTTTGCCATCAGCGTCCCGGGCCCCAGGCGATTCAACATGGCAACGGCCTCATCGAAAGATGCGTACCGCACCGAACACACTTCCGGGTCTATCGCGTCATTCACGGAAAGACCACGTGGGGCTGATAAGTTATGTATCAGCCGAAACTCACCCGGGTCCTTCTTGGGGACCACCCCTAGAGGAGAACAAACAAAGTTAGCAACCGGTGGCAAATCGAATGGACCGGCGACACGACCTCGAGTCACCTCTTTCCCAATCTTTACCTGCACCACCGCTGTGTGCTGCAAGACCGACAGTTGGTTCTTACAGTTCGGTACACCCTGAAAATCCCCCACTGGGATGCGGAAACCATATGAAAACCTGTTTCGTAACACCCCAGCGGAAGCATGATCCGGGTATTCGTTGAGCCAAGGAATCATTGCCATGGTATCAATCGGGGTAGGTAAAGGCGCCCCTCGGACTGTATTAGACCTGTTTGGCGCCTCCCTTACCACCGTTATCACCCGTTTTGGCTCTGCACATGGACTCAGGATGGGATGGCTGCCCACACCCCCCACACTCATGTCTGAATTTGCATGACCCCTGGGGCCTCGTACATTTCCCTCTGTTAAAATTCCAACAGATCCCCCTTTTACCTGTGTTGCCACTCGGCTTCGAGTGGTACTCGTTACCTGCACCCGTCCGAAAGGGTGTCCCGGAGTTTTGGCGGGAAGATTCCCCCCCGTTACTCCCTACCAATGGTACCTTCAACATTCCTGTACTCTCCATTTTTTGCCATGACACGGAGTCGTAACAATCCCAAGTCAACAATGGGTTGTGTTCCTTAGCTTTTCTAAACAGATTGTCATAGCAGAACCACTGATTGCCCCCATATGCCACAGAATACTCCATAATACGCGACTGATAAATGGGTAACTCGGTCAGCAACTCGGGCCTGTGCTCGCCCATGATGGAGGTAAATATGCCCCACGCTCTGCCCCAAGTACCAATGTTCTCGTCGACCTTAAAGGCGGCCATTTTTGCGCGCCAAACACTCGGATGCATGAGCTCCTTTTGACTCTTCACATGCTCTATCTCGTAATGGTCGGTAAGCAATGAAAACATGTTTACATACTTATCCGCCCAAATCAATTACTTAATTTCTTGTGGGACGTGCTGGGCAATCTTCTCCCTTCGAGAAGGTACAGACCCCTCCCCCGCAATCGGCAATGGCCGCTTACCTGAAGTAGACCCTGCGCTTGTCACCGAACTTGGGCCTGCTGTACTTCCAGCCGCCGGAACCTGTGGGGGAACAGAAGATGTTGCCTTCGCAGCCTCCCTAGATTCCCGCAGTTGCCTCATTACTGCCCGGGCGTCGTCAGCCGTGGTGCCCTCGCTATCGTTTCCCAACCACGCTGCCAATTGTGCCACTAACTCGGGGGGCATATCCTCCCTGTTCACGGGGGTGACCACCACAGGGATTGGATTCCCCTCTTTCGGCACCGGGATTGGCTCCTCACGTGGGGTTTCGGGAACCGGGGTGTCTCCCCCAAGTGCTCCCCTTCTGGGCCTCTTGCTTTTTCCACCGGGGACTGCTCCCTGCAAAGGCCGTTTCGGTCCTCCCTCCCCGTCCTTAGCCTCCACCTTTTTCTTCAGATCGGCTATCTCCTTCATGAGCATGCGGAGCATCTGCTCGGTACCGACCCGCTTTCCGACTTTCTTGGGCATTCTCAGACGGGATATCTGTAAGACAAAAGAAAGATTACAACGCTCAAAATTGGCTCTTCGTTCCGTCTCGAGCTCACGTGCAGCGGGGAGGTGCAGCTTCAGAGCACAGGAACAAGAGGATGCTTTCTTGGCTTCCGCTCCTTTTATCCGTCTTCAGGGCGGGCGTAAACCCGCCCCCGCCTGCCTCCGAGGGCGTGGCCGGCCGCGTCGGTGTCTAGGCCAGCCCACTCTAGGGCGGGAAAAAGGCGCGCCCCGGCTACGCCGCTTCGGGCATACCAGCCGAGACTCGCCTCCCGCCCAAGATGGCTTCCCGGGGGGATCGTGGTACTCCACCATACGTTCGGGGGGACCGAATGGTCGCCCCTTTCCATTCTGCTTGTAAAAAATGGCTACGCTCTCTGTGGTAACAACTATGTCTGACAGAATACGGCTCTATGCCAAGCTAAATCAATACTGTAAAAAAATAGAAAAACTTTTCAGCTTCCTGCCTCTATCTATTATCGGAGCCAGCTACAACATAACATGTATTTACACATATGCAATTTGCGTACAACCATCTTTTGATTGCAAAACTTGCCCATTTGACTGGCGAATGGATCTATGCCTTACCAACATCCCAACAATTACTCCCGAAATCCAGCAGGTAATGGAGTATCTTGAAAACCATGAACGTGATTGTTCTGGTAGTGGCAGTATTTGAGCAAGGTACCTGGGTATATTGAAGTGAAGGGCTTTGTGTGCCAGAATGGAAATCTTTAACTGAATTCCTGCAATGCAAAAAGGTATCGTGGTAGAATGGGATTCCTGCGCAGCCGCTAAATATCTCCTGTAACGTGCGACCTTTCACATCGCAGATTGTCTGCCAATTCAAATTGCCTCTCCAACATTCAAGGAACATTACTGTCCCTTCGAGGATATGAATTGGATTGCTTTGCTTTTCTCACACAATGTCAACAATAGCCTTTTGGAACATTACGCATCTCAAGCCGCTGAAGAATTTCTGGACTGCAATCTTCAAGACTTGTAAGAAACTCACATTTTTCTTGGATGGATTTTTTCCATAATTTTTTACTTCTTCATTTAGATTTTTTATAATACACTTCAATTCTACTACTTTGATATAATAACTTTCTAAGTATACTCAAACATTTGAACTCTGTCTTCATTATTGCCCCTTACCTCTCCACTCTAACCAGAGATCGGTGCTGTATGGCCTATGCAAATACGCAATTTACCTGCTAAATTAGCCTAAACATGACACCCATTTAGAAACCACGTCTATTTTTTGTGCACACTTCTCTCTGCCTCCTGTTATCCACGTTGCCCTTTCACACAAATTTACTCATACTCAACCTCTGCTCACTCAACCTCTCCTCACAAAAAGACGACTTTATTTAGGAATTAGTTAGCACAGTGTGGTAATCTTATCCTACCCTTATTTTCCTTATACAATTTAGTCATTCATGTCTAATAGCTAATGTTTATGTCACATAGAACTGTAACATGTAATGTGGAATTCACTGATGCAGGAGCTTTGGTTTCAATACAGCAGAAGCGGTTGGAGTTTGTCTCAGCTCGATGCCTTAGCTCTCTAGACAAGAATGTTTTTTTGAAACAGCTGAAGACAATAATGTATGGTTTGACTAGAGAGGTACCGAATGTGCTTCTCAGAAGCGCAATGTTTGTATTCCTCCTCAAAGTTCCAATGTGGGTAGAACTAGTACCAATTCTGAAATGCACCAAATTGAATCTTCTGTACAACAGATTGCTGACTGTTCTACTGTTGATAATTTTGTGTTACAAAAAAGCAGTACCAGGGGACCTAAAAAGTTTGATGATTACATTTTGCAATTTCTTTATTTTTTCTTAAAGTATACATGTGGTAATCGTATCCTTCGTTTATTTTCCTTATATAATTTAGAGTCATTCAAGTCTAATAGGCATTGTTTTTGTCACATGGCACTATTACATGTAATATGCTCCCCAGCTCTGTCTTCTAAGATTGATGTCCTCCAAATCAGATAGGGAGAGGGGAGCTCAATGTCTTCTCTATCTAGCAGGCATCTGTACCATATACCTTCCTTTTTAAAGGGGATGGGTTTTGGAGCTTAGCCTCTATTTCCCAATTTCCGCCAATATTGTTCTTTTCTGCAATATACCACAAGCGTAGTTGTAAAAATTTAAATCGTGAAAAACAGTCTCCAATCCTTACTTTCAAGATCTCCCAAGGTAAAACCCCAGCTACTGAAATTAGTTCGGACCATGTACTTATGCCTGCTAGTTCTATTGGCACACCTAAGCTATCCTTCAAGCAGTCGGGAAGCCCCGGAGAGCCCCAAATTGGGGCAAAATCTAAATAATATTTAATACCCCACCTGGTTTTTAGATTCTGGCAAGAGTTAAGTGCCGCCCCAAATTACCTTTAGGCGGACTTTCTTGAAGAACCTTATAGCTCTAAATTTGTACAGGAAACCATCACCACCCCCCTTATGTGTCGCCATTGCCTTCAAGATCCTCCCCCAATTATTATCGTTAGGGCGGGACAAAAGACTGCGAATATTTTTGAACTGGAAAGAAAGACAATAACAGAAGATGTCAGGTAAAGCTAGCCCCCCTTTAAGAAGTCTCCTCTTCAGCTTCTTCCAGGACAGTCTGGAGTTCTTATTGGCCCATATAAAACTACCTATCTTACTCTGAATTTTCCGAATAAGCTTAGAGGAAAATTCGAGGGGAATGGCACTAAAAAGGTATGTTAGCTTGGGTAAGATTACCATCTTAACTATGTTTATTCGGCCATATATTGTGAGATGGATATTTATCCATCTAAGGAAAAGATGGTCAATTTCTTGTATTACTCTATTTAAGTTAGTCAAGGGGATGTTCAATATTTCTTGCTCTATACTAATTCCTAAGTATTTAAATCCAGGTCTCCCTTGACTTTCCCAAGCTTTAACGCCCCAGCAGATTGTCTCGGTCTTAAGGGTGTTCACTGAGTAGCCAGAAAATCTTCCGAACTCACTTAAGGAGTGCTCGACCTTTGGGAAGACCACGATAGGGTCACTAGTATAGACTAGCAGGTCATCCGCATAAAGAGCAAAGCTGTGGAGCTTTACCTTCTATCTATCTCTAACCTTTATAAGTTTGTAAAACCACTTTTTTACTATCAATCGGTTATATTATAGCCCTTATAAAGTAGCTAAGTTTGTTAGCGATCCAACCCCTAGGTGTCCTAAATGTGGCATGCTCAAGGCAGATGATCTGCACATGTTTTATGATTGTTCCCAATTAAAAGGGTATTGGCAGAATGTGGAGCTGGCACTAACGGGTATATTAGGCTATGAATTTAAGTTAGACCCTGCATTGGTCATCTTCGGCTTGAATTCTTCACTAGAATATTGCATATCTAAAGCACAGATAGGCCTCTTTTTAAATTTGATTCTTTGGCCCATAGGGAACTATGTATATTATGGAAAGATCCAGCGGCTCCTCTCTATGAGAAGTGGCTTCGGGCCGCTTTCGCAATGGCACGGCTTGACCGCACAGAAGGCAACATTTGGGCACCCTTAGTGTGCTGGGGGAAGGCACTAATGTTGATATAAGATCATCCAAGGATTACACCAAGCCTTGTACAAAGAAGCAGGCCTGGCGGCCCTTAGCGTGTGCAGGAACATTGATCCAGGGCGCCCAGGATATATGGGATCTAATGTCACGATGGCAGACGCTCACGGTGGTATGAGGACAATCTAAAAAAAAAAGAAAAAAACATGTAATATGGAAATCACTGATGCAGGAGCTTACGTTTGAATACAGCAGAAGCGGCTCAAGTTTGCATCAGCTGGATGCCCTAGCTCTTGCACCAGTGGGTCCAATTATGGCACTGTAACAACCGGATTTTCGGACCAGATAGAATCAGCTCACCAAGACACCACCAACCCGGCCGAAACGTAACCACCTCCCTCCTCAGGACCTACTTACCTCGGTACCTAGATAACTTCTCTGGGGATGGGGAATTAGCAATTTACAAGCTCATACTGTTAACAACACCCCTAAATCCGTAGGGATTACTAGAAACAATCACTAATGGCTATGGAATTCCATATTATACACCACACTCATACCTTATAGTCTCGCGGCAATTCAGGCCCGACTATGCAACCCTCCTCTTCATGGTGAAGGGGAGCAGTTTTGATCTTTTACCATTACACACCAACCTCAATCAGTGCTCACGCAAGCTGCAATCCTGCGGGTATACACACCGTATCCTCCCGGTGCTCACTCAAGCCGCAATCCTGCAGGTATACACACCGTATCCTCCCGGTGCTCACGCTGCCGCCACAATCGTGTGACGGTACACACTGTATCCCTCCGGTGCTCTCACTAACGCCGCTACACAACGGCGATCACTGTCCTATTGATACCTTCAACTCTCTCTCTCTCTGTTGGGAAGTTTCTCTATATGTCTAATATCTACTGATCGTGTCTCATATACAATTGTTAATCCCTTATGTGGCGAATAGGAGATCCAATCCTCTCACACAAGAATGGCCAAATTGTAGCATTCAGAGGTTATCTTCCGACCTGATCCACACACAATCTTCCATGCTCAACTATCTGCAGGGAAGGGAATGTCACATCCTTCTCCTGTCAGCATTTGGGTAAAAAGAAGGGTTAGCTCTGTCCTAGAAGATAACAACCAAATGTAATTACTATATGCAAAGGTTATTCTCTGATTTAGGCGCTCCTTGCTCCCTTGATCAGTTACCACTTACCCAGACTGGAAACACATCCGTCCACATAACAGCATCTGGCTAGAGGAAAGGTTAGTCTCATCATAAAAACAACACTTGCACAGTGGTTCACTAAGAACTGGGGTCCCTTTATTACACAATAGCAAATTATAATAACAATATAACACTGCAATATAACATATAGCCTGAAAAGCAAAGGAAAGAATTAAGATATGTATGTGCGCACTAATAAAAAAGGGTCGACGTCACCTTATGAGTATGAAGTCTGGACTCAGTTGTCATCTGGGTTCCCTTCTCGTCTGTGCCTTGGCTCATCTTAAGATCACCCCTGCAATCACGGACACTCGTCTGCACCGCTATGCTCTGTCTCCTCTGCTCCACTCCAAGTCACTGGAACCTCTCTCTTATTCTCTGCTTTGTCTGTTTCACTCTTGTCGTTCTGCACTACTCCTCTCTCCTCTCTGTCACAGACTATCTTCACCTTCCAACTTCGATCTTATAATTCAGTTTCTTCCGCTCTGGTAATTGTCCGCTCCACTAACTTCTTCACTCTGCATGCTCTGATCTCAGTATCAAAGCTCAGCAACTGCTCCAATTAAAGTAACTTCAATCTTTCTGAGAGATTATCAGCCTTCGATCTTTTCAGACTTCAAAATGGCGACTGTCTGCCCCAAGTTGATTAACTGCAAAAATGCTAACGACTAGCTGCTGTCTACTAACTGACTGAATGAACACTCCTCCTCTCTGTACTTTCGCTAATATAGAACCCTGTTCATGCATGGAAATTTCCAGCCAGTAACCTGCCGCCCACCAAATTCTTGTACCACCCCTTGCCAAGGACACGTTCTCAGCCGGCCGGCCTGATGTTGCGTCTTCAACACGAAGAAAAATACAGTCATTCGATAAGGGCTAGCTCGAGCCTGTCATCTCCAAGCAAACAACACCTTATAACTAAAACATCACATTTGACCTAGAAGCATCTCAAGCAGCTGAGGCAGAAAGACAGATGGAGTCTCTCCCGTTCGAGGCCTACAAGGCCCGAAGTAAGCAGAAAGATGAATATACTAATAACCTTACAAAAGGACGAAATAATACCAATACTAAGGAATCTATCCCCTAACAAAAGCTTATAGGCCCTAGAATAGAGAAAAGAATAGGGAATTATGTCAAGATCAGTGGATTCATCTTGTTAATAGGCCAAATATAAGGCTCTAATCCCTCTATTAGAATGATAGTAGGCTAAAGTCACCTTCACTCAAAAATAGGACAAAAACCCGGTCAGAACAGGCACTTAACTAAAGACACTTTCTATATAATTTTCAAACTCCATCACTTTATTACATACAGCCACTTTCTTAGACACACCTTATTTCACCAGAAGACATTCTGTGGCATTTCAACATTCTGCATTATATTCTTCACAATTATTTCTTTACTTCTGCTTGCTAAAACACTGCATTCGAGTCTTCAGACCTGTAGGGATGAGTAGTTCGCTTCCAACTCCCTGCATAGTATAAACGCATACTAACGCTACATACACAGGTATGCTACAGTGGCCAGTATCCTACAGCACCCACAGCACTACACTTTAAGCAATCAGCTCATGACTTAGACTCACAGTTTCATCCCCTAGTCTTCAGACCGGTACCAGTCAGTAGTTTGCTTCCCACTCCCACTATACTCTAAACGCATACTAACACCACCTGCACAGTTATGCTACAACAGCCACTATGCTACAGGGCCCACAGCACATCAGTTTACAGCACTCAGCTCACAGTTTAGGCACACATTTAATTCCCAAGTTTACCGGTACCTTACCTCAGCACCACCTCACTCTAGGCAAAACAGAACTTTCACACCTGTAAGGGTGAATACTTCGCTTCGGCCAGTATACTACAGCACCCACAGAACATCATTTTACAGCACTTAGCTCACAGTTTAGGCACACTCTTTTATCCCCGGGTGTACCAGCACCTCACCTCAGCACCATCTCACAGTGGGCAAAACACCAGTAGGGTTAAATACTAACCCTGGGCGTAGTGTGCGTAGTGGGGCTACGTGAAGCTACACAAAGTGGGCGAGAAACTACGCCACCTGGGCACTTCACGTAGCCCCACTATGCGCCGCATGACCCCCCTCCCCTACATACCTAATTTTATTAAATGGGCACATAGAAATAAATAAAAGTCACTTACCTTGTCCGGGGCGTCCCGGGGCTCCCTCTGCTCGTTCACGCCGCCGTCTGATAAGCATTGTTTAGCAGACGGCGGCGTGAACGAGCAGAGGGAGCCCCGGGACGCCGCGGACAAGGTAAGTGACTTTTATTTATTTCTATGTGCCCATTTAATAAAATTAGGTATGTTCGGGAGGGCGGGAGGGAGGCGGATGGCGGGCAACTTCGCTACGCCCAAGGAGTGGGCGTAGTGTTGCCTGCTTTTCCTACTTTGCAAAGGGCGAAGTAGGCAACACTACGCCCACTTCATGGGCATAGCGAATTCCTTTGCCCAGGGTTACTATATACTTCACTTCAGCCAGTATGCTAAAGCGCCCACAGCACATCAGTTTACAGCACTCAGCTCACAGTTTATGCACACGCTTTCATCCCCGAGTTTACCAGTACCTCACCTCAGCACCATCTCACTCTAGGCAAAACAGCACTTTCACACCTGTAGGGGTAAATACTTCGCTTCACACTCCCTCTATAGCACACCCTATCCACCCTACAGACCTCACAGCGCTCATAACCTCCTCTTTCCCATTCTCTTTGTGCCCTTTTTTTGCCCTTACTCGCTACAACGAAATCACAAAATGGCGGCCAACACTTCCTAGTTGCAACTGCTCGCACCGCCCGCAGCCCGTGATCATAACGCCTCAGCCAATCAGATGGCAGAATTTTCAAATTTTGATATCTGTAAATTTTGAATTTTCTCAAAAACTACTGAACAGATTTATACCAAATAAACAAAAGCATGCTTTCTAGACCAAGACCCTTCTCCCTGCCAAAGTTGGGATAATTCCGTTCACCTGTTCGACCTGTAGCCTTGTCTAAAGTTTCCTACGGAAATTAACATAGAGAAAACTCGTTTTGGGATCCCCCTTTTATCTCGCCCCCCCTTGTCTTGATCACCAGTAGGTTATATATATAAAGCACTTGATGCTCGAAACGTGTCATCAAAGGAGGTTAAAAGAACAATAAAATTCCTTGCCGTACGCCGTGGTGGTCTGCTTCTTCTTTTCGCCAACGGGAGGTTTTGAAGAAAATTGGAGCTGATATATATATATATATATATATATATATATATTCACTGAAAAAACCATAGGTTTCACACCAGTTATAGTTAGGTGGAAATTTTACTGACATAAAACCAATGAAATTCCCACTTATAGTTAGTTGGACTCACTATAACTTGCGCGTGTAATGCACTGCTGATGACATCACATATGACATCACACATGACATGGTCAGTGACATCACTCATGACATCACTGATGACACCATCCAGTGAATGTGTGTCTTTCTGAAAAATAAACATGTTTTATATATGTATATGTAAAGGTCGATGGAAGAATAAATGTTTCAATTAGTGTCTTAATGGATGTTTTTTTTAAAAAAAATGATTGGTTAACTTGCTTATTAAGTGTATCTTAGTGAATACATATATTAGCGAGTAATGTTTAAATATTTAAATATATGTATCAGTGTTTCACTTTGTGTATAAGTGGCTGCATGGGTTGGTGAGTAGCTACATGTGTGTTTATATGGGTTCTTAGATGTTTTTTTTAGTATCTTTAAAATTGTCTGTTTGATTTGGTGGGGGTGTTACTTAGCACATAGATTCATCAATGACTGACTCTCTGTTTGTATGTGTTTTGAAGACAGCATATGTGTCGGACTGTATGGGTGAATGAATGTGTATATGTATGTGTTAGTAAGTGAATGACTGTCTCACTAGTGTCTTTATCAGTAACTACATATGTTTTAATCTAGTATATGTGAGTATTGATGTATATAAGTGAGTATATGTGAGAGTGAGAGATTGAAAGAGTTCTTGTTTTAATAAGTATGTGTTTCTATAAGTGATTGTTTTAGAGAGTAAGTATGTGTAAGTTTCCTTAGAAGTAAGGTGGTAGTGTATGTATAGCTGTATATGCTAAAAAATGGATGTTCAATAGTTTATTTGCATGTGTGAGTATGTGTGTGAGCAAGTTTTGGAAGACTGTCGGTGTGTTAACAGATGTAAAGATGTCTCACTACATATGATAAGTGAGTATATGTATGAATGACTATATAGAACTGTTGGTGAATGAGTGGATGTGTATATAGATGATGGAATTACTGAATTGGTTGTTGTAACTGGTATAGGTATCTCCACTTTTTTGTAAATGTTAGTTTCTATTTTTTAATATGTGTTTCAAGGGTTACTTTACAGTGAAAGGAGGTCAGTCACTCTGTCACAAGGATGGTGTCATCAGTGATGTCATGGGTGATGTCACTGACCATGTCATGAGTGATGTAATATGTGATGTCATCAGCAGTGCATTACACGCGCAAGTTATAGTGAGTCCAACTAACTATAACGTGGGAATTTCATTGGTTTTATGTCAGTAAAATTTCCACCTAACTATAACTGGTGTGAAACCTATGGTTTTTTCAGTGAATTTAATAGGTTTTTTAAATGCTAATTCCTAACTATAACTGGTATGAACCTATGGTTTTTTCAGTGAATTTCATAGGTTTTTTAAATGCTAATTCCTAACTATAACTGGTGTGAAACCTATGGTTTTTTCAGTGAATTTCATAGGTTTTTTAACTGCTAATTCCTAATTTTTTATATGGACTCATACCTATGTGTTTTGTAGTGAATTTCTAAGGTTATTTTTTCGCAAATATATATAGCTTAGAAAAATATGTTTTTCTAAAAATGAATCCTATATTGTATATTAATATAATATATATTTTTTTAAAGTGTATTCTTTTTTTTAATATTTCACTTAGGAGCGCTCCCGGTGCGCGTACCGGGGTGCGCCCCGGTGCGCATACCGGGCCGTGTCCCGTCAGCGCACCAACAAAAAAAAAGGAGTGAGCATGAGGAATGGGGAAAAAAGGGAGTGGGGTAAAGAGAGAGAGAGCTAGAGAGAGAAACACAGAGGGACTGTGTAAGAGATAGTAAAACAGAGAAAAGGTATAAGAGGAAGTAACTGAGAAAAGGAAAATGAATAAGGGAGCAAAAGAAGAGAAGAAAGAGGAAGAAAACTAAAGCAGATGTTCTAGGAGAATGTGAATGGGTGATGACAGTAAAAGGAAGGAGAGTAAAGGATGAGGAATGAAAGGTAGTGACGGAACCAGAGAAAAGGAACAATGGTGACGGAGGGAAAGAAAATAGCAGTGAGTGTAAGTAAAGAGGAGTGAAAGAGGGTGGATAAAAGTGAATAAGGGTAAGACATGGGGAGTGACAGAAAGAAAGAACAGAGAGAGTAAAGGAAGGAGTGTCAGAAAGGGACTAAGTGAAGCAGAAAAAAAAGGAAAGAGAGGGAGTGTGGGTGAGCAGGGACACTGAAAGAAGTTGAATGTGGTAGGAAAGTAAGGAAAAGAGAAGTAAATATGGAGGATAAGAATAAGTGAGGGAAGCACAGTAAGAAAACAGGAGTGAGGTAGGGTGACAGAAAAGCAGTGAGGTTAAAACAAAGGGTGATGATAAATTACATTTTGTAGTCACACTTACCATACAATTAATGAAAATTTACTTGCATCTTTAAACTACACTTTGTATCTGTGAAAGACAAAAGAAAAAACAAGTTATAATTAGTAAAATATATAATTTAAAATAGAAGAAACAGGTCAAGAGGTAAAAAATCTAAAAAAGTTTACTAAGAAATAAAGCAATAGTGAAGGATACAAAAACAGAAATAAAGTAATGTAGAAAGAGAAAAAAGAGGGAAAAAGAAATAGAAAGAGAACAAATTACTGAAGATAAGTAAGATACTAAAAGAATGCGAGATACCAAAACGAAATCAGGAAAGATAAGAAAGTAAAAGGAAAATGAGTGAAAAGGAGAGGAGTCTAAATGAGGAACTATTAATAAGAAAGAGGAATAGAAGATGACTGAGAGTGAGTGAAGGGGAGTCACAGAGTGAAGGGATGAAGGGAATGAGGTTAATATAGAACGATGGAGGAAAAAGGAGTGAGAGAGAAAGTACACAGAAAAACAAAGGGAAGGACTGAGTGAACTGCAGTACAATGAGTGAGAAAGGAAAAAGAGTAAAGGAGCAAAAGAAAGAAAGAGAGGGGAAGAAAACTAAAGCAGGGGTACTGAGAGAATGTGAGAAAGATGAAAAGTGGTGGAAGGGAGAGAGGAAATGCAGACAGTTGGAAATGGATTGAGGAGTTCTGAATGAAGTGGAGTAAAGGAACAGCGATGAAACAAAGTTAAAAAAAGGCAGTGTATATGAGTAAAGAGAGCTAAATAAGGGTGGAAAAAGGAAAATGAGTGTGAGACAATGGGAATACAATATAAATTACACAATGCAAACTATAGAATAACTTCTACAATATGTTACATTGTTTATTTTTGCTGTTCTCAGAATATATTGAATTTCACCTAAATTAGTGAGTTCAAACTCTTCATCATATAACAGCGGGAAAAAAAACACAATCTAAAAGATTGTGTTTAAAAAAAAACATAAAAACTTACAACTCATATATGTACACTAATCTTTGATTCACTTACTTTTCCGTGAGGCCAAATAGAAGATAGTGAAGGTCCTTTTGGTGGAAAAAAAGTCTGCTGTTCTCTATAACTTCCATTTCATCGACTTCCTATAAAAAAAGATCTAAGAACATCATACCTTACACTTTCCTTACGGCCAAATCGTGTCAGATATATGAGTATTTTTTACTATGAGATCCACTTACAGTTCCTATATGAGATAAATAATTTTAAACATTAGATTAACTAACTAACTAACTTTTATTAACTATTCCCGTCTTCAAAGGCTAATTACCTTTACTAAAACTTTGGTTTTAAAAACACTAGGTAAGAATTTTTAAAGTCATAAGGCAAACGTTGTTTATAAGTCAAATGAGAATCATTGCAGTAACTCCAACCTTTTTTACATTTTAAGTAGCATGTATAATGTCCTGATGTTGTTGAAGGACCGTCATGATAAATAATAGCTGCAGTTGTAAAGGTTCTTCCTGAAATTGATAACTGAGAAGCCACAACATTTTTGATACAAGTTGTCAATTTAGTTCCATCAGGTCTACATCGTTTGAAAACTAAAATAATATACTGACTTTAACTTTGTATAAATAATTTGGATAGCATTGGACACTTACATTGGGTACACACCATATTATGATCTGCTGCTTTAACTAGATTTTTAAATGACACTGATTTACAATCTGGTAAAGTCAAATATATAAATCTTTCAGTGTCTATTCTAGTATTACTTGATGAACTATAATTGTGGCAGTCATGCTGCCATTGATAAGAAAGGAGGAAAAGATTATCTACATCTACATCTTCATCTTCCAAAACTCCAAACATATACATTAAAAATTCCTGACAATCCTGCTGAATGTTCTGTGAAAATTTATCTTGACCAGAACGCATATCTAAAATATTTCGAATTTCTGTTACACTTTCTATTTTTGCCCTATCACTGCTACATTTCTCAAACACAAAATTCAATAAACCACACAATCTTTAATCCCGATTTTCAACAATCTGTTCTTGTAAAGTTTGAAGAAAAAAAACAACATTCACCACTACATTAGCATAGCAGTTGACACCAGAACTATTTTCAAACTGAAATCCAACAACATTTTCATCACAATCCTTTTTCTTTCTGTTTTGAATTACAGTTTCATCTAGTTTTTGTCTTTTTGCTACTATCTCACTGCAATTATTCTCATTTCTTCTTTTTCGGCATACCACATGTTTTTCAAACAGAGGATATTGAGGCAAATGTGGAGCATACTCTCTTCTTAACCTATTGTATTCTTTAACACAATCTAGATCTGCACAAATCTTTGTCTCATCACACTCAATCAAGTACAATCCTGATAAAGTTCTGACTCGTGATAATGCCACATATGCCATACCCTCTTTAAACACAGATCTTCCAATGTTCACCAAAGCACTATCTACACTTAAACCTTGAGATTTATGAATTGTTACTGCATATGCCAAACAAACAGGAAACTGTTTTAAACTGTTTTCGGTGAACAGATAAGTCTTTTACAAGTAAAAATCTAGCAGAACAACGACTGGTTTGTTGTACTTGCTCAATACCATCAAATTTTATTTTTAAAAATTCAATTCCATCTCTATTTCTATAATTCACAAAATCAACAACATAACCCATTGCTCCATTTACCAGACCTCTTTCAACATTTAAATTCCTTCTCAAAATGTTACGACAATTTAAACACACATTCAGAGTCTTTTTAAAACCAGCTGTTTTAGAAATAATTTTCTCTAATGAATCCAATTTTGTTTTCAAAATTTCTGACAAAACAATTGTTGCACCCATATGCTCTATTTTATCTATTGCTTCCAGTTTCATAATCTCTTCATTTTCTAACTTTAACATTTTGTTGTTGAAGATGGAACATTCTTGCAGAGTTGGCATCAAACATATCCCAGATTTCTTCTCAGTCATTTTAAAAAAAATATTCTCTGGAAGAATGTTTTCATTTGGATACAAATTTGAAATTAATTGAGCATGTAAAGCTTCTTTCCCAAGCTTACTTACTTTTCCAATTCTTACATCTTGTAGATTATTTTTATAATCTTCATCCTTTGCCTGTCGCATATTTTGAAGCAGTTCAGCATATTTAAAATTTAACCATATGTTAATGTTTCCAATGCTTCCAAGGGACTTCCTGGTATCTTCATGCGTGAGCATTTTAAACACTGGTTGTCCTTTTACTGGAGTCAACTGCAATAGATCTCCAAAAACAATAATGTGTTTTCCTCCAAATAACACATCATACTCTGTTCTAAGAATTTCTTGCATTCTCAAATGCACAAAAGCAAGCATTAGATTTGAGACCATGCTTACTTCATCAATGATAAGAAGTTTCATTTTCTTCAAGACTCTTGAAACTTCAGAACACGCATCTCCAGATAACTTGTTGTAATGCAATTTATTATCATGCTCAACTTGCAGGATCAGTAAACGATGTAGAGTAATCCCTTTAATATTATGTGCTGCCAGACCAGTTGGAGCAGTTACAACACAAGACAGCGGTGAATCAGTCCTTTTCTGCAGATAAGTTGAAATGGCTTTAATCAGAATTTTTTTTTCCTGTCCCCGCTTCTCCACTTACGTACAGTCGGACAGGCTCAAATGATATACATGAGCACTCTTTTTTCTCATGTCTGAATCCATGTTCAATCTGTTCGGTGACTTCATCATATATCTTTTTCTGCTCAATGTTTAGTTGCTTTACCAAATCTTCTAAGTTAACTCCATCCTCTTGAGCTTGTTCCATAGCTCTTTCCACCTCATCCATGGCAGTTGCAGCTTCATTTTGGATAATTGGTCCTCTTAGTGTATCCCGACTCAATGAAGTAGAACTCTGACTGTCTTGAGAACTGTCTCTAGCAATCTATTCATCAATTGTTGTTTCTTGCTCTATTTCTTTGTTCAACATTTGCAGATAATTTAGAAAAATAGGACATTCTATGGTATCCTTAGTTGCATTAAAAGAGTCTTCATAACAGAGAAAATCTCCAAGTAGTTCCTCTTCTGTACGCCATTGCTTAAAGAGTTGCAAAAGAGCTAAATAGTAAAATTCTCTTTTGTCTGGAGCTTCGCAACTCAATTTTCGATGATTAATCAAATGGCCTTTTATCTGCTTCACTAGACATCCTTCATACCCAATGACAGCATATTTTCCATTATTGATATCTTCTGTGATGTTCCTCTTACAATTGTAGTTTTGCAGAACTTCATACAAACAAGTGTTCTCAAGGTGAGTACTTCTATTTGGATAGTATGTATCCAACATATTTGTCTTCAAAATATCTGTACTGTTTGGTTCTTTCTCCGCCAAATACTCAATTTCTTGTACAGCTTTCAAAACTCGGTTTCGTGTTGCAGCAAGACCTAGACTCACCCAAATGATTGTTCTTGATTTGGTATAGAGACTTGCTGATGATAACCGATCAGAACATTCATATGCTCCAATTTCTCGATGCGACAACATCTTCAGACTGAAACTGTATAATTTCTTGCTTAGACTCTTTTCATGTGAAATGTCCTCCCACATTTCCTTCAGTTCTGTCTTTTCTTTTTTTGTGATGTAAGTTGTCACATATCGAGCCACAGCAATAGAGTTGTTAGCAACGAACTGAATATCCATGTTAGCATTCCACATGGACAAAATCACTGGGTTGTAGTCGTTGATGTACTTGGACTCTTCGTTTCTTTTTAAATTATATGTATTTTTGGGAGATTTCCTCGTCACAGTATGTCGTAGAGATGACATCAAATTATTTACTCTTCCCTTAGAAATCACTGGTCGTGGAACGCAAACCAACATTTTGTGTAGTACTTTTCCTTTTTTTAAAATTTTCCACGACAGTACTTTCCACAACGATGAGTTTGAAAACGTAAAACTTGTTGCCTTAAACTGTTTTCTTCAGTAGTTTTTGGAACAGCACATGTTGAATACTCTTCAATGAAACTCATCACTGTTTCATCCGAATCTAATCCAAATTTGGGTGCATCTTTAATCCATAACAACATATGTATATGAGGAGCACCTCTCGCTTGATATTCCTTCCTCCAAAAGAAATCCAAAACCTCTCCAAGGGGAGGATTTTTTTGTTGGTAATAAAAGACATCATAGCTTCAAATCTATGATTAAAATATCTGCAAACATTCACTGGATCCAAAGAACACAGTTCTCTAGGTGTTTTCAATTCTATATTTTGTATGTTTCCATTTGCCTCTCGTAGAAATTGAAGTAAGTCGTCCCATGCATACTCAGCACAGCTAAGAGTGAGGAACCATGTAGGAGTTCCTAACTTTCTTAGCATACATTTCAATTCCCCATGACGACGGAACCAATACTCATTTGTTCCACGCTGACATGCCATGAGATTGATTAGCTGAGATTCCAAAATACTGTCTTGCAGATTGACTTTCTCCATAAAGTCCCTTGCTGAAACATTTTGCAGATGAGCTCCACTTTTCAATATATGATTAACTGCATAAGAAAGCCCAGACAAATCACTTTCATACAGTAGATGAAACAAATATGGAATGCATTGCCGAAACCTTGGATCTTAAGCATATAATCTTAAAGTCCGGTATTCCGCTGCAGGAATTTGAACTGGTCGATCGTCATATCGTCCACTACGACCTGTTGGAAATAACTGTGGAAAACAACGAGCTTCCAAACTTTCTTCCCATACACTAATGGGACTTCCTTCTGCTGCTTTCATTTGAAACAAGTCAATTGTATTCCCCATTACTTCTTTGGAATGCAAAGGATGAACAGTATAATGTTCATATATTTCTTCACTTCTAGACACATCAACTTTTTCAATTTGGCCAACTGAACAATCACTATCTTCATCTGTAGCTGTATCCTCTACTCCAACACTTACATCTTTATAGTACTCATTGTTTTTGACCAAATACAACGTTGCCTTTTTGAATTTCCTAACATCCACTAAATCTTGCCAGATTTTCTTACTCTTTGTCGGAACGCCATTAACTAGAATAACCAGAGGATTGTCTTCTACTCTTTCTACACCAATTGTATCAAAATTTTTCTTGACATCTAAACGCAAATAAACAACTCTTCCCTTTAATCCTCTTTGTAAATCTGTAGGAGGTAATTTCCCTATCTTAGGCTCCATGCGAACAATAGCTTGAAAAGGATGGACACATTGAATCAAAATTGATTCATAAGTATTTAAATCCATCAATTCAGAAGGAATATCTATCAACTGAAGATTTTTATGAGCAGCTCTAGCAGGCATTCTATTTTCATTTAATTTTTTCAAACAATAATTACAAATACGCTGATCAAAACTCAAATCAAAAGAATTCTCCACCAACAAATAACTTACAAAATCCTTCCATTCACTATTATTTTCCAATTCACATTTTGCATATAAATCAACTAACCTAGTCTGAATCTTATAATGAGTCCGTCGACAACATACACAAGTTAAATTAGGCCTTTCACTTGATTTCACCTTAAACTTGGTAATTTCCTCGTCAAACTTTTCTGTACTTGAAATCTGTACATTGTCTTCCACATTACCATCCATTACTATATCCATTTCTACACTGTCCTCTTTGTTCCCAAAATAACAAAACTCAATTTCTTCACAAATAGTCTTCACATCTACTTCAGATCCATGCAAAAGAGCACTGTTTAACTGTTTAAGCTTAAGTGCTGGACTTTTTGCATAATACAACCTTCTCACTAATTTCCTCACCTTATTATGATGCACTGCTAACATCCTAAAATGATGAAAAACACTCTGACATACTTTTCTAGAAAGACAAGCCAGTGAATGCCCATGCAAACCTGTGTTTTCTCTTACTCTGCAAGGATCTAACTCTTGCAAGATCTTCATTTTTTGTTTTAGACTTTTCTTACTATATATACGTAAGAAATTTCGAAGCAAATCGATTGAATCCTGTCGCACACTACAAATACTACTGCACTTCCATGTGTACACTGGACCCTTAGTAAGTCTCCCTAATACTTCATCACTTAACACCTCTTCTGCATCTCTAGACATAAGTTTCTCTTTTTCCATCACACAACCATCTTTCACCTCATATGCTCGACCACTGGTGTCAACTGCATGCACCAAATCATTTTCCTGAAAGTAACTCTCCTCATTAAAAAATGGCTCAGAACTTGAACTATGCATCCATTCTCCAGAAAATACTTCACAAAAATTAGTCCGATTAATAATTCTTTTCCATCTACTGTTCGATTTGAAAACATCAATTGCCTTATTAAGTATCCTAATACTATTGATTACTGAAATAAATAATTTTTTCTTAACTTCAAAAGCCTGATCAACTATCTTCTCTAAACTTTTCTTTTTCTTGTAAAAAGCAGCTCTCTGTTTAGTTTCTTTACATTTTTTAGCAAATTTAAAACTACCCTATTGTGAAACATTCATCTACGAATGTCCCTAAATTGATTTAACCTTCTATTGCTATCCATACTCTTATCTCCTGCTCCAATAGAGACATTTTTGAGGGCCTCTCCTTCCTTTTTAGATTTCCTCTCTGCTTCTGGATCATCACATTACTGTTAACATTACTTTTTGATCTACATAAATTGCGCAGAAAAGACTTAATTGTCTTACCAGGAGCTTTTCTGGTGTTTTTTGAAGTACTTGTTGTACAGGATTCTTTTAATTCCTTTGATGATTTTGTTCTTTTTCGTATGGTATTTTTTCTACTCCTTTGCCTTGACAGCATTTTTGCTTGCTTTTAAAATGTTGATTTCAATCTGTGGTTCTGAAAAAAATAACACATTAAAGACCACTATTAGCAAACAACAAAGTAATGACAAAAAGAAAACAATATAAACACTAATTTGCAACATATTAAAGTTTATACCACAGCAACTCAGGGACTTATTTATGAAGGCCTTGCACCACCAGTGCGTCCCGTGTTAAAAGAGACGCACCGGTGCCACAAGGCAATAATAAATAAGGGCCAAATGTAAATACCATTATGGCTGAGATACCCGCCACCCCCTCTCAACACAATCCCCAAGGATGGGAAACCGGAAACAGTTCTGAAGTTTTTGGAAGACGGGAGGGAGTGACCCTCCCGGCCGTATTTATTAAAATATGAAACAAAATTAAAACATTAAATCAACAGTTTCATATTATGTACAATTTCATTACCACATTGCGATGTTTGGCTAACCTTAACATATCCTCTAATACAAAGGTTCTCCTAGCCGAACTAACATCCTACCAACATTTACTTAACTTTTGAAATTGTACATCCTAACGTTTAAGGGCCAACGGCAAGGTCGTAACCGGTGTCAAGATCCCTAACCCAGACATATCCCCCTCACTTGTGAGGGGCGGCACGGAGGCATACCTCAAGTGCAACTACCAATTTCCCTTGACTTGACGGGGGCCCCAATAAAACTCGACGCCACTTAAAGGTCGTACGAGGACTCGTGTGAGGTATCTAGAAGGTAGCGTAGACCCCCCCCCAAACCCCACACAACTTACCACATCTGCCGTCGCAGACGTCCTGGCCCCGGGAAATTCCCCAGGAGGGGGCTGTAACCCCTCCTACCCATGAAGGGGCCTTGACCGCCTTCCCTTTCCTTTCGGCGACCCATCCTTAGAAGGGACCGCCTCCCCGTTGAGGGGCCAATGGCCACCTCCCCCGAGCGCCCCCATCCGTAATGGGTGACGCCCACTCATAGGGATCTTCCAATTAGTGCTCACCGATCATGACCTTACCGCCCGACCAAAATAAATACGACAATGATAACTAAATAACTAAAGACTAAATATAACAGACAGTAGCAACAACAACTTTATTCAAAGCATGCTTACTGATGAACACTAAAGCAGAATTACTTTATTTGCAAAATAACACAAAACGATCATTCTTTATTGCATACTCAAAATCTTCACGATAATACCACAACCTGTAAACGAAACTCAGAATTATCCATCAAACTTTATTTAAAACCACTCGCTGTCTTCAGGGGCTGGTGGGTGGGTCAAAATTGGCTCTTCGTTCCGTTTCGAGCTCACGTGCAGCGAGGAGGTGCAGCTTCAGAGCACAGGAACAAGAGGATGCTTTCTGGTCTTGTTCCTCCTTTTATCCGTCTTCAGGGCGGGCGTAAACCCGCCCCTGCCTGCCCCAAGGGCGTGGCCAGCCGCGTCAGTGTCTAGGCCAACCCACTCTAGGGCGGGACAAGGCGCGCCCCGGCTACGCCGCTTCGGGCATACCAGCCGAGACTCGCCTCCCGCCCAAGATGGCTTCCCGGGGGGATCGTGGTACTCTGCCATACGTTCGGGGGGACCGATTGGTCGCCCCTTTCCATATGGCTGAGATACCCGCCACCCCCTCTCAACACAATCCCCAAGGATGGGAAACCGGAAACAGTTCTGAAGTTTTTGGAAGACGGGAGGGAGTGACCCTCCCGGCCGTATTTATTAAAATATGAAACAAAATTAAAACATTAAATCAACAGTTTCATATTATGTACAATTTCATTACCACATTGCGATGTTTGGCTAACCTTAACATATCCTCTAATACAAAGGTTCTCCTAGCCGAACTAACATCCTACCAACATTTACTTAACTTTTGAAATTGTACATCCTAACGTTTAAGGGCCAACGGCAAGGTCGTAACCGGTGTCAAGATCCCTAACCCAGACATATCCCCCTCACTTGTGAGGGGCGGCACGGAGGCATACCTCAAGTGCAACTACCAATTTCCCTTGACTTGACGGGGGCCCCAATAAAACTCGACGCCACTTAAAGGTCGTACGAGGACTCGTGTGAGGTATCTAGAAGGTAGCGTAGACCCCCCCCCAAACCCCACACAACTTACCACATCTGCCGTCGCAGACGTCCTGGCCCCGGGAAATTCCCCAGGAGGGGGCTGTAACCCCTCCTACCCATGAAGGGGCCTTGACCGCCTTCCCTTTCCTTTCGGCGACCCATCCTTAGAAGGGACCGCCTCCCCGTTGAGGGGCCAATGGCCACCTCCCCCGAGCGCCCCCATCCGTAATGGGTGACGCCCACTCATAGGGATCTTCCAATTAGTGCTCACCGATCATGACCTTACCGCCACAGGTCCGGATAGTTGACCGGCTATCCGGACCCCCCACCACACTCCTACCTAAAGGTCATGTTTTAACGTGTTCAGCCAAGCTATGAAGTCTCCTATGAGTAACTCATTCCCCACCCGAGACAAATGAACACCATCCCCCAAGTACATACTGTCATCATTAATACACCCATGCGAAATAGAATGCAGTGCATTGGAACGGAACAACCTACTCACTTTGTTATTAATTTTTCTCACAGAATGATTTACAGCAGAAACAAAAAAAGCCCCCCGCCACACTTTTCGTGGGATCATATGGGACCACGCAATTGTGCACCCTGGAACTCTCCTCGCTAACCAACTTACAGTGGAAAGCATCGCCTCCAGGAGAAGTCGTCTACCAACGGTGACCAAATCATTGCCCCCAAGATGTACTATGACTACAGACGGCGGTGACCTCGTCCGCCCTAGCAAACCCTCGAAAAATGATTGAAACTGGTCAATACAGAGACCGCCCTTTCCGTAGAAGGACACACTGTACCCGTATTCCCCAGCCACGTGCACCATGTCACCTGCCTTGAATACGTCCGCGGCACGCCTCACGTATGAGTGGCCCATGACCCACACCTCCTTTTTCACAGCCGGTGATGTCTGACCGCTGGCCCGGTGTTGGGTCGACTGCATAGTCCGCCCCGCCTCGTAGGCTTGCGTAACTGAAAACCAAACAAAACAAGAAGCGTGAGTACATCATTACAGCTTCACAACATGTGCAAACGCACATACCTTTTATAACAGTTGGAGGACCAACGCCCCACACGTTTAACTTGTTCCACATTCAGACCCCTGGCTGTAGCCTCTGTAGCAGCCCCTATCCGAAAGGAATGGGTCCCAAACTCGCCCGGGTTCAAGCCCGCTGCTGTAATCGACATCGCAAGCACCCGCTGAAACTGAAACCTTGTCAGTGGGGTGGCGTCCGCGTGTCTCAACAAGGTCCCCCCCCATGATGCCACCCTTCGTGTTAAATAATCCTCTAAACACTTCACTGGGCACATGGACGACCCGGGAATCCTGCGTATAATTATGCAGTCACCCATCCCACTCTGATCGGTCTTGGACCTCACAAACGAGACAGTCATTGTCTCCCCTCTGATCTGAACGTGCTCTGCGCACAGTCCTCCCGTTACATCCTGCTTGTTCCTCGCCACTAATTCGCTTACCCGCATAGCCCCATGAAATGCCAGCGTAAAAGCGGCTCGGAATAACACTGTCTCAAACTGAGATGAACATGTTGTAGGGAGTCTGGATAATAACTGGGCCAACCTATCCAAACCTATCGGGCGCCTCTCATCTACTCTGCGACCCTCAAGGCGTTGCCACCCACGTAGCGCTTTTTGCACAACGAAAGACGCTGTCGGGTCCTGGATCCCATGAGCCCTAGCAACAAAGGAAATGGCAGCCCGATGCCTCTGGGCCGTGGCCACCGATTTCCCTGCCAGATGTAACGACATCAGAAAGTTCACTACCCATTCCTCCTGGCCCCAAAGCTCCTCTCTAGCAGTCCCCACAAAGGCTAAATAGGACCGGAACGCCCCTTCATATGCCTTCCTCGTCCTGGGTGCTAAACTCTCTCCCACGAGGTTACGAAGTTCGGGGCACCGAGAGACCAGAGAGCTTCGGGAAAGGGTGCTGGCTCCGGGTCCGCCGTGGGAAGAAAACCCCAGAAGGCCTGCATACGAAAACGAGAAAGGGCATCAGCCGCCTGGTTCATTACCCCCGGGACATGTCTTGCTTTGAATAGCACATTCAATTGCTTACACAGTAATACGATTTCCTTGAGCAGTCTCAAAATCCATTTGCATCGTGCTGCCTGGCTATTGATACACTCAACCACGGTCATATTGTCAGACCAAAATACCACAGAGTGATCTCTGAACCCTTCGGGCCACGTTCTCAGGGCCACCAAAATGGGAAAAAGTTCCAGGAAAGCAATGTTACTTGTCAGTCCACTGTTATGCCACCATGCCGGCCATTTTTGTGCAGACCATCGAGTGCCGAAAATGGCACCAAAACCCATGCTCCCTGCCGAATCTGTCCACAGCCCCAGCTCCTCAGAGGACACGGCCGGTTTGTTCCAGACGACTCGACCATTGAAATCCGCCAGAAATGCCAACCAAATGCGCATGTCCTGGCGGACCTCTGCCGAGAGCCTTGTGCGATGATGGCCCTCCTTCAGTCCGACCATGGCTTGAGCGATCGAACGGGAAAAAGGGCGGGCCATTGGTATAACTCTTAGGGCGAAATTCAACTGTCCCACCAACTGCTGTAATTGATGCAGCTTAACCTTAGATTCACTCATACACAGTTGCAGGGATGCCCTGAACTTTAACACTTTATCACCTGGCAAACGGAAACAACCTTCTCCGGAGTCTAACTCGATCCCCAGAAACTCGAGGCAAGTCGAAGGACCCGCCGTCTTACCTGGTGCCAATGGCACGCCAAACTGATTCATTAAAACACAAAATGCAGCCAACGCTTGCCCACATTCCGGATCCCCGGCTGCCCCCAGGAACAAAAAATCATCGAGATAATGCATCACATGTTGGAAACCCGTTTTCTTAGTGAAGACCCATTGTAGGAAACTACTGAATTTCTCGAAATAGGCACAAGATATAGAGCATCCCATCGGCATACACCTATCCATGTTATACTGACCCTGAAACATGAATCCCAGGAGACGCTGATCGTCTGGATGTACCGGGAGCAACCGGAACGCTGACTCGATATCAGATTTTGCCATCAGCGCACCGGGCCCCAGGCGATTCAAAATGGCTACGGCCTCATCGAAGGATGCGTACCGCACCGAACACATTTCCGGGTCTATCGCTTCGTTCACAGAAAGACCACGTGGGGCTGACAAATTATGTATCAGCCGAAACTCACCCGGGTCCTTCTTGGGGACCACTCCTAAAGGCGAACAAACAAAGTTAGCAACCGGGGGTACACTAAACGGACCGGCGACTCGACCTCGAGTAACCTCCTTCCGGATCTTTGCCTGTACCACGGTCATATGCTGCAAGACTGATATCTGATTTTTGCATTTTTCCACACCCTGAAAGTCCCCCACTGGGATGCGGAAACCATATGAAAACCCGTTCCGCACCACCCCAGCGGAAGCACGATCCGGGTATTCACTGAGCCAGGGAATCATTGCCAAGGTATCAATCGGGGTAGGTAAAGGCGCCCCTCGGACTATGTTAGACCTGTTTGGCACCTCCTCTACCCCCGTTATCACCCGTTTTGGCTCTGCACGTGGACTCAGGATGGGATGATTGCCCACACCCACTACATTCGTGTCTAAATTTGCACGACCCTTGGGGCCTAGTACATTTACCCCTGTTAAAGTTCCAACAAACCCCCTTTTTACCTGCATTACCGGTAGGCCTCGAGTGATTGTCGGTACCCGTACCTGATCGAAAGAGCGTTCCCGCATACTGACGGGAGGATTCGCCCACGTTACTCCCTACCAATGGCAATTTCAACATACCAGTATCCTTCATTTTGGACCAGGACACAGAATCATAACAATC
Source organism: Lissotriton vulgaris (assembly GCF_964263255.1). NCBI lineage: Eukaryota > Metazoa > Chordata > Amphibia > Caudata > Salamandridae > Lissotriton > Lissotriton vulgaris. The sequence goes on from NC_141689.1 coordinate 665,977,532, forward strand.
CCAAGTTAAGTTTTTATCATGTTCTTTTGCTTTTCTGAAAATATTATCATAGCAGAACCAATGATTATCCTCGTGTGATACAGAGAACCCCATGATCCGTGACTGATAAATCGGCAATTCGGGTAGCAATTCGGGCCTTCGTTCTCCCAAGATCGATGTGAAAACCCCCCACGCCTTGCCCCAATTGCCAATGTTTTCATTTACCTTAAAGGCGGCCATCTTTGCGCGCCAAACACTCGGATGCATGAGGTCCTTCTGACCTTTAACATGCTCCATCTCATAATGATCAGTAAGCAACGAGAAGATGTTTACATACTCCCCTGCCCATATCTTTTCTTTAATAGCTAAAGGGACATGCTGACCCAACTTCTCCCTTCGAGAGGGTGCCGACTCCTCCCTCGCAATCGGCAATGGCCGCTTACCTGAACCGGACGCTGTGTCTGTGACTGAAACCGTCCCCTGTGGCTTCACTACGGCCGCAGCCGGCGTGGATACCCTCGCTGCTTCCCGTGTTTCACGCAGTTGCTTCATCAACACCTGCGCGTCGACAGCCGTGGCGCCCTCGCTACCTTTACCCAACCACGCTGCTAATTGTGCTGCCAGTTCGGGCGGCATATCTTCCCCGGACACGGGGGTGACCACAACGGGAATCGGATTCCCTTCCTCCGGCACGGGAGTGGGTGCCTCGAGCGGGACACTGGGACCCGGGATATCTCCCCCAGCTGCTCCCCTCCTGGGCCTCTTGCCTTTTCCTCCCGGGGCTGCTCCCACCAAAGGACGTTTCGGCCCCCCTTCCTCGTCTTTATCCATTCGCCTCTTTAGGTCGGTCACCTCTTTCATGAGAACACGCAGCATCTGGTCGGTAGTCATTCGCTTTCCCGCCTTCTTCGGCATTCTCCAACAGAGTATCTGGAAAACAAACAAGAACGATTACAACGCTCAAAATTGGCTCTTCGTTCCGTCTCGAGCTCACGTGCAGCGAGGAGGTGCAGCTTCAGAGCACAGGAACAAGAGGATGCTTTCTGGTCTTGTTCCTCCTTTTATCCGTCTTCAGGGCGGGCGTAAACCCGCCCCTGCCTGCCCCAAGGGCGTGGCCAGCCGCGTCAGTGTCTAGGCCAACCCACTCTAGGGCGGGACAAGGCGCGCCCCGGCTACGCCGCTTCGGGCATACCAGCCGAGACTCGCCTCCCGCCCAAGATGGCTTCCCGGGGGGATCGTGGTACTCTGCCATACGTTCGGGGGGACCGATTGGTCGCCCCTTTCCATGATTTGCCCCCAAAAACGTTTTTTGAATAACATATAAGAAACACTGCGCAGAACCTATGTACAACCACTCAATATCACTTCTGAAACCTCACTGTTTCCCAAAATACAAATCCTCTATCTTGCAAATGTTCATAGCAAGCATTATCAAAAAGCAAAAAACAAACCAACAGCAAACAAACTCAGGGCCTTATTTATGAAGGCCTTGCGCCACCAGAGCGTCACTTATTTCCCATGTGTAAAGTGATGCACCGGCAGCCCAAGGCGATCATAAATAATGGCCAAATGAAAATACCATTGATTTGCCCCCAAAATGGTTTTTTGAATAACATTTTAGAAACACAGCGAAGATTCTATTTACAAGCACTCAATTTCACTACTGAACCCTCACTATTTCACAAAATACAAATCCTCTATCTTGCAAATGTAGATATCAAGCATTATCAAATAGCAAGACACAAACCAACAGCAAATAAACTCAGGGCTTTATTTATGAAGGCCTTGCGCCAACAGAGCGTCACTTATTTCCCATGTTTAAAGTGATGCACCGGCAGCACAAGGCAATAATAAATAAGGGCCAAATGAAAATACCATTGATTTGCACCCAAAATCGTTTTTTGAATAACATTTAGGAAACACTGCGCAGAACCTATGTACAACCACTCTATATCACTTTTGAAACCTCACTGTTTCCCAAAATACAAATCCTCTATCTTGTAAATATTCATAGCAAGCATTATCAAAAAGCAAAAGACAAACTAACAACAAACAAACTCAGGGCCTTATTAATGAAGGCCTTCCGCCACCAGTGCGTCCCATGTTAAAAGAGACGCACCGGTGCCACAAGACAGTCATAAATAAGGACCAAATGTAAATACCATTGATTTGCTCCCAAAATCGTTTTTTGAATAATATTTAAGAAACACTGCCCAGAACCTATGTACAAGCATTCAATTTCACTACTGAAACCTCACTGTTTCCCAAAATACAAATCCCCTATCTTGCAAATGTTGATATGAAGCATTATCAAAAAGCAAGACACAAACCAACAGCAAATAAACTCAGGGCTTTATTTATGAAGGCCTTGCGCCAACAGAGCGTCACTTATTTCCAATGTTTAAAGTGATGCACCGGCAGCACAAGGCAATAATAAATAAGGGCCAAATGAAAATACCATTGATTTGCACCCAAAATCGTTTTTTGAACAACATTTAAGAAACACTGCGCAGAACCTATGTACAACCCCTCTATATCACTTTTGAAACCTCACTGTTTCCCAAAATACAAATCCTCTATCTTGTAAATATTCATAGCAAGCATTATCAAAATGCAAAAAACAAACCAACAACAAACAAACTCAGGGCCTTATTAATGGAGGCCTTCCGCCACCAGTGCGTCCCATGTTAAAAGAGACGCACCGGTGCCACAAGACAGTCATAAATAAGGACCAAATGCAAATACCATTGATTTTCTCCCAAAATCGTTTTTTGAATAACATTTAAGAAACACTGCGCAGAACCTATGTACAACAACTCTATACCACTTTTGAAACCTCACTGTTTCCCAAAATACAAATCCCCTATCTTGCAAATGTTGATATCAAGCATTATCAAAAAGCAAGACACAAACCAACAACAAAAAAACTCAGGGCCTTATTTAAAGGCTTTGCGCCACCAGAGAGTCACTTTTTTCCCATGTTTAAAGTGATGTACCAGCAGGACAAGGCAATCATAAATAAGGGCCAAATGAAAATCCCATTGATTTGCCCCCAAAATCGTTTTTTGAATAACATTTTAGAAACACAACACAGGACCTATGTACAAGCATTCAATTTCACTACTGAAACCTCACTGTTTAACAAAATACAAATCCCCTATCTTGCAAATGTTGATATGAAGCATTATCAAAAAGCAAGACACAAACCAACAACAAAAAAACTCAGGGCCTTATTTATGAAGGCCTTGCGCCACCAGAGAATCACTTTTTTCCCATGTTTAAAGTGATGTACCAGCAGCAGAAGGCAATCATAAATAAGGGCCAAATGAAAATACCATTAATTTGCCCCCAAAATTGTTTTTTGAATAACATTTTAGAAACACAACACAAGACCTATGTACAAGCATTCAATTTCACTACTGAAACCTCACTGTTTAACAAAATACAAATCCCCTATCTTGCAAATGTTGTTATGTTATGTTATGTTATGCGTTTTTATTTGGCGCACAGATGCTCCAGCTAAGGAGCGTCCTGGCGCCCGACAAGGCAGCTGCACAACACAACTAAACAATAAGAACAACATATGTAACAACTAAGGAAATAAAAAAGTTTTCACCGCGCGGCGAAAGGATAGCAAATCGCTCATAGCGCGAATTGCCGGGGGTAAGGAATTCCACAGGGCAGCTGCACGCACTCGAAATGAGCGTCCACCGGCCCTACTCCGCTTGAAGCGCGGCACAACGGCTAGTTCAAGGTCTGCAGATCTTAAGGGTCGCGCTGGAATGTAATTGGCCAGGAGGGCCATGAGGATCGTTGCTGGGGACCCCTTCAGAATTTTATAGGCGACGCAGAGGACCTTAAACTGGATCCGCTGGGCCACCGGGAGCCAATGCAGTGACCGCAGGGTACTGGAAGTAGGACAGAATCTTGGGAGGCCTACCACCGCTCTAGCTGCGGCGTTCTGAATCCTCTGTAAGCGCCCGATCTCTGCCACATTCAGACCGGCCAGCAGGGAACTCGCATAATCCAGCCTGGAGATGACAGTAGCTTGGATCATGAGTTGCCTGGTAGGGGCTTCGAAGAACTTGAGCACAGGACGGAGCCCGCGCAGGATGCCAAAACAGCATGCAGCCGTGCGTTTGGTGTGACACACAAACGTGAGGGAAGGGTCCAGCCAGACCCCGAGGTTCTTAAGCTCGGCGACTGGGATGGGAGCAGGACCCAAATCCCCCGGCCACCATCTCTCTCCCCACAGTTCCGGCTGTCTGCCAAAAACCATGACCTCGGTCTTGCTAGCGTTCAGCTGAAGACAGTTGGACGTCATCCAGCTGGCGACCGCCCGCAGTCCTTGTTGAAACCTGGGGGCATCGACTTCGGCATCCCCGCTGATCGTGACCGCTAGCTGGGTGTCATCGGCATATGACACCATGGTCATACCCCATAATTTGACAACCTCAGCTAGCGGCCTTACGTATAGATTAAACAACGTAGGGCTCAGCGAGGAGCCTTGGGGGACCCCCAGGTTTAACGGATGGAATTTGGACTGATAAGGTGGGACGGTCACGCTAAAGGCCCGGTTGGTTAAGAACGACCGGAACCACTCGAGAGCGGTGCCGGTGACACCAGCCTCCTCTAGACGCAGCAGAAGGATAGGGTGCGAGACGGTGTCAAAGGCAGCGCTTAGATCTAATAACACAAGCGCTGCCGTTTGTCCCGCGTCAAGCACGGAGCGAAGATGCTCCACCATGTAAAGCGGAGCCGTCTCCGTGCTATGACCGGCCCTAAACCCATTCTGCGTAGCGTCGAGGATATCTGCACGGCAGAGATGTTCCGAGAGGACAGCATTTACGTGCGCCTCCATAACCTTAGCCGGCCACGGCAGGAGTGAGATCGGCCGATAGCTCTCCGGCTTGCTTCCGTCCAGGCTGGGTTTCTTAAGAATAGGCCGAACCATGGCTCGCTTCCACTTCAGTGGAACTTTGCCAGATGTTAGTGACAAATTGATCAAGGAACAAAGCGGTGAGATGTCGTGTACCGCTAGGTCCTTGAACACATCAGGGCAAAGTGGATCCTCTGGGGACCCAGACTTCACTCTGCGGGCCAAAGTGTCTAGGCTATCAGATGTTAGCAAAGGTAGGGAGTGTAGTCCCTCAGATGGTAACGGCTTAGAGGATGGATTAGCCGAGGGAGTGACCAAAGGAAAGGCCCGATAGATGGCATTCACCTTTTCCAAGAAAAACTCTGCCAATTTTTCACAATGCTCAACCGAGCTCTGATGTGACGTTGTGACTTTTTTGGCAGTGAGGTCTTTCAGTACCTTGAAAATAGCCTTAGACGGGTTCGAGCTATTCCTGAATTGTGCAGCATAAAATGCGGCACGAGTTCTACATACCGCCCGATGGTACACTTTCACAGTCGACAGATATAGAACTTTCTTCGTGCTGTTATAGGCTTTACGCCACGCCCGCTCTGCGCGCCTGCAAGAGACCTTCAGAGCCCGCAGAGAGTCGTCGTACCAGGGGCTGGCCTTGCCAGCTCCAGTCTTACAGGTTACCAAGGGAATAAGGGTGTCCAAGGTCCTGGAGACCCAGTTGCAAAACCTGTCATAGACCTGATCAGGCGAACCCAAGATGTCAAACGGGTCAGCCGATAAGAGGTGGAAAAACTCATCCAGCTTAAGTTTGTTCCAGCGTCGTCTAGGAACCGAGCACACCACTGGCTTAGATTGAATAGCCACAGTAGGGCAGTGGATCTGTATCAAATAATGATCAGTCCATGCCAGAGGTGTGTAGCTGGTGACACAGGCTTCCGTAAGATTAGTGAAAAACGGATCAAGGGTATGACCCCCTGAATGGGTGGGCTGTGCCACCAGCTGATTCAGCTGGAGCGCCTCGAGGTCTGCCAAGAAACTGGATACTGAGGGACTGATGGAGTTGTCAAAATGCAAATTTAAGTCTCCAATGATGGAGAAATTGGAACACCCCGTAGCCAATTCACTGACGGCGTCAGGTAGCGCTGCTCTAAAGGCCACTTCGCTCCCCGGGGGCCGATAGATCAGTAGCCCCGACAGGGTGAAGTTAGATGTAATGGCGACCTTAAACAAAGCGCTTTCGCACCCCGGGATTTTCTGCCCATGCCACGTACAGGAATAGCAGGATTTGACAGCAAGCGCTATTCCACCGCCTCTTGAAGTACGGTTCAAGGTGAATACCGAGTATTCCGGCGGGAAGGCCAGATTGACAATGGCCGTGTCGGCATCCTGCAGCCAGGTCTCTGTCACACAGAATAGGTCAGGCAACTCCCCACCTAACAGATCGTAAATGTCAAGATGGTGTTTAACAAGCGACCTAGCATTGAGATTCCATATACAGATACTGGGCAATGGGCTTAGGGGCGCACGGGGGGCCTCCCTGCAGCTCCTACTTACGGGGGCGGACAAGGTGAAACATCCGCAACCACACGAAAACGGGCCGCATAGGGGGTCCACCCTAGATGTAGTACAGGTCGACCAGGAACAGTTAATGGCAACCAGACTGTCTCTGGTATAGCACCGCATGATGTCAAAAAGTACGGTCAGGAAGAGGGTCAGAGCCCAGCCACGTCCAGCCCGTCCTGTCGCGGACGGGCGCAGACGGGCAGGACTCTGGCACGACTCCGGCCACGCGAGGACGCGCCCGCTCCGTGATCCCGCTACGGAAGGGAGGAGCATTTAGTAGGCATCCCCTCCCACACACATGCGCAACACAAATCAAAATACAGCTAGCAAATTTTAAAAACGCGGTAAAACGCGGTAAAAACACGCAGCGCGCTACTGCAACACAGCGCTCGCTACCTTGTCAGCAGGGAAACGCCGGGGACTCGCCTTTAGTAGGCGTCCCCTCCCACACACATGCGCAGTAAGTGCTGGCGGAATGAAGCTGCTCTGCCCTTACCAAGTATGGCGCCCACCCCGGGAACCAAGCCCGCCAAGCGGCGGTGGGGGGCACAATTTACGGTGAGGGTAAGAGGGCTGATTTTAAACTACCCACCTGACTGCGCGCAACACAAATCAAAATACAGCTAGCAAATTTTAAAAACGCGGTAAAACGCGGTAATAACAAATGTTGATATCAAGCATTTTCAAATAGCAAGACACAAACCAACAACAAAAAAACTCTGGGCCATATTTATGAAGGCCTTGTGCCACCAGAGAGTCACTTTTTCCCATGTTTAAAGTGATGTTCCAGCAGCACAAGGCAATGTGGAGAAGTGTGGCTCACTGGTTGGAGCAGGCAGACCCTGAAGCAGAGGTCAGACCCGGGACCAGGGTTCAATTCCCGACGCGGCAGGGTCTTGAGCTCAAATGTCCATGGACTTGATAATTCTCGCTTCGGTGCCTGACCTAATCATGGGTTCACACTCTGCAACTCTGGGCATTAAGCTTGCTTAATCTCCACAACGGCCCCCCCCCGCGGCGGGATGCCTTGCTTTCACCTTGGGGATGCCCTGTAGGGGCTATCTCACAGGGAAAAGCCAGGACAGGTTCCCAAGGCAAGCACGGACATACCCCTTCGGGGGTCGATTCAGGCGCTATATAAGAAACATAATAATCATAAATAAGGGCCAAATGAAAATACCATTGATTTGCCCCAAAAATCGTTTTTTGAATAACATTTTAGAAACACAACACAGGACCTATGTGCAAGCATTCAATTTCACTACTGAAATCTCACTGTTTAACAAAATACAAAGTGATGCACCGGCTGCACAAGGCAATCATAAATAAGGGCCAAATGAAAATACCATTGATTTGCACCCAAAATCGTTTTTTGAATAACATTTTAGAAACACAGGAAAGATCCTATGTACAAGCACTCAGTTTCACTACTGAACCCTCACTATTTCAAAAATACAAATCCTCTATCTTGCAAATGTTGATATCAAGCATTATCAAAAAGCAAGACACAAAGCAACAACAAAAAAACTCAGGGCCTTATTTAAGAGAGTCACTTTTTTCCCATGTTTAAAGTGATGTACAAGCAGCACAAGGCAATCATAAATAAGAGCGAAATGAAAATACCATTGATTTGCCCCCAAAATCCTTTTTGTGAATAACATTTTAGAAACACAACACAGGACCTATGTACAAGCATTCAATTTCACTACTGAAACCTCACTGTTTAACAAAATACAAATCCTCTATCTTGCAAATGTTGATATCAAGCATTATCAAAAAACAAGACACAAACCAACAACAAAAAAACTCAGGGCCTTATTTATGAAGGCCGTGCGCCACCAGAGAGTCACTTTTTTCCCATGTTTAAAGTGATGTACCAGCAGCACAAGGCAATCATAAATAAGGGCCAAATGAAAATACCATTGATTTGCCCCCAAAATCGATTTTTGAATAACATTTTAGGAACACAACACAGGACCTCTGTACAAGCATTACATTTTACTACTGAAACCTCACTGTTTAACAAAATACAAATCCCCTATCTTGCAAATGTTCATAGCAAGCATTTCCAAAAAACATGCCACAAACCAATAAAAAAGAATCTCAATCTGCTAAATGGTTTAAATATATTTATTTAATGAGGCAAACACTATTAATTACTTCTCAAAAATATAAAAGCCATTCTTTTACCCCAAAATCGTTTTTTAAATAACTTTTTACAAACACAGCACAAGTCCTATGTACAAGGAATCAATTTCACTACTGAAACTTCACTATCTGCTTCCAAATATTCTCCATAGAGCAAACAAGTCTCTATCTAAATTAAATGAATCATAACTTACCTTTACAAATGCTTTGGGAGATTGAGAACAGTGTCAGACACACACACCAATTTTTCTTTAGCAGAGCAAAAGGTGTGCACTCAATACACTGAAACCAAGACTGGCAGAGAAAATCTCTAATTCTACACACATATGCCTTATTTCAACCAATCAAAAGTCTTCCCTCACTATTTTCAAACCAACACCCTTCCCCCTCTCAGACCTTTCTATCTGTTACCATAGCAACTCCCTCCTACCTGAACTCTCAGGTTCATATGGCTGAGATACCCGCCACCCCCTCTCGACGCAATCCCCAAGGATGGGAAACTGGAAACTGTTCTGAACTTTTGGAAGGCGGGAGGGAGTGACCCTCCCAGCCGTATTTATTAAAATATGAAACAAAATTAAAACATTAAAATAACAGTTTCATATTATGTACAATTTCATTTCCACATTACGATGTTTGGCTAACCTTAACAGATCTCTAATACAAAGGTTCTCCTAGCCGAACTAACATCCTACAAAACATTTGACTTGAAATTGTACATCCTAACGTTAAGGGCCAACGGCAAGGTCGTAACCGGTGTCAGATCCCTAAACCAGAAAATACCCCCCTCACTTGTGAGGGGGGCGACCGCACAGAGGCGTACCTCAAGTGCATCTACCAATTTCCCTTTGACTTGACGGGGGCCCCAATGAACTCGACGCCATTTAACGGTCGTCCGAGGACTCGTGTGAGGTGTCTAAAAGGTAGCGTAAACCCCCTCCCGAACCCCACACAACTTACCCCATCTGCCGTCGCAGATGTCCTGGCCCCGGGAAATTCCCCAGGAGGGCCCGTAGCCCCTCCTATCCAGGAAGGGGCCTTGACCGCCTTTCCTTTCCTTCCGGCGGCCCATCCTTAGAAGGGACCGCCTCCCCGTTGAGGGGCCAATGGCCACCTCCCCCGAGCGCTCCCATCCGTAATGGGTGACGCCCCCCCATAGGGATCTTCCAATTACTGCTCACCGATCATGACCTTACCGCCCGACCAAAATAAATACGACAATTTAACTAAAATCACTAAATTACAAAACAACCATAACTATTTCACGTATGATTACTGATCAACACTGGTGCAGAATTACTTTATTTGAAAAAACATACTGTAGATGACCATTCTTTATTGCATACTCAAAATAACACGACAATCATCACAACCTGCAAGAAATAGAGTTACCACATCAAAACTTTATTTAAAACAACTGGCTGTCCTCAGGGGCTGGTGGGTGGGTGGGTCAAAATTGGCTCTTCGTTCCGTCTCGAGCTCACGTGCAGCGGGGAGGTGCAGCTTCAGAGCACAGGAACAAGAGGATGCTTTCTTGGCTTGTTGCTCCTTTTATCTGTCTTCGGGCGGGCGTAAACCCGCCTCCGCCTGCCCCCCGGGGGCGTGGCCGGCGGCGTCAGCGTCTAGGACAACCCACTCCAGGGCGGGAAAAGGCGCGCCCCGGCTACGCCGCTTCGGGCATACCAGCCGGGACTCGCCCCCCGCCCAAGATGGCCTCCCGGGGGGATCGGGGTACTCCACCATACGTTCGGGGGGACCGAGTGGTCGCCCCTTTCCAAAAGTTTATTCTACAATGTTGTAAATTAAGTCAGCAAGGATGTTTGACCTCTAAATACACCAGCTTATCCAGGGCATTATTGCTTTTAGTGACTTTTTCTTAACCATTCAAATTGCTTCTTTCAGACAACACAACCATGCACCCTAACTTTCAGTTTTCTACTATCTGAATCCACCAATCATTGCTTGTGATTCAACAGCAGAGAAACTCCACAAATTTTTTTGGGGAAAACTCCTACTGTTCCAACTGCCATTTCATTCCCACACTTCATCTGACTGCACCAGAACCTTCTCACATCATGTATTCTGTATGGATTATTGGACATAGCTACATCCACTGGGCTCAAAGGTATGCAGTAAGCAGAAATTATCACAACCTTGATTTATCAAATGTGGAAATCAAGTGGATTGGCCAGAGAGGATTGAGATGTCATCAATTGATACCATTGGTGAAAACCTTTTTGCATCTGCGAAACCCTGACCTCTTAACCCCTTCCACGCTGATGACGAGCTGGGCTCGTCATGGCGTAGCCTCCTCGCACGCTGATGACGAGCCCAGCTCGTCACGTAATGTGCGGTTTTAAAAAACTCAGCACAGGAGCGGAATTGCGCTAGCGCGCATGGTGTTAATAGTGCACTGTGGTGGAAATGATTTGGGCACTATGACTGGGGTTGGTCTGGAAATGCTTTTAAAGGACACCTTTGATCAATTGATGACACTTTTTCCACAAACTGCCTTGGTATATTCCAATATATGCCAAAGACAGAAATGGAACTGGTCCAACCAATTTTGTCCACAATTTGAGAAAGCACGGAAACATGTGAATAAATCTGTTTCTGCTTACATGAGAGACTGTGGAATGGGTTCAATATACAATAATAACTTGCGTTACAACATGCAAGACATCTACAGAGGAGATGGTGTGCAATTCTCAGATGAGGGGAATAGAATATTCCTCCTAATTTAAGACTGTGCATTGGAACCTACTTGTAGGTACCTAAATCAGCCACAGAACCCAAAAGCTCTTTTCAGAGCTACCCTACCTCTGATCATTCAAAACGTTTATCTTTTTCTAACTTTTTTCACTATTTTTCACCAAAGTACGCTCCCCGGTACGCTTACCGGTGCGCGTATCGAGCGCTCCCCCCGCGAAATTTTTGCAAAAAAAAATTCATTTTTGGCCTGCATGAGCGTCTTAAGCCCCCCTCAGAAAACCTAGAGGGTCAGGAAGTGACTACAGTGCCCCCTTCTACCCATTCCCAATGTTGTTTGTCCTCCATTTTGTGTCTCGATTCTACCAAAAGACACAATGGAGGACTCCCCTAACGCTGCCGGTGCGCGTACTGGGGCGCGCACCGGTAAGCGCTCCCAAAAAAAAGGTGGGAAAGTAATTTACAGAAAAACCACTGGAGACACTTTCAGCAAATATAGAATAGGCCCAACTACATAGCAGTCCCTACCATTTACCCAAATTTGATGGAATTCCATTGAGACATTTATGCTGTAGGCCTGACTAAATATCCTGAGGTAAATTACATGACAAAAACACATATGAAGTGTTAGAATTGACAACCAATTAAAATGTTACTTTCATTTTCTAATATTATTTCATGACATTTGATTGGTTATGTACCTGAATATATATAAAGAAAGAGAGAGAAACACAGCCATTTTGACTACTACTTCCTGAAGTACACTTCAAGAGCATTTTCACCGACAACTTAAACTTCTTTTTGAAAGGTAAGATGTTATTTTAAAAACTGAAGTATGTTGTGCACTTTAAGTTAATTTGGAAAACATTTTCTGATAGTTATATAATATCCCTCTGTAATAGTTATAGAATAAGATAGACTTCTCTATTATAGTTATGGATGGAGTTAGGCTTGTCTTGAATAATTATGAATTTACTTAGGCTTATCACATACACTTTTTTATATTTCTACTTCCAGTCTGATACCATACACTGGCCAAAAATAAAATCACTGTTAAAAAAAACAAAGCACCTGTCTGAACTTAAACCCAACAGTGCCCTATCTCTACTGATATATTTTTTTAAATGCAAATTACAGCACAAAAATGGAAGGAGAGCAAAAAAATTCCATCGAAATTGTTCTGGAGAGCAACAATGATAAAGTTATTGAACCCAATGACTCCGAATTCATGGATGAATCACGGGACTATGAACTACTTCAATGTGTACAATCAGTAGATTTCCTGATTCAAAATGAGGACATTTCCGACAATCAAATATTAGAAGTTTTGTTAAATTTGGAAAAGGAATCTAAAAAATTAATTTATATTTAATAATTCAAAATTTGTTTGAGACATTATCCATTTTTATATGTATTTCTTAAACTAGTACCACATTGATTATAATGTAACGTCAGACTTAAAATATACTGTGCAACTATTTTGTGTTACATAGTAAGTTTGCTCATAGTTACTTCCTTTCTCCCACTATATTATCTCCAATGTGTATTTAACATCTCTTTATCATCTCCTGCCTCCATATTGTTTCTGCTTTCCTGACAGACTATGCTATGAATTCCATATACCACAATAACTTCTGTAACAACATGCAAGATATCTACAAAGGAGACGGTGTATATTAAATTTTAGACTCTGCATTGGTACCTACATGTTGGTAACTTAAATAAAAAAATTCAAAAAAAAACCAACAAAAAGAACAATTAATAAACATACAATATTTGAAAAGTCTATCATTCTTTTTCCCCCATAGTACGCTCCCCGGTGCGCGTACCGGGCGCTCCCCCCGCAAAAATCGAAAAAAAAATTACCGCGGGGCCCTTTTAAAGCCCCCACATCAAACCTAGGGGGTCAGGGAGGGTCTACTCTGCCCCCTTATGGTCATTTTCCCCTTTGTTTTGGCCACCTCTCATGTCTCGATCCTACCGAGACACAAGATGGCGGCCGCTCCGGACTGTTTAGAATGTTTACAGACACCCGAGAGCCAATCAGCTTTCCGTTCGCAAGTCGCGTGGCGTGCCCGGTGCACGTACCGGGACGCGCTTATAGATATATATATTTTTTTGAACCTAAATTACTCAAAATCCACTGGAGCACATATCTTGAGACATAGCAAAGGCACATCGGGCTACCAGTCCCTACAATTTTGCCAAATTTGGTGTAAATCCATTCAGCCGTTCGGGCTAAAAGAGAGGTCGACCGCCCTATGGAAATTAACATGGGGAAAACTCGTTTTGGTACCCCCTTTTATCTCGGCCCCCGCTTGACGCATCCCCCCCAAACTTTCAGGGAAGGACCGGAGCTTGATGGGGCCATTTTGAGGAAATTTTCAAGCAGATCCGTCAACTGGCGCCAAAGTTATTCCAAATAGAATTTTGAGATTTAACATTGAAAAAAATCCTAACTATAACTACCTACTGGCGACCGCCAGTAGGTAATATATATATATATATTACAGCAGGATTTTAATCACCGCCCACTGGATGGTAAACAAACAACAACCGTCGGAACCCCATGTCCCAAAATGCAGTGCAAAAAGAAGTCCCATAATACAACGCAAAGAGGAAGTGATAAAAAAGACACTAGCGGACGAAGTGAAATAATGCCAAAACATCGGACTGGGGAACGGATGGTATGTCTTTTAGGTGCAGGACACATCTTGAAAAAGTTTCCAGGAAGAAACGAAACGCGTCAAAAAAGTCCTAATCCTGCTGTCCAAATAAAACAAATGGCTTTAAAATGGAAGTTCCGTGTGCGACTCAATTTCTCTTCGTATGGGGAGATAGTTTGGACACATTTATCGGCTTGGTTCTGCCGAAGAGTAACGCACCACCAGAAGAGCGCCTACGCTCTCCAAACCCGAACCGCAGTGTTGGAGTTGATGAGACGGATATGGAGAGAGGTGCCGCCGAGGACTGGACCCCGGTATTGGCCCCGAGTCAGTTTCAAAAGTAAGCTGACATGGGGGAACTTTTTGCCGAAAATGCAGTAATTGCGTGGACAATCACAGCAGGATTTTAATCACCGCCCACTGGAGGGTAAACAAACAACAACCGTCGGAACCCCATGTCCCAAAATGCAGTGCAAAAAGAAGTCCCATAATACAACGCAAAGAGGAAGTGATAAAAAAGACACTAGCGGACGAAGTGAAATAATGCCAAAACATCGGACTGGGGAACGGATGGTATGTCTTTTAGGTGCAGGACACATCTTGAAAAAGTTTCCAGGAAGAAACGAAACGCGTCGAAAAAGTCCTAATCCTGCTGTCCAAATAAAACAAATGGCTTTAAAATGGAAGTTCCGTGTGCGACTCAATTTCTCTTCGTATGGGGAGATAGTTTGGACACATTTATCGGCTTGGTTCTGCCGAAGAGTAACGCACCACCAGAAGAGCGCCTACGCTCTCCAAACCCGAACCGCAGTGTTGGAGTTGATGAGACGGATATGGAGAGAGGTGCCGCCGAGGACTGGACCCCGGTATTGGCCCCGAGTCAGTTTCAAAAGTAAGCTGACATGGGGGAACTTTTTGCCGAAAATGCAGTAATTGCGTGGACAATCACAGCAGGATTTTAATCACCGCCCACTGGAGGGTAAACAAACAACAACCCCATGTCCCAAAATGCAGTGCAAAAAGAAGTCCCATAATACAACGCAAAGAGGAAGTGATAAAAAAGACACTAGCGGACGAAGTGAAATAATGCCAAAACATCGGACTGGGGAACGGATGGTATGTCTTTTAGGTGCAGGACACATCTTGAAAAAGTTTCCAGGAAGAAACGAAACGCGTCGAAAAAGTCCTAATCCTGCTGTCCAAATAAAACAAATGGCTTTAAAATGGAAGTTCCGTGTGCGACTCAATTTCTCTTCGTATGGGGAGATCGTTTGGACATATATATATATATATATATATATATATATATATATATATATATATATATATATATTACCTACTGGCGATAGCCAGTAGGTATATATAGTTAGGATTTTTTCTCTATGGAACTTTTGAAAATTCTATGCCTAATAACTTTGGCGTTTGTGGACGGAATCGGCTGAAATTTTCAGGAAAATGGCACATTTTGTTTCTGAGCAGCCCCTGAAAATTTGGTGGGGTTTCGTCAAGGGGGGGCTGAGAAAAAAGGGGGGTCCCAAAACGCGTTTTTTGCATTGAGTTTTCCATAGGGCGGTTGGACTCACTTTTAGCTCGAACGGCTGAATGGATTTGCACGAAACTTGGCAAAATTGTAGGGACTGTTAGCCCGATGTGCCTTTGCTAGGTCTCAATATATGTGCTTCAGTGGATTTTGAGAAATTAACGTTTAAAACAAGATATATATCTGTAACAGCGCTCCGGGCAGCGCTCCGGTTCGCGAACTTTTCGCGTATCGGAACTTTGCGAAGCGAAGCTGATTGGCTCTCCGGTGTCTGTCAACATTCTAAACAGTCCGGAGCGGCCGCCATCTTGTCTCTCGGTAGGATCGAGAGACAAGAGGAGGCCAAAACAAAGGGGGAAATGAAGGAAAGGGGGCAAGGTAGACCCCTTCTGACCCCCTAGGATTGATGAGGGGGATATTATAGAGCCACGCCGGGCCCAAAAAAAAAAAAAATCCAATTTTTTCGCCGTAGAGACGCGTCTTGGTTCGCGAACCGGGCAGCTAACCGGGCAGCTAACCGGGAAGCTAACCGTCAGTGTAACCCAAAAAAAAAAATAATAAATTCCGATTTTTTCGCCGTAGAGACGCGTCTTGGTTCGCGAACCGGGCAGCTAACCGGGCAGCTAACCGGGAAGCTAACCGGCAGTGTAACCCAAAAAAAAAAAAAAAAAAAAAACGATTTTTTCGCCGTAGAGACGCGTCTTGGTACGCGAACCGGGCAGCTAACCGGGCAGCTAACCGGGAAGCTAACCGGCAGTGTAACCCAAAAAAAAAAAAAAAATCAGATTTTTTCGCCGTAGAGACGCGTCTTGGTACGCGAACCGGGCAGCTAACCGGGCAGCTAACCGGGAAGCTAACCGGCAGTGTAACGGGAGTCTGAGGAGTAGCTGATTGGCTGTCAATATTGTAAACAGTCCGGAGCGGCCGCCATCTTGTCTCTCGGTAGGATCGAGAGACAAGAGGAGGCCAAAACAAAGGGGGAAATGAAGGAAAGAGGGCAAGGTAGACCCCTTCTGACCCCCTAGGATTGATGAGGGGGATATTATAAAGCCACGTGGGGCCAAAAAAAAAACAAACAAAAAAATCCGATTTTTTCGCCGTAGAGACGCGTCTTGGTACGCGAACTGGGCAGCTAACCGGGCAGCTACCGGGAAGCTAATCGGCAGTGTAACGAGAGTCTGAGGAGAAGCTGATTGGCTGTTATCATTGTAAACAGTCTGGAGCGGCCGCCATCTTGTCTCTCTGTGGGATCGAGAGACAAGAGGTGGAAAAAAAAAGGTGTAAATGAATGAAAGGGGTAAGGCAGACCCCTCCTGAACCCCTAGGATTGATGAGGGGGCTATTAAAGTTCCCTGGGGGGTGAAAAAAAAAAATTTGCGATTTTTCGCGGTAAAGGTGCTTCCTGGTACGTTAACCGGGCAGCTAACCGGCAGCGTAACGGGAGTCCGACATATTGTGTTTTTTGAACGTTTGTGATATGTGCACGTGTGGATTTTGTCTAATTAAGGTTAAAAAAATATATATATATCTTTAAGCGTGTTCTGGCGCGCTTACGTTTTGGGTTTGGTTTGCGCTGCAGAGACGATACGTCACGGTTATGCGATGCATCATGAGGCGTCTCACGGGCTACGTGATACGTCACTTAATAAAGAATATATTTTACAGCTATAGATATTAGCTTTTAAAAAACCAATGAAATTCACAGAAAAAACCATAGGTTATAGACCATATATAGTTAGGAATTTGCATTTACAAAACCTTGAAAATTCACTGAAAAAACCATAGGTTATAGACCATATATAGTTAGGGATTAGCATTTAAAAAACCTTATTTTATTTGCACAAAACCATTGAAATTCCATATATAGTTAGTTGCACTAACTATATATCGCGGACCCGCAATCCACTGCTAATGATGTCACATATTACATCATTCATGACATGGTCAGTGACATCACTGATGACATCACTGATGACATCTCAAATGACATCACTGATGACATCACTGATGACAACACCCAGTGACTGTATGTTTCTGTAAAGTTAAAATATGTCTTACATATTGAAGAATGAGTGGATGTATAAGTGTCTGGATGAAGGATTTAGTAGGTGCATGACTGACTGTATGAGAGAATGATTAAATGTGTCTCACTGAGTGCATGGGTTAGTGATTAAAGTGTCTTAATTTGGCAATCAATATTTATGTTCTTCTGTAAACTGCTGCATGTTTAAATCAGTAGCTATATCAGTAACTATATGGGTTATTGAATGGTTGCCCAAGTATTTGTATGGGAGACTGAGTGTGTGTGTGGGTGGCTGGGAGGTGTATAACTCTGTGCATAGATGTGTGAGCGGTTGATTCCCTAGGTGTATGGGTTCAAAAGTGCATGTAGAAACAGCTGTATGGACAGTTGACTGTGTGCATGAGTATATTGGTGAGTGAATGGATATCTCAGTTCTACATGTCAAAGTAAGTACATATGTAAAACACACTCCATGTGAGAGTTGACATATATAAATAACTGAACATAAGAGTCAGTGAATGTGAGAGTGGCTGTATGAATCATTGTGAACTTGTATCAAGGATTGTATAAGAGAGTAAATATGTGTTAGTATATGTTTGAATAAGTAAGTTGTGTATAACTGTATAGTTAAGGAAATGGAGATGTGATTGATTCTTTGCATGACTGAATAGGTGTGTGAGTAACTCCATGGATGTGTGACAGTCTGTGAGTGCCTGTTTACACTGAGTGTATCAAAGGTTATATTAGAGTCTGAAGATGTATTATCACATAAATGATATCATCAGTGATGTAATCAGTAATGTCAAATGAGATGTCAGTGATGTCATCAGTGATGTCATTTGAGATGTCATTAGTGATGTCATCAGTGATGTCATTTGAGATGTCATCAGTGATGTCATCAGTGATGTCACTGACCATGTCATGAATGATGTAATATGTGACATCATTAGCAGTGGATTGCGGGTCCGCGATATATAGTTAGTGCAACTAACTATATATGGAATTTCAATGGTTTTGTGCAAATAAAATAAGGTTTTTTAAATGCTAATCCCTAACTATATATGGTCTATAACCTATGGTTTTTTCAGTGAATATATATATATATATATATATATATATAAATATTCACTGAAAAAACATAGGTTATAGGGGTGTTATAGTTAGCTGGACAATTCACTCGTACAAAGCCATTGAATTTCCTCCTTTATAACTTGCGCGCCCGCAATCCGCTGAAGATGATGTCACATATTACATCATTCATGACATGGTCAGTGACATCACTGATGACATCACTAATGACATCTCCAATGACATCACTGATGACATCATCCAGTGAATGTTGTTTGGTTTGATATTTAAATATGTATTATATATATAGCAATCTGCATTGAAGAATGAGGGGATGTATAAGTGTCTCGATGTAGGATTTAGTTGCACTGTGATTGACTGTTTAAGTGACTAATTTAAAATGTCTCACTAAATATAAGGGATAGTGATTCAATTGTGTGGATCTCTGTTTTACTTTACCTCTTGTTGTGTAAACTACTACATAAGTTGCTTACTAGGTGTGTGAAAGTGTATATTAGTATTAATTAGTTAAGTGAGTATTTGTCTGGGATAGTGAATGTGCGTGTGTGGTTGAGTGGGAGGTGTGTGACTGTCCAAAGATTTGTAAATAGTTGATTTAGTAGGTATATGAGGTTAAAACTACACATGGAAACACTTGTTTGGGTGACTAAGTAAATATATTTCTCAATGATACATATCCAACAAAGTAGCAATACAAAAGGCACTGTATGTGACAGTTGTTGTTTATAAATAAGTATACATAAGACTCAGTGATTGTATCAGTGACTGTATTGAAAACTGTATACTTGTAATAGTGATTTTATCGCACACTAAGTATGAGTAACTATTTATGTCAATAAATAAAGTGGTGTTTGTATAAGTGTGTAGCTGAGTAAATGTAAGCATGATCAATTGTTTGCATAAGTGAGTAGGATACTGCATAAGAGAATAGGACGTGTGCTGGTGTGTAATGTCGATGTAGGTGTATAAGTATATTTAATAGTTTAATTTGGATCTTTGTTAGCATGTATGAGTGAATCTACAGGTAAGTGTTTAGATGTGTGTGTAGATGTAGGAATCACTGAGTACGTTTTTAGAGACTTGTATTGGTGTGTCAATGGTTTGAAATATGGTATTCCATATTTTGTAATTAGTGTTGACAGGTTATACTAGTGTATGATGAGGAATATCTGATTGTCACATAGATGATGTCATCAGTGATGTAATTTGAGATGTCTTCAGTGATGTCATCAGTGATGTCACTGATCATGTCATGAATGGTGTAATAAGTGACTTTATCAGCAGTGGATTGCGGGCGCGCGAGTTATAGTTAATACAACTAAATAAAACAAAGGAATTTCAGTGGTTTTGTACAAGTGAAATGTCCAGCTAACTATAGCAACCCTAAAACCTATGGTTTTTTGAGTGAATTTCAAAGGTTTTTTAAATGCTAATTCCTAACTATAACATTTTTGAAACATATGGTTTTTTCAGTAAATTTCAAATGTTTTTTAATGCTATTTCTTAAGGATAACATGTTTGAAACCTATGCTTTTTTTAGTGAATTTCAAAGTTTTTTAAATGATATTTTTAAAATATACATCTTGTTCTATTTGTTTTTTCAAAATTCTTTTACTATATTTTTTTGATATCTTATTTTTTAAAATTACATTAGACATGTTTAATACAAATTTATTTAAAAAAATATATATATATTTTTCATGTTCTTTTAAATATATTTATATTGTTTATTTTTTTTATTTCTATTTTTTGGGAGTCGCGCACCCAAAGCGCACCCTTCTCATTCACTGCTCGGAACATGTCCATCATTTTAGGACTCTTGTGTAGGATCTACGTACGGTGTGCGACAGGTTCCACTCTTCCAAAGCGGACGCTATGCGACTGGTAAGTGACTCGTAGCGCATACGCAACATGTACGTATTACGTGACGCGACGGTCACGCGGTCGCGCGTGACATCATACGCTCATCAGATGCGGTGGGTATGCGACCCCCACATAAAAAATGTTATGTTCAAAAAGTTATATATCTATTTAATTTTTATATATTTTTGTAAATATTAACACAAGACATTATCTAAACTAATCATAAAAATTATATTCTTTATCTTTCAATAAAGGTGCATTACTTATAAATACAATTTTGCAAAGTCGCACAGGGTGCGAGCTGCATATGCGCACCCTACCTGTACCCCATGTGACCAGAAAAAAAGAGATTTTATTGGGTCATTACACTTCCTATTGTAAGTATTGAAGGATCCCTCCCATTTCAATCACTCTTGTTAGAACTTCCGGAGGAGAAGACATCTTCTGGCACGATCTGCTCTTTTTCAATTTTGCACACCTGCAAAGATGGAGAAATGGCAACTAATGAAGCATCTTCTGATTCAGAACACTCTGTAAATGAAGAATTTATTTATGGAAAGAGAGAGGTAGCCCACTGGTTCCAGGGAACAGGGCTCTTAAGACATTTAAGCAGAGAAAGATCCCTTGAGGTATGTACTATTCATCATTCACTCTCCACACAACACACTGTTAGATCCCCAACCGGCCCAAACACTGCAGGGACGTAGCATGCACCAGTCCCCTTCTCCTGCCCACTGGACACCCACAGGAACCACACTGTGGGTGCACCTATGGACCAGAAAAGAGGGTGGCTATATGAAGAAGACACCAAGTCTGCCACCCTTGACAGCACCAGGACACTGCTCCCACGATCTTTACGCTTCTGCACCTGCAGCACAAGTAGGGAAAAACAACACGTTGTACATACACTGGGCACTACTGATATCAACCCCCAATGACCATGCCTTGTCCACCAGTTCCCCTCTCACCTGTGTATTATGCAGGCTTGGCCTCGCAAAGATGCTGTGTAACGTGAAGAAACAAACGTGGTAAGAATCGGACTGCTGTAAAGACTATAGCAGTATCAAGGTGGGAGCATGGGGCATGACACTGGCGCTGTAAAAGTTAACCGGGGAAAAAGGTCAGGGCAGGCAAGCAACCACTACCAAAAAACCCCGTTAGGGGACTTCATAAATCCGAAGGGGCGGAGACAAGGGAACCCTCCGTGCGCTTTCCAAACAGCGCTTGTGTATACTCTGAACCGCCGCGGAGTGACCCGAAACGTCACTTCCGCAAACAAGGAGGCGGATAGCGCTGAGGTGGGGACGCGCTACAGTGTAGCGGCGGTTCTCAGCACTACCGCGATACGCTGGCAGGCTCGCTAGAGCGACCGGGAGCCGCCGGTTCACTCAATCAAAAAACGGAACGCAAACTAAACCCCCCAGTGATTTAAAGAGAAAAGAAAGGGAAAAAGGGAGGGATTACCAGGATACCTCTAAATACCTAACAGAGAAGAGAAAAGACAGGGAAGGGACGGGAACAAGGTAAAAAACAGGAATGACCCTTCTCACGAGCCCGTGAGAGGGTACAGCTCAGCAAACAAGGGAAAGGACCACAGAGAGGAAAAATCAGCTCTGCAGCCTCCAGCATCCAACAACCAGGAAGGGAATCCAAACACTGGCTATATCGAGCAATGAGCTAAAGGTAGGACTGACTATTTATCTCCCTACCCCTGGTCACATGATAGCAAGGCATGGCCATTGAAACAGGACTAGCTCGATTCCTAACACACACACCTTCACCTCACTAGCTTAGTATTGTCTAACATGGGAAAATAAACTATTCTATGGTGTTTGTCATTAATAACAAGATTATATTGGCAATTAAGAAACCTAACCTTGAAGTCTTTAACATGTATTAAACACAATTGTAGTCCTACAACTGAAAGATAGTATTTGTATGAAAAAAGATTTTTCTTTTATTAAAAGGAGTCTCCACTCTCAATTTAAAATAAATCAATATAAGTACAATGAATACAAAAGAATATATAAAACAATAAATAGGACACTCACAATTTATACAAATCAATATCCTTTGTATCACACAGAAGTACAAAGAAGCACACAAATGAATACATAGACCCTAAACACAGTACAGTAACAATAATTTGTTAAAACATCCAACTGATCTAATAACAATGTTTCTCCTGTTCAAATGTTTTCCCTCTTTAAAAAAAAGAAATAAATACAAAATTGTTCAAAAAATCTAAAAAATATATAAAACAACAAAAAGAAAAAAAGTTACTTTCAGAACTAACTACTCTGGTTAAAGAAAAAGCTAAACTTGTATGCTAGTGTGTGAAAGTTTGCATGAATCTATGTCTAGTAGAAAGCATTTGTGGTGTGTGGTGAATGCATAAGTGCAGAGCTATAAGGAAGTGCTGCAGCATGACACTGTAAACTGTTTAGCTACAGCGTGCTGTTGTACTTCCGAAGCACAGGGGTGTAACATATGTACATAAATATGTTGCAAGTCAGTGCTTCCTTCTGCACAGCTGCTTAAACTGCAGCAATGTGGTGACACAGGCACCCTTGCACCATGATGCAAGGTTGTTGTGTGGACATTGTCTTTGTGCAGGAAGGCACACTCAAACAATCAGTAAAAGCATTTTTCTCCTTCAATATATGCTGTTTATAGTAGCATATATTGAAAGACAAAAAATGAGAAGAAGGGAAAACAGTGTTCCTTGTTGTGCCTTGCTACACCAATTGGAGGATGGTGCAACATTCACACACATGTCCAGATTTATGATTTTTGTTAAAACTGGAGATGTGTCTTTTTCTAGGAGTGTTTTGTGCAAACACACACAGCAACACCTATAGAACGCCTTTTCAACGCAAAGTGGTGTGTATGATAAGATTGTATTTACATTAAAAACAAAAGGTATTCACAGTGCCTTTTTCTCTCCATGTAAGTATATAAGATAGTTAGTGGCTAGGCCAATTCTTATGATAGGAGTATATTTCTGTACTGCTAACAGAGAACAAGATAAATTTATAAGTACTTAGGTTTTAGGAAATTGATAGGACATGTTTATATATTACTGAAGGGAAGGGATGGGGCCTAATATGAAATGTGCAAAACTACTCAGTGATGTGCTTTAAATGAAAGAGTTTCATTTCTTTTAATTCTGAAATTACCATGTCCTAAAAGACCACCATATCTCTCTATTGTATACTATACCATGAATCTTGCAGACAGGTGCTCAGAAGCTGAGTCCTATTTGATACGCATCTGCAATAGAATTCTCTAGCACAAATCTACTCCATCCATCTTCCCTTTTTTCAACTGTGTGCAAACCCACGCCATTGTGCATTTTAAGACTTACTTAAACTTACCTCAGCAGTAACATATGTAACAAACGCTACAAATTTTATTCAGTTGTTTTTTTTAATGTAAATTGTGGTAAATTGCTTATTTTAGAATTGGGATCTGTAACAGAGAGGAAAAAATAGTTATAACATGCAATAATAAATGTTTAACAACCAAGCATAATTTCAACATTTTGCAAAGTAATTTCTTTGCCATTTTTGCTGTTCTCAGAATATATTGAATTTCCTTAGAATCAGTGATTTCAATCGTACTCATCGCATAACAGCGGGCAAAAAAAAACAATCAATAAGATTGTTTAAAAGAACCCAAGAAACCATCCTCAAAAATATACTGTATAAGATAAATCACACATATATAAAATTCGTACTGCTGAGAAAATGTATAACTTTAATTCATAAACACTGTAAATGTTGTCACTTAAAAGTATACAGCGAGACATTATGCAAGAAAAAGTCTATAATTCAAAGATACCTTTCCATGAGGCCAAATGGTATTTTTGCACTCCTTTTTATGTAAATTATCCAATGGTAATTCTATTAAATCATAATAATAAATTCCTCAGAGGCTGAATTATCCTTCTAAAACTTTGGCTTTAAAAATATTAGGTAGGAATTTGGGTAATACGAAAGGCAAACGTTGTTTGAAAACCAATTCAGCATCATATCATAGTGTCCAGCCTTTGTCACTTTTTAGATAGGCAGTGTAATGTCCAGGTGTTGTGGTAGGAACATCATGGAACATTATTGCTACTGCTACAAAAGTCCTTCCTGATATTGATCGTTGAGTAGCTAAAAAATGTTTTATTAAAGTGTCCGATTTTCTTCCATCAGCTGTACAACGTTGCATCATTAAAATGATATATTGTCCATATCTTTGTAAAAATAATGCTGATAACATTTCTGATTTGCATTGGCTACACTCCATGTTTTGATTTGCAGCTTTAACTAATTTATTGAAAGACACTGATTTACAGTCCGGTAATGTCAAATATAGAAATCTTTCAGTGTCTACATTAGTGCTACATGTATACATACAATTTTCACAATGATGTTCCCATTTATAAAAAAGGCCCCAAAAAAATTCTATTTCTACACCTTCATTTTCCAATATGGTAAGCATATACATTAGAAATTCCTGAGCATCTTGTTGGATATTTAGCGTAAATTGTGTGGAACCAGAACATACATCCAAAACATTACGAAAATCAGAAACACTTTTGAATTTTACTTGTATCAGTTCTCAATGTTTGATAAGCAGAATTCAACAAGGAACAAAATATTTTTTCCCGATTCTTCATAATTTGCTGTTGCAAACCTTCAAGATAAAAACAACATTGACCACTACATTAAAATAGCAGTTGACACCAGAACTATTTTCAAACTGATAACCAACAATATCTTCAACAGTGTCCTTTTTCATTTTGCTTGCATTGACAAAATTATCTTGTTTTTCCCCTTCTCTACACCTTCAGTACAGATATCCTCATACCTTCTTTTTCAACCTACTGCAGGCTTTTCAAATACAGGATATTGACCTAAATTGGGAGCATATGTTCTTCTTAACCTATTATACTCTTTTACACAGTTTGCGTCTGCAGTAACCTTTGTGTCACCAAAATCAATCAAAACAAACCAGATAATGTTCTGATGCGCGACAAAGCAACATATGCCATACCCTCTTTAAACACAGTATTTCCAATGTTCACAGATGCACTGTCAACTAAGTATGGGCGAATTTTGCGAATCTCGCGTTCGCGAATTTAGCAGATTTGCGAACTCGCAATCCGCAAAATCCGCGAATTCTTGCGAATTTGCAGATTTTTTTTTGTGTTCGCAAGGATTTCTGCCAGTTCGCGAGGGTTTCGTCCCAGTTCGCAATTGCGAACTTACATTTCGGCGCGCAACGGTCGCGAATTATGTTGTTTCTACGTCTGGTTCATCATCACAGGTTCCCAGCACCCTCTGTTTCACCACTGCAACCCTCTGTTACATCAATGCCACCCTCTGGTTCATCATTACTGTAGATTATGGGGGGAAAAGCAAGCACACCAGCCCTGCTTCAACTGAGATGAATTAATTTGGGGTTAGTTTATTAATGTGTCACTGTTTTAAAATTCCAGTCTGGCACCTGCTTCCTTATCTGTAATTTTGCTTTCTGTTGCAGTGCATTTTTTTTCCCCAGGACCTTTGTGGCCTACTTATAGCTATTCTATGAGCCTGCTGTGAGGGTCAGAGCAGGGTCATACAATTGTTGCAACTAGCAACTGAATTCTGGAGGGGCCCCAGTCAGGAAGCACTACTGGGAATTGTTACTAATGATGAGTTTGAACTCTTGCCCCTGCCGAGTGCTTTCAGTTTTGAAAAACTTGTTTTTCTGCAATTTCGCGGGGTTCGCGGGGTGCGAACACGCGCGAGATCGGATTCGGAAGCCGCAAATTCGTGCGAATATGCAATTTGTTTTTTTTGCGGCTTGTTAGTTGGCAAGGTTTTGTGCGTTTTTGCGAGCCGCTCGTAGCGCAAGGCGCGAAGTTACCCTCGCGGTCGTTCAAGGGCGCAGCCATCTTGTTTCCCTGACGTATTTCGGTTTCCGGGCGCGAAGTGTAATCTCGCAAAGTCTGCGGCTTGCCAGTACAGTTTTGCGCGTGTTCGCAAGGAAAATCTCGCGCGAACTTACCCGCGCGGTCGTGAACGGGCGCGGCCATCTTGTTTCTCATTCATTGCTATGGTTCTGGGCATGGTCTTTGTATCCTCTGTCAATCTCTGCCATCCTTTGCTTGTTTGAAGTTTTTTTTGATCTATTTTACTTATTATCTATCCCTCTATTTTTCTAGCCCTATATTTTTGTGTTTACTGCTACTTTTGGTTAATTTTAAACTACTTTTGTAAACTCTTTTCTTTTCTTCTCTTCCCTATTCTATTTTCTTTATTCCTTTCCGCCCAGACCATGGTGAAGGGAGCGGGAAGCATCCAGAGAAGGGGAAGGGTCCCGCATCCCCTGTCCGGCTCCCGTGCGGGCGTTTGAGGGGGGAGCTAGTGATGCCACGGGAGATCTTTACCCCGGAGGAGGTGGGCCAACTCGTTTTTTATGTTCAGCGCCGCCTCCCCAGGACCATCATGGGAGGTGGCAAGATCAGTGCCGGGTACGGGGCCCGGGAGCGCCAGAAGCGGTGGGAGAAGGTGTGCCAGGCCATTTACCACCACTCTCGGGTCTGGCGCACCTACAACCAGGCCACCCACCGCTGGATGGATGTCCTGACCCGTGAGCGAGATCTGCACGACCTCCTTGGCCTTGAGATCCCCGGGCTTGGTGAGTAGTAGTAGCTATGTCTTTCCTACTATGTTTTCTCCTGCTGTGTTATTATATTGCAAATTTTTGTTTTTTACCAAGAGCAATAATGCAGCTCATTACATTGTAGGTAAATTATATTTCAAAATCTTCTGTGCATTTCAGGTACACTGCTCTCCTTCTTCTCAGTAGTGTTGCTACTATGCTTATTTGTTTTAGATTTTGTGTTCATTTCATTTCATTGGCCTGTGAAATTATGTATGAGTGTAGTTGAAAGAACTGCGTAATGCTACACACTAAGGTTCAGATTTTTAATTGCCGGCGCATCCCTGCAAAGTAGCAGGGATGCGCCAGTAAGTGCGTCACGCCACCATCACCCATGGTGCGCAGTATTTACAATGCGGCGCACCATGGGCCCAAAACGCCACCAAAGCGTTACGCATCTGTGCCGTAAAGGCGGCGCATTGCTGGAGTTGTGTCGCAACGATGGTGCAGCTCCATCAATGCTCTGGGGTGCCCTATCTCCCCAATGCTGCGTCAAGCCGTACGTGTGCTTCAAGCAGGCGCAGGGTTTGAGTCACGCATCATTGTCCTCAAAGTGACTGATTGAAATCTTGTAGATTTCCCTCAGCCACTTTTAGGATGCGTTCCTGCGCAGGAACGCCCTCCCTTGCGCCGGAATGCCCCCTATTGGCACAGGGCTTTACAACGTGATGCATCTCCCATATGCGTCACGTTGTTAATATACGCCGCACCATTGCGCCTCTTTTGTGCTGTCACTGCGTCACAAAAGTCATGCAACAATGGAGCAAAAGAGCCGCAAGGGCCTTCTAAATCAGCCCCTACAGACTCAAGTCCAGTCCTTCCTTTGTACACATGGCGATAAGAAGAAATAGTGGTGGTGGATTAATAGTTTGAGTATTTTAATGACTGGTTAATGTAGTAGGAAACTTTAGTGTTGTCGCTGATCTTCAATCACGATGGACTTTGGCTGTCACTTTGCGTGCTGTGGACTGCTGCCTGCCAATCCTAGGCAAACCTTTTTAGTACTTTGTTTAGTGAGTTACATAGGGTAGTTTCCAATTCGACGGTCCGCAAATCAAGCAATACTAAAGTAATGACGTAGTCGACCACATGAGATTGGTCAATAATATATCCCGTGGAGTCGTTCCCTATTTGCTATTTCGCAAAAATATTTTGTTACTTTGTTAGTTCTTTTGAAATGTTTGATTTGGTTGAGAAATATCATCCATGTTTTCTGTTTTTCTTTCTTTCATGTTGTACATCAGCTTCCCCCAGGGGCAAGAGGAGGACACAGGAGGAGGAGGAGGAGGGTGCTGTTGACGATGCAGGCCAGGACCGGGCAGGCGAGGGCTACTTTGCTGGCCCCAGTAAGTTTTAATTTTAATATAGAGTACTTATTTTTTCCTAGCGTTCCTCATTCGATTTTTTCTAAATCGTCTTTGATCTTCTTGTAGACAGGATCTAAATTCTTATCCTGCCTCGACTATGACTCTGTGTGGTATTACTAGATTATTCTTATTAGTCTGTCTGTGTAGCTAACTAAGATTGCACATTTGGCATTTCCATTGGACTCCCATTCTAGTCAGCAATAGCTCTATGCACTGAGTGCAGTCCTCTGGGATTGTCCATAATGTCTTTTCAAGTATTCTAAATGTTTATGCTTTGACCATTGCCAACAATAAAATGGTGAATGACCACCAAGAAAGAATAAGATACTACTTTACTTTTGGTTTGGATAGGAGGACAATCCATTCTACTACTGTTGCAGGGACAAATCTGCACAAACAGAACTATGGACACTAAATAATGCATCGCTTAGCTTATCAATTATAATAGGTGCTGTAACTGTTAGACTTTCCACATACCTCAGTGATAACAGACTTTGTAGTTGAACCCCCAATCTCCTTACTGACTAGATAGTGTGGCAGAGTCATTTAGCTCCCAAAGTCACCGATGGCAGAGGCACGGACTCATGCTTGCAAAAATTCGAAAACCTTTAGCTCATCTACTCTAGTCTGGAGGACCAAAAACCACAGAGTCTAGTTAAGTTTAAAAGCTTTATTAAAAGTAAACACATTTATTAAATTCAAGTTTGTCATAAAAGTGAACGTGTAACTGAAAATGGAAAAGTGCTTAGTGCTGACGATTAATTGGACACATTTCTTGTGGTCGAGCCGAGCTCTCACCTGGTTTGAACTTGATCCTGCTCATGTTCTTAGAAGTCAAGGTTCTGTCTGTTAGGAGAAAAAGTGGTGCGTGTTAAAAAGTAAAAAGCAAACATTCATCAGTTGTGCCAAAAAGTGCAGCAAGACAACAGCCTTCCCTGGAAAACGGGACATTTTTACTCTAGAGTACACAGTCATAAATTATTAAATTGTATACTGTTTTTTTCACATTTCTTTCTTCCTCCTAGACCAAATATTTTATAGTAGTTAGTGGTGTATTCTAACATTATTAAATGTACTTTGTAGGTGGAACATCTGGAGACGGGGCCAGCGCGGAGGTGGTGGTGGCATTGGACGAGGAGGACAACTCTGGGGAGGAGGCGGTGCAAGTGCCGGACAAGGACATGCCTGTGAGGGTTCACACAGTGGTGGCGGGCAGAGGTAAGCTATACATTCCTTAGTCATTGAGATTGAAGACTGCAGAGTGTGCTTTCTGCACGGGTGTATTATAAAAAAAGCAGGTAGTAGCCTCCTCTAAATGTACTTCGACTTAGCTGTGAAGTTTTTGGCAAGAAGAATCCCAATCAGATCTGAGGTGAACTTGATGGATGGGATGAACGAAAAGCGAAAGAAGGGTGTAAGTAAGTGTGGAAGCACGAGAAATGTAATGATGACTGGCAAAGAAGAATGATATGTATTTGCTTGGTCCCCGAGGTGGCTGGGAAGGTAAGAAAATGGTATGGTGCATGGCTGGGTGAATGATGAAGCAAGGATGGGTGGAAGGAGAACAGCCTGGGTGGGTGAGACAGAAACTGTATGTGTGCATATACTTTGAATGGATGGATGCCTGGATCATTCATGGTACTATCTGACTCTTAGATAGCATATGTGCATCTAGAGAGAGTAGACGGTCACTGGATGAACTAAGTGTTACTTTGAAGAGCATGTAACACCGCACCCACACGTCCGTTCCAGTGTAGGAAAGGCAAGGAAAAGAAGTTGTAACGTTGTCCAAATACTACCATGAATAGTAGCAGTAGTTTGTATTGCAACTGCAAGCACAGCATATATCCGGTTATTACGGTGGACACTCCCTACCTCTCTTAATAACTTTAGTTTAGTAGTAGTACGTCATTCATGTGTGGGGGTATCACTGTTCACTCAATAATAAGCAAAGCACCTAAAGTCATCCCATATGTCATCAAATACATCCTGTTAGAAACGGGACCCTGGCCGGCCAAGACTCATTTCGAGGTCAGTCAGGGATCACCATTTCTAATGTCAGGGCAAGGGAGTCACACACCAAGATAACCCCTACTCGCCCTCTAGGTAACGTGGCGCGAGCAGCAAGGCTAAACTTGGAGGCTATGTAGGTTAAGTGCTTGCGCGCGCACCCAGCAACAACACCCAAGGCCCACCACAAAGGAAACTCCACACCAGGTTATATAAAAATAGCCTTTGTATTATATCAAAAACACATTAGATAAAACATACATTTGGTTACACTGTGCCAACAGGCACAGGCAGAATTTACAGGGGGGATATTTACAAGACAGGGCCACCTGGACCACTGTCAGGAATCATCACTTTTTAGGAATAGTACTTAGCACATAGAATACTTTTAGAACCAGATTGAACATATAGCACAAATTAGCACACAACCAGTAATTACTGGTAAAGCATAAGAACCTCCTACACAACCCTAACCACCTAGGAAACTATTGCGCAGGGAACAAAAGACCTCAACTAGCAACACCTGTACTAGGAGAAAAGCAACCACCTAGGAATCACCAACATCTAGGGGTACAAGCATAGGAACATTACACATGATGCATTAACATTCAGCGGTGTAGGGAAGGATAACACATGATGTATCCAAACACATTCAGAGGTGCGAGCACAAGAAAACACATGATGCAGTACCTACATTCAGCGGTGTATGCAAGGAAAGACACATGATGCTTCAGAACACATTCAGAGGTGCGAGCACAAGCAATTGCGCAAAACTTCCCAGGAGCCACAACCTGTGGCAGTCCCTGTGTCCCAATGTCAGGGCAGGCTGTAATAAGCCAAAAGTACACCCAGCCTAAACGTAGCAACTGTCCACTAAGTGCTGGACAGTTGTTAAATATGATGCACCACGTTGGAGCCAGGAGGGCTCAAGAACAAATGGGCAAGGAGCCTCTCAGGGGCTCACAAAGCAAATAGGCAAATAGAGCTCCAGCGCTCTAAATCAATGAAAATGCCCCCAGAGCCTCTCTCAGGGCTCTCACTCGATGTGGGCCATGAGCCTCGCTGGGCTCGGCAACAACTGCGGGCTC
Source organism: Lissotriton vulgaris (assembly GCF_964263255.1). Lineage (NCBI taxonomy): Eukaryota > Metazoa > Chordata > Amphibia > Caudata > Salamandridae > Lissotriton > Lissotriton vulgaris. The sequence goes on from NC_141689.1 coordinate 666,009,152, forward strand.
GAGAGCCTCTCAGGGCTCAAAGAACAAAGAATGGCCCCTCTCGTTGGAGTCCCTCGTGGACTCGAAGATAGATAATGCCCCCTGAAGCCCTCGGGCTTCACACAACAGTGCGCGCAAGATCGCGCTACGGGGGAGGGGCGGACACCGGCAATGTGTCCCGGCACCCCTCTCCCCTTGCAGGCACTCACCGGGTCTTTGGGTGGCAGGACGGCTCCTCAGCGGCTCGGCTGGGACCGCGGGCGGGCTCCCCTCCACTCGGGAGCCTCGAGGATGGAGCCGGCTGCTCCTCTCGCCTCCCGCCTGGCCTTGTCTCGCTCTCTCCTCCGCCTGACTTCCGCCGGGGCCGCCAATGGCAGCGCGGCCCTGGGGGTCAGGAGGCGCGACTTCCGGGTCGCTCTAGGCAGCGGTCCGGCAACAGCTTTCACTCCCCCTCGGCTGCGGCGGTGATCACGGGCAATGCCGGGTGGGCACCGGCTTCAATCAATAAAATCTCCACGGGGCAATGCCGGGTGGCACCGGCCTTCAAATTAAAAATAAAGCGAGGTGGCACTTGCTATGCGCCGCGAATCGGCAGATCAGGCGGCCACACGCCGGTTGGGCACCGGCTGAAGACAACAGCGCTTCCACGAGCAGATGGACAGAATAAGGCGCTCTTAAGCGCTAGGGGCCAAGCGAAGCGCTCCCAGGCGCTAGGGGAGAAAGTAAGCACTTTCAGGTGCTTGGCAAAATCCAGCAAAGTCCTTAGGTAGGCAGGGGGCAAGGCTGGGCCAGGGGCCAGCTCACTGGCCCTCCAGGCAGGGAGGCAGTCCAAGTGGCGGTTCCTCCTGGCCCCAGCAGCAGCATCAGCCCCCTCAAGATCCTGGAAGAGAACATTTTCAGTGGGGACACAGCCCCATTTTTATACACTGAAATCCTTTGTCTGTAGGTGCAGGGTGGGGGAGAAACCAGTCGCAACTGGTTCTGGAGCACTCTTGATGGCCCAACCACCCATTTCATTCACTGGGGAGGCTAGGGTCGTTAGACACACCACAGGGGGGCGGAGCCAGCATTGTGTGGGGAAAACCCAGCCCATCCAGGACACAGGTACACTCCTCCCACACATCACTCATGCTAATCTCCCACTCACCACCGGGCAGACCCATCCAGACTTCCTGGAGCCTGGCATGCCAGCCAGCTCCAGCCAATCACGCTCCAGCACCCTCACTGCACACATACCTCAATGTCCAGAAGTAGCACTTCCCTTCTAGACACGTACATGCCGCATACACCATCTTGCAGCATTCACTCTCACGAGTTTATACATACTAAACTCGAGCCTGCACTCCCCACGCATCAGGAACTACCAGGGACACACACATTCCCCATGCATTCCTATGGGAGGGCAGGCCAGCCATACTACACGCACGCACTTTCACTCTGGGACCCAGGGAAAAAGTGCGCCAAGCCAGAAATCATGAACACCAGGTCGCCATCGAAAGCAAAAAGTTCAGGGGTGAACCAGCCATAAGGGCCCGGGTCCAACACAACCCCCTTCCAGCCAAAACGCAGGGTAGACCGATCACCACCGTGAACGGCTTCCCTGCTTTGGGCGAAAGAACACGGACACGGGCCCGCCACTGCCGGGACACCGTCCTGTTCCACGCCACTGTAAACCCCTGGGATTCCTTCTCAAACCACCATCTGGAACAACTGGGCTACCCCATTTGTACTCCTCAGCTGTCCGCGGCCAGGACCAGGCCCTGGGCCATCCAGGTGCCACCGGTCCTTGCCAATTCGCAGAGCGGGGGTAGTAACCCCTGGCACATAGTGTCCATTCTCCACTCTCCCTGTCTGCAAGACAGGACTAGACTGCCACTGGTTCACCAGCCTTTGGTCTACAACCTCAGGCGGACCAGGAGTCTCAGGGAAGGCTCTCCTCCCCCTACCTCTTCGTCTAGGGTTCCTCCACCTCCTGCGAGGGGTACACCTAGAACGCCATTCCAACCCAGGGTTTAACCCCTCAGGTTGCGCTGGGGTCAGAGGCGGGCTCTCCCACCCTCTGCACCCCCTTCCAGAGTTCTGCACCCTCCCAACTGGAGAGGTACCCCTGGAAGAAGCACTGGCTAGGACTCTGGTTACAGAAGTCCCACCCTTCAGGTCAGGCCGATCCTGAACCTGGCCTCCCAACCTTCGGTCTAAACCCCTAGGTGGGATAATTGCCTGGCACTCCAGGACTTCTGGGGACTCACTCACCATCCCCCTGAGGCTAACACATGACTCATGTGCTGTGTGACTGTCTGTCTGGCGCAGATCTCCTGACCCCTGTCCACCTGACAGTGCGGGCAGATCCCCCAGAACAGAAGTGGTGTCACCATGGTCACTAAACAGGAACTTCGCCCAACTGGGTAGTCCCTGACCCACTGGTTCTCCCACTGGGGAACTCCCCCAATCACTCCTCACTTCGGACTTCCGTGCCCCCCCAACTGGAGTGGCACTGCCGGACACTAGAACCACTGGAACACTATTTAAAGATACTCCAGGTTCTCTAGACACTAGGGGATCACCCTCAAGGGGTCTAACAGGACAGCCTAGATCCCTAACCTGGTGTTCCCTCAAGAAACCATCCAGGTTCTGAGACTGGGTTTCGGGCACCTGGGAACACTCAGTCCCCCACTCACTCTTACTCCACGGAGACAAGACGTGAGCCCCTTCACCCCTCTCGCTACACTGGGACCTAGCTGGGCTACTCTGAGCCTCTTCCACCACACTGGTCTGGAAGATACCTAACCCACTACTCTCGGGTTCACTCACCCATGACGTGTCAGAACCACTGGCACCTTCCCAGCGGTCTGCTTCCTTTGCAATGTCCCAAGGACACACGTAGTCACCTCTCGACAGGTGTTTGCGCAACTCTGGCACAAAACAATTGAGCAACTGCTCTCTGATAACAAGGTTGAGTAGTCCATCAAAATCAGGTTCCCCATGAACCTCTAACCAATCAAGCAGGGCATCATGACAATCATCCACATAATCCGCCCAATCCTGGTGAGGTAGTCTCCTACTGCTCCTGAACTTCAACCTGTATGTGTCCTCTCGGGAACAAGGTACCACTCTTTGGAAGCGGGGCATGGCACTTCCCGCACCAAACTCTCTCTTGCTGCCACCACTGGATCCAACCCTCCCTGGGGAATCCAGAAAACTATGACTGCGGTCAGGGGATAACCTACCCTCTAGGGCTATCTTCTCCCTGGCCAAGGCCCTCTCAGCCTCTGCAGTCCGCTCATTCACACCCAGCTGCGCCATCTCTCTGGCATGCTCTAACCTGAGTTTCTCCATGGCCAACTGGTGCTCCCTCTCTTCTCTCTTATCCACCCACTCCTCTGGGGACAGGGAAAGGGATGGGGTGCTACATCTGACACTGGACCCAGCAAGGGACTCCCTATCTATGGGGTACTCGCTCTCTGCTGGCGCCCATCCACTTTCAAACTCACTCTCCACATCAGACTCTTCAGGGCTCCCCTCAGACCCACCACCCTCATGGTGTGCGGTCCGGGCCCTCTCCCTCTCACTGTGCTCACGCTCCCAGTCACTCTTCTGCCACAGGATCATGTTATCCCTAAGCTTGGACTGGGTGTCTGACTCACTCACTGGGATGTCCCTCTCCTTACATAACCGTACCAACTCATGCATACTGTACTTAAACAGACCACAGAGGTTAAAAGGAGATTCCATCTTGACAGGATGCTCACAGACACGTGCAACACAGGGGACTTAACTGTCAGAGCTGAAGCAAGAGCACACGGTTCAAAGTATTTCAGCAAGCTCCCTACTAAAGAGAACTCACACTAATCTGTCCAGGCAACACACCATTCATCCACGGACAACCCCCCCTCGGACCGGTAAGGCAGTTTTTACCACCCCTGATTTCTCAACCTGACCACACGTGACACAGGTACCAAACTCTGGGAGCAGGGCAGGGAACAAATGTATTGGACACTCTTTGGAAAAAGAAATACTAGAACTTCAAAGGACAATAATCCCCAACATGTAATTATCTAAAATGCAGAGCTTTGTAGTGTGGCCTGTTGCCACTGCAGTACAACGTAAACACAAATCCGGATCCTCACCGCCTGCCACCAATGTTAGAAACAGGACCCTGGCCGGCCAAGACTCGCGTCGAGGTCAGTCAGGGATCACCATTTCTAAAGTCAGGGCAAGGGAGTCACACACCAAGATAACCCCTACTCGCCCTCTAGGTAACGTGGCGCGAGCAGCAAGGCTAAACTTGGAGGCTATGTAGGTTAAGTGCTTGCGCGCGCACCCAGCAACAACACCCAAGACCCACCACAAAGGAAACTCCACACCAGGTTATATAAAAATAGCCTTTGTATTATATCAAAAACACATTAGATAAAACATACATTTGGTTACACTGTGCCAACAGGCACGGGCAGAATTTACAGGGGGGATATTTACAAGACAGGGCCACCTGGACCACTGTCAGGAATCATCACTTTTTAGGAATAGTACTTAGCACATAGAATACTTTTAGAACCAGATTGAACATATAGCACAAATTAGCACACAACCAGTAATTACTGGTAAAGCATAAGAACCTCCTACGCAACCCTAACCACCTAGGAAACTATTGCGCAGGGAACAAAAGACCTCAACTAGCAACACCTGTACTAGGAGAAAAGCAACCACCTAGGAATCACCAACATCTAGGGGTACAAGCATAGGAACATTACACATGATGCATTAACATTCAGCGGTGTAGGGAAGGAAAACACATGATGTATCCAAACACATTCAGAGGTGCGAGCACAAGAAAACACATGATGCAGTACCTACATTCAGCGGTGTATGCAAGGAAAGACACATGATGCTTCAGAACACATTCAGAGGTGCGAGCACAAGCAATTGCGCAAAACTTCCCAGGAGCCACAACCTGTGGCAGTCCCTGTGTCCCAATGTCAGGGCAGGCTGTAATAAGCCAAAAGTACACCCAGCCTAAACGTAGCAACTGTCCACTAAGTGCTGGACAGTTGTTAAATATGATGCACCACGTTGGAGCCAGGAGGGCTCAAGAACAAATGGGCAAGGAGCCTCTCAGGGGCTCACAAAGCAAATAGGCAAATAGAGCTCCAGCGCTCTAAATCAATGAAAATGCCCCCAGAGCCTCTCTCAGGGCTCTCACTCGATGTGGGCCATGAGCCTCGCTGGGCTCGGCAACAACTGCGGGCTCGAGAGCCTCTCAGGGCTCAAAGAACAAAGAATGGCCCCTCTCGTTGGAGTCCCTCGTGGACTCGAAGATAGATAATGCCCCCTGAAGCCCTCGGGCTTCACACAACAGTGCGCGCAAGATCGCGCTACGGGGGAGGGGCGGACACCGGCAATGTGTCCCGGCGCCCCTCTCCCCTTGCAGGCACTCACCGGGTCTTTGGGTGGCAGGACGGCTCCTCAGCGGCTCGGCTGGGACCGCGGGTGGGCTCCCCTCCACTCGGGAGCCTCGAGGACGGAGCCGGCTGCTCCTCTCGCCTCCCGCCTGGCCTTGTCTCGCTCTCTCCTCCGCCTGACTTCCGCCGGGGCCGCCAATGGCAGCGCGGCCCTGGGGGTCAGGAGGCGGGACTTCCGGGTCGCTCTAGGCAGCGGCCAGGCAACAGCTTTCACTCCCCCTCGGCTGCGGCGGTGATCACGGGCAATGCCGGGTGGGCACCGGCTTCAATCAATAAAATCTCCACGGGGCAATGCCGGGTGGCACCGGCCTTCAAATTAAAAATAAAGCGAGGTGGCACTCGCTATGCGCCGCGAATCGGCAGATCAGGCGGCCACACGCCGGTTGGGCACCGGCTGAAGACAACAGCGCTTCCACGAGCAGATGGACAGAATAAGGCGCTCTTAAGCGCTAGGGGCCAAGCGAAGCGCTCCCAGGCGCTAGGGGAGAAAGTAAGCACTTTCAGGTGCTTGGCAAAATCCAGCAAAGTCCTTAGGTAGGCAGGGGGCAAGGCTGGGCCAGGGGCCAGCTCACTGGCCCTCCAGGCAGGGAGGCAGTCCAAGTGGCGGTTCCTCCTGGCCCCAGCAGCAGCATCAGCCCCCTCAAGATCCGGGAAGAGAACATTTTCAGTGGGGACACAGCCCCATTTTTATACACTGAAATCCTTTGTCTGTAGGTGCAGGGTGGGGGAGAAACCAGTCGCAACTGGTTCTGGAGCACTCTTGATGGCCCAACTACCCATTTCATTCACTGGGGAGGCTAGGGTCGTTAGACACACCACAGGGGGGCGGAGCCAGCATTGTGTGGGGAAAACCCAGCCCATCCAGGATACAGGTACACTCCTCCCACACATCACTCATGCTAATCTCCCACTCACCACCGGGCAGACCCATCCAGACTTCCTGGAGCCTGGCATGCCAGCCAGCTCCAGCCAATCACGCTCCAGCACCCTCACTGCACACATACCTCAATGTCCAGAAGTAGCACTTCCCTTCTAGACACGTACATGCCGCATACACCATCTTGCAGCATTCACTCTCACGAGTTTATACATACTAAACTCGAGCCTGCACTCCCCACGCATCAGGAACTACCAGGGACACACACATTCCCCATGCATTCCTATGGGAGGGCAGGCCAGCCATACTACACGCACGCACTTTCACTCTGGGACCCAGGGAAAAAGTGCGCCAAGCCAGAAATCATGAACACCAGGTCGCCATCGAAAGCAAAAAGTTCAGGGGTGAACCAGCCATAAGGGCCCGGGTCCAACACATCCCATGTGAAGTGATAGATAATCAGATAATTTAGCTTCTTCATTTTCCTTTTCTAATACTCATTTGCACTGTAGGGTGAAAGCTAAATTAATTAAGCAGTAGCCCTTTTAACAGAGTATTCTCAGTGCCACCCGTAATAGAAAAGTAAGAGCTTCACCACCTGCATGTACTGGACCGGTACAGTAACGCAAGTCTGTCTCACTCACCATGGTGTGCGTCTGTTTTTCTCGGGTGCAAGTTCACTGCGCAAGCATTATGCCGGCTTGTATAAGATAACGTACCAATTTTCCTAAACAAGAGAGAAGAAGAAGAATAAGAGTGGTGTACTGTCATAGTCGACTGTAATGGAAGTCCATAGTGCTCGTAGAATTTGTTCCTGAAACTCCCACTAATGTTAGAGCAAGGATGAAGAAGTCGGAGGTTACATAGATACTGTCCTCAATAGTTATGTACTGTGCTTTCAATTTGCTACTTGTACTGTGACAACTTTCTGCTCAATCATTTTGTGTTAATCTTAAGGAGCATTGGTTACAGACTATGTCTTTCTTTTTTCATGTAGTTGCTCCTTCCAAATCCAAGACACCATCAAAGAGGAAGGAGCTGGCTCAAATGGCCCGGCAACGGAGGTTGGATGCCACTGTCGCTGAATATCGGCGGCTGGTGGCCCTGGAGGAGGAGGAGACGCAGTCTGGTACAACAACAACGTCCACTGGGACAGCTGCATCCTCCTCCGTGCGGGCTGCCAGCCAGCGCAGTGCTCCAGCGGTACGGAGCCGGGCTACCAAAGCCAAACGCCACCGCCCAGCAGCAAAGAAAGCAGCTGCCCCTCACAGGATTTGCAAGGCACACCGGCGCCGCTTATCCCTCAGACTGTCCTACCTGGAGCAGGAGGTCCATAACTATAAGAACGTGGTGGAGGGCCTCCGCTTCGAACTTGCCACCCTCCGCAAGGAGCATGATGCCCTGGCTGCTAATTCCAACAGCACCCTGCCATAGTGTCCCTTGCCCCTTTTTTAGAGACTTTTGGGGGGTGGGAATTGGGAGTTGGGATTTTTGGGGACTTTTGAAGGACAATCGTTGGGGTTAGGGAGGGTCTTGCAGGAGATTCTTTTGTTAGGGCTATAAAAATATACTTTTTGAAACTTTATCTGACCATACCTGTTTTTTACTGCTTTTGAGTCTGGTGGGTGGGGGTTTAACAGTAAGTTTGTTTTCCTGAATAGTCCTAGGACTTTAGTAGTACTACCGTCAATCCAATCTCTCGTCTCTCCTAATACTCCTTTATACTACCTCCAACCAAACGCCTATCTTACCTGTAATTTCTGTTTGGAAGTAGGGCTAGGCCCAGGGCTGGCTCCACTGGAAACAGCGAATAAGGTTGGCAATCCTGGGCGGATAAAATTTCCTCATAGCGGTGGTACTAGTGGTGTGACACAGTGGCAGTTGCTTGCCTATGAAAAAAAAGAAAATGAAATCTGGTTTGTCCTCCTGAGCAATACAACGGTACAATTAAGAATATAGCAGGTGACAGAAGTACACTAGAACAGTGCCACATTGTAGCCTAACACATGTTAAAGTATAACTAATTCGGTTGAAGTTCTTTGACATTAGCCATGGGTCTTTGTCAATCAGAGTAAGAATATATCCTCGGATTTCTTCACCAGCCTGTTGCTATCACCTTATCCTCCCCAGCAAGTGTGTGGATTTATTGCTGTAATTTAGTCGCACATCAATGAAAACCACACAGCCCGGGGGAAGAGGGTTAGGGTTTGAAAAATGGATGGGTACGGGGGTTTTTGGGAAAGGTTTTGGGAGACAAGAAAAAATAGCACCGCATGGACAAACAATTGTGAGCATAAACAAATCTTTGGGTACAAACCTATCCATCAATCTTTGAAAGTGCATGCACTACTGGATGCATGTCAGTGAAAAGTAAGTAGTACTTTCGACAACTGTGGAAGAAAGAATGCGACAGTACAGGGCGTGTGTATTATTATTGATAACTATATTCAACATAAGGTCTCTGTTGCCAGATACCTGAGAGCCTTGCTGGTCACTATAAATCCATTCACAACACTCAATGGGGTTGGTCTGGAAGGTATAGTAGATAGAAAAGGAGAAATTGCTCTTTTTCTAGGTGTCCCCTCACTCACCAGGGTTGCCCCTTGGTGACATGCTTCATCATTGGGGCCATCCCAGTCCTCTACGGGCTGGGGCGTGCTGCGACTTGCGAATTACGTAGGAGCACTTACAAATGACTATGTGTGGTGCAGATGTGATAGTGGAGTGGACTAAGTGATGTGTTAAGGGATCAATTTAGAAGCAGAGAGAGATCCAAGAAATGCAGTCACAGTCAGAGAAAAAGACAAAGGATACTGTATCTGTATGTTGTTGTAGTTGTCCTGTTGAATTTGGTAAGTAAGTTGCCTGCAGAAAAAAAATCCTCTTATTAGCGGCACTCCTCCATTGCAGCCGACACTTCGTCCATTGATGTTGGTCACCACCAGAAGACACCCTGTAAAAAAAGCACAGCATGGACAAACAATTGAACATAAACAAATCTTTGGGTACAAACCTATCCATCAATCTTTGAAAGTGCATGCACTACTGGATGCATGTCAGTGAAAAGTAAGTAGTACTTTCGACAACTGTGGAAGAAAGAATCCGACAGTACAGGGCGTGTGTGGAATTATTGATAACTATATTCAACATAAGGTCTCTGTTGCCAGATACCTGAGAGCCTTGCTGGTCACTATAAATCCATTCACAACACTCAATGGGGTTGGTCTGGAAGGTATAGTAGATAGAAAAGGAGAAATTGCTCTTTTTCTAGGTGTCCCCTCACTCACCAGGGTTGCCCCTTGGTGACATGCTTCATCATTGGGGCCATCCCAGTCCTCTACGGGCTGGGGCGTGCTGCGACTTGCGAATTACGTAGGAGCACTTACAAATGACTATGTGTGATGCAGATGTGATAGTGGAGTGGACTAAGTGATGTGTTAAGGGATCAATTTAGAAGCAGAGAGAGATCCAAGAAATGCAGTCACAGTCAGAGAAAAAGACAAAGGATACTGTATCTGTATGTTGTTGTAGTTGTCCTGTTGAATTTGGTAAGTAAGTTGCCTGCAGAAAAAAAATCCTCTTATTAGCGGCACTCCTCCATTGCAGCTGACGCTTCGTCCATCGATGTTGGTGACCAGAAGACACCCTGTCCACTGCCTGCCTGATGCTGAATTGTGGCTCGCTAATGTGAAGCCTGACTCCATCCTTTTTTCCCCATTGCACAGACTGAAACCCGGCCTGTAATTATTCAACGAAAAACAGGAAGTGATATAATATTACAACACCACTGATAAATAAATATAAGGTATGTAGGCTGTGGAGTGCAAAAAGTCACATTTTGATTTTCCTAGTAGACAGTACTATATTTTTGAAAGTGCGTACTCTGTCAGAGTCACCTTTTGAAGGATAAATAAGTATGGGCAAATTAATGTAGCGGATCTTTCCCCTCAAGCTAGGTGTCCTGTAAACTGTGTTTTAGAACAAAATTAGATCTTCCCAGCAGTGCTCCCACCCAGACCCTTACTAAAGCCAGTCGCAAAAATGTAGAAGACCCCCAATCAAATCTCAAAAAACTAGGCCTAGCAGAAAACTGGTGACAAAACGTACTTTGAAAGTAAAAGTAGGCCCAAGTACCCCCTTACCCACGGTGGATTGCATTCAAACCACTTGCAAGCAACCAAGCAAAAGTATTCATAGCCAGCATCGCTCCAAGACTCGAAAACCCCCCCACCCAAACACATGCAATAGAAATACTGCTAACCCTAACGAACCCTAAGTTAAGAATAGTGGCAAAGGCTTTCTTTAACTATGCCAAATCCCCCCTTTCCCACCATGGATTTTCTTCAAATGACTTGCAACCAAAATTACACATTCTCACGAGTGCTCTAAGACCCCAGAACTCAGTTGCAAAAATCTAGAACACCCCGAAACACATGCAATCCTGCTGCTAGGGCTAACCCTAACGAACCCTAAGTTACAAAAAGTGCCAAAAGGCTTTTCCGCGAGGATTTTGTCCCAACCACTTCTACCCGGTATTAGACCTTCCCAGGAATGCCCCAAGACCCGCCAACCCACCCGCCAAGAAGCATAACACCCCCAAACAGGCCAAAAGCAAAATCTCATACTTGCAATATTTCTCGGCCTTCGGTCCAAACGCGCTGCGTAGCTAGGCCATAAGTCGGGGTTGCCACCACGGATTTCCTGAAAAGCAAATGCAATCAAGATTAGAGTGTCCCAGCAGTGCTCCCAGACCCCGAAACTCACCCACAAACACCAGGAAGCCCCACAAACAGGCCCCCGAAAACGCTACATTGAGCAAAATGTCAGAAATAGCAAAAAAAAATCGGCCTGGATTTTGTCCCAACCACTTTTATCCGGTATTAGAGCTTCCCAATAATGGCCCCAGAGCCGTCAACCAAGGAGAAAATGATTAGAAGACCCCCAAACAGCCAAAGAGCAAAAGTACAAAAATGGGGACTTTGTCATTTTTTTCCAAATTTCCCAAATCACTCCGCGCGCGCTCTGCAGCTAGGCCCTAACTCCCCTCTGCCAACATGGATTTGCTTCAAATCTCTTGCAAAGTAAAGTATATATAGCCAGCAGTGCGCCCAGACCCCGAAACCCACCCACAAACACCAGGAAGCCCCCCAAACAGGCCCCCGAAAACGCTACATTGAGCAAAATGTCAGAAATAGCAAAAAAAAATTTGGCCTGGATTTTGTCCCAACCACTTCTACCCGGTATTAGACCTTCCCAGGAATGCCCCAAGACCCGCCAACCCACCCGCCAAGAAGCATAACACCCCCAAACAGGCCAAAAGCAAAATCTCATACTTGCAATATTTCTCGGCCTTCGGTCCAAACGCGCTGCGTAGCTAGGCCATAAGTCGGGGTTGCCACCACGGATTTCCTGAAAAGCAAATGCAATCAAGATTAGAGTGTCCCAGCAGTGCTCCCAGACCCCGAAACTCACCCACAAACACCAGGAAGCCCCCAAACAGGCCCCCGAAAACGCTACATTGAGCAAAATGTCAGAAATAGCAAAAAAAAATCGGCCTGGATTTTGTCCCAACCACTTCTACCCGGTATTAGACCTTCCCAGGAATGCCCCAAGACCCGCCAACCCACCCTCCAAGAAGCATAACACCCCCAAACAGGCCAAAAGCAAAATCTCATACTTGCAATATTTCTCGGCCTTCGGTCCAAACGCGCTGCGTAGCTAGGCCATAAGTCGGGGTTGCCACCACGGATTTCCTGAAAAGCAAATGCAATCAAGATTAGAGTGTCCCAGCAGTGCTCCCAGACCCCAAAACTCACCCACAAACACCAGGAAGCCCCCCAAACAGGCCCCCGAAAACGCTACATTGAGCAAAATGTCAGAAATAGCAACAAAAAAATCGGCCTGGATTTTGTCCCAACCACTTCTACCCGGTATTAGACCTTCCCAGGAATGCCCCAAGACCCGCCAACCCACCCGCCAAGAAGCATAACACCCCCAAACAGGCCAAAAGCAAAATCTCATACTTGCAATATTTCTCGGCCTTCGGTCCAAACGCGCTGCGTAGCTAGGCCATAAGTCGGGGTTGCCACCACGGATTTCCTGAAAAGCAAATGCAATCAAGATTAGAGTGTCCCAGCAGTGCTCCCAGACCCCGAAACTCACCCACAAACACCAGGAAGCCCCCCAAACAGGCCCCTGAAAACGCTACATTGAGCAAAATGTCAGAAATAGCAACAACAAAAAATCGGTCTGGATTTTGTCCCAACCACTTCTACCCGGTATTAGACCTTCCCAGGAATGCCCCAAGACCTGCCAACCCACTCGCCAAGAAGCATAACACCCCCAAACAGGCCAAAAGCAAAATCTCATACTTGCAATATTTCTCGGCCTTCGGTCCAAACGCGCTGCGTAGCTAGGCCATAAGTCGGGGTTGCCACCACGGATTTCCTGAAAAGCAAATGCAATCAAGATTAGAGTGTCCCAGCAGTGCTCCCAGACCCCGAAACTCCCCACAAACACCAGGAAGCCCCCCAAACAGGCCCCCGAAAACGCTACATTGAGCAAAATGTCAGAAATAGCAAAAAAAAATCGGCCTGGATTTTGTCCCAACCACTTCTACCCGGTATTAGACCTTCCCAGGAATGCCCCAAGACCCGCCAACCCACCCGCCAAGAAGCATAACACCCCCAAACAGGCCAAAAGCAAAATCTCATACTTGCAATATTTCTCGGCCTTCGGTCCAAACGCGCTGCGTAGCTAGGCCATAAGTCGGGGTTGCCACCACGGATTTCCTGAAAAGCAAATGCAATCAAGATTAGAGTGTCCCAGCAGTGCTCCCAGACCCCGAAACTCACCCACAAACAGACGGAACCCCCCCTAAGAGCACCTCAAAGGCAAGCAAGTCAGCAAAAACACTAAAAAAATTGCGCCTCGGATTTGGTCCAAAACACTTTTATCCGGTATTAGAGCTTCCCAACAATGGTCCCAGAGCCGTCAACTCACCTGCAAAGAGGTAGAACAACACCCCCACAAGTGCTGAGTCTTTCTTCATTGGGCGTAAACCAGCCCTCTGGTTTGATGGAAATAGGAGTCTGAAGGAGGAGGATAGAGGAGCATGTTCTTCTGAACTTGTGAACCTGAGGAATGCAGACTGCGGCAACTTCAAATCAATTAGCAAACCAGTGAAGACAGTTCTGCTGATGGGCTTTTTTTTGTGATTATCTGATTAAAGTTTGAAATATATTAACTGTGCACAACAAAGAAAGACAGACACACAGGAATAAAAGTGAATAAGGACGAAAAAGAAAGTTATTGATTCGTTGTCTCATTTTCAGGGCTCAGTATCACGGTCCAGGAATGAGAATAAGGCTTCGTCATCATACTCTGCGAATTCAGGCAGGGTGAGCTCAGTGTCACCTGACAGAGTAGAAATTCCCTCATCTATGTTGCTGGCCACCTCGTCTTCACCCGGCGCGATTTCTCGTACTCTGAAATCTGGTGGTATGAGGTGCTGATTCATCTTGATCATTGTTAACCTCTCCACATTTTTGGGTGAGAGGCGGCTCCGTTTGGGAGTTACAATGCCACCAGCAGCACTGAAAACACGTTCAGAAGACACGCTTGCGAGTGGGCAAGACAAGTAGTTTAAAGCCAGGTTGGTGAGCTGTGGCCACAATTCTTTTTTCCCATGCTAATACGCCAATGGGTCAGAATTAACATAGACCTCTGTTGAGTCATTCAGATAGTCCTTCACCATCGACTCAAGGTCCTCATCCAAGGTTCCTCCACTTTGCTTAGCTCTTGCTGTGCCTCTGACCTTTTGAGAACCAAACCCACGAAGAGCTAGCCAATCCTCTTCAGCCTCCAATGTTTCTGTTGTGTCTGGTGCAGATGATCCGGTTGCCGGTGTCTTTAACGGCTGAGAGGTCACTTGTGCCACAGCCACAGGTGCAGAAGTGGATTGTTTTGACTGGGGATGGCCTGCTGATGTACTGCCATTTCCTTCAATTTTCAGCTGTTCTCTTTCAAACCTCTTGGCTGACAAGGCTAGCCAATGTTTGTACTTTGGAACATGTTCATCATCAAAAGGAAAGAATGCTTGGCCAGCCAGCGCCTTTTTGTAGCGTGGATCCAGAATAGTAGCACAAATGTAATGCTCTTCTGAGTGGATCGTTTTAAGACGTTCATCACCTTGTAGGAGCTCTAATAATTTCTCAGCCAGAACAAAAGAGTCTTGGTTTTTTACATCTTTTTCAAACACAGAACACACCTCCTTCAGTTGGTCCTCCAGCATGTACAACAATGGGATAGCTTTTCCCAAATTACAGTCCTCCTTGCTGACTGCACGCGTGAAGAACTCAAAAGGACGAAGCATGCGTTTCAGGCTTTGAACTATGTTCCATTGCGCCGCACCCATCCTCAGGTCATCCTGAGCTGTACCCTCTGTTAAGAAATATTGATCGAGTACCGTATACTGCTCATACAGACGCTCAAGCATGTAGAAGGTTGAGTTCCAACGTGTTACCACCTCCTGGATGAGTGCTTTCACTGGCATTTTACATTGATATAGCAGGCTCTTCAGCTGCTTCCGGGCCTTAAAAGAATGGCTGAAATGGTTGCACATTTTTCGGCAGGTGTCCAATACTCTGTACGCTGCACTGCCTTTATTACCCAAGAATTTTTGGACAACCAGGTTTATACAGTGCGCCAAACACGGCACTCTGAAATAGTTACCCTTCCTCATGGCCTTAACTATATTGGCGCCATTGTCCGTGGAAACATAACCAACCTGGCGTTTTAGTGGGGACAGCCAGTTAAGGACCTTTGTGTTAAAGACATCCAAAATGTTTTCTGCTGTGTGACGTTTCTCCAAACCAAACATGGCTAGTGTTGCATGTTTCCGAGCAGCTTTAAAAACAATGTCCGTGTCAACACCTGTGTTTAGCTTTGCTTTAGCCCCTGAAAAAGAGACCCAGTGTGCAGTGATGCACATGTAATCAGCGCCTGCGCCACTGGTCCACATGTCTGTTGTCAGATGTATAGTGTGAACAGCACTCTTCTGCAAAGCTGCCCCAATCACCTTCAGAACATCTTCATGTAGTGCTGGAACCGCAACTCGGGCAAAATAGAACCGGCTAGGAACCTTCCATTTAGGGCAGAGCTCTGCCACTAATTCTAGAAAACCAACCCCTTCTACAAAAGAAAAAGGGAGAAGGTCCAGAGCTAGCATTTTAGCCAGCTTAGTGTTATACAGACGCGTCAGTGGGTGGTTGCGTTCATATTGCGCTTCTGTAAACAACATTTTTTAATGTTGCCCTGGACCAAGGATTTACGGGATGATGATGATATCTTCGACCCAGTTACGCTCGCTGATGAACTTTTCCGCATTGATGTCTCACTCTCTCCCACACTCTTAGTGTGCCTCACATGGGGTGTGCTGCTGACAGGGGTACTGGGTGTAAGTGAAGTGTTTGAATCGTCTTCTTCCTCCTCGTCATCATCAGATGAACAATCAACGTTTTCATTACGTGCAATTCCGGCTTCCTTGACCGCCTCTAGGTGCGGAAACCATTGGACAGGGTGCGCTCTCCTAAGATGACCTCTCTGGCCTCCGGTACCATAGTTGGTACCAAACTTACCACGACTAACTCGAAGCTTACAAATGCTACAAATGGCTACGTTTTCCATTTTTGGGCAAACACTAAAGAAGTCCCAAACTAGAGACTTGAAAAGTCTTTGGGGGCCGGAGGAGGCGGCGATACTGGTGGTGGTGGTCCTGCTGCTAATGCCAGATGAAGTGGAGGATGTGGATTGCCGAACTTCAGTACGTTTTGCACTTTCACCACCACGAATTGAGGTCGAGGTGGATGGAGGTCCCTTCTTGCGAGGAAGAAATATGGAAGCGGTAAGTGTTGGTGTACTAGTTAACTCCAAATGTAATGATTGTTGTGTTTCCATTTCCATTGCCTCCTCGTCGACATCATCATCACGCTCAGCAGCTTCTCGGGATAGGGTCAAAATGTCTCTTTGCTGCATGCCCGCTGGGGCTGCAGTGACCTTTATGATGACTGGATCTTCGTCGTGAAGGGCTTCATCAGCAGCAGTATGCGTCACTTTTTGTTGAGCCTCATCACACTCCATAGGTATGAGTTTTTCGACGACCTTCCTTTTACGCTTAGGTATCTTTGTCAGATCATGGTGTGCCTCACTCTCAGGCTGCCGTGGTGGTACCCATTCGTCATCCAGATCAACAGAAGGCGGTGGGCTTGAAGAAGATGTAGACACCAACCTTGATCTTTTCCTTGCTAGGGATGTGGAAGACAATGAATAATCATCAGGAGAAGTGGCTTCCAATGATACCTCGGCTTGATTGTCGATTTCCTGATGTACCCCTACTTCGGGAGGGACAACTATTGTGGGAACTTGTTGTGACCCTCCATGCACCTCTACTTGCGCATCTCCTTGTGCTGCCTCTCCTTCCACATGTACTTGGGCTTGTACTACTTCCACATGTTTTTGTTGCGGCTGTGGTTGTTCAACACTTGTCAGATGAGTTACAACAACCTGTGTTGATTCAGGGACATTGCTGCTACTTTCTTGCGATGAGCCAACATCACTGGTCGATGGTGATTGGAGAAGTACACTGACTGCCTCTGAAGCACTCAAGGGCTTTGACTTAAGTTGGCGTGGTGGTGGAGGCACTGAACCCAATGGAGCGGGGGTGCTCCTCCCAGCTTGGTCCCCAGCAGATCCTGCTGCTGCAGGCGTACTTTTTTTTTTGCTCCCAAAAAACGTGGCGGTTGGCACACCAGCCTCCTTGGTAACTTGCTTCTTCTGCTCCTTACTAGCAACTTTCTTGCTAGAGGAGCTACGGGCACCTTTTTTTGGGGCCATCTTCTTCAGAGCAGGTCAGACAGCAGGCCGCAGTTGCACGAATTGTAGAGTTGTCTGAGGCCAGACGTGACGTTGCGTGACGTTATGCTGCACACACACACCGCTGCAGGACTTCTTCCTGGCACTGGTGGTTCTCTTGAGTCTTGTGCACCTAAAAACAATGGAAGACAGAGGAACATCAGTTCAGTTATACACCCCAAAAAAATCGGAAAAAAACCAGAAAAATCAGCACAATCCAATTCCATCCATGCCCTCCATGATGTTTAAGTTCAAGACACCCCACAGAAAGACTAGGCCCATGCTAGACTCAAATACCCCTGGTGAAAAGGCCACAAGTACAGCCCCAAAAAGAGAAAATCACTGAAAAATCAGCACAATCCCATTCCATCCATGCCCTCCATGATGTTTAAGTTCAAGACACCCCACAGAAAGACTAGGCCCATGCTAGACTCAAATACCCCTGGTGAAAAGGCCACAAGTACAGCCCCAAAAAACGAAAATCACTGAAAAATCAGCACAATCCCATTCCATCCATGCCCTCCATGATGTTTAAGTTCAAGACACCCCACAGAAAGACTAGACCCATGCTAGACTCAAATACCCCTGGTGAAAAGGCCACAAGTACAGCCCCAAAAACGAAAATCACTGAAAAATCAGTACAATCCCATTCCATCCATGCCCTCCATGATGTTTAAGTTCAAGACACCCCACAGCAAGACTAGGCCCATGCTAGACTCAAATACCCCTGGTGAAAAGGCCACAAGTACAGCCCCAAAAAACGAAAATCACTGAAAATCAGTACAATCCCATTCCATCCATGCCCTCCATGATGTTTAAGTTCAAGACACCCCACAGAAAGACTAGGCCCATGCTAGACTCAAATACCCCTGGTGAAAAGGCCACAAGTACAGCCCCAAAAAACGAAAATCACTGAAAAATCAGCACAATCCCATTCCATCCATGCCCTCCATGATGTTTAAGTTCAAGACACCCCACAGAAAGACTAGGCCCATGCTAGACTCAAATACACCTGGTGAAAAGGCCACAAGTACAGCCCCAAAAAACGAAAACCACTGAAAAATCAGCACAATCCCAATCCATCCATGCCCTCCATGATGTTTAAATTCAGGACAACCCACAGAAAGACTAGGCCCATGCAAGACTCACTACCCCTGGGCATAAAGGTTGAAAAGTAGGCAAAATGGTTGCAGGCCTAACAACAATGCCTGCATTCAAAATGGCCACTTGCCTCCCAGCACATGGCCAGGGCCTGTAGCAGCACTCAAAATGGCCCCCAGCCACATGGCCTGTCCCTCCCCATGATCACCCCCAAAAATCGAAAAACACTGCAAAATCAGCACAATCCCATTCCATCCATGCCCTCCATGATGTTTAAGTTCAAGACAGCCCACAGAAAGACTAGGCCCATGCTAGACTCAAATAACCCTGGTGAAAAGGCCACAAGTACAGCCCCAAAAAACGAAAATCACAGAAAAATCAGCACAATCCCATTCCATCCATGCCCTCCATGATGTTTAAGTTCAAGACACCCCACAGAAAGACTAGGCCCATGCTAGACTCAAATACCCCTGGTGAAAAGGCCACAAGTACAGCCCCAAAAAACGAAAATCACTGAAAAATCAGCACAATCCCATTCCATCCATGCCCTCCATGATGTTTAAGTTCAAGACACCCCACAGAAAGACTAGGCCCATGCTAGACTCAAATACCCCCGGTGAAAAGGCCACAAGTACAGCCCCAAAAAACGAACATCACTGAAAAATCAGCACAATCCCATTCCATCCATGCCCTCCATGATGTTTAAATTCAAGACAACCCACAGAAAGACTAGGCCCATGCAAGACTCACTACCCCTGGGCATAAAGGTTGAAAAGTAGGCAAAATGGTTGCAGGCCTAACAACAATGCCTGCATTCAAAATGGCCACTTGCCTCCCAGCACATGGCCAGGGCCTGTAGCAGCACTCAAAATGGCCCCCAGCCACATGGCCTGTCCCTCCCCGTGAACACCCCCAAAAAATCGAAAAACACTGCAAAGTCAGCACAATCCCATTCCATCCATGCCCTCCATGATATTTAAGTTCAAGACACCCCACAGAAAGACTAGGCCCATGCTAGACTCAAATACCCCTGGTGAAAAGGCCACAAGTACAGCCCCAAAAAACGAAAATCACTGAAAAATCAGCACAATCCCATTCCATCCATGCCCTCCATGATGTTTAAGTTCAAGACACCCCACAGAAAGACTAGGCCCATGCTAGACTCAAATACCCCTGGTGAAAAGGCCACAAGTACAGCCCCAAAAAACGAAAATCACTGAAAAATCAGCACAATCCCATTCCATCCATGCCCTCCATGATGTTTAAGTTCAAGACACCCCACAGAAAGACTAGGCCCATGCTAGACTCAAATACCCCTGGTGAAAAGGCCACAAATACAGCCCCAAAAAACAAAAATCACTGAAAAATCAGCACAATCCCAATCCATCCATGCCCTCCATGATGTTTAAGTTCAAGACAACCCACAGAAAGACTCAGTCCACCCACCACTGAGTAACCCTGGGCAAAAGGCCCCAAAACAGCCCAAAAATCGAAAATTCCAAAATTTTAGTTGCAGCAACTGTAATGCCCCAAACAAACTTACTTGTAAAATTTCTAATCCAACAGTGATCCAGAGAAAGTCAAAAAGGCCTCAAATCCAAATATCCAGCAGCATCCACAAAAAGTAATCCTTCCAGCTCCAGATCCAAATGAAAAGTGACCAGGAGATGGACAAAGCACTGGGAGGAGCCTGCTGGACAGGAACAGGAAGTTGAAGACTGTGGGGCACTTCCTTCCTCCCACCCCCTTCCCCCCCTCCCCAAAATGGACTCCTCGCTAAAAAAGTGCAGGCAAATGTCAACCTAAGGAGTTATTCAAATAAAAATCATCATTTCAAGAAGGGTTATGCTGCTTGCTGGTGGATTTCTTGTGCAGAATTGCAAATTTTATATTTTCGCTTGTGCGAGATTGTTGCTGCTCGCCGCATCTCAAATCTCGCAATTGCGAAGTACCGCGAGACGTGATCTCGCCGCACTCGCGTTGACAAATTCTCGCTGTGCAAGTTGGCAAGCCGCGATGACGTAATCGCGCTCGCCAAATTCCCGCGGGATCACACAGCAAGATCCAAAATGGCGCAGCACTCGCAAAAATATCGAGAAAAACAACTCGGCAAACGATGATAAACGCCGCGCGCCGCAAAAATTGTATCACCAACGCCGCACGCCGCAAAAAAAATCCGCTGCGTGCGAATTTGCGGATTTTGCGGGAAATTCGCAAATCTCGCGGATTGC
Organism: Lissotriton vulgaris; assembly: GCF_964263255.1. Classification (NCBI taxonomy): domain Eukaryota; kingdom Metazoa; phylum Chordata; class Amphibia; order Caudata; family Salamandridae; genus Lissotriton; species Lissotriton vulgaris. The sequence goes on from NC_141689.1 coordinate 666,029,710, forward strand.
GAATTTCCCAAAAATCCGCAAAATCCGCGAGCGTAACGGATTTTCCGCCCATGCTTACTGTCAACACTTAAACCTTGAGATTTATGAATAGTCAGAGAACGTGGAACTGTTTTCTACGGACATATAAACCTTTAACAAGCAAAAAACAAACTGAACAACGACCAATTTGTTTAACTTCTTCAATCAAATTTAATTTTTAAGAATTCAATACCATATTTATTCTGATAATTAACAAATTCCACAACTTTGCCTATTGCTCCATTAACCAAACCTTTCTCTACATCAAAATTACGCCTTAAAATGACTCAACAGTTTCTACATGCATATAGATTCTTTTCTAAACCAGCAGTTTTAGATATTGATTTCTGTACAGAATCCAAATTTGGTTTATTATTTCTTCATTTTCCAGTTTCAAAAGTTGTTCGTTGAATATAGAACACTTGCGCAGTGTTGGGATTGAGCAGATTACGGATTTATTTTCTGAAATTTGTATGTATATTTTCTCAGGAACTACATTTTCGTTTGGAAACAAATTGGAAAGTAATCTACTCTGCAAAGCTTGTTGCCATGTTCTGTCAGTAGTCCAATTCTTATATCTTGGAGAATAGTTCCATAATCAACCTCATTTGCCTGTCGCTTATTTGTAATGAGTTCTTTGTATTCAAAATATGACCAAATGTTCACGTTTCCAACACTAACCAGAGACTTTCTGGTGTCTTCATGCGCAAGTGTTTTAAATACTGGTTGTCCTTTTACAGGAGTAAGTTGCAGTAGATCTCCAAAAACTATGATGTGTTTTCCTCCAAATAACAGGTCGTATTCAGTTTTTAGAATTTGCTTTTTTGTAATGCACTAAAGCAAGCATTAAGTTTGAGACCATGCTTACCTCATTAATAATGAGAAGTTTCATTTTCTTCAGAACTCTTGAAACTTCACAGCAAGCTTCTCCAGGTTACTGTGTGGTATTCCAATGTGTTTTCATGCTCCACAGGTTGTCAGGATTCGACGTGTGCCTGCCTGAGTATAGCATGGGACTATGTCTCCCAGGATTCCATCGGTCTGAACTGAGTGGGAGAGATCATATAGTCATGTGAGAGACCGGGTGCTGTGCACGTGATTTTGTTTTTGCTGGGACTATAGTGGTGTCGGACGTCTTTGTCTCCCGTTTTGTCCGTGGAGAAGAAACTTTCTGGCTTTCCTGAAGTAACCCGCGGCTGTGGTGTTATGTTCCTCTAGCAGCATTTGCAATAAGCCAACGGAGTGTTTCAGGCGGGAAGTGGTGCCTTCGGTCGGTTTGGGAGACGCTGTATTCCTCCCTCCCGAGTCCGACTATTAGTGCTCTGTTTGTTTTCCGGATCGAGAGACGCAGGATTGCCCCCTCTCATGACCGGAGATTGTAATGCGGGTATTGTGCAGGTTCGAGAGACGCTGGATCTACCCCCTCTCGGCTTGTGCTGATATCCAAGGTTAACCCCTTCTCTGCTAGGCCTTGTCCCCTCCTGTGCTGAGCCTTTTTTTGGAGTTTTGGGGTAGTGCGACCTTAGGCCCCTGTAACTTTTTGACCACATAAGGTATCCAAGCCAAATTTTCGTCATTTTCTTCCAACATCATGTGGATTCTAAAGGTTCCCAGGGTTTGTGGATTCCATTGGAGGGGTCCCAGAAATTAAGCAAAATGCAGTGAAATTTTAGTTTTTTTCCAAAAAATGGGAAAAACGGGCTGCAAATGAAAGCCTCTGGATTTGTCCCTGCAAATGTTATCAAAAATGGGTTTGTGGGGCTGAAATCTCCATTTCCTCAGCTTTTAGGGAATGACAGTCTTTTGTCAGTGAACCCACATTTTTCACACAGTTTTGGCATTTTTCTGGGACACAGCCTATTTTTGCTATTTTTAGAGCTTTCAACCTCTTTCCAGTTAATGGTAGAAATGAGTTTGAAAGCAATAATGGATCCTGGAAAGCTACACATTTGCAAAATGTAGACAAAATTCAGAAAGGGGTCATTTGTTTAAATCCATGAAGGTTTCTTTATAGAAACTAACAGTTAAATATTGGAATTATTGAAAATGTGATGAAAAAAACAGCCTTTTGACTGAATGATTTCACCTATAACTTCTTGTAATTTTAACAGCTCTTGGAAAGCAATATACCGTTACATCCGTTAGACCTTCCTGGTTGTGGGGATATATAGGACTTGTAGTTCCACCAAGAACCCGACGAAGCCAGATCCAAAAACTGAGCAGCAACTTGTAATGGTATTTTTTTATTTACTGGGTATAGAGCACTTATTATTGGAAAATGTATACATGGAAAAATCTGTATGAAAGACACCTATGTATTTCTGAATTGGGTACAAATTATAGAGTTTATAAACAGTATATATTTGCACATTTTCAAAATTGGGAATACTCATACTAGCATGAACATTGTGGAGTAGTGTGGTTCAGGGGTTAGAGGCGGCAGACCTGGAAGCTGAGATCGGTCCTGGACCAGGGTTCAATTCCCCGCCTCGGTGGGTCTTGGGCTCAAAAATTCCACGGACTTGATAATTCTCATTCCGGTGCCTACTCGACTCACGGGTTCACACTCTGCGACTCTGGGCAATAGCTTGCTTAATCTCCACTACGGCCCCTCGCGGTGGGATGCCTGGCTTTCACCTTGTGGATACCCTACTGGGGTTATCTCACTGGGGAATACCAGGACGGGTTCCCAAGGCAAGCGCCTTGATGCCTTCGGGTGATACGTGCGCTATATAAATCGCAATACATTTACATTTACATGGGTCATTTTTCAAAAAGATTTTTTTTTTACACAATGTCTTTCATAGGGAAGGGAGAAATGCATGAAAACTCAATTGGTAATAACAGTTGATTTACAAATCTGAATTACCCTAAGTCTCCCGATAAAAACGGTACCTCAATTGTGTGGTTCGGCCTTGTGCCTGCGACAGGAAACGGCACAAAATGCAACATGGTCACACCTCAAATTTGCAGTTAAACATTGACCCTTTTATGGGAAAGTGCTTAGCTGTAGTTTTTGCACCCTAGCTCTGCCGGCACCTAAGGAAACCTAGCAAACCTACACATTTTTGAAAACTAGAAACCCAGGGAAATTCAGGATGGGGTGACTCGACTGCCTCCCACCAGGTTCTGTTACCCAGAATCCCTTGCAAACTAAAAAATTGTAAAAAAAATGCATTTCCCTCACATTTCTATGGTGGAAAGTTCTGGAATCTGCGTGTATCAACAATTTTAAACCACCCAGCGTTACCCTGGGTCTCCTGAAAAAAATGGTACCTCACTTGCCTGGGTATGCCTAGTGGCTGCGACAGGAAACAGCGCAAAACGCAACGTGGTCGCACCACAATTTCGCACTGAAATCGTGACCTTTTTTGGCAAAGAGCCTACCTTTTGTTTTTGAACCCTAGCTCTGCCGGCACCTAGGGAAACCTAGCAAACCTATACATTTTTTAAATTTAGACACGTAGGGGAATTCAGGATGGGGTGACTCGACTGCCTACCACCAGGTTCTGTTACCCAGAATAACTTGCACAGCTAGAAAATTGTCCAAAAAAACGCATTTCCCTCACATTTCTGTGGTGGAAAGTTCTGGAATCTGCGTGGATCAACAATTTTCAACCCACCCAGCGTTCCCCCGGGTCTCCCAAAAAAAATAGTACCTCACTTGCCTGGGTCTGCCTAGTGGCTGCGACAGGAAACAGCGCAAAACGCAACGTGGTCGCACCTCAATTTCGCAGTGAAATCGTGACCTTTTTTGGCAAAGAGCCTACCTTTTGTTTTTGAACCCTAGCTCTGCCGGCACCTAGGGAAACCTAGCAAACCTACATATTTTTGAAAACTAGACACCCAGTGAAATTTGGGATGGGGTGACTCGACTGCCTCCCACCAGGTTCTGTTACCCAGAATCCCTTGCAAACCTAACAAATTGTCAAAAAAAACACATTTCTGTGGTGGAAAGTTCTGGAATTTGCGGGGATCAACAAATTCCCACCCACCCAGCGTTCCCTCGGGTCTCCCAAAAAAAATGGTACCTCACTTGCCTGGGTCTGCCTAGTGGCTGCGACAGGAAACAGCGCAAAACGCAATGTGGTCGCACCTCAATTTCGCAGTGAAATTGTGACTTTTTTTGGTCTTGTAGACGAAGCAGTTCTGTAGGAAAATATATTGCTCCAGTGTACTCTGTCTGTCTGCACCATGCATACGTATGATTACAGGCTGCAGACACGCTTTGTGTTGCTTCGCGTATGACAAGCTGTTTAGCTGAATTCCACCTTATGTAGCTATGGGCCCTTGCTGACCGCTCTCTCTGGCCTTCACTGTAGATAGCAGTGTTCACAATTTATTTGCTATTGCAGGCTGGTTTACACTGACTCCACACGCATCCACCACAGACGTCACTGGATATGTGACCCTGGTAATATAAAGGTGTCGAGCGCACGTACCCATACCCACTTCCACTATCTATCTGGGTCTGTGTGTTCAATATCTATGCATGATACTGCCCCTGGGCCGTATTACATTAAATTGTGCTGTGTGCAGTGTATGTAACTATGTTACCTTTGGTAGTGGGAAAACATTGGTTATGTAACTTTTAGATGTATGGCTATCATAGGTGGAAGGCTACTTTACAGATGATGAATATTGATGAATATGGTCATTGAATGTTGTGTGTAGTGCAAGATATGTGTACATAGCAAACATTTTCATTAAAGCTCTCTAAGTAGAAGAGGTGTGTCTCATGAAATGCTGTAGAGAGAATGACTAAAATGGGTGGCGTCCTTCAACTGCTACAATGGGAAATGTTATGAACTAATCAAAAGCTTTTTTTTAAGGTCACATGGTAATCACGCACTCAGTGCGGAAGGAGACCGCACCCGATGCAGTTTTGAAACAATATATTTACTATAATATGTTTATTACAGTTAGAAATATATAAATGTTTGAAATATTTTAGATTATCGCTTGCTGTCATATACACTTTAAAGTTATTTGCATATACTTTTGAGACATAAATAAAAATGAGGGAATGGCATACCCTGTGCCACACCATACATCTATGATGTAAGACAGGGTCTGGCAGTGTGCACTCGACGCATATGCAATGCACAGCAGGCGTGATCACGAATGCGTTGGATTAAAAATGCGCAATATTTTGATATGATGGATAGGATTCACGTGCTGATGTAGCTTGGTAAACTACCGGTAGGGGATTTTAGTTTTCTCCAAAAAAATGAAAAAGTAATATACATATTTTTGGGGGAAGATTTAAAATATTGCATAATTTTTAAGTTAACAAAAAGGATAATAGAGTTGCAAAATATTTAAAAACTATTAGAAAAAATATAGGTTTTATAAATATTAAAATATGAAATTAAGATGTAAAAATCCTTTGAAATTCACAGAAATAAACATTGTTTTTACAGACGTTATAGTTAGGAATTAGCATTTGAAAAAACTTTTAAATTCACTAAAAAACATGGGTTTCAGGGACATTCTAATTAGAAATTAGCATTTAAAAAACCCTAGAATTTTTTTTTTTCAGGAACGTTATAGTTAGTTGGACATTTTACTCATACAAAACGATAGAAATTACGCTGTTATAGTTAGTTGAGCTAACTATAACTGGTGCCCCCGCGATGCACTGCTGATGACATCATATATTGCATCATTCATGACATGGTCAGTGGCATCACTGATGACATTGCTGATGACATCTCAAGTGACATCACTGATGACATCACTGATGACATCATCCATGTGAAAATCTTATGCACCTCATCACACTATAATATAACAGTCGATACACCCACTCTGAAATTCAAAACCATGAACACACCAATACCAGTTACGACATATCCACTCACTAATTCCTAACAGTACACACAGATCCACTCATTCACACAAACAGTTACTCTTACATACAGTCAGCCATTAATACAGCATTATCGTATGCACTCACATATCTATACAGACACTCAAACACCGCCTCTCATTCATAGAGTTACTTACACACCTAGTCAGTCATGGAAATAGTCAATCACACGTTCATGTACTCACCTGTGCAGTTATACACATACACCCAAAACGTGTTTTCCCCATGCAATTCTCCATAGGAGCTTTAGCCAGGGCTATAGCCCGAACGGCTGAACGGAATTATACCAAATTTGCCAAAAAGGTAGAGTTCTTTTTGCAGATTACCCTTTTTGTTAAATGGTGTAAATCCGTTCAGTAGTTCCTGAGAAAATGAAAAGTAAAATCATAGATATATCTATAGATGAAGTACCGTACTCTGTACTGTAATCTGTAGTGTACTCCGTACCTTCCGAGCACGAGCTGCATGCTAATTGGCTGTCAACACTTCAAACCAGGAAGCATTGGCAGCCATATTATGCCTCGGTAGAACTGAGGCACAAGAAAGCAGTGAAACGAACATGCAAAACACGCAAAGGGGGCACGGTAGGAACACCCTGACCCCCTAGGCCTGCTCAGGGGTCCCACAGGGAACCCCAAGCCCCCCCAAATTGTATTTATTTTTTAATCACGGGATACGCATAGGTACATGTACCCTGTGCAAAAAAAAAACCTGGTCTGCTTTTTTTCAAATGAGCCCCCGGGGGCTTAGTGGAAAAAAAAATGGGGGGGACGGCCACCCCGGGGCAAAGTAATCATAATAGCGGGGGGCACACAGGCCCCCCTGGAGCTCCGGGGACCACCATCCCCCGGGGCTTGTATATGTATGTTGGGGGGCCTCTAAGGCTCCCCGAGCCCCGCGCCATAGATCCATGCGACTGGTCTGACCATCACGCCATAACATTTGTGATTCCCACAGTGAAAAAGGGTAGAACCGTGCAACCCCCCAAGTCCAGAAAATTGATCCGAGAGATAAAAGAGGCGAATATTGAGCTATTGGTCGAGAGCTGCGAGAGAGACTTAAAGCCACCTAACAACATGCAGGATGTAAATGAGCTGACTGATCACTACATAACCTCAATAGGAAATATCGTCAATGACACCATGCCTCTAAAAATGAAAAATGTTACAGATAAGCCAAAGAATCCGTGGTTTAGTGGGTCACTGAATGAGGACAGGCGCAAACTAAGAACAGCCGAAAGAAAATGGAGACAACACCCTTCCTCACCTGAGCTGAAAGCCCTCAGAAAAATCCGAAACGAATATAACAAAAAGGTAATCAATTCCAAAAAAGATTTTATAAGAGCAGAACTAGACAATGCCAAAAACAGACCACAAAAACTCTTCGAGATACTAAAACAGCAATCAGATAAACTAGCCAAATCAACCCAAGAAAACTCAAAAACTCCCTTAAGCTGTGAGGAATTCTCTATATTCTTCTCTGAGAAAACAAAATCGCTAGAGGTAGAGCTCTCAAACGCAGCTGGTATCCTCCCGACCCAAACTTTGCCGAGGAGCGAGGCCTGTGTGACAACAGAGAGTAATAAGACAAAAAATGAAGCAAACTGGGACACATTTGAATTATATGACCAGGTCAAGATTGCCAAAACACTGTCAGAAATCAGACCAAACAACCACTATCAAGACCCTTTACCTGCAAAATGTGTAAGGGAAATCAGCCACATTGTGGTTCCAATCTGGACCAATATAATAAACGCCTCACTTACACAAGGGATCCTCCCTGATTGCCTAAAAACAGGACAAGTAGTGCCAATAATGAAAAAAACGACAGCGGACGCATCAGATCTGAATAACTATCGAACAGTAACCAACATCCCTTTACTGGCCAAACTAATTGAGAAATGCGTGCAGAGCCAATTGAAGCAACACATCACCAAGTTCTCCTTACTAGACGAATGCCAATCAGGGTTCAGAGCAGGGCACGGTACAGAAACAGCGATCTTGCACATTGTTGATGACGCGCTACAAGCCCTAGACCAAAATCAAGCATGCCTATTGATTCTCCTAGACCTGTCATCTGCTTTTGACACGGTAAACAACAAAACACTTCTGTCCAGGCTACAGGACAGGATGGGACTGGCCGGTAATGTGCTGAGATGGTTCAACTCGTTCCTAAGCAACAGAACCCAACGATTTCGGGTTAACCAAGCAATTTCAACCCCTTGTCCTAATGCAATTGGGGTCCCGCAAGGCTCAACACTATCCCCAGATCTATTCAACTTATATGTCGAACCTCTTACAGACATTCTTCGGAAATCAACGATATCCTACCACATGTATGCTGACGACACGCAAATATACTTAAAGATCGCCTCCCTTGACGACATAGATCTAATGAATAAGACACTAAAGATGGCAATGCAATGGTTAACGATGAATCATCTGAAATTAAATGCCCAGAAAACTGAATTTGTGCTAATTGCACCTCCAAGGAGCCACCGGAAGTAAAGGAATGGACCAAATTGGTGACTGCGCTTAACTGCACACCAACCCTAGTCAACTCAGCTAAATCATTAGGAATCATATTAGATGAGAACCTCGACATGAAAGCCCATATTAATTCAATGGCGAAAAGTGCCCGCTTCCATCTGAGCTACCTAAGAAAATTAAAACCATTCATCTCAGAGGCAGACTTAAAATTGGCTGTACAGTCCCTAGTCATATCCAGGATCGAATATGGTTGCTCTACATTAACTGGCCTACCGAAAACATCCACGGCACCGCTAAAAGCCTGTCTCAACACTGCGGCAAGACTTATCACTGGATCGAAGAAATTTGATCATATATCCCCTCACCTGAAAGCACTAAATTGGCTACCTTATGAGGCCAGAATTCAAATGAAAACAGCATGTATTACTCACAATGCGGTGCACTATAACACGCCAGGATACCTAAGCAAGAAATTAAAGCTATCGGGAGGAAACAGACCAACGAGAAGCGCAAAGGAGCTGCTGCTGAGGCCGTCCTTTTTTCGAAAGAAAAAGACCTATGATCGAGCATTCTCTGGAGCTGCCCCCAGAGTCTGGAACTCACTCCCTCCAAACATTAGGAAGATTCAAAATATTGCAACATTCAAAAGGGAATTGAAAAGCCATATGATGAGTAAGTACCTTGCATAGGGAAGCCGACGGATCGCTGGTATGAACGACTTTATCAGCTGAAGAGTGGTCCCACTTCATGAATACCAACATTGTCTAGAGACTGACTCCACTCACAAGCCTCGGCTGTACCCTGATCGATACCACAGTCATATGTGAACTAACTGCTGTTTTCATAACCATACTATATAACCTCTACCTCACCTTATCTACCGATATGGATCGTGTTATATGCTAGGCCTTATCACCTTTTATTACTAATTGCACATGTGTTTGGATTATACCTAGTTAGGCACCCTTATAGCCATAGCTTCTTCCACTTATATCTGTTGATTTATAGAATTGATTTTTAGAATTGATATTTGACTGCCAATGTGTAACATACCTTGAGATTATGTGATGTAATGTGCTGAGATGGTTCAATTCGTCCCTAAGCAACAGAACTCAACGATACCGGGTTAATCAAACAATCTCAATAGCTGTTTTCATAGCCAAACTATATAACCTCTACCTCACCTATCTACTGATAGGGATCGTGTTATAAGCTAGGCCTCCTCACCTTTTACCACTATTTGCACATGTGTTTGGAATATATTTATTTAGGAACCTTATAGCCACAGCTTCTTTTACTTTATATATGTTGGTTGTTAGAATTGATATCTGACTGTCAATGTGTAACCTACGTCGATGTAATGTGATGTAGTGTGCAGAGATGGTTCTACCCATTCCTAAGTTACAGAACTCAACGAGTCCGGGTGAACCAAGCATTATCAACCCCTGGTCCTAATACAATTGGGCTCTCGCAAGGCCCACCTTATCTACTGATATGGATCGTGTTATAAACTAGGCCTATCTCACCTTTTATTACTAATTGCACATGTGTTTGGAATATATTTATTTAGGCACCCCTTACAGCCATAGCGTTTCTACCTTATATCTGTTTGTTTTTAGAATTGATATTTGACTGTCAATGTGTAACCTACCTCGTTGTTAAGCGCTCTGATACCCACGGGTCTTGTTCGCGCTATACCAAACTCTATAATAAATAAATAAATAAATAGGCCTGATATAGTTAGGAACTAGCATTTAAAAAACCTTTGAAATTCACTGAAAAAAACATAGGTTTCAGGCCAGATATAGTTAGGAATTAGCATTTAAAATACCTTTGAAATTCACTGAAAAAGCCATAAGTTTCAGGCCTGATAAAGTTAGGAATTAACATTTAAAAAACCTTAGAAATTCACTGAAAAAAATATAGGTTTTAGGCCTGTTATCGTTAGCTGGGTATTTCACTCATACAAAATCATTGAAATACCTCTGATATAGTTGGTTGTACTAACTATATCTGATATACTATATCTACTATGGTTTTTCGCCCGTGAGGGGTCATCTCGCCTGTTCACAGTAGCTACACATCTTTGTGTGTTGTGCATTGATCACGACTGTCATAGATGGGATGGAGGCCTTTTAAAATTGGCGTGTTAACGGTGTACTCTCTACCCCAATTGTCCTTAAGGAACGGGAGATAGTTGCAAAAATTGCAATACGACGTACACTTGTTGAGAAAATATATAATATTGCCTATGGACCCGGTCCTTATTGTTTGCATGACTATATGAGTGGAGGGCGACCTGGGTCCTGCTTTTCCCTCTGTGCTCCTTATTGTGTTTATAGAAACATTCTGAGCCTATAGCCTTGGTCAAGGGGTGGTACATGGATCTTTAGGGTCAATTTTTATTTTAAAAAAATAAAAAATGGTGGGGTACTCATGCAGTACTTGTACGTGGTGGAAAAGGTGAAAAAAAAAAGTAGAAGTCCGTTTTAATAATTAGGTCCCGGGGGATAAATTACGGGGGCAATTATTCTGCATAATGGGGGCTGGTAAGGTGCCCCAAGCACTGGGGAATGGGGAACGGCACTCCTCTGGTTTTATTTTGAAGTATGCGGGTGGGGGGGTTACGGTCCTACTCCCCGCAGTCTCCGTGAGCGGCACCCCTCGGGTCTTGTTTAAAAAAAAATATGTTTTGAGCTCTCTCTATCTGACCCCGTACACGTCGCGGGGAACGCCACATTTCTGGGGCAGTGATATGTAAAATGACCTTCTAGCTCCGGGTATCTGCATTGTCTGGAGTTTTTTATTAATGTTGGTTGGGTGGGCTTGATAATACGTCCTTGTTAAGTCCCATAGAAGCCTATGTTCTGGTGCTATCATGGGGTTCTATGGGAAATAACAAGGCCGTATTATGAAGCTCATTATCGCCATTTTATCAGCAGGTTTTTGCCAATAAAACGGCGATAATTTTAACACTGGTCCTTGATAATATGGACCTAAGTTTACTGGTAAAAAAAAAAAAGCAATGGTCCATATTATCAACAAAAGGCGATACATTATCATCGCATTGATTGACAGGAAACTGCAGATAAAGCAGAGATAATGGGCTTGATAATATGTACTTGTGAATAACCTTAGAAGCCTAGGTTAGGATCAGAACCTGGGCTGCTATGGGAAGTTACAAGGGCCTATTATCAAGAACATTATCGCCGCTTTATCAGCAATTTCCTGTCGATAAAAGCAGTGATAATGTATCGCCGTTTGTATGTAAAGCTTTCCTTTTTTTGGTGTAGCAGTTGTACTCTCTACGCATGCTCAGCGTTGTTTCATAGCCCACGTTTTCTTTTTCTTCAAGTTCATCAAGAAAACCTTTCTTTATATCAGTTAGTAAATCCATCGCTTTCTTTTCCTGGTTCGTGTGATTCATCTGGTGCGAATTTTAACACCGGTCCTTGATAATATGCACCTAAGTTTACTGGTAAAAAAAAAGAGCAATGGTCCATATTATCAACAAAAGGCAATAAATTATCGTCACATTTATTGGCAGGAAACTGCCGATAAAGCAGAGATAATAGGCTTGATAATATGTACTTGTGAATAACCATAGCAGCCTAGATTAGGATCAGAACCTGGGCTGCTATGGGAAGTTACAAGGGCCTAATATCAAGCACATTATCACCGCTTTATCGGCAGTTTCCTGTCGATAAAAGCGGGGATAATGTATTGCTTTTTGTATGTAAAGCTTTCCTTTTTTGGTGTAGCAGTTGTACTCTCTTCACATGATCAGCGTCGTTTTGAAGTTCATGTTTTTTCTTCAATTTCAACGAGCAAACCTTTCTTTACATCAGTTAGTAAATCTGTCGCTTTCTTTTCCTGGTTCATTTGATTCATCCGGTGCTGTACTTTTGTACAGTATTAATAGTCATATTTTTTTATATATTTATTTGAAAGGTAGTGCTGAGGCGCCACACGCTGATTACGTACTCCGTCCACCACCATTTTAGTAGTTTCTCACCATTGTATTTATTATATCAGTTAGTTAGAACTCAGTAGTTTTCAATCCTAGTCTTGAATATCTTACTATAGTATTTCAACATTATTTTTATTGTGGACCGTCATACCCCTCCTCCACCAAAAAAAGAAGTTTGTAGTTTTTATTAATTAACTTTGAATAAACAATAAATATAAACCAAACTCAATTATAACTATATTAGAGCTGGCAAAATAAGTTAAACAATGTTATAAAGAAATTGTGAAATGGATTCCAAAAGGTGTCCGATTGGTAATCTGCAAAAGAAAAAAGAAAATTAGAGTTAAGAATTATGTAGATGTGAGTAAATGAGCTGAAGCATTACAAGTTGTGGTAACTCTACAGTTTTACGTGTGCAGTGTGACTCGTACATTCCAGTTCTGTTATAGTGCCGCGTTCAAGTGGTGTCTATATGGAAGTGCCTACTGCGTTACTGATGCCCGTTATGGCGACTTATTTCTGATTAATTTCTATGAAGGATTTGTAGATGTAGGCCTGTGTGCTTACTGTTGTATAAAGCTTGCGGCCAAACACTGCAGGCACTGGAATGGACAACTTCAGTTGGGTTTATTTTCTAGACGTCCAAGCAGACAGCAGTGTCTAAGTTTAAGAGAGATAGAGAAATGATGTTACAGAGAGTGAGAGAGAGAGAAAACAACATTAAAACTGTGTCGTAAGAGTCTAGAGTTGAGAGTTTTTGTTGAACCAGACATAGATTTACTAGCTCTTTGCATCACTTTTACCAATGTTAAAAGTGACTCAAAAGTGGCGTAATAAGGTTGATGATCTATTTGTCAGACTGTTGTAACCTATCTCACTGCTCGGAGGTAATTATACATTTTACAGAGAAGCTTCTGTACACTACGCACTCTGGGAAACATTATCAAGCCTGGGCGACAAAAATTATTGCCACTTTATCGGCAGGAAAGTGTCGCTAAAATGGCGATAATGGGTTTGATAATATGCTCTATCGAATTCCAATCGAAGCTCATGTCAGATGTCCATCATATCTAACATGAGCTTCGATTGGAATTCCATAGAACATATTATCAAACCTATTATGGCCACTTTAGCGGCAGTTTGCTGCCGATAAAGTGGCGATAATTTTGTCACCAAGGGTTGATAATATGTCCCTCTCTCGTTTCAGAAATAAAGCTAACACTACAGTTTTACGAGTGCAGTGTACCTGGTACATTTTACTAGTTATAGTGCCGCGTTCAAGTGATGTCTATATGGAAGTGCCTACTGCGTTACTGATGCCCGTTATGCCAACTTATTTCTAATGCATTCCTCTGAAGGCTTTGGAGATCTAGGCTGCTCTGCTTACCTTGTATAAAGAGTGCGGCCACCGGAGTTCACCACTCCACTTGAACTCTGCTTCTATACGTCAAATTTTATTCAATAAGTTGCAGAGAATTCCATTTGAGATGTCATCAGTGATGTCATGAGTGATGTCACTCACCATGTCATGAGTGATGTTATATGTGACGTCATCAGCAGTGCATTGCGGGTGCACAAGTTATAGTTAGCTGAGCTAACTATAACGGAGGAATTTCAAAGGTTCTGTATGAGAGAAATGTTCAGCTAACTATAATGTGTGAAAACTAGTGTTTTTTTTATGAATTTGTATGGTTTTTTAAATGCTAATTCCTAACTTTAAGGAGTGTGAAACCTATTGTTTTTTCAATGAATTTGCAATGTTTTTTAAATACTGATTTCTAACTATAACGTTTGTGAAACCTATGCTTTTTTCAGTGAATATATATATATATATATATATATATATATACCCAAAAAACTGAATTTTATCTCGATCCCTGATATATATATATATATATATATATATATATATATATATATATATATATATATATATATATATATATATATATATATATATTACCTTATATATAGTTAGGACGGTTTCCCATAGGAAATCCCCAACATTCTATTGGGAATAACTTTGGCCCTGGTTGATGAATCTTCGCATTTCTCGAAGAAGATGGCTCGCTCCGCTCCGCTCCTTCCCTGAAAGTTTGGGGGGGATTCGTCAAGTGGGGGCTGAGAAAAAAGGGGGGTCCCAAAACGTGTTTTCCCCATGTTAATTTGCATAGGACCTTTAGACTCAGCTACAGCTTGAACCGCTGAAGGGAATTACACCAAACTTGTCAAAATGGTAGTGTCTGGTATGCAGATCACGCTTTTGGTAAAATTGTGTAAATCCCTCCAGTGGTTCCTGAGAAAATTAGAAGAGAAATCAAAGAGAAATCAATTATATATCTATAAGCGCGAACGCGTGTGCGCACCCCGCGATTTTTCGCGATTTTTTTTGGGGGGGGGGGCTTGGGGGGCGGGGCTTGGGGGGCTTCTCTCTTTCATTTTATTGTTTTTAATGTAATTTCGAGGGTGCCCACCCCTCGTTTTGCCCCCCCGAGATCACCGCCGCCGCCCGAGCTGCCTTAAGATGGCCGCCGCCTGGTTGCGGGCGGGGCCGGGAGGACGTGGTTTCCGCTTCCCCCTGCCTGGGGGAAGCCTTTGCTGTGTCCGTCCGGGGTGGATTCTGTGGCGTAATGTGGAAGAATAAACGTAGCAATGCCTCCGCAACAACACTCTCTAGACAAAAAGTCTACCATTTCCTTTATAAACAATTAGGTGGTCGATAAAAAACATGCAAATCATGATACCTTTCCAAACTACACAAAGCACGAGAAATAGAAACGGTAGCAGTTAATTCGGTGAGTGCGTGTCTGTTTGTTTGATACATGTGCGTCTTTACATGTATGGTATTTGTGTATGTGTTATTGCTGCATGCGTTTGTGCGTGCGTGTCTATTCCAAAGAGGCGCAATTAATGATTAATAATAACAAGTGAATCCAGAGTCAGACAAGTGCACTGTTTGTTAGGAAGCAGATGGGACATCGCGGCTCTACTCTGCACGTCAACTTGACCCCCACGCCCCTGACAGGTTTCCATAACAGGGCAGCATCCCTGGGTGTGCAGAGGGATCAATAAGTGCCAATATAATCGGTTTCCTGACACTGGCAGGGCGATGCAAATGAAACGCACGAGCACCGTCCTGTTTGCTCGAAACCTCCATTAGCAAGTCGGCAGCGGGGAGAACCGTTGCATTCTGGCACAACCTCTGGGGGCTGGAAAAAAGCGTGCCTCGGTATATTAGTGTCTGTACACAAGGGCAATGCTAATGCGAGCAATGCGTAAACGGCCCTAATTGTGCCGGAGCCAGGTAGATAATTACTGCTGGATGTCAGGAGACAGGCTTTGGCGAGGATTTTAGGGAACTTGACATGATGGTGGTGGGGGTGGAGGGGCGCAGAACATCCGCTTTTACAGGCACACAACCAGTCCACGTTTTTTTGCAGCTCATAGTCCCTATCATATAGAACAGGTGCCTCCCTGGGTGCAACTAAATGCAGTACGTTGGCCCTTTGCTTACAAAGCGAACCCTTATGAAATTACCTCAGTATGCTGTGATCCTAAAAAAGCAAATAATAAAGGAACTATCGGGAACGATTCCAGGTCAGAGCCGGTCTCCTACACGGTGTCGAACATGCTGGCCTCCTGTGTTTAACTAGAGCAAAAATGGTATAATCAGCAAGTTCACACATGCCTAATCCCATGATTAACTCTTAGGCGACAATCTATTTTCCTTCATTAGCACATTTTATTTCTCGAACAACTTAGGTTGGGCTCATTGATTTTTCAATAAATAGTTGTTACCTTTTGCACATATTAAGTGTTTTCACAGTAATGATGCAAATGCGAGGCATGCAATCTTTACACCTTCCACTTTTCATCTATTGTTTCCAAATATTTTAGAAATATGTTCATGCAAGATGGATGTTAATTGTAAATCATTAAAAAATCGATATTATATATGCTAAGGTAAACATTCAAAACAACGAGGAGACCATTTGTGACTGTATCCGACTAAGTACGATGCATATGATATTGTGGTCGAAATTCTAATAAATGGAATTAGGAAAATGTAAATATTTTTTTTAAGTTCTCTAGTAATATAGTTAATCCTCGATAATTTTTGCTAATGTATTTTGGGGCAGGTCTTAACTTAATTTCAAGGCATTTTATACGAAGATTGTTTGCCTGTGTAATTTATTTAACGCGGTCATCCTTGCTGAGGGTTTACTAGACTGGCTGCAACAAAGTGTTTTCACTGAGGATAACTGCTCTGTTGTTCTTGGATCTAGGGCATCCCATGTGTGAATTTATGAAACTCCCTCTGTGCCATTTATTGTTAGTAATTGCGCCTCCCCACCCGCCCGCTGATGCTTGCAACGTCTGTGATTTTATTAATCTGAATAATTACATTTTAATGGTAAATGTTACTGGGAAATCAAATGCCACAGCCCACATCCATCCATCCACCCACCCATCCATCCATCCTGCATCCATCCATCATTCATGCATCCATTCACCCATCTATCATGCATGCATCCATCCATGCATCCACCCAACAATCATTCATCCATCATGCATCCAACCATCGTTCATGCATCAAAAATCGGATCCCTAGGGCTGCTCAGGTGGTCCCACAAGGATAGTAACATATTTAAACGTTATCCGCTAATAGAATTAGCATTTTCAAAACCTTGCAAATTCACTGAAAAAACCATAGGTTTCTGCCCTTACATATCTATATATTAGCATTTAAAAAACCAATGAAATTCACTGAAAAAACCATAGGTTATACACTATATATAGTTAGGAATTAGCCTTTAAAAAACCAATGAAATTCACTAAAAAAAACATAGGTTTTAGACCTTATATAGTTAGGAATTAACATATAAAAAACCATTGAAATTCCTCCTATATAGTTAGCTGGACATTTTATTGACATAAAACCCAATGAAATTCCATATATAGTTAGTTGCAATAACTATATATCGCGCACCTGCAATCCACTGCTGATGATGTCACATATTACATCATTCATGACATGGTCAGTGACATCACTGATGACATCACTGATGACATCTCAAATGACATCACTGATGACATCTCAAATGACATCACTGATGACATCATGACACACCAATACCAGTTACTACATACGCACTCACTGATTCCTACGTCTACGCACACATTCATTCATTCACCCATACAATCACTCGTACATACAGTCACTCATTTTTACAACACTGTCATATGCACTCATACACCTATGCAGACACTCACACACTGCCACTCATCCATGGAGTTACTCACACACCTAATCAGTCCTGTAAAGAATCAATCACACTTCGATTTCCTCATCTATACAGTTAAACACAGAACACCTTACTTTTCCAAACATATACTAACACATACTTACTCTCTTATACAATTACTTATACAAGTACACATTGATCTGCACATAGTCACTCGCCTCCCAGCCAGTTACACACACACTCAGTCTTCCATACAAATACTTGGGCAACCAATCAATAAGCTATATAGCCACTCATATAGCTACTGATCAACACATGCAGCAGCTTGCACAACAACAGACATATTGATGCACAGTTTCAGACAGTTTAGTCATTAACCCATGCATTCAGTAAGACACATTCATTCACTCGCTCAGTCAGTCACGCACCTACTAAATCCTTCATCCAGACACTTATACATTCACTCATTCTTCAATATGTAAAACATATTTAAACTTTACAGAAACACACAGTCACTGGATGATGTCATCAGTGATGTCATCAGTGATGTCACTGACCATGTCATGAATGATGTAATATGTGACATCATCAGCAGTGGATTGCGGGTGCGCGATATATAGTTATTGCAACTAACTATATATGGAATTTCATTGGGTTTTATGTCAATAAAATGTCCAGCTAACTATATAGGAGGAATTTCAATGGTTTTTTATATGTTAATTCCTAACTATATAAGGTCTAAAACCTATGTTTTTTTTAGTGAATATATATAGATATATATATATATATATATATATATATATATATATCAGGGATCGAGATAAAATTCAGTTTTTTGGGTTGGATATTGTCCCACCCAATGTCAGAGGAGGTGATCGCCTGAGTGACTCCGGAGGTTGGAGTCTAGGTATATACTAGATCTCTCCACTAAACATCCAAATGTGCTCAACAGTGGAGAAGAAATGGCGTTTCATCTAGGAAAGTGATGTTACACTCTTCTATATACGTCCTAGAGATATACACACCATCTCTGCAGGGATTCCACAAATATGAGGTGATGGTCCAGGGTTAACTTGGCATTTATGAGACTAACACATTTTTATAACTACTTCTGAGAGGAACATGTATGAAATGATGTGCTTTGACATGTATAGACATTCTTTGAGACACACAGATATTCCTTTGGTATTTGTTCCTGTTTGATTTGTATTCACTCATTCATTTATCATTTTTTCGGTAACTGGAAATGGATCTCAGAAATGATTTATCTTTTCAAAATTGAATGGATTGCATTTATTGCCCTTGCGATTACTTTGTCTTGCGGTATATTTTAAAATGTATCACAATCATAATTAATTAATTAATTGCGGGTTTGTAATGCGCTAGAATTGACTTCCGAAGGAGTATCTCTGCGCAGTAGACCGCTGGGGAAACCGTCCTGGCTTTCCCTGTGAGATGGTCCCTACTGGCTCCAAGGTGAAACCAGGCATCCCCGGCATATGTGGGGGGGCCGTTGTGGAGATGAGGCAAGCTAATGCCCAGAGATGCCGAGTGTGATCCCTGGTTAGAGTAGGCACCAAGATGAGAATTATCGAGTCCGCTGACCCTGGTCCACAACCCTGCCGCGTCGGGAAGTGAACCCTGGTCCCGGGCCATCCTCTGCTCTCTGGTCTGCCACCTCTAACCAGTGAGCCACACCACTCCACTCATGATGGGACAATGTTGACATAGGACACTAGCCGATCCACTGCTTTATTTTTTGTTGATAATATAAATAAATATGGCGCTCATGGTGTGATCTGAGGGTTGAGTCCTATGTCTGTTTCCGTGATTTATTGAAACTTTATTTAACATGTTGACTGTCTCTTGTAAGTGATACACTGACGGAGGCAGTACTCCGAAACGCATTTGTGCAGTTTGTTTGAATACATTTCGCATGGTTTTGACATCCCTCCTTGAGTGCTGCGTCTTTTCAACAAAGAGAAGAAAAGTTGGAGTGACATTTATCATTGAGAAGCAGACTAAAAGTGAGTCTGTCTTCTATTGCCATACAGATATGACTAATGGTCATGTGGTATATGACAGAAAGTGCTCTGATTGGTGTTTCACTATTTAAATATTATGCACTCACAAACGCTTGTATCTGGTGAGCAAGGCGATAGGTTTGCCGAAACGTGTCAGATCGTGGCACCCTTGACACTATGAAAGGAAAATAAGAAAAAACTCTGCTGCATCTACTACTGAATCCGGTGTCCGTTTTTCTCCTGGTGAGTGCTGACTAGTGCGGTGCGCTGTGGGAGTGTCAGCGTGTATTTAAGAGGAGCAGGACTTGGCTTCTCTTGTAACGGACTCCTTTTCGAATTGTGGCTGATTGTTTCAACAAGTCAATTGGAGGAAGGCTCAAGGAGAGTCATTACGGATCAGCCCCCTGCTACACCGACGAAGGAGGAGCCCGCAGCAAGCATACAACGTACCGGTGAGTCGGCTGACTCGTGCCGGTTGGCGTGAAACGCCTGCAGGTATTCGGGACTTGTGAAACTCCGGTATTGGGAGCAGGTGAAAAGGTCGTAATAGGCAGCAGTGGATCTGACAAACCGCTAACGAGTGGTGAGTTTTATAGACACATAACTCAAACTCAAGTCGAGGGTGCCGCGAAATGGAGGAAGCGTTTGCTTTGCGGGAGAAATAACAGAAGATCTGTTTTTGAATTTACCGTCAGTTACCATTCCTTCTACACGAGCGGAAGCAACACCAACATCATCAGGGGATGTTAAAAGTTTGGCAAAGATTCTGGAGAAACATCACAGTGGTGGGAAATTAAATCTTTAGAGAAATATCACGAAGCTGGTCGAGTCCCAAGAGGCTTGCGTATTATGTTGGCGCCCAGTTTCGACAATCCCAATCCACAACTATTAAAAGATTGGGCGGAAAGTAATCTTGACGCTTCAATGAGACTTGTTTGCCTGTTACTCAAATATGCCAAAGTGGATCGCGAAGTTGATCTGAAAGAAATTGCCAGGTTAACTGAAGAACTCGATGTACTAACCACCCCTGAAAATAAAAGTACGGTGGATAAACTATTGAAGGACATTATGGACAGAAAAAATAAACTAGAAGACACTATCAAAGCCAGAAAAGTCTGGAAGTTTGCCCGGAATAAAAACGACTATGAGAGAGGGCAGGTCTTTACCTTTGCACAAAAATATGACTCTGTTAAAAAACATAGAGCTCTCATGCGACCGAACCCACTGGCGACACGTGCAAATGAAACGGACCTATCAACTAATATCAGTGGACAGGAGTTGGGGTCCAATACCAGTCTAACAGCGAGTGGCCAGGAGTCAGATTCAGGAAGTGCCTTTGGAATGTACAGTTCATCCCTAACATTGTTGGGCCCTATGACATATGCGGATGAACTGGATTTTATCCGGGAACAAAGACTACAGTCCCTTCGGTCGAGGGGCACGCAACCACAAACCGACAAGCAGGGAACAGACGGTGGAAACAAAGGCGCAAACGTTCAAAATGCAAGCAACAGGCAGAGGACTCCAGAAAAAGAATTGGCGGAGATGATCACAGGTAATGACAACAAAACTATTGTGAATCTCACTGACATTGAACTGAACTCTGCTGAACAACAATTTATAACGTTAGGCCTTAGTTTCTGTCCGGAAAGTAATTTTGGCGTTGTGCGTACACTTGTGGATGTTTACAAATGTATCTGCAAATTAAAATTACGAAAGTTTTTCATGATAAAAAATCAGGGCAGTACCACAAGTAAAGATAATCTCTCAACACCTAGAATATCATCCGCTCTATCAGCAGGAACGATACCAACGTTAGTTACTTTGCACACGCTGATGGATGATAGTATTGACACTCAGAGTTCACAATTGGTGGCACAAAATGAAGGTATTAACATTTCTTTACCAGGAAATAGTCCATTCAAGCCACCATCCACGTTTGTGCCTATTATGCCGAGAGATGCCCTAGACATTTCTCATGAAAGGATAACTGACGAACTTAAAACTTTATATAGAAACGTTTGCAGATCGATACCTAAGTACAAAGGCAAGACGAAAGAATATTTTCAACTTATGAAGAAATTAAAAGACAATAAAAAGGTTGTTATCAATACTGCAGATAAAGGGGGCAACATAGTCCTGTGGGACAAGAAACTCTACAGAGCAGAAACGTTTAGACAATTATCTGATTCAGAGTGTTACAAACCCAGTGATGGAATTTCAGTCCGTAAAATTAATAATGACTACAAAAATTATTCATCAAAATGGCAGAGGGAAGGGTTAATTACTAAGGAGGAATACACATTTTTGTATAAAGAATATCCGGTTTTACCCTTGTTTTACCTTATCCCCAAAATACATAAAGGACTGAATCCACTGCAAGGGAGACCTATTATCTCTGCCATCAATAGTTGGTTTAAAAGCACCTTGAAATATGTTGATTACTATCTGCAAGAATTTGTAACAGCCTTACCTACTTATCTTCAAGACTCAAGAGACTTTTTGAACAAATTAAACACTGTGCAATGGTCTAATGATTTGGTGTTCTTAACACTGGACATAACAGCGTTGTATACATGCATCAGGCATGAAGATGGATTAAGAGCAGTCAAGTACTATCTCGATCAAAGACAGATAGGAATGTATCAACACAACAAAATGATTATTGAAATGATCCGCAAATGTCTGATTAACGATGTATTTTTGTTTGATTCTAAAATTTACAGACAGAAAAGGGGTGTTGCTATGGGGGCATGCTTCTCCCCCAGCTATGCATGTTTACATGTAGGCTGGTGGGAGGAGCATGTCCTCAGAAAGCAACACAGGGCTGTATTTGATGCGCATATTGCCTGTATGTGGAGATATATAGACGATGTTTTTATTGTATGGAAAGGTGATCTAGATCAGGCAAATGCATTTATCCAAGGTATCAATAACAATGACCTTAATTTAACCTTTACCAGCAATATAAGTAATACAATCACTAACTTCCTAGACATCGAAGTTTCAATTCACGACGGGGTCATTGAAACTAGTCGATATCAAAAACCCACGGCTGGCAACACTCTATTGCATGCATCCAGTTTTCATCCAAGACACACCATTGAAAGTCTCCCATATGGAGAACTTTTGAGAATCAGAAGGGCATGTAGTACGGATAAGGCCTGGAAAGACTCACAGGAAATTGCGAAAGCCAGATTGTTAGCGCGAGGATACGGGGCACGCAAGATTAAATTGGCTCTACAAAAAGTCAATTTACAAGATAGAGCGGTTTTATTAAAACCGGTGATTACCATCCAAAACAGAGAAGCGGAGCTAACTTCAGCGCTATCTGAAGACTTGAGCAGCGTCAATAGCAATTCCCAGTGTAGGTTTATCGCTACGTACAATAAGCAATCACATGCCATAAGAAAGATTATCAATGCGCAGTGGCCCATTGTTTTAACAGATGGGGTTCTCAAAGGAGTCTTGCCTATTAAACCAAATATCACTTACCGAAAGGCATACTCTATGAGATCAGATATGGCCAAGAACAGCCCAGAACTTTTAAACAAAGATATATGGTTTTCCACTAAGAAGGGCTTCTTCAAATGTAGCAGCTGCAGAGCGTGCAAGTTTGGTGTACACACTAAATCCTACAAGAATGCATTTTCAGATGAGGTGATTTAGATCAAGGGCAATTTTAACTGCAAAACTGAGTACGCAGTTTATGTGTTGAATTGTGTTTGTGGTCTTTGTTATGTAGGAAGCACCAAACTCGCAGTACAAGCTTGTATATTACAACATTTGCGAGCTACTGTCAATTCAGATCAAACATATCCCGTTGCAAGACACGTAAAGTCCGAACATGGGAACAATCTGAATGTTTTATCTTATTTTGTCATTGACAGTGTCCCTATAAACAGAAGAGGAGGGAACAGAGACAAAGCTCTGCGACAATTGGAAACCAAATACATTCTAGAATTAGATACGAAGAGCCCACAAGGTCTAAATATGTGTGAGGACATGTATTGTTATTTGTAATTGAATATGCAACCGTAATTAAGTGAGTATTTGGATACAGGGAGATTTGTAGTGGTCTTATCTAATTTTGTATGGCACACATTGGGTTTTTAGATTTTAAATACAGTAATATATTTATGTCTTCAATGGATGTGTGTATTATCATGAATTTAATTATTCATGGTTTTTATACTATTTATTGGCGTTCTGTTGCACAGAGGTAGATTGCACTGTTTTCAATATATGAATACCCAGCTGCTATGCACTTGATTACTTTATTCTCGCAAAATCTGCATGTATACGTTCCTTAAAACATGACTTAATATTATTACCATCATTGCTGATTTACCCGCTGAAAGGGGTTCCCGGCTGGGATCCCCCATAGATTGTATTAATACTTTGCACTTTATTCACTCTTTTGCACTTTCTTTTGCACTATAGCACTTTCATGAATTTAGATAAAACTCTATATGCTTGTCTTTTTACATATGACCGAATAGCTTGTTGACCAAATACTAAGAATTGGTCCTAGAACAATTGGGATGTAATAATACTGCATTAGGCAGATATAAGAAAATATGATTTCATTGCCATGTATTGTTATGCTTTTAATATTGATTCTAATATTTATTGTTTTAAATATGAATTTAGCAATGAAATCATGATGTTGAATTTGTGTTTTCCTCAATATATATGTCATGTGCAATTTTTATGTATTTATACAGTTATAAAATGAATTGCGACATTTATCATTGAGAACCAGAATAAAAGTGAGTCTGTCTTCTATTGCCATACAGCTATGACTAATGGTCACGTGGTATATGACAGAAAGTGCTCTGATTGGTGTTTCACTATTTAAATATTATGCACTCACAAACACTTGTATCTGGTGAGCAAGGCGACAGGTTCGCCGAAACGCGTCAGATCGCAACACCCTTGACACTATGAAAAGAAAAGAAAAAAACTCTTCTGCATCTACTACTGAATCCGTGTCTGTTTTTCTCCTGGTGAGTGCTGACTTGTGCAGTGCGCTGTGGGAGTGTCAGCGTATAAATATATATATATATATATATATATATATATATATATATATATCCTCCTCCCAGTGATATAGGGGCCTCACCTGCTTCCCATTCAATCGACTTGCACCAATTCAGGAGACTACTAGTCCCACAGTGCAGCATTTTGGTGGTCCGGTGCTCAGGGAAGTCGCATGTTGTTTTAAAATTGTCCTTCTGTGTCCCTATTCTTCCTTCTACGAGCTAACCAGGTGCACAATAGTGTTCTAATAACGTCTCACCCAGTAGTCCGGGTCCGCAGTACAACCGCAGCTTTAGGGCATCAGGTTAGTGATCGTGGCGGATCACGGATTTTAGTCCAATACCTTGGTTACTCTCGAAGATTGCCCATGTGTCCGTGACCAACTTTTAGCAGAAGGGTCCTATGTGCGCCCACAGGCAGTGCGCTGTATATGCAAATCCACTTCTCCTTCCCAAACGGTGAAAGAAAACCAAAGGACACAGCGGGATTCACAGAGATTGCATTAATGGATTTCGCACGACCGGTTCCAGCATGTGCTTTGATCAGAAGCGCCTGTCCACAATTGCGTGCTTCCCATCTCGCGTTGTTTAAGTTGGCTCCTCCTCCCAGTGGTATAGGGGCCTCACCTGCTTCCCATTCAACCGACTTATGCCAATTCAGGAGACTACTAGTCCAACAGTGCAGCATTTCGGTGGTCCGGTGCTCAGGGAAGTCGCATGTTGTTTTAAAATTGTCCTTCTGTGTCCCTATTCTTCCTTCCACGAGCTAACCAGGTGCACGATAGTGTTCTAATAACGTCTCACCCAGTAGTCCTGGTCCGCATTACAACCGCAGCTTTAGGGCATCAGGTTAGTGATCGTGGCGGGTCACGGATTTTAGTCCAATACCTTGGTTACTCTCGTAGATTGTACATGTGTCCGTGACCAACTTTTAGCGGAAGGGTCCTTTGTGCACCCACAGGCAGTGCGCTGTATATGCAGATCCACTTCTCCTTCCCAAACGGTGAAAGAAAACCAAAGAACACAGCGGGATTCACAGAGGTTGCTTTAATGGATTTTGCACGTCCGGTTTCAGCGTGTGCTTTCATCAGATGCGCCTGTCCACAATTGCGTGCTTCCCATCTCGCGTTGTTTAAGTTGGCTCCTCCTACCAGTGGTATAGGGGCCTCACCTGCTTCCCATTCAACCGACTTGCGCCAATTCAGGAGACTACTAGTCCCACAGTGCAGCATTTTGGTGGTCCGGTGCTCAGGGAAGTCGCATGTTGTTTTAATATTGTCCTTCTATGTCCCTATTCTTCCTTCCACGAGCTAACCAGGTGCACAATAGTGTTCTAATAACGTCTCACCCAGTAGTCCGGGTCCGCAGTACAACTGCAGCTTTAGGGCATCAGGTTAGTGATTGTGGCGGGTCACGGATTTTAGTCCAATACCTTGGTTACTCTCGAAGATTGCCCATGTGTCCGTGACCAACTTTTAGCGGAAGGGTCCTTTGTGCACCCACAGGCAGTGCGCTGTATATGCAAATCCACTTCTCCTTCCCAAACGGTGAAAGAAAACTAAAGGACACCGCGGGATTCACAGAGGTTGCTTTAATGGATTTCGTACGACCGTTTTCAGCGTGTGATTTCATCAGATGCGCCTGTCCACAATTGCGTGCTTCCCATCTTGCGTTGTTTAAGTTGGCTCCTCCTCCCAGTGATATAGGGGCCTCACCTGCTTCCCATTCAACCGACTTGCGCCAATTCAGGAGACTACTAGTCCCAAAGTGCAGCATTTCGGTGGTCCGGTGCTCAGGGAAGTCGCATGTTGTTTTAAAATTGTCCTTCTGTGTCCCTATTCTTCCTTCCACGAGCTAACCAGGTGCACAATAGTGTTCTAATAACGTCTCACCCAATAGTCCGGGTCCGCAGTACAACCGCAGCTTTAGGGCATCAGGTTAGTGATCGTGGCGGATCACGGATTTTAGTCCAATACCTTGGTTACTCTCGAAGATTGCCCATGTGTCCGTGACCAACTTTTAGCAGAAGGGTCCTTTGTGCACCCACAGGCAGTGCGCTGTACATGCAAATCCACTACTCCTTCCCAAACGGTGAAAGACAACTAAAGAACACCGCGGGATTCACAGAGGTTGCTTTAATGGATTTCGTACGACCAATTTCAGCGTGTGATTTCATCAGATGCGCCTGTCCACAATTGCATGCTTCCCATCTTGCGTTGTTTAAGTTGGCTCCTCCTCCCAGTGATATAGGGGCCTCACCTGCTTCCCATTCAACCGACTTGCGCCAATTCAGGAGACTACTAGTCCCACAGTGCAGCATTTCGGTGGTCCGGTGCTCAGGGAAGTCGCATGTTGTTTTAAAATTGTCCTTCTGTGTCCCTATTCTTTCTTCCACAAGCTAACCAGGTGCACAATAGTGTTCTAATAACGTCCCACCCAGTAGTCCGGGTCCGCAGTACAACCGCAGCTTTAGGGCATCAGGTTAGTGATCGTGGCGGATCACGGATTTTAGTCCAATACCTTGGTTACTCTCGAAGATTGTCCATGTGTCCGTGACCAACTTTTAGCAGAAGGGTCCTATGTGCGCCCACAGGCAGTGCGCTGCATATGCAAATCCACTTCTCCTTCCCAAACAGTGAAAGAAAACCAAAGGACACCGCGGGATTCACAGAGGTTGCTTTAATGGATTTCGTACGACCGTTTTCAGCGTGTGATTTCATAAGATGCGCCTGTCCACAATTGCGTGCTTCCCATCTTGCGTTGTTTAAGTTGGCTCCTCCTCCCAGTGATATAGGGGCCTCACCTGCTTCCCATTCAACCGACTTGCGCCAATTCAGGAGACTACTAGTCCCAAAGTGCAGCATTTCGGTGGTCCGGTGCTCAGGGAAGTCGCATGTTGTTTTAAAATTGTCCTTCTGTGTCCCTATTCTTCCTTCCACGAGCTAACCAGGTGCACAATAGTGTTCTAATAACGTCTCACCCAATAGTCCGGGTCCGCAGTACAACCGCAGCTTTAGGGCATCAGGTTAGTGATCGTGGCGGATCACGGATTTTAGTCCAATATCTTGGTTACTCTCGAAGATTGCCCATGTGTCCGTGACCAACTTTTAGCAGAAGGGTCCTTTGTGCACCCACAGGCAGTGCGCTGTACATGCAAATCCACTACTCCTTCCCAAACGGTGAGAGACAACTAAAGGACACCGTGGGATTCACAGATGTTGCTTTAATGGATTTCGCACGACCGGTTTCAGCATGTGCTTTCATCAGATGCGCCTGTCCACAATTACGTGCTTCCCATCTCTCATTGTTTAAGTTTGCTCCTCCTCCCAGTGGTATTGGGGCCTCACCTGCTTCCCATTCAACCGACTTGCGCCAATTCAGGAGACTACTAGTCCCACAGTGCAGCATTTTGGTGGCCCGGTGCTCAGGGAAGTCGCATGTTGTTTTAACATTGTCCTTTTGTGTCCCTATTCTTCTTTCCACGAGCTAACCAGGTGCACCAATAGTGTTCTAATAACGTCTCACCCAGTAGTCCGGGTCCGCAGTACAACCGCAGCTTTAGGGCACCAGGTTAGTGATCGTGGCGGGTCACGGATTTTAGTCCAATACCTTGGTAACTCTCGAAGATTGCTCATGTGTCCGTGACCAACTTTTAGCGGAAGGATCCTTTTTGCGCCCACAGGCAGTGCGCTGTATATGCAAATCCACTTCTTCTTCCCAAACGGTGAAGGAAAACCAAAAGACACAGCCGGATTCACAGAGGTTGCTTTAATGGATTTTGTACGACAGGTTTCAGCGTGTGCTTTCATCAGATGCGCCTGTCCACAATTGCGTGCTTCCCATCTCGCGTTGTTTAAGTTGGCTCCTCCTCCCAGTGGTATAGGGGCCTCACCTGCTTCCCATTCAACCGACTTGCGCCAATTCAGGAGACTACTAGTCCCACAGTGCAGCATTTTGGTGGTCCGGTGCTCAGGGAAGTCGCATGTTGTTTTAACATTGTCCTTCTGTGTCCCTATTCTTCCTTCCACGAGCTAACCAGGTGCACAATAGTGTTCTAATAACGTCTCACCCAGTAGTACGGGTCCGCAGTACAACCGCAGCTTTAGGGCATAAGGTTAGTGATCGTGGCGGGTCACGGATTTTAGTCCAATACCTTGGTTACTCTCGTAGATTGTACATGTGTCCGTGACCAACTTTTAGCGGAAGGGTCCTTTTTGCGCCTACAGGCAGTGCGCTGTATATGCAGATCCACTTCTCCTTCCCAAACGGTGAAAGAAAACCAAAGGACACAGCGGGATTCACAGAGGTTGCTTTAATGGATTTTGCACGTCCGGTTTCAGCGTGTGCTTTCATCAGATGCGCCTGTCCACAATTGCGTGCTTCCCATCTCGCGTTGTTTAAGTTGGCTCCTCCTACCAGTGGTATAGGGGCCTCACCTGCTTCCCATTCAACCGACTTGCGCCAATTCAGGAGACTACTAGTCCCACAGTGCAGCATTTTGGTGGTCCGGTGCTCAGGGAAGTCGCATGTTGTTTTAATATTGTCCTTCTATGTCCCTATTCTTCCTTCCACGAGCTAACCAGGTGCACAATAGTGTTCTAATAACGCCTCACCCCGTAGTCCGGGTCCGCAGTACAACCGCAGCTTTAGGGCATCAGGTTAGTGATTGTGGCGGGTCACGGATTTTAGTCCAATACCTTGGTTACTCTCGAAGATTGCCCATGTGTCCGTGACCAACTTTTAGCGGAAGGGTCCTTTGTGCACCCACAGGCAGTGCGCTGTATATGCAAATCCCCTTCTCCTTCCTAAACGGTGAAAGAAAACTAAAGGACACCGCAGGATTCACAGAGGTTGCTTTAATGGATTTCGTACGACCGTTTTCAGCATGTGATTTCATGAGATGCGCCTGTCCACAATTGCGTGCTTTCCATCTTGCGTTGTTTAAGTTGGCTCCTCCTCCCAGTGATATAGGTGCCTCACCTGCTTCCCATTCAACCGACTTGCGCCAATTCAGGAGACTACTAGTCCCACAGTGCAGCATTTAGGTGGTCCGGTGCTCAGGGAAGTCGCATGTTGTTTTAAAATTGTCCTTCTGTGTCCCTATTCTTCCTTCCACGAGCTAACCAGTTGCACAATAGTGTTCTAATAACGTCTCACCCAGTAGTCCGGGTCCGCAGTACAACCGCAGCTTTAGGGCATCAGGTTAGTGATCGTGGCGGATCACGGATTTTAGTCCAATACCTTGGTTACTCTCGAAGATTGCCCATGTGTCCGTGACCAACTTTTAGCAGAAGGGTCCTTTGTGCACCCACAGGCAGTGCGCTGTACATGCAAATCCACTACTTCTTCCCAAACGGTGAAAGACAACTAAAGGACACCGCGGGATTCACAGAGGTTGCTTTAATGGATTTCGTACGACCGTTTTCAGCGTGTGATTTCATCAGATGCGCCTGTCCACAATTACATGCTTCCCATCTTGCGTTGTTTAAGTTGGCTCCTCCTCCCAGTGATATAGGGGCCTCACCTGCTTCCCATTCAACCGACTTGCGCCAATTCAGGAGACTACTAGTCCCACAGTGCAGCATTTCGGTGGTCCGGTGCTCAGGGAAGTCACATGTTGTTTTAAAATTGTCCTTCTGTGTCCCTATTCTTCCTTCCACGAGCTAACCAGGTGCACAATAGTGTTCTAATAACGTCTCACCCAGTAGTCCAGGTCCGCAGTACAACCGCAGCTTTAGGGCATCAGGTTAGTGATCGTGGCGGATCACGGATTTTAGTCCAATACCTTGGTTACTCTCGAAGATTGCCCATGTGTCCGTGACCAACTTTTAGCAGAAGGGTCCTATGTGCGCCCACAGGCAGTGCGCTGCATATGCAAATCCACTTCTCCTTCCCAAACAGTGAAAGAAAACCAAAGGACACAGCGGAATTCACAGAGGTTGCTTTAATGGATTTTGCACGTCCGGTTTCAGCGTGTGCTTTCATCAGATGCGCCTGTCCACAATTGCGTGCTTCCCATCTCGCGTTGTTTAAGTTGGCTCCTCCTCCCAGTGGTATAGGGGCCTCACCTGCTTCCCATTCAACCGACTTGCGCCAATTCAGGAGACTACTAGTCCCACAGTGCAGCATTTTGGTAGTCCGGTGCTCAGGGAAGTCGCATGTTGTTTTAACATTGTCCTTCTGTGTCCCTATTCTTCCTTCCACGAGCTAACCAGGTGCACAATAGTGTTCTAATAACGTCTCACCCAGTAGTCCGGGTCCGCAGTACAACCGCAGCTTTAGGGCATCAGGTTAGTGATCGTGGCGGTTCACAGATTTTAGTACAATACCTTGGTTACTCTCGAAGATTGCCCATGTGTCCGTGACCAGCTTTTAGTGGAAGGGTCCTTTGTGCGCCCACAGCAGTGCGCTGTATATGCAAATCCACTTCTCCTTCCCAAATGGTGAAAGAAAACCAAAGGACACAGCGGGATTCACAGATGTTGCTTTAATGGATTTCGCACGACCGGTTTCAGCATGTGCTTTCATCAGATGCGCCTGTCCACAATTACGTGCTTCCCATCTCTCGTTGTTTAAGTTTGCTCCTCCTCCCAGTGGTATTGGGGCCTCACCTGCTTCCCATTCAACCGACTTGCGCCAATTCAGGAGACTACTAGTCCCACAGTGCAGCATTTCGGTGGCCCGGTGCTCAGGGAAGTCGCATGTTATTTTAACATTGTCCTTTTGTGTCCCTATTCTTCCTTCCACGAGCTAACCAGGTGCACCAATAGTGTTCTAATAACGTCTCACCCAGTAGTCCGGGTCCGCAGTACAACTGCAGCTTTAGGGCACCAGGTTAGTGATTGTGGCGGGTCACGGATGTTAGTCCAATACCTTGGTTACTCTCGAAGATTGCCCATGTGTCCGTGACCAACTTTTAGCGGAAGGGTCCTTTGTGCACCCACAGGCAGTGCGTTGTATATGCAAATCCACTTCTCCTTCCCACACGGTGAAAGAAAACCAAAGGACACAGCGGGATTTAAAGAGGTTGCTTTAATGGATTTCGTACGACCGGTTTCAGCGTGTGCTTTCATTAGATGCGCCTGTCCACAATTGCGTGCTTCCCATCTCGTGTTGTTTAAGTTGGCTCCTCCTCCCAGTGGTATAGGGGCCTCACCTGCTTCCCATTCAACCGACTTCCGCCAATTCACGAGACTACTAGTCCCACAGTGCAGCATTTCGGTTGTCCAGTGCTCAGGGAAGTCGCATGTTGTTTTAACATTGTCCTTCTGTGTCCCTATTCTTCCTTCCACGAGCTAACCAGGTGCACCAATAGTTTTCTAATAACGTCTCAACCAGTAGTCTGGGTCCGCAGTACAACCGCAGCTTTAGGGCATCAGGTTAGTGATTGTGGTGGGTCACGGATTTTAGTCCAATACCTTGGTTACTCTCGAAGATTGCCCATGTGTCCGTGACCAACTTTTAGCGGAAGGGTCCTTCGTGCGCCCTCAGGCAGTGCGCTGTATATGCAAATCCACTTCTCCTTCCCAAACGGTGAAAGAAAACCAAAGGACACAGCGGGATTCACAGAGGTTGCTTTAATGGATTTCGCACGACCGGTTTCAGCGTGTGCTTTCACCAGATGCGCCTGTCACCAATTGCGTGATTCCCATCTCGCGTTGTTTAGGTTGGCTCCTCCTCCCAGTGGTATAGGGGCCTCACCTGCTTCCCATTCAACCGACTTGCGCCAATTCAGGAGACTATTAGTCCCACAGTGCAGCATTTCGGTGGCCCGGTGCTCAGGGAAGTCGCATGTTGTTTTAACATTGTCCTTCTGTGTCCCTATTCTTCCTTCCACAAGCTAACCAGGTGCACCAATAGTGTTCTAATAACGTCTCACCCAGTAGTCTGGGTCCGCAGTACAACCGCAGCTTTAGGGCACTAGGTTAGTGATCGTGGCGGGTCACGGATTTTAGTACAATACCTTGGTAACTCTCGAAGATTACTCATGTGTCTGTGACCAACTTTTAGCGGAAGGATCCTTTTTGCGCCCACAGGCAGTGCGCTGTATATGCAAATCCACTTCTCCTTCCCAAACGGTGAAGGAAAACCAAAAGACACAGCGGGATTCACAGATGTTGCTTTAATGGATTTTGCATGACCGGTTTCAGCATGTGCTTTCATCAGATGCGCCTGTCCACAATTACGTGCTTCCCATCTCTCGTTGTTTAAGTTTGCTCCTCCTCCCAGTGGTATTGGGGCCTCACCTGCTTCCCATTCAACCGACTTGCGCCAATTCAGGAGACTACTAGTCCCACAGTGCAGCATTTCGGTGGTCCGGTGCTCAGGGAAGTCGCATGTTGTTTTAAAATTGTCCTTCTGTGTCCCTATTCTTTCTTCCACAAGCTAACCAGGTGCACAATAGTGTTCTAATAACGTCCCACCCAGTAGTCCGGGTCCGCAGTACAACCGCAGCTTTAGGGCATCAGGTTAGTGATCGTGGCGGATCACGGATTTTAGTCCAATACCTTGGTTACTCTCGAAGATTGTCCATGTGTCCGTGACCAACTTTTAGCAGAAGGGTCCTATGTGCGCCCACAGGCAGTGCGCTGCATATGCAAATCCACTTCTCCTTCCCAAACAGTGAAAGAAAACCAAAGGACACAGCGGGATTCACAGAGGTTGCTTTAATGGATTTTGCACGTCCGGTTTCTGCGTGAGCTTTCATCAGATGCGCCTGTCCACAATTGCGTGCTTCCCATCTCGCGTTGTTTAAGTTGGCTCCTCCTCCCAGTGGTATAGGGGCCTCACCTGCTTCCCATTCAATCGACTTGCGCCAACTCAGGAGACTACTAGTCCCACAGTGCAGCATTTTGGTGGTCCGGTGCTCAGGGTAGTCACATGTTGTTTTAACATTGTCCTTCTGTGTCCCTATTCTTCCTTCCACGAGCTAACCAGGTGCACAATAGTGTTCTAATAACGTCTCACCCAGTAGTCCGGGTCCGCAGTACAACCGCAGCTTTAGGGCATCAGGTTAGTGATCGTGGCGGTTCACGGATTTTAGTACAATACCTTGGTTACTCTCGAAGATTGCCCATGTGTCCATGACCAACTTTTAGCAGAAGGGTCCTATGTGCGCCCACAGGCAGTGCGCTGTATATGCAAATCCACTTCTCCTTCCCAAACGGTGAAAGAAAACTAAAGGACACCGCGGGATTCACAGAGGTTGCTTTAATGGATTTCGTACGACCGTTTTCAGCGTGTGATTTCATAAGATGCGCCTGTCCACAATTGCGTGCTTCCCATCTTGCGTTGTTTAAGTTGGCTCCTCCTCCCAGTGATATAGGGGCCTCACCTGCTTCCCATTCAACCGACTTGCGCCAATTCAGGAGACTACTAGTCCCAAAGTGCAGCATTTCGGTGGTCCGGTGCTCAGGGAAGTCGCATGTTGTTTTAAAATTGTCCTTCTGTGTCCCTATTCTTCCTTCCACGAGCTAACCAGGTGCACAATAGTGTTCTAATAACGTCTCACCCAATAGTCCGGGTCCGCAGTACAACCGCAGCTTTAGGGCATCAGGTTAGTGATCGTGGCGGATCACGGATTTTAGTCCAATATCTTGGTTACTCTCGAAGATTGCCCATGTGTCCGTGACCAACTTTTAGCAGAAGGGTCCTTTGTGCACCCACAGGCAGTGCGCTGTACATGCAAATCCACTACTCCTTCCCAAACGGTGAGAGACAACTAAAGGACACCGCGGGATTCACAGATGTTGCTTTAATGGATTTCGCACGACCGGTTTCAGCATGTGCTTTCATCAGATGCGCCTGTCCACAATTACGTGCTTCCCATCTCTCATTGTTTAAGATTGCTCCTCCTCCCAGTGGTATTGGGGCCTCACCTGCTTCCCATTCAACCGACTTGCGCCAATTCAGGAGACTACTAGTCCCACAGTGCAGCATTTTGGTGGCCCGGTGCTCAGGGAAGTCGCATGTTGTTTTAACATTGTCCTTTTGTGTCCCTATTCTTCTTTCCACGAGCTAACCAGGTGCACCAATAGTGTTCTAATAACGTCTCACCCAGTAGTCCGGGTCCGCAGTACAACCGCAGCTTTAGGGCACCAGGTTAGTGATCGTGGCGGGTCACGGATTTTAGTCCAATACCTTGGTAACTCTCGAAGATTGCTCATGTGTCCGTGACCAACTTTTAGCGGAAGGATCCTTTTTGCGCCCACAGGCAGTGCGCTGTATATGCAAATCCACTTCTCCTTCCCAAACGGTGAAGGAAAACCAAAAGACACAGCCGGATTCACAGAGGTTGCTTTAATGGATTTTGTACTACAGGTTTCAGCGTGTGCTTTCATCAGATGCGCCTGTCCACAATTGCGTGCTTCCCATCTCGCGTTGTTTAAGTTGGCTCCTCCTCCCAGTGGTATAGGGGCCTCACCTGCTTCCCATTCAACCGACTTGCGCCAATTCAGGAGACTACTAGTCCCACAGTGCAGCATTTTGGTGGTCCGGTGCTCAGGGAAGTAGCATGTTGTTTTAACATTGTCCTTCTGTGTCCCTATTCTTCCTTCCACGAGCTAACCAGGTGCACAATAGTGTTCTAATAACGTCTCACCCAGTAGTACGGGTCCGCAGTACAACCGCAGCTTTAGGGCATAAGGTTAGTGATCGTGGCGGGTCACGGATTTTAGTCCAATACCTTGGTTACTCTCGTAGATTGTACATGTGTCCGTGACCAACTTTTAGCGGAAGGGTCCTTTTTGCGCCTACAGGCAGTGCGCTGTATATGCAGATCCACTTCTCCTTCCCAAACGGTGAAAGAAAACCAAAGGACACAGCGGGATTCACAGAGGTTGCTTTAATGGATTTTGCACGTCCGGTTTCAGCGTGTGCTTTCATCAGATGCGCCTGTCCACAATTGCGTGCTTCCCATCTCGCGTTGTTTAAGTTGGCTCCTCCTACCAGTGGTATAGGGGCCTCACCTGCTTCCCATTCAACCGACTTGCGCCAATTCAGGAGACTACTAGTCCCACAGTGCAGCATTTTGGTGGTCCGGTGCTCAGGGAAGTCGCATGTTGTTTTAATATTGTCCTTCTATGTCCCTATTCTTCCTTCCACGAGCTAACCAGGTGCACAATAGTGTTCTAATAACGCCTCACCCCGTAGTCTGGGTCCGCAGTACAACCGCAGCTTTAGGGCATCAGGTTAGTGATTGTGGCGGGTCACGGATTTTAGTCCAATACCTTGGTTACTCTCGAAGATTGCCCATGTGTCCGTGACCAACTTTTAGCGGAAGGGTCCTTTGTGCACCCACAGGCAGTGCGCTGTATATGCAAATCCCCTTCTCCTTCCTAAACGGTGAAAGAAAACTAAAGGACACCGCGGGATTCACAGAGGTTGCTTTAATGGATTTCGTACGACCGTTTTCAGCATGTGATTTCATGAGATGCGCCTGTCCACAATTGCGTGCTTTCCATCTTGCGTTGTTTAAGTTGGCTCCTCCTCCCAGTGATATAGGTGCCTCACCTGCTTCCCATTCAACCGACTTGCGCCAATTCAGGAGACTACTAGTCCCACAGTGCAGCATTTCGGTGGTCCGGTGCTCAGGGAAGTCGCATGTTGTTTTAAAATTGTCCTTCTGTGTCCCTATTCTTCCTTCCACGAGCTAACCAGTTGCACAATAGTGTTCTAATAACGTCTCACCCAGTAGTCCGGGTCCGCAGTACAACCGCAGCTTTAGGGGATCAGGTTAGTGATCGTGGCGGATCACGGATTTTAGTCCAATACCTTGGTTACTCTCGAAGATTGCCCATGTGTCCGTGACCAACTTTTAGCAGAAGGGTCCTTTGTGCACCCACAGGCAGTGCGCTGTACATGCAAATCCACTACTTCTTCCCAAACGGTGAAAGACAACTAAAGGACACAGCGGGATTCACAGAGGTTGCTTTAATGGATTTTGCACGTCCGGTTTCAGCGTGTGCTTTCATCAGATGCGCCTGTCCACAATTGCGTGCTTCCCATCTCGCGTTGTTTAAGTTGGCTCCTCCTCCCAGTGGTATAGGGGCCTCACCTGCTTCCCATTCAACCGACTTGCGCCAATTCAGGAGACTACTAGTCCCACAGTGCAGCATTTTGGTGGTCCGGTGCTCAGGGAAGTCGCATGTTGTTTTAACATTGTCCTTCTGTGTCCCTATTCTTCCTTCCACGAGCTAACCAGGTGCACAATAGTGTTCTAATAACGTCTCACCCAGTAGTCCGGGTCCGCAGTACAACCGCAGCTTTAGGGCATCAGGTTAGTGATCGTGGCGGTTCACAGATTTTAGTACAATACCTTGGTTACTCTCGAAGATTGCCCATGTGTCCGTGACCAGCTTTTAGTGGAAGGGTCCTTTGTGCGCCCACAGCAGTGCGCTGTATATGCAAATCCACTTCTCCTTCCCAAATGGTGAAAGAAAACCAAAGGACACAGCGGGATTCACAGATGTTGCTTTAATGGATTTCGCACGACCGGTTTCAGCATGTGCTTTCATCAGATGCGCCTGTCCACAATTACGTGCTTCCCATCTCTCGTTGTTTAAGTTTGCTCCTCCTCCCAGTGGTATTGGGGCCTCACCTGCTTCCCATTCAACCGACTTGCGCCAATTCAGGAGACTACTAGTCCCACAGTGCAGCATTTCGGTGGCCCGGTGCTCAGGGAAGTCGCATGTTATTTTAACATTGTCCTTTTGTGTCCCTATTCTTCCTTCCACGAGCTAACCAGGTGCACCAATAGTGTTCTAATAACGTCTCACCCAGTAGTCCGGGTCCGCAGTACAACCGCAGCTTTAGGGCACCAGGTTAGTGATTGTGGCGGGTCACGGATGTTAGTCCAATACCTTGGTTACTCTCGAAGATTGCCCATGTGTCCGTGACCAACTTTTAGCGGAAGGGTCCTTTGTGCACCCACAGGCAGTGCGTTGTATATGCAAATCCACTTCTCCTTCCCACACGGTGAAAGAAAACCAAAGGACACAGCGGGATTTAAAGAGGTTGCTTTAATGGATTTCGTACGACCGGTTTCAGCGTGTGCTTTCATTAGATGCGCCTGTCCACAATTGCGTGCTTCCCATCTCGTGTTGTTTAAGTTGGCTCCTCCTCCCAGTAGTATAGGGGCCTCACCTGCTTCCCATTCAACCGACTTCCGCCAATTCACGAGACTACTAGTCCCACAGTGCAGCATTTCGGTTGTCCAGTGCTCAGGGAAGTCGCATGTTGTTTTAACATTGTCCTTCTGTGTCCCTATTCTTCCTTCCACGAGCTAACCAGGTGCACCAATAGTGTTCTAATAACGTCTCAACCAGTAGTCTGGGTCCGCAGTACAACCGCAGCTTTAGGGCATCAGGTTAGTGATTGTGGTGGGTCACGGATTTTAGTCCAATACCTTGGTTACTCTCGTAGATTGCCCATGTGTCCGTGACCAACTTTTAGCGGAAGGGTCCTTCGTGCGCCCTCAGGCAGTGCGCTGTATATGCAAATCCACTTCTCCTTCCCAAACGGTGAAAGAAAACCAAAGGACACAGCGGGATTCACAGAGGTTGCTTTAATGGATTTCGCACGACCGGTTTCAGCGTGTGCTTTCACCAGATGCGCCTGTCACCAATTGCGTGATTCCCATCTCGCGTTGTTTAGGTTGGCTCCTCCTCCCAGTGGTATAGGGGCCTCACCTGCTTCCCATTCAACCGACTTGCGCCAATTCAGGAGACTATTAGTCCCACAGTGCAGCATTTCGGTGGCCCGGTGCTCAGGGAAGTCGCATGTTGTTTTAACATTGTCCTTCTGTGTCCCTATTCTTCCTTCCACAAGCTAACCAGGTGCACCAATAGTGTTCTAATAACGTCTCACCCAGTAGTCTGGGTCCGCAGTACAACCGCAGCTTTAGGGCACTAGGTTAGTGATCGTGGCGGGTCACGGATTTTAGTACAATACCTTGGTAACTCTCGAAGATTACTCATGTGTCCGTGACCAACTTTTAGCGGAAGGATCCTTTTTGCGCCCACAGGCAGTGCGCTGTATATGCAAATCCACTTCTCCTTCCCAAACGGTGAAGGAAAACCAAAAGACACAGCCGGATTCACAGAGGTTGCTTTAATGGATTTTGTACGACAGGTTTCAGCGTGTGCTTTCATCAGATGCGCCTGTCCACAATTGCGTGCTTCCCATCTCGCGTTGTTTAAGTTGGCTCCTCCTCCCAGTGGTATAGGGGCCTCACCTGCTTCCCATTCAACCGACTTGCGCCAATTCAGGAGACTACTAGTCCCACAGTGCAGCATTTTGGTGGTCCGGTGCTCAGGGAAGTCGCATGTTGTTTTAACATTGTCCTTCTGTGTCCCTATTCTTCCTTCCACGAGCTAACCAGGTGCACAATAGTGTTCTAATAACGTCTCACCCAGTAGTACGGGTCCGCAGTACAACCGCAGCTTTAGGGCATAAGGTTAGTGATCGTGGCGGGTCACGGATTTTAGTCCAATACCTTGGTTACTCTCGTAGATTGTACATGTGTCCGTGACCAACTTTTAGCGGAAGGGTCCTTTTTGCGCCCACAGGCAGTGCGCTGTATATGCAGATCCACTTCTCCTTCCCAAACGGTGAAAGAAAACCAAAGGACACAGCGGGATTTAAAGAGGTTGCTTTAATGGATTTCGTACGACCGGTTTCAGCGTGTGCTTTCATTAGATGCGCCTGTCCACAATTGCGTGCTTCCCATCTCGTGTTGTTTAAGTTGGCTCCTCCTCCCAGTGGTATAGGGGCCTCACCTGCTTCCCATTCAACCGACTTCCGCCAATTCACGAGACTACTAGTCCCACAGTGCAGCATTTCGGTTGTCCAGTGCTCAGGGAAGTCGCATGTTGTTTTAACATTGTCCTTCTGTGTCCCTATTCTTCCTTCCACGAGCTAACCAGGTGCACCAATAGTGTTCTAATAACGTCTCACCCAGTAGTCTGGGTCCGCAGTACAACCGCAGCTTTAGGGCATCAGGTTAGTGATTGTGGCGGGTCACGGATTTTAGTCCAATACCTTGGTTACTCTCGAAGATTGCCCATGTGTCCGTGACCAACTTTTAGCGGAAGGGTCCTTTGTGCGCCCACAGGCAGTGCGCTGTATATGCAAATCCACTTCTCCTTCCCAAACGGTGAAAGAAAACCAAAGGACACAGCGGGATTCACAGAGGTTGCTTTAATGGATTTCGCACGACCGGTTTCAGCGTGTGCTTTCACCAGATGCGCCTGTCACCAATTGCGTGATTCCCATCTTGCGTTGTTTAGGTTGGCTCCTCCTCCCAGTGGTATAGGGGCCTCACCTGCTTCCCATTCAACCGACTTGCGCCTATTCAGGAGACTATTAGTCCCACAGTGCAGCATTTCGGTGGCCCGGTGCTCAGGGAAGTCGCATGTTGTTTTAACATTGTCCTTCTGTGTTCCTATTCTTCCTTCCACGAGCTAACCAGGTGCACCTATAGTGTTCTAATAACGTCTCACCCAGTAGTCCGGGTCCGCAGTACAACCGCAGCTTTAGGGCACCAGGTTAGTGATCGTGGCGGGTCACGGATT
Source organism: Lissotriton vulgaris (assembly GCF_964263255.1). Taxonomy (NCBI): domain Eukaryota; kingdom Metazoa; phylum Chordata; class Amphibia; order Caudata; family Salamandridae; genus Lissotriton; species Lissotriton vulgaris. The sequence continues at coordinate 666,069,943 of NC_141689.1, forward strand.
TTAGTCCAATACCTTGGTAACTCTCGAAGATTGCTCATGTGTCTGTGGCCAACTTTTAGCGGAAGGATCCTTTTTGCGCCAACAGGCAGTGCGCTGTATATGCAAATCCACTTCTCCTTCCCAAACGGTGAAGGAAAACCAAAAGACACAGCGGGATTCACAGAGGTTGCTTTAATGGATTTTGTACGACAGGTTTCAGCGTGTGCTTTCATCAGATGCGCCTGTCCACAATTGCGTGCTTCCCATCTTGCGTTGTTTAAGTTGGCTCCTCCTCCCAGTGGTATAGGGGCCTCACCTGCTTCCCATTCAACTACTTGCGCCAATTCAGGAGACTACTAGTCCCACAGTGCAACATTTCGGTGGTCCGGTGCTCAGGGAAGTGCATGTTGTTTTAACAATGTCCTTCTGTGTCCCTATTCTTCCTTCCACAAGCTAACAAGGTGCACAATAGTGTTCTAATAACGTCTCACCCAGTCGTCCGGGTCCACAGTACAACCGCAGCTTTAGGGCATCAGGTTAGTGGTCGTGGCGGTTCACGGATTTTAGTACAATACCTTGGTTACTCTCGAAGATTGCCCATGTGTCCGTGACCAACTTTTAGTGGAAGGGTCCTTTGTGCACCCACAGCAGTGCGCTGTATATGCAAATCCACTTCTCCTTCCCAAATGGTGAAAGAAAACCAAAGGACACAGCGGGATTCACAGATGTTGCTTTAATGGATTTCGCACGACCGGTTTCAGCATGTGCTTTCATCAGATGCGCCTGTCCACAATTACGTGCTTCCCATCTCTCGTTGTTTAAGTTTGCTCCTCCTCCCAGTGGTATTGGGGCCTCACCTGCTTCCCATTCAACCGACTTGCGCCAATTCAGGAGACTACTAGTCCCACAGTGCAGCATTTCGGTGGCCCGGTGCTCAGGGAAGTCACATGTTGTTTTAACATTGTCCTTTTGTGTCCCTATTCTTCCTTCCACGAGCTAACCAGGTGCACCAATAGTGTTCTAATAACGTCTCACCCAGTAGTCCGGGTCCGCAGTACAACCGCAGCTTTAGGGCACCAGGTTAGTGATTGTGGCGGGTCACGGATGTTAGTCCAATACCTTGGTTACTCTCGAAGATTGCCCATGTGTCCGTGACCAACTTTTAGCGGAAGGGTCCTTTATGCACCCACAGGCAGTGCTTTGTATATGCAAATCCACTTCTCCTTCCCAAACGGTGAAAGAAAACCAAAGGACACAGCAGGATTCAAAGAGGTTGCTTTAATGGATTTCGTACGACCGGTTTCAGCGTGTGCTTTCATTAGATGCGCCTGTCCACAATTGCGTGCTTCCCATCTCGTGTTGTTTAAGTTGGCTCCTCCTCCCAGTGGTATAGGGGCCTCACCTGCTTCCCATTCAACCGACTTCCGCCAATTCACGAGACTACTATTCCCACAGTGCAGCATTTCGGTTGTCCAGTGCTCAGGGAAGTCGCATGTTGTTTTAACATTGTCCTTCTGTGTCCCTATTCTTCCTTCCACGAGCTAACCAGGTGCACCAATAGTGTTCTAATAACGTCTCACCCAGTAGTCTGGGTCCGCAGTACAACCGCAGCTTTAGGGCATCAGGTTAGTGATTGTGGCGGGTCACGGATTTTAGTCCAATACCTTGGTAACTCTCGAAGATTGCTCATGTGTCCGTGACCAACTTTTAGCGGAAGGATCCTTTTTGCGCCCACAGGCAGTGCGCTGTATATGCAAATCCACTTCTCCTTCCCAAACGGTGAAGGAAAACCAAAAGACACAGCGGGATTCACAGAGGTTGCTTTAATGGATTTTGTACGACAGGTTTCAGCGTGTGCTTTCATCAGATGCGCCTGTCCACAATTGCGTGCTTCCCATCTTGCGTTGTTTAAGTTGGCTCCTCCTCCCAGTGGTATAGGGGCCTCACCTGCTTCCCATTCAACCGACTTGCGCCAATTCAGGAGACTACTAGTCCCACAGTGCAGCATTTCGGTGGTCCGGTGCTCAGGGAAGTGCATGTTGTTTTAACAATGTCCTTCTGTGTCCCTATTCTTCCTTCCACGAGCTAACCAGGTGCACAATAGTGTTCTAATAAAGTCTCACCCAGTAGTCCGGGTCCACAATACAACCGCAGCTTTAGGGCATCAGGTTAGTGGTCGTGGCGGTTCACGGATTTTAGTACAATACCTTGGTTACTCTCGAAGATTGCCCATGTGTCCGTGACCAACTTTTAGTGGAAGGGTCCTTTGTGCGCCCACAGCAGTGCGCTGTATATGCAAATCCACTTCTCCTTCCCAAATGGTGAAAGAAAACCAAAGGACACAGCGGGATTCACAGATGTTGCTTTAATGGATTTCGCACGACCGGTTTCAGCATGTGCTTTCATCAGATGCGCCTGTCCACAATTACGTGCTTCCCATCTCTCGTTGTTTAAGTTTGCTCCTCCTCCCAGTGGTATTGGGGCCTCACCTGCTTCCCATTCAACCGACTTGCGCCAATTCAGGAGACTACTAGTCCCACAGTGCAGCATTTCGGTGGCCCGGTGCTCAGGGAAGTCGCATGTTGTTTTAACATTGTCCTTTTGTCTCCCTATTCTTCCTTCCACGAGCTACCAGGTGCACCAATAGTGTTCTAATAACGTCTCACCCAGTAGTCCGGGTCCGCAGTACAACCGCAGCTTTAGGGCACCAGGTTAGTGATTGTGGCGGGTCACGGATGTTAGTCCAATACCTTGGTTACTCTCGAAGATTGCCCATGTGTCCGTGACCAACTTTTAGCGGAAGGGTCCTTTGTGCACCCACAGGCAGTGCTTTGTATATGCAAATCCACTTCTCCTTCCCAAACGGTGAAAGAAAACCAAAGGACACAGCGGGATTCAAAGAGGTTGCTTTAATGGATTTCGTACGACCGGTTTCAGGGTGTGCTTTCATTAGATGCGCCTGTCCACAATTGCGTGCTTCCCATCTCGTGTTGTTTAAGTTGGCTCCTCCTCCCAGTGGTATAGGGGCCTCACCTGCTTCCCATTCAACCGACTTCCGCCAATTCACGAGACTACTAGTCCCACAGTGCAGCATTTCGGTTGTCCAGTGCTCAGGGAAGTCGCATGTTGTTTTAACATTGTCCTTCTGTGTCCCTATTCTTCCTTCCACGAGCTAACCAGGTGCACCAATAGTGTTCTAATAACATCTCACCCAGTAGTCCGGGTCCGCAGTACAACCGCAGCTTTAGGGCATCAGGTTAGTGATCGTGGCGGGTCACGGATTTTAGTCCAACACCTTGGTTACTCTCGAAGATTGCCCATGTGTCCGTGACCAACTTTTAGCGGAAGGGTCCTTTGTGCGCCCACAGGCAGGGCACTGTATATGCAAATCCCCTTCTCCTTCCCAAATGGTGAAAGAAAACCAAAGGACACAGCGGGATTCACAGAGGTTGCTTTAATGGATTTCGCACGACCGGTTTCAGCGTGTGCTTTCATCAGATGCGCCTGTCCACAATTGCGTGCTTCCCATCTCGCGTTGTTTAAGCTGGCTCCTCCTCCCAGTGGTATAGGGGCCTCACCTGCTTCCCATTCAACCGACTTGCACCAATTCAGGAGACTACTAGTCCCACAGTGCAGCATTTCCGTGGTCCGATGCTCAGGGAAGTCGCATGTTGTTTTAACATTGTCCTTCTGTGTCCCTATTCTTCCTTCCACAAGATAACCAGGTGCACCAATAGTGTTCTAATAACGTCTCACCCAGTAGTCCGGGTCCGCAGTACAACCGCAGCTTTAGGGCATCAGGTTAGTGATCGTGGCAGGTCACGGATTTTAGTCCAACACCTTGGTTACTCTCGAAGATTGCCCATGTGTCCGTGACCAACTTTTAGCGGAAGGGTCCTTTGTGCGCTGTATATGCAAATCCACTTCTCCTTCTTAAACGGTGAAGGAAAAACAAAAGACACAGCGGGATTCACAGAGGTTGCTTTAATGGATTTTGTACGACAGGTTTCAGCGTGTGGTTTCATCAGATGCACCTGTCCACAATTGCGTGCTTCCCATCTTGCGTTGTTTAAGTTGGCTCCTCCTCCCAGTGGTATAGGGGCCTCACCTGCTTCCCATTCAACTACTTGCGCCAATTCAGGAGACTACTAGTCCCACAGTGCAACATTTCGGTGGTCCGGTGCTCAGGGAAGTGCATGTTGTTTTAACAATGTCCTTCTGTGTCCCTATTCTTCCTTCCACGAGCTAACCAGGTGCACAATAGTGTTCTAATAACGTCTCACCCAGTAGTACGGGTCCGCAGTACAACCGCAGCTTTAGGGCATAAGGTTAGTGATCGTGGCGGGTCACGGATTTTAGTCCAATACCTTGGTTACTCTCGTAGATTGTACATGTGTCCGTGACCAACTTTTAGCGGAAGGGTCCTTTTTGCGCCCACAGGCAGTGCGCTGTATATGCAGATCCACTTCTCCTTCCCAAACGGTGAAAGAAAACCAAAGGACACAGCGGGATTCACAGAGGTTGCTTTAATGGATTTTGCACGTCCGGTTTCAGCGTGTGCTTTCATCAGATGCGCCTGTCCACAATTGCGTGCTTCCCATCTCGCGTTGTTTAAGTTGGCTCCTCCTACCAGTGGTATAGGGGCCTCACCTGCTTCCCATTCAACCGACTTGCGCCAATTCAGGAGACTACTAGTCCCACAGTGCAGCATTTTGGTGGTCCGGTGCTCAGGGAAGTCGCATGTTGTTTTAATATTGTCCTTCTATGTCCCTATTCTTCCTTCCACAAGCTAACCAGGTGCACAATAGTGTTCTAATAACGCCTCACCCAGTAGTCCGGGTCCGCAGTACAACCGCAGCTTTAGGGCATCAGGTTAGTGATTGTGGCGGGTCACGGATTTTAGTCCAATACCTTGGTTACTCTCGAAGATTGCCCATGTGTCCGTGACCAACTTTTAGCGGAAGGGTCCTTTGTGCATCCACAGGCAGTGCGCTGTATATGCAAATCCACTTCTCCTTCCTAAACGGTGAAAGAAAACTAAAGGACACCGCGGGATTCACAGAGGTTGCTTTAATGGATTTCGTACGACCGTTTTCAGCATGTGATTTCATCAGATGCACCTGTCCACAATTGCGTGCTTCCCATCTTGCGTTGTTTAAGTTGGCTCCTCCTCCCAGTGATATAGGGGCCTCACCTGCTTCCCATTCAACCGACTTGCGCCAATTCAGGAGACTACTAGTCCCACAGTGCAGCATTTCGGTGGTCCGGTGCTCAGGGAAGTCGCATGTTGTTTTAAAATTGTCCTTCTGTGTCCCTATTCTTCCTTCCACGAGCTAACCAGGTGCACAATAGTGTTCTAATAACGTCTCACCCAGTAGTCCGGGTCCGCAGTACAACCGCAGCTTTAGGGCATCAGGTTAGTGATCGTGGCGGATCACGGATTTTAGTCCAATACCTTGGTTACTCTCGAAGATTGCCCATGTGTCCGTGACCAACTTTTAGCAGAAGGGTCCTTTGTGCACCCACAGGCAGTGCGCTGTACATGCAAATCCACTACTTCTTCCCAAACGGTGAAAGACAACTAAAGGACACCGCGGGATTCACAGAGGTTGCTTTAATGGATTTCGTACGACCGTTTTCAGCGTGTGATTTCATCAGATGCGCCTGTCCACAATTGCATGCTTCCCATCTTGCGTTGTTTAAGTTGGCTCCTCCTCCCAGTGATATAGGGGCCTCACCTGCTTCCCATTCAATCAATCAATCAATCAAAGACATTTATAGAGCGCACTACCTACCCGTAGGGTCTCAAGGCGCTGGGGGGAGGGGGGTGCCGTTACTGCTCGAACAGCCAGGTCTTCAGCTTCTTCCTGAAGGAGAGGTGGTCTTGGGTCAGGCGCAGATCGGTCGGGAGGGAGTTCCAGGTCTTGGCGGCCAGGTAGGAGAAGGACCTTCCTCCTGTTGTCGCTCTTCGGATGCGGGGGACGGCGGCGAGGGCGTGGTTGGCTGAGCGGAGGTGGCGTTTGGGAGCGTAGAAGTTGACTCGGTTGTTGAGGTAGCTCGGGCCTTGGTCGTGTAGGGCTTTGTGTGCGTGGGTGAGGAGGCGGAAGGTGATTCTTTTGTTGACGGGGAGCCAATGCAGGTCTCTGAGATGTCCGGAGATGTGGCTGGATCGTGGGATGTCGAGGATGAGTCTGGCTGAGGCGTTCTGGATCCGCTGGAGTCTTTTCTGGAGCTTGGCGGTGGTGCCGGCGTAGAGGGCGTTGCCGTAGTCCAGTCGACTGGTGACGAGGGCCTGGGTGACGGTCTTCCTGGTCTCGGTGGGGATCCACCAGAAGATCTTCCGTAGCATGCATAGGATGTTGAAGCACGCCGAGGAGACGGTGTTGACTTGCCTGGTCATGGAGAGGGAGGAGTCCAGGATGAAGCCCAGGTTGCGTGCGTGGTCTGTCGGTTTGGGTGCGGTGCCCAGGGTGGGAGGCCACCAGGAGTCGTCCCAGGCGGAGGGCGAAGAGCCTAGGATGAGGACCTCCGTCTTGTCTGAGTTCAGTTTCAGGCGGCTGGTCGTCATCCACTCGGCTACCTCTTTCATCCCTTCGTGCAGGTTGGCTCTGGCGGCGGCGGGGTCGTTGGTCAGGGAGAGGATCAGCTGGGATCAACCGACTTGCGCCAATTCAGGAGACTACTAGTCCCACAGTGCAGCATTTCGGTGGTCCGGTGCTCAGGGAAGTCACATGTTGTTTTAAAATTGTCCTTCTGTGTCCCTATTCTTCCTTCCACGAGCTAACCAGGTGCACAATAGTGTTCTAATAACGTCTCACCCAGTAGTCCAGGTCCGCAGTACAACCGCAGCTTTAGGGCATCAGGTTAGTGATCGTGGCGGATCACGGATTTTAGTCCAATACCTTGGTTACTCTCGAAGATTGCCCATGTGTCCGTGACCAACTTTTAGCAGAAGGGTCCTATGTGCGCCCACAGGCAGTGCGCTGCATATGCAAATCCACTTCTCCTTCCCAAACAGTGAAAGAAAACCAAAGGACACAGCGGGATTCACAGAGGTTGCTTTAATGGATTTTGCACGTCCGGTTTCAGCGTGTGCGTTCATCAGATGCGCCTGTCCACAATTGCGTGCTTCCCATCTCGCGTTGTTTAAGTTGGCTCCTCCTCCCAGTGGTATAGGGGCCTCACCTGCTTCCCATTCAACCGACTTGCGCCAATTCAGGAGACTACTAGTCCCACAGTGCAACATTTCGGTGGTCCGGTGCTCAGGGAAGTGCATGTTGTTTTAACAATGTCCTTCTGTGTCCCTATTCTTCCTTCCACAAGCTAACAAGGTGCACAATAGTGTTCTAATAACGTCTCACCCAGTCGTCCGGGTCCACAGTACAACCGCAGCTTTAGGGCATCAGGTTAGTGGTCGTGGCGGTTCACGGATTTTAGTACAATACCTTGGTTACTCTCGAAGATTGCCCATGTGTCCGTGACCAACTTTTAGTGGAAGGGTCCTTTGTGCACCCACAGCAGTGCGCTGTATATGCAAATCCACTTCTCCTTCCCAAATGGTGAAAGAAAACCAAAGGACACAGCGGGATTCACAGATGTTGCTTTAATGGATTTCGCACGACCGGTTTCAGCATGTGCTTTCATCAGATGCGCCTGTCCACAATTACGTGCTTCCCATCTCTCGTTGTTTAAGTTTGCTCCTCCTCCCAGTGGTATTGGGGCCTCACCTGCTTCCCATTCAACCGACTTGCGCCAATTCAGGAGACTACTAGTCCCACAGTGCAGCATTTCGGTGGCCCGGTGCTCAGGGAAGTCACATGTTGTTTTAACATTGTCCTTTTGTGTCCCTATTCTTCCTTCCACGAGCTAACCAGGTGCACCAATAGTGTTCTAATAACGTCTCACCCAGTAGTCCGGGTCCGCAGTACAACCGCAGCTTTAGGGCACCAGGTTAGTGATTGTGGCGGGTCACGGATGTTAGTCCAATACCTTGGTTACTCTCGAAGATTGCCCATGTGTCCGTGACCAACTTTTAGCGGAAGGGTCCTTTATGCACCCACAGGCAGTGCTTTGTATATGCAAATCCACTTCTCCTTCCCAAACGGTGAAAGAAAACCAAAGGACACAGCAGGATTCAAAGAGGTTGCTTTAATGGATTTCGTACGACCGGTTTCAGCGTGTGCTTTCATTAGATGCGCCTGTCCACAATTGCGTGCTTCCCATCTCGTGTTGTTTAAGTTGGCTCCTCCTCCCAGTGGTATAGGGGCCTCACCTGCTTCCCATTCAACCGACTTCCGCCAATTCACGAGACTACTATTCCCACAGTGCAGCATTTCGGTTGTCCAGTGCTCAGGGAAGTCGCATGTTGTTTTAACATTGTCCTTCTGTGTCCCTATTCTTCCTTCCACGAGCTAACCAGGTGCACCAATAGTGTTCTAATAACGTCTCACCCAGTAGTCTGGGTCCGCAGTACAACCGCAGCTTTAGGGCATCAGGTTAGTGATTGTGGCGGGTCACGGATTTTAGTCCAATACCTTGGTAACTCTCGAAGATTGCTCATGTGTCCGTGACCAACTTTTAGCGGAAGGATCCTTTTTGCGCCCACAGGCAGTGCGCTGTATATGCAAATCCACTTCTCCTTCCCAAACGGTGAAGGAAAACCAAAAGACACAGCGGGATTCACAGAGGTTGCTTTAATGGATTTTGTACGACAGGTTTCAGCGTGTGCTTTCATCAGATGCGCCTGTCCACAATTGCGTGCTTCCCATCTTGCGTTGTTTAAGTTGGCTCCTCCTCCCAGTGGTATAGGGGCCTCACCTGCTTCCCATTCAACCGACTTGCGCCAATTCAGGAGACTACTAGTCCCACAGTGCAGCATTTCGGTGGTCCGGTGCTCAGGGAAGTGCATGTTGTTTTAACAATGTCCTTCTGTGTCCCTATTCTTCCTTCCACGAGCTAACCAGGTGCACAATAGTGTTCTAATAAAGTCTCACCCAGTAGTCCGGGTCCACAATACAACCGCAGCTTTAGGGCATCAGGTTAGTGGTCGTGGCGGTTCACGGATTTTAGTACAATACCTTGGTTACTCTCGAAGATTGCCCATGTGTCCGTGACCAACTTTTAGTGGAAGGGTCCTTTGTGCGCCCACAGCAGTGCGCTGTATATGCAAATCCACTTCTCCTTCCCAAATGGTGAAAGAAAACCAAAGGACACAGCGGGATTCACAGATGTTGCTTTAATGGATTTCGCACGACCGGTTTCAGCATGTGCTTTCATCAGATGCGCCTGTCCACAATTACGTGCTTCCCATCTCTCGTTGTTTAAGTTTGCTCCTCCTCCCAGTGGTATTGGGGCCTCACCTGCTTCCCATTCAACCGACTTGCGCCAATTCAGGAGACTACTAGTCCCACAGTGCAGCATTTCGGTGGCCCGGTGCTCAGGGAAGTCGCATGTTGTTTTAACATTGTCCTTTTGTCTCCCTATTCTTCCTTCCACGAGCTACCAGGTGCACCAATAGTGTTCTAATAACGTCTCACCCAGTAGTCCGGGTCCGCAGTACAACCGCAGCTTTAGGGCACCAGGTTAGTGATTGTGGCGGGTCACGGATGTTAGTCCAATACCTTGGTTACTCTCGAAGATTGCCCATGTGTCCGTGACCAACTTTTAGCGGAAGGGTCCTTTGTGCACCCACAGGCAGTGCTTTGTATATGCAAATCCACTTCTCCTTCCCAAACGGTGAAAGAAAACCAAAGGACACAGCGGGATTCAAAGAGGTTGCTTTAATGGATTTCGTACGACCGGTTTCAGGGTGTGCTTTCATTAGATGCGCCTGTCCACAATTGCGTGCTTCCCATCTCGTGTTGTTTAAGTTGGCTCCTCCTCCCAGTGGTATAGGGGCCTCACCTGCTTCCCATTCAACCGACTTCCGCCAATTCACGAGACTACTAGTCCCACAGTGCAGCATTTCGGTTGTCCAGTGCTCAGGGAAGTCGCATGTTGTTTTAACATTGTCCTTCTGTGTCCCTATTCTTCCTTCCACGAGCTAACCAGGTGCACCAATAGTGTTCTAATAACATCTCACCCAGTAGTCCGGGTCCGCAGTACAACCGCAGCTTTAGGGCATCAGGTTAGTGATCGTGGCGGGTCACGGATTTTAGTCCAACACCTTGGTTACTCTCGAAGATTGCCCATGTGTCCGTGACCAACTTTTAGCGGAAGGGTCCTTTGTGCGCCCACAGGCAGGGCACTGTATATGCAAATCCCCTTCTCCTTCCCAAATGGTGAAAGAAAACCAAAGGACACAGCGGGATTCACAGAGGTTGCTTTAATGGATTTCGCACGACCGGTTTCAGCGTGTGCTTTCATCAGATGCGCCTGTCCACAATTGCGTGCTTCCCATCTCGCGTTGTTTAAGCTGGCTCCTCCTCCCAGTGGTATAGGGGCCTCACCTGCTTCCCATTCAACCGACTTGCACCAATTCAGGAGACTACTAGTCCCACAGTGCAGCATTTCCGTGGTCCGATGCTCAGGGAAGTCGCATGTTGTTTTAACATTGTCCTTCTGTGTCCCTATTCTTCCTTCCACAAGATAACCAGGTGCACCAATAGTGTTCTAATAACGTCTCACCCAGTAGTCCGGGTCCGCAGTACAACCGCAGCTTTAGGGCATCAGGTTAGTGATCGTGGCAGGTCACGGATTTTAGTCCAACACCTTGGTTACTCTCGAAGATTGCCCATGTGTCCGTGACCAACTTTTAGCGGAAGGGTCCTTTGTGCGCTGTATATGCAAATCCACTTCTCCTTCTTAAACGGTGAAGGAAAAACAAAAGACACAGCGGGATTCACAGAGGTTGCTTTAATGGATTTTGTACGACAGGTTTCAGCGTGTGGTTTCATCAGATGCACCTGTCCACAATTGCGTGCTTCCCATCTTGCGTTGTTTAAGTTGGCTCCTCCTCCCAGTGGTATAGGGGCCTCACCTGCTTCCCATTCAACTACTTGCGCCAATTCAGGAGACTACTAGTCCCACAGTGCAACATTTCGGTGGTCCGGTGCTCAGGGAAGTGCATGTTGTTTTAACAATGTCCTTCTGTGTCCCTATTCTTCCTTCCACGAGCTAACCAGGTGCACAATAGTGTTCTAATAACGTCTCACCCAGTAGTACGGGTCCGCAGTACAACCGCAGCTTTAGGGCATAAGGTTAGTGATCGTGGCGGGTCACGGATTTTAGTCCAATACCTTGGTTACTCTCGTAGATTGTACATGTGTCCGTGACCAACTTTTAGCGGAAGGGTCCTTTTTGCGCCCACAGGCAGTGCGCTGTATATGCAGATCCACTTCTCCTTCCCAAACGGTGAAAGAAAACCAAAGGACACAGCGGGATTCACAGAGGTTGCTTTAATGGATTTTGCACGTCCGGTTTCAGCGTGTGCTTTCATCAGATGCGCCTGTCCACAATTGCGTGCTTCCCATCTCGCGTTGTTTAAGTTGGCTCCTCCTACCAGTGGTATAGGGGCCTCACCTGCTTCCCATTCAACCGACTTGCGCCAATTCAGGAGACTACTAGTCCCACAGTGCAGCATTTTGGTGGTCCGGTGCTCAGGGAAGTCGCATGTTGTTTTAATATTGTCCTTCTATGTCCCTATTCTTCCTTCCACAAGCTAACCAGGTGCACAATAGTGTTCTAATAACGCCTCACCCAGTAGTCCGGGTCCGCAGTACAACCGCAGCTTTAGGGCATCAGGTTAGTGATTGTGGCGGGTCACGGATTTTAGTCCAATACCTTGGTTACTCTCGAAGATTGCCCATGTGTCCGTGACCAACTTTTAGCGGAAGGGTCCTTTGTGCATCCACAGGCAGTGCGCTGTATATGCAAATCCACTTCTCCTTCCTAAACGGTGAAAGAAAACTAAAGGACACCGCGGGATTCACAGAGGTTGCTTTAATGGATTTCGTACGACCGTTTTCAGCATGTGATTTCATCAGATGCACCTGTCCACAATTGCGTGCTTCCCATCTTGCGTTGTTTAAGTTGGCTCCTCCTCCCAGTGATATAGGGGCCTCACCTGCTTCCCATTCAACCGACTTGCGCCAATTCAGGAGACTACTAGTCCCACAGTGCAGCATTTCGGTGGTCCGGTGCTCAGGGAAGTCGCATGTTGTTTTAAAATTGTCCTTCTGTGTCCCTATTCTTCCTTCCACGAGCTAACCAGGTGCACAATAGTGTTCTAATAACGTCTCACCCAGTAGTCCGGGTCCGCAGTACAACCGCAGCTTTAGGGCATCAGGTTAGTGATCGTGGCGGATCACGGATTTTAGTCCAATACCTTGGTTACTCTCGAAGATTGCCCATGTGTCCGTGACCAACTTTTAGCAGAAGGGTCCTTTGTGCACCCACAGGCAGTGCGCTGTACATGCAAATCCACTACTTCTTCCCAAACGGTGAAAGACAACTAAAGGACACCGCGGGATTCACAGAGGTTGCTTTAATGGATTTCGTACGACCGTTTTCAGCGTGTGATTTCATCAGATGCGCCTGTCCACAATTGCATGCTTCCCATCTTGCGTTGTTTAAGTTGGCTCCTCCTCCCAGTGATATAGGGGCCTCACCTGCTTCCCATTCAATCAATCAATCAATCAAAGACATTTATAGAGCGCACTACCTACCCGTAGGGTCTCAAGGCGCTGGGGGGAGGGGGGTGCCGTTACTGCTCGAACAGCCAGGTCTTCAGCTTCTTCCTGAAGGAGAGGTGGTCTTGGGTCAGGCGCAGATCGGTCGGGAGGGAGTTCCAGGTCTTGGCGGCCAGGTAGGAGAAGGACCTTCCTCCTGTTGTCGCTCTTCGGATGCGGGGGACGGCGGCGAGGGCGTGGTTGGCTGAGCGGAGGTGGCGTTTGGGAGCGTAGAAGTTGACTCGGTTGTTGAGGTAGCTCGGGCCTTGGTCGTGTAGGGCTTTGTGTGCGTGGGTGAGGAGGCGGAAGGTGATTCTTTTGTTGACGGGGAGCCAATGCAGGTCTCTGAGATGTCCGGAGATGTGGCTGGATCGTGGGATGTCGAGGATGAGTCTGGCTGAGGCGTTCTGGATCCGCTGGAGTCTTTTCTGGAGCTTGGCGGTGGTGCCGGCGTAGAGGGCGTTGCCGTAGTCCAGTCGACTGGTGACGAGGGCCTGGGTGACGGTCTTCCTGGTCTCGGTGGGGATCCACCAGAAGATCTTCCGTAGCATGCATAGGATGTTGAAGCACGCCGAGGAGACGGTGTTGACTTGCCTGGTCATGGAGAGGGAGGAGTCCAGGATGAAGCCCAGGTTGCGTGCGTGGTCTGTCGGTTTGGGTGCGGTGCCCAGGGTGGGAGGCCACCAGGAGTCGTCCCAGGCGGAGGGCGAAGAGCCTAGGATGAGGACCTCCGTCTTGTCTGAGTTCAGTTTCAGGCGGCTGGTCGTCATCCACTCGGCTACCTCTTTCATCCCTTCGTGCAGGTTGGCTCTGGCGGCGGCGGGGTCGTTGGTCAGGGAGAGGATCAGCTGGGATCAACCGACTTGCGCCAATTCAGGAGACTACTAGTCCCACAGTGCAGCATTTCGGTGGTCCGGTGCTCAGGGAAGTCACATGTTGTTTTAAAATTGTCCTTCTGTGTCCCTATTCTTCCTTCCACGAGCTAACCAGGTGCACAATAGTGTTCTAATAACGTCTCACCCAGTAGTCCAGGTCCGCAGTACAACCGCAGCTTTAGGGCATCAGGTTAGTGATCGTGGCGGATCACGGATTTTAGTCCAATACCTTGGTTACTCTCGAAGATTGCCCATGTGTCCGTGACCAACTTTTAGCAGAAGGGTCCTATGTGCGCCCACAGGCAGTGCGCTGCATATGCAAATCCACTTCTCCTTCCCAAACAGTGAAAGAAAACCAAAGGACACAGCGGGATTCACAGAGGTTGCTTTAATGGATTTTGCACGTCCGGTTTCAGCGTGTGCGTTCATCAGATGCGCCTGTCCACAATTGCGTGCTTCCCATCTCGCGTTGTTTAAGTTGGCTCCTCCTCCCAGTGGTATAGGGGCCTCACCTGCTTCCCATTCAACCGACTTGCGCCAATTCAGGAGACTACTAGTCCCACAGTGCAGCATTTTGGTGGTCCGGTGCTCAGGGAAGTCGCATGTTGTTTTAACATTGTCCTTCTGTGTCCCTATTCTTCCTTCCACGAGCTAACCAGGTGCACAATAGTGTTCTAATAACGTCTCACCCAGTAGTCCGGGTCCGCAGTACAACCGCAGCTTTAGGGCATCAGGTTAGTGATCGTGGCGGTTCACGGATTTTAGTACAATACCTTGGTTACTCTCGAAGATTGCCCATGTGTCCGTGACCAGCTTTTAGTGGAAGGGTCCTTTGTGCGCCCACAGCAGTGCGCTGTATATGCAAATCCACTTCTCCTTCCCAAATGGTGAAAGAAAACCAAAGGACACAGCGGGATTCACAGATGTTGCTTTAATGGATTTCGCATGACCGGTTTCAGCATGTGCTTTCATCAGATGCGCCTGTCCACAATTACGTGCTTCCCATCTCTCCTTGTTTAAGTTTGCTCCTCCTCCCAGTGGTATTGGGGCCTCACCTGCTTCCCATTCAACCGACTTGCGCCAATTCAGGAGACTACTAGTCCCACAGTGCAGCATTTCGGTGGCCCGGTGCTCAGGGAAGTCGCATGTTATTTTAACATTGTCCTTTTGTGTCCCTATTCTTCCTTCCACGAGCTAACCAGGTGCACCAATAGTGTTCTAATAACGTCTCACCCAGTAGTCCGGGTCCGCAGTACAAACGCAGCTTTAGGGCACCAGGTTAGTGATTGTGGCGGGTCACGGATGTTAGTCCAATACCTTGGTTACTCTCGAAGATTGCCCATGTGTCCGTGACCAACTTTTAGCGGAAGGGTCCTTTGTGCACCCACAGGCAGTGCGTTGTATATGCAAATCCACTTCTCCTTCCCACACGGTGAAAGAAAACCAAAGGACACAGCGGGATTTAAAGAGGTTGCTTTAATGGATTTCGTACGACCGGTTTCAGCATGTGCTTTCATTAGATGCGCCTGTCCACAATTGCGTGCTTCCCATCTCGTGTTGTTTAAGTTGGCTCCTCCTCCCAGTGGTATAGGGGCCTCACCTGCTTCCCATTCAACCGACTTCCGCCAATTCACGAGACTACTAGTCCCACAGTGCAGCATTTCGGTTGTCCAGTGCTCAGGGAAGTCGCATGTTGTTTTAACATTGTCCTTCTGTGTCCCTATTCTTCCTTCCACGAGCTAACCAGGTGCACCAATAGTGTTCTAATAACGTCTCACCCAGTAGTCTGGGTCCGCAGTACAACCGCAGCTTTAGGGCATCAGGTTAGTGATTGTGGCGGGTCACGGATTTTAGTCCAATACCTTGGTTACTCTCGAAGATTGCCCATGTGTCCGTGACCAACTTTTAGCGGAAGGGTCCTTTGTGCGCCCACAGGCAGTGCGCTGTATATGCAAATCCACTTCTCCTTCCCAAACGGTGAAAGAAAACCAAAGGACACAGCGGGATTCACAGAGGTTGCTTTAATGGATTTCGCACGACCGGTTTCAGCGTGTGCTTTCACCAGATGCGCCTGTCACCAATTGCGTGATTCCCATCTCGGGTTATTTAGGTTGGCTCCTCCTCCCAGTGGTATAGGGGCCTCACCTGCTTCCCATTCAACCGACTTGCGCCTATTCAGGAGACTATTAGTCCCACAGTGCAGCATTTTGGTGGCCCGGTGCTCAGGGAAGTCGCATGTTGTTTTAACATTGTCCTTCTGTGTTCCTATTCTTCCTTCCACGAGCTAACCAGGTGCACCTATAGTGTTCTAATAACGTCTCACCCAGTAGTCCGGGTCCGCAGTACAACCGCAGCTTTAGGGCACCAGGTTAGTGATCGTGGCGGGTCACGGATTTTAGTCCAATACCTTGGTAACTCTCGAAGATTGCTCATGTGTCTGTGGCCAACTTTTAGCGGAAGGATCCTTTTTGCGCCCACAGGCAGTGCGCTGTATATGCAAATCCACTTCTCCTTCCCAAACGGTGAAGGAAAACCAAAAGACACAGCGGGATTCACAGAGGTTGCTTTAATGGATTTTGTACGACAGGTTTCAGCGTGTGCTTTCATCAGATGCGCCTGTCCACAATTGCGTGCTTCCCATCTTGCGTTGTTTAAGTTGGCTCCTCCTCCCAGTGGTATAGGGGCCTCACCTGCTTCCCATTCAACTACTTGCGCCAATTCAGGAGACTACTAGTCCCACAGTGCAACATTTCGGTGGTCCGGTGCTCAGGGAAGTGCATGTTGTTTTAACAATGTCCTTCTGTGTCCCTATTCTTCCTTCCACAAGCTAACAAGGTGCACAATAGTGTTCTAATAACGTCTCACCCAGTCGTCCGGGTCCACAGTACAACCGCAGCTTTAGGGCATCAGGTTAGTGGTCGTGGCGGTTCACGGATTTTAGTACAATACCTTGGTTACTCTCGAAGATTGCCCATGTGTCCGTGACCAACTTTTAGTGGAAGGGTCCTTTGTGCACCCACAGCAGTGCGCTGTATATGCAAATCCACTTCTCCTTCCCAAATGGTGAAAGAAAACCAAAGGACACAGCGGGATTCACAGATGTTGCTTTAATGGATTTCGCACGACCGGTTTCAGCATGTGCTTTCATCAGATGCGCCTGTCCACAATTACGTGCTTCCCATCTCTCGTTGTTTAAGTTTGCTCCTCCTCCCAGTGGTATTGGGGCCTCACCTGCTTCCCATTCAACCGACTTGCGCCAATTCAGGAGACTACTAGTCCCACAGTGCAGCATTTCGGTGGCCCGGTGCTCAGGGAAGTCGCATGTTGTTTTAACATTGTCCTTTTGTGTCCCTATTCTTCCTTCCACGAGCTAACCAGGTGCACCAATAGTGTTCTAATAACGTCTCACCCAGTAGTCCGGGTCCGCAGTACAACCGCAGCTTTAGGGCACCAGGTTAGTGATTGTGGCGGGTCACGGATGTTAGTCCAATACCTTGGTTACTCTCGAAGATTGCCCATGTGTCCGTGACCAACTTTTAGCGGAAGGGTCCTTTATGCACCCACAGGCAGTGCTTTGTATATGCAAATCCACTTCTCCTTCCCAAACGGTGAAAGAAAACCAAAGGACACAGCAGGATTCAAAGAGGTTGCTTTAATGGATTTCGTACGACCGGTTTCAGCGTGTGCTTTCATTAGATGCGCCTGTCCACAATTGCGTGCTTCCCATCTCGTGTTGTTTAAGTTGGCTCCTCCTCCCAGTGGTATAGGGGCCTCACCTGCTTCCCATTCAACCGACTTCCGCCAATTCACGAGACTACTAGTCCCACAGTGCAGCATTTCGGTTGTCCAGTGCTCAGGGAAGTCGCATGTTGTTTTAACATTGTCCTTCTGTGTCCCTATTCTTCCTTCCACGAGCTAACCAGGTGCACCAATAGTGTTCTAATAACGTCTCACCCAGTAGTCTGGGTCCGCAGTACAACCGCAGCTTTAGGGCATCAGGTTAGTGATTGTGGCGGGTCACGGATTTTAGTCCAATACCTTGGTAACTCTCGAAGATTGCTCATGTGTCCGTGACCAACTTTTAGCGGAAGGATCCTTTTTGCGCCCACAGGCAGTGCGCTGTATATGCAAATCCACTTCTCCTTCCCAAACGGTGAAGGAAAACCAAAAGACACAGCGGGATTCACAGAGGTTGCTTTAATGGATTTTGTACGACAGGTTTCAGCGTGTGCTTTCATCAGATGCGCCTGTCCACAATTGCGTGCTTCCCATCTTGCGTTGTTTAAGTTGGCTCCTCCTCCCAGTGGTATAGGGGCCTCACCTGCTTCCCATTCAACCGACTTGCTCCAATTCAGGAGACTACTAGTCCCACAGTGCAGCATTTCGGTGGTCCGGTGCTCAGGGAAGTGCATGTTGTTTTAACAATGTCCTTCTGTGTCCCTATTCTTCCTTCCACGAGCTAACCAGGTGCACAATAGTGTTCTAATAACGTCTCACCCAGTAGTCCGGGTCCACAATACAACCGCAGCTTTAGGGCATCAGGTTAGTGGTCGTGGCGGTTCACGGATTTTAGTACAATACCTTGGTTACTCTCGAAGATTGCCCATGTGTCCGTGACCAACTTTTAGTGGAAGGGTCCTTTGTGCGCCCACAGCAGTGCGCTGTATATGCAAATCCACTTCTCCTTCCCAAATGGTGAAAGAAAACCAAAGGACACAGCGGGATTCACAGAGGTTGCTTTAATGGATTTCGCACGACCGGTTTCAGCGTGTGCTTTCATCAGATGCGCCTGTCCACAATTGCGTGCTTCCCATCTCGCGTTGTTTAAGCTGGCTCCTCCTCCCAGTGGTATAGGGGCCTCACCTGCTTCCCATTCAACCGACTTGCACCAATTCAGGAGACTACTAGTCCCACAGTGCAGCATTTCCGTGGTCCGGTGCTCAGGGAAGTCGCATGTTGTTTTAACATTGTCCTTCTGTGTCCCTATTCTTCCTTCCACGAGATAACCAGGTGCACCAATAGTGTTCTAATAACGTCTCACCCAGTAGTCCGGGTCCGCAGTACAACCGCAGCTTTAGGGCATCAGGTTAGTGATCGTGGCAGGTCACGGATTTTAGTCCAACACCTTGGTTACTCTCGAAGATTGCCCATGTGTCCGTGACCAACTTTTAGCGGAAGGGTCCTTTGTGCGCTGTATATGCAAATCCACTTCTCCTTCTTAAACGGTGAAGGAAAAACAAAAGACACAGCGGGATTCACAGAGGTTGCTTTAATGGATTTTGTACGACAGGTTTCAGCGTGTGCTTTCATCAGATGCGCCTGTCCACAATTGCGTGCTTCCCATCTTGCGTTGTTTAAGTTGGCTCCTCCTCCCAGTGGTATAGGGGCCTCACCTGCTTCCCATTCAACTACTTGCGCCAATTCAGGAGACTACTAGTCCCACAGTGCAACATTTCGGTGGTCCGGTGCTCAGGGAAGTGCATGTTGTTTTAACAATGTCCTTCTGTGTCCCTATTCTTCCTTCCACAAGCTAACAAGGTGCACAATAGTGTTCTAATAACGTCTCACCCAGTCGTCCGGGTCCACAGTACAACCGCAGCTTTAGGGCATCAGGTTAGTGGTCGTGGCGGTTCACGGATTTTAGTACAATACCTTGGTTACTCTCGAAGATTGCCCATGTGTCCGTGACCAACTTTTAGTGGAAGGGTCCTTTGTGCGCCCACAGCAGTGCGCTGTATATGCAAATCCACTTCTCCTTCCCAAATGGTGAAAGAAAACCAAAGGACACAGCGGGATTCACAGATGTTGCTTTAATGGATTTCGCACGACCGGTTTCAGCATGTGCTTTCATCAGATGCGCCTGTCCACAATTACGTGCTTCCCATCTCTCGTTGTTTAAGTTTGCTCCTCCTCCCAGTGGTATTGGGGCCTCACCTGCTTCCCATTCAACCGACTTGCGCCAATTCAGGAGACTACTAGTCCAACAGTGCAGCATTTCGGTGGCCCGGTGCTCAGGGAAGTCGCATGTTGTTTTAACATTGTCCTTTTGTGTCCCTATTCTTCCTTCCACGAGCTAACCAGGTGCACCAATAGTGTTCTAATAACGTCTCACCCAGTAGTCCGGGTCCGCAGTACAACCGCAGCTTTAGGGCACCAGGTTAGTGATTGTGGCGGGTCACGGATGTTAGTCCAATACCTTGGTTACTCTCGAAGATTGCCCATGTGTCCGTGACCAACTTTTAGTGGAAGGGTCCTTTATGCACCCACAGGCAGTGCTTTGTATATGCAAATCCACTTCTCCTTCCCAAACGGTGAAAGAAAACCAAAGGACACAGCAGGATTCAAAGAGGTTGCTTTAATGGATTTCGTACGACCGGTTTCAGCGTGTGCTTTCATTAGATGCGCCTGTCCACAATTGCGTGCTTCCCATCTCGTGTTGTTTAAGTTGGCTCCTCCTCCCAGTGGTATAGGGGCCTCACCTGCTTCCCATTCAACCGACTTCCGCCAATTCACGAGACTACTAGTCCCACAGTGCAGCATTTCGGTTGTCCAGTGCTCAGGGAAGTCGCATGTTGTTTTAACATTGTCCTTCTGTGTCCCTATTCTTCCTTCCACGAGCTAACCAGGTGCACCAATAGTGTTCTAATAACGTCTCACCCAGTAGTCTGGGTCCGCAGTACAACCGCAGCTTTAGGGCATCAGGTTAGTGATTGTGGCGGGTCACGGATTTTAGTCCAATACCTTGGTAACTCTCGAAGATTGCTCATGTGTCCGTGACCAACTTTTAGCGGAAGGATCCTTTTTGCGCCCACAGGCAGTGCGCTGTATATGCAAATCCACTTCTCCTTCCCAAACGGTGAAGGAAAACCAAAAGACACAGCGGGATTCACAGAGGTTGCTTTAATGGATTTTGTACGACAGGTTTCAGCGTGTGCTTTCATCAGATGCGCCTGTCCACAATTGCGTGCTTCCCATCTTGAGTTGTTTAAGTTGGCTCCTCCTCCCAGTGGTATAGGGGCCTCACCTGCTTCCCATTCAACCGACTTGCGCCAATTCAGGAGACTACTAGTCCCACAGTGCAGCATTTCGGTGGTCCGGTGCTCAGGGAAGTGCATGTTGTTTTAACAATGTCCTTCTGTGTCCCTATTCTTCCTTCCACGAGCTAACCAGGTGCACAATAGTGTTCTAATAACGTCTCACCCAGTAGTCCGGGTCCACAGTACAACCGCAGCTTTAGGGCATCAGGTTAGTGGTCGTGGCGGTTCACGGATTTTAGTACAATACCTTGGTTACTCTCGAAGATTGCCCATGTGTCCGTGACCAACTTTTAGTGGAAGGGTCCTTTGTGCGCCCACAGCAGTGCGCTGTATATGCAAATCCACTTCTCCTTCCCAAATGGTGAAAGAAAACCAAAGGACACAGCGGGATTCACAGATGTTGCTTTAATGGATTTCGCACGACCGGTTTCAGCATGTGCTTTCATCAGATGCGCCTGTCCACAATTACGTGCTTCCCATCTCTCGTTGTTTAAGTTTGCTCCTCCTCCCAGTGGTATTGGGGCCTCACCTGCTTCCCATTCAACCGACTTGCGCCAATTCAGGAGACTACTAGTCCCACAGTGCAGCATTTCGGTGGCCCGGTGCTCAGGGAAGTCGCATGTTGTTTTAACATTGTCCTTTTGTCTCCCTATTCTTCCTTCCACGAGCTACCAGGTGCACCAATAGTGTTCTAATAACGTCTCACCCAGTAGTCCGGGTCCGCAGTACAACCGCAGCTTTAGGGCACCAGGTTAGTGATTGTGGCGGGTCACGGATGTTAGTCCAATACCTTGGTTACTCTCGAAGATTGCCCATGTGTCCGTGACCAACTTTTAGCGGAAGGGTCCTTTGTGCACCCACAGGCAGTGCTTTGTATATGCAAATCCACTTCTCCTTCCCAAACGGTGAAAGAAAACCAAAGGATACAGCGGGATTCAAAGAGGTTGCTTTAATGGATTTCGTACGACCGGTTTCAGGGTGTGCTTTCATTAGATGCGCCTGTCCACAATTGCGTGCTTCCCATCTCGTGTTGTTTAAGTTGGCTCCTCCTCCCAGTGGTATAGGGGCCTCACCTGCTTCCCATTCAACCGACTTCCGCCAATTCACGAGACTACTAGTCCCACAGTGCAGCATTTCGGTTGTCCAGTGCTCAGGGAAGTCGCATGTTGTTTTAACATTGTCCTTCTGTGTCCCTATTCTTCCTTCCACGAGCTAACCAGGTGCACCAATAGTGTTCTAATAACATCTCACCCAGTAGTCCGGGTCCGCAGTACAACCGCAGCTTTAGGGCATCAGGTTAGTGATCGTGGCGGGTCACGGATTTTAGTCCAACACCTTGGTTACTCTCGAAGATTGCCCATGTGTCCGTGACCAACTTTTAGCGGAAGGGTCCTTTGTGCGCCCACAGGCAGTGCACTGTATATGCAAATCCCCTTCTCCTTCCCAAATGGTGAAAGAAAACCAAAGGACACAGCGGGATTCAAAGAGGTTGCTTTAATGGATTTCGCACGACCGGTTTCAGCGTGTGCTTTCATCAGATGCGCCTGTCCACAATTGCGTGCTTCCCATCTCTCGTTGTTTAAGCTGGCTCCTCCTCCCAGTGGTATAGGGGCCTCACCTGCTTCCCATTCAACCGACTTGCACCAATTCAGGAGACTACTAGTCCCACAGTGCAGCATTTCCGTGGTCCGGTGCTCAGGGAAGTCGCATGTTGTTTTAACATTGTCCTTCTGTGTCCCTATTCTTCCTTCCACGAGATAACCAGGTGCACCAATAGTGTTCTAATAACGTCTCACCCAGTAGTCCGGGTCCGCAGTACAACCGCAGCTTTAGGGCATCAGGTTAGTGATCGTGGCAGGTCACGGATTTTAGTCCAACACCTTGGTTACTCTCGAAGATTGCCCATGTGTCCGTGACCAACTTTTAGCGGAAGGGTCCTTTGTGCGCTGTATATGCAAATCCACTTCTCCTTCCCAAACGGTGAAAGAAAACCAAAGGACACAGCGGGATTCACAGAGGTTGCTTTAATGGATTTCACACGACCAGCTTCAGCGTGTGCTTTTATCAGATACGCCTGTCCACAATTGTGTGCTTCCCATCTCACGTTGTTTAAGTTGGCTCCTCCTCCCAGTGGTATAGGGGCCTCACCTGCTTCCCATTCAACCGACTTGCGCCAATTCAGGAGACTACTAGTCCCACAGTAAAGCATTTCGGTGTTCCGGTGCTCAGGGAAGTCGCATGTTGTTTTAACATTGTCCTTCTGTGTCCCTGTACTTCCTTCCACGATCTAACCAGGTGCACCTATAGTGTTCTAATAACGTCTCATCCAGTAGTCCGGGTCCGCAGTACAACTGCAGCTTTAGGGCATCAGGTTTGTGATCGTGGCGGGTCACGGATTTTAGTCCAATACCTTGGTTACTCTCGAAGATTGCCCATGTGTCCGTGACCAACTTTTAGCGGAAGGGTCCTTTGTGCACCCACAGGCATTGCGCTGTATATGCAAATCCACTTCTCCTTCCCAAACAGTGAAAGAAAATCAAAGGACACAGCGGGATTCACAGAGGTTGCTTTAATGGATTTCGCACAACCGGTTTCAGCATGTGCTTTCATCAGATGCGCCTGTCCACAATTGCGTGCTTCCCATCTTGCGTTGTTTAAGTTGGCTCCTCCTCCCAGTGGTATAGGGGCCTCACCTGCTTCCCATTCAACCGACTTACGCCAATTCAGGAGACTACTAGCCCCACAGAGCAGCATTTCGGTGGTCCGGTGCTCAGGGAAGTCGCATGTTGTTTTAACATTGTCCTTCTGTGTCCCTACTCTTCCTTCCACAAGCTAAGCAGGTGCACCAATAGTGTTCTAATAACGTCTCACCCAGTAGTCCGGGTCAACAGTACAACCGCAGCTTTAGGGCATCAGGTTAGTGATCGTGGCGGGTCACGGATTTTAGTCAAACACCTTGGTTACTCACGAAGATTACCCGTGTTTCTGTGACCAACTTTTAGCGGAAGGATCCTTTGTGCGCCCACAGGCAGTGCGCTGTATATACAAATCCACTTCTCCTTCCCAAACGGTGAAAGAAAACCAAAGGACACAGCGGGATTCACAGAGGTTGCTTTAATGGATTTTGCACGACCGGTTTCAGCGTGTGCTTTCATCAGATGCGCCTGTCCACCATTGCGTGCTTCCCATCTTGCGTTGTTTAAGCTGGCTCCTCCTCCCAGTGGTATAGGGGCCTCACCTGCTTCCCATTCAACCGACTTGCGCCAATTCAGGAGACTACTAGTCCCACAGTGCAGCATTCCGGTGGTCCGGTGCTCAGGGAAGTCGCATGTTGTTTTAACATTGTCCTTCTGTGTCCCTATTCTTCCTTCCACGAGCGAACCAGGTGCACCAATAGTGTTCTAATAACGTCTCAGCCAGTAGTCCGGGTCCGCAGTACAACCGCAGCTTTAGGGCATCAGGTTAGTGATCGTGGCGGGTCACAGATTTTAGTCCAACACCTTGGTTACTCTCGAAGATTGCCCATGTGTCCGTGACCAACTTTTAGCGGAAGGGTCCTTTGTGCGCCTACAGGCAGTGCGCTGTATATGCAAAACCCTTCTCCATCCCAAATGGTGAAAGAAAACCAAAGGACTCAGCAGGATTCACAGAGGTTGCTTTAATAGATTTCGCACGACCGGTTTCAGCGTGTGCTTTCATCAGATGCGCCTGTCCACAATTGCGTGCTTCCCATCTCTCGTTGTTTAAGTTGGCTCCTCCTCCCAGTGGTATAGGGGCCTCACCTGCTTCCCATTCAACCGACTTGCGCCAATTCAGGAGACTACTAGTCCCACAGTGCAGCATTTCGGTGGCCCGGTGCTCAGGGAAGTCGCATGTTGTTTTAACATTGTCCTTCTGTGTCCCTATTATTCCTTCCAGGAGCTAACCAGGTGCACCAATAGTGTTCTAATAACGTCTCACCCAGTAGTCCGGGTCCGCAGTACAACCGCAGCTTTAGGGCATCAGGTTAGTGATCGTGGCGGGTCACAGATTTTAGTCCAATACCTTGGTTACTCTCGAAGATTGCCCATGTGTCCGTGACCAACTTTTAGCGGAAGGGTCCTTTGTGCGCCCACAGGCAGTGCGCTGTATTTGCAAATCCACTTCTCCTTCCCAAACGGTGAAAGAAAACCAAAGGACACAGCGGGATTCACAGAGGTTGCTTTAATGGATTTCACACGACCAGTTTCAGCGTGTGCTTTTATCAGATACGCCTGTCCACAATTGCGTGCTTCCCATCTCGCGTTGTTTAAGTTGGCTCCTCCTCCCAGTGGTATAGGGGCCTCACCTGCTTCCCATTCAACCGACTTGCGCCAATTCAGGAGACTACTAGTCCCACAGTGCAGCATTTCGGTGGTCCGGTGCTCAGGGAAGTCGCATGTTGTTTTAACATTGTCCTTCTGTGTCCCTATTCTTTCTTCCACAAGCTAAGCAGGTGCACCAATAGTGCTCTAATAACGTCTCACCCAGTAGTCCGGGGCCGCAGTACAACCACAGCTTTAGGGCATCAGGTTAGTGATCGTGGCGGGTCACGGATTTTAGTCCGACACCTTGGTTACTCTCGAAGATTGCCCATGTGTCCGTGACCAACTTTTAGCGGAAGGGTCCTTTATGCGCCCACAGGCAGTGCGCTGTATATGCAAATCCACTTCTCCTTCCCAAACGGTGAAAGAAAAGCAAAGGACACAGCGGGATTCACAGAGGTTGCTTTAATGGATTTTGCACGACCGGTTTCAGCGTGTGCTTTCATCAGATGCGCCTGTCCACAATTGCGTGCTTCCCATCTTGCGTTGTTTAAGTTGGCTCCTCCTCCCAGTGGTATAGGGGCCTCACCTGCTTCCCATTCAACCGACTAACGCCAATTCAGGAGACTACTAGCCCCACAGTGCAGCATTTCGGTGGTCCGGTGCTCAGGGAAGTCGCATGTTGTTTTAACATTGTCCTTCTGTGTCCCTACTCTTCCTTCCACAAGCTAAGCAGGTGCACCAATAGTGTTCTAATAACGTCTCACCCAGTAGTCCGGGTC
Source organism: Lissotriton vulgaris (assembly GCF_964263255.1). Taxonomy (NCBI): domain Eukaryota; kingdom Metazoa; phylum Chordata; class Amphibia; order Caudata; family Salamandridae; genus Lissotriton; species Lissotriton vulgaris. The sequence continues at coordinate 666,095,567 of NC_141689.1, forward strand.
CGCAGTACAACCGCAGCTTTAGGGCATCAGGTTAGTGATCGTGGCGGGTCACGGATTTTAGTCAAACACATTGGTTACTCACGAAGATTACCCGTGTTTCTGTGACCAACTTTTAGCGGAAGGATCCTTTGTGCGCCCACAGGCAGTGCGCTGTATATACAAATCCACTTCTCCTTCCCAAACGGTGAAAGAAAACCAAAGGACACAGCGGGATTCACAGAGGTTGCTTTAATGGATTTTGCACGACCGGTTTCAGCGTGTGCTTTCATCAGATGCGCCTGTCCACCATTCCGTGCTTCCCATCTCGCGTTGTTTAAGCTGGCTCCTCCTCCCAGTGGTATAGGGGCCTCACCTGCTTCCCATTCAACCGACTTGCGCCAATTCAGGAGACTACTAGTCCCACAGTGCAGCATTCCGGTGGTCCGGTGCTCAGGGCAGTCGCATGTTGTTTTAACATTGTCCTTCTGTGTCCCTATTCTTCCTTCCACGAGCGAACCAGGTGCACCAATAGTGTTCTAATAACGTCTCAGCCAGTAGTCCGGGTCCGCAGTACAACCGCAGCTTTAGGGCTATAGGTTAGTGATCGTGGCGGGTCACAGATTTTAGTCCAACACCTTGGTTACTCTCGAAGATTGCCCATGTGTCCGTGACCAACTTTTAGCGGAAGGGTCCTTTGTGCGCCTACAGGCAGTGCGCTGTATATGCAACACCCTTCTCCATCCCAAATGGTGAAAGAAAACCAAAGGACTCAGCAGGATTCACAGAGGTTGCTTTAATAGATTTCGCACGACCGGTTTCAGCGTTTGCTTTCATCAGATGCGCCTGTCCACAATTGCGTGCTTCCCATCTCGCGTTGTTTAAGTTTGCTCCTCCTCCCAGTGGTATAGGGGCCTCACCTGCTTCCCATTCAACCGACTTGCGCCAATTCAGGAGACTACTAGTCCCACAGTGCAGCATTTCGGTGGCCCGGTGCTCAGGGAAGTCGCATGTTGTTTTAACATTGTCCTTCTGTGTCCCTATTATTCCTTCCAGGAGCTAACCAGGTGCACCAATAGTGTTCTAATACCGTCTCACCCAGTATTCCGGGTCCGCAGTACAACCGCAGCTTTAGGGCATCAGGTTAGTGATCGTGGCGGGTCACGGATTTTAGTCCAATACCTTGGTTACTCTCGAAGATTGCCCATGTGTACGTGACCAACTTTTAGCGGAAGGGTCCTTTGTGCGCCCACATACAGTGCGCTGTATTTGCAAATCCACTTCTCCTTCCCAAACGGTGAAAGAAAACCAAAGGACACAGCGGGATTCACAGAGGTTGCTTTAATGGATTTCACACAACCAGTTTCAGCGTGTGCTTTTATCAGATACGCCTGTCCACAATTGCGTGCTTCCCATCTCGCGTTGTTTAAGTTGGCTCCTCCTCCCAGTGGTATAGGGGCCTCACCTGCTTCCCATTCAACCGACTTGCGCCAATTCAGGAGACTACTAGTCCCACAGTGCAGCATTTCGGTGGTCCGGTGCTCAGGGAAGTCGCATGTTGTTTTAACATTGTCCTTCTGTGTCCCTATTCTTTCTTCCACAAGCTAAGCAGGTGCACCAATAGTGCTCTAATAACGTCTCACCCAGTAGTCCGGGGCCGCAGTACAACCACAGCTTTAGGGCATCAGGTTAGTGATCGTGGCGGGTCACGGATTTTAGTCCGACACCTTGGTTACTCTCCAAGATTGCCCATGTGTCCGTGACCAACTTTTAGCGGAAGGGTCCTTTATGCGCCCACAGGCAGTGCGCTGTATATGCAAATCCACTTCTCCTTCCCAAACGGTGAAAGAAAAGCAAAGGACACAGCGGGATTCACAGAGGTTGCTTTAATGGATTTTGCACGACCGGTTTCAGCGTGTGCTTTCATCAGATGCGCCTGTCCACCATTGCGTGCTTCCCATCTCGCGTTGCTTAAGTTGGCTCCTCCTCCCAGTGGTATAGGGGCCTCACCTGCTTCCCATTCAACCGACCTGCGCCAATTCAGGAGACTACTAGTCCCACAGTGCAGCATTTTGGTGGGCCGGTGCTCAGGGAAGTCACATGTTGTTTTAACATTGTCCTTCTGTGTCCCTATTCTTCCTTCCACGAGCTAACCAGGTGCACCAATAGTGTTCTAATAACGTCTCACCCAGTAGTCCGGGTCCGCAGTACAACCGCAGCTTTAGGGCATCAGGTTAGTGATCGTGGCGGGTCACGGATTTTAGTCCAACACCTTGGTTACTCTCGAAGATTGCCCATGTGTCCGTGACCAACTTTTAGCGGAAGGGTCCTTTGTGCGCCCACAGGCAGTGCGCTGTATATGCAAATCCACTTCTCCTTCCCAAATGGTGAAAGAAAACCAAAGGACACAGCAGGATTCACAGAGGTTGCTTTAATGGATTTCGCACGACCAGTTTCAGTGTGTGCTTTCATGAGATGCGCCTGTCCACAATTGCGTGCTTCCCATCTCGCGTTGTTTAAGTTGGCTCCTCCTCCCAGTGGTATAGGGGCCTCACCTGCTTCCCATTCAACCGACTTGCGCCAATTCAGGAGACTACTAGTCCCACAGTGCAGCATTTCGGTGGTCCGGTGCTCAGGGAAGTCGCATGTTGTTTTAACATTGTCCTTCTGTGTCCCTATTCTTCCTTCCACGAGCTAACCAGGTGCACCAATAGTGTTCTAATAACGTCTCACCCAGTAGTCCGGGTCCGCAGTACAACCGCAGATTTAGGGCATCAGGTTAGTGATCGTGGCGGGTCACGGATTTTAGTCCAATACCTTGGTTACTCTCGAAGATTGCCCATGTGTCCGTGACCAACTTTTAGCCGAAGGGTCATTTGTGCGCCCACAGGCAGTGTGCTGTATATGCAAATCCACTTCTCCTTCCCAAACGGTGAAAGAAAACCAACGGACACAGCGGGATTCACAGAGGTTGCTTTAATGGATTTCGCACGACCGGTTTCAGCGTGTGCTTTCATCAGATGCGCCTGTCCACAATTGCATGCTTCCCATCTCGCGTTGTTTAAGTTGGCTCCTCCTCCCAGTGGTATAGGGGCCTCACCTGCTTCCCATTCAACCGACTTGCGCCAATTCAGGAGACTACTAGTCCCACAGTGCAGCATTTCGGTGGTCCGGTGCTCAGGGAAGTCGCATGTTGTTTCAACATTGTCCTTCTGTGTCCCTATTCTTCCTTCCACGAGCTAACCAGGTGCGCCAATAGTGTTCTAATAACGTCTCACCCAGTAATCCGGGTCCGCAGTACAACCGCAGCTTTAGGGCATCAGGTTAGTGATCGTGGTGGGTCACGGATTTTAGTCCAACACCTTGGTTACTCTCGAAGATTGCCCATGTGTCCGTGACCAACTTTTAGCGGAAGGGTCCTTTGTGCACCCACAGGCAGTGCACTGTATTTGCAAATCCACTTCTCCTTCCCAAACGGTGAAAGAAAACCAAAGGACACAGCGGGATTCACAGAGGTTGCTTTAATGGATTTCACACGACCAGTTTCAGCGTGTGCTTTTATCAGATACGCCTGTCCACAATTGCGTGCTTCCCATCTCGCATTGTTTAAGTTGGCTCCTCCTCCCAGTGGTATGTGGGCTTCACCTGCTTCCCATTCAACCGACTTGCGCCAATTCAGGAGACTACTAGTCCCACAGTGCAGCATTTTGGTGGTCCGGTGCTGAGGGAAGTCGCATGTTGTTTTAACATTGTCCTTCTGTGTCCCTATTCTTTCTTCCACAAGCTAAGCAGGTGCACCAATAGTGTTCTAATAACGTCTCACCCAGTAGTCCGGGTCTGCAGTACAACCGCAGCTTTAGGGCATCAGGTTAGTGATCGTGGCGGGTCACGGATTTTAGTCCAACACCTTGGTTACTCTCGAAGATTGCCCATGTGTCCGTGACCAACTTTTAGCGGAAGGGTCCTTTATGCGCCCACAGGCAGTGCGCTGTATATGCAAATCCACTTCTCCTTCCCAAACGATGAAAGAAAACCAAAGGACACAGCAGGATTCACAGAGGTTGCTTTAATGGATTTTGCACGACCGGTTTCAGCGTGTGCTTTCATCAGATGCGCCTGTCCACCATTGCGTGCTTCCCATCTCGCGTTGTTTAAGTTGGCTCCTCCTCCCAATGGTATAGGGGCCTCACCTGCTTCCCATTCAACCGACCTGCGCCAATTCAGGAGACTACTAGTCCCACAGTGCAGCATTTTGGTGGTCCGGTGCTCAGGGAAGTCACATGTTTTAACATTGTCCTACTGTGTCCCTATTCTTCCTTCTATGAGCTAACCAGGTGCACCAATAGTGTTCTAATAATGTCTCACCCAGTAGTCCGGGTCCGCAGTACAACCGCAGCTTTAGGGCATCAGGTTAGTGATCGCGGCGGGTCACGGATTTTAGTCCAACACCTTGGTTACTCTCGAAGATTGCCCATGTGTCCGTGACCAACTTTTAGCGGAAGGGTCCTTTGTGCGCCCACAGGCAGTGCGCTGTATATGCAAATCCCCTTCTCCTTCCCAAATGGTGAAAGAAAACCAAAGGACACAGCAGGATTCACAGAGGTTGCTTTAATGGATTTCGCACGACCAGTTTCAGTGTGTGCTTTCATGAGATGCGCCTGTCCACAATTGCGTGCTTCCCATCTCGCGTTGTTTAAGTTGGCTTCTCCTCCCAGTGGTATAGGGGCCTCACCTGCTTCCCATTCAACCGACTTGCGCCAATTCAGGAGACTACTAGTCCCACAGTGCAGCATTTCGGTGGCCCGGTGCTCAGGGAAGTCGCATGTTGTTTTAACATTGTCCTTCTGTGTCCCTATTATTCCTTCCAGGAGCTAACCAGGTGCACCAATAGTGTTCTAATAACGTCTCACCCAGTAGTCCGGGTCCGCAGTACAACCGCAGCTTTAGGGCATCAGGTTAGTGATCGTGGCGGGTCACGGATTTTAGTCCAATACCTTGGTTACTCTCGAAGATTGCCCATGTGTCCGTGACCAACTTTTAGCGGAAGGGTCCTTTGTGCGCCCACAGGCAGTGCGCTGTGTTTGCAAATCCACTTCTCCTTCCCAAACGGTGAAAGAAAACCAAAGGACACAGCGGGATTCACAGCGGTTGCTTTAATGGATTTCACACGACCAGTTTCAGCGTGTGCTTTCATCAGATGCGCCTGTCCACAATTGCGTGCTTCCCATCTCGCGTTGTTTAAGTTGGCTCTGTGAGAAGTTGGCCTGGTATATAATGCTCACTAATTCTTAGTGATCACTTTGTACCATGCCAAGCAACCCTTATGATGATGGTTGTAATTCAACCTTGTAGACCAGTTATCCTAGTGGTAACGTGGACAAAGCAGTCTTAGGCTAAACTCTGAAAGGCATGTGAAGCCAGCTGTATTACCATACACAACCCCCTTGAATACCAAATGAAAGGACACCACACAGATATATATTGAAAATATATATTGATTTATTAACTATAAAATCCCCTGGACTCTTTATGAGCACAGAAGCACAAGCGTTAAATCACAAGACAGTTTAAAATACACAAAAGTTGCACAATATGGATGAGCCCTAGGGGCCACCAAAACCATATACTAAGAAAGTGGTATAAGGGATACCAAACGGAAAGGGAACAGGCCTAGGGCCTTGGGAATTGCTGGAGCTATTCGAGACTAGCAGTGACTAAGTCGGGAAAGGCCCGCGGGATTCGGGTGCAGTGTTCAAAGTGCACGCACTTTCCAATGCAAAGTCTATGGTGCGTAAAAAGTACAAAGTTAGAAAGTTAGGAACCTTCCGAGTGACCTACGGAGCTGAAACTTAATACACAGGCCCTTGAGATGTGTACAAGTGTAGGAACACCGGGGGAGCTGAGTTACCTCACCCACAGGAAGCGGGTGCACAGGGTCGAAGTAGTGTCGGGTTTCGTCACGCTGGTCGATGGTGCTTGGAGCTGAAGATGCTGCAGGCGGCTCGATGTGAAGAGTTCCGGTGGATCCAAGGGTGGATCTGAAGATGTGAAGACCTGAAAGCAGAGGGGACAATGTTCAAAGTCACTAGCCAGTGACTACCGTGGAACCAGATTGGAACCAGGCGATGTCGGGCAGCTTCTCTCTGCAGCCACGTGGACACCGGGGGTCGAGGACGTCCAGGAGTCGGTCACGAGCTGTCCCACGTAGGCTTCTCGCTGTTGGCGGTGTCGGCAACTTGATCGGAGCAAACAGGCCTTGGCTAATGCAAGCCACGCAGGAATCGAAAGATGCTTAACACTCGGACCAGCAAGGTCAGAGCGAGTGCTCCTTTTCACAGGAGCTTGGGTAGGTCTGGAGCAACCAGACCTGCTGTGTAAATTGTCGGTTTCGTCGTCAAGATGGCCGCTGACCACGTGGCTAGTGGCCGGGATGGCGCGTCGAGTGGCACAATGCAAAAGGGCCCCACGCAGATCGTGGAGATGCTGGAGGGCTGATCTTCGGTGCAAGGGCTGCTCGGTGGTGGGGGTTCTCTGTCCCCAGAGCACAACATCGAGGATACCTCAGAAGCTGCACAGTCAGCTTTTCGAGTGTCTTCCAAGAGGTCCGGTCCCACGTCACTCGGTGCCTCCACGGGTCCCTTCTTTGCAGGGACTGTGGATCGGGCTCTGAAAGGTCTGGGAGTCTGGTTCTTGTCGGGCCCTGGGCTCGGGCTCCGGCGGGAGGCGGCGGCAAAGCAGACGTTGATTCGCTGGTTGGTACCTGCTTTTACAGGGTGGCCACTCCTAGGCCACAAGGGAGATTCTCTTCAGTCTTCTGAGCAGCAGAATGTCGAAGTCCAGTCTTCTTCTTCGTGTAAAGTTGATTCAGGATGATCTGCTGTGCAATGGCACTGCTCCCACTCTTATTCCCAATCTGAGGGGTGGATCACCTACTAGGTCCCTCCTCTGGGAGGAACCAGGAAGGGGGGCGGTTACACCCCCTTTCCTTTGTCCAGCTCCTCGCCAGGCCTGGGTCTGGAAAGTCCCACGACCGGTTTGGACTGGCCTATGCACGGGGACACCTTGTGTGCCCCGGGCATGTCTGATTCTATTCAGCCCTGTCGTACCCAATACACAAAACCCTGTCTGGGGTGGTGCTCGCACCTCCCAAATGCAGGAAACCCTTTGTCCAGGCCACCATCTGCCGAGTTTCGGTCAGCAGCAGGAGGCCAGACTCGTTTCTGTGGAGGCAGCATCCATTTTGTGATGCTGAGGCTCTGGTTAACTTTAACCGGGGTTAAGGCTACACACATGTCGTGGCCCTCTAGAAGGGTGGAATGCTATGCCCGTCGACAGAACTGTCGAGGGGATAGTATTCCAATTCGTATGACACCTTACTCGACATGTTTTGATAAAGCCAAACCAAAGATAGCATTTAACCGCGAGGATTATAATGCACTTAAGAGTATATGGTATGGCAATATCCCGGAACAGCTTAGGGAGTGGTTCCCGACAGCTGCAGACAGGCTCAGCTCATGCTAGAGCACCATCTCACATATTTCCAACCACTCTGCCTCCAGGATTGAAGAGGCCTTCCATAGGAGTGGCTGATAGGAACATAAGTGTCCAGTTTTAAGGTTAGATATAGGGATACTATATCTAAGTAAGAGGTGATTACACCACCTTACCCCAGCTGAGTGATCAGCCAGTTGTGTCAAATATGGAGGCCAGGCCAGGGGTGGCACAATACATGCTGCAGCCCCTGGTAGGCCTTGGAAACACCTATGCCCTGGGTACCTAGGATACACTGTTACAGGGGCCAATAAGGTGAACCAGTTCCAATTGTGTATGCACCTAAGGTACATGGAGTCCATTTTAAGGAGAGAGCAATTAGCCTGGGGCCCTGAATAGCAGGTTCCCAGGCCAACTATGTCAAAAAACAGCTAAACACCAGGCAAAAAATGTGGGGGTAACCATAGTCAGATATCCACCTTCCTACATAACCCCCCCTCAATCGAAAGGAGATAAGGCTATCCTTGACCAGGTAAGCCTATATTGCCTAAGTGGCCATATAAGGAAGTACCAGCTCTGGCTTGGTAACCCCCTGTCTCATGGTCCACTAAGCAATTCCTCACCCTAAGGGCATCTGAGGGTCTCCACCATAGGGAATCTCTACCTGTGGTGTGTCTTTGCAAAGTCAAAGGCTGGTGTTGAGATGGAGTACTGAAGTGAGTTTCCTCTGTAGGGCTCAGCTTCCTCCAATCACTCTCCACCATGTGTGCCTTTCTTTCTTTGACTGAGTTGCACTGTGCTCTCAGGGTCAACCTCTGGCTACCTAAAGCTGGAGGCTGAGTCCCTCGGTTTGGCTTACTGGAGGGACAGTTCAGGTTTGGGCCCTTAGGGTCCCAGGTTTGGCTGTGCCCAACAATATCCATCTGGGGGAGGTCCCTAACTACTATTAAGGGGGATCCCTCAGGAGTTTTTAAAGTTTGCACCTCACTAGGGCTACTAGCTTCGGTGCCCCTAATCTGTTGATGGGGGTGCTTTATTTGACAGGGGCCCCTTTGGGTCTCACTGTCCTTCTTGTCCTCTGCAGCCCTGGGCTGAGTAAGGCAAGGTAGAGAGGGGCAGGTTACCTGCTCCAGACTGGGTCCCACCTGAGAAGGGTCCACTGCCATCAGAGGCTCTGTCAGGCCAGGCCTAACAACCTCTGGGACAGTTCGTTCATCAGGGGTAAGATCAGTTCCCTGAGGAGGCTGATCCTTTCCTAAAGTCTGGTGGGAGGGAGATTTCTCTTCCTTCTCAATGCTCTCTGTTTGGGTTGAGTGATCCATCATTTCAGGCTTCACTACCCATGTATCAGTTTGAGTTTGGGCTGTGGCCATCACAGCCCCACCAACCTTTTCAGGAGGAGACTCAGTTTGGGTATGGGCTGTTACTAGTACAGTCCTGCTACTCTTTTCAGGAGGGAAGTTATCTAAAGATGGGGCTGAGGTTTACTCAGCCCTACCAACCTTTTCAGGAAGGACATCTTGGATTGGGGCTGTAGCCATCATAGCCCCACTAACCTTTCCATGGAGATTTACCATTCTAGAATGGGTTTGCTGTTCAACCTCAGCCAAGGCTGAGATTTCCAAATCATTACCCAGTGGGCAATCTACAGGCAAGTTTGCTGACACTGCCACTCTCTTTGGGCCAGTGACACCTCCCCAGCTAAGATTGACTACTGCCATGGGATGATTGGTTTCTATGCCATCAATGTTTGTCACCTGATATTTGGCATCAGGTAAAAGTTGCCTTGAGGGGACTAGACATTCAGCCACCATGGTGATGCTAGCCCCTGTGTCTCTGAAGGCCTCAACTTTCAAGCCATTGATGAGGGGCTCCTGTCTATACTTGCTCAAAGTGTTTGGGCATGCAGTGATATTGGCAAACCCCATGCCAGTCTCATAGACAAGAGTATCTGAGTTAGGGGACATGGATAGGCCAGAGTCCACCTGTCCTCCAAAAGTAAACCCACCCAAATTCTTGGGGGTGCTCCCACCACCTGGGGGACCACTGCTAACAGTGACAGGAGGTGTTGGAGCCTTACCTGGAGGTATATTCTCTTTATTGCCATTCCTGGGACAACAGCTATCTGTTTTGTAATGCCCCACCTGTTTACAGGTATGACAATAAGGCTTTTTCTGGGTTGTAGAAGTGTCTTGGGACCCACCCCCATTCTTGGAGTTTTGGGGCCCTGGGGAAGTCTTTTCCTTACTTTTATCCCCACCCTTCTCTTGAGGCTTGGTAGTCTCTTTCTTTTGGTCACCACCCTGGTTCTTAGGCCTGATCCTGGTTCTGACCCATTTGTCTGCCCTCCTACCCAATTCTTGTGGGGAGGTCAGATCAGAGTCAACCAGGTGCTGATGTAGAAGCTGATTTTGACAATTACTTAAGATTTGCTCTCTCATAATTAAATTATACAATCCTGTATAGTCAGTAACCTTACTTCCCAGCAACCAGCCCTCCAGAGCCTTAGTGGCACATTCAACAAATTCAGGCCAGTCCTGAGTCTGTGTCTTCTGGGTGTCTCTGAACATTAACCTGTACTGTTCAGTGGTTAAGCCTAACCCATCAATCAGAGCACTCTTCAGGGCCATGTAGTTTCTAGAATCCCCATCACTAACTGTGAGGGGTTGTCTCTGCCTCTACCTTCAAAGGAGAGCCACAAGATTGCTGCCCACTGCTCCTGAGGGATCTGCTGTACCATGCAGGCTCTCTCAAGTGCAGTCATCCATTTGTGGATATCATCCCCAGCTTTGTAGGGGGGCACAATCTTACTCAGGTTTCTTGTATCAAAAGACCTGTCTTTATCCTTCTGGATAGTGCTGCCACCAGTGGATCCTAATCCACTCTCTCTAGGCTGTCTTGCTCTAGCAAGTTTCTCTTGGGCCAGGGCAACCTCTAACTCTTGTCTCTGGATCCTCAATTCAGCCTCTCTCATTTTGGCCTCATGTTCCCTTCTCTGAGGGCTAGTCATCTCCTTTCTGGAGTGACCATGAGAGCCTCTAGAAGCGTGGGAGTTGTCAGAGTCACCTGAGTGAATCCTTCTCCTCCTAGGCTTCTGGTTAAGTCCACCTGGGGGTCTGAATGGGTTGTTACCTGATTCAGTCCCAAATAGGCTTAAGTTAGCCTGGTTCAGTCTACTGACCAGCACCTGACTATTTCTGTCATCATCTGACTCACTGCTTCCCCCCTCTGTCTCTTCTTCCTCTTCCTCTTCCTCCTCATCATCTACCTGAGGAGCTCCAGTGATGGGGGCTTCCTCATCTACCAGGATGATAGGGGCATGGGTGTCTACAGTGTCATCCTCTGAAGGATGGCCTCCTTCAGCATCCCCTGTGGGGTTTGCCTTAGAGGTCTTTAGAGCCTCAGACTGATCCAAGATCTCTCTAAGGTGGTCTGTGGTAGGGGTAGGCCCTGTCCTCAGACCCCTTAAGGCACAAAGCTGCCGTAGTTCCTTAAAGGAAAATATAGCAAATTTGGATGGTGCCCTTGGAGGGTCACTCTCAACAGGGATGTTCCCAGTGGAACCCTCTGCTCCAGACATTGCTCTAGTGTGGGTGGATGTGTTGCAATCTACCTACACTGGTGTTTACCTACTAAACCTATCTAGTAGTTGTAGTCAGGGTGTGCTACTCCCTTTGCTCTACAACAACTAAGTACAGTAGAACTTAAGTATACTAGTCTTGTTTTATATGTACCTAGCAGGTACCTGTGTGATCTTTCAAATGATAATCTCAAAGATTGTAATGGTAAAACAACAGCAAGCTCAGATCCCAATCCGCTGCTCACCAATGTGAGAAGTTGGCCTGGTATATAATGCTCACTAATTCTTAGTGATCACTTTGTACCATGCCAAGCAACCCTTATTTTTTTTTTTTTTGAATTTTTTTTTTCTTCACCATAACAAAGCATTATGAGCTTTACATGTATCACAATTTATCCATTACAATACTTTTTACATTATATTATTTAAACTTCATCCTTAAGTACTAACATACCAATAATACATTCAGCTACAAAGGAAGAAAGAAAGCAAATACGAAATCTATAGAAAACCAATATAGTAGAGACCACATCTTCCCACCCCCACACCTAGTTGTTCCTTCTTTGCACCTCTTTCCATTTACACAGTGGCTCCCAAATTCTTCTCCCCAGTCGTCTTCCACTCCTCCCCTTTCGAGCATAAATTTTTTCCTCTATATTGTATGCATACAGGGTATTTGCCAGCCAGCATTGCAATTTCGGAGGGTTTTTATCTAGCCAAGCCCTAGCTATTGTTAGTCTGTAGACAGCCATTATTACAAACAGAAATTCAGCATATTGATCCTGTTCCCCTTCAGTCACACCTAACATAATCCAAGCTGGTGTAAGGGATATCACAATACCCAGTGATCTTGCCAAAAAACCCTCAATCTCATTAATCAATGTTTGTAATTGGGGACATGTTGCGAAAATATGTACACTATCTGCTTCCAGCGCATTGCATCTGGGACAGTTGATTCCTGTATTCCCCCCCCATTTTGCGATCTTTGCAGGCGTAAAGTACAAAAAATATAGTGTTTTATAATGCTGAGACTGCAGCGGGGCAGCACATAGTATCGTACATCCTAAATTCAAAGAATCATAAAACAAATTACTTTTAACTCCCAATTTGTCCGCCCATTTCTTGCTAAATTTATCTAAATCATCCTGCTTTTCTTTCACCAGTGCTGCATACAAGGATTTGATAGAACAATCCCCCATCAGTTTTATTTTCTCCATTATTTCTATTTTATTAAAACCTGCTGGGCCTCCGACTTTGTTATTAAGAAAACTTCTAACCTGTAAATATTTGAAAAATCCCCTATTATGTATGCCATATGTGTCTCTTAGCTCTGAAAATTGCTTAAAACCATCCTTTGAGAATAGATCTCCTATTTGCGTGATCCCCCTTAAAGCCCACTCTACCATTGTGTGATCTGCAAAAATTTCCTCAGGGAGTGACCTATTGTTAATTAATGAGACATACCTATTATACCTCCCCATCTTTACTTTCTTTAAAAATGCATTCCACACTGTGACTGCCGCTTTGACAGTTTTAAACCTAGTTCTCTTAAAGTAGCTATAATCTGTACATTTTAAGAAACAATTGTGAGCATTTACCCCAAGTGCGACAGCATAAACCTCTGTAGACATCTTATGCAGTCTTACATCATCAGTGTTGCCTCCAATAAGACCTTGAATATATTGCAGCACAGTAGCCATATAATATAAACGAAAATCTGGTGCACCCCATCCCCCTTTTTCTCTGGGGAGTGTCATATACCTATAAGCCCTCCGGGTCTTACCGTGTGCCCATATAAACCTGTTACATATAGCCTCTATACCATTAAACCAACTGGCTTCAAACAGCAAAGGTACAGCCCTGAACAAATACAAACATTTGGGTAAAATCATCATTTTGATGATGTTTGTACAGCCAACTAATGTCAGGTGTAAATTGTTCATTTTTTCCAGATCTTTTTTCGTTTGAGCTATCAAGGGATCCATGTTCTTTTCAACAATCTTACCTATTTCTGCTGTTATTTGTACCCCTAGATAAGTTGCCATATTCGTCACTCTAACATCATTACAAATTACCCATTGATTTTTAACTATCTGAGTTTTAGTGATGTTCAAACTATATCCTGAAAACTGACCGAACCTCTCAGCTTCTGCTTCAATTGCCCTAATGGCAGCTGTAGGTTCTGCGGTCAGGATGGCGACGTCATCCGCGTAAGCTAATGATTTAAGTCTACAACCATTGAGAACTAACGATGGTATCTGCTGATTATTTTCCAACTTTCGTATATAGGGGTCAAGGTATAAAGCGAAAAGCAGGGGAGAAGAGGGGCAGCCCTGCCTTGTGCCTCTCTGGATATTAACTGCCGCCGAGTAACCTCTATTGACTCTTATCTTAGCCGTCTGGCTTATATATAATGTCTGCAGAGCCTTTATAAATCCTGGTCCTATACCGTGCCACCTCAAAACATCCCGTAAATATCTCCATGAGACCCTATTGAATGCTTTTTCGGCGTCGAGAAACACCGCTGCCATTGGGTCTTCCAGGATGCCTGCTACATCAAATGCCGTGATTACTTGCCTAGTATGCTGGGTTGTTCCCTTACCTGGAATAAATCCATGCTGAGAAGGAATAACCAAGGATTCAATTATCCTAGATAGCCTTTTTGCCAAAATTTTGGAGAACACCTTAACATCGGCGTTCATTAAAGTAATGGGTCGATAGGAGCCCGGGACATCTACAGGCTTGCCCTTTTTTGGAATAACAATAATATCTGCGCCTCCCCAGGATTGTGGAGCAGACTCACCCATTTGCGCTAGCAACATCACATTAAACATATCTGCTAACAAGGAGGATTGGAAGACTTTATAAAATTCTATTGGGATCTGGTCCGGACCAGCAGCCTTCCCGGATGGCAGCTCCCTCAAGGCCTCAGTCAGTTCATCCACCTTAAATTTCTCTTCCAGCTCTTTTCTGTCTGCCTCTACCAACACCGAGGGCTCTATCTCCCTCAAATAAGCCCTTATGTCCTCCTCTCTTTCATACCCATCTGATACATAAAGCTCCGTGTAAAACTGTCTAAAAACCTCTCTAATCTGTTCTGCACCCTTAACCTTGGCTCCCTGACCATTTTTGATCTCTTTAATGTCAGCCATCCCATCTCTTTGTCTAGCTCGTACAGCCAATATATGACCAACTCTTTCGCTAAGTTCATACGCCTTTTCTTTATTGGCTACATACTTCTCAACGGTCTTTTTTGCCATCCCATCCATAACTTCTGCTTTGAGGGCGACTATCTTCAATAATATCTGCTCAATTGGAGAATGTGCATGTATAGCCATCATAAGTTCTTCCTCTGCCTCTCTAATTAGTTCGTTAATTCTCTCTGCTTTTTCCTTCTCCATTCTTTGAGCACTGATAACATAGCTCAGGGTTTCTCCTCTTATTCCGGCTTTAAAAGCATCCCACACAATCCCTGGTGTTGAAGTACCTCTATTGATCTCCCAAATTTCCTTAATCCATTCACTCATTCTCTCCCTATAAGTTTGATCCTGGAGGAGCATTCTGTCAAACGTCCATTGTCTCAGCTCTTTATTTCTCCTTTGCCCAAGTATTGCAGTTAACACTAACGGGCTGTGATCTGATATGATCCTTGGTTCTCTTACTATCCTTGCACCATCTATCAGACCTCTCGTGATTAAAAAATAGTCCAGCCTGACCAGTGTCTGGTGAGGAGCTGAAAAGAAAGTACTCCCATCAAGGTTCGGATGGCAATTTAACCATGGATCTTCTAGAGAGTTATTCCTTGCCATATCTGCTAAGGCCCTGTAAGTTCTTCTTTTTCTCCCCATATATTTCCTATTAGAATCTAAAAAACTACTATCTGCATCATGAATATTCAGATCACCACATAAGATTATAGGCTCCGGCCACTGCGCGAGTTCCACGTCTAGAAATTGAAAAATGTCTGGATCATCTCCAGTAGACCCATAAACTGAAACAAGTGTGAAAGTTTCTCCCCTAAACATTAGTTCTGCTATAACCCATCTGCCCCACTGATCCTCCAACTTCCTCTTAACCAGTGTATCCTGTCTCTTGCCCAGAATCACCACCCCTCTCGTCTTGGTATTCTGATTGGTTTTTGCTAAAACATTAAAGCCAAGTTGATCCAATAAATAAGCCTTGGTACCCTCAATGTGTGTTTCCTGAAGGCACACTAGATCAGGTTTTAGCGATTTTAACAAAGAAGCAGTTTTTAACCTCTTATTTAACTCGTTAAGTCCGCAAATGTTTATTGAAACTATTCTACAGGTCATTATAATTCATAGTTTTTCCTACTTCGTGTATACATCTAAACCAGCAGCATTTATTGATTTTCTTTGTTTTCTTCCCCATATTTTTTCTTGGAATTCTATTGTTTATCTTACTCCATGCATCTTTTTTACCTCTTTTATCTTCACCATGTTTGTGCGCAAAACCAACGTGTTTGTCTCCACCCCCACCACCCTCCCCTCACCCCCCCTTACCCCCCTCCCCTTAAGAGCCCCCCCCCTTGCTACAGGCAAATAGGCCAATCCTGGCCTATGTGTAGCCCCCTGTAGTCTGCAGAATCGCTACTCTCTCCTATCCTATTCTCATCTCTGTCTGGTATTGCTAAATACATTTGTTTAGTATTACCATCTTACGGGGTCTTTGGTGGAGTTCTTACAGGAGACCTCGGTGGAGTTCTGGTTCTAGTTCTGCTCTCCTTTCCTTTATCAAGTTCCGTGATTTCTGCTAAATATTCCGCTGCTTTTATCTCAGACGTAAACATTCTGGTATAACCTTTCCTGATTACTTTCAACCTTGACGGGAACAACAAATAAGCTTCTGCCCCTTGTTTTTGGAAGGGCCCTATCATCTGTCTTAACTTCCACCTTCTTTCCACGGTAACGTGGCAAAAGTCTGGCCTAGAGAAAAAAGTATTCCCGTCAACTGTCTTTCTTGAGTCAGGCCTAGCCTTATCAATTATTTCCTGTTGCGCTAAGAAATTACCTAGGAAAACCAGCATTGCTCTTGGGCGCTCATTCTCATGCCCCCCCCGGTTTTTCTTAATGAACGGCGGGTATCTATGTGCTCTCTGCACTTCAACATCCCAGTGCCATTTTGACTCTGGGAAGGCCTCTTCCAAGACCTTAACCACATATCCTCTGGGGTCCTGCCCCTCCTTTCCTTCCTCCAGTCCCAAAAGTCTCACATTGTTTCTCCTTTGGCGATTTTCAAAACTTTCTAACTTCCATTGAAGGTCTTCCACCACCTTCTCCTGATCCGCTTTGAAAGTCAGCCATTCTGTCACTTCATCTTCCACCCTGCTTGTCCTTTCCTCAACTTGCGAAACTCTCCCCTCAACCTCTTCCTGCTTTCTGCTTACTTTTCTTAACGATGCTTGAAGTTTTTTTGTGTCTCTTTTTGCTCTTCGACTCTCCATTCTTGCCTCAGTCTGCATCTGTTTCAAAGTCCCAAACAGCATTTCAAGAGTTACGTTTTGAGTTTTCTGCCTCCCCTCCTTTTCCCCCTCTTCCTGCTCATTTTCCTGATAGGTCTCTGAGGTAGCAGAGTAGTCCCATGATAATTTCTTACTCATGCTACTCCTTGATCCTCTTCCATTTCTTTTTTTACCGCCAACTCCCCTTTTCTTTTTCGTCACTAATTCACTGGAGCCCTTACTAGTATCCGAATCAGAAGTATGTTCAGTGCAACTCCCCTCCTCCTCAGATTCCTGTTCACTAGCATCTGTAGAATCTGAACCCTCATAAACTTTAAAGAACTCAGGGGAACCTCCCCTCATGTTTCTATCTATATTTTTGCTGTTTTTGCCAATGTCCTGGTCCGAGTGTAACCCTTGCTGCTCCGTTAGACTCTGGGTGCTACCCCATCCTGATTCGGCACACTGCATAGGTTTGCTATGTGGCCTGATCTCCACAGATAGTAGGGCGTCTAGCATCTGCATGTTATTGTGCTTTTCTAGCCGTTCTGTAGCATTGTCATTATAACCGATGTTCTTACCGGCCCCCTTGCTCACCTTCGCGGCTTCTGCGTTCAGCTCCGGTTGCAACAAGCCGTCTCCTGCAGTGTTCAGTGGTTGCCCAGCAACCAAGCCTTTGACGCTTGCGTCCTCGCGGTCCGCTGACTCAGCTTCCGCGTTCAACTCCCTTCTGTCTCTCTGGGCTCCTGCAACCGTCAGCGGTATCGCTACCTTCCCGGCCATCATTTCATTCTGCTGAGGCTCGGTTAGCTGAAGCTCTATCCGCAGGACTGCTGGGGACGCTCTCGAGATGAAAGACTCCGGTAAGGTTGCCTGCCGCTTCTGATCTTTTACCGTCACCGTTTGTGCGTGCAGAGTTTTTCCGCCCATTGATAATTCCTTTGCAGTTTTAATCACTGCTGATCGGGTCTCAGGTCCCACTTCAGTCTTCTTCTCTTGTTTTTCGGGTTTCTTAGTTAATGCGCTCTTCGAGGACCGATTAGGAAGTTCCGTATGTTTTTTCAAAGACGTAGCTTTTGGAACTGCCCCCTCTCTTACTGCAGCGGCTGAGCCTTTAATCGGCCCTGTGGTTGCTGGCTTGTCTCTGTCCGCCTTGGCTCTTTGGGACATCTTGAAGGGTGCTTTCACGCTACTTATAACACTTTTCCAAAAATTAAGCCAGTTTTTCACCTTCTTTGTCGTGAGACCCCTCAGCCAGCCTGGGTTAAATGCTTCTGCCGTGCCACGGTATACCAGGTTAACCAGAACCCACATCCCTGGATTCACCAGTCCTTCACCATCCTAGGATAGGAGAGAGAGTAAATGCGACTTCTCTCTACAGAGCTACAGCGGCCATCTTGCCCCCTGCCAAGCAACCCTTATGATGATGGTTGTAATTCAACCTTGTAGACCAGTTATCCTAGTGGTAACGTGGACAAAGCAGTCTTAGGCTAAACTCTGAAAGGCATGTGAAGCCAGCTGTATTACCATACACAACCCCCTTGAATACCAAATGAAAGGACACCACACAGATATATATTGAAAATATATATTGATTTATTAACTATAAAATCCCCTGGACTCTTTATGAGCACAGAAGCACAAGCGTTAAATCACAAGACAGTTTAAAATACACAAAAGTAGCACAATATGGATGAGCCCTAGGGGCCACCTAAACCATATACTAAGAAAGTGGTATAAGGGATACCAAACGGAAAGGGAACAGGCCTAGGGCCTTGGGAATCGCTGGAGCTATTCGAGACTAGCAGTGACTAAGTCGGGAAAGGCCCGCGGGACTCGGGTGCAGTGTTCAAAGTGCACGCACTTTCCAATGCAAAGTCTATGGTGCGTAAAAAGTACAAAGTTAGAAAGTTAGGAACCTTCCGAGTTACCTACGGAGCTGAAACTTAAGACACAGGCCCTTGAGATGTGTACCAGTGTAGGAACACCGGCGGAGCTGAGTTACCTCACCCACAGGAAGCGGGTGCACACGGTCGAAGTAGTGTCGGGTTTCGTCACGCTGGTCGATGGTGCTTGGAGCTGAAGATGCTGCAGGCGGCTCGATGTGAAGAGTTCCGGTGGATCCAAGGGTGGATCTGAAGATGTGAAGACCTGAAAGCAGAGGGGACAATGTTCAAAGTCACTAGCCAGTGACTACCGTGGAACCAGATTGGAACCAGGCGATGTCGGGCAGCTTCTCTCTGCAGCCACGTGGACACCGGGGGTCGAGGACGTCCAGGAGTCGGTCACGAGCTGTCCCACGCAGGCTTCTCGCTGTTGGCGGTGTCGGCAACTTGATCGGAGCAAACAGGCCTTGGCTAATGCAAGCCACGCAGGAATCAAAAGATGCTTAACACTCGGACCAGCAAGGTCAGAGCGAGTGCTCCTTTTCACAGGAGCTTGGGTAGGTCTGGAGCAACCAGACCTGCTGTGTAAATCGTCGGTTCCGTTGCCAAGATGGCCGCTGACCACGTGGCTAGTGGCCGGGATGGCGCGTCAAGTGGCACAATGCAAAAGGGCCCCACGCAGATTGTGGAGATGCTGGAGGGCTGATCTTCGGTGCAAGGGCTGCTCGGTGGTCGGGGTTCTCTGTCCCCAAAGCACAACATCGAGGATACCTCAGAAGCTGCGCAGTCAGCTTTTCGAGTGTCTTCCAAGAGGTCCGGTCCCACGTCACTCGGTGCCTCCACGGGTCCCTTCTTTGCAGGGACTGTGGATCGGGCTCTGAGAGGTCTGGGAGTCTGGTTCTTGTCGAGGTCTGGGCTCGGGCTCTGGCGGGAGGCGGCGGCAAAGCAGATGTCGATTCGCTGGTTGGTACCTGCTTTCACAGGGTGGCCACTCCTAGGCCACAAGGGAGATTCTCTTCAGTCTTCTGAGCAGCAGAATGTCGAAGTCCAGTCTTCTTCTTCGTGTAAAGTTGATTCAGGATGATCTGCTGTGCAATGGCACTGCTCCCACTCTTATTCCCAATCTGAGGGGTGGATCACCTACTAGGTCCCTCCTCTGGGAGGAACCAGGAAGGGGGGCGGTTACACCCCCTTTCCTTTGTCCAGCTCCTCGCCAGGCCTGGGTCTGGAAAGTCCCAGGACCGGTTTGGACTGGCCTATGCACGGGGACACCTTGTGTGCCCCGGGCATGTCTGATTCTATTCAGCCCTGTCCTACCCAATACACAAAACCCTGTCTGGGGTGGTGCTCGCACCTCCCAAGGCAGGAAACCCTTTGTCCAGGCCACCATCTGCCGAGTTTCGGTCAGCAGCAGGAGGCCAGACTCGTGTCTGTGGTGGCAGCATCCATTTTGTGATGCTGAGGCTCTGGTTAACTTTAACCGGGGTTAAGGCTACACACATGTCGTGTCCCTCTAGAAGGGTGGAATGCTATCCCCGTCGACAGAACTGTCGAGGGGATAGTATTCCAATTCGTATTACACCTTACTCGACATGTTTTGATAAAGCCAAACCAAAGATAGCATTTAACCGCGAGGATTATAATGCACTTAAGAGTATATGGTATGGCAATATCCCGGAACAGCTTAGGGAGTGGTTCCCGACAGCTGCAGACAGGCTCAGCTCATGCTAGAGCACCATCTCACATATTTCCAAGCACTCTGCCTCCAGGATTGAAGAGGCCTTCCATAGGAGTGGCTGATAGGAACATATGTGTCCAGTTTTAAGGTTAGATATAGGGATACTATATCTAAGTAAGAGGTGATTACACCAACTTACCCCAGCTGAGTGATCAGCCAGTTGTGTCAAATATGGAGGCCAGGCCAGGGGTGGCACAATACATGCTGCAGCCCCTGGTAGGCCTTGGAAACACCTATGCCCTGGGTACCTAGGATACACTGTTACAGGGGCCAATAAGGTGAACCAGTTCCAATTGTGTATGCACCTAAGGTACATGGAGTCCATTTTAAGGAGAGAGCAATTAGCCTGGGGCCCTGAATAGCAGGATCCCAGGCCAACTATGTCCAAAACCAGCTAAACACCAGGCAAAAAGTGTGGGGGTAACCATAGTCAGATATCCACCTTCCTACAGGCTCCTCCTCCCAGTGGTATAGGGGCCTCACCTGCTTCCCATTCAACCGACTTGCGCCAATTCAGGAGACTACTAGTCCCACAGTGCAGGATTTCGGTGGTCCGGTGCTCAGGGAAGTCGCATGTTGTTTTAACATTGTCCTTCTGTGTCCCTATTCTTCCTTCCACGAGCTAACCAGGTGCACCAATAGTGTTCTAATAACGTCTCACCCAGTAGTCCGGGTCCTCAGTACAACCGCAGCTTTAGGGCATCAGGTTAGTGATCGTGGCGGGTCACGGATTTTAGTCCAATACCTTGGTTACTCTCGAACATTGCCCATGTGTCCGTGACCAACTTTTAGCGGAAAGGTCCTTTGTGCGTCCACAGGCAGTGCGCTGTATATGCAAATCCACTTCTCCTTCCCAAACGGTGAAAGAAAACCAAAGGGCACAGCGGGATTCACAGAGGTTGCTTTAATGGATTTCGCACGACCGGTTTCAGCGTGTGCTTTCATCAGATGCGCCTGTCCACAATTGCGTGCTCCCCATCTTGCGTTGTTTAAGTTGGCTCCTCCTCGCAGTGGTATAGGGGCCTCACCTGCTTCCCATTCAACCGACTTGCGCCAATTCAGGAGACTACTAGTCCCACAGTGCAGCATTTCGGTGTTCCCAGGCTCAGGGAAGTCGCAGAATTGTTGTGCTGGAGTCGTGCTCACCATTTAAAGTACCTTGTGTGCAGCTGAGGTCCGGGTTCTCCTTGTACGTTTGGGTACTTTAGAGCTTGGATATTAACGCGGTGACCCTACGGCGTAAGGAGCACCACCCCGAAAGAACCGGGGGCCATGCAGCCTTGACTAATGGGCCGATATCGTGCGGCAGCAGCGTATGGATCTTGCACGAATCCCTCACAGTGAGGCCCATCTGTGGGCTTGAAAGGTTGCCAGCTGAACATTTGCGCGACGTGAGGCACTACAAGTCCCAACAGTCCCATCCAGGGCGTGCATCAATGCAATTAAGGGGGTGGTGCCTCAAGCGCTCTTTTGAAACTGCCAAAGCCTCTGAAGAGAAGTGTGGACACTTTGAAATGTGTCAGGCATCCAGGGCAGTTTGAACAGTGAAAGGAATTGTTGTGCTGGAGGCGTGCTTACCATTTAAAGTACCTTGTGTGCAGCTGAGGTCTGGGTGCTCCTTGTACTTTTGGGTACTTTGGAGCTTGGATATATATATATATATATATATATATATATATATATATATATATATATATATATATATATATATATATATATATATATATATATATACACACACAAAATAAAGAATTTCGAATACCTATTTGTATAAACGCTTTCTAACGAAAATGGTTCTATAAATTATCTGCTATGAATTTTAATAGTTGATAATTAGGAGTGTTTAGAAATGTTAATGAGTGATTAATTTATCACAAACAACATATTTCAGCATGTACTTTCAATAGAAACATTAATTGAAGTATGCATTATATCAATTAGAATTTTAGTGACAATTTTAAAACTAATGATTCAAACAAGTAATTGATGGGATTAATGTGATGTAAAGATGTAGTAGAGCAGTCTTTCTTCCAGTTTCATTTCATCGCCAATCATGTGACACTGACACCTACTACCTTTGTTAAAAACATTTGATTGTATGTGGCTGATAAGCATGGGCGAATTTTGCGAATCTGGCGTTAGCGAATTTGCGTATTTGCGAACTCGCTATCCGCAAAATCCGCAAATTCTCGCGAATTTGCAGATTTTTTTTGTGTGTTCGCAAGGGTTTCTACCTGTTCGCAAGGGTTTTGTACCAGTTCACAATTGCGAACTTACTTGTTGGCTCGCAACGGTCGCGACTATGTTGTTTCTACGTCTGGTTCATCATCACAGGTTCCCAGCACCCTCTGTTTCACCACTGCCATCCTCTGTTTCACCCATGCCACCCTCTGGTACATCAATGCCACCCTCTGGTTCATCATCACTGTAGATTATGGGGGGGTAAAGCAAGCACACCTGCCCTGCTTCAACTGACATGAATTAATTTGGGGTTGATTTATTAATGTGTCACTGTTTTAAAATTCCAGTCTGGCACCTGCTTTCTTATCTGTAATTTGCTTTCTGTTGCAGTGCAATTTTTTTTTCCAGGACCTTTGTGGCCTACTTGTAGCTATTCTTTGAGCCTGCTGTGAGGGTCAGAGGAGGGTCATACAATTGTTGCAACTAGCAACTGAACTCTGGAGGGGCCCCAGTCAGGAAGCACTACAGGGAATGGTTACTATTACTAATGATGAGTTTGAACTTTTGCACCTGCGGAGTGCTTTCAGGTTTGCAAAATTCGTTTTTCTGCAGAACAGCAACTGTAATGCCCCAAACAAACATAGGCAACTGAACTCTGGAGGGGGCCCTCAGGAAGTACTACAGGGAATGGATACTAATGAGGAGTGAACTTTTGCACCTGCTGAGTGCTTTCTGCAGAACAGCAACTGTAATGTCTCAAACAAACTTACTTATGAAAGTTGATTTCTAATCCAAAAGTGATCCAAAGAGAGTCAAAAGGCCTCAAATCCAAAAAAAGTGCAGGCAAATGTCAACCTGAGGAGTTATTCTGATAAA
Source organism: Lissotriton vulgaris (assembly GCF_964263255.1). Taxonomy (NCBI): domain Eukaryota; kingdom Metazoa; phylum Chordata; class Amphibia; order Caudata; family Salamandridae; genus Lissotriton; species Lissotriton vulgaris. Next base: position 666,118,756 of record NC_141689.1, read on the forward strand.
AATCATCATTTTCAGAAGGTCTATGGTGCTTGCTAGTGGATTTCTTGTGCAGAATTGCAAATTTTGTAATTTTGCGAGTGCGAGACTGTTGCTGCCCGCCGCACCTACATGTTCGCAATTGCGAACTCTCGCGATGTGTCGCCAAACTCCCGAAGAATCCCGCAGCAAGATCCAAAATGGTGCAGCACTCGCAAACTATTGAGAAAAACAACTCGGCAAACGCTGAATGACGGTAAGTGAACGCCGCACGCCCCAAAATTGTATCACCAAGAAAAAAAAAATCAGCTGTGTGCGAATTTGCGGATTTTCGGTAAATTATCGAGCGTTCGTGGATTGCGAATTTACCGAAAATCGGCAAAATCCGCGAGCGGAACGGATTTTCCGCCCATGCTTAGTGGCTGACCATTGTGAGCAAGGCAGGTGTGCCGAAACCCGTCAAGCGGAAAATTTAATAAACGGCTGGATGGTGAAGCGGTCAAACTCACTTTTAGCCCGAACGGCTGAATGGATTTCCACCAAACTTGGCAAAATTGTAGGGACTGGTAGCCCGATGTGCCTTTGCTATGTCTCAAGATATGTGCTCCAGTGGATTTTGAGTAATTTAGGTTAAACAATATATATATATCTATGGCAGCGCCCGGAACGCGTACCGGGGAGCGCACCGGGCGTGCCACGCGACTTGCGCACGGCAAGCTGATTGGCTCTCGGGTGTCTGTAAACATTCGAAACAGTCCGGAGCGGCTGCCATCTTGTGTCTCGGTAGGATCGAGACACAAGAGGTGGCCAAAACAAAGGGGGAATTGACCATAAGGGGGCAGGGACAGACCCCCCCTGACCCCCTAGGTTTGATGTGGGGGCTATATTAGGGTCCCACGGGGCAAAAAAAAAATTGATTTGCGCGGGGGGAGCGCCCGGGACGCGCACCGGGGAGTGGACCGGGGAACGAAGCATGGGGAAAACCCAGTTTATTCACTGTGTCACATCTACGACCCTTTCTTGCGTCAATACGTCCCTTTTGCATACATTACACCTGACGTAGGAATAATGTGGCGCAGGGGCTTACAAAGTGACGCATCTACCTAGATGCGCCACTTTGTAAATATGACTGAATAAGGTGCATTTTTTACAGCACTGGTGCGTCACAAAAAGTGATGCTCCGGTGGCGTTAAAGTGACGCATGGCCTCATAAATGAGGCCTTCACTCTTCTACTCATGCGTCATATTAAATTTATGACGTATTATGTTGGAAGTTCTTACAGATACTTCAGTATTTCAGACGTATCTGTAAGCGCAAAAGTGATGCATTGCTGGAGTGTGTCTCAAAAATGAAGCAACTCCAGCAATGCATCCTTTCACTTGGGGCCAGGCCCCATGTGAAAGGGCCTGCTCGCCTGCTGTGAAACAGGCGTAATATTTGGAAGCAACAGCGTCATAAAAGTGACGCAGTGATATCTCATAGATTTCACTGCGTCACCTCTACGACCCTTTTTTTGCGTCAATACGTCCCTTTTGCATACATTACACCTGACGTAGGAATAATGTGGCGTTGGGGTTTACAAAGTGACGCATCTACCTAGATGCGTCACTTTGTAAATATGACTGAATAAGGTGCATTTTTTACAGCACTGGTGCGCCACAAAAAGTGAAGCTCCGGTGGCGTTAAAGTGACGCATGGCCTCATAAATGAGGCCTTCAGTCTTCTACTCATGCGTCATATTAAATTTATGACGTATTATGTTGGAAGTTCTTACAGATACGTCAGTATTTCAGACGTATCTGTAAGCGCAAAAGTGATGCATTGCTGGAGTGTGTCTCAAAAATGAAGCAACTCCAGCAATGCATCCTTCCACATGGGGCCAGGCCCCATGTGAAAGGGCCTGCACGCCTACTGTGAAACAGGCGTAATATTTGGAAGCAACAGCGTCATAAAAGTGACGCAGTGATATCTCATAGATTTCACTGCGTCACCTCTATGACCCTTTCTTGCGTCAATACGTCCCTTTTGCATACATTACACCTGACGTAGGAATAATGTGGCGCAGGGGCTTACAAAGTGACGCATCTACCTAGATGCGTCACTTTGTAAATATGACTAAATAAGGTGCATTTTTTACAGCACTGGTGCGTCACAAAAAGTGACGCTCTGGTGGCGTTAAAGTGACGCATGGCCTCATAAATGAGGCCTTCAGTCTTCAACTCCAGCAATGCATCTTTTCTTACCCTTACACACCTCTGTTCCTTTTCAACATTTTCTTGGCTTGTGCAATAGAGCGGGAAAAGGGGCGAGCCATTGGTATCACTCGAAGGGCAAAGTTAAGCTGTCCCACAGTTTGCTGTAACTGATGGAGAGTTACTTTCTCTTTGCCAATACATAGTTCTAGAGAAGCCCTGAACTTCACCACTTTTTCCTTGGGCAGACGGAAGCATCCCTTCACAGAATCGAGCTCAATTCCAAGAAACTCGAGTGAAGTCGATGGCCCCACCGTCTTCCCTGGTGCCAATGGCACACCAAACTGCTTCGTGAGCGTGCAAAATTCCCGTAAAGCCTGTGCACATTCCGTGTCACCGGCTGGCCCCAAGAACAAAAAATCGTCTAGGTAGTGCATAACCTGTGCATAGCCCATGGCCCTGGTGAATGCCCATTGCAAAAAACAACTGAATTTCTCAAAATAAGCACAAGCTATGGAGCAACCCATTGGCATACATCTATCCATGTAATAGCGTCCTTGAAAAACAAAACCTAACAGACGCTGATCCTGTGGGTGTACCGGGAGCAACCGGAACGCTGACTCAATATCCGATTTAGCCATCAGCGCTCCAGGCCCCAGGCGATTCAACATGGCGACGGCCTCATCGAATGATGCGTACCGCACCGTACAGATTCCTGGATCAATTGCATCGTTTACTGAAAGACCCCTAGGAGCCGATAAGTTATGAATTAACCTAAAGTCACCTGGGTCCTTCTTGGGAACTACACCCAGTGGTGAACAAACGAAATTATTGACTGGCGGGTGCCTATATGGGCCAGCAACCCGGCCACGGGCAACCTCTTTTGCAATCTTACTCTCCACCACCGCCGTATGCTGCTGAACCGACAGTTGGTTTTTACACCGTGATTCCCTCCGAAAATCCCCCGCCGGGATGTGGAAACCATACGAGAAACCGTCTCGCAACACCCCAGCGGAGACATGATCAGGGTATTCATTCAGCCAAGGGATCATTGCCATGATGTCTACGGGGGTAGGTAGTGGTGCCCCTTGGTCGACATTAGACCTGTTTGGCCCCTCCTCTACCCCCTGTATCACCATTCTTGGCTCTGCACAAACTCTCAGGGTGTGAAGATTGTCCGCACCCCGCACACTCATGCCTGAACTTACATATCCCTTGTGGCCTCGTGCACTTGCCTCTGTTAAAGCTCCAACAGACCCCTTTTCTACCCACGTTCCCACTACTCCTTGGTTGGTGGTCACTATTGGTGCCTGCTCGAAAGGGCGCCGCCGAATAATGGCGGGAGGGCTCCGACCCATTCCCGCCAAGCGAAGACGACTTCGCCATGCCCGGCATGAGATGCTTCTGCCAAGAGATGGAGTCGAAACAATTCCACGTCAGAGATGAGTCGTGCTCCTTGGCCTTACGAAACTTACTATCATAACCCAACCATTGATTGCCTTCATAAGTTTCATAGAAATCCATTATACATGTCTGGTAGCAAGCCAATTCAGTCAATACCTCGGGCCTACGCTCCCCCATGATCGCAGTGAACATTGCAAATGCCCTGGCCCAATTAGAGATCGTCTCATCCACCCTGAATCCCGCCATTTTCGCACGCCATACACTCGGGTGCAACAAATCCTTCTGACTTTTAACATGCTCTACCTCGTGGTGGTCGGTCAAGAGAGAAAACATATTCACATATTTATCAGCCCAAATCAATTCTTTCGTGGCCAGCGGGATATGTTGGACCACCCTTTCATTTCTCGAGGGTAACGATCCCTCCCTTGCCATTGGCAACGGCTGCTTACCCGAATCGGTAGCTGGTCCTGCTGTTGTTCCAACGCCAGACGCCAGTCGTTCCGAGGGAACCTGAGGGGAAACAAGAGGGAGATTCGCCTTCGCAGCATCTCTCGATTGCCGCAACTGCTTCATTAGTAACCTGGCCTCTTCGGCCGTGTCTCCTGGCGCCGTAGCACCCTCGGTATTTTTGCAGAGCCATGCGGCTAACTGGGCGGCCAACTCCGGAGGCATATCCCCCTCGTTAATGGGCGTAACTACAACAGGGATCGATTGTCCCGCGTCCGGGATCGGAACCGGGGCCTCCACTGGACTAACCGGGCTTGCCGGGGGTGACTCGGGAACTGGGGCCTCCCCCCCTGCCGCCCTATTCCTGGCCCTTTTACCTCTCCCAGCGAGGACTACTCCCGGCAATGCTGGTCCGATGACTTTCTTCGGTCTGCCCGTATTGTTCATTGCCGCCATCTGTTTTTTCATGCTCGCCATATCCTTCATCAGCATGCGAAGCATCTGTTCGGTTCCAGCCTTCTTTCCGACCTTCTTGCCAGGCATTGTTGTCGGATATTCGAACCTTGCTGCTCGACGAGGTCCTGGATCCAAAGATTCGGAATCGCTGAAAGAGAAGCACAAAAATTACAAGTTCTCAAAATTGGCTCCTTGTTCCGTTGAGGGCTCACGTGCAACGAGGAGGTGCAGCTTCCAAGCACAGGAACAAGAGGATGCTTCTTTGGATTGTTGCTCCTTTTATTCTTCTTCGGGAGGGCATGTACCCTCCTCCGGTCTGCCTACAGGGCGTGGCCAACGGTGTAGGTGTCTAGGACAACCCCTCTTGGGCGGGAAAAGGCGCGCCCCGGCTACGCCGCTTAGGGCATACCAGCCGAGACACGCCTCCCGCCCAAAATGGTTTCCCGGGGGGGATCCGGGCCCCCTACCATACGTTCGGGGGGACCGAGTGGTCACCCCTTTCTATTCACTTACTCTTTTTCATTTTTTAAGAATATAGCTCTTTGATGAGAATTGGAGGTAGTTCTGAAAAGAACTTTTATTTTTCTTCTTTTTTTTTTTAAGAACATAAACAAAAACAGGGAATTGAAACTGCTCAACCGGAGCAAAAAAAAAAAAATAATTAGGGCTGGGAACGGCAGTGATGGTTCTCCAATGCTCGAACCATGAGCAGGACACTTTGCTCCCCATAGGTAAGGAGTTGATCGCAGTATCTGCATTTCAGGACACCTTTGTTGAATGCAGGTTGAATATTTGGAACCAGTTCCTGCGATCGCCCCCTCACAGAAGTAGTTGCTCCTCCGGTGGATATAGAGGCCCCATCACTGGGAACCTCTTGTGCCAGAGCCCTGACACTTTCCCGGGCAAAATTCTGGAAGTGCCTCCTCTCCACATGGCGTATCATTGTGAAGTTCCCAAAAGAATATTTCTTTTTGGGGTCACCCCGTGACAGGACTTTTTTGCAGATCCTGCACTCCACTTTTGGAGCATTCACCTTTTTCGGACAGCTATTATTGAAAAAAATTTCCAAATGAAATGCTCCTTCACCTTTGGCTGAGGAGGCTCTTCATCGATGAATTCAGGCTCATCTTCACTGCTGGATGGTCTGGCAGCCATGATTAACCCAGAAAGATGCAAGAGCAAAAAGGCAGGTCTTTCAGTCACAAAAGTGAAAGAAGAAGTGAAGGAAATGGGTGGGGATTTCATTCTTTGTAAAAAAAACTGTTAGCAACCAATAAAAAGTGTTATTTTAAGGTCACATGACTTGACACGCTGACGCTGCACGCACCGGAGCGCTTCCGGGGGCGCATACGCGGCGCGAACATAGGCGCTTCTGGGGCGCTTACGCGGCGCGAACGTAGGCGCTTCCGAGGCGCTTACCCGCGCGAAAGTAGGCGCTTCCGGGGGCGCTTACGCGGCGCGCCGAAGTGACGTTTTGATAGTTTCACGGAACTGCAAAATCATTTTCATTTCCTTATTAAAAAAAAACTGCTTTTATATGTATGGTACTAAATGTCTTGCGTTATTTACTTTTCATTCATATTTTTTTTCACAAACGAAAGTAGCGCTCTGGGTGCGCTTTCCGGAGAGCTTACCAGAGCGCGCACCCAGAGCGCCCCAGGAAAAAATGATAAAAAAATAATAATAATAATAATTAATACTTACACAAAACAGCAAATTTATAAAAAAAAATCGTAGGTTAGAAACTTGATATAGAAAGGAATTAGCATTTAAAAAACCTATGAAATTCACTGAAAAAACCATAGGTTTCACACCAGTTATAGTTGGGAATTAGCATTTAAAAAACCTATTAAATTCACTGAAAAAAACATAGGTTTCACACCAGTTATAGTTAGCTGGAAATTTTACTGACATAAAACCATCGAAATTCCACGTTATAGTTAGTTGGACTCACTATAACTTGCGCGCTTCCAATGCACTGCTGATGACGTCACATATTACATCACTCATGACATGGTCAGTGACATCACTCATTTTAACTCACTATTTTAACTTTACCGAAACATACAGTCACTGGATGTTGTCATCAGTGATGTGATCAGTGATGTCACTGACCATGTCATGAATGATGTAATATGTGACATCATCAGCAGTGGATTGCGGGTGCGCGATATATAGTTAGTGCAACTAACTATATATGCGAATTTCAATGGTTTTGTGTGAGTAAAATAAGGTTTTGTAAATGCTAATCCCTAACTATATATGGTCTATAACCTATGGTTTTTTAATTGAATTTTCAAGGTTTTGTAAATGCTAATTCCTAACTATATATGGTCTATAACCTATGTTTTTTTCAGTGAATTTCAATGTTTTTTTAATAGCAAATATCAAAAGCTGTAAAATGTATTATTCTTTTAAATGAAAAATATATTTTATATGTTTTTAATAAAAAAAATGTATGCATCTGCCAAACCCTGACCTCTTAATAGTGCACTGTGGTGGAAATGATTTGGGCACTATGACTGGGGTTGGTCTGGAAATGCTTTTAAAGAACACCTTTCATCAATTGATGACACTTTTCCCCCAAACTGCCTTGGTATATTCCAATATATGCCAAAGACAGAAATGGAAGTGGTCCAACCAATTTTTTCCACAATTTGAGAAAGCACGGAAACATGTGAATAAATCTGTTTCTGCTTACATGAGAGACTATGGAATGGGTCTAATATACAACAATAACTTGCGTTACAACATTCAAGACATCTACAGAAGAGATGGTGTGCACTTCTCCGATGAAGGGAATAGAATATTCGTCCTTTATTTAAAACTCTGCATTGGAACATACTTGTAGGTACCTAAATTAACCACAGAACCCAATAGCTCTTTTCAGAGCTACCCTACCTCTGATCATTCAAAACGTTTATCTTTTTCTAACTTTTTTTTTTCACCAAAGTACGCTCCCCGGTTCGCTTACCAGTGCGCGTACCGGGCGCTCCCCCGTAAAATTTTCCAATTTTATTTTTTTTATTTTTGCATATATCAGCGTCCTAAGCCCCCCTCGGAAAACCTAGAGGGTCACAAAGTGTCTACCGTGCCCCCTTCTACCCATTCCGAACATTGTTTGTCCTCCATCTTGTGTCTCAATTCTACCGATACACAAAATGGAGGACTCCCGTAACGCTGCCGGTTTGCGTACCGGGGAGCGCACCGGTAAGCGCTCGATAAAAAAAGGTGGGAAAGTAATTTACAGAAAAACCACTACAGACACTTTCATCAAATATAGAATAGGTCCTACTACATAGCAGTCCCTACCATTTACCCAAATTTGATGGAATTCCATTGAGAAAATTATGCTGTAAGCCTGACTAAATATCCTGAGGTAAATTACCTAACAAAAACACTTATGAAGTGTTAGCATTGACAACCAATTAAAATGCTACTTTCAATATCTTCTATTATTTCATGACATTTGATTCTTATGTACCTGAATATATATAAAAAAAGAGAGAGAAACACAGCCATTTTGACTACTACTTCCTGAAGTACATATCAAGTGCATTTCAACTGAGAACTTAAACTTCTTTTTGAAAGGTAAGATGTTATTTTAAAAACTGAAGTATATTCTGCACTTTAAGTTAATTAGGAAAACATTTTCTGATAGTTATATACTATCCCTCTGTAATAGTTATAGAATAAGATAGACTTCTCTGTTTTAGTGATGGATGGAGTTAGGCTTGTCTTGTATAATTAAGAATTTACTTAGGCTTTATCACATACATTTTTTATATTTCTACTTCCAGTCTGATACCATACACTGCCCAAAGATAAAATCACTGTTTAAAAAACCAAACTACCTGTCTGTACTTAAACCCAACAGTGCCCTATCTGTACTGATATATTTTTTTAAAATTCAATTTACAGCACAAAAATGGAAGGAGAGCAAAAAAATACCATCGAAATTGTTCTGGAAAGCACCAAAGATACAGAAATTGAACCCAATGACTCTGAATTCTTTGATGAATCACGGGACTTTGAACTTCTGCAATGTGTAGAATCAGTAGATTACCTGATTGAAAATGAGAACATTTCTGACAATCAATTATTAGAAGTTCTTTTAAATTTTGAAAACGAATCAGAGAAATAAATTTATATTTAATAATTAAAAAATTGTTTGAGACATTATTCATTTTTATATGTATTTTTTAAACTAGTACCAAATTGATTATAATGTAAAATCAGACTTTAAATATACTGTGCAACTTTTTTGTGTTACATAATAAGTTTGCTCATAGTTACTTCCTTTCTCCCACTATATTATCTCCAATGTGTATTTAGCATCTCTTTATCATCTCCTGCCTCCATGGTGTTTCTGCTTTCCTGAAAGACTACGCTATGAATTCCATATACCACAATAACTTCTGAAACAACATGCAAGATATCTACAAAGGAAATGGTGTATTTTTATTTTTAGACTCTGCATTGGTACCTACATGTTGGTACTTAAATAAAAAATGTTTTAAAAAAAATACAACAAAAAGAACAATCAATATACATACATTATTTGAACATTCTTTCATCCTATTTTCCCTATATTACGCTTCCCGGTGCGCGTACTGAGCGCTCCCCCCGCAAAAAAAACGATAATAAAAATTACATTTTTTTTGCCCCGCGGGGCCCTTTTAAAGCCCCCTCATCAAACCTAGGGGGTCAGGGAGGATGTGCTCTGCCCCCTTATGCTCATTTCCCCCTTTGTTTTTGCCACATCTTGTGTCTCGATCCTACCGAGACACAAGATGGCGGCCGCTCCGGACTGTTTAGAATGTTCACAGTCACCGGGGAGCCAATCCGCTTCTCCTAGCGAAGTTCCGTTACGCATCAGGTACGCGAACCGGGGCGCTAACCTGGACGCTGTCACAGATATATCTGTTTTTTAAAACGTTAATTTCTCAAAATCCACTGGAGCACATATTTTAAGACATAGCAAAGGCACGTCGAGCAAACCATATCTACAATTTTGCCAAGTTTCGTGTAAATCCATTCAGCCGTTCGAGCTAAAAGTGATTCCAACCGCCCTATGGAAAAATGAATGGGAAAAACGTGTTTCGGGACCCCCCTTTTATCTCGGCCCCCCCTTGATGAAACCCCCCCAAATTCTCAAGGGCTGCTCAGAAACAGAATGTGCCAATTTCCTGAAAATGTCAGCCAATTCCATCCACAAACGCCAAAGGTATTCGACATAGAATTTTCAAAAATCCCATAGGAAAAAAATCCTAACTATATATACCTACTGGCGACCGCCAGTAGGTAATATATATATATATATATATATATATATATATATATATATATATATATATTGTCACGAAAAAGGTTACCCTTGTTGGGAGCGCCGCGTGGAGAATTCAATTAGCAGTGAGGACCACAGTCACCTCGTGCTCACAGTTGGCATCCCAGATACGAGGCTTTACGCGTTTCGAATATCACTATTCTTGTTCACAAGCCATGCCGGGAGAAATGAACAACAAACTGCTTCGGGAACACTCGTTTTATTAATTGCACAGTCCCGCCCCACTGGGCGTGTGCCTCCGCCCGCTTGGGCGCTTGGTATTTGGAGTCCCATCCGGCACTACAGGTACCATCATGCTTTGCCAAACAGCCAATGAGGCGGGTACCAGGAACTTAAAAGGAAGTGTCCGGCATGCTCTGTGTTTGTTATCATCGTCATGCCTGTGAAGAAGTGATTCTGTTCACGAAACGCGTCGGCAATTGACCTTTTGCAAGATGTTCACTCTCCATGCTGCAGCCTCCTGAATAAAACGCGATGAACTTTACCTACCTGTGTGGGCTCAATCCTAAAGTGGCAACTCTTCGTGTGAATAATTAAGACGGCCGACCCGGTCGTGGAACGAGCCCCGCCGCATAGCAGTGGTCCATAAAGGATGCCATCTGGTGTTCAGCAGGGCAGGAGGTCGTGCAGGAAGTCTTACGAAGCAGCCTGGGTGCAGTGACATTCTCGGCGAAACCCACTTGGGCTTTTAATTGGTTATGGTGACAAGCGCGCAGCACCCCACATGGGGATCACATCCGGCACTACAGGTACCATCATGCTTTGCCAAACAGCCAATGAGGCGGGTACCAGGAACTTAAAAGGAAGTGTCCGGCATGCTCTGTGTTTGTTATCATCGTCATGCCTGTGAAGAAGTGATTCTGTTCACGAAACGCGTCGGCAATTGACCTTTTGCAAGATGTTCACTCTCCATGCTGCAGCCTCCTGAATAAAACGCGATGAACTTTACCTACCTGTGTGGGCTCAATCCTAAAGTGGCAACTCTTCGTGTGAATAATTAAGACGGCCGACCCGGTCGTGGAACGAGCCCCGCCGCATAGCAGTGGTCCATAAAGGATGCCATCTGGTGTTCAGCAGGGCAGGAGGTCGTGCAGGAAGTCTTACGAAGCAGCCTGGGTGCAGTGACATTCTCGGCGAAACCCACTTGGGCTTTTAATTGGTTATGGTGACAAGCGCGCAGCACCCCACATGGGGATCACATCCGGCACTACAGGTACCATCATGCTTTGCCAAACAGCCAATGAGGCGGGTACCAGGAACTTAAAAGGAAGTGTCCGGCATGCTCTGTGTTTGTTATCATCGTCATGCCTGTGAAGAAGTGATTCTGTTCACGAAACGCGTCGGCAATTGACCTTTTGCAAGATGTTCACTCTCCATGCTGCAGCCTCCTGAATAAAACGCGATGAACTTTACCTACCTGTGTGGGCTCAATCCTAAAGTGGCAACTCTTCGTGTGAATATATATATATATATATATATATATATATATATATATATATTCACTGAAAAAACCATTGGTTATAGACCATATATAGTTAGGGATTAACATTTACAAAACCTTAATTTACTCGCACAAAACCATAGAAATTCGCATATATAGTTAGTTGCAATAACTATATATCGCGCACCCGCAATCCACTGCTGATGATGTCACATATTACATCATTCATGACATGGTCAGTGACATCACTGATGACATCACTGATGACAACATCCAGTGACTGTATGTTTCGGTAAAGTTAAAATAGTGAGTTAAAATGAGTGATGTCACTGACCATGTCATGAGTGATGTAATATGTGACGTCACTGATGACACCTCAAATGACATCACTGATAACATCTCAAATGACATCACTGATGACATCACTGATGACATCTCAAATGACATCACTGATGACATCACTGATGACAACATCCAGTGACTGTATGTTTCTGTAAAGTTAAAATATGTCTTACATATTGAAGAATGAGTGGATGTATAAGTGTTTGGATGAAGGATTTAGTAGGTGCATGACTGACTGTATGAGAGAATGATTAAATGTGTCTCACTGAGTGCATGGGTTAGTGACTAAACAGTCTTAATTTGTGCATCATTATTTCTGTAGTTCTGTAAACTGCTGCATGTGTTTATCAGTAGCTATATGAGTAACTATATGGGTTATGGATTGGTTGCCCAAATATTTGTATGGGAGAGTGAGTGTGTGTGTGTGGGGGTGGCTGGGAGGTATGTGACTCTGTGCATAGATGTGTGAGCAGTTGATTCAGTAGATGTATGGGTTCAAAAGTGCATGTGGAAACAGCTGTATGGGCGGTTGACTGTCTGCATGAGTGTATTGGTGAGTGATTTGATTTCTCACTGCTACATGTCAAAGTAAGTACATATGTAAATCACAGTACATGGAGGGAGTTGACATATATAAATAACTGTGCATAAGAGCCAGTGAATGTGTGAGTGGCTGTATGGATCATTGTGAACTTGTATCAGTGATTGTATAAGAGAGTAAATATGTGTTAGTATATGTTTGATTAAGTAAGGTGTGTATAACTGTATAATTGAGTAAATGGAGGTGTGATTGATTCTTTGCATGACTGACTAGGTGTGTGAGTAACTCCATGGATGAGTGACAGTCTGTGAGTGTCTGTTTACACTGATTGTATCTAAGGTTATATTAGAGCCTGAAGAGGTTCATCGTATTATCACATGAATGATATCATCAGTGATGTGATCAGTAATGTCAAATGAGATGTTATCAGTGATTTTATCAGTGATGTCATTTGAGATGTCATCAGTGATGTCATTTGAGATGTTATCAGTGATGTCATTTGAGATGTCATCAGTGATGTCATCAGTGATGTCACTGACCATGTCATGAATGATGTAATATGTGACATCATCAGCAGTGGATTGCGGGTGCGCGATATATAGTTATTGCAACTAAATATATATGCGAATTTCTATGGTTTTGTGCGAGTAAATTAAGGTTTTGTAAATGCTAATCCCTAACTATATATGGTCTATAACCAATGGTTTTTTCAGTGAATTTTCATGGTTTTGTAAATGCAAATTCCTAACTATATATGGTCTATAACCTATGGTTTTTTCAGTGAATTTCATTGGTTTTTTAAAAGCTAATATCTATAGCTGTAAAATATATTCTTTATTACGTGACATATCACGTAGCCACGTGAGACGCCTCATGACGCGTCGCATAAACGTGACGTATCGTCTCTGCAGCGCAAACAAAACCCGTAACGTAAGCTCGCCAGAGCACGCTTACAGATATATATATATTTTTTTAACCTTAATTAGACAAAATCCACACGTGCACATATCTTGAGGCCATGCAAAGGCACATCAAACAAACAGTCCCTACAATTTTGACAAGTTTGGTGTAAATCTATTCCTTTAAATTTCATTTTACTGTTTCTCTTGGTTTTCCCCTTGTTACGCTTACCGGAACGCTACCCGGTACGCAAACCGGACGCTCCAAAAACACAAGATGTCGAACTCCCGTTACGCTGCCGGTTAGCTTCCCGGTTGGCGTACCGGAAGCGCCTCTACCGCGAAAAATCGGAATTTATTTTTTCTTTTGCCCCGCGGGGCACTTTAATATCCCCCTCATCAATCCTAAGGGGTCAGTAGGGGTCTACCTTGCCCCCTTTCCTTCATTTCCCCCTTCGTTTTTCACCACCTCTTGTCTCTCGATCCTACCGAGAGACAAGATGGCGGCCGCTCCAGACTGTTTACAATGTTGACTGCCAATCAGCTTCTCCTCAGACTCCCGTTACGCTGCCGGTTAGCTGCCCAGTTAGCTGCCCGGTTCGCGTACCGGGACCCGCCTCTATGGCGAAAAATCGCATTTTTTTTTTTTGCCCCACGGGCCACTTTAATATCCCCCTCATCAATCCTAGGGGGTCAGGAGGGGTCTACCTTGCCCCCTTTCCTTCATTTCCCCCTTCGTTTTTCACCACCTCTTGTCTCTCGATCCTACCGAGAGACAAGATGGCGGCCGCTCCAGACTGTTTACAATGTTGACAGCCATTCAGCTTCTCCTCAGACTCCCGTTACACTGCCGGTTAGCTGCCCGGTTAGCTGCCCGGTTCACGTACCGATTCACGTACCGATTTGCGCCTCTACGACAAAAAATCGCAATTTTTTTGGGCCCCGCGGGGCACTTTAATATCCCCCTCATCAATCCTAGGGGGTCAGAAGGGGTCTACCTTGCCCCCTTTCCTTCATTTCCCCCTTCGTTTTGGCCTCCTCTTGTCTCTCGATCCTACCGAGAGACAAGATGGCGGCCGCTCCGGACTGTTTAGAATGTTGACAGACACCGGAGAGCCAATCAGCTTTGCTTCGCAAAGCTCCGTTAGGCGAAAAGTACGCGAACTGGTGCGCTATCCGGTCTGCTGTCACAGATATATGTGTTTTTTTAAATGTTAATTTCTCAAAATCTACTGGAGCACATATATTGAGACCCAGCAAAGGCACATTGGGCTAACAGTCCCTACAATTTTGCCAAGTTTCGTGCAAATCCATTCAGCCGTTCGAGCTAAAAGTGAGGCCAAACGCCCTATGGAAAAATGAATGGGAAAAACGCGTTTTGGGACCCCCCTTTTTTCTCGGCCCCCCCTTGACGGAACCCTCCCAAATTTTCAGGGGCTGCTCAGAAACAAAATTTGCCATTTTCCTGAAATTTTCAGCCGATTCCGTCCACAAACGCCAAAGTTATTAGACATAGAATTTTCAAAAGATCCATAGAGAAAAAATCCTAACTATATATACCTACTGGCTATCGCCAGTAGGTAATATATATATATATATATATATATATATATATATATATATATATATATATATATATATATATATATATATATATATATATATTCACAGAAAAAACCATAGGTTATAGTGGATATATAGTTAGGAATTTGCATTTACAAAACCTTGAAAAGGTTATTGATTGGTTGCCCAAGTATTTGTATGGGATACTGAGTGTGTGTGTGGGTGGCTGGGAGGTGTGTGACTAGATGTGTGAGCAGTTGATTCACTAGATGTATGGTTTCAAAAGTGCATGTGGAAACAGCTGTATGGGCGGTTGACTGTGTGCATGAGTGTATTGGTGAGTGAATGGATATCTCAGTGCTACATGTCAAAGTAAGTACATATGTAAAACACAGTACATGTGAGAGTTGACATATATAAATAACTGTGCATAAGAGCCAGTGAATGTGTGAGTGGCTGTATGGATCATTGTGAACTTGTATCAGGGATTGTATAATAGAGTAAATATGTGTTAGTATATGTTTGAATAAGTAAAGTTTGTATAACTGTATAGTTGAGGAAATGGAGGTGGGATTGATTTTTGGCATAACTGACTAGGTGTGTGAGTAACTCCATGGATGAGTGACAGTCTGTGACTGTCTGTTTACACTGATTGTATCTAAGGTTATATTAGAGTCTGAAGAGGTTCATGGTATTATCACATGAATGATATCATCAGTGATGTTATCAGTCATGTCAAATGAGATGTTTTCAGTGATGTCATCAGTGATGTCATTTGAGATGTCATCAGTGATGTCACTAACCATGTCATGAATGATGTAATATGTGACATCATCAGCAGTGGATTGCGGGTGCGCGATATATAGTTAGCGCTTATAACTATATATGGAATTTCAATGGTTTTATGCGAGTAAAATAAGGTTTTGTAAATGCAAATCCCTAACTATATATGGCCTAAAACCAATGGTTTTTTCATTGAATTTTCAAGGTTTTGTAAGTGCAAATTCCTAACTATATATCCACTATAACCTCGAGCAAAATCAGTACGCCACTAATTGGATCTTTTTTTGACCTCGCTAAAATAGAAATATTATAAACAACCCTTCATGAGAAATACGAAAATAGTGAGATGAACTGAACTCCACACCATGAGGGCTGCAAGACAGCTCGGCTCCATCACCCATCCCGCACAAAATAACGACAAACCCTATGCAAATATTAAAAATATAGACAACACACCAGCAAAGAAACAGGATAAAACATTTTATTAAAAAACTATTTACATAACGTTGGTTTATAAGATGATGTCAGTAGTGGACCGATGTGTGAATAGGTCGAAAACAGCACAAGGCTCCAAGATCCGGATGGCAAGCTCCTGGATGTTGGGTGCCATAGTTCAGAGTTCTGAGTTTGAGCCTTTTTCAATGCCTGTGCTTTGATGTTTCCCCTCCATCAAAAACAAAAAAAATATATAAAACTGTGCAAAAATACAAAAAAAACAAAAAATGTTTACAAAAGCAGTGCTTGTAAGACTGTCTGAAGCTTATTTCCACCTACTGCAGCTTCACTATTCTCAAAGTAAGTGAGGGTCGTTTGTGGACCTGACTGCATTTGAAAACAATGTTATATGGTACCTCCCTAAACCGCTTGACGGAGGCCCCCGAGGGACGGTGTGATGGCACGGACTCGGAGAAGACGCTTGGCTCCGACACCCTCCCCAAGTCTTATAGCACTGGTATAGCCTGAGATCGCCCCCGACATAGGCGGCCGGCTCCCGGGGTCCGGCGGAACTTTTTGCCTTTTGATGACTCTTCAATTTTGGACCTTCTCCCACAATCCGTTTGACCTGAAGACAAGCTGTAGTGGGGCGCCCCTTTACTGTTTCAGTTGCCATTCCGCCCGCTTTTGCTACACTGTGCCTCTTCCGCCATTCAGCTGTTTACCGCCCGCTCTTGCGACTACAGCGTCTCGCTCATCATGTAGTTGAGTTGCTCCCGCTCTTGCGGTGCAGCGATAGGCGGCTGCCACAGGACTCTCAAAATGGCGGCCGGCTCTTCGGTTTTGGGCCTGGTCCACTAAAATGGCCCTGGGACACCTTTGAACTCGGACGCTTGTCTGCTAGGGCTTGGGTCCCATTCTCGAAAGCGTCCCCTCAGCCGTGAAGATTCTACAAAAGTCTTGGGGGCCTCCGACTCCCGCAGGCTTCTGGTGGGGAGCGGCTGCCATGTCTGCTCGTGGAATGGCCACGACGGAGCTACGAGATGGAAGTGCTCTCATGCTGACGCCAGCTTTAGTCTGAAACATCCAGAAACACTGTAGACTACCAATTCGATCAGTTCCGGTAGCGCCCAAACATGACCCGGAAGAGAAGAACTTGCCCTCCCCTCTTTGACTGATGGTTCTTGTTGCCTGTCCCCTCTGTTGTCATTTAACAGAACTTTTTGGACTACTGAAAGGGGTTGTGTTCCGAACGCTGGTTGGTGGAGACATTTTGACTATATTCTTGACCTACGTTGTCGCGTAATGCGTTATATGACACGCCGCGTTAGCGCACCCGGAAGTGATCCGAGGCGCGGCGCGCAGCGCGTAACGTAAGCATAACAGGTCATGTGACTTGTTAATAAAACTTTTCATTGGTTCATTTTACTTTTGTTATTTTAATGATGAAAAGCTTGGTCATATGACCTAAAAATTACGCTTTTTATTGTTTTCGAACATTATTTTTTTTAAAACATATGTTATAATATTCCAGGCTAATGTACTTTCCCGGAAAATTTACAACTGTCCTGCAAGTAAAATATATTCCTTTTTCGAGAAAAAGGGCGTTTCTTCGTTCCATGACGGAGCCGTTGAGTAAAAGAGACTCGGCCTGCTGTCTTAGTCGCCGATACGTCTGATTATCAGATTCTTATCGATCACTTTATGTTGCAGGAGTGGAAAACACAACTGCATTTGACCATTTATCTTTACTGCGTTCCTACGTATTATACCTTTTATCCGTCATGTAATTGGACTGCTTTATTTCACTTGCCTTTTACTGATTCGAAAACAGTGACTAAAAGTAAAAACTTTACCAATGTAAATACTACTACCGTGTTTTGTTTTAAAAACCTTTATTGTGAAAATGTCAGTATACAAATACGGGCCTATAACCACGTGGGCCGGCCACGGAGCAAACTGAAATCGTATATGATGAGGAGACATTTACACTGTAGAGGAACGTAACGAGCGGGCCATTAGGTTGCAAGAACAAAGGTGTCTAACAGTTGCGGAATCGGTGAACGTACATTTTGTAATTAAAATACGACAGGGCCACTTACAATAACATTTTCTAGATATACATTTGCGGGCAAGGAGTTACGAGTCCCATTTATACCGGCGCCATTTTGGGCGAGGCCGGGCAGGTCCAAGATATAGTCAAAATGTCTCCACCAACCATCGGCCAGACCAGAACCCCTTTCGGCCCTTTATGCTACAAGATGGTGTCTTCCATTCAGAAAATATTGTTGGCAGCATTTTGAAAGGAAACAGAAACAGCCGTTCTCCTAGTGAGTTTCACATTGTTACATTTAGGAAGAATGTTGAAGAGTAGTATGTGGAAAATCTGAAGCCATTTTTCTACAAACTCTCAATCAGACTTGGATAGAAAAAAAAATCCTGAAGAATGTACAAACTGAAAACCAATTTTTGTCTGTATAGCATCAACAGCAACGCTTGAGTCAGCTTTGTGTCAAGCCGCCATTTTCATTCAATCAATAGCGTCCCCCTGCACACATTCAGGGACCTGGTCGTGTCTTCAGATGAAACGGTTTGTAGGAAAAGAAGCAGAAAGGAAAAGGAAAAAAGTTCCGCCGGACCTCGGGAGCCGGCCGCCTATGTCATATGCGACCTTTGGCCACACCAGGGCAATAGTGAACCTGCAGCAGGTGCAAATAAGCTTCAGACAGTCTTCAACTTAGTCTGATTCTTATAATAAGTGCGTCGACAACACACACAAGTGAAATTAGGCCTCTCACTTGATTTCATTTGACTTTCGGCGCAGCATTGTAGGATGGCCACACCAGTGCGGCAACTTGCTGGACACAACCTCGGTGCCATCCGGATCTCGGCACGTTCGACTCACTGTACCGCAAGAGTGACCGCAACTCAGCTGGACACGCCGTCTTTCGGCGCAGCATTGTAGGATGGCCACACCAGTGCGGCAATTTGCTGGACACCACCTCGGTGCCATCCGGATCTCGGCGCGTTCGAGTCACTGTACCGCAAAAGTGACCGGAACTCAGCTGGACACGCCGTCTTTCGGCGCAGCATTGTAGGATAGCCACACCAGTGCGGCAATTTGCTGGACACCACCTCGGTGCCATCCGGATCTCGGCGCGTTCGAGTCACTGTACCGCAAGAGTGACCGCAACTCAGCTGGACACGCCGTCTTTCGGCGCAGCATTGTAGGATGGCCACACCAGTGCGGCAATTTGCTGGACACCACCTCGGTGCCATCCGGATCTCGACGCGTTGTGCTGCCTTCGGCCTATTCGCACATCGGTCCGCTACTGACGCCGCCTCACGTGCCAACGGATTTTCTACGCTTTTTGTAGCCCTATGCCGCAGAACAGGTCATGTGACTTGTTTATAAAACTTTTCATTGGTTCATTTTACTTTTGGTTTCCTAAAGATGGAAGGTTTGGTCATATGACCTAAAAATAACACTTTTCATTGGTTTAGAACATTTTTTTTTCCCAAACGATGAAAGCCCCACCTTGTTTCTGGATCATTCAGACTGAAGCTGGCGTCAGCATGAGAGCACCACCATCTCGTGGCTCCGTCGTGGTCATTCCACGAGCAATCATGGCAGCCGCTCCCCACCGGAAGCCTGCGGGAGTCGGGGGCCCCCAAGACTTTTGTAGAATCTTCACGGCTGAGGGGACGCTTTTCGAGAATGGAGCCCAAGCCCTAGCAGGCAAGCGTCCGAGTTCCAAGGTGTCCCAGGGCCATTTCAGTGGACCAGGCCCAAAACCGAAGAGCCGTCCGCCATTTTAAGAGTCATGTTGCAGCCGCCTATCGCTGCACTGCAAGAGTGGGAGCAACTCAACAACATGGTGAGCGAGACGCTGTAGCCGCAAGAGCGGGCGCAACTCAGCTGGATGGCCGCCACCTGGGGAGGCCCGTTCACGCCGCCTCCCCCACGCCCCCCCCTCCCCCCGGGCCGCCGCACGCCAATTTTCGGAGCAGCATTGTAGGATACCAAAACCAGTGCGGCAGTTTACTGGACATCACCTGGGTGCCATCAACATCTCAGCGCGTTCTGCTGCCTTGGGACTATTCGCACAACAGACCGCTACTGACGAGGCCTCCCCCCGCACCACCCGGGACGCCCCATGCCAATTTTCGGAGCAGCATTGTAGGATCCCAAAAACCAGTGCGGCACCCAGGTGACATCACCTGGGTGCCGTCCAGAACTCTGCACGTTGTGCTGCCTTGGGACTATTCGCACAACAGACCGCTACTGACGAGGCCTCCCCCCGCACCACCCGGGACGCCCCACGCCAATTTTCGGAGCAGCATTGTAGGATCCCAAAAACCAGTGCGGCACCCAGGTGACATCACCTGGGTGCCGTCCAGGACTCTGCACGTTGTGCTGCCTTGGGACTATTCGCACAAAAGACAGCTTCTGACCATTGTTGCTTTTTTGGGTGAAAAATGTTTAAATGTTTTTACAGTTTTTGTTCCGTTCATTATATTTAAAAGTTAATAAAGTTTTATAATGTTACTTTGTTGGAGTGTTATAAAAAAATTTTTAAATCGGGTGAATGGGGACTTGAATCGGGTTATTGTCATGTGTGGGCTTTGCAAGTGTACTGCTACAGGATCGGACATTTCAAACTCAAATGCACGTTCTTTTTCTTACCTTTCCGAAGCATGGAGCGCAATAGCAGGCAGAGAAAGGGTGATGCACGTGTTGAACACTACCTGACCTGGCAAGTTGCTGGCAGTGCCCCCCCCGCCCGCTCCTGAAAGAGGGCACACACACACCGCCGCCCCGAGTACTTCACAAATCTTTAAAAGACCATGCGCTTGTTCATGAGGCTTAAATGGTTTATCACCTCTTCTAGAACACCTGCATCGACCCTCTGACGTTTTCCTGGAAAAATTACCACGTAACACAATACCAAGCCCTATCAGCTGAAACCCCCGAGGAATCAAGGGGGTTTATCTCCGCTTTTTTGGCTTTAAAAGCCATGAAAGCGGAGATAAAATTATCTCCCTATTACCAAGCTGTCGCTAACACCAGTTAGTGACAGCTAAAAGGAGATAGCGACCATCTTGGGCCCCGCTTTGCATGTCAGTGATACTTATCACTAATGACATGCAAAGTGGGCGTGCCAAGATGTTAGCGACTGGAAACAGTCCCTAACATCGCTATCTCCTATTACCAACTTTTGGAGATATTCGCGCTAAACGCGAATATCTCCAAAAGCTAACACCTGCCCTGAGCAGTTCTTAGCCATGTTATCCAATGGGAGGTGGATAACATGGCTAAGAGCATTTGCTCGATAATACATGAATATCGCTGACTTTTCTGCGATAATAGCAAGGTTTATCTGCGATAAAAATCGCCGATGTGCGGCGAAAATTTTTGTCTCTAAACAAGTTAGAGACAAAAATTATCGCTAGTTGTTCGTAATATGCCCCCGGGTTTTTGCTTGCAGAAATCGGGAGGCGGGAGACTAGCACTGAAATCAGTAGTCTCACGCCTGAATCGGGAGGGTTGGCATGTCTGGATTCTCTTTAGCTGGGGCCATAAACTACATCCGCAGGGGTAGGTGATAGCCTGGGACCAGCCTGGCATCTAAAATGGCTGCCGTGCACGACAAAATTGTGGCATTGGAAAAAAGGCAAGATGGGGCAGACAATGTTTATCAATAAGGATTCATTTATAACAAAATATTTTATCGCAGTGACAAATTGGCGGTCAACACTTCCTGATTTCCATCGAATCGAACGTTAACAGACGTCACGCAGCAAAAAAAAAAAAAAGCTCAAGCACAGCTGCTGGAAAAGATGTATCAACATATATGAGCCTCCTCAGCCACCCTCATGAAACATAGGGGATTAGGATACGTCTCCCGCACCCCCTTATACCTAGTAATTTAATTAAAACGAAGCACAAAATGGCGAATTCTCATTTCGCTACCAGTTTGCGGCCCGTGAAGCGCTTCTACCGTGAAAAATCATTTTTTTTTTTTTTCCCCACGGGACCCTTTAATAACCCCAACAACATTCCTAGGAGGTCAAGAGGGGTATACCTTGCCCCCTTTCATTAAATTCCCCCTTCGTTTTTCACCTCTTCTTCTCTCTCGATCCTACTGAGAGATAAGATGGCGGCCGCTCCGGACTGTCACGCAGCAAAAAAAATAAAAAGCTCACGCACAGCCGCTGGAAGAGATGTATCAACATATATGAGCCTCCTCAGCCACCCTCATGAAACATAGGGGATTAGGATACGTCTCCCGCACCCCCTTATACCTAGTAATTTAATTAACGAAGCACAAAATGGCGAATTCCCGTTTCGCTACCAACCAGTTTGCGGCCCAGTTCGCGGCCCGTGAAGCGCTTCTACCGTGAAAAATCATTTTTTTGTTTATTTTCCCCACGGGACCCTTTAATAACCCCAACAACATTCCTAGGGGGTCAAGAGGGGTATACCTTGCCCCCTTTCATTAAATTCCCCCTTCGTTTTTCACCTCTTCTTCTCTCTCGATCCTACCGAGAGATAAGATGGCGGCCGCTCCGGACTGTTTAGAATGTTGACAGACACCGGAGAGCCAATCAGCTTTCTGCGCTCAAAGTTCCGTTTCGCGAAAAGTAAGCGAACCGGAGCGCAGCCTGGAGCGCTGTTACAGATATATATCTTGATTTAAACGTTAATTTCTCAAAAACTACTGGAGCACATATATTGAGACCTAGCAAAGGCACATCGGGCTAACAGTCCCTACAATTTTGCCAAGTTTCGTGCAAATCCATTCAGCCGTTCGAGCTAAAAGTGAGTCCAACCGCCCTATGGAAATTAACATGGGAAAAACTTTCAAGGGCTGCTCAGAAACAAAATGTGCCATTTTCCTGAAAATTTCAGCCGATTCCGTCCACAAACGCCAAAGTTATTAGACATAGAATTTTCAAAAATGCCATAGGGAAAAAATCCTAACTATATATACCTACTGGCGATATATATGTATATATATATATATATATAGTAGTAGAAACAAGCTTTATTTCGATATATTGCACATATCTTAAAAAGCATTACAATACAATAAAAACATTTTGATAAAAAGACTCATTACAATAATAAAAACATTTCATTCCATAGTTTACAAGAAAACGATTTAAACGTTAGTACAGATAGGGGGAGAATTTAAGGCAAGATCAATAGCCTCGAGGATCGAGTCCGCCAGGCCCAGCCCAAGAATTTAGCAAGGCAGCAAGCAAACAGGGGGCATGGGTCAGATCTTAGAATACGTAGGGCCTCAAGATGGGATCTAGTGCCAAGACTCCTACACAGAGGCTTCAACCAGATGCGGCGGGGGACTATGTAAGCTGGGCACTCGAAAAATAGGTGGGGGACTGTCTCGAGCCTATTGGCACAGAAGGGGCAATATGGTGTTGATTGTGAAGGTGCCTTCCAGCTGGCAATCAATCTCCCCACTGGCAGTAACCCCACCCGAAATTTAAAATATAGTGCCCTATCCCATGATTTAGAAATCAAGTCCAAATATGGTTCACAGTAGGGGACCTCCTTAATGATTAGAAATTCAACAGTGGTTCTACAAAGTTTGGAGTTGCAATTTCTGCTATCCGTCACCCATGACCAATAAAGCTTCTTTAAGGTCTGCTTTGGCGGGGCAGTTCTATTAATTCATGCATCCTCAAGGCCCAATTCAGTAAGAAGGCACTTAACTTCCTTTAGCCAACGGATTTTGTACCAACCAGATGTTGAAAGCAATTCCCTTAAGCCTTCAGCATAGCTAGACAATTCTGGTACCCTCCAAATTCGTGTCCAGAGGAGGAGGGGGCGCAACCTCGCCTGATCACTTATCGGGCGAGTACCTGTATCTAGAAAAATTGAGAGAGCAGGTGTACTATGCGGTAGGCCCATAAGGTCTTTGTGGAATTTATTTTCTGATCTGGTTAAAAGGTCTACATTCTGGACACCCCATAATTCAGACCCATAAAGGGCTGCACTCACCCCCCTTGTCCCTATAGATGTCCAATACAGGGCCAATGGGTTTGAGTGAAGAGGCCCGTTGTTCTTTCAAGAGTGCCCCTACCACCATCTTATGAACCAACAGTGCCTTTTGGTAATGGGGTTTCCAGCTCATTGAATCACAAAGGCGAATGCCTAAATAGTCAAACTCTTTTACCCTCTCAAGTTGAACAGAGTCCAGGGATGGGGGAGTGACAGTTTTCCTCGGGGGGTTCAGGACCAGGAACTTGGTTTTACCTACATTAATTGCGAGACCCCTAGCATCACAATAGTTCTTAAAGCTAGTAAGTAGGCATTGCAGGCCTGCTGGTGTTTTTGAGATCAGGAGGGTGTCATCTGCGAATAGGAGAGTGGGGATTTTTCTGCCAGCCAGGGAGGGTGCATCCGCTGAGTGTTTGAGAAGATGCTCCACCACTCCGTTAACATATAGAGAAAACAGAGTGGGGGCTAGCACACAACCCTGGCGGACTCCCCTATTCACAGGTATATATATATATTCACGTATATATATATATATATATACTTATACTGATATAGTTATACATTATCAATGCAGCTGAAACTGCAGTCACACCATAGTTAATTAAGTCAGCTGCTATTTCATCCTTGCTCCTTCAGAGTGACATATCAAGACAAAACCACCTGCTGGACAACCTCGCTAACCTCGGCTTCAAACAACTCATCATTTTGCCCACACACACCGCAGGCCACACACTCGACCCCATCTTCGCTGCCAACAGCCACATCTCCTTCAGCCACACCACCAAACTCGACTGGAATGACCATCACTGCATGCACTCCTCCTACTAGAAACCACCTATTCACCACCACCGCACCCAACCCCCCGACGCAACTGGAGCAAAGTCTCAACAGAACAACTGATCTCCACCCTCGCCCAGACCCCACCACCAGGAACCTCGGACCCCGACACAGCTGCTACTGGCCTGCATCGTTGGTTAGCAGACTGCGCCAACACCCTCGCACCGCTCAAAAAGTCCTCAAACACCCTGCACAACGCCAAGGCCAGCTAGTTCACCTCTGATCTACAGAACTCCAAACAAGAACACAACAAAAGAGAGAAGGCGCATGGATCCTACCGAACCCAACCACATCGGACTCAGGGAGTCCATCCGCAAGCATCACCAACTGATCCGCACCGCCAAAAGAACCCACTTCAAAAACCACCTAGACAACAACGCCTACAATAGTAAAGAACTCTTCGGCATCGTCAAAGAACTCTCAAACCCCAGGACCTGCTCCAACTAACCCCCTCGGTCACAAGAGCTCTGCAACTCCCTCGCCACCCACTTCCACTGCAAGATAGAAGAAATTCACAACAGCTTCAGCCCCAAACAGACCGCAGACACCCATGAACCCGGCGCCCTAAGCAACACCCACCTCCTCCACAACTGGACTCTCGTTAACGATGAAGACGTCACTCACACCATGGCCTTCATCCACTCCCAATCCCCATCGGACCCCTGCCCTCACCACATTTTCAATAAAGCTAGCAACATCATCACTCCCCACCTCTGCAACACCATCAACATCTCCTTCGAGTCAGCCACCTTCCCGAAAATCTGGAAACACGCAGAAGTCAACGCACTACTGAAGAAGCCCAAGGCGGACCCAGACGACCCGAAGAACTGCCGGTCGATCTCCTTCCTCCCCTTCCCGGCCAGGGTCAACGAAAAAGTCGCCAACACCCAGCTCTCCCGCTTCCTAGAAGTCAGCAAGGCGCTCAACACCTCCCAATCCGGATTCCGAAAAAATCATAGCACCGAGACAGCACTTACCGCTGCCACAGGCGACATAAGGATCATGTTCGACAAAGGAGAAAGCACAGCACTCATCCTGCTAGACCTCTCTGCCGCATTGGGTGCGGTATGCCATCAAACCCTCCGCACACGACTACACAACGCCGGAATCCGTGACAAGGCTCTCAACTGGATCTTATCATATCTCGCCGGTAGAACCCAGAGAGTCTGCCTTCCGCCATTCCTGTCTGAGGCCTCCAAGATCATCTGTGGCATCCCTCAAGGATCCTCCCTCAGCCCAACGCTCTTCAATGTCTACATGGCTCCTCTCGCCAACATCGCTCAGACACACCACATCAACATAGTATCATACGCAGACAACACCCAGCTGATCCTCTCCCTCACGAAAGACCCCACTACTGCCAAAAATAACCTACACAACGAACTACACGCCATCTCCAAATGGATGGAATCAAGCCGCCTCAAGCTAAACACCGATAAAACAGAGATCGTCATCTTCGGCTTCAACCCCTCAGCATGCAAAGACGCCTGGTGGCCCAACTCCCTAGGCACCGCACCCTCACCCACCACCCACGCTCGCAACCTGGGCTTCATCTTGGACTCCACTCTCAGCATGACTCAGCAGGTCAACGCAATCTCCTCGTCCTGCTACAAAATTCTCTGCATGCTCCGCAAGATCTTCAAGTGGATCCCCGTCGAGATCAGGAAAACCGTCACCCACGTAGCGTGATCAGCAGCAGATTGGATTACGGCAGCGCCCTATATGCAGGAACAACGGCAAAGCAACAAACCAAGCTGCAACGTATCCAGACCACATCCGCCCACCTCATTCTTGACGTCCCACACCGCAACCACATCTCCCCCCACCTCAGAGACCTACTCTGGGTACCCGTACCGAAAAGGATCACCTTCAAACTCCTGACCCACGCACACATGGCTCTCTACAACACCAGTCCAGCCTACCTTAACTACAGACTTTCCTTCCACGCTCCCACACGCCATCTCCACTCCCAAAACCTGCAACTCTCTACCACTCCAGCTATGCCAGACCCAGGACCTCCTAACTTTCAGGAAACGCCTCAAAACATGGATCTTCGACCAGTAGCATTCCCTCTCCCCAGCCCCTTGAGACCCTAACGGGTGAGTAGTGCGCTTTATAAGTATACTGATTGATTGATTGATTGACATATGATGACCCTGTACATTTCTGAATATTTCTACAAGCTCGCACAATTGATACAGTCGATACAGCTGGACCTTGAAAATGTTAATACCTGTATTCAACATTGCCTATAAGATGGTTGTTTTATTTACCTTAGTTTCAAGACTCAAATGATTACAACCAGACATTCCTATTTGTTGTCAGTGCTATCAAAGCATTATTGTTGTATATTAATAATTTTTTGTTTTCAGTTTTATTGCTTCTCATTTTGTGCTTGAATTTGTCTTCTCAAATATGTCACTTTGCTCTGTCATCGGTGTGTCTTGCCACTTGGATGTTCATTCTGTATTCAAGCTATGGCATTTTAGTTGTCAATTGTTTGATACATACTGTCTTTCTTCTCTATATTTAATTTCCCTTATTCTATTTTCTCTCTTATGTCCTTAAACCACTTTTCAACCTTTTCCTCCGGAAGTGCCTTTCCCCTTGGATTGTTTCTTCCATGGATTATTTCTACTTCATTCTTTTGTGCATGCATTTGGTTTTTGAAGATCACTCAAATACTTAATTTTTTAATTCTAAACATAATTCAGAATAATCCCATGGAAGGTGAAAGGTTTTATCAATCCCATAAAACATAAGAGAGTATTAGCTCACCTAGCCAAGTTTCATATTGATTTAGTCCTATTACAAGGAACAAGAACATTAAGCTTAAAAATAAACATGGTGGGGTGTGTTCTGTTTTAGCATCCCCTACACTTGAAAGTATTTAATGTTCATTGTCCAATGCAAGTAGACTATCATTTTTGGTCTGCTATTCTTAAAATTGCCTTCAATATGATGATCCTCATTTTATTTTAGAAGGTGACTGTAATCAGAGTGTGGATCACTTTGATGACTTGCAGTCGTCTGTTAAAGTCATTGCTCACAAAATGCAAAAACAATTTTGTACCACTATATGCCTATGATCACAGCATGACACATTTTACTTTTCTTTTGATCGGTCACTTAATATGTTAGACCACATTTTTCATAGCAAACATTTCCTTGTAGATAATAGCATTTCAGACTATTCTCTGGCAATTACTGGCTTGGACGTAGTCCCTACTACTAAAAAACTAAACATAATGATCCCATTACTTTCCATCAGGTTTTATGGAATACATTTAAAAGTGTTACCAGAGGTTTTTATAATGAATGTTTCTTGGAAAAAGCATATGCAAAATAAAGAACATAGAGCATTATTTTCTTCTATCAAAACTTCAGAGAAAGCATTATTTAAAGTCTGAAGATACCCTAAACAATATAATTAAAGTCAAGTTACATTTTAATGAACTTTCTACAAAAAATGCCTCTACTATATTAATTAAAAGTAGTGTTCACTTATATGGTGGCTGCCACCCCCACCATCTCCTCACCTTTTAATGAGGACTCACCGGATTTCAGCCCAAAACGGGCACGCCATAATCACAAGTTGCCAGAACCAGGTAACGACGACCATCCACACATTCAGGTCTGCAACGTTCCTCTGGAGGTGTGTGGCTCAACCGATCAATGAACCTCAAACTACTCTGGACACTCCGCATTGGACCCACGAGAGCCCATCAGCTAGGACAGAGGCATCAATGAGCAGGCACAGAACAGTTTATGTGCTCCACCTCACTATCTCCACTGCGGAATCGGAAGACAGTCACCCCTTGCCTGTTCATGCATTATGTACAAGCGGGCGTGCAAACTGCTCAGACACCCTGAGAGTCAGAGTCCAGGATCATAAACTAGCTGAGGAAACTATGTGCAACACGGATGAGCACTGCAGCTAAATTTGCCTGTGCCTGACCTTATGACGGCCGTGGATCTGGACAGCCTTCATCGATCCTACAAAGTAATAACAGCAATGACACCTTGAGAATCACTTCATAAGAGCCCCTCACTATCTGGGACCTAAGACAGCAGGTTCTCTTTCTTTTTTAATCAAGCCTGCGAACTACTGATGAGCGACGCCAATGGATGCCTTTGCCTGATCCCGGAAAGCCTACTCCGGTCTCAAAGTGCTTACTGCGCCGTCACCTGTGATTGACGATCCATGAGAGCCCCTCTGCATCTGGGACCCAAGATTTTATTAACAATACCATAACCAAATGATGAGCACAACTACACGTCGCTGCAGAATCGCCAGTTATCCACTGCCTGTACAAAAGATGGTTGCCTTTCCGGGAAGCCTCCGTCCTTCGTGATAAACGGAACGCACCCGTCGATCATTACAACGAGGTAACGTAGGCCCCCCGCCGCAAGTCCACATTGCTGCACTGCTCTGCGATTTGCATTACTCTTGACTGCCCACTCAACACTGCTTGAGGGTGAGACAGCCACTGCTATAGCTATCCGCTCTGCTAGCTAATTCCCAACAAGCAAAATACGCAAGCACCGGTCACAACATCAAGATCAACTGGGCCCCAGCGCCTAGCAGGGTTAATACTCACCCCCCCATCCTGAGACTGGACCCATCCTCCCCCCTAAAAACAGAAAATGAAGAACAGGGCACCCATGCCTGACTCCACAATGGAAGCATGAACTCCCCCCAATTTAGCTGATAAACCGCACATCTGAATCAGAACAGATCCTCAAGACCAGTCAACAGATTTGGATCAACCTAATAGACCTATAACAGTATTGCATCAGCTGCGGGAGACAAAGGTCTCGGTACCAGATGCCAGACTCAAAAACGATGTCACTGATATAACACCATCACTGTCCGACTATAGTCCTACTTATTGTTTCATCTTCCTCATTCTGAAGTTGGCCAAGTAGACCGTGCACAATCCCAGTTACCTACTCACCTCTCCAAATCTAAACAAATGGCACCCACCATCACAATCACCCTTGGCCCCTCCACCCTGAACTACCTAAAACCACACGGCTCAAACTCCTTCACCATCACCCTCCCCCCAACCTTTCACCCAAAGCAAAGAGAAATTTAAAACACAGACTGATCAGACAACACCCAAACACTCTAATTGCAGACATTTACAATTGCACCTCCAAAAGACAGCTGAAAATGGATTTTATTTTCCATACTGAATGCCCAGCGAATTGGATCAGCATTCTCAAAACTCATCTCCTCATATCCAAAATAACGAACATGCCTCACAATTGTAAACTGACACTTTCTATCCCAAATCACCACACGCATATTGGCAACACCGTTGCAACCATCTACACTAACGGTACAGTCATGATCCAAGCCAAAAACGACAATCTGGATGCATTTGACTACCTCTTCCCCATGCTTCGTAAAGCCCTCAATGACTCACACCACTCACTCCAGAACTCTTCCACTTCGCCCAAAAGAATGAACCTTCTTGAGACAACACAGACCTTCCCCGTTAACCTTCCCTCCCTCCCCCACCCCCTGGAAATGCACAATTCAGAGATACCTGCTAATACCAATCCTTGGCACAGCGTAGGAGAGACATCACAACCCCCTGACAAACAACCCCCTCACTAAATTATTACTCCTCACAATCAGCTACTGAACTGAATCCTAAATCTATGACCCCTAGCTCTCTCCCCCACCTACGCGCCTGAGACGGCCGACGGAAACTAAATGAGACTCTACACACCCCATGTCCAAGGCCACCCAAAGGGATAACAGAGGCTACTCCATCTCTAAAACACAACCTCCAAATCTCAAGTCCATCCCTTCCGTCATCAACCCCAACCAGGACAATCAAAGCCCGGACTCTTCCCCACCTCCCTCCTGGGAGACGACGCAGAGACTCGCTTTATTAGAAAGCCAGCTAGAACATATTATAAAGGGCCTTAACGAAACCTCTCGTCAGAGCTCTGGCCAACACCCACACACCACACCCATAACCAACAACACCAATCACTCTAGACCTCACAGGACTCCCTGGCCCAAATGGAACACAAACCCCCTCTCAAAGCAAACTCAGAGACCCGAAAGAACAATAACCGCAATGTCCAAGAGATAAGCAACAGAAGTGGCCTCCTCTTACGACACCTACCCTTCTACCACCATAAACTCCAAGATCCAGGTTATCACTGGCTTCGGTAGGAACTGCCTTCCCTGCCTCCCACCCAAAAAGTCAAGACCCCCAGCTTTCCTCTCCTCTATTTAAAAGGCTCCCCCAATGGAGAGACTCAACAATGAGTGGAACTCCACCAAATGCATGCTTAAAAACTGCAGATCGGCTACGAAACATGCAACAGAACTGGCTGAAACTATCCTGGCCCATGACATTGACATCACATTCATCACTGAAACATGGATGAACGAACTGTCCCTCCCAGACATGGACAGGCTCGTACCTCCAGGCTTCCAAATCCTCAATGAATGCAGAAAAATACAACGAGGAGGGGGCCTCGCAATCATCCATAAGAGCAACATCTCCCTATCCGAAAATAAATCCCTCAATTACAACTCATTTGAATGTCTAACTGCTTCCCTTAAGACGAGCAGCAACAAACCCCTTGAAAAGTCTCCACTTTCGGTGAACACCTTTCCGACTTGATAACCCACTGTGCACTTCAGGACTCTAACAGTATGATCCTAGGTGACCTTAACTTACACTGGAACGAGGTGAACAACTCGATGATACAAACCTTGAATGATCTACTACACAACAATAACCTAATCGAACACTGCACAGAACAAACCCACAACAGAGGTTTATTTCTGGATGCTAGTATTGCCCAAGCTGACACTGTCTCTATTGATCGTATGCTGCCTGTAGACTGGTCCGACCACCACATCATCCTCTTCCACATCAACCTAATGACTTTTTGCCGGCCCCTCACACAGGACCACACCCACTGGGTGAGAAATCTATATCAAATACCCCTTATTAACCTGGAAAAAGAAGTAAGCTTACTCCTCCCCATCGATACTGAAAATCTCTCCGCAACCGAACACACCTCCCATTATAACGCCACTATGACTGCCATCTTAGACCAACTAGCCCCGTGCAAACGAAAAAGAGTAAGGAACACCCCATCTAGATCATGGTTCAACACAAGCATAAACTCTGAAAGAAGAGAACTAAGAGCTAATGAAAGCCTCTGGCGGAAAAAACCCGTCCACAATCCACCTCAATCGACTTAAATCAGTACTCAGGGAATACAATAAACACATCAAGGATGGCAAAAAGGTCTTCTTCTGCAGTGCTCTTGACAACGCAAAAAAACAGATCAAGAGAACTATACAATGTAATCAGACAACAAACCTCCAAGCCCCCTGCTTCAGCATTCCAGGCCTCCAAGGACCTCTGTGACAACTTTGACATTTTCTTGCAAGAAAAAATCACAAAGATTGAGCTATCTCTGGGTGACTACCCCCCCTGCAGCAGCTCGCTTGCTGAGATAGAAGGCACTAATCACAAGCTCCATCCAAAAAACTGGAGATCCTTTAACCCCTTCCCTGCTCATGACGAGCTCAGCTCGTCATGCAGTACAGTGCTCCTGTACTTATGACGAGCTCAGCTCGTCATGAAACAATGTATTTCAAGGATCTGCAGCACAGCAGAGAAATCTTCCTAGCAGCGATAAGGTTAACCCGATCTCTGTAGCTGAGATTGAAAAAATGATTTTCTGCTACAGCCCCATCTCTCATATCGAGGACCCCATTCCAGGCAAACTGGTCAAAAAGCTTAAAGGCACCCTAGCCCCGATCTGGACCAAGATTATAAATAGCTCCCTGAGAACTGGAGTCATGCCTGATTGTCTCAAAATCGGCCAAGTCACACCACTATTAAAAAAAACAGGAGCGGACACCAACAATCCTAATAACTTCAGACCCATCTCCAATCTCCCCCTCCTAGCTAAAACTCTGGAAATATGCGTCCTCCTTCAACTTACTGTGCACATGGACTGTAATAACCTTCTCGACACCCACCAATCAGGCTGCAGAAAAGGTTGCAGCACAGAGACAGCGAACTTGAATGTCATAGACAACATCCACAAGTCCCTTGATAGGGATCAATGCTGTCTGCTCGTACTCTTGGACCTATCGGCAGCCTTCGACACAGTGGACCACAATCTATTTGTTAAGGCACTGCAAGAAAGAATAGGAGCGGACGAGGTGGTCCTAAAATGGTTCACCTCGTTTCTACAGAATCGCACCCAAAGAATAAAACGTAATAACTTCTTATACGACTCACACTCCGTCAACAGTGGTGTACCACAAGGAACAGTTCTCTCTTCGCAACTCTTCAACATCTATATGGAACCCCTCACCTCCATTCTCAAAAAAACAAACATCCCCTTCTACCTATATGCGGATGACACCCAGATCTATCTCGAAACCTCGGAAGACATTCATAGACTAAACCACACTCTAGGGGAAGCTCAGCACTGGCTAACACGCTACCACTTGAAACTGAACCAGGGCAAGATAGAAATCCTGCTCATTTCCAATAAGGAGCACAACCCCCAAGTCACAGAATGGATAAAAACAATCGATGCTCTCAACTGCAACTTCTCTCTGACCGACTCAGTTAAAACGCTGGGAATCACTCTGGATCCAAAATTAAATATGACCAAACACATTAAGAACCCCGCCAATAGCGCATTCCTCACCGTTAAACTGCTCAACAAAATAAAACCATTCATACCTCCGAGCGATCACAAACAAACCACTCAGTCCCTGGTGCTTTCCAGACTGGACTATGGGAATGCAACCCTCACAGGAACAGCAAAATCCCACTTAGCCCCTCTGAGAGCAACTCTAAATGCAGCAGCCAGAATGGTCACCGGAGTGAAGAAATTTGAACACATTTCACCGGCACTCAGAGATTTAAAAAAGCTCCCAATTGAATTGTGTGCCAACTTCAGAACTGCTTGCCTCATGCACAAAGCCCTGCACACTGGGAAGCCCGCTTACCTGGCCACCAAACTCTCGAGAGCCGGCCAGACAAGGACCCTCAGGAGCTCAAAAACCTTACTCGTCATCCCCTCAAAAACATGTAAACAGAAAGCCTCTTCTCGATCCTTCTCTGAAAATGCTCCAAGAATCTGGAACTTCATCCCAATCCATATCAGGACTAACCCCTCCTTTGTAAAGTTCAAGAAGCAGCTCAATGACCTCTTACTCATCAACTCTCTACCAAATGGATAACTACCGCATGAATGCAAACTCCTGCCCACCACAACATCCAGTCACCCTAAGTTCAAAAACTCTACCTCACCCTCCTACTAACT
The DNA here is from genome assembly GCF_964263255.1 of Lissotriton vulgaris. NCBI lineage: Eukaryota > Metazoa > Chordata > Amphibia > Caudata > Salamandridae > Lissotriton > Lissotriton vulgaris. Next base: position 666,152,782 of record NC_141689.1, read on the forward strand.
TAGTCCTGCCTCACCCCTGTGTATATCATCCCTCTATTTGTAATTTCTTGGGTTTTTAAGGCTACATTCTGTTCTGAGACTTTTGACTCGCAGTGAATCTCTATGTATACTATTATTATGTTTTTGTATTGATTTTCCAATCACGTTTGTTGTAAAATGCTCCAATACCCTTGGGTAAATACTGGCTAGCGCTATATAAAACTCCTAAATAAATAAATCTCAAAATTAGGAAGTTTACAAGTAGTAAACTTAGTCATATGAACCAACCTTTGTGAATAATGAAAAGTAGTAAAGTTAGGCTTTTGGTCTATGTTAGACTTTTAGTCTAACTTTACCTTTGTAAATCAGGTCCTAAATTTACACCTGAAGTCTAGACTTAGACTTTAGGACTAAAGTTAGACTTCAGTTCTAAACTGAGGCCAGATTTAGGAGAGTGTTGCCCAGTGAAGCACAGCAAGTGACCTTGCTGCACTACACTGTTTGACAAGGAACGGGTAGGAACATACTGCATTTAAAACAATACGGTGCATTCTGGCATTTTCCCCTGTGCTGGTGCCAATTTGGCTGCCTATTGTCAACCCACGAACCCTTGCACCATGGTACAAGGGTGCCTGTGTTGTAAGATGGATTGTAAAGTAATTCCCTGAGGTATTTTCCTCTTTCTATATGTGCTGAAAAATGCAGCACTCATAGAAGGATCAACACAGGAGGAGAAAGAAAGATATTTCGCCTTGTTATGCTTCTGCAGAGGAGGCGTAGGTTTTTGGCACATTCCCTGGTCTACCACTGAGAATGCGTCAAAATCCATTATGTTTTGTGAGAACACCAATCAACACACATGGAACGCCTCCTTGGTGCAGGGTATGGCAATTCAGCAATTTGTTTTCTGTTGCTTTACTTGTGATTATGAAGGAAGCTACTCGGGTCATGTAAGGTGGCTCTGCGTGGCTTGATAAATCTCATTTTTGAGTTGTGTCACTGAACATGGTGCAAGAGCAACACAATGGGACTTGCAAATATGCCCCTTATACTTTAGGTCTATATTTAGACTTCAGGTTTTAACTTATACTTCACTTGCAAAGTTACACTACAGGTGTGAAGTTCAACTGTAGGTCTAAACTTGGACTTCAGGTCTAAACCTAGACATCAGGTCTAAGTTTACCTCTGTGAATCAGGCCCTCAATGTCCCTTTAATGTTGTCTAAGATAGTTTAGTTGATATCAATGATCAATCAATTCTTTCTAAAAATAGGTTTTTCAATGTATTAATATCTGTTGCCATTCACTAAAGACATTTCATACAAAGCTTGATAGTGTAATGTATGTTCTCATCATAGATTAGACAATGTGTTTATGTATTCTGAAGGATATACCATTAATAATGATTTATTATGGCTACTAATATAACATTTCTAGGTAATAGCACCAACAGACTTTCAAGTACATAATGCACATTATCAGAGAATTTACAACATCCATAAGCTCTCTGATCTTCTCTAATAAAGTATACATCTTTGCCATTAGGTATATTTGTTATTATACTGTCAACCTGTATATGATATGTTTGAAATATGGTCTTCATGTACAATATTGTTCTATATATTTAGTGATTGACTTCATATTTCTTACAATCAAACCTAGGTCTCTTTCCCACCCCTTCTTATCTGCCTTTCAAAAAACACATAATAGAAAATGTAAAAATATGGCTTTTTAAATATCAATGTAAGTTTATCCTGTAGTTAGGTCTTATTGTACAAGATGTCACAACTTTTGATTTCATCCAATATTGATGCTATATTGTACTCCTTTGTTCGTACGCAAAAATGTAATGATCCCTACTCAAATGTTACCCAAGAAAGCATTTTAAAACAAAAAAATGAGAATATAGATAATGAGATCTGTTACAACTGTCAGACTTAGAGTGGTCTTCCCCCAAAACATTTTGCATTTACCCGCCTATTTTGCTGGCGTCATTTGTGTTGGTCTTAGGACACTGCACCTACCAGTGCTAACCAGTACTAAAATGTTTGTTCCCCCTCCCTAAGACTTGACCACCTTGGCTTGCACTTGATTGGCATACTTAATTTACTTATAAGTCCCTAGTAAAGTGGAACACCATATACCCAGGGCTTTTAAATATAATGCTACTACTGTGCCTGCAGGCACCTATTGTGCCACCTACTTAAGTAGACCCTTAAAACATGTCCCAGGTCTGCCGCTGCAACCTCAATGCAGTTTTAAACTGTCAATTTAACTTGGCAGTATTACCCTTTGGCAAACCTTAAACTTCTGGTTTATTGCATATAAATCATCCCTAAGGTGCGACTTAGGTAGTCCAGAAGGCAGGGTGAATTGTAATGAAAAGATTGGACATGTACCTTTACGTTTTACATGCCGTGGTATTGAATAATTCCTTAACTAATTTTTTACTGTTGTGAGGCATGCCTTTCCCAATGATAACACTTCAATAAGTACTAATTTTTGTTTGGGTGTAGGTGAGTATTTCATGTTTGGTGTCTGGGAAATTGGAATTCAAACCCCTCTTTTATGGAAAAGTCAGTGTTTACGTTACAATTTTGAAAAATGCCACTTTTATAAAGTTTACACTTTAGTGCGTCAACCTTTCCTGGAACCCAGGACTGTGTGTACTTGGTAGTTGGACTTTGTGTATTCGTCTCAGACAGTAGACAGTATCACAAAGCTGGACTGGATGTTGGTAGGATGGGCCTTCCTGAGCTGATGGGTACTGACAAACTATTAGCTACCACACTTGCACTTCAAAGGAGCTACCTCAGCACACATACAAATACCTTCACACTAGTCTTTTGGGACTCCAGAAATCCTAGGACCAAGGCAGGGGGAAGCCTAATGTGAAAACAATCCACTGTTATAGGTAAATTGTCTTTACCATTGGCTTCTCACAATAATTAAGCCAGGTGAACCTCCTTTGCAATAACTTTTTAAAATAAGCAGGCCAGATATATGGCATCAGGCATAATATTTCCTTGGATAGGCTCTGTAACCAAATGTATAGAAAATTACAGTTGGCAAGGCAAAACAGTATGTCTCCCAACAGGCTTTAGCAAGGATTCTCACAGTGCACATGTTCTTTACACATGGTTTATCAGAGGGGGTAATCAGTCCCACAACCCTCACCTACTGTGATTCTGTGGGATTCCATGTAGCAAGAGCCTGTAAGCTTTAATTCGAAGTTAGAACAATTCACTCTTAAAGGTCTAATTTAAAAAAAAATGTTTTTATGAGTTTCACAATTAATTTATCGGGCCTACTACCGTTATCCCAACTTTTTATAATCGACAATAAGGTATATAGCCATATAACCGACTCAAGCCCATGGTATTGAGCGTAAGATTTCCACAAAGCAACCACTCAGCAAACAGTCATAAAAGTAGAAATGTATACATATGTATACAAAATTACTGTTGGTTTCATTATACCATTTCTCCTAAGAGAGACTCACATGGATTGTTGTAGTGCATATCTTCTGACAACATAGTTTCTTTGGTGAAGCACTAACACCAAAACGCGTGCCTACTACAGTAATGTGTGAAACTCTGTGTAAGAAATATGTGCCTTATCTTTACTGCATGCTTTCTACAATACATAGCTCAGGCCTCCTGAGTTTGTCAGAATATTCATAATAAACAGATCAAACCCATGACATCTGGCAGAAATTATTCCTAAAGATCTAATGGCACCTTCAACCTTCAGCAGTGGCTTTATGCTTTACCCACCAACAGCCTATCCAAATGCACATAAACGTGTAACCATTGTTTATCCAGTTATAAAATGAGAAATATGTAGACAAATACTGCTTGCAAAACAATATACAACCTCTCTCAACAGGACCTAACGAGAATCATCACTGTGACAAAACCCAGGGTTTGTCAGAGCTGATGGCCAATCTTGAAATCCTTGTCTACTATGGTAACATGTGAGATTACATGTAACAAAACACCTGTGCATAGCTTATAACACAATATCATAACCACTAGCGGATAATGACTTGCTTGCTTTGAAATGCTTTTCACTTTTAATAAGATAGACCTATTGCTTTTGTCATAATCTTTCATAATAGCAGACCAGAACCATGGCATCTACAGTTTTGGTTGTAAGCCTTTCCACAAGGCAACCACCAGACACCCAGTCATAAAATTGGAAAGGTACACAAAATTGTTGGCTACTCAAACTACTATAATCCTTCTATAGCCACAGTAGGTGATCAACAGCAAAAGTACTGCTTACTACAGAAATATGTGAGATTCCATATAACAAAATACATATCTGTAGGCTATATTATAGAGTAATAACAATCCACACTTAAAAACCCTATTGACTTTAAGATATGATTTTCACAATAAATATGCCATGCTCAGTGCAATCTTTAAATTTCATAATAAACAGATCTTTGCTAGAGCCATGATCATTAGCTTTACCCATGACCAACTCAGTCCTGCTGTATCAAGTATAAACTTTGACACAAGCCAAAATGTGCAATATACAATACGCGAGCAAAAGGAGAAAAATTCAGCCCAATCAAATCCTGTTCTCAGGGCAACATTTTGGGGGAGCCCAAGCCACTATCTCAGTAGGATACGGAAAGCTTTTTTTTGATGATCACATAAGATCAGCCTATAGTTGCACTGTCAAGCCAGGCTTGAAATTCCATGTAGATTATTGTAGCCCTGGGATCTCCAACACAAAACTGCACTTTAAAGTCTAACCCCTTCGCTGCAGGGGTAATTCCCCCGCTGTGCTGGGGGGGAGGGGGTGCGCACTGCGCCCGGGTGCTCATGACGAGCTGAGCTCATCACAGGAGCACCGGCACCTGTGGAACGCTCAGCACAGCAGGGGAATTCTCCCCGCACCTGAGCGCTCCACGGCACCGGAGCACCGTGCCTCATGACGAGCTCAGCTCGTCATGAGCATGGGAAAGGCTAAAGTTAATGACATTTCTCCTCCTACAGTGTTGTTACAAAAGCCCCCACAGCCCCGCAGTGCAGAGGGCCCTCGAGCTTCAGAGGTCTCCTCCAGCACCGGCAGGCCCTGGCCAGAGAGCCAGGGGCCAGAGAGTTTGGGACTGGGCCCACTTTATGGTTTCAGTACGCCACAGTCCTCCCATCTGTGCTGCTCGCAGAGAAAAACACCATAATGTATCTTGTTATCCAAGACACTTTAATGGTATTATGTCAGGTGTGTGCCCATGAAAATTCAAGCTCAGGCTGATAGATTAATGAACAAAATGTTCATACTTGTGTGGAGGCCAAGCCCTTTTTAGTGGAAATACACAACTTCTGCCCAATCAAAACATACACTACAGCCTACCAATCAACACGTGGGCGGAGCCAAAGCCCCTCTCCTAAGAGTGCTTCTTAAAACCTTTTTTTATGGTAATAACAGAACCTCTGGTGACAACTGTACAGTCAAGCCTGACCTAAAAAAGTAAGTGCATGGTCATGTCTTGTAAAGGCAGAGCAGCTTCATGTGCAAAATTGAGGCATTTAACAAATGTTGTTGGCTCCGGTTGAAAAGCACTTTCAGGTAAAGGAGGCTCTGCAAAGATCAGTAATTGAGGCCTGTAGAAGTACTGCTAAGGTCAGGAGGAGCGTTTTAGAAGTAATATTTTCTGCAAGACAAAATGAAAGGCAAAAGGGCAGTGTCTCTTCCTCTAGAGTTGTTTGTTTCATTGACCCTTCGACCTCAAATTGTAAGCCATAGAGAGGTCGTAGCAGGCTACAATTGCAGAACATTTCTGCTTTCTCCAAAATAACAAAATAAGCGTTCAATCCGAAGCACTTAAAACGTTGAAGGCTCCTTGTAATATTTTGCTTTAGCAGGACATGTTTAGATTAGCATTCTGCAAGTGAATGTGAACATGATTTAATGCAAACTTTCAATTTAATTTTTCACGAAAAAAAATGAATAAGCACAAATTGACAGTTTAAAGTCCATCCAACCATTTGCACTTTGATCAGTGTTGTAACCTTAAAAACGTGCGCCGGTTACTAGGAAAAGCATATCAAAAGTTAAAAAAAACAACCTCAAATTAAAAAAATAAGAGCTATTTCGGGAGCGCAGTACCATCTTTACATGTAACTCCACATCTTGATGTACCAATTGTTCCTCGAGGTCACCATCTGAGTCTGTCTGCCTGTCATTAGCAGGTTGTGATACCTTATCTCAGTGGTCTCGCTGTGAAACATGCAGTACATGACACAAATTCAAACATTTTTATTGATCTGTACTGAATATGCCCCTCTCACTACCTCCCTCCCTCCCCCAGAAATATGTAAACATCGAAGAACGCGTCCAGCTGCCCACAGCTTCTCTATAATGTGTTCATTGACTGCATATGCATGTAATTAATTATAACTTGGATCTGCCGCTACCTGGGGATGTAGAATGGGGGTGAGCAGCCACAGCTTCAAGGGGTAAGTAACATTATCAGCTATATTAACTGTATACAATTGCCAAAAACATCTCCAGATGTGTCAATGAAAATGCATTCCCTCTCACCCATGAGCCCGTGTTTTTCATGCTGCAATTTCTTCATCACGCTAGGGATCCTATTGTTTCGCTAAACCTTATTGGTCCAAGCCAGGCTATCCATGAATCTTTAATTTGTTGTGAATATTTCACGAACTTTGGGTGGCCCAATTCACATATCTGCATACACAAGTGCGGAAACCTAGCAGAAAACAACATTTAGAAAATACACAATGGGGCAAATCCGGTTTTACCACCGGCAGTTTAGCATTTATATGGGTGATTAGAATAATTAGATGTTGCCCCTAACACGCCATTGGTGAAATAATGCAGCATGTGGTAGAATTTAGTTTAACACATGCCAGATGGCAACGCCACAATCTCATAAACAACTTTTCGCAGAATAATGGAGCACAGACATTAAAAAGCTGTCCTAATTCAGGCAGTACCTGACTAGAACGTAACAGATTAAAACATGACCTGTAAATCTACTACTTTCTCTTTTATGCCAATGGACCTCCGATCTGCAGTGTCCAGTCACCAGGGGCAGTAAGAGCCTGCAGAGCAAGTGAAGTTCATTTTTCAGCATGTGTGATTTATATATGTGGTATTTATATAGCGCAAACCTAGCCAAAAGGAAGCAGGGCGCTGTATAGACTCGAAGACATGCATATAGTCGACGAGGCATAGACGAGGTAGCTGGTTCATGGGCTGTTAATACATTGTGATGTGGAGCTCTTTAAAGAGGAACTTCTTCAGCTCTTTCCAAAACTGGAGCAGCGTTAGGGTGGTCCTGTTGGATATGGGAATGTTGCTCCAGATCCTGGGTGAATCGATGGAAAAGTCTTCTGATTTGTATTTTTCTTTCTTGTAATATTGATCTGCAGTCTGATAGTGTTATGGCTGCAGCTGTGCCAGGAACCACCAGTCATGGCGAGCTTGTCTGTAAGATAAGCAGGGGTGTTGATTGTGACGGCTTTATTTATGTAGCAGCTGGTTCTGAAGATAGTGTAGCCAGGCAATGGGAGCCAATCGATCTGTCAAGAAGGGTGAGATATGTTGATATTTCTTCAGGCCCTGGATGACATATACTATGGCATGTAGGATGCCCTTCAGGGGTGCAGGTATGGAGTCAGATGCAAGACTATGATGGCTCGAACTGAAGTTCTGAAGTCTCTTTCTGTTAGAAACAGTTTCAATCTTTTTAGAAGAGGCAGCTAGTACTATTTTTGGCAATGTGTTCCTTGAGGGTGAGGTCAGTGTCGAGGGTGAGAGTTGGAGTTTAAATCGGTTCATGTCATTGAGCCAAGTTTGCAATGTTTCTTGTTTGCTGTTCGGGAAAAAAGCATGACTTTTGGCTTGGCTTGATTGAGCTTCAGGTACATGCTGGATATCCAGGTATGATGTGGAGGCAGCATTTGAGGCATTGGATGTTTTACTCAACAGAGACTTTTAAGTAGAGTTGTGTATCATCAGCATATTGAGAAATCTTAATCTTAGTAGAGCACCACGCAGCTTCTTGTAGAAGTAGAAGGTGAAAGGGGACAGCATTTAACCCAGCTGGACTCTGCAGTTAATTGGTATATTTTGAGACGTAGATGTGCCATTTGTTTAACAGCTGTGTTGGTTGAATATGTAGGGAAAAAAACTGGTGAAGAACATTTCCTATTCAAGACTCCAGAGTGTGTATGAGGTTGGAATGGTCGAATGTGTAAAAGGCAGCTGAGAGGCCCAGCAATATCAGGAGGCATGGGTCATATTTATCAGTGGTCAGGACAACATTGCCTACGATGTGTAAAGTAGCATGCTGTACATGACTTGAAGCCCAACTGTCAGTGGTGTAGGAGATGGTTAGCATTAATGTGATCTTTGAGTTGAACACAGCCTGCTATTTTAAAGATCTTGCTTGTAAATGGTGGGTGACTGATGGGCCGATAGTTGGGTCTTTGTAGGTTTCTTTAGGAATGGGAGGATCTGGTCTGTCTTGAGAGCTTCTGGGAAGATGCCTGGAGGGAGAAAGGCATTGGTAATGGTCAGTAAAGGTGACAAAGCATCTAGGAGAGAGCTGTGATGAAGGACGAGGATACAACATTTTTGTCATAAGAAGGGGCTTAGAAGGAATATTTCAGTCAGACCTGAGAGAGATGTGGCTTTGAACAATGACCACTGTGGGATTCTACAAGAAGGGATGGGCAAGTAAGATGAAGCAGGCTTGGTGTTGTTGATGTGCTGTTTGATCTTTTGTGTCTCTACACTGAAGAGGAGGTTGACGGATTTGCAGTTTTTGAGGCATGAACAATAGGTGGGTCTGGCATAGGGGTTCATATAGTGCTTGATTGTCTTAAAAAGAGTGATGTGTTTGTTGGTGGCTTCATTGATGGTGTGGACTTAGTAATTTGCTTTGACTGATGTGCTGAGCTGTGCTTGTGTTGTGTGGAGAACTTTAGTATCATGAGGTCGTTAAGAGTTCTGTTTTTCTTACATTTTCTTCCTGTCTGCAGACATTTAGTGTCAGAGAGTTATTTTAGGTACCAGGATACTGAAGACTTTAACTGGTATTTACGAAATGTAATTGGTGATGGATTCAGTCGCAGAGCTATCACCACTGCAGCGGTGGCTCCTGTTTTGTGTTGTACTTGATTATCTTCTGACATAAATATAATTAAAATAATTATCACCCCATCAAAGTTAATAATAGAGAATCTGTCTTGCTAGAGACACAGTTTTAAACAATATTTAGGCCACAATACTTATGTCAGGCCATATTCTGTATGTCATATTTTTATTAAAATTTTTTATTTTTGGTGCAAAACAAAGATAGTATGTACAGCTTCATCTATCGCGTTATCACACATTAAGTACTGGGTGTATGAAGAAATACAGTTTACAGTAATGACAAAACGTACATCATCCACGTTAGTGCAAAGCATTTCAGGCCTTATCTGCGATGTGATGAATAGGAATCTATAGGTGTCGTAGAAATACAGTTTGCGATTTTATGTTTTGTTGGCTACTATTCGTCTGAGTCTTGCCTTTTTTATCTTACAACAAACATAAAACAGGAAAAACAGCACACTTAGTCCGGCACGTACTTGAAGTAGTAGCTTTCGGCACTCGTAGCACAGTCCATCTGCAAAGGGAGCAGTGCATTAAATCAAGGCCCCCTAATTCCACATCCACCCGTACTATCTCCCAAGGCAGGTCCCACCCAATTCCATTGCACACTCCCTATATACATTTATACACCCCATCAATGCTCCTCGTCACTCTCAGATCCTTCGATGTCATCCTCTTCCAGTGGTTCGCAGATATCCCCTCTATAGGAGTTCCAGGGTTTCCACACCCCATTCCATTTACGTGGGTTACCCCTCAATTTGTACACCGCCCTTTCAGTCAACATAAGCATGTCCATGTTGCGGAGCCATTGGGGCAGCGTGGGGAGATCAGCCGATCCCCACTTCTGTGCTATGTCCCGTTTCGCTGTTACCATCCCCACTGTGACCCAGGTCCTTGCGTAAAAGGTGAGGTCAGTCGGCTCCCATATGTTTAGCAGGCAGAGCCGTGAGTCTAGAGTGAGGGTGGTGTGAAGTGCCTGAGCCATTGTGCGCACTACCCGTTGCCAGTAACCGACGATCAGTGGACATTCCCACACCGTGTGAATGAAGGTCCCTTCTGCCCCGCAGCCCCTAAGGCAATATGGATGATCCGCCCTGTGTAGTTTATGAAGCAGTGTACGGGTGTAGTAGATTCTTTGTAGGATTTTCAGCTGCACCAGGCGAAATTTAGACGATATGCCTGCTTCACGTGGGGATGCCATGGCTGTGTTCCAGTCAGTTTCATCAAGGTCACCCACTTCCACCATCCATTTGTCCTTCAGTTTCCCCAGTGGATCAGGCATATTGTTAATCAGTTTACGGTATGTCAGCGATGTCGCCCCCTCCTGCATGAAATCAGTAAGTAGACGATCCTCCAGAGGGGAGGATTCGGGCAGGGATGTGTCGGGTGGGATCGCTGCCTGCAGTGCGTGTCGGACCTGGATGTATCTATAGAGCTCTGTGTTCCCCAACTCGTATTGTTCTTGCAGAGTGGCAAAGGAGATCACTCCGTCCCTCGTCCACATGTCCCCCACCGTGGAGATGCCGATGCTGTCCCATTGTGTGAAGCCCTTAGAGCGCCGCAAATGGCCCAACGCCTTCGCGTCCCATAGGGGCGTGAGTTTCGTAATGATGCCATCCCACTTCAACTTTGCCTGCGCCTTGTACCATATACGGACTGTATGTCTCGTAGGCCCATTAAGTTTTGCCGCCACTCCACGGTGGTACAGTGGGGCCAGTAAACTGTTCGCACCCAGTTGCGCCCTGTCAGCCTTGAATGCTGGGTCGTCCTGCGGGGCATGTATCCACTGGTTAAGGATTTTGAGCTGGGCCACCCAGTAGTACAGCTGCACGTTCGGGAGGGCGATTCCCCCGTCGTACCATCCCCTGTTTAGTTTGGCGTGAGAAATGCGGGCTGGCTGGTTGCCCCATAACAGGCCCGAAATCTGCGCCGTTATTTTCTGGAGGAAGCTATCCGGCACCAAGTACGGGGCGTTCTCCAGCACATATAGGAAACGTGGCAGAGCCATCATTTTAAATAGCGCTGCACGGCCAAGGAGCGTTAGGGGGAGATCCTTCCAATGGCGCACGTCCCCTCGGAGCCGGGCCAAGGGAGGTTGTAGGTTGAGCCGTGTGAAATCCGTCTCATTCCGGGTGATATGTATCCCCAGGTATTTAAATGACGTATGCGCTAGTTCCAGTGGGCAGGAGTCCGGGAGAGGCGGGAGCGGCCCCCGCAGTTCGAAAATGATGGATTTGGCCCAGTTAATGGTGTAACCCGAGATTCGCCCATGAGCTGTACAGAGAGCCAGGAGGTTAGGGAGACTCTCTTCCAGGTCCGTGAGATAGATCAGCATGTCGTCTGCATAGAGGGATACTCTGTCCTCCCATAACGGGGTCCATTGTATTCCTTTCAGGAGTTGGGTGGTGCGTATCGTAACCGCCAGTGGTTCTAAAACTAATGCGAAGAGTAGGGGCGAAAGCGGGCAGCCCTGTCGTGTACCTCTGCCTAGGGAAAAGGTTCTTGAAATGTGGCCATTGGCCGTCACCTGCGCCACTGGGTCCCTGTACAGCATTCGTATCCAGGAAAGGAACACCGGGCCAAAACCCATACGTGCGAGCACTGCAAAAAGATAGTTCCATTCCACCATGTCGAACGCCATCTTGGCGTCCAAGGAGAGGATGGCAGCCGGTTCTTGCAGTAGTGGAACTCGCGCCAACACTCCATGTACCCTGCGGAGATTTAAGGCAGTGCTGCGGTGTGGCATGAATCCAGATTGGTCCGGGTGGATCAGGTGGGACAGAGTCGGCAAGATCCTGTTCGCCAGCACCTTGGCAATAATTTTGGCCTCCGGGTTTAAAAGGGAGATCGGCCTATACGATGAGCATTCGTTGGGGGGCTTACCGGGTTTCGGTATCGCCACAATAGTAGCCATCCGCTGATCTGGCGGCAGTGTACCCTGTGTTCTAGAGTCCTCGTACATGTTGAGTAGGGGCGTGCTTAAGGATTCGGCCATGACTTTCAACCATTCAATGGGAATCCCGTTAGGGCCCATCGCCTTGCCTGGATGAAGGGCGCCTATAGCCAGCTGGATCTCCTCCACCGTAAGAGGCGCGTCTATATCCTCGGACATCTCTGGTGTCAGTTCTGGCAAGGGAACGTGCGCAAGAGCAGTCTGGACCTCCCCCTCCCCCACCACTATTTCTGGGTTGTATACTGACGCGAAATAATCGGCGAGGACTTCTACTATCTCGTCGGGGCGGGTGTGGTTGTTGCCCTGTGGGTCCGTAAGTTGTAGGATATTCTTCCCCCCCCCCTGTCTCTTGTCCAACCACGCCAGCAGTTTACTGGCCTTGTCCCCAATATCATATACCCTGTGTTGTGTGGCCGCAATGTCCGACATCGTGACCTTGCGCATGTGATCTGTAAGGCTGTGCTGGTGAATCTGGAGTTCATGGAGCGTGTCGTCTGTGGGGTTTGCCATATGGGCTGTGTTGGCCCTCTCTAGGCCTAACTCTATCCCAAGGGCCTCTTGCCTGTGCTCCCGTTTGTGATTTGCGATCACAGCTATGGCCTGACCCCTAAACACTGTCTTATACGCCTCCCACAGTATAGAGGGGGAGTCCACCGAAGATTGGTTTTCTTCGAAATATAGCCGTGTTGCTCTCTTCAAGTCCTTATTAATCCGAGGTACTTTGAGGTAGCCAGGGAAAATCGGGAATAATCTGCGCCGCGCCATGGTCGTAGTGGTGAGTGTCAATGTGAGTGGTGAGTGGTCGGAGACCCCCCGTGGCTGTATGTCCGCTTCCGCTACAGTAAGGTGACCATTAATCAAAGTAAAAAAGTAATCTATCCTGGACAGACTATTGTGCGTGGCCGAGTAGTATGTGTAATGTTGCTGAGTAGGGTGTAGAACGCGCCAAATGTCCACCAACCCCTGCGCAGTCAGGAATGTCTGGAGCCTGTTGGGCTCTTCTGCGTGCGTACGTGGGGGAAAGCGGTCCTCGGCGTTTGAAAGTGTCATGTTGAAGTCCCCACCTATGAGCAGTTCCCCATCAGGGAGTGTCAGCAGGAATTTGCCCAAATCCGGCAAGGCCTCAGAATGTAGTGCTGGTGGAATGTAGACAGAGACTACGTTAAAAAGCCTCCCCTCCCACTGGCCATGAACCGCCGCGAACCTGCCGTGGTCATCCGTTGCAGTAGACTTGACAATAAATTTGGAAGATTTTTTCTGCAAAATGCCGGTGCCACGGGACCCCGAAGTGAACTCTGCATGTACTATCATATGATAGCCTCTCCTATCTAGGGCTTTCGTGGCCGCTCCCGACAAGTGTGTCTCCTGTAGGAGAATAAGAGCCGGCCCCCGTCTCCTTATCCCCTGCAACACCAGCCCTCGCTTAATCTTATCCCCCAGGCCCCTCACGTTCCAGGACATGACAATTAGTGAGCCTTTCGTGTTTGGACTATCCGTTGCAGCCATAGCGAGACTCCCAAGCAGACCTCCCTGCGCCCCGAGTGGACCAGAAGTTTTCAGTTACATAAGACATGCCTAGATACATAAGTGTGCATAGAACATAGACTTGTAGGACCGAAAAGTCCCATAGAAGAAACTTACTCAACTCACCCCCCCTCCCTGCCCCCCTGCTATACGGACTCAAAACTGCCCGCCCCCCCAACTTAGCAGAGTGCATACCCCATCCCCAAAACAGAGTACTTGCGCGTTGGGGTGAGGGACTCTCCGCAGCCGGCAGTCTCTCATTCACACCCTCGGAGGCCCTTCACCTAGTGTCCAATGGCGGGAAGCGCTTCACAGCTTAAAAGTCTCAATACAGTAGCAAAAATGAAGTATTCCCAGGTGGTCATTGTTCCTCAACCTCTTCCCCGCCGCCTTCAGCTCCCAAAGAGTCACTGTTGTCCGGTCCCCCTCCTGAGGCCTGTGAGTCCCGGCGATGGCCTTTAGCCCGATCTTTTCTGGAGCGATTCGTCCGTCTGTGGTTCTGACCCGGTCTCCATCCCTCGAGCCATTCTTGCACGTTTTCCGGGCTGTCGAAGAACCATGTTTTGTTCTCCGCCACCACCCGTAGTCTTGCGGGGAATAGCATTGAGTACGGCAGTTCTCTGGACCTCAGTTCCTTTTTCACGTCGAAAAATGTGCGTCGCCGACGGGCTACTTCCGCGGTGTAGTCGGGGAAGATGGCAACTGTGGCGTTCTGGATCTTGAGGGGAGGGGAGGACCTGGCTGCCTGCAGGATTGCGTCCCGGTCACGGAAGTTAAACAAACGTGCCACTATGGGTCGCGGGGTAGCCCCCGGTTTCGGTTGGCCACCCGGGACTCGGTGGGCCCTCTCCACCGAAAAGAAGTTGGACAATCCCTTCGGCTTTAGTTCGTTAGTTATCAGGTTCTCTACGAAGAGATCCATCGCCTTCACGCCTTCCGTCTCCGGTACCCCTATAATACGGATGTTATTGCGCCTAGAACGCCCCTCCTGCTCATCCAGCTTCTCCCGGAGCATTCTATTGTCCTGCGCCATCTTCCCCATTTCACGCTGGAGTTCTGCGACGTCTTCCACCAGTGATTTCGTGATCACTTCCATACTCTTGACCTTTTCCGACATTTTGTGGAGGTCCGCTCTAAGTAGGGTGACGTCCGTGGAGATTCCGCCAACGGTTGTTTGTAGCTGTGCCAATGCGACCATGACGTCGTCCAGTGTGGCCTTTTTCCCCCCTGGGGAGTCGGCCGTCTTGCCATTCTGTTCCTTCCCTGCCGGGGATCCGGTGGGCTTGTCGGAGGTGAAGCGATCCATACGAGTCTGTGTGACGCCACCCTTAGGGCCTTTCCCCGCCATGCCGCCGAGTGTCGTGCTCCACGTGCCCCTACGCGCCAGGATGCGAGGATCAGTGTGGACCTCCTAGCCAGGCCGGTTCAGTAACGATCAGGTCGGGCGTGCTTCTCCAGGGCGCGAGGTGCTCCGTTAGTCGCCGAGTGCGTAGCGACTGTTCAGGTCACAAGATGGCGGGCGCCCACTCCGTTGTCGATGCCCAGGCTCTCGGCACTTTAGGTGACGACCTTCGAGACTTTCAGGACTCCAGTGGCCCCTCCTGTAAACACCGCTTCCTCGAGTCGCATGAGCCGCCTTCTCCGACTCCCCAAGGTGTAGTCGATCTATTGAGTCCACCGCCACACGGGCACTTCCGGTCTAAGTTCTCCGGTCAGGACGCACTTCCGGCGGGGTGGATATCCAGGGAAGGTCCCGGCTCTGGAGGTGTTAGCAGGCCGGTCGAAGGCTTCGTCGTATCTCTGGCTACGAACGTCGGATTTTCTCGCTGCTTGTCGCTGCTCACTCCGCCCGGTCCAGGGATCCGGTACCTGCCTTTGGGGCTTGCAGTTGTGACGGATTTTTGTGTCGGATCGACGAAGAGGCCGCTTCAGCGGCGGAGCTCGTCCCTTATGCTGCCGCCATGATCGGCTGCTAGCCACGCCCCCCCTGTATGTCATATTTTAACATGCAGCTCTGTTTCTGCCTCACAGCAATGTCTAATACATTTTGTTTGTTTAGACAGGTTTGTGGCAGAATTAGAAATGCTGGCATATAAATACTGTTAAAAAATTAAGACGCCAATTCAGTCTCAGCACTATTTTATTTAAGTGAATTTCAGACTGCTTTATAAATCGCAATATTGAATAAGCATTGGAATACATTCAATAGATTCCCCCTGTGTGTTAGCAAGGGGGAAGTGCTGTTTATGACTCAATAGGTAATTTATGGTCAATTTCAAATTTTGATGTTTTACGGTAATAAAAGTGGCTTAAAAATGTAAACATCGACTACATCTGAATACATGGATTTTAACAAACTGCTACACACAAATAATCACAAATTATTTCCTAAATTAGATTACAACGAAACCTAAATTAGAGTCAGATAAGTTACTTCCAATTTAGTGATGAGCAAGCCACAGTGTGTATTAATACAGACTGCACATCAAATGTTTTCTATGAAGTGCACACTATTTCTTATATCAGATTCAGCCTGTGATGTGTACACATGTATAATTAGCTCTTACATCCAAGAAGTGCCTATAGTTGCTCCTATACATTTGCTACTGATTTACCACGGTTGTAACCGGTTTTATAGATTCCTTGTGAATGGAGTATTCTATATACAAATACCATATTTCAGTAACATTTTCAAAGAGTTCAAAGGAAGATTTCATATGTTCATTATTCACACCATGTAATACTGGTTTTATAATCTGCAAACATGTTTGTTGTGGAAGAGAGAAGCATACATTCAGTGGATGACATAAAAACTGAAATTTGCAATGTATAAGATTTTCAAAGATGCTGATAAAATGACCCTTAAAGAAATAAAAGAAATAGTACTACATTGTCTGGGATCAAAAGGGGCAGAGATTTTTAGGAAATTGCCTAAGGCAGTCCCTAGGGTTGGGAGATGTGGAGAGAATGATTTTGGCAAAGGTATGGCTAAGGATAGCAACATATTCCAAAACTCGTTTAATAATGGGAGGTTGAAGTGCTATTGGTTTCTGCTCAAGCACAGGCAAAGAATATAACTGTTTTTCACACAATGAAGTAGCTAAAGATAGCAACATATTTCAAACCAAGTATAGTTATCAGGGGTTTTGGATTTTTACTCAAGTTCAGGCGGAACATATAACTAACTTCACACCATATAGCGGGCAGGGAACCGCATCTAATTCTGGGACATGTGTGCACTGTATATTGTGAGATTATGTCTAACTAAATAGTAGTAGAATTTAGGAAAGAATTGGGGCCAGATGTAGGTCGGCAAATACCGGTCGGTAACGGACGATTTCAGCCATTACCGACCGGTATTTACAAATGGAGATGTAGGGGCCTTAAAATGTACAGAATCGGTATATTTACCGAATCGGTAAAGTTACCAAATCGGTAAAATACCGATTCTGTAAATTTACCGAATCGGTAAATCAAAATGTAGGTGGCACAGAAAACAGTGCCACAGGCCCTTACCGATTCGTTATTTACCATGTAATTCTATTGCATGGTAAATAACGAATACCTGTGTACATGCACATCTGTGCATGTACACCTGTGCTATGTGGCACACAGACATGCCCTAAGGGCATGTATGTGTGTCACATGGCACACAAGTCAAAATCAGGGGTGCAACAGGGTGTCAAAGTGACACCCTGTCACCCATGCAAAATCGGTAATTTTACCGAATCGGTATTTACCGATTTGGTAATTGACATGGATTCCTATGGGCCTACAGGCCCATAGGAATCAATGGCAATTACCGAATCGGTAAATACTGATTCGGTAATTACCGAATCATACAGATTCTGTAAAAATTACCAAATTTGTATCTACATCTGCTTTACCGAATGTAGAATACCGAATCGGTAAAATTAGGTATTCTAGAGTCGGAAAATCAGATTTACCTACATCTGGGCCTTGTGTGGTAGAAGCCATTATGCTCTCAGTTACATCATTACGACTGTAAGCAAGGGAAAGAGCGACAAATTGACAGATGTATCCAATGTGGAGAAACAAAAGCTTTTTGAACTTTGAAACAGGAGACTACAAGGTTATAATGAATACAAATAAATGACTATGGGCCAGATGTAGGTGTCAAGATACCGTTCGGAATCGGCCCAAAATACCGATTTTCTGCCGTTTCCGACCGGTATTTTGACATTGGTATGTAGGGGCACTGAAAACATACAGATTCGGTCATTTTACCGAATCGGTAATTTTACCAAATCGGTAAAAATACTGATTCTGTAAAATTACAGAATCGGTAAATGTAACCGATTCAGTAAATTTACTGATCTGTAAAATTACAGAATCTGTATTTTCCTATGTAGGTAGCACTTCTAACAGTGCTACAGGGCCTTTAGAATTTGTTATTTACCATGTAATACAATTGCATGGAAAATAACAAATTCTTGTGTAAATGCACATCTGTGCATGTACAGTACACCTGTGCCATGTGGCACACAGACATGCCCTAAGGGCATGTCTGTGTGCCACATGGCGCACAAGCCAGTTACAGGGGTGCAACAGGGTGTCAAAGTGACACCCTGTCCCCCTTGGCAATTCGGTATTTTTACTGATTTGGTAAATACCGAATCGGTATTTGCTATTGAGTCCTATGGGCTTCAAGGCCCATAGGATTCAATAGCAAATACCGATTCGGTAAATACAGAATCTTACAGATTCAGTAAAAAATACCGAATTATTACCCACATCAGAATTACCGATTCTAAAATACCGAATCGGTAAAATTCGGTATTTTAGAATCAGTAAATCTAAATTACCTACATCTAGCCCTATGTTATGTATGAGGCAGTGGTTTTTATTTCAAGTCCAGTAAATTGTACTCTGTCATGGGAAATCCACCAAATATAAAAGTCCAGTAGGCCTCGGTCCCATGTGGTGTCTTATCGAATCATAGTGCATATTGGTACAGACCCTTCTGCTAAAAAACAGAAAAAGAGAAATGCAAAGAAGTTCTCTTGTCTGAATTGTCCTATTGTTCAAAAACAGTAACATGATTCAATCAATTAGGGAATTTTAAACGTGTTACCCAACCGAGAGGGTCTCAAGCAGCTGGGGGGCAGGGGGGTCAGCATTTCCGTTCAGCCGAAGAGCCAGGTCTTGAGAGTCTTCCTCAAGGTGTTCAGGGAGGGGGTGCGTCTGATGTCGATCTGGAGCTCATTCCAGGTCTTGGCTGCGATGTAGGAGAAGGATCTTCCCTCTGCTTTGGCTCCGTGGATGTGTGGGGGTTCGGCAAGGACAAGGTAGGCTGAGCATGGGTTTCTTTTGGGTTCGTGGAGGGTGATTCTGTCGTTGAGGTATTGGCGGCAGGTGTTGTGTAGGCATTTGTAGGAATGGGTGAGAATCTTGAAGGTGACTCTCTTCTCAACAGGGAACCAGCAGAGCTTCTGTAGGTGTTGGCTCATGTGCTTGTGTCGGGGTATGCAGAGGACGGGTTTGGCGGCGGTGTTCTGTTTTGTCTGAAGTTTGCAGAGTAGAAACCCTTTTATGCCAGAGTAGTGTGCGTTTCCGTAGTCCAGCCTGCTGGTGATGAGTGCATGGGTGTTGGTCTTCTTTGACTTGGGAGGGATCCATTTGAAAGTCTTATGGAGGATGTGGAGGGTGTTGAAGCAGCTGGATGTGACTGTACTTAGCTGTCGGTTCATGGAGAGAGGAGTCGAGTACAATGCTGAGGTTTCTAGCGAGGTCTGTGAGGGTTGGTGGGCTGCAGAGGGTGGTGGGCCACCAGGTGTTGTCCCATGCTGATGGAGTGGTTCGAGTTGTAGGACTTCTGTTTTTTCAGTGTTGAGAATTAGGCAGCGGTTTGTCATCCAAGCTGCAACGTCCTCAATTCCTTCTTGAAAGTTGAGTCTGGTGGTGGCAGCCTGCAGGGTCCTTGGTGAGGGAGAGGATGAACTTAGGGTCGTTGGTGTAGGATACAATGCTGAGGCCGTGTTGTTGGACGATGGCGGTGAGGGGAGCCATGTAGATGTTGAAGAGGGTTGGGCTGAGTGATAACCCCTGTGGGACTCCATAGTTGATTTCAGTGGGTTCGGAGAGGAAGGGCGGTAGTCTGATCCTTTGGCTTCTGCCGAGGAGGAATGATCGGATACAGTCGAGGGCGGTTTCTTGTATGCTGTCATTGTGTAGTCTGGCTACGATCGTGCGAAGGGAGACGGTGTTGAGTGCTGCTGATAGGTCGAGTAGAAACGGGTCTGTGGTGTGGCCTTGGTCAAGGAGGGTGCAGAAGTCATCTGTGGCGGTGAGTAGGGCGGTCTTCGTCCTGTGGTTTCTTTGGAATCCGGACTAACACGGGTCGAGGATGGCGTTATTTTCGATAATCCTGGTCCGATCTGAGTTGATGGTTTTCTCAGCGACTTTCACTACTAATGTAGGAGCAAGAAGGGCCGGTAGTTTTTGAGGTCCATGGGATCACCTGAGGGCTTCTAGAGCAGGGGCCTGACTTTTGCACGTTTCCAGTAATTGGGGAAGCTACCGGTCTCAAAGGTGGCGTTGTAATTCGGGTTCGATGGCGGTGGCAGCTCTATGGTAGATGTATGGTGGACAGGGGTCTGTGGGGGGCCCTGAGTGGATGGCTTTTATGGTTGAGGAGGTCTCTTCGGCCATGATCGGTGTCCAGGTGGAGATGGTGGGCTAGCTGGTGTAGCCGGAAGGCGGCTGGCTGCGGAGTTGGGCGTATGGTCGTTGAAGTTGTCATAGAGGTTTTTGATCTTCAGGTGGAAGTAGGTTCCGAGCTTGTCACAGAGGTCTTGGGAGTGGTTGATGTCTGTGGCTTCACTGTGGGGATTGGTAAATACCTGGATGACGCTGAAGAGTTCCTTGGAGTTGCTGGAGCTGGCGAGGATTTTGTTGTGGATGAAGGTCCTTTTGGTGGTTCTGATGCATTGGTAATAGTCGTTCATGGTGTCCTTGTAGGTGGCATAGTTTCCAGGTGTCTTGCTGTTTCTCTAATTCTTCTCCAGGCATCTGCAGGTGCGTCTGGCTTCTTGGAGATTGGTGGTGAACCAGGCAGCCTTCCTGGGGTGCTTATTGTCAGGGTTGCGAAGCGGGCAAGCTTGTCTGCGCTGTTGGAAATCCATGTGTGGATGTCCCTGGCTGTGAGGTCAGCATTGGTTGCAGTGGTGGGGAGTAGGTTCCAGATCTCTACGGCATGTCTGTGCATGGAGTGAACATTAAGGAGGATGCATCCTAGGACATCATCGGTGTTGGCGGCCGGTGTGTCGGTGAAGGTCTGGCAGCAGTGGTGGCAGGAGAACTGGCCATGGGTCATGTTCGGCGTGGCCTGCTGGCAAACATTGTTTCTTCCGGGGTTGAGTGCAAGGAGGGCAGCTGTGTTGTAGTGGTGGGTGGTTTGAGATCCAGGGTACCTGGTGGTGGTTGCGGACGGATGCAGACGAGCTTGCCTTTGCAGCACCAGCGGTGCGACAGTGCAGCGGCCGCCATAAAATAGGGGGGGGGACATGCAGCTGGGAGGCGGGATCGGGTGCCGTATGGGGGAGAGGCCACAGGGGCAGTAGCAGTGGGAAATGGAGGCAGGGAAAATTAAATACAATTAAATAAATAAAACAAAACAGTGGTGGAAAATAACCAAAATTAAATAAAGCTGTGGCGGAGGCTAGGGGTCTTCAGGCGAATGGCAGAGCATGGAGCCATCTGATAACGGGGTTAGACCACAGGCGGGCGGGCAGCAAGAACAAGCACCAGTGGGTGGGCAGTAGCGACGGCACAGCAGAACTGCTGAGGAGAGAGCCAACCTACACCGGAGATGATTGATTGAAATTCTGCTGCAGAAGGCAGCTCTGTTGTTTTCCTCACATTGGATCACAAACATTAATTTAACAGGTTGTTTTTTCATCCAAAGAAGCATGCTACACTAGTGAAAAATGGTCAACATAGTTAAGCAATTTACTTTAGAAGGAAACAATTTCCCATGTTTAAAGAAAAGTCCTCTCAAATTTCATGATCATTGGGAGGAATTAAAACAACCTGCGCCACAGTGGTAGACTTGCTGCAGCATAATGTTGCATAATGTAAAAGTGGGAGGGCCTGTCATTGCAGCAGGCAAGAGACAAATTATAACAAAACGTAATCCTTAACATTGACACCTCTCTGGTCCTGTCGCAGACCAGGGGGGTTTACTAAAGCACCCTGCACTTACCTGTTAACCAGGAACAGCCATGAGATCCACCTCCACCACATGACCTTAGCAATTGTCAGGAGACTGTTCTTGTGCTTGTCTAATGTCCTTGGTATAGTACATACACAATCACCTACCCAGAGTCAGAATGGACAGATATTGCGCCTAGAAACCTAAATACAAGTGGTCCCATCAGTGAATTAGATAGCCAACAAAGCGCACCATGTTTGCAAATTGAGGCAGTTTTCAACCTGTCAGCCTCATTGCTTAAAGAGCAGTTCTACCCTGCACCTACTCCTGTTATGGGACCTGGGACCCCTCAGCCTTGCCAAAGAGCCAAAGGTTGTGTTTCTGCCTCTCCAAATTCAACTGGCTGGCCTTGTCCAATAGGTGACCTGTATTACCCAACTAATAAACCAGTTCTGGGTTGCTTGTGTGCCAGTTCATGGAGGACTTGGCCTGGTGGTTTGGGCTGGTCTGTTCCCATGAGCAGCAAGGTCAAGACTGATTTTCATATGGCTATGTCCAAACTGAGGTGGGATGGTGAGTAGAAGAATGATGGGTTGGGCTGCTACCCTGAGTGATTACCATTGATTAGACAAATTGTAAGCATTCCTCCAATCACCTTTCGTGTCTTGCTTATTGTGTCACTGAAGCAAAACTGTACCTGGCTGATGAGCCCATAACTAGGGTGAAACTGGTCCTGAGTTGCTTGTGTTCTGGTTGAGGCAGGACTTAGCTTGAAGTTCAGGCTGGACTGTTCCCATGAGGAGCAGGGTCAAGACTGATTTGCAAATGGCTGGTTGCAAACTGAGGTGGCCTGGTGAGCAAAAGAACAACGGGTTGGGATGCCACCTCGGGCGATTGCCAGGGATTAAACAATTTGCAAGCATTCCTCCTTTCACTTTTTGTGTGTTTCATGTATAGCCCAACTGCCATACGCAAAGAGGCTGCACTGTTACCATTACATGGTATGAGTTGACGCCTGTGATGTTCCAGTCACACTTTCATTAGTACTCAGATACCATGGTGCCCCCATCACAGTTGGAAACAAGACATAGAGGCAGCTTTCCACCCCCTAGATATTCCTACATTTCTTATTTCTGGGGAAGGACTGGCCATCCTGACTATTACCCCAGTCTCCTCTTTGCAATTGCAAGAGCTAGTTATAAAAAGTGTAACGCCCTACAGGGTGTTGGGCCAAACAGGGAGGTGGTGTAGATTCCGATACACCACTGCCGATGCTTGAGTTTGTCTTTGGAGAATTGATTGTGAGGGTGAGGAGCAGATGGAGGCTTACACAGCTCCCACAATCTTTTTGGCAAAGCGATGAGTGGCAAGCAAAACAAATAAAAATGAATACAAAAGTAAAAGTCTATTGAATTATAAATTTACAGAAAGACAAAAAAAACGTTCTTTTTTAATCTGTCTCAGTGTTCACCAGGAGACAATAAAGAGGATATATATATCTCAGAGTATCCCATTGTGGGTTAATTAACTATACATGTGGTTTGACAATCACTGTACAATGGCATTCTTAATGGTGGGACTTTCTTTTTTAATTACTCACAGCGATTTCAAATAGTAACTGTTACACCTGACATCCATGGCATTATATTCCCCCAAACTCTTTGCTATCACTCCTCCTGTTTGATACATTTGCTTTGTTGGATTTTGGACTTTACCACTGCTAACCAGTGCTGAAGTGCTTGTGTTCTCTTCTTAAAAATTGTACAATTGGCTTCTACCTGATTGATGCATTTAATGTACTTGTAAGTCCTTAGTTAATGTTACTTCAGCTACTCAGGGCCTGTAAATTAAAAGCTACTAGTGGACCTGTAGCACCTATTGTGACACCCGCTAAATTATCCTTTTAAAACATCTAAGCATGCCACTGCAGAATGTAGTGCTATTTGGACCACGTAAAATAAGCATTTGCCAGGCGTAAACCTTCGTTTTTAATACCAATAAGTCACCCTAAGGTATGTCCTAAAGGCTAGTGAGGCAGAGTGCATTGCATTTAAAAAGTAGGACATGTGTACTTCAGTTTTACATGTCCTGGCAGTGAGAACTCCTAAAGTTGTTTTTCACTGTTGGACAGCATATGTCTCTCACTGACTAACATAGGGTTACCATGTACCTATGATAAGTGATAGCTGTGGATTAGGGGAAGATAGAGATATGGCATTTACTCTGAAATTAATTGCAAAATAAAATCCTTTTTAAGTCACATTTCTGAAAAATGTACTCTTAGAAAGTTGGCATTTTCTTGTCCCAACCGTTTGTGACTGCTGCCAGTGTGCTGAGTCACCTGACTTGGCATGGATCTGTTGCTGGGGTTTGTGTATTCCTTTCAGACAAACGCACTAGACGGACCATTCTGTGTGGACAAAATGGGCCATCCTGGTAGGATGACTAGGAGGAGACGTACTCAGCCTCACTAATAATTAATAATAATAATAATTACGCACCTATATAGCGCACGACTACCCGTAGGCATCTCGGCGCTTGTACGAATACCACAGAGGAACCCTTCCTGGCTTTTCCCTGTGAGGAGCCCACTCCTGGGCACCCCCACGGTGAAGTCAGGCATCCTCAGCGTTGTTGGGGCCGTTGTAGAGATTAAGCAAGCTATTGCCCAGAGGTACAGAGTGGGGCTCATGATCAGAATAGGCACCAAGGCGAGAATTATCAGGTCCGAGGAAATTGAGCCAGGGACCCGCTGAGGCGGGAATTGAATCCTGGTCCCGGCCAGACTACTGCATCAGGGTCTGCCGCTCTAACCATTGAGCCACACTTATACGTCAAAGGGCTTTGCCTCCTGCACACACAAAGGAATCTGATACCATTCCTGTCTGCCTTTCATGACCCCAGACAAATTGAACCTTTGACAGGAGATGTGTCTGTAGGACAGGGAGTTCCCACAAACAAAGGTTTGCACCATATAAAACTTTTGGACCTCCAGGGTCACTCTCTGAGACCCTCCCAGACCTGTCGACATTACAGAAGTACTGCCCCGCTGCAAGACGACTGCCCTGTTATTTGAGGAAGCCTTGCTGTTTGAGAAGGAACACTGGATCTGATTACCTTCATCGCATGGTAACCTGAGTGACTACAAGTGTCAATGAAATGAAATGAATGAAATGAAAGGAGTCTTGTCGTGCGCCAACTTAGCCCAATGGGCGTCAAGGCGCCTAATTCCAAAAACCAGCTCATAACAAAGACCCAGCAGTACAACCTGAGTACGCTCTTGAAAAGCACCACGTTTTTAAGGCCTTTTTAAACAAGTCTAGAGAAGGTAGAGTTTTAATCTCAATAGGCACGGTGTTCCAGAGCTGGGGAGCAGCGACGGAAAAGGCCCTGGCTCCCCATCTGGTGAGCCTGAAACGAGGGACAGCAAGCTGGAGTAGTCCCGCAGAACGAAGGCACCTTGTGGGATGGTAGCAGGTAAGAAGGGAGCTAATGGCGCCTTTAGATCCATCCTCAAGAGCTCTGTACATCAAGCACAGAATTTTAAAATAGATTCTGTGCTGGACAGGCAATCAATGGAGGTCTCTCCTAGCAGAGGTGGCAGATGATGTCTTAGGAAGGTCTAGGAAAAAGCGTGCAGCAGCATTCTGCACGGTTTGCAGCCGATGTATGAGGCCCTTGTTGGACTCCATGTATAAAGAGTTGCAGTAATCCAACCTGGAGCCAACAAGGGCGACTGCAATCTGCTTACGTGCTTGAAGGGACAGATAGCTGCGAATTCTATTGAGTATCCTGATCACACCCCAACAGGTTGCCACAGTCCGATTCACCTGAAGGGACATCGAGAGTGAAGTATCAAACACCACACCGAGATTTCTGGCAGATTGAGAGGGGGTGGGGCAGGTGCCGAGAGAGGAAGGCCACCACTCACTCGACCAGACATCTTGGTCCTTCCCAAAGACTAACACCTCTGTCTTGTCGCCATTCAACTTCAGAGAGTTGATGACCATCCAGTCTGCAACATGTTGCATACATAACCTGAAGCTGGAGGCAGAAGTAATGACAGAAGAATGAGTGAATGGCACCATGATCTGGGTGTCATCGGCGTATGATACCACCTCCATCCCCTGCGATCTTACAAGCCTAGCAAGGGGGGCCACGTAGATGTTAAACAGGGTCGGACTTAATGCTGACCCCTGTGGCACCCCACATTGCAAAGACTTTGCTGGGGAGAGGTGGTTTCCAAGCATCACTCTCTGTTCTCTATCCAGGAGAAAGGAATTGAGGAGACTCAGGGCCGACCCAGTAACACCTGCCTCCCTAAGCCGAGCTGTTAAGATGGCGGGAGACAGGGTATCAAATGCGGCTGTGAGGTCCAGTAGCACTAGGACAGTGGTTTGACCAGCGTCAACTTTGCGTCGGATGTTGTCGACTACAAAGGTGAGGGCAGATTCCGTGATGTTTTCGAAATCCGTGTTGGGTGATGTCAAGATACTCAGAGGCCTCTAGAAAGGAAGATAGATGGGAGGTTCAAGTGTGCCTCTAGTATTTTTGCAGGTGCAGGAAGTAGGGAAATGGGCCTAAAGTTTTTGAGGAGGCCGGGGTCAAGTGAAGGTTTCTTGAGAAGCGGCTTCACAATGGCCTTCTTCCATACCGATGGAAAAGAACCTTGGGCAATCGCCTTATTCATCACCTCCAACAAGGAGGGAAGAAGACTGCTCCTACACTCTTTCAGCTTTTTAAGAGGTAGTGGGTCCAGAGGGGAGGAGGATTTCGTCCTGTCAAGTAGAAGATTCAATCCTTCCAGAGACAGGGATGGAAAATCCGTAAGAAAACTAGAAGGGACTATATCGAGAGACTCAAGAGAGCTTATGGCTGGAGGAATATTCTCATCCAGGGAATGACGTTGTACTTCTAGTGATGTATGGATATCTAGGATTTTGTTATGAAAAAAGTCTGCAATGTCATTGCATAGATCTTGAGAGCTGACTACGGGATCAGGGAGTTGAAGGGAGCAAAGCGAGTCAGCGATTTTGAAAAGCTCCCTAGAGGAAGTGAGTGAGCTAGTAAGATTGTAGAAGTATGCCTGCTTCTCCATGATCACTTTCTGCTTATAATCCCGTAGAGCAGACTTATGGGCCTCCCGGTCCATAGGATCCCAGGATTTCCTCCATCTCCTCTCACTGCTTCTGCAGCCCTGTCTTAATGATCTAAGATGGTCCGAAAACCATGGTGCTGATGGTTTACGTCGGGCTACATATCGCAGGGATGCTGAGGCGAGTTTTTCCACTGCATTGGTGATGGAATCCTTCCAATCTTGGGCTGCCTCGTCCGCGTCTTTAGGGGAGAGCGCCTCAGGAGTAGGAGCTAGAGAGGCGAGGGCCTCATCCGTGAGGTTTCTAAGATTTCTTCTTAGAACTAGAGAAGTTGTCACCTTCTTAGTAGAGTAGGAAGTAGAAAAAGCAACATGTAGAGGTACTGCAAGATGGTCAGTCCAGACCAACGGCAGAGGAGAGCCGCTGGAAAGTCTCAGATCATTAGAGAATACCCCGTCAAGGATGTGACCTGCCTTGTGAGTGGGACTGGTAACAAGCTGAACAAGGTCACAGGCTCCGAGAGATTCGACCAGTGATAGAGTGTCCTTAGAATCGGCCTCATCAAGATGGAAATTGAGGTCGCCCAGAATGGTGAGACAGGGCTTTCCAAAGTAAGGTTCGAGAATTCTCAGTATATCCGAGACAAAATTAGCTCTGTGGCCAGGCGGCCTGTAGATCAGTATCCCCGTGAAATAGACTGATGGAGCACATGTAATACAAAAGTATAGAGCTTCAAAATGGTCTTGAGGCGAGGATAGCTGTTTGACCGTGCAGGAAAGGGAGGATTTAAAGAGAATGGCAATACCTCCCCCTCTACGTATAGGTCTGTCCAGCCTATGTAGGGAGTAGCCCTCTGGGATGGCTAAAAGAAGGTCATGGCCGGAGTAGTCAGTAGCCCAGGTCTCCGTAATGAAGACCCAGTCCGGCTGTCTTTCATCTACGAAATCGTGGAAGGCCAAATTATGTTTAATTAGCGAGCGCACATTCATGAGAAAGCCAGTTCTAAGAGAGGTAGTGGATATTGGGGAGGAAGAGCGAGGGCAAGGACTAGTAGGGCAGAAGACCGTAGGATGAAAGGAGGATGAGCAAGTCGTACAGCGGCGGGACTGTAGTATCCCTAGCGGTGTGAAGCGATGTAGACAAGGGCGTGCAGGAGGTCTAAGGGCCAGAAGCGCAGATGGAGCGTAGCGCCTGATTACCTTTACAGATGGAAGAGGTGTAATAACCAGGTCCAGCCCGACCTGCAGCCCGTCCTCAGCGCGGACGGGCGCAGACGGGCTGAACTCTGGCGTAACTCCGGCGTCAGTCTGGCGTCCCCGCAGCGCGTCACCGCTGCGCGTGAGCATGGCTGTAATTTATTCACTGCTCGCCTCCTAGAGATAGGACTAGAGCGTGCACACTATCCCCAACCAAATTGTCTTACCTCCTGTGTGCTACAGGGACACAACAAAATCCAGAAGCCACTACTGCACTGGACCTGCAGTTAGACCTTCCTGAGCACTACCGGCCTCTGCTGGAGGGAGTTCCTGATCCCCAAGTGATGCCCCTCAGGTGAACCCATGACTCGCATCAGTTTGAGCTCCTCCAAATAAGAAAAAGTGAAATCTTTAAGTTTGGTATCCTTGTGTCTACGTACAGGACTTCACGCCGACTGCTAACACAAGGCTCTGGTGAGACATGGTTTTCACACTACTGCGACTGCCAGTAATGACAGAGAACATAAGGTTTGCACTCCACTCTATAGAAACTACAGCCCACGTTGACCGCCAACGCTAAGCTACAGAAATGTCCATCTGTGATGCCTCTCTGGCTCTTAGCGCAACAGAGATGCCCGTCAATAGCGCACTTCCTGCTTCTTGTGACCTCCTGCACTGCAAACAAACCTCTTTAGGCCGTAGAGTGAGATGGTAATGTTTCAGCTGGACTAACCTGATACCTGTTTGTGACACACACTCCATATAATAAAACAAAGAAGCTTCACCTGTATTAAATAAATAAGTGCTTATAAAGTCACTTGATATGCAGGTTTACCTCCCAGGAGAAAGAAGGTCAAAATTGCAACAAAGAATTATGGATTCAAGGGTGTGTTTTAATCAAAATACATGGAAAAACAATTTATACATTTGCAAAACATTTAATAGCAGAACACAAAATACATGTAATGGTCCCTCACTCAGAAATAAAACAGCCACACACCTACTAACACTCTCACTCATTCCATCACAAGCCTCCAAGAACTCCAAAGATCCATTCATTCAAAGGAACTTAAAAAAAAAAAATAATAATAATCAACAAAAGGCGAGAACCTATGAGTTAAGGTACAATGAAGAAAAATTAAATGGAAAAATTACTGTGTGACTTTATAAGCACTTATTGATTTAATACAGGTGGAGCTTCTTTGATTTATTGTATTGTTCCCTTTCCCCTGCAGCTCCACCTTCATCCTTATCAGGGGTCCCCTTAGATTATTGGAAATGTGACACCCACTCCATCGCAGCATACTGGACTTGTGACTTTTTCCTGATTCAGCGTACCCAGATGACCCCAAGCAGTGCTTGGTGATTTTAAATACTATTTTCATTATAACCTTTAAAACTGGATATCTCTAGTTCTACTGATTGGATTTTTGTCTTTCTGCTATCATTTATTTATTATCATACTCTATTTTTCTAAATTTCTTTGGGATTTGTCCTGTGTTATGTTTTCATTTCATTACTGTTTTGTGGTTCACTGTGAAAAGAATTTTGGATGTTGATATGAATAATCTTCTTCCAAATTGTTAGACCATAGTTTCCCAGGAATTGTTGCCTCTACCTCCTGTATTTTTGATGCTGTGCTGGATTTCATTATTTCTAGCTTAGATGCTTTAGGCACTTTGCCACTGCTGATCAGTGCCAAAGTGCAAGTACCTACTATGAAAACTGTATTATGATTGGTTCCCCCTGATTGGACCATTTGCTTTACTGGCAATCCCCTAGTAATTTGCACCACTTGTGCCAAGGCATGTAAGTCAAATGCTACTAGTGGGCCTGCAGTGCTGATTGTGCCACCGACATGAGTAGCCCTGAAAAGGTATCTCGGGCCTGTCAGTTGCCAGGCCCTAACCTTCCCTTTTCTTACATGTTAGTCACCGCTAGGGCAGGCCCAAGGTACCCCTATTGGCAGGGTGCAGTGTCTATGAAAGGTACGACATGCCCTGGTGTGTGAGTCCTGTCCTGATAGTGAATTACTGTCAATTTTGTATTTCACTATTGCAAGGCTATCTGTTCCCATAGGATAGAATGGGGAGTTTGCTTATAACATCTTGTAAGCATAACTACCCCTGGGAACAAGGTAAGAAAATAAAGATAAGTATGCCTGAACTCAGAATGTTAAAAAATGCATATTTTAGTGAGGGTGATTTATACATTCTGTGTTTGAAAATACTACTTTTAGAAAATAGGTATTTTCTTGCTTAACCATCTAATGTGCTTCTGCTAGGATGTATATTGACCGCCTGGCTTTGGGGTGACAGGGGCAGTGGATGTGCAGTGGTTCCAGAAAGTCTGGATGAGTCAGGGCTAGGGTGAATACACTTGGACTGCATTTAGAGTATGGGGAGAAGATTTTCTTTTATCTGAATCAGCCTGCTCTGCCTTCCTCAATGCTGTCTCCCCCTCCTGCCGGGAAGCTCCACCAGAGAGGACAGAACTGGTTTTGACTGGGCACAGGGCTTCTCTGTCACCAGAGAACAAATGATTTTGCTGTATAAGCCTTGGGGACCAGACCCTAGAACTTTAGATCATCCCTGGAATTCAAGAGAACCCTTTACCAAGGAGAAGAAATTGCGAGACTGAGGAGAAGTACTGCCACTTTGCTGTGTGCTGTGTGGGGTTGGCCTGCAGTTTCTGTTTCTGCCAAGGAAATGAGAAGGACTTTGCTGTGTGCTGTGTCCCCTGCTTGAAGGTGATCTCCAATGGACTGTGTGTGCTGTATTTCTGTTCTTAAGTCCCAGGGACACAAAGACTCTACCCCCAACTCCCCTGAACTCTGCTGCTGTGAGTTCTGACCTACCAAGAGGTATCAATGCCAGTTTTGGACCTCTGGAGGCTGTTGCTGGGGTTCAAGAGCTTGTAGAAAGAAGAAACTTGAAGAACTGCCAAAATTAATGCATCGCTCTTCTTGCTTCTGTTTTTCCGATGCATCTCCATGGCGCGAGAAGAATTTCCACGCACCTGTGCAAGAATCGATGCATCAAGGGATTGAGGGTAAAGAAAACTGATGCAGCACCACTCGCCATTGCTGCATCGATCACCAACACATCCCAGATTTACACGCATCACACCTGTGTGGCAAGTTTTCCCGACGCATCAACTGCGGACCTGAACCGTCACAAAGAATCGACGCATCACTCCTCACAAAGACTGGATTTGACGCAACCCTTCCTCTGCATTCAGTGGGACTGTCGGATCGCCTCCCCAAGGTCTCAGGAGTTGGCGCATCTCTTTGTTTACAACTCTGCTGCTATTTGGCAATGTGAATTTTGATGCAACTACAGGTACTTTGTGTAAAAGTCACGCATCATAGTTTTCTTTGATACAAGTTATTGAAACCTTTTGAAAGTCATATTTTTTAACTGTGTATGTTGTATTTTTGTTGTTTTGGTCTTTTTTTAGTTTAGATAAAGATATTTTATTTTTCTAGACTTGTGTGGTGTCCTTTTGTGGAGTTTTCACTTTATTAGTGTGTGACTGTGAACCCCTTACCCTGACTAGAAGCAAGGGTCCCTATTTGGACAAAGGTGCCTACCTCTGCCAGCTAGAGACCCCCATTTCTAACACAAAAGTTATCCCATTTTTGCCTGACCTGTACACCTGCAACTCTTGCCTGCAAGCATAGAGGTGGATTGCAGCAGCCTGGTGAGCTACTATATGACTGAGCTGAAAGGATTTTGCAGGGAGCGGGGGCTACCAGTAAACAGGAGCTCAAAATGACAGTAGCTCCAGAAAGCACTCAGGGCTTGGGAGGAGCTCACCAGCTGCTTACTACAGCACAGGAGCAAGTGGAGGGTAAAGCTATGGAGGAGAAGCAGGCGGAATAATAGAAGAGAAGGATGATGATTCTCTGGCCATTGCATTTGTTGACAACTAGCCCACAGGAGTGAGGTCCCCTGCCAGAGCCAAGAGCAGTGTATACTCTTGCAATATGGCCCCTGTGGAGCTGGAGAACAGAAGGGCTGAAAGAATGTTCAGGGTGCAGATGGCTAAACTCAAAGTGGAGACTGCCTAGCAGGAGGCAGTTAACAAGAGTAACCCTGGGCGTAGCTAGTGTAGTAGCGCTACTTGTAGCTATGAGAAGTGCACTTCGCACTATGCGAGCTACGCGGACGACGTTGTTCACTGTGCAAAATGCTGTTCATACTGATTGCACAGTGCCGGATGCTTGTCTGTACTGGCAATCAGTGGCACCCGCATTTTGCACAGTGCAAGCGGTTGTTTTCTGCCTCTTGAGTCGAGTTCGACTCGAGCGACAGCTTTCTCAACGTGGACTGGTAGTTTCTCATCGCGAGCGGTCGCGAGCATACATGACCACTAGCAATGAGAAACCTGACCTCCCCACGTTGAGAATCTCGCCGGGAGGTTTATTTTCCACATTCGTGAACAGCAAGTTGATGTTGCTGATCGTCAACGAGGAAAAAGTTTTGCCGGGATGTCATTTTGCTCGCTCGCGGTCGCCAACTTGACGGTGAGGATCGCGAGCAAGCAAAAATAGACCGCTACGCTTGTTTTCACTGTGCTACGTGCAATTTGCGTATTGTGAAGTAACGCAAACTTCACAAACTACGCTAGCGTAGCATAGTACTTCGCCCAGGGTTAAACAAAGGGGTCTTGGAGGAGAGGCAGGCTGAGTGACAGATCGCCTTAATCAAGGAGAAATTTGAGGCTGAGAGGACAATAGCCATGTAGAAAACTAAGGCTCAAAGGGTCGTAGCAGAGAGAAAACTGTTGAAGGCTCATGATGTAAGTCTTAAACCGCAGGACATAAAGGCTAAATAGCACGCTGAGTACAGCAGCAATGGTGGGAGTGAACATCCAGTGCCCAGTGAAGACTAGATGGTTCACATCCTTAATGATAGGGTGCCTAACCTTGTTGTCGGGGATGACATAAGCAAGTTATTTGAGGCATATGAACCCGCTCTGGAAATGCATATAGCCCTGAGTAGGACTGAGTAGTCAGACTCTGGATCCATATACCCTAGGTGGAGAGCGTAGTCACTGCTAGCCCTTGGAATGGGTGACAGGCTAAGGTACCCACTTATCAAGGAAGTCCTTGTCAGGAAGTATGGCCTCAGCCCGTAGAAGTATTTGTTAAAGTTCGGGGACAGCCATAAACTGCCCCACCAGTCTTGGGTAAATTACGTCGATTTTGCAAGGCACTTGATTTTTCAGTAAAGAGCAGTGAAGTGAGTGTGTTTGAGCATGAGAATATACTCCAGAAAGGTGGAAAACGTGTGACTTAGAAAATCTTTTGACTTTCAAGACTCCGGAGTTCCAGTGGGACCTCCCAGAAAAGGTGTCTAACTTCAATGTGAACTCCCCATCCCCAGATACAGTGTGAAGCCTTGTCTTGTTCGAGGATTTTGAGCTTCAAACTAAAGGACACATTTAGAGTTTGACAGCAGAATGTCCATCAAAATATGGTATTTGTGGCAGCCACCATATTACATGTTCCATGTAATACACCTAGAAAACAGCAGAAGTGATGTGTTTCCCTTTTACTAAATTCTCAATAAGGTTCTATATCTGAAGGTGGAAATCTTGACTGGGAAATGCTATGTAAAGTATCTGGCAGTGGCAAGGATTTTGCAGGGTGAGAAATGTAAATGTTCCCACTTGGGGCTTTTCCTAACAACGCCAATTGTTTCAGCAGGGCCAAGTGTATCTGACCTCTTTGTCTACAGCCTTCGACTTTGTCACCCTATTTAACTACTAAAAGTAGACTATGTCAGAACATCAAACCTGTTGAACCTGCCTTGGACAGGTATTGTGGCTTCTGCTGGAGTGATCAAGCAGAACAGTATGCAGTTCCTTAAGGAAGAAGAAAGGAAGATGAAGTGGCTGGGTCGGTCTACCACCCTGACCCTATGGTAGAGACAGGGTATCTCCCAGTTTGGGAAATGGGGCCCTCACAATGCATGCTGGTTGTCATGGTTCATCATAGGGCATGCTTCTTGGGAGGCCTATCAATGAGGTACCTTATTAGTAGGCCAACCACATTAGGGTGATTACCTAGGTCCTTTGAAACAAAGGCTGAGGGTATATTAATATTATTAACGTTGGTTCAGCAGTGGCTGTCTCGCCCGGAACCTACCCTGCTCTGAAGAGCTAGGTAATCGCCCTAATGGGGTTGGCCTACTAATACGGTACCTCATTGATAGGTTACTTGAAGTGCTGGACTCACCGGTGATACTAATATTGAACCAACCACTGTGTAGATAGTAACCATATATTGGTCCTGAAGAATTGACAGGTAATCACCCAGACACACTAGGCAAGAAACAAGTTGACCACCACTTCATAGCCACTACTGGAATTTATCTCAGAGGTAGCTCACCTTTTCTGTTTTTAATTGGGACCAGTGGACTGGCTGATTAAATTGGATTTGGAACACCACTGAGCCCCATTTTAGCCTTCCCCGCATTATTACATCACACTTGTCACTCACATCTATACCACAAGACCCTATACCCAAACTGCACCTGACGGCCTGGTATAAAAAGATCTTTGACAAAGAGCCCCTCGTCAGGTGCCCGTCAGGCATTGCAACGTTGGCATGATGAGGAGAATGTCCTATGATGAAGCATGACATCCAGTCAGGTGTGCGAGGGCTCCGTTTCCTAAAGTGGGAGACACCCTGTCTCTACCATAGGGTCAGGGAGGTAGACCAACCCAGCCTCTTCCTCTTTTTTTATTTTCTCCCTAAAGAACAGTATACCATTTCTGTGCCCCTTGTCCCTTCCTTTTTTGATACATTCTGCTTGAGTTAAACTTGACACCAAGCCCTGAAATGCATTTACTGAGGTCTTGGGACCTTTGGGCATCTTAAGGTATATTCCTCCTAGCATCCTGTAACAAATCTGGTTACAGGTTGAGGTGGATAAATTTCAACTCAAGCAGCAACCACAATTCTTCTCAGGGTGAATTCACAAGCAAGCCACCAATTATCCTGTGCTCAACCTTCTGGTAGTTTGCGAAAGAGCAGTCAGACTTAACTTAAAGGCAAAATGTAAAGTATTCATGCAACATGGTAGGGCGGAAAGGGGGATATCCCCGGGCGCCGGCCGCAAAGGAGCAGGACTAGGAGAGGCAAGGGACAGAACATGTACCTGACAGCCCCACCCAATGTCAAAGACAAGATTAGTGACTATAAGTGAGGCCTACTGCCGCCAGTGACTCTCTAAACTTACTTGGGACAGAAAAAGCGCACCGAAGGACACAAGAGTGGAAATGATAAACGAGAAGGGTGGTGAAAGGCGGAGGAATGACCAATGTGGCAAGGGGTATGGTAACTTGAAATGCCCAACTTTGACACAAAATCCTTCTTGCCCAAAGCAAGCATAAAGCAAAGCTTTCATTAGTTGTAGTCGGGTAAGAAATATTAAGTTTATGTAATTGTTCAATCAGGGACTGGAGGCTGACACCTGCTCCCTCACCAGTTGTTCACATTATGCACTTAGGACGACAGGCACTCAGCATGTTGAGGAGGTGGGGGGGGTTAACCACTCACCTAGCAGTGTTGCAGGGAAGGGGGCGTTAGCTAACTTGTTTGAATTGTTGAATTTTTTTTTATTTACATGTTGTTGCACAGGATGCATATAGTTGAAGCATGATGCATGTCAAAGATGGGTTGACCAGGACAGAGGGGCACTCCAGAAATAATGGCAACTCCGATGGCAAGAATAGGGGACACAATTAACATCCGGGTAAGGACCTGGAATTTCAATGGTCTGGAAAACAAAATTAAAAGTACGCTTATCCTTCAATATATAAAGTGAAATGCCCCAGATATAGTAATAATACAGGAGACACATCTTAGAGGAAGCTGATATAAAGCCCTTGACTGATTTGGGTACCGACTGGCAGCACACTTGGGGTACTCGTCAGACATCGGGGAGTGGGAATATTGATTTGAAACACACTCCCTTTCACAGTTGACGGTACCTGGTCAGACGACGCTGGCTGCTGCATGTCAGTGGTGGGCAAATGGGAGGGTCGCTACATAGTAATGCGCTTGCTTTATGTCCCACCAAGAATAGAGGCGGTGGTCTTCCCCAAGATAAGCTTGATCCTAGTGGGGCTCCCCACAGGTACTCTCCTGATGGGGGGAGAGGCCAACGCAGGTTTAGATCCAGAACTAGAAGGCTCCAGTTCCTCGATGGGTCAAAAGGGGGTGAGGGTCCTCTCGGGGTTTAAGATGGCCATGGGTATAACTGACCTCTGGCGGGCACACACTCCTCAAGTGCGGCAATATACATACTTCTCTTCAAGACATGCCTCTTTGTCAAGGATTGACTACGTATTTACTCGCATAGACAGCGTGGGTAATTTCGCCTCACCAGCAGTTATGGCGAGAGGCATCTCTGATTACTCCCCGGTGCATATCCTCATCTGGGGGACAACAACTAGCAGACCGCCATTTCCTAATATAGATCCCTGGTGGTTAAGAGACTCCCAAATTAAAGATGCACTCCAAGAGCAAACAGATCTATACTTCCATGAGAACACAGGATCAGTGACATCCCACCAGACTTTATGGGTAGCCTACAAGACTGTGTTGAGGGACCAGACCCAAGCGAATATAGGGAGCAATAAAAAAGAGGAAGCATTACAAATGAAGAAGCTGCAAGTTGAGATACTACTGAAAGAAAAGGAAGTGATGGCCGTTGGGCACTTAGACAGGCAACATTTACTGGCTGTATCCAAAAGAGAGCTGTGAGCAATGCCCGGTCGGTGATCTTCCATATATCAGTCCCTCCGCGTTTGCCATTGAAATGTGCTGCCCTTGTCATGACAGATGGTTTCCAATATCTGGGAGTTCACGTTACACAGGATAACAGCTATTTCTGATGAGAAATCTTATTCCCCAACTAGACAGATTCCACACAAACTTACTGCATTGGCACGCCCTACCATTGTCTCTGATGAGCAGAGTGGCACTGTATAAGATGATGGCCCTGCCTCTCTTCCTTCACATTATGCAGAATGCCTCATACCCAATCCACCCCTATAATCTTTAAACTGCTGGCACAAGACGTCCGGACATTGCAGTGACATGGTGGTTCACCAAGGATAGCTGTGTGCAAACTGCAGAATGAGTCTATGATGGCAGCCTCGACATCCTGGACATCAAGCAACATTATATAAATTAATGGGTATATAAAGAAGCGAGTGAACCAGCCTATAGACTGGACAGAGATGTAATGGTGAATCGCTCCTCTATGCCAAAAAGACATGCTCTGAATGGACCAGCCACACTGCAACTGTGGTGGCATGCTGGAGAGAGGCACACACAATTCTGGGCTGGCGAGACAAATTAACAAGCATAACGCCCCTGTGGGTGGGGGACCAGCTGAAGGAAGTAATGACATTGAGAAGTTTTGAAAGATGGTAGAACATAGGCATAGAACGGCTGGGGGGCTTGTAAGCAATATTCTCGTGTAACATCTAACCCTGTACTAAACTCGTATTGTGGAAAATAACATGCATTACATGACATTTATAAGTAAGAACAAAGTTTTCCTACATGTCTTATTAACCAGTAGCTCTAGTGTGATTCTAAAATGGCCACTAACTGAAATTATTCAAGTGCACATGCGTCTACTGCATCTAGGTTGTATGATGTATCTTTGCTTGGAGGGAACTTTCTGCACTTGCGCAGCAGCTAACAAAATGGCCACTTGAAACTCACATACTTGCCACCTGTTTGCTGAAAAACTAAACCCAGCTAGTCTACTAATGCTAATGAGGGAAGAGTAATAATAAGTAAATGGGATTAGAGTAGAGATATGTGGTATACAGTGAAACCATTTATTTTTGATTTTACCATTTGTCTTTTTGACTCTTTCAATAGTGCTTGTTATGGGCCCAAAATCGTGAGCCAGTCTATTCCCTCTCGTTCTACCACACATGCGTAGTGCAACTTGGCTGGGAGACGCCATGTCAACTTGAACTTCATCCAAGGCTTCCAGTGGATACTTTACTGAGAACCGGAACAACAGCCCAATGAAATGAATGGGAACCTGCAGAATGTTTTATAATATGTGACAATTATATTGTGAATGCGGGTGGGAAATAAAGTTTGAATAAAGAACTAAGGGGATGGGTTTATTAACAAAGGGCTAACTGAAAAGAGTAATATGTAAGCATGGTGTGATGATCACCTCCCCTTGCCTGTCCAATCAAAGTTAGTATTTCATAGGTTTGAAACATTAATTGGTGCTACTAGCTTATGGAAAGGTATAATTGAGGTACATTAGTTAGTTAGCTAGCTAAGAGACCGGGATGCTGTCGAAGTGACGAGAAATGCTGAAGAAGAATCGAATTGCTGAACCAATCATCTAAAGCAAATTTATTTGGAAGAAGAGAGCTGAAGAATCTCGAGGAGGAAGAGAGTGTCAGAGAGGGGTGCTACGAAAGCGTCAGTGATAGAGAGGTCATCTGTCCTGTCCAAATTGTTGTCCTGAAGACTTTCTTCACCATATCTTTCCTGGGTTTACCACCTGGATTTGATCCTAGGTGGCCGCTCCCCTCACGCTCCCTGACCAAGGAATCTGCCTGCAATCCTAGCTTTTGGACGCCTCTGCCTGACTTCGTGGTATCGTAGACATTTGAACCTCGCTGTTAACTGCATTATAGACATAGCGCTTGATTGTATTACATTTTAAGCTTTGCGCGTGTGTAAAAGAAAGTTCCAAGCCTCGCACTTGATTGATTGTGAACATCGCGCCAGACTATATTCCATTCAAAAGTTTAACGCGTTTGTAAAAGCAACAGCCGTGCCTCACGCTTGATTGTTTATCTTTTGGTGACATCGCGCTTAACTGCAATTAACCTCGAGACGTGGCGCATTGTCTGGGGCATAGGGCCGAACCTCGTGGTGTCACCTGCGGTTGTGCGCAGCTTTATTTCATTAGATTGTGGCTGCTGCTGCCATCTGCATTGTGCATTTTTTGTTCTGCCTTATTACTTAGTGGAATAGAAACTTGTAGTAGCCGAGCTCTGTTTCACTTTCCATTCCCCATTTTGGATCCTGGTTTGTTGTGTGTTCCCTTGGTCCGCCCACCCTCCCCGCTGACGCCTCCCAGCTGCCCGTCCCACCCACGAATACTACGGTCACCTCCTCCTTCTCACAATTGTGACCACCTGGATTTGATCCTAGGCGGCCGCTCTCCTCACGCTCCCTGACCAAGGAATCTGCCTGCAATCCTAGCTTTTGGACGCCTCTGCCTGACTTCGTGGTATCGTAGACATTTGAACCTCGCTGTTAACTGCATTATAGACATAGCGCTTGATTGTATTACATTTTAAGCTTTGCGCGTGTGTAAAAGAAAGTTCCAAGCCTCGCACTTGATTGATTGTGAACATCGCACCAGACTATATTCCATTCAAAAGTTTAACGCGTTTGTAAAAGAAACATCCGTGCCTCACGCTTCATTGTTTATCTTTTGGTGACATCGTGCTTAATTGCAATTAACCTCGAGACGTGGCGCATTGTCTGGGGCATAGCGCCGAACCTCATGCTGTCACCTGCGGTTGTGCACAGCTTTATTTCATTAGATTGTAGCTGCTGCTGCCATCTGCATTGTGCATTTTTTGTTCTGCCTTATTACTTAGTGGAATAGAAACTTGTAGTAGCCGAGCTCTGTTTCACTTTCCATTCTCCATTTTGGATCCTGGTTTGTTGTGTGTTCCCTTGGCCCGCCCACCCTCCCCGCTGACGCCTCCCAGCTGACCCTCCCACGCTCCGCCCCCTCCACCATCCATTTGAGTCGAATGCCCCAACGCGCAGCGTCCACGCGCTGCGGCCGCGCCGAAGGTGCGCCAAAGGTAAGCCCGTCTACGCCCGTCCGTGCCAAGACCGCGCCCAGCGCCATACCCCCTGGTTCCCTTAAGTCCCAGCCCACCCGCATTACATACGATTCCTCCTCCCTCCTTGCACTAAACCCCGGCCGACTCCCCAACTGCGCCCAAGCCGCACCTGGACACACCCAAGGACCCTTCACATGCAACTCCTGCAAGTTTGACGGCACAAAAACAAATTCCTCATCCACTAACACCAAACATAGATCTGACGCCAACCACCTAAAATGCATTCTACTCAACACCCGATCGGTCCACAGACACGCCATCAACCTTTGGAATCTACTAGACACCATCTCTCCAGACGTCGCATTCCTAACAGAAACTTGGATGAACGCCTCTTCAGCCCCAGACATCACCATAGCCATCCCGGAAGGCTACAAGATCATCCGAAAAGATCGCACCATCCAAACAGGAGGAGGCATCGCCATCGTCCATAAGAACTCCATCCGCATCTCAACCAGCTCGGACGTCAACCTCTCTAGCGCCGAACACCTTCACTTCCAGATCCACACCGACCCCAAGACCACACTCAGAGGCACCCTCCTCTACAGGCCACCAGGACCCCATGCACAATTCACTGAAGACATCACTGATTTTATCACCCAACACGCCCTCTCCTCCGAGGACTACATTCTATTGGGAGACCTCAATTTTCACCTGGAAAAGAGCAACGACAACAACACCACCACCCTTCTGGACAATTTCGCCAACCTCGGACTCAAACAACTTGTTAATACCCCCACACACCACGCAGGACACACTCTCGACCCTATCTTCACCTCCAGCAAACATATTTCCTTCAGTCACACCACAGTTCTCCAATGGACGGACCACAGCTGCGTTCACTTTGTTTACAATAAGACCACAACCTACAACCATCCTCAACCTACCCTGCGAAGAAACTGGAACAAAATCACCATCGACCACATCTCCACATCGCTTCTTCAAAACCCCCCTGCCCACTCAATGGCTAAGCAACACCGCCGACAACCTAGCACCTTTGAAAAAACTTCAAATCAAACTAGGCAGCAAAAACGCCCCCTGGTTCAACGAGGATCTTAAGAAATCCAAGAAACTCTGTCGCTCCCTTCAGAAGGCCTGGAAAAAAGACCCAAACACCAACACCAGGGACGCCTTCAAAAACGCCACCCGCATACACCACCAATTGATCCGGACTGCCAAGAAAACCACATTCAAAGACCGACTAGACAAAAACACCCACAACAGCAAGGAATTATTCAACATCGTCAAAGAGTTTACCAACCCCACTGCCAACTCCAACGACATCACCCCCTCTCAAACCCTTTGCGACTCTCTAGCTTCGTTCTTCCACGACAAAATCGCAGACATCCACAACAGCTTCGACAACCAACCCGAAGACCAACCCACCCAACCCTCTGCCATACCTTCACCCCCCTTGAACATCCTTAATGACTGGAACCCAATCTCCACTGAGGACACCATCCGCCTGATGAACTCCATCCACTCAGGATCCCCCACAGACCCATGCCCTCACCACATCTTCAACAAAGCAGACTCCATCATAGCACCACACCTCCGAGACGTCATCAACTGCTCCCTCAACTCCGGCACCTTCCCAGAAAGCTGGAAACATGCCGAACTCAGCGCCCTTCTGAAAAAACCCACAGCTGACCCCACCGAACTCAAAAACTACCGCCCCATCTCGCTCCTTCCATTCCCGGCAAAGTCATCGAGAAAGCTGTCAACAACCAGCTCGCCGCCTTCCTCGAAGCCAACAAATCCCTCGACTCCTCACAGTCCGGCTTCCGAGCCAAACACAGTACTGAGACCGCACTCATCACAGCAACAGACGACATCCGAACTCCACTGGACAATGGAGACACAGTTGCCCTCATCCTCCTCGACCTCACCGCAGCCTTCGACACAGTCTGTCATAACACCCTGTTACAACGACTCAGAAACATCGGAATCCAAGAAAAAGCACTGGAATGGATCACCTCATTCCTTCCCAGAAGAACTCAGAGTACGCCTCCCACCATTCAAGTCAGAGGCCACTGAAGTCATCTGCGGCGTGCCACAAGGATCTTCACTCAGCCCCACCCTCTTCAACGTATACATGAGCCCCCTCGCGACCATCGCACGCCAACACAACCTCAACATCATCTCCTACGCTGATGACACTCAACTGATCCTCTCACTCACCAAAGACCCAAACATCGCCAAAACCAACCTACATGAAGGAATGAAAGAGGTAGCCGAATGGATGAAGCATAGCCGTCTGAAACTGAATTCAGACAAAACAGAAGTCCTTATCTTAGGTACCTCCTCCTCCGCCTAGGACGACTCTTGGTGGCCAGAGGCCCTTGGAAAAGCACCCATCCCGACGGATCACGCACGGAACCTAGGCGTCATCCTGGATTCCTCACTCTCGATGACCAGACAAGTCAACGCCGTCTCTTCATCTTGCTTCAACACTCTTCGCATGCTCAAAAAAACATCTCGCTGGATCCCCACCGAAACTAGAAAAACGGTCACCCACGCACTGGTTACAAGCCGCCTGGACTACGGAAACACCCTCTACGCCGGTACCACCGCAAAACTTCTGAAAAAACTCCAACGCATCCAGAACGCATCAGCCAGACTCATATTAGACATCCCGCGTAAAGAACACATTTCTGGTCACCTGAAAAACCTCCACTGGCTCCCCGTCAATAAGAGGATAACTTTCCGCCTCCTCACCCACGCACACAAAGCTCTTTACGAACTTGGACCCGAATGCCTCAATACACGTCTTTCCTTCTACACCCCCCCCCCGCCAGCTGCGCTCTTCCAACCAAGCCCTCGCTGCTGTTCCCCGCGTCAACAAAACCACCATGGGAGGAAGATCATTCTCCTACCTAGCGGCCAAAACCTGGAACTCACTTCCCATGCACCTTCGCCTCACTCAAAACCACCTAGCATTCAGAAAGCAACTTAAAACCTGGATATTCGAGAAGTAATTCCCCACCCCTCTCCAAGCGCCTTGAGACCCTCTGGGTATGTAGCGCGCTATATACATTTATTGACTTGACTTGACTTGACTTGGGGACCCTTACCAATTCCTAGGACTGGGAGTTGGTTTTCAGACCATTCTCGGAAATTATAAATATATCTGTGTATTTGCTTATGTGCTTTTCTCTCTATCCTCTCCTTTTCATGCAGTGTCATTGCAAAGTATAAATGAATGCATGTTGATTTTTTTATTTTTGTAAATTTTACTTCCAGAGAGTTTGTTGTGTACTGTGTAGTTGGTTCACATGAATTAATTTGAGATAAAAATGTAAAAGTCATCCCGACTCTGTGATCAGTTCCAATGTGTAAGTATATTGAAATATATGTCATTTCACCATCATCTAGTTCAACTAATGGTCCATCGACCAGAGGAAATAACTT
This sequence comes from Lissotriton vulgaris, assembly GCF_964263255.1. Taxonomy (NCBI): domain Eukaryota; kingdom Metazoa; phylum Chordata; class Amphibia; order Caudata; family Salamandridae; genus Lissotriton; species Lissotriton vulgaris. Next base: position 666,196,185 of record NC_141689.1, read on the forward strand.
TTTGATCTGTGAAAGATTAGTTAGGGAATAGAGATAACTAATTTAGAGATTTCCAAAATCATGACCCCAGTGGTTATTGCCAGTGTGTTGTGAATGAAATTATGGGCCCAGGTGAGTATGTGGTGTTAGATTACCTGTTGCTGGTAACCCGCTGGATCACCGGAAACTTATGAACAACATGCCAGATTCTCTAGTGACCCTAAGGGCTGCCAGGATTGATGATTTAGGAAAGATAGACGATGAAGAATGGTCAGAGGCACTTCAAGGCCCCAGAGAGATAGCAATCCTCACGAGATTCAGATTAGTACAGTTTAAGGTACTACACCGTACATATTATCCTTGCACGATGTTGTTCAAATGAAGAAGGACACCTTTGTCACTCTGCATTGTGGTTGCCAGCAGGAGGACTCCTTTTTCCATATCCTATGGGAGTGTCCCAAGATTGTACAATTCTGGCAAGGGCTCACAACAATTATGGCAAAAGTATCCAATTTGGAATCCCAATGAATGCCAAGGGACTTCTCCTGCTGATTAAGGGTGAGTCCGAAGGATCGAGATAATTTAAAATGTGTTTGTCATTGGAGGCTGAAATTGCAAAACAAAAAATCGCCACATGCTGGGTAGCCCCCCAGCCACCATCAATGACTGAATGGAAAAAAGATTTGGATCGGTGTATGTGAGCAGAAGAAACTGTATATTAAAGTATGGGTGGTACCAAGAAATGGGGAAAGGCCTAGTCAAAATGGCGCAGGTACAGGGGGATATGAGACGCCCTGTAGTATGCGTCTCAAATATTTGTAAATATGTAAAACTGACCACTTTCTTCTATAATTGAAATCTGTGCTGTGAATATGAGATTTTGACCACAACTCAAAGGCTTCATGTACTCTGGTCTGAGCCAATATACCTGAGTATGTATCACTGAGTTGTTTATTGTATTAATATACATGCATCCTTATGAATGTATGTATTTTATCCTGCGCTTGTTCAATAAAACGATTTAAAAAAGAAGAATCAGTTGACACATTTATCGGGATAATATTTTCCTTTGTCACAGCTGCAAATATTACATAACCAAGGTGATTATTATCATTCTTTTTGACAATCCCATTTTACCTAAATGTTGCTTCATTAGAAAATATAAATCAAAGCTAAGTCACAAGACTCAACATCTTCTCCCTGAACGAAGGGTTTAAATTTCATATCTTCTCACACTGATGTTGCATATAGCTAACATTAGATTCCAATTTGGATTATATTAGTAAGAAATAAACTCCTAAATATTTACAAATGTTTTCTTCAGCTTACAGAGCTTAGACTATCTAGGACACTTACCCACAATATTTTAAATGTTGATCAGTATCTAATCAACTGTTATAATGCACAGTGGTACTCCCTTTGAACAGAATCCAACTTTATAATGGTCTTTAGTTAATAGACATAATAATAGTTTTCAAAATTGTAGTTCAATCATGTTAATGTGTTAATGCAGCCACCATCTTGCCCTAATGTATTTTAAACCCTTCCTCCATTTAGCAAGAAAATAAATTGTTAGTTGATATTTCAACTTAATACAAAATCACTAAAATTCAGTCTTTCCAAAACCATGCTTCACTACTTCTTTCCTACTAATTTAAGCACTGTTCACGATTCCTATTTCATACTTGTTGGGACAGAGCACTACTGCAAAATTGGTCAGACTTACCTCATTCCCTTAAACCACAACTGTCACATACAATCTCTAAAGACCCAATTGATTAGCTGCGATATTAAAATTCCGCACAAAAGGAGTTAGGTCCTTAAAGGGGGCTGAGGGAGGGCTGGACCATTTATGTATCTAAGCACTCACAAGAATGCCCCCTTCTCACACTACTTTCGATGTAACTTTAACGAAGACCAAATAAACAATTTCATTAAATCCGGTCTGGTATATTTATTTATACCTCTTACTCATATATTCTCTATGGAAACTAGTATTCTCTAGAAAAAAAAATGTTGATGACAGAAAAAGAATACACACAGTATTATTCAATCAACAATGTCCATTCTCAACTAACATGAAACATTACAAAAATATCTAAGAAAATGACATAAAAAAAATCCAACAAACATTAAAAATTCCAATTCATCAATTTGCAATACATAAATTCATTTCCTTAATCACATTTTTTTTTAAAAAAAAAGATGAATTCATAGCAAGAGCTACAAAGCTTGTATCACTTAATCTAGAAGCACTAGATGTAATAATTGGCTCTTGGTAGATTTGCCAACGCGTTTCAGGTTTGGGTCATTGGTCCCCAAACCCTCATCAGGGCTCTGTTACTCATCTGTTTAGGATGCAAAAAAACAGAGTTTTAATGACAGACTGTGAGCCTCTTCCCTAGATTATACCGTTTGGATGAGGTGTATATGTACCTGTATCTTCCTATGTGGGTGACCACTGGTAACTTCTGTTAATGGATGCACTCCTTTCTTCGTATCTTGGATAGTGCACCTAAAGATCAACAATATATTGCCTGTATTCATGAAATACATACTTATAAAGAGTTGGGAAAACTAGTAAAGTTAGCTAAGGAATCCATACCTCCGTCTGAGCGGACTGGCGCTGCGAGAGGAGCGGAGGAATTTCTGTCTCTGTTAGCTTTTTGTCCTATTTAAACAAAGACACATATAGTGCTTTTAGCGGCATTATAAATGTCAATTAGAATTCACTTATCTTTCTGTATACTGCTAGTCTGCCGTAGCTTACATGTAGTCCACTGTTATAATGCAGCTGGCCTGCGTCATCTGTTCACGAACAGCGATCTCCTTCACCTATTAGAACAATAACGTTTCATCAGGGCCCCCATATATTGCTTTTTTTTAAACCTATTTATTACGTATTGGACCACTACCCTACCTGTTTTCGTTCGTGAAGCGAGGAGACTCCTCTCGTCTCAGCCTGCCACCCCGTCCGGGGCTCAGCATGTATCGGACTCGCCTTTGCTTCTGCTCACGAGGTCCAATCTGTCCCTGAGTAAATCAATCTCTCTGTACAAAGGGAAGCGCGATATTATGTCAGTCGCGGTTTCGGCTTAGTAAACCAACGAAAAACGCTGAACGACGACCGCTACGTTTATATTTCAACAATACCTGAAAATGCGGTCTGCTCCACTTAGTAAAGTCGGTGCTATTGCGTCTCTCGCTAGCCGTTTCTGGTGCCAGTGGCCATTTTGGAATACTTAAAAAGTCCAATATTACGTAAGGAGCATTGTGGGAGCTGTAGTTTTAAAGGAGGTGTAGTTTTAAAACGACCTGTGTGTAAATTATTCAATAAATTTAAGGTCAAAGTTAGTATTAAGTTTATTTTCTAAAGTGTTATTTCGCGCGTAGCTAGCTGCATGGCACACTTCAGATTAGAAATGAATCGGTCACTCTTCATTCTAATCGCAGGGGGTAGGTTATACATAATTGCTTCCAATGGGTCCCATTATTTTATGAGACCGTGCTATTTGTTGCAGCATCTTACTACTACCCTAGCATCTACAATCCAGCAGTATGACCCCAAACCTAAGATTCTTGACAGTTCTGACATACTGTTCAACCCAGTCAATATGCAATTAGCTTTCAAAATCAGATATGCTTCTTTCGCAAGGAGCATCTTATCGATGTCTGCAGGGCGCTGTGCGCTATTCATTGTGAAAAGTACTGACCATTTGAAATCATTCTCATTATGGGAGATTTCCACAAAGTGTTCCACCATAGTGGCAGTGAGTATTTTCTTTTTAATTTTTGACCTGTGCTGACTTATACGAAGGTTCACCTGCTGGTTTGTTTTGCCAATATAAATCCTATGGCAAGGGCAAATGATCACGTAAACTACGTTTTTTGTCCTACAATTCGAGAAGCCAAGATGTTTCCACTTTACACCCTGATGTTGAAACTCAGTACCTTCAATGGTACTGCCACATGAAACACAATTACCATACTTGTGGTGTCCTTCTATTGGTTTCATGTCCCACAGGGCGAGGAGATCATGTTTAGATTGGGGCTTGGGAAGATCAGCTCTCACGATCTGTTGTCCCAAGCTCCGATTTTTCTTGTATGCAAAAATGGGGCGCGGGAAAGGACATTCCAGGTTCTCTAAAAGATGTCAATTTTTTAGCATGGCTTGTCTAAGCTTGTGCGTGTCTGGCCCGAAGGTGGTCACACATACCAATCGATCTAGCTCCTTCTTTTCTTTGGTTTGCAATAAAGCTTCCCGAGGGGTAAATCGAGCTACTTTGTAGGAGTGCTTCAAAAGCTTCCTTGGATACACTCTATGGATCATCTCATTCCAGAACAACTGGGCATGATGGTCATAATCCCCTATCTCAGAACAATTTCTCCGAATGCGCAGCATTTGGCCATACGGCAAATTTGCCTTTAAACTTCTGGGGTGGTAACTTTTATGGTGCAAGATGGTATTCTTATCTGTTGGTGTCTTATATAGTCATGTTTTCAATACACTATCAGCGCAGGTCAACTCAACGTCCAGAAATGTCATTCTCATGGTACATGTCTCAATAGAGAACTTAATGTCTCCATGTCTGGCATTGATCCATTCGTGAAACGCCAACAGCTCAGTCTGGCTCCCCTGCCACAGGAGCCAGACGTTGTCTATATGGCGCCACCACTGTATGATGTTATTAATATATGGATTGTTATTATCCACAAACATGGTCTCATATTGTGCCATATAGAGCACTGCCATTTCTGGGGCTTAAGGACACCCCATGGCAGTGCCCTTTACTTGCATGTAGAAACGATCATTAAATAAGAAATAGTTCTTTTTAAGTGATATCGCTGCAAGTTTCAAGATGAACGAAGTAGGCCCCCTGTGTGGCTTATCCCTTTTGTCTAAATACAACTCAATTACCTCTAGGGCTTCTTCTTGAGGGATTTGTGTATAAAGGGACGTAACGTCCATAGTCACCATTATTTGCTTTGATGGATCGAATCTAGTTCCTTCCACCTTTGATAAAAAATCTGTAGTATCTCTAAGATACGATTTCACCTCCTTCAAGAAGGGCTTCAGAAAAAAATCCACGTATTTGGATATTGGCTCCAAACAGGAGTCACATCCCGATACAATTGGGCGCCCTGGTGGTTCGGCTAAGCTTTTATGTATTTTGAGTAAGAGGTATAAGACCGGTATTCGCGGAAATTTTTTGTTTAGAAAATCAAATTCCTTGATACCCAAAAAGCCTTCTTCTTTCCCTTGAGCCAACACTTCAGTGATTAATCCCTGAGTCTGCCTCGTTGGATCCTCATTTGGAGCTCGATACCAAGTGGTGTTACTTACTTGTTTCAGACCTTCAGCGACATATTTGTCGCGAGGCCAAATCACTACCGCACCCCCTTGTCAACCTGTTTTATGACCAGGGAGGGGTCTTCCTTAAGACTTTGTATTGCCTGTAGCTGTCCCTTGCTGATGTTGGGGGGCACATATTTTTTAGTTCTCTCCATTTTGTTGATGGAGGATAACAGGAATTTAGCGAACGCCTGTATCTGTTTCGGGATGTTCTGGTGTGGAACAAATTTAGATTTATTCCTTAGCCCTGTTGTCTCAGTATTTAGGGATGCCGGTTGGTTAAAAAAGTAGGCTTTCAGCCTCAATTTCCTACAAAAGTCTAAGGTTTCTATTTTTAATCTCGTAAAGTCTGTATGTTTACATGGGACAAATTTCAGGTCTAAATTTAATAGGGATTCCTCGTGATATGTCAGCACCCGTTCAGATAAATTAACAACCACGTTTGGTTTCTCTATGATCGGTAAAACCGTTTTCGTGTTCGCATCTCCCACGGGGCTTTGTACCTGGTTCTTCCTTGCTGGCCCCTCTCTAAAAAAGACACCTGTTTACGTGAATTATTACCTCTTGGATCTGAATCTGATGATTCTGATGACGAAGTCTCGGAAAAGGTGGTAAAGCGATTTCGAGATCAACCTTGATAGTCCTACAGCGCCCTGCCTGACTCTGACTGGGTATAGTAATCCTCTTTTAAGAAAGGATATACTTGTTCTATTTTGAAGGATTTACTGTCCTTCTCGTATTTCAGACCTTTATTGTTAATTGTAATATCTTTAAAGACCTGTATGTCTTTTTCAATTTTGTCAAGATGAGTTTTGGCGTCAGTGACTGCCGGGTTGTTGGCTATGGTTTTTGTAAATTCCTCTATTTCCTCTAACTCTTTCACACATAACCTTTGTGCCGTCTCGATAGTATGGACCATCAGGTCCCGGCTACATTTGGTATTAATGAAGCTGAATCCCTTTTTATATTCAGCGTCATCCACAAAGATAACAGGTGTGTGTATTTTTAACCTGGAGTCACCAGGGAATGGTTCCACCTTGCAGATGTTTTAATAATAAATATCGTGAAGTTCATTTCTCACGTATTTTTTGCAAAGTCTTGTCAGCTTCTCTGACTCGTTCTGTTGCTTTGCAGTAGTGCTCAAAGCGATAGATCCAAACGGAGAAGAGGCTATGAGGGACTGAATATGGCTCTCACTGAAAGAGAGTGTATCTTTTTCTGCCATATTATTCGAAGGATATATGATCCTTCTACACTAGAGGTCTAGTTTCTACCCCTACAAACTCATGGATATGGTGTCTGCTCTAAATTTCGCGCAAAAGGAGTTAGGTCCTTAAAGGGGGCTTAGGGAGGGCTGGACCATTTATATATCTAAGCACACACAAGAATGCCCCCTTCTCATACTACTTTTTTTTTTTTTTGAAAACCTTTATTTAACATCTGCACACATATACAAAAACCGGGCCTACAACCCCCAGGGCTGGCCGCTAAGCAGTTCAATATATTATCACAGTCAGTTTCAAAGCAATTGTCCCTGGGGATCATAATAGCTCAGATTACCAAGTACAGTGGTTGGGAGTGCAGTTCGATGCGAAACAGGATAGGAGGTTTTCAATTTCGATATAAAATAAAAAGGATCAGGTATCATATAGTGTCTCGGACCATGGGAATGGGGGCGAACAGGAAAACGATGCGTCCTTACCAAGTTCGCTACCCTAGCAATCAACGGTGTTTAAACATGCGACATCAGGAGAAACAGCACATTATCAATATCCACATCGTCCTTGTTGTCCGCCCCCCAGCACCCAGGCCCCGGAGAGGTCTAGGCACAGGTGTAGAGATGAGGTTGCAAATAAAGCCGAACCCACTACACTAACCCGGAAAAGAAAGGAAAGAAAGGCAAGAGAAAAGAAGAAGAAAAAGAGGCCATAGAACAAAGACAAAAACGAAATACCCACCCCCACACCTCCCCACCCTGCACCCCTGCAAATGACTACGGCCACCCCCCACGCAGCGTGCCTGTCGCCCAGCAACCATAGCCCGAAATATAGAAGAAAGGGAAAGAGAAAAAAGTAAGAAAGCCCCAATCGAAAGGGGAAGTCGGAGGAGGGCATAATACTACGGACTCCCGGTCTCCTTCCCCCAACCTAGCCAACCCTGCCCCGGAATCCGTTAGGACAGTGAAGCAATCCCGTCGACCATAAATTCACCTCGATAAGCCCAGACAAAGATCTCAACCCTGACCCCTACGATCAAATGTACTGAAATCGGTAATTAAGGGAAGTCCCTTACACACAATGTCCCATAAGTCGGCAGAACAGGAGCGCAGAGATGTTGATTGCTGGTACCACCATCGCCCCTCCCCATCTCCGAGGCCAAGCTGCGTCTCATCCGCCATCTTGAACGACCGGTGGAGGAGGGGGATAAACAAAGTCCAAAACCGCATACAGTACAAAGTAGAGAATACCACAGTGGCGACGTATACATGTTCCGAAGGGTGCAGGATCGAAGGTTCCAACAGTTCAATTGGGTGTCCAGACACACTCCAGTCCGGCAAATCCGACACAATGGGGGCAAACACTGTCTCCACCGCCGGGTCTAAATACACCTCCGAAGCATCCATTGCAAAGTGGGCTGGCTGCCGGGTCGCAAGCGTCGAGTCAGGGTCCGGTCTCGAGTCTGTGACTTCATCCATGGCAGACAACAAGGCGCGAGTCCGAGCTTTGATAGTGCCCTGAAGCGCCATAAGTGTCTCCATCACCGTTAACAAAGACGGGCCAGATCGAACCCGCTCCTTTAAACTTATTCTGTCCTCAGGCATGGTGATCCCAACGGAGAGGCGCCTTCTCCGGGGCAAAGTGAAACGGAGCAGGAATAAGCTAGGAGGGAACGGCGGTTAGCAATCAGTGGTACGCGGCGAGGCGCCGATCCGGGGGGCTCGGCGTTATGGATGCCAGATCCCCGGTCAGGGACCCTCACAAGACAGTACCTTGCGTCACTCGTCGCCTCACACGCTACAGGGCACCAGGCAGCTGATGGTAGCAAAACAGTTGAGAAAAAGTTCGAGTGGACCAGAGACAGGGCCCAACCGCATGCAGCAGCCCGTTGTTGTTCAGCTCGGACCCGGCAGGGCCAGCACTAGAGATCCCGGCTTGCCAGGCAGGTTAGGCCTCAGTACGTTCTTCGACGCATCTTCGCTCCACGACAGCGGAAAAACTCCGGGATTGCACCAATGGAGTGTGGGACGGATCACCCACACGAATCCGGTTCAGGAAAGCAGGATTGTCAACAGGGTAGTGAAGCGTAGGACGGAGGTCAGCGGAGCTGGGAGACTATGCGGCCATCTTAGTTGGTGTCATAGCTCCGCCTCTCTCACACTACTTTTGATGTAACTTTAACGAAGACCAAATAAACAATTTCATTAAATACGGTCTGGTATATTTATTTATACCTCTTACTCATATATTCTCTATGGAAACTAGTATTCTCTAGAAAAAAAAATGTTGATGACAGAAAAAGAATACACACAGAATTATTCAATCAACAGTGTCCATTCTCAACTAACATGAAACATTACAAAAATATCTAAGAAAATAACATCAAAAAAACATCCAACAAACATTACAAATTCCATTTCATCAATTTGCAATACATAAATTCATTTCCCTAATCACAATTGTTTTTTAAAAAAAAGACGAATTCATAACAAGAGCTACAACGCTTGTATCACTTAATCTAGAAGCACAAGATGTAATAATTGGCTCTTGGTAGATTTGCCGGCGCGTTTCAGGTTCGGGTCATTGGTCCCCAAACCCTCATCAGGGCGCTGTTACTCATCTGTTTAGGATGCAAAAAAACATAGAGTTTTAATGACAATCTGTGAGCCTCTTCCCTAGATCATACCGTTTGGACAAGGTGTATATGTACCCGTATCTTCCTATGTGGGTGACCACTGGTAACTTCTGTTAATGGATGCACTCCTTTCTTCGTATCTCGGATAGTGCACCTAAAGATCAACAATATATTGCCTGTATTCATGAAATATATACTTATAAAGAGTTGGGAAAACTAGTAAAGTTAGCTAAGGAATCCATACCCCCGTCTGAGCGGACTGGTGCTGCGAGAGGAGCGGAGGAATTTTTGTCTCTTTTAGCTTTTTGTCCTATTTAAACAAAGACACATATAGTGCTTTTAGCGGCATTATAAATGTCAATTAGCATTCACTTATCTTTCTGTATACTGCTAGTCTGCCGTAGCTTACATGTAGTCCACTGTTATAATGCAGCTGGCCTGCGTCATCTGTTCACGAACAGCGATCTCCTTCACCTATTAGAACAATAATGTTTCATCAGGGCCCCCATTTATTGCTTTTTTTTAAACCTATTTATTACTTAATGGACCACTACCCTACTTGTTTTCGTTCGTGAAGCGAGGAGACTCCTCTCGTCCCCGCCTGCCACCCCGTCCGGGGCTCAGCATGAATCGGACTCGCCTTTGCTTCTACGCGCGAGGTCCAATCTGTCCCTGAGTAAATCAATCTCTCTGTACAAAGGGAAGTGCGATATTATGTCAGTCGCGGTTTCGGCTTAGTAAACCAAACGAAAAACGACGAACAACGACTGCTACGCTTGGATTACAACAATACATGAAAATGCGGTCTGCTCCACTTAGTAAAGTCAGTGCTATTGCGTCTCTCGCTAGCCGTTTCTGATGCCAGCGGCCATTTTGGAATACTTAAAAAGTCCAATATTAGGTAGGGTGCATTGTGGGAGCTGTAGTTTTAAAGGAGCTGTAGTTTTAAAACGACCAGTGTGTAAATTATTCAATAAGTTTAAGGTCAAAGTTAGTATAACGTTTATTTTCTAAAGGGTTATTTTGCGCGTAGCTAGCTGCATGGCACACTTCAGATTAGAAATGAATCGGTCACTCTTCATTCTAATCGCAGGGGGTAGGTTATACATAATTGCTTCCAATGGGTCCCATTTTTTTATGAGACCGTGCTATTTGTTGCAGCATCTTACTGCTACCCTAGCATCTACAATCCAGCAGTATGACCCCAAACCTCAGATTCTTGACAGTTCTGACATACTGTTCAACCCAGCTATAAGGTAATTATACCTCAAACAATTGTGACTATGATTTCCTAAAAAATTCTGTGTTTATTTTTGACACAAATTACTCAAGTATTTCTATTGTCCAACATAATATTAAAGATGCTTCATGTATTGAGCCGCACCCTGCTACTATGGGGCGGAATGGTCGATTTTCTCTACTCTTGTGCACTTTCGGCAGCATGTATATTGATGGAATTTGTGGAACAGGATAGTGGAGCACAAAAGCTGCATCAGGATTAAGAACTTAAATTCATCACTGGCAGCACATTGGGTAAATGCCACACATACCATTCCCCAACTTTGCTTTATTGTCCTAGAACACATTACATCACACCCAGGCATGGACATCAACACCACTCAAGCCAGAAAAGAGACAGCATGGATAAAAAAACTGGGGACCATAATCCCGGGGGGTCTGAATGACCATCATGAACTTTTATGCCTTTTGTAAGCATTATGAGGTCTAGATTGTAAGGGGCAACGTTGCATTCTTTATAATATCGATTCTTACTTTTTCACTTTACAGATTCATTTTATTTTTATTTTTAATTTCACTTTAAATGTGTTTCACTCACTCTAAATCCTTGGTTACGGGTCCTTTTTAATAAAATTTTAGTACTTAACAAGTTACCCATAATATGGTGTACTTTCTACATAGTAGTACACTTTGGTCGCTCAATTGTTGATAGGGCCATCTTTGAATGGCAAACACACTACAGTCCTCTTTCTATGGGTGTTACACACCTTCGCGTTTAAACTTAGGCTCCCAAACAGACCGGCAACTCACCGCTGTAAATCGTTGGCGAGACCGGGTGCAGGACAGTTCACAACACAGGACAGGTATGTGCCTCTTTAGCGCGAACTGATGCGGTTTTTTGCTACCCGACTCCGGTTTTACTCACAAAATTATACATGTTAGCTTACTTATAGATTTGACTGGAGAAGAATTTAAAGGAGGTAGAAATTGACAATAGAGAAGATTTGGACACTTTTACTTCATCTGGGGTAAGAAGGAGACTATGTCCCTTGTCGAGTTTATACAATTTACATCGTACAACATAGTTCCATTTGGGATCTTTATATATATTTTTTATAGGCACACATTACCAGTCGATGGTTTTAGTCATTTGAGGAAAGCTTCTGGATTAAGTTCAAGAGAGAAGGGTATGTACATGCGATTTACTAGTGTACTTCTGGTGCATTAATACTAATAGGGAATATAATTTTGGATTCGCATCTGTTCGTCCGCAGAGTGGGCTGATTTCATTGAAGCGACTACATTCACTCCAGAGCTAATCTTGGATACCACACGGTATATAACGATACTTCTCTCCTGGAGTATGTTCACATTTATTCACCATTGTTTTTGCACGAGGGCTATTCAACTATCCTTGTTTCCTCTTACTTGTTTCCACACCTTGAATACCGGCACTAACTTTTCATATCTACTCTCAATATTTTAACTGATTCAGGCGTGTGCTTGACATTGAAGCTATGATCTTTTGTATCGTTCACATTTATATCAGCACTTCTTGTTTGGTAGAAGTTTTGGCATGGTTCACGCTTCTTGGGATTTAAGTTGGATATTGGGGAGAATGCAAAAAACCCTGAGGTCACTATGAGTGTGATTTTTGAACATGCAATTTTTTAAGACATGCTTGAGATACATGTATATATCATATATTTTTGATTTTGAATGCCATGCAGATTTCGTTGTAGATACATTACCTGAATCATCCCTGAGGATTTTGAACTTTGAACTCTTTCACAATTGAAGATGTAACCATACCCCTGAGGAAGGGTCAGGAGGGACCCGAAATGCATTGGGTTATTTTGAGAGTTTTCTTTTCATTGTTTAGAAAATGTTATTGATTTAATACATATGTACAACATTTCCATTTATGCACGTACAAGTCTTATGGAAGTCATGATTCATTGTAGCATCTTTAATATTATGTTGGACAATTGAAATACTTGAGTAATTTGTGTCAAAAATAAACACAGAATTTTGTGGGGAAATCATAGTCACAATTGTTTGGGGTATAATTACCTTATATCTGTACGCTGCATATTCCCCGGTTCCCGAGGACTCATTTCAGACATAGTACCCAGGGGGGGCGGTACCCTCTCTCCATGCACCGCACGCACATAAATTGATTACAATACTATACATATTGATATCACACAGGTTTGCTTAAGGTGTGCAGACCCACCCACATCGTTCACAATACTGTTCAACCCAGTCATTATGCAATTAAATTTCAAAAATCAGATATGCTTCTTTTTCAAGGAGCATCTTATCGATGTCTGCAGGGTGCTGTGCGTTATTCATTGTGAAAAGTACTGACCATTTGAAATCGTTCTCATTATGGGACATTTCCACAAAGTGTTCCACCATAGGGGCAGTGAGTATTTTCTTTTTTATTCTTGACCTGTGCTGACTTATACGAAGGTTCACCTGCTGGTTTGTTTTGCCAATATAAATCCTACGACAAGGGCTGGTTAGCATGTGAACCCTTGCTCACTGTTCCAGACATTTTTAAAGCAGTAGATGTTTGTTGAAGCTCAGGGCCACTCTCAGAATTACTCTCTGAGTCTAAATAGGAAGAGTCTAGTTCAGCATCCTCATCGTTAGACCATTCAACATTGTCAGAGGCCGTAAAAAAAGCCTCACTAGGGGCACTTTCCTTCCCATCACTAGTCCCAGCACCAATAGCCATCATGTCATCACTCAATAGATCTTCTTCACCCAAGGTTTCCAGACTAATAGTCTTCAAAGCAGCTCCCAAACTAACATTGAGTGTAGCCTTTACAGAGACCAGGGGGTCGCATGCTTGTGGTTTCTCTGAGATATACTCAATATGCCCAACAATATGTTTGTTATTGTGACTCAGGGGCACCTCCTCTGTATTTAATATCAGGCTGATAGTTGCGGGCCCCCACAATTCGCAGCTGCGTCTTCACCTATTTGATCATTAATTCCCAGTAATGCGGTGGCTTCTGTTTCTACTGGGGCTACTGGAGCTGTTAGCGTGGAAGGAAAGGGGGCATTGTCACTGGCAGAGATTGGTTCAACAACTACCACTTTCTCTAACCCAACCTCTTTTACGGAACATTCTGTCCATTTCGGGATTTCTTCACCCCCCTTCTCCTTATCAGCTTTTGCAAATAGATCTGCAATCGATGCAGTTGCTAAGCGGATCCGAGCGTTAGTCTGCTGCTGCTGCTGCGCTTGCTTTTTCTTGGAACGCTCCACTGGCGGTGTCTGACCCCCGGTACACTCGGCTCTGTCTACCTCGAGCTGTAAACTTGTAAACTCTACCATTTCATCTCAGAACCACTCAGAACCTTACTATGTTTCGCAAGCAACTGAAGACTCACCTATTCACATCCGCTTGCTAAAACCGTTCTCTTTTTCCCCTTCCTTGTTCTCTGTAGGTCACGGTTATCCTAGCGCTTGGACGCCTTCGGGCAACAACTGCGCTCTATAAATCCCCAAGTTTACAAGTTTACAAGTTTACTGGCGGTGTCTGACCCCCGGTACACTCGGCTCTGTCTTCCTCGAGCTGTGGCTGTTCCTTCTTTCTCGCTGTCGTGGATTTTAACACCGGATTAACTTTGGGTGCCATTTCTTTTTGGACTTTGCGCCGCTTCCAGACCATGCAGCTGGTTATATTTCGTTCCCCAAACTGCTCTCCAAACAATCGTTGCCTCCAGCCAGCCTCCGTACTGAATCCCGGACTGAGCCTCCAGGCAGCCTCTGAGCTCTTCGGCCTCGTGGGCTTCCGACCTCTGCTCCGCCCTCCAGCCGTGTCAGAACAGATCCACCGGGATTGCAAGAAGGCGAGAACTTCTGCGAGATCCCGTAACAGCTGTGCAGCCGACCCGCGGCAGGAAAACGCTGTTTGCATTATTTTGGGGTCGCCAATTAAACGTGATAAGTAAGTTTTGTTTTCTGATTTCCTTTTGAAGTTTTAGGGAGTTTAGGGTATTAGCGGCATTGGCAGAGCTCTAACAGGGCAGCAAGTCCCGGTCCAGAGCCGTGTCTGATACTACTGGGCTCCAAATGCCGACATCCTCACAGCGCGTCTGCTTCAGCCGCTACTAAGCAGCCGCCATCTTCCTCCTTTCGATCTGTTAGGATATTGTGATCCTCACAGCTGCCACCGCGTTCCATCATACGCACAGACTAGGTCTGAGCGCCTCACAGAGTAGGGAGCAGGGGGAGGGGTTGAGGTGGTTCAAGGGGGGAGGGGTTGTACTGGGTGGAGGGGTGGGAGAGGGAGGCGAGTGGGGTGTGGGGCAAAATGGGAAAAAAGGGAGGGGGAACAGTATAGGACAAGGTAACAGTATGATGAAAAACAAGCTAACAAAGATTCAATGCTATGGTATTTTAGCTCAAAACAATGGCAAACATTTAAATCTGTACTGTTAATGTGGGGGGTCTGAATGACTGGAAGAAAAGGCAGAGATTGGCCTATCTAGTGAAGCATGAGAGGATTGATATCCTATGTATACAGGAGACGCATCCTCCATGGGTAAAACGGCACCTACTTCTTTTAAGTGGCTTTGAATTGGTTGCCTGCTCGACCCAGACTTCTACTGTTCACGGAGTCGCAATTCTAATCCGAACATCATTGGGAAAGGCAAAGAAAGCCAAAGCAGATAGTAATGGAAGATGGGCAATAGTTGAACTGGAACTGGGCTTTACACTTTGTGTGATCTATGGGTCAAACCAGGATGATCCCGAAATATTTGACTTCCTTGAAGTAGAATTAGTTGGGTGGCCAGTTCCTTTAATAGTAACAGGGGATTTCAATATCTCGGCCGACTGGGGTAATTCAAAATCGTATACTGGGCGGAAACCAAAGGTGTTTCGATCTATACAATCCCTTATGTGCTCTCATGGCTTGCTTGACGTTTGGGGAAGCAACTACTACCTCTTAATAATGGTTATACTTATTTTTCTAATCCTGCACAGAGATATACTAAATTGGATTATTTCTTTATTTCTTCATCTGCCCTATTAAAGGTTTGAATTACAAAACTCCCCAGAGTAGTTTCAGATCACAATCCTCTAATATTATCTTATGATTCTGGAGGTTTGGAAAGGAAGAGGAATCCTTGGTCCTTTGAGAAGAAATTACTTACTGATAAAAGATTTACGGATCATCTTAAAAAATGGACTACTGATTTCTTTGCAGCAAACAGATACATCACATCCCGGTACATGGTTTGGGAAACATTTAAGGCGGCCCTGAGGGGAGAGACCATTAGCTGCTCAGCAAGGCTTAGAAGGGAAGATCGAGAACAGGTGGATGCCTTATTGGTGAAACTCGGTACAATGGAAGAACAGCACATAAAGGATATAGCCATGGGAGGGGAGAGTGAAGAAAGTCTAAACAGACTTTTAGCAGTAAAAGCAGCACTCCAAAAGGAGGTAACGCACAAAGCTATAGGGGAATATCAAACCGCTAGGGCAATGAGATATGAAACTGGGGAGCAAGCAGGGAGAGCCCTTGACCTTCGGCTAAGGCGAGTAAAGGCTAAGAACGTAATTACTCGTATCGAAGAAAATGGGATAGACTATACAGAAATCAAAGAAATAACCAGAGTTTTTGAGAGCTTTTATCAAAAGCTATATGATTATGAAATTCCAGGGAATAAAACTGGGGAGGAATGGACCGATGAGGGACCCCGACTGGATGATTTAACTAAAGAAGACCTAGAACAAGATATATCATTTAAAGAGGTTAAAGAAGCTCTGTGGGAATTAGCCTCGGGTAAGGCCTCAGGCCCAGATGGGATTCCCCTTGAAGTTTATAAGGCTATCAAAGCAGAAATTCTACCACTCTTAGTGGATCTATTTGATGGGGTTTTACATTTGGGGGTGGTTCCGAACTCATGGAACGAAACTAATATTATAAATCTCCATAAGAAAGGGAAACCGAAAGAAAAACCAGGTTCATATCGCCCTATATCCTTAATAAACTCAGATACTAAACTGTACTCAAAAATTTGGGCTAAGATATTGAGCAGGGTCATTGGCGGACTCGTTTCTCCATGGCAGCATGGATTTGTCCCTGGCCGTGGCACTACGGACCATATAAATAGGGCAATAGTGTTTTTTGACGCCCAGGCTGCTGGGGGGGGCGGGATCGCCGTGATCCTGCTTGACGAAGAAAAGGCATTTGACCGCGTTGCCTGGAGCTATCTCTGGGAAGTCTTGGCCGGGAGAGGTTTCAGCTCCAGAATTATTAGAGCTCTCAGGGCAATGTACGTCAACCCTGTAGCAAGGGTAACGGTCATGGGCGAAAAATCTGGGGTAATTAACATCAAGAGAGGGACACGCCAGGGCTGTCCATGCTCCCCAATTCTTTTTGCCCTTTACATTGACCCCCTCATTCAGAAGATATTGGCTAGCACAGAGATAGCCCCGGTGATTTGCAATGGCTACTCTAATAAAATTCTGGCCTATGCCGATGATCTTGCTGTGATTACTACCAATCCACAACAGGCTCTACCTATCTTGGGACAGATGACTAAAATCTTTGGCACAAAATCGGGCTATTTACTAAATGAAACCAAAACACAGATCATCTGTTCTAAGAATATTGTTAAATCCGATTACCGCTTTGTGGATTCTGCCACGTATTTAGGGGTCAAGATCAATGCCTCGGTGGAGAAAATAGTTGAGGAGAACTACCTCCCTCTTATAAAAGATATAGAAAAAGAACTCAAGAGAATAGATGTGCTGCATCTTTCCTTAATAGGAAGGGTGAACACTCTAAAAATGTTAATGTTCCCTAAAGTGCTGTATCTGTTTCGCTCCATCCCACTCATAATAGAGGATAAAATTATAAAAAATATAGAATCCACCTTTATAAGATTTGTATGGCAATATGGCAGGATAAAACGATCTACTAATCTTATGTCCCTTCCTAGGGAAAAAGGAGGGCTGGGCCTTCCGAACCTAAGATTATATAATTGGACTTGTCTTTTGATCCAAATGTCTATTCTGGTTCAGCCGGAATTCGACAACAGGTTCGAGGCTTAAGATGGACAGGACCTGCCACCGATTTTTAGAATGTTACTGGGTGATAAGGCACCCGGTCTTTTGCTTTGTGAGACTAAACGACGATTTTACAAAAAAGCACGTTTAAAGACTCTATCCGCTGCTTGGCTAGTTTGGAAATCGATCTTGAGATTTTTTAATATCCCTAAAGTAAACCCTTACTTACTTTTGTCTAACTCCAAACTTTTTCCCCAATTGAGAACAGATAGAAACTTCCAGGTTTGGAAAAGTTTGGGAATTAACACCTTGGGAGATATCTTGGAGGATGATAAGATATTGGGGTTTGAGATATTGCAACAAAGATTTGGTATCTCTAGGAGCCATTGGCTTCTATATGGTCAAATATCTTGCACTATTGCGGCTCTAAGACCTAGAGTGTCGTCAACAATTGACTTCCCCCTGATGCAGATATTAACAAGAGGTTGTAAGAAGATTAAGATTGTTTATAACTGCTTAGTGGAGAGAATTCAGGATGACAATGAGAAAACGGAATCTAATTGGGCTTTAAAATTGGGTGATCCTGATGTCGATTTAGACCTGGCCCTTTTATTGAATAAACAGGTCTTTAGAGCTTCTAATCTGCGGGCAAAACACTATAAAACAATATTTAATCTGTACCATACACCGGCTAAGCTATATGCCTGGGGACTAAGGGAAAATGATAATTGCCCCAGATGCAAAGAAGGTCAAGCAGATATTGTGCTTATGTTCTCTCAATGCAATCGACTGGATCCTATTAAGAGAGAGATAACCAAATTCTGGGAGGGGCTGCTAGGTCTTGTCATCGATCTATCCCCAACCCTGATGTTGTTTGGTACAGATTCCAAGCTAAGTCTGGGGAAGGATGCAGAGGCATTAGTTTTTATATCAGTTGCTGTACTCCGGATCTTGATTTCTGCAGGGTGGAAGGACATTGTTGCTCCCTCCTTTCAGATGTGGCTCTCCAGATTGCTGGGGATGCACAATATTGAACTATGCCTGTATGAATTTAAAGGAATCAGGAAACGTGTGATGGGTGAACGTCTTTGGGCCCCAGTAACAAACTGGAGGACGGCTAGAGTTTAATGTATATGATATTTTGTTTGAATATATTGTAATATTTCTGACCTCCTAGGTGAGGTGATGTAATGCTCCTCTTTTTATTCTTCCCCCAGAATCAAACTTTTAGAACTTTTACCTCCGGAATATTTATAGCAGATTATTTGTAATTATATGAATTAATATTGTGAGCTATTGACACTCTGTAATTTTGTATGAATTCTACTATGTCCTTTTACTGTACTTTAATCCCAATAAAAATATATTTAAAAAAAAAAAAAGAACTCTGGTTCGGAGCTTTGGAATACAAATCTAAGCTAAAAAGTTGACTTAATTTAGAAAAGATCCCTGAGCCCCTATTTATGAGGCCTTGCGTCAGTTTTGCGCCGCCGGTGCGTCACTTTTTGTGACGCATCGGCGGCGTAAAATATGCGCCTTGTTGCGCCATATTTAAAAAGTGACGCATCTAGGTAGATGCGTCACTTTTAAACCCCTGCGCCACATTATACCTGCGTCAGGTATAATGTATGCAGAGGGGGCGTTCCCCCGCAAAAACCCTCGTAATAGTGACGCAGTGAAATCTATGAGATTTCACTGCGTCACTTTTAGGATGCTGTTGCGTCAAAATCTTGCGCCTGCCTCACAGCAGGCGTAAGACTGACGCAAGCCCTTTCACATGGGGCTTTCCCCATGTGAAAGGACGCATTGCTGGAGTTGCGTCACTTTTGTGACTGACTCCAGCAATGCGTCACTTTTGCGCTTACAGATACGTCAGAAATACTGACGTATCTGTAAGTCCCTGCGACATGATGCGTCATACATTAAATATGACGCATCATTGGTGTCGCAAGGAGTGCGCAGTGAAAAGTGACGCATCGCTGTTTTCACGCAGCGACGCATCACTTTTCATAAATGAGGCCCCTAGTTTCTAATGCATCTCATAAACAGAAAGGTAAAGTATTTCTTCATAGAAATGAGATCTGGGTCCTACCCAGAACCCTTTAAAAGTGTGGTCCCAATATCACCCTGAATTAAGTCACTTTGGAAACTGGATAGGGAAATTTGATCAGCTTCAGTGATACACCTGGTGGACAGCTGTGTGACAAAACTCTGAGGAAACCATTGGTGGCCAGATTTACCATGGCGTTTTGCTGTGTTAAAGTGATGCAAAACGTAATGGCAAGCAATGCAAAGTGCTGCTTTGGTATTTACTTTCCAGCACAAAGATACTTTGCACTGGACAGGCGTCCTTTTCTGAGTACACACATTGATTTGCACTGCTTTGTGTTGCTTTGCATTGCTTTCTGTCGAAGAGGCATTACTGGGGTGTTACCTAGGCAAATCGTCGCAAACACCCATAGGTTTTTAGACAAAGGCCGATCTACTAAAATAGTTACATCAGACTTTACACAAAAAACGACTTCTTGCAATAGGTGTCAACAAGGGAAATGTGTTCATTTCACAAAAAATAGAAGCACTGCATGAGTCATGAAGGGCACGGTATACATCGAATTCTTGACTTCCTTGTGAGAGTCTCTAGGTATAAAAACTTTTACAGGTGAGTGTGCTTCCAGTTCATATCCTACACAGGACAACGGACAGGGGATCCTATTTTGAGTGCCAGTGCATGGAATAACTGCAGAAGCAGGATAATCTTAGTAGATATGACTATGCACTGTGTTTCCTCCTTGAAGTAATGCAGCACTGCAAATTTGGTTGCGGCCATGGATTGCGTGAAAAAATAATAAATCTGTCCTCTGAAGTGATCCCAGTGTTCGATCGAAAGCCAGACTTTCTACAACCAAGCTAATGAAGGGTCTTTATTACTATTACTGGCCACCTATGATTCCAGACCATTAGAAACTGTTTACATTCATGTCCTCCTTTCTGTAACAAACAACACAATCTAAAAATGTGACACAATAAAGATTTTCACATCGTTGTTACATGTGTGTGGCAAGAATGCACAGGATTATTCCAGGATTTACATGTTCTCATCAAAAGCACATGAAATACATTAAAGTAAAATTAAACTAAATTATACTTATTTACATAGCCTGTGAATGTAATCTTCACAGACCAACACAATTTGCACTACTGAAATCTTTAATCACGTTATTTTATTTCAGATATTTGACAGTGTAGCAGCTAAAATTAGCACAGATCTCCTCCAGTACCATTTTCTTTGCAGTGTGAGCTGATCCAATATTAAATGCTGTACATACAATAGAATGGTTTGAGCAAATCATTTCTTTGGTCATTTGCCAAAGACGATGTTAGATTCTGACCTACTTGTTCCAGTGAAGACCGACTTCCACAATCAACAATATATCTAACCATAAAAACATCCAGAAATAGGTAAACCTCTGTATTGAGGGATCTATAATGATGACATATAGGCACTGGTTCTGATTCAGACGAGTAAAATTACAGCTTGGAATTCCACTCTGTCTGATTTTTAGTGTGTAGGTTTGTCCACATCTTGAATTTCCTGGTGTTGATGAACAATACGGAAATTCTTCGCCCTTCAATTGAGCCAGGTGTGGCCTGTGGAGGTAAGAGTGGTGGAGCAGAGGGGCAGGGTAGGGGAATTCGACATACGACGGCAAGGGAAACTTACATTTATGTTTTTCTTTTTTTCTCATTTACGTTTCTATAGTCGTCGTATGTCGAATCACCCGCCACACCTCCCCCTACCCCACTGTTTTACCTGCATGGACCATGCCTGAATTCTGCCTAAACAAATCACATGAGGTTGTAGCTGCATCAGCAACCACGCCGCACTCCCCGTTCCTAGAGGGTGGGACAATAAAAATGATCACCCTAGCTACATAAAATGCTCCCTATTTCAAAAATACTCTTTCCATTCCGTCCCCTACTCCCTCACCCACCTCCCCAATCCCCACCACACCGAGAGATACCCAGCACCTATTTTTGAGATGCTCAGGGCAAACGTATGTTTTCATACCCCATGGAATTGCAAATTTGGGGGCATATTTACAAAAAAAAGTTGGAGCGCCAAATTTGGCATCCCTGCGCTTCAACATTTTCAAAGCGCAGGAATGCGCCATATTCACAAGAATATTGTGCGCACCTGTTTTCCCCAAGTGCTGGCACAAACAACGCTGCCTCGCGCCAGCGCAGGCACCCTGCTGCCATGTTGCAAGGGTGCCTATGCTGCAGGGATGATTGTTTATATGCAGGACGGCAGCACATATGGAAAGAGCAACAAATGAGAAGTTAATCATTTCTCCTCGTATCGCCATTCTAACTCCTGGTATTCCATGACGTTAGTTTTTTGCGCTGCCTCAGCCTTGTAAATCTGGGGCAGCATCAAAAAGAAATGGGTGTTGTGGTAGAACACTCACAGAAACACCCATTGTGCTGCAGAGAGGGGCATATTTACAAGGTGTTGTTTAGCCTTGTCAAGTGGTGTGGCACCACCTTGTGGATATGGTAAATGGCGCTACGCCATTGGAGCATCAAAGAAAATGATGCTCCAGTGGCGATAGGGGCTGGTAAATATGCCACTTGGTGTAGAACAGTCGGTCTCATAGAATAATTCCCTTACCATGGAATTGTAATTGTAATTGCCCTGTACTAGTGTGGAAATAATGCACAGTAAAAGTAAAATCGCATATGTTGTAGTCACCTCAGTACCATGCAATTTATAATTTAGCCCATAAATGAAACTGGAAACTGATCTGAAATAATGTTTAAGGAAAATATCTGTAACATTTTCAATCAAGCAACTACTGTGAACATGGTGCTGCATTTAATGCTGCTTCGGTGACAACCAGTAATTGTTGAAGGTATCACAGACGAGCTATTATCATTACCATCCACATTTTCTTGTCAAGTTCATTTATTGGAACAGGAGATAATAATAGCTCACTGGAAGTAAGCACAGCTCTTTCCCTACACTTGAGGTACTAAAAGAGTAAGGTTTAGGAAATGAAATCTTTTGGGGCAGTGTATATATGCATAGACATATTTAGATTCTGGAACTTTTATATTATTGTTGATGGTGGAGATGAAATAGGTACATGTACAGTTACCACAGATAAGTGTATTTTGACAACTCCTCATATGAAATTGTATTTAAAACAAGAGTAGGATAATGACTTAAATGCAAAAAAAAATCTGTATTACGAGTGTTTTGGCCTTTGTGGCAGAGGCATGGACTCAGGTATTATGCAGGCACAGTGACATGTTCCTGATAATGTGTCATCCTCCCTCTAGTGACTGACACAGGAGGTCACCTTGGTGCAGAAAGCCTGGGTTAGCCATGAGCTAGAGCATTAAAAGGAGAATGGTGACATCCGTTCGCTCTGTGATAGAAAGAGAAGTTCAGATTTCTGCAAAAATGTAGAAGTTATATGACTTGTCACTATCATGAAGAGTGAGGAGGGGGTTCATCTTTTAAATTATTAAAGGAACAAAAGAGATTGCAGTGAATAAATAGCTCCCATTTCATTCATTTCATTCGTGACTTTAAATTTAACCTCCGTGGAAGACTTATTATGCAAACATGTATTGGCTGGACTGACTGAACTTTTCTATTGCTTGTGTGAATATAAAAATGCTATCGCAACAGACAAAGGGGGGAGCCTTTTCTTAAGGACAATTGTTGTATATGTAACTTTAACACTTTTGTTTGTTCTCACTTTCATAACCTATAACGTGCTCAACTCTTTCTTAGAAACATTTTACATTGCACTCTAGTGGCTTGCTTTTCTGAGGCATAGGGGCGCCATATCTCCATCGTAATTTGAATTGTTGTTATATAAGCCTAGCACTTCTTGAGATATAGCTGCTATACCAGCTTCTTCATGAAGTGCTCAAGGCTGTAGAGAAAAGAACAGAAGAAAGCTGCTTACTCTAACACAGCACTTTTATAGACATATAAACCCCCTTTGTCTTAGCACCGCCAGCCTTTTCATGGAGGAAAGACCTTCATGAAACCGCTGGTGGTCCTGAAACTTGGCATATGCATGGCGGTGCTGCATCGGCATCACCTGCATATTACATAGCCCCTGACCGCTGTGCCACTGCCAGGGAAAGGCGATTCCCTGGCAGAGCCAGCAGTCCATTTATTGTCTGACTGCCTAAATCATTAAACGGGTGATCGGAGCGCTGGTGCGGCGGTGGCGGGACTGCCACACACAAAAGGGTCTGGCAGTCCCTGGACTGCTAGACTCGTAATTAGGCCCTGACTGCTTTATTAAGTACGCTTAACCAAATACCTTAAGCATTTGGTCTTCAATGTTTAACCTTCAACATGAACGTTTTGCTTGTGCTGCAGTGTTCTTTCTTTTTCAGGTGTGTTCACATGATCTCTTAGTCAGTGAAAGGCATATTGTGTATTAGGGTTACTGAGGTCCATGAGTAGATTTTTTTGGCGGGAACGAGAGGCACTATGAAACTAAGAAAGGACTCCTGTTCCTGCCATATTCAGGAGGAGGGAGACATCCAAGGTCATTGTGATGTTCGAACCTTAGGATGGGAAAACTGAGTAAAAATGCCAATTTCTACTGTGAGAAGGTGGAATCTACTTGAGTTGATGGCATGGAATTCTTGAATGCTCTGTGGGTTTAATTGGTGTTCACGCTTTAGTCTTTAGAGCAGATGACCTTTGGTCTTGGAGAGGTTTAGACCTCTCTGCTCATATGTGTGGCTTTATGCTATACTCTGCCTCATTTGGAAACCTTTTACCGAAATCTCCACTGTGCTGACACCTTCCTGTTTGCCTGCATTTAACTATATTTTTCCAGCCCTAAATTTTGGCTTAGAAGTACTTTAGGTGACTACAGATTTATTCCTGTAGAGACAAGAGGATCGAAACCTGTACACCGATCATCTTCGAATTCTATTTCTTATCCTCTGTGTTTGAAATGTGGTCTCTAGTTGGCAGTGGTATGCATCCTTACAATTAGGGACCCTCACTCTAGTCAGGGTAAGTGAGGTACACACAGAGCAGTCAGGTTTATCACATAGGCAATGTCTAGCGTATTTGTACAAAAGACCTCCCCACCAGATTAGAAAAATAGCCAATATTTATCTGAATAAAGCAAGACCAAAATTACAAAGATCCAATATACACAAGTCAAGATATGAATTTTCAAAGATTAAATAAAGATGTAATTCTTAAAAATCAATGGTTGTGCTTGATCAAGACTAAGTACATTATAGGAGTCAAAATTCAAAGACGATTGAAGGTGAAGCATTGAAAAAGTAGGTGATGTATTGGTTCCTTACTGTTGGGCAGTTGAGGTGATGCGTTGTTTGCGGGCACTATATCATGGTTCCTTACTGCAGTGTTTTGACAATGAAGACCTCAGCGCCCAAGGACGAGTCATCGAAAGTCAATTCGCACTGTGTGGATTTTACATTGAAGCAGGCACTGTAGGAGCCTGCGCGATGCGTCACGGACTTCGGTGATGCTGTGCCTGAGACTTATGCAGCAGCTGTTCTTTGGAGGTGCTGCAACAAAAAACTGGGTACTACATTGTAAGCTGCGGTCATGCGTCAAGTAGGGACGACGCTCCGGTGCAGGCAGTGGCGATACGTCGAGTTTTGGCGGTGCTGCGCTGATTATGAACAATGCTTGGAGTTGATGCATGGATTTTCTTCTTTGAATCAACAGAACTCACTTCCAAGGGCCCAGGAACTGGGTTTAGCACCACTTGACAGAGTAGGACTTACAGCCGCAGAGTCCAGGGGATTGCAAGTGAAGTTGTTGATGGCCGTGAGACTTCTTCATCATAGGCAAGCTCAGCTCAATTCCTTGTAGAACCTTAGAAGCAGGATGTAGAAAGTAAAGTCCACTCCTTTCACTCCCAGGACAGAAGCAGCAAACAACTGGCCAACACAGTAAAGCAATCAGCGAAGTGGCAGTCCCTCCTGGCAGCAAACCAGCACTTCTTCCTGCAGAATGTCTGCAACCCAGAAGTGTTCTGAATATATGTTGTCACAGTTCCAGTACTTATACCCATTATAGTCTTTGAAGTAGGCCCAAATGTAGCTAAATAGCTAAAACCCACTTGGAGCAGCCTCCCGCAAACAACAGCACTCCCCGGTCCAAGTGTGGACGCTCTCGGAAAACCTACCCCGAGGCGAGCCGCACAGCCGGATGATCCGTTGGCGGTTACTCAGGCAGTGTTATGTAGTCCTGCAGTCATCCCGTGGCTGGGAGCGCAAGGGGCCAGTGTCCCCCTTCATCGTGTCACGTGGTGCTAGGAGGGCCTGGGCTGATTGTACAGAGTCCCCTACCCGAGTGAGGTGGCCATCTTGCAGCGTAGGGAGTGCTCCTATAAGGCTTGATGCTGGGGACAGTGAAAAGGTTGTGGTGCGTGATAGAGAGGCCTTGGTAATCACAAGCGGTAAGAAGTTCCAGTGTATTAAAAGGTGAATTTCACCAGATGTCCAAAGTCTCATATCAAGGGTTGTGTCTCAGATCCCTTGCATATTAGTGATGGGGCATAGTTGCGCATTCAAAAAACATATATATACTGCCCGCCCTATACCACCATCTAGCGCCTACAGAACATCTTGACAAAGAGTCATGTGTCTTAGCTCACAGTGCAGATCGTAGTGAACCACAGATAAGGTGTAAGGTCTGTGAGGGGTTGTGTGGTACCCTGTCACCAGTCCCTCCGTGGACAGGTGCAGTGCACGGACTGTAATTCACAAATATTTGTGTTTAGGCTGTTCCATAGAGCAAGAAAAAGACCAGAGGTTCCCCTATTTTTCTATTGTAGACAATATGTCACCCCATGTATTGCAGCAACCCGGCAAACATATCCAGACAAATGTAGAGTTAGAGCGGTGTGAACCCTGAGTAGGAGGTGGATATGTACCCTTTGTCTGCTCTGGGTTGTCCCCATAACAGTTGGGGTGGGGGGGGTTTGCAAGACAGGGGATGAATGTAGAATTGCTATTCATATTGAATAATGGGTTATATGCACGGTGGGGGATGAATGTATGTCTATCTCCCTGTCAGGGTGGCCCATGGTATATCATCATTGAGGCCGGTCGTGTGGGAGGCTAGACGATGCACCCACCTCTGTTCCATTCTGAAAAGGGCATGTTGTGTGATTCTCTGATGTGCCTCAAGTACCACCCATCTCAAAGATTCCGCTGGATGTTTGAGTTCTTTACAGTGTGTATACATTCTGGTGGTTGTTCTCATTCATCGCACATTACTCTTGCGCTCAGTGATGCGTATCTTGACCGGTCTCGTCATTCCTACATATTTCTTGTCGCAGGGACAAGTGATCATGTAAATGCACTTTGGTGTATTGCAGTTAGTGTGCCGCTTGAGTTTCCAAAGGAAAGTATCAGTCAACGCAATCTCACTGGCGGCACTGGTCTGCTCACACACAGAGCACATCCCACAGGGGTAGTGCCCCATAACTGGCGGAAGGTTCCAGAGGGTTCTCTTGGCCCCTGGATTCCTGGATTCAGGTCTGGTATGTATTAAGATGTCCTTCAAGTTTTGAGTGCGCTTGAACGCAAACCTAGGCCTTAAAGGAGGGGTGCATGCCATGACCCCCATGCGCCCACTGAGAATCTTGTCATGAGGCTTGTTAGATGATATGACCTGTGTAAGGGATACTATCACCTTATAACTATACACTACCCTTTATGTCACCCTCCTTCTTTCCAGGTTACTTCTAGGATCAGCGGGACACTGTGCCCGCACCCATGAGGAGTGGTAAGTAGGACTTTTTCCACCCACCACCATTGTGTAGATAGCTTTGCACTAAGGTCCTGATGAAATGCTATGGCCCAGTATTGGCTGGAAGGCATGAAACATGTTCCCCTTTCTCTCACTTTTGCAGATTCCTGATTTTTCCCTTTGTGATGTTTTTTCCATCTTTATCTTCCTCCATCCTTCTGCTTTGTGTTTTTCACTTGCTTTGTCTCAGTAAACATCCGATGCAGAAAAAAAAGTACCAGTCCTGAAGAAAGAGTGCTGGTGAATTCTACACTAATAAGTATGCTGTCAGAGATTTTATTTTGCTTCTTGTCAGGGATGTGCATCCCCTATGTCAGATTAGTATTTTTATTTTCATTTTCACACGCCTTTATTATGAATCAGAACCTATTTCTTTTTGATAGCCAACTCAATCAGCGCATATTTAAACATTTATAAATTAATGGGCGTTCCTTATATTCCTGTGGACCCCCCCCCCCCTGCACCCATGGAATGCATTAACATTTTGCGAATTCCAATTTGCAAATTGGCAATTCCCATTGATTCCAATGGGCCTTTTGGCCCATAGGAATCAATGGGAATTGCGAAATCGCAAATTGGAATTCGCATAATATTTGCGATTCGGTAAAAATTGCGATTTTTACCGAATCGCAAATTTTATGCAATTTCAATCATGCATCCCGTTTTGCGATTCCTTATTTGCGATTCCCTAAAAATCGCAAATAAAGAATCGCGAAAACGGACTTTGATGCATGTGGGCCTATGCTCCCAACTGTATTGCCAATTCACAAATGCATTTAGCATGAAGCAGTACTCCACTGCAGCCACTGAAGAAAACTCAGCACAATATGCTGGAGCCTACAGAAGCCTACAGAAGCAGGCTGCAGAACTACCACCATCACTTGATCACAATTTTTAAAGGAAGTGCTACGAGTGATTGTGCAAGAATGCGCAATAGATATCAGCCTCCAAAAATCAATGAGCGATACAAAAGATGCCCCAGCTCGGACCTCTTTGAAGATTGGGAAGTGAAAAGATAAAAATGTCCAGCTCAATGCCAATTCAAATTCCTCTTGGTTCCATTTTTCTAACATAAGAAATGGATTGTTTGAGATCCTTTAATGTTGCTACCACAGAGACTAAGTCTTGACCTTCATCTTCGCCGTCATTTGAGAGTCAGAAATTGACCATTTGTAATGTACATCCAAGGTGTGGTGGGGTGGCGAAGCATTTCATACAGACATCTGTGGTCTAAGAGGAAGGTTAGCGAATGTATATCCTGGTCTAGATGAAAACTAGAAAATGCTTTTTACACAAAACTCTCAGGAAACTGATTCACCGGTTTGAAGAAACTGCCATCGAAAAGACAGAACTATGGGAGGGCATAGAGTGCATAGAGTAATAGTCTGTGTAATTCCATACAGGATCATGTGTATAAAGGCATTGCTGGGATGCGAAGTGAATCTACTGGTATTCGATGTGATCATGTGTTTACACATGTATCTGTGTGAAGCTGCACCATCCGGATCAAATTAGCCTGATGGGTTGTTGCCTGTGGTGATACATGTTAGACTGTCCCACAAACAATGCTACATGACCAGAATACTGCCAGTTTCTGTGACAGGAGCGCATGATGCAGGGCTCCAGAGTCCTGTCAGCAATCCTGAGGAGGCACAGACCTCCAATAAGGGCACACATTTTCTTCTAATCTTCCTCTCTGGCTACAGTTTGTGTGGAACCCATTGATCCTATGGAAACCCTTGAACTACTAGTTATTGCTTCTCAGTCCCTCTTTTGGTGGGTTCTAAGAAGAGAGACCCTTAATTGCCCCCTCACCATATGAGTTACAAGACTTTCTTGTTGCCCTTTGCACTCAACCTGGCTGATAGTGATAGAGCGCGCAGGACACCCGACTCTTATTTTATCAAATATGCACACTTGGGCCCATAACGTATTTATCACTAAATTTCATTAATCAGGTAACCTACACACTACTATCAGTAATCCTTGTTTTATACTATTTATTTCCGTGTACCTGTCTTACCAAATCCTTGTCACAGGTACTTATGATCACGATAGATCAGGAGCTAGCAGGGGTAGGAAGATAACACTAAACAAAATACCAACAACAATTTACAAAATGTTTATACCTTGTAATAACCACAAACACAAGAAGTTTTCAAAGCTTTATCTAATCATCATTTTCTTCATATGCCATGAGAATGAAATTTACACAAATCAGAACATCTATAACTAAAATCAAGATTATAGTATAACTATGAATCAAAGTAAGAATCATCTATAACTCGGAAAATAAAGGAAATGGGAAAAAAGGAACATGCTCATTTTTGTCTAACAGACTTTCACAACGTTACTAAAGGGTGGGTAAGAACAAGGGAACATTCTAATCAATGCTGATTTGAATATACTAATCGATTTAGCAGAAAAAATACTTTTCAAGATGTACTTATTTTCTATAGGGAGGGTAAGGGTGGAACATACTAGATATGCAAACAGTTCAGTGTTTGAGTAAAGGTAGGGAGAAGATATGGAACATGCTAGAATAATACTTTACGTGAGAGTCAATTGTCAGAGAAAAATCACATAGGCAAGTTTGCTTTATTTAGAAAATAGGGAGAGAAAAGATTTAGATAGACAAACACCCACATGGATTATATTTACCTAGGACAGAATGAAGACTAACCCTGGCGACGGGTCAGTTGGGAAAGACGGGAAGGGACCCTCAAGGACTTAGGATGCCAGTAGGCGAGCAGGTACAGCTCATGGACAGTCAGGACAGGATAACCCCAGGATTTGGATCAGGACTGGGCTCACCAAAGGGTACGACCAACACCTGCAGCTTCGGATGCAACGCCTGCGCTACGCCCTCTCTGCAAGGAATCTGCCAATAACCCCGATTGGGTTCTCGAATCTCCCAGCAAAGTGCTTCGCCAGCACTTAAGGTTTCTCCTCCCCAGACTGAGTTTGTGGAAATTACGGACAGAGTGCTCCGCAGCTCTCTGTATCAATCACCTATAGAGTTCGTAGGGTCAGTGACAGGTCAGCTACTCGGACAAGTCGTACAATTTCTCTAGCTAAACATAGGCTAGTTATACTGTTTTCGGGTCGGTGTACCACCCACCAATGTTGCAAGTGAAAGGATCCCCAACTTCGGATTGGACAAGAGAGGTGGTTAGGTCATGACACCACCTATAATTTGAACTTTCCCATACTAAATATTCAGTTTTCGAACCCACCCCTTACATTCCAGTTTCCATGGCATAGAAATTCAGAATACAATAGAGCATACAAAAATTATTGCAACATGTAGCGAATGCAGGTACGAGTTGAAGTCTTCTTCGGCAGCAAGCTGGCTGGGTTCCACTGCTGTATGACTCTCTTTTCCCTCATCACGTGATTAGTACCGCACGGGCTTCAAAGATGGAAGGGCGCACCTCTCCCAGGCCGGCAGAGATAGATACATGAAAAGTAAGCGAAAACAATTTAGAAACATAGAAAAAATGAATTCACTGTATACCATGATTGGCTATACTACATCCCTTACTTTATAATAACTATAGCATTAGGAGTTAAGCAGAACGAAACGGCTTAGAAAAAGCAGCAGTGCAAGCGAAGAGCATGTGAGAAACAAAGCAGCCATCTTTAGCTGTATTGCGCATGAGCGACAAGTTCCCTCCAGAACTGCGAGTGCGTCACATCACATGGGTATGATCGACGCATGCGCAGACTAGAATCCCACATAGCAGCGACCATTTTAGATGCAAGTGTAGTTAGGATTAGTAAACACATAGGCAAGCGTCACTGGGACACCCCCTTGTAGTGTAAAAGTAAAATATTAATAAGACAAACGTGTTGGTTATGACGTTAACATTATTCGAGGTTCATGAGTACAAGCAAGTTGCGTAACATGCGAATCCTTGCTCCATCAATCCCCTCTTGTATGATATTTACTATCATCACTATTAATGGAACCATGTGCAAACTTTCTCTCACATTTCACCCATTTCAATTTCTACAAACTTTTTGTTGAGCCTTTTTTCTGTATCCTTATTAGGATGGTAATTCTTCATCTTTTTATAGATCTGATTATTCAGCTCTTCCAATTCAAGCTCATCAACATTCCGTTTCACTCCTCCCTTATTCACAGCATACTTCTTTTTGCATTTTTGACATTTACAGCAAATTATTATTATTAGCACAATTAAACTTATTCCTGCTATTGGCATCAGTATTTTACTCACGAAACTTTTACCTATGTTAGAAAACCAACTACCTACTGAGGGGAGACCATCAATCAGTCTCTTCCAGGCACTGTCAACCTCCAGTGGCTTGAGTTCCTTTTCTAAATTAGTTATGTTTCTTACATATTTCTTAATTTCAACACTCTTATCAGGAATGTAAGTGCAACAATGTTGCACTTTCAACATTCTACAGACTCCGCTTCTTTTGCCAATAAGGTATCAAGAGCAAGTCTATTTTGTAAAACCATTGATCTGATCGCAACCATTGCAGTATTGACCAGTAGGAAACCAGCAGCAGTGTCAGTTGATAACCGATCCACCACTGTAGACAATTTGCAAATTCGGTGTGTATTCAGAACACTCCCACTCCAGGTATCAGTGCACTAAATATATCACCTAAAATTTCTCATACACTTTCTCTTCTACTACACACTAAACCATTAGTATGTTCATTGCTTCCAGCTGCGTCATTCACATGGTATATTTTTGGGAAGACAATTCTAAAATAGCAGCTTCCATACCAGTGATCCGGCAATTTGAAATAAGCCTTGTTTCCACATATATAATAAATTCCGGGAAACACAGGTTCTGACCCATTTTTGAAACCCCAACCTCCAATTACCTTGTAATTGTGTTCGCATTCACTGGAACCAATGAATATATTATTATAATAACTAGTCTTTTCTCTATGAAGACAAAGTTTCCCTTTTCTTTCGAAATCCAGTAACAGTGCAGGGTTTGCTTCACCATTTGAGGTGCTTTCCATGTTTTCTGCCCATTTAGGAGTTTTCTGTCTTTTATCATTGGCCTTTCTTTGGACACTTTCCCTTCTTTTCTCTGCCATATTTAGAAACATTTTCTCTTGTTCATGTAATGAACAGGTCAAATTATCTCTGTGTGCTTCACCTAAATCTATAGTACCTATTGTCAGAAAGTATTCTCCCATATCACGTGTCACATCACTCTTAGTATATACAATATTCAGGTTTCCGCGAATAGGAGGTTCCGAAAAGATTACGTCAGAGTTAGAATAATAATACTGTAAAGTTCCTCTATAAAATAAGCTTGCTAAAATACTACAGGAAATTCCATAGGTTAGGGGTAAATGGTGATAGGTCACACCTTCAGCTACAGAAGTGGGTAGCTTCATACATACATAGCAGTCTTCTATTTCCATGGCTTCTACATAGTGTACTAAAAGGTTTGCAAATACATTTAAATGTGTTCTGTTTTTGATTCTGTGATAATGTAGTCTTCCCTCATCTGATGCATCTACGTCCATTTTTGTCTGTCTAAGACTAAATGTTTTCTCGCGTCTTTCGACACTTCGTGGTGTCTCTTCTGTCGGCAGAACTTCTGAGTCTTTTGTTACTAGTTTAGTAGGATACAGGTTAGAGTCTTTACTCATCATGAACGGTATTGTAATTGTTAGTCCTATCCATAATATCAGTACTATTGCTACACTACACAAACATATTTTACAGCATGTTTTGCAACAATTCTGTCTAGGTCTTCCATTCACATTAGAATCAGACATTGTGGCTCAAAAGAAGCTTTCCAACCCCTCTTTGTAACTTTACACAGGTGGCTTACGCAGGGTACCTTTCAGGTTGGGTCTTCTTCTTCGGAACCCTGGTCAGCAATCAGTTCTTCATCACTCTTGTCATTTATCTCTAGGTCTTCAAATTCCTCTAGCACTAGGTAAGTCCATTCGGGACTCCGATACTTTTCATTTTCGTCTTTTTATTCTGCTACTTCTTCTTTTAGGCTTGGCTCCAGCTTTCTCTTTTTCACTGGAGGCCCTTTTCCTGTCTTCTAGCTTTTCCTCAACAGTTTTCAATCTTAGTCTCAGTCTTTTTATGAATCTTGGTTCACTTTTCTTCTTTTTAAATCTTTTAACTGGCACTGTAATCTGGCTTTCCTCACGTGCTCTTTTATTCTCGTTCAGTTGTGGCACATTTATTTCAACGTTTTCTTCTTTCCTTCCTGTCTGACTAGTCCCAGGTCTTACTTCAGTTTCTTCCGCCTGGTTTCTAAGCTGGCCTGGTTCAGGTGTATGCTGATTTTGACTTTCGTTCGTTTCAAATTCTGTTTCCTGAACACATTCGTCTATTTCTATCTGATCCTGTTCATGCACTTCGAACACTTGTTTTTCCTACGCATGAACTTCAGCCCTAATTTCTAACTGTCCCTTTTCAGTCTCTGGAGTTCTTGGAGGTGTGTTGATAACCTGTTCTGTCCCTATCTGACCTTCCTCCTCATCAGATTTGACATGGATTTCGATTATCTGATTATCTCCTTCTATTCCTGTCTCGTCCTCACTATCCCTCTCTCTATCTAAGTAGGTGTATCTTCTGGTTCTTATTGGATCAAGAGTCAGATCGCCTGCTGGGACCCACTCCTCTTGACTGGTGCTCGGTTGTTCGTCATCAGCTATTTCAGGACCAACATCTGGAGACCCTTCAGCTGCACAACCTTCAGCCTCAGTTGCTTCTTCTTCTGTCACCCTCTTGGTATGACTGGCATGGATCCACTTTGGCACACCTGCACACTTCACCGTGGTTGTGGTGACAAGAATCACTTGTCTCAGTTTCCCCCCCTTCGGTGCTAGGCAACTCGACCGGGTGTGTTTCTTTAGAACAACCCAATCACCTGGGTTCAGATTATGAACTGGAGTTGTTGGCCTGGCGACGGCGTCTTCCCCAATCTGGTGAGAGATAGAACGCACTTGGTCACCCAGTTGATTGCAGTACTCTAGTACCAAATCATCAGAAATACTTAGCAGTTTGTGTCCTGGTACCCATGCCTGCTGCATCACTCTTCCTATCAGTATCTCATGGGGACTAAGGCCTGTTTTTCAGTCTGGAATACTTCTCAGTCCCATCAGGACAAGGGGTAAAGTGTCTATCCAATTCAATCCAGTAGAGTTACACATTTTTCCCAGTCTTGACTTTATAGTGCCATTCAGCTGTTCTACTACTCCAGAAGCCTCTGGATGATATGCACAGTGCAGTTTTTGGGTAATGTAATTTTGAATGCTTCACAGAGCTGAGTTATTACGTCATTGGCAAAATGCCCACCTCTGTCTGATTCAATTGTGACTGGAAAACCAAACCTAGGTATCAGTTACCTTAGTAACAATTTGGCTACAGTAATAGCATCATTTTTCTTAGCTGGGTAAGCTTCCACCCATGTTGAGAATAGGCAGACTATGACAAGGACGTACTTCATTCCTTTACAACGGGGTAACTGTATAAAGTCAACTTGTAGCCTGATAAAAGGACCCTCTGCCTTTCCAATTGTACTTGGTAACACTACTGTTTTCTTCCCAGGATTAAACTGCTGAGAAGTTAAGCACCTCTGGCAAAGCGCCTCTGCAATGTTCCTGAACTTCGAATTGTACCATATCTGTTTGAAAACACGGACCATCGCATCTCTCCCTATGTGTGTGTCTCCATGTATCAGTCTAGCCATAGGAGCAATCATGCTGTCTGGTAACACAGGATATTGATAGGGGGGGTTTACCCAGTTACAGATACGGGACCTGGGATATCAAATGAGTAATAGGAAGGGGTCCCAGTAATATGAGAACATTAACCAAAGAGATGAAAATAATCAAACAAACATAACTTCAGTCCACATTGTTTAATTCACAATGGGATGATACATTGAATATGTAAACTTTTCACAATCATTAATCTGTGGTTATTCACAGTGCCCCAAAGGTAAAGACGGGGAGGGTGGTGAGATGGTGCTGGGAATTGGTGAAGGAAAGAAAAAGGATTCGTACGTGACAGTGAAATCTGTAATTCGCACTTATTTTACCGGGTTACAAAATCTGTGCCACAAAACACGACCACCAGGTTCATGCAACTTGTTTTTAAACACACATCATACTCCAAATATTCCATGAATGAAAGCAATGTGGTGTGGAGTTGACGATGAAGGACATTAGGTTGTCGACGTTTCGACCCTCATAAGTGCAGATATTAGTGTTAATCTTGCTGTGGGGTCTTCATCAGGACCAGGGTGTAGGGGACACGTAACCTAGTCAAGGTATAAATATATGTATTAAAATTACGGGAAATTATCCCTGAATTACTTAAGATGACAATGCATACCATCCACATAATGGGATATCCCGCCAAAATGGCTGGGACAGAATTAAAGTACGCAAATAACAATTAGCGCAAGTCATTGCATGTAGTTCAATCGTGTCGAAACATCTCATGAATTCAGTGCATTAATGGAAAGTCAGAGGTCAAGAGCACATGGGAATAGGCCAGAACAGCACGGATGGACAAGTAAAAATTCAGTGAGAAATACTGATAAATTCAACATGATTACCCGGATGCAGTTATGGGCACAGGGTAATGGCCACATGGCTACACGATTTAATGCATTTATTGGTACTAATGTAAGAGTACCAGGCAGTTTAAAACCTACCACAGGTGTGGTATAGGCAGGACCCGATGTGATGTGGGTTCAGGGTCA
This sequence comes from Lissotriton vulgaris, assembly GCF_964263255.1. Taxonomy (NCBI): domain Eukaryota; kingdom Metazoa; phylum Chordata; class Amphibia; order Caudata; family Salamandridae; genus Lissotriton; species Lissotriton vulgaris. The sequence goes on from NC_141689.1 coordinate 666,232,219, forward strand.
CTTTAGGAGAATCTATAAGGTTAGAATGTAAAGTTATAATCGATACACTTTAAATAGAGACCGTGCTAGGAGGTTCTTGTACAGATTAACGACGTGGTGAGGGACTCACCGTAGTATAACCCAGACGCTGGTAGTATAATTAGGAATCTGAGGGGTTCCTGGTACCATCGGTAATGTGCAATCTAGCAAAAATAAAACAATTGCACTAATTAAGGAACTGTTAGACAATTGGAGACGATCAAACTAATTAGTCTCGATGGACTTGGTAACAAACTCACCAGTACGCCGTAACCAGGACACGTCCGGCGGGGATCGTGTTCAAAGGCGATCAGGTAGTTTGGGATGATTTGCTGTATCTAAGAGTAGGGAAGGTGCAGACGCATTAGCGTAAAAGTGCTTGAACGGGTAACTGGACAGATCGTGAGAACCCTCATCGGTCACAGCCCGCTTACCGGTCGTGGAGTGAATCCGGTTCCGGACACTGCTCTCAGTCGCAATGGCGAGGCAGAGTTCCGGGTGTGAGATTATCACCAAGGAAACAGAGTCACGTGATGGTTTGCGCCTACGATAGACATGGTGGAGAGACTCACAGGGGTTGCTAGGTTACGAGGAGACTCGTTATTACAATGTTGTATACATAGTTAATTAATCATAATTCTTGATAAATCAAAGACTACATTGCCCTGTTGGGATAAGGCAATTTCCAACTTAATGAGGTAATTGGTTACGGAAAATCATATAAAGCAGCCTAATGAGATACCGCGTGAGTGATGATTCAGAGACTTATATATCCGGTTTATGTGCAAAAAATGCCGCCTTGTTAACGTCATTAGTATGGCATACAATATGCATTCAAGTACACGCTTAATAATATATGACTCGTTTAACAGTGCTGATAGCCTGACATCATGTGAATGGATGAACACTCATTGATAGTAGTAGATGTTATATCACACAGAGGGTGGTGTACCTCTTGCATGAGGGTAAAGACCACCTTACAGTGCCAAAATCTATAAAGCAACCTGATAAAATACCATGTGTGTGAAAATTCAAGGACTGATGTATCCGATTAATGTGCAGGAAATGCCGCCTGGTTAACGTTATTAGTATGGCATACGTTCAAGTACATGCTTAATAATTTGTGACTCGTTTAACAGTACTACTAGCCAGATATCATGTGGAGTGGTGAACACTCTATGGTAGTAGTAGATGTCATATCACGGAGAGGGTGGTGTACCTCTCGCATGAGGGTAAAGACCACCTAACAGAACAGGTATAACTTAGTTGAGCTTATGGATAGTAGGTAACACACATCTTGGAACCGTCAGGAATGCCTGCTAAGGACATACAATTGCCATAATTCTACACAGATGGCGTACCTCACACATGCGGGTAAAGGCCATTTGTGCTGTGAATCAGAATGACTTCAGGGCAAAGTGGCTAATTGGGAGAAGGAACTGTCCTGTTCATTGAGCCCAGATTCAATTGAGTCAAAGGTAAACATCCATCTTAGTTCGCGGGTATTAAGGATGTTGGAAATGTTCCCACCCCGGGGTCCGAGTGTGGCTTTTTCAATAATTACCCACTTCAAACTCTCTGGTGAGTGTCCTGCTATTGAGAAGTGGTCGACCAAAGGTGCGCCTTGTACTTGACAGCAGATTCTACTCATATGTTGGAGTATCCTCACTTTAGCTTTTTGCTGGGTCTGGCCAATGTATATCAGTTGACATGGACATAAAATGGCGTAGATAATGTTTACAGAGTTGCAATTGGTGTGTGATTTGATTGAAATTTTATGATGACGATATGTAAATTCCTTTGTCTGGATCGTACTCTCACACGCTTTGCAGCTACAACATCTAAAGTGGCCAACAATCGGAGGTAGATTCCACAGAGTGGCGATGGTGGGATCCTCTGGTGTTTTTAGGAATGAGCGCACCACGTGGTCTTTAACACTTCTTGCTTTTTTGAAAGCGTGTAATGGCGGGTCAGTTTGCTGGATGTCGTCTGATATGAGTTCCCAATGGTGGTTAATTATACGTTTTATTTTGTTGCTTTTCGTATTGAATGTGGTGACACAGACAATTCTTTGTTCCGATTGTTCTTGATTGATCTTTGGAACCAGTAATTCTTCTCGAGGGTAGAACCAGGCCCTTTTCCTAGCTCGTTTGATCAGTTGTTTGGGATAACCTCTACTTATAAGTCTTTGTTTCAGTTCCTCTGATTCCGTAAAATAGTGGTCTTTATTAGAGCAATTCCGACGAACACGAAGGAATTGCCCGAAGGGCAGATTATCTCGGAGAGCTCGAGGATGGTGGCTGTCGTAGTGCAGAAGTGAATTTCTCTCAGCTGGTTTTCGGTACAGCATGGTCAGTAATTGACCCGAGTTCTCATAGATGGTGAGATCCCAGAAATTAATCTGATGGTTGTCTGATTGGATCGTGAACTTTAGGAATTGGGACTGTTCATTTAGCCAACCAAAGAAATCGATTAGTTCTTCCAAGCCTCCATTCCATATCAGTAGGATGTCGTCTATGTAACGCATCCAAAGACTGAGGTGGTCTCTGAATGGATTAATCTGACTAAGGACAGTGTCTTGCTCAAAAGCTGCCATATACAGGATGGCTACGTCTGGAGCAAAGGGAGCCCCCATTGCTACTCCTGACGTTTGGATGTAGAATTTATCCTTAAAGATGAAGAAGTTCTTGGTCATGGCTATGCGGAGTAGTGCCACGATAAATTCAGTAGGTACATGGACAGGGGCTGGTCGTTGGTTCAGGCATCGTGTAATAACCATTAGTGCTTCCTGTTGGGGAATGCACGTATACAGCGATACAACGTCACAGGTGGCTAGTCGTTGTCGATCCACATCAAAAGGTAATCCTTCTACTGTATTTATAGTGTGCATGGTGTCACGCAGATATGCTGGAGTGGCCTCAGCAATTGGTTTTATGAAAAAGTCTATATATTTGCCAAGGGGCTTTAGGATGGAGCCGCAACCGGACACAATAGGACGGCCAGGCGGGTTCGTCATTGATTTATGAATCTTTGGTATGGTATAGATAGTAGCCAAACGTGAATATGGTTTATTCAAGAAATTGAACTCCAATTCCGATAAAAACCCTTGATCATTTTTACAGGCTCTTGCCAATCCAACCAATTCGGCTACTTGTGCAGACTTTACTCCAAAAAGGTAGGATGCTTCTATTGTCTTTTCTAGAGTGACCACAGCATAGGCGGCACTTAGACCTCCATCCCTATGTCTTAAACACGAGCCATCTACAAACAATTCAATATCTTCTACTGGCAAGGCTGTTTCTTTAATATTTGGGTGTGGTTTTGTGCTAAATTCAGTCAGGTCAATGCAGTTATGCTCGACCTCTTCTTTGACTTCTGCAGCCAGAGTATCTGGTAATAGAGTTGCTGGATTCAGTATATTACATCTAGTGATGGTTACATTTGCTGCAACAACCAGGATTATTTCATACTTAGTCAGCCGACTAGGTGTGAGGTACTGAGCCTTGGTTCGGGTCAGTAGGATTACAACTGCATGTGACACATACACAGTTACCGGATGTCCCATGACAATGGATTCACTTGCTCAAGACTCATGCAAGTTGCAGCTACTGCTTTCAGACATCCAGGTAATCCAGCAGCCACTGGATCTAAGGTAGCAGAAAAATATGCCACCGGACGTCTAGTCAGACCATGAATTTGTGTCAGGACTGAGAGTGCACAATTGTCTTGTGTATCACAAAACAGGGCAAAGGCTTTTGAATAGTCAGGCATTCCCAATGCAGGAGCTGTGCATAGACAGTTTCGCAATTTTACAAAAGATGTCATGCTTTCATCATCCCACTCAACTGGATCCTTTGCTCCTTTCTTGGTCATTTTTATTAATGGTTTTGCTAGGACTGCAAATCCCACAATCCACTGTCTACTGTATGCTACTACTCCCAGGAACATTCTGATTTCTTTCTGAGTATTTGGTAATTCCATGTCTCGAATTATCCTAATTCTTTCTGAAGTAACTTTCCGGATACCTTTTTCTATCTGGTGCCCCAGATATTTCACTGAGTTTGTACAGAACTGTAATTTGTCTGGTGATACTTTATGTCCTCCTTTACCTAAATGATTCAACAATGCAATGGTATCAGTAACACAGTCGTTCCGACTTTTAGACGCCACCAAGAGGTCGTCTATGAACTGGACCAAAACTGATTCTCCAGGTAAGACTAATGATTCAAGGCATCTTTTCAAAATCTGATTGAAAATAGAAGGACTTTCTGTGTACCCTTGAGGAACACGATTCCAGACATAGACATGACTCAAATTCAAATGAGAAAAGAAATTTGCTGTCTGGATGCAATGGGATGGAAAAGAATGTGTGACATAAGTCAATGACGGTAAACCATCCAGCATTCCATGGAATTTGGTACAAAATCACTGCAGGGCTTGGCACAATAGGACAACAAGGGACAACAATCTTGTTCACCTGGCGCAGGTCTTACACTACCCTGTACTTCCCACTAGGCTTTTTGATTCCAATTATGGGCGAATTACAGGGACTGCTCATTACTTCTTGTATGATGTTTGCTTCTAGCAATCTTTTTATTTCAATGGCAACTCCTGCTTTCACTTCTGCACTCATTTTATACTGCTTGGTATTTGGGTAGACTGCATTTGCTTTTATAGCTATTTGAATCGGGTCTACATTTGCCATCAATCCTACATCTTTTCCAGTGAAATCCCACACCTCCGGTTTCACTGTCTGTTGCAGTTCTTCAGGTTAGTTGTGTATTGTCAATTTCTTAATTTCTGAGTCAGGCCTTATTAACATTAATTTGTACAGTCCGTCTTCATCTGGGGTCTGAATTTCAAAGACTTTTGGTGTGAAAAATATGGTACAGTTCATTTTGCACAGCAAATCACGTCCCAATAAGTTCACAGGACTGGAATCACAGACGATAAATCTGTGCATCTCTTTAAAATTCCCTATTGAAATCTCCATTGGTTCAGTTACTGGGGTACTAATTTGACACACCCACTACTTGGATTGCTTCTCCCGAGAGGGGTAGGTTTGGAACGTCTGCTGTTCTCACAGTAGAACGGGTAGCACCAGTGTCCAACAGAAAGGTGACGTCATTTCCTTCAACCTTTCCTTCAATGTATGGCCCTGTCTGGTCTACCGGTAAGGAGGCGCCAAGTACGCCCTCCTCGTCCTCCCCCCTCAGGCCCCGTCAGTAAGGTTCATCACAGAGAAATGTATCATTCAACAGGAATTGCGAGGTTGCTGCATTTCTTTCCTCCCTTCCTTCCCATACCTCGACCTCCTCATTCTGCTGAGCTTTGCTCCTATAATTAGGTCTAGGTGCACGAGGCAACTGATTCTATTTTACCTGTTGCTGGGTCTTTCGTGGCCCCTCTTTCTGCACCTGTGGATTTAAATCATTATTTTGCACATTACCATTCTGTAGCATTGGACACTCGTCTCTCCAGTGCCCTATCTGACCGCACCCGTGAAAGGGGAATTTCTTCCTGGCTTCCTCTCGACTCATTTTTACTCGGGGTTTCCCTCCTCCCCCAGGCCCTGTATTCGGGGTATTATTATTCATTTTACCTAACTGCTTTTCTTGTTGTTCTGCCAATTTCACTTGTGCCCACATGACTTTTTCTTTTAGTGCTTTCCGTTTATTTTCCATCTCATCTTCACAATACTTAGCGTATTTCAGGACCTCATCTATAGGTTTTCCTTGCCGACAGATCTTATTATCTCTAATCCACTGTGAAATTTCAGGTCTCAATCCCAACACGAATCGATAAATGAAATGGGTCATATCCTTCATTTCAATGTTATCGATTCCACTGTAGGTTTTGAACACCTGTAACAGTCGTTCATAATATGAATGTACAGTTTCATCACGATTTTGGATAGTTCTATCTATGCGGGTCCAATCAGTTTCTTTGGCTGGCACTTTTCCTTTTAAATACAGTATTACTTTGCCATACTGTCTCATCACCTCCGGGGAGGGAGCCCCGGTTCTTGAGTCTCTTTCATACTACTCACTGGGCCAATCAACTGCAATTTTACATTCTGTCCATAAATCTACAGGAACTACAATGTTGAAGAATCCATCTAGGTCCATCAAAAGACATTTTTGAACTTTTACAAATCTTTCAACCTGTCTATACCATTCTACAGGCTTCTCTCATAATTTCGGAAAATCATTCGTAAATGACACAATGTCTTGTCGGGACCATGGAACATGTACATATTTCCCACCTGGTACTTCTCTCATGGGATACAAAGTCTCTGCCTTATCGACTTCTTTTAGAACATATTCAGAAGTCCTTTGTCTAGCCTTACTGTCTTCCTTTTTCTTTGCCCATCTGGCTTTCCATTTTTCTAAATCTCCCCATTTCTGTAATAGATTCAGCAATTCTCTTATCTGTACCTTTTTCCCTGACACATTCATGTTTTCTAAATCCTTGTCAGAAAATTATGCTCTGTAGGGCTTTTGTAATACTTTGGATCTGCTAACATCTATTCCCATATTAGCTGCTGTGTCCATTAATTTCTCATGGAACACTCTGCTATTTCTGGTAATACTTTTGCAGATGAATAATAATTCTTCTTCACTAAGGGTGTTCAATCTGTCTAGTCCCACGTTTCCAGCCATTAGTTCTTCCAACTCTATTCTTAGCTTGTAAATATCTAATGGTTTGGGCTGAGGAGTTTCTTTTTCCAATTCTCGAGTTCATCGATCTAGTTCTTCCGGAGTCACTACTGTGGCGCTTCGAGTACCTGAAGCTGTTTCTATCAGGACTTCCTTTGCCCTAGTCTGAGTTCTCGTCCGTGGTACACTGCTTTCCGGTTCCCTTATGGGCAGATCCATCAGGGAGATCACAGATTCGCATTCACTTGCCTGATCATCAACTATGAGAGGCTCTTTTCTGGGCTGCGCTACAGCTGGTGTAATAACTGGAGTTTTTGTACTAGCCTGTCTATCCCCATAAAGAGGAACAACTGGACCAATAGTTACTGGAATTGTCAGAGCTTCAGGACTGGGATTTATCTGAGCTATTGTCTGAATGAGTTCATTTCGCTGTTTGACTAAGGCTTCCTTTTCTCGTTCGTGTAAAACCCTTTCAATAGATGTGTCATGTATTACTTTTGGAACTAAAGGAGGGTACAGACTCGGGGCAGTTGGGACTGTCATACCTGATCTCTCATCACCGAATGGCCTATAATTTGGGACAGTTGTATCAGGCCTACAAAATCCATCTTTACTATTATGCCTATTACCTATACCTGCTGTATCTGTTTCACTGGCCCTTCTACTTCTAGGATGTCTGAAGAATGGGTTTTTCAAGCTCAGGGACCTAGAATCCTCATCATATGGTGGTGGATTTTTCATAAATAAATCCTCCAGGTATTCATCTTCCGAATCACCCGTAGTCATTAAGTGTCGGGTTTTCTCTGTCCTTTTTTCTCCTTCAGGTTCGTCTATAGGAAGTACTGGAAATAGTCCCTCGACCATCATATTCGGTCTCCACTGTTTCATCTTTTTCTCTTTGGTCTCTCTCTGTATTTTTGGGTACCATTTACTTACTCCCTTATCCATTCTGGGTCTGTCTCGCTCCAAGGCCTCAATTTCCCATTCTTCTAAAGCCTCATATTGCGTCAATCTTGGTCTGGGATGTAAGTCATTCATTCGGGTCCTCAAATTAAACAGAATTCTACTATTAAAGGTACCATCTAGGGGAAATGCTAAGTTTCCATCGTCTTTGGCATACTTTACCCAATTTTCCAACCATACGCAGGTATGATAACCTTTATCAAACATCATAAATGATGCGGGAGTATTAGGTGGTGGAATAATTACACCTTCTCTAGTTTTGATGGGCTTATCTTTCTTGAAATAATTCTTGACCTTGTCTGCGAAAGTCATTTTCCTCTTGCTTCCGTACATATTGTAAGGTCTGCCTCTTAGCATCTGATCCTTACGAAAACCTAAATGTTGTGGATCAGGTAAAAATTTGGGATACCACATATACTTCGTAACTAGGATTTTCGTATTATACTACGTATTTTGTTTACAAATCCTTTTCCAATGCTAGCGCGTCTTTCAATTTTCAAAAACCAATCTACACTGTGATTGCAAATATTCTCGACCAATGGGTGCGTGGCCTTTTCGCGAGACATGGTCTCACGCTACGGCACTCGCCCCTCCTTTACAATACTAGCTTCGTTACACACCCGCTGTTTCAACCAATACCAGCGCGGCACAGAGTGACGTCAGCGCAGCTCCGCGACCGACTCCCTCCTTCACAAGGTAACGGAAACTTTGAATTTTTCTTAAAGTGCAAGTGCTCAGTTTAGTTTACAACGTATAACATTCGCCACTGTACTCGAGTGTCTATAAAGAAAGATTTGTTTTACTGCAAGTAAACCTCTTCTGTCTACTTTTCATAAACTACGGATAGACCCTTCTGCCTACCCTTCACACAAGCATTAGAGAACCTGTTACTTCTTTGACTCATCCACTCTTTCCGGGATATATACTAAGTCTAAAGTTTCACCAGTGAACTCCTTTGCTATCACTCAAGCTCCGATGAACCTACTACTCCTTCCTCGTGTGACCCTTATTAGGTAATATCACAACTGAAGTTTCATTAGCGAACTCGTTACTCTCAGTTATTCAATTATGCATACGGAAAAAAACCCTAATTAGCGCTTCCAGTTCTGCCTAACCATGCACTAATCTTCCTCACAGCCAGTGACCTCACTGCCGAGTGGATTCTACTCACCACCCGCTATTCTATCCCCCGGGGACATTTTCCAGACAACATATAACAATCACTAACACTTTGTTAATAAACACTTAATATAGCAGCATTTCATAAAATATAATTTCATAACATTTTCAAAACATTTTAAAGCAATAATTTTTACAGCAGATCGATCTTAAGGAGAAAAGAATTGTTAACAGTACATTTGAATTTTCACGGTTTATCAATAATTAATTTATCTACCTATCTTAACTAGTCCTAACCATAGCTCTGCTACCAGAAAATTACTGATAGAGCGCGCAGGTCACCCGACTCTTATTTTATCAATTATGCACACTTGGGCCCATAACGTATTTATCACTAAATTTCATTAATCAGGTAACCTACACACTACTATCAGTAATCCTTGTTTTATACTATTTATTTCCGTGTACCTGTCTTACCAAATCCTTGTCACAGGTACTTATGATCACGATAGATCAGGAGCTAGCAGGGGTAGGAAGATAACACCAAACAAAATACCATATACAATTTACAAAATATTTATACCTTGTAATAACCACAAACACAAGAAGTTTTCAAAGCTTTATCTAATCATCATTTTCTTCATATGCCATGAGAATGAAATGTACACAAATCAGAACATCTATAACTAAAATCAAGAATATAGTGCAACTATGAATCAAAGTAAGAATCATCTATAACTCTGAAAATAAAGGAAATGGGAAAAAAGGAACAGGCTAATTTTTGTCTAACAGACTTTCACAACGTTACTAAAGGGTGGGTAAGAACAAGGGAACATTCTAATCAATGCTGACTTGAATATACTAAACGATTAAGAAGAAATAATACTTTTCAAGATGTACTTATTTTCTATAGGGAGGGTGAGAGTGGAACATACTAGATATGCAAACTGTTCAGTGTTTGAGTAAAGGTAGGGAGAAGATATAGAACATGCTAGAATATTACTTTACGTGAGAGTCAAATGTCAGAGAAAAATCACATAGGCAAGTTTGCTTTATTTAGAAAATAGGGAGAGAAAAGATTTAGATAGACAAACACCCACATGGATTATATTTACCTAGGACAGAATGAAGACTAACCCTGGCCACGGGTCAGTTGGGAAAGGCGGAAAGGGACCCTCAAGGACTTAGGATGCCAGTAGGCGAGCAGGGACAGCTCATGGACAGTCAGGACAGGATAACCCCAGGATTTAGATCAGGACTGGGCTCACCAAAGGGTACGACCAACACCTGCAGCTTCAGAAGCAACGCCTGCGCTACGCCCTCTCTGCAAGGAATCTGCCAATAACCCCGATTGGGTCCTCGAATCTCCTAGCAAAGTGCTTCGCCAGCACTTAAGGTTTCTCCACCCCAGACCTGAGTTTGTGGAAATTACGGACAGAGTGCTCCGCAGCTCTCTGTATCAATCACCTATAGAGTTCGTAGGGTCAGTGACAGGTCAGCTATTCGGACAAGTCGTACAATTTCTCTAGCTAAACCTAGGCTAGTTATACTGTTTTCGGGTCGGTGTACCACCCACCAATGTTGCAAGAGAGGTGGATAGGTCATGACACCACCTATAATTTGAACTTTCCCATACTAAATATTCAGTTTTCGAACCCATCCCTTACATTCCAGTTCCCATGGCATAGAAATTCAGAATACAATAGAGCATACAAAAATTATCGCAACATGTAGCGAATGCAGGTACGAGTTGAAGTCTTCTCCCGGGGCATGGGTCATCTTCCCAGGAGCATCTTAGTTTCGGCAGCCAGCTGGCTGGGTTCCACTGCTGTATGACTCTCTTTTCCCTCATCACATGATTAGTACCGCACGGGCTTCAAAGATGGAAGGTCGCACCTCTCCCAGGCCCGCAAAGATCGATACATGAAAAGTAAGCGAAAACAATTTAGAAACACAGAAAAAATGAATACACTGTATACCATGATTGGCTATACTACATCCCTTACTTTATCATAACTATAGCATTAGGAGTTAAGCAGAACGAAACGGCTTAGCAAAAGCAGCAGTGCAAGCGAAGAGCATGTGAGAAACAAAGCAGCCATCTTTAGCTGTACTGCGCATGAGCGACAAGTTCCCTCCAGAACTGCGAGTGCGTCACATCACATGGGTATGACCGACGCATGCGCAGACTAGAATACCGCATAGCAGCGACCATTTTAGATGCAAGCGTAGTTAGGATTAGTAAACGCATAGGCAAGCATCACTGGGACACCCCCGTGTAGTGTAAAAGTGAAATATTAATAAGACAAACGTGTTGGTTATGACGTTAACATTATTCGAGGTTCATGAGTACAAGCAAGTCGCATAACGTGCAAATCCTTGCTCCATCAATAGCAGCTTGTTGTTGTGTGCATTAGTTGTACCTAATAGGAGTTTCCTGATTCCCTTATATTATAAGCTATCTTCATACATTTCACAGGGCACTCAAATTCCTACTTCAAAAGACCCTCATGACATTCTCTGACAGCAGAAATAACAGTCCTGCATCGGGTGCACCATAAAATGAGCAAAAATATATTTTCGGGGGGGGGGGGGGGGGGTTGGCGTTGATCTAAGATGGCGGGACTCGGCTGAGCTCCGAAGGACTGGGGAGCCTTTTCACAGCCGGAGACCACTTCAGTGCTCACCGAGGGAAGTGACTTCACAGCGTCTCTCACTCATGCTGTGGTGACTCACTGGAGTTTTGTACAACTCCTGCTTCTGTGCTTTTCAGGGCCATGATGACCGCGGGGGATTTTTCCTCATAATAAGGTTGTGCCCGCCATTTTGAAAGGCGAGTGCGTTTCCTTTTTTGTATGAAAAAGCTTCAATACACCGCACTCATGTCATTGCAGGCAACTTTACCTGTTCTTGCTTTAAACTTCATGTCAACGCATTTTTTTCTCTTCTATTTGTGCTTTTTGATATGCTTCCTATGTAAAGAAGCTACATTCTTTCGATTTTGGAAGTATTTTCCCCTCAATAATTAGTTTCTGTGGAGTAATTGTTCTTCAACATATTACGGATATATTCTTTTTGAATTTGGAATAGCACCGCTTTGAAGAATAAGTCCAAAACAGCCAAAGATATCAAATTTAAAGTCCTTATTGAGACGCTGAGTCTTGATGTATATTTCAATGCTTATTTGATATTCCTTAGAAAAAATGTCCTGTTAATGTGTACAATAATATTACAGATATATAATTGGCTCCCATTATGTAAATACTAGATACTTGAACCCTCATTTTTTACTATCTGAAAGAGAGGTCGAACCTGAAGTTTTTCTTGTACATTCTTGGGTGCTTCACTCTTTTAGAGCTGTGGTTTATTTCTCCTCACTGAGTGACTGAAACTGCTTTACATCTTTGAAGGTTTTACTTTTTGAATACAACTTATGCAGTGTTCTACATAACTTCCTTCTGTTTTATATAGGGGGGATTCAGTTTCCTACAAGCACATTGCACACTCTGACTCAGACTCTACTCACAACGACATGGAGGACACCTCTCATAAATCTGAACCTTCACCAGGCACCATTCTAAAATCGCAACTCTCAAGCAAGATAATACATAAGAGCAAAGGTGCACCACATAAGTCCAGAAATCTGATATCAATAGTCACAGGACTGGTGTACAATCAAAACACGGTTGCTTGCAGCCGACGCGTTTCGTCCTCATGGGACTTCTTCAGGGCAAGGTCCTTGGAACATGTGCATATACGGCGAAGGATTTTCGTAATGAAGGTGCGTGTCCAGACGATCTTTAGATGCAATATATTGAAAAGCCAATGGGTCGTCTATATATGCAGTTTTGGAATCACTGTATGTATCCTATTCAAAGTGTTTAAAATTCTGCAAGTAGTCCTCGCTAATTCTGGCATGGATTTAGAAATATTAGAGGAGGATGAACTGAAGGAAAGTTATTCCATCAGGGTAGACTCTTGATAAAGTCTGTCAAGCAGTCTGTCAAGTCTCACATCCTCCTCCTTAGTATCGCATCGCATAAAGGTTCGGCTTCTTTCCTGGACTTCCTGGAATAAAGAAAATCACAACTAAAAGAAATTCATGTCTGTGACTATTGATATCAGATTTCTGGACTTATGTGGTGCACCTTTGCTCTTATGTATTAATTTACTAAGTTCTTGATTGAACCTTCACTGTGACAGTGGGTGTTAACCAGTGTGCACACATCTTGCCCATACAAACTATCTAGGGCTTGCTTTAAAAAAAAAATTGGGGCAATTTGAGTTAGGTGCTGTAATTAGGAAGTTTCCACTGTCTCCTCAGCTTTTTAAAAACTCTCAAGCAAGATGTTTGTGTAATAAAGTAAACGATCAAAAAAAGACCCTTGTCTCCAGTGCACTCCTCTTCAGCTTCCATGAATATGATTCTTGAGGAAATTAGTGTATTAAATCCCTTCATGGAGGAAACTAATAAGACACTGCAACATTTGGATGATAAATGGTCTTTTTGGAATCACGTGAGATTATAAAACAGAATCTCTTCTGTCTAATTGCTCTCATATTTCTCTTTTGGAATCAGAAATAAGTCTTCTTAAAAAGCACATTGAGGACTTGGAAAACTGCAGGAATAACGTCCGCATTTATGGACTCCCTGAAAACATGGAGGGTTTTAATCTGAAAGTTTATTTTCAAAACTGTCTGCCCAAACATCTGGATATGTTCTCTACTGCTTCACTTAACATACAATGGGCTCATATAGTTGGTTCCAAGGTTACAACCAAACCATGTGGTGTCATCATACTGATCTGCTACAGGTCATGTTGACTGTTAAATTAAATAAACAAATCTATTGGGAGAGTCGTCGACTGTTCTTTTCTCAGGATGTTGCTAAATCTACTGCAGATCGCTGGAAAAATTCCATGATCTTCACCCTCAACTAAGAACTATAAATGACAGATATAGTCAAATTCATCCTTGCCTTTTAAAAGTTACTTATAAGGAGAAGACTACCACTTTTGTGGAACCAGTTGCATTACAGGAATGTCTTCGACAACATGGAGTAGACGTCAAAGTCTACTTGATTGTTATTTTATTTTGTTTTATATGGCTATTTCCATTTGTGTATAGTTCTTTGATGTTTGTTTCGCTCTTGTTTTCCTTTTAAGATGCTCATTAACTAGTCTTTTTCTTTCTTTTTCTATCATTAAAAGGTTTCTATTCATATTGTCTCTCTTCTTCCTATTGCATGTGTATTTTTTCACTTCCCGGCTCCCATATTATGTTTTGATGTCCTTTTTCAACCCAAGGTACCCTGACGTTCAATGGAGATTGAGTGCTGTCGTGGTCGTCTTCGGATGTCACCACCCCTTTTTGTCTTTGTGTTTTGTAGGTATGTTCTTCAGTCGTCATTTGTATGACTTGTACTGTCTTTTTGGTTTCCTGTTTTATTTCACCTTTTTTGGCGTATTCCTATATGGTTCTTTTCTACTATTTTCTTCCTCCTATTATCTATTAGGTCACTCTTTTTTCCTTTCTTTATCTTACAAAACAAACGCTCTATTTCTATTACTTTTCCTTTTCATATCTGTTTTATCCTGATCTCAATCTCGCTACTGTAAGCATATTGATTGTTCATGTTATTATTTTTAAGACATTCTGGGTTACTACTCGAAACATTAAAGGGCTAGGTAACCCTATTAAAAGCAACAGGTGTTATCTCACCTAGCTAAATTAAAAACTGATATTGCATTGCTTCAGTAATCGCATCTTTCTGAGTATGAGGCTTCCAAGTTGAACAAATCTTGGGTGGGTAATGTGTTTACTTCTCCAGCTTTAGGTCAGAAAAATAGGGCCCTGATTCTCTGCCATAAAAAATGTCATGTTTCAGTTGTTCATCAGGAATCTGATACTGAGGTTCGGTGGGTTGTTGTTAAGCTCATTATTGATAAGATACCTTTAGCTATTTCCAATGTATATGCTCCAGTCTCAGTTCATAGGGTTTTTTGGACAAAAATCTCTGACAAACTACTTTTATATGATGATGATTACATTATATTTGGAGGTGACTGCAATCAAATTCATGATCCCATATTAGACAGGCACTCAACAGTCAACTTTGTTCCCACTATAATGCACTCACAATTTACCTCCACAATATGACTTCTATGCTTATGGCCAGGATGGCCACCAAATAGGAGCTCTTCCTAGAAGCTCCTGGGTTGGGGTTTACTGAAACAGTAACTTTACCCCTGTTTACCCACCCATTTGACCTTCACCCGACGCCTATCATCTTACCTAACAATGGTATATCAATGGCCTAATTTTCGAAATGATCCTTACCTTCAGAGACGATCTCCAAGGATCTAACATGCTCTCTCCTCATCCTCCTCGCTGATCTTTGCCTACTGCCGTCCCGCCGAGCGAGACTTGGGGCGAGCTCCAGACTGTCAAGACTTTCTGCTTAGTCGCCATGCAGTGTCAGGACATCCTTGTTCAGGCCAGTGGATTGGGGATGCGGTCCGGCTCCTGCCGACTGGACGTGGGATAACCTCTGTGGATCTGGTGCTCCCTCACTGTCCTGGCACCTCCTCGCCAGCACAGAGCCTGTCTTGGAGTGAACGCCTGACTATTGATTTTGCCTATCTGCTCCCCTCCTGGACTGGTCCCTCCTGACTCTGGCCAAGCTGGGTTTGGGTGACCTCCTGACTTCCAAGGTTTTCCTCATTGCTTCCCTGCAGGACCGGTCTGTTAAATCCTGTCTTCAATGAAAGGCGGAGAGAAGACTGGTAAAGAAAGAAGGTTCTTTAATGTTGATCCTTCACAGCATACATGAAGCACGTCAGCTAGGAACAGCAGTCAGGCAATAACTCACACTAGAGAGAACATGAAGGATAGAACACCAAAGGGGCATTCTAAACAATAGAGACAAGTAAGGAATATAGATAACCTAAAACTCTAAACCATAGATACCACTCATCTCCCTTCCCCAAAACAAAACAAGAAAGAGGAAGAAAAAAAAAAAAAACACATTAAAGATAAAAATCCTTAAGATAAGCAGGAGCACAGGTGTTGCAACTACTCCGCCTGAGAGCAGGTGGAAGGTCAACTGGAGCAGGAATGACATTTGGAGCAGAGGCAGAACAATCAGAAAAAATATTAGAAGCACAAAAATCATTAATGACATCAGGAGGCGAACATAGGTCCGACAGCACAGAAGAAGGACCTGGACGCTCCGAATCATCAGCTCCAGAAATAAAGGAAGAATCTCCTTGAGGGGAAGAAGTGGAGGGCTGCAAGTCCGGAGATAAGCAGACCGAAAAGTTGTTGTCCTTCAGGCCTTTGCAGTCTTTGAAAACAGGAGGATTGACAACCACAACATTTCTTTTGCTCCACCATTTCCCATTAGCAAGTAACACAGCATTCTTAGAAACTCTGATGACTTTTGAAGCAGGATAGAATTTGGATGTCTGACTACTGTTTTTTAAAGGTCTTTTGACTTTGACAGAGTCACCCACATTGAAGGGAACAATTTTAGTTTTAAACTTGTCATCATAAGCAACTTTCATTTTGTCTTGCATAGAAACAACTCTGTCACGAACCTGGTCAACATTGGGTAATTTTTCATCAACTTTTGTCTTGTCAAGGACCCAGAGAGGACTAAACTTAGAAGAACCAAAACGTTTCTTTAACAAGACAAAAGGGGTAACACCAGTTGTGGAATGAGGCGTATTATGATAACTCCACAACCTTTCTTTGACAGCTTTAGAAACATCTAAATTTTGCATGCAAGCTAACTGGATAGTATCTTTTAACATCTTGTTGACCCTTTCGACCATGCCGTTACCTTGTGGACTGTATAGGGCAACGGTCAAATGTTTGATGTCAAGATTAGATAGAAACTTCTGAGTAACAAGGGACTTGAACTGGACACCATTATCAGAAACCAGATACTTGGGGATACCTTCTCTATGAAAAAGGTCATCCAAAAAATCAATAACATCAACAGTGGAGGGATCAGACATGAATTTGCACTCAACCCACTTAGAAAAATAATCCACCAGGACTAAGGCAAATCTTAAATGAGGCTTTAAGTTATACATGGGACCAATAAAGTCAATGCCCAGTTTCTCCCAGGGCCCCTGGAGATAAGGAACAGGAAGGAGAGGAGTATTCCGTAGCTTGAGAGATTTGTCAGCTTCAAAACAACAAGAACACCTACCCACAAAATTTTCTACATCAACATCTAAATTTGGCCACCAGTAGTAGAGCCTTAACCTTTTCTTGGTGCCGGTGATCCCCAAATAACCAAGATGAGCCAGATTCAATAATTTCACTTTGAGTTTCTTAGGAGGAATTAACAAGGAGCCCCTCATCAAAAAATCATCCTCTACAGTAAGTTCATCTTTGACTTTAGAAAACAAACGTAATCCAGGATCAAGGTTTCTATCATCTGGCCAGCCCTTAAAAATATGACCCTTGACTATGTCTTGAACCTTGTCCAACTTAACACAATCCAACCACTCATCCTTACTGATGATACTCTCAGAAAACAACAAACCATCAACCATACCCACAACGCACTCAGAATCCTCCCAAAGGGACGAAGAACCTTCTGAATCGCTAAGGGGACATCTAGAAAGGAAGTCAGCACGAGTATTTTTACCTCCAGGGATATGTGTAATTGAGAAATTAAATTCATACATCCTTGAGAGTAACCTGACTAAGCGAGGACTGAGACTATTGTGATCTTTGTTCGACAAAAGGAACACCAAGGGCTTATGGTCAGTTACCAAAATAAATCTTCTACCCCAAAGGTAAGTTTCGAAATGCTTGGTGGCCTAAAGACAAGCCAGAGCTTCCCTCTCAATGGTGCTGTATCTGCGTTCTGCAGGAGAAAGGGATCTGGAAGCGAAACCAACCGTCTGTTCCACACCATCAACTAACTGAGACAAAACAGCCCCTAACCCGATGCCACTTGCATCCACCGTGACAACTGATTGAATGTCATCTCTAAAAGAATGAAGAGAGGGGGCCTGTACAATGAGTTTCTTTAAATGCACAAAAGTCTTGTTGAGTGAATCATCCCAAACAAACTTTTCACCTTTCCTGAGCAATTTTCTTAAAGGTTCAGTTTGCAAAGCAAAACAATCCACAAATCTTGAGTAATACTCACAAACACCGAGGAAAGACCTAAGTTGATCTTTGTTCTCCGGACTGGGACTATCCACGATGGCCTTAATAAGATCCTGTTTGGGAGAGATGCCACTGCTGGAAAAGTGATGACCAAGGTAATCAATGCTGTCAACCATAAACTTACACTTTTCTTTTTTCACAGTAAAACCATTGGTTTCAAGAATGGTCAACACTTCAGAAAGTTTCTTTAGATGATCATCATCACACTTGGAATAAATCAGAATGTCATCTTGGTAAGCTAACACATTGCTACAATTTCCAAACATTTTGTACATGAGCTTCTGGAAGACTGAGGCAGCAGACGCAAGTCCAAAAGGCATGCGTAGGAATCTATAGGGACCAAAAGGTGTATTAAAAGATGTCAAATCACGGGAGTCTTCACAGAGTTCAACCTGGTGATAGGCAGATCTTAGGTCTAGACAGGAAAAAACTTTAGAATCACCAAGTTGAGCTAACATGTCTTGGATTTTGGGAAGGGGAAAGCAGTCAATTAAAATATTTTTATTTAAGGATCTTAAATCAATGCATAATCTTATGTCTTTGCTGCCCTTTTTCTTCGCGATAACAATGGGGGCGACCCATTCTGACAAATTTATAGGTTCAATGACCTTGTCAAGACATAACTGCTCCAAGTGTAGCTTGGGTTGAGACCTAACAGAGAGGGGAACGTTCCTTACTTTATGGACAACAGGAATGGCATCCTTTTTGAGGATGATGCGATGCTCAATGTCATAAACAAGACCCAGCTTGTCCTTGAAGAGGGCACTATGTTTGGCAAGAAGTTGGTGTAATGCAACATTAGAGGTGGAACAAACATCAACCAAGGAGATCGGACAAGAAGTACCTGGTCTTAACACCATACCAAACTTGCCTTGATCTTTCCATCCCAATATGTTGTACCCATTTTTAGCTACATATATTTTAGTGGTAATGCACCTGTCCTCAAACTTAATGGTGTCATTGAAAAATCCTAACATGTCAATGGAATGACCACCGAAAGAAATGGTGTGAATATCAGGAGGAAATAGTTGGGAGGATTTCCAATGTAAATTGAATAAAATGTCTGTGACAAAGGTGATTGGAGATCCAGAATCCACCGTCACTTGAATTACTATATCACTAATGGTGACATCACAGATAGGACCTCCATCATCCAACTCAGCATCAATGTACAAAACAATCTTTTTAGAGGAAACTACTGTACATACATTCTCAGGCTCAGAGAGATCAACATTTTCAATCGTGTTAACTTTCACAGGATTTCTGTTACACACCCTAGTAAAGTGTCCGGTTCGTTTACAATTTAGGCAGGTTTTGGTTAGAGCAGGACAACTCTTTGAATTGGCTAAGTGTGAAGAGGAACCGCACCTGAAACACGCAAAACCTTTCTTGGGATCTTTAGTATCTTTGTTTTTAAATTGGAAAGGCTTTGGTTTGATGTTTAAAGCATTGACAGCTTCAGCCACTGCTTCACCTTTATTTTTGTTCAAAACCCTTTGAGAAGAGACAGATCTCTCAATTCCTCTCGCAAGCTCAAGAGTTTCTTTGAGGGATGGGTCCCTACAACATAGCAATCTCTCTTGGACCTTTTTGTTATAACAATTAACAACTATTTGATCTCTGAGGTAAGAATCAATGTTACCATCAAATTCGCAAGTTGCTATCAAAACTCTAAGTTCTGTTAAGAAAGTGTCAATTGACTCATACTCAAACTGATGTCTGGTACAGAATTTGTGACGTTCTACAACTACACTGGTCTCATCAATGAAATACTTGGCTAACCTAGAAACAGCTTCTTGAAAACAATCCCAATCAGTTTCATGAGATTGAGGAGAAACAGGTAAATGGTCAAAAATACGTTGACCTTCAGCTCCAAGACTGTTATAAAGTAAGGCTAACTTCCTATCTGGCTCATATTTCTGACCATCTAAAGCAATAATATAACTGCCAAAACCCTTGAACCACTGTTTCCATTTAGTTTTAGGTACACCTGGATCAGGAAGAAAGTAAGGAGGAGTGACAATATTTTGAGACATATTAGTATAAAGTGTGAACAATGAACACAAAAAAAAATTAAATGTAAGGAAACACAAAAATAAAAATTGTCTCTCACAAATAACTTTCCTGAAGAATATTAAAGTACTTTGTCAGATGTGCACATCATCGAGTAGAAAACAAAGAGATGTGCCGTGGAAAATGCAGAATCAAAGCGTTTTTAAAAAAAAATGGAAACCAAACCTGAAAACGATTTAGACTGCTTGAATGAAATCCAGAACAGCGCAGTGAAAACAAAGGTAAAAATGACAAAAGCGCTGAGAAAAAAACGAAGAAAACGTTGGGAAACGTTGTTAAACTTCAGGCGATGAGAAATGAAGGTCTTGATGAATCGAGCGCAAGGAACTGACTGCGCATGCAAATTAGATTGACTTGCGTGAACTACCAAGATGGAGGCACGTAGGGTGAATCAACGTCAAATGCGTCACTCCGTCATGGATTGGACGGAAGATTGTGACGAAGGAAGCTGACTGGGAGGAGGAGACGAAGATGGCACGGAGAGAAGACTCAGCGGTGTACGTTCGATGGAATGCTCAAGCATTGACTCGCTCGAGCAGCAGGAACGTGGAGTCTTTGTGGCGCTCGAGCAGAAACTCGCTCGAGAAATTGAAGTGCGCAACGAGGATTTAGTGGCGCTGGCAGGGTAAGAAATGTCAGAAAATAAAAATTTCATACGACCTTATGAAGTCGAAGAGCGCTTCTTTAGGAAATAGTTCAGGCGGACAATGGATAGTTGAGATGGCCTCCCAGTGCTTCAACAAATGCTGGGGATGTGAAGGACGAATCCCAAACGTCGCCAAATGTTAAATCCTGTCTTCAATGAAAGGCGGAGAGAAGACTGGTAAAGAAAGAAGGTTCTTTAATGTTGATCCTTCACAGCATACATGAAGCACGTCAGCTAGGAACAGCAGTCAGGCAATAACTCACACTAGAGAGAACATGAAGGATAGAACACCAAAGGGGCATTCTAAACAATAGAGACAAGTAAGGAATATAGATAACCTAAAACTCTAAACCATAGATACCACACGGTCCCCCCCCTCCTAGCTCTGGCCCTCTGAACAGGGATGTGGTGCTGCTATAGCCTTCTGGAATGAGGACATTACTCGGCATTCCAGGGAGTGCTGCTAGCTTTCGTCTGGTTTCCAGGCATTTCAGAGCCAAGCACACTGGGCTGGAGCATCTTGGAGTGCTCCCCCTCTGCTTACACCCAGGTTCAGGCCCTCAGGACCCCCGGACCCACCTGTCCCCCTGGACTCCAGGTGGGATTCTGCTGACTAGGCCTGTGGTGTCTTCTGGCCTGCCCCTATGTATCTGGGTGGCAGTCTCCCTCCTGGTCCTCACTATGAGCTGTTTCAGGAGCTTGACCTCCCACCATGGCCTCCTGGACTCGTGGCTGTGTCGCCCACCTCTGCCTGCCAGGACGACCATTGGGCTGCCCCCCCAGTGCACCAACTCAGGAGAGGTTTGCTGGCTGCCTCCGCCACCATTGGGATCCAACGCTCCTCTCCCTTGGTTGCCCCCTCTGCTGCTGTTGCTGGGTGAGCAGCCGACACCGCCTTCCCCGACCTGTTGTTCTTCGGCCGGGCATTCCTAAGGCCTCCTGATTTTCCGCCTTGGTTGCCTCCTCAGCTGCCTCTGTTGTTCATCAGCCGGTCCCCCTGCGGCATTCTGATTTTCTGCTGGTTTTTCCAGTCCTGTGCGGCCCCGGTCCCGAGAGATTGCCCGGACTGCAGTACGGCCAATTTGTGGTGGGCCTGTTCCTCCAAGACGGTGATGGGACTCATGATGGTGATGGAGGGGGAAAATATTGCCTCAGTGTCCCAATCTCACTCCACTAGATTGTGTGCGATGTGCCTGTCTTTGGTTCTCTTGGTGAGGCGCCCCTGCCAGGTTCACCCGGGATAGCGGATTTCTGGCCCCTCCTGTGATACCGCGCAGCCAGGCGTCCTTCCAGACCCTCTGCCCTGCTGGGTTGGCATGGCTCCTGGCCCCCAGTCTGGTCATGTGTGTGGGCTTCTGGACTTGGGGATGTTGTTGCACCCGCTGGTGTTCCAGCCACCTGATCCCATTTTCCAATATCTTCTGCGCCTACCGAAAGGATTCAGGCATCTTCAGTGTGATGCTGGTTCCCACACTCGCCCTTTGCTGCAGAGCTGATTCAACCGACTCTGATAACTTCATGATGTGGCCATTAGATTGTTCAACTCTCCCTGGCTCCCTCTATTACTGCTAAAAACTGCCACTTCCCTTATCCTCTCCTAGAGAGGGTTCTGCACCGTGACGCCTCCCCACAACTCCTTTTGACTGGGGTTAAATGCACCCCGCAATCTCCTCTCGCTCGGGGGTGCGATACACTTACTGTCTTCGTCAACATGCAGTAAGACCAGTACCTGTTCCGGTGATTCAATCCCTCAAGGTGACGGTATCAGCACGATCTCACCCAACAAATTAGCGAATGGTATTCCACCAAACATACTGTTAGCCTCCTCTCACTTGCATCTCATGGCCTCCCCAGCTCCCTGGGCATGATTCTTGCCTCTCACTATTTAACCTAACCTGCTGGCAGCGCCCAGTCCCACAATCCTCTCCCACCAATAATCCTGACTTTTTGGCCCAATTGGAACATTGATACTCCCTTGCTACCAAGACTACCAGCCTATTTTGTAATCTATACTGTCATTTATTTTGACTACTGCCTAACTATTCTACCATAGTGAAACTACTGACTACCTTAATGATGGTTCAAACCCTACATACTTTTGTATTGTTTCTCATTTTAGTTTACTTCTATTGGCTATGACTGTAAGTTACTACCTGCTTAACATATTGCTAACTATCTGTTGCCACTATCACCCTCAGTTTTTCGCTAAATCCTCAATGTCTCTTTCTGTCCCTCTTTGATTATACCATTTCTCCTCCCACTTGCCCTGATCCCTCCTTCCCCTTATTTCTACCTGTTCCTACACTGGTCCAGGTTTTTTCAATTTGTGTATTGACTGATTAGCCCACCTGACTCCGACTTACTGCATCTTCTCCCTCAACACTATCCTCTTACTCCTTCCCCTAACATAGCCCCCCTTCTGATTCTTACTCTATTCGCTCACTTTCACCCTGCCCCATTCTGACCCTCACACCTCTCTCCATGCCACATTAAGTCTTCCTCCTTCCTCCTTTCCCCTCTCCTAGCCTCCTAATTCCAACTACCATGCCGCCCCTCACACACCCATCACTGGACACAGCCCAAACTCTTGGTCCATCCTCTACCCACCGAATCTCTCTAAAATCGCTAAGAAAAACTTCAAACACAAAAGGGGCAGATTTACAATAACTGGTGCATCCCTGCATATCAGCAGGGATGCGTTAGTTACTGTGCACCACGGCTCCGCAACCATGGATGCGCCACATTTATAATGCGGCGGACCATGGTGCAAAAACAAGAGACACAGCTCCAGCAATGCTGTGGGGGCCCTATGTTTACAATGCTGCGGCAATCCTTACGCCTGCTTCAAGCAGGCGCAGGGTTTTGACGTAGCATGGGCTCAAAAGTGACTGAGTGAAATCATGTAGATTTCACTCAGCCACTTTTGGAAGGCGTTCCTGCACCGGAATGCCCCCCACCGCCCCCCCCTGCGCAGGAACGCCTACTTCTGTCGCAGGGCTTTACAACGTGATGCAATTCCCAGATGCTTCACGTTGTAACTACTCTGTAGCATGGCGCATCTTTTGCGCCACCGTTGCCTCCCAAAAGTGACGCACCGGTGGCATAAAAGAGGCGCAAGAGGCTTGTAAAGCTGCCCACAACTACTTATTGGTCACCATGAAACCCTATTTGTCGATAACTACCTTAGCCTCTCCTCCATAATCAAAAACAACACATTTTTTTACTCCACATGTCCATCCAAATGGAAAAGTATTTTTCGCCACCATCTCCCCATCGTTAAATCATGTAAAATCCTGTATGGTTTTAAATTGTCCACCTCCCCTTCCCCTGTTTTCCTTGGGGAAATAGACATCTCCATTTTCAAATCCGCTACCATCCTAATCCAAGCTTCAGAAAACCACCTCACCACCTTTGAACAACATTTCAGCCCCTTATCCTACCTACTATCCATCCCACCTCCAGACAAATTAATCTCCCAGCAGATTGATGCCACCTCTCCCTCCCCTTCCTTGTCCCAAGCCCCTCACCCTACAGGTACTTATACTGCATGTGATGACTCTCTGACCCAACCCTCCAATTACCCCCCTCGCTAGCAACCCTCCATCATCTGGACACCTCAACAGCATGCCCAGTCTCCAACCCCTTTCTCTCTCTTATGACTCCTCCCCCCGACCACTAGGCATACCCCCTCCCTCCCTTCCTCCTTCCAGTACCTCCTCCCGATTTTCCTGTTATTCAAATGCCTGTACCAATTTCAGCTTTTCCAAACTGCCTTCCCCCCCTTAGCCATGTTATTCCCCTCTCTCCCTTCAATACCCCTTACCACCTCAGAACATCAACTATGATTCTATACACTCCCTTTCTGACTTCACAGACCACCCTTTATCCAACGACCTGAGAATTCCCTCTCCACCACCCCCCTGACCTCCCAACCCCCACACTCCACAAACCTTTCTCCCCTGAAAACTCCGATCCTAATCTAACACAGACCCTATCTAACATTGAACGCTATCTTCTTACCTTGTCGCCTGAACTCTCCCAGCTCAGGAAAAGGCTCTCCATGTTGTCTGAACTCCCTCAACTCTGGAAAGATGTAAACTCCCTCTCCTCTGAAATCCTCCTAAACCAAGTGATCTACCCAAGCCCTGAGGCACAAAAAAAATGCCTCAAGCCATCCCTCCCGTTCAGACCTTCTCGACCTTTGTAACTCCTACCTCCCTAAATATCCAACTGACCCTCTCAACCCCCCACTCCACCATACCCATGAACGTGGGGACATCTGGAATCCCTTCCTCCCCGTCTCCCCCAGACCCCAACACACCTTACTGCTATCCAAACATGCCCTTCCCTCATAAACAACACAATACCCCTCACATGCATGCTGGTCAATTGCCGCTCAGCCTTCCATCATGCGACTGAAATAGCTGAAACCGTTCTCAGCGAAGACATTGACATTGCCTTCCTAACGGAAACTTGGCTCAAGGTCCGCTCTGCATTTATCTTTGACCTACTCCATACTCCATACTCAGAAAAGATAGACCAGATAGAATTGGTGGTGGTTTAGCTATCATCTTTAAAAATGAACTTCAAATCTCGCTTGTCAAGAACTCTGACCCTGCCACCTTTGAATATCTCGGAGCAGAACTTAAAATTCAGGGCGCCCCACCTATTTGCCTACATAATATCTACCACTGCCCTAGCCAATCCCTTTGCAGAGGAACTTCCTAAACCTCCTCAACCAATCCTCACTTTCCAACTCTAAAAATCTCTTCATTGGAGACTTCAACCTCCACTGGCATTATATCAAAGATCCTGATGTTAATCTTGGCATTAATCTTCAGGAGATTAGTGACCTTAAACAAATTTGTCATTCTCCAACTCACACCAAAGGGGCTACTCTTGATGCCATCATCACCAATAATGATTTGGCCTCCATTTCCAACATCATCCCCATTGACTGGTCCGACCATCACATCATCCTCTTCACGATCACCACTACGCCCCCCGTCCACGCCAAAACCAACAAACAAAATAAATTGACAAGAAACCTCCATCTTATCCCCCCCGGTGAACTAGAAACGAAACTCAAAGCCCAATTCCTGCTCGCCCCTATTTCCCAAAACATGAATGCCCTCACTGAACATTATAATAAATCAGCTGCCAAGGTCCTAGCCCAAGTGGACCCCCCCAAACTAAAAGCCCAAATAAACATACCTTCCAAATCATGGATCTCAACAACGAAATAAGCTCTCATACACAGTCCAAAAGAACCTCGAGGCAACACCCATCCCCCTCCCATCTAGCCCTCCTCCAATCTGCTAGGTCCACCTGTCGCAGAGCACGAGTATATAACATCATCTCCAACCTTAAACCATCTTCTCACACCCAAGACCTTATGCCCTCTAATCCAGTCCAAGACCTTAAACATATCATTGCCCCACTCTGGACCACTATTACAAACTCATCCCTGACCACAGGGTGTGCTCCCGCCTCCCTCCAACTGGGTCAAATCACACCCATCCCCAGAAATCCCAACGCAGATCCCAACGACCCAAATAACCTCTGACCTATCTCTAAAATCCCTCTTCTCAAGAAAACCCTTGAAAAATGCACCCTGCTTCAACTGGATAATCACATCAACACTTTTGACCTCTTTGACTCAGTGCAATCTAGCTTCAGAAAAGGATGCAGCACAGAATCTGCCATTCTCAATATAGTGGACGACATTCATCACTCACTTGACAATGGCGAGTCTTGCCTACTCAGTCTCCTTGACCTTTCAATGCTTTCGATATAATTAACCACACTGCCTTTCTTAACACTCTAAACCCCTTCACTGCTAGGCCTTTTCCCCTCCTGTGCTAAGCCTTTTTTTGGCTATTTAGGGTAGCATGTGCTTAGACCCCTGTAACATTTTGACCACATAAGGTATCAACGCCAATTTTGGGTCCTTTTCTTCCAATATCATGTGGATTCTAACAGTACCCAGGGTTTGTGGATCCCCTTGGGGAGGTCCCAGAAATTAGCCAAACTTCAGTAAAATGTTTGTTTTTTTCAGAAAAATGGGAAAACTGGCTACAAATGAAAGCCTCTGGGTTTGTCCCTGCAAATGTTATCGAAAAGGGTTTGTGGGGCTGAAATCACAATTTTCCTAGATTTTAGGAAATGACAGTCTTTTTTACACATTTTTGGCTTTTTTCCGAGACATGGCCTCTTTTTTCTATGTTTAGTGCTTTCAACCTCCTTCCAGTTAATGGTAAAAATGAGCATGAAAGCAATAATGGATCCTGGAAAGCTATACATTTTAGAAAAGTAGACAACATTCTGAATTCAGAATGGGTCATTTGTGTAGATCTATCAAGGTTTCTTCATACGTTTTCACCTGTAACTTCTTGTAATCATGACAGCTCTTTGAAAGCAATATACCGTTACATCCACTGGACCTTCCTTGTTGTGGGGATTTATAGGACTTGTAGGTTCACCAAGAAGCAGACGAACCCAGAGTCAAAAACTGAGTAGCAATAAATGGCTTTTTATTATGTACCGGGTACATAGCAATTATTGTGCAAAAATGTATACATGGAAAAATTGGTATGAAAGACACCTATGTATTTCTGAAATGGGTGCAAAATATAGAGTTTAGAAACAGTACATATTTGCACATTTTCAAAATTGGGAATACTCATACTAGCATGAGAATTATTGGTCATTTTTTAAAATGACTTTTTTTTTACACAATGTCTTTTGGAAGGCAGAAATGCATCAAAACTCCACAGGTAATAGTTGCTTTACAAATCTGAATTACCCTAAGTCTCCCGATAAAAATGGTATCTCACTTGTGTGGGTAGGCATAGTGCCCACGACCGGAAAGGGCTCAAAACCCAACGTGAACACACCACATTTTCACAATGAAAATGTACTCTTTTTTTGCGGAGTGTGTACCTGTTGTTTTTTAACCTTAGCTCTGCCGGCACCTAGGGAAACCTAGCAAACCCATACACTTTTGAAACCTAGACACCAAGGGGTATCCAGGGTGGGGTGATTTGACTGCCTGCCACCATGATCTGTTACCCAGAATCCCTTGCAAATCTAGAAAAATATCAAGAAAGCCACATTTTCCCCACATTTCTGTTGTGAAAGGTTTTGGAATCTGCGTGGACCTACACATTTCTACCCACCCTGCATTCACCAAAGTCTTATGAGAAAAACTCTACCTCACTTGTGTGGGTTGGCCTAGGGTCCGAGACAGCAAAAAGGCGCAAAACGCAACGTGGTCACACCTCATTCTCGCAGTGAAAAATTACCCTTTTTTTGGAAAAGTGCATAGCTGTAGTTTTTGTACCCTAGCTCTGCCGTCACAAGGGAAACCTAGCAAACTTATACATTTTTAAAAACTAGACACGCAGGGGAATATAGGATGGGGTGACTTGACTGCCTCCCACCAAGTTCTGTTACGCAGAATCCCTTGCAAACCTAAATAATTGTTCAAAAAAACATTTTCCCCACATTTCTGTGGTGGAAAGTTTTGGAATCTGCATGGATCTACAAATTTCCACCCACCCCGCGTTCCCCAAAGTCTTCTGAGAAAAATGGGATCTCACTTGTGAGGGTCGGCCTAGTGCTTGCACCTCAATTTCGCAGTGAAAAAGGACCCTTTTTTTGCAAAGTGCCTAGCTGTAGTTTTTGAACCATAGCTCTGCCGGCACCTAAGGAAACCTATCAAACCTATAAATTTTTTTAAACTAGACACCTAGGAGAATCCAGGATGGGGTGGCTTGACTGCCTCCATCCAGGTTCTGTTACCCAGATGCAAACATAAGAAATTGTCCAAAAAAAACAAATTTTCTCCACATTTCTGTGGTGAAAAGTTCTGGAATCTGCGTGTATCAACAAATTTCCATCCACACAGCGTTCTCGAAAGTCTTCCAAGAAAAATGGTGCCCCACTTTTGTGGATCGGCCTACTGCCTGCGACAGGAAACGAAGCAAAACGCAACGTAGTCGCACCTCAATTACGCAGTGAAAAAAGACCCTTTTTTTGCAAAGTACGTAGCTATAGTTTTTGAACCCTAGCTCTGCCGGCACCTAGGGAAACCTAGCCAACCTATACATTTTTTAAAACTAGATACTCAGGGGAATCCAGGATGGGGTGACTTGACTGCCTTCCACCAGGTTCTGTTACCCAGAAACCCTTGCAAACATAAGAAGTTGTAAAAAAAACAAATTTTCCCCACATTTATGTGGTGGAAAGTTCTGGAATCTGCATGTATTCACAGATTTCCTTCCACCCTGTGTTCCCCAAAGTCTTCCGAGTAAAATGGTACCCCACTTGTGTGGGTCGGCTTAGTGCCTGTGACAGGAAACGGCGCAAAACGCAACATGGTCACACCTCAATTTTGCAGTGAAATATAACCCTTTTATGGCAAAGTGCCTAGCTGTAGTTTTTGAACCCTAGCTCTGCCGGCACCGAGGGAAACCTAGCAACCCTATACATTTTTGAAAAGTAAACACCCAGGGTAATCCAGGATGGGGTGACTTGATTGTCTCCCACCAGGTTCTGTTAACAAGAATCCCTTGCAAACATAACAAATATCCAAAAAAACACATTTTCCCCACATTTCTGTGGTGGAAAGTTCTAGAATCTGTGTGGATCCACAAATTTCCACCCACCTCGCGTTCCTCAAAGTCTTCTGGGAAAAGTGGTACCTCACTTGAGGGGGTGGGCCTAGGGCTTGCGACAGGAAACTGCGCAAACGCAATGTGGTCACACCTCAATTTCGCAGTGAAAAATTACCCTTTTTTGGCAAATGCCTAGCTGTAGTTTTTGAACCTTAGCTCTGCCGGCACCTTATGAAACTAAGCAAACCTATGCATTTTTGAAAACTAGACACCCAGGGAAATCAGGATGGGGTGACTTGACTGCCTCCCCCAGGTTCTGTTACCCAGAAACCCTTGCAAACCTTACAAATTGTAAAAAAAACACATTTTTTCCACATTTATGTGGTGGAAAGTTCTGGAATATGCTTGTATCCACGAATTTCCATCCATCCCGCGTTCCCCAAAGTCTTCCAAAAAAAATGGTATTGTGTGGGTCAGCCTATGCTTGCGACAGGAAACAAAGCAAAACGGAACATAGTCGCACCTCAATTATGCAGTGAAAAAATACCCTTTTTTGGCAAAGTGCCTAGCTGTAGTTTTTTAACCCAAGCTCTGCCGGCACATAGGGAAACCTAGCAAACCTATACATTTTTGAAAAGTAGACACCCTGGGGAATCCAGGATGAGGTGACTTGACTGCCTCCCCCCAGGTTCTGTTACACAGAAACCCTTGCATTCCTTAAAAATTTACAAAAAAACAAATGTACCCCACATTTCTGTGGTGGAATGTTCAGGAGCTCATTTCATTTTCGGTTTGTGTTCAATGATGACAACGCGACGTGCGCGCTGATCGTCATGGAACAGAAACCAGGGAGGGGGCCTCGGGAGCTGGAGAAGCTCTTCAACAGCTCCCAAGGTCACAGGGGAGAAAAGGAAATCCCTCTGTGGTCTGCAGCATATGGATTTCGTGCCCCTGGCCTCATGACGGAATGGTTCCGTCATGAGCATCGAAAGGGTTAAAGTCGGCTTTGGCCTCAATGGCCGGGTTCGCAAAGGGGTCCCCTCCTTTCTCCAATACAGATCCCAACAAATCAAAATCGAGAACTGCCTTTCCAACCCCACTCCAATCACCCTCGGTGTGCCCCAGGGGTCCATTCTCTCCCCTTCCCTATTCAACCTCTTCATGGTACCCCTCACCCTCATTCTCAGACAAGCAGGAACCAATTACCACCTCTGCCGACGACACTCAACTCTACTATAAGATTAAATGCCACTCTGATGTCCTGCACCTCAATGACACCTTGATCAAGATCCAATCTTGGTTCCACCACAATCATCTCAAACTCAACCCTAAAAAACTGACATAATTCTCTTCTCCCCTAAAAAAAAAACACTCACCATACAAGACTAAATATTGACCTTAATGCTCTCAACTGCTCTCTCACCACTTCCAATTAAGTTAAATCTCTAGGCATCACCATTGACAATGGCCGTGCCCTTACCTCCCACATAGAAACCACAGGCAAAGGAGCACTCTTTGCTCTCTGTCATCTCAAGAATATTAAACCCTTCATCCCGGCTGATGACTTCAAAACTGTTGTCCAATCACTGGTACTGTTGAGAATAGACTATGGTAACGCAATCCTCACTGGAAAACCCAAAGTCCATCTTACACAACTCAAATAAGTGCTCAACCTAGCTGTTAGACATATCTCTGACTATAAACTCTTCAACCGCATCTCCCCCGCCCTTAAAACACTCAAAGGGCTACCCATCGAAGCAGATCCACCTATAAGATTGCATGTATCACGCACAAAGCCATTCATCAAAACTCCTCATGTTTCCTCTCTGACAAACTCGACAAAGCGGGCTGCGCTCGACAGACAAGGAGCACCAACACACTCATTATTATCCCCCCTCTGTTAAAAAAGAAATGCACACAAGCTTGCTCCTTCTCTGGAAACGCTCCTTCCATCTGGAACTCCCTGCCAAAAGACCTATGCTGTAACACTTTCTACATCAACTTAAAATAAGACCTCAAATTGTACCTCTTCAACAAATATTGGGGTCAATAATACCTTCCTCTGACATTGTCTCCCACTCTGCACCCCATCAGCCTCTCACCTTTTGCCCTCCAATTGTCTCTCCCCATTCTCCCTCCTAATTCCCCTCCCTCACGTGACTCCTTCCCCTTCCCCTCCCCCTAAGCCCTCCTTCCTACAACTAACTTTAATTATGTCATCTAGCCTCCCGCATGGCCTCCCACTGATCTCCCATTCCCCTATTCCCCTAACTCCCCTCTCCTTATCCCCCTCCTTTATCTTCTCCTGTTCACCTAAATACTCTCTACACACTTGAACTTATTAGTGAACTTTTGTAAATAGGATACACATTTATCAGCTTTCCTTATATTGGTTCTTATTGCAATGTCTTTGACTGAATGTATCAATTACTGTACCCCCTCACACTCCTGTAAAGCACCCTGATACACTTGGGTCTATCCAGCAGTATATAAAAAAATTTAAATCAATAAATAAATAATATGACATAAATCGTTAATTGATATTTGGCAACTCTGCCATCCAGACCTCCGGGAGGACAGTTTCTATTCAGTTCCACACCACTCATAATCCCGTATTGATTATCTTTTGCTGAGCAAATCCTTAGCTCAACACGCTCTTCAGACTGAAATAACATGAATTGTTTTTTTTTTGTTTTCTTTAAAGCTCTTTATATAGTTTTTGTAACTAAAAGTATACAACATACAAAGAAATATGGGTATATCACATTCCTGACCACCTCCCCGCCCCACAGAACCCACCCACCCTACCCTGGCTGGAACATGAAAAAAGAAAAAAAGCAAGAGAAAAAAAGAGAAACACGAGTAAAGAAATGCATTCAACCTTTGGCATAAAAAAGGGACAAAATAAAAGAAAAAACTGCTAAGAAAGGGACTAAAGGAAGAAAAGGGCACATTATATGAGAAGGCACAATATAGAGGTGGAGACAAACAATACCTAGCCCTGATTAAAGCATCAAATTGGTAGATAACCAATACACATATACCTATACATATACATATACTTAATTTCCAAAATCCCGCCAGCTTAGCTATTGTCCAGTCATCTTGTCAAAGGAGCCCAAATGTCCTTCTCCTTGGCTCTTGATCTCTGCCCCCTTCTGGCATATATTACGATTTCTAACCTCAAAACAGCCAGGAATCTCCCCAGACATTATTGTCCTGTAGGGGGTACAGGATCAAGCCAGTAAGTGGCCAAAGTAAGTCGGAAGACTGCCATAGCGACAAAGAGAAAGGTTTGAATCCGAGCTGGTAGATGAGAGCTCCTTACCTCTAATGCTATTAACTGGGATGCCATCTCCACTCTCTGTCCCAGATGGATTCAAGGATAGTGCAGACTTTTCTTTTGATCAAGCCCACCTCCGGGCAGGAGGCAAAGAAATTACCAATATTTGCTGCTGGGTAGCTACAGCGTGGACATGTTGTTCCAGCACCTCCTCCCCATTTAGAAATCTTCTCTGGTGTTGTATAAAGAGTAAACCAGGTCTTAAAGCATTGCAGTTGGAGATTCATAGCAATGCAAGAGGTTTTGGCCCTGTTTAAGGAATCTTCTGCCTTCACTAATGCAACCTGTAACTGTTCTTGCCAACATCCCAGATGTTTGGGTAAGTCATCACTCATTGTTTCCATAAACTTTTATTAATCCCACCAAGTACACCACACTCCTTGAGTAATATCTCAACAAGGGTCAATCGATCAAAGCCATTGCTGCCTCTGGTCTTCCTCCCTAAGAAATCTCTTATCTGGAGATCTTCAAAGAAATGCGTATTATCAACTCCAAAGGTATCTTTAATCTTGTCAAAGGTAATCACCCCTGTTTCATCTATGATGTCCCCAACCATCCTAACTCCTTTGCCATTCCATATTTTCATAAATCCATCATTAAAGATACTGGGTAGTGACTTGTTACCATACAAAGGGGCATAAGAATGAATTAGGCCTATACCGAACCTTTTTCAACAGATACCCAAGTTTTCAAGGCACACATATAGGAGACAGCCCCTAACTCCTGACCCCAACAATAAATCATAGATTGAAGTGGGACCGCCTCCTGTCCTTGATTAGGTTACACCCCAATTAAACTTCCTAATTTAAATGATAAATGCCGCCCAGTGGTATAATTGAAGATTAGAAACTGCCCATCCTCCTCTGTCCCTGGATAGCATAAAAAATGTAAGGGCTCTGCGGGGGTGGCAAATGGCCCAAAGAAATTTAGTGAATAGTTGGTTTATTGTTTTAAACCATGTGTTATTGCCCTAAAAAAATAATGATAACATTGCACCTCCCCACAAGACTTAATTTAAGATTATCTATACAATGACAATCCGTTTTTAATTTTGGGAGTAATGGATCCAGGTTAGTTTCCACAATCTTAGACACTTCTGCCACTATCTCAACCCCCAAATAGCTTGCCTTCCATACTACCTGAGGGTCATTAACCTGGAGTCCCTTACCAACTACAAAGAGAGTTTTATTTGAATTGAGTCAATAACCCAAAATATGTCCAAAGATCACTGCTTCCCTTTCAATTCCAATGTTTATATAAACAAGGGAACCAGCAAAATGGCTGAGGACCAAGGGTGTCAATTATACTTCAAAAAACAAAGGTCCTTAGCAAACATTTAGGAATACACAAAGAATAAAATATAGACCGTATTAGGTTGCTATATAGTTCCAATGTCCAGCCGGACATGGAGTTTTATTCATATGATGTTTCAGAAATAAAACCGAGGATAAACGAACAACAACATTTATAGTGGGGCACAATCATGTACCCTAAAACTAGGGGGAAGTGTGGGGTAATGGAGTAACAAATCACACAATTTGGACAAACAACAACTACAGGCAAAGACTGAGCGCACTAGCCAATTGCATTCAGTGAAAAAGGTACAGCAAGTTTAGCCGAAATAGTGGTCACAAGAATTAGGCACAATAGTCATTTGTGGCACTATTAAAGGAAGTCGACGCTTCAATCCCTTGCTCAAAGTTAAACGGGATCATCATCAGGACTAGATCATAACATTTGCCTGGTGTGTATAATTAAAGCCAGGGGTATAGGTACACGGAAGGCACGTGAGTGAGTAGGAGATGATGGGCCAACCGGAACCGACTGAACAGGAAACAAATGAACCACTCATGAACCTGATGGGGTCATGGCTGTGGAGGGATATATTATATCTGGATTAAGATACTGAATATCTATATTGACCCTGCGTTATTTCTGCGGACAGTTCAAGCAGCATATGTTAAGCGAAGTAATTCTTATCTCAACCTTTGCCGTTTATAACATTCTGTATTAGCTTCAATACAAATACATGTACCACACTATGCAATCTCCCTGCCATTACATATACCTTGACACAGCAGACCACCATGCCCCCGAAGAAACCTCACCCCCTATCCCTCCCCTGCCCTTATGGCAGGAAAGGTCCACAGGCCCTTGATGATTCCTATTGCATGATACTGCTTCCCACCACAACCCATCAAGCTCCATTGTACCATCACCAGAAAGAAATGAAAAAAAAATAAGTTAATTATACAGGCATTTCAGCTTAAAGAATCCTAATGACCGGAGGGTCCTGATATCTCTCATAGAAAATCTTGTGCTCATATCTGCGAAGAGAATACCTTTGAGTTTTCCCGGTGAATAACCTTAAGACGGGCTGGGTTCAACAAGTACACTCCACAGCTGACCTTTTGGAATCATCCTAGATTTGTTTGATGTTACTTGTTGGATAATGTTCTCTGCTCCTGTCTCTAATGTCAGCACTCGCTCTTCCAGAACCGTTGTTCTTACTGCAATTTCTGTACAAGTTTTGTTAATTTTCCGTATGGCCCCTTGTATCAGCTTAGTTGCATGGTGATCCCTCTTGTGCTCCTGTCGAGCCTCAAAATGAATCTGTTTGAGAGTTGAATAGATAAGATCCATTGAGGGGGAGGCCTCAGTAATGGGTGACATTGAGGTAGGTGCATTATTTTCCACTTGAGTACCAACATCAGGTGTTGGCCCGCTGTCAATATCAAAATGCGTAGGAATAATTTCATTTTATATGCCCTAATTGGCTTTAATCGGAATCAGATTGCATTACGCCCAGACTTTTCTTTTTTCCTCCTCTGGTCCTACTCCTCCATGTCTGAGTGAGAGGGCTTTTTTGTGTGCTGGGGTGAGAAAGAGAACTGTCCGAATCTGGCACCTGCAGAAGGGAAACCTCACCGCCACTAGCACTAGCATTGGAAAGCTCTGAGTCCTCATTGATGGAATAGAAGTTATCACCACCTTCAGGGGTTCCTACTGTCGAATACAGTGCCAGAGAGGTCCAGAGTTAGCACCAGAGTTAGCACAATCCTTACAAGCCTGCTCAAGGTCTTGGCTCCCTTGCTCTCCCACCACAACATTTTCCTCCACGTAGGCTCCCCCTGTGTAGTTACCCCTTGGTCAGATTCTGTACATGAAAAGGATACCATTCCGGTACTTTGCGGGCCGACCAACACGTCCCAGCAGGGGACACACATAAGAGGGCGGCCCCCTTAGTGCCACAAGATGGCACACGGGGCAGCCCAGTGTTCCACGACCCTAAAGGGTCCTAGATGTCACTTCCGGCCGTGGTGGGAGGCGGTGAGAGGTATGTAGTCCTCCCCTGCCCACCTGGCGGCATCTTTGTTCCCTCACTCTGACGCCGTTTGGTTGTGTCCCTCGTACGCTGCGGACCACGAGGTTAGTAGGCAACCCCCACCCCATGGGGTCCCACCATTTGGGCCGAGCCCGGAAGGGACCCCATCCCAAGTACGGGTGTTTGCCCGGCCCCTTTGTTAGGCACGCGCCTTTTGGCCGTAAGGGGCTTGGGAGGGGGACCGGGGCAGGAGGGTTGTCCTCTTGGGGGAGCGATACGCTGTTATGTGATCACCCCCGCACAAACACGATGCTCGGATGTGTGCTCTGGGGTGGTTTAATTTTCTCCGCCCAGGGCATCGGGAGGCCCGATGTGGACCCCATGGTCACTACTGCTGTGGTCGAGGGGGCTTTTGCGCCGCGTTTGACCAGGAGTATGGTTTAGGATTTTAGTTAAGCCATGTCCCTGAACAGTTAAGGAGAGACTTCTGCGGTGCTGCCGCTTGGCACTGGAGACGGAGCTTCGGTCTTGTGTCCTGAGTTCAAGCCCTGGCGGGGCTGGATGAGTTGGAAGCCTCAGTGGCCAGCACGATTGCCGTCCTACGGGGCAGGTTTCTGAGGCACTGTGCTTTGTAACTCTCA
Source organism: Lissotriton vulgaris (assembly GCF_964263255.1). Taxonomy (NCBI): domain Eukaryota; kingdom Metazoa; phylum Chordata; class Amphibia; order Caudata; family Salamandridae; genus Lissotriton; species Lissotriton vulgaris. The sequence goes on from NC_141689.1 coordinate 666,268,816, forward strand.
GAGACTCGCTGGACTGTTAAGTGGCTTTAGACACCCCTAGTTAAATCTTTTGGCAGAGCCGCTCCCTCAGTCGTAGAGTGGCGGAATTTTCCTGGGCTGACTCACTCTGCTCGCTTGTTGTGGGTTGGTTGTGCTGGCACTTTCGGGTCAGTATAGAAACGATCGAGGAACGGCACGTTGGCGGGACAGGTGAGACTTCTTCTCGGGGGTCTCTTGGCTATATGTACTGTCGCAGACTCTGCCCCACGTGTTCGGGGCGGTCTGTGTTCATATCAGGTGTTGGTTGTTCGGTCACGCCACCAGCAGATGTTGTTTGGGCATGGCAGCAGCAGAGCTGGCAGAGCATCTCGCGAGGGTGCATGGCCTGCGAGGTAACCCCTTAGCTCCGGGGTTGCGGTTTCTACTCGGCTGCATTAGGCTGCACCCTCAGGGTCAACATTGGGCGGAGACCGGGTGCGGTTCTATACTGCGGTGTTGTTTATAGGTACATAACAATAACGTCAGTGGCGTTGGCAGTATAGGTCCCAGCTACCTTCGATTATACTCTGAGTATCAATGTGTCACTGCAATATTTGTAGAACATGGACCGTACTGTAATGTGCTTTATTTCCGCATATGGCTGAGTTTTGATTCCCGCCCGACCCCAGGGCAGAACGTGAACTACTGCAGGGTGGGGGGGGGGTGTTGCGATCCCAGCTGGCCACGGGTTATGACCAGAGCGGGCCAGGCGATGGACTCGTGCAGCGAAACCCCAGCGGCCCCATCCATGCGTTCATAGACTTTCCCGCGGCGGATGTGCCAGGGACAGCAGGCCGTTCCCGGAGTTCCAGCCAATTCCCAGCATTCGGCCACCCCCCATTGAACGGAGCAAATGTGTAATTTTAATTTTCATTGATGTTTCTGTGTTTGGGTTATGTTGCACGGGTCCGCCAGCGCGCACTGTTTTGTGTTTGAGCAGGACTGGAATTGCATTTGCATGTGGTGAGCAGGTTTGCGGGCTAGATAATGCCCTTACAGGCAGCTTGATTTTCAGGTAGCTTGCTGGCACCCGACTTCCATAGAAGGAATTGCCGAATTGCCTTGTAAGCGATTATAACTAGGTGTCTCTCAGACGCCAGGAGGCAGTTGCGTTAGGATGCGCCTTACCCCCTCTTTAACATACATTTAATGCCTAGGTGTATTCGAGTTGGATTAGCGTAGCACGCTAATGCTCCATATGTTCCCGTCGAGCAGGGTTCGACTCCCTGGTTGGTAAAAGATGAAAATAGCTTTAGCAGTAAGAGGGGTGAAATTTGGCCCTTTTCCTGCGTGTTTGCATCCCTCAATTTTGTCTGGAAGAGAGGTATCAAAGACAAAAAGTTGAAGCAGCAGAACGTCTAGCTCCGCAATAACGGGGCGTCCAATCAGGTGGGGCCTGGTCGGGCTTGGGCTTCTCTAACATCAACGGAAGGTGTCAGAGCGCTTTACAGAAGTACCAGTTTTCATTTATACAAGCCATGTTCATTTTCCCCCATGCTACTTAGCATGAGATATGCAATGTTTATTTAATAGGTTTTATACAGCGCGAACATTATCCTAAGGTGTCAGAGCGCTGCATAGAAGTACCAGTTTTCAATTTATACAAGCCATGTTTACTGCTTCCCACATGCTGCTGGGCAGGAGCTGTAGCTACGTTTATTTAAATGCGTTTTTATATAGCGCGAACTTTTCCCGTAGGTGTCAGAGCGCATTACCTATAATCAGTTGCATTACATTGACTTTGGACTACATAGTTCGATAAAAGGTACAAACAGCTAAAGTTTCTTATGAACAAAAGGCGAGTGGAAGCGTTTCAATTTACACAAGCTATGTTCTGCAAATGTGGATGTGCATCATAAATCCGGAAGGTGTCAGGCGCTTCACAATAGGGACAGAACTGATACGTGGGAACACTTTATGGGTACACCTTATAAAGTTAACACTAATTACATGTAGCAAAGTGACAAACGTAGGCAAATGTTACAGGGAGTAGCTAACTTTCCATTACAAGAGGAAAAATGACTTATGGGCAAGTTGCATAATCTTACAAAGTAGAGGTATAAAATGCATTACATGGCAGAATGTCTATCACAAGATCAAAGTTATGTGTTGGAACCCATTCTAACTAAAATCAGACAGGATGCTCGTATTTCTGGTTTCCAATTTGATCCTCATCAGGTCAAATGTCAATTTATGCTGATGACATTCTCTTATATTGCCCTAACCCTGTAACTTCTCTCCCCCCTTTTTTTTCAACAGGTTGCTACATTTTCTCAGCTATCAGGATATCAGCCTAATATCAATACATTTGAACCTTTTGAACCTTTAAATGTTTTATGTCAAAAGCATCTTTTGTTCACACTGGCTTTTATGGTAAACCTCTCAAATAAAATATCTGGACTTCTCCGACAATTCCTGAGACATTAAAATGAAATTTGGATCACATTACCAAAACATAAATGATACTATAACACAGCGGCACCCACTTTTTCTCTCTTGGTTGGGTTGATTGGATTGGATTAAAATGATGATCACCCCCCTGATATTATATATTATTTCCCTGATTCTGGTTCACATTCCTGGGTATTATTTTAAGAAAGTTGGTTCTCTCTTAGCAAAGTTCTTTGAAACCGCAAACCCCCTCGCATAGCTTTGCTCTATTTTAAAAAGGCTAAACCTAACGGAGGTCTTAGGTTTCCCGATTTCGAAACCTATCATTCTGCTTTTTCCTTAAATCAGGCTGCCCGTTGTCTCTCTTCGGAGCTCCCTGTATATTCTCAATTGTGGATAAAAGTAGATAAATTCCTTAATTTTCAAGAAATTCTTGCTTTTACTACTACCATCTCATTATTAAGTTCTCCTATCATCTCCCACTCCTGTAAACTTATGGCTCCTCTCTAACCATCATCAGATCCCTCACTTTATTCTCATCAACAGCAACCCATAGCATAGCATTATAAATCGCTACAAAATATCTATGTACCATATATTGCAAAAAAAAAATATGTTTTAAGGGTTTGCATTGGATTTTTCAATGTCTAATTGATGATCAACCACTATTATTTACTGATCTTTGAACAAAATTTTCTTTACCAGATACCTTTAGATCGCAGTATGATCTTTTACGTCCTTCCCTTAACCAATATCTTTTTGCATTACCAAGCACTTCCAACCCCCCCAAAATGCACTACCCTTTCTTCATTTTTAGATACTTCCCCTTCTGCATCTGCTATACACAAATCCTTACAATTGCCTCTGGACAGACTCAAATCAAAGACTAAATTGACCTGAGAAAAAGGTTTATTACAATATTGGCCAACTGGTACATGGGAAAAGTTATGGTTTAAGCTTCACAAAACCTCACAAGCTGCTAACACCACGCAAAGCCTCTATTTCTTTTGTCATTGGGTGTTATTTTCTCTAGTGACTTCAGCATCTTTCTCATCACCTATGTCTTCTACATGTTGGTCCTGTTGCTGCTCTACTGCAGATTTAAAACATATGCTATTTAAGTGCCTCTCTATCCACCATTTGGGCAGTTGGTTTGGACCCAAATCAGGAAGATTTTCAGAGCTAATGTCCCTTTTTATTTAGTCATAATTTTCTTAGGCACTCTGTCACCCCAATGACATCAGTCAACATTGCGTTTTAAGTTGCTAGATTTATTGTTAGCTGTTGCTTTTCCTTTAATACCCTCAAATTGGAAACAAGAAGACAAAGTTACTTTTAGATCCTGGTGGAACGCTGTGTGTCTTCATCATAGATTAGACACCAGTTATGTTTCTCCTATATATTTAGTGATTAAAAGGTATCTCTTGGGGGTGTGGCCAAGATGGCGAAGTGAGCGGTCGCACTCTCTGTGAGCTCCCGTAAACTCGAACCCCTGAACCGCCACTATCTGCAGATCTCCCCCCAAAACGGCTGGGGATCTGTTTCGGAGGTTGAGGGGGCGTCCAGCAACACTGACCGGAGTGCTGATAGCTTCCGAGGCCGCTACGGAGGAGCCCCGGGGGTGAGGCCGGAGGCAGAGGTGGCTCGGCGAAACGGCCAAACACCGAGGCCGCGAGGGTCGAATCTGCCCGGAGACGTCCTGAAGTGGGGCAGCCCGACCGGAGGTGAAGAGCGGAACCCTCTTGAGACTCCAGCGAAGACCGGCGGTGTAGGAGCGCCCGGTGCCCGGAGGTGGAGGACTCTGACTGAGGGCACCAGCGCGGGCTACTACGCGAGGCGGGGGATGCGGCCTATCAGTGGGCCCCCGCCTACACGAACTTTTCCCGGCCTGCCGCTGCTCGAAGTCAGGGAGGGGAAACACCGGACAATTCGCCCACCCTATCTGGGAACCCATAACAGCAGAGCACCGAGAGGGCAGCGGTGAGTGGCGGCGGCACTGCGGTGGGGCAGTGCTTCAGTGGAGGGACTTACATCGAGGCCTGGGGCGGTGCGGAGGGCCCCGCAGAGAGACCGTGTCCTGCCGCTACGCATGGTGGCGTAGGTGGTGAGCAAGAAGCAGAGGGCAAGGAACGGCTGCACCAGCACGGATCCGTGCCCTGGTGCCGCGCACGAGGCCGAGTACAAGGCCTACTGGCGGAGCGCCCCCACCCTCGGAATGCGTCTGGAAGGCGAGGAGGCCTACAAAGAACGGATAGGCCTCGGGTGCCATACCAGTGCACCGTCGAGCAGACACACCGGGCCCGGATTGACTGCACGGGCCAGACCCGGCCCTGCCAGAATTGACCTAGGCACCCCCGATCACCGAGGCAGTTCCACGAGGGTGCAGGGTGCTGGCGGACAACACCTATCGGTCGGTGGACATGGCGACGCCTCCCATGCAAGCCTGAGGCCTGGGTGTCACGCATTACGATCACCAGAGGTGGTGGCGCACGACCCACTGAGCCAGGAGACCTAGGGTCTGTGGACGACTGGAGCGACCTGGGGATTACTGCGGCTGAGAAGGGGAACGCTCGAGTTGGATCCGCCCTCCAGTAGTGGGCGCTTGAAGCACCAGGTACCCGGAGCGAAGACGAACACAGCAGGTGCTGAGAGGACGACAGTGTGTTCATTGGGGGCCTCTTCCCGCGACTGCCCTGGGGGTTGGTGCCATCTGCCTCCCTGCGCCTGAGGACCAGGAGCGCACAGGTGTCCGGAAGCGGAGGTGAGCAGACCACTGGGACACCTGGGCGTATTGCTGCGGATCTGGGCGCAGCGAGTGGCCGGCTCGCCGGACAGGTGGAGGTCCTGGAACTGTATTTGCTTAGAGTGGATGACCAACTGGTTAGCAAGCCACTTGGTGTGCAACCCCCGCTTGAAGTATGGCTGGCAACAGAGGGAGCAAGAAAGGAGAACGGACATTACCAGAAATGTTATGTTATGTTATGTTAGTATGAATTTGTAGAGCGCACGTTCACCCCAGGGTTTCTTGGCGCTGTGTGCCACTGGGGAACCCGTCCTGGCTTTCCCTGTGAGATGGTCCCTTTTGGGCATCCCCAAGGTGAAGCCAGGCATCCCCGGCAGCGAGGGGGCCGTTGTGGGGATTAAGCAAGGTATTGCCCAGAGTTGCAGCGTGGGACCCATGGTTAGAAAGGCACCGAGGCGAGATTTATCGACCCCGCTGACATTGGTTCCGTACCCAGCCGCTTCGGGAATTGAACCCTGGTCCTGGGCCGACCTCTGCTTCTGGGTCTGCCGCCTCTAACTGGTGAGCCACACTTCTCCACTGCTGAGTAGAGGCCCTGCGAAACAAGATAAGGGACAGCACTCACCGGGCCCCTCAAGCGGCTCCCTGGTGGCTGTGGGGTGGGAACCTCCAGTAACTAGATCTTTCTTGGAGTCTCTCTTCAGCTCGCTTAGGGAAGATTTCCACGCACTGAAGCAAGAAGTGGCCGGAGAGGTTAGGGAAGTGCGGAGAGAGGTCGATAGGCTGGGAGAGAGGGTGACCAATGTGGAGGAAGCTGGACACACTCGAGACGAGGAGATTATGCAGCTGCAACAGGAGGTGCTGCTATTAAGGGATCAACAACTTGACCTCCAAGCGCACAATGAAGACCTCGAGAACCGGTCCCGTCGCAATAACATCCGGTTCTGGGGAATTCCATATAGGGTAGAGGGTGAGGACGTTGCTGGGTATCTAAGAGACCTCTTCAGGGAGATACTAGGGGAGCTGGATGACTTCCCTATCAGAATTGACAGAGTGCATAGAGTGGGCCCGACACGTCGAGCCTCGGCACCACCCCCCGATATCTTGGCCATCCTGCCAGACTATCCTTTGAAGGAGCGGATCCTTCGTGAGGCACGACAGCCGCAGTCCCTGCGTTTCCGGGGGCACCAGGTCGCTCTCTCTCAGGATCTATCGGTGATCACACTCCAGAAGCGTAAAGCATTCAAAATAGCAACGGACTTCCTGAGAGACCACAATACGCAGTACTCTTGGGGACATCCCTTCCGCCTCATCTTTAGGTGGAACTGGACTCTGCATCAGCTTCGCTCCCTCCAGGACACCTGCGGAGTGCTTGGAATCACCGCGACGGATGACGCTGCACCCACCTCTTGCTGACGACGCATTACCAGAGACGGCTGGCAAACGATCCCTGCGCGGCGATCCTCTACATCTTCCGTACGACCGGACTCACCCACTATCCAAGCGGAAATGGCCAACGCAGTCCAGGAAGTGGCCAGAGACACGGCATCTGGTGATATTGCTCTGACGGACTGAATGAACTCCGGGGGGAGATCGACACAGCTTACTCAACAATGCAGGTTTGGGGGTCCAGGGGAGGGGGGGCGGCGGGTGGGTGTGTAGTGGCTGGACGTCCACTTAAGTAACTTTCCAAAGACTTGTCCACTGAGGACTGGGCTGGGACAATGGGGTTCTGGAAACAGTTGGTGGGATGGGATGGAGGGGAGGGGGGTTGTTGGGGTAGTTTTGGGTTTGGATTGGGGAGAGAGGGTTGGAGGGGGGATGGGGAGTTTTTGGTAGGGGTTGGGGAGTTGGCAGGGAAGGGGGGGTCGTCCAGTTTACTATGCAGGTACTAGCAGCTTCAGCGGCACTCATATACCTTGCCTTGTCCAGGCGGGGAAACTACGCCTTCGCTTACACCTTCTCCTATGCCTCCCGGCACTTTTAAGGTGGTGACCATTAATGTAAGGGGCCTCAACAATCCGGTCAAAAGGCGGGCAGTATTGTCTCTCCTGGAGAGCACTCAAGCTGACGTGTGTCTCCTTCAAGAGACACACCTGCTTTCACGAGACACTCACAGGCTGCGCTCACATAAATTCCCTACACAGTTTTTCTCTTCTAGCAGTACTAAGACGGCGGGGGTCGCAATCCTGGTGGCCAGACACTTTAAAGGGGAAATCCTTCACAAGCACACAGAACACAAAGGTCGGCTGTTAGCATACCGGTTTAGGATTGGAGGTATCGCTTTTACAGTTGGGTCCGTGTATAGCCCCAATGAACAGCAAGAACGCTTCCTGCAGTCAGAACTTGTAGACGTTACTGCTTCACAGGATAGACATGTTATCATTGGGGGAGACTTTATTATGGTTTTTGACTCAGCCATGGATAGATCCGCGCAATGCTCCCCGCAGGTCGGGGAGTTCTCGGCCGGGTGTAAGGTGCAGCTGTCGGATGTAGATCTACATGACCTCTGGCGACACATGCATCCCAATGACAGGGGAAATTCGTACTACTCCCATGCCCACAAGACGTACGGGAGGTCACAACTCCGGTGCAGGCCTTGGTCTCTACGTCGGATTTGGGAGTCCTGTCCTTATCGGACCATGCCCCGGTCTCCGCCATTTTGTGTTTACCACCGGTGGCTGGTCCTCCCAGAACATGGCACCTCCGCGACACCTTGCTACACAGGAAGGCAGTGGTGGACCGCATAGAGGGAGCGATCCGGGAGTACCTGTCCCACAACGATAACCTTGACACCACCTTAGCAACGCAGTGGGCAGTCTTGAAGGCAGTCCTTAAGGGGGAATTTTTGGCAATCTCCTTTGCGGAAAAAAAAGAACGACCGGCCAAGAGGGATGAACTCACCCAGCGGGTCCGCAAGCTCGAACAGATGCACCGCAGGACGGGGGCCCCCAGAATATGGAAGCAGCTTAAGGAGGCGAGGAAACTACTGGCGGCTCTAGATTTGGACCACCTGGAGTACGCTGCATTATGCCTGCGCCACACATACTACACAGGTGGGGACCGCTGTGGCAGACTGCTGGCCAATAGGCTTCGGGTGGCGCATCAGAGCCAGCTAGTGAAAGAGATCTCTGACCCCACGGGTGCGGTGGTGACGGAAGACGCCCATATAGCTGAAACGTTCCGCAGATTTTACGCGGATCTATATGCCGGAGACCCGTCGGATGAAATTGCGACGTCCACATACTTGGACTCGTTCACCCTGCCCTCCCTGGACCCCTTGCAGGCGGAGCAACGAGATAAGGAAATCCGAATAGAGGAAGTAATTTCCGCCATCGCCAGGCTCAAGCATGGCAAGGCACCGGGACCAGACGGGTATACTTCGCTTTTTTATAAAACGTTCTGCATGAAACTAGCCCCGATTCTCACCCACCTTTTTAACTCATTTGCTGCTCCGGGGGCCATTCCACCTGACCTCCTGCGGGCCTCATTCACGGTTATCCCCAAACCCGGGAAAGACAGGAAGCACTGCAGCTCTTACAGGCCGATATCCCTCTTGAATGTGGATTTAAAACTATACACTGGGATCCTTGCGGCCCGATTATCCCACCACCTACCCGGTCTTATAGATCCGGACCAGGCTGGATTTGTTCCAGGGAGGCAGATGGTGGACAACACCAAGAGGATTGTTCACCTCTTGGAGAAGGCCTCTCGGATTCTGGGAGAGAGAATGATGCTGGCGGTGGATGCTGAGAAGGTGTTCGACCGAGTCCACTGGCCTTATCTCGAACAGGTCTTGATGAAGGCGGTCATGGGGGACAAGTTCCGCTCCATCATCCTTAATTGCTACAGATTACCGACTGCGGTGGTGCGAGTGAATGGTTATAGTTCGAGCAGCTTCAACATCGAGAGAGGTACTGGGCAGGGATGCCCGCTCTCGCCACTGCTCTTCGCCCTCTATATGGAACCATTCGCCCAACGGGTGCGTAACAATCCGGCGGCGACGGGGGTGCGGTTCGGGGGCTTTACGCACACCATTAGCCTCTACGCGGACAACGTCATACTATCGCTAGACGAGCCCCGGACGGCCCTGCCGGCTTGCATCGAGGAGCTGGACTCCTTTAGTGCAGTCGCAGGTTTTAAAATGAATATGGGGAAATCTGTGGCTCTGGATATCTCCCTTACGCCGGCCACTAGAGCTCACCTACAAGGCCAATTCCCCATGCTCTGGTCGTCGGAGTGGGTGCCTTACCTGGGGATCCAGCTGGCCCCTACCTTGCCAGCCATGGTGACGGCTAACTACACCGCACTGGGCAAGAAGATCCGGGAGGAACTGGGGCGATGGAATCGCGGCACTCTTTCCTGGTTAGGCAGAATAGCTGCCGTCAAAATGACGGTCCTACCCCAGGTTCTTTACCTGTTCCGGGCCTTGCCGCTCCAGCCACCGGTCGGGTGGATCCCACAGCTCCAGGCAGACCTCTTGCGCTTTATCTGGCAAGGCAAGAATCCCAGATTGCGCAGGGCTCTCTCCATGTTAGCCCCAGAGGCAGGAGGGCTAGGAATACCGGATCTTCGTAAGTACTTCCAAGCAGCACAGTTACGCTATCTGGTAGAATGGAGCAGGTGGGAGTCAGATAAGCACTGGCTCTTCCAGGATCAGGCAGTAGCAGGCCAACCCCTGCAGGAAGTCCCATTTCTATGCCAGCCTCACCGGCCCGCGAATCTGTATGCCTCCTCTGTCACCAGAGTACCCCTGCGGGTTTGGGACGCCACCAACCTTGCACATATCTCACCACGTTCCCGTCACCACTTACACCGCTGGTGGACAACCCGGACTTTACTCCGGGGATGGAAAGGGGGGCCTTTACCCACTGGCGAGCGGCCGGGTGTAGACCCCGGAGTCATATGTATGGCCCAGAAGGAATCATCCCCTTCCCGCACTTTCAACAGGAATTATCATTCCCTGAATCTGAAAGACTCCGCTATATACAGGCTCACCACTGGGCACTACACCCACAGGTACGGGAGTCGACCGATAGACAACTCCTCCATATGAGAAATGGCTTCTGACACGAACATCAGACTCGAAATTGATCACAGATCTCTATAGGCTACTGCAACCACTTTCTTCGCACCTCTATAACCCGGGAAGAGAGCGCTGGGAACGGGAGCTGGGCAGGACACTGAGCCACAAGGAATGGGAGCGGATATCTTACAGGGCAAGACACTCAGCATACCACATGGGCCTCACTGACACGCTGACAAAAGGTCTCTACCTACTGGTACTATACGCCGGAGCGGGTCCATGAAATGGACAGTAGCAAGGAGGACACATGTTGGAGAGGGTGTGAACACCGGGGCAGACTGACACACATTCTATGGGACTGTCTGCTTCTAGAGCCCTACTGGAAGGAAGTGTTGGACGAAATCGATTCCCATTTCAACACAGAACTGCCACGCTTCCCCGCATATACCCTGTTAGGGCTCCCAATGGGTTGATGTATACCCTCAGATCACGCAGGGGCAGACAGATAGCTATCGCACTAGGTTCAGCAGTTCAGAACATTTTATTACATTGGCGCACTACCACGATAAAAAAAAAAGGAAGATTCCCTACCACGATACCCTCTCTCACGGGCTGGCTACATAGATTATGGCATGTACTGGGCATGGAAAAATGATCACTCACAGTAGCGGGGGATATAGAGCAATTTAACGATCTTTGGCAACCATTCCACTCTCTGCTGCTCACTGAATTCAAGGAACTCACCTGTCCCAAATACCTTCGCCTCTTGAGGCTCACGAACCCTGCTGCTCCGACCTCCTGAATGAATAAGGGATCCACCTCTCTTGCTAAGGGCGACCTAGGTAAATGGCTCGGAAAAGACCTGTGCACTGGACGATGGGTGGGCGGGGGGGGGCAGGGGAAATGGGGAGTTGGGAGTTGGGGTTTGGGGGGGAGTTTGAGAAGGGAATGTAATTTAACACTGCAACAATGCATATCCTTCAAGGTGGCTGCCGACTGGCCCACGATCGAACTATCCTTTGCAGATATAACGCTGTGGGAGCGGCCTTGTCCGTACTGAACTGATGCCTCATACCTTCTGTATGTTTGTCCATGGATGTTGCACTAAATAAAATACTTTAAACCTAAAAGGTATCTCTTATGGCTACCCTTAACTACATATTTATCTTTATCTGCCTCTTCTGCTGGTAAATTAATTACTGTATCAGATGATGTACGGAAGCCACCTTAATTTCACCCTTTGTCTCTTCTTTAGAATATTAGAAGATATTTCAGCTTTATATTTATAACTTTTTATTTGTTTTTTATTATTATGCATACAGTGTTAAATCATTTATTACTTTTATCTTTTACTCTTAATATTATAACGTAACCATATATTGTTCCCTTTCCCTGCCCCTTCCTTTTATTGTTTATATTCTGTATATTTTTCTGGGCACACAGCTTGATAGGTATAACCTTCATATATTCTTGTTTTCCCTATAATATTTATGGTAAAAAGGACTTGTGGTTTTCATTACATTGCTGTTCTTTTTCTTGTTGTTCTTAATAAGCTCAAAGTTACAAAAAAAACGAAAATGTATTTTCCGCAATTTTGGGAGTACTTGCAGCCTGATTCATCAACGGGCCGTTTTGCAAGCCCCTAATAGCGAATCATAGCGATTCGCTATTAAGGACTCGCAAAGCGGTAATCATGTAGGAATCGCATAATAAAATGCGATTCCTACTGATTCCTTATTTGCGATTAGCAAATTGCTAATCGCAAATAAGGAATAACTCGCCATTCATTCCTATGGGCCAAAAGGCCCATAGGAATGAATGGGGAGTATTCCTTATTTGCGATTAGCAATTAGCTAATCGCAAATAAGATTGCGATTTGAAGGGTGCCAGGGGTGTCCACAGGACACCCTGTAGCACCCCTCAAATGAAATTTCACACAGGTGTTGCACACACACATGTCCAAAGGACATGTGTGTGTGTAACATGCAACTCAGAAAAATGCATTTAAATGCATTTTTCTGAGTTTTCGCAATTTACCGTGAGGTCTGACCTCGCGGTAAATTGCGGCAAGAAATTGCGAATTCGCAAATTTAAATTGGATGTTGAATTGCATTTAAGGAATCTCTAATAGAGATTCCTTAAATGTAATTCCTCGCACATTTGCGACATCGCAATTAGCGATTTTTGCATTTGGGATGCTGAATCCCAAATGCAAAAATCGCTCTCGCAAAGGGCCGGATTCTCAGAATCCGGCCCCTTGCGAGCGCAATTTAGGTTCATGAATCGGGTGGTCGAAATCTATAAAAATATATGGCCTTTTGACTCTGAGTAATAATTGTAAAGTATACAAATTCTATTCTCCTAGGAACAAGAATGCCAGCTGGTGCATAGCATCTGTTCAAATTTAAAATATGTACGAAAAAACTTTTAAATGCAGTCTAGAGAGTCATACGGGACCGATACAATTGTTAATACGTGAAGCCTGAGCGAGAAAGTGAACCTTGCTGTAAAGTGTATGCTGACCTCTGGTTCATCCCAATCTGCTAATGTAGAAGTCAGGTATACTTTTGACATAGGTAAAAGTAAGTAGGTCCAGCTCAGGCTCCCAGCAGTGTGTGTCAAGCTGCTTAGGTTACAGCAAGGTGAAGTCTTCATGAAATCCAATTGCGGCTTCACAACAAAGACCAATCACATCAGTGAAATTTTAGTTCCATTTAAGAGAGCAGTTTTATGAGACTTGGAATCAGAGAGGGATGTGAAACAGTTATAACACAAGCAGCATTGCAAAGAACTTAAGAGCCTTTTAGATGTATTGGCCACATTTATGCCTGACTGTAAGGCTGCTGTAGATGCTTGGAAGAGGCGCAGGCTTAGCCTGTTACTGACTCTGCCACAGGTACCTCTCAGAGCTGCACGCTAACGTCTTCCAAGGTTAGCTCGACATTCACAGGCAGTGGCCTGCCTCATGGCTAGCTCTCTGAAGCCCTTCCTTCAGTATCTCTGGTTTGACCTATGCATGATACAAACAGAGCTTTGTGCTGTCCTAATGGTTTGCCAGAGTTATTGGTCTATCATGGCACTGAGTCAACTACAGCCCCGGCAGCCTTTGAAAGACACAGGGCTAAATTAAGATTGACTCTCCTACTAACATACTGACTCTTTAATGTCACAGGGCTAGCTAGCAACTGATGTGGGGCAGATGTTAATAGCATGACATGAAATGATATGAAAAAAGACACAGACCCAAAATACGTATTTGTGGCAGCCATAACAGCATTCCAGGGACACAGTTCTGAAATACCAGGGTAACCCTGGAGATATTTCAGAGGCACAACTCTTTTTTTATAATTCTAAGCCAGTCCACTTACTTCTAGGGTCACTTCACAGGAATAGATCTGTCCTTTGATGTTCCACTATGAGTTAGATTTGGGGCATTTTGTGTGATTGAATATTTGGTGATACGTTTTAAGCCCACTCCCAATAAAATCTCCTAGTAAGGTGTCCAGGAGAGGCTAACAGGGCTCAGTGATGCCCTCTGTTGAACCTGCACAATTCCTCCTGCTTCCAAGATTCAGAAGTTTAGGCGCAGACTTTCTGTAAAAAACCTCCCCTCTCTCAGAAGTGCAGACACACTGTGAGGGAAAAAGTCTGTGCTGGCATGGAGTGGACACATGGCTGTATCTTCATGGCCATTTTGAGGGTAGCACAACCCCGGAAATTGTGCATTCTCAGGTCGGCTCTTGGATCCAAGGCCTCCCAGGCAGGTCCAGTCAGTGCTTGTGTTGGGTGTACCTAGAGCTCTAGAGACACAGGGGCCGATTCACAAAGGGCCTCTGAACCCGACTGTAGTCATGGCAGAGGGGCTCACACTCGATTCGAGAACTCCGCACTGCAGATACTCATTTAGGAGGTCCTGTGACGAGTGCATCCCCCCAAAAGTCTAGAGGTGCTTTGTGAACCGGCCCCACAGAGGCATGAGCCTTTAATTGCATTCAGCATCTGATTCCTCAACCTCCAACACATGGCTGAGCAGCGAGCAACACTCACTGAGAAATGGGGGCCAAATGAGGATTTGGTGCCAAGACTTTCTTCTGTCCTAGGAATGGATATTTTCACGTGTTTATGTTGCGACTGGGTGCATGGGGCTCATAATCACTAGATCAAACCATCTTTGCTATGATTGAAAGCCGGGTAGCAGGCTAAATAGTAAGGTCGCTTTGTCCGGCAACTCATCTATTTTCTATGTGGGAGGAAGCGATACTGTTAGAGCAGGACACAAGTAGCAATACTCCCCTTGTGTTTATTGTTTTCATTGGTGGAATTAAGTAATGTTCTTAGAGTCACTCATACTATATGACTAGTCATACTTCAAAGCTGTCTCTCTCCTTACAGGGCAACCATGTCTTTCAGCTATAGATTGGCAAATGTGGATATACTGTATTAATTCGTTCTTCTAAGAAGTGGTTACTGCTAATTTTGACAGCCACCTTTTTTGTTGTTGAAGAGCCTGTGCAGTAACTGCCTGCAGGCTCCTGCTCTTTAACTCTCAGTTCAAGAAAAGTCCAAATAAAATACGGCTGCCCCTCACATAATCACATTACGCTTACTGTAATCACGTTTCTACTGGACCCCAATCACAAAATATTGTTGTATGTTAGCTCCTTAAATGTGAGCTACTTCTATTGATATTAAAATGTTCTCTGTGCTCCTCTGATAATTGGAGTTAAGTTCACATAATTTCAATTACCTTGCATACAATTAAAATAGCCTTGTGGCACTGGAATCAATGAACTGATGGTTCATTTGAAGCATGCGACGTATAGGGGCCAGTTTCCTTTACATGTTCTGCGCAGAATCCTATTTGAAACTCTTTCTCAAGCTCTTTTCATAAAGCACATCTTGAAACATGGATAGAATTTGATTACTTTTTAAGATTTAAGCCTCCCTCTCGTGGCACGCCTAATGTTTCCTCTAAATACACCTCGATAACATGTCTCCTATCCCACAATCACATTTAGTGTGGTGCTCTTAGTGATAGTTGGGAAATCTCAGACTGACATTTCACCCCTAATCACATGACCATGATATGCCTCTCAATGTGCAAATGGTGGGTTGGGAAATTCACTGGCTCCCCGCATTGCCCCAGATTTTGCTCAAACCCTTGAGCCTCATTTATGAGGCCCCTTGCGCCATCGGAACTTCACTTTTCATGAAGTTCCGTGGCGCAGAAGCCTGCGTGGTATTTATCAGGCAGCAGTACGCCAGTTTTTGTGGCGTACTGCTGCCTGATAAATATCAGTCCCTTTAACGCAGTGTTCTGCGTTAAAGGGGCGTGCAATGGGTGTTGCTGGGGGCGTTCCCAGCAACATCCATGGCCTTTTGACACTGCCCCAGATTTACGAGAAATCGTAACTCTGAAGCAGTGCCAAAAGCTTACGCCTCCCCAGGGGAGGCGTAAGGGAGGCGCAACAGCGAGAAATGTCTTTATTTCTCCTCGTATTTCCTTTTTCTATGTGTGCTGCATTCTACAGCACACATAGAAAGAGGAAAAGCCTCTTGTGATTATTTTTGTACAGAAAGTTTTCCCTTCCTGTACAAAAATAATCTTCCCCGCAATGCAGGCACCCTTGCACCATTGTGCAAGGGTGCCTGCGCCCGCGCAGGCAGCCCATTGTGCGCCGGCGGAGGGGAAACGGACAGGAATGCGCCGTATCTTATAGATACGGCGCATTTCTGCCCTTTTCTTTTGCCGTAGGGAAGCGCAGCAGGAAGGCCTGCTGCGCTTCCCTGCAGCAAAAAGTTATAAATGAGGCCCCTTGTTTATATTCTCTTGTTCCATATATGGAAAAGGTCTACGGTTCCTGAGAAACAAACTGGTTATCCTTCCCTGCTCTTCAACCCTTTCACATCCTGGAATTGGTTGGGAATATGTTCCCCTAAAGAACTGAAGTAAATCCCTTTCTAGTGTGAGAAAGAGAACAGACTGCCCTCAGATTTGTTGGGGTGTGGGAAAGGAGGTTTCTCCACATGGAGAATCTTGTTCCCTTAGAGAAATAAAATGAAAGTATACGTTAGCAATGCGTTTTTTCAGTGTAAACATTTAGGGGCCAATTAGGATGGTAAGCGGACTTTAGTCCGCCCGCCACCCTAGCGGTGCTGGGACCGGTAGTGGTGCGGCGGTCCCGCGCCAGCAATTAGGAGGCCACCGCCACGGGGTGGCATCCTCCATTCCAGCATTGTGGCGGGCGGTGCTCACAGCACCGCCCCCCACAATGCTGGGAATGCACTGTGTGCATTGTCATGCACAAGGTGACAGGCATCGCGAGGTGCCTGCCACCATGTCCATGACAAAGCAGGGGGGGTACCATAGGTAATATGGATGACAGTGTCTAGCAGACACCTTTTCCGCCCGTCTGCCTGGGTCCCCCCGTCATATTAGTAGAAAGTGGGTGGCAGGCGGGGAAGCATGTAGGGCGGACCATTAGGGCGGTTGCGATCCGCCCTACATCCTAATCGACCCCTTAATGTGCAGTTCTACATTCAAAAACTTTCTACTACAAACATTTTTACATGACATCCCCAGAATAACCCACCCTGAAACATATTTCAGGGACAGCTTTTCAGGTGTACCCTGAGAAAGTTTTGTGAAACCCTCAGAAGTACAATTGTGCGTTCATATGGGAGAGAAATTCTTCTACTGTACTTTTACACATTTTTGTGATTCAGGACCATGTAATTTTATGTTAAAATTGCATGATAGTTTCCTGTGAAATAGATAGGCTAGAAGAGATGACAAAACAAGCATTGGCAAAGCCATTAGGTCTTGCCTTTTCGACTTATTAGATTTGACAATTGCTTTTTGGGAATGGTTCAACATCGTGGGAGGGGGTGATCTGTGGACGGGGCATAAGGAGCAGCATTCTTTGTAAGCACCACAGAGGGAGCAGTAGCATCTGTAAAAACATATATATATATATATATATATATATATATATATATATATATATATATATATATACAAATCAATTAATGGTATACAGGGCGCACATGCTATGAACCTAAACCTGTATGATTGACTGGGGCGACTGAGGTTTCTAGAGACATAGAATAACAGGTACACAGTCAAAATATCGAATTTTTAATTTCGACCTACACTTATATCGAGTTGCTAATATCGATGGGACAGAATATCGATGTCCAGAATATCGATGGCCAGAATATCGACCCTAAGGTAAGTAATATCGAAATTACTAATATCGATAGCATATATATCGATGTAAGTAATTTCGATTTACTAATATGTGTTAGAAATTTTAGTTAAGTATTTAAATTAATTGTTATAATATGTGTTTAATATGTTTTTATAAATAAAAAATATATAAAAGTAAATAATATGTTTTACTACCAGAGCGGGTTGTGGGTTTTTAGGGGAATAGGGTGGGAAGTAATTTATTTGTAATTAAATAATTATTTTTTAATGATTAATTTATTTTGCAATTACATATTAATTGGCAATGAATTATTTTAATTGATTAATTGATTAATTAATTAATTGATAATTTATGTATATTTTTAAGTAAATTATATGTTTTACTACTGGAGCGGGTTGTGGGTTTATAGGGGAATAGGGTGGGAAGTAATTTATTTGTAATTAAATAATTATTTTTTAATGATTAATTTATTTTGCAATTAAATATTAATTGGCAATGAATTATTTTAATCGATTAATTGATTAATTAATTGATAATTTATGTATATTTTTAAGTAAATTATATGTTTTACTACTGGAGCGGGTTGTGGGTCTATAGGGGAATAGGGTGGGAAGTAATTTATTTGTAATTAAATAATTATTTTTTAATGATTAATGTATTTTGCTATTAAATATTAATTGGCAATGAATTATTTTAATTGATTATAGAATAATTAATTGATAATTTATGTATATTTTTAACTAAATTATATGTTTTACTACTGGAGCGGGTTGTGGGTTTATAGGGGAATAGGGTGGGAAGTAATTTAATTGTAATATTAATTAATTTTGGGTAAAGGAGTATTTTTAGGGTTCAGGGTCAGTTTTGGGTTTTTGGGTAAAGGGGTATTTTTAGGGTTCTGGGTCAGTTTTGGTTTTTGGGGTAAAGGGGTATTTTTAGGATTCAGGGTCAGTTTTCAGTTTTTGGGTAAAGGGGTATTTTTAGGGTTCAGGGTCAGTTTTCAGTTTTTGGGTAAAGGGGTATTTTTAGGGTTCAGGGTCAGTTTTCAGTTTTTGGGTAAAGGGGTATTTTTTGGGTTCAGGGTCAGTTTTCAGTTTTTGGGTGAAGGGGTATTTTTAGGGTTCAGGGTCAGTTTTTAGTTTTTGGGTAAAGGGGTATTTTTAGGGTTCTGGGTCAGTTTTGTTTTTTGGGTAAAGGGGTATTTTTAAGGTTCAGGGTCAGTTTTTAGTTTTTGGGTAAAGGGGTATTTTTAGGGTTCAGGGTCAGTTTTCAGTTTTTGGGTAAAAGGGTATTTTTAGGGTTCAGGGTCAGTTTTCAGTTTTTGGGTAAAGGGGTATTTTTAGGGTTCAGGGTCAGTTTTCAGTTTTTGGGTAAAGGGGTATTTTTTGGGTTCAGTGTCAGTTTTCAGTTCTTGGGTAAAGGGGTATTTTTAGGGTTCAGGGTCAGTTTTAGGTTTTTGGGTAAAGGGGTATTTTTAGGGTTCAGGGTCAGTTTTCCCTACTGTTGCACCCACTGGAGTGGGAATAGTAATTATTGTTAAGTAAGTATATATTATATATGATTTTTAAATATATTTTTTTAAATTAAATATGTATTTTTTTTTTTACCATTATTATATATATTTAAATATGTCTAAGTAATTAATAAGTATTATTTACAGTATTTTTTATGTTATTTTAAATCCCCAAAAAATCGATATATTTGACAACGATATTTTTAACATCGATATTATTTTTTCAATATTTTGGTACTTACCAGGTTGTACATAGGGCGTCGATATTTTTGCTATCGATATAATTACGCCGATATTTGTGTAGGTCGAAATTCTGTCTGTCGAAATTCTGTCATAGATCCAGAATAACAATAGGAGAGGTAGGGAGATTCAGGAACACTCTCTTAGTCCCCGGTTATCGTACATAAACAAAAGAAGAGAGGTTAAATGTGTCTCAGAAGCCACAGAGACAGAGCGATGCAAGGAAGGAAATACACACCCAATTTGGGTAGATAAGAAAGCCCTCGCACACCGACCTAGTCAGTGTCATGCTTCATCATAGGGCCCCACCAAAGAGGCCGAGTGCCTCTTTGGTGTGCTACGACGCCAGAAGACTGCGGAGCTGGTTGTGTGAGTGGGCGTGCAGTGAGGTATATAGATAAAAGTGCCGAAAGAGTATCTCAAAACAAAAACTTTTTATTGGTAGATCCCTAAGACACGGTTCAAAAGTTCTTATGTGTCTGAATTTAGAACCAAAGGTAATGGGTTGGTTTAATTCAGAAATTACATTAAGTCAGTCAACATGTTTCAGCCTTTTACAGTGGTGTTTTTACTTTTCCACTTTCACGTCCCCAGGTTAGGGTGCACGATTAGAGAGTCCATACCGCCGGGGTTTACACTAGTCCTGATGAATGCCTAGGCAATAAATCTTTGGTGGGGCCCTATGATGAAGCATGACACTGACTAGGTCAGTGTGTGAGGGCTTTCTTATCTACCCAAATTGGGTGTGTAATCCCTTCCTTGCATCGCTCCGTCTCTGTGGCTTCTGAGACACATTTAACCTCTCTTCTTTTGTTTCTAGAAACATGTCAAGTCCCATGGTGTGCTGTACTCTGTGGTTAGGAGATATGCTGCAACACGGTGATCTTCTGTGCCTCTCTGGGAGTGAAGGGAACCTCTACCATGGCCTGCTGTGACAAGTAGTCTTTCGACACATGCATGACACTATGACTGAATGGGAAGAGGTGTGGTGCAGCGGTCAGGGTGACTGACTCCTGAACCCGGGGGCTCATGGTTTGATCCCCAGCGCCAGCAGCAGATTAGCCCAGCACCATGTGACTCTGGGCAATAGCTTGCTTAATCTTCCCAATGGCCCCCAGCGCCTAGAGACCCTCAGGGGTAATTGTTTGCACTTTACAAGTGTGGATTATTAATGGCATGGAGAGTTGCTGCCTCAGGAAACATACTACAACACAATGCCCTTTAGTGCACTGGAACATTATAGCACCATCCTCTGGGCTTGCAAATGCTATAGTCTAGGGTTAGGATAGGAAATGTAGGTACTTCATAGCCATGTGGAATCACGGGGAAGAGGGTAGGATGGTTTGAAGCCGTAAGAACCAAGCAAGAGACATTTAACCTGTTAAGGCAAGCAAAATGAAATCCATTAACTTCACATTCTGGAACCAAGGTGCGCAACACCCGATGAACTTTTCTGGAAAATGTACCAGAACGATAAATACTACAGGCCATATAGAGACTTGGGATACTTTGAATAAAACCCTGCCTCTGGAACTCAGAGCACCACTTGCAGAAATCCTACCGCAACTTCTACTAAGTTTTGGCTGTGTAACACATATGGGAAAACAGCCAACTACTAACACTGTAAAATAAAGAGGAGAGTATTTCTTGCAGCAGGACACGCCTCACATGACTTGAGAAGTCAAACCAAAGGCCAGGCACCCTGCCCATAGTAGGCCGCATAAAATGGTATTATAAAAATGATCTTCTGAGTTTTAATGTTTTTTATAGCGAGTGCAACCTGCATAAAAGCAAGTATGTTGTGTGTCGATTTAGATACTGTATATAGATTTCCTGATTCATCCCCTTATATAGGTACAATTCCCATTGCCCTTATTTAGACATAGAAATCCAGCCCTTATTTAGGCATTGCCCATGCTAACCAAATACAGGCATGGTCCACTACATCCAGTCATCACAATGAGTTCTTGGAAAACCAGACTCTTAAGCCTTTAGGACTTCCCCTTGCTTGTATATTAATTTCTTCAAGAACGCATTTATTATGCATGAACATCTATTCCTTAGGGGTTCATTCATGACGTTCCTCTGCCCGACTTTTACGTCAATACTGGCATTCCTAAACACCTTCAAGGTATAAATATACCTTCACTTTCCATAGCAAGCCACTGTACTGCACGGTTTGGCTGCATACTTGCACGACACGGCTCGCCACGGCAAGTTCGAAAGGAAGTCGAGTCCCCGACTGACGCATTGACCAGACGCTGTCATCCTCCTTGCACAGAATCCAGCTCTGGTGTTTCTGACTCCGCTTGCGGGGTGTTAGAGATCGAGACCCGGAAAGAGATTCCAACCTCTCTCATTCTAAGGTATGGAGCGGACTAGAACCTAGAGGGACTTTTGGCAAATCTTGGCAACACCAATCCAAACTATAGCTTAACCAAACTAAAGAAAAACAGCACCTACTTCTTACCTCGTACTACACTTAGATTAAGTACACTTGGGTAGAACTAGCAAGAAGCACCAGATGAGTATTCACATTTTAGCCTGTGTTATTTATGTGTGTATTTTTATGAATATATGTCATAGCTACAAACCAAGCTCTTGCAGTATTATTTTATCTTACTGCCAACGCTGTACGTATTATACTTTGCATTCTGTCTTTCGATTGTAGCAGTTCATATCTCTTCTATGAAAAATAAGACTGTTCAATAAACCCTTTTTATTGAAACGCCCGTCTCTCCATTTCAGTGCAACTCTGTAGAAACAAAGCATGCACAATTGACTGAGTGAAACTGTTATCTATTGTTTCCACGATTCTGAGACTGGTCCAATTCTAAGGGGAACAAAGTTGTCATGCTTATGCGGTTGTCATAGACTAATCCCTTCTTGTTTATTAGAGAAGTTTCGAGTGACCTCTGAGTTAGCTGGTAGACACAAGTAATTAAGTTTAATGTACTTGATAGATACATACTGCCCTCAGTCCTTGTCAAATCTATAGTGTATATTATTCCAATGTGCAGAGTCAGGGGATATAGGAACTACACTACACTAAGGCACTAATTAAGATTCTAGGCATCATTTACACGGTACATTATGAGATAATCACTGGCAACGTAAATATATCATGGATGCATGGGAAAGACAATTTTCTAATACACCTTCAGTGCAGATATTTATCCTGTAAAAACATGTTCGCCAAGAGCAACTACGGTTTATTAAACAATATGTTTCTGTACAGCTAGGAAATAAACATAATAAAAGACGTTTGGCCTACTGTACTTGTAAGTTATGTAACGCCAGTACAGAGCTTGGGCACGCTCATCAACATGCATAAGTTTGGTATGCGCCAGGCCATTAGCATCACACCCAGCCAACTCAGACTTGCAACCAAATATGCATATCCACCCACAATCACAGTGTGCAGTTCGAGTAGTAGGAAATCACACTAACTACCATTGTCGAACTACGTAAGTCTACCACAAGTTTTAATGCTGTAGCAAGCAGGTCTTGACTGACAGCTAGTGCTTCCTTTGTGAGCAATAAAAAATAGCAGGTGAACATATTACTTTGCACCTTGCAAGAGTCTGTATCATACCACATCAAAAGCTGCAATTGGTTGCCAACTAACAAGCTAGTTTTTGGGCGGTAGCGATAGGAACGATTTTATGTAATAAACAGAGTGGACTGGAGGGCCTCTGCAGCTCCCAAATACAACCAATTCACATGCGCGTGTTTTCCAAACGCTTTATCAAGCAACTTCCAGCAGAGAGGGAAAGGTGGAGACTCCCAACTTGGGGCCCATGATCAGTGCAGAGAAGTCCTTGAAGTGCGCTAAAGCAACCATACCCAAGTTTGCGTTATATAAAATTGGAAAAAAACAGGTTAATGAATACTTGAGATATCAGAAACTTAGTGCCCCGTCTTCACATTCTGCAGGGAGTGAGGAAGGGGGGAATTTTGAAGTACTCCACTGCCCTGCAACCCTGGTATTTGTTGCCTTGTAGTTCTAGCTGGGCCTACTACTCACCCTCACCTGTACTGGATCTCAACCTCCGGTTTGTCACTGGGATGGCCGCTGCAGCCGACAAGCTGAGGACCAGGTGATGCAGATGAGAGAGCCTAGAGAAAAGCCCCACGAGGCCTGCGTGGAGCATAGTCGGACCGGTGTAGGCCTGTTTCGGCTGCAGGAGACAGGCTTGACTCTGGTCTGGGAATAAAAACCAGCAGTGTCTATGGGCAGATTTGAACAGCAGTGGTCCTTGTGTTGCCTGAGGTCGCGTACCAGAAAAAACAAGGGGGAGGGGTGAAATGGCTCAAGTGCTTAGCCGCACTCCATGAAAACATGTTGGAGCGCAGCCTGCAATTAAAACAATTAAAAAAACGCCTGACCTGCAATAGCCAGATGGAAGGAAGGAAGAGAGGCCATCACACTCTGTACTGTGTGATGGTCGACCAAAATGCTCTCTGAGTGAAATCGCTGGAAAGAGAGTTGAGCACACAAAGGAGTTACTTTTACAGAAATGCGCCAATAAGAAGCCAGCATTTCTGAATGCCACAGATAGTAACCAATGACAATGGGTTGGTTTGCCAAACCCCACAGAAGAGATATAACAGGTCGATTGGGAGTTCAACTTAAAAATACATTCTTCAGTTATACCAAATCAAAGATAGCTTTAGCCATGCAGATTACCACCAGGTATTTAAAATCCATTCCTGATGCACACTGGCTTGTTGATTTTCCAGTATCAAAAAAGGGATGTCCACAAATTATGGCTCCCTATCAGAAATAGTTTAAATACAAAAAATATGCAATCAGGTATTGTAAAAGGATTTCCAGTGTTTCAGGGATAAAAGTGTTTTGCCTGCTGGAGTAAATTAACAAAAAAGCCATTTTTGGGTCTTTCATGTTGTCACACTACAGACATTGTGGTAAGCAGCACTGTTTACCACACTACATAGAGTGGGCTTTGGGTTAGCCTATGGCTCATGATTGAATGGATTTTATCTATCCTTATTGCATGTTCTTAATCATATGGGATTCCTCCGTTTAACTTTTCCCTCACTTTTGATTGGATGAGACGAGTCACTAGTTCCTGATATCATGTAACTGCTATATTAGGTTTCATTTCTTCTTCCGCACTCCATTATGGTTCATATTCCCGCATCTTTCTCTGCTCTGTATGCTCTTAGAGTACTCTTGCACTGTTTCCCTCACTTCCTTTATGTTCGCCATCCCATCTCTACATTAAGTACTGGCTGGAGATGTTCTTGACTCCTCTGTGAAGCGACAGACGCCCAATGACGGACTTTGTCATGTTCTGGACGTTGTCTTGCAGCCATTCCTGGTGACTCTTGGTAATCGTTCTTACCCGAACCACTCTACCGTATCCCTCCTGTCTCTCGCTACCTCCCTGTAGGACTGATGCTGGAACTATTTTCAGAGTGGGTGTGTTGTCATCAATGCTACATCACTGAAGTTACAGGGCTTGTGAAAAATCAAAGTGCCCCACAAAGAATAAGTATTGCAAATGAGCCCGTTCAACTTGGGGATGGGGCACTGGCTCCTGTAAAATCTTGGTGAGGTGAGCTGCGCACCCCTATAAATAAAAAAAATCAATGTATCCCCAGAGCATCCCTGGGGCTTATAAACACTTCAATTATAAAAAATATAGAGGCCTGGGGTAAGCAGTCCCCAGGCCTGTAAAATCTCAGGGAGTTGCACACGTCTCCCCTTTATTTGTAGTTCTGCCCCAGAAGATAGAGTCCCCCTGGCCAGTATTGGCTTGAGGATGGGAGCCATACACCCGTGCCTAATAATTACAAAAAAGATAAAGAATTGCCGGCATGACAGTGATGACAGATCCTGAATTGGATGGGCTCTTTCCGCACAGCCCCCATCAAAAAATAAAGAACTGGGTGTCATGAGTGGGCATTGGGACACCAAATTTTTAAAAATCTGAATAAAAAATGAGTTGCATGAGCTGCTTATTTATTATTATTTGCTTCTTGAAAAGAATGTCCCATGATGCCCTGACCTGTATGTTGCCTTGGCTGCACTGATAAGACGTTTTAATGATAACACTTTATAGGGTACAAATGATAAAGTATGGACATTTTTTTCAGCAAATATTTATCATTTGCAAATCTACTTGTAAAAGATCTTCATTTGTTTTTATTCTATGAATATCTTTGGTTCCATCAGATTCAGACTTACAAAAAATGTGCTTTATTTGTGCTTCTCTAACTGATATATTTAGAATTTTTTTAAGGTTTATTTACAGCTTTTTAAATGTTGTATGTTACAAAAAAGCTGACGTCTACAGCCTCTCCTTTCACACCAGCTACATTATCAGATAATTCATTTAACAAAATCCTGTAACCTTGTGTTCAGCTAAAGAAAAGGAAACACCAATTTGTATGTTAAAAGAATAGGCAGCAATTTGAGGGGAGACATAGCCTGCCATTTGACATTTGTTGTTAAATAGTAAATGCAACATGATGAAAAAATGTAAAGGCATTTTATTGCTCATTCCCTTTCTTTATTCCCACACGTTTGTGTTGGGGACTCTGCAGAAACCGCCCCTGCACCATAGTGCCAAGACCTATGTACTGGCCAGAAATGCAGTTGACTATTCATTGACATACCAGGAAATGGATGGCCTGCTTGGTGATGTGCTGGATGATGGCACTCTCTGGCTGCATGCTGGTCACCGATATTGGCTTTGCCAATGCCAGATGCTTTTAAAATGCATTTTCACATTGTAAAACATGATAGCTATCTTAAAAGTATGAAATTACAGTTTTCTACACTTACCGTGCTACATCATCATGTTGTGTCACACAACATGGCGACCATCTTGAAAGTATGAACATTTCATTTTCTATGCTTCTACGATGAATGGTCAAAGCTACTGGTTTTGCCAATGCCAGCAAAATTTAAAAGCATTTCGCAATGGTAAGCGTCAGTCCAGACACAATGTCAAAATGCAAAGAAAGTAGAAAACAAACAACATGAGTATAACCCATCGACCAGGTTGAGATCTGGGTAGGTAAATGAAAACTAACAACAATTTCTCAACCGGTATCATTAAGGAAGACAAGTGTATATGCATGTAAAAGACATTACAGGAAGGAAGAGGGAGACTTGTAGTTTTTTTTAAAAAGTGCTCTGGGCATCATATATTTGAAGTAACAGAAATTAGGACAGTTGTACCAGCACTGTGTGTGTAAATACAAGGGCAACCCAAAACGTACTTGGTGCACTACTGTACTCGTGACCCACGAAGGTGACGGCGCAGGTGACAAGTGAAAGAGCAGTGAAAGGCGCAATGTGACAAGGTGAAAAAGAATATATATATATATATATATATATATATATATATATATATCCACCAAAAGTCGGCGAAGAAGCAGGAATGGCCGCTGGCAGCGGCGGGACGGGATTGCCACTCCCCCGTATTCAACAACAATAGTTCACACAGTCTCCAAAAGAACGACATCATCTAATGCACTAGGTAGAACGATGCCTGCACTTTTGAGGACGCGAGTTCGAATGCCCGTGGTGCTCTCACTCGTTAATCATTTTTTGCACCAGTTATAAATTTATTTTCGAAAAGCCATTCAACAAATGAAATTTAATTTGTTAAAATGTATAAACCAATTAAGCTCTATCACAATGACATGGGGTTTACCGCTGATCATGGGACATTACAGAGGCCAAACTGTGTGGTATGTAATCTCACGCTTAAAAGTAAAGTTTTAAAATTAAAACTACAAACTCAAAACCTTCACCAACTGCTGTTCCCATAACGTCATCTGTGCCATTCGCTACCCTTGTGACCTGATATACATTGGCCAAACCACCCAAATGTTAAACCAAAGAATAATACAACACAAAAGTAGGATTCACTGCAAAATCCTGATGGCACCCTTGGTATCCCACTACCTTGAAGAAAAGCACAACAAACTGGAAATGACCTGGCAGGTGATCGACCAACCCCAATTGACCACCAGAGGCGGCAAACTCCAAGCACTACTTAACAGGAGCCAAGGCCAATGGATCACCCGTTTCAATTCAGTTAACCTTGGACTAACACCATTGAGGAGTCGAAAAGTACAGTGCAACTGTGATTGCCTCATCCACACTGAAAACCACTGAGAACTAACGTCTTCCTACTTATGTCCCTTGACACTTGGCGACTTTCAGTTCAATACTGTACCCAGGTTTTATTACCTTGGGTTATGCCTTCTTTAAGTCTCCTAGATTTCACACCCCTGTTATCCCTCAACTTCAACCCCCACCAGCCCGTCCCTTCACGCCCATCCCACCTCCCCCCCTTTCCCCGCTGTGACAGCAATATGTGAACACTGAACCCCTATTGTGTCGGGCTGCCATTTATATGGTTTATTTTTGTGTTTAATTTTTCGTCGTTTGTTCAACCCAGAGAATCGTGTTTTTGCCTGAATTTATGTACATATTTTCAAGCATGGAATTTACTTGTGTTATGGACGCATATGACAGTATTACCACTGGCCCCTTCGGCTTCTGTGGATGTTTTAGTACTGTACTCTTGAAAATTCCTTTTTGCACAATATGCCTCCTCTTCCAAGTCCCTCCCTCTCTCCTCTTTCCTCCCCCACACTCCTCCCATCTCTAGCCCTAGGCGTGCGGTCATTCTCCGGGCCTCCGTCACACCCCCGAGCCACGTCATGCATCATCACATGATGCGATGACGCGAGACACTGGGAAGTTTAGTATTTCTCATGCCGTTAATCCACCCAGGCAGACATCGGAACAGCCGCACACAAACGTGAAGGCGCGGCCCCCCTCTTGGCGCAATTCCTGTCAGTGGATTGAATCCCATTCTTTGCATCAACAGATGGTAAGCTCCCGCCCTCGATAGAGGACGAATTTGATGAAATATGGTGTGCAGCCCACCCCCTAATGTTGTTTCAATGAATCGGCTCCATGGGGCTAGCACCCGCAAAAAATTGGAGAAAATGAGTTCATAAAAGAGCGAATTTTTTTAAACCACGAGCAAGGAGTAACATCTGTTCATTCGGCATGTTTATTTTTAGAAGCGTCAGAAGCTATTTGAAATTGGACTGTTTAACATACGATGACAATGTTTCTTGCACAAGCGCTTTGAATTGACTAAATATTGTTTTATACATGAACGCACGAGGATGTTTGTTTAAAGCACATTCACTATGTTGTGTTTACAGGAGGAGCATGGTAGTTTATGAAGCAACGTGGGAGTTGTAGTCCGAGGGTTATTTCTGGTTCTTTGTAGTTTCACACCTGTAAATTAGGTCACGTTAATGGGAAGTCTGAGGTGGGAGGGTTAGAGGAGGTGTTTAAAAGCAAGGCACACAGTGCATTAGGGGTTAGTCTTACTACGGTCGGGTCAATGAGACGATTGCTTTGAAGCAGGTATGTGACTTGGGAAAGTGTGGATAGCAGCGGAGGGAGGGAATGATTTACGGGTCTGTAGCCGTTTTGTTAAAAATGTTGCGCCAAACTTTATATCTAGGCATGGCAACCAGTAGGAGAAGACTGTTAAGCATAAAATAGTAAGAACGAACAAATGACACCAACTGTGTAAATCAGGGATATGAAAGGAAAAAAGCGGGATGCGCGAGTTTTGTTAAACACGGGGGTTTCACTTGTGAGGTTATTTACCTTAATAACAGAGTAGCAGCAATGCTTGAAGATTGGTAAAGTAATCAAGGGGAAGAGAGGTGGGAATATATGGAAGTTATACTATGAGAACACTTTAGCTTACAGGCGACCATATTATTGCATGTAATGACTATTAAAATACACCAGGAAAATGATATGAGGGTAAATGTATATTTTTTAGAAAGGTTATATAACGCCCATGAATTACATGTTAGTTGCTTTTTACAAAGTTAACCGTGATAATGTGATAAATGTTTAGTCTATGAAGTAGCGAAATGTATGTTAATTAGTGTTTAATTAATTTCACAGTTACCCCTGACGAAGGGCCCCTGGAGGCCCGAAATGCATTGGGTTTTTATTAAACTGCTTATGATGAAACACGCCTCCAGTACGTATTTTTGAATGAAGAGGCTCGGATGGCCCATCAAGGATATGAGAAATCTAAGTAAATTGGCATTTCCTTGCCCGTGGATGAATCTTGATAACTGTTGGTTGAAGTAAAGAAATAATGAAATACAAAAGGATTTAAATGGAAGATAAAAAGTTAAAAGGATGCATTAGCACTAGCGACAGTGCCATGGTTTGGGGCACCGACTCAGTGCCCCTTCATAGTGACTTAAAGCTCCCGCCCTCGCACCACATCACCCTTGGCTCCAGCGGTGGCCCACACCTTTGTAACCAGGTTGCCCCGCATTTCATGCATACTTAGGATCCTTTACGGACCATGTGCTTCAACACTTGAATTAACAGCGGATCGGGACTCCGACCCTACTTGAATCTTCCCCAGCCTCGATACTTAAATTAGCAGCAGATCGGGAATCTGACCCTTCTTGAATCTTCCCCAGCCTCTCTCCACAACCGGGCTGATTGGTGAGTTTACTGCGTGAACCGCGCCCCCTCACAGATGCTTTTCTCCTCACTGCCCCAGATTAATTTACCTTTTTACCATTAGAAACCTCCGGCTATCGACAAGATTGGTCCTCACATCTGATTGGTTCCCACTCGCTGCTTGCATTCCCCTTCACCCTGTAGACTCCCACAGGGACTCTAATTAATCGCTCTACTCTACTTTGGACAAGCTACGCTGCCCATGAGATGCCCACAGCATACCTCCTTCAGGTATGCCTCGCCCCATTCGGCCTCACGCTGACTTCTTGACAACATTTGCACCAACCCCCCCCCACCTTCTCCCTTTCCTTTC
The DNA here is from genome assembly GCF_964263255.1 of Lissotriton vulgaris. NCBI lineage: Eukaryota > Metazoa > Chordata > Amphibia > Caudata > Salamandridae > Lissotriton > Lissotriton vulgaris. The sequence goes on from NC_141689.1 coordinate 666,298,841, forward strand.
TTGAACAGCACCCCTTATCTGGCAACCGGGTCCTGGAGATGATCCTGATTAAATAGGATTGAAATGCCATCGATCATTCAGCACATTCCACAGTCGAAATTGAAATATGGTTCATATAAAATGCTGTACTAAACTGTGTCTTAATTCTGTAAATAATTTCTGTTAACCCATATATTTCTGTGTATATATATTCTTTTTCACCTTCTCACATTTTGCTTCTTTCGCTGCTCTTTCACTTGAGCCGTCACCTTCGTGTGTAACAAGCACAGTAGTGCACCAAGTCCGTTTTGTATTCCCCTTCGCCCATTAGACTCCCACAGGTACTCTAATTGATCTTTCTTCTTTACATGGGGCAAGCTACGCTGCCCAGTAGATGCCCACAGCTTACCTCCTTCAGGTATGCCACGCAGCACACTAGCTTGCGCTGACTTCTTGACCACATGCCACTAACCCCTCTCTCACCTTTCCCTGTTCCTTTCTTGTACAGCACCCCTTATATGGCAACCAGGTCCTGAAGAGGATCCTTATTAAATAAGATCGAAACACCGTCAACCATTCAGTTCAATCCAAGGAGCAAATTCAAATATGGTTCTTATCAAATGCTGTGCTATACTGTGTCCAAATTCTATTAATAATTTCTGCTGATCCATATATTTCTGTGCATATATATATTCTTTTTCATATGGCCATGTCTGAACTGGGGTGGTGTGGAGTGCAAAAAAACGATGGATTTAGGCCCAGATCGCTGTACTGGGGTGAATGTATGATATTGTTCTGCATTCTGTCCATCAACTGTGTTTTTTGCATTTGTCACCCCGAATGGGATGGGTATGCTCAGATGTGAGTCCCATGCGCTCCACACCACTGGATTCAAGCAAGCTGGGCTGAAGACGGCTGGAATGCCAGAAACCGGTCCTCGGAAGCTTGTTTCCGGTCCATGGAAGGCATGGCTTGGCAGTTCGGGCTGGACTGTTCCCATGAGGCACAGGGTCAGACTGATTTGCATATGGCCATGTCTGAACTGGGGTGGTGTGGAGTGCAGAAAAACGATGGATTTAGGCCCAGATCTCTGTACTGGGGTGAATGTATGACATTGTTCTGCATTCTGTCCATCAACTGTGGTTTTTGCGTTAATCCACTACAGGAAGACACCGGTACAGCTGCACATGAACGTGGCAGCGTGGCACCACTCTTGGCGCAATTCCTGCCAGTGGATTGAATCCCATCCTTCACATCACCAGACGGTAAGCTCCCGTCCTCGCACCGCAGCACCCTTGGCTCCAGCGGTGGCCCATACCCTTGTAACCAGGTTGCTCGGTATTTCGCCCATACTTAGGATCCTTTATGGACCGTGTGCCTCAACACTTGAATTAACAGCGGATCGGGACTCCGACCCTACTTGAATCCTCCTTAGTCTCTCTCCACAACTGGGCTGATTAGTGAGTTTACTGTGTGAACAGCGCTCCCTCACCAATGCTTTTTTCCTCACTGCCGCAGATTAATTTACCTTTTTACCAACAGAAACCTCTGGCTATCGACGAGAATGGTCCTCACATCCGATTGGTTCCCACACCCTGCTTGAATTCCCCTTCACCCTGTAGACTCCCACAGGGACTCTAATTGATCATTCGTCTCTATATTGGGCAAGTATGCTGCCCATTAGATACCCACAGCTTACCTCCTTTAGGTATGCCTCATCCCACACTGCCTTGCAATGACTTCTTGACCACATGCGAACCAACCCTCCACCCCACCTTTTCCCTTTCCTTTCTTGTACAGCACCCCTTACCTGGCAACCCAGTCCTGAAGATGATCCTGATTAAATAGGATTGAAATACCATCGACCATTCAGCGCAATTCACGGCGGAAATTGAAATATGGTTCATTAAATCATTTCTGTTAGCCCATATATTTCTGTGTATATATATTCTTTTTCACCTTCTCACATTTTGCTTCTTTCGCTGTTCTTTCACTTGTCACCTGAGCCGTCACCTTCATGTGTCACGAGCACAGTAGTGCACCAAGTACGTTTTGGGTTGCCCTAGTATTTATACACACAGTGCTGATACAACTGTTCTAATTTCTGTTACTTCAAATATACAATGCCATGAGTACTTTCCAAAAAACCCCACGAGTTTCCTTCTTCCTTCCTGTAATGTCTTGTACATGCATTTATACTTGTCTTCCTTATTGATACCGGTTGAGACATTGTTGTTAGTTTTCAAAGTGCAAAGAAAGCCATTAACAAATATTGGGTTGCTATTCCAGCATATATAATGTATATGATTGTGCAAAAGAAACAGAAACATATTAGGATTCAGCTAAAGAGAGTCTGTTTGGCAAGAGTCACTGTAAATGGATTGGCAGGAGAGGAAATATTCCCCACATACTATTTTCCACATCACACCACAAAAATGATGTTTAAGGACTAGGGGCCCGATGTAGGTAAAATTGATTTACCGATTTTCAATTACCGAATTTTACCGATTCGGTAATTGAAAATTGGTAAATCAATGTGGCGGACATTTACAATTTACATTCGGTATTTACCGATTCTGTAAATACAGAATCGGTATTTACCATTGATTCCTATGGGCTTCAAAGCCCATAGGAATCAATGGGAAATACTGATTCTGTATTTACAGAATCGGTAAATACCGAATTTTGCAAGGGTGCAGGGGGTGTCACTTTGACACCCTCTGGCACCCCACAAATAGGCATGTGCGCTATGTGGCACACAGACATGCCCTAAGGGCATGTCTGTCTGTCACATGGCTAGGTGTGCATGCACACATGTGCATGCACACCTGAAATCAGTATTTTACCACACAATAGGATTGTGTGGTAAAATGCCGATTTTGTAGGGCCTTTGGGACTCAGAGGAGTCCCACCTACATCAGAGATTTACCGAATCGGTAAAAATACCGATTCGGTATTTTACAGAATAGGTAACTTTACCGAATCGGTAAAGTTACCGATTCTGTAAAATTGTGCTCCTACATGCCAAATCATGTATACCGGTCGGTAACGGCCGAAAATACCGATTTTCGGCCGTTACCGACCGACCTACATCTGGCCCTAGATGTAAGAATACTTCTATGCCCATTGTGCTTAATTACAGGCACCCCTTTTCAGGCTCATTTGCATAACCACTGTAATAGTTGCTTAGACTGAACTTTTTTGGTCCAACTAATAGTAAAATCCAGGCAGCCTTATAGGAAATACATGATGAATATGTTAGTAAACATTGCCTCCAAAAGGCTACACTCTACCACATATAGAAGCACGAGGATTTTGAGTTGGTCAGGGGGTAAAGGAATATAGGCGAAGAATACCCTGGCGGGCACTGCTTGAACCTCCCTCGCAAGAAAATGAAATCGGCTGGGGTTCGGTGAGAAAGCCTGGCTTCTGTTGCAGCAGATGACCAAAGCACTTTTACTAGCTGTTTTTTCTGCCCATTAAAACCGCGTCCAATGTTTCCACACCCAGAAAAAACATCAGTGTAACACACTGGGCCATATGTGATCAGGTGAAGTTGTATGCTATGCAGGAATTCCTCTCCTCCTTGGTTGTACCGACATTCTATGAGGTGGGGCAGAAAAGCGCAATACAAGGATGGAATCTCTGAAACACTTAAAGAGGAAGGAGAGGCAAGCATACAGATTGATCGAGTTGTGTGCAGAAATTAGACGCAAAGAGATTAGGTTATATAATCCTCTTCCTCGCCCAAGACCTGTGACTAAGTTTCAATGAACTATCCATAGATGTTTCCACTAATTTTGACCTTATATACCTCTTGGTGACACTGATCAAATATGGCATTTATAAATTAAAATAACCACTCTAATTTCACACTTTTTGATTACTATGTGAGACACCAACAACCATATGTGGCATACTTCCATTCCTCTCATTTATACCTAGCGAAGGATGTATGTATGTTTGTTATGTATGTATGCATGTATGTGGCATTTGTACAGGGTGAACCTAGAGAAAAGGAAGCTGGTTACTGTACATGGTCACAGACATGCATACAATAAATACGTAATAGGAGAGAAAGCCGGGTTGTGGATGCTTAATGCATTGTGATATACTGTTCTTTAAAGAGGTAAGTCTTCAAAGACTGGTTTGGTATGGCTATTACACATTGGTACTACCAACATTTTAAAGTGTATCAATCAGAAGTTTGTTATACAAAATGTAAATCTCTTTCTGCAGCATGGTTTCTTTCACTAAAAACATTGTAATCTACTAACCCCACTATCATTAGGAAATCAGGAAGCATTAGTGGTAAAGAACTTTAACATTCCTATCGATCTTGTCTAATCTAATATGGGTAACACAGTACACTGTAGTCTTTCCCTCCTCACATATCAATAATGAATGTATATTCCTGCAAGGTCTAGGGCATATTCTAGACCTTTATTTATTCAAAATTCTTTAACTTCTTTAGCAGAGTGCACGACCTTTTCCGAGCCTGAGCAATATGCCAGTAATTTCAAGTTGACCCTCGATGTGCAGATCCTCCCTCTGCACCTGTATCCTGATTCTTGTGAAATATGGAGTGGGAAGAAATTCTGTGGAAATGTATATGATGGCTCCTCAGAGAAATGATAAAATTCCTAACTCCACCATCACAATGTCAAGACTGACGATGAAAAGAAAGGCTTGGCGTAATCAGGATTACAAATAAGTAATACCGGCATTATTCATAGATTCAACAAGAACAGTCAAAATCCCTTTAAATATCAATTGTAGAAATGTTTGTTGAATTTCTTTTTGATGTTCAATACTTTCAATTATTGTGCGTTATTTTCGGATTCGTCACACTTGTCTCTAGAATTTTACTACTAATGGCTTCTTATTGCCAGGATAAACTACTTAAAATAATTAAACTTATTAAAACTCATTTGAATAAATGTTTTGAGTAATTTTCTTGAGAATGTTTCAAAATGCCTATTTGGAAATACTGTACTATTAGTGAAATGCATTATTATGTAAATGTTGTGCTTAAAATACATTGTGAGCACTTGTTCTGATGCATCTTTAGTACATTATTTTTACTGGCTCAATTAGCACATTTAATAGGGATGAAATCATTATCATGCAAAATAACCTGCATCTACATACAGCATATTTTAAGAATCTCGTGTAGACTATGTTAAAATGTAAGCAGTTTACAGAGCAGATGTGTGGTTGTGCTTGAACTCTGATATATCTTCTCATCACGTTTCTATTTCAGATTACATTTATGAGCTGAAATGTAAACACATGGGCACAATTATTTCTAATGACCTGAAATGCATTTCACTATGACATGTATTTTCTATTTTTAGACGCAAAGTTAATAATTAAGGATAATAAATGCTTGAGAAACTTAATGCATAACACTTTTGTGTATAACAGCTCTCTTCAAAAGAACACTGCGTGTCGGAACTGTGACTCTATCTGTATACTTTCAGGCTCAATACATATATCTACCTATGATGCAGAATTTACTCACTTGTCAATTTTTCAGTAAGGTAGATATATACAGGTCAATAATCCATTTCTACTTCTCGAAGGTATGCACACAGCTCTGTGCATAGAAAAACGTGTGGCTTGACTTCCCTCTCCACATCAGAGTCTCATCTCTTCTTGAATTTTGCAAGATGCTGAAGGCCTGGCTTTTCAATTAACCAACCTACTATAGTTAGGGCTAAGCACACACACCTACTCAGCGTCACAATACCCTCTCAGGTGGTAGTGTGTTTTACAGATACACATAACATGACATGACATACCATAACATAGCATTGCATAACATAACATAGCATAGCACAATGACGCTGAGCTTCTACGTTAAGTGGAATAGTCTAAGCAAACGAAAGTTCTACACAGTGATGGTTAAATATGCACCAGTTTTCTCATACATAAGTAGACAAAGTTCCTTAAAACGTATCATTTTAAATTAAAAAACACTGAAATTCACCTGTTATAGTTAACTGTGGCAACTATAACTTGCACAATCGTCATGTACGGCTAATGGGCGCACACATAGCACCACTCATGACATGCTTCATGACATAATTGATAACATCACTGATGACATCTGAAATTACATAATTGTGCATGACGGTGTGCATGTTATAGTTATTAATGTTAATTTAAACTGGTGAATTTTAGAGGATCTTAATTTAAATGTTATGTTAAAACTGACAATTTCACCTAAGTATAATGTAACTTTAACCTTCGGATGTGCGTGATGTGGGGTTATCAGCATGTCCTGGCCTGCGGCTATGCCCTGTTTCCAAACTATCGTAGACATGCAACACCACATCATGTACGACCTTTGACCATGTCTGGCATGGGGTTTGCCATGGGCCATGGCCTGTTCACAAACCCCACTGGTGCCAACAACCCATGTGAGTGCTTAACTAAATAAAGGGGAGTGATTTTAAGTAAGGCAGAGCTACTGACTTTCGACATAACTCAAAACACTAAAAAAAAGTTGGCCTATTGGCTTATGAATGGGGTCAGGTTATCACTATATATAAAGCAAATGTATTTTTCTTCATCAAAAAATGTCCATTAATTATAATGAAATGTATATTTCATTAATTCATGCAGTTCAATGTTGAATACCAGTGATTGTCAATAAAACAATAGGCACGAGGTGGTTCTGCACTCCAGCTGAAGAGTATACAGTTTCAGTTGGTGTGCTTTGAAAAAATGAAAGCTCTCCTGGGTGTAGGAAGGTGGATATCTGACTATAGTTACCCCCAAACTTTTTGCCTGGGGTTTAGCTGGTTTTTGACATAGTTGGCCTGGGATCCTGCTATTCATGGCCCCAGTCTAATTGCTCTCTCCTTAAAATGGACTCCATGTACCCTAGGTGCATACCCAATTGGATACTGGTTCACCTTATTGGACCCTGTAACAGTGTACCCTAGGTACCCAGGGCATAGGTGTTTCCAAGGCCTACCAGGGGCTGCAGCATGTATTGTGCCACCCCTGGCCTCCATATTTGACACAACTGGCTGAGCACTCAACTGGGGCAAGTTGGTGTAATCACCTCTTGCTTAGGTGTAGTATATCTATACCTAACATAAACTGGACACATATGTTCCTATCAGCCACTCCTATGGAAGGCCTCATCAATCCTGAAGGCAGAGTGCTTGGAAATATGTGAGATGGTTGTAGGAAGGTGGATATCTGACTATGGTTACCCCCAAACTTTTTACCTGGTGTTTAGCTGGTTTTTGACATAGTTGGCCTAGGATCCTGCTATTCAGGACCCCAGGCTGATTGTTCTCTCCTTAAAATGGACTCCATGTACCTTAGGTGCATAACACAATTGGAATTGGTTCACCTTATTGGCCCCTGTAACAGTGTACCCTAGGTACCCAGGGCATAGGTGTTTCGAAGGCCTACCAGGGGCTGCAGCATGTATTGTGCCACCCCTGGCCTGGCCTCCATATTTGACACAACTGGCTGATCACTCAGCTGGGGTAAGTTGGTGTAATCACCTCTTACTTAGATATAGTATCCCTATATCTAACCTTAAACTGGACACATATGTTCCTATCAGCCACTCCTATGGAAGGCCTCTTCAATCCTGGAGGCAGAGTGCTTGGAAATATGTGAGATGGTGCTCTAGCATTAGCTGAGCCTGTCTGCAGCTGTCGGGAACCACTCCCTAAGCTGTTCCGGGATATTGCCATACCTTATACTCTTAAGTGCATTATAATCCTCGCGGTTATTTGCTATCTTTGGTTTGGCTTTATCAAAACATGTTGAGTAAGGTGTCATACAAATTGGAATACTATCCCCTCGACAGTTCTGTCGACGGGGATAGCATTCCACCCTTCTAGAGGGACACGACATGTGTGTAGCCTTAACCCCGGTTAAATTTAACCAGAGCCTCAGCATCACAAAATGGATGCTGCCACCACAGACACGAGTCTGACCTCCTGCTGCTGGGAGTCCTTCCAGCGAGGGAGGCTTGGACAAAGGGTTTCCTGCCTTGGGAGGTGCGAGCACCACCCCAGACAGGGTTTTGTGTATTGGGTAGGACAGGGCTGAATAGATTGAGACATGCCCGGGGCACACAAGGTGTCCCCGTGCATAAGCCAGTCCAAACCGGTCCTGGGACTTTCCAGACCCAGGCCTGGCGAGGAGCTGGACAAAGAAAAGGGGGTGTAACCGCCCCCCTTCCTGGTTCCTCCCAGAGGAGGGACCTAGTAGGTGATCCACCCCTCAGATTGGGAATAAGAGTGGGAGCAGTGCCATTGCACAGCAGATCATCCTGAAATCAACTTGAAATAAAGAAGAAGACTGGACTACGACATTCTGCTGCTCAGAAGACTGAAGAGAATCTCCCTTGTGGCCTAGGAGTGGCCACCCTGTGAACACAGGCACCAACCAGCAACTCAACGTCTGCTTTGCGGCCGCCTCCCGCCGGAGCCTGAGCCCAGAGCCTGACAAGACCCAGACTCCAAGACCTCTCACAGCCCGATCCACAGTCCCTGCAAAGAAGGGACCCGTGGAGGTACTGAGTGACGTGGGACCGGACCTCTTTGAAGACACTCAAAAAGCTGACTCCGCAGCAACCGAGGCATCCTCGACGTTGTGCTTTGGGGAATAAGAACCCCCACCACCGAGCAGCCCTTGCACCGAAGAAGAGCCCTCCAGCATCTCCACGATCTGCGTGGGCCCTTTTGCATTGTGCCACTCGACGCGTCATCCCGGCCACTAGCCACGTGGTCAGCGGCCATCTTGGCGACTACAACTACAAACTACACTGTGGGTCTGGTTGCTCCAGACTTGCCCAAGCTCCTGTGAAGAGGAGCATTCGCTCTGACCTTGCTGGTCCGAGTGTTAAGCCTTTTTTGACTCCTGCGTGGCTTGCATTAGCCAAGGCCTGTTTGCTCCGATCAAGTTGCCGACACCGCCAGCAGCGAGAAGCCTGCGTGGGACAGCTTATGACCCACTCCTGGACGTCCTCGACCCCCGGTGTCCACGTGGCTGCAGAGAGAAGCTACACCTCATCGCCTGTTTGCACCCGACATCGCCTGGTTCCAATCTGGTTCCACGGTAGTCACTGGCTAGTGACTTTGAACATTGTCCCCTCTGCTTTCAGGTCTTCACAACTTCAGATCCACCCTTGGATCCACCGGAACTCTTCACCTCGAGCCGCCTGCAGCATCTTCAGCTCCAAGCACCATCGACCAGCGTGACGAAACCGACACTACTTCGACCCTGTGCACCCGCGTCCTGTGGGTGAGGTAACTCAGCTCCGCCAGTGTTCCTACCTTGGTACACATCTCTAGGGCCTGTGTCTCAAGTTTCAGCTTTCTAGGTCACTCGGAAGGTTCCGAACTAACTAACTTTGTACTTTTTACGCACCATAGACTTTAAATTGGTGAGTGCGTGCACTTTAAACACTGCACCCGGGTCCCGCGGGCCTTTCCCGACTTAGTCACTGCTAGTCTCGAATAGCTCCAGCGATTCCCAAGGCCCTAGGCCTGTTTCCGTTCTGATTGGTATCTCTTATACCACTTTCTTAGTATATGGTTTAGGTGGCCCCTAGGGCTCATCCATATTGTGCAACTTTTGTGTATTTTAAACTGTCTTGTGTTTAACGCTTGTGCTTCTGTGCTCATAAAGAGTCCAGGGGATACTTTTAGTTAATAAATCCATATATATATTTTCAATATATATCTGTGTGGTATCCTTTCATTTGGTATTCAAGGGGGTTGTGTATGGTAATACAGCTGGCTTCACATGCCTTTCAGAGTTTAGCCTAAGACTGGTTTGTCCACGTTACCACTAGGATAACTGGTCTATAAGGTTGACTTACAACCAATCATCATAAGGGTTGCTTGGCATGGTACAAAGTGATCACTAGAATTAGTGAGCATTATATACCAGGCCAACTTCTCACAATGGTGCTCTAGCATGAGCTGAGCCTTTCTGCAGCTGTCGGGAACAACTCCCTTAGCTGTTCCGGGATATTGCCATACCATATACTCTTAAGTGCATTATAATCCTCGCGGTTACATGCTAACTTTGGTTTGGCTTTATCAAAATATGTCAAGTAAGGTGTCATACGATTTGGAATACTATCCCCTCGACAGTTCTGTTGACGGGGATAGCATTCCACCCTTCTAGAGGGACACGACATGTACATAGTCTTAACCCCGGTTAAAGTTAACCAGAGCCTCAGCATCACAAAATGGATGCTGCCACCACAGACACAAGTCTGACCTCCTGCTGCTGGGAGTCCTTCCAGCGAGGGAGGCTTAGACAAAGGGTTTCCTGCCTTGGGAGGTGTGAGCACCACTCCAGACAGGATTTTGTGTATTGGGTAGGACAGGGCTGAATAGAATCAGACATGCCCACAAGGTGTCCCCGTGCATAAGCCAGTCCAAACCGGTCCTGGGACTTTCCAGACCCAGGCCTGGCAAGGAGCTGGACAAAGGAAAGGGGGTGTAACCGCCCCCCTTCCTGGTCCCACCCAGAGGAGGGACCTAGCAGGTGATCCACCCCTCAGATTGGGAATAAGAGTGGGAGCAGTGCCATAGCACCTCAGATCATCCTGAATCAACTTGAAACTAAGAAGACGACTGGACTTCGACATTCTGCTGCACAGAAGACTGAAGAGCATCTCCCTTGTGGCCTAGGAGTGGCCACCCAGTGAACACAGGCACCATCCAGCAACTCGATGTCTGCTTTGCTGCTGCCTCCCGCCGGAGCCCGAGCCCAGAGCCTGACAAGACCCAGACTCCCAGACTTCGCACAGCCCGATCCACAGACCCTGCAAAGTAGGGACCCGTGGAGGCACCGAGAGACGTGGGACCGGACCTCTTGAAAGACCCCCGAGAATCTGACTGCGCAGCATCCGAGGCATCCTCGATGTTGTGCTTTCGGAACAGAGAACCCCCACCACCGAGCAGCCCCTGCACCAAAGATCAGCCCCCCAGCATCTCCACGATTTGCGTGGGGCCCTTTTGCATTGTGCCACTTGGTGCGCCATCCCGGCCACTTGCCATGTGGTCAGAGGCCATCTTGGCGACGAAACCTACAAACTACACTGTGGGTCTGGTTGCTCTAGACTTGCCCTCGCTCCTGTAAAAGGGAGCACCCGCTCTGACCTTGCTGGTCCGAGTGATAAGCCTTTTTTGATTCCTGCATGGCTTGCATTAGCCAAGGCCTGTTTGCTCCAATCAAGTTTCCGACACCGCCAACAGCGAGAAGCCTGCGTGGGATAGCTCGTGATTGATTCCTGGACGTCCTCAACCTCTTTGTGTCCACGTGGCTGCAGAGAGAAGCTACACCTCATCGCCTGTTTGCACCCAACATTGCCTGGTTCCAATCTGGTTCCACGGTAGTCACTGGCTAGTGACTTTGAACATTGTCCCCTCTGCTTTCAGGTCTTCACAACTTCAGATGCACCCTTGGATCCACCGGAACTCTTCACATCGAGCCGCCTGCAGCATCTTCAGCTCCAAGCACCATCGACCAGCGTGACGAAACCCGACACTACTTCAACCCTATGCACCCGCGTCCTGTGGGTGAGGTAACTCAGCAACGCCGGTGTTCCCACACTGGTATTTATTTATTTATAGAAACATTTGTAAAGCGCGAAACGAAGGCCCGTGGGCATCTCGGCGCTAAGTAACTGCAATGTTTGGCCATCGAGGGGAATAGGAGATCATTGATTAAAAAGCCAGGTTTTTAGGTTTTTTCGGAAAGACCAAAGGGACGTGCTGGTCTTGATCGAATGAGGCAGTGTGTTCCATAGTTTTGGAGCAGCCACAAGGAATCTTCTGTCACCCCAGTTGACAGATTTAGTTCGGGGGATCACCAGTTCCAGGGAGCTGGAGGAGCGCAGTGCTCTGGATGGACAGTAGGGGGTAAGGTTCTGAGTGAAGAACGCTGGGCCAGCGTTGTGTAAAGCCTTGTATACCAGAAGAGTGGTATACAGTGTGGCTCAGGGATTAGAGGCGGCAGACCCGGAAGCTGAGATCGGCCCTGGACCAGGGTTCAATTCCCCGCCTCGGCGGGTCTTGGGCTCAAAAATTCAACGGACTCGATAATTCTCGCTCCGGTGCCTTCTCGACTCACAGGTTCACACTCTGCGACTCTGGGCAATAGCTTGCTTAATCTCCACAACGGCCCCTCGCGGCGGGATGCCTGGCTTTCACCTTGTGGATACCCTGCTGGGGTTATCTCACAGGGGAATACCAAGACGGGTTCCCTAAGCAAGCGCCGGGAAACCCTTTGTGGGTAGCTGTGTGCTATATAAGCTCAAATACATTTACATTTACATACCAGGCACAAGGTTTTAAACTTAATCCTCTTCCTCACCGGAAGCCAATGAAGCTGTTTCAAGGTGGGTGAAACCGGGTGGAATTTGGGGATTCGCCCTAGGAGCCTGGCAGCCGCATTCTGTATAGACTGCATTTTCGTTAACACTCTCTCCTGGGCCCCTAGAAACAGAGCGTTACAATAGTCTAGGGTGGAGAGCACCAGGGAGCTTACCAGCGTTTTCGCAGTGTTTTCAGGTAGGAAGGGCAGAATTTTTTTGATGAGCCTGAGTTTATGAAAGGCTGAGGAGGATATCTGGTTGGCATGTGGTAAGAAGTTCAGACGGTTGTCGAACATGACTCCCAGGTTCCTCACTTTGTCAACCGGGACTGGGGGCTGGCCCATGGGTGACGGCCACCAAAGGGGGGACCACTCCGGAGAGAGATTGCCAAAAATTACAACCTCCGATTTGTCGGAGTTTAGCTTCAGACAATTGTGTGACATCCAGTTTCCGATTGCCGACATGCCCTGGTTGAACATGTTAGCTTTCTGAAGCCCGTTGTTTTTGACGGCAAGGACCAGTTGAGTGTCATCAGCATATGAAGTGAGGCTCATCCCGTGTGCCCTGATGACATTGGCAAGGTCCGACACATAAATGTTAAATAGTGTCGGACTAAGGGATGAGCCTTGGGGAACTCCACATGGTAGTGACAAGGGGGAAGATTCAAAAGGTCCCACAGTGATGACCTGGGTCCTGTTGGCCAGGAAGGAGGCAAGAAGATTTTTGGCATTGCCTCGAATGCCTATGCTCTCGACACGGTCGACCAAGGTGGTATGGTCGACCGTGTCAAAGGCCGCCGACAGATCTAGTAATATCAGGACGGCAGTGCCTCCCGCATCCCGGATAGATCTGATGTCGTCCGCTGCTTTGACCAAGGCCGTCTCGGTTCCGTGGAAGCGACGGAAGCCAAACTGTGATTCATCAAGGCATTTGTTTTCCTCGATGAAGGAAGAGAGTTGGGCATTCATGATTTTTTCCACTATTTTTGCTAATAGTGGGAGACTGGCGATGGGGCGGTAACTTTTGAGTTCTTCCTTATCAAGGGTGGGTTTTTTGAGCAACGGTACACACCTCTAGTGTCTGTGTCTTAAGTTTCAGCTTTCTAGGTCACTCAGAAGGTTCCTAACTAACTAACTTTATAACTTTTACGCACCATAGACATTGCATTGGTAAGTGCGTGCACTTTAAACACTGCACCCGAGTCCCGTGGGCCTTTCCCGACTTAGTCACTGCTAGTCCCGATCATCTCCAGCGATTCTCAAGGCCCTAGGCCTGTTTCCTTTTCGATTGGCATCTCTTATACCACTTTCTTAGTATATGAGAACTCTCCAACCTCCGCCCGATTTCTCTCCTTCCTTTCATCAGCAAACTGGCAGAGAAACACGTTAACACCACCCTCTCCAGCTTTATCGAGGCGACAGGGGGCCTGGACCAATCTCAATCTGGGTTCAGGCCCAACCACAGCACTAAATCAGCCCTTCTCTCTGTGACAGATAAGATCAAAATGTCACAGGACAGAGGCGGTTCCATGATTCTAATGCTGTTGGACCTGTCCGCAGCCTTTGATACCGTGTCCCATAACATCCTTCTCAGCCGTTTGCAGGGAGTAGGAATTGGAGGCTTAGCACTATCATGGTTGGAGAGTTTCCTCTCCGGGAGATCACAATCTATCAGCCTGGGCCCCTTTCGTTCCACCTCAAGGGCGCTCACGAAGGGGGTGCCACAGGGCTCATGCCGTAGCCCTACATTGTTCAATGTATATGTGGCCCCCCTTGCTGAGATTGTGCGGAAATATGGGTTCATACCGGTTTCCTACGCTGATGACACCCAGCTCCTCTACCCTTTCAGCTCCCTTGGCCCCAAAGTTAAGGAGAACTTTGCTGAGGGTATGAGGGCAGTGTCACATTGGATGGCTGTGAACTGCCTCCAATGTAACGTGACAAAAACAGAGGTCATGCTCTTTGGCAAGGCGAGTCTCCTCTGGTCCCCAGACTGGTGGTCAATAGATCTTGGCCCAGTACCTACATCCAAACCTCATGTAAAGAATCTAGGGGTGAAGTTGGACCAAAAGCTGACCCTGAAGGAACACACCAACTACATCGCAGGGTTGTGTTTCCACACCATCGGCCTACTTAGACGTGTCTTCCCGTATCTCCCTGCCACCTATAGGAAGACACTTGTACAGGCCTTGGTGACCAGTCGCCTGGACTACTGTAACGGCCTGCTGACATTAGCAAACGCAGATGCAGTAGGTCGTTTGCAGGTAGTCCAGAACACAGCAGCAAGACTGGTCATGAGTGCACCAGCCAGGACTCCCTCTAAGCCCTTGTTGAAAGAACTACATTGGCTTCCCATACGGCAGCGCATCAACTTCAAGATTTGCTGCACGGTTCACAAATGCCTTTATGGAGCAAGTCCTAAATATCTGTCTCAATCCCTGGAGCTGTATCAGCCCAGCAGGTCTCTCCGCTCAAGCAATCAAGCCCTTCTAAAACCCCCTGCCACAAAGAAATCTAGACAAGGAGACCGCGCTTTCTCCTCAGTTGGACCTGCCTTATGGAACAAACTTCCCACCGATGTAAGAACGACCACCAACCACTTGTCCTTCAGAAAGACATTAAAGACCCTTCTTTATCAAGAAGCATTTCTGCCTTTTTAACTTCTTATGATGCACTATCTGATGATTCTATAGCTGGCAAAGCGCGGAGATACCCTTACGGGATTGATTCCAGCTCTATAGAAGAAATCAAAATAAAATAAATAAATAAAATATGGTTTAGGTGGCCCCTAGGGCTCATCCATATTGTGCAACTTTTGTGTATTTTAAACTGTGTTTTGTTTAACGCTTGTGCTTCTGTGCTCATAAAGAGTTCAAGGGATATTTGTAGTTAATAAATATATATATATTTTCAATATATATCTGTGTGGTGTCCTTTCATTTGGTATTCAAATGGATTGTGTATGGTAATACAGCTGGCTTCACATGCCTTTCAGAGTTTAGCCTAAGACTGCTTTGTCCATGTTACCACTAGGATAACTGGTCTATAAGGTTGACTTACAACCAATCATCATAAGGGTTGCTTGGCATGGTACAAGGTGATCACTAGAACTAGTGAGCATCATATACCAGGCCAACTTCTCACATTGGTGGCAGCTGTGGGATTCGAACCCACGCCTCCGGAGAGACTGGAGATACTCAGCCTGAGGAGGAGGAGGAAGAAGGGGAGACAGAAGGGGAGAACAGTGATTCTGATGATGGCAGAAATAGTCAGGTGCTATTCAGAAGGCTTAACCAGGCTAACTTAAGTGTATTTGGGACTGAAGCAAGGATGACCTTGCCCAGGCACCCAGATGGACTTAACCAGGAGCGTAGGAGGAGGAGGAATCACTCAGGTGAATCCAATACCTCCCAGGCTTCTAGAGGTTCTCATGGTCACTCCAGAAGGGAGAGGACTAGCCCTCAGAGAAGGGAACATGAGGCCAAAATGATAGAGGCTGAGCTTAGGATCCAGAGACAAGAATTAGAAGTTGCCCTGGCCCAAGAGAAACTTGCTAGAGCAAGACAGCCTAGAGAGAGTGGGGTAATATACCCACTGGTGGCAGCACTATCCAGAAGGATAAAGACAGGTCTTTTGATAGCAAAAACCTGAGTAAGATTGTGCCCCCCTACAAAGCTGGGGATGATATCCACAAATGGATGACTGCACTTGAGAGAGCCTGCAGAGTACAGCAGATCCCTCAGGAGCAGTGGGCAGCAATCTTGTGGCTCTCCTTTGAAGGTAGAGGCAGAGACAGACTCCTCACAGTTAGTAATGGGGATTCTCGATGTGAGTAATCTTTATTCGGCAAATTTCACCATAAAAGAACACAATATAAAACAGTTCAATTCAGATAAAAGATTATATGATACAATGGAAACAGTGCCACAACATTTACAAATTTACTGGCAGTAAAATAGTCCTTAGCTAGTGGATTTTCTAGTAAGAGGTTTCAGCAAACGGCAACGTGTCCTCCACGCACTCCCTAGGAATTTAGCCACCCCACAGATCATACTGGCAGATGAAGGGTCTGTAGTAAGGACACGTAATGCCTGGCTATGGCACCTCAGTCCTAGTTCCCTACAGACGGGTTTCAACCAGAATTTCCGTGCTCCTTTGTAAGCTGGACAAGCGAAGAACAGGTGAGCCACCGATTCCTTAGGGGCCGCACAACCCGGGCAGCCCTGCGGGCTAGCAACTGAGTTCTTCCATTTACCCGTAAACTCATATACCGGGAGCGTCCCATATCGCAATTTTAGGTACAGTGCTCGATCCAGTGGTATGGTTATTAGATCTAAAAAGGATTCCATTTTGCGCATACACTTAATGGACAAAAATTGGTCAGTAAGAGAGCCCAATTTCCTAGACCGCATAACATTATTCTGTACCCAGTCCCAGTATAGTTTTTTTATGACATCTTTCGGTGGAGGTGATTGCAACTCCCATGCCTCTCCGAGACCTAAAGTAAAAACCAATTCCTTCAGGTTATTTAGCCAAGCTATTTTTTTACAAGTGTCCAGTAAAAGTAGTTCATCTAGACCTTCTGCGTACTTTGCCAGCTCTTCAGTTCTTCGTAATCGGGACCAAAATAGCAACGGGCGGAGCCTCACCAAATCCTTTACTGATTTCCTGCCCAGATCTAATCTTAATGGGATCAATGGGGTGGAAGTGGGAAGAGCTACCACTTTCCTAAAAAAGTTGTTTTCTGATGTCATCAAGTCTGAAATCCCTTCAAACCCCCACAACTCCGAACCGTAAAGTGCTGCAGGTAGTATCTGACCCTCATAAATGGTCATAACTGGGGAGACCGGTTTGCTGGTTGACTCGCGTAACTCCTTCAGCGTCACCCCGGATACTCTTTGGTGGTTTAGTAGCATTTTAGACAGATGGTCCTTCCAGGTCATGTGACTGTTAATACGGACGCCAAGGTAATCAAAGGACTCAACCAGTTCAATGGGGGCGTTGTTAAGCACGAAATTATTTTTGAATCTCTTCGAGGGTGCGAAGGCCATCAACTTGGTTTTTGATGTGTTGATAGTTAGGCCTCTGATGGTGCAGAAGGAGCTAAACTGATCCAGGAGTTTTTGCAAGCCCACCGGGGATTTTGAAATCAATAGGGTGTCGTCGGCGAAGAGAAGTGTGGGGATTCTCTCCCC
Organism: Lissotriton vulgaris; assembly: GCF_964263255.1. NCBI lineage: Eukaryota > Metazoa > Chordata > Amphibia > Caudata > Salamandridae > Lissotriton > Lissotriton vulgaris. Next base: position 666,316,387 of record NC_141689.1, read on the forward strand.
CGCCAGGGATGGGGCGTCCGACTCCACCCCCCTTAGATGGTCCACCACTCCGTTTACGAATAGGGAGAAGAGGGTCGGGGCCATAACACATCCCTGACGCACTCCTCGCCGCACAGGAATCCTATCTGTAAGTTGACCCTGGGATCCCCATCTCACTCTAGCATAATTCCCCTCGTGTAGCTTAACAATTAGGCTCAGAAGCCCACTGGGAAAACCCATCTCTCTTAGCGTTCCCCAAAGCTTGGTGCGAGGGACCAGGTCGAATGCGGTTTTAAGATCAATGAACGCCATATACAAACTACCCTTCATAATTACAACCGCCTTCCAGTATATGGCGAACAGACGAAAGACCTGGTCCATCGTACCTACCCTCCTTCTGAACCCCGCTTGTAGGTGGGAGAGGATACTAGCCTCCTCTATCCAGTCACCTACTCTTGAAATGATGACCCTGCCGACCACTTTCTGAATTATATCTATCAGACTAATGGGCCTGTAGTTAGCAGGGTCATCTCTAGCCCCCTTCTTAAACACCGTGACTACCTCGGCCCCCTTCCAGGAATCTGGAACCTGGTGTCCCCTCATGATCAGATTCATAACAATCGCAATTAGTTTAGCCCAAGCCTCCGGATCCATCAACAATAGATCCCCAGGGATCCCATCCTGCCCAGCGGCTTTTTTTGGAGTTAAATGTCTAATCGCCAATACTACTTCACCCGTTGAGAATATAAGATCGCTTTCAACCGCGGGGACCTCTGCACCCTGGCTAATCACCTCTGGGCTAGTTGGTTCATCTAAGTCGCCGTAAAGAGATGAAAAATGTGTAAACCATTGCTGACAGGTTATATGATCAGCCAATGGTTTCGATCTTCTCTGCCTTGAACTATTGACCAATTCCCAAAAAAGGTTTGGGTTCCTGCCACTCGCAGCATTGGAAAGATCCAACCAATGCTGTTCCTCCCACTCCTTTTTGGCCAATGATAAGGCTTTCTGGTAGTCCCTCCTGGCCGCTCTAACCAATGGGGGGTTCCCTGAAAGCAAAGCCTCTGTTAATTTTTTCCTGGAGCTTTTACACAGGTCATTATACCACACTTTACTGAGAGTAGGGGGTATAGCAGGAGCCCTATTACCTTTCCTCTTGGAGATGAAAAATTGACCAACTTGGTTTATTGTCCTTTTATAGGCAGAGTCAAGGGTGGGGTATTGGGGATTGGCGGTCCTGTTTTCACCAACCCATGTATCTAGGGTAGAAGACAGGCCCTCAACCAATACTTTGATACTTCCTATATCCCCCTCGTTGAGCCTAGCCTTATCCCATTTCAACCTACGGTTATTATTAAAGGGGATAACTTCTTTAGTTATTTTTGGGTTAACCACCCCTCGCCTGGCCTCCCGCAATCCCCAATAGAATTTACAACACAGGGGATTGTGGTCACTATCCTGGCTTGGGACGACCTCCATGTCGATCAGGTCCGGCCAGGATCCAACATCTATCAGGATGTAGTCAATTCTGGACGGGCCCGAAAGTCTATTGAAGGTCCATGCCCCTGAGCGGTCGGATATTGTCCTGCCGTTCAGGGCTCTTAATTTATGGTCCCTTGTCAGTGCGTTAATTTGTATAGCTCTGGACGACCATTTCCTTACAGGGGGCAGGGAAAGGGATGGAATGGACCAATTTGAATCCTCCTCTTCGATCCCTAAGGGATCGTCTCCGAGAAGAGGTTCAAATGTACAATTAAAATCACCCCCCACCAGAATTTTAGCTGAGCAGGGGCATTCAGCTAGGGTCAAGTCCAGAGATGTTAGGGTCAAGGAGGGGGAGTCACCCTGTGTCCCTCTTGCATAAACATTAAAAAGGTCGAGCCTACCAACATCCTCCCCTCCTTTCACAGAAAGGTGGAGTATATCATTACACTCCAAACTGTGTCTTGTGACCACCCAATCCAAATCTATTTTTATCCATACTAACAGGCCGCCCGAAGGTCTACCCCTTCCCTTGCTTACTGCAGGCACACAATGGGTTGTATACCCCGATTTATGTAGCGGAACAAAACTCCATGTCTCCTGGAACAGGCAGACGTCGAACTGCTCAATTTGTGTGTGCCACTCCGGGATATCTAAATTCCGCTTTAGCCCAGCAATATTCCAAGAGAGGAGGTTTATTACCCTCCTCCCTCCCGGCAAAGAAGTATAACCCACCTTAGGCAATCTCTCCTTAACCACCCTGGTCGGAGGGCACCCCCCCTCCTGAGTTAGTATAGTGAGGGTTGCAGAACAGCCAGCCGTGCTCATCACGGGCCCGGCTGGTCTGGGATCCTCTATTGTTACAATGGACGGCACCATATGGTCTACAGCTAGACTGCCTTCTTCTTTAGCGGTGCTACCCCAACGAGGGCAAGAGTCCTCATCCCCTAGAGGTTCTTTACCATTTCCCCCACCCCCTCGCCCCCACCTTCAATCGCATTCTTCCAACCCAGATAGTTGGGAGAACCGATTGAAGGTATCCAACGGGGTAAAGGGCATCAGGTGGTTCATACTAGGACCCTGGTTAAGCATGTGTCTATGGGGGACCATAGACCAGGGGGGGTGTAGGTCTGGCACCCTAGTCAGCTGGTGGTCAAACTGAAATTGGTTGCTACTGTGGGGGGGGATAAGGGGTGGCCTATAGCCATGAGGTCTGTTTGTATATTTAAAATTAGTGACTTTTGTCCAGGGATAAAAATATGTTAAGGACCGTGGGATAACACAGGTTTCACCATTTCCAGGTGGCCAGTTTAGTATGTAATCGACTGCCCGAGGGTCTCTAAAATTGACCACCACTAGGTCACCCTCGATATCTTTAGTTCTCCTTCCTAGCCAATTGATCCGCCTAACATGAACTATGTCCCCGTCTATGTTAGGTGCGATCGGCCTATGCAACCTTAACCAATGAATAATTTTGTTTTTAAGGTCAGGAAATCCCTCCTTCTTGTTCTCTGATAATTGCGGGACACCCGTTAAGATCACCACATAGGGCACGGCTTCTGGGGGAATCTCTACTTGTGGGATCTTTTTCTGAGTCATTCTGCTTATGCCCTCGCCCCCTTGTACAATTTGGTTATTACTCGATGGGGCCTTTGTGGGTGGTTTGGAGGGCCCTGCACCCAGCTCAATAGCTGGTGTTTTAGATTGTTTTGGTGTCGATATAATATGGTTTGGGGGCACAACTCCCCCCGAGGGCCCTGCTCCCAGCTCAGCAGCTGGTGTTTTAAGTTGTTTAGGTGGCGGAATATTATGAGTTGGGGGCAACATTCCCCCCGGGGGTTGACTAGTTTGCTTAGCCAGAGCAGGCGCGGGAGGAGTTCTAGATTTACTTTGCGGTGTGGTCGGAGGGGGTATCGGCTGTACCACCACACTTCCCTTGTTTTTAGTTTGGGCAGCTATACTAGTTATGGCGGCTTCCAATATAGTTAATCTAATTTCCACCTTTTTGATAGACTCATTAATGGGTAGGAGGAGAGATCTTAACAAAAATTCCAGGTTCGCTGATGCTACGGCCGGAATTGGAGGTGATGTGATAGGAGGGGTAGCTCTATCGATGTTATCAGGGACCTCGTCTTGTCTGATTGTTACAACTGGACAAGGACCCGGTGTGGCAACTACCTGTGGGGTGTGCTCCTGCTCAACCACTGTGGGCGTCTCAGATGAAGTCTGAGTCTTAAACCCCTTACCAAACTCAACGTGTAGTGTTTTTGCTTTGCCTATACCCACCCTATGTTTCCTTCTTTTTTTACTAGGGGGCGGGCGATGGGTCTGGGCGACGGGACAGATGTTAGCTTTCTGCTTCCTAGATTTAGATTTGTCGGTCACCCGACTGGCACTAGGGGTGGGTGAAACAATCAAGATCTTATCCTCAGGCAGACAAGGAGTAGCTACAAAGTCACGAAACAGTAAGGGGATACCATCCTGACTTACATTATCCTCACTTGGGCCAATCGAGTCCCCTTCCCGATTCAGTTCAAGGAGACTGTCAGTGAGGGGTCTATGTTTCATATTCTCTACAGAGCGACGTCGCTCTGCCCTACGCTCCGCTAAGGTGAGATCCTTGTCTCCCTCGCTCCTCTTGGGAAAGTAATTCTCGAGGGATCCATTACGTAATCTGGGTTTTTTCCCCGGGGTTTCTACTTCGGTGGCCGTATCCATTATATGATGTACTATGACCTCCGCTGGCAGATGAAAATGGTCAGGCCCAGCCCGGCCTCCTACGGCCCCGGACGGCCACAGACGGTCCCGCCCTTGTCCCGGGCTTCTCCCGGCGCCCTCCCGCGCGCTCCCGCGCAGCGGGAGAGACGGTTCCTTTTAAAATGATCTTGGGTGACCTAGGGGGCGTGGCCGGCAGGGAGAGGAGCCCAGCTGTCACGGGCGCGCGGGGACTCCTGGGAGTTCGAGTCCACCCGCTCTACCCTCGCAGCCCTGCCGGTTCCAAACAAGCCCCAAGCAAGCTTCCCCACACTGCTGAGACCGCGAAGCGGGACCCGCGCAGCGGGTCCGGCGAGCAGCAGCGGCTCAGCAGGAAGGATTCTCCGTAAGGTCCGTGGCGAAGAGGTCCGTGGCGTGGCAGAGTTCTGGTCTGTTTCCCGCTGGTGTGGGGGCTGAAGGATGATTAAATCAGCAAACGATGGGGGCGCGGCCGGCAGGGAGAGGAGCCCAGCTGTCACGGGCGCGCGGGGACTCCTGGGAGTTCGAGTCCACCCGCTCTACCCTCGCAGCCCTGCCGGTTCCAAACAAGCCCCAAGCAAGCTTCCCCACACTGCTGAGACCGCGAAGCGGGACCCGCGCAGCGGGTCCGGCGAGCAGCAGCGGCTCAGCAGGAAGGATTCTCCGTAAGGTCCGTGGCGAAGAGGTCCGTGGCGTGGCAGAGTTCTGGTCTGTTTCCCGCTGGTGTGGGGGCTGAAGGATGATTAAATCAGCAAACGATGGGGGCGCGGCCGGCAGGGAGAGGAGCCCAGCTGTCACGGGCGCGCGGGGACTCCTGGGAGTTCGAGTCCACCCGCTCTACCCTCGCAGCCCTGCCGGTTCCAAACAAGCCCCAAGCAAGCTTCCCCACACTGCTGAGACCGCGAAGCGGGACCCGCGCAGCGGGTCCGGCGAGCAGCAGCGGCTCAGCAGGAAGGATTCTCCGTAAGGTCCGTGGCGAAGAGGTCCGTGGCGTGGCAGAGTTCTGGTCTGTTTCCCGCTGGTGTGGGGGCTGAAGGATGATTAAATCAGCAAACGATGGGGGCGCGGCCGGCAGGGAGAGGAGCCCAGCTGTCACGGGCGCGCGGGGACTCCTGGGAGTTCGAGTCCACCCGCTCTACCCTCGCAGCCCTGCCGGTTCCAAACAAGCCCCAAGCAAGCTTCCCCACACTGCTGAGACCGCGAAGCGGGACCCGCGCAGCGGGTCCGGCGAGCAGCAGCGGCTCAGCAGGAAGGATTCTCCGTAAGGTCCGTGGCGAAGAGGTCCGTGGCGTGGCAGAGTTCTGGTCTGTTTCCCGCTGGTGTGGGGGCTGAAGGATGATTAAATCAGCAAACGATGGGGGCGCGGCCGGCAGGGAGAGGAGCCCAGCTGTCACGGGCGCGCGGGGACTCCTGGGAGTTCGAGTCCACCCGCTCTACCCTCGCAGCCCTGCCGGTTCCAAACAAGCCCCAAGCAAGCTTCCCCACACTGCTGAGACCGCGAAGCGGGACCCGCGCAGCGGGTCCGGCGAGCAGCAGCGGCTCAGCAGGAAGGATTCTCCGTAAGGTCCGTGGCGAAGAGGTCCGTGGCGTGGCAGAGTTCTGGTCTGATTCTAGAAACTACCTGGTCCTGAAGAGTGCTCTGATTGATGGGTTAGGCTTGACCACTGAACAGTACAGGCTAATGTTCAGAGATACCCAGAAGACACAGACTCAGGACTGGTCTGAATTTGTTGAATGTGCCACTAAGGCTCTGGAGGGCTGGTTGCTGGGAAGTAAGGTTACTGACTATACAGGATTGTATAATTTAATTATGAGAGAGCAAATCTTAAGTAATTGTCAAAATCAGCTTCTACATCAGCACCTGGTTGACTCTGATCTGACCTCTCCACAAGATTTGGGTAAGAGGGCAGACAAATGAATCAGAACCAGGATCAGGCCTAAGAACCAGGTGGTGACCAAAAGAAAGAGACTACCAAGCCTCAAGAGAAGGGTGGGGATAAATCCAAAGAGAAGACTTCCCCAGGGCCCCACAACTCCAATGAAAAGGGTGGGCCCCACAACACTTCCTCTACAGAAAAGAAACCTTACTGCCATGCCTGTAAACAGGTTGGGCATTGGAAAACAGACAGCTGTTGTCCCAAGAATGGCAATAAGGAGAATATACCTCCAGGTAAGGCTCCAACACCTCCTGTCACTGTGAGCAGTGGTCCCCCAGGTGGTGGGAGCACCCCCAAGAATTTGGGTGGGTTCACCTTTGGAGGACAGGTGGATTCTGGCCTAACCAGGTCCCCTAACACAGAAACTCTTGTCTATGAGACTGGCATGGGGTTTGCCAATTTCACTGCTTGCCCAAACACTTTAAGCAAATATAGACAGGAGCCCCTCATCAATGGCTTGAAAGTTGAGGCCTTCAGAGACACAGGGGCTAGCATCACCATGTGGCTGAATGTCTAGTCCCCTCAAGGCAACTTTTACCTGATGCCAGATATCAGGTGACAAACATTGATGGCATAGAAACCAATCATCCCATGGCAGTAGTCAATCTTAGCTGGGGAGGTGTCACTGGCCCAAAGAGAGTGGCAGTGTCAGCAAACTTGCCTGTAGATTGCCTACTGGGTAATGATTTGGAAATCTCAGCCTGGGCTGAGGTTGAACAGCAAACCCATTCTAGGATGGTAAATCTCCATGGAAAGGTTAGTGGGGCTGTGATGGCTACAGCCCCAATCCAAGATGTCCTTCCTGAAAAGGTTGGGAGGGCTGAGCAGACCTCCGCCCCATCTTTAGCTAACTTCCCTCCTGAAAAGGGTAGCAGGGCTGTACTGGTAACAGCCCATACCCAAACTGAGTCTCCTCCTGAAAAGGTTGGTGGGGCTGTAATGGCCACAGCCCAAACTCAAACAGATATGTGTGTTGTGAAGCATGAAATGATGGATCACTTCACCCAAACTGAGAGCATGGAGGAGACATTAGGACAGGATCAGCCTCCTCAGGGAACTGATCTTACCCCTGATGAAGGAACTGTCCCAGAGGTTGTTAGGCCTAGCCTGACTGAGCCTCTGATGGCAGTGGACCCTTCTCAGGTGGGACCCAGTCTGGAACAGGTAACCTGCCCTCTCCACCTTGCCTTAGTCAGCCCAGGGCTGCAGAGGACAAGAAGGACAGTGAGCCCCAAAGGGCCCCCTGTCAAATAAAGCACCCCCATCAACAGATTAGGGGCACCAAAACTAGTAGCCCTAGTGAGGTGAAAACTTTGAAAACTCCTGAGGGATCCCCCTTAAAAATAGTTAGGGACCTCCCCCAGATGGATATTGTTGGGCACAGCCAAACCTGGAACCCCAAGGGCCCAAACCTGACCTGTCCCTCCAGTAAGCCAAACAAAGGGACCCAGCCTCCAGCTTTAGGTAGCCAGAGGCTGACCCTGAGAGCATAGTGCAACTCAGTCAAAGAAAGAGAGGCACACATGGTGGAGAGTGATTGGAGGAGGCTGAGTCCTACAGAGGAATCTCACTTCAGTACTCCATCCCAACACCAGCCTTTGACTTTGCAAAGACACACCACAGGTAGAGATTCCCTATGGTGGAGACCCTCAGATACCCTTAGGGTGAGGGACCATGAGACAGGGGGTTACCAAGCCAGAGTTGGTACTTCCTTATATGGTCACTTAGGCAATATAGGCTTACCTGGTCAAGGATAGCCTTATCTCCATTCGTTTGCACTGGGATCATGGATTTAAGAACTCAGGAGACTGTCTGTGTTTTTTTTATTAATGATGAAGGGGTCTGCTGGATTTGCAGCAGCCACTCGAAACATTAAAAAAAGTTCTTGGTGGTGGCCCGTCCCATCTACGGACACCACCATACTCAAAAATGTATGGTTAAAAAGCCAGGCACTCTTTTCAAGAAGCAATTAATAATAAATAGGCAGCTCACATCACTCATTTATTATTCAGATGTTCTCGAATTTGGTGTCTCAGTGCCGATCATGACAGCGAGATTTTTTGTTGAGGGTCGTGGGGGAGGAGTCCATCCCAGCATTCTGGTCCTGGCATCCCTGTCCTGCTGGCAATTCTTTATCTATTTTATTATTATTGGGCATTGGGTGTATGGCCCCTATCCCTGAGCCAATACTGCCAGGGGGACTCCATCTTCCGGGGAAGGCCTACATTTAAAAGGGAGGAGGTGTGCGGTCTACCGCCCTGAGATTATACAGACCTGGGGACCCCATCCCCCATCGCTGTTTATTTTTATTAGTGGAGGGGGATGCACAGTCCCCCCTTCTCTAGTGTTTTTTAGGCACCATGGACCCCATCCTCTGGGGACATATTGTTTTTGTATAGGGAATCCGCAGCCCACCTCGCCTAGATTTTACAGGAGCCAGTGCCCCATCCCCTGGCCATATTCATTTGTAAGGAGAGGTGTGCACAGACCCCCTCCCTGACCCGTTTCAGGCCCCAGGAACCCTATACCCCAGGGTCTAATGTGGGTGTCCTGAGGCCCAGGCAGGACACCAACAATACACAATGATGCGGCCATTGGAGGAGCCCCAGGGCCCTGCTGCACTACTGGCTTCACTGAATGTACACATTTTGTTCCATGCCCACGCTCTGTGGTTGGGTTTTCCATAGGCACAACAATAAAACTGGCCTAGGGGATGGTGTTACCAGTGTCTTACAAGGTTGCGGTAGGGGGCTGCATGTCCCTCCCTTATTTCAATAAATTTCAGCTCTGGGGTATAGGTCCCTGGGACTTTGGAGGCAGGGGGAGGGGGCTACTTGCATATTCTGGCCATGCATCATGGAGAGCTTTGTTGGCATGTGCGAGGAGCTTGAAGGTAATTCTGTTGTTGATAGGGACCGAGTGGAGCTGTCAGAGGTATTGTGTCATGTGGCTGCAGTGGGGGATGTTGAGGACGTTCTGTAGTTTCTTGAGCAGTTTCTGGATGATGCAGGCATAGAGTGTGTTGCTGTAGCCCAGTCTACTGGTTAGGAGTGTGTGGGTATCCATCTTTCTGGATTCTGAAGGGAGTCATCTGAAAGTCTTTTGAAGCAGGTAGAGCATGTGGGAACAAGATGAGGACACTGTGTTGATTTGGTGGTTCATTGGGAGTCCAGTATGTTGCCCAGGTTTTGTGCGTGGTCCATAGCAGTGGGAGGGGTTCCTAGAGTGGCGGGCCACTAGGAGTCATCCCAGGCTGAGGGGGTGGGTCCCAGGATGAGTACTTTATTTTTGTCTGAGTTGAGATGGAGGCAGCTGTCTCGCATCCATGTAGCGACTTCCTTCATTCCATTGTGAAAGTTGATTTTGGCAGTTGTGGGTTCGTTGGTGAGGGAGAGGATCAGCTGGGTGTCATTGACCTAGGAGATGATGTTGCATCCGTGGCTTCTGACGATTGCTGCGAAGGGAGCCATGTAGATGTTGAAGAGGGTGGGGCTTAGGTAGTAGCCCTTGGGCACTCATCAGCTGATCTCAGTAGGTTCTGAGAGGAATAAGGATAGTCTGACTCCAGTGCCTTGAGGTGGATGCCCACATCATGTAGTCTAGTGATTAGGGTGCAGTGGAAGCCAGGGTCGAAGACGGCTGAGAAGTTCAGTAGGATGAGGGCTGCAGTTTCTCCCCAGTCGAGGGGGGAGAGGATGTCATCGGTTGCGGCGAGGAGTGTGTAAGTATGGGCGAAATGCGCAAATTTGCGGTATGTGAATTCGCGCGAAAGCCAATTTGCGTTTCGCAAAATCCGTGAATTCTTGAGAATTTGCAGATTTCTTTTGCATGTTCGCAGGGCTTTTTGCGTGTTTGCGGGCCTTTGCAGCGCATCGACCACGAAGTTACCCATGCGGTCGTACATGGGCGCGGCCATCTTGTTCGTGTTGCGTATTTCTTTTTCCGGTCGCTATTTGCATGCTCGCGTTGTGCGCGGGGCGCGATTACGTGTTCGTGGGTATTTTTGCGTGCTCGCGGGGGAAATATTGCGCAAACTTACCCACGCGGTCCTCAATGGGCGCGACCATCTTGTTTTTCATTCATTGCTATGGTTCTGGGCCTGATTTTCCAATCCTCCGCAAATCTTTGCAATCCTTTGTTTCTTTTAACATTTTTTTAAAAACTTTTTTACTCATTATCTATCCCTCTCTTTTTCTACATCTATATTTTGTGTTTTTTTCTACTTTTGGTTACTTTTAAGCTACTTTTTTAAACTCTTTTCTTTACTTTTTCCCTATTCTTTCCTATTTTTTTTTGCAGCTGTCCTGGACCATGGCAAAGGGAACCGGGAAGAGTAAGGGGAAGGGTTCCGCACCCCGTACCCCGTACCCGTCTCCCATGCGGGCGCTTAAGGGGGGAGCAGGTGTAGCCCGGGAGATTTTCAGCACGGTGGAGGTGGCCGCACTGATGTTCTTCATTCAGCGCCACCTCCCCAAAACCGTCGCGGCAGTCTCGGTGCCGGGTACGGGCTCCGGGAGCATCGCCAGCTATGGGGGAAGGTGTGCCGGGCCATGTATCGTGAGTCTGGGGTCCGGCCCACCTACAGCCAGGTGCGCACCGGTGGTCCGACATCCTGGACCGGGAACACGACCTGCTAGGCATCGAGATCCCTGGGCTTGGTGAGTGGTAGTAGCTATTTAATCACTACTCTGTTTCCTCCTGCTCTATGTTATCATATTGCAAATGTTTTTTTTCTTTTTCTGAAGAGCAAAAATGCTGCCGAATACATTGCAGGTAAATTATGTTTCAAAAGCTTCTGTGATTGCAGGTGCTGGCCTGCTCCGTGGCGGTGCTACTATGCTTACTTGTTTTCAATTTTGTGTTCATTTGGCCTGGGTGATGATTATGTATCAGTTTACTTTACAGAACTGTCTAATGCTAGACATTAGAGCCTCAAGTCCAGTCCTTCCTTTGTACTCCTGCCACTAAGAAGAGATAGTGGTGGTGATCATGACAGACTGTGTCTGTCACTTCGCGTGCTGCAGAGTGCTGCCAGCCAGTCCTAGTAGAACCTTTTTGCAGTTGGTTTAGTGAGTAACATAACTTTCTAAGTAGACGGTCCGCGAATCCAGCAATATCCTATTAGACCACATCAGATAGGTCAATAAATTTAGTGCAATTGTTGTCTATTTCCCCAAAATAATTTGTTATTGTTTTTTTGAAATGTTTGATGTGGTTGACAACAATCATCCATGTGTGTGTCTTTCTTTCATGTTGTACATCAGCTTCCCCCAGGGGCAAGGGGACACAGGAGGAGGTAGCGGCGCCGGTGGAGCAGGGACAACAGCAGGAATGCCAGGATCGGTCTAGCGAGGGCTCCTCTGCTGGCCCCAGTAAGTTTTCCTGTTAATATTAATAATTATACTTTTCTATATTTTACAGCACCTGTATTTTTTCCAAACGTTCCTATTCTATTGTTTCTAAATCGTCTTTGATCTTTTTGTAGACTGTTTCTAAATTCTTATCCTTCCTCTAGTATGACTCCCTGTGGTACTACTAGATTATTATTAGTCTGTCTGTGTAGCTAACTAAGCTTGCACAGTTGGCAAAAGGTGTAAAACAAAACTCCTATTCTATTCAGCAATAGCCCTACGCACTGAGTGCAGTCCTCTGGGCTGTCCTTACCTTCTATTGAAGTCTTCTAAATGTTTATGCTTTGACAATTCTCAACAATAAAATGTCAATGGCCACCAAGAATAAGATACTAGTTTACTTTTTGATTAGATAGGAGGACAATCCATACTACTACTGTTGCAGGGACTATTCTGCACAAACAGAACTAAGGACAAGAAATAGGGATTGGTTATGAATTATAATAGGCACAGTTAGACATTTCACATACCTCAGTCATAACAAAAGTTGAACCCCTAATCTCCTTACTGACTAGCTAGTGTGTCAGAGTCATTATTTTAGGTCCCCAATGCAGCGATGATTGAGCCCCAATGATTATACAACCCAGGACATAAGACTACGGAGTCCTGACCTCTCTGAGCCACGGAATCATGCTTGAAAATTGCAAACTCTTTTTCTCACTCACTCATGACTAAAAACCACAGTCTATGTAAGTTTTAAAACGTAATTAAAAGTAAAAACATTTATTAAAATCAACTTCATCATATAAGATAAACGCTGAAGGATTCAAATCTGAAAAGTGGCTGATTTCACACATTAATTATGGGAGAGCCCTCACCTGGTTTGAGCTTTAAGTCTTCTTTGTGGGGATGAATCGTTGCTGACTCCAAGTGATGATGATCTGATCTTGCTCTTGTTCTTAGAAGGGAAGCTTCTGTCTGTTATGAGAAAAATGGTGCATGTTAAAAAGCAAGCATTCCTCAGTTGTGCCAAAAAGTGTAGCAAGACATGTTACGGCTAAGCATAAATAAAAATAAAGCCTTCCCTGAAGAAAGGGAAATTTGTAGTTTCGAGACTAGAGAGTCACAAATTATTAAATTTGTTTATGTAGTACTAGTATCATTTTTTCATTCCTAGAAAAAATAGGGAGTGGTGTATATGGCATCGAAGAATATGAAATGTATTTTCTAGGCGGAACATCGGCAAAACCATCCACCATTGCCGGGGCCAGCACGGAGTTGGGCACTCCTGGGGCGGAGGCGGTGGAACAGCCATCAGGAACTGCTGTGGGGGATGCCATTGTACTGGCGTGCAGTGGTAAGCTATTATATTCCTTACTTATTGAGATTGCAGACTGCAGAGTGTGCTCTCTGCACGGGTGTATATGTTGTACAGTACAAGTACACTTTACTGTTAAGAAGACTTACAAATTTAGAAGTACGTTTTTGTCAACCAGGTAGAAGACATTCAACATTGACTTCGCATGAGCAATAGCATTAGCAGCAGGAGTTGATGAGTAACCAATGGCCTCCTTTAAATTTGACTTCAACTCAGCTGTGAAATTTTTAACGAGAAGCCAAGTCAGGTCGGAGATGAAGTTGATGGATGGGATGAACGAAAAGGGAAAGAAGGGTGTAAGGAGAACGAGCAAGTTAAAAGTAATGACTGGCAAAGAATGATACGTTTTTGAATACTGCCCGAAGTGGCTGGGAATATGATGCATGGCCGGTTGAAGGCTGATGCAAAGATGGGTGGAAGGAGAAAGGGAAGAGGACTGCCTGGGTTGGTAAAACAGCAACTGTATGTGTGTGCAATATATCCTTTGGTTCAAATTCAAATGCAAGTCAAGCACGGATGCATGGATGGCGGTTTCCAAAATAAAATGAAAAGGTTGTTTTTCCGTGAGAAAAACGAAGGTTTGCCCAGTTGAGACATTAAGAAGAATGATTGACATTTACTTTGAATGGATGGATGCCTGGATCATGGTACTATCTTACTCATAGATAGCATAGGTGTATGTACACAGAATAGATGGTCACTGGATGAAGTAAGTGTTACTTTGAAGAGCATTTGAAACCACACCTGCACGTCCGTTCCAGTCTAGCAAAGGCGAGGTAAAGAAGATGTAATTTATCAGAATACTACCATGACTAGTAACAGTAGTTTGCAAGCACAGCATATATCCTGCCATTACGGGGGCCACTCACTACCTCTGTTAATCATTTTATTACAACTCTGTCATTCATGTGTGGCCTATCAGTGTTCACTCAATAAAAAACAAAGCATCCCATATGTAAGCAAATATCCTGTGAAGGGATAGATAATCATATTATTTATCTTCTTCATTTTCCTTTTCTAGTAGTCATTGGCACTGCAGGGTGAAAGTTAAATTAATCAAGTGCTAGGATGCCTTCGGGTAGCCATGCGCTATATAATGCTTCTCACAATCACAATCACAGTAGCCTTTGTAACAGAGTATGGCCAGTGCCACCCGTGATAGAAAAGTAAGAGCTTCACCACCTGCATGTACTAGAGTGGTACAGTAACGCAAGTCTGTGTCATCATGGCTTGCGTCTGTTTTGCTCGGGTGCAAGTTGACTGCGCTGGCATTATGCGGGCTACCAGAACTTTACGTACCATTTTCGCTAAACAAGAGAGATGAATAAGAAGAAGAAGACTGGTGTACTGTCTGAGTCTAATGTAGTGCGTCCATATAGTGCTAGTAGAATGGATTCCTGAAACTCCCTCTAATGTTAGAGCAGAGGCCGACGAAGTGGGAGGTTAGACAGATACAGGCCACAAATGTTATGTATTGTGCTTGCAAGTTGCTAGTGCTACTGTGACACAACTTTCTGCTGAATAATTTTTCGTTAATCTTAAAGAGCATTGGTTACAGTATGTTTTTCTTTGTTCATAAAGATGCTCCTTCCAAACCAACATGGAAGGAGCTGGCTAGTTGGGCCCGGCAAAGGAAGCTGGAGGCGATTGTCGCCGAATATTGGCGGCTGGTGGCCCAGGAGGAGGAGGACACGCAGTCTCAGTCCACAACAACATCCACCACGACAGCTGCATCCTCCTCTGCGCACCCTGGGTCAGCCATTAAGAGCAAGCCTCCAGTGGTACGGAGCTGTGGTACCGCAGCCACCCGCCACCACCAAGCAGCCAAAAAATCACCTGCCCCCCACAGCAGGTGCAAGGCACACATCCACCGCCTAACCCTCAGGGTGTCCAACCTTGAGCAGGAGATGGAGAGAGTGAAAACCCTGCTCAAGAAGAACCTCCTCAGGGAGCAACAGGACCACCTGGCCAAAGGACACCGCCGGTGGCAGTAGAGGAGGAGAGACTGTCCCTTGCCTCTTTTTTAAGGACTTTTGGGGGGGTGGGAATTGGGAATTGGGTTTTTTGGACATTGGAGACTTTTTAATTTCACTGACATTATTTGGGGTTAGGGAGGGGGGTGGGTCGTGTCTTGCGGGATAGTTTATTTTTGTTAGGGATAAAAATAATTTACTTTCAACTTAAACATAGCATACGTGTTTTTACTGTTTTGCGGGAGAGGCGGGGGGTAACTGTACGTTTGTTTTCCTGAAACTTAACTGCCTGCTTGATTCAAATTGTCTAAGAAATCGCCCAAATGTTTACAGAAGTAAGTGCTAATCACAGAGTTAGTGAATTCAATTGTCCTACTACTTTACTAGTACTACCGTCAGTCTTTCCTCTCTCCTCCTACTCCATTATTCTTCCTCCCCCCAAACGCTTATCTTACCTGTGATTCGTGTTTGAGAATAGGGCTAGGCACAGGGCTGGCTGCATGGCAAATGGCGATTAAGGTTGGCAATCCTGGGCGGATGAAATGGCATTGTTGGTAGTAGCAGCATATGAAAAAAAAGAAATTGAAACCTTGAGTGGCCTGAGCGGAGCATTAGAACAGTATGATAGATAGCACAGTACACAAGAACAGTGCCATAATTTAGCCTAACAAATGCTTAAGTATCTAATTCAAAGTATAACTACTAGTTGCGTGGAGTTTGGCTTTGACTACTACAAGAAAACGTACTGAAGGTGAAGGACACAGCAGCGTAATCATTCACCACGTGTAGGAGGAGGATGTTCTTGATGATCAATCCAGTTGATGGGGCACATGGAAATCAGATTTGATTTGCGAATAGTCATGTGTGTGTGTCAAGCTGAGTAAGAATATATCCTCAGATTCCTTCACCAGCCTTGAAATTAATTTTCTATTGCTTTGACCTTATCCTCCCCAGCAAGTGTGTGGAATTATTGTTGTCATTTAGTCACACCTCAATGAAAACCACACAGCCCGTGGGAAGAGGGTTAGGGTTTGAAAATTGGATGGGAAGGGGGTTTTTGGGGAAAGTTTTGTGGAGAGAGGAAAAAAAATACAGCATGGACAAACAACAAATGAAGATAAACAAATCTTTAGATATGAAGATATCCATAACTCTTTTAAGGGACATAAAGGAAGTGCATGCACTATTGCATGCATGACGTTGATTACTAAATGGATAGTTAGGTTACTTAAACTAAGTAGTACTTTTTATAACTTACTAACTATGAAGAAACAATGTGACAGTACCGGGCTGCAGTAATTACGCAATTTCACTTGCCTACCTGCCCCAGAGAGAATAAACAACACTTAGTACATGAAATTAGTTTTAAAAATAGCAAACAGAAACGTATACAATGGCTGGAGGGATGCATTTGAAGCAGAAAGCAAACAAATGCACACAGTCCCACTCATAGTAGTTCACAACAATAACATTATTTAAAAGATAAGAAGAAGTGTAGAGGATACTATAACTGTGTGTTGTAGTTGTCCCGTTGAATTTGGGAAGTTGAGTGCATCCAGCCATTCCTCTTATTCGCGGTACTCCTCCATTTCATCTGATGCTCTGTCGATCAATCTTGGTGACCAGACACACTGTCCACTGTCTGCCTGGCGGATGCGGAATTGCGGATCGCTAATGGTAAGCCTGAGTTAATCGACGTTTTTCCAATTGCACAGGGTAAAAGCCGGCCTGTAATTATTGATGGAAAAACAGGAAGTGATATTAACACCACGGCGAAACAAATATAAGGTACGCTGTGTAGTGCAAAAATAACACTTTCAGTTTCAGAGTTGACAGTATTACATACAAGCTTCATTTCGAAAGTGCGTACTCTGAGTCTCCTTTTCAAGGATAGTAATTAGTGGGCAAATTTTGCGGATCTTTCCCCTCAAGCTAGGTGCAAACTGCTATTTCAGAACAAAATTAGACCTTCTCAGCAGTGCTCCCAAACCCCTAAACCCACTCCCAAAAATCTAGAACACCCCCAAGCAGCCCCCCAAAAACATGCAAAATTGCTAGGCCTCAGTTTAAATCGTGCCAAATGCTGTCTGCAACTAGGCCCAAACCCCCCTTTTCCACCATGGATTTTCTTCAAACCACTTGCAATGAAAATTAGACCTTCCCAGCAGTGCTCCCAGACCCCTCGACCCAGCCCCAAAAATATAGAACACCCCCAAACAGGCCATCACAGAAATGCAACACTTAGAATCTCCAGAGGCCGAAGTTTAAATCGCTCCAAAACACACTCTGCAGCTAGGCCCAAACCCCCTTTTCCACCATGGATTTTCTTCAAACTACTTGCAATCAAAATTAGACCTTCCCAGCAGTGCCCCCAGACCCCTCGACCCAGCCCCAGAAATGGATAGCACCCCCAAACAGCCCCCCAAAAACATGCAGGAGTCCAAAAAAAAAAACTTTTTAACCATGGATTTTCTCCAAACCACTTGCACTCTATATTACACCTTCCCAGCAGTGCTCCAAGACCCCTCGACCCAGCCGCAAAAATGTAGAAGCCCCCAAACAGGCCATCACAGAAATGCATCACTTAGAATCTCCAAAGGCCTAAGTTTAAATTGCTCCAAAACGCACTCTGCAGCTAGGCGAAAAAACCCCTTTTCCAACATGGATTTTCTTCAAATCACTTGCAATCAAAATTAGACCTTCCCAGCAGTGCTCCCAGACCCCCAACTCACCCCCAAAACCTAGAACCCCCCAAACAGCCCCCCAAAAACACACAAGTGAGCTAAAAAAGAAAAACATGGGCACCATGGATTTTCTCCAAACCACTTGCATCCAATATTTGACCTTCCCAGCAGTGCCCCAGACCCCTCAACCCACCCCCAAAAAAGTAGAACACCCCCAAACAGGCCAAAAGCAAAAATGGAAAATGCCACACTTAGAAAATCTACAGAGGCCTACCTGAAAATCGCTCCAAACGCGCTTTGCTGCTAGGCCCTAACCCCCCGTTTCCACTATGGATTTTTTTTACCCAAAAACCCTAGTAAACCACACTGAACCCTAAACCCTAGATATGCTTTGTCTGTCTGTGTCAAAGAGCATAGGTATGCTACACCAGGTTGCTTCACTCAGTGGTGCCTGCCTTGACCGTCTGCACGGCCCTGACGCAAGCATGGGCCAAAAACAAAATATCTGTTCCGCTCGCAAAATTTACTGTTTTTCGCAGGCAAATTCACAATCCGAGAATCTCGCGAAATTGCTGAAAATTCGCAAACTATTGAGCATAACAGATTTTTGTCCCATGCTTGCGGCAGGGCCATGCAGACGGTCAAGGCAGGCACCACTGAGTGAAGCAACCTGATGTAGCATACCTAGGCTCTTTGACACAGACAGACAAAGCATATCTAATTGTATGCAGCAAGCCACATAGCCCCAATTTTACATGAACTGCTGTACTCTGTAATCTGCCTGGCATAACACACTACTCTGCCTCGACCACTCCATACCACGACTAGACAGACATGTAGTTCTGCTGTAGTAGTTGTTGTAGACTGGTTTACCTGTTTGACACTCACAAATTGGCCATAGTTGTTCCCTAAACCAACACTGATGACCCATCCATCCCAGTGAATGACTGTAAAGAAAAAAGATATAATATTTAATCAATCATCATGGTATATTAGCAAATAGGTCCAAGGACATTTTGCATATTGGAAAATGCAACGTAGTGGCCCCTGCAGTTGAAGTACAATTTGAATTAAACATGGCAAAAAAAAGCAGAGTGAACTTGAGTTACATTTAGTGTGTAAAAGATTAAATAATAACAGAAGACATATGATCCATTTCATGCACAACAAACAAACAGCAATTGCTTTCATATGAGCCAGACAGCCATTGATGTCCACTGCATGCCATCTTCTTCTCATTATTCATTACCTGTTCCACTTTTTGTCCACATCTTCTTCACAAAGTGCGGGACCACAGGGCAGCCTCTCCTGTCAATCAATTTCAGAAGTAACTGTCAGCAATCAGCAAGCATGTAGTCAGTGGTTCCAGTCCCACTTGAGGGGACTCGTCTACGAGTATGAAGACAAAGTTTCTGTATTCTGCATAATCCAGACATCTGCCTTGAGGGAAATGGATAGGGGGAGTTTGGAGGAGGAGGGTAGAGGAGCATGATTGAGTTGTGAACTTGTGAACCTCAGGAATGCAGACTGCGACACCTTCAAATCAATAAGGAAAGAAGATGAAGACAGTGCTGCTGATGGACTTGTTGTGATTAGGTGATTAGAGTTTTGATGTGGTAAAAGTTGCAAAACAAAGAAAGACACACAGGAATAAAAGTGAATAATGATGAAAAAAAAAGGAAGGCATTTTCAGGCCTCGGTGTCAGGGAAGTAGAGCTTGTCCTCAAACTCTATGAATTGACACGGGAGTAGGTCACCTAACAGAGAAGTACTTCCGTCACCTAAGTCGGTGTCCTCTTCTTCCTGCGTGCATTCACGTATTTTGTAATCTGGTGGTATGAAGTGCTGATTCATCTTGATCAGTGTTAACCTCTCCACATTTTTGGGTGAGAGGCGGGTCCTTTTTGAAGTTACAATGGCACCAGCAGCACTGAAAACACGTTCAGAAGACACGCTTGCGAGTGGACAAGACAACTAAGTTAGAGCCAGGTTGGTGATCAGTCGCCAATGAGGCCTTTTCCGATACCAATACAGAAATGGGTTCTGATTAACAAAGACCTCTGTTGGGTCATCCAGATAGGCCAGCACCATCGACTCAAAGTTCTCTAGGGTTGCTCCTCTTTGTGTACCATCTGTGGCCTTTGCATCACTAGAACGAGCAAACCCTTGATGAGTTAGCCAATCCGCTTCTGACAATATTATGGCTGGGCCCGGTGCAGATGAGGATGATGATAGGGTTGCTGGTGTCATTAACGGCTGTGAGGGAAAGTGACTCCTTTCGGCCACAGATTCAGAAGTGGAACTTGACGCCAGATGGCCTGCTGATTCAGTGGTACTTCTGCCGGCTCCTTCAATTTTCTGCCGCTCTTTTTCGAACCGTGGCTGACACAGCTAGCCAATGTTTGTACTATGAAACATCTGCTTCATCAAAAAGAATGAATGCTTTGCTGGCCACTGCCTTTTTGTACCGTGGATCCAGAATAGTGGCACAAATGTAATGTTTTTCTGTATGTATGTTTTGAAGGCTTTCATTGGCAACTAGGCGGCTTAATAAACTCTCCGCCAAGTGATATGCGTCTTGCTTTTCAGCATCATCTCGGAACATTGAAGACACCACCTTCAGTTGGTGCTCTAGCATGTGCAACAATGGGATAGCTTTGCCCAAAGAACAGTCCTCCCTGCTGACTTCAAGCGTGAAGACCTCAAAAGGACAAAGGATGTCTGTCAGGCTTGCAACTAGCTTCCATTCCTCCAACTTTAGACTCATGTCTTTCATAGTAGAATCCAGTTTATAGACATACTCATTTATTATCCCCCACTGCTCAGACAGACGCTCATGCATGTAAAAGGTTGAGTTCTAATGTGTTGCCACCTCCTGGATGAGTGCTTTGACTGGCAGTCTACGTTCATGTTGAATGCTCCTCAGCTGCTTCCGGGCCTTAAAAGAATGGCTGAATTGTGTGCTGATTCTTCGGCAGGTGGTCAGTAACTTTCTGACTGTGTTTTCTTTTTCAAGAAATCTTGCACCACGATGTTAATACTGTGCGCCAAACACGGCACTCTGAAGTAGTTACCATCTTGCATAGCCTTAACTATATTACTGCCATTATCCGTGGAAACATAAACAATTATGCGATTTCTTGGAGGCAGCCATTCATTGACATCCCTATCAAAGTCCTCCAAAAGGTTAGGTGCAGTATGAGTTTTCTCCATGGCAAACATGGCTATTGTAGCATGTTTCCGAGTAGCTTGAAAAACTGTGTCCGTGTCAACACCTACTTTTAATTTGTCTTTAACCCCTGCAAAAGAGACCCAGTGTGCAGTGATGCACATGTAATCGAGGGCTTGACAACTGGTCCACATGTCTGTTGTCAGGTGGATAGTGTGAACAGCACAATTCTGAATAGCTGCGCCATTCATCTCCTGCACATCTTGATGTAGTGCTGGAACAGCAACCCTGGCAAAATAGGACCGGCTAGGAACCTTCCATTTAGGACAGACTGTTGCCACATATTCTAGAAAACCCACCCCTTCCACGAAAGAAAAATGGAGAAGGTTCAGCGCTAGCATTTGAGCCAGCTTTGCGTTATACAGACATGCCGTTGGGTGGTTGCGTTCAAATGGCGCATACGACCAAAACATTCTGCTAATGGTGGTCGGGACGTTTTACGTGATTATGATGATGCAGACTTCTTCAAACCAGTTAGGCTCATTGATGTACTTTTTCGCATTGGTGTCTCTCCCAGACTCTTAGTGTGCCTCATACATGTTGCAGGGGTAGAGGGTGTGGGCGCTACCACTGCAGTGCTGCTGCCAGGGGTACTGGGTGTACCAGAAAAAATGTTGGTCGCTTCTTCACTTCCCCCCCTGCATGATCAGCCCCTCGTCATCATCAGATGCAATATGAATGGATACATTTGGATTTGTTGCACTTTTGGCTCCCTGGATCTTCCTTAGGTGCGCCTGCCAAATGAGAGTGTGTGTTTTTGGAGATGACCTCTCTGGCCTCCGGTACCATAGTTGGTACCAAGCTTACCCTGACTAACTACAGTTCTACAAATCGAACAAACGACCATGTTTCCCGCCTTTTGGCTAACACTAAAGAAGTCCCAAACTGGCGACTGGAAATGTCTGCTGATGGTGGAGGTGCTACTTTCAGTTTCAATGCCAGATAAAGTGGAGGATGGGCGTGACTGAATTCGACTCGGTTATGCACTTACAGCACC
The DNA here is from genome assembly GCF_964263255.1 of Lissotriton vulgaris. Taxonomy (NCBI): domain Eukaryota; kingdom Metazoa; phylum Chordata; class Amphibia; order Caudata; family Salamandridae; genus Lissotriton; species Lissotriton vulgaris. The sequence continues at coordinate 666,338,130 of NC_141689.1, forward strand.
ACTACTTGAGGTAATGGAGGTCGAGCTGGATGGAGGTCCCTGCTGGCCCTTCTGAAGAGAAAATTTGGAAGCTGTAGGTCGTGTTGGTGTAGTAGTTAAATGTGTTGATGGTGGTACCAGTGCCATGCCGCCCACATCCCGCTCAGCAGCAATTCGGGATAGAGTAAAAATGTCTGTCTGCTGCATGCCCGCTGGGGCTGGAGTGATGTCTGTGATGACTGGGTCGTCATCAGACTGTTCATCAGCAGCATACACCACTTCTTGTTTGCCGTCATCATCAGCCATAAATGAAAGCCTTGCGGGAACATTCCTTTTAGGCTTAGCTACCTTTGTCGGCTCGTGGCGTGCCTCCCTCTTAGACTGCATTGCTGGGTTCCAATCAAGATCAAGATCATCAGAAGGAAGGGGGCTTGAAGAAGAACTTGTAGTGGACATCCTTGACCTTTTTCTTGCTGGGTATCTGGAAGACAATGGATCATCCTCAGGAGAAGTGGCTTCCTGGGATGATGCCTCCCCTTGAATCTCGATTTCCTGATGTGCCCCTACTTCTGGAGGAACAAGCATTGTGGGAAGTTGTGCCACTCCATGCGCCTCTCCTTGCACCTCTACTTGCGCCTCTCCTTGCGCCTCTCCTTGTGCCTCTCCTTGCGCATGTACTTGCACCTCTCCTTGTGGATGTACTTGCACTTGTACTAGTTGCGGCTGTGGTTGTTGAACACTCATCAACTGAGTTACACCCTGTGCTGATAGGGTGCCACTTTCTTGCGATGAGCCAACATCACTGGTCGATGGTGATTGAACAACCAAAGTGGCTGCCTCTGCAGCACTCATGGACTTGGACCTAACTTGGTGTGGTGGCCCTGAGCCCAATGAAATGGAGGTGCTGCCCCCAGCTTGGTCCCCGGCGGACCCCGCTGCTGCAGGCGTTGTTTTTTTCCCCCGAAAAAAGTGTCTATGGGCACACCAGTCTCCTTGGTAACTGGCACCACTTGCTTCTTCTGCTCCTTCTTACTCGCAGTGGCAACTTTCTTTGTAGAGGAGCTACGGCCACCTTTCTTTGGGCCCATCTACTTCAGATGTCAGAACAGCAGGCCACAGTTGCACAAGTTGCAGAGTTGTCTGTGGCCACACGTGACGTCACGTGATGTTGTGCTGCACACACCGCTGCAGGACTTCCTCCTGGCACTGTTGGTTCTCTTGTGCACCTAAAAGCAAAGGAAGCCAGAGGAACATCAGTTACACAACCCAAAAAGTTGAAAAACACACAAAAATCAACACAATTCAATGCCATCCATGACCTCAATGATGTTTAAATTCAAGAGGCCCTACACATAGCATTGGTCCATGCACCACTCACTACCCCTGGGCATAATGGGTGAAAGCAGGGCAGGCTGGGTGCAGGCCTATGGCTCAAAGCACACTGCCTGTCTTCAAAATGGCCTCTTGTCCCCCAGCCACATGGCCAGGCCCTGCCTGGACCAGGCCTCAAAATGGCCACGACCCACATGGCCAGGCCCCTACAACAACACCCCAAGAAGTCGAAAAACACACAAAAATCAACACAATCCAATGCCATCCATGCCCTCAATGATGTTTAAATTCAAGAGGCCCCACACAAAGCATTGGTCCATGCACCACTCACTACCCCTGGGCATAATGGGTGACAGCAGGGCAGGCTGGGTGCAGGCCTATGGCTCAAAGCACACTGCCTGGCTTCAAATGGCCCCTTGTCCCCCAGCCACATGGCCAGGCCCTGACTGGCCCAGGCCTCAAAATGGCCCCCACCCACATGGCCAGGCCCCAACAACAACACCCCAAGAAGTCGAAAAACAAAACAATCAACGAAATCCAATGCCATCCATGCCCACAATGATATTTAAATTCAAGAGGCCTCACACAAAGCATTGGTCCATGCACCACTCACTATCCCTGGGCATAATGGGTGAAAGCAGGGCAGGCTGGGTGCAGGCCTATGGCTCAAAGCACACTGCCTGGCTTCAAAATGGCCCCTTGTCCCCCAGCCAAATGGCCAGGCCCTGCCTGGACCAGGCCTCAAAATGGCCCCAACCCACATGGCCAGGCCCCAAGAACAACACCCCAAGAAGTCGAAAAACAAAACAATGAACGCAATCCAATGCCATCCATGCCCACAATTATATTTAAATTCAAGAGGCCTCACACAAAGCATTGGTCCATGCACCACTCACTACCCTTGGGCATAATAGGTGAAAGTAGGACAGGCTGGGTGCAGGCCTATGGCTCAAAGCACACTGCCTGGCTTCAAAATGGCCCCTTGTCCCCGAGCCACATGGCCAGGCCCTGCCTGGGCCAGGCCTCAAAATAGCCCCCATCCACATGGCCTGGCCCCAACAACACCCCACAAAGTCGAAAAACACAAAAATCACCACAATCCAATGCCATCCATGCCCTCAATGATGTTTAAATTCAAGACACCCCATAGAAAGACTAGGTCCATGCACCACTGAGTACCCCTGGGCATAATGGTTGAAAGCAAGGCAAACTGGGTGCAGGCCTGAGCACGCTGCCTGGCTTCAAAATGGCCCCTTGACCCCCACCACATGGCCAGGCCCTGCCTGTACCAGGCCTCAAAATGGCTCCCACCCACATGGCCAGGCCCCAACAACACCCCAAAAAGTCGAAAAACACACAAAAAAATCCCAACATTCCAATGCAATCCATGCCCTCAACGATGTTTAAATTCAAGACACCCCACAGAAAGACTTGGTCCATGCACCACTGAGTACCCCTGGGCATAATGGATGAAAGCAAGGCAAACTGGGTGCAGGCCTGAGCACACTGCCTAGCTCCAAAATGGCCCCTTGAGCCTTGACCCCCACCACATGACCAGGCCTCAAAATGGCCCCCAACCACATGGCTAGGCCCCAACAACACCCCAAAAAGTCAAAAAACACATACAAAATCACCACAATCCAATGCCAACCATGCCCTCAATGATGTCTAAATTAAAGACACCCCACAGAAAGACTTGGTCCATGCACCACTCACTACCCCTGGGCCTACTGGCTAGTGAGGCTTTACAGGCACCCCAAAATTTTAAAAAAATCAACATATAACAGTGAGCTAAAATTCCATGACATAAATGAGAATTAGGTTCCAAAAAATCACAGAAACAGTTGTATCATGCACCCATGACTAACCCTGGGCCTACTGGATACTGTGGCTACCCAAAATATATATTTTTTTTAAGTTGTGAAAAAAGTTTTAAAACTGTAGTTGCAGCAACTACAATGTCCCAAACAAACAACACCAACTTACTTGTAAAGTCTCAAGTCCAAAAGTGATCCAAACTCCAAGGTCCAAAAAGTCCTCAAATACAAATATCCAGAAGCAGTCATAACAAGTAATCCTTCCAGCTCCAGATCCAAATCAAAAGTGACCAGGACATGTTCAAAGCACTGGGAGGAGCATGCAGGACAGGAACAGGAAGTTTGAGACTCCAGGGGCCCTTCCTTCCTCCCCCCCCAAAATGGACTCCTTGCACCAAAAAGTGCAGCCAAATGTCAATCTGAGGAGTTTTTCTGATCTGATTTATGCTGCCTGCAGTGGAATTCTTGTGCAGAATTGCAATTTTTGCAATTTCGGGAAAGCGAGCTGTTCAAATCTCCCGCCGGAAGTCAGCTGCAAGCTGCATCTACGTGTTCGGCATTTTTTACTCTTGCGATTCATGATCGCGGGCCCTTATGATGGACTCGCATTGTCAAACTCTTGCTGTGCAAGATGGCGGGCCGCGATGACGTAATCGCGGTTGAAAAACTCTCACGCGATCACGCAGCAAGATCCAAAATGGTGCAGCACACGCAAACAGGGAGAAAAACAACTCGGCGAACACAGAATCACGGTAAGTCAATGCAGCGCGCGCAATATTGGATTTTTCAAGCACGACCAAGCAAAAAAATCTGCAGCTTGTGGATTTACGTGCAAATTCGTGCGATTCGCGGACCGTGAATTTGCCAAAAATCCGCAAACTATGCGAACAAAATGGATTTTACGCCCACGCTTAGGAGTGTGGTCTTGATCTGTGGTTGCTTCAGAGTCCTGATTGGGAGGTGTTCAGGATGTGGTTTTCTTCAATGAACCTGAAGACTAAATAGCAGCAGGCACCTCTTTGCAGGTTGGGATTCCCAGCAAGGGAATTCAGGGGAGATGGGGGTAACGTTTTCGTGTCCCTGAGACTTCTGACATGAGGCAAGCTCGATTTAAAGCCCTTGGAGATCTTCTTCCAGATGACAAAGCAAAACAGAAAAGTCCTGTTCTCCTTTCCTTGGCAACAAGTAACTGCTGCAGGCCAATCCCAAACAGCAAACAGCACATGGGCAGTAATCTTCCTTCAGCTTCTCCGGTTCTTCTCCTTAGCATAGGTTCCTCTTGATTTCCCAGAAGTGATATAAAGTTCTGGGGTCTGGGTCCCTCTCTCTATACACACAAATACTTTGTCTCAGAAGGCAGAGAGTGTTTGTACCCATACAAACACACGATGGGGATAGTGTCCAAGGGAATAGTCAGAGACCCGGCACAGTTAAAGCCCCCTATACAGAACATTTATTAACAAAATATAACTGTGGGTCTAAAGCGATCTACTTGTGTTCTCTGTGCATGAGAAACCTATACTATGTGTATCCTATGTGCAATATGGAATACAACAGGATGTTTCATAATGTGAAAAAATTCAATCAGATATCGTTCTGTACCACCTTTTTCATCATCTGGGCCCCTTCACACAATGAAGAGTCCATGTTGTAACCACTTCTTAAAATTTTGGAAATGAGGTGTGTAACCCAATGTGGATCAAAAATATGTCAATTTAAAGATGGCATGTACTGGTAACTGAAAAGCAGCGCATAAAAAAGAAGTGAAAATGACAAGAGTGAACTGTTTAAAATTGGAGAGTCAAGGGGAAAAAAACTTTATTAGATGACTCTCAACTTCCAATGGCTAATAAATCAGTGCAAAATATATATCCGTAGTTTCAACAAATAGCTACTGGTTGGAATATTTAGGTCAACATGTTTCTGCAGTTTTAAAGATCCACCTAGGTATCTACTGCTTTCATCAGGACCGTGATTTTTTGCCTCTGCTTTATATTTCAAGGTGCAAAACAACAAGAAATATTTTCTATATCACCTGAATTTTCATTATTGTCCTCCTTCGTGCTGATGAAATGTCCGTAACGGGAGGAGTCGGGTAAAACAGGGAACACAGAAGTAGAGAAAACATGCCATTAAGAGACATTATTCATCTAATAGAATGCCATCAAGGAGCCGTTCACATACTAACAGCTCATATGTTAATTTTAATGTACACTACCCATCCACATCTTTTGGGCACTGATCCATACAACAATTTACAATAGGGAGCGCTTGCACTTTGGCACTAAACAGCAGTGGCAAAGCATCTAGACCAGCCAAAACATAGGAGGCAACACAAAAATGGAAGGGAGACCCACGCCAAAGTTGACAGGTCTTACACTCACAAAACCATTTGCACACCTACTCACACACACATACAGCCAATTACACATCCATTTACAGATCCAGAATATTACTCACATGCCACACTGAGACTAGACAACTACTCACACACCCACACAGCACTTTGATGCCCATTTACATATCCACACAGCCACTGAGACACTCACTCACACACCCATGAAGCCTCTCACATGCCCACACAGTTACTTACACAGCTACTCACAAATCCACAAATAGTCAGTGATACATTTATATAAATTTTAATTGGATATGTTTGTATTAAATGTGTTGTTGCTTTGTATTGATTATCTGCTTTTAGTTGGGAATGGATATGCAGCTCTGTCGCGTATCCACCTGCATTATAGCTGGCAGACCCCTTTTTTGGCCAAGGATCTGCAGCAGATCCACAGATCAAAGTTTAAAATTAGGAAAAGGATTTAAAAATAAAAAGAACCAGTATTTGGGAAAAGGGTTGGTTCTGAAAAGACCTTTGTGTTTATGGTATGTAGGTTGAGAACTACACAAAGTACAGGATGCACTTTTAAGCTGTTGAGGTACACCCTACTGCCAGCAAAATGGACTCAATCTTTTCAATATATTCTGTCCATATTGAAGCATAAGTTGTTATTGTATATAAAGCCAATGTTGTGGTCTCTGAGAAATGCAGAACCAGCTTTATTAACATGTTTCCTGGTTTTCTCTATTAACAGACAAAATTGGGTTGACCACTGTCACTTCTGTCTTTGACAAATGTTGGAGAACAAAAAGGCAATATGTGAGGAAAGTGACATTAACTTACCAAAGGTATCCTTCATTGGGATTTACAGTCCTACCACAGGAAGTGTGCCTAGGCCATTCCCACCACAGAGCACAATCATGAGGTCTGGAAGTTGGCAATCCGTAATGCTTTCAACAAAAAGCAGCAACTGATGCCACTTTAAACTTCTCTGGCCAAACAACGTAATGTCTACATTAGGTAAACTTAGGTCCATGTCAACACCACTTTTTCTAGCACTCTTTCTGGCCCAAAACACAAAACTGTGGCCTACAATCCACAAGCTGACCATTTTGGAGACAAGTAGAAGCAGCACACAGGAAAAGGCTGCAGAAGAATGAGGGAGTTTTGAAGATGAAAGGCTGTTACAATGGAGATTACAGGGAATGTATAGATATGAAATAGCATTACAAAACTGCGGAAATTCACTAACAAAATCAAAGGTTATAAGGACATTATAGTTAAGAAATAGAATTTAATAAACCTTCAAAATGCATTTAAAAAACCAAAGGTTACAGGGACGTTATAGTCAGGTGTAGATTTTACACACACAAAACCATAGAAATTCAGCTGTTTTAGTTACCTGAGCTAACTATAATTTACACCCGCAATGTACTGCTTATGACCTCACATATTACATCACTCATGACATGGTCAGTAACATCGCTCATACCATCTCAAATGATTTTCAAACAATTGCAAAGGTGCACCACTAAACACCGCAGAGACACTTGACAAAATATCAAATACTTGTCCATAGTGTTTTTTTCTTCAATTATCGTCGAAGTTTGTCTCACTAGGATAAAGTCAGGCAAATACTGACAATTTTAGGTGATATTTTTCATTAAAGTGTCCATGGAATACGCCTTCTGATCGTCGGTCAGTTGCAGAAGGCGTCGCAAGGTTGGTGCTCGACCCAATTCAGGTCGAGGCCGGTAACTGTTGCTCACACTCAAAGCCGACCTTATCTTGGTGAGACTGCTGGTTCATTCTATTTCGGCTATTTTATCGCTGAACTCCTCAATACCTTAGAGGAGCACATATCGTCGTAATATTGAAATTTTGCTGAAACATATTCCGCCATGCTACCCTAAGTGCCATATTCCATGTACACTTTGATGAAAAATATTGCATAAAATTGCCGGTATTTGCCTGACTGATCATGGTGAGACAAACGTTGCCATTCTCCTTAAAGTTTCATTCACCACGGATACTTTGACGAAAAATATTGCTTAGAAGTGCCCTTACTTGTTTGTCTTCCCTGAAGAAGTCCATCTGTCTGGATGAAACATGTTGGCTGTCCTTTTCAATCATGAATGATTTTTTAATACAACTTGAATACACGAAGATAATTGAAGAAAGAAACACGTAGTTGATAATTTGTTAAGTGTCTAGTCTCTGCGGTGTTTAGTGGTGTACCTTTGCGATTGTTTTGAAATTGTTATAATCCTGTTTTGAATTGCATCGTGGCAGTGGGTGCATTAACAGTGTGCACACAGATTTGGTAGGTGACTTCCACCACATTCATATTATTTAGGGATAGAAGGTCAGGTGCTGACCTATTGCAGGGTTCACTGTCAACATCTTTTGTACCATCTCAAATGATATCAATCATGTCTGATATCATCAAGCAAAGAAAACTTCAATATACTTCCTAAAATAACACATCAATTTGAAAAAATAAGAAGTTTAAAAAAAGAAGACATAGGTGAGAGACGTAGAGCACAGAGCTCACTGCAACCTTATAAACTATTACATTCACTTATAAGGTAAGAGACAGTTCCCATCAAGTAAAATGTAAAATAACATATTTGATTGAATGGTGGAGATATGCCACAAGGTAAAATTAGGTAGTGACTTTAAGAAAAAAAGTAACTAACTCTGTGATTGAGTTTGGAAAAAGAAAAACAAAATGTTGTTAGGGATATGCTTGGCATTGCAAACAGTCAACCATATCTGATAAAGTTAATGTGAAGCTAGTGTACTGTTTTCAGATAAAGACTTCTGAACTTTAGACCTACTGGAAGACAGAGACTATTGGCAAAATTGTCACTATGGAAATGGAGCTAAAAGAGTGTGGGGTAAGTGAACAAAAGAGACTGCAATGTAACACTCAAAAGCAGACTAGTATACAAAAATGACTCAGTAGGGAGTGTGTGTCTTGAAATTGACAATATTTTACAAAATAAAATGTAAATGAAAAGCATTACCAGGAGATTGTCTAATGCTTTTAACGGCTTTCATGTGGATCTGCTGATCCATGCGAACCCCATGGGAGGGATGCACTGAACCCAATGGTGGATTTGCAAATAATCTTCAAATTGGGTTTCTTTACAGAAAACATGGAAAGGGTTAACAAATAGTGACCATTCAGAAGTGGTATAACAAAAACTAAAGATAAAGGAAGTCTGTGGTTTTCTAAGTACAGGAGTATGAGTGGGAGCACAGTATGAAGGGTAGCCATTATTGGTATTTTTTTATTGAGTGAAGGCGAGTTGCCAAATTTCTGATTTGAGATTTGTAGTGGAAACAGATATTAACTGGTAGGAAAATAAAGGTTGGCCAACTACAAAGAGATTTTACAAATATGTTAATTAGGTTGTATGACAAAAAAGTATATTTAAAAAAAATTAGTATATATAAGCTGAAAGAAAATGTGTAGCTTCTAGACACTACAGTAATAGGCAAAATAGAAGGGAGGTTAGATGAGAATATTAACTAAAAGTCTAGTGAGGAGCAAAGGAGGAAGAGGAATAGTCATACTGAAAATATAGGTATTTTATTAAGCCACAATGAATGATTGTGTCTGAAATTAGATGTGGGTGGTTTACTTATAGTATGTAATTTAATAGTATGTGTTTTGCACCTACTCACACAGTCAGGCAGGGTCTTACACACCCAGTTACAATCCCTCAAAGGCTCCTATGCACCCACCACTCATATAGACATACAGTTACTGACACACTCAGTCATACACCCTTAAACATATATTCTCATTCCCATTTACTCAGCTTTACGTAGTAATTCGCACACCCATACAGGTTCTGTTACATTCACTCATACACCTATACAGCCATTCATGTACCTAGTACTTAGACAATCTGTTACACACGTATTTATACACCCATCCAACCCATTATACAGCTAGTCACCCACTTATACAGCCACTCACATTCCCATTAAAACCATATAGCCACTCACACACCCAGTCAGACAGTGCCAGAGGCACTCACACATCCATTCACACACCCACACAGCACTTATGTATCTACCACTAACAGCCATCATACAGGACTTCACCAAACCCAACAGCGAAACAACCAATGTCCCTCCTTCCCAAGACCTCTGCAACAAACTCAGTTCTTTCTTTCACCTCAAGATCAACATGCTCTTCGACAACTTTGGCAACCAAGACCATGGCACAGCTTCAACTCCCACACCCAATGGCACCACCCAACAGACCCTTCTCATCTGGACCCCTCCCACCACAGAATACACCTTAAAGACAATGAAGAGCATCCATTCCAAAGCACCCTCAAACCCCTGCCCGCTGCACTTCTTCCACATGACCGACACTGTCTTCGCACCTGAGCTATGCCAACTGCTTTCTCAACACAGCCATATTCCACGACAACTGGAAGCACGCCGAAGTCAACCCCCTCCTAAAGAAACCCTCCAAAGATCAGACGGACCTCAAGAACTTCAGGCCCATCTCACAGCTTTGTTTTGCTGCCCAAGTCATCAAAAAGGTCATCAACACCCGGCTAACACACTTCATAGAAATCAACAGATTCCTAGACTCCTCTCAATACAGATTTCGTAGCAAATACCGGCATAAGACTTCCCTCCTTGCAGCCACCGACGGCATTTGCACTCTCCTCAACCAAGGCCACATGGCAGCCCTCATCCTTCTAGACCTATCAGCAGCCTTCAACATTGTCTCCCACTGCACACTAGCCACAAGACTTCACGACGCCTGCAACCAAGGAAAGGCCTTAAACTGGATATGATCCATCCGCTCGGACAGAACACAGTGAATAAGAATCCCACCCTTCCTCTCAGAACTAACCCCAAGGATCCTCCCTCAGCCCCACACTCTTCAACTTCTACTTGACCCCCCCTGGAAACCCTCATCAGAAACCATGGGCTCAACATCATCTCCTATGTTGATTACACCCAGCTCATCCTCTCCTTCACCAAGGAACCTGACATCCCCTGGCAAAACTTCCAAAAAGTGCTGAAAGCTATCACGACCTGGATGAGCATCAGCTGCCTGAAGCTTGACTCAGAGAAAACAGGAGTCCTCATCCTCAGGCTCCATCAATCTGCACGGGTTGACACCTGGTGGCCCCAGCCTTTGGGAACCCACTGACACCGATGGACCATGCCCGCAACCTCACCATCATCCTCGACTCTTCACTCACTATGAATCGCAAAATCAACGCTATATCCTCTGCATTCTTCAACACCCTCTGCATGCTTCGCAAGATGTTCAAGTGGAGCCCCGACTCCAGGAAAACCATCAACCATGCACGCATCACCCACCGACTGGACTATGGTAATGCCCTCTACACTAGAATCAACAAAAAAATCCTCTGCAAACTCCAGACCATCCAGAACGCTGCAGCCAGATTTATCCGTACTATCCCACGAAACAACCACATCACCCAACACCTCTGTGACCTCCACTGGCTCCCTGTCGAAAGAAAAAAAAACTTCAAGCTGCCCACACATGCTCACAGAGCCCTCCACAATACCTCTATAACTGAATAGCCTCCCAAGAGAAACCTCCGCTCAGCCTACCTCACCCAAGCCACCGTACATCGTTTCTACAGAACCAGAGCAGGTGGAAGATACTTCTCCTACCACGCAGCCAAGACCTGGAAAAAACTCCCCATTCACCTCAGATGGAGTCCGACACTGCACTGATTAATGTAATGTAAATTGATACTTGTATAGCGCACTACTCACCCGCAAGGGTCTCAAGGCGCTTGTACGAATATCGCTGTGGAACTCGTCCTCGCTTTCCCTGTGAGGCGTCCACTCCTGGGCACCCCCAGGGTGGAGGCCAGGCATCCTTAGCGTTGTGGGGGCCATTGTGGAGATTAAGCAAGCTATTGCTCAGAGTTGCAGAGTGGGACTCTAAAAATTAGAATAGGCACCGAGGTGAGAATTATCAGGTCCGTGGAATTTTTGAGCCCAAGACCCACCGAGGCAGGGAATTGAACCCTGGTCCCGGGCAAGACCTCTGCATCAGGGTCTGCCGCTCTAACGATTGAGCCACACTTTTCCACAGATAGAACCTCAAGACCTGGTTCTTTAAATGACCCCAACGGAGCTGCGCACCCCTCCTAGTGCCTTGAGACCCTCACAGGTTAGTAGGGCGCTCCACAAATATTGATTGATTGATTGATGCAGCCACTTACATACCCATTTAGGCAGACATACAGACACTAACACATGCAGTCACACACCCACACATCTACTTATACATCCATTGACATACCCGCAGAGGCACTGATATACTCACTCACACACCCAGTCCCCCACCCAAACAGCCACTTATATACTCATTTATAAACCCCTACTCAGAAACTTACAAAGCCTCTTACACCCTGACATAACACACTGACATAACCACTTTTGTACCTATTCACTTGCTTAAAGCATGCAATGTAACGTTAAATGTATTCTATATTTGCTTTTCAGATATCTGCTTGCGTTTAAAGAGGAATGCTAGGTGGAACACTGAGGTATAAGGTAAATTACAATTCTGCTTGTTGACAGCATCCACAAACTGTGCAACAGATAAAATTTATAGTTTGACTGGCATATGGCATTTCCCCAAATCAGTCACCACGTCTTACCCATTTGGTGAAGCAGCAGGGATGGTAACCATCTAGTAAGGTGGTATGGGTCTTGCATATGGTCCAGGTGCTGATGATGATGCATCACGTTCCCTCTTTCTCATCATTCTATAATACGTAACCCTGGGTGGTAAACTCCGCTCCACTCCCGGAGTTTGCAGAGATTTCCCCACTCCATGTTCCCAAAAACTCAGCTGTGCACAGCCGAGCAGAGATTTTTTCCTCGCTCACGTTCGCCAACGTCAAGTTGATGAGCGCAAGCAAGGAAAATCTACCTCCCGTGAGATTTTTCCTCGTTCATGATTTTCAACATCAAGGTGGTTAGTGTGAGCGTGGAAAATAAACCTCCCGGTGAGATTTCTCAACGCAGGGGGTCAGACTTTTTAATTGCGAGTGGTCGCGTATGCTCGCGACTGCTCGCGTTGAGAAACTGCCCGTTAGCGTTGCGAAAGCTACCACTCAAGTACAGATCTACTCAAGGGACAGAAAAGGAAAAAAGGGACCGCTTGCGCTGTGCAAGGTGCAATTCGCAATGACTGCACAGTGCGGACTAGCATCCAGCACTGTGCAATCACCACAAATGTATTTTTCTAAGGAACACTGCTGCTTGCGGAGATCCACGTAGTGCGACGGATTTCTTTTTGCCACTTTGCGGATTTCCGCGTAGTGCAACTCCGCAAACTCCGCCCAGGGTTATTAGTATGTCCTTTCATGTGTTGTTTTCAGGAGATTCTACATAGAAGATGTGGCATATGACTACCTCTTCCCTGTACCTCTCTACAGTTGATTGCTGCATATATTGCACTGGATAATTTTTAGAATAGCTTTTTTTTCTCCTGAAGGGATGGAGAAATATTTCCAAACTTCTGAGGACTTCTTTGTAGGTGGTAAGTCTTCTTCTTCATCCTACTCTTTTCCTTCTCTTCTAGATTCAGCTCTGAACTTTTGAAGGAGAGCTAAATAACAGAATGGAGCTGTTGTTTTCAGTCTGTCTCCAGAGAGAAGAGAAACCCAAATAGATGATTTAAAGTGTGGTTTGCAATGTGCATGGGTGGTGACTTACTGTATCCAATCAGAAGTTGAGGTTTGATTGTGTTCTAGGAAACACAGCAGATTTGCGGTGGCATTGGGGCAGATCTACGGATCCATAAAATGAATATAAAACAGAGAAAGACTTGGTGTATTGCATGTATAGAAAGACTACATAAGTGACCTTACTTTGATTTTTTACTTGTTACTTTTAAAATGTATTATTAGAATAGATGTATAAAATAAATATATTTTTAAACTTGTAAAAATCTATATTACTGAATTGCCCTTGTAAGAGAAATTGCAGTACACTTTATATTAAACAAATTGAGTAATTCACTACAAAACAAAGGTTACAGGTATGTTATAGTTAGGAAATAGCTTAAAAAAAACTATAAATCACTGGAAAAAAAACAAACATTAAAAGGATGTTATAGTTAGGGTTAGATTTCACACACACAAAGCTAGAAATGTTCAGCAGTTATAGTTACCTGTCTAACTATAACCTATGCATTGCAACATACTGCTGTTGACCTCACATGTTACATTATTCATGACATGGTCAGTGACTTCATTGATGACTTCACTGATGAAAACTCAAATGACATCACTGATGACATCGCCCAGTAAAGTAAACTTTTATATATTTCATAAAATACCATGTATTTTATTTTTTGAATGACAAGACCACACATGTGAGAGTTGTACAGCAAACAGCTCACTGTAATTATATCAACGAGTACACTCACTTCTCACATAAGAGACAGTTCTCATTGGATAGTCCTGGCCCTTCTGATCCACTACACTAAACAGTGATGACCAGAGAAATTCCTAATCATATGTCTAGTTGTTGTGACCGTATTTTTGGCTCTATTTCTGAGTGATGGTGACTTTAAGCTTGCTACCATCCTGAATCTCTATTCTTGCCTTGTGTTGGTCCTTTTCAGGTCTTTTTCAGGACCTAAAAGCATAAACTAGAGGATAGCTGCTTTATATGATGATAGATCCCTTATTCTTGACTCTAATCCATCTATTGCCTATTGGCTTTGACATAATTATGTGTCCTTTCATCATCCTACCTATAGTAGAGGGTCGATCCTGTAGTCCTGACTTTATATTACATATTGGTATGGTTTGTGTAGGTACTCTGACAGAGCTAAGTGTTATTTCATCCTTCTCAGGCCTACAAGGCCCAGAACTGGAGAGACTCCATTTTGCTTTCTGTCCCTGCAAGCTGAGATGCTTGCAGGGTAAAGGTGATGTTTTAGTTATGAGGTGTTGTTCGCTAGGGGAAAACCAGCCGAGACTGGTTCTTATCGGAAGAATGTGTTTGTCTCTTGGGCCCAGATGTAACATGCAGATGGCCACTGCTTTTGCGCGGAGAGCCCTGGAGCTGGCACAGGAATTCGGTGGGAGGCAGCCCTCTGTTGGATATTTCCATGAGGGGAGAGCATTCCATATTAGCGAAGTGCAGGAGAGGATGTGTGTCAGTCGGTTCTTGGAGAGAGAGAAGTAAGATGGTTTTTAGAGCTGTAGAGAACAGTTCAGTTTAATTGGTTTTCTGAAATGGAGAGAGAAGGCAGATAATTGCTGAAGCTAAAGAGAGCAGTCAGATGAACGAAGTTGGAACTGTCAGCTGGAGCTGCCAGTTTATCAGGATGCATTAAAGCAGTTACCAGTCAGATGGAGGAAGTTGAAGCTGCCAGCTGGAGCAGTTGAGCCAGAGGAGTGAAGCTGTGGTGACGGAGGGAGAGAGAGAGCCCTGATTCCACCAGAGAGAGAGAGAAACATTCCTCCTAATAGGGTGAGGTATTCTAAACTAGTTTGCTTTACACTTACACCTTAATCTTGTCTTTTATTTCCTAGGCTAGAGCCCCCCCCCCCATTGTGTTGCTAATCCTTTTTCTTTCAGCAGTGTGCAGTCTATTTACAGTCCCTGTTAGTTACATGTGGATGTGTCATAGTAATAAAGCTTTACAGAGACCCCGCAGATCTGTGTATGTGTCTATTCCCCTTTTACTTTGCAGGCTATATGTTATAGTATAGTGGTATATTGTTATTGTTATTGTAATAAAGATACCCTAGTTCTTAGTGAACCAGCGTATGCCTTGTTCTTATATAGTACAGGTAACCTTTTCTTCTAGTCAGGTGTCAGTGCACGAACGGAAGCGACCCCCGATCAGGTAAGTGACCACTGAATAATTAGGGAGAGAGGAGCCCTTGAGCTAAGAGAATAAGTTATACACTATGTAATTCGGCCATTCCATAATATTATTGTACCTCTAGTGAATAGTGAGAGAAACTTCCCAACATAGAGAGAGAGAGCTGAAGGTATTCATAGGAAAGTGATCGTCGTTGTGTAGCGGCGTTAATGAGAGCACTGATTGTAGTCAGTGTGTATACCCACAAGATTGTGGCTTGGAGATTATAGAGAGCATCAGGGGGGAAACTGATGTGTATACCCACAAGATTGTGGCTTGGAGATTATAGAGAGCATCAGGGGGGAAACTGATGTGTATACCCACAAGATTGTTGCTTGGAGATTATAGAGAGCATCAGGGGGGAAACTGATGTGTATACCCACAGGATTGTGGCTTGTGTATGTATGAAATAGAGAGAGTACCAGGGGGGATACTGGTATTTATACCCACAAGATTGTGGCTTGAGTGAGCACTCGTTGCGGCCAGTGTGTAATGGTATATGATCAGAACTGCCCCAGGGTAGAACAGTCTGGGTCTGAGTTGCCGCGAGACTATGAGGTGTGAGTGTGGTGTAGGGCATGGACGTCCTTAGTAATCAGTGAGTATTCCTAGTAATCCCTATAGATTTAGTGGTGTTTCTGATGATATGAGCTTGTATATTGCGAGTTCCCCATCCTCAGGTAGGTACCCAGGTGCCTGGATAGATGGGTCCTGAGGAGGAGGTGGTTGCGTTTCGGCTGGGTTGGTGGTGTCTTGGTGAGCTGATCCTATCTGGTCCGAAAATCCGGTCGTTACATTTGTCGTAGTCGGCAGCTTCGCACAAGTTGTGTGGGAGGGAGCCCTTGGCATGTATTTGGACTTAAAACCCTTAAAATTTGACATCTGGGAACAGTCTGTGACTTGCATGGTGAGGTGTAGTGCCTGACCTATGGGCTTGAACAGTTGCACTGTAAGGAGATTGCAGTACATCATGGCATTTGACTTGGGCAGGGTGGAAGAAATGCTTTTCATCTTGGTGTTTGAACTGTCAGGCTTGAAGGGTAACTGTATGTGAGGGAGCCAATTACATCTTGGTGTTGATGCAGTTGTACATATGTGTGTGAAAAATGCTTGTAAAGTGCCCATTAAATGGCTTGCTGCATTTGCTTATGCTGTGCAATGTGAAATGTATTCAGTGTAATATGACTTGTGGAGTTCCTTGTGAATTGCGCCTTGTAAATATGCCTTGTGAAGGGCATGTCATTATTATGACTTATTGAGTTTCTTGTAAATATGGCTTGTGAATAGCGCCATGTGAATATGGCTTGTACAGAGCATGTTATCATTACGTTAGGCAGGAGAGAGCTGGATCTCTTTCAAGTGCTTGGAGTAAATGTTTTGAAAATGTGCGCACTTGTTGTATGAAAATGTGGAGAGATGAGTTCATGACTTTCCCATGTATCTGCAGACATTGGGGAATGATTGGGTTTGAGCTGCCAAAGGGTTAATATCTTGGATTGAGACGGCAGTATTTATTTTAACATGCTGTTTAACATGCATGGTTACATGAGCTGACAATAAAAGTCAGTGACTGTTTGGATTAATGATTGTTTGATTTGACTTTTTGATTAGTTGCAGGGTTCGCCTATGTGCTTTGTCAGCTAGCTGACAAAATGGTAACATCTTGCACGGAGAGAAAAAAGCAGCGTTCATTTAACATTCTGTTTAAAATGCGTCCACGAGTTTGTGTGGGTTTGCCTTTGAACACATGATTTAATGGGTCTGACTCGGAGGTCAGAAAGTTGGAAATCAACCAGTCGGATTGAGATAAGGGTTTTCAGCTGTGGATGATACAGACAGATACAGGAACAAGCATTTTAGAATTAGTGTTTACCGGCTGAAAAAAAATAAAACAGACCCATCATAGAATGTGCTTTATTAGTGAAATGCAACTGTGTGCTTTTAAAAAAAAATGCTCTGTAGTGTATTTTGCACATCTAGAAAATATAAATGATTATTTTCCTGAAGCAAGCTGCCCTTTTGTTTAAAGTTCAAATGCACATGTTTCTGTATTTTGCGCTGACATGCAGCAGACCAGCGCGTGAAAGAAAACCCACTCAGTTAGAAAAAATGGCTATCTGCAAAAATAAATCTGGCCCTTTTAATAATTAGAATAGAAAGGCTTGCACACTAAATTATGAATTCTTGGTTATGCAGTGCAAATTTCCCCTTGTTTAAATTGATGGTGTTTCACATGTTATTTTCTATGTTGCTGCATGAAATGTTTTTCTAATATTTTTCCTTTTCAGCTCGTAGCAATACATTATGACTAGAATGCTAGCATGTGTCTAGGTTACAAAAAATATATCTTTATTAATTACTGTTTTTAGGATGCTTTTTACCATGTCTAAATTTCCTTAAATTAGTTAGAAGTAATGGTGCAGTGTTTCTAGCCTGGGAACAGCGTATGTTTTAAGTTAGAAAGAATTTGCTTTGACCTTGGCTGATATGAGCCAGGCAGCTGTTCTCGGCTCAGAGTTTTGAAAGGGTGGAGCCCCATGGGTGACTTATGAGAGCAGAGAAGCCCAGTTTGTTATTCTTGGCTATGATTCAGTTCTTTCCACGGAGAAATGTTTATATAAGGGGGGGTCAAGTTGCTCTTCCTTACAGTCGGCCCAGAAAGCTTCATTGACTTCAGATAAAGATTGTTTGCAAATGCAGAATAATTGGCAGACGCTTGGCCCTTGGAGTTACATAAATACCATAGGCACATATGGCCGGGATGCCCGCCACCCCCTCCCAACACCAATTCCCCATGGGAGAAGACAGATACAGGTTTGAACTTTTGGAAGGCGGGGGGGGGGTTACCCCCCCGGCCGTATTTATTAAAATATGAAACAAAATTTAAAACATTAAATAAAAGTTTCATTAATTATGTACAATTTTATATTTATTACATTTCGATGAAGACATGTTCTTTGGCTAACCTTAACAGATCTCTAATACAAAGGTTTCCTAGCCGAGTCTAGCATCCTGAAAATGCATACATTCTAAATTAAAATTGTACATCCTAGCATTAAGGGCCAACGGCAAGGTCTTAACCGGTGTCAGATCCCTACTACCAAAATCCTGCCCTCACGGTGTGAGTGGCGCATGCGCAGAGGACTTTACCCTCATTGCCAACTGTAACTTCCCTTGTCGTGGGGGCTCCCTTTTCACTCGACGCCATCTTAAAGGTCGTCCGAGTTCCCGTGTGAGGTATCTGTAGGAAGGACAGCGTGGACTCCCCCCCCATCCCCACACTCTCTATCCGCCGTCGCGGATATCCGGCCCCCGGGAAATTTGTAGGAGGGGCATCTAGCCGCCTCCCTCCTGGGAGGGGCCTATGGCCATCTCCCCCTAGGTGACCCATCCTTAGTGGGTGCCGCCTCCCCATGGAAGGGGCCAATGGCCGCCTTCCCCCGGGCGCTCCCATCCATTCTGGGTGGCGCCCCCCCTCTAGGGACCTTGAAATTACTGCTCACCGATCATGACCTTACCGCCCGACCAAAAAATAAATACGACAGTTGTTTTACCTACTAAGGGAAGAAAAAATTCTGACATAGCCTTGATGAGTCATCACTTCACTTTCCTACAAAGGGAAACATTTTCCTAAAACAGAAGCCACATCATTATATGAAACATTCCCTTATTTCTCTACAAAGGAAAAAAGGCCTGTACATTTCTTCCTAATCAAACTTTATTTAAACCAACATTGCCATAAGGGGCTGGTGGGTGGGTCAAAATTGCCGCTTGTTCCGTCGAGGGCTCACGAGCAACGAGTTGGTGCAGCCTTCAGAGCACAGGAACAAGAGGACACTTCTTCGGATTCCCGCTCTATTTATCCATCTGCGGGAGGGCGGGGACCCTCCTCTGGTACGCCTACTGGGCGTGGTCTTCCGTGCGGGTGTCTAGGACAACCCCTCCTGGGCGGGAAAGGGCACGCCCCGGCTACGCCACTTCGGGCATACCAGCCGAGCCACGCCTCCGCCCAAAATGGTTTCCCGGGGGGGATCGGGGCACCCAACCATACGTTCGGGGGGACCGAGTGGTCACCCCTTTCCAGGAAGCTTCTCTGACTAGAGATATGAGATGCTTGAACAGAATAATTGGCAGGAGCTTTGCTCCTGCAATGAGATCAGCATTTGGCAGTGATTCAATATTACATCGCAGTGTAGCCCGGCTCCTGCTTATTATGGTTGGAGCTGATTCAAAACTCTGAGCGCGGACATCTTTCTGGAGGGAGGGGCTGTTTCTCAGAGGAGTGAGGAGTAGCTAGGCCCCAGCCCTTCTGGCTATGTATGACAAAATTAGATTTTGCCTAAACAAATTTAAAGAACATGGTATAGGTAGAATGTTTAAATCATTCCTTGGATTTAGAAGAGTTCTTTTCAGGAATTAGGAGGTTTCTTACGAAAATAAAAAGCACTTGGGGTGCTTTTTGAATGGAAAATGTGTTTTTGCAAGATTGATGATGCGTGTTTCTCGTTTCAGATGGCTGACTGACGTGTGGGGGCCCTGTATGAGTGTGACTTTTTTATTTTGGAGTGATGAGTTTTGTTATTTTCGGAGTGAGTGCCCCTACCCCCAAAAAACCCCCGAGCCTCGACCCAGACCAGAAGCGGACGTACCAGGAGGACCGGACTGGAGGGTTTGCTTCCTTGGCACAGGGTACAGATGAAGATGGAGGATCATGGCCTATACGAATGAACTGTTTTCCTAAGAAGAAACCAACTACAGAAGAGAACTTTTTATAGTGACAATTTACATTACAATCTGCAGTTGGCTGCCTCAGCAGTCGGGTTCAAACCCCATATACTATTCTTAGACTCCACTGAAGAAAATATAAATTCTTGATAAAGCCAATAGTTCTATTTTTTGAAATTTTTTTAATTGACCTGAAATGTAATTCCTTGGCCTGCATTCTTGAGTCTTGCATTTTTCCCATGTTTCTATTTCAGATGGACATTATGCCACTTTTGCAGTTACCATACACAGGCCCCACTTGAAAAAACAAATTATCAGTCCTGTTCATGGTTTTGATTTTCCAGTTTAAAAGATGCAGTGCCACATTAATGCACTGATGCAAATGATATTATTTGAATATCATAGGGTGATTAATGAGCTGCTTTAATAATCTGATGCCCTGTGATACATGATATTTTGATTTTAGTATGCTACGCTATTTCATTATTGATACAGATTGATTTTACACTTGTTTATTTTTCACCTATTTCATAGTTTTCCTGTTTTCTCTAAAAACAGTTTTTCCAAATGTACGAAAGCAATGTTTTAAATGATGGTGCACACATGTGTTCCACAGATTGATACAGAGGGATTAGGTGCAAACTGTTTCCTGAGTTAGATGACTTGTGACCTTTGCCTATTGCCTTTGGCATGGTCTATTATTACTCAATTTCCCAAGTTTAAGTCTATGATCTTTTAGAAGAATATATACACCACACTTAGATAACTTTCTTTGATTTATTGCTTGATATGCATAGTGCTACACCAGCTATTTTGTAGGAATGGGGTTGTCCTTGTTTTCCTGTTATTACACTTTCACTTTGATCCATCAACTCTTATTTAGAACAGTGGGATTAGTTTCAAGGGTGGTCACCCTAGAATTTAAGTTGTCCTGGGAGGTGTGTCTTTTAGTCAGGTTATGTCCTACATCTATTAGTAATAGTTGCCCAGACCTTGAGGACCCTTTGTCATGTTTATTTGTCAGATTTTACCAAATCCTTTCTTAAGTTGACCGAAGTAGGTAGGCCTCATTTTGGCCCTTTGTTGTTTTCATTCCACAAACATGTCCCTACATCAATAGATTTCATGAGTTATCACTAGAAGTTGAGGCACATTTAGTTCTTAAGTTGACCGAAGTAGGTAGGCCTCATTTAGGCCCTTTGTTGTTTTCATTCCACGAACATGTCCCTACATCAATAGATTTCATGAATTATCACTAGAAGTTGAGGCACATTTAGTTCAAGGGTGCTTTGGTTAGTTTATGTTGTTATCAGATCAATCTTAGTTACATGTCAACATTTAGTTCAAGGGTGCTTTGATTTGTTTTCAATTGGTTGTCAGATTTATATTACCTCCATCAAGTTTTAGGTGGTATTTCCTTAAGTTGTCATTTATTTTAGGGAGTCTTTTGGTTTTTGACTTTGTTGATAGATTATGTTGATGTTTGTTTATTTGTTTGTTGTTGATGGATGTTAGCAAGTTAAATTCAAGGGTGGAGTGTTGTGACCGTATTTTTGGCTCTATTTCTGAGTGATGGTGACTTTAAGCTTGCTACCATCCTGAATCTCTATTCTTGCCTTGTGTTGGTCCTTTTAAGGCCTTTTTCAGAACCTAAAAGCATAAACTAGAGGATAGCTGCTTTATATGATGATAGATCCCTTATTCTTGACTCTAATCCATCTATTGCCTATTGGCTTTGACATAATTATGTGTCCTTTCATCATCCTACCTATAGTAGAGGGTCGATCCTGTAGTCCTGACTTTATATTACATATTGGTATGGTTTGTGTAGATACTCTGACAGAGCTAAGTGTTATTTCATCCTTCTCAGGCCTACAAGGCCCAGAACTAGAGAGACTCCATTTTGCTTTCTGTCCCTGCAGACTGAGATGCTTGCAGGGTAAAGGTGATGTTTTAGTTATGAGTTGTTGTTCGCTAGGGGAAAACCAGCCAAGACTGGTTCTTATCGGAAGAATGTGTTTGTCTCTTGGGCCCAGACGTAACATGCAGATGGCCACTGCATTTGCGTGGAGAGCCCTGGAGCTGGCACAGGAATTCGGTGGGAGGCAGCCCTCTGTTGGAAATTTCCATGAGGGGAGAGCATTCCATATTAGCGAAGTGCAGGAGAGGAGGAGTGGCTGTTGGTTCTTGGAGAGAGAGAAGTAAGATGGTTTTTGGAGCTGAAGAGAACAGTTCAGTTCAATTGGTTTTCTGGAATGGAGAGAGAAGGCAGATAATTGCTGAAGCTAAAGAGAGCAGTCAGATGAACGAAGTTGGAACTGTCAGCTGGAGATGCCAGTTTATCAGGATGCATTAAAGCAGTTACCAGTCAGATGGAGGAAGTTGAAGCTGCCAGCTGGAGCAGTTGAGCCAGAGGAGTGAAGCTGTGGTGACGGAAGGAGAGAGAGAGCCCTGATTCTACCAGAGAGAGAGAGAAACATTCCTCCTAATAGGGTGAGGTATTCTAAACTAGTTTGCTTTACACTTACACCTTAATCTTGTCTTTTATTTCCTAGGCTAGAGCCCCCCCCCATTGTGTTGCTAATCCTTTTTCTTTCAGCGGTGTGCAGTCTATTTACAGTCCCTGTTAGTTACATGTGGATGTGTCATAGTAATAAAGCTTTACAGAGACCCCGCAGATCTGTGTATGTGTCTATTCCCATTTTACTTTGCAGGCTATATGTTATAGTATAGTGGTATATTGTTATTGTTATTGTAATAAAGATACCCCAGTTCTTAGTGAACCAGCGTATGCCTTGTTCTTATATAGTGCAGGTAACCTTTTCTTCTAGTCAGGTGGCAGTGCACGAACGGAAGCGACCCCCGATCAGGTAAGTGACCACTGAATAATTAGGGAGAGAGGAGCCCTTGAGCTAAGAGAATAAGTTATACACTATGTAATTCGGACTTTCCATAATATTATTGTACCTCTAGTGAATAGTGAGAGAAACTTCCCAACATAGAGAGAGAGAGCTGAAGGTATTCATAGGAAAGTGATCGTCGCTGTGTAGCGGCGTTAATGAGAGCACTGGTTGTAGTCCGTGTGTATACCCACAAGATTGTGGCTTGGAGATTATAGAGAGCATCAGGGGGGAAACTGATGTGTATACCCACAAGATTGTGGCTTGGAGATTATAGAGAGCATCAGGGGGGAAACTGATGTGTATACGCACAAGATTGTGGCTTGGAGATTATAGAGAGCATCAAGGGGGAAACTGATGTGTATACCCACAGGATTGTGGCTTGTGTATGTATGAAATAGAGAGAGTACCAGGGGGGATACTGGTATTTATACCCACAAGATTGTGGCTTGAGTGAGCACTCGTTGCGGTCAGTGTGTAATGGTATATGATCAGAACTGCCCCAGGGTAGAACAGTCTGGGTCTGAGTTGCCGCGAGACTATGAGGTGTGAGTGTGGTGTAGGGCACGGACGTCCTTAGTAATCAGTGAGTATTCCTAGTAATCCCTATAGATTTAGTGGTGTTTCTGATGATATGAGCTTGTATATTGCGAGTTCCCCATCCTCAGGTAGGTACCCAGGTGCCTGGATAGATGGGTCCTGAGGAGGGAGGTGGTTGCGTTTCGGCTGGGTTGGTGGTGTCTTGGTGAGCTGATCCTATCTGGTCCGAAAATCCGATTGTTACACTAGTCTATTGCAAACCACCAAAACATCATTTGGTAACTTGGAAGAGTTTTTAGTGCAAATGCCAAATTTGCACAAACCACTACAACATACAACCAGTGGAGAGGTCTTAGCGAACAGGCCAGTGACTCACAAACCACTCTTAAAGTTATTCTTCATTCTGGAGAAAGGTGTGGTCAGAGAGGTGAGTCTTTTGTAAATGTCTACTTCACTGAGCCACCACCCTAGAGAAAGGTCTTAGTGAACAGATACATTTATTGCAATGTACTACTACAGTCATTCATCCCGAAGGACAGAGGTTTAAGGAAACAGGTCATTATTTCATAAGCAGAATCATACTCAGTCATCACTGTGGAGTTCGGTCTCAATGGACCACTTAGACTTTTCCAAAGTACTACCTTACAGGTACATCAGCAGGGGACTTGTGTCAATATAGCAGCAAGGGCTCTGATAAATAATAAACTCACTTAAAAAATGGAATCACAGATGAGATAAAATATGTTAGAAATAGTATAAGGGGGGCGTGGCTAGCCAGGCAGCGAGATGGCCGCTCTGTGAGCGAGCTCCACCGGCTGAAAAACGAATCCTGCATTAATACTGCCAAAGAACTGACTCTGGAACTGCAAACCTGCATATCCAAGGTGCACTAATGCGATAGAGGCTGGGATGATCTTTTAAACGGCTGTGATCGCTGCTGTGGAACCTCGCTGCTAGCTACGAGACTGGCCGAGGCTGGGCGTGACGTGTGTCCGGGAGCAGAGGTGCACGGATCGGCATAGTGCCTCAGGCTAGGGCCGGGATTGACGGCCTGCCCACAGCTGCGATGCGGGCGGACAGCGCCAGACGTGACATTTGGGAGAGCCGCGGTTTAGGGTCAGAGCATATCGCTGCTTTATACACCTGCTCGGACGCGGTGGATCGATCTGGCGCCGCTGCGATCCCAAGGTGAGAGGTGGAAGGGCTGCGCATAGGACGCCATTATCGACCGCCGAAATTGGAGGTGGAGAGACTGCAGCGCTCAGGTGGACTTGGAGTTAGTGAATACGGCGTGTGTGCTTGCAAGGCCATAGCCCTCACCCCACCTGCTTCCTGGTAAAAATACACTATCTACGCAACTGCTAATTAAATAAAACCTTTTACTTGGGACTAATTGGCTGGCTGGCAGGCATACGGAACGATGCTGGAGGTGAGGAGGAATGTCTGACGTGGACGAGCAGGCCCAAAGAAATATCGCTGCAGCGGGAAGATAAGCCCGAGGTCTTGGCGCAAATCCCGTATATGCTGCAGGAGGGCACCATTTTGTGAGCTGAGTCGTGCAAAGAGCCAAATATGCTGTGAGAGGCGGATACCTTGGATGAGAACCTGCTTTAAAGTTCATTGAGCGGCTGTTGGGGCAGATGCTGCGCCAGGCCTGATATATTCACAATGGACTACACGGTACGAATCTCCATCTACTATCAGGCTGGTTCTCGGATGTGCAGTACACCTAATCTATGGTGGAGGCCTGGCGCTATACTCGATTGGTATCGGAGTGGTGTCCTGGGGTTTGCTGGTAGTACTGGGTGGCAGCACTTGAACTGTGCAGGTTTGGATGTTCCTTGCCCTTGTTGCCTCCCTTCGTAATACGTGCACTGCGGTTCAGTGGCGGCTGTTGCGCTGTGTGGAGCCTGCCTGTTACATACTTGCCTAACCAAGTCAAGTCATCGGTGTGGTTAAGTTGGAAGCTCGCCAGCCCTAAATAACTTTTGACAACAAACATGGGGTGGAGCAGCCCAGTGCAGAGCGGGACATTTTGGGTGCGACAGGCGGTGCGCCAGTGGATGATGCCACGAGCGGCGACCTCAGGACACTCATGCTGGAAATTAGATCTAGCCTGCAGAGCATAGACGCTAAACTTGACTAACTAAACTAGATCAGGTAAAATCCCAGGTTTCGACCCATGAAACTCGGCTGGACAGCCTAGAAAATCGACATACAGAACAACATGATTTTCAACAGGAAACCAAGGTCCAAATTTCGAACATGGATAAATTGTTGGCTGTTATACAAGCAAAGAATGATGACTTGGAGGCGAGGTCTCGGAGGAGCAAAGTCCGTATTGCGGGCATTCCGGAGACGATTACTAAAATGGTGTTGAGTACATGTAGTCCAGAATCCAAGACCCCACTGGAACAGATGCTTATTCCTCTAACCTATAACCCCTAACTCGGATACCAAAGTCACATGGATTTCAGCATCCAAGAGGGGGGGAAAGGGGATTGGGAATGAAAGAGAAACACACCACGTCTGCTTCTTTTTCCTGACTTTTCTTCTTGTCTGTATTCAAGTCTTATCTTCTTTTTCAGTTTCTTTCTTTAATCTTTTCCTGAAATGATAAACACGCTAAACACCTATTCTCGTGCTGAACTGTACTTTTCACCTTATTCCTAAATAAATACTTGTCTTTGCAGAGTGGCTAGCTATCTCTCTATCTCTCTTGTGTTGCAGAGTATTCTATCTTCTTGTAGATTTTCACTAGGGAAACATAAACTCTATT
This sequence comes from Lissotriton vulgaris, assembly GCF_964263255.1. NCBI lineage: Eukaryota > Metazoa > Chordata > Amphibia > Caudata > Salamandridae > Lissotriton > Lissotriton vulgaris. The sequence goes on from NC_141689.1 coordinate 666,364,456, forward strand.
ACTCTAAGCTCTAAATTTTCAATCTGTAATTTTCTTGAATGTTAAACTCAGGAACCTTATTACCTTCTAATTTCTTGCAATGCTAAGTGTTTCTTCTCATCTATCTTTTCAATTGTAGGTATGCAGGAGTCCACGCTGAAGACAAGGTCTTCTCTGCAGGTGGTAAGTATTATTATCCATACTAATATAATAAAGAGAGAGCCAAAACCTTTGAGGCGGGTAATCTCAGGAACCACAGCACCAACCACAACACCCAATACAGCTTTGGAAAGGGCAGTTGCAGCAGAAGGACATAGGCTATGCAGACGCCCACCATATACATTTAAAAGGTAAAAGAACCGTGCCAGCAAAGTAGTTCCTTGTGGGCATGTCTACGTTGTGCTGTGGGCGTGTGCTGGGGGCGTGACAAATGCTGGGGGACGTGTGGTACGTTCCACCCTTCATGCCACGTTTCATATTGTGCGCTAATCTCATCCTGCTCCCTTTAAATACCCCTACACCCCATAATCATAACCCACCCTTACTCCTTAAAATACCCCAACACCCTTAAACACTAACCCATCTTAACCCTATAAATATACTCTGTACCCCAAACCCAAACCTTTCCCTAAACCCCAAAAATAACCTGGTACCCCAAAACCCAAACCTAGCCCTGAACCCTATAAATACCCCTGTACCTCAAAACCCAAACCTACCCATGAACCCTAAAAATACCCCTGTACCACAAAACCCAAACCTACTCCTGAACCCTAAAAATACCACTGTACTCCATAACCCAAACCTACCCCTGATCCCTAAAATACCCCTGTACCCTAAAACCCAAACCTAGCCCTGAACCCTTAAAATACCCCTGTACCCCAAAACCCAAACCTAGCCCTGAAACCTAAAATACCCCTGTACCCCAAAAGCAAACCTAGCCCTGAACCCTAAAAATACCCCTGTACCCCAAAACCCAAACCTAGCCCTGACCCCTAAAAATAACCCTGTACCCCAAAACCCAAACCTAACCCTGAACCCTAAAATACCCCTGCACCCCAAAACCCAAACCTAGCCCTGAACCCTAAAAATACTCCTGTACCCCAAAACCCAAACCTAGCCCTGAACCCTAAAATACCCCTGTACCCCAAAACCCAAACCTACCCCTGAACCCTAAAAATACCCCTGTACCCCAAAACCCAAACCTAGCCCTGAACCCTTAAAATACCCCTGTACCCCAAAACCCAAACCTACCCCTGAACCCTAAAAATACCCCTATACCCCAAAACCCAAACCTACCCCTGACCCCTAAAAATACCCCTGTACCCCAAAACTCATACCTATCCCTAAACCCTAAAGCTACCCCTGTACCCCATAACCGAAAACTATATCTGAACCCTTAAAATACCCAAACACCCCAAAGTTTATACCTCAGTACCCAAAAACATATACCCCTATACCCATATTTACCTTATTCAAACATTAAAAAAAACATGCTTTTACCATTCATGCATTTACCACGAATTTTGTTGTAAATGTATGCCTGGTAAAAGCATATAAAATGTAATGCCATGCATTATAATGGCATTGCGGAGTCATGGCACTTTCGTTATGAAAGTATGCGGAGTGATGGTATGCGGAAAGAAAGTTGCGGAATAATGAGTTGTTACCCTCCCCAGTAAGTACATTGGTGTCACAGCGGCCCACATCTCCAGCAACATACTCATATTTTTTCACCACCCATTTGAAAAATGCACAGGTCTCTCTCATTGATGGCCAGCACCGACATACACTTTTAGACACACCTCCCGCCACATGTTCTAGAATTGCGAACTTTAGAGCTAGGGAGCTACGTTCGAATCTCGGCATCAGCACAACATCCTGTGATTCCAGGCAAATCGCTTTGTCTCCCCGTGCCTACCACAAATGAATGTGTTCTTCTGTAATGTAAATTGTGCTCATGCCATGTTGTCGAGTTCGCGCTATATAATATTGCAAGGAAAAATAAAGTAGGGAAACTCGAGTTCACACACTACTGAACGCGCACTCTTAAGTGCATCAGCAGTGCACTGTGAATCGGAGCGTTTCACAGGCCTATTAAAGATTAGAAATGCTATCAAAACGAAATCCTACAAAAACAATACACTACTGGCCGGCAGCAATTCATACCCGGACAACGTCGGGACGGGCTGCTAGTATATATTTATAATCACTCATACGGAGGCTTGTCTTTTGACGAGTCTGGACTATGCCTGCAAACTTTATTTAATTCTTCTTAACTTGTAGTCCTTATAACAATCAACTGGAACAAATATTATTCAGGTCTTTGAACTCAGGCTCTGAATATATTAAGTCTAATCTGTAGCGACTGTTATCTTTAAATCCATATGCTAGTCAACAGATATTTTCTCTAATGACTCTCTCCTCAAATGCCAAAATATTGAAGGTTTCAGAAAATAGCCCAAAATTAACTAGTTGACTTACCGCAGCCGCGGTATGGAGATTGCGCTAACTTCCGAAATGCTCACTGACCCAAAACCTGGTTGTGGAAGCTCTTGCACACTCAAAATTGAACACAGGGCAGAAGATGCGACTGTGTCCACTGGAACAACAGTTGAAGTGCACAGCTCCTCAGAATTGGAGTCGCGAAACCCAGCTGCGTAACGCCGCGAGGGAAAAAACAACTAGACTGCAAACTCAATGAAGGGTAGCGACGGCCACCTTGTAATTCCGTCTTTTACCATACAAAATCACTTTCTTAAAACCGCCTGGAAAACGCCTTCCCAAAAGCCTTTTAGTGCCAAAATAAGATTTCTGAAAAGTGTTAAGCCTGGCAGATAGTGATAGGGACTTAATCAGGGGTCCAAACAGACTGTTCCTGACAAATGGCGGTATATGTCACTGATCTTCTACACAAGCTGTTTGACCCCAAACTCTCCCCTTTCTTTGTGGTGGAAAGAGTTCACAGGGCGCTGGGTCAGAAACCACCGGTGGGTGGCACGCCTAGGCCAATATTGGCCAAACTGCTGAACTATAAGGATAGAGTTGTGCTACTACGGTTGGCACGTGAAAGAGGGAAAATAACGCGTAAAGGTAACCATATTTCATTTTACCCTGACTTTACGCCAACAGTGCAGGCAGCTCGGCGCGAATTCTTACCAGCAAAGAAAGTATTAATGGATGCAGAAATTACTTATTCAATGCTCTACCCAGCTAAACTTATAGTGACACACAATGGCACGTCACACTTCTTTGCCAATGCTAAATCAGCACTTAAATTTGCTAAACATATTTGTGGCTCAAAGTCCAGGAAATCTTTTTCAGAGAGACACAGATCGGAAGACTGCCTTAGTGATAATGATTGACACGCTTTCCTTGTCGCTTGCGGGCATCTACGCCCTCTATATTCATCACCTTGAGAGGTCTCGAACTGTTCCCCCTGTTTTGAGGATCCTCTCCACTGAACTGTTTCACTATATTTTCTCCTTACACGATAGCAATGTGATTGATATGGGACCTACTATATTTCTCACAGAATAATACAATGTGGAACCGAAAGATAGATTTACAGATTAGACATGCATTGATTGGGACACTGTTGGATTGACTGTTGTGGGCACATGATGTTTCCATGAAATTCACTGCAGAGCGCAACAGAACGGTACAACGTCTTGGTGGTAAGGATGGGTATGCTTCCTCTGATACTGGCAGTAGCCTACGGCCTTCTTTCTTTAATACTTTAGGAGGACGCGGACTGCTCCCCCTGATTTGCGGTTACTAACCACTAAACTTTTTTGTCTTGCTTGGCTGGCACCGTAACTATCTCCTCAGTCATTTATGCCACAAGTTCGACTTCATGTTACCTAGCCATACTGTGTTTACTGTAGGTTGCAGTTCAGCTTGCTCAACTACACTTTATCCCTACATGCTAGCAATATGATTGATGTACGTCCTAACATGTTTATTGCATAATAATACTCTGTAGACCCGCAAGATACATTTTATGATTAGGCATGTACTATTTGGGATACTAGCAGAATGACTGATATGGATGAATGGGGTCTGTATATAATGTTGGTGTGCCGTTTACACTTTCTTCAAGGAGGAATGTTCCAAATGGTCGGTCCTTACATGATACTCAGCCACCCTGTGTGAACAGGGGTGTGTGCTGAAGCTCCCACGCCTCCACGAGGAGTTCCCATATGTTCTGGTTTACCCACTTTGTGGTGGTACTCGGGGGGATATGTCTCTGCCTTATTGGGGGGTTGAAGCGGGTGGGGGGTGGTAATGTTGGGCATGTTGTAGTTTGATGGACCGGTAACCACAATTGCTATAGAAACAGGATGTATGACATCGGGTATCAACTTTGGGTATATGGAGCAGTTCCTGGCTCAACTAGGCCCCATGCACCACTGCCTCTCATGGCTGCATTTAGGATTCTCACTTGGAACGTGAGAGGGCTGAATGAGTGTAGGAAGGCACGCTTAGTACATACTTACTTGGCACGGCATGATATTGACATTTGTTTTCTTCAGGAGACTCACTTAAATACGATACCGTCCCCGAGGCTCAAACACAATAGGTGGGCACACGTGCTAGCTGCAATATATTGGAACTATGCCCGCGGGGTCGCAATTCTGTTACGCAAAGGGCTGGACTGGAGGGCACACAGGGTGTCTTAGGACCCTGAGGGACGTTATGTTATATTGCATGGTACACTGGGAGGTAGACAGTTGGTTCTAGCAACAATCTATGGCCCGAACATAGACTCCCCACTATTCTTTCATGAGGTGTGGGCACGGATTGCATCTACAAATTGTGACACTATCATTTGGGGCGGGGATTTCAACTCTGTTTTGAATGACGAACTAGACAGAAGGGGTGCGGCCAAGACATTTCATCCACGTGCTCGAGAGACCCTGCTCGATTTAATGAGGGAGGGTGCGCTGTTGGATGTTTGGTGTGTCCGCCACCCTGACCTATTGGAAGGGACGTGCATATCAAGTGCGCACGCTACCTGGTCCAGATTGGACTTCTGGCTTGTCTCCCCCAACGTAGCTACATGGACGTCGGAGGTGAGACACTTGGCCCGCTCCCTGTCTGATCATGCTCCAAATCTACTCATTGTCTCTTTTCCTGACTCGCAAGCCCGGGCCTTCAGCTGGAGGCTTCCGCCACATGCTTTAATATATGAAGTGTTTAAGGAGGAGATTTGTACTGATATAACTGAGTACTTTGAAATGAATACTGGGTTGGTGTCCACTGAGGTGACTCTGTGGGAAGGCTTCAAGGTGGTTATCCGTGGTAAGTGCATAGCGAGACAGGCTGGAGTTTTGAAGGCGATTAGAGGAACCTGAGCTGAGAGCGCGAATAGTTGTGCGCTTTTCGTTTCCTCTCGCCAGCATCGAGTGATTCAGTTCCGGGCGAGTTGGTGACAAGAGGTGTTACAGTGGATGACAAGCTTAGTCATTCTGAAATAAGCTACGAGAGGAAATGAAAAGCGCACAACTATTCGCGCTCTCAGCGCTCTGCGAAGGAGCCCTTCAATGGGCGAGTGTGAATTATATTTTCCTTTGCGCATTTTGGAAAATAGGATCCCATCACAAAATAGGAGCAAGAATGGATACATAGCCGTTTTTGGTTTTGGACCCTCTTCATGAGAGGTCGGATTGTCCTCATTTCCCTATAAGCAATAGAACATTATACAGATCCTTTTTACATGAGCCTGAAGATACCGAAAGAGGCCATAGATCCCAGACAATTGACAAAGCCCTGATGATAGTCCAAGAGCTGGTTTCCTTGGACTAGAAACGCGTTGGCACATCTGAAAGAGCGATTTTGTTACACCAAGCGTTCCAACTGGCTGCGGCCAGCATCAAGTCATTGTATAACTAAATTCTTACTCTTTTTCTTTTACTTTGTCTCTTTTTTCTTTTCTTATGAATATAGATTAGGTCTTTTGAATAATAACTTGTTTTGTGATTGTAATGTGTATTGTATTTAGAATGCATGAGAATTGTATCTTTGAAATGTATATAATGTTAGTCTTGTAAATAGTAGTTTAAGTGAAATATATTAAATGTTTTTGTTTCTTTTCTGTATTAACTTTTATACGAAAAATATTTTCCAAAAATTGAAGTTGATGGGTATAAAATAAATACCAGGCCAAACGTAAAAATTTGTGTTTGTCCTATTGGTGCGAATAAGTGTTCAAAGAAAAGGTGGGGGCAGGCATTTTGTGTTTGTTAATACTTTATAAGAACACGGCACGCCCCAGATCGGATGTAGATACCGCGGATATGTTAAGGTGGACTTGGAGGGCGTTACAGCACAGAGCCGCTTACCACTGTTATATGCCCCAGCAGTTCCTTTGAGAGGTAACCCGATGATGGCCTGTTTGGAGTAAGGTGGGGATTTGTTGGAGCTGAATGGAGTTCAATTGCGAAAACTTGCGGATCTGTACCGGAAGGGAAGTTTCGCCCTCCACCGGTGGAAGCTACAGACAGAGTATTATCCTTTAGAGAGAAGTTTGAATATCACAAGCTGAAGCAGGCCTGTACTACATTGTCTACAAACTTCCCTGAAGCCCCCCCGGCATTACATGCATTGCAGGACTTATTGGTTAGAGCCCCGCCACGTAAACTAATTACAAGACTATACACGGCCATGCAGGACCAGGCTCCTATTGTACAGCCTAAATCATTTCAGCTGTGGAATTTATATTTAGACCCTTAGCTGTCAGAAAAACAAATGGGAGTTCTGTTGTAGACAGTTACTCGAGCTCTCACCCAATTACAGGTTACGACTAGTGCATTTAAAATTTTTACATAGATACTATAGAACCTCAATAAATCTACATCGCATGAGCCTTCGAGATGACGCTAGATGCTGGCGATGCGGGTATGAACCTGCTAGTTTTATACACATGGCATGGGAATGCCCCCATTTAGAAAGTTTCTGGTGTGCGATTTTTGAAGCCATAAATCAGATGTCCCTACCCCACACCGTGGTCTGTTAGGCCTTGTATGTGATACTGTACCCTCTTGGATGAAGCTACATGCACTACTGCTGTTATATGCTAAAAGACAGATTGGTTTATGCTGGGGCAGAGAGAAGCTCCAAGATTCCAGGCGTGGCTGGCGGACATGACTTATGGTCAAACACAGCTGGTCACGTTTTGGGAGTGGATGCCAACTGCCTCTAGACCTAGATACATTTGGGAGCACTTTTTTGGCTTGGGCGCGAGCGAGGGTAGACCCCCCCTGACACAGTTGACTCCTCGGTGGTACATGACTGAAGCCTACATGGTTACTTTTCCTACTGTACATTTTACTTGTGCTGGCACTCATCAAATACACGCCATGCTAGTCGATGTTTATGCATTAACTACTGTTGACATCTGGCCAGTTTCTTATGATGTATATTATGCCATACCCAACTGTGAATGACCTGAATTACATTTGTAATCCCTTTTTTTTCTCTTCTGTTTCATTGAATTATACTACCATGTAGGTTATGCATGTGGACTTGACCGATCCTTGTTCTTGGTTTGTCCGGAGGTATTGTTCCGCTATTGACTTGTGGAAACGTTCGTATATATATATATATTGCTGATATATGTTTGTACCAATGCATAAGCTGGATTAACTGAAAATCTCAATAAAGACATTTAAAAAAAAAGAAATAGTATAACCCATTAGTAGTAGAAAAACAATCGAAATTTAACCTATGCAGTTGCTTAGTATATATCTTTAAGTCTCAGAAAAGTTTACTAAAAACACATACTCACACTGGATGATGTCATCAGTGATATTCTTTGAGATATCATCAGTGATGTCTCTGTCTATATCATGACTGATATAATTTGTGAGGTCATAAGCAGTGCATTGCGGGGGCATAAGTTATTGTTAACTCAGGTAACTATAACTGTTGAATTTCTATAGTTTGGTGTAGGGGTGGGAGGGGAATTCTGCTCTGCCAGCGGTGTTCTCAGAGTTTTGCCCACTTTGTGATCCACACAGAGTTTCGAAAAACTCTATGAAGTGATGCAGAGTTTTTTCTCCCATGTGGCTTGCCAACATTAAGTTGGTGAATGCAAGCAAGATAAATTGCATGCTAAACCAACGAATGGTTAGAATTCTGAATGGGGTGGTAGCGGCAGGTTGCTATCGCTCGCATTGAGAAAGCTGCCACTCGCGTTGAGGAAGCTGCTGCTCGAGTAGAGCACCTACTTGAGTGGCAGAAAGAAGCAACGACCTCTGACGCTCTGCATGATGCCATTCACACTGATTTTACAGCTCAGGAGAAACTTCTGGTTCTAAAAATCAGAATGAGCAGAGTGACATACCAGACTCCAACGCTCACAGAAATCTGCATAGCACAGCAGAGTGCTTTGCCACTTTGTGGACCTGGAAGTGGAGTCCTAGTTTTGTAAGTGCAAAAAGTGAAGCCTAACTATAATGTCCCTGTAACCTCTTTTTGTAATACTTACATACATATATGTGTATCTATATGACAAAGACCACTTGCATGGTCGAAACACGTTACCTGGTTGTGTGTGGCCAGAAATAGGTTCTCTACATAGCGACCCGAGCGTGCTAGTGTCTGTTTCAAATTGTGGGAACAGTAATTTGTGAGAATATATATACATATATTACCTACTGGCGGTCATCAGTAGGTAATTATAGTTAGGACCGAGTTTCCAGAGGAAAAAAGTTTTTTCTTTTCCCAAAAACGTTGGCACCAGTTGATGAATTTTTGCGAAATTTAAAAAAAAAAAAGTGGGCAGCTCCGGTCAGCTTCTGTCTTGAAAGTTTTGGGGTGATTCGTTCAGCGGGGGCTGAGAATAAAGGGGGGTCCCAAAACGCATTTTCCCCATGTAAATTTCCATAGGAAACTTTAGACAAAGCTACAGCCCAAACTGCTGAACGGAATTACAACAAATTTGGCAAAAAGGTAGGTCTTGGTTCAGAGAGAGGCCTTTTTTTTAAATGGTGTATATCCGTTCAGTAGTTCCTGAGAAATTAGAAAATGAAAAGGTTTGAGATCTGCCCTCCATGGAATTACACCAAATTTGCCAACAAGGAAGCCCTTGGTTCAGAAAGAGACCTTTTTTTTAAATGGTGTAAATCAGTTCAGTAGTTGCTGAGAAATTAGAAAAAGAAAGTTTCGGTATCTGAGCACCGAGAAGGATTTGCGCATCGTCCAGGGCACGAGCTATACTCTGACTGGCTGCCAACACCCCAAACCAGGATGTGTTGGCAGCCATTTTGTGACTCGGTTACCGAGTCAGAAGAACTGTGAAAAAAAGGATGAAAAACAAGAATAGGGGGCAGGGTAGGAACACTGTGACCCCCTAGGCCTGCTCAGGAGGTTCCAAAAGGACCCCAGTGCCCCCTACATTTATGTTTTTATAACAAAAATTCAAAGTCGCGCTGGATGCGCGCCTTCTGCCGTGAAAAAAAACAAGTGTTTTTTCAAAGCCCCCAGGTGGGCCAGGTCCCAGGTGCACTCAGCAAATAATTTACCGGCCACTGTGGGGGCAGCCTGCAGACCTGGCAACCGCCACCTCCCCAGGGCTGAAACAAAAAATATGTGTGGGGGTGTCAAACATCGCATGCTGACTCGGGCACCACCCCCTTCCAAGGGCTTTGATAATATACTGTGGTTTGGCACGCAGCCCCCCCACAGCCCCGTGGACCACCACCTCCCAGGGGCTCTGTTTTAAAATAAAAGTTATGGGTGTGGGGGAAAGAGCCCCTCCCCACATGCCTCGGGAATCACTACCTTCCCGGAGCACTTAAAATTGAAATTAAGTGGTCTGTTATGGACCCCCAAGCCCCGGGGATCACCACCTACCCGGGGCTTTAAAAATCTTGTAAGGCGTCTGCACGGCCCCACTCCTGGAGCCCACAGTGGCCCTGGGGACCGTCACCCCTCACGGTGGGCACCCCGGCTCCTGCAGTGACCCGGGGTGCCCACCCCAGGACACTGCTGTTTGCTATGGCCAAGCGGGAGCCCGGCTCTCGCCCTGTTATAGCAAACTCTGCTTTGCTTCATTAAAGCGAGAGCTGGGAAACCTGATCTCGCTTCAATGAAGAAAAGCAGGATTGCTTATTGGGAAGGGGAGCTGCATGTCAGCAGCTCCCCTTGCTCAAAAAGCAATTCCGGCTCCCGGAGGAGGTAGGGAGCTGGCGGGACAGTGGGGGCATTGGGGCTGCCCCCACAGTCCCAAACGAGTGGCTATGCCCGGATATGTGGTCCTTGGGGTCAAATATGGCCCAGGAGGGGGACCATACGGTCCCCCTCCTTTAAAAAAATATATATAAAAGGATTGGCCATGCCCTGGGGGTTGGGTTTCCCGGGGCGAATAAAATTAATGCGGCGCAGCCCCATAGTGTGAACGCGATGGGTACGTGGCTCCAAGCAAAATTAATTAAGATTTTTTTTTTAAGCTTGGTTATATGTTGGATTATTGGGTGGCTTTAAAAAGAGCCTTTGTTTTCATTGGGAGATTGTTGTAGCTACTTGTAAGTGCAGATGCAGAGCTTCAGGTTGTTGAGAAACACTCTGTTGCCTTGATCAGTGAAGTGTACTCCATCACTTCTGTAGATGCCATCCATATGGAAGCGTAGATTGTTGTTATAGATGGAGCCCATCCTGTGGTCTCAGAGGTAAGCAGAAACAGCTTTATTGACATTTTTCTAGCTTTATCAATCAGAGGACAACATTGATAGGACCAGTTCCATTTCAGTCTTTGGCATATGTTAGAGTATACAAAGACAGTTTGAGGGGAGAAGCAACATCAATTCTGCAAAGGTGTCCTTCATTAGCATTTCCAGACATACCCCAGTCAATGTGCCTAGGTCATTGCCACCACAGTGCACAATCATGAGGTCAGGGGGTTGGAGATGCAAAAGGGTTTTAACGAAAGGCAAGAATTAGTGCAACTTTAATCCTCTCTGTCCAATGCATTTAATGTCTGAATTTTGCAAAGCTAGGTCTTTGTCATTACCTCTGTGTACAGCATACCTTTTGCACCAGAAAACCTAGCTGTGCCCAACAATCCACACTGAAAGCATCTTGAAAGGGATGACTGGAAGTAATGAAAAGATGGCTCTAGCTGAAGTAGTCAGTTGTTAGAATGAGAGGTATCTAAAATTGAAGAACTGGGTTTTAAGAACCCAGTGGTGCCAGGGTACACAGCCGAAGACTTTGAGTTCTTCCTGTTTCAGACTAGAGAAACACAGAGTCTTCTTGGTGAAGTCAAAGATCGTATTTATTGGCTGCAGCCAGTAACAGTATCCTAGAAGTACAACAATGTGTATGCTCTCAGGAGACTGCTCAATCTTACAAAGCCAACCTTCTCTTTTATACAAAATATTATGCTTTAGGCAAACATTCCTTATTTTACAGTTGACCATTCACATATTTCCACTACAAAGAAAAAGCAGAGTCATGATGACAAGCCCATATTTCAGTTTGTTCAGCCCACAATCAACTATCCGGCAAGGACCAGTATTTCCATCAGATATCGACGGACCCCTAATAAAAACGGGCACCTCCTCATCGTAAAGAAAGTCATAAAGAAAGAAACAGAGACAGGTGTGTGTGAGATTAGACACAGTTTGTATGCGATGAAAAGGTTTACGACATGCGCACCTGGATGCTAATCTCAGTCTGCCACTGAGAAAGGAACTGGCCGAACAGGTTTGGCTTCAGGCGGTGGATTCAGCTCGCCCAGGTCACAGAGGAGTCAGCGAAGGTATACGTGTCCTTCTGACTCGATCTCGGCTTCAGTCATAGAGTCTGTGTGAGGGCAACACAAAATGGCTGCCGCTCACAAAATGGAACCCGAGGGTTCAAGATGGAAACTGCGATTTCAAGGTGATTTCGTCACTCGAACATGACGGAAATGCGTGCGCATAGTATCTCAATCATGACCGGTCTGCTGATACCAAAATCGTCATGATACGACGATGTTTATAAAACGGGTCCAGAATCTTCAGTACTACAGACCTCCTTTTGCCCTTACATAGGCAATAACCTATACTCACGCTAATCTGAGTCCAGGTCTATATGCATAAAGTCATTGAGATGCTGCTGTAGCATCATCCTATTACTTAGCTCGTTTCTTGATACAGGCTTCCTTACACACAATGTAGCACAGAGGCCACATATTGCAGGAGCACACTGTACACACAGACAGAACAGAAAAAGAATGGCTAAGATCATCCCAATGACTATCAGAATATTCCATCCCCAGGCGGATATCAGTTCCCAGAACCACCCCATCATTGACCAATCCCCTTTATCCATGTGGATAGATTCAGAGATTTTATGCAGTTTGGAAATGGCCTGGTAAACTGGAGCGTTATCGGGGATGAAAATACAGCAACTTGATAGGATCACTTTACATACCCCACCTCGGTCTGCAAGTATTACGTCTAACGCGACCCTATTCTGAAGAGTCATAAGGCGATCCGACTGGAGCTCAGCCGTCAAATTACTAAGGGCACCGGCAGTTTCAACTATAGTGGATTCAACCACCCTTGTCAATTGCCTTATGTTCCTGCTGTTAACCATAGGTCCCCAAAACGGCAGAAAACCTGTCACGAAATCTCCAAATTCTTGTCCTGCAGTGTCTTCTTCACTCACGACACCTCTAACTATCCTTGTCCTGTGGTAATCTGCTGTAGCCGGGTAGGTGGGAGGCAACAGGAACGAAACAAAACATGTACCCGAGAAGTCAGGGAGCAACCATGTATAGGCTCTATCATGGCAGATGAAATAGGTACCCTTAGCTGCTAGAAACGGAGGGGAAGTCTCGGACATAAAAACATACATTTCTGTGCAGAAACTTCTCCCTAACTGAGCTCCGGGATTCTTGCCATTACCTTGCAGACATAGGTGACCCTGATGGGGTACAATCCAAATCGAGGAGGATCTCTTTGCTCGCTGGTTCTCACTCAAAGCAACTCCATATTTTGTAACATTCCATCTAACGTAAGCTCGCAACTCATCTCTAGGAATCGTTCTATACGAGTCAATTGTTCTGCTCATATTTGCAATTCCTACTACCAATGCTTTGTTGCTCGAGTTACTTCTCGTGGAACGCAGAGGATATGGTTCGATAGCATATATGAACATCGTCTGAAATGCCCACAAAGAACCATTTTAGCTAACTTGTAAGACCAAGTATCGGATACCTTTATCTGTTGTATGTGGCATAAGACCACACACCCAACAATTAGTTGTATTCACTACTAATTGGTGTTGGTGCAAAAGCTGGATGAAAGAGTTATTGATAAACTCTAATCTTCTAGTGGACTCATGCTCAGGCAGAGGGTGAAAAGAATGCGAAAAAACAGTAGGAGGAGGTATGGGCTGTATAGTGGGTGCAAAGGTCACTTGAAAAGAGAATAAAACATATCCTATTAAAAACATCATTACACTAAGCAACATAAAAATGCATAATATCAAAAATCGTTTTCTTGTCATTAATATACACATTCTGGCTTTAAAGTTCATCTGTTTGGCAGGTCTCTCCATCTTGAAAAACTCCATCCTCTCTAAGTAGCTGCCCGCGGCGGTAGGGTGTTTCTGCTAAGGAATGCTTCTGTCAGTCCAGGGCAACTCCCTTAGACCAACCAGAACTGTCGACCTATTGTCTTCAGCTGCACTCCAAAGACTTAAGCAACCGTGACCCTAGCAGCTGAACCAGATGGCAGTTCAAAAAAACAAAAATAAGCACGTTTCTCAGATGAGAGAACTGCACATTCAAAAATAGAAAAATAATTTTTATTTGTCCATAGTTCTCGGCCTCAGATTATAATGGCTTCTTCCATGTACTGTCTGGTCCTGAAACAAGAGTTCAGGCTCTGTAGTGTTCAATCGACTTGACGGTGGCACAGCTTCTTGCAAGATATTGTCGCTTTCTTGTTCAGAAATTGTTCCTTTTACACGTGCATCGCTAAAAGGCAGAAAACGAGGCACAGTCTCAGTTTCAGAGTCAGCGATACTCTCCTGGATCCTACGGTCGTACGGGAGCGGCAGTCGGACCCTCTTACAGTGTATGCCATGGATCCAGTGCTTTTTGCCTTCTACTCGAACAGCTGATCTCGTTGAAAGAAGAACAAGGTGAGGGCCAACGGGGCTGGTTATTCTTTGTCCGCTGGAAATTCCGGATCAGTACCCACGAATTAGGATCGATACGATGTCCTGGAGCTTCAGAGACCGGAGGCAGAGTATCATGCACCTGTTGGTGTAAAACACGCAATTTAGCCGTCAAGCAGTACAGGATATTCGAGTTCACTGTATTTTTTGGCCTTGGCACTCCCCATATATTGGCCGGACGGCCAAACACAATCTCGTAGGGACTAAGTCCCACTCGCGAGTGAATAGTCATTCTCGTTGATAGGAGTGCTAAAGGCAGAGCGTCAGGCCATTTAAGACCAGAACTCGCTTGAATCTTTGCAAGTTTCAACTTCAATGTGCCATTATAGCATTCTACTATACCAGCTAATTGGGGGTGATTTGCAGCGTGGAACTTCTGTTGAATGCCTAGCCCCTCACATACTTTCTTCATCACTCGACCCACAAACTCACTTCCATTGTCACTCCAGAACATTCTCGGCATTCCGAATCTAGGGAACAATTCCTTGACAAGGGCTTTAGCTGTGGATATGGCAGTATTGTCCTTTAGGGGGTATGCTTCTACCCATCTCAAAAAGGCACAAACAACAACGAGTACGTATTTCAAATTGTTGCCCCTTTCCATGTGAATGAAATCTAGCTGCAAAACCTCGAACGGATACGTAGGAGGCGCAAAATGACCAGCTGGAGTTGGAGTTCCCCTACCAGGATTGCATTTCAGACACACCATGCAATTCTTCACCAAGTTCTCTGCACATTTTGGAATTCCCACATTCTGCCAAACCGGAGCCAACAACTTACAAATCCCTTTCACACTAATATGTGCTATTCCATGAGCCATTGTCACCACTGCAAGCACATATGCATCGGGTAACAACCATCTCTGATGCTCTGACAAATCAATCCAACAACCATTCGAATCCAATCTACCCTTACTTTCTCTCCATTCATTCAACTCTTTCTCTGTAGCTTCAGCATGAATAGATTTCACACTCTCAATAGTATCTTCACACATTCCAACATCATCAACCCATCTTGCAGGGCCTGCTGTATACATTCGATTCATTACATCTTTCGCTGTTTCTTTTGCGATTTCATCAGCAAATGCATTACCACGACCAACATCATCAGTAACCTTTTTGTGTGCACTGCATTTCTCAATCGCAACTTGTAACGGTAAGGTCAGTGACTCAAGAAGCTCATTCACCAACTGTCCATGCTGGATCTTTGTCCCATGCGAAGTTAAGAATCCACGTTCACGCCACAAACGTCCAAAGCTATGAGCCACGCCAAAAGCGCATTGGCTGTCAGTATATATGGTCACTCTCATACCTTTTGACAACACGCACGCTCTCGTAAGTGCAATCAATTCTGCTGCTTTTGCTGAATTATGTGGGATACGTGCAGTTTCAACAATCGTATGCAAAGTCGTAACAGCATATGCTGCAGTCGTATCTCCATTCGGCAACTTAAAGCATGAACCATAAACTCATAAAGTACCATCACATTCAGAAAGAGGAGTATCCCTCAAATCTAATCTACCTTTCTTTTCTTCTTCAGTTCTCAGAAAACAGTCATGCTGTTCTTCATTATCATCATCTGTCTCAACTGAAATCGGCAACAATGTGGCTGGATTCAACGTGTTGCATCGTTTAATGTGCACATGACTCGCTAACAACGTTAACTCATAACCCGATAACCGAGCACTAGTTAAATGCTGTGTCTTCGTACGGTTCAACAAGGTATCCACTGTATGTGGAACCATAACAACTAATGTGTTATCCATAACCAAACCAGCAGACTGTCGAATTGAAACAGCCGCTGCCGCCGTAGCTCTCAAGCAACTCGGCAACGCTTTAGCTACCGGATCTAAAGTCGACAAAAAATACGCACATGGACGTTGCTTATCGCCAAACTGCTGAGTCAAGACTGACAATGCACATCCCTCTCTCTCGTAAACATACAATGTGAAAGGCTTACTGTAGTCGGGAGTACCCAACACAGGAGCCGAACACAACGCATTGCGTAATTCTGAAAAGCTTGTTTGACATTCGTCAGTCCAAGGAATAGGATTTGGAGTATCCTTAACAGTAAGGGCTATCAAAGACTTTGCTAAGAAAGAAAAATTAGGAATCCACTGTCTACAGTATGACGTAATACCCAAAAACGCACGTACTTCTCTCTGTGTCGTAGGCACACTCATTTTCGAAATAGCTTGAATTCTTTCTGGGGTCAGTTTCCTTCCCTCCTTCGATAAGAGGTGACCTAAGTAGGTTACTTCTTGTCGACAAAATTGCAACTTCGAGAGAGAAACTTTGTGATGACAATCAGACAAGTGACGTAGTAACGACAACGTGGCTTCCCTGCAAATCTCCTCAGTGTCAGCAGCGACTAGTAAATCATCTACGTAATGAATAAGGGCTGCACCATTAGGTAAGATCAACAGATCAAGTTGTGTCTTCAAAGCTTGACTATAGATCGATGGACTCTCGCAATAGCCTTGAGGAGCGCGTTTAAAGTGAAAACTGCGACCTCCTAAAGAGAATCAAAAAATGTCCCTACTCTCCATGGCAATCGGGATGCGGTAGAAAGCATTCTTCAAGTCAATCACCGAAAACCATGTGGCAGAAGCTGGAATCAGAGTCAATAAGGCTGTAATGTCGGGCCCAACTGGAAATTGTGGAACAACAATTTTGTTCACTTCGCGAAAATTGATGACAAACCTATATGCAGGAGGCTGTGAAGGATCAGTTCTCTTCAGAACAGGCAAAACAGAACTATTGCACACATTACCTCTCGTTTCCTCAATGACACCCTTTTCGATCAGATCATAAATAATCGCTAAAAGTGCACGCTCACCATCACTCGAGATGCGATATTGTGGAATACGCAGTAACTTAGCATTCGCCTTCAGTGTCACGACATATGGAGGAATGTCCAATAGTTTATTCACTCAAGTTAGGTTGGCAGTTTATTCACTCAAGTTAGGTTGGCAATATTGCAGGCACGGTGTGAGGACAAACGTGCCACCTCTGTAGCACGCTTGTGTTAAAAGACGAGCACGAAAAGAATATTATTCATTTAAAATAAGGAGTGCTATCCACTGTAACTTATACGGAATGTCCAATAGACCCACATCATTTGGACCCGTAGCCCACAATGAATTTGGTAAGAGGGACAATTCAGATGGAAGACAATCTTTTGACACGTACATCGAAGAGATCACTCTCTTAACTAAAGTAAGATGTACTCCTGATGGAGAACAATACAATGTTGCATACAATCTCTTTAACAAATCCAATCCCAACAAATTCTCATTACAACCTGTAGTCAAAAGAAGGGGTGCTTCGATCTTACGCGGACCAACAGAAAGAGACAATGGAGCAGAAATCGGATTCGTAACGGGTGCACCAGAAAAACCTACAGAAACATTATCGAAGCCAGACAAAGGTGCGCCAGGGAGTTTAGAATGCATAATAGAACTCTTTGTAGTTCCAGTATCCAACAGAAAAGGCTCTGACACACCTGATGTAATTACTTCAACATAAGGTCCACTCTGATCTACTGGAACTGAAACAACTCCTCTCTTTGTCCATGGCTGTCCTAACAATCATTACCATTTGCTTCATCACCTTCAACATAGTAATCATCCACATAGTACTGTGTTGTCCTACCAGACAACCTTTGCTGTTGATCAAAACTATTCATCAAGTTCTGCGGAGGCAAAGGACGTACATTCTGTCAGCGACCTCTACCTCTAGGCACTTGTTGAGCACCTCTACCTCTAACACCAGAAGCACCATTCGTGCGTTGTAACAGAACCGAACAACTATTCTTGTAATGACCCTCTTCTTTACAATATGCACACTGATTAGGCCCATACGGAAAACGCTGTTGAGAAGACTAGTTTCTTTGCAAGTTTCTCGAATACTGCTGAGGCTGCTGATAATCGTGCTGACTAGTAATACAGGGTGGATAAGCTTGCTGTAAAAGATCTTTAGTCTTCAATTCCTTAGTCTTCTTATCCACTTTCTCTAACTCATCTTTGCGCCTATTTTCATAGTACTGGGCAGTAGCCAAAATTTGGGCTGACGTGGATACAGCCCAAGCGCTTTCAGAATCCTTCAACTTATTGCACAATTAAGGAAGCAAATTATGTACAAACTTGTCAACAAACAATCTCTGACCACCCTCCGTAGCCATATCCTGACCACTATGATCTACGAAGGTCTCTTCGAACCTCGTGAAAAAGTCAGACACCGTTTCATCTTTCTTCTGCTTACATGCAGACAACTTGTCCCAATTGACACGCAATTCGGGCATTAAAGTCTTCATATACGTAATAATTTCCTCAGGAAATTATTACGTATAATCCTGAGGCTTAGCACCGCCTCAGGCTTAGCACCGCCTACTTGTCTATTGTCCGCGTCTCTAAGATTAACCCATGTATCACCTAATTCATCCGCATGATCCGTATGACGAATCTTACTCCAAATAGGTTGTGGAACAACATTGCCAAACAACATGTCGATGTCCGCCAAATTCATAATACACATACTCACAGTTTGAGTCAACTCTTTATAGTACCCTGCTGGATTTTTGCGTGGATCGGGCAAAGACTGCTCAATAGCTAAAACTTCAGCACGTTCCACGGAACATGTACCCAAACACGCTGAAAATGAGCCAGTACAGCTGGCGGAATATTACCTGGACCAGCAGCCACTTCCTCCTTCCACATCGTAGGAACTTCTCTCATCGGATATTGTCGTGCCTTTCTCCCAACTGAAGAATAAGACTCAAACAATTGTCGAGAAGGAGACGCTTTCCTAAATGACAACAACGTCGCAACCGCTTTCTCAACATCAGATGGACTCACAATCGTTCCTTTCGCAAACTCGGAACGTATACTATACAACTTGTCAGGAGCTTGTCCTACTTCCTCTTCCCATTTCACAACAAGAAAAGCACACATCGTATCGAAAACGTACCGCTGCTTTGGTGCTTCCCATTGAAGGAAGACATGCATAACACCCTCAAGATCATACCGCATATCGTACGTAATCCATTTACGCACCATATGGTCCAAAATCGCACACTCATCCATATTTGGCAACTGACTACGTGACTGTCTACGCTCAATAACATGGGACATAGCCATCTGTCCCAACAAAGGAGAAAAGAAACCAGTAACTGCAGTAGTCATTCGTTGTCTAACAGAAGGAGAAGGTGAAAGAATAAGAGAAGACGGAACAGTAGAAGAAGAATTCAAAGGCGGAATGGAGGAAACATTAGGAACAGGCGTAGAAGTAGCAGACGAAGAAGGAGACAAAGGTGGCGGCCCCTGAGGAGGCTGCGCCAAAGGAAGAGTAGCCAACGGAAAAGGAGCTGGCTGTGGTGGAATCACAGGTGGCACAACAACTGGGGGTTGTGCAATCACAACTAGTGGCAGTGGTGCCGTAGCACTCTGTGCATAAGGGGGTGGTGAACTCAAGAGATGTGACATTAAAGGATCTTTCTCAAGATCTTCCCTTCCTTCCTGTTCTTTATGCGGCAAAACAGGGTAGCATCTGTCTACCGCTAACTTCTTCACCCTAAGTATTTGTTCGCTTTCTTGCTCTTCCTCATTATCCCTAAACGCAACCGCTGCTTGTACCATAGACATACCTTGTTCTCGCTTATTTTTCTTCACTAACTTCATTTCTCTCTGTTTGTCTTCTTTGCGCCACATGCGAAAAGAGTCAAACATTGCCGGCCGGGCTTTCTTTTTAAAAAGTTTAACCTCTAAATTATCCAGAATCTCTGTGTCAAAACTACCATATTGAGGTCATTTTAAAACACCATCTTTTCTGGTGTATCGCATCCATACTTCATTATATGCGATAGGTCCTACGCCATGCTTCACATAGAGTTCATACGTTGGAGTTCCAAATGGAGGAACCGGACACGAGTCCTCCAATCGGGAATCCTTATTACAGCCAAAACAAAACATATTTCCAAGTCTGCTAAGACCAGGCATCTACGCTCTCTAGTCTAGCTTCAAACTTCAAAGGATTATCGAATACGATAATCTCGCGAATACACGAGTCCTTTGGCTTTGGGATTTGCAAATTCCAAATCAAAGCGATCCAAAAAGGATACCAAAACTAAGAACCAAACTAAGGACTGGGAGACGATCCACTCATACTTAACTGAAGATATCGATGAAGTCACCAGAAGACTCGTCTATCCCTTTGCTCTACCAATCATCAAGGGTCCAAAACAGGGCGATAGTCAGGGCAGCAGTCCTTCGTAGCCGTCGTGAAGCGGGGAACCTCGCAGCAAAGACTTACGGACCACGTCGACATACAGGGGTCGATGAAGTGGCGGACTTCCTCCAGAATTTTCACACGAAGCTCCTCACGAACCTCTGGCTTGGACTGGTACCGCTGAAATCGCCCTACGTTGGGCACCAACTGAAGTACTGGGTTTTAAGAACCCAGCGGTGCCAGGGTACACACCCGAAGACTTCGAGTTCTTCCTGTTTGAGACTACAGAAACACAGAGTCTTCTTGGTGAAGTCAAAGATCGTATTTATTGGCTGCAGCCAGTAACAGGTATCCTAGAAGTACAACAACGTGTATGTTCTCAGGAGACTGCTCAATCTTACAAAGCCAGTCTTCTCTTTTATACAAAATATTATGCTTTAGGCAAACATTCCTTATTTTACAGTTGACCATTCACATATTTCCACTACAAAGAAAAAGCAGAGTCATGATGACAAGCCCATATTTCAGTTTGTTCAGCCCACAATCAACTATCCGGCAAGGACCAGTATTTCCATCAGATATCAACGGACCCCTAATAAAAACGGGCACCTCCTCATCATAAAGCAAGTCATAAAGAAAGAAACAGAGACAGGTGTGTGTGAGATCAGACACAGTTTGTATGCGATGAAAAGGTTTACGACATGCGCACCTGGATGCTAATCTCATTCGGCCACTGGGAAAGGAACTGGCCGAACAGGTTTGGCTTCAGGCAGTGGACTCAGCTCGCCCAGGTCACAGAGGAGTCAGCGAAGGTATGCGTGTCCTTCTGACTCGATCTCGGCTTCAGTCATATAGCCTGTGTGAGGGCAACACAAAATGGCTGCCGCTCACAAAATGGAACCCGAGGGTTCAAGACGGAAACTGCGATTTCAAGGTGATTTCGTCACTCAAACATGACGGAAATGCTTGTGTATAGTATCTCAATCATTACCGGTCTGCTGATACCAAAATCGTCATGATACGACGATGTTTATAACACGGGTCCAGAATCTTCAGTACTACAAAATGGTGGACAAGATGCTGTTTTTAAGAAAGTAGAGAATGAAGTGGCTGTTTATGAACTGTGTAAATTCAAAAATAGGGTGCATTAAACCTTCTTTAAAAAACAGGTTTCTTATTGGTTAGTTAAAAATGTTTGAAAGGTACAGTAGAAAAGATAAGGTCATATGTTGCAAAGTCACCCACACCTGCTTTTTGATTTTGCAACATTGTGTGGTGACCTTGAAAATATGGTGAATTTGTGACCAGTCATTTTATCTGAATGTTCCTAAGGAAACTGGCATTAAGCAGAATGGGGGTAGAAGTCAGTTGCTAAGGGTTATTATGTGTAACCAATAGATGTGCTCCAGCCTGGTAGTTCAGACAAAGGAGCTTTCAACCCTAATGCTAGTTTGTCATCTGCTTGAATTCAGTCAATGTGGTGTGGCTTGTTGGGGGTTGGGTGGATATGTGCAACTTTGGTATTCATGTTTACATGTCTTGCATGTGGTAATTGTGTGACATCACTGTGTGTTATGTTGCCTCACAGCTGCTCCTTCCTCCCTCCGAACCTATTTACTTGTGTGCGCTGCGCGGTTGCATCACTTGCACTCCTACGGCATGTCATTGTCATGCTTTTCTGTGCATGTCTACAAGCCTTACAATGACACACTGATGTTGACCGTTGAAGGTAGGCGGCCCCATGAGTGTAGGCCTATGGTAAGGATAGGGTGGACAAAGATGTAGAGTTCATGCCTGGTTGAAGTTGTGCTGTGAAAAGGGCTAGGCATGTGGCTCATGCTGCAGCAATACAGATACACGCAGCACATGGCATGTATGAGCCAAGATCCAGAGCGGTCGCGCTCCTTCATTTCTCTGCCATCCGGGTGCATGCTACATTGCAACATTATCAATTGTGTGCCAGGTGGCGCCAATGCTAAAACATAGACACACGCATTAGTTACTTCCTTGTCGAGTTCAAAACTAAACCACGGCCAGAGCTCTGCGCAAATTCTGCACACCCCTATGCTGTACTGGCATACGCCAGCTCTGCCCACACAGCTTACGCTTACAGGGGGGACGACAAAGCTACATAACCGAGGTCTTCCCCACTGCCAGAGGTAACATGGTTGTGTCTGCTGTCCACAGCACAGTGTAATGTGGTAGGGCCAGGGGGCATCATGCATACATAATGAACACACAGACACAGTTAGATAGATAGTGGAACTGACTACGGGCACATGTGCCCGGCCCCTTTTTATTACCAGGGTCACAAGTCCAGTAAAGCCTGTGCGGGATGCGTGTGGGGTGAGTGTAAGCCAGCCCTCAGTGAATGGTTGGTGCTGGCAGCAACTACAACAGTGAACATCGGATTGCACACAGAGATTCAATCATAAAAGGTCCATGACTTGTGGTGCACTAAGGTAGGGGCACCAGATCAGAAATCCCACATAAAAGATTCTATCATAAATGGTCCATGACTGGTGGTGCACTGAGGTAGGGACACTAGAGATGAACGTGCTCATGTGAAGAAATTGTTAATGTCCCTTCGGGATATTCTGAATTTCCTGAAGCATGAGGTGACATTGTTGTGTCCGGTGTCTATAGCACGAAAGTCAATCATAAAGGGTCCATGAGTTGTGAGTGGCACCTGAAGAGCTCAGCGTGTGCGCTGCCAGCGATGCTGGTGTGTTCTTGCAGGTTAGGAGTAGATTGGATATTTGTAAGACCTTCTGACCGCAGTGTAGGCCAGAGATAGCGATCAGTAAGGGCCCACAACCACATGGCATTAACTTGAGCTGCCCAGAGTTAGTGGCACCTGAAGCCCTCAGCGTGTGCGCATCCAGCGATGATGCGTCATCCGGACGGGCCGCACTGGATGCCAAGTCTGTTGCCTACTGAATTGTGCAATTAATGAATAAAGACTGAATTTGAATTGTGAGCCCGGCTGACCGCACAGTAGGCCGGAGACAGCGGTCAGCAAGGACACACAGCCACATGACGTTGACTTAATCTGAAAAGAGTTGGTGGCACCAGAAGCATTCAGTGTGTGTGCAGCCAGTGATGATGCGTCATCCGGGCAGGCCACACTTTATGCAATGTCTGATGCCTACTGGACTCTGCAAATAATATATGAAGACTCAATTTTAATTGTGAGCCCTACTGACCACAGTGTAGTCCAGAGGCAGAGATCAGCAAGGGCACACAGCCACATGGCAGTGACTTGAGCTGCAAAGAGTTAGAGGTGCCCAAAGCACTCAGCGTGTGTGCAGCCAATGATGATGCATCATCGGGGTGGGCTGCACTGGATGCAATGTCTGTAGCCTACTGGACTCTGTAATTAATTAATCAAGACTGAATTTGAATTTTAAGCCCTAATGACCACAGTGTAGGCCAGAGGCAGCGGTCATCAATGGCCCTCAGACATGTGGTATTGACTTGAGCTGCTCAGAGTTAGTGGCACCTGAAGCACTGAGCGTGTGCGCAGCCAGCGACTATGCAAGTAATGAATCAAGACAAAATTTGAATTGTGTGCCCTGCTGACCTCAGTGTGGGTGTATGGAACAAAAGATGAAATATGTATAGAATACATTGTCGAAATATTGGATCTTCTGAGTACAATCTTTATGTTAAAAATTAGCATTTAAAAAAACTTAGAAATTCTTTGAAAAAAGCACCAGTTTCAAGGACGTTATAGTTAGTTGCCAACTGGATTCAGCAATTAATGAATCAAGCCTGAATTTGAATTGTGAGCCTTGCTGACCACAGTGTAGGCCTGGGGCAGCGGTCAGCAAGGGCCCGCAACCACGTGGTGCTGACTTAAGCTGCACAGAGTTACTGGCACCTGAAGCACTCAGCGTGTGAGCAACTAGAGATGATGTGTCGTCCGGGTGGGTCCCAATGGATGCAATGTCTGCTGCCTACTGGACTCTGCAAATAATGAATCAAGACTCAATTTAGTTGAGTGATGACCGCAGTATAGGCCAGAGGCAGTGGTGAGCAAGGGCCCACAGCCAGTGACGTTGAATTGAGCTTCACAGAGTAAGTAGCACCTGAATCACTCAGCGTGTGCACAGCCAGCAATGATGCGTGACACGGGCGGGCCGCACTGGGAGCAATGTATTTTGCCTACTGGACTGCGTCATCTGCAATTGCGACTCAATCTGAATATTGAGCCCTGTTGTCCACAGTTTAGGCCAAAAGCAGTGGTCAACAAGGTCCCACAGCCACATGGCTTTGACTTGAGCTGCACAGAGTTAGTGGCACCAGAAGCCAGCGATGATGCGTGGTCCAGGTGGGCGGCACTGGGAGCAATGTCTTTTGACTAATGAATTCTCCCCAATGAGGCCTCTTGACGGTTACTTGTGGTGTACTGAGTTAGAGGCACCTGTGGTGCTCAGCGGGTGCACAGCCTGCAATGATGCGTGGTCTCTGAGGGCCACACTGGTAGCAATGTCTGTTGCTTACTGAACTGCGTCATCTGCAATCATGACTCAATCTGAATTGTGAGCTCCGCTGTCCACAGTATAGTGCTGTGCTGCTGGGTTCGCAGGGGGCCTGTGTTGAGGAGGCCGTGGATAGGATGGCGGCCTCGTGGCAGGGTGAGGGCCACCACCTTGGCGCCGAAAGTGAACCACACCAAGATCCCTGAACTATTTATTCACACTCCTATGCTGGATTGCTGTACGTTGAACCAGCCCACTCCACTTACGCTTACAGTTGGGGACGACACTGCTACATGATCAAGATGATCCCGACTGTCTGAGGTAACATGGTTGAGTCCACTGTCCACAACACTACAAGCACCAGCAGTATATGTTCACATGGTGAGGTCTGTGCTCTGCATAGTGAGGTCTGTCCAGCACATCACCACCACCCTTGGCATTGTGTTTATTCTTATTCATGGTTGACTTGCCTCTTTCACATATACTTGGTTCCCACCTCTCCCAACATTCAGCTATTGTGTGGCTGAGGAGCCATGCCATTTTCGGAACGTCCGCTATCCTGTTCTGCATTGCCTCAGTGGTAGTTCCACGACATGTGTTGGTCTTCAGATGTGGCTCTGGGCTGAGCTCCCTTTCATACTGTAGGTAATCGTCCTGCTTTACACCAGTAAAAGGCAGGTGTTAAATTCCTACTGCTAATGCATCTTATTGCCTGTTTTTGGGTCGCATCGCAGATTTGGCTGGTCTTTGAAAATGTCGGGATGTGGTGTTTTTCGTTTTTTTTGCACGGGAACGCCTACTCTGCATATCATTAGGCTAGTTGACCGTGGCGATGTTTTTTGTGGAAGCTATCGCTGGAAAACTGGCAAAATGCACCAGGTTGAGAATGGGATGATAATTCTTTCACCACTTTTGCTGCACTAAAGTGCTAATAACTCGGCGATAACTCTTTGAGAATACGCCCCATCGTTTTTTGTTTTTTTGGGTGGGATTCCATCACCCAGCCATTTTTTTTTAAATGATTTTCTTTGGCCCTTGGGGTCCTTGTGAGATCCGCTGAGCAGGCCTAGGGGCTAAGGGTGATTGAACCCTGCCCACTTTTCTTGATTTTTCACCTTTTAAAAAAATCTTTTCTTGTGATTCCCACGTAGCTACAACAAACTCCTAACTAAACACAAGGGCTCGTTTTAGAGCCACCCTATAACCCAACAGTGGCGACTTATCGCTGTGTTAACGGCACTTAAGCCAAGCAAAAGTGGCAAGAGAATTATCACCCCATTCTCAAGTTGGATCACACTGCCACATTGCCCACAGTCTGATGGTACAAACACAGTGGACAACCAAAAGCTCTTCCCAGATAAAGCTTCTGGCTGTGCTGCTTACAGGTATGATCAATCCTGCACAAAAAGAGTGTAACAGAAGTTCATGTGGACATAACCGTAGTAGGAAAGAAAAGGAAGGTTACGACCACACAAACCTCTGTTATGGTCTCATTATGCAGGATTTATCATACCGGTAAGAACCACAGTGCGTTTCAGCTTCATACACCTGCAGCTTCACTGCACCCACACTGCGCAGGAAAAGCTGGAAATCAAGCAAGGTAGCCATGCCATATTAGGCTTCCCGCATGTGTTGGGGGCAATTAATTGCACATATGTACTACTTGTGCCCCCTGCTGACATTGCACACAATCCCCACAATAAAAATCACATGCATTCTAAAAATGTGCAGGCAAAACTGGACCACTGGGGCCTGTACACTAATGTCATCAGAAACTTCCCATGAAGTGTGCAAGATTCCTACATCTTCAGTAAGCAACCAAGCCCTAGTCCCCAGACCATTCCGCCGCTCAGCGATGACTGTCCGACCCTGCGCACCCTGACCTCAATGCTCACCTGCCGCCACCGGCGCGTCTCCAAGAAGGTCCAACATGTGCTGAAGCAACCTCCTCAGCTGTCGCTGAATTCCATGCCATAGGCCCCCAGTGCATCCTTCTGCACTGCGCCGATGGGTCTTGTTTGTACAGCTTGCTGCCTTTGGTGTACACATGATCCAGCTGAGCACACAATTTAAATCGAGTCATTGCCAAGTGGCGGGAGGCCCGTGTCGGCCAAAATGCCTTGGCTGCCACCAACTCTGTGTACCTCAAGTCATGGCCACGTTGCAGGAGGCCCGTTTCAGCCAAAGTGCCTTGGCTGCCACCAACTGTGCACCTCAATTCAAGGGCCCTTTATGATTGAATATCGTGGTACAGACACCATCATGTGACCTCCAGCAGTGGGGAATGTGATGTGGTACGTCCCTATGCCCTCATTTATAAATAATAACCACACAGACACCCCCAAATAGAGAGTGGAAATGGCGTTGAGCACATGCACCCGGCGCTTTTTATTGGCTGGTTCACATGTCCTGTAAAGCCTTTGCTGGATGGGTGTGGTGGGGGTGTAAACCAGCCCTGAGGGTGTGGCTGTGGCATGCTGACAACTAGACCTGTGATCAGGATATCACTACAGGAAAGACCTAGGATATGTAGCGTTGTCATCCCCCCTGTAAGCGTAAGTGGAGTGGGCTGGCCTGGCGTATGCCAGTCCAGCAAAGGGGTGTGAACAATTACCCTGGGGCTCTGGTCGTGGTTCTGTCCTGGGCTGGACAAGGAAGTAACTAATGTGTTTGACAATAGATAATGCTGCACCCTGTGACTCAAATCCCATAACATCAGCAACATGGATGTTAAAGGGAATCACTAATCTTTCATTCATCCATACTTCTACATTTGAATGATCATAGACATCTGTGTTAATTTAAATGTTTACTGCACATTCCATGGAGTGTTGTCTTAAAGTATTTTCTTCTCTGGTTTCCGGTACTATCTACTTATCCAATCACTCTGCCAGTACCCAAGCACTTTCAAATTCACCATGCATTCTCCTTGTAGTACTCCTATCATTCAGTCAGTAACCATGTACTCTTGCAATGACCCAGGCACTCACACATGCACTGCTACAATCTCCTGTGCACTACCCTTGCAGTCCTGTAACCACCTACACACTACTCATTCGCTCCTTCAATTACCAAGGTAGTACCCATGCAGTCCAGCAGTCACACACTCATTCCCTATACACTCCTCCAATCAACCAACCAGTACTATTTACTTATCCAATCACTCCGCCAATACCCAGGCACTTGCAAATTCACTGTGCACTCTCCTTGCAGTGCTCTAATCATTAAGTTAGTACATATGTACTCATGCAATGACCCAGGCACTAACACATGCACTGCTACAATCTCCTGTGCACTACCCTTGCCGTCCTCTAACCACGTACACACTACTCATTCGCTCCTTCAATTACCCAGGTAGTACCCATACAGTACATCAATCACCCTCTCACTCCCCATGCACTCCTCCAATTACCCAGCCAGTACTATGTACTTATCCAATCACAATGCCAATACCCAAGCCCTTGAAAATTCACCACGCACTCTCCTTCCAGTACTTTAATCATCCAGTCAGTACCCATGTGCTCAAGCAATGACCCAAGCAGTACCCAGGAACTGCTACAATCACCTGTGCACTACCCATACAATCCTCTAACTCCCTAGACACTGCTCAGTTATACCTTCAATTACCCAGGTAGTACTCATGCAGTCCAGCAATCACTCTGTCACTACCCATGCACTGCTCCAAACTCCCAGCCAAGACCATGTACTTATCCAATCACTCCGCCAAAACCAAAACACTTATAAATTCGGTACCCATCTAGTCATGCAATGACCCAGGCACTAACCATGCACTGGTACAATCTCCTGTGCACTACCCATGCCGTCGTCTAATCACATAGACACTACTCATTCTCTCCTCCAATTACCCAGGCAGTACCATGTACTTATCCAATCACTCTGCTAATACCCAAGCACTTATGAATTCACCATGCACTATCCTTGCAGTACTCTAATCATCCATTCAGTATCCATGTAATCATGTAATGACCCAGGTACTAACCATGCACTGTCCCAATCACCGAAGCACTACCCATGTACTCATGCAATAACCCAAGCATTACCCATGCACTGACACAATCACACATGCAATACCTTTGCAGTTCTATAATCACCCACAGTGCCCTTGCTCCCATGCAATCATTCAGGCAATTTTTCTTTTTTGAACCAATAGATGTGGTTCCGTAAGAACCGGTTTTTAATGTTTTTGATTTTTTTAAACAAAAGAAGATTGAAAACAGCAAACGAGCCGTTTAACAAAAAGCAAGGACAAGGACATTTTGGGGCACATTATAAAAAACAATTAATATTTATGTGCTTTGATGACACTCGAAATAACGTCCATGCACTGCTCCGCGATGCACAGTTTGGTATCACACTTTTTGTACACTATGGCCACTTCAAACAGTTCAGGAACAATATGGGGCCATGGTGCAGGGGGAGCTTGTTGAACAGAGGCTGAAGGGGCATTTAGATCCTGCTGTGCGACTTCATTCAATTGTTTTCTCCTCTCTTCTCTGGCCAAGTGTACAGGATGGAAAGTTTCAAGATGTTTCTTCATGCTATATGAATATTTCTTGTCTGAGCCCCATGACAAAAGCTGTTCACAAATGGTGCAAGCCACTTTGCGAGCATTGACCTTCTTCTTGCCCTCTGGCACTGTATAAATGGCCCACACATCACTCTCCTTCCTTTTTTTAACTGACTCCACGATCTCGTCCTACTCCAGATCCAATGGATTGATGTCTCCATGAGCAGATGCCATAATGTTTTTAAAGAAATCAAAACACACAAAAACTGGACAAAAGTAGTGAGCAGCAAAGAACAGGTGCTGCCAGCAAGACAGCAAATAATAAGAGGAATATCACAAGGATGGATTCTCCGTCTTACAGAATGAAAATATTTTAAACCAATCAGATTCTTTCTTTTCCTGCTGACACGAAGTCACATAGGGTGCACACACCCATTGCTTACGCATCGCGCTCCCGTGAAATGTTGTATACATAATTATAAACTATAAATAAATGCTTATACAATTTTTACAAAGAATATTAGTGAAAGTGTTTACAGAAATTTGATATCTGAACTTTAACTAGTGAGATTTCACACTTTGAAAATACGTCAAAGTCGCGACCCCAGCACGATCCCGGCGTGACCCGGAAATACATGCGTGGACGGCCGCTTACTGTACACGCATTCATCACACACATTCATCACACACATGTCAAATGTCATAGTGTTAATATTATCCTGAAAAAATAGTTTCTAAAAAAGTTTTCTAAATTAAATTAGTCAAACACTATAACTAAACTATGTATTGATAATTTCTTTAATACTATTTCTTACTTTTTGAATTACACCGACGTTGCGACCGCAGCACAATGCCTGCGTGACCCCGGCGCAACTTCTTTAATGTACGGTAGCGAGGTGCATGAAACCATTGTGTAGGGTGCACATATGGTGCGCGACTCCTGTGAATTAATAAAAAAAACAATGAATATAGTTTTCTAAGCTTTAAATTATTCTGGAATTTTGTTTCATATATCAATATATATGTAGTAAATAAAAAAACAGGATTGAGGCTCATTATAGCTCAAAATTCTAATTTAAACTCCATTGAAATTCACTGAAAATTATGTAGGTTTCAGACCCTTATAGTTTGGAATTAGCATGTAAAAAACCTTTGAAATTCACTGAAAAATCCATAGGTTTCATAGACGTTATAGTTAGAAATTAGCATTTAGAATTTAACTGAAAAAATGTGCCCGTTATAGTTAGTTCAGCTAACTATAACTTGTGCCCCCGCAATGTACTGCTGATGACGTCACATATTACATCATTCATGACATGGTCAGTGACAACTCAAAGGCACAATTCATGCACTGATGTTATATCTCAGGGACCACGCATACAGTGCTCTATTCACCTATGAACTACCCATGCACTTCTCCGATCACCTAGCAACTATCTATACAGTTATCCAAACACTCCACCAATAATGAAGCACTTGTAAAATCAACATACACTACCCTTACACTCTTACAAATACCCAGGCATTACTCAGAAACTAATACAATCAATCAATCAAGCATTACCCATACAGTCTTCTAATCATGAATACTTTACCTCTACACTCATTCAATAACCCAAACGGTAACTAAGCATTTTCGAAATCACCCAGGCACTACCCATGCACTCTTCCAATCATCCAGGAAGTACTCATCGACTCATGGAATAAACCAGGCACTATCCATTATCTGCTTCAATCACCCAATCAACAATGTACTACCAATGCACTCCTGCAATCACTCAGTCGCTAGCATGCACTTACAAAATCACCATGCAATATGCTTGTACTCCCTCAATCATCCAGGCACTGCCCATGCACTCATGCAATCACCCAGGCTCTACTCATGCGCTTCTCCAATCACTCAGGCAGTACTCATGCAATCACCCAGGCATTACCCATGCACTCCTTTAATCACCAGGCACTACCCATGCACTTAGGCAAACATTCTGCCAATATCCAAGCACTTAAAAAATCACCACAGACTACCTTTGTAGTACTCATGCAATCACACTTGCACTACTCATGCAGTTACAAAATTACCCAGGCATTACCCATGAACTCATGCACTCACTCAGGCACTACCCATGCAATCATGCAATGAACCTAGCATTACCCACACATGTCTCCAGTACCAGTCAGCAAAAAGCTTGGGGGTGCCCAGGGCACAGGATGACTTTGTAACAAGGCCTCTTTCTGGACCTCTGATGGTTCTTTCGGCAGATCTCTTGCTTCTTTTTGCACCTTTCTTCCTCTTTATGCACATCCCCTACCTATGTAGGCATAGTTAGAAATTAGCATTTAAAGAACCTTAGAAATTCACTGAAAAAAACATAGGTTTCAGGAACGCTATAGTTAGAAATTATCATTTAAAAACCCTTTGAAATTCACTGAAAAAAACACAAGTTTCAGGGACGTTATAGTTAGAAATTAGAATTTAAAAACCTTTTAAATTTACTGAACAAACCAAAGGTTTCAGGGACGTTATAGTTGGAAATTAACATTTAAAATACCTTAGAAATTCACTGAAAAAACCATAGGTTTCAGGGATGTTATTAGTTGGACATTTCACTTGTACAAAACCAGAGAAGTTTGGCCAGTATAGTTAGTTGAGCTAACTATAACTTGCGCCCCTGCAATGCACTGCTGAAGACATCACATATTACATCACCCATTACTTGGTCAGTGACATCACTGATGACACCACTGATGACATCATCCAAGTGAAAATCTGATGCACCTCCTCTCAGCCTCATATTACATTTAGTACATCCACTCTACAATACAGACTGCGATTTTCAAACGCATAGACACACCAATACCAGTTACTAATTACCCACTCACTGATTCATAATTCTACAAACACATTTACATCAATACAGCTACTATCATATGTACTCATACACCTATACAGACACTCACACACCACCACTTGTCCATAGAGTTACTCACACACCTAATCAGTCATGCAAAGAATATATCGCCATCCCATTTACTCACTTGTAGTTAAACACACACCACTTCACTTATTCATACAGATACTAACACATACTTACTGCAATCACTGCCACAAGCACACACTCTTCCATACAGCTACTCTCACAATCACTCACTCTCACATATAATCATTTATATACTCCAACACTCACATTTATTCCCTTTCACATATGTAATTACTCACACATGTACCACTGAGACATCTATTCACTCACCAGCACATCTATATACACACTCACCCACCCATATAGCCCCCCACAGATACACTCTGGAACGCATACACCCAGTGAATCACGCACACATGCAGGGACTCACACACACCCACCACTCACCCACACATAGTGTGAGACACCCATTTACGTACTAAGACAACGAATCCAAAAATCATGTATAGATACTCATATAGCTAATCATAAACCCAAGCAGTCACTTACACACCAACTGACAGACTGATACAGACATTCATACAGATTAGTCAGTCACCCAGGTATTAGTAAGACACGTTTAATCACTCACTTATACAGTCAGTCATGCACCTGTTAAATCATTAATTCACACACTCATTCTTCAATATACCTTGGCATATATATGTATAACACATATTTAAACTCTTTAGAAACACTCAGTCACTGGATGATGTCATCAGTGATGTCATCAGCGATGCCATTTGAGATGTCATCAGGGATGTTGTCAGTGATGTCATATGTGACGTAATTAGTAGTGCATTGCGGGGGCGTCAGCTTTAGATAGTTCAACTAACTATAACGGCCGAATTTCTCTGGTTTTGTATGGGTGAAATGTCCAACTAACTATAAAGTACAAAACCAGAGAAATTCGGCTGTTATAGTTAGTTGAGCTATCTAAAGCTATATATATATATATATATATATATATATATATATATATATATATAATTCAACAAAACATTTCTAGTTGAAGACACACTCAAACAGCAGATGAATTCCACTGATTCTTTAATGAAAAGGACACAGGCATTTTTATTCAGATGCATATCTCAGAGCACAACTCCTTGATCGCAGGCTCCATGACGCTGCACAGAAATGGGGAAATGGCACTCCCCTCTGCATGTCCATTTAGTTGGCCCTCAGTGGGCCTCACAGGTGAGTTCAACTAAATGTTGCATGCTGGGAATAGTAGTCCACTTTCAAAACTCCTTTACCTTTAGTAGGCTTCTGTACTGTAGCAAAATGTTCATTTAATTTAAAAGCCCTCCAGTAGGCCTCGGAGATGAAAATGTTCAGTTTAGTTTTTTCTTGTGTGAGCAGCTTGAAGGTTATTCATCTTTCTATGAGGAGTCAGTGGAGGGTGCGGAGATGTTGGGTGATATGGTCATGTCATAGGATATGTTGGATAAGTCTGGCTGCGACGTTCTGAACGTGTTTTAGTTTGCTAAGGAGTTTTATGTTGATTCTGGCATAGAGGGCATTACCATAGTCGAGTCTGCTGGTGATGAGTGCGTGGGTCGTGGTTTTCCTTGAGTCCGGGGGCAATCCACTTGAATGTCTTGTGAAGTACGCAGAGGGTGTTGAAGCAAGAGGAGAATATGGCTTGGACCCGACTATTCATGGTGAGTGAAATGTCTAGTATGATGCTGAGGTTGTGTGTGTGGTCTGTAGGGGTGGGAACATTTCTGAGGGCAGAAGTCCACCGGGATTTCTAGTTGTCTCCGAATTTAGCTTCAGGCAGCTGTTGCTCATACAGGTTTCGATGGCTTTCATCCCTGCTTGGAATTTGTGCCTGGCGATGTTGGGTTCCTTGGTGGGGGAGAAGATGACATCACTCATGACATTTAGGTCATTTTGGAATTTTACTGATATTTATAAATTAAAACATTATGTCAGTAAAGCAGGGTACATAAGTGATTGAGCATAGTCCTCAGTGCAGGTGACAAGATGTCCATAAGTAATGCAGTGCTTTTTATGATACAGTGTGATATCTTATAAAGATATTTCACCACAGCACAGCAATTGTTTTGATATGTTGATAATCAAATTGTTTTGTGTATCTGCCCTGCATGTGGGTTTATTTGAGGAAGGTCTCAGAAGTGTTCTGTAGGTCTCATCATACCTGCCACACAAGTGGCAAGTCAGGGGGGAGTACAATGGCCCCCTGCAACCTTTCCCTAGCACCACCTTTGAGTTGTTTGGCATCAACATTGTGGGGCCTCTGGAACCCAAGGGCAACAGATTCATACTGGTCCTGGTGGGATCTTTGCCCATGTGGGTTTGCCCTAGAAAGTGGTAGCTGACCGGGTAAATGAAAGCCATGTGTGGGATAACCTACAAGTTCTACAATCCTTACCACCTCCAAACCAATGAGTTGTATGAAAGGTTCAACTGTACCTTCAAAGGCATGATCATTGGTCTACCTGAACCCATTAAGTCTATGTGCGATGTTCTCCTATTATGTCTTTTGTTCACCTACAGATAGGTACCAAAGAAGGGTGTTGGCTTCAGCCCTTTTGCTTGGGCACCTTGTGAGAAGGCCTCTCAGTTTGGTTGACGAAGGCTGGGATTCCCATCTCTAAAGACGCTACCCCAGGCTGTAGTTAGCTACATACTGGAGTTCTGCAAACCAGACAGCCCGCTTCCAGAAACTCACACAGGAGAATATGGAAGCTATCCAGGAAGCCACGAAACACTAATATATCCAGAATACCACTTTGGTTAAGCGTCAGCCTGGTCAAAAACTGTGGACAATGGTGCTTGTGGTGCCCCAGCCCTGCAAGACCGTTGGTGTGGGCCTAATGTGGCAAAAGAACACAAGAGTGATTTCACTTACTTGGTGGACAGCAAAACTCCCTGGAACTCTTTAAGGGTCCTTCATTTCAATCGCCTCAAGTCCCACTTCAACAAGTATGAGCTTACCAAGCTCTTGGTTACTGATGTTGAGATGGAAGAGGGGAGTGGCCCTGTCCAGTGGTGTTGGTTTCCTAGGCTGCCCTGCTAGTTGTCACACCTGAACATCGGTTCTGTGTGGACCACTGTGGGCTTAATGTGATCACCAAGACTGATGCACACCCCATCTTCAGAGCCGATCAGCTCATAGATCGGTTTGTAGCCGCCAAGTTCCTCAGGACGGTTGACTTAACGTCTGCCTACTGGAAGATTGCCTTGATGGAGGTGGACAAAGAAAGGTCAGTGTTTTCAAAAACAGTAGAGCACTTCCAGTTCCGGACATACATTTTGTGTTGTCTTACCAAATTCCAGACGTTGGTCTACCAGGTCCTGGCTAGGTTGGAGAACTTCAGTGAACGACATTGTGGTCTTCAGTTCTACTTGGGAGGACAACTTGCATGACCTCTAGGAAATGCTTCAGGTTCTGCAGAGTACAGGTCTGATTATCATGGCCATTAAGTACCAGATAGGGCAAGGTTCTGTGGTCTACTTTAGACACCAAGAAGGGATGGCAAGCTGCAGTCCCTTCAGCCTAAGAGCGAAATCATTCTGGCTTGTAAACCCACAAGACGCAGGCAAATGGGAGAGACTTCTTAGGTCTTACTGGCCTCAATGGTCAGCTGGCTTCCTATTTTCAAAATAAGATCTCAATTATCCAAGCTAGCTTCTCCTTTGGCAGTCAGTTGGAAGAGGGATTGATGGATATAGGCCCACATGCATCAATATCGGCTTTTGCGATTTCTAAATTGCGAAAAATAGCGATTCGCAATTTAGAAATCGCAAAAGCCTATGCATGATTATTTTTTCATTTTTTTATGCAATTCGGTAAAAATCGCTATTTTTACCCAATCGATAAATTACCGAAATACAATTTGCGAATTCGCTATTCCCATTGGTTCCTATGGGCCAAAAGGCCCATAGGAAGCAATAGGAAGGCATTAGCAAATTGCGATTTTCACTTTGAAAATCACAATTTGTTAATGCATTTCATGGGTGCAGGGGGGGGGGGGTCCAAAGGACCCCCCCATGCACCCCTGAAATGTATTTTTCCCATCATGTTGCACACACACATGTCCTAAGGACATGTGTGTCCATAACATGAATGTTTAAAAAATGCATTTTCTGCGTTTTTTACACTTTTTGCAAATTTACCGATTGGTTCAACCACTCTGTAAATTTATCCCTCTAATTGCGAATACGCAATTTAAAAAGTAATCATGCATTGCTTTTAAGAAATCGCAAATTTGCGATTTCTTAAAAGCAATCGCAATTTTAGAACTCGCAAAAATGTTGCGATTTCTAAAATTGCTTGATGCATCTCAAAAAGCCTTTTTGGAATCGCAAATGGCCGATTTTACGGAATCGCACCGTTTGCGACTCCAAAAATGCTTGATGCATGTGGGCCATAGTGCACTCAAGAACGGCCACTAAAACTAAGGCTACAATTTTAAGCTTCCAGCATATCCCTTTGGAGTGGTCACTGGTATCTATACTCAGCTTTAAATCGTGATTTCCTTCAGATTCTTGCCCTCTCAACCTGCTAGCACTAGGTGCAACTACCATCAATGGTACGCATGTACAGCTTATGTGCTATGCATGTACACTTTGTCGCTGTGTCGCTGTGCAGTGGTGTGTATAGTCTGAATATAGGAGGGCTGGGGGTGTAATCAAAGAGGGGGTGCTATCTGTGTGACCTGGCCCATTCTGCCTCCTCCTTGCTCTGGCGATGATCATTGTGAGGGGAACGCCATTGCAGCTTCTGAATCCATTGCTATTAATTCACTAACTAGCCCTCTCCTTGCCCTGGCTGTGTGTAGTGTGCCTATGCAAACCCCAGGAGATGACGGACAGAGTGCTGAAACTTTTCAGATAATCACCCCCAGTCACAAATCTGGGTTGTATCAATCATTGTTCTTTAGCTCACTTTACCAAGCCACTTCAGACAGCTATATGCAATCATTCTTGACCATGTGCCTCATGGGAACAGTCCAGACCGAACTGCCAAGCCATGTCTTCCCTGGACAGGAAACAAGCATACTGGGAGTGGCTTGGGGCTAACAGCCCTCATCAGCCAGACTAGCTTGAATCCAGTGGTAAAGTGAGCAAGGGACCCACTTCTGGGCATACCCTACCAACTTAGGGCAAACACAAGGAGATATTGGAAAGAGCGCGGAATCTTTTTAGGCACTTGCCCCCAGTCACAGATCCGGGTTATTATTATTATTATTATTGGACATTTGTAGAGCGCCTGGTTACGCCACCGGCGTGTCCCCGCGCTATGATAAGTGGAGTGGCCACCCCCCCCTGCCCTTAAAAGGCTACCTGCTATATAAGTGGGTTTTAAGTTTTTTCCTGAACAGAATCTCAGACGGTTACAAGTGCAATTCTAAGGGTAGCGCATTCCAGCACCTGGGAGCGAGGTATCTGAAAGATCTCCCTCCCATGCGTGCCTTCCTTACTTTGGGAACCTTTAGCAGCCCAGTCCGAGAGGACCGAAGATTGCGTGTGGGCTCATAGCAGGTCACCAGACTCTGGAGCGGAGCAGGAGCTTTGCCGCTCAGAATGCGGTGGCATGTGGAAAGGGCTTTAAACTCCACCCTCTTCCCCACAGGGAGTCAGTGGAGAGCCGGGAGTGCTGGTTTAGAGGGTGACCTCTTGGGGAGCCTAAGCACAAGGCGCGCCGCGGCATTTTGGAGCACTTGAAGACGGCCCAAGACCCTGCCCGTGGCCCCCAGATATAACAAGTTCCCATAATCTAATCGCGAGGTGACCAGGGCGTGCACCAGTGTCCTTCGAGCAGCGATAGAGAGGAGATCTAATACTTTCCTTAAGGTTCTCAGAACACCGAAGCACACCGCTGCCACCAGGCTGATCTGGGGGCCAAAGGCAAGATCCGTATCCAGCCACACTCAGAGGTTCCTGGCCTCCCGGCATGGGGCGGGGACTTTTCCCAGGCAGGGCGGCCACCATGCTGACGACCAAGCAGACGGCCCTCCCCCCCACCACGAGCACCTCGGTCTTGCTACCGTTCAACTTCAAACAGTTTGCGGACATCCAGGTTGCTTGGTCTTGCATGCACTCCTTGAAGATGTCCGCTGCAAGGTCGGGCGCACGCGAGAGAGAGATGACCAGCTGCGTGTCGTCGGCATAGGACACCAGGCGTAGACCGTATCCTGCCACAATGGCTGCTAGAGGTGAGACATAGAGATTAAATAGGGTTGGGCTCAGGGACGAGCCCTGAGGCGCGCCCTGGCCCAGCCCAATCTCCTTCGAGTAACAGTCACCCAAGCGAACCTGAAAGCACCTGTCTGACAGGAAGGATCTAATCCAGCCAAGCGCTTCTCCTGATACCCCTCCTTCATTCAGACACTGTAGCTAGGTGGAATGTGCTACAGTGTCGAATGCCGCGCTTAGATCCAGTAGGATCAGAGCCATGGTTTGGCCCTCATCCACACCCTGTCGAAGTGTTTCGACCGCCATGAGTAGCGCTGACTCTGTCGAATGACGGGGGCGGAAGCCAAATTGGGAGTCATGGAGTAGGGATGCCTCCTCCACAAAATGCATAAGTTGTAGGTTAGCTATTTTTTCCGCCACCTTAGCCATATAGGGCAGGAGAGAGTGGGCGAAGATTGTCAAGTTTTTCGAAGCTGACATTAGCTTTTTTCTGCAGAGGAAGTACAACTGCTTGTTTCCAGGCATTGGGAACAGTCTGGGACTTGAAGGAGGCATCTAGTAGATGGCGGATATAAGGTTCAAGTACTTGCAAACTGCCCTTCAGCCGACTCGGAGTAGTAGGGTCTCTTGGAGAGCCAGATCTTACCGACCCGCAAATGCGGAGAAGTTCCTCAGTCGGAGGGGTGAAAAAGGTGGTTAGTCGCTGTTCCCCATTGGCCTTAATGGTTTCCAAGTGCGTCGGGCAGTTGCCAGCCTGCTGAGGGAAGGAGGTGTAGATGTTCGCCACCTTATTTGCAAAAAACTCTGCGATGCGGTCACAACCCTCCGTTGAGCAAAGGTTCTTGGGCACCACAGCAGGCTTCCCTACCGAGAGTAATTTATAGATAGAGAAGAGTTCCTTAGTGGACTGCTCTGCTTCTTCAATCCTATTGCTGAAGTACAATGTTTTAGCCTTCCTTATCAGTTTATGGTAGCTGCGCCTACAGTCTATATACTCTGCTTTAGCGTGGGCAGTGTAGGCAATCCTCCATTGCCTTTCAGCGCGTTTGCACGCTGCTTTGGCCACCCGCACATCCTCATTATACCATGGTGCCGATCTCTGAGTACGGCCCCCCACTCTTGCCACACCGAGTGGGGCCACCAGATCAAGGGCTTCCGTGATACGCTGGGCCAGGTTGGTGTTAATTCCTTCTACTCCCACTCCCCCAGGGTTGCCCTTTGCAGTGAGCGCCTGATTGAATTTAGGTTGAGAGAACGCCGCCCATCTCCACCTAGGGGGTTTATCAGCAGGAGGTTCTGTCGGTCGTGCTCCCTGCAACTCAATAGTGAACGGGATGAGATGGTGATCCGACCACGGGATAGGGACCGGGTTCTGGTTGAATCCATCATTGTTCTTTAGCTCACTTCGCCACCCCAGTTCAGACACAGCTATATGCGAATCAGTCTTGACCCTGTGCCTTATGGGCACAGTCCAGCCGAACTGTCAAGCCATGTCTTCCCTGGACTGGAAACAAGCATCCTGGGACCAGTTTCAGCCCGCATCAGCCAGGCTAGCTTGAATCCAGTGGCAAAGTGAGCAGGGACCCAAGTCTGGTCATACCCTGCCAACCTAGGGAGAACAAAACAAGCACAAGGAGATGATGGACGGAGCGCTGAAACTTTTCAGACACTCTCCCCAGTCACAGATCTGGGTTGAATCCATCATCGTTCCTTAGCTCAATTCTCCACCCCAGTTCAGACACAGCTATATGCCAATCAGTCTTGACCCTGTGCCTCATGTGAACAGTCTAGCCCGAACTGCCAGTTCAGGTCCTCCCCGGACTGGAAACAAGCATCCTGGGACCGGTTTTGGGATAACACAGTCCCAGGAGGCTAGCTTGAATCCAGCAGGTGAAATGGCAGAATTTCTCTCGCAGTCGATGCAATGTGTCGGTTTTTGCAGCAATTATTTGCAGAACCCACTTCTGAGACGCAGAACCTGAAGGGAAAAACCTCAGGGAAGGTTAGGACTCATAGAAGGCAGACTCCAGCAGCACTAGTAGAATTGTATGAAGTATTTTGTGTCCTTGGCACTTTAGAAAATGGGGGCAAGCCAGCAAACCCTTGAAGATCACTTGGAGGGAAGACAGAGTCCTTCCTGCAGAGTCAGGGAGTGGCAGGCAGCAGTGCCACAAGAAGAAAAATAGTCCTTCTAGAAAAGCAGTTCATGAGTGCTTTAAAAAGCACATCAGTCCCCTAAGAGAGGTTCAATACAAGATCCAGTAGTGTCTGATTGGAGTTGGAGTCCCGCATAGCATTACTTGGTCCCCCTCAATAGAGTGGATCGGATGAGAATGCTCCTTTATTTAGATAGTGAATTCAATGAAGCAGTCGTGCAGATTTGGAGACCATAGCCAATATCCAGTTGGAGAAGAAAACATAAGGTATTTATTCTAGAATTTTGCAAACTGTAAACAAAGATAGAGGGGGCTCTAATGTCATAAGTTGCAGCTTTTTTGGGACTTAGTCAGTCGTGTTGCAAGTGAAGAGTGAGGGTGACAGTCCAACTCCCTCGAGCAAATGGTGAGGACATTTTCATGTTTATCTTTTAAAAAGTAGGTGATAATACACACTCACACACACACTTCGCAAATGTACTACTATTTCAGATTAAAATTGAGTGAGTACTCTGGACATTGCATCAACAACTAAAGGTAAAGTTTTTCCCTTTGTTGTCCTTACTGGGATTTTTGGCAATCCTCTTGGGTATAGGTGCTTATGAATTTACTATAAGCAATCTAAATTTGAAAAATGGCCTCTTTGAAAAAATCACAAACTCCCTTTTTAAGATATAATGATTAATAAACTTAAAATTTGCAAAACCTTTGGTGTCTTCTCCACTATGGTGTCCGAGTCCACCTCCGGGATTGAAATCTCCAGGTTCTCTAACCATTGCAGTCACAATTGCTCCATTGGTAGCAGGAGATCATAACATATCACTTTGTAAAGACATGATTGCTTTGATCATGCCTGCAGACAAAGCCACATATCGGCAGCAGCTCATCGTCCAGTACTTCCTGAACGCTCAGGTGAGGGCCATGTGTAGGAGAAAATGGCCATGGGGCAGATCAAAGTCTGCACGAAATTCATCAAACAGGAGGAGTTCAGAGTTTCAAAAGACATCTCCCACCATAGTTGCCCTGCTGCCACCCAGGCATCCAGGCTCACACAGCTTATGCTGTGTGAAAAGTGTCAGAGCAGGACGAGGCATAGATAAGGAGAATATGGGATTCTACTACGACTTTTTTGCAAAAATCTAGTTCAGCACCTGCGGGTCACCGTCTTATGCATAATAATTCTTTTGTGAGTTCAGAGGATATTGATGTGAATGGGTGCAGGGCCCTGTCCAGGTTCGTTCTGGACGCCACCCTACTGGATCAAAAGGATTAGCTGCACCACGATTTAGTATGCTTCAAAGTCAAAAACCTCCAGTCGCAGGGGAGCACTGTAAACAATATGATCTGGGAGTCTAGGTCTTGGGGGATCCACATGAGAAGTGTGCCAAAGTAATATAGCAATCATGGCAATGCCTCCATTTTGGGAGGGCCACCATGCCCACCACTGATAATGGCAATGATTTACAAAACTCCATGGAGGAGTAAAGGGAACATACTGCTCTACCCACATTGCCCTCTATGAGATTGGAGGTTTCACGACATATTGTTACCCCTAGGTACACCAGGCATCTGGGTTTCCATTGGAGGCAGTCTAGCTCGCCTGAGGGAGGCCTATTGGGTGCAGAGGGGAAGAGTTGGGATTTCTGTCAATTCACTCTCAGGCCAGAGAGCAAACCAAAGCATTCCAGCATACTCCTCACTCCTTCAAATCCTCTCCCATGTCACAGAGGAATGTCAGGAGATCATAGATCATCCATAGACAAAGCAATGTGATAATTTGAATCCTGCTCTGCCACTCCTGGTAATCTCGTCCCGCTCTCAAGCACCAGACCAAAGGCTCCAAGGTAACGCAAAGAGCTGGAGAGACAAGGGGCATTCCTGTTATGCTCCACCCTCTGACCCCAGGAGATGGCCCTACACGTATGCACTCTAGCCATAGGGTTCGCATATAATATCTTCGTCCATGCAAAAAAAACTCTACCAATGACCACCTTCCTTAGCACCTTTAAAGGAAGTGCCATTCGGGGCCACAAACTTGCCGCCAGTGATTCGGACGGAGTGCGGGAGGCTGTGAGGGCAACGGCTGCTATCCGAGTCATCAGCGCTCTTCCCAGCGCTTTTCCCCAGCTGTGAGGGCAACGGCCAGCAACGACTACAGTTCCCGGCTGCCCCAGGGACCACCAGCGCATCTCTGATGCTCCAGCCACGCACGGAGGTGCTAGAAGAGAGGGGAGGGCCGAGCGTGCTCTGGGGGGTCACAAACTTACCGCCAGTGATTCAGGTGGAGTGCAGGAAGCCGTGAGGGCAACAGCTGCTATCCGAGTCATCAGCACTCTTCCCAGTGCATTTCCCCAGCCGCTAGGGCCACGGCCAGCAACGACTACAGTTCCCGGCTGCCCCGGGGACCACCAGCGCATCTCTGATGCTCTCGCCGCGCAGGGAGGCGCTAGAAGAGCGGGAGCGCCAAGCGTGCTCTGGGGGCCACAAACTTACCACCAGTCATTTGGGCGGGGTGTGGGCGGCCTTGAGGGCAGCAGCTGCTATCCGAGTCATCAGCGCTCTTCCCAGTGCTTTTCCCAAGCCGTGAGGGCAACGGCCAGCAACGACTATAGTTCCCAGCTGCCCCGGGAATCACCGGTGCATCTCTGATGCTCTAGCAGTGCACGGAGGCGCTAGAAGAGCGGGGAGTGCCGAGCGTGCTCTGGGGGCCACAAACTTACCGCCAGTGATTCGGGCGGAGAGAGGGAGGCCGTGAGGGCAACGGCTGCTATCCGAGTCATCAGCGCTCTTCCCAGCACTTTTCCCCAGCCGCGAGGGGAACGGCCTGCAACAACAACAGTTACCGGCTGCCCTGGGGATCACAGGCGCATCTCTGATGCTCCCGCCACGCACGGAGGCGCTAGAAGAGCGGGGAACACCTCCTGCCCCGTGGGACGCGCGCGGGACTGCGCCGGGCTAAGCCCGGGCAAAGGGCGGGCCGTCTGTGGCCGTCAGGGGCAAAGGGAGGCCGGGCTGGGCCCCCCTCGTGGATTTGGTAACTGGCATCGGAGTAGGTGGACTATCGGTAACTGAGAAAAAAGAAAGACCAGAGGAGAGGCAGACTGTATAGTGGCACTGGGCCCAGTGAAACACAAGTTGACTGAGAGGGACTGTGTTGGGGGCTGGATTGTGCTCTTTATTTTCTCTCTCGCATGTTGGATTGTTTTCTGGTAGGGGGAGGAGAATTAATCTGAGTGTATGGACTTTGTTAAATCAGTCTCATCCTGGGTATTTTGTATTGTTTTCTCCCAGTATGGCCAGTAAAGTTAAAACCCGCTCTACTAAAGCAAAGCTGAACACCCCTCGGGTGGACCCACATGATAAAAGCATACCTCCCCTTTCTATTGCACAGCCCACCGCAATTGATCGCATGTTGCGGAAAGCCATTGGGGTAGTATCAAGTGAAATAGAGCGCACGGAAAGACCCTTGTCACTCACACCAATATTCAACCTTCCCACTCTGCCCCAGGAACTAGAGAATGAGTTTATGCCCCCCCCCACTCACTTCCTTAGAGCCCTCTGATCAGGATATCACTTGTGCGCAGCGGGGTACCGCTGAAGATAGGGTGGACTCTATGCCCGGCAAAAAAACTGTAACTAGTAGGAAAAGAAGAGTTTGCCCAAAGAAACTAAGAATTAAGAAAACTAAAACTAGCCTTCCCCTATCTGAACCAGGAACTTCGTTGAAAAGAACCAGGGCCAAGCAGGCGCCTCAGCCGCTAGCCCCCCCAAGATGGATGGCCCAAATAGTCTTAGACTTACAAAACCAATTAGAAGTATTTATTGTCAGTCAGATAAAGCCATTAGTCAGTAGGGTGGATATCATTTTAAATGAACTAAGGAATAGGGGTAGGGCGCAGGGTATAGCCCTGTATACTTATACCACTAATAACCCGATTATCATTGACACTTGTCAAGATCAACAGACGGTTATACAACCAAGCAGGATGTCAAGTTTAACTTCTACGGTCATACAGGCCCCTAGTCTACTAGGTATTCCCCTGCATTCGGATAGGAGCATGGCTTCTGGAGAGGGGGTTTTACGAGCAGGGGCGGGACTTCCCGAGCGATCAATAGAACGGCCAAGTAATCATTCCTCCAAACCTGAAGTAGTAGTGGCAAACCAGACTGGGCGGGTGGCCAATATACCAACTAGTGAAACCTCACCAATCATAAATTTACCACCTGAAGCATGCCCCTACGTAGTACTACCTCTTTGGGAAATCTAGGGAA
Source organism: Lissotriton vulgaris (assembly GCF_964263255.1). NCBI lineage: Eukaryota > Metazoa > Chordata > Amphibia > Caudata > Salamandridae > Lissotriton > Lissotriton vulgaris. The sequence goes on from NC_141689.1 coordinate 666,409,396, forward strand.
GGTCCAAATACAAATAAGGCTCGGTCCAACACTTTGAGTGGCCCTGTGGCAAGAGATTGGGAACTATCTAAATGGACCAACAGATTTAGCCCCTTGATGTGGCTAGAGGAAAATGATTGACTGATAATGCCCCCCCCCTCACAGTGGAGAAGGCAGTAACAAGAGGTGATGGGAACACTAACCCGCAGGGACCGCAAGGTGAGGGGCCGAGAGTGCCACAGGTTGCACTCACAAATTAGTCCCCTATAGAAGAGGTTCATATAGTAAAAGGAGCTTTTGGGCTGAAACCAGTCAGTACTCCAGAAAACAAGATTGGGCCTGCATCTGGAGTTATTAGCTGTGAGGTGGAGTTAAGGGATGATTTATCCCTGCTCTCACTACAGTGTCGAGGGGCTCAAGCAAGGTCTTTAAGGGCATATGACGGGTCTGATACTGGAAGCCTAAGTGCCCAAGGACCATTTTGTGATCAGTCACTAGAAATGGGGTTAAAAATAATCTCATGGAACGTAGCCACCTAGCGAGTAAATTCGATAATATTGAATGGCGGCAATACATATACAAGTTCCAGATAATTAGTTTACAAGAGACCTGGGTGGTGGATAATAGCCTTTTCCATATGACAGGGTACAAATGTTTTTTTGTGCCTGCCCAGAAATCGAGATCTGGAAGAGTAATGGGAGGACTATCCGTACATGTAGATTTAAAAGGACACATTTACATGCACTGCAATCAAGCCTTCCAGGGGAGTCCTTGATAGAGACAGCTCTGTTTTTGCTCTGATAGTCTGAAATAATTCTTAAACAGATTCTTGTAAATAATGTTTTGTTTCATTTCTTTTTTATGTGATTGATGTGAGAGAGTCTATTACTATTTGCAGAGAAATTAGTTTGTTTCATGCAACAACCATAAAAAAGTTTAGACCAAAACGTATCCTTACATATGATAAATTGTAGGATATCACAGATATTATTTGCTTTAAAAATAGTGGGTTTCTGCTTTGTTACAACAGTGAAAGCACACATCACTATCTCTGAATATTTGATGTAAACACTTTTAGAATTTCGACCATAGTGCCTGTGCACAGTTAGTAATCTGGCTAAAGAGGGTATGGCAGAGCTGAAAGTGAATCATTTAAACTCAAAGCAGTTCTGTACAGGGGCCCCAATACAGTTTTGGCCCAGGGCACCCAAAATCCTTAACATGTTCCTGCCACCACAAAGTCTGTCAGACAACATTGCTCTGAAGTAAAATAGGCTTCATCATTAATTTATTATTAGTTCTGTTTTTTTTAAACATAAGCCTGACGTGTCCCAACCCCCCACTGCTTCAGGCAAGCAACTTATCTTACCACTAAGGAATTCTCAATTAGGTGTTCGTTCAGCGCCCTCTCTGTGGACGTTCAACTTTTTCTTCCGATCCATAACGGGTTGGTGGGCAATTATCCCATTATAATGCTGCCTAAAATGTTTGCTATTGATTTCTAGAGAAGAATTGTTTTTCATGTACCAGCTCTGAGCTAAGGAGTGCAAGAAAAATCTGACACCGTCTCCCTTACATTCACTGTTTTGGCTGAAAATTTCTGCAGAATACACAGCTTTGAGAGAAACTGCTATCAAAACTCTCTTGCCTTACGGCTTTTCTTATTTATGTGAGATTGGGTTATCACTTGCGGTATTAAAGGCCGTTCAAGACTGGATGTGGAGCACAACCTGAGGATGGCAGAAGCAAAAATCCATCCACAGATTGACCGTCTCTGTGGCGATAAACAGGCACGCCTGTCACATTTATGTTGGTGGTGTTATTATTAATCTATGTCATGTGTAAAACAAAGCATTGTGGTAAAAACAATGTGTGCACATTTTATCTTGGAAAATTGTGTTTTGGGGTTTGTATTAAGCCTCTATCATTTCACCACATCCACTCACAAACATGCAGTTTACTAAACACTCTTATTGTAAGGAACATTATTTTCCGGATATGGCCAGGGATATGCGCATGGCAGTCGAGTCTATACTTTAAGCATAATCCATGCCTTTATAAAGATTAATTCATTTATGCAGTATGAAATAATGGACAACAGAATGTACTTGTTATATAAATATAACATTTATAAATATACATATTGATTAAGAAGAAACCAACTCTTGACTATTTCAAATACGATGTTGGTATCAGGGATAATACATGAAGTTAAAGGCACTATTTTGATATATTAAAAAATGTGACACGGTGCATGACACTTGTGGTGTCAATTGATTTCCTGTATGAAAGTGTATGTTACAAAAACATATTCTTGCTATCATAAATGAAAGGGATAACAATATCTGTGAAATCTTTGTTTGACTTCACAAGTCACTTCTTTGATTTCCATATATCAATGTGTAATTGAGCTTAAACATGTTAATTTTTAACCAAGAACGGCATGTGTTTGCTTGTTCTCACCCTCTTGTCGCGCTTCAACCCTCAAATACGCACGCTCCATGCCCTCTAATATACCTCCTTAAGTCTCTCAGCTTAGCAACTTTTATGCTTTGTTTAACTACAACTAAAGAGCATGTTTTAAGTTTGCTTGTGTTTCATCTCCTGCATTCAGCATACAATATGAAAGCACAGGGCTTGACACACACACTATTTTATGGTGCTGAGGATGCTGGGTGACTGTTGCTATGGTGTTTGAGGCAGAAGGTTAATTAAGCATGACTGAAAAGGAGGCCCATAACTGCTCCCTGCTATACTCCTGAGGACCACATAGCTGGATTTTCTTTTTTCGTTCTGAGTCCTATGGAAAGTAATTTTGATTTTGCAAACATTTTCAATTCAATACTGGCATTTCCTTATCCTTTTGACATTATTTCCGTAGTTTTTCGAGAGAATGTTTGAAAATGAAACAATACTATTTAAAACGATTGAAAATATTGAATTGACTGTACAGGTTTGAGATACCTTAGGATGTATTTGCTTTTGCTCCAGTATTTTGAAATGCTTTTTAGCTCTTGTCTGGTAGACAGTTCTAGCTGTCTGTCTGTGCAAAGATCTGTTGTCAGCTGACAGTGAGCCTGCCCAATGCATACCATTAGTTCTCAGCCCAATGCTTACCATTGGTTGGCTTTATTGCCATTCCCATTAGCTTGCTTTTTATTTGTTAAATTATGTGGGCTATCCTTCCTCTTGTTGTGTTTTTCCTGCCTCTGGGTCATGGCCTCATTACTTGTGCCCTTCCACTGCTTGCATTCAAGCACTAGGTTTTGCTTTACCTTTAAGCATTGAATGGAAGTGCCTGTGTTTTCTAGCTGTGTCTCTTGTTTATAACTTTGTGTTGCTCCATGTGAGCCATGGAGTTCTCACCCGGTGTTGCACTTTCCCTGTTTTGTGCTTCTCCTCCCTGCATTGCTTTCCCACCAATGTACTTCTCCTCTGACTGCTCCATGTTACACTCTCTCATCGGTTGCTTCTCTTCCCCTGCCGTCCAACATGCTTCCTCCTTCTGCCATTCATGTAGATTCCCCCACCAGGAACCTCCTTGTAACTTCCCCCAACCACACCCTTTGTGTACCTTCTTACACAACCCTACTCTCAGTGGTGCTTCCACACTCACTCTTAAAAAAAAGCTTTTGCTCTAAAAAAATGATTTACTGTCATGCACACACCTTCAGTATGATGCAGTCACGTCTGCCACAGCACCTTTTTGGGGGCTTCTTTAGCCATGCAGCACAGCATGATGGATGCTGTACTGGGTTTCTCAAAACCATTGACAAAGCCAATGGACCCAATAAATGCGAGACCTATTGGTTTCATTTGCTTAGCCAATGCTTGCTTGTTTATTTTTTTAAAATAATGCTTTACACATAAGCGTTGACGAAACTAATAGTGTTGCATTCACATTATAAACGCGAGCCCCATTCGCTTTGTCAATACTTGTTTTAAAGAGTTAACACTTGTTGTTAATGTGTTTCTCTCCTGCATTCACACTTCGTTTAATCAGTATAGGGTAAATGGTTTGAAAATAACAGCTGCAACCTCATGCTGCAGGATTGCTAGTGACTGAGGCTGCTGTCATTGAGATAGAGGGTTGAAACCTAGCCGGGGCCACATTACAAGAGCACGTCATACTGTACATGTTTAAAAAAGGCAAGTAGAGAAGATAGTGGGGCACAAAGTGGCATGTCGAACATCGTTCAGCCTCCCTAGGCCTCAGATTGAGGGGGGGGGGGCAGAGGCCCTCCTCTAAAAATAGTGGACAAACTCCATCTAGGAGGATCCTCCCCCGACTGATAGTCATAACATTTGGGGTTACTGAGACAAAGCATTTGTGAATCAGTAACTAGTAGCAAACTGCTTACCGACTGCAAGAAATGCATTTTCCTATGTGCGAAAGGCATTTCCAGTGTTTCTTAGTGAAGCAAATATTTTGCAGTTCTATATTTTAGCAACTTTTAAGAGCAAGTTACAAGAAGGGAATCAGTATTAGGCAGGTGCAATCCACATGTTATAGGCATTCTTAAAATCGGAATAGTCACAAAATGAGCATTTAGCACATGAAATTTACCACCAACTCGGATCATGTGGTAACCGTAAGCAAACTATAAGAGCAGCCCCAGAATGCATCAGTAGCTTCAGCAATGACAGCGTTATATGTGACGGCAAGAAGAGTGCATATAGTGGCTGGATTACAGAGAAGGAGGAGGAGACATGAAAGGATATTTAGACTCAGAATACCTCTATTCCAGCAATCTGAGAAAGTAATATATGAAAAGTAGAGGCTAAGTAGCGCTGTTATTTTGGAACACATAACCGATTTAAAACCATAGCTTGAGAGTAAGTCTCCGAATAGTATTTCAATCCCCACCCATGTGCAGGTTTTGTGATCACTACACCTCATAGCCTCAGGTAGTTAACAAGGTTTGCAAATGGCAAAAATGTAGCAGATGCACACCCGTTTTTTCATCAGTCTTTTTCGAAGTTATACGTGTTCACATGCTTGCGTGCCGATTGGGAACGTGCTTCGCCTCGAAACACGTGTGTAATATTTAAAAAAGCATTGCAGAATCTCGGTCCTGCATTCCAATCGCACAGATCAAATACGGTCTTTGCAAACTTTGTTTTAAATTTGTTGTTTATTCCATGTATTCAAAAAGTTTATCACATTTCTCTTGATAATTCACAATGAGACTGTACAAAGTGCCAATTTTTAAAATGAGGCGGTTGTGCCGATCCGGGCCTCTTACCACATCACGAGGGACTTAAAATTTATGTTAAGCAGCTGTAGATATAAAATATCCCAATGCATTTCGCGCTTCTATTTTTTAGCCCTTCGTCAGGGGTAGCTGTTGAGATTAAAATAAACCCCCATTAGTCCATGATCTAATACCACAATGTTCACTAAAACATGTTTTACAGTAAATAATTAGTTTATCACTCTACTACGTGCTGTAAATAAAACACAACCCTCTTATTTGTGAAAATTAAATGAAACTAAACAATTCACTTTCCTGTTACAGCGGCCTCATGGAGTTTTTACTGCTCACGGCAACCTCCCCCACACAGTGGCGGTTTTTCTTTGAGGGCGTCGGGGCTCCGCCCTCGTTACTTTAGCTGACACTCGTCTGTCAAAATAAAGCAAAGTGTTGTGCGTTACTGTTTTGTTTTATCACGAATTCCCACAGCCTAAACATGTGTCATTACAGTTTTTTCATTTCAGGACCGACCGGTGCTGCTAAACACTGCCTGCTACTCACGGTACGATGTTACTGCAGTCAGGCTAACGCTGAGTGACAAGGTCTGCAGCTTTTGCCCGGCTGACGATCTCACAGCCCTGGGGCCTGTGACGTCATCAGCTCGGCAAAAGCATTGAATAGCAGACCAGTCTCCACCCCCTGATGCCGTGGAGATAGAATCAGCCCTGGGCGTTTTACTGTGAAGCCCTGTAGCGCCAGGGCTTCACATCAATCAGGGAGTGGAGAATTGGTCACCCCGCCCTTTCCCAACTCGTCACTGTGACGAGTTGGGAAAGGGCGGGGTAGAGGCTGCAAACAGTCTGGAAGCCGAGAAATCGAGTCTGCGCAGACTCGAGTTGGCTGCCTAGTTTCCTCTTTGAATCTCCAGAGCGTCACATGTGGGTTCATTTGATTTCAGAGCAGCCTGAAACCAACTCGTGGTCGGACCCAGGCCTTGTCTCTAGGGCTGTAATGAACAGGCAAGTTTTAATGTTTCAGGAGTTCCGACTTCCGAGTTCGTATTATCATTGTTTAAAAAAAAAAAACGTTTATTTCATTCAGATGGTATAGGGCACTGCTGGGCCAGGAGAGTGCCACACAGCGCCTCCCGATGCTTGCTGTGTGTATGGTGCATACTCCAGTGGTCTCTGGCTGTCCGGAGGCGGCAGATTCGATAAGTAGTGAGTCCACAAGGAGGGCATGACGTGATGGCATAAACAGTTGCATATCCATTGACTTTTAGAAATACACAAGTAGGCTTAACTTACGTGCGACCCAGTGTTCAGCACTGTTTTAGACTTAAAGCTGGCACCCATCCTGAACCCAGGCAAGAGCCACAAGGCATCATTGTAATTTGTAGTATTTTGCCCTCTGGCGCTTAAGAAGGGAGTGTGATGGGTCAGATGTTGTCCTCGGCTTGGAGTGGATAGATTAATGAGGCCTGGGTGTTTCCTCACATCAGGAAAACTGAGATGTGTTTGGCTTTTCGATCTGCAAACCCTTCCCTGTGTCTGAGTCTGTCCTTTGGATTTTATTTGCTTCTCTTCCCAGTGCCTTTAATATGATGCAGCTGCACCTTGGAATCATGTAGACCTTAACGAACCACTGAGCGCTGGCTTTAGCCCCCGGGCTGACAGCACTGAAGGTTTTATTTTGATGGATGCATAGTCCATGCAAAGCACCGGAAACCAGGCAGACTGACCTGTTAAAAGCAACTAAGGTTAGGAGGAGCCAACATGGCAATGCTGCCAATAGAGCCACTGAGCAGGATAGTAGCCAGAGAACAACATGAGGGTTTTTATATTGAGTCCTTTACTGTACCCACCAGTCTTGGGGTTAGAAACCACAAAGGCACCAAAACCAGCCCCTGCCTGCTTCACGTACTCATCACCTCAAACACCCCTCTCTTGTTCCATAGTTAACGCCTGAAACATATCTAGCTACTTCTGACCCTGTGATTGATTTCTCCTTCAGTCAGTTGAACTCTCACCTCTGCTATTTGTGTTCCTTATCTAACTTCTCTCCCTTCACTAAGCTCTCAATCACCTTTTTCTTCAATTGCCTCCTGCCTAACATTTGCTCCGTGTGTATCCTTCAGGCTGTCAGTGACTTCCAGTTTAACGCTTAATGTGATATGAACCCATGGTCCATTATTAACTCCCTTTTGTAAATCCGGGGCCACTACAGAATACCTGCGTCCAAGATGTCCCTGTCTCCTTGTATACCTATGTCAAGACTACCTCCTGTACAAACTATCAGCCATCACATGATCTCTGTACAACCCCTCACCCATCTCAAGATTCCACCAAAACCACCAAAACCACCTTCCTTCCCTAACTTTCCTGTGAATGTCTCCAAGTGTCTTCATTCTGCGATACGTATCAGGGCTGTAGTGCCCTATGTTAATGTGAGGACTTTCTGGGTTCATGTGAAGTACTGGGAGAAACACTTAATTTATCCTCTCTGTTATTAGTTCACCAGCTCATCTCTCGTCTCTGTGGCTTTGTACTTGTTAGGTCTAGCCCAGGCAGCGCTTGCGCTGTTTCTTCAAGACATGCTGTATTCGAGTATGGACTTGAAGCTCCGCCCAATTTCTGCCTAGCTTTTCAATTGGCTCCTGTGACTGTCCTTTCTAAATGGTTGCTTTTGATATGTGAATAGGCTTAGTAGTCCCTCCTTAGTACCGCCTTTTCTCTTCTTGTAATCTCCTATGAGGACTTGCCCTCTAACGTGTGTTGTTACTAGGTATGTTTTATCTGTGAGCACTATTTTCTTAAATGACTTCATCCTGCCAGCTGTTGCAGGCAGTACACACTCTCCTGCAACCCCTCGCAGCTTGTTTTTTTGTTTGCCTCAGCTTGTTTTTAATGCTTTCCTGCTCATGTCTTGCTTCGGCTAATCTCCACTTAATCTCCCCCTGCGGTGCCATCCCCACACTACCACCTCCCACCCGTTGGTGCTTGTCACAATAACCCCATCCCCTTCACCCCTCCCCCGCCTCCTGCTTTAACCATTGTTTCAGTAAGCTCTCCTTTTTTTTCAAAACCTTGGTGATTTCCGGACGTCCAGGCTTCTCAAATGCATTTTGCTTTCTGCGTTTGCTGTTCATTTCTTTACTTAATCAGAAAATGAGAAAATGACCGAAGTTGTGTCTTGTGTGTGTTCTTGAGCTACCTGCAGTTAAGAGGGCTTTAAAGCGGACTGTTTAATGCAGCTTGCACGTAAACACAAAGCGCAATATAGCTGACTTCTTAATATCGACAAAGGAGACTTTCAAATTATTTATTTTCAGAGTGGGGAGAATTCACCTGAGATGGCCACAAACGTTTGTCATCACGCTGCCGGTGTCAAATAGGTGAAGGTGAAACTTATACTGTCACAGCTCGTGAACTATCGGCTGCATGGCCAGGCCAAGGGGGATGTGTGCGCTCATCTAAACTGGCAATAAAACTAGTTCTATCAGCGCGGCCAGAATATATTGGTAAATAATCACTGAATTGCGGCATAATCTTATTTAGTTAGTGTTAAAGTTCCTCCATAAAAACGCCAACAAAAGAACGTTCCATAGATCACATTTAAAATGCTGATTGCCAGGAGTGCAGTGGACTGCAGACTGTAGACTTTTGATTACAAAAAAAGACCACATTTATAACAGAATCAGTAAGCTTGCCTTTTACCACAATCTCACTTTTAGCATTCCATAATCCTGGACTTGTGCTAGGCTTTCCACATAGCGAAACGGCATCAAAAATTCAATAACGTTCTTCCTCCCAGTTAAATTACTTTCATTAGAGAGGAAAGTCGAAGTAATCAAATTAGAGGAGAGACACAGCCAAGCCTGGTGGCTTAGTGGACTAATGCGTCCACTATAGGCGCTCTGTTTGACCACAGGTTCATATCCCGATGGGTTCACCTCCTTCTGAGGTCGATAAAATGAGTACCAAAGAGTTGGATAACAATAAGCATCTGTTATTCAGCACCAAAATTCCCTTCATTGTAAACGTGTGCTATACAAATACACGAAATGTCTGATGAGCCTCACTAGTGTAGTCTGTGTAACAAAACAGAAAGTGAAGCAATGCTTCAACCAATGACGATCTCTGTGTGACTCGATGACTGCAGAGGTTGTGTAGCATGGAATCATACATTGACTAGCTGTTCTTTCTGCAGGGACTGCTTGGATAGTTTTTAGGGTTTGCATTTTGTGCATTGACTAATAATGATTTCTATGAAATGTATATGGATTTTCAAATATAGAGAGATATTAACATAATCGCAAATTAAATGAACTTTCTATGATGCATAAAAGTGTTTTTATCAATGTGCTTGAATTAAGCCACATTTCTATGCAAATTGCCTTTGTTGTGATGGTTGTGAGTAAAATGGCAAGTGCCCCATCTGTGATTGCAATGACTGGGATTGTTGAGTACCAGCAGAGATACAGGTATGCAGGTGTTGTTCAAGTTCAAACTGATTCTCCTGTTAAGGCAGTTGTGGTTGAAGAGCCCCCAGAAGAGAGAACTATTGATGTGGGGTTATCAAACGCTGACCTTTCAGACCAGCCCTTCGGGCACAGCCTGATTTGCCCAGCAGGCCAGTCGACCCTTTTAGTTACTGTGAGTCACCAAGTCTGGGGGAAAAAAGATCAGATGAAGTACAGGCACGGAACAACAGGGGTCCAAGTAATCCAGGGCCGAGAGGAAGAGCTGCAGATAAAGTGGAACCAAGCCCAAGAGAAACAAGTCCATCTGAGTTGAAATGTACTTATGGGTTTATTTTTATCACTTACAGAGTGGACACTACAGACATCAGTCTCAAGGCGCACACATTTGCTTTTTAAATGGATGTACGTTTTTCATTATTATTATGAAATCTAATATTCGAGTATCACTTCTTGCTTTTTTGTATTTTATTGTCTAGAGCCTCTGATAGTCTGCCACTGTTATGGGCCAATGATGTGCCCGCTCGCAGTGAAATCGTTTTGGGGCAAAAGCATACAGTATTTTCTCAGTAGATAACAGGTTCCAGTGCCACCTACCTTGCCCACGCATGGCAGGACACTTGGTGTGAACTATCAGGAGAGGCCTAGAGTTACCGGCTACCTCACCTCAGTTGAACAAACTGTGTGATGCTAGATAATTATTTTACTTTCTGTGACAATTTTTCTTTCATCAGCACATTTAACAGCACTTTGAGCTACATCCGTTCAGGATATGCTCTGTGTGAGAAGTTGGCCTGGTATATGATGCTCACTAGTTCTAGTGATCACCTTGTACCATGCCAAGCAACCCTTATGATGATTGGTTGTAAGTCAACCTTATGGACCAGCTATCCTAGTGGTAGCGTGGACAAAGCAGTCTTAGGCTAAACTCTGAAAGGCATGTGAAGCAAGCTGTTTCACCATATACAACCCCCTTGAATACCAAATGAAAGGACACCACACAGATATATATTGAAAATATATATATATTTATTAACTACAAATATCCCCTGGACTCTTTATGAGCACAGAAGCACAAGCGTTAAAACAAAACACGGTTTAAATATACCAAGTTGCACAATATGGATGAGCCCTAGGGGCCACCTAAACCATATACTAAGAAAGTGGTATAAGAGATACCAATCGAAAAGGAAATAGGCCTAGGGCCTTGGGAATCGGTGGAGCTGATCGGGACTAGCAGTGACTAAGTCGGGAAAGGCCCGCGGGACTCGGGTGCAGTGCTTAAAGTGCACGCATTCACCAATGCAATGTCTATGGTGCGTAAAAGTTACAAAGTTAGTTATTTAGGAACCTTTCGAGTGACCTAGAGGGATGAAACTTTAGACAAAGACACTAGAGGTGTGTACCAGTGTGGGAACACCGGCGTTGCTGAGTTACCTCACCCACAGGACGCGGGTGCATAGGGTCGAAGTAGTGTCGGGTTTCGTCACGCTGGTCGATGGTGCTTGGAGCTGAAGATGCTGCAGGCGGCTCGATGTGAAGAGTTCCGGTGGATCCAAGGGTGGATCTGAAGTTGTGAAGACCTGAAAGTAGAGGGGACAATGTTCAAAGTCACTAGCCAGTGACTACCGTGGAACCAGGATGGAACCAGCGATGTCGGGTGCAAACAGGCGATGAGGTGTAGCTTCTCTCTGCAGCCACATGGACACGAAGAGGTCGAGGACGTCCAGGAGTTGATTACGAGCTGTCCCACGCAGGCTTCTCGTTGTTGGCGGTATCGGCAACTTGATTGGAGCAAACAGGCCTTGGCTAATGCAAGCCACGCAGGAATCGAAAAAAGCTTATCACTCGGACTAGCAAGGTCAGAGCGGGTGCTCCCTTTTACAGGAGTGAGGGCAAGTCTGGAGCAACCAGACCCACAGTGTAGATTGTAGGTTTCGTCGCCAAGATGGCCGCTGACCAAGTGGCAAGTGGCCGGGATGGCGTGTCGAGTGGTACACTGTTACAGGGGCCAATAAGGTGAACCAGTTCCAATTCGTAATGCACCTAGAGTGCATTGGCAGTAATTTAGAGAGAGAACAGCAGGCTGTGGGTCTGATTAGCAGGCCCACAGCCACATTAAGTCATAAACCAGTGGAGCAAAAAGCAAAAATTTGGGGTGACCATAGGATAGCAGACCCTACTCTCCTACACTCTGTATAAAATCTTTGCTTGCAAGTGAGCTACATATAGGAGGCAATGTCCTTCTGAATGGCCACTTGGTCCTATACTGACATCATCGTTAGGGCAAGGCAGGAGGTAGCATTCATGTTTCTAAGCTCATCTTAAGCAATTACCACTACTAGCAAATGACTATCAGTTCATCTGTATAAAAAAAATAACGTACTTGATTGAAACACTCCCACCTTACAAAGAAAACTTTTTGGAAATGTGAAACTTTTTTTTCTGTGCTTACAAGATGATTGTTGCACGATATATTAACAAATGTTTTGCTGGCTTTGCTTGTGCTTGGTCTCTTTGAGCCCAGACTGACCCCTGGTTTGACTCTAGGTTGGCTCTTCCTGTTAATTTGTTGGTTCTCCGACCTCTATTAAAAATAGGTCACATATGGAAAACACAAAAAAACCGTAGGCATGTATTTGTAAAATACCCCAAAGGCCTCACCAAGACCCACCTCAAATCTCGAGCACTCCACGACTCCACCACTTTGGTGTGTCCGATTTCGATCTTGTAGTTCAGTAAACCAGGGTGGATTCAGGGGATTTCTCATCTTTCGGGTAAGCCAGAGGTTGTGTAACTGCAAGTTAGCCAAGGTTCTGTCATTTTTGAGGATAAAAGTCATGTGTACGTAGAAAAGGGGGGTCCACGGAACAGGATGATGGCTGCTGGTGTCCCGCTTGCATCTCTTGTGGAGTTCCTGGGACCTACGTGCCTTCTGCTGGTATTCACTTTTGATGCACACGCCATGGAGTCCAGCTCTTGACTTCTGCCTCATTTGCACATTCCTTTTTTAATCCAGTCACACCCAGGCACTTATCATACCTATTTAGCCATCCATGTACGATCCCACTCTAAGGCATCCATTGACGCATCGTTTAAGACACTGGTGCATTAAAACATTCAGCGGTGTGTGTCCTTGCACCGTCTGTGGCCCTATTGTGTTGTGGCCATACTTTCCTCAATGGACCAGACTTACACTCGAAACAAAATTGCATAATGTTATGGGATTTGAAATTTGGCTTACCCTGATCCCAGCATAGCCATGACAATGCAACCTATCCCCAGATTTCTCTGTTTCATGGAGCTGGGGAAGCATTTGTTTTCTCTGCTTTCAAAATGGAGAGATAACGGCAATCAGCCATCTTTTCACACATTCATCTTTTCATCCATGCACACATGCTTTCATCTTTCCAGCTATGCACACACTCACACGCATGCATTTGCACCCTTACCTTTCAGCCGGTCAAACCCTTAGTAGCCCAATAGTCCCATTCCTCAATGCAAGGACAAAGGCATTTGCATTTAATCTGCTATTTTTAGATCTTACCTACAGATGCCTTTTAGGTGTATGTGCTAGAAAGACATTCTGTGAACCATATCAAAAACTTCCAGTGGGCTTTTTGCCAGCCCATTGCCAATCATTGGCTGCCTGTCTAGTAGCTTGTTTGCTTGCTTCTTACTTAATGTCTTGTTTTCTTCTTGTGTTTGTCATTCCCCTGGAAAATAGCTTCTTTACAATCCCTTTGACTGGATGACATCTATCCTTCCACTGCTCACACTCATATAACTACTTTTTTTACGTCTCAGCCTACCAAACCCTGTAGCTGTCTGGTTTGCTAAAGACATTGGAGACATTCAGAAAGTTGACCCAGGAATGCATTCCACCCGTTGCTTACCATTAGCTGTGTGGTTTGTAACTCACATTTTCTGTTTGCTGGCTTTGTTTTGGCTGTCTGTGTCTGCCCTTCCATTACCAAAATCTTGTATACTGTGTTTTTCCACAAACTCGCTTTCTGTAAACAAGCTTTTAAATATTGTTCTTATCTTGTCACATTTGCTGTGCAATCAAAGACAGAGGTCAAATGTTAGGCTTTGTCTTCCAGGGAGCTTGGTGGTTTTTTTTATTTTTATGATTTATGTGTGAGTAACCTGTGCGTCCCAGTTTCCCAGGGCTCTCACGAAAAGCATAAGCAAAGTACGTGTGCAGCGCTTTAAGTGGGATGAAAAACTGGGGGGGGTCTCTCGTAGGGGCAGCCAATGTAATTATGAGCGTGGCTTAAAACTGTTAAGCAAAAAATCTGTACGTAGTGTGCTGTCCCACTGGTATTGTGCTTCTTCTGTCATTGCCTCAAGATATATAATACGAGTGACACTAAACCTACAACCAGCCCGGAATATAGGCTTTGTCAATGGTTATAAGTTGCATAAGATAAATAAGAACAAACTGGAGCATTTTCATTATTAACTACTATGAAAACATAGGTGGTTCACAGAGGTGTTACAGGTGGGAAACACTTAGAGGGCCTGTTTCCGTTGGTTGTATGTGCTTGGCTTGGGGGTCATTTTGCAAGCAGATCAGTTTGAGGATTGGGCACATTTTTGATTTGATTCTAATGTTTTCTTCACACTTGTGCTTCAAAATGCTATATTTGGACCCCCTTTTTTTTTTAACAACTTGCAGTAAATATGTGGTGTAAAACCCACCATTTTAATCAATTTTTTTCAAAATTTTCTTGCGGGGGGAGAACCCCCCCGCACCCTCCTGTTGCTGTTCGGGCTCGCTCGCTTCGCTCGCTCGCTTATTACGTTGGGGTACAACTTTTTCCGCCCCACCACTTTCAATATCCACCAGCCGCCACTGCCCCCACATCCATCCTCGTTGTTAACCTGCCATTTAAACCGCGGTGCTGCATAAAAACTTCACAACCTCATGTTGCCTGCATAAATTATGAGTCCCCTCTACGCGTCTACACCTTTTACAATAGTTGTCTGCAATAGAACCGCACCCTTTAGCACTTTAAACCTAATGCTATGCCTATCCAAGTTTTAATCTTTCCTACATACCTGCTTATTTTTCATAGATGCTCACAGCCGTTCTCACACGGCTCCTCTCCATGACCATGACGAATCATAAACCTCCAAGCTCTTTACTCCTCCCCATCCTCGCTATTTAAACTCATCCTCTCACACTTTCCTCCAATCATGAAAGGCTAATTCATTTCATCTGCTTCCCGTTTTTCACTACCTAACATCACTGTTCTTGGGGCAGGTAAAGCGCCCCTCCCTCGCGGTTCTGATTCTAGCAACTCCCTCCAAGGTAACTGCTCTTTGCAACCATTGGCCCTTCCCTAACTGAAGATTAACGTTTTACGAACTACCTGTCCCATAAACCCTTTGCAAGAAGTGAAAAAATAATAATAAACACAAAAACTACTACACACAAAAATTAATAACCCCCTCGGCCCCAAAATATAAATAAATGTTGACTGAACGATGCTGAGGAGACACCCACAAGTGCCACCTAATTAGTGTGTACAATCAAACCTAGAATGTACAAAAATATGCGAAACTATGATAAACAAATGCAATCAACAAATGTTCTCAACATGTCTGAATGTCATTTCGATATTCGTTGGAGCAAAAGCTTCCGAGCACAGTCCATCAATGATTACAGCGGCAGACCCTGATGGAGAGGTCTAGCCCGGGACCAGGGTTCAATTCCCCGCCTCGGCGGGTCTTGGGCTCAAAATTCCACGGACCTGATAATTTTCGCCTCCTTGCCTATTCCAATCATGGAGTCCCACTCTGAAACTCTGGGCAATAGCTTGCTTAATCTCCACAACGGCCCCCACAACGCAAAAGGATGCCTGGCCTCCACCTTGGGGGTGCCCAGGAGTGGACCTCACAGGGAAAGCCAGGATGGGTTCCACAGCGGTATTCCTACAAGCGCCTTGAGACCCTTGCGGGTGAGTAGTGCGTTATACAAGTATCAATTTACATTTTTTTAACATAAATACTGACAGTCTTATTTGTGAAGAGGTTTCTAAAGTACTCCTGTTTGTCTTTCTTTCCGGGTGCAAAACTGCAGGATGAGGCAAGACTTCATTAGCAAATGTCAAAAATGTAGCAGATGCACACCTTTTCTTTCATCAGTCTTTTTCGAAGTTATACGTGTTCACATGCTTGCGTGCCGATTGGGAACGTGTCTCGCCTCAAAACACGTGTGTAATATTAAAAAAAGCATTGCAGAATCTCGGTCCTGCATTCCAATCGCCCAGCTCAAAAACGGTCTTTCCAAACTTTGTTTCAAATTTGTTGTTTATTCCATGTATTCAAAAAGTTTATCACATTTCTCTTGATAATTCACAATGAGACTGTACAAAGTCCAGATTTTTTCAAATGAGGCAGTTATGCGGGACATCTAGTAACCACCAGTTGAACTGCAGCTCTTTGTAGAATTATTTTAATATTGGATACTATATATATTCACTGCTAATCTCATCTCATAATGCTTTGCAGGGCCTTTGGTTGGGAATGTTTTTTTGCCAAACACTGTGCTTGGGGTGGTCCTAAGAGGATCGGAGCACCACCAAATTGTTCAATAAGATGTGCTGTTTTGTTTTCAAGGAATCTGTTTGGTACTCCCCCTAGGTTAGGGAGGATCCCAAAATCATCACCTCTCTCACTGCTTGCTAATTTTTCAGTTTCACTTTTGTGAAAGTACTATATGCTCTTTAGCATATAAAGAAAGAGATACTTATTTTATCATAACTGGCACTGTGCAGGATGCCATTTGCAATTATTTTGCAAATTTTTTTTCACAGTGCAGATAAGTACAGAGTCATGAGCTTCGCTACCCAGACTACGTGTACTACGTGAAATTCAAAGTATACTACGTGCACTACGTGAAGTTCAAAGTATACTATGTGTAGTGCTGCTACGCAAACTATGCCCAGGTTTAATCAAGAGGTTTCATAGAGTTTACCTTTGGACTTTTAAAAAGTTGATTCCTGTCTCTCCATAAGAGTGATGGCGCCCTTCAAACTTCTCTACATACTAGTTGTAAAATTGTAGCAACACATGCAATTCTGCACAATATAGCAACTCGGAAAGGATTGTAAAATAGGATGTGTGAGTTATAGTCTGATGAGGAGGAGGAAGAACTACCAACACCTCTGCAAAATAATGACTACAGAAAAGCAGAAGGCTGCGTATGCTGTGCTAACATTACTAATAATTATTTTACAGGGTAAGTTATATTTTTACAGAATCATCATAACATAATAATAACAATACATTGAAGATGGTAAGCCATAATCAACCTTTATTTGCAGGAATGGTAATGTATGTAAGCAAAGTAATGTGGCATTACTCATTGTCACATATGTAAAACAAAAGATAGAACAAGTATTTCTACTTAAACACACTATAAATAACAAATGACAAATGAATGCACTGTGTCTTGCGTTTTCCACGAGCAGATGATATAGCTCCTAGTTTGCCTCAAACAACACTGCAAAGCCTGGTTTCACGCAGTCATACTATCGGTGGCAAATATGCTGCCGACACTGGACTGATCCTCACTTTCAGCACCTACTACTTGTGTGGCAATTGCAATTTTTTGGTTTGCAATATTTTTACAGCATTTGTCATTTGAATGAAGCCTTGAGCTACATCTCAGCTGTAGTGGCTAATTTCTACTAGGCTCACAATACTCTGTGACAATGTGGATATGGCACGTGCAAAGCAATTAATGACCTACTTAAGCCATCAATACTTGCAAA
This sequence comes from Lissotriton vulgaris, assembly GCF_964263255.1. Taxonomy (NCBI): domain Eukaryota; kingdom Metazoa; phylum Chordata; class Amphibia; order Caudata; family Salamandridae; genus Lissotriton; species Lissotriton vulgaris. The sequence goes on from NC_141689.1 coordinate 666,426,834, forward strand.
GTGTTAATTTTCTCTACGTATTAGACTCATTTTATGCTGGTTTAATTTTATAGATAAATGGCCATATTTACTAGACAACTATGCAGCGGGACAGCGAGTCATCTTGCTGTGACAAGTTGCATCATTAGGATGGTGCAGGGAAGAGTCGTATTTACAGCAATATGACCCTTCCCTGTGCTTTCCTCTGTGCTGGTGCACAATTGGCTGCCTAGAGTCAAGACAGCCCCCCTTGCAACATGGAGCAAGTGTGCCTGCATTGCAGGAATTATTGTTTTTGTGTAGGAAGAGACACCTTCCTGCACAAAAACAATCATTGATGGTGTTTTCCTCCCGCAGCACACATAGAAAGAGTGAGACAGCATAAAGGTTTCTCCTCATTGCTCCTCTGTAATGCTTCCCCTGGGGAGGCATTAGAATCTGACGCATTCCCAAGTTTATGAAACCTTGTAAAACTGGGAATGCGTCAGATTCCATGGATGTTGCTTGTGATTGTGAACACCCACTGCAACACCCATGGAACGCCCCTTACATGCAGAGTAATGCGTGAAAGAGGGCCACATTTACAAGGCCATAAAAAGCCACGCAGGATGGCTTGCCTTGAAAATATGGGCCAGCACACTGAGCCTCTGGAGCATCACAAAAGTGACTCTCTGCCGGCATAAAAGTGCCACAGGGGCATTGTAAATATGCTCCAAATACTTAAATGCATCTGCCAAACGATCACATTTTCCATTCATGCAATCTGGTTTTCAGCAAGGCTATTTGCAATAAAAAAAAAAAAAATTATTGCTTGTCTACATGATTGTCAGTTTCTGATTGACAAGCTTGATTTCTTTTTGTTGCAAGTACTGAACCTTAAGCATTGATGCCTCTTTAGAGGTGGACATTTTCATCACTATTACCAGTGCCCAGTGCCCAGATTTTGTTGGGATTGTATATTGGCAATATATGGCAACTGCAAGCTCCACACCTTGCTCACAGTTGTCTTGGTGTCACTTTTCATTTCTGGGTAACACTCGGTGTGCCTCTTCCACAAAGGACTTGTACTGACTGTGTATGCTCTGTGACTCTAGGACTCAGAGATCCAATTTGGGGTGTCTTGCCCTGGCTGTCAAGATCAATTGATTCATCAAGGTGCATGTGAGATTCATCATGTCCCTCAGCTTCTAACATTGTTTCCCTACCCATGGATATCTGCTAGAAGATTGATTCATGGTTAATTTTTGAACTAAAGTAAGTTGGGTTTATTATGCTTCATTTTGTTGCTACTAATAGATTAGTTTTACTTATTTGCAAGCTAGTGTGATTGCATTACCTCGGCCATGATGCACTATGAAAATTAACAACATTCTTATGCTATACAAACATACTGATTCCTTTATATTTTTATACATGCCCAAGAAGTGTTAAGGTGTTAAAAATGTATATGCGTTTCGATAAAGCCTACCAAATATATATTTTTAAGTAAAAATGCTATATTAAACTTACAAAAGATAAGCAAGAGCAGTGTAGGCCCTACCGTTTCACAAGTGTATCGTACTAGATATTATCAGTGATCCCACGCTCAACCTTTCATGGCCCCACTGCCTAGAATCCTCAGCTATTCAATTTACACCACAACCATTAGAAAAGGAACATCCACTATATTGTTCCATTTCCGGCCCAAATTCAGACAGTCTACTATTAAAAAATATAACAATTATCAACAAGAAGTAAGATTCAATTGTCAGGAGTCTTAAGAATGCGTCCAGTATGCAACTTCTATTGATTTTTCAATACAATAAATGTTCCAGTCGGCCCAGCCAACGTGCTTCATCCTCTATGGACTTCATCAGGGCTCTAAATCAAATCAAAAGATGTAGACATCACTCATCTATAATGCCTATTTGGCCTTCCGCACCCCAAGACTCACCACATATTAATGACATTTATCTATTTAATAGAATTTTTTTTTATAATTTTCCACTGTTGCCATCATTAAAGCAATATATACATAGCCCTACAAACCACAGTTCCCTGCCTTTCCACAAACGTTATTTTTAATTGTATTGAAACTTCCACCGTTTTTTTTTACCTTTTTCACATTTTAATTTATATTACAGAAATACCCTACCTAATTTTGTCAAATCTAAATATTAGTCTGTTATTAAAATGTTCCAATTAAAAACTTTTTCCCTACAAAAAGCTTATGTACATAACTATTATTGAATCTTAACTAACTTGTGCTTTCCAACCTTGTGTGACTTTTAAGTTGCATGAAGTACGGCCTCCTGTTTCAGTGTCTTCATGGGTAATAAATCACTTTTCAGGTGGTGTAGTTCCCTCTAAATTGTCTATAATTAAAACATGGCAATAATCAGCATATTATAATTTATCTATCTCCCAAAATCACACTTAATGGTCTGTATCTCAGTGAAAAGTAGGTTTTAGTCCCCCTAAGGGTCCCCTGTTCAGGCCTTTGATCAACAAATTCTTCATACACCATTTTAGTCCACTAATCTTATGAGAATATGCATATTTAAACAAAATCCACATTCAGTTGTTGCCACTTCACCATAGATAATAACTATTCTGGAAATCACCTAATAGTCTACCTCAATCCAGTGTATCTATGTGCTTGATCTCCCATATCTCCAATCACCTTCCTCCTTCATGCATTAGAGATTGAGAGTCATGGAAAAATGCATCCAACCCTTACTACCGGGCATCCCTAATTTAAAGAATAAGGCCAACCAATCCACTTTCAGTATGACTCTGTGTCCTAGCACTCCACCAATCACTGTGCTTCCTGGCCAGACCATGCTAAATATATCTAACGGCAGACAGAGTCCCCTCTCTGGTTCACTTTGCTTCCACTAATCAGTGGGCTTTCTTCTATAGAGAAGGTCCACAAATCCATCCACCAACCCACTCTCAATATGCCTCAGTGTACTAGCACTCCACCAATCACTGTGCATTTTGACCAGACCAATGCTAAACATATCCATTGGCAGATAAAGTTCCCTTTCTGGTCTGCTCTACTTCCACCAATCAGTAGGCTTACTTCTGAAGTGAGTCGTGAAGCAAGATTGCCCTACCACCACCCCATATTAAGCTGCCACATCGACCGACAGAGTTTCCACTCAGGTCCACTCTGTTTGCACCAATCAGAAGGCTAAAAATAACTCGACTATTTGTACAGCGCAACCTCCAATTATACATTCAAATTTGCAATTCAGGAAATCACAGAATGTGATTAGCTTAAAGAGCACTGACCATATAACGGTTTGCTATTTTACCTGCGACTACTATTGTACATTTTGCATAGTGATTTCCTAAAGGGAAATCACAGTTTCATGCAATTAGAAAATTCTAATCAGATGCTTCGTACGGTGCTGTAGAACACTGTGAATTTAACTTCTATGTCATGTTAAGTGTTCTAGGTTACTTAACAATTGTAGCTATTTGACGGATGAACTAGGAACATATTTGGTAGAAGTGGTTGCACAATGTACACCTACTTTTACCAAATCCATTTGTTTTTTCCAAAGCCAACCAATGTACTCATAGGTCGGTTGGCAAACAGCGCATTTGTAGTATTTATTTATTGATTTATAAGTTTTATATAGCACGAACATGACCAAAGTGGGTATCAGAGCGCTTTACATACGGTTGAAGAAGACATAGGAAAACAGCTCAAGGAGACAAATCAAGGTACAAGTAGGTCAATGTGCAATGACATGTAATAGTTAGGATAGCCAAAAAGTCTTGAGGTAAGAGAAACAAAGCTCCTAGATCAGCGCATTGTTCATTAGTAGTGCTTTCACTTCCCTTTTGAAGGCAAATGTGGATGGAATAAGACTTGTCTCCACTGGAAGGGCGTTCCAGATTCTATGGGCAATGTCCGAGAATGTACGATTGTAGGTTTCAAGCTTATTGAATTTCTTTGGCTTGAGCAGCAAGGTGCCAGAGCTCCTTGTAGACCGGGACCCCCAAGAAAGTTCCAGCTTATTTGTCAGGTAGAGTGGGGTATTAAAGTGAAGAGCTCTATGGGTCATACAAGCAATATTTAATTGGATTCTTGCCTCAAAAGGAACCAGCTGAGTGATTTCAGGTCCAGCCAGATGTGGTTGGTCTTCTTGGAACCCGTGATGAGTCTCATAGCCGCATTTAGAGAAGCTCTGATGGGGGCTAAACTGAGTTTCTGCAGTCCGCATAAAGCATCACTGCCATTTTCTAGTCTGGAGATGACCAGTGCTTGCACTGCTGATTTGAAATCCTCATGGGGAAGGTAGGGTTTGAGTTTTCTTAGGATGCACAGCTGGAAGTTCGCTCCTTTGGTAGATGCTCTGATGTGCTCTTGCATGTTTAGGTTCTTATCAAGCAGAATTCCAAGTGATTTCGTGGAGTCAATGAGATGTGGTGTGCAGTTGATCGCAGTGAGATTAGAGAGATATTTCACAACAGTGGGGGTTTGCCTAGCCGGTGCAATGAGGAGAAATTCTGTCTTGAGGGGGTTTAGTTTGAGATGGTTAGAGGTAAGCCAGTTTAGGGTTTTGAGCAGGGTTCCGTTGAGAGCATTGATGTCTTCGAGGGTGTATATTTTTATGTACAGTTGGGTGTCATCAGTGTACATGTGAAATTGGATATTGGAGGCTTTAGGAATTACCGTCAGTGGTTCCAGGAAAAAGTTAAAGAATGTGGGGGAGAGAGGGAGGACCCTTGTGGAACACCCAGCATGCAGGGACTAGGGTTAGATAGAGTCTGATTGGATTTGACTCTTTGAGTTTTATTGTTGAGGAAAGAGGCAAACCATTTAAGGACCGTGCCAGAGAGTCCCATTCTGCATTCAAAGAGGTGGAAAAGATTGTCATGCTTGACAGTGTCGAATACAGATGAGACGAGAAGAATTAATATGCAGGCTTTTTTCTGGTCCAGTAAAATGAGAGCGTCATCCACTGTGTTAGTGATGGCCATTTCGGTACTGTGGCCAGTGCGGAAACCCAATTGGAATTGGTCGAGAAGCTGGAATTGCTCACTGTGTCTGTGCAGTTGTTCATGAACACATTTCTCCAGTAGTTTAGCCAGGGTAGGAATGTTTGTGATTGGTCTGTAATTATTCAGGTAATCTAGGTCAGTCGAGGGTTTTTTAAAAATGGGTAGCACTAGGCACTCCTTCAGAAAGTTTGGGATCTTGCCTTGACGAAGAGAGGTGTTGATGATCTTTGACCAGAGCAGTGCTAATAAGCCTATTATTTCTTTATAGAAGTTGGGGGGAGGGGGTCATTGAAGTTATTTGAGTGTTTAATGGTCAAGAGAATGTTGAGGATGGTAATGTCATTGAGGGGTGTGAATTGACACCAAGAGGCATTGTTTTTGGGAGAGATTCCAGGCGTGCTGGGAGGGGCGTGGAGAGGGAGGAGGCAGGAGAAGGTGAGAGTAAGAGTGCAGCAAACCTTAGATCAGATTCGATCTTGTTTGACTTTTCTGGGAAGAAGTCAGCAACCACTTTGCAGTTTGGCTGCGGACGCGCGTGGTGCTGAGATTGGGTGGGTGCATTGTTGGATTGTGTTTTAATCAGCTAAAATAGTCATTTTGGGCGATTTCTTGCTCTGTCAAGTTAGGTTTTGAAGAAGGAAAGTTTTGTGGATCTAATGAGTTTGTTGCATCTACTTCTTTTTAGACTTAGGATTTTTAGAAGATCCATGGAGGGAGTGGATCTCCAAGTGCATTCAGCTAGTCAAAGGCTGCGTCTCTCGGCATGTGGGCTGTCATTGAACCAAGGTTTGGAATTCTTGGCGCATATTATTTTTAGTTGTAGAGGGGCCGTAGCATTCAGGGCCGAGAGCATGGCATTGTTATAGTGCTCAGTGAGGCCGTGCACGTCGGTCATGATTGCAGTCGACGGAAGGCAGTCATTGCAGAGGGCTATGAGCTCATTAGCGCTAGTGTTGTGAAGCGATCTTTTCCAATGTTTTAATTTTAGTGGTTGTGATCTATTGGGGATCCAGCTTTAAAGGATAAGGAAGTTGATATAGTGATGGTCCGACAAGTCACAGGAAAGAATAGATTTGAGATGAATGGTGTTGGGGTTCAAAATGATTAGATCAAGTGTCGAGCCTAAGTTGTGTATGGGGTTGTTGCAGAATTGAGATGAGAGGTCTGTTAGGAAGTTCGGAGTGTTAACCGCCTGATCATGAGGGTCATTCCAGTGGAGATTGATGCCACCAAGTAAGATCTGTGGGCAGTGTCGGCCCAGGTCGGAGGAGATGGTTTCCCTAGTTTGTTAAATTAGAAGGAGGTTATCACCTGGGGGTAGTAGAAGATGTGAAGGGAGCATAAGGATATGTGTGCACTAGTGATGTCTGTTCCTAAGTATTCACATGAAGAGAGAATAGCTGAGGAGGATTGTTTTGCTGTGAGACACTTGCGGAAGATGCAGGCTATGCCACCTCCTATTTTCTCAACGCGGTCTAGTCTGATAATATTGTGGCTGGAAGGAACTAGTATGTCAAGGATAGGAACAGAGGAGTCGTTGAGCCAGGTTTCTGTGAGGCTATGGAAGTCTGTTTCTTGGGCAAGGTTGAGATCTGCAAGTTCTGCAGCATGTTTAACCGCTGATCTGCAGTCAAGTAACATGCACTTCAGGTGCGATTTGTGCAAGCTGTCAGTGAGCGGTGGCTGTGTGGAGGGGATCTGCATGAGATTAACAGTGTTTAAGGCATTGGTGTTGAGTCTGGGTGCTCTGTAAGAGTTGGGTATGATGATTTGGATGGGTTCCAAAAAGCATTGCTTGGGACCGTTTGAGCTGAGGGCTGAAAGTGGGGCTGTTTGTGCTGATCTAGAAGGAACTGAGATAAATGAGTGCGGAGAGGTGTACGATTGGAGGAGAGAGAGAATATCTGGTTCTGAAAAAGAATTCATGGGCCTGGAGGGTCTAGATGGTGCATTAGGGTAGAGGGTGGTGTTCCAGTTCTGGACTGAGAGAATATCTGATACTGAGAGAGGATTCATGGACCTGGAGGGACTAGATGGAGTGTTAGGGTAGGGGTTGGTATTCCAGTTCTGGACTGGGGGTTTCAATTGAATGCTATGTAGGGTCTCCTGTGAGGTCTTGTTTGAGTAGAGATCAAGTGCTAACTCTTCCGTTGACTCAATGAGTTTTTGAATGACAATTTTGAGAGATAGAAGTACTTGGTTTATTTCCTTGAGTTTTGCAGCAGGCTCTGAATGTGGATTACGTATCACGTGGAGGGGAGGCGGAGGATTGGACAGTGGGAGTGGTGTGGGAGGCCAGGGCTGGTTGAGGGGTGAAATCAGCAAGAGTGGAGATCTCTTTGTGATGAACGGAAGTGCAAGGAGAGCGGGCAATGGGATGGAGGTTGGGAGAAGGGGGGTTAGGAGATTTCCCACTGTGTTGTAAGAGAGTGCCAGAAGAGTCGTCAATGGGAGTGAGGTTAGGGAAAAGGCGGTTAGGGGAACGGAGGTTACGGGAGGGAGGTTAGGGGTAGGGAGGTTAGGCGAGTTTCTGTTGGAGCGCGGGCTAGTCGGCTGTTAAATGAGGGAGTGAAGTAGGAGGGAAATGGTGGGAGAGGGGGAGGTGTTGGAGAGGAGGTCGGAGCAGGGAATAAGCTGTGCTCCTGCCTTAGTGGCAGTTGAATGGTTTGGTCGGCCTAAAGCCCCCTAGGAATGAATGGGAAATTGCATGAGCAATTTGCGAGTACCTAATGGTACTCGCAAATTGCCCATGCAATTTCAAGGGTGTCAAAAGGATACCCTGTTGTAGCCCTGAAATTGTTATGTGCACCCATGTTGCGCACACACATGCCCCAAGGGCATGTGTGTGTGTGTAACATGAAACTTTAAAAAATGCACTTTAGTTAATTCTTTTAAGTTTTTGCAAATTACCAACCAGTTTAATGAATTATTCTGTAATTTGCGACCCCAAATAGCTAAATCGCTGTTTCAAAGTGCTTCTTGCATTGCACTTAAGGAATCGCAAAATATGATTCCTTAAATGCAATCACAATTTTGCAAATTGCAAAAAGTTGCGATTACCAAAATTGCGCATCCCCAAGGCTTATTTGCATCGCAAAAGGCCATTTTGTGATTCAAAACGACCGATTTTTGCGAATCGCGCTGTTTGGGATCCAAAATCCCCTGGTGCATGTGCCCCTAAATGTTTCCCTTTTAATAGCCGCTAAATTCAAAAGAACATGTTAGCTGAGCTATGACGTGTCACGTTCGACTGTTTTGCCTCAAAACCACAAAAGATAGTATGTTGATGAAAAGAAAAAGGTTGTGTTGCCTGTATTCATTCGTAATCACTTTACAGACATTTCAGAAGCTCGCCTGTAGACAGAATAATGCCTAACTAAATGAAAAGAGGCTCGCCCCTTCAGTCTGCCAGAAAGGCAACAAACCTGTGGGCACGTGCCAGTTTCATATATCTATCCTCTCCCCTGACTCCATTTTATACATTCGAAGTGCGTTCCTCATTTCTGTCCTGTCTCATTTCCTTTCTTGTATGATTGTTGTTTTAATAGCCACATTCCCTATCAGCTCGGTGGTGCTGCTTCATTTGACTTCCCTTGGGTAATTAACTGGGGTGTCACTCTACTACTGTTATCTGTAATTCAGCTTGTTCCATATGCGTCGGAGGCGCGCACATTTCATACTTTCCTTCCACTTTCTTGGAAACCTCAAGTAACCTCGACAGGTTCAATGTCTGCTTGTGATTTAGTGAGTCTGATGGTTTGTGAGTGATTGCCATTAATTAAGTAATGATGCCTATTTGTGCTGATGATTAAAGAAACATGTCAGCATCTGCTCTTGTTTATAGGGCTCATTAAATAAGGAGGAAGATAGCATTCTCTTGTTAAATAACACACCACGGTGGATTTGTTTTGCTAAGGCTAATTCTGTAAAACTCACGTAGTACAGTTTGAAAGCTTACCCAAAAGGGAAGACATCAGGTTTATGGAAATTGACGACAAAGGACTCTTCCCAGGCAGCTCAAGGTGAGGCTTTTGAGGGAGCAGTTTGTAGGGAAGATGTTTGAACGTTTTCAGACGCAGCTCAAACCTGTTATTATTGTGCATCGTTGGAAATGGTATTTATTCAACATGGGACGAACAAACAACATGGGCTCAGTGAATTGCACTTGGAATGGCTCATTAATAGATCTACATGGTCTGTAGTCAATCGAGTCATAGCAAATGGAGTAGAACGAAGGGACATATGTTTGCATGGGCAGAGGATATTCAGATGAAATTGTGACAGTGAAAGGAGGGGATCAGATTAAAAGCTAATCTTCGCATGGAGACTGCCGACTGCTCTGCTGCAACCTGCCACCTCTTTAAACCAATAGTAGTATTAGCGCCAGGACGCCTGAGGGCAGCTACCGCGCTCAATAAATCGTCTTTTAATTTCATTTCATTCATTTAATTTCATTTCATGTTTGTTCATGGACCTTTACCAATTCGGAAACGTTTTACTAATGTTCTAGGCAGGATTAAGTCACCTGTCTATGACTCCCGGATCCATCATACACTGTCAACATGGCAGCTCTTCATTGGTCTTACAAAAAGTCTTGCAAACTCTATGAGGGTAAAGATAGTGAACCAGTGGAATATTGGGACAGGTGAGGTCTAATGAAGAACAACAAGAGGAAATGAGACAGACAGTCATATGACCTCACATTCTAAGGGCCTGGATGTGAGTCAGGTGGAGATGTAATACCTGCGAACATAATGCGTCATCTGATTCTAGCAGGGCTGATGTTTCAAGACACCCAGGGAAATATGTACAAGGAAGTGGAGGAGAGAGGTGCTAGCCTACCTTGCTTAACGCCTCTCTCCTCCACTTCTGAAACGCAAGGCTGCACCATATTTACAAGAATGTGGTGCAGTCTTGCGTTTACCCCTGATATGGCACTAAGTTTAGCAACTTAACGCCTAAACAAGCACCCTTGCACCAGAGTGCAAGGGTTACTGCGTGCAGGGGAGGATTGTTTATGTACAGGAAGGTGTCCCTTCCTGCACATAAATTATCCTAGAAATGCCATTCTGTCACTTTCATGTGTTCTGCTTCTTGCAGCACACATGAAAATTACGAAATTGATTGTTTTTAAAGTTTGTTTATGTACAAGAAGGGACACATTCCTGTACATAAGAAAACCATGGCATTTTTATTTTACCATATGTGCTGCAGAAGGCAGCATACATGAATAATGCATTTCTCCTCGTTTCACCAACTTAGGACCAGTGTTTTACCTGGTCTTAATTTTGGTGCTGCCTCCTATGTATGCCACCCTTGTACATGGGAGGCAGCGTCAAAATGAATTGCCGTTGCGGTGGAACTCCTACCAAGACAACCACAGCCCACCCCATTCACACTAACCATAGCGTGAAAGGGGGCTTTAAGTACAAGGCAGAGTTATGCTACGTTAAGTGGCTTAATGCTGCCTTGTACATAAGGCACAGCCCCTATCGCCACCACAACGTCAATATAGGTGGCGATAGGGGCTTGTACACAGGTCCCCCAGTTTTACTGGTTGTGATTTCACACCCAGTAAAACATGGCTGGGCTGGTAGCGTGTGTCTCCTGTGACACTAAGGTTAGAACTCACTCAGTGAAAGTTGGAATAAGTTCCCACAAAGGCCCAGGTGAGAGAGTGACGACCCCTTAGTGACAGAATCTCAGAAGAGTTGATGAAGTGCATAAACAGTAAACTAACCGAGGTCTGCCAAAAGACCAAAAAAGGTCAGTGCACAGTTTATGACAGAATTTACCAACTCCATCTTTGCACACCTGGCCCTGGTTCCTAAAACACAAGTTCAAGGATTGAGCAGACAGCGCTAGGCAAGATATCATCCACTTACGTTTGTTACCATTTTTTTAAAAAAAAGATGACATGATAGGCTTGATGACGTGCCTTATGCCATAACTGGAATGATATTTACAACAAGGGGTGGTGAGGGACAGAGTCTCTGAATTAAACAGAATACTCTCACCCAGTCAAGAGATCAGGGCTAGATCCAACACCGTTTTTTAGCTCACTGCACCATCCCAGTTTCAGAACCTGGCTGTATGCAAATTAGTCTGTTCCTGTCCCAGTGCATGATGGGAACAGGGCAAACCAAACTACAAAAGCCAATTCTTACACTGGGAAGGAAACAAGCTACCGGGGACCGGTTTCTGGCATTTCAGCCTCTTCGGCCCGGCTTGCTTGAATCCTGATGGTGCAATGAGCAAGGGACTCACATCTGAGTATACCCTTCCACGCTTAGGGTGGACAAAAATATTTACAACAAGGGGTGGTGAGGGACAGAGTCTCTGAATTAAACACAATACTCTCACCCAGTCAAGAGATCAGGGCTAGATCCAACACCGTTTTTTAGCTCACTGCACCATCCCAGTTTCAGAACCTGGCTGTATGCAAATTAGTCTGTTCCTGTCCCAGTGCATGATGGGAACAGGGCAAACCAAACTACAAAAGCCAATTCTTACACTGGGAAGGAAACAAGCTACCGGGGACCGGTTTCTGGCATTTCAGCCTCTTCGGCCCGGCTTGCTTGAATCCTGATGGTGCAATGAGCAAGGGACTCACATCTGAGTATACCCTTCCACGCTTAGGGTGGACAAAAATATTTACAACAAGGGGTGGTGAGGGACAGAGTCTCTGAATTAAACAGAATACTCTCACCCAGTCAAGAGATCAGGGCTAGATCCAACACCGTTTTTTAGCTCACTGCACCATCCCAGTTTCAGAACCTGGCTGTATGCAAATTAGTCTGTTCCTGTCCCAGTGCATGATGGGAACAGGGCAAACCAAACTACAAAAGCCAATTCTTACACTGGGAAGGAAACAAGCTACCGGGGACCGGTTTCTGTCCCTTTCTCACTGCTCCATCAGGATTCAAGCAAGCCGGGCCGAAGAGGCTGAAATGCCAGAAACCGGTCCCCGGTAGCTTGTCTCCTTTCTGGTAAAGAATTGGCTTGGTAGTTTAGTCTGCCCTGTTCCCATGATGCACTGGGCCAGGGACAGACTGATTTGCATATAGCCAGGTTCTGAGCTGGGATGGGGCAGTGAGATAAATAACGGTGATGGATCAAGCCCTGATCTTTGGACTGGGTAAGAGTGGTCTGCTCAATTCAGACACTCTGTTCATCACCACCCCCTTTTGTAAATCGATTTTGGCCACTATAGGTGTGGCAGGGTATACTCAGACATGAGTCCCTTTCTCACTGCTCCATCAGGATTCAAGCAAGCCGGGCCGAAGAGGCTGAAATGCCAGAAACCGGTCCCCGGTAGCTTGTCTCCTTTCTGGTAAAGAATTGGCTTGGTAGTTTAGTCTGCCCTGTTCCCATGATGCACTGGGCCAGGGACAGACTGATTTGCATATAGCCAGGTTCTGAGCTGGGATGGGGCAGTGAGATAAATAACGGTGATGGATCAAGCCCTGATCTTTGGACTGGGTAAGAGTGGTCTGCTCAATTCAGACACTCTGTTCATCACCACCCCCTTTTGTAAATCGATTTTGGCCACTATAGGTGTGGCAGGGTATACTCAGACATGAGTCCCTTTCTCACTGCTCCATCAGGATTCAAGCAAGCCGGGCCGAAGAGGCTGAAATGCCAGAAACCGGTCCCCGGTAGCTTGTCTCCTTTCTGGTAAAGAATTGGCTTGGTAGTTTAGTCTGCCCTGTTCCCATGATGCACTGGGCCAGGGACAGACTGATTTGCATATAGCCAGGTTCTGAGCTGGGATGGGGCAGTGAGATAAATAACGGTGATGGATCAAGCCCTGATCTTTGGACTGGGTAAGAGTGGTCTGCTCAATTCAGACACTCTGTTCATCACCACCCCCTTTTGTAAATCGATTTTGGCCACTATAGGTGTGGCAGGGTATACTCAGACATGAGTCCCTTTCTCACTGCTCCATCAGGATTCAAGCAAGCCGGGCCGAAGAGGCTGAAATGCCAGAAACCGGTCCCCGGTAGCTTGTCTCCTTTCTGGTAAAGAATTGGCTTGGTAGTTTAGTCTGCCCTGTTCCCATGATGCACTGGGCCAGGGACAGACTGATTTGCATATAGCCAGGTTCTGAGCTGGGATGGGGCAGTGAGATAAATAACGGTGATGGATCAAGCCCTGATCTTTGGACTGGGTAAGAGTGGTCTGCTCAATTCAGACACTCTGTTCATCACCACCCCCTTTTGTAAATCGATTTTGGCCACTATAGGTGTGGCAGGGTATACTCAGACATGAGTCCCTTTCTCACTGCTCCATCAGGATTCAAGCAAGCCGGGCCGAAGAGGCTGAAATGCCAGAAACCGGTCCCCGGTAGCTTGTCTCCTTTCTGGTAAAGAATTGGCTTGGTAGTTTAGTCTGCCCTGTTCCCATGATGCACTGGGCCAGGGACAGACTGATTTGCATATAGCCAGGTTCTGAGCTGGGATGGGGCAGTGAGATAAATAACGGTGATGGATCAAGCCCTGATCTTTGGACTGGGTAAGAGTGGTCTGCTCAATTCAGACACTCTGTTCATCACCACCCCCTTTTGTAAATCGATTTTGGCCACTATAGGTGTGGCAGGGTATACTCAGACATGAGTCCCTTTCTCACTGCTCCATCAGGATTCAAGCAAGCCGGGCCGAAGAGGCTGAAATGCCAGAAACCGGTCCCCGGTAGCTTGTCTCCTTTCTGGTAAAGAATTGGCTTGGTAGTTTAGTCTGCCCTGTTCCCATGATGCACTGGGCCAGGGACAGACTGATTTGCATATAGCCAGGTTCTGAGCTGGGATGGGGCAGTGAGATAAATAACGGTGATGGATCAAGCCCTGATCTTTGGACTGGGTAAGAGTGGTCTGCTCAATTCAGACACTCTGTTCATCACCACCCCCTTTTGTAAATCGATTTTGGCCACTATAGGTGTGGCAGGGTATACTCAGACATGAGTCCCTTTCTCACTGCTCCATCAGGATTCAAGCAAGCCGGGCCGAAGAGGCTGAAATGCCAGAAACCGGTCCCCGGTAGCTTGTCTCCTTTCTGGTAAAGAATTGGCTTGGTAGTTTAGTCTGCCCTGTTCCCATGATGCACTGGGCCAGGGACAGACTGATTTGCATATAGCCAGGTTCTGAGCTGGGATGGGGCAGTGAGATAAATAACGGTGATGGATCAAGCCCTGATCTTTGGACTGGGTAAGAGTGGTCTGCTCAATTCAGACACTCTGTTCATCACCACCCCCTTTTGTAAATCGATTTTGGCCACTATAGGTGTGGCAGGGTATACTCAGACATGAGTCCCTTTCTCACTGCTCCATCAGGATTCAAGCAAGCCGGGCCGAAGAGGCTTAAATGCCAGAAACCGGTCCCCGGTAGCTTGTCTCCTTTCTGGTAAAGAATTGGCTTGGTAGTTTAGTCTGCCCTGTTCCCATGATGCACTGGGCCAGGGACAGACTGATTTGCATATAGCCAGGTTCTGAGCTGGGATGGGGCAGTGAGATAAATAACGGTGATGGATCAAGCCCTAATCTTTGGACTGGGTAAGAGTGGTCTGCTCAATTCAGACACTCTGTTCATCACCACCCCCTTTTGTAAATCGATTTTGGCCACTATAGGTGTGGCAGGGTATACTCAGACATGAGTCCCTTTCTCACTGCTCCATCAGGATTCAAGCAAGCCGGGCCGAAGAGGCTGAAATGCCAGAAACCGGTCCCCGGTAGCTTGTCTCCTTTCTGGTAAAGAATTGGCTTGGTAGTTTAGTCTGCCCTGTTCCCATGATGCACTGGGCCAGGGACAGACTGATTTGCATATAGCCAGGTTCTGAGCTGGGATGGGGCAGTGAGATAAATAACGGTGATGGATCAAGCCCTGATCTTTGGACTGGGTAAGAGTGTTCTGCTCAATTCAGACACTCTGTTCATCACCACCCCCTTTTGTAAATCGATTTTGGCCACTATAGGTGTGGCAGGGTATACTCAGACATGAGTCCCTTTCTCACTGCTCCATCAGGATTCAAGCAAGCCGGGCCGAAGAGGCTGAAATGCCAGAAACCGGTCCCCGGTAGCTTGTCTCCTTTCTGGTAAAGAATTGGCTTGGTAGTTTAGTCTGCCCTGTTCCCATGATGCACTGGGCCAGGGACAGACTGATTTGCATATAGCCAGGTTCTGAGCTGGGATGGGGCAGTGAGATAAATAACGGTGATGGATCAAGCCCTGATCTTTGGACTGGGTAAGAGTGGTCTGCTCAATTCAGACACTCTGTTCATCACCACCCCCTTTTGTAAATCGATTTTGGCCACTATAGGTGTGGCAGGGTATACTCAGACATGAGTCCCTTTCTCACTGCTCCATCAGGATTCAAGCAAGCCGGGCCGAAGAGGCTGAAATGCCAGAAACCGGTCCCCGGTAGCTTGTCTCCTTTCTGGTAAAGAATTGGCTTGGTAGTTTAGTCTGCCCTGTTCCCATGATGCACTGGGCCAGGGACAGACTGATTTGCATATAGCCAGGTTCTGAGCTGGGATGGGGCAGTGAGATAAATAACAGTGATGGATCAAGCCCTGATCTTTGGACTGGGAAAGAGTGGTCTGCTCAATTCAGACACTCTGTTCATCACCACCCCCTTTTGTAAATCGATTTTGGCCACTATAGGTGTGGCAGGGTATACTCAGACATGAGTCCCTTTCTCACTGCTCCATCAGGATTCAAGCAAGCCGGGCCGAAGAGGCTGAAATGCCAGAAACCGGTCCCCGGTAGCTTGTCTCCTTTCTGGTAAAGAATTGGCTTGGTAGTTTAGTCTGCCCTGTTCCCATGATGCACTGGGCCAGGGACAGACTGATTTGCATATAGCCAGGTTCTGAGCTGGGATGGGGCAGTGAGATAAATAACGGTGATGGATCAAGCCCTGATCTTTGGACAGGGTAAGAGTGGTCTGCTCAATTCAGACACTCTGTTCATCACCACCCCCTTTTGTAAATCGATTTTGGCCACTATAGGTGTGGCAGGGTATACTCAGACATGAGTCCCTTTCTCACTGCTCCATCAGGATTCAAGCAAGCCGGGCCGAAGAGGCTGAAATGCCAGAAACCGGTCCCCGGTAGCTTGTCTCCTTTCTGGTAAAGAATTGGCTTGGTAGTTTAGTCTGCCCTGTTCCCATGATGCACTGGGCCAGGGACAGACTGATTTGCATATAGCCAGGTTCTGAGCTGGGATGGGGCAGTGAGATAAATAACGGTGATGGATCAAGCCCTGATCTTTGGACTGGGTAAGAGTGGTCTGCTCAATTCAGACACTCTGTTCATCACCACCCCCTTTTGTAAATCGATTTTGGCCACTATAGGTGTGGCAGGGTATACTCAGACATGAGTCCCTTTCTCACTGCTCCATCAGGATTCAAGCAAGCCGGGCCGAAGAGGCTGAAATGCCAGAAACCGGTCCCCGGTAGCTTGTCTCCTTTCTGGTAAAGAATTGGCTTGGTAGTTTAGTCTGCCCTGTTCCCATGATGCACTGGGCCAGGGACAGACTGATTTGCATATAGCCAGGTTCTGAGCTGGGATGGGGCAGTGAGATAAATAACGGTGATGGATCAAGCCCTGATCTTTGGACTGGGTAAGAGTGTTCTGCTCAATTCAGACACTCTGTTCATCACCACCCCCTTTTGTAAATCGATTTTGGCCACTATAGGTGTGGCAGGGTATACTCAGACATGAGTCCCTTTCTCACTGCTCCATCAGGATTCAAGCAAGCCGGGCCGAAGAGGCTGAAATGCCAGAAACCGGTCCCCGGTAGCTTGTCTCCTTTCTGGTAAAGAATTGGCTTGGTAGTTTAGTCTGCCCTGTTCCCATGATGCACTGGGCCAGGGACAGACTGATTTGCATATAGCCAGGTTCTGAGCTGGGATGGGGCAGTGAGATAAATAACGGTGATGGATCAAGCCCTGATCTTTGGACTGGGTAAGAGTGGTCTGCTCAATTCAGACACTCTGTTCATCACCACCCCCTTTTGTAAATCGATTTTGGCCACTATAGGTGTGGCAGGGTATACTCAGACATGAGTCCCTTTCTCACTGCTCCATCAGGATTCAAGCAAGCCGGGCCGAAGAGGCTGAAATGCCAGAAACCGGTCCCCGGTAGCTTGTCTCCTTTCTGGTAAAGAATTGGCTTGGTAGTTTAGTCTGCCCTGTTCCCATGATGCACTGGGCCAGGGACAGACTGATTTGCATATAGCCAGGTTCTGAGCTGGGATGGGGCAGTGAGATAAATAACGGTGATGGATCAAGCCCTGATCTTTGGACTGGGTAAGAGTGGTCTGCTCAATTCAGACACTCTGTTCATCACCACCCCCTTTTGTAAATCGATTTTGGCCACTATAGGTGTGGCAGGGTATACTCAGACATGAGTCCCTTTCTCACTGCTCCATCAGGATTCAAGCAAGCCGGGCCGAAGAGGCTGAAATGCCAGAAACCGGTCCCCGGTAGCTTGTCTCCTTTCTGGTAAAGAATTGGCTTGGTAGTTTAGTCTGCCCTGTTCCCATGATGCACTGGGCCAGGGACAGACTGATTTGCATATAGCCAGGTTCTGAGCTGGGATGGGGCAGTGAGATAAATAACGGTGATGGATCAAGCCCTGATCTTTGGACTGGGTAAGAGTGGTCTGCTCAATTCAGACACTCTGTTCATCACCACCCCCTTTTGTAAATCGATTTTGGCCACTATAGGTGTGGCAGGGTATACTCAGACATGAGTCCCTTTCTCACTGCTCCATCAGGATTCAAGCAAGCCGGGCCGAAGAGGCTGAAATGCCAGAAACCGGTCCCCGGTAGCTTGTCTCCTTTCTGGTAAAGAATTGGCTTGGTAGTTTAGTCTGCCCTGTTCCCATGATGCACTGGGCCAGGGACAGACTGATTTGCATATAGCCAGGTTCTGAGCTGGGATGGGGCAGTGAGATAAATAACGGTGATGGATCAAGCCCTGATCTTTGGACTGGGTAAGAGTGGTCTGCTCAATTCAGACACTCTGTTCATCACCACCCCCTTTTGTAAATCGATTTTGGCCACTATAGGTGTGGCAGGGTATACTCAGACATGAGTCCCTTTCTCACTGCTCCATCAGGATTCAAGCAAGCCGGGCCGAAGAGGCTGAAATGCCAGAAACCGGTCCCCGGTAGCTTGTCTCCTTTCTGGTAAAGAATTGGCTTGGTAGTTTAGTCTGCCCTGTTCCCATGATGCACTGGGCCAGGGACAGACTGATTTGCATATAGCCAGGTTCTGAGCTGGGATGGGGCAGTGAGATAAATAACGGTGATGGATCAAGCCCTGATCTTTGGACTGGGTAAGAGTGGTCTGCTCAATTCAGACACTCTGTTCATCACCACCCCCTTTTGTAAATCGATTTTGGCCACTATAGGTGTGGCAGGGTATACTCAGACATGAGTCCCTTTCTCACTGCTCCATCAGGATTCAAGCAAGCCGGGCCGAAGAGGCTGAAATGCCAGAAACCGGTCCCCGGTAGCTTGTCTCCTTTCTGGTAAAGAATTGGCTTGGTAGTTTAGTCTGCCCTGTTCCCATGATGCACTGGGCCAGGGACAGACTGATTTGCATATAGCCAGGTTCTGAGCTGGGATGGGGCAGTGAGATAAATAACGGTGATGGATCAAGCCCTGATCTTTGGACTGGGTAAGAGTGGTCTGCTCAATTCAGACACTCTGTTCATCACCACCCCCTTTTGTAAATCGATTTTGGCCACTATAGGTGTGGCAGGGTATACTCAGACATGAGTCCCTTTCTCACTGCTCCATCAGGATTCAAGCAAGCCGGGCCGAAGAGGCTGAAATGCCAGAAACCGGTCCCCGGTAGCTTGTCTCCTTTCTGGTAAAGAATTGGCTTGGTAGTTTAGTCTGCCCTGTTCCCATGATGCACTGGGCCAGGGACAGACTGATTTGCATATAGCCAGGTTCTGAGCTGGGATGGGGCAGTGAGATAAATAACGGTGATGGATCAAGCCCTGATCTTTGGACTGGGTAAGAGTGGTCTGCTCAATTCAGACACTCTGTTCATCACCACCCCCTTTTGTAAATCGATTTTGGCCACTATAGGTGTGGCAGGGTATACTCAGACATGAGTCCCTTTCTCACTGCTCCATCAGGATTCAAGCAAGCCGGGCCGAAGAGGCTGAAATGCCAGAAACCGGTCCCCGGTAGCTTGTCTCCTTTCTGGTAAAGAATTGGCTTGGTAGTTTAGTCTGCCCTGTTCCCATGATGCACTGGGCCAGGGACAGACTGATTTGCATATAGCCAGGTTCTGAGCTGGGATGGGGCAGTGAGATAAATAACGGTGATGGATCAAGCCCTGATCTTTGGACTGGGTAAGAGTGGTCTGCTCAATTCAGACACTCTGTTCATCACCACCCCCTTTTGTAAATCGATAACTGGAATGATGTCCTTTTCAAAACTATTTGCGTATGAAAGGGTACATTAAAAATAGTATAGGATTTATACCAGTAGCTTGTCCCAAACCATAGATAGCAGAGTTATGATTGGTTTTGAATTTAGTTTTTTGTCATAGGACAGCTACAGCCATTCACAGTCAAAATTGCTTCACTGTAGGTACATACCAACATTAAATGTTTGCATGTACCATATTTAAGTACCAGGCACTCTTTCTTGTGGGCAACAGGGTCTGCTTCGGGGTGACTTATTTATAAGGTAAAAGTAGGGTTCTTTGCTGGAAAAATAAATTTGACTGGTTCATTTGCAGGTTTAAAAGCTGAGGGAATCAGGCTAAAGAGGTAAGCCTGAAGCCATGTTTTCTTTGACGGTCAACACGTGCTGCAGTCCACAGGTGAGATTTACTTTTCACGACACTGGTGTATTTTTCTGCATGATATTCCATGGCCTCGCTGAAAAGGTAAGTAGTCCAACTAGGATTTAGTCAATTTTAGCATGTTTTAAGGGTCACATCATATACACTGGGATTTGGACAGTAGTGCTCCAGCGTGCAGAATTTAAAAACCAGTCACACCAGTCAGCAAATAATGGAGCATGACTAGCACTTTCTCACACTATCCTATTAATTGAAAATGATACCCCCTAAACAGTCAGGCTTTTTAATACCACTCACACCTGTATACATTGCTTGATACATTCACTGGAACTTATGTCATTCTAAATCAATTGGTTATAGAGGTTTTGTGCCATTATCATCTGCCTCGCTCTATTCCTATAGTTAAAACCCCACCCTTGGATAATTCCAACTCAAAATAGATGAAAATACCCATGGACAGAACCATACTTTTTATAGTTTTCCATGATGATCCCACACTATGGAAGTGTACAGCCATCCGAATAAGGTGCTACAGATGAGCTTGGCGAATGTCAATGGCTTATCTCACTAAATAAAATGCTAAAAATACTCCATTACCTCACCATTAAACATTCTGGCATTTCGCTGCACAAGAGGCTCATCTATCAGATGTAGATTTGCAGTAGTTGAAAAGTGATTGGTTGGACATATAGTAAGCAGTAGTTGCACTATGACACCTCGAGGAACACTTGCTGACAACAACAACTGCATAAAGAAATTTGGACTGGCCATCTTTATATGGAAATCCCTTCTGCACCAAGTCCTTAGAAAGCGGAAAAAACAGGAAGGTGAAAATGTTTTGTTAAATTGAATTGCCATCTATGGACCAAATGCACACAAACAGTTCTTCTCTCTGATATTGAGCTTAACAGTGGAGTTTGGATATTCAACTGTAATGATAGGCAACAATTGGAATCTGGCTCTAAACCCTATTCAATACAAATCAGGACACCCCAACGTGCGGATTTTGAGTCTGGGAAATTACAGAATCAATTGAGGCTGCATACTGCTTGATTTAAGGTGGACAGACCACAAATTATTAGTGGTAAATGGGAAACGGAGGCCCGGGTGAACCTGATGGCGAGAACCGTCTAAGGTAGCACCGCCAAGGGTGCTAGCCCCGGAACGCTGAGGGTGCTGTGATTCAGGGATTGGTACCTGTTGTGAGATAGACAGCAGTCTTATTGATGTGATGCATGCCCATAGATTTTGCTTTAAGCTTGTCCTGACGAGGCCAGAAGAAATCGACGGCTGAAACTCATCCGCGTCAACAGCTTTTATATAGAGGAGTCACCATTAATGCAAACGTGTTGAATTGTTTAGAAGCACATTTTTGAGAGGATAGAGAGGTGTTGTACCTCATGTGCTAAAAGGACTCTCTTAATCTCTAAGTGTATCACCCAGATATGATGGGTGAACACTAGTGTTTCAAATTTCTTGTTAGGGTATTGGAGAAACTGTGTTTTGTATATATATATACATATATGTATGTTTTGTGTTGGTTATTGTATATACAGTGTTGTACATTTTTTCATCAATTTATTTTTGTAGTGATATGTGGGTCAGAGACTTGTCCAATTTCATGTGTGTTAAATCAAATTGAACATAATTTTCATGTAAAATTATACAGTATTGTCAGGGTAATTAATTGTGCCCTTAACTGAAAATAAATTGGATAGTCATCCCTCCGTAATTCTTTGCTATATATCTATTTGATGCCCTCTGCCTAGGTATAGGAGGGTCATTTGGGCATAACCCTGTTTTTCTTTTCCCTTTAATGGAAATGATAGGGCAGTACTGACTGCACTGATGGTGGATCACAACTTGACTGATGTGTGGCATCTTGTACAAACGATGTTAAAGATAGTGATACCACTGACTACTCACTGGTCCAACTGGGTAGCACACCACCACCTGCACTTTCTGTAGGTATCTGCAGGGCAGAAAAATCTCGTAGGTCTCATATTAAAACTTATATAGATGACAATTAAGGCTCAGTCCAATCTTCTTAAATGAAATGGGAAGTGGACAAATCTACCAGGAGCAGCCACATGATGAAAGACTCAGCTATTACTTTTAGAAATGGGGGTCTCTAGTTGGCAGGTTTTTACACTGTCCAAGTACAGATCCTTCCTTCTAGTCAGGATGAGGGGATTACACTTTTAAAACGACCCCTGCTCACCCCCTTGGTGGCTTGGCACATACAGTCAGGCTTATCTCAGAGTCAATATGTAAAGCATTTGCCCATTACAGACAGTAATACAGTGTAAACACTACAAAAGGACAAAATGCCAGTTTTAGAAAAATAGCTAATATTTATCTGTGTAAAATGAGACAAAAATGATAAAAATCCATCATACTGTAATGAAGATATGAATATTGCAAAAATAGACATAAAAGACAGTTCCTTAAAATTGATAGCTCTGTCTGGGGTTATCACAGCGTCATGAACAAACAAATCCAACACTTCAGGCCGACCGCGAGTATATAGTACTTTGGAAATGCTAAGCATCATAGACCTTGCAATGAGCTCGGAAGAGGAGGTGTCATCAGCGTCCACAGGTATTGGTTCCAGAGGTCGTGGAAGGAGTCCTCAGGCCCTTGAAGTCACACGAGTTGCAGATCGAACTCCATGAGGTTGAAGTCAGAAGCACCAGCGCCGATGGCGTCGGGGGCTACGATGCAAAGTGGAACGATATGACGTGCCATGACCACAGGTCACAGTGCCGGTGCCCAAAAGTCAAAGTGTGGGTAGCAGCTTGGTGATGGCGTCCAGCGTCGTCAATGGGACCAGGGCTGGGAGTCAAGCGGGGCCATGCAACGAGCGGTGTCCAAAGTTCATGGTCCAGGTAGCGTCATCGTCGTTGCTGTCGTTGGTAGACCCAAGGTTGCGATGCGACGGAGGGCGATGCAAGCATCAGCATAAGTTGACGATGCTGAAGTCGTGGGGAATGAAGTCAGTGGACCAAGGCTGCGGTGTGGGTTGGGGCAATGCTTCAGGGACCTCACAAGCGGTGTCCACAGGCCACGGAACAGGCAGTGGCATCGGTGTCGGTGTGGAGCATCATAATCAGGGGGACCCGGGTATTGGTGTGAAGAGAGGCAATGCAAGATGCCTACTGGCAGCGTCAGTGAGACCAGGGTTGTGTTGTGAAGCAGGGCGGTGCTCTGGTTGGTGCCTTTAGGTCACGGAGCCTGCAGTGGTGCCATTGATGGATTCATATTTGTTTTCCTTCTGTTGTAGCACAAAACACACAGGGGCCTGTTTACAAGCCTGTGAGCCGCTGGTGCCTCACTATTAATATGAGAAAAATGAGAAATAGTGACGTATCAGTGGCCACAGTTCTCCTTATTGGTGGCAGATGAAACTTAAATTCTTTGATGTTCTTGATAAATACAACCGGAGGCAAGCTCTACTTCAAGCTCTACTTCAAGCCCTTGGAGAAACTCAGGTAATACATTGCAGAAAGTTTAATCCAGTCCTTTCACTGCTCAAGACAGAAGAAGCAACTGCAAGTCAACCCACCAAAGCAGAACACAGCAAATGTGCAGCACTCCTGGCAGTTCTTCCAGCTCTTCTTCTTGGCAGGCCCTTTAGTCCAAAAGAGTTCTAAAGTTCTGGGCTTTTAGGTCTACAATGTATACCCCTTTTTTCCTTTAAAGTCTTTGTTCAAAAATCTCTCTTTCTTTCTCTCTTTCTAAGTAAAACCAGTTCTATCTTTCCTGGTCCAACCGCAGTACAGGGGGTAGAGACAGCATTGTGCAGGGCAGCCACAGTCTAGTCAGGTGCTAGTGACAACTCCTCACCCCACTCTGGCCCTGGATGGCTCATCAGCATAAGCAAGACACACCTCAGCCCTCTTTGTATGAGTGTATGGAGTGAATGCACAAACAAGCGCCTGTCAATCTTAAACCAAACGTTGATTACACAGGCAGGCAGAGGCGCAGGACGGTCAACAAGAAAATGCCCACTCTCTAATGGTGGCATTTTCAAGTACACAATTTAAAAAACAACTTCACCAGGAGATGTATTTCAAAACGGAAATCCTCATCCTCTGGTCCAACCCTTCAGCCTGGGACGACTCCTGGTGGCCCACATCTCTGGGCACCGCCCCCACGGCAACCAACCACGCACACAACCTGGGAGTCATCCTCGACTCGAAGCTCACCATGTCCAACCAAATCAACGCAGTCCCCTCAACCTGCTTCTACACCCTCCGCATGCACAGCAAGATCTACAGGTGGATCCCTACAGACACATGAAAAACCGTCACCCATGCCCTCATTAGCAGCAGACTCGACTACGGAGCCCCGTCCAAGCTCATCAGCAGACTTAAAGAATCCAGAACGCCTCTGCGCGCCTGATCCTCGATGTCCCCCGCCGAGATCACATCACCCCCCACCTGAGAGACCTGAGAGACCTGCACTGGCTCCCCGTCGACAGAAGAATCACCTTCAAACTCCTGACCCACGCACACAAAGCACTCCACAATACCGGCCCAGAATACCTCAACAACCGACTATCATTCTACGTACCCAGCAAGAAACTACGCTCCGCCGACCTCTCACTGGCCGCCGTCCCACGCATCCACAGAGCCACTTCCGGAGGCAGGTCCTTCTCCCACCGCGCTGCCAAGACATGGAACTGCCTCCCCCTCCTCCTACGTCAGACAGAAGACCCACAGACCTTCAGGACACTACTCAAGACCTGGCTCTTTGACCACTAGCTGCAACCACCACCCCGCCCCCATCGCCTTGAGACCCTCGCGGTGTGAAGCGCGCTTTATAAATTCTCTCTGATTGAGTGATTGATTGATTGATTGATTGATTGATCTGGTTTGACAAGTAACTTTTCTTAAAAAAGATTCTTGAGAAAGATCCTTCCTGTTATACTTCAGAATTATGAAGCCTTTTGGTTGGTGCAGGCAATCATCCAGAGACTATCATCAAGACTTTGCCAAAAATGCAAATTCTTCAAAACATGACCGTCAGACTATGTTTTGTGCTACATGGGTTAGATTCTCTTACTGAATCCTACCACAATTTATACTGGCTGCAAGTGGTCTATAGAATTGAGTTTCAATCATTGTGCCTGGTTCATCGAGTTTTGCATGCTGCAGTTCAGGCTCGAAAGTTGTGATATTTGCCCTTCTTCCTTTTCAGAACTTTAATCCCTCATTTTAGGCAATCTCGCCTTAAAAGCAGACCCTGTTTTGGTTCTGGGCCCATAAGTGTAGAACTATTTGCCACTAGTTCTCTGCATTAAACATTCACCGCTTTAGTTACTTCTTTCCTTTTACACTCAGCACAGAAACTCACTCCGAGTTTCATGAAACCCCTGGTTTGTATTTTAAAACTATAATAGTCATTCATTTATTCATCAACTCACCCATTGATTCATTCAAACCAAACTATTATTTCAGACTGAAAGATATACAATGGGAGGCGCTAGGGGGCGCACGGCGACATGGCTGCCTGAGAAGCAGCTCCGCCGGGCGATCGACAACTATGGTGGATATCGCCGATCTCACCCAAGCCACCGACCCCCCGGTCGCCTGAACAGGTGTGTGAAATGCTGGGGCACATAACGGAGTGAGAAACGGCCCCCGGCGGACAGAGATTACCCCACATTTTGCGGATGAACGTGGCGTGAGGTCCGGACGCCTGACAAGATGGCCGCCGCGTTGAGACATGCGCACAGCAGCCTGGCAGACAACAGTCACCATTCTACCGTCCAGAAGCGCAGAATCGTGGCGGAGGTAGGGTTCTGAGGACTGGCCTCCCCACTGCCCCTGCATCAAAAATTGTCGCGCTGTGGTGCGCCAGAGACCCACGTTCAGGCGCTGGAGGCACTGCCTGACAAGATGGCGGCCGCGACTCGAAAAACGCGGGCATAACCGAATGGTCTCCAGCTCCGGTGGCTGTGCCGAGACACTGGCAGCAGCCCGATACAGCGTGGGAGAGACCAGCGAGCTGCTGTGCGACCAGCGTGGAGAGCAGTGCTGAGCGCGAGCGGAGAGGGAGGCATACACACGCTCCTGCAGGGTAGGTAGTGTTGGCTAATGGCGGCGAGCATTGTGAGCAGCGGACAATCAGCGCTTGTCGGTGCTGCCTGAAGATCTGCGTGGGCTCGCCAATACATCAGGGACCTGTGACCGCCGCTGCCCTGCCCCATCAGCCCATGGGAGTCGGTGCCTTCATGTTATCGCGCCAGGGTTGGTGGCTGATGTGAGTAACGGGAACTTACTGGCGACCACGTGCGTGCCTGCCCCTCTTGATCAGACGCTCGCAGACCCCGGACTTGAAGGCCCGCGGAGGCTGTACAGAGAGACGAAAACCTGGCCTACGTTAAGCCTGCAGAAGAGACACACCTGCGGTGATGGCTGCATGACTAACACTGAGTGTGGAGGGAGTGTGCTGGCCATATTGCGACGACACGCCGCCTGTGGGGTCAGGGAGGCCTGAGATATCCTCTGCGCAGCGAGCTGCCACACTGGGTCACGTTATCTGCACGACTGAGGGGCCACAAGTCAACTAAGTGAAGGGGGCTGGTTGGACGGCGGTGCAGTCAGCATACAGACGGCCGTCGGTCACATCGCCTCACGCCCAGGAGAGTGTCACCCGCACCCGGTGCATTTAGCGCTGTGACGATCTTTTAGGCGGCGGTCACCCCAAGGGTGGGGTTCATCACGGCGTCAGCGACCAGGCATACGAGGGCGTCGGGGTCCACGTGCAGGAAGGCGGTCTCCCCACCCGCAAGCATGGGCAAGCCAGACAAACACCAACAGAAGCTGCCCTTTGAGGCGAAAAAAACGCAGAAATCCACTGACGGGGTGCTGGAGGAAGAGGCAAGTCAAGCGCCCAATAACAACATTGAAAAGATCCTGCTAGCGATACAATCGAACTTACAGGATATTAATGGCAAGTTGGACAACTTAACTTGCAGAATGGACACCATGGCAGCACGACAGGAAAAGCATGGAGAGAGACTGGATGAGGCCGAAACACGCATATCCGCGGTTGAAGATGAGACGCGGGCCTCCACCTCAAAATGCGCAGATATGGAACGGCTCCTGGAGGTGATCAGGGCGAAGGAGGAGGATTTAGAAGCGCGCTCGAGGCGCAACAACGTACGGATCACGGGCCTGCCGGAGTCCACCAACACAGGCCGCATGGAAACCTACGTGGAAACACTGTGCAAGGACCTGTTCGGAGCGGAGGCCCTGTCGCCCCTCTTCATCGTGGAGCGTGCACATAGGTCACTGGCCCCGAAACCACCGCCCGGTGCCACGCCGAGACCGATTGTGGCGCGAATCCTCAACTACCGCGACAGGGATACGATCCTTCGGCTAGCAAGAGAGAAAGGGAAGATCCAGCATCAAGGGAACTCCTTGGAATTTTATCCGGACCACACAGTTGCGGTCCAGCAGGCCCGGAAAGAATATACTGCAGTGAAGGCCAAATTGCGTGATTTGAACATTGTATATTCCATGATGTATCCAGCACGCCTCAGGGTGGTATGGAAGGAGAAAGCGACAGTACTACCGTCACCGAAAGCAGCACAAGAATTTGTCAAAAGGGTTCAGCGGGAGATGAGAGACAATTCGCAAAATGAACAACGACGAGACTCGGACTAACAGTGAGGGGTTGTTTCATGGTCTGCCACTGGTGAGTGTACCGTTCAGTTCCAAATCATGCGTTTTAGCATGGGCTTTAATCTCCGCACTTGGCTAGCCTGCTTGAAACTGTTTTCCAGTTTGACCGGTTGTGGGATTGATTCAACATACACGGTGTGTCTGGGTGAAGAGGTCCCGCTGGGGCTCAGAGGCTTCTGATCGATGATGCGGATCACTACTAACTTTGAACTGTGAATGCATCACGACACATGCGCGCTACATAAAGCAATATTGGCATACACAACTGAGAGAGACTAATACCCTGTGGCGTTTGCTATCTGCAGGCTGGTGCACGCGTGGCAAGAGACTGCCCCCTTGTCTGCTGTGCTCTGCTCAATATGCTTTAACTATGGGACGCCTCCATTACTGACTATGAGCGATTCCCGATGCACTCTAGGTGGCGAGCAGTACAGGTGGGAGGCGAGGGACTCTGTGCCTTGATGATTAATTGATGTAATTGCATTGGAGACGCACTGTACCAGACGTGTTGCTAAGCCAGTGGCTCTGTTGTTGGTTGTTCGGGGGGTGGGGGGGGGGCGGCGAGTGTTCACCTGAACTGCGTTTCATACAGCTTCTTTAGCATCGCCCACACCTGTACACCAGGTGGAGAGTTGTGCCCCTGGCGGACCTCTACAAGGGTATTACCCAGTAAGAGTTTGGTTCTGGGCACTGTATTTATGGTTGTGGGAGTTATGGATTGGTGCACTGGATGGGACTGGCTTCGGCAGGTTGGGGTTGCTGGAGTGGGTGGGTTCAGGGGGGGTGGGTTGCATGATTGTACTGTTAGACCGACAGAATGTGTAATGTCTTTTTGTGCTGGTTCCAAGTTAGTCCTAGCTACTGCTGTGTCGACTGGGGCAACTAAAAGGGAGATACTGACAATCCCTATGCAATTGCTTTGTGGTGGGCGATCATGCCTTATGTCATTGGCCTTTGATGGGGACCAGGGAGGCGGGTAGGCACAGTTTAAACGTTCTAACCTGGAACATTAGAGGGTTCTCACAGCCACGTAAAATACGGCAGATATTTGCCAGCCTGACAAGGTGGAATGTGGACATAGCGTTCCTACAAGAGTCTCACCTGGCCCCGCACTCGCATGCACAGCTGGGGTCAAGATGGGCGGAGGGAGTTTTCAGGGCCTCGTACTCTTCTTACTCTAGAGGGGTGATCATTTTGGTGAAACGAGGGGTGGGTTTCGTGAACCACACAGTAACACAGGACCCTTCAGGCAGATATCTAATGGTATCAGGTACATTGAGAGGGCAGAAGGTGATATTGCTGAATGTGTACGGTCCTAACACAGACGCCCCGGATTTCTTCAGGGAGGTATGGGGGCACCTGCGGAAACACAATAGCGCGCATATATTGTGTGGTGGTGATTGGAACGTGACACTACGTGACGGTTTGGACCGTTCAGCTAACTCAGTGGAACAGCACAAACACTCACGCACAATGGTGGGACACATGATGAAAGATCTGGGTCTAGAGGATCTTTGGAGGTTGAGGAACACCGACGCGCCTGGGGCCACACATATCACTGCTTCCCACAACAGTTGGTCCAGGCTGGATTACTGGCTGGGCTCCTCTGACCTGGCACTATGGGTGCGGCACCTACAGGTGCTCCCTCGCACGCTATCTGACCACAATCCGGTCCTCCTGCAGCTGGACATTCCAAGATACACACCTCCCCCCTTCCAGTGGCGTTTTAACGCACATGCTCTAAATGATGCAACTTACGCAGACACGATTAAGAAGGCGATTAAAGATTACTTTGATCTTAATGCCCCATCGACTGATGACCCTGGCATCCTCTGGGAGGCATTCAAGGCCACGATTAGAGGGGTCTGTATTAGCACCACAGTGGGGGTTCTGAAGGATATTAGAGCTCAGATACGCAGATGTGAACAGCAAATGAGAGACCTGGAATCCCTATATGAGTCCACTCAGGATATCATGCACCTGGCCAAACTCCGTGAAATACACACAGAACACGAGGACTTTCTAGACTCTGAAATGAAATATTTGAACCGCACACATGTGGCTAGAGCCTTTGGGGAAGGAGGTAGACCGGGGGCTGTCTTAGCTCGGAAGATATGTACAGGTCACGGCCCGACAACGATCCTTAGGGTGAAGAACGGGGAGGGAGACACACAAACCCATGCTAATGACATACTGAAATGCTTTGTTCATTCATTTGGATCC
Organism: Lissotriton vulgaris; assembly: GCF_964263255.1. Lineage (NCBI taxonomy): Eukaryota > Metazoa > Chordata > Amphibia > Caudata > Salamandridae > Lissotriton > Lissotriton vulgaris. The sequence continues at coordinate 666,456,548 of NC_141689.1, forward strand.
CTATACAAGTCCCAGCCCACTGCTCCGGCAGATGACACCTATGAATACCTGCACGATGTAGCGATAGGGTGGCTGTCAGATGCGCACAGGGAGTACCTAGCAAGACCTATCACGGCGGATGAGGTTACAGAGATGATAGGCTCACTTCCAAATGGCAAGGCACATGGCCCGGATGGGTTCACCCCGGAATTTTACAAACAATATGCAGACATCCTAGCGCCGCACTTAGTGGATATGTATGGCACCTCCTTTGAGAAAGGAATACTCCCCCCCACATTACGCGAAGCCATGATTATCGCTCTCCTGAAACCATCTAAAGATCCGGAGGAATGTGACTCGTACCGACCACTATCTTTAATAAACGTAGACTCGAAAATTCTTGCGAAGCTTATAGCCAAGCGGCTATCACCACTGATGACCAGTCTGGTACTGCCGGACCAGTCCGGCTTTGTGCCCTCAAGATCGACAGCTCATAACACCCGGACTCTATTTGCACTATCACACTATCTGCAACCTTCAGTCAAAGCTGTAGCGGTCATGTTAGACGCGGCGAAGGCGTTTGACTCCATTGAATGGCGGTATATGATCACGGTCCTCAATAGAATGGGGTTCCCTAAACGTTTTGTGCAATGGGTCACCCTGCTTTACACGCAACCAAATGCCAGGGTCAGAATCAATGGGTATATTTCGGATCAATTTGCAATTGAGCGAGGGACGCGGCAAGGCTGCCCACTTTCGCCGCTATTATTTGCGTTAGCACTAGAACCTCTGGCATGTCTGATACGACAGAACTACAAGGAATCGGCACTGCACTTCATAGCCAGGCCGCTTCACATATCATTATATGCGGACGACATGTTACTGTACGTCCGGGACCCGGAGACTCACTTGAACGCCATACTCAGGGAATACATCAGGTTCGGGGGACATTCGGGTCTGGCCATAAATTGGTCCAAATCATCTATAATACCCCTCACGGACACCACTCCTACATTTGTGGTGGACTTTCCGCTGGGGTGGCAACAGGACCCTATCAGATACCTAGGGGTCATGTACCACAGGGATCCGAATGAGGTGCTTAGGGCAAACTACGGGGTGGTGCTGTCGAAACTGGAGGACAGTGTGAAACGTTGGATACATCTGCCCCTTTCACTAGCAGACAGGATAGCGATTGTCAAAATGAACATACTGCCCAAGCTACTATACCTGTTTAACAACATACCAATCACTCCGCCGCAGGCTGTCTTCCGTCAAATAAACTCCCTGGTGCGGACCTTGATTTGGGCGGGTAAACAGGCCCGTGTGGATCTGCGGACTCTGACACTTCCACTTGCACGGGGCGGCTTCGGGGTACCTGATTTCCTCCTGTACTACCTGTGCGCGCAGGCACAATATGCGGCGTATTGGTATCACGCAGTTCCATGCCTCACTCACACCGCTATAGAGGAGAGCGACGCACACCCTATTCCACTCACAGCAATAATCTCACACACCCGCCCCCCGTTGCATGCTAGAGATATCAACACGGTTGATGCTACGGTCAAAGCCTGGCATAGATTAGGGCACCTAGCACACAAGACCCCACTATATGCACCAGCCATGATGCTACACCATCATCAGGAGCTCTCGGTAACTGGGGAAAGCGTCGGAATGTCTCTACTGGCCAAAGCCGGTATTGATAGGATGGGAGACGTGTTCCAGGATGGCGAGTTCGTGGGCTTAGACAAGCTGGGTTATGTTCATAACCAAACGTCCATGTTTCGCTTCACGTATTTCAGACTCACTAGAGCCCTAAGGGAGCACTACCCTACGTTCCCTTCGGAGCCGGAGTGCCTCGCACCATTGCAACTGTTAATCACAACTAATGATTTGTCACACCTGGTGTCTAGGCTGTATTCGTCCGCACAATCGGAACTAGACGGAATAGAGTTGAAGGCGAAGGGGCGGTGGGATACACTACTTGACACACCATTGTCTGATGAAGAATGGGCTAGCGCATGCGCCCTGACACAGATACTTACACCAAATGGTAATCTGAGGATAATTCACTTTAAATTCCTCCATCAAGTGTATTACACACCAGCGAAATTGTTTAAATTTGGGTTTCAGGAGGAGGACAGATGTAAAAGATGTAACCAGGAAGGTGCGGGCTTTGCGCATTTGGCATGGGGCTGCGCCAAGGTGGAAGGATACTGGGGGGAGGTCACTGCCACTTTATCTGTGATGCTGGAGGAGGAGGTACACTGTACACCCAAAGTCTGCTTACTGGGGATAGTACCGCAGTTCAGGGCCTTGAAGAGGAAGTTCTGTGCGATAGCTCTCTTATTGGCTAAGAGACAAGTGGCGCAATGCTGGCACAGTCGCAAAGTGCCGAAGTTAAAAACATGGTTGCACGACATGTCCACCTGTCGTGATAAGTTACAAACTTATGAAGAATTGTTACCAGTTAAGTCACGACCAAAAAATATGTGGGTTTATCTGGAGGATTATCTGTCCTCCCTGCAGGATGATGAGGAACTTCCACCCATGGACTGAGCGGGTTGAATGACTGCATGAGTGCTAATGAGACAGGTGTGGAATGCCGGCGAGAAGAGGGGGAACCTAAGTATGTCAACGCAACTGCTAGGTAGTACATTAAGGTTACACTGTACGGTCTGAATTGGGGTATGTTGTTCTATTGTTCTTGTCATTAAAAGAGAAAAAGTGAGACTCAGTTCTAATACCAACTATTAACCATACATACGATACCCTGCAATATTCTGCGACATATGTAACATTCGCTTAACATGTTGGTTAATGGAATAAACGTAGCGAGCCGGCCTCAGGGTTGTAGGCTCATGCTGTGTCAAATGCTTGATTTTCAATAAAGGTCTTGCGCAAAAAAAAAAAAAAAAAAGATATACAATGCCAGGAATGTAATAGCATTCGTTTCACTATAACTCTAAACCACAGACAGTAGAATTTCCACAAAATACAGAAATCAAAAGATCGGAGACAGGAGAGTGGCAGAAAGCATTATTTTAAGTGGCGAAGAACTGAAGGTATACTGTCGTAATTCTGAAAAATAGCTTTCAGACCCTGAAGGAAAAGACAAAACATTTCAATCTCAGTGCTCTGTTTAAGCCAGTGAGGGCCACTGGCACTTATTTTTTGGGACTGGCAGTTACATTTCTGCATCCATCAGACAATACTAAGTACAAAAGAGAGAAAAACAAATACGGAAAGACGTAGGAAGATAAAGTCAGAAAACCACCATAATGGGAGACAATAGGGACCTGCAAGAGTGAGTTAAAGGGGAAGGGAGTGTCTGAAGTGAATTAAAGAGACATGAGGTGGATTCAAGTTTTTGCAGACTTGGGGGCATATTATCAAGGACGGCGTTAAAAATTATCGCCGGTTTAGCGGGAGAAAACTATCGCTAAAGCCGCGATAATGGACTTGATAATATGCTGTTGAGAATTCCAATAGAAGACCATGTTCTGGTGTGAACATGGGCTTCTATTGGAATTCTCCAGTGCATATTATCAAGCCCATGATCGCCGCTTTAGCAACAGTTTTCTGCCGCTAAACCGGCGATAATTTTAACTCCGTCCTTGATAAAATGCCCCTTGGTATTCTCAGTACACGACATTTGAATGCATCGCACAGGGGCTTCTAAGTAGAGCTTTGGGCATAGGCATTCACTTTTTTACAAATTAAGCACTGTTCAAGCTAGTACCAAAATATGACCCAGGCCAAGTTAAAATGAAAAATGAATTAATTAAAAATTTAAATTCTGTTATGTGAATGATATCAAATTTTATGGGTTGACTGACAAAGATTAGTGTGTTTCTTACTCTTGTAGGGGCATATTACCAACAACTAGCAATAATTTTTGTCTCTAACTTGTTTAGAGACAAAAATTATCGCCGCACATCGGCGATTTTTATCGCAGATAAACCTTGCTATTAGCAAGGTTTATCGCAAATGCGATAAAAAACGGCCGCAATGCATGAATATCGCTGAAAAGTCCGCGATATTCATGCATTATCGAGCAAATGCTCTTAGCCATGTTATCCACCTCCCATTGGATAACATGGCTAAGAACTGCTCAGGGCAGGTGTTAGCTTTTGGAGATATTCGCGCTTAGCGCGAATATCTCCAAAAGTTGGTAATAGGAGATAGCGATGTTAGGGACTGTTTACAGTCGCTAACATCTTGGCACGCCCACTTTGCATGTCATTAGTGATAAATATCACTGACATGCAAAGCGGGGCCCAAGATGGTCGCTATCTCCTATTAGCTGTCACTAACTGGTGTTAGCGACAGCTTGGTAATAGGGAGATAATTTTATCTCCGCTTTCTTGGCTTTTAAAGCCAAAGAAGCGGAGATAAACCCCCTTGATAATATGCCCCGTAGTTTTCATTGCAGACTTCAAACCTTGCTGAACCGTCTTACATTGACTACTTATGGTATTCGGCTTGAGACAATACCAAATGACCAGTTCAGGCCTGTTCTAATGAAGAGTCCTTAGGCCTTTTCACTCGTGTAAAATTCACCCCAGAGCACTGCTTGCTGATGATGTTTGATGCTTTCTAAATGGCCAGGTTGTGGTATGTGTCACACTAGGAACAAAGAAATTGAAAGACAGGTAACCAAATGGGATTTTGCAATCCCTGTTTGAATTGCAGTCACTAATTTCTTTATATTCAGAGACCTGTAGCAAAACAAGCCAGCTCAGAACTGAACTATTATAGGGTTTTTACAGTCGAATTCTGACCTCAGAATGCCTGCTGCCACGGCCAGCAGCCGAGGTGAAAGGCAGGTCAGGTCCCAGAGTATAAGAAGTTTAAAGTAACAAAGGGTGCATTGTTTTTCTTTCTTTTGATAGCTTACAATGACAAGCAGAGAGAATTTGTTTATTTTTGCACTTCTTAGAGAAAAACTAAAATCTTTCTACATGGTCCTACACTTTCTGAGCAACTATAGCTTTTTTTAACAGGCTTTTTTTAACTGTTTCTAATATCTGTCTGCAACATGGTTCTTGAGGTGTGTAAATTTGCAGGAGAGGTTTTATTTTCATTCTTCATGTTTGCAAAGATGCTTTCTCCTTTCTATGAAAGAGCTACGCACCCTGGTTTTAAGTGGTTTGTGGGAAAGGTGATGGTATGATCACGAGTTATATGGAATAATGTACACCCTAACATAAATGATAAGGATATTGCAAGTCACCTCAGGGTTCCATAACCTCATCGAGGAACACAGACTTTGGCTTCATTCCTCTATATGGTTATGGAACTCCTCGGTGACTTGAAATATCCTTATAACGCACAATACTAGGGGGTACTTTATCGCTTATATCATTTCATCTGGCCCTAGAGCACAACTTAAGAGCAGCCAATGGTAGGACTCGCTCCGACCCTAGTGGGGCATACACCTTCAATAGGATTAGCTCCCCCTCCCGCATCGACTATATTTTGTTAGATGTGAGTCTATGGGCCGACCTTATTGATATGGAGGTCATCCCGAGTCTAGACAGTGATCACAATCTCCTGTCCATGCAACTCATCCGAGCAATAGACACCACATTTACTGCCATGGGTATAACCCTGTTGCTGTCGACTAGGGAGGAAAAAACATCTAATTGTAATCGCCCCCTGAGGTGGCACATGGTCGCTAAGCAGGGCCAGACCCTGGAAAGCATTAGGGATTTACTGGAGCTGAAGATTCTCGAGCTCAACTAACTATCTAGCCCTACTCCAATGGCCCAACTGGATTCTAAATTCATTGAGATATATCAGTATACTACAGGAAAGATAGGGAAGTTTTTCCGTATAAAGGATAATGGGGGTCGCAAATCATACTCCACACAAACAACAAATCTGTGGTACACTGCCCTATGTCAGGAAAGGAGACAGGACCTATCGCTAGCTCTTAGAGCAAAATATAAAAATAATGCTAGCGAGAACGATCTACTATAGAACCATTGACAAAGCTAAGCGGGCGTGGGAAGAAACGCACTGGCAGGAGCTCAAATCCGCTGCCCAGTTGAAGGACTCTAACTCATTCTCGGAGCTTAATAATATCAGTACAAGGAAGGGAGATCCCCCAGTTTGAAACCATATCACAGGTCGCCAATGGTTTGAGCACTTCCATGGCCTGTATTCAGGAGGGGAGGGGGCGACTTGCCACCAGAGCAGGAGCCATGGTTGGTAAATTCTGGGAATCCTGATCCGGGGGATGCATTTGGGCTCGAGGAGGTACAATCTGCTATTGCAAGTATTGCGCTGGGTAAGGCGGCGGGCTCAAATGGCCTTCCTGGTGATCTATTACGCCATGATGGAGAGCTTTGGGATTTTTTCATCCTCCGGGTTCTGCATCGCATCGCAGGTTGCTATCCTGTTCCAGATTCCTGGAAGGGAGCCGAGGTGGTGACGATCTACAAGAAGGGGGATAGGGAGGATCCTGCCAACTACAGGCCGATTAGCCTAATCGATGTAGTACAGAAAGTGGTTGGCAGGGTCCTCCTTACGTGTGTGAGGTCTTGGATAGATGAGGATGAGGTTCTGTCTAATTTCCAGGCAGGATTCAGGCAGGGGATGGGCACGATGGACCAGGTCTTCAGATTTTTCATGATCTACTGGAAATCTGTAACAATCGAGAAAGGCAGCCTTTATTTGGCATTCATTGACTTAAGAACAGCCTTCGACCTGGTCCCTCGTGCCAGGCTCTGGCAGGTTCTGTCTGACATGGGCATCCCCCCCCGATCTTTGATCTGATTGTACGCCTTCATGAGGGGAACTTTGTCAGTGTGAGATGGGGCCGACAGGGACACTTGACCGATAGAGTAGCGGTAGAGAGAGGGGTACGCCAGGGTTGTGTTCTGGCCCCGACTTTGTTCTCCCTTTTTGTCAACGGGGTGGTGGAGCACCTGATGGAGGACCCCGCCGACGTGCCAACCCTGGCAGGGGAAAAATCGCCCATGCGGCTTTTTGCAGACAATACCCTCTTGATCTCCAAAAGCCCGATGGGTCTCCAAAAACTGTTGGATCGGTTCATCCAGTCACGAGGCTTGTGCATAAATACAGCTAAAACCAAGCTAATGGCTCTGGCCCCATCCAAGCGTTTTAGAAACACCATCAAGGTGGATGACTCCTCTTTAGAATTAGTCGAAGCATTCAACTATTTGGGTGTACGGGTCAACAACCTGATGAAATGGAACCCCCATCTGTCAAAAATGCTACTCAATCACAAACGTGTGTCGGGGGCTATTGCAAGACACCAGCGCCTTCCCCATAGCAGACCTGTTGCCCCTGCCATCAAGGTCTACGAGGGGAAAGCCCTGCTCTCGTCCCTGTAAGGGGCGGAACTGTGGGGTTTCAAAAACATCATGGAGATGGTGAGATCTGAGAATAAATTCTATAGGGACCTGGTCTCGCTTCCTCCATCGACCCCTCTGGTCCCTCTCCGCAATGATTTTGGGAAACATTCAATAAGGGACATAGCAAGGTTGCGCCCTCTTCTATTTTCGGTATGCCTCAGAAGGACTCCAGAACTGTGCAACTATGCCTCCGGCCTGAGCGAACTGGTCCGCATAGACAGAGGCCATAAGATATCCTGGGTATCCAATTTGAAACAGCTGGTGGGGGCCATTGGTCTAGCAGATGCCTGGGAAAGCCAGACCCTGTCACCAAAGCAAGTAGTCAAGAAGGCCTATTGGGAGTGGGTGTCTAATTAAGTCACACGAAATCTGAAACATGGTTCTCTGACAGAGAAGTTTCTAGACTTCAAGCCTACCCCCAAATTGGAACCCTTCCTAGATTTAATTGAATCCCCGAGAGACAGGGTACTGTATCTGAAGTTGAGGCACACTCCCTCTCAACGATTTTACAGTGGGGTGGAAACACACGAGGGAGAGGGAAAGTGGGTGCCCTGGCTGTGCTTCTCCCACGGAATCCATTCCCCACTTTCTCTTTGCAAGTCCATTGTACAGAAAGGTGAGAAGAAGATGGCTGAAACCTGTGTGTTCCAATCTGGGGTCAAAGAACTATAGGAAGGCACTGCGTATTCTCACAGCGGACACCTCCATCCCCAGTGTAATCTGTGGGACAGCAAAATATTTGGGATGTGCCTGGTTAATTAGATCTAAGCTCCTCCGGGCGAACGAGTTGTAGTTTATGGAGCTCCAGCAACGTCCCTCTATTGTTGTGGATTTTATTGTATATAAATCGCTCTTAAATTCTGTGCAACTTTTTAACCCCTTGGGTGCGGCCGCGATTCTGCGCCTGTGCAGCGTTTTTCAGAGTGGGCGGGTTCATGACGGCCCCCAGCCGTCATCAGCACACGAACACCGTGATGCATGACGGCTGGGGCCCGTCATCAGCACCGAAGGGGTTAATGGACCTTTTATAATTTTTTACACCTTGTTTTTGAATTCCATTTTGCACTGCTTGCATGGCAAAACGATATCCATTTTCTTCTTATAACATTGATGTCTTTTTAAATTGATGAACGAATTGTGTAGACTTTATTGATATTTGTATTGAATAAAGTCATACAACAACAACAACATTTCAAGTCATGTATTGAAGACCCAGTTCGACAGGCATTTTCATTACTATATTTAAGTTCAAAATGAAATAAGTAACTTTGGACTTTGCCAATGATCTCATATTTGCACTGAGTCTGAGTCAAATAGCATGAGATTGCATTGTTAATCCTCTTTGCACAGTAATTGCTGCTCCAGCTGCATAATCAATTCCTACAATAAATGCATTTATTCAGATGACAGTTTCATATTCATGTCCATGAACTGTGTAGGTTCATTTACTTATTGAACTTTTTCCAGAGACTTTTCATGCTTGGTGTCAGGTGCAGTCAAATGTTCACTCTGGGATTATTTTATTACGTGAACTCTGCGATTTTCGCAGCAGGTATGTCTGCACATTTGAATAGGGTGCAGAAAAATGTAAATGATTTCTTTGAAAATGTAAAGTGGTCTGATTGTTGCAGTTATTGCTCCTCAATGCCTTTGATATTATATATGAGAAGCGTTGTGGTCTGGTGGAAAGCTGTGCAACTAGCAGAATCAAAACCTATTTATGGTTTCCTAACTAGGGCACATTGTGCCTCGTTTCATGTGCCCATGTTATTTGGTGTGATAATACTGAATCCAGTAGATGCCAATACAACTGAGTGTGTACCCTTGGAATGAGGGGTAGTGCATTCATTTCTTATGTTTTTCCCATTTCAAAAAGCAATACATGTAGGCGCTCATTTACAAGCCCTTTCCACTGCCAGACCGTCACTTTTTGTGACATTCGGTTGGCGCATAGGGTTTAGCCATATCTACAAGTCCACGCATGGCTTTTCATGGCTTTGTAGTGATGGAGTGAGGCAATGCATCGATAGTTGCTGCGTTGCCTCATACTACAATGGGGAGGCATGCCATAGGCATTATGATGGTTGTTCTCATGAAACACCCATGGAATTTGGCACATTCCTAGATTTACAACAGGTGTAGGGTAGGTGTAAGGGAGGCAAAACGTGGAGAAATAACATGATTTCTTCTTTTATTTTCCTCTTTCTATGTGTGCTGCAGAATGCAGCACACATAGAAGGAGTAAATCAACTCCATTGATTGTTTTTGTGCAAGAAGGTGTTCCTTCCTGTGCAAAAATAATTATCCCTACCAAGCACACACCTTTGCACCATGGTGCAAGGGTGCCCACAGTGTTGTATAGCAAACCAATTGAGCGCCAGCACATGGAAAGAGGAGAGGAATGTTCTGTATCTGATAGATAAGACGCATTTCTTTCCTTTCCCCGTATGGGAGCTCATCAGGAAGGCATGCAGCACTGCCTTATGTCAAAGCATTGCAAATGATGCCTGCAATGTTGCCATTTTCCCTACTCAAAGTATTACCTGGCACAGTTTGCACAAAAATGTGTACATTACTTGCTGAAACCCAAATCATGAGGACCTGCCTACATGGAATGAGGGTCACTGTGTGTTTCTGAATAAATTATGTCTTCTCACTGGGCCCTGTTCTCCATATAGGCATTGCACCTAAAATAAGGATTTCAATGTGTTTTATTATAGATTTGGCGCCATTGACATATAATCACATGGGAAAACTTCCAAATATATTGGGGAAGTGTGTGTGCGCTAACATGTAAGTCAGGACTTTTAACCTGTGTGCCATTGACAAAAATGAAGACTCCAGAGTTCAAACTATAACCATACACCTACCCTGTCATGATGGATTTAAATGTCCTTGGTGTGATAGGTCATGTAAATGTAAATGTGGGTGTACTTGTAAAGCGCACTGCGACTCCATGGAGTATCCTGGCGCTGAAGACCGCTTGGGAACCCGTGCTGGTTTTCCCTGTGAGATAGTCCCTTTCTGGGTATTTCCAAGGTGAAACCAGGCATCCCCGGCGTCTGTGGGGGGCCGTTGTAGAGTTGAGGCAAGCTTAATGCCCAGAGTTGCCGAGTGTGTTCCCTGGTTAAAGTAGGCACCGAGGCGAGCATTATCGACTGAGTCTTAAGTGTGATGCCCAGACTTTGGCAACTGGGTAGTTGAGGGAGTCTTGGTAAAAAACGGTCCCCGCTTGCTCAAACCTGGGTTCATGAGAGGGAGTACATCTCCACCATTTCACTTGCAATTACATACTGTCACTAGTGGTGAGTCCTTTTTTGGCTTCCTCTGTCTTGAGGAGCTGCAGACCTCCTTTCATCTACCAAATATTTCGGCACTATTTAAAGCTGCAGCAAGAAATAGAAAGCCAATATCCTCTATGGGGGCAAATCAAAGGCTTAAATCCTGGTGGGATGACTCCACTTTTCATCCAAGCTCTATAAATTGAGTATCCTGCCGTTGCAACATTGTAACACTGAGCAGTTATTAATAAAATGGCCAAGAAAAGGTTCAGGTGGAGGTGTGAAAAAACACTGGACATGATTCAGTTAGATCTAGTTCTCCACAACGTCTCTTCAGTGCGGTGTGCATCTAAGGTATGGACCCCTTTTATGATTTTACTAAATTCAAGGGACACACCCACTTAATGGAAAATGTGTTAGACTTGCTGTGGTTTATCTCTTCCCTTAACCCACTATCTCCCTCTGTCTGGTCCATAGTTGCACTTTCACAGGACAGGTATGGATTAGAAGGATTGTAATTTTAAGCAAAGGTGCACCACAATAAAGAAATGTGCAAACTAAGGTCTCTAGTTTGTACACAAGAAATATCAAAAATCACATGTAAAACAATTTTCTTCAAAAAGACTTTTCTTTATTCACTCCAAATGTCAAAGGACACAGCCGACGCGTTTCGTCCCTAAGGGCTGTATTACAACAAAACAAAAAACATATAAACACACCATTAAAATTGTAAAGTATTTGTAAACTCAGCCGAGCTACAAATTATTACATAATTAAAAACATGCGAATGTCAGTGTAACTATGTCTTGGACATATGTTCTTAGAAGGATGCTGAGGGGAGAAAAGGGTGAACAAGATCTTTAGGTGACATATATAATTCCATTAAATGTCTGCCATCCTGCCATTCTTAAAGCAGGTCTACCATCTACAGGTTAGATAAAGGGCGAGCAGTCAGCATGGAGTGAGGTATGCAAGCTTTCTGCCTAAGCTGTGGGTGTGTAGGTCTTTACCATCGGTCTTCGACCCTCTAAGTCTGGAGCACACATAACACAGCTGCTATGATTGCTGTCACTCTTACTGCAGTGGTGCACACCCATGCACTGACCCTGTCGATCTGGTCCACAACCAGCTAAAAGGCACCATTAACACATTATATAGAAACTCAGATTAATTTGAAGGTTAATTCCACGTAACATTTTTAAAAGTAGGCCATTTTAACCTGTAGTGAAGACGTGCTTTTACACATATCTTTTAGGTACAAATGGGAATATATGACCTTCCCTCTTCCACTCCATAATTAATTTTGCGCATCTGTGCAAAATCTTTGCACATGAGTAGAGTGGGTTCATAAAATTGTCGAGCATGGGAACTTTTATGAACATTTTTCATTTCCTTAGCGGTGTCAGCGCTTTGTACTGCTAAATTATCAAAAAGGAACACTGGCCATATGAGTAGCAAAGGACGACGGCCCAAGGCAAATAAATGAAAATCACACAAGACAAGATCAAATGCCAAACCACAAAGGTCTTTCAAGCCAGCATTATTATTTACAACACGTCGAGAGAAATGTCTACCTAGAGAGTAAGCATGAGGACCAACATGAAGTCTGCCTTTTGAGAAAGCAAGCAAAGGTTTGGCACACACCCCGAAGTAAACAAATGTTATCATTCTAGAGGAATAGACAACCAAGCTCTCTGCAAGGTGTGAAGTAGCACCATAGGCTGGACTAATAAACAATGCAAGGCAGAAACCAATCAACAATGCAAAGATCGTGTTACACAAAGAAGGTTCACTTCAAAACCCGCCCTAAAATTAATAAGCAAGTATTGCCTTTCAACCACATAAAAGGTGGAATGACATTGCTCTATTAATCAAAAAACGAATAAATAATGAATAGGACAGGTGATCTAGCAGGCAATATCAACATTCACAATTTGCATCATTTATGAGATCATCTCCAGAATGGCTTCTTTCCAAGAACAGGATACTTCCAGTACATGAAGCTTCACCACAAAACAAAAAGTATTAGGGCTATTTTATGACAAGAAAGGTACTGCAGAAAGAAGAACATTTGCATTTCAATTTTAAAAAAAAACACCTTGTCTTCAGCTATCTAAGCTAAACTACGAAGGCCTAGTAGATTTAAAGACACAGAAATGAACATTCAACTTTTTATTGAAAAAAAATAGGCCCGCGTGTACCAGGTAATTTATCAGATGTATATGATACATACAATCAAATAATTGAGGTATGTGGCAGAGACACTGTGGATTTTCCTGTATAACAGTCACTGTGTAGTTTGAATATTTTATAAGGGCAGTGTGTGATTCTAAACTTTGAGGAGGAACAGAACAAAAGCAGGGTGAGTGGCCATTGAACCAGCTGGATGCTCGTGAGTCCATAATGCTGCGCTTGTGCATGCTTTTCCGTGGCATGCACTTGATATTTATTAGACTGTAATTTAACATTTTTACCTGTGCTTCAAATTAAATCTAAAATTAAACTATGATCACAGGAAAGTGCTATCCTTACAAGATTTAAGACAACAGGATAGGAACACCGTGATGAAAAATACTGAAGGAAAAATAATCCCAGTCCATGCCCAGTTACAAAAATAATACTGGCAAACATTTTACATTTGCCTTGGGAAATAAGAATGCAATTAAATAGGAATTTCATTTTAACTCTGGAGTTATTCTTATCCCTTAATGGCCCCTCTGGAGAATAGAGTTTTTTTTCAAACCTCTCCACTAGCTGGTCTAATTCATCATTTAGACCAAGATCCTGCTATTAAGGTCTCTAAAATTAAATAAAGGCTGTAAATTGACTGATGTTTTTGGGAAAGCTGCTGTCCAGTTCAGGGTTGTAACATATTATGCAGGGTCAACTTCACAGTTTTGTCTATTACATAAATAGAGCATTCCAATCAGAACAGACCTTCCTATACAGGAAACAACTAATTTCATAAGGGACTATAACAAAAATATCCACTCAATGTGACTCGGTCATAACATTGTGCCACCGACTTGAGTTTGATTCTGGCAGCACAAATTCGCTTGCAGTGAAGAAATAATACCAGCAGCTTTCTTACGTAGTCTATTTGACTCCAGCTTTTAGCAGGTGTAATTTAATGGATATGCATATGTTCCGAAGCTGCTTAGAAACACGTGCATATGGCCGGGATACCCGTCACCCCCTCCCAACACAATCCCCAAGAATGGGAAGACGGAAACGGTTCTTGAACTTTTGGAAGGCGGGAGGGAGTTACCCTCCCGGCCGTATTTATTAAAAATATGAAACAAAATTAAAACATTAAAATAACAGTTTCATATCTTGTACAATTTCATTTACACATTACGATGTTTATTGGCTAACCTTAACATATCTCTAATACAAAGGTTCTCCTAGCCGATTCTAAAACATCCTGTAAATGCATTTCTCAAAATTCAAATTGTACATCCTAACGTTACGGGCCAACGGCAAGGTCGTAACCGGTGTCAGATCCCTAATACCAGAACTCCCCCCCTTACTTGTGAGGGGCGGGCGCACAGAGGACTGTACCTCTGTGCCAACTTCCAATTTCCCTTGTCTTAGCGGGGGCCCCATATTTACTCGACGCCATCTTGGTGGTCATCCGAGGACTCGTGTGAGGTGTCTAGAAGGTAGCGTAGACCCCCCTCCCACCCCACACTGCTTACCACATCCGCCGTCGCGGATGTCCTGGCCCTGGGAAATTCCCAGGAGGGGCCCGTAGCCCCTCCTCCCCAGGGAGGGGCCTATGACCGCCTTCCCTTTCGGCGGCCCCATCCTTAGAGGGTACCGCCTCCCCGTGTGAGGGGCCAATGGCCGCCTCCCCCCGGGCGCTCCCATCCATAATGGGTGGCGCCCCACCTCTAGGGATCTTCCAATTACTGCTCACCGATCATGACCTTACCGCCCGACCAAAAAATAAATACGACATTTTTTAACCTAATGAGGACGGAATAAACAGTTATACTGGGCATTTCAAGTATAAACTTCTAACTATGCAATAACACCTCTTTCAACTCAGCTCCGATACTTCGCCTAAGTACATGCTAAAGGAGCAACCATTTTATTGTCACATCAAACACTCCCAACTTTATTAGAAACAACCTGTAAAAGAGATAATATCATCGTTAATCGACTTTATTGCAATACAAATCGCTGCCATCAGGGGTTGGTGGGTGGGTCAAAATTGGCTCCTTGTTCCGTCTCGGGCTCACGTGCAACGAGGAGGTGCAGCTTCCAAGCATAGGAACAAGAGGATGCTTCCTTGGATTGTTGCTCTTTTTATTCTTCCTCGGGAGGGCGTGGACCCTCCTCCAACCGCCTACGGGGCGTGTCCAATGGTGTAGGTGTCTAGGACAACCCCTCTTGGGCGGTAAAAGGCGCGCCCCGGCTACGCCACTTCGGGCATGCCAGCCGAGACACGCCTCCCGCCCAAAATGGTTTCCCGGGGGGATCGGGGCACCCAACCATACGTTCGGGGGGACCGAGTGGTCGCCCCTTTCCATATGGCCGGGATACACGTCACCCCCTCCCAACACAATCCCCAAGAATGGGAAGACGGAAACGGTTCTTGAACTTTTGGAAGGCGGGAGGGAGTTACCCTCCCGGCCGTATTTATTAAAAATATGAAACAAAATTAAAACATTAAAATAACAGGTTCATATCATGTACAATTTCATTTACACATTACGATGTTTATTGGCTAACCTTAACATATCTCTAATACAAAGGTTCTCCTAGCCGATTCTAAAACATCCTGTAAATGCATTTCTCAAAATTCAAATTGTACATCCTAACGTTACGGGCCAACGGCAAGGTCGTAACCGGTGTCAGATCCCTAATACCAGAACTCCCCCCCTTACTTGTGAGGGGCGGGCGCACAGAGGACTGTACCTCTGTGCCAACTTCCAATTTCCCTTGTCTTAGCGGGGGCCCCATATTTACTCGACGCCATCTTGGTGGTCGTCCGAGGACTCGTGTGAGGTGTCTAGAAGGTAGCGTAGACCCCCCTCCCACCCCACAGTGCTTACCACATCCGCCGTCGCGGATGTCCTGGCCCCGGGAAATTCCCAGGAGGGGCCCGTAGCCCCTCCTCCCCAGGGAGGGGCCTATGACCGCCTTCCCTTTCGGCAGCCCCATCCTTAGAGGGTACCGCCTCCCCGTGTGAGGGGCCAATGGCCGCCTCCCCCCGGGCGCTCCCATCCGTGGAAGGTCACCCTGTACCCGTATTCCCCAGCCACGTGAATCATGTCACCTGCTTTGAATACGTCTGCGGCGCGCCTCACGTATGAGTGGCCAACGACCCACACCACTCTTCCCTCAGCCGGTGATCTTTGACCGCTGGTCCCCAGGTGTAGGGTCAACTGCACAGTCCGCCCCGCAAAGCCTGCTCGCGAAACTGTAAACCAAACAGAAAACAAGAAGCGTGAGTGCATGACATTAGCTTCACAACATGTGCAATCGCACATACCTTTTATAACAATTCGAGGACCAACGCCCCAACTGTTTCACCTTTTCAACACTCAGACCCCTGGCTGTAGCCTCTGTAGCAGCCCCTATCCGGAAGGAATGGGTCCCAAAATCGCTCGGGTTCAAGCCCGCTGCCGCGATTGCCATTGTTAACACCCGCTGAAACTGAAACCTAGTCAGTGGGGTGGCGTCGGTGTGCCTCAGCAAGCTTCCCCCCCATGATGCCGCCCTCTGCGCTAAATACTCCTCCACGCATTTTACCGGGCACATGGGAGACCCCGGAATCCGCTGGACTACCACACTGTCCCCGATCGCTCCCTGATCGGTCTTGGACCTGGCTATTGAGACTACCATCGTCTCCTCCTTAATTTGAATGTGTTCTCGACACAGACCTCCCCCCGTATCCTGCTTATTCCTCGCTACCAGTTCGCTTACCCGCATAGCCCCATGGAATGCTAATGCAAAAGCGGCCCGGAACAGCACCGTCTCTGATTGAGATGAACATGTCGCAGGGAGTACGGACATTAACAGGGACAACCTTGCTAGACCTATCGGGTGCCTCTCATCAACTCTACGACCCTCAAGGCGTTGCCACCCACGCAGTGCCTTCCTTACGAGGAAGGACGATGTGGGGTCCTGGATGCCATGAGCCTGCGCCATGAAGGAAATGGCGGCCCGGTGCCTATTGGCTGTAGCCACTGATCTGCCTGCCTGATGTAATGATACCAGAAATTTCAGGACATACTCCTCCTGCCCCCAATGCTCCCCCCTAGCTGAACCCAAAAATGACCAATAGGAACGGAACGCTCCTTCATACGCCTTCCTTGTCCTGGGTGCTAGACTCTCTCCCACGGGGTTTTGTAATCCGGGGCACCGAGAGACCAGAGAGCTTCGGGAAATGGTGCCGCCACCAAGTCCGCTGATGGCAGAAAACCCCGGAAGGCCTGCATATGGGAACGAGAGAGTGCATCAGCTGCCTGGTTCAGTACCCCCGGCACGTGTCTTGCCCTAAAGTGGACGTTTAGTCTCATACATAGCAGGACAATTTCTTTCAGCAATCTCAAAATCCATTTGCAGCGTGCTGCCTGATTATTGATACATTCAACAACGGTCATATTATCAGACCAGAACACCACAGAGCGATCACGAAACCCCTCTGGCCATGTTTTCAAGGCCACCAGAATGGGGAACAGCTCAAGAAACCCAATGTTACCTGTGAGCCCACCATCGTGCCACCACGCCGGCCATGTTCGTGCCGCCCATCGATTACCAAATATGGCGCCAAAACCCACCTTCCCTGCCGAGTGGGTCCACAACCCCAGCTCCTCGGAGGAAGCTGGCGGTTTGTTCCACACGACGCGACCGTTGAAATCCGCCAGAAATGCAAGCCATATGCGCATATCCTGGCGAACCTCTGCTGACAGTCTTGTGCGGTGGTGCCCTTCCTTGAGGCCAACCATGGCTTGTGCGATAGAGCGGGAAAGGGGCGAGCCATCGGTATCACTCTAAGGGCAAAGTTAAGCTGACCCACAGCTTGTTGCAACTGATGGAGAGTTACTTTTCTCTCGCCGAGGCACATTTCAAGCGAGGCCTTAAATTTCATTACCTTCTCCTTGGGCAAACGGAAGCACCCCTCTACAGAATCGAGCTCAATTCCCAGAAACTCGAGTGAAGTAGATGGCCCCACTGTCTTGCCTCGTGCCAGTGGCACGCCAAATCGTTTCATGAGATTACAGAATTCCCTCAAAGCCTGTGCACATTCCGTGTCCCCGGCTGCCCCCAGAAACAGAAAATCATCAAGGTAATGCATAACCTGCGTAAAGCCCGTGGCTCTGGTGAACGCCCATTGCAAAAAAGTACTGAACTTCTCAAAATACGCACAAGAGATGGAGCAACCCATCGGCATACCTCTCCCGGCAGGGACTACTCCCGGCAATGCTGGTCCGATGACTTTCTTCGGTCTACCCATACCATTCATTGCCGCCATCTGCTTCTTCATGTTCGCCATGTTCTTCACCAGCATGCGAAGCATTTGTTCGGTCCCAACCTTCTTTCCGACCTTCTTGCCAGGCATCGTTCACGGATATTTGACTCGAGGTCCTGGATCCAAAGCTTCGGAATCACTGAAAGGAGAAACACAAAAATTACAAGTTCTCAAAATTGGCTCCTTGTTCCGTCTCGGGCTCACGTGCAACGAGGAGGTGCAGCTTCCAAGCACAGGAACAAGAGGATGCTTCCTTGGATTGTTGCTCTTTTTATTCTTCCTCGGGAGGCTGTGGACCCTCCTCCAACCGCCTACGGGGCGTGTCCAACGGTGTAGGTGTCTAGGACAACCCCTCTTGGGCGGTAAAAGGCGCGCCCCGGCTACGCCACTTCGGGCATACCTGCCGAGACACACCTCCCGCCCAAAATGGTTTCCCGGGGGGATCGGGGCACCCAACCATACGTTCGGGGGGACCGAGTGGTCGCCCCTTTCCATTAGACTAGGGGTGGGCATAACTCGTTTAATTCCGTATAGCTTAATCACGCAGAATTGCCCACAAGATTACGCTTGGATTATGCAAGTAGAGTAATTCTGCGTTTAGCTCTATTTCCTAGCACAATAATGTCCTCTTGCATCCTAAATGGATGTGGGGATGCATTTTGCACTAAGAAATAGCACTAAATGCAAAAGAGCACAAATACCGAGTGCAAGCAACCACACATGCTCACTCAATGTGCTCCTGGTGTAGGATATTTGCCAACTTACTACTGACATTTAATAATATTTTCTTACAACAAACCACACCCTCTCTGCCAAAATGGACGCAAGGATGCATTTTGCACTAAGAAACAGCACTAAATGCAGCAGAATATGAATAGCGATCTCAAACACCTGTTTGCAGTTGCTGAACGTGCTCCAGTGGTAGGATGCCTCCCCCCCCAGAATTACTCCTAATTACACAAGGCGGAGTAATAACACAATTGACAGTAATTCCGCATCAAAGAGTAAAGTGGAATAACCAAAATTACTCTGAATGATCCTGTAGTAATTGAAATTCTGCCTAGGCCTTCATTAGATTGGGCCAGGGGTCAGTCTGTCTCCTGAGAGGAACTGAGGGAAATAATATCTCTTTATATATAAAGAGATATTATTTAACAAACTCAATAACCGTGTAGCTTTTCTTCTTCCTTAGTATTCTGATTATTATGTCCAAATCTATGAGACAAATTACAATAATAGCAGGTATCAATTTGATTTAGTTGATCAGAAGCACAACATTTCAAGTGATCAATTACGTGTGATTTAATCTTTGAAAAAATACCCTTGTTGGCACTTTTATTGAATCAAACTGTGGCATTTCAGCATAATTAAATGGTCACCAGAAAAGCTCCCTTTAATGGAGACGGTTAAAAGACAGTTGATATTGGTGTCAGAAAAAACTATAGTGAGTGTATAATGAATATTGACAAACAGTGATTGTATTTTATTATGTGTCAGCATAGCATATGCAGTGATGATGTAACAGGTTTTAGAGGGTGGGTGCTGGATGGGAAACAATGCTGGCATTGCTGTATTGAGGAACTATGCACCTTGGGAAGTACCCTGTCCTAGCAAAAACCACAATCATAGTCAGGGTACATAACAACACACCCTAAATTATCCCGCTGGGAGCTTGGCACAGAGGAGTCAGGCTGAACCTAAGAGGCAATGTGTAAAGTGTTTTGCAGCCCTTCAGACAGTAACACAGTAAAAACTCGACAAACAGACTCCACACCAGTTTAGAAAAATTGAACTTAATTTTAGAAAAAAACAAGACCAAAACAATAAACATCCAATAACCAGAACTTGAGATATGAATTGGTAAATAAAAACTGTAAAATAGCACATAAAACCAAAAAAGTGCTTATTTGGGTGTCAAAGTCAAAAGTTCAGGCCAACCACAACGGAGTGCAACTGGACACAGGGCATAATAGTAGTCAACCTGAAATGATAAAAATGATATTTTGCACAGTGATGTGTACGTTGTCGCTCACGAATTATGAGCACTACAAACACAGCACGTTACACATAACAGACAAGAAACATCATGGTTATCATATCATGATATAGATTGGCAGTGTAAAATTGGAACCACGCAAAATGAATGACCAAAGTCATGCAGCTGTATACAACACAAATTACCCCAGAACAAATGGTAAAATTGTTGGTCACAGGTGGCAAATCCACAATGGTAACCTCACCTTGAGATCATCAAGATCAGACCCCTTAGGTGATACAGATGTTAACCGCATAGTAGGCAGTAAGTGTATGTAACAAGAGGATGAAAAACATGAAATAGACAAGTCAGGACACGAGTTGGTGCAGGAGCCCTGGGTCAGCTTAGTTAAAGAAACTTAGTTGGTACGCTCGGTTCAGTGCTGGCAACCAACCCCCTTCCGTAAGCCCCTCTGGCGTAACACAGGCCCCTGCAGCCCCGCAGTGCAGGTGGTCCCCAAGTTCCAGGGGGCTTCCTCAGCACAGTACTCTGCACAGAGAGCTCATTGATGAGTCCGGAGGGGGCCTCTTCTCATACCTTGCAGGGGGACACCTCAAGTTTCGTTACGCCACTGTTAAGCCCAGAGATGACCCGATGAGGTGGGCACATCTATTTCAGTGCTTCCCAAACGTGTCTACGGGCTAGGCAGGAGATGACAGTTAGAAACACAGACATGAGACATTAGACCCTAAGTTCTGGGCATTTAAAAGGCATATAAAGGTGCCATATTTGAACATCTTTCCCAACTAGTGCCTCATCCATACTGACTAATGGAAAGAGGGAAAGGAAGTAAACTTAAACGTGTATTGTAACTGCAAAAGTGCAGCTGGCCAATCATAACCTGCATTAGTCATGGAAGGGTCTCATGATTCCAAGGAGGTGCATGGAATCAACAAAAGCATGTCACATGGGCTCTAATAGTAGACATGCCATACTGGGTGCCATGATAGTGAAGGCAATGTGGGCCCCTATGTAACAAAAGGGAACCCACGGAGAGGAGGCTAAATGTAAAAGCCGTCAAATAGTGGCTGGCAGTATCACCCTCTCTGTTGAGGAGCAAGTGTAAAGGTCAGTAATAAGGGGGCTGAATTGACCCTCTGTACATGATGTGTCAAATCACGAGGATGTACACAAAATCCCTGGCAATATTTCTGAAGAAGTTGTTGTTAGTTGGCTAAGCTCACACCTTAAAGTATGTGTACATGGTGCCAATAGATGTGCATTTTGACCAGGAATGGACCAAAAAGTCAAACAATGTCTCAGTGTGGGACCCTTAACACAGGACCAGAAAACAACATATTGGAAAATGATGTCATTAGTAGAACATAGGGACAGCAACCCTAGACTCAATAGTCATAAGGTATTAGATCGGGAGCCAAGGTGAGTGTGAGTAATCAGTTACTGAATATTGTGTTTGAAATTCACTCCACTGGATTTCATCATTCCGGTCTTTGATGTTGGTTTCCAGATGAAATATCCAGTATTATTCCCTATAAATTAGGGATTCTTACATGAGCTTTGAGGTGTCTCTTTTTAATGTATCATCTAATCAAAAGGGAAGGATCACTTGTCCTGCATAACATCGGGTATGCGGGAATGGATCTTTCTAGTCCCAATAAAAAACCCTCATGCACGTGTTTGTAAGTGGCGATGTTAAGCGGTATATCTTGATTCTCCGCTGTCCCTCACACGTGTCTGCATAATCATGGGATTTAGTGGTTTATGCAACCTCCACCAGGAGGTAATACCCTTTGTTAAAAACAGTAGTGACCAGTGATAGTGACTGTGCCGTGATAAAGTGAAAAAGGTAAAAAAGTCTCTCCAGACAAATATTTTTAATAGCTCTGGTTTCTGGAGGCAAAATTAAAAGTAATGTAGGTGAACAAGAGTGATTATGACTCTTTCACACTGGAAATGTGGTATAGGTCGACATGTTTCAGCCCCTAGTCGCCAGAAGGTCGGCCGGGCTTTCTTCAGGACCACGGTGCAAAGTGTATAGAGACCTCTCACGTCTCTATATGTGAAATTTTCGAATACGTTTTAAAGTTTAAGGAACATGTCGTTGTGCCGTTCCTAAAAGGTCAATTTGTACCTATAGAAAGAAAAGACATACTAGACAATGGGAAAAAGGTATAGGGATGCACATAGGACTAATCGACTGGTTTGTAAATACCAGGAACACACATAACGCACACTGGCGTAGCAACTAAAAAATGGCAATACTTCAAAATGACTACCCTAAATCTTTTTAATGTATGCCTATGGTGAGTGAGTAATTAAAGCATTTCTAAGAGCAACTGACATTTAGAATTCTGTATCAAATCCCCAAAGGGACTTTTACATATAACTAAACCCCTTCCTGTTGCAAGGGCACATCGAACTGATCACTATAATTAAGGAAGCAATATCAGTGCTTCTCTTTTCACTGTGACCAGTATTTCTTCTGCAGGTCATATCTGGCGTTTCCTGTAGGGCAGGAATCCCGATGTCCAAGAACTTGCTGGGGGAATACAAAGCCCATCTGCCCTTGAACCAGAGGAGGCACCAAGGAACACTATTGACACGCCCATATCCCTTGCTCATTTTAATTGCTTTGGATCTCCCACAGTGTGGGACACTAGAGAAATTGTAGGGGGACAACAAGGTCCATCTGCCCTTGTGCCAGAGGTGGTGTTAACAAATGACCCTGACACACCGACAGCCCTAATGCTTTTTAAGCCCATTGATCTCCCACAGCGCAAGACACCTGAAAACTTGCTGGGCTTCCTGACGGACTACAAGGCCCATCTGCCCTTGCCCCAAAGGAGGTGTCAATGAATGCTCCTAACAATTCCTCAGCCCTAGTGCTTTTTAAGCCTGTTGGAAAGCCTCGGCCCATGCAGGTAAGAGCGGTGGGGAGGTGGGGCCCTGTGGGAGGGGTTTTGACAGATGTTGATGAGGGAAAATGAAACAAATTATTAATTTCCCCTCATCATTGTCTATCCAAATCCCTCCTCCATGGGCCCTACCACTCTTACCTGCATGGGTGTGGCTGCTGTTGGATCTCCTGCAGTGCAGGAGGTTTGCTGGACATGCCTGGGCCAAGAGCAGGCCCGTTTGAGCCCATCAGAACCTAAAAGAGGCTGGGATGGGCTGGGCCCCCTGTAACGTTTTACGTAAGGTACTGGTTTAAATGGACTCCATTGTTTGATGGTAATTATGTGTGCTCTTATTTCCTTGTGTACAGTTCCAGTTCCACTGACTATTCGGAGGGGTTAGTATTAGTAAATGCCTTTTACCAGTTGTTCTTTTATCAATGGCACGTAAGAGGGAGGTTTGGAGTCTTCTCTAGTGTTGGTACCTTGATACCTTTAGATCTTCGTGTATGATGGACAGTATTGATAGCTTGCTTTGAGAATGTGAGGACATCCTCAGCCCCATCTCCTCCTTGGCACCTGCTGCATTACCATTGTATCCCAGTCCTCCGTAAAGCAGAGGTGATACAAATATTCCCTCAATTTTTGAGAAAGCCAAAGCCATGGCTTGCGCTAGGCGAGACTTACAAACTGGAAGTCCTCAGAAGATCCCTGCCCTAACTACTGGGTCTGGGGCCAAGCTGCCCAAGCAGCGTGGTGCTGCTATTGAGTGCCATAATCGATTCTCTGCTTTGTACAGTGACAAAGAGACAAATGATGGCAGGGTTGTAAATGTAATCAATATGTACCCTTAGAAGCAACAGGATGTCTAGGAGGTATTAGAAAGTTTAGTGCATATTATTGATGGGCTAATGGAGGAAATCTGTACCCTTAAGAAAGTTATTCTAGATCTTGAGATAAAGGCTTGTGAAGTACGAGACCAAAATATTGCTAGACAAGTTGAGAGGATATTGGGTGAAGCGGGAGGTGCTCAAGAGGATTCCCCCAAATGGAAACCCTAACCACAGGTTCTACTGTACTGCAATCCTTGCCCCAAAGTAAGCATCCTCCTTTAATAATCCCTTGTAACCCCTTAGAGGTTTTGGAGAAACCATACAACTTACCTAGAAAGGAGGAAGATCAGGGCAGCGAATCATTAAGGGGATACCCAAGGATTGGCGCCCATAATAGTATGGAAATGTGGAGTGGTGGATTTGGCCAGAGACGGCAGGCTCCTGAGCGACCCTATATTCGTTGCCCTCAATCGCTCCAAATCTGGGGGATGAACCACAAAGGGGTTTTAGTCTCGAACTCTGGCACGTACAAACCATGCTGTAGAACTTTTAAAAAAGGTTCCAAAGTTGATGATTGGAGCAAAAGAAGACCAGGATTCCCTACTAAGCAAGGTTATATATTGGTTTTGGGAGGTTCAGCACTGTTTTTCAATCATCAGGAGTCATACAGATTGTGCCAAGAGAATTACATCCCCAGAGGAATCCTTTGAATAAACACGAATATCTGGTGGATAGCCTAATAGCCATAGATGCACATACAATCGCTAATGTTAACACTCAAATCCAGCCAAAGAAAGAATACTGCAATTGATCGACTGGGAACAACAATTTTATCCTAGAACCCCTTTGAACCCAAACATCGACACTGGGAAACCAATGGAATTCAAGAATGGGACCTTGCCTCCCTTGATTGGAGGATCAGGCAGTGGAACAGGAGGTATAAATGGTGTTGCATGTACTATAATGAAAACAAATAGGGAAAATCCACTTGTGTACAATGTAAAGGCCTCTGACAGCAGCAAGTTCATTGAGGCATGCAGCATAGGTGATCATAAAATACTTATTGAGGGCTAATTCAATCAAATTAAAGACTTATCCTGGAATGTGTGTAGGATCAGTAAAATGCTCCCATAATCAGACTGGGGAGAGTTTGTAGATGACCACAATATTTGCCTCCTCTATGAAATGTGGTGCTTTGCCCCTATCATTAGGAATGGGTTCACTTCTTATTGTTTGACTGTGGTGCAGGCAGACAGAGGAAGACCCTTAGGGGGATGAGCGATCTGGGTCAAGACCTTGCACAAGTGTAAATCAGCCCAATTAGCACTGACTCACCTGATGTATTGCCCATTATTTTAACATTCAACTCAGGGACCTCTTAGAAAATATTCACTATATATGTTTGCGATTGAGCTTCATAACGATGAGACTCTAGTGCTAAAAGTGGTTAAGAATAACTTCACCCACATAACTGTTGATGGCTTCTTAATTGTGGCTGGAGACTTTAACACCACCTTTGTACCTATGGTGGCAACCCCCTTGATTTGACTTCTGATCATTATAACCAGTGGAGGATCCCGCATTAGAACTTTCAAATGTGAAATGGTCCAGTAGAGCAGCAGAAGCATTAGTATTGACGCTTCACTATAATCTAAGAGCAGTGAATGGAGGGACACATTCAGATAAGGAAGGTAGAATCACCTATAACAGACCGTGTTATTCCAGCCATATTGATTACTTTATTTAGTGGATCTAAGTCTATGACCCTTTTTATTGGACGTGGTTATAATGAATAGAATGGCTAGTGAGCACAATGCCTTGAGCTTGACCTTAGTGTGCAGTATGGCTGAGAAGCAGCCTATTAGAGTCAGTATGCATATTGGGGAAGTTTCCTGTACTAACAATGATAAATGCATTTGATGGGGCTGGGTGGCCAAAGATCCTAAGGTTCTGGATTCAGCTGTCAGGATGGTTAAGGTGGAACTTGAAAAACTAAAGGCCCTCCCCATTGAGCATAGTCTAATAGAATTCCAAGAAAACCATCAAATCCTTTTTTCACAGATTAATGTTAATGGGGTACTTGTAGAGTGCACAGCTACTCAGGCAGAGTGTCCCGGTGCTAGAGAACACTTAGGCCAGGTTAAAAGTTTTGGTAACACCAATGCAAAGGAGGAGGCTTGGTATAATAAAGCATGTAAGGACACCAAAGCGGAATTATTAGTGGCTGTAAAATTGAAATGTATGACTATATTGTGAAGGCAAGGATCAGTGTTCAGAAAGGAGTTGGTTAAAGCTAAGAGACAGTGAGAACGCACCATGTGAGAGAATTTGCACAGTGCAATGATAGCCAAAGACACCAAATCATTCTGGAAATATCCTCAGAATGTGTTATGGGAACTGGAGAACCGCAGCCTTAAGGCCCGGTGGCGCAGTGTACGCCTGAAATCCCTGGGATTCACCTGCCTTGTCAAAACAGAGACACAGACTCTTCGTCTGGCATAGAATATGGTATTCATTAGCTGCAGCTAGTACAGTGGTCTTAGAAGTCGTCAGTACAATGAGGTTCAAAAGAGACTGCCACTTAACTCCTTGGCGCACAGGTTTAGATACGATACAATACAATGCAAAATGCAATCACACAAGAGCATGCGCTATAGGCAAACGTTATAGACAATGCTTATAGACCAAAGCAACTCAAGTTCCCAGTTCTGTTTGTCACTCGACCCCTTAAGTAAATCACAAATGAATCCACACAATTTGATTTACAAGCAGAGAAAACACAGCTGCGTGTTGTAGAAGGACAGTCGTGAAACAGGAGAATGCATGAGACATGTAACGAAGGACAGCACATAAGATAACTTAAAGGAAACAATGGTGGGAAACGACATGTAATCCGGACGGGGATTAATCAGCTCAGACAGGAATTAGTGTACTCGGCCAGACACTGACACTCGTTGGTAAACATAGGCGAGGAAGCCACCTGACACGCAAAGCAGAAACGACAAAAACATCACGTTCGCCAAGCTGCCTGAGTGAGGGCAACATAAAATGGGGGTGATCACAAAATGGAGGCTGAGCACGAACAAATTCATAAGTTACAGAACCTCAGACCCTCCTTTTGCCATTACTCAGGCAAAAAGAAACCAACTCATGCTAATCTGAGTCAGAATCAACACTGATGTTCAAGAGATCTTCAAGCACATGCTGCACCATCATTCTAATATTCTCTGTCTTCTGAGCAGCAGATCGTGGAGCACATAAAGTAGCCAACAGGCCACAGACTGCAGGACCACACTGAACGCATAGGCAACAAGAGAATATGACAGCTAAAATTGGTCCAAGGAACGTTAAGATCTTCCATCCCCAAGTTGACAATATTCCCCAAAACCATCCCATAAAAGACCAATCTCCTTCGTCCTGATGAATCGACTCGGAGACAGTGTGCAACTTGGAAATGGCTTGGTATACTGCTGGAGCGTCATCTGGAATATTAATGCAGCAACTAGTTCCGA
The DNA here is from genome assembly GCF_964263255.1 of Lissotriton vulgaris. Lineage (NCBI taxonomy): Eukaryota > Metazoa > Chordata > Amphibia > Caudata > Salamandridae > Lissotriton > Lissotriton vulgaris. Next base: position 666,483,908 of record NC_141689.1, read on the forward strand.
TCAATCTACAGACACCTCCTCGGTCTGCTAAGATCACGTCTAGTGCAATTCGATTTTGCAGCGTCATAAGACGGTCAGCTTGAAGTTCTGCTGTAATGTTACCTATCGCACCTGCAGTAACATTAATAGTGGTCTCAACCTCTCGAACCAGTTGTCTGATGTGTCTGCTGTTGACCATTGGGCCCCAAAAGGGAAGGAATCCTTTAAGGAAATCTCCTCCCTCTTCAGCTTGGGCCTATTTGACAATGTTTTCGCCGCATACCACAACAGACTTAGAAGCCCTGTGAGAACTTCTGGGAACGGACTAGATTTTAGCCACAGCTCATTGATCAAAGGTATAGTGGTAATGGCCAAGATTATAGAGAAGAGTAAGATTCCATTAGATGAGAAGAAAGCTTATGATGGATGGAATGTTACCCACTATGTCTCTATTCTTGGTGACAAAACCAGAAAGGGTGAGTCTTCCCCAGTGTGGACTGTGCCCCATAAAGGAAATTTTTGTCTCCAAATCAACAGCAAGAAAGCTGACGTCAATCAGAAATGTGTATACACATATATTTCATCGTCCCATGATTTCCCTCCGTTAGTTCCGTCTCAAGGAACATATTTTGTTTGTAACGATCGAGCTTATACTTGGCTACCTTCCAACTTTTCTGGAACCTGCTACATAGCTTTCCTCCTTCCCCCTACATATACGGCTTCGTCAGACCACCACAGAGTTAGACATAGCAGAGGTGTATTTGATGCCAAAGAAAGGAAGAACCAAATATGGCATTCCCTTTTGTGTATTGTGTGGCATGAGTCTGCACACCCAACAATCAGTCATATTAATGGCCAACTGATGTTGGTGCAACAACTGAATAAACGTATTATTCATATACTCGGCTCTCCTTATCTGTTCATTAGGGGGTAGAGTATGCATTTTGTGTGAGAAGACAGAAAGACGAGAAGGCAAAGAAGTCGTAGAATTAGCAACATTTCTTGATTGCAAAATATGCACGATCCATCCTGTGCAAGCTAATAAAATACACAAAAACATAGGAACACACAAAGTTACGCCAAATCGACTACGCAATAATTTACAACATTTTGATCTCATTTCCTGCTTCCTATTTTCCCTACCTGCAATTGTTGTACCATCCATCTTTATCTAAAAAAAATGTCACTCACGGCACTCTTCCTTAATCACTCAGCTAGTCACTTCTGTATATCCTGAGGCACTAGCCACTTACTAAAAGAACAAAATCAGGTTACAGTCTGAGTCTCCTACCGTGATCCTGCGACGAGACAGATGGCACATCTAATACTAATATCACATAAAAAAAAGAAGCAAAGAGGACCAAAAAGGAATGTCTTTAAATAATAAAAAGAAGTGTTCAAGAAAAATATTCAGTTCTGTTCGTTGGCTCTTGATCTAAAGTTGTAACGTGTTTTGCTCGGCACGGTCTGATCCTTGAACAATGTTTCTGAGTTGGTGGTGTCTATTCGACGATGCACAGGCACAGCAGCTTGAAGAATATCATCATCTGCTTTTTCAGACTGAGTCCCATAAATCTGAGTGTCACTGAAAGGAAGAAAACAAGGAACCGCTGCAGTGTCCGATTTCCTTACACCACTGCGAATCCACTGATCAAAGGGTAATGGAAGTGGCACCTTTTTACAGTGCACTCCATGCACCCAGTTATGCTTGCCAACCACTTTCACAGCCGTGTGAGTGACGAGCAGAACTTGCGTAGGCGTAGACCAGCGAGGCTCCAAATTCTTAGTCCGTTGAACATTTTTTACGCAGACCCAGTCACCGGGCAAGATGGTGTGACCTGGGTCTGTGGAGGCCTCCGGCAGAACACTTTGTACCTGTTGACGAATAACACTTAATTTAGTAGTCAAATCATGTAAATAATCAATTAACAGAGGATATGGTATGTCTGAGTATCTTTTGGGGCGGGGGACACCCCAAACATTAGCTGGCCGTCCAAATACTACTTCATATGGGCTAAGACCCATACGAGAGTGCACAGTAGTTCTGGTTGACAAAAGAGCTAGGCCAAGCAAGACCTGTACTGGCTTCAATCTTCGCCAGCTTAAGCTTGAGCATACCATTGTAACACTCAACCAAACTCGCTGACTGTGGATGGTTTGCCGCATGGAATTTTTGTCTAATACCAAGACCAGAACACACTTTCTGCATAATCTGGCCCAAAAATTCACTTCCATTAACACTCCAGACAATGCCCGGCAAACCAAATCTAGGAAAGAATTCCTTAATCAATACTTTAGCAGTTGACAGAGCAGTGTTGTCTTTCAAGGGGTAGGCCTCTATCCAGCGGGAAAAGGCACATACCACCACCAGAACATACTTGAGGTTGTTGCAGCGATCCATATGAATGTAATCGATCTGTAACACTTCAAAGGGATATGACGGGGGAGCAAAATGACCTGCTGGGGTTGGGGTACCCTTTCCTGGGTTATGCATTAAACAAACAATGCAATGTTTAACCACATTTTCTGCATATTTCGGGATTCATTCATTCTGCCATACCGGAGCCAAAAGCTTACATATGCCTTTTGCACTAATGTGAGCTGGGCCATGAGCCATGGTCACGACCGGCAACACATAAGCGTCCGGTAACAACCATTGCTGATGTTCCGACAACTCTGTCCAACAACCAGTTGAATCTAACATGCCCGTCCTTTCTTTCCACGTACTCAATAATTTCTCAGTGGCCTCTCCCTGAATCGTTTTCACACTCTCAATCGTGTCTTCACACATTCCAATTTCCCTCACTCAGTTTGCAGGACCTGCCACATACATTCGACTAGTGGTGTTTCTAGCTGTAGTTTTCGCTACCTCGTCTGCAAACGCATTTGCACGGCCCACATCATCTGTGACTTTCTTATGTGCACTGCACTTTATGATCGCTATCTGTGCAGGTAAGGTAAGTGACTCAAGACAATCAGTCACTAACTGACCATGCTGAATCTTTGTCCCGTGGGAGGTAAAGAATCCTCTCTCCCTCCACAGCTTTCCGAAACTATGCGCAACACCGAAGGCGTACTGACTATCCGTGTACACATTCACTCTCTTTCCCTACGACAGCACACACGCTCTAGTCAAAGCTATCAATTCAGCTGGTTGGGCTGAATTATGTCCAATACGTGCCATCTCAACAATTGTGCATAAGGTGGTGACAGCATAGGCAGAAGTGGTTTCTCCATTTGGAAGTTTAAAACAGGAACCGTCCACCCATAGGATCCCGTCCGGGTCCTTGAGCGGAGTGTCCTTTAAATCAATCCTACCCTTCGTTTCTTCTTCTGTTCGGAGAAAGCAAACCTTCTTTTCCTGATCATCTTTCTCATCTGGGAGTGGCAACAGTGTAGCTGGATTTAACGTGTTACATCTTTTGATATGTATATGGCTCGCTAGAAGTGTCAGCTTGTAACCAGACAAACGAGCGCTCGTGAGAGGCTGCATCTTGGTTCTATTTAACAAAGTATCCACTGCATGTGGAACCATAACAATAAGTGTGTTATCCAATACTAATCTGGCAGACTGTCTAATAGAAATTGCAGCAGCTGCCGTAACTCTGAGACAACTGGGCAAAGCTTTAGCTACTGGGTCTAATGTAGCAGAGAAATAGACACATGGCCTTTGCTTATCTCCGAATTGCTGTGTCAAGACTGACAACGCGCAACCTTCTATCTCATGAACGTACAATATAAAGGTCTTACTATAATATGGGGTACCAAAGACTGGAGCGGAACACAGGGCAGTACGTAAGTCAACAAAACTTTCTGACATTCATCCGTCCAAGGGAGCGGACGGAGTGTATCTTTCAACGTTAGTGCCACCAATGGTTTCGCCAAAAGTGAAAAATTGGGAATCCATTGTCTACAGTAGGAAGTGATACCCAAAAAGGCACGCACTTCTCTCTGTGTGATGGGTACAGACATCAGTTAAATAGTATGAATACGTTCTGGGGTCAATCGCCTTCCCTCCTTCGACAAGAGGTGACCTAAATAGGTCACTTCTTGTCGGACATACTGCAACTTGGAGGGCGATACTTTATGATTCAAAACAGCCAAATGATGCAACAACGCAACAGTCACGTCACTACACACATCTTCCGTATCAGCAGCCACCAGTAAATCATCCACATACTGAACAAGCGTAGCACCTGGAGGCAAAGAGAAAGTATCAAGTTGACATTTAAGAGTTTTGCTATAGATAGAGGGACTTTCACAATAGCCTTGAGGAGCTCTCTTAAATCGGAAACTTCGGCCACCCAAGGACAAACCAAAGATATCACTACTTTCTTCAGCAATGGGAATGCTAAAGAAAGCGTTCTTAAAGTCTATCACCGAAAACCAAGCCGCCGAAGCAGGAATCATTGTCAATAAAGCTGTAATGTCCGGACCAACAGGGAACTGTGGTACCACTATTTTATTGACTTTCCTTAGGTCAATAACAAATCTATAGACAGGAAGCTGTGAAGGATCCGTCCTCTTAAGGATCGGAAGAACAGGACTGTTACAAACATTGCCTCTGGTCTCTTCAATCACACCTTTCTGAATAAAATCATCAACAATAGCCAACAGTGCTCTCTCTCCGTCACTAGAAATACGATATTGGGGAATGCGTGGCATTCTAACATTATCTTTAACTGTGACAACATACGGTGGGATCGCAAGACGACCCACGTCATTCGGGCCCGTGGCCCAAAGGCTTTCTGGGAGAGAAAGTAACTCAGGTGGAAACTGGTCCCGAGATAAATACATGGGGGACATCAATCTCTTTCCCAACGTGAGATGCACACCAGAAGGGGAACAATACAATGTTGCATGCAGTCTTTTCAACAGATCCAAACCCAGTAAATTCTCACCACAACCTGTTGTTAGGACAAGTGGAGCTTCCAAATCATAAGGACCAATCGAGACAGGTAAGGGGCAAGAAACCGGATTACGGACTGGAGCGCCAGAAAATCCCACAGATGTATTCATTAAGTCAGACAAAGGTGCCCCAGGGAGTTTAGAATGAATGATAGAACTTCTCATTGCACCAGTATCCAAAAGAAACGGTTCTGAAACACCCATTGTATTGACAGTGACATGCGGCCCATTTTGATCTACTGGAATCGACACAACTCCCTCACTTCGTCCATGGCTGTCCTATTCAGTCTGAATATTGTCAGCCCCCTCTTCAACGTAATAATCATCATTGTAATACTGCGTAGAGGGAACTGTCTGCTGATCAAAGTAATTCGAAGTAGATGGGGTAAGAGAACGCTGCTCCTGAGAGGACGCAACTCGTCCTCTACCTCTAGATCCTGTCTGAAAATTACCACGACCTCAGGAAGCAGACATCCCATTATTACGCTGTAATGAGATCGGACATTTATTCTTGAAATGTCCTTCTTCCCTACAATATGTGCATTGAGTAGGACCTAATGAGGGTCGTGGCATGACATACTCAGGCTTCTGTAACAGTCTCTGAATTTGTGGAGGCTGCTGAAACTGAGAGTTTTGCTGATGCTGATTCGAGCGAGGCGGATACACCTGCTGTAAAAGAACTTTTGTTTTCAAATCTTTATTTTTCTTCTCTTGATTCTCCTTCTCATCCTTATCCCTATTCTCGTAATACTGTGCAGTAGCCAATATTTTAGCAGGAGAAGAGACAGCCCATGCACTTTCAGAACTCTTTAGTTTATTTGATAACTCGGGAAGCAAATTATATACAAACTTGTCCACAAACAATCGCTGACCACCCTCTACACTCAAATCCTGACCACTGTGGTCTATAAACGTTTCTTCGAAGCAAGTGAAGAAATCCGAGACGCTTTCATCTTTCTTTTGCTTGCATGCGGCAAGCTTATCCCAATTTACTCGTACCGCAGGCATCATTGTCTTCATCAATTCAATTATTCTACCTGGAAGAGCCGTAATCAAATCCTCTGGTTTTGCACCACCCACCTGATTTGCATCCGCAGCTCTAATAGCAGCCCAATCACCACCCAATTCAGCCAAATGATTTTCCCTACGAATCCATGTCATATACCTTGCAGAACAACATTTCCAAATAACATATCAATGTCGGCCAAATTCATAATACAAGCGTCAACTGTTTGGGACAATTCTTTGTAATGTCCAGCAGGATTTTTACGGGGGTCGGGAAGAGTTTGCTTAAGCGTCAATACTTCAGACCTTTTCCAGGGTTCATGGACCCATATACGCTGGAAATGACCAGGGACAGGAGGTGGACCAACCACTGCTTCTCTCCATACGGGAGGAACTTCACGCATTGGATAATTCTTGCTATCTTGTTTATTGGCGGGATCAGCCTCGGAAAAGGACAGGGACAAAAACATTGTTCGAAATGCAATGAGTCTATTCACTGCCTCTTCAACTACAATAAAACCCTTATCAAAATCAGCTTGTAATTTCAATAGTTCCAAAGGAACTGTATCTAACTCCATATCTTCCCAACCTCTAATAAGAGTTTGACACATAATGTTAAAAACATATCTCTGCGTGGGCTCCCCCCATTGATGAAAGTAACTCATGATATCTTCAGTACTATATTCTGGTCCATGCTCAATCCATTTATGAGCGAGACCCAACACTACTTTCTCGTCCGCCAGGGGAAGTTGACAACAAGATTGTCGTCTAGAGAAAGCTGGAGACATTTTTATAGACCGAACAAAAGGAGAAAAGAAACTTGAAACAGCATCTGTTATCCTCCTCTGTGAAATAGGAGAATCCCTCGAGAGGATAGGAGGTATTACAGATGTAGAAGGCAACGGAGACTGAAACGTAACAGACTGAAGAGTAGGAACTGGAGAAGGTGGGGGCTGAATTACATACTGTGAGGGCGGAGCAGAAGCAGGCAAAGAAGCATTAAGAGGCTGAGCCGGTTGCTGGACAATCGGTAATTGAGCAACCACTTGTTGAGCGACGGGAGGGGGTAACGGAGGTGCATTAGCATTCTGGACATAGGGCGGAGGTGAATTCAATAAACAAGACATTAGGGAATCTTCTTCTAATTCCTTACTTTTATCTGAAGAGGAAGTAGGCAACATCGGATAGCATCTGTCTATCGCCATACGATGTTGTTTCTCTAGTACCTCCTTCGCATCATCTACTTCGTTGTCTTTAAACTGCTGGGCAGCCTGTAGAATTGACATATCTTGTGCTTTCTTATCCTTTTTCGCTTGTTTGATTTCTTTCTGTTTGGCTTCTTTACGCCAAAGGCGAAAGGAGTCAAACATAGCCGGCCGGGCTTTTCTTCTAAACAGAATCGTTTCCAAATTATCTAATATAGCAGGATCAAAGCTACCATTCTGGGGCCATCTCAAAACTCCACTTTTTTTCGTGTATCGGACCCATGTCTCGTTAAAGGTAATGGGACCAATACCATGTTTCGAATAGAGCTCATAAGTGGGAGTTCCAACTGGAGGGATCGGACATGATTCCTCCAACTGGGAATCCCTCGTACAACCCAAACAACAAAATCTTTTGAACTTACTCAGCCCAGGCATCGTCACTTCTCTAGACTGATCACAAACAACAAGGGGTATAGATCAGTGAGACAATACAATCGTATTTACCCCTTGGCTTCAGCTATTGCAATATCTGAATAGAAACAAAAAATAACAAAAAAGCAAATGTCTGTGGGAGCGACCCACCAAATACTTAACTAAGAATCGGTGTGCACCAGCGGAGGTCTGTCTATTGTCTCGCTCTACCAAAACTCTTCAGAAGGGTCCAAGGCAGGGCGACAGTCAGGGCAGCAGTCGTCAGCAGCCGTCGGAGAGGAGTAGCTGCACCGTCAAAGACCTTCGGTCCACTTCCGACATACAGGGGTCGATCACGTGGTGCGCCTCCTCCGGAGTTTTCTTGCGGGGCTCCTCACGACCCTCGGGCTCAACCGTTACCGCTGAAGTCGCCCCATGTTGGGCGCCAGTTCGAGAACCGCAGCCTTAAGGCCCGGCGGCGCAGGGTATGCCTAAAATCCCCGGGATTCACCTGCCTTGTCAAAACAGAGACATGGACTCTTCGTCTGGCGTAGAAGATGGTATTTATTAGCTGCAGCTACTACAGTGGTCTTAGAAGTCGTCAGTACAACGAGGTTCAAAAGAGACTGCCACTTAACTTCGTGGCGCACAGGTTTATATACGATACAATACAATGCAAAATGCAATCACACAAGAGCATGAGCTATAGGCAAACATTATAGACAATGTTTATAGACCAAAGCAACTCAAGTTCCCGGTTCTGTTTGTCACTCGACCCCTTAAGTAAATCACAAATGAATCCACACAATTCGATTTACAAGCAGAGAAAACACAGCTGCGTGTTGTAGAAGGACAGTCGTGAAACAGGAGAATGCATGAGACATGTAACGAAGGACAGCAGATAAGATGACTTAAGGAAACAATGCTGTGAAACAACATGTCGTCCGGACGGGGATTAATCAGCTCAGACAGGAATTAGTGTAATCGGCCGGACCCTGACACTCGTTAGTAAACATAGGCGAGGAAGCCACCTGACACGCAAAGCAGAAACAACAAAAACATTGCGTTCGCCGAGCTGCCTGAGTGAGGGCAACATAAAATGGCGGTGATCACACAATGGAGGCTGAGCACGAACAAATTCGTAAGTTACAGAACCTCAGAACTAAGAAGGATGTGGAATGTGTTGTCCAACCATAGGATTGGGTAGCCCATGTTAGTAACATATATTCATGCAGTGAAGAGCCACGAGGTTATGGAGCAGTCTTTCTGCAAGACTCTGAGCTAGGTAAAGAAAGTTGATAAGAATTTGATATAATCAAAACCTTGCTGGCTATCAAGTCTTGTATCAAATCTAGAGCCCCCGGGACCGACTAGATTTCAAATAATTTATATGTGGCCCATTCGGATGTTTAAGGTCCATATATAAATCTAACATCACACTCAATTCTGCTTGGAAAGGATATCCCCTTATCTTGGAAATTAACAGGAATTATCCCAAAATGTAAGAAAGGGCAATGCAATTGCCCAGGAAATTACAGACCAATTGGCCTGATTGATGGCTTGGTCCATCTCTAAGATTGCATACAAGCCAATAATTAATCGAACTTCTAGGCTGGTTTTAGAAGCAATGTCAGCATGATTGAACACTTTTTTCATTTTAATCGTATTTTTTTTGTAATGTCGGTAATCAACAGGGTAAATTGTATGTTGTCTTTGTCAATCTGTTAGCCAATTTTGATCTGGTTCCAAGAGACAAGCTGTGGAGGACTTTGGAGGAAATGGACAAAGCTGCTTGACATTTTGATATGGCTGCATTCAAACAACTGTGCTCGAGTTAGATGAGAGGAGCATGGACGGCTAACGGATCCATTTAGGATGAAATATGGATGCATGCAGGGCTGTGACTGTCATTGCCCCAACCCTGTTCTCTGTGTGCAGTATTTGGGTATTGGATTGTTTGAACAGAGATGGGTGCGTTTTGCCAAAGGTCAGTGGCCAAAGGGGTCCCGCACTGTTATTTGCAGATGAGACCCTATTGCTCTCAAAATACCTACAGGGGCTTCAGCAGCTGCTGAACAGCTTTAATTCTTTCTATGTTGAGTGCGGACTTGAGCTGAACAGTTCAAAGACAAAATGCATGGTGTTCAGCCCTGCAAAGAAAAAAAATAACAAGGCTAGAAGGTATGTGGACAAAGATGTAATGGAACAGGTGTCACACTTTAACTATTTCAGGATAAGGTTAATGTCAAACCTCAATTGAGACCTGCAACTCCAATAGTAACCCATCACACAGTCAGCATAGCAAAAATTCACCAAAGTTCCGTATCTGAGAGGTTTACTAATGTTACAGCACTAGGGGCAGCCCTGCATGGGTAGGAAATGTGAGGTGGGGGGTGCAAATATGAAAATCTATGTCAACTGTTGAAAATAGGTTTGTAAGATCACTTTTGAGATTCTTCGCAATAACACTAATGATTCCGATTTGCTTGGACGTGGCAATTAGAGGAATAGCACAGAAGGACAAGTACAGAATTCTGGTTTATTGGTACCGAATATGGTCTTCCCCAGCCCTTGAACTATACTGAGTGGGCATAAGAGATCTCATGTCACCAGGATGGGCTCGCAACATCCCATTGCTGAACTACGGGAAAACACTATTGAGGAAACTGGTATTGGAAAGGATTTGGTTATTCCTAGATGAAATATACTCACAGGCCAAAGCTGGCCTTAAGGACATGTTTCTGGGACTTTGTGGCTGTTCAAACCGTCACTAATTGCAAGGGGTCAAGGTCCAGGAAGTTTACAGATTTTAAACCTTACCCTTGGTTCAAACTCCCAATTGATGAAATTACCCTGCCCCTTGCATGTAAACTCTATCTCCAATTTAGATAAAAATAGCTCCACACTACATGGTTTTGTTGTAAGGGTCAGAACCTATTCCAAGGGTGACCGCTGTCCTGCTTGTGCAGGAGTGTCAGAGTTACTCACTCATATATTATTCTTTTCTCCAGCCTATTGCTCTGAAAGAGCCAAATGGATAGCCCCACTTTGTAGGAATTCGGGCATCAGACGGCACCAGAAGGCTTTTAGGATCATGAGCACAGATACCAATAGATTTAAGGCATACTCCATCGCTAGATTTCTTATGTGTATTTGGATCTGGCAAAATAAGTGCATCCAAGCCAAGAGGTAGATGAAGTTATTCTTCCATGTGGATGAAGATGCATTTCCCATTCGCTTTTCTTGTTCACTTATGGGAAAGGGAGAAACTCTTACTGTGTCATTATGTATTGTTATCTTTTTTTCACTAGTCTTTTAACTAATGGTAATTTATATATTCGGTGGTGTTATGATTGACTCATGTGATATGAGCGCCTCTGCAATGTATTGCTACTTTTGCACTTTAGTTTCATTACATTGTTAGATACATTATCTTACACTTTAAAGCTACTTTTTGCATTGATCAAGTGGGGGGCCCTATTTAGCAGGTTTGATTGTGTGTTTTAAAGAGAAGTTGCCACTGCAAAAAACACACCTCTATTACAGTTGTAATTGTATTCAAATAGAAGACTGAATGTTAATAATAGAAGACTGGATGTTCATTTTATTTTCTATTACGAAACTGGAGTGTTCTCGGGTTGCCCCCTAGCTATTAAGCAGCATGTTCATTTGATGTACTAGTCCTTTGTAATCATGTTTTATTGGTTCATTTTTACAAAACAAGATCCGTCACCAAGCTTAGATTTTCTAATGAATGAAAGTGGAAGCTACGAAACAATTCTTAAAATTGGGTTTAAACTGGAAAATGGGAGTGTTTCCTCCTTTAAAGGTCTCTTAAATATATATGGTACTTGGAATAGGTCCAATGTAATCAGTTGAACGTTTTTATAGGGTGGCTATATTTTGGGCTGCATTATTATACTTTTTATGTATATCACTGAGATGTTTTTATGGTTTAAACTGTACTTTTATGATCCTGGTGATTCAAATTAAGTTATTATGGTAAGGTAGGACAGGAATCGAGTTGACAATAGTAAAGGGAGTTAAGAGGTTACCACATACAAGGGGATCTCTGGTGGTGAAAAACATGGATTGTTGGTGGCAGGGAAATTAATTTCTGTCTGCTATTGTGTGAGAAGGTTATTTAGCATTCCTTCAGTGATGCTCTCAATATATCTAAGAGTTCTTGGTAACAGAACCATTTTGGATATGAAGCCATAGTGATTTTTGTAGACTGTTGTATGGAGGGCTGTTATGACCACTTTATGGACAATCTTCTAAGAAAAAATGCCTGCATCCATATTCAGGTCTTTCTTGTTATTACACCAAACTATTTTTCGGAAAATGGTTGAACATATATTTGACACAATATTTAAACAAAATATATCGGAAGCTATGCATTGGAGACCACTGTCATAAAAGCTCAATGGTACAGCAACAAACTATACAATATACAATTGTTAAAAGGCCCACTAAAACCAGATATGAAGCTGGAGGAAATTTATGAGTGAAATGATTTCATGCCTCTTCACTATCTCGCATATTTATTGGTCTGAGACATGTCTGTCTGCAAAGAGAACTGTGAGAAGTTGGCCTGGCATATGATGTCCACTATTCTAGTGGGCACCTTGCACCAGTTTAAACGACCCTGATTGATGGTAGGTTGAAGACAACCTTATAGAAAGCTATCCTTGTGGTAGCTGTGGAGAGCAGCCTTCAGGCTAAGTCTGGAAGGAATGGAAAGCAGCTTGTTATACCAGTCTATAATCTCTTGAATGATCAAATGAAAGAGCACCACACCAGTTATATATCAAATATATATGTATTTATTCGAAACACAACCCCTCTAGTCTCTTTAAGAGGCTAGAGGCAAAAGTACAATGCAAGAACTTTAAAAAGGCACACAGTAAATAGCACAGTATACGTTTTGCCCTCGGGACCTCACAAACCATATACTAAAATAGTGGTATAAGAACCACAGGAATAGAAGTGAGGCCTGGGGCCTGTAGAACCACTGGGGCAACCAGGAACCATCCAAGGTAGTGATGCAGGAAACCCGCGGGGGACACTTGCAGTGTCTAAACACAGCCGCGAATCACCATAGACTTCCATGAGGAAAGTTTAAGTTCCAATTTTAGAATTTAAGGACACTTAGGAGTGGACTGCAGTGAAACCTCTTTAGACTAGGACACTTCGAGAGTCAAGACCCACAGGAGCACCAGGGTACTCGTGTTACCTCACCCAGGGAAGCTGGATGCATAGGTGTCTTTTTGTTTCGGGTTTTGTCGTAGATTCCAATGGAGAGCTGCGAAGAAGTGCTGCAGGCGAACAGGGGAAAAGTGTCTAGGTGGATCCAGAGGGGACAGAGTTTGGGTCACTAGCCAGTGACCAGGATGGCGACATGAAGATGCCAGCCGATGTCAGGTGTTTTAAGGTGAAGTAGGTGAAGCTTGACTCTTCAGCCACAAGGACCAGGAGGCGTTGATGATGACCAGGAGCTGGATTTTAGTTGACCCACAAAGGATGTTGAGTGCTGCAGCGTCGGAATCTGGATTGGACTCAACAAGCCTTGGCAACAGCAACCCACACAAGATGCCAAGATTGGCTTCGGCGCAGACCAGCAAGTTCTGAGAGACTCACCCTTAGGAGGGGAGTCAGAGCACATCTGGAGCAACCAGGAAAACACAAGAAACAAAGGATTGTCCTTCATGGGGACCCACTATCCAATGGACAAGAGATCACAAAGGAGACTCAAGCTGCAGTGAAAAAAGCAGGCCCACGGAACACTCGTGGAGTGTAGGCCTCTCAGCTTTGGAGCAAAGGGTGCTCGGGTCTAGGGCAACAAATAGCCCAATGCACAACTTCGGAAAACTTCGGGAAGTAGGTGCACTTGCCAACTTGCAGGATATCCAGGAGTTCCGGTCCCACGTCTCTCATGTTGGCTGCAGGTCTCAGCTTTGCTGGGATCTTGTGTCTGCCTCAGAGATGTCTGGAAGTCTGTTTCCTGTGTTGCTGATTCTTCAGGATCCGGCGGGAGCATTGAAAATGCAGACTGGCAAGATGCTCCTAGGTGCCTGTTTGAACAGGAAGGTCACTCCTTGACCTCAAGGGAGATGTATTCCATCTTCCAGTCGATATGGAATGTCGAAGGTCCAGGATTGTGTCTTCAGAGTTTTGTCCAGGGTAATCCAAAGTCTCAGTGACTGGGTTCCTATAAGTATACTATGTTTAGGGGGTGGACTAACTCTAGTGTCCCACCTATGGGAGGACCTGGGGGGTGGTTACACCCCTTCCCCTTTAGGTTACACCCCTTCCCCTTTATCCAGTTTCATGCCAGAGCTCAGGCTGAGTGCCCCAGCAACTGCTTTGAACTGGGAAATGCATGGAGCACCTTGTGTGCCCCAGGCAGTGTCTGAAAAGCATTCACTGAATGCAACCCACCCTGCCCCAATGCACTAAAGCCTGTCTGGGGAGGTGCTGGCACCTCCCTGGGCAGGAAACCTATTGTCCAGGCCTTCCCTGCCTGAGTTTCGTCCAGCAGCAGGAGGTCAGACTCGTGTCTGTAGTAGCAGCATCCATTTTGTGATACTGGGGCTCTTTGAAACATTTACCGGGAAAGTAAGTGTGTACATGTCTTCTCCCTCTAGAAGGGTGGAATGCTACCCCTGCCGCCAGAACTGTGGGGGTGGGGGAGTAGTATTCCAAAGTGTTTGACACCAAACATGAGATATTTTATTAAAGCCAAACCAAAGTTAGCATTAACCGCGAGGATTATAATGCACTTAAGAGTATATGGTATGGCCATATCACAGAACAGCTATAAGGAAGGGACTCCGAAAGCTGCAGAGGGGCTCAGCTCATGCTAGGTCTCCCTCTCACACAAAACCAAGCACTTTGCCTTCAGGATTGTCAAGGCCTGCCATAAGAGTGACTTATAGGTTAATATGTGTCTGTTTTAAATGGTGTATATAGGTATACTATATCCCAGTAAGGGGTGCTTACACCACCTTACCCAGGCTGCAAGTGCAGACCTGTGGTGTCATTTTGGAAGGCTTCCCAGGGGTGGCATAATACATGCTTCAGCCTCTGGGGTACCTATGCCCTTGGTACCTAAGGTACCATATACAAGGGACTCATATGGGTGACCCAGTAACCAATCTGGTATGTACCTAAAGTACATGCAATCAATTTAGAGAGAGAACAGCTAGGCTGTGATCCTGATTGGCAGGGCCACAGCCAGACTAAAGTCGAAAAACCAGTGAAACACAGCAAAACGTGGGGGTAACCATAGGAAGCAGACCCTACTCTCCTACAAGAACCATGTAATCAGAATACACTGGAAGCACCCATTAAAAATTGACTCTCTGAGCCTATTCCAGACAAAGCTAATTCACTGACTTAGCGCAAACTCTGTAACAACCTGACAGATTACTTTCAGCCTCTGCGAGATAGGTGGCAGGCTGTTATTGGACATATTGAGGACGAGGACTGGCAGTCGGCACTGATGTCTCCAAGGGAAGCAGCCATCACTCTTCCCTTTCAGCTAATCCAACAAAAAGTCTTCATAGAACGCATCTAATGGGGGTGACCTTAGCAAAAATCAGAACTAGACAGAGTGCTCTATGTCTGCGGGACTGTCATCAAGAGGCAACCTTCTATCCATCTATATGGGACTGTCCACTCATACGCTATATATGGAATGGAGCAACGACACACATGCAGGATGCAACTTGGAAACAGGTAACACTCACACCACCACTGGGGCTTCTTAACATTTGGGAAACTACTGATCTCACTGAAGTGGAACAGAAATTTGCCATGCTAGGGTACAGGTTAGTTAAGAGAGCGGTCGCAATGAAATGGGGGACAGCGGAAGGACCATCAACTAGGATTTGGGCAGCTGAAATGGATAAGTGCATGATTGCTGAAAAAGAAGTATACAAAATCTAGAGGTTGCCCTAAGAAATGGGAAAAAAAATGGGGCGGGTGGAATGTGCACACGGGTGACTTATGTATATCCCCAACTGTTAAACTGGAAATGGCAAGGCTAAATAAACATATATTTGTATCGCTGGACTGATTGACTATGCAATGTTTTGCCACACTACATGATGTAACATGCTCAGAGATATACTGCTGATGTTTTGTGATTTTTTGCAGGTTGAACTCAATAAAAAAACAATTAAAAAAAGAAATTGCAAAGAGGTGCTGTCGGAAAGTGCCTCTTTTGACATGGTTAGCCCCCACTTTTTGTCATTTGTCTGATGTGATTTTGAACTGTATGTGCACTGGGTCCCTGCTAACTATGTTCCCAGTGCCAGACCTCTTTCCCAAAACCTGTACCATGATTGGCACAACTTCAGTTACCCCTCTAAGTCCCTGGTTAAGTGGTACCCCTGGTACCTAGGGCTTGGGTCCTGAGAAGAGTCCTCTGGGGCTGCAGCACTGGTTGTGCTACCCCAGAGACCCTTCACCAAGGCTATGCTCTCTGCCATTGCAAGCGGTGTGTCCTGTGTGTCTTGGAGCAGAAAAATCCAAAGAGTCAACATGGCACCCAGCCTTTTGTGCCATACCTCCAATACACGTTGTACGATACAGGTAAGTCCCACCTACTGCAGGCCTTTAGTCCTAAGGCTGGGCGCACTATATCCTATATGAGGGCATATCCATATGAGCAGATATACCCCTACAATCCTACAATGTCCAGTCTATTCACAGATGTTGTAAAGGCACAGGGAAGCCATGAAGAGTGCATGGACTGGATACTTGTCAACATGAGTTTCCTAGCTCTATAATGGCTTGACTTGATTGATGTTTCCATCCGCACTGTGTGCACATCCAAATGATGCGGTCGGAACCGCTGACCTGAGGTAGGTCAGTTCCCAATCCACAACGATGTCGGGGGGACGTGACCAACATCATAATCAGGGCCTAAGTGTCAGGGATGAAGTGGCTAAAGAGTTGGAAATGCTAGAAAGGAAAGACATCATAGAACCTATTGAGTGTGGAGAGAGTCTTGCAACATAGGTCATTGCCAGAAAGGCGAATGGAAAGTTAAAATTATACATTTATCTTAAAGAATTTAACAAAAACATTATAGTGGACACATTTCTGTTGCCAAAGATTTGGGAATTACTGGCAAAAACTAAGGGAGAAATGTGGTTTTCCATGATTGACTTAGTTTCACCCAGCAACAAGTGATCTTACATCCTGAGAGTAGAACAGGGAATTGACTGCTTTCATCACACTCGTGGGATATTTCTGCTTTGTATGAATGCCAAACCTTTGTAGGATCTCCCTTCAGTGGTTTATTTCCAAAATTGTATTTTGATCATGGGGGAAGGTATGGTGGTGTCTTGAAGCGGTATATCTTGATTCTCCGCTTATATTCCACTTCCGGTTCGGTAAGAGCAGAGCAGCGCGCACAACAGCAAGCTGAGGACGAGGCGCAAAAGCCCGCTCCAATATCTCTACCAGCTGAAGGAAGTGTGCATAAGTAATGCGCGAGGTACCATAAGACCTCCAAGACATAGGAACAGGTTAATAACCTTTTTCTTGTCACTTCTGAACACTGTTTTATATTTTTTGCACGTTATTTCACGGTCCTGATGAATGCCCGTAAGTCCTAGAAATAAGGCAATAGCGGCAGAAACATGTCGACCAACCTTTTAACCCCCTTCTCACTCAAAGTGCAACTGTAACTCATAAACCAGTAAAACTGGATGCACTACTATTTGAGTTTACCAGACCCAAAATCAGATTTATTAAAATTTTTTGTCTCCCTGGTTTTTGGTCTTTTTATCTCTGGCTCACTACTGTACCAACCTTGGGTAAAATCCTCCTGGTGGAGGCTGCATAACCTAAGTAGACCTAATGATTATGCACACACGTGAAATATAAGCGGAGAATCAAGATATACCGCTTCAAGACACCACCATACCCATCACGTGCATGAGGGTCTTAATATTGGGACAGAAAATCCCCCCAACCATCCTGCAGACCTAAGGTTGATCAGGACAAGTGATCCTTTCTCCCTTGATTATAACATATCCTTTGGAAAATGAATGGATCAGTATTCCATCTCCCCCATTTCTGATTAGAAGACATGGGGGAAGGTAACCAAGATAATAATCCTAACTTATACAGGGTGCTGGAAAAACTCAAACAATATGGTCAACAGCAGAATTAGATAAGTGCAAGTTTTGTACACAGTCTGTGACAAACGTGGGACATGAGATCAGTGATAAGCATTTCTCCTCTAAGAGAAAGATTGTAGAGGAAATCAGAGAGGTCCCTGCCCCTGCATGCAAAGATGAGGTAAGATCATTTATAGGTCTTGCAGAAATGTATGCAAAATGTGTTACACATTTTGCAGACAAAACATAAACTTTTTGATAGTTCCAGAATTGAAAGACATGATGCAAATAGAACTCGAAAGAATCAAGGATGATATCTGTGTAGTAATCACTTTGCATGGGTTCAATTCTAAGGCTTGCACCGTTTTGACACATGATGCTAGCTGGAAAGGATTGCTTGCTGTGTTGTCCCAAATTTTAAGTAATTGAGTAAAAACACTCTATACTTTGCTTCCTGAGCACTAACATCATCAGAAGAGAAGTACTCCATCGTTAATTGGGTAATACTAGCATGTGTGTGGGCTACTGGAAAATGTAGGCAGTTTCTATGGAACACAGAATTCACTTTACATACAGATCATAAGCCATTGCCAAACGTTTGAAGTATTGATGGGTCAGCCAAGACGACCACACTGTCCTGAGGCTGTCCACATAATTGGTCAGTCAGCAGGCGTATTGCTTTTAACATTGGTACGGTAAGCCCAATTGGAATAAATCATTAATGGGTGCTTAGCCTTAACCAATTTTAAATCCACTTCCTTTGGTTTTCTTGTTCCCTCACATCTTCTTTTGCACTACACACCCCAGTCCCATCTTGTTTACCACTCACTTACATCGAGTGGTACACCACACTGTCGTCCTCTTATTCTAGTGAGGCTACCCCCTACCACCGGGTTGACCTCCTAGGAGAGTTCCGATAAATCTCTGACGGGTGGTACGGATAAAAATCCCAAATGATGAAGGGCGGATCCGAATGGTGACTGATGGGTACTTGTCCTCATCCACGGAGAGCTCTCTGTGTCACTACTTGGTTGTAGGGGTGAGTCCAGGTTTGGTTTCTTGTATGTGGGCATACTTATCTTAGACCCTCTGGTACTTGTGGTGTATATTCAGCCAAGACGACACCTTGTATAGCCAGAATGTCTCTTAGGCTGCAGAATTATGCATATGAAGTGGAAAATTTACCAGGCAGGAGTAATTAGATGGCAGACAATCTTAGCAGATCACCTGTACAAGGATAGGCAATGGATATTAGTGAGTTGAATATCTATAGTGTAGCCAGAGTGGACTGTTAAATTGAAGTCATTTCTGAGAGTTAATGGAAAGGTGGGTACAAAGAAGACATGGTTTTGAACAAGGTGTTTGAGAATGTGTTAAGTTCAAGTTCAAGTTTAACATTTCTATAGCGCAGACGGGTGGCCAGATAAAGGAAAAGTCTCTGAGGAATTTAATGAATTTTGGGAGCTGAAGGAGGAGTTATCGATTTCTGATTCAGGGTTCCTTCTCAGTGGTGGCAGAGTTGTTCCTCCGTACAATGTCCATCAAAGAATACTGAGGTTCATGAATGAAGGGCATTTAGGAATTTTTAAGTCCAAACAAAGAAATAAGGCTTCCGGCCCGGGATTGATTCAGACATGGAGAAGTTTGTTTGGAGTTGTTAATATTGTGCGAATGCTGACAAGACTCGTACAGAGGTGATACTGCCTCTTGGCTTAATTGAGATACCAGAAAAGCCTTGGGAAGTTTTAACAATTGATATTTTGGATCTGATTTTGGATAGGAATGGGATCCCAAGAATATCATTGTGTTACCTGACACATATTCAAAATGGCCTGAACGGGAAGTATGTGACCGTGTGAATGCTAAATGTTAAGCCACGTTCTTGGAGAAAATGTTCCTGAAAGAAAGAATTCTCAGCTCACTCAAGGATAATGGTCCACAATATTTTTGCTGAAAAGTGTACTACATTTATGTCAAGGAATGGCATTAAAGAGAAAAAAATGCAAGTTTATCATCCTGCCAGTAATGTGGTTGTTGAGAGATTCAACAGGGTGATCCTGGGTTGTGTTCAGGCTGCTATAAATACAGGGGAAACTGGGAAACTGGGAATTGGAACTGGACAAATTGATCTGTGCATATCGTATAACTTGCACTGTGATGGTTTATGGTCCCTTTAAGATTTTGAAGGCACATGATCCCCTTCAGATTTTGAAGGCACATGATCCCTTTACTAATGACAATTCGGTGTGGATGTCTCATGGTAATCAGAGTCAATGGTCACCGGAGCAGGTCAAAGAATTTTTTTAAACTGCATGCTAGACGTACAAATAGTATTATGACAAAAAACATGGGGACATATTAACAAGCGGCAGCGATAATTATCGCTGACCGCTGTTAGCGTGAGTAAATCTATTGCCGGCTATCGCTGGCGATAATCTCCATGTTAGCGTTGCATTAACAACGCTTAACGCCATGGAGATAAAAATCCCAGCGATAGCGGGGATTATCGCCGTTTTCAATGGAATATCGCTGGTTTTCCAGCAATATTCCATTGAAAATGGCGATAACCTTGATGATAGGGCAGGGTAATCTTTGCCATGTAATCCACCTCCCATTCGATTACATGGCTAAATCAGGTCACAAGCAGGCGTTAGGAAAGTAGCATTAACTGTGGTTAGCGCTACTTTTCCTAACGCTCTGCTTGTTAGCATTCAGCTTGATAATAGGAGAAATGTGCTTAGCGACATTTCTCCTATTGTTTTGCTCTGGTTCGCCCACTTTGCATCTCATTAGAGATGCAAAGCTGGGCGTTGCTGAATGGCTCGCTAAATCAGCAAAACATGCAATAACGTGTCTTTGCTGATAAGGCGATGAAATTATCGCTGCTTTTCTGCTATAATTTCATATGGCCTCCTTGGTAATATGCCCCATAATGTGCTGGAAGTCACTTTGAAAGAGGGTAATTGGGTGCATCTTAAGCTTGAATAAACTGTGAAGAAAGGTGGAAGTTATTTTTCTGAACCATTACAATTGTGCATGATGTATTCATGTTCAGCTAAGCTTAGTGAAAACAACGTTTGGCATTTTAGCAAGATTTCTACGTGTAAAAAGATTTTATTATGGAGTAATGAGGGTTCGTGAGCCCCTAGGACGCTGCTGTGGAAGGGGGAAGTTAAAAGTGTCCCTAGTTACAGTGGTGTTTATGTTCAGTGAATCGAATCAACAGTTAATCTTCTAACTCCAACTCAAGATGCTAGTATTGCGGTCCTTTCTGGTGTTGACACTTAGTCAACTAACAATGGAAAATAACAGGGACATATCTCTTCTCAGTCATTAGGTTCTCTAAACAAGGGGGTGAGGGTAATGAGCTCAGGTAGAGCTATATCACTGCCCACCAAATTAAAAGGTTTTGTGGTAGGGTGATGGTTCTAATATGTATGCATTATTTCTTTGTGTTAAGCATGTATTATTTCCAGGTGTTGTAGACAAATATCTCTACTATATCATATCTAAAACTGTTATTGCAGGCATATAAACTTTACAATGTTGTTATCTTACAGCTTTTTGTTAAATTGCATACCTCACATCGTTACATTTCATATAGTGTTTATTTTTCATAATACATTATTTCAATGTTCTATTATCCGTGGAATTATTTTTATTATGGTATAGTTCATATTTATTTTTATTATAAAAGAGGAAGATGTGTGGTGTTGCTAAGTAGTTGCCAACAACAGCAAAAAGAAAAGAACTGCCTATGATAAATGAACGCAGACTATCTCGCTATAATAAGGGGACAACTCACCAATATCGCCGAGCCTCAAATATTTAAAAAAAACCTTCAGTCATAGAAACAATGATCTTGAAAAATAGGAGCATTTAATACAAAATAAATCACAATAAATTATGTACATAGTTTCGGTAAATACATAAAATAACTTCACTCTGGTAAATTACAACAAATATTGGTCTTCAACCCCTCCCCCCATCAGTCATTCAATCTCATCATCCATAACCGTTCACATATCATACATACCACGCACATCCATATTCTGCTAACACATAATATATCTCCTTAGATGTCCATAGCTAAAACATTAGGTGTAAGAACAATGTGAGAACAAAAATGAAGCTGTCTTCACTTGAGATGTTTAAGTGTAATAGATGGATACCAACATCTTCTAAATCATTGGTATAAACTATAAGTCAATCTGTATAAATAAGTTGTTCACCATTGTATACATTGACATAAGCAGCTCAGTCAAATCTGTCTTCTGGTGCTAATACTCCTGTTCTAACCTGAGCTGATGTGCGTTTCAGTGAGGACCGAAATAGTGGTCACACCTTCTTTAGGGCACTCAGGTATGGTATTCCAGGACTTAAGATGCAGTGGATAAGGAGGGCAAGCATAAGTACCCATAATCTGATCATTTCAAATGGCGAACAAATAGTGCAGCTACTCAATCAGAATCAGGTGGGATTAAAGACATTTTAGCCTCTTTACCTCCCATGGTTTTTCTTCACTGTGCTGTTACTGGGATGCCTCGATTCCTTGCAATACAGCGTGATGGTGAACACCCGGACTATCATGCAAGTGAGCCCACATTCAACAGTTCAGCAGGGGCACCCCACTACAGAAGTGCTTTGGCTGCCAAAGAGACAGGCTGCCACCACTAGCAGCCAATGCGCCTACCCTTTCATGAGTACCGGTACTCTCCTCTCTAGTAGAGAAGTGCTGGTACTCAGAGTGATAAAAATAAGAAGTGCCAGTACTCAGTACCTGTGAGTACCGGCCCATTTAAAGCACTGATCTCAGATCATAAAATCATGTCTGCCTATGAGGGCAAATGGCTCGCAAGATGGAATAGAGCCAATGCACCGATCATCATGTCATCATCCAGTGTCTCAGGAAGAACTCCTAGTTAGATGATGCTCAAAATCCAATAGTTAGTTAAATGCTCAAATCCATACGAGCTCTCTATTTATTGAAAGAGTACAGGAGTTGGGAGAAACTATGTGTGGGATGAAATTAAGAATAAATATGTTGAACGTCCAACTAAAGAGAAACTTCGCTCTAAACGGCAGGCCGGGGCTTTGGTACCTTTCTCAACTGGCTAAGATTGGTGGCCATAGTAGATGACCTACGTAGATTCTGTGGTGGAATGTAGAAGTGACATTTATGGTGAAAGTTGGTGCAGACTTCGGTTGTGAAGGACATACTAGTCTGTTCTCCCCTTTGTATGAATAAACTACTAATTCACTTTCCTACACTTGGTGTGCCTCATCACTACATCCTGTTGCAAGACAACATTTTGTAGAGGAAACCTGATTCCCTCCTCTAAAAAAGAGCTACCTCTGTGTTCTTGAGACCACAATTTTTTTCGACTTCTGATCTCCAATCCATCCAGATATTATATCCTCTGGATGTCACAGACAGAAATGCTACATGCATAATACCGCCTCTATTTTAATTAAAAAAGTCAAAGCGCTATCAAAACTGTTTAGCAAACTACAAAGACCTACTCTTAACTGGGTGCCATTCCAGTCAGAAAGCACAGAATACTTTGCTTACACTGTTTATTTTTATTTAAGCAACCTCCGATTATCTATCTACATCCTTACACAATGGAACATTATTCGGGCTTGTAGGCATGATTGAGCAAGCTTCATTAGTGATTATTTTCATAAATGACCCCTATAGAAACTACTGTCTTCTTTGATATACAAACTATATTCAAGTTCCTACAGATGTTTGGTTGCCCCATCCTCTTTTCCTTACTTCCTTAGGCTCAGGCGTGCCTCAGTGACCTAATTTTGTGGTCTTTGGAGTCTGTATATGAGCTTCTTTGGTAGGTCAGAGTACAGTCCAATACAGTAGCCTACAAACCACATATAGGACCTCTTTTTAGTATTAAATCGATTTTATTGGCAGAACACAGCGTCGCCTACAACCCAGCGGGTGGCCAACACCTAGCCAGTTCAAGATAGCAAGACAATGAAGTAAAATCACACTCAAACCGGTAATTAACACAGCATGTCACCTACAATCCAGGCAGGGCAGGACGCGTTTATAAAAAGGGAGGAACCGGTAAGCCGATCCCACTACAAATGGGTAGCTGCAAAGCCAAATGTGCTATAAAGCTTGTGAGCAATAAGGAGCCAAAAGCCTGTAACAGATAGTGTAGTGTTAGTGAGTCTGCATTTCACACAAAAAAAACTAAGAACAACAGAATAAAGGAATCAACTCCCGAACCCACCCCACCCCACCTCCCCAGTGAAAAAGAAAGAAAAAGAAAGAGAACCAGCCTGTAGGTACTATTAATTGCGGAACTCCGCTGAGTCCGAAGGGGTCTGGAAGTCCAGCGTGGGACGACCACACTAGGCGGCTACACTGATTCCAGAAGACCTCTATTTAAATCACTTTAATGGGAAGTTTGCAAGAAAGAAAGAAAGGAGAGTTGGATAGGCACACCTTGTGAATGAGTTTTCCGAGTCCAATATAATCCTGGTTGTCTTGATTTTCTACGAGGTGGTAAAGAAGTTCCAGCAATCAAGATAGAATTCAAGTGAAGGCATGGAAAAGTATCGAGCTCACAGAAATAGGATTTCCATTTTTCTCTCTTAAGACAGCGTACACTTATATCATTTATTGTTGGATATGCTCTAGCAGCTTGTGGTGTTAATCTGGCGTTTGGAGCCTTATACCAAATGAGATATTAGTCAGGGTATCACCTAGGTACATCTGGAAGTGGCCTTTTACTGGTCTAACAGGGTGGATTTTGCGAGAAAAGAAGATGTATGTAACCTTCTTGTAGAGTCAGTTTCAAGTGATGCTTCAATGCAGGCTCCAGCTTCAGCATCAGTACACCCCCGATGTTATTTGACTTTTTAATACTTAATTCCTCAGATCGACCACTGCTTAGTGCTGAAAGCCCTGAATGTCCAAGTGGGGGGGTACTATTTTATGTTTTGGCCCCACTGAGCTTTCCAATTTTCACAGTATTTCAGTTCGAGTCTGTTAGGATTAACTGGGTGGGAATGTGGAGTGAAGAGTTGGAATGTGGAGTATGTGGAGTATGTGATGACTTCACTGTTCGGGAACTTGGAATGCAGGGTTTGAATGGAAAAACAACAAGTGATGGACCGAATGTGGATCAATGTCACACATTCCCCCAGTCAAAAGATCTGGGCCCAAATCCATCGTTTTTTTGCACTCCACACCACCCTGGGTTAGACAATGGCAATATGCAAATCAGCTCTGACCCTGTTGCCCCATGGGAACAGTCCAGTCCGAACTACAAAAGCCATGTCCTTCCCAGAACGGAATCAAGCATCCGAGGACCGGACCGGTTTCGAGGTAACACCTCTCATCAGCCCGGCTAGCTTGACTCCAAGTGGTGTGGAGTGCCTGGGACCCACGTCTGGGCATCCCCAGCGCACTTAGGGCGGCAATTGCAAAAACAACAAGTGATGGACCGAATGTGGATCAATGTCACACATTCCCCCAGTCAAAAGATCTGGGCCCAAATCCATCGTTTTTTTGCACTCCACACCACCCTGGGTTAGACAATGGCGATATGCAAATCAGCTCTGACCCTGTTGCCCCATGGGAATAGTCCAGTCCGAACAACAAAAGCCATGTCCTTCCCAGAACGGAATCAAGCATCCGAGGACCGGACCGGTTTCGAGGTAACACCTCTCATCAGCCCGGCTAGCTTGACTCCAAGTGGTGTGGAGTGCCTGGGACTCACGTCTGGGCATCCCCAGCGCACTTAGGGCGGCAATTGCAAAAACAACAAGTGATGGACCGAATGTGGATCAATGTCACACATTCCCCCAGTCAAAAGATCTGGGCCCAAATCCATCGTTTTTTTGCACTCCACACCACCCTGGGTTAGACAATGGCGATATGCAAATCAGCTCTGACCCTGTTGCCCCATGGGAACAGTCCAGTCCGAACAACAAAAGCCATGTCCTTCCCAGAACGGAATCAAGCATCCGAGGACCGGACCGGTTTCGAGGTAACACCTCTCATCAGCCCGGCTAGCTTGACTCCAAGTGGTGTGGAGTGCCTGGGACCCACGTCTGGGCATCCCCAGTGCACTTAGGGCGGCAATTGCAAAAACAACAAGTGATGGACCGAATGTGGATCAATGTCACACATTCCCCCAGTCAAAAGATCTGGGCCCAAATCCATCGTTTTTTTGCACTCCACACCACCCTGGGTTAGACAATGGCGATATGCAAATCAGCTCTGACCCTGTTGCCCCATGGGAACAGTCCAGTCCGAACTACAAAAGCCATGTCCTTCCCAGAACGGAATCAAGCATCCGAGGACCGGACCGGTTTCGAGGTAACACCTCTCATCAGCCCGGCTAGCTTGACTCCAAGTGGTGTGGAGTGCCTGGGACCCACGTCTGGGCATCCCCAGCGCACTTAGGGCGGCAATTGCAAAAACAACAAGTGATGGACCGAATGTGGATCAATGTCACACATTCCCCCAGTCAAAAGATCTGGGCCCAAATCCATCGTTTTTTTGCACTCCACACCACCCTGGGTTAGACAATGGCGATATGCAAATCAGCTCTGACCCTGTTGCCCCATGGGAAAAGTCCAGTCCGAACTACAAAAGCCATGTCCTTCCCAGAACGGAATCAAGCATCCGAGGACCGGACCGGTTTCGAGGTAACACCTCTCATCAGCCCGGCTAGCTTGACTCCAAGTGGTGTGGAGTGCCTGGGACCCACGTCTGGGCATCCCCAGCGCACTTAGGGCGGCAATTGCAAAAACAACAAGTGATGGACCGAATGTGGATCAATGTCACACATTCCCCCAGTCAAAAGATCTGGGCCCAAATCCATCGTTTTTTTGCACTCCACACCACCCTGGGTTAGACAATGGCGATATGCAAATCAACTCTGACCCTGTTGCCCCATGGGAACAGTCCAGTCCGAACTACAAAAGCCATGTCCTTCCCAGAACGGAATCAAGCATCCGAGGACCGGACCGGTTTCGAGGTAACACCTCTCATCAGCCCGGCTAGCTTGACTCCAAGTGGTGTGGAGTGCCTGGGACCCACGTCTGGGCATCCCCAGCGCACTTAGGGCGGCAATTGCAAAAACAACAAGTGATGGACCGAATGTGGATCAATGTCACACATTCCCCCAGTCAAAAGATCTGGGCCCAAATCCATCGTTTTTTTGCACTCCACACCACCCTGGGTTAGACAATGGCGATATGCAAATCAGCTCTGACCCTGTTGCCCCATGGGAACAGTCCAGTCCGAACTACAAAAGCCATGTCCTTCCCAGAACGGAATCAAGCATCCGAGGACCGGACCGGTTTCGAGGTAACACCTCTCATCAGCCCGATTGATTCCGTTCTGGGAAGGACATGGCTTTTGTAGTTCGGACTGGACTGTTCCCATGGGGCAACAGGGTCAGAGCTGATTTGCATATCGCCATTGTCTAACCCAGGGTGGTGTGGAGTGCAAAAAAACGATGGATTTGGGCCCAGATCTTTTGACTGGGGGAGTGTGTGACATTGATCCACATTTAGTCCATCACTTGTTGTTTTTGCAATTGCTGCCCTAAGTGCGCTGGGGATGCCCAGACGTGGGTCCCAGGCACTCCACACCACTTGGAGTCAAGCTAGCCGGGCTGATGAGAGGTGTTACCTCGAAACCGGTCCGGTCCTCGGATGCTTGATTCCGTTCTGGGAAGGACATGGCTTTTGTAGTTCGGACTGGACTGTTCCCATGGGGCAACAGGGTCAGAGCTGATTTGCATATCGCCATTGTCTAACCCAGGGTGGTGTGGAGTGCAAAATAACGATGGATTTGGGCCCAGATCTTTTGACTGGGGGAGTGTGTGACATTGATCCACATTCAGTCCATCACTTGTTGTTTTTGCAATTGCCGCCCTAAGTGCGCTGGGGATGCCCAGACGTGGGTCCCAGGCACTCCATACCACTTGGAGTCAAGCTAGCCGGGCTGATGAGAGGTGTTACCTCGAAACCGGTCCGGTCCTCGGATGCTTGATTCCGTTCTGGGAAGGACATGGCTTTTGTAGTTCGGACTGGACTGTTCCCATGGGGCAACAGGGTCAGAGCTGATTTGCATATCGCCATTGTCTAACCCAGGGTGGTGTGGAGTGCAAAAAAACGATGGATTTGGGCCCAGATCTTTTGACTGGGGGAGTGTGTGACATTGATCCACATTCAGTCCATCACTTGTTGTTTTTGCAATTGCCGCCCTAAGTGCGCTGGGGATGCCCAGACGTGGGTCCCAGGCACTCCACACCACTTGGAGTCAAGCTAGCCGGGCTGATGAGAGGTGTTACCTCGAAACCGGTCCGGTCCTCGGGTGCTTGATTCCGTTCTGGGAAGGACATGGCTTTTGTAGTTCGGACTGGACTGTTCCCATGGGGCAACAGGGTCAGAGCTGATTTGCATATCGCCATTGTCTAACCCAGGGTGGTGTGGAGTGCAAAAAAACAATGGATTTGGGCCCAGATCTTTTGACTGGGGGAGTGTGTGACATTGATCCACATTCAGTCCATCACTTGTTGTTTTTGGGTTTGAATGGAGGCAGTTGCAATTCATTTAGCAGCCTGGCGGTTGTACTTTTCTTTACTACATTAAATTTACTTGTTCCTGAAATGTAAGACTCCTGATCTTTTATACCTTAGTTTTTTCATTGTTGATGAGGGTGGGATGGCCCTTAGAACATGGACATCCATCACCAAATTTCCTGCATTACCCAGAAATTTTTGTATAGGCAACTTGTCTTTATTCCACCACTTGCCACCCTCAAGCCTGACCACACTCCTCTTCACACAAACCATTTTTTAGGATCAGAAATGTTTGAATGACCCTTGGAAATTATTTCAGGTAGCCTGAGTCCTGCCCATTCTCCATCCTTAACCATCAACCATTCATCCACCTTCACAGGCACATATTTTCTTTTAGCAGTTTCATGCATTTTCTTGACTTTTCACCATTCATCCATGGACACATCAATTTGGTTGCAGCTAACTTACACTTGAACAAGGTGAAGGGTGACATCCCTGTAATTGCAGTTGGAGTGGTTGTATACCCACAACTAGTCCTCCACTTCTCTGCCTCAATTGAAAGCTGGTCGCTAAGGACAATTGCTTGTTGTCCTTGATAACTCTTTTACATCTTTCCATTACTTTTTGAATGTTACAAAGATGTTGTCACATGCCTTAAATCCCAATGGTTAAAAAATGTACCAAAATCATGTTATGTTATGTTATGTTATGTTATGTTATACAGGTTTTTTGTATAGCGTGCGGCTACTCAAAAGAGTGTCCCGACGCTTTGAATTGCACACTAATCTCATAACACAACAGGGAAAATGAACAGAAACAGAAAAAAGAGGAAACCTAATAGGACCTGAAACTAAGAAGTGAAAAGCCAAGTTTTAAGCCCCTTCCTAAAGGCCAACAAGTTAGGAGTGCTGCGCAGGGACACAGGCAGTTTGTTCCACAGCTGAGGCGCTAATAATTTAAAGGAGCGGCCACCGATGCGAGCTCTCTTCACGCGGGGCACTGCAGCAAGAAACAAGGCTTCAGACCTAAGCGACCTGGCAGGAAGGTAAAAGGACAGCCTTTTCTGAAGATATTTTGCTCCGGAGGTGTGCAAGGCTTTGTGTGCCAGGGTGAGAGTTTTAAAAACTATCCGCTTCCGGACAGGAAGCCAGTGCAGAGCCTCCAAGAGGCCCGAGGCTCTGGCACGGCGAGATAGTCCAAAGATAGCACGTGCTGCCGAATTCTGAACAACCTGTAATCGTTGAAGCAGGTATTCTGGCAGGCCGAGATAGAGGACGTTGGAATAGTCTATTCTCGAGCCTATAATCGCCTGCACCGTGATCTTCCTGTGTTCCTCCGATAACAAGGGAAGGAACTTGCGAAGCATCCGGAGTAAGCCAAAGCAGGTGCCAGTGAGACCGATTACCTGCGAGCGTAGTGTGAGGCCATTGTCGATCTTAATCCCAAGGTTTTTAGCTACCTGGGACGAACTTGCTGGTGGAAACATGTTCTCAGGCCACCACACTTTCCAATCCGGGTCCGAGCTGCACCCAAAAAAGAGGACCTCGGATTTATCCGAGTTGCACTTGAGGCTGTTATGATGGAACCACTGAAACACAGCCTCAAGGCAACCCTGGATCCTACCTCCATCGAAGTCCGCACCCCTCTCACAGGTGAAGAGGAGCTGGGTGTCATCGGCGTAAGAAACGATCTGGGCCCCAAAGGACTCCGCCAAAGCCGCCAGAGGGGTCATGAAGATATTAAATAGAGTTGGGCTCAGGACAGAGCCCTGAGGAACTCCGACACCCAATGGCGACATCTCGGCGGAGCAAGCAGAAGCCCAGACCGTTTGTCGACGGCCTGCCAGGAAAGATCGAAACCACTGGAGCACCGTCCCTCGAAGACCAATCTCTGAGAGTCTAGCAAGCAGACCCTCATGAGGGACGGTGTCAAAGGCCGCCGACAGGTCTAACATCACCAGCATCGCTCTCCCACCCGAATCCAGCACCTCCTTTATCGCCTCCGAGACTTCCAGGAGGGCTGTTTCGGTGCTAAGATTGGCACGGAAACCCGACTGGGTAGGGTGCAGTAGGTCGTGGGACTCCAGGTAATCGGCAAGCACCTTATGCACGTGCTTTTCAATGACCTTCGCAAAAGCCGGCAGGAGCGAGATAGGTCTATAATTCGCTAACACCTCCACATCCAGACCAGGCTTTTTAAGCAGGGGAATAATCATTGCCTGCTTCCAGGACTGGGGAACCACACCCTGTGCAAGAGAACAGTTCAACAGGGGGTTCACGAGTGGATTAATGACAGCTGCCATTTTAGCCAGAAATTTTGCGGGGCAGGCATCCCGAGGGGAACCTGACTTTAGTCCCGCCATCAGGTCAAATGAAGCTGTCAGCGAGAGAGGAGGGAAAGCTGCCAAGGCCACACCGGCGTTCGGTCGGGTAACAGCGGCATTCTCCGCCCGACCTGGCACCTCAGGCTCCAGCACAAGGAAGGAGTCCTGGATCCGCTGGATCTTAGAGGTGAAAAAGTCCGCAATCGCCCTGACCCAAGGCGCAGGAGGGGGGGTCTGGGCAGGTGCTGCGCGAGAGGTTGTAAACTCCCGCACAATGGCGAAAAGCTCCTTACAGGAGTTGGAAGCGGCTTCAATTTTTCTAGCGAAATAAGCCTTCTTCTCCGCGAGGATGTTCCGATGGTACGCTTTCGCCAGAGACCTGTAGGTGAGTTTCGCCGTCGCGTCGTATTTCACGCGCCATGCTCTTTCCGCTACCTTGCATTGCCGACGAGAGGCCGCCAATGCTTCCGTAAACCAAGGGGCAGAAGCACCTTTTTCGGGTTTGCGGAGGGGTCTCAGAGGAGCAAGATCATTAAGCCTCTCTGGGAGCCAGACCTGCAAACGCTCCACATCCTCCTCTAAGTTCCCCATTAAAGCACAGGAGTGATCGGCGCAGGACTGTGCCAACAGTTCCGGAGTAATCCGGTGAAGTGCCCTGAATCCCTCGGAAGTCTGCAGGGGGACACCGGCATCTGATGTAAATTGTACTCCGTGGTCTATCGTCAACTCAGTCCCTCAAAAACAATGTGTGCAAAAACTTTACGACTTCCACCATATTGACTGTTCTTACAAATTTTACCTAAGACCACCGGAAGTAATAATCAATCACGACAATGCCATACCTGCTACAGAGGCGTTTTAGCACTCTTATGAAACCAGCCACACCCACAGCCACGCTCCTCAATGCCGTCCCTTTTAGAGGACCATGAAGCGTGTCCAGGCAGTGTCCTTTGAGCTGCCCATGCAGTTGCTATTTGCTTTCCTTGTGCTGAACACACTGTGGCCATTTTGAGAGGTGCCTGGCTACAGTTTTTACTTTGCCCTGATCAATGGGTTCATCTGCCCATTTTAAATAATGTTATGAGTTTTGCTTGTTTTCCACTTTTGATTTAGCTATTCTTTACTTCCCAATATTTTTGCCTTGCAGAGGAGCCTGTCAGGTGAGAAAGGGAGTTACTGGACCTAAGTTTGTTTCCTTCATTCCCCCCTCGTTATCGCTATTGAGACATGCCAGCACTCCTCTGAACCCAGCCACGCCCATGGCCACGCCCCTCTATGTCACCCCTTTTAGAGGAGTGGGTAGTGGATCTGTATGGCATCCTTTGAGCTGCCTATGCAATCGCTATTTGCTTTCCTTGTTGTGCACACACTGTGGCTATTTACAGACGCGACTGGCTCCCGTTTTCACTTTGCGCTGATCAATGGGTTCGCACTGCCTATTTTTAATAATTTTATGAGCTTTGATTGTTTCTCATGTTTTGTCTAGTTATTCCTAATTTCCCAGCTTTCTTACCTTGCGGGAGCCAGTCAGGAGAGAAAGGATATGCTGGACCCCAGTTTGTTTCCTATGTTGCCCCCTCGTTATTGCTACTAAGGCATGTCAGCACTCTCTGAAGCTGGCCGCGCCCCTTGATGCCAGCCAATATAGAGGTCCATACAATGCTTCTGCACCAATGACGTACCAAAGGCAAGCCTGTCTGCACCCGTCCATGGCTGGACTGTGCTATTCCCCAGGACCCCTGCCCGCTTTTTGAATATGGAGTACACTGCTGGATCTTCACTTTAAGGGTAGGCAGATCTGTTGTGAGGCTTATAATTTCAATTTTGACTTCTGTCAATTTCGCTACTCTGTCTGTAACTATGCATTTAGCCCAGATTTAACCTGCTTTTTTGGCAATAATTCTCTGCCAACCTCATTGCACGTTAGTCAGACCTAAAGACACTTACCCAAGTCACTTATTTGTGTGCTAAAGAACACTAGATCCTTGATTGAAAATAAGTATGTTTTTGCTGAGTTCATGGAATATTATCCTCCATATTAAGTATTTTGTGCAGAAACTTATGCTGATGCTTCACCAGATCCAGGCTTACTAGTCACAGTTCCTGGCGGTTATGATGTGTACAGAGTAGATAGGCAGGATAAACGGAGTGGTGTGTTTGTGATTGTCTATCGCAACCACATTAAGGCTTTGTTTAACCCCAATACTGAGCTGGATAGTGAAGCTATGATGTTCTATTTCAAATTCAATAACATCATCACATTCAACAGTACCTTGATGTATCGTCCACCTGGTCTAAGAGACAGGTTTAATAGATTTTTACAGACTTTACCGAGTCTTGTATAAAACTTCTAAATGTAACCATATTAGGGAACTTTCATTTGGAGCTAGGCGGAAACTTAGATACTTAAAATTTGGTCGACTGCAGTTTCGACCTTGTTCAGGTTAATCATACACTGGATGGGGCATTTATGAACAATCGGCTGACCTTAGTTTTGATAAATCTTTACCTTTAACATTGTTGGACCACAGAGCTGCTTTTTCAAACTCAAAGTCCCTGCTAATAAATCATGACCTGCTAATTTCACTAGTTCATTTAAGTTCCGCCACTGGTGCAAAATTGACAGATTGGAGCTTGAGATGACTCTTAAAAGCCATAGACCTAGAATAGGCAACAATATAGAAACAGCAACCACAAATGTTACCATTTAGATAGACTAAGCAGTTACTCGACTAGTCCTAGAAAAAAATCATGAATACTCACAGGAAAAAGCCCTCTGCTCGTTGGTACTCCTCGGAGCACCAAAAAAAACGTAAACGAAAATGTAAGGCTCAAGAACAGGGACTGAGGAAAGGCTATAGTCTTGAAGAGAAAAACAAATACAAACTAATTTTTTGTGAGTACAAAGCCTTAATCATCCTTAAAGAAACTTTGGGGCATATTTACAAGCCCCTTGAGCCGCTTTTACGCCGCCGTTGCGTCACTGTGACGCAGCGGCGGCGCAAAAGATGCACCATGGTGCAGGGTATTTACAACGTGACGCATCTCCCAGATACGTCACGTTGTAAAGCCCTGCGCCAGAAGAGGCGTACCATCACAGGGGGAGGCATTCCGGCGCAGGAACACCTCCCAAAAGTGGCTGAGTGAAATCTACAAGATTTCACTCAGTCACTTTTGGGCCCATGCTGCGTCAAAACCCTGCACCTGCTTGAAGCAGGCGTAAGGATTGACGCAGCATTGTGCACATAGGGACCCCCCGATCATTGCTGGAGCTTTGTCGCTCTTGCGATGCAACTTCAGCAACGCGCCGCTTTTACGGCACAGATGGTTGACACATCTGTGCTGTTTTTGACCCATGGTGCGCTGCATTGTCAATGCACACACAACAGGTGATGGATCGAATGTGGATCAATGTCACACACTCACCCCAGTCCATTGTAAATGCGGCGCATCAAGGGTGGCGGAGCTGCGGCGCACAATTACTGGCGCATCCCTGCCGATATGCAGGGATGCGCCAGTAATTGCAAATCTGCCCCTAAATGCTTCACAGAAAAAATGAATACAGCTAGAGGTTCCACTAAATAACTCTTTAGGACCATTACTACTCTCTGCAATTGCAATAATAGCAAGATCTTTACCCTAGATCAATATTTTTGCCATAAGTTAGCAGAGTTTTTCCAATCAAAGGTCAACAATATTTTCGAGGAATTTTTCTCTAATCAAGTAGCCAACCCTCTAATTGACCCTCTGTCCCCTTCAGCTCCAAGAGTGCTGCTCATCAATGCTAACTTGGCTCCAAATATACTAGGCAGCTTCACCTCCTTTACGGTA
This sequence comes from Lissotriton vulgaris, assembly GCF_964263255.1. NCBI lineage: Eukaryota > Metazoa > Chordata > Amphibia > Caudata > Salamandridae > Lissotriton > Lissotriton vulgaris. Next base: position 666,518,277 of record NC_141689.1, read on the forward strand.
GAAAGAGTGGTGAAGTTCATGGAGACAATTAAGTCAGGCTCTCCACCGGATCCTTGCCCAGCTTATGTATTGCAGCTGGTCTCCAGTGTAGTCTCTATGCATCTTACTGAACTATTGGATAACATCTTAGTCTCTGGCCATTTCCCATTAGCCTGAAAAAAGGCCTTGATGCTCCGAGCCTCTTTGAAAAAACCTTCCCATGAAGCAGGTGATACCAAAAATTACAGGCCTATTTCCCACCTACTGCTGCCTAGGAAAATATTGGAAAAGGGTATTAATGAGGACATGACGTCAATTCATGATGTTAATAATCTTTTGGATTTATCACAATATGGCTGCACAGAGTCAACCTTATACGCTGTTACAGAGGAGATTCAATTTTTGGTAGACAAGGGAGGGAGGGCTGCGCTGATTATTCTCGATCTTTCAGGCGCGCTTGATATGGTTAACCATTCTAGGCTAGAGAGAATCGGGATCATAGGGTAACCCTCACAATGCTCAGCTCTTTTCTATTCAACAGAGAACAGAGGGTTGCCTTTGTGGATTTTACTTCTACACCTTTCTCTCTTCCATGTGGAGTACTCCAGGGTTCTTCTTTAAGCCCCATGCTTTTCACATCTAAGTCATCCATCTGGGTAAACTTATTTGGTCTCATGGTTCGCCACAGTCTCTGAAACGGACGACACACAAATAGTTGTGTCAATTTCATCTGATGTTGACGAGATTTCCAACAAGTTTTAAAACTGTTTGGCGCACATTGTTTCTTGGATGCAGGAAAACGGTCTCAAGTTTGCACGCTTTTATAACATTTTACTTACTCAGTGGCAGATTTACGAGTTCTGGGGAATCTCTGCAAATCAGCAGGGATGCGCCAGAAAAGATGTGACACACAATTCCCTCCCTGCGCCACCACAAATGCATCGCATTTACAATGCGCAAGGATAGGGCGATGCATGTCGCATCCTGTGGCGTGAGGGCAGCGCATTGCTGGAGTCGTGTAGCAAGCGCAGCACGGCTCCAGCAATGCTCAGGGGCGCCCTATGCCGAACATGCTGCGTCACTCCTTATGCCTACTTCAAGCAGGTGCAGAGTTGTGACGTAGCATGGACGTAAAAGTGACTCCGTGAAATCTTGTAGATTTAACTGCGTCACTTTTACGAGGCATTCCTACAATGGAACGCCCACCCTGCGCCGGAAGGCCTACATGAAACCTAACGCAGGTTTCATGTGGCGCAGGGCTTTACAACATGACGCATCTGCCTTGTTGCATCACTTTCAATAAGGCGCAACGTGGCACATGGTTTACGCCGTCGATGCGTCACGGAAGTGACGCAACAGTGGCGTAAATGTGGTGCATGGGGCTTGTAAAACTGCCCCCTACACTCTTTGAGCATGTTCATGACCCCAATGATATCCATGCCGCTTTTAACACAAGGTTTGTCAAGCACATGAACTACCCGCAACAAGACTTGGCACCATAAACTGTGACTTGTCACTGACCGCACAAGCTACACAATCTCTTACCCGATGCTCCACCTCTCTATCCATTCCGGGCCACCAAAATGTGTCCCTGATTCTTCTCTTCATCGCTTGCATACTTACGTGTCCCTCATGTGCCAATTGTAATACCTTTGCACGCACTCCCTAAGGCACCACCAACAAAATTGCACATCCCAGAATGCGGTTAGGTCTGCAAAACTCAAGAAGTCATCCCCTTACCCCTTGGAAAAACCTTGCCCTGCTTTGTAGCATCCTGCTACTAATAATGACAGACACTTACTTGATTTTATGGAGCTTTATTTACATGCCTCCATCCTCGTCCCTGTCCCTACTCTAACTGCCTTGGTTCCTGTCCCTGGCTCCTCCCGTTCCTGCTCCACCCCCCAACCACTAGACTACATCACACAATCCTACATCTCCCCCTTTCTTAACAAAATGAACTTAATTTCCACAGTGTTCACAATTCTTCAATCAGCCACACAGGTCGGCGGACTGCCTGTTCTTCAAGCATCAGTAGTGTCGAATCAGTGATGGGCCTGGCTTTGGTCAATCTTTCTGTTGTCTTAACCAGGGCATCCTTGACTACGGGAGTGCACTTTTGAGAATGCAACCCATTGCGTGTGGGCTGCTTGTTCTCCGCTTCCGCAGTTATCATGGTTCTTTCTTGTTGTGTAACTTCTACTGGCTCAGCGCGGTAGTGGCAGTCTGTTTTCCTCGGTGACTCTTGTTCTATTGACGATCGATCTCCTTCATGAGTGGACGATGTTCTAGTTTTCTTCTGAGCTCCCACCTGTAAGGTTACTTCTTTTTGTCTTGTCAGGTTGGGAGCAGCACTGTTCTTCTGTTCACCGTCAGGCATGCCAGACTTTAATGTACTATCTGAAACGGGTGTCCTGGTTTGATTCTTGGACTCGTTTGCTGCCTCTGTTTGCCTCTCCCACTCCCACTCGTGTTTGAGACGGGCAAACTCCTTGACCATCCGGGCATGTACCTGCTTCTCTCTCATCCGGTGACAATTTATCTCCGTCATCACATTTGGTCCTCCTCGCAGGGTGACAGGATAGTCCTTTTCCACCTGGTAGATGCTGTCCCATCTCTTTGTTTTCCTTCTGTCAGTTCGTTGAGTCAGCCTAGCTGACCCCATCAGGGGTGACGGTATATTACTCATGTCTTGATATGGCGATGACTGACATGACATGTTGTCCTTTGGTTCTATTGTGCGTTCGGGTGATTGATGCCATGGGCGTGGTCGGGACCATGATTTTGTTGGCCTGAGTGATCGGACAGACGTGTTTTCCGAATCGGAGGAGTCATTCGCCGATTCCCTTTGAGAACGTTCCTTTGAGGGTGTCTTGACTGGTAAGTTTATTGAGTTGGTAGTCTGTGACGACATGCTCCTGGAGTTGGAGCTATCCGTGGGACATTCCTTTGGGTACGTCTCTTTACGTGTTTTCTGTGTTGTTACATTGGAGAGATTGTTTGTTAACCATGCGTTTACTTCTTTAGTTTGATCCTGGAACATTTGGTCTTTACCTCTCTCACGTGACATCAATTGTTTCTTCTCCGTTTTCTCATTGTGATGACGGTCTTGAGTGCACATGCCTCTCCCTTTTCGGTGTCGGAGTGGCTTACCACTCCTCATGTGGTTGGTTTCTTCTTCTCGCTTGTTGGGTGTACTGACGTCCGTGCCATTGGGGTGATGTGTCTCGCTGCTTGATGCTTCCTCGGACTCCTCTACAGACTTTGGTGAATAGTGGGAGGATGCCCGGGGGTGTTTGTGTGCCGATTTCCAGTGTTGACGGGATTGTTCCCATCTTCTGTAGTTTGTCTTTCTTGCCCTCTTGTTGGGCAGGCTGCCATATTGTCCATGGGTGTGATCTGTCCCACTTGACACTTCATCCGCTTCAGAACCGTTTTCATCATCGGTTGACTGACTCCATGAGGTTGTATCAGTGCTGCCATCTGTTGACTGACTCCTAGATGTTGAATAACTCTGTGAGGTTGTATCAGTGCCGCTATCGCAGTCCTGACTCATCCTGGTCTTTTGTGTGCTTTGTCTCTTGTTTCGTCTTGGCTCTGATCTGCCTTCACCCTCCCTCTTTTCGGTTTTGGTTGTTTCCAGGGCCTTGCCCCCAGACATGAGGGATGTCTCTTTCCAGACATCCTTGCATCTTGCATTCGAGTGTACGTCTTGTGATATGTCTCTTGCATTTACCCGCACTCCAACCTCAGCCCCTCTAATGATTCTCTCTAGCGACCAATGCCCCTGAAGAATCTTGCGCTTCGTGTCTGCATTTGAGCAGCCTTCGATTATCCGGAGCCGAACGGCTTCTTCATTTGTAAAGGTATTGAAGTAGCAGCCAGGTACCAATCTTTGCAACCGGGTAATGAATTTTGGCAGTGGTTCTCCTGGTTCCTGCCGTGCAGTGGTGAAAGCGATGCGAGCATGATCCACGTCTACCGGTGCATGGAAATGGGTACGTAGCTTCTTTTGAAGTCTCTCATAGGTCTCTGTGTCCTTTTCCGGGAATGTTCTGACTAAACATCGGCCCTCATGACCTACCAGCTGGAGGAGTAGAGTGAGACATTCTCTATCTCTTCATTCACCGATTGCGTTGAGGAAATCGTCCAATGATTCCAGCCACCAGTTCCATTTGGGGCCCAAATTCTGACTGTCAGTCTGTGTCATCGGGGGCGGTACTTCAATGCAGGGATTGGACCGATGGGTTGCTGTATCTATTGCCATGAGGGAGGAGAGCTTCTGTCTGCTGCCAGTGCAGGATTGTTCACTTTGCTTCTTGTCTTATTTGCTGACCACCTTCGGCCGAGATCCTTGGTCTGGTTGTTTCCTCGGAGGTTGATAAGCTTTGCAACTGTCTCGATCGGCGCTCGTTAATGAGGCTTGGATTTCTTGAGTTCCGACTGGCCACCACTCAGCTACACTATGCGTGACTCGTGGCTCGCTTTCTTTAGAGATGTATGGTAGCTGCAGGTGGTTGGTGGATCTTCCGCGATGGTGCCTGGCACATTTGACATCCAGTTCACTCATGTGTCTTTTCTGGATTAGTGTAGGTTATCCAATCACTTAGTTTATGGGAGAGAGCTTCCTTGACATTCTTCCACTTGTGCTTCTGGATCATTCATCTTCTAAGCTCCCGTTACTTTTAATTGTTTGTCTTCACCTGGTGCTGAATGTTTACTTTGGCACTTGTCTTTTACTCGTGCTTGTTACATTCGGTATCTACACTTGCTTGTGCTCCCTGACTTCAGAGCTTGTGGTCACCTGTATTAATGCGTGTTTGTGTTCATCTTTTACTTTGCTTGTCTATGACATTTGCTGGTGCTCATTTCATCAGGGCTGATGCGTATTCTTTCACTGCGCCTGCCACTGCTTGTTCGCTTGTGTGTATCAATGTTGGCTCTTTTTCTTTTGCCAATGTCTGTTCAGTTAGGTTTGCCAAGACTGGTTCCTTATTGTTCATTTGTAGGTATCAATGCTTGTTTCATTTCTATTACTAGTGCTTGTTTTCTCTTTACCTTTGTTCGTGATTATTTGTTGTGAATCCTTGCACTTGCTTGTGCTTGTTGTGCTGTTGTGGTTTTACTATTGCCTTTATCTGTCTCGTGAATTTACCAATGTTTGTTGGATTGCTGCCACTTTGAACTTGTCAATGTTTGTTCGTTTCCATCCACCAGTGCTTGTTTCCTTCAAGACTTGCGGTTGCTCGTGTTTGTTCACACGTGAAATTTGCATTTGCTTGTGTGTGTGTTTCTTACTGCACCTCTTGCATGTGCTCGTGCTTGTTTGATGTCTTTCTCTTGTGTTCACTCGTGCTTATTTTCTTGTTACACCTCTTGACTTGTCTTGTGCTTGTTTTCTTTTATCTTTCTTGCATTTGCTAATGCTTGATTCAATACAGGTGCCAATGCTTGTTTTCGTAAAACTGGAGATTGCCTGACTCCAAAATGGCCGCCTGCAGTTTGCACATAGAAGATGTCCCAAAAACTGCCTGACTCCAAGATGGCCGCCCAAAAATCTCACTCTCCACGAGATTTGGGATACATTCAGTCTCCAGCTCACCGGGCACACCAGACACTCACCGGGAGCTTCTTCCACGGCCGGCAGATCCTTTCCAGCGCAGCCCACGATCTTTGGCCACTTTCCACCCTTCAGGTAGGCCAGGGATAAACTCCTGACTTCTTCCCTTTGCCCACGTGCCGTCTCTCACGCATCGAGGGTGAGCCCCGATGTCGGCACGATCGGCTCCTTTCTTCAGGCGCCTCCGCAGGGGTCCCTCGCTTCTCTGGACACCCCTCACTCCTCAGGGTGCTTCAGGAGGGATGGGGTGGGCTCCCAGTTCCTCTTTGACTTGCTTGGCTCGGTCCCTCGTCTACTCGGCGACAACGTGCCGAAACTCACGCGGGGGGCGTGAGATTTCTAACATCGCGGCGGCTCGGGCTCTGATTTCAACGCGCTCGACGGCGCTCACCAGTGGACCTCTTGGGGCGGCGGCTTCCGCTCGGAGCAGGTCTCTTTCACTTTGGTGGCTAGACAGAGTCGGAGTGGGCTCCCGACTTCTGTTTTCTTCAACGCTTGCCAAGTTGCACGCATCCAGCGTGAGTTGCGTTTCGGCGCGAACAATTTCCTTTTCCCCCGAGCGTTTCAGCGCTCGTTGCTTCGGCTCCTTGGCTCCCTCCTAGTCGCTGGGGAGACAGGGTCACCTGCTGCTGGCCTCTCTTTTCAGGCAGCAGCTCGGCTTCACTCGACAGCGTTTTCCTCTCTTCGACGCTGCACGGGACAGGGCACTCTCATGGGGTTCTGTGGGCAGTGATCATGCCCATCCCACCCTCGTCGCCAGTTGTAGCATCCTGCTACTAATAATGACAGACACTTACTTGATTTTATGGAGCTTTATTTACATGCCTCCATCCTCGTCCCTGTCCCTACTCTAACTGCCTTGGTTCCTGTTCCTGGCTCCTCCCGTTCCTGCTCCACCCCCCAACCACTAGACTATATCACACAAACCTACACTGCTTCACCACTTCTCTCGAATCCTACTCATCTGTGCAGGCCTCTTTATCAGCCGCTGTGCATGCCACTACATAAAAATCCAAAAACAACAGGTGATGGACCGAATGTGGATCAATGTCACACACTCACCCCAGTCCAAAGATCTGGGCCCAAATCCATCGTTTTTTTGCACTCCACACCACCCTGGGTTAGACAATGGCGATATGCAAATCAGCGCTGACCCTGTGCCCCATGGGAACAGTCCAGTCCGAACTACAAAAGCCATGTCCTTCCCAGAACGGAATCAAGCATCCGAGGACCGGACCGGTTTCGAGGTAACACCTCTCATCAGCCCGGCTAGCTTGACTCCAGTGCACTACATAAAAATCATCATTAGCCTCTTCCATATTTAAATCTGCAAGCAGGGGTAACCGCGGAAAACATTCTGCAAAGACATTCTCCCCCCTGGAATATACTCCAAACTGAACTGAAAATCTTGCAGTCCGTTATGTCATTTGGCCAATCTGGGAGTAGCTTTAAAAGGTCCACGAAGGCCCACATCTCTTGGGCGCTATTCGTTGAAAAGCCGCTTGTTTATTTTACTGACTTTTCTGTACAGCGTTGAGGTCACGCAGGTCTATAAACATCAGGGGCCTCATTTATGAAAAGTGACGCATCGCTGCGTGAAAACAGCGATGCGTCACTTTTCACTGCGCTCTCCTTGCGATACCAATGATGCGTCATATTTACAGTATGACTCATCATGGCGCAAGGATTTACAGATACGTCAGAAATACGTATCTGTATGGCGCAAAAGTGACGCATTACTGGAGTGTGTCACAAAAGTGACACAACTCCAGCAGTGTGTCATTTCAAAGGGGACAAGCCCCATGAGAAATGGCCTGAATCAGTCTAATGCCTGCTGTGAGGCAGGTGTAAGAAATTGACGCATTTGTGTCCTAAAAGTGGCGCAGTGAAATCTGATGGATTTCACTGCATCACTTCTATGACCCTTTCTTGCGTCAGAATGCCCCCTCGGCATACATTATACCTGGCGTAGGTATAATGTAGCGCAGGGGTTAACAAAGTGACGCATCTACCTAGATGCGTCACTTTGTAAATATGGTGCAACAAGGTACATTTTTACTCTGCAGGTGCGTCACTTTTTGTGACGCACCGGCGGCGTAAAAGTGACGCACAGCCTCATAAATCAGGCCCCAAGGGGTTCATTGTGCCCTTAATTTCTGGAAGCCAAATATGACTTATATGCTTAAAATTTTGCTCCGGGATTCAATTCTTAATAGTAACATGTTGAACGTTATAACTTCGTTGACATTGTAAGTGTACCACAGATATTTGAATCTTGCAGAATCAGGAACAACTTCATATATGAAAGCCAAGCGCGTTTTATTTGAAATGTGTATTAATACTGCACGCTGTGTTTGTTTACTACCAAAAATTGATAACAGTAATTATAATTGCAGCTAAATGCTGAATCTTGTACATGAGCTTTTATAATAGTGGCTTAACATTTCGTCATAAGGAGCCACAGAGCCACCTACTGGAGAAATGATAGGTAGCGTGAGCGAACAGAGACAATAATATATTCATTCGATGCATCAGAATAAATGAAATTGGACCTTTTTTTAATTCCACAATGCATATATTGGGTAGCTCTTAGTGGGCAATGAATGAGCTAGAAATATTTAGTAGAATCGACCCGTTGAAAGCAGCGCAAAAAAAGAGTAGGCGACCCATAGTGCAATTCAGCCAGCCCATGACAACATGCAGAATAGAAACATATTTCTGTGGGTACCTGTGCCTTTCTCTTGTTGCGCGCATGATTTACACCTCAATGTACAGGCATGATAAACAAAGCATTTTATTTAGTAGTATACAGGAGTAAGAAACTAGTGCGATTGTGTTAATCCTTTAAATTCAAGCGTAGCTCCCACCTGCTGGTACAAAATGCCCTGTGAATCAGGCCTTGACATTCAGGGACATTTCACACCTGAGCATGGAGTAAGGATCACTTACTTATAGAAAAACCTACGTGAAATTGGCCCTTACGATTGAGTTTACGAGAAAAAACATGGAATATGAACATTTGGAGATGCAAACGAAAAGAAAACGAGTAAGGCGTGAAACAGAACAGAAAGCTGAATACATCTATAGGGCTTGGGTCTTTCCCACTTATTTAGGAAAGTCTAGAGCCAGGAAATATATGTCTGGCTGAGGAAGACTTTTCTATGGCTTAAGGCAGTCTTAAGAATGTCTTGTGTTAAAGTAGCAAAATTGCGACAGATTTTGTCGGTTTTTTCTGGATTTAAATAGTTTTCAAGCTTGTTTTTAAGAAGAATGGCCATAATGCCTAAAGCAACTGTGTCATGCGCATGCTATCCGTTAGAAATACTCCTGGACAATAAAACATTTCCATTCAGTTGTGTCTTACTGTACCTCTGGGCGAGACGTACTCGTGCAATGCCAAGAGTTGGATACACTTTTTTTAAGCACCGCTTCTAGAGTCAGCTGAACCGACTAGGATGGAGGCCATCAATGCTTGGGGAGATGTCACTCAACAGTCTGATCTTAAGACTCCTCTGAACTCAGTGGAACAAGGCATCTTGGCCACAGCCGAAAGCTGGTTCAAGAACCACCGATAATTACTCAGTGCCAGCAGCTCTCCTGTCCTGGAAAAGGGACCGATTCACGGTGCAAGAGCTTGCTTTAATTTTAGAATATATGTTTTAAGTGCTCCCCCACCCCTCCATAGCAAAGCATTCTTTCTTTGAAGCTGTGACTGGTTAGCTCTCGTCCTCGAGACTACTGATTGTTAGGTCGAGCATTCGAGACCTCTTGTTTATACTTTAATATATACTTATTATATACTTATATGTGTATGTACTTTGTGGACTCTGGAGATCAATTCTAGGACTTGTCCGCTTCCGCTTAGGGACTTTTTTTCTGTTCAACTGTCTCTATTTAACTGTTGTGATAAAAATTGACACACAGAGGTCAGTAAAATACCAGAATTGCTTTCTGCTGAAGGACGTTCTTTTTTTAATATTTCTGGCATCTGCCTCTATTTAACTTTTCTGATAGAAAACGACCAGCGAAGGTCAGTAAAATACCAGAATCACTTTAGAACTCTAGGGGGCATATTATCAAGGACCGGTGTTAAAATGAATGCCGTTTTATCAGCAGGAAACTGCGGATAAAATGCCGATAATGGGCTTGATAATATGCCCTTGTTAACTCACGTAGAAGCCCATTTTAACACCAGAACATGGGCCTCTATGGGAATTAACAAGGGCATATTATCAAGCCAATTATCGCCGTTTTATCGGCAGTTTCCTGCCGATAAAACAGCGATAATTTTAACACCGGTCCTCAATAATATGCCCCTAGATTCCAATACATAGAAATTGTCTTCCACGAGCACTTGTAGACAATAATATTTTTTTCAAATCTTGTATTTTCAGTGATATGACCACCGAAGGCCCTGATTTTATATTAGAAACAGAGCTTTGGACTCTACCATTTCCCGTTGAAAGGCAATATTTCTCTCCATGTGTTCCATACCTGGCGTGTCACACAGTTTTGCGCTTACACTCCCTACATGTTAAAGAACAGTTGATGTTTCAGCACCCAGCCCAATGTGCTGCATAGCTAAATACATATAAGTCCCCAAAGGCGAGACTGATTGCATTGCAAATGCTTGTCTTTATGACTGCCTGGATTTGTGCCTCTTTTGAGCATGATTTTATGCACCAGTTCTGTCATCATGGACTAACAACCCTCACTAATGATAGTGGATTTTAATGGTTTTCTGACCAACTCGATAATGTTGTGTTGATGTCCTATTTTACCCACCTTGAGAGTGGACAATGGGTTATGACCACTCTCTCATACAAGGACACACTTTGCAGTGGTTCCTCGCTCCAGAGAATTGACCTCCTCTCAATTTCCCAACTCATTTCCTCACCTTATCACAACAAGATCTTGTTCTTTTGAACATAAACGGGAATGTGGACCTGAAGCGGGCCATCAGACGAAATCTACAGGGAGAATTGGAGAAATATACTCCTTGAGTGTGTGACTGTGTTTTTGTTGACCAATTCCAGTCATTGCATTCCTCCTAAACAGAATGAGTCGACGTTTGTATTAGAATTAGAGGTACATTTCCATACCGCCTCTCATTTTTTTTTTGTCCTCATCTCACCTTAGATCTGAACAGGTTTAGCAAGCCGTCTAGGGTCAATCTGGGCGCCCTTTGACTCACTGCTTAGATCCACGCCCCCAGGGCTACCGCATGTGGTTGACGTCAGGTGTAATCATTGGACCGGGAAACCACCACCTTTGGGCTAGAAGTTTATCAGATGTAAATGCCGACCCCAGCCCAAAAGGTGGGACCAGATGTTAGCCCGTGTCCCTGACAGATCTCCCTGATCCCTGTGGGCGATGTTTAATATAGCTTTTACCCAATTTTCTCTACTGGGGGGTCAGGTCTTTCCACCTTAAACAAATTTCTCTCCTGGCTATGATTATCAAATACAATAATAGGCCTTTGTCCATCTGGGAGAGCACCTCAGCTGTAGAGTCGTTCATACCAAAAATGGACAAGTTAATGGCCATTTCCAGATATATACTAAAAATTGCAATCTATATTTCCCTAATATTCTTCCAAAATACAGTTAGTTCTGGGCAGTCGAAAAATATATGAAGATCATCATCCTTGTTGGTATTACATCTGGGGCATTTTGGAATCGGAATTGGGGCAAAGTTCGCAATTTTGGCCGGAGTAAAATAAAGCATATTTAACACAAAACAGTGATTCCTTTTTAATCTTGCTGGCTTTATATATTTGTATAAAATTTTAAGGGAAGATTCAAATCTTTCTTCTGCAGGACAAGCATGGGGGAGCAGATTGGGACGGGATCTCTCTATCTTCCACCTCAAGCAGCCTTGCATACCAATAAGATATTTCTTTTTTTCTTGGATGCAGATCTAAAAAGAGCTATTCCAGATCCCAATTCCCTTTGATCTCACCCTCTTCCGCCTCATATGATGATCTCAATTGGATATATTTGAATCTTGAAAATGTGGAACCAATCTTGGCTGACAAATATTCCCAGGGGAGTAAACCATCTGAATCCACCAATTGCGACCATATCTGCAGTCCTGCCCCCTTTAATGGAGCGGCTAAACTGTCCTTCAAGCACTCTGGGGTCCCTGGAGAATCTCATATTGGGGCTAGATTAAAAAAGTACCCTAAACCCCAGATTCACCTCAATTTATACCACGTTGACAAGGTGTTTTTCAAGACCTTTAGGCGTACTCGTTTAAAAAATCTGGGTGCCCCAAATTCAAACAAGAACCGACCTTCCCCATTGTCTCCCTCTGCCACGGCCATTTCCCTCAAAAGACTGCCCCACTTAGTTTCAATTGGTGTTGTAAGCAGCATCCTAATGCCTTTGAACTGAAATGCCATTAGGTACCAGTTAATATCTGGTAGAGCCAAGCCGCCCTTTAGAAGCTTCCTTCTAAGTTTCTTCCATGACAGTCTTGCACTCTTTTGTCCCGATATACAACTTCCAATCTTACCCTGGATTTTATTTATAGCTTTCTGAAGAAAAGTAAGGGGGATAGTATTGAACAGATAAGTCAGTTTGAGGAGGAACGTCATCTTTACTAAATTGACCCTGCCATAAATAGACAGCGGGAGAATTTTCCATCTTGCAAAGCGGTAATCTATGCCTTTCTCAACCGTAGCCAAATTTAGTGTGGGCATTTTCTTCAGATCTTTTACAATTTTAATCCCCAAATACCTAAACTCCCCACTTTCTGGACCTTCCCTGTACACTGTGTTCCAACACATGATCTCTGCTTTAGCCTAGTTGGAAAGGTAACCTGACAGTGTACCAAACTCCCATAACAGTGTCTCAATCCGAGGAATGGCAATATTGAGGTTGCTTGTATATATAATAACGTCATCGGCGTAAAGAGCTATTTTACATAGATAATCTTGTGATTTAAATGGACTGATGTCATTATCTAGCCTGATCATCTGTGCCAGGGGTTCGATGTAAATATTGAATAAGAGAGGGGACCGGGGGCACCACTGCCTTGTTCCCCTCTTTATTTCAAAACTCAGGATCAGGGAGCCATTTACCAGGATTTTCGCTGACGCCCCAGAGTAAAATTTTTTTAGGGTTTGCACGAATATAGGAACCATTCCCACAGTCTCTAGTACCCCCCAGAGATATCTCCAGCACACTCGGTCAAATGCCTTAGCAGCATCCAGGGCCACTACTGCTAAAGGGTCGTTCCTTCTCTCAGCCAAATCGATGTTGCCAATCAAGATTTGGGTTTGCTCCTGAATAAACCTTCCCACCATAAAACCTTTCTGATCTGAATTAATTAGGCTTGGTACGAATTTTGCCAACCTCCCTGCTAAAATGCCCATAAAGATTTTATAGCTGGCATTCAGCAGGGAGATTGGTCGGTAGGAGTCAGCCAACAGCGGATTTTTCCCTGGCTTCAATATTAAAACTATTGTAACCTCTTTCCAAGATCTTGGAACCAACCCGGAAGTGGAATAAACTGAGTTGAGAGGATCTTGAGAATAGGCAAAAGCTCATCACCTAATAATTTGTAGATCTCATTAGGGAGGGAGGCAGGGCCAGCGGCTTTTTTTTTGCCCTCTTAATTTGAGCCTTTATCTCCTCCACTGAAATGGGTGCTTCCTGTGAGTCTTTAGGTGTTTTAGTTAAAACCGACATGGACTTATCCCTAAGCCATAAGCTAATTGCTTCTGGGGAAGGTGTTATTTCCTCACTGTACAGGGTTGTAAATAAAGACCGAAGACAATTCTGAATATCATCAGGGTTGCTAGTTTTTGTTCCTAGATTATCTATGATAAGTTCATTTATATCATTTCTTGCTCTGTTTACTCTTGCTTTCCAAGCAAGCGATGCTCCAGCTCTCTCTCCATATTCAAAGTTTTCCATACTCCGTGTTCGCCACCAGGCCTTATATTTCCCATCAAAAAAGATTGTTAGTTTTTGTCTAGCATTCTCAAGGTCCTCCTCTAGTTGAACCAAGCCGCTGGGATTCTCCTGAATTACATGTTTCCTTTCCCTTTCAATAGCTGATATTCTTGACTCATGAGACTGCAGTTCTCGGGCGTTTTTCTTGTTTTTAATTCTTAATTGGGTTCCCAACACCCCTCTCAAATTAGCTTTATATGCGTCCCAAACTTGATCTATTGAGGTAGAACTCATATTAAAAGCAAAAAATTCAATTGAGGCCGCTTTTATTGTATGGATAATATTTGTGTCCATCAGGTAGGCTCTATTCAAAGTCCACATTGGTTGTAAACCTATTCTACTTGTGCAGAATGCAAAGAGTAAAAGGGCATGATCCGAGAGATGACTAGGTGCTACAGAGATATTTTGAATCTTCTCTAGGGCTTCTTTATTGATTAAGACGTAGTCTATTCTTGCTAAATAGTGGTATTTTTTACTATGAAAAGTAAAACCCTGTAAACCTCCATCTTTGCTCTCCAAACATCCACCATATTCATATTAGGAAGGAGATTTTTCAGAACCCTTCTAGATCTGGAAGGTCCGATAACGCAGCTACGATTGAACCTATCCTTGACTGGATCAAGGCGGATGTTAAAGTCACCTCCTACAATCATTGGAGGCAACGCTGAAATAAGGTCATCTTGCAATTTAATCAAAAAAGATGGGTCGTCCAGGACCATAAAAAGAGCTGCATGTCAATTTTTCCCCTTCCAAATCCAGCTGGGCGATAATCCATCTTCCTGATTGGTCTGTTAAAACTGATTTTATCTCGCAATTAAAACTTTTCTTAACCAATATTGCCACCCTTCGGCAGGGCACCATTTGTTGAGGGGAGGCAAAAACATTGTAGCCAGGGAAGTTCAGAAAAGATGTTCTCAGACTCTATTTGACTTAAGTGCGTTTCTTGTAATAAACAAACCCGCACTGGCAGCATCTCTATATATTTAAAGATTAATCTTTATCGTCTCGGGCATCTTAGACCGTTTATATTCCAAGAAATAAATTGGATATTATCTACGAAGAGACTTTAGAGGTCGACTCTCTTCCTCCATTAATGAGAGAAGCACTCATTATTTCACTATTGAAACCGGATAAACCAGCCCACCTATGCAGATCGTATCGACCAATTTCCCTTCATAACTGTGACGCCAACATTTTAGCGAAGTTCATTGCTAATCGACTGAGCCTTCTGCTGGAGTATCTGATACTCCCGGACCAGTCTGGGTTTGTCCCTGGCAGAGCCACCTCCCATAATTTGAGGACTTTTTTTACGCTATTGCATAAAGTTGCCCCTGAGTTACCTTTGGCAGCAGTTTTTTGGGACGCCACTAAGGCCTTTGATTCTATTGAATGGAATTACATTTTTGAGATAACGTTCCGGATGGGCTTCCCGCCACTTTTTTTATCTTGGATACGTCTCTTGTACCATCAACCGGGTGTAAAGGTGCTTATCAATGGACAGCTGTCCCAGAGATTCTTGATTACTAAGGGTACACAGCTGGGAGCCCACTGTCCTGATTGTTATTTGCCCTGGCGACAGAGCCACTTGCGGCACGACTGCGCCAGCACCACAATGCCATGCCCCTGCAATGCAACATGAGACAGATCTTAATCTCTATGTATGCTGATGATATCACCCTTTACCTGCGATATCCACAAAATAATTTGAACACCCTTCTAAGAGAATTCATTGCCTTTGTTCACCTATCCGGGGTCCAGATAAACTGGGGGAAATCCTGTCTCTTCCCACTGACGGACTCAGTTGTGCGTTTTCCTCTAGACTACCCTCTGGAGTGGTGCGAGGATGAGCTAAGATACTTGGGGATTGGCATTACCAGAAACAAGGAAGAACTTGTGAGACTCAACTACGGGGTGGCACTGACCCACATAACCGGCAAGGTGGACCGCTGGATATCGCTTCCGCTTTCTATGGCAGGTAGAGCATCACTGATAAAGATGGTGATCTTACCCCAGCTGCTCTATTTGTTTTTAAATATTCCATATTTTCCGGGACGGCACTTATTTAAATTCCTCAGATCTGAAATGATCTGATTAGTGTGGGGAGGCAAACAGGCCAGACTGAAATGGACTGTCCTAACCAGGCACTATGCAGCGGGCGAGTTTGGCATCCCAGACTTTGACCTCTATTACATCAGCGCCCAGGCACACTACTTATATTTTTGGATTCGGCAGCCCAAGTATATGCCGCAACTGGCAGCTGAACAATGGTTTGTACATCCCATACTGATAGAGGGTGCCTTATATATGGTCTTGAATACCCGAGAGCGCACACAGACCACTGTAAATGCCACAATTACGGCATGGCAGAGGATTGCACAACTCTTTGAGTCTCCCATGCTTTATTCACCGCTGTTCCACTGGTGTATCATCCGGACATTCCCCTCTTGCAAGAAACCCTCTTTCACAAATTGCGGGCACACATATCCATCAAAACCTGGGGGAACCTATATGAAAATGGTCAATTTTGTGATTTTGAAAGTGTGTTTCAGGGAACACAATGTACTCCAGATCCCTACATGTTGATTTTCCAGATGAACCTCCGATGCTTCTGCCGTTACAGGCCCTTTTGCAGCAACCTTCACCTAGGCGTCTGGTATCCCTGATTTATTGAGTAATACACACTCGGCACAATGTAGAGGATTCACCAACACGCTCTAAGTGGGGAGAGGAGTTAGGAGTTGAGCTAACAGCGGAACAATGGGAATACTGCTGTTCGCAAACTGAGCGTATATCAGCCAGCAGTAGGCTAAGAATCATTCATTTCAAATATTTACACAGACTGTACCACAATCCGGCCAGTATGCATAGACACCATCTTTGCGATACAGATAGGTGCGATAGGTTCCACGCGCCACGAGCTGATTTCTTACACTTGTCCTGGAACTGCCCAGCAATACACAAATATTGGGGACACGTCTTTACAGCACTCAACCAGATGACCGATACGCATATAGAAGCTACGCCACTGCTTTCTCTGTTGAGCTATGTCAAACATGTTCCATTGGCGCACCGTCGCTACACAGCCCTCGCATTACTGATGGCTAAAAGACGGGTAGCCTGTAGCTGGAGCAGGGGAATGGCGCCCAAATTTAAGGATTGGCTTAATGATATGGTTTATTGCCAAGAACAATCTGCCCTTTAAGCTGAGCTCTTACCTAGTGCATCTAGGCCCAGAGACATATGGTCGCCACTAACATCCTATTTGTTGTCAAGACCCACGGAGAAGGACCATTAGCGAGCCTATAGATAGATCATTCTGTATTACTATTATTTATTAATACTCATAGGGTGACTGAGATTGGAGACAATGATTGGATGATACTGACGTCAGAGAATGTGGAAATGTTACCGGGGTGATGTGTCCTGAAGGTGCTCCTCGATGTTCCTTTCTTTCTTTTTGACCAGGCCTAACTGCGGTTATACATGCCATGCTACGTTGCTTAGTATAGGGTGCAGTGCTGAATGACGAGCGGTAACTACATGCTCCAAGTTTGTGACTCACCACAAATGTTATTGCTTTTCATTGTTTCTTGGTCCTGCCACCAATACAGATAGTTGTTACATTGATGATCATTGAAACGCGGCCGGCCCGAAGTGGTTGTAGGTGGCTTGCTGTGTTAAATCCTACTGATTATATAGTTTATTGTTTTGATGCCTGATGATCATTCTGAGGCGCTGCCGGCCATGACATGGTTGTAGGCACCGAGCGGTGTCTACACTCACAACTACTAATAAAGGTTTTTGAAACTTAAAAAAAATAATAATAAATAAATAATTTGGATATTACGACCCCCCTTCATTTTGTTTTTTCATCTTGCATCCCCTACTTAACAAACGGCCTTTACAACATAGTTTAAATAACCAGTGAGATGAGAGATTTTTTTTCCTTTTTTTCTGCCACCCTGTGCCCCCCCCCCCGACTGTACTTCCCACCCTACCTCCCCGTGTATCCATGACACATTATCCCCTTGAGGAACCCTACCTACCAAAAAGGCTATATGCCTATTCAGGCTTCTCCCCCCTCTGGGCTTTCTTGTAAAATAAAACTTCTCTTAATATAAACTTAAACTGGCTGCATGGCTTGAGGCTTTATTTTTGACTTCTGTTTCACCCCCCTCACACACCTCCCTGCTTTTCAAGTTGAATTTTTGCTACTAGGGTGTCGACTTCTTGGGGAGAGCGAATCATGTGCATGTGGTTATTCCACATAACACGCAATGTCGCTGGAAATCTCAGTTGAGCCTCTGCCCCAGCCCATTCAGCTCTGGTAATCTCTTCTGCAGTTCCCTCTGTCTTTCTGCTGTTGCGAAATGACTGATCTAATAAAGAACGAAAAGGGAGATTAGTATGCAAATGGGGAAGAGATGGCGCCTTCCTACAGAGCTGCGGACAGGATTTGTTCTTTTACTGAATGAGACAGAAAATTAACCAACATTTTCCGGGGCTTTGACCGACCAGGATTCCTTTTAAACGGGTCTCTATGGACTCTCTGTATTTCATGGCTTATGTCGATTGCCGGGTGGTCTTAAAGCACTGTGCGTTTCAACAGCAAGATTAAAAAACCCTTAATGTCATCCCCTTCCATTGCCTCGGGTATATTCATAACCTTCAGGTTATTTTTTCTCGCATGATTCTCCAACCTCTCAAGATCGTCTTTGAGCTCCTTATTTTGGATGGACAGTTTCCCCAACTGTGGCGCTGTTGCCTCTATTGCGGTTTTAATCTTGGGAATCTCTTCCTCAATTGCGTCCGTCCTTGCAGTTACTACTTCCAATTTCTGGGCCAATAACTCGCAGGAGGACCGAATAGCCGCTTGATTAGCTTCAGAAACCAAGAATCTATTAGCCAAATCGGCTTGGTTTGCCTGGGAGACTGTAAACCTGTTGGTCATCTCCTCTTTCAGGGCCAATAGAATATCTGACAGTGAGTGGGAGGTTGGAGCTGGAATTTCCTTAAACGCCAGGGAGCGGATGGAGCCTTCCTTTGCCACTTCTTCATTTTGCCCCTTCACTGATGATTCTGATGGATCTGGCATGTCTCTAGATTTCACTTCCAGCCCCTGAATAACTTCCTCCTGCTGATCAAATATAGAGAGTCTGTTGATAAGAGTTACATCTGGATGTACTTCCAGAACCTGATTAGATGTGGTTTTTAATGTGAGTTCTGCCGTTTCTTTCCTGCGGCCTCGCTGCTATCCACAACGCTAAATTCAGGTAGGGTCTTCTCTTTTTCGTGCAGACTGTTCTGTTCCGGCCCCATTTTTAATATGGTGGCTACTTGAGGTTCATGAAGAACTTGGGGCTGTGCTTGAGTCTGGGAATTAGATTGAGGGTTTTTAGAAGAAGTGAGAGACAAGACCTAATAGTAAGACTTCAAAGATGGCGTAATTCTTACTTTGGTTTCTATGGATTTCTTTTCTCTTAATTTTGCCTTATTCTAATGTGCTTTAAACGGTACTGGGGTTGCTGGTGATCCTAAATGCCCCTCCTGTTTAATCTGTTTAACTTTCCTGGTCACGATATTTACTTCTGCAACAGGGGGAGAGATTCGCTGGGGAATAATTGAGTGAGTGATCAATGTATTTGAAACAATATGTGTTGCTCTAGCCCTTAATGAGTACCTGGTAGGTTGGAGGGCAAAAATACCGTCTTGCGCAGAGGCTCCATTCTCCATGCAATCAATCAGCACCTTGCCAAATATATCCCTCTACACAGCAATAGAGTTGTTCTTAAGTATGGCATTTTTATCAATAAGGTGATGCAGTGGAGAATCAGAAAAAGAAAAAGAAAAGAATGCCGCCACTGTCCCCCAAGAAGCTACTCTCACCAATGCCTTAGATTTATTAAGAGTCTCATGAGCAACCTCTTCTACTGAAAACCCCCCTGATCTTTCCCAGCCTCCAGTCCAGCAACATGAAAGGGAGGAACATGGCAGCCGCTGACTGAAAAAGCTGCAGGCACTCTCCCTCTGGGCTCTAATGGCGGCATGACTTTGGGGGCAGAAAACTAAGATTCCCGCTCCAAGAAACTTCCCTGACGATGGCGTGGATTAAATCTAACCTCTTTTTTGAAGATTCGGTGTCGGAGTCCTCGTCTCCGCCGGTGTCCGCCTCTGTGCTTTCATTGGCATTTCCATCGGCGATTCCGGATCCAGCGTTCGTCCCGAGGATGAGGGAGAAGGAGAGGAGCCTCCTGCCTGCATTCTGGTCCGGGTTGCGGTGTGCTCATTGGAGAGATACGGTAGGTGGGCTGGGTAGCATTCAGTGCGGCGATTGAAAGTGAACCAGAGCGAGAGACGTAACCGAACGTGCAACAAGCTTGAGGTGGGGGAGAGCCGCGACAGAGCTGAGGCGGTCTGGGCGGCGGTTGAGTTGTTGTAAAGATGGTGCTCTGAGGCCGGATAATCTGGTAGAGGGAGAAAGTGCCGGACTGGAGGCACACCCCCACTCTAACTCGGTTTCGTTACCAACTGGCTCCACAAAAGGCAGTTCTGGAATATGAAAGGGGACTAGGGGGCATATTTACAAGGAGTTAACCCCACCAGAAAGTCACTTTTTTCAACATTTTGGTGGCTTTAAGTTATTGACCTCATTTATAAGGTGGCGTTAACACCACCTTGTAAATAATGCAAATATTCACGCAGCACTTAGCATGAATGGGTGTTGCAGTGGGCATTCTGTCACAAAACCCATTGCTTTTTGCAGCCAATTATTTACAAGGTATAGGGCAGCACCAAAAATATTGCTTGGGAATGCTGTGTCTTAAGCATGCGATACAAGGTGACATTTTTCATTTCTCCTCGTATATTGCTCTTTCCATGTGTGCTGCATTTTGAAGCACACATTGAGACAGCAAATCGCCTGTAAAGATTGCTTATGTGCAGTTGTGTCCATTCCTGCACATACACAATCACACCTGCAGTGCAGGCACCCTTGCAGCCTGGCATAAAGGTGCCTGTGCTGGTGCTAAGCAGCTTCTTTAGCGCCAACACTAGGGGAAACCCAGGGGACCACCACATTCCTGTAAATACAATTTGTTCCTGTGTTTTGAAACTGACAGAGCAGGGCGTTACCAATTGTGGCATAACACCGAACTCCACCAGTTGCCAGTGAATATGCCCTCAGTCTGACAGAAACAGTGCTCAGAAGATCTGTAGGGGCATACTCATAAGGTAACTACGCCACTGAAACATCACATTTTTCACCGTTCTGGTGGCGCAATGCCCCAGACTATATTTATCGGCTTTACCAGTTTTCTATGTGAAAGTGGCGTGCAATGGGTGTTGTGATGGGTGTTCCACCGCAAACCCCATTGCTTTTTGATGCTACCCCAGATTTAGAAGGATGTGTAAATCTGAGACAGCACCAAAAACTAACGCCATGCAAAAGCAGGTGTTTCATTGGCGCAATGAGTTGAAATACTTTTATTTCTCCTTGTTTTTGCTTTTTCAATGGGTGCTGCATTCTGCAGCACACACAGAAAGAGCAAATCACCTTTAAAGATTCTTTTTGTGCTGGAAGGTTTCCCTTCCTGCTCTTAAACAATCATTTCCTGTAATACAGACACCCTTGCACCATGGTGCAAGAGTATCATCATCAGAGGCGGATCCTCCGCTAAGGCGCAGGGGTGTCACCTCACTGCTTTTTTCAGTGTAAAAAAGGGGAAAATAACTTTGCAGTGTCTTTGTGGGGCGGGGCTGCTCTCAGAGCAGGGGAAGGAGTAGTTTGCACTCCCTATGTGAGCATGAGTGCTTGGCCAGTCCTCTCAGGCTGCCCATTAGAGTCATGTGCACAAACTGCGTTCTCCATGGAGGCTGCATTACAGCCTTGCGTGGAGAAAATGCCCAACCCTCCAGCTGCTAGCTGAGCACAGTGTCACAACGCTCAGACCAATCACAATGCTGCAGTGCAGTGTTGTGACTGGCTGCAGGATGCGTGGGATCCCTGGTTGTTCCTGCTTCGTGTCTCCCCCAAGAAGCCAGGAAGAGGACATCGAAGAGGCGGCAGCCGGCCAGTCGGCTGGCCGGGAAGTAAGTGATTTTTACTTTTTAACCCACCTCACCCCACCTCATCCCACTCCTGCTCCCAGGTAGCAGCCGCCACTGTCTAACATTGCAGGAAATCAACCCTGTAATGCAGGCACCCTTGCACTATGGCGCAAGGGTGTCTGTGTTGACGTTAGGCACCTATTTTTAGCATCCGCGTAAGGGAAAACACAGGGCGCGCCGTGCTCTTCTGAATACAGCGCATCCCTGCATTTTTTAAATGATGCAGCAAGGCTAAATTTGCCATAGCACAGTGCAGCACCATTTCCAAGTGAATATACCCCATAGTGTTTTAAACTTTGAATGCGTTTAGCCACTAGCAACAGTCAACATACACAGCTCTAATCGTACCTAGAAGCTACAGATCCTCTGCAGTCCATCAATAAAAGTAATACTGAATAATAAAAAAAATTCTGTTTAGTGTACAGAGTTTGGGGGTTTCGATGTTACTAGGACACTAGAAAACTGAAGATGAGAAATCATACTAAAGACCTCTTCTGGCTCATTGAGGCGGTGACATCATTTATATCTATGAAAAGTTCTCGGAAACCCCTCAAGTAGTCATATATTCTCAGGCCACCCAGTACTTCTATACACCAAAGTGTCCGCCTCCTTAGAAGGATATTGGGATTGATTTTTCTGCTGGACTCTAAAATCTGATATGATCACACAGCCTAGTTACTCCTGAGGCACAGCTGGGAGACGTTAGCTGTTTGGCTTTATTTTAAAACTGTAACAAATTGTGTAATTGTTTGATTTTACCTTCGCTGATTTCGAGCGATGCTCGCCAGGGCACTCCCTTGACCTTAGCCCCCCCGCGCAGCCGAGGTCAGCGCTGACGCGGGAGAGGGAAACCCGGTGCAGGCGCCAATCTCCGCCCACTGGTAACCATGCCCACGTTGTTAGCCATGCCCCCTTTGCCTTTTAAACGCGCTGAATACGAGCGGCGTTTACATCCTAGTTACTCCTGAGGCACAGCCGGGAGATGTTAGCTGTTTGGCTTTATTTGAAAACTGTAACAAATTGTGTAATTGTTTGATTTTACCTTCGCTGATTTCGAGCGACGCTCGCCAGGGCACTCCCTTGACCTTGCCCCCCCGCGCAGCCGAGGTCAACGCTGACGCGGGAGAGGGAAACCCGGTGCAGGCGCCAATCTCCGCCCACTGGTAACCATGCCCACATTGTTAGCCACGCCCCCTTTGCCTTTTAAACGCGCTGAATACGAGCGGCGTTTACATCCTAGTGACTCCTGAGGCACAACCGGGAGACGTTAGCTGTTTGGCTTTATTTTAAAACTGTAACAAATTGTGTAATTGTTTGATTTTTCCTTCGCTGATTTCGAGCGACGCTCGCCAGGGCACTCCCTTGACCTTAGCCCCCCCCCCGCAGCCGAGGCCAGAGCTGACGCGGGAGAGGGAAACCCAGTGCAGGTGCCAATCTCCGCCCACTGGTAACCACGCCCACGTTGTTAGCCACGCCCCCTTTGCCTTTTAAACGCGCTGAATACGAGCGGCGTTTACATCCTAGTTACTCCTGAGGCACAGCCGGGAGACGTTAGCTGTTTGGCTTTATTTTAAAACTGTAACAAATTGTGTAATTGTTTGATTTTACCTTCGCTGATTTCGAGCAACGCTCGCCGGGGCACACCCTTGACCTTAGCCCCCCCGCGCAGCCGAGGTCAGCGATGACGCGGGAGAGGGAAACCCGGTGCAGGCGCCAATCTCCGCCCACTGGTAACCACGCCCACATTGTTAGCCACGCCCCCTTTGCCTTTTAAACACGCTAAATATGAGCGGCGTTTACATCCTAGTTACTCCTGAGGCACTGCCGGGAGACGTTAGCTGTTTGGCTTTATTTTAAAACTGTAACAAATTGTGTAATTGTTTGATTTTACCTTCGCTGATTTCGAGCGGCGCTCGCCAGGGCACTCCCTTGACCTTAGCCCCCCGCGCAGCCGAGGTCAGCGCTGACGCTGGAGTGGGAAACCCGGTGCAGGACACGCCCCTGCAGCAGAGACCACGCCCCTATTCTCCCCATAAAATAATGTGTTTACACCGGACGCGCAGCGGACGGGCGCAGCGGGCGCGCCTAAGGCAAGCCCATCTGGGCCCATCCGGGCCCGGACGGCCCTAGGCCCTGTCACCATGCCCAATTTTCCTAGGCGCCGTCTTACTTATACCCAAAACATGCTTCTGGCACTGAACCCGCGTAAACACCCCAATTGTAAATACATCTATACTGGAGATAACTCTTTCACTTGCTGCAATCTCTGCAATCCGCCCCGCGGTGAGACAGAATGCCATGGCCCACAACTCGGTCTCCTCAACTGTAGGTCTCTCGTCAAACACGCCCACGAGATAAACCTCCTTATTTTAGATCACGACATTGACATTCTGTTTCTTACGGAAACATGGCTTACTCCCAACAATGGCCCTGATATCGTTAATGCCCTCCCACCCGGCTACCAAATCTGCTCATTGAACAGACCCCTCAGTAGAGGATGTGGCTTGGCTATAATATACAAAGATCACCTCACTTGCAGAATCGATAATGGCAACATTAAAGATTGCGAAAGCTGCCATTTCACTTTACAGATCTCGCCTGCAACGTCTCTCTCTGGGTTGCTTGTATACCGTCTCCCAGGCCCACTTGCCAAGTTCCCGAGCAGGCTCATTGATCACGTCACCCTTATGGCAACCACTTCCTCTAATTTCCTTCTCTTAGGAGATTTCAATCTCCACTTTCTGGACCCCTCCGACATCCCCGCAGCCGAATTGCGACTGGACCTCTCTTCCGTTGGCCTATGTTTAACGAATCCACAGGCCACCCATGACAAAGGCCAGCTTCTGGACCCTGTCTTCACTAATATCCATGACATCAAAGCCCGCGCACCCCTCCCTCTTCCATGGACAGACCACTTCCTGATCCCCATTGACTGGCATCTTGATACTCCTTCACTCCAACTGCCTAAAGCCAGAGCCCTCATCAGACGTTGGCACAAACTTGTTCCGGAAGAATGGGAATCCAAGCTCAGGGAATCGACCCCTCCCCCTACTCTAGACCCCATAACCGCCGATAGTGAATTTAATGACTGGCTCACCCAATCTTTGGACAGCCTCCTACCTCGATCTAGCACCCTTAAACGAGTCAAGAGAGTCAACCCTTCCCCCTGGTACACCCCTGACCTGAATGTTCTACGGAAGGTATGCAAGAGGACGGAACGCGCATGGAGGAAGGACAAGTCAGCAGATAAGAAAGACGCGTTCCGGACATCCATAAGAACCTACAAACTTGCACTTCGTAACACCAAGAGCTCATTTTATGAGGAAAGAATTAAAAACTCATCCTGCTCCGCTAGGGAAACCTTCACCATTCTAAAAGAACTTCTCCATGTCCCAGATCCCCCTGCAAAATGCCTGGACCATAACTCCGCGGAAGATAAATGTATCAAATTGGCAACATTCTTTGATGAGAAAATCCCCAAAATCCTTGCTTCCCTACCTCCTATCGATATCGGTTTCACAGGCGGTGACAGCCATAGTCCTCCCCCCTGCCTTAGCCCTCCCCCTAACACTCCTGCACCCTACCTTGACACCTTTGGGCCGGTAACCACAGAAGAGGTAGCCGCGATGTTTGCCACAATCAAAAGTGGCTCTCCCAGCGACCCGGTCCCCATGCGCTTCCTCAAGAAAGTGGCCCCCACCGTTGTCCCTCCGCTTACTGCCCTTATTAACGCCTCTTTACTGCAGGGAGAAGTCCCTCCTAGCTGGAAAGCAGCTGCTGTCAAAGGTCTCCTAAAAAAACCCTCATTGGACCCACAGGACTTAGCCAACTACAGGCCAATTTCCCTCCTCCCAGGAAATAGCAAAATCACTGAGAAATTAGTGAACAAAAAGCTATCTCTATTTTTAGAATCGAACAACCTGCTTAAGAGCTCCCAGACGGGCTTCCGCCCAGGTCAGGGCACTGACACCGCCCTCCTGGCGGCAGTGGAGAAGGCCAGATGCATTCTAGACACAGGGGGATCAGTGGCAGTGATCTTCCTGGACCTCAGTGCGGCCTTCGACACTGTCAACCACCAGGTTCTAATCCAGCGTCAGAGAGACATTGGAGTGAAGGGCACGGCCCTGAAGTGGCTCGCGTCATTCCTCAATTGCCGATCCTTTCAAGTCTGGGAGAATGACAGCCACTCCCCTGTGGTCCCCCTCCGCTGTGGAGTACCGCAGGGCTCGTCACTAAGCCTTACGTTATTCAACGTTTACATGTCCACGCTGGAGGAGGTGGTCACCCAGTTTGGAGTGACGATTATCAATAATGCTGATGACACCCAGCTGGTGGTGACCCTCTCCCACCCCAACCAAGAACCTTCCAACCTCCACAGCTGCCTTACTGAAATCCATGGTTGGATGAACAACTCAGCACTAAAACTTAACGGGTCCAAGACCGAAATCCTGCTTCTTGGACAAAAAGGGCCCTCCCTGCCGCCCAACATCTGGCCCGCCTGTCTAGGTGAACCCCCTGCCCCCAAAAATGAGGTCAAGAGCCTGGGAATATGGCTGGAGTAAGATCTGACCTTCAGAATCCAGGCAAAAAAAACGGCAGGTATCTGCTTTGGACTCCTTAGGGCCTGTAGAAAGGTGCTTCCCCTGCTCCCTCCCACTTCCCAGAAACTGCTGATCCAAAGCCTTATTTTGTCCAAGTTGGACTACAGCAATGCTATCTACCTGGGAGCCCCTGAAGCCACTTTCAACACCTTACAGAGAATTCAGAATGCCGCTGCGCGACTCCTTACTAACACCCCGGCCAGAACATCAGCAAAGCCGCCCCTGAAACAACTTCACTGGCTTCCAGTCACAGAAAGGGTGGTTTTCAAAGCCCTCTGCCTGGCACATAAACTCCTTCATAACAAAGGTCCCCCCATCCTTAAAAAGGTCATCACTCCTTACAAAGCTGCCAGGTCACTCCTGTCGAACCACGAGAACTTCATCACAGTTAACAGAGTGAAAAAAGCCCGGTCTGGAGGACGCCGCTTTTCTGTAAACACAGCGAAGCACTGGAATGCTCTCCCCCGGAAACTGAGAACAGAACCAAATCTCCTCCACTTTAGGAAAGCACTGAAAACTCTCCTTTTCCCCTGATCTTTCCGTCTTCTCTGCTATCGCTCCCTCTTGACTGACTAGGTCCTAGCGCTGGGATACTCACGGGTTACTACGCGCTCTACTAAAACCTTAAATAACAGCCTTCTAAGACTCCCTCTGAGTTAGGTACCAATGTTGGACTCCCATCTTCTGAATTTTTACCCCAGCAAAAGAGTCCCCGACTAAGAGCCAGCAATTAATCGGTTCATGAATTCGCTCCAATATCCCTGCAACCTGTGTCTGTGTTCGCTCTGGCGATAACAAAGATCATGAACAACACAGTGATTGAAGGAAGGATGCTGGACTGCAGAAAACACGTCCTCAGAACCAACAGAATCTTTGCTTGAGACTGTCACCTCTAGTTCCAGGCCCAGTTGCTGGAATAACATTTTTTGCTCAACAAGGTACTAATAAAGGTGACACCAGACAGCTGACTAAACATCTGGAGGTAAATGAGTTCCTGCTCAGTGCTCCTTGACCTCTTGTCCAGTTTCAATAAAATGAAGCAAAGTATCCAAATTAACTACATGTAGCAAATTGCAAGAGTCTCGCCATCTTCCTTGAAGTGGTGTGAGTCTTGTCTCTAGGACAAAACTGCAGATAAGGTCTAGTTCTAGTGTTTGCTCTGGAGGTAGCATCTGCATGTGGAGTTCCTCAGGGCTCCATTTTAGTCTCAGAGCTTTTCAATGTATAAATAGAAGCTTTGCATGATTTTGCGCAACCTCAGGCATAGGTTTCACATTTATTTCAACTAACCCCAGTTATGATCCGATAGAGTGGGTACTTTAATTCAGACTCTATGGCCTTTCCCCCCTTGGTGGAGGCAATTCAGAGTTAGAGGTGTAATACTGTCCCGCACTGAACACTGTTTAGACTTAAGTGATCCTGATGGGCTTGTGAATTTCGAATTAGAAAACTGAGTGCATACCATTGATGATGGAATGTAAGTAGTTCAACCATCAACTTTTTGCAGAAGGTTTAAACCATTGACACAGTTTTGATGGTACAATTAGTATGGGGCATTTGATGAATGAACTAACCGACAATTTGTATCTTTATGTTCCTCTCTTATCTTTGTGGGAGTCTTGGATATTACAAGAAAATAGTGTTATGTTAGCCAGATGTACAGGTCTATGAAGGATAGAATACTTTGTAAGCACCACTAAGAAAATCCTGGGCTGTCTACAAATAATCTAGAACTCTGGCCAGGGACATTTTAAGGATTTTGGGGGCCCTATGCCAAACTAATTTTGGGGTCCCCTGTTTGGAACACCCTTGAATTTATGATCCAGCTTCAGCTCTTTCATTCCCACTTTGGCCAGGTCACTGACAGTGCACAGAGACACTCATCCAAATGTAAAATGTGTTTACATCTAATATTGGGGGATGTGTTTTCAATATTGTAACACAGCAGCAGCTCACTAATATTACTGAAAATAATCTCTGGGATACTCTCCCACTTCTCATATGGGAGGCTCGTTTTAGATCTGAAAGAAACATTTTTCTGCAAACAAAAAGTCTGTAATAGTCTGTAATAGATTTTACCACATCACCCACATTAACAATACATTAATGGAAAATGGTATTTAAAAGAATGTGTTTAAGAATTATGCACAGTCAGAATTAGAACAAGACTCTCTGCAGAAAAGTGCTGTTTCCAAAAGGGCGCCCCCTCGAAATGCTGGGGCCCTGTGCCAGAGCCCACTTTGCCCATACCTTAAAATTGCTCTGACTCTGCCAGACCTAACTCGTCACAGTCACGTACGTCCAACTCTGCATATGATTCACTGGCTCCTAGTGGCCAAAGAATCATTTTTGCCATAACAATGTTCTATGGTTCAGTCCCCCCCAAAAATGGGCATAACTAAACTCAAAATTAAAACAAGATTCATTGCACATAAGAGTAGTATAAGGAACAGGAATGATAAACTTTCTGTGACTTCTGTGATCCCATCGAAAAGTTGATCTCTGATTTACCTAATTCAGTTTAAGACCAGGTTGAAAGCTCTTCTTATATTTGCCTCTCTACCTAGGAGTGACCCGATCTTGCATGGTGCCTTTATATTAAACGCTTCTAGAACCCTTCCAGAGGTTTTTGAGTTAATTTTGTTTGATGCCTCTTTGGAGTTGAGTTCAGCCACTCCTTAAATAGCATTATCTGTGTCTGCCCAGATTTAAGCCCTGGACTACGTCTGCATTTGATAAAGCTTTAGACAATACATTGGGCCAGATGTACTAATATTAGGAATGCCTATTTCCTTTCTCAAAAAAGCATATAGAAAATTGGTATCCTTAATGTATGACAGGTTTTATTCCCAAATAGCGATTCCTAGTAGGTCGCAAATCCGCCACTTCATGAAGATTAATGAAATAGGGTTGCTGGTCATCTGAGGTATGCACCCAGGCTAGGCAGGTACTACCACTCTAGTCAGGGTAGGCTAGACACACAATAATTTAGCCTGTTCTCACCCTCTGGTAGCTTGGTACAGAGCAGTCAGGTTTATCTACAAAGGAAATTTGTAAAATACTTGTGCAGCACACACACAAAAACACAATTAATGCACCACAAAAATACTCTACACAGGTGTAGAAAAATAGAGATAATTCATCTGAGCAAAATGACAAAAATCTAATCAGTAGAAGTCAAGATATGAATGTTTGAAGATGAAATCAAAAATAGTGCAAAGAAGTCACTAGCAGTCAAAAGGTTACTTGAGGTTGTGAGGGACCAGTGCAAATCCAAAGTTCAGACTGACCACGATTGAGGGCAGGTCGCTCCATGACCCAGACAAGTGCCGCTGAAGAAATACCTTGGACAGAGCTTTTGTTGACTTCAAGAGTTAACTGCTTCATCATCGAACCGCGCAAATGGGGTCCCACTTCATAGTCGAGCTCCGTGGAAGTGAATGCAATGCATCGTAACTCAGCCACACTGAACATCTTCATCGAGCCATGCAGGCTGTGGAACTGCTGTCCTCGGTCAGCCTCTGCAATGTCGTTGAAGGGCGATGCAGCAGAATTTCTCATGCAGTCAATGAAATGCATCAGTTTTTGTAGTAATCAGCTACAGAACTCAGTTCTGTCACCCAAAACCTGGAGGAGGCACCTCAGGCAAGGGTGTGACTCATGGAAGGCAGAGTCCAGCAACACTAGCAGAGTTGTGGGAAATTGATTGTGTCCCTCAGACTTCAGAAAGCAGGAGGCAAGCCAGCAACCCATTAGAGATCACTTGGAGAGAAGACATAGTCCTTACAGCAGAGTCAGGGAGCAGTAGGGCAGCAAGCAGAAAAGCAATAATTTCAGAAAAGTTATCCAGTTGAATACTTTAAGTAGCATTGCGGTACTTATGACAGAGGTTCAGTCCAAGATCCAGAAGTGTCTGATTTGTGTGTGTCAAAAGTTCATTTGAAGTAGGAGGGTACTTCAAAGAAACTCACGGTAGAGCACAAGGATCCCTGGCACACCTGCCCAGTCTGCCAGACTAAACCTGGGAGGTGAATCAGTGTTTTGTGTGTGGACAGGACACTACATATTGAAATGTAAGTGCCAGTCCCTCCCCTTTCTCCCTGCCTGGAAGATCCATAGGAATGCAGATGACTGCAGATGAGTGCTCAGAATACAGATGATCCTCACCTTCCTGTGTTTGTGGCTGCCTAAAGGAAATGCATAAGGTGTAGCTGTCACTCAACCCAGACGTGCATTGGAGACAGACAATCAGGCACAAAGAGCAGTAGGTAGAGAGAAATGTCCACGTTCTAAAAGTGGCATGTCTAAAATAGTAATGTTAAATCAAACTTCATCAGTAAGGAAGATTTATCATTAACATTCCATAACATATCAAACATGAAAAAGCTACTTCTCTCTGATCAGAAATTACAGCTTAAAGGTGTATTTAGGAATTCCCAATGCTGGCCTGTGAGAGGGGTAGGCCTCACAGTAGCGAAAAACTGAATAGTTTGTTTGTCACTACTGAGACATGCAAATCATAAAGGTACATGTCCTACCTTATACTAATCTAGCACCCTGCCCTTAGGGTTACTTAGGGCCTATGTTAGGGGTGAGTTATGTGTAATTGAAGAGAAGTTGAAAGCTTGTCAACTGGTTTTAAATAGCAAGTCGAAGTGGCAGTAAACTGCACACACAGTTAAGGCAGTGGCAGGCCTGAGGCAGGTTTGAAAGCCTACTTGTGTGGGTAGCACAATTAGTGCTGCAGGCCTAATATCAGAATTTGAAGTTCAGGCCCTGGGTATATGGTATACCACTTAACAAGGGACTTATCAGTAAAACACATATCCCTATCAGGCATATAGCAATGTCATCATGTGTAGGGGAGAAGCACATGCACTTTAGCACTTTTCAGAAGTGGTTAAGGGCTCAGAGTCCTAAGGCCAACAAAACAAATCTGCAAAAACAGGAGGCAAAAGGCAAACAGTTGGGGGAAACACCACCCTAGGGATGACAGGTCTAACATGTGGTGACCCCAGTGGGGAGATCTACCCAACCTCTAGGGAGTTCTCATCACTAAGGTGGAAAAACCTGGATAGATCATCAGCATTGGCATGGACCAGCTCAACAATTTTGTATTCTCACCTTGCATTTGCATGAGCCCCCTGAGGGGCCTGTGGTCGGTCTGAATCAAGAAGTGAGTGCCAAACAGGTACGGAGTCAACTTCTTCAGCTCTCGGACCAAAGCAAAAGCTTTTCTCCCAATGGCACTCACCCTCAGTTACCTCCGGGAGATGAAGACTACAGGTTGGTTTTAGGCTCTCTTGATTAAATTGGGATAGCACTGCCCCTATGCCATGGATGAAAGATAAACTCCTGGGAGAATCAGGGGCCTTGGGAGCTGTGCACATGGCTTGCTTCAGGGAGTCAAATGTAGTTTGGCATGTCTCTGTCCAAATCAAATTTCTGGGCTGCTTCTTGGAAGTAAGCTCAATAAAGGGGGCAACAATCGTGCCATATCCCTTGACAAACCTCCTATAATACCCAGTGAGGCCCAAGAATGCTCTGACCTCAGTCTGGTTTTGGGGGCAACCATGCCATGATGGTTTCTATATTGGCCTGAAGGGGTTACATGTGCTCCTGCCCACCAGGTATTCACCACAGACCCTGCCCTATCTGGCACGTACTTGCATTGATAGTCATGCCTGCCTGTTGCAGAGCCTGAAGCACTGTAGGTAAAAGAGGTGATCCTTCTATCTGCTACTGAAGACAGTATGTCATCCAGATAAGCAGCAGAGAAGTCCTCAATACCCGCAAGTACCTGGTTCACCAACCTCTGGAAAGTGTCAGGGGCATCCTTTAATCCAAATGGCATCACCTTACCTGATAGTGGCGCTCTTGAGTGGAAAAGGCTGACCTCTCCTTTGTTCCCACTGTTAGGGCAATCTGCCAGTACCCTGATGCAAGATCAAAGGTACAGTGTCAGCCCCTAACCAATCAATCAGCTCATTATCCTGGGGATGGGCTGAGCATCAGTCTTAGTTACAGAATTTAGCCCTCTGTAATCCACACAGAGCCTCAGCTCAGTTGTGGTGTCTATTGGGGAAGCATTTGGTACCAGAACCACAGAACTGGACCAGGGGCTACTGGGGGGGTTCTATCAACCCCAAATCCAGCATTTTTGACACTTCAGCCTTAATGTTGGACCTCACCTTATCTGACAACCTGTAAGATTTATTCCTAACATGGAGGTTGTCCACTGTGTCCACATAACGGGTACACAGGCGGGTGATCTCAGGGATACGGGAGAACAGAGAAGAGTATTTCCCCAAAACTTGAAGGCAGTCTCTCTGTTGTTCAAGAGTTAAAGTGGGGGAAAGGATTACTCCTTCCACTGACCCATCCTTCCCCTTGGAGTCCAAGAGGTCAGTGAGAGGTTTACTCTCCTCTTTCCCTTCTCCATCAGTCACCAACAGCATTGAACTCCATCCACTCCAGATCCCCATCCGACCCCTGCCCTCATCACGTTTTCAACAAAGCCAGTCCAACACTCTCGCTCCACCTCCAGAAAGCAATCAACATCTCCTTCAAAACAGCAACCTTCCCGGAAAGCTGTAAGCACGCCGAGATCAACTCCCTACTGAAGAAACCCAAGGTGGACCCCAAGGACCTCAAGAACTTCTGGCCCATCTCCCTGCTCCCGTTCCCGGCAAAAGTGACAGAGAAGATTGTCAACAAATAGCTAACCCGCTACCTCGAAGACAACAACATCCTGGACCCTTCCCAATCCGGTTTTTGCAGCAACCACAGCACAGAGACCACCCTCATCGCCGCCACCGACGACATCAGGATCCTGATGGACAAGGGAGAAACAGCCACCCTCATTCTCCTGGACCTATCAGCGGCCTTCGACAGGTCTGCCACTGCACCCTATCAGCACGCCTCCATGATGCCGAAAACCAAGAGAAGGCCCTGGCCTGGACCACATCCTTCATCTCCGGCAGAACCCAGAGCGTCCGCCTCCCACCCTTCTGCTCAAAAACCACAGAGATCATCTGTGGCATCCCTCAGAGATCCTCCCTCAGACCGACGCTGTATGTATCTACATGGCACCGCTCACCCACGTCGCACAACAACATAGCCTCAACATCATAGCCTCAACATCATCTTCTACGCCGACGACACCCAGCTGATCATCTCCCTCACCGAAGACCCCCACACCGCCAAAGCCAATCCCCACAGAGGAATGAAGGCCGTCGCCGACTGGATGAAGGACAGCAGACTGAAGCTGAATTCAGACAAGACGGAGGTCCTCATTCTCAGACCCACCCCATCAGCCTGGGATGACTCCTGGTGGCCCACATCCCTAGGCACTGCCCCGGAACCCACCGACCACGCACGCAACTTGGGGGTCAACCTCGACTGTGCCCTCTCCATGACCAAACAAGTCAACGGCGTCTCCGCTTCCTGCTTCAACACTCTCGGAATGCTCCGCAGGATCTTCAAATGGATCCCCCCCAACACGAGAAAAACCGTCACCCAGGCCCTCGTCACCAGCAGACTCGACAACAGGAATGCCCTCTACTCAGGACCAACAACTAAACTCCTGAGATGACTACAACGAATCCAGAACTCCTCGGCACGATTGATCCTCGACGTCCACCGACGCAGCCACATCACACCCCTTCTGAGAGGCCTATACTGGCTCCACGTCAGCAAGACGATCACCTTCAAACTCCTCATCCACGCACATAAAGAGCTACACAACACCTGACTACATACCTCAATGACCGACTCAGCTTCCACAACTCCACCCGCAGCCTCCGCTCTGCCAACCTCACCCTTGCCTCAGTTCCTTGTATCTGGAAAACCACCGCCGGCGGCAGATCCTTCTCCTAACTTGCCGCCAAGACCTGGAACGCTCTCCCT
This sequence comes from Lissotriton vulgaris, assembly GCF_964263255.1. Lineage (NCBI taxonomy): Eukaryota > Metazoa > Chordata > Amphibia > Caudata > Salamandridae > Lissotriton > Lissotriton vulgaris. The sequence continues at coordinate 666,552,452 of NC_141689.1, forward strand.
ACCAGCCTACGACAGACCCAGGACCTGCTGGCCTTCAGAAGACTTCTCAAGACCTGGCTCTTCGATCAGTAGCAGCCCCCCCCAGCGCTTGGAGACCCTCACGGGTATGTAGCGCGCTTTAGAAATGCAGTGATTGATTGATTGATTGTGAACTCAGACCTCTCAAAGTGTGGGTGGGTTGAGGCAATTTACATGCAGCACTGTGTGGGGTTGGGGAAACATCCTTGACAACGCAACTTTCACAACGCACTACCATTACAATGAAACTCTTACAACGCAGGATCCATTACAACGCATGCCATTACAACGCATGCCATTACAACGTAAGTATGGGTAAGTAATTTAATTTTAACCCCAACACCATCCAACACTTTCCCTACTGTTACGCCCCCCTGGAGTTAGAATAGTAATTTTAACCCCTGCACTATCCAACACTTAACACTAAAAAATACATACCCATACTTACGTTGTAATGGCATGCGTTGTAATGGCATGCGTTGTAATGGATCCTGCGTTGTAAAACTTTTGTTGTAATGGTATGCGTTGTGAATGTATGCGTTGTAACGTCATATATCCTTGGGGTTGCCCAGTGGTCTTGAGGTCCACCAGGTATGTGGCCTCACCCTTTCTTTCAATCACCTCTTATATCCCATATGGTCCATTCCTGTGGTCCTCTACTGCCATGTCTCTACCAACTCCATCACCCTTACTTTCTCACCAGGTTGAAATTCCATAGTGGCAGAACTTTTGTCATACCACTCCTTCATGACTTCCTTGCTGGCTTCAAGGTTACTGGAGCTTGCTTCCATAACTTAGCTATCTGACCTCTGAAGTCCAGTATGTGGCTCATACCATTGTGGGGTGGCTACCTTGGAGCTTGTTCCACTCTTCTTTCACCAGACTCAGAGGTCCCCTGACTGGGTGTCCACACAACAGTTCAAAGGAGCTAAACTCACTCCTCTCTGAGGCACCTCTCTGTAAGCAAACAACAGGTATGGTAAGAGGATATCCCACTTTCTCCTCAGGCAGGCCTCATCATGCCCTTCAGGGTCTTGTTGTACCTCTCAACAAGTCCATTGGTTTGTGGATTGTAAGGGGTAGAGAACCTATATGTTACCCAGCACTCCTTCTACAATCACTGCATATAAGCATATGACCCCAATGAGATCAGGACCAAGATGGCCGCTGAAACACCGAGCTCGGCTACACCGACAAAATAACCTCCAGTAAGCTGCCATCCCGCCACCGCTACACCGCCGCACAACCGGGAATAAGAAATCGGAACCACCCAGCTACACGAAGTTACAACTCTGACCCGCTGGAACACCCGGAAAGTGAAGAAATAGCCACCAACCACGGGGCGACCCCGCAAACAGAGATGCAACCAAGCCCACAGACACAACTAAGGAAAGCACTTACCGGACCCCCGGCAGGTACAGCCTGATACGTGAGTAGATAAGCCACATGTGAGACCAGCGGATCCGAACAGACCTCACAGACGATCGGCACCTCCAGACACCACTCACGACGTCAGGACATCCTCCGGTTCTACTGGCGAAGTGACTGCTTCACAGAGAGAAGCGACCGCTCCATATCAAAGATCAGCAACAAGAAATAAGTGCTGACTCGATTCCCCTCCAGCCTGTCCCCAAGATGGCGCCCAAGTTGCGACTCGGCGCCGGAAACTGCCCCGTTATCCCCTAACTCCCAAACTGCCAAGGAGAGAACGAGAGGGACAAAGTTGTCGATCACCCACCACGGGATCCAAGGGGCCATCAACTGTGGTTGTACTCCAAGGGACACAGTTTGCGAACAGAAGAACCCGCCGAAACGAGGTCCCTGCTGATCTCCCGCCTGCCTGCCCCCAAGATGGCGTGCAACTTGAGGAATCTAGTCCCGGAAAATGCCCAGTAACTCTCTCCACCAAGACACAACAAAAGGGACAAGAGCCTCCACTCAACAGCAATAGCTCATGGAAGAGAAGATCAGGAAATAAGGAGAGGATCCAACGCGGAATCGGACGAGCACAATCCTGCCTGCCCCCAAGATGGCGCCTAAGTTGGGACATCGCACCAGGAACCTACACGCAAGCAGCCCGATTTGTCCGGAAGATTGGAGGGAGTAATGCCTACGTCCTCCCCCCACTGAACCAAAAAAAAAAAAGGAATAACCAAGGCAACTACTTACCTGTGGTCAAAATCTATAGACTGAGGAAACCGTTGGGACGAGACCCAGCCGATCTCCCCCCTGCCTGACCCAAGATGGCGAACTACATCAGAAGGTCTTGCACCCTATCTAGACACACAGGACTATAAGAAGCTTCCGTATTGGAGAATGACCCAACGTGACCTTAAATATAGAGGCTCCACAGGTCCCAGATGAGTCCATTCAACGTCAAAAGCCGCAGGTAAGACCATTCCCTAGCGACTTCCCCCAGACTTGCCCAGACGCTCAGAAACGCAAGAAACATCACCTTTGGAGAACAATCGACCGCTACCTCTCTCGGAGCGAGCTCACAGGTCCCGATTGCTCCCTATCATTTCCCCCTTACTAAGTCACAGCACCCTCTGGTCCCTAGTTCCCTCCCGCACCATCGGGCCCCTAGTTCACCTCCCAATCCCCTCCTCCCAACCACTAACACACACTCTGATTACAGACAACCAACCTCCCCACCTAGAGACTAGTGGCCTCCCCAGCCAGTTCACTTCCCCCCCTCCTCCCAGCCACTAACACACACTCTGATTACAGACAACCTACCTCCCCACCTAGAGACTAGTGGCCTCCCCAGCCTATCGCCCCCCACAACGCCTCACACCATGACTATCAACTCCAACCCCCTATCATCCCCCCTCATAAAACGTCATGGACCCAACTCCTTTTCCATCACCCCCCCAGCAAACCTCTCGCACAAGGCAAGAAAATCCCTTAAACACAAACTCATCAGGCAATTCCCCGAATCCCTCTTCGTAGATGTATACCACTGCCCCTCAAAAGGCCAACTAAATATGGACCTCATCTTCCACACAGTCAGACCAGGCTATTGGATCTCAAACCTGAGTGAAAATTGCCTAATAACCAAAACTATCAAGACGATCCATAGCTGCAAGCTCTCCCTCTACACCCCGAACCTCTCACCCAATCGTGGGATCACCTCAGTAACCATTTACTCCAATGGCACAGTCCTGATTCAAGCCAATAACGCCAACCTGGAGGCCTTTGACCGCTTATTCCCCTCCCTACTGGCAAACTCTGTCACACCGGACGCCCCCCAAGACCACCACCCCTATACGATGATCAACACCCCTACACCACCCACAAGGAGTACAGTCTCCCCTATACATCCCTCATCCATCCACAACCCCCCAATAAGCAAGGCCACATCATCATCCACCTCCACAGTCCACTCTCCTGAAGCACTCCAGAGACGGCCCACCCCCCCGCAAGACCCAGATGACAAGACGGTTACCACCAAGCCCTCCCACACCCAACCCCTTCTCTCCCTCAAGAGAAATCGCCCTCCACCCCCCAAACTCCACTCTCTACCTCCCCATACCACGACCCAAGCAATCGCTCAAGCCCTAGCAGAAACCCAGATCAACCCTAAAACACAACACAATCAAAACAGCCACCAAACGCAACAAGAAGGCCCACACTGCCGCCTCACCCGCATCGAAAACAAAATAGACACCATAATTCAAGGCCTAAACCTCATCCTCACCAACCTCTCGATTGGACACATCCCAAACCCCAAGAACCAGCCCTCACCCCCCCTACCGATACCCCCCCACACCTTCACCCCTCCCAACCAAACTAACCCACATCTCCACCCCAACACACAACCTCCCACCCTGCCCGTGGCCGGGAGACCGAACAGAGCGGAGAAAGCCATGACCTGGGAAGAGGCGCTCGAAACGGCTGCCTCTTACAACAACATCCCTACCCGGCCCACACCCGAATCGGCTGCCTCTTACACCAACCTCACCACCCGACCCTCCCAGTCCTCTATTCAGGTAATTACCAGTCTAAGAAACGATAATCCCCCACGCAGACCCCCTAGACCCCCGATCTCCCTCATCACCATTCCCACCGAACCTACAAAAAAAGACCCCCCCGGGACCAACTGCCTGCTCATAAACTGCAGATCGGCCACCAAACACTCCACAGAGCTAGCAGAGACCATCCTCAACCACAACACAGACATAGCATTCATCACGGAGACATGGCTCAATGATTCTTCAACACCTACCCTAGATATGCTTGTCCCACCAGGCTACTCCATCATCAACAAAGATAGAAAGAACCAGAAAAAAGGTGGAGGCGTGGCAATCATCCACAAGAACGCCCTCTCGGTGGCTGAAGCTAACGCTTTTGACTACAACTCCTTTGAATGCCTGACAACTAACATCAAAACCAGCGACAACCATTTAACACAATGCCACCTACTATATCATCCCCCAGGTAACAACGCCACATTCACGGAGCAACTTTCAAACCTGATCGCCAACTGTTCTCTCAAAGAGTCCAACACCCTCATTCTGGGGGATCTTAATCTACATTGGAACAATGAGAACAATGCCACTATTAAATCCCTAAACGATCTTCTGCACTCCAACACCCTCTCCCAACACTGCACAGAAGAGACCCACTACAAAGGGGCGATCCTAGACGCCATCATCGCCCGCCATGATGCAATCTCCATCGACCACATCCTCCCGGTAGACTGGTCGGACCACCCCCTAATCCTATTTCAACTTTCCCAAGGGATCCAGTCTTGCCCCCCCACCGAAACTCCCCCCACATGGTCCAGAAACCTATCACAAATTAACATCTCAGAACTAGAAGAAAGAATAGCCTCCGCCCTACCAATCTCCACAGAAGGACTATCAGCTACCGAACTCACCTCACACTACAACACGACCACGTCCAACATCCTAAACCAACTGGCACCCCTTAAACGGAAAAAGCAAAGGAATATACCATCAAGAACTTGGTTTAACAAGGACATCAATAAGGAGAGGAGACTGCTCAGAGCCACAGAGCGACACTGGAGAAAGAACCCCTCCACCATCCGTCGCAGGGAACTCAGGGAAGTACGAAGAAGGTACAAAAACAGTATCAACAACGAAAAAACAAACTTCTTCTGAAATGCGCTGGACAAGGCTAAAAATAGACCCAGAGAACTCTTTGACATCATCAAAAAACAAACATCCAAGCCAACAATTGCCCTTGTACAGCCCTCCAAAACTCTATGTGACAACTTCGTCACCTTCTTCAACGATAAAATAGCCAGGATCGAACTATCACTAGACACCAGCCCTCCCTTGTCTACCAGCATCATTCCAACAACTACAGAAACCACCTCCACTGACCCCACCGCTAACACCTGGTCTTCCTTCGACCTTGTCCATGAAGCCGAGATCCTCAATCTAATCTCATCCTCCAAACCCTCTTCCCACAACCTCGATCCCATCCCCTCCCAAATGGCCAAAGACCTCAAACGCACTCTCGCGCCACTCTGGTGTGAAATCATCAACAGCTCCCTAAAGACTGGCACCATCCCGGACTGCCTCAAAGTCGGCCAGGTGACTCCCCTCCTGAAGAAACCAGGCTTAGACCCCAACGACCTCAACAACTTCAGACCAGTCTCAAGTCTGCCTTTTCTAGCAAAAATCCTAGAAAAATGTGTACTACGCCAACTCAACAACCAGCTTGATAACATCAACCTGCTGGACCATAATCAATCTGGCTTCAGAAAAGGATATAGTACTGAAACCGCAATCCTGAACATAGTAGACGACATACGCAACTCCCTTGACGCAGACCAGTGCTGCCTACTCATTCTCCTCGACCTGTCAGCGGCATTCGACACGGTTGACCACAAGCTCCTCATCAAGTCCCTCAAGGAAAGAGTAGGTGCAAACGATATGGTCCTGCAATGGTTTGACTCCTTCCTCCAGAACCGCTTCCAAAGAGTCAAAATAAAAACCTTCACATCCGACCCCCTCCCCGTCACCAGAGGGGTTCCCCAAGGATCCGTTCTCTCCCCGCAACAGTTCAACATATACATGGTACCCCTCACCATCATACTGAAGAAAGCAAACATCCCCTTCCATCTTTATGCAGATGACACACAGATCTACATAGAAACCACCTCCTTCAAAGACATTCTAAAGCTCAATAACACGCTCAAAGAAATCCAAGCCTGGCTAGGGAAAAACCATCTCAAACTCAATCAAGGAAAAACAGAACTTCTCCTCATCTCCAACAAGGATGACAACCCCCAAATCACGGAATGGATGAAAGCTATCGACGCTCTCAGTGGGAATCTCACTCTGACGAACTCAGTAAAGTCTCTCGGAATCACCCTTGACCATAAACTTTCAATGACGAACCACATCAAGAACTCCGCAAAGAGCGCCTTCCTTAATCTGAAACTCCTCAACAAAATCAAACCTCACATCCCGCAGAGGGATCTCCAAATAGCCACCCAATCTTTGGTGCTATCCAGACTGGACTATGGGATCGCAACCTTAACAGGCACAGCCCTATCACACCTAGCGCCAATGAAAACAACCCTCAATGCAGCCGCCATAATGGTCTCAGGGGCAAAGAAATTAGACCACATTTCCCCAGCACTCAAAGACTTAAAATGGCTCCCAATGGAAATGCGCGCCAGCTTCAGAACAGCTTGTCTGACACACAAAGCCTTGCACACAGGGAAACCGGAATACCTAGCCTCCAAGCTCAGGAAGGCGGGCCAGTCCAGAAACCTCAGAAGCTCGAACACCCTACTACTCATCCCCATGAAAACCCGGAAACAAAAAACCGCAATGCGCTCGTTTGCCGGCAACGCCCCAAAAATCTGGAACTCCATCCCAGTTGACATCAGGACTACGACTTCATTTCAAGACTTCAAGAGACGCCTCAAAATCCTCTACCTCAACCAGGCATTCCCGAACTCTACCTCAGCAGCTCACCCTGCAACTATGACTACCTCTAACCCACTACCTCAAACTCGCCCCTCAGGCGCCAATTAACTATGTTAATCCTTGATCTTACATGAATCTCTTTTCCCTGATATATTATTATGCAACCGTTCCCTCCAGCTCGATTGTAAAGCGCTCCGATACCCTCGGGTCTGGCCAGCGCTATAGAAAACTCCAAAATAAATAATAAATAAATAAATAAATGAGGTTTGTGCCCCTGCAATGCACACCCATCTTAGTAGGGGGTGGGCGGACAACTCTGTTCCGCCCACAGAATGTGCCGAATTTTGCCTGTTCCGTGTTTTGCGAAGTAGGCGGAGCAGGCAAATCCCCACACACTCGAGGCGGAGCAGAGTTGGCCTCCCACCTGCACTAATAATATTGTACTTTATGTTTGAAAAAAGTGGGTTTAAGACTATAAAAACTCCTTACCTTATCTGCAGCGTCCCTCTTCCTCCATCGGGACTTCCTCATGAAACTGCACATGTGCATTTTTCATGCATACATTGGTAATAGCACGGGAGGGAGTTGGGTGGAAGACACGTAGTGGAGTTATGAGGAGTGTGGGGAGTTTTTGTCTCCGAGGCACTTTGTGTAACCCCTCTACACCCACTACACCCACCCTTACTTCTTAGGTAAAAATCCCCATCAGGGTCTTTGCAACTGTGGGTCCAGTGGTAGTACTTAGATGGATTACCTCTGGGTACCTAGTGGTATGAACCACCAGAACTAGGATGAACATATTTCTTGATGCAGTATGGGGATACATAGGTCCTACAAGGTTGATACTGACTCTCTCAAAGGGGTGCTAACAACAGGCAGTGGATTAAGGGAGGCTTTCTGTCTCTTCCCTGTCTTTCTACTAGTTGGCAAATCACAATAGTCCTACAGAGTGTATTTGAGGAATTCTTGATCCTAGGCCCATAGAAGTGGGGGATAAACCTTGCAGAGGTCTTGTTTTGGCCTACATGTTCTGGCAGGGGAATCTCGTGAGCCAGCTCCAGTAAGAAGTCCCTGTAGCATTGGGGAAGCACTGGGGCCCTTGATGTATCATGCCCTGAAATCTTAGGCTCGCTGTACAGGAGGTTGCCCTCATAGTAAATGTGGTGATTACCAGAGGCATCACCTGCTGCTTGGGCTTCAGCCTGTTGCCTCATGACCACAAGGGTCCGGCACTCCCTTTGTGCCCTACAGAACTCCTACTTGGTGAAGTAATGTTGCGGGTGAAGGCGCTGATTCACTAGGTCCACCAGAGATAACAAGAAGACCCGAAATAAACTTCCTAAATATGGAATATAAAAGACATACAACTGAATGCAGAAAGGCACATATTCTTCTAGTCTGACAAGTTGTTCTTGACTAACACAAATCACCGGCTGGTGATGTAGGAGATTTACACCATTTAAGAGAAAATTGAGCTTGAAGTTCTACATCCTGAGGAGAACTCGACATTCATGTCCTAAAGGGTACGAAACGTGTCAACAGTTTGGTTTTTTCTAACCAAATAGGTGCCCACTAGATGGGCAAACCACGTAATGCTCACTCTTGACTGGGTGTACTTTGATTAGAAAATTAAGTGAGCTAGGTTGGTTTACGTTTTGGATTCAGCCTCTGAATTACAGAACAAAAATGCTAAATGTGTAATTAAAAAAGACTCAGAGGCATTGTTTATCTTGATCTTGAATGTCACAACTTGTATAGAACACAAGCTGTATATATCATTTATAAATTATATTGAGATTTGTAATGTAATTTGATCACATCCTTGTGTTTTGTTGTGTTAAGTTTTGTTGTGTCTTCAGTGTATGTGCGTAATCAATTCAACTGTATTGGGCCAAAAAAAACGTTGTGAAAAGAAAAGTATTGTTTTCCCCCAAACAAATAACAAATAGGACGTTAAAAAGTATCTGAGAAAGAAAAATAAAATTCAAATGTTTTCCAACCAAAGTGTTAGGTCATTTGGTTGTTGGTATAATTGGGATGAATGAAAGAGCATTAATAATGGCAGTTGTTTGTTAGGTATCCAGCAAGCTCAGGCAGGTCACCAAGGGAAGCAATGTCCTTGTCAGTGGACTCCGGGGTGGCCAGCACATGTGTCCCATCCATCTCACTGGAGGTACATTCAGGAGCTGAATTATCACACCATCTGCCTTTCCACTACTTATCATCCGGCTGGGCCAATGTTCCAGGCTCCAGCCCTTCTTGACTCTCTCCCTGGCCATCCATGGACCTTGAGCTCCCCCTCCTTCCTGGTAGTGAGCTCTAGCTCATTACCTAACAAGCAGTCCACAGCCATGACAGGGCTTTCTGCAACTTTCAGAAGACCTGGAACCCCCCTGCTCAAACAAATCCAGGCCCAAAGGATAGTGACCTTCTCTGATGTCAGCCACGACAACCTGTGGGAGTGCATTAGGAATTACCTGCTCTTGGGAAACCAGTTGAATCCTTACCATAGTCATAGTCATACTGGCTCCTGTATCCCTCAGAGCCTCAGCACCTTGCCCATTTATGACGACCAATTGACCATACTTTGTAATATTTGAGGTCACATGGATCTTTTTTTTTTCTTTTCAAAAATTAGTCACACTTTATACATTGTTCATCAATCAATGACTTTCCATTACTAAATATAAACGAAAGATATACCAATATACATAAATATATAAATCATTACATTTCGTGTCATCATTTTAACACAAAATTAATCAAAGCAAAACAAAGCAGAATATTCGGTCAACCTATTCCCTCCTTCCATCTTGTAATAGGATCCCATATCCTCAGCCCCATCAGTCTCCCTCTCTTCCCTTTACGAGCATATATGTTCTTCTCTATATTGTAGGATGCTAGTAGGTTAGCCAGCCAACACTGTACTGTCAGTGGATTCTTGTCTAGCCAGGCCCTGGCTATCATTAACCTATATACCGCCATCGCCACAAATATAAATTCCTGCTGTATCCCATCATTAGCCCTACCTACCCCTAATAGAATCCAAGACGGGGTGAGTTTTATTCGAATCCCTAAAGTGCTATCCATAAACCTTTCGATGTCTCTAAGAAGCATATGGAGTTGCGGACATGTGGCAAATATATGTATATTGTCAGCCTCGGCGGCATTACATCTCGAGCAGGAAGTTCCCTCAGTACCACCCCATTGTGCTATCCTGGCAGGAGTAATATATAGCGAATATATTGTTTTATAATGTTGGGATTGAAGAGAGGATGCACACAATATCGATCGGCCTAGATCTAATGACTCCTGAAACCACCCTGTTTCTCCCTGTATTTTCGTCTCCCATTTATTGCTATATTTTTCTAGATCATCGGTTTTCTCTTTTGCCAAACTCGCATATATTGAACGGATCGAACGGTCTCCTGCTATTCTTATTTTCTCTAAAATGTCATTCTTATTGAATCCTCCTGGTCCTCCTTGCTTGCTACCTAAGTAGCACCTAATCTGGAGATACTTAAAAAAGTCTCTGTTGCTCAAGTCATATTTTTTTCTTAGATCCACAAACTGCACCACTCCCTCTGGTTTCAATATATCACCAATTTGTACAATCCCTCTTTCCGCCCAGTTCAACATAGTTTGATCTCCAAATATTTCCAAGGGGAATGATTTATTTTTGTACAGCCTTACATATCGATTATATCTTCCCAATTTAAACTTTTTCAGAAATGCGTTCCATATTTTAACAGCGGCCAGTAGTGTCATAAATCTCGTTCTTTTGAGATATCCATAATTTATACAATTTAATAAACAGTTTCCCGCTTCCTCCCCTGCTACCGCTGTATATATTTTTGTAGAAAAACAATCAACCCTCGGATCACCGTCATTGCCACCTATTAGTCCCTGCATATATTGCAACGCCGCCGCCATGTAATACAATCTGAAGTCCGGAACGCCCCACCCTCCCCTCTCTCTGGGTAAAACCATAAATCTGTAGGCTCTACGTGTTTTACCGTGTGCCCAAATGAACCTATTTCAAATTGCCTCCAATGTGTTAAACCAGCTGACCTCAAAATATAAAGGGATTGATCTAAAAAAATAAAGAAACTTAGGTAAAATTAACATCTTTATAACATTAGTGCACCCCACCAGTGACAGATGTAAAGTATTCATTCTTTCCAAATCCCCTTTTACTTGTGTAATTAATGGAGTCATATTGTTACCCTCCACCAGATCAAGATTTGCTGTTATTGCAACCCCCAGGTATACTGCTGAGTTAACTACTCTATTATCGTTACAAGTAACACAACTATTCTCGACGATCTGAGTTTTACTTCTATTCAGACTATATCCTGAGACCCGTCCAAAATGTAGAGCCTCCTCCTCCACCTCCCTAATAGCAACTCCGGGGTCAGGTGTTAATATGGCTACGTCGTCCGCGTATGCCAATGTTTTAACTCTACATCCATTTATATTCATTGCCGGTATATCTGGATTTATCTCTAATCTGCGCAGATAGGGATCCAAATATAGCGCAAATAGCAGGGGAGATGAGGGGCAACCCTGCCTTGTTCCTCTCTTTATTGTAACCTTTTCCGAATATCCTCTGTTAACTTTTATCTTAGCTGATGGACTTATGTAAAGAGTTTGTGTAGCTTTTATGAAACTTTCTCCTATTCCGCTCCACCTCATGACTGACCATAAAAACCCCCAGGAGACCCTATCGAACGCCTTTTCAGCATCCAGAAATATTGCTGCCATAGGGTCTCCTAGGGTATTTGCTGCATTGAACATTGGTATTACCTGTCTTATGTGCTGTGTTGTTCCTTTCCCTGGGATAAAACCATGTTGAGAGGGACAGACAATACTTTCTATAGCCGTTGATAACCTTTTGGCCAGCATTTTTGAGTAAATCTTCACATCTGAGTTCATCAGTGTAATTGGCCGGTATGAACCTGTGCTGGTCGTTGGTTTCCCTTTCTTTGCAATTACAATAATGTCTGCCCCTCCCCATGATTCCGGTATTGACTCTCCCTTCTGCGCCAGCAACATTATGCTAAACATAACCCCCAGTAGAGTTTTTTGAAATATTTTATAAAACTCCAGCGGAATCTGGTCTGGGCCTGTGGCCTTCCCTGCCAGTAGGTCTCCTATTGCTGCTCCAAACTCCTCTAACTGGAATACTGCTTCAAGGTAAGCCTTATCCTCTATTAATAGCTTTGTAGGGTGTATGTCGCTCAAATAACTTTCTGCATCCTCCACTCCTACTACATCATCTGCATCATAAAGGCCTAGATAGTATTGCCTGAAGACCTCCCTTATCTGGTCTGGATCTTGTACCATATTACCTTGTACATTTTTAATCTCCCTAATGTCTGATACTGCTCCTCTCTGTCTAGTCTGAACAGCTAAGATATGTCCCACCCGCTCGCTAAGCTCATAAGCACTCTCCTTTCTAACCAGATATTTTTCTACTGTTCTCTTAGCAATCCCTTCTGCTGCCTCTGCCCTAAGCACTATACCTTTTAGTAATATCTGATCTAACGGAGATTGTTGTCTAATAGCCAATTCTAGTTCATCCTCAACTCTCAAAATATTTCTATTCATTTCTTCTATTTTCAATCTTTCCCTTTTTTGTCTTGAAAAGACATAGCTCATTGTCTCCCCTCTAACTCCAGCCTTAAATGTGTCCCAAACTACGCCTGGGGGTGCAGTGTTTCTGTTTACATCCCAGAAACTCGTCATCCAATTTGTCATAGATGTTCTATATTCCGGATCTTGCAGCAAAGCTCTATCGAAGGTCCATTGTGTCTCTTTTTTTTGTGTTTGCCCTAGTTTAACTGTTAATACTAACGGGCTATGGTCTGATATAATACGTGGATGTTTTTCTATTTCTGAGCCCGTTACCAAACTATTTGAAATTAGGAAGTAATCTAACCTAACTAAGACCTGATGTGGGGCTGAAAAAAAGGCGCTCCCGTCCAGATTCGGATGCCATTTTATCCACGGGTCTATCAAAGCATTATTTAACACCATTTCTGTCAGAGCTTTGTATGTTTTTTCTTTCTACCTTGGTACTGGAACCCTGGTTGTAAAAATGAACTATCCGGATCATACAGATTGAAATCGCCACAACATATAATTGGTTCCTTCCATTGTGCCAGTTCTACATCCAGAAATTGAAATACGTCCGGGTCATCATCCGTAGACCCATAAACTGAAACCAGCGTAATTGTCTCCCCTTTAAATACTAATTCCAAAATTACCCATCTTCCCCATTGATCTTCTTTTTTCCTCTTTACCTCCGTATCTTTCTTTCTGCCCATCACTGCCACCCCTCTAGTTTTTGTCCCTTGATTAGTTTTTGCAAAAACCGCAAATCCTAGCTGCTCCATAAGTGATGCATTATTACCTTCTATATGTGTCTCTTGAAGACAGACCAGATCTAATTTCAAGGTATTTAATACTGCAGCAACTCTATGCCTTTTATTTATGTCATTCAATCCGCAGACATTTATTGAGGCTATCCTACACAACATTGGAATTAATTCTATTACCAATGAGTACCCCTACTGCTTTGTTTGATCGTAAATATATTGTAGATGTTGCGTATGCCTGTATGCTTCGTATATCTTGTATAACTTGTATATCTTGCATGTATTTCCGCATTACTCCTTGCCTCCCAGTGTGCTGTGCCAATTTTAAATCACCAAACCTTTGTGACTTTTTTCTTCCCCCCCCCTTTACCCACCCCAATCCTTCCTGCTCTCCCCCCCTTTCTCTCCCCCCCTCCCTCCCTCCCACCCCTTTACAGGCAAATAGGTCGTCCGACCTATATGTGACTGCATCGGGTTCTGCTTGTCGCATCCCCCTCCTGCTTGTTCCTACTGACCTCATGCTGTGTTGCTTTATTTTAGATTTCAGCCCCTGCGGCCCAAAAAGAGTAAATTCATAGGAAGGTACCACAAGCCCATAATTAATAACCAATTAATATATAGGTTTCTTCATCCCTTTCCCTAATCCTCTTTCTGATCCTTCAGCTGTTCTAGGAAGTGTTGGGCTTTAATCTCTGATGCAAACATCCATGTTTTCCCTTTTACCACCACTTTAAGTCCAGAGGGATAAAGAAGATATGCTTCTGCCTCTAGAGCCTGAACGGGAGCTATCATCTGCCTCAATTTCCATCTATGCTCAACCGTCATGTGGCAAAAATCAGGTGTCGTAAAAAATGTAACATCTTTAAATGATCGTCTTTTGTCGGGCCTTGCTTTGTCTATAAGCTCCTGTCTTAACAAGTAGTTCCCTATATTAACTAGAATTGCCCTAGGTAGCACCCCTCTTCCTTCATTAGCCTGTCCTTTCCTTAAGACAAAAGGGAACCAATGCGCCCTCTGAACTTCCCTTTCCCTCTGCCACTGGGATTCTGTAAAGGCCCCCTTTAATAGATCTACAACAAATTGTCTTATATCCGGCCCTTCTGTCCCTTCTGCCACACCCAAAATTCTGACAATATTACGTCTCTGTCTATTCTCGAAATCTTCCATCTTCCAACGTAGGTCGTCTGCCAGTTTCTCATGTTCAGTTTTAAAAGATTGCCATTTCCCAGCATCATCCTCCAGCTTCCCAGTGCGTTCTTCTACCTCAGTTACTCTATCCACAACTTCTTTATACTGTTTGTTGATATTCCTAAGGGACCCTTGAATTTTCTTTCTGTCTTGTCTTGCTCTGCCGCTGTCTGCCCTTGCTTCAGCCTGCATTTGTTTTAGAGTAGTGAATAGGATCTCAAAAGAATCACTGTGGGCGGACCCCCCAGCTGCACCCGCTGCATCCGCTCCACCAATATCCTGGTATTCCTGCGAAGTAGCTGAGTAGTCCCATTCTAAACGTCTTTCAGTCTGCGAGGGGCACCCTGTACCTCGTCTCCTTGATCTAGGGACTTTTTTCCTTTGAGTAGTGTCTTTTCCCGAGGTATCTGACCCAGAGTCTGAGTCCTCTTCCTCCTCCTCCTCCTCCTCTGAGCTCTCTGAGACTAACGACTCTGACTCTGTACCTTCATTCACAGAGAAGAAACATTCTCCCTCCAAAGAAGCACCTTCACCCCATTCTTTTACATTTTTAGCTCTGGCCCTTCCCAGGTCACTTTTACCAATGAGGCTGTCTCTGCTCTGCCATGCGTTATTCAACTGTTGTGTATGTTTAACTGAATTCATCTCCTGTTCCATTAATAGTAATGCCTCCAGCATGTCAGTATTGCCTTGGTCCTTGCAACCTAATGACTTGGTGCTAGCGTCTTCCCTCATTTCACTCACTTTACTTGTTGGCTCCTCTGTATGCACCCCTGGTTTTTCTGATGGCGCTTCTGGCAGCACCTCTAATACTAATTCTTTCCGTTGTCCATTCCCTTCGTTGAGAGGCTGCCTGGGCGTCTGGTTATTCTCAGTGCCTTGCTCCGACTGTTTGCCTTGCTCGGGACTCGAGCGTTGCCTAGCAACCTGGCTCCCAGCATTCGGTGTAGCGTCCTCGAGGACGTTCACGCTGTTCTCCTGTTGTGCCTGCTGTGTTTGCGTGTCTTCGGATTGCCCAGGGACCTTCACGGAGAAAACCTCGCTCAAGGTAGATTGCCGCATTGCTAAGTCTTTCCCCTTCTGGGGATCTGCTCCCTTGTTGAATTTGTCCGCTCTGCCCCCTTTCTGTGCTCGCATTTCCGCGGTGTTTGTAGCTGCGCTCCCAGCCGCGCTGCCTGCTGTAACTCCCAGCTTTATCCCGCAGCTCCGTCTTTTTTTTGATAATGGGAGCTGTGACTGCCGGATTCTTCCGTATCGCCCCTGTCGACTTCCCGGGCTTACCCATGCCTGTATCCGAACTTGGCGTGCACACTGCAACCGATTTCTTCGCCACTGTAGCATCCAGCGTTTCCTTCCTCTTATCTGGTTTGGCGCTCCGCAAGGGCATTTTGAAGATCGAGCTTGAGCCTCGTTTGTTATCCGCACCGCTAGCCCAACGCGACCACTTCACTTTCAGGCAATGCCAGGTCCAGGTTGGTTCATCTCCGGTTAGCCACTTTATCAGCTGTATATATTCTTTCAGGCTTCTCTTCCACCAGCGATCACCAGCCATCTAGCCATCAAAGCCCACAGCATTCAAAGCCTCATAGATCGGCATATGCAGGAGAGGGAGAGATGTGCGACTTCTCAGCACCACCCTTCAGCGGCCATCTTGCGAGGTCACATGGATCTTAGAAACCATCTCACTGTCACCCGGGGACACCAGGGTGACCCCTATAAACTCCCCCTCATTAACTGGGACATACTCACTCACAGCACTATATAAGACACCACTGGAATCTTTCCTCAAGTGGAAGGTGGTGCCCTTTTTGGACACATGCTATCCCATTTGTAATGTCCATACTTGTAGCACTCTTAGCACTTGAGGGGTTTGGGATGCTGCCCTTTGTCAGGGTAAGTTTTCTTCTTCTGGTGTTCAGATTTGGAATTTGAACCAGACCATTTCTTCTGTGAGTTGCTTTTGGGGCTTTACAGAACTCAGTCATTTAATCTCCCCTCCTCCATCTGGTTGGTTAATCCAAGTGCTAGTGCAGACCTGGAAAACAAGTATCAAGAATGTCAAAAACAAGTTGTACAACTCTTCACAATCATTAACTTTGTTGCCCCACACCCAGTCCATCAGTGCCTTGCCAGCATAATCCAGGAAATCCATCCATGTTTGTGTAGAGAGGTTGTGACTAGCCCTTAACTGTTGCTTGTACTTTTCAGGTGTCAACCCAAACTTCCTGACTAAAACAGTCTTCTTAGCAGTGTAGATGGTCTGGTCCCCCACTTCTGGTGTAAGGAGTGTGTACCTACCCACCATGGGTATGTGCCACTAAATAATACTCCTCCAAAAATCCTGTGAGACCCTGTACACTTTCAAAGCCACTTCATAGGCTGCCAACCATTTATCTATGTCATCCCCCACATTGTAACTTTTTTGGGGTATGGAATCTAGGCTCTAGGCTCCTGTGTAGACACTGCAGGCATACTGTCACCATTATTATTGTTGCTGACACCCACTTGGAAGGCTCTCATAATGAGCTCTCTGAGGCTAAGCTTCTGGTCTTCTTCCTTTCCTCCATGGCCAGCCCTCTTCTCCTCTAGAACCTTTTCCTGCTTAAGCTTAGCAAGAGCTTGTTCCATGTCAATCTTGGCAAACTCTAGTTTGAGTTTCCTCTTCCCCTCCTGACCATCAGCTCCTCTGGGGGCAGGCTCTTTTAAAACACACTGCGGCCTGCTCTAGAGAGGAGTACCAGTCATCGGAGGAAATGTCTCCTTCCATCTGTAGGTTGCATGTCAGGACCTTCTGTTGGGTCCTGCTTTGATCCTTCCTCAGACACTGACCCCACCTCGTCAACTTATTCTTCTGGATGGGCAGCTGCCCATGCTCTTAATGCTTTCTGAAGCTCAGTGTTCTTGGCACTCCCCTTTTGGAACACCCCTTTGTCCCGGTAGGACCCCCTGAGCTCAGCCACTGTGTATGCTTTCAGGTTGGCCAGCTCGAATTCCATCTTTCCAGGAAGGACCACAGACGTTGCAGAGTAAAATAGGACTTGGGCAAAAGGACTTTGGAAAAATCAAAATGTGCCTGAACAGGGAGAACTGAAGAAAAAAAGTGAATTGATCTCAGTATAGAGCTGTAGTGAACAATGAGTTACTATATGGTATTGCACAAACACAAGTCCTATCCTCACCGTTTATCACCAATCTTAGAAATGGGGTTCCTGGTCGGCTGAGGTATGCAGCCAGGTCAGGCTGGAGCTACAACCCTATTGAGGGAAAGCTAGATACAAAATAAGATAACCTGTACTCACGATCTGGTAGCTTGGCACAGAGCAGTCAGGCTTATCTACAAAGCAAATGTGCAAAGTATTTGTTCAACAGACAAACACTCAGTAACTCAATGAATATACCACAAAAAAACTCCTCACAAGTTTAGAAAAACAGAGAATATTTATCTGAACAAAACGAGAGCGAACAACAATAACAAATCAGTAGAAATTAAGAGCTGAATTTTTATAGCTTAAATCAAAAATAGTGCTTAGAAGACACAAGCGGTCAAAAGGTTACTTCATGTTGCCAGAGACCGATGTAAATACAAAGTTCAGGCTGCCCGTATAGGCTGTGAAACCACTTTTGTCGGGCAGTATCTGCATCGGCTGTTGATTTAAGCAAAAACAAGGAGATAATGGACAGGGTGAAGAACCCTTTCAGAAACTCACAGATCACCTCACTTTCAGACACTCTAGTCACAGCTATCTTCGCCACTCCAGTTTGGATATAGCCATATGCAAATCAGGCTTGACCCTGTGCCTCATGGGAACAGTCCAGCCCGAACTGCCAGGCTAGGTCCTCCTGGACCAGAAAAAAGCATCCTGGGACCGGTATCGGGGTAACACCCCTCATCAGCCAGGCTAGCTTGTATCCAGTGGCATAATGAACAAGGGACCCACATCTGGGCATACCCTGCCAACTTAGGGTGAACAAAAGAAACACAAGGAGATAAAGGACGCAGTGCTGAGGGAACACCTCCGGCAGGGGTAGGACTCACAGAAGACAGAGTTCAGCAGGACTAGCAGAATTGTATGAAGTATTTTGTGTCCTTTACACTTTAGAAAACAGGAGGCAAGCCCTTGAAGATCATTTGGAGGGAACTCAGAGTCCTTCCTCCAGAGTCAGGGAGCAGCAGGCAGCAGTGCAACAAGAAGAAAAATTGTCTTTCTAGAAAAGCAGTCATGTTGATTTCTTTAAAAAGCACAGCAGGCCCCTGAGAGAGGTTCAGTTCAAGATCTAGAAGTGTCTGATGGAGTTGGAGTACTGCTATAATTACTTGGTTCACCTCAATAGAGTGGATCAGATGAGAACGCTCCTTTATTTAGATAGCAAATTCAATTAAACAGTCGTGCAGAGACGGAGCCCATAGCCGATATCCAGTTGGAGAAGAAAACTTAAGGTATTTAATCTACAATTTTACAAACTGTAAACAAAGACAGAGGTGCTCTAATGTCATAAGTTGCAGTTTTTTTTGGGACTTAGTCAGTGGTGTCGCAAGTGGGGAGTGCAGGTGGCAGTCCAACTCCCTCTAGCAAATGGTGAGGACATTTTCAGGTTTATCTTTAAAAAAGTAAGTGCTAATACACACTCACACACAAACACTTCACTTAGCAAATGAACTAATATTTCAGATTAAAATTGAGTGAGTATTTTGCACATTGCATCAACAACTATGGGTAACTTTTTTTCCCTTGGTTGTCCTTACTGGGATTTTCGCTAATCCTCTTGGCTATAGGTGCTTATGAATATACGACGTGCAGTCTAAATTTGAAAAATTGTCGTTTGTAGTCTTTGAATTTGAAAATGGTTATGCAAGTGTTACTGTAGATTGACCTGAAGATGCTACCAAGCTGCTCAGGTGCTATACAAAGCAAATACATAAAATAGAAGTAGAATAGTACAAATACACCATTTCCAGTACATTTATAGAAACATCATGCAAAGCCACACTCTTGTCTTAAAGAGCTACACGACCCTGAACATGATGTCTCCTGACCCGTATGTTGATAACCAAGATGGCAACACCCATGTCTTTAAGTGCCCACAATAACAACGATATTGACCTTATTTAGAATGGACCTGAATACCAGAGCAATGCCCTGTTGCTATAATTAAACTAACCACATTGTTGTAAACGTTGGAAACAATGCAGTAACGATGCTACAGCTAATGTATTCTATATATTGTCAGTGCTGATAATACCAGGCATTTTCTAGTGATAGTTATGACAGGTTTACTGAACAGTGGCAGAGCAATTTCCCCACAACAAAAAATCAACAGCTAGACTAAAATATGCATACATTCAGTTATTACAGATTGTCAATCGTTTACTGAAATATTGTTTGAAAACTTAATCTAGTATTTCTATTGCTTTAATATCAATGTTACCAGGCACCTATCAAAACGTGCTGTTTATTTTATAGTCAAATATGGATGCTGTTTTAAAATTTCCCTTAACAGATGTGTTAAGGTTCATGTCTTTATAAGCCCTAGAAGACATTTTATATCTGGTAGTAAACTTGCATATTTCCTGCATCCTGTAATAAAGGGTAGTATTTCAATGTTGGGAACCAGAAGCCCGATTTTTAGAAATGAACTTGGTCAGCAGTGTGTTCATGTATTGTATCTCGATGTCAAAGATGTCTCACAATTTCTCTGAGAGAAGATCCTGCCTGCAGCGCATTCGATACGTTTTGCTGAAAGTAACAAGTTTCACTCACATGTTTGCACCACATAGACTTTCAATGAGGGAAAATGTGTCTGCGCCATTCAAATTTGCAAGCTTTTTGGCATTACATGCTTCACATGACATTTTGGGTGAGAGCACTGGTCAGTTGAACTGACAATTGCCTCTTGGCTGTGCTGCTCCCTAATCGTGCATCAAATGCTTGTTAGACCTTTTGGCTTCCTGATGTGTTGTGTTTTATTTTAACAGAAAGAAGAGAGATGGCAGGCAACCAACTCCACAAGCAGTGAACAGGAGATCCCTATCCAGACTTCACATGATGACCCTAGGCAGTAGACAGAATGGCGCTAGACCGGACTTCGCACAACCAAAGGTTCCAGATGTAAGGAAAATGTTTCTCCAGGGGGACGGATGGTGAGCAGGGCCAACACTGGACCTAGAGACCTGACTAAAAGTGTGAGCCCCAAAAATGTAGACAAAGTCTAACTGAGTTTACTGTGCATTTGTTTGCGTGCTTGCTTTGCAGTGCTTCTGTTTGTCAAGTGGCTGTAAATGTGTTGCTAAAAATATGTGTGCACAATTGTTGCTCGGACAGGTGATGACAGGGAAAGTAAGTTGGTTGTGCAGGTAGAATTGGGAGGAGTTCAGTGAAAAGAAATGAGTATGAGTGTGAATCAATGCTTTAGAGCTAGCAGGCTCTAGAAATAGTGGGGCATATTATCAAGGGGGTTTATCTCCGCTTTTTTGGCTTTAAAAGCCAAGAAAGCGGAGATAAAATTATCTCCCTATTACCTAGCTGTCGCTAGTTAGCCAGTTAGCGATATCTAGTAGGAGATAGCGACCATCTTGGGCCCCACTTTGCATGTCAGTGATATTTATCACTAATGACATGCAAAGTGGGCGTGCCAAGATGTTAGCGACTGAAAACAGTCGCTAACAACCCTATCCCCTATTACCAACTTTTGGAGATATTCGCGCTAAGAGGGAATATCTCCAAAAGCTAACACCTGCCCTGAGCAGTTCTTAGCCATGTTATCTAATGGGAGGTGGATAACATGGCTAAGAGCATTAGCTCGCTAATGCATGAATATCGCGGACTTTTCAGCGATATTCATGCATTGCGGCCGATTTTTATCGCATTTGCGATAAACCTTGGTAATACCAAGGTTTATCTGCGATAAAAATCGCCGCAGCTAAGCGTTAATTTTTTCACGCTAACCAAGCAATAGCGATATTTATCGCTATTGCTTGGTAATATGCCCCAGTGTGACAATTGTACAGATCGCCAGAAGTGACAGGAGCCAAAGCACATACCCTTTAGACCACAAAGAACAAAGCCTTAATATCATCCTCAAAAGTTTGAGGCAGAAGGATTGTCTAGGAATTCTGAGGCATATTATCAAGGACCGGTGTTAAAATTAACGTTGTTTTATTGTCAGGAAACTGCCGATAAAACGTCGATAATGGGCTTGATAATACGCCCTTGTTAATTCCCATAGAAGCCCATGTTAACATCAGAACATGGGCTTCTATGGGAATTAACAAGGGCGTATTATCAAGCCCATTATCGCCATTTTTTCGGCAGTTTCCTGCCGATAAAACGGCGATAATTTTAACACCGGTCCTTGATAATATGCCCCTTTGTCCCTTCTCCGCACTCAATGACATTGATGAGGAGGGCCCTTCCTCCTCCACAGTTCACCCCCTGAGTACTGTACCACAGCTGGGAAGTAGAATTATTTGACCCCCCCTCCCCCCGAATCAATAGGTGTTAAGAAAAAGTTCCCTAAAATCAAACAAAATCCTACAAAGTTCAGAGAGAAATTGCAGAGTGTATTTGAGGTATATAGAACTACCTGGGTGGACAAGAATCAAATACTGTGGTTGATGGTGCTGAGTGAAGTGAAAGAAAGATTTTTGGACAAGTCAGCACGGCCAAGGGTTGCCCCTGATAATAAAGGAGATTTGAGTGCAGCTAAGGATTTATTGTTGTAGGTGATTGCAGATGTTTGCCCAGTGAAAACTGACTGGACTAAGATCTCAAACTGTAAAAGAAATACAGGCGTGGCACCGGCTGATTATTTAGACTAACTCATGGATGTGTTTGAAACATACTCAGGTGTAGCCCATCCTATCAACATGACACAGGAAGCTGTAGGTGCTGCTTTTGTGCAGGGATTGTTAGTGAATGTCAGGAGTTAGGTAATGATTATCTGTATCAGATGGCAGGCTAAGAAGTTGGCCAAGTTGTTCACAGTAGCTAAGCATTCTGTAACATTGCAGGAGAGAATCAAAGAGAATCAAAACGTTTACTAAAATAGCTGAATATGCACAAAAGGGTCAAGGGTGTCGAACAAGGAGCCCCCGAGGAGGAGGAACAAAGGGGGAGGGAAGAGGTGGAGCAACAGCAACGAGAGACAATAGAGGGGGCAGGAGAGAGGCCGCCGGAGCTGGAGAATCATGTTTTGCTTACAGACAGGTGAGACAGTGGAAACAGAACAGTCCCAACATTGTGCTTAAAGCACCAACTCTTCCTGAGCGATTTGGAATTAATCAAATTACTTTAAACTCTTATTCTTTAATTTGAGTACATAATGAGAGGTTTGGAATGTGCCAGGAATACCTTAATCCCCATAGGGCTCCTATGTAAATTGTGCCATTATTGGTAGCACACTACTTGTCTTATTGACAGGGGCACCAGTCGCTCAGCTCTAAAAACCTCTGAATCACCCAGTTTAACATTCTCAGTCATGTACAAAGATGCAATAGGTATTTTTAATGAATACGTTTTTCACTTCATTTCCGACTTCATGTCGATTTCAATGGGCACCATTAGCAATAAACATTGCTTTTTACTTAGTTCAACATCCCTAACTAATGTACTAGACAGAGACATTCCCAGCAAGCTCAACCGCACTGTGTTTTGCACCCCAGAAGGGGTGTTCTTAAATAAACCCCATCAACAAGAAAACAAAATGCTTACACTTTTGTGTGAAGGCAAAAATCACCCAATCAACGCTAATGAAACTGCCATGTCTCCTGATTTAACTGAATTACTTTAGCTGGTACCATCCACTTTGTGGTACACAGGGCCCAACAATGTGGGGGTTCGTATCATTGATGGAACCTGTGAGTATGAATGATAAACTACCATGAATACCCCAGTATCCGTTAAATCCTGATGAAGAGGAATGAATCAACCCTAAAATGCTAAATTTGATCAAGCATTACTGTTCGTAGATTTAATAACATGATCCTTCTGATGTGCAATGTAGTGAATCCAACATGAACAGGTTCAGACAGGACCTTATGGCTATTATAAATGTTATTATACCAAGTTTCACTGTGGTCCCTCGCGCAGCCACCATCCTTTCTTGCATCCCTGCTAAGGCCCAATGGAATACTGTGGTTGACCTTTCTCCGCTTTCTCCTCCATCCCCATACCTGAAGAGATTCGGTATTTCTCCATGTTTTACGAGTTTCAACTTTCATGGACTTGACATCGTCAAGGATTTATGGAGTCTTCTTTAATATTTTCCCAAGCTCTGAAGAAGGATCTTGACATTTAGGTTTTCCCTCAGTGTTCTAGTTTCGTTCAATATGTTGAAGATTTTCTTTTGGCATCTGCTACTCTAATTAAGCTACCCTCAAATCCCCCAGTTTCAGCTGCTTTGTTAATAAACATTTTAAGTCTCTACAGGGTCCGTTCTCAGATTCAAGAAAAGTAACCTGAATGTTCCATTGAAGCATGCCAGTCCCTTTAGCTGGGTGAATGGGTGTACATACACGTACATTAGAGGAGTACTACACTGCAGCCTCGCTGGAGTGGACCTCACCAGGTCATGCTCATCACCAACACAGCGGTCACATGCTGTCTTCTAGAGGTGTGGATTCATTCATCCCTACAAAGCTGTGAGATACCTACAGAATTGCAAAGTAAGCCTAAAGGTCCTCTGGTAGAAACAGTGCCAAAACGTGGAATGTACACATTTGTTGTCTTTCACTTTCACACATTCCATTTCACTGGTCAGTATCAGGGCTCTTCAAAGTTCGAAATATCGTAATGTTTGCCAGTAGGAGAATGATCTTCAACATCTAGATTTTGTTGTAAGACCACATCCTCAATTACTACTAAATACTCTTTACTGAAAATCTCTAGCAGCAAAGAGAAAAAATACACATTAAAATTCCAAAATGGAAGAAAAAGTAGCAGTCCAATGGGTTATGAAGTTTACCACACCAGAAGTGCAAATGGTCTCATACTAGAACGCACCTATTATAACACAGTCAAGAGTGCAATCACACTGCAGAGCAAGAACCTTCCTCTTCTTTGCTGCTCTAGCACAGATAAATATTGCGTATTTCTTTAATATCAAAGTATCTTTAAATAAATATTGTGTCTAATATTTTCTGTAGCATTACAGGTGTGCACAATATTATGGTGCAGTGTTCCTGGCAGCCACGAAAATTTCACCTTAGAGTTATTGTTGATTGTATGGTTGAGAAAATGGGTTATTAATTAGGGTTTATATGAGTCCACCACACAGACTTAGGGCCAGATTTATATGTTGGTGGTATGTATACTCCTGTGCAGCAGCAAATGAGTATACATACTGCTAACATCATGGTCCGTCTGCCAAATTTATATCCTGGCAAACTTTAGGTTTGGTTCTGGCGGTGAACTCCATCGCCGCCATATTCAATCCCCTCCAACGACCCAACGGAGTAAAGGCCATCAAAGAAAAGTCTCTACGTCTGCACTCCCAACAGAATGAGTGGACATATAGCTGTTTTTTACTGTCCATGGGGGACTGTAAAATGCGAATAATGCCCCCCCAGCCATGAATCCCTTGGAGACTGGAGCACTTTTTTATTTTCCTTTAAACTACTGTGACATTATAAATGATTACCTGCTTGGCAGTCCTTTATAAATTTGGCGGGAGGTCCCTCCACTATGGGGGCAGCGTAATTTGCTCTATCACCCTTGGCAGAATGCCGGGCCGTCTGTCATCTTGGTCGTCTGGAAAGTAAAGAAGTAACAGTCCATCCATCCGCCATCAGAATTGTTCTTCCGTCTGATTTATATGTTGACGGTTTGATGGATGAATGTTCATCAGACCCCTTTTGTCATTGTTGCATGCAAACTCATCCATCCAGTATGAGTCTAAAAGTGTCTGATGACAGGACTACAGCCACAACTCTGCCCTCCTAATCACAATGTTTTTTTCTTTTAGTTATTTTGTCCTCATATGTCTGATCAGTATATAGATGGAGATAAAAGAGGTTTCCGACTTATTCATTTTCCATCCATATGAGGGGATACCTGGGCACTCCACTAGGGAGGGGATGGATTCAATCCAGGATCTCTGCAGAGTCGTCTGTCTTTACTCCAAAGTCACAGGTACTTGATGGATTCTCTTTTCGGGGGTACCAATTCACCTTGGTAGAGCCCCTACGCTCTCAAAACAGCCTGTTTTACTGATGATTAATCATTGGACTGATGTTATCCAGTGACTCAAATGGTAAATAAAATGTAAAAAGTGAAAAAATGGGAAAGAAAAAAAACAGGAGACCAGGAGATAGAGAGAAGAAGCGGAGTGTCTAATCTAGCGATATACTCTCTTAACCCAGTTATCCCAAATACGTCAAAATTGTGTTCTTTTAGTTGAATGTGTTGCCCTATCCATCTTAGCTATTCTATGAATCAAATTAACCCTTTCATAGTCAAGAGGGGCAATAGGTAAAATCCACTTAATGCACAGCTCTCTGCGTGCTAATAAAACTGAGATGAAAATAAGTGCCTTAAGTGATTTAGATATAGGACAGGTAGACTCCTCCGCCGGTATTACTCCCAAAATAACCAGAGCAAGACTCACCTTCACTTCTTGACCTACCATATCCAACAATGTTACACCTACTTTCTGCCAAAAGGACTGGATGGAAGGACAACACCGGAACATGTATGTTTCATCAGCATTAGTTTCTCTGCACTTTTGGCATTTCCGCACTGTGTGCAGGCCGCTCTTAGCCAATCTTCGAGGAGTCCAATAGGCCTTATGAATGGTATAAAGATGATTTTTTCTTGAAGGCGCAGATTTCATGCACTACCACAGAAGAGATATAGATATTTGCCATAGTGCTTCTAGCTCGCACTCCGGCAGTTCCTTCCTCCAAGTCCCGGTGAACCATGAGTGTGAGTCTTCTGAAGATTGGACCAGCATCCAATACCATACCGATACCTCTTTTTGTATCGCGAGGCACTGGGCTATTTTGGCTTCATAAAGCTCGTTTTGCTTTCCCCCCTGTCTCAAAGTCTATACCCAGCTTGATAACTGACAATATTTAAACCTGGATACAGAGCCTTCTGTGATCTTGTGGAAATTTTGCCAAGATTTTAGTTCCGTTCCTTCAGCAGCTGGCCCCATCTACAGATTCCCTTTTTTCTTATCAGAATTGCTAGGAAGTCTTGCATACAGGCTGGAGTTCCAGGAGATCTCCAAATAGGGGCATAATGGCTGTAGTATGGAATCTGCAGTGTTACCCTGATTTGGTACCAAAGTTTACAAGCCCACTGAAGAGTCTTTAATCTTATTTTTTTTTAAATTGGGATCTCAAAACTTATAAAGGAAAAAACTGGATAAGGCTGAAGGGCCATAAGTAAGTGCACGGAAAAGCGGCAAAAGATTGGGAGAGTCTTTCAAACAGTGTCTAAAAATTTTCATGGGTCAGGTCATGTAAGTGCCACCTCTTCATGAAACCCTTCTAGTCATTACGGATTATGGTGCCCACCATTCGCTCTAACCTTTTAGTCATAATCTGTGTATATATTTTGTAGTCACTGTAAGCAATACAATCAGCCTGTATGATTCACATGATTCAGAAAAGGGGGTGGTGATGAACAGAGGGTCTGAATTAAGCAGACCACTCTTACCCAGTCCAAAGATCAGGGCTTGATCCATCACCGTTTTTTAGCTCACTGCACCATCCCACCTCAGAACTTGGCTGTATGCAAATTAGTCTGACCCTGGCCCAGTGCATCATGGGAACAGGGAAGACCAAACTACCAAGCCAATTCTTATACTGGGAAGGAAACAAGCTTCCGGGGACCGGTTTCTGGCATTTCAGCCGTCTTCGGCCCGACTTGCTTGAATCCTGATGGTGCAATGAGCAAGGGACTCACATCTGAGTATACCCTTCCACGCTTATGGTGGACAAAAATGATTCAGAAAAGGGGGTGGTGATGAACAGAGGGTCTGAATTAAGCAGACCACTCTTACCCAGTCCAAAGATCAGGGCTTGATCCATCACCGTTTTTTAGCTCACTGCACCATCCCAGCTCAGAACTTGGCTATATGCAAATTAGTCTGACCCTGGCCAGTGCATCATGGGAACAGGGCAGACCAAACTACCAAGCCAATTCTTATACTGGGAAGGAAACAAGCTTCCGGGGACCGGTTTCGGGCATTCAGCCGTCTTCGGCCCGGCTTGCTTGAATCCTGATGGTGCAATGAGCAAGGGACTCACATCTGAGTATACCCTTCCACGCTTATGGTGGACAAAAATGATTCAGAAAAGGGGGTGGTGATCAACAGAGGGTCTGAATTAAGCAGACCACTCTTACCCAGTCCAAAGATCAGGGCTTGATCCATCACCGTTTTTTAGCTCACTGCACCATCCCAGCTCAGAACTTGGCTATATGCAAATTAGTCTGACCCTGGCCCAGTGCATCATGGGAACAGGGCAGACCAAACTACCAAGCCAATTCTTATACTGGGAAGGAAACAAGCTTCCCGGAAGCTTGTTTCTGGATAAGTCTGGAGGGCCATACGTATGTACGGGAAAAAGCGGCGAAAGATTGGGAGAGTCTTTTAACAACTGCCTAAAATGTTTCAAATGAAAGGTTTTCTCTGATATTGTTGAAGATCTGACCTGTCCAGATTCACTTCTAATGAGAGTTTAGTAGTAGTGTCTAGAGTTTGCCCAAGACTACCTTGAATTTCTTTATTGTGTCCTTCTAAGGAGGTAAATTCCTTCTTTACTTTCTTATTTTGCATAGCATTTTGACTAATTAGGATACCTGAAATATATGCTTTGTACATATCCAACAATTTGTTTAGGGGGGCCGTGTCAAGGTTAAAAAGGAAAAACTGATTTGTTAATTTTTTCAAGTTATCAATTATCGGGTTTACAAAAAGTAAGGAACGATTCAGTGTCCAACGTCACTCTAGAGACTTGCCTTGGATCTGAAACTGCAGAGAAAGTGCTGAGTGATCAGATAGATGTTCCAGTGTACTGGTAACAATCTTAACAAGATCACTAATAGAGCGAGATACCAAGAAGAGATCGATCCTAGATTAATATCTGTGTTTTTTGTTATGAAAGGTGAATTTCCCTGATTCTTCCCTCCTTTTGGAGCCTTTAAAGTTCTGGATATCAACTAAACATAGGTCCTGGATTAAAGATTTCAGAGTGTTTCTCATTTTTGGTGTTGCTGCGGCGGCCCTCTTAAAGGTTGTATCTTGAAGTGGGTCAAGAATTTACATTAAAGTCGACCCCCCCACAATAATCGGTTCATTTAATTCAAGTAAATGCAAAAACAAAGTACGAAGGGGCGAAGAGCCATCCAAATTAGACCCGTAATACGCTACAAAAACTAGTCATGTACCCTGAATCCTTGCCTTCACAATCACCCATCTGACTAAATGATCAACCGTAGTTTCACCAATAATACATTGGGATGATTTTTTATATATTATAGCCACCCCCTCATTTACTGTAACTGTTTGTGATGTGCATATGCAATGATCTATCCATGGTTGGAATTGTACTACTTCCAGTCATTCTTCTTTTAGTATATGTGACTCTTGGATAAAAATAACCTCTGCATCTCTCATCTTCAAATATTCCAATATCTTCCTCCTACTTGAGATCACTCTCAAGCTGTTAACATTCCATGATAACACTTTTAGTAGTTTAATATTGTGTAGATCTGTCATGAGATAGGCAGAAAAACCATATGATGCCATAGTTAGCGACAGCTAGTAGGAGATAGCGACCATCTCGGGCCCCACTTTGCATGTCAGTGATATTTATCACTAATGACATGCAAAGTGGGCGTGCCAAGATGTTAGCGACTGGAAACAGTCGCTAACACGCTATCTCCTATTACCAACTTTTGGAGATATTCGCGCTAAGCGCGAATATCTCCAAAAGCTAACACCTGCCCTGAGCAGTTCTAAGCCATGTTATCCAATAGGAGGTGGATAACATGGCTAAGAGCATTAGCTCGGTAATGCATGAATATCGCTGACTTTTCAGCGATATTCATGCATTGCGGCCGATTTTTATCGCATTTGTGATAAACCTTGGTAATACCAAGGTTTATCTGCGATAAAAATCACCGCAGGTCGGCAATACATTTTTGTATCTAACCAAGCAATAGCGATAATTATCCCTATTACTTGGTAATATGCCCCTAAATTCTTACCAGTGACCCACCCCACCCTCCTCGGGCAACCCTCCCTATCAACACGAGGTATACTTAGACACCTCCTATGAGCTCTCCTACTTTCTGGTAGTTTGATTTAGCTGTCTGTTATATTTACTGTGCCTTAATCTGTTCTATAAAGATTTTCACCTCGTTGGAGTCCATGAAGGTGTGCATCTTATTATTCCTCAGAACCTTCAGAGAACCTGGGAAACGGATATTTGCCGTAGCTCCTAGGTCTCTTAAGTCTTCTATATATTTCCCGAGCTCCCACTGCCTGTCTAAAGTTTCTCGGGAATAAGAAATGAAAGAGAGTGACCCCTTCAACAAACCAGGAGAGTAGGGTACTACTATCTAGTAGCTGTAGGATTATTCCTTGGACAACAAATACTTCTAATCACATAATTTTAACTAGGGTACTGGATATAGCGCACTCCAAACTCATACCATGAAGCTATTTCCTCAAAACACACACAATCCAAATCCAATTTAGAATATTCCAAAATAATGTCTTTATTTTAAAATCAAACATTTTTTGTGTTATATGATTCGCAGTTAAAAACATATATTTATAGAGACACAATTCATAATGCCCTCTAGTGTATCATAAAAAATATTCATCATAAAAATACATAAAAATCAATATTCACATGACACAGAAGAATATAAACACATTGTTCAAATGTGGAAACTAATAAACCCACTAATGCCCCTTCTACCTATCAGCAGCACAACAATAAACGGAGAGACAAAAACAATTGCGACCAATTCCTAAACACAAGCTAAGGGCACATGCTAAGAGGATTGGTTTGAAAAATGATTGTGACTCCGATGTGTCGTAGAATGACAAATTAAATTGTCTATGTTTTTGTCTCTCCGTTTATGGTTGTGCTGTTGATAGATAGAAGGGGCATTAGTGGGTTTAGAGGGCATTATGAATACAAATATTTTACATTTAGGAGGCACTTATGGCTCTTAGTATTACATTGCCCCACCTGCGTAAGAAAGTTTGCGACCGAGACTACCTAACGGCCGCCATGTTCCCCCTAACCACAATGTTGCTTTCTGTCAGTGTCCCAATGGTGGCTAAACCTCCTCACCTGAGTTAGTGATTTCCAACAGATTAAAAGGTGTAAGCTACCTTTAGCGTCCTCTTATACCTTATTAGTCACAATGAACCTGATGTTGCAACTTGTCACATACCTGCTCCTGGTTATGGATAATGACCAGCCATGCCGGCAGTGTTATGGGAATGTAAGGAATCGTATTAAAATCTCCATTATCATGTTTGTACAAATATGTGATGTCTGCTGTTGATTTTATAGCAAATAGTAACATTTAGATTTAAAAGAACATCACCTGCCCAAGTAAGGTCTCTTCGCATGGATCGCTGCTCACCTCCTCCAATAATTGCAGACCATACAGAACGCTGCAACCAGACTTGTCCTGGATCTCCCTAGATGTACCCATATCACCCACTACCTCAGACAAGTCCACTGTCTCCCTGTGCAGAAAAGATATCAGTTCAGGCCCCCTAAACAACTGCAGACCCTCCTACTGAACCACTGTATGCTTTCTTTTTAAATGACTGTAAAACAAATACACCTTCAACAATGTATTTGTGTAAACAAGAAGAATAAACACGTTTTCAAGCAAAAATAAAATGTCTTTCATTAAATAAAAATAAATTTAATAAAGGAGATAGCATACATCTAAACAATATATGTAACTTGAAAATGTGTGGCTCTCAATCCCATTTACGTTCCTTGCCTCCATAGTCATTGGTAAACAAGTGCCACCCTGCCAAAGGGGCACATGTCATTCCATGAAAATTAAGATTAAATCCAGGCACCTCTTTTTAACAATTGGGAGGAATAGTGGAGCTTTTACTCAGGAATATGCGAGTAGTAGTGGTGGTTATGGCAGGAGGAGGAAGGCTTGGATATGGTGGGTGTAGGAGGTGTGTGGGACATAGAAGGTGTAGGAGCAGTTACAGTTGTGGTGTGTATTGTTGTGTGGCTGTCTTTCCATATGAAGTGTCATGGTAATATATGGTTGTGTGCTGTAATGTGGGTTTAGTGTTTGTGGGTGTATTGTAGTGGATGTAGAGTCTTTAGGTGTGTTTTTTCATGTTGTTTGGGTGATGGTGTTTGCATGTCTGATGATTTGTGTTTTTTGGTACTTGTTTAGATGATGGAGTGAGCTTGTCTGAGGGTTTGTGTTTCTGTAATGTCTGTTTGAGTGATGATGTATGCTTAGCTGAGGGATTGTGCGTCTGTGGTCTTTGTTTGGATGATGGTAAGTGCATGTCTAAAGACTTATGTTAACTGGGTGCTTGTTTAGGTGATGATGTGTGCTTGTGTGAGTGTATGTGTTTCTCGGTGTGGATCGTTTTTGTGATGTGATACATTTGCCTGACGTTGTGTTTTTGGATGAGGCTGTGTGTTGGATGAGGCTGTGGTGGTTCTGGAATAGTGGTGTGGTTGTGGGTGTGGGTGTGGTGGTGGTAGAGGTTGTGGTTGTGGCTGTGAGTGTGGTGGTGGTAGTAGATATTGTGGTAGTGGCTCTGGGTGTATCAGTGGTTGTGCGTATGGTAGTGGCAGAGGTTGTGATGGTAGTTGTATGTGTGGGGTATGGTGTTGGCAGAAGTTGTGGTGGTAGTTGTATGTGTGGTGGTGGTAGAGGGTATGATGGAGGTTGTTGGGTGGTGGTGTGGTTGGTTTGTGGGTGTGATGGTCATTGTGAGTGTTACAGTGATGGTTGAGGGTGTTAGTATCGTGTCTGTATCTGAATGTTTAAGTTTGTATGTATGTTTTGTCTTTTTAGTAGGACTGTCTGTATGGGGGCCTGTGTGTTTCTGTTAAGCTGAGTGTGTGGGTGTGAATGTAGAATTACTGGATGATGCTGTAACAGAGGGAATTGGCGGGGTTATGGTGGCTGGTGGATGGTGGATGGGTTAGCAAAGAGGAAGGATCTTGAGAGAAAAGGCCAGGGGGTGGTCAGTGGTTGGCAGCGATGTCTGAGGGGGTCTCAGATGTGCTATGCCACTTCACTGTGGATGACATCCAGGAAGGTCAGCAACTGGTTTCACTATTTACTGACCCCCCTGGATAGCAAGCAGCAGTGCAGCCTGGCCAATGGAAATACAGCACATCAAGAACCTCCTCAGACATCACTGCTGGATGGACTGGAGCAGGAGCAGAAGTGCATAAGGCAAAGGAGATCCCAGCTTTCTTAGGGGCAGGATGGTCACCAATATCTTCCTGGTGGTGGTGGAAGGCGTGTAAGTCCAGGAGATGGTGCTGGGTACACCACCACTTGGGGCTATTTTGCTCTTGGAGGCCTCTGTGTCAGATGATGTGGAGTCCTCTCCAGCCCCATCACCTTACGCCATGCTTCTGTGGACAGCATAACCACTGACCAGTGATACACTCTTATAGTCATGTCCCTGACACATGCAAAATTAGGTAAACATGCTCCTTTTCATGATAATGTTGGTCTATCTGTCAAGAATGATTGAGTGCACATGCATGTACCCATTATTTGACTACATTTTCGTTTTGCTCCTTCTTCATTTCTGAAGCAACACTTCTAAGTATAATTGGTACCAATAATTCAGCCTACATGGCCCAATCTCTGTAGTTATATCAAATTTGGAAACATATTAAAACCTGTACTTTTTGTCCAATCATACATTTTCTACAATACTTACTATAGGTCCCCCCGTCTGGTTTAAATAGGCAGTCCATATTCCAGTCTGATGTATGCAGGGAATTATTCATATTTAACAAACACTTTAAGGAACATCTGGATGTCACACTAATTCAATGGTGATATGTA
Source organism: Lissotriton vulgaris (assembly GCF_964263255.1). Classification (NCBI taxonomy): domain Eukaryota; kingdom Metazoa; phylum Chordata; class Amphibia; order Caudata; family Salamandridae; genus Lissotriton; species Lissotriton vulgaris. The sequence goes on from NC_141689.1 coordinate 666,586,001, forward strand.
TTGCTAATATGCACAGGTATTACACATACCCATATCTTACTTGCAGGGCTTGTCCTCTATCAGCTGACTCACAACATTTGGATAGCTCAGATTGTCTTAGAATGCAAATACAGGCTGAGAACATGGTTTAATGGTAGTACAAATGTGACCATCCTGGCTGTGTGTGTGTGTGTGTTAATTTGGCAGCCCACAATACCTTTTACATATATTAATCTTATACACTCACGTCCTTATTCTCAATAGTACAATATCACATTAGTGAAAAATAAGGTTATCTGGGTAAGGACACCCCAGTTATAGAACTAGTATCTTTATGACTGGGGAGGTTACACATTCATGGGGGAGAATCCACACATTTAAAGATAGGAATGTCCTAACTTTATCTGTGTGTAGATTCCAAAACGAGTGTGCAGACTCCACAATTATATTCACAACAAAAATAAAAATAGTTCATGCATACCAAATCAAACTATATTTACACATAATTGTAAGTTTACCTTTGTAATTCAGTCCCTAATTAAAAATGTGTGGCTATAATTAATCGTAACCATACTAATGTAATATGGTGCCATAAATAATACAAATATCTTTAAGCAAAAAATGGGTTTCTGTAGTCATTTCTCAAATTTGAAATTTTGCAAACATCCTTTTTAGTTATAAAAAGTATTTGTTTGTGGCATGTTTGTCAGAGTCTTCGTTTGGTCAATCACCATTTGTTCTTAGTGAACATTGAAAAGAACTGTGTATGAAAATTACTTCAATTAAAATTCAATCATGGACATTATTTACCAATGAGGCCTAAATATTTGGATAAATAAAGAATGCAACTTATATATGTGGATCTAAGTCTTCTGTTTTCTGGTACACACCGTCTTGAGATTTAAATATCTGTTCTTTCCATCTCACAAAACATTATCGGACTAAGGAAATACCTTTGTCATGGAGTTAGACACAAAATCCACATGATCACATATAATAAAGTCACTATTGTAATTCTGTTCTCAGTGTTTAGCTGGTCAATATTTACTCCTACTTATATTCTAGGGGCCTCATTTATGAGGCTATGCGTCACTTTTATGCCGCTGGTGCGTCACTTTTTGTGATGCACCAGTGGCGTAAAAAATGCACCTTGTTGCGCCATATTTACAAAGTGACGAATCTAGGTAGATGCGTCACTTTGTAAACCCCTGCGCCACATTATACCTGCGCCAGGTATAATGTATGCAAGGGGACGTATTGACGCAAGAAAGGGTCGTAGAAGTGACCCAGTGAAATCTATATGATTTCACTGCGCCACTTCTAGGACACAAATGCGTCAATTCCTACGCCTGCCTCACAGCAGGCGTAAGACTGACGCAGGCCCTTAGGATACATTGCTGGAGTTGTGTCACTTTTGTGACACACTCCAGCAATGCGCCACTTTTGCACCAAACAGATACGTCAGAAATACTGACGTATCTGTGACTCCTTGCGCAATGATGCGTCATACTGTAAATATGACGCATCATTGGTGGTGCAAGGAGGGCGCAGTGAAAAGTGACGCATCGCTGTTTTCACGCAGCGATGCGTCACTTTTCATAAATGAGGCCCTAGGCATACAAAATGTTTAAAATTCATCATACAACTGGCTAAACAGAGACCATCATAATTACCCTCTTGTTGCTGTTATCTTGTCTTGAGCTCCCTATGAAGCAGGGTATAGGCCTCCAGCATTATGTGGCCAATTAAGGGGATAAGGGGGAACTGCATCCACTTTTGCTGCCGGGAGGACTTCTGCAGTAGGACGTCTGCTACCATATTGATTCAGCGATGAATGTCCTCCCAGCACTTATGGCAGTACAGGCTATGGTGCCTATAAACCCCTAAATCCGCACTTTCACTGCAACAGGCCAAAATGGGCCAAGATATTTACGGATACCTACCCTAGGTGGCCTTATAGAATAAAACCGCAGTATTTTTATATATTTCTTGAAATGGGGGTTGACCTAACATATGAGAAAAAAATTGGCCAACAATTGTGTGATCTATGACCATGTTACATGTATGAATAAAGAAAAAACAGTTTAGTTCCGGTCAAATTTAAGAGCCCCACTTATAAGTGTTTTGACAACATATGAATGGGCCATGCTCAGCTACTTTATTCTTAGTACGACCCATAAACAAGTGCATTTTAAAATGTACAACATTATGTGAGAAGCCAGGTCAGTATATGGTGCTCACATATGTAAGTGTAGCAACATACACTAACCCAGGTGACCCATATGGTGATTTTAGGGGTTTAGATAACCATAGAGAGCTCTCTAAGTGTCTAAGTGATAGCTGTGGAGGGCAACCTTCAGGCTTAATCTAGGAGAAGTGCAAAGCTGCTCGGTTCACCAGTATCTGCTCTTTAGTATAGACTAAACAAAATAGAACCACACAGTGTACTTGAAATAGATATTTATTACAATCTCTCACTAACACATTACAATATCTCCTACCTGGAGATATAACCACAATGCACCCAATACTTTGGACATGGAATAGCAAGTAGCACCAATACACAGAGGTCCTCAGGGGGAGACCAGACCGTATATAAAAAAAGGGGATATGAACCACGACCTAAGTCAAGACTGGACCCAGGAGACATAGAAGAGTCGGGGATCCAAGAAACCACCCCAGGTAAGAGTCTAGGTACCCCATGGCGGTGGTGTTCAAAGAGGGTACACTACTGCGTATTCAATACTACTCAATGGGTGCATCGCAGTTGCAGTCTTACCACCAGAGGATGAAAAAGAGTTGGTCAGTTACAACCAACCACGTCACCGCTGATCAGTTATAGTTGGGACAGACTCGTTGACAGACCCTTTTGATGCGCATGACTCTGTTGGCACAATTCGGTTGGGACAACCGATGCAGATGCCATGCGGTGAAGCTGTGTTGAGGTGCCTGCGGATGCAGGGGAGTGACTCCTTCACTCCAAGGGAGATTCCTTCCATTGTCTTTGCTGTCCAGAGGCCTTGGGAGGACCTGTACGGAGCATGGGCAGAGACATTGCAGCGAGCTTGCAGGACAACGAGACCAGGAGTAGCAGCTATATTCCCAGATGCGGTCTCAGTGCCCAGAGCGATGTTCAGCGCAGTCCAGAGTACCCAGACGGTGAAAGTAGGAGTGGAGTTGGACCCGATTCGAATTCCACCCAGAGGTAAGCACGTAAATACCCTAAGGAGAGATTTGGGAAAATTCAGGGATCCCTCCCAGAGGAGGGGTCGGACAGTGAGGAGTATACTTCCATGTCCTTGGTCCAGTTATGTGGCAGAGCGGGTAGCCAATGTCTCTCTGATCTCGTTTGAACTGGAGTATGCAAGGAGGGCACCAAATGTGCCCTTCCAGCAGACTATGTGGCACAGGTGAGTGCTACCACCCGGGCCCAATACAGTAAGCCCTCTCTGGGAGGTGGTCACACCTCCCTTTAACAGGAAACTTATGGTCTTACCTTCCCCTGCTCAGGCTTGAAACAGCAGCCGGAGGACAGAATTGTGTCTGTGGTTGGCAGCAGCACTAGGTTGCTGTCAGGCTCTGTAAGGTCAGTCCGGGGAGCATGGAGGGCTCCCGGAGGTGCCCTACCTTCAATGGAATCATACCCCAACTCCGAATACCATGGGGTATGATTCCAACATGTTTGATACCAACATTCCAGTAGTTTAGAGATGGTCATCGCGTAATGACACATGGCCCCTCTATATCGTAACGGCTGATACACTCACTGTTGGAAGCCAAAGTCCCAATCCCGCAACACTGTCACCAAATGCACTTGTATCATGCACTTTGCAATAAAGAAATAATGCAATGCGGGTCACTACAATCGTGTACTTCATTATGCAAAAGTAATGTCAGGCGTCATCAGACAGTCCGGAAGTTCGTTAGCTGCAATATTGGCAATGTGTATTACGACAGTCAGCTTCTTCGATAAAAGTTGCCCCCACACGTATCAACGATGACATAAAGTACAGCTTCTCACTCTGGCCCCAGAAGGACTGAGAGGCCGAGAGAGTGACCTTCTGAGCCCGCACTCCACCCAGGCAGTGATCCATGTTGCCTGGGAGGCACGACCACACTCTCCTCTCCTCTTTTAGCGAACAGGGCCTTCCGTGCAGAACTTTCTCAATGGGCCTCTGCGGCTCGGCCTGGCAGCTCAGGTCTTCCAGGGCTGCCGGTCCTGCTGTGACTGTTAGGAAGGTCTCAGGTAGCTGCAGGGCACACCTACCCTATGCCTCTGAGATTACGCTACTACCAGTGCACGTTCACCACAGCACCCTCCGGGTCTCCTCTGGCACAAAGCCACACACACAACACTGATGGGACTTCCCGTCGACTGCAGTCTCTGTTGTCACCAAGACACACACACCGTGCTGCAGAGACTCACTTTCTTCTGGTGCACAAGATGATCAGCTTATCACCCCCACAGTCCCAGGATGCACCAACGCACACACACAGCTTCACTGAAACGTACTCCAATTCCGGTGCCCCGATCTCCAGTGTCTGAGCCTCCCTTCTCCTCCAGTAGACTTGATGACCAAGAGGTCTTCACCAGCACCTCCGGTGCACCTTGACACGCACCCTGAGCGTCTGAGACTCACTCCACTTCCAATGCACACGGATGCAGGCAGGCGCTCTTCACCAGCGCCTACAGTGCACCACAACAAGCACCCTGCGCGTCCGAGCCTCACTTCACCTACGATGCACACGCCTACCAGGAGCTCTTCACCAATGCCTGGTGTGCACCACAACACGTACCCAGCACCTCTGAGACTCACTTCACCTTCGATGCACACAGTGAACAGGCGCTCTTCGCCAATGCCTGCGGTGCACCACGACATGCACCCAGTACGTCCGAGTCTCACTTCTCCTCCGTGTCACAGGGTACACCTTCCGAGGCTCTCAAGCTGCCACAACATGTGCCCAAAGTGTAGCTTGAAACTTCTCTGGAAACTCTTATGTTCCTGTGTTTCCAAACAGGGAGTTAGCTCACCTCAGGCCCCTGGGGTAACATATCAAAACACAAAGCACAGTCTTCTTCAAGCAGGGGGACCCAGCGCACAAAGCACAGTCCCAACAGCCTCTTCCTTGGTTACAACAGCAAACTGCAGACCAGCCTCAGATCATGAATCAAGGGTTGGTCCTTCCAAGCAGTCTTTTCAGTTGTTCTTCCTTAGCAGAGGTTCCTCTTGACCATGAAATGGGTCTAAGCCTTTTCAATCTCAATCCATTTCTATTGCAATGTTCAGGGGTCTCAGTTCTCAGAGTTATACCCCTAAATGTCTTTGAAGTTTGTTGTGCTCAGGGGTCCCTGACCCCTGCCTAAATCAGGTCTGGGTGTCTCCCTCCTAGTGTCACTTTTCTCCCTTTGATACAAGGGGTCTGGATCCTTCATCACTCAGCAGGAGATGGGCCAACTGTTTTGTAGCCGCAACCCAGGCCTCTTCACCTCCTGGGCTTCTCCTCTGCCTACTCTTCAGATGCAGGTCAGCCTGGTGCCATCGCAACCCCGCCCTTGGGTCAAGACCTCCCCTAACTCCTCTCACCTCTCAAATCCAGACAGTCAATCCTCATTCAGCAGAGACACACAGAAATGCTTAAAGTACAAAACTCAGCCACTTTTTAAAACAGTGGTTTCTGAACACACAGTGATAAAACCACTTTGATAGCAAGATGCGTTATGACACAGTGATTTCATATATGCTAAACTTCACCTCTCCATTTTAAACTTATGGGAAACTAGGCTAACAAACACAATACCCAGCCTCCCCATTCTGTCCTATGGGCAGAATGGCCTTTCACCAGTGAAAAACGAAATGGAGTGTTTTTCACTGTCAGGACATAGCACACACCTCAGTATCTGTCCTGCCTTTTACTTACACTGCACTCTACCCAGCAGTTACCCGGGACCTACCACAGTGGTGCCCACTGTGTACGAAAAGGGAAAGTAAGGCCTGACATGTGGCTGCACTTGTCAGGACAACATGCTCACTTAGCAAACTGTTCCCTTCTCCACGCTCCTTTGCATTACTAGCCCTGGCACACACAGTGAATATCACTAGGAAATTTACAAGTAAGGTAAGCATACCAATCATGGCCAACCAATTACCATTACATTTTACACAGGGAACACTTGTACTTTGACACTGATCAGCAGTGGCAAAGTACCCAAAGCATCTAAATTTGCAACTCTATGTCAGGACAACGGTCTAGTGGGAAAGCAAAAAGTTTAGGGAACTCAAGCCAAAAAGGCCAAGTCCTACACAACCCGCTTCCAGCCAAAAGCCAGGGTAAACCAAGCATTACCTCGATGGACTTCTCAGCGTTTGGGCGATAGAACTAGGACACAGGTCCTCTACCACAGGGTCAGTCTCCTGTTCCACGCCTTCCTGTCCCCAGGCGGTCTTCTTGATCACTACTCCCTGAGCCAACAAAGTTGTTCCTTGGATCCCTCCCAGCCAGGGGGACCCCTCCAGGGGTGCTGGTCCCACACCAACACCTCCCTGGAGTGGTACCCTAGGGAGGCCCATTGGTCAGGATACTCCCTCCAGTCATCCTGCCCTCCAGGTTAAAAGTGGGTTTACCCTGGCCACTTCTAGGGGACCCAGTCCCACTGGCTGGAAACTGTCCCATGGGTATTCTCAGTGGGGAACATAACCCTCTTTTATCCTTCCATTTATTTTCTGGGCCTGCCACTTCGGAATGGCACCCACAAACTTCAGGATGGAAGGAGCTCTATCTACAGACTCTCCATGCCCTCCTGACGTTAGGTGTCCTTCCTCACACCTCTGGCAAGTAGGCACTAGGCCTCCACCCAAATTGAACCAAGTCAAACACTTGATTGTAAAACACATAAAAGTTTAGGATGTTAAGGGAGATGAGACTTAATTATGCCTTTGATTAGAGCATTATTTTTCAGTTCTTTAGTGATACTTAGATTCACGAAATTTAACAAAGTATGAGGAAGTAATTTGGCCTGCATTTATATTACATCACACTTGCAAGTCATCTGCCTAGAGTGATAATGACACCTTTATCATGTTGAGCTTTCTAACTCAAATATATCTTGTTATTTCATGACTCTGACCTACATCCTGATAAATGACACAATATATATAGCTAGTACAGGGAAGCAGCTCCATGTAAATGGTTCAGAATATTACACGCAGCATAGGCCCCAAAGGGGACTGGAAAATAACAACAAGGAAACAGTATGAGTGTGACACCTCAAACACATGTAATCCTCCTTAAGGTATATCAGTTTTGAAGATTGGACACATGGACTATTTTTAAATATGACATTAAAACAGATGTCTTATGAGTGCAAAATATTATATGATGAAGGTGAAACATCACACTGAGGAATATTGTTAGGCCTGGGTGGTAAATAATGCTCCGCTCACGGAATTTGCGGCACTTTGGCAATTCCGCATTCTGCAGAGAATGCGGAATTGCTGAAAATGCCACAATCCGCGGCGTTGCGGAATATTTTCCTTGTTTGCAGTTTCAAAATGTGTGTTCCCACATGTGGGAGTGACGTCCAAGGATCCCTGCGTGCACCGACTCGTTTTCCTATCCGTTCGCGTGAGCCACTAGATCCCGCAAGAGTGTGCGATTGTGAACACGTCATTCAGATGCGCCATCGGACATCCGCGTTCACGAACAGGAAACACACATCGCGAGCAGGCGGGTCAAGTGAAACAAGATGGCCATGTCAATTGGTGCCGCATGGGCAAGTTCACAAGATATTTCCCCCCAGCACGCATATAGCGTCCCCGAACAGGTAAAACACATCACAAACGGACGGAAAAAGCAATTCCGCGTGCTCGCAGAATTCTGCAGAGCTCACGGAGATTTTTTTCCATTTCGTGGAACTTTGCGTAACGCGACTACGCAAATTCCGCCCACCCCTAAATATTATGGGCCATATGTAGGTGGCATAATACCGGTCGGTAACGGCCGATTTCGGACGTTACCGACAGGTATTTGTAATTCTAGATGTAGGGGGCCTGAAAATTACCGATTCTATATATTTACCGAATCGGTAATTCTACCGAGTCGGTAAATTACCGAATCGGTAAATGTACAGAATCGGAAATTTGGGATGTAGGTGGCACTGGAAACAGTGCCACAGGCCCTTAGAAATTCGTTATTTACCATGAAATACAATGGCATGGTAAATAACAAATTTCTGTGTACATGCACATCTGTGCATGTACACCTGTGTCATGTGGCACACATACATGCCCTAAGGGCATGTATGTGTGTCACATTGCACACAAGCCAGAATCAGGGGTGACACAGGGTGTCAAAGTGACACCCTGTCCCTCTTGACAAATCGGTAAAATTACCGAATCGGTATTTACTGATTCGGTAATTGCCATTGATTCCTATGGGCCTCAAGGCCCATAGGAATCAATGGCAATTACCGAATCGGTAAATACCGATTTGGTAATTACCGAATATTACCGATTCGGTAATAATTAAAGAATTATTTCCTACATGGCATGTACCGAATTGTAAATACCGAATCGGTAAAATTCGGTATTTACGATTCGGTAAATGCCATTTGCCTACATATGGCCCTATGTATTTAAGCACATTACGGCAGCTCTAGTCATTGTCTACTAATGGTGTAGCTGCTCTTGTGTACTGCAGACATTACTTTATTTTGCTTTTTGTTAAATTGAAATGGAATTTATAAAATGCACCTACAGTCTACAATGGCAGGTTGGAGACATTTTTAAAGGGCTACTTATGTGGGTGGCACAATAAATGATGCAGGCACAACACTAGCATTACCTTACAGGGGCAGGGTACATGTAGTACCACTTTACTAGGGACTTACAAGTTACATGATGATTAGCAGTGGTAAAGTGCGCAGAGTACTAAGAGCCAAGAAAAGGTTTATGAACAAAGGAGGGCAAACACTTAGAGAATGACCCTTCACAGTGGGCAAAGAACAACAGTTATGTAATGACCTAGCAATTTCCCAACACATAATTTGAAATGATAACTGATTTGAAAACTAATGATTTATTCAAGGACTATAACAATTACCTCAAATACATATTCTTACTTGATTCATGTATATGTGCATGGAGAACAAAAAAACACACGCAATTATTATTGGTTACCTTGGCATCACAAAACATATGCCCGAAGTACATATATATGGCTTTTGGCGTGGCTGAAGTTTTATAAATACATTATTACTTTTGGTATTTAAAAGACACTATTCCATCTAATATACTGCAAGAAAAAAAATTAACATTAGTTGGTGTATAATATACTTTGCTTGTACCTAACTGTCACTTCTCCACCTGAGATTCCTGCAAAGCCTTCAGTGTGTAGGATCCTATAACCTATACCTCTCAGGGCAAGACATACATAGGCCTGGGCGACCCACCTCCAGTCTCCGAGATATTTGGGTTGTGGAAGTTAGGAATCCTACTCTCCCCTGCAGATCATTCCAGCACTTCCTGATTTCCTCCTGTGAACTTCTGTTGCTAGATACGGCATGTACTCTAGAGACAATTCTATCCCACATTTGCCATTTCTGAGTAGTAAATGTACTTTGAACATGGGCTCTAAACAAGTGTGGCTCTCCCCTAATGACCTCATCCACCATTACTGTCAATTCAGTACCAGTCAATCTAGGGTACCTTCTAACAGCCATGGTTTAACAGGAACAAATACATTAAAGTAGGAAAACAAATTACCTGCAGGCTAAATGTACAAAATAAGTAAACAAAGAAAGCTAGCTGCTGCTGCTTGTTTTTAAGGAAGGCAAAGGATCATGGTATGACATGGGGTGTATTTTGTAGTGTGCGTTACAATTGTGATTAATTACATTACTGTTTGGTTCATGACTTACGAGTCCATCCATAGGATGCAAAGGCCAAAAGGATCCAGAGGCCTAATTACTCTGACAGAACACTGCTATGAGGCAATCCCAATGGCAGACGTATATAAATTTGGCGTGCGGAATCCTGACACACCAACATCAATGGAGTGTTATCATACGACTGAGAATTGATCACTATCCATATGGTGCAACCACTAGTAGGAAGGATCTAGCTCTGCCATGACTGACAACAGTTTTCCTATTTAATATATAAGTGGGGCGGGAGTTACTCTGCCAGGCCGACGGATGAATTTAAACCTTCTTCCCAGCAGATGGATGGCCAAATGCCAAGCATATATAAATCAGTCCCTAAACCACAAACTTGTCAGAATAAAGTACAGTTTCAAGAATCTAAACTTGGGCTTAACCCACAGTAGCTATGGTACAGAGCAGACAGGCTTATCTTAGGGAAATGTATTAAGTATTTGGCAGTAACAAAACAGTTAAAAATCAAGCCACAACGCAATACAAATCCAAAGACTAACTTATAAAAACAGAGCAAATGTTAGTGTGAACAATGACACCAAAATAAATAAAAAATCCATAAGGGAAAGCAGAGATATGAATTTAAATGAATTGCATAAAGTGCCAAAAATAGTAGAGTGGCAATCAGTAGTCATTGTTCATGATTGACCCTGACCCATGACTAGGACCTAGAAGTGATTTGAGGCAGAACAGATAAAGCATGAGCCGGATACATCAATCGGATTATCCAAGAATCTACCTTCAGACCTAGTCTCTGAAATTTAAGTCAAAATCCTCCATGGAGGCAAGGTTGCAGGTTGTACTTGCAGAGGTTCTCTCAAAGCTGGATAACTGTTTGACAAGGTTTCAATGATGCCATTGGCTTTGGCGGGAAGGCTCAGAGAGAGAGAGTTAAAAATGTTGCCATTACCACATTTTTTACATTGGGAGGATAATTTTCACCCCTTCACCAGGTAAAAACTTCAACCTTTTATGTCCATGTCAATTCACGTCTTCTTTCTGGCACCTCTGCATTATCAAGCCTTACAGCATCTGGAAGCTTTACATCTTTACAGAATCCTCCATTTCTTTGACACTAATTTCCTGTGTTATTATAAAGCAGTACAACATGTCTAGCAATGTTATTGTCAAGCTTTACATTTGTCATAGTCGAGCCTTCGGCCCTGCAAACAATTTAAAATCTCCCCCACTGACGTGACAAGAGGTTTATATTCTAGATATGGAGGCAAACATTAGCCATCTCTGCCACTCCCTTAACATACATTGTTTTAATTTCTCATTTTAATGTTGCAGTGTCTTTCTTTGTCAGGGAGGACGGTTACCCTTGTCATTTCAGTTTGCAGAGTCCCTTTTGGGCTCAATCATTTGTTTTGCGCTTATTGCGGAAGCCAAGGGCAATGCTCTGTTTCCATCTGCTGTGTACAAGGCTTTCTGTTGAGTATTTCTGTTGCTGTAAAGGGGGAGTTTGCTGCTTTGCATGTTTTATTGTACTCTTACCTGTGTTATGTTTGGCGTTTGAGTTCGGTGAGATCATTGCACAAGCTGGTACTTCCTCTTTCTGTTTTTATGTATTTGTTAGCTAATGCTGAATTATTAAATGCCCGCATTAGCTGAATGCACCATAAATAATAATTGCCATTCAGTGGTTTACTGTAGGTCTGTCCATTTACTTTTCCAAAAACACAAAGATACTTTTTCATTCATAATGCATTGGAGCACATTGGGAAGCATGACTACAAAAATAGCTTTTTTTGTTTTTTATGTGACACAAGGTATAGAACATGGAGGCCAAACAAATACAGAGGTAGTTTGTAGAAGTAGACACGGTCTGGGTCTATGCCCTTATAGGCAAATAAGTATTTGCCTTGCTGTAGTATTTTTTGTTATGACTTCTGTGCACTCACCTTGCACACTGACCATTATTATTGTCTATTTTGTGCAAGGTTTTGAGTATAGGGGAAGTATTGGCTACTCTAACAGGGTAAGGGAGCACATCTTATTTTAAATTCCATATTTAGGTACCTTTGATTCTTGTTGCTGCCATTTATGAGGTAGGTGAAATAGATGGCAGGACAAGACTCTGGGATGTTGGTGTTGAACGCAGGTTATGCTTGAGTAAGTTCCCTGGAGTTTAGGGGAGACCTGGCCCATATGAGCATCTGTTAAATGATTAAATAATTGGGGCTTAGCTGTAGGATGCATCAGATAGTAGAGCAAAAAAATAATGGAACTATAAGTGTTGGAAGATTAGCAATACAAAACACTGATGGTATTCTAGCACTTCAGCCTAAGCAAAAAAAAAACGTTTATATTGCCTACCCAAGGAGGAAGTTCTTTGGAAAAGGATTAGAAATAATTTCTACATTTACACCAGTCGTTTGAGCAGCAATTGACACAGCACTAAGGTCCAGATGTACAAAAAGTAGGAATTTTGTTTTCCTTATTGTAATTCCTACCAAATTGCACTTTGAAAATGGCAGTTCTTAATGTAAGACATACAATTCCTAAATCCCGAATCTAACTGGGTCGCAAATTGATCTATCTCAGGAATATTAATGATGTCGGTCACAGTCGGCGCCAGTCCCCGCTCAGCATATTGCGTTGTGGTGCTCCTGCACCACCGCCTGGGAACAACTGTTTCCTGGTGCAGTCGATGGTCCACTGCCACAATGACTTTAGAAGTCCTAATAGAGCCGATGGTGGCTCACCACTGCTGCGCCACAATGAGTCTTTCGTTGGAAAACCACTAGACTCATAATCAGGCCCTTAATTTGTTTGCAACCATTCAGATTTGATATTTGAAAGGGATGCTCTAAACACATCCCATCCAAAAACTGAATGGGTATGTATTTGCAATTCCAAACTGCGATTTGGTAAGGTGATACTGAATCGCAATTTAAGATTTATACATACTAAAATGCTTTTTTGCATTTGTTAACAGGCCAATTCTGTGAATAAGCCCATTTGCAACTATAACAAATGTTTATACATCTGGCCCCTAGTAGCTAAGGGACCAATTATAACTTTTGGTGCAGCGGGAGTGGGCGGTACACCACCGCCACACCCCGCTGCGCCCCATGGTTGGCCACCCGCCAGATTAGGAGTTTTCTCCTACCTGGTGGGCTGGTATTTGGCATTCCCACAGCGGTGACTCTAAAGATGGGCACCGCAATGGGAACGCCAAAACTGTTCCTGAATGGCATGGACTGTAAAGTCCATACCATGCAGAACTGGGGTGCATGCACATGCATTCCCATGCACATGGGAAACTTTGTTTCAGGACTGCTAGCCATTTCATGGAAGAAAGACCTCAATGACATTGCTAGAGTTCCTGAAACTAGTAATATGCATGACAGTGCCGCAGTGACACTACCTGCATATTACATAGGCCCTGACAACTGTGCCATGTCAAGAGAACAGCATTTCCTTGATGACTGAAGCAGTGAAATGGTGGTCTGACCACCGAAGTCGTAATTGAGTAGTCAAACCACTGCTGCGGTGTTAGTTGGACCGCCACCACTGTGCCACCTTGAGTATGATAGTCCTCAAACCACCAGACTCATAATCAGGCCCTAAGTGATGAGATAACATAGAACAATGCTAAGACACATCAAGGGTTGCATACTCTGAAGACCACCAGCTTTTGTACAGGTCAAGAAGAACAAGAAGTTAGTGGCAGCTTTTCCCACATGTTACATTATGTAGCATGTATGGTTAAGAACTCTTTTTTGAAGAAATCAAATTCACAAAAACATAGTTGAGTGCACAATGTTTTCTGCTGGAGTGAACAGGGAATGTTCTATGTGTATTTAAAGGGGCATCCAGTGGGATACAGCTGGAGCGTTGCTCTGATTACCTATGTGAGGCAGGACTTGCTGCCCTGATTACCAATGTAAGACAGGATTTGGAACGCACACATGTAAATACAAACAGGAGCAAGATATGTCTGTATATACCAGCAAACCCCAGAGCTTGTGCTTGCAGTGAACAACAGAGCAGGACACACCCTCAAACGCATCTTTGCGGCAGGAAACAGCAGCTACACAACACAGCATCCATGGACCGACCACCACTGCGTACACTTCACCATCAACAAACCCAAGTTAGCCAAACCAGCCCCACTCCCACCATGAAGGAATTGGAGCAAGGTTACCGACGAGCAACTTAACTCCACCCTCATCCAAGACAACCATACCTGGGCACCCAACGCAAACGACGCAGCCAGATAACTCCACAACTGGCTCTCCTGCTGTGCAGACGAGCTCGCCCAGCTACGCAACCCTGACAGACAACGCCCCAGGAAAACCACCTGGTTCACCGCTGCTCTCCAAGAAGCCAAAAGCACCGGCAGACACCTGGAGAATAACTGGAGAAACACCAAGACAACCTAAAACCACACCACCTACAAGGACGCCATGACGGACTACCACAACCAGAACAGAGTTACCAAGAGGAACTTCATCCACAACAAAATCCTGGCCAGCTCCACCAACTCCAAGGAACTTTTCAGTGTCATTCAAGAATTCACCAACCCACGCAGCAAAGCCACATACATCACCCCATCCCAAGACCTCTTTGACAAGCTTGAAACATATTTCCACCCCAAGATCAAAAACCTCTACGACAACTTCATCGACCATCTACCAGGTGCAACAGATGGCCTCTCACCCCCCAGAAACAACAGCCAACCCACCATCTCCAACTGGACACTGATCACGGATGAAGACACTGCCTCGACCATGAAAAGCATCCACTCGGGGGCCCCCACCGACCCCTGCCCCCTCACATTTACCAGAGAGCCGCGGCCGCCATCGCAAGCGAACTACAATGCACCATCAGCACCACCTTCAAAACAGGCACTTTCCCAGATGACTGGAAGCCCGCCGAAGTCAGACCTCTGCTCAAGAAGCCCACAGCTGACCCACCGACCTCAAGAACTATCGGCCCATCTCGCTACTCTCTTTCGCAGCCAAAGTTGCAGAGAAAGCATTCAACAGAAAACTGACACGATTCATTGAAGGGATCTCCGTCCTCGACCCATCCCAATCCAGATTCCGAAGCAACCACAGCACAGGGACCACACTACTTACGCCCACAGACAACATCTTCACCCTCCTGGCCCAAGGCTACTCCGCAGCCCTCATCCTACTTGATCTATCAGCAGCCTTCGACACCGTCTCCCACTGCACACTAGTCGCCAGTCTACACGACACAGGTATACAAGGAAAAGCCCTGGACTGGATCCAATCATTCCTCACCGGAAGAAGCCAAAGTATCAGACTCCCACCCTTCCTCTCTGACACCCCAAAAAATCACCTGCGGAGTCCCACAAGGTTCATCCCTGAGCCCTACCCTCTTCAACATCTACATTGCCCCCCTCGCATCCATCGTCCGACAACACGGCCTCAACATTGTTTCCTATGCCGACGACACCCAGCTCATCCTCTCCCTCACTAAAGACCCCACCACAGCCAAACTCAGCTTCCATAAAGGAATGCAAGATGTCACAGTATGGATGACTGTCGCCAGTCTACACGACACAGGTATACAAGGAAAAGCCCTGGACTGGATCCAACCATACCTCACTGGAAGAAGTCAAAGTATCAGACTCCCACCCTTCCTCTCTGACCCCTCAAAAAATCACCTGCAGAGTCCCACAAGGTTCATCCCTGAGCCCTACCCTCTTCAACATCTACATTGCCCCCCTCGCATCCATCGTCCGACAACACGGCCTCAACATTGTATCCTATGCCGACGACACCCAGCTCATCCTCTCCTTCACTAAAGACCCCACCACAGCCAAACTCAACTTCCATAAAGGAATGCGAGATGTCACAGTATGGATGACTAACAGCTGCCTGAAGCTCAACGCCGAGAAGACAGAAGTCATTGTCCTTGGTATCACCCTTTCTGCATAGGACAGTGCCTGGTGGCCGACCACCCTCGGAAGCCCACCTACCCCCTCAGACCACACCATGAACCTCAGCATCATGCTCGACTCATCACTCACCATGAACTGACAGGTCACCATCATCACCTCCAGCTGCTTCAACATCCTTCACAAGACCTTCAAGTGGATCCCCCTGAGTCAAGGAAGACAGTCACCCACAAACTCATCACCAGTAGACTGGACTATGGAAATGCACTCTACGTCAGCATCAACAAGTGCCTGCTCTGTAAATTCCAGACAATGCAGAACACCACTGCTATACTCGTCCTCGGCATCCCTGACACGGACACATCAGTCAAAACCTACAAAGTCTCCACTGGTTTCCCGTGGAGAAAAGAGTCACTTCCAAAATCCTCACTCACGCCTACAAATGGCTTCAAAACAATGGACCCAAATACCTCAACAACAGAATCAACTTCCACGTACCCAAAAGAAACCTCCGAACTTCCAACCTCACACTGGCAGAAACCCAGTGCATCCACAGACCAGGCTGAAGATCCTTCTCTCACATTGCAGCCAAGACCTGGAATGAGCTACCGGCAGGCATCATACACGTCCCCTCCCTGAACACCATCAGGAAGGGCCTCAAGAGTTAGCTCTTTGGCTAAATAGATCTGCGGACACCCCCTCAGCGCCTTGAGACCCTCACAGATGAGTAGCACTCTTACAATTGATTGATTGCAGGCAAGCCTAAAATTTATTTATTTATTTCGCGATTTCTAAAGCGCCTGGTGACCCGTAGGCATCCCCGCGCTATTAAACCTGTCGATATCCAGAGGGGGGAAGAGGGAGTGCTTTATTTGGGAAACAGGAATGTTTTGAGTTTCCTGCGGAACACTATGTGGGAGGGTTCCAGACGAAGGCTGAGGGGGAGTAGGTTCCAGGCTGTGGAGGCTTTGACCAAGAAGCGGCGTCCGCCGGAGCGAGCCTTCCTGAATTTGGGCACCGTAGCAAGATGTTCGGCGTCGGAGCGAAGGGATCTTGAGGCTTTATATGGGGTTACCATGTGTTTAAGCGCGTCGGGGCCAGCTCCATTAATGAGCTTGTGGGTGGTACATAGTGCCTTGAACTCTACTCTCTGGCGCACAGGGAGCCAGTGTAGGGCTTTGAGGGCGGGCTCAGCCGACACTCTAGGGGAAAGGTTCATGATGAGCCTGGCCGCCGCATTCTGGGTGCGTTGGAGTTTGGCCAGGGTGTACTCAGGGGCCCCCAGATAGATGGCATTGCTGTAATCGAGCCGTGCCAAGACAAGGCCCTGGACAAGTAGTTTCCTGGATGGGAGGGGGAGAAGAGGCAAGATCTTGCGAACGGACCGCAGTAGACCGAAACAGGTGCCTGCTGTCTTGGTTGCCTGCGTTTTCATGGTGAGGTCCGGTTCTAACCAAACTCCTAGAGTTTTGATTTCATTTTTAGGAGAGGGGATTTCACCGAAGGTGTCGGGCCAGGACGTAGGCGGAAAGGTCGTCCATTTATTGCCTAGGAGCATGATCTCGGTCTTTGCGCCGTTCAGCTTCAAGGCCGAGTCACACATCCAGGTATGAATGTCCTGGAGACAGTGGAGCAAGCTGTCCGGATGGTTATCCAGGTGGGACAGGGATACGACAAGTTGGGTGTCGTCAGCGTAGTTAATGATTTTTATACCGTAGGGGGCCACTACGTCTTCCAGGGGTGCCATATAGACATTAAAAAGGGTTGGGCTGAGCGACGACCCCTGGGGAACTCCATTCTTCAGTGGAAGAGGATCTGACCGGGAGTTGCCGTCCCACACCTGAAAGGATCGATGGGAGAGGAAGGATTCGATCCATGCTTGCGCCGTACCCACAATTCCTGCCTTGGCCAGGCGGTGTAAAAGGACACGGTGATCCACCGTATCGAAAGCGGCGCTAAGATCCAGGAGGATCACTGCCACTGATCCCCCTGAGTCTAGGATACACCTTGCCTCCTCGATGACAGCGAGGAGTGCGGTGTCCGTGCCATGGCCGGGTCGAAACCCAGTTTGGGATTGGCGCAGGATGTTGTTGGTTTCGAGAAATTGGGATAGCTGTGAGTTGACTAGTTTTTCAGCCATCTTACTGATGCAGGGGAGCAGTGAGATTGGTCTGTAATTGGACATGTCGTCCGGGTTTAGTTGGGGCTTTTTCAGCAAAGCCTTCACGACTGCGTTCTTCCAGTTGGGGGGAACCGTTCCACCAGCGAGGGAAGAGTTGATAAGGTCCCTGATGATAGGGGCTATGGTGGAGGACACCTTTTTTAGGAATCTGACCGGGGCTGGGTCCAGGGGGGAGCCACTTTTCATTTTATCAAGCGTGGACGTCACCTCGGGGAGGGAAACTGCTCTGAAAGTTTTCAGCTGTGGGCAATTATTTTCGTCCGCTGTGGCCAGGATGGGAGGGCTGATGGTAGGAAGGGAGTCCAGTATCCGCAGAATTTTAGAGTCAAAGTATTTGGCCAGATCCTTGCTTCTGTCTGTGGAGGGGGAGTGAGGGGGAGGTGCTGTTGGGATGTTTAGTAATTCTTTGACAATCTGGTAGGATTCTTTGGCTGAGTTGGTCGCGGTTTTTATTCTGTTGTCGTAAAACAGTGATTTAGCTGATTTCAAGGCAGTCTTGTATTGTCTAACCGTGTTGTGGTAAGTATCCTTGTTGCTGTGGAGCCAATCTTTCCTCCAAGCTCTCTCGGCCTTTTTACACATTTTGCGCAGGGCTCTAAGATCAGAATTGTACCAGGGGGCATGGCCCTTGGTTTTGTTTTTCACCTCTCGATTTTTGATGGGGATGAGGCTGTCGAGGGAGGAGGAAATCCAGTCTCTGAACTGGGTGTCCGCCGTGGTGGAGCCGGCTGCAAGAGTGGGGGTAGAAGCGTCGAGCACCAAGGCCCAGTTGTCAGTCGAAAGTCTGGCCCAGGATCTATCCTTGGTGAAGGTTGGGGGGTTGTGGGGTTTCTTAAAGGCCCCTGGGAGATGGATCGAGACCAGGAAGTGGTCTGTCCACGGGAGGGGGATGGAATTGGTGAACTGGAGGGAAGGGATGTTCGAGAATACAGGGTCGAGTAGATGTCCTTTCGCATGCGTGGCTCCTGAGTTAGTCAGGGAGAAGCCAAGGGCGCCAAGTTCACTGATTAAATCGGACGACCCAGTGTCTGTTA
Source organism: Lissotriton vulgaris (assembly GCF_964263255.1). NCBI lineage: Eukaryota > Metazoa > Chordata > Amphibia > Caudata > Salamandridae > Lissotriton > Lissotriton vulgaris. Next base: position 666,605,005 of record NC_141689.1, read on the forward strand.
GGTCATCGAAATGGATGTTGAGGTCGCCTGTAATCAGGAAGTTGGAAGTTTGGTAGGCCAGGGAAGAGACGGATTCCAAAAAAGAGGTGGAAAAAGGGCCGAAATGTCCAGGGGGTCTGTAGACCAGAAGGCCTGATAGGGAGTAGGTCGGCGAGAGCGTCAGCGTGAACAGACAGCTCTCCGACTCCTTGCTCTGGATCTCTGTAGATCGGCAGGTGAAGTAGTCTCGGTAGATGATGGCTATCCCACCACCTCGACCTACAGGGCGGGGTTGGGACATGATGAGAAAGCCCGGGGGAAGGGCCGCAACTATGTCGGAGTTAGAATGGCCGGTGATCCAGGTTTCGGTGAGGAATAGTATATCCAGGTCGTGGTCGACAATTAAGTGGTTAATGAATAGGGCGTGTTTGGGAAGCGATCTACAGTTGAGTGTCGCTAATTTGAGGCCCGGGAGAGGGACGGCCATCCTGGGAAGTAGTAAAACCCTCCTGTCAGTGGGGGGAACATCAAAAATATTGCTCCACCTGAAAAGACGGTTGGGTTCTAAGAAGGTTATGGAGCACAGTAACTTGGACATAGGCCTGGGTACAGGAGAGCCCAGGTACACACACCTACAGGTCTATATTTACTGTATATTTGTACAGGCACTCATGTAACACATTGAGGCGCTCTGTTGTACAAAATAACAGATGTGGCTGTGCCGAGTAACTATCACTCACAAATCCTACTTTAGATAATATGTGATTTAAGTTCGATATTTGGACAAACTATCGGAAAAAAATAATTGTGATATCAGAATATCAAAAATATAGTGGACAGGAATATCAAAGGTAAAAATATTGGGCAATATTTATAAAAGGTAAAATGATACAAAAGTCTAACTTTATGACTTTCAGCATTCACAAAGGGCTTTTACTACTCGTAAATGCCCTTTGTGAATACTGAAAGTCGTAAAGTTCAACTTTTGGTATTCACAGAGGGCATTTATGAGTAGTTAAGGCCCTTTGTGAATATCAAAAGTAGTAAAGTGATACTTTCGTCTTAGTTTACGTTGGTGAATCAGGCCCATTGTTTTAGTGTTTTTTATATCGTAAAAAATATTGACATACAAAATATCATTATATGTAATAACGTTTATAAGTGTTAATTAGTATGTAATTTACGATTGTGTATTATTTTTTATTTGCATTTTTAGCTAGATACATTTTTTGTTTAGGCAATTTTTTACTTTAGTTTTTTTTGTTGCATTAATGTATAATATTAATTGTTGAATGCTTTTTTAGTAGCAGTACATTACGTTTTAGGGGATGAGGGTGATGCAATTTGTAAAAAAAGTAAATGGAGGAGACTACATCTCCCAGATTGCAGGGTGGTGGAAGTCTCCCCCTAGACATGAAATGACATACCAAACCTAATATTTGAGTGTCTTGATCAATCAACTGTGAGCAAGGTATTACAAAATACCGAAAAGTGTTAGTTATTTGCCTGTTGTTCCCACTTAATGGATGAAAGCAATTAAGGAATAAATACTATTGCCAGAAGAGCCCTGTGAGAGTGCAACCTTTTCTTTCTGCAAAACAAAGGATGTGATACATGTTTCGCGGTTTGATTCGACCGCAAGTGTCTAATCTAATTGAGAACAGAGAAAGCCAGGCAAACGAGAACCAAGCTTGTGTGGATATAGATATATACACATACATATATATTAAAAATAAACATGATATAAATCTTCATATATATCATTTTTTCAGGTTGCAAATTTTTTTAGGGCTGTATTGTTAATATTTTAGTTATATAAGTTTTGGGGCTGAATAGTAAAAATGTTGTTGCCTATGCATTTTATATTCCAATTAAATATGTGTATAATAAGTTTTGGTTTACTTAAAGTAATTGTTTTATGTAAAAATATTTTTTGTCTATTTATTAACAATTAATTTATTTGGCAACAATATTGCAGTTGACATTGTTTGAATCAATACTTTTGAAATATAATATGTCTAATTAAAGGTAACGATATTTTTGTTTCTGATATTTTTGTTCTCAATATAGGTCGAAATTGATGTTTTTGACAAAACGTCGACAATCCTACCCATTTTCATTTGTAAATGCTTCTCTGGAATTTTTCATTGTATCACCAATTATGTTTTCCTCATCTGTAAATATTTGAAATGGGTTGTCACAAAAGTGCTTATGAGAAAACAGTTGCTGTAAAGAAAAATATCTCATTCACTTTTGTATTTTTGTGAATGATATTTTGTACCTTGTTTTGGTTAAAATAAAATCCCTTGCAGGAACTTTTACTGTTGATTAACCTTAAGTGGCTTTTTTTGTGGGACAATGACATCATCACCATGCAACACTTTCTGAATTGGCACTGTACATTTTTGCCCATTGGCACAATGCAGCATTGCTGATTTTCAGCAACAGCAACACTGCATGAATGTGAGTTATTCTGTGGCTCTATATGTGCTTACATTTCAGTGAAGGACACAATTTACTTTGGGTCATTAGGTGAAGTCTGCTAGACAGTGCATGCACTGTTTGTTCCAAGACACATTGTAGGCTTACCAAGAACATACATGGGACTACAGGGGATTGGAACCCACCCATTACTTACCATATTTTTGATTGTCTGGCTTCTCTGCTTCCACTGCTTGCTTTTCAGGCACTATTTTGTGTCTTTTGGGTTAAGCGCTCCATGGGAGTGCAATCATTCTCAAGCTGTCTTCCTTGAGCCCTTTTTCCTGAATTCACTCTGTGTTGCAGTCTGTACCCCGCATGCTTCTCCCCGCCCCCTCCACATTGCTCTCTTGGATGTTGATTCTCCTACCCATCCCCGTCATCAGTATTCCTTTACCCACATCCCTCCTTCTCTCTTGCCCACGGCTTCTGCTCCTCCCCTCTGTGTTGCTCCCCCTCACGCATGCCCTCCTCTCGCCCATTGCTACTGCTCCCCACCCCAGTCTCAATGTTGCTTCCCTCCCGTGCCCTCTTCCTCTCTTATCCATTGCTTCTCCTCACTCCGACTCTCCAATTCTCCATGTTGCTTACGCCCCCGTCTTGCTTCCCACACCCACGCTCTCCCTGTTTCCTCCCCCTCCACCCCAGTGCTCTATGTTGATCCCCACCCCTGCTTAAAAACAAAATACGCTTTTGCACTTTTTTTTATTTACTGATCCAAATCGGTAAATAAAACAAATATGTCACTTTGTGGCCCCATGCATTTTTGTTGCGCGTGCTTAAAAAAATGACAACATTGTTTTTTTAGCCATGCTCCACAGCACTGGGAATACTGTAAAACAAAGCTACAATTGGCAAAGCCGGTAGGTCCCAAATACAATACATATTTGGGACCTATTGGCTTTGCCACAGCTTGGTTTTTACAGCACTCTGATCAAAACCTGCCCAAATTGTTGAAACATTACAGCAGAAAGCGCTCTGTTATTCCACAAACGCTCCTCACGTAACTTTACCATTTGTACACGAAAAATATTGTCTCCAGTCTTGCAGAACTTGATTGTTTTTGCCTTTCTGTTTATTCTTTTAGTGCAATTGGCTCATTTCACCAGAGCATCACCGAAAGCAGATTCAATTTATCCAGCTGTATTTCAAATGCAATTGTTTGCACATCATTGGCAACTGAGCTGAATATAGTTTGCATATAAAATCCACCAAATCCGGTAAGTTTCTTTGGAATTGTATTTCTTGTGTCCAAAGTAATCCTTTAATGCTGATACCTGTCTGAGGCTTTATAACGCTTTTAATTTAAATGCCAGCAACTTGTCAGCTTTACAGCCTTTTATAACATTTTTCTTTCTCCCACCTCCTGGCATTCTTGCTGCACTCTGCAGCTGGAAGGAAGGCATTTATGTTATATTTTGCAATCAAAACTTTTCTTGAGATATAAGATGCCCCAATTTCTATGGGTTTGACAATTTACTTTTTTCTTCTGCTACAAGCAACCATTATTTCCTCCCTCCTTGAGGGAAACGCAATGCAATTTCATCTTCATTCGATTTCCAATGAGCCTTATATGAACACCCTGGGGATATTTCCAATGTCTTTATGCCGGTTGAAAATATTTTTTCATCATTTACAGATTCCTCAAAGACTGAGTTTCAGATAATGGAATTGTTTAACCTCCACAGCTGACAGCCTGTGTTCCTATGACGCCCACAAGTGCGGGGCTCGAGGGTCGTCCACAGCTATTGGTAGAATTTGATATTTCTTTCTTCCTCCGAGGATAAAAGGAGCAATGGCAGGAACGACACAATTAATATTGGTAGATGCCTGCATCCCCCTGCTGCAAATCTGAAGGTCACCGCACAGAGTTAAGAAGCACGGGCTTGTGGAAACTGAACTACAAGTCAACTATCCAGAGGATAAAGTGCGCGAGGATTACACTAGAGCATTAGTTGAGGCATAATGGGGTCGTTTTAAAAAGCATTTGTGGAGTATGGGAAGTGGTACTACAGGAATAGGCTTGTAAATACTGTTATATACATTTGTGGACCGGACCTGAAACGTCCAACTGCCTATTGGTTAAAGTGCAAAGAAGGTACTGTCCTTTCCATCTGTAATGTCTACATATGAAAAATTCCTGAGTATTAAAATGTTATTCCCATTTTAGGTGTTGTGGTACCAATTTACAAGGGGACGTAAGGGTATGGGAAAGAGTACTATTGTACTAGATGCTCCATACCGCCTTTGTGAATAGGCCCCAACGAGGCTAGTACAGGAACATTTTCATGTTTCCTTGCCTCAGAATTATACTTTCTATACATCTTTTGGTCCTCATAATGAATGAAAATGTTCCTCCCAGCCTCATTTTACGTTACTAGTAAAAATTGGGTTCAAAAACTGCTGCGGCGAAATATATTTACTGTACTGTATTTGGGTGTTTACTGAACCCGATCACACCTTTTCATGGAATGCAGTAATTGTCTTTGTGTTCAGTATTACCACACAATAGCCCCATAGGTTTACTATTTTGCCCACCTTTCTTCTCCAGGTATTACCTGCAAGGGTTTGTGGCGAAAAAATTCAAAGACCAAGTGTCATTTGAAGATACCCCATCATTTGTATGCCGACACATTAGTATTGGTGCCTAATATTAATATTTCTGCAGCGCTCACAATAAAACTTAATAAGCAATGTATTCTGTATGTATGGCGTTCACTTGTGTTTCCCATGCCTTCCTTCACTATTTTTTTTGTGTCATTTAAAAAAAAAACGTCCCAGAGGGGAGATTTAATAACATTTTAAGCCATATTTGCGTCACAAAAGTGACGCAAATTGGCGCAAAATCTTTTTATCCACTTTGCTTTCCAGCGTTAACCTTGCTTAGCGCTGGAAATAACATGAAAATAGAGCTAAGCAGCGCTTTGAATTACTTAGCACCAGGATAGGGTACCATGGGTGATGCAAGAACCCAGGGTTTCCGACGTTAAACCGTATTTACTAAACAAAGTAGACATGGTTTAGCATGAGAAATCTGCACCCTTTTGAGGTAGAGAAAAATACTTTATTTAGACAATAAGGTCCATTAAAGTTCTGAGTACAGGAAAAAAAGATTTGCACAAAAATAAAAGTAAAAATGACTGTTGTGCAAATGAGCAGCGTCTCGCAATGTGCTATCGTTAAAACTTGAACTTGAAACCCTAGGATTGTGGTAGGAGTGCAATACTGTAAAATGCAAGTAGCTAAAATATAAAAGAAATGAGTGTCCGTTAATGATGCAGTGTAGAGGATGTCACAAGTTGTCTCCTGAGTATTATGTTTCAGGCAGGATAAGTAGTGGTTCATGTTTGAGTTCACTCATACCATATTGTGCCCATGTACTCAGCAGTCAGCCACCTTTCCACAATTTTGTTGGAATTTGTGGAGGCTAAGCCCGGTATTAGGCAGGCATCACGGGCTTCCACAAAGAATTTTCAAACTAAACAAATTCTTTTGGTATCACTATGGGGTCCCTCTTTGCATGTCATTGACCCACGCTGCAAAAAGATTGGTCTTAGGTACTTTCGCCTCTGTTGTAGCAGGCCTGCTCAGCAGCATACAATGTTGGCAGCCGTTTCTGAGGAGTATTGGCACAACCTGTATTTCCAATGCCTCTGTGTCAAGTTCTTCCAGTGCGTCCTGTGTTTCCATATGTACATTGTTAAAAGCTTAAGTGCTAGTATGTTCTTAAAGGCAGGTTTTCCAATGGCTGATTTCAAGTATGGTTGAGCATGTGTGTCTTTGTGTGATGCCAAGAGCTCCTCGGCTCCGCTAATATATCTGACTTGTTTTATATTGTGTTCTCTTGAGACCATACCGCCCTGTTCCTTTAGGTTTTTCTTTAGTTGTCCTGTTCTAATTAGGTGGGTCGGTCAAATTTTCGTCATCCGTATTTAATGTTGTCCTCGCCGAGCCAAGGTACTTTGCACACTCGCTTTTTTATCCAGAAGTATTTAGTGCTCCCCGCAGGGTTTCTGGGTTTGCCCTGGTCAAAAGGTGGTGGAATTTTAGTATATCCATTTTAACACCTAATCACACAGTATTGTAATAATTTTTGTGTTTTTGAAGAAACAAAGAAGTGCAGGAATAGGCCGCATGTGCATTATTACTTTTGCATGTTGCATCCTACTTTAACGTAACAATTAATGCTTCTTTTGCACTAAGCTTATGCTAGGTAAGATTAATAGGAAGCAATGAATCGTGGGTGGTAAACAGTGAAGGTTTTTTATTATTATATAAATTAATAAATGGTAATTTTTCATTACTTTAGTGTGCTGGACGGAGCCTTCATTTCCATAAATTGTCCAAGGTGGGAGGGGGGGAATCTTCAAAGAGTGATTCTGCTTTGTCACAAGGCAAACAAGATGCGCTGTGCACCACAGATGACATGAAAGAGTGAAGGCCAGTGTGACGGTCGTCAGCCATGTACTGTACCCGAGCGTGGGACTGGAGATGCTCTCTGCAAAAAACCTGAATTCATGAATAAAGAATGTAAAATTTGTAACTTAAGTGGGGAACGTGTGAATAAAATGAAATTCAGACCATGGGAACTGTCTTCCACAATAATAAGGTGAAGTCAAAATGGTCATTTTGATTATATTCGATCTCCCAATCAGGCTCAATGGTAGAGAGGTCCATGTCTCAAGTAATTTCCTTACTTCCCCGGCAACTTTATTCAAATTCCTGTTTGCAATTTTTGCTATGTCATGATTTATTAGAATTCCTAAATATCTGATTTCATTTTTTATGAAATTGTTTTGAAAAGCCGTATTCCATGTCATAATCTCTGTCTTTGTTTGATTCACTGAATATCCTGAGATTTTCCCGAATGTAGTTAAAGTTTTCTCGATATTTGCTTTAGCTTTTGGATAGTCATCAGTAAAAATCATTAAGTCATCGGCCATTGAGCCTGATTGGGAGATCGAATATAATCAAAATGACCATTTTCGCAAAAGTTTACCTTTTTATTTAATACGATACCAATGTAGTTCGGAAAAGCGGAACTAGCTCGAGCACAAAGAGATATAACAAGCTTTATTTGGGCAAAAAAGGGCACAAGGATTGCATGGAAAAAGATCAGGAGGAGCAAGACGGAGGGCGGGTTGGCCAGCCCAGACCTGGTGGAATATTGCCGAGCCTTTCAATTAAAAAATATCAAACCACTACTGAAAAACCATGAACACTATTCAATCTATTTACAAGCAATCACAAAATCAGAGGATCACGCACTGTTTAAGTATGGACACCCCAAATATTTCAAAAAAATAAAGCTTAAGATATTGAGAGATGCAGCAAAGATGTGGACACAAATTAGAGGCATTCTACATATATCATACTATAGTAAGTGGGCTCCTATCTGGGAATCCCCCGGAACCCCGGAATGCTTAAAAGATACTCTCGCACTAGCACTGAAAAGAGCCGACATCAAGTACTGGGGACAAATACTTGATGGCCCAAATTTAAAAACTTGGTCAGAACTTCAAGAACTGTCGAACAACACATTATCCAAATTCAAATATTATCAAATGTCAAGTTGGTCCAGAACTCTACCCAGTATACAGGGTAATGAAAAATTGGAAGACGACATGATCACAACAACTCGATTACCAAAAGAAGTGGCAAAGTGGTATTGGGCTCTGATAACGGCCAACGATATCAGTGTTAACATGGAAACTCAAATATGGAAAGACATTGAAATAACAGATTTGGATCTAATATGGGAAAAATCGGTAGCTAAATGCTGGTCAACCTTGAAATCCGCGGCTTTGAAGAGGAATCATCTGTATACAATCCATCGGGCATATTGGACTCCTAAAAAACTGTCCAAATTAAAAAATGCTGGAATAAAAAAATGCCCTAAATGTGGGGAAGAGAAATCAGACGACATCCAGATGTTTAAAAATTGCCCCCAATTGAAGGAATTTTGGGACCAAGTCGGTAAGACCCTGAGCACTATCCTGTCCAAACAACTTACTGTAAGTACAACTCTTACTCTTTTTGGGATTTTGGACTCAGGTAATGAAGTGGGTCTTACTAAAGAGCAGGAGAATCTCCTCTTTGTATTAATAGTTCTCGCAAGGAGAGAAATATGTATTAAATGGATAGGAGCCTCTTGCCCAACCCATGCAGAGTGGCTAAACTCGGCAATTAGAATCAACAAACTCGATAAGCTAGGAAATGTAAGCAAAAGATTTAAGTTTTGGGATATTTTTGAATTTTTCTTAAACCCTAAATAAAAACAAACTTAAGTCCTATGATTAAAGCGATTTGTCTTCTGGTGGACAAGTACGGTACTTGCCGAGTAGCCAAGCTGGCTAGCTCCCCTCGATCCAAGCCAGAGGCATTGATATGTGTCGAGTAAAGGAAACTCCTCTGAAACAACGAGTGGTCAAAACTCCCCAATCAAGAGAGACCAAGGGGCAGTGTCGGAAAAAAGTAAAGAGGCAGATACCTGATACTTCACAAACATAACAATAATCGCAAGATGAGGACAAAAAATTAAAAAAAATTAAAAAAAATAAATAATAAGGTGAAGTCATGGTAGCGTGACAATGCCACCTCTCTAGCCCACCAATCCCTGTGCAAGTTCGATTGTAGAATGCAACATTTGTGGGATGGACATATCAATTTGGACTATAAATAAGGTGCCTTTAGGGGTGTGGTTTGGTGTTGCGGGTGAGAGCTTAGGCTGTCAGGAGAGAAGAGGGGAGATGCGTCACTGTCAGTCGGTTTGCAGAGAGGCCTAGCTGTTCCTGACCTGTCCTGTTCCTGACTTATACCTTATGGTTCCCCGATTCCTTATTGGGGATCCCCCATCATCTCCTGGGTCCAGAGGGTGGTTCTTCCCCTACAGACCAATAGGTTTGTATTTAGCCTATATCATTCTCAGAATCTAAGAATTCATGTATGATGTCTGTACATTTTTTGTCTCCCCACCTATCCACTTGTCAATATTATATTAATATGCATTATTTTACATGAACCTATTGTCTCTTCATCTATACCTCCGTTAGGTATATTATATTTAGCATAACTATTTGCTGAAACTTTTGTCTTTTACCCTATCCACTCCTTCATTGCATAACGTCATTGCGTAATGAGTCTGTATGATATATACAATCTCTCCTTTTATGAGATTGATGTTTGAAATTGTGCCTGTTGCAAATGAGCATTTACCTTTACAATTGAGATAAAATTTCATTTTTAACCTTCCTGAGAGTATGTATTTAATTGACTAAATGGTTGGTAAGTTAGTAATTATCATTGCCATCCTCTATTCAACTAATTGGTCCATCCACCAAGTAGAAGGAAAGTTGGTATCAAAAATATTTACTTAACGGATGGCTCAAAGGGATCTATAAAAGGAAATATTTGATGGAACGAACAAATTGAGCCCAGCGCATCAGGGATACTGGGTGAATGCGTATGGGCCATTGTAGTGATGTTGTTGAGTATCGATCCCTGATCAAGATGAATTAGAGTGTGTAGAGTGTTTTTTGGAATGCCAAATATGTTTCTGTATGTGGCCATATGGCTGCGCCCTAATGGCTCAGTGAACCTGCCAGGGAAATCAAGGTGGCCATAATTTATTGTTAGTATTCATTTTGCACCTATGACTCATCATATCGCTTCTGCTGAGTGGCTGTTTATTTTTTGGTATAGTTTAAATAGGGCGTACATGGTTTTGGCTGCCTTTCTTTCTAATGCAGTTACCTGCGTTGTGGGGTTTCCAGTATCTGCCAGCCAGACTCTGAGGTATTTGTATTTACTAGGTGTGTCTATTTTTAATGGACTATAAAATAAGGAGCATCAGAGAGAGATCTAACCAGGACTCCCTCCATTCACATGCTTCACAAAACACCAAGACCATGTTATGGAAAACACATGACAACTTTAAACAGTCTCTATCAAATGGGTATCATGTATTACTCCTAGAGGGTTGTACAGAACCAACAGCGTTTAATATAAATATTGTATCAGTGTTTAGGCATGTACATCTCGACCGTCAAGGACTCATTAGGCATGTTGTTAGAAGCACATTTTTCTAATACGAGGTTTTAACAACAAATTGTATAAATGTGTAAGCTCATATTGTAAAGATCAGTCGTCATAGAATACACAGTTCCAAGATAACGGAAAGTGTTAGAACTGTCATGTTTTGACTATTTTAAATGGGATATAGTGAGATGTTGATTGAGAGCATAGCCATCATACCGCATAAAGTGCTGATAAAATTTAACATTTAAAATGAGACTGGTAATAATGCATTGGTTAGGACATTGTATGCTCAGAAGTTATTGTTTGTCATTCTCAGATGGAACCCTGATGAAGGTGGTTTTTTCACCGAAATGCATTGGATACATATCTTTTTTTGGATGAAATTTGAATACCATTATAATGAACACGTAAAGACTCATAAATTCAATGAAATAAAATTGAATGTTAACAATCAACGGAATGAAACCATATGATTTGTAGAAAGGGCTGAATTTCTTTGTCAGACAAATACCAGTGCCCAGGGGGACAGTTATACTTGTGTATGTAACTGCAACCAACCAATCATTGATTACGCTCCAGGCGGGGAGCGATACCTTGGAAGCACGGTAAAGACATTAACATTTGGATTAACACAGAGGCTGTGCACAACCATATGCTTTAGTTAAAGTTAGTCTAAGCCATCGTATTTTGTGCTGGAAGGCTATCCTTCCAGTACAAAAATCAATGCTATGCTCACAGAATCACCCTTGCACTATGACTCAAAGGTATCTTCGTGGAGCACAGCAGTTGGTTTCAGCGGTGGCGCTAGGGAAAGGGGAGGGGAGTGCCATATTTCCGTAAATATGGATCTCTCTTCCTCCCTCCTTTTTATGCAGCACAGCATTTGCATATGCTGCACTGCACTGTGAGAGTACGTTTTCAATCTGGCCCTTATTCTCCTAACATCTGTTTTTTTCTAGTGGTAACAGGTTGTTTTGTTGCTTGATTGGAGTGCCATGCTTTCTGTTACTTACATTCATAAAATTTACCCACAAGCAGAGAGAACACTTCTGTTGCATCTTTATTTCATTAAATCTAAAAAGGAGGCAGATTAACACAAAATAGATTGTAACACACTTTCATGGTTGGATGGTAATAAACAATTCTCTCCTGTCAGGAAAAAACACTAACTTCGCGGATAACTAATCTGTTAGGTTCTGTTTTGCCACCTGATGAAAGCAGGGCCCTTTGGGTCGTAATGTGTGAAAAGAATACTTGAGCATATTTGTTGTGTAATGGCTTTGGCATGTAATGTGTTCTGTTGTTTTTGGGGTTGATATCTGTTCGTGCTTCATAACTGCAATGTGATTTTGTTGTGCTGTACTGCTTTTGTTGAGTTCTGTTTTGACTATTTTGCTCTGATATCCCGTGATCTAGTTGTGTTGGTATGGCATTGTGTTATGTTTTTTCCTAACCTATGCTACCATATTACCAGCCAAAAGCCGCACATGCCTCGAAAGTTCCTGCAACAAGAAACCAATTACCACTGTCTATGGTGGTAATATAGCGCTGCTGCAGATCAGCCAGCCAAAAACTGAACACAGAGTAAGCCAAAACGTGTCGCTATTAGTGATGTAGCCCGGGATCTCTGTCAAGTTTTTAGCTCCGTTATTGCAAAAAGGTCATTAACTAGTATGCAAATAAATACGATGCTGAAACAGTCAAACATACAAGGACCTACCTACCAGCTAGAGAATGCAAAAAATACATTAGCACAATTACATTAAAACAGGACACAGAGCGACAGTGTTGGCATTCATTATAGTACAAAGTAAAATCCATCAATAAAAGTGCATCTAAAAAAGACTCGGCAAAATTAAGAAATCCATTCAACTCCTCCCACAGTGTTGTACGGCAGATTCAAGAATTTGAAAACAGGACAGCATATGAAGGTTGAATCACCCCTAAAACCTATTATCAGTTCGTCCTGTGTGACCCTCGTACTAAAACCCATGAAAATGTTATTTAAATACATTTTTCCGAGACCATTTACTCATCTCCACAACAGCCAGGCAAATACACGATATGGAGAAATAATCTTCTTTTTCTAGGTCACCTAACCTGCATCATGTGGAGTCTTCCGATCCGGGCTGTTTGCCAGTTCTTTTTAATGATGCATAATGCAGCCTAAATTAATTCTCAAGAGCTTCCTTCTGATAGTAGGGCATTTAAACTCTGTTAAGCAACACTGCAATAACACATTCCGGCAACTGGGGTTTAATGCATGCAAGCATTCGTTATTTCTGAAGATTTTTTAATATATATTTGGGACAAATCACAATGGGATTGAATACGATGTTGGCCGGAGTTGCCTCCCACGGACATCGCCGCAGATAGGGAACCGACTGACCTCAATTTGGTGGTAACGTGTGCAGCGGGCAAAAATCGCCCACAGCACAAGCTCCCAGTGAAAAATTTAACTTTTGAAATATGCCTGCGAAGTGTGGCAGGCACCTCACGGTGCCTGCCACACGGTGCAGGGATGTGAAGAGCCATGGTCGGAGGCAGCAGAGGGATGTGGGCCCCTGTAGGGGCCTCCAAAGACACTTTTCACCAGCAGTTCCATGTCGGAACGGTTGACATGGAACTGCTGATGGAAAGCGCAATCATAATCCCGACGGCAGAAACGCTGTCCTAAAGGGATTATGAAGACTTTCTGACTGGCCAACCGGTTCCTTGATTATAATACTGCGGTCAGAGTTTAAACCTACAATGTCGGTCGGCCCCGACCAGCGGTCAGAGACTTTCTGACTGACACTGCAATTAGGCCCAAAATCATTTAAGAGTGGGAAAGTAGTAATTCCAGAGGACTATTTTAAGTACTCCTACATGCTTTTTTGATTCCTCAAAGCATCCAATTACCCATCGTGAAAGAGCAAAGAGAACATAGTCCTTTCTATTTGTACTAATTGTATATGAGTATTTACTGTATATTCCCATTTTATTCATTGTCCATTTGTCAAAGGCATGCAGTGAAGTACTCTTTTTCGTACACTTACATGCCTTCATGAATCATCCCCCTTGCATTTACCTTATCAAATACAATTTATAAAGTTCTTCGTCATTAAATGTCCAACTATGCTAAATGTGACAAACCTTACATGGCTTGGTTTGTGTCTATTTGATGAACTTCGGAATCACTCAGGTCTTATCTTCTTAATGGGTGCTTAATCATTGCAAAGTGTTTTTGAAGAGGACAAGGGACACAGATTTGGGGTCGCTAGAGACAAGTCTGCTCTTTGGGTAGCACTCTGGTATGGGAAAAGAGGAACAAAAGGTGTCACAGCTACAAATGTGCCTAGCCAGTTACTGGAATTCTAGTATTATTACATATAGTTACACTAACTCAACTTGAAGGGTGTAGAAGGTAGAAGAAACTGGGTGTACACTTTCTACACAATCTTTTTGTTAGCTAAATAGTCACAACAAATAGGCCTTTCTGCATTGAAGTGCACACTCTCCAAGAACACATACAGTCCGAACACCAGGTAATGAAAAACAAAGATGTGAGGTGAAAAACAATTTAAAGAGGTTTTCTAAAAAGTACTTGTGTCTCATACGCATGGAATTCCACTGATCACAATTCCCAAAAGAAGCTGGACATGAGCAGTGTTCTTCATTTTATGGGTGTAAGAAAGGGGATTCATATTTAGGATGAGAAGTTATCTACCTTGAGGAATAATTACAATAACTTGTCATGGTGAACCCCATGGTAGCTTGGGTACAGAGCAGATAGGCTTAACTTAGGGCAATGTGTAAAGTAGTTATGCAGTGCCAAAACAATAATAAAGGCAAACCACCAAACAATTAAACTCCCAAATTGAAATGGGAACATACAGTAAAATGTAATGAACAAAACCACCCTGAAACAACATAAATACAATAAGGGGAGCCAGAGACATGCATTTTTAAAGTTTTAAGTAAACATAGTCCCACAAAGCTGTAAGTGCCAATGATAAACTATGGAGGAAGTAGACCCAGATGTTGGTATGATTTCAGTTGAACCACGGTGGAGCAGTCAGTACACTTAGAGGATTTGTCTTTGTGAATTATTTATTTTATTATGGAGCTCTTGATCCTCCAGCAGGTCAAGCCTGAAGCTGCATTTGAGGAAGCTGCCTCTTGATGGCCCCACTGGTCTTGGAAGCACCAACTATTTTCCAAGACCCCGCGTTTTTCTGGGTTTCAGGAGAAGCTCCACTGAGTTACTTCTAAGCCTCCCATGACCTCAGGGACTCCACTTAGGAGCCAGGACTCACTCCAGCAAAGGCCATCAGCAATGTCTAGTCCAGGCTCAATTGATAATGGTTAACTGGTAACTTCAGGAAAAAGGCCTCTTGCAATTTTTTGCGTCCCTGTAGCCACACAGAATGTCAGGCTACTGAGCCATGGATTCTACCTCTTTGTTCTGGGAATAGGAGAGAGCACACCCATGCCTTCAGGGCTCCTCTCAGATCATAGACAGCAGACACAATCCTCTTCTGATCTTCTGCAAAACAAGATAGTGTTTCAAGAATGATGCCTTAGTGTGCCACATTTATGGCTGGCACTTGCCTGTGGGTGGGTGTGGCTCCTGGCTCTTCCGTAACCAATGGAGCAAACGTTCACAGAAGAACCCACTTTTGCAGCATTTCCTGTTTGCCTCACTATAACCAATCCCAAGTGTACCATATTCTTCAATTTCGAGATGGAGTAACCCTTCCTCCCCTGTGAAGATACTGTTCGCCCACTCTCAGGTATGGCATGTGAAATGAGCACTCTTCCCCTCTGTTATCACTCCAAATATATTCTGGGGGCAGCTTGCCTCCCTTTGGGATTAGTGCCAGTCTGGCTGGAGGAGACAAAGGTGTATCTTCTCCAGATCTTGCCTTAAATTTAGTTGTGAAACTGCAGACCCCTTAACAAATTCATGAAGTTCCAGGGTCCATCCTAAATGTGTTTTTTTAAGGAAAAAAAACTTCTTTACATCTCACACCATTGCTCCTGCTCAGGGAGCACCTCATTAACCCTTCCGCTGCTAGGCCTTTTCACTCCATGATAAGCCTTTTTTTGGCTATTTGGGGTAGTTCTCGCTGAAGCCCATGTAACCTATTGTCCACATAAGGCATCCATGGCAAATGTGCATCCTTTCCTTCCAACATCCGGAGGATTTTAAAAGTACCCAGAAATTACATTAGCCAAAATACAGCAAACATTTTTTTTAATGGAGAAAAAGTGCTGCAGAAGAAAGCATCTGTTTTTTTCCCCTGCAAATGGTATTAGCAAAGGGTTTGGGGTGCTGAAATTAACATCTTCCCAGCTTTTAGGGATAGGCAGACTTGTCAGAAAACCAACATTTTCTACACAGTTTTGGCATTTTACTGGGACATAGCCAATTGTTACAATTTTGTGTGCTTTCAACTTCCTTCAAGTTAGTGATACAAATGGGAATGAAAGCAATAATGGATTCCGGAAATGTTTCAATTTCCAAAGCGTAGACAAAATTCTGAATTGAGCAAGGGGTCATTTGTGTAGGTCCTTCAGGTTTTCCTTAAGAAACTAACATTTGAATTAAAAATATACTGAAATTGAATTGAAAAAAACAGCCTTTTGTGCCAACATTTGCACCTGTAATGTCTTATAACTATAGCAGGTTTTTTTAAAGCATTGAACCATTATGTCTGCTGGCCCTTCTGGTTGTGTTGATATATAGGACTTGTAGGTTCACTAAGAACCCAAAGTACCCAGAGCAAATAACTGAGCTGCGCCTTGCAATGGGGTTTCACTGTTTATCGGGTATATAGCATTTCATTTGGAAAAATATAAAGAGTAAGAAATAGGTATCAATAACACCTATGTATATCCAAAATGGGAACAAAATATAGAGTTTAGAAGCAGTAGTTATTTGCACATCTCTGAAATTGTGGGTACCCACACTAACATGTGAATTAGAGTACATTTTTCTTAGTGGATTCTTTTTTATTTATTGCCTTACATTTGGAAGGCAGAAATGCATAGAAAGTCAATAGGTAATAACACTTGTTCTACAATACTGTGTTCCCTAAGTCTCCCGATAAAAATGGTGCCTCACTTTTGGGGGTAGGCCTAGTGCCTGCGACAGGAAATAGCCCTAAATGCAACATGGACATATCACATTTTTCTACTGAAAATGGACCATTTTTTTGCAATGTGCCTAGAGGTGGAATTTGGCCCCTAGCTCCTCTGACACATGGAGAAACCTAGCAAACCTGTATATTTTTTAAAACTACGGTACAAAAGGGGGTGGTGATGGACGGAACATCTGAATCAATCAAACACTCACACCCAGTCAAAAGATCTGGGTTTAATCCATCACCGTTCTTTAGCCCACTCTGCCACCCCAGTTCAAACATGGCTATATGCAAATCAGTCTGACCCTGTGCCTCATGGGAACAGTCCAGCCCAAACTGCCAAGCCATGTCTTCTCTGGACCAGAAACAAGCTTCAGAGGACTGGTTTCTGGCATTCCAGCCGTCTTCAGCCTGGCTTGCTTGAATCCAGTGGCAAAGTGAGCAAGGGACTCACGTCTGAGCATACCCTGCCACACTTATGGCGGCCTAAAGTGGTACAAAAGGGGGTGGTGATGGACGGAGTATCTGAATCAATCAAACACTCACACCCAGTCAAAAGATCTGTGTTTAATCCATCACCGTTCTTTAGCCCACTCTGCCACCCCAGTTCAGACATGGCTATATGCAAATCAGTCTGACCATGTGCCTCATGGGAACAGTCCAGCCCGAACTGCCAAGCCATGTCTTCCCTGGACCAGAAACAAGTTTCCGAGGACCGGTTTCTGGCATTCCAGCCATCTTCAGCCCGGCTTGCTTGAATCCAGTGGCAAAGTGAGCAAGGGACTAACGTCTGAGCATATCCTGCAACACTTATGGCGGCCAAAAGCGGTACAAAAGGGGGTGGTGATGGACGGAGCATCTGAATCAATCAAACACTCACACCCAGTGAAAAGATCTCTGTTTAATCCATCACCATTCTTTAGCCCACTCTGCCACCCCAGTTCAGACATGGCTATCTGCAAATCAGTCTGACCCTGTGCCTCATGAGAAAAGTCCAGCCCGAACTGTCAAGCCATGTCTTCCCTGGACCGGAAGCAAGCTTCCGAGGACCGGTTTCTGGCATTCCAGCTGACTTCAGCCCGGCTTGCTTGAATCCAGTGGCAAAGTGAGCAAGGGACTCACGTCTGAGCATACCCTGCCACACTTATGGCGGACAAAAGCGGTACAAAAGGGGTGGTGATGGACAGAGCATCTGAATCAATCTAACACTCACACCCAGTCAAAAGATCTGGGTTTAATCCATCACCGTACTTTAGCCCAGATCTTTTGACTGGGTGTGAGTGTTTGATTGATTCAGATGCTCCGTCCATCACCACCCCCTTTTGTACCGCTATTTTTTAAAACTAGACATCCGGGAACTCCAGTATGGGGTGACTTGTGTGACTCTTACCAGGTTCTGTTACCCAGAATCCCTTGCAAAGCCTCAAACTTCATAAAGAAAACATTTACCTCACATTTCTGGATTGGAAATTTCTGGAACCTGCAGGGAGCCACAATCATCTACCCATTCTGAATTCCCCCATGTCTCCCGATACAAATGGGACTGTACTGTGTGGGTAGGCCTAGTGCCCGCGACACGAAACAGCCTAAAACGCAATGTGGACTCATCACATTTTTCTAGTGAAAACAAACCCTTTTTTCGCAATGCACCTAGCTGTGGATTTTGGACCCTAGCTCAGTTGGCTCCTAGGGAAACATAGCAAAACAGTACATTTTTGAAAGCTAGACATCAAGGGGAATCCAAGATGGGGTAACTTGTGTGGCTCTCACCAGGTTCTGTTACAAAGAATCCCTTCCAAACTTCAAACTTTGTCAAAAAAAGTCATTTACCTCAAGTTTATTCAATGGAAAGGTCTGGAAACTGCAGGGAGACACAAATTTCAATGCACCCTGCATTCCTCCATGTCTTCTAATAAAAATGGTACCTCACTTGTGTGGGTAGGCCTATTGCCCGTGACAGGAAACGGCCCAAAGTGCAACATGGGCACATCACATTTTTCCAGTGAAAACTGACCCTTTTTTCGCAAGGTGCCTAGGTGGGGAATTTGGACCCTCGCTCAGCCGACAACTGAAAAACTTAGCAAACCTGTACATTTTTGAAAATTAGACACCCAGGAAATTCCAGGATGGGTTGACTTGAATGGCTCTCACCAGGTTATTTTACCCAGAATCCCTTGCAAACCTCAAACTTCGTAAAAAAATGCACATTTTCCTTGATTTTCTGTGACAGAGAGTTCTGGAATCTACCGGGAGCCACCAACATCTACCCACACAGCATTCCCCGAAGTCTCCAGATAAAAATGGTACCTCACTTGTGTGGGTTGGCCTAGTGGGTTGGCCTAGTGCCCGTGACAGGAAACACCCCAAAACGGACTGCGGAGACTTCAAAATTTTCTATCGCAAAACTACCTTGTTTTGAAAGGGAGTCATCTGTGTTTGTGGTCCCGGGCTCTGCGGCCATTCAGGGAAACCTACCAAATGCAAACATTTCTGAAAACTAGACCCTAGGAGAATCCAGGGAGGTGCAGCTTGCATGGATCACCCAACATTTACCTACCCAGAATCCCCTGCAAACCTCAAATTTGGCTTAAAAAATAAATTGTTCCTCACGTTTTCTGTGTGGGAAAGTTGTAGGATCACCGGGCCGCCACAAATTTCTTACCACCCAGCCTTCCACCAAGTCTCCTAATAAAAACGGTACCTCACTTGTGTGGCTAGGTCTAGTGCCCCTGACAGAAAATGGTCCAAAACATACTGGAAAGACTTCAAAATGATCAATTGCAAAACAATCAAGTTTTGAGAGTGAGTCCCATGCGTTTTTGATCCCGGGCTCAGTGGCCATCAAAGGAAACTTACCAAAAGCAGACATCTTTGAAAGGATGTATGATTGAACAACTACTGCCTAAACCACGAATTCCTAAACCACGAAGGCTAAACAACGAGTATAGCCAAACAACTACATTTTTTACCACGAGTTTCTCAACCACGAAATAAAACGCCTCGTGACTGGCCAATAGATGGTGCTATTGATTTTATTTTCCCTCCTTAAACGTCCTTGTCAAGAGTGGATGTGCACCTTTAAAATTTTTATTTTTTAACCTTCTCTTATAGTTCAAATTTTGCAATGTGTTGCAGCTGTATAGTGGAATGCATCAGCAAGCCCAGTTTCTTCAGAGTAAGCACACTCGGATATTTATCTTTTACACATTTTAAATGTATTGAAGCATTCTGCGCTTTGCAAATGACATGCTTTCAGGCCTCGAGTGCTGTGAGCGGGTGGACGCGGCCGGCCGGTAGGCTCCCTGTCCGTCCTGAGGAAGGATAGAACTGCACGCGAGCATATAACACTTTCCCATACATACATCTTTCAAACTAAAGAGAACAGCAGCCTTAGTCTGTTACATTTGAATTAGTAGCATGGTATGGACAAATTAATTTAATGCCCCCAGCGAATTTCCGGGATGAGACAACAAATGGGTCTGAAAGCAAAGTTGTTTTTTTTTTTACTGAAAAAAATGCATTTATCTTTTAAAATTCAGTCAGACAGCAAACAAAATTATAAATGCTTGGGATCTTGTAGTATAATTTTATTTTTCGCTTTCAGCATGACTTAACAATTCATACATCAAAATATTAATATGCTGTTATAAATCCCTATACATCATATACATTACATCAAATATAATCAATCAACGTGCAAAACATTAAGAGACTTGTCATTTTAATTACATCTACTGGCCAGTCACAATGTCTTTTTTTTTCATGGTTAAAGGAAGTTGTTGTTCGAGTAAGTCGTAGTTAAGAATGTCGTGGTTATGGATGTGTCGTTGTTCAGGATTCGTTGTTCAAGTCATTCGTTTTTAAAACTTCGTTACAAAGGCTGTTTCCCCTTTGAAAACTAGACACCCAAGGAAGTCCAGGGAGTTGTGGCTTACATGGATCTCCCAATATTTTCCTACCCAGAATCCCCAGCAAACCTCAAGTTTACCTACAAATAAATCACATTTTTCTCACATTAGGTTACCCTAAATGGCCGATGAGTCCTGGACCAAAAACCCAGGTGACCCCCTTGAAAAACCAGGTCCTTTTGTGATCGAAGGGTGGGCACCTGTGTTTTTAGTCCCGGGCTTGCAGACATGTAGTGGAAACTAAAAACCCCCAGACATTTCTGAAAACTAGACTCCTGTGGGAGGTGTGGCTTATGTTGGTCCCCTAACATTTTCCTTCTCAGAATCCGCTGCAAACCTCATATTTAGCTAAAAAGTCACATTTTTCTCTGTGTGGGAAAGTTGCACGATCACTGCATGGCACAAATGTCCTACCACTCAGCGTTTCCCTCAGTCTCTAAATAAAAATGATACCTTACTTGTGTGGATGGACCAAGTGCCCATGACATGGAAGAGCCAAAAACATGTAGAGATTGGGGGTGCCCAAAGCGGGTACAAAGGAGAAGTTTGTTTATACATTTTCAGGCTGTTGCTACTTTGGGATCCCATACAAGTGAGGTATCTTTTTGCCTGGAGACCAAGGTAAACGCTGGGTGGTAGATAATTTGTGCCTGCCCAGTGATCCTACAACTTACCCACACAGAAATGTGATGAAAATGTGACTTTGAAAGTAAATTTGAGGGTTGTTGGGGATTCTGGGTTAGAAAACGCTGGAGGATCAATGCAAGCCACACCAACAGCCAAGAGTCAGTATACGCAAACCACCAACCAAGTGCTATCCATGTACAGCAGCAGCCAAGCGGCATCCATGCACACTGTCAGCCAAGGGCCATCCCCACACACTGCCAGCTAATCACCATCCATGCACACTGTCAGCCAAGCACGAGTCCACGTACACTGCCAGCCAAGCGTCACTCCACGCACACCACTAGGCAAGAACCAATCTGTACACACCGTCATCAACAGCGAGACAAAACACACCATTAGCCAAGTCCAAGTCCACACACATCACCAGCAAAATGCCAGCCAAAGGGTAGTACACGCAGACCGTCAGCCAAACTTCAGTTCACACACACACAAACTCTCCCTGCCTGGTTTCTAGTGGTTTTCTGCCCCCACTTCGGAGCAATGAGACTAAATGTATCACTGTAACAGATTACGTAAGCCTTGCCTATGGGGCTTCTCTCTGACATGCTTAGTGGAGTTTCTGCCTCCTGGGGGGCAGATAAGGGGCTATTGCTTCAGGAGGGGCAGAAAGACTTTTTTGGGGGTGTGGGTATTAGCACAGCCATTCTAGGCAGCCCCCACCGCCGCTATGCATAAAAAAACATAATCCCTAGTGCCTTGTGGGCTTTCGGTCCACCTGGGGGTGTCAGATCAGGGGCTACTGCCCCATATTCCTCCTGGGGAAAGTAGAAAGACTGTGGCAAGTTTTTGGGATGAGTGGGGGCATTGGCTTGCCCATTTTGGACAGCACCCACCCCTGAATAAAAAAAATCCCTGGTGCCTAGTGGGCTTTCTGCAGATCAGGGGCTTTTCCCCATTCCCTCATGAGGGGGCAGAAAGACTGTGGATTTCTTTGGGGGGCTGGGGCATTGGCATGGCTATTTACAGCTAAATACATAAAAGCAAAATCCCTGATGCCTACTATGTTTTCGCAAGCCCCCCCCCCCCCCAGGCAGATTAGGGGCTATTGCCCCCTCTGCCTCCCAGGGGGAGCAGAAAGACTGTGGATTTGTTTGGGTGGTGGGGGAATTGGCATGTCCATTTTGGGCAGTCCCCACTCCCATATATGTTTAAAAACATCCCTGGTGACCAGTGTGCCATTGGCCCCATCTGCCTCCCGAAGGGGAAGAAAGACTGTGGATTTTATAGGCGGTTGGGGACATTACCATGCCCATTCTGGGAAGCCCACATCCTTTTATACATTAAAAAAATTCCTGGTGCCTAGGGTGCTTTCTGCCACCTGGGTGGGAGTCTGGGGGCCTATACCACATCTGCCTCCCAGGGGGGGTCAGAAAGACTGTGGAATTTTTGGGGGTGGGGTAGGCCCCCTCCCCTATATACAAAAGGTAAAGCATACCTGGTGCCTAGTGTGATTTTGGCGCGCCGAGCCAGAACAAGTCACAGACTTGTCGGTACTGAGCAAAGCCTTTTACCGCTCGGCAGCATCCTGAAGAATGCAATAATGTTACATTATAAAGATACTACAGATCTGAAATCACTATGAAAGTTGTAAGTTAACCACTACAATTAGGGGATACAACAAGTATCCTAAATACTTTGGTCCTGAAGAAAGCCTCCAGAATTTTCAAGAAGGCTGAAACAAGTCGATCCAATAGTGCGGTAGATTGGTAACTGGGTCTACAAATGCACCTTTTTTTTTTTATTTTCTCACATCACTTTTCTCAAGAATATATTTTTCACACCATATTGTGATGTAGAGAATTGTAAATCACAGCACTTGAGCACTTGCACTATTTTCACTGTTCGCATATTTCTGGACACTACTGGAAAACAGTTGGTCTACCTCCAGGTGGAGGACAGCTTATAAAACTATTTAAGAACCCTATGATGATGCTGTAATGTTACACCCAGGCGGAAAATCAAGATATACCGGCACCGGCCTGTGTACGTTTTATGAAGGTTTTTAATTGGTTCCAATCTGATAAAGACCCTGATTACACAGGACAAGAGACCCATTCTCCCCCTGATCATTACTGGCTTTATAGTACACCACAGGAATTCTGTAGGGCCTGACGCTTTTCCTAAGGTCATAGACTGTAAGGCCTGTAAGACCTCTTCGATTGTTATCTCTTTCCCATCTCCTGCCTAATTTCTTTGTTTACCCTACGCAGATTCCCCATAACTGTTTCACTCTCGCCGTATAGAATAGGGTCAAGATTATCTTGATGGTATAGGTCTTGATAGAACCTCTCAAAGACCTTAATATTATTCTTTAAATCTGTAACCTGCTCACCATACTGTCCTTTAACTTCAGCTATGTTATTCCTAGTGGCCCTCTGCTTAGTACGTAGAGCCAGTAACTTGCCCACCGATTCCCTGTACTCATAACTCTCGTTTTTATGTGCTTGAAAGCCTGCCGCACCCCTCCTACTGTAAAAGCTATTAATCTCAGCTTTCGATACCACTATTTTCTGCCGTAATGTCACCTTAGCAGCTTCCGGCTTTTGCCTAATGGCGAAGGTGTGCTCTTTTTCTAATACTTCCCTCCCTTCAACCAAGCCATTGATTACATCTTTCTCTTGTTTCTTGGCCTTGCCAACAAAACTAATTGTTTCCCCCCGCAAGCCCGCCTTAAAACTCTCCCAGATCATGCACCATGATGAGCTATAGTTATTCCTCTCAAAATATTGTATCACCCACTGTCTAATATATTTGACATACCGCTCATTATTCAGTAGTGTTCTATCGTAAGTCTAACTTAAATGTATTAAAAAGGAAGGTTTGGGACTGGCTAAAGGTTCATTTTGCTAGGTCGAAATGGCAGTTTAAACTGCACACACAGGCTTTGCAAAGATAGGCCTGAGACATGTTTAGAGGGCTACTTAAGAGGATGACACAATCAGTGCTGCAGGTCCACTAGCAGAATTCAATTTTTAAGCCCTGGGCACAGGTAGTGCATTTTACTAGGGACTTTAAGTAAATTAGATAAGCCTATTTGGTATGAGCCAATGTTACCATGTTTTAGTGAAAGACCACTAGCACTTTAGCACTGGTTAACAGAGGTAAAATGTGCGGAGTCCTAAGGGCAGCAAAAACGAAGTCAGCGAAAACAGACAGTCTGAATGCAAAACGTTACGGAAAACTAGGTCAAAGATACAAGGTCTAACCGGGGGAGTCTGTGGAGGGACAAGTCAGATTTAGATAGGGATACCATTTTAAATTTAGGGATGGCGGTGGCTGACCAGATATTCTACACCTCCATGACAGGGGCCCTGATCACGAAGTTTAGCCTCACCCAAGAGGGATACCATTTAAGGATTAGGGACAGTCACAAACTGACTAGTCAGTCTTGGGTAGCTTTTCTGGACTACTCCAATAAGTCACTGAATGGTGAAGGGCAGCCAAGCGAATGGTTCTGAAGGGCTGTATGATCTAATGTTGAGAGAGCACATGCTCAGTAACTGTTTCACAGAGATGTGCCAACACATGGTTGTCTGCCAGCTCACTGACCCAAGAGTGCCTGCGAAGGACGCAGACCTCTGAGTTAGTACCAGAGTGTCTGAGAAGGTATCTGGGAGTGATTCTGGGGTTGGTGGTTCAGGTTCCCCCCAACAAAGTGAGGGGGAGGTACACAGTAACTCAGACAGGTCCCCAAATAGTGTGGGGTGGGGTAGGGAGAGTTTCTATAGGCCTTCTAGGAATGGGAGGAGGAGGTTTGATTGGGTACCAACCCAGAGTGCCACATTTCCAGTCCTGGTATTTTGATTGCTCCCAGCTGGGGCACAAGCAAAGGGACTTGATCGGTGCCGAAATACCACCCACAAGGTGCCCCGAAAGCTCAATTGTTCGGGGGTACCTCGACCATGCAGATGTTACGAAGCCCAGGAAGAGGGGCTGGGGAAGGACGGACTCACCCCTGCCATCTGTTCAGCCTCAGGTTACATACCCTGGGCTGGTGACCCAGTCTCAGGTTACCACCCTCCACCGGAGTGATGGGAAAAAGAGTGAAAAAATGGTGCCTAACACCTAGAGTTGTTGCCTCCCCCCCCCTTTTGACAGAGATCAACAGTCAGAAAACCATTGATGGCCTGGTGTCTGGCTCTTAACACTGACAGATGTATGTTGCCTCTATTGGTTGCTGTCCTTCTGGGCAGGATTTTCCTTGGGTTGTGGACAGACATATGATCCAAAGGGTGGAATGGGCTACATCACTTTGTTTCCCATGGTGGTGCTGTCTACTGGCATGCATCTGTGAGCAAGTTAAGGTTAGAAGCTGCACATATGGGGCCCAATTCACAAAGGGACACTGACAACCATGTTGCAGCACTTCTCATTAAAAAAGTACCTTTATGAGTTTCTGAAATTTATTATTCATTAATAAGCCCTTGATGTATACTAAAACTAGGGTTTAGTGTCCCTTTCCTAAAAATTAATTCTTACATTTTCTACTGGTGTATCCTTCACACCATAATTGGTAAAGGTTTTTATGTAGAAAAGTGAATTTATTAGTGCAATTCATTTGGGGAAAAGCGTTTACAACGCAACTTTTATCACGCACTACCTTTACCACGCAACTTTTACAACGCAAGTCGTTACAGCGACTTGCGCTGGAGGGCGCTGTAGGATAGGGAATGGTTTAATTTACTATCCAAAACCTTCCATACTATCAAGGGGGACTGGAGTTGGAATAGTAAATTAAACTATTCACTATCCAGCGCCCCCCCAACGCAAGTCGTTGTAACCACTTGCGTTGTAAAAGTTGCGTGGTAAAGGCATGCGTTGTAAAAGCATGCGTAGTAACGACATATATCCAATTCATTTTATGGATACATATAGAAAAGCGCCTCTTTAGACATGATTAGTCCTCAATTTTTGCCTGGAACATTATGTGAGTTCAAATGAAAGTGCACTTTAACCCTGCTAAACAGGTTCCCAGTGCCAAAGCTCTTTCCAAAAACTCTACCACAATTGGCACAAATTCAGCCACCCCTGCAAGTCTCTGGAAAATGGTACCCCTGGTGCATAGGGCATTGGGACAGAAGAGGGTGCCAAACATCTCATCTTAATAACTCCTGATTGATGCTAGTGTTGGATGTATTCATAAATGCACACACAGTACACTTTAGAGGGTTCCCTGTAAACCTATTAAACAATGGTGTGCTCTATGACTAGTCTTATCCAGCCTGGCACCACTAGACATGTTTCTGACCTCATGTGGGGAGAGCCTGAATTATCAGATGCAGGGAACAATGCCTGCTCTGGCAAGGGGTGCCTAACACCTCCTCCAGGCCCGAATGGAATTCCATGGTGGGAAGCTTTAAAGCTGTTGCCGCTTTTGAAATGCAACCCATGCATCTCCAGACAGTGAAATATGCCAACTCCCCTGTTCTGCTCCACGTTTTTTGGGAGGACAGGTTGGAAAATTACTTAGATTAGGAGGTGGGCCCACATTAAGACAGTACCACCCCTAAGGTGGGGCAGGTGATGTGGACACAATTTTTTTGTTTCCTCCATCTTGCTTTGGAGGGAATAAGACAATTAGGGTCAGAGTAATAAATGTCCAGTATTTGTAAAGCGCGACCAATTACCCGAGGGTGTCAAGGCGCTGGGGGCCGTCGGGAAGATTAAGCGAGCTATTGCCCAGAGTCACATGACTTTCCGCACCCCAGTGACACCAATGCAGCAACTGAACCAGAAGTGGTACACCAGCTCCAGAGGGTCGGATCTGTCCTTCCACCAAGTGAGAGGATGCCAGGACCTACTGGAACCTTTCCGTAGCAATACCTGTAGTACAGTATACATAAGGGACATTAAATCGATTGTTTGTGATACATGCCTCGTCTCATCTAAACTCCTTTAGGATACACTTTTACTGGCCCCTGTACAATAACGCTGAGATTATACAGCCTTTGGAATAGATAGACCCATTTCAAGTAAGTGTTGAGGTTATACTATACAGCAGAATACGGTATTGGTATAACTGGGAGTCTAGTGCAATTACTCGTTTAGGGTTGTGCATTATAAATGAAATAGAATAAGTTAAAATATATACTTTCTCTCACTCTAGTACAGTGATAAGAGTGTCAATATTCAACATATGTTGGGATTGGTTGACTACTTTCCCAATAATTTTTAAAACCTTTTTCAAACGAAATTAGTTTAAAACTAGGCCTTTTCTTGCCTAAGGAAGATGAGAAGAGTGCCTTTTGTGATACATGTTGGGAACCATTGATTGGTCTTTTATATAGGCTCGGAAATATGAATTGCATAAATTATGCATTTGTTCTCTGTGCGATGATGGAAATAACAACCCTATAAGTGTATAAATTTGTATATCAGTTTTGTCTAAAGATTTACTGGGTTCAATTTATTAAGAGCAAGTCTATGAAGCAAGACTACTTAGTTTTTAAGGTATGTGCATTATATATTTAAAATTATATATAAAAAATTTTGCCCATGGCTAAATCTCCCCCACTGTCCGTAAGCTCCGCCTCCGGACCTGAAGCTCTGCCTCCAGGCCGGAAGCTCCGCCTCTGGGCCGGAAGCTTCACTTCTGGGCCGGAATCTCCAGCCCGAGTGCATACATAAAGTTAGTAGTCGTAAATATATTTTTTAAAAATGTCATTAAATGATAGGTTAAATAATAGTACCAAATATAGATTTTTACTTTTTAGGTAGACTTAGTTCAATAAAACTTTTTTGACCTAAGAAATTGGGTGACATATAGACTTTAAAAAATGTTGAGAATTCTATAATTTCTCCTACTTCAGTCATCACGTCAATTTTTTGATCAAATAAAACTACATTGTAAGAAAGTATTTTTTTTGCGTACTTTTATAGCCCTGAAGAAGTCCGATAGCGGATGAAATGTGTTGTCAATTCCATTCACAAGAACTTGAATAAAGAATTAATTTTAAAGTTCAAAAGCTTTGATCGACTTCATTTGGGAAAACAACAGTGTAGTGTAAATAATTTGCAACGTGGACTTGGTTAAATGAGATGTAAAAAAATAACTGATTTTTTTTTATATTTTAACCTTTTATAGAGTGCGGAGCTATTTTGTGTGTAGTATTTTAGTATTTTCGAGGGACAAGGGGAATTGGCTCCTTTTCTCTTTTTTGGGACATAAGGGATTGTGTGTCAAGCTCCTCTGCACCTTCCTTTTGCTGTATATCACTTCCTATGACATTAGGACTGGTGCAGGCATTAATGTTGTGATCCCTATCTTTGTTTATTGTGCTTTGTGAGCAGCCTAGCACTGTATAAAAAAAACCTCTTTTGAAATTCTTATGTATTGAGTTTGAGGATACAATTATGAAGTTTGAAGATAACAGGGAGGAACTTTAGGAGATCTCTTTAATAGTGAAAAGAGTACTGCACATGCACCAGTGTTACCGACAAAAAATGATGGACTTAAGAATAAATGTGTGCGCATAGAAAAACTTAAAAAACAAGAGCTCGCCAAATGGTGGGACAGCGACACACTTAAAAAAATATCTAGAGAACAAACGTATTCCTAGAGGTCTATGGATTCTCATCTATCCCAATTATGAAGATTTAGAACCTCATTTCTTGGGAGAGTGGGAAGAGGGACTACATATGGCCTCATATAAGATGATGGATAAAGACGCAACTCCGAACGGAGAGAGAAAAAGATTAGAGAGGAAATACTGGCTCTAGTGAAAGAAAGAAATTATATCAATTTACCAGAAGTAATACAGAAAACTATGTGATCCTGAAAAAAGAACTAGTTACCTATCAACTTTATTTAAAGGGAAAGAAGCAACAAAAATAGAAAGAGACCAGAATGATTATGAGCGAGGCCGTATATTTACGTTTGCACGTAAATATGATGATGTAGTGACTAAGAGTGTCCCAGTACCTCTGAATGAGAACAGGGTCCCTAGTATCTCATCCCATATTTGATTATATGAGAAAAAAACGCTGGCGGACCAAAGAGGGAACACATTGTTTTGGATCTCGTATACAGGAAGTAAGGCATTTAACATAGGTCATATGATGGTCGTGGACGAGGGAGGAAGCTTTTGGATCCTTAATGAAGACATTGCGGTGATTGGTGGACCAGGTGTCATGGAAGCTGGGACGATAGTGATTGGTGAATAGGGGATTTAAAAGAGAGCTTGGCGGGCATAATGACGCATTCTGGATTTATCGGGCCGGAAGCGAGGAACTCGGTGATACTTTGGAATATAACGGTAAGAGGGAGGGTTGGTTCTAGAATTCAGGACATAGGTTAGAAGGAATAGGTGGTGGTAGTTTTTAATTACAATAATTTTTGTTATTTGTTTTCAGTAGTTATAATGATTTAGGTTATTGATTGGAGGACCTGAGAAATAGTTTTGTTCGAGAAGACAGCTTTCATAATTGTAGAGCAGTGGTAAAATGGAATTGACATAGATTTCTGAATAATGATTACTGAATAGGTGAGCTAATGGGGACCCAGGTGGGGCTGCGTGGAGGCGCTTTTCTCGGCAACGAGTAACATGGCAATATTAAGTAATTTGTACTCTTTTTGCATATAGTGTAAATTGAGGATATGATGAAGATGGTAGCAGTATTTGGCAGTAAGAAGGATTCCTTAAAGCAGAGAAACAGTTTAGGTGTTGGAAAGATAATGACCACTGACTGAGGTGAGCTAAGGGGTTTTTCAGTCATTTGTTGGCAGCCAAACAATGAGTTTATAAGACATATAGAGATGCTAGGTCTGTCAGGTGAATTCAGGATATGTGATTTACACAGTTTGTTTTTGTTTGCTTGTTGACAGAAAGTTTTCTCACACTTGGGTCCGAGTGTTTGCAACAGTAATAAAGATGCTAGGACAAATACCACACTCCGGATTCGAATTAGTAGGAGGTGAGATTATGGGGTCTCTATTTCTGTTTGTTTCATTCAATATGGGGTCCTGTTAGCCATATATATATATAGATATAATATAAGGAAGAGGTTGAATTAGTTCTCCGGATTGTGACTACTTCAATGGATACCTAGATATAGGGATCAATACTGAGATGTTAGGAATCAGCCCTCTGTTCTAATATATGTTCCATGAGATTTTCTGTTTCTCCGCGTGTTGCAATTAGTTCAGTTGAATTGTGTAGGTTCATGAAAAATTATGTTTTAGATTGTTCAATAGGCAGAGTAGCGATTTATAAAAAATAACGTTTTCCTTTTGAGTTGGAATGGATATCCTTCGCTCTTGAGAATGTACTATTATTTTATCTGAATGTAATTATTTTTTAAGTGGATGTTTGATTTGTGATTATATATTCTTTACTTTACAGCCCTGATGATGTCCCAGATGGGGACGAAACATGTCGGCTGTTAATTGTATTAAATTTGTGGGGAGTTGGCTGACATTGCTGAATTATCTGAATAAAGAAAACAAACTGCACATCACTCCACTGGAGGATTTTCTTTGGGACTTTTTTGTATATAAATTTGAAATATGAGATTAATAATTTGTTTCAAATACTAAAATGCTCCTTCTGTACTTAGTGTAATGAGTGTTCAGTGGTTGGTGACGATGAACCACTAAGAAGTTGAGCGTGTCTACAGTAATATTAATAGGTTGTGGATTACCAATATATAGCTTGCCAGTGCACACAGCAGTTGACCCTCATCGTCCTGTCTGGATTATTTGAATACTGTGAATGTGGTTAACTTGTCATCAAGATGTCATCAAAATGAACAAGAAATTGCAATTTTGTGTAAAGGCCTAAATTATTGTCTAACTGGTAAACATGTAATGGACATTGTACATTTGGATTTATTTAGTTTTGTACGTAAATTTAAATAAAAAAAATACTTTTCAAAACATCCAAATGTCCAGCCATCTGTATCGGACACAACATGTGTCTCTGACTTTACAATATCTGACATGAATATTTCTCATGTGATTGCGACATTAGATGATCAAGAAGAAATAGGTGACCTAGTCGAACATGCACAAAATCTTGTTGTATTTGAAAATACTTCATTAGACAGTGGAATTAGGAACACATCTAAGTTTATTCCAACCTAGCTGTACAAAAACTGTCATTGATGAATTTGCCTTGAGGGTGACACAGGTACTATACAATTTGGAGGATAGTCACTCCTCTAACACCAGGTGTGTACATCCTCACAACATTAGGAAAGATGATAGGGCCTTACTCCAGTCTATACGCGATGATCCATCCTTGGTAATCCGGGAGGCTAACAAGGGTGGAAATATCGTTATAATGAACTTTCAGGGCTATACAAATGAGATCTATAGACAATTGATCAGACTGACTGTTTTTTTTTTTTTTTAAAGATTTTTATTGCATCACCAATATAAATGTACAAACAAGATACTCAGCAAAAGTAGTATGACATGGACCAGTTCAATTGGCGATATTCGTGTTTCGTCCTGGGGGTTTCCCCCGCTAGTGATGCGGGTGGCTTCATCTCCGTCTCGGTCTCGTACTTCTTACATTGTCTGACCGCCTCATTTTGCACATAACCCTGGAATGCTTTTGTGGTTTACGCCCCTCCCCCTCCCCAAATTTCGGTACCCCAACATCCCTCCAAACCAGCTTCCTACCCTCCCTCCCCCCCGTGGTCGCGCTGCGCTTGAGTAACCATGTATCAGTGCTTGGTGTGTTGCAGGAGGAAGCAAACAATCGCTAAGGTGTGTTCTCCTGTATAGTGTTAGGGTCTGCTCCGGCTGGTTCGCTCTCGCCTTCCTGCCCCTCATCGTCCACATCCCTGAGCGCCTGCACCATCACCTCCCATGCTGTCGCCCTTTCTAGCGCTTTCTCGTCATTCGACCTCCAGGCCATCTGGTATCGTAGGGTACTATCACACGCGGCCCATCTCAGACACTCCCCATACCATCTTTTATACGTGGGCCCCACTCTGGACTTCCAATTTCGTGTGATCTCCCGCTTGGCCAAGATAAGCCCTAAGTCTATAAATTTACTCGACATCGTATTTCTAGGTGTGTGCGGGAACCAGTGAAGGATGCCAACTGCTTTAGTATACTGGATATCCCGGTCCGTCGCACCGTTAAGGGCCCGCCCAACTTCCTGCCAATAGTCGCCTAAAGAAGGGCAATCCCACAGCATATGACACAGATCCGCCCCCGCTGTATTACATCTGGGGCAAGCAGCGTCGGCCGCCCCAAAGTACTGTTGGATTTTCCCGGGCGTGAGGTATGCCCTGTGGATAACATAAAAGTGGATCAATTGGAACCTGGCATTCCTCGAGCTCTTCCGCGCCCTCCTCAGCAGTTGGCCCCAGGTCATGTCTGGTATCTCCACCTGGAGGTCCAGCTCCCACTTGGCCTTCAGGGCTGCCAAAGGTTGCAAGGCCTCCCGCTGCATCCTCGAGTACAGGCATGTGACGGCCTTAAAGGTTCCCGCCGCCATCATGGCGTACTGGCAGGCCATCGAGGTACCTGGTTCCTGCAGCCCTTCCCCCCAGTGGGCTCGCATGGCGCCTGTGACTGCCGCGTGCAGCAGATAGTCACCCCTCGGTAGGTCAAACCTCTCTTGCAGGTCCCGAAACGGCAGCAACACCCCGTCTTCGTAGAGGTCACCCAGCACGTGTATTCCCGCCTCCTCCCACCCTAGCAAGCGTGACCAGTCACCTCCATGTGGGAGGGCAGTGACCATCCCCAGCGGTATTTCGGGGGCGTACATAAGGCGGACACCCGCCCGCTTACGGGCTCGGTCCCAACATAGACGGAAAGACTGCTCCTCGACCGTCAGGTCTCCCACTCGGAGTTTCCGGTGTAGCGTGATATAAGCCAGAACGTGTCGCGGGGTGCCTTCGACTCTCGCGTCCTCGGGGCCTCTATATACTCTCGCCACCTCCTGAGTAAAAGTCTGCAGCTGGGCAGCGAGGTAATATCCCTCGAAGTCCGGCACTGCCATACCTCCCTCATCTTTGGGGCGTAACAGCGTGTCGAGCGCTATGCGTCTCCTACCCGTGCCCCACAGGAACGCTATGATCAGTGACCTCAGGCGTTTGAAAACCGAACTCGGGATCCATACCGGCAGTGTCCTAAAATAGTACAAAAGCCTGGGCAGGGCTATCATTTTAAGCAGGGAAATTCTACCAGCCAGAGAGAGCGGTAGGGTCGCCCAGAAGTCCATAGATCCACGCAGGGCGTTAATACAGCGTGTTACGTTGCCATCCAGCAGGTCGGACGGGGTGTGGTAAACATAGACCCCTAGATAATGGAGGCAGCGCGGCTCCCACCGGAGTTCCTGAGCAGTGAGTGGGCACGGCTCCCCCGGCCTCAGGGGAAACAGACAGGATTTAAGCCAGTTGACCTTCAGGCCCGATAAACTACCGAACTGCTCCAGTAGCCTCCGCGCCCCCTGTAGTTCGGCGCCGGCATTGGCCAAAAACATCAACAGGTCATCCGCATAAAGGGAGATGAGGTGCGGCCTCCCCCTAAAAGGCAAACCTGCGTAGTGGCGGCCCAGTCTGGCTACCGCAGCGAAGGGTTCCATCGCTAACGCAAACAGTAGCGGGGATAGGGAACAACCCTGTCTAGTTCCACGCCTGATCGGGTATTGTCTCGAGATCAGCGCACCCACCCGGACCCTCGCTACCGCCTCAGTATAGAGGACCTTGGTCCACTGTATATATCCGTCTCCCAACCCGAAGCGACGCATCACCTCATACAGGTATCCCCATTCGAGGCTGTCAAATGCCTTCTCAATGTCGATGGACAGGACAAATGGGGAGACGGTATCTGGCCAGTCCACACCCATCAGTCTCGTGAGTCTGCGGATGTTATGAGTGGTGTTGCGTGTCGGTATGAAACCGCACTGGTCACCATGAACCAGGCTCGTCATGTGCACTAGCAGTCTGTTGGCCAGAATTTTACTGAGGATTTTATAATCCGTCGTCAACATAGATAACGGACGGTACGAGGACAGCGCCGTACCCTCTCTGCCCTGCTTCAAGAGTGGGATCATAAGGGCCTCGCACATAGAGCCCGGGAGTCGGCCCTTCTCCTGCGCCTCATTGTATACCTCGCGCAGCCGCGGAGCAAGATGCTCTAGGTATTTGCCATAAAATTCGATCGGTAGACCGTCAAGGCCCGGGGTCTTGTTTCTAGCCATCTGTTTTACAGCGCAACCTATTTCTCCGAGGGAGATGGGCCGCCCTAACTCTTCTGCCTCCGAGTCCTCCACGCGCGGCAACTCTAGCCCGTCCAGGAACTCCTCAAGCTCCTCCGTCCCTCCCGTATCACCACTCAGATAGAGCCCTTCATAATAGGCTCGGAACTTGTTCAGGATCCCGGGTTGGGAGTGGCAAGGCTCCTCCCCTGGCTCCTGGATCCTCATGATCGGCCCTCCCCCCCGGATAGGGTTAGCAAGCCAAGCCAACATCGCCCCCGCCTTATCACCTTCCGCATGCGCCCTCGTCACGTACGCCTTGTGGTCGAAGCTACGCAGCCGCTCTAGCTCTACCGCCAGCCCCTCCCGCGCCCCACTAAGCCCCTCCTGCAGTTCTGGGTGATTCGGGCGCCTCTTCTCAAGATCCCTCAGCCGTGTCTCAGCCTTATCTAAATCATCCAACAAAGTCTTCCGTGCCCCTGCCGTGTGCCCAATACAGTGTCCCCGCACCACCACCTTGAAAGCATCCCATTCAACCGCCCTCGTGGAAGCCGAGCCACTGTTCTCCTCAAAATACCTATCGATACGTTCACTCAGGGCCTCCCTGAACAACAAGTCGTTCAGGGTGTCAGGTTGCAGGCGCCATGTTGGCACGCAGTTAACAGTCACCATCCATTCCAGAGACATCAACAAGGGGTTGTGGTCCGATATTGTCCTTGCCAAGTATTCCGCCCCTCCCACCGCAGGGAGCACACATTCCGAACAAAGAAACGCATCCAGCCTCACATGTAAATCATGCAGGTGCGAGTGAAAGGAGTAGTCCCTAGTGGTGGGGTGCAACGCCCTCCATGCATCCGTGAGGGCCCAGCTCTCCTGCCATTCTAATCTACGCTTGGCGATCCTATGTGCTGGGGACGCGCGTAGCGGGGGATGGGACCTATCTAGTAGCACATCCTCAACCGAGTTGAAGTCCCCCCCCAGGAGGACCGGTCCTGCCAAGTAACCCGCCAATTTGCCCGAGACATTAGACAAGAAAGCGGGCAGGTCTACATTAGGAGCATATACATTGCAGAGCGATATCATCCTGCCTCTCAGCCTTCCTTCCACCGCCACATATCTGCCCTCTGGGTCTATCGACGACTTCGAAACCTGGAAGGGGACCCCCGCCCGTATCCAAATCAATGTCCCCCTCGCAAATGCCGAAAATGTCGTGTAGAACAACTGCCCCCTCCAGCGCCTTTGTAGAGCCGCCCCTTCCTGCTTATTGAGGTGCGTCTCCTGCAGGAACGCTATGTGAACCCCCCTACGCTTGAGGTACGCCTGAACCTTATGTCTGCGCGTCATGGACTGCATGCCCCGCACATTCCAGGTCACACATTTCAACGCTCCAGTACTAGCCATTCCCCCCTACACAACCGGACCATATAGCAAAGAACAGTGTTCGCCTAAGTCTCGCGACCACGGGCCCTCCCCCCCACCCTCTCCAAACAGGAAGCCAAACCCCTCCAACAACTACAACCCCTTGAGCAACCCCAACTGCTCGCAACTCCCACCCCCCCAGGACAGGCCCCCCCGCAACTGGAAGTACCCCCATCCAAACCAACACTCCCGACCACCCCTCAAGGAAAGGTGGTAATATTCGCAGTCCCCACTGCGACGACCTTAGGGGCCAGTAAGGCGCGGCTCAGTGCTATAAGACCTCCAACAAATCAGCCCCGCGCGCTCCACCCCACAATCCCCACATTACAGATCCCCAAAACCTCAGTCAATATCATTTCACTGCTGTGGGTCCATCGCCCCGGTGTCCAACCAGCGAGTCCATTCCGCCAAACCAGTTCAACACGCCTCCAGTATCTCTCCCGAGGTCTGCGGCGTCACAATAGGGCCCCGGGCTCCACCAAATTCCGATAGACCTGTCTCTGAGCCCGTTCCCGGGGCCTCCGAATCCGTGCCCTTCCCAGACTGAGTCCTGGCGGCTCTAGATAAGTCCACCACCGCCTCTAGGGCCGCCTGCCTCTCCGCCTCCGTCTGCGACATCGAGGGTTTCCCGGTCCTCCTGCGATTCTTTCTGATCCGTTGGGACTGCCTGATCGGCTTTTCCACTTTGGCCTCTTCCTCCCTGGTCTTAGCACTGTCCGTTCCTGCCTTATAAGTGTCCCACCAGTCCCATGCATCCGCGGAAGTCGTGAAGAATAAAGACTTTTCGTCCACCACCACTCTTAGCTTGGCAGGAAACAACAGGGAGTACTTGATGCCTTCCTGGCGGAGCTCTCTCTTGAGGGACAAGAAGTTTGCCCGAAGTCGCTGAGTCTCAAACGTGTAGTCCGGGAACATGGTGACTCTGTTGTTTTCCACTTGAAAGGGCCCTGCCTCTCTCGCCCTCTGTAAAAGCCAGTCCCTGTCCCGGTAATGGAGCAACTTGAACACCACCGGGCGAGGAGGAAGGCCCAAGGCAGGCGGACGCGCCGGAACTCTATGTGCCCGCTCTAGGGAGAAGAAGGGGGACAGACCTTCAGGTGCCACCTCCATCCGCAGCCAGTTATCCAAGTAGCCCACCATGTCGTCGCCTTCAATTTTCTCCGGCAGGCCCACTAGGCGTACGTTGTTGCGCCTGTTCCTGTTTTCTGCATCCTCGGCCCTCCTTTCCAGTACCTTCAGACGGTCCATCACGTCGGCCATCTGGGCCTTCACCGTTGCCTGGGCCGGGGCGAAGTCCTTAACCGTGGTCTCCACGGATTTCACCCTGTCCTTGAGTTTATCGTGGTCGGCCTTCAGGAGGCCCAAGCCCGTTGCCACCTGAGCTATATCTTGCTGCAGGGCATCCTTTGTGGTGGCGATGGCTTCCAGGATACGATCCTGCATCCGCTGTAACGCCGCTTGGTCTCTCTCCGCTCCTTCCGCCGCCTCAGTGTCGGTCGCGCCATCTCCCTTCCCCTTCGGCTTCCCCATCTGGGCCGGGATGGGCGGCGATCCTCAAATGTGTTCCTGGTCGCCCTCCGAGCGTCGCCGGGCACCGTCCCCCGGCCGGGTTCTCAGGCCCAGAAATGTCACCAAGAGGCAGGAAGCACCGAGCGGTCGTGGCCCGGCCAGCGCCAGTTGCGCCTGAGATCCGGGGTCCTCGTCTCCGAGTCACTGTCGCACCGTTGTCGCCCCAATCAGGAGACGGTCCTCAACCACCGCCCAAGGGCGCGCCCAAAGTTCTTCCAGCACCTGGGGAGAGGCGCGACGCGGCCGCCAGCACCCCTAGCGTGTCCGGGAGCGGTCTTCAGTGGGTCTCCGGGCAGATGTCTCCGTCACAAGCAGTCTCATGCCACCGCCGCCATTTTGGGGTCCGCGACTTCTCGGCCGAGTTCAGCTTTCAAAGTTAAGATACTGCTGCGGGAAGGCTCGGTGTCGTCCTCCGCGGGACCCGGACCCTCCGCAGTACCGTCTAGTACCGGATAATGTCCTTTATCTCGGGGTTCGAATGAATTTTCAGGATATTTTCCGGGATCGGGCACGGAGCTCCGAGCTCACGCTGCCTACCTCCTCGGCATCCAAGCCACGCCCCCATCAGACTGACTGTTATGTGAAATTACAGTCCGACCCCATTAAAACTATTGAGGGAAACATCAATGGCATGTTAACCGAGTGGTATGAGTCTTGTTTGATAACAGACTTAGAATACAAATATCTATCAGCCAATAAACAAGATTTCTTTGCATTTATGCACTTCCAAAAGTGCAAAAAGGGGGTGCCTTCCCCCCGGGTAGGCCTATAATATCTGGCAATGGAGGACCCACGGAACATTTTGAAGAATATGTGGACTCATTTCTCCAGCCCCTTGTACAGAACTTACCATCCTATCTTAAAGACAGCAGAGAACCTCTCTGCAAATTGGAGGATGTTGTATGGGAAGACGGCATTTTTACGTTTGTAACTATGGACGTGGAAAGTTTGTATACATGCACAGGGCTGGAAAATGGTCTTAAATCTTTGAAACATTTCCTTTTTAAGCGTAATACATGCCATCTAGAGGATACTCAAATGCTATTGGCAATGTCTGAATTAATTTTGACTCAAAATGTTTTTTTTCATGAGAACAATTGGGTCCTACAAAAACAGAGCACCGCCATGGGCTCCAGGTTTGCACCATCTGATGCAAACCTGTTTATGGGTTTGTATGAGATGGAGCATGCCTGGGGCCCGGGCGCCAAAAATTGGGTTGATCAAATACTTTTCTATGTTTGTTACATAGATGATATCATCCTAATATGGAAGGGCAGTTCAGATGATCTAAATTAATATTTCCTTTACCTTAATGACAATAATCGTAACATCAAATTAACCATTAGTTGTTCCAAACAGGAGATCACGTTCTTAGACCTCAGACTCTATGCTAAGGGACATGTGGTTCATAGTAACATGTTCAGAAAACCAACATCTTGCAACATTGTTTTACATGCTACCAGTTGCCATCCTAAAAATACTATCGCAGCCATACCTTATGGTGAAATGGTGCCAGTTCGCCGAAATTGTAGTGAAGAGGACAATTTTGAGAAGAACATAGACAAAACTAAACATGATTTTCAAGCCAGAGGCTATGATATTAACTGCATTAAAAAAGAAGAAAGTAAGATCAGAAAAAAGAAACGAGGTGAAACTCTAGTTCAACAACCACACCTCAGTGAGAGCACCAATCAGGGCCAGTGTGTTTTTATGACTGAATATGGAATGTACAGTAACCATATTTTCAATATATTAAGGAAAACTTGGCATCTACTGAAATCAGATATGCTCCCTTCGGACTTTGTCCCCAGTAAACCAAGAGTTGTGTATAGAAAGGGATCCACAATAAAAATCATTCTCTGTCCCAGCTATGTCAAGACACCTGAAGTTTCTTTATCTACATGGTTACCTGAGAAACCACAAGGTTTCGACGTGTGTGGTAATTGTGACATTTGTAGATACGGTATAAATTAGAAGAAATTGTTTAAATACAATGGCCCTAGGGACTACTCAATAATGTCCCTTATTAATTGCAACACTACACACGTAGTATACCTGATTATTTGTCATTGTGACAAAATCTATGTAGGGAGTAGCATTAGGAGCCTAAAAATCAGAATCCAAGAACATGTGAGAAGTATAAAACATGGAGATGTAGGAAATCCTGTGGCACAACATATTGTAGATTGCCATCCTAATAACAATGAGAATAAATTCCATGCCATAGATAGCGTGGGCTTGAACCCTAGAGGTGGAGACAGGACTGTACAGCTGAGGCAAATGGAAGCTGTTGCAGTTTTACGTTAAGATCTGTAAACCTTGGGTTAAGCATTAATAATGAATTCCACTGTTTTCTTTAGGACTTTGTCTGTTAAAATTTGGCCAGATAATGTGGGGAATAAGTACATGCTTATGTGGTTTCCTCATGGAGTCTGAATCCCTTTCTCCTATTACTTCTTTAAATGATACATTGTGGTAGTGTTGGATAATGCATTCACATGTCTATACTCATACTGTAATACTACCTTTATTTCATATAGCCTCTCAATGAGGAATAATTTGATTGTGCCCTTTAAGAAGTGTGTACATTTAGGGTATTTATGTTAAATCTATTAATATGATTTTTCTTAAACAATCAGTATGAGAATAAGGTGGAAATGGATATGGTTCATACCGGAGTTAAATTGCAATGTTTAGAACTAATTTGATAATGGTAGACTTTTAAAGTGTAGTTTAATCTATGATATCGGTAAATGATAAACCTAGATGCAATACGTTAGGGAAGAGAAAAAAGTTTTGTTATGGGATTCAGTTGGACACTTGGTCCCTTTTGAATCATCTATTATGTAAATTTAGAAATTCTGAAACATGAGTCTTGGCTATAAGGAAAAACTAATGCGTAACGTACACACATCCTCTGTTGTGATGCATATCACGGCTATAGTGTCCGTCTTTATAAATCCGGTTTTAGAATTACTCTTGTTATTTTCCTTTTTAAAAACCGGCAATGATTACTGTCATGCATATGCTGTAAATAGATAGACAGATATAGTCCATAGGATGAAAAAATAACATATTTACATTGTAAAAAATCCTTATCTAAATCTATCTATTTGAAGTTGGCGCTCACTAGGAGACTAAATAGACGCTACATGTGTGGCGATGTACATTACGGCTTTAGTACCAAGCTGTCTAGAAAAATGTGTCTATGATTCGTTTCATTACTTATGTTCTTCCATTTATAATGATTGTATGTAGGAATAGGTGTAGAGGTATGGCACATGAGACACTAAACCTAATACTTGTACTGTGATATTTCCATCTAAAACTCCACTCAAAGATTGGGTCTCGCTAGGAGACTAGATACGCGTCATCAAAAATGCAACACTCGACAATAGAGGATGATATTTTTGATTAATTGGCTGATGATCCAATTAAGTTATTATTTAAAAACGAGCGGTTTCTGTGCTTCCTGTAAAGCTATTCGAACCAGATGACCGCATGAGAGACGAGCTGCAAACTTTTGCTGTGAGTATACATCCAGGCATAATTTATATAGTGAGCACTGGGTTGAAGTATTTTGGGCCTCTAATATATAGCAACTATGAGTTAGTGTGGGTGGTGTTTCCTTTCATTGATTCTTGTCGTAAATCATTTGAAGAAAAAATCAGTGAATTACCTAAATAGTATTCGACTACATGTAAAGATGGCCACCATAAGAATCTTTATTTAGGTAGCAATGAAATGTAGGCTTGATATACTCAGGAGGACTAAAGTCGTAATCGATCGTATGTCCACTATGCATCTTTGCAGTGCCCATGTTACCCCCTTGGGCTAATAATGTGATAATTTGGGTCGTGGGTGAATAATATATGCCTACCGGTTGTTTCGATGTTTTCTTTATATTCAAAGATGGTGGCCTGAATGCCTCTATGTATGGATTATAGACCACATTATTGCTAAACCGGGAGCATTATATGGAAGGACATTGTTGCTTTAAGGCTCATTTCTTGCATAAAAATATTTAGCTGATCGTAACATTAATGAGCAGGTATTACCATAAGGGGAGTATTGGGGCCTTTATTGGTTTCAAACGAATAATGTAACCCATAGAGAGAGTTTGAGTTTGAAACTTTGTGTCTATGATATCTGTGGAAATATGAAATAAATTAACAAATGAACAAAAAATGCTCTCAAGAAACTCGAGTATTACCTATTCTATAAATATACATAAGGAACATTAAATCGATTGTTTCTGATACATGCTTCATCTTATCTAAACTCCTTTGGGATACACATTTCTTGGCCCCGTATAATAAAGTTGATATTATACAGCCGTTAGAATATATAGACAAATTTCAAGTAAGTGTTGAGGTTATACTATACAGCAGATTACATATGAGAAATTGGTATAATGGGGAGCCTAGTGCAATTACTCGTTTAGGGTTACGCATTATGAATAAAATAAAATAAGTTAAATATATACTTTCTCTCACTCTAGGAGAGTGATAAGAGTGTCAATAATCAACATATGTTGAGATTGGTTGACTGCTCTACCAATAATGGGCCTTTTCTTGCCTAAAGAAGATGAGAAGAGTGCCTTTTGTGATACATGTTGGGAACCATTGATTGGTCTTTTAATAATTTAAATAGACTCAAAAATATGAATTGCTTAAACTATGCATTTGTTCTCTGTGCGATGATGGAAATAACAACCCTATAAGTGTATACATTTGTATATCATTTTTGTCTATAGATTTACTGGGTTCAATGTATTAAGGGCAAGTCTATGAATCACGAATTCTTAGTTTTTAAGGTATGTGCATTATATATTAAAAATTATATATTACAAATGTCGGCCATGGCAAAATCTCCAACATCGTCCGGAAGCTCCGCCTCCGGACTGAAAGCTCCGCCTCCGGGCCGGAATCCCCGGCCCGAGTGCGGACTTAAGACCAAAAGTAGTAAGTGCAATCTGTGAATACCAAAAGTAGTAAGTGCATTCTGTGAATACTAAAAGTAGTACGTATAGGATTTTATCTTAAGTTAATTCTGTGAATCGGGCCCTACATGTGCAAAGTTCTAAATTAGTGATCTGATTTTCTGACATATGTTCACCCCTATGTAGGCTGTGACAGTGCCAACATGTACAACACTCACATATAAATATGTCCTTATGAAACCTTGGATGTTCTTCCTTGCATATATGACATTGACACAGCCTTTGCATTGTTCACTTACTTTATCATAGCAATTTCCTGGGTTTACGTGGTGTATTTCCAACATGTAACTTGGATCCTTATACAATTTTTTGTCATCCATCAGCTAATACTTTTTGTCAGACAGGTAATCATGGTGCACAT
The DNA here is from genome assembly GCF_964263255.1 of Lissotriton vulgaris. Classification (NCBI taxonomy): domain Eukaryota; kingdom Metazoa; phylum Chordata; class Amphibia; order Caudata; family Salamandridae; genus Lissotriton; species Lissotriton vulgaris. The sequence continues at coordinate 666,647,733 of NC_141689.1, forward strand.
GGATTGACATATAGTTCTTGCAATGTGGGCCATCTTTATGTAGCTTTCTACTACAGGCCTGAACAGAATACTTTAGATGTTCACATATGTATATGATTGTAACTTGTAGGGGATTCTGTACTTCTATGACTTGATTCTGTCAGCCTTGATGTAGCAAGTGAATGTTGAAATTGGTATTTTGACTACACTATGATATGATGTCCTGGTTTCATTTTATTCTATTTTAATTACTAATGTATGCCAGACTTGACAGCATTGTGTTTGACTTAGTGAGTTTAACATTGAGGGATTCATATGCAGGGAATCTGACCAGCTCGCAAGCTAAAACGTGGTTGCATATGTCAATATGGCTTAATACCTATGTGCATGTGTGTCCCTAGACTGTCAGCATGGCAGAGTCATATGTGTGTTTTGTACAGTTGGTTTCACATTGTTACCCAATATGGATATGTATACATGAATGGGGCCTACACTTACACAACATGCCACAAATAGACTGTGCAACTTCTTCTTTCAGTGTTTTTCTCAAAACTCTGGTCAACATACATGTATACTGCAATGTGTGATACATCTAATTATGAACACAGGATTTGATAACACATAAATGATTTTGAGGAGCTTTAACTGATATTGAGACTATATATGCCATAGAAGAGACACTGATCTCACACTTATCTACTCTGTACCCTTTGTACTAATATTGACTTGTCTTTTCACATAATCTGTTTCTTGATGTGTTAACCAGTGCAGATGATGTTTACTGTCCGTTCACACAGTGTGTGATGACACAATTCTTAACACAGATATTCTGTTGTTACTGCCATTTCAGGATTATTGAGGAAATGACACAGAGGAATATAGTTGTCTACACATTGCTGTCTACACATTGCTGTCCATTTTCCCACTATGTGCATATCACACTAAGAGCCAGATATTTTGCTAAGAGGTACAGTGCTGCACAGCAAGTCACCTTGCTGCACTGCACTGAGTCAATGGGAACGAGTAAGAGTGCACAGTATTTAGGCCACATGGCACATTCCTATGCTTTCACCCTGCACAGGCATACAGTGGGGTGCCTAGCACAAACACAGGTACACTTGCACCATGGTGCAAGTGTGCCTGTTTTGCATGCAGGAGGGTTTTAGTACAGGGAGGGTAATTTTCCTGCACATAAACAGTACTTAGAGTCATATTCCTCTATCTATGTGTACCACAGAATGCAGCACACATAGGAAGCTGAATTGACTTGGATGACTTAAGTTATCTCTCCTTGTTACAAGTCACCAGGAGAGGCATAATTATTTGATGCAGTCCCAGGTTTAGCTGGTTTGGTATAAATGATATGCATCATAAACCTTAAGAGTTGCATGGGTACACCCGCACGTTCCAACTAGACAAATCCTTTAAGATGACCCTACGATAAGAGGGCCAGTTAGCGGGGGTCCATGTCTGTAAGTCGCCTGTAACTGTAATCCCTATTTATTGAATAGTATGTTCAGCCCACTGGAAAGGAGCTAGTGCATGTAAAGCTGGGAGATGCTGTGGCTGAATGGTAAAATTCAGTGCCTGCGATTTTGACATATTAATCTTGTAGCCCAACGCTAATTCGAACACCTGTAACTTCTGTACGACTGTAGTGAGGGTGGTGGTTGGTGAAGTCAGAGTCAACAAGAGATCATCCTATTAAGCAGAAGCTTATGTTCCTGTCCCCCAGAGAGGATGGACGTTATATCTGATGTTTGACGGAAGCTAGGGTTTGATGCCTAAAGCAAAAAGGAGAGGGGACAGGGGACCCCCTGTTGGGTGCCCTGCTGTATTGGGATGAAGTCTGTAGATTTGCCCTTAACCCGGAAAGAGGCTTTTGGTGCAGTGTAAGAAGCCATAATCCTACTATCCATGACCGGGCCCAGTCATATCTTAATGAAGAAAGCACACAGAAAAATCCAAAGGATCCTATCAAATGCCTTCTCAGCATCTAATGACAGGAGAAGGACAGGAATATCATAAATATGCATTTTTGAACAAGGCGTCTAGTGTTGTCTGGGACCTGGCGATGTTGAATAAAGGCCGCCAGGTAAGGATCCAGCAATGTTTAATAGGGCTATGGGCTGGTAAGACAAACAGAGGGCAGTGTCCATCCCTAGTTTGGGAATGAGGGAGATGTCTGCTGCCGACATCATAGGTGTAAGCCAAGTGATGTGAGTAAAGGAATTGACGAGCTCAAGCAAATGGTCCTTTCAGGCGGTGAGGATCTTAACAAAGAAACCACTAGACCATCTGGACCTGCGGTTTTTCCCACTGACATGTCTCCCAGAGCTTTTTGAAGTTCCACTACCATAAAGAGGTGTCTCCATATCTATTACAAGGTGTGGTTCTAAAGGCATCCATGGGCACTCCCACAGGTAAGCATGGATGGCTGCAGGATCTTCTCCTCCACTTTTATAGAGAGCCCGGTAATAATCTTGAAACGCTTTCTGCTAATCAGCATCAAAGACTGAAAAGCCCGGGTCTGCTCTGCAGAGCTTGGCGATGTGGGAACGGGTGTATTGAAAACAGAGGAGGCATGCTAAGAGGGTTCCCACTTTGTCCGCATCAGCATAGTATTTTTGGTTAATAGTCAAGAGTGAGCATTCAACTTTGTTAACTCTGTGTGCTTGCAACTGGCCTTGAAGTATCGTGAGCTGGCACTTGCTATTTCTTGAATGGTTCCATTTATCTAAGGCCTCCAGTGTCTTCATCTTGGCCATGAGTTTGGTTTCAAATAGGTGTGCTTGCGTGCCTTCACTATTTCTATGGAGGAGATAACGATCCATATTTTAGCTTCAAAACTATCCCATAGTATGTGAGGAGGGGTAGCCGGTAGAGCGTAAAGTTTGAAGTATTCCTAAATCACATCATTGATGGCAACCCTAGCTACTGAATCATGCAATAAATGGGATGAAGTTGCCAGCTCTAGGCAGCATCTGAGGGTGCTAGTCTAGGAAGGCCAAGTCAGCTCTATATGCGTGTGGTCATAAATAGAAATGTCTGAAGTGAGCACTGTCTCCATGCCATGGAGGAGGGTATAAGTAAAAAACACATAATCAGTTCAGGAATGCGACTGATGCATGTGTAAATGAAAGGAATAATCCTGGGCTTCGGTGTAGGTATCGCCAAGCATCAACTAGGCCAGCATCACTGATCTCACATTTAAGCCGAGCTGACATGGTTCCCATGTCTTGAAAATGGGAGGAACTTCGGTCTAGAACGGGATCCCACACCAAGTTAAAATCTCCTCCCAGTATTACTTCCCCTTGAGCCAGACTGAGCTGGTCCTGAGGAATCCTACGGAGGAATTATTCTGGCACCTGGTTAGGGGCATACACATTTAGGACCCTGCTCCCCTGTGACCATAGGAAAGTGCCCTCCAGGGTCCTGAATCACATGCAGCAATTTGGTGTTAAATCCTAGCTTAAAAAGGATACCCATCTCCAGTGTTTTACTGTCTGTGTATGCCCAGTATCTGGAAGGATGTTTGGGATGTGTCCTGCAAGGGCAATCCTCCATGAGCAAGTGGGACTCCTGTAGGAAGATTATGTCTGGATCATGGTAAAGTAGGTAGCATCATAACTGTTTTCGTTCAGTGAGGGAGTTTAACCCCCTCACAATAAAGGAGAGGAGCTTATCTTGATTTAAGGACCCCATGTTTTAGCAACAAAAAAGGGGGAGACAGGAAGATGCATGAGCACGCTTGTGGTCATGGATGCACGAGAGTATGCAGACAAATCCATTGGTAGCAAAAATCTCAGAACAAGATATGAATACCTGAGGGATGGTAAGTAGGATGAATCAAAAAGCCTGAAAGAGTAAATAGGCCAACGGGCCTAGCATGGTGGGGCCCTCAATTCTTGGACCGGTGACGTAATTCCTCCAGATTCGTAGGGGTGTCCCCTCAGGTGGAGAAATGCCCGAATAGGGGGAAGAGGCCAGACAGGCATAGAAGAGCCTATAACAAAATAATCTAGTTCCATGTGTCCATTATAACTAAAGTAGAGTACAGAGTAATGCAGAGGGCAATGAAAGAACAAAAAGTCAAGCCTGAGTCCGGGGGCCCTGCAGAAAGAAAAAGAAAGTGGTTAGTACGACAATGTGTACAGGCTGCCATGTTAAAGTTGGTGCTGCTCTCCCGACTGGTTTAATACGGAGCCTGGTGAACATACAGACACTGTCAATGAGTTGGGCCTGGATGCAGTTGGCTCGAGCTACGGGAACACAGTTGCTGTACTCCTTGGCTCTTCCGCTTGCTGGGAACATCCGGGTACCCATTACCAAGGAGGTCACGATGCAACAAACCTTAACCAAATTAAATTTGAGCACAATTGGGGATGCGTTTCCTGACAGACACATGTTCTCCAGGGAAGAGGATGGAAGATTCGAGGGAGCCATGTTCCTTGATCAGTTCAATTTGTGTAGATCACAGAGAGCATTTAGATCCTTGGCTCCGAGTTACCCCTTAGAACCACAGGAGTTTCCTCAGCTGACACTGCTTATCGAGGATATAAAAGGTGAGCACTTCATGGCTAGGATGTATAGGGCATTGATAGCTATGCTCCCAGTTAGGAATGAGGGGGTACGTGCAGCCTGGGAACGGGTCTTGGGTGCCCCTCTTACTGATGCACAGTGGCAGATATGTTGCGAGCAAACACGTCAAGTTTAATTCAACCATAAACATAAGATATTACACTTTAAATTTCTAAGGCGAGCTTATGTCTCTCATGCCAAAGTTCACTGGTTGGACCCACTGTACCCACACACCTGCCCCAGATGTAGTGCCCCGATGGCCTATTTTGCACATATGGCTTGGACCTGTGTCAGGGTGGCGCGATTTTGGTCTTAAGTATTTAGTAAACTATCAAAAATGACCGGCTTGGGTCTTCCCCATCACCTATGCAGACACTGTTGGGGTATGTGCAAGAGATCGCTAAGCCATATAAGAGTTTCAGTGCAATTGCATTATTTTTAGCAAAAAGAGAAGTGGCTATTCACTTGGAGAGTAAATACCCGTTAACACTGAAGGGCTGGATGTTCAGCATGTCATATTGTAATACTATCAGTGGGATATATGCACAGCTACAACACCCCGTGGCTAGGCCGCTTCATATATGGCAGCCCTACAGGTCCTACTTGTTGGAACAGACATCTGTTAGCACGCAAACAGAACAGGATACCAGCTCACAGAGTGGCATGAGCAATTGAGGTACCCAACTTGAGTGGGGTAAAAAGAAGTAAATACGGAATATGTCACTATATTGCCAAGAATTGAATGTATAATTGTGTTATGCAGGATTATTATGTATTAGATGGATCATTGACAGCTGTATTTAAATGCATGCTTTGTATTTATAAACATTATAAATCAAGATTAAAAAAAAGTTTGTCTCAGTTAGAATCAGTTGTCTTAATTGGAGTGTTGGGAGGATGCCTCCTTCATATTTTGAAGATGGGATATAATGTCGTCTTTCGCAGTTTGGAGAACTCTCACCATATCCAGATGATCCCTGCTGCGTCTGCTCACCATGCTCCATTCCGGATGCCATCGATCATTCTCCTCTGGAGGCAGAGGCGAGGCCTCTCTCCTTGGGGACCCCTCTGGAAGGCCCAGAAGGCTTTTGGCCTCAGTGAGGGTGCGCATCACGTGCTTTTTACCATTAAGGTGGAAGAGTAAGCCAAAAGGATGAGTCCATTGATATTTGAGGCCCATTTCTCTGAGTTTCTACATGAGTGGCTTGAAATTTCTCTGCTTTTTAAGTGTCACAGGTGAAAGGCCTAGAAAAGTTTGCAGTGTATGGCCTCGAAAGACCAGGTCCACTTTGCTCTTAGCTGCTTTAAGAATGGCAATAGTTTCGCAAACAAAGTACAATTTTGTGAGAATGTCCGGGGCAGCATCCCTCTGGCCCAACATGCCCATCACGAGATGAGCGCAGTCCAGAAGCAGCAGGTGAGCCCACCTGGAGGAGCTCCATGGTGAAGGTAATGATATCATTGCCCTTTGCACCTAATAGGACCCCCCTGGAATCAGAGGTTATTTATGCGACTGTGGTTCTCCAGAACTTCTTGTTTGTTCATTTGGGCCATAAAGAAACCACAAAACAGTCTTTGGAGGATGTTCCCCTCGGCATATTATCATGGGGACCAGTTTTGAAAGAACATAAAGGAAAAGATCACAGGATTCCACTTTGGGGACTTGAAATGGGGCCTTGGGTGCCCACGGATAGCTGCAGAGAAGGACAGTCCCAGAGGTGAGGCCTGCTGGGAGGTGCAAGATCCAGAAGTCTCACTCTGAGCAGAGCTGGGGCAGATCACCATACAGAGGAAGGGGACAGCCGGGGGAGTGCTACACTGGTATCCTGTGATGCCCACTTCTTGTCCAGAAACAAGTCTGCTCCTGCCTGCCAGAAGGGAAAGGTCCCATCACCACCAGAGCAGGCAACATAGGGGGACAGGTCAGGAAATTTCCCACAGTGCAGTCACATTCCACAGGCAGTGCTAAAGTCAGTATGCACCAAAGTCCATACCCCTTCCAAAGCAAATCTGGCCAAAAGTGTTAGACATGGGTAGCTGGCGTGATGGGCTCTCTGTGTGCAGCGAGCCCCCAAATGTCTTTCGGCCACTCCCAGGTCCACGCAGGGTTTAGGCCATCTCAGGAGGGGTAATGCACAGAAAAGAGACTCCAGGCAGCATGTAGCAGGTGGGCAAGTCACTCACTTACCCATTGTTGAAGGGAAGAACCTTAGAACTGAGCAGCCTGCTCTCACCCAGTCAGGGCAAGAGCAAATGCTGATGCCAGAGACCCTCCAGTTCAGATCAAAAGGCCCCAGCTAGGTGACAGTCGGCACCGCATTGATCCACTTTAGCGCACGTCACCGCCTTAGGTCCCTGCTTCCTCTGTAATGCACCTCAGACTGGGAAACCAGTAAGTCAAGGGTCTGCTCAGGGGGCACAAGCAGCATCCCTGCTGTCCGCACTGCATTCCTCCCACACCGGAAGCAAGCAGCCTCGGGAATCCGTTGCAGCCGGAGATTAGAGTAGGCTCATCCTACTACTTGGTGCGGCAGTAGGCCCCACCGTCATCTCGAGGCCCCTCAAGATGGTGGGCTGGGTTGCCTCAGGCCCATCTGCAGGTGCTGAAAGCAGCTCTTTCTCGGATACAGGAGCTCTTCACCTTCACTGCTTACAATCAGCCCCAACAGTCTGCCGTCTTTCAGAAGCTACACTGCAGTAAGCCTCATGTGCTCAGGATGTGTCCATCCGCAGGCTGAAGATCAAAATAGTGGGCGCTCTTGGGCCTTGGGAACCTCTTCTGACAGGAAGGTACTAAGCCATGCTACAGTTGTCAGATCCCCAGACTCCAGGGATCTCTGGAGACATGCAGCAAGTGAATCCGTTACGGGCCGGTTCTGCAAGGCACTCTATTTCCTATCTGTAAATTGCACAATGAACTAGGCACACCAGCAATTACTGTTTGCACTATTACTCATCCATTTAAATTGTTAAGTGCCTAACCTAAATCTGTTTCTTTTTGTATTTTTTTATTCCAACCAGTTTTCCCTCTTTCTTTTCTTTCTCTGCTCCATGGCATATACCATGTGTGGTTAAGCCGGCGCCTCCAGGATAATTGACTGGTCCTCCCTCATTCCATTGAACCTGTATGTATGATGTGTAACTATATACTGTATGCCATTTTTTCCTTATGGAAATTATGATGGTCGTCCCTATCTATTGACTCTGTTGTTTGATATTCAACCCTCTTGACGTCTATAATTTCTATGCTTATCTTGCTACCGTTGTCTAACTCGGATGAATTCTGGGTTATTTTACTATGTGATTACTTTTTCCTCCACAATTTTAAATTCTTTCTTGGGCGCGGTTCAACCCTCTGCAAAGGAACATGTAATGGGCTTTCTTGCTTTGCATATTGGATTTTGAATGTTGTACACATTGCGATTATTTTAGTATTTCGTATTACTTCCAGGCTTGAAAAAGCCCCGGTCTGTGCGCCACCGGGGGTGAAACAGGTGCTCCCTGCTCTTTTTTGCTCTACACTTTGGCCTAACAAAATTGTTTGAATAAATAAACTGGACTTTGTTTTGCAAAGACTTGTGATCTATTCCAATTGGCTATCTATTAGGATAGAGGATTGACCACCATATCCTGTTACAAGCTCTTTCCACCAACCTAATGTATGTCTTTATATTTAATGGGTTAATGGCCCCACATTCAGGACATCTGGTTATAAGTGATGTAGGAAGGTGGATATCTGACTATGGTTACCCCCAAACTTTTTGCCTGGTGTTTAGCTGGTTTTTGACTTAGTTGGCCTGGGATCCTGCTATTCAGGGCCCCAGGCTGATTGCTCTCTCCTTAAAATGGACTCCATGTACCTTAGGTGCATAACACAATTGGAATTGGTTCACCTTATAGGCCCCTGTAACAGTGTACCATAGGTACCCAGGGCATAGGTGTAGCCAAGGCCTACCAGGGGCTGCAGCATGTATTGTGCCACCCCTGGCCTGGCCTCCATATTTGACACAACTGGCTGATCACTCAGCTGGGGTAAGTTGGTGTAATCACCTCTTACTTAGGTACAGTATGCCTGTGCCTAACCCTAAACTGGACACATATGTTCCTATCAGCCACTCCTATGGAAGGCCTCATCAATCCTGGAGGCAGAGTGCTTGGAAATATGTGAGATGGTGCTCTAGCATGAGCTGAGCCTGTCTGCAGCTGTCGGGAACCACTCCCTAAGCTGTTCCGGGATATTGCCATACCATATACTCTTAAGTGCATTATAATCCTCGCGGTTAAATGCTATCTTTGGTTTGGCTTTATCAAAACATGTCGAGTAAGGTGTCATACGAATTGGAATACTATCCCCTCGCCAGTTCTGGCGACGGGGATAGCATTCCACCCTTCTAGAGGGACACGACATGTGTGTAGCCTTAACCCCGGTTAAAGTTAAACAGAGCCTCAGCATCACAAAATGGATGCTGCCACCACAGACACATGTCTGACCTCCTGCTGCTGGGAGTCCTTCCAGCGAGGAGGGCCTGGACAAAGGGTTTCCTGCCTGGGGAGGTGCGAGCACCACCCCAGACAGGGTTTTGTGTATTGGGTAGGACAGGGCTGAATAGATTGAGACATGCCTGGGGCACACAAGGTGTCCCTGTGCATAAGCCAGCCCAAACCGGTTCTGGGGCTTTCCAGCCCCAGTCCTGGCGAGGAGCTGGACAAAGGAGAGGGGGTGTAACCGCCCCCCTTCCTGGTTCCTCCCAGAGGAGGGACCTAGTAGGTGATCCACCCCCTAGATTGGAATAAGAGGGGGAGCAGTGCCATTGCACAGGAGATCATCCCGAAATCAACTTAAAACTAAGAAGAAGACTGGACTTCGACATTCTGCTGCACAGAAGACTGAAGAAGAATCTCCCTTGTGGCCAAGGAGTGACCACCCTGTGAACACAGGCACCAACCAGCAACTCGACGTCTGCTTTGCCGCCGCCTCCCGCCGGAGCCCGAGCCCAGAGCCCGACAAGAACCAGATTCCCAGACCTCTCAGAGCCCGATCCACAGTCCCTGCAAAAAAAGGGACCCGTGGAGGCACCGAGTGACGTGGGACCGGACCTCTTGGAAGACACTTGTAAAGCTGACTGCGCAGCTTCTGAGGCATCCTCGACGTTGTGCTTTGGGGACTGAGAACCCCCACCACCGAGCAGCCCTTGCACCGAAGATCAGCCCCCCAGCATCTCCACGATCTGCGTGGGGCCCTTTTTGCACTGTGCCACTCGACGCGCCATCCCGGCCACTAGCCACGCGGCCAGCGGCCATCTTGGCGACGAACCCGAAGATTTAAACAGCAGGTCTGGTTGCTCCAGACCTACCCAAGCTCCTGTGAAAAGGAGCACCCGCTCTGACCTTGCTGGTCCGAGTGAACAGCATCTTTCGACTTCTGCGTGGCTTGCATTTGCCAAGGCCTGTTTGCTCCGATCAGGTCGCCGACATCGCCAACAGCGAGAAGCCTACGTGGGACAGCTCGTGACCGACTCCTGGACGTCCTCGACCCCGGGTATCCACGTGGCTGCAGAAAGAAGCTACCCGACAACGCCTGTTTGCACCCGACATCGCCTGGTTCCAATCTGGTTCCACGGTAGTCACTGGCTAGTGACTTTGAACACTGTCCCCTCTGCTTTCAGGTCTTCAACTCTTCAGATCCACCCTTGGATCCACCGGAACTCTTCTCATCGAGCCGCCTGCAGCATCTTCAGCTCCAAGCACCATCGACCAGCGTGACGAAACCCGACACATCTTCGACCCTGTGCACCCGCTTCCTGTGGGTGAGGTAACTCAGCTCCGCCGGTGCTCCTGCACTGGTACACATCCCAAGGGCCTGTGTTTTAAGTTTCAGCTCCGTAGGTCACTCGGAAGGTTCCTAACTTTCTAACTTTGTGCTTTTTACGCACCATAGACTTTGTATTGTAAAGTGCGTGCACTTTGAACACTGCATCCGAGTCCCGTGGGCCTTTCCCGACTTAGTTATTTCCAGTCTCGAATAGCTCCAGCGATTCCCAAGGCCCTAGGCCTCTTCACTTTCCTCCTGGTATCTCTTATACCACTTATTTAGTATATGGTTTAGGTGGCCCCTAGGGCTCATCCATATTGTGCAACTTGTGTGTATTTTAAACTGTCTTGTGATTTAACGCTTGTGCTTCTGTGCTCATAAAGAGTCCAGGGGATTTTGATAGTTAATAAATCAATATATATTTTCAATATATATCTGTGTGGTGTCCCTTTCATTTGGTATTCAAGGGGGTTGTGTATGGTATAACAGCTGGCTTCACATGCCTTTCAGAGTTTAGCCTAAGACTGCTTTGTCCACGTTACCACTAGGATAACTGGTCTACAAGGTTGAATTACAACCATCATCATAAGGGTTGCTTGGCATGGTACAAAGTGATCACTAGAACTAGTGAGCATTATATACCAGGCCAACTTCTCACATTGGTGAGCAGCGGATTGGGATCTGAGCTTGCTGTTGTTTTACCATTACAATCTTTGAGATTATCATTTGAAAGATCATACAGGTACCTGCTAGGTACATATAAAACAAGACTAGTATACTTAAGTTCTACTGAACTTAGTTGTTGTAGAGCAAAGGGAGTAGCACACCCTAGCTACAACTACTAGATAGGTTTAGTAGGTAAACACCAGTGTAGGTAGATTGCAACACATCCACCCACACTAGAGCAATGTCTGGAACAGAGGGGTCCAGTGGACTTACTCCTGTTGAGAGTGACCCTCCAAGGGCACCATCCCAGTTTGCTATTTTTCCTTTTAAGGAACTAAGACAGCTTTGTGTCTTAAGGGGTCTGAAGACAGGGCCTTCCCCTACTGCAGACCACCTAAGAGAGCTTTTGGATCAGTCTGAAGCTCTAAAGACCTCTAAAGCAAACCCCACAGGGAATGCTGAAGGAGGCCATCCTTCAGAGGATGACACTGTAGACACCCCTGCCCCTATCATCCTAGAAGATGAGGAAGCCTCCACCACTGGAGCTCCTCAAGTAGATGTAGAGGAAGAAGAAGAAGAGGGGGAGGAGGTGGAGAGCAGTGAGTCAGATGATGACAGAGATAGTCAGGTGCTGGTCAGTAGACTGAACCAGGCTAACTTAAGTCAACTTGGGAATGAATCAGGTAACAACCCATTCAGACCCTCAGGTGGACTTAACCAGAGCCATAGGAGGAGGAGGCATCACTCAGGTGAATCCAATACCTCCCATGTCTCTAGAGGCTCTCATGGTCACTCCAGAAAGGAGATGACTAGCCCTCAGAGAAGGGAACATGAGGCCAAGATGAGAGAGGCTGAGCTTAGGATCCAGAGGCAAGAATTAGAGGTTGCCCTGGCTAAGGAGAAACTTGCTAGAGCAAGACAGCCTAGAGAGAGTGGGGTAATAGAACCCACTGGTGGCAGCAATATCCACAAGGATAAAGGCAGGTCCTTTGATACAAGAAACCTGAGTAAGATTGTGCCCCCCTACAAAGCTGGGGATGATATCCATAAATGGATCACTGCAATGGAGAGAGCCTGCAGAGTACAGCAGATCCCTCAGGAGCAGTGGGCAGCAATCTTGTGGCTCTCCTTTGAAGGTAGAGGCAGAGACAGACTCCTCACAGTTAGTGATGAGGATTCTAGAAACTACATGGTCCTGAAGAGTGCTCTGATTGATGGGTTGGGCTTAACCACTGAACAGTACAGGTTAATGTTCAGAGACACCCAGAAGACACAGACTCAGGACTGGTCTGAATTTGTTGAGTGTGCCACTAAGGCTCTGGAGGGCTGGTTGCTGGGAAGTAAGGTTACTGACTATACAGGATTGTATAATTTAATTATGAGAGAGCAAATCTTAAGTAATTGTCAAAATCAGCTTCTACATCAGCACCTGGTTGACTCTGATCTGACCTCCCCACAAGAATTGGGTAGGAGGGCAGACAAATGGGTCAGAACCAGGATCAGGCCTAAGAACCAGGGTGGTGACCAAAAGAAAGAGACTACCAAGCCTCAAGAGAAGGGTGGGGATAAAAGTAAGGAAAAGACTTCCCCAGGGCCCCAAAACTCCAAGAATGGGGGTGGGTCCCAAGACACTTCTACATCCCAGAAAAAGCCTTATTGTCATACCTGTAAACAGGTGGGGCATTACAAAACAGATAGCTGTTGTCCCAAGAATGGCAATAAGGAGAATATACCTCCAGGTAAGGCTCCAACACCTCCTGTCACTGTTAGCAGTGGTCCCCCAGGTGGTGGGAGCACCCCCAAGAATTTGGGTGGGTTTACTTTTGGAGGACAGGTGGACTCTGGCCTATCCAGGTCCCCTAACTCAGATACTCTTGTCTATGAGACTGGCATGGGGTTTGCCAATTTCACAGCTTGCCCAAACACTTTGAGCAAGTATAGACAGGAGCCCCTCATCAATGGCTTGAAAGTAGAGGCCTTCAGAGACACAGGGGCTAGCATCACCATGGTGGCTGAATGTCTAGTCCCCTCAAGGCAACTTTTACCTGATGCCAGATATCAGGTGACAAACATTGATGGCATAGAAACCAATCATCCCATGGCAGTAGTCAATCTTAGCTGGGGAGGTGTCACTGGCCCAAAGAGAGTGGCAGTGTCAGCAAACTTGCCTGTAGATTGCCTACTGGGTAATGATTTGGAAATCTCAGCCTGGGCTGAGGTTGAACAGCAAACCCATTCTAGAATGGTAAATCTCCATGGAAAGGTTAGTGGGGCTGTGATGGCTACAGCCCCAATCCAAGATGTCCTTCCTGAAAAGGTTGGGAGGGCTGAGCAAACCTCAGCCCCATCTTTAGATAACCTCCCTCCTGCAAAGAGTAGCAGGGCTGTACTAGTAACAGCCCATACCCAAACTGAGTCTCCTCCTGAAAAGGTTGGTGGGGCTGTGATGGCCACAGCCCAAACTCAAACTGATACATGGGTAGTGAAGCCTGAAATGATGGAGCACTCCACCCAAACAGAGAGCATTGAGGAGGAAGAGAAATCTCCCTCCCACCAGACTTTAGGAAAGGATCAGCCTCCTCAGGGAACTGATCTTACCCCTGATGAAGGAACTGTCCCAGAGATTGTTAGGCCTGGCCTAACAGAGCCTCTGATGGCAGTGGACCCTTCTCAGGTGGGACCCAGTCTGAAGCAGGTAACCTGCCCCTCTCTACCTTGCCTTACTCAGCCCAGGGCTGCAGAGGACAAGAAGGACAGTGAGACCCAAAGGGCCCCCTGTCAAATAAAGCACCCCCATCAACAGATTAGGGGCACCGAAACTAGTAGCCCTAGTGAGGTGCAAACTTTAAAAACTCCTGAGGGATCCCCCTTAAAAGTAGTTAGGGACCTCCCCCAGATGGATATTGTTGGGCACAGCCAAACCTGGGACCCTAAGGGCCCAAACCTGAACTGTCCCTCCAGTAAGCCAAACAGAGGGACTCAGCCTCCAGCTTTAGGTAGCCAGAGGTTGACCCTGAGAGCACAGTGCAACTCAGTCAGAGAAAGAAAGGCACACATGGTGGAGAGTGATTGGAGGAAGCTGAGCCCTACAGAGGAAACTCACTTCAGTACTCCATCTCAACACCAGCCTTTGACTTTGCAAAGACACACCACAGGTAGAGATTCCCTATGGTGGAGACCCTCAGATACCCTTAGGGTGAGGGATTGCTTAGTGGACCATGAAACAGGGGGTTACCAAGCCAGAGCTGGTACTTCCTTATATGGCCACTTAGGCAATATAGGCTTACCTGGTCAAGGATAGCCTTATCTCCTTTCGTTTGGGGGGGGGTTATGTAGGAAGGTGGATATCTGACTATGGTTACCCCCAAACTTTTTGCCTGGTGTTTAGCTGGTTTTTGACTTAGTTGGCCTGGGATCCTGCTATTCAGGGCCCCAGGCTGATTGCTCTCTCCTTAAAATGGACTCCATGTACCTTAGGTGCATAACACAATTGGAATTGGTTCACCTTATAGGCCCCTGTAACAGTGTACCATAGGTACCCAGGGCATAGGTGTAGCCAAGGCCTACCAGGGGCTGCAGCATGTATTGTGCCACCCCTGGCCTGGCCTCCATATTTGACACAACTGGCTGATCACTCAGCTGGGGTAAGTTGGTGTAATCACCTCTTACTTAGGTACAGTATGCCTGTGCCTAACCCTAAACTGGACACATATGTTCCTATCAGCCACTCCTATGGAAGGCCTCATCAATCCTGGAGGCAGAGTGCTTGGAAATATGTGAGATGGTGCTCTAGCATGAGCTGAGCCTGTCTGCAGCTGTCGGGAACCACTCCCTAAGCTGTTCCGGGATATTGCCATACCATATACTCTTAAGTGCATTATAATCCTCGCGGTTAAATGCTATCTTTGGTTTGGCTTTATCAAAACATGTCGAGTAAGGTGTCATACGAATTGGAATACTATCCCCTCGCCAGTTCTGGCGACGGGGATAGCATTCCACCCTTCTAGAGGGACACGACATGTGTGTAGCCTTAACCCCGGTTAAAGTTAAACAGAGCCTCAGCATCACAAAATGGATGCTGCCACCACAGACACATGTCTGACCTCCTGCTGCTGGGAGTCCTTCCAGCGAGGAGGGCCTGGACAAAGGGTTTCCTGCCTGGGGAGGTGCGAGCACCACCCCAGACAGGGTTTTGTGTATTGGGTAGGACAGGGCTGAATAGATTGAGACATGCCTGGGGCACACAAGGTGTCCCTGTGCATAAGCCAGCCCAAACCGGTTCTGGGGCTTTCCAGCCCCAGTCCTGGCGAGGAGCTGGACAAAGGAGAGGGGGTGTAACCGCCCCCCTTCCTGGTTCCTCCCAGAGGAGGGACCTAGTAGGTGATCCACCCCCTAGATTGGAATAAGAGGGGGAGCAGTGCCATTGCACAGGAGATCATCCCGAAATCAACTTAAAACTAAGAAGAAGACTGGACTTCGACATTCTGCTGCACAGAAGACTGAAGAAGAATCTCCCTTGTGGCCAAGGAGTGACCACCCTGTGAACACAGGCACCAACCAGCAACTCGACGTCTGCTTTGCCGCCGCCTCCTGCCGGAGCCCGAGCCCAGAGCCCGACAAGAACCAGATTCCCAGACCTCTCAGAGCCCGATCCACAGTCCCTGCAAAAAAAGGGACCCGTGGAGGCACCGAGTGACGTGGGACCGGACCTCTTGGAAGACACTTGTAAAGCTGACTGCGCAGCTTCTGAGGCATCCTCGACGTTGTGCTTTGGGGACTGAGAACCCCCACCACCGAGCAGCCCTTGCACCGAAGATCAGCCCCCCAGCATCTCCACGATCTGCGTGGGGCCCTTTTTGCACTGTGCCACTCGACGCGCCATCCCGGCCACTAGCCACGCGGCCAGCGGCCATCTTGGCGACGAACCCGAAGATTTAAACAGCAGGTCTGGTTGCTCCAGACCTACCCAAGCTCCTGTGAAAAGGAGCACCCGCTCTGACCTTGCTGGTCCGAGTGAACAGCATCTTTCGACTTCTGCGTGGCTTGCATTTGCCAAGGCCTGTTTGCTCCGATCAGGTCGCCGACATCGCCAACAGCGAGAAGCCTACGTGGGACAGCTCGTGACCGACTCCTGGACGTCCTCGACCCCGGGTATCCACGTGGCTGCAGAAAGAAGCTACCCGACAACGCCTGTTTGCACCCGACATCGCCTGGTTCCAATCTGGTTCCACGGTAGTCACTGGCTAGTGACTTTGAACACTGTCCCCTCTGCTTTCAGGTCTTCAACTCTTCAGATCCACCCTTGGATCCACCGGAACTCTTCTCATCGAGCCGCCTGCAGCATCTTCAGCTCCAAGCACCATCGACCAGCGTGACGAAACCCGACACATCTTCGACCCTGTGCACCCGCTTCCTGTGGGTGAGGTAACTCAGCTCCGCCGGTGCTCCTGCACTGGTACACATCCCAAGGGCCTGTGTTTTAAGTTTCAGCTCCGTAGGTCACTCGGAAGGTTCCTAACTTTCTAACTTTGTGCTTTTTACGCACCATAGACTTTGTATTGTAAAGTGCGTGCACTTTGAACACTGCATCCGAGTCCCGTGGGCCTTTCCCGACTTAGTTATTTCCAGTCTCGAATAGCTCCAGCGATTCCCAAGGCCCTAGGCCTCTTCACTTTCCTCCTGGTATCTCTTATACCACTTATTTAGTATATGGTTTAGGTGGCCCCTAGGGCTCATCCATATTGTGCAACTTGTGTGTATTTTAAACTGTCTTGTGATTTAACGCTTGTGCTTCTGTGCTCATAAAGAGTCCAGGGGATTTTGATAGTTAATAAATCAATATATATTTTCAATATATATCTGTGTGGTGTCCCTTTCATTTGGTATTCAAGGGGGTTGTGTATGGTATAACAGCTGGCTTCACATGCCTTTCAGAGTTTAGCCTAAGACTGCTTTGTCCACGTTACCACTAGGATAACTGGTCTACAAGGTTGAATTACAACCATCATCATAAGGGTTGCTTGGCATGGTACAAAGTGATCACTAGAACTAGTGAGCATTATATACCAGGCCAACTTCTCACAAGTGAACTATCTCATTGAAAGAGGACGGACACCTCTGAGACCTTTTATCCCTTATTCATATTGTCCGGACCAGGGATGACTGAGGGCAGCCTGCTAGAAAAGCTATTACATCCTGCTCATCCTCCCTCTTTGTCCCTCCTTAGTGTTAGTGTCTGCTTGTCTATGTCATGTCTCTGTGATGTCACCTATGATTCTACCTGGTGCTGTTCAAAATATTTATCAGTTACCTGGAGGCTGAGCAGGAGGTTATCTGCTCCCTGTGGGGGTTCTTACCAGATTACATTTCTACTTGAATGCTGTACCTGACCAAAAATAAATATACTACATGAACATAACAACGAGGAGTCTTCAGCTTTATTTTACTGAATGCAACAATAGCATTGTTAAAGTCCAAAGAAAAGATGGCTAATGTGGTGGGGAAACTCCTTTCAGCTGGGTTGAGTATAGTGCAAGTCTGGTCTTTTTCAGTAAATGAAGTCAAAAGCTAGAATATCAAGCTAACCTGTTGATATGCAGGATGAATGAAAGCAATGGATTAGGTGTAAAGCCCAATGGTTTTATTATGATGATAAGTGATGAAGCAACACCTTCCACTCAGAGTTCTTGAAGAAGCATGGTACTACTGTAGAGCAGTGAGACATACCACATGATAACGCCATTTTTACGAGATGTGGTTTCTATGTCTACCACCTTGTAATTGTTGGATAGTGAAGAAGAACCCCTTCCTCATACATTGGCCACAGAAACCCATGCAACATTAAGGGGTTGAAACTAGTCTAAGGAGGTCATCTCTGTCTAGACCTCCCCTTTAGTTGATAATAATGAAAGAACATGACTCTCAAAACCTTTTATAATTGCTCTTTCTATGCTACTGTGAAGGCGGTAGCCAGTTTGTTAATCCTCATGCAGATGGTAATTGTTGCTGTAAGCCAGCTGAATGGAAAACATCTCTCAACTGTTTTGCCCACTCCATTAATATTGCCTTCAACTACTATTTAGTTTTCAACAATGTTACTGACCTAATATTCTTAAACGCATACTATTCACGTCTAAGTTTCACCAAAGGCCCCTGATGGATACTCACCCTTGCTTGCTTGGCACCGAGCAGTCAGGCTTATCCTCAAGGTCCAAGTATAAAATATTGTCACAACTCCACCTTCCCATCACACTATGCATGCCACAAAAAGACTCCACCCGTATGTATAAAAACAATGGTCTTTGTATTACACACAAACTGAAATCAAAACGGGATACACACTGTATATACACTTTACAGATATATGCAATTGTCGAACTTTCCCATTAGCAGCAGTACGGTATAAACATACATGCCTTAACCAGAGGTATTCATCCAATACAACAGTCCCCTTCCTGTAGAATGACAACCTCCAGTCCACCATAAGTCTGTGGATAATCCAATTTCAGTCCCTCCTGCTCTAATGATTTCTTTTGTCAATGTCCCAACATCAAACCATCATAGTATGGTCCAAATCCAAAACAGCCTCTACTCTATGAGGCCAGAGCCCCAGTATTCACAGAATGAATTTACGACTACTAACTTTACGTCCGCACTCGGGCCGGAGATTCCGATCCAGAGGCGGAGCTTCCGGACCAGAGGCAGAACTTCCGGCCCAGAGGTGGGACTTCCGGCCCAGAGGTGGGGATTTTGGCAATGGCTAAATCTCCACCACCGGCCGGAAGTTCCAGAGAGAACTGGAAGAGACATGTCTTAACCACAGATTGCCAAATACTGTTATATATGTGTATGAGCCAGTCAGTATACATTACACACATGGACAGGAATATGTCAGTAACAAATTGCATTTTCATTAACAGTTGTTTTTTTCTCTACTTTCAGCTGACCAAGCATATGGTCTGCAGCCATAGGTCATGACCCCAATTGTACATCCCCAGATGGAGCAAGAAAGACCCTATAATCAGGGACTTATTAAGATCAGGAATGTGGTTGAATGGTCATTTGGTCTAATGAAGTGCAGATTCAGATGCCTGTACATGTGTGTGAGAACTAATGACCTGTGGGGCTTGGAGCCTGAAGATACTGAGCCAAACGAGGATAAGGATGAGGAGGAGGATGGAAGAGACAGGCAACACACAATAGCTGGTCCGATGCAACCACATTGCGGCAAATTTATTTGTTTAAATGATCCGAACTAATGGACACATTGACTGAAATGTTCAAAGTGAGAAAAAATGTCTTGACCCTATTCATTGTGTTGCGTTTTATTTCACTGTCAATGGAAACATCAAGTCATTCGCATGCAACAATCATGCTGTCAGAACCGTTAAGCAACATGGGGCCATGGCTCAAAATTATAAATCAACTAAGGCAGCAATGCACTGTGATGTAGTGTAATAATGTATTATAGGGATAGGTCTGACCATTCCTGTCCTCAAACACCAGAGCAGTGCAGAGCTGCACAGTTAGCAGACTTGCTGTGTTCTGCAGCAGCAAAGCGTGCTTCAGATGGTACTCAGTGAGTGAGTGTTGGGACACAAACCACACAGTATGTCCATAGGTGAGACAAACCCTTCATTTTAGTGTGTCTCACCAATGTGATAGAATGCAGAATGGCTGAACTTTGTAGTAACAAATGTTGTTGCAGACAGCATAACAGATAATGAGTGACAGTTGTCAGGGACAAAGTCCAAGCATCATTTAAACATGTAAAAATTTCATTTGTAAAGAAGGCATACATGCATATGTTGTGATACTCAAATCACTGCACATGTGACTCAATTCCTGGCCAAACTGTCATAAATACCACGCCATGCCACAGTTGACAGTTCACACATTGTACATGCATTGCACAGCACTACGATGAGACTCAAAGACCTGTAACACAGCACTATGAACAGAGGACCTTGCAATGTGTGGAATTATCCAGAGAAGTAAGGCAATGGGGATGTTCTTGCAACCATCACATTTCCAGAACAATGTAGAGATGGCAAAAGTCTGAAGTGTCCATGTCACAAGTCACATACAAATGCATGTGTACATACACTATCAAATTTAACATGGTGCAATGGAGGATTTTGGATATGAACTTACCTCTGCATGGCAAGAGTAGTTTAACCCTGCCCTGAGTGTACAAGTGCATAGTTAAGGGGGTCACATGCATTATCACATCGAAATGGGATAAGATAATTGAGTGTGTGCTGTTACATACCCCTGTGTCATGAAGTACAGTCTACTTGGACCAGGAGGGCAAAACAAAGACCTGCCCTTAGAGTAGATGACTACTACTGCATTTGACAGGAGTAAGACAGAGCTATAGTGGCATTGGCAGCATGAAGTTCAGTGAACAGTAGTAGAAAACCTGACCATGCAACCCTGGGTCACTGCAGTGAGGCCTACAAGGTCACTCACCCCTTCCAATGATCTATTGATGTGTGTTACATTCACCCCTGCTCAACATTATGTTGTTGAAAATGTGTGTGCATTATACAACCTGTGTAAGATGTACACAACACATGGGTTCCATTATGAAACAGTGTGCTCAAGGTGAATGAGTATGTGCTAGTAGTGTGTGTCCACCCTCACACACCCAGGTACAGTCAAAAGAGAGTGTAGCACCAATAAGTGTGCAGTGACTGAGTGTGTGTGCTGCATGTCATAAAGCAGGCATTACCCAAAAACATGTGTGCCACAGTATTGCTACAAGAATGTTGTGTGACAGTAAAGAGAGGGGTATCATCTGAACAAGGCCACACAGTACACACAAGGAAGTCACCCTAATGCACTGCTATGTATGAAAGCAAAAGAGGAGGAAGGTGTAGCATCTAATTGTAAACAATGCATTCCTGCCTTTTCCTCTCCAACAGGATCTTTCTGGCTGGCTAACCATAATGCGGGCACCATTGCACCATGGTTCAAGTGTGCTTCTTTTTCATGCAGGAATGTACTGGTGCATGAAGTTGTACATTTTTGCTAAGTAAAATATCTTGAGAGGATCAATCCATCATGTAAGTGTGCTGCAAAATGGAGCAAACTTTAAAATGGGAAGCAACAAGGAGAACCAATGGTATGTTACGTTAATTTGTTAATTAAATTTATATCGCATGCAGATACTCAAAAGTGTCCCGGCGCATACCTGAGGGGTTCATAGTCTGGTATTAAGCAAAGAAGTGTGTTTTCAGATTCTTTTTAAAAACTAGTAGGTCCTGAGTATTCCTCAGGCTAAGAGAAAGGGTGTTTCAAGCCACCACCGACTTCCAGGCAAAGGAGCTGCCTCCAAGCCTCTTAAATATGAAACACGGAAGCTGAGCAAGACCCTGAGACATGGTGCGCAGATATTGCGTGGGGGCATAAAAAGAAAGCCGCTTTTGTAAGTAAATTGGGCCATGCCCATGAAGAGCCCTGTGGGCCATAATTAAAACTTTAAATTTGACCCGAAGGGCGACCTGAAGCCAGTGCAGAGAGCGTGAAAACTCGCGCTCTTCCTGGAAGGGATTTTGGACCACCTGGAGTTTTTCTAACAGATGGCCCGGAATGCCCACCAGAAGAGCATTGACATAGTCCAGTCGAGATAGAATAAGTGCGCAGATGACAGTTTCTTTTGCCACCCTGGGCAGGAGAGGACGAAATTACCTTAAGGTTTTCAAAAGGCCAAAACAGGTCCCCGCAAGTTTACAGATATGAGTGGAGAAAGACAACTTTTCCTCGAACCACACCCCCAGGTTTTTGGTGGGCTTGCCTGTAGAGGTGGGTAGGGGAAACTCAGGTGGCCAGAGAGTTTCCTTAAAATTGGGATGAAACTTCCCGAATAGGAGGATCTCTGACTTCTCTTTGTTACACTTCAATTGTGCCCTAGCTAGCAATTTAAAAATGGAACATGCAACATGCTTCCTACGCACACCTAATCTTTAACTGATAATTCTAATATCAACTACTTAATTGATCAATGTGCTGTGCCTGACAGTGTGAACCAATACAGTGTGTACCAAGATCACATGATCTTTAGAATATATATGAATGTGAAAGAAACCAACTCATTTCTAATCTGCTGTTAAGCCCTCGTGGTTTCAATGTGCCTAAGCATTTCATCCATAAAGTTTCTCTTTGCAATAAGGGTTTATTCATATCCAAACCTGGGCTCTCTAGTAATTTTTCAAGTAATATGAATTTGATCTGTGCTATTGAGTGATGATTGTCAATCCATTGTGTCGCTAGACATGAAGTGAATGAAACGCTTAGGCACACTAAACCACGAGGGCTTAACGACAGTGTAGAACTTAGTAGTTTTCTTTCACATTCATATTTATTCTAAAGATCATGTGATTTTGGTATGTTCACTAATGAGAATGATGTATTCAAGATTTGTGTACAGTTGTTTTTAAGGTCATTCATTTTTGTGTTTTTTCCATGATTTGTTATTTTTTGTCTTCAGTTTATTTTTCTCTCAATCTTTCTCGTTTTCATTGCTTCTAAGGACTGGAAGTTTGCCATGGTTTAAAATGTGCAGTTAGAACAATAATTTTCGACATATAGGATATTAAAACACCGACTGTTCCAAGATGGTCGATGTGGGTGTTTGTAAGAAGTACTCAATTTCATAGTCTCAAGTGAATTTTTTATATTGAAATCCTGGTTCTAGTTCAATCTTATCAGAAAAATGGTTTTAGATAGCATTGTGTATTCACTATCTAGTTCATAAGCGTAAGTCGTTTATATACACTGTTACTGAGGTGACAATTCCTTTGTCATATGATTGGGTTTTGTTTCTGGTCTAAGAGGTGGGCGGAAGTTAAAATGCCGTGGGGTTGTCCCCTGTCACGTGATCAGATCTCCGTTGTTTTTAGGTATGCGATGAAGTTCCGGTTTCAAACGCGTTGATTTTGAAGAGCGAGTAGAAAGGCTGAGGACAGGTAAGCCTTGCATTTTTGTCCGACATACCATTGAGTGTAGTTGCTTTTATTTGAAAGCGTGTCGCTCATGGTCGTTCCTTTTATATATCAGGGACACCGTGTTGTAAAAACAGAGAAGCGCAGTGGGTAAGAGTAACCTTAAGGATTTTTGCTCAGCTAGTGTGATATCAGTATAAGTCACTCTCTTATAGTTTGAATTCCTTAATTTCAGGCATGGACTACTAGTGAGAGCACCTTCATATTCATCATTCATATCAGAAGTTATTTAACTTTTTTAGACTATACGAGTTAGCACTGTTTTGTATGCCCTGGTAATACATAGTTGACATGTTTGATTTTGCCCTAGAGTGGTTTTCGGCGGTCCAGAATCCATCCGTTGTATTTACATGGAGTGAGCACAGTCCCTTCGTTACTGTCTTTGTTGTGTCTTTTTTTTATCTGTGCTTTTTCAGTCTTTTTTCTCCTTTTGTCTATGACATATTACTTTTTGCGTTTGTTGAAGGTTCCACCTTTTTTGCACGGAATGCTTTCTTGGCTTTCAATATTGGTGTTATGCCATTTTAAACCAGATCACATTATGCACATGGGAATGGCAATGACAGGTTTGCATATGTGTACATGCTATATTTTAGTTTTGTTACTTTTATGTCTTGCAGTGTTGCCCCGGAACAAGGGACATACTAGTCCCGAAATGCACTGGGCTTAGATCATCTGTGATTTGAAAAGCGGTACAATGCTAAGATATGATTAAGGAATTGTTAATCTCATATGTTGTGTAAATTGTATATATTTACTGAGTTACACACATTTCATTGTTTGACATTGTATGTTTTACAGATCGAATACAAATTATGAAAGAATTTCTGTATGAATATTATTCTAGTGTTTATGTAAATATTTTATTGATAGGTTGTATATCACGTAAAGTTGTGCGTGTCCGAGTCCAGCAGGCAGTTTTGCTGCTGGCCCTCCCCTTTTTATTTAAAAATGGAAGACAAACAGTATTGAGCAGCAGAGACCGAGTCCCCTCTCTTATCCCAGGTAAAACGAAGCTGGGCGTCTCAAGACCCTCTGCCAAGTACATGAGGGGTGTAACATAAATATTAAAGAAAAGGGGGCTAAGGGAGGACCCCTGGGGGACAGCGGTGGGCATAGGCTGCAGAGCAGAAGAGGACGGCGGAAGTCAAATGTGCTGGACCCATCCTTCCATGAAGGACCTAAGCCAACCCCAGGCGGTGCCTGACACCCCAATATCGGCCAGACATGAGAGAAGTAGAGCGTGCGGAACCGTATCGAACGCAGCTGACAGATCGAGCAAAATCAATGCAGCCCTCCCGCCGGCGTTCAAGCACTCACGTTTTGCCTCTGAGACCTCCACCAGGGCCGACTCGGTGCTATGAGAGGCTCTAAACTCTGACTGAGCTGGGTGCAGCAGGCCCTCCCTCTCCACAAACTCAGTGAGCTGTTTATTCATCACCTTCTCACACACTTTGGCAAAGCCAGGCAGGAGAGAGAGGGGCAATAATTCACTGGGATCAGTGGTTCCAGGGACAGCTTTTTTAAGAGTGGCAAAATCTTGGCCCCCTTTCAGGCCTTTGGAACACAAGCTTCAAGGAGGGACAGATCAATAATGCTGTACACTTCAGGATTAATGGTCTCTGCACCTGCCGCCAGCAGTCTGGTCAGACACAAGTCAGAAGGCAAGCCCGACTTCAGGTCCTTAAGAATGTTAAGGGAATCTGAGAAGTCACAGACCTAAAGGCTTTCAGAGAATAATCAGGGTCCGTAGGTAATGACCCTGGAGCAGCCCCAATACCACTATCACAGGGGGAGCAAGCCGCCTCAATGGAAATAATTTTATCTCTAAAAAATCTAGAAAGATTATGCACCAAACTCCTGTGGAAGGAGATGCCCTTACTTGGGCAGTAGTTGACATAAAACTTTGAACAATTGCAAAAATGTCTTTAGTATTGTTTTCGGTGGAGTCGATGCGAGCTGAGTAAAATTCCCTTTTGGCCTGAGTTATGGCCTCATAATAGGGTCTTTGTTTAAGTCTAAGCTTCCACTTAGCATGGGGGCAGAAATCACGCTCAAGGGTCATTCATGTTTGAGCGTTTTGAGCGCAGGGGTAAAGCAGGGTTTAGAAGGAGACTCTCTAGACAACCGCAGACCAGGGGGCGAGGCAAGTGAACCAGCTGCAGTAGCAACTCAACTAGTAAATCCAGCAAGTCGACCCTTGAGGTCTCATCCGAGATCAGGCCTGGAATTATCCAATACCTGGTTAAACACAAGGCGATTCATTTTGCCAAAATCTGGTTTACATTAGGATGGTGATGAAGGCTCAACATTAGACACCTTGTTACCCCACTCCTGGGAAAATTGTACTTTCTGGTGCATTTCCAGCTTGCTCTAATGTACTATGTCTGGGAATGTGTCTCAACCATGGAAGTTGCTTGGGTACGTCCATGCAATGTTCATGTAACCTCTCCCTGGTGCTGATTCAGCCAATGCAGTCTTTTCGTTTGCACTGCATCACACAAGACAAATGATCTCTCACAGGGCCATTCAAGGGGGACTTTGGTTGGAGAAAAGATATCATAAGAGATGTGCATTGCAGATGTACCATGTTGCATTGTGGAAGTGCCACACTACTCATGTCATACATACGCCCCTGAGTGCTGAAGTGCCTGCGCCACTACATTACATGGATTACCTTGCCTGGCTTTGTGTGTATAACATGATTAACTCTCAAACGCATATTACAATTTGGATTTACAGCTGATGGTGGTAAAAAATGTTAATGTGTAATCTGGATGGGACATATACTGTAGTATGGGTGAGCCAGGCTGTATTTGTGTGCTGCATCTGTGATACGTCACAATGACAGATTCCCCAAACATTGCACGAATAGAGAGCATAGCCAGAATAGGGACTACAATAAGGTGGCACAGAAGCGCCAGAAGCCATATTTACATGCACACATGACTATAGGGGACATCGAGGTGTGTACCCTGGTAATGGCTGTGGCAATTGACGTGTGAACCTACGACCCATAATGTCTGCCTTGTTGTGCTGCAATGGTTCCTAATAATTTCAGTGGCATGGTAGTAAGGACTAGACATGCATTCTTTGGACCCAGGCTGACTCCATGGCCAATATGCTGCCCCACCTATATGTGCTGCATCAATGGTCCTGAAGTTACAGGCAGATGACTGACTTAAAACCACCCAGATTAACCACCTGGACACTGCCTCTGTCACACAAACCTTTCAAGTGGTTCCACCCCAGTACTGGCCCAATGACAGAGTGCCCCAGGTGTGTGATTCATTAAGGAGAGTCATCCAGTTGAGGACATTGGGGGCTGGGATCAAAAAATGCTCTATAATAAAAACGTTATCCTCAAAACCATCAATCTAATAATTTTCAGCTAGAAAAAAACTATAAATTGTTTCTCTAAAAGTCAATGACTTGACTTGTTCTAATTTAAAAAGTACTTCAATAGTGTACACAAAATTAGATCATGCTCAAGAGTTAACCATAACAGTGCTCTTAAAAAAAATAAATGAGTGGGAAAATACAAGGTATCATATTTGTTATTCCATTCATTTTTTGTTTTTTTTGTTGTAAACAAGACAAACATTGTACATGTACTATTTTAAACACCATCAAATAGGGGTTACACTTATGACCAAATTAATTTGAAACAAAGACATGTACAAACCAAAATACAATACATCTAATTAATCATTAAACTTTCAGAGGCATTGATCTTAAAACATCAACAGACAAATTTAAGTGTCTAGTGTCCAACACTATCATATTGCTGGGGCAAGTCTCAATTTTCACCCTGCAGTCTAAACTGGTACTGCTTGGCCCGATTTTGAAAGATGGTCAGAGCTTATTATGCAATTGGAATCATGAATTTCATCATTGGTAGTACATACATATATGCACATATGTATTCATCAAATGACGGCTCTTGGCCACGCTCTTAAATATGCCATATGCCAATGCGTTTCGACCTTCACAGTAGGCCAGTGGTGTATTCAAAAGAAGGCCTTCCTTAGGGCTCTGAGCTTGACAGGTGCATCCCAGAGTGTTGAAGTCCTTCTCTATATTCAAGGAGGCCACCCAGCCCTGAGTGTCTGTCCTGCATGCCCAATTAAATAAGTGACAGATATTGAGGAATGTATTCCTGCATGGATTAAATCCATTCCGATCTGGATGGATCACTGTGTGTACCATTGGGGTCAGCCTGCTCACCAGCACATTCCCCAATACTTAACAATCAAGATTTATGAGGGATAGCGAGCAGTAAGAGGCCACATCTAGTTGATCCTACCAGGATTTGGAAGTACTGTTCTCAGAGCTAATCACATACTTTCAGACAAACTACCACACTTATTCATATAGAGCTAACAACCATGGCCCAGAAGGGCATGGAATGAAGCATAAAATTCAATTGGTAACCCATCGGTACCAGGTGCTTTGCCCCTGGCTATGTGTTTAATGGCTAAGGAGACATTTTAAAGAGTCAGAGGTTCGTCCAATGGGAAGTGGAGTCACAAGAGGCTGAATATAAATGAGGATCGCCTCGGGTGTCACACCCAGTGGAGCCCAATATAATTCCCTGTAATACATTTCTAATTCTTTATTAATGTCTAAGAGAAGAAAAGGTTAGACAGTGGAACCCTACAAGGCACAGCACCTGACGCACTATCCCTAGTCTAATATGGCTATCTACTGGGGGTACCTAAAGATCTGTGTGCACACTGACAACGCACCCACTGCCACAATGCAATCCAATACAGGATTATCACATTAAAAACAAAAAGCAAAGGTGCACCACAAAAACAAGACAAATATTCAATCTGTGTCCACAGTTTGTTCTTTAAAGTTCTTCTTTTATTCAAACAGTATAAAAACAATGATCTTGATAGTTTTGAGCAGTCAACGCATTTCGTCCATGCAAGTGGACCTCTTCGGGGCTTGGGTATAAAGGATACTCTAATCCGAGGAGATCAGGCCAACTGATTATAGAAATGGCTGATGCAGTATGGTCTTTTTCTGAAGTTTCTTGGGAAACAGTTAGCTTATGTTTGAGCAAGCATCTGTTTATAGGTCAGTTGAATTTACGCCATCATAGTTATGTAGAATAATAAAAACATCCATGAAACGCTATTGGATAAAACATGATAAGGGCCCCTAATACAGATCAGATTTGCAAGCTACAGGGCAAGACTTGGTAGATACGGGTCCTCTTAGTTTAGTGTAGGACCAGAGGAATAGCTGTAAGCTGTTGCCGGTCTTAATAAACCATATAGCGAAAAAAGTGTCTCTCGTCAACTCTGGTCCGAGCGAACTGAATGTCTAAATGAGAGTTCACTATGGGCTGGACGAGATACAATAGCTCCTATAGAAGCACATGGGAGCTCTGATTTTAACAGTCATACCAATACACCACTTGCATTATCACCTAGTTCATGTTGTCGTTTAGTATATTATTTGAAGTCAAAAGGGGCTAGTCATCCGGACAAGTTCCTGTAATCTGCCTTAATTGCCGCCAGTACCGGGAATGTGGTCAGGTCTGACACCCAGTCCGCCTCTGCCAATCTCAGTCTATCCTCTAAATCTAGCATTTCTCTGACATACGCTGTAAATGTTACTTGCAGTAAGGCCCATAAGGCCTTATTGTTATTGTTATCGCTATATGTAAAGTAATTGAAGTTATTTGCATTAGCCTAACCCAATCAGTTGTACACATGTAAACCTTTTTAACCCAGGGGACTACCAGTGCGCTACCATGCTGCACGAAGATGTTCCCTCCTCTAGCCAAAACACTATACACACCCCGGCCTGCATGGCGTAAATAGCCTTTACTTTCATCCTAGCCATCGCCCCATCCTCCCGATTAAGCCCTATCCTCATGGGGGCGCGCCTGCGAGCTTAGACCTGGGGTTTAAAACTTAGGTTCCCCAGTGCTGCAAGGCAGCCAACAACCCCTACCTCCAAGCTACCTCTCCCAATTCCCCCTCCTCCCTCCGCACCCCTCCCACTCCCCCTAACAAGTTGCATGAGCATTACCTCCCCTGCCACCCAAGTCCAGACCCGGATATTCGTTACCGTTGACCCCGGCCCCTTTACCGGACTGTAACACTTTTGCTGCAGACCAGTGACCCCCCTTCCATCGTCCAAACTTCCTTCCTCACCCTTCTCTCCTTCTTTCCATTCTCGCCCGCTGACCCAGCGAAACCTCATGAGCTCTAAGCACCACTGAGCATCTTTTACATATCCATAGTGACCACTTGCCACTACCCGTCCCTCCCTGCCCCCTCGCATGAACACCACTCACCCACTCCGCTTAGTACCATGGAATGTCCATGGACTAACGCACTATATCAAAAGGAAAAAAATACTCTCCTATCTCCAATCAAAGTGGGTGGATGTAGCACTACTCCAGCTAATGCACCTTGATGCCCCAGAGTCTGACAAGCTACACAGGGACTGAGTGGGAAAGGTGATCCACAGCCGTGTACAGGGGGGGGACGCCCCAGATGCGAGACCCACCCACAAATGTGGGGTAGCAATCCTTATCTGCAAACCTGTACTGGCCACGCATTCAAAACCCATGTCTTTGTCGGATCAGTTTCTGCTCTGACTGGAGCGAAAAATCGTTCCTTCTTCAACTGAACCGCCTTATGGTGGAGATAGGCGCCTCGCGGTACTTTATTGGTGGGGACAGGAACCTGGTAAGAAACCCAGTTCTGGATAGAACCGGTCCCCTGGACAGGAGCAACACAGCAGACATATCCCTGATCAGCGAAATACTGGCAGATAATGGACTGGTGGGTCCCTGCCGCCGTTGCCACCCTGCAGATGCAGACTATACTTTCACCTCACCTACCCACACCACAATTTCTTGCCTAGATTACTTTTTGGTCTCCCAGAGAGCAGTACAGATGGTCCTAGAATCCTGCATCCCAGAGGCAGCACTTTCTGACCACTCTCTGGTCCTCCTGTTACTGGAAATAGGACTGGCCAAGAAGGGCCATAAGCCCTGGTAAATGAACATTCAGGGCCACAGGACCCCTAAGGGTAAATCCTACCTGCAAGCTCACCTTCAGGGTTACCTCTCTACCAAGCAAGGGTCCATGGACTTGGGCGGGAACCTCTGGGTCGCAGCATAAGCTACCATACAGGGCCTGCTTATACGGGATGCAGCACAAGCTAATGGACACACTGTTGCTCGACAGAAGGAGTTGGAAAAGGACATTGCATCCTATACCTCCTTATACAGAGCAACGCCAACCCTACAGCATCGCAAATCTTTTGGAGCTGGCTCGCATGGTGCTGAATGGACTTTTTCCTTCCAAGGCAGAGTATGCCCTACAAAGGATGAAAGAGAGACACTACAAGCAGGGGGAAAAGGCAGGGAGACTACTGGTGGCACAGCTACTCTAAAGGGAAGCGGCCATGGCCGTACCGGCTATACAGTCAGCTGGATGAGCCACACTCACCCAACCCCAGGATATTGTGAACGAATTTGCCCTGTTCTACAAGTCTCTCTACACCCGGGGGACACAGGCTGACGAGGACAAGTTGGCTGCCTTCCTCACAAGGGCAGCCCTTTCCCACCTTTTGGAGAACTTCAGGAAGGGGAGATCAGCAAAGAGGAGATCTTGCGCGCAATAGCCAACCTACCCTACCACAAGGCCACTGGTGAAGACGCCTTCCCAGTTGAGTTTTACCAATGGGCGGTAGAGGAGGTAGTTACACCCTCCAATCCGGGTTTCAAGAGGCAGAGCGCAGGGCTTCTATGGGTCTCCGCTCTAATAAAGCAGTGATTGCCATCCTACCCAACATGGAAAGGATCCCAACTTTGCGGCAGCTCCCAACCCATATCGCTGTTAAACTGTGATATCAAAATCCTGGCTAGTGTCTTGGCTTCCCACCTACGTAAAGTCCTACCCACGTTAATTCACCATTCACAAGTAGGATTTGTACCCAGACGCTCCTCTAGGAACCAGCTGCGCACTTTGGCCCACAC
Organism: Lissotriton vulgaris; assembly: GCF_964263255.1. NCBI lineage: Eukaryota > Metazoa > Chordata > Amphibia > Caudata > Salamandridae > Lissotriton > Lissotriton vulgaris. Next base: position 666,678,787 of record NC_141689.1, read on the forward strand.
ATTGTGGTCCACAAAACGCCTCCAAAATGATGCACTAGCATTATCACTCAAATCAGAGAAAACGTTTGATAGCATTGAGTGGGAATACCTTTTTAAAGTACTGGAACAATACGGACTGGGGGATCAGTTCATAGCCAAATTGGGACATATATATGATAATCCCACTGCACAGGTAAATTGCGAGGTCTTTGTGTCTGAGCCTTTCCCGATCCACAGGAGAGTGTACCAGGGGTGCCCCCATCCCCACTTCTCTTTCTCTTGGCTATGGAGCCCCCAGTAGCTACAATACGTCAAGCTGCCAATGCTACAGGCATACCTCTCACAATGAGAGAATCTACACTCTACCTGTACGCAGAACTCCTTCTGCTTACCCTCATGGACCTACCCCACTCCCTGCCTTCCCTGCTCCAAATAATAGATGATTTCTCCTCCTTTTTCGGCTACAAGATACACAGGGCCAAAAGGGAAGCATTGCCTATCTCAGACGGGACCACAAAAGTGGCCATACACGGGTTCTTCTTCAACTGGCAACCCTTGTGCCTCAAATACCTGGGTGTACTGGTGAACAAGGAGACAGAAGGGATAGTTGCAGATAACTAAAGCCCCCTGTTCACCCAGATGAAATGAAACTTTAAAAACTGGAAGGCGCTGGGGCTGTCAATGTGGGGTAGAGTACAAGCCGTGAAAATGGTCACTCTCGCGCTCTCCCGCACTCTTGGCATGCTCCCCCTTCAGCTCCCTCTGACCACATTATGCTTAATAGACTATAGGATAAAATCCTTTGTGTGGAACTCAGCGACGCCCGTCTGATAGTGCTGAAACTGAAAGCATGCCGCTCCTGCGGAGGAATGAGCCTCCCTGCAGTGGAACACTTTGCCCTTGCACTGCAATTATCTCAAATGGTGTACATGCTTCCAGAAGCCCCTGACATGCCACAATGGGTAAATACAGAAAGGCACCTGCTATCTACAGAGACAGGCCTCTCCACCATATATAGGACAGGGACAAGCAGCCACGAACCCACCAATCCGGTCCTATCAGCCTTGCGCAGGCCTTGGCAATGGGCACATCGACTGTTGGACTTGAACCCTCGAATCCATGAGAAACCACCCTTGTGGGGGAATGCAGGCATATGCATTAATAGGCAAACACTGTCCTGGCCCCTGAGGAAGGCAGCAGGCATCCACCCCTTGGACCAGCTCCTTCATGATGATCATCTCAAGACATTCGCACAACTGCAAGAGGAGTTTGGCCTCTCGGCGCTGCAATCCTGGAAATACATGCAACTTCGGCAATGCCCGAAGAAAAGTTTAGGGCTGCATCCTTGTTTGCTACAAGCCTCAACAGTGCTATTGTACCTGCATGAATGGGGAAAGCACAAGGGGGTACGTTGGGCCTATACGGAGTACGGACATCCCACCTATTTTCGCAGCCCCTTTGGCAAGACCTCCGCACCAGATGGCAAACCTGGCTATCAGTCTCCTATGAGGATGACAAGTGTATAGAGATGTTAGACGACTTGAACAAGGGCACCTGGGAGGCAAGACTGAAATTCTGTCTATTCAAAATCCTCCATGATTGGCACTGGTCACCAATAAAACTGCACAGGGCAGGACTGCTTTCACATGCCAACTGCTGGAGATTCACTGACACTGGATGCGACATAACCCACATTATAAGTGAATGCCCGTTGGTGCAACCCTTCTGGGGCTATGGAGGGCAGATCCTACTCACCTGCTACACTCCTATTACACCTCACAGTCCTCCCCTCTCCATTTCCTCCACCGCCCTGATCCACACCCATCTCCCCCTAAATATGTCCTTAATTTCTTCCCTTCGTGCAACGCCAACAAAGACAACTCTCCCATCACGTCCGATACACCAACCCCCGCTCTCACCCTCCACCTTTCCCCACCTATGAACCCTCTACGCCAACTCTCCTCCTGTCCCCCCACCTCTCCCTGCCTTCCACTATCAACTTCACCCCCTCCTTCTGCCTTCAAGACACCCAACCTTCCGTGCTCTGCCCTACTCTCTCTTGAAAATAAGCTAGACTCTCTTATCACCTCCATCTCCCAGCTTGTAGCTTCCATTTCACTCTTAAGCTCCAAGATTTCCACGTTCCCATTCTCCTCAACTCCTTTGGAATACTCTCATCTTCCCACGAGATGCACCTCGCCCCCTCACCCTATCATAACCAAGCATAACCTGTTGTCTGCAAACATCCTTCACTCACACAAGCCCTTGAATGCCACCCTTATGCAACTTGCATCTCCGAGTAACCCAACTATCTACACTATTCCGACTATCTCTTCTGTCAGAAACAAGCATCTACCTAAACCCTCCCATGCACCCCGTATAAGCATAATATCCCTACCACCCTTCTTAGCCCTAGTGCCCCGGTCACGAAAACAGTCTCAACAGAGCTGCGATGTCTGCTCCTCAACTGCAGATATGCAATTAAACACAAACTCGAAATCTCTGATACCATCACCCATCACAATATTGACATGTTCTTCCTAACAGAGACCTGGTTCATTGATACCTCTCACTCTTTGTTTGATCTCCTATTACCCACAGGCTATTCTATTTTTAGAAATGACAGACCTATCAAAGTTGGGGGAGGTGTTGCAGTCATTTTTAGAAACTCCCTTCAACTTAAGGCTTCTCCCTTCTGCAACTTCCGCACTTTTGAATGTCTTTCTCTTGAGCTTCAACTACACCAGCGCTCACCCCTCAGACTCCATGTCATTTACCGCCCACCTGGCAGCGGCCCTTTGTTTATGGAGGAACTCACTGACTTCATCAGCGACCAATACTCACAAAGTGGCAATCAGACCTTCCTGGGTGACTTCAATTTCCACCGGGGCTCACTGCAAGACTCTTCCGCGAACTTGCTGGCCACCTTCCTCTCTACAAATGATCTTATCCAACACTGCACAGCATCAACACACTCTAAGGGCTAAATCCTGGACCTTGTTATTTCTCAAGCAGGCATGCTTTCTATCACTACCCCTATTCACGTAGACTGGTCTGACCACCTCCTCATCCCATTCTCTCTTCACCTAGCACACTCTATAACTCTTGGCCAACCCAAGAGGGCTACCTTGGTTCAACAAATCCCTCAATGAAGAAAGGAAGCACCTAAGACTCCTGGAGAAATAATGGAGGCTAGCGCCCTCCACCGATAATCTGGCCACGCTTCGTTCAGCAAGATCCAAGTACCATAAACACATCTTCCTCTGGAAAGCTACACACTACAAAACCCTCTTTGACTCAGCCATAAATAGACCCAAAAAACTTTTTGATCTCATCAAGAATACTAACTGCTCTCCCCCAACCTCCAAGTTGGAGGATTCTACAAAGAAAGCTGCGGATTTCGCTGCATTCTTTGACGAAAAAGTGAAATCACTGGTGGGTCGCAAATCACCAACCACTTGGCAGAACTTCAACCCCATCTCTGAAGATGTCCTCCTCAAGTGCATCCTCGAAACAAAGCCCTCCAACCATTCTCTTGACCCCATCCCTAGTGCCATTGCCATTGACTTCTATAACCATTCTCTTTCCTATTGGACCACACTGGTCAACCTCTCCTTCTGTCAAGGCTCTCTTCCTGTTCCCTTCAAAACTGGGCAGGTCACCCCTCTGCTTAAAAAACCCACTGCTGATGTGAATGACCTCAACAACTTCCGCCCCATCACTAACCTACCCTTTCTAGCAAGGATCACAGAAAGATGTGTTGCGAAACAGCTCTCGCGTCATATCAAGGACAATGATCTTCTTGACAATTTTCAGTCCGGCTTCATCCAAAACTGCAGCACTGAAACAGCTCTGCTGCAAGTGATTGATGACGCGCTGCGGATACTCGATTCAGGGGGGTCTTGTCTTCTAATTCTCCTTGACCTGTCTGCAGCCTTTGACACTGTCAATCACAACATCCTCCTTAACACTCTTCAACAGAGAATGGGCATGGAGGGCACTGCACTTAAATGGTTTGCGTCCTTCCTCTCTGACAGATCCCAAATGATCAAAATAGCGGACAGTCTTTCATCTCCTTTGGCGGTGGGTCAAGGTGTTCCTCAGGGCTCTATACATCCACACTTTCTCCTCCCCCGGTTCAATCATGGATGGACCAGATGAATCTACTGAACAATAAACCCATCATTGTCAACAGCGCAAAATCTCTTGGTGTCATACTCGACACTAAACTCAATCTACTCTCCCACATTAATTCAATTGCAAAGTCTGCTCGATACCAACTGCGCCTTCTTTGGGGGATCCGTTGCTTCTTCCCGGAGCATGACCTTAAAACCCTGGTCCAATGGCTGGTCCTCCCCAGACTGGACTACTGCAATTCTCTACTTACTGGCCTCCCCAAATCCCACCTGTCCCCCCTTAAGTCTGTTCTCCATTCAGCAGCTCGCTTCATTTATGGGGCCACATCACAACCTTGTTATCCACCCTCCGCTGGCTTCCCATCGAGGCAAGATCCATCTACAAGACTGCCTGCATCACACACAAAGCCCTGCACTCCTCCACTCCTCGCTACCTGGCGAATAAACTGAAACTCTCTGGAGGCTCTAGACCATCACGAAATGCGGAAAAGCTTCTGCTTGAACCTCCCACTTTCAAGAAGGAAAGATCAATGGCCCAATCCTTTTCAGGCAAGGCAGTGAGAATCTGGAACTCACTTCCGCCTCAGCTCCGGACCACCACCTCCTCCCAGGCCTTCAAAAATGACCTCAATGTTCTCCTCCTTCAAAGACACTTCCAAAGTTAATTCATGCCCTCTATTATCTGAAGGAAGACCTTTTTAGTTTAGAAAATGTCTATTCTCCATTACTATGTAAGTGCCTTCCCAATGTGTTCTTGTGGTTTGATAGACTGCCATGTATTGCTCTTTTGTAACATACACACGTCACTTTTCTCTTGTAACACACTGTTTGCTACCTCTTGGTTTTTGTTTGCTTTCGATACTTGCACAAGTGCCTATGTAACGTTTGTTCTTGGTTTGAGTGTCCTCTATTTAGTGTAGTATTATACCTCCAGTTGTACTTTGTACGCTCTTGTAACCTGCACACATGTCACTTTTTTCCTCATGCAATGCACCGTTTGCTACCTCTTGTACTTTGTTCACTCACGATTGTCACTTTTGCCTGATGTAATGATGTAATGTAACTTTTGCTTTGTAATTTGTTCACTTGTAATGTTCTCATGTATCAGTTCTGTTCCTATTGTGAAGCGCTCTGACACCTTTGGGCAAAGTCTGCGCTATATAAAAACGCATAAATAAATATATAAATAAATAAATAAATAAATAAATGATACACACCGCCTCTCATGAATGAGTGATTTACAACCTACAGGACCAGATAGACCCGTTACTTCAGGTATGGCCACCCTTCCTATGTGCAGAGAGTGACAATGGCTAGAATCCCACGGCAGACGACCCAACTCATGCAGCTGCAACAACAACTTCAGTTGGCGTTCTCCAAATCAAAACAAGAGCAGTGGCCCCTCGCTTTGGAGTTCACCCCCCACCAGTGCTCATACAGCCTTACATATACCCCAATTACCCCTTCCTTTCTCTATCTCACATGGCCACGTCAGGAATGTTCTACATTGCCCATTTTGCATCCTTGGTACCTACACCTATCACCAGGGCACAAGTACTATAAAAAGAAGTGGGGGGACACTGTCACCGGAAGTGACGTCACAACCGGAAGTGATGTCAAGAAAGGTGCCGAGCTCCTCATCCCAGAGAGGCCAAGAGTGAAGTCCAGCTGTTTGGCAGGGGGGATGGCGTCCCCCCGGTAAAATAAGTGGGGGGACGCCACCCACCCACGTGGTACCCCGACTCGAGCCCTGCCCATCACCTAACATCTCCCCCCTGCCCTCACTCCCCTTCCATACCCTTTCCCCCAGGTACCGCAGCAACACAGCAACACAGACACACTACTACATGCTCCGCACAATCACCGAGAGTCCTCCCCACCCCCCTAAGAAGCACGCGTGACGTAAATTTCTCATTAAAATGTTCACCCGGTCACTGTAATTATGTGCCGATGCTAATGCTTACATGATGTAATCTCTTACAAAATGTTAATAAAGGATTACACACAAAAAAAAGAATAACAGAAAATATGCCATAATACTATTGTCACTCGTATGTGTTCTGTACAGTGCAGCATACATGCAAAGTTAGAAAAATGTGCAGACTTTAAAAAGTTGCTATACTGCTATTCCTGCCTACCTCGAAAAGGAGTTATGTTTTCCGCAAATCTCTGCCTATATCTGCTAGTAGATAGGGACTTTCATCAAAACCTGAGTGGTTATATGGGAATACCTATGTACCATCCCTGGTATGCCTCATGATGCATAGCGCCACTTTGCATTACTTTAGTCAGCATTCCAAAAATAATCATGATTGGAGTTTGAACTCACATACCACCACAACATTTTGCAGTGAGCAATGTTTCTTTTGTGACACAAACCTGGCTCCAACAGTTATGAAATCTGAGCCGATTTTTTATACTAATCATGTTTTATCAAACAGGACTAATAAGGAACCCCCACATTCCTTTAGTTTTGTTATTATTCTAATTTGTTATCTGCCATTTTGTTTGAATGAGCTCTGATTTTATGTAAATGACTTTGAATTGTTACCAAGTGTAGCACATTAAATAAATCACATTGATTCATAATAACATCCTTATGACAAATTCAATTGCCGTATATTCTGCAAATATCGCATATTCCGCTTGGTGGTGCCAAATCCTTTATTATTGAGCATATTTATTACTGCGAGCTCTGAAGTTGAATTTCTGACGTGCGAAAAACACAAAAGGTATTCAGCCCCCGATCTCTCTAAAATTGTTTTTTCCGACCCACAGCAAGATCCATCCCTGTTAAAGTGCAGACCACAGTTTTGAATCCAGGGAGAACTTTTTCAACTTTAAATTAATCTTAATAAAATAAACGCTGGTGAGTTGACATCTTTATTAACCAGCATATTACTTGTTCATTTGAGTTGGCGCTATCAAATTGGATATCACATGGAATATGTGGTAACAAAAAGGAGAGTAAGGGATTTTCCACAGAAGTGGAAGGAGTTACTCCTGGTCCCCTGGACTTATATTCAAGAAAACAACAGAAGGAGTATCCCCAGAGGACCAAATAAATGGTCCTAAATGGGATAGGAGGAGAAAGAGAAATAGCAAAAGAAAGATTTTCTTTTGTAGGAAGACCCCTCACTCACCAAGCTGGTTGGTGACATGCTTCATCATTTAGGAGCATTTATTTGGTCCTCTGATGATACTCCTGTTTTCTATCACATGGAATAACCTGCCCCAAGCGTTCATCACAAGGATAGGGGCATATTTATGGGAGGTTTTGTCGCGTTTGCACCACGCATTGTGGTAATGTGCGACGCAAACCTCTGAATCAGATTTATAAAGCCACGCAAAGCCACTTTGCTTGGCTCCTAGTGGCCTCTACGCGGCTCAAATTGTAAGAGGAAAAAGCTTCTCAGGAATGTGGGCCTCATTTATGAGGCCCCTTTCAGCACTTTTGCACTGCTGGAACATCTCTTTTTTGATGTTCCGGTAGCAGAATGTGCCACGGCACATTTACAAAGACCACGTAAAGCCACTTTACGTTGCTTTTCTTGGCCTTGTAAATATGAGCCTCTTTTATGTGTGAAAGGGGCGTTCCGTGGGTGCTGCTGTGGGTGTTCACACGCACCACCCATGGAATCTGAAGCATTCCCGGATTTATGAGAAATCGAAAACCTGGGAATGCGTCAGAATCTAACCCCACCCCAAAGGTGGCATTAGGGAGGCACAGTGAGGCGAAATGTTTCTCATTTCTCCTAGTATTTCCTTTTTCTATGTGTGCTGCATCCTAAATCCCATATAGAACGAGGAAATTGCCTGAATTGATTGATTTTGTGCAGGAAGCTGTCCCTTCATGCACAAAATCAATCAGCCCCTCAACTCAGGTACCCTTGCACCACGGTGGAGGTCCATTGCCAAGGATCCATGATAATCCCCCACCTGATCCACCACTATGAATTGTAACTATAGGTAGTCCTGAAGAAGGTGGACATACACCACAAATACCAATGACACGTGCGTTGACTGGTTGTGCAAGATCCCATCCTACGACACAACGGCTGAAACTGAAGGTACTTTCCCGTTAGTATATGTGATTAATGGTTGGGATAAGTATGAATTTCATGAGTGAGTGAAAGCATGTTTTAGTGTGAAAGGAGAGAGTGGGAATGTGTGCTTGAGGGTACAGTTTGTAACGTTTGTTTTGTTTTTTAAACTTCAAATGCTTTTGCTTGACAACCTGTTATTTTTAAGGTTTGCTGTAAATAACTAACCGAGATAGTAGTGCATCTTACAGAAGAATGGTGCATTGTGTATAAATCAAAATTGTATGTGTCCATATTATGCACAGAATATATATAACAAAAACGTTTAAAAAATGATGACTAAAATAAAGAAATAAGACAATATACAATGAGTATGTCTGTATTTTTTATAAGGTTAATTTATCTGCTCAGCCTTTTGAGCTCTTTGTAACTACTTGTGAAGTAATACAGGTCTAGTGGGATTCAGCACACAATATATTTGGTTTAATTTCCCCCTTTCTCCAAGACCTAAAACATCTACAGGGGGTACCTTTTTACCTTAGTGATACAGGCTGCTGGTGACCCCATGGCTCAGATTTATTAAAGTGCCATACAACGTAGCAGATAAAAAAGCTGTGCCGGTTGTGTGACAGGGCGAGAGCAGGAAAGCGCCAAATCTAAAGAGATATGTCTCTCTCCTCCCCTTTCCCTAGCGCCAGTGCAGGATTTTGCTGCTGAGCGCCACGTACACAACTTTGTGCTAGAATGCCAGGGTATGCTCAGGAATAGAGCATAGATTTTCTACTCAAAGCAACTTTGCGTGGCTCTGAAGGCCTTTAAAAATCTGGAGCAACACAGAGCAAATCATTAGTCTGCCCTGGGAAGGCATTTCATGGGCATTGCGTGGGTGTTCCCACGCAACTCCCATGGATTTTGACGCATGCCCAGATTTACAAGAACTTGTAAACCTGGCGATGCTCCAAAATCTTACACCATCCCAGGGAAGGCCTAATGAGGAGAAATAGCTCTATTTTGCCTTGCTTCTTCCTTTTTTTATGTGTGCTGTATTTTGTGGCACACATAGAAAGAGGAATATGCCTCCCAGGATTGTTTTTGTGCAGGAAGGGGACCCTTCTGGCACAAAATCAATCCTCCGTGCAAACAGTCACCCTTGCACCATGTTCTTCATTCAGCAGCACACATACAAAGAAGAATGTACCTCTAAGGATTGATTTTCATTCAGGAAGGTATCACTTCCTGCACGCAAACATTCCTGCCTTTAGCACATACACCCTTGCATCATGGTGCTAGGGGGCCTGAGTTGGCTGCACACAGTGTGCAAGCGCTTGGAGACAGCAAAAGTGTGCCATATCTTAGTAACTAAGGCACATTTGTCCTGCCTCCCTTTCATACAACGCCGCACAGCAATTTTGGTTGATGACCTGCGTGAAATATAAGCAAATATGTCCCAACAATTGCTTTAATTGTTAATAGATGCCAGCAGATCCACCCATCAAATGTAGTTTCTATCATTACATAGGTTCTATTTTAGGGCAGATAATATTAACTGTGAGAATTTGTGAATTGTGAGTTTTTGGGTCCATCTCCGTATTCAAGGTCAGAGAATATGTACTTATGATTACATTTTAAGCATATTTGTTTGCTGATTTTCCTCATCAAAGAGAGCGAATATTGTTTACATGCTATAGCAATATATATATTAAATTAATTACAGTTGGTAGGGACATGCCAGGTTGTAATATTTGCCATCCATGGCTTCATGGAAGTCTATACAAATGTAATTCGACTGAGCTCTGTTTAGCTCGATACCTCCCCAGAGCATCATATCATAAACCTGGAGCCTTATTTATGAAGGCCTTGCGTCAGTTTTGCGCCGCCGGTGCGTCACTTTTTGTGACGCACCAGCGGTGTAAAAAATGTGCCTCGTTGCTCCATATTTAAAAAGTGACGCATCTAGGTAGATGCGTCACTTTTTAAACCCCTGCACCACATTATACCTGCGTCAGGTATAATGTATGCAGAGGGGGCGTTCCCCTGCAAAAAGCCTCGTAATAGTGACGCAGTGAAATCTATGAGATTTCACTGCGTCACTTTTAGGACGCTGTTGCGTCAAAATCTTGCGCCTGCCTCACAGCAGGCGTAAGACTGACGCAAGCCCTTTCACATGGGGCTTTCCCCATGTGAAAGGACGCATTGCTGGAGTTGCGTCACTTTTGTGACACACTCCAGCAATGCGTCACTTTTGCGCTTACAGATACATCAGAAATACTGACGTATCTGTAACTCCTTGCGACATGATGCGTCATACATTAAATATGACGCATCAGGAATGTCGTAAGGAGTGCGCAGTGAAAAGTGACGCATCGCTGTTTTCAAGCAGCGATGCGTCACTTTTCATAAATGAGGCCCCTAGTTAGCAAGAGCTTCATAGCTGGTGAGTGGACAGTGTTCCCATTTCATGATTAATTCTTTAGATGAAAATGAGTTCATGCAGAAGTAAGAAGGCAGTCAACATCTGACAATCATAAAAAGACAAATTATATTTGTTGTCCTTTCATATTTATTTTCATACTGTTGAGTCTTCTACACTTTTATGAGGCTTCAGGTAGAAACAGTAGCAATAAATGTGTTGTCCTCTCCGGGTGGTGGAGTCTTCTCTGGTGGGGGCTTATAAAGGCAAAATGCCAAAACAAGGAACAAAATAGTGATACATTTGCAAACGGCACCTGAAAGTAAAAAAAAGAAACATTTTACAGGGTGTTGCATCCAAGGACATATTCGAATTTTTAACACTCTGCATTCTCATTTGACAGAAGGAAGTAATTACATGTATTGTTAACCATCAGCTAAATCTTATACATAATTTAAAACACTTGCCTCCTGAGGATCAACCAGAACATTTCGGGATCCTGGGCCTCATCCCTATTCAGAGAAGGTTCAGTTCCAGGACATTTGCCTTTTCTTTTTTTTCTAGGATCATAGTTGTTTCTCTATCAAATACCAGCATTCTGTAAAGTTCCTAAAAACGACGGTGTGCCGCAAGGTTCCTCGTCAGATTCATGAAGCCACGCAAAGTCTGATTGGGTGGCTTTGAATGGCTTCATAAATCTGAAGTAAGGCAACGTAGCTCAAAGCACTGCATTGCCTTACTCTGCTCAAGAGAGGCATTCCATGGGCATCGCAGTGGGTGTTGCCACACAAATCTCATGGTTTTTTATGCATTCCTAGATTTAACAAACCTGGCAAACCTGGGAATGTGCCAAAAAGATACTCCTCCCCATGTGAGGCATAACAGTGAGAAATGTTTTTATTACTCCTCGGTTTTTCCTTTTTCTATATGTCCGGCATTCTGCAGCACACATTACTTTCACTGGATGTAGAGAATAGAGAGACGGGCGTTTGTCAGTAAAAGGTTAACATTTATTCAACAGTCTTTCTTCTTGTACAAGAGAAATGTATTGCCACAATTGCAAGACTTGTTATTATAAAAAGTACGTACAGTAAGATAAGGATTGCGAAATAATACTGTAAAAGCATTGATATGGTTTCTTAGCCATACAATGATTTAAAAGTAATAAAACATATATACAATCATATATACATTAGGCTAAAATACTCAACTGGTGCTTCTAACTAAGCCTACCCCAGTGTGCCTGACCTAAGCCTAACACGTGGAAGGGGAGTAAGTAAGTAGCTTTAAGTTAAGTTGGTTTTGCCAAGGTTTGCTTCAAGAATTCTCATCTAAGGGTTTAGTCAACACCATACCTCTGAATAGAATGATGGAAGTCTGGTATTTCCTTCAGGGGGCACTCGGTATCCCAGTCACCCGCGAGGGCAGACCGGAAACGCTGGAGCTGGATTTCTCAGCAGAAGAAATGCAGCGTCTCTCTTCAGCGCGTCGGGAGGAGGAGGGGGGACAGCGTCCGCGGGCAGCTTGGCATCTGCTGGGCTCTTCGCAGAGGGACGGCTGTTCAGCTCCTAAGCTCACCGCACCATCGTTCGCGCTTTAGCAGCGATAATGGTATCAGTAGCTTCACCAGCAGCAGCGGGGCAGCAGGCTGCAGCGACAGGGTGCTAGCTTCAGACAGCTAGTAACAGGCAGGCAACAACAGCCTACACAACAGCAATTGCTTAAGGCAACGTTGGTAATATTTATACCTGACAGGTGCCTGGTTTGACGCAAGTTTGTTGGACATAAGACGTCAATTAAAGATGTCACTAGGAAGTGATAGCTATCAGTTGCTCATTAGAGTTCCATTACTAATCAAAACACAGCAAGCGGAGATTTCCAGGTTTGCTGAGTTTTTATCTTGTTGAAGAATAGTGACTTCTGCTCTGTCATTGCACTAATTGGTTGCAAAGGAAGTGGCAGAGAGCTATGCTGGAATGTGGCTCTGTTCGTGTGAGGCCAGAGATGACTTTCTGAATATCGCACTTGAACGGTTATGCCAATATAGGGAATAAATGGATTTATAGCCGAATAAGGGCATAAGTTCACAGTATCAATCAGGAGCCTAGATAAACACGCAACAAGATGAGAACTATTAGAGATCCTCTCAATACTTTTGTTGCTGCCACTCCTCCCCTCTCCTTCATTCCCATTACCTATACGTCCCTCTTCCTCGACCCAGTCATCACTCATGAGGTATTCCACAGACAGGAAACAAAACAGGAAACGCTTTTAGGCTCCACCCTCCCCCCCCCCTCCTGCCAGGTGCTATATCATACTCAACCACCAGAAGCACATCCTGACACACCAAGCAACAAAGGCCTGGACAGAGAGGGAGGGTGGGAAGTATGACTGGGTCGAGGACAAGTAGGACAGAGAGTAATGGGGATTACCCAATGTAATCGCATTACCTCTACGTCCCTAGTCCTCGACCCAGTCATCACTCAAGAGGCATACCAAAGCAACGCCCAACCAGGCCTTTGGCAACCCAAACAGAGCAAAACACAGACCAGACATAAAGGAGTGCAGCAAGTGAAAGTTTAATAAAACACACAGAATCAGAGCGGGGGGCAACCCCCACAACTTGCAACACCCCACAACCAAAATTGGTCCAGTCAGAAAGGGCACAATTCAACCGGTAGTGTCTCACAAACGTAGACTCGGAGGCCCAAGTCCCCGCCCGACAGATTTCATCAAGAGACACACCATGATAAGCAGCCCAAGAGGCAGACACGCCCTGAGTGGAACGTGCCTGAACCCCAGCCGGACAAGGCAAACCAGCACAAAGATAAGCTAGAGTGGTGACCGCCTTAATCCAGCGACCAAGAGTAAGCCTGGAGGCAGCTTTACCCCTACCAGCCAAACCAAAGGTCACAAAGAGGGAGTCAGAGGAGTGAAACCCCTCAGACCGAGCCACATAAACAGACAAGGCATGCTTCAGATCCAAGGAATGAGGCAAGAGCTCAGAAGGGGAAGAAGGAGAAGGACACAAATAAGGAAGAAGCAGCTCCTGAGAAGAATGAAAATGAGAGCGGACCTTGGGGACAAACCCAGGATCCAAAGAGAGCACCACAGCGTCATCCACAAAACGCAAAAACGGGGGAGAACATCGCAAGGCCGTAAGTTCCCCCAGCCGTCTCGCAGAAGTTATAGCCACTAGAAAAGCCACCTTGTAGGAAAGGAATTTAAGGTCCACAGACTCCAAAGGTTCAAAAGGGGAGGACTGCAAAACACCCAACACCAAGGAAAGATCCCAAGGGGGCACCAGGGAACGAACAGAAGGTGAAGAGAGAGAGAAACTTTGAAAGAGACGAGAAACCAACAAGCCATCTGAAGGTAGAAAAGAAACCGGATCCCGCAAGGCACGGATAGCAGCCCAAAGACCAAAGACAGGCACGCCGGAGCCCACCCAGGTGCCTGTCAAGCGCCGACATGCCGCTTGGAAGCAGGGCAACCCCTTGCAAGCGCGAGCAAATAGACGCCAGCCACGAAGGAGCACACACCGAGGCCCCTCGAGCACAGCATGGTATGCCGGCGAGGGAAACACACCCAGAAGAGGGGGATAGCGAGGGGTAGCGCACCCAAGAGACGGCCAAGCGCTACAGCCCCACACGCCTACCTGCGTCCATCCGTGTAGCAGGACCGGCATCCAGAACTCCGCCAGAAAGACACAAACCGGGCAGGACGAAGCAGGGAGACCCACGGAGCCACGCAGCACAGGTCTCCTGAGCCCAGGAGGAGACAGGGAAGCCCAGCAGCCCAACTCCAAAAGAAATCCCCCGACGGTCCACGGGAGCCGCCCAGAGCCCAGCAGAGGAGGATCCACAGGACAAAATGAAGCAGGTAAGTGCCCGGCACTCACCCCAGCGTCTCCCATCAAGTAAACCCCTGACAGGAAACAAAACAGGATGTGCTTCTGGTGGTTGAGTATGATATAGCACCTGGCAGGAGGGGGGGTGGAGCCTAAAAGTGTTTCCTGTTTTGTTTCCTATCTGTGGAATACCTCATGAGTGATGACTGGGTCGAGGACGAGTAGGACTAAGAGTAATGGGGATTACCCAATGTAATCATAGCATTACTACCAATCTCCATCATTCAATTATTATCTTGCACGCTTCTCCAACTTCACCCTGAAACTCACCCCCATTCTCAAATCTTTTATACATCATATGCAACATTTCCCTAAATTCACTTCCGGTTAACTGGCACCTAGCCAAATCAGCTCTAGTCCCATCTCAACTGAACTAAACACTGTTGATACTCTTTTCTCTCGAATTATAATTCATTAATCATTATCACTTCTACCTTTCTTTTTCTGAGACAGTAGAATACCTAGTTATCAACCAAGCCTTCTAATCTGCATTTCAGGCCATTCATTTGACAGAAACAGGACTCTCCAATGTCACCGACGGTATTTCCCCAAAAGACTCTATAATCTCTCTTCATGGCCTATCTCCAGGTTCTGTAGCTGTAGATCACTCACATTACTCTTGTCCTGCAAAACAATTGGTATCAACAACAATGGTTTCATCCTATTTATGGTGGTTCTTTCTCAGTGTATGTCTATTCAAGCGTATCTAATACAGTTCAACACATGATGGCCCTACAGGTCATCATGTTAATATCTTCAAAAACAAAGATCAGCTTCTTTTCCTTTCTACCTCCACTGCGTCACCTTCCCCTCTCCCTCTAGCCATGTCCCTACCGAGTGGGCAACTTAACCTTTCCTTCACCAGGTGGGAATCTAGGTGTACATTTCAGCTAATCAAATACATATAGAAAATATCATTACCACCACTGTCACTTTTGCACAACCATAAGCAATCAACATTCAATAAATGTGCACAATTCAAATTCCACATGACTAAAGTATTATTAATTCCCTATTAATTAACTAATTAGAATATTGCAATAGGCTGCCAGTGGATATTCTTCAAAATCTCTTCACGCTGCTGGACAAGTGCTTAGCTTCACTACTAGGAGATTATTCAATTTGTCTAAGCAAATCGCTACCTCTCTCTTTTCCCACAAAGCTGTGTGGCTCTCAGCTAAAAACAAGGCCCGCTAAAAAACGTTGATAATTGTTTTTGCAGTGGTCTATGATACTTCCCAACACTACCTTGTCGGGATTATGACCTGCTACACAGTCACCTGGAATCTCCAATCTGCCAACCAGAACCTGCTGACCTCACTAAAACCAAATTCTAGATTCCTTCACTGGACTGTCTCCTGGTTGAATATGGTTAAAGCAACTTGAAGAACCGTCTCCTGGGGACAGCAAGAACGAATGCATAAACATTTTTAACTCTGGTTCCTCTAATCTAATGTAATATTTAACCTCTAACAACGTCTATAGTGAAACTACACCAAGTAATTGATCTATTTGTTGCATTTGGTTAGTTGATCACTCATCGCAAATCAGCATCTTTGTACAATGTCTTAGTCATATCCTTTTGCTGTGTATTCTCCTTCCTAACTTAATATCATGCTCTGTAGTGTCTATGAACTTTCGTATGCCATTTATTTAATGTTAGACTGCCCGTGTCTTATATGTAATATATACATCATTTATTTTGGAGGTGTCAATTCTAGCTGCAGGCTGATTATGGTGGGAATGTCTGTTAATGCCCATAGTTCACTGGTTATTCTTTGGTTTATGCTGATGCTGCTTTTCTTTATCAAACCTGCAGGCCCAGCATTGAAGAGCAGTTCCAATATGTTGTCACTATTTGCATCTAGATGAGTTACTCATGATACATTGAGCTGGCATGTCAGAAAAGTGCTCCACTTCTTTCCGTTTTTAAAATCTGCTTTCATTCACATATTTTGTATTTCTTGTTACAAACATGTGTTATTGTGTAGAGCTAGTACATATAATATTGGAAGATCCTTTGGTGCTGTTGTGTAGCCAGCACGTGTTTCATTAATCGGATACAGTACAGTGATTTTTTTTCAAGGCCACAGGTGAAAAGTAAACTACCAAAGTTTAATTGCCTACTGTACAAATCATATCATATGTGTGTGTGCATGCAGTACATTACTGTGAGAATAGCACACACTTCACTAAGAGCGTGCCTAGCATGTCGAAAACGTTCATCCATAGATAAGCCTAATCAGACTGCTCGGTACATAAATTAACACTTACTGTTAGCAATTAAATCTGTTTTGTAATATTTCATTCCTTGTCTTGTTTGTTGCACCAAATAATTAATGGCCATTAAATTCAACACTTATATTTATGATTCTGAAAAGGAAAATGGTCTAGGTATAGATACTGCCATTATGCAGAGCACTCTGAGTAAAACTGTGTTACCAAATCAGTTGTAAAATTTAAAAAGAAAAGCCCTGGAAGCCTATGTTAATTTTGCTTGCCTATTGCCATCTACACATATATGCAATTTGTGTATCCTTGCAACAGTGCAAATAATGACTAGGAAATGTACCTTGAGAATTCTCAAGCAATATATGATGATTATTATATAAAGAGGGCTAACGGTGAGATGTAGGATATGGCTACCATCTGTGTGTGAATACATATCATGTCTGAATTGTCAAATTATAATTTATAGGTATTTGCATTTTTTAACATGACAATTTATTTAGAATTGATGAAAGATATTGTTGTCAGGGAAAGACTCGTTATGAAACATATTGGTCATATACGATACCGGTCTTTGAAAAGAAACGCTATGAAAATGAAAAACGACTGTCTTATGGTCACCATATTGGATGTACTAATGTTAGCAGTCCATCATATACACAGTCAACTAAAACATGTTATTTTTACAATGTTATGTTTAAATAGATTATTGGCATGATTAGAGATAGGTATTATTGTACTTTTTATTTTTTTTTAAAAGGATCGGCCTTCAATCCTTTAGGGTCCATCAGTAATTGTAATATTAATAGAAAATACAATTATCTATATTTGTGATTATTATTGTGAAAGAATCAAATATGGATAATACTTGTTTATTTAAAGTCGGTGAGGCATGGCCATAGTGAACAATTTGAATTCCCTGGGGGGTCAATAAGGTACTTGTGCCGAAAGTATTATTATGATCAGTAGTATAGCTAATATATTTTAGGTACCATACACTGTACAGTAAGGATAAGGTGACCAAAATATGTAGTATTATATTTGCCACGTGTTCAATTCTCGATCTCTAGTTTGTTTAGTTGCCTTCTTTTACGCATGGATATTTCAATTCCCTAAATTTTTATGCAAATGATCACTTCTTTCTTCAAATTCGCGTTCTAACTTTACCGATGCCCACTGGCCTTCCACTACTGGTATTCCATGAGTATAGAGAAGAGCACATATAAACCCACCTTTACATTGCCTTGTGCGGATTGCCATGTTCTCAGGGTTTCTCATACTGAAAGCAAAGATGTTGTGGTCTTATCATTTGCTTTTCAAGGCCAGTTCTGTACGGCTATTCCCACTATTCTTTGCTGCTCTCAGACTATCATTCACTTGTTTATCATAACTGTGGGTTGAGGATGCACCAGCACAGGATTTTTCAAAATGGACTGCGTAATATTATATTGATTTATATCCTGACTTGCCGCAATATATTATGATAAAGATGGCGATCAACAGCTAACATGTATCATGAATGATGACATCAGTTTCAGGGCCATTAATGTCTTTCATTGTACCAATTGTAAGAGCCTTCTTATGCATGGTGCCTCTACAAGTTAGTTTGTGAAATTAATGTATTAAATCAAAGCTTCAATGCTATCTTTTGGATAAATGACTATCTAATCTCGCAATTTGTAAGAGTGGCCACATGAGTAAATATAAGAAACATTCCTTAATATCATGCTTATATGTTTTGCTGTTTAACAGACGTTCTTTGGGAGGAAACGTTCCTTAAACTAATCAATATTTAGAAAAACTCTCATTCTAAATTGCTTTATTTGCACATATTCCAATTGTATCTCTGTTGGGGCAGCTCTCCAACCCCAATGGGTTTGATGTCTGCTTGACTGGTATGGGTCTGTCCAGGTGTCATCTTACATCTGCTTGTGACAGTGGAGGCCCCTTTGAAGCACTGTCCAAATGGTCATCCTGCTGGAGGAAAAAGGCACATCCCCAACCCAGGCTGTGTCTCTGCAGCAGTTTTCACACTTCATTCAGGGGTATTCACCAGCTGGGTGACAGTAGGAAGGCTCATGTAAATTAGTCTTTCAGAAGATTTAGGCAGGGAAAAGGTAAAGTTGTAAAATTTCAATTCAGTTCAATCAACTTTATTTGGTCCTTGGACCATAAAAGTGCAAATGCATACAGTTAAAAAAAATATAAGGTGCATGCAATAGTAAAAGTTACTTTTCCTTAATGTGTTTTAAAAGTCTGAAAGTCTGACTTGTGGGGCGTCGCCAAGATGCCAAACATGGTAGCTGCAAATCAGTTCAGCTTAACACTGCCACCCTCCATCCTACATAATTATGCACAATACTGGTGAGGATCCCATACCTGCGGGACACCAGAAATTTGCAAATCCCCAGTGACACTGTATGGGTGAACCCCAAAGCAAGCAGAGATGCTGTGAGTGGGGTTGAGTATGCTCCTACTGGCTGCGGACCAGGGCACGCTGGGACTTGTCAAAGGTTTGAGAAGCTGCACAGCCAAAGACGGAGTGGAATGCAGCCTGGGCTCATCTAGTCACAGAGACCAGCAGACCGGGTCACTAGGGCTCCCGGCCTGGCTTAGGAGGGCACTGGGAGCACACAGACTCCGGCGGAGTGTCTGCTCCAAACATGTAGCCACCTGGGGAGATCAGCGGAAGCTAGATGAGGTGGCACCTCCAAATAGCGCATCCTGCCAGTAAGGAATGCTGAGTTCTCCTGTTGTGAGCCTACCTGCAGCAGTGTGTTAGGATAGGCCTGAAGCACACTGGGCCAGAGGGGAGATATGGCACACCACATCTTACGCCCTCGCCGATAGAGGTCCTGCTGGCCTAAGAACCCTGACCCCACAAGGAAGTAAGGGTGAATTATGTTATTGCCCCCTCTGAGAAAAGCAAGTGCCCAGGAGAATATCAGCAACTGGACTATTGGTCCAGATGCTGTGGGAGCCGAGGTGATGCCTGACAAGGCCCCGGAACAACACACACGTACACTGAACCCCGCTATGGGGATGCATAGAGGATGGACACATTCAATCAATAAATCAATCAATAAGGGAATTGTAAGCATGCTACTCACCAGTGAAGGTCTCAAGGCGCTGGGAGGGGGGGGGGGGGGGTCCGCAGATCTGGTTAGCCGAAGAGCCAGGTCTTGAGGGTCTTCTTGAAGGTGTTCAGGGAGGGGGAGTGTCAGATGTCTGCCTGTAGATCGTTCCAGGTATTGGCTGTAATGTGAGAAAAGGAGCTTCCGCCTGCTCTGGCTCTGTGGATGTGCAGGGTTTAGGCCAGTGCGAGGTTGGAAGATCGGCGGTTTCTTTTGGGTATGTGGAAGTTGATTCTGTTGTTGAGGTATTTGGGTCCGATGTTGTGTAGGCATTTGTAGGCGTGGGTGAGGATTTTGAAAGTGACTCTTTTCTCCATGGGGAGCCAGTGGAGACTTTGTAGGTGTTGGCTAATGTGTTTGTGTCGGGGAATGCCAAGGACTAGTCTGACGGCAGTGTTCTGTATTATCTGGTGTTTGTGGAGTAGGGACTTGTTGATGCCGGCATAGAGTGCGTTTCCATAGTCCAGTCTGCTGGTGATGAGTGCATGGGTGACTGTCTTCCTTGACTCAGGGGGGATTCACTTGAAGGTCTTGCGGAGGATGCAGAGAGTGTTGAAGCAGCTGAAGGTGTCAGCGTTGACCTGTGGGTTCATGGTGAATGATGAGTCGGATATGATGCAGAGGTTCTTGGCGTGGTCTGAGGTGGTAGGTGGGCTTCGGAGGGTGGTCGGCCACCAGGTGCTGTCCCATGCAGAAGGGGTGGTACCAAGGACGAGGACTTCTGTCTTCTCAGTGTTGAGCTTCAGGCAGCTGTTGGTCATCCAGACGGTGACATCTTGCATTCCTTTCTGGAAGTTGAGTTTGGCAGTGATGGGGTTTTTGGTGAGGGAGAGGATGAGCTGAGTGTCGTCGGCGTAGGATACGATGTTGAGGCCATGTTGTCGGATGATGGCTGCGGGGGGCCAAGTAGATGTTGAAGAGGGTGGGGCTCAGTGATGAACCCTGTGGGACTCCGTGGGTTATTTTCGTGGGGTCAGAGAGGAAGGGTGGGAGTCTGATCGTTTGGCTTCTTCCGGTGAGGAATGTATGCCTGCATCGTGAGCCGGTGTCGAAGGACACTGATAGGTCGAGTAGGATGAGGGCTGCGGAGTGGCCTTGGTCCAGGAGGGTGCGGATGTCAACTGTGGCGGTGAGTAGGCCAGTCTATGTGCTGTGGTTGCTTTGGAATACAGATTTGGACAGATCGAGGACGGCGTTCTCTTCATTGAATCATGTCAGTTTCCAGTTGACTGTTTTCTCTGCAACTTTGGCTGCGAAGGGGAGGCGCAAGATGGGCTGATAGTTCTTGAGGTCGGTGGGGTCAGCTGTAGGCTTCTTGAGCAAGGGTCTGACTTCTGCACACTTCCAGTTATCTGGGAAGGTGCCTGCTTTGAAGGTGGTGTTGATGGAGCATTGTAGTTCGGGTGCGATGGCGGCCGCAGCTCTGTGGTAGATGTGAGGGGGGCAAGGGTGGGTGGGGGCCCGAGTGTGGATGCTTTTCATGGTCAAGGCGGTGTGTGTTCGCCCGTGATTGGTGTCCAATTGGTGATGGTGGGATGGCTGGTGTTTCTGGTGGGCGAGGGCCATCTGTGGCACCTGATGGATGGTTGATGAAGTTGTCTTAGAGGTTTTTGATCTTGCGGTAGTAATAGGTTCCAAGCTTGTCACAGAGGTCTTGGGATGGGGCGATGTCTGTGGCTTCTCTGTGTGGGTTGGTGAATTCTTGAATGACACTGAAAAGTTCCTTTGAGTTGGTGGAGTTGGCGAGGATTTTGTTGTGGATAAAGATCCTCTTGGTGGCTCTGATCTGGTTGTGGTAGTCCATCATGGCGTCCTTGTAGGTGGTGTGGTTTTTGGTTGTCTTGGTGGTTCTCCAGTTCTTCTTCAGGCGTCTGCAGGTGTGTCTGGCTTCTTGGAGAGTGGTGGTGAACCAGGCGGCTTTCCTGCGGTGTTGTCTGTTGGGGTTGCATAGCGGGACGAGGTAGTCTGCGAAGTTGGAGATCCAGGTGTGGAGTTCTCTGGCTGTGTGATTTGCGTTGGGTGCCCAGATGTGGTTGTCTCGGGTGAGGGTGGTAACCTTGCTCCAGTTCCTTCATGGTGGGCGTGGGGCTTGTTTGGGTGCCTTGGGTTTGTTGGTAGCGAAGTGTACACAGTGGTGGTCGGTCCACGGCGGCTGCATTGTGTGGATGAATTGGATGCTGATTCCTGGCGCAAAGATGGGGCCGAGGGTGTGTCCTGCACTGTGTGTTGACGAGTTGTTTAAGTCTGATGCTGGTGAGGTTGTCACGAAGGATAGTGAAGTTGTTGTCGCTGGGGTTGTCGAGGTGGATGTTCAAGTCTCCAATGAGTATGTAGTTTGTTGAGGCGATGGTGTAGGGTGAGATGAGTCGGTGATGGTGGTTGCATAAAGTGTTCAGGGGCAGGAGGGGCTGTAGACGAGGGTTCCTCTGAGTGTGGATTTTGGGGTGGTCTGGATCTGGAAGTGCAGGTGTTCGGCAGAGAGGAAGGTTTCGCCGGAGGTGGTGAGGCAGAGGGGGCTCTTGTGGGGGATTGCGAGGCCCCCTCCTGGGTGGTTGGGACGGTCTTTCCTCTGGATCTTGTATCCATCTGGGATGCCGATGCTGATGTTGGGGGCAGAGGATGCTTTGGTCCAGGTCTCTGTGAAGAAGGGGATGTTGGGCGAGAGACAGTCGAGTAGGTTCCAGATGGCGTGTTTATATACGGAGTCTATGTTGAGGAGGATGCATTTTAGGTTGTCGCCAGTGCTGGCATTGGCAGTGATGGAGGCTGGTGTGGAGGTGAGGGTCTGGCGGCAGTGGAGGCAGGAGAACCGGCCATGGATCATGTTTGGCGAAGCCTGTTGGCATTCTCTAAGTCTTCCAGGGTCGAGTGCGAGGAGGGTGGTGGGGTCATAGCGATGGGTAGTGGGAGGTCCAGGGTTCCTGGCGCTGGCCGCGGTCGAGTCACAGACGGGTGCAGATGGGCTTTCACAGTCACCTTTAAGTAGGGGAGATGGGAGGAAGGAGAGGCTGGGAGGCTGGAGCGGGGGAATTCCGGGGGGAATGTCGGGGGCAGGGGCCGCGGGGCAGCAGCGGCGAAAGGCAAATGTAACAGGCAGACACGAGAAAATAAAAACAGTGGTGGAATAAGAGCAAGACACAGATGGGCACAATAACAGTGACACAACAAGGAAAAAAATGGCTGAGAAAGGTTAGGGTGGTTGTAGGCAGTCTGGTCCCAGTTGGAGCGGGCAGCAGGCGCAAGAGCGGGCAGCAGCCTCGAACCTCCCAAGGAGGAGGTTGGGGTCTGGAGGCAAGAGACAGCACAGCGGAGCAGCGGGGAGAGAGGTGCAGAGATGGCCGGACTAGGCTTTGGGGTAGTTTGCGAGGCCCCCCTCCTCAATAGTGGGCTTAGGCCTCGCCTAGTGACAATCCTCTACTGTAGTGACCACGTGGGTCTGTGGTCTTTGCTGGATGTTAATCTGACTACTAGTGCCAGCCAGAGGCGTTGCAGAGGGGTTCAGGTGGGTCAGAAGCAGATTGAATTTGCCAGGAGCTGGAGATTGTGCCAAGATCATCATTGCAACAGGATGAAGGACAAGGGACCACCATCAATCAAACAAGGTACTCTCGACAAATACACCCAGCCCAGAGGCTCGGTGTCAAAGACAGTGCCAGATAACCAGGCTGGAATGGTCCCAGACAATGCAGCTCTGTTAGCCACCATCACCCAATCATGTGATCCCTTTGACTACAAGATATGCCCTGTGGGTTTGAATGTGACGCTACTGAGACAGGACCTTTGCACCGCAGTGGAATGGATCACAGAGGTGGAGATCCAGGTCTCCAGAGTGGAGGACTCTGTCGCAGCCCTCCAAGCTACTGTGTCCAAACTTGCTGTTGTGACCAAGGAATTGGCATTGTGCTTGGAAGATGCTGAAGAAAGGGCGCGTCACACTAACCTGTGCTTTGTTGAATTCCAAAGAGGGCTGCGAGGGGGGCACAATTGCGTATTTCTTAGATCAATGGTTGGAGGACTTCTTCCTGGCGGGAGCCCTCACTCCATGAATTGTGGTCCAGCAGGCCCATAGGGCTCTGGTGGGCCGGCCACCACAAGGGGCCAGGCCCGTCTTTTAATTATAAAACTTCTAAACTACTTGAACAGAGACACCATCCTAAAACATGCCCGAACACAGGAAAGGATCATGTACCAATTGCACGTTGTTATGATATTCCCAGACTATACCATGTGGATGCAACAACAGCGCCAATCCTTTCAAGCTGCAAAAATATTTCTCCTTGAATTGAATATCAGGTACATGCTTCAGTATCCTGCAAGACCCGAGGTTTTGCATCAATCTCAGATGGTCAGTTTTGAATCTGTACAGGAAGTGTTTCAGTGAACAGATTAACTGATCCAGATTAAGCCACATACAACTCCACACATGAAGTCTGATACTTCTTCGAGTCAGAATAAGACCAAGAGGGCACCGGCCACTTGCCACAACAAGTGTATCAATGTATCAATGGATGGGGATGGATGGGGGTGGAGGAATACGGCAGACCATGTGTTAAAACAAAGTCTGACTTCATCATTGAGCTGTTTTTTTGATAAATATTATTACGAGTTGCTAAATCATATTTCTAGCGGTTCCCCTAACCGGAGATAGCAAAATTAATAATCAGTATTGCTTAGTGTTTCTCTACGGGACTACCGGACTTCCTACAGTAAAGATAGCTTTTCAGTGCTGCTCACTGTAAAGACTTGTTAACATTAAACGTTTAAATGTCCTTCCTTTAAATATCATGCACCCTCCTTGCAAGCTACCAGATCTACTTAAGGGTGACATATTTATATTTAAAGGGAAGGTTTTGACCTGTCAAAAGGGTTAGTTTCGACGGATTGAACTGCAGTCCGACTACAATGGTAGGATTGAAGTCATGATTGCACTGCCACTGTAGTGGATGGTACCATAGATGCTGCATTGCATTCCACTAGTGGCAGTTAACTTACAGACGTTGGGGACACTTCGCATGATACACTAAGGACTTATAGGCAAGATATATATGCCAATTTAACCTTGTTAAAAGTGGAAGCACAGTCACTTTATTGCTGGGTATGAGGTGTAAAGTGCAGGGGTCGCTCTACATCCAGCAAAAAGAGATTGAGAAAACATCTGGGGGTACATCACACAAAGGATGGTAATTTCCTACAGTAGTAAAATTAAAGAAATGAGTAAGTGAAAAAGTAAGAAATTGTCTCATCTCTCGTACAATTTTAACAGACTCTTAATTATGAATGTACTGCAGCCATTGACAAATGGAAAGTAATACTAAATAAAATACTAAATAAATCTGTTTTCAGGGTAACAAAGGAAGTGCTAGGAATATGTGAGTGGATGATAGGAAAGGGCAAAGAACATAAGTGAATCCAGTTGGAAAGACAATAGGCAGAAGATATCTACTAAATGTTAGATAATCATTGGAAATTACCATTCCTTTTTGCGGCTCGCAGATGTGGCTGCCGCTCTGCAGATAAGTAGGTATTGCATGTATGAATTGCTACCATGAGGAATAGATTATACAACCATATTGCCCAGAGAGGCATCCTCTCTAATCTGTGGGATGGGATTTCCCCCTTAGAATATGTGAGACATATTTTTCATCTCCCATGTGTTAGACAAAGATTATGATAGAGAGTGCAATGTTTCCGATGGTGGCAGCCAGTCATGTGCGAGTCAGGTCATCAGAAGGAAACTTACTGAGATCCTCAGAATTAGATCAGGTACCACCAGCACACTTCTTGATAACCGTTATCTCCCTTGGGGGCATCATAGATGTTATGGATAATTCTTATGTGTACAAGGTGGGTACGGAGTTCCTCTGTGATAGTTTGTTAGGATGGTTGGAGCATGAAAAGGTAGTAGGGTCACTGGAGGACCACTATTGTGTGAGGGAAGGAGAGGGAATTCTCCTTGTTGGAACTTGGGCTCTCACACACCCAGCAAGCTAGGTGTGATGCTTCATCATTTGAGCCTGCCTCTCGTCAGGTTGGTGCTGCAATACCTGACGGGCACCCGGAAACGGGGCACTTTATCGGGGATCTTTTGTTCCTGCCGGTGGGTGCAGTGGGGGTGAGGGGCCCAGCGTGCCATTTCTCTTACGGCCAAGGTCTACCTCCATTTGACCACATTTTCAGCATGCTGACTAAATATCAAAAATATGTTCAGTGACCTATGACGCTTGGCCTATGTGTAAATTTATGAACAGCTTGTTAAGCAAGTTGCACTGAGGATGTTCTTGTAAGGAATAACCATGAGGCATATTTGGTATGTGATTGACATGACTTGGCTGGGCCACATTAGTATTGTTGTGAACGTATCTAGGGCTCTAGGGTAAATTTTCAAGATTCATGCCCTTATATAGATATAACTTATCATATCCTTATATAGGCATAAGAATCATAACCATATTTAGACACAGCCAATGCAGTCCAAATACAGCATGGCTACTTCCACTAAGCTCCTAGAGTACAACAAGTTCTTGAAGACAGCCAGCCTTCAGCAGTGCGGGAATTCCCCCTGCTTCAGTATTGATTTGTCCCAGAACTCCTGGAGCGTGTAAAGAACTTCAAGTTCTTAGTGACGTTAATATGTCCACCCTTACGTCAAACTCGGCACCTTCCAGGTATAAATATGCCCACATCGGCCCTAGCAAACACACGGTGGTTTTGGAGCAGATCGACTAACTACTTCCCCGACGCCCTGCTGTAGCGAGTGCCGAAGGAAGCCGACCCTCCAGCTGACGCACTGAGAGAGACGCTGTCTTTTCTCCTGCCGAGAAATCCAGCTCCAGTGTTTCCCTGCTACCCTTACGGGTTACTGGGAGATCGAGTCCTGAGAGAGAGATACAAGACCTCCTTAATTCTATAACCAAGGTACGGATCTGATTAGACCCTTAGAGAATTCTTGGATAGATTCTTGGCAGAAACTATTTAACTCAAGCTACACCTCACTTACTTCTTCCCTTGTACTAGACTTAGGTTAGGTACACCGGGGTAGGCATATTTTAGAAGCACCAGTTGAGTACTTTTAGTCATTATTTATCATTGTATGTATTTTATCTATTTTATGTATCTTATGGCTCAGAAACCATATAAATGCTTTTACAGTATTATTTCATAATACTCTTTTTACTGTACGCACTTTACTTCATAGCAAGTATTACGATTGTAGCAATACACTTCTCTTGCATAACCTTTTTATTGAAAACGCACGTCTCTCTATTACTCTGCAAACACCCTGGTGAAACGAAGCATGCACGACTGACTGAGTGAAATAGCCATCTATTGTTTCCACGACTCTGGAGATATATTCCTTATTCTTGGGGAACAAAGTTGTCATGTTATATGGTTTTCAGAAACGAATTCCTTCTTGTTTATTCGAGAAAGATTCTAGTGACCTCTGAGCTAGCTGGCATTCACAATTAAGTCTAACATATTCAATAGAGACCTAGTCGACTTCAGTCCTACGTCTAAACTATCGTTTATGTTATTCCAATGCGCAGAGCCTATTGGGAATATAGGAACTACACTACAGTATTGTTCTTGGTTATCTGAGATATGCTTGAAAAGTGGTATCCTGCAAGGTAGCAAACA
Organism: Lissotriton vulgaris; assembly: GCF_964263255.1. Taxonomy (NCBI): domain Eukaryota; kingdom Metazoa; phylum Chordata; class Amphibia; order Caudata; family Salamandridae; genus Lissotriton; species Lissotriton vulgaris. Next base: position 666,706,263 of record NC_141689.1, read on the forward strand.
ATTCGTTTGACTACCCTTAAAGATCTAACACCCCAGGAATAGAGTGTAGGGCTCTTCATTATTACAAATAATATTTAATATTTTTGTCAAACCATTATCACAACTGATTATATATTTGGATTCTTAGCTGACTCATATGCTGATGGAATGCAAATATTCATTTTATTAGACTGGGGCATCTCCTGCGCCTTGACAAACATTCAGTCGTGTTTAACAATTATCCAGGCTGGTAGGGCAAGAGCAGAGATAAAGCTGAGTTACTAATATCTAGGAATAGAAGCCCCACTGGGTGGACTCGTTCTGGCCATATTCACTTGGATCGCCACCTGCCCAATCAAACCATGTCATCTTTAAGCAAACTTATCAAATCGTATCTTTCGTTTCAGCAACAAATAGTAACATTACAGCTTCCTGTTATCGTATGAGGCACCAACAAAAACAACCCTTCCGCTAGTTTTCCAGCCAAATCAACCACTCTCATCGAGGACTGTGTACTATCATAAACTGATCACTTTAACAGCCTTACCTGGAAGCACCCGATCTTATGCTGAAAAAGCTCAAATTAAGGCGGAATTCTACAATCAGAAAAGTTATTTGCTCAAAAAAATATGATCATGTTACTCCCGCAAGTCAGGCCCATCGTTGGTAAAACAACGCATCCCTTTTAAAATGGCCAGCTTTAGCCACAAAAGCTACTCTGGCCAATAGAGTACCTGCTTCAAGGATACATCTTCTAAGCATACCACGGACATAGCCCTTCATTCTGACTCATTTTTCCTAATCAAAGGCCTATAGTATTTTTTTTACTTTTATTTTGCAATTGGACAATTATTAAACAATTGCATAAAATCTTGTCGTTCCAGCTCCTTCGGGCCTTTCCTGGTGTGTGTCGGAAATTATACCAAAGAAGGTAATCTCTGTAAGCGCCCCATATATCTTGTGGCCTAGGAGTTATCGGTTGCATCATGGCCTATATTTCTATTTGATCATGGCAGGTAGTGATGTCTTTCAGTCATTTAGTAAATGTAGGTACCCTGAGACCTCTCCCAACTCATGGCTTTTCTACATTTGGCCAACAAAAAATGAAATGCTGTCAGGCGACGCACTCCTCTTGGGGATCATTTTACACAGCCCAACAGAGTTATTTAAAGGCTCGACCTCTATTTGGTGTGCTGTCATGTTCAAAAATACAACAGAGTATTGGGGGGGTCCTAGGGGAGTTAGTTTATAGACAATGTGAGTACCTTGTCCCCCAACTACTACTACAAAAAACAAGAGAGGTACTAAGAGTCTATGAAGTGAAGGACTGACAGGACCAGATTGTGTCCAGTATAAGTGTTCAGATCAAACCGTTGATCTTGAGCACATGACACTATTATATCATAGAGGTGAGGAGAGGAAGATACAGGGTTTAGAAAGTTAGAACCTAGTACCCATCCGCCCACTCATCAGTGGAATTTCGTCATCTGGGTTGGTGAAAAGAAAGGTGTCCTATGGGCTTTTCCTCAGGGAGAGTCTGAGGTAGCCAGACGTTGGACCCTTAAGAACCACATCCAACCAACAGAGGATAGTGTGTGAGTGGAAGGGGCAAATAAATTTGCAGTGCTCAGAAAAGAAAAAAGAAGGAAACTAATCCTAGTGATTAAAAATACCTACTATGATGACATAAGAAAAACTTTTATTCGGTGTGACCATCAAAGTGGTATCGTTAAAAACAGTATGCTGATAGCATGTAAGGAATTGCTATCTATCATATGTGTTAATTGGTCGACATGTTTCAGCCTATACCGGCTTTCTTCAGGACCTATGATAAGCTACTGCAACATATACTTATCGTGAGTTGGAAGTTGAACATGAACAATCTCCAACAAATGAAGGTGTATCTCCTCCTGTGCATAAAAATGTGGGAAACAAAAAACACAGTGTTAAATATATACAAACTATGTAGTGTTTACCTCAACCTCTTGAAATACAAAGTAAACATAGTCTTCACTCACCCCAATTGTAGGGAGAAAAAACCTCACCTCGCCTGGCAACAGCTCAGGTTGGAAGGAGGCCACGCACTGAAAAGATAAGTGCGAGAATAAGAATTAATAATGCAGTAACTAAATAAGTCCTGCATTATGTTTTAGACTTTTGCAAACAGTGATACCAAAAGGCATAGGGAGGCGGCTGGATTGAGAAGCTGATGTGAAATTCATCTCTAAAAATTGTATCAAACCCCTTAATATTCCAAGGTTATGCTACCAGTGGAGTTATTCAAAGAGGGCCAAAAACCGCCATGCTAAGTTGTTAGCGTTAAGTTAAATCAAAGGGAGTTGGAGTCTTCCTATTCAGAGCCCTCTCAGAAAGAAGCGCAACATGGAGCGCTGAAGAACTCACCTCTCCGTCGTTACCTCGGGTAGAATCCTGAGCCAGGGGGGAGGTGACTGGCTCACTGAGAATGGCTGTTAATAACAGCCGGTGGCGGACCTGAGAGAGAACTCTCAGTATGTGCGTTGTTATTGGTTGTCAGAAATCGACCAATAGTGGCAATGCAAGCTAAGCCTGCACAGGCGCGAACCTCTTGGCGCATTCTCATTGGTTAAGACTTAAACCAATGCCAGCGGATGGAGGCTTTATGTGCGGAACTGTGTGAAATATACGTACCGCTAGTTTTCTATCAGGCATTCATGGTGATCATACATCTGTGTAAGAGAACGACCTCATCTGAGGACTGCATGAAGAGCACTAGCATGGAAAACGTACGCCGCCCGATGACTCCGAGTATGTCAGGGAATCGTCTAAATGGGCTTTGGCACAAGGTGCGTGATTGGTGAACTTGCAACCAATCACGCACTGTTTGGTAGAAAAGGGGGTTGTTTTGTTTACTTTTCATAATGCCAATATAATATGTTAAAGAACAGGTCCGCTTTCAATAAGAGCTCCGCGGTTTGCAGAGAAATGATAGAAAGCAAATTAATGTTCATCTACACTCCATGTATACATCCGATGGTGTGTAAAAAAGGAAGTTATCATGTCAAACAGGTCGTATCCGAATATAAACGAATGAATAGACAGATCGACCGGCCAAGCCGTGTATACCAAAGGGAAGGCAGTATGTCGGCGGCTTGTCCACTGCTATGTGCGATCCCTAGGTTGCGGCTGCGTATAACAACAATGTTGGGCCAGGCTAAATTTGCATGGTGCCAATATCAAATGGGAAGTCAATTCTATAGACCAGAGAGAGCGGGCCTAGACATTGACAACCTCCCATGTGGGACCAATGAGGTGGAGATGGTGTGCACCCATGTTTGAAATGTTAGCCCCAGGTGACCCAAAACCAAGGTGAACTGTACATATAATGATGTTAAAGAAGGATGCTCACAGTTGCATCCAGGGTATATCATCGTTTAGCCCTTGTGTGTCGCTTCGCAGTTTGTAGACCCACCTTTGCTCTTTTCTCAGAAGGAACAATGAAATGTCTGTGATGTGACTGGGTATGTGTGGTTGTTCCAGGATTAACCACCTCAGTTCATCAGGATGATGTTTTTTCTCCAGAAAATGTGAGGTAAGGCGGGTAGCCTGTTTTGTGCGTCTGATTGTACTTTTGTGCTCTTGGATGCGCAGTTTGATTTTTCTTGCTGTCATCCCTATGTACCTTAAGCCACAAGGGCAGGTGATCTGATAGATGACTTTGTCACTATTACAGTTTGTGTGACGTTTTAGTTTCCAGGGTATAGTGGTGCCGATATCGACTTCCAGGGTTTTGCTGGTTTGGGCACACACTGAGCAGTTGCCACAAGGATAATGGCCCTGCACTGGAGGAAGATTCCATAGGTTAGGAGTGGATTCTGCAATGTCATCACGAGGTCTTGTGTGTACAAGAGCATCTCTAAGATTAGCCCCTCTCTTAAAAGAGAACAGTGGTAGAGAGATGTGTTCACCAGAGCTATTCAAGATGCGCCATTTCTGTCTAATTATTTTCTGTATTTTAGACGAAGAGGTGTTATATGTGGTGACACACACTATTCTGTTGAGGGGTGGTTTAGCAACTGGTGGGTCAAGTAGGGCCTCACGATGATTATTGGCAGCGCGTTTGAAAGACTTGTGAACCAGAGATTTAGGATATCGCCGCATTCTCAGTTTGCTAGTGAGATCCTTCGCTTTTGCACGGAAGTCTACAGTGTCAGAGCAGTTCCTCCGGACCCTGAGGAACTGGCCAAAAGGAAGATTTTCCCTCAGGGAGCGGGGATGATGGCTGTCAAATCTGAGCAATGAGTTCCGTGCCATAGGTTTTTGATATAGAGAACTGGCCAAATGCCCTTCTTGTGGAAAGATTGTCAAATCAAGAAAGGGGAGTTCAGTTTTACTGTGCTCTAATGTGAACCGAAGGTAAGGGTTTTGTCCGTTCAACCAGTCTTGAAAAAGCACGAGGGATTGTATATCTCCTTGCCAGACCACTATGATGTCATCAATGTACCGTTTCCACATCTTCAAATGATGAAGATGTGGATTGGTGTTATTCAGTACCTGTTGGGTCTCAAAATGATGGACATAAAGATTCGCTAAGCTGGGTGCGAATTTGCTGCCCATAGATGTCCCCGAGATCTGTAAATACAGAGTCCTCGAAGGCGAAAAAGTTTTCGGTCATGGCAATTCTTGCCAGCTCCATTATAAAATGGATGGGAGTTGCAATATCCGCCGAAAAATCTTCTAGAAGTGTTTTAACTGTCTCCAGTGTCTCAGTCTGTGGTATACACGTGTAGAGTGATTCGACATCAAAACTAGCTAGAATGTCAGTGTTGATGTCGAAAGGGACATCGGGTAGTTTCCGTAAGATGTCCTTGGTATCTTGGAGATATGTTGGCATGGTTTTCACAATTGGACTGAGAAAAACATCAACAAAGCTTGATAGAGGCTCTAACAAAGATCCAATTCCAGAGATAATCGGCCGGCCAGGCGGTGGTCTGGCCGGTTTATGAATCTTTGGAAGGGTGTAGAAATGCGGAATGATGGGGCATTTCGTGACTAGAAAGTTGGCCTCTTGTGGGGTAATCCATCCCTCAGTGCTCGCTTCTTCCACTAGACACTTGATCTCATTGGAGAGTCTGGCAGTGGGATTATCAGCAAGGAGGGTGTAGAACTGTGTATTGCCTAATTGTCTAAGACATTCATTACGATATGTAGTGATGTCTTGAACGACAATGGCTCCCCCCTTGTCCGCCGGTTTGATCACTATCGTGGTGTCTTTGGAAAGCGAATTTAGGGCGGCTCTGTCTTTCTTAGAAAGGTTCTGGTAGTTTCCTTCTTTGGAGAAGTTTATAGAATTCAAGTCTTGCAACACTGCTGCCTCAAAAGTGCCAACCTTGGATGGCACTTGTTGGAGTAGAGGCATAAAGTTGGATTTTACTTTCAGTCCTGTGTTCGTGTCATTATTCGGTATAACAGGCTCTTTATCTTTGAAAAAATAGTGTAGCCTGATAGTCCTCAAAAATCGTTCGATTTCAGTCCTTAACAGAAAGGGTTCTCCACGGTTAGTGGGAACAAACCCGAGACCTCCGTTGAGAACCTCTTGTTCACTGGGGGTGATGATCCGGCTGCTCAGGTTCACAACTAGATCTTCCTCCGGGGGCTGGGGTGTGTCGTCTACTGGCCTCGTTTGTTGTGGCTCGTCGAAGGATCTTGATCGGCTGCCCATTGTACATGGCCTTGTCCCTGCCCTATTCGTCTGCCTCGGTTCCAACCACGGCCCTGTCCTAAAAAAGCCTGATTGTCAAAGTACTGAGGCTGCATGGGGTAGTGAGACATAGGTGGGGGAAATTGAGGGTAACCCCATGGGGCGGGTGGCCACCATGGTCCTGTCTGATACATACTACCCCGTCCGTTATATCTCTTGTTGGCTCGATTATTACGGCCTCTGCCCCTTGGTTGACTGGTATCCCCACTGTCTGAGCTAGAGGAATCAGTGTCTGTTGAAGTGGCATAGGAAGAACCTTGAGTGTTTTTCTGTTTATGAGAGTCAGTGGGAGTGTAATTATCACTGGTGTATGGGTATACTCTCTCATGTGAAAATTTGGCCAGATCTTTCTTGAACTTCTCTATCTTGGCCAAAAAGATTGGTTCTTTATATTCCTTATTCGCCTTGTTGGAATCTTCTTGTTGTTTCTCGAATTTTTTAGCTGTTAAGGTAGTCTGGATTTGTCCTTCAAGGATCTGTATTTCCACCAAGATGACTTTTTTTAAGGTTAAGTACTGTCTCCCAGTCTGCCACTACAGTAGGTGTCGGGGTCATTCTCGCACAGTCATACATGGACAGATCATGGCGGAGTATTTGCATGGAAAATGTGCCCCTACAGGTCTCATAGTGACCAATGCGCCAAGGCTGTTTCTCACAGACAAGGCCTTTATCAAGGACTGGTCGCTAATAGCTTGGCGCTGTACAAGAGACTGGCTGATTTTAATTATCACTACAGCCAAACGTATCGCAGACGCCATCTTGGTGGAAATACAGATCCTTGAAGGACAAATCCAGACTACCTTAACAGCTAAAAAATTCGAGAAACAACAAGAAGATTCCAACAAGGCGAATAAGGAATATATGCCACTTCAACAGACACTGATTCCTCTAGCTCAGACAGTGGGGATACCAGTCAACCAAGGGGCAGAGGCCGTAATAATCGAGCCAACAAGAGATATAACGGACGGGGTAGTATGTATCAGACAGGACCATGGTGGCCACCCGCCCCATGGGGTTACCCTCAATTTCCCCCACCTATGTCTCACTACCCCATGCAGCCTCAGTACTTTGACAATCAGGCTTTTTTAGGACAGGGCCGTGGTTGGAACCGAGGCAGACGAAGAGGGCAGGGACAAGGCCATGTACAATGGGCAGCCGATCAAGATCCTTCGACGAGCCACAACAAACGAGGCCAGTAGATGACACACCCCAGCCCCGGGAGGAAGATCTAGTTGTGAACCTGAGCAGCCGGATCATCACCCCCAGTGAACAAGAGGTTCTCAACAGAGGTCTCGGGTTTGTTCCCACTAACCGTGGAGAACCCTTTCTGTTAAGGACTGAAATCGAACGATTTTTCAGGACTATCAGGCTACACTATTTTTTCAAAGATAAAGAGCCTGTTATACCGAATAATGACACGAACACAGGACTGAAAGTAAAATCCAACTTTATGCCTCTACTCCAACAAGTGTCATCCAAGGTTGGCACTTTTGAGGCAGCAGTGTTGCAAGACTTGAATTCTATAAACTTCTCCAAAGAAGGAAACTACCAGAACCTTTCTAAGAAAGACAGAGCCGCCCTAAATTCGCTTTCCAAAGACACCACGATAGTGATCAAACCGGCGGACAAGGGGGGAGCCATTGTCGTTCAAGACATCACTACATATCGTAATGAATGTCTTAGACAATTAGGCAATACACAGTTCTACACCCTCCTTGCTGATAATCCCACTGCCAGACTCTCCAATGAGATCAAGTGTCTAGTGGAAGAAGCGAGCACTGAGGGATGGATTACCCCACAAGAGGCCAACTTTCTAGTCACGAAATGCCCCATCATTCCGTATTTCTACACCCTTCCAAAGATTCATAAACCGGCCAGACCACCGCCTGGCCGGCCGATTATCTCTGGAATTGGATCTTTGTTAGAGCCTCTATCAAGCTTTGTTGATGTTTTTCTCAGTCCAATTGTGAAAACCATGCCAACATATCTCCAAGATACCAAGGACATCTTACGGAAACTACCCGGTGTCCCTTTCGACATCAACACTGACATTCTAGCTAGTTTTGATGTCGAATCACTCTACACGTGTATACCACAGACTGAGACACTGGAGACGGTTAAAACACTTCTAGAAGATTTTTCGGCGGATATTGCAACTCCCATCCATTTTATAATGGAGCTGGCAAGAATTGCCATGACCGAAAACTTTTTCGCCTTCGAGGACTCTCTGTATTTACAGATCTCGGGGACATCTATGGGCAGCAAATTCGCACCCAGCTTAGCGAATCTTTATGTCCATCATTTTGAGACCCAACAGGTACTGAATAACACCAATCCACATCTTCATCATTTGAAGATGTGGAAACGGTACATTGATGACATCATAGTGGTCTGGCAAGGAGATATACAATCCCTCGTGCTTTTTCAAGACTGGTTGAACGGACAAAACCCTTACCTTCGGTTCACATTAGAGCACAGTAAAACTGAACTCCCCTTTCTTGATTTGACAATCTTTCCACAAGAAGGGCATTTGGCCAGTTCTCCATATCGAAAACCTATGGCACGGAACTCATTGCTCAGATTTGACAGCCATCATCCCCGCTCCCTGAGGGAAAATCTTCCTTTTGGCCAGTTCCTCAGGGTCCGGAGGAACTGCTCTGACACTGTAGACTTCCGTGCAAAAGCGAAGGATCTCACTAGCAAACTGAGAATGCGGCGATATCCTAAATCTCTGGTTCACAAGTCTTTCAAACGCGCTGCCAATAATCATCGTGAGGCCCTACTTGAACCACCAGTTGCTAAACCACCCCTCAACAGAATAGTGTGTGTCACCACATATAACACCTCTTCGTCTAAAATACAGAAAATAATTAGACAGAAATGGCGCATCTTGAATAGCTCTGGTGAACACATCTCTCTACCACTGTTCTCTTTTAAGAGAGGGGCTAATCTTAGAGATGCTCTTGTACACACAAGACCTCGTGATGACATTGCAGAATCCACTCCTAACCTATGGAATCTTCCTCCAGTGCAGGGCCATTATCCTTGTGGCAACTGCTCAGTGTGTGCCCAAACCAGCAAAACCCTGGAAGTCGATATCGGCACCACTATACCCTGGAAACTAAAACGTCACACAAACTGTAATAGTGACAAAGTCATCTATCAGATCACCTGCCCTTGTAGCTTAAGGTACATAGGGATGACAGCAAGAAAAATCAAACTGCGCATCCAAGAGCACAAAAGTACAATCAGACGCACAAAACAGGCTACCCACCTTACCTCACATTTTCTGGAGAAAAAACATCATCCTGATGAACTGAGGTGGTTAATCCTGGAACAACCACACATACCCAGTCACATCACAGACATTTCATTGTTCCTTCTGAGAAAAGAGCAAAGGTGGGTCTACAAACTGCGAAGCGACACACAAGGGCTAAACGATGATATACCCTGGATGCAACTGTGAGCATCCTTCTTTAACATCATTATATGTACAGTTCACCTTGGTTTTGGGTCACCTGGGGCTAACATTTCAAACATGGGTGCACACCATCTCCACCTCATTGGTCCCACATGGGAGGTTGTCAATGTCTAGGCCCGCTCTCTCTGGTCTATAGAATTGACTTCCCATTTGATATTGGCACCATGCAAATTTAGCCTGGCCCAACATTGTTGTTATACGCAGCCGCAACCTAGGGATCGCACATAGCAGTGGACAAGCCGCCGACATACTGCCTTCCCTTTGGTATACACGGCTTGGCCGGTCGATCTGTCTATTCATTTGTTTATATTCGGATACGACCTGTTTGACATGATAACTTCCTTTTTTACACACCATCGGATGTATACATGGAGTGTAGATGAACATTAATTTGCTTTCTATCATTACTCTGCAAACCGCGGAGCTCTTATTGAAAGCGGACCTGTTCTTTAACATATTATATTGGCATTATGAAAAGTAAACAAAACAACCCCCTTTTCTACCAAACAGTGCGTGATTGGTTGCAAGTTCACCAATCACGCACCTTGTGCCAAAGCCCATTTAGACGATTCCCTGACATACTCGGAGTCATCGGGCGGCGTACGTTTTCCATGCTAGTGCTCTTCATGCAGTCCTCAGATGAGGTCGTTCTCTTACACAGATGTATGATCACCATGAATGACTGATAGAAAACTAGCGGTACGTATATTTCACACAGTTCCGCACATAAAGCCTCCATCCCCTGGCATTGGTTTAAGTCTTAACCAATGAGAATGCGCCAAGAGGTTCGCGCCCCTGCAGGCTTAGCTTGCATTGCCACTATTGGTCGATTTCTGACAACCAATAACAACGCACATACTGAGAGTTCTCTCTCAGGTCCGCCACCGGCTGTTATTAACAGCCATTCTCAGTGAGCCAGTCACCTCCCCCTCGGCTCAGGATTCTACCCGAGGTAACGACGGAGAGGTGAGTTCTTCAGCGCTCCATGTTGCGCTTCTTTCTGAGAGGGCTCTGAATAGGAAGACTCCAACTCCCTTTGATTTAACTTAACGCTAACAACTTAGCATGGCGGTTTTTGGCCCTCTTTGAATAACTCCACTGGTAGCATAACCTTGGAATATTAAGGGGTTTGATACAATTTTTAGAGATGAATTTCACATCAGCTTCTCAATCCAGCCGCCTCCCTATGCCTTTTGGTATCACTGTTTGCAAAAGTCTAAAACATAATGCAGGACTTATTTAGTTACTGCATTATTAATTCTTATTCTCGCACTTATCTTTTCAGTGCGTGGCCTCCTTCCAACCTGAGCTGTTGCCAGGCGAGGTGAGGTTTTTTCTCCCTACAATTGGGGTGAGTGAAGACTATGTTTTCTTTGTATTTCAAGAGGTTGAGGTAAACACTACATAGTTTGTATATATTTAACACTGTGTTTTTTGTTTCCCACATTTTTATGCACAGGAGGAGATACACCTTCATTTGTTGGAGATTGTTCATGTTCAACTTCCAACTCACGATAAGTATATGTTGCAGTAGCTTATCATAGGTCCTGAAGAAAGCCGGTATAGGCTGAAACATGTCGACCAATTAACACATATGATAGATAGCAATTCCTTACATGCTATCAGCATACTGTTTTTAACGATACCACTTTGATGGTCACACCGAATAAAAGTTTTTCTGATGTCATCATAGTAGGTATTTTTAATCACTAGGATTAGTTTCCTTCTTTTTTCTTTTCTGAGCACTGCAAATTTATTTGCCCCTTCCACTCACACACTATCCTCTGTTGGTTGGATGTGGTTCTTAAGGGTCCAACGTCTGGCTACCTCAGACTCTCCCTGAGGAAAAGCCCATAGGACACCTTTCTTTTCACCAACCCAGATGACGAAATTCCACTGATGAGTGGGCGGATGGGTACTAGGTTCTAACTTTCTAAACCCTGTATCTTCCTCTCCTCACCTCTATGACATAATAGTGTCATGTGCTCAAGATCAACGGTTTGATCTGAACACTTATACTGGACACAATCTGGTCCTGTCAGTCCTTCACTTCATAGACTCTTAGTGCCTCTCTTGTTTTTTGTTTTTTGTGCTGTCATGTTCCCAATCGCTGTAATATTTCCTGCCAGTATTTATATAGTGGGGCATGTCCATGCTAGTGTCAAAAACCCGTGAAAGGTTTCCACTATTGTTCAATCCATCAAGTACCTTGGCCTCTGCATCTGGAAACAGCTGCCCGACTCCTTACAGAGGAGACTAAGGGCCTGCTTTAGATCTTGCCTTGACAGGCTGCTGTCACAACGGTGATGGATATCCTGTCTGCCTAACTATAAATCCCATTATAACCTATGGGATTTATATTTCAGCGGATGGGATATCTGTCACTGTTGTGATGGATTAACCTGTTCACCAAGATCTAAATCCAGCCCTAAGTCCTGGATCCTGCAGAAAAGGCCTACAATCCCTCTGTTGTGCTACTATTAGGTGTCCTCTCATGGTCCTCCCCTGCTTCTCCCCCTTGGCTCAGTGCACGATGTTCCTAGGGAGTGACAGACTGACAAGCCCTAATCAGGGTGAAGCCGGTCATGGGTTGCTTTTGTTCCGCTTCAGGTAGGATCTCGCCTGGCAGTTCAGGCTGGGCTCTTTCCATTGGACAAGGTGGAGACTGACTTGCATATGGCTGGGTCCAAACTGAGGATGAATGCGTTGGAATGCTATACCGAGCGATTTCCAGTGGTTAGAATGAATGCAAGCATGTCTGTCAATAACTTTTGTGTGTTGGGTGATAGTTTGTGCTTCAGAAATTAATACAATTTAATTAAAAACAGGTGTGAGTTTGGGAGCTTGCAGGATAAACGAACAGAATATTCACGGTTGAGGGCATTTGAAAATGAAATGTATTTACAATGATCATTACAAAATGACTATGGAAACGTACATATTTGCTTCTCATATATATATATATATTTTAACTAAGTGAATGATTGTGTGTGTGTGTGTCATAAAAATGAAACAGCAATGTTCTCATATTACGTAATCTTGCGTGTGGGTGTGTTAATGAAACAGCAATGTTTTGATAACATTTACTCTCCAGTGAAGTAGTTAAACCACGCCAAGTAAGTCTTACAAACAGAAATACTACTTTAGTGGAAATACATCAGTTTGAGCCCAACCTGTATGTGCTTTGTCACGATGATATCTTCTTTTATATGTGCACAGAGCTCTCGCATTGCCAAGGGCTTTGTGTGAGTAGCTCGATCAGGACAGCTGTGTGCTTTACATGCTGGGACTTGTAGTTTTGATTTTATGATGAGACAAAAAGGTCTAAATGTCACAAATTTCTAAATGAAAAACAAATGTGGATGGGTTATTTATGCAGGAACCTGAGAAACTAGAGAACTGTTTTTCCCAGGCTTTCCTTTCATGCACCGACTATAATTAACATTCCATATTTGCAAGCTCTTTCCGATAATGCTGGCAATGCTATAGTGAAATCTGTTTAAGTCATCCATTCACACAGGTGATTTCAAAGGTTTCAGTTATTATGCTTTACCAAAATGAAATCCATCATGCCAGGATTTCCTAAGTGAGAGCATCATGCATCTGAGGCTGTTGCCAAGGGTCAGATTTTGGCATGTACTAGTCCTTTGCCAGGAATGAGACAGGTGTACTATTACAGCACGTTTGGGTAAAACTCATCTTTGAGCGTGCGCATAACATAGAAAGCGAAAAACGAATGATGCTTTGCAGATTTGGTCAGCTTGGACAACTCAAAAAAGAACGTTAAAATGCAAAGATTTAAACAAGAAGATACAGGTGAACAGAATGATGTGACTAAATGGTATGATGGGGCTAGCACACTGCAAGAGGTAGACGTGTGTATGTTTGAGACTGCAGCAGCCACAATCATGAACATGGGAAGGAGACTTGCTTGATGAAGTAGACCTCCTTACATTTTTCGAGCAGAAGACACTGACCATGATTTGGGGTCAGCACTACTCTTAATATGAATGTTGATAGTAGCTGTAGGGTGAGTGTAAATACTGATTTCTGCTAACGTTGGTGTAAGTAGAGTACCCATTTTGGAATTTGAAGGAACTTTATAAACACTGGTGAGTTCTGTTTTTTCCATTCAGTAAAAAGCTTGAGGTCCATGCAGAGACACTTACACATCTCCCTCTGCTCCACTGCTAGCCCATGCAGTTCTCTACAGATGTCTCAGCTAAGTGTCAGTTATTCATGGCCCATCTACAAGGTGGCAGCTGCCACACAATCTTTAAGTTTTGAGGCTGAGAAGGAAAACTGCTTGTCCTTCCTAACGATCAACAGGGAGTCACCTTGTTAGGAATCTTCATACTTTGAATCTTCACACTTCTCTATAGTACCTTCATCTCGAAGACAATGTAGGTAAGAAAGAGCAAAATGCCTTTTACAACACTCTCTAAGTAAGAGAAAGTAGAGTGCCTTAGCGCACCTAGAAATGATCCTGACCTGGAATCTCTAACAGAGAGTGACATGCAGGTGCTCCCAACAACCAAAAGACAGTGTGAATTAATGAAGGTTTTCATTGCCACAACCGCACAGTCTAGAAGTTCGACATCTACCCACTGAAGCCTGAGTTGTGTCTGTTATACACGGATTTATTTCTGAGAAAATCAAATCAACACATTTACCATATTTCTATAGTTGAGGTATGAGGGAGTAATGTGTAGAACTTCAGAGGCACCACTGGATTATTTAGGGGGAAAACAGCATGATTAAAAAGAAGCTTAAGAATTTGCAGCACTTTCCCTTAGAGTAACTTTGAATAACCCACCACCTTCCATGAACTTCCTAATTAACTAGGAGTGAAGAATCCCATTGTCCGGGACCTTGTGGTCACCTCCTCATCAGAAAGGGGGTAAATCATGTCAACGCCACAGCTAACTTCATTGATTACTGTTCTGTCCTTCTTCTTGTAAGTACTCATTTGAAGGTAAGGATGGGTTCCATTATCATCGTTGTGCTGCTCCGCACAATGTATGCATCGAAGGCTGATGCGATGCAGCTGGGATAACAGCACGATCACCGCTCCACCACTGCAGATCATCTTCTCATCTGAGGAATATGTGTTTTTTGTTGCACAATTGTTCACAAGCCTAAAGAAACTTCATTTAACAATGCATTTCAGTCATTATGGTGGCAACAATTTGCTACATCGTAGAGCAGAACAAAGCAACAGCCATGCGAACTGCGCCATGGGAGGAATCTGTAGTGCAATAATGCAGCGCAGGCAGACATTTGAGGGCAGGGAGAAGTTCTATCTGAATGCTGTTACAGAGCTCCAATTTAGTTACTATGATGAAACCATGTTAAGGATACATTGCTCATGCAGTCAACGGATTGCTAAAAATTGTTCTGAACTTACATTAAGTAGGTCAAAATGATTTCTATAAATCCACTAATTTCCTCTATTTTTCAAAGATAATTCAATCTGTGCCCCGTCTGATTACTGATTTTGGAAAGGGGGTGGTGATGGGCAGAGTTTCTGAATGATGCAGAATACTCTTACCCAGTCAAGAGATCAGGGTTGGATCCATCACAGTTTTTTAGCTCACTGCACCATCCCAGCTCAGAACCTGGCTACATGCAAATTAGTTTGTTCCCGTCCCCGTCTGATTACTGCCTTTTCTGTATGCTTTTTTTCCTTTTCATACCGAGACTAAGCCCGACTGTAGCCAAAACCTCTATATCTACTTGATAACTGGAACGAGATTAAATTTTTTGACAACCGATTCGAAAACGTGATGAACTGGGATCTAAAGACAGTTGAAAAATCTGTAACAAATGGATTCATGGTTGTATTGTAAAATTGCAATGTTGTCACTGCCTTAAATAATCTTTTAAAACAGTTGAAAGCATCGTAAAAGATAAGAAATTCTTACCAAAAGTTGGCATTCAAAATAAATAAAGATGCCAGTTTTATTGATAACCTTTTCAAAGAGACAGGGTATAGAGACCATTATCTAGGCAGAATCTAATTGGGGGCCAATCCAGGTTGGCCAATCTCATTCTTAACTAATCGGATTCTGGGTGACCGAGGAGGAACATACCTTCATAAAAATCTGAACACATTTTGTAGAAACTGTATAAATCAAGTCACTGAGTTGATCTTATCTTGTGATACATGTACCTATGTCCTCTATTCATTATAAATGTGTTGTCGTGTTTTTATTATGTGTGTGCAGAGAAAAAAACGCGTTTATAGCAATACAACATGGTAATTATGGTACTATTTTCTATCTATTTTAATCTTATCGTTCAACATGACTTGCTCTTTTGTGGAACTTGTATACGTGGATGGCACTGTAGTTAAGATAATAGTTGTTTTCCAAAAAGCATCTGTTAATTGTTATCCTTTAAAGTGTAATCGTTAGTATATTGTTAGTGCTTATTGTTCTATCTTCGAATTGTGTCTATTTGCTTATTTTTTAAAAGTTCTCTTAGTATGATTTTGTGTGTGAAAGATACTGCATTGAGGAATGAAACAATTATGCAAATAAATCCATGTTTTATGTAAAGCAAAGGGACATATTTACAAAGAAGTGACGCAGTGCGACACAACAAGCAATTTAGCAGCGCCGCGCTGAATCATTAAAAAAATGCCGGGATGTGCCATAGTCACTAAAATACGGTGCACCCCCGTGTTTTTCCTTGCTCTGGCGCTATAAAAGCTGCCTAGCGCCAATTCAGATACCCTTGAGCCATAGTGGAAGGGTTCCTGCATTGCAGGGATGATTGTTTATGTGCAGGAAGGGGAACCTTCATTAAAGGCAATTTGCTCCATCTAGGTATGCTGCAGAATGTAGCATACATAGAAAGAGCAAAAAACGAGGAGAAATAAAAGTATTTATCCTCGTTGCACCACTCTAACGCCTTTTTGGTACTGCCTCAGACTTACAGATTCTTGCAAATCTGGGGCAGTGTCAAAAGGCAATGGGTGTTGTGCCGGAACGCCCACAGCAACACCCATTGAATGCCCATTTAACACAGAAAACTGTGTGAAAGGGTACGATATGTACAATGCAGCATTAAGCCACGCAAAGTGGCTTAGCACCACTTTGTAAATATGAAGCAGGGCGTTGCGTCACCAGAGCACCATAAAAAGTGACTCTCTGATGGTGCAATGCCCTTGTAAATATGCCCCCAAATGTATTGCGGTACTTGTAGTAGTACGTGGAGGAGATGTACGCTCCCAGACTTCCTCTGTAAAACAATTGACCTACCCTAGTTATGCCGACATTCCCTTAGTTCACAGAAGATGCATGGATCCTCAATGCCCCTTTATCACTATCCACAGTTCATAAATGTGAATATTCTTTGGCGCCGTTGTGTGTTTTTGTTTTCAGTATTTGTGGGAATTGCCTATTTTGACTGACTGTATGTTGGTGCTTTTAACAACATGTTTTAATTACCCCATTCAGTGTTGATAGGCATATTCTCCTCTGAAGGTTAAAAGACTGGTTCACTCCAGTGGCTTCTCTCTAAATTGATTGCATGTACATTAGGTATACTCTAGAATGGTTACTGGGTTACCCTTGTGAGGTCCTAGTACATGGTACATTAGGTAACAAAGGGCATAGGTACCACAGAGGTCTACTAGGGGCTGAAGCATGTATTATGCCACCCCTGGGAAGCCTTCCAAAATTTCATCACAGGTCTGCTACTGCAGCCTGGGTAAGGTGGTGCATGCACCCCTTACTAAGATGTAGGCTACCTATATTTACCCTCCAATCACTGACACATATAAGCCTATAAGTCACTCCTATGGCAGGCCTTATCAGTCCTTGGTTTTGTGTGAGAGGGTGCCCATGCATGAGCAGGCCCCCTCTGCAGCTTTCGGAATCTATTTCCTGTATTTGTTCTGTGATGCAGCCAGACCATATACTCTTAAGTGCATTATAACCTCGCAGTAAATGCTAACTTTGGAATGGTGGCATGGAAACATGTTGTGTTTGGTGTCAAACACTTTGGAATCCTACCCCCAGTTCTGGCGGCGGGGGTAGAATTCCACCCTTCTAGAAGGAGAAGAAATGTACACACTTACCTAACGGTAATAGTTTAAAAGAGCCCCAGCATCACGAAATGGATGCCGCAGCCACAGACACGAGTCTGACCTCCTGCTGCTGGACGAAACTCCGGTAGGGAAGGCATGGACAATAGGATTCCTGTCACAGGGAGGTCTAGCCACCTCCCCAGATAGGCTTTAGTGTATTGGGGCTGGGTGGGTGCATTCAGGTGAATGCTTTTCAGATAGTGCTGGGGGCACACTGGGTGTCCCTGTGCATACCCCAGTTCAAACCGGTTGCAGCTGCACTCAGCCCCTGTTCTGGCGTGAAACTGGATAAAGGGAAAGGGGTGTAACCACCCACTCCCTGGATCCACCCACTGGTGGGTCCCTAGAGTAAGTCCAACCCCTAAACTTAGTATAAGTATAGGAACCCAGTCCCTAGGACTTTAGATTACCCTTGAAGAAACTCTGCAACATATATCCTGGAACTTCAACAGTGTATTAAGCTGAGACCTGTAGCCATCACAAGAGACTTAGGACCGGATCTTTTCCGAAGTTGTGCATTGGGCTACTTGTAGTCCAAGCCATGAGCACCATCTGCACTGAAGATTGTGGGCCTACACTCCAGGAGTGTTCCGCGGGCCCGCTTCTAGCATTTTTGCTCGAGGCTCCTTCCCGATCCCTGGTCCGTTGACTAGTGAGTCCCCACAAAAGTAACTCTTCTGTTTCTTGGGCTTTCCTGCTTCCTTCAGATGTGCCCTGACTCTCCTCCAAAGGGTGAGTCCTTCAGACCTTGCTGGTCTGCACCAAAGCCAATCTCTGCTTTCTGTGTGGGTTGATGTTGCTTAGGCTTGTTGGGTCCCATCCGGAATCTGACACTGCAGCCCTCGACATCCTTCTTGGCACAGCTCGAATACAGCTCCTGGTTGTCGTCGATGCCTCCTGGTCCTCGTGGCTGAAGAGTCAAGCTCCACCTTCTTCACCTGCAAGCACCCGACATTGGTTGGCATCTTCTCTTTGCCTTTCTTGTCACTGGCTAGTGACCCAGACTCAGTCACCTGTGCTTTCATGTTCTTCTCGACTCCGATCCAGGCTTGGATCCATCCGAAAACTTTCGACTTGGTCGCCTACAGCACTTTCTCGCAGCTTGCCATTGAAAACGACAACGAAACCTGAGACGAAAAGATACCTATGCACCCGGTTTCCCTGGGTGAGGTAACACAAGTACTCTGGTGCTCCCATGGGTATTGACTCTAGAACTGCCTAGTTCTAAAGGGGTTTGCTCCAAATCCTCTTCTAAGGGCCTTCTTTTGTAATTTTCCAACCGCGACTTTCCCAATAGAAGTAAATTGTGATTCGCGTCTGTCCCCTGTGTCACTACCTTGGGTGGTTCCTGATGGCCCTAGTGGTTCTACAGGCTCTAGGCCTTGTATCTATGACAGTCCTGGTTCTTATACCACTTTCTTAGTATATGGTTTGTGAGGCCCCTAGGGCTAAACTTATGCTGTGTAAATTTACTGTGTGAGAAATAAGTTTCACTGATGTACTTTTGCCTCTAGCCTCATAAAGAGACTAGAGGAGTGTGTTTAGAATAAATACATACATTTTATATATATACCTGGTGTGGTTCTCCTTTCATTTGGTCATTCACGAGATTATAAACTGGTAAAACAAGCTGCTTTACATTCCTTCAATACTCAGCCTGAATGCTGCTCTCCACAGCTACCACTAGGATAGCTTTCTTTAAGGTTGTCTTTAACCTACCATCAATAAGGGGTTGTTTGGACTGGTGCAAGGTGCCCACTAGAATAGTGGACAGCATATGCCAGGCCTACTTCTCACAAAACACTGTAGCACTGCAAATACCTGATGCAACTCTTCCTAAATTATACTCCTTCAAACACCTTGTACGAAAGAAATACTGGCCTCCCTTGTGTGCATTCTCCCCCTTTCCTGCACAGCATGGACTGCACAGTCCGTGCCGTGCTATAACGGCCTTTGGCGCTCCCATTGCGTTGCATTTTGTAATGGCCACCGATGAGGAAACTCATTATCTGGTGGGTGGTGTCAGTACGGCTTTGGCAGAGTGGGAGTGGGGCGGCATGGCAGCCCTCTTCCACACCTCCAAAGTTGTAATTAGGCCATGAGCCTTTCCTACCATGCTTTAATAATGTAGTATTCAGTTCAATCCAGAATCTTTGAAGACTGTGTCTTTGAGTTAGCTTCCTGGCTAATAGCTGATAGTGTATTAAAATACAAAATGGCTGTGTCGTTACTATTATTATTATTATGTTTCTTATATAGCGCCAGAATCGACCCCCGAAGGGGTATCTCCGCGCTTGCCTTAGGAACCCGTCCTGGCTTTTCCCTGTGAGATAGCCCCTACAGGGCATCCCCAAGGTGAAAGCCAGGCATCCCGCCGCAGGGGGGCCGTTGTAGAGATTAAGCAAGCTTAATGCCCAGAGTTGCAGAGTGTGAACCCATGATTAGGTCAGGCACCGAAGCGAGAATTATCGAGTCCATGGGCATTTGAGCTCAAGACCCTGCCGCGTCGGGAATTGAACCCTGGTCCCGGGTCTGATCAACAGTCAAACTTGTGGCCTGTAGCAGTATCTTTAGCAGATATAATAAACTGGACTAGAAAAAGATTGGGATTGGTTGGTAAAACGTTAAAACCAATTTTCTTCTACTTTTTACCAGTAGGGACTCCTGGAGGGAGTGCTGCCGGGCGGTGACGCAAGGTGGGGGAGGGGCAGGGTGGGTGGGTTGTAAACTTCTGATCATGGCCGAACTGAGATAAGTATACAAATAAATTAATAAAACAAATTTTGTTGCGCGCGCTGCATCGCCAAATACGATGAAGCGCGCGCAATGAAATTCATTCTATTTATTTATTTGTATAAATACCTCCGTTCTACCATAATCCGGAGTTTACTAGCCCCCACCCTGCCCCTACCTCGCCCTGTGTCATCACCCGGCAGCACTCCCTCCAGGAGCCACTACTGCTTTTTACTGACTAATTAAATTTTTATTAAAAAAACCTACTTGTAATGTTAGAGGTCAATTCTAACTTCAGTTTGTAACATTTAAACAAGTCAATTTTTGTAAAGTTAGAATGTTTATATATAATGTTATTGCATCATTTTTCATAGAGGAAACATTTGTAGCAAAAAATCATATTTTACACCAAACTCCTGGCATCCGACATTGAGTGTAAAAAGGTGAATATGTGTTATATTTGCAACATTTATTTTCCTCTAGGCTTCCAAAAACATCCCTGAGGCAAAAAAGAAAAGAACCCGGCCCACGTTACATTTTGTTGTGTACAAAATATCGTAAAATAATAAGAAAAAAAACAATATGAGAAATATTTTAGCCATTGTAATAATAATATATGTTATTGAAGCTGCAGCATAGTAAACCATACAATGCCGTAATGAAAGAAAACGAAAATATAAGCTCATTATTGAAGACGAGGACCTACATCGAATCTATATATCTAATTCATCGTGGTCGAGATATTCTGGTTTGTAGCTCAACGTGAACCAGAAAATGCAGGACAGACAACAGATCCGTTACAGTATGGACTGGGTTTTGTTTAGTTTGCACAAACTAAGACAAGAACGAAAATGGTAATCAAAAGCCGGTAGTGTTCCTCATCTATTCATATGACCCTCAAACAAGGTAAGATATGTATTCAGAACAAGACAGTAGTGTTCTGATTGGGATCTATTTACGTGTTTTGCTATGCTAGATTTTGTGATTTTTTTTAGTGTCATATATTAGAACTTAGTTGTAAGTGAAGTGTAAAACCTACTGTGCTGTAAGGATTTGAAATGGACGGAAAAACACGTTGATATGATATACTCCTCAGGTTTCTTTAAAAAGTTTAAAAGGAAACTCACAAAAAAAAGCAGAAATGACTGCGATTGACCTGACCTTTCTGCAATATTTAGAAGTTGGGCCATACATTCTCTGATTGACCACCATAAACAGAGGCACCACCTCCCACTATCACACCCTCTCTGGCAACAAAATGCTGCCGCAGAAATCTTCATTAGGTTGCAAGGTACTTCACAAGAGGGCAAAGCCTTTCACTTTCTTGTTTGCTGGATTTTGCCATTATTCAACGTTGTGAAACACGAGATCCAAGTTCATACACAATGAAGTAACTTCATCACAATCCTGCATCTCCAAATATTTATATTAATACTCCAACAACACAGTTGGATTCATTGGAACACGGCTTGAACTTCCATGTTGAATCAAGGTAAATATTTGCTAATAAAAAAAAAATATTCTCTTCCAAAGAAGGACACATTACTTTCCAGTGCGTTTCTCTATTGAATATTTTGTCATTTACTCAGGTTGTCTGGCTTTGATCTTCAAGGGCAAGTATTGAAATTAGGGTCAAAGAGCGTGGCAGCAATGCTCCTTGCAACTCCAGTTCTATAGACAGTCATTTAAACATCAGTGATATTGAAATGCATGATAAATTTACATTCTATTAGTTTTCACCCCTATTTCAAGTGTCACCTCATTTACTAAACAATATTCATAAAATATGTTATTATTCTTAGAGAAAGCAAACATGTATAGCATATGAAAATAAACACCACATAAATGTATTGTTAAAAAACAGATACTTACTTATTATTACTAACAAATCGGACATTTTATCGTTATCATAGGTCCAACAGGCTCCGTTTCCCCCACAAGGTTTAATGTCCCACAGAATACAAGAGCTGTCTATTGTCAAACCAAACAGAATTGGACCAGGAATAGCACCTATTGGAAAAAGTACACATTTTATGTAAGTAAATGTGCCACACAATGTAAGAAACTTAAATATTCTGTAACGTTTAAACATTGTATTTTAAGTACATTTGTGGGAGGAGGTTCTTTGTTTTGTCCAAGTGTTTTTGTTACCTTACTAGCACAGTAACACAACACATCCCTACATCACAGATATGAACCCTCACTGCATTTTGAGCCCCCAACGCCTGTGATTCACAAAGCTACAGACTTAGTGATGCATAATAGGCACAGAATGTATCAAAGGAGTGTTACAAATCCGACATTCCTTTCCTACTTACAAAATGCCTTTTGCGGCTCATTACAAATCGGCATTAGGAGAGAGCATGACAGGGGCATTCCCTACTTATTCCAATTTATAAAGAAATGCATCAATGGTTGTTGGTTACAATTGTGGTAGCAAAGCAGTGGAAATTTACCAAGTCTTTTATGGTTAGTAAAAGATTCACAAAGGGAAAGCTGTCCTTGAGGGGCAGCTTACATTTTGATATCCATGGCTTGTGGTTTTGGAGAAGTAAGCTGTGATCCAAGGACCACAGTCAGCTTTCCCCGAGAACTTTGCCAATAATGGAACATTGTCTTGAAGCAGCACCAGATCCTTGAATGGAAGCGGGATCGATATTAAAGATTTGCGAGTGCAAATGCTGTTCCCTGTAGGTCACCATCCCTGTATTGGCAGCCAATCAATAGGGGTTGCAAATAGCGACCAGCCTAATTAATATTCATGAGACATATGGTTTACGACCTCCTGTAATGGGCATGTTGCAATTCAACTCATTTCAATATTTTGCATTGTTAATTGCATATTTGTTCACAATCCAGGTTTGGAACCAGCAGGTGGTACACTGTGCTCCGTATTAGATTCACAAAGCTTTTTCCATGAGTAGTTGTTCTTATCTTAGGTGCACTCTTCAGTTTCCAAGCTTGATTCACGATGCATTTTTTGAGTGGTTATAATTTACTAGAGGCTAAGATATGATTTGCTCATCACCCTTGTCTATAAACCTGTCTTATTTCAGCAAATCCGTTAGTAAATTAAAATAAGCCTTAAATAAGACACAGGTACTCACAGATAACGCTTGGTGAATTAGGCTACAACATTCACAAATAATTAACACCTGAGATAGGAATAAGGCATAACAACTCATAGAAAACGCTTTGTGAACTAGGGCCACAATTGTAGAATGGTATTGAACTCAAAACGTTAAGTGAATCCGCAAAGGGCAAATAAATGGCCCTGATTCAGTAAGTTTTTTTCCGTAATTATGCCTTGCTCCTGCCTTAGGATTGAATAACTACTGAATGTCCTTCTGATTCACATAACAAGTTCTGAGCATCGTTGTGCCTTACACCTACGTTTATTATGCCTAGAACAATAGTTAAACAAAATTTCTAACGGAAAACATTTGTGTCCAATATGTGGACCGAGCCTTGCCATCAAGCTTCATGTTATGAGAAGACCACGGACAAAGATGCCAACCAAGAATCCAAAGCTTGGTCACAACTGAGTAAATTGGACATCGAGTGGCGTGTTGACCTATCCAAGAATGAAATATTCCTAACGCTGGAGTATTTTTGTGGTACAACCAACCCCCATCCATTAGATTCATTCCTCTATTACTAACTACGGGGGACCAGCAGACTGGTGGGTCCCACGTTTCCCATGGATCCCTAGTCATTGTCAGCGCAAGATACATTTCTCACTAACAATACCACAAAATATTTAATCTCACTCTTATACCCGACAACAATCGAAAGCCTAGCGGAGGGAGCTAAGTTGGTGAGAGTGGGATGGTAGCAGAAACTAGACAGGAGAAAACCTGGAGTGGCTGGAAAGATTGCTGTACGCAAATGCGCATGATGACTTCTAGCTGAGGCAGGGTATCATACATTTTAAATTCCTGCATAGAGCCCACTACACCCCCAGGGCTTTTTCATTGCATTGACTTTTGAGCAGATTCTATGGGTCTGATTCGGAAAGGACCTCTAAACTCATGGCTGAGACCCCACATTTGTGGTGGGGGGCCCGCACCCGTGGCGGGACATCTGAATTGTAGTTCCTCATCACGGAGAGTGGGCCCCCTGCCACAACTGGATGACCTCGACCACAAATACGGAGGTCCTTTGTGAATCAAGTCCTAACTGTTTAAGATGTGAGGCCCAGAGGCAAATTTTTGCATCTGTCATGGTCCTGTCCGAGAGTGAGAATATACTGGACAGATATATTATACTCACTGAAACAAATGCTTGAATGCAACATTGCACTGGACACAGGAGAGGCCATACTTGGTTGGATCAAAAAAATCAATATGGCACATAACAAACTCCTGGCACTAGCTTTACTACTATCAAAAGTCTAATAGCCTGCTACTGGGGACAAGGTCACTAGATACGTTTCATGCAATGAGTAGAAGAGGTCATGGCTTACTTCAACAAACAGCTTGACATGTATGCAGAACCTCCCCAACCACCAGACCCACAAATAGGACTCATATAAATGTTACCACGCACAAGATTTGGAGGAAGCCGGGAAGGTCTAAAGGCTCCTACCGACATGTCACCCACCTATGGAAAGCGAGGTAAACATGCCTGACAATGCCATATAAAATTGTAGAGGTCCAGAAAAGTGTAAAAACACTGAGAGATGCCACAGTATGACACCACCCATGATAGCTGATGACTATGACAGCCTGCTGATGCCATAACCTGCACCCCATAACGGCTAGGACCCCTGAGGATTTCTTGTTATTGGCCTGCAACACCACTAACAAATGAACCCCAATATTTGATTTTCTGGTACAGTGTCATCTGTGTTAATCCTTATGTGATTGACCTTTGTTTACTTTTGAGGTTAGTGAATGGAAATGTTTTATGTTGTATGAAAAATGATAAATAAATTATAACAAAATAACTATATGCCATGTCTGAACACCACAGGTGTTTGGAATGTCTTGCCTCCCTGCCCTAGCTTGTCTGGGGGTCCAAAATATCAGTGACAAACTATTTGTGAGTGCACCCAGGCAGAATCTTCGTGATGTGCAAGTGTGGTAGGTAACAGCCCCTCTCACTCATCACGTCAAAGAAGGGCCATTCTGCCAACACCTATGGCCATTTGTTTCACTCTCTGGGAGCAATACACAAAGACCACCTGTCAGCTACACTTAGTTTTGTGACCCAGGATTCAGGCTGCAGACAACAAATGGTTGGGACAAGATAATGGCAACTTTCTAAAAGTATTAAACATACACAAGAGCAATCCAATATTGCCTTCTGGACTTGAGTACTTACTGTCAGGTAGGTAAGAAAAGCAACAAGGGATTTGTTCAGAAAACAGATTTACAAATTAATGTGTAGATCATGCAAGATGTCTTAGCATGGCATTGCAACTTAATTGAAGGTTATAGAATAGCTTTAACAATGATTAAAAAGAAAGTTGGCTTATGCATCGGTTATGTGCTTGACATTTCAGTTGCTGTACATCTGTGAGACCATCTTCAGAATTGTATATTTTCATGAAGATAATAGACTCCCTGTAAGGTCAAGAGGCTGTTGTTTAAGAACAAGCCTCAGGAGCCTGGTCAAGCAAGGAGATTATTATAATATGGGAAGAGAGCAGATACATTTTTATCATACCGTAGTCTGTGGTGAAAGTTCACTGGGTTTGCGTTGTGCAGTTTAATTCATAACAGGATCGCTGCAAAACTATCTAACTTGCTCGGCTTTCAGACTGGTGTTGACTAGGCTCCAGAGACCTAATCTTAAACAATAGATGGTCAATTGCATTGAAGACTCATACATATGCTGAGTTACCCAGAAATAGAAGCAGTCCACACATTACCGCTACAAACTCTATAGTGGGACCGAAAGAATTTCCTGGTGCTTTCACATTGTTTGACTTTTTGCTAGTACACACAAGCAGTCTCAGCCATTCATACGCCTCTTGACCTCATATCTTCACGTATACAGTCCTGAAGATGGTCTCACAGATGTACAACAACTGAGACTGAAACGTTGAGGCATAGCCCATCTTTCTTTTTAGCCACTGTTAAACATTTAGTTAGAGACTAGCCATTCTGTTTTGTAACAGATTCGAGCTGTATATTAAGAAAATGGGCTTTAAATACATTGACTAATAGCTTTCTAATTTTTAAAAGTACTGCAATGATCAGTGTCAATGTAGTATGCAAAATATATTCTGAACCCCTGTGTTTTCAAGTTTGAATTGGTATTTTTTTTATAAAAATTTGACAAATATATATAAACATCTGTCTTTTGAAATGTATTTTCCAAATATAAAACCATTGTTTAACCTTCAATTAAGTTGCTGATGTGATGCTAAGACAACTTTCTTAACCCCATCACTGCTTGACATATTCCCCTCCTGTGCTGAGGGTCAATGATAATGGGTGTGGTCATGACGGAACGGTTCCATCATGAGCACAGCTTCACTGTGCCTCATGACGGAACCGTTCCGTCATTAGCATCGAAGGGGTTAAAGTGGCATTTTCAGAATTGTGAATTAAAATCTAACTTTACCATTGAAGGGAGCTGTAAGAGACTATTCTTTTGACATCAAACTTGATATTACAACCTGCTCCTAATTGAATGTTATCACTTCTTAAAAGCTTTAAACCAATGTTAACCTATAGATAGGCCTTGCAGTGCTGAAAAGTGAATTTCAGAGTTTTTCACTACCAGGTCATGAAAAAGTTAAAACTACATGTGCAACTTTTAAATACACTGCACCCTGCCCTATGAGTTGTTTAGGGCCTACACAAGGTGTGACTTACAAGTAATAATAAGGAAGGTTTAGGCCTAGCAAAAGGTGAACTTTGCCAGGTCGAAACTTGTAGCTTAAGCTGCACACAAAGGCTGCAATGACAGATCAGAGACATGTTTAAAGGGCTACTTAAGTGGGTGGCACAATCAGTGCTGCAGGCCTACTAATAGCATTTAATGACCAGGCACTGGGTACATGTAGCACCTTTTTACTAGTGACTTACGGATAAATTAAATGTGCCAATTGGGTGTAGGCCAAGTCTATCATGTTTAAAGGATAGAGCACAAGCCCTTTCACACTGATTAGCAGTAGAAAAGTGAACAGAGTCCTATGACCAACAAAAGTGAGATCAGCAAAAATGGAGAAGTAATGCAAAACATTTGGGGGAAGGCCACCCTAAGGCCAACAGGTCTAACATGGGGGTGTATTAAAATGACCTGTTTATTTTTTTAACAGAATGGGGAGCTCTCGATTTTTTTCAAGCACTACGTGAAAAAGTGACTGAAGTATTATGTATAGGAAACGTATTAATATGCACACCTGCTGCTTGGGAATACAGGCAAGATTGATATTCAGTGAATGCTTTATCAATGTCAGATGATTCTGTCAAAGCTTTATCTGAGGAAACTTAAATTATGGAAACAGATTTTTTGTATATGTCCACAAGTAATATTACATCTCTTTGCATTGAACGTTTCACTGAAAGAGGCATCCTTTAAACATACCAGACTGGACATACCAGTCTGGTTTCCAATCATTTTAGCAGTGAACCTGCTTGTTGTTAAACTTCTTTACATTGGGAAATTTGAATGCTGGCTACTATGCAGTGGTGGCTGGTGACCTTTAAAAAAGGTGGGGCATAATCCTTGGTTTTAACCCTAATGAGCTCATTCTTCACGGGTTCGCTCACACTTTCTTGCCCTAAGGGCCTCATTTACAACGATTTGACATAGGGCAGTGCTGCAAGTTTTTTGTCTGTGCTGCCCTACACCAAATCGAAAGGGCAGGAACGCACTGTATCTACGAGATGCCATGCATTTCTATCCTTTCAGCCACCAATGGTGCTTAATTTGGTGCCTATCACCAACACAGGCACACTTGTTCTGCATTGTTGGAAGGATTGTTTTTGTTCAGGAAGGGACACCTTCCAGCATAAAAACAATCCACTGAGGTTTGTTCCTCATTCTATGTTTGCTGTATTCTGCAGCACCAACCATTTCTCCTTGTTACACCTGGGCTCTTGGGAGGCATAATGTTTTGGCACTGCCCCAGTTTTACGTGACTTTGTAAATTTGGAGTAGCGTCAAAATCCATGGTTGTTGCGGTGGAGCACCCACAGCATTGCTCATGGAACACCTCCTTGACTCAGAATAAGGCATGCATCACTAAGAGCTGCTTTGTCTTACTTCATATCTATGAGACCATGCAAATCCACACAGGGTGGCTTTGCATCGCCTACAGAGATATGACTGAGAGGCCTGAGCCACCGGAATGTCTACAAAAGTGACTCTCTGACCGCATATGCCTCTTGTTAATAACCCCTTAAGTTTACTGTCTCCCTCTGACTCACTCATACTCACTCAATCTCACTCTGTCTCACTAATTCACACAATCTCACTCATTCTACTCAGACCCACTCTGTCCCACTCAGTGCCACTCATTCAGACTCAATTTGAATTACTGTCTTACTGTGCCTCAAACACAGTAAAACTCAGTTACACTCTGTCATTCTCTTTCATTCAATCTCATTCATTATCACCCATACTCATCCTTACGATCACTCATTCTCACTCACTCTGACTTACTCCTTCCCTGACTGTCTCTCACTTTAACTCACGCAGACATGCTCAAAGTGTTGGAATGGTGCAGGCACCTTCATGCACTTTCGATTGGAAATCAAAGCAGCCATAAGAAATGTTTCACCCAAGAGAGAGCCCTGCCTTTGATACCTGCTGAACTAAGTCTGTCTAATTGGGTGACATGAGAGACCATATTGAACAGAGCAGGCAGGTCCAACAAAACCACCATCGCTAAGGTCCACAGTCCAGGTTCTCTTTAATGTACTCTGTAACCTCCAGTAATGCAGGTTGAAAGCACGACTGTGAGTTATGAAGTAGACCATTCATTTCCACAATTTCTTCAAGATTTCACCAGCCGTCCGCAAAAAGGATATGGGTCTGAAATTGTTCAGAATGCAGGTCTTCATTTGGTTTCTTAAGAAAGGGCAAGGGGAAAGCTTGTTTCCAATCAGAGGGAAACAACCTACTTCCAAGGAGGTGTTCCAAAGTTTATTGAGCATTGGGTTAATGTTATGGGAGATCATCCTAACAATTCAGTGTGGGCAAGGGTCCACAGGGAAACCTGATTTACATTTCTATAGTTCCTTCAGGCAAACGTCCTCTGGAATCATGAGAAAATTGGAGAAGAGAGGATGATGAGGTTGTGCGAGATTTCCCTTAGTGAAAGGGAGAACCAGGAAGGCCGTGGTTTCAGTGGCATCACACGATCAATTGCATAGGGGATCCATTTATTAAAATTGTCCACATTCATATCAAGAACCCCCATTAGAGAATGGGAAGTGGATTGTAGGATTTGGGAGAAAGGTGCCTCTAAGATTTCATGCTATCCTCTGGTAAGAGCTGGAGGGATATCTAGCTTCTCAGTTTTGACACTCTATAAAAGGAGAAAGGAATGGGAAAATGATCCAACCAAATCAGATACTCAGCCAGCAAAGCTTCAAATCAGTGACATTGGAACAAGTCAGACTGAGACTGTTTCCTGCCTTATGTGTAAGGGACAGGACCAATTGTGGGAGGTTCATGCCTGCAAAGTGAGTCTGAGCTGGGCAGCATGAGAGCATTTGGGGTCATTCACATGAAGATTAAAATACCAGAGAACAGTAAAATTGATAGATTGAAAGGACAAGTAAGAAATGGTGTCAAACTGTTGGAGAAAACAACTAATTCGACAATGGGAGTCTATATATCAGGAATTCTGACAATAAAAAAGAGGTAGCCACTTTAAAGCTAAAAATTAGGCTTTCCTAATTCCCTGCTTGCCTCAATGGGGTTGAGGTTCCTTCAAAAGAGTCCCTAAATTTGACAGTGACTCCACCTCACATTTTACTTCCTTCATAGTTAACACATAGCATGTGATATCCTTTGGGACTGGCAAGTGCTATATCAGGTGCTGAAGTTTCCTTCAGTCACGTTTCAGTCAAAAATGGAAAATCCCAGGTATATCGGATAGTTGATAAAAACACATCAGAGGAGTGTTTAGGAAGTGATCTACAGGTCATGATACAGGCCCTATATAAAGGCTGCTCATCAGGAAGGGGTGACATCGGTAAATCTTGCGAGTTACTCAGTTTGCAGTGGGTATTCAATCTCACTAAGGATTCACCCAGTGAGCAAGGCAGCGCAAACCCACAAGAGTCACAGATGCAACAATTTGTCATGATCTATGCAAGGTTAAAAGACCCTTGAAGGGAGGCAAATACTGCTTCCTAATCTTAGAAGCACCTCCCTAGAACAGGCTCTCACCTGAGGGGAGAAAGTAGACAAACAAACAGCAAAGCTGGTGTTGGATGTGATCCAGCACAGACGAGCACAGACGGCATTGCCTTTGGTGCACCAGCAGTGAACTCGCTACAC
Source organism: Lissotriton vulgaris (assembly GCF_964263255.1). Lineage (NCBI taxonomy): Eukaryota > Metazoa > Chordata > Amphibia > Caudata > Salamandridae > Lissotriton > Lissotriton vulgaris. The sequence goes on from NC_141689.1 coordinate 666,736,761, forward strand.
GCGTCCGCAGCATAGGCTGCACTGAATAGTGAAAAAAGCGGGGACAGAAGGAGTGGTGCCAGAGGTTCCAGCTGCTAGATCCTAACTGAACAAAACGGCATTTCTGAGGCCAACAAAGGAAAATGGTGCTCCACTCCCCAAAGAGCAGATAAAAATTGGTCCCACATAGAAGAGTACCTCTTAACATGTGATAATTAAAATATTAAAACATTTCACTTTGAGCACTTGAAACACCTCCTTTTGAAAAGAAGAAAACAGTCCCACACAGTAAAGCCAAAAATCCCCCTTTTAGGGTAAGAATCAGCCCCACAACAGCAACAATCGAGAGAAACAACTAGTTTCAGTCTACACTGCGCGTCCACAGCATAAGCTGCATTTAATAGTGAAAAAATTGGGAGAAAGGAGGATGGGCACTAGTCATCTCAGCTGTGGTGACACATACAACAAAGGAAAAATGGCATTTCACTCCCCGAAGAGCAGATGTAAATTTGCCCCCAAGGGCCAGATAAAGTGCAGATTTGTCCAGAAGTTGCGCCCTTAACATGTGATACATAAAAATTAAAAACAGGAATTGCCCTTTTAACACTTAAAAAATAGAGAACCCTCCTTTTGAAAAAAAAACAGTCCTACACATTAATACCAAAACTCACCCTTTTAGTTTAAGAATCAGCCACACAATAACAGCAATCAAGAGAAACAGCTAGTTGGAGTCTATGCTGGCGTACGGGTCATAGACTGCATTAAATAGTGAATACAAAGGGACAAAGGAGGAAGGCCACCAGTCATCCCAGCTGCTAGAGTGCTAACTCAACAAAATGGCATCCCTGCGGCGGCACATACAACAATGGAAACATGTTGCTCCACTCCCCTAAGAGGAGCTAAAAACTAGCCCACCAAACACCAAATAAAGTGCAGATGTGTGCAGTCATTTCCCTCTTCAAATGTGATACATAGAAATTTAAAATAGGAATTTCCCTTCAAATTTACCTTGGAACATTAAAAAACCAGAGAACCCTCTTTTTGGAGAAACCAAAACAGTGCCATACAGTAAACTAAAAATGTGCTTTTAGGGTAAGAATCAGCCCCACAACAACAGCAATCGAGAGAACCAACTAGTTGCTTTCTATGCCATGGATTGATTCTGGAGTTTGAGCTACATATGTTTTTAACTGTACTTATAACACTGTTCAATTGACTTGCTACCTAATCGACTGTTACATACAGTTCCTGTCCGCTATTTAAGAAAGACCAAGCATGATGGTTCCTGGGATAGCTACAGCCAGAAAATGAAGGAAGAGCTGCTTTAGCCAGAGTGGGAATTTTACAGTTTCTGAACTCACCGCTAGTCACTGCTGAGTTACTTCTAAAACTTACTGCTCCTACCAACTGAAAATCAAAGTGCTGCTGGAATCTAAGAAAACAATATGATTACAACTGATGGCAGACTATGAATGTAATGGTACCTAAACAAGGACTGCGGGAATCCTTTCTCCTCTTAAGACGCTGACTTCCAAATATCTTCGCAGGATAAGGAAGCTAGCCTCCTGCTGGCTGCTCAATAAGAAGAGGGAGTCAACTCGGAGCCAGGACAGGCACTGGTGTGTCCTAACTTCATCCAGGGCTGGTAAGAAGGAAGGCTGTCCCAAGAAGAGTGTATTGTGCTGCCATTGGGAGAACTAGCAGGGCTGTTCAGACTTGACTTTTGCTTTGGCCATTAAGAGTGTGGCTGCAAAATTACATTTGCAATCTGGTTGTGCTCGACAGCACTACCCTTCACTGCTGAAAATTGTGAAATCTGAAAATGTCAGAAAGTGAAACTGTTGACTGGGATGGATTGGTAGGCTTTACCTGACACTCAAAGCACATCAACCCAAAAAAGTGCCTTGTTGCGGTCTATCACACTCTGCAGGATAATCTTCATTGTTTTCTATGGGTGTTTTTTTTCTTTGTCCCTAAAGAAAAGTTACTTACCTTCAGTAGCAATATTTCTGGTGGTAACGTAGAATTTGATCAGTCGTGCTCTTGATGGTTCTCAACCTGATTTAGGGGTTGATCTGAACACTGCACTGGGGAGTTTCAATAACTGGATTGAGAAGGTAGTGGTGCGCCTTACTCCCGTACAATGGTCTAGATGCTCTAACATTTCCCTTTCTAAACCTTGGTTCTCTATTTCTTTAAAAATGCAGAAACAGCAATGTAAAAGGTTGGAACAGTAATGGAGACAGGACTATTTACCTGAGGCCAAAGCCTCCCTCAAACTGCCCCAAAAATCCTACTACAACGCCATTGTGCAAGCTGAGAGCGCCTACTACGCTGAACGCATTGCCCTATCTGACAATAATGCTAAGAAATGTTTAATACTGTGCAAAGTTATGTAACACCTAAAGCGGTGACTAATAACCACATACCATCCCTCGCATGGTGCCAGGAACTCTCCAATTTCTTTATAAACAAGGTTCAGGCACTGTAATCCCACTTTGGTTACTGCAACAGCCAGGCGGCAGACATGGCACATTGCCAATCAGCACCCCCCTCACCGGTGCCAAATTTTCCTCCTTTGAATCCATCTCACTGGCAGAATTACTAGCCGCTCTTTCTACTCTTAAATCCAGCTCCCACTATAATCCTTGCCTGCCAAACATTTTGCCAGTGCAGCGGCTGTGATCAATACTCGCAAGCATTTGTTGAATAATGCTTCTCTAGCATCCATCACTGTTCTCTCATCCTAGAAGCAAGCAATGATTATCCCTCTTCGAAAAAAGGCGTCCATGTCTCCCTGTCAGCTATCGTCCTATCTCTTTGCTCCCCGCTGTGGCCAAGGTTTGCGAAAAAGTGGTCACCAAACAACTGACCATGTTTGTGGAACAGCACGACCTCCTTCACCGAGCCCAATCCAGTTTCAGAGCCTTCTACAGAACGGAATCTGCACTGCTGGAAATCTCGGAAGCCATACGTGAAACATTAGATAGCGGGGGCAGGGCAGCTCTGGTCCTCTTTGACCTGTCAGCTGCTTTTGATACTGTGCCTCACTCCCTGCTCCTGGCCTGCCTTCAAGAGATTGGTATCACTGGCTCTTCTAGGAAGTGCCCGAACTCTTTCCTGGAGGGTAGAACTCAGCAAGTCTGGATCCCCGCTTTACATCAATCACCAAGAAATCTGACCGGGGTTCTCCAGGGATCGGTCTTGAGCCCACTGTTGTTCAATGTCTATATGTCACCGCTCATCTGGATAGCTGAAGACCTGGATGCTAACGTAATTGTGTGTGTTAACGATACTCAGCTTCTGTTTACCTGGAAAAAACATGAGTCTTCCTCTTTCCATGTCAAAACTTGTCTTACAGCAGTATTTGATTGGCTCACTGCAGCCCAGCTTAAATGCAACCATTGTGCCAACATTGGCGCTAGGCCGCAAACTGTGCACATGCACAGCGGTGAAGGACAGGGATGTACCATATTTCATAAATACGGTGCATTCCTGCCCTTTCACATTGGCGTAGTGCAGTGCAGCAAGAAGAATGGTGGCGCTGCCCATCGCCAATTCCTCATAAATGAGGCTCATGGTGCTTTCCCCTCTCTTCCTGTCATGAACACAGCAACTTTGTGTGCTGCGCTGTGTTGTGTGACAGGGCTGTTAATCTGGCCTCTATGAGGCAGATATACACGCCCCTTGCGCCACTTTTGCGTCACTTTTAACATAGGAAAAGTGACGCAAAAGTGGAGCAAGGGGCTTGTAAATCTGCCCCTATGTCTTTACACAGAGCGAAGATCTCACTGACTGAGAAAGCAGGACTGTACCTTCTCTCTTTAGATGTTCTAACCTTGTCAGAAGCTAAGGCATTTCTATAGTTAAAAACTCATGGACTTAGAAAAATCATCAGACTAGAGAAAATAGTTCCCACGACCAGATTTGCTGAGAATGTTTGGAGATTCCCATTTCAAATGGAGCAAAGTACAGGTACATTCATATGCAAACCTTTGCAGACCTTTCTGAGAAAGCGGTACAAAAGGGGGTGGTGATGGATTCAGATGCTCCGTCCATCACCACCCCCTTTTGTACCGCTTTTGGCCGCCATAAGTGTGGCAGGGTATGCTCAGACGTGAGTCCCTTGCTCACTTTGCCACTGGATTCAAGCAAGCCGGGCTGAAGACGGCTGGAATGCCAGAAACCAGTCCTCAGAAGCTTGTTCCCGGTCCAGGGAAGACATGGCTTGGCAGTTCGGGCTGGACTGTTCCCATGAGGCACAGGGTCAGACTAATTTGCATATAGCCATGTCTGAACTGGGGTGGCGGAGTGGGCTAAAGAACGGTGATGGATTAAGCCCAGATCTTTTGACTGGGTGTGAGTGTTTGGTTGATTCAGATGCTCCGTCCATCACCACCCCCTTTTGTACCGCTTTCTGAGAAAGAGCCACAGATTTATGACAGATTGTGGCGCAATAGGATTACATAATGTTTCTTCAGTGTTTCACTTTTCTTAAGTTATTCATTTATTTGCCAGGCCGGCTTTCAGGAAGCATCAATATGTTGTAAACATTCCCGTTAGACTGGACTAGACTTTCATTAATCAGAGTAGGTTTATCATGGAGCAGTTAGTGTCACTTTGGAGCATGCAAATAGATCCTGAGTCATTTTTATGGAAGGAAACTGCTTGCCCTTTGCAACAAGTAAAGCATTAACGGCCCTGGCCTTTGCAGAACGATAAGGATGAAAGTCCAAGAGCAATAACTAGGAAAGGAACTGGTACAAAGAGAAGAATCTGAAAAACAGAACTGAGATGTGGAACTAGAGAGGAAACGTAAATAAGTGATGAAAATCCATTACATGTGCTCGCTTTCTCCTCTCTCGCCCTCAATCGCCCTATCCAACCCTCTTGTTGGTCACCTGCTTCGGTCTCCTGCGATCCGTGCGCAAGATCCTACCTCTTCTCCCCCTCCCATCCAGGAAATTACAGGTCCAGGGACTTGTCTTAGCCCGGCTCGATTACAGCAACGCCATCTATCTTGGGGCCCCTGAGTACACCCTGGCCAAACTCCAACGCACCCAAAATGCGGCGGCCAGGCTCATTATGAACCTCCCCCCTAGAGTTTCAGCAAAGCCTGCCCTCAAAGCCCTACACTGGCTCCCTGTCCGCCAGAGAGTAGAGTTCAAGGCCCTGTGCACCACCCACAAGCTTATCAATGGAGTTGGCCCAGCCGCGCTAAGAAACATGGTTACTCCATACAAAGCCTCCAGACCCCTTCGCTCTGACGCCGAACATCTTGCCACGGTACCTAAATTCAGGAAGGCTCGCACCGGTGGTCGTCGCTTTTCGGTCAAAGCCTCCACAGCATGGAACTCACTCCCTCGCAGTCTACGTCTGGAACCCTCTCACACTATGTTCCGTAAGAAACTCAAAACCCTTCTGTTTCCCAAATAATTCACTCCCTCTCCCCCTCTTTTGGGTCTCCACAGATTTACAGCGCAGGGATGCCTACGGGTCACCAGGCGCTTTAGAAATCGCAAAATAAATAAATAAATAAATAAACCTCCCGCACTATTCCAAGTCTAGGTCTGTGGCATTGTTTTCCCTTTATGTTCACTATAGACATAGATGCCTAATAACATAACTTAGCGAAACGGGTACATTGGCAAAAAAATAGAAAAGTCTACATAACGTCATTCTTTTTCTTGGCAAAATGGAATAACTTAATAGATTTCTTTCCACAAAACAAACTGTTGTAAAACATATTTTTGGCCGCTTTACTGAATGATCAGTGGTTCATGTGAAAGCAAAGTTTTAGTTTCCCGTGAAGTAAAGATAAATTGGGTTTGCTTTGAGTCAAGGTATGGTTGGGAACGGTAATCATGGATAGCGAGATTGGAATAAGGGACAGATAGCATATCAGCTTAAGTGTTTTATTGGCCTGATCTTCGAACCATTGTGTACAACTAAGGCTTACTTAGAAGAGCAAAAACATACTTTCATCTGGATTAGGGCCTTCACCTTCACAAAAGAAATATGATCGCACAGAAAATCTACCAGAAGGGTGAAATTTCTGTTTGGAAAACTTGCAATATGAGGGGATCTGTGGGCCCTGCAGGGCAGGTGGGCGACCATCCACGACCTTGTCTGAGGCCTTTCACTAGCACCATCCTCAAACATACGCTGAGGGCAGAAGTAAGGAACATTGTAGGTAGGGCACGAGGAAGGATCACAACAAAACGTTATGTAGAGTTAAGGGTTTACCAATAGGAAACTGTAATTCCCCAAGAGGGAAAAAGAGAAAGGAAAAAAGTATGTGGACACATGCTGTCACACTACTTATCTACATGCAGACGTTTCTATTACAGTTCCTCAAGCAGAAAATGTCGTTTAAGGGTGGCAACTTTACAAATATTTAACATAATTTACCATGTGCACGGAACCAGGTGGGTACTGGCACCTGGCCCACCTTTATAAAGCAATCCTGAACATTATGATAATTAATATCTGTGCCATTTTTTAAATATAATTTATATGCAATGAAGTTCAGTTACAATAACAATTTCTTACAGGCGTCATTCAGTGATAACTCTTCAGACTATAATAAAAACTAAGAAATAGAAACCATAAGTAAAAATACAGTGGACAGCGACCGAGGAGTTTAAGTATGCTTTCAATAAAGTATAGAAGGAAATTGGCAGGAAAATGTTAAGAATGTATAGAGACATGTCCTTTCTTACATAAATTTGTTAGGAGCTTTCTTGTGTGTAGGATCTTTGTCGAGACTGGAAGGAATGCATTCTGCTATGGAAGCCTCAGGGCAAGTTTCACACCTGCTCACAAGCAGATAAATCCCAATTTAACAAAGCCTAGACAAAATCCTCACATGTCTGATCCTGTCCTGCATTCTCAAGACATCCCCAGGCCTTCTTTTGGGTGATTTCTAATATGATTCTGTCACAAGGATGTTTACAACAAATGCCCTGACAGCGGTTACCTTTGCAATGAGAATTCTCACAGTACTATGCAAGTCTCTTTTTTTTTTAATAACCGCCTTGTACAAAAACATGCACCATGTAGTATTTTTCATACCAGCAAACCAGACCTCTCTTGGCGCCTAGTACTAAACGGAATCCTGTGCATTTAGCTCCTCTACCTTTCAAAAACGTTCAATGTCTTTCATTGAAATACAGTGAATATCTGCTAGTTTTACGCTCTCTTCATATTCAATAAAACTCAAATACAATAACATTCATTATCAGAATTATTTAAATCTGCCTACATAGTAAGATGTCACAAGTGTTGTTGTTCACAGGCGAACAGGATAGGCCAGGATAGGCCAGCGTATTTGCATGAATCCACTTGTTTGCCGAGGTTAAGACATTGCAATATCAAAACATCCTTAATAGACTGCATGAGCATGACCCAAGCTACCAAACCAAGCTAACAATCATACAATGCATGAATCTGATTACTCAATGCTTCAAATGGAGTTTTGACCTAGGTAAGTGTGCTTTCTGCGTTTGTAAGAATACTCCACTGTTAGAAAAGGGGGTCTCTAATTGGCAGAGGTAGGTACCTTTGTCCAAATAGGGCCCCTTGCTTTTAGTCAGGGTAAGGGGGATACACTTCTAAAATAACCCCTGCTCACCCCCTTGGTGGCTTGGCACGAGCAGACAGGCTTATCTCAGAGGCAGTGTGTAAAGCATTTGGGAACACATACAGTAGTATAGTGAAAGCACTACAAATGGACACCACAACAGTTTAGAAAAATAAATAATCTTTATCTAAACCAAAACAAGACCAAATGACAAAAATCCACAATATAGTAATAAAAATATGAATTTCAGATGGTAGAAATAGTTCAGTCAAAGCTAATTGCAGATGTGACACCTTTCACACAAAGTACCTGGGTTGCGTCACACAAACAAACAAAAAGGGCCACAAGGAAGGTGATGTGCCGATTTCATACACTTATGGAAGGTGATGAGTCAGTTCCTTGCTCGGGCGAGGTGATGCGTCCGTTTCTTACTGCTGCGCAGGGGAAATGATGTGTTGGTTCCTTACTGGAGAGGAGATGATGCGTCTGTTTCTTACTGCGTGGGGAGGTGATGCATCGGTTTCTTACTGCATCCCCCAACGATGCAACAAACTTGGCACCTCGATGCAATGCGACAATCCTGGACGATGCGTGGATTCTTCCAGCTCCCTGCGGAAAAAAGTCTCTAGAGGTCCAAAACAACAGCAGGCACCTCTTTGCAGGTCAGAACTCCCTGCAAGGAAGTTCAGGGGAGCTGGAGGTGAAGTCTTTATGTCCCTGAGACTTCGGAATAGGAGGCAAGCTCAGTTTCAAGCCCTTGGAGATCTCCCTCAAGCAGGGGACACAGCACACAGCAAAGTCTGTTTCTCCTTTCCTTGACAGCAAGCAGCCACTGCAGGCCAACCCCAGACAGCAAACAGCACAGAGGCAGTTTTCCTCCTCAGCTTCTTCGGCTCTTCTCCTTGGCAAAGGTTCCTCTTGATTTCCCAGAAGTGATAAAAGTCTGGGGTCTGGGCCCCTCTCTTTATACCCAAAACTCCTTTGTTCTCTGAAGGCAGAGAGTGTCTGCACCCAGCCAAAACCAGTTCTGTGGGCACTTTGCAAGTGCACAACAACCTCCATTGTCAATTTGAGCCCTGGCTCCAGACATACCACAGGGGGCGGAGCCATCATTGTGGAGACAGGCACAGCCCTATTCAGGTGCAGATGCTACTCCTCCCACCACTCCAAATACAGACCAGGCCTATTCAGCCCAGCCCTGACTCACCAGGCTCTCTGCTCCTCCCTAGCCCCTGACACCCCGAAGCCAGACATGCAATACACAAGCCTAGCAGAGGCACACTGGATGGTTAGGCAAGAAAATACTTACTATCTAAAAGTGGTATTTTCAAACACAGATGTAAAAATCCCCCTCTCTAACAGATGCACTTTGACATTCTGAGTTCAGGCATACTAAACTTTATTTCCCTACCTTGTTTCCAGGGCAAGTTATGTGTATAAGATATTATAAACAAACTCCCCAGTGTGAGAAAGCAAGAGACCAATTACTGCCTAAAGATAACAACAGGGAGGATGAGGATAGATGCGTAGTCCCAGTTAAAATCCAAAGCTACACTGGTAAGGGATCTATCAAACATATTGCACCAACTCTGCAAAGGGCTAGTGAAAGCGAGTCGACCAAGACAAACACTAGCAGAATATGCAAAATACTAACGTGGAATATCGCTGGATTATCAACTAAAGTAAGAGACCCACAGTGGTTAACTTTTTTAGATGAATAGGCTATAATCTTTCTCCAAGAAACATGGGCAATTGGAGAGCCCACGTTTTGGATTCTATACTGTTAGCACTCACGCCACTTGGCTTGACGAGGGACTGCGGTCCTTAGATTTATTATGGGATCCATGTTAGTTGAATAGGAGCACGAGTACACCAGTTCTGACACTCGTGTATTTGTTATGGTTACCAAAGCGACCCGCTGAGCATTTGAGCATGTTACTTTCAAGTGGACATTCATTTAAGGAATATTAAAATAACCCTTTTGGTTTTTCTTTTTCTTATATATGTTTGTCTGTCTAATTTTTCAGAATAACTCGGTTTCTCTCCAAATTTGAGGGAATCTATCTAGTGTTTTTACCATTTTTTTACACTAGTAACTCCAGGTTAGTGTGGGCCTTAGCACGCCCATACCGCCGGGGTCCTCCTCACATCACACTGGTCCTGATGAAAGCCTGACCAACTGTTCATTTAAAGGCAGAAACATGTTGACCAACACCATTGGGATAAAAATATACTTTTAATTTGGTCCCTTATCCCACACTTTTTTATCCATGTTCAATTGGCAAAACAAATAAAACACTTTTGTTGTACCTAATTGGCCATTTTAAAATTCACTTATATCACTCTTCACCAATCACTGAACCAGCTCTGCAGTACACTGGTGTTGTAGCAGACTAGGGTGGCATTCAATCACTCCTAGTAGGGTCGGATGATGAAGCATGTCAACAACTAGGTTGGTGAGTGAGGGCATTCAGAAAAACCCAAAGTGGTTTCATTCAAGAGTTACTGTTACAGTGAATGCGGATATATGCTTGCTCTTTTTGTATTTTTGATACACTCCTTTGTTATTGTTTGGCATTTGGGGAGGGGTCTCTAATGTGAAAACTGTAAATGCCAGTGAGTTTTATCAGATTCTGACAATCAACCTGGATGGGGAAAAGGATGCTGTGTTAATAAATCTCTACAACAATATTCCTAAAACATTAATAATTAACTTTTTTACTAACCAATGTCGATCTTTAAAACATATGGAAGGAAAAATGTCGGGGATATGTTTATTATTTGGGTTGGTGATTTTAACTGGCCCCTGTGTCAGTATAGTGAACAGGTCTGTGGTTTGGGCAAGGACAAGGAAGATACACCCTCACACTTTTCACATACAAACATAGGGGACTTGTTAAATGATATGGTCTTTCAATTTGATTTAGGATACACAAATGAACTGTGCCTACCCTCTATTCCCTTTCAACCGACTTTTAATGGGAGGGGATGTAATTCAATCATTGATTATGCCTTAATGTCTAAGAGGTATTCCTGTAACGTACTCACTTGTAATAACCTTGATATTTTATTGAGTGACCACATCCCAATGTGTTTATATTTATCTATAAGAGGCCTGGCAAGAAGAATTGATAGGAATACACAATATAATTTTTACATCCATCTTGCTGGTATCAATGGGTATACCTTAAATTGGGCAAAAGTGGATTCTGTGGCATTCCTTCAATGATTGATTAAAAAAAATCAGAGGAAATAGAGATATGTCTCTTACAGGCCAGGGATGACAAAGACATTTTCAATGCCTTCCTCAAGATAACAGATGAGGCCCGGAAATTATTAACGAGGGAAAAGCGACATGCAGAGTACAATTTACGGGGTTGGTTTGACAAAGAATGTACGAAGGCGCACACCCACCTAAGAAACGTTCTGCATAGCGAACCCAGATGTAAGGAAAAGTAAGACGGCCAGAACACTGTACCGACTAGCCTTAAAGAAACGGAAGGCACAATTAAAAAGGGAAGTATGGGAGGCTCTACATCAGGCCTGCATAAAGAAAGACAACACTGGATTTTGGAAAGCGGTTAATGCTCTTTTTTTCAATAATAGAGAGTCCGATATTATAGACATGGCCATCACTGGACATAAGTGGGTAGAATTTTTTACGGGTCTATATAACGATGAGATAGCTGATGACAACATGACAGCGACAGTGTTACTGGGAATTGAAGATAACAATGAACATGGACCCTTCCCCCTAGACATTGAAATCACCCTTGAGGAGGTTATTAGAGCCATACAAGAGAGTGCCTCAGGGTAAGCACCAGGGCCGGTTGGCGACCCGGTGGACGTCTATAAAACTAATATAGGGTAATGACCCCACACTTAACGAATGATTTAACCAGCTGTACTCGCCATAGGCTCATTCCCACTTGGACTGATGCAATTGTGATACCTATATTCAAAAAGGGGGACAAAAATGAACCAAGTTGTTACCGCCCTATCTCCTTATTGGATGCTTTTATAAAAGTTGCAAGGAGGGTTATTTTAAATAAGTTACAGGCATGGGCCGAAGATACAGGAGTCCTATCAGACTATCAATATGGTTTACACTCAGGCTTAGGCACAATTGAGCAGGGACTTAACTTGTCATTAATCATAGATAAATACACAAAAGCAAAGAAGGGAAACTTTTCTTTACGTTTGTGGACCTAAGATCAGCTTTCAACTGCGCCAAACATGATAAGTTGTGGACCATTCTTAAATACCTAAAGGTTTATCCACCACTGGTAATGTTTATTAAGGAATTGTATAGGGGGGCTGGGGCGAGGGTCCAATATGGGAGACAGGGGGAGTGTTCAGCCAAGTTTTCTGTAAAAAAAAAGGGGTGAGGCAAGGGTGCATACTTGCACCCTTCCTTTTATCGCTTTATATTAATAGCATAGACCAGCACTTGAGTGAGCACCAACACGATTATCCAACCATCAAGGATACACCAGTCCCTCTCTTATTATATGTGGATGATGCAGTCATAATGGTGCGGACACAGTTAGGATAACAAAGGTCTGTCACTAACTTTGTAGTATATATGAAAGATAGGGGCTTAAAGGTAAACATTACTAAGACATACACTATGAGTTGTGGAACAAAAAGGAGGAAGATATTTGACATCTTTATTGATAACAAAAAAATTGAAATCACAAACAGATTCTCCTACTTCGGCATAATCTTTGACAGAAAGGGGTGCTGGAAAGCGGCCATGAATGCAAGAAAATTGACCCTCTCAAGAGCTATAGGAGCAGCTACTATCGTCTCTAAGAAACTAGGTGGCAGACCTGTCCCAGAGCTGCTGGCCATCTATAAATCCAAATGCATTCCAACAGGGACATATGGAGCTGGCATCTGGGGTATTGAAAGAGCAGAACAAATTCAATCTTGTGAAAATACTTTTATCTGCTACTTGCTGGCGGTTTCCAGTTCTACCGCCACTTTTAGCTGCCACAGGGAACTCGGTCATTCATAAATCTCTGACATCATAAAAATCAATTCCCTCCTATTGTGGCACAAGGTGTGGGTATCTGTGGAGACAGGTTTTATTAGAAACTTAATTTTGGATTATCTAATATGTGGCTAATATGTCATGGATTAGTTACATAAAAAGAATTTCACAAGCAATTGGCCACCAAGAATATTTTGATTCTCCTAGCAGCATGGAAACCATAACCAGAAAAATGTTCAAAGTGCACTGCCTGAACCACCTAGAGAACAAGCGCTGGCTCATCGAGAGAGAGAAGAAATCAGTCATGGACAATCATTTGATGACCACATGTACAGATTTACAACCCTATCTGGCATTAGTACAGAGCATTTTCTGCCATATGCTATTTGCCCGTTTTCGTTGTGGGTCTTTTTTTAGAATGAGCACATTCCCTGAAACAAATGATTGGACAAAAAATTCACCCATATGTCCATGTCATGATATCTCAATACAAACAACTCTGCACTGCACTTTGTTTTGTAAATATTATGTTGTACCGAGGAACACGTTTTGAATGCCTACTCTTAGAAGCTGGGGCCTAAGACAATGTAGAACAGCTTTTCTAAGGTTACTACTGCTGGAAAATGAACAAATCATTATGGTCATTTCTTCCTTCTTAAAGGCTGTTATTAGGTACCGGAACACTATGTGAAGCTTTTGCTAAAACTAGCTTTTTGTATTCCTCTGTGTATATATATGGATTGTTTTTCTTGTTTCTGCACTATGCAATAAAATTGTGAAAACATGGATTATGTTTGTGCCCCTGAACCATGTAATATTATCCTAAAGGTTTTTATCTTTTTAAATATTGTGCTTTTAAGATTTTTTATTGAACCAAAATCGAATAAAGCTGATTTGATTTGAAAAAAAAGACTACCTTTAGTAATGAACAGCTTGCTTGCAAAGGGGCTTAAGCTTCTATAACACTAGAATGTTTAGAATCTATAAACCTTAAAGAAAATTCCCAGAATGAAGGCTCGGTCTAAACACATACAAGCATCTACATAACTAACAAGCTTGACTTTAATGAAAATTGAAAAAAAGGAAGATCACAAATGAATAATAAATAAAACATATAGGTGGGCATATGTAGGAAGGCGTTTGCGAATCGCAAACAGCCATTTGGTATGTAGGTGCCACATAGCAAAATAAGGAATTGCAAAAATTGCGATTCCTTATTTTGCTGAAGCATTTAAGGAATCGTAATTTTGCGATTCCATAAATACTATGTAAGGTTGACTTTTAAAATGCGAGTTTGGCTTAAGGAATAGCAAAATACCACCTACTCCAAGTAGATGGTATTTTGCGATTTCCTGTCAAAATGCATTTTTTCAAAAAATTCAAAGTGCCATGTGGCGCATAAACAAGCTCTTAGGGAATGTATGTGTGCCACATGCACTTACAGGCACATTCCAGGGGTGCAACAATAGTCCTTTGGACACCCTGGCACCCTTGGAATTGCGATTCTCAAATTGCGATTTCTCATAGAAAATCGCAATTTGAGAATGTATCCCCACTCATTCCTATGGGCCTCTTGTCCCATAGGAATGAATGGGACACTCATTCCTTAATTGCGATTCGCAATTTGCAAATCGCAATTAAGCAATTTTAGCAATTCGCAAAAGAATTGTGATTTTTTTGCCTACATTCCATTTTGCAATTCTCAAATAGCAATTCCTTAAAAATCTCTATTTGAGAATCGCAAAATGGAAATTACCTACATATGCCCCATAGTAAAAAAGTTAGCAAGAGATCACAAAAACATATGAATTGAATTGTCCTAATACTGTCCCCAGGACCTAGGAGAAAAGGGAAATATGGTGGTCAGGAATATTACAAGCATTGAATGCCACATTATTGGTACTTTGTAGGTCTCCTGACATGCTTGAGCTGAGATTACACTATTCTGTAAATATAGCTTGAAAGGCCCTGAGCCCTAGATCCCAAGAGAAGCATCTTGCTAGATCTCATAGAGGTGTTCCAGCCATAGGGCTCATACTTCATCTGAGACGTGCTCCTTTTTAGGTCTTATATTCTCTGGAATGTTAGGCTGCTCTCTGGTTAGCTAGAGTGATCAACTTCACATGATGCAGTATTTCCTCTATTACAAACTATAACACCTGTATGAAGAAACAGTGTGGTCTTGAAAGCGAACAGTCGTTCATTTTGGTGGTCTGAAAGCGGCATCAGTACCTACAACCCACAGAACAAGAAACATCGGAAAACAAACATTTCTGAAGAACTATATTATTAATATAAATTGAAGGCAGATGTGCATAAACCATGACTCACAGAATTTGTGGAGTGGTATAATCCTAAATTGCACTTTTTATCATGGAAAATCCATTAATATGGTGAATATTTTACCAACAAGCATTGAGGGTGAGGGCAAAAAAGGGAACGTTACAGGTCATTGGCCATTTCCAATGCACTGACCATCTCAGGCTACTCATAAACATTTTGTAGTCATTACCTAATCTGGAAACAAAAATAAAACTATTTCTGTGAAGGGCAGGTAAAAGTGTCTTTCTACGGAGGCACAGTGAAAGGGAATACTATAATATTTAATGGGGAAGTAATGGAGACAGGACTAGTTACCTGAGGCCAAAGCCTCCCTCAAAATGGCCCAAAAATCCTACTACTCCGCCATTGTGCAAGCTGAGAGCGCCTACTAATCTGAACGCATTGCCCTATCTGACAATAATGCTAAAGAAATGGTTAATACTGTGCAAAGTTATGTAACACCTAAAGCGGTGACTAATAACCACATACCATCCCTTGCATGGTGCCAGGAACTCTACAATTTCTTTATAAACAAGGTTCAGGTACTGTAATCCCACTTTGGTTACTGCAACAGCCAGGTGGCAGACACAGCACATGGCCAATCAGCACCCCCCTCACCGGTGCAACATTTTCCTCCTTTGAATCCATCTCACTGGCAGAATCACTAGCCACTCTTTCTACTCTTAAATCCAGCTCCCACAATGAACCTTGCCTGCCAATCTTTTGGCCAATGCAGCGGCTGTGATCAATCCTCGCATGCATTTTTTGAATAATGCTTCTCTAGCATCCTCCACTGTTCTCCCATCCTGGAAGCAAGCGATGATTATCCCTCTTCGAAAAAAGGCGTCCATGTCTCCCTGCCAGCTACCGTCCTATTTCTTTGCTCCCCGCTGTGGCCAAGGTTTGCGAAAAAATGGTCGCCAAACAACTGACCATGTTTGTGGAACAGCACGGCCTCCTTCACCGAGCCTAATCCAGTTTTAGAGCCTACTACATAACGGAATCTGCACTGCTGGAAATCTTGGAAGCCATACGTGAAACATTAGATAGCGGGGGCAGGGCAGCTCTGGTCCTTTTTGACCTGTCAGCTGCTTTTGATACTGTGCCTCACTCCCTGCTCCTGGCCTGCCTTCAGGAGATTGGTATCACTGGCTTTTTTAGGAAGTGCCCGAACTCTGTCCTGGAGGGTCGAACTCAGCAAGTCTGGATCCCCGCTTTGCATCAATCACCAAGAAATCTGTCCAGGGTTCTCCAGGGATCGGTCTTGAGCCCACTGTTGTTCAATGTCTATATGTCACCGCTCATCTGGATAGCTGAAGACTTGGATGCTAAAGTAACCATGTGTGTTGACGATACTCAGCTTCTGTTTACCTGGAAAAAACATGAGTCTTCCTATTTCCATGCCAAAACTTGTCTTACTGCAGTATTTGATTGGCTCCTTCAGCCCAGCTCAAATGCAACCATTGTGCCTACATTGGCGCTAGGCATCAAATTGTGTGCATGCACAGTGGT
Source organism: Lissotriton vulgaris (assembly GCF_964263255.1). Lineage (NCBI taxonomy): Eukaryota > Metazoa > Chordata > Amphibia > Caudata > Salamandridae > Lissotriton > Lissotriton vulgaris. The sequence continues at coordinate 666,753,152 of NC_141689.1, forward strand.
GAAGGACAGGGATGTACCATATTTCATAAATACGGTGCATTCCTGCCCTTTCCCATTGGCGTAGTGCAGTGCAGCAAGAAGAATGGTGGCGCGGCCCATCGCCAATTCCTCATAAATGAGGCTCATGGTGCTTTCCCTTCTCTTCCTGTCATGCAACACAGCAACTTTGTGTGCTGCGCTGTGTTGTGTGACAGGGCCATTAACCTGGCCTCTGTGAGGCAGATATACACGCCCCTTGCGCCACTTTTGCGTCACTTTCAACATAGGAAAAGTGACGCAAAAGTGGCGCAAGGGGCTTGTAAATCTGCCCCTAGGTCTTTACACAGAGCGAAGATCTCACTGACTGAGAAAGCAGGACTGTACCTTCTCTCTATAGATGTTCTAACCTTGTCAGAAGCTAAAGCATTTCTATGGTTAAAAACTCATGGACTTAGAAAAATCATCAGACTAGAGAAAATAGTTCCCATGACCAGATTTGCTGAAAATGTTTGGAGATTCCCATTTCAAATGGAGCAAAGTACAGCTACATTCAGATGCAAACCTTTGCTGATCTTTCTGAGAAAGAGCCACAGATTTATGACAGATTGTGGCGCAATAGGTTTACATCATGTTTCTTCAGTGTTTCACTTTTCTTAAGTTATTCATTTATTTGCCAGGCCGGTTTTCAGGAAGCATCAATATGTTGTAAACATTCCCGTTAGACTGGACTAGACTTTCATTAATCAGAGTAGGTTTATCATGGAGCAGTTATTGTCACTTTGGAGCATGCAAATAGATCCTGAGTCATTTTTATGGAAGGAAACTGCTTGCCCTTTGCAACAAGTAAAGCATTAACGGCCCTGGCCTTTGCAGAACGATAAGGATGAAAGTCCAAGAGCAATAACTAGGAAAGGAACTGGTACAAAGAGAAGAATCTGAAAAACAGAACTGAGATGTGGAACTAGAGAGGAAACGTAAATAAGTGATGAAAATCCATTACATGTGCTCGCTTTCTCCTCTCTCGCCCTCAATCGCCCTATCCAACCCTCTTGTTGGTCACCTGCTTCGGTCTCCTGCGATCCGTGCGCAAGATCCTACCTCTTCTCCCCCTCCCATCCAGGAAATTACTGGTCCAGGGACTTGTCTTAGCCCGGCTCGATTACAGCAACGCCATCTATCTTGGGGCCCCGGAGTACACCCTGGCCAAACTCCAACGCACCCAAAATGCGGCGGCCAGGCTCATTATGAACCTCCCCCCTAGAGTTTCAGCAAAGCCTGCCCTCAAAGCCCTACACTGGCTCCCTGTCCGCCAGAGAGTAGAGTTCAAGGCCCTGTGCACCACCCACAAGCTTATCAATGGAGTTGGCCCAGCCGCGCTAAGAAACATGGTTACTCCATACAAAGCCTCCAGACCCCTTCGCTCTGACGCCGAACATCTTGCCACGGTACCTAAATTCAGGAAGGCTCGCACCGGTGGTCGTCGCTTTTCGGTCAAAGCCTCCACAGCATGGAACTCACTCCCTCGCAGTCTACGTCTGGAACCCTCTCACACTATGTTCCGTAAGAAACTCAAAACCCTTCTGTTTCCCAAATAATTCACTCCCTCTCCCCCTCTTTTGGGTCTCCACAGATTTACAGCGCGGGGATGCCTACGGGTCACCAGGCGCTTTAGAAATCGCAAAATAAACAAATAAATAAATAAACCTCCCCCACTATTCCAAGTCTAGGTCTGTGGCATTGTTTTCCCTTTATGTTCACTATAGACATAGATGCCTAATAACATAACTTAGCGAAACGGGTACATTGGCAAAAAAATAGAAAAGTCTACATAACGTCATTCTTTTTCTTGGCAAAATGGAATAACTTAATAGATTTCTTTCCACAAAACAAACTGTTGTAAAACATATTTTTGGCCGCTTTACTGAATGATCAGAGGTTCATGTGAAAGCAAAGTTTTAGTTTCCCGTGAAGTAAAGATAAATTGGGTTTGCTTTGAGTCAAGGTATGGTTGGGAACGGTAATCATGGATAGCGAGATTGGAATAAGGGACAGATAGCATATCAGCTTAAGTGTTTTATTGGCCTGATCTTCGAACCATTGTGTACAACTAAGGCTTACTTAGAAGAGCAAAAACATACTTTCATCTGGATTAGGGCCTTCACCTTCACAAAAGAAATATGATCGCACAGAAAATCTACCAGAAGGGTGAAATTTCTGTTTGGAAAACTTGCAATATCAGGGGATCTGTGGGCCCTGCAGGGCAGGTGGGCGACCATCCACGACCTTGTCTGAGGCCTTTCACTAGCACCATCCTCAAACATACGCTGAGGGCAGAAGTAAGGAACATTGTAGGTAGGGCACGAGGAAGGATCACAACAAAACGTTATGTAGAGTTAAGGGTTTACCAATAGGAAACTGTAATTCCCCAAGAGGGAAAAAGAGAAAGGAAAAAAGTATGTGGACACATGCTGTCACACTACTTATCTACATGCAGACGTTTCTATTACAGTTCCTCAAGCAGAAAATGTCGTTTAAGGGTGGCAACTTTACAAATATTTAACATAATTTACCATGTGCACGGAACCAGGTGGGTACTGGCACCTGGCCCACCTTTATAAAGCAATCCTGAACATTATGATAATTAATATCTGTGCCATTTTTTAAATATAATTTATATGCAATGAAGTTCAGTTACAATAACAATTTCTTACAGGCGTCATTCAGTGATAACTCTTCAGACTATAATAAAAACTAAGAAATAGAAACCATAAGTAAAAATACAGTGGACAGCGACCGAGGAGTTTAAGTATGCTTTCAATAAAGTATAGAAGGAAATTGGCAGGAAAATGTTAAGAATGTATAGAGACATGTCCTTTCTTACATAAATTTGTTAGGAGCTTTCTTGTGTGTAGGATCTTTGTCGAGACTGGAAGGAATGCATTCTGCTATGGAAGCCTCAGGGCAAGTTTCACACCTGCTCACAAGCAGATAAATCCCAATTTAACAAAGCCTAGACAAAATCCTCACATGACTGATCCTGTCCCGCATTCTCTAGACATCCCCAGGCCTTCTTTTGGGTGATTTCTAATATGATTCTGTCACAAGGATGTGTACAACAAATGCCCTGACAGCGGTTACCTTTGCAATGAGAATTCTCACAGTACTATGCAAGTCTCTTTTTTTTTTTAATAACCGCCTTGTACAAAAACATGCACCATGTAGTATTTTTCATACCAGCAAACCAGACCTCTCTTGGCGCCTAGTACTAAACGGAATCCTGTGCATTTAGCTCCTCTACCTTTCAGAAACGTTCAATGTCTTTCATTGAAATACAGTGAATATCTGCTAGTTTACGCTCTCTTCATATTCAATAAAACTCAAATACAATAACATTCATTATCTGAATTATTTAAATCTGCCTACATAGTAAGATGTCACAAGTGTTGTTGTTCACAGGCGAACAGGATAGGCCAGGATAGGCCAGCGTATTTGCATGAATCCACTTGTTTGCCGAGGTTAAGACATTGCAATATCAAAACATCCTTTATAGTCTGCATGAGCATGACCCAAGCTACCAAACCAAGCTAACAATCATACAATGCATGAATCTGATTACTCAATGCTTCAAATGGAGTTTTGACCTAGTTGAGTGTGCTTTCTGCATATGTAAGAATACTCCACTGTTAGAAATGGGGGTCTATAATTGGCAGAGGTAGGTACCTTTGTCCAAATAGGGCCCCTTGCTTTTAGTCAGGGTAAGGGGGATACACTTCTAAAATAACCCCTGCTCACCCCCTTGGTAGCTTGGCACGAGCAGACAGGCTTATCTCAGAGGCAGTGTGTAAAGCATTTGGGAACACATACAGTAGTATAGTGAAAGCACTACAAATGGACACCACAACAGTTTAGAAAAATAAATAATCTTTATCTAAACCAAAACAAGACCAAATGACAAAAATCCACAATATAGTAATAAAAAATATGAATTTCAGATGGTAGAAATAGTTCAGTCAAAGCTAATTGCAGATGTGACACCTTTCACACAAAGTACCTGGGTTGCGTCACACAAACAAACAAAAAGGGCCACAAGGAAGGTGATGTGCCGATTTCATACTCTCAGGGAAGGTGATGAGTCAGTTCGTTGCTCCGGGCGAGATGATGCGTCCGTTTCTTACTGCTGCCCAGGGGAAATGATGTGTCGGTTCCTTACTGGAGAGGAGATGATGCGTCTGTTTCTTACTGCGTGGGGAGGTGATGCATCGGTTTCTTACTGCATCCACCAACGATGCGACAAACTTGGAGCCTCGATGCAATGTGACCATCCCGAACGATGCGTGGATTCTTCCAGCTCCCTGGGAAAAAAGTCTCTAGAGGTCCAAAACAACAGCAGGCACCTCTTTGCAGGTCGGAACTCCCTGCAAGGAAGTTCAGTGGAGCTGGTGGTGAAGTCTTTATGTCCCTGAGACTTCAGAATAGGAGGCAAGCTCAGTTTCAAGCCCTTGGAGATCTCCCTCAAGCAGGGGACACAGCAAACAACAAAGTCTGTTTATCCTTTCCTTGGCAGCAAGTAGCCACTGCAGGCCAACCCCAGACAGCAAACAGCACAGAGGCAGTTTCCCTCCTCAGCTTCTTCGGCTCTTCTCCTTGGCAAAGGTTCCTCTTGATTTCCCAGACGTGATACAAGTCTGGGGTCTGGGCCCCTCTCTTTATACCCAAAACTCCTTTGTTCTCTGAAGGCAGAGAGTGTCTGTACCCAGCCAAAACTAGTTCTGTGGGCACTTTGCAAGAGCACAACAACCTCCATTGTCAATTTGAGCCCTGGCTCCAGACATACTACAGGGGGGCGGAGCCATCATTGTGGAAGACAGGCACAGCCCTATTCAGGTGCAGATGCTACTCCTCCCACCACTCCAAATACAGACCAGGCCTATTCAGCCCAGCCCTGGAGCCACTGCTCTTCCCCAGCCTCTGACACCCCAAAGCCAGACATGCAATACACAAGCCTAGCAGAGGCACACTGAATGGTTAGGCAAGAAAATAGTGGTATTTTCAAACACAGATGTAAAAATCCCCCTCTCTAACAGATACACTTTGACATTCTGAGTTCAGGCATACTAAACTTTATTTCCCTACCTTGTTCCCAGGGCAAGTTATGTGTATAAGATGTTATAAACAAACTCCCCAGTGTGAGAAAGCAAGAGACCAATTGCTGCCTAAAGATAACAACAGGGAGGATGAGGATAGATGCGTAGTCCCAGTTAAAATCCAAAGCTACACTGGTAGGGATCTATCAAACATATTGCACCAACTCTGCAAAGGGCTAGTGAAAGCGAGTCGACCAAGACAAACACTAGCAGAATATGCAAAATACTAACGTGGAATATCGCTGGATTATCAACTAAAGTAAGAGACCGGCAGTGGTTAACTTTTTTAGATGAATAGGCTATAATCTTTCTCCAAGAAACATTGGCAATTGGAGAGCCCACGTTTTGGATTTATACAGTTAGCACTCACGCCCCTTGGCTTGACGAGGGACTGCAGTCCTTAGATTTATTATGGGATCCATGTTAGTTGAATAGGAGCACGAGTACACCAGTTCTGACACTCGTGTATTTGTTATGGTTACCAAAGCGACCCGCTGAGCACTTGAGCATGTTACTTTCAAGTGGACATTCATTTAAGGAATATTAAAATAACCCTTTTGTTTTTTCTTTTTCTTATATATGTTTGTCTTTCTAATTTTTCAGAATAAACTCGGCTTCTCTCCAAATTTGAGGGAATCTATCTAGTGTTTTAAAATTTTTTTTACACTAGTAACCCCAGGTTAGTGTGGGCCTTAGCGCCCATACCGCCGGGGTCCACCTCACATCACACTGGTCCTGATGAAAGCCTGACCAACTGTTCATTTAAAGGCAGAAACATGTTGACCAACACCATTGGGATAAAAATATACTTTTAATTTGGTCCCTTATCCCACACTTTTTTATCCATGTTCAATTGGCAAAACAAATACAACACTTTTGTTGTACCTAATTGGACACTAGGGTGGCATTCAACCACTCCTAGTGAGGTCCAATGATGAAGCATGTCAACAACTAGGTTGGTGAGTGAGGGTCTTCAGAAAAACCCAAAGTGGTTTCATTCAAGAGTTACTGTTACAGTGAATGCTAATACATGCTTGCTCTTTTTGTATTTTTGATACACTCCTTTGTTATTGTTTGGCAATTAGGGAGGGGTCTCTAATGTGAAAACTGTAAATGCCAGTGAGTTTTATCAGATTCTGACAATCAACCTGGATGGGGAAAATGATGCTGCGTTAATAAATCTTTACAACAATATTCCTAAAACATTAATAATGAACTTTTTCACTAACCTATGTCGATCTTTAAAACATATGGAAGGAAAAATGTTGCGGATATGTTTAATATTTGGGTTGGTGATTTTAACTGGCACCTGTGTCAGTATAGTGAACAGGGTATCTGTGGTTTGGGCAAGGACAAGGAAGATACACCCTCACACTTTTCACATACAAACATAGGGGACTTGTTAAATGATATGGTCTTTCAATTTGATTTAGGATACACAAATGAACTGTGCCTACCCTCTATTCCCTTTCAACCGACTTTTAATGTGAGGGGATGTAATTCAATCATTGATTATGCCTTAATGTCTAAGAGGTATTCCTGTAGCGTACTCACTTGTAATAACCTTGATATGTTATTGAGTGACCACGACCCAATTTGTTTAGATTTATCTATAAGAGGCCTGGCGAGAAGAATTGATAGGAATACACAATATAATTTTTACATCCATCTTGCTAGTATCAATGGGTATACCTTAACTTGGGCAAAAGTGGATTCTGTGGCATTCCTTCAATGATTGATTAAAAAAAATCAGAGGAAATAGAGATATGTCTCTTACAGGCCAGGGATGACAAAGACATTTTCAATGCCTTCCTCAAGATAACAGATGAGGCCCGGAAATTATTAACGAGGGAAAAGCGACATGCAGAGTACAATTTACGGGGTTGGTTTGACAAAGAATGTACGAAGGCGCACACCAACCTAAAAAACGTTCTGCATAGCGAACCCAGATGTAAGGAAAAAGTAAGTCGGCCAGAACACTGTACCGACTAGCCTTACAGAAACGGAAGGCACAATTAAAAGAAAGACAACACTGGATTATGGAAAGCGGTTAATGCTCTTTTTTTCAATAATAGAGAGTCCAATATTATAGACATGGACATCACTGGACATAAGTGGGTAGAATTTTTTACGGGTCTCTATAACGATGAGATAGCTGATGACAACATGACAGCGACAGTGTTACTGGGAATTGAAGATAACAATGAACACGGACCCTTCCCCCTAGACATTGAAATCACCATTGGAGAGGTTATTAGAGCCATACAAGAGAGTGCCTCAGGGTAAGCACCAGGGTGGTTGGCGTCCCGATGGACGTCTATAAAACTAATATAGGGTAATGACCCCACACTTAACAAATGTTTTAACCAGCTGTAATCGCCATAGGCTCATTCCCACTTGGACTGATGCAATTGTGATACCTATATTCAAAAAGGGGGACAGAAATGAACCAAGTTGTTACCGCCCTATCTCCTTATTGGATGCTTTTATAAAAGTTGCAGGGAGGGTTATTTTAAATAAGTTACAGGCATGGGCCGAAGATACAGGAGTCCTATCAGACTATCAATATGGTTTACACTCAGGCTTAGGCACAATTGAGCAGGGACTTAACTTGTCATTAATCATAGATAAATACACAAAAGCAAAGAAGGTAAACTTTTCCTTACGTTTGTGGACCTAAGCTTAGCTTTCAACTGCGTCAAACATGATAAGTTGTGGACCATTCTTAAATACCTAAAGGTTTATCCACCACTGGTAATGTTTATTAAGGAATTGTATAGGGGGGCTGGGGCGAGGGTCCGATATGGGAGACAGGGGGAGTGTTCAGCCAAGTTTTCTATAAATAAAGGGGTGAGGCAAGGGTGCATACTTGCACCCTTCCTTTTCTCGCTTTATATTAATAGCTTAGACCAGCACTTGAGTGAGCACCAACACGATTATCCAACCATCAAGGATACCCCAGTCCCTATCTTATTATATGCGGATGATGCAGTCATAATGGCGCATTAGGATAACAAAGGTCTGTCACTAACTTTGTAGTCTATATGAAAGATAGGGGCTTAAAGGTAAACATTACTAAGTCATACACTATGAGTTGTGGAATAAAAAGGAGAAAGATATGTGGCATCTTTATTGATAACAAAAAAATTGAAATCACAGACAGATTCTCCTATTTAGGCATAATCTTTGACAGAAAGGGGTGATGGAAAGCGGCCATGAATGCAAGAAAATTGACCCTCTCAAGAGCTATAGGAGCAGTTACTATCTTCTCTAAGAAACTAGGTTGCAGACCTGTCCCAGAGCTGCTAGCCATCTTAAATCCAAATGCATTCCAACAGGGACATATGGAGCTGGCATCTGGGGTATTGAAAGAGCAGAACAAATTCGATCTAGTGAAAATACTTTTATCTGCTACTTGCTGGCGGTTTCCAGCTCTACGGCCACTTTTAGCTGCCACAGGGAACTCGGTCTTTCATACATCTCTGACATCATAAAAATCAATTCCCTCCTATTGTGCACAAGGTGTGGGTATCTGTGGAGACAGGTTTTATTAGGAACGCAATTTTGGATTGTCTAATATGTGGCTAATATGTCATGGATTAGTTACATAAAAAGAATTTCACAAGCAATTGGCCACCCAGAATATTTTGATTCTCCTAGCAGCATAGAAACCGTAACCAGAAAAATGTTAAAAGTGCACTGCCTGAACCACCTGGAGAAAAAGTGCTGGCTCATTGAGAGAGAGAAGAAATCAGTCATGGACAATCATTTGATGACCACATGTACAGATTTACAACCCTATCTGGCATTGGTACAGAGCAGTTTCTGCCATATGCTCTTTGCCCGTTTTCGTTGTGGTTCTTTTTTTAGAATGAGCACATTCCCTGAAACAAATGATTGGACAAAAAATTCACCCACATGTCCATGTCATGATATCTCAATACGAACAACTCTGCACTGCACTTTGTTTTGTAAATATTATGTTGTACAGAGGAACACGTTTTGAATGCCTACTCTTAGAAGCTGGGGCCTAAGACAATGTAGAACAGCTTTTCTAAGGTTACAACTGCTAGAAAATGAACAAATCATTATGGTCATTTCTTCCTTCTTAAAGGCTGTTATTAGGTACCGGAACACTATGTGAAGCTTTTGCTAAAACTAGCTTTTTGTATTCCTCTGTGTATATATATGGATTGTTTTTGTTGTTTCTGCACTATGCAATATAATTGTGAAAACATGGATTATGTTTGTGCCCCTGAACCATGTAATATTATCCTAAAAGTTTTTATCTTTTTAAATATTGTGCTTTTAAGATTTTTTATTGAACCAAAATCGAATAAAGCTGATTTGATTTGAAAAAAAAGACTACCTTTAGTAATGAACAGCTTGCTTGCAAAGGGGCTTAAGCTTCTATAACACTAGATTGTTAAGAATCTATGAACCTTAAAGAAAATTCCCAGAGTGAAGGCTCTGTCTAAACACATACAAGCATCTACATAACTAACAAGCTTGACTTTACTGAAAATTGAAAAAAAAGGAAGATCACAAGTGAATAATAAATAAAACATATAGGTGGGCATATGTAGGAAGGCGTTTGCGAATCGCAAACGGCCATTTGGTATGTAAGTGCCACATAGCAAAATAAGGAATTGCAAAAATTGCGATTCCTTATTTTGCTCAAGCATTTAAGGAATCGTAATTTTGCGATTCCTTAAATGCTATGTAAGGGTGACTTTTAAAATGCGAGTTTGGCTTAAGGAATAGCAAAATACAACCTACTCCAAGTAGATGGTATTTTGCGATTTCCTGTCAAAATGCATTTTTTCAAAAAATTCAAAGTGCCATGTGGCGCATAAACGTGCTCTTTGGGCATGTATGTGTGCCACATGTACTTACAGGCACATTCCAGGGGTGCAACATGTGTCCTTTGGACACCCTGTATGTATGCACAAAAGGTTTAGGCCCAATGAACCGTCCAGCCTGGACCTCAACAATTAGCAAAACAGAACAAGCGGCTGGCCAGAATATTTCACTGAAAATTCAAGTAAACACAGCCAATAAGTACTGTGTCACTAGAGCGTATATTTAGCAAAACATTTTATTTTTCATCCAAAACATTCTTTTTCTTTCATAAAATCATGACATCAAAAGGAAACCACTGTCAAAAATAGTCAAGTCAAACGCAAAAACAAACGATGATGTGCAACATACATACAAAGTTTACAAACTTTACAGACATGAATATCAAATATTCAAACAATTATATGACACCACAATACAACTTAGAATCCGTAAAGGTACAATCCAAATTAATCTGTGAATCAAAAATCTTACAATATAATAGACATATAACCAGTCCTATTGCTGGAATACCAGTGGACAGGCGGAATTAGGGATGGTAAACCAATGCCTGCCTGTCTCACAAGACCCGTGGCTGAGTGACTTTTGCGGTTGCAAGCCAGGCCCCACACAAGTGGACTGAATTAGTCCCTAGCTGCACCCTTCTTTCTTGCCGCGGGCTGGGGGTCAACGCGTTTCGAACCAAACTTGATTAAAGGTCCTCCTCAGGACATGGACTGGGTACACCTTTAACTGCACCGCTTGTTCTGTTTTGCTTTGGACACCCTGGCACCCTTGGAATTGCGATTCTCAAATTGCGATTTTATCATAGAAAATCGCAATTTGAGAATGTATCCCCATTCATTCCTATGGGCCTCTTGGCCCATAGGAATGAATGGGACACTCATTCCTTAAATGCGATTCGCAATTTGCTAATCGCAATTAAGCAATTTTAGCAATTCGCAAAAGAATTGCGCTTTTTTTGCCTACATTCCATTTTGCTATTCTCAAATAGCGATTCCTTAAAAATCTCAATTTGAGAATCGCAAAATGGAAATTACCTACATATGCCCCATAGTAAAAAAGTTAGCAAGAGATCACAAAAACATATGAATTGAAATGTCCTAATACTGTCTCCAGGACCTAGGAGAAAAGGGGAATATGGTGGTCAGGGATATTACAAGCATTGAATGCCACATTATTGGTACTTCGTAGGTCTCCTGACATGCTTGAGCTGAGATTACACTATTCTGTAAATATAGCATGAAAGACCCTGAGCCCTAGATCCCAAGAGAAGCATCTTGCTAGATCTCATAGAGAGGTGTTCCAGCCATAGGGCTCATACTTCATCTGAGGCATGTGCTCCTTTTTAGGTCTTATATTCTCTGAACTGTTAGGCTGCTCTCTGGTTAGGTAGAGTGATCAACTTCACATGATGTAGTATTTCCTCTATTACAAACTATAACACCTGTATGAAGAAACAGTGTGATCTTGAAAGCGAACAGTCGTTCAATTTGGTGGTCTGAAAGAGGCATCAGTACCTACAACCCACAGAACAAGAAATATCTGAAAACAAACATTTCTGAAGAACTATATTATCAATATAAATTGAAAGCAGATGTGCATAAACCATGACTCACAGAATTTGTGGAGTGGTATAATCCTAAATTGCACTTTTTATCATGGAAAATCCATTAACATGGTGAATATTTTACCAACAAGCATTGAGGGTGAGGGCAAAAAAGGGAACGTTACAGGTCGTTGGCCATTTCCAATGCACTGACCATCTCAGGCGACACATAAACATTTTGTAATCATTAACTAATCTGGAAACAAAAATAAAACTATTTCTGTGAAGGGCAGGTAAAAGTGTCTTTCTACGGAGGCACAGTGAAAGGGAATACTATAATATTTAATGGGGAAGTCGCTATACAAGTCAGAATTCACTCATTCATGTTTTCCACCTGACATAAAAGTACCGCTGTCGCTCATCCATAACTGACTGCTGTTAAAGTTTATAGGTAAAAGGTAAACCACTATTAGGATATAAATGAAAAATAATGCCTTACCTAATAACCTAACAAACAACCACTGCACTCCGAGAGCGAAGGACCGCTGCTTGTCTGGTACACACCTGAAAATGAGAGAGTTATTTTGAATTTGGCCAAACTCATAAAATTTTTCATACTAGATAAAGAACTTGCCCACATCAAAATTTCAGATTCAGCAGAAGCCACGTGTAAATAATAATAATAATCATAGGTTCAAATAATTTAAATAGAGGAAAAGCATATAATTACAGTTCGAACACGTGTGTTTTTATCTGTCTCTAACCAGAAGGGGGATTTTTCTTTAGCATGCTGCTTTTACGGCAGCAGGAACTTCTATTCCTTGCAGCCAGTCAACAAAGGAAAAGGCCTTCCTTCTCCATTATTCACCCACACTTGTATAACAACCAACAGATAATTAATTTTAAACAAAGATTTCTAGCATTGGTATTGGCTCTAAATATATTTTTAAGGTATGTGAGTGTGTTAGCAGAAAACGTTTTGCGAATCAGATGTAACACTTAAAATGAAGGACACAGTACTTTGGAACACATGAATAATTTCTTTTCTTATAGTTCCTTCCCAAGCTTTTGTGTTGGAAGCAAGCAACACAGGCGGATGTATGTCGATAGGGCAAAGCCTGAAAAGAAGGTGCTCAAATAACAATTAGAATAGCAACATGAATGCCTTAGTTAAAAAATACTCAGTTTTGGCCACTTTTGAAGGGAAAGAAGTGCAGCTTCCGAACTGAAATATAATCTAATTATCAAATTGCCACTCATGTTTTATGATAGTATACGTGTGTGTAATTTATAACTGTGCTGCAGATATATTATTAGTTTAGTTAATTATCCTTATTAATGAAACACTACACAGAACATCATTATTGAACAAACGAATCAGTAAGTGAAATTAAAATGAGGAAATGCTAGAAGCAATTGATTTTTGCACAGCTTATCGCAACGCACAGCAAGGGAAAGATATTGCTCCTTGCCTGCACATCTATAGCTAATAAGCCCAAACAACACTGATGAATGTTTAATGGGCCGACAATGACAATTTTTTTGCAGGTAGTGATCCTCCACTGTACCATTCCATATCATGAAAACGTGATCTAGGGAACACATCTGTTGGACCACATCATTTATAGCTTTTATCGACTTTTTCAAAATTAACAACCTACCTGGATCAAGGTTCATAAGATGACCATCCACAAGATCACATCCACCTGGTCAACCAAGCGATCGATCAATCAATATTTATAACATGCACCTCATAACCTGAAAGGGTATCCAGGCGCTGTGAGTCAAGCTGCTCAGGTGCAGTTGAAAAGTCAGGTCTTGAGTCCCCTTCTGCATTCCTGTAGAGAGGGTAGGTCCGGAGATGGAGGGGGAGGCTAGTACAGGACTTCGTGGCGAGGTATGAGAAGGCATGCCCTCCAATGTTCTTCAGCGGATGGGGGTGGTGAGCGAGGGAGAAGGAGATGAAGCACAGAAGCCTGGAGGGTTGGTAGATGCTCAGGTGCTGGTTAATGTTTGTTGGTCCTGGGTTGGGCAGCGCTTTCTAGGCGAGGGTAAGCCTCTTGAAATTACATCTCTTGTGGAAGGGAATCCAGTGGCGTTTCTTCAGGTGTTGGGTAATGTGGGTCCATCTGGGGAGGTCAAGGATGAGTCTGGCCACTGAGTTCTGAATGGCCTGCAGTCTCTTCAGGAGGTGTATTCTGATTCTTGCGGACTGTTCCCATAGTCCAAGGGGCTGGTGATGAGAGTTTGAGTGACAGTACGTCTGGTGGAGACTAGGAACCCTTTGAGGATCTTTCAGGGCATTCGCCAGGGTGAGTAAGCAGGAGGAGGAGACTGCGTGGATCTGGTTCTTCAAGTTTGTTTGCTGTCCAAGATGATGCAGAGATTCCAAGAGAGGTAAGAGGGGGTGGAGAAAGGTCCCAGTTCAGCAAGCCACCGGGAGTCGTTCCACAGAGAGGTGTTGTTCCTCAAAATCAGTACTTCTGTCTTGTATTTGTTGAGCTTGAGGCAGTTGCTTTGCACTCAGTTGGCGATGCTAATCATGCACTGGTGGATGGGTCTTTTGGAGTCCAGCAAATGAGGTCTCTCCTCCTCATTTGAGGGGTGAGGCAGATCAAAGAACTTTGGGATGGTGCTGGATTGCCCAATTTGAAAAGCAATCACAATGTTTGGCAAAAAGGCTGCCCTGGTCTTCTGCACCATTTTGTCTGGAAAAATGTGGTGTATGGTGGATGCACTCAATGAGCTGAAGTATCAAAACAAAGTAGACAGTCTTTAGAGTCAGAAAACACAATGAGCAGCTATACATCAGCTCATATGGAGTATACACGAGGAACATCAGGCCCAATTGCGATACCTCTACAGCATCAAATATAGGCTTGAGAGAATACAGGTGTGCCAAGCCTTTTATAAACCTTATCACAACTGAAGATTTCAACACCTGTTCCATCTTTACCAGAAAGCTTGTTTGGCCCACTTTTGGGGCATATATGTTTACTATTGCCAGGTCCCGCTCAGCTATTCTCCCATCACCACAGCGTACTGTCCCGCCGGGTAGTGCAGCTCCCTGGTTTTCAGGAAGGGTACCCCAGGGTACACCCATATACAAACACCCTTCACAAAAGCGGAGTGTGTGGTGTAAAATGTCTGTCCTCACCAGTGCCTGTGAAGTGCTAACCCCTCCTTAGCTGTAAGGTGTGTTTCCTGCAAAAGGGCTAAGTGGACTCCTCGTCTCTTGACGTAGGAGTAAACCTTATATCTTTTGGGAATATATTTCAGCCCACGGACATACCAGGACTCAAGGGTGCAACCATAAGAAAGTAGTACTATTCCACCACTGCACTTATGTAGCAGAGTTGCTTCCGACTTGAGTTTCATCCTCTCAACTTAAGACCACCACATTTATTTCCAAACAACATAGCTCAACAGCAACAACAACAACCCCATCTCCCCGACCCCAGGACAAGAAGGCAACATTACCCCATCCAAACCCGAAAATAAATAGGGGCCATTCTCATGTTGGACATACGTGCACCTCTTAGTGGGGCATGCACCTGCGTGGGTGCTTCACGGAAAGCCACTCCTCCAACCAGCAAAGTTCAGACAGCAGTCACACACAGCTGAGGGAAAACACCCTTCCTTAGGGCACCAGGAGCATGATATATCGAACATCTACCAAACTGAATTCATACTTATCCATCAGTCATGGTTCCACAGTCACAGGAGATCATCCACTGCTTGAGGCATCCGTTGAGGTAGGACAGTGTCTGAGCCAGCCGTAGAACGCAAATCATGGTCTAAGTCTGAGTCAATAACTTCAGCCCCCTCCTCCGCTAGTCAGTGGGGCACTCCAGCTCCACTAGGTTTCACTGCTCTTTTCACTGTTCGTAATTGTTCCTGCTGGGCTATAAAATGAGAAAGGGCCACCGACTAAGTCCTCGCATTTGACGTCTAGGTCTCTTCCGAGAGGGTACTCAACCCAAGAGGCCGGGAGGTCAGCAGTGGAGGGTTGACGTTCTATCCAGTCCCATACTTGTGGTGAGGGAAAAAATTTCACACCATCTGCGGTAACCACTCTTAATCTAGCAGGATATAAACATCTAATATTGTAACCCCAGCAGCTGGAGGCACCTATTAGCATCCATGAAGGTTGTTCTTTTTTTCTGGACCTCACATGTAAAATCTGGAAAAATCATAATCCTGCTATTTTCCACTTTTATGTCTCCCCTCAGCCTAGCCTGGTGCAGTTGTGGTACCAGTCTTTGTAATGAAGTAGCATAGCCACAACTAGCCAAAGAGCCATTCAAGGTGCTGGTGGCTGTGTTGGAACTCTATGCACCCTCTCCAGGAATATCCTCAAGCGCTACCACCTCCTGAAGCTGTTTTTCCAGGAACGTTAGACCCCTCCGTCCAATCAGGTAATCCAATTATTTGAATGTTGTTCCAAAGGTCCCCATTTTAAGCATCATAAGCACAGTACTCTAGGGTTGTGACCATGCCCTCCATGGATGCAAGACTCTCTCTCTGAAACTCCAATTCCAGGGTTATAATAGTCAGAGTTGATCTGCAGTAGTAACCCGTTCAGCCAGGTAGCTGTAGTATTTCCTAAGGATCCTCATTTCTCCTACAACCACATCCATTATTAATTCTAGGGCTTTATGAGAGTCATTGCTCACTCATAGTATGACATCCAAAGTAACCCCCTTCATGACCACCGGGGGACCAATCAGAGTCCTATCCCCCTCTTCAGCATCCCTGGGCCGTAGCTGAGAGGGCAGTCGGGGAACCATTTCTTTCTTTTTGGCTGTTTTGCCCATTGTTGCCTGTGGCAGGGGGAAGGCCAATCATGGAATTCAATAGTAGACCTTTATATGGAGGGGGATCCTCCTGCTGGATCTCTGACAGTGCAGGCAGGAGGATGGATCCCCTTCCGATAAGCATTGCAGGGAGCACTCTCCCACACCCCTGGTGGCAACAGAACCACCAGCTCAACTAGGTCTGTAATCTCAGCTTACCATCACCGGCATTCTTCCTTTGAGTATACAAGCCAGCCGCCCATCTATTATTCAACAGGGGGGAGAAGGGCTCCGCATCTGGACTCCGCACCTTGGCCAGGCTTCAGTGCCACAATGTCCTTGTGATTAGCCTTACCAGCTTGGGGCCTAATGTCCCTGCCAGATCTTCTCAGGGGTCCAGCGAGTCTCCACTGCATGAGTGCTGCAGCCGATCAATTAGGGCTTCACATTCACCCGCCAGCCTAAAGTGCTGGGATTTCAACTTCCAGGGGAGGCGAGTGGAGTACTCCTGCCCCGTGAGATTATTTGCATTTCCTAGTGTGCCTCCATGGCCAAATTTCACTTCCTCTGGGGTCTTTGTGACCACAGCACTCCCCTGACTCATCGCCGTGGCCTCCATTCAGTTGCAGGTCTCCTCCAGGAATACTCTCCCCACTGTCCTGCACTGCTTCACGTGAGCGCCTCTCTCTGCAATTGGCTCTGCTGGCCCGGCCATGTTAGCTCAGCGTCAAAGCCATTTTGACCTTGCGGTCGTTTGGCTTCCAGCCCCTTGAATAAAGTCGAGGAACGCTGCAGTTTGGGGCCACAATTTCACCCTTGTTCGTGCTACGGAAGCACAGGTGGCCCTCTCTTTCTCTTTGGGGGCTCACTCGGCTGGATATTAGAGAATGTATGTGGCTGGATGGTGTCAGCTTTTTCCCTCCATGGAAACAAAGGGACCAATTTATAATCTGGTGGACTGAGGCTAGGTAGTCTGGGAGATGAAGTAATATACTCAGCCGAATCGGTAAATTTACTGATTCTGTAAAATTGTGCCCCTACATGCCAATCCTTAAATACCGGTCGGTAACAGCCAAAAATACCGATTTTCGACCGTTACCGACCGACCTACATCGGGCCCAAAGACTTGAAAATAGCCAATAAATGCGGAGTACTATGACTGGTCTGTACCAAGCTTTCATAGACCAATAACAAAATTGAGTTTTTTCCTGAAGGACAAGAGCTTGCACAGTGATATATTGAGGAATGGGAGCATTAACAATTAAAAGGCAGTTTGTTTATGCACAGTGAAAATAGATCAGTGCCAATGCACCAAAGTACAATCCAGGACGAAAAATACACTTGCAAATTGAGCTATCAGCGGTTTCTCTTACAAAACCAGCTTGGGTCACTGGGGAAAATTTTAGAATATACGTATACTCACTGCTCTGTAATGGTCAAGTGCATTTTTCCATTTGTCACTGTATAGGCTTCTGTTTGTGTCACTAGAATCTGTGGATAGCAGGAGCCAAATTGACTCCTCAAACCCATGGTACAGTTCTTTTGCTAACACTTCTAAAGGCTTGATAAGAAGATTATCGCTTGTCATCTATTTCCGTTGTTTTCAATTTAAGCTACTCTATGCTTAAATTTATGTCAATAGTAGGGTATTTCATTTCTGTTGCTGCGCGGCCCCACATTAAGGGGCCTATTTTGATGTGAGTCAGAAAGTTTTCAACCACAGGTCGGAGGCTTTCTGACTCACATCGTAGGTTTCAAATCCAATAGCCTTATTATGATAAAAGCTGCCGGATTTGAAACCGGCCGGACGGAACGACTTGTTTCTGACGGACACAAGGAGCTCGTAGGTCAGTTGGAAGTTGCTCATTACCCCCTACAAACGGCATTAACACAGTGGAGATTATGATGTCAGATTCCGACAGGTTTTCCAACATGAAAAGCCTGTTGGAAAGCATTAGTCTCTGCAGGCTCTGGTTAGGTGTATGGTTGGCACCTATGGTGCCCCCTTGAAAATCCATGGACCATGTGACAGGCACTGTGAGGTGCCTGCCACGTGGTGCAGGGATTTACACAGGCTCCTATTTCTCCATGGAAGCTTGTGCTACAGCCGGTTTACAGCCCCAGCACAAGCTCCCATAGGGAAATGGAAGTATGCAAACTCACCATGTGCGGTCGCATGGCAATAGCGGTGTCAGGACTGCCGACCAGAGGTCTGTCGGTCCCGAGATGGCGGCGATAATCAGGCCCTAATTGTTCTTTACTGATAACATGACTTTACACTTGTTAAAACATGTGTCCCCATAGTGGTATCTCTTTTACCACTGGCCATTAACCTTGTTATGAGTGCAAGCTCCTTACAGTACCCAAATCTGTATTTATATGCCAATTAATATAATTTAATATGGTTACCTTTATGAAGCCGAAGGTGCATCATTTTTACAGAGATTTTATGATATTTTATTTCAAGTTTTAACTATAGAGTGTATCTCCAAAAACGATTCTGAGATGTAAAACTTTGTAAATAGTGGCAGTAAGCAGGGCAGAGCTTCAGGCGGCCTTATAAGGGTTAACAGAGTCCTATTAAGTGAGGCTTTGGCTTGGGATTGGAATAAATACAAGAGACACATAACTACTAACCCATATGGAAATATAGAAACCGTTCTTAGTTTAGCCACTCATATTAGATATAGCATAACTTCAGAACTCCTCTGATCTCATCATACCTCCCAGGATTAGACATTTTATGGACTGTTTTAAGTCAGGTGTGACATGCTCCATGGTTCATCTCTATGGACTTAAATCGGGCCCTAACATATGGCTCCACAGTGCCATTTAAAAAGGTGCTTGAGTACTGCAAGTGTCACCAGCACCAATTATTGCCAAATGGGCATTATTTTAGTCATTTGACAGCATCTCTGCCTTATGCATGTGGCTAAGTGGATTACTGGACCATCTCTGAGTAGTCCTCAGGTTTTCACCAGAGTTCCGGTCACGGCTACTGATAAAGCACCCTTGATTACAGTTCCCCGCCCCAGTGGGCGTGGCCACCCAGTGGCCTTCTGGATCTTGTGGTGCTGTGTGATAATTTCTCAAGTGAGTTGCCGTCCCCCGGCTCAAACGTAAATATTAATTAAATTCCAAGTGGGTAGCGAGGGTTAAAACATGCCGATTGTCACGCTGGAAATGTAACTCCATCGGGTGCATCTGCCCTAACGTTGAAGCATCGGTTGGCGCCTCAACAGGGCTGTACCAAGGTGCAGCGGTGCCTCCTCGCGGCTCAGGTAGCTGATGTAAATATATAATTTACCGTCGTAATTTCTATGCAGGTAAGTACTTAATCAATAATAACTCAATCGGAAAGAAAGAAGACAGAGTCCGTGGTGTTAGAGTTCCTAGGGGTTTTATTCCTTAAAAAGGAATGGTCAAGACCAGGATATCATGTTCTTCCCACCACAGGGGTGGAAGAAGGGATAGAGCAAAGTTTTATTAACAATACATAGCTTATATACTTAATTTACATCATTGGAAGTAATAGAGTAGGCGTAACAGCTGAGAGTAGACAAGATAACAGCACCCACGTGTTACTAGTGCGTAATCAGAAGGCGTGGACTAGGCGTAACTGAAGGTGTGTGCTAGAAACGTCACAGATAGGTGTCACAAAGGGGTGGCACTAAGCAGAAAGTTGCAATGTCAGCAGAAATCGGAGGCTTGGATGCGCGCGCAGCTGCATGACGTGTGATTGACGTGAAACTGGAGGGTGCAGGGGGTTTGACATTTGCACTGACGGAAAGAGACAGAAGTCTGGCATGTCAGATCAACTTGTGCTTCTATCATATCTGATATCTGGTGTTTAGGAACTGAGCTATCTGGGCGGAAAGGTCTCTGGGGCAGAAGCTATTCTATACTGACTGTGAGTGCGTGTATAAGCGCCTGAGTGTCTGCATGAGAAGCGTGGGGGCATGGGCCTTCCATGGGAGCATGGTAACAGAGGCTATGAATTACTTGCACGGAGACAGGCCGGCCCTTTGGCTCTGCAGCTGGGGAATGTTTACTGAAGCTAGTAGGCAGGAATGTATTTTCGAGGAGCGGAACAGATAACTCGAAGGTTGTAGTCAGTCTTGGCAGGCAGCAGGCTGAGCTAAGCGTGGTGGGCCGCGCTAGAAGTAAGGCAGAGTTCACGGGTACGGGGGCAGCCTGGGCTGAGGCTTTCAGAGTCAGGAGGAAGGAAAAGGCTCGATGGCAGAGATTCTGGGCCTACTTTGCCAGAGCTGAAAAACATGTAGAGTACACTACAAAAAGACATTGGCATAGTATACTTAGGAACGGACTATCCAACCCATTCAGGGTGGGTCTGAAAGAGGACATGTTAACGTTGGACGCAAATGTATTTGCGTCTTCATAGCTGGCACAGGAGGGAAGTTACATGCACTTTAACTCGTACATGGAGACGGTGGGGTACACGCTAGGGAACACAACTTGACCAAAATTTATATTTCCTCATTCCCTCCTTGTTCCCTACGGACCCTTCATGATATATCGATCATCATAAATTGATCAGTTTGTTCTTGTAGCATAATGTGTTCGTCTCTCTTCCGTTGTCTGTTTGAGAGAAAACTGGAATGTTCAATGCATGAAGTGGCACATAGTCCACATATCGCCGGCCCACACTGTAGGCACAGGCAGCAGCTGAATACTATGACAAGGCCAAAACCTAGGAAGGATAGGATCTTCCATCCCCAAGCAGTTAACGTTGTCCAAAACCAACCGGACCAAGTCCAGGTGCCTGGATTCTGATGTATCTGATTTGCAATTTTATGCAGACGTGTAATAGCTTGATATACAGATGGCGCGTTTTGTGGAATGAAAACACAGCAACTTGACCCGATGACCTTACAGGCTCCACCTCTATCTGCCAAGATGACGTCAATAACAAGACGATTCTGAAGGACAACAACCCGTATGGCAGATTGCTCCCCTGTTAGGTTACCTAAGGCGGAGGCAGTTTCACGTACTACAGCTTCAAGCGTTCTAGTTAATCTACGTATTAATTTACTGTTTTGGACGGGACCTAAAAAGAAAAAGAATCCTTTATTAAAATCGGTGTATTGCTCCCATGCCGTTTCTGTATAGTCGACAAGCGGGAGATCTCTTCGGAGTCTATTCTTTACTAGATTTGTGTTTCTGTGGTAGTCAGGAGGGGCTAGAAAAACAGGTGGCAGAAGGAATGCAATATAACAGGTACCATCCCAATCTGGAGGCAGACGTATGTATGCGGTATGACCACAAACAAAATAGGAATGACGGATAACTTTAAAGGATGATTTACCATGATCACTGAATTCGACCACAGTAGTACATTTACTGTGACCTAAGTGTACTGAACCTTTCTTTCTGACACATAATTCACCAGTGACTGGTAGTACTGGCATAGCGGGCAGGACTAGTGCAGCTTCGGATTCAACAGTAAGAATCATAAGGTTAATTGTGTAATTACTCAATCCATATACTTCATTTTCTAGATCAGTTCCTTTTCTAATAGGGAGTCCCTCCTTATCAGGGTAACAGACGTTGAGCAGGACTAAGTTCAGGTTTCCCCAAACCCAGCTCCCGTCAAGGACAGCAATATCAGGATCTAAGGAATTAATTATTTTGAACCATGCACCACAGGAGCCGTTGTGAGTGAACGGGTATGGAAAAAGGGGCAGAGCTCCCTTGTAATTCTGGTAGGGAGGGAGTCGGCCACATATCCAGCAGTTTGTAGCGTTATTGGTCTGATGGGAGTGGTGTAACATACTAATGAATGTGTTGTTGCGCAGCGCAAGTCTGTAAGAAAGTTCGTGTGGAGGTAACTCGCTAAAAGAGTGTTCAGCAGAGACGTTGTAAGCAGATTGTTCACGCTTGAAAATAGGGCAATAGATTGGAAGAAGTACACTTGCAACGATGATCAGAATACTTAGAAAAAACATGATTAACAATGTCACTATACAGTGACTACGCAGTGA
This sequence comes from Lissotriton vulgaris, assembly GCF_964263255.1. NCBI lineage: Eukaryota > Metazoa > Chordata > Amphibia > Caudata > Salamandridae > Lissotriton > Lissotriton vulgaris. Next base: position 666,775,482 of record NC_141689.1, read on the forward strand.
TTTGCAGTATGTACGTTTCTTGAATTCTCTCTCTCTCTCTCTATCTCGATCTAGGGGATACATGTCAGAAACTATTTAACCGATTCACCTAGGGGAGGACTTAAACAATTAAACTGTCTGACTTGCTAGATCGAAGCTTGAGTCTGTATTCCTCTTGGGAAGTTTTCTCTCGCTTGGAAACTTCAAAGTCACTGGGCTCGATACAGTCTTGGGAAGGGGTGGACGAGCCTGGATCGGATTTCAGTCCATTGCATAATTTAACATGGCTCATGTGGATCCACCCCTTTCGGCCCTCAACTTTCACCGCTGTCCTCGTAGTAAGTAGAACGGTCTTCGGCGATTTCCAGCGGGGCTCCAGCGGACTTTTCCTGTCGAAGTTCCTTATGAGAATCAGGTCACCTGGACGGACATCATGCGGCTTTACATCAGTGTTGTCAGGAAAGGCTGCGGCAACCTGTGAACGACATGATTGGAGTGCAGACATCAAGGAGGCAAGGTAATCTGTCAACATGCTACAATCAACATCAGTAATTTTCTTAGGAATGGGCGTCCCCCACATATTCGGTGGTCTACCAAAGACCACTTCGTACGGGGATAGTCCTGATCTCGAATGGGCAACCATTCTCATATAGAACAGTGCCACTGGCAGGGCGACTATCCAGTCGACCCCTTTCTCTTGACATATTTTAGCAAGACGTGTCTTTAGTGTCTGATTATGCCTTTCTACAAGTTTAGATACTCATGGGGGCGCACCAAAATGAGAGTCCAAAAAAATATAAGTAGAGAAATGTTCTTTATTTATCTTTGTTCAGCAAAAAAAAGGCACATCAATAAAATATATGGTGAGATCAGCCAACGCGTTTCACTCCCTACCAAGGAGTTTCTTCAGGGCGCTGTGAATATTTTCAGTAAGTTGTCCTTAGTAGGATCCCTCTCTGACCACACTGATATTTTTCTCGGTCGGTATTCCAGCCTATTTCTTTAAAAAAAACCTTTTGGAGTATCTATCTTCACTTTCTCTTTCCTTGTTGTAGTGGACTTTGTAGGTCTTGTCCAAAAAAGTAGTTCTGGTACTTCAAAGGGTAACCCGTCCCTGGTTGTGTTTGTTCTAGGTGGGTAAAGTGCTGTAAAAGACCGTCGTCAGTTTCGGCGTCTCGGCATGGCTGGTTCCAGGCTGAGTCTTTCTACAAGGCCTGCGGCTTCGGGGTGTCGGACACAATGGAATTTCCATTGATATCCCAGCAGCAAGGAAACCTGTTTCATTAATTCGGATGAGAATGGCTGACCGTTATCTGAGTACACGACACGAGGCATGCCGTACCGTGGGAAGAATTCACGAACCAGCTGCTTGGCAGTGGTCGGAGCAGTGTAATCTGGGACTGGGTAGGCTTCGGTCCAACGGGACAGTGCACAAACAACTACGAGGACATATTTAAATCCTCGACAACGGTCCATCTGGATATAATCCATCTGGAGGACTTCAAAAGGATGATCGGGAGGATGAAATCCACCTTGCTCTACAGGGACGCTTTTACCTGGATTGAACTGACAACAGATCATGCAAGTACGCACTTTCTGTTTTGCCGCTGCTCGTAAGTGTTTATTGCTCCAGAGATTCTGTAAACTGTCTAACATTGCTTTTTCTCCTAGATGTGCTGGACTATGTGCTGTATTAATTATGACTTGAACCATAGAGTCAGGGAGAAACCATGTAGATTTTCCCTTCGTCATCCAACCTTGATCTGTCTGGATCCCTCCTAGTTCAATCCATTTCTTTATTTCATCTGGGGTAGCATGTGTCTGAATATCGATAACATCTAGTGCGGGATCCCTAACTGTCATACAATTTGTCGGTCCTATTGTCTTTGTCATGTCAGTTGTCTGAGTGTAAGTCAATGCTGTATGTTTTGCTGTCTGGTCTGCCAGGTCATTACCCTGGGAAACAGAATCTGTAACTTTAGTATGTGCTTTACACTTCATGACTGATATGCCTGAGGGCAGATGTATTGCTTCTAACAGTGCTTGAATGAGGGGACCGTGTTGTATCTTGGCACCATGAGAGGTCAAGAAACCTCGTTCTTGCCATAACATTCCAAAGTCGTGTACGACTCCGAACGCATAACGGGAATCAGTGTATATGTTAACATTTCTGTTCTTGGCTAGTATACAGGCTCGGGTCAGAGCAATGAGCTCTGCCGCTTGAGCAGACAGTGTGTCAATACGATGTGTTTCTCTGACTTCAGTTTCAGTGGTCACTGCATATGCGGCCACTAACTCTCCTGTACTTGTTCTCATGCATGAACCATCCACATAAAGTGTCAGGTCTGGATTAGTCAATGGAACATCTGTTAAGTCTCGTCGTGGCTTTGTTACTGCATTAATGATCTCTATACAATCATGCGGGGCTGGATCTGTCATAATTGTAGGTAACAGTGTTGCGGGGTTCAGAATGCTGCAGCGTCTGATTTCTATGTGTGGCTGGAATAACGTTAACTCGTAACCTGTAAGTCGTGCTATAGTCAAGTGTTGAGTCTGGGTTCTGTTTAAAAGGACCTCCACAGAGTGTGGAACTTGTACGGTTAACTGATGGCCTAAAACAATTGAATCGCTCTGTCTGATTGCTAGTGCTGTTGCTGCTACTGACTTTAAGCACGCAGGGAGTGCCTGGGCTACTGAATCCAATGTACTTGAAAAATAAGCGCAAGGCTTATGTGAACCTGCTTGGTCTTGAGTGAGGACAGACAATGCTGTACCATCACGTTCTGTAACAAAAAGTGTAAACGGTTTGCTGTAACATGGTGTCGCTAAAACTGGTGCTTGACATAATGCTTTCTTTAATTCCTCAAAGGCTTGTGTATGTTCCTGAGTCCAGGGAAGGACAGTCGAAGTCGCTGCCTCCTGCGTTGTTAACTGAATCAGTGGTTTAGCTAGAAATGCATACTGAGGAATCCATTGTCTACAGTACGAGGTGAGGCCTATGAAGGCCCGCACTTCTTTTTGTGTCTGGGGTTGTGGCATATTTGCAATTAACTGAATGCGATCGGGAGTGAGCTGTCTCCCCACTTTGGACAGCAAGTGACCCAAGTACACAACTTGCTGAACACAGAATTGTAGCTTCGAAGGAGACACCTTGTGTCCCTTGTCTGCCAGAAAATGTAAAACTGTCAGTGATGCTTGTTCACATTCGGGCTCACTTCGTGCGGTGATCAGCAGATCATCGACGTATTGTAGTAAAGCGGTGTTAACTGGCATTGTGATACAATCAAGTTGTCTTTTCAGTGCTTGGCTATAGATGCTGGGGCTTTCTGTGAATCCTTGAGGTGCGCGTGAAAATTTGAAACTGCGTCCATTTAAACTGAATCCGAAGAGATATTGGCTCTCTGGGTCAATAGGTACGCTGAAGAAGGCGTTCTTGAGGTCAATTACAGTGAAGAACGTTGCTTCTGAATCAATAGCAGTCAATAAGGATGAGATGTCGGGAACCACAGGGTACTGTGGAATAATGCATTTGTTCAGTTCTCTTAGATCAATCACCAGCCGATATACTGGCGGTGCATTGGGATCAGTACGTTTAAGAATCGGAATGATGGGTGAATTACAGATATTGGAGTCGGTCTCTACGACCACTCCCTGAGTAATGAGCTCTTCAATGATTTCCAGTAAAGCCACTACAGCATCGGATGGTCATTTGTATTGTCTGATTCGTGGTAGAACTACACCTTCTTTGAGTGTAACACGGTATGGGGTAATGTGCATACACCCTACATCAGTTGGGCCTTTTGCCCACAGGTGGTCTGGTACATTTTTCAACCTGACATCAAACTCACGCAACATATAATGACCCTTGAAATCCCGCAGAAAGAGTCTAACTCCCTCCGGGGAACAGCAAATTATGGCTCCTAGAGCCTTCAATGTTTTAATTCCTAACAGATTTTCTGGACATGATTTCGTAAGTAACAAGTCTGTAATACGTGATAATGGACCCACAGCCAGGGGGACCGGTTCAGATACTTCATTTACAATGGGCTGTCCTGAAAAACCAAGGGAAACATTCTGTGAGCCTGAGAGGGGTGCCCCTGGGACTTCATTATGACTGATTGTTGTGCGGCTTGCCCCTGTGTCAATTAAAAACTTTCTGTCTTTTCCCAATACTTGACTGTGTACATAAGGACCCTCTTGATCTACAGGAATCTCAATAAGAGGCAAGCCAAACTCCCTCTCTAGGCTGTTTCATGTATATCGTGGATAATCGGGGTAAGCGGACTGGGCATACTGGTACATCTGCTGTGAAACTTGCTGAGACGCGGCAATGGGCTGCGGCTGTGATACCGCTACTGTCTGTGTTGTAGGTGAAGAAGCATGCGTAGGCTGTGTATTCTGCATGGGCTGCATGTTCTGTGAAGTCTGATGCTGGTTGTGGTCTTGTCTAGGCGGATGCGGTCTTTCTTTAGTTTTACCTGTCGCTATGTTATGTTTCAGAACGGGGCATTCATGTACGTAGTGACCTGGCTGCTTGCAATAGTTGCATGTCCCTTTAACGGGAGCTGCGGCGTGACCTGTCTGGGTCGTACCCTTTCTATTCCCGTCGGTATGGACCGACTGGGCTACTAACATTTTCATTTTCGTGTCTTTCATACGTTTTTGTTCCTGATCCTGTTCTTCTCTAATTCTGTTCTGATGGTATTGTAACATTTGTAACATCTGTGATGGCGTATTTGCTTGCCATGTACTCTCAACCTTGTACACACGATTCTTAACTGCTAACAGGGAATTCTCAACTAACTTGGATACAAAAAGATGCGGGTACGACTCGCTACTTGGTTTAAGACCACTATTAATAATGAAACATTTCTCGAATCTTGAATAGAAGTCACTGGTATCTTCGTCGGGTTTCTGTTTATATGCTGAGATTGCATCCCAGTCTTCTTTTCTAGTTGTCAATAATCTTGGCAGAACCTGTACTATCAGACCTGGCAGTGCTTTAGTTTTCTCCCCAAGGCCTACCCCTGGGACCCGCTTGTTCTCTTCATCTTCTATTTCTGCCCATGCAATCTTTGTGTCTCCCACCTCCCATTCTTTTTCCTTTAATTTCTCGTAGATGCCCGTGGGCAGTAATACTTTTAACATTTTCATGATATCGTCATACGTATAATCTCCCATCAGTAACATATCTTTAAGCTCTCTGTGAAAGCCTGCAGGGTCTTTATCATGGCAGGGTACTAGTTTCTTCATTTCTAACAGTTCTAATTTAGCCAGTGGCGTGTGTACATACACGCGTTTCAAGGTACGATCTTCACCCATAACTGGATGTACTTCTCGTAAGGGGTTCTGACTTTCAATGCCATGCCGACGTTCCATATGATACATTTTCCTTTCTGGGGGCGGGGCGGGAGCATATTCGGGGCTTATGAAAGTGTCATATCTATGGCGTTGTTCTAGAATTATTTGAATTAATTTGGTACTTAAACCTCTCCATCTATCCATGAGTAATGCTTCTAATAATTCGGGTAAGGAACCTGGGTCAGAATGCTGGGTTCTGTACTTTGTAAGGAGGTGCTGAATCATGTATACACCTGCTAATTTCTGTCCATCTGGGGAGAGGTTCAGAAATGTCTGCGCTACAGTGTCATCATTATATATGTCTGGATTTTCGGCCCATGATATGGCTGACCGGGCTAGTTCTTGTTCATCCATAGAATTCAGTACATGGTACCCTACTCGATCTCGAAGCCTTTTATCAGTTTCCTGGAACTGATGTTCAGCGGAATTCGGGTTTGTTAAGGCACAGAAAAGAACTCTCTTACTTTCTGGACGGATGCCTTTCCTAAGGTAATTTCCTTTACCTACATATGCTATAGTGTCTAGAGTTTCTTCTGGTACTTCATGTTCTTCTTCCCCCTCGGAGGAAGCCTTTTCTTTTTCTTTTAGGTGTATTTCTATCACTGCTTTTCTAATTTTCTTGTACATACTGGCTATGCAAGTCCCCTTGTCGTGTTTTCCTTCAGATATATTTTGACCCCACTTATTTAGTGCATCTAATTCACTCTGATCGGTCCCAGGCCTATCTCGTTCTCTTATTAGGCAGTTAATGAAAAAACGTAGTATCTGTGCTTGAACGTCAACTTTCTGATGCTCCATGGCATCCTTAATACTGTCGGGGTCCTTCCCAGTCTGAACAAACTCATATATTCTATCTAGGCGCTCCTTCATTCCTGCATAGCACAGCAGGAAATCAGTAGCAGATCTTAACCGTAGTGATGCCATCACCATTATATCGTCTTTACCGGGTACTGGATCATATCTGCAAACTGAGAGGTTTTCTTTAAACATGTCAAGACGGGGTGATTTGAACGAAAAAGGATTTCGCAAGTCCCCGAGCGGTAACCTGCGTGTCGGTGGCGGGGTGTGAAGACCCCCGGTCGCACCCCCTGAGGCGGAAGCTTGAGCATTATTTCTTTGTGGAGTCTGTGCCTGAACTTGAATTTGTCTTTTAGTAGGATCAGGTGGAAGTGGTTTCGGTAGCTCAACTTTAGGTACGGGAAGTGGTGGAGCTGGTGGAACAGGGGAAACCTGTCGTGATACTGGCAGAATATGGTTTTGGGGCGGGTTACCACCCCCGTCCCCGTCGGTAGGCAGGGCGCGAACAGGCAGGTTGGTGTAAGCGGGTGCTACATCCTCTAGATAGGAATTCAGGAATATGTCTTTAGTGGTCCTATGAGTTATTTTAGTTGGAACCAATGGTGGTGGCAGGTCTTTCGGTATTTCTGAAATGGCCTCAGGTGAACCCTCGGCCGCGAGATACATACCGTTTACGAGATTATTTTGTGCGCGGTCTATTTGTTCTGATTTTACTCGGATCCCCTCGGTAACTAATTCGTTTTCTTGGGCTTTCTCTGATTCTTTAAGTCTGTCTTCTCTACGTAGTGCTCTTTCAGCACGCTTATGTGATTCCTTACGCCAGAACTCTATGGCGTCTTTCTGAGATTGTCTGGCTTTCTTTTTCCATAATGCTTCCTCTACCTTCATGATGCACTCGGCATCCCATGTTCCGGTAACGGGCCATCTGTGCCTTTCGTCTAGGTGTTTAGTATAGTCGGCCCATAAATCGAGATATAATATGGCATCTAGGCCATGCTTATGGTACATAAAGTTACCTGGGGTGTCCCTAGGGGGGATAGGAATTTCTTCCTCTAGTATCCCTTTCCTAGTTCCTATCTGCTTTAACTTGTTGAAAAACGGCATCTTGTTTACTCGGTACTGAACGCTCGATCCTCTCTACTTAATACTGAATGCAGCTAGTTATACAAGAACACATTAATGCACATTAGGAAACAGTCACACTCATACCACGACATTAATCACATGAAAAGACATTTTGAAAACATATATGACTACCCCCTATATCAGATGTACTGCTAAACAGCACAGATACACTGCTAAAGCGGTGCAGAACGGATATACTGCTAAACAGTACAGATACACTGTCTAAAAACAGTGCAGACCGGACTTGTGTACCCAAACCCGTCTAGATACGTCCCAGCAATGGTACTCACCGGGAAGCACGGAAACAGAAGGCCTCGGAAAACTCGACTGGACTCGACACTTCGGAAAACTTCGGAAAACCTCGGAAAACTTCGGAAAACTGGTGGGCCTCTTGACACCTCGGACCTTGCTTCTTTCGGCTAGGCTCTGGTCGGGATCCTCCGCACTCCTCACCGCCTCGTCTGGGTAGCGCACAAAAGAGAAAAAAGAATGCCAGAGTTTAACATTTTTGGCAATATTTTATAAATGGGAGGTAGTTCTGAAAAGAACTTTTTGTTGTTTTATATTTTTTTTATTATTTTTCTGAACATTTTTTTATTTTTTTGTATTTTTGAACAATTTAAAAAAAAATTGGGGTTTTTTAAGGGAACAAACAAAAAACAGGGAATTGGAAATGGCTCATCAGGAGCAAAAAAAAGAAAAGAATTACTGTTTTCTTTTCTTGCTGCATTGGTGGTTGTCTACAGCATTATTTATTAAGGTGACGCTAAGTTCACCATAGCATAATGTTTTGCCACAGAAAATGCAAACAAATTTGAGGTTGCCAAATTTTTGCTGAATATTTGGCACCATTTGACGTTCTTCAGGACCAGAAAGTGAGGGTACAGATGAGGAAGTGCTGGCCCCAGGGGGTGGGTTGTTTCGAAGTTCCTGGACTTCAGCCTGGGCTAAATTATTGGGATGCCACCTCTCCAAGTGGCGGATCATGGTAAAATTACCAAAAGAATATTTCTTTGTGTGATTGCCCCTGGAGAGAACTTTGTCACAAATAAGACAGGTGACTTTGGGGGCGTTCACCTTTTTTTGGTCATCAGGAAAAGAGAAGAATTTCCAAATGAAGTGCGCTTTAACGTGCCTTTGTCTTGGTTCTTCAGGGAGGAAGCGCCTTGGTTGTTGATCCTCCTCCTCTTCTTCCTCCTCTTCTTCTTGTCCTCCAAGAAACTGTGGTGGTGGACCTTCTTTTCTTGGTGGTGGGAGTGCACCAGCTGCAGCAACAAGTGATGCCATTGTTTGCTGAAAAATAGCTCTTGCTCTCTCAATGAAGAAAGTAAGAATGAGGAAAAAAGGAGGGGGCTTTCATTATTTGGAGAAAAAAAATGATGAGAACCAATGAAAAGTAATATTTTCAAGTCACATGACCCGCTGCGCTTACGTTACGCGCTCCGGCGCGCTTACGTTACGTGCTCCGGGCCGCGCCACGGAGCGCTTCCGGGTGCATTTACGCAGCGCGTCATAAGACACATTGGGCAGGCTACGCGATACGTCACGCTTACGCGACGCGTCACGATGTTGTTTTCGATCGCGACATTGGCGCTAACGGTACGCTTCCCGGTTCGTGCATCGGGGCGCTTCAAAATACTACGCTTTCTGGGGCGCTCACCGGGGCACGCACCGGGAGTGCTCCAGGGCAAAAAAAAGAAAAAAAAAAAAATGTTTTAAAAATTGTAAGACCTGGTAGCCCGATGTGCGTTTGCTATGTCTCAAGATATATGCTCCAGTTGTTTTTAAGAAAATTAACTTTTAAAAAATATATATTGGGCTACATTGGGCTATATATATGTTAGAGCCCAAATGTAGCCCAAATATAGCCCAATGTAGCCCAATGTAGCCCAAAGATGGCCACCAGAGACAAAAAAATACAAATGTACCCCAAATATCAGCCAGATGTAGCGCAACTATAGCCCAATGATAGTATGTACCAGAGTCTTCTAAAGAACAACTAGAGCGCTAACAGTCTTACTTATAAAGTGAGACTTTTAGTTAGGAATTAGCATTAAAAAAACCTTTGAAATTCACTGAAAAAAACATAGGTTTCACACCAGTTATAGTTAGCGGGAAATTTTACTGACATAAAACTAATGAAATTCCATGTTATAGTTAGTTGGACTCACTATAACTTGCGCGCCTGCAATGCACTGCTGATGACATCACAAATTACATCACTCATGACATGGTCAGTGACATCACTCATGACATCACTGATGACACCATCCTTGTGACAAAGTGGCAGACCTCCTATCAGCATAAAATAACCTTTGACACACACATTCAAAAATAGAAACTAACATTTTATTAAAAAAGGAGAAACCAACACCAATTACAACAACTTATTAGATAATTCCAACATCTACATACACATCCACTCATTCACCAACAGTTCTATATAGTCATTCATATATATATTTACTCATCATATGTAGTGATAGACCTATACATCCTGTTACACACCGACAGTCATCCAAAAGTTACTCACGCACATATTCATACATGCGAAAAAACTATTGAACATCCATTTATTTGCATATACAGCTATACACACACTACCACTTTACTTCTAAGGAAACTTACACATACTTACTCTCTTAAACAATCACTTATAGAAACACATACTTATTTAAACAGGAACTCTTACAACCTCTCACTCTCACATATACTCACTTATATATATCAATACTCACATATACTAGATTAAAACATATGTTGTTACTGAAAAAGACAATAGTGAGACAGTTGTTTACTCACTAACACACACATATACACACTCATCCATCCATACAGTCCTGTACATATGCTGTCTTCAAAACACAAACAAACAGTGAGTCAATCACTAACCCATACAGCCACTTATACACAAAGTGAAACACTGATACATACATTTCAATATTTAAAAGTTACTTGCTAATATATGTATTCACTAAGATACACTTAATAAGGCAGTTAACCAATCAATTCTTTTAAAAACAAACATCCATTTACACACTTACTACTAGAGGGTTAACAGTCCCAAATGTAGCCCAATGTAGCCCAAAGATGGCCACCAGAGACAATAAAATTACAAATGTAGCCCAAATATCAGCCAGATGTAGCGCAACTATAGCCCAATGATAGTATGTAAAAAACGTATTAAATTCACTGAAAAAAACATAGGTTTCACACCAGTTATAGTTAGGAATTAGCATTTAAAAAACCTATGAAATTCACTGAAAAAACATAAGTTTCACACTAGTTATAGTTAGGAATTAGCATTTAAAAAACCTATTAAATTCACTGAAAAAACCATAGGTTTCACACCAGTTATAGTTAACTGGAAATTTTACTGACATAAAACCATTGAAATTCCCACGTTATAGTTAGTTGGACTCACTATAACTTGTGCGTGCAATGCACTGCTGATGACGTCACATATTACATCACTCATGACATGGTCAGTGACATCACTCATGATATCACTGATGACACCATCCTTGTGACAGAGTGACAGACCTCCTTTCAGTGTAATGTAACCCTTGAAACACATATTCAAAAATAGAAACTAACATTTTAAAAAAATGGGGATACCCATACCAGTTACAACAACCAATTCAGAAATTACACCATCTATATACACATCCACTCATTCACCAACAGTTCTATATAGTCACTCATACATATACTCACTCATCATATGTAGTGATACACCTATACATCCTGTTACACACCGACAGTCATCCAAAAGTTACTCACACATGCAAATAAACTATTGAACATCCATTTATTTGCATATACAACTATACACAAACTAACTACCTTACTTCTAAGGAAACTTACACATACTTACTCACTTAAACAATCACTTATAGAAACACATACTTATTTAAAAAGGAACTCTTACAATCTATCACTCTCTCATATACTCACTTATATACATCAATACTTACAAATACTAGATTAAAATATATCTTGTTACTGATAAAGACACTAGTGAGACAGCCATTCGCTCACTAACACACACATATACACACTCATCCACCCATACAGTCCTGCACATATGTTGTCTTCAAAACACATACAGACAGTGAGTCAGTCATTGATGCATCTATGTGCTAAGTAATACCCCCAACAAACCATACTGACACTCATACTGATACTAAAAAAAATCTAATAACCCATATACACACACATGTAGCTACTCACCAACCCATGCAGCCACTTATACAAAAAGTGAAACACTGATACATATATTTAAATATTTAAACATTACTCGCTAATATATGTATTCACTAAGATACACTTAATAAGCCAGTTAACCAATCAATTTAAAAAATATATATATCATTTTAGACACTTATTTAAACATTTATTCTTCCATCGACCTTTACATATACATATATAAAACATATTTATTTTTCAGAAAGACACATATTCACTGGATGGTGTCATCAGTGATGTCACTGACATTGTCATGAGTGATGTAGTATGTGACGTCATAGCAGTGCATTGCACGCGCAAGTTATAGTGAGTCCAACTAACTATAACGTGGGAATTTCAATGGTTTTATGTCAGTAAAATTTCCAGTTAACTATAACTGGTGTGAAACCTATGGTTTTTTCAGTGAATTTAATAGGTTTTTTAAATGCTAATTCCTAACTATAACTGGTGTGAAACCTATGGTTTTTTTCAGGGAATATATATATATATATATTTTATTTTTTTATATAGCGCAAACTTGACCTGATTTTATGGCATCAGAGCACCTTACATATCACCAGTTGCATTACATGAGGACAAATTAATTTTTTTGCTAGGCACGGGGAGATAAGTGATTTGCCCAGAATCACAGGATGTTCAGCGTAATTGCCGAGACTCAAACCCAGTTCCCCAGATTCGAGGTCGACCGCCCTAGCCATTAGGCCTATATATATATATATATATATATATAGGCCTAATGGCTATATATATATATATATATATATATATATATATATATATATTGAACAAGGGCGACTCAGCCCGAAATGCGTAGCTGTTGTTTGTGGTGAAATAAAATCATCGTTCCTGTACCTGGTGGTCCGTCTCCTTCATCGCCGGCGTGGCATGTTCGTTCGCTTGCTGGAAGTTGAGAGGAGCTGTTTGTTCATATATATATTGCAGAGCATGCAAGTTTGGTATTAATACCAGTGAAATCCATTCTGCATTTGATCCTCAAGCGTCCGAGTTCCAGGGTTGCCCTGAGCCATCCTTGCAGGCCAGGCCCAAATCCAAAGAGCCGGCCGCCATTTTGAGAGTTCTGTTGCAGCCGCCTATAGCTGCACCGCAAGAGCGGGCGCAACTCAGCTGGATGGAGGGTGAGGCACTGTCCCGCAAGAGCGGGCGCAATTCAGCTGGATGGTGGGTGAGGCACTGTGCCGCAAGAGCGGGCGCAATTCAGCTGGATGGTGGGTGAGGCACTGTGCCGCAAGAGCGGGCGGAACTCAGCTGGATGGCGGGTGGGGCACTGTGCCGCAAGAGCGGGCAGAACTCAGCTGGATGGCGGGTGAGCCACTGTGCCGCAAGAGCGGGCAAAACTCAGCTGGATGGCGGGTGAAGCACTGTGCCGCCAGAGCGGACGCAACTCAGCTAGATAGCGAGTGAAACGCCAAGGGGCGCCCCACTGCAGCTGAGGAGCCTCCACCTGGGGAGGCAGGAGAGGCCCGTTCGCGCCGCCTCCCCCCCCCCGGGCGCCCCACGCCGTCTTTCGGCGCAGCATTGTAGGATGGCCACACCAGTGCGGCAACTTGCTGGACACCACCTCGGTGCCATCCGGATCTCGGGGCGTTGTGCTGCCTTCAGCCTATTCGCACATCGGTCCACTACTGACGCCGCCTCACAGGCCAACGGATTTTGTAGGCTTTTTATAGCCCAAAGCCGCATAACAGGTCATGTGACTTGTTTATAAAACTTTTCATTGGTTCATTTTACTTTTGGTTTCCTAATGATGGAAGGCTTGGTCATATGACCTAAAAATAACACTTTTCATTGGTTTAGAACATTTTATTTCCCAAATGATGAAAGCCCCACCTTTTTTTTTCTCACTCTAACATGTAAAGCAAAGGACTCAGATACATTTACAGTTTATCACTAACAATGTTCCAGGCTAATGTATTTTCCCGGGAAATTTACAACTGTGCTGCAAGTAAAATATTCCAATTTCGAGAAAAAGGGCGTTTCTTCGTCCCATGAGGGAACCGTTAAGCAAAAGAGGCTCGGCCTGATGTCTTAGTCGCTGATAGGCCTGAATATCGGATTCTTATCGATCACTTTATGTTGCAGGAGTGGAAAACAGAACAGCCCTTGATCATTTATCTTTACAGCATTCCTGCGTATTATACCTTTTAACCGTCATGTAATCAGGCTGCTTTATATCACTTGCCTTTTACTGATTCGAAAACAGTGACTATTATTCAAAACTTTACCAATCTAGGTACTACTACCATGTTTTGTTTTAAAAACCTTAATTGTGAAAATGTCAGTATACAAATACGGGCCTATAACCACGTGTGCTGGCCACGGAGCAAACTGGAATCGTATATGATGAGGGGACATTTACACTGTAGAAGAACGTAACGGGCGGGCCATTAGGTTGGAAGAACTAAGGTGTCTAACAGTTGCGGAATCGGTGGACGTAAATTCTATAATTAACGTACGACAGGGCCAGTTACAATAAAATTATCTAGATATACATTTGCGGGCAAGTACCATGGGTGACGTTAATTCGAACTTTCAATAGTACAGTAATCAATAACACATCAGAACTTAATATCAATAGGGATGTCCAAATGTTCATTCAGTACCCGTCCCCGCCCGCCATGTGCTTCAAAACTGCATACGTATCTCGTGATATCAAGGCTGGGCAACCGGTACACAACAAGGAGTTGCGAGTCCCATTTATACCGGTGCCATTTTGGGCGAGGCCGGGCAGGTCCAGGATATAGTCAAAATGTCTCCACCAACCAGCGGTCGGACCAGAACCCCTTTCGGCAGTCAAAAAAGGTTCCGTTAAATGACAACAGAAGAGATAGGCAACAAGAACCATCAGTCAAAAGAGGGGAGGGCAAGTTCTTCCCTACCGGGTCACGTTCGGGCTCCACTGGAACTGATCGAATTGGTAGTCTACAGTGTTTCTGGATGTTTCAGACTGAAGCTGGTGTCAGCATGAGAGCACCACCATCTCGTGGCTCCGTCGTGACCATTCCGCAAGCAATCATGGCAGCCGCTCCCCACCGGAAGCCTGCGGGAGTCGGGGGCCCCGGTGACTTTTGTAGAATCTTCAAGGCTGAGGGGATGCTTTCGGGAATGGGGCCCATGCCCTAGCAGGCAAACGTCCGAGTTCCAAGGTGTCCCAGGGCAATTTTAGTGGACCAGGCCCAAATCCGAAGAGCCGGCCGCCATTTTGAGAGTCCTGTGGCAGCTGCCTATCGCTGCACCGCAAGAGTGGGCGCAATTCAACTGGATGGTGGGCGAGACGCTGTAGCCGCAAGAGCGGGCGCAACTCAGCTGGATGGCGGGTGAGGCACTGTGCCGCAAGAGCGGGCGCAACTCAACTGGATGGTGACTGAAACGCCAAGGGGCGCCCCACTGCAGCTGAGGAGCCTCCACCTGGGGAGGCCCGTTCGCGCCGCCTCCCCCCCGCCCCCGGGGCGCCCCACACCGTTTTTCGGCGCAGCATTGTAGGATGGCCAGACCAGTGCAACAACTTGCTGGACACCACCTCGGTACCGTCCGGATCTCGGCGCGTTGTGCTTCCTTCGGCCTATTCGCACAACGGTCCGCTACTGACGCCGCCTCAAAGGCCGACGGATTTTGTAGGCTTTCTATAACCCAAAGCCGACTAAAATACAGGCCAAAGCAGCTCATTGTTGCTACTCCGGGGAGGGAGGAGCAAGGACAGTGTCAAACGGACAGTGAATGCTTTGAGATGGATGTTGCAGCAGGCTGCCATGTAAATAGTTGTTTAAAATGTTTTTTTTTAACGTGTTTACTTTGTTGGAGCGTTGTATATATTTATAAGTTATTAACGTGTTATAATCCTACTACTTTGTTGGAGTGCTATATATTTGTAATGTGACACATTCTTGTGAAGACTTTGATGTACAGAAAGGCATCCCTGGAATCTTCCGCTTCAGGCTCGGTCCCACACACCCTTACAGTGAGAATCCCCTCCCCAATCACAATACAGGATCATTATCAGATAGTAGGAACAGCAGGACATTCCGCCGAATCCCGGAATGCGTGTGGTGTGACGGATCTCATGGGGTGGGGGCCTTGATCTACTGTAACTCCTTTGAAGAGAGGTGAATCTTTACAGATGGGGCCATAAACTACTTCCGCAGGGCTACGTAATAGCCTGGGACCGGCCTGGACAATCGGACACAGAGGAAGAGGAGTGTCAGAGGGTGCGGTAGTGAATAGGGTGAAAGGGAGGTGTCGGGCGGGCACGGGGTGTGATTCTCAGGGAAGAGCAGCGCAGATGGGGGGAGGTTTATGGCCCATGCATGAGAAAGAGAGCGGGGGTGACCAGTGCGTGGGGCAGATGCTTGCGAGGGTAGGGAGCCGTGCTGAGGATCGGCGGCGTGCAGAGAGTGGGTCTGGTCAAGGCATCTAAAATGGCTGCCGTGCACGACAAAAGTGTGGCATTGGAAAAAAAGCAAGATGGCGCAGACAATGTTTATTAATACGGATTAATTTTCCACAGAGAGAACGGGGGAGGTCAGAGAGGGGGGGTGTTCGTAGCGCCAGGGAGACGCGCTGGGGACCGGCGAGGGGCAGAGCGGCCATAGCGCTTTCAAAATGGCTGCTGCTTGCTAGAGCGTACGTGCCTGAGTGGGGACAAGGTGGCGCCGATTATGTTGCCATCGCAAACCAGATTTTAACACTTAGACATGAAAGTGAAAACTGCACCATTGCTCCCCCCCCCCCGACTGACACCCTCCTTTGCCTCAGCTTGGATCATCATTTGCTAAACCCCACCGTGAGTATAAGCACAACCGGGGCCTTACTGCACACCCTGAGAAAAACTACGCAGAAAGACAATCTCTACCTTCTCCCTTTTCCATGTTCCAACGCTTTGAAATGAACAATATATTTACTCGCAGTGACAAAATGGTGGTCAACACTTCCTGATTTTCTTCGAATCGAACGTTAACAGAGGTCACGCAGCAAAAAAATAATTCCGCTCACACGCAGCTGCTGGAAGACATGTATCAACATATATGAGCATCCTCAGCCACCCTCAGAAAACATATGGGGTCAGGATACGTCTCCCGAGCCCCCTTATACCCATTTCCCACATTGTTTTCCCTCCATCTTGTGATTTAATTAAAACGAAACACAAAATGGCGAATTCCCGTTACGCTACAGGTTTGCGACCCGGTTCGCGTACCGGGAAGCGCTTCTACCGCGAAAAATCTAATTTTTTTATTTGCCCCACGGGACCCTTTAATAACCCCAACATCATTCCTAGGGGGTCAAGAGGGGTCTACCTTGCCCTCTTTCATTAAATTCCCCCTTCGTTTTTCTCCTCCTCTTGTCTCTCGATCCTACCGAGAGACAAGATGGCGGCCGTTCCAGACTGTTTAGAATGTTGACAGACACCGGAGAGCCAATAAGCTTCGCTTCGCAAAGTTCCGTTACGCGAAAAGTACGCGAACCGGGACGCTGTCACAGATATATCTGTTTTTTTAAACGTTAATGTCTCAAAATCCACTGGAGCACATATATTGAGACCTAGCAAAGGCACATCGGGATAACAGTCCCTACAATTTTGCCAAGTTTCGTGCAAATCCATTCAGCCGTTCGAGCTAAAAGTGAGGCCAACTGCCCTATGGAAAACTCAATGTTAAAAACGCGTTTGTGGACCCCCCTTTTTTCTCGGCCCCCCTAGACCCTAGACACAGAGGAAGCCCTAACAAAACTCTGGCCACCATGTTTTGAGTGCGTTGAAGTCGAGCAATCTCGGCTTGATTGGCGCCTAAGAACAGGGAGCTGGCATGCATAGTCCAGTAGAGATAAAATCATTGATTGAATAATCAACTGACGAGTTGCGGGCTCAAAGAACTTTAAAAGAGGTCTGAGCCCCCGTAATAGACACCTTTTTAGTATGCAACCGAAAACTAAGGGAAGAATCTATCCACACCCCTAAGTTCTTGACCTCAACCTTAGGCTCAGGAATCTTACCCAGCGCCCTAGGCCACCAATGTTCACCCCACAGACTAGCATTCTTACCAACTATCAGAACCTCAGTTTTACTGGTGTTTAATTGAAGGAAATTAGAGGTCATCCATTTGGACACCGCCGTCAAACCATCTCTAAATTTAGAGACATGCATAGTCGATTCTTCTGTCAGTGCTACCAACAGCAGTGTGTCATCCGCATACGAGACGATGGAAAAATCCCACTGCTTGGCGACCGCAGCAAGTGGCTGAACATGCATGTTGACAGTGTAGACTACTCCTCCCCCTGTACTCCTCATGGCCCCACCCCACCATGACTTGGCTGTCAGCAGCAAAAATAAATAGAAAACGGTTTTAGTGTCATTTTATTTTTCCCATTTCTGTCTGCTCCCTGGCACTCAAGCAGGGGCGACACTCCTCCTCCATAGTGGAGGAGCCGCTGCTGTGAGGCAGCAGGAAAATCCATATCACAGCAGTTGTGAGTCCACCAAGAAAAACAACAAAATAATGGCATTCAATACACTACTGTGGGCAGAAGAATAAGTCTCTTTTTCAACAGTGGCAAGAACTGATCTCAGGCAAATAGGTTTTTGGCACAGTACAATATAGTTACCAAATAGAGTTTTAGACGTGTCCATGAGAGTTGATCTTCACCCAAACTCCAATTCCCAAGAAACTTGTGAAAAATCAGGCAATGCACGTAGGTGTACCATCCCTTTACAGAAAAAAGCAATAATGCAACTCTTCACTCAGAAGGACAACAGGTCTTTTATTCCACACAAATCCTGGCCCCGAAACCAAACAGCAGATTTTTTCCAGTTTTGGATTTGAAAAACCTAACACATTTATGAAGCATATAACATTCAAAAGGGTGTCTCTATAACTAATAATTCCATTGATTTCAGAGGGAGATTTTCTAATGACTTTGGATTTACAGGACATCTATATTCATGTCCCAATGCATAAAAACTGGAAAAATGTCCTTCATTTTCCAGTAGCAAAAGAACATTTTCAGTTGGAGGTGTTACACTTGATTGAGGGTCCAGGGGCTAATGTGAGCCTGCACCGCAGAGGTGCCTTGGTCCCGTTTCCATGTAGAACCACTGGCTGTGCATACACTAGCACATTGGCCGCCAATGTCCTTGGACTATGAGAAGAGAGTACCTGTCTCGCCGGAGTTGATTCAAGTTGGCTTTGTCCTCAGAATCTACAAAAAGGGATTCAGATGGTTGTCATGACGGATGCCAGTTAGTGGGATTGATGTGCAACTTTGGGGATCTGCAGATTCAGGGCAGGTGGTCTCAAAGAAATTCCCTCACTTTTTCCCAATTGTAAGGATTGTGTAGAGATAGGGAAAAGTTTGTCTTAATTTTGCAACTTCTTTGTCCAACAAACCGGTCCTGATCAAAATGGACAATCAGGTTGCAAAATCATATGTGAACAGACTAGGGGGTATGAGGTCATTATTTATGGTGATTTAAGGCAACAAAATTATGTCTTTAGTGGATATGAATCTTTTGTCAATTCACCTAATACACATTCCAGGGGACAACAATCTTCAAGCAGGCAGTCTGAGCCTGAACATGACTTGTTAATAGAGCTGCATCTCAGCTAGTAAGCTTTTCTACTGTGGATCTGTCTGTATCAGAAACAAATGCTCTTCTGCCTGGCTTGTGTACGGAGAGGTCCAGTCAGGGAGCATGGGGCATTGATATGCTCTTTCTTCCATGGCCTCAGGGGATTTTGTAAGACTTCCCTCTGTGTCCTCTCCTCCTGAAGGAGATTCAAAGAATTAAGAGGGAGGGGCAACAATAATTCTCATAGCCCCATTCTGGCTCAAGAGGCCTTTGTGTCCATTACTGACCCAGTATTCGAAGGAACCTCATCTTGTGCTCCCATTTGTTCCGAGTCCAGTTCAATTTTCAGACATGACATTCAAGCATATAATCCAGTTGAGTTTCCACTTGAGTTTGATGGCCTGGAAGTTGAAAGGGCGGGACTGCATCAACTAGGTTCTTCAAGAGAGGTAGCCTGTGATATCCAAACAGTTAAGAAAAGCTCCACGCTTCAGAAATATGTTAAACATTGGAAGAAATGTTGCTCCTCTCCTTGTGTTCAACTCGGAGTCTTGATCCATTTTTTAGTGATCTGTTTTAAATCTTGTATTTCCTGAGAGATCATTTTTCTAATTGTTTATCATCTTCTATTTTTCCCACACAGTGGGAAATGATAAGATCTTTAAAAGAGTCAAGGGGGAACCTCTCACCCATTTTGCACTTAGGTAAGAAACTACTAAAGAGCTTTCAAGTAAAAAACTGTTTTCAATCTCCCAATTATCTTTTCGGATCTTCTAATGGTTTTGGAGGTTTAACTGAAGGTTCCGTATGAACCTTTGAATCAGGCTGATATTTCCTGAACATCTGCTAAGGTGGCCTGGTTTCGAATACCTCTGCATGGAGGTTAGGAAAACGAACATCTTTTTTAAGTTTGTATCCATATTTCTTTTTTCCTGGAGAGAGTGGCACTGAGGTCTGAGCCAAGGTTTAAGCCCAAATTAATCAGTGTTTCATTCCACCCAGGAAATTATTTTAGCAGTTTCTCATACTCTGACAACCTTCCTTTGACTTTAGATCTGAAGAGAACTGTTTCATATACCTAGACAAGACTAAGTATTCCAGGGGTCTCCAGTCCTTCTTTGGCACAGCTTGCAAAGGAAAACTGGCCTTGATTATCATAATTAGTGGGTAGATCAGGCAAGCATTTTCCCATTTGCTCAAATCTATGGCCCTAAAGAATTGCCTGGTGTATACCAGGTCAAGAACTCCACGATGTCCTGACCCAAGCCCATCTGCCAAAGGAGGAGGGTTATGCATGGGGCTAGCTACCGCACCATATATAAAACTTCTAGCTACAGAAAGGTCAACCAAAAGACAAACCCTGGCCTTTCTGCCTATGACACAATTTGGTGAAAACCAGAGATCCCTGAAAGACAGAAAGCCAATCCACCTGCTTTCGAGCAAGGCCATCACCAAAGGGACATGGAACATGAAGGCCATGTGCGAGACGGGCAAGACAACCTAAGTTGCAGTGGAGATGAAAACATACAACTTTGCCCTGCCCTGCGAGACCAGATGGACACAGTCTGGACGACTGGCTACAAGAGGAATGCTGCTGTGTTCTGGAAATGGGGAAGAGAAAACACCCCCAACACACTCAGGGAGTAGCACTGCTGCTAACACCAGCAGCCAACATAGATTTGATCTGATGGGAAGCCACGGTCCCAGAATTAAAACAGCGAACTTCTGCACAAGGAAAAGAGGATCAACATGATTGTTATCCAGTGCTATATACCTATAAATGATAACAAAGGAGAAAAAACAAACTGTTTTACAACAGACTCCTGTCCATCCTGGAGAAATCCCTAGTGAGAGATGTCATGATACTGACGGGGGACCTCAGTGCAGAGACTGGAAGTGACAAAACAGGGTATGAAAAAGTTACATGTAACCATGATCTTAGTTACATGAATGAGAATGGTGAGAGCTTGCAGATCTCTGTGCCCTGTATAGTTTGGTGATAGGCCGTAGTGTATTCCCACACAAAAGAATACACAGGGCAATGTGGGTGTCACCAGATGATTCAAAAGAGAATCAGATTGACCATCTCTGCATTGCCTAAAAGTTCCATGGGTCCTTGCAGGATGTTAGATTGATAAAAGGAGTTGATGTCACATCAGACCATCTATCATGGCCAGGCTAAAGCTAAAGCTGAGAAAAGCATGGATGGAACCGATAAAACAATGCCAGCGATATAACACCACCCTCCTCAAGATGCAAAGAAATGGAGTGAATATTCAGTCACCCTCAGTAACAAGTTTCAAGTCCTGCATCACCAGAAAACAACAGAGACCGTGTAGAAAGTCAGTGGGAGAAGGTCAAAGACACAGTGACATCAACCTGCCAGGAGGTAATGGGCACCAAGAAACACCAGCATAAATATTGGACCTCTACCAAGATTTTCCACAAAATCCAACTGAGAAAGGAAAAAAAAGCTGCAGTCAATAACAACCTAACAAGAAACGAAAACGTGATACCTCAAGGAGAATACACCAAAACCAACAAGGAATAAAATAGAAGCTAAAGAGCCAACAATTGAATATGCATCAGTGGTCTTCCCATAGATGCCCAAGAAACAGTAAGCTAAGGAAGCTTGAAAGAACTCTATGAAACAACAAGGAAACTCTCCGGCAAGTCAGAAAGACCTGTTGAAGACAAACCTGGGAAGACAATCATGGGAAACGAAGGCCAACAATGAAGATAGGTGGAGTACCTTGAAGAACTGCTAAACCAGCCTGTACCACAATCTCCACCAGATATACAGCCAGTAAATAAGGACTTTTTATTCGACTGTAGCAGAGCAACGATGAAAGAATTACAACAAGCCATCAAACAAATGAGAATTCGGAAGGCAGCAGGACCTGACAACATTCCTGCAGAGGCACTGAAGGAAGACATTGAAACATCAGTAGACAAGCTCTGCTCCATGTTTGGATAGATCTGGGAAAAGGAAAAGGCGCCATCAGAATGAAAAGAGGGATATTTCATCAAGATCCCCAAGGAGGGTGACCTGAGTAACTGCCCAAATTACAGAGGGATAACTCTTCTATCAACCCCAGGTAAAGTGTTCAACAATCATCCTGAAAAGAATGAAGTAACAAATTGATGCTCAGTTGCAAGAAAAGCAAGCTGCTTCCTTTCAATATTGATCCTTGAGAGACGAGGTTGCAACACTGTGCATCCTCATTGAGAATTCGATGAATGGAACTCATTCCTCAAGGTCAACTTCATCGACTATCAGAAGGCATTCAACAGTGATGACAAAGAGACCCTCTGGAAACTTCTCCACCACTACAGTGGGCCAGATAAACTCATAAGAATGATCAAGACCTCTTACTAGAGAATGACCTGCAAGATAGTCAGTGGAGCACAACTCAGGGAAGTCTTCTAAGTGAGGACCAGAGTCCGCCAAGATTGTTTGCTCTCGCCTTTTCTCTTGCTGCTAGCCATTTACTGAATTGTGAACACACACACAAAAATGAGAAGAAATAGAATCCAATAGACACCTTAAATGCAGCCCAACAACCTGGACTTTGTAGGTGACATGGCCCTGCTCTCCCATACCCATCTGCAGATTCAAGAGAAGATTGACTGTGGCAGGCACACAAGCACAACTTGACCTCAACATTAACAGAGGAAAAACTAAGATCGTGAAGGCTAGCACGGCCAGCACAAATGCAGTCAGGTGATGCAATAGATGAGGTTAAGGCCTTCAACTACCTGGGAAGTGTCATAAACAAGCAAGGTGTCACGCACACAGACATCAAAGCAAGAATCAGCAAAGCAAGGACTGCCTTTATTTAGCTGATGAAGATCTGGAACTCCAAGGGCTTAATGCGGCAAACCAAGATCAGGCTTTTTAACACCATCGTAAAATCAGTCCTTCTGTATGGAGCAGAATCCTGGAGGACAACAATGACCACCATCAACAAAGTAAAGACCTTCATCAACACCTGTCTAAAGAGAATCTTCCAAACCTGCTGGTCAAACACCATCAGCAACAATGACCTACGGCAGAAGATGTTTCAACTCCCTGCTCATGAAGAAATCATGAAAAGACATTGGGGCTGGCTAGGTCCACCCTCCGCAAGCCCCAATCAAACACCACCAGGCAGGATCTGATCTGGAAAGCCCAAGGCAAAAGGAAAAGAGTAAGGTGACCTGCCGCTGAGGCTGACTGCAAGGAGATGGATGCATCCTGAGTCATATTGAAAGAAGTAGGCATAAATAATAAGTAAGTAATAATTATGGCAAGGTCAACCGAGGCAGTAGCTGCATCACAGTCATAAGCAGGAGGGTTCTTCCTGCAAGAAATATGTAGGTCTGCTGGATGGGCGAATTCTAACACTGTCCTACCTTATTATAAACCTCCCGGACTGGTGTAGTGCAGCAAGTATTCTGCCTGCTGTGCCTGGGGGAACTAAATCCTTTATTTTCGTTCTTACTTTGCTTTCTGATGAGTCCCAAAGTCTCTTTAGAAATCTGTGAATTTTTACTCTGCATGAAAGGCAGGTTGTTCTGCAGTGACCACACACTAATTACCTTCTAAGAATTGCACAGGTATGTGCTGGATGCCTTTTCCCCAAACTCAAGTTGCAGAGAGTATTTAGCTCAATTTATACACATGACTATTGCTGGGGCCTTCTCCACACTTAGTATATTGTGCATACTCTCTCCCCTATGTAGGAAGCTCTCAGGTGAGCAGAGCTATGAGGAACAAATTATGATATTCCTACCAATCCTCTCATGGACTAGTCATGATACCAAGTATTTTAGAGTGTAATCCTTCAAGACTACTTACAGGGTCAATTAGCATGGTCTGATGGGCTATTGAGCATAAAGAAAACTTCGAATTGCATGTCTTTGTTTAGTATTTGTATATTATTTTCGTTGACATTAAACAAAAAAAAGGGAAGTATCAGAAAACAAAATCCCAAGTAAAGACCTAATGTACCTTCTAGCTTCAAACAGATAGCATTACAATCAATATATATCAGTAACCAATCTGCCACGTTGTTTCAAGTTATAAAAACTGATGGGCCCACACCTGTATACCCTCAGTCTACTTGCCTGCCTGCAAAATGCAGCCACTGTATAGGAACCCCAGACTTCTGTTCTGCTTCTGGTCAACTGCATCAGTGGTGGCCTCTGAATGCTTTCTGTCGCCTCTTTCCTTCCTCTGCCCTACATTAGTGGGCAAGGCCTTTATCTATGGTAACTAATGCAGGCATCGAGCTGCTGTAACAAAACCAAGTATGTGGTCATTGCTAGTCATAAGCAGTGGTGCAAAGTAAGAATATAAAAAGCAACAACGTACAAACTGAAGGTGGCCCAAATTGTGATTTTTTTTAACATTTCAAAAGATTTCAGGGAAATTACACAACATGACATTAAATGTAAGGAAATTCTATTTAGCAGGAGGCAAACCTCACATCCAAATTCACTTAACATGCTGGATGGAGAAAGGTTGCAAGGATGCGATTACAACTAGAGTTAGCCCTGGTTACACACTAAAGGCATTATTTACCAACATTTTACACAGCTACTCATTGGCGCAAGCATTGTGTATAAGAGAGGAGAGGAGTTGGCCTAACAGCTAGGGAGGTCATCCTCGAACCTGGGGAACCGGGTTCGAATCTAGGCATCAGTGCTAAACATCCTGTGATTCTGGGCAATTCACTTTATCTCCAATGTGCCTAACAACAACAACAAAAATGAATGTGTTCTCATGTAACGCAACAGGTGCTATGTAAAGTGCTCTGTAAAGTGCTCTGATAGCTGATTCGGGTCAAGTTTGCGCTATATAAAACTCAGTTAATTACCATGGCCAACGAGGGCTCAGTGCAGCGCGAGTGCCAGTTCAACCATTAGTAAATCAAGGGCTAAGAGAATGAAAAGCTTAGGATGTTAAAGTCAGGAATATCAATGAAGCTAGTGATAAGCACTAGTTGCAAAGCAAAAGTACAAAAACCAAGAATGTGAAAACCAAGAATGTGAAAACCAAGAATGTGAAAACGTCTAGAGCATAAGTCTTGCTACAACCTGTATAAAAACCATGGATGTAGGATGGGGTTTCAGTGAGAGACAAGCACTTCATACAAACAAAAGGCCTGATTTAGTTTTGCAGCAGGTAGGTTAGTGTTGTCATTGGTCTGAGGCCCGTAGTTCAGTGCTTAGACAGGGAATGGGAGTTTGGGAATGTTCTCCACCCAGGCTGTAATGCAGCCTGGGTGGAGAACATGCAAAGTGCGCATGACTATTTGACCGGCCCGAGTAGACCAGACAAACTGTCATGTGCACTTAGTGTGCCCACCACTCCTTCTCTCCCTGTATTGTGAGCAGAGCACCCCAACCCACCCTCGCAAAGCTGCCGCAGGAGGAGAAACTAACATGATAATAAGTTATAATTTTATTTGTCTTTATTGGACTGCTGCAAAGCAGTGAGTGGGGCGATGCTCCTCTGCCTTAGTGCGCGAGCCGCCACAGGGCAGAACGTCTGTTTTCCGACAGCAATACCCAATATCTGCCTTTGCAAAACATACTCCAATAGCCCGAATGGGTAGAAGATGTCAGAGGAAGGACATCAGTCCACCTGCTTATTTAGAGCAGACTGTCCGATGTCTTTTTTTTCTGTTCGTCACTGCCATAAAAATGTTTGGTGCCACTGACAGGAATATATAATGGGAGACACACTGGGAGACAACAACCATCCATCAAACATTGATGGCAGTTCGTTTGAAGAGTAAGCGGAGATCTCTAAACACTATCATTCATTGGTGATGCTGTAGAACTAAATGAATGCGCCACTGAGAACATGCTGCTGCAATATAACAGAAAGTCATACAAATCAAGCACAAACCGAAGAGAATAAGTAATCAATTGCATTGGATGAAGCACAACTAAGTAACAAAGGAGGAGCAGTCCGGAGTACCTACTATGAACAGTAACTGGGACAGACTGGGTGGGTGGTCAGGCACAGGAGGTGTAAACGTCAGGCCTGCATGTATCCATAGTGGTCCCTTCCAAGGTCTGTAACAGACCGATGCCCTTATTACGAATTTGAACCTGTGGTGGCAGTCCGCTGACCGCCAGGCTAGTGGTCCGCCTGCAGCATTATGACTGTGGCAGTTGGTCTGCCACGGGACCGCTGCTGCCGCCAGGGATCCACAATCCCTGGCGATGGCACAGCTGTCTGAGGCCCCTAATATGCTAGTGGTGCCAATGCAGTACCGCCAAGAATATTAGGAGTTTCCTCATGCCACACTTTTCATGGCAGTGCCCCCTGTTGCCTCTTCGCCATGTGGTGCATGCACTCCCAGTTCCTGCAGAGCATGGACTTGACAGCCCATGCCCTGCAAGAAGCGCCTTTAATGCTCCCATTGCAGTGCCTTTTAAAAAGTTACTGCAATGGGACCACCAAAGAACCACCCGCCAGATTAATAATAAGTTGTATTCTGGCAGGTGGTTATAATGGCTTTGGTGGTCTCGGATCGGAGAGACTGAGTAATAATAACAAGGCCCCTAGCAAAGTGCAAGCATGGGGAGGGGGATGGAGTAAGGGGTAGCCCTGCTTCTGTGGTGCTCTCGGGGTGGGGGCATATGTGGGCCACTCCATAAAACAGAGGAGAATGCATCCTCAATCTAAGCTGCCCCCACCAATGTTCAAGTGGTCCCCTCCAAGAGTAAGGGCGGTGAGGCAGAAAAGCTCCCATATGGCCTTGAATACTCCCATTTGATAATAGATTTTGTAGTTCGGGTGCTCAAGATCTGCTATCTGCACAAGCTCCATAGGTCATTCCGAGGAAGTTGGATAAGAGTGTTGCCCCAATGACAGAGGAGGCATACTTTGGCTGAAGCAATGGCCTTATGCCTGAATTCTAACATAAACTGTGAGCATTGGAGCATATTAAATCCTAAATACTATATGCAATTATGGTATTTATATGCTTATATATATTCCGAGAGCATTACTAACAAAAAAGCATTCACATTTAAGAATGGCATATCTAAAGAAGTATAAAACTGCAAAAGGTCTAACAGAAGGTAAAATGGTGTAGTTCAGAATATGTAGCATAGTCAATGGCACAAAGAACATCACTGAATCCAGGTCAGTAGGGCATAAACAACCCAGCTTGAAGGGGTAAGATAATGGGGGAAATACTGCAAAAGTACTGGGTATAAACAAAGTAGGATCAATTGCACGCTGCTCTGGGGTAAAAAGGAATTGCTGAGGTAGCACATATCAACAGGGATGAGGGCATGCCATATGTAAAGCATCCACACCTGTGGAGCACTGGCATGCAAAGTTCTGTTTTAACAACTGTAGTAGAATCTTACTCCACTGCTAGACATCTGTAAGGATAAGACATAGACAGAGCTAGGACATAAGAGTATTAATTCATGTCGGATATCTTGAAAATATCATGTTTCCAATTCTATTGCTCCTACTCTGGGAACTTGGTCTCAATCCCGAATTTATCATACTATATTTACACATTATAAAAGGCAAGGGAAACCCAAATGCAATTGGTCAGGGACCTTGGGTAATCAATTATTTCTAAAGACTGTGGTCCTTAGACAAGGGTTAATTTGAGTAAACAATAAATGCAGACCCAATCAGAACTGTATTTTACAGCTGTCCAGCCAGTCAGGGTTTTTTTTAAATATGCAGTTGCTTAAACATATACAAAGTAAAGCAAAAAACAATTAACGTGGGACACAAGCCTGTACCCAACTTAGTGGGACAGATGTACAACATAGAAACAGAAGGGCTCAGGCAGAGTAAATTGTTCGTATGGGGCACATTTTGATATGACAAACAAATTATAGTGGAGACACCAATTTACAAAATGAGTATTAAATAAAGAAGTGTATATGGCGCACAGCAAGTCAACGGCATTTCGATCCTTACAAAAGATATATAATCATCATCAGGACGCTATCAATGGTATGCCTGTGTACATTTTGCCTGTAATACCTACGTCCAGGTCAGAGTGACTTGGAGGAGGTTTGTTCCAGGCGAAGACCGATTATAAGTCCGGGCCGAATAAAAAAGATGCAGAGAGCTGCAGGTGCACTCTGTACAAGTAGAGGCTGAGTCAAAGTCGACCCAATTAGAGGGCTGTAACAGCTTAATTAAGCTCCCGGAGCTGTGAGCGGCGTCGGCGGTCTCAAGTGTCAGGGGAGTCTGTGATTGGCCGCTGTTAAAACATACACAACAAAACAATGAGAATAGGGTCTAAGGGCGAGTTTACCGACCGACCAGGTGCATGCCCCAAAGTACAGTATTATCACAACAGAAGACACCTGGGGGTCACAGACAAGGGTGGATCACAAAACCAATGCAACACAAAAGACACCAGTGAGTGAGCTCCGATAGTGAAATGCCGGCCAAACTAAGGCTCAAGAGCAAATGGAGAAATAGTTCCCATCAGAAGCCACACTGTACTGCCCTCTGGGTTCTCCTTACATGTAGTACGGTGATTATTTGGAACCCGCACTTACACTTGCTTTTTAAACCTTAGGGATTGGGAGACACTAATAAATGTTGTTCGTCCACCCGATCACCTAATTTTATCTTTCCCTCACTTAACACTCTCACCACTTCAACACTGCCTCTACAGTAGCCACTTTAATTCTTTGTACTTTATATACCACCCTTATCCCACACATATCGGTTACGGTAACATCTGACCGGCCGTTCAGTCTCCTGGGTAAGGAGAACCCAGATGATGAGAAAAAGGGCGGTACAGTGTGGCTTCTGATGGGAACTATTTCTCCATTTGCTCTTGAGCCTTAGTTTGGCCGGCATTTCACTATCGGAGCTCACTCACTGGTGTCTTTTGTGTTGCATTGGTTTTGTGATCCACCCTTGTCTGTGACCCCCAGGTGTCTTCTGTTGTGATAACGCTGTTAAAACATGTCTTGCCTGTCGGAATGGAGAGCCTTTCTGTTTCCATGTTGTACGTTCTTCCCAATAAGTTGGATGCAGGCTTGTGTCCCACTGTAATTGTTTCTTACTTTATTTTGTATATATTTAAGTAACTGCATGATAAAAAAAAACCTCTCCAGCTGGGCAGCTGTATAATATAGTAC
The DNA here is from genome assembly GCF_964263255.1 of Lissotriton vulgaris. Classification (NCBI taxonomy): domain Eukaryota; kingdom Metazoa; phylum Chordata; class Amphibia; order Caudata; family Salamandridae; genus Lissotriton; species Lissotriton vulgaris. The sequence continues at coordinate 666,804,703 of NC_141689.1, forward strand.
TGATTGGGTCTATATTTATTGTTTACTCACATTAACCCTTATCTAGGGAGCACGGTATTTAGAAATACTATATTTACACAGCAGTTTTAAAGATGCATGATGTTAAAACACCAAGCCCTCCACTAAGGACTGTTTGGTGTTTGCGCTTTAGATGGCATACTGCCTTCTCCGTGTGATGATTTCTTAGTTACAATTTCTAAACTTAATGGAACCTACCAAACATATACATTTCATATCAAAAATAAATTGGCACCGATACAGACCTGAGAATGGCCATTGTAATTGGAGTTGCAGCCATGAACGTAGTAACCACAACAAAGAAGAAAAAGGCCATGAATAAAGGCATTTTTGTGCAACTTGCTGTGCATTTCCCTGCAGTAGCTTCACTTGTATTAAAGATATTCCCATCAATAGATAAGGGAAGGTCAGGACTTCGGACACAGGAGCAGTTGTAAAAAACCTATGGTTCATAAATGTAGAAAATTAAGCATTAGTCCTTAAAAATATAAAGTCATAAGTGCATAGAAATATCTGTAATATAAATAATTTGCATCTTTGATTAATCCAATTCTGACGGATATGATGTGTTTAACGATACAGATACAATAAACAAAAAAGTGTACGAAATATCTGTTCTACTGGCCACTAGCAAAAATAGACACATTTTGGGGAAGAATACAAGGGACAAAATCAGAACTCAAAGAACACAATATTTAACCTTCAAAGGCTTACAGTATGAATTCCTACAACCAAAATAAACTGCCCAATTCATTAAACTACATCAGTATTGCAGCACCAACTTCAAACATTTCCTTTATTTGTTGAGCATTAATACCTAACAGCTGTACATAGCAGAGCACATGGTACATAAAAACGAAGTCTTCGAAAAGCAATTCACACTGTTATGGCCAAAATAACCAACTGTGGTAAGAAAGATTGTTTTAAGAACAAAGACAAAAAGTTGGGGATGAACAGACATAGGAAGTTTGAGCCTTTCTACCTTACATGTGAAAATGAGAGGACAACCAGGTGCTTTCAAAGGTGAGACTACAAGTATTTTCTACTTGATAGGACTCTAGTGGGATCTTTTAAAAGTTCACAAGTCGCCACCAATGCCTGTCAGAGTTTATTGTGGGGCTTGCAGAGCGTTCTAGTTTAAGAGACCATAAGTACCGGTGACGGCATGTCATATTTCATATTGGTACCTTGATATAGGTCCAGGTAACATCGTACACTTTCCCTACATCCTCTCTCTGTAATTTCATATGAAGGAGTCTTATAAGGACATAACTCCAAATAAGGACAGACTGCCTTGTATGGACATAACGCCTTATGAGGAATGTAGCCTTTTATGGACTAAACCTTTCACCTAGTTCCATGCTGAGGGTGGGTGTTGCGGGGAATGAGATTTTGATACCCTTTTTAATCACTTAGATATTTAATCTCATTCATCAATTTGGATCGGTTATTTTCTGTCATTGAGTAAAAGACAAACCCCACATAGGTTAGATCAACCCCATAAACTGACGCAACTCTGAAGAACCACTTACGACTGATAAAGTTTAAAAGATTTAATATAAAATTAGGAAAAGTTGCAAATACAATCCTCTCAAGATAAAATTCAGCAAATATACAGGAACTAGAAGGAACATATATTCCCTAAAGAACCTCAATCCACAAACGAATACAATTAAAGTCAGTTCCAGAATCAACAAATTAAAAGCATAGATATGATGTGGTTCCGTTGCGTCATCTAAAGAAAAAGATACAAGTTAAATCTGTCCCTACTCTATACTAGGTGACATCCCTACTTCGCAAGTTCCTAGTACCCTAAAAAGGTGTCAGCAGTTTGACTCCCTAAGAAGTTCAAACTCTCTTAGCCTCTAAAGGTAACTTATGTCGAGAAGCAGTACCCTTTCTGCCTACCCATTCACTCTCTAAGGGTCCTCGGCCTACTGCTCTCTTGCGCTCTGATCTCTCTCAGCGCTTGCTCCTAACTTGCTTGCCATCTGCTCTGAGCTTGTGCTGCTTTTCCTCCCCAGGGTGCTGTCCCTAAATACACAATCACCGTATGGATGGAACGCCCCTTGACGCCCACCACATACTCATACATATGATGTCATTTTCCAGGTCTTTCCATAGCTTCGTCTCTTCGCGTCGTCCGTTAAGTTGACCTTTCTTCTTAGACGCCATCTTCGTCTTCTTGCTGGTGACTTCATTGACATTACATTTGACACTTTCGGAGCAAAGTCTATCACCTCATCAGAACTTCATTCTTTATGGCTGTACTTTTAACCTCATTTGGTCCTGTGAATGGTCATTTCAAAACAAGACTCAAATTCCAAATGTCTCCTCTCACGTTTAGGCCATAAACTTCGTCCGACATTGTCACCTTAAATCTAACAAGAACTTAGACTCCTTGGCTCGCACGTTCACATCAAGTCTATTCACGACTCCTGTGAGCCCACTAAATTACCAACAGCGGACTACACTCCTGCGAACCCTTGGTCAGTCAGGTTAAAATCACAAATGACCTAAACTCTACAAAACTTCTTCTACACAGTTTAACCTTTAACACACATTTATATATAATCGCATTTAGCAAATCCTTTGCTTATATGTGAATACATTTTACATAGAATACAAATTACATAGAATATAAAGTTATCCTCGTTCGTTACATCGTTATGTATGCTCTCTGCACATTTCTCCATGTTACATTTCTCGCCATTTCTCCATTTAAAGTTACACACGTACATGAATTCTACTTTGCACGTTCTTCCATTCATAAGCATTTCTACACTAGCCCACTATGAATACGGGCCTTCTAAATCTAATGCACGTTCAAGAGTAAATACAATTACATTTCCTATATTAATTTGGTTACGTCTGTTAACTTTATACTATAAGTGTCAACTTCACTTTACGATATACATTTCATTCCTACGTTTATACGATATGCTTGTAAATATGACTCGGATATACGTTTTATTCAAATTGCGCTCTCTCAGTTCCCCCCTTTGATGACCTTTAGGAGTCATCACTAAATGCAATTTGAATAGCACCTTTAAACAGAAGTAGTTACATCATTCCCTCTTTTTATCCTTTCGAGTGCTCTTAAACTTTTATACTGTTGATCTTGTAAAGCAGCTAATCTCCTTTCTTGTTCTCTCATGGATCTTTGTAACCGGTTCGTCCTATACCATTTATACAGTTTCACTAACCCTAACAATGTAATTATGCAAATTAATACTATTAATACAGGTTTTAATATATACCATATAATGCTTTTACCTAGATTGGCAAACCAACTTCCAACCTTTCCTACTCCATGACCTACTTTTTCCCAAACATTTATTTTTGTCAAATCTTTGATTTCTTGATGTATCTGTGTAATGTTTCTTATGACCTTCTCAAGTGGTTTTGAATTATCAGGAATATAAGTACAACATTCCTGAACCTTCAAAGCCTTGCAAACTCCGCCTTCTTTTGCTAATAGTACATCAAGAGCAAGTCGATTCTGAAGAACCATTGCTCTAATCGATTGCATCTCGCCTTCTACTAGCATCAATGACCTTGCAGTACTTGCAGACAATCTATCTACGACTGTAGCTAGTCTCCTGATCTTAACATCGTTAAGTATTAAACCTAACATAGGAAACATCACTCCAAATACGTCTCCTACTACTTCTGCATCTCCTACTTCTCTTTTCGTTCTTGTCGAAGCCTTTCCTTCTATGATCGCTAAATCTTTTGCATGATATATTTTGGGGAAGACAATTGCCAAGTAACACGAACCATACCAATTGTCAGGCAGTTTTACATAGGCATTTCTTCCACATACAAAATACACATTAGGAATCACCTGCATCTCTTTCATAAAATCTTTCGTATAGTACTCTAATCGAAAAGCATGTTCGCAATTAACTTCACCTACAAATACATTCTCATAATATGTCTTGCTTCGAGTTAAACATAACTTTCCTTTCTGCGTTCTATCCAAAGCTATTGGACCATTGCTCCCTTTCTTCTTATGTGTTTTATCTTCTTCGGTCCAATCAGTTTTCCACTGTCCTGACATTTTTAGAATCTTCTGCCTTCTGTATCGGTCATCTACTTGTCCTATGAACTTTTTCTCTACCTCTGACACTTTGCAAGTCAGATTATTTCTGCGTGCGTATGATGTATCTAATGTATCCCAAGGAAGAAAGAATTTGGCTAGTCTATCCTCCTTTTTGTAATAGTCCCACTTATTCATTTGTTTATAATTCGGAACTTCAGGCAGTACCGAATCATAATTTGAAAAGTAGTACTCGAACCCTTCTCTACCATAAAATATACTAAGCAGTAAACTACATGTTATCCCATAAGTCAGTGGGAGATGATGATATCGGATGCCCTCATCTACAGAAGCCGGCAATTGCATACATACATAGCAATCTTTGGCCTCCATGGCATCGATATACTCGTACAATAGTTTGGCATATGCATTTGACCTAAAGTTTCCCTGTGACTCGTCTACATGTAACCTACGAGCTTCATCTGCCAGTAACGCCTTTTCACGGATAACATTGCTCTCCTCCTTCTTCCCAACAGGAGCAGGTTTCAAAGTCGTTACAGGCTTTACATCTGTTATTTCTTTATCACTTTCATGTCCTACTATGTATGATATGGTCACTACTGTAACTATGAGAAAAATTACTACTGCTATTAGTGTACCTACTATGCATTTGGCTTTTCGGTTTGGGTTGCCGTTCTCCATGTTATCAAAACAGCGTAGCTCTTTCCTTTTCGAAGAAAAGTTTTCCTTACAAGTCTTTATTTGCTTATTCTCTTTCTCAGTCTGTAAAGTGCTCTTTATCAACAAAGTCTCTTTTTTACAACAATGTCTTTTTCTCTTCAGCAACAGACAACCCTAACCCTTCTCCGTCCTCTAAATGTAATCCCTAATTTTATTCTTCTTTCCACTCAGCGCTAGGTTATTTTCTTCTTTATAGCTTTAAACACAAACGTCTTTATGCATCAAAAATTATTCTCGTACCTGCAGCTTTAATAACAAGTTCCAATAATTCAAAAAGAATGACTTTTTCTTCTTCTTCTGGTATTTGATGACCAAAAGTTGGAAACTGTAATCGATTTAGCACTAATTCTTTGATCCGACTTAGGTATGGGGGTATGGGAAGTGTGAAAGTCAGTAACCCCTCAGTCTCGAGTCCAGGCGTCAACATCCATATCTCCACTGCCACAAATGGATCGAGATCGATTACTTTCACTTCTCTCACTCTCCCAGATTTCTGTCCCCAAGACATCTGCTAGATAAGTCCACTCTGGGGTGGCGTACCTTCTGCAGGGCACACGTACCCTTCTCGATCTTCTTGGACTCTCAGTGCCTGAATCCGTAGTTTCTTCTTCTTGATCTGAATCTTCAGCGATTGGGACAAGGGTACTTTCTTGTGGTGCTTTTAAGCTTGGCCTTCTCCTTCGTTCTGGCCAACTGGCTTCATCACTCCTTGTCCTCCTGCTTCTTGTTCTTGGACTCGTCTCTTGGTCACTTACATCTTGTTCGGTCTCTGACTCGAATTCCCAACTACTTCCTTCTTCTGATACCGCTTCGGTCTCACTGGTGTCCTGACCGTCGTCGACTTGTTCCGACACAGGCTCAGCCTCTTCGATCACCTCTACAGCTTGGCTTTCCCCCTCTGTGGCTTCTCCGCTTTCCGCTGGATTCTCATCCGAGAGAGGAGCTGTTTCTTCTAGAGGTGTTGGCACTCTTCGAGTGTGCGAAGCATGTATCCAATTCGGCAGGCCTCCACACTTCACTGCAGTGTTCGTAACAAGTATGACTTGAAACGGTCCTCGCCAGCGCACGTCTAAGCAGTTCTTCCTGACATGTTTTTTCACCAAAACCCAGTCCCCCGGACTCAGGTCATGGCACAAGTCCTGTGCTGATGGAACCTCTGCAGCCTGGACCTGGAGGGACACAGAATTAATGGCATCAGATAGTCCCTTGCAGTAGTCCAAGATCAAGTCGTCTGTGATGTTCAATAACGCTGCAGTCGGAACCGATGGCAATCTCATAGCTCTCCCCATTAGCACTTCATGTGGAGAGAGACCTGTTTTTCTATCTGGTGTGCTACGTATGCTCATAAGAACCACTGGAAGTGCGTCTGGCCAACTCAGAGATGTTGATGAACAAACTTTGGCAAGTCTGGACTTGATTGTGCTGTTGATTTGCTCTACAATCCCTGAAGCTTCTGGTCGATAACTGCAATGGAGCTTCTGATCGATACCCAAAGCTGAGCACAACATCTTCACTACTTCGCTGTTAAAATGAGTTCCTCTGTCCGATTCCAAAGAGGATGGCACCCCAAATCTCGGTATCAACTCTCTAAGTAACAGTTTTGCTACTGTAAGTGTATCGCATCTACGTGTAGGGTAAGCTTCAACCCATCTAGAAAATATACAGACAATCACTAAAACGTATCTGAGTCGATTGCACTTGGGCATTTCAATAAAATCAAGTTGCATCCTATTGAAAGGCCCCCCAGACCTCCCAATGTGACTCAATGTGACTGGTGTTCTCTTTCCTACGTTTAGTTGCTGACAGATCGCACATCGCTGACATACTGCTTCTGCCGCTACTCTAAACTTTGGATTAAACCACGTTTGTCTGAATACTCTCACCATAGCATCTCTACCTATGTGTGCTGATCCATGCAATTTCCTTGCCATTGGACTAACGAGTTCGTTCGGTAAAACTGCTCTCCCATCTGCAGAAATCCAAAAGTTCATTTCACTTTTTGTACACCCAGCTGTTTCCCAGCCCTTTTTCTCCTCATCTGGTGCGTTTTCCTGAACACATTTCAGTTCATCCCACGTATCTACAGTGTCTAACAACATAGTTAAATCAGTTCTCTCCTGTATTCCCCCCACTTCTACATTAGTGTGAGAATATCCCTGTTCTGCGCAGTAACGCGCTACTTCATCAGCATAGCGATTGCCTTGCGACACAAAATCTACGTTTTTCGTGTGCGCAGCACATTTGACGACCGCAATAGCTGATGGTCCTTGCAATGCTTCTAACAATAGTCTCACGAATTCTCCATTCCTAATGGGAGAACCCGAGGAGGTCATGTAACCTCTTTGAGACCATAACTGCCCGTAATCGTGAACTACCCCGAAACCATACTGGCTATCGGTGTATATGGTGACTCGAATTTTGTTACCTGCTAAACAGGCACGCGTCAAAGCAATAATTTCAGCTACCTGAGCGGAATGTACTCCTTCCAGGCAGGCGGCTTCTACAACTCTGGTGATTGTACAAACTGCATAAGCTGCTCTCAGCTGACCGATATCGTCTCTTACGCATGAACCATCAACAAAGAAAATTTCATCGGGGTCAGTCAATGGCTCATCTACGATATCTGGTCTCGGTTTGGTGCATAGTTCAGTCACATCAAGGCAGTCATGATCTGTACAAATTTCATCATCCACATCATTTGGAAGTGGCATCAACGTAGCAGGATTTAAGACGGAGCATCTTTTTAGGGTCACATTCTCGGCAGCCAATATGACTTGCTCGTAGCGTGTGAGCCTGCTATTTGTCAGATGCTGAGTCTTGGTCCTGGTCATTAACAATTCCACAGAATGCGGTACGTACACCACTAACTGATGTCCCATCACCACACTCTCACATCGTTCAATGCTGACACCCGTTGCAGCTACGGATTTGAGACATCCGGGCAACGCTGCGGCTACTGGATCTAATGTAGCCGAAAAATACGCAACTGGCCTACGCGCATCTCCATGTATCTGGGCCAAAACTGCTAAAGCGCAACCTTCTCTTTCGCAGCAGTAAAGCAAGAATGGTTTTGTGTAATCAGGCATTCCTAAAGCCGGGGCACGACACAAGTCCTCCCTCAGCTGCAAAAACGCCATCAAACAGTCTTTGTCCCATGGTACCGGATCACTCACTCCTTTGTGCGTCAGTTGTAATAACGGTTTTGCCTTCAGTGAAAAGTTAGCTATCCACTGCCGACAATAACCGACCATGCCTAGAAACATCCTGACTTCTCTTTGTGTTTTAGGCGCGTTCATTTTCATGATCGCCTCTATTCTGTCTGGAGACACCTTCCGTTTTCCTTTTTCAATCCTGTGGCCCAAGTATTGCACTTCAGTCTTACAATATTGCAATTTACTTGGAGACACCTTATGTCCGTTCTCGGCCAAGTGATTTAACAAGGTGATAGTGTCTACTCTGCAAGCTTCCTCTGTTTCTGACGCAACTAGGAGGTCGTCTATGTACTGGACCAGAACTGAGTTCTTGGGCAGCACTAGACTTTCAAGATTTTTCTTCAGTAGCTGGTTAAAAATCGATGGGCTTTCGGTATACCCCTGAGGGATACGACACCATGTTAAAACGCGATCTTCCAGCTTAAAAGCGAAAAGATACTGGCTATCTTCATCCAAAGGAATCGAAAAGAAAGCCTGGCACAAATCTATCACGGTGAACCATTCAGCTTGGAACGGTATTTGAAATAATATCACTGATGGATTCGGTACCACTGGACAACATGAGACAACAATATTATTAATCTTTCGAAGGTCCTGCACTATTCTGTATTTTCCACTAGGCTTCTGCAAACCCATAATCGGGGAGTTACATGGACTACCCACGATCTCCTTCAGTATTCCCTGTTTAATCATGGATTCGATCACAGGCTTTATTCCTGCAATCGTCTCCGGTGTCAACTTATATTGTGGTGTTCTTGGATACTCGGCATTGGGTCTTACCATGATCTTTACTGGTTCTACCCCTTTGATCAGTCCTATTTCTTCTCCAGTAAAATCCCACACCTCAGCTGACACTTTCTCCCTCAAGTCCTGTGGAAGCTCCTCCACTGTTAAGGTAGGATATAGTTCCACGCATTCCTGCGAGTTTACAACCTTGAAATCGGCATCTTCATCGTTAGTCTGCACTTCTACTCCTTCAGGTGTGCAATGTATTGTGCAATTCAGTTTACACAACAGATCTCTTCCTAGTAAACACACCGGGCTAGAATCACAGATCACAAACTGATGTTTGTCACTGTAATTCCCTATCTTCACTGACACTGGTTCTGTCAGAGGATTCGTCATCCTCTTGTTTGCGACTCCTACCACCTGAATCGTCTCTCCTGATATCGGCAGACCTGGGACTACCGCTGATCTCAACGTGGATCTAGTGGCCCCCGTATCCACCAAAAAGGTCGTAGGACATCCAGCTACTTCTGCTTCTACGTATGGTCCTCTCTGATCTACCTCCAGGGCTGCTCCTAGAGTACAGTCTTCTTCTCTATTCACTCGTTGCCCTGTAAGAGGATCAACGTAGTAGCATTCTTCTCCTCCTACAAACAATGGCATTTGTCTATAGGTTTTCCCTCCATTTGTAATGCGAGGCGGTTGAGGAAACGGAGCTCGAGGAGTCTGAGTCCCCCCTTTGATAAACTTTCCCTTCGGGACTGTTGCTCCCTTAACCACGTTGTTCTGTACCTCTTCCTCCTCCTGTTCTAATTCGCCTGTCTCGACATTGTAAGGACACTCGCGTCGCCAATGTCCCACCTCGTTACACTGATGGCACCTTGTTGTCTTTTTCAGTGTCGCAATATCTATTCTCGGTCTCGGTCTTTCTTCCTCATCTCTGCTCTGATTATTCTGTTTCTTTGCTGGCATTCCTGTTCCCTGTTGCCGCTGTCCACCCTTTCCAGCTGCTTGCATCTGTACCAACATCAGCTTTTCCTTAAGCTTCTTTGCCTTCGAATCTATTTCATCGCTACAGTACCTTGCATACCTCAGAATCTCATCTAAAGGTTTGTTTTGCCAACAGATCAAATGCTGTTGAATCATCAGGCTTATGTCTGGTCTCAATCCGAGAACAAACTTCGACACAAACTGTCCTATGTCTTTAGGATCCATTACGTCCAACCCACTATACTGTTTAAATGCTTTCAGTAACCTCTCATAGAACTCGTGAACGGTCTCTTTAGGCTCCTGAGTTGTTCGATCTATCTTAACCCAGTCTATGTCCTGCACCGGCACTTTCTCTTTTAGCCATGTTATTACTCTCTCGTATTTTTCCATGACTCTGTCTGATGGACCGCCTGTCCGGGCATCCCTCGGAGGCTCACAAGCGGGCCATTCAATACTAAGTTTACATGCCGTCCACAAATCTCCGGGTACCACGATATCGAACAAAGTGTTCAAATCGATCCACAGCACCTTAGAGATTTTCACGAATCTCTCTACCTGCTTGTACCACTCCACAGGATTCTCTCTAAGCTTTGGGAAAGAATTAGTGAATGCCGCTAAATCCCCCCTACTCCAGGGTACATTAACGTAGTTTCCGTTCGCGATCTCTCGCAAAGGGAAAGCTTCCATTCGCATTAGGTCTGTATCCTGGGATTTCACAAGTGTACTCCTTCTGACAGATCCCCTCTTGGACCATTTTTCCTCCCATCTATCCAGATCTCTCCATATTCTGATACACATGATTAGTTCCCTTATGTGTACTCTTAGCCCAATCGTTCTACGCTCATCTAGATCCCGATCCGTGCAATTCAGCCTATGGTTGGCCTGTAAGGCTTTAGTTCGTGACATGTCTATCATATACTTTTCTGCTAATTCAGATAACTTTTCATGAGCTGCCCTTGCTTTTCGAGTAACATCCTTAGATAAAAACAGTATTTCATCTGGATCGTACAGCTCTAACCTTTCTATTGCTACTGTGCCGTCAATTATTTCATCCAAGTCTGATTTTAAACTCATTACATCTATCCGTCTTGCTTTTATTTCAGCTCTCAGTACGTCAGTCCTAGGTTGTTCTCTTACATCCCTCTCACCTCCACTATGCGCCCTACGCCTAAGCACAGGTGAGTTATGAGGAGTTTTTCTTCCATCTCTTTGTTCCCACCTCTCTAGATCCCAAGCTTTTCCATCTTCCCTTGGGGTGTGGTGGAACATTGCTCCATTCCCCATCACTACATTCCGTCTTTTTGGCTCAGTTTCTCCAGATACGATATAGGATCCTCCGTGCTGTTCTAAACCACTGTAACTCGCTTGCTGTCTAGTGTCACTCAACAAACGGTAAGGTCCTTCACGGTCCTCCATGTTCCCGCAATCTCGTTCGTGATCACCGGATGCATGGCGAGACGTTTCGCGACTCCCTATATTCTCATGACTTCGTTCTTGATCACCGGACGCATGGCGAGACCCTTCGCGACTCTCCATGTTCCCGTGATTCCAATGTTGCACATTTTCATCCGGGGTATGGTGAGTGCATCTGAAAGTATTTCGGTACTCCTGCGTCCTTCGTTCTCCCTCACTAAAGGTGACGCGAGGCACTTCCCCACACCCTGCACTCCTGTCGTTGCACATTTGCCTATTGCCACTAGTAGTAGGGCAAGTATCTCCCCTGCTTCCTTGACTCCCTCTCTCCCACTCCGGGATGCTTTCGCCAGCTCCACAATGAGAGAGGATCTTGTTATCCTGGTCTCTCCATTCTGTTCCTATTTCTAAACTTTTATTCCGAGTCTCTTCGGCAGTATCCCATTCTCTCAGGTATTCCCTTAATTCCTTATAGGATTTTGGTTTCGGTCCCCTCAAATCCATTGATCCTCTTTGACCCCCTTGTTCTATCCAGGGACCCGTTGCGGAATCTAATGGGGTACTCCGACTCGTCGGTGCTAGTATCTGCCTCTGAGGATTTATCGCGTTGTTCCTATTCTCCATCTCTGCCCTTTCCCTGTCCCATCGTGCCTGTTCCTCCTGCTGGACCCCCTCTGGGTTGTAGATTGACACTATAGGGCCTATGGTAACAGGTACTTGTAAAGCATCTGGCATTTGATACGATCTTGCATGCTGTGTTTCTGGCACCTTCTGGACCACAAATCTTCCCACTACTCTCTGTTCGGAACTAGATTGAGTTGCTTCCTCACCTTTCTTGGTATCCCACTCGGTTACTGGGATCGATTTATATTCTCCCCATCTAGCTCCGTCCCCTTGCTGTAATACGGGACTTGCGACTTCGCTGTTGTACGGAGGTGGTCTATCTGTTAATAGCCTCTCTATCAGATCGTCATCTGGTTCACTATCCTCATCTTCTTCTAGAGGTTTCTTTTCTCCCGTAGTCTCTATCATGGTGAACAGTTTGTCTGCTTCTATCTTTTGCACTCTCCACTTCTTAGCTTCCTCATCCCACTTTGCATCCTGCACTGCTTTTACCGATCATCTCACTCTTTCTTGGCGTCTCTTTAAGCTTTTTTCGTGCGCTGCTCTAAACCATGCACTAAGTGCTTCGAACTGTGTTGGCCTTGGTGGAGGTCTCGTTGCGAGCATTACTGCTTTCAATTGGTTCAACACTTCTAGCTTAAACGTCCCGTATCTCGGGAACGTCAGTTCTTTATTCCCTTCTGTTAGCTTGTTCCACTCAGAGATCCATAGTATCGAGTGTAAGCCTACATTCACTGCCATATGATAAGCTGGTGTGCCTTCTGGTGGAGCTTCTTCTCCTGCATATAAGTTTCTTCTATCTCTCCTAAAGATTGCCCTTAAACATTTGAAACACTTCATTTTCAGTAATCTACGATTTTCCCTTATTAATTCTCTTCCTTATTTACGTCCCGATGACAAACCACCAATCCCTGTGCGACTCTCGCTAATCAGCCTATCCCAACGCGGTTCTACACCAACCGACCAATCTCAGCGCGACTCTACGCTGACGTCACTCGTCCCCTCTGCAGCAGTTTCCTCCTTTCTCAGCTTGCCTCGCGGTCTTGCATACGTCTCATTCGTACGCCGAAAAATGACTACTTCCGTCCAAGCGATCACTTTTCTCTGACTGTACGGCCACAGTCTAACTGTAATTGCTACCTCGACTGGCGAAACGTCTTCCCTCTGACGGTCAGACGCTTGCCTCAACTGATAGGTTACTTACACACAGTAAACGTACGACCAGCGTCCGTTACTCATACACTCACTCAAACACTCCCCCTATCATCGGTCTGCGGGCGATCAATGGTACCTCATGACCCCCTTTAAATGGTAGACAAATTACTCTGGGTGTTCGATACACCCGAACCACTTAAGCCCTCTCTGGACATAAGATTTTATCCGGTTGCGCGCGCTCACAACCTTCCCTCAATCACACTACAGGCATTCAACTCCGCTTGACATTACAACACAGGTACAACATAAACCCCGCAATCTGGCAACGCATGACCCTTATACTCACTCTCAACCGACTCTGCTGCTTTTCTCTCGACGCACCGTCAGCACCGTCTTCGGCAGGGATTCTTCTTCTGGTCGTCGATGACTAGGGACCTTGGGGTAATCTAGACCTGACCTAGGTTATCTTCCTCAAGAAGAAAACCATCTTTCTCTGCTACCAACTGCGGGGAATGAGATTTTGATACCCTTTTTAATCACTTAGATATTTAATCTCATTCATCAATTTGGATCGGTTATTTTCTGTCATTGAGTAAAAGACAAACCCCACATAGGTTAGATCAACCCCATAAACTGACGCAACTCTGAAGAACCACTTACGACTGATAAAGTTTAAAAGATTTAATATAAAATTAGGAAAAGTTGCAAATACAATCCTCTCAAGATAAAATTCAGCAAATATACAGGAACTAGAAGGAACATATATTCCCTAAAGAACCTCAATCCACAAACGAATACAATTAAAGTCAGTTCCAGGATCAACAAATTAAAAGCATAGATATGATGTGGTTCTGTTGCGTCATCTAAAGAAAAAGATACAAGTTAAATCTGTCCCTACTCTATACTAGGTGACATCCCTACTTCGCAAGTTCCTAGTACCCTAAAAAGGAGTCAGCAGTTTGACTCCCTAAGAAGTTCAAACTCTCTTAGCCTCTAAAGGTAATTTATGTCGAGAAGCAGTACCCTTTCTGCCTACCCATTCACTCTCTAAGGGTCCTCGGCCTACTGCTCTCTTGCGCTCTGATCTCTCTCAGCGCTTGCTCCTAACTTGCTTGCCATCTGCTCTGAGCTTGTGCTGCTTTTCCTCCCCAGGGTGCTGTCCCTAAATACACAATCACCGTATGGATGGAACGCCCCTTGACGCCCACCACATACTCATACATATGATGTCATTTTCCAGGTCTTTCCATAGCTTCGTCTCTTCGCGTCGTCCGTTAAGTTGACCTTTCTTCTTAGACGCCATCTTCGTCTTCTTGCTGGTGACTTCATTGACATTACATTTGACACTTTCGGAGCAAAGGCTATCACCTCATCAGAACTTCATTCTTTATGGCTGTACTTTTAACCTCATTTGGTCCTGTGAATGGTCATTTCAAAACAAGACTCAAATTCCAAATGTCTCCTCTCACGTTTAGGCCATAAACTTCGTCCGACATTGTCACCTTAAATCTAACAAGAACTTAGACTCCTTGGCTCGCACGTTCACATCAAGTCTATTCACGACTCCTGTGAGCCCACTAAATTACCAACAGCGGACTACACTCCTGCGAACCCTTGGTCAGTCAGGTTAAAATCACAAATGACCTAAACTCTACAAAACTTCTTCTACACAGTATAACCTTGAACACACATTTATATATAATCGCATTTAGCAAATCCTTTGCTTATGTGTGAATACATTTTACATAGAATACAAATTACATAGAATATAAAGTTATCCTCGTTCGTTACATCGTTATGTATGCTCTCTGCACATTTCTCCATGTTACATTTCTCGCCATTTCTCCATTTAAAGTTACACACGTACATGAATTCTACTTTGCACGTTCTTCCATTCATAAGCATTTCTACACTAGCCCACTATGAATACGGGCCTTCTAAATCTAATGCACGTTCAAGAGTAAATACAATTACATTTCCTATATTAATTTGGTTACGTCTGTTAACTTTATACTATAAGTGTAAACTTCACTTTACGATATACATTTCATTCCTACGTTTATACGATATGCTTGTAAATATGACTCGGATATACGTTTTATTCAAATTGCGCTCTCTCAGTGTTTCCCAATCGATATTGCTAGGACATCCTCCTTAGCACATATTAATAATTTATGAGTACACTCTCCAGGAGGTACACTTCACCTCTCCCATCGACGCACAAGGTTTAATCCCCAACATCATCCTCATACTGAACAATGGGGACACACATATACAGACAGAATAAATACAGCACCTCTTGCTATCAGAAATCAGGAGGGAACCGAGACTTCACGGGTGACACACTGACCAGAGACGCTGCGTCTCTGGCATGCCATCGCTCCAGCTGACAGTGGTCTGACAATCCCTTGCAGGGTATCCAGCTCAAGTCCAGGACAAAGTCCCACACTCTCACTTTTCAGTTATGGGGGTTCGACTAAATCCTAGTGGGAATCTTGGCTCTTAGGCTTAGGCTCTTTCGCACCTACTCACATGCTAGGTACACTTAGGTACATCTAGACAGGCATCTTAGGAGTGCGCACTTTATTTTATAAATGCATTTCATATTCATGTATCTGTTTATGACTATTGTAAAATGGTAGTGCAATACTATTCCTTTTTATGCACTATACTGCTGGTTCTATATCTCTGCTACTGTGTTACAGTTGCAGCAGTGCACTTATTTTACATAAGAAGAACAACGGTACAATAAATTCTTATTGTAAACACACTCAACTGTTTCTTCTGTGTATCTCTCTGAGAGCAAAACAAGCAAGCACGAGTGACTGGGTGAAAAGCAGTATATTGTTTCTACGAGTCTGAGTTTGCCAAAAAACTAATCTCTCTGATAACAGGAGATTCTAGTGGCACTGCGAGCTAGCTAATGCGAAAACATAGGGTGAAATATTCGGGGAGGGTGAACAGAGTCAGTCTGCCACCAAGCCCACAGTTTATGTTATCCGTAAACAACGCAGGTCCTGCATGAAAGGGTACTATCAGAACTACACTACAGGCATGCTTATGTTTTGTGAAATTATCAATTGCCTGGTATGATAAATTCGGTTGTTGGTTGTCAGGGTGAACCACAAAAGCCACTAAATGTACTTGTGCTTAACCCTCTGGTAGGTTGGAACAAAAGCAGTCAGGCATAACTTAGAGGCAATGTGTTTGCAGCACTTAAACAATCATAGCATGAAACATAACACAAAAAAAATCTGACACCAATTTAGAAATAGAGCAAAATATAATATCTTTTTTGACACCAAAATGACAAAGATCCAATCACTAAATCCAGTGATATGCAATTTCAAATATTTTAGGTAAGAATAGTGCCTAAAAGCACAAAGCGCTATTGGCGATCAGCTGATCGTGCTAGACCAGGTGAAAGTCCAAAGTTTAGACTTGATACTGGGACCAAGTAATTTCTGTTAAAAAAGTAACCTTCTCAAAGTACAACAAGAAATGTTCAACTTGTCGTGCAGTAGGCCGCGAGGAGTAAAGAGAGCATCACAGATAGTAGTCGCTAAAGCACGAAGATTAGGCAAAGCATCAGGAATGGTCACTGCTGTAGCGTAGAGATCCTGTCGGGTGTTGCAGATTGTCGTTGCTGGAGCTTCACATTGGCAGTCACCATGGGCTGTTGTCGCTGTAGCACAAAGTGCAGATCTCACATTGCTGGTCATCACTGATGATCACAGTAGTGCAAAAAGACAGGTCCACCAGAGCTTTGCATTGGCAGTTGATGTGGGAAGGAAGATCTCAGTATGAACAGACCCACTCACAGTCACGAAAAACTAAAAACTTCAGGATCACTACAATTTTCTGGTGCACTCTGATGCCATCCGAGGGCCAAGGACCTGGGAAGGCGCCACTTGAGTACCAGGAACTGTTGAAGATTGTAGGGATTTGTTAGCATGAGCTGAAAGCCATTTTGTACTTGGCAGCCATGTGCTGTTTCCCTCTTCCAGAGCCTTGCACATGCTCAGAGAGGCCTAACTAGTAGAAAGCACCTGCTCCTCTTATAGAACTGTCAGGCTATTCTTACTGATGTAGGGAGAAGTAACTCTCCTCCCACTTCGTTGAGCAAGCACATCTTGCATACCCTTATTAGTCATTTTGCATGCTTACATGTGCCAGGACCTCCCCTTGCTTTTATGCTGACTAATGTAACCTAAGCATATATAAGGTCCCTGTTTACTGTACTCCTTAGAATGTCTCCTACAGTTCCTGAGGGTACTATGTGATGTAGTCTCCCTCATCTGAGGTTATTAAAATATGTATTTTATATTACAGCTTCTGTGCCAATCTCTTATTTGTTGGTTTAAAAGAACCAGGTTTATCAGTGAGACCCCTTTGAAGGTGTCTATGTTCTACAGGACTCACTCTAGAAGAGGCTAGAGGGGATTTGGCAGGTCCAGTTGCAGGTTCAGTCAGATTCAGTTTCAGAAGGTCAGATTGACAGTTGGAGGGATGCTCGGGAGCTTGTTGTGTTCCTGTAGCTCAGACTCCTAGAGTCAATCTGCCTAGGATGAAGAGAACAGCTCCAGTCTTCCTTCTCAGGCCCCAGGGCAGGCCTCAAGCAGCAGGGCACTCTTTCTTTTGTAGTATATGCAGGTCCAGGAGTAAACTGAAAAGTGGGTCTGAGGATCCTATTGTCATACCTGGTGTCAGCTTTGGAGCTTTTGTCAACTTCTGGAGTCCTCCCCCACCGCTCATGGTTCTGAAATGTCATGTTTCTCTGCTTTGGTCCTTGTTGTCTGCTGAGGCAGCCATTGTAATGTAAATGGGGCTGTGCACAGCTTGGCCCCTCCTATCCTGTCATGGAGTGGCCCATCCTGCCAACAAATATTCCCCCTTTCTGTTACTATCTGGGAGAAATACACAAAAGCCAACTGCCAACTTCTCCTAGTCATGTGACCCAGGATACAGGCTGCAGGTACAAAATGATTAAGACAAGCAAATGGCAAATTTATAAAATAGCATTTTTCAGAGTTGTGATAATAAATTCGACTTTACGGGGGGCATGGCTACGCGCTTGAGTGTGATGGCCGCGTAGTGTTCGGCTTCTGCAGATTCGCCCGCTTTCTTCAGTATCCTGACGGATCTATCCGTTTCTCGGTGCAGGTTCACCCATAAACAGAGACCCCTGTACCTGGTGGGCACATAGGATTGCCTAAAACTCTAGAACATACCGCCGGCTAGGATAGCCAGACAAGAGGCTTATGGGACGTCATAAGCCGGGCCATGAGGTGAATGCCAGAGCTGCGCTGGTGAGAGGGGCCGAGGTGCTCACACGGCTGCATCTACGGAGGACGGAGGACTTTCAGCCAGCTACAAGCAGTGGGTGAAGCGGGATCTCCCTTCCTTCCCTGACCGTCTTCCCCCGCTTGGCCTTGGGACAGTCCAGCTAACAGAATCCCAGGTGGAAGACCAAAACCGGGGCCTCCTCTGCAACCAATCGTGGCCCGACTACTGGATTTCAGAGACCGTTACATCATTTTTCAGAGCGCTAGAGCGGGCTTGCCACTCAAATATGACAATGCCATAATCTCCTTTTTCCTGGATTTCACTCAAATTGTTCAGAGACTTCGACGCTACTTCCTCACAGTCAAGAAGCAGCTTTGGGACAAGGGAGTAAAATACTCAATGCTTTTTCCAGCTCACCTGCGCGTGGAAGCCAACGGGAAGGCCTGGTTCTTTAATCAGCCTGAGGAGGCGGTGGACTGGCTGGAGTGCTGGTGGGATGCAAGAGATCACAATGCCAAGTAAGGTTATGGAGTGGAATGACTGGGGAGAGACTGCACATGCTGACCTGGTAAGAAGCTCTTCTGAAACCTTTTACCGGTTCGGAGAGGAGAGACACTGCTGAGACACCTGAGACTGGTGTGGTCACACGGGACAACCTGGTGAGGGTATACTCACACTATGGAACACTTGAACACTGGGGTGGACTAGCTGAGGACACGACTTATACCTTTTATTTTGCTATTTGGACGGGCTGCTGGAGAGATTACTCCCTATAAATTACCTTCTTTATGGTGTACAGGTTGGGTGACAGGCGTTCTGCACAGTTGTTATATATGAGCAGTTGGGGGCTCAGAATGCAGGGTAGCAGGGAGGGGGGTTTGAGGGTTGGGGGTGGGAGAGCCACAAAGTATTTTTCTTTTTCTGTTTGTTTGTTTGTGAGTTGAGACAATGCAGCTGGATATCTTTCACTCAGTACATAAGTGGGTAATAAGCACACGCATGCCTACACAACTGAACTTACTTAGTTGGAATCTTAATGGACTAGGAGATAAACTAAGGCATACACTGGTCCTTCAGTACCTTAAGCATCACTCCCCGGATGTTGGGCTCCTCCAGGAGACCCACTTGAAGGGCCTTACCTGCAGAGCCCTCAATCGATGGGGATATAAGATGATCGCCCAAGCGGGATATACCACAAGCTCTCGGGGGGTAGGTGTCCTCCTGAAAACCAAGTGCCACATCACTTTACAAAATACACAAACTGATGATGGAGGTAGGTGCGTAGCAGTCTCGTGAAAGTGGGAGGGGCACACCTTCAAATTGATTTCAGTTTACGCCCCCCAGCGCCGGCCTCCAGCACGCAACATTCACTGACCTGGGGGCACTGCTAATGGGGCTCCCTGATGGTCTTCTCCTTGTAGGTGGGATTTTAAAGTGGTAGTTTCAGGCTCCTCGGACCGCACCCCCCCTATGGACTTGAGTTCCTCGAATCGCTGGATGCCATTTTTTGGACTCCCTGGGACTCACTGATATGTGGAGGGCGCTCCACCCAACCAGTATACATCACACTTTCTTCTCCGGAGCTCACAAGAGCTTCTCTCACCACGCTAACGGCATATATGCGGGAGGTCAAACACCTAGCCAGGGGCATCTTAGATCATTCCCCCTCTGGGTACAAATGAGATTGGGAGGCACACAGAAGAAGGGGGTCCTGCCTATTAACCCATGGTATCTATGAAACCCGGAGGTTAAAAAAGAACTCTTCAAATGTATCCATCTTTACTTTCAAGAAAACCAGGGCTCGGATGACTCCCCACAGATACTTTGGGAGGCATTCAAATCAGTTGTACGGGGAAGTGCCATTTTTCTCATTGCAGGGACCAGGACAGAGAAACACAAAGAATTGGAGAAAATAGAGGCTGACAGATTAGACCTGGAGAGGCTCTCAGAAGGGGATCCATCTCCAGATGCGCTACACCTTCTACACCTCAAAAGGGAAGAATATAAACACATAGCCACAGATAAAGTCAAGGAATGGGGTGCACACAGAGATGATAGGATATACGAGTGGGGCGACAAGGCCGGCAAACTTATCACCTGGCTTGACAAGAAGGAAAGAGCCAGCAGGCTATTCTCCGATTTGGCGGGAAACGGTGGCGTCATAATTAGTGAACCCATGGAAATAGCGGAAGCTTTTGCAGAACACTTTTGTACAATTTACAAATCCACGTCGCCCCTGGGGAGGAGGATTCTAGAGCCCTCCTACGAGATATCAGACTGCCCACGCTCTCCCCTGATGACAAACTGTATCTAGACAGTGACATAACAACTTGCGAGATAGCACAGGCCATTCGTAGCCTTGAACCAGGGAAAGTCATGGGTCCCAATGGGCTTCCCATCGAATTGTACAAACTGTTCCCAGACTTGCTCTCCTCCCATCTGAAGGTAATGTACGACGAAAGTAGAAGCGTAGGCAACCTCCCGCCAGACCAACATCCGGCCTCCTTGGTAGTTATTCATAGAGAAGGCAAAACAAAGGACCATGTGCTCTACATGCAGACCCATCTCCCTTCTCAACACGGAACCCAAAATCCTCGCCAAGCTGCTCTCAACTAGGCTAATCAAGGTCATTAATGGTCTAGAAATAGTATCCGGGAGCCTAAAGAGAGACTACGAATCTACTTTGAAAGCAACAAAAAGAAATGTTGTGTGATAATTAAAGTAGCGTGACTCTGTGTCATCCTGCACACAAATTCCCTTTCTACACCACTATTTTCCCACACATTTATTTTGGCACTGTAATTCAGTTACCCGCAATAAAACAATTCAGCAGTCCTACCAGCATAACTTTGGAAATTTCCTTAAGTTAATCTATCACCACTACACTGATAGATATACTGCACTTTCTCCTGGGTAAGGAGAGCCCAAATAATGTAGGGCGGAATCAGGTGGGAACTGATGGGCACTTTTTTCCAAGAAAGGGAATTTGTGTGCAGGATGACACAGAGTCACGTTACTTTAATTATCACACAACATTTCTTTTTGTTGCTTTCAAAGTAGATTCATAGTCTCTCTTTAGACTCCCGGATACTATTTCTAGTTATATAGTGTTAGTAGGGCATGTATCCGGTGGGTCATTAAAAGAGCCCCAGGACCCCATCCTAACGTTTTTTCTTCCCATTAATGGTCTAGTACATGCCGACCAGTCAGGCTTTATGCTCCAGGGGAATATGGTCCTTAACCTGCGGTGAAGGCATAGTGTATTGGGTAGGATTGACACGATACAGGAGAACGCCATTATTCTATTCTTGGATGCCTTGATGGCCTTTGACACCGCAGAGTGGCCATATCTCATGGCGTTGCTTGAAAAGCTGGGTTTCGGTCCTATCTTCATATCCTGGGTTAGACTACTAAATGCGTCACTGCAGGCACAAGTTGTAGTGAATAGCAAATGCTCTGAGGCATTTGAACTCAGCCCGGGTACCCACCAGAAGTGTCCGCTGTGACCATTACTATTTGCTTTAGGTTTGGAACCCCTGGCGGCATGGATCCGACAGGATCCCTTTATTCGAGGGCTGAAGTGGTCTATGGACTGGGAGGATCACATCTCGCTCCTTTTCTTAACTTCCCCACGTAGATCACTCAGGAGTATCCTGGACATCTTTGCAGTGTTTGGGCAGCACTTCGGTTTCTCGATCAATTGGGACAAATCAATAATGTATGTGCTTAAGGGCGTCCCCCCTAGTCTATTTGCATATTGCCCCATTCAAACCGCTCAGGATGACTTTCTTTATTTGATGATTTTTGTTTGTTTGACCCTAAACTGCACTTTGACAGAAATTTGCACCCACTTCTGCAGAGCCTGTGACAAGATATCGCCACTTGGAAGATGCCGCCTCTTTCACTCAGGGATGGGTAGCTTTATTTAAAATGATGTCCCTACCCCGTTTCTTATATGCACTACAAAATGCTCCCAACCTGGTACCAGGCAGTTGTTTTAGAGAAATTGATAGTCTTCAAAGGGAGCTGATCTGGAATGGGAGACCACCCATAGCACATAGAAAACTGGTCCTCAACTGGTACGACGGAAGCATAAGCCTCGCAGATATTAAAAAATATTACTGGGCTGCACAACGAGTAGCCATTAACTACGCCACCTAACATGGCCCCTATGATCCAGGATTTGCAATGGATAGATGGCTCCTACCAGGCGGAACCTTTAGCGTTGCACTGTACTTCCCCCGGAAAAAAACTACCACTCACAGGCCCTACCAGGCATGCGGTGAGGATTTAGCATGATTTCCAAAAAAGTATGCTCTGGAACAGCAGGCTAACACTTGCCACCCCATTGTGGGACTCGGAACATCTAGGACAACTGAGGACATCCAAAGGTTTTGATAGATGGGACCTAATTGGGATATCCCGAATAGGTGATCTGTGGTCCGGGGGAAATGTTGTACCGTTTTCAACGTTACAACAACGATATGGAATAGCGGACACAAAACTTTTCCGATACTCACAGATCTGCAATGCCCTTTGCGCGGTTATTCCAAAAGGCACTTCTCTTCCCGGCTCCTCCCCCATGGTGTACAGACTCCTAGATGGATACTTGCCTGAAAAGGCAATCTCCTTTATATATAAGAAACTCCTTCACCATATCCCTGAACCCCTTGAACAACTGAGGGGGCACTGGGTAGCCGATGGCCTTGAAATAGAGGATGATGGATGGAGGGAGGCAGTAGCGTCCCCCCGGGAGGTAGGTATACCTGCTTGGCTGCGACTGGTCCAACTCAAGATCCTCCATAGGACCTACATTACTAGACCTCAATTGGTACATATGGGGAGGGGGGCAGTGGTGAGTGCCGTAGAGGGTGTGGGCAGGTGGGTACATTTTTGCACATCCTTTGGGAAAGTGACCATATTCAGAGGTTTTGGCAAGCGATACATCGAACCTTTAGAGCGGTCCTGAACAAACACATACACCAGGAGGCTAAGTGCTGTTTCCTTAACATATGGGAGCCTACTGATCTCACCACCCCTGAGAGAACATGGGTTACGTTGGGTCTTACAGTGGCGAAAAGGGACATCGCGCAACACTAGGGTTCTGACACACCACCCACATTGATAAAATGGAAACGAAATTTGGACTGGTGCATGTTTAGAGAAAAGACGGTGTATATTGCACGGGGATGTCCAAAAAAGTGGTCCTCATTTTGGAGCGCCTGGAATACGTACAGAGGAGAGATTTGTGAAGCGCCTTTGGTGCCAATAGCAGAAGAGGATCTATCTTCTTAAGTCCAAACAAGGAAACTGTCTTCAATTTTAACATTAAGGGCTTGCAACATTTATATTGATGAAGGAATATGTTTGATACACAGTGAGCTGTCTTTTATGTTTTCAATAAAAAGAACTTAAAAAAAATAAAATTGACTTCACCAATAAAGAGGATGGTAAATTATATTCTTTAGACAATAAACATGATATTTTTACCTATTTCTAAACAAAAGTTATTCCTTATTAGATGTAATACGTTGACTCAATGTTATCCTATGTGAGAGGTAGGCCTCACAGTAGTGAAAAACATTAATGTGAGTTCTTCACTACCAGAACATGCAAAACTTAAAAGTAGCAGTCAGGCTTTTAACCCCTTCGATGCTTGTGACGGAACCATTCCGTCATCAGTCACGGTTGGGCTGTGCTGATGACGGAATGGTTCTGTCACAACCACACCCATTTAGATCGGGGCCAGCACAGGAGGAGAATTCCTTTAGCAGCGATGAGGTTAAAACACAATGCTGCATGCCCTATGGACTCTTTAGGACCTACCCTAGGATGACTTAAATGTATCAAAAAGAGAATTTTAGGCTTGGCAAAAGATGGAGTTTCCAAGTCAAATTTGCAATTTAAAGCTGCACACAGGCTAAAAATGTCAGGCCGAGACATGTTTTAAGGAGCTACATAAGTGGGTAACACAATAAGTGTTACAAATCCAGTACTAGTATTTAATTTATCGGCCCCGGGTAAATGTTATACCACTTTATTAAGGCCTCATAAGTAAATTAAATTGGCCAATTAGGTGTAAGGCAATTTTACCATGTTTTGGTGAATGAGTACAAGCATGTTAGCTCTGGTTTGCAGCTGTAAAGTGCGCAGTGTCCTAAGGCTAACAAAAACAAATTCAGCAAAACAGGTGAGGAGAAAACAACATGTTTGTGAAAAGACTACACTAAAGCTGACATCTCTAACACCTGGGTTGGCAATAAGTGAAAAGAAAATGCCCAATTACTTGCCCTACGAATGGCGGTCCCATCAGTTTCCACAGTCATAGTGTAGGATTTAGCATTTCGTGTCCAAGGATCCTCTGCAGATTCACCTCATTGGCACTTGAACGGATTCAAAGATTAAAAAGGGAAGTCAATATCACGAAAGCAACTCTGGGGAAAGGTGGCTATCCTCCGGGATAAGCTTCATGTGGTTCATGTGTAGCACACTATGGTCCATACAAGTGGACAAATATATGATCAAGGGAACTGTGCAGCACATTTTGAAAGCATCAATGCAAACCACAAAGGTGGGTGCTGTAACTCAACCTCAAACCAATATTAATAAAAATATTTTGACAGCATTAAAACCAACTTTCAATGGAGAAAAACCTCCAGACGGCTTTCCTTCCAAATACTCCTACATTGTCACTCAGGATACCGTTTCAATGGTTTTTCAACCTGGATTGGAAGATAGACAAATTCCCAATGAGCGAGCTAGGTTAGAGCTAAGCAGAGAAGCTCATGAGGGGATAGAGTCCACACATTCTGGCATAAGTGTTACTGTATCAATGCTACAAAGATACAGTGACCATAGTTACCAAAACAATGCACACTTTGCCTACTGGTATAGCACTCTGTTGTTTCAAGACCAGTGCAGACTCCCCTTACTATATCCAACAGACCCTTCAGAGTAATTTGCCTCAACCGAGTTGGTCAATACCAAGCGTAAACTGAGATAAATACATATTGGTTGCGGTTGATTCATGCACCATATATCATTCGGTGGATTTGCCTATAAATAATTGCACAGCTCAAGTAGTCATAACAGACTTGCAGTGCCTAGTAGCTATGGGAGCAGTTCGCCCCTTCACTCATTGAGTGGTCCTGTATTTTCGCTAAGGCATTCTGGAATATTGTGTCTGATCTGGGAGTATAACTGCTATATCCACATCTTTTTCATCCAGAATCAATCATAATCATAGAACATGCCATTGCTATGATTAAACAAGCCTTAACAATGAGGGTAGGGTATTGAATACAGATTTGAGTTGGCTGCATAATCTGAACAGAGTCCACCAACTGCTCCTAGACTATGCCATACAAGCATGGCAGGCAGCACACAGCTGCATATATCAATGGGGATCAATGGGGCGACAAATAGAGTAGAATGTTACATAGGCCTTGCTAGGCCACACACGCCGTCTTCTAGGTGCCGGTGATAATGGATGCCCAGGGAGGAATGCTGGCAAGGCCCCAGGGAAGTAGCTCAAAGTTTTGCTGGGTATTTTGGGCAGGTGTACAAAAAGAAGCAGAAGAAATAGAACAAATATTCATATTTATTGAGGCCCTGCCCCCGCAGTCTCTAACAGACGCTGCTCGCACACAGCTTGATGAGATGACCACTGAAGAGGAGCTTACTGTGGCTCTGGCGGAGTTGCAGGCTCGAAGGCCCCGATTCCTAATGGCGTTCCCAGTCAGTTTCTTAAATACTGTATGCTGCAACTGGGGAAACACTTGTTGTAGGTGATTCACGCAGAGCTTGGGGAATCCTGGCTTCTGCCAGACTGATGGCATACTCAAACAGTTGTATTCCTTGCCGGAAGAACATCCAATCTCACTCCTCAATAAAGAGGTGAAACGTCTCACTAAAATCTGGGCCAATAGGCTAATTAAATACAAGCCCAAAGACGTTCACTCTGATCAGGCTGGCTTAAAATTAGGATTTTTATCAGTTTAGGAGTAGTAAAGTTAGGACTCCTAACTTTACTGCTCCTAAACTGAGAATAATCCTAACTTTACGACTCTAGGTATTCACGGAAGGCATTTAGAAGTCCTAAAGTTAGGAGTCCTTACTTTACTACTACTAAACTGAGAAACATCTTAATTTTAAGACTTTTGATATTCACGGAAGGCATTTAGGAGTCCTAAAATTAGGAGTCCTAACTTTACTACTCCTAAACTGAGAAAAATCTTAACTTTACAACTTTATGTATTCACAGAAGGCATTTAGAAGTCTTAAAGTTAGGAGTCCTTACTTTACTACTACTAAACTGAGAAAAATCTTAATTTTAAGACTTTTGATATTCACAGAAGGCATTTAGGAGTCCTAAAGTTAGGACTCTTAACTTCTGTGAATACGGAAATGAGTAAGTGTCTTCTGTGAATACCTAAATGAGTAAGTGCCTTCAGTGAATACCAAAATGGTAGTAAGTTTAGGATTTTGTCTTAAGTTAGTTCTGTGAATCGGGCCCACTCACACATCTAACTGCCACAGTCCAAGTGGCTGGCGCAGGCCTGAACCCCTTTCATATCCGCCAGGGTACAAAACAGGTGAGCCAATGTCACCCCTGCTGTTTGACCAGGCCATGGAGCCTTTAGCTGCATGGTTTAGGATTGACTCCCAAGTGCAGGGATTTAAATAGTCTGCAGGGCTGTGGGATAGGTTAGCCCTGTATGCCGACAATGTCTTATTCTTCTTTATGGATCAGGTAACCTCCAGACCTTGCATCTTGAGGATTATGCAGGTTTCTGGTGGGACATCTGGGTTATACATGAACCCTGGTAAATCAGTGATATTTCATGAGGTCCGGGCTGCTGGAGTGGGCTTCAGGATTAACGCTAGCTGTTCATTGGCTCAAGTATTTAGGAGTGTTTGTTCCTCCAGATCCAACTGTTTTGTGGACCCATAATATAGCCTCACTGCTATTGCGAGTTAATGAAGAAGTGAAGGCTTGGCCCCGCTACCATTGTCCAGGTTAGGCAGATTGTCCATCTTCAAAATGGTTTTCCTACCCCGTATGGTAAACCAGCTCCAGAATTACCCTTACACTATCCCCCCATCATGGTTCTGACAGGTTAATGCAGTTCTGAGTCAATTATTTTTGGGTGGGAGGGATCGAGCATCATGTATTGCTCTCCATACATGTTTTCAGTCCACATACTGTGGGGGAATTGCTGCAGCTGAAATGCAGTCCTACTATGCTGCTTTGCACTTACTGATTATTAATGACTTGGGGTATAACGCTCAAGACAATCCAGCATATGCCACAGAAAAATGGCTGATGTGCAACACATCTGTGCTCCACTTTCTCTATAATGGGAGGGGGATAGGATCGCTTCCCCTTGCAACTCAGGTAGTAATACACATATGGAGACTATCCCTCCAAAGACTGGGGAAGTGGGGGAGACTGACACAAGGGACACCATTGTGGCAAATGCAAAAGCAACAGTTGATGGATAGAATGCAGAACAATGTCATACATTCACCCCATGACAGAGATCTGGGCCTTAACCCATTGTTTTTTTGATCGCCATGTCATTCCAGTTTGAACCCAGCCATATGCAAATCAGTCTTGACCCAGCCCGAACTGCCAAGCCAGGTCCTCCCTGGACTGGAAACAAGCATCCTAGGACTGGTTTTGGGTTTCAGCCCTCATCAGCCAGGATAGCTTGATTCCAGAGGCATGGAAAGCACAGGACTCATGTCTGAGCATACCCGTCCCACTCGGGGTGACAAATGCAAAAACAACTGTTGATGGACACGAATGCAGAACAATGTCATACATTCACCGCGGTACAGAGATCTGGACCTAAATCCATTGTTTTTTTGCTCACCATGCCATTCCAGTTTGAACCCAGCCATATGCAAATCAGTCTTGACCCTGTGCCCCATAGGAACAGTCCAGCCGGAACTGCCAAGCCAGATCCCCCTTGGACTGGAAACAAGCATCCTAGGACCAGTTTTGTTCTCTATCTTTAACCTTACTGATAAACAAATAAGTTTTGCACAAAAAGGAGCAGACAATACGATTCTGAGCATTGAAAAACTTGAGAGATTACCATTGACAATGTCAGAAAGACCTATCATTGAATGGATTATACACGGAATAATCACAATTCCGATAACAACTTTCCAATTTAAAAATTGCCAAGAGTATATACCAGCAGGCCAGTATGAAAGGTTGGGTAAAGGGTACATTAAGTCATCATGGAAATTACCTTATACACACACATGTTATAGTGACAAAAACCAGAATGTATTTCTTAGTGGTAATAATTGTAAACGATCACTAAGCGGTATACTTCTGTGCCAAGGTATTAATTTACATAGGGCCTGTGAGGGGACTTCAAATAGCCTTTCATGCCACCAGCACGGCACACCTGCAACACAGATACAGCCATTCTTTAGACAACTTTCTAACTGGATTTACGTTCTAATAACGGACCACAGCTGTTGTGGCATGGTGCCAGGTAAAGCATATCTCGTAAGCGTTAGTTCCATGGTCACTTGCTGTATGCAAGTATTGTATCCAAACGGCCCTCCTGATACAGAGGCGACGATTTGGCCGTCCTTGAATATCTCTTCTATACGAATTGATACTTTAAGCAGAATGAAGTCTGTTCTTTTACAGACAACAGTCCCTATAATGTCATCAAAAGAAACGTATGATCTTCAAGTTGCAAGGACAACAGCAGAGATGCATACACTTTTATCAACTAATTGCCCCGTGCAAATCCTAAATATGTCTGATGCCAGTGGTATCGCACATGTATTTAAAACACATTTTTCGGGACTATTAACACCCTTCGAAGCAGTCCTGGGCATCTTTCCCAATTTTGTCTATTCGGTCTTTGGTGGCCTACCACTACTTTTGGGACTCGTAGCAGGAATTTTGTTTTTGACTCTTCTGTTCCGATATGGCAAGCCAAAACGCAGACATGACTCCAGCAACAATGGAAGAAACGATCCTAGCTATACGCTATCTGGACCGCATAACTAAAGTCCCTGGATTAGCCCGGCTAAGAGATCTGAATATGACCTGGTTTCTTTCATTCAGACCTATATGGCAGAACTGCATCTTACCTGTGCTTCGATGTATGCTATGCAGAGAAGAATGCGTGTTGGACACCTGTCAAACACTACAATCAGCAGTACAAATGGATATCGATACTTTGCTAAGTCCTGTAACGGCTCATGCATCGTGTTGTCCCCAGCGGTTACCTATCCTGATGACGGCATTCCTAGAGACTTCTCCACTACGATTAGGTGGTGGCAGTGAAGTACGAGATGAGAGCAACATCACCCAGGTACGACCTTCTGTGAACATTGCTGATCCTGACACCGATGATAGCAATCATTCTCACGACTGCCCGGTTACAGCATTTTCAACCATGGTCGAACTTTCACCTGAAGCTGTATACTGTTTTTTTGCACATCTGTCTGAAGTAATGTTCTCCCCTGAACAGAAACAATAACTTTTTAAGCAAACCGGCACACAGCGTTCTCCTGAACTCTGAATTCGGCCTTCAGCTTTGATAAACAAAAGCTACTGAAAACATTTGAAACTATTTTCTCCCCTGAAAACGAAATTATTTTTTCCGAATTCCAAAATATTTACCTTTTTTTTTGGCACATGTACTCTGCTTAAAGTAGAACTATTCTTAAAGAACAGAGCTTCTATTTTTAGTAATTCTAGAGACAAAATATTACCTCAGCCTCTAGCACAAGCACAAGCAATTGCATTTATATGTGATGAAATAGTCTCGACCTTCTTTTCTGTATTAGGAGACATTTCATGTGTAATTTTCGCAAATCGTTAAGCTAATATATATATGCATCCTTTTTCTTTTACTGAATGATTACACTGCTTAAAAAACGTACAGTACCAATAATCTTTCGTGTATTTCGCATACACCATTTCAAATGCAAAAATGCAAAAATGTATTTTGGGGTGGATTGGAATACACATGCACCTTTACATGTTTACTATTGCTTAGTTTTAGTAATGATGGACATTAGATCGTGGAGTGGTTTTTTTCGAGGAACCTGAATCAATATTACCATTTTATGCCCTTGTACGGCTATAATCAATAATATCCGTATAATGGCATAAGAATCAGATCCATATTTCAGTAATTCTCCCTTGCAGTCCAAGGCACGGCAAAAGCTACTTCCTTAGATTCTTAGAAAGCACAACACGTTCTTTCAACACACCAAACCTCCAGCAACCTGGGAAGTCCCTGCTTGCTTTGTTTTGATTTGTAATAGAACTCCTGCGAGCACTGTAAGAGCGGCCAGTTCTTTGTGACATCTTTATTGATGTCTTATGTCCAAACCTTACGTCAAACTCGGCACTTTCAGGTATAAATATACCAACGTTGCCTTAAGCAAACACACGGTGGTGGTTTTGGAGCAGAGCAGCTATCTACTTTCCGAGAGCCCAGCTGATGCGAAAAGCCCACGGATGCTGCCCCTCCTCTTTGACGCGCTGAGAAAGATGCTGTCTTTTCTCCTGCCGAGAAAATACAGCTCCGGATTGCGGGTGACTGGGATATTGAGTCCTGAGAGAGAGATACAAGACCTCCTACATTCTATTCCCAAGGTACAGTGCTGACTAAACCCTTAGAGAGAATTCTTGAACCAGATTCTTGGTAAAACCAACGTAACTTAAACTACTCCTTCCCCCGTATTAGGCTTAGGTCAGGTACATCGGGGTAGGCGTATTTTAGAAGCACCAGTTGAGCACGTTAGCCAATGTATATATGTATGTATATATTTTATCCATTTTAAAGTGTCTTATGGCTAAGAAACCATATCAATGCTTTTACAGTATTATTTCATAATACTCCTTTTACTGTACGTACTTTATTATTAAGTATTGCAATTGTGGCAATTCATTTCTCTTGCATGAGAAGGAAGACTGCTCAATAAATAATACCTTTTATTGAAAACGCACGTCTCTCTATTCTCTGCACTCTGGTGAAACTAAGAACGCACATCTGACTGAGTGAAATAGCTGTCTATTGTTTTCACACGACTCTAGAGATTTACTCTTATTCTGAGGGAGCAAAGTTGTCATGTTTATGCGGTTGTCAGAAGCTGAATCCCTTCTTGTCTGAGCCAAGGAAGCTGATCTCTCCCTCTTCATTCAAGAAAGTTTCCAGTGACCTCTGAGCTAGCTGGCGCAGTCAGTAGAGACCTGGAAGACCTCAGTCCTACGTCTACACTGCTGTTTATGTTATTCCAATGCGCAGAGCTTATTGGGAAAATAGGAACTACACTACAGTAGAAGGGGAGCACACTGGTGGGGGTGACTGGTAACAGGATTTAAAAACAAAGGGAGGGTTCTCAACGAAAACACCCCCGTGGCCAAAATGATGATAGTAGCCATAATTGGGCTTAGCGATAAATTAGAAGTGCCTTGGGATATGAATGTGGGAGTTAAATTTAACTGCACACATGCTCTTATTTTTGCATTACGAAGGGGTGCTGGTACGTGGTTTGGTACACTTTGGTATATAGCTTTGATGGGGTAATTCGGCCAAGGATAACAAGCATAGGGTATGAATGTTTTTAGAAAGGAGATAGTATGCATTCCGTTATTATATATGTATTACTTTAAGGCTGAATCCTGTAGTCACGAATTCAAGATGCCATTTATATGATAAGGTTGCTCCAGTTTAGAAAAGACAATCTTTGTTAGTGCAAATTCGAGCATTGATTGATAGAATTACCTTTATGTTGGTACAAGGGAGTCTTTTACCCTTGGAACCAGGGAGGATTCAAAGATTGGATATAGGCAGACATTAATATGTAAAATAATGTCAATGTCATTATTGTTGGCATTGATGCATTGGTTTTCTTTTAATTTACAGCCCTGTTGATGTCCAAGTGTGGAAGAAACGCGTTGGCTGATTGATTTGCTGTAATATTGTCTGGACCTAATAAACTGAAAGGTTTTGAAATAAACCAGAGTTTGATACTCATC
The DNA here is from genome assembly GCF_964263255.1 of Lissotriton vulgaris. Lineage (NCBI taxonomy): Eukaryota > Metazoa > Chordata > Amphibia > Caudata > Salamandridae > Lissotriton > Lissotriton vulgaris. The sequence goes on from NC_141689.1 coordinate 666,836,942, forward strand.
AAAGAAAGCCTATGACCTTTTTTGGCATGAAATCATTATTTGAATGATTGATTTGTGAACATTGTGAACCAAGACGCTCCCTTCAGGATAGGTTATGAATTTTTGATGATTAGTGGTCCAGTGGCGGTAGGACCATGAAAGGTTGAGTGTGGATGAACTACCTAATCGACTAACCAATATTACACACCAGTGCGCACACCTCCTAGCCCTCACCACCTGTCCAGTTGGATGGAGCAGAAGCCCTAGACTCTGCTGACCTCTTGGCCGCTGGGATGCTTGCTAAAGTTCAAATGAGCCCCATAATACTTACAGGGTGATTTTGTAGACTAGTGGGTGGCTCGCAAACATGTAAGGTGAACTGAAGCCCTGACCTCCACTTCCCTGGTGAAGGACTGCATGGCATATTGGGATATGCCGACTAACATTGAGGCGAACTCTATACCTTCAGTGTATCCACGTGTGCTGTAGATGCGCTTAACTGAGCGGAATGCTGAGCAGGTGCCAAGTAATTTTTTTCCTTGCTCAGCATTCTTTTCAATTTTTTGCCCCAAAAAAGTTCAAAAGGAGAAAAACTAAAAAAGCAATAGCCTCTCTGTGCATGAGGGCCATTGTTTCTTTTCATTCTCAGGGTTGTCATGCCCACATGGTGGTTTTGAGCAGGAAAGTTCAGTGATGTGAGACAACTGTGCTAAAACTGTGCAGAGAGAGTTCCAGAGATTACATGAGTTTAAAAGAAAACAGTGGGATTGCTGGCAGCATATGGCTAAATGTTGTGCTCTGCACGTGATTAAGCTTCTTCACTGTCTGGACCACACCAGTGCTTCTCTGTTTAGATAAGCCAGATAAGTATTCCGCAATCCACATGAAGCATCAGCCTTAAACACTGGTTGTGGGACTGAAGAATCCTGTTCTGAGAAAAAGATGACAAACTTGGGCTTCTCCTTTATGTGCCAAAAATAAAGCCATGAGTTTAAGGAAAGGGGCTCAGACAAGTCACATAACTTGCTCTTTCCAATATGGTGGTCTGTCCATGGAAAGCTATCCGAGGTCCGCAATCCAAAAAGAAGTAGCATCTTTTCCAGTGATGTCAGTTCCTGTTTGAATCTTATATGAGGAGGCATTTCCAAAAGATGGATGCATCACAAACCTGTTGACCCATATTTTCTGTTTCATTCTTTGCACCTTTTGAACAATTTTTGGCTCAGAGTTTTACTTCTATCAGTTGGAACATCTACTCCAGCTTGGCTCTTTCACTTCCCTCATGCGAAGGGGAGTTTGGGGCCTTTCTATTAATTTCAGTTTTAGTCTTCATCTTTAATAAAGTGCTACTAGATTGCCAAGGAAGTTTTCAACCACTTGTGGTTTTCTTCTTCTAACTGTGGACCCTCTTAAGGAAGCTTTTTACACATTTGACCTGAACTGTGCAGGGTAGAACTGTGACTTCTAGGAGGAGTGACCCTTTCCACAGGTAATCTAGAAAGGGAATCAAAAGACCTTGTTGGTATCCAGTCCATGACAGGGATAGACTCTCCATCTTAAGTATGCTGAAGATGCTGCCACTGTGACCCAGAGAGCCAGGTCAATGGTTTCTGGCAGTAGACCCTACTGAGGTGCCAGCAGAAGAAATTAATTACCACTCTATCTATAATCTGAACGAAGGAACTACGAGGTTTGGCAGATGGGGTTACCCCTATTCTTAATGGATGCTTCACATCTACCAACATCTTAAATTACCTCATTGGTCTGTGACAGAAAGTTTGTCTCTTAAGCCTATTAGAATCTGTTGGTCGGTGTGGATAGAAAGTCAAAAATATTTCAAAGGAGGGTACGTATGATGATTCGAGGTACAGTTCAGTAGAATACATTTATCACATTTGCAATAAAGAATTTCTCACAGTTGCAATGAAGATGGGCCCTCACAGCTACCGTTATGAGAAAATATGTATTATTATTCCAAAATTTAGAACTATATTTACAATAAACATAGAAATCAAAAAAGGAAGAAATAAACAATATACAATTCAGAATAAACTGGGAATTGGACACAATACTGTGCTAAAACCAGGGCCCTTGACTTTTACCACAATATACTGTTCCTTTATAACTAAATGAATGCTAACACTGGCAGAATCCTGAAACTGAAAATACAATAGCAAATGAAATGCAATGTTGGTAAACATATTCTGATTATGATTTGTTAGTGGTTGTTATCACAGCACTTTGAACTGGAATGCAAGCCTACCACCAAGAGAAACACTAAGGGCCTCATTATGAGTTTGGTGGTGCAGGAGTGGGATTGCCGCGCTCGCGCACTACCCAACACATGTACAAACTGCCCGACAGATCTGGAGTTGTCTCCTGCCAGGTAGGCAGTTCTTTGGTGTTCCCAGGGTGGTGCCTATGAAATAATGGGAACGTAAAAGGCAGTACCTGCATGGCATAAACTGCTACATTTCATGCCATGCAGGTACTGTGTGCATGCACACAGGGGGCCCCCTATGTGCATCCACATTGCGTGAGGTACAACCCTTTCTTTCCTCACCACCACACTTTTCATGGAGGTCGCACCTCTATAAAAAGTGTGCTGTGAGGAAACTCGTAATATGCTTGGCAGGCCGCAGTGGCAAAGCATATTACAAACACAATACAGTTGTGCCACCACCAGGCATCTCTGATCTCTGGCAGTTGCTGTGGTCCCAGGGCTCCCGACTGCCCAGGTTGTAAAGGGGCAGGTGGAAGACCACCATCATTGTGCCCCCATGAGTCTGGCAGTCCGTGCACCGCCAGACTCATAATAAAGCCTGTAGTCAGTGGCTCTTAACTTGTAGACTGAAGACCCATGGGTGTCACAAAGCATGCTGACTGGGCTTGTGACTGCTTCGAAAATGAAATAATATCACCAGATTAATAAAGTATATATAAATGATGTACAAAATGTCAAATGTAAATGTTACAGTCTGTAAATGTGTTGTAATTTGAAATTGGAGGTTAAAAATTAGGTTAGTATTGTCAGATTGATTTGTGTGAACAATGCAAGTGCATCAAACAGAATGTAGTATAGACGATGAGTGACCTCCATTGGATTTTAGAAAAACTACGACCTTTCCATTAAAATTACATTCATTATTTTTTATATGATTGTAAACTAAATAAAATATTTCATCTTTTGTGTATATGTTTCATAAAGCATGGCCAAGACCACTGACCCAGTGCAATCCGCCCGCAAGAACACCACCGAACCGAAGACCCTTCAAGGCATCCTCCTCAACGTCCGATCCCTCCACAAACACACCACCGAGATCTAGGACCTCCTCGACAGCACTACCCCGGATGTAGCATTCTTTACTGAAACCTGGACCAACACCACCTCGGGACCGGACATCGCCATCGCTATTCCCCAAGGGTACAAGAACTCCAGGAAGGATCGCCCCACCCGCCCTGGAGGAGGAATCACCATCGTCCACAAATCCATCCTCTGCCTAAACACACTCCTCGACAAGCCCACTGACCTGAAGGAACACCTTCACTTCAAGATAGTGCCCAGCCCTACCTCCACCCTCCGTGGAACCCTCATGTACCGACCACCTGGACCCCGCAAAATTTTTGCCAACTCCATCAAGAACATCATCTCCCCGCATGCCATCGCGTCCACCAACTACACCCTACTGGGAGACCTCAACTGCCACCTCGACAACAAACTGGACCCCAGCACCACATCCCTCCTGTACAACCTCCACAACATTGGACTCCACCAGATCGTTACCGAACCCACGCACCCCCTCTTCACACCTTCAGCCACACCACCGAACTCCCATGGACTGACCATCGATGTGTCCACTTCACCTTCAGAACACCCACCATCCAGACACCAGCACCTGCTCCCCAAAAAAAACTGGACCAGAATCACTGACGACCAGCTAACCTCATCACTCAGCAACTCCACCACAACCATCGTGGAAAACGACGGCGCCAACACCGTAGTCAAAACCCTGCACAGATGGATCTCCGACAGTGCCAACACCATAGCCCCTCTAGAAAAACAACAACACCCAAGCCAAGAAATCTAGATGGATCACCACCAAACTTCAAGAGTCCAGACGCACTTGCCGCCGCCTTGAAAAGGCTTGGAGGAACACCAAATCCACAGAAACCCACAACTTCAGAGCCGCCTCAAACGCCCACCACCAACTCATCAGAAAAACAAGGAAAAAAGTGATTGAGGACAGAATCTCCACTCATGCACACAACAACAAAGAACTCTTCAACATCATCAAGGAGCTCGCCCAACCCACCAGTGAGTCCACCGACATCCCTCTCTCACAAGACCTCTGCGACAAACACAGAAACCTTTTTCCACCACAAAATCAAGAGCATCTACAACAACTTCGACGAAGACAACCAACACACTGAACCCTCACCAACCACACCCGACTCCCTGAAGCCAGCGATCCACAACTGGACAGCCCTCACCACCGAAGACACACTGAAGACAATGAAGTCAATCCACTCCGGGGCCCCCACGGACCCATGCCCCCACCACATTTTCAACAGAGCCGCCGACACCATCGCACCCATGCTCTGCCACACCATCAACTGCTCCCTGGCAACAGCCTTGAACCGTGATGACTGGAAACACACTGAGATCAACCCCCTCCTGAAGGAATCCTCGGCGGACCCCACCGACCTCAAAATTGAGAAAGCCTTCAACAGCTAACTCGCCACATTCATCAAAGAGCACAACATCCTTGATTCCTCCCAATCCGGCTTCAGAAAAGAACACAGTATGGAAACCACCGTCCATGCCGCAACAGACGACATCTGTACCTTACTGGACAAAGGAGAAACAGCAGCCCTCATCCTCCCCGACCTCTCAGAGGCGTTCAACACAGTTTCTCACCGCACTCTAATAAGCAGACTCCGCAACGCAGGGATTCAAGACAATGCCCTCGACTGGATCCGCTCCTTCCTCTCTGTCAGAACGTAGCGGGTCAAACTCCCCCCTGTCCGCTCAGACCCTACACCTACCACCTGCGGAGTCCGCCATGGGTCCTCCCTCAGCCCTATGCTCTTCATCATCTACAAGGCTCCGCTCGCCCCCATCGTCAGAACCTACGGACTCAACATTGTGTCATACGCAGATGACACCCAACTCATCCTCTCCCTATTCAACAAACCCAACACCGCCAGACACAACTTTCAAGAAGGCATGGAAGCCATCGCCAAATGGTTGAAAAACAGCAGCCTACAACTAATTACAAACAAAACAGAAGTACTCATCATGGGACCAAACCCAGATGCCTGGAATGACACCTGGTGGCCCCCCGCCTTCAGAAGCCCGCCCACCCCCACGGACCAAGCACACAACCTGGGAATCATCCTGGACTCAGAGCTCAAAATGGACCCCCAGATCAACTCTGTCTCGTCCTCCTGTTTCCACACCCTCTGCCTCCTACGTAAGACCTTCAAATGGATCCCCCTCGAATCCTCCTGGTTTAGGAATGCATAGTTAAATACCTTACATTTATACAAGCTTAGTGTCCTAGGGACTTAGTTAGAAGCTCCTCACTCAGGCTGCCTCATTCTTTCAATGAAGCAGGGCACACCTCAGTTTGACCCACAGCAATAGGTGCAAGGTCTACCAATCCTGCTCGCAAACATGTGCAAGACCAATGACAATACAGCAGGGGCAACAAAGAAGTAAATAAGGAGGTGGAATGTGAGAGAGTACTTGCCAGGCAGAGTCACCACACAGTTCACTCACACTTGGAGCTGTAGTGTTTTAGGGAAGTTCTCCTATCAACCGCGGGGAGGGACACAGACCACTTCAATCTGCCCTGTCCATATCTCCGAGCTCCTTGGACTGTCATGGCTCTTCGATGTAGGTAAGGTCCGTATCAGCAGGTCAGGCCAGCTCAGCTGCAGCAGAGTATTAATGCTTATTACTGACCAGGAACACATGGGCAACACACTGCTCCATGTTCTAGAAACACAAACAGCAGCAGCAGCATCAATGGTGTTCTATGTCCAAGAGCTAAGCAATAGGATGGATCTGTTAGGCACAGATTCATCTAAGATTTAGGCACCTGGGCACCTGAACCATAGACCTATGACAGTCATTAAGTTCTCCAAGCTCATAATGTCCAGCAGATCAGGCTATAGAAGAATGTACGTCCTCCTGACAACTATCTTGGAAGATCTATTGCCTGGAATGCATTGTAGCAGCCACCTAATATCATTCCTCCAGACTACCCTTGAAGAAAGTTGAGGGTGGGTCTGCCCTTGTCCTTTTACAAAAGAAGATATCTTCCATCTTGCATCTGTCAGTCATACAAGTAACTATTTGCAAATGGCTAGGCAAAACCTTAACTACAGGAGTACCTTTAGTGTTTGCAAAGCAATTACTTTGCATGTGAGTCAATGATCAAAGTGATTATTACAAAACATAATGCTTACACACATAAAAAGACAAGTATTATTGAAAGAAAATCCCTTGCATACTCAATATGGAGCTTTTACAAGCGTTAGGCCATTGTAGGCCCTTCACTGCCTTTGACATGAAATAATATTTAGGAAACATTAAAATCAATCTTGTTACTGCTTTCTGAGCGTACTTGAACATATTGCCTGAGTAATTCCCAGATAGAGGGAATAGAAGTAGTCTAGACAGGAAGCAATTGAAGCTTGGACAATTATTTTCTGTGCCAACTGAGGAATAAAAGGAAAGGTTTTCTTCAGCATCCTAACATGGCAGCATGCAGCTATCACTTGATATATCTGGGCTTTGAAGGACATTTCTTTGTCAGAACTCACTCCAGGATTCTCTGCAGAAGTCACTGGTTGAGGCATTGAACCAAGCTCAGGATGGCCTTTGTCCCCTTATCCATAATAGCCATAACCTCCTTGCCTGGCTTGAATCCAAAATGTTATAGAGACAACTAAACAGTTCCTAAATAGGTATGACTTTTGTTCCTTTCATGAGACCGCTCAAGTTCTTGGGTGCACCAGACATCCATGACTACCATATTTCATGCAACATTTTCTCAATCTCCTTAAACTTGAGCCAATATTGGCCATGGGTTTGACCAGACCATCTGATAAACACCACTTTAATCCTCTCGAACATATATATTCAAATCCATAACTATTTTTGTACAGTACAAACATAATTGGCTAAGTGATCTTGGAGCTCTCTCACCCAGTGTAAACTAATACGTTTCATACACAAGCCCATTCAGTGCAAACCACACGAAGATGTGTATTGCAAAGGACGCCCTACACAGAGCGTGACTCATAACGTAGAATGGCCAAAAACTGTGTGGAGGAAGGGTTGCTAGTCAAAGATTTCAAACATGAGAGCCAACAACAAAGGGATTTCGAGAATCTCCTCAGTAATGAAAAATTAAAGGGGTGATAAGGAATTCTAGGTCCAATTCCCCTTCCATTTCCTCTTTCTCCATTGTAGTCTTCCCAGACGATTTCAGCTTTTTCATTTCCAATGGGACCAGTAAATTTAATCACGCTTGTAATGAGACCCTATGTGGTGAGGTGAAAAATAGCACTGGAGTAACCAACAACAAGATAAACGCAGAATGTGACAAATTAGCACTGTGTTCAAAACTTTGCCCCATGGCCTATTTTAGGTATTTCTAGTCCATGTTCACTAAGTTATGTACTTCTAATGAAGAGATGGAAGACGATTTGATTACTGTAGGCTCCAGTGCGCGTAAACACCTATGTCATCTTTTGGCAAAATAATGCAAGTTCAAAAGCTTACCTTTCCTTGACTGTCAGATGTGTATGATGAACAGCCAGCATAACAAGGGGAGAAATATTGAATATTATTTGATCCACACACAGGTTCATAAGTTGAGCGTAGGCAGCTGCAGTTAGCGTTGCATGGAGCTGTCAGCTCACCAATCGAACCAGTCCTGAAAGAGAGAACAGAAGTAAATTGCTTTCATGTCTAGTTTCATTTAATTTAATTATTGGTATAGCTTTATTTTTCCTCTCATCCAACTGTTTATGTTGACAATTCGCAGTGCCAAGTATGTAAGTGATAAGTACCAACAACTGATACAGCAAGTCACCACAGAGACTATACAGAAGCTCAAGCCCACAGGGCCAGTACCCGAATGAGGTCATAGAATTCTGACGTGGCACGTAATATCCTATTACATACATTGGGGATGTTTTTTACAGTACATGATACCTCAAACGCTGGAGTTTATGGAAACGGTGTGTGCATTTGCCATTAATGTGCAGCGAATGTGAGAAATCAACTGTACATAAATAAAATATTTTGCGAAGGAAATCATATTTTCAGAATATTGGCCTAATGTGTTATGAACTGTGATATTTGTAATTACCAAAAATTAAATCTTTGATGTTTTTCTCAAAAAGCTAAGTTATCTTTATATGACTATAGAGATGTTTCAGAGATGGGAACACAACATGCTGTGTGTTGCTTTTAGGGCGTAGAAGATTTTTCATTCTTTTTACACATGAGGTGCAAGTTGAATATTTCAATATATACTGTGCTTTTCTATAGTTACATTTTGGCGCACCTATGCATCAACTGCACACTGTACTGGATAATTAGGGATTGAATTGAATATGAATGTAAAGAAAAACAATTAAGAGGATAGGCAGCCCAAGGGATACTTTGGGATTTTGCATTGAACCCTCCGCCATATGGTTTTTTTAATGCGTTCACCTTTCTCCTTTTTTCTTGGAGCATTTGTTTCCAATGCAAATTACATTATTTCTTAGGTAAAATGAAAATAAATGCAGCACTGGCAGATGGTCACTGTCACCCTGTCATCTAACTTTTTAGGTCAGGCGGTAGCCAAGTCCTTTTGATTTTACAAAATGTATGTGTCAAACATACTTAAATGGGCTTTCAGCGAGTAGTCTTCATCCATTGGTCTGCTGTTGTATTATTCCAATTTTGCTTTCACCCACTACAGCATACAGCATGCGGCTCTGAGTCAGCCTACTTCAGTCACTTACTAATTTTACTTTGAGCGACTGCATTTTGCTGTTTCACAAAAAGTAAATCCACACACATGGTCTTCAGTGCCAGTGTTTTTGTTTTTGCTTTAATATTACTTTACCGTTGCCTTTGTATTTAATGCCCGATGTGAAAGCAGGGCCTTTGTACCAGTTGTTTTTGATGTGAGCACAAGGCATTTTAACTCCAGCTTGATCAGTTTTTGCCTCTTGCTACAGTTGTTGTGAATTCGTTTTAGAGTATCCTTTGTTTATCAGACTGCTGCTATTTCACAGCATACCAGATTGTGTCCATGTGAAACTGTTTTCTATAAAGTTACCCGCTTTTTTGTTATGCAGCCAATGAAGTGCATTTATAACTGTACTCCTCTATGTCATACTAGTATGTTTTTTAATTGAAGGGTTCAAGTCACCAAGAAGACCGATAACCATGTATAGGAACAGGGTGAAAGAACAAGAACAAAGCCACAGAGCTCAAATTATTGGTCTCCTGCTCAATCATTTGAAAGACATAACATGGTTGCAGATATCCTCCTAAAAGCCCATGTCTTCATAGATGGGTGTGTTAGGTGGAACTAGCAATTCTTCATCTTCCTCCATGTCCACGAAACTGAGGCCAGCATACACGCTGCCACTACACGAGCCCTCACTTTCGCTGCTGTCGCCCTTAATCGGGGACATCCGGCATACGTAATCCTTGAGATTGAGTTTTTTCACACACCGACAAAGGCCATTGCCAAAACCAGTAACGTTGCAGCCCATATCCTTAGGTGTTTCTTGTTGAGCATTCTTGTCCATTACCAGGGGTGTTAAGCTGTGGTAATATCTATTGATAGTGGGTTGGTAGCCACCCAACACTGGCCTTTTCATGAGTGGGCTGTATCTCTTCATCTTGCTGTAGGCACCTTTTCATATTCAGGCGTATGCTTGCTGTACAAGGCTCTTAAGGATGCCTTATATGTATCCTAAGCACCCCCTAAAATGGGCGTGCACCTCTACACCCCAACACGGATTGCCTCCGTCATAGGGCTCTGGTTCGCTGATGTCTCCAAAAGCAGCTCCTCCCTATGGCAGACCGCCCCTTGGGTCAAATGGTCACCCACATCCATCATAAGGCTTTGGGACCTGTCACTTGTAAGGACAAAAACGACCTGTCACTTTTAGGTACACAGCGAGGGTGTGGCACCTTTCACTTTATGGGGACACACATGATGAGCAAAGGTATCCTGACTTTCTACTCAGGCTATTTAAAATCAAAGAAGCCGAGCGGTAATAAGGGTATTTCGATTCCTTCTCAACAAACATATTGGATTTTAGGCAGTGAAAGTACTGAATCACTAAGCAAAGGGCAGGGCATTATTCCTCTTGATGCACATTGCACAATCTGAACCATCTCTGCCGAGGTTCATGCACCAGCCACTGACAATTTTGATGGCAATATTTCACTTCTGAAGACTGTTTTTGATTGTTCTCTTTTCTAAGGAACATCAGGGTACTAGCTCAATAATTCAGAACCAATTTGATCAGCTAACAGACTACAACAATATTACAGGGACTTTTGCCTGTCAATTGGCTCTTTCCACCCTATTAAGCCCAATTAAACTATTTTTTTTGACCAATGCAATCTCAACTACTCATGAAATCAGTTTTTCAATCTATTCCGTTCTTATGTCTTTATGGGAAGAATATAACTTGTTTAATAAATCTTCCAACAGTAAGCCTGAAAAAAGCCCCTGCAAAATTTGAGTGTCACTATTTGGAGTGCTCTTCTGAACAACCTGGGGCACAGTCTCTGCATCTCTGATGTACCACTCTGATAAACTTGTTCTGCTGGACCATACAAGAATTGGCATGAAAAGGGCGGGGAACAGCCGTTACAACGCAGGTTTTACCATGCATTGCTTTTACATCACATGCGTTACAACGCATGCGATGTTACAACACTTGGTAAAACCACGCATACCATTACATTACATCGCAGGCGCTTTTACAACGCATGCAATGTAACGGTATAATGGTGGCGGCGGATATCCACGTCGTTGTGAGGAAACTTAGGCTGTTTCCTCACAACGACGTGAAGCAAGCAGGAAGGAGGAAGCAGGATCCTAAGGCGACGCTGGAGAGGAGAGAGGTAATAACCGAATGTTACAGATTCGGTAAAAAATCGGTAAAAATACCTACATAGCATTTACTGATTTGTAAATACCGAATCGGTAAAATTCGGTATTTACGAATCGGTAAATGCCATTTACCTACATCGGGCCCCTAGTGTGTGTTGTAGTGTTGTCATGTTTGTTTAGTGTAGTGTATTAGGGTTTAGGGTAGTGTAGAAGTGTTTATGTGGTGTAGTGATTTAGGTTTTAGGGTTGTGTAGTAGTGTTTGTGTAGTGATTTAGGTTTTAGGGTAGTGTAGTAGTGTTTGTGTAGTGATTTAGGTTTTAGGGTACTGTAGTAGTGTTTATATGGTGTAGTGATTTAGGTTTTAGGGTGGTGTAGTAGTGTTTGTGTAGTGATTTAGGTTTTAGTCTACTGTAGTGTGTATGTAGTGTAGTTATTTAGGTTTTAGGGTAGTGTTGTCGTGTTTTAGGGTTTAGGGTAGTGTAGGGGTGGGAGTAGTGTGGGTAGTGTAGTAGTGTTTTAGGGTTTAGGGTAGTGTAGGGGTGGTAGTAGTGTGGGTAGTATAGTAGTGTTTTCGGGTAGTGTAGGGGTGGGAGTAGTGAGGGTAGTATAGTAGTGTTTTAGGGTTTAGGGTACTGTAGGGGTGGGAGTAGTGTGGGTAGTGTAGTAGTGTTTTAGGGTTTAGGGTAGTGTAGGGGTGGGAGTAGTGTGGGTAGTGTTGTAGTGTAGTAGTGTTTTAGGGTTTAGGGTCGTGTAGGGGTGGGAGTAGTGTGAGTAGTGCAGTGTGGTAATGTTTTTGGGTTAGCGGTAGTGTAAGGGTGGTAGTAGTGTGTTGTGTAGGTGTAGGGGGAGGGATATCACTTACCTTGCAAACTTTTACTGCGAGTATGGCTTTACCACGCATGCCTTTGCGTTGTAATGGCATGCGTGGTAAAGGCATACGCGTGGTAAAAGTTTGCGATGTAATGTCATGCGTTGTCATTGACATCGCGTATTAATACCCGTGTTGTAATGGCATGTGTGGTATTACTATGCGATGTATTGACATACATCCAAAAAGGGCATTAGAGGTGCTACATAAATATAACACTGAAAACAAGCTTGTAGCAAACACATCAAAGACTAAAGTACTGATCTTTGGCCACAAACCAAAAAAACATACTTTGGCATGGCAGCTGGGTCCTCTAAGGATAAACACGACCAATAAGTATACTTACTTAGGAGTGCAATTTACAGACACCAGCAGACCAGCACTGCAGATCAAAGCACAGGAGACAAAAGCAGCTAAGCTAACATATGGCATGTGCAAATTACACCACAAGCTTGTAAGCCACTCGACGGAGGGAATCCGATGTGTTATCAAAGCCAAGTTAACGCCTACACTGAGCTATGGTCACCTTGCCTTCCCTGGTCTGTTGACTAAAAAAATGGAAGTCCTATGTATAATGGCGTACAGAAAAGTCTTTAAGCTCCCTTACACGACTGATCCGCTTGGAGTTTAACATCACAGCAATGGACATCGAATGCATAAAAGACATAGTCAAACTCTAACATAATGTGAACAATGCTTGCCTGGGCAAATTCAGGGCGCCACTACAGGTGATCTTCTCAGATACCAACAGTCGCTGGGCGAGGTAGCTCTTGATTGCAAAACAAACATTGGGACTAAAATTCGAACCTTCCCCAGACATACCACTTACAAAGTATAGCTTAAAGATCCTGCTAAAAAAGCGTGGTAATAGCATCTCAAGGCAACAAGATCTTGAACAGATCAGATCAGTCTTAGGTGCAGAAGGCCTAGGTACCTCACATGAAAGCACTACATGTCAGCCCTATTTAAATGCAGGTCTTGGATCGCAAGCCCTTCAAAATGGTATGAGAGTGAGGCTCTTAACTTTGCCCATACAAGACTATAGAGACCACTGGAAAAACCGGTCATCTAGTGGCAACTGCTTTTGTCTGTGTCAACACCCCACATAATCTGCAGAACATGTCATTTTCTTTTGTCCAGCTTTGCTGACCCAAAGGCGCTTGTAAGAACTATGTTCATATGCCATGGTGTTAGAACATGTAAGGAGGCTCTAAGGCACATCTATACCACCACTGTTCCGATGGAGCTGGCACTAATTGGGAAGTTTTATGCTGCTGCTAGAATGCTCATACGCTTAGCCAGAGAAGTGACAGTAGAATGAATTAGGCTTCATGTACTATTGACAGTCTGTACCATTTATACCTACATATGTTTACACTCATTTTAGGTAGGAATATGATGCCTTAGAGCAGTTTTTGCACTTCCCTCATTTGACAACCATTGTCTGTGTTGCATTTTTTATCTTAGCTCTGTATTGTAAACCTGTCGTTTTATTCAGATTTTATGCTTTTTATCATCACCTTTTATCACATGCACTTACTGCTATTTTTTGTAAAGATTTTAATTATTAATACAATAAAGATTCTACCACCACAAAAAAAATTGTTATGCAGCTGTATATTTTAAATACCCTAGCTGTCCATGTAGTGGGCATAGATGCAAGGCTGTTGGCCTTGAATTTCCTAATAGCAAGAGTCCAGTCTGAGCCAGCAGTTGCATATCATATTTATCCTTTCTCTAGTACTTTCACTTCTCTTGCAAGGCTACCTCATATGCTGGACGCTATCCTGGAAAAGATATCACTTCCAGTATAGCAGCCGTTACCTGCTCTAGGTCAACAGGACAAGTCGGAGCCACGTCAGGCCCTTTTTTTGCCCAAGATTGCACATGCTTGGCCACTGTTTGTGATTCCTTTATAGTTTTGTTGGGATCTCTATTCAAGCACTGTATTTCACCTGAACTTCCATCTGTGAGCACTGGCAGTAAGAAATGTATTTGAGCTTATATAGCGCACAGCTATCCACAAAAGGGTTTCCCGACGCTTGCTTAGGGAACCCGTCCTGGTATTCCCCTGTGAGATAACCCCGGCAGGGTATCCACAAGGTGAAAGCCAGGCATCCCGCCGCGAGGGGCCGTTGTGGAGATTAAGCAAGCTATTGCCCAGAGTCGCAGAGTGTAAACCCGTGAGTCGAGAAGGCACCGGAGCGAGAATTATCGAGTCCGTGAAATTTTTGAGCCCAAGACCCACCGAGGCGGGGAATTGAACCCTGGTCCAGGGCCGATCTCAGCTGCCGGGTCTGCCGCCTCTAACCCCTGAGCCACACTTCTCCACAAAGAGGACATTTTTGGGGCACCACCCTCCAAGCCACAGGAAGGTAATACCTATTCATAGTGTCACTAAGAATACAGCAGGAACCCCCCAGTTAACATTCTCTTTGGTCGTTAATGCAACACTAACATTATGTTGTCTAGTCTTATTACTCACAGGCAGCTCAACTAGAACAACAAACAGCTACTGCAAGGCCACTCTTGAAAAGGGAATGAAAGCAGCTTTGTAAAGCAAGATATAATTACAGTATCCACAGTAATTTGGCAGGCTACCCCGGCGCCCAATGAGTCTCCCATGGCTAATATAGACTTACTTTTATCAACTGATAAACTGGGTCCCAAGCCTACTACTGAAATAAACAAGCATTTACAATGCAATAGGTCTCCCAGCTTTAAAGTTTGAGCTATTGGCATTGTATATTACAATGTGTTACATTAATTTGTTATCAAACTCTGAATTGTTGTATAAAGATGGTAAATGCTGCAAGAAAAAGTAGCACTGAAATTGATAGCTTTCGCAATCGCTATTGTAATGAAGCTGAACAGGCAGGGACAAAAGCATAGTCATAACAATCGATTTAAAAAATAAATGAAAAAAACACTCACTGAAAGTCTGCTTTCGATTCTGCGACTGTCCGCAAACCCAAAACAACGGCCTCCTCCTCCCCCTAGGGCACCTCACCACGCACGAGTACAAAAACAAGCATTTGCAGTGCAATAGATCTCGGAGCATTAAAGTTTGAGTTATTGACATTCCGCCTGGGAATATCACGCGAGCCAGAGGAGGTGTAGGCCGTGCCACGAGGCAACCTGCGGCCTGGTGTGCCCATCGGGTGAAGTCGGAGCTGCTCGCTGAGGTTGGTGTTTCTCCCCCCCACACCCCCGTGGGGCACAGAGACCTACCCGCAAGCCCTGAAAGAACTGCCCAGGGTGCCGATTGCAAATTCGGCCCGAACTGGTAGATGGAGCACGAAGCTAGCTGAGGCCTACTCTGCAAAGGAGGTGAGAAGTGGCGGCCGCTAGGCGTGTGGAGAGAGACATAAAGCGAGGCAAGCTACCGCGAGTGGGTTGGGCACTCACTACTCTGCACTCACTACTCTGCACTCACTACTCTGCACTCACTACTCTGCACACTCACTACTCTGCACTCACTACTCTGCACTCACTACTCTGCACTCACTACTCTGCACTCACTACTCTGCACTCACTACTCACTACTCTGCACTCACTACTCTGCACACTCACTACTCACTACTCTGCACTCACTACTCTGCACTCACTACTCACTACTCTGCACTCACTACTCACTACTCTGCACTCACTACTCTGCACTCACTACTCTGCACTCACTACTCTGCACTCACTACTCTGCACTCACTACTCTGCACTCACTACTCACTACTTTGCACTCACTACTTTGCACTCACTACTCTGCACTCACTACTCTGCACTCACTACTCTGCACTCACTACTCTGCACTCACTACTCTGCACTCACTACTCTGCACTCACTACTCTGCACTCAGCACTCACTACTCTGCACTCACTACTCTGCACTCACTACTCTGCACTCACTTCTCTGCACTCACTTCTCTGCACTCACTTCTCTGCACTCACTTCTCTGCACTCACTACTCTGCACTCACTACTCTGCACTCACTACTCTGCATCACCACTCTGCACTCACTACTCTGCACTCACTCTGCACTCACTACTCTGCACTCACTACTCTGCACTCACTACTCTGCACTCACTACACTGCACTCACTACTCTGCACTCACTACACTGCACTCTGCACTCACTACTCTGCACTCACTACTCTGCACTCACTACTCTGCACTCACCACTCTGCACTCACTACTCTGCACTCACTACTCTGCACTCACTACTCTGCACTCACTACTCTGCACTCACTACTCACTACTCTGCATTACCACTCTGCACTCACTACTCTGCACTCACTACTCTGCACTCACTACTCTGCACTCACTACTCTGCACTCACTACTCTGCATTACCACTCTGCACTCACTACTCTGCATTACCACTCTGCATTACCACTCTGCATTACCACTCTGCACTCACTACTCTGCACTCACTACTCTGCACTCACTACTCTGCACTCACTACTCTGCACTCACTACTCTGCACTCACTACTCTGCACTCACTACTCTGCACTCACTACTCTGCACCCACTACTCACTACTCTGCATTACCACTCTGCACTCACTACTCTGCACTCACTACTCTGCACTCACTACTCTGCACTCACTACTCTGCACTCACTACTCTGCACTCACTACTCTGCACTCACTACTCTGCATTACCACTCTGCACTCACTACTCTGCATTACCACTCAGCACTCACTACTCTGCACTCACTACTCTGCACTCACTACTCTGCACTCACTACTCTGCACTCACTACTCTGCACTCACTACT
Organism: Lissotriton vulgaris; assembly: GCF_964263255.1. NCBI lineage: Eukaryota > Metazoa > Chordata > Amphibia > Caudata > Salamandridae > Lissotriton > Lissotriton vulgaris. Next base: position 666,853,709 of record NC_141689.1, read on the forward strand.
CACTACTCTGCATTACCACTCTGCACTCACCACTCTGCATTACCACTCTGCATTACCACTCTGCATTACCACTCTGCATTACCACTCTGCATTACCACTCTGCATTACCACTCTGCATTACCACTCTGCACTCACTCTGCACTCACTACTCTGCACTCACTACTCTGCACTCACTACTCTGCACTCACTACTCTGCACTCACTACTCACTACTCTGCATTACCACTCTGCATTACCACTCTGCATTACCACTCTGCACTCACTACTCTGCACTCACTACTCTGCACTCACTACTCTGCACTCACTACTCTGCACTCACTACTCTGCACTCACTACACTGCACTCTGCACTCACTACTCTGCACTCACTACTCTGCACTCACTACTCTGCACTCACTACACTGCACTCACTACACTGCACTCAGCACTCTGCACTCACTACTCTGCACTCACTACTCTGCACTCACTACTCTGCACTCTGCACTCACTACTCTGCACTCACTACTCTGCACTCACTACTCTGCACTCACTACTCTGCACTCTGCACTCACTGCTCTGCACTCACTACTCTGCACTCACTACTCTGCACTCACTACTCTGCACTCAGCACTCACTACTCTGCACTCACTACTCTGCATTACCACTCTGCACTCACTACTCACTACTCTGCATTACAACTCTGCACTCACTCTGCACTCATTTAATAGGTCTCACCGTTTTCTGCATACTTTTGTGAGAGACTGTTCTATTTCCTTGTTAAATACTTCTGCATCAAACTGGGAAAAGGCAAGGGAGTCTGGCACTGGGGCTGCATTGCTTTCAGCTTTCAGCACACCCCTTCCCTGTCTCCGCAGCACCAGACAGGACAGCCAGGCAGCCCCTGATCCTTCTGCAGAACGACTTAAAGCGCCCCTTTCACTTAAACTTTCATCAACCTAACATGTTTTCAAAGGAACCGGAAACACGACGAGATGTGCAGTTTGACATTGTCTGTGCAGGAAGGGGAAATGTCTCTCTGTTAATGATCAGGGCGTAAATATTTCTCTGTTGCTATTGAGTGTGGGCCGTAAGGGTGAGCTTCTTGGGGCTTTATCATAGTCAGTGAGTTCTTATAGGGTGCTTAAAGGGGGTGCTTCCAATTCCCAATTGATGATTGTAGTGGGCGGTATGGGGGGGATGTTGTTTTCCTGTGGATATTCACCATGCGCTCAAAAGGAGGCTGTTGTCAACCTCTAGAAAATCAGTGTGTGGACTGAGGGGCGCTTATATTCCCATTTGCAAATGTTTCTCTGCAATAAAAACGTCTCGCAAAACATAATTTCAGGCCGCCTGTCACATTACACAGTAGGAGGCACTTTAAATATAGAATCGAGTATGCCCCCGGAATGCCGCCGCGGCCGCCCCGGAAGTCAGGCACGGTCGCCTGTGACGGGGGCGGAGCCACGTTCAGAGCGGAAGAGGAGGCAGGCGGAGTCGTTGCGTCTCGCGGCCCGGGGCTCCTGTGAGCGGTGTGGAGCCCCGGGGCCGCGCCAGCAGGAGGTTGGGCGCCGCGTGCTGAGCAGAGTCCCCGACATTGGCCAGGTAAGTTCAAAAAAAGGCTGGGGGGGGGGCTTGGTGCACTTGTGTGTGTGTGTGCGTGTATGCTCGTGTGTGTATATGTATGCGTGCGACGGTGACGGCGGGGGAGGGAGGGAGGGAGGGGGGGGCCTCGGTGCACGTGTGTGTGTGTGTGCGCGCGTGTGTGTATGTGTCAGGGGGGGTGTCTCTGTATGTATGTATGTGCGTGCGTGCATGGGCGCTTGTGTGTGTGTATGCGCATGCGTGTGGGGTGCTTGCGCTTCCCAGGAGACAGCGCCTGGCCACAGCGCGCGTTCCAGTTACAAATCGCCTGGAAGGATGCGCGTGGCCAGGACTGTCTCCTGGGACTGAGAGTCGCTGACAAAAGATCTCCTGGCGGACACAGCGCTGACGCGCTGTTAAACGCCAGGAGACCTAAAAAGTATTTGTTATTTCAATGCAATACAGCTTCAAAGCCAGAACACAACACTGACAATGATAGTGGTTGTACAACAGAGCAACGGAACAGTCAGTCCATTGATGGAAATTCTTTGATATCGCTTGTCTCCTGTTGCGGAGGATTCGCCTGTTCTCCTGCTTGGCTGCACTTCTCTCCCTGCTGGCTGAAGCACCCTGGTGGGATGAGGTCCCAGGGTTAACTTTCTTTACTGCCGCCAAAACTCTAGAGGAGGACTTTAACTTCCAGAGTGTCATCTCCCTGGTCCAGCTGCCGCGAGTGAGGGGGAGGCGTGGTCACCGCGCAGATAGTGCTGCCTCTCTACCAGTGGCTCGGGATGCAGCCTGGATGAAGCCCCGGCCAAGGGCGGTCCCGTCAGAGCCCATCAGAGACCAGAGGAGACTGGACTGGGCCATCCCTCTAACTTCTGGACTGTTCCTAAGGGGGTATTGTACTGTTTGTTTTTCAAATCTCTTCGTAATGCCGCTTGTGGGGAATGGGCAACTGGGCAAAGGAAAGATGGGCATGGGAGTAGTGGGAACCCTTGATGCCTTTCTGTTCAGGGCTGAATCTGCGCTGATTCATGAGATTCAGCTCACAGAGCGTAGGCTCTCATTAGAACCTCCACTAGCTTCAATTTTAGGTACTGTGGCACCTCCAATCTTATTAACGTCACCAACACATATGAATCCTGCTTCAGCCGTACCTTCTGCCTTATGTAGTCTGTCATTATCTGGTCATTCTTTTCCATCCCCATCGATTCCTTTGAGCCAAGAAGCCCCTACCAGTTTAACCAAGGTTACCACCAGGGGGAACGAGGGCAAAGAGGGGTGCTGAAGACAACGAGGGGGAGGGCGTTGAACCTCCTACGAAGAAGTAAAGGATAACATTCAAGTTCTTCCACTGGACTCATTTGTACGGTCCCACACCAGATTTGAGGAGCATCGATCGGTGTGGACCATGTCCCTCCTTTGGCCAATCTAATTACCCTGTCCCCCCAAGTAATCGATTTCAAGTATTTAACCCTCTAGACGCTATTGATTGACTTGATCCCCATGGTCACACATTACCAACTGTTGCAGGCTTTAACATATGGCCCAGTGGTCCTGGTCAAGGTATCCCAAATAGCGCCCCAGGTGGTCCTTCAACCACTTTTTCAGCAAGGGCCGTAAAATGCATCTATCTGGTTAACTCAGGGGATGCAAAAACATATGGGGTTGTAAGGAGTAATGATGTGAAGTTGGTAGGTCTAGCTAAAGCCCCTCAGGTCTGTTGCACTCTGTCAGACAGCACCAACAGTGTGTCTTTACAGAGCCCAGTGAATGTATTCTCATCCCAAACTTGCCTGACAAGTACACAAAACATGCATAACAATTCTACCATCACTGTGGGTTCTTGGAACTTAGCAGGGCTCCCGTCTAAATTCGAATCAAGTGATTGGGCCGCATTGATTGATCAGTACGATATCTGGGCATTTCAAGCGACTTGGTCCTTGGATGAAGTCTATTACCCTGGGTACCTAAACTTCTCCAAGCTAGCACAAGGGGGTCTAAAGGGAAGACCTATAGGTGGACTTACTTGTTGGGTGAGACAACACTCAGGCTACACCGTTGAGGTAGTATCCATCGATAGCCCAAACAGCTCCGGTTTAGGCTGGGTAAATCAGGCGACTTCCTGCTATTTAACATCTATGCTAGAGGGTTATTGGGTGGGAGGCGTTCGGAGACAATCGCCCTCCTAGATTGTTTTTGGGATAATCACAGAGCTGGGTGCAACCTAATTATTGCAGGAGACTTCAATTGCATCTTTGACCCCCTCGACAGAGAGGATTGCAATTTGGGTCCCAATGTGGAGGCGCAGTGGAACATTCCACCTCTAGACCTCAGCCCAATTAAGAAATAGACAGAGGCCGCACTGCACCTTAAAGGGCTGTGTCTGGAAAAAGGATTGAGGGCAGTAAATGGGAGGACCCATTTAGACCACAACAGGGCACACACTTTTAACAATGGGCGTAGAAGAAGTCAAATAGACTACATCATTCTTAAAGTGGAGTTTTGGCTGTCCCTACAAGATATGTTGGTATTGGAGCGTACCAAAAGTGATCATGACACATTAATCATGTAAATAAAGGTCTCAGGACTACAGGATAACCCCAACCAGCTAGGAGCGAATACATCCCCAGAAGTACTGCTCTCGAACAACACAAGGAGAGTTAGATGGGCCAGGTTAGTATATAATGAAGGGGACCTTGAGCAGATGATGCCCATGGTCGCCCAATCGATAGCTCTACTTAACAACTGTGATACTCAGGAGGATATTAACCTCACTGTGACACAGGCTCACAGTGATTTGTTTTTTAATTTAAAATCCTTTTTTATCAAGCCCAACCCAAGGAAGAAAAACCCAGGGAAAACTATAGCAACCTTTTATAACACATCTTGTAGAGAGGCATACCGGTTATTAACAAAGGCCATTAGATCCGCCAATATGGGAGAGGTTAGATTGGCCAGGGCAAGGTACAAAGCCATCCAACTAACGGCTAAGAAGGAATGGGATGACAGACAATGGCATGATTTGCTTGCCGCCAGTAAAAAGAAAGATACAATAGAATTCTGGCACCCAGTCAAGTGGGAAAGCTGTGGATCCCCACAAATCCCAGTCAATCTTGTGGCACCAGACATGTGGTCTTCATTTTACGAAGCCCAGTTCTCCATTCCAAACAACAAATTTGTAAATTTCCAAATGGATCCTCCTTCTACCACCTTAAAGTTCGATAGGCTAGAAGTGGAGTCAGTCCTCTCTCTGATTCCGAGAGGTAGTGCTCCCGGCCCGACTGTATCCCGGCGGACTTGTTTTTGAATGATAAGGATAACTGGGTCACTTACATTATGCTCTTAGCCAATGCTATAGCCAGTGGTGCTCCCATCCCTGATACTTGGTCAGGAGCGGTTATAATTCCCATATATAAAAAGGGTGACCGTTCTCTACCCGGTAACTACAGGCCCATCAGCCTTATTAACTCAATACAAAAAATAGTAGCAAGGTTGGTACTCTGCAGAATTCAGTTGTGGATAGAGGAGCTTGAGATCTTATCACCCCTGCAAGCAGGTTTTCGCTCCGACCATGTATTCAGGTTTGTAATGTTATACTGGCAAGTGGTTATTATAGGAGGGGGCTCTCTATATGCAGCCTATATTTACCTAAAGACTGCTTTTGACTTGGTCTCCCGCAATAAACTGTGGAGTGCGCTCCAGGACATGGGGATGCCACCGGAGCTGTAAGTTATGCTAGTTAAATTGCATGATTCCAATCATGCGCAGGTCCGCTGGGCACACAAGGAGAGGTAACTGATAGATTTCTTGTTTTAAAGGGTGTCTGTCAAGGATGTGTCCTGGCACCCACCCTATTTTCTCTGTTTATTGATAGGGTTGTCCAGTATTATTCCACATGCTCTACCGATGCTCCTACACTAGCTGGCTTGAGTATCCCCCTGCTCATGTTCGCGGACGACACTTTATTACTATCTAAAACACAGAAAGGGCTACAGGCCGACCTTTCTAGGTTTGAGGTGTTCTGCTGGGACCATGAGCTGGTGGTAAACATGGACAAGACAAAGTTCATGGTTCTTCATAAGTACAAAGCTATCAAGAGCAGAGTATACATGAACAACGTCCCCCTAGAACAGGCAGAAGTGTTCACCTATTTGGGGATACCTTTAAGCAGGAAACTGAACTGGGAGCCCCAGATAGACAAGCTAGCTTTAAAACACGCTCAGCTGATGGGAGCCCTCATCAAAGAGCAGAGGCTCTCATTCACCAAACCATTAGCTCCCGCCCTCAAGATATATAACTCCAAAATCGTCACCTCAACTTTATATGGAGCAGAATTATGGGGTTTTGACAACTTAACCCCTTCGGTGCTAATGACGGCCCCCAGCCGTCATGCATTACGGTGCTTGTGTGATGATGACGGCTAGGGGCCGTCATGAACCCGCCCACTGGCGATTTTGCCGCACAGGCGCAGAATTGTGGCCGCACCCAAGGGGTTAACATCACTGGCCAAGGCGCCAGAACAAATTTGTCAGAGGCATTAAGGGTCTCCCGCAGTCAAAACCACTGCTCCCTCTATATTTGGATCTGGGTTGTCCATGTTTTGAGGACTTGGCTCATTGCAGGCCAATAGCATTCTGGAGAAGGCTCTGGGTTACCCCGGAGCTCCCTATTCATGCTAAACCCCTTCTGGTTTTTAGGGGGGTAGGATGCACAAGTAAGATCAAATGGTTGCAGACCATAAAAAATACCCTAAGTCAAATGGGGATGAGCTCTTTGTGGGAAAACCTGGAAGCTAATCCATTCCCGCCAAAAAAGGAGCTTAAGGCAGCTTACTGGAACATGATTAAGCTCAGGCACTTTTCATCTACCACAAGGCCAACCTTGACCAGATCTTTTCTGATGCAGAAACAGGAATTTGTGTTTGAACCTTACTGGGACACCATCTTAAGACCGCTAGATAGGAAACTCTACCAACAGTTCAGGATGGGTTCCCTTCCAACCAGCGCTTTTAAAAATAGATGGCTAACGCACACGTCTGACCTGTGCGATTCGTGCAGAGATCAGACTGAATCTGTAGCTCATGTTTTATTTGTAAGCTTCCCAGGTCTAAATGGCTCAAACCCATCTGTAAGATCATGGGTATTAGATCTGCCATGGAAGCGTTACGAATTCTGCAGACCTCCACCCAGGAGTTTATTGTAATAGCCATGGCTAAATTCCTAAATTGGGCTTGGGTAATCTGAGCCAAAAGATATAGGGAACCGCCATCAGACCTATAGTTACTTAGCTGCTAAGTTATTAATGTGTAGCTGTTATGAGTTGATGGCTGGGCTGATAAATTTTACTCTTTCCATTATCATTTTAAAAGACAATAGTGGATTTTATTGTGAATTACAGCACTTTAATCTCAAGACAAACGTTTAATTTATTATAACATTTATATCTCAAGCTAAATGTCCAATTTTATGTATTTGACACAGTGGTCCATTCATGTAACAACATCTGCTTGGAACCAGCCTGTGAGCTTCTCTCTCTGTTAAAGTTTCTCAAATATTGATTGTACAGTCTTTTATGATTATTTTAATCGAAATAAAGGCATCATGAAATGAAATGATTTGCCTTTATTATCTGTTACAGATTCACTAACTCCGAGGAGTTGCCCTGTTAATGTATACCCTAAGAGCCTTATTATAGCCATCTCAAGATCTACAAAGCTCACTACACTGAATGAAGAGCCAATGCTCTCTCATATCCAATCATCAATACAGATGCCAACGGTTCCAGTGGTATTGTTGGAATCTGGCCGCCAATTAGATTAACCTACTGTTGACCCTTTGTCATCCAATTTGCATATCAATTACCAATGGCCAAATTCATTATCAGCTTACCATCTCCCAGGTAGGAGTATGACAAAACAAGTATGAATCCAGGAAGACCATACTGGAGGAGTAGATGCTGAAAGATAGGAGTCTTTATCAAGTTTTGTTTTTCCAACCAAAAAGGTAGAGTTCATTCTGCATTTTGCATCTAAAGGCAATATGGATACCTTTAATAGTAGTATGATATTTAAACAGTTTGGGACATTGGCAAGCTCCAGACACATTAATACAATACATCGGGAGGCAATAGAGTCTAAGGCAAACGCAAATCTGAGAGGGAAAGATAACACTATAATCACCCGGTCTTCCCCGGAGATCGCCAATCTTGTGTGGCATATAAAGGACAAATTCTTCGCATGGGGCATTGAGTTGTTGCAAGTGCTTCCATCTCATAATCTCAGCTCGTTATCACCAAGCACTAGCAACCCCAATGTTCCAGGTGTTGGGATCTTGAGAGGTGCCATTGACTATGATTTTCAAAGCCATCTACTTACACCCTTGGAAGTTATCAGTGTGCATACTGAGGGACATCATCTTGAAGTCAGCTCTCATATACAGCAGGTGCACAGAAAAGGGTCACGGATGAGAATTATTCCACCGACTGCTCGTGCATGAAATAACAATGGGAAACAGAAGTGGAAATCCATGACCCTTATTCCACCTCGTGCCATGAACTTAGTGAAAGGACTAATGTGTCATCTTGAATTTTTTAACCTCCGGCAAAATATTTTGATTTGGTACAAGCCCTGGAAATCCCAAATATTCAGAGGAATCAGAAATCTGACATAAATCATGTCCAATTAAAGAGCAGAAATGTACAGAACCAATCAACACAATGCTTTGATTTATCATCTGACTATGATAATAACTTCAGAAATATTTCAACATTTTCACTCCTGGTTTTGGAATGTGCTGGGTATAAGAGGGAAAAATAAGAATCAGATATGGTCTGACTTTGTGTGCTCTGTTGTGGTACTCTATATGCAGGAGATATGTGCTGTACCACTTGTACACAATAATGTTTTTAAAACATTCTATCTGGCAGCTACTCCATCTCCCTGTGGCCACCCTGGGGGCAATTGGTGATATACATTTCAACCACGGCACATCCTTCCTTTATAAAGCAGACACATCATTTTACCAGACACTTGCCCTTGAATTTGTGAATCGCTTACTGTTGAGCTTTGTTCCTTCAAATGCCGATAGACGCTTTATTTTGGCAAAGTTGTATTTTGAATTGGACTCTCTTAAACCAAAAAGAAGTTGGGTTTGTTGTGGAGGGAGGATTTCAATGTCCAGCTTTGCCCCATTATGTCCCTAGATGCCTGTGGTTTTACGAGTGCAGATGGGAATCCTATGTCTCATTTCTCTCACAATGTTTTTTCCAATAATAATAATGATGTGATGATGAAATTCAGTAAGAGTCTTATTAAGAGTTTTGCCAATGACTTTAGCAACATGAATGCTTTTTTCCTTAATACCTTGGTGTGTAAGGGTGGGGCTCAGATACTGATTTAATTTTACTGTGTGCCAACTTAGTCAATATGGTAGGGGATAATCTTCTATGCAACCTCGCTATCACTGACCATTTCAGGGGGCGTGGCCATGAGGCAGATAAGAGCGGATGCGTGAGCACAGAGCTCAGCGCCGCCTCCGTTGATTATCCTGAACAAGGGGCGCAAAGAGAGGCCCTCGACTATCAGAGTAGAAAGGGGAATACATTTGGATGACTCTGCCACCCAGAGAGTGACTGCGGCAGCGGCTTATGAGGGCGATCTGCTGACTGGACGGGAGCAAGGTGGCGACCACAGGATGGCTGTGTAGGAAATCTGGGCTCTTGCTGGATGGAGCGGAAGCTGGGGCCGTGGAGCTTGATCGATCTGCCAGCGGGGACTGCCTTCATACCTGGTGCTTTGACAGGTGCACAGCAGGGTGCAGTGGAGTATTTCTGCAGAAGGGGAGTCCGATGATAGGTGGGGCGGGCTGGCTGCCGGGTCACAAGATGGCGGCATAGGCAGCCTAGCGAGGAGCTGTGGCAGCGGAGAACCGGAGCAACGGGCAGCCTTGGAAACGCTGTACAGCTCTCGGATGACTGGCGTGCTCCAAGTGGTCAGCGGTGAAGGATTGTGCCTGGATGTGGTGCGACACAGAACGAACAGTCCGGTGAGCGCCCCCCCCCTTCTTCCTCCCATCTACCCAAGGGCGGAGTCGGCCCCCTGCAGTAGCGGTGAGTGAGGAGGCACCTACTGGCAACGGGACGGCAATCTAGAGTGGCTGCCATTGTGAAAGCCGCCTGGTGGGACTGCCATGACCGAAGAGCGGACATGATGCGGAATTGCTGCGTCTGCCTGGGCCGCGTTTTGGAGCTCGCAGTGAGTGGGTCTTTTCTGGCCGCGAGTGGGGGTATTGCACACAGTGTCAAGGTGCGGCCCGAAGCTCTGTGACATGTGAGTGGAGGCAATGGCCGTGATTGCTGGGGGGTAATGAGGCTGAATATGGTTTGGTGCCCTGGAGCTATGTGGACAACTGGGTGCAGCAGGATGCAGTAGTTGTACTGAGCTGGGGGGTGAGAGAAGCAGGATGACCAGCGCTGGGGATCTCACCATCACGCTGGCACAGTGGACATAGGCAGACTGCCTGCTCCTGACTGGTCCTGAAGGATGGGGCATTTCAACTGGTGGACACTGGCACTGGAGAGCGGCTGGGCAAATACATATGCAGACCCCCCTTCACGGAGGCTTTGGATGCGGCGTAATTGAGTGCAGTGGTTTGCGGGGGAGGCTACTCTGAGGAAATAGGAGAAGCTTGTGGCGGCGGGGAGAGCCTGAGGAGCAAAAGTAGTGATGACTGAGAAGGCTGCTGAGTGACCTTGATGGAAAATGACCACCTCACTGCTATTGCGGGGTGGAGGAACTGGTGAATGTAGCGCAGGGACTGCTTGAAGCTACTGAGGAGCCGTGCTGGGCACAGCACAGAGGAGGGCGTTGTGGTGTCGGAGTGACCTGGGCTGCCGGGGGGGGGGGAAGCAGGTGTACGCTGATGGTCTGGAGCGGGCCCCAAGGCATATATAGAGACTCCTTTGCATCCGCCGGGTGCATGGCCCACCAGCAGAGGAGAGCCTAAATAGAGCCAAGACTGGTCTGTGCCCAGAGGATGACCCTGACGGGGCCAACAGGAGAGTTGTCCTTCTGGAGAGCAATGAGCACAATGTGGCGCGGCCTGACTGGGATTGTCGGATGGCCCTGTCGGACTGGGCGAGCTTGAGAGAGGGCAGCGTACGACGGAGTAGGGACTGCCGTACTGTCTGAGTCGGATACACGCAGTGCGCAGCAGTGGAGAGGAGGTGCCCTTCAGTGAAAACTTGACTACTAGGAGATCCCCGAGTCCTGTGAGGCCATGAAGAAGCCAAGGGGGAAACAGTTGGGAGTACCACTGGACCAGGAAGACAACACGGCGGTCACAGAAGCACGAGATGGGTTGCAACAACGCCAGGAGTGGATGCTTCAGCAGCAGGTTGATCAAATACTGCAAGCCATTATAGACACTAGGGAGGCCTTGCAAAAGGACATCGTTCATGTGGGGCAAGGGCGGGGGCTGCTTCGGGCGGACCACATCAAGTTGACCGATAGGGTGAAACAGACGGAAAGGGCCATAACAGTCCTAGAATCGGCCCAGAAGTCGATGACAGAGCATATGGCGGATTTCCAACATAGGCTGCGGACCCTGGTGAAGTGATTTGAGGACGCGGAAGAGAGGAATTGAAGATACAACATCCGAGTGGTGGGACTGCCGGAAGGAGTGGAAAGTCCAGACAGGGTGGAATATCTGGAAACCTGGCTGAAGACAACTGTCGTGCCAGCAGGACTGACATCCTTTTTCACTTTAGAGAGGGCTCACAGGGTGCCTGCCAAGCCGTTGGCCCCCGGGAGGCCGCCGAGGCCAGTGGTGGCCAGGCTACTTCATTACAAGGACAGGGATATACTATTGAACCAGGCCAGGAAGGCGGGTCCATACACAGTGGACAACAGCAAGGTCACACAGTTCCCGGATTGCACGCTTAAGGTCCAACGCCGCAGGGTCTCGTTTGTGGCAGTCAAGAGGGCACTGCGGGACGAGGGTATTCAATACTCTCTGATGTTTTCCGCATGGCTCAAGATAACAGTGGATGACAAGCTTTCATTTCATGAAAGCTCTCACGAGGCCTGGGACTGGTTGGAGATGTATAAAGCAGGGATTGGAGAAACGGGGAGTGGTGTCCCTATGGATGAGATGAGACCGCAAATGCGAAGACTGAGGCGCAACTGAAGTCGTCAACCGGTGGCCCAGAGGCTGACGACGACGCAAACAGAGAAAGAGCACAGCCGCTTTGCAGGCTGTCACGGCTATCTTGCAGGATGGGAAGGGACCGCACCCGTAAGGGATGGAGTCGGATGGAGGGTTCCTGGAAGAGGACGATGAACAATCGGAGGCCGGAAGCCAGAAGCAACCAATGTGACTGCTGCCACAGCGGACGAGATCGTTGATGGGTGACGTAGACATTGGCTGACCCTGAATTGAACAAATGGTTGAGGGGGCTGGAGAGGGGGGGCTCTCTGCGGACCTGGTTGGACGGTAACTGCCTATCCAAAGATATGGAGTAGGGGGTGCTGTAGAAAATAGGTGGAAAAGGCCTCCTAAATGCGCGAACCCGGAAGGGGCATGTCCAGTGATATGGGGGTTGAGCGCGGGATGCTGGTCGATTGATTCTCGGAAGCCTGGGGCTTACCTCCCTTAAGTTTAAGTGGGTTAGCTCCTTAGGAGCTTGTTGGGTGTTTGAGTAATAGTTTGGATGGGTCCTAATGTTGTAGCGCCTGTTCTGGGGGGGGATTAGGGGTGGGCTGGGGAGGGGGCTTAGGGAAGTTGATAACACCGGAGTGCTCTTAGACATGGGGTGGGTGCGAAGGAGGAAAGATTTGACCAATGGGTACACTGCATGATTTGAAATGTATTACCTGGAATGTGCGGGGACTCCATACGATGCAGAGGTGTCTACCTGGTAAGGCAAGCGGCGCATATAGCTTTCCTTCAGGAAACACATCTTAACCTAACTGAGGGGGGCGGCACTAAAAAAGAGGTGGAGGGGGCAATTGTTCTACACAACCTTCTCTGCATTTGCCAGGGGCGCCTTAGTATGGGTTAGAGCTGGGGTCCCTTTTCAGCCAATGCAGGACTTGGTGGACCCAGGGGGAAGATTTGTAGGGGTGATGGGACGGCTCAATGGAGTAGGTGTAGCTTTATGTAGTGTATATGCCACTAACTTAGAGCAACCTTCCTTCTTTGAGAGATTGTCGGGGAGCCAAACGCCATATTTAACTACTGCAACAATATTGGGGGGAGACTTTAAGTTAATAACAGATGTGGAGCGAGATCAATCTCACCCCGCTAGCTGGGACCTCAGTGCATAGGATTTCCAAGGCGAGAGGCACCTGGTAAACCAACTGGGGGCTAATTGACATGTGGGGTGCCCAGCATCTGGAAGAGAGGGATTTCTCTTATTACTCAGGCCTTCACGATTTGCATGTGCGATTAGAAGCAATATTATGCGACCCTGCCGTTCACTCTAAGGCAGAGGTCTTCAAACTGTGGGGCGCGACCCCGAGGGGGGTCCTGAGTCCTCGGAAGGGGGTCGCAGATTCCCCAGCTTCACTTGTCACTGTAAAAAGACATCCGCCTGCCGTCCTGGGATTGGCTAATTGAGATCGTTATCAGCTGTTTGCCTGAATGAAAGGAAATGCGCTGGTAATCTGCAAGTGTAAAGGATGCTTGGGAGCAGTTCTGGCTCTTTGTGACGACAAAGATGTGTGTGTTTTTGAGTTGAAGTGCAAAGAGTTAACTACTGGGCTGGGAAGTTCTTTCTTTTAATTTTAACTGCATTTACACAGCCCTCTGTGCCCCTAAAGAGGTGATGAAGGGACTGTTATGTAAAAAAAAAGAAAAATGCATTACATTTGGTCTGGTATTTTTAAAACCTACATTTTAAAAGCACCATTTTATTGCAAAATTATTCACACGTTTTGCAGCATTGTATCATACCCTGTGTCGATAATGCAAGTATAACAAATTGACTTGCATATTCACAGTGCTTTCTGTCACAGGCTGTGACTTTGCAGCACTAAAAATACACATCACTATTCTCCACTGCACCAATCAAGATTTAATTCTGTGTGTCTGGTTACACACAGACCTCTGCAGTGCATTAACTAATAGTTGTTTCATAATGTACTACAGTGCATTTGCCACTGAGCAATAACTTATTTTATTTATTTTTCATTTACACTGCCCATTATTTTATATGTATATACCTGCAGCTCTCATAGAAATAGGAAAACGCCCCTCAGGATTGTTTTGGTGAAGGAAGGTGCCTCTTCCCGTACAAGAACAATTCTGCCTAGGTTAGTGCTAGACAGCAATTTGTGAAGGAAAAAGAACTGAAATGCACCGTATTTCATAATTACAGTTTATTCCTGCCCTTGCACATTGGCATTGGGCAGTGCCGCAAGAAGACTTGCAGCGCTGTCCTTTGCCACTTCCTCATAAATAAGGCCCATGGTTTTTAGCTACACCTTTGGCTACACCTCTACACTCAATGACCTTTGTTTTAGATATGCTCATATAATGTTATTAGTAAACTCCCAATCTATCCTATGGGACAGATAGCCTTTCCATAGTGAAAAATGAAAAACACTAATTCACTACCAGAACATGTCACACACACCAGCACATGTCTTACGTATAACGTGCACGGCACCATGCCCTCAGGGGTACCTTGGGCCTACCTTAGGGGTGACTTACATGTAAGAAAATTGAAGATTAGGGCTTGGCAAGTGGGTGCACTTGCCAGGTTGACATGGCATTTACAAACTTCATGCAGACACTGCAGTGGCAGGTCTGATAACCCTTTTAAGGGCTGCTTGGGTGAGTGGCACACTCAGTACTGCAGGACCACTAGCACCATTTGATTTACAGGTTCTGGCACCCTCAGTACACTTTACTAGGGACTTACCATTAAGTCAAACATGCCAATCATGGAAATACCAATCCATAATACAATTTATAATAGGAGCACTTGCGCTCTAATACTGAACAGCATTGAGGAAGTGTGCAGAGACACTGAACCAGCAAAAACAGGAGTCAAAACTAGGTCAGAATGGGAAAAAACAGGAGAAACATGCCAAAAGATGGCAGTTATACAGGGGTATTTATAGTTATCAATCTATGTTGATGACAAGAAGAACCAGTTTCTAAAAAATGTTGTCAGAAGGGGGTCCTTACGCCTGAAAAGCTTAGACAAGGGGGTCTCGACATCAAAAAGTTTGAAGACCACTGCTCTGAGTTGATAGGTAGCGAGTATCTGGCGAGAACGCTGTCGGACAATAACCCGTTGCTTGTGCGCATAAGATGGAGTCAGGAGAGGGCAGTCATACCGACCTGGCGGCTCCGACTGGAAGCTTTGGAAGACCTGGTCTTTGGGGAGGAACTGAGGACAAGTATTGAACAATACTTCGAGGAGAATGAGGGGACCGCGACTTTATTGGCGCTCGAATGGGATGCATTTAAGCTTGTGACTAGTGGGATCTGTATTAGTAAAGTGGCAGGAGTACGGGAAACGCTTTTGACTGACTTGGAGACGGCGGAAGGCCAGTTGCGGGGCGCGGAGAGGGCACGGCCAGGGAATCCAGGGTCGCAGACCGAGGTCTCGGAGGCTAGAGAGGGAGTGGCGGTTCAGGTGGAGATACTGCGCTCCTTTGACTATAAGAATTACAGGGCAAGGATGCATGCTGAGAGACAAATTGAGTGCGCTGGCGTGGTTGGCCGATCCGACCCCTCGGAGTACGCCAATCCTGGGCCTGGTAGCCCCGTCGGGAGAAGTGATACACACGCAATCGGGGATAACATGCCTATTCGTGGAGTATTACACTGTGCTCGACAGTAGCCAACTGTCTCAGGGCACTGATGATATACAGGGATGTTTGGAGGAGGTGGCTCTACCGAGTCTGAGCAAGGAGCAGGGGGATCTGCTGAGCAGTGAGATTATGATAGGCGAGATTAGGAGTGCGATTAAGCATATGGCTCGCAACAGAACACCTCGGGTGTACGACCTCCCTATAAAATTTTTACTCCAAGTATGTAGATTGCTTGGCTCCACAGTTGCATTGCTTTACAAAGTAGGGAGGTTGCCCAAGACCACCAGGGAGGCTATTATTATCCCCCTCCTGAAACATGGTAGGGAAGCTACGGATATGAAGGCGTATTGTCCGCTGTCAATGTTGACTACTGACTACAAAATCTTAAGTAGTATATTGGCTTCGCGCCTACTCCCATATAAGTCGCAGCTGATATACCAAGATCAATCCGGTTTTATACCTAAGCATAATATAGCTCTTAATGTGAGACGGCTACTGCAAATTCTTGAGACCTGCCAGGACTTGGCGTTGTCTGCTCTGATTCTCTCAGTGGACATAGAGAAGGCGTTTGATAGCCTGGAGTGGCCATTTCTCTTTCAGACTATGCGCAGGATGGGACTTGGGGGGAATTCGTGTGGTGGACTCAAATACTGTATACATCGACGACTGCTCGGGTGCTGACGGGGGGGACGGTTTCAGCTTCCTGCACAGTGGGACGAGGAACACGGCAGGGTTGCCCGCTTTCTCTACTATTATCACACTGGCAATGCGAGCTCGGTCGGGGAGGCACTATACTGGGCTGGAGATGCGTGGTGACATGCATTATATAGGGCTCTACGTAGATGACCTGCTGATGTTCCTGGCAGGCCCTGGTGCAGAGTTGGCAGGGGCGAAGGTGCTGCTGCAGGTGTTTTGGCAGCATCGGGCTGTGCGTGAATTGGGAGAAGACTAACCTGTTGCCGGCGCATCGAGCAATGGGAATCCCCGACAACTTAAATGGAATAAGATGGGAGCCCTGCTGCCTGCCATATCTGGGAACCTACACTTATCACAAGCGAGCATGGATGGCAATGTGAATAGAGCAGTGCAAGGTGTCAGGGGAAGCATGTCATTTTGGAGTACTCTGCCACTCTCAGTAGCAGGGAGGGTGGTGCTTCTGAAAATGGTGGCGCTACCTCGACTCCTTTACTACTTCCGGACGCTGTCGATCTGGATTCCGGGCCAGGTGTTCAAGACGCTCAGAACTATGGAAGGAGGATTTTTATAGGGGAGCGGTAGGAGGCGGTGGCCCTGACCACTACAATGGGACCTAGAGCGGAGGGGGGATGGGTAGCCCCAGACTTCAAACTCCACTACCTGGCGGCTCAGGTACAGTGGCTTATGCAGGCGGTTGCTCGAGAGTTCAGGGGACTGGATGGTCTAGAGGATCGTTGGTTTCCACAGCATGTGCTGTCCTTTGTGGTTCTGGGCCAGCAGCTGTGGGTTGACTCGTTGACTTCTGAAGAGAAAGTGCTAAGGGAATGCTGGAATAGAAGTAGAAGTAGGGTAGGCAGGACTCGCCCGTACGCGCCGGAAATAGCTCTTGGAATGAGTACGGCCCTTCGACACGGTGGGGACTGGTCGGCATTGGCAGAGTGGGAAGACCTGGGGTTGCAGGTGATCAAAGATTTGTACGTGGGAGTGCTCTCTTGCCTTACCAGGCACTGCAGGATAAATACGGATTGCCCAGGGGGGATTTCTTGCTGCATGCCGCCCTGGTGGCTACGAATTAGGAACACTGGGGAGAAGGGCTGCTAGAACCGCAGACATCCCCGACATGCCAATATGTAGTAATGGCCGCAGGGACGATAAAGGCAGTAACATGCCTTTATCGGCGAATGGTGGGGGAGGGGCTTTAGCCACGGACTCGGTTGCGAGAAAAATGGGAGGTAGATCTGGGCAGAGACATACCTGAATCGACTTGGTCTAAATTGGTGGAAAGGACGTGGAAGGGTACGCGGAATGCTAGAATCCAACTTATCCATTTCTATATCATACATCGGGAGTACCTAACCCCAGGACAGATAATTAAATATTTTAACATGGACTCCTTGTGTTGCCCTAGATGTTGCTTTACTGCCGTGGACTTCCAATATATGATGTGGGGTTGCCCGCAGCTCGGCACATACTAGTAGGAGGTGGTTGAGGTCCTATGTGGGGTGACGGACTGGTATATAGAACCCAATATAGGAACATTCATACTGCACTGATACCCTCACACAGCACGAACCAAGGTAACAAGTAAATTAATTGATCTGCGGTTACTGTTGGCCAAACGGGAACTAACAAGAAAATGAAATCTACACGGGCCCTAGTATAGAGCAATGGAAAACGGAATTTATGAGCTGGGCGGTTCGTGAGAGTATGGTCAGGCTCTAGCAGGCAAGAAGAGCGAATAATGAAAATGCGATGGAAACTGCACAAGCATGGGAAGCTCTGGTGGCACTGTTGAAACTGCTGGAGACGGAATCGGACTCTGACTCCTTGGGGGTTCCTCAAGAACAGGCTGAGGTACGCTGACCATAGCCAGGCTTTGGGTGGCTACTGGAGAGTGGAGGTGGGCTCCGGCATGGAGGGAGTTGAGGAGCAGCCCACACGCATTGAGATATTGGCGCATCCTAACGTGTTGCTGATGACTGGACATTCTGGTTTAAAGTATGTAGAGCACACCGGTGGTGGGGCTTAGGCGGGAGGGGGTGGAAGAGGCCTAAACCGGCGGGAGCTCCGTGATGGGCTCCACATAATATTGGTTGGGGTTTGGGATGCAGGTTGCGGTATTAGTATTAGGCCATGAGGGGGAGGCTGAGGCGCTTATTCAGATGTTGGTATCAATGTAAACACACGCCTACCTATGAACAATGCCTGTAAGCACTGTATCCCATAATTTGCCCTTAATATTTATGGGCCTTGTTTGAGGGGATGTTGTTTGGGTTGAAATCCAATAAAATTCTTTAAATAAAAAAATTTCAAAAACACTGACCATTTCCCCCAAAGTTACATTTTTGGTATTTCCAACTGGCACGTTTGTGTATGCCCCAACTAGATATGCCCAAAAGAAAAAAGGTACTCACATTAACTGGGAGTTTGTTATTGCTGAGGCATTTTTGTTCCAGTTGGTTAAAGGAAATACCACCTCATCTCTGGCCTCAGGAGTTGGGTAGGACTCCGATACCAGCGAGAGTGGTGAAAAGCCTGGGTATCCCCATTGATGGTAATCTATCCATGAAAAATCAAGTGTCGTCGGTAGTTGGCACATGCGTTGGCCTCCTAAGGCAACTTCGGAAAATCTTTCCAATGCTCTCTTTCTCCACGCAAAGGACGGTGGTGTCTACTATGATTTTAGGACGTCTCGACTATGGGAATGCCCTCTATGTTGGGCTCCCCCAGCAGCAACTCTCGAGATTGCAAATAGTGATGAACGATGCAGCTAGACTGATTTTCGGAAAATCTAGAAACACCCATGCCTCTCCTCTTTTACGCGAATTACATTGGCTTCCTATTAGGCAGAGAATTTTATTTAAAGGTCTGTGCATCGCTCATAAAGCGGTTTACGGCAATGCACCCAACTATATTAAAGCCAGGCTGGTGCAGTACACCCCTAGAAGGACCTTGCGCTCGTCTGAGGACGCTCTTCTGGTAAGCCCGCGCTATCGTTTGACCACCCTTGGTGGACAGGCTTTCCCAACCACTCTTCCCGCAGCCCGGAACAAGCTACCATCAAGTCTCAGGAAGGAACTAAATTTATTGCCTTTTAGGCGGTCATTAAAAACGGTGCTCTTTCGAGAAGCGTGGGGTGTGATATAACTCGGTTGTCCGCTCTCTGAAATGATTAGTTTTTAAAGTACAAGCGCTTAGAGACCAATCGGTGATAATGCGCTATACAAATGTAATAAATAAATAAATAAATTTGATGCTTGTCTAGATACAAAGGCTGATGTAGCTAATCTAAAGAGTGCTTTTATTATCCTATCAGAGTCAGTTAAGAGAGCACTATGCAGGCCAACAAATGGGGGTTCAGAGAAGAGAAGGGGTTTGATGCAATACTGTGTAGATCCTACAAATAATTAATGACCTTTATCCATAGAAAACCTAGGATAGCCCCTGAAGTTGCATGTTGCAGGAAGGGCTATAAGAAGGCAATCACGTCTAGGAAAATTGCACTCAAATTGAAGGCTTGGGGAGATCTACAGGAAGCTACCATAAGTAATGATCAGAAATCCTTTTGGTGTGTTGATAAACCAGTCGTTCTTTAAAGATCCTCAAGAACCTCTGACTGAAATAGCAGTTTCAAGTCAAGATTGGGCTGTCTTTTTTGGGGTCATCTAATCTAATAGGGAAGGAGTGGAAGGTGTAAGGGAGTCATCTGGCACAGCAAAGGAACACTTTCTCTCCAATTAGTGCCCCTCCCTGGAGGAAGTGAAAGAGGCTATAATATCTATCATAGCAGGAAAGTCCCATGCCTCATTGGGCCCCTTAGATCTATTCAAGAGCCATCCTGATTTATAGGTCCAACTGTTTCGCTGCCAAAATTCAGTCATTGTCTGACTCCCTAATTTTCCTGATCAGTATGAAAGGGAATCGAGAGGACCCTTGCCCAATCTCTCTTCTGGACTCTACTGTAATAGTATTGTGCTGTGTCTTAGTCTCCCGTCTTGAGGCGTGGGCCAAGGAGACCGGTGACTTTCAGATATTCAGTGTGAGTTCAGGAGAGGGCCGGGGGATGAGGAACAATGTCTTGATCTCTCCCTCCTATTGGAGAAATATACAGTTGCCATGCAAGGTTCCCTGTTCTTGGGTTTCACGGATCTGTCTTGTGCCATTGATTGTGTATCCCACACTAAATTGTGAGATATTGTGAAAGACCTGGGCACTCACAGATCCATTATCAACATCATTAGGGAAATTTACATTGATTCCAAAGCTGCAGTCAGGTTTAGACTGGGGGGAGAGTGTTCTGATATGTTTAGAGTTAGCAGAGCTGTTAAGCAAAGGTATGTCTTGTGTCTTTCTTCTTCTCTCTCTGTATTAACCATCTGGAGAGGGAGTTAGCGTTAAGGTGTAGAGACATGCCCCAGATGGAACTGTGTCCCACACCAGCATTATTATATGATGACAACGCTGTCCTCATGGGCCGCACACCTATCACCCTTCAGCAATTACTGTCACCTTTTGCTCATTTATGGAGGGGCTAGACCTGAGAAGTAATATTACCAAGTCCTTCATAATATCCTGTACATATAAAAGTAAACTGAAGCGATTCTACAAGCTATGCTATAAACCATTAGACACCACAGGCAGCTACAGCTATCTAAGGGTAACATTTAATAGTAGAGGCCAATGGATTCTTCAGTTGGAAGTCAGAAACAAAAAAGTAACAAGGAGTATTAATGACTTTTTCTCCTTCACAGCCAAATTGGGTAACATATTGATTGCGTATATGTTGACCATCTACCAGGCAAAATGTATTAGCATGGCAATCTATGGAGTATGCTGTTTACAGGTGGCCTGTTGTTTAGCGGTAACAGAAAACAAATGCATCCACCACTTATTGTCTCTTCCACATGCTCTTCTACTTTTATTTGTCATAGGGAGTTATAGCTATTATACATTGAGGATATTCTAAGGAGATGCCCAATGTTGTTGTGGCACAAGGCTTGGACTAATAAGGCTCTATCACTGAATGGAATGATATGCAAGGATTGTTTGTCT
Source organism: Lissotriton vulgaris (assembly GCF_964263255.1). Classification (NCBI taxonomy): domain Eukaryota; kingdom Metazoa; phylum Chordata; class Amphibia; order Caudata; family Salamandridae; genus Lissotriton; species Lissotriton vulgaris. Next base: position 666,874,843 of record NC_141689.1, read on the forward strand.
CTGACCTGAGGACCAGAGATTTTCTGGCTGGGGGGAATTAGGTATATTGCTATCGCCTTGGGCAGGCGGGAGTTCTTTGAATATTCACCTACAACCTTAATCTTGGTGGGTAAAAAGTCATTTAAGGCCATGTGCTACAACCTTTGGGAGGAAAAGAGTTGGGTAACTTGATACATGTAGATGAACCCACTTAGGGGCATTTAACCATTGTTGGTTCTTGATGCACAGTATTATCAGCATTTTATCCTACTCTGGTTTCATTGTAGCTTATTTCATAGACTAGTCCCTTTTCCTATGTGTAATGACTGGAAACATGATCTTTTCCCTTGTCTGTGAGATCAGAAATCAGCACAGCCACTTGACACATAGCATTTTTTTGCACTTTTTATTCAAACTGCAGATCCCCTACCATCAAGTCCCTCTTGAGAAAATATTCCTGTCGTCATTGCACAGAAGCACTGCACTTTTTTGGAATCCCTGGCTTCAGAAGAAATTGTGTTGATTGTGCGTACTTTCCTGAGGCTGGTGATTAAGGCATGGAAAGTGGTCATCTTTGCCCCTAGATGAGATTGTGTTGACTTTGTATATACCTTCGTGGCCCGTGCTTAACACTGGAAAATTGCATAGGTAGGCTTCCAAGTTGATTGGCATTAAAATTGTGCAGTTTGTGATCTCTGTTCTTTAGAACTTTTATATGCATTGAGGAAGGATCATAGTATCATAGTTTTGTTATTTTTAAGAATGCCAACGTGGAGTATGTTTTATCATCAATTGTGTCTTATAGTATATTTGTGTATTTCATACTCCATGACCGGTTCATGTCGATACACACACTCACCTGCAGTGCTGTGCAGCTTCAAGCTTCTGGGCGTTTTTGGTTACATATATATATATATATTTCAACGGGGAGGTTCCTTTGCCTCCTGTTTGTTGGCGATTCTTTGTAGGTGCGTAGCTCATGCGGTCAAAACAAACCGCTCTCTATCACAACAACGTTTTCCAAGGAAGACGAAAAGAGCTGCTACTCCAGTCACTCATGTATTTTAGACAAAAATAATTATTCTTAAATCCATTGCAGCATTATCACAGAAAAACCAACGCGTTTCGGTAGCTCATTCTACCATGTTCACGGTGAACAAGGTAGAAGAAGCTACCGAAATTCACTGAAAAAAACATTGAATTTCTCTCTCTATATATATATATATATTCTTTTTTTTGTACTTAACAACAATATGCTTTTATACATTTCTGAGAAATTTTGAAATTTTGCACTTTACTGTTTGGTGTGTATATATATGTTTTTGGAAATTGCACTTAAGCACTTTATCAAACAGCCTTTTCTCTTCAGTGGATATCGAAGTATGTACATTTAATGATGGCCGCCACATTGGTAACTTTTGTACTGATTTCCCTTTTTTATGTCTATGACTACGTGAAAGTAGAAATAGTTGCATTTTACACTGTACAAACCGACACTGACGAAGGCGCAAGGCGAAACGCACCTGTCAGGGGTGGAGGGGTCTACAATAAAGAATTTTCGTAAGGATACTTGTGTGCTCTCCTGTTTCAGCGGACAAAAGGCTGTTTGTGTTGGAATATATATATATATATATATATATATATATATATATATACATATATACATATATATATATATATATATATATATATATATATATATATTACCTACTGGCAGTCGCCAGTAGGTATATATAGTTAGGATTTTTTCTCTATGGGATTTTTGAAAATTCTATGTCTAATAACTTTAGCGTTTGTGGACGGAATTGGCTGAAATTTTCAGGAAAATTGAACATTTTGTTTCTGAGCAGCCCCTGACAATTTGGGGGGGTTTCATCTAGGGGGGGCCGAGAAAAAAGGGGGGTCCCAAAACTCGTTTTTCCCATGTTAATTTCCATAGGGCGGTTGGCCTCACTTTTAGCTCGAACGGCTGAATGGATTTGCACGAAACTTGGCAAAATTGTAGGGACTGTTAGCCCGATGTGCCTTTGCTAGGTCTCAATATATGTGCTCCAGTGGATTTTGAGTAATTTAGGTTCAAAAAAAGATATATATCTGGGCGGAGCCTAACCACACATCTGATCTGATTGGCTGTCAGCACTTCATCCAAGAAGTGTTGGCAGCCATCTTGGGACCAATATACATGATAGCACCTCATTAAAAAGCATTGTAGTTAATAGAGGGTTTTAGGACTTTAGTTACATTATAAATCATTTGTTGATGGTACCATTCTCGCTTTAGGAATTGTGGTGGGTTCTAAGGTGATTTTACCATGTGAAAAAACCTTCTGCTGTGATATCATGAATATTGTTTGAAAGAAAACTAATATCTCATGATTTTCCCACAGTGGTTTGGAAGGGGATCTATAAGCTAAACTGAAAGCATATTTTCTGTAAATTCACATTTTCTTTCTCAGTCATGTGAAAATGAAGTCTGACATTCTCAGTAAAACATGTACATCCAACAAGGACAGAGACTGTCAGTTGATTCCTTTGTGTTCTACTGCAGCCTCCTAGAGTGTTCTAAAGAACAACTAGAGCGCTAACAGTCCTACTTATTACAAAGGTATGGAACACCTGAAGCCATCTTGATTGGAATAAAGTGGTAACTCTTAAAACATTTAATTTAAAAAGAAACAACATGAGGGGGTATATTTTGCCATAGAAAGTATGATTAGTGCTGCAGAATGAAAAATTAGGGCACATTTTGAGTGACTTCTCAAATCCTTTTCTATTTCATTAAAACATTCTGACATGCAGTCTCCCAAAATGGCCACCAGAGACAAAAGAGCCCAAATGTAGCCCAAATATCACCCAGATGTAGCCCAAGTATAGCCCAATGACAGAATGTCCCAGAGTGTTCTAAAGAACAACTAGAGCGCTAACAGTCCTACTTATTACAAAGGTATGGCACACCTGAAGCCATCTTGATTGGAATAAAGTGGTAACTCTTAAAACATTTAATTTAAAAAGAAACAACATGAGGGGGTATATTTTGCCATAGAAAGTATGATTAGTGCTGCAGAATGAAAAATTAGGGCACATTTTGAGTGACTTCTCAAATCCTTTTCTATTTCATTAAAACATTCTGACATGCAGTCTCCCAAAATGGCCACCAGAGACAAAAGAGCCCAAATGCAGCCCAAATATCACCCAGATGTAGCCCAAGTATAGCCCAATGACAGAATGTCCCAGAGTGTTCTAAAGAACAACTAGAGCTCTAACAGTCCTACTTATTACAAAGGTATAGCACACCTGGAGCCATCGTGATGGGAATAAAGTGGTAACTCTTAAAACATTTAATTTAAAAAGGAACAAAATGAGGGGGTATATTATGCAATAGAAGGTATTATTAGTGCTGCAGAAAGAAAAATTAGGGCACATTTTGAGTGACTTTTCAAATCCTCTTCTATTTCATTAAAAAATTCTGACATGCAGTCTCCCAAAATGGCCACCAGAGACAAAAGAGCCCAAATGTAGCCCAAATATCACCCAGATGTAGCCCAAGTATAGCCCAATGACAGAATGTCCCAGAGTGTTCTAAAGAACAACTAGAGCGCTAACAGTCCTACTTATTACAAAGGTATGGCACACCTGAAGCCATCTTGATTGGAATAAAGTGGTAACTCTTAAAACATTTAATTTAAAAAGGAACAAAATGAGGGGGTATATTTTGCCATATGAATTATGATTAGTGCTGCAGAAAGAAAAATTAGGGCACATTTTGAGTGACTTCTCAAACCCTCTTCAATTTCATTAAAGAATTCTGACATACAGTCTCCCAAGATGGCCACCAGAGACAAAAGAGCCTAAATGTAGCCCAAATATCACCCAGATGTACCCCAAGTATAGCCCAATGACAGAATGTCCCAGAGTGTTCTAAAGAACAACTAGAGCGCTAACAGTCTTACTTATGACAAAAGTATGGCACACCAGAAGCCATCTTGATTGGAATGAAGTGGTAAGTCTGAAAACACTCAATTTAAAAAGGAACAACATGAGGGGGTTAATTTTGACATAGAAAGTATGATTAGTGCTTCAGAAAGAAAAATTAGGGATCATTTTGAGTGACTTCTCAAATCCTCTTCTATTTCATTAAAAAAATTCTGACATGCAGACTGAAACATGCACTTTGAATACCAGCAGCAGACGTCCCTGGTGAGCAGTAGCTTTACTACAGTGATCTAATGTGCAACTAGAGTGCTAACATTCAGAATTTATGGCAAATGTGTGACACATCTGAATGCCTTCTTGATGGAACCAAAGTAAACAAGCATTGGAAATGCAATAGATCTCGCCCTCGTTTAAGTTAAAGCCATTCTGTTTGTAATGAGGTGGCTTTTTAGCTTTGCTTTTATTAGTGTTTTTTCAACTTTCATGTAAATAACATGCATCTGTATGCATATAAGTATATGTATGCATGCATTTATGTTTGTATTTATATAGATATACAGATGATATATGTTTATATATGTATGTATATATATATATTCACTGAAAAAACCATAGGTTATAGACCATATATAGTTAGGAATTAGCATTTACAAAACCTTGAAAATTCACTGAAAAAACCATAGGTTATAGACCATATATAGTTAGGAATTAGCATTTACAAAACCTTGAAAATTCACTGAAAAAACCATAGGTTGTAGACCATATATAGTTAGGAATTCGCATTTACAAAACCTTATTTTACTCACACAAAACCATTGAAATTCCATATATAGTTAGTTGCACTAACTATATATCGCGCACCCGCAATCCACTGCTGATGATGTCACATATTACATCATTCATGACATGGTCAGTGACTTCACTGATGACATCACTGATGACATCTCAAATGACATCACTGATGACATCACTGATGACAACATCCAGTGACTGTATGTTTCTGTAAAGTTAAAATATGTCTTACATATTGAAGAATGAGTGGATGTATAAGTGTCTGGATGAAGGATTTAGTGGGTGCATGACTGACTGTATGAGTGAGTGATTAAATGTGTCTCACTGAGTGCATGGGTTAGTGACTAAACTGTCTTAATTTGTGCATCATTATGTCTATTGTTCTGTAAACTGTTGCATGTGTTGATAAGTAGCTATATGAGTAACTGTATGGGTTATTGATTGGTTGCCCAAATATTTGTATGGGAGACTGGGTGTGTGTGTGGGTGGCTGGGAGGTGTATGACTCTGTGCATAGATGTGTGAGCAGTTGATTCACTAGATGTATGGTTTCAAAAGTGCATGTGGAAACAGCTGTATGGGCGGTTGACTGTGTGCATGAGTGTATTGGTGAGTGAATGGATATCTCAGTGCTACATGTCAAAGTAAGTACATATGTAAAACACAGTACATGTGAGAGTTGACATATATAAATAACTGTGCATAAGAGCCAGTGAATGTGTGAGGGCTGTATGGATCATTGTGAACTTGTATCAGGGATTGTATAAGAGAGTAAATATGTGTTAGTATATGTTTGAATAGGTAAAGTTTGTATAACTGTATAGTTGAGGAAATGGAGGTGTGATTGATTCTTTGCATGACTGACTAGGTGTGTGAGTAACTCCATGGATGAGTGACAGTCTGTGAGTGTCTGTTTACACTGATTGTATCTAAGGTTATATTAGAGTCTGAAGAGGTTCATCGTATTATCACATGAATGATATCATCAGTGATGTGATCAGTAATGTCAAATGAGATGTCATCAGTGATGTCATCAGTGATGTCATTTGAGATGTCATCAGTGATGTCATTTGAGATGTCATCAGTGATGTCATCAGTGATGTCACTGACCATGTCATGAATGATGTAATATGTGACATCATCTGCAGTGGATTGCGGGTGCGCGATATATAGTTAGTGCAACTAACTATATATGGAATTTCAATGGTTTTGTGTGAGTAAAATAAGGTTTTGTAAATGCGAATTCCTAACTATATATGGTCTATAACCTATGGTTTTTTCAGTGAATATATATATATATATATATCACCTCCACAACGGTTCCTGCTCGGGATTTGTGCAGCGCTCATGCATGTGCGTTGTCCTGCGGCTGAACCACGCCGCTTAATCTCTCCACAACTTTTCCCGCGGGGGAAACACAACGGGTCGCACAACCAACTGGAGTTTAAACAGCAATCTCCTTTTATTTTTCAAATCAAATAGGGCAAATAGCGCACTTGATCTACGCGTTTCGGTGTATCGCCACCTTGCTCACGATCATCGGGTTTGCCCCACCCGTATACATTTATAACCAACCTCTTTTCAAAATCATGTTACTTCCTGTCACATGTGTTACTAAGGATTCTGGTCCTTGTAGTTTTACCAATTCGTTACAAAGCAAAATATCAACTTAACGTGCACCAAACAAAAACAATTGTTCATAATCAACATATTAGTCCTTCATTTCACTTGTCACTGTGTCAAGCGCCTTCCAATAGGCTGATGTCTCTGTAATATATTCTGCCTCCAGATAGGCACACTTTGCCATCCTGCTTTTCAGTTCGTAAACATTGTCCCTTTGTTACGGTAGCATTATACAGTTTGTTTACAGGTGCACATATAATTCCTCCGATTGGTTCAACCCATTTGGGTGTAGGGTCCTCAGGTTAATGATGAATCTCGATTCTGCTTGCCTTAATTGTCTTTCTCGATCACCTCCCCGCTCACCTTTGGTAATCGTATGTATGCCATAAAATCTCAATTTTTGCCAATCACCTTCATGTGATAGTTCCATATGTTTTGCTATGGCGTTGGAGCGGTCCTTATGGATGGTTGCACGCATGTGCTGCAGTATGCGGTTTTTTAGTTCTGCTGTCGTGCTCCCTACATATTTCATCGGGCACGGGCACTCTACTACATAAACAGTGAATGGGGTTTTGCATGTGATACACTGTCTTATCTGCCATTTCTTTTTGTTTGCCAAAGTTATTTCCTTCGTTTGTTTGGCTATTTGGCACATTTTGCAGCTATGGCATTTCACAAAGCCTTTAGTTTTCAACCAATCGTCCTGTCGTTTTTTCTTGAAATGGCTGTGTATCAGATGGTCCTTTAAGTTCTTTGCGCGTCTGTATGTTATGGTTGGATGGGTGCCAACAATTTATTTCACTGTGTTGTCCAACTGTAGTAATTTCCAATTCTTTCTTAAGATTTTGGATATTTTTTCACTTTCTTGGGAGAAATCCATGATCAAACGGATTTTGTCTGCTTCTTTATCATCCTCTGGTCTTTTCCTTTTAAAGGCATTCTTCTCTGGTTTTTGTACTTGCCTTCAACAAACAGTTTTTCACTATTTTAGCTGGGTATTTGCGTTTTATAAATCTTTCCATCGTTTTTTTGCTGTTCTTGTCCCACTCATCTTTTTCACTGCATATCCGCCGGACTCTCAAGAACTCCCCGTACGGGATGCTGTTCAACAGTGTTTGGGATGGTACCGAAGCAGAATTCCAGGAATACTTTCAGACAATGAATAACAGTGTGAAAAATTTGAAATTCACTTATAACATGAGTAAAGACAGAATTATATTCCTGGACACCGAAATTTATATCAAGGACCAGCAGATACACACTACTCTCCACAGAAAAGTAACATCTACCAATGCGACATTAGAAGCCACAAGCTTCCACCAGAAAACACTATTGAACAGCATCCCGTACGGGGAGTTCTTGAGAGTCCGGCGGATATGCAGTGAAAAAGATGAGTGGGACAAGAACAGCAAAAAAACGATGGAAAGATTTATAAAACGCAAATACCCAGCTAAAATAGTGAAAAACTGTTTGTTGAAGGCAAAAGGAAAAAGGAGCAAGTGGTGGAACAGAACGGATAGGAGTGGAAACGAGAACTATGAGGCAGAGACGGAAATGACAACAGACGAACTGCAAGTAATAAACTTATCAAGCAGACAATTGACAACTACGGAAACATCCCTATTAAAGAGAGGCATACATTTTTGTCCAAAAAGCCACATGAACCTGGCACAAGTGAGAATTGGCCTATACCTATACATGAGGAAAATCAAACTAGCAAAAGCTTTTAAGGAAAAGACATTGAAAGAAAAAAACACTATTCAATCTGAAATATCGGATGAAAATGTACAACTAAAAGACGCAGAAGGCTTTCTGACTCTAATAAATATGACGCAAGAGCCAACGGAAGAACTGTCTCTATCACAGGCCGTAACACAATGTGGGGCAGGACAAAGTGGAAAAAAACCGAAATCCAAATTCTACCCACAACTAACGCCTGGAAACCAAGTGGATCTGTTTCATGAAGCCGTAATACAGGACCTGTATAATCTGAAAGGGAATTACGGACAGGACAATCTAACAAAAGAGGAACGAGTGGCCTTAAAAAACTTGTTGGAGGATGAAAAAATAGAAATAAAAGTCGCCGACAAGGGCGGCAACGTGATAATCATGGACCGAAATGCATATATGAAAGAAGCTCATCGTCAACTAAGGAACAACATGAACTATGAAAAATTGAAACAAAACCCAGTAATGGCTATAAAGAGCAAAATCGATGAGAAAATAGATGCATGGAAAACAAAAGGATTAATTGATGACATGGAGGCAACATTTCTAACAGTATCACACCCAATAATGGCAACCATTTACTTCTTGCCTAAGATACATAAGGACCAAAAAAATCCCCCCGGGAGACCAATAATATCAGAAAAAGGGATCATTATTGGAACTGGTTGCGGAATATGTCGATCACTTCCTTAAACCCTATGTGGCTAAACTAAACTCCTACATACAGGACACGAGTGACCTACTGCGAATACTACTAGACACACCTTGGCAAGAATCCTATTGGCTAATATCAATGGATGTAATTGGACTACACACCAACATTGATAATGAGATGGGTGTGAAAGCATGCAATTTTTTCTTAAAGGAGAGAAACTTGGAATTCAGTAGTCATAACCAAATGCTACTGGAAATGATTACAATATGTTTGGAACAAAATATCTTTACATTTGGAGGAGAAATCTTTAAACAGCGAAATGGCACCGCAATGGGATTTTCCTTTAGCCCATCGTACGCATGTCTCACTATGGGATGGTGGGAGCAGGAATTCGCTTGGAATTCAAACAACGAAACATCTCTCAATAAAATTGTAAGTTGGAGGACGTTTATCGACGACTTGTTGATTATTTGGGATGGTACCGAAGCAGAATTCCAGGAATACTTTCAGACAATGAATAACAGTGTGAAAAATTTGAAATTCACTTATAACATGAGTAAAGACAGAATTATATTCCTGGACACCGAAATTTATATCAAGGACCAGCAGATACACACTACTCTCCACAGAAAAGTAACATCTACCAATGCGACATTAGAAGCCACAAGCTTCCACCAGAAAACACTATTGAACAGCATCCCGTACGGGGAGTTCTTGAGAGTCCGGCGGATATGCAGTGAAAAAGATGAGTGGGACAAGAACAGCAAAAAAACGATGGAAAGATTTATAAAACGCAAATACCCAGCTAAAATAGTGAAAAACTGTTTGTTGAAGGCAAGTACAAAAACCAGAGAAGAATGCCTTAAAAGGAAAAGACCAGAGGATGATAAAGAAGCAGACAAAATCCGTTTGATCATGGATTTCTCCCAAGAAAGTGAAAAAATATCCAAAATCTTAAGAAAGAATTGGAAATTACTACAGTTGGACAACACAGTGAAAAAAATTGTTGCCACCCATCCAACCATAACATACAGACGTGCAAAGAACTTAAAGGACCATCTGATACACAGCCATTTCAAGAAAAACCGACAGGACGATTGGTTGAAAACTAAAGGCTTTGTGAAATGCCATAGCTGCAAAATGTGCCAAATAGCCAAACAAACGAAGGAAATAACTTTGGCAAACAGAAAGAATTGGCAGATAAGACAGTGTATCACATGCAAAACCCCATTCACTGTTTATGTAGTAGAATGCCCGTGCCCGATGAAATATGTAGGGAGCACGACAGCAGAACTAAAAAACCGCATACTGCAGCACATGCGTGCAACCATCCATAAGGACCGCTCCAAAGCCATAGCAAAACATATGGAACAATCACATGAAGGTGATTGGCAAAAATTGAGATTTATGGCATACATACGATTACCAAAGGTGAGCGGGGAGGTGATCGAGAAAGACAATTAAGGCAAGCAGAATCGAGAGTCATCATTAACCTGAGGACCCTACACCCAAATGGGTTGAACCAATCGGAGGAATTATATGTGCACCTGTAAACAAACTGTATAATGCTACCGTAACAAAGGGACAATGTTTACGAACTGAAAAGCAGGATGGCAAAGTGTGCCTATCTGGAGGAAGAATATATTACAGAGACATCAGCCTATTGGAAGGCGCTTGACACAGTGACAAGTGAAATGAAGGACTAATATGTTGATTATGAACAATTGTTTTTGTTTGGTGCACGTTAAGTTGATATTTTGCTTTGTAACGAACTGGTAAAACTACAAGGACCAGAATCCTTAGTAACACATGTGACAGGAAGTAACATGATTTTGAAAAGAGGTTGGTTATAAATGTATACGGGTGGGGCAAACCCGATGATCGTGAGCCAGGTGGCGATACACCGAAACGTGTAGATCAAGTGCGCTATTTGCCCTATTTGATTTGAAAAATAAAAGGAGATTGCTGTTTAAACTCCAGTTGGTTGTGCGACCCGTTGTGTTTCCCCCGCGGGAAAAGTTGTGGAGATATATATATATATATATATATATATATATATGAACCAAACAATCCACCTCCCACAGTGACACCATGGAAGGAAGCACGGACACGAAGTGGTTAAGGATTGGCATCTATTTATTCGTTGATGTCGCCCTCAATCCCGAGCACAAGGAGAGACGCGTTTCAGCCACTAAATGGCCTTTGTCAATCTAGTTTGGCAGAGATTTTCACAGGTATTATATAGCCCCACCCACTGGATTTATAAATAAACATGGAAAACATACTATCATGTATGCACTCCTATTACACCAAAGTTACATCGTGTGCAAACTCTTTACAGCCAAGTTAATAATAATGCTAATGCAGGTACATCACAACATCACAAAATATTGCGCGAAATATCAGATTATAATTCTACATTTGTAACATACCTAAAATGCAGACCACATAGACGATTATGTCAAAAAATCAATTCAAACATTGAACACAGTGGGAATATGTGTGGGCATTGTACCTCCATAGCCAAACTCTACGTCCTGTGTTGCCTTAATGAAATTAACAATTTAAAATTAACAATTTAAAAGTAAACGCTGCTGAGCTCTGCAAGTCATAGCTCGTAATTGCTGTCATTGCCCCGAAAAGCTCTCCTGAGCTGATGATTGATACCTAATGGCCTGCCTTCGGACCCGTGACTCCCCTCGCTGCTTGCTGCAGTGTTAATGTCACATTCCTAATCGCGCATAGCTTCTTGCCTGGAAAAACACATAGTCCTCTCGGGGTTGTATTTCCTAGGCTGGGAATAGAGTTTAAAACCCAAGTCCAAATCAGTTGAGCATGTGCTGTAACCCCCCTCAGGACTACCGATCCCATAATGCAGCTGAAAAGGTCACTGCTAAGTGCGAAATAGTCATTGGGAGCTATAGCTGCAGGGTCAAAGTCAGAGGTATTTCTTACCGGGGCAAAGATACTTGTCTTTCAAACAGCGTTATACTTCAACATAAAAGTAATATCCGCAGATGGCACAAACTCGGGGTTGAATGGGACCCATCATCAAAATTGATTGCACCAGAACCACCTCACCGCTTCTGCATTGCGCTTCTGCAGTGCCTAATTACCATCTACCATATATATATATATATATATATATATATATATATATATATGTATATATGTGTATATATGTGTATATATATATACATACATATATATATATATATATATATATATATATATATATATATATATATATATATATATATATATATATATATCTGAAGAGCTGCTGACACAGATTGGGTGCAACGACAAAGTTCCAGCCAGCACCAAAGAAGCAGACACGAGCCCAAAGTGAGTGCAAAAAGGCTTGTAGCGTTTATTCCTTCAAAAGTCCGCCATTAACGCGTTTCACCACCGAAGTGGCTTGATCACATGACAACGTCAACAGATTTTACTGGACCTTATAAACAGCTAGCACTTTAGACACGTGATGCAAGTGTGAGTGACATAGAAAAAAGTGTGTAACCAAGCAACATTTAAGCGCTATTTAGAAGATAGACTGCGCTTTGTAAAATACCACAAAAGTTACAAAGTTGCTTTTACCAACTAATAGAAGGGCAAACAATTGATAGTGTACACCAATGCCAGTAACGTCATAAAAGAAATTTGGCATTTGAAATAAGAAAAAGAAAATTAATCTTCTTTTCACAAAAGTATATCCGCATAAATGCATGGCTTTCGGTATGAATACCCATAGAAAAATATATATGTAAATATAAGTATGCATATACTTTTAAGGTAAAAAAATATATATATGTATATAAAAACATATAATTTCATTGAACCATATTTACAAACTCACATGATCGCGTATATACAAAAAATGTCAAAATTCATATATTTACACAATGCATATTATAACATTTACTGGACATTTGGAAGAATATCGGCGTAATGCCGTTTGATCAGACAAAAACCCTTCTGTTGTATTATGAAGCAATCAATTGAAAAACACAGTTGGATAAAGTTGCAAATGGTGCATAAAGTGCTGTAAGTGCTCAAAATAACAGTGAGGATAATCCTGAAAATAAAATACAATTCTTAAAAAATCCTAAATGAAAAGGATTGGGTGAGAGGCAAGGGGCAGTTGCATAGGGCAGTTTATATAAGGTCTATTTCTAATTTAAAACGAAATATAGACCTGGGTGTGGGGTGCCACCTGTCAGTAAGGTACACCCGATGCTAGTGTGATGCATCTGAAGATTTGGAAAAGGATGCAGGGGGCTGGTTAACAAAATTGGTAGAGAACAACAAACCGGAATTTTCATACATAATTTTGAAAGGGGGGGTGTGGCTCAAAGATGTTAATTACAGACATGTGTGTAAGTCTTCAGTGTTATTCAGACCTCCAGGGCTTTTGCTGTTGAAATTTAGGATGTATCTAGTTTCCAACATGCGCATCCTGCGTTCCCTATCACCTCCCTGTTTAGTTTTTGGAACAGTGTCGATGACATAATAGTGGAGATCCTTCAGGTTGTTGTTGTGGACCTCACGAAAATGTCTCGCCACCGGGTAGGTAGGGTCAGAATTATTGATCGCTCTGATGTGTTGAAGTACCCTGGCACTTGCTGGTAGTTTAGTGCTCCCTACGTACCTTAAGGGACAGGTACACTCCAAGATGTAGATGGCGTACTCTGTTTTGCAATGGAGGGATTTGGAGATCTTGATTTCTTTATTGCTGAAGGCTGTACAGTAGCTGGTTTTATTGATGCCATAATTACAGGCTTTGCATGTGTGACATTTGCTAAACCCCCGTGAGCTTTTAAGCCAATCCTTGGATGGGATGACCTCTGGGCAGTTGGAGACTAAACTGTTGTAAAGAGAGGTGGCTCTTTTGAAAGTGATGCTGGGTTTGGCTGGCATCTTGTGGCCAATTATGGGATCAGAGCGTATTAGTGACCAGTTCTGGTTGATTATCTTGCTAATCGCGCCCTGTTGGATACTGTACGGCACAATGAGCCTGGCACTATCTGGTTCGATTGGCTTAGTCACAGATGGAGTTGGGGGATTTCTGATAGCTTTAGGAACTAGAAGGAGGGTTCTGTCCAGTTCCATGGTCTTGTCAATGGCAGTTTGAATAATGTGCATGGGATAACCTCGTACGAGGAATCGCTCTTTGCATTCATGTTGAGCCATTGAGAGATCTATGGGGTTGCTGCAAATCCTTTTAATTCTCAGCATTTCCCCGTATGGGATACTTCGAATGAGGTGTTTGGGATGGAAGCTGGTATAATGGAGGATGGAATTACCAGCTGTTTCTTTTCTGTAAAGTTTGGTTTCCAAAATGTTGTTGAAAATGTACAATTCTACGTCTAGGAAACAAATGTTAGTTGGGCTTAAGGTACAGGTAAATTTTAGATTGATGTTATTAATATTTAACAAATTGACCCACTCGAGGGCTTCCTCCCTTGTACCCTCCCAGACAAATATGAGGTCGTCGATGTATCTATAGTACATTTTCACATGTTTTACAAACCACTCACCAAGGGTCCCCTTTAGGACCAGCTCCTCCCACCAGCCCATGAAGATGCAGGCATAGCTGGGGGAAAAGCTGGCCCCCATAGCTACCCCACGCACCTGTTGGTAAAATGTCTGGTTGAAGGTGAAAAGATTGTGGTGAAGACAGAAGGTCACCATATCCAGCAACATGTTGTTATGTTCTGGGCATGCAGGTCTATTTCTGGTGAGGAAGAAATCCAATGCTCTTAAACCATCCCTATGGTCAATACATGTGTAGAGGGATGACACATCTAGGGTTAGCAGCAGAAACCCCGGATTCCAAGAGAAATCCCTAATTTTGTCCAAAAAGTCACTTGTGTCTCTGAGGTAAGAGGCCAGTCCAGTTACACAGTCCTGCAGGAAATAATCGATGTAATTTGAGGTGTGTTCCAACAGGCCGTTTCTCCCGGAAATGATGGGCCTTCCGGGCGGATGTGAGGGGTCCTTGTGGACTTTGGGGATAAAGTAGATGTTGGGAATAGTTGGATAATCGTTTTTCATGTACAGATATTCCTCCTTAGTGATTAGGCCCGCACTTTTCCAAGCAAGTAATTTGAGGAAGAAAGAGTTGGATGTTTCTTTCACTGCTGCAGCACTGCTTAATTTGTAGCAGCTACGGTCATTCAGCTGTGACATGGCCTCGCTCATGTATTGATCTCTGTCCCAAAGCACCACGTTACCTCCTTTATCAGAGTTTCGAATGATAATCTGGTTGTTTCGTTGGCGTTTGGTTACCAGATTATCGTATGTTCTATTGCGCTTATATATTTTGTTTCTTGCAGCGTTGGTTTTGAAGTTCAATTTTTTCAGTTCGTTAACGATATGTTCGTTGTATATATCGATACCATCACGTGGCATAATCGGATTGAACTTGGATCTGATTTTGAAGGGCGTGGTGATGATAGGTTTGTTCTTTAAGCTTTGGGTTTGACTTGCGAGCGATGTTTGTGAGGAATCTGTGCGGTTCTGGGCATGGAGATCCATGAGAACTGTTAGTAAGGTGGAAGGTGGTTCTGTGCATGGCAAAGTTCCCATAGCGCCTTGACTATCTGTTTGGCAAGCCGTCTCTATTTCCGATGTTTTGGGAGGATTGAGAGTATGGAATTTGTTCAGTTTGAGTTTGCGAATGAACTTGTAAATATCCATACGTGTAGTGGCATAATCGAAATTGGATTCTTTGCAGTGGGAGAGCCCTAAAGAGAGGATTTGAATTTCTGCTTTAGTGAGGACTGTCTCTGTCAAGTTGATGACTGTTTTTTCAACCTGATTATTAGAATTTGCAGAGTCCTTATTCATATTGTCTTTGGTGGAGGCAGGCAGATTGCAAGTTCCATTTTCTGTCGTCATTAATGTTTCCAGCGACCTCTCCCTCTGCCCCTCTGATTGGAGTTTGCCTGTGCGTTTCCTTGCTTTCCTCCTTTGGCTGCGTTTGTGGTTTCTCCACTTGCGGCCTGAGTCTGCCGATTTCTTGGCCGCAGCGTTGACAGGCGATCCATTGATAAAAAAACTAAAAAACTAAAAAAAAATCAGTGATGTCATGTGAGATGTCATCAGTGATGTCATCAGTGATGTCACTGACCATGTCATGAATGATGTAATATGTGACATCATCAGCAGTCGATTGCGGGTGCGTGATATATAGTTAGGGCAACTAACTATATATGAAATTTCAATGGTTTTGTGTGAGTAAAATATGGTTTTGTAAATGCTAATTCCTAACTATATATGGTCTATAACCTATGGTTTTTTCAGTGAATTTTCAAGGTTTTGCAAATGCTAATTCCTAACTATATATGGTCTATAACCTATGGTTTTTTCAGTGAATTTCATTGGTTTTTTAATAGCAAATATCAAAAGCTGTAAAATGTATTTTTATTCTAATTCAAAAATATATTTAAAATTTTTGTAATTTAATGTTTTTATTTATATATTTTTTTAATTATTTTTTTTGTTTCGCTACCGGTTCGCGAACCGGGAAGCTTTCCGTTAGCTCAATTTGATGCCGCGACCCGGTCCGCTAACCGGTAAACGTTCCGTTTGCGCAACTGCCGCATTCGAAATCAACATCGTGACGCGTCGCCGAAGCGCGACATATCACGTTGTCGCGTAATGCGTCTTATGACGCGCTGCGTTAGCGCTCCCGGAAGTGCTCCGGACCGCGAACCGGAAGCGATCCGGGGCGCGGCGCGCAGCGCGTCACATGAGCGGAACAGGTCATGTGACTTGTTTATAAAACTTTTCATTGGTTCATTTCACTTTTGGTTTCCTAATGATGTAAGACTAGGTCATGTGACCTAAAAATAACACTTTTCATTGGTTTAGAACTATTTTTTTTCCCAAATGATGAAAGCCCCCACCTTTTTTCTCACTCTGACTTTCAACTTTGAGAAAGGAAGACCTATTTTGCTCTGTGAAAAAAATGGCTTCAGTAGTAGCTGCAGCTGCTGAACCCCCACCACCACCACCACCACCTCCCTTTAAGAAGAGTGGACCACCTCCACAGTTCCTTGGAAACCCAGAGGAGGAAGAGGATCCAGAAGAGGAGGAGGAAGAAGAGGCACCACGATTTGTGAAAGAGTTACCCCGGGTATCTCATTACAAAAATAGTTTTATCTGGCAGTTTTTTTCTATTCCAGCAGGAAAGAAAAAAGTTAATGCACGCTATGTTACGTGCCTTATATGCCAAGATGAATTATCCAGGGGCACTGATAAAAAGTACAGTTTTGGAAACTACACAATGCACCGTCATATGCAGAGGTGGCATCCACTTAATTATAGCCGGGCAGAGATGCGTGACCTGCAAGAGAATCCTCCAACTTCTGCGGCCAGGACATCAGCTGGTATTTCTCTGACGGTTGCAGAGGCACGAGAAACAGTGCCAAATATTCAAAAAAAATTTGTTCATATGAAGTTTACTTGTTTATATTGTGGCACTTTAATTTCTTGTGGTAATATGAGTGTTAAATTAATAAATTTAGCATTTGAAAAACACCAATGCTCTAAACGCCCCAAGCAATAATTTTTTTTTTGCTCCTGTTGAGCCCTTTTCAATGCCTGTTTTTTGTTCTTTCCCTTTCAAAAAAAAACAAAAAAAACATAAAATTGTTCAAAAAATACAAAAAAAACAAAAAATGTTCAAAAAAGAAAAAAAATATAAAACTACAAAAACATTAAAAAAAAGTTCTTTTCAGAACTACCTCCCCTTTATACAAAAATTGCTAGAAAGTGTAACACTCTGGCAAGCTGTTTTTTTTTTAGTTCGCTTTCCGGTTCGCTCGCCGGTACGCGAACCGGGAGCTAACCCAAAAAAATTTTTCAAAAAAAATAAAGGAGTAAGTACAAGAGAAGTAAATAGAGAGTAATCTTACCAGAAAGAGAGCTATAGGGACTAAACCAGAGATGCTGTTTAATAGATTTATTTACCGAAGAAAAGATGGAAGAGGATATAATTGTGGAAAACAAAATAGATAAGGAAGTGAAAGAATCAAGCATTGAAAAAGCAATAGGTCTCACAATAGAAGAGTTTGTCCTTTTTGTTTTGCAAATGGATGAGTGGCGTTGTGTGGATGAGTGGCGTTGTGTGGATGATTGGCATTCCGTGGATGAGTGGCGTTGCGTGGACTAGTGGCGTTGCGTGGGTGAATTGCGTGTGTGAGTGGCGTAGTGTGTGTGAGTGACGTTGTGTGTGTGAGTGGCGTTGTGTGTGTGAGTGGCGTTGTGTGTGTGAGTGGCTTTGCGTGTGTGAGTGGCGTTGCGTGTGTGAGTGGCGTTACTGTGGGGGGGGGATGAGAAATGCACACGGCAGACAGGGGAGGGGACGGAGCGGGGAGAGCAGAATGAGGGTGTAAAGCAGCTGGGGCCTTTGAAGTGAAGCTAATCTTCACTTCAAAGGTGTGGGAGGAGTGCGCCTGAGGGAACAGAGGGCGATTTGGTAATGTGCACACGCATTTTAGGTCAATGCACTTGCGCATTGACATAAAAGCCACGGGCACAGCTCCAAATTGCCACATTTAGTTAAACTTTTTTTAACGCTCTTTAGTCTGAAGCCCTATAGTAGGTGAATGTGATAGAAATGTAACGAAAAGAGTAGAAAACATTTACCTTATAACCATTCACTTTTTTTTCATACTTTCAATCTGTGAAAGAGAGAACAAACATTTGAAAAATATTAAAACATGTATTTAAAAATTAGAAAAGACAAGGGAAAAGGTTGAGGGACAAACAGTTTTTCAACAACTTTGACATTTACAGAAGCCTCTGCTTCTCTACGTCCCCTACACAGTCCTAAAGATATATATTTTAAACTAACAGTATCTTGATGCTGATGAAGTGAGGCCTATTTTGGAACATGGTGCATCTTTTGCACTGCTGATGTCTCACAACAGTGATGCAATGGCAGCGCAAAAGAGATGTAAAGCCATCATAAAATTGTCCCTAACATTTTAAATGATTGTTTCAGGATGCAAATAAGATGTGTCCTTTCCAGAGGTTTGTTTGCGGTGAGGCCTATTCAGGTTTCAAAATAAAACAGTACCCAGAAGTGCAGCACTGTATGCATTAACTTTGACACTTACAGAAGCCTCAGTTTCTCCATGTCTACCTCACATTTCTAAATGTATATCATAAGTACAAAAAGTAGAGAATTAATTATACATGTTAAATGGTTTATATTTGCTGTTCTCAGAATGTATCAAATTTCACTAAAATCAGTGACTTGAAGGTATTTATCATGTAACAGCGGGGAAAAAAAACACAATCAAAATGATTGTGTTTAAAAAACCCATACAACATAAGAAATCAGAATTCAAAACTCCTTAAAATTAACTTACTTTCCATGACGTCGAAGGATGTCCTATGAACAGCTTACACTCTATTGTGCTGTTACTATTTTCAGCCCGCCACTTTCTGAAAGAAAACCTCTATCGTTTTGAAAAATATGTTACATACAATAAAAGACTTCTCACATTCTACCACATGTTTCCACAAGGCCAAATCATGTTAGAGCTATTTACAACTCTTGGAATTCCGTCATTTTTTATTTTCGCAAGTTTCAGAAAGAAAACGTTTAAGATTACTTTCACAATCCTGGACTACTAATATCTTACCCTTCTTGCTCACTCATGTTCTACTTTTCCTATGACACTGATACTGCTTACTATGAAGCAGACTTACTTGCATCAGGTTTATATAGTTGGATTTTTAAAATGACATTATAATCAAAAGTTTTGACCAATAATCTAGACAGCATTGCAGACTTACATTCCCTCTACTCCATGAACCTCTTGAAATTCCTCAGAGCACATCCCGAGATTCTTTCCTTAAAATTTTGGTTTTAAAAACACCAGGTAAGATTTTTAAGGTCATACGGCAATTCTTTTTTGAAAGTTATAACAGAATCGTTGCAGAATGACCAGCCGTTTCTAGACTTTAAATAAGCTGTGTAATGTCCTGATGTTGTTGAAGGACCGTCATGATAGATAATTGCTGCAGTTACAAAAGTCCTTCCTGATATTGACAACTGCGAAGCAACAACATTTTTTATTAAAGTTGTCAATTTTGTTCCATCAGGCCTACATCGTTGGAACATTAAAATGACATACTGGCCATATCTTCGTATAAATAATGTTGACATCATTTCAGATTTACATTGGCTACACTCCATGTTGTGATCAGCTGCTTTTACTAGCTTATTAAAGGACACTGATTTACTGTCTGGCAAAGTTAAATATATAAATCTTTCTGAGTCTACACTAGTAGTACTTCATACCCTACAGTTCTCGCAGTCATGCTGCCATTGATAAGAAAGCCCAAACAGGTGATCTACATCTACACCCTCATCTTGCAATACATCAAGCATATACATTAAAAACTCCTGACAATCCTGCTGAATATTTTCAGAGAATTCTGTTTGACCTGAACATTCGTCTAACAGATAACGAACTTCAGACACACTTTCTACTTTTGTTCTATCAGTGCTACATTTCTCTAACACAGAATTCAACAAACAGCATAAACTTTGTTCCGAATTGATCACAATCTGTTCTTTTAAAGTCTCTAGTGAAAAGACAACATTAACAACTACATTAGCATAGCAGTTGACACCAGAACTGTTTTCAAATTGAAAACCGACAACATCTTCAACAGAATCCATTTTTTTTCTGCTTACAATTTTCGGTTCATCGACTTTTGAGCTTTTTGCTACAACCTCCCTACTATTACTGATATTTCTTCGTTTCCGGCCTACCACACGTTTCTCAAACAAAGGATATTGAGGCAAATGTGGCGCATACTCTCTTCTTAACCTATTGTATTCCTTAACACAATCTAGATCCGCACAAATGTTTGTGACATCACAGTCAATCAAGTACAATCCCGATAAAGTTCTAACTCGTGACAATGCCACATATGCCATACCCTCCTTGAACACAGAACTGCCAATATTCACCAATGCACTGTCTACACTTAAACCTTGCGATTTATGGATTGTCACCGCATATGCCAAGCAAACAGGAAA
The DNA here is from genome assembly GCF_964263255.1 of Lissotriton vulgaris. Taxonomy (NCBI): domain Eukaryota; kingdom Metazoa; phylum Chordata; class Amphibia; order Caudata; family Salamandridae; genus Lissotriton; species Lissotriton vulgaris. Next base: position 666,895,621 of record NC_141689.1, read on the forward strand.
CTGCTTACGGCAAACATATAAGTCTTTAACAAGTAAAAACCTAGCAGAGCAACGACCAATTAGCTGTACTTCCTCAATGCCATCAAATTTAATTTTTAAAAATTCAATTCCATCTCTACTTCTGTATTTCTCAAAATCAACAACATTACCCATTGATCCATTTACCAGACCTCTTTCAACATGTAAATTCCTCCTCAAAATGATTCGGCAATTTAAACACACATTCAAAGTCTTTTCAAAACCCACAGTTTTAGATATAGTCTTCTCTAATGACTCCAATTTTGATTTCAAATTCTCAGACAAAATAATTGTTGATCCCATATGCTCTATTCTGTCAATAGCTTCCAGTTTCACAATCTCTTGCTTTTCTAAATGCAACATTTTGTTGTTGAAGATGGCACATTCTGCAAGAGTTGGCATCAAACATATTCCGGATTTCTTCTCAGTAATTTTCTGAAAAATATTCTCAGGCACAACGTCTTGTTCTGGATATAAATTTGACAGTAATCGTGCATGTAAAGCTTCTTTCCCATGCTCGGTCACTTTTCCAATTCTAACATCTTGTAGAATATTCTTGTAATCTTCATCCTTCGCCTGACACATATTTTCATGCAGTTCAGCATAATTGAAGTTTAACCATATATTGACGTTGCCAATGCTCCCTAGGCACTTCCTGGTATCTTCATGCGTGAGCATTTTGAACACAGGTTGTCCTTTCACTGGTGTCAGCTGCAGAAGATCTCCGAAAACAATGATGTGTTTGCCACCAAATAACACATCATACTCAGTTTAAAGAACTTCTTGCATTCTCAAATGCACAAAGGCAAGCATGACATTGGAAACCATGCTTACTTCGTCAATGATAATGAAGTTTCATTTTCCTCAAGACTCTTGAAACTTCACAACAAGCATCTCCAGATAACTTGTGGTATTGTAATTTGTTGTCATGCTCCACTGGCAGCATCAGTAGACGATGCAAAGTAATACCTTTAATGTTATGTGCTGCCAGTCCAGTTGGAGCGGTGACAACACAAGACAGCGATGACTCAGTCCTTTCCTGCAAATAACAAGAAATTGCTTTAATGAGGAAACTTTTCCAGTTCCCGCTTCTCCACTCACGTACAATCGGACAGGCTTCAACGACGTACATGAGCACTCTTTCTTCTCATGACTTAATCCATGATCAATTTGCTTGGTAACTTCGTCATATATTTTCCTCTGCTCAACGTTGAGTTGTTTTTCCAAGTCTTCTAAGTTAACCGCATCCTCCTGAGCATGTGCCATGGCTCTTTCCACTTCATTCATAGCAGTGGCAGCTTCATTTTCGATAACAGGTTCTCCTAGTGGATCCTGACTCAATGAAACAGAACTCTGACTGTCCTGAGAACTGTCTCTGGCAATCTCGGCTGCAATCGTTGCTTCCTGCTCAATTTCCAAAGTCAACATTCCTTGATATTTGGGAAAAGCAGGACATTCTATGGTCTCCTTGGCGGCAGTGAAAGGGTCTTCGTAACAGAGGAAATCTCCAAGCAGTTCCTCTTCTGCACGCCAAGGCTTGAAAAGTTGCAAAAGTGCTAAATAGAAAAACTCCTTTTTTTCTGGAGATTCGCCACTCAATTTTCGATGGTTTACCAAGAGGCATTTTCTTTGCTTGACCAGACATCCCTCACTTCCAATTACAGCATACACTCCTTTCTCAATATCTTCTTTGATGTTCCTCTTGAATATGTAATTTTGTAGAACCTCATACAAACAAACATTCTCAAGGTGACTGCTTCGATTTGGTTAATATGTATCCAATATGTTGGTCTTCAAAATGTCGGTACTGTTTGGCTCCTTTTCCGCCAAATACTCAATTTCCCGCACAGGTTTCAGAACTCGATTACGCGTTGCAGCAAGACCAAGACTCGCCCAAACGATACTCCTGGATTTGGCATAGAGACTTACTGAAGACAACCGGTCAGAACATTCGTAAGCTCCGATTTCTCGATGCAACAACATCTTCAGACTGAAACTGTACAACTTCTTGCTGAGGCTCTTTTCATGGGAAATGTCCTGCCACATATCCTTCAATTCTGTCTTTTCTTTTTTGGTGATGTAAGATGTCACATACCGAGCCACAGCCATACAGTTGTCAGCCACAAACTGTATATCCATGTTAGCATTCCACATGGACAAAATCACTGGGTTGTAGTCGTTGATGTACTTGGACTCTTCGTTCCTTTTCAAATTGTATGTATTTTTGGGTGATTTCCTTGTCACATTATGTCGCAGAGAAGACATCAAACTGTTCACTCTTCCTTTAGAAATCATAGGTCGTGGAAAGTTGAAACGACATTTGGTGTAGAACTTGTCCTTGTTTTTGAATTTACGACGACAGTACTTTCCACAACGATGGCTTTGGAAACGTAGAACTTGTTCTCTTAGGCTTTTCTTCTCCTTTGCGTTTGGAACAGCACACGTAGAATACTGTTCTATGAAACTCATCACTAAGTCATCCGGATCTGTTCCAAATTTAGGTGCATCCTTGATCCACAGCAGCATATGTATATGAGGAGCACCTCTTGCTTGGTACTCCTTTCTCCAGAAGAAATCCAACACCTCTCCAAGAGGTGGATTCTTCTTATTCATGATGAAAGACATCATAGCTTCAAATCTATGATTGATTGAAGTACCTGCATACATTCACTGGATCCAAAGAGCACAGTTCTCCGGGTGTCTTGAATTCAATGTTTTCAATGTTTCCATTTGCCTCTCGTAGAAATTCAAGTAAGTCTTCCCAGCCATACTCGGCACAGCTCGGAGTGAGGAACCATGTCGGAGTTCCTAAGTTCCTCAGCATACATTTTAAATCACCATGACGACGGTATCAGTACTCATTAGTACCACGCTGACACGCCATGAGATTAATTCGGTGAGAATCCAAAATACTGTCTTGGACATTGACTTTATGCATAAAGTCACTTGCCGAGATGTTTCGCATCTGTATACCACTTTTCAAGATGTGGTTCACTGCATATGACAGTCCAGACAGATCGCTTTCAAACAGGAGATGAAACAAATAGGGAATGCATTGACGAAACCTAGGATCTTCTGCATACAATCGTAAAGTCCGGTATTCAGAAGCAGGAATTTGATGAGGTCGCTCATCATATCTTCCTCCTTGACCTGTTGGAAATAGCTGTGGGAAACACCGAGCTTCCAAACTTTCCTCCCAAACACTAATGGGACTCCCTTTGGCTTGTTTCATTTGAAACAACTCAATAGCATTCCCCATGACTTCCTTGGAATGCAAAGGATGAACACTATAATGTTCATATATTTCTTCACTTTTAGAGGCTTCTACTTTCTCAATTTGGCCAGCACACAAATCGCTATCCTCTTCATCACTTACTTCCTCTTCTGCAACATATACATTATTATAGTACTTATTATTTTTTTTCAAATACAATGTTGCCTTTTTGACTTCCCTTACATCCACTAAATCTTGCCATATTTTCTTATTCTTTGTCGGAACCCCATTAACTAAGATAACCAGAGGTTCCTCTTCCACTTTTTCTACTCCAATTGTGTTAATGTTTTTGTTCAAATCTAGAGGCAAATAAACAACTCTTCCCTTTAATCCTCTCTGTAAATCTGATGGAGGCAACTTCCCTGTCTTTGGCTCCATTCTTACAATAGCCTGAAAGGGATGGATACTTTGAATCAAAATAGATTCATAAGTATTTAAATCCTTCAATTCAGAAGGAATCTCAACCAATTCCAGATTATTATGAACCGCCCTAGCAGGCATCTGGTTTTGGTTTAATTTGTTACAACAATAAGTACACACATGTTGATCCGATCCCAAATCAAAACAATTTTCTACCATCAAGTATGTTGCGAAATCCTTCCATTCACTATTATTTTCCCTTTCACTTTTTGCATATAAATCCACTAACTTAATCTGATTCTTATAATAAGTGCGTCGACAACACACACAAGTGAAATTAGGCCTCTCACTTGATTTCACCTGAAACGTGGCAATTTCCTTCTGAAAATTATCTGTACTGGAAACCTGTACATTATCTTCAACATTACCCTCTACTTCTGGGTCAATTTGAACATTCTCATCTTTACTTCCAAAGTAACAAAAACTATTTCTTCACAAATATTCTTCACATCTATTTCAGAACCATGCAAAAGAGCAGCGCATAATTGTTTCAGCATAATTGCTGGACTCTTAGCATAATACAACATTCTCACTAATTTCCTCACTTTATTATGATGCACTGCTAGCATCCTGAAATGATGAAAAACACTCTGGCATATTCTCCTGGAAAGACAAGCCAGTGAATGACCATGCAAACCTGTCACTTCTCTCACTCTGCAAGGATCTAATTCTTGCAACAACTTCATTTTCTGCTTCAAACTTTTCTTATTGAATGTCCGTACAAAATCACAAAGCAAATTGATGGAATCCTGTCGCACACTGCAAATACTACTACACTTCCAAATGTACACAGGACCCTTAGGACGTCTTCCTAAAACCTCATTACCTAACACCTCTTCTGTCTCTGTTGTCACAAGTTTTTCTTTTTCAACTGGACAACCATCTTACACTTCATAAGCTCGACCACTGGTGTCAACTGCAAGCACCAAATCATTATCCTGGAAATAACTCTCCTCATTAAAAAATGCCACACAACTTGAACTATGCATCCATTCTCCGGAAAAAACTTCACAAAAATTACTTCGATTAACTACTCTCTTCCATCTACTATTTGATTTGAAATCAGAAATTACCTTGTTTAGTTTCCTAATTCTATTGATTACCAAAATAAATAACTTTCGCTTAATTTCAAAAGCCTGATCAATAATTTTCTCTATATTTTTCTATTTCTTATAAAATGCCACTTTCTGTTGGCCTTTCTTAATATTTTTTAACAAATTGACTATTATCCTGTTGCGGATCATTCATTTTCGAATGTCCCTAAACTGATGTTTCCTTCTACTATCATGCACAGAGTTATCTCTTGCTCTAGCAGTAACATTTTTGATTGGTCTTTCCTTTCCGTTTAAATTGCTTCTCTTTTTCTGGACTGAAACATTTTCTGTAGAAATACTTTTTTTACTACAAATATTTCTTATGAATGATTTCGTGGTCTTACCCGGAGCTTTCTTGGTGACTTGACAAGTTTTTTTTGTAGAGGACTGCTGCAGTAATAGATGAACCTGCTGTCTTTGACGTTTTGTAGCCTTTCTAATTCGATTCTTAGTTGGCATTTTCAAATTTTGAAATGATCTGCAGTTGAATCTGTGGTAAAATATAATAAAAAATGTTATTAACCACTATTACCAAACAGTAAATCAATAACAGTCATCAAAAACTTAACACCCTACTTAGTATTTAACATAGCAAATCTTTTACACCACCACTGCGTCACAAAAATGACGCACAGTGGTACAAAACAGGCATACACCTATCATAAATCTGTCCCTAACATTTTAAATGATTGATTCAGGATGACGATAAGGTGAGGCCTATCCAGAGGTTTGTTTGAGGTGAGGCCTACTCACGATTGCAGATGAGATTTACGCTTGTTGAAGAATACAGAGGAGATAATACATGTGAAGGCCTACCAATGAAGTAAGTCATGTCCACTTCACTCTTGAACAAAGGCCAGATCTCTTTTGTGTCCGTGGACAGACCTAAACTTCATCTGCACAATGTTATTCATAAACTTAGGAAACACAGATGATGTAATTGAAAAATGTGGAGTTTCTTTTCCACAATTCACAATTACATCACCTATGTTTCCTCAGTGACCTAAAATGTCCTTAAGACACATGAAAGCGTTTTTTGATTGCCCTTGCACCATTTCTGGGCCATTTTTAACATGGCTATGTAACTCCAAGATTCAAAATCTAAATTTGCCAAGCACAGGTGGGAGCATATTTACAAGAAACTTGCCCCACGGAGAAAGCTCTTCAATTTAAATCGGAAAAAATAACATCATAGACACTCAAATGCCTTATAAATATGCCCCAAACAACCTATGAAGCTCTAGCAGTACATATCCAGAAATGTAATTGATTTCAAAAAACGTTTTTAAACACAACATATAAATCAATTGTATACCTACGTTCAAGTGGAAATGACTTAAAATGTCCTTAAGAGTCAAGTCAAGTCAAGTCAAAGGATTTATATAGCGCACTACATACCCGTAGGGTTTCAAGGCGCTTAGGAAGGGGAGGAGAATTACTTGTCAAAAGGGAAGGAGAATTACACATGAAAGCGTTTTTTGATTGCCCTTGCACCATTTTTGGGTCACTATTAACATGGCTATGTAACTCCAAGAATCAAAATCTAAATTTGCCAAGCACAGGCGGGAGCATATTTACAAGGAACTTGCCCCACGGAGAAAGCTCTTCAATTTAAATGGGAAAAATAACATCATAGACACTCAAATGCCTTATAAATATACCCCAAACAACCTATGAAGCTCTAGCACGACATATACAGAAATGTAATTGTTTTCAAAAAACGTTTTTAAACACAAACATATAAATCAATTGTATACCTACATTCAAGTGGAAATGACTTAAAATGTCCTTAAGACACATGAAAGCGTTTTTTGATTGCCCTTGCATCATTTTTGGGTCACTATTAACATGGCTATGTAACTCCGAGAATCAAAATCTAAATTTGCCAAGCACAGGCGGGAGCATATTTACAAGGAACTTGCCCCACAGAGAAAGCTCTTCAATTTAAATGGGAAAAATAACATCATAGACACTCAAATGCCTTATAAATATGCCCCAAACAACCTATGAAGCTCTAGCAGTACATATCCAGAAATGTAATTGATTTCAAAAAACGTTTTTAAACACAACATATAAATCAATTGTATACCTACATTCAAGAGGAAATGACTTAAAATGTCCTTAAGTCACATGAAAGCGTTTTTTGATTGCCCTTGCACCATTTTTGGGTCACTTTTAACATGGCTATGTAACTCAGAGAATCAAAATCTAAATTTGCCAAGCACAGGTGGGAGCATATTTACAAGGAACAAGCCCCACGGCGAAAGCTCTTAAATTAAAATGGGAAAAATAACATCAGAGATACTCAAATGCCTTATAAAGAACCAATTTACAAAAGGGGGTGGTGATGAACTTTCTGTTTAATTCAGAGACTCTGTCCCTCACCACCCCTTGTTGTTAATATTATAAAGAACCAGACACCATTTTTTCCTTGTGATAAATTTTAAAAGCATTCCTTTTCCTCAAAAACGATTTTCAAGTAATAATTTGAAAACACTGCACAGCTCCTATGTACAAAAACACCCTGACAGTGCTAATACTTCACATTATTTTCAATTACAATTTCTCAAAGAAACAAAATCTATTTGTAAAACACTTTAGACAAAGCAACATTTTAAAAACACAGCTTTCTTCATAATTTTGTCCTTAAAGCATACTATAGTCTATCTAAATTAAATAAATCTTTTCTCACCTTAACAAATACTTTATGAGTTTCAAAACAGTCTCAGAAATACACCAAATTGTCTTCAGCAGAACAAAGAGTATGCACTCCAGAGGCTGCAGCTATAGAAAGCACAGAAATGCAGATATTCATTACACATATCTCTCATGTTAGCCAATCAAAACTCTTCCCTCACTTTTTTCAAATCAAAACCCTTCCCCCCTCTGCCCTCTCTGCCTTTTTTGCATAGCAACCACCTCCTGAAAGACCTCTGATGTTTGCAAGTTCACACAACAATGTTTCAATTGAACTCTGAACTCTCAGTGCACCTGCATATCCAGTGCAATCTTTCATTAAATGTTTTTTTCTTAACCATTCAAATTACATCTTTCAAAGAACACATCCATGCACCCTAACTTTCTGTTTTCAGAAATGGAAATTCACCAATCACTGCTAATGAATCATTAGCACTGAAACTCCACAGTTTTTTTTCTTTACAAACTCCTACTGTTTCAACTGCCCTTTCATTACCACACTTCATCTGACTGCAGCACAACCTTCTCTCACCATGTTTTATGTCTGGATTGTTGGACATAGTTACATCTACTGGGCTCAAAGGTATGCTGAGAACAGAAATTTACTTAACCTCAATTTACAAGATGTGGAAATTAAGTGGTTGGGCCACAGAGGATTAAAATGTCACCAATTGATACCATTGGTGAAAACCTTTATGCATTTGCCAAAACCTGACCTGTTAATTGTGCACTGTGGAGGTAATGATTTGGGCACTTTGACTGGGGTAGGTCTGGAAATGCTTTTAAAGGACACCTTTGAGCAATTAATGGCACTTTTTCCTCAAACTGACTTGGTATATTCAAATATATGCCAAAGACAGAAATGGAGGTGGTCCAACCAATTTTGTCCACAAATTGAGAAGTCGAGGAAGCATGTAAACAAATCTGTTTCAGCTTACATGAGAGACCATGGAATGGGCTCCATGTACAACAATAACTTGCGTTACTGCATGCAAGATATCTACAGAGGAGATGGAGTTCACTTTTCTGATGAGGGCAACAGAATTTTCATTTTGAATTTAAGACTGTGCATTGGTACCTACTTATAAGTACCTAAATGTACCATAAACCCAAAAGCCCTTCTCAGAGCTACCCTACATCTGATCACTCACAATTATTATTTTACTCTAACTTTTTTCTCTAATTTTCAATAAACTACGCTCCCCGGAGCGCTACCCGGTACGCGAACCAGAAGCTAACCGCGCAAAATTTCTAAAAAAAATGTTTTTTTCCCGCACATATGGGCCTCCTCAGCCACCCTCAGAAAACCTAGGGGGTCAAGATACGTCAACCGTGCCCCCTTCTACCCATTCTGAACATTATTTGCCCTCCATCTTGTATCTTAATTCGTCTGAAACACAAAATGGTGGACTCCCGTAACGCTGCTGGTTCGCTTACCGGGGAGCTCCCGGTGAAGCGGTCCATCAAAAAAGGTGGGAAAGTAATTTACAGAAAAACGACTGGAAACACTTTCACCAAATATAGATTAGCTCATACTACATACCATTCCCTGCCATATTCATAAATTTGTTTGGAATTCCATTTAGCCATTTAGCCTGTAGACCTATCTAAATACCCTGAGGTAAATTACTTCACAAAACACATCTGAAGTGTTGGAATTGACAACCAATGAAAATGTTACTTTCATTTTCAATTTTTTTCTTCCTGACATTTGATTGGTTATGTACCTGAATATATATAAAAGAAGAGAAGGAAACACAGCCATTTTCACTACTACTTCCTGAACTACATTTCAAGAGCCTTTTCACCTCCCTGTAAAGTAATTTGATAATTTGTAAGTGGCACTTTAAATTAATTTGTAAAAACGTTTTTTGATAATTATTTACTGTCCCCCTGCTATAGTTATAGATACAGATAGGCTCCTCTGTTATATTTATTGATTGACTTACATTTCTCTGCTATAATTATGAATTTACTTACTTTAACTTCACTGTTAAAAAAACAGAACTACCTGTCTGAACTTAAACCCAACAGTGCCCTAACTCTTCTAATATAATTATTTTTTTATGCAATTTACAGCAAAAAAATGGAAGGGGAGCACGAAAAAAATCAATGTTTCCGTCGACATTACAACAGAAGAGATTTTAACTGAAGAAATTTTGGATGAAGATTTTATGGATGAGTCTTTTGATGAACAATTTATTGAAAGCTTACAAGACATAGAAACATGCATGTTTGAGGAGATTCCAGATGATGTAATGCTGGAAGTTTTATTGAACTATGAAAATTCTGACCAATAAATTTTTATTTAATCAAAATAAATAAATAAATTTAAAAAAACAACAAAACGAACAATCAATTAACATACAATATTTGAAAAGTCTATAATTCTTTTTCCCTCATAGTACACTCCCCGGGCCGCTTATCGGTTCGCGAACCTGGAACTTCCCATGCAAAAAAATAAAAAATAAAAAATTATTTTTTTGCCCCGCGGGGGTCAGGGAGGATCTACTATGCCCCCTTATGGTCATTTCCCCCTTTGTTTTGGCCTCCTCTTGTCTCTCGATCCTACCGAGAGACAAGATGGCGGCCGCTACGGACTGTTTAGAATGTTTACAGAGACCGGAGAGCCAATCAGCTTCGCTTCGCAAAGCTCCGTAGCGCGAAAAGTACGCGAACCGGAGCGCTGCCCGGAGCGCTGTCACAGATATATATTTTTTTTGAACGTTAATTTCTCAGAATCCACTGGAGCACATATATTGAGACCTAGCAAAGGCACATCGGGCTAACAGTCCCTACAATTTTGCCAAGTTTCGTGCAAATCCATTCAGCCATTCGGGCTAAAAGTGAGGCCAACCGCCCTATGGCAATTAACATGGGAAAAACGCATTTTGGGACCCCCCTTTTATCTCATCCCCCCCTTGACAAACACCCCCCAAATTTTCAGGGGCTGCTCAGAAACTAAATGTGCCATTTTCCTGAAAATTTCAGCCATATCCGTCCACAAACGCCAAAGTTATTAGACATAGAATTTTCAAAAGTCCCATAGAGAAAAAATCCTAACTATATATACCTACTGGCGACCGCCAGTAAGTAATATATATATGTATATATATATATCCAGCACAGGGCAGCCTCAACCACACAGGCACGGAGCAACCTGCAAAGACCTAGTCGAGAAGAAAAATCAGCTGAGGCTCGACTTTGGAGGGAACTGGTGTTTTATTGGTGGAAAAGCGGCAGTTCACTATCATTCCCAGATGCATCTCGGCCTTTCAATTGGCCTTAATCATTGGTGAGCAATTCTAGATAACCCAGTCAGGGTGGACTGCTTCATACCTTTGCCGTCTCTCATTCCTTCATTTCCCAACATGCACCATCATTTGCAGGTAAGTTTGAATTGCCATGCATTATGTATAATAATGTTTTAATATTTTTCTGTATTGCAGTCCTCAATTAAAATTCATTATTCCAAAGTGCCTTTGCTCAATATGCTTCCACAGATAGTCACACAGACCTCCTATAAATATATTTAATGTTTTTAATTGGTAAATACTTTTTAATGTTATTTTATAAATAATCTTAACTTGTAATGTTGTATCCCCTCCAAAGTCAAACACTTTCTCTGCTGTTGCTAAGGTTGAAGTGGGAATAGTAAATCACCCCTCTAAAGGCCACAACTTTTCCTGCAGTTTTTCAGATTGGAGTTGGAATAGTAACTATAATCCCTCCTTAGTTCAACACTTTCTTGTTGCTCAGGATGGAGTAGGAAAAATAAATCTGGCCCCTCCAAAGTTCTGCACTTTACCTACCATTGCTTAGATTGGAGTGAAAATAGTGATTTTTAATATTTATTTATTTAGATTTTTTTATTTTTAAAATGTTGCTAACATATTATTTTACTGATTTCATTTTAAAAGTTATTTTTGTTTCAATGTTATTGTTTTATCGTATATTTTCTTTTTTGGGAGTAAAATTATCAAATGTTACATTTAATTGAATGTATTCTAATAAAGAATTTGAGAAAACATACAGAAGTTAATAACTATAATCGCACAAATTGATATTATCTATGATTTGTGAACATTTTAGGAAAATGCTTTAAATCTATACGTTTGAAGATCATGTAACAAACGTTTGTGTGGTCTGCAAGGAAATGCATCATTTTGTGATATTTATCCGACTGTTGTGCCCTGGACATTTGAGACCTGATTCACGCAACCATTTACACAAAGAAATCTGACTTACATGTACAATGTTAATGAGTGTAAGATATTCACAAAAGCCAAAACTGCACTAGTAGGTCCTTTAACTCATGTGCATATTACTTTATGATGGTGTAATATTATAAAGCACACAAGTAAATCCCACTGAGTATGTGAAGAGTATATATACCAGTCTGGATTTTCTTTGAAAATGTTGCAAATACCGACACATTTGAGAGTTTGTAGGGAGTGTAGGTATTCTCTAATTCGTCTGAGCCCTATCCCATCATTAACAATGGTGTGAGATTTAGTCCTACCCAAGGTAGGAGTAAATTCAGTTCCAGAGTATGAAGTCGGAGGGAACGCACTCAAAAGCTGTGTTGTGCTGTAGATATTAAGGAATCAACTCTGAAACCGGGAAAAATATTTTCCTGGTGTAAAATAATAGTCTTTCGTAATGTGCTGTTGACCAAATTCAATGTCATTTCAACATGGTTATTGTGTATGCAAATAAAGGAACTCAAAGACTTTTTCAGAATATGTCTGAAAACTGTGACAGTCTTCCAGGAGGACTTTTGGAAACTTTGAATTTTGTGAATTCTGTAGACAACTGAGGTAGTAGACTTATGGGTGCAGATTGATGGGTTTCTTTGTGAACTGAGCCCAATATATTTTGATCACAGGAGTAATTGAGGTCTGTTGACTAGGCCTTGATCAGATGATATTATTTTTTCTGTAAAGTTGCCATAACTAAGTTTGGTAAGTTACCATTAACTGTATCAACATATTTCGAGAGAGAAATACATGGTTTGCTCATTTGCATCCAAATAAAGACATACTTACAAAGTCCATGTTTGGGGCAGTTGGCATTAAGGAATAATTAGTTATCCAGCATTGTTGTGTTTCAAAATATATACTGTGCTTGAAACTTAGCTACAGTGCTAAAATAGAAGTCCTTGGTATATCTACTGCCCTTCTATCTCTTTTGGGGCTGAGAATGCCAGCTCCTTGCAGCCTCCAGATCAAATCTCATGTTGCATGGATCCCACAACAACATCCTCTTTTAGAAAGGTGCATCGTTCTATAGACACTATTCTCAGACTCAGCATGACAGCAAGACCAGACAAGGACAACGGGTCATAGAGTTTCTTTAAAACTTCCCCTGAGTGATTGCGCAGGCCTAGGAAGGCAAAATAGGCCAGGCCTGCATTTATTTTGTTTTTTCTGTGGTGAAATGAACTCCTGATAGAAAGCATATCCTGGAATAAAAACCACATCATTTTGTGAAAATAATAGGTGGATAAAGCAGTTCAATTTGATTTTCTCAGGGGTGTGAGAAAGTGAACTATTGGTTAGAGTGGATGGTAAACCTCTTCAGGTATTAATGCCACTTTTCCTAAACAGTTAGGTCTCATAAATGTTAAGGTAAGCTCAAGTATTGGTAGCTGTAGTACAGTGCAGACAGGCTTAACTTAAGGAGAAATGTGCAAAGCATTTAACAGTATAGTTAAAAAGTACAGAGCACAACCTAAAGATTACATCCTACTCCATTGTATGAAAATAAATAAAATTTTATTGAACAATAGACAACAAATGACAAAAATTAGATGTAGGGAATCAGAGCTATGATTTTTTTAAGTTTTAGATGTTTTTAGTGCCAAAAAAGATAAAGCGCCAACCACAGGAGCCTGGTCATGCTGGACTTTGCCATTGTCAAAGGTTAAGGCTATCCGCAATGTAGTGTGGATTGGGTACAGGGAACAGGTACATCCTGGTGGAAGGATTACCTCCTGACTTAGTCATTTTTCTGGAGAAAAGTTCTTCTCAACAAGGTCATCAGTGGGTTGAAGTGCAAGCTCGTTAAAAAGATGCGCTATTGACATATGCCAGCTGAAGTGAATGACTTTGGTAGGAGCGTCAGCTCTGGCAGAAACTTCAAGGCTCTTGGCATCGAAGGTTTGAACCTCGGAGTAGGACAAATCTGAAGTCAGGGCACAGGAGGGCATAATTGACATGGCAGTGCAGCTCGGCATTTGCCACGGTAAAGGCTTCTACGTTCAAACTTCGAAACATTTCTGCAAATCAGGATCCTTTCATTGGACAAAACAGCAAGTTAAGTGTGGCCACCAGTTCAATGTCGGAATTTGAGACCTGAAAGTGGGCCGATGGTAGCCTCTGGTTCTTTTTACAAAAATTTCCGAAACAGTGTTAAATTTTTCAATGTTGAGGAGTGGGGGAAAGTGCACTCTAACAGCAGCCAAGGGCCCAGGACTTTTTCTGGCACCCTTTGGGGGTTGGCACTCAGTCTCCTGGAAACCATCTGCAGGGTCTAAGGCAAATCAAGTTAGACTAATGAGCTGATGAGCTTGGCTCTTGGCTCTTGTAGCTTCTTGTTGCTTTTGTGATTCTAGAGCAGAACAAGGGATTAGGCAACTAGCCTCGGAGTCCACTCTTTTGTCCTGTGCGCATGTCAATCATCAATCAGTTACTTATCTATGAGGGTCTCAAGGCACTGGGGGGAGCGGGGGCTACTGATCCATCTGGGTATGGAGGTTCAGTTGAAGAGCCAGGTCTTGCGGTCCTTCCTGAACTGTGTCAATGACACGTATTGCCTGAGGTGAAGGGGCGGGGTGTTTCAGGTCTTGGCGGCGATGTTCTGGTCTTGTTGATCTGTGGGACAGATACCAGGGCGAGTTGGACAGAGCAGAGTTGTCTTTTGAGTGTGTGTAAGGCGAAACAGTGGTTCAGATATTCTGGTCCTGCGTCATGGCCAGCTTTGTAGGCATGTATGAGGAGCTTGAAGGTGAATCCCTTGTGGATAAGGAGTAAGTGGAGTTGTTGGAGGTGTTGTGTCGTGGTTGTGGTGGGGAATGTAGAGGACTAGTCTAGCTGCAACATTTTGGGTGTTCTGTATTTTCCTGAGCTGTTTCTGGGTGACGCCGGTGTAGAGCGTGTTGCTGTAGTCCAGCCTACTGGTGATAAGTGCATGGGTCACTGTCTTTCTGGATTCTGTGGGGAGCCATCTGAAAGTCTTTCATAGTAGGTGGAGCGTGTGGAAATAGGATGAGGATACTGCACTGATTTGGCGGTTCATTGAGAGCTAGAAGTCCAGTATTAAGCCATGGTTGGTTTGTAGGCCACCAGGAGTCACCCCAGGCTGATGGGGTGTGTCCCAGGATCAGTGCTTCGGTTTTGTCAGAGTTGAGCGTGAGGAAGCTGTCTTACATTCAGGTGGGAGAAGGTCCAGGCCTTGGGGTTCTCTCTACAGATTGCAGTGCATTCTAACCCACAGTCCTCCTCTCTATCCAAAACCAACATGGCAGAATCTTTCTTTCGTTATGCAGACCTCTCTGGCCCCACATAGAGGTATGGTTAGTATGATGTGAAAATCCTTCCTTGTGGGCACTCAAAGCCGGTTCTACGGGTAGCCCCTGTCCCACTGAGATTGGTACCCAGCTAGCTATAAGAACAATGGAAGGGCAGGCCTAGGTATTAATTATACTGCTTGCAGCTGGGAAGACACCTCAAAAAGCTTTTTGTCCACTGCCTGGGAGCAATACACATCTAAAAGTTGCATTTCCAAAATAGCATTTAAAATCTGACTTGACCATTAGTTTGGTTTTTAATGTCCTATTAATTTACATTCATGGTTATTGATTCTTATGATGTTCTAATGTAACCCAGTGCTATTCTATGAGGATGCTAGCATGCCACAGTGAAAAAAGAGCAGGAAATGTAAAACTTAACTACACATGTCCTAAATTCTAAACAACATGCAGCCTGCCCTATAGACACATAGGGCCTACCTTATGAATGACCTATAAGTATTAAAGGTTTAGGTCTGGTTTATTTTGCCTGGTCAAATTTAAAGTTTTAAAACTGCACACTGATGCTGCAAGTGCATGCCTGAAGGCACCCTTGCATTGTCACTTTTGCTGTGGCACAATAGGTGCTGGAGTCCACTAAAACCATTTAAATTACAGGTCCTGGGTACACAGAGTATCATATGCTAGATACTTATAGCTATGTCTTACATGCCAATCAGGGATTAGCCAATTATATATGTTTTTAGGGGCTTGAGCAAATACACTGGGTGCTATATGGCAGTCCCCAAGTGTTCAAACTCCATAAACCAGCAATAAAATCTTGCAAAAAGGTGGGGTGACCATAAGCTGAAGACCTGGCACTTTGATTAGCAATCTAGTCCCTTCATCCACCACTGCTAGACTCAGTTTTACAATACTTAGTGCCTGGCTACCATTATGGGTGATAGTCAGCACTCTACAATTCCACTAACATAACTAACAACATAACATAACATGCAAAAAAGGACATTTTCTTACAATGGACCTTTACTAGTATCAGACTTTTATTGCTATGAGCTTAGAACAGAGTTATGCCAAGACAAAATAAGACTTAATGGCTTCCTGCTTGAAGACTTCCTGCCTACCCAACAGAGACCAGTGGAAGGATTATGTACACTGCTCGCTTATATTTCTCTGGGACTCAAAGACTGCTCTGGGGACTAAAGAGTGTAGGTCTGCTCTGGTCTGAGAGATCAGATGGGTCCAGGTCCCTGCAAAGGGTCTTGTTTATTCTGGAATGTCTTGACTGTGACCTTAGAGTGTAGTATGTCCTTCAGACATAGGAAGCTGTGGCTGACTATATGAAAACTATTGGAATATTTGAAACTGGACCTTTCTACTACCTGCCATTGTAAATGTAATCTCCTATGTCTGGAGAGCACAATTCTGTGGCTATAGGGAGCTAATGCGTTTACAGACAGATTTCAGCATTAATTTGTAACTGGACTTTATTACTACTTGGACATGTGAAGTGGTGTCAAAGGAACCATTCCTGTAGTTCTGAAGACATTCATCCTCCACAATCATAATTA
Source organism: Lissotriton vulgaris (assembly GCF_964263255.1). Taxonomy (NCBI): domain Eukaryota; kingdom Metazoa; phylum Chordata; class Amphibia; order Caudata; family Salamandridae; genus Lissotriton; species Lissotriton vulgaris. The sequence continues at coordinate 666,912,226 of NC_141689.1, forward strand.
CTTACATTTGCTTGAATATTGTTGCTTAGAAAGAATCTATCTCTACAGAATTGGAACAAGATACCAAGCTTTCCCAAAAAAGATGTGGTGTCGTCCCTACATTTTGAGGGTTTGTACCACTCCTAGCCTATGCTCACAATGTAAAAGCAACTGTACAGCCAGAGAAAATAAGCATTTGGCCTTGTGTATCACATTTCTGCTACAGCTCCTAGTGTTGCCCCATGGAAGATGTTTCACCTCCAAAATAAATCTAAGGCCAAAGACAAACCTTCTGATCAGGACAAATAAACTGTTATTCAACCACTCACTCATGGGTCAGCTTTGAAGAGCCCCTAAATTCCAGCTTGCCCCACTAATTTGACTTTCCTTAATTTTCCATGCACCAGAGTTTGTTTTTGAAATATCACCTGATCTTTACATCCAATTGTCTTCATGTTATGTAATTTTCATCATTAAATACTTCTTCTTTTAAGTTCCTTATTTTTCAATGATATTGCTGTTTTGGTGTGGTTGCACATGTACCACATGCATTTATCTTCAAAAAAAGCTTGAACTAAGTTACACACTCCTCACATGAACTAGTTTACCTTTTAGAAGTCAGACTGATTTTACTTTGTGGGAGCTTTGCCACATCTAACATCATGTTGGTGGCCTCTTTCTCTCACAGCTTTAATGAACCAGTTTCCTACATGGTTTATGTGAAAAGAGATAGGAGTATGAGCACCCTCACCAGATTGTAGCTCAGCACCACCAGCAATCTATTCATTATTAACATCTTGTCCCTCATAGTTGAGAGATAATCTATTCGGTATTAACATTACAAACCATTTATTATTAACATTTTCATTTCTCAGATGAGAGCTAAAATGTTGTTTTCTATACGTATTACTGCTCTTGCGTCTCCCTTTTATTTAAATGCATTAATGTTTTGCAATATGCTGTGATTCTCATATGATTATGTACATTATTGCGTCTCACAAATGCATTCACAATGTGTAAGGTCAGAATGTGCAGATGCTAGAAGGAATCAATATCATTTGTGACTATTCTTCTGTTTCTTGAGCTCAACTTTCCAAGTTAAAGAAACATTTTAAACCTTGCAAATAAATACATTTTGAAAATGCAATAAAAAATGACGTATCTTATGAAGAATAGAGAAAAATAACATAATTATCAATTTACTCATAATGAGGTTATTTGATGATGAATTTTGAGACAGGACTGATTAATATCAGACTCAAAGAGCCACATCCAAATCCACTCAAATTTCTAAAAGACCAACTTGTCATCTTTGAATTCTCACATCCTACGCAATCATATTAAAATACCATGACCCTCATTTACGGGGATTTGGCGTAGGGAAGCACAACAGGTTAATTTGCTTTGCTGCCCTGTGCCAAATTGAAAGGGCAGGATTGCACATTATTTATGCAATACAGTGCATTCCTGCACGTTCCCCCTGATCTAGCTCAGTTTCAGCAGCCTAGTACCAATGCCGGCACCCTTGCACCATGGTGCACCACACATAGAAAGAGCATAGAAAGAGGAAAAAACAAGGAATACATATATTTTTCCTCGTTATGCCTCAGTTCTGGAAGCATAAGGATTTGGCACTTCCTAAAAGTTTACAGATGTCAATAAAACTTTATTGCCTGATTAAAAAAACCTTTGCAAGTTACAGGATTAAAAGAAATATATCAAAATATACATGTAAAAGAGAATGTAAGTTCGAGTCCATTATAGAGAAAGGTGGCAGATGGAACTTGCCAAGTTGTTATGCTGATGGAGGTTCACAGACTTCGGTCCCCTCACAAAGTTTTTTTGCTGCTTGATCCAAAACCCTTACTAGGGCACAATTTAGTTTGATGTTCTGAGGATCAAAGCAGGCCAAAACTGCTGCTCTGCACGATCTAATCATATTTATATTCCAGAGTTTCCTTAAAAGGGACCGTCTTTCGTTCAGCAGGTTTGGACAGAGGCATAGGATTTGTATTATGTCTTCTTTGTGGTTCCCACAAAGTCGACAGTGTTCCTGACCGTGATCTCTTTTCCATTTTGGCGAGTTGACCAACAAGTTAATGACTCCCATTCTCAATTTTAAAAACTTAGTTTTGGTTGTGCAGTGAATGGTAGGGTTAGGTACTGCTGTGGGATCAGCTGGACATAAGATTGCAAGGTCATCCATCCGTGACTTCTTTTTGCTAGACGAGCCTTGTCTTCCACTGAAGAGAGCTTTTTTGTACTTATTTTTGCTAGCCGTTTGAGTTCATTTTGGCTTACTTGCATGCTCCAAAGATCTTTCAGGCATAAAGTTCTTAAACCTCTTTCCCAATATTCATGCCCTGCTGGCCATAGGTTCGTGTGAAGACAGGCCGATAGATGTTGAGCTAGGCTGCCTTCCTTCGATGACCTCAATTTGTGACAGCACAATAGAAAACTCATAGCTCTGGCAAGTGATTGGTTGCAGATACCCAGTTCCAGCCTGATTTGGGCCGGTGATGTTTGAGTTGGTAGCTTGAACACTGTTCTGTAGATTTTTGTAATGATTTTATCCAATTGGCCACTGTCCAATCCTTTAAGGACCTCGCTTCCGTAGGTTAATGTGGGAATAATTTTTGCCTGCGCGACCCTCATTGTTGGAGCGAATGTTGGGCCAAGTAGTTTCTTGTGTATGGAACTAATTGCAAAAGCAAGTGCCGCACCATTCTTTTTTTGTTCTTCTAGATGAGTTTTGTAGTACTTATGGCAGTTGAATTCAGCAATGCTTTCCCGGTTCAGGACCCACACCAGCTTCTTAGCCTTTCCTGGACGTACCGCCAAAATTTTTGTCTTCTTGCTGTTAATCTGGAGCTCATTCTTGTTTGAATATTCGGAGGTAGCGTCCATGAGTCTTTGCAGGCTGATCTTTGTTTTACTAAGAAGGACCACATCATTGGCGTATAGAAGGTTTGACAACAAGAAACCAGCTACTTTGGGAGCATGGGAATTTACCTTGTTTAAGGCTTCAAGAAGGTCGGATAGGAACAAATTGAAAAGTATGGGGGCCAGGACACATCCTTGTTTTAGACCTTTTGTCGTCGGAATTGGGCGTGATAGTCTAGAGCCATCCCCAATCTTGATCCTGACCCATGTGTCCTGATGTAAAAGCTGTATGACTCTTAAAAGATCATTTGGGATGTTTAGTCTATACAGCTTCTGCCAGAGCTTGCCTCTGTTCACATTGTCAAAGGCGGCTTTGTAATCAATGAATCCCATATAGAGAGGGCAAGAACTAAACTCCGCCTGATCAATCAAGCAGGAGAGGGTCATAAGATTTACCGAGGTGCCAGTGTTGCTTGTAAAGCCGGTTTGATTCGGAGGAATTACGAAATAGTTATCAGCCCATGCCCTAAGTGAGTTAAGAAGCAACCCTGCAAAATACTTTGCTTCGTTGTCAATAAGGGCTATGAGGCGGTAATTCCCGGGGGATTTTTTGTCCCCGCCTTTGAAAATTGGTACGAGGATTGAGCCCTGCCAAGAGGGCGGAATGATGTTATTTTGCAGGATAAAGTTAAAGAGGGTGGTTAACTTCGAGGCCCATAAAGTTGTGTACTCCTTAAACAAAGCCTGAGGGATTCCACCTGGGCCTGGAGCCCCATCCTTCCAACCCTCTTTGACCAGTTTTTCGATTTGAGCCTTCTGGATTATTATGAGTTCTTTGCTGCTTTGAATCGTAGGGCACTCTAATGGTGATACAATTTTTTGACCAACGCTGAAAGATTCCTTCGTTGAAGGGGCTTTGGTGTTATAATCAGATGGCCAAACTGCCACTTTTTGAGCAGTATTGTCTTCAACGGTGGAATTCTGATGAAAGGTTTTTTCTTTATGGTCGTTAAAATGAAAATACAAGAAATCGACCCACTCAGACTCCAGTATGCATGAAGACACAACTTTCGGGGCGCGCCCAGATATGCTGTTAGTGGTTCGCCAGAACCTTGCGGAATATTTTGTTTTAATGTCTTGCTGTAATCTGGCCCAGAAGGAGTACCAGTGAGTTCTGCGTTGTTCTCTTTTAGCCTTCTTAAGATAGCTGCGGGCCTCTCTCAATTTGTTATTGTTAGAGGATCAGTTGGATTTGTTTTTAAGGCTCGCCAGGTGCAATTCATAGTTCTTGTTGCAGATTGTATCACAGGATTCCAACAGGGCGTCTGCTTTTGCCCGTTCAGGTTAGCGTGCCTTATCGGTTTTGCGTGTGTATCAATCAGTTCGATTGCAAATGTTGACCAGTTGGCAATTTTGTCATTAGTGGACCTGCTGGTGCTCTCAATAATTTGTTTGGCCTCTATTGCTACTTGTTGAAAGTTACTGAAGGAGCACTTGATTCGTTTTAAGTTGATCGTGTAGCTATCAGATGGCAGTGCCTTTCTTCTTCGTGTTGAGTTAGACTGGTCCTAAGCGATATTTCGTGGGGGCAGTGATCGCTTTCTGTTCTGATTCCAAGACTAAAACCTGGTATTTGATGAAGGAGTGAGAGGCTGACAAAGGTGTAATCGATTAACGAAGCACCATTTTTCAATAGATAAGAGAAGCAAGGTGGCTTGTCTGGAGGAAAGAGCCCATTTAAGGCTTTAAGGCCCAGATTTTTAAGGTTGCCTTGTAAAGAACGTCCCTTTGAGTCGTCCTTGTGCCATCCTGGGGGGTCCTGCGGTGGTATGACCCAGATGCTTTAGTGTGATTTGGTTACCTCATTTTTTTGTAGGTCAGACATTAGCTACATGTTGAAGTCACCAGAAAGAATTATTTCTGGATTAAGGGATCCAATTTTCACTCTTAATGCTGTCGCTATGGCTTCTTCTGCGAATGATTGCCTTGATGCTGAGTTTGGCGGACATAGGCGTTCATTAAAATTAGATTCCTGCGCTGGCCTTTGTTGGTAGTGAAGGATATTCCCACAAACTGGAGGAAATGTGATGAACCTGCTAAGTTCCGTGAGGCGATTGCGTTATTTATTGATATGTAAATTGCTAGACCGCCACTGCCTCTTCCCGAAGATTTCAGTTTTTGAGCTGGAATATGATGAGTTTTGAAAACTTCTATTTGCTGTGGTTCAAAAAGCCATGTCTCTTGTAGTAATAATATCTTGAATTTCTGAAAGTAAGAGATTATGGCTTTATCCTCCAGTTTGTTGGTAAAAGTTTACATGATTTTGTAAATCTGGGGCAGCGTCAAAATCCTTGGGTGTTGCGTTGAAACACCCACCACAATGCATGTGGAACGCCTACCGAGTGCAGTGTAAGGCAACGTAGCAATTTGCGTTGTGTTGCCTTACTAAAGATTTATGAGGCCACTCAAAGCTACGCAGGGTGGCATTGCATGACTTCATAAATCTGATTGAGAGCCCTGCATCACGCGTGCACCACTTAGCGACCAGCTATATCACTTAAGTAATCACCTGCTCATTTGATTTTTCACTCATGCACTTGGTAACTCACTCATCAAGTGACTGTTCAGAGTGTTGGCTCAATTTATTTTTTATAGTTGATAGTTATTAAACCTTACTGCTTCAACATTGAGGTGGGTAACACACAGGCACTTATGATACATTAGTTACGTTGCCTACAAGAGTCTTGTGTGGCAAATATCATTTTCCACACTGATGAGGTTATTTCCTCAGCGTAAAACATCTTTTCGCCAGTATTCTTATGTTGCAATTGACATCACAGCTCAGATCAATTGTCCCACCATTTCATAGCATTGGGTTCACCGTGGGTGAGTTCAAAAGGAAGGAAAAGTCTATGTTAGAGCTATTTGTTTATACCTAGATCTGAAGGTAGATCTGGATACTTTACTATTCACAAAAACATGCATTAGACACTTCAAAGGAAAACAAAAGACACAATATGTGTAGCTCATGACTTAATATTGGACAGACTATGTTTTTATTGAGCTGGTTATTGGGGGCATGGATGTGAAGAGCATCTTAGCTTTGCCTTTTGCACTTAGGGCATGATACCTCCTGTCGGTGTTCCCGACATCGCAATTACAATGCGACCGCACTTGGCATACTCCCTTACTCCCATACTCCATAAACCGGCCGAAGCACAAGCTCTCATAGAGAAATCGGAGTCTCTGTAACTCCCTACACCATGTGGCAGGCACATCACGGTGCATGGCACACAGTGCGGGGATTTACAGGGGGGCGCCATAGGCCTTAACCCCTTTGGTGCTCATGACGGCTCCCAGCCGTCATGAGTCACGTTGGGCGTGTGCTGACGACGGCTGGGAGCCGTCATGACCACGCCCGCGATAGGAATGTTCAGCACCACCGCGGAAATCCAGCAGCAGCCAAGGTGTTAAATGCTCATAGGGCAGGGTGTTTGATATTTAGAAGTAGAACATATAAAAGTTTAATCTTAACATGTCCTTACAATTACACTGCCATAAAAGCTATTTTCATTGTAGCAGGGTAATCTGTTCCATAGGAAAGCATTGGAAGTTAAAATTAAAATTAAATGAAGTTATGTCCACCTAGGAACCAGATCAAAAGTAAATTTTTGGACTTTTAAAAATATTTATTACAAGTTTATTTCCTTGGTAAAGTAGGATTTGTCCTAAATATTCTGCAAAAGGTTCTTCTAACCTGCCTAAAGCCTATAGCAGCCCATTTGCCTACGCCTCCGAATGTGAACCAGGAGCTGAATAGCTCTTTGATGAAATGTGAATTGTCTCCCAGAGCTGAGAAAAAAGGCCTTGGGCATGTGGAGAGGTTGACTTTCCCTTGATGGGATGGCTTCTTCGAAATAATCCAAAGGATGCCTACCCTGCAACTGGCAGATGTAGAACACGCTGGGCCTGCCTCCCTTTTGTCTTCCTAGACAGCCAGACTCCAGTTTCAGTGGGAAAGGAGCTGCACCCTGGTTTTGAGTTACCACAGAGGAGGGAATGCTAATTTCCCTGGCCATACATCCAGGGTTGGCACAAGAGCTCTAAACAGGGGAGGAAAGGTTCTAACATGTTAGATGTAGAGGGAGAGCTGAACTCTGGAGTTGTCTGCGGTAGGTTACACATGAACAGCTTCAAATGTGGGTAGGGTTACCCTTGGAAACTTTGTCTCTTTTGATTAGAGAGGAACCAGGAATAGTCCCCACCCACAAGCTAGTGCCAGACCGAAATGAGGTACCCCTAGATTTATTTTTCTGAACCCGTGTAAGACAGAAGAAGGACTTCACATTCTGTTAAGAATTGTGAGGAGATGTTTATTAGCTGGACCTGTTTCCACATGTAACCAGGAAAAGAAGTGAACTCTAAGGGTCAGTTGGCTGACCTCTTGTTAAGATACAGGGACACAATGCTGTAAATCAATCAATCAATCAATCAAACAATTTGTATAGCGCGCTACTCACCCGGAGGGTCTCAAGGCACTTGGGGGGGGGGGGGTCCGCTACTGCTCGAACAGCCAGGTCTTGAATTGCTTCCTGAAGGAGAAGTGGTCTTGGGTAAGACGGAGGTGGATGAGGAGGGAGTTCCAGGTCTTGGCTGCCAGGTAGGAGAAGGATCTTCCTCCCATGGTGGCTCTTCAGATGCGTGGAACGACGGCGAGGGCGTGGCTGGTCGATCGTAGTTGGCGGGTTGGCGTTTAGAAGGTCAGGCGGTTGTTGAGGTACCTGGGGCCTAGGTCGTGGAGGGCTTTGTGTGCGTGGGTGAGGAGGCGGAACGTGATTCTTTTGCTGACTGGGAGCCAGTGCAGGTCTTTCAGGTGTCCGGAGATGTGGCTGTGGCAGGGGATGTCCAGGATGAGTCGTGCGGAGGCGCTCTGGATGCGTTGGAGTCTTTTCTGCAGTCTGGCTGTGGTTCCGGTGCAGAGGGTGTTTCCGTAGTCCAGTCGGCTGGTGACAAGTGCCTGGGTGACCGTCTTCCTGGTTTCGGTGGGGATCCATTGGAAGGGCAAAAAGCCCAGTATCCTGAAAATTCCCAGCTGACGTTTCACAAGTGTACCTACCCTGGACTGTTCAGTTGGAATCTGTTGGAGGGAGTTCTCATCCTCAAGTACTGTTCCTAGGGTACTGAGACATTTGCCTAATGTCAGAGTGCACTCATCCAGCCTAATTCTATAAGTTGTGACTTAGAAACTTTCAGCAAATATTTTGCCTGGAGACCTGTCAAGTGACCAGAATCAACCTGCCCGCCGATCTGCTGGTGGTGCATCACCGGTGGGCCTGATTTTGCTGCTGCTCCCATTACGTTGTCCCCTTGATGTCGGGATTTGTCAATGACAAGACTGCCTAGACTCCATTCTGCAGCTCCATTGACACTGCAGTCGACATTGACCTAATGGACCCTGAAGATCTCCAGGATGCAGAAACTTGGAGCACTTCTGGAGCTTTTCCAGTCTTGATCAAGGGTTTCGCGCAGGCTACATCTTGAAGGAGGACTCTGTCGACACCTAACCCCTTTTTCTTGATGCCACCTTGATTTCTCTATAAACTGTTGATGTTGAGGTGGTAACTTTCCTACTGGGATAAAGATGGTCATTGCATCCGACCCACGCCCCATCGTGGTCAACCTGAAAACTCACCCTTGTTATGTTTCATAGAGGTACTCTAATGTTGGCTCAGGTAGTCACCTAACCTTTCAACTATATTCTCCCCTACCATTACACTGCACACCAGTTCTTTGAAGTGACCTTTTACCTAGTTATGATACTGCTTACAGGACGTAGGGTTTTTCCTGAAAGCTAGCCTCATCCAATTTGCATGAGGATTCTTGGAAAATCAGCAGGACTACCATCTCCAGCATAATCACTATGTATAAGGGTCATTCCTTCTGTCATCCTCAGTTCGACATGAAAGAGCATGGTAGAACCCCTGAAAGTACCACTTTGGGTATATAAACACCATTTCTTGCTGAGGTAGTCAGAAGAGAAAAAGACTTCAATGCTGACACAGTGAAACGAAATGCTGAGGTTCCTGTACACAGACATTCCAGCTCGCAGTGGTCTGACATCCCTCGCGGGGTTTCCATCTTGAGACCAAGATGGGGTCCCACAATCTCTCACTTCAGGTAATGGGGTTGACTTTATCCTAGAGGGACTCTTGGCTTTACACCTACATACATGCTACGTACACTCAGGTACATCTAGTTAGGGTTGTATTGAAGGAGTACGCATGTTACTGTCATGTATGTTATTTACTTGCCTGTATCCATTGTTTTAGCACAATGGTAGAATTCTACCATCCTTTTACTCCGTTAGTGATTCTAATCATTTATATCCGCTTCAGTCTAATGGTTGTTTCAGCAGACCTATTTTCAACTACAATTAAGTTGGTTCAATAAATGCTTATTTGAAAATATCGCAGTCATTTACACTGTGTATCTCTCTGAGACAAAGTGAGCAGGAGTGACTGACCGAAAAGTATTTCAAAGTCTCCACAATCCTGAGGGACCAGGGTTGTCATGTTCAATAGTTGCCAATAACTATTCTCTCCTTGGTAAGAGGGGTTTTTAGTGCCACTGTGATCTAGCTGGGACACTTGCTAGCATGCCCACTGGGGGTGTCGGGATACCAATCCTATGGGATATGTTGTCTAAACGTGCAGGTCCTGTATAGGTTTATAGGAACTACACGACATGGCACCCAACATAGGGCGCCATGTCATGTAGGTCCTATATAGTTTTAGAGGAACTACACCCTATGTATTTCCGGAGGTGGAGGCCCGTGATTCCTGGCAACGAACAACAGATTCCTGCTGGGCGTGTATCTAATCCTCCGCGGGACATTCTAACTTACCGCGTATTCCCATGCTGACAAACGTATGCAGGACTACAAATAACTGCGGCGGTTTATGCCCATATAACGTTTTGAAGATTCTTATCTCTCCTTGAGGGAATTGATACGCTGGACCGATGGTGGTCTAATGTTCTGAATGTGGTATTGACTTTATCAGAGGTTTTGGTAATCCTAATATCAGTCCACAGATCTTTCTGGAGGCCTTTTCTGCTCTGGATTTTCAGATTTTAATATTGTTATTAGGAATATTATTGTGTTTTCCTGAAGAAGGTGTTGGATGCACATTTATTGCCCACCGAAACGCGTCACTGCTTTTATAAGAGGACATTGCGTTAAGTCTGAGGAGACAATTACACTGAATGGAAAAGTTGGAATTATAACCTTAACACTTTGAATTGATCTATGTTTCACTAATGTAGTGCCTCTTTACAAATAGGAATAATTTTTTCCTTGTTCTATTCCCATTACTTTTTAATGTGTTTTAATTTGTTTCTAATTGTGTTGTCCTTGAAGTATATGGAATGTACATTTTTGTCTAATATAATTGTTTTTGTTTTTAATATTTTTGCATTTATTAGATAAGGAGTACAAAAATTAGATAGAACTTTTTGTATGGTGTGCTCCTATTGGTTTTAATGAATTTCTGAATAAATGTGCGTATTTACTTATTATCTCATTCATTTGCTTGACTACATTTCCTCTTTGTTCATTCTTCATACGACTGGTGTGCAAAGGATATATGAGGTTAATTGGTGCATTGTGTGTATGATACTTACCCGACGGGGAATTCTTTCAAGACTTGAACTACACAACACTCTTGTCTCAGTCAAGCGAGACCAGTTGCTCGCAGAGGAGGATTCAAGATTTTTGGCACTGTTTTTTATCTAAAACTTTGAAAATAAATATCTCAGGCTTACCTTATCAGATTTCTGACATTTGGTGTAATTTATTACATTAAACCATTCTTTAATTTATAAATTGGAGTAGGATTTTTATTGTGTTGTGAAAATCAACTTTTGTAATATTTTGCTGCTTCTAAATGCTTTACACGTTTTCTTAAGATAAGCCTGTCTGCTCAGTGCCATAGCTACCAGAGGTTGAGCTCAGTTTTAAATGACTGAAACTTTTACTGGACCTAACAAGAATAGTGGCATTATTACTTGTAATCGATTATCATCCACTCCAACTAATAATCCAATTTCTCACAGCCACAAACTTTCTATCCTTCAGATAGACGTTCAAAAGCTACATCTTTTGAGAGCCTACTCCTTCAATGATGAAAGAGCCTTACTATGTTTCAGACTTTAATCAGTGATGTAAGTGAGTTCCCCAATGGCTGCCAATCAACCAAGCTTTACTCATATAGCGCTGCTTCTCACCCAAGAGGATATCTTAGCGCTATGCTGCAGTTTCAGTCAAAGAGCCAGGTCTCAAGTCCATTTCTGAAGGGGGTCTGCGAGGGTGAAGTACTGCGGTAGAGGGGAAGGGCATTCAAAGACATGGTGGTGATATGAGAGAATGAGTGTCCTTTAATGTGGCAGTGTCGGATGGGTGGTATCTGTGTGAGGGTGAGATGAACGGAGGTACCTGGGAGGTAGGTGGAAGTTCAGGCAATGGTATGTAGGTAGGTCCTTGGTTATAGGTTTAATCATGACATTGTAACATACAGATTCTCAAAACCTGCCCCTAATTAGTGGAATTCCCTTCCAGTTGAGATCCAATTAATCACAGAACTAACCCCATTTAGGAAAGCTTTAAAGATATGGCTCTTTAAGCAGGCTTTTGGTATGAAGGTGGGTCCTTGGTTATAGGTTTAATCATGACATTGTAACATACAGATTCTCAAAACCTGCCCTTAATGAGTGGAATTCCCTTCCAGTTGAGATCCAATTAATCACAGAACTAACCCCATTTAGGAAAGCTTTAAAGATATGGCTCTTTAAGCAGGCTTTTGGTATGAAGGTGGGTCCTTGGTTATAGGTTTAATCATGACATTGTAACATACAGATTCTCAAAACCTGCCCTTAATGAGTGGAATTCCCTTCCAGTTGAGATCCAATTAATCACAGAACTAACCCCATTTAGGAAAGCTTTAAAGATATGGCTCTTTAAGCAGGCTTTTGGTATGTAGGTGGGTACTTGGTTATAGGTTTAATCATGACATTGTAACATACAGATTCTCAAAACTTGCCCCTAATGAGTGGAATTCCCTTCCAGTTGAGATCCAATTAATCACAGAACTAACCCCATTTAGGAAAGCTTTAAAAGGTTAATTTTTCTTGAATTTTAATGCTACCCTCAGGACCTGATAGCACCAACAGATCGCAGGGTGCTTTCTGCAGTTGACAAATACCCATTACATTAACATTACTACACAGATCCTCATAGCAAATGGCCCATTACCTTGTCCATTAATTCGGACTCCTGGAGATGCTGTTACCATCTAAAACAGTATCTCCATGTATCAGAAATACTAGCTAATTTCGGGTTATTTAGGACTGGAAATAACCTAGGAATCCAATTTTGACATATCAGATTCCCTTGGGAATTTCTGCTGCTTCGACCAACTAAAACCCTCCGAGGAAACTGTGTTGTGTTCTGCTGTTCCTAAGTTATTCACATATCAAATCGCCAACTCCTATGAGGACTACTGTGTTTTCTGGAATCTCAGACAGATTCATACTTTGGCAATAGACAAGTTATGAAAATACACAGTACAAAGCAGGGCTGATGTTTTTAACCCATACATGTAATACTCACTTATGAAGCATTTATAATGATTTGTAACGAGGACATATTTTGTTTCCTACTCTACAAATCACAATACGAGGAAATGCACTTAGAGGATGAAAGGGGTGTTTTTTAAAAACCTGTTACAACTTTTTCAAAGTGACATGGATTTCCGTCACAGAGAAATAGTGTCCTCTGTGCTGAAGGCAATCTGACAGTCTTAGATCATGCTCGGCAGAGTGTGCCCAAAAGGTTTCTGGTTGTTGTCCACTCATGAGTAAGCATGAGGGTAGACACATTTTGCCACAAATCGTTACTGTTCTCTAACGTTTCTGTCTGTGCAAGAGCCTCCTTGCATGTTGTTCAACAGGCTTTCTGAGCAAAAACAGTTTGAACTGCTGTGCTTCCTCAGTCTATGCTCTGATATTAGGTGACTATGGGCCATATGTATGAAGCTATTTTCGATTCGCAAAGGCCGAAAGTCGCCGAATTTCGGCCTTTGCGAATCGGAAACGGCCATTTTTGCACATTTGCAATGTATGAAAAAGTAGCAAAATAAGGAATTGCAAAAATTTGCGATTCCTTATTTTGCCATAGCATTTAAGGAATCGCAATTTTGCGATTCCTTAATTGCTATGTAAGAAGCTTTTTTCTCTTGCGAATTTGGTTTAAGGAATCGCAATTTACCACCAACTGAAAGTTGGTGGTAAATTGCGATTCCTTTTCAATAAGCACAAATTGGCATTTTTCATTGTGGCATGTGACGCACATGCATGCCCTTAGGGCTGCACCCTTGAAAATTCGCACAATTTGCGATTAGCAAATAGCGATTAGCAAATTTCCCCTTCATTCCTATGGGCCTCCTGGCCCATAGAAATAAATGGGAAGTATTCCTTATTTGCGAATTCGCAATTTGCGAATTCGCAAACAAGGAATAGTAAGGAATCGCTAAATTTCCTAGATTACCTACATACATACCGTTTTGCGAATTCTAAATAGCGATTCCTTAAGATTCGCTATTTAAAATTTGCAAAACGGAAGTACGATACATATGGCCCATGACATTATGCAGACATTAGTGACAAAACTGATTTCAGCTGTCTGAAATCTGATCTTTGACATCTGGTTTGTATTTCAGGTCTTGGACATCTTTCCTCTGAAGTGGTAAATGGTCAGTAAACTCTGGAGAGTCTTTTACTCAGATAGAGACTTGTATGAGATCCAGCAGGCAGCCTAATCGCTTAACAGCTGGAAGGTCCTATGTCTTCCTCTATCAGATGTTATAATAACTGTAGGAAAGTGAATTAATAACTGCAGAAGATGGAATTCCACCACAATTAATGAAGGGGCATTTGTATCAAGCCCTTTTCCTGTTTGCAAACTGGCCGATTCTCAGAATCGGCCCGTTTGTAAATGGGAAAAGGCCTTTTGGGATGTATCATCCCAGAAGTGTATCGCAAATTAGAGAATCGCATAATTTGCGATTCTCTATTTTATGATTACATTTAACAATGAAATGTATGAAGCACCTAAGTTGTGCAAATTTTGCATAAGAAATCGTAAATTACCACCAACTGACAGTTGGTGGTAATTTGCGAATTCTTTGAAGAAAGCCCTTTTTAGCTTTTTTCAAAGTGCCCTGTGCCACACATACATGCCCTTAGGGCATGTTTGTGAACCACATATGCACACATACATATTTCAGGGGTCCAACAGGGTGTCCTTGTGACACCCTGGCACCCTTGAAATAGCATTCTCAATTTGCGATTGTCAAATTGCGAATCGCAAATTGAGAATGTCTTCTCATTCATTCCTATGCGCCTCCTAGCCCATAGAAATACATGGGAAGGTATTCCTTAATTGCAATTCACAATTTGCAAATCACAATTAACAAATGCTAAGAAATCGCAAAATATTGCGAATTATTTGTTACTTACCATTTTGCGATTCTCAAATAGCGATTCTCTAAAAATGGCTATTTGAGAATTGCAATGACGGTATTTAATACATAAGCCCCAAAGTCACTAACCTTTTAAGTCCAGTCGAAGGTTTCAGTAAGTAAATCCTTTTAACTATGGCACAGAAAAGACAGACACAGCTTAAAAAAGGACAACACATTTGAAAGAACCTGAACAATTAAAAAGGAAAAAAACACAACATAATCAAATATAACTCCAATGTAAAAAAATAGAGCAAACTGTAAAAAACTAAATGTCACCAAAACAACAAATATCCAATAATGGGAACCAAGGATGTGATTTTTAGAACATTTAAGGAAAAACGACACCAAAAGCACTAAGCTTCGTCCGTAGTCTATAGTCATTGTAGACCAAGACATAGGCCTGATTGCAGGCTAACGGTGATAGACAGAGGGACAGATACACAAATCAGGTTCATACTGGTCAGAGAGTCTACCTAGGAGGAGTGTGGCTCACTGATTAGAGCGGCAGACCCTGATGCAGAGGTCTGGCCCGGGACCAGGGTTCAATTCCTGACGCGGCAGGGTCCTGAGCCCAAAAATTTCCACGGACTCGATAATTCTTGCCTCGGTGCCTACTCTAATCATGGGGTCCCACGCTGCAACTCTGGGCAATAGCTTGCTTAATCTCCACTACGGCGGCCCACCCCGCTGCGGGATGCCTGGCTTTCACCTTGGGGATGCCCAGTAAGGGTTATCTCACAGGGAAAAAGCCAGGACGGGTTCCCAAGGCAAGCGCCTTGTTGCCTTCATGTGATACGTGCACTATATAAGTCGCAATACATTTACATTTAGGGTCTTGGGGCCAGATGCATTAACATTATGAAGAGTGGTTTGCCAATTACGATTATCTCTGAATCAATTAGGAAATCAATGTTTCTAATGTACACAACGTTTTTTTTAAATTATTGATTACTAGTGGGTCGCAAACCAACCTACCCCATTAATATTAGTGACATAGGTTGCAATTTGCGTCATATTAAGAATGACAGCCATCATAGTGAGCAGACCGCCATGTCTCTGATTGCATTTTAACTGAGCGATCTTTTTTTTAAAAATGCTGCCAGTTTTCCTTTATATCATTTAAAAACGTTTTCCTTTATATCAATAAAAAGCGTTTTTTAGGAGTAGGCAGCGGTTTGTGGGAACATTGCCTGCTTTTAAAAAATATTTTTTTACTTTCTTAAAAGTTATGGGATCACTTGGTAGTTAATGTTTAATGTTTTGTGATCAGAATTTGGTCACAAAACAATAATACATACTGCTGTGAATCGGTATTTGGAGGGGAAGCCGTAAACATGCCCCTTTCTATCACCAAGGCACAAAAGCAAATTGTGATTGGATAACGAGTTACCAAATAAAGATTTGCCTTTAGTTAAAAAAATAGGGTGTTTTTTGCTGTTAGAAATGGACGGATATTGTGAATCTGCCCATTTGCAACCTCAAAAAAACCTCTGTACAGTTGTCCCTTAGTCTCATCCTCAATCAGGGCAAGGGTACAGGATGTATCTAAGGACAGTTGGATAGCTATTAGATGGGATCTCGCTGAACTCATTGGTTTTGCAAGAAAAAGCTCCAAGGTGGAAAATTCACATTTTACCGCCACAGAAGTTCTTGCAGCGGCTGGATACTTTTGTCAACTTTCACAGTCAAAATGTCTACATTTGGACTTAATGTCTTTTTTGGAGCTCAGAATCCTCCAGTGGGACACAGCTGCAGGCGTTATCTGATGATGAGTTCCACTGTATACCTTCTCGCCAAGGGCATGCTGCAAAGAAGCTCCAAGTGAAAGAAACCTGTTTTTTCAGCCATGCAAAGTCATGGCTTGGCCAGTTTGTCCCATCCTATGGAGGTCTGGCAGTCTCAGCTTTACAGACTTCTTGGGAACATTTCCAAAAGACACAGCCAAGGGTACAAGCACAAGATCCTGGGTGTCAAGACCCCTTCTAGTAGAGACCACCAGCGGGACCAGTCCAGGTCCAGCTTCTACTAGTCAGCTGGGCACTTCAGGGAGAGGCCTCATGCAGCTTGTTGTTCCTGTAGCTATACAAGAGTTCAACTAGCTGATCACAGGTAGCCACTTTTTTGACATGGATATAAGTGGAAGCAGCTCTTCAGGCCTTCCCAAAGGTCTCAAACAGTAGATCCAGTCCTTCTTCAGTTCTTCTTCAGGTCTTGAAAGAGTTCTGAGGATGCACACAATTATGGTTTTCACTAGCATGTGGATGGGGGGGACTACTTGCTCCTGTCTAACCAATTTCAATTCACATTTTGAAGTAACTTTGCTCTGTGATTCTAGGCTTCTTTTAAAGGCACATAACAACTCCTTGCACAACAACACAGTCGCAAAGGAACTTTAAGAGACAGTTGTTCTCCCAATAATTCATAAAATAGGATCTGATCTAAATGGCATATCCTACTACCTCCCAATTTGCTTGCTGCTCGCCCAGCAGAACTAGTTAAAGACAACGTAGGGAAGCATTTTCCACTTTCATTGATGAGAATAATTCTATGTCTGAGCAGATGTCCTAGTGTAGCTGCTTTGGACTATCTCAAGATGGAGGATGATTGAACATTGGAAATGTCTTCATATTCTTAAAACTTACTTTAGGATTTGGCACTGTTTGTAGGAGAGTAGGATCTGCTTACTATGGTTACCCCCACTTTTTGCTGGTGTTTCACTGTTTTTCGACTTTAGTCTGGCTGGGGCCCTGCTATTCAGGACCCCAGCCTAGCTGCTTACTAAATTGATTACATGTACTTTAGGTACACTCCAGATTGGTTACTGGGCTACCCTTGTGAGTCCCTAGTATATGGTACCTTAGGTACCAAGGGCATAGGTATCCCAGAGGCCTACCAGGGGCTGAAGCATGTATTATGCCACCCCTGGGAAGCCTTCCAAAATGGCACCACAGGTCTGCAACTGAAACCTGGGTAAGGTGGTGCATGCACCCCTTACTAAGATATAGGCTACCTATATCTACCTTTAATCACTGACACCTATAAACCTACATGTCACTCCTATGGCAGGCCTTATCAATCCTGAAGGCAGAGTGCTTGGTTTTGTGTGAGAGGGTGCCAATGCATGAGCTGGTCCCCTCTGCAGCGCTCAGAATCTATTCTCTGATGCTGTTCTGTGATGTAGCCAGACCATATACTCTTAAGTGCATTATAACCTTGCGGTAAATGCTAACTTTGGAATGGCTGCATGAAAACATGATGTGTTTGGTGTCAAACACTTCGGAATCCTACCCCTCGCCAGTTCTGGTGGGGGGTAAAATTCCACCCTTCTAGAGGGAGAAGACATGTACACACTTACCTGACCGGTAATAGTTTAAAAGAGCCTCAGCATCACAAAATGGATGCTGCAGCCACAGACATGAGTCTGACCTCCTGCTGTTGGACGAAACTCTGGCAGGGGAGGCCTGGAGAATAGGTTTCCTGTCAGAGGGAGGCGTAATCTCCTCCCAGACAGGCTTTAGGGTATTGGGGCTGGGTTGGTGCATTCATAGAATGCTTTTCAGACAGTGCTGGGGGCACACTTGGTGTCTCTGTGCATACCCCAGTTAAAACTGGTTGCAGCCCCCACTCTGGCACGAAACTGGACAAAGGGAAAGGGGTGTAACCACCCCACTCCCTGGAACCTCCCATAGGTGGGTCCCTAGAGTATGCCAACCCCCTAACTTAGTATAAGTATGGGAACCCAGTCCTTAGGACTTCAGATTACACCTGGACGAAACTCTGCAATATATACCGTGGAACTTCGACATTCTCCATGACTTGAAGATGGAAGACTCTTCCTTGGAGTATAGGAGTGACACCCCTGCTCAAGCAGGCACCAAGAAGCATCTTGCCGGTATGCATTTACGAGGCTCCCGCCAAACCCCGAAGTAGTTGCGAGTCAGGACACAGCCTTCCAGACTTCGCAGAGGTTGACATGAGCAAAGCTGAGACACGCAGCCATCACGAGAGATGTGGGACTGGAACTCCTGGACATTGTGCACATTTGCTAGTGCATTGACTTCCCGAGCTTTCTCAAAGTTGTGCATGGGGCTACTTATAGTCCAAACCCCAAGCACCATCTGCACCAAAGAGTGTGGGCCTACACTCTACAAGGGTTCTGCGAGCCCACTTCTAGCATTTCTTTGTGGGTCCCCACAAAGGTAACTCTTCTGTTTCTTGGCCTTCCCTGATTGCTCCAGACTTGCCCCAGCTCCCATCTAAAGAGTGAGTCCCTCAGACTTTGCTAGTCTACACCAAAGCCAATCTTTGCTTTCTGTGTGGGTTACTGTTGCCAAGGCTTGTTGGGTCCAATCCGGATACCGACACTGCAAGACTCGACATCCTTTGTGGGACAACTCAAGTCAAGTTCCTGGTTGTCGTCAACACCTCCTGGTCCTTGTGGCTGAAGAGTCAAGCTTCACCTTCTTCATCTGAAAGCACCCAACATCGGTGGGCTTCTGCTCATTGCCTTCCTGGTCACTGGCAAGTGACCCACACTCTGTCCCCTCTGCTTTCAGGTTCTTCAGATGTTCGATCCACCCTTGGATCTACCCGGACACTTTCGACTTGGTCGCCAGCAGCACTTTGGAGCAGATCGCCATTGAACACGACAACGAAACCCGACATCAAAAGACACATATGCACCGGCTTCCCTGGGTGAGGTAACTTGAGTACTCTGGTACTCCCATGGGTATTGTCTCTAGAACCGCCTAGTTCTAAAGGGGTTTGCTCCAAGTCCTCTTCTAAGTGTCCTTAATCTGTAATTTTCCAACCGTGACTTTCTCCATAGAAGTTAATGGTGATTCATGGCTGTGTTTAGACACTGCACGCGTCCCCCGTGGGTCCCCTGTGTCACTACCTTGGGTGGTTCCTGGTGGCCCCAGCGGTTCTAAAGGCTCTAGGCCTTGTATCTATGTCAGTTGTGGTTCTTATACCACTTTCTTAATATATGGTTTGGTATGCCCCTGGGGCTCAAAGTATATTGTGCTAATTTACTGGGTGCTAAATAAGTTTACTTTATGTACTTTTGCCTCTAGCCTCATGAAGACACTAGTGGGATGTGATTAGAATAAATACATATATTATATATATATACCTGGTGTGATTCTCCTTTCATTTGGTCATTCATGAGATTATAGACCGGTAAAACAAGCTGCTTTACATTCCTTCAAGACTTAGCCTGAAGGCTGCTCTCCACAGCTACAACTAGGATAGCTTTCTATATGGGTTATCTTTAAACCTACCATCAATAAGGGTCGTTTGGACTGGTGCAAGGTGCCCATTACAATAGTGGACAGCATATGCCAGGCCAACTTGTCACACTGTTGAAAACAGCATCTTGAAAGAGAGGCTTCAGTAATTTCAATGCTTGGGTACAGACCTCGCTTTATTCTTTAATCCCTTTGAAAATCTCATACAGAAAAACCAGACAAAAATTGGCACCATGGTACACTTCCAAATTAAGGGAATTGAAACAAACGTGTAGGAAACTAGAAAGGAGTTTGAGGCAAGCACCAGAAGCTGACAGTAGAAACGCTCATAGAAAAGCAATCAGGAACTATAAGGCGGAAATTAAAACTGCCAAATCTGTATTTTATGAGGGCAGGATTAGTGCGGCAGCCAATGCTCCTAGGGAGATCTTTCAGATTCCTAAATCTCCCATTAGTGTTCCACAAAAACCTCCTTATCCCAAAGAGGCACAAAATAGTTGTGAAAAGCAAGCTGAATATTTCCATCTAAAAATCCAGCTTATCTTGGATTCTTTTACCTCTCCTCAGGGCAAATACGCTCCTTTCGGTGCGAAGTGTAATCCCCTGTCCCCACAATGTCCTTTAATGGAGTTCCCTCTGCTCGATGAGGCATTACTCAACACACTAATGTCGAGAGTAAACTCTGGTTCTACTATTGATTCAGCCTCGCCGCGCCATTTTACGCTCGTCATGGATATAATTCGACAGGTGATCCTGGTTGTTCTAAACACCTCCATCACCTCAGGAAAGGTGCCGTTGGGAAATGCACCCAAGTTAGAGCATTATTGAAGAAACCCAATCTGGATCCTTCCATCATGGCCAACTACCGTCCAATCTCTCTCCTTCCATGGTTGGGCAAGCTGCTTGAGAAACATATTAATACCATCTTGGTTCATCACCTGGATTCTAATAATCTACTCCATGATTCCCAAGCAGGCTTTCGTCCTAAACTTGGGACAGAAGCAGCCCTCCTGGAAGTGACAGAGGGCGCTCGGAGGTATTTGGACCAAGGCGGCACTGCATCAATTATTTTGCTGGACCTTAGTGCTGCCTTTAACACGGTGGATCACAACATCCTGCTCTCCCGACTAAAACATCTTGGAGTGACAGGTCTGGCTCTTACCTGGCTGCAAACTTTTCTGAAAGACCGATTCTTTCAGGTCTCAGAGTCTGCTACTTAATCTAAACTATGGCCCCTTAGTTGTGGGGTCCTTCAGGGATTTTCCCTGAGTCCCACGCTCTTTAATATCTATATGTAGCCATTACCTGGGATAGTGCATCCTTTCGGCATCGAAATTGTCACCTATGCGGATGATACCCAACTGGTGGTTGCTTTTAACCACCCTGAGGGAACATCCAGCCCTTTGGGTAATTGCCTAGAAGCAGTAGCAGACTAAATGGCACTTTCTCCTCTAAAGTTAAACGGGGAAAAGACTGAACTGATATTCCTGGGTAAATCTCCATCACCCAGAGCAGCTTTGGGCTGGCCAACCTGTCTAGGCACTATGCCTGTGCCAAAAGACCAGATTAAGAGTCTCGGAGTGTAGCTTGATAGCACTCTTTGTTTCAATCATCAAGCTATCAAGCTCTCCGCCACCTGCTTTGGCCTGATGAGGCTGTTGAGACAAATTCTGCCCCTTCTCCCTTTTCAGGCTTGCAGGATTATGGTGCAGGCTCTCATTTTGTCCCGCCTGGACTCCGGGAATGCCCTGTATCTGGGTGCACCAATGGCTACTATTAAAAAGATGCAGGTGACCCAGAACTGCGCGGCCCGCAACTTCTGGATCTGCCTCGGAGACAGTCTGGGTCAGCTGCCTTGAAGAAGCTTCACTGGCTGCCAATCCAAGCCAGGATCAGATTCAAGGCGATGTGCATAGCCCACAAAGCCATGTGGCTCTCAGGCCCTCCTATGATTCGCTCTTTAGTGACTCCCTACCACCCTCCTAGAAACCTACACTCTAGTACAGTCTTTCCTGCAATCTCACGGAAAGTACGACGAGTCAGATGGGGAGGTCGCTCTTTCTCCTGGAATGCTGCTTCCTTTTGGAATTCTCTGCCACCCACTTTGCGCAGCGAACCTGATCTACAAAAGTTTTGCAGACTTCTGAAAACGTTTCTCTTTCACTAACTCATACAGCCTGGTTGTTGTTCCGTTCGTCCGGTCCAAGTGCTACGAGGCCTTAGGGTAGGAGTGCGCTATAAAAAATCGAATTTCATTTCATGAGAACTTTCTCAGAGACCAATAATTGGCCAGTTTTATAAAACACTTCCTTACACCACTAAGGTCGCTCCCACTTATATGATTTCCTTCAAAGTTAATTTGCAGTGTCGACACACCTCTTTACATTTCTTCAGTTGTTTGCCCAGACAAATTCTTCCAGGCGAAACCTCTGACCCAATATGACTTATGTTCAATTTGTAATTTGAAATGGCCTGCAACCTGCATATGTGTCCGATTTTTGTATTCACATTCAATCTGAATGAATGGCTTAATGTGCCCAAATCTTGCTCCACTGGTGCCCATTCGTACGCCCTGCAAGATAAACTTTGTTACTTCATTTCCAAGGATCTATAGAAAGGGGCGGCATCTCAGTTCGAGCAGAGAAGCTGGTTTAGAATACGTCCGGGCCTCCAGGGAGCTGGGAAGCGCCGTGTGAGGCAGCTCCCTTCTTTCAGGGCACTGAGAGCAGTGCCAAGATTGTTTTCCGCACTGCAGCATGCAGTTCATCGGAAGTGGACCGAAGCCCCCCTCCCCCCTTCTCGTATGCCAGCTGTCACTGTCTATACTTCATACAAATAATGGCATGCCCTCCGTGCTATTGCATCGATGCTAAATGTGTGCCTGAGAAATGCATGTTAGATCAGGCGGTGAACAAACAGCAATGACCCCTTCCATAATGCTACAGTAGTCCTTCAGCATAAAACCGGCTGCAAACAAGTTATGCTCTTGAGCAATTTTGATAAGTCATCTTTGCTGCCTCTTGGTTTTACAAATAATTCATCCAGGGGAGGGTTAAGAAATGGGAGCAACCAAGAGAAAAAGTTAATCACACCAATTGACGTGGAAATCTTTTGTCAAATGTCTTTGTCTTGTGCAGAATGTTATTCGGTTTCAAGAAGGAAAAGAAGAAAATGTTTAATAGAAAAGTGTGCTCTTTTTCATGTAATTATGTAGTGCTGATTGGCAGGGATGCGCCAGTTATTGTAAATATGCCCCAAAGTTTGTTGCAAGTTCCTTTGTCTTTAGTTTGTTGATGTGTTCTCATTGAGGGAACGCCCCTTTTCCATCATCACATTTTCGAGCCCAGGCGCTCATTTGCATTCTTTTTTTTTCTTCTTCCCTCCATGTAATCTCTTTAAGAGGAACCTGCAATGAACTGGAATCACCTTATCGACCAGTAGCACATGCAGGGAACTTCAATCATTCTTTTATTCATAAGCGACTCTTTAGGTTGGATCACCACTATGACAAACTCACAGGCAATCACTCTAGGGTATTTAACCGCATGCGCGCTAGCGGGTTTTCCCACTGCGAGCTGAAGATTTGAAAATCGCAGTTTACGTGACAAAGCCAGCTCGTCATGCGCGCACCGCAGGTAACGCCCATGACGAGCTGGCTTTTTCATCCACGTCGAAGGGGTTAATAATACATGAATGACCTTTTACTTTAAAAGGCCCATTAGGAAACTACGCAGTAAAACACTATCACAAGAGTGACATGGTTAATCATCCCTCATTGGTGGCTGTGTGCAGTAGTGTAACGAAACTTGGGCGGGCCCCCAGCAAGGTACATGGAGGTGCCCTCCCCCAGACTCAATCAGGAGCTCACAGGTCAGGGTACTGTGCTGAGAAGGCCCCCTGGAGTTCGGGGGCCTATATTCCGCTATTGGCTGAGTGCCAACTGAAGTCCCCTGCCTGTAAGTGTTTCCACTCTCAGTGCGGAGCCTGGAAATGTATCACCACGCTGGGCGGGAGGACACACCCATCAGCTGGAGCATTCACAACATTGCATCCCCCCCACGGCACAAATATATGGTTCATAGTAGTTCATCATAGCAGTGGTAAGGCATTCTGAGGGGTGATTAGTTTGTCTAGGACACAACTGTTTGGGAGTTAGTTGCCACAGAGGCATCAAGATTGTAATAAGGTTGCGGCATAAGAACAGGAAAAAATGAAATGTCCGGAAGCATATCACGGGAACAGGAGGAGCTGTCATTGAAACATTCAAAGGTGGTCTGGACCCACTGTCAAAACTTATTCAAAGCTTGTTCCCAGATTGAGCCACAGCCTTCTCCTTGATCCATATGAGTCATTATTTCTCCACACTGCTCTACATGCAGCACCTTGAAATACAAAGAGTTTTGAGTGATGGTGTGTTCATGCCACCAGGCAATGTTAATGGAACAATTTATGTCAATAATTGCATAAGGTGGGTGGTCAAAATGCAAATGTTCTTTTCAATGACTTACTGACTTAGCAAATTCCAGATAGCTTTGTAAGTGGGAGACCTGGGCCTCTCCTCATTTGTGTGCATATTTCTTTATTTTATTCTTGGACATTGCATCTCAGCATCATACTTCTTTTGATATAAGGAATTTATTATCTTTTTGCCTCATGTATTATAGGTTGTTGTGTCTTTTTCCACTCAATGATCAGTTCAGCTAGAGAGCTACATTTGTGGTACTAGTAGGAGTTTCTCAATACTCGCTGTCAGATTGATTTATAATCTCTGATGTATTAAGTAAATTCGAGAGCCGTGCCAGAGAACTCCACACACCGATATATGACATGTCTAATTTTATATGCCGATTTCTCTGCCTAGACAGTGAAGCCTTCGCAGTCCTAAACTTAATAATAAATGGGAGATTGTGAATTCTAAAACAAATGTAAACTGACACAAAAGTGTTAGTTTACCTTTGGGAATCAGGCCAATAGTCTCTGAGATAAGACTTTGGATAGGGACTGGCCAGTGAACTTACCTACTTGGAAAGTTCTCTTCAGAGTGGTCATAACACATTTGACTATACCATTGGCCTGCAGCCACAAAGGTGGTTAAAGCCTAACTTTTTTACAAAGTCTTTGAATTATTTTTCTGAAATGGCAGGGGGTGAGGAGCTTTGTGGGACTTCCCAACAGCAGGGATGCCAAATAATGAAAATAATTTGTTTAAACCAAAATGGTGACGTCCGTCCGATGAAGCGCTTGGTGCAGCCATTAATTCAGGAAATCTCAAACATTCTTTGATGACCACTAACACATGTAGACCAATAGACATGGGTCCAAAGAAATTAACAGCAGCTTCTTTCAAAACTTGCATGGGCATCTTGGACATCTGCAGAGGTCCTGGAGCTCCATCTTTGCTCAATGCCTGACAGATATGACTAGTGCAGATGTTCCTCTCAATTCCTCAATCCGGCTGTAGACACCACAGCTTTTCCCTTGGGAGTCGTTTTGTGACAAAAACTCATTGAGTTGCTTCATGCAACATCTACGTCATATATTTGCAGAGACCTGGGAATGACCCATTGTGTGACCGGCAGTAGCAGTCCTTTTGAATGTTTGCTACCTCTTCCTTCACGTGTTTCAATCTTTGTAGATGTTTCATTTTACTCTAGGAATATTTCTTAGGAATCTTCCCCATTCCTTCCATTGCTGAGAATCGATCAGTGCCTGTAACTGACACATGGTGGGGTCTTGTCTGGATGAATGTATTCATTCTTAATGCTTCAGGATGCAGGTCTGTGACCATTAAATGACATCGCTCAGGTATATCTCCAATGTGGATGGAAGAGTTACTGAGGTTTCTAAAGGAAAACATGATAAAAAAAGGACACAGGATTCTTGTTTTGTGCATGTCCTGTGAACTGTTTCAAATAGGCAGTCCTGCTAAAGTAAACCAGTTTATCAATAGGAGGAGTCATTTTGGCTTTTGGGTTTTTAAGTTGATGCTCTGTCAGAACGGTGAGGCATCTAACATGCAGGAAAACATTAAAGTGCCCAAAGGCTCACACTACAGCCAGGGATTCTATCTCAGCCTGTGACTAGACCACCTTGGGCACAGTAAGACTATGACTAGAGCACACAATCACATGAGTAGGTGCTTCAGGGTCAGTGTCTCTCTGAACTTTGATTACTCCAAGTCCCACAGGAGATTTTTGGACAAAATATCCAGTTGCAAAGATCAGGAGAAAGAAATATCGGAAATGAAAATGTGTGTATTTTAGGAAAGCAACATTGTTTTTGAGAAAATCATTGTTTTTAACATTGTTGTCTGTAATATAGTTGTAAAATATATAGTTTTTCGACAGTTTTAATGTTTCTTAGTTCATATATTAATGTAACTGTTACTATTGTTTGTATAATTATAAAAACATGTAAATATAGTTTGTACTTTGAAGTGCTTTAGAGTTTTTTAATTGTTTATAGTAATTTATAGTATTGTAGCAGGTTGTAGGGAGATAGGGTGGGACGTTAATTAAGTAATAATGAATTATTAATTTAATATTAACTTGTAATGATTGTTGTGATTGTTTCCCGCACTGCAGCATGCAGTTTATCGGAAGTGGACCGAAGCGGATGGAGGACATCGGTTCAGTACGCGTTATTTTTTAATATTTGTGGACGCCCCCCCCTTCTCGTATGCCAGCTGTCACTGTCTATACTTCATACAAAGAATGGCATGCCCTCCGCGCTATTGTATCGATGCTAAATGTGTGCCTGAGAAATGCATGTTAGATCAGGCGGTGAACAAACAGCAATGACCCCTTCCATAATGCTACAGTAGTCCTTCAGCATAAAACCGGCTGCAAACAAGTTATGCTCTTGAGCAATTTTGATAAGTCATCTTTGCTGCCTCTTGGTTTTACAAATAGTTCATCCAGGGGAGGATTAAGAAATGGGAGCAACCAAGAGAAAAAGTTCATCACACCAATTGACATGGAAATCTTTTGTCAAATGTCTTCGTCTTGTGCAGAATGTTATTCGGTTTCAAGAAGGAAAAGAAGAAAATGTTTGATAGAAAAGTGTGCTCTTTTTCATGTAATTATGTACCGTATTTTCCGGTGTATAAGACGACCCGGCGTATAAGACGACCCCCTACTTTTCTTGATAAAATGTAGGTTTTGTGCTATACTCGCCGTATAAGACTACCCCCACTTCCTAACATCCTACAGTCCCCTTTCTATGTCCATGGACTGAAGAGATCATGTGGTACTGACGCTCCTCTCCTTCCGATGAGCGTGAGAAATATGGAAGGAGAGAGAGATCAGCACATGTGGAGGAGCGCGTGTCAGACGTGCAACACAGTGGGGGCCGCCATCTTAGGTGCTTCAGCGCTGCCCGTTATATTTTTGGACGTACTACTACCTCGTCCTGCTGCCTAGTCTGCCTGGGGATGTGCAAGCGGTTGGAGGCGCATGTGCAGCTGCAGTCTGCAGTCTAGGTAGGGCTCACAGCGCCATTTGTTTGCTTTTGATACTTGCGCAGTGTTTGAGTGGCCTCTGGCTGGCGAGGGGCTGATATTGTGTTGCACAGTGCCACCATCGCCTACGTAACGTTCGTTCTTGTGCTACCGTAGTTGACTGTAGTTGACTGCCATCAGTTCCGATCAAATTACCGTACCGTACTTCTGCTCTGCTCATTAGCAGCCTGCGGTACCGTAACTGTAATTTATTTTCAAGACCGCTTTCTGTGGGTTTACTCTTGATACGTTTTTCCACAGTGCCTGGCGAGGGGCTGATATCATGTTGTTGCACAGTGCCACCATCGCCTACGTAACGTTCGTTCTTGTGCTTTCAGTGGGTTTACTTTTGATACGTACTTCCACAGTGCCTGGCGAGGGGCTGATATCGTGTTGTTGCACAGTGCCACCATCGCCTACGTTCTTCGTTCTTGTGCTTGAGTTCCCTAAGCGGCACCATTTTCAATTGAGAAGCGGTCTGACACCTTCGGGTGAAGTCCGCGCTATGTAAAACATACCGTCAATTTTGGTACCCGGCGTATAAGATGACCCCCGACTTTCCAGAACATTTTAAGGGGTTAAAAAGTCGTCTTATACGCCGGAAAATACGGTAGTGCTTAAAATCCAGACATGCAGTTTTAAGAGCTATCTGTAGTTATAGTTCCTATTACATGTGCACTTGGTGATCAGGTTATCAGCCTCCAAACAAATAATGGCTGTGTCACTTCTCTACACTGGAGTATATTCTTGAAGACTAATTATGATATAATCCGTTGGTAGAATAGGGCGGAAGCACAGCACACACCCGTGCTTCCAGGGTTCCTCTGCCTCTGGTTTATAAACCTCAGATCTGCTTCTCATGATGAAGCAACAACTGACACACCACCCCGTTTGCATGTGTTGCAACCTAACCGCGTGTGTTTGCTTCATTTTTTTTCTCACAAAAGACAACTGGAAAACCACAAAAAGCATTAAGTAGGGTCTAATTTCTATTTGATGTGGTTTAAAGCAGCAAAATGCAAAAATCCAGAATTCTTCAAAAACTTTACTTTTTATGTCTGAATCGCATATCAATGAATCGGCCCAATTCTACACTGCAATGTTTTAAACAATTATAACGTACAGTTTACAAAAGGCAAAACCTTTCAACTGGACAGCAAAATACAATTATAGGCAGTGACAGTTGCAGTTAAACATTTGAATACATGTAATAACTTACAAATTACCAGCAATTTCGGATACTGTAGTGCAATGTCTTCAGGATTACGAAATATATGTCGACTGATAATGGGCTCCGTGTGTACAAACTGGTTGCTATAAAAGGATGCAGTCTTTTGGGTAATTTGCTTTAGGTAGCATAAATTATTGGTTCATATGATGTACATTTAGGGGCAGATTTACAAGCCCCTTGCGCCTCATTTACGCCGCCGTTGCGTCACTTTTCTGATGCAACGGCGGCGCAAATCCTGCTCCATGGTGCGGGGGTACTTACAACGTGACGCATCTGGGAGATGAGTCATGTGGTAATGCCCCTACGCCACATGTAGGCGTTTCTGTGCAGGGGGGGGCGTTCCGGCGCAGGAACACCTCCTAAATGTGGCTGAGCGAAATCGACAAGATTTCACTCAGTCACTTTTAGGCCCATGCTGCGTCAAAACCCTGCGCCTGGCTGAAGCAGGCGTAAGGATTGACGCAGCATTAACTAGTTAGGGCCCTCAGGGCATTGATGGAGCTGCGTCGCGCTTGCGACGCAACTCCAGCAATGCGTAACTTTTACGGCACAGATGCGTCATGCATCTGTGCAGATTTTTGCCCCATGGTGCGCCGCATTGTAAATGCGGAGCATCCATGATGGCGGAGCTGTGGCGCACAATAACTGGTGCATCCCTGCTGATTGGCAGGGATGCGCCAGTTATTGTAAATATGCCCCAAAGTTTGTTGCAAGTTCCTTTGTCTTTAGTTTGTTGATGTGTTCTCATTGAGGGAACGCCCCTTTTCCATCATCACATTTTCGAGCCCAGGCGCTTATTTGCATTTTTTTTTTCTTCTTCCCTCCATGTAATCTTTTTAAAAGGAACCTGCAATGAACTGGAATCACCTTATCGACCAGTAGCTTATGCAGGGAACTTCAATCATTTGTTTATTCATGAGCGACTCTTTAGGTTGGATCACCAGCTATGACAAACTCACAGGCAATCCCTCTAGGGTATTTAATAATACAGAATGACCTTTTACTTTAAAAGGCCCATTAGGAAACTACGCAGTAAAGCACTATCACAAGAGTGACATGGTTGATCATCCCTCATTGGTGGCTGTGTGAAGTAGTGTAACGAAACTTGGGCGGGTCCCCCTGCAAGGTACATGGAGGTGCCCTCCCCCAGACTCAATCAGGAGCTCACAGGTCAGGGTACTGTGCTGAGAAGGCCCCCTGGAGTTCGGGTGCCTATATTCCGCTATTGGCTGCATGCCAACTGAAGTCCCTTGCCTGTAAGTGTTTCCACTCTCAGTGCGGAGCCTGGAAATGTATCACCACGCTGGGCGGGAGGACACACCCATCAGCTGGAGCATTCACAACATTGCATCCCCCCACGACACAAATATATGGTTCATAGTAGTTCATCATAGCAGTGTTAAGGCATTCTGAGGGATGATTAGTTTGTCTAGGACACAACTGTTTGGGAGTTAGTTGCCACAGAGGCATCAGGATTGTAAGAAGGTTGTGGCATAAGAACAGGAAAAAATGAAATGTCAGGAAGCATATCACGGGAACAGGAGGAGCTGTAATTGAAACATTCAAAGGTGGTCTGGACCCACTGTCAAAACTTATTAAAAGCTTGTTTCAAGATTGAGCCACAGCCTTCTCCTTGATCCATATGAGTCATTATTTCTCCACACTGCTCTACATGCAGAACCTTGAAATACAAAGAGTTTTGAGTGATGGTGTGTTCATGCCACCAGGCAATGTTAATGGAACAATTGATGTCAATAATTGCATAAGGTGGGAGGTCAAAATGCAAATGTTCTTTTCAATGACTTACCGACTTAGCAAATTCCAGATAGCTTTGTAAGTAGGAGACCTGGGCCTCTCCTCATTTGTGTGCATATTTCTTTATTTTATTCTTGGACATTGCATCTCGGCATCATACTTCTTTTGATATCAGGAATGTATTATCTCTTTGCCTGATGTATTATAGGTTGTTGTGTCTTTTTCCACTCAATGATCAGTTCAGCCAGAGAGCTACATTTGTGGTACTAGTAGGAGTTTCTCAATACTCGCTGTCAGATTGATTTATAATCTCTGATTTATTAAGTAAATTCGAGAGCCGTTCCAGAGAACTTCACACACCAATATATGACATGTCTAATTTTATATGCCGATTTCTCTGCCTAGACAGTGAAGCCTTCGCAGTCCTAAACTTAATAAATGGGAGATTGTGAATTCTAAAACAAATGTAAACTGACACAAAAGTGTTAGTTTACCTTTGGGAATCAGGCCCAAAGTCTCTGAGATAAGACTTTGGATAGGGACTGGCCAGTGAACTTACCTACTTTGAAATTTCTCTTCAGAGTGGTCATAACACATTTGACTATACCATTGGCCTGCAGCCACAAAGGTGGTTAAAGCCTAACTTTTTTACGAAGTCTTTGAATTATTTTTCTGAAAAGGCAGGGGTTGAGGAGCTTTGTGGGACTTCCCAACAGCAGGGATGCCAAATAATGAAAATAATTTGTTTAAACCAAAATGGTGACGTCCGTCCGATGAAGTGCTTGGTGCAGCCATTAATACAGGAAATCTCAAACATTCATTGATGACCACTAACACATGTTGACCAATAGGTACGGGTCCAAAGAAATTAACAGCAGCTTCTTTCAAAATTTGCAAGGGCATCTTGAACATCTGCAGAGGTTCTGGAGCTCGATCTTTGCTCAATGCCTGACAGATAAGACTAGTGCAGATGTTCCTCTCAACTCCTCAGTCCGGCTGTAGACACCACAGCTTTTCCCTTGGGAGTCGTTTTGTGACAAAAACTCATTGAGTTGCTTCATGTAACATCTACGTCATATATTTGCAGAGACCTGGGAATGACCCATGTGTGACCGGCAGAAGCAGTCCTTTTGAATGTTTGCTACCTCTTCCTTCACGTGTTTCAATCTTTGTAGATGTTTCATTTTACTATAGGAATATTTCTTATGAATCTTCCCCATTCCTTCCATTGCTGAGAATCGATCAGTGCCTGTAACTGACACATGGTGGGGTCTTGTCTGGATGAATGTATTCATTCTTGATGCTTCAGGATGCAGGTCTGTGACCATTAAATGACATCGCTCAGGTATGTCTCCAATGTGGATGGAAGAGTTACTGAGGTTTCTAAAGGAAAACATGAAAAAAAAAGTACACAGGATTCTTGTTTTGTGCATGTCCTGTGAACTGTTTCAAATAGGCAGTCCTGCTAAAGTAAACCCAGTTTATCAATAGGAGTCATTTTGGCTTTAGGGTTGTCAAGTTGATGCTCTGTCAGAACGGTGACCCTTGCTCATTGCACCATCAGGATTCAAGCAAACCGGGCCGAAGACGGCTGTAATGCCAGAAACCGGTCCCCGGGAGCTTGTTTCCTTCCCAGTGTAAGAATTGGCTTTTGTAGTTTAGTTTGCCCTGTTCCCATCATGCACTGGGACAGGAACAGACTAATTTGCATACAGCCAGGTTCTGAAACTGGGATGGTGCAGTGAGCTAAAAAACGGTGTTGGATCTAGCCCTGATCTCTTGACTGGGTGAGAGCTTTCTGCTTAATTCAGAGACTCTGTCCCTCACCACCCCTTGTTGTAAATATTTTTGTCCACCCTAAGCGTGGAAGGGTATTCTCAGATGTGAGACCCTTGCTCATTGCACCATCAGGATTCAAGCAAACCGGGCCGAAGACGGCTGTAATGCCAGAAACCGGTCCCCGGGAGCTTGTTTCCTTCCCAGTGTAAGAATTGGCTTTTGTAGTTTAGTTTGCCCTGTTCCCATCATGCACTGGGACAGGAACAGACTAATTTGCATACAGCCAGGTTCTGAAACTGGGATGGTGCAGTGAGCTAAAAAACGGTGTTGGATCTAGCCCTGATCTCTTGACTGGGTGAGAGCTTTCTGCTTAATTCAGAGACTCTGTCCCTCACCACCCCTTGTTGTAAATATTTTTGTCCACCCTAAGCGTGGAAGGGTATTCTCAGATGTGAGACCCTTGCTCATTGCACCATCAGGATTCAAGCAAACCGGGCCGAAGACGGCTGTAATGCCAGAAACCGGTCCCCGGGAGCTTGTTTCCTTCCCAGTGTAAGAATTGGCTTTTGTAGTTTAGTTTGCCCTGTTCCCATCATGCACTGGGACAGGAACAGACTAATTTGCATACAGCCAGGTTCTGAAACTGGGATGGTGCAGTGAGCTAAAAAACGGTGTTGGATCTAGCCCTGATCTCTTGACTGGGTGAGAGCTTTCTGCTTAATTCAGAGACTCTGTCCCTCACCACCCCTTGTTGTAAATATTTTTGTCCACCCTAAGCGTGGAAGGGTATTCTCAGATGTGAGACCCTTGCTCATTGCACCATCAGGATTCAAGCAAACCGGGCCGAAGACGGCTGTAATGCCAGAAACCGGTCCCCGGGAGCTTGATTCCTTCCCAGTGTAAGAATTGCCTTTTGTAGTTTAGTTTGCCCTGTTCCCATCATGCACTGGGACAGGAACAGACTAATTTGCATACAGCCAGGTTCTGAAACTGGGATGGTGCAGTGAGCTAAAAAACGGTGTTGGATCTAGCCCTGATCTCTTGACTGGGTGAGAGCTTTCTGCTTAATTCAGAGACTCTGTCCCTCACCACCCCTTGTTGTAAATATTTTTGTCCACCCTAAGCGTGGAAGGGTATTCTCAGATGTGAGACCCTTGCTCATTGCACCATCAGGATTCAAGCAAACCGGGCCGAAGACGGCTGTAATGCCAGAAACCGGACCCCGGGAGCTTGTTTCCTTCCCAGTGTAAGAATTGGCTTTTGTAGTTTAGTTTGCCCTGTTCCCATCATGCACTGGGACAGGAACAGACTAATTTGCATACAGCCAGGTTCTGAAACTGGAATGGTGCAGTGAGCTAAAAAACGGTGTTGGATCTAGCCCTGATCTCTTGACTGGGTGAGAGCTTTCTGCTTAATTCAGAGACTCTGTCCCTCACCACCCCTTGTTGTAAATACTGTCAGAACGGTGAGGCATCTAACATGCAGGAAAACATTAAAGTGCCCAAAGGCTCAGACTACAGCCAGGGATTCTATCTCAGCCTGTGACTAGACCACCTTGGGCATAGTAAGACTATGACTAGAGCACACAATCACATGAGTAGGTGCTTCAGGGTCAGTGTCTCTCTGAACTATGATTATTCCAAGTCCCACGGGAGATGTTTGGACAAAATATCCAGATGCAAAGATCAGGAGAAAGAAATATCGGAAATGAAAATGTGTGTATTTTAGGAAAGCAACATTGTTTTTGAGGAAATCATTGTTTTTAACATTGTTGTCTGTAATATAGTTGTAAAATACATAGTTTTTCAACAGTTTTAATGTTTCTTAGTTCATACATTAATGTAACTGTTACTATTGTTTGTATAATTATAAAAACATGTAAATATAGTTTGTACTTTGAAGTGCTTTAGAGTTTTTTAATTGTTTATAGTAATTTATAGTATTGTAGCAGGTTGTAGGGAGATTGGGTGGGACGTTAATTAAGTAATAATGAATTATTAATTTAATATTAACTTGTAATGATTTTTGTGATTGTTTCCCGCACTGCAGCATGCAGTTTATCGGAAGTGGACCGAAGCGGATGGAGGACATCGGTTCAGTACGCGTTATTTTTTAATATTTGTGGACGCCCCCCCCTTCTCGTATGCCAGCTGTCACTGTCTATACTTCATACAAAGAATGGCATGCCCTCCGTGCTATTGTATCGATGCTAAATGTGTGCCTGAGAAATGCATGTTGGATGAGGCGGTGAACAAACAGCAATGACCCCTTCCATAATGCTACAGTAGCCCTTTAGCATAAAACCGGCTGCAAACAAGTTATGCTCTTGAGCAATTTTGATAAGTCATCTTTGCTGCCTCTTGGTTTTACAAATAGGTCATCCAGGGGAGGTTTAAGAAATGGGAGCAACCAAGAGAAAAAGTTCATCACACCAATTGACATGGAAATCTTTTGTCAAATGTCTTTGTCTTGTGCAGAATGTTATTCGGTTTCAAGAAGGAAAAGAAGAAAATGTTTGATAGAAAAGTGTGCTCTTTTTCATGTAATTATGTACCGTATTTTCTGGTGTATAAGACGACCCGGCGTATAAGACGACCCCCTACTTTTCTTGATAAAATGTAGGTTTTGTGCTATACTCGCCGTATAAGACTACCCCCACTTCCTAGCATCCTACAGTCCCCTTTCTATGTCCATGGACTGAAGAGATCATGTGGTACTGACGCTCCTCTCCTTCCGATGAGCGTGAGAAATATGGAAGGAGAGAGAGATCAGCACATGTGGAGGAGCGCGTGTCAGACGTGCAACACAGTGGGGGCCGCCATCTTAGGTGCTTCAGCGCTGCCCGTTATATTTTCGGACGTACTACTACCTAGTCCTGCTGCCTAGTCTGCCTGGGGATGTGCAAGCGGTTGGAGGCGCGTGTGCAGCTGCAGTCTAGGTAGGCCTCACAGCGCCATTTGTTTGCTTTTGATACTTGCGCAGTGTTTGAGTTGCCTCTGGCTGGCGAGGGGCTGATATTGTGTTGCACAGTGCCACCATCGCCTACGTAACGTTCGTTCTTGTGCTACCGTAGTTGACTGTAGTTGACTGCCATCAGTTCCGATCAAATTACCGTACCGTACTTCTGCTCTGCTCATTAGCAGCCTGCGGTACCGTAACTGTAATTTATTTTCAAGACCGCTTTCAGTGGGTTTACTCTTGATACGTACTTCCACAGTGCCTGGCGAGGGGCTGATATCATGTTGTTGCACAGTGCCACCATCGCCTACGTAACATTCGTTCTTGTGCTTTCAGTGGGTTTACTTTTGATACGTACTTCCACAGTGCATGGCGAGGGGCTGATATCGTGTTGTTGCACAGTGCCACCATCGCCTACATTCTTCGTTCTTGTGCTTGAGTTCCCTAAGCGGCACCATTTTCAATTGAGAAGCGGTCTGACACCTTCGGGTGAAGTCCGCGCTATGTAAAACATACCGTCAATTTTGGTACCCGGCGTATAAGACGACCCCCGACTTTCCAGAACATTTTAAGGGGTTAAAAAGTCGTCTTATACGACGGAAAATACGGTAGTGCTTAAAATCCAGACATGCAGTTTTAAGAGCTATCTGTAGTTATACTTCCTATTACATGTGCACTCGGTGATCAGGTTATCAGCCTCCAAACAAATAATGGCTGTGTCACTTCTCTACACTGGAGTATATTCTTGAAGACTAATTATGATATAATCCGTTGGTAGAATAAGGCGTGAAGCACAGCACACACCCGTGCTTCCAGGGTTCCTCTGCCTCTGGTTTATAAACCTCAGATCTGCTTCTCATGATGAAGCAACAACTGGCACACCACCCCGTTTGCATGTGTTGCAACCTAACCGCGTGTGTTTGCTTCATTTTTTTTCTCACAAAAGACAACTGGAAAACCACAAAAAGCATTAAGTAGGGTCTAATTTCTATTTGATGTGGTTTAAAGCAGCAAAATGCAAAAATCCAGAATTCTTCAAAAACTTTACTTTTTATGTCTGAATCGCATATCAATGAATCGGCCCAATTCTACACTGCAATGTTTTAACAATTATAACGTACAGTTTACAAAAGGCAAAACCTTTCAACTGGACAGCAAAATACAATTATAGGCAGTGACAGTTGCAGTTAAACATTTGAATACATGTAATAACTTACAAATTACCAGCAATTTCGGATACTGTAGTGCAATGTCTTCAGGATTACGAAATATATGTCGACTGATAATGGGCTCCGTGTGTACAAACTGGTTGCTTTAAAAGGATGCAGTCTTTTGGGTAATTTGTTTTAGGTAGCATAAATTATTGGTTAATATGATGTACATTTAGGGGCAGATTTACAAGCCCCTTGCGCCTAATTTACGCCGCCGTTGCGTCACTTTTCTGACGCAACGGCGGCGCAAATCCTGCTCCATGGTGCGGGGGTACTTACAACGTGACGCATCTGGGAGATGAGTCATGTGGTAATGCCCTGCGCCACATGTAGGCGTTCCTGTGCAGGGGGGGGCATTCCGGCGCAGGAACACCTCCTAAATGTGGCTGAGCGAAATCGACAAGATTTCACTCAGTCACTTTTAGGCCCATGCTGCGTCAAAACCCTGCGCCTGGCTGAAGCAGGCGTAAGGATTGACGCAGCATTAACTAGTTATAGCCCTCAGGGCATTGATGGAGCTGCGTCACGCTTGCAACGCAACTCCAGCAATGCGTAACTTTTACGGCACAGATGCGTCATGCATCTGTGCAGATTTTTGCCCCATGGTGCGCCGCAATGTAAATGCGGCGCATCCATGATGGCGGGGCTGTGGCGCACAATAACTGGTGCATCCCTGCTGATTGGCAGGGATGCGCCAGTTATTGTAAATATGCCCCAAAGTTTGTTGCAAGTTCCTTTGTCTTTAGTTTGTTGATGTGTTCTCATTGAGGGAACGCCCCTTTTCCATCATCACATTTTCGAGCCCAGGCGCTCATTTGCATTCTTTTTTTTTCTTCTTCCCTCCATGTAATCTTTTTAAGAGGAACCTGCAATGAACTCGAATCACCTTATCGACCAGTAGCATATGCAGGGAACTTCAATCATTCTTTTATTCATGAGCGACTCTTTAGGTTGGATCACCACTATGACAAACTCACAGGCAATAACTCTAGGGTATTTAATAATACATGAATGACCTTTTACTTTAAAAGGCCATTAGGAAACTACGCAGTAAAACACTATCACAAGAGTGACATGGTTAATCATCCCTCATTGGTGGCTGTCTGCAGTAGTGTAACGAAACTTGGGCGGGTCCCCCTGCAAGGTACATGGAGGTGCCCTCCCCCAGACTCAATCAGGAGCTCACAGGTCAGGGTACTGTGCTGAGAAGGCCCCCTGGAGTTCGGGGGCCTATATTCCGCTATTGGCTGCGTGCCAACTGATGTCCCCTGCCTGTAAGTGTTTCCACTTTCAGTGCGGAGCCTGGAAATGTATCACCACGCTGGGCGGGAGGACACACCCATCAGCTGGAGCATTCACAACATTGCATCCCCCCCACGGCACAAATATATGGTTCATAGTAGTTCATCATAGCAGTGGTAAGACATTCTGAGGGG
The DNA here is from genome assembly GCF_964263255.1 of Lissotriton vulgaris. NCBI lineage: Eukaryota > Metazoa > Chordata > Amphibia > Caudata > Salamandridae > Lissotriton > Lissotriton vulgaris. The sequence continues at coordinate 666,949,781 of NC_141689.1, forward strand.
TGATTAGTTTGTCTAGGACACAACTGTTTGGGAGTTAGTTGTCACAGAGGCATCAAGATTGTAAGAAGGTTGTGGAATAAGAACAGGAAAAAATGAAATGTCCTGAAACATATCACGGGAACAGGAGGAGCTGTAATTGAAACATTCAAAGGTGGTCTGGACCCACTGTCAAAACGTATTAAAAGCTTGTTCCCAGATTGAGCCACAGCCTTCTCCTTGATCCATATGAGTCATTATTTCTCCACACTGCTCTACATGCAGAACCTTGAAATACAAAGAGTTTTGAGTGATGGTGTGTTCATGCCACCAGGCAATGTTAATGGAACAATTGATGTCAATAATTGCATAAGACGGGAGGTCAAAATGCAAATGTTCTTTTCAATGACTTACTGACTTAGCAAATTCCAGATAGCTTTGTAAGTGGGAGACCTGGGCCTCTCCTCATTTGTGTGCATATTATCTTTTTGCCTCATGTATTATAGGTTGTTGTGTCTTTTTCCACTCAATGATCAGTTCAGCCAGAGAGCTACGTTTGTGGTACTAGGAGGAGTTTCTCAATACTCGCTGTCAGATTGATTTATAATCTCTGATGTATTAAGTAAATTCGAGAGCCGTGCCAGAGAACTCCACACACCGATATATGACATGTCTAATTTTATATGCCGATTTCTCTGCCTAGACACTGAAGCCTTCGCAGTCCTAAAATTAATAATAATTGGGAGATTGTGAATTCTAAAACAAATGTAAACTGACACAAAAGTGTTGGTTTACCTTTGGGAATCAGGCCCATAGTCTCTGAGATAAGACTTTGGATAGGGACTGGCCAGTGAACTTACCTACTTGGAAAGTTCTCTTCAGAGTGGTCATAACACATTTGACTAGACCATTGGCCTGCAGCCACAAAGGTGGTTAAACCTTAACTTTTTTACGAAGTCTTTGAATTATTTTTCTGAAAAGGCGGGTGTTGAGGAGCTTTGTGGGACTTCCCAACAGCAGGGATGCCAAATAATGAAAATAATTTGTTTAAACCAAAATGGTGACGTCCGTCCGATGAAGTGCTTGGTGCAGCCATTAATTCAGGAAATCTCAAACATTCATTGATGACCACTAACACATGTAGACCAATAGGTACGGGTCCAAAGAAATTAACAGCAGCTTCTTTCAAAATTTGCATGGGCATCTTGAACATCTGCAGAAGTTCTGGAGCTCCATCTTTGCTCAATGCCTGACAGATATGACTAGTGCAGATGTTCCTCTCAACTCCTCAGTCCGGCTGTAGACACCACAACTTTTCCCTTGGGAGTCGTTTTGTGACAAAAACTCATTGAGTTGCTTCATGCAACATCTACGTCATATATTTGCAGAGACCTGGGAATGACCCATGCGTGACCAGCAGAAGCAGTCCTTTTGAATGTTTGCTACCTCTTCCTTCACGTGTTTCAATCTTTGTAGATTTTTCTTTTTACTCTAGGAATATTTCTTAGGAATCTTCCCCATTCCTTCCATTGCTGAGAATCGATCAGTGCCTGTAACTGACACATGGTGGGGTCTTGTCTGGATGAATGTATTCATTCTTAATGCTTCAGGATGCAGGTCTGTGACCATTAAATGACATCGCTCAGGTATATCTCCAATGTGGATGGAAGAGTTACTGAGGTTTCTAAAGGAAAACATGATAAAAAAAGGACACAGGATTCTTGTTTTGTGCATGTCCTGTGAACTGTTTCAAATAGGCAGTCCTGCTAAAGTAAACCCAGTTTATCAATAGGAGGAGTCATTTTGGCTTTTGGGTTGTCAAGTTGATGCTCTGTCAGAACGGTGAGGCATCTAACATGCAGGAAAACATTAAAGTGCCCAAAGGCTCACACTACAGCCAGGGATTCTATCTCAGCCTGTGACTAGACCACCTTGGGCATAGTAAGACTATGACTAGAGCACACAATCACATGAGTAGGTGCTTCAGGGTCAGTGTCTCTCTGAACTATGATTATTTCAAGTCCCACGGGAGATGTTTGGACAAAATATCCAGATGCAAAGATCAGGAGAAAGAAATATCGGAAATGAAAATGTGTGTATTTTAGGAAAGCAACATTGTTTTTGAGAAAATCATTGTTTTTAACATTGTTGTCTGTAATATAGTTGTAAAATATATAGTTTTTCGACAGTTTTAATGTTTCTTAGTTCATATATTAATGTAACTGTTACTATTGTTTGTATAATTATAAAAACATGTAAATATAGTTTGTACTTTGAAGTGCTTTAGAGTTTTTTAATTGTTTATAGTAATTTATAGTATTGTAGCAGGTTGTAGGGAGATAGGGTGGGACGTTAATTAAGTAATAATGAATTATTAATTTAATATTAACTTGTAATGATTGTTGTGATTGTTTCCCGCACTGCAGCATGCAGTTTATCGGAAGTGGACCGAAGCGGATGGAGGACATCGGTTCAGTACGCGTTATTTTTTAATATTTGTGGACGCCCCCCCCTTCTCGTATGCCAGCTGTCACTGTCTATACTTCATACAAAGAATGGCATGCCCTCCGCGCTATTGTATCGATGCTAAATGTGTGCCTGAGAAATGCATGTTAGATCAGGCGGTGAACAAACAGCAATGACCCCTTCCATAATGCTACAGTAGTCCTTCAGCATAAAACCGGCTGCAAACAAGTTATGCTCTTGAGCAATTTTGATAAGTCATCTTTGCTGCCTCTTGGTTTTACAAATAGTTCATCCAGGGGAGGATTAAGAAATGGGAGCAACCAAGAGAAAAAGTTCATCACACCAATTGACATGGAAATCTTTTGTCAAATGTCTTCGTCTTGTGCAGAATGTTATTCGGTTTCAAGAAGGAAAAGAAGAAAATGTTTGATAGAAAAGTGTGCTCTTTTTCATGTAATTATGTACCGTATTTTCCGGTGTATAAGACGACCCGGCGTATAAGACGACCCCCTACTTTTCTTGATAAAATGTAGGTTTTGTGCTATACTCGCCGTATAAGACTACCCCCACTTCCTAACATCCTACAGTCCCCTTTCTATGTCCATGGACTGAAGAGATCATGTGGTACTGACGCTCCTCTCCTTCCGATGAGCGTGAGAAATATGGAAGGAGAGAGAGATCAGCACATGTGGAGGAGCGCGTGTCAGACGTGCAACACAGTGGGGGCCGCCATCTTAGGTGCTTCAGCGCTGCCCGTTATATTTTTGGACGTACTACTACCTCGTCCTGCTGCCTAGTCTGCCTGGGGATGTGCAAGCGGTTGGAGGCGCATGTGCAGCTGCAGTCTGCAGTCTAGGTAGGGCTCACAGCGCCATTTGTTTGCTTTTGATACTTGCGCAGTGTTTGAGTGGCCTCTGGCTGGCGAGGGGCTGATATTGTGTTGCACAGTGCCACCATCGCCTACGTAACGTTCGTTCTTGTGCTACCGTAGTTGACTGTAGTTGACTGCCATCAGTTCCGATCAAATTACCGTACCGTACTTCTGCTCTGCTCATTAGCAGCCTGCGGTACCGTAACTGTAATTTATTTTCAAGACCGCTTTCTGTGGGTTTACTCTTGATACGTTTTTCCACAGTGCCTGGCGAGGGGCTGATATCATGTTGTTGCACAGTGCCACCATCGCCTACGTAACGTTCGTTCTTGTGCTTTCAGTGGGTTTACTTTTGATACGTACTTCCACAGTGCCTGGCGAGGGGCTGATATCGTGTTGTTGCACAGTGCCACCATCGCCTACGTTCTTCGTTCTTGTGCTTGAGTTCCCTAAGCGGCACCATTTTCAATTGAGAAGCGGTCTGACACCTTCGGGTGAAGTCCGCGCTATGTAAAACATACCGTCAATTTTGGTACCCGGCGTATAAGATGACCCCCGACTTTCCAGAACATTTTAAGGGGTTAAAAAGTCGTCTTATACGCCGGAAAATACGGTAGTGCTTAAAATCCAGACATGCAGTTTTAAGAGCTATCTGTAGTTATAGTTCCTATTACATGTGCACTTGGTGATCAGGTTATCAGCCTCCAAACAAATAATGGCTGTGTCACTTCTCTACACTGGAGTATATTCTTGAAGACTAATTATGATATAATCCGTTGGTAGAATAGGGCGGAAGCACAGCACACACCCGTGCTTCCAGGGTTCCTCTGCCTCTGGTTTATAAACCTCAGATCTGCTTCTCATGATGAAGCAACAACTGACACACCACCCCGTTTGCATGTGTTGCAACCTAACCGCGTGTGTTTGCTTCATTTTTTTTCTCACAAAAGACAACTGGAAAACCACAAAAAGCATTAAGTAGGGTCTAATTTCTATTTGATGTGGTTTAAAGCAGCAAAATGCAAAAATCCAGAATTCTTCAAAAACTTTACTTTTTATGTCTGAATCGCATATCAATGAATCGGCCCAATTCTACACTGCAATGTTTTAAACAATTATAACGTACAGTTTACAAAAGGCAAAACCTTTCAACTGGACAGCAAAATACAATTATAGGCAGTGACAGTTGCAGTTAAACATTTGAATACATGTAATAACTTACAAATTACCAGCAATTTCGGATACTGTAGTGCAATGTCTTCAGGATTACGAAATATATGTCGACTGATAATGGGCTCCGTGTGTACAAACTGGTTGCTATAAAAGGATGCAGTCTTTTGGGTAATTTGTTTTAGGTAGCATAAATTATTGGTTCATATGATGTACATTTAGGGGCAGATTTACAAGCCCCTTGCGCCTCATTTACGCCGCCGTTGCGTCACTTTTCTGATGCAACGGCGGCGCAAATCCTGCTCCATGGTGCGGGGGTACTTACAACGTGACGCATCTGGGAGATGAGTCATGTGGTAATGCCCCTACGCCACATGTAGGCGTTTCTGTGCAGGGGGGGGCGTTCCGGCGCAGGAACACCTCCTAAATGTGGCTGAGCGAAATCGACAAGATTTCACTCAGTCACTTTTAGGCCCATGCTGCGTCAAAACCCTGCGCCTGGCTGAAGCAGGCGTAAGGATTGACGCAGCATTAACTAGTTAGGGCCCTCAGGGCATTGATGGAGCTGCGTCGCGCTTGCGACGCAACTCCAGCAATGCGTAACTTTTACGGCACAGATGCGTCATGCATCTGTGCAGATTTTTGCCCCATGGTGCGCCGCATTGTAAATGCGGAGCATCCATGATGGCGGAGCTGTGGCGCACAATAACTGGTGCATCCCTGCTGATTGGCAGGGATGCGCCAGTTATTGTAAATATGCCCCAAAGTTTGTTGCAAGTTCCTTTGTCTTTAGTTTGTTGATGTGTTCTCATTGAGGGAACGCCCCTTTTCCATCATCACATTTTCGAGCCCAGGCGCTTATTTGCATTTTTTTTTTCTTCTTCCCTCCATGTAATCTTTTTAAAAGGAACCTGCAATGAACTGGAATCACCTTATCGACCAGTAGCATATGCAGGGAACTTCAATCATTTGTTTATTCATGAGCGACTCTTTAGGTTGGATCACCAGCTATGACAAACTCACAGGCAATCCCTCTAGGGTATTTAATAATACAGAATGACCTTTTACTTTAAAAGGCCCATTAGGAAACTACGCAGTAAAGCACTATCACAAGAGTGACATGGTTGATCATCCCTCATTGGTGGCTGTGTGAAGTAGTGTAACGAAACTTGGGCGGGTCCCCCTGCAAGGTACATGGAGGTGCCCTCCCCCAGACTCAATCAGGAGCTCACAGGTCAGGGTACTGTGCTGAGAAGGCCCCCTGGAGTTCGGGTGCCTATATTCCGCTATTGGCTGCATGCCAACTGAAGTCCCTTGCCTGTAAGTGTTTCCACTCTCAGTGCGGAGCCTGGAAATGTATCACCACGCTGGGCGGGAGGACACACCCATCAGCTGGAGCATTCACAACATTGCATCCCCCCACGACACAAATATATGGTTCATAGTAGTTCATCATAGCAGTGTTAAGGCATTCTGAGGGATGATTAGTTTGTCTAGGACACAACTGTTTGGGAGTTAGTTGCCACAGAGGCATCAGGATTGTAAGAAGGTTGTGGCATAAGAACAGGAAAAAATGAAATGTCAGGAAGCATATCACGGGAACAGGAGGAGCTGTAATTGAAACATTCAAAGGTGGTCTGGACCCACTGTCAAAACTTATTAAAAGCTTGTTTCAAGATTGAGCCACAGCCTTCTCCTTGATCCATATGAGTCATTATTTCTCCACACTGCTCTACATGCAGAACCTTGAAATACAAAGAGTTTTGAGTGATGGTGTGTTCATGCCACCAGGCAATGTTAATGGAACAATTGATGTCAATAATTGCATAAGGTGGGAGGTCAAAATGCAAATGTTCTTTTCAATGACTTACTGACTTAGCAAATTCCAGATAGCTTTGTAAGTGGGAGACCTGGGCCTCTCCTCATTTGTGTGCATATTTCTTTATTTTATTCTTGGATATTGCATCTCGGCATCATACTTCTTTTGATATAAGGAATGTATTATCTTTTTGCCTGATGTATTATAGGTTGTTGTGTCTTTTTCCACTCAATGATCAGTTCAGCCAGAGAGCTACATTTGTGGTACTAGTAGGAGTTTCTCAATACTCGCTGTCAGATTGATTTATAATCTCTGATGTATTAAGTAAATTCGAGAGCCGTGCCAGAGAACTCCACACACCGATATATGACATGTCTAATTTTATATGCCGATTTCTCTGCCTAGACAGTGAAGCCTTCGCAGTCCTAAACTTAATAATAAATGGGAGATTGTGAATTCTAAAACAAATGTAAACTGACACAAAAGTGTTAGTTTACCTTTGGGAATCAGGCCCAAAGTCTCTGAGATAAGACTTTGGATAGGGACTGGCCAGTGAACTTACCTACTTGGAAAGTTCTCTTCAGAGTGGTCATAACACATTTGACTATACCATTGGCCTGCAGCCACAAAGGTGGTTAAAGCCTAACTTTTTTACGAATTCTTTGAATTATTTTTCTGAAAAGGCAGGGGTTGAGGAGCTTTGTGGGACTTCCCAACAGCAGGGATGCCAAATAATGAAAATAATTTGTTTAACCCAAAATGGTGACGTCCGTCCGATGAAGTGCTTGGTGCAGCCATTAATTCAGGAAATCTCAAACATTCATTGATGACCACTAACACATGTTGACCAATAGGTAAGGGTTTAAAGAAATTAACAGCAGCTTCTTTCAAAATTTGCATGGGCATCTTGGACATCTGCAGAGGTCCTGGAGCTCCATCTTTGCTCAATGCCTGGCAGATATGACTAGTGCAGATGTTCCTCTCAACTCCTCAGTCTGGCTGTAGACACCACACCTTTTGCCATGGGAGTCGTTTTGTGACAAAAACTCATTGAGTTGCTTCATGCAACATCTATGTCATATATTTGCAGAGACCTGGGAATGACCCATGTGTGACAGGCGGAAGCAGTCCTTTTGAATGTATGCTACCTCTTCCTTCACGTGTTTCAATCTTTGTAGATGTTTCATTTTACTCTAGGAATATTTCTTATGAATCTTCCCCATTCTTTCCGTTGCTGAGACTCGATCAGTGCCTGTGACTCACACATGGTGGGGTCTTGTCTGGATGAATGTATCATTTCTCAATGCCTCAGGGTACAGGTCTGTGACCATTAAATGACATCGCTCAGGTATATCTCCAATGTGGATGGAAGAGTTACTGAGGTTTCTATAGGAAAACATGATAAAAAAAAGTACACAGGATTCTTGTTTTGTGCATGTCCTGTGAATTGTTTCAAATAGGCAGTCCTGCTAAAGTAAACCCAGTTTATCAATAGGAGGAGTCATTTTGGCTTTTCGGTTGTCAAGTTGATGCTCTGTCAGAACGGTGAGGCATCTAACATGCAGGAAAACATTAAAGTGCCCAAAGGCTCACACTACAGCCAGGGATTCTATCTCAGCTTGTGACTAGACCACCTTGGGCATAGTAAGACTATGACTAGAGCCCACAACCACATGAGTAGGTGCTTCAGGGGCAGTGTCTCTCTGAACTATGATTACTCCAAGTCCCCCAGGAGATGCTTGGACAAAATATCCAGTTGCAAAGATCAGGAGAAAGAAATATCAGAAATGAAAATGGGTGTATTTTAGGGAAGCAACATTGTTTTTAAGAAAATCATTGTTTTTAGCATTGTTGTCTATAAAATAGTTGTAAAATATTTAGTTTTTTGACAGTTTTAATGTGTCTTAGTTTATATAATAATGTAACTGTTACTATTGTTTGTATAATTATAAACTTTTTTAAATATAGTTTGTACTTTGAAGTGGTTTAGAATTTTTTAATTGGTAATAGTAATTTATAGTATTGTAGCAGGTTGTAGGGAGACAGGGTGGGACCTTAATTAAGTAATATTGAATTATTAATTCAATAATAAATTGTCATTATTTTTGTGGTTGATATTCAATATGTACATTAAGTAATACTGATTTTATATGGCTATATTTTAGGTTTGGGTTGCTAGGTTTGTAAGGGTAGAGGGTGGAAAGTTAATCAAGATATAATTGATTAAATTAACAATTAATGGCTTTTTATTAATTCATTATTCATTATGTAAATTATCTAATACATATATATTTTAGTTACATTGTAGGAGAAGGTTGGTAGGTTTGTATAGCTATAGGGTGGGACCCTCTTTTATAAATATTTATTTATTAATTGTTAATTTATAATTCAATTTATTATCAATTATGTGAATTGTGCTATACTTATTTATTTAGTTTTATTGTAGGTATGTGCTGCTAGGTTTGCATGGGATTAGGGAGGGAAGTTAATTCATTAATAATTGAATATTCTTTACTGATAATTAATTATGTATTAAGATGTATTCATATTGATAAAGTATTACTATTTATACTTTTTTCATTTTGTTATTACTTTAATAAATATATATATAGGTATATATATTTATATATATATATATATATATACATTATGTCAATTAATAATGTTTATATGAAGAGTTTAATAATTTTTTTCTGAAGTAATAGGGTAATTCAAATATGTAATATGTCTGAAGTGGAGTCTTCCCTGCTATTTCTTAGACTGGAGTGAAAATAGAAAATGTAAGTTCAAACCTTTCCCTAATGTTTTAAAGACTAGAGTGGGATAGAAAATCTTTTCCCTCTGTAGTGCAACGCTTTACGTTCTGTTGCACAGACTGGATTGGGAATAATAAATCTTACCCCTCGGAAGTACTATCCTTCTAATATTGTGCTGTTTGGAGTGGTAATTGTAAATAGAACCCCTCCAAAGTTCAACACTTTCCTCATTGTGGTGCTGTTTGGAGTGGAAATAGTACATCTTACCCCTCCAAAGTACAACACTTTCCATAATGTTGCGCTGACATAAGCGGGAAAGGTAAATGTAACCTCTCCATAGTCTAACACTTTTCCTTTTGTTACTTAAAGTTGACTGGGAATCGCAAATGGAACCTCTCTGAAGTCCAATCTTTCCCTGCTATTGCATAGACTGGATATAGAATATTAAATCTAACCGCTCTAAAGTCCAACACTTTCCCTACTGTTGCACTGTTTGGAGTGGGAATAGTAAATGCATCCTCTTCTAAGTCTAAAATTTTCCCTAGTGTTGCGCTTTGGGAGTGAGACTAATACATGTAAACCCTTCGAAGTCCAACAGTCTTCCTACTGTTGTGCTGTCCAGAGTATGTATAGTAAATGTAACCCCTTAAAAGTCTAACGATTTCCCTACTGTTATTTAGACTGGAGTGAAAATAGTAAATTTTAGACCTCCCAAGCCCAATGCTTTCCATGCTATTGAGCTGACTGGAGTGGAATTAGTAAATCTAAACTCTATTCGAAATCCAATCTTTCCCAGCTATTGCATATAGTGGAGTGGGAATAGTAACTCTAACCCCTCCAAAGTCCAACACTGACCCTACTGTTGAATTGTTTGGAGTGGGAAGCGTAAATTTAACCCTGTCAAAGTCCAATACTTTCACTGCTGTTGCACTGTTTAGAGTGGTAATAATAACTGTAACCTCTCTCAAGTTCAAAACTTTCCATATTTTTGCAGTGACTGGCGTAGGAATAGTGAATGTAACCCTTTCAAAGTTTCATGCTTTCCCTACTGTTGCTGGAGTGGGAATAATAAATATAACCTCTCCGAAGTCCAAACTTTCCCTACTGTTGTGCAGACCAGAGCAGGGTAAATCCAACCCCTCAAAAGTCCTATGCTTTGCCTACTGTTATGTTGACTGGAGTAGTATTCATAAATGTAATCCCTCCAAAGTCTAACACTTTCCATACTGTTGCATTGTCAGGGGGAAATAGTTAATCAAACCCCTTGAAGTGAAAGGCTTTGCCTGTTGTTGTGCTGTTTGGAGTGGGAATTGTAAATGTAACCCCTCTGAAGTCGTACACTTTCCGTACTGTACATAATCTGGAGTGGGAATAGTATTTCAATTTACTTTTTATTATCATTTGTTACTTTAAAAAAAATGAATCATTGAAATTAAATATTCTAATTTCTTGTACTCATGTTTTTTAGTTTATTTGAACTTCTTACATATTATTTATTTGGTAATGAATTTAATGTTTTGTAATTAAATTGTTAATATTTATTTAGAGATAGATATTTAAGTTTGTAGATAGACAGATATGTGTGTGTGTTTATATATATACATATGTGTGTGTGTGTGTTTCACAGTAGTACATTTAAAGCAAATAATAGAACGTAACATATATATTTTTAATAATTTTGTTATACTGTGTCTATACATACAAATTATCTGGGGGTGGTTTTTGTGTCAAAGCAGTGCCCTTATTGGGCCTGTCCTTATGTTTATTTGTAGGGTTCTCTTTATTAAGTGTCAGGTTAATGACATGCAATCCCCAGAGGACTTTAAGAAGGGCAGGTTCAGGTTGTTCTAGAATATTTCCATGCTCAAGGATGTCACCATTGACTTATTTCAAACCTCATTCTACTACTATGATCTCCAAAATAACCCTTCCTAGGCTCTTCCCTCCTCTATCCTTCCTTTACTCACCTCAAACCTCAGTTTGCTACTGTGAGAAGTTGGCCTGATATATGATGTTCACTAGTTCTAGTGACCACCTTGTATCAGTCCAAACAACCCTTATGATGAATGGTTGTAAGTCAACCTTGTAGGCGCCCCAACCGCGCTCTGTCACTGTCCCCTGGCAATAACATCGCCAGTGTTGGATATCTCTGCATGCTACTGAACACTAGATCTGCGTGCAGACATGCACAAGACATCTTTGAGCTCCTTGACACAGCAAAGCCACTTTGTCTTATGCTTACGGAGACGTGGTGGGGAGAACTCTCAAATCCAGATGTCGCCATGGCAATCCCGCCTGATTATAACATCTTCAGGAAGGATGGAGCTAAGGGAAGGGGCGGTGGAGTGGCACTGGTGGTGAAGAAAGGCACGGCTTGTACTATCTTGCCAGTGGATGATATTCGCGGCTCAGAGTCCCTCGCATTTTCCATCGCTTTAGCTCCGCATCAATCAGTCAAGGGATTATTGGTATATAGACCGCCTGGCCCACCTGGAACGTTTTTTGAAGATCTTGACTCCGTCTTACTGGGACTGGCCCTGAAAGCGGAACACTGCATCGTGGCCGGGGATTTCAACTTTCGGATGGATGATCCGTCTGACCCGGCCGCTATTAAAATTTCAGAGGCTATGGCCCCGCTGGGACTGCTTCCCTATCTTCAGGGGCCTACGCATGATAAGGGGCACACTCTTGACCAGGTTTTCTCGTCATCCCCTCTTGAGGTGTTAGAGATTATCCCGGTACTATGGTCAGACCATTTGCTTGCTAAATTTTCGATCAAAGGCACAGTTAAACCGGCTGTTGCTACGCCACAGCAGCAGGGTCGAATCCATAGGGCTTACCATCGAGTGACCCCTGAGATGCTGGCCCAGGCCGCTCTAGATCACCCTTGCCCCCTTTCAGGTGACCTGTCGAGGGATCTGGAGTCCTTGCAGGTATGGCTTTCAGACAGGCTTAATGATCTTGCTCCGGAATTGGCCCCCCGTCTGACTCCGAAACGGGTCTCCGCCTAAGCATGGGCGAATTTTGCGAATCTCGCGTTCGCGAATTTTGCGGATTTGCGAACTCGCAATCCGCAAAATCCGCAAATTCTCGCGGATTTTTTTTTTGTGTTTGCGCGGGTTTCTGCCAGTTCGCGAGGGTTTTTTACAATGTCGCAAATTGCGAACTTACCTGTCGGGTCGCAAGTTTCGCGAACTTGTTGTTTCTACGTGTCCAGCCTGTTTGGGACACTCTTCTTCATCACTGCCACTCTCTGTCACCACTGCCACTCTCTGACTACTCATGCCACCCTCTGGCCCACCCATGCCACCCTCTGTTTCATCACAGCACCCTCTGGTTGTCCAGTCAGTGTACATTATTGTGGCAACGCAAGCACACCTTCCCTGCCTCAAGTGACCTGAATTAATTTGGGGCTGATTAATGTGTCACAGAATATTTTTTTAGCTGGCACCTGCTTCCTTAGTGCTTCCTGATTAGTGATCTTTTGCACTTGCTAAGTGCTTTCATTGTTGCAAAATTAGTTACAACACCTGCCCTGCCCCAACTGACAATAATGCATTAGGGGCTGATTAATGGATTTGAACTTCCAGCCTGGCTCCTGCTTGTCTCCCTTAGCTGTAATTCAGGACCTTTGTGGCATATGTGTAACTATTCTGAGGTTCAGAGCAGGGTCACATAATAGTTTCAACTGGCAACTGAACTCTGGAGGGGCCCCTCAGGAAGCACTACAGGAAATGGCTACTAATGATGAGCCTGAACTTTTGAACCTGGTAAGTAGTTACTTTCAGTTTTGCTAAGATCGTATTTCTGCAATTTTGCACTTATTCGCGGGGGCGCGAACTCACGCGAACAGTGCGAACAGTGCGAGCAAAATCCGCTGCTCGCGGATTTGCGGATTTTGCGGGAGATTCGCGAATCTCGCGGATTGCGAATTTACCGAAAATCCGCAAAATCCGCGAGCGAAACGGATTTTCCGCCCATGGTTATCTCCGCCCCTTGGTTCACCGTAGCACCGTCGGCTAAGCGGCAGCAGTGTAAGGTGGCCGAAAGAGCCTGGCGGGTAAAATATGACTCGGAGGCCAAGCTGACCTATAAGAGGGCGGTTAAGGACTATCACCGGGACATTCGCCTGGGAAAAAAAGCCTACCTGGCAGGGAGAATAGAAGCCGCCTCTAACTCCTGTAAGGAGATTTTCTCCATAGTAAGAGAATTTATATCTCCACGGTCTAATACCTCTGAGGAGAGGCCTTCTGACTCCTGGGCCTCTGATCTTGCTGATTTTTTTACTAGCAAGATCAAACTCATACAGGACTCTTTTCCATCGGCTGTACCTGCGGGGCTAATTAACTCAGACGCTAACCGATCCCCTCCGGCTTCGCCAGGCTTGACGCTGGGCGTGTTTCCACCTATATCTGCGCCCGCCTCCTTAGCACTTATGGGCAACTTGAAATCGGGCTCGCCCTTGGATCCGTGCCCCGCTAAATTTCTGGCGAAAATGGCGGAGGTGATTAATCCGTTGGCGAACCCGTTATTGAATCTCTCGCTGAGCCAGGGAGTGGTTCCGCAGGCTTGGAAGCAGGCAATGGTCATCCCGCTGCTCAAGAAGCCTGGTCTGGATCCAAAGGCCCCAGTCAACTACAGGCCTATCTCTCTGTTGCCGGCTCTCACGAAAATTGTGGAAAAGCACGTTCAGACGGTGCTCTCCAATTTTCTAGAGACGAATGAGATTCTGCATGCCACCCAGTCAGGCTTTCGTCCAAATCTCAGCACAGAGACTGCGCTACTCGAGGTCTCAGAAACCATTAAAGGGGTTCTGGATACTGGGGGCAAAGCCATGTTGGTGATGCTGGATTTGTCGGCGGCTTTCGACACCGTCCCCCATGATGGCCTTCTCACAAGACTCTGTGAGATTGGACTACGGGGGACGGTGCTCAGCTGGTTTTCTTCCTTTCTAGCTGGCCGCCGGCAAACGGTCTGGGCCTCGCCAGATTCCGCCGTGATGCCGCCTCTGGGAGTCGGGGTCCCCCAGGGCTCTATTTTGAGCCCGACCCTCTTTAACATCTTCATGACCCCTTTGGCGGCGTTGGCGGAGTCGTTTGGGGCCCGGATCGTATCCTATGCAGACAACACCCAGCTCCTCTTCTCGTGTAAGAGAGGAGGAGACTTTGATGGGGAGAGTATCCGGGATTGCCTTGGGGCTGTTTTTCAATGGTTCCAACTGAACAGCCTCAAGTGCAATTCCGATAAGTCCGAGGTACTCTTCTTCGGGTGTGACACGGAGCCAGACTGGCAGGCTTGGTGGCCTATTAATATGTTCCCCCCGACTTGTTCATCCCAAATGGCTAAGAACCTGGGGGTCATGATGGACAAGGGGTTGACGATGAAGTCCCAGATCCTGGGGGTGTCGGGCATCTGCTTCGGCCTCCTTAGGATGCTGCGGAGGTTTCTTCCCCTCTTGTCGGAGGAGCACAGGAAGCTGACTGTGCAGGCCCTGATAGGCTCTAGGCTAGATTGTTCAAACGTTCTGTACCTGGGCCTGCCAGAGTACCTGCTACAGCGGCTCCAAGTTGTGCAGAATGCTGCGGCGAGAGCTATCTTTGGCTTGAATAGACGTGCTAGTGCTGCGGGTTTGTTGCAGACTCTGCACTGGCTCCCAATCCGCAAGCGGATTTCCTTTAAGGCTTTGACCCTGACCTACAAGGCCCTCCATGCGATGGGAGCAAAGTACCTCCAAAAGAGACTTGCCTTCTACCGTCCGGCTCGTTCTCTGAGGTCAGAATCCCTGTTTCTGGCGACTGTTCCACGAGTGAAGAGAGCGCGCCTGGGAGGTCGCTCCTTTGGACTTCTGGCGCCACAGTTGTGGAACTCTCTGCCGCTTACACTTAGGGGAGCCACCAGCCTACTGGCTTTTAGAAAAGGCCTCAAAACCTGGTTGTTTACCCAGTAGGCCTTCTTGCCTGTTGTGTCTTCTCTGTCTCTGATACCTTTCTTTTTAATTGTGTTATGCTATTACACTGTAGCCCTCCTTATTAAAAGCGCCGGGACACTCTTTTTGAGTAGCCGCGCGCTATACAAAAGCCAATATAACATAACATAACATAACATAACATAACATAACATAACATAACATAACATAACAGACCAGCTATCCTAGGGGTAGCGTGGACAAAGCAGTCTTAGGCTAAACTCTGTAAAGGCATGTGAAGCAAGCTGTTTTACCATATACACTCTCCTTGAATACCAAATGAAAGAACACCACACAGATATACATTGAAAAAATATATATATATTTATTTACTACAAGTATCCCCTATACTCTTTATGAGCACAGAAGCAATTGCGTTAAAGCAAAACAGTGTTTAAATATACAAAAGGTGCACAATATGTATAGGCCCTGGTGGCCACTCAAACCATATACTAAAATAGTGGAATAAGCACCGCTATATGATCAGAGGTAAGGCCTAGGGCCTTCAGAATTGCTGGGACTACAAGGAGCTAACAAGAGTTATTGACCAGGAGGCCCACGGAGTGTGTGTGCAGTGTTAGAAGTTACACGCGGGCGCCCGTAGACTTTCAATAGGTGCGTAAAAGTTACAATGTTACTGCAAAGGGAGTCTTCCGGATGGACCAGAACCTAACAACCTGAAACCTAGACACTAGAGATGTTACTCTACACGGGAGCACCGGAGTGCCAGCGTTACCTCACCCGCAGGAAGCGGGTGCATAGGTGTGAAAGTGCGTTGGGTTTTGTCGTGCGGTTCAATGGAGCCTGAAGATGATGATGCAGCAGGCGGCCAGTCGAGAAGAGTTCCGGTGGACCCATGGGTGGATCTGAAGAAGTGAAGACCTGAAAGCAGAGGGGACAATGCTCATGGTAGTCACTAGCCAGTGACTACCATGGAACCAGGAGGGAACCAGGCGATGTCGGGTGCCAACAGGTGAAGAAGTGAAGATTGTCTCTGCAGCCACGTGGACACGAAGAGGTCAGCGATGTCCAGGAGTTGATCACGAGCTGTCCCACAAAGGCTCTAGCTGATGGCGGTGTCAGCTTCTTGATTGGAGCAAACAGGCCTTGGCTAATGCAAGCCACGCAGGAAACGATGCAAGCTTCTTACTCTAACAAGCAAGGTCAGAGGGGCTTCTCCTTTTTACAGGAGCAAGGGCCAGTCTGGAGCAACCAGACCAGCAGTGTAGATTGTAGATTTTGTCACCAAGATGGCCACTAGCCAGTAACCGGGATGAGGCGTCGAGTGGCAAATTGCAAAAGGGCCCCACGCAGATCGTGGAGATGCTGGAGGGCTGTTTTTCGGTGCAGATTTTGCTCGGTGGTGGGGCTTCTCAAACCTCAAAGCACAGCATTGAGGATGCCTTGGGTACTGCACAGTCAGCTTCTCGTGGGTCTTCCAAGATGGCCAGTCCCACGTCTCTCGGTGCCTCCACGGGTCTTTTCTTTTCAGGGACTGTGGATCGGGCTCTGAGGTGTCTGGGAATCCAGGTCTTGTCGGGCTCTGGGCTCGGGCTCTGGTGGGAGGTGGTGGCAAAACAGACGTCGAGTTGCTGGATGGTGCCTGTATTCACAGGGTGGTCACTCCTTGGCCACAAGGGAGATCCTCTTCAGTCGTCTGTGCAGCAGAATGTCGAAGTCCAGTATCCTTCTTATTTTCAAGTCGAGTTCAGGATGATCTGTTGTCTTAGGACACAGCTCCTACTCTTAAACCAAATCTATGGGCTGGATCACCTGCTAGGTCCCTCCTCTGGGTGGGACCAGGAAGGTGGGTGGTTACACCCCCTTTCCTTTGTCCAGTTTTGTGCCAGGACTGGGGCTGGGAAGCCCCAGCTCTGATTTGAACTGGCATATGCACAGGGACACCTTGTGTGCCCCAGGCATGTCTCATTCTATTCAGCCCTCCCTAACCCACTACACAAAATCCTGTCTGGGGTGGTGCAAGCACCTCCCCTGACAGGAAACCCTTTGTCCAGGCCTCCCAAGCTGGAAGGATTCCCAGTAGCAGGAGGTCAGACTTGTGTCTGTGGTGGTAGCATCCATTTTGTGATGTTTAACTTTATCCGGGTTTCAGGTTAGGTACATGTCGTCTCCCGCTAGAAGGGTGGAATGCTACCCCCGTCGCCAGAATTGGCGAGGGGGTAGTATTCCAAGTCGTATGACACCTTACTCGACATGTTTTGATAAAGCCAAACCAAAGAAAGCATTTAACCGCGAGGTTCATAATGCACTTCAGAGTATATGGTATGGCAATATCATGAAACAGCTAAAGGACGTTGTTCCGAAAGCTGCAGACAGGCTCAGCTCATGCCAGCGCACCATCTCACATATTTCCAAGCACTCTACCTCCAGGATTGATGAGGCCTACCATAGGAGTGACTTGTAGGAACATGTGTGTCCATTTTAAGTTAGACATAGGTATGCTATTTCTAAGTAAGAGGTGATTACACCGACTTACCCCAGCTGAGTGATCAGCCAGTTGTGGGATATATGGAGGCCAGGCCAGAGGTGGCATAATACATGCTGCAGCCCCTGGTAGGCCATGGATACACCTATGCCCTGGGTACCTAGGGTACACTGTTACAGGGGCCTATAAGGTGGTCTGGTATCCAATTGTGTATGTACCTAAGGTACATGGAGTCCATTTTAAGGAGAGAGCAATTAGCCTGGGGCCCTGAATAGCAGGATCCCAGGCCAACTAAGTCAAAAACCAGCTAAACACTAGACAAAAGGTTTGGTGGTAACCATAGTCAGATATCCACCTTCCTACACAACCCCCCCAAACGAAAGGAGATAAGGCTATCCTTGTCCAGGTAAGCCTATATTTCCTAAGTGGCCATATAAGGCAGTACCAGCACTGGCTTGGTTACACCCTGTCTCATGGTCCGCTAAGCGATCCCTCACCCTAAGGGTATCTGAGGGTCTCCACCATAGGGAATCTCTACATGTGGTGTGTTTGGGCAAAGTCAAAGGCTGGTGTTGAGATGGAGTACTGAAGTGAGATTCCTCTGTAGGGCTCAGCTTCCTCCAATCACTCTCCACCATGTAGGCCTTTCTTTCCTTGACTGAGTTGTACTGTGCTCTCAGGGTCAACCTCTGGCTACCTAAAGCTGGAGGTTGGGTCCCTTTTGTAGGCTTACTGGAGGGACAGGTCAGGTTTGGGGTTTTTAAGTCCCGGGCTTGGCTGTGCCCAACAGAGTCCCTCTGGGGGAGGTCCCTAACTAATTTAAAAGGGGATCCCTCAGGACTTTCAGGACTTTTCACCTGGCTAGAGCTGCTAGTCTTGGTGCCCCTAATCTGCTGATGGGGAGGTTCCTGGGGACAGTGGGCCCTCTGGGGTCCACTGGTCTCCCTGTCCTCCACAGCCCTGGGCTGAGTGAGGCAGGGTAGAGAGGGGCAGGTTACCTGCTCCAGGCTGGGTCCCACCTTGGAAGTGTCCACTGACATCAGAGGTTCAGCCAGGCTAGGCCTGACTACCTCTGGGGCAGCTCCTTCACAAGAGATAGGGTCAGTTCCCTGAGGAGGCTGACTCTCACCTAATGTCTGGTGGAAGGGAGACTTTTCTTCCTCCCCAATGCTCTCTGTCTGAGTGGAATGATCCATAGTTTCAGGCTTCACAACACTGAAATCTGTTTGAGTGTGGGCTGTGACCATTACAGCCCTTCCAACCTTTTTAGGGAGGCACTCAGTCTGTGTTTGGGCTGTGACTGTCACAGCCCTGCCAACCTTTTCAGGGAAGTCTGTCTGAGCCTGGGCTGTTGCTGCCACAGCCCTTCTCAGGGAAGAAATCTGCTTGGACTGGGGCTGTAACTGTTACATCCCCACTAACCATTTTGGGAAGGCCTATCATTCTAGAATGGGTTTCCTGTTCTACCTCAGCCCAGGCTGAGATCTCTAGGTCATTCCCCAGTAAGCAATCTACAGGTAGGTTGTTAGACACTGCCACTCTCTTGGGGCCAGTGACATCCCCCCAACTGAGATTGACTACTGCCATGGAATGACTTCTCTGCACTCCATCAATGTTGGTCACCTGGTAAGTTGAGCAGAGGGGACTAGGTGGTCAATCACCATGGTGACACTAGCCCCTGTGTCTCTGTAGGCCTCAACTTTCTGGCCATTGATGTGGGGTTCCTGTCTGTACCTGCCCAAAGTGTTGGGACAAGCAGTGAAGTTGGCAAACCCCATGCCATTTTCACAGACAAGAGTTGCTGTGGTAGGGGATCTGGTTAGGCCAGAGTTCCCCTCTGCTCCCAAAGTAAACCCAACCACATTCTTGGGGGCACTCCCACCACCTGGGGGATTACTATTAATAGTAACAGGAGGTTTGGGAGTATTACTTGGGGCCATGTTCTCCTTATTGTTGGCCTTTGGGCAACTGCTGCCAGTTTTCCAATGGCCTACCTGCTTGCAGGTATGCAGTAACGTTTCTTTTGGTTAGAGGAAGTGTTTTGGGACCCACTCCCCTCATTGGAGTTTTGGGGCCCTGGGGAAGTCTTCTCTTTGGATTTATCCCCACCTTTCTCTTGAGGCTTGGTAGTATCTTTCTTTTGGTCACCACCCTGGTTCTTAGGCCTGATCCTGGTTCTTACCCATTTGTCTGCCCTCTTACCCAATTCTTGTGGAGAGGTCAGATCAGAGTCCACCAGGTGCTGATGTAGAAGCTGGTTTTGACAATTATTTAAGATTTGCTCTCTCATCATCAAATTATACAATCCTGTATAGTCTGTAACCTTACTTCCCAGCAACCAGCCCTCCAGAGCCTTAGTGGCACACTCAACAAATTCAGACCAGTCCTGAGTCTGTGTCTTCTGGGTCTCTCTGAACATCAATCTGTACTGTTCAGTGGTTAAGCCTAACCCATCTATCAGAGCACTCTTCAGGACCAGCTAGTTTCTAGCATCCTCATCACTAACTGTGAGGAGCTTGTCTCTGCCTCTACCTGCAAAGGAGAGCCACAAGATTGCTGCCCACTGCCCCTGAGGAATCTGCTGTACTCTGCAGGCCCTCTCAAGTGCAGTTATCCATTTTTGGATGTCATCCCCAGATTTGTAGGGGGTCACAATCTTACTCAGGTGTCTATTGTCATAGGACCTGTCTTTATCCTTAGGGATAATAATAATAATAATAATAATACAGAGTTTTATAGAGCACGAACAGTTACCTCACCCGGAGGTGTCCCCGCGCTATGTGAGCAATACAGGCGATACAAAGAAGCAACCGAGGCTCAGATCTAGTGAGTAAAGAGCCATGTGTTTGATAGCTTCCTAAATCCAGTTTCTGATGTAGCCAACTGAATGGCGGGTGGGAGGGCATTCCACAACTTCGGCGTGCTGGCCGAGAAAGTCCTTCCTCCAAGACGCGCTTTCCTAACTCGTGGGGCGCGCAGCGGTCATTAGGAATTTGTACGCAAGGATCTCGCTTGTACATACCAGGGGAGTCTAGCTTTGAGATAGTTGGGACAGGTTCCATGGAGAGCTCTAAAAGTCAAGGATAAGGCTTTAAATTTAATTCTGCTTGCCACTGGGAGCCAGTGCAGGTCGCGCAAATGCGGAGAGACATGTTGTTTAAAGGGAATGTGCTTCAACAGTCTCGCAGCTGCATTTTGTACTGTCTGCAATTTCTGGATCAGATATTTAGGAAGGCCCAGGTACAGGCCATTTGCGTAATCCAGCTTAGAGGTGACCGTCGCATGGATTACCATTTTGCGGCATTCAACTGGTAGAAGCATAAGGAACTCACGCAGATTCTTCAATTTACTTAGACAGCCTGCCACAACCTTCTGGATGTGGGAGGAGAAGGAAAGGCTATCATCCCACCTCACCCCCAGGTTTTTGCCTTTGTGCTGGGGACTGGTGCGGGGCCCATCTCAGATGGCCACCACAGGTCAGGGGCGGAGTGATCGCCCTTCCCAAATAAGATCACCTCTGTCTTCCCTGCGTTCAATTTTAATTTATTAGTGTTCATCCACTTGGCCACATCCCGAAGACAACCTTTAAAACTGGCAAAACTAGCCTCTGACACTTCAGAGTAGGGAAACACCAGTTGGGTGTTGTCAGCATAGGAAATTGCCGTGACCCCCCATTTGGCAATCAAGGTGAAGAGCGGAGCTGAATAAATGTTAAAAAGTAACGGACTGAGTGCCGATCCCTGCGGAATCTCGCACCCTAGCCGCTTTGGTTTGGAGCAATAGGGGCCCAATGCCACTTTCTGTGAGCGATTAGTCAAATAAGACTTAAACCACCCAAGTGCTTTGTCCTGCAGCCCAATATCCCCCAACCACTGCAGGGTCTGACATGGTCCACAGTATCAAAAGCGGCCGATAGATCCAGGAGCACCAGCATAGCTGATGCCCCTGAATCTAAAGACCATCTAACTGACTCCGCTACCTCAATTAGGACGGTCTCGGTACTAAAGCCCACCCTAAACCCTGACTGTGTTTCATGCAAGATCTTACTCTTCTCTGTAAAACCATTCAGTTGGCGTTGTATCAATTTTTCCAACATTTTTCCTGGAGCAGCCAGAAGAGAAATTGGGCGGAGATTGCTAAGATCCTCGGGGTCCCCGTTAGGTTTTTTTTCAAAGGGAGGAGCGTGGCATGCTTCCAGCAGTCCGGGAACACCCCAGATGAAATGGAGGTGTTCCATATATGCAGAAGCGTGGTCACAATTGGCTCCGACATCATATTCCAGAGGTTTGGGGGGCAAAGATCATCCGGCGCCCGGATTTACACATCTTTATTTCCTGTAATGCCTCCGTAGAGGAAATCAGATGGAATTGGCTTAGGGTCATAGGAGGTGTGCTGATTCCCTCGGTGTCTGCCATTTCAGTGGGAGTAGAATGGGAGAAAGAACCATATACTTTCTAAATTTTAGCATCGAAAAAATTGGAAATGTCTTCACACAGGGTCTCAGATGGAGTGATTTCTGTTTCAATGCTTCTGGGCTTAAAAAAAGACTGCACTATTTTAAAAACTTCTTTACTAGATTGTTCCGCTTGATAAATGGTACAAAAGGGGGTGGTGATGGACGGAGCATCTGAATCAATCAAACACTCACACCCAGTCAAAAGATCTGGGTTTAATCCATCACCGTTCTTTAGCCACTCTGCCACCCCAGTTCAGACATGGCTATATGCAAACCAGTCTGACCTTGTGCCTCATGGGAACAGTCCAGCCCGAACTGCCAAGCCATGTCTTCCCTGGACCGGAAACAAGCTTCCGAGGAACGGTTTCTGGCATTCCATCACCACCCCCTTTTGTACCCACGCTTGATAAATGGCAGTGGAAAAAAAAGATTTTTTTGCTATTCTTACAGATATTTGCAGCTTCCGGATGGCTATTTTATAGCGATCCTTGGCTGATTCACAATAGTTAGCACGCCATGCGC
Source organism: Lissotriton vulgaris (assembly GCF_964263255.1). NCBI lineage: Eukaryota > Metazoa > Chordata > Amphibia > Caudata > Salamandridae > Lissotriton > Lissotriton vulgaris. The sequence goes on from NC_141689.1 coordinate 666,972,228, forward strand.
GCTCCAAGCCGACTTTTCAGCCCTCAACTCCATTGAGAACCACAGGGCTGACGGGGAATCACGGCGCGACAGAGTACGTTTGGCTGGAGCTTTAAAAGCAATGAGGGGGAGGAGTCGCGTCCCTTCGTTCAATCAGCACCAACAGCCATGACGGAACGGGGACCGACAGAGAAAAAGGTGAATGCAAGGGGATGTGCAAAGTTCTTCGAGCAATATAGTCACACAGTAAAAATGGTTAAAAAATATGACACAGTATTTAAAAGCGGGTTTTTCAATCAATCAGCTCCTTCTAATGCTGCCAGAAGCCTCTCACCACCAGCGCTAAGCTCGTACTGCTCTCACCAGCGCGGCCGATCACACTTGCGCTTTAAAGACAATGAGGGGGAGGAGTTGCGTCCCGCCATTCAATCGGCACCAACAGCCGTGACAGAACGGGGACCGACAGAGAACAAGGTGAATGCAAGGGGATGTGCAAAGTTCTGCGAGCAATATACACACAGTAAAAATGGTTAAAAATATGACACAGTATTTAAAAGCGGGTTTTTCAATCAACCAGCTCCTTCTACTGCTGCCAGAAGCCTCTCATCACCAGCGCTAAGCTCGCACTGCTCTCACCAACGCAGCCGATCACACTCGTGCTTTAAAAGCAATGAGGGGGAGGAGGTGCGTCCCTCCGTTCAATCGGCACCAACAGCCGTGACGGAACGGGGACCGACAGAGAACAAGGTGAATGCAAGGGGATGTGCAAAGTTCTGCAAAAATATACACACACAGTAAAAATGGTTAAAAAATATGACACAGTATTTAAAAGCGGGTTTTTCAATCAACCAGCTCCTTCTAATGCTGCCAGAAGCCTCTCACCACCAGCGCTAAGCTCGCACTGCTCTCGATGCACGATGCTCTCTAATGCTGCCACCAGTGGATCCTAATCCACTCTCTCTAGGCTGTCTTGCTCTAGCAAGTTTCTCTTGGGCCAAGGCAACTTCTAATTCTTGCTTCTGGATCCTAAGCTCAGCCTCTCTCATTTTGGCCTCATGTTCCCTCCTCTGAGGGGTTGTCATCCTCCTTCTGGAGTGACCATGAGAACCTCTAAAAGCATGGGAGGTGTCAGAGTCACTTGAGTGATTCCTTCTCCTCCTAGACTCCTGGTTGAGTACACCTGGGGGTCTGAGTGGGTTGGACCCAGTATCAGTCCCAAATAGGCTTAAGTTAGCCTGGCTAGGCCTCCTGGCTGGCACCTGACTATTTCTACCATCATCAGAATCACTGTCATCATCTTCTGCCTCATCCTCATCCTCATCTACCTCCTCATCCTCAGGCTGACTCTCATTCTGAGCTTCATTAGGATTCTGGACATTAGGGATAGGGACGTCAGTGTTATTATCTTCAGTGGGAGAGCCCCCTTCTCCATTCCCTGTGGGGTCTGGTTTAGAGGTTTTAGAGCTTCAGACTGGTCTAAAAGCTCTCTGAGGTGGGCTGTGCTAGGGTTCTGACCCGGCTTGAGACCTCTTAAGGTACACAGCTGCCTCAACTCTTTAAAGTTTAACAAAGCAAATTTGGATGGTGCCTTTGTAGGGTCACTCTCAACAGGGACAGGTCCAGTGGACCCCTCTGCTCCAGACATTGCTCTAGTGTGGGTGGATGTGTCGCAATCTACCTACACTGGTGTTTACCTACTAAACCTTCTCTAGTTTGTTGTAGTCAGTGTGTGCTGAACCATTTTCTCTACAACAACTAAGTTCAGTAGAACTTAAGTATACTAGTCTTGTTTTATATGTACCTAAAGGTACCTGTATGATCTTTCAAATGATACTCTCAAAGATTGCAATGGTAAAACAACAGCAAGCTCAAATCCCAACCGCTGATCACCAATGTGAGAAGTTGGCCTGATATATGATGTTCACTAGTTCTAGTGACCACCTTGTACCAGTCCAAACAACCCTTATGATGATTGGTTGTAAGTCAACCTTATAGACCAGCTATCCTAGGGGTAGCGTGGACAAAGCAGTCTTAGGCTAAACTCTGTAAAGGCATGTGAAGCAAGCTGTTTTACCATATACACTCTCCTTGAATACCAAATGAAAGGGCACCACACAGATATATATTGAAAATATATATATATTTATTTACTACAAGTATACCCTATACTCTTTATGAGTACAGAAGCAAATGCGTTAAAACAAAACAGTGTTTAAATATACAAAAGTTGCACAATATGGATAGGCCCTGGTGGCCACTCAAACCATATACTAAAAATAGTGGTATAAGAACCGCTATACGATCAGTGGTAAGGCCTAGGGCCTTCAGAATTGCTGGGACTACAAGGAGCTAACAAGTGACCAGGAGGCCCACGGAGTGCGTGTGCAGTGTTAGAAGTTACATGCGGGCGCCCATAGACTTTCAATGGGTGCGTAAAAGTTACAAAGTTACTGCAAAGGGAGTCTTCCGGATGGACCAGAACCTAACAACTTGAAACCTAGACACTAGAGATGTTACTCTACACAGGAGCAGCGGAGTGCCAGCGTTGCCTCACCCAGAGGAAGCGGGTGCATAGGTGTGAAAGTGCATCGGGTTTCGTTGTGCGGTTCAATGGAGCCTGAAGATGATGATGCTGCAGGCGGCCAGTCGAGAAGAGCTCCGGTGGATCCAAGGGTGGATCTGAAGAAGTGAAGACCTGAAAGCAGAGGGGACAATGTTCAAAGTCACTAGCCAGTGACTACCGTGGAACCAGGAGGGAACCAGTGATGTCGGGTGCCAACAGGTGAAGAAATGAAGATTGTCTCTGCAGCCACGTGGACATGAAGAGGTCAGCGACGTCTAGGAGTCTATCAGGAGTTGTCCCACAAAGGCTCTAGCTGATGGCAGTGTTGGCTTCTTGATTGGAGAAAACAGGCCTTGGCTAATGCAAGCCAAGCAGGAAAAGATGCAAGCTTCTTACTCTGACCAGCAAGGTCAGAGGGGCTGCTCCTTTTTACAGGAGCAAGGGCCAGTCTGGAGCAACCAGACCAGTGGTGTAGATTGTTGAATCGTCGCCAAGATGGCCACTAGCCAACGGACCAGTGACCGGGATGACGCGTCGAGGGGCAAAATGCAAAAGGGCCCCACGCAGATTGTGGAGATGCTGGAGGGCTGCTTTTCGGTGCAGATGCTGCTCGGTGGTGGGGCTTCTCAACCAAAGCACAGCATTGAGGATGCCTCGGGTGCTGCGCAGTCAGCTCCTCATGGGTCTTCCAAGATGGCTAGTCCCACGTCTCTCGGTGCCTCCACGGGTCTCTTCTTTTCAGGGACTGTGGATCGGGCTCTGAGATGTCTGGGAATTCAGGTCTTGTCAGGCTCTGGGCTCGGGCTCTGGTGGGAGGTGGCAGCAAAGCAGACGTTGAGTTGCTGGATGGTGCCTGTATTCACAGGGTGGTCACTCCTTGGCCACAAGGGAGATGCTCTTCAGTCTTCTGTGCAGCAGAACGTCGAAGTCCAGTATTCTTATTTTCAAGTCGAGTTCAGGATGATCTGAAGTCTTAGGACACAGCTCCTACTCTTAAACCAAATCTAGGGGCCGGATCACCTGCTAGGTCCCTCCTCTGGGTGGGACCAGGACGGGGGGTGGTTACACCCCCTTTCCTTTGTCCAGTTTCACGCCAGGACTGGGGCTGGGAAGCCCCAGCTCCGGGTTGAACTGGCATATGCACAGGGACACCTTGTGTGCCCCAAGCATGTCTCATTCTATTCGCCCTCACTAACCCACTACACAAAATCCTGTCTGGGGTGGTGCAAGCACCTCCCCTGACAGGAAACCCTTTGTCCAGGCCTCCCAAGCTGGAAGGACTCCCAGCAGCAGGAGGTCAGACTTGTGTCTGTGGTGGCAGCATCCATTTTGTGATGCTGAGGCTCATGTTTAACTTTACCCGGGTTTCAGGTTAGGTACATGTCGTCTCCCTCTAGAAGGGTGGAATGCTACCCCCGTCACCAGAATTGGCGAGGGGGTAGTATTCCAAGTCATATGACACCTTACTCGACATGTTTTGATAAAGCCAAACCAAAGATAGCATTTAACCGCGAGGTTCATAATGCACTTAAGAGTATATGGTATGGCAATATCATGAAACAGCTAAAGGACGTTGTTCCGAAAGCTGCAGACAGGCTCAGCTCATGCCAGCGAACCATCTCACATATTTCCAAGCACTCTGCCTCCAGGATTGATGAGGCCTACCACAGGAGTGACTTGTAGGAACATATGTGTCCATTTTAAGTTAGATATAGGTATACTATATCTAAGTAAGAGGTGATTACACCAACTTACCCCAGCTGAGTGATCAGCCAGTTGTGTCAAATATGGAGGCCAGGCCAGAGGTGGCATAATACATGCTGCAGCCCCTGGTAGGCATGGATACACCTATGCCTTGGGTACCTAGGGTACACTGTTACAGGGGCCAATAAGGTGGTCCAGTATCCAATTGTGTATGTACCTAAGGTACATGGAGTATATTTTAAGGAGAGAACAATTAGCCTGGGGTCCTGAATAGCAGGATCCCATGCCAACTAAGTCAAAAACCAGCTAAACACTAGGCAACAAGTTTGGGGGTAACCATAGTCAGATATCCACCTTCCTACAGCTACTATGATCTCCCAAACAACCTTTTCTAAATTTCTCCCTCGTGTATCTATCCATGGACTCATCCCGAACCTCATTATACTACTATGATTTCCCTAATCCCTTTCAAGAGACTTTTTCCTCCTTCATCTCTCCTGTTCCTGATCCCAAACTTCATCTTACTTCTATGATCTCCCAAATAACACTTTCTAGACTTATCTCTTCTATAACTCCATTATCCTATTCAATTCAACTAACAGACTTGCATGTCCACTGCTCAAATTAACTCATATTCCCATATACTATTACCCACTAATCCTTTTGAGTTACGGGTAGCATGTGACTCGCTGAAGAGTGCTTTGATGCCTCGTCAGGGTTAGTAAGCACTATATAAATTCAATTACAATTACAATTATAGTTGAAGGAATTTTTTGATGCCTTGTAGGAATTTTCTCATCTCTTCTTTTTTTAAATATTTTTTTATTGAGAGTTCATAAAAATAGAATATATCTTACAAGACACATTTGCAAATAGAATTGATACAGTACTGGACACATAAATACAAAGAAGTGATCAGATTGCATCAATTCAAAAACTTACTTATAAAGTGCAATGTGAATAAATACAGACAATCTGGCAGACTAATTATTAAAAAGATGTTGTTGCAGTTAGATTTTGACAGAGAACAAGCTAGGGTTCGAATATACTCCAAAACTTTTCATATTTCTTAAGGGCCCCTGATCTCAATGCATATTTTCTTACCCTGCCCTGGATTCGTAGTAATTTTGCCTTCCATACCTGAAAGGTTGGCACAAGATCTGTTTTCCAGGACTGCAAAATAAGGGAATTAGCTATTAAAGAGGCAATAAAAAGGGACTCATCATTTGGAGTATAACTCGAGGAGCAGCCTAGGACAGGTATTAAATCATCGAATATTATAGTGGCTTCTAGCTCAATGGAGAGGTATTTTTCAATTTCCTTCCAGAATGACTGAATTTTAGGACACTCCCAGACAATATGTTTCCAGGTACCTTTTTCTTCACAACGAAAATATTTGTCGGCGACTTGGGGAAAGATACTGTGAAGGAAGGAGGGGGTGCTGTAAATTAACCATTTATTATAAAATTGCATACGTTTAAAATTAGCGCCGCGGAAAATGGTTTTATTAAATTTATTTATCTTATCCCATAACTGCTGGCTAATTTCAATGTCTTCCCTGTTTTTCCACCTCTCAATGATCTTGCTGGAAGATTCCTGGCCTTTGTTTTCTTTTAATATTTTAATCCAGATACTCATCTGCTTTTGTATTTGCTTATTCAGAGCTGTAGAGATATTCTCTTTATGGAATCAATTACCTATAACAAGGTCTCTGAGTTTTGGAATAAGCAAAACGAATGACCAGTTCAAAATTGTGTGGGAGTGGTGTATCTGTCTAGAAATTTCATCTCAGGACTTCCACCTGTTACCCATAAGGAAGTCTTCGATTTTCTCAAAGCCATTCTCCATCCAGAGTTTTATTATATTATTGTCCATGCAGCCCTCCTCTCCTAAACTAAGGCTGATTAAACCCGTTGTGTTGCCTATTTTGGGAATACAATAAAAATTCAAAAACTGAGTTTTCTGTTTGAAGATCCACTGTAGGGACTTGTAACAAACTTTCTTTTGATCTTTCGTAATTCTAACCTGGTCAGTGATTTTTGATTCTGACAGCATCTTCTTCATAAAAAAATTGTCCACCTCGTGGGTTTCTGAGAGAAAAAAACTAAAGCTATGGTGTGCAAACGACACAAAATAATATTCTCTAATGTTTGGAAGGGACAACCCTCCTTGTGCAAATGGGAGATATAAAGTGCTGAGTGCATGTACTTTTTTAAAAAAGGAGGCCTGGATTGCGCAGGGAAAGGCACTGAAAAGAAAATTGAAAAGAGGTAAAATTGACATGCGTACTAACGTTGCCCGTCCCATTAAAGACAGGGGTAATAAATTCCAACGGTCTAAAAGAGACCCAACAGAGGTAAAATATTCAGCGAAATTCCGATATAAATATTCCCAGATATCTCTTTGTCTTGTATATCTGCCTAAATTCCGGTACTAAAGTGTCTACAGTGCAGTTGGCTAAAATAATTTCCGTTTTGTTAAAAGTAATCTTGTGGCCTCCTAATTTTAGGAAGTCGGAGAAGATTTTTAAAATTTTCAATTGGCTTGAGGGTTTGGAATCTAAAAAAAGAGCAATATTGTCCGCATCTCTTCTTATAAGATTTCAACTGCTGAGGAGACACTGAAACTAAATCTTTTGTAATGATATGAACAACAGTGAGTGGTGAAAGTGGTTGTATATCTCAATTCTCTTGTTAACTCCAAATGATGGTAGCCTTTGTTCAGAACAGGGCTAGAAAAGACAGAAGCACCACTTAGCTGATGTATTGTATCTTTCACTTATTGAGCAAGATGTCTCCCTCTTTGAAAAGTCTGGTTAGGTTGGCACATGTTAACACACAAATGGATGCTGCCTCCTGCTTGTTTCTTGGAAACAGGGATATTGGAGGAGGCCCCTGGTGTAGGACTTTGAACAGGTTCACTGATGTCAAGTTTCATAAGATTGTCAATTTCTTGTTCAACTTGTTTTTTAGCAGGAGGCCTCTAAAATGTTGGGCAACTATTTGGAAATCCAAGACAATGTGTAGATGAAGATGGTGATCTTTCAGCTTGCATGTGCCAAAAAACAGCTTTGGAAAATGTTTTCAAGACTGTTTAACAATACAACACAAAACCTTGAGGGTCCATGACTTGGGGGGCACCATTTGCGGGTCAGAAACAGTTTGCAGCTGGGTCCAAGGGCCAATGCAGGATGTTGGGGAGACTTTTATATCCCTGAGGCTCAAATCAGGAGGTCAGCAGACTTTCCCTTGGAGTAACTCTGGGAGTCCTCGGTTCAAGATGAAGTTGCAGGTCTAGTTCATCCTCCCCAGGCAAAAGGCTAACAGGGCAGCAGTCCAGCAGAGTGGCTCCTTTCAGCCGCACAGCAGTGCTTTCTGGCAGAGTATCTACAAGTTCAGATGTGCACTGACGAGTTGGTGTCTGAGGTCCAATATTTATATATAGTTGCACCTTTGAAGTTGGGAGAAGCTTTTAGGGCATACCGTTGACGTGCACAAACGCCCTGCCTTCCTGGCCCTGGCTCCATCTAACTATAGGGAATATGTATAGAGGTAGGAAGAGCAGATTCAATTGAGAGGCAGGTTGGGCCTAGCTTCTCCCGCCCATCCTAGCAGTCACGGCCAATTCATTTACATCTAATCTCCCCATTGTGTGAGATGTCTAGGAGGAATGCACAAAGCCCAACTGTCAACTACACCTAGTCATGTGATCCAGAGGCAGGTTATATGTAAAAGTTTCTCTAACTGGGAATTCAATGGGAAATTTAAGATTTAGAATGATATCAAGACAAAATTTGGTAGGAGATTCAACTTTAAAATACAAAAAGATGTAAATTGAAAGTAATAGATTCTTTTAAATGTACACTATATTTTTGAGGTTGTATACAGGTAGGGAGTTGTTGATGCACATACTGTATTAATGATAATAAACTGGTATTATACACTATATATATTAGAGATGTATGTTATATATAGGACAGTAGTCTTCGTGTGCTGAGGCATTATTGGTATATTTTGCAAATAATTTTGATGTTTTTGTATCAATGTCAAATAGGCTTTAGATATGAGTGATGTATGTTTTTTTAAATTTTACAACCCTGATGAAGTCTAAATGGATGAAACACTTTGGCTAGGTGTGACTGGAGACATTGTGTGTGGAAAAATGAATAAAAGTTGGATTCGGCACACAAAGTCGCTTTGCGGGTGTTTCGGCGGGACGAAGGCTTTGTGGATGGGCGCCGGCTGTTTTAACACGAACGGCCTACTGGAACACAGTGCCCACATCCTCCTCCCAGGGACATATAGGACTCCTTGTCCTTTGGAATTCCGTTAAATATTTCAGAACATGAAATGAGTCATACACATATTAAGGTTGCGAGACCGACCCCTTTTATTGCTTAGGAATCCTGCAAAGCTTTGTCCTCACTATTCAAAATTTCACAGTTCAACCCTGACTGTTTCAAACTGGATGGAAATACATATTCCAGCTTGCATATTGGGATACTGAGTCTGGGAAGGCGCTCTCCGGACTCTTTCCTGTACATTCGCTCCAAAAGTCGAACCACGATTGTAAAAGCCCTGAAGTTCCAGCTTGGGACGAAACGCGTCGGCTGTATGTTGTACTGAAAATTGAAAATAAAGATTACCAGAAGATTACCAACATCTTTTTGAGGAAAAAAATTCTTTCTTGTGCTAATATCATTTGCACTTATTTCTTGTCTCTTGTGGTGCACCTTTGCAGTTGTTTCATTTGTACTTGGATTCCCTAGGGAATAGGCACAGTGACGATGGGTGCCAGCCAGTGTGCACACAATTCCCTTTAGTAACTCAAGGGCCACGTAATATTTCGGGGAGAAAGGTAGTCAGGTGCTGACATTAGGAAGGGTCCATCGACTTATCTCTGTTTCTTACTTCCCCTTCCATGGTTCTGGCTCCAAACTGTCTAGGGTGGCCAATGCAAGGCCAGGCCTGGTGTTAGATTCCTTTGTGTGTGCTGTAGGCAGCACACTTTGAAATATCATAGGGTAGGATACAGCTATTCCCCAGCCATCCCATCAGGACGACCCATCCCCCTCACACCTAGAAATTCTTTGTTACCACATTTGGAAGCAATAAACAACCCATAACAGGAGAGCCATTCACAGTCATGCAACCTAGGACACTGGCAGAAATACATATTAGCTTAGGGCAGAACATTTTTAATTTTCTAAAAGTCCAGTGCACAAAACAATGAACCACCATACACTCCTACTACTCATGGAGTAACAAACAGTCAACTCTTTTATCTGTCTGAATGGAATTTTTATTAGACCATTCCTGTTTCTTTAAAAATTCATCAAACAATTTTTGGGGGACTGAAAAAGAAACTTAGATTTATCCAATAGTTTCCTTCAACACTCGCCACATCTTCACCAATTCAAAACTCTGGATGCAATGAACTATACTTTTTCTCAAATACAGGCGTGCTTTCCCTCACGGGTATTATTTTTCATTCAAGAGTTTTGAATTGGTGAAGATGTGGTAAAAATAAAGAGTCTTCAATGAACTCAGTCCTGCCCATACTCTGCAGTAAATAAATTTAAACTGGCAAAGTTAAGGGAGCCTCATAGGCAGTAACATAAATGAGCCCAGTGGCAGAAACGCCAAAAACCTTTAGAGTAAACGAGCTGGAGCGGCTGCTCCAACTCTAGAAAACAGAATATCCGGTCCATTTATATGAAGCCCTGATGATAGTCCCAGTACTATTCACCTGGGTCTTGAAACGCTTTGGCATTTTGGGAGGCATTTAGTTTATTCCGAATGCGGCAAGTGTTGAAGGAAACTATTGGATAAAGGATTGATACACTATTCAGATTCTCTTTTGACGCTGGAGCTGGAATAACTTATGTGGTTCATAACATTGGATATGTTCATGTTTATTACTACATTTTGTATATGATGTAAATTTTTCTGAAAATAGATTTTGCATCCTTTAAATGTATGAATACATTAATTGATGTTGTCATGTTGCAAGCTGTTGCTAATAATTTTTTCACAGTTTCTAAGTCCATTTTTGTCTTTAAGTGTATGTTATTGTGAATGTTATATACGTGCAAGTTCATGTGTACATTTGATAAGTCTATGTTTCTTTTTCAGTCCCCCAAAAATAGTTTTGATTAACTTTTAAAGAAACAGGAATGGTTTAATAAAAATTCAAATTGGACAGATAAAAGAGTTGACTGTTCATTACTCCATGAGTAGTAGGAGTGTACGCTAGTACGGAGCCGGGTTCATTGTTTTGTGTTCTGCATTTTGAATAGCCCTACCTGGCCCTTGGTCCTTTGGGCTTAACCCCTATAGGTTTTTGTAATTTTCTAAAAGTGGCATTTTCAAAATTTTAACTGATTATACCATTAAAGATGGTTGTAAACATCACTGCTCTATCTGCTAAGTGCAGTAAAGCAACCCAGTATTAGCCTATTGGAGAGATAGTCTTGCAACAATGGAAAACTCCTCTAGGAGTTTTTCACTGCCAGGACATGTAAAATATAAACCCACATCTTACTTTTTAAATACCCTGCCCAATATTATTTAGGGCCTACAATAGGTTCAGGCTTGGTGAAAGGTTTTATTTCGCTAGGTCAAAATAACAGTTTAAAACTGCACTACAGACCACAGAGGCAGACCTGAGACTTTAAAAGGTTACTTTGAGTATTGCTGCCCAAACCTATCAGTTAACTTAAAGGACCTGGGTACAGGTAGTATCATTTACTAGGGACTTGCAAGAAAATGAAATATACCAATCTAGTGCAGGTCAGTTTTAGCATGCTTAGAAGGGAGAGAACAAGCACTTTACCACTGCCAATGAAAATGGATTCAACAAAGAAAGACAGAGGAAGGCAGAAATCTGGGGTGATCCTGAAGAGAGGGCCTGGTCCAACAAAAGGTATTTTGCCGAATGCTCATTTCAAACTGATCCAGTTTCTCCAGTTCAATGGGACATATTTATCACCTCAGAGTTTGGCACTGATCTATCAGGATAGATCTTCAACATGTGACAGAGGAGGATGGTGGGGCCATGGGCCATAACAACATATTAGTAATATGTGAAGGGATGAAAAACTCACAGATGATTTGGCTGAATGGGAGGAGATGGTAAATAGGTTGTTGAACATGCCAAATAACAGACCATCTTGAATGAAAAATGGCTGATATATATGTCACGGAGTATTTTGTGTGATACTAGTGGTATTTATTATCCTTCAGATGGGATTATGAACATGTTTGATATGGTGTTGGTAATGTTTTTTGAAAAAACAAAAAGCAGAGTTAAAAATGTAGACCATTACATTAACTCATTTGAGGTTTGACCATAGCTTGTATAACTGAAAAGCCATTGGCAGGAAAGGCAATGCTTTCCTCGGAATTGTTGGATAGAAAATATATTAGGTTGCAATCTTGGCAATAGGGGCTGAGCAGCTCCTGCTTGTTCTTAAATAGGAAGTTTACATTTTATACTGAGGTCACCAACAGAGGGCAGGTGCCCAGTGAGGTTGCCACTAGTTCGACAAAAGATCAAAGTTAGCCCACCCACAAACATGCCCTTAGTCTTATCAGAGTTCAACTTTAGGAATTTCTGACTCATCCATGAAGTAACTTTTTATCATGTCCAAAAGTTAGTTAACTGTGTGTTTTTCTATCTTCACTCCTCCATTCCAAGTATAATTTGCATGTTATGGGCATAGATTATTACTTCCAAATCAAAGCATTCAATAAGTGTAGCTAAATGGCCAACATAAATAATAAAATTGTTGGGCTCAAAGAGAATCCTTGAGGTATCCCACAATTCGGATTGCATAACGAGAAGCTACAAGATAGAATACAAACAGGTTGAATGCATCCAGTCTAAATCAATCCAGAGCCTTAGCCCTGACTCTGGCCTCATACAGTTGAGGTATCAACACTGAATGTGACACAGTGCACAAAGAAACCAACATATCAAGTGGGATAAGTGCTGTCATGTTTCCTATTCCTAAATCATACAAGTTTATTTATATGGGATACTTCAGTTCAAAGAAATGAATGACAGCCAGCCTCTGTCTCATCTATGGTGGCATTTGCTTCACAAATGGAGTTAGTTTTCTATTCACCTCTAGGAGGGTCAGCATCAGATTTCTTAAGCAACAGAATGGACAAATGAAGAGGTCAGAGTCTGACTAATAGAGTCTAATATAAGATGGAAATCTTTTGCTGGGAAAGGATCCAGCGAGGAGCTTGACCTGATGGTCAAATTTAAGAACAGTGGATTTTCCAAAATTGGTAAGTGCAGAATCTTCAGACCTGAAAATGTCAGTAAGAAGTGAAGTTGAATGTGACTCGAAGTTGGCACAGATTGATTGGATTTTTTTTACAAAAAATAGAGATTCACATAGCTCTTTCACATGATAGTAGTTTCATTTGATGCTAAGTTAGTTCTGTGATTGTTTCAACCACTATCCTAATGATCTAGACATCATCATTTTTTAGGTCATCCATTGAAGAGTATTGCCTCTCCTGGGTAATAGCATCACACGATCTGGACAGCATCTTTTTTTCTTCCGCTTCACACTTTTTCATCACTACGCTATTTTACACGTACCTCAATACTATGTAAATAATATATTCAGTCTAACATAGGAACCCAGGTATTGAAGACCTAGAGCTTTAACATCTCCTGTTGTTTTAGATTTATAAGAATATAATATATGAGGTATTTTTTCTGGATACCCTAACTCCTCTACACATAAGAGATGGGACCTTATTACAGGGGGCAGTATTCCACCAAGAGCGGTAGTTAGGTGGAAATCCACCACTCACCATTCTAAGAGATCCTCTGTCTGGAATTACAATGTCTGCAAATTCTGGGCCTTGTAATCCCAGATCTGTAAATTCTGGATTTAATATTCCCAGGCCTGAAGACAATGGTTTCAACATTTGTGTGGCACAGTCTAGCCTCCGCATGACCTTGCATGTTTATAGGGTGGGCGCAAAAAGGGCCCCCATCTGTCAAGTACTGGATCGCTCCCTCTCCTATCCTTATGGTATTTGCCCCCAAACAACATGATTGCCCAGGATATCTGGCATAGTCTGTGCTGCATGCAATACCATACTTCCCTACCCTGTCCACAGCATTTCATTGGGGACCAAACAATGCTCTCTGTGGCATGCCGACCTTCAGTGCCCCTAATTTCCCCAAGGATTAAAGACAGCCCCAGGAGGAGCGAGGTGCCCAGGACTATCTGAAACACCTGCATTGAAGCTTATGCATTATTTGTGGATAACAACCAGTAATGAACTTTTCTCTACCAAGGAATTGCTGTTATATGCCTTCTACATCAGGAGTCAGCAGACTGCTTTATTTTTATGATAACGTTGCTTCTTTGCAGAGTTGACGTTTCCAAATTTTGGAAACGATTATTTAGCAGCTCAGTTGCAGTGGGTGGCCGGATGGTTGGGAAACTCTCCTCCTGTTGAGCTTATCTGAATGTGGCATCCCCTTGTTGATCAGAGGATTGGATAATCCTGTGTTAGAAGTGGCAAATTACTGCTCATGCAGAGTCTTGAGCAGGACAAACACTAGGTAAGCCTTTTCTCCCAGCTATGCACTCTTTCTGAGCACTGATGGCTTGTCTCTGTATCCGATAGGTGTGCCTGGCCGGGGGTGGGGGAGGTCATGCATTGCAATACTTGTGTGGTGAGGGTGGATATGATACTTTAAAATCAATCAGAGAGGAGCATGCTCTACATGCAGGCCAGTTTTTGTGTTTTACTGCTGATGAGCATCACTAATGCTGCTTAGCCTCAACAGACTGGCCAACACCATGCACATACAGTGTTGGATGCACTCTTGGACATTGGCAGGAGCAGGGGGTGGTCACCAGATAATGCACAGACAGGAAATGCAGCTGAATACTAACCTTCAACCCAAAACAGTATGCATGAATGATCGCTTCAAAGTCATTAAAATTAATGTTCTCCATCAGACATTCATGACCCCTATTGAACTGAATGAAAACATTTGAATAGACCAAGACGGCTGTCCCGTGTGCCAGTTTCACAGTGCCAACATCCTTTATATTGTCTGGGACGCAATGAGATATGGCCATTCTGGGAACATAAAAGACCTATGATCGTTAGGATTTCTAGTGTACAGATTGCTCCTACCCTAAAGTATTCCTGTTGGGTCTGATGCCACGCCCCAGTAAACGGAAATTCAAAAGTAGATTTATAGATCTAGCCCTCACTCTGGGCAAAAGGCATATTGTAGAGAAATGGAAGATACCAACCCCACCCTCTTGTGCTGTATGGAGTAAAGAGTTACATAGATGGGCAGAGGCTGAAGGCAACACGATAGATAATGATCAGAGACAGCAAGGGGGTAGTGCTTGCAAAAACAGTGGTCAACATGTTATTGCAAATTCGCAAGCATGATAATACCTTTGACTCCGGATGGGGGAAGGCGGGAGATACGGGGCCTTGTCCTTTATGCGCGCCCTATGTGAACTACACGAGCAACCCTTAAACCCATGGGATCCCGGGAACAGAACCATCTTTAGGCAAGAATAATTTTCATTGTTATTATTTAATAAAAGAAGCAATAGCCTCATGCACTTAATGGCAAATTGAAATTAAATCACACTAAGCCCCCGTAATCGTGAGTAAAAGAAATGGATAGATGCACATTTCAATAGGATACATAAAAAGAACCAGTTACAAACTAAAACAAGGGGCAATGTGTCACTAGTGACACAAGAAAAGCAGACTCAAAAATCAGGAGGTAAATATTGATAAAAAATAACATAAGATTCTCAAAACATTCCTTGCTGCAGTGAAAGAGGTTCCTTATTTGTTTGTTGCTTAAGTGTTACAAAGCACCACTCTAGATTATGGTGGCTTAGTGTGAGTTCATGATACCAATGAGAACCATTGTTGCCTTAAGATTGTGCCCCGCATGAAGACATCTTGATTGATTTCCTCAAAGGTGCTCCAGGATATACATATGGAGGTTGGACTGTATGATTTTAAATGGTTCTACCTCGCTTCAGTCCTCATTGAAGTTATCACACATCCCACGCTGCTGGTGTTCTATTGGACATGTCCACTAATTATCATATGTAACAGATTTCTTTCCTTCATTGTTTTAAGCAGTACCTACCCAATGTGAAACTCGTTATCTTCTCCCTAACTAGCCTGCTGCTTTCCGTTTTACCTGCTGAATTCCCTATTACCCCCCCCATTTTAGAGCTACTGCTCAACCAATGAGCATAACTGCAGTTAAGTTGCCCTTCTATGAAAACAATACCTTAAGATACAAAATGTTGACTTGTTTCCTTAATGTAAATGAATTGAATGATGCCCATATGCTATCTGTTGAAGATAAGTATTCATCTGTAAATGGAATACATGTAGCATCATGATGTACTGCAGTAATTACATACAATTCACATCATTTTACTTCGAATTTTGCTTACCCATTGTAGTTCACAGAGACTCCTGCATATGGATGATTCCCACATTTAGAGAAGAGAAATACGGAACAAAGTGCAAGTGCCAGCGCTGCACAAATGACTGAGTACTTCATCACATTCCTACAGTTCATTTTGGTCTTGGATATTATTATGCCACCAATTACTTGGCCAATAGCTGCCGCAGGAATGAGGACTCCACCTGATTTTCAAAAAGCATGAAGAAAAGTTAAAGCTTTACTGCTAAGAATGGAACGTTTATAATTCAGTTTTTTTATATTGCTATATACAAAAGCAAGCATAACGTGAAGTTGATTCTGAAATGGAATACTTGTATCTACACCCATTAGAGATGTGTAGTGTAACCAAGAGTTATATGTGACTATGGGAATCCCCAATGGCAGGCTATGCGAAGACAGGTTACATTGTTGATATGAGCTTAGACTGAACTAGTTGACTGACCAAATGGAGGATTCCACACAGGTAACAGACGAAATCCAGTTTCAATACTAACAAGCACTGGCGTTGCCAATAGGTTTCGCATTTGGAAAGTTGGAGCTATTGGTTTTGTAAATGACATTTTATATTTATATATTGTTATTGACAATGCCAATAACGATATATAAATATAAAATGTCATTTACAAAACCAATAGCTCCAACTTTCCAAATGCGAAACCTATTGGCAACGCCAGGGCTTGTTTTAATATGGGGATATTTTGAATATTGGAATTTTAGGCGCCTATTCATGGTAACAAGAAACCTGGTGCACATGGCCCCACGTTGGAAGCTGGCCTCGCCTCCTTTTCGCTTGGCACCGCTTTAAGTTGCTCTTACCTGTTAATGGGAAGTATTTTAATTACGAAAAAATTAAAAGCACGTATGGGTTCCCGGGATTCGACGCTTCGAGAAATTTGGGTTCGTAAATTCGCAAAAGACGGTTGCAGACAAAAAAGGATTATAAACCCCGCTTTAGGTCGAACAGTGAGGAGACACGTGCGTTTTCGGTTTAACACGTCAGCGCTTCTGCTCCGAAGGCCTAATAATTTCATTCTGTGCGAATGTGTATCTTGTAAACGTTAATTACTCCTGACTATGAATAAACAAACGCTGTTCCCGTTTATCAGCACCTCGCAAGTCTGCGTTTTCATTTTTTCTGGCACACGCGCGTTAATACCCTGGGCAAGACGCAGCGTACAACCTCTTTTTCCAGTATAAACCTGTTTTATGCAAGTTATTCAAAACTGACCATTTTGACAGTTCCTTAATCACACAGATCTTAAAAAAACAACACTCGCCACTGGTTTTCTTGCGTTGTCTAAGCACCTCGAACCGAGAAACCTGAAAGTATATTCCTGGGATACATACATTGGTTGAGTTCTAGAAGGTTCTGAGCCTGTCTGACGGCGAGATCCCGACGTCGATTTGTTTGAACCTTTATGTTCACTTGTACTGAGAGAACTGCATATGGGTTCTTTGTGAATTCGTGGGGGTGGGACGTTCTAGATTTTACATTTTTTGTTTTGAAGAGTTTTTTGGGGGTGAATGTGGGTGGGGCGCATTTTATCGCCCAGGGATTGAATACACGCTAATGGGCCCAGAAGTAAAATAACGCCGAACAGTCCTGTGATTGTCACAAGGCAATCCAGCAGCTATGAATCGCTCTAGCCCGCCCCTTTACAACCTCCTGGGAGGCAGCGAGTTGTCCAATTCACTTTCATTTTATAAATGGGGGCTCCCACAGCCATGTATGTAGCCAGCTCTGCGAGTGAATGTAGTTCACAAACTCCCTGATGCTCTTGCACGCCCATAGCCTCTGTCAGTGGGATAAATATGCATACTTCCGGAAAAAGCGAGCATTGGCAAAGCTAATAGGTTTTACTTTAATTTAAGGTGCCTACTCGTGTAAAAACATTCATGAATGGTGTTTAAATACGTTATTAGGGAGATGCGCGGAGGGAAGCCGGATGGGGGCGGGAGAGCCTGGTGGGGGGGCGGGAATGCGAGCGAGGGGAGGAGAAGTGTGGCAGGCGGATTAGGGAGATGCGCGTGCTAGTGTGGTCATGTGACCCGCTTTTGTGGTCACGTGACTCACATTCACTGTGAAGAAACCGCAGTGGTTTGACGAGTCGATCGAGCCCTTGAATTCTCGCCTATTACATTCGCAAGCGAATGATAATAGGCGAAACCTAAAAATCTTGATTAACCCCTTCGAAGCTAATGACGAGCTGGGCTCGTCATGGCGCTTACCTGCCGTGCGCGGATGACAAGGCCAGCTCGTCATGAATAATGGTCCTTTTGGTTTTTCAGCGCAGGACGGGAAAACGCCTAGCAGCCATGTGGTTAAACTTTAAGTGTAGTCTGAGCAGCAAGGCACTCTAAAAAAAGTTGTTGTTGTTGAAGTTTATTATGTGAATAAAAAATATTTACAATGTTCAGATCATGAAGGAACGAATACATATGATCAAGAGCAGATGACTACATTAAAATAGGATAAAACATCAATATGTGTAAATAAAACCTAAAATAAAAAAATGTAGTAGCAGCGACTCACATACAGTCATTAGTAAGAATGCTAGGCTGTAATATTGGACAGTACTTGTAGAAGATAGAGTGCTGGTGGCATGTATGATTAAATTGCTATGTGTACATTTGTGAAGGAGCCAATACATATAATTACAAGCAGGCAAATACGTTAAAATATAAATGAAAAACATCAATATGTGCAGAAAGCCTAAACAATGTAGCAACAGCGAACCACATACTTACAGAACTTAGGGGGTGATAACGATAAAGCAGTAAATAGACTCCGGCTCTTGGTCGGAGCCTTTATGGCTGCATCGTAATGGGCAGGTCGGTTTACTTTCTGACTGCCTCATTACGATGGAGGCGGTCGTAAACTAAACCTGCTGGCCATTCTCGCTGGCTTCCGACAGGCAGAATCCAGACTGTAATCTCAAGGGCGGGCATTTCCGCCCTTGAGATTACAATGTCGGGTTTCGGCAGTCTTTCCATGCTGGCCTTTCTGCTACAGAAAGGCCATCAGAACTCGACTTTTGGGGCCCCCAGCAGGGCCCTCTTGGGTGGACGGCCTCCGGTTGGAGGCTGAGGGGGCACGTTGATCCCTGCAGCTCAAGGTGCCTGAAATGGGGTGCAGAGATGAACTGCACCTCCCTTTTATGCCGGTTGCTGGCCGTAACACAAGCTCCCTTTGACAAAGTGTTATGTGACTGAACAGTGTTCGGTCACATTGTAATTGGCCGGTCGGGACCGCTAACCAGGTGTCGGTCAGTCCCAGGACCGGGTCGGTGTCAGACGGAAGGAATTCTGCCTGACATAAAAATGAGGCCCTTAGTCATCAGTAAGATTCTGGCAAGAGTGTTTACAAAGTGCTTCTGACAGATAGAAAGCTGGGAGAAGATGGTAAGGTGCAGATAAATTATCGAGCAAAGATTATATATACAGGGGACAGAGGGTGACATCGTTCCACAGTTTAATGGCAGAGCGCAGCCCTTCTCAATCATTTTGGACTTATGGTGGTACCGCTGCCATTCTATACGCGCTACAGTATTTTTCAGGTCAGGCGGCACCTGCGTTAACTGCCCTAAGGAGAGCTTAGTGAGGGTAGTGCCTTTCTGCATGCACTGCAATGTTTTAGAGGAGAGGGACCACACCTAGATTGTCTGCCCTGGAAAGGGTTTGATGAGTAGGCAGTGCTCGCCACTTTCCAGCGATTGCAAATCGGATAAAGGGTGGTCCTTTCCCAGTGTAGTCTCTCAAATCTTTTTCACCTCTTTTAAGCATGCTTTTATGAGACTGATATACTTGACAAATGTGGACAACTAGGAGGGCTCAGTGATTGTAAACACAACTTTCCTTGCTTCATTACTGGTACAAGTTCTGCATGCCAGAAAGAGTGGTTTTAACAAGTAGCTTCAGGCATGCAAAAGCGCTGGGCAGCAACAAAGCAAATAATTGAAGGACTCAAGTTGTAAGCACAGAGTCTACAGTTGGTAATCTTGGAGGGTGAGACCCATTTGGTATTTCGTTTTTTAGACTGTAGGTCCATCTGCCTTGCAATCATTATTGCTTGATGCAGTTTTTCAGAGTGGATAGTGAAAATATAGCTGCGGGCTGAGGCAATGTGGCTGAATGTTAGCGCATGATTTTCTTCAGCTCACAACAGTAGAGAGTGTGCCC
Source organism: Lissotriton vulgaris (assembly GCF_964263255.1). Lineage (NCBI taxonomy): Eukaryota > Metazoa > Chordata > Amphibia > Caudata > Salamandridae > Lissotriton > Lissotriton vulgaris. Next base: position 666,992,155 of record NC_141689.1, read on the forward strand.
ACGTTGCTTTTTTTCGAAAGTGTCCTCATTTTGCTTTTTCAGCTTTTAATGAAGGGGATGTTGACACCGCTTTGGGTTCTGTAATGGGAGGTAAAGCACCAGGCCCCAACGGAATTCCAACTTATATATTCCTTTCCAGTAAATCTAAATTGAGCCGATATATCCTGATCATAATGAATGTAATTGCTAAAGGTATGCCGGTACCAGATTCATGGAAAGGAGCAGAGATAATTCCAATATAGAAAAAGGGGAATAAGTCACTGCCTGGGAATTACAGACCCATAAGCCTGATCGACTCATTACAAAAGATCATGGGACGCCTTGTGCTAAATAAAACCCAAGATTGGATCGATGAGCAGGATATATTATCACCATTCCAGGCAGGTTTTCAGTCAAGTATAAGTACTATTACCAAATTGTTAACTTCACATTGCTCTACTGGAAAATGGTGGTCTTAGACAAAGGCAGCTTGTATGCTGCCTTTGTGGATTTAAAGTCAGCCTTTGACCTTGTTTACTGTAGCAGTTTGTGGAGAGTAATGCAAGATCTGGAGATGCCCCAAGAACTGCTAACTCTTATAGTCAGACTCCATGAGGGAAACCAATCAAAAATTAGGTGGTGCACCCAGGGGCAGGTTACCTCCCCCTTCAGAGTGGAGAAAGGGATAAGACACGGTTGTGGGATGGCACCAACGCTATTTCTATATTCATCAATGGTATTGTAAATTTTTTGGAAGCAACCCAAACTGATGCTCCTTAATTGATGGGTGTGAAAATCCCCATCCTCATGTTCGTCGATGATACGCTGTTAATCGCTACAACACCGAGCGGTTTACAGCGAGCCCTATCACTCTATGAGGAATTTTGCCATCTGCTGGGTTTGGAGATAAACGTGCCAAAAAAAAGTTTATGACCTTTAATCCCCACAGATCCTACAGAGGAGGGATGGTACTGAATAGGCGTCCCCTGGAGTAGGTAAAAGATTTTGCATATCTTGGGATCATTATTCAGGGTGACATGAGGTGGGGCAAGCATCTGGACATGGCCACACTGAAACGTCGACAGTTGGCAGGAACTCTACTGGCAGAGTCTAATGCATCGTTTACAAAACCAGTGACCCCAGACTTGAATATCTATAAAGTGGCTAGTGCAGCAGTATATGGGGCAGAGCTCTGGGGATTCAAAAATCTTTCAAAACTAACCATAGCTGAAAACTGTTTTTTACGTAAAATCAGTAACCTTCCACAAAGCACATCAGTAAGGCCATTACTATATGATTTAGTGCCAGACTACGCCCTTTGTTGTATTGGAGGAGAATTTGGTCAACACCTGAAATGACACCTTATGCTGAGGGCCGAAAAGATCTATTGAGGGCTGATCGCTATAAGAAAATTAAATGGCTACAGAAAGTCAGATCTATCCTAGTAAGAATAGACATGTCTGCCTTATAGGAGAGTCCAGAAAACACTTTGTTTCCCTCTAAAGCACAGCTGAAGGAAAGATACTGGGGAAGGGCGGCCGATAGTATCTTTAGGAATAGTGATCCTTCAACAGTAATGGGCCAATTCCTAGATGTAAAAACAGTACAAAAGCTGGAACCTTATTAGGACACCATAATGAAGCCTCATGACAGAAACCTCTGTTTCCAACTTAGAGTGGGTACATTACCCGTAAAGTCATTTACTGCGAGATGAGATATTTCCTGCCCTATTTGCAATATAAATTTGGAGTCTTTGGCCCATTATTATCTTGGTCATAAATGTTGTATTGTATTCTTGTTTTTATGAATATTAGTCGAAAGAAGCTATTTTGATTGACTGACATCTTGAGTAGTGAGTGGGCTTACAGAGTGCTCTGGTGCGAGTTGAACTGGCAGTCTGAAATTGTACTGTTGGGTTGTTTCCCAGGGTACATTTACCTATTTAGTTGCCACCCTTCACTTGAAAATGGGGTAAAGACTAACTAGATTGAGGTCTGTTGTGCATTGCGTGAAGTTTGAAGAAGCTGTTTTGCTGCTTTGTTTTTAGACTTTTTAAAACTTTTTGGGATTATTTGGAGAGTACGCTTATCCACTGATTGTCCACCTGTTTTGATTCACCTTGATTACAGCGTAGCTCGGTGTTTTCATTTATTGCACACACAAAAAGAAGCTACCTTGAATACTTAGTTGTTGAAAATGCGACCAAAACCATACAAAGTACTGTGCACTAAGTCATTGGAGTGCTAGGCATCTCAAAAAATGTAAAGGACTGCCCTCACACACCACCAGGTGTCATGCTTCATCATTGGCAGTCCTCGCTCTCTAAAAACCGTGTTTGATAGAGAGCGGGCCTACACCTGGAGATAGCACTCCACTGACTTAGTGCTCAGTGCTTTGTAAGGATTTAGTTGTATTTTCAAGACTAATTATCCAGGGAAGCTTCTTTTGTGTGTGCATGATAGGTTTGGAGGCCAGCTCACCCTGAACACCCATAGCCTCTTGTTCCCTCCCTTGGAGAATTCCAAGGTGTGGTGTGTGGATATATTGTTTTCATTTATTGCCAATGCATGGTCTTAGGGGTCTTTTGAATATGCCCTGGGTGGGCCCTCCTTAGACATAGGAGGGATGTTGACAGGTGGGACCACAAGTGGTTTGTCATGACCGGACTGGTTGATTAGATCTTCATTCATGGATTCTTCATGTGCTGGTGATACATTTTGTGCTGTGTCCAGAGACGTGTTTGTGGATTAGGGTATTGAAGGGCGAGCTTCCAGGCCATTATCATTGAGGTGAAAATCTCCAGCAAGGTACAAAGTTTTTCTACTATTGTATGACAGTTCTGTGTTAATTTGCCCATTTCAGTTGTGCTATCACTTTGTTCCAGGTCATCAAGTTTGTACTCCAGCTTGGTGATTGATGTTGCTAAGCCATGGATTAGTACCAGTTGTAGCTCTAATTGTTCTGACTACCAAGTCAGAACGTTTATCATTGCAACCAGTATGGAGTCGATTGACCCCAGTGGGGAACCCTGCTCACTGTTAGGCTGAAAAGCAGACTAATTTGTTGTTACCATTCTGGCTTTCAGTTTGACAGAAATTCTATTCTACTATTGACTGTTTTGCTGTGGGGTGACTTTGTTGCTACTTCCACAGGTTTGGCAATTTCTGTCAGCGAACAAACTGTGTGAGTAGTTGCTGGGATCGAGATTCCCAGTCGACTCTGGTGCGCACCTCCCAACGTTTATTCTTCCCTGTTTGCTGCTCAATGGGTGAGCGTTGGCCTCATGGGGCCCAAGATTGTACTTGTGCACCTGCGCAGGTGTTGTCAGTGAACTAAAGGGGGCAGCTGAGTGTGCTTGCGGCAGGTGGGATGCGTTGGACTCTTAAAGCCTGTATATACTAGCAGTACTTGTAGTGCTGATTCCCTTTTTGGATTGGGGGAGGTCAGGGCACTGCCTTGGCTGGGGAGTCTAATTTTGTTAGTATTGTTAGTATGCTATCTAATGACAGCTCAATTATTGATCTGTCTCCCCTCATCTGGGGAGAAAGCTCAATATGCATCTGGGGGGCGAGGTTGAAGTGTGCACTGGGAGATGCTTCTTAGGTGCTATCATATTTCAAATGGCCGCTGGCTCTCGGTCTGGACTCTGGAAGTGGGATAATTTTTCCTAAAAAAAAACTCTATTGATTTTACTGCACTTTTGTTGCTATGTTTTCTTTGATGAGAGGACTCAGATAGTAAGGGCATGCTTGTGCCTGACAGGTGGGTTGCTACTTTACAGGTGAGTTTGTTGTTATTTCTTTTGTTGATCAACTGAGTTCCTGTGTTCTGCCCAGGTACATTCTTGACCATGTTTGTAGCACTTTCTGTCTGAAATCCATTTGGTTTGTGCAGGCCTCTCAGAAAAGCTGGTGTTACTGGGGCTACTCTTCCTAATTGTCTGCTTGGCTGTAATGCCCTTTTTTTGTCGTTGTGCTAGTGCGTCACTGGTAAAAAAAAGCCTGTGGGACAGTTTCACCCAAGTACGAATGGATTAGATATCTTGCTTGGGCCTTTAGTTCTCCTCTGGGTGAGTTGATTTTGATAGCAGGCTGTGGCACTATTGAAGACATTCGTTGATGTCCATTGGTCTTCTTGCACTGCCTTTAATACCTTCTGCCAGTTGCTAAGTTTGGACTGATAGGATTACCAATTTTTGCAACATAACTAGTGCACCGCTTGTGAAAGATTTAGGCACTTATTGTTTACTATCCAAGTGACCATGCCTGTGGCCATTGGTGCTGCACAGATGTGCAACTACCAGATGCCAGGGTGCCTCTGCTCTTTTGTGCAAACAGTCTCTTGTGTAGGAATGTGAGTGTATCTTCAACTTTTGCTTTTCACTTTCCTTTTACATGGGGAACGGTGCTGGTGCCCTACTCACCTTATGTGCTGGACTTAGATTGTATTGTCTGCTGAAGAAGTAAAGGCTGACTGGGGATTCCTAAAGTCAGTGAAGGTCAGTGAGGGGCCCAGATATTATAATTAGAGACGCTGCAGCAGTGATATATTGCAATATTGCGATGGGTGGCTAGTTGCTACTTGGTCATTAGGGTTGGCAGCTGGGGTTGATATATATTATGCTTAAAGTCCTTTGCTGGGTGCTCCGTGGTTACTGTGACTGCAAGTGAGCGCATGGACACGTGGGTGTGCAAGTGTGGGTGTGAGTGGAAGAACATGGCACCCCCACAAGCCGCACCTCAACCTAGCCACGCTGCCTCGGAAGAAGCAGGTCCCCCTCTGTGCCATGGCATCTAGTGCTGTGCCCTCCTACCCTGACTAACCTTATCCATGCCAAAATCACCTCACCTACCTGGCTGCTCAGACTACTCACCTCCTGCTGCCTCCTGGAGCCTACGGTGACTGGGTCTTGGTAGGTTTCATCAAAGTCAAGTGACTGTGTTATGCAGATAGCTTAACAGCCTTGACAGCTTTTGCGGGCAGCGATGCAGTCATTGAGGCCTGAATGGAAAATGGAATGCCAGTGGGGAGAGAAGCCAAATCAATTTTTGTGGCAGGCACTCCTTCTCCTCATTGTTCCTCAAACATGACTGGAAGCGGGTGATGGTAGGAGAGAAGTGGAGCAAGGAAATATTGGCTGCATGTTATGCCACTGGGCCCTTCATACTCCATCCTCCCCATTTCCTCCATCAGTGTTTCAGAGCTGCTGGGCAACAGAGGTGGAGGCAAAGCCTGTGCAGCATGGCTCCTGCTGCTATTCTGGAATGCGCTGCTTCCTCTGCTCTTAAACCTACCTCTCACCCAGCCATACTCTCTCTCAGCATTTTTGGGTGTAACAGCACCCACGCTACATCAGATGCTAGCGAAAAAGCAGTGTAAAACAAGTCTAAGACATTGTGTGCAACAAATGAACCAAGGAGCAATTCATTTAAAAAAATTTAAATTAAAGATGAACACCAAGGGCCTGATTGACTAAGGTAAACTTGAACTTTGTTTTTTTTTATTCACACACTAAGGGGCCCATTAGAATGTCGGGCGGATCGCCACCGCCCGCATTCAAATGGACAACTTGCATTTTCGCATTGCGACGGGTGGTGTTTTCAGCACCGCCCGCCACAATTTAAAAAATGTGGGATGCGGGATGCGCCCACCAGTGTGCATCCTAATTGTATGTGCGAGACCACCACATGCATTGTATGCGGTCCCATTTCCCGGGGCTATGGCGGGCAAACAAAGTCCGCCCACCATGCTAATCAGCCCCTTAAACTTAATTTGTAAGTTTATGACTTCTACGACTCAGCAGACAGGGCAGAGAACTCTGCAGATAAAAAGATTGGACAAGTCTTACCAGTTGCCCTATGACCTAAAATAACTACAACTGATCCCCTCAATATTCACATAATACATCACCCAAGACATGTTCTATGACATCATTGATAACATCAGTGCACATCTAAAATTACATCACTGCATGGGGGGCTGCAAGTTAGAGCTATGTTAGGGCACAAGTTATAGTTACTTGAACTAACTATAACCGGTGAAGTGTATTTCAGTGTTTTAGTTCATTTAAAAGGATATTAGTTTAAAAGGATATGTTTTAACTGACATGTTCACCTAACTATAACATCCATTTACCCTTTTGTTTTCCCACTGAAAATATATGTATATTTTAACTATAACTCATGCTCTAAGGTAACTATAACAGCCATGCATAGTGTTGGCATCAATGATGTCATTTAATATGTTGTAGTGATGTTATCAATGATGTCTTAGAAGATGTCATGAGTGATGTAATTTGTGTGGTAATTAGAACAGCACAATTAAAACAGCACGGCATGGCGAGGGAGCAATTTTTTATTGAGACATCTCCAGCAATCTGCTCTAAGAGTAGGATATGCTACAAACAGTCAATTTGCCTTTAAAATTCAAATACATTATTGCACTAACCTATGTCCCTGTCACAAAGGTAGCCAACCACTACAATTTACTCATAGAAAGACCTTTCCTTTCAACACAAAGAAAGCAAACTAAGAGCCTGATTTAGATCTTAGTGCATTTGGTCCTGCTGTCGTTTATCGATCACATTCTCCATCCACCTACTAGGTGGTCTGCATGCACTGTATAGATGCTGATGGGTCGATGGACACAGTTGTTTGTGACATTGTACCAGATACTGCAACCCTGTTTTGAAATGATGCTGTGTCCACTCAATAGAGTACTGCCGTTATTTAGTCTACTGGTGTTATTGATGTGGGATTCCTATTGTGCCCTGAGATCTGGCTCCTGTTGATGACATAAATCTATAATAGTTAGCCTATTCAATCTGATATATTTGTTTATAATAAGTTAATCCATTGTGACAAGGTTTGAAACTGTAAATGGGAAAAAGGCACTAAGTATTTGGGTTATGCATGTGTAGTAATCTTTTTGAAAAAATGATAAAGATTCTTTTCTTCATATTTAATAAACTGCTAGTTATTGAAGTGATATTTTTGTTATTTTTGTTTTAAAAATGGGACACATGGGCGCTTGGAATACTTTCAGAGGAAACATTTGTGAACCACCACAGGAACAGAGAGAGGAAAGCACGGATGAGGAACATTAAAGAAGGTAGCACGAACTATAAAAGGGTTGAGGTTGCGGAATCTAGTGAACAAAATGCCACTGTATTAATGCTTAATGTAATGGTGATGTGGGAATCTGTAATGATGATATACAATGCACTAATGTACCGCTCGACAGTTCTTGGCTTTGCTGCTTTTGAATACAATAAAAAAAGTTTAAAAAAAATAAATATATATAAGATGCATACAAAAGCAAAAAAATTAATGGGACACATTATCTACATGGAATTTACTTATGACTAACCAATCATTTTAATGTTTACATTTTAAAATGTGAGATCTAAATAGAAATGAACCAATTGAGAAATGACATGACTTTATTAGTTTTGTTTTTAATCAGCATGACCAAAAAGAATGTAACACTGTAAATTACAAACAAAACAATTACAAAATCAATCATGGTGAATGAAACTCTTATTGTAGAGCCAACATTGTTTAATGTCCTATGTTCAAAATACAACTGGCATCAGAATGGCAAATATATCCAGAAAATAGTCCACACAGTGAATGGTAGTCACACGCTTGAGGAATTTAGGGTCTGCGTTGCTTGCTGATGTTGGTGGAGGTCTTGCCATCCTCTACTGATAATCTGGCTGAACATCCCCTCCTGGGTGGTGGATCCAGAGTTGCAGTGTTTCCTGTTCTGGCAAGGCCTCCATTTATGTGGCTGAGGCAGATGCAGTTGGGGCAGTTGTAGTAGGACCACAGAAAGATGTTGCTGCAAAAATCCTGCAAAGATAGGTTAAAATATCATGCAGCACCCGAGTCAGGGAGCCAAAATTGAAGTACAGATTATCCTTCTATAAATTGAGCTCCCTATGCATCAGCTTCATCTCCCAGAGCTTTGTCAGGACCTGGACCATCATGTCTTGGGACTGATGGAGGGAGCACAAGACTTGTTCAATGGTGGCCTGCTTGACAGTGAACCCAGTGGCTTCACTTTGCTGGCCAACAGATTCCCTCCCTCTACCCCTACCTCTATTGCCCTCTGCCCTTGACACGATGTGACCCATCCCACTGGTTTCTGTCTGAATTGGAGGGTTTTGGTGGTGATGTATCAAAATAGGCAGTACTGGGGGCACAACATTAGGGTGATGTTGGTTTGGGTACAGGAAGTGCAGGTATTAATAGGCTGAGGTGTGGTAACAGCTTGGGTGGGAGGTGCTGTTGTGGGCCAAGTTAGACTCACTGGAGTGGTCTGCCCAGGCAGACCTGATGGACCAGGTCACTCCCATTACCATACTTGCAGGAGTGTATTCCTCGCTAAAGGCTTCATCCTGGCCTGGAGTGAACTTACACTCACTGTAGATGTTGTTCATCTACCCTGGCTGTTGAACCTATTATGAAATACTTACTTTGATAACTTTATTTCGGTCATAGACCATAAAAGTGCAATAAAATATGTACAAGCACAGTGGTAAAATATAAATACATCGAGTTAAAAAGTTATTAAACAGTGGATATCAAAGTAATAGTTATGAATGGAAGCGGTCATCCCTTAGTCCTTGTGGATTAATGCGGATCTTCTCCTCCACATACCGAGAAGAAACCTGGAAACAGCGAAGACAGTGGGGGGGGTAGTATCATCAGTTAAGACTCTACGGGCGAGAGCACAGTGTCTAAAGCCCAAGTTCTTGCAAAGTGGGATGATCCAGCACTTCCGAATTTCGCCATATGCTGGGCAGAAAAAGAGGATGTGTGTAATGGATCACTGAAATAATATCGAGGGACAAAATATCGACACACAAAAATATCGTGGACAAAATATCGCCAGACAGAATATCGAGTTTGTATCTACAAACAGGTAAGTACAAAAATATCGAGTACAAAATATCGTTTACAAAAATATAGTTTAAAAAAAATCGACTTTATTAAAAACTGTTAAATTAAATTAATATTAAAATTTAATTACTAAAATATACTTAAAAATACTTTAATTAACATATAATAATTAAATAATAAATGAAATTAATAAAAATAAATTTTTACAATCATATTTGTTAAAACATACATATATAGTAACATACTATAATTAAATAAGATACTATTATATTACCGTACGATAGCAGAAGTGTAAAAAATACTATTCCCACTCCAAAGAGTGCAAGCGTAGGGAAAGCATTGGATAGCGTAGGGGTTAAAATTACTATTCCCACTCCAGTGGGTGCAACAGTAGGGAAAGCGTTGGATAGCGTAGGGGTTAAAATTACTATTCCCACTCCAGTGAGTGCAACAGTAGGTAAAGTGGTGGATAGCGTAGGGGTTTAAATTACTATTCCCACTCCAGTGGGTGCAACAGTAGGGAAAGCGTTGGATAGCGTAGGGGTTAAAATTTCTATTCCCACTCCAGTGAGTGCAACAGTAGGGAAGTGTTGGATAGCGTAGGGGTTTAAATTACTATTCCCCCTCCAGTGGGTGCAACAGTAGGGAAAGCGTTGGATAGTGTAGGGGTTTAAATTACTATTCCCTCTCCAGTGGGTGCAACAGTAGGGAAAGCGTTGGATAGCGTAGCGGTTAAAATTACTATTCCCACTCCAAAGAGTGCAACAGTAGGGAAAGCGTTGGATAGCGTAGGGGTAAAAATTACTATTCCCACCCCAGTGGGTGCAACAGTAGGGAAAGCGTTGGATAGTGTAGGGGTAAAAATTACTATTCCCACTCCAGTGGGTGCAACAGTAGGGAAAGCGTTGGATAGCGTAGGGGTTAAAATTACTATTCCCACTCCAGTGGGAGCAACAGTAGGGAAAGTGTTGGATAGCGTAGGGGTTAAAATTACTATTCCCACTCCAGTGGGTGCAACAGTAGGGAAAAAGTTGGATAGCGTAGGGGTTAAAATTACTATTCCCACTCCAGAGAATACAACATTAGGGAAAGTAAAAACTTCAAAAATAATTAACAAAATGTATTAATGAATATCTATTAATAATTAATTAAAAATAAATAATATTAGTATACAATATAATAATTAATATGTTACATTTACTAATTAACAATAATTATTTCTATTGATCACCTATTGATCCTAATTAAAAAAAAAAACATTATTTAACAATTATTTTAAATAAATATAAATAAATGTAATTAATTAATTATTTATAATTTAATCACTTCCCACCCAATTCCCCTATAAACTCACAACCCACAACAAAAATATTTTCGTAAAATGTACATAATTACCAATTAATCAATTAATTAAAATTAATTACCAATTAAAATGTAATTAATTAACTATTATAAATTAATTAACTATTAATTTAAATTTACTATCAATAAATTAATTTAAATATTTAATTAATTATAATTAAAATACTTCCCACCCTATTCCCCTATAAACCCACAACCCGCTACAGAATTAAATTACGCAATAATTATAAAAACAAAAATCATTAATATAAATTAATTATAACATAAATAAACACTTTTCACACATATTATACCATAAAAATACACTATAAAAAATTAGATATTATTAAAAAATCGATATTTTTTACTATCTATATTTTTTACAGTCGATATTATATCACTTACCTTAATAACGATATTTTGGTCATCTATATTCTGTCCTGTCGATATTTTGTCCAGTCTATATTTAAAAGTCGATATTATGTCCAGTCGATATTTTTGAGTCGATATTATGTCTGTGCACTGTGTGTAATGTCTTCCCTATCATGATTGCAGGCAGGACAGTTAGGTTTTGTCGCTTTAGCCCATCTTGAAGTGAATTCTCCGACTGGTAGGGAGCCATGTCTCAGTTGAATGTAAAGCTTTCTTGCCAGTGGAGGTTGCACCAAGTCCAAAAACGCCTCCATCCTGAATTCATCTTTGGTTGTGAGAAACTCATTGGATAGTCTGCCCAGGGATTTAGAGGAATGTAGCTTTTTGAGGTTATACGCTTTAACAGCTGCCACCAGGACAGACCTTTGGGACCTCGGAACAGCTATCTTCCGGTGTGTCCCAAAGTTGAGGAAGGCCGATTTGGTAGAAAAGGGACTTAACATGTGTTAGCCATGGTATGTTCTTGGTCTTTAACTGCCCCCAAATGTTTTTAAATTCTGCTCTGAACGGTTCCAGCTCCGGGACAGACCAGAGCCTTCTCCAATAGAGCAGAGGTCGGGCTGCCGCCAGCTCAGTAATAGGTTCCAGACCCAGGTCCAAATGTAGTGGGAGCAAAGGTGTACTTTGCAGGAGATCAAACAAATGCCGCATGAAAGAATGTTCTGCTTTTATCAGGTTACATGTGTTAGTGTGTCCCCAGAGTTCAGCTGCATATAAGGCTGCAGATCTGACCTGTATTTTATATATCTCTAGGGCAGGGGTAACCAGTTTAAAGGATGAGGCACTGCAAAATCTGCCTATGCCACCCACTATTTGTGCTAATCTCAGGGAGGATTTAGAGACTTGCTGGTCCCATATGAATTGTTCTGTCAACTTCACTCCCAAGTATATGAAGGTCTTAACTCTCTCAAGAGGGGTTCCGTTTAGTGTGGGGTTGGGGCGGGTGTGCCTCGGGGGGGTTGAAGATCATAAACTTGGTTTTCTCCAAGTTGATCTCCAAGCCTCGCGTGGCGCAAAAAGATACAAACCCATCCAAAACCCGCTGGATGCCAGATGATGTCCGCGACAGCAACAAGGTGTCGTCCGCGAACATCAGAGCGGGCACCCTACCAGTGGCCAGGCGTGGTGCATCATTGTCCTTGACACAATTAAGTCTGTCTATCAGGCCGTTAACATATAAGCTGAAGAGGGTAGGGGCTAGTACGCAGCCCTGACGTACTCCTCGTGTGACAGGGAAACGATCAGATAATTCCCCGTTCTTCCCACACCTCACCTGGGCATAATTCCCAGTGTGGAGCCGGATTATGGAGTGCAGTAAGTAGGGAGGGAGACCAAGATCCTCCAAGACCGTCCAGAGCCTCTCCCTCGGGACCAGATCGAATGCGGCCCGCAGGTCCACAAAGACAAGGTAGAGGCTACCACCCTCTACTCTTGCAGTTGTCCAGTATAGGGCCTGGAGTCGAAAGATCTGGTCCAGGGTCGAGACCCCTGATCTAAAACCGGCTTGGAGGGTGGTCAGGATTTTGTTTTCCTCCATCCAGCCCAATAGCCTCTCCAGCAGAATTTGGCCCATCAACTTCTGTGTGGTATCGAGTAGACTAATTGGTCTATAATTTGATGGAGCAAGTGGACAACCCGTTTTAAAGATTGGAACAATCTCTGCCCCCAGCCAGGTTTCAGGGACTGGGGATCCCCGTATAACAGCATTAAACAGAACCAACAGATATGGGGCCCAGATCTTTGGCTGGGATCTAAAAAGATCTCCAGGGAGCTTATCCAAGATCGGGGCCTTGTTCGGGAGCAATTTCTCAATTGCCAGTTCGACTTCCCTGAGTGTGATGTTAATTGGGCAGTAAGCGGGGGCTCCAGTAAGGGCACCTATTTTTACAGTTACAGGACAGAGTCCTGGCCCAGGGCCCAAGGCCCCCGGCAGTCTGCACTCATGCGGGGGGTCTGGGGCCATTGGGAGCTCGGGAGCTCGATTAGAGCCATGGGTTCTATGAGGGGAAGTCCCTGAGCCCGGGGCCCCCTGCAGTCGACACTCGTGCAGGGGGTCTCGTGGTGTGCTGATGCGGGTATTTGAGGTCCCAGGTCCCAAGGCCCCCGGCAGTCGGCTCTCGTGCGGGGGGTCTGGAGGGACCGAGGTCTCGGAGGCCCGATCATAGCTGGGGTTCTGGCAAGGGCAAGACCCAGTGACTGGGGCCCCCAGCAGTCGACACTCATGCAAGGGGTCCCGAGTCATGCGGGTGCAAAGGACCAAACTCTCGGTCCCCGGGGCCCCCGGCAATCGACTCTCATGCCCGGGGTCCCGCGGCACAACATCCCGTATAGCCAAAGCTAGTTCTGAAATCTCTCCCTGGGGCAACCACCCACTCTCCTCCATCTCAGGGCTTGTGTAAAGTGACTTAAAGTGAGCCTCCCACACTATAGGGGCAATATTCGAGACCCCAGTGTCTCTCTCACCTATCGCTGAAGAGGTGACAATTAGCCAAAAGGTCTTGGAATCTTTTAAAAGCAGTGCCTGTCTCAGCTCCTCCCACCTAGATTCCTCCCACTCGCTCTTTGCTCTAATAAGTGCCATCTTCTACAGCAGTCTAGTTGTTCTAATTTTAGGGACCTCCTTGGATTTAATAGCCATAAGAAGGTCTTTCTTAAGGTTTTTGCATGTGTGGTTGTGCCAGGGATGTGTTTTATTCCGGTGCGGCTTGAACCCGCAAACCGGATAAAATACCGCCCCTAGACTCTCAACTAACTTACTGTGGATTTCTATAGTCTGCCCATGGGAGGTAGAATTTCCCATATCACTTATTAATGGGACAGCTAGCTGATAAATTTGTGCAAGTCGGGTAGGAGAGTCTAGGCACGAAGGCCATTTTACTCTTCTCCTATTATTAGATAAAATATAAGGTGGGGGTGCCAGGCTGGAGTTAGAGGCAGGATTAGTCAACCCAAATGCACCGGGTTTAAGCGATAATACCAGGGCATTGTGGTCGCTATCATGCCTTGGGACAACTTCAAAATCTTTAAACTTGCCCCAGTCTTTAGCCTCCATCATAAGATAATCGATATTGGAAGTTCGATTAATCCTGTTATATGTGGGCAGGACAGTGTTTTTATTATTGCCCCTTCCGTTGCATGCCCGCAGAGACATTGCAAGGGTCAAGGCGTTAATTTGTAAAACTAGCGGGGTCCAGGCCTTTACTGGGGTTATTTTTGAGGCGGGAATTTGCCAAAGCAAGTCCACCTCATCCTCCTCACACGACTCAGATCCACTCAGTGGCTCGTACTGGCAGTTTAGATCACCACCTAGGATGATCGAGGTTGCAGGGTCAAGTGATTGAAGGAAGTGGTCAAGCGTTTGAATAGTGCTTGATTCTTTTCCATTGATTATGGGCCTAGAATAGGTGTTAATAATAGCTAGTGTGGATCCGCTAACAGATGTTAGCAGAACACATAGAATATCAGGCGAGTTTGTGGTCACCTGTACGCCCTGCATACCTATATGCAAACCTACCCATATAGCAAGGCCTCCCGAAGGGCGGCCTTTCCCGCGTGTGACTGCAGGGATGGCATAGGTTGCAAAGCCAGGGTTTTCGATCTTCTCAAGGGACCAGGTTTCTTGCATTAGGCAAATATCAAAAGTGGACATGAAGGAGGTCCAATCAGGTATATATAGCTTACTTTTTAGACCTGCGACATTCCACGAGAGTAATTTTATACTGCACTCCCCGTACTTTACTTTATCCTTTACTCCCCCTCGTTCATTTGGTGGTACCTGGTTATGTCTCTGATCAATCTTTGTCTCCTCCCTCATTACGAGTTGAGGGGGGAGAGTCACAAAGCCATTAGAGGATAGTGGCTTTTCTTGAGTTACAACACCTACTACTGGGCTGCCTTCTTTGTGTTCTCTTGGGGGTGAGCAAGGCCGCGTGAGTCAATCCACCTCCTCGAGGACGCTAAACCTATTCCAATGGGGTTGTATTGGAAAGGGCCGGGCTTGCGTTGGAAAACCCTCCCCAAAAGGCTGCCAGGGATGAATCCCGTTTGGATGGAAGACAGGATTCCTAAAGTTCTGTGGTCTCCTATTTTGGGGCTGTTTGAAGCTCGGAATAGGGTAAAAATAGGACAAATGCATAGGAAATATTTGCGACTCTCTATAGGAAGGGGTTCTGCAAATGTGGTCAACAGCAGAGGGGTCCCTAAAATTGATTGTTATAACATCCCCTGCCACTGTTTTGGGGCCCCTCCCAATCCATCCTACTCTTCTCACTGCCAATATGTGGCCTGACATATTAGGGGGTAGGGGTCTATTCAAGTTTAGCCACTGTATGCACTTATTGTGTAGCTCAACCTCTTGCTCTCTCTTCCCCTTACTAAGGGGAGGAACTCCCACTATGGCCACTACAAATGATTAGGCTTCTGGAGGCAAATCTATTGTTGGCAGAGGTTTGGATGTTACTTTGGATGGGAGAGTTCTCGGTGTTGCTTTTGTTTGTGCTATGATTTTACCCTCCTTGGGATGTTGACTGGGTCTAGCAGACTGTCCCACAGCGGGAGAAGTTTTAGGACCTGATGACTTGGCCACAGGTGTAGCTACAGAGTTTGTCTTTTTAACAGCAGTAGTTGCAGGACCTGGTTTTCTACTTGAGACTGCCGGAGTAGTAGGTTTAGCTATGTCTGGGCAGGGTACCTTTACAGAGACACTATCTGGAGCAGTGGGTAACGGGTGGGCTTTGGGGATATGTGGTTTAGTTGTTCCCATAGACTTGTTGTTTAACATTGATGCTATCCTATCTAGTTTGGAGACCAGGTGTTTAATATGGGATGCGATTATTTGTTCCAAACTATTCTGAAGATCCGTCACCATATTGGTAACCCAACAAGGTATCCCTGTAGGTGGATGCCGAGGGTGGTCAAATGGGGTTACCAGATTATGGTTGGGCTGTTTCTTCATGGTTACAGTCTTAGTGGGATTATCCTTTTTTGTCTTAGAAGCCACTCTGCCGGTTTTTGGTTTAGCCACAGAAGGGGGAGAGGGCAGGATACAGGATTGATCAACTTTATTAGTGAAAGACTCCATTAGAGCTAGAGATGAGTCATCCACTATTGGAGGTTCAATTGGAACCTGTGCACAGGGGAGCTCGGCGAAGGTAGAAGTTAAGTAGGAATCAAGGATCGTAGGGTACATAGCAATGACTGAGCAATCTAAGCCTTGGTCTGTAGGAGATATTGTGGGCGGGAGGGATAGTATTCTTTCAGTATCTTCAATTACATTTGCGACCACCCCTATAGTCTGCTTCAACATTTTGTCTATTGCCGTCAGTGTTGGAAGAGACTGCGGCATTGTGGCTTGAAGTCTTGTGTTGGGGCGTGAGGTGGATGATTTAGCTTTCTTACCCTGGATGCTCATAATTAACGTAAATTGCCTCGTTGATGTAGACTGATAATATGGAGGGAAATGCCAGGGAAGCGATTAGGCCAGCTAAAAGTAGGATATAGCTTCCACAGTAGAGAAGGTCACCCCGCTTAACAACTATCAACAAGAGGTACAAATGGGGCGAAGGGCTGATGACAGTACCTTCTGAATGGATGCCAAAATCTTCTCGGAAAAGATGTCTTGGAGATAAGGGGGGTGGCCCGTCCCGTCCACAATCGACCACGGACTGCCACAGATGGCCCGCCCTCTGCCCGGGCCCAGCCCGGCGTTGCCCGCACGCGTCCCGCGACGCAGGAGGAAGGGCTTGCAGAAATACGCCTCCCGGTGGAAGCCCCAGCTGGCAGGCGGCATCCCCGCGAAGCAGGGGACGCTGGGGATTGTAGTTTCTCCTGCCCAGCCCTCTCGGCGGCCGTGAGTGGTTTGCGGCGGCGGGGGCAGGCAGGGAAGGCTGGAGTCCTGGAGACGCAGTAAACAGATGGTGGTAAGCCCCGAAGGTGGTGAAGATGATCCCCCTTGCCGACCTGCAGGCTTTATCGCCGACTTTCCGACTTCCTGCTACCGCCCGCAGTCCGCGGGCTCGCCTCAGGTTTCACTTATCTCTGACGCTGTCCACTGGCCAGGCTCTCGCTACTGCAGGGGGGAGGGGGTTATTGAAATTGTGGGGTGGCGGGAATCGCGGGTTGCTACCGCCGCTTGGAAGCTCACAAGCTCCACTACCTCCTCCTGACAGAAGCCGGAATCCACAGGCTCAGGCTACGACTCTCATCAAGTCCATTCTAGTCCAACTGCCTCAGTTCGATTCGCAATGCATGCGATGCCCGCCTTGGCCTCACCCGCCTCCGCGGTGTCGACTTTGATAGCTCAGCCGAACCACGGCTCTTCGTTCTTTTTTTTGCTTTGGCGAGGCTGGGGTTCAGATACGGGCTTACGGGCTTATGGCTTTCCTCTGCGGGCTTCTTCTTACATGCCACGCCGCCCGCGGCCGTTACTCCGCTCCTCTGCTGCTCCTCCGCTCGTAACGTGACTCCTCCTCCTCCATAAAATTTGTATGGTCTGGATTATACATCAAAATATTTTGAAGCTACAATATGAAGCAAAATAAAAGTATAAAGCAAAAGATTAAACAATTGTACTTTTCAGTAGCATTATAATAGGTTACACAAACACTTTATATCACACACAAAACTACTTTAAAACAACAGGTCAAAAGATGTCCTGAAATGCAAAAAATTGATTAGAAAGTATACAAAAAATACGCCAGACATTTCACACAACACAGTAGGAAGGCAAAATGTGAAATAAACCATTGCAAGACTTAGCATCTAATATTCTGTCATTTACACAACTTAGAAGGATATATAGCATTTGTCATTCTATGATCAATGCAGAGTATGTTTTCACATAAATAACCACTTATATTCAGCATACAAAATGACATACCGTAAATTTTTTGAGTAAATAAACTTTGATTTGGAAAACGAATAACATCAGTTTAATAAAATAACAGGGATAGGACAACATACAGAATTCAACATAAACACATTTCAAAACATAGCAAGAAATGGAGATTAATACTTTGATATTTGTGAAAAATTGTTAGAAAAGAGAGAATGAGCAAGATAACATTGCTATATTATTTTCACAAAACAAAAACAGTCATCATGGTAGTTGTAGTAATTTCAATTAGGCAAAAACAAGGAGATGATGAACAGAGCACTGAAACTTTTCAGACACTCACCCCAGTCACAGATCTGGGTTGAATCCTTCATCGTTCTTTAGCTCACTTTGCCACCCCAGTTCAGACTCAGCTATATGCAAATCACTCATGACTCTGTGCCTCATGGAAACAGTCCAGCCCGAACTGCTAAGCCAGGTCTTTCCTGGACCAGAAACAAGCATCCTGGGACCGGTTTTGGGGTAACATCCCTCATCGGCCAAGCTAGTGTGAATCCAGTGGCAAAGAGAGCAAGGGGCCCACGTCTGGGCATACCCTGCCAACTAGGGCAAAAAAGGCAAACACAACCAGATGATGGCGGAGCGCTGAAACTTTTCAGACATTCACCCCAGTCACAGATCTGGGTTGAATCCTTCATCATTCTTTAGCTCACTTCACCACCCCAGCTCAGACCAAGCTGTATGCAAATCAGTCTTGACCCTATGCCTCAAGGGAACAGTCCAGCACGAACTGCCAAGTCAAGTCTGCCCTGTACTGGAAACAAGCATACTGGGACCGATTTTGGGGTAACACCCCTCATCAGCCAGGCTAGTTTGCATCCAGTGGCAAAGTGAGCAAGGGACCCACGTCTGGCACACCTCGTCAATTTAGGGGGAACAAAGCAAACACAAGGAGATGATGGACGGAGTGCTGAAACTTTTCAGACACTCACCTTGTGTTTGCATAATTTTAATTAAAGATTAACAACACTTAAAAATGTTTAAGTTCAACATTCCTATTGAAATTATGCTGTAAAAAAGAACAGGCATTTACAATTAAAAAAACATCTATGCAATTTATTATTTGGTGTAAAAACACTTACATCATGTGAAATGTTATGGAGATTGAAACCTGTAATCTTGTTGATAACAAATTATTTTCAACAAACAAGACCACAAGACAATTCATAAACATACATATATGTATATTTCCAAAAAGTGCTAACACATTAGCAAGAGCTAAATGTAAACCAAAAACAACATTTAGGTTAAGTGACACATTCAAAAGTGTAACTTACCAGACTCCACCAGGGATTCCTGTCAAACCTTCCAGATGTAGGCTCTGCAAGACCTTCTCCTCGCAGGGAAAAAGTTGTAAGGGGGGCTGGGAGAAACACCACCAGTGACCGCCAGTGACGCTCGAGGCCAGGCGATACACTCTCACCTGCAGGTCATTCCATTATCATTTCCTCCTGTGTGCACAGGTTGTTTACTAAAGCATTTACTCTGACAGCTTTTCTGGCCCACATTTGCCTTTTCTGAGATTTGACTGTATTTTGATGGGCTCCAAACAATTGTGGCTCTACACTAATTATTGAATCCACCATGACTGACGATGCTCCCTCTGTCAACCGGGGATTTCACCTCCCTGCGCTTATAAATAAACAAAAACGAAATCAATGTTATGACCCACAAAAATATGAATGAAAAAAGATATACGGGACAAGAGGCAGAGAAAGCTACATAATAAACCTGACTAAACTGCCAAATGTTCAGCTTGAAAATGCAATTGTGCAGTGGAATGGCAAAGGATCATGGCCTGAAATCGAGTGTGTCTTATTATGTGGTATGCATGTGAAGGCAATTAGCCAAAACACATCAGGTGTGTGATGCAACTGTCCATTCAAAAGCCACAGGAATTATCAAATGTTGAACGCATCCTGTGATGGTATCACTCTGTCAGCAATCTGCCGCTAGAAACCACCAGCACAACTTTGAATGCTAAATAGACTTGTGCAGTCCCACCAGCCTGATGGTGACAGAGATTTTAGCCAGCAGAGATGTCTGCCACGTCAACTTAGGTGAACCATTTACACAACGGATAGCATTCTCTCTCCACAGACAACGGTTCAGCAACCACACATCTAAATAAGGCACTCACTATTCCGTCAGCTTGGCAGATTACTTGTGAACTTCACCATGGAGGGAGGACAGGAGTCCTGCAAAGTTATAAATCAGGCTCAGTACCTTAATTGATAATTTAGAAGACACCTGAGTTGGCAGACTTCATTGCTCTGGAGACAGACGCCAACCCAAATTCCAATGATTGAATGTCTATGACAACACCATGGCACAGGAGCCAAAACAAACAACGCAGTGGAAGGATGGCATAATGTCTTTCAATCTACACTAGGCAGGACCCAACCTACACTCTACATAAAGAACAAAGGGCGTGATTTTGATGTTGGGCATCGGGTCACCAACAGGCCTTCAGTGGCGGTCTGACAACCGACATCCTTCGGTCCAACTGCTGCATTACAATGCTGATGGTCAGACCCACAACTGTCGGACTAAAGACCGCCATATTCACCAGGATCGGAATTCTTGACTGGGCAGCGGTCAGACCATTGTCCGAGCATGGCAACGTTGCCAAGGCAGGTACCAACGGCTGGATTGCATTATCCCTTTCCAACAGCCTTTTCATGGTAGGAAAGCCATCATGCAAAGGTTGTCAGAAACGGATATTGGTGGCCCCAAACAGGGCCCTCGTCTATCATGGGCCACTCAAAAGAAAGATCATTTTTTTAAAAACTATTTGATATACTAAAAAAAAAAAAATTTCCTTTTAAAAAACAAATGCTAAGTCAAACTTTCCAAAAAAGACATATGTAATCGAAAACCTGCAAAGAACAATACTCATCAGTAAAAAAGTAACTTCAAAAATAGTATATACATCAGACTTAATCATCAAAAAGCACATAACATAATAATATATCACTAACAATCTCTACCTAAACCCAGGCCAACACACTAGGAAACAACACTACAACTAAATCTATGAAAAATCCCAAAGTGACACTATAGGTAAAGTTTACAACTCCCACTTATATCCTCCCTACCTAAAAAACTAAAAAAAAGTTTAAAAAGGTCTTACCGATTCCAACGAACAGCAACACCTTCCTTCCAGGAAAATAGACAAAAAAGCAGACTAACAGACTAAAAATAGAAGGTAATGGTAAAAATAAAATGTCCACTAAATGAAACATAAAAATGACTATCTCCCCATAGAAAGAAAACAATGAAAATATATTTTAAAATGCATCAAATGCTTTTAAAAAATGTAAAAAAGGTTTTTTCAATGTTAAACATGTAAAGAAATTTCGTAAAATAGTAAACAAATCTGTAAAATAAAAGTTAAATAATATATAATTTATTAATATATACTAAACACATTATCTTAGAATTACATTTAAAAAAGTACTTTAGCAACTGTAATAATGTATAAAAAATATGGTGATAGGTAAATTTACAGAAAAATGTACACAACGCAAAAATGTATACATGTAACTTACATGGTTTAGTTAATACTAAATTTGCATTATAATATTTTTTATATATCAATATAAAATGTTTTTATATAAGTAAAACTATATATGTTAAAATATATACATTAAATAAATATGAGAGAAAATGTAAACTACTGTGCTGTGTACCATTGTTATAATTTAAAAATATAAATATAAATAGGGTATACTGTGAGTGCACAACCAACTCCAATGTGAATTCATTTTCTGAAAATCTTGGACACTAATGAAATTACATTAACCACTCCTCCTATGTACAAAACCTTTTTAACAAAAGTACTGGACACTAAAAGGATTACATTTAATATTCCCACTCCAACCTTAAACATTTTGGGGAAGGTGTTAGACACTAACGCAGTCACATTTACTATTCCCACACCAATCTAATCTATTTTGGGGAAGGTGTTGGGCACTAAAAGGGTTACTTATACTATTCCCACTCCAATTAAAACCATTTTGGGGAAGGCGTTGGGCACTTAAGGGATCCCATTTTCTATTCTCACTCCAAACTGAAGCATTTTGGAGAATGTGTTGGACACGTAGGACCTTGCAAGTTTGGCGGTCCGGTGAAACGCCGAATCCACACTGCTAGTCCGAGCGCAGTGAGCTCGACGGTCTGATCACCATATTATGAGTTGGGCAGATCGGCTTACTGAAGACCACCGCTCGATCGCCGAGATGCCACCAGTGTTCCACGAACCACCAGGATTACAGTCAGGGAAAGGTAGTCACCATAGTGCCATTCCACGAGCAGACCGCAACGGTCCGACTGCCTGCTTCAAAGTGGCGGTGATGAAGGATTTGGGGTGAATACTCACCCGTTTCATCTTTTTCGGGGCTGATGTGGTTTTCCAGGTCCCCCCTTCACAGCAGGATATTTACCCTGAGGATTATGGCCCTTATCCCCTAAAACCCAACATCCTGCTACCATAACAAAATATTATAAAAAAATTATATACACAGAAACTTACAAACAAATCACAATTTAGACAAACAAAACAACCTTAATAAATACACTGAACAAACAAATTATCAAACAATTGAAATAAAACAAAATGCAATAAAAAACACATAAAAAACACATAAAGCAATATTCTATACAACAATATTTTCTCGAACAATTTTTTAATGACAATAATAAAAACAACGCTTAAAACACTTAAAACACTTTAAACGATATTCTTTCCTTTGATTTTACTGTCAACTATATTTTTGACATCCTGATATTCTTGACACAATATTTTGGTACCACAATAATTTTGTATTGTATATTTTGTCCGAACTCCCCTTTAGCACCAGAAATTGGTGCCCAAGTAGCTCATCTTACTTTCGACACCTGTTGCCATCTAAATCACTAATATGTATCTTATTTAGCCTGTGGCAATACACTCTAATAGCAGATTCCAGGATGCAACAGAACTATGATGAGCCTAAATTCGGCAGCACTGATTAGACATGGGACAAATAGGAAAAGTACTCAGTCTGGTTGTATTCCATAAGTGCCCAGATAGCTATCCGGTATCCTATGTGCATTGAATTTGTCTAGACTTTAATTCTGGTTTAATTTCAGTTTTCTTCATAATATTTTTATACCCAAGATCTAACTCTACTTACAGCCAAAGAGATTATTTTACTTGTAGCTATTTTTGGGGAACCGGTTTATCTTCAAAGCTCTGCTCCGGCTGAAGGGAGAGATCTTTGGCCTAATTTATGGGCAGAGTTGATGGAATTTTACTGCGTCCATACATGTTGGAGAATTTCTTTACAGCCTAAGTTGCGTGAGATCACAATGCTGCGCTTTAGGTTACTTAGCTTTGCCATTTGGTGTCATCCTTGAAGCTTATTTTTAACATATCAAAGTCAAAGACAAATACTTTTTGTTTTGTACCTGAGTTTCTTTGAGCGCAATATTATGTTTAGAGAATTTATTTTTATAAGCCGTATATGGTGTTCAAACCAGAGAAAAATTACCAAACTTGCCAATAAGGTGGGAAATGCTGACCTAACTATAACTACCCAGTGATGACGTCCACTCCCTTTAATAATAATTTGGTTCAAAGGGTTGGGGTCCCGGGGCCAAATAAGTCTGTAGCTGGGCAATGGTCACCGCTGGGTAGTTATAATTGCCTTTTCTGTTTTGCTAATAAAGTTGGCCTTATTCAAAGAATCTCCACAGAACGTCAAAAAAAGTTCCTACTTGTTAACTAGGTTATGCATGGAAGGTGTGGGGATGATCCGTCAAGTGGGGGCATAGGAAAAAGGTGGGGTCCCAAAATTTGCATGAATTTTCCACAGACATTTCCTATAGACGGTTTTTAGCCAGCACTACCGCATAAACTACTGAATAGAACTACACCAAATTTAGAAGAAAGCTAGATCTTTGTACAGAGATTATGCTTTTTGTAATTTGGTGTAAATCTATTCAGTAGTTTTGAGATATTAAGATTTACAAATATTTGTATATTTGAGCAATTGTTTTCGAGGGAAACTCGGAAGAATCCCTTAAACCCAATTGTTTTTTAAATTGAGCATTCAGATTGGACCAGGAAGCTTTTTTTCCCTTGGGCCAATTCGCTCCTGCAGGAGTCAAACACCTGCGTGAGCAAGTTCTCTGATTGGCTAATAGCAACATGAGAAAAAAGCTGCTGCCAGACTTTCCAAGACTTAGGGCCCATTAGGATGATGGGCGGGAAACCACCCTGACCGCCATGGAGGCGGGAAACAACTGCCCGCCGGGACCGAGGAGAAACCGGCGGTCAAATTAGGAACAACCGCCAAAAAAGACCGACCACGGCAGTAGCGGGCCAACCAAAACCGCCTGACACGGGTGTTGATGTCCAAAAACCGGCCACAGCAGTCGGAAACGCAGCAGAAAAGCTACAACACGCCGCAAGCATAGTGGAGACACCGCACAGGTATATCCCTGATGGTTACAGGGGTACGATCCTTTGTTTCCTACTGCTGCGGTCACATACAGGAGTGAATGTGAGAGACTGCGGAAGAGCTGCAGCATAGCTACCACAGCGGACGATATATGAAAAACATGGCAGTCCAAAGCAAAAACACAGCCGCAATTCCAAAAATTGCATAAACCAAAGAAGCCATGCCCCCCAAATACACAAAACACAAACAAATGAAAAGGCAAAATGCCAAACTGAAAGCTACAATTCCCAGGACAACCCCCACAACACACCTGACAGCACAATCCAATGTGGACACACTCACACAGCTGTGTATTTAACCAGCCCCTTTACTGACCACAATCCTTTGCAACACTCCAGAAGAGAAGGGCATACACCAGATCTGACAGGAGAGGCAAGAGAACACAACCAACCCACCACCACAACCACGACCACCACCATCACACCAGCACCAACAATCCCCCAGCACATAACACACCTCACACAAAAACACCACACCCACCACCCAAACCCCTGCACCCACAAACACTTCAAACACCACGGCATCACAGAAAATGCCCAAATTCACAGAGAGTGAGTTGACAGTCATGGTAAATGACATAGACAGAGTGGAACTACAACTGTTTGGTAGCCTGGTCCAACAGACACAATTAGCAACAAGGAGTCAAATGTGGGAAAGGATATTATAAAGGGTCAATGCAGTAGGGTCACCCCGCGATTCAAGTAGGAGATCATGAAGCGGTGGCATGAGCTCAAGAGGGTTGTCAAACAGAGGAGGAGCAAGAACTGGGAGCTGGCTAAAAGGACTGGCAGTGGCCCTCCCATCCCACAGAAAACATTAACACCATGGGAGGAGAAGGTGCTTGCCATACTGCATCCTGAGAGTCTCACAGGAGGAGTGGGGGCTGGTAAGTACAAACAAATGTCAACCAACACACTGATATGTACTGTTTTGCACATTGAAAAACACACACCACACCAGACAAATCACATCCATCTGCACCACACACCCACAAAAACCTGTCTCACAGATCCAACATACACCCACTCCCATGTACCCTAAACGTAGCTAGCAATATAACCATGGAAGCATGAACACAGTCAGTCTGCACTACTACTCCCACCATGCCAATGTTCCACATCCCAGCAAAATGGAGCCCTCCCTCCCTCCCACAAGCACAGTGACGCCATTGCATTGTTAAACAAACAAACCCACCTTCACTGGGAGGCCTGTATGTGGGAGGGAGGCCTGCACTACTACTCCCACCATGCCCATTGTCCCACACCCCAGCAAGATGGAGCCCCCCCCTCCCTCCCACAAGCACTGTGAAGCAGTTACCTTGTTCACCAAACAAACTAACAGGTAGGTAGCCATCTTGCTTGTGAGGCATGTATGTGGGTGGGAGGCTCGTACTACTACTCCCACCATGCCCCCTGTCTCACACCCCAGCAATATGGAGCCCTCCCCCCCACACCACCCAGGAGCACATGGAAGCCATTGCATTCTTCGCCCTCACCTTACAGGTAGGTAGCCATCCAATACGGGAGGCGTGTATGTGGAGAGAGGCCAGCACTACTACTCCCACCATGCCCCCTGTCCCAAACCCCAGCAAGATGGGGCCATCCCTCCACAACACCCAGGAGCACATGGAAGCCATTGCATTCTTCACCAAACAAACTAACAGGTAGGTAGCCATCTCCTCTGGGAGGCCTGTATGGGGAGGGAGGCCTGCACTACTACTCCCACCATGCCCCCTGTCCCACACCTCAGCAAGATGAAGCCTTACCCCCGCACCAGCCAGGAGCACGTGGAAGCCATTGCATTCTTCACCAAACAAACTAACAGGTAGGTAGCCATCTTGCTTGTGAGGCCTGTATGTGGGAGGGAGGCCTGCACTACTACTCACACCACGCCCCCTGTCCCACACCCCAGCAAGATAGAGCCCTTCCCCCACACCACCCAGGAGCACATGGAAGCCATTGCATTCTTCACCAAACAAACCAACAGGTAGGTAGCCATCTCCCCGGGGAGGCCTGTATGTGGAAGGGAGGCCTCCACTACTGCTCCCACCATGCCCCCTGTCGAAACACCCCATCAAGATGGAGCCCTCGTCCCACGCCACCAAGGAGTACATGGAAGCCATTGCATACTTCACCAAACAAACTAACAGGTAGGTAGCCATCTTGCTTGTGAGGCCTGTATGTGGGAGGGAGGCCTGCACTACTGCTTCCACCATGCCCCCTGTCCCACACCCCAACAAGATG
Source organism: Lissotriton vulgaris (assembly GCF_964263255.1). Classification (NCBI taxonomy): domain Eukaryota; kingdom Metazoa; phylum Chordata; class Amphibia; order Caudata; family Salamandridae; genus Lissotriton; species Lissotriton vulgaris. The sequence goes on from NC_141689.1 coordinate 667,018,454, forward strand.
GAGCCTTCCCCCACACCACCCAGGAGCACATGGAAGCCATTGCATTTTTCACCCTCACCTTACAGGTAGGTAGCCATCCCCTCTGGAAGGTCTGTATGTGGGAGGGAGGCCTGCACTACTACTCCCACCATGCCCCCTGTCCCAAACCCCAGCAAGATGGAGCCATCCCTCCACAACACCCAGGAGCACATGGAAGCCATTGCATTCTTCACCAAACAAACTAACAGGTAGGTAGCCAGCTTGTTTGTGAGACCTGTATGTGGGAGGGAGGCCTGCACTACTACTCCCACCATGCCCCCTGTCCCACACCTCAGCAAGAAGAAGCCTTACCTCCACACCACCCAGGAGCACGTGGAAGCCATTGCATTCTTCACCAAACAAACTAACAGGTAGGTAGCCAGCTTGTTTGTGAGGCCTGTATGTGGGAGGGAGGCCTGCACTACTACTCACACCAAGCCCCCTGTCCCACACCCCAGCAAGATGAGTCCTTCCCCCACACCACCCAGGAGCACATGGAAGCCATTGCATTCTTCACCAAACAAACTACCAGGTAGGTAGCCATCTCCCCGGGGAGGCCTGTACGTGGAAGGGAGGCCTCCACTACTGCTCCTACCATGCCCCCTGTCCCACACCCCAGCAAGATGAGGCCCTCCCCCACACCACCCAGGAGCACATGGAAGCCATTGAATACTTCACCAAACAAACTAACAGGTATGTAGCTATCTTGCTTGTGAGGCCTGTATGTGGGAGGGAGGCCTGCACTACTACTCCCACCATGCCGCCTGTCCCACACCCCAACAAGATGGAGCCTTCCCCCCACACCACCCAGGAGCACATGGGAGCCATTTCATTTTTCCACCTCACCTTACAGGTAGGTAGCCATCCCCTCTGGAAGGTCTGTATGTTGGAAGGAGGCCTGCACTACTACTCCCACCATGCCCCCTGTCCCACACCTCAGCAAGATGGAGCCTTCCCCCCACTCCACCCAGGAGTTCGTGGAAGCCATTGCATTCTTCACCAAACAAACTAACAGGTAGGTAACCATCTTGCTTGTGAGGCATGTATGTGGGAGGGAGGCCTGCACTACTACTCCCACCACACCCCCCTGTCCCTCATCCCATCAAGATGGAGCCCTTCCCCTACACCACCCAGGAGCACATGGAAGCCATTGCATTCTTCACCAAACAAACTAACAGGTAGGTAGCCATCTCCTCTAGGAGGCCTGTATGTGGGATGGAGACCTGCACTACTACTCCCACCATGCCCTCTGTCCCACATCCCAGCAAGATGGAGCCCTTCCCCTACACCACCCAGGAGCACATGGAAGCCATTGCATTCTTCAGCCTCACCTTACAGGTAGGTAGCCATCCCCTCTGGAAGGCCTCTATGTGGGAGGGAGGCCGGCACTACTACTCCCACCATGTCCCCTGTCCCTCACCCCAGCAAGATGGAACCCTCCCCCCACACCACCCAGGAGCACATGGAAGCCATTGCATTCTTCACGAAACAAACTAACAGGTAGGTTGCCATCTCCTCTGGGAGGCCTGTATGTGGGATGGAGGCCTGCACTACTACTGTCACCATGTGCCCTATCCCACACCCCAGCAAGATGACGCCCTTCCCCCACACCACCCAGGAGCACATGGAAGCCATTACATTCTTCACCAAACAAACTAACAGGTAGGTAGCCATCTTGCTTGTGAGGCCTGTATGTGGGAGGGAGGCCTGCACTACTACTCACACCACGCCCCCTGTCCCACACCGCAGCAAGATAGAGCCCTTCCCACAAACCACCCAGGAGCACATGGAAGCCATTGCATTCTTCACCAAACAAACCAACAGGTAGGTAGCCATCTCCCCGGGGAGGCCTGTATGTGGAAGGGAGGCCTCCACTACTGCTCCCACCATGCCCCCTGTCCAACTCCCCAGCAAGATGGAGCCCTCCCCCCACACCACCAAGGAGCACATGGAAGCCATTGCATACTTCACCAAACAAACTAACAGGTAGGTAGCCGTCTTGCTTGTGAGGCCTGTATGTGGGAGGGAGGCCTGCACTACTACTTCCACCATGCCCCCTGTCCCACACCCCAACAAGATGGAGCCTTCCCCCCCACACCACCCAGGAGCAAATGGAAGCCATTGCATTTTTCACCCTCACCTTACAGGTAGGTAGCCATCCCCTCTGGAAGGTCTGTATGTGGGAGGGAGGCCTGCACTACTACTCCCACCATGCCCCCTGTCCCAAACCCCAGCAAGATGGAGCCATCCCTCCACAACACCCAGGAGCACATGGAAGCCATTGCATTCTTCACCAAACAAACTAACAGGTAGGTAGCCATCTCCTCTGGGAGGCCTGTATGGGGGAGGGAGGCCTGCACTACTACTCCCACCATGCCCCCTGTCCCACACCTCAGCAAGATGAAGCCATACCCCCGCATTCTTCACCAAACAAACTAACAGGTAGGTAGCCAGCTTGCTTGTGAGTCCTGTATGTGAGAGGGAGGCCTGCACTACTACTCACACCACGCCCCCTGTCCCACACCCCAGCAAGATAGAGCCCTTCCCCCACACCACCCAGGAGCACATTAAAACCATTACATTCTTCACCAAACAAACTAACAGGTAGGTAGCCATCTCCCCGGGGAGGCCTGTATGTGGAAGGGAGGCCTCCACTACTGCTCCCACCATGCCCCCTGTCCCACACCCCAGCAAGATGAGGCCCTCCCCCCACACCACCCAGGAGCACATGGAAGCCATTGCATACTTCACCAAACAAACTAACAGGTAGGTAGCCAGCTCCTCTGGGAGGCCTGTATGTGGGATGGAGGCCTGCACTACTACTCTCACCATGTCCCCTGTCCCACACCCCAGCAAGATGAAGCCCTTCCCCCACACCACCCAGGAGCACATGAAAGCCATTACATTCTTCACCAAACAAACTAACAGGGAGGTAGCCATCTTGCTTGTGAGGACTGTATGTGGAAGGGAGGCCGCCACTACTACCCCCACCATGCCCCCGTCCCACATCCCAGCAAGATGGATCCCTCCTCCCACACCACCCAGGAGCACATGGAAGCCATTGCATACTTCACCAAACAAACTAACAGGTAGGTAGCCATCTTGCTTGTGAGGCCTGTATGTGGGAAGGAGGCCTGCACTACTACTCCCACCATGCCCCCTGTCCACACTCCAACAAGATGGAGCCTTCCCCCACACCACCCAGGAGCTTATGGGACCCATTGCATTTTTCACACCCACCACCCACACCCCTGCACCCACAAACACTTCAAACACCACACAGCATGGCATCACAGAAAATGCCCAAATTCACAGAGAGTGAGTTGACAGTCATGGTAAATGACATAGACAGAGTGGAACTACAACTGTTTGGTAGCCTGGTCCAACAGACACAATTAGCCACAAGGACTCAAATGTGGGAAAGAATAGTATAAAGGGTCAATGCAGTAGGGTCCACCCCGCGATCCAAGTAGGAGATCATGAAGCGGTGGCATGATCTCAAGAGGGTTGTCAAACAGAGGAGGAGCAAGAACTGGGAGCTGGCTAAAAGGACTGGCAGTGGCCCTCCCATCCCACAGAAAACATTCACACCATGGGAGGAGAAGGTGCTTGCCATACTGCATCCTTGGAGTCTCACAGGGGGAGCAGAGGCTGGTAAGTACAAACAAATGTCAACCAACACACTGATATGTACTGTTTTGCACATTGAAAAACACACACCACACCAGACAAATCACATCCATCTGCACCACGCACCCACAAAAACCTGTCTCACAGATCCAATAGACACCCACTCCCATGTACCCTAAACGTAGCTAGCAATATAACCATGAAAGCATGAACACAGTCAGCCTGCACTACTACTCCCACCATGCCAAAGTTCCACACCCCAACAAAATTGAGCCCTCCCACAAGCACAGTGACGCCATTGCATTGTTAAACAAACAAACCTACCGGTAGGTAGCCATCTTCACTGGGAGGCCTGTATGTGGGAGGGAGGCCTGCACTACTACTCCCACCATGCCCATTGTCCCACACCCCAGCAAGATGGAGCCCCCCCTCCCTCCCACAAGCACTGTGAAGCAGTTACCTTGTTCACCAAACAAACTAACAGGTAGGTAGCCATCTTGCTTGTGAGGCCTGTATGTGGAGGGAGGCTTGTACTACTACTCCCACCATGCCCCCTGTCCCACACCCCAGCAATATGGAGCCCTCCCCCCCACACCACCCAGGAGCACATGGAAGCCATTACATTCTTCGCCCTCACCTTACAGGTAGGTAGCCATCCAATACGGGAGGCTTGTATGTGGAGAGAGGCCAACACTACTACTCCCACCATGCCCCCTGTCCCAAACCCCAGCAAGATTGAGCCATCCCTCCACAACACCCAAGAGCACATGGAAGCCATTGCATTCTTCACCAAACAAACTAACAGGTAGGTAGCCATCTCCTCTGGGAGGCCTGTATGGGGGAGAGAGGCCTGCACTACTACTCCCACCATGCCCCCTGTCCCAAACCCCAGCAAGATGGAGCCATCCCTCCACAACACCCAGGAGCACATGGAAGCCATTGCATTCTTCACCAAACAAACTAACAGGTAGGTAGCCATCTCCTCTGGGAGGCCTGTATGTGGGAGGGAGCCCTGCACTACTACACCCACCATGCCCCCTGTTAGAAATGGGATCTCTGGCTGGCTAGGGCTTGCTCCAAATCCAGTCAGAGACCACCACTCTAAGTCAGGGCAAGGGAGTTACACGCCAAGATAATCCCTGCTCATCCCCTTGGTAACGTGACACGAGCAGTAAGGCTAAACTCGGAGGCTATGTAAGTTATGCGTTTGCGCGCGCACCCAGCAACAACACCCAAGTTCCACCACAAAGGAAACTCCACACAAGGTTATATATAAAAATACCCTTTGTCTTGTACCAAACACATTAGATAAAAACACACACTTTACACTGTGCCAACAGGCACAGGCATTATTTACAGTGGATATATGTACAGGACAGGGCCACATGGACCACTGTTAGGAATAGGCACTTTTAGAACTCGCACTTGGTAAAATTAGTACTTAGAACATAGAATATAAAATCACTGTAGCACAAAATAGAAATTAGAGAATAAACCAGTAACTACTGGTAAGAGGTAAGTACCACCTACGCAACCCTAACCACCTTAAGAGAATGTCACACAGGGAACCAAGACCTCACTAGCAACACCTGTACTAGGAAGAACAACCACCTAAGTATCACAATACATGTAGGGGTATAGGAATAAAAGCATAACACATGATGCATAGAAACACATTCAGAGGTGCAGGAAAAACACAATTGCGCAGAAATCACATAGGCCACAACCTGTGACTGTCCCCAGGCCAACTGGCCTCTCTGGGGCTGAAATGCCCTGTGTCCCAAAAGTCAGGGCAGGCTGCGCAGGCAGCCAAAGAAGATGCAGGGCCTACATGGAGCAGTCGCCCACTAAGTGCTGGGCAGTTGTAGCAGGGAGCCTGGCACCAGCGTGCCTCCTGGCTCTTCTCTTGTGGCTCACAATAAAACCACTCTGCCCAAGAACATCGTGGGAGCCTCGCCGGCTCTAGCAACCAAAACAACTGTGGCCCCTTGAGCCTCGTGGGCTCAAGAACAATAATGCTGCCCAGACGTTGGAGTCCCCCCTCTGGGGACTCGTGATCACAATGGCCCCTGCAAGCCTCGGGGCTCCAAAGTACAACAGCCCCAGGAGCCTCTTGGGGCTCTAAAACAATTATGCCTCTTGTTGGAGTCCCGCTTCTCTGGGGTCTCAGAAAGACAATGGCAGCGGGAGCCCTCGTGGGTTCTTAAGAAGAATGTCTCAGTCTTTGTTGGAGCGGCCCTCTGTCAACCGGGGCCGCTCGATGCAAGGTAGGACCCTGTGCCTCTCTCCGGCACGCTGAACCTGCCGCAAGCTCTCCCCCCACCCTTCACACTCACTGGCTTCTCCCGGTGCGGCGGCTGCTCCTCCCCACGGCTGGGCTGCGGGGCTCTATGGCTGCCGGGACGTCCTGGGAGGCGGAGTGGGCTCCCGCCCTCTCTTCGCCGACGACTTCCGCTTCGGGGCTCCCGAGAGCTCCCCTGGTGCCGCAGGTGGGGCTCTCCTTCACCGGAGCCTCGCTGGCGGCGGGACTTCTCGTTTTTCCTCACTTCTCCTGGCCACAACGGAGCGCGGGGTGGGCTCCCGTCCGCTTCCGGTTTTCGGGGCTAGCACTTCCGGGTCGCGGCTGCGGTAACCAATCGCAGCGCGGCCCTGGGGTGTGGAGGCAGACACTTCCGTGTTGCACTAGGCAGCGGCCCGGGGGTGATTCTTGCGGCGTGGGCCGTGGCGGTGGAACACGGGGTAGGCTCCCGTTATATAAATAAATAAAACACGGTGGGCACCTGTTCTTACAGTCAGCAAAAGGGCGGCAAATTAACGGGGTGGCACCCGTGCCGAGATCCTAAAAGAATCTGCAAATCTGCGGCGTGGGCAGCCGCTTGGAGGCACGAAATGGGGGGATCCCCACGCGGCGGAATCCCTCGAGGACGGGATCACCGTGCCAGCGGTACAACGCGCTATCTTGGAGGGGGAGGCCAGCACTCCCCAGGCGCTGCAGGTCAAAGGAGTCCTGCTGCTCCACACTGCCATTGTGGTTGTGTTTCTCATGCATTGCAGGCACATGGTGCCTTTATCCTCCTGTATGGCATGTTGTGTGTGGTGTGATGCCATCCCCAATTAAGCAGTGAGAGTGAAGGGTGCTCAAGTGCACTTCAGCTGTGTGTGCTGCCCAGTGCTCTGGTCAATATGGTTCTGCTCTTGTGTCCCAGAGTGGTGCAGGGTGGTGTTGTTGTATTGGATGTATGTGTGTTGGCTGTGGTATTGATTCACTTCCTGGGTGTGCTGTTGTGTTTGTGCTGTGCTGATTTGTGTTGTGTGTGTTGATGTTGTGTCAGTCATGTCTGTGTGTGACTGTTCTGCTTGGTGTGCACACACTGCTTGTTGTGCACACAGTGCTGTGTGTATGTGGCCTTGGCAATGCCTGATGTGCATCCCCTGATGTCCTGTGGTGTTTGTTCATTTTTGTTTTCATGTGCATCTGTCGTTGGTTTCATGTGACCGTATAGTTCTGAGATGGTGCACTTCTTGTGTGATTTGTGGTATGTTGTGTGTGTTTTGTTCCTGAGTGATGGGGTTGTGCACTCCTGTTGTGTCTGTGCTCCCATTGCCTTTCCACAGTTTGGCTGACAGGGTATGTCTGTTTCTGATGGGGTTCTGTGTGTGTTTCTGTAGTGTTTGTGTGTTGCTTTTGTGCAGGCATCTGTTCAGGCATCCCTGTGTGTGTGTTATGTTTGTGGCTACACCCAGGGTGTATGTTTGTTTGTGTGTGTATGTAATCACAAGTATTTGCAGCCTTCAGTGTGTGTGGCACTGGTGTTGTGTGTTGTGTGTTCCTGTGCAGCCATTCCTGCAGTGGCTGTCTCCCTGGTTGTTTGTTGTGTGGTGCAGGGTGTGGATTGTGCTTACTTGTTGCTGAGCTTGTTGATTGTTTCTGTGCATGGGGGTGCACAGGATGGGCACCTGGCCTGTGGCTTGATGGGGTGGTTGTGGGTGGTGTGTCCCTGTGGTCTTTGTGCCCTGTTATGTTATGTTATGTTATGTTGTATATTGTCTTGTATAGCGCACGGCTACTCAAAAAGAGTGTCCCGGCGCTTTTATTGAGCCCTGTAGCAGAATAACACAACACAGTGATATAAAAACAAATTAAAAGAAACAGAAACAAAGGAAAAAAAGGAAAAAAAGGTCTAAAGGGCAAACAGCCAGGTTTTAAGGCCCTTCCTGAAGGCAAGCAAGTTTGTAGCTCCGCGCAATGTCAACGGCAAAGTGTTCCACAACTGTGGCGCCAGCAACCCAAAGGAGCGGCCTCCAATGCGGGCTCTTTTTACTCGCGGGACCACCGCAAGAAACAAAGATTCAGATCTTAGAGATCGAGCCGGGTGGTAAAAAGCGAGTCTCCTATGGAGATACTTTGCTCCCACAGCATGAAGAGCTTTATAGGCCAAGTTCAAGGCCTTAAAGGCAATCCGCTTCCGGATAGGCAGCCAATGGAGCGACTGCAACAGGCCGGCAGCGCTGGCTCGCCTATTTAGGCCATAGATGGCCCTCGCGGCCGCGTTCTGAATAACTTGCAGCCGCTGCAATAGATATTCCTGCCCATGCCTTGGACTGGTTCTGCCTTCTGCATTGTGCCCATATATGGACCGCTGGGGTGACGTGACCGGGAAATTGCAGTGTGTCCTGGATGCAGTGGGGTGACTTGGTGGCAGGTGGGTCGTGTGTGGGTGCCCTTGTGGATGTGTTGTTGCCCCCAGCAGGGTGTCTGTTGTGGAATTGTACCCTGTGTCAGCCCGTGTGTTGTATTTGTGTAGTTGCGTACCTGTGCAGTGTCTGCGGCGGCCCATTTGATGATAGTGCTGTAGCAGGTACAGCACCGGATACACTTGTAGAGCTGGGTCCATGGGGGGTCTTGACCGTGTGGTGTGGACCGGGTCTCTGCTATCGCGCTCCGCTGTCGAGTTTCCGCCGTCTCTGGTTGGGTGGTGTCTCCGCTGTGGTGCGTCTGCCTGTTTGGGCCATCCTAATTTGTGGAGCGGGCGGACGTCATTCCGTACGGTGGTGAGTCTCCATTGGCTCCCATCGCCGCGGTGGCGGACGTACTTTGATGGCGAGCGCGTCGCTCAGCGTCGGACGGGATTTGACCTATCTTTTACTATACTAATATGGCAGACGTGTTTCCCGATGCTCGCTGGGGGGAATAAGGCATTTTTCCGCCCCACCAGCACCAGGGTGGTGCCACCGCCGACATCCTAATTGACCCCTTAGGATTTAGTCCCGTCCAGAAGTTTGTGGAAAAAAAGATATAAGGGGGTAGGGATACCCTTTCCTGTTGTGGGGGCCCCAGTAGGAACCCCCACCCCGGTCAAACATTACAAGAAAATCTGTGTTTTTTTCTGCTATCCATCAGGACTCCAGTGGGATTGCAGAAAAAATGATGGCGGCCTGGGGTCGCATTGCCACATTTCTTGCCAGCTGGAAGCAGATGTGCATTCTGGTTCACCTCCTGCACTGATGTAGGAAGAAAAACAGAACAATATATTGCTCCTGACCAGAAGGAGCAGCATAAACTTCTGCTCCCTCAGTGTGTGAACAATGCTTGCTCCCTTACCAAGCAGGGAGCAGGCTTAGGCTGCTGGGGCACTGAGGCTCTACCCACAGCTCCTAACGTGTTCTCTGTGTGTGCCCCAGGTGGACATTGGGGCACCCACCAATATAAAAATCCTGCTCAATGGGATGGTGTCCCCGAGGCCTACTAAAGCTCGGGGAGGGGGACCATGTAGCCCACCTCCACCTTTATAATTAATGCAGCCTGGGTGGTGGGTTATTCACCATATATCATGCATATCTGAGTGAATAGTTTAGGGCACATATTGAAGGTCCCATCCATCATCCAACTAATATTGTCTTCATCAATATTGTGTTATTGATTCGATAAAAGGCAAGTGGAGATCTGAAAAATACTTGTAGGGGATATGCTCCCACAAAGAAAGGCTACTTAGGGCCTGATTACAACTTATGGCGGAGCTGTGGCGCAGTGGTGCAAACCTCCGCGCCACTGCCCTGCCAAAGGGCACTGCCACCCGCCTAGCAGATTGCAACTTTTAAGTAGACTGGCGAGTAGCGTGGCAATCCCAGGGTGGTGCCTCATTCAAAGGTGGCAGTGCCTTTGAAAAAGGCACCGAAATGGGAACACCTTATAAGGTTCCTGCACGGTATGTACTCGACTGTCCATGCTGTGCAGGAACTGTTGTTCATGCACACATGGGGGCATATATTATGCCCCCTGTGTGCATCCACAAGCGTATTAGGCATGGGGGCCCTGTAGAGCCCCCTTTGTTTCCCCTCCTCTAGGGTTTACTTGGGGTAAGAACCTCCTTGTACACTCTGGAGGAGAGGAAATTCGTAATATGATGGCAGGACCACAGCAGTCCCGTCAAGCATATTCTGGCCTCCTGACCACCACACCACCTCCAGGGAATGCAGTTCCCCGGCAGCGTTGGCAGTCCAAGGGCGGTCCGACCGCCCAACTCATAATGGGGCAGTCGGATGGCCGCTGCGGTGGTGGCTGGAGTGCCACCGCCTCACCCCTGTGAGTTTGCTGGTCCTCGGATTGCCAGACTCTTAATTAGGGCCTTAGGGTCAAGTTTCAACCACGGCATTTTGCAAGTTGCCTTCCCCTAAAAAATTTGGGGAGGCAAATTTCCAAAGTCTGATGTCTGTGCTTAGATAAGATAAAAACTGTATTACATTTGTTGTTTTTCTGCCCTTCTTACTATTGGTCTGTGTAATCAATGGTTTTCTGTTGGTATTCTCAGACAGGTAGGAATGGAACATGTTGAGAAGCTCTGATGCATTGAAAGTCTGCTTTCAAGTTGATTGTGTTTTAGCAATTTACAAATTTCTGACCCATTTATGAAGGATCTAAGAAAAACCCTTGGCCCTAAATACGTTTTAGTGCTTTAGTATAAGAGGAGTTACTATCAGGGACTCTGCTAATAACAGTAGACTTTTGACAAATTAGCACCTAACTGGTTTATGGAATGTGAGGATGAGTCCTGGGCTTAACAATAGCAGAACGTAATAAATATTTTGTATTTAAGTTTATTTTATCATTACGACTCTTAAGGATATTGTGGCTTGCACGTGATATGAAAAAAACAATCCAAAATAATACTGAATGAATACAAAAATGAAATGCTACTTATGCCCCCTCAATCAATGATAGCTCTGTTGCACTGAAAGAGTTTGAAGGGGTTCGTAGAATACTTTGTAGCCGTCATTGTTTTCTGTTTTTTTTCTGCTGGACCTATTAACATCATCAGCTTGAAATATATGCCGTTGTACCCACTCCTGCATTCAGTGTTCAGATAAGACTACAATTATGATCAATACTACAAAACATTTTGATTTCCCTTAAAAATGTGTTCCAACATGGCTGATTCTTTGGGGTAGCCCCTGTGCTTTTGTTTCTTAGGTGTAGAAAAAGAGCAGTAAGCAGGTCCACTTCCTTAGTTTCCGTGGCTTGGCCTTCCCCTATAGCATCCCTGAAACCATTAAGAGGCTGTTCAGTGCATAGGTGTGGGGCCAGGGACTAACCCTGTGTTGTAATTGGGACTTAAGGAGTGGGAAATATAACTTCTGCTATCTCTGGCATTTTTGGGAATTGACTAATATCAATGAGCCCCAAATATTTTAGGTCACAAATATGAAAGCATGATCATGCCCAATTGTACTGGAGGAAAGATAATTTGCTGGAAGAGACCACTGGGTTTTGGGGGCTGAAATGTGCCTGATCCAACATGCAAACGGAGCCTCCCTAAATTTCCAGGGCCTGTACCATACTCAGTTTCTATTTACATGAAGGTTTGGGCAGCACTGAGTTTATTTTTTAGAAAAGCACACTAGATTCAGGGGGAGGCTGCAGGGACAGGAAACTTGCTCACAGTACAACAAAAAAGAGAAAAGGTTCTGCCTAGCTTAAGTATTTACTCAGAAATACATCGAGCAACTGACCCTTCCCACTTCCCAAAGAGCATTTGAAATGCACATCCTATTCTGGCCCAATTTGTACTTGAAGCTGCAGTCTGAGTTCATCGCCAGCTAGAGCTCAACATTAACCCAAAATTGCAAAGATTGCATGAAGGATTGCATGAATGTGAAATACGGTGCCATACATAGGCGTGAAAAGAAAGGTGACACTGTCACGGACAACATCTACTTGCTCCGTGTCAGCATTTGATCAAAATTTCTATGCACCATGTTCAAGTAATTTTGTCAGAAAAGGCCAGATAACATATAGGACATGCCCCTCCTATTTCGTACCAACTAGAAATCTCCGTCCATATAACATAAGAACTATCTACCTCCAAAGTTGAAATGGCCAAGTCGTGGAGGCAGATCCCTAGCTGCCCAAGGCCTTAGGCTCTGAAATGCTGCCTATGGATGATGGATCCCGCAGAAAATAACCTAATTATTTGTCTTTAAGAAGCCTCATAAATTAACTAATCTAACAGTGACTGAGTAACACCCTAGGGACCTACACCAGCTGCCTACAGTCTAGAGAGGACCATCGCTTCCACCTCACTATGAAGCAACCCACTACTATCCTCAGTACCACCCACCCGGCCCATGAAATCTGTCCAGACGTATTTTAATTTAAATCCTCTTATTTCAATATGCATATCCTATGCACAGGAGCACCAGCCTGGATACAGCTTATCATACACAAAGGTATCCACCAATATTATGCATAGTTTCGGTGGAGCAACGTGATCCGACTTTAAACTTGTTTGTTGCTGTGCAAAAATAAGCCAACAGTGAAGGATCCTTCGTCTCCAGGCCCTTTGCTGCAATGAAGGTTACACGGTTCATTCTATAACTGTATTTACCTATGTACATCGGGCTCCATTTTCTAGATTTTCTGTAGAATTGATCTGGCACCACACAGGTTATGCAAATGTGAATTCGTGTAGAACGAAAATAGAACAACAAAATACCTCCAATAGTGGCTGAAAAACTGGCGCTTCGGGAAAACTGATTTTCTATAAACTTTGGCAAAAACGCGGCAAACCCTGCCGTCGTGAAAGCATCAGAGCAGCTGGATATTGTTAGACACATAAACACTGGGTTCCTCAACAGCAACTGTGAAAAGAAATAATATCAAAACAGTATTCAATATCATTCCGGAAAATGCAGAATTTTCAAACCGCATTCCTGAAATATATTTAGCATCAAATGTCTGAACAACAAATGAATCACACCTTCCCAGGGAAAAGAAAAACCCATGCATAATCAATATGGCAGAGATACCCGACACCCCCTCTCGACGCAATCCCCAAGGATGGGAAACTGGAAACTGTTCTGAACTTTTGGAAGGCGGGAGGGAGTGACCCTCCCGGCCGTATTTATTAAAATATGAAACAAAATTAAAACATTAAAATAACAGTTTCATATTATGTACAATTTCGTTTCCACATTACGATGTTTGGCTAACCTTAACAGATCTCTAATACAAAGGTTCTCCTAGCCGAACTAACATCCTACAAAACATTTGACTTGAAATTGTACATCCTAACGTTAAGGGCCAACGGCAAGGTCGTAACCGGTGTCAGATCCCTAAACCAGAAAATACCCCCCTCACTTGTGAGGGGGGGCGACCGCACAGAGGCGTACCTCAAGTGCATCTACCAATTTCCCTTTGACTTGACGGGGGCCCCAATGGACTCGACGCCATTTAATGGTCGTCCGAGGACTCGTGTGAGGTGTCTAAAAGGTAGCGTAAACCCCCTCCCGAACCCCACACAACTTACCCATCTGCCGTCGCAGATGTCCTGGCCCCGGGAAATTCCCCAGGAGGGCCCGTAGCCCCTCCTATCCAGGAAGGGGCCTTGACCGCCTTTCCTTTCCTTCCGGCGGCCCATCCTTAGAAGGGACCACCTCCCCATTGAGGGGCCAATGGCCACCTCCCCCGAGCGCTCCCATCCGTAATGGGTGACGCCCCCCCATAGGGATCTTCCAATTACTGCTCACCGATCATGACCTTACCGCCCGACCAAAATAAATACGACAATTTAACTAAAATCACTCAATTACAAAACAACCATAACTATTTCACGTATGATTACTGATCAATACTAATGCAGAATTACTTTATTTGAAAAAACATACTGTAAACGACCATTCTTTATTGCATACTCAAAATAACACGACAATCATAACAACCTGCAAGAAATAGAGTTACCACATCAAAACTTTATTCAAAACAACTGGCTGTCCTCAGGGGCTGGTGGGTGGGTCAAAATTGGCTCTTCGTTCCGTCTCGAGCTCACGTGCAGCGGGGAGGTGCAGCTTCAGAGCACAGGAACAAGAGGATGCTTTCTTGGCTTGTTGCTCCTTTTATCCGTCTTCGGGCGGGCGTAAACCCGCCTCCGCCTGCCCCCGGGGGGCGTGGCCGGCGGCGTCAGCGTCTAGGACAACCCCCTACAGGGCGGGAAAAGGCGCGCCCCGGCTACGCCGCTTCGGGCATACCACCCGGGACTCGCCCCCCGCCCAAGATGGCCTCCCGGGGGGATCGGGGTACTCCACCATACGTTCGGGGGGACCGAGTGGTCGCCCCTTTCCATATGGCAGAGATACCCGACACCCCCTCTCGACGCAATCCCCAAGGATGGGAAACTGGAAACTGTTCTGAACTTTTGGAAGGCGGGAGGGAGTGACCCTCCCGGCCGTATTTATTAAAATATGAAACAAAATTAAAACATTAAAATAACAGTTTCATATTATGTACAATTTCGTTTCCACATTACGATGTTTGGCTAACCTTAACAGATCTCTAATACAAAGGTTCTCCTAGCCGAACTAACATCCTACAAAACATTTGACTTGAAATTGTACATCCTAACGTTAAGGGCCAACGGCAAGGTCGTAACCGGTGTCAGATCCCTAAACCAGAAAATACCCCCCTCACTTGTGAGGGGGGGCGACCGCACAGAGGCGTACCTCAAGTGCATCTACCAATTTCCCTTTGACTTGACGGGGGCCCCAATGGACTCGACGCCATTTAACGGTCGTCCGAGGACTCGTGTGAGGTGTCTAAAACGTAGCGTAAACCCCCTCCCGAACCCCACACAACTTACCCATCTGCCGTCGCAGATGTCCTGGCCCCGGGAAATTCCCCAGGAGGGCCCCTAGCCCCTCCTATCCAGGAAGGGGCCTTGACCGCCTTTCCTTTCCTTCCGGCGGCCCATCCTTAGAAGGGACCGCCTCCCCGTTGAGGGGCCAATGGCCACCTCCCCCGAGCGCTCCCATCCGTAATGGGTGACGCCCCCCCATAGGGATCTTCCAATTACTGCTCACCGATCATGACCTTACCGCCACAGGCCGGATAGTTGACCGGCTATCCGGACCCCCCACAAAACTCCTACCTAAAGGTCATGTTTTAAACTCTTCAGCCAAGCAATGAGGTCTCCTATGAGTAACTCATTCCCCACCCGGGACAAATGGACCCCATCTCCCAAATACATACTGTCCCCCTTGATACAACCATGCGGGATATAATGTAGTGTACTTGAACGTAACAATCTATCCAACTTGTTATTTACCTTCTTCACTGAGTGGTTCAGAGCAGAAACCGAAATCGCCCCCCGCCACATTTTACGTGGAATCATATGGGACCATGCAATGGTGCACCCTGGAACTCTTCTCGCCAACCAACTTACAGTGGAAAGCATTGCCTCGAGAAGCAGTCGTCTACCAGTGGACACCAAATCATTACCCCCAAGATGGACTATGAGTATAGACGGCGGTGACCTTGTCCGCCCTAACAAACCCTCAAAAAAGGATTGAAACTGGTCAATACAGAGCCCGCCCCTTCCGTAGAAGGTTACCCTGTACCCGTATTCCCCAGCCATGTGAATCATGTCACCTGCCTTGAATACGTCTGCGGCACGCCTCACGTATGAGTGGCCCACGACCCACACCTCTCTTTCCGCAGCTGGTGATGTCTGACCGCTGGTTCCCGGGTGTTGGGTCGACTGCACAGTCCGCCCCGCCTCGTAAGGTTGCGCAACTGAAAACCAAACAAAAACAGGAAGCGTGAGTACATCATTACAGCTTCACAACATGTGCAACCGCACATACCTTTTGTAACAGTTCGAGGACCAACGCCCCAAACGCTTTACTTTTTCAACACTCAGACCCCTGGCTGTAGCCTCAGTAGCAGCCCCTATCCGAAAGGAGTGGGTCCCGAACTCGCCGGGGTTCAAGCCCGCGGCCGAAATTGACATCGCCAGCACCCGCCGGAACTGAAACCTCGTCAGTGGGGTGGCGTCAGCGTGTCTCAACAAGGTCCCCCCCCATGATGCCACCCTCTGCGCTAAATATTCCTCTACGCAAACAACAGGGCACATGGAAGACCCGGGAATCCTCTGAATAATTATGCAGTCCCCAATCGCACCTTGATCGGTTTTTGACCTGAAAGTCATCATCTCGACCTTGACCCGGATGTGCTCCCGGCACAGTCCCCCCATCGTATCCCGCTTGTTCTTTGCCACTAGTTCGCTTACCCGCATAGCTCCATGGAATGCTAGCGCAAATGCGGCTCGGAATAGCACAGTTTCATACTGGGATGAACATGTTGCAGGGAGTACGGAAAATAACAGGGCCAACCTATCCAGACCTATCGGGTGCCTCTCATCCACTCTGCGACCCTCAAGGCGTTGCCACCCACGTAGCGCTTTCTGCACCACGAAAGACGCTGTCGGGTCCTGAATCCCATGAGCCTTTGCCATAAAGGAAATGGCGGCCCGATGCCTCTGGGCCGTAGCTACTGATTTGCCTGCCTGATGTAAAGACAGCAAGAATTTTACGACAAGCTCTTCCTGTCCCCAAAGCTTCCCACTAGCAGAACCCAAAAAGGACCAATAGGAACGGAACGCCCCTTCATATGCCTTCCTTGTCCTGGGTGCTAAACTCTCTCCCACGAGGTTTTGTAGTTCGGGGCACCGAGAGACCAGAGAGCTTCGGGAAAGGGTGCCGCCACCGGGTCCGCTGTGGGCAGAAAACCCCAGAATGCCTGCATACGGAAACGAGAAAGTGCATCAGCCGCTTGGTTCAGTACCCCCGGGACATGTCTTGCCCTAAAGAGCACATTCAACTGCATACATAATAACACAATTTCTTTGAGCAGTCTCAGAATCCATTTGCAACGTGCTGCCTGACTATTGATACACTCAACCACAGTCATGTTATCAGACCAGAACACCACAGAGTGATCCCGGAACCCCTCCGGCCACGTTTTCAAGGCCACCAGAATAGGGAAGAGTTCGAGAAAAGCAATGATACTCGTCAGCCCGCACTCGTGCCACCATGACGGCCATTTTTGAGCCGACCATTGTGTTCCAAATATGGCCCCAAAACCTATACTCCCCGCCGAATCTGTCCAAAGCCCCAGCTCCTCGGGGGACACCGCTGGTTTGTTCCAGACAATTCGACCATTGAAATCCGCCAGAAATGCCAACCAAATGCGCATGTCCTGGCGAACCTCTGCCGAGAGCCTCGTGCGGTGATGTCCTTCCTTCAGGCCGACCATGGCTTGTGCAATCGAGCGGGAAAAGGGGCGGGCCATTGGCATCACTCTCAGGGCAAAATTCAACTGACCCACCACTTGTTGCAATTGATGAAGGTTTACTTTCGTCGCACGAATACATGTTTTAAGGGATGTCCCAAATTTTAACACTTTTTCCCTGGGTAATCTAAAACAACCTTCTACTGAGTCGAGCTCGATCCCCAGGAACTCGAGCAAAGTTGAGGGACCCACAGTCTTACCTGGCGCCAATGGCACACCAAATTGATTCATTAAGACACGAAATTCATGTAAGGCCTTACCACATTCAGGATCCCCGGCTGCCCCCAAAAAGAGAAAGTCATCGAGATAATGCATAACATGCCGAAAACCCGTTTTCCTTGTAAATACCCATTGCAGAAAACAACTGAATTTCTCAAAATAGGCACAAGATATAGAGCACCCCATTGGCATACATCTATCCATGTAATAGCGACCCTGAAACATAAAACCAAGGAGACGCTGATCGTCTGGGTGTACCGGGAGCAACCGGAACGCTGACTCGATGTCTGATTTTGCCATCAGCGCCCCGGGCCCCAGGCGATTCAACATGGCGACGGCCTCATCAAAAGATGCGTACCGCACCGAACACACTTCCGGGTCTATCGCATCGTTCACGGAAAGACCACGTGGGGCTGACAAGTTATGTATTAGCCGAAACTCACCCGGGTCCTTCTTGGGGACCACCCCTAGAGGGGAACAAACAAAGTTAGCAACCGGTGGCAAATCAAATGGACCGGCAACACGACCTCGAGTTACCTCCTTCCCAATCTTTACCTGAACCACCGCCGAATACTGCAAGGCCGACAGTTGGTTCTTACAGTTTGCTACACCCTGAAAATCCCCCACTGGGATGCGGAAACCATATGAAAACCCGTCCCGCAACACCCCAGCGGAAGCATGATCCGGGTATTCGTTGAGCCAAGGAATCATTGCCATGGTATCAATCGGAGTAGGTAAAGGCGCCCCTCGGACTATTTCAGACCTGTTTGGCGCTTCCCTTTCCACCGTTATCACCCGTCTTGGCTCTGCACATGGACTCAGGATGGGATGACTGCCCACACCCCCCGCATTCATGTCTGAACTTGCATGACCCCTGGGGCCTCGTACATTTTCCCCTGTTGAAATTCCAACAAATCCCCTTTTTACCTGTGTTGCCACTCGACTTCGAGTGGTGTTCGTTACCTGCACCTGTCCGAAAGGGTGTCCCAGAGGATTGGCGGGAAGATTCACCCCCATTACTCCCTGACAATGGCACTTTTAGCATTCCTGAACTCTCCATTTTCTGCCATGAGACAGAGTCGAAACAATCCCATGTTAGAACTGGGTTGTGCTCTTTAGCCTTTCTAAAAAGATTGTCATAACAGAACCACTGATTGCCCCCGTACGTCAGGGAATACTCCATGATACGTGACTGATAAATAGGCAACTCGGTCAACAACTCGGGCCTGCGCTCACCCATGATGGAGGTAAAAATGCCCCACGCTCTGCCCCAAGTACCTATGTTTTCGTCAACCTTAAAGGCGGCCATTTTCGCGCGCCAAACACTCGGATGCATGAGCTCCTTTTGGCTCTTCACATGCTCTATCTCGTAATGGTCGGTAAGCAATGAAAACATGTTTACATACTTATCCGCCCAAATCATTTCCTTAATTTCCAGTGGAACATGCTGGGCAATCTTCTCCCTTCGAGAAGGTACAGACCCCTCCCCCGCAATCGGCAATGGCCGCTTACCTGAAGTGGATCCCGCACTTGCCGCCGAACTTGGGCCTGCTGCACTTTCAGCCGCCGGAACCTGTGGGGGAACAGAAGATGGTGCCTTCGCGGCCTCTCTGGATTCCCGCAGCTGTCTCATTACTGCCCGGGCGTCGTCAGCCGTGGCGCCCTTACTATCTTTCCCCAACCACGCTGCCAATTGCGCCGCCAACTCGGGAGGCATATCTTCCCCGTTCACGGGGGTGACCACCACGGGGATCGGATGCCCCTCCTTCGGAACCGAGGTTGGCTCCTCACGTGGAGTATCGGGAACCGGGGTTTCCCCCCCAAGTGCCCCCCTTTTTGACCTCTTGCCTCTCCCGCTAGGGACTACTCCCGGCAAAGCTGGTCCGATGACTCGCTTCGGTCCTCCCTCCCCGTCTTTAGCCGCCATCTGCTTCTTCAAATCGGCTACCTCCTTTATGAGCATGCGTAGCATCTGATCGGTACCGACCCGCTTTCCGACCTTCTTGCCCGGCATTCTCAAGCGAAGATATCTGTAAGACAAAGAGAAAGATTACAACACTCAAAATTGGCTCTTCGTTCCGTCTCGAGCTCACGTGCAGCGGGGAGGTGCAGCTTCAGAGCACAGGAACAAGAGGATGCTTTCTTGGCTTGTTGCTCCTTTTATCCGTCTTCGGGCGGGCGTAAACCCGCCTCCGCCTGCCCCCCGGGGGCGTGGCCGGCGGCGTCAGCATCTAGGACAACCCCCTACAGGGCGGGAAAAGGCGCGCCCCGGCTACGCCGCTTCGGGCATACCAGCC
Organism: Lissotriton vulgaris; assembly: GCF_964263255.1. Lineage (NCBI taxonomy): Eukaryota > Metazoa > Chordata > Amphibia > Caudata > Salamandridae > Lissotriton > Lissotriton vulgaris. The sequence goes on from NC_141689.1 coordinate 667,038,236, forward strand.
GGGACTCGCCCCCCGCCCAAGATGGCCTCCCGGGGGGATCGGGGTACTCCACCATACGTTCGGGGGGACCGAGTGGTCGCCCCTTTCCAAATATGTCCTATCCAAGCTCTCTGATGTAGTCCTGTTAGATAACATCACTGACCTTTCACAGCAGAAAAGAACGTACTGCTGTAAAATATTCTTTGTTTGGGCAGGACAAGGAGGAACAGGTAAACAAAAATAAAGGCGAATAATACATGAAGGTTTTCGAGCTGAAAACACATGTGCTCCCAGCAATAGTCGTGGTATTAAAAATGTTGTAGTGTCAGAGGCGACAAAATATTCAGGCTCATTCTATACAAAGACATGTATGACAGATGCATGAGTTGAGAGATCATATACATACCTTTTGTTACCGGTCATTTTTAAAACTACATAGCTGGCTGGTGTAGTAATTTACATATCATGTTTTAGGTAGTGAAGTTTGTATTACTGGATTATTGTGGTTGGATACTAGATTTGGTGAGCCATTGACATGAATCATTTCATCACTGGGGAAAACTTTCTCTTACATTTTATGACTTGCTTGTTTTGATTTGGACATAGTTTGGGGTGTAGTATGTACTTGTTCTGTAGAACATAACTGGTCAAAGCCTCTTATGCTTAGATCAATGCCATCACTAATTAAGAGCATGAAAATTCCCTTTCTTGATGATAATTCACATAGAATGCTCATGCAGTGATTATGGTCTCAGTGAACTGGGTGACAGTGCTCTGATCCTGTGATTATGAGAATATTTCTGAAATCCTATGTTTGTTATTATTAGTAGTCCTGATAATGTCTGAGGCATATTTGCAGCTGAGACGAAACACGTCGGAAGAGGCAGTGAAATGTATATCCATCTATTGAAAAGGAATACTGGATATCGGTTATAAACAACTTATTGGACTTGTTTGGGAAGGCTCGCAAACGTGATGACTTGGACTTGCTCCAACAGAAGAGGGATTGGTGGTTTCTCTTCCTTCTTGATCACCAATACTTTTGCTGCTTTGTGCTGATTAACAAAACTGTGAATGTTACTGACACTCTAGCGTGTGCGCCTTTCTCCCCAGCCACCTCTCTTGAACTTTGTCTGCTGTGAACACTGCAGACAAAGTAATTTGCTCTACCTGGAAGGGCTGCTTTGCCACACCTGGAATGACTGCTTTGCTGCTTAGAGCATGCCTTAAAACCTCAGAGGCCAGCCCTCCATCATCACCCGCACCCAAGACTTCCAGAGTGACTCCATGGACTATTTTGCTGGCCTTCTGTTCAGAGACAAAGGAACCCAAAAAGCTCCCACCACCTTATACTCAGACCTGGACCCTGCTTGATTCCTGAACCCCCAGTCCCGGACCCTTGGTTGTAGTGCTAAATGTGCCTAGATGGCCAAATTCCAAAACTGAGGACTTTGAATATTTTTGGCCCATAACAGCTCTAAGAACCAGGAGGGGATGGGACTGACCTGCTCGCCTACCCGCCCCAAGTTCATTTACGCGGATTCTCCTGCTATATTCTTCTACAAAGCAGCAAATCCTGTTCAGCGGTCCTCAACCAAGGGGTCATACGTCATTGTGGAACTGTCTTTTGCTACAGCCCTCTGCCTCATCCAGCTAGAGATTTTTGACTCACAAAAAGGAGATGTCGGCCTGATGAGGATGTCAGTTGAACCGTATACTGCAGCCCTGTCGGATGTGGTCTCATTAGAAGCAGTCAGTCCGACTTCCGGATTACGGTGCATCCAGCATGTACTACGACAGACTCTGACAGCCTTCCTACGACTGCCAAGTTGGGGACAAAGAAAAATAGCAGCCATAGGGCTGAACAGGGAGATCCGACTGCCATCTGGATTATGATATGGGTTCCCGACGACCTGACCTTGGTGATCCAACGTCTGACATGAGTCGTCTGAAACATAGGAAAAGGGGTGAACACTCAGCTGATTCCCTTCTCCCTGGCAGTCTCCAGCATTGATCCCTCTTTCTAGGCTCATCCTTCACCTCAGCAGCTGAACCCAGAGGAAGACAGTCTTGGGAGTGGCAGAATCTATGTAAGTCCTCAATTGGCATATATCACCATTGACTGAACCGTGCATCTATCGCCAGACTCCAGCAATGGGGTACATGGTGCACCAGGCACATCACTACATATTAAATACAACAAAAAGGGAAAGGAGAGAAAATTAGGTGGATTTGGTCTCCCCAATTACATAAACAGAAGGAATCCACACAAGAATGTTTCTAGAATGGTCCCCACAGTGGTGGAGAGCACTCAGTGTTCTTTTAATACCCCTTACACCCCAAAAGGACCCTTGGTGTCATGCTTCATCATCGGGGTCTTCGCACCACTCTACGGGATGCGGCGTGCTACTAACCAACAAAATACGTGGTAGCACTTAGTTGATGACTATGTGTGGTGTGTGGAGAGCTTATGTCATTAAGTGAGTGGTGGGTTTGAAGTGAGAACGGTGAAAAAATGAAAAAGGGCCTTGCACGTGAAGTCTAGTAAATTTTAATGGGCCTCCGTGCTGGCTCTGTTAAAAGGGTGGTGTTGAGGTATATATGTATGATAATGTACAACACCTCATGAGTGTGTCAACATGTTTCGATGCAAAGCATCTTCTTGAGGACGGGGTTGCACAATCCCCACCTTACTCACATCTAGATGTCAAATGACATTGTTTATTAAAACATAAATGGTTTAATTTGGTTGTCCGAGGCTGATGTGTGCCTAATTTTTACTCCATAGATATTTGCAATGCATACCTGTAATAGAAAAGGAAAAGAACGCAAAAAAGGAACAAATGGTATTATATTTCTGAAATATCCAAATGCTGCTTCAGTGACCTGAAAATTAATTCTTTCACCATTCTCACTTCAAACCCACCACTCACATAACCCCTCCACACACCACACATAGTCATCAACTAAGTGCTCCCACGTATTTCGTCGGTTAGTAGCATGCCGCTTCCCATAGAGGGGTGCGAATACCCCGATGATGAAGCATGACACCAAGGGTCCTTTTGGTGTGTGAGGGGTACTAAAGGAACACTGAGAACTCTCCACCACTGTGGGGACCATTCTAGAAACATTCTTGTGTGGATTCTTTCTGTTTATGTAATTATATCCCTACTTATGTCATACACGTGTTTACAGCTGCACATGTTTCCTGTGCATTTGAACCCACTTGCAGCCACACACCAGGGGAGCGGGGCACTGCCAACAATGAGACCTCCGCGGTAGAGGTAGTTGCATGATTTTATGGAGGGCGGAGCTTTCCCCGCCTCTGCGGTAGGAATCGAAGCATGGCTGCAGTGGTCAGACGTGCGGTATTAGCATCCTAATCAGGCCCTAAATCTGAAAATAGAAATCTTCACCCTGGATTCATCCCAAGGATCTCTGGCAGTGAAACTCCCTCCTTCGAAACCACATAATCCTTGCCTCTGTGAATGTTACCTCCTCAGAACGTTTTTGTCAAAATGTCTTCCATGTAAGCGCCTATCGGGCCTAATCCACTTCTTTATCTGACCAGCATTCCATTGCGGTTGCCCATATTTTTTTTACTTTAACTCAGTCTCACGTAAATAAATGTCCGCAGTTGGCGTTATGATCTTTTAGGCACTTGTTTTTACTAAAAAAGTTTAAAGTCTATAACTCCTGTTCTACTGATTGGATTTTTTTTTATTTTGGTGTCATATAATGTATTCAAATGTACCCTATTTTCTAAATTAGTATGAGATAAGTTAAGCCTGATTGCTTTTTGTGCAAAGCTACCCATGGTTAAGCACAGGTTAAATTAGTGATTTTTTGCTGTTCACCCTGCAAGAGATTGTGGCTGTTGCTTGAACAGAGCTCACACCACAGTCAACCAACAACCCACTTTCTGGCAAAGTGTATATATGTTCAATTAAAGAAATGCGTGATAAGTGAAAGACAATGCAGAAGCATATTTGGTTCAATAAGACACAGAAATATGTGCAACCAGACAGCACTGGAAGTACTACTTCTTCTAATCCAAATTATAAAATCTTGCATACCAATACATGTCTGACCCACATCTTTTATTTCAGTCCTCCTTCTCCACCTTTCTCCCAAAGACTATGAAAAATATGTTTTGGGACCAAAAATGTAAGTGTCAAATCAAAGTCTTGCCCTGATACGTGTGGGAAACAATACATTTCATGATTGAGGACCCTCATGGAGTCACTCCAAGACCCCTGAAACAACTCATTATTGCACCCCACCTAAAAATAAAACAGGTGACCAAATTGCAATGTTAACTACTGATCTAGCTCCAATTCAGCCTTTCCCAGCAAGATAAGCATAAAAGAATTAACAAAACAGCTTCAAAATTAAACTTAGTGTAACCACATCTTGCTCAATCACTACTCAGAATTTAGTCCTGCAAGATCAATAAATTCTACCTTGACTCACATTAATGAAGACTTCCTAACAATAGACCACACCGTCTTCCTAAAAGGCTCATGAAGTCATTTATTTTTTGGGAGTTGATTAGATCTTTCCTCTCCACCTGCAGTCAGCAAGTTTGAAAAGGATCAGTGGTATCAGCATCTGACACAGCAACCAGTGAATTAACACAATGGTTCCTCCATATGCTGCCTACTCTTGGACAATTACAGGCAGTACTAGCTGAGCCTACAAATGTATATCAATGGTGTTCAAATCTATTTTCATAAGAAAATCATGCTTACATGCCGGGCCAACATCTCATTATGTCTGCATAATGTATTCCATTAGAAAAATAGGAGGTTCCTTTGTCTGAATGAAAACAAGACTAAGATCGTGATGCTGGGTGCAACAGAAATAAAACTCTGCCCTTTACATGGTTACCTAATTTAACCACACTAATCCCCACTGCATTGAAGTTATCAACATGGATGTCATTTCTGAAACAGCTTTCATTTGATCATTTACTAGGTCAATGCAGTTGTCAAGGAAATTAATCTGCTATTACAAAGGTCATACTGATTGGAATCAACAACAGCCCATGGAATGCAAGACAAGACAAGACTTTATTAACCAGGAAGGGGTGGGAGCACACTGCTGACCTCCCCGCACAGTTTGCTCCTAAGCATTATGGTAAATGCAGTTTGCAGTGCACGCTTTCTTGGGATTTTGCTGGAGTGTTCCACTGGGGGAGAGGTGTGGCGCGGCGGCCATGGCGACTGACGCTGGATGCTGGAAATCACAGTTCAATCCCCAGTTCTGGCAGCAGGGGTCTGCCCAGCACCATGCGACTCTGGGCAATAGCTTGCTTAATCTTCCCAATGGCCCCCAGCGCCGAGATACCACTTCGGGCACACTGCTGACCTCCCAGCACAGTTCGCCCCTAAGCATTATGGTAAATGTAGTTTGCAGTGCACGCTTACTTAGGACTTTGCTGGAGTGTTTCACCAGGGTTGATGCAGATTAGTGTATCTGGATTTTATATGTCATTAGTAGAGATCAAAAAAGGATTTTGATCTGGGGTTGCTGAGCAGGCTGCCAAAATTCTTACAGGTCTCAATAAGTCTCATAGACCCACAGGTGCATCTCCACTAGCTCATCAGCTCAGTGGCTCAAGGAAGCCTTTTTAAACAGGAAGGGGTGGGAGCACACTGATGAATTGTGTGCCTGTGTGTGGTACTGTGACCTGTGAGAAACTTGGCAGCATTTTCAGCAACCCCAGATGATTTTTCTTTGCTCTCTAATATTGCTACTCTCTACTGAGGACGGGGTCCACCCAAAAACATGTGTCTAGAAATATACAGCAATGTCTGCTCCAATTGTATTGAAAAACTCCAGCTAATTTTGAAGTAAGTTTGAACTGTGTACTGCATTTACCAGGATGCAAAAGGACAAACTGTGCTGGGACTGTGAGGTAGTGTGCTCCCAACCCCCAAACTGTTGAAAATGCTCCCATGAGCCAGCAAGCTGACGAGCTTTGGAGATGCACCTGTGTGCCTGTGAGTGGTACTGTGGCCTGAGAGAAACTTGGCAGCATTTCAAGCAACCCCAGATGATTTTTCTTTGCTTTCTAATACTGCTGTTCTCTACTGATGACGGGCTCCACCAGAAACACGTGTCTAGAGATATACAGCAATGTCTGCAACAACTTTTGTAAAAAACTCCAGCTAATTTTAAGTAAGTTTGAACTGTGTACTGCATTTACCAGGATGCAAAGGGGCAAACTGTGCTGGGACTGTGAGGCAGTGTGCTCCCAACCCCCATTCTGTTTAACAGGCTCCCTTGAGCCAGCAAGCTGACGAGCTTCGGAGATGCACCGGTGTGCCTGTGAGTGGTAGTGTGACCTGAGAGAAACCCGGCAGCATTTCCAGCAACTTCAGATGATTATTCTTTGCTCTCTAATACTGCTGCTCTCTACTGGTGATGGGCGCAACCCAGAAACACGTGTGTAGAGATATACAGCAATGTCTGCACCAACTTTTGTGAAAAACTCCAACCAATTTTGAAGTAAATTTGAACTGTGTACTGCATTTACCAGGATGCAAAGGGATGAACTGTGCTGGGACTGTGAGACAGTGTTCTCCCAACCCCCATTCTGTTTAAAAGACTTAATTAACATTGCATCCAAACAATGTTACTGTTTGTTAGAAATGCAGGAACCACAGTCCTAGTCAAAGTAAGTCACAAAACACCCCAAATTAACTTGTGCTTGCCCCCTGGGAACTGGGCACTAAGCAGTCAGACTTACCTGAAAAGGCAATGTGTAAAGTATTTGTACAAAACTTCACTTCCAGTAACACAGTGAAAACGCTAAGAAAGTCTCCACGCCATGTTAGAAAAATTGAACTTATTTTTTTGAGTAAAACAAGACCAAAATGACAAAACCCCAATAGGTAGAACTAGAGTACAAAAGTTTTAAAGAATAAAGTGAAGGTTTATGCTTAAAAACATGAAGTGCCAACCCAGGCTCTCTGGTCACACTAGACCAGGACTATTCCAAAAAGGTAATGCCAACTGTGATGGAGCACCGGTTGTATACAGGGACCAGTCATTGCCCACTGAAAATTAACTTGGCTCCGTTGTCATCGAAAACAAGATGTGGGGTGCAGAGGTGGTGATCTGTCATCGTCAAAGATGAGATGCAATGTGCAAAGGGAACGATGCATCATCATGGATCTGTGCAGTGAGGGCCATGTGTATACTTCAAGCTGTAAAAAGTTGAAAATGGATTTGGAATGGTGTCGCTGCAAGATGCAGTGAACAATGTGTTGAAGTCGATTCTTGCAACGGCAGCGATGTGTCTGCAGTTTTAGAGATGCGCTGGTTCCGAACTGCTGCGTCAACGGCAATACGTGGATTCTGCTGGAGGAGCACTTAAACCCACTTCCAAGGGCCCTGGATTGGATTGACACCACTAGGCTGGGAACGCTCCAGATTGCACAGACCCAGTGCTGAGGCAGGTGAGTTGAAAGTCTTTGATGTCCCTGAGACTTCAGAATAGGAGGCAAGCCAGCAAGCCCTAGGAGGCACTTTGGTTCTGGGTTCAAGTGATGTGGGTTCAGTCACCCAGGCAAGGAGGGCAGCAGGTCAACACTGCAAGAAAGCAGTTCTTCCAGAGCAGCAGTACAGCAGAGTGGCAGGCCTTCAGAATCTCAACAGTCTTTCTTCCTAGCAGAGTATCCACATGTCCACAGTGTACTGAAGTAATAGGATCAGAAGTGCAGTTCTTATACCCAACCGTGACTTGGAAATGTGGGGACCCCAAAGAAGGGCTTTGACATGCACAGGGGTTCTCTCTTCCTATCTTGGCTCTATTCTCACTACAGGGGATTAAGTAGTCCTTTGTGTGGGGACAGGACACAGCCTATTCAGGTATAAGTGTGAGGCACATCTGGAGACAGATCCCAACTATGAGGTCTATTATGATGTTGTTCGGAAAGGTTCAGAACAGCATTCGGTTTGTTCGAATCCGATTCGGAAGCCTTGTTTCTGACTAACTCAGAAACATTCCTGAACGACCAATTATGAGGTTCAGAAACCATTCGGACTGTCCAACACGCATCTTTCGGAGTAACCAAGTCGATCGGACATGTCTACGGACCATGTTTCTGATCGAGTGAATAAGATGATGGATTCAGACAGCCTTCCCATATTGATTGTTCTGGCACAGATCGGCGGTCGGAATCTGACTTTGGGGGCCCGTAGCAGGCCCCCCTTCACCCGAGGGCTTAAGAATCAGGCCTGTGCAGGTGCTTATGGGTCTCCTATTTCCTACCATGCATAGTGTGGCAGGCACTTAGGGGCGCCCGTCACAGGGGGCACAATTTTCCACACACACCCTTTTCTTCAATGGGAGCCTGTGTAGTCAGTCGGATCACAAGGTTCCATTGAAGTCAATGGGAGTCCGACCGTACGGGGTCTTGAACCGTCATAATCGATCGGTCAGACTCCCCGATTACGGTTTGGTTAGAAACCGTCCTGAAACAGATTCGGTCTGAAAGCTTTCCAAACAACATCTTAATCGACCCCTATGTATGTTTCAAGAAGGGCTTGAAACTGACATCTTATTCCTGCTTGATTTCGACTGAGCCCCTTTAGCTAGAGGATTACTTTAACAATATCAGACTTGGTGCCCATAATATACTGAATTCTATCTGCACTACATTTAGGATCTCGTACACCTGTTACAGCTCTATAGAACAAAAGGTTGACACATAGCAGTCTGAAACACCTCAGTGCATACATAAATACCAAGTCCAACTTAATATGTTTAAACAAGGCCTGTTTTGGGTTCTTGATATTTGCTTCCAACACGATATTGAATGATTATCTGGATAAGATCACAGATAGCATACTAAGATTTGTTCACAATCTGGACCCATTAATCATGATGTATTAATAATTGTATACTTTTTTAAAATTATGTCATTACCATCAATGCCACTGGGAAATCTCTGAATGTCTTTCCAATATCCTTTTCTTGGACAACCTTTTCACTTCCATTATAGTGGGCCTGTGAAACCCGTTCTGACTGCATTTTTGCTGTACCTGCACATCAACAATAAAAGAGAGAGCTGATATAGCAAGAACACAATGTGCTGAGATCACACGTACCTTTATTACAAATGCATTCTTTTATGAATTGCACTGTGGCAGGAATTAAGAGAAAGAAAAAGTGTGAGTGTGATTAGTTAACTTTATGCAAGGCTGCTCATTTTACACCGTGTAAGTAGGGGTGTGGAAATTTCCCCTTCCTTTCCATCGACTCTGGTTCATCCCAAAGTTTTCTGACTACTATGGATTCTCCCACATGCTTTTCAAACTCTTCCCTCTTATCTTTCCAACTCATCCCACTGACAGGCAAACATGTTCACTCCAAATAGCGTCTCATACCTTCCCTTCACCAATTCATTTAAATTATTCTGTCCCTATGAAAAAAAAGAGTAAATACACAAGTTCCACAGAGCATAAACTTAACCATCTTAACAAAACTAATCCTACAAAGGAAAAGAAAGCACAAATTACTAATTTGTTAACATTCATGAATTTTTAATAGATGTGCACTTATACACAATTAACAATAATTTAGATGTATTCTTCTTGTTTTCCATCTCTTTTCAATGCTCTGGTCCAATGGTAATTGTACATCTAATATGCTCAATTATATATGAAATTTGTAAAGCTGATCATGTGCTTACTCTCTCTCAAATGACGTTATGCAGTTTTGTTTGTCTAATGGTAGGGGTAATTGTACATAGCGCACACTTGCAACTTGCATACTATGGAGTTCAGTGCTTACACTTTTTATATCAAACAGTTGGAATTAACATTTCAATATTGACAGGATAAAAATGCATACGTAGTATTACAACATAGGGTGAATATCTTAAAATAGCATCTGCACAATTTCAATTTTTCACTCAATTCAATTTTCAATAAACAATCAATTCAACATCGTTACATACAATTATATAGTTAAATAACGGTTGATAGAAAAAAATTGCTTAGTCAAAAACAAATTAGTACGTTCTCATCATCCTCTAGCAAGAGAAGGCTAACATGGAATACATTCCTAAGTGAGCTAGATCGTTTTCCAATATCCGCTCCTAGGCAAAGGTCTAGAAAACCATATCATAATAACTCTGGAATCACTGGCCCCACTTGGCCACATACAAGTTACACCCAGTTTCCTGTGTCTAATTTTTGTCTCTATTTTCAAACTCTGTCCTGTAACACCCAGGTTCAACCCACACTCCTTCCAGATAATATGGCTGTTAAGAAACCTCTTTAGCACTGGGAAAACATTGAACTAATAAACTATGGGACTAGGGAGTCAACTCTACCCAATCAGGATGGGTAGGTCACAAAAATCAGTGTAATTGGAGTCATCGAGGGCTATATTCACCTTAGCTAGCATGCTTAGCTATTGAACCAAGGGTATTTCCCCGGGAACTCCATCTAGGCCACCTTACGACTGATTCAGTTAGGCTCTATAAAATAGGAACTATGCCAGACCCTGTCAGTGGTAAGGCATTCAGGTTATCTTTTTACATTTCTCCCTAGCTTACCATATGCCAAATGCTTTAGACTATGTTTAAGGGTCAGATGTAGTCTCTTACCCTATGTGAATGCGGCTTTAGGATGGACCTTCGCCCCAGGGATTCAGCAGAAGTTTCAATCAATTGCGGTGTCTGCCCACCTTTCTTTTTGCACAAACATGAATCCATCTGGGCGGGGTCTCTTCCATAAGCTGCAGTTGGGTACGAGATCCCAGTCCTTCCTATCTGTCTAACCAAAATGTTGCTTTTGTTCAAATTCCTTTACAAAACATAAGACGAGAGGCATTTGTCAAAACAGAAACAGTTTGTTTAATTGAATGTTACGGCTGGGAGAACAGATACAGGCATGAGGCCCGTTCACGGACAGAATATTGACAACTAAAATATCCCTGTACCACAATATTGAGGTATATATATATCAATGTTAAAAATATCCACATCCTATATTTATTATGGGAAGTACAACAAATTTTGAAAAAATATCAATGCCAGAAAAATAGTTGTACAAAATATTGTTTTTTATATATATTAAAATAATTAGTTTAATAATTGTTTTAAAGTAAATACATATACATATATTAATTATTAAATATGTGTGTTTAACTTTTTTAAATTAAGTTTATTTATTAAAATGTTTATTAAAATGCAATTATTTTTAATTAATGTTTTTATTTAATATAATCAATATTTATTAATATATTATATATATATATATATTTGTGTTGTTATTTTGCATAATTTAGATGCGTAGGATTTTAAGACCTTAGAGTTACCATTTATTTAAACTTTGAATTGAAATGTTATTATTACGAGTAACACAATTTTCATCTTATTATATAGCATTATGCAGTGATATGATTGCTTTTTTAACTGCATATAACCACTCTAAAATGGCCGCCAAAGTAACATTGTCAAAGTTGTCCTTTTTCTGTGTTAATTAATTCACGAGAGAAAAAAAATGTATTTTGCTGTTTTCAAATGCTTTAAATGGCGGCAGCCTCTGTAATCAGGTTGAAACAGGGGAAAAAGGCACGTTCGCCGAAACGTGTCCTGTTTGTGCGTTAATAAACTGAATTTTCTTTGACTGACCACGCGAGTGCAGCCGCTTCCTTCCCTGTGTGTTTTCAGACACCGCAAGAAATGAAGAGGTTAATGATGTGTTTAAATGCAGCCCAATACAGCGCTCTGACAAACTGAATCACTTAAGGCACTGCTGATTATAATGGAAAGGCTTATGGAACGTGAAATCCGTAAATGGTGGGAAGCGACCTCACTGCAGCGTTATTTAGAGGTAAAAAGAGTACTATGCGGATTACGTATCTACACTATCCCTTCCTATGAGAATCCGGACCCTGCGCTTCTCGAAGAGTGGGCAGAGTATACCGCTGAGTCTAGCGCCGGGATGTTAAAGATCATCATTAAGTTTGCTTGAAGCGACAGGGAGAAGTGCCTGAAGGAAATAGCGGATACAGAGGCCATAATCGATGCTAATACCGAAACAGCAGACAAAGCTGATTTACGCGAAAAAATGAAAACCCGTCTGATCGCTTATCAAAAAAAATCAAATTAAGAAAGCATACGAAATTCAATCGTGATGCGAAGGATTATGAACAAGGAAGGATCCTTACCTTTGCATGCAAATACAATGCCCCACGAAAGGTCCTGAGAGGAGAAGCGTCAAGGAACACACAATCGAAGGAAACATCGGAATCAGCTATGAGCACTGACACAGAACAATCAGGGGAGGAAACTACTGATACAACTCTATATCCTTTAAATGGCAGAGGGTGTTTTTTAGAAGACTTTCAACTAATGCGCAATTCTTGACAACAAGCGGGGAGAGGCAGACCCCAGGCTCAACAGAGCCGACAAAGTCGAGCAACAGGAAGACAAGAAGGGGTGGCAGATACAGGACGACAACTAGAAATGGCTACCCAAACACGCAGCCAGAGAGGCGTGCTCAAGTAGAACGATCTGCAGATCTCTCCATTATCTACTGACAAAACACAAGCTAACTAAAGATCAAGAAAGTGTGTTAAAAAAAGGTATGACCTTCTGCCCCTCTAAAAAATTGGAATATACCCACACTCATATTGACTTGTATCTTTTCTCCCGAATATTGAAACTACAAAAATTCTTTAAATTAAGAGGAGAAAATCGACCACCCTCTGAAGCAACATTTAGTGCTCACACTGAACTTTCCACCTTGACTGGCACTGATCTCAGAGCAATGCAACTGATTTCTAGTCAAGAACCAACTGACTCCCAGGACTCTCAATCGAATGTGATGGAACCTATGAGATTTGGCATCAACGAATTTCAAACCTAAGTCTACCTTTACACCAACATCAGCTTACGACGCAATCGATGTATTTGAAGAAGCAGTGAATCAAGATCTCTTGAGAATGAGAAAAACAACAGTGTCTAGCCTACAATATAACCTAACCAGAGGACAACAAGAGGCTCTAAAAGACCTACAGAATAATCACCAGTTAATATTTAAACCATCTGACAAAAGGCGGCAACGTGGTATTGATGACAAGAGAATATTACACGCAGGAGGCGATGAGCTAATTGTCGGATGGTAACTACTATCAAAAAGTTAGCAGAGATGATTATATCAGAGGTATTGATCAATATCATAAATTACTTGTGAAATGGGCAGAAAAAGGCATGATTAATGACAAGGAACATACATTTTTGACTTGCCCTTATCCTGTAACATCTACATTTTACCATTTGCCAAAAATACACAAGGACATCAAACGTCCACCTGGCAGACCTATCGTCTCCTCAATTGACTGCTTAACTGACTCCATGTCCCAGTACATAGATTATTTCCTTGCAGACTTTGTCAGAACTTTGCCTTCCTAAATTCAAGATTCTGCTCACTTTATTAAGAACATTATGGACATACCATGGGAACCGGACATGTGGATGATCACATTAGATATAACCAGCCTGCATACCGTGATTGATCATCAAAAGGGTATGCAGGCAGTCCGGTATTTTCTTAAGGGAAGATCACTTGAATATTCTGAGCACAATGAAATGCTCTTGGAATTTGTTGAATTTGTTCTTTACAACAATATTTTTCTCTTTGATAAACAGCACAACCGGCAAGTGAGGGGGACTGCAATGGGCACCTGTTTCGCCAACAGCTAAGGGAACTTATTCGTGGGCTGGTGGGAGAAGCATGTGGCCTGGGCGGAACCTTTTAATGAACATGTGAATTGTACTGTATTATGGAAAAGGTACATAGACGATCTATTTATCCTCTGGAAGGGTCCCAAATTACAAGCAGAGGCTTATATTGACCAACTTAATAAGAATTCTCTTAACCTCCACTTCAGTGGACAGATGAGTCAGACTATGGTATCCTTTTTAGATCTGCAAGTATTTATTCACGATGGTAGACTTTGCACCAAGCTGTTTAGGAAATCCACAGCGGGTAATTCAACCTTAGAGGCAAGTAGCAGCCATCAGAAATCATTGAAGAATAGCATCCCTGATGGGGAACTACTTTGCCTTAAGAGGATTTGTTCAAATGATATGGATTTTGAACAAGCAGCAACAGATGCTATTGATCGTTTTAAGGTCAGAGGCTACAAGAGTGGGTTACTTAATCAAACTCAAGAAAAAGTAAAGAATATTTCACGCAGCAGCCTTTTGAAAGAAAGCAGACAACCCACAGAATGCGATGTAAAATCGAGTAGATTTATCACCACGTTCTCTGGAGAAGCCGAGGGACTAAGAAAGATATCACTTCGGAACTGGCATATACTCAAGGCAGATCTGGTAATTGGTAAGGACTTACGAGAACAACCACAGATTACTTTCAGACGAAGTAGATCACTGAAAGATCATTTAGTGAAGAGTCATTATCAACCAGTTCCTTTTGTCCCTAGGCTGGATGCTATGACAGGATTTTTTCCCTGCTCAAAATGCAAGGCAGCCAAGAATAGGATAAAGGTTCAAACATTCCAGTTGTCAGGCAAAAATGTCACGAAAAAGATTAATCATTTTCTGACTTGCACCACACCTTTTTGTGTTTACTGTTTAGTATGTCCCTGCATGAAAATTTATGTTGGCAGCACTAAACATCCTACTAAAAAGAGAATTCTAGATCATGCTCGAGCCATCAAGAACAGGGATCCCACATATCCGGTGGCCCGACATTTCTCTGAAATCCAAAATAGTGACCGCTCATTGTTGAAGTTTTATTGTATTGACCACGTTCCAGTGAGCGAACGGGGTGGAAATAGACTACAAAAAATACGCAGACTTGAATCGAGGTACATTATTGATCTGCATACTATTATTCCCTTTGGTCTCAATTCTGAAGAGGAAATTTCAATACATTTGGGCTAATACTGTCATGATTCCTCAGGCCCATAAGGTTGAGTTTTCTCTGTTTGCAGTAACAAATAAGCCTCTGTACCAAGTGGAATTAGGATGGTCATTGACTGAGATGCATGAATGTGCCATGTATTGTTATGTCCATATTTGAATAATCTTTTCATTTTATCTGCATTAATTAGGCACACCATCGGTAAAGTGACTTTGCCCATACAGGGCTCAATTGTGTTGTTATTTTGCATAATTTAGATGCCTAGGACTTTAAGGCCTTAGAGTTACCATTTATTTAAACTTTGAATTGAAATGTTATTATTACGAGTAACACAATTTTCAACTTATTGTATAGCATTATGCAGTGATATGATTGCTTTTTTAACTGCATATAACCACTCTAAAATGGCCGCCAAAGTAATATTGTCAAATGTGTCCTTTTTCTGTGTTAATGAATTCACGAGAGAAAAAAATGTGATTTTGCTGTTTTCAAATGCTTTAAATGGCGGCAGCCTCTGTAATCAGGTTGAAACAGGGGAAAAAGGCACGTTCGCCGAAACGCGTACTGGTTGTGCGTTAATAAACTGAATTTTCTTTGACTGACCACGCGAGTGCGGCCGCTTCCTTCCCTGTGTGGGGGGGGGGGTTCTTGGAGCATATATATATATATATATATATATATATATATATATATATATATATATATATATATATATATATATATATATATATATATATATATATATATATATATATATATATATATATATATATATTACCTGCTGGCGGTCGCCAGTAGGTAGTTATAGTTAGGATTTTTTTCAATGCAAAATCTCAAAATTCTATTGTGAATAACTTTGGCGCCGGTTGACGAATCTCCCTGAAACTTTCCTCAAATTTGCCTCGCGGAGCTCCGGTCCTTCCCTAAAAGTTTGGGGGGGATTCGTCAAGCGGGGGCCGAGATAAAAGGGGGTCCCAAAACGTGTTTTCCCCATGTTAATTTCCATAGGGCGGTCGAACTCACTTTTAGCCCGAACGGCTGAATGGATTTCCACCAAACTTGGCAAAATTGTAGTGACTGGTAGCCCGATGTGCCTTTGCTATGTCTCAAGATATGTGCTCCAGTGGATTTTGAGTAATTTAGGTTAAAAAAAATATATATCTGTAGGCGAGCCCCGGTACGCGCACCGGGCGTGCTACGCTACTTGCGCACAGAAAGCTAATTGGCTCACTCGGTAGGATCGAGACACAAGAGGTGGCAAAAAGAAAAGGGGGAAATGACCATAAGGAGGCAGGGTAGACCCCCCTGACCCCCTAGGTTTGATGTGGGGGCTATAATAGGGTCCCGCGGGGCAAAAAAAAAAAATCGATTTGCGCGGGGGGAGCGCCCGGTACGTGCTCCGGGGAGCGGACCGGGGAGCGTAGCATGGGGAAAACCCAGTTTTACTCACTGTGTCACCTCTACGACCCTTTTTTGCGTCAATACGTCCCTTTTGCATACATTGCACCTGACGTAGGTATAATGTGGCGCAGGGGCTTACAAAGTGGCGCATCTACCTAGATGTGTCGCTTAGTAAATATGACTGAATAAGGTGCATTTTTTACAGCACTGGGGCGTCACAAAAAGTGACGCACTGGTGGCGTTAAAGTGACGCATGGCCTCATAAATGAGGCCTTCAGTCTTCTAGTCATGCGTCATATTAAATATATGACGTATTATGTCGGAAGTACTTACAGATACGTCAGTGTTTCAGACGTATCTGTAAGCGCAAAAGTGATGCATTGCTGGAGTGTGTCACAAAAATGATGCAACTCCAGCAATGCATCCTTTCACATGGGGCCAGGCCCCATGTGAAAGGGCCTGCACGCCTTCTGTCAAACAGGCGTAAGATTTGGACGCAACAGCGTCATAAAAGTGACGCAGTGATATCTCATAGATTTCACTGCGTCACCTCTACGACCCTTTCTTGAATCAATACGTCCCTTTTGCATACATTACACTTGACGTAGGTATAATGTGGCGCAGGGGCTTACAAAGTGACACATCTACCTAGATGCGTCACTTTGTAAATATGACTGAATAAGGTGCATTTTTTACAGCACTGGTGCGTCACAAAAAGTGACGCACCGGTGGCGTTAAAGTGACGCATGACCTCATAAATGAGGCCTTCAGTCTTCTAGTAATGCGTCATATTAAATATATGACATATTATGTCGGAAGTACTTACAGATATGTCAGTATTTCAGACGTATCTGTAAGTGCAAAAGTGATGCATTGCTGGAGTGTGTCACAAAAATGATGCAACTCCAGCAATGCATCTTTTCTTACCCTTCCACACCCCCGTTTCTTTTCAACATTTTCTTTGAATATCCACATTCCCCATGTTCACTCCTTCTCCTTACTTTCCTTCCCAACACTCACCTTCTTTCAGTCCCCCTACTTCACTTCCTTTCTTCTCTCATACCTTTCTGTTCTTTCTTACTCATTTTCGTTTCCATTATCAATGCACTCCACTTCACTTACTCTTTTTCATTTTTTTAAGAATATAGCTCTCTGATGAGAATTGGAGGTAGTTCTGAAAATAACTTTTTTTTCCTTCTTTTTTCTTTTTTTAGAACAGAAACAAAAACAGGGAATGGAAACTGCTCAACAAGAGCAAAAAAAACTAAAATAATTAGGGCTGGGAACGGCAGCGATGGTTCTCCAATGCTCGAACCATGAGCAGGACACTTTGCTCCCCAAAGGTAAGTAGTTGATCGCAGTATCTGCATTTCAGGACACCTTTGTTGAATGCAGGCTGAATGTTTGGAACCAGCTCCTGCGATCGCCCCCTCACAGAAGTAGTTGCTCCTCCGGTGGATGTAGAGGCCCCATCACTGGGAACCTCTTGTGCCAGAGCCCTGACACTTTCCCGGGCAAAATTCTGGGGGTGCCTCCTCTCCACATGGCGAAGCATTGTGGAGTTCCCAAATGAATATTTCTTAGTGGGGTCACCCCGTGACAGGACTGTATGGCAGATCCTGCACCCACTTTTGGAGCATTCACCTTTTTCTGGTAATCAGGTATGGAAAAAAAATTCCAGATGAAATGCTCTTTCACCTTTGGCTGAGGAGGCTCTTCATCAATGAATTCAGGCTCATCTTCACTGCTGGATGGTCTGGCAGCCATGATTAACCAAGCAAGATCGAAGAGAAAAAAGGCAGGTCTTTCAGTCACAAAAGTGAAAGAAGAAGTGAAGGAAATGGGTGGGGATTTCATTCTTTGTGAAAAAAACTTATAGCAACCAATGAAAAGTGTTATTTTAAGGTCACATGACTTGACAAGCTGACGCTGCGCGCACCGGAGCACTTCTGGGGGCGCATACGCGGCGCGAACATAGGCGCTTCCGGGGGCGCTTACGCGGCGCGCCGAAGTGACGTTTTGATAGTTTCACGGAAATGCAAAAATATTTTCATTTCCTTATTCAAAAAAACTGCTTTTATATGTATGGTACTAAATGTCTTGCATTATTATTTACTTTTCATTCATATATTTTTACACGAACGCAAGTAGCGCTCTGGGTGCGCTCTCCGGAGAGCTTACCGGTGCGCGGACCCAGAGCGCCCCAAGAAAAACTAGTAAAAAAAATTTAAAATATTATTATAAAAAAAGATAATACTAATTAATACTCACACAAAACAGCAAATAAAAAAAAAATCGTAGGTTACAAACTCGATATAGAAAGGAATTAGCATTTAAAAAAACTATGAAATTCACTGAAAAAACCATAGGTTTCACACCAGTTATAGTTAGGAATTAGCATTTAAAAAACCTATTAAACTCACTGAAAAAACCATAGGTTTCACACCAGTTATAGTTACCTGGAAATTTTACTGACATGAAACCATTGAAATTCCCACGTTATAGTTAGTTGGACTCACTATAACTTGCGCGCCTGCAATGCACTGCTGATGATGTCACATATTACATCACTCATGACATGGTCAGTGACATCACTCATGGCAGTTTATGATTTACAGTTTATTCATGTACCAATGTGTACCATCATTTCTTCGACACTATTCATGCCCCAAGGTGTTTTTGTGTGGAGGTGGATGATATACCTCGACTCCAATCTACGCAGTTTCTTAAGTCTGTCCCCCCCTCTGATGTTATCGGGGACTGAGTCCAACCCATAGCACAGTAACTGATTACGGTCACTCTGGTGTTTCTGTGCAAAGTGTCTTGCGACAGGGTAGGCTTGGTCCACCTTGTCAATCGCTCTCATGTGTTCTAGTATCCTGATTTTAAATGGATGTACTGTGCTGCCGATGTACTGGAGCCCGCACGGACACACTAGACAATACACAACATACGGTGTGCTACAAGTGATAAACTTGCTGATTTTTTTCACCATACCGGTGTCCTGAATTGTGTATGTGAGAGCTCTTTTGCTATTGCTGCAAGCTTTGCACTTATGACACGGGAAGAAACCTCTCATGCTTTTTGAAGTATTTGTTTTAGGGGGTATTTTCTCCAGGTGGCTACGTACCAATTGGTCATGGATAGATCTTGCCTTCTTAAATGTGACTAGGGGAAAATTCGGGACATCATCACCTATTACATTATCCGCCTTAAGGATATGCCAATTTTTTCTCAGCATTTGTTTCAGATGGTTAGCTTCCGCTGAGTATGGGGTGATTAGTCTAAATTTGCCTGCTTCAGTTTTTTTGTCTTTCCTCTCGTCCAACAGGCTCTCCCTGGTCATAGCTTTCACTTTGCAAAGTGTTTTATTCAATGAAACGAAATGGGGTTGTACCCTCTAATGACAAATCTGGCAATACTTTCAGTGGCTGCCTTGTCAAAATCACAATCACGCGTGCAATTTCTTCTTAGTCTTAACAGCTCCCAGTAGGGGATACTTTGCACTAGTTTTGGTGGATGGATTTACTTTAAAACAATTATTAACCTAATAATTATAATATATTTTATACTTTTAAAATTATATAAAAACATATACCAATAACAAAAAATCTATTAAAAACAATTTATTATAAATTAAGACATTAAACTATTTAAAAATCTTCAAACTTAATTTCCCACTCGAGTCAGTGCAACAGTAGGGAAAGTGCTGGATAGCGGAGGGGTAAAAATTACTATTCCCACTCCAGTGTGGTCAACAGTAGGGAAAGTGCTGGATAGCGGAGGGGTAAAAATTACTATTCCCACTCCAGTGAGGGCAACAGTAGGGAGAGTGTTGGCTAGCGGATGGGCCAACACTTAATATTCCCACTCTAATCAGTGCATCAATAGGAAACATGTTGGATTATGGAGCAGTAAAATCTATATTTCTCACTCCTGTCAGTTTAAAATTAAAAACAAGCAAAATAAAAATATTTTCAAAAAAGTATATGAAACAAATATATAAATTTGTTAAAAATGTAAATAAAATATATTAATTGTTAAAAAATAAAAAAAATAAAAAATATATTATGTTAAATATTTCTATTTTGAAATTAGATATTTTCAGAAACATTAGGTATTACATAAATGTAGTCTATTTACTTCCTACCCTATAACACCACACAACTCACAACCCACATCGAAAATAAAAAATGTATTGCATAATTAACTTAATTAATTATCAATTAAACAAATAATATTCATTAAAAACAAATTAGAACACATACAAATGAATTACTATTGCCACTCCAGTGTGTGCAACAGTAGGGAGAGTGTCAGATAGTGGTGGGATAAAATGTACTATTCCCACTCCGGTGAGTGCAACTGTAGGGAAAGTATTAGGTAGCGGAGGGGTAAAAATGAATATTCACACTCAAGTGAGTGCAACAGTAGGGAAAGTGTTGGATAGCGGAGGGGCAAAAACTAATATTTCCACTCCAGTGAGTGCAACAGTGAAAGTGTTGTGTAGCAGAGGAACACAATTTACTATTTTCACTCCAGTCAGTTCAAAATTAAAAACTAACAAAGTAAATAACATCAGCAAAATAAAAACATTTTTAAAAAAGTAAATAAAAAAATATATATGTTAAAAAATTAAAATAAAATATATTTAATACATTTATTGGTCGATTCCGATTCGGGAAACAAATCCGTACGACGATTCGTATTCTTAGACGTTTGCGTACGAATCGCACAAATCCGTCTGAATCACATAGTACCATCCGTAGGAAAAGAATACGTATGAATGTGTGCGAACCGTACGAAAAGCAAGGGAAAATCCGTACGATATAGGTCCCTCACGGTGAACCGTACGAATCGTAAACATGCTGTACGACCTGACAAGTACGATCCAGACCGGGGAACGGAAACGCAATTCATACGGAAAACGGCGAAGGGTCTTTCCGTCCAGCGCCGTGGACCCCCCAGCCATCCTAATATGGCAGGGGTCATTCAGTCGTGGATGGCGGGCTGATCGCCTCTGCCGGGCCAGCGGTGGCTACCGCCGGCCCAGTGGGGGCGATCGGCCCGCCATCCAAACAGACCCCTAAGTGTTTAACAACTAATTAAAAGTAAGCAAAAATACTGTCCATCCTTCACCTCTATAAACTCAAACCCCACACAGAAAAAAATTATTAAACAATTACACTAATTAATTATCAATGTATTATTAATATTACTTATCAACTAATCATTAGTTAATTAAAAAAAATTCTACCCTTTACTCCTAGAAACCCCACAACCCACAACTAAAATTAATTACACAAATTACATATTTAATTGTCAATTAAGTAAATATTATTAACTAATTATCAATAATAATAAATTACTTCCCACCCTTTCCACTATAATACACACAACCTGCACTTAAAATCACCCCAAAAAATTAAAAACACAATTAACATTAGAAAACCTCCATTAAAAAACGATATATAACAAAATATATTCATTACTGTATTATAATTAAATTACTTCCCACCATATTCCCCTATAAACTCACAACCCGCTACAGAACTAAACAATGCAAAACTTAATTAAAATAAAATTAATGGCTTCAAAAAAATGTACACATTGATTAAAAAACATAAACAATAAAAGATAACATATTTAAAATGTATACTAAAATATCTAAAACTAATTAACAAATCTATATTTTCAACAACTTTATTTTTCAAATGATATTAAGGATATCTATATTTATAAATTGATATTTCTTACCTGAAAGTCGATATTCGTGACCACGATATTCTTCCTGTCAATAATTCTGTCTCACAATTTTTAAAACTCAATATTAGTTTAAGTTGGCATTTCCAACTCAATATTTTGACTAAACAACCATGAGGCTAGGGACTGTCTCAATTTACAACCTGTAGATGTTCTCCTTTCATACAAAACGCAACAGGTTATAAAAGTCTCTGGAGCACCATATATGGTTCGGAATGTTGGTTGCCACCTTTGGAGTCATAAATGAATGGTCAAATGGTTACTATAGGTGGGTCTTGACCTCGCATGGACACTGGGTGGCCAGTAGATAACATCTCCAGATGTCTGTCATGGTAAGCATGTGGCCACTACGTGTGCTAGTTTCTGACTGGTTATGTGTTCCTAACTTATGTGTCATGTGACTTTTTATGTTATTTTTAGAAACATGCGTACCCCCTCTTGGGAAATCTGGGGCAATCTCTCCTGACCATTGACAGGATGACAGGATGATCACTATGTTATTGAGGTGAGGTGCTTGTTCAAGTATATCCCATGGCGAGGCGCCCTCACTCTACTTTCCTCCCAAGTCCATGGAAGAGTCCCTATGAGTCACTGAGTGTCTTAAGGCTGGCTCTCCCACCAATCCTTGCCCGCCCCGGCTTTTGGCGTAAGTGGCTCATGCTATTAATCCAGTGACCAATGAAGTCTTAAATGCATTGCTAGTATCTGAAAGGGTACCTCTAAATGGAAACACGCCAAAATCCTCCTACTACTTAAAAAGCTGCTTCCCACCACAAAGTCCTGGCCAACTATCAACCTATCTTTCTTCTCCCTGTTTTCTTAAAAGTGCTAGAAAAACATGTGCATTCACTCATCTCAGGTTACCTTAAAAGTAACAATCTGCTGCATTCCAGTCCATCAGGATTTAGAGCAAATTGTAGCACAGAAACAGCCTTACTCAAGATTTCATTAATGACAAGCTTGATTTTGGGGGCAAGGCCATCGTGATTAGGTTGGATCTTTCTGCCGCTTTTGATACTGTCCCTCAAAAAAGACTATAGGATTGGCTATAACATAGTGGGATTAGCGGTCTGGCTCTCAAGTGGCTGACATCCTTCTTAGACAATAGAAGCCAAAAAGTATGGATCCCCTTTTGCATCTACTATATAGAACTTGAAGATGAGTGTTCCTCAAGGTACGGCACCAAGCTCCACGCTATTCAATGCTTATCTGGCTTCCCTACTAATTCTTGCTGAAACATGTGGAGCCAAAGTGATATTGTATGCTAGCAATATTCTCAGGGGGCTGAATTTAAGAACAAAATCATTAAAACTTGCCTGTCTAAGGTTTTCAACTGGCTGGCCATCAACCAACTAAAATGCAATCCAGAAAAATCCAAGATTGCCTTTTTTGGCAAAACTCCATCAGAAATCTGGAGATCGTAGTGTGCTTAGGATGCCGCTTCTCCTGTCACTTTTCAGAGCTCAGTAAAATGTCTAGGGATCAAAATTGACTGAGCTCTGTCCCTGCAACCCCAAGACACTGGTGGGCACCTACGTACCCTGAAACAATTTCTAGATCTTCTTTCAGTCGATACTAGGAAAACAGTAATCCAGGCCCTGATTACATCCAGATTTGATTATAGAAATGTTTTGTATCTAGGACTGCCTGAATATCTCTTGAGACACTTGCAAGTTGTTCGAAATGCGGTGGCCAGACTAATTCTCAATCTCACCCCTAGAACCCATTTGTCACACATTTATATTCACTACACTGGAAAGAGGATTTATTTTAAGACACTGGTACTAGTGCATAAAGCTCTGCACGGAAATGGCCCAGTATACCTTAAGAGAAAGCTTTCTACGTATGCCCCTCTTAGGACACTACAGTCAACTTTTGGCCACCTAGCCACCATCCCAAAAATCCACCGGACCAGAATTGGCGGAAGATTATTTTAGTATCTCGGTGCTAAAGCCTTGAATCAACTCCCGCTGGCACTTTGTGCCATTCGGACCTTTCAATTTTCAGAAAGAAGCTGAAAACATGGCCATTTAGCAAGTGAGGTAATTCGTCTAGCTTCCAATGTTAACTTTCCCCATTGCTGGGACACTCGGAGTAGGCGTGCGCTTTACAAATGCGTTTACATTAATTCATTCATTGCAATGTTGCTGTGCCTATCTGCGGGATTTATCAAGAGTTTCCTTCCCTAGTGTTTGCCTGCTAGCTGCGCACTGTCCCTCTGTGACTTATCAATCAGTAATCTCAGGCCTAGGTCTCAGGGCCTGCTTGACTACATATTTGTGAGTCGAGGTTGATGTGGAGTTCAGAATGGGCGATTCTATTAATAAGGACACAACTTCATTTTTATTGATGAGCATATTGATTCCATATTAGCATTAATATTAACCTGTTATGTTTAAAAAGGGGTGAAAGGAGGGCCATTGGTAGTAGGGGTAGTGTCAAATATGGCAGAAGACAGAAGGTAGCGGAGTGACATCTTTTAGTCAACTTTTTGAGTTGCCAATTTATGCAGCACACTTTGTGAAGGGCAAACAATTAGTTCGGAGGAAGTGAAATAAAGGAGGAAATTGGGGAAAGTAGTAGAGAGAGACCACCCCCTTTATTCGAAACAGTAAATCTGGTAAAAAAAAGAAGCCAGGGTTGCTTCTAAAATGACCCCATCAGTTCAGGGAAGGGATGATTCTAAGCCTAGGATACTGCTGTAGCTATTTCTTAAACATCAATCTATGATGAAGATGCATCTTTCTGCTGGATGTCCCCTAAATCTATCCAGGCTTTTAAGGATTTTCCTAAACATAAAAAAATTAAAGTACGTTTCATCAAAGGACTTGGTATTGGTGGGCTTCATGACCAACACAGGTGTGGAGCTAAGGTGTGCACTGGTTGCCTTTGAGGAGGTGAAAAGATTAGTTAAAACCCCAGCTCCTGCTTTAGTAGCAAAAGTCATCTACTTATACAGTGGTGCTGAGGTAGAGCAGGAGAGTTCTATTCAGCAACCGGAGGAAGGGGATTGTCCCTGGAAAGCTCAATTTTTAGCCAAACACAGTGGGTTAAAATGCAATCAGGTAGTCTCAGCTAGGTCCTTGGGCGCAGGACAGAGACCAGGTGACAGAAGGAGCTGGTGGGAATGAGATGGGTCACAAGAAAGAATAGTGACATTACATTTAAAAATGATAGTGACCAAACTAGAGGTAACCAAGACATGCCTCACCATCTACATGCAATTAGACACCCCGCAGTCCCAGAAGGGATGATGGCCTGAGCTGTCAGTGATATAGTTCTTGGGGAGCAAAGAGTCTCTTTTCCAAAGTCATGCAGGGTCTCCATGCTTCATCACTGAATGATAGAAGAGCTGATTGAATTGCCTGGTAGGAGGCAGGGCATCTACTGCCAGGACGTTTCTGGATATGGAACATTCATGGGTTTTAATCTTTCATGAAAGGGGGGCGTCGCTTGTGTGCCGGAGCGTCATGGCGGACCCGGTGTGTGCTCAGCATCAGCCCGGGATTTCACTATCATTAAAACACCTCATCAGACCAATACTCTGTCTTCAAGCAGCGGGCATGGATTCAGGAGGATGTGATGAATCTCCAAGCAGCTTTCTATGTGACCCGCATCAGTTTTGAGCCCATAGGCTGTGGCGGCGATCCTACTTCAGTGAGACCGCTATTTTATATTGCGGCACTCGAGTTCTCCTTGATCTGCCCGTTTGTTTCACGTCCTTGGAGGAGACACACATCTGAGGCTCTTGCACCAATTAACACCACTCAGTCTGCAAAATGCTTGTCCCGGTTTAGGGATGAACTCCTTTCTAGTGAGAAACTTTTAAGTGCTCTACAGCAAATACAATTATTTACTTGCAAACCACACATCACAGAAACGAAAGCAAGATTGTGGCAAGATTGTGTCAGAGCACTAATGAACAGTGATTGATGTGGTGGCACACAACAAAAGGAGCCTGACTGCAGGGTCATCATCAAAGGAAACAACAACACTTAGTGCTCTCGCCATTTTCTAATGTGGTGCTCACACTCTTCTTTTTCTGCCTGTTTTATATATAGACGACTGGGCTTAAATAATGTCTCTTTTGTTTTCTTCTCCTGGAATAACATTTGGACACTGACTGTCTTACAAATGTGCTTTCTTTTTGTGGCATTGGAATAATTATTTTTGTCTCCTCAGTATGTAACTGCTGGGATAGTTAATATGATATTTGACGTCCTTGTGTTACTATTGCTTAATAGTCATATTATAATGTGTGACATGTTGTGCTCTATGATATTATAAACTCCTCTTCAAATATAAGACATACTTTTTCTTCACTATATCTTTTTGAGACATAGTCATCCAACACTATACATCATAAGTAGATGTTTTCAGCATTCAACAATGGTTAGCCACCTTCATACTGCTAGATCTTCTTCCTTTGGTACAAAACCGAAAAAGCATAAAAATTACCCGTCTTCTCCTAATCTCTCTTCACAAAATTCAGTTCTGGACTCTATATTAGATGAAGTAATTGGCCTTCAATCTTTCATGTCCACTACTAATGAAAAGTTAAAACAGATTGAAGAGAGATGGATCGTTAACAGTGAGTAAGCGACCTACAAGTTGCTTCTTCAAAGATTCCAATATAAGAACAAGAAAACCACAGGTTAAAAATTCACACGGAGGATCTTGAAAATCGAATTGTAGAAATAATCTGCTACTTTATGGACTTCCGGAGAATATTGAAGGTCCTGATATGGTTTAATTTCTACAGAAGCTTCTTCCTGAACTTTCAGATCTTCAGTCATCTTCATCTCCCCTTAACATACAAAGAGCGCATTGTCTTGGTTGTCTAAATCCTACTTCAAACAACCCACGTGGAATTATAATACTTTTCTTGGAATTCATCGAGCTCATGCATGTCCTGAAAGCAGTAAGGCTTAAACGTCGTCTCATTTGGTCAGGCCATAATATCTTCATATCTCAAGATGTTTCCAACGCAACAAATGCTCGATGTAAAGAATTTCTTGCCCTACGTCCCCAGATGAGACAGCTCAATATTCAACATGGAATTCTTCATCCGTGCCTATGTAAAATTACACATGAAGGACGGTCACGTTCATTTGATGATCCTGACAAACTTAAACTTTTTCTACATAATATTTCCTCTCGTGGAATGGATACCAGTATTTGACTGTTCTTATAGTACAAGATTGTTGATATGGTTCTAAAAGTTTTACTTTGGTAAAATGTTATGATTAGTTGTTGTTGTCTTCTTACTTATGAGGTTCTCATTTCATCTGTTTTTTATCACCGTTGTCCGTGTCTTCGACGTCACTATGCTCCTCTCAATTAGGACATTCCTTTCTTTACAGATCTGGATTCTACTCCTTAATCTGTTTATTTTTTCTTTCCTTGATTTGTTTTCTTTTTTTTTCTTCCTTCTGTCTCTTCCTCCTTTTCTCTCCTTCTTATCCCTCTATACCTGTCGATTCTTTTCCTTTTTGGTTTTGCTGTATGTTCATTGTTTTATTTCTTGTAATGTTTGTTCTTCATCACATAATAAATGATGTCATTCTTTTTCTCTTTGTTGGTCTTGCAGTTTCATGTTCCTGTTTCCTCATGTACTCCCTAATCCAACACCTTATTAACATTGTCTTGTGTAATGTTGGTAGTCTAGGTCATCTTGTCAAAAGGTACTGTCTTATTTAGCTAAACTCAACGCCCAAGTTGCTTTTTTGCGGGAAACCAATTGCTATGATGAAGAATCACTTAAACTCAAACGCCATTGGGTTAATCAAATCTGCTACTGATCGTCATGGTGGGGTTGCTATATTATTTCACAAAACTATTAATGCCCAAATATTATCATCAGAATGTGATTCCAATGGTCGTTGGGCACTAGTGGACACTCTTATCAATAAAATGCAAATAACATTTTTCAATATTTATAGGCCGGTTAAACCAGATCGTGAATTTTGGCATTCCATTAAAATGAAATTATTATCTATATCTAACCCAAATATAGTGGTTGGCGGTGATTTTAAAAACTGGTTGGACCCCTTCTCTGACAGAAAATCTAAATGTAAAGTCAAGCCAGATAAAACCCACAAATCATTTCAGTCTGCCATTTCCACTCGACCTCTATTTGATATATGGAAAACATGCAAACCTGATGCCTCTGAATTAGCTTTATTTTCTTCTGTACACCATACAATGTCCCGTATTGATTATATTTTAATCTCTAAATCATTACTAACTTGCCTCCAATCATCTGAAATTGTTCTACTTTTATTTCTGACCATGCTCGTGGTTCTACCTCTATTGATATGTCCCTCACTAAACCCAAACTAGGTCGCTGGAGATTTAACAATCACCTCTTATCAGATCGCACTTTTATATCAGAAGGGACCTCTTTCATAAATGAATTTTTTGTGCTTAACAATTCTTTAGATACCTCAATACACAATATTTAGGAACATTTAAAAGCATCTTTTAGAGCCTTTTCTATTGCATATTCTGTCAAGTAAATAAAACTATTACATGCTAAATATAAAGATACCCTATTCCAAATTAAAAATTTGGATCATAATATTTTTTGTTCATATCCTTCTCATCACTACAAGAGTTAATTAAAGTGAAATCTACCCTAAACAAAATTGCCACCATGGATGCCTGTAACATCCTTCAAAAGATTAAATCTAAATTTCACGGAGGCCAGAACAAAGCAGGGAATATGTTAGCTAATTATTTAAAAGTTAAATCAGAACGTAATAATATCGGCCCTAACCATTCAGAAACGACTAACAGACAGACTCCTTTCATCTGACTTTGACATTACAGAAACATTTCAATCATATTATAATCTCTTATATACAGAAAATACTTATCCCGCTGAAGAAGACTTTACATCTTTCTTCCAAGACATTCCTAAACCTAAAACTCTCCCTGATATCTTTCTACAACTGGAGGAGGATATTTATCTTCAAGAAATATCCGATGCTTTCAAATCCCTGAAAAAATCTAAGGCTCCAAGTCCTGCTGGCTTTATAGCTGAATTATTCTTAACCTTTTCCTCAATTTTTGCCCTTAAATTATTAGAACTTTTTAATTCATTCTAAACCAATTCGAAAGACTGTGGTTCTTTTTTGGAAGCCCTCATTATTGTTATACCCAAACCTGACAAAGTCTCCTCTTTTTGCAAAAAACGTTGCCCCATATCTCTAATGAACTATGATTGTAAAATGTTTGCAAAGACTTTAGCATCACGTTTGGAGAAAGTTATTCCTCTCCTAATTAACCTAGACCATGCTGAAATTGTTAAAGGATGATTGGCCTCCGATAATGCCAGAATGTTTTCTAATATCCTATCCCTTGGAGGAAAATATCCCTTCCCCTCAGCTGCCCTATCTTTGGATGCTGAAAAAGCTTTTGACCAATTAAATTGGGAATTCATGATACATGCTTTTAAATGGTTTGGTTTTGGCCCAAAGTTTACTTCATATGTCAAATTGTTATATACTGCTCCTAAAGCATGTGTTTTTGTTAACGTTCTCTTATCCCCATATTTTCGCCTGCAAAGAGTTACGCGCCAGGGATGCCCCCTTTCCCCATCACTTTTATGCTTAGAATCCTTCCTTGAACGTATTAGAAACAAGCCCTTTATCACTGGTTTTAAATTGAAATCTCACCAAATTAAACTTTCTGCATATGCAGATGATAAACTTATCTATATGTCTAATCCTATCTCCTCATTACCACCTTTTTTTACAAGAAATGTCATTATTTTCTAAAGTCTCAGGTTATAAACAAAATTTCTCCAAGACTGAGATTTTACCTTTGAATTCATTATGTTATTAGCATATGTTTGATTCAACAAATTTTACATGGTGCTCTCAAAAAATGAAATATTTAGGAACATGGTTCTCCTCTAACATTCATCAAACGTTGTCCTGCACTTTTACTGCACTAAAACTTAAAATTACCAATGTATTGTCTTCTTGGTCCGCAATATTTTTGTCATGGTGGGCAGACTTGATACCATTAAAATGATGATTGTTCCCCAGATATTATTCATAATTTCAATGTTACCATTCAAAATACCCAACTATTATTTTACACAGATCAATTCTATATGTACTAAATTTTTAAGGAATAATAAGCGTGCACAAATTGCCCTATTTAAATTGATTCATCCTAAAACTGAAGGTGGTGTTCAATTTCCTGATTTTAGATTATATCATAATACTTTTTTAATTTGTCAATTCTATGCTATGTCTAAAGATTATCAAGATTTATCTAGGCCATCTTGGGTTACTGTTGAATGTTCATTGTTTAATGATTTTTCGATACAGGATGTTGTATTTATGACCAATTGTACTTTTATCTCTAAATACCCAATTTTGAAATATTCTCAACACCTTTTCTATACACTTTTTTTAAGGGCTCTGATAAATATCAATCTTTCCTAGCCTCCTCAATATGTTTTATTAAATACATTAAATTTCGTCACAAATCATTTTACTACAAACATTGGAGAGAAAAGGGCATTTTTTATGTCAATCAACTGATTGTTAATAATTAGATTTTGCCCTTTCATCAATTGCAGGAGAAATGTAATCTCCCTGATTCATGTATTCAGCAATAGCGCACTCTAATTCCAGCTCTCCAGAACTGTTTACAAAAATTGAGCCCCCATTAGGATGACAGGTGGACTTTGTCCGACCGCCATCCCATCGCAAAAAGCCATAAGGTCGGGGGTCCCGTTGGGGCCATTAGGATGTGCCTGCCACAGTGGCGGGTGCATCCAGCATTCCTACCATTGTGTTGAGCGGTGCACTCTGCACTGCCCATCACAATGGCAGGAAGGCATGCTGTGCACTTCCATGCACAACATGGCAGGCACCGCGCGGTGCCTGCCATGTTGTCCATGGAATTGCTGGGGGGTACCATAGGTACCCCCATGTGCACCCCCCACCCCCTGGAGTCCTTGGGGGCCTGCAACGGGCCCCAAAAGCAGACTCCGCACGCCTTTCCTTGGCAGCATTGCCGCCACGGAAAGGCATTGCAAAGTGCCCATCCAAATATGGCTGGTGGTGTCTGATAGACACCACCACCACACAGAACTCTTTTCCGCCTGGTCGCAAGGCGACCGGGTGGAAAAGCGGCGGATGATCTTTCCGTCCACCGCAGACCCCCCCAGCCATACTAATATGGCGGGGGTCATTCCGGCACAGATGGTGGGCGGATTGCCCCTGCCAGGCAGTGACTACTGCCGCCCTGGCAGGGGCGATCCGCCCACCATCCTAATGGGCCCCTTTATATCTAACCCAGTACCAATTTCATTCACCCCTGATGAACCCCTGTACCAAATTTCTAATGACACAATTCCAAGTGCTTCCTTTATATATATCTGTTCCTACTTGCACACGGAATAAATCTCATATTGAGTTAGAATGGGAGGAGGACATATCTCAAACACTTTCTATTCCTCAATGGGATAAATTGCGGTGAAAACTTTTCAAGACTTCCAAGACTGCAAATATCACACAATTCCTATATTTTATTTTTAATAGAGTTGTCAGTACACCCCTTCTCCTTCATAAATTCAATCAATCCATCTCTCCATCCTGTTGGTCTTGTTCTACTGCTGAAGGATATTTAATACATTTAATTTACTATTGTCCTAAAGTTTTTGCGTTTTGGAAAGTTGTTTAGTCAAAATGTTTTTCAATCTTTTCATATGATGTTCAATTTAACATCCATAATGTAGTTTTAGGTCCTCTGTCTCCTGACTTTGCCCAAATTGTTTCTAAATCTATTTTATTTGATTTGTTTTTTGCTGTTGCTTTTAAGGTTATACTAATATGCTGGAAAGACAATTCTAAATTATCCTTTTTAGCTTGATGGAATTTAATATGTGATGAACATAGAATTGCTTTGGTATCCCATTCATCTATCCATCTAAAGATTTATTCTGATCAACTATGGCTACCGTTTACCACGTATCTGTCTTCACACTCATCTTCCTTGTAATTTCCTCTCTTATTTTTAGTTTCTTCTTTTCCTTTTCTTTTCTATACTTCCTTTCTTTACCATATCTTTCTCTTTCTTTTTTTTGTTTCACTCTTTCTTCTTTTTATAATAAAACTCACTAATGTTATTATTCTCTTATCTATTTATATTAGAACACAGCATTTTACTATAAAGTTCAGTTCTACAATTGTTCTTAGGTGTATTATTGCATTATTGTATAATTTTTGTTGTATATTTACTCTTCTGAACGCAATATTATATTTGTATTTCTGTGTTCTTTCTTTTAAATAAAAATTATTTAACAAAAAAAAATCTTTCATAAAAATTGGAAACTACAGAGAGGACATGAGTAATTACCTTGGACTGGCTGTTAGAATGCCCTGTAGTTTAGGGTTATGTCCCCATAGCGCAAAAAGCTAAGGCTTCAACCAGAGAAAGAGCTGAAGGTGAATTACAAATCCCAGTATCTCTCCACTGTTCGAGGAAAGTAACTCAGTTACAAACTGCTTGTGAATGGGTACTTGACTGCTTAATTGACCTGTTTAGCAATGGTACATAGTTTAAACAAATGGTTTGTCTAAACATATATTTTCCGCCAGCCTGCTCCATACCTGAAAGGGAACTGTTGAATTTAGTTAATGATGTGCAGAGATCGTCATTGTATTATCGTGATGTTTTCTTTATTGTAGGGGAAACTTTAATGCAATGTGTTTGATGATTCCTTGAAGGATCAGCTGTCGGCATTAAATATTCCCTACTGTATTTTTTCGGCAAATACCATTGAAGGGGATGTGCAGGTACTGCCTTGCTTAGTCCAGCAGAACTTGATTAATATTAATTTGCAGTGTTATGGCAATATTTTGCTGTCAGAACCTTTGAATATTGTAATAGGTGTAGGCACATTGATTACATGTTTGTGCCAATACACAAGTTCCATCAGGTAAAAAAGGTTCAGAGTTCTTGATTTATGGCCTAGTGACCACAATGCACTGAGCCTTAGTTTAAAGATCCCTTTGCATCTCATGTAAATGCAGGTTTGCCTCCTGAGGTCATTTACTACTGAAGAATTTAGGTGTTAATTACTGAAAACTTTAGGCTCTTACTTCAGTTGAATTTGAGCTCCTAGATATGGAAGTAGAAGATGATGGAATTGGTTGATACAACAGACTGATCAAGCAATTATTAGCCATTTTAAACAGTCAAAGGTTGGTTCAAAGGCAGATTTTGGTAACAGAGAAAAGGGGAACGACTAATCCAACGATGATTGTCAGGAAGGAAGGAAGAACTGTGAAAAAGCATTGTTGATGCTTTAATAAAACTCCAAATCATGCAAGTGTAAGGGAAGTAATGGAAGCTTTGAAAATAGCATATCATAACTTATGCGCCTACAAAAATAGGAAAACTAATATTAGCAACTGTTGTAGGAAAGAATAGTAAGCAATTCTGAAAACAGGTGCATTGGGTTACTTCTATTTCACCATCCTCTCTTGAGGCACAGGTAAGTGAGGATGACTGGTATACTTTTATCTTTTTCCTCTCTAAACATGAACAGCTCAGAAAATGTGTTGATGACCTTAGATATCTCCCAATCTGATGCAGAGACTATCGCAAAATCAGCAGTGGTGCTGTCTGAAATTAGTTGTAATTTAAAATCGTATAGGGCTGGTGGTCCAGATGGTCTCCTCCCTGTTATCTTTAAAAAGGAACCCAGGAAGTGTAGCCTAATCCTGAGTGGGTTCTTCAAGTAGGTAACATCTAAGGTTATCCATATTCATGGAAGGAAGCCATTGTGAAACCTATTCATAAAAAAGGCAAAACTGACTTCAAAGGTATTTGCCCAAACCCTTTTAAAGCACTTTTCCTGCCCGGGTTTCTAACACTGGGTTGATTCCTGTAGAGCAGGGAGGATATAGGCCAAAATACTCAACAACGGACTGATGTTTCACTCTGTGGATTGTTGCAAGAAGGTCAATGGCGTTGGTATTTGGTATTTGCTGCTGCTTCTTTGACTTGGCGGCATTCAATTAGGTGGACAGAGGTACAATATGGTGCAAGTTCCAACAGTGGAACATACATGAGGCCCTGTGTGCTCTCCTGGTAGTAATAACTGGGAATAGGTTGATCAAGACAGGGCAGGTATCCTGTCCGGTAAATAAAATAATGCAAATATTGTCAAAAAAATTATGTTAATTCATACTTGTGTTAACAGTTTGTTTAATGAAATATATAGAAAAGGTGCCTCTTGTTTATGGAAGGAAATGCCATTATGTTGAATTATTAGTTCGAGGGGGCCATTGAGTGTAAATTCTTAGGGGCAGATTTATGAGGCCCTTGTGCCTCTTTGCGCTGCAATTGCGTCACTTTATTTGACGCAACGGCGGCGCAAATAATGCTCCCTATTTACAACGTGACGCATCTAGGAGACAACAATTGTCTCCTTTACCAATCCATCCGGAAGTAAACATCCTTAGTGGTAGAGTGCCTATGCGATACTGAAAATATAATTTTCTGTGTAAAGGAACAGTCACCAGATGCCAAAATGGCTCAAACACCCTAACAGACTTGATGTCCATGTATTCATAGGTCAATCTAGAGCTGATTGTTCGACATGATTCCTCCGCCCTAACACGTGCCCAATATTTCTTTTTCAGTGCATCTTTAGTTGGAAAAGCAACTATGGCTGGGCAATCCCACAAGTCGTGCAACCCTAGGGAGTATGGTTGTGATTTCAAATTCCTGAACCAGGGGGATTTTGCTAAAATGATCAGCCTTCATAACATCCTTCACACTATAAACATAATAAGCAAGCTCAGGGGTAGTTCACAGATGTCTTCAGAGAAGCAGGGGCCGTAATCGGATTTTGTACGTCACCACTTCGATCCCCCAAGTTACTAAACAGTGGATACAATGGAGTACTAGGTGGAAGGGAGACCAGATGATTCTTAAGGAAAATGCTCTCAGCTTTTATCAGGTGATCATTTGTAGAATACCCCCACAGTTCTGCACCATATAGTGCTGAGCCCAAAACCTATGCCTCATAGATCTTCAATTCAGAAAAGGGGGTGGTGATGAACAGAGTGTCTGAATTAAGCAGACCACTCTTACCCAGTCCAAAGATCAGGGCTTGATCCATCACCGTGTTTTAGCTCACTGCACCATCCCAGCTCAGAACCTGGCTACATGCAAATTAGTCTGTCCCTGGCCCAGTAATCATCACCACCCCCTTTTCTGAATCGTTTTTGTCCACCATAAGCGTGGAAGGGTATACTCAGATGTGAGTCCCTTGCTCATTGCACCATCAGGATTCAAGCAAGCCAGGCTAAAGACGGCTGAAATGCCAGAAACCGGTCCCCGGAAGCTTGTTTCCTTCCCAATATAAGAATTGGCTTGGTAGTTTGGTCTGCCCTGTTCCCATGATGCACTGGGCCAGGGACAGACTGATTTGCATATAGCCAGGTTCTGAGCTGGGATGGTGCAGTGAGATAAATAACGGTGATGGATCAAGCCCTGATCTTTGGACTGGGTAAGAGTGGTCTGCTTAATTCAGACACTCTGTTCATCACCACCCCCTTTTCTGAATCGTTTTTGGCCACTATAGGTGTGGCAGGGTATACTCAGACATGAGTCCCTTTCTCACTGCACCATCAGGATTCAAGCAAGCCGGGTCGAAGACGGCTGAAATGCCAGAAACCGGTCTCCGGTAGCTTGTCTCCTTTCTGGTGAAGAATTGGCTTGGTAGTTTAGTCTGCCCTGTTCCCATAATGCACTGGGCCAGGGACAGACTGATTTGCATATAGCCAGGTTCTGAGCTGGGATGGTGCAGTGAGATAAATACCGGTGATGGATCAAGCCCTGATCTTTGGACTGGGTAAGAGTGGTCTGCTTAATTCAGACACTCTGTTCATCACCAGCCCCCTTTCTGAATCGTTTTTGGCCACTATAGGTGTGGCAGGGTATACTCAGACATGAGTCCCTTTTTCACTGCACCATCAGGATTCAAGCAAGCCGGGCCGAAGACGGCTGAAATGCCAGAAACCGGTCCCCGGTAGCTTGTCTCCTTTCTGGTGAAGAATTGGCTTGGTAGTTTAGTCTGCCCTGTTCCCATGATGCACTGGGCCAGGGACAGACTGATTTGCATATAGCCAGGTTCTGAGCTGGGATGGTGCTGTGAGATAAATAACGGTGATGGATCAAGCCCTATTCTTTGGACTGGGTAAGAGTGGTCTGCTTAATTCAGAAACTCTGTTCATCACCACCCCCTTTTCTGAATCGTCATAGATCTTCAAAGCTGGTTGAATGGTTTTAGTGTATGTCATGAGGAGTCCTTAAGCATCGCCCTGAGAACTGCTTGAATTTAGTGGTTGCCTTACTAATATGAAGGTGCCCCAACATGCCCTCTGCAAATGTGACCCCTAGATATGCAAAAGAGTTCACCCTCTAAAGTGAATTGCCCACTAGACATAAACTACCCTTATAGGATCTATGCTGATTGAAAAACATTACCTTAGTTTTATCAGTGTTGATCTTCAAGCTGTGTGCGACTCAAAACTCTTTTAAAGTGAGTCAATGGTTTCTGAAGCCCACTCTGGGTCTTCGGAGATCAACAAGGTGTCATCTGTGAAGAGTAGGATTGGAGATTTAATACCCACCAAAGATGAAGCATCTGATTCCACTATGGACAAAAAGGACACAATGCCATTAATGAAGAGTGAAAACAAGGTAGGAGCCAGGACACAGCCTTGGCAGACTCCTTTGCAGACTGGTACCTTTTCTGTCAACTGGGCCTGTCCCCTCCCCAGTGAATACTTGCATAGTTATTATCATGCAAACGAATTAGAAGGGATAGAATAGGTGGAGGCATAGCTAGATCTGTTATGACCCTCCAAAGGCCAAATTGAGTAATCAAATCAAAGCCTGATTTTAAATTGGCAAAGGCAACATAAATGCTGCTCCTGCAGATCAAAACTGTTCTCCAGTATATTAACATATAGCAAAAGATCTGATCAATAGTTGAAATCCTGCAACGGAAGCCTGCTTGGAATGGGTTTTAAACTTCTTTTTTGCCCATCCAGTCTTGCATTTTGTTGAGGAGACAACAACCAAAGACTTTTTGAATGCAATTTATGAGACTTATTGGTCAGTAATTGGAGGGTATGGATCAGTCACCCTTTTATGTATAGATATTACAATAGCTCCGTTCCAATAATCGGGTTTAGGTGCCCATGCTGCTAAGAATTAGCCAAAGTTGAAATGTAACAATACCAGGCCTCTGTATCTTATAAGAATATGTCTGCTGGGATGCCATCCAGACCAGCCGCATGACCACGCCTGATGGCATTAAGAGACTTTAGAATAACAGCCATGTGAAACAAGGGGTTGGATTCAGTGTCCCTCCAAGCAAGACTGATGTCTATTGTTCCTGTGATATCAATGGAGTCACCAGAGGAGAGTTTGTTAAAGTAGCTGACCCAGTCTCTAGCAGCCACATTTTTAGAAAAGTCGGTTGCCTCTACTGAGCGTCCCCGTGAGACCGGTGACAAGAATTTAGAAAGATTGCTGGCTGAGCATTCGTCCAAAAGGGCCACCCACCTCTATTTATCCCAAGCTTTTTTTGCCCGAGCGATGGCCTTTTTATATGTCTTTCCAAGAACTGGGATACTTGAAGAGTCTTTATTTTTGATAGCTTTAACTAAGGAAGAGTTGGTTATACGACATTCTCATTTGTACCAGGAGTTATATTTGACTACTTTTTCCTGATTATGTGCATTTGTAATCGTAAAGTGAGAAAGAATTTGCTCAAAGAGTACCCCATCCTGAGCCACCACTTGGTCGGGACAACTAGGAAAGACCTCCCCAATATTAGTGAAAACAGCGTTGATATCCTCTTGGTTAGCGGGAAACATTTCTGGGCACACAGCAATCTGTTTCCACTTTAAATGACGATTGTCTGTAGACCAGATGGCTTCCCTGATGTAGGAGGGAGTGCAAGGGTCCAATGGAATGTGCTTGTAAAAAGCTTGAGAAGTGGCAGATAGAGAATTGTGATCACTCTCAATTCTATCTAACAATGAAATGTCAATGACTACTGGCCATAGTTCCAGGTCAACATGTATGAAAAATCTTATGACTTGTGTGGAAGGGTTTATTAAAATTATGAGAACCCTTTAGATCACTTTTGGTGCGGCCATTAGGAGCCCTATTATAAGTAATTTTACATAAACCGCTGAACAAGTCAAGCTGCATATTGGTGCATGTCAAGAAGTGGGACTGCCCATGCAGCCTCCTCATTCTCACTTAGATGGGCATCCTCATTATTTAGTGGTTCAAATGTGAGGTTAAAATTACCCGCTAAAATGAGAAGGTGGTGGTGAGATGGTGGTTAAGAAAATTCTCAAGTGCATGTAGAGTTCACAAGGCCCCTCTTACATAAATATTGAGAAAGGTTAATTGATAAGTGCTACCAATGTTAAGCCGGATTCTTAATATGGCAGGAGAATCAATTTTTAGCTAGTGGATTTTAGAGTTTAGTGAAGCACGGATCAAAATAAACAGACCCCCAGCAGCCCTGCCCCTTCGTCTCAGGATAGCAGGGACAAATAAATTAAGATATCCCAGTGTATGGATTGGGTTCCAGAGACCAGGTTTCTGGGAACATACAATTGTCATGTTTGTCCATTGCAATAATCCATTCTGTAAGAGGTATTTTGTATGGCCAGCTATGTTCCAGGATGTAAGATGTACTTTGGTAGGGTAACGACAGTAACGTCGGGTAGGTCGACATTGGGGGTGATATACTGTTGGGTGGAAATGGAGGCAAGATATTAGCAACTTCGCAAGCAGGATTGACAGGCAAAGAATTAAGGGAAAGAGGGCTCAAAAAGGGACTCCCATTATGTCTAAGGTTAGTCAAGTGATTACATTTTCCTTAGACGTCCTGGTGTATTAGAGATTATTGGCTGGACTGAAGGTGGACTACAAGTGGAATGGTTGTCTCTCTCTGTCAATCTTTATCGTTTAGCCTCATATGGGAATCGTCACATATCCAGTTGGCCACTTTAGATGTGTGATGACCTGACCAAGGATATTTAAATTGTAGTCTGGAATAGCCAGGAAGACTACTCCAATGTCTAATGCCACCAGGTTATCGACTAAGTTCTTTGACGTTAGTATAGTTTCTATGGTGTCAAAGTTAGAGGTGGGATAGGTGATTCTTTTAACAGTACGGATAACATCATGGATAAAGGAGCGACAACCTCTAACATGATGTATCCAATGGGTCACTCTGTTCTTTAGTGATTCTTCCCCTTCATTCCTCCCTGTTGTAATCAGTTTGGGGACATTTGTCATCATTATAGTTGTATCCTTTTTGGTCCTACTTTGGGAATTAGGAACTTTAGTGTGAAAGGAGGACCCTTGTACAGAATGGGGGAACCAGGGCTGACCGAAGGAGGATAATGTACCTGACTTCCCAAAGATGAGCCAGCCCGAGATTTACCTGTCCTAGGGTTTCATTTATGGATTTTGGCGACCAAGGTTTTTAAAGGACGCCAGACTTGTTGGCAGTTGCTGAGTTACTCAAAGATGAAGGTGGACCCTTGCATACCACTCCTGATACCTTGGAGATTGTGTTCTGCATTGAAGGGATACGCTGTGCTGTTATTTATTACAAACTAGGAACTGAATCATAGTATCAGTTAATGATTGAAGCAGAATTTTAAGTGCCCCAATTTCAGCCTTTAGATTAAGGATGAGGGTGTGTTGGTGGCCCTGGTCAGTTTGTGTTCCTGATGAAGCAATCTTTGGGGTAAAAATACGAGCAGGTATGTACATAACATTGTACTGGTCTACAATTGTTTCCCCCAAGGGTGCATATTGATTACTGTGCATTACATATATATCCTATAATAAGGACTGCAGGACATTATTGTGATCAGGAGGTATTCCTCCAAGGATTAGTGGAAGATGAGCTATAGCCTCAATGGGTTGGGCTTGAGCTCTTTTCCAATGCCCCTTGAACAGACCAGATATACTTCATTGCTTCAGCGAGTGGTTAATCGATGCAGACGGTCTATTGGGGGTTAAAGCATGAGAAGGGGTCAAATTGGGAGGGGCAAGAATCACTGCACATTCCCCCAATAAGTTGTCAATGCGATCTAACATGCAGTTCTCAGCTCCAAGTTTGGTGGGTTTTTCCTTTTTTATTTTTGGCCACACCCAGCCCCCCTTCTGGACCTTTCCTTTAACCATTGGCAACAGTACTCTGATTTCAGATTTAACAGGTTAACAAAAACCCAGGTAAGATGACAACAATCTTAAGACTTTTATTAGTACAATGACAGGGTTAATCACAGCAGAACAGACAAGGTTAATCACAGCAAAAAAGACCTAAATAATTGAAACTAGCTTTGTATTATTAGGTCAAACCAATGCACTCTTAAAAGATTTTTTGACATGTATGGTATAAATGGGTTGTTGACTCCTCTAAGATTCACTTTAGTTGAAATGGTATTTTATATAGAGATGTATATTTGTTTTTAAGTCTGTGTCTTGTACCGGGGTATTGATGTGACTTAATCCTATTTATTGGAGATTTTAAGATAGTTCTAAATGCAATGTTTTAATGAAGTGCAAATCTGTGTATATTTCTGGAAGAATTTATTTATTGGAAATAAAAGAATATGATTTGACTAAGAACATGGATTTAACCCAGATCCCTTGACTGGGTGTGAGTGTTTGAAAAGTTTCAGCACTCCGTCCATCATCTTGTTTTGTTTACTATGTTTGCACTAAATGGACAAGGGTATGCCCTGAGGTGGGTCCCTTGCTCTCTTGCCACTGTTTTCAAGCTAGCCTGGCTGATGAGGGACGATTTCCCAAAATCGGTTCCAGGATGTTTGGTTCCAGTCCAGCAAGGACTTGGCCTGGCAGTTCGGGCTCAACTGTTGCCATGGGACCAGAGTCAAGACTGATTTGCATGTGGCTGGGTCCTAACTGGGGTGGCATGGTGAGCCAAGAACAATGGATTTAACCCAAATCTTTTGACTGGGGGTGAGTGTTTGAAAAGTTAAAAGCACTCCGTCCATCGTCTTGTTGTGTTGACTAAGGCTGATGCCAATATTATTTTAGTCTTGCATCATAATGTAATGTTTTTGCTGTTTCTGATGTTTATTTATAATGAGTTTCTTACTAACACTGATGTCACTTTTGAAATGTTACAAATTGTGTTTAACTGTTGTAATGCATTCTGTCAGTTGTTGGGGCTGCATAAGCAAACAAACAAATAAATAAAGAAGTACATAAATAGGATATTTTCTACACTTAACCCTGAAGGGCAAAATTACCAGAAAGAGATAAGAAAATCCTTTGCAGATCCTCTGATGAGAATTCATAAGTATGGACTGGTGGAGTATCCAATAGTTGATGGGAAGTTTGTTTCTGACAGGCTGCACTTGAACAAAGGTTGCTTCTGTATTTTATGTTTTGAAATCACCTTCATGTTTTAAGTATATATTTCTTAATTCTGCCTCGATGTATAAATGGTGAAGGAGGTAAAAGTATTATGTAAAATCTGGAACTTGTTTGTGTACTACTTTAGATTATTTTATATTAACCCATTATGTGCTTTGATGTTATATAGAATGAGTATATATCTATGTGTACATCTGAAAGTGTGACAGATTTTTTCAGAACTTATCCTTTAAAAGACTTGCGTTGCAGAAAGAATGTATGACGTTACAACGCATATATTTACAATACATACCTTTACAACGCAGTTTTTACATCGTAACATCCTTTACAACGCACTCCATTACATTCCATGACACTACATCGCATCTTTAGAAACTACCTTTACAACACATTCCATTACATCGCAATATACCTTTACAACGCATACCATTACGACTAATACCATTACATTGCTGTTCAGGTAAGTATTGGATAGTATAGTGGTAAAAATGACTATTCTAATTCCAGGGGGTGCAACAGTAGGGTAAGTGTTGGATAGTGTAGGGGTAAAAATTA
This sequence comes from Lissotriton vulgaris, assembly GCF_964263255.1. NCBI lineage: Eukaryota > Metazoa > Chordata > Amphibia > Caudata > Salamandridae > Lissotriton > Lissotriton vulgaris. The sequence goes on from NC_141689.1 coordinate 667,080,341, forward strand.
CTATTCTAATTCCAGGGGGTGCAACAGTAGGGTAAGTGTTAGCTAGTGTAGGGGTAAAAATTACTATTCTAACTCCAGGGGGTGCAACAGTAGGGTAGGTTTTGGATAGTGTAGGGGTACTATGCGTTGTAATGGTATGCATTGTAATGGTATGCGTTGTAATGCATGCGTTGTAGTGGCATGCGATGTAGTGTCATGTGTTGTAATGCCTGCATTATAGTGATATGCAATGTAAAAGATGTTGCGAATTAATGACTGTGTTGTAAGTGTAGTGCGATGTAATGGTTGTGTTGTAAAGGATGTTTCCCCTGCAGAAAGCCCAAGAGGAACTAATACAGAAACAATTTTCTCCACTTAATGCCCAGCACCTTGGAAAGAGCAGCCCTCATATCACATACTTTCTACCTTGTTGCAAAATTTCAGGGAAAAGACAAAAACTCACTGTTTTAACGTATTCCTGCTGCCCACTGAGCAATTACCCCAGCATTTTTTTTTAACCAAGCATCTGTGCCCCTGTTAGGCAAAGAGGTGGCTGGCATCTGTGGGGAGGGTGGGCAGTAGCGTGAGAACAAAGATTTTAAAAAATCCTCTGATGTCCTCCCCTCATAACCTCTTCTGAACTGGATGATGCAGTGTGTCCACCAATCCTGGTACTGCTCTCATGCTGTGAGAGCAGCGCCCTGAATAGACAGAGAAGCCTCACTCTGCGCAACCTAACATCCTAGAGGCCTGCACTTACCCTAATCCAGCTGTCTTAGAACAGCTGGGTTAGAGGTCTCAAGGTGCACGGCTGGATGGCCGTCTCAAGACGGCTTACCAAAGGGACATGCACACCTTGAAAAGTGTACAAACAACCCACCCCCTGCTGCAGTCAGTCAGCAGCGGGCCCCATCCCTGTCTTGGCGCATTTTATTTAGCATCTTTGGGGGTAACTTAAATGGGCCGATGCTCTTCCGCTCCAATGGAGGACCCGCCCCTGGTTCGGTGGCTCACTCTTGAACACATATGCTAGGCTTTTATCCCCACTGAGCTTCATAAATATCCTCCTGCGCACCAAGTCTTCATTCGCACCTGGCCAGTATCTCTGTCGGAATATATAGTGTTCAGTAGCACCTGTTCGCACTACATACATAAATACGCCCAATAAAATTGATAAACAATTACAATTGAAAGCCAGGCTTACAAAGCATCCTTCTTTTAAATGCCATTCAAACCTGTGGCTTCAGGTTAATACACACATGCACACAAACACACACGTACAAACACAGACACTCTCTGTCTTTTCTCACTATCTCTCATTGAGCCTGTACATTAAATCAGTGGCTTGTAGAATGCTTTGCACATGACTTGTGAGGAGGTAGGTAAAACTTGTTATCCAAAGAACAGACTTTCTGTGAGTCACATAAATACAGTCTCATAACAGTATAAGAGAGTTTCCAATTGATTTCAAGGTGGTAAGCAAAGATTTGATACTACAACGTCTGTAAACGCCAGAAACTGCATTGGACATTGATGCAGGTTTGACAACGTTTATGAGTAGCTACCATACATGTACCTGGATGTTTACAGGAAGGTGAAAGAATTCAACTTGCGGTATCCTTCCTTCACCGTGTTAGCTGGACCTGTGTAAGGAGTGATAACACTTCAAAGTTAAAATGTTCCCCTGTGTCCAGGATGAAGTGCCAGATTACAGAATTTAAAGTCTGACATATTTCCAGAGGTAAATTACTTCACCAGAGTCTCAAGGGTTGATGTGAATAACTATAGCATATTGATATCTCCCAGAGTACTTCAGTTACTTGTAGACATTATTAATCAACCCATTAACCAAATAATTAACTCATCCTTTGAATCCGGTAATGTACAAGACACTTGGAAGATTGCGGCAGTAAAAACCCTCCAAAAAAAGAAAACTATGGATCCGGCCACACTCACCAATCTCAGACCAATTTCATTGTTACCCTGGCAGAGTAAATTGGTGGAAAAATTGGCTAACTCCCAAATCAACGACTTCCTGTCAAAAGAAAATATCCTTCATCCGAAATAATCAGGTTTCAGACCCCGCCATTCAACAGAATCAGTGCTACTTCACACTATAGAAACATTAAAGCTTGCCTTAGATCAGGGCAAGGATGCAGTACTGATTCTGTTGGATTTGTCGGCCGCATTGACACGATTTCTCACGCCATTTTACTTAACAGACTTCTTACAAGTGGCGTCACTAATAAGGCGCAAGCCTGGTTTTCCTCTTTTTTGGAAAATAGACGCAACATAATTACCCTTGGTCAACACAAGTTCATAGAAAAAGAGCTTCTATTGGGGGTCCCCCAGAGCTCTTCCCTAAGCCCAACGCTTTTTAACCTTTATATGACCCCACTACTTGGCCTGATTGATTAATTTGATGTCGAAGCTATTACCTACGCCGATGACACCCAGATCATCCTTTCCCTTGATAAAAACTCTTCATTATCTGAAGAAAAATGTTATCACTGCCTAACAGCTGTCATGAATTGGATGTATCTTAACCATCTAAAATGTAACAGCCAAAAAAACGAAATTATGCTTTTCGGGAAAACAAACCTCTTTGCGCCTAGCTTATGGTGGCCTGAAAACATGGTTCCACCACCGAATACTACAGGCACTGCACGTAACTTGGGGATCAAATTTGACTACTCCCTATCATTTCACAGCCAAGCACTAGCAACGGCAGGCATGTGCTTCCATACTATAAAAATCCTGAGGACGTTTCTGAACCTATTACCCGTAAAATGCTAGAAAAACAGTTGCAGTGGCCTTAATTCTATCAAGACTGGACTACTGCAATAGCCTGTATGCAGGAGCAAATAAACTGAAGTTAAAAAGGCTACAGGTAGTACAGAACACAGCGGCCAGGCTCGTACTTAGGTTACCAAGAGGATCTTCCACTAGAGAAGCACTACAAAGACTACACTGGCTACCGATTCACAAAAGAATTCTGTTTAAATTATTAACGATCATCTACAAAGCAGCAAAATCATTAGATCCGACGTATCTCAGGTCCAGAATCTGGCCATACACAACACAACGTTGTCTGCAATCCTCATCGGGCAACTATTTGGTTGTTCCGAGCTACAGACTGAAAACAAAAGGAGGCAAATCCTTAGCAGCTCTAGGAACAAGAGCCTGGAACAGTCTACAATTACAGCTGAGACTAGCAAAATCAGAACGCCTCTTCAGGAAGCTCCTAAAATCTTGGATGTTTGCTGCCCCAGACAGATATGACACTAGATAGGAGCTCTCGGTCTAATTCTTTTTATGCTCTAATTTCACTTCTGTTTTTGTTTTTGATCCTCTGGTTCACAGCGCCAAGATGCTCCTTGGAGTGAACGTAGCGCTTTATAAATAAATTAATTAATTCATTCATATCCTCTAAAAAATTGTTCTATAGAAGAGTGAGGAATTATTTTACCTTTCCAGTTAAACCTTGTATTACACAGTTAAGGAAGTTGCATGCTAAAGACACTCAGTTTAGCATTTGTGTGCATTTGGTTTTATATTTATCAGTGAGTAGCCAAACCATTTATGGAATTATCATGGCTCTATAAACAGTTTTTTCACTGTGCTGATATTAATTTCTTTGAATTTTGTGATAATTAATGAGTTTCCCATGAGGGGTCCTTTGTCGCATCTTGAAAGGCTGTTTTAGGCAATTAGGGGGTTTATTTACAAGCCCCTTACGCCACTTGTGCATCACTTTTTATATGGGAAAAAGGGATGTACTGGTGGTGCAAGGGGCTTGTAAATAAGTCTCCTAGATATTCGAATATAAGCTTCTTTGGGTACTCTCCCATCTAATTTTGTAAGGCCCTGATTCCAAGTTTGTAGAACAACAGGTGCCTTTTATATTGTGAGCTTTTATAGGGTGGGATAAATAGTTCCCATTATCAGTTTCTGGGGAATCATTTGCAATGTTTTGTGATTAACGCACCAAAATATGCATCGTACCGTAAATACTATACGCTGTGTCCTTGTTTAAATCCAACAGGTTTGACCTGCTGAAATTTAAAGAAAGGGGAGATACTCAACACACCTAGGCCCACATGCATCATTGTAGGAATTTGAGATTCCTAAATTGCGAAAATTAAGGAATCGCAATTTAGGAATCGCTAATTCCTATGCATCAAAAAATCGCAAAGGTTTTAGCGATTTCCTAATTTTCCTTATTTGCGATTCGCAATTAAGGAATCGCAAATAAGGAAAATTAGGAAATCGCTTTACATTGATTCGGAATCAATGGGAAGGCTTTCTCATTTTGCAAATTCTCAATTAAGGAATCGCAAAATGAGAATGCAATTTCAAGGGTGCAGGGGGGGTCCAAAGGACCCCCCTGCACCCCTGGAATGTCATGTAAGTACATTTTACCCACACACATGTCCCAAGGGCATGTGTGTGTGTAAAACGTAAGTTTCAAAAATGCATTTTTTTGCATTTTTGAAACTTTTCGCAAATTACCATGAAGGTTCACTTCATGGTAATTTTCCCCTAATTGCGAATTCGCAAATTAAAATTAATCATGCATAGCATTTAAGAAATCGCAAATTTTGCGATTTCTTAAATGCTATCGCAATATGAGAAATCGCAAAAAATTGTGATTTCTTAAATTGCGATAAATGAAAAATAAATGATGCATCCCAAAAAGTGATTTTGGAATCTCAAACGGCCGAATTTTGCGATTCGCACCGTTTGCAATTCCAAAATCGCTTGACTAGTAATTACTCGGGGTGGTAAATAAAGCCCAACTTGTAACGCCAAACTCTGCGCAAACAGGTTTGCGCAGGGGTTGGGAAACACTAACCCACTTGTCATCAGTCTAAGGGTTTTATTACGAGCCTGGTGGTCCACGGGCCTTTTCAGACCTACTGGGGATCAGTGGTAGTGGTCTACAAACTACCCCATTATGAACAGTGTAGTCCTTGGAGTCTATGGATCCCTGATGGTGACACAACAGCATTCAGGCTAAAAAGTGATTGGCGGGGTCGCTGTGGCTCACCAAGCACATTACGAGTTCCCTCACTGCCACACTTTTCATGGTGGTGTGACCGCCATCAAAAGTGTGGCATTGAGAAATCAAAGAGGGCCCTACAGGGCCCTCTTGTGCCTCTTGACATGTGGATGCACAAAGGTGGGCACAATATGTACCTGTTGTGTGCATGCACACCAGTACTCCCAAGCATCGACTGCAGCAGTCCATTCCATGCAGGTACTGATTTTGACGTTCCCATTGCAGTGTCTATGTCATAGGCCTCGCCCTCTAAACGCCAAGGAACTGCCCACCAGACTAGAGAAAACTCCTAATCTGGGGGGCCGTTCAAACATGGGTTTGGCAGTGTGGGAACGGGGCCGTCCCACTCCCGCTCCTGTACTGCCAAACTCATGATGAGGCCCTAAGAGAATTATTTATAATGTCTTATGGAGTCCTTTGGTTTTAGTTCATATTTTTTACCATTATATTATGCCAGGGCGTAGTTCGGGGAGTTGTGCTGCGTGGAACTCTGCGAAGTTACAAAAAAACTCTGCAAAGTTCTGCGAGTAGCAGAGTGCAGTGCGAACTGCAGTTTGTGCTGGTATTCCTGCTGCTCGGGTAGAAATTCTACCCGAGCAGCAGCTCGCGCTCGCAAACTTACCTTTCGCGATCACAAACTTACCGATTGCGAAGCAGAGTTTTCTGTACTCTGCGAGCTCCGCGGAGTGCAGAAAACTCCACAAACTCTGCAAACGGAGCAAAGTTCACTGCCCAGGCCGACATTATAGTAGATATTTAGGATTGTATCCACAAACAATGGACAATTATGGGTGCATAATTATCCCTCTTCCTTAGTGCACATTTCCTTTTTTTATTTCTTTTCACAAACATTCCCAAAAGCAATTCTGGAAAGCTGCACTTTTGTGAAGACTCATGCTCTTTCTGTGCAGTTTCCCATAGTTGAGAACTCCGTACAGGATGGACTGAACCTTCAGTGCAAATTCACTCTACAAGGGGACTCTGCTCTTTCACCCCACCATATTGGGGTGATCCATTCTCCATCTCATCCTGGAAGGGGATTTACTCCATCCCGCCTGCTGGAGTAAATCTCTCACTATTTCCATGGGGGGAAGATGTCAGAAAGGAGCTTAGGACTGCTCTCTGACATATGCCTGTGGGCATTCCTAAATGTTTAGTGCAAACAACACCTCAGAATGCTCATTTCTGACCCTATGAGTGGGATTTACATGTTCAGATTTCTCTGTACACGTGAAAGAGCGTACGTACTTCTAAAACCATTCACGCCTGCCTGAAATACATTAGAAAGTTCCTGGCAGAAATACAACATTTTTTTACAGTCAGCCACAAACATATATTTGATTTACCTTTGTGAATCGGCCCATATAGTCCAATATCCACATACCCTCAGAGACAGTTATATCCAGAAAATCAATTGCTACTGGTCAACTGCAATATCCCCACAGAAATTGTGAGAAATAAATGATACCCTTTTTGTGTGACTTAAGGCATGTTCCCTGTGCCTGTCGAATGGTGGATTGAAGAATTTGGGCCACATGCAATATTAATTTTACTGGTTGCAACTGATTCTATTAGCAGAATCAGCCATTTGCAACCAGCTTTTCAGTATGTATGAATTTCAATTAGCGATTCGTTAACTTGTTACAATTTGGAATTGCGAATACATACCGATTCAGTATTAGGGAGGGGTGTCAATCGGGGGTCCCTTCTTAATACCAAGTCGCAGCTGTATGTTGGAATGTTTTATGACTGAAATTCAGTCACAAAACTCTTCAAATATATTTTACTATACTGAGATGCACTCAGCAAAGTAATTGACAGATTTACCAGGTGCAAGGAATCTCCAGTGCTCTTTAGTGTTGAACTTCAGTGCAACATATGTATTGTTCTTTACTCAAAGCTTAATAAGTGTATGATGCTCGGTACTCAATTAGTTGATAAACATATATGATTTTAATATGTTTATGTAAGTCTTAGATACTCACCTGGCAAGTGCTTGGGAAAGCAAGAAAATGGAGGTATTAAGAGCCAAGTTATAAACCAGCAGATGATAAATCCTATCCACCAAGAACCAAGCCATCTTGGGTCATCTGGAGTTAGGTGAACACTAAAAGGACAGGAAAAATATGTTGTTAAGGTGTGTGAAATGTTGTTATATTCGAGAGCACTATTTCAAAGAATGGAAAATACATGCTGGCAAGTTAATAAACAAACATTGAAACTCAATAACAATGCAAATATTTCTAAATGTGAAACTTGTTTTCATTTTCTACTCCCCCTTCCATCCACACATTAGAACATTGCTCTGAGTTCTATGCTAAGTTAGTCTCATACACAGAATATCTATTAGCCTTTACTATACAAGGTGGTCACATCAAGCCAGAACCTGTGAACCAGTGAAGCATTTTGAAGCTGCACTAAGCCTCAGTTGTCCGTCACATGCTGGTTACTTGCTGCAGCTGATAAGTCCTTTGCTAATCTGATAGTGAAACAGACACCTGAGTGTCTTATGTACAACTAGCTGTAACTCTACTAATGAAGAAGCTGCTGATTTTGTATTTTCCCAGGTGAGTTTGCTGTGATGCCCTGATGAATGTGAAAAACCACACCACATGGTACTTACACCCTCATTTATTTCTATAGATACTTTGTAGATGACTGATTGTAAATGGACAATGGTATATTTGGGATTTGGTACCAGATTATTGAGTTTAAAATTTGGGCATGCAAACATATTGTGACCAGAATGTCAACAACCAGACATACCCCACATATATGTACCTTGTGTATATATATTGACTGAAAAAACAAATGCTAAAGTGACATTATAGTTAGGTACAAATGTTAGTGACAACCTAGGCCCTAATTATGATGTTGGGCAGACTTGTTGGCACCATTTTGAGGTGGGAACTGACCGACTGTAGGTCAGCAGTTCTGAACACACTGTTACTAAGCGCCCGTACATGCAACGGTAGATACCGGCTGCAGCACCAGCTCCCATAGTGAATTGGGAGTTCCTGTAAATCACTGCACCGCATGGCAGGCACTTCCCAGTGATTTACACCATAGATGCCACCAAGGCCCCCAATCAGAGGCAGTGGAGGCATGGGGCCATGCTAGGAGGCCCCCAAAGTCAGTTTACAACAGGCTTTTCATGTCAGAAAGCCCAACATGAAAAGCCTGTTGGAAACCAGCATCATTATCCTGACAGCGGAAATGCCATCTGTAAGGGATTATGTTGCTGTTTCCAGCTGGCTTCACGTTGGTTTGACTTCGTACAGCTGTAATCATAATACAGTGTTCGGAAGTCAAACCAAGGATGTCGGTCGGAAAGCCTTTCGACCCACATCCTAAGGAGAACCTTAGCATTTTTTTAAAAACACTGAAAATCACCATTTTTAGTTATCTCCAGTAAATATAACTCATGCCCTAAAGTAACTGTAGTTTGTGCCCCTGCCAAACAGTTTTGTCATCAAACCCCCCAGGCCCAGCTCTTCCCATGCTGCTGCATTGTTCCTGTCATTTACTTGCTTTCCCCCCTGTGTTTTGAGTGCCTTCTCCTTGCTTTCCCCTCATTTTCACTGCTTTCTCCTTTCCTTTCCCCTTGTGTTTTGAGTGCCTTCTCCTTGCTTTCCCTTCATTCTCATTGGTTTCTCCTTGTTTTTCCTCAATTTCTGAGTGCCTTCTCCCTGCTTTTCCCTGCTTTTCCCTTGTTTTCACTGCTTTTTCCCCTCATTTTTTTAGTGCATTTTCCTTGATTTCCCTTAATTTTAGTTGATTTTTCCTTGTTTTCCCACGTTTTTGAGTGTCTTCTCTTTGCTTTTCCCCTTGTTTAAAAAAAAAAGTAGTTACCAACTCCAGTGCCTTCAGGCCCTCACAGGTGATGTGTTGCGCTTTAAAAATCCTTGATGGATTGATTGATTGATTGGATCAATGGTGTAATTTCATATGTAGCAGTGATGTTATCAGTAATTTTATAGTACATATCATGAATGAGGTAATATGTGGGATAATTAGCAGTGCATTTCAAGGAATGTAATTGTGCATTATTGTGCTATTACTTAGCACCAACATGCCTCCTCGCATCCAAAATATATGAAGGGGTATATTTAGAGCATAGAAATAGATCTAAATATTTCTCAGTTGTTTACCACATACATTTATCTTCTTTCATTCCTGGTTTTCACACTCTAACTCTTGTACTGTTATTCTTTTCCATTTATCTTTTTCTAGTTTTTATCACAGCTCCATTCTTAATAAGAAAACTCACAAAAGCTTTAATGTCATATGGTCAATATTCATGTTAGTCGTTTTATATATTATTCTATTGTTGACATTGGCATCATCTCTGCTTGTTACAGGGATTTTATTATTTCTTATGTATCTTGCGGAATTGTTTAGAGCTTTTTAAATTAAAAAAACTCTCAAACATTTTACTACTGTATGGGTAAGATTCGGGTAAAGTAAATAAAACTAGGCATGCAAAAATAGCATTCTTTTTAAAATACTAATTGGCACACAAAGAAGAGCAAGAGCAGGACTTACCTCTTAACTCGATCAAAATCAATATAAAGATTAAGTAACTGTCCACCTAACACATAGCCAATAGCAGGGCCCACTACTGACATTCCATAACCGATTCCTGTGAAGAAGACATGGACAATGTTTAACCATATTTTCCCACTCACAAATAGTGCATTTTGTTGTGGCCATACATTTGTTCACACATAAATAATTCTTAAAATGTATACAGTATCTGAAAATGATGTACATTGTACGGTTTAAGATTGTTTTTTTAATACAATTTAATTAGTATTTAATACACACTACAGAACAGAGTATGCTAAGCACAGTACACCTCCATAAATATAGGCTTTGCTTTAGTCGCATTCATATAAAAGGCAGAACACTAATCATAGCCCTGACTAATACAGGGCTACCAATAGCTGACCAAGTTCAAATATTTAGGTAGCAACAGTCAACTTCAAGAAACATTAGTCATGGAACAGGGCATTTCTTCCAGTGCATCAAGTGGCATAATAATGTTTAGGTATCTAATGTTTGCTTAGTAATAGCAATGGACTCACAAATCCCAGGCAAACACAAGCAGGGTCACCTGCACTTGTTTACATTATAGCCCCTAGGTTGGTCAGGGCCCGGGGTCATGTGGCCATTAAAATATAAAAGGAGGTGGTGGTCGCTGTGGCAAACATTAGAGGTTACAATAAGGAAAAAAAAGAAAAAACCTTAGAAATTCCTATAAAAAAACAAAGGTTACTTGGGCATTATAGGACTTTTCAATTGTACATGGCTTCCTGATGAAGGCTGCTTAGCCGAAATGCACAAAGGAGATAAGAACACATAGCCATGATGTTTGACAACTTCCTTTTTTTTTTTAAATGATCTTTATTCATTTTGTTTTACATGCAAACTCCCCCCACTCTTCCACCTCCATACCCCAAAGACAGGTAAGTAAAACAACAACCCTCAATTCATCAGGTGCAATAAATAACATCATTCATCATTAAACTACAGATAGGCTTCCCAAGAGTATATACCTTTCAAACACAATCTTGTGCATCTCAATTCAAGTACAATCCAAGAAACGTGCAAGTGCATTTCTAAAGTGGCACACTAGACGAATCAGTGTGAAAATTCTCAAAATAACAAGCAACATATACATACAACCCTCCACAATTCACACCATACACATCAGTGTACTCAACTTAAGGACCACTTCTGCACAAAAAGCCTCACACCACATACAAACACCATTTATCACATCATAAATGCCCTACAGACACCAAACAATCCAGTACATCTACAAAACTAAGCTGCAAGTTTCATCACCCCAACACAACCTACTACTCAAACTCAACTGTTGACCAATAAAACAAATGCACCAAAATGTATAAAGACGTAAACTTTTACAAACTTGTATTAGCAACTTCCACATGTATAGAAAATAAGTCCTGAACCACATGCAGCGCTCCCTCTAAGGTGTTTACTCTTAGAGCACTCATAGAAGAGCAGCTTTGTGTGAGTCTCTAGCTTTGTCGTTTAGGAATAAGGTTGAAGGGATTTTCTCCTCCTTTTCCAAAGCCCAAGGAGATGCGGTGGTATCAGCAACCAGTACTGGTCTAAAATCTAGGAAGCTGCAGGACAGATTAGATTGGTTTAATCCTTTACAACACACGGAGGTTTTAAACCTACTGCGTACGGTTCGGTCTGGGTCTCCCAATGATCCTTGTCCACCAGCAGTTTTTTAAAATGTGCCCCGAGGTCATTGCTTCCACTCTCACACCCGTGCTCAACATAATCATGGATATGGGTGAGTACCCCAGGAAGTGGAAATCTGCTTCGATACTCCCCCTAAAAAAAAAGCAGTTTGAATGCTAAGGATCCCAATAGTTATAGACCAATATCTCGTCTTCAATTTCCAGCTAAGATACTAGAGAAGGCCATTAATCAACAACTTAGTACGTTCTTTCAAAAGACCAATGCCCTAGACCCTACGCAATTTAGGTTTCGTGCAGGTCACAGTACGGAACTAGCCCATATCAAGGCCACAGAAGACGTCAGAGCGGCTGTGGACCAGGGAGGGGCTGCTGTGCTGATTCTGTTGGATCTGTCAGCAGCCTTCCACACGGTCCACCGTGGAGTGTTGATGGACCGGTTGGCGGGGGCAGGGCTGGAGGGCCCAGCTTGGAGTCTCCTTAAGTCCTTTTTGACCGACAGAATTCAGACAGTAGACCTGGGGGTGGATAAATCAAAGCCTTTTGCCCTTCCCTGTGGAGTGCCACACGAGTCCTCCCTGAGCCTCACGCTCTTCAATATTTACGTCAGCCCTCTGGCGGCCTTGATAAGATCTTTCCGCCTGCAACTTACATTGTACGCAGATGATACTCAAATTGTGTTACCGTTACAACAAGGGTCTCAAGGAGATATGGCAGCGAGATGCCACGACTGTCTAAAGAACGTGGCAGAATGGATGGCCTCCAACTGTCTCAAATTAAATGCCGGGAAGACTGAGGTTATTATGTTCTGAAACAATCCTAACATTTGGACCCCTGATATGTGGCCGGAGGCACTGGGAAGCCCACCTATCCCTACTGGGAAGGCCAGAAATCTGGGTGTGATTGTTGACCAAAACTTTGACTTCGGAGACCAGGTTAACGGAGTAGTGTTGTCTTGTTTTCATATCCAAAGGATATTAAAGAAAAGAAAATGCTTCCTTCCAGCTGAGGGATTCAGGACGGCTGTCACTACCCTCACACTGTCGCTTTTGGACTACTGTAATACCCTGTACATGAATTTAAGAAAGAAGCATGAATACAGATTACAGTTGGTCCAAAACGCAGCAGCAAGACTTTTGCTTGGGATCCCCGGGTATGTCTCAGTACGTAAGGGCTTAGGCAACTACACTGGTTGCCGGTATCAAGACGTGCTCAGTTTAAAGCTCTGTGCACAGTCTTTAAAGCGCTGAAGGGCATAGGCCCAGAGTTTTTGAGCAGTGGTATAAAATGGTATGTGCCGGGCAGAGTGCTTCGATCAGCCGAAGGCAGATTGGTTGCGGTGCCATGTGTAAAAAAAGGCCAGATAGGGAAGAAACAGCTACTTCTTCTGTGCTGCAAAAGCCTGGAACAACCTGCCGGGGCATCTCAGTAATGCCTCAGAGCTACTTTCATTTCAAAAGGGGCTTAAGACCTGGTTATTTATGGAATAGTTCCCCGTCCAGCTCGGGAGTCAGTAGGCAGCGCAAGGACGCCTTTAGGCATAAGTGTGCTTTATAAGCTCATAAATAAATAAATAAATAAATAAATAAATACTCATGTGCCCTTCCAACTTTGCTCTTCTCGGGGTGGGGCCAATAGAGTGGTACCCCAGTGAAACTAAGCGGGGGCACTAGCCCCCTGCACTGAAGCATCAAAATTGTGCAGGTCTTTTGCTCTATGGTGAAGCAGATTCCAAATATCATCAGCTTCTCTGGGTCTCCCGAGGTAGGTATACTGATGTGCAACCTTTTGTCAGATGGCCGAGAAAATTAGTGCTATGCTGAGATTTAACTAACGGTTTTGAAAATACTAAGCCCACATACTGCTCCCATGCTAGGGGCCCTCTGCTAAATTAATCTTAGAGTAAAATAAAAAAGCATACATTTCACAGAAAGGAAAAATAATGTTTTCTACTTTAACAAGTATGTTTGTGTGCTGGCAGCGGAATCTTGTGAAACTACAGGGGACAAGGAGCTGAGCAGCAGGGCATAAACTGCAGGCCCAGAACTGCTCATGCGGTAATCATAAAATATAACAAGCATTTGCAATGCAATTGGTCTTGCCATTGGGACCTTATATGCATTTAGCTTCTGCAGCACATTAGCATGTGTGCTGAAACATCTACTGTTCTTTAACATGGACGGAAAATAAGCCCCAAACTGCGTTTTCAAAACTGTCTCCACCCCCTGCTCGTACACAGACTCGGTTGAGCCTTACACAGAGCATCACATAAACAAGATACACAGTAGCCCAACTACTAGCTTGAGTACACACACAGCCAGTAGCCCTTCCCTTGCCACTCCTCCATAACTAAACGCCGACACCAACGTAAAGAAAACACAATACGCCACCTGATATGTCCCTGAAGCCTTTTCCTACCAATCAAATGGCACCCTTAGGAGGACCCACAAAGGGTACCAGCAGAGGAGACAGAGAGCAGATGACGGGCGCCACAGGAAGAGAAACAGCAGGACAGGGGGCAAATTAACAGAGGATGGGTCAAGAAGCAGCAAAGGGAGGGTGCAAGAAACAGCAGAGCTAGTCGGCGCGCAGGGATGGGGGGGAAGTACAGTAACAGGGAAGATATAGGAACAGCAGGGAAGACGAGGTCACAGAATTTTCAGAGGATAGGGAAACAGTAGACGGACAGTTGGGAGGAAAAATTAGAAAGAAGGTGAGCGAAGATGTGGCGTAGTGGCACAGAGGCTGCTTTTGGAACTGGTGCTTATGTAAAGCGCTCCAATACCTTTGGGTTGACTTTGCGCTATATAAAACTGGCAAAAAAACATGCTGGTGCGGACTAGAGGGAAAGACAGAGAAACAGCAGTGGGGGAGCAAAAGGAGAGGCACATGGGGGAGGGCAGAAACACATGGGGGGAGAGCAATGGAAAGGACAGAGAGACAAACAAGAGTGACTGATGCAGTGAGGTAATTGCGGAGGAGAGCAACTGTGTAGGACGAGATAAACCAGCAGTGAAAGGGACGCAATGTCAGAGGGTGAAGAGAAACGCGGGGATAGTTAGAAAGGGAATGCAAGAGCTGACGCAGAAGCCGGAGCGAAAGGTAGAACAGTGGGGAAGAAACATAAGGGAAGGGTTAAAAAAGGCAAGGATATGGTGAAAGGGGTGGCAAAGGCATAATGAGAACATCGGGGAATGAAAGGAGGGATGGGTACATGCTACGGAAAGGAGAGAGAAACAAGAGGACTAAGTAACAACACGTCGGTGAGCACAAAGAGATGGAGAGCAGAAGCACAGAGAGTGAATAAGGTACTGTCCTACACATGAAAAATAAATATAAATCAAGGCCAATGATAGTGGCAATAAAGCTTAAAGTGAATGGAAACTGAAGGATTACTGCACTCTACCTATACGTGACACACCCTAAGCTGCGGGCACCAGGTTTTAATTAATTCAAACCATAGTACATGTCTTACCTTCTTCCAATCAGTAAGCTGAATTAAAAATCAAACTCATCCCCGCTGTTATGTTCCTGAAGGTCCGCCCCGAGGTCCGGAGGGACGGACAAGTTGGTCATGTGACCGCCCTATAATAAAAAGAGGTCGAGCACGTGCGAGGGCGTTCAGAGAGAGACGCGCCGACCGAACAAGCAACTTTATTCCCAGTGTCTGGCTGAGTTTATTCTAGGGCCACGTGTTAGGCCTAGTCAGGGTTAGATGCCCCTGGAGTGTAGATCACCCGACACAACAATTGGCGACGAGGGTGGTGATCGATCCCCCGCTCGGGGTGCGTGTGTGTGTCCCTCTGGAGGTGAGGCGGCTGCGGGCACTACCACGTGTCCGCGGTGCTCGTGCCTTGCCACCACACACCCCCCGCTCTGCCTGCCTGGTGGAAATACTCTGATCCCTGGCTCTCATCAGGTGAGCGGCGCTGGCTCACATTTTCCTGCGGCGCACAGGAGTCTGATTGGTCGCGCGAGGTGCTTCCCCCGTGGACCCTCCACGCCTCGGTGCCACGCCGCACTGGGCTGCACGGGTGTAATCCGCACCAAGACACAACTGGACGGGCGCTCCGGCTGCCGCTGGATCACATCCCGGCTGCCCACGGACATCCTCCCGGGCGTCTAGAGCGATGGCAAACATTCCGCCCATTGAGCCGTTTGTGGTGGAGGGTGCGCCATCCACTCTCGCACCGAAGTGGAAAGAATGGGTGGACAGGCTCTTCATATTCTTCGAGGCCACCAAGGTCCATAAGGAGCAGAAGCGTGCCATGATCCTCCATCTTGGTGGCAAGGACATTCATTCCATCGCCCGCACCCTTACGGAAGCAACTCCCAAAACCCACCACACGCTCATAAACGCGCTCAATGCGCATTTTGAACCCATGGCCAACCAAGACTATGAACGGTTCATTTTCAGACAAGCGCGGCAACTGCCAGATGAATCGCTGGACGCCTATCACTCTCGGTTGAAGAAACTGGCACTAACGTGTGGATTTCAGGATGTCACGGAGGAAATCAGAGGCCAGATTATTCAGGGTTGCGCTTCCGCTAAACTACGCGAGAGAATTCTGGAGGAGTCGGGGAAACCCCTCCCAGACATTCTCACGCTGGGCCGCACGAAGGAGCTGTCCAAGGCCAGGGCAGCCCACATGGAAGCAGCTCTACAGGCCAACATGAAAGTGGAACCGGTGAACAAACTGCAAGTCCGCCCACAGCCCAAATGGGTGAAGCGAACAACAACTCCGCAGGGCGGAGCTTCGGCGCAATCATGTGGGTACTGTGGAGGCCCGAGACACCCGGCGCCAGAATGTCCAGCACGGGGCAAGATATGCTCCGGGTGCGGAAAAATGAATCATTTTGAAAAGGTGTGCCGGTCCAAGAAGTTTAGCAAGCCCCGCCAGACAGTACACACGGTGGCGGAGCCCGAAGGCGCGGAAGGAGGACCCAGCAACAGTGATATGGATGACGACGAGGAGGAGCGGTCCGTCCACAAGGTGCACATGATCGGCACGGCCACCCGACGCACAAGGACACTACCACAATGTGCGATACAAGTAGCTGATCAGGACATCATGGCAACTGTGGACACGGGCGCCTCGATAAATCTTATGAGTGCGTCCCTCTACGGAAGCATGGCTAATTCCCCCAGCCTCCGCTCCACTCCGATCACCGTTTTTGCCTACGGCCAGGACGTGCCCCTCCGCATTCGAGGAAAGTTTAAAGCAGCAGTCCGGCACGGAGACAAGATAACGCGTGCCAACATCTTCGTGTCGGAGGAAGGTCAAGGCATGCTCCTGAGTTGTCGGACGGCAGTAGACTTGGGAGTGGTCTCTTTTGCATTTGGGGTGCACGAGGAATCGGTGCAGCAACTGATTGCAGACTTTTCGGACTTGTTCGAAGGGATTGGCCGCTTCAGGGGTCGGGAAATTCACCTGCATGTGGACCCCACTGTTCAACCGGTAGCCCTGCGACACCGGCGGGTTGCGTTTCATTTAAGGCCACTGGTTGAGGAAGAACTACGGAAGCTGGAAGCCGCGGGCATCATTGAGAAGGTGTCCGGACCCACCCCCTGGGTATCGCCCATTGTGGTTACCAGGAAGCCAAAGCAGCCGGGAGCGGTCCGGATATGTGTGGACATGCGCCTCCCGAATGCGGCCATCAAAAGGGAACGACATATCACCCCTACGATCGACGACCTGATCGGAGAGATGGCCGGGGCCCGGTGGTTTTCCAAGCTGGATCTCCGGGCGGGGTACCATCAGCTCGTGCTGGATAAAGAATCCCGGAACATTACGACGTTCTCCACCCACATCGGACTGCGCAGGTACACCAGGCTGAGCTTCGGGATATCCAGTGCTGCCGAGGTGTTCCAGAATGTTATCCAAGAGCTCATTACTGGCATACCGGGGGTGATCAATGTCAGTGATGACATCATGGTGCACGCAAGGACAATTCCCGAGCACAACCAACGCTTGGCACAGGTGTTCCGTAGGCTCCGTAGCGCTGGACTCACTCTGCACCGAGACAAATGCGAGTTTCTTCAGACCAAATTAGGATTCTTCGGCTACATATTCTCGGCCGATGGCGTCAATCCTGATCCCGACAAGGTCAAGGACATCAAGGATGCACCTCCGCCCACGACTGTCACGGAAGTCCGAAGCTTTCTCGGGATGGTGAATTACTGTGGTCGTTTCATAAGGGACCTAGCCAACCTGACCCTCCCTCTACGTGATCTAACCAAAGACTCCACACCATGGAACTGGGGAACGGAGCAGGAAAGGGCATTCCAGAATATCAAGAGTGCGCTGTCCAGCAACACCACGCTGGCATTTTTTGATCCAAGACATTCCACTCTCATTGCGGTAGATGCCGGACCGGCGGGATTGGGGGCTGTTCTGATGCAGAGAGCCCGAGACGAGATAGACTGGGCCCCTGTCGCTTTTGCCAGCCGGTCCCTCACGGACACAGAACAGAGGTACTCCCAAATCGAAAAGGAGGCCATCGCGATTCATTGGGGATGCCGGCACTTCCACTTGTATGTATATGGCAAGCCCTTCACAGTAGTGACGGACCACAAGCCGCTGCTGTCGCTGTTCTCAGGCACTTCATCCAAGCCACCCCCTAGAATTGAAAAGTGGATTTTGCAATTGCAAGAGTACAACTGTGCCATCGAGTACCAGCCAGGGGCAAAGAATCCGGCGGATTATCTGTCACGACACCCCCGGGCGGCCACCCCAGAGGAGATGGACGAAGCTGAAGAGACGGAGGCCTATGTGCGATGGGTCGTGGCCAGATCATGCCCGCGCCCCATATCCCTGGAAGAGGTTGTGAGCGCCACGGCTCAGGATGCCTGTATACAGCGGGCCAAGGATCTGCTCCGGACGGCTAACTGGCAGAAAGCCAAGGAGAGCTGGAAGGTACTCACACCAGAGGCCCAGAAAATCATGGACGGCCTGTACCACGTGAGGGCTGAACTGAATGAGGATGCGGCGGGGTGCCTCCTGCGAGGGCATCGCCTGGTGATCCCGACGGCTTTGACAGGCCGAGTAGTTCAACTGGCGCACGTGGGGCACCAGGGAATGGTTAAGACAAAGGCCCGGCTGCGGACAAAGGTGTGGTTCCCGCTCATGGACGATATGGTGGAAACTGTGGTGCGCACCTGCACGGCCTGCCAAACTACGGGCGACAGCCCCCGCGAAGCCCCCATCATTGTGGAACCCAGGCCCTGAGGCCCCTGGGAAAGGGTCAGAATGGATTTTGGCAGCCTTCCGGATGGACGGCACACGCTAGTGATGATCGACGACCATTCCAAATATCCTGAGGTCGAAATCGTCACCGGCACCAGTGCAGACTGTGTGATTCCCAAGATCGAGAAAATCATTGCCACCCATGGAGCCATGAGAGAACTCAGAACGGACAATGGACCGCCCTTCCAGGGTCAAGACTTCGCGGAATATCTCTCGTCCCTAGGAACCCGTCACAGGCGCATCACCCCGAGGTGGCCTCAAGCCAATGGGGAGGCCGAGAGGTTCATGAGAACTTTAAACAAGGTAATTCGCATTGCGCATGATAAGGGACAGTCAGTGGAAATGGTTATTTTCACTTTCCTTCGTAGCTATCGACAGACCCCACACTCCACAACGGGGGTAGCTCCTGCACACCTTCTCCTGGGGCGGGTAATAACGGACTCCATTCCCCATCACCCCCAGTGGGCACCTGAACTGATAGATGAACATACAGTGGAAATGAGGAGACGTTCCGCATGTGACAAGATCAGCAAGAAACGCAGGGCCGTGGCCCCCCACTTCAAAAGAGGTGACCTAGTGCTCATCAAGAATCGGGCCACTGGTGGCAAATTCAAACTCAGTTACGAAAAACGACCATGGCGAGTCAGTGGTGTGAAGGGCACCCGCATCACGGCCACTCGAGGACGAGACAGGGTGACTCGCAACGTGTCTCACTTCAAACTCTACCACCCTTCGAGCAGCGAGCCAAGGCGCCAGCAAGGCGACAGAGAAACCGAAACTGCAACTACGTTGCCGCCTGGTGAATCAACATCTCAGCCCGAGGTCAGGCCACGTGACGAGCAGCAGGTTTCTAGTGAGGAAATGGGCGGAGACACGGAGGCCCTGGATGAGGCCCCAGATCCGGAGGGGGCCGACAGTGAGGCGCCAGGTCCTGAGGTGGAGGCTGGAACAGAGCTGATGACTCATCGGGGGTCCCAACGCCAACTAAGTGCCAACCCCACCCCCTCCGGCTGGCTGAGGGACTACTTTACGTAAGACTGTTCTCATTTACATATACGCCCGTAATGTTTGAACTGAGTGCACTGGCATTTTGAAAGACGCTGAAGGTTTCGGTCCTGATAGTATTAAGACAATGAGTATGATCAGACCATGTTTAAGGTTTTGCAGTTTGTTCTTGGTTTTTGTTTTGTTTCCTTGTTTTAGGAGGAATGTTATGTTCCTGAAGGTCCGCCCCGAGGTCCGGAGGGACGGACAAGTTGGTCATGTGACCGCCCTATAATAAAAAGAGGTCGAGCACGTGCGAGGGCGTTCAGAGAGAGACGCGCCGACCGAACAAGCAACTTTATTCCCAGTGTCTGGCTGAGTTTATTCTAGGGCCACGTGTTAGGCCTAGTCAGGGTTAGATGCCCCTGGAGTGTAGATCACCCGACACAACACCCGCCACAAATCCATACAAATTGCAAGTACACAATGGTTCAACATGCCTAGAAGTGATAAACTTCACATTTTAAAAACCGCACAAGACACATGACAAAACACAACCGGTGTCCAAAAGTAAAATCTGAGGCTGTTTCCTTGTGTGGAAGTATGTCACAAGTATGTTCACCATTAGCGCGATGCAGTACATAGTACGCATGTGCGCCAAAAGTCTGGACAAACAGGAAGCTGTGTTTATTTTGAGCTCGCTGTGCGTGTTTTTTCTTTTAATGCTACCAGGCAGTTGCTGTAACATGTATATTTAAAGGAAGGTGTGGGCTCCAGGGAAGCTCTAGCGAGGCGGAAGTGATGCACGCTTCCGCCCACAAGCAGGCAACTGCTGCTGACATTTGGAGGAACTACCTTAAAAACAAGCATTTGCAATGCAATAGAACTCGCATTGAGTTCTATTGCATTTAAAACGGGAGTGAGGGCGGGCAAAAAGGCATGAACGGGAGTGCGAGGGTGGGTGGGGATTGGCCCCAGAGGTCATGGACTGCAGAAGGGAAAGGGGTGAGCCACGGCAACCAAATTGTTTTTAAAGTAATGGAGCTGATAGCCCTGGAAGGATACAAATCAGAACATGGCCGTCAGGAGGAGGGACTAGCAAGCTAAAAACCAATCAGAAGGCAGCATTTAAGATCGAAGCCAATCCTAAAGATGGGCGGAGAGTGGGCAGAGCCTAAACAGAGCTTCCCCCACTATAGTGTATACTGCATGCCTCGCAATGTGATGACAAAGCTTTCGCGCTGAAGCGCTAGGCGAGAACTAAAAAGTGATGTAGTAAGGACAACAAGGGAAGAAACTAGTTCCATTATGTCAGATTTGGAGGGTTACGCTCATCCAATCGAAAAAAAAGAATAGGGGAGCGCGCTATGCTTTAACAGCAGGAAAAGATACAATAGCAAGGAACACAACAAATCGAAAGCAGAACATTTTGAACAAATCCAATAAAGTAGCCAATAGAAGAGCCAAAAGCTAATGGCATGGAAGGCGATACACCCAAATTATTGGGGTAGATGAAGTTACATCACACTCCCTTTGACCAATGATTATGTCACAGGGAGCAAACTATGTAATCACACCCCTAGTTGTAAAATAAGAAGTGATGTCACATGACATTTTGTGGTAAATATTTTACCGTATACGAATTTGCCATATAATTTCAGACAGGTTACAAAAAATAGCTCAATCAAATGAGAGGCAGAGTCCGGGCATCAGAGTCATACGGGTTTTAATCATGAATGACTCGAGTCATGGAAATCTATTCCATCAATACAAGGGTTCGGGTATGCAATGATGGCAGAAAAGATGTCAACGATTTATTAACAGTACATGACATATATAGTAAAATGACACAATGATAATGGATACAGTAGGCGTGACAAGTGAAAAAGAGCAAGATAAGAACACATGTGCGTAGCAAAAAGGCGTGAACAAGGGTGTGCACAGAGGTGTGTACCGAAAAACGTCACAGAAATAGTCATAAGTGGGTGGGTGCGTAGAGGATTTTGCAGAGTCAGCTGAAACATATGACTTGGGTGCGTGCGCATTCAATATGACGTGTGATTGACGTGGAACTGGAGAAAGCTGAGGGCTTGACTTTTAACACTGGTAGAGGAGACAGAAGTCTGGCATGTCAGATCGACCTGTTCCTATAACTTATCTGATATCTTGTGTTTGGGGATGTTTAATCTGAAGTAAAAGGTCTCACGGGCAGAGGCTATTCTATACTGAATGCATATGTGTCTACGTGTAATGCACGGAGCCATGGGCCATGGTAACGGGAGCGATGAATTGCAGGAGACAGGAAGGCTTGGCCCTTTGCTCTGCAGCCGGGGGTATATTTACTTATTTCACTAGACAAGAATGTGTTTTCGAGGAGCTGAACTGGCTACGCTGATAACATGAAGGCAAAATACTGTTTTGGCAGGCAGGCCAGGCCGAGCCAGGCACCGCTTCCCTTGGCAGGAAGTAAGGCAGAGGTCAGGGATGCATCTCCATGCTGCAGCTTTCAGGGGCAGAGACAGAAGTGGCTTGAGCAGAAATCAGGGCCTAGCTCGGCAGAGCCAGGAAAAACGTGAAAGTGCACCATGTAAAGACGGTGGCACGGCATACTTAGGAATTGAATTATCAATCCATTCATGGTGGATCTGATAGAAGACATGTTAACGTTGAACGCAAATGTATTTGCGTTTCCAGATTCGGTTGCGGAGGGAAGTTACATGCACTTTAAACTCGTACATGGAGTCGATGGGGTACGCGTTAGGGGACATACCTGACCATAACATTTCTATTACCTCATTCCCTCCTTGTCCCCTACGGACCCATTAAGTGATATCAATTTTCATGAGACCATCTATTTGCTCGTATAACATCATTTGTTCTTCTTTCTTTCTTCGGGAATGGGAACGTGCACTTGAATGGGGAACACATGCTGTGGAGCACAAGCCGCAAATCGCTGGCCCACATTGTAAACATAAACAACAACTGAATACTATGGCCAATATAATTCCTAGGAATGACAGTAACTTCCATCCCCAGGCAGTTATTACACTCCAGAACCAACTGGACCAAGTCCAGGAGCCTGGATTCTGATGTATCTGATGGGCAATTTCATGAAGTCTGGTAATGGCCTTATAGACTGATGGCGCGTTATTAGGAATAAACACGCAACAACTGGATCCGATGACTCTACAAGCTCCGCCCCTATTGGCCAGGATGACTTCAAGGACAAGGCGGTTCTGAAGAACAACAAGTCTCATAGCAGACTGTTCCTCTGTTAAGTTGCCCAAAGCAGAAGTAGTCTCATTCACTAACGCTTCGAGTGTTCTGGTTAATTTGCGTATCAGTTTACTATTGGAGACAGTGCCTAGATAGGGAAAGAATCCTTTATTGAAATCTGTATATTGTTCCCATGCAGTTTCAGTCTGATCAACCAGTGGGAGATCTCTCTTGTGTCTAACAATATTAAGGCGGGAATTCCTGTGATAGTCAGAGGGGGCTAGGAAAACTGGTGGCAATAGGAATGCAATGAAACAGGTACCATCCCAGTCTAGAGGTAAACGGACATAAGCTGTCTGACCACATATAAAATAGGAATGTCGGGAAGCTTTGAATGTAGACTTGCCTTTATCACTGAATTCGACCACAGTAGTACAGTCACTGTGACCTAGATGTACTGAACCAATCTTTCTAACACATAATACACCTTTTGCTGGTAAAACTGATATGGATGGCAAGTCTGGACTGGTCTCAGATTGAACATTTAGAATCATGAGGTTAAGTGTAAAATTGCCTAATCCATACACTTCATTTTCTAGATCGGTCCCTGTCATTTGTGGTAGACCCTCTTCGTTCGGGAAACATGCTTTGTTCATGACTGTGTTCAGATTTCCCCATATCCAATTGCCTTGGGAAACTCTGGATTCACTGTCTAAAGAGGATATTAAACTAAACCATGCGCTACAGGAACCATTATGTGAAAACGGGTAAGGAAAGAGGGGCAGAGCTCCCTTGTAGTTCTGATAGGGAGGGAGTCGGCCACATATCCAACAATCAGTAGCATTGTTGATCTGGTGAGAATGGTGTAACATACGAATGAATGTATTGTTGCGCAGCGCAAGTCGATAAGACAATTCGTGTGGGGGCAGAGCACTAAACGTGTGCTCGGCGGTATCATTAGAAAATGAGTGTGTGATAGGAAAATACATGTATAGTATCCAACTCAGAATAATAACCGTAAGACTCAGAAAAAACATAATAAGTAATGTACAAATGCATCGGCTTTAGAGATTCTTACAATATCGTTGTTTCTTGATCTCCTGTCCATCTCTCTCTCTATTTGGGTCTAACTTGAACATGTCAGAAACTGCCTAACCGCTTCACCCAGGAGGGGACTTAAACAATTAAACTGTCTGACTTACTAGACCTCAACTTCATGCGAAACTCCTGCTGAGGAGTTTTCTCTAAAAGGGGGAGTTTAGTATCGATGTTTGGAATGTGAGAGTCCTGGGAATCAGTTTTTGGCAGAAGTCCATGAAAGCGCTTCACGTGACTGGAGTGAACCCAGCCTTTCCTCCCCTCCAGCTTAACAGCAGTCCTGGTTGTTAACAAGACGATCTTCGGTTCTTTCCAGCGGGGCTCCAGAGGGCTTGACCTGTCGAAATTTCGGACAACCACTATGTCCCCCGGAACCAGTTCATGTGGCTTCACCTCAGTGTTGTCTGGGAAGGCTGCCGCAACCTGTGAACGACATGATTGTAGTGCAGACATCAAGGAAGCAAGGTAATCTGTCAGCATATTACTGTCAACATCTGTTATTTTTCGCGGCAGAGGCGTCCCCCACATATTAGGAGGTCTACCGAAGACCACCTCATACGGGGATAGCCCTGTCCTAGAATGGGCTACCATTCGCATATAAAAAAGGGCAACTGGCAAAGCTACTATCCAATCTACTCCTTTCTCTTTACACACTTTTGCAAGGCGAGTTTTCAGAGTCTGATTGTGTCGCTCCACGAGACCTGCTGCCTCGGGATGTCGGACACAGTGAAACTTCCACTGGTACCCCAATAGAAGCGAAACCTGCTTCATGAGTTCAGATGAAAATGGCTGACCGTTGTCTGAATACACGACACGGGGCAAACCGTATCGAGGGAAAAACTCACGTACCAACTGCTTTGCAGTGGTCGGGGCAGTGTAATCTGGGACTGGATATGCTTCTGTCCATCGGGATAGGGCACATACAACTACGAGGACATACTTGAATCCTCGGCATCGTTCCATCTGGATATAATCCATCTGGAGGACTTCAAAAGGATGGTCGAGAGGATGAAATCCACCACGTTCCACGTGAATGCCTTTTCCTGGATTGAACTGACAACAGATCATGCAGGTACGCACTTTCTGTTTTGCTGCTGCTCGTAAATGCTTGTTGAACCAAAGGTTCTGTAAACTGTCTAACATGGCTTTTTCTCCTAAATGTGCTGGACTATGTGCGGTATTGATGATAACCTGAACCATAGAGTCGGGGAGAAACCATGTAGTCTTTCCCTTCGTCATCCATCCCTGATCTGTCTGGACCCCTCCTTGTTCAGTCCATTTCTTTATCTCATCTGGAGTGGCATGTGTCTGTATGTCGATTACATCTTGTGTAGGATCCCTAACTGTCATACAATGTGTCAGTGAGGTTACGTCAGTTTTTGTCATATCAGTCGTTTGAGTATGAGTCAGTGCTGTATGTTTCGCTGTTCGGTCTGCAAAATCGTTACCCTGGGAAATGGTGTCTATAACCTTTGTATGTGCTTTGCACTTCATGATGGCTATGGCTGTAGGCAAATGTATTGCCTCTAACAATGCTTGAATGAGGGGACCATGTTGGATCTTGGCTCCGTGAGAGGTCAAGAAACCTCTTTCTTGCCAGAGGACACCGAAATCGTGTACGACTCCAAATGCATAACGTGAATCTGTATATATGTTTACTTTAATGTTCTTGGCTCGTATACAGGCTTGAGTCAGAGCAATGAGCTCTGCTGCTTGGGCTGACAAAGTGTCAATGCGATGTGTTTCTATGACTTCAGTTTCAGTGGTCACTGCATATGCGGCCACTAATTCTCCTGTACTTGTTCTCAAACATGAACCATCCACATAAAGTGTCAGGTCTGGATTGGGTAATGCAACATCTGTCAAGTCTTGTCTGGGCTTCGTAATCGTGTTAACCACATCCACGCAGTCATGTGGAGTAGGATCTGTTGTATTCGACGGTAAAAGTGTAGCAGGATTTAATGTATTGCAGCGTCTGATTTCTATGTGTGGTTGGAATAATGTCAATTCATAACCTGTCAGTCGAGCTATAGTCAAGTGTTGGGTCTGTGTTCTGTTTAGGAGAACCTCCACAGAGTGTGGAACCTGTACTGTCAATTGATGTCCTAATACAATGGAGTCACTTTGTCTAATCGCTAAAGCTGTTGCTGCAACTGATTTTAAACACGCAGGCAAGGCCTGGGCAACTGGATCTAATGTACTCGAAAAATAAGCACACGGTCTGTGTTTGTCTGCTTGGAGCTGAGTGAGAACCGACAACGCTGTGCCATCGCGTTCTGTGACAAAAAGTGTAAAAGGTTTGCTGTAACATGGTGTTGCTAAGACTGGTGCTTGACATAAGGCTTTCTTTAATTCGTCAAAAGCATGTGTATGTTCCTGTGTCCAAGGGAGGACAGTCGAAGACGCTGCCTCCTGTGTTGTCAACTGTATGAGTGGTTTAGCTAGAAATGCATATTGAGGAATCCATTGTCTGCAATAGGAAGTGAGTCCAATAAAAGCTCGTACTTCCTTCTGCGTCTTGGGTTGCGGAAGATGTGCAATTAATTGAATTCGTTCGGGTGTCAGCTGCCTACCCCACTTGGACAGCAAGTGCCCAAGGTACACCACTTGCTGGGCACAGAATTGTAGCTTCGAAGGAGACACCTTGTGTCCCTTGTTGGCCAGGAAATATAAGACTGTCAGTGATGCTTGTTCACATTCATGTTCACTACGGGCGGTGATCAATAGATCATCGACGTATTGGAGTAGGGCAGTGTTGGCAGGCATGTGAATACTGTCAAGTTGTCGTTTCAATGCTTGGCTATAGATGCTGGGGCTTTCTGTGAATCCTTGAGGTGCGCGTGCAAATTTGAAGCTTCGGCCATTTAAACAGAATCCGAAAAGGTATTGGCTTTCCGGATCAATAGGGACACTAAAGAAGGCGTTCTTGAGATCAATTACAGTAAAGAACGTCGCTTCTGAATCAATAGCTGTCAATAGTGACGAAATGTCTGGGACCACTGGATACTGAGGTACAATGCATTTATTTAATTCTCGTAAATCGATCACTAATCGATAGACTGGAGGTGCATTCGGATCAGTGCGTTTAAGAATCGGAATGATAGGGGAATTACAAACGTTGGAGTCGGTTTCTACAACCACTCCTTGTGCAATCAGCTCGTCAATGATTTTCAGTAAGGCCACTACAGCATCAGGTGGTAACTTGTATTGTCGGATTCGTGGTAGTATAACTCCTGGCTTGAGTGTAACACGGTATGGTGTAATGTGCATACAACCTACATCAGTGGGGCCTTTTGCCCATAAATGTGCAGGAACATTCTGTAACCTGGGGTCAAAATCTCTCAATACATAATGTCCCTTGAAATCACGAAGGAACAACCTTACTCCTTCTGAGAACAACAAATTACAGCTCCTAGAGCTTTCAGAGTCTTAATACCAAGCAAGTTTTCTGGACATAATTTCGTGAGTAATAAATCTGTAGTGCGTGACAATGGACCAACTGCTAGAGGAACGGGTTTCGATACTTCATTAACAATAGGCTTTCCTGAAAATCCAAGGGAAACATTCTGTGAGCCTGAGAGGGGTGCCCCTGGAACCTCGTCATGACTGATGGTAGTTCTGCTTGCCCCTGTGTCAATTAAAAACTTTCTATCCTTTCCTAATACCTGACTATGTACATAAGGACCTTCTTGATCTACAGGAACCTCAATAAGAGGCAAGCCAACCTCCCTCTCTAGGCTGTTTCATGTATACTGCTGATAATCGGGGTAATCGGATTGTGCATACTGGTACATCTGTTGTGTGACATGTTGTGTGGCGGCAATGGGCTGAGGCTGTAGTACCGCCACGGTCTGTTGTGGATTCTGCATAGGCTGCACGTTCTGTGGTGTGTGTTGTTGGACCTGGTCCTGTCTAGGAGGACGCGGTCTCTCTTTAGTTTTACCTGTAGCTATGTTGTGTTTCAAGACTGCGCAATCGTTTACATAGTGACCTGGCTGTTTACAATAGTTGCATGTCCCTTTAACAGGACCCGCCGTATTATTGGACTGTGTCGTACCCCTTTTCTGACCATTGGCTGGAACTGACTGAGCAACTAGCATTTTCATTTTAGTGTCTTTCATACGCCTTTGTTCGTGATCATGTTCTTCCCTAATTCTGTTCTGGTGATACTGTAACATTTGTAACATTTGGGACGGCGTATTTGCTTGCCATGTGCTCTCGACTTTCAATACTCTGTTCTTAACCTGGGGCAAGGAATTCTCGACTAATTTGGTCACAAATAGGTGTGGGTAAGACTCGCTACTGGTTTTCAGGCCACTATTAATAATGAAACATTTCTCGAATCTGGAATAAAAGTCACTAGTATCTTCGTCTGGTTTCTGTTTACATGTTGAGATTGCGTCCCAATCTTCCTTTTTAATTGCCAATAATCTTGGCAAAACCTGAACTAATAAACCTGGTAATGCTTTAGTTTTGTCCCCAAGACCTAAACCTGGGGTTCGTCCTGTTTCTTCGTTCTCTAATTCAGTCCAATTAATCTTTTGATCTCCCACCTCCCATTCTTTTTCTTTGAGTTTCTCGTAAATACCGGCAGGCAATAATACTTTCAATATTTTCATAATATCGGGATATGTGTAATCTCCCATGAGTAACATGTCTTTTATTTCACGGTGAAAACCTGCAGGGTCTTTATCATGACTTGGCACTATTTTCTTCATTTCCAGCAATTCCATTTTAGTTATGGGCGTGTATACAAAAACGCGTTGAAGCGCACCCCCTGGGGTTGACTGAACGGGGTGTACTTCTCGTAAAGGGTTCTGTTTGTCTAGATGATATGGTTGCCTAACTGGGGGTGGAACGGAAACATGATGTGGAGTCAGGAACGTCCTATATTTGTGTCGTTGTTCTAAAATGGTGTCAATTAAATCGGTACCTAGGCCTCTCCATCTTCTCAGGAGTAAGTCCTGCAATAAATTATACAACGGACCTGGGTCAGATTGTTCGTTTTCGTACTGTATAATGAGATGTTGTGTCATGTATATACCAGCTAGTCGCTGTTCTTCTGGGGTAAGACTTAAGAATGTTTGTACTACTGAATCATCTTTATATATGCTGTCATCCCCGGCCCATTGGACTGCTGACCGGGCAAGTTCCTGATCACGTAAGGTATTAAGTTCATGATAACCTATTCTTTCCTTTAGCACTTTATCAGTCATTTGGAAAATATGCTCGAGGGAACATCGCTCTGGTATCGGACAAAGGTAACGTTTCTTGTTTTCTAAACGAATGGGTCTGTCGAAGGGCCTATCAAGAGGGTACTGTCTAGGGAGTTTTTCTCTACCTACATATGCTATCAGGTCTCTAGTTTCTGTGGTATTCTCTGATTCTTCCTCATCTGAGGTTTCTTTATCGTCTGACTCAGGATGCCTTTCAGATTCTCGTCGGGTATGTATTGCTACAATTTCTTTACGGATCTTTCTAACCATAGCATGTATACATTTTTCTTTATCATGTTTACAGTCTGCAATATTCTGACTCCATTTTGACAATCCCTCCATCTCTTCTTTCGGAAAACCTGGCTGATCTTGTTCCCTTATCAAACAATTAATCAGGAATCGCATAATTAAAGATTGTGTCTCAACTTTCTGATGTGCCATGGCTTCACTAATACACTCTGGTCTTTCTCCTGTTCTGATAAAATGATATATATTGTCTAGATGGTCTGGCATTTCTGGAAATAACATCAAATAATCCGTAACACGTCTTAAACGTAATGAGGCTAACATCATGGGTCCTGTTTTTCCAGGCACTGTATCATATCTACAATCTGTAAGGTATTCTTTAAGCTTTTCAGCTGGGGTTGCTTTAGGCGTACGCTGCATTGCTAATTCTCTCATTGTTATTCATTGTAAATGTGGCGGGTGCGATAACCTCCTGTAGCACCTCCTGAGGCGTGAGCATAACCTGGATGTGGGATCGGTAACGGGGTTGGACCCTGGGTAGCAGCAGGCCCAAAGGGTTTAAGCGGATTAATACCAGGAGGAATAGTAGGGGAAGTAACAACAGGTGCGGGAATCTGATGACGTGGAGGGGTCGTGGTCAGATCAGCAGGGATCTGCTGTTGCGGACCTGGGGGCAGATTATTGTCAATAGGTGGTACGGGTACATTGGTATATGCGGGTGCTACATCGTCTAAATAGGAAGAAAGGAAAATATCTGCTGCGGTCTTGTGGCGACGTACTTTAGTTGGGACCAATGGTGGGGGTAAGTTACTGGGTACTTCCGGGTTGGCGCTAGGCAGGCCCTCGGCAAGAACTGGATACATGCCTGAAATAAGTGCATTTCTTTGATGGTCTAATTGTTCTGATCTGACCTGTTCTCCTTCCTCTAGTAACTCTTTTTCTTTGGCTTTTTCGGAATCCTCTCTACTTCTCTCTGTTTTTCTGAATTCTTTTTCTGTCCGTCTATGTGATTCTTTACGCCATAATTCAATGGCATCTTTCTGTGACTGTCTGGCTTTCTTTTTCCACAACGCTTCTTCTACTCTCATAATGCACTCGGCATCCCATGTCCCTGAGACAGGCCATCTAAACTTCTCTTCTAAGTGCTTGGTGTAGTCTACCCACAAGTCTAAGTACAGTATGGCATCTAAGCCATGTTTATGGTACATAAAATGACCTGGAGTATCCCTAGGTGGTATGGGAACGGCTTCTTCCAGTATCCCTTTCCTAGTTCCTATCTGACGCAACTTTGAGAATAAAGGCATGGTTACCTTGCTCTAGACACGATAAACACAGTACAGAAATGCAAACAATCATTCATACCATGACATAAAAACACATTGAAACATCTCGATCGAATACTAACTCAACAATAATACTGATTGAATACTAGATGCACTGCTAAACAGTACAGATACACTGCTGAAACAGTGCAGACCGGATCTGTGTACCCAAACCCGTCTTGACCGGACACAAATTAATGCACCCGTCTTGATGCGTCCCCAGCAACGGTACTCACCGGGAAGCACGGAACGGAAGGCCTCGGAAACTCAACTGGACTCTCGACTGGACTGCTACGACGTCACTGCTGCTGCTGCGCACTACGCATGCGCCTCGACACTACAGGTGGGCCTCTCGATGCCTCGGACACGGCTCTCTCGGCTGGGCTCTGGTCGGGATCCTCCGCACTCCTCACCGCCTCGTCTGAATGTCGACCGCAGTCTCCGTCACCTCCGTAGGCCTGAGGGAGATACAGGAAAACCTGCAGATGCGCATAGACGTCCGTCACGGCTGTGGCAGGGGGCAAGGCCTGCGACGCATCGCCGGCGCGTGGGGTGGGGGAGGGGTCCCTATTCGGGCGCCAAATTATGTGGTAAATATTTTACTGTATACGAGTTTGCCATATAATTTCAGACAGGTTACAAAAAATAGCTCAATCAAATGAGAGGCAGAGTCCGTGGCATCAGAGTCATACGGGTTTTAATCATAAATGACTCGAGTCATGGAAATCTATTCCATCAATACAAGGGTTCGGGTATGCAATGATGGCAGAAAAGATGTCAACGATTTATTAACAGTACATGACATATATAGTAAAATGACACAATGATAATGGATACAGTAGGCGTGACAAGTGAAAAAGAGCAAGATAAGAACACATGTGCGTAGCAAAAAGGCGT
The DNA here is from genome assembly GCF_964263255.1 of Lissotriton vulgaris. NCBI lineage: Eukaryota > Metazoa > Chordata > Amphibia > Caudata > Salamandridae > Lissotriton > Lissotriton vulgaris. The sequence goes on from NC_141689.1 coordinate 667,111,844, forward strand.
GAACAAGGGTGTGCACAGAGGTGTGTACTGAAAAACGTCACAGAAAAGTGTCATAAGTGGGTGGGTGCGTAGAGGATTTTGCAGAGTCAGCTGAAACATATGACTTGGGTGCGTGCGCATTCAATATGACGTGTGATTGACGTGGAACTGGAGAAAGCTGAGGGCTTGACTTTTAACACTGGTAGAGGAGACAGAAGTCTGGCATGTCAGATCGACCTGTTCCTATAACTTATCTGATATCTTGTGTTTGGGGATGTTTAATCTGAAGTAAAAGGTCTCTCGGGCAGAGGCTATTCTATACTGAATGCATATGTGTCTACGTGTAATGCACGGAGCCATGGGCCATGGTAACGGGAGCGATGAATTGCATGAAGGAGACAGGAAGGCTTGGCCCTTTGCTCTGCAGCCGGGGGTATATTTACTTATTTCACTAGACAAGAATGTGTTTTCGAGGAGCTGAACTGGCTACGCTGATAACATGAAGGCAAAATACTGTTTTGGCAGGCAGGCCAGGCCGAGCCAGGCACCGCTTCGCTTGGCAGGAAGTAAGGCAGAGGTCAGGGATGCATCTCCATGCTGCTGCTTTCAGGGGCAGAGACAGAAGTGGCTTGAGCAGAAATCAGGGCCTAGCTCGGCAGAGCCAGGAAAAACGTGAAAGTGCACCATGTAAAGACGGTGGCACGGCATACTTAGGAATTGAATTATCAATCCATTCATGGTGGATCTGATAGAAGACATGTTAACGTTGAATGCAAATGTATTTGCGTTTCCAGATTCGGTTGCGGAGGGAAGTTACATGCACTTTAAACTCGTACATGGAGTCGATGGGGTACGCGTTAGGGGACATACCTGACCATAACATTTCTATTACCTCAATTTGGCAGTCATGACATCAAAGGAAGTAACAGCATAAAAATAAGAAAAATGACTATAGAGGCAAAATTGCACAATTAGTTTAGAATCAATAAAATAATGAAAAAGTTTACCAGGGAACAGTGCTCTGTTGGCTGTATTCTAATGCAGAGGTGGAGCTTTGTACATATGTATGATATAACTCCACTTTACACTGGAAGTTCCAAAAATGGCGCTAATTGGGTTCTGCTCTCTGTGGAATTTCTGTAAAACAGCCCCTGCCAACTCTTTAGAAAGTTCTCTAAAAAATTATTTCTTCTTTGGTATTTGGATCTAGCCAGTCCCTTATCCACATGCAACTCTACAATGAACGGGCCACAGTAACATTTCAAATTCATCCAAGTTAATGCCCAGCCCGCATTCAAGTCATACTATCGGAAACATATGATGCAGAAAAGTGCAGTTCCAAATATATTATGCGTAGTGTTTGGAGGTAACTAATAATGGACTTCAGGTACTAACTTAACAGTTACGAGTAGTATAACATTCCTTAATCGATGCACCACTGCACTGTAGTATTTAAATCAGATTGGGTCTGGCCCAGTAGGGTAACCATACATCTTCATAAATTGGGTAGTCCAGGTAGAGGGGCGGTGTTGAACCATGATTCCAGAAAAGCTGCTGGCTCATCCTAACTAAACTATCAAGGCTGGTTCAGAGAAGTTCTCATTGCTCCTACGTTATGGCAGGACCACAAGACTGCTCTCAAGTTCTTATGAGCTCTTATGCAATAAAAGGGATGCATGCTCCAGAAAGTCTATTTAGGTACCAATCATCAGTTCTTATGAGATCTTATGCAATAAAAGGGATGCATATACCATAAAGTCTATTTAGGTACCAATCACCAGTTCTTATGAGCTCTTAAGCAATAAAAGGGATGCATGCTCCAGAAAGTCTATTTAGGTGGCAATCACCAGTTCTTATGAGCTCTTATGCAATAAAAGGGATGCATGCTCCAGAAAGTCTATTTAGGTACCAATCGCAGGAAAAATTCAGGGAGGAGCCCACAGTAATTCTATAACCTCTGACCAACAATACTGACCTGTATGAAAAGAGAAAGTGACTTTGATGATAGTAAATAGCAGTTTTTGGGGACATAGGCAACAGGGCGAATTTTACACTTTTCATAATGCTAGGTAGCACAGTTGCAGTTCAGGTGGAAGTTCTAGGTTTGTAATGCAGCACGGTGATCAGGCTGTTCTGATACTCATATGAAAATGATTAAAGTCCTAGAAACTGATAATTTCAAACAGTTGTAATGCGGTCTGATGTTGGATAGAAACTGATCTTCAAAGCTTCCAAATAGGGCTGCGGATCAGAACTTCTAGGACCATGTTCAATTATAGATGGTCGACAAAACTGTCTAACCAGCCTTAAAAAAGCTTAAGTGAGCGGAGTGGAACCCAAAAAGCCACACGGGCAACATGGGGAAACCAAATTCACCGAACTGAAGACCAGTTCAACTATAATTGGCGGACAAACTTTTTCTGATACATTCTGGGTACATATGTAGGGTACAGAATCCACTATTTATGAGGTGTCAACTAACTTACATAATATTAATCAATATAATAGAAGAAGCATGTTGGCTATCAAATACCCCAGCACGCGCGATCATTTTAAGTGCATCGTAGCTCAGGAAAGAGACATATATCTACTGTATACTGTATTTATCAAGCCTTTAGAGCCATTATGCAATGTATGAGCTGCTCTCCAATCCTATACCTAGGCTAAAGTTTCCATTTGGTCAAACCTTGCAGGTAGCTTTGAAAAAGATAATGAATTCAAATAACAGTTGTTTAACTATTTAGTGCTTCATACCTTAGCAATGCTTATTTTGGGAAATCCTTTAAAGCGTTTAACTGCTCATAGCATAATTTCTAGTGTGCACCCATAGCAGCTTAAACATGTAAAAAAGTTGCATTAGTTTAAAAGTCGTACCTATAAACAGTGATGATTTATGCGGAGGTAGGCTGTCGTCAAAAAATGCTGTCCCCAATGTGTATAAAGGGGTTCCGCCGATGCCGGTTAGCAGCTGTGCTATGATAAATATAGCAAGATATTTGGAGGACCCAAATGTTGTGGCGGGGCTGCACATTTGGGTGCTATCACTGGTTGTATTTGTAGGGCACACACCTGAAAAAAGAAGATGCATTGAAGAACAATTATATACAATTCAAATATTTAAAGAAACCACCATTGTATTTTATATTTGACAAATGGAGACTCCCATTCAAGTCATAATATTGCATTGCATACAAGACACAAACAAGAACAGACTATGGGTATCGTTCTGTAGAACTACTTTGCAATTAGCTGAGAGAGGCGCCTAGAGGGAGAAAGAAAGAGAGAGAAATGCATGTTGGTTCAGAATAGAGATCACATATTTTACTTGCTAAATTGTTATTTGCCATTTTCATTGAACGCCAGCTGCCACCAGTAGAAACAAAGTGTATTGGAACAGAGAATTTGGAGGCAGCATTTCTTGTGCTAGCTACATGGCTGGTTTGATAATAACATCGTTTTCTTAGCCGGTGCTCTCATTCTCAGTTTAGCACCTGGGTGTAAAATGGAGCATATAAATGTTTTTGTAACTTGGACTGGTGTAAACAGGTTTTGTTGAGTGAAAATATTACAACAAATAGTTTTCATAGAAGTAAAAATGGAGCAATTAGATTTTGCACTATTGTCGCTACTTACGAATTGTGTAATGGAGCTAAATCAATTTTGCCTTAGTCTCGAATCCCTAAAAACAAATGGGCAAATTCATAAAAGAAATTGTACATTTGGACATCTATGCACATGTTCACTAGAGTGTGTATATTTCCGAATAAACAGTATTTACAAAGTTTATGAATAGACTTCTGTTTTAGTGTAAGCTTTCAATGATTCACTCCTCAAGTCTTATACAAAACAAAGGGGACACACTCAAACATCTATACATCTACAGCTACAAATGTAATGTTCCCACATATGCCATTCTGTTCTTAGTTCGCATACATAACTGTGCACACTGTTTAAAAGAAGAAACAGTGTACACATACACTAAGTTGCATTCTAAATGGGGAGCAATTGGAAAATAGCCACATCTAAATGCATTCCAACACATCAGGCAGTAATAAAACTCTAAGGCGTTACATAGAAGCAATAACCACACTCATTCAATCTTTCCATTATTCCACACAGCATTTTGAACCCACAGCACTGTTGGAGATGCTCATCATCTCACATAGGTGAGGAAGGTGCAGACAGCGTGGTCAACGTTGGTATTGTGAACTACATCACCTGGCTCCACACACACACCCTTAGTGGAGCTTTTAAGGAATTCCTGGATAGGACATCGCCCATATGTTGAATCCATTGAGGTAGAGATACTCACTGCGAGGAATATATATTAACAAGCATTTGCAATGCAATAGGTCTCGCATTAGGAAAGTTTGAGCTATTGGTCTTGTAAATGACAATTTTTTTATTTATGTGTTGGTTTTGAAAATAGCTAAATTAATAGCTTTGTTATTTACAATGCCAATAGTTATAACTTTCGCAAATTTGACACCTATAACCTGGGGTTGCGCTGAGTGATGCTGTGGTGATGCTGAGTGGTGCTGTGATGGTGCTGAGTGATGCTGTGGTGCTGCTGAGTGATGCTGTGGTGGTGCTGAATGGCGCTGTGGTGGTGAGTGGTGCTGTGGTGGTGCTGAGTGATGCTGTGGTGGTGCTGAGTGGTGCTGTGGTGGTGCTGAGTGATGCTGTGGTGGTGCTGAGTGGTGCTGTGGTGGTGCTGAGTGGTGCTGTGGTGGTGCTGAGTGATGCAGGGGTGGCGATGAGTGATGCTGTGGTGGTGCTGAGTGATGCTGTGTTGGTGCTGAGTGGTGCTGTGGTGGTGCTGAGTTGTGCTGTGGTGCTGCTGAGTGGTGCTGAGTGGTGCTGAGTGATAATCTGGAAGGGAAGAGAAGAAAGAAAGAAAGAACGAAAGAAAGAAGGAAGAAGGGAGGAAGGAAAGAAAGAAAGGAATGAAAGGGAGGGAGGAAAGGAAGGAAGGAATGGAAGAAAGAAAAGAAGGCAAGAAAGGATGAAAGGAAAGAAAGAAAGGATTCTAATTGCAAGTGTCAACATGAACAGGCTTGTTTTGAAGATGTAGTCCCCACATTTGAGATTCCACGACAGAGAGGGGCTGTGAAGGACGGAGAGGCGACAGGCAGAGGCCACGCGCGGCGGACATCCAAGGAAGGGTGGGAGGGGAAAAAAAGCATTAGCGAGCGAGAAAAGCTATGAACACCAGGGGGGCGGGGAAGCAGATTGCCTTCAAGCTTTCAAGCCTTTGCAAGGCCAAGCGTGCGCCTGGGGAAGCTTCATGGTTCAGTGCACAGCATGCATTGCACGAAATCCGGCTGTTTCAGAGATTTTCGTTCAGTAGTAATAGGTTCCGAGTTATAAATAACTCGACCTAAAAATAGCAAGGCGAGAGGAGGCATGTTATGGAAACATTTGCTAAGATACAGGTAGCAGGATACTCCCTGGCTGGGAATCTTTAGCACAATTATAACTCACCCCCCATGGAGCAATGTATCCTCAATTCCATAAACTGACATAAGTCTTGCCAGTTCTGGAAACCACCATCTTTGGGCCAAGTGGAATGTACTCAAGAGTACATGTAGCAACATTCGTAAATCTTGCAAATGTCACCATGGACACAGCACATACAACACAACACACATTCAAAAGAAAGGAACAGCACACATGACTGTAGACCCGCATCCCCACACATAACCATCAAATGTGCAAGCCAACAATCATATCATTTACTCTTCCCAGACACTGTGCATTCGCCATTTCATGTGACATTAAAAGTGCTGACTCTTGCTGTGGCAACGAAACAGCCAAGACTGGCTGTGCAGCCCACCACACTCACATAGCCAGACAAGTGTATTAGAAATCTTGATCTTGCACACTTTGAAGACTGTTTTCTGGGTTACAACACCTGAATAAATGTTCTCTATCCCTGATAAGTTGTCCAACCACCTATGTTGGTCTGTGCACATTGTATGCTGTGTCGCTGTGGGAGGCCCTAAACAAAACATAGCCTAACAACCTTATGAACAGTCTGTTTATTCCACCATCGCATGGACCTGTTCTAGCAGACCCTCAGCCTCCTGCCACCATCTCCACTGCTGTTGCCCTTCCTGGGATGTCATCTAGACTGGCCACTCAGACTGGATGGATGCTAAGATCTGGTAATTTTTCTTCCATGTGTGCAATATTATTTCACTGTCTTTCTGTCACCTACAAGTGCACCTCAATATTTGTAGTAAATACACAAGTATTTGTTAGCATATTTTAGGGACATAGATCACTGTGCGCATTGTACACACTATAAAGTAGACAACTCTTGTTCTAGTTGAAAAGTTACATAATGTCATTGCATGTCAGTATGACCTTCTTCACTTTTGCTTCCTGCCACATGTCCACTGACTAGCTGTCTGGTCAAAAGTGTTGCTGTGGAAATAGCATCATATTATTATCAGACCTCCATCTCAAAATCTGTTGGGATGGAAAGTGTTAAAAAGCACTCATCACTTCTGTAAATCTCTCACAACATGATCAAGTAGACTGTACTCAGGTAAACTAAAGATTTAATCATTTCATTGAATGGGTGGTGTTTCAGTGCTTAATGCTGTTGGTGAGTGGTATGGTGCAGCGCACAAGCAGTAAATATTTAAAGAATAAAGAATGTAATATCCAAATCAGGACTTAAGACTGCTGATGAAATATGCAAGTACTGTGTCTGCTTCAAACTGGGTTTTAGTATTACATGCAGGAGGATAATAGCGATTACCGTAGTTCATTTGCCTACACATCCACAAACATCAGAGCCCTTTTTAAGTGGTCTTGAAGACTTTCCCCAGCTTGAAAATGCTCTGACACACGGCATTTTGGGCCTGTTTATAGTAGGCAAACAGTAACTACTGAAAACATTGGAGGGTTGCCTCTGGGAACTTTTATCCCATTGGTTAGGCAGTGCCTAGGCTTCACCCCCACTCACTAGTTGGTGAGAGGTATAAGTGTAGTCAATACACCTGGACAAAAAATATTCTGGACCTGCTGAAGAACAGAAGAGGACTGCTGTTTGTAACCTGAGAGGAGCCCTGAAGGACTGGACCTGCTCCCACTTGTACCCAGGACAAAGATGTGGATTCCAATGGTCAGTCAGCTGACCTTCTGTGTGGCTGCAGGGACACAACAAGCTGCAAGAGGTTTTCCTGGAAGTACCCAGCTGGACAGTGGCAACTGGACCTGGAATGGACATTACTGTAGGCTTCTGCCTGACACCCTGGGACGATGCATGTGCTTCCCCAGAGGTACTGGTGCTTTGGAAGTGTACTCCTGTCATTGGCTGGACACCAAAAGAAAGCAAGTTTTTGACTTCCAGACTTTCACAGAGGCCAGTCCACTTGGTATATCCAACTCAGACTCCATTGTGGTCCTCCTGAAATTGTACCTGGGTTTCAGGCTACCAAGTGCATGGGCATTTGCATTTTGCTTTTTCTTGTTGCATTTTCCACTTAAATCGTAAAAAAATAATATCAGCAGCTCAGCTCCCCTCTTTGGATTTTTGCCATATTGGTGTCATTTTATATATTTAGTTTCACTCTATTTTGAATCAATTTTTCTAAATCAGTTTGTGCTTATTATTTCTTAGTGTTTGATTTTATTACTGTTTTTGCCTGCATACATACTTTAGACATGATTACCCTAAAGTAAGCATGTCTACTCTATGGCATGGTTACAATTGGGTTAATCTCAGGTTAATTAAGTGACTTTAAGGGTTTACCCTGACAAGAGTTGTAATTATTCCTTGGGGTGGGCACTTGTCCACCTCAAATAATAATCATATTCCAATCCAAACACATAAATTGGCACACCTACCTTGGGATGGGAGAACCATGTAGCTTTCCAAATAAAAGTACTGTCTCATGAATTTAATGACTCTTCTGTGCTCAGCTGAAGCTGGAAGAGTGGCTGCTAATAGTATCCGGGCTTGCCACTTCTCAAGCTGATCACCATACATAAAATATCACTGATGCTGCAAGTTACATAACTGATACAGAAAAGGGGGTGGTGATGAACAGAGTGTCTGAATTAAGCAGACCACTCTTACCCAGTCCAAAGATCAGGGCCTGATTCATGACCGTTTTTCAGCTCACTGCACCATCCCAGCTCAGAACTTGGCTATATGCAAATTAGTCTGACCCTGGCCCAGTGCATCATGGGAACAGGGCAGACCAAACTACCAAGCCAATTCTTATACTGGGAAAGAAACAAGCTACCGGGGACTGGTTTCTGGCATTTCAGCCGTCTTCGGCCCGGCTTGCTTGAATCCTGATGGTGCAATGAGCTAGGGACTCACATCTGAGTATACCCTTCCACGCTTATAGTGGACAAAATTGATACAGAAAAGGGGGTGGTGATGAACAGAGTGTCTGAATTAAGCAGACCACTCTTACCCAGTCCAAAGATCAGGGCCTGATCCATCACCGTTTTTTAGCTCACTGCACCATCCCAGCTCAGAACTTGGCTATATGCAAATTAATCTGACCCTGGCCCAGTGCATCATTAATTCAGACACTCTGTTCATCACCACCCCCTTTTCTGAATCGTTTTTGGCCACTATAGCTGTGGCAGGGTATACTCAGACATGAGTCCCTTGCTCACTGCACCATCAGGATTCAAGCAAGCCGGGCCGACGACGGCTGAAATGCCAGAAACCGGTCCCCGGAAGCTTCTCTCCTTTCTGGTGAAGAATTGGCTTGGTAGTTTGGTCTGCCCTGTTCCCATGATGCACTGGGCCAGGGACAGACTAATTTGCATATAGCCAAGTTCTGAGCTGGGATGGTGCAGTGAGCTAAATAACGGTGATGGATCAAGCCCTGATCTTTGGACTGGGTAAGAGTGGTCTGCTTAATTCAGACACTCTGTTCATCACCACCCCCTTTTCTGAATCGTTTTTGGCCACTATAGGTGTGGCAGGGTATACTCAGACATGAGTCCCTTGCTCACTGCACCATCAGGATTCAAGCAAGCCGGGCTGACGACGGCTGAAATGCCAGAAACCGGTCCCCGGAAGCTTGTCTCCTTTCTGGTGAAGAATCGGCTTGGTAGTTTGGTCTGCCCTGTTCCCATGATGCACTGGGCCAGGGACAGACTAATTTTCATATAGCCAAGTTCTGAGCTGGGATGGATCAAGCCCTGATCTTTGGGCTGGGTAAGAGTAGTCTGCTTAATTCAGACACTCTGTTCATCACCACCCCCTTTTCTGAATCGTTTTTGGCCACTATAGGTGTGGCAGGGTATACTCAGACATGAGTCTCTTGCTCACTGCACCATCAGGATTCAAGCAAGCCGGGCCGACGACGGCTGAAATGCCAGAAACCGGTCCCGGAAGCTTGTCTCCTTTCTGGTGAAGAATTGGCTTGGTAGTTTGGTCTGCCCTGTTCCCATGATGCACTGGGCCAGGGACAGACTAATTTGCATATAGCCAAGTTCTGAGCTGGGATGGTGCAGTGAGCTAAATAACGGTGATGGATCAAGCCCTGATCTTTGGACTGGGTAAGAGTGGTCTGCTTAATTCAGACACTCTGTTCATCACCATCCCCTTTTCTGAATCGTTTTTGGCCACTATAGGTGTGGCAGGGTATACTCAGACATGAGTCCCTTGCTCACTGCACCATCAGGATTCAAGCAAGCTGGGCCGACGAGGGCTGAAATGCCAGAAACCGGTCCCCGGAAGCTTGTCTCCTTTCTGGTGAAGAATTGGCTTGGTAGTTTCGTCTGCCCTGTTCCCATGATGCACTGGGCCAGGGACAGACTAATTTGCATATAGCCAAGTTCTGAGCTGGGATGGTGCAGTGAGCTAAATAACGGTGATGGATCAAGCCCTGATCTTTGGACTGGGTTAGAGTGGTCTGCTTAATTCAGACACTCTGTTCATCACCACCCCCTTTTCTGAATCGCAAGTTACATAACAGCCAACAGCAACAGAACAGAAAGCCACAAAGGTCTCTCAGCTCTTAAGAATGTCCAATTACAGGCTCTCCTCTTGGGTTTCACAGCTACCAGAAAAGCTTTAGATTTTTAAAGCCAAGCAGCAGGTATTACCTTCTGTTAGACCTGGCACCTTGGCGTGCGTCTCCCTTCCACTTTTCTGCGGATGTGCCTCATGTGTTTTGCTGGTGTTAGCTGCTCAGGGAACTGTGCCACTGCCAATCAGTGCCACAGTGCAAGTGCTCCCTATGAAAAGTGTATACATTGATTGGTGTCCATGATTGACTTATTTGGTTTACTGTCAGACCCTCTAAAGTGCACCAGGAGTGCCAAGGCTTGTAAATACAAATGCTGCTGGTGGACTTGCAGCACTGGTTGTGCCACCCACAGAAGCGGCCTAGTAAAATGTGTCTAAGGTCTGCCATTGCAGGACCTGCGTGCATTTTGGTACTGTCATGCTAACTGGCCAAGTACAACTACCTGCCAGTCCCTAAACCCTCCCTTAACTTCATATTAGTCACCCCGATGGTAGGCCCAAGGGCAGGGTGCATTGTAGCATAAGGTAGGACATGCCCTGATGTGTGTGGCATGTCCTAATAGTGAATTACAGCCATTTTCGTTTTTCACTATTGTAAGGCTACCTACTCTCCATAGGCCAGAATAGGCTGTGGAATTATTACACTCTATAATCCCAACAGACCCAGAGAGCAAGGTAGAAAGTCAAGTTTAGTATGCCTGAACTCAGAATAATAAAATACTTCTTTTAGTAAAGTTTATTTTTAATATCCTTTGTTTGCAAATACTACTTTTAGAAAGTTAGTATTTGCTTGCCTAACCATTTCAGCCCGCCTCTGCTCTGATGTGTATCTGCTGTCTGGTTTCTGTGTTTGACAGGGCTGGGGGATTCCAGGGGACAGGCTGGGGTTGACAGGTGGTGAATAGAGAGATTACACCAGGATGGGTGGGGGGAGTGCCCCTTGACTCTGAATAGGGCTGTGCTCTGCCACCACAAAGCTGGCTCCGCCCCCTGGGAGCGACTGATGACTCTGCCCTGCACCTGGTCCAGGAAGAGGGAAGACTGTCAACAAAGTGCTCCTGACTGTACTTGTCATCACAATGCTGGCTCCACCTCCTGCGGAGCGTCTGATGTCCCCGCCCTGCACACTGAAAGAAGAAGCCAGGGCCTGAAAAATAAAGTGCTCAGAGGCTGACTGGATTAGACAAAGGCCCCCCTAGCCTGCAAGAACAAAATAAATGGTGTATAAAAGTAGGAACCCTGCTCCTAAGAAATCAGATCCTGTTGACGCCAAGAAGAAACTCTGCCTGAAGAAATGGACCTGGGAAAGCTTCATGGAGGACTACTGTGTCTAATCCTGAGATACCGGCCTGTGGTGGGTGCCTTGCTGCAAGAAGGAGAGAGGAAGAAAAGACTGAAAGACTTTTGAAATTCAACTTGTGCATCTTGACAATCTCCAAGAGCTTGCTTGTGAACTTGCCCCCTGAAATGTGCCCCAGGAATAGTGGGCGCTACCCCCCTGAAGAAAGAAGCTGCTACTGGTGTGGCCTTCATCTGCAGCAATGCCCACTGAAAACTAAGTGTGCTGTGCCCTTCCATCGCGCACTTTAAAGAGCCTGTGCAGCCCCCCTGTCCTGCCTAGCACCGTGACTTTTGCCCGCCGAGCCGAAGCTCGCAAAGTGAAGGTCAGCCCCTCCTTACCCGAGCACCATGACTGTGCCCCTCCGAGCCGTAGCTCGCAACGCAAGGTGAAGGACCCGTCCGGCCCGAGCACGCGACCCTGTGGCCCCTGAGCCGTAGCTCGCATCGTGAAGACCAGACTTCTGCCCATGTTCGCTTCCCCCATGTGGCATACTGAGCGCAGCACCCCGCCGCTGTGAAAGACAAGCTGCGGCCCGAAGTGCGGCTTGAGGACGTCCCGCACCGTGCTGCAACGTCATTCCCTTTGAGGTATCCTGGTCACAGCGCCTCGCCGCTGTGAGAACCTAGCTGCGACCCGTAATGCGACAAGAAGGACGTCCCGCACCGGACTACAAACGTCCGCTTCAACTTTCCAAGACAAAAAGGTACTGTGCCGCCCAAAGCCACGAACTGCGAGTGGTGCGAGTCTCACTGCCAACAACGACTCACCCCGCCTCGCACTATTGAGATCTTCCCCAAGTACGCCTGATCGTACCCTGCGCTTCGGACTGCAGTGTCCGTGCGGCACGTGTGCCTAGAACGCACGAGGTACGAATCGCACGAGTCTGGACGACTGTTGGCCTCACTTGCGGCGTATGCTTCTCACGCGGGACGCGTGAGATACAGGGGGCCCTTTCCCGGCGAGCGTACGAGGCATACAGGTGCGCTACAGAGGGCCCAGATCTTAAACGTACAGCGCAATAACAATTGTAAAAGTGCCTGAATTACAGTGAAGCCGGTTTTAGGAGTATTTAACCCCTTCCAGACCCGTAACTCTGCAACTAAGGCCTACTTCTTGCTTTTGAACATTGTGGCATCCTTTCTAAGAGTAACTGGAACATGTAATCAAAGCCTGCTTGAGAAGTTTTATATATAAAGAATATATTTTTACAGAACAAACAGTCTTGTGACCCTGTGTGGTGGGTTGATGGTTTATTGTGTGTATTATGTCAAGTGTTTAACTGTGCGTACTCTGGAGTTTAGCCTTGTCTGCTCGCGCCACGCCGCCTAGAGGGTGAGTAGGGGTTATTTCTGAGAGTAAGTCCCTTGCCCTGACTTGGAGGAGAGGGTCCCTGCTTGTCACAAGTACATACCTGCGCCAACCAGAGACCCCCAATTCTAACTCCTTCCAAGTAATACAAATAAATGTTTTGGCTCTTTGCTAACAGTCACAGCTCTGTCCAACATGACTACATAATATACAATATAGGCCTTTTCTTCAACTTAAGGGGAAAATATTTGTTGGGTTCCTTGTACAGATGGAGTAGGCTGCTGATAGGAGCTAAACAGGAACATACTAAATTGTTCCAGTTGTAAGTTATCATTAAACACACTGACTCAAAATTGTACTACAAAAAGTGCCATTTACACATTTACAAAGTTTAGTAATGCTTGCTTTTGCTGTGCAAATAGGAATTTACCTTGGAAAAACAAAAGACAGATGCGTTTGGCGAAACAGGAACAATTGGTTTCATTAAACACTTCGGCCAGGAACACAGTTACAGAAGCGGGTCTGAGGACTGTCTCAAATACAATCAATCTTTACAGGGTTTTATACATTTCTTTGAAATCATAAAGTACTTCTGTGGATCCTTTTTGGTCAATTATTGTGGGCCTTGTCTGTGGAGTCATCAATAAGGCCTCTGATAACAATTGCAGGTAGGCCTCGATGTGTGGACACAATGTGAGGCATTGGGTACTGTGTCAAGATGTCGGGAATGAGGGGCGCGTGTTCACTGCATGCATTATTTGTGTTGTGTCCTGATAGGCTATGTGTTCCTAACTTCATGTGGCAGCTGACTTTATGGTGTTCTGGGAATGTGTGCACCCCTCTTGCCATGTGTGCTTTAGAGGGGACCATTTCCCTGGACCATTGTGTTGTTGCTGCGCTTATTACGTGGATTGACCTGAGTTTCCTGTTAGTGTGTTTGTCTGCTGGCTACGTGCCATTCCACCTGTGACCTGTCAATCAGTACCTCAGATCTAGGTCACAGAGCCTACCTGCCCACCTATTTCTGAGTTGGGGTTGATGGAGAGTTCATGATGGGTGAATTTGATAATAGTGATGCAACTTGGTTCTTATGTATGAATGTAATATTTTAAACAACACTGATCCTATCAATATTAACATTTTCAAGTCATCTTCATGACTTTCTGTGGTTCTAGCATGGCAGGAGACTTATATTTTGGACAAATCTATTTGTTACAGATATCGTAGACTTTTAAGGAAATCCTAGTATTGAGGCAATGAGTGAGGGCTCCACTTGGTAGATGTTAAATCATCAAGACATCTTTGCCTTTTGTGTGGCACAGAGGACCCAATTCACATAGGTAAATATGCATGTGTATATTTACCCTTGTGAAGTTCTACTTCTACACCTATTTTTTTCTCCCCAATATTGACCCATATTAGTCAAGAAAGAATATGAACCACACATGCAATTTTTTAAGTGCAATAGACTTTTTATTGTTTTTTCTTCCTTAAAATTGAGCCTTCAACCAAGAAGTTTCGTTCATACTGAACTTTTTCAAGGCTGAAAAAATCCTATGTACTTTATTAAAAACCAAATTACAACAATTACAATGTACACATCAAAAAAAATTCATTACCTAATCATGGACCACCATAAAATGTATCTTAACAACTTCATAATATAATCTTTCCTCTCATTACAATAATGTTGTTATTGTATTTAGTACAAATCACTATCATTTTAAATTCAGAATGGCAGAAGACATTCTAGTCCTACTTTACATGTGATATAAATTACTTCATACATATAAACAATCATATGTACCACTAACAATTTAAAACATGTAAATTAATACAATATTGATGACCTAAGTCCGCCCACAATATACTTCAGTGTAAATTGCATCAGGTCAATGCTTGTAAAATTTCCAATGGAGTAGCTCAAGAAAATAATACATACCCCAAATCATGTATTTATATTCTGTAAAAATCAAATCGAGTCAATTCCATAGTCTTTGAGACTAAATGTATCATCCCAAATGGATGTCTCAAATCATATAAATGACAATAACTTATGTATCAAATAATGATCCAAGGAAATAGCTACAACTCTTGAACCAAAGGGTTGCAATGTTACTTTATCCACAGTGAAACAATTAAAGGGGATATTACAGAACATATCAACACTCACTTCACCCATCGTCATAACTCTACAATAAGACAGAGCAAAATCAGGCGAAGCTTGCTAATCATTAAATGTGCATGGTAAAAACCATGCAGGTCTATAAAGGTCTACCATATCTGGCATCCCACGTGATTGGAAGCTGATGCTTTTCTTATGCACTATAGTTAGTTGTCCTGTGTTAATCAAATGTTTGGTTTTATAATTGTTTACCTTATATTTTAAAGCAATTCTTGAACATTTTTTGTAATTGTATTTTTTGTTATCTAAAATTTTATTTGTATGCATATGTGTGATGCTGGTTGTCTTGTTTGTTTATACTTTTATGATCGAACATGATTAAAATAAAGTTATTTGATGATGATGGCAAAACAACATAGTATGCTTAATAAGTCGAAAACTGATCATTTTGTTTTTTATATTGTTGATTTCCACATTGCTTTCAACAAAAAAAGGGGGAGATAGAGGTGAAGGCTTGGTTTATTCTCCTTACAGACACGTATTCCAAACAAATCGAAAACCAGCCCAGGGAAAATGTGTACAACATATGATGAATCACCACTTGGATAATTTATTAGGAAAAAAAGTTTTTCTTAGAGACCCCTCACCCACCAGGGTTACCCCTTGATGGTATGCTTCATCATCGGGGTTCATCCCAATCCTCTACGGATTGAGACTGCATTCGGTCCAGGGAATCAAATTAGGCGAAGAAGCCGAGGACGGCCTTGATGAAGATTTGGCTACAGACTCCTCCGCCCTGGAAAGACCATGACGCACCAGTAGGGCGTCCAAAATGTACAGACTGACAAAGTGTTACCATATGTATTAATAGGGGTATGCCTATGGCATGTTATCCTTTGTTTCCTGATTAGAGGACTGCGTGGAGTGGTACCAATGGGATAATTTTTCCTGTAGGTCCTGAAGAAGAGCCATTACGAGAACGGCTCGAAACATGTTCACAAACTATCTCTAAAGAGAATGGGTTCATTATAGTCCACCCCTTCAGCAACAACCCCTGATTTTAACCATACCGACTAGAGGCGGGAATAAAATCGGAATCCTACTAGTCAGGTATTTTTAACTCACCAGCACCATTTTCCCACACCCTTTCACTAACGTCGTCTTCATGATTGACTCCATCTATATGTGCTCCCATGTAACCACCTGGTAGTTTCACGCCTCAATCCATAGAGGATAGGGATAAACCCCAATAATGAAGAATGCCACCAAAGGGTAATCCTGGTGGGTTAGGGGTCTCTAGGAAAAACATATTTTTCCTAATAAACTATCCAAGTGGTGATTCATCATATGTCATACACTTTTCCTGGGCTGACTTTCGATTTGTTGGGGATAGATTTCCACAATGCTCCATGTACGTGGTGCTATTTGGTGGGCTACTCACTATGCCATCACAGCACACTGATTATCTGGTGAATGAACTTCAACCAAAGATTTGCTATTCTTTGCACAGATTGGCTATAGGACTCAGAGCACATGCCTCTTCCTCTGTGAACTCGAGGGGTTTATGGCAGAAATCCGGATGCCCCACTGATCTCCTGGTGCTTACAGCACCTATCTTTATGACTGACTACTTCAACTGAGTGTTTTGTGTCTTTTATTCAAAACATCAGGCTAATGTCCGGCTGTATAATGCATTAAAATGATAAGAAATATCATTGATTTGCCAATAAAACAGATAACTTAGTTGAAAACACTAGACCCGTTCTCAATGATCTGGCACCACAAATGTATGTCACAATATTGCAGTGGAAATTTTGACCACCGAAATTATTGCATCCACAGTACCGGTTACTACTGTACTCAGTAAAAGTTGTACTGTGAAGATACGTATACAAAAGACAGCACAAATCCACTATTCTTAATTACACATCTACTTGCATTGGTGATCGATAGACAGCCCTTGTTATGGATGCAATTCTTGTCGGTCGATATCGTGGTACCCCAGCGGCAATACAAGTGGTAGTGCAAACATAAAACACCACGACAAGCGCACTTTGCTCGTATCAACGATCAGAAGGGAAGAGGACAAGAGCAGACGACATTATAATTAGTACAAATCAATTTGTCAAAAATATGATGGGAGAAAGGTAATCTATTTTCCATTTATTGACAAAGCCGTCATAATGTTATGCTAGTCTCAATGAAAGTATTTGCAAAGAAAATCCATTGCTACAGAAATAGGTAGTTGCCGTCAAAATTCTGGCTAGCAATGGCATATTCATTGCTTAAAACTGCTTCCCTCTGACCTTCGCCTGGAGGTTAATTTTAGAAAGCAGAGTGAAAGGTAGCGTCGACTCTAGGAAGCGGTATCTACACTTCTTACATGACAGGCAACCGGAAGTGCGAGTCACTGGCAAAACAAACTGGATTGTAGCAAAACAAAACATCATCGTTTAAATCTAATCCAAATTACCCCGCTATTGAGATTAGGATCGTACTTTGAAATGACGCGATCTGTCTGGGCAGAAAACATCTGCCAGCTGGCAGAACCTTGCTTTAGTAGACAGTGGCGATGTTCATAAACGCTTTACTAATCCTACGCAAGATCTGTGCAGATCCTTTCAGCCTCCAGTAAAGCAGTCGGATCCATTCCAGAGCCTCTCTCGGGTATGCAGTCTTCAACCAGTTAATCTTCTCAGTGTGTTTGTTATGTTGAACATTGCGCAGTCGAAGGAGGGCAGCTAACCTCGCCTTGGAACGCGCACCTGCCGAGCCACTTGCTTTTAAAAATACTCCGGGTGTTCAATTTCAAACACGCTGGACTCTTTGTGTCTTCACTGAAATGATAATACGCAGGGAGACTGCCAAGCAAAGGAGAGTCGCCCTGCCATTCCAGCCCGACAGCATTTTCATATTCAGGGGTGGAGCGCACTTCGCGGTTTTCACACGCCCATGGATAGAGTTGAGTTACATGGGCAGTGCCAGGCTGACTGCCCGAACCAATATGATGGAGTTCACTGGATGTGATGGTAAGACATACATGCAGGTTTCTATGTAACGTGTACATATATTAGGCCAGAGGCAAGCTATGACAGCCCATCCGGTGTCCCTTTCAGGATGCACTACATTTGTAGTCCCTGCAAACACCTTTAAGATGCACCCTTCAATGAAGGTCCCTTGCCCAACATATAGAGTCGGAAAGTCTGACTTCCAAACTGGGAAAGCAGTGGAGGCTCTGTTTCTGTTGGTTTAATTGCAGTTGGTCTGCCATATTTAGATCGTGAACACACACACATGTTATGCAAGGCCTTTACTGTAAACTTGAATTGCAAATTAGCATTCATAGATCAGTTTTTTAAGTCTCGCAGGACAGACAGGTTTTCGCTGTCTGTAGACGAAAGCTTCTTGTGGACTTTACAACAAAACTTACAATGCGCTGACAGCCCCCCTCTTGCACACCATTGGTTGGCTTAGTCTCACTCTTATTTACTTGCCACGTATTTAGTTCGTCTTTTTTGTGTTTATCCCTCGATTGGACCACAGCCTCTTTACTGTCTTTTTGATTGGATGACTTGTTTAATTTCATTGCTCACATTTTGGGAAATACTGTTTCTTTAATTTAAACACTCAAAGAGAATGCATGGGCTTTAACCTCTCTTCCTTGTGTTTTCCACCACTGCCAGATACCTACCCTCGTGTTGCTGCCTCCCTTGTGTGCAGATCTCTCTCGTGGGCTTCTCCACCTGAGAAATCACCCTCTCCCTCGTGCTCTATGTCGCCCTTTCCCTTGTGTGCAGTGATTCTCCTACTTAACTCCAAGCCACTTGGGCCTTCTTGCTTCTGATGTATACAACCTCATTTCCATGCCAGCCACATCAAAGTGAGAATTTTGAATCAAGCTAGCTCAGCCTCTGAAGCACGTTTGTAATATCTTTAACAAGGTTTATTTACCTTCATAAATACTGTTGTACTAGTACTCTCACATCTGCATGATGGTAAAACACTGCTCCATGGCCCCCAGACGCCACAATTGCACTCCTTGAGAGCATTCTACGTGTCACAGTATGTCTCAGCAAGAGACAGAAGAAATATGATCACATCACCTCCCCCCATCATGATGGAACACAATTGGCTCTCCTTGCCGGCACGGAGCATCTTCAAAACCAGCTTTACGATAGAAAAATAGAATAGTATTCGAGATTGTCATAAAGGTCCGCTGGGGTTGGTGGGGAGGGAGGGGTCTCCTAGGGTGCAGTTCTAGGGCACCACATAGGAGTTAGCTAGGGAGGGCTGAGATGTGGCACGCAGGTTCTTACACATCTCTTGGGGAGGGCAGGGATTGGGAGGAGGGAGGGAGGGGATGGCAGCAGATTTGTGGAGGGGTAAAAAATGAGCGGATGCATAGTGGAGGGATGGCGCAAAAACAGCGCATTGTGCTGGATTGATGAATGCAATATTTATTGCAATACTTAAGCATGAATGTGGCAAATTAAACTTAAATGTCGGATAATTTTGCTCAATGTAAACGGTGTGTTGAATAAACAGAAGTATGGAGGGATAATAAGGTGGCTAGATTCATTTACAGAACACGTCCTTTTCCTTCAGGAAACTCATTTGAAAACTAACACTCCAAAGCTTTTTGCACCCAAAATGTTTTCTAAGGCTTTTTTTGCAACAGCTGGGATTGCAGTATGGGGTTTGCCATATATTTTAGCCGGTGATTGGATTAGGATTTGTTCCAAGATACAGAGAGGCCCACACAGTCAATGGCTCTGGGTCACAACAAGTCTAAATGGAAATATGTTTAAATTTATTAATTATTAGGGTCTAATCGTTGATGACTCGGTAGCTATGGTGAAGAATAATGAGATACTCAGAGTGGCTACAGGGCAAATTATCTTTGGCAGGGATTTTAATTATGTTCAGGACTTGACTAAGGACACTTCAAATACAAATAAAAAACAGCTGAAGCCAAAGACCAAAAAAGTAATCAATGTTATTGCACAACATTATCACCTAATAGATCCGTTCAATAGAGCCCACCACGAGGTACGAGAATATACTTGTTATTCCCGACAATTCCAGTCAGCCTCATGCATCGCCTTCTTTATGATATCTCGCTCCTTGAAATATTCTGTAACATAAATGGGAGCTAATTCTTTCTCAGAACACTAAATAGACGAGGTCAGGAGGACGAGGTTTAGGTGGCAGATGGATCGACTCCTTTCAAATTTACAATGGTCAGTTGATACGAAAGAATGGATTTTGAAATTTTTGATGGTCAATATGGGCACAGCGGATCTTTTTTCAGTTTGGGGGGCTTTTAAGGCCACAGCTCATGGGGAGCAGGTTGCCCTTATGGTCGCATAGCCCAAAACACATAGGACTCATATAGGTCAACTCCAATCAGCGGTTGATTCTGCCTTGCTCCAGAAAAATGCTTCTTTAGGAAGAAGCAAGCCAGTGGGAGGGCACCTTCAAAGAGCTAAACAGGAGCTAAAGGAGTTTTTTGTTCTTGAAGAAATTAACAGTTCCTGCACATTCCAGCAGCGAGTTTACAAAGAGAGCCAAATGGTAGGCAAACTGCTGGCTTGGTCTACTAAGACTAAACAGGAAGTGGCCCGAATTACCAGAGTTTTAGAACATAACACTAGAACCCCGGGGAATGATAAAGAAATTATTTCTAAAGTTTTCCTGCAGCACTACGAGCAACTGTATGCAACTAAATATATGGTGGGGCAAGAGGCTATCCAACAATATTATAAGGACATCAATCTTCTGCAGCTATCAAATAGTTAGGTAGAGGAGGTTTAAGCTGGTATTTCTGCATCTGAAGTTCACTGCACCCTTGCCTTTATGTCGGGAGGGAAAGCATGTGGGAACGATGGGCTGCCAATAGAATTGTAAGAAGCTTTTGCAAAAGAATTAACGTCTTTCTCGGTAGAGCTCTTTAAATATGTAAAAAAGGGGGGGCTGTTTCCGACAGTTTTTAAGGAATCCATTATCATCAGTTAGGTAAAGAAAGGGAAGAACCCCAGAGAAGTCAACTCATGTAGACCAATAAGCGTACTTAATTCCGAATATAAAATTGTAATGAAAATCTGGGCAGAGCGCTTCTCTCCTCTTGCACAAAAAGTGATCCATAGAGACCAAACAGGATTCATTGCAGGAAGGATGATGTCCACAAATACAGTTTTTTTTTTAGTACAAGCAATTGACTTTTTTAGCTGGATTCAAACTCCAGCTTTCATCTTGATGGTTGACGCCCAAAAACGTTTGACCTAGTGAATTGGGATGCCCTGTTTTATGGTCTGGGCAGGTATGGGATTCCCTCCCAGGTTATAAAAATTCTCTTTAATATTTATCAAGGGGCTAAGGCATAGGTGATTATCAATTCAAATCTATCTGGGATGGTTAATGTCAATCCGGGGACCATGCAAGGGTGCCCATTTTCCCCTGTACTTTTTACCTTTTTTTATTGAACCCTTAGCCACTAAAATCAGTAATATCAAGGAGATTAAACCTCCAATACCAGGTATTGCTAAATTGAAGCTGTTTGCTGGTGATATCATCCTTTATCTCAGCCCGGGAAGACAGAATATTGATCTAATATTATCCAAATTTACACAATTTGAATTAATTGGAGGCTACAAAATGAAACACAATAAGCCTGAGGTTTTAACAATGAATACTTAGTATGATTTTCTTCCTGATAATCTTAAAAGGCAAGTCCTCAGTTCCAATCCAATCCGATATCTAGGCATTTACATCACTAGTCCATACACGGAAATCTACAAATTAAATTATGAAGCCAGGAGGAAAAACATTATAAAGTTGCTAAAATAGTGGTCGCTACTATCGCTTTCATTGAAAGGTCAGGTGGCTCTTATTAAAATGTCAATCTTACCCTTACTGGTCTTCTTGTTTATAAATCTTCCTATAAAAATTAATACGGTCTGTTTTAAGGAGCTAGACATTTTGTTTAGAAGATTCGTCTCGAATAAGAAGGCTCCGAAATTAAAACTTGACATCAGTCAGGGGGGCCTTGCACTTTCTGAAGTCCGCATGTACTAAAAAGCAGCCTTTTTAGATTTAACAGCCCGTTTACTTGACCGCAAGGACTCTATTGACGATTTATTAGGGCAAGATGGTGCAAGAGGCGGGTTCACAGGTCTTGGTAGTTCTGAAAACAGCTAAACTCCCAAAAAAACGAGATATCAGAGCTTGCAAGTGTATATCTACAGACTCCAGGGGCTAGATTTACGACGTGCAAAATAGCGCCTCGCAAATTTCTAGTTTTTTGAGACTCGCAATTTGCAAGGCGCTATTTTGGATGTATAACAGTGTGTATCACACTGTTTGCAATAACCAATGGGGTAGCAGATTGAGAGGCTCATGATTATTTTTGAGCTTCTCATACTTTGCGACCCCTTTGGGAATGGCAGGCCCTCCCAGGTATAGTGGCCTGCTGGGTTCAGCAGACCACCATGTCTTAGACTGCGTTTAAATAAAGCTGTTTTTTTGTAATGCAGCCAATTTTCCTTAAAGGAAAATGGGATGCATTTAAAAAATATTTTTTTTATTGTTTTTGTTTAATTTCTTAAGGGCCTAGGATCAGTGCCTATTCGTAAAAATATTTTCCCCTGCATTTGCAAAGGGGAAGGGGCCCCGGGTAGACACCTTCCCTTTTGCAAGTGCATTACCACCCTAATTTGCGAGTATTGGGCTTGCGCTCTCTATTAGGAAGGGAACGCCCCTCCCTAATAGCGAGTGGCAAAACTTAATTAGCGAGTCTCAAATGATTGTGATTTGCTAAATAGGCTTTGTACATGGCCCATGCTGTTTTTGCATGTTTGCGCATGCAAAAACGGTCACACATCTCGCCCCAGATGTTTTTATTTGAAATAGGCCTGTTCCACAGGATCTTATTTTTTACAACTAACCGAATGCAAGAGTTTGTGCCTACAAATACAGGCCAGCCATCTGGGGTCCTGGACTAATTCGGGATTCAAAGAGCTAAGGCACTTTCTAGTGTCTGGCAGAGGCATTACCTGGCAAGAAGTCCAAGCAAGGTGTGGCACCTCAAGTAAGCCTCCCTTTTTTTACTATATTCAAATCTCAAATTTCCCAAAAAAGTACAGTCTTTTACCTGGACCCGGCCTAACTCCAATTGTGACTGCTCTATTTAGAGCAAAACTGAGAGGGATGGGAAACTGGTATCGTATACGGTCTCAAGGAGAACCTACTATGGTTAATAATCATTTAGAAAAAATGGCACTGGTGACCCAATGTAGGTTCTCAAATCGGGATTGGCAAGCCATCGCACAGCTAGGCAGCCCTATGAGGGGCTAATTTTTAAAGAATGGCGTTTCTGTCATGCTAGATGGCTTACTATACTCCCCATGCTCTCCATAAGATTTATCCTGAATTAGAGAGCAAATGCTTTTGTTGCCAGGTTCCAGGTGAGGGAGGCAGGCTCCATACCTTTTTTACCTGCCCGAAGTTAGGACAATTCTGGCAAAAGTTCTTCCTGGCTATAAGCTGGAGAGTCCAGAAAAGTTTGGATTCTAACGCTGAGATTGCACTTTTTGGTTGGGTAAGCCAGAGACATAACCTCGGAATGTCGAGAGGGGAGGAGACATTTGGAGCAATTGTCTCCCTCGTGGCACGTTCGCTTATATTGCAGAATTGGAGGTCACAAAAAATACCCACTTATTCGTAATGGCTCAACAAACTAGTTCGCACTAGGAAATTTGAAGATGGATACGCTAAGAGAATGGGTGCAAGTAAAAGATTCAATACTGTATGGCGATTTATGGAGAGGCTGGAGACCTTTTCGGAGATGTAGAGTTGTATCAAAAAAAATAAAAAAGGGGGAGAGAAAAGGGAAAAGGGGAAAAAGCAGAAAAGAAACACAAATATTTTTGTCTCTTTTTGCACTTTAGCACTTTTGGCATTTTATGCACTGCACTTTTTGTAATTTTTGAGGTATGTTTGGAAGATGAAGATGAATGCTTTTCCTTTTTTCTTTCTCTCTCCCTATCAGAGTTGGTTTAGATGGCAAATTATCATATTGCATTTTAGATGGAGCTATGCCCGTAAGAAGAAATTTTTCATTATCACGTTTTGATGGTAATCAGCACATTGCATTTCAGTCACAAATTTACCCATAAGTAACCAGTCCTAATTTATAGGAATTGTATATATACAGCATCTTGCACGTTATATATGTCTGTTAGCATTGTAATGTCCTTGCACTTTGTGAGGTTTTTCTGCAAAGATCAATTGCGATTTTTATGTTTGGATGTTAAATGGCATATTGTACTGTAATTCTACTGTAACTGGTAAGGAGCTGCTAACGTTAACCCTATTAAGAACAACATATCCAGGATAAATATGACACGTTGCACCATATACTTGTTTATAATTGTTACTGTCTGTAATGTATATGTATACTAAGATGTTTAGTGTCTAAATCACTTTGCAGTTTTCTCCCTTTTCTGTATCTTCCGTGTTTCTGCTCAATAAAAAGAAATTTAAATAAAAAGGATCAGGGCTAGGCTGAATAGACCTGGGCTGTTTTTAGAGTAGGGGGAGGAGATTTCCTTTCCCCTGATTGGGCCTGGTCTTCCTTACACAATGCTGTCTCCACCTCTTACTGGGAAGCTTCACCAGAGAGGACAGAACTGGCTTTAACTGAGCACAGAGCCTCTCTGACATCAGAGAACAAAGAGAAATGAAATATAAATATTGGGGCCCAGATCCCAGAACTTTGGATAACTGTTGGATTCAAGAGGAACCTCTGCCAAGGAGAAGCGCTGGGAAAACTGAAGGAGAAGTGCTGCCCCTTTGCTGTGTGCTGTTTGGGGTTGGCCTCCAGTGTCTGTTTATACCAAGGAGAGGATGAAGACGTTGCTGTGGGAAGTGTCCCCTGCTTGAGGAAGATCTCCAAGGGCTTGATGTAAAGCTTGCCTCCTGTTCTGCAGTCTCAGGGCCAAAAAGACTTCAACACCAGCTCCCTTGAACATCCCTGCTGGGCGTTCTGACCTGCCAAGAGGTACGTATGACTGTGTTGGGCCTCTGGAGATTGTTCCTTCTACTGGGAGCTATAAAAGCGATGCAATTTCGAGAAGCGTGACAATAGTTTGCTATGGGCAGAACTGTTTCCACCTTTTAAAAGTCATATTTTGAATAGTGTAGTGTAGATTTTTGGCATTATGGTCTTGTTTGGTTTAAATAAAGATTACTTACTTTTCTAAACTGGCGTGGTGTCCATTTGTAGTGTTTTCACTGTGTTACTGTTTGTGTGCACAAATGCTTTACACACTGCCTCTGAGATAAGCCTGTCTGCTCATGCCAAGCTACCAAGTGGGTGAGCAGGGATTATTTCAGAAATGTATCCATATTACCCTGACTAAGAAAAAGAGTCTGTACTTGGCCAAAGGTGCAAACCATTGCCAACTAGAGACCCCCATTTCTAACAAGGTGCATACAAATTTAATTAAGCAAAATTAAGCCTGGAGATCAGGGATAATACTTTAACTAAATGTAATATTAACTGAAGTTTGATGTTTCCAATTACTAAATACTTACGAACCCTTGGAGGTAAGAGATCTTCTACTGCAAATTTGGAGGTAACAGTGCCTTTGCATAATAATTGTCTTCCTCATTTTTTCATCAGGTGCTTGGGGTGATCCTTACACTAGGCTGACAATTTAACAAGGTTGGGAAAATTGTTTCTTATAGACTGTGGCTGGATTTGTATTATATTTACTTTGAATATCAATTGTCTGAATATACACTGTCTCTGTCAGCTGCTAATGTGCAGACCATAATGTTCACCGGAGCCCATGCTGAGAGGTTCTTAAGGTCCGACGTTTATTGAGCCTACCAATCCTTTCCTCTTTTGCTGTATGAGGCAGGCTAATATTAATGCAGTGTGTGAGAGACAACTACTCATTTTTTAACTTTATATATATTGCATTCTATTAATAGATCAGTAATTGGAATTCAACTGGAATGAAGCAGGCACTGTGAGTAGTAGACAGGACTATTCATCATGGTCTACATGTGGGGTCCCTTTCATGAACATACTTTCTTAGTGAAGGGTGCCTAATGTAAGCCTGCAGTCTCTCAGTGTCAGCTGTACAAGGGAAGGCAATCATATTGAAAGGGCTTATATGTAAAATTAGGGTAATCGCCATAATTAAGGCAGGAAGGTGCGGTGTAGGGTTGCACATTCCTCAAACGAAAATACCAGCCATGTGTTTATGTTTTTTGGTTCTGGAAGAATCAGAGCCAGTGGCTCAGTAATACCAGCTTTGTAAATGTTTTACCTTGACAATCCTACCCCTTCTTGGCTTAATAATTATTTAGAAATAGTTTAAATAGATTGGAAATACTTATGCAGTGATTTTGGCTTGGGTTAACTGCCTTTAGTTTATATCGCAAAGGCGAATATTCACCAGCTTTAGCAGATACTTCAATTTTTTCAAAGGCATTGACTTAAAAATATAGGCAAATTGGGTATAATACTGTCCATGCCTGTCTTTAGGTACTCTGCTAATGGACAGGCGGGTCTATTTTCCTTACTACTCCACTGCGGAAAACAAACTATAACCAAGATTTATGGAGCAGTGTAACTGTAGCTCCACCTGTGCATGTCGCAGAAGTGTAATATTTTCATGTGCTTAGCACCTTTAATCTATGTGCCTCAATCCTATTAATGCAAATGAAAGCACTAAGCATACTGTTGGAGTGTATTCACTGTAGAAAGTAGTCATTTATATAAGTGTGTGATTTAATACTCTTATTATGATGTCACAAATTGTAGTTCTCTTTCATATTTACACTTGTGCATTTTGAGTTATATTGCTTATTGAAATTTCATTCTTATGTACTCAAGTATTCATTTATCCACGCTCTGCATTTACTCTGTAGTTGTCTATATAACTGTTTTCTTAGGTTAGCTTAACAAAAGGCCTTAAGCATTTGTCCTTCAATGTTTAACATTCAATGTAAAATGTTTGCTTGCTCAGCAATGTTCTTTCTTTCTTTTGAAGGTGCATTCACAAGATCTCATAGTGAGAGAATGGTAAATTGTGAATTAGAGATAGTTAGTTACTGGAGGAGACTTTTTGTCAAGAATGCGAGTTGATAATAAACTAAAAAAAAGACTTCTATTCATGTCATATCATGAGCAGGGAGACATCCAAGGTTGTTCTGATGTCCAAATCGTAGAATGAGATGAAAGAGTAAAGTTGCCAAGTTCCATTGTAAAATGGAGGAAAACTATTGGAATCCTTGAATGTTTGATAGTTTAATTGGTGTTAACTATTTAGTCTAGAGAGCAGATACTCTTTGGACTCTGAGAGGTTTAGACATCTGCTCATATTTCCATTGTGTGGCTTCATGCGATACTGTGCTTCGTTTGGAGAACTTTTACTGAAGTCTCCATTATACTTACACCGTCCTGCTTTCCCTAGGTTTTCCCTAGCCTTCAATTTCAGATTAAGATTAGTTTAGGTGACTTCAGATTTCTCAAGTACAGACAGGAGGATAGGAACCTGCATACTAGCCACCATGGGATGAACGAATAAATGTGCCAAGCTCTGCTTTAGAAGGTTGAAAACTACTGGAAATAATGACATGAAATTCTTGCAAGGTTCATTGGTTTAGTTGGTGTTCACAATTTAGTTGTGAGAGGAGATACTCTTTGGACTCTGAGATGTTCAGACCTCTGCTCATATTGTCATTGTGTCCCTTCATGCTATAGTTTGCCTCATCTGAGAGAACTTTTACTAAAGTCCCCACTTTGCTTATACCTAGGTTTTCCCTACCCTTTCAATTTCAGTTTAGGATTAATATAGGCGACTTCAGATTTATTCATGTACAGACAGGAGGATTGGAACCTGTATACTAACCACCACATTCTGTTTTGTATTCTTTGCATTGCCATAAATGAAATCCTTCTATACTGTTTGTTGCTAAGGCTTAATTTCATTTGATGATACGGCATACATACCCGTTGTATATTTCTACACCATGTGTCTGAGCCATACCAAAGGTCCAAGACCAGAGGGTCAACACCGGGGAGCCAGGAACTCACTGTAGCTGGGTCCAAGGGATGGTGCAGGATGTTAGTGAGCCTTGTATGTCCCTGAGGCTCAGATCAGGAGGACTGCAGACTAGCCCTTGGAGTCACTCTGGTGTCCTGGGTTCAGTGTGAAGTTGCAGGTCCAGTTGTCTTCTCACCTAGGCAAGAGGGCAGCAGGTCAGCACAGCAGGGCAGCAATTTCTTCAGAGCAGCAGTACAGTAGAGCGGCATTCCTTCCAGCAAGACAGTAGTACTTCTTCATGGAAGAGTATCCACAGGTCCAGGAGTGCCCTGAAGAGTTGGCATCTGAAGTCCAGTATTTATCCCCAGTTATGTCTTTGAAGTGGAATGAAGTTTCTAAAGGCATGCCTTTGAATTGCACATGTGCCCTCCATTCCTGGCCTCGGCACCAGACTAACTACAGGGGTATGCAGCCATTTGTGTGAAGACAGAAAACAGCCTACTCAGGTGTATGTGGGGCTGGGCCCAGCTCCTCCCTCTCATCCTGCCAGTGATGGCTCATCCAGTCACACCTAAGTTCTCCATTATGTGTGGTTGTCTAGGAGGAATACACAAAACCTAACTGTCAACTACATCCAGTCATGTGACCCACAGACAGGCTGCATCCACACAATGGCTAAGGCAAGAAAATGCCAAATTTCCAAAAGTGGCATTTTCAAACTTGTAATTTAAAATCCACCTTCACCGTGAGTTAGAATTTTAAATTCCAATTCCAGAGACATCAAAGATGAACTGCTTACCTGAATCTATTTGGAACTTACACTTATAAGCTGTAATAAGGCACATCTGATATTCTCTTGTGGAATAACAAATATAAGAGTTTACCAGGAACTTTAAAATTTAAAGGTGCATGTCCTTATTTTTAAATACATTGCACTCTGCCCTCTAGGCTGCCTTGGACCTATCCTAGGGGTGCCCTTATGTATTGAAAAGGAAGGTTTGGGCATGACAAAAGGTTCAATATACCAGGTTGACATGGCTGTTTAAAAACTGCAGACACAGGCTGCAATAGCAGGCCTGAGACATGTTTTAAGGGTTACTTAAGTGGGTAGCACCTTCAGTGCAGCATACTCACTAGTAGCATTTAATTTACAGGCCCAGGGCACAAGTAGTGCTGCTTTACTAGGGAATAATACATTAAATTAAATTTGCCAATTGGGTGTAAGCTAATTCTACCATGTGTAAAGGAGAGAGCACAAGCAATTTAGCACTGGTTAGCAGTGGTAAAGTGTCAGAGTCTAAAAAGAGAACAAAATAAATGGGTTTAGAAAACTGGGGGGTGAAGGCTAACAGTTTGAGGATGTCCTTGCAGAAAGGTCCAAGTCCAACAATCAGCAAGGTGCTATTACTCCAGAATAAGATGACACTACTGATGTCTGCTACAATATTATGTCAAAAAGCTATACCAAGAAATTCCTCCCGAGCTGACCTCTGCCTTTGACTTGTACACTAACTTTTGATTTCTATTTGGGTTGATGTGCTCCTGCAGTGTCCAGCACAGTAGCCATTACAGCAATTGGTCTTAAAAAAATTCAAATGGTTGTGTGATCAACCTCTCAGTGTGCAATACAGATCACTTACAATCACTCCAGACCTCATCTCCGAATTTATTTCTGAAAGAATGTTCAACATGGGACTCATTTACAACAAGTAGTCTACTTTTTGTAGCAAATGCAGTTAGTCAAAATACTGCCAGTGCCTGGTTACAGTAATTGTATGACATTATTTTTAATAGTTATGATATAGTCATAATTTAGGGATTATATATATGCATAATATTAACAACATTCCATGTGCAGTGATCCACTGCTCACAAGAGACAATAATCATGCTTAGACGGTGTGTGCAAATGCAAAACATAAATGGCCAAAAAACATAAAAATTTTTAGGCTGTGTATCTCATGGAGTCTATTTGCAAGGGTGTGGACAGTTCTTCAACCTCTTTACTGAGTATTAAGGTAATCATCAGGAATGTAAATGATTTGGGCCACCTACGGTGAAATGTGGATGCATTAGTTCTTATGTAAAGTAGTTTGGAGAAGCTAATGTGCAAAATACATTAGGCCATATTTATCAAGGTTGTGGGTTGCTCTTGTGCAATGCAAGGGGACGCATGGGCGATGCAAAACCTCATTGAGATTTATCAAACATCACAAGGCCACCTTCCTTGGCCCTGAGTGGCTTAACAAATCTATAGTAATGCATGGCAATGCAAATCGCAAATCGCTGCCTTGTGTTATTTTGCGGCAGAGAGCTGTGCCATGAATGGAACGTGGGTGTTGCCACACATATATCCACGGATTCTGACACACTCCCAGATTTATCATAATTGTACACCTCTCCACTAGAGGCGCAACAAGCAGCTACATCTTTATTTCTGCTTGTTATTTCCTCATTCTAAGTGTGCAGCAGAAAGAGGAAAATGCCTCTTAAGATTGTTTTTGTGTAGGAATCCCACCTTCCTGCACAAAAACAATCCTGCTTGCAATGCAGGAACCCTTGCAACATGACACAAGGGAACCTGCATTGGGGCTAGGCAGTCAAAATGCACCAGCATTTTGAAAGGACAGGAATGCACCATATAAATGTAAATACTGTGCATTCCTGTGCGGTGCAGGAAATTGACTTGTTGTGGTGGTTTGCAGGAATTTTTGATGAATTTTACATGACCTGTTTACTCACAAGGGGTTCTATGGCTTTCTGGCTCGATGGTAATACTTACAGCATAAATCTGTGGGCCTTCATGTAAGGGAAATAGAAAGAATGTGTAAATTCCCTTATCATAAGCCATGCCAATAATAAATGGATTACTCACATGGAAGGTCTAATGATTTTCAGCCTGGTGGTACTAATTATGTCAGCAATATGTGTGTCTAATTGTAAGGAAATGAAATAGAAGATAGTATAAGGCCACACATGGTTAGCCAGTGTCTGAGTGAATCACATCAAAAAGAAAAGTACACACATGCTTGAGTAGGAGGAACCCGATCTAGGGATAGTACGAAAACATCATTTTTTGTGGCTGGGCTCTGACATATATTTGTTGTGACACTGGTTAAATTAATCACCATACTGTAGGAATGAGCTGGTGGTTCGAGCAAGGTAAGCTTCAAAAATGCAATTATGCTATCTCTAGCACATGGCGTGCTTAACAACATGACACTGACGGCATCGGGAAGATAGACATACAGAAACACGGTATCAGTGGGGATTAGTGGGGCATTTGGGACAGTATTAGTGTCCAGTGGATATGATTTTGCATGCGAACTGGGGGTCTCTTCCAGTGAAGTGGCGAAACGTTAAACACTGCCGCCGCTGAGTGGGGGAGAGCGAGAGGGGCTGAAACTACAATACCCTGCAGCCCCTGCGACCGGAAGTCGCATACCGGGTTATCGCACCAGGAGGCACTTAAATTTTTGCACCATTCCCGGTGGAGCGGGGTCTCTTCCAGTGAAGTGGCGAAACGTTAAACAATTGTACCTGCATCTCTGGGGGGCCGCTACCAGGCTCGAACTGCTGCCCTACGCTGCTGTCTCTGCTATCCCCCCGCTGCCGCACTTTCTACATCTCCACTGCCGCCGCTGAGAGGGGCTGAAACTACAATACCCTGCAGCCCCTGTGACCGGAAGTCGCATACCGGGCTATCGCGCCAGGAGGCGCTTACATTGTTGCACCATTCCCCTCGTCGCGGGAGCGTCCCGGGAGAAGCCCGGGACAAGGGCGGGACCGTCTGTGGCCGTCCGGGGCCGGACGTGGCCGGGCCACCCCCCTTTCGTTTCTCCAGAACTAGACTGGTACTCTTACTGACTTAATACGCCCCATGGGCACCCACTTTTAATGTTTTAGCTTTCTTTTTTACTACTGCTGTACATAGCTTGTGGTCAAAGTTTGCTCCTATATTTATCTTGGTTTATTAATTAAGGCTCAGACATTATCGTGCCAGCTATCATAGTGACTGTTTGTTCATCTTTCTATATTCTTTTATTTTTTGTATAGGTCTTCACAACTGCCCTAACCAGTTTTTATCCCTATTGGTGCTTTGTTGGGCCATCGCTCACCACTAATATTTGAACATCATGGGTAAATCTAGTAAGGCCACCGCAGCCCGACCAATGACCCGGCAGTTAGCAGCAGCTAACCAACCTATTCCAACGCTCACAGCAATCGATAAGATGCTTCAACAAACGATTGGATTTGTTGCTACAGCTATTGAAAACACGGAGAGACAACTCTCTCTAACCCCGACGGTTGCCCCAAACCAGGCCTTAGGGGACACCTCAGAAGCCTTGATAAACCCCTCTGATTCGGCTTCATCCCTTATGTCCTTTGCTGATCTACCCTGTGCCCAACCCGTACCTGAAGATCCCATCCCTTTAGTAGATGCACCGCCCCACATATCCCCAGGTGTGAAAAAGGCCCCCAAACCCCGAATCAGGCGAAGTAAGACGCATTCTGCATATAACCTGGGGAAAAAACCTACTCCAGCCAGTGTTGCTCCGCTTGAGGATTTCAGTTCTTCCGGACCTCCACTGTGGGCAACACACTTCCTATCGGATCTCCAGGCTCACCTAGAACTGTGTATAGCTACCCACTTTATAACACTTTCCTCTAGGATAGATAGATTGGCTTCTTTTATCAATTATAAAAACATGGGGAGTGCCAAAGCATCCAATGTCCTAGGTAACCCTGACACAAGTGTAGGTCATGGCTCATGTTTGTCTTCCACTACTTCAACTACCACCATTGCATCGGCTATCCCACACAAACCCTTGATTGCCACCCAGACAAAAAAGTCCACCATACCAGTAGATACTTCTGTCAAGGCTAGGAGCACAAGAACTTTTCCTATTGCCCCGGGGCGGACAGATGCTAGCATGCAACCCTTGCTGACATCCACACTCAGCAGGGCACCCTCATAATCCCCTTTTCTCCCCTAAAAACTATAGACGCTAGCCATTGTTTGCAGCTCCCCCCCAAGGCAGCACCGTATGTGGTGGTACTGACAGGTGTACCACCATTGACCAATGCACGGGGTGAAACCTATCCTGAGCTTAAGAACAAGGTAATTCATTGGCTATCTAGGCATCGCCCCCTTAAGGGACGTGCTCGGGGGGAGATTCTCTTTTCACGCAGAGTTAACTGGTTGGAGAAAAGACCAAAAGACATCAAGGGTGACTGTATTGTGGTGAACTTCAGGGATCCCTCTGCTGTTAGGTACCTCTTGGGGTTTAGTGGGTCAGCTCTCCCAGGTACCATTAATACCTACCACCTGGGATACTTTTATGGCCAAAGTTTGTCCTCTGCAACTCTGTACTAACCTCTCCTGCCTCATAGAGACACCTTCCTGGAGTACAATGTCCCAGTGGCAAACAGATTTAGGGCTCTGAGTTGTTTGGAATGACTACCTTTTGTTGCCCCCACTACGGACTCACCTACTGTTCTTTCTCCTGCCCAGGGCATATCCACCAATGATGGGCAGGAGCTAGTTACCCTGACAAAGTCAACACCTACCCCCTCTGGCACTGTCCCAGGACCATCGGTACATCGTCCCACTTTGATAGCGTCTTGGAATATAGCCGGTTTGGGGCCCAAGCTTCAAACCCCTGAGTGGGGGGGAGCTGGTGGACAGTTACGATCTCTGTCTATTCCAGGAGACCTGGCTCCTGTCTGCTCCAACTAGGGCGGGGTATGCATCTTACCACCAAGCAGCTATCCAGGGACCCAGGGGAAGACCTCAGGTGGGTTGTGTACTTGGGTGGCAGTCCATTTGGGGTGTGCAGTCAAGGTATTAGACACCAATTGTTTGGATATCTTGTGCCTCTTACTGTCATTTGATGGTGGCATGGTATTGGCAGTGATCAACATCTATTTACGAACTACACCCCAACAAAAAGGTCTATCCATTCTTGAGGCATTGGAAGTTCTCTTATCTTCCTTCCCATTATCGTACAACATAATAATTAGGGCGGACTTAAACTGCCACTTTGAGTCGCTTCTGGGGATTCCCCACGTCACCTCGGACGAAGACGAGATTCATCTAATACCGGAGTGTTCTATGTATCCCGCTAAACTTCTCTCACCGATGTCACTCGCAATCAATAAGATGGTAGTGGCATTCTCCCTTAGGGCCTGCAATGGCAGGCTCTCCCCAGATATACCTGGGTTGCGTACGTATAATAGAATAGGGAAGTCCACGACTATCGATTACATTCTGGTGAACTTAGGACTTTGGCCCCAACTTAAAACATTCACCGCTATTCCAAGAGTGGACAGTGACCACAATTTACTGTCTCTTGAATTAGGTAAACCTCTTGGGAAACCAACATCACAGAACGGCCCCAGCACTCCCACTTATTGTAATCTTTTACTTACAGCAGGTGGTAGGCGGGTAAGATGGGATAAGGCTGGCGCAGGATCCGGTCAAGCTGGCCAACCTATATAACCAGGTAGTGGGGGCCCTAATGAAGGTCAGCGACCTGAGGAGTTGTAATCTTGAGCCCTCATACTTCATAGTCCTCCAGTCTATCCACAAATCTCTTTTGTCGACACTGGCTGATCTTTTTTCAGTCACTGTACCTGGTAGGGGCCCCAGGCCTAGGTCTGAACACTGGTTCAATAAAAGCTGCAGGGAGGCGAAATCATCCCTGTTAAAGGAGGTGAAATCTGACTCTCAGCAGACAATTAGGAAAGCACGGCTGACCTATAAAACCTTGATCTATGTGGCCAAGGCCGAGTGGGAAGCTGCCAGATGGGAGCATCTGAAAGCAGCCCTTGAAGCCCGGGACTTTAGGGCTTTTTGGAATTTGGTACGCGGAGGCCCAGCTACAGGTCTTCCCGCAGTTACTCCTAACCTTAGTGAGGAGGTTTGGCTCACCCACTTCAAACCACTCTACTCCTTAGGAGGTGAGCCTTCCGTGGTTGATCCAAAAGAACTTGTAATCATTTACGATCAAGTGCCCCCGAAGGTCGACGACCTCAGCGCCCAACCTTTTACGTTGTTGGAAGTTAAAGCACCCATAAGGAGTTTGATCCCGGGGAAGGCGTCAGGCCTTGACAAGATACGTGGAGATTTATTCAGGTCCGAGCCATTATGCAGGGCTTGGCTATTCCACCGACGTGGCTGAGTGCCAAAATTATACCCATTCACAAAAAGGCTTCCCCTCTGGACCCGGCCAACTACCGCCCATTAGCTTGATTGATGTCCTCCAGAAGCTCTTCGCCTGAGTCCTCCTTTCCAGGTTGCAGTGTTGGAGGGAGGACCACCACATCCTAACCTCCCTGCAGGCAGGTTTTTGGGCGGGGGTCTCAACGATTGATCAGCTGTTCAGGCTCCAGCTGGTCTTCTGGAGGACTGTTACTATTGGGGAGGGCAGCCTGTTCCTGATTTTTGTGGACCTCCGGTCCGCGTTTGACCTGGTTCAGAAGGATAAGTTATGGATTGTTCTTAAAGAGATGGGGGCCCCAGTTTATCTGTGTGACCTTTTTAAGCGCCTGCACCAGGGCATATACACCAGGGTTAGGTACGGGAGGGGAGGTGAGCTGTCTACCCCGTTTTCTGTTAAAAGGGGTGTGAGGCAGGGGTGTGTTTTAGCCCCCACCCTATTTTCCCTCTTTATTAATGGTTTGATTGCTTTTTTGTTGGGTGCTAAAGATTTCGACTCCCCGAGTCTAGCTGGTCGGAAAATACCGGCTCTGATGTTTGCCGACAATACCCTCCTACTGTCCAAATCAGTGGGGGGTATCCAGCGAACTTTAGATGCTTTTTCTGGGTTTTGAAAGGTGAGGAATTTAGAAATCAACCTTAACAAAACCAAGTATATGGTCTTTAATATAAAATACCCTAATTGCCCCACCCACACCTGGGGGGCAAGCCTCTGGATCGGGTGTCTACCTTCGAGTATTTAGGGGTCACTATAAATGACAGAATGGACTGGGCCCCGCATATTACCAAAGCCAATCTGAAGCTCACACAATCCAAAGGTGGCATCTTAAAAGTCTTTAATGAATCATCTCTTAAATTGGTGGGACCCCCTGTTGAAATTTATAAAGTCCAGGCGAGAGCCAGTGCACTACATGGTGCGGATATATGGGGGAATGCTAATGTTGCACCCCTTATTCTTACCGAGAATAGCTTTCTGAGGCGTCTTTTAAAACTCCCCCAGAGTATTCCCCTTATTCCACTTAGGCTAGATCTGGGGTTTGGCCCCCTTCCAGGACGTTGTTTCGAATCGTCCGTTTATATATTGGAGACGTCTCTGGGCCACCCCGGAACTAGAGAGCTATAGGGAAGATTTACGGGACTTGTTGGATAGTAGGGGAGCTGAGAAAATTCCATGGCTCAATTACGTCCCGAAGCTTTCTCTGGCTATAGGTAGGGGAGATCTTTGGTCCTCACCCGAGGAGTCCAGAGCCTTGCTTCCTAGGAAAAATCTGAATGCGGCACTGAGAGAGTACAGTTTATCCCTTTTAATATCCAACTCTTCCTCTGGTAGGTTAACCAAAACCTTCCTAGAAATCAAGGCCCATCCTAAATTTGTGAGCTGGCTGGACGACATAAAGCCTCCTATAGCCAGGAAACTATGGGCCCGATGTAGGTAGGGCTTTACCGATCGGTATCGGCCGAAAATACCGATTTTTGGCCCTTACCGATCGGTAAACAGCCATCGAGATGTAGGGAACCAAAAACAGAACGAATCGGATAGAAAACCGATTCGGAATGAGTACCGAATGGGAAAGAATCCGATACGTACATACCGAAAATCGGATAAGTAACGAATCGGAAAAACACCGATTCGGTTACAAAGACCGAATCGGTCCATGTACCGATTCGTTAGTGACACCGAATCGGAAAATCACCGATTCGGTCCTACTACCGATTCGTTAGTGACACCGATTCGGAAAATCACCGATTCGGTCCTACTACCGATTCGTTAGTGACACCGAATCGGAAAATCACCGATTCGGTCCTACTACCGATTCGTTAGTGACACCGAATCGGAAAATCAACGAATCGGTCCATGTACCGAATCGGAAAAAATACCGAATCGGACATGAGCCGAATCGGAAATCATGCCGATTCGTATGATTCTCCGATCGGGAAATTCCCCGATTCCGACAGTTGGGGAGATGTAGGGAGCCACAGAAACACCGAAATCGGCTCAAAATCGGTAGAATTCACTCGGTATTTACCATGGATTGCAATCAGGTGGTAACCAACTCCAACCCATATAAACAGTCCCAAAATGCATTGCAACTTGCAGGATGGCAGCTTTCTATGTCATTGCGAGGCGGCTACGGCTACAGCAGGAAGGACAGAGGGAATGGCTAAGAAATGAACAGGTCTACAGACAGAGGATAACCCTGTTCATGCTCACTGAGGCTGAGATCCTACAGAGATACAGGCTGGACTCTGACACCATACTTGAGCTCATCAGGGACCTTAAGCCATACTTGGACCACCACACCCCAAGGGCACACGCCATCCCTGCGCACGTCCAGGTGCTATGCAGCCTACACCTGGTAGCGTCTGGCAGCTATCAAAGTGGAGTAGCAGCAGCAGGAGGGGTGAGCCAGAGCAGCCTGTCAAGGTTCTTCCACATATTCCTTGACGCCATGATAGACAGGATGGACCAATACATCTCATTCCCTGCAACCCACGCAGAACTGCTACAAACCAAAGCTGACTTCTACCAGATGGC
Source organism: Lissotriton vulgaris (assembly GCF_964263255.1). Classification (NCBI taxonomy): domain Eukaryota; kingdom Metazoa; phylum Chordata; class Amphibia; order Caudata; family Salamandridae; genus Lissotriton; species Lissotriton vulgaris. The sequence continues at coordinate 667,149,425 of NC_141689.1, forward strand.
GCAATTTCCCCAAATCATCGGTTGCATAGATGGCACGCATATTCCGATTTGCCCACCAGCGGACACCGAATACATATACCGCAATCGGAAATCTACACACACCATCAACGTGCAGGTGATCTGCAATGCCAAGTGCACCATCACAGACCTGGTAGCAAAATTTCCAGGAAGTACCCATGACTCCTATATATTCCAACAGAGCGGCATATATGCACGGCTGATGGCTGGCGAATTCGGAGAAGGATACCTCCTAGGTGAGACACATCATCAGACCCCCATAACACATAGTAGGTAGGTGTAATACATGTATGCATGTGTCTAATGTGACCCCTTTCTCTTCCAGGCGACAGTGCATATGCCCTCCGCTCATTCATACTCACCCCCTACCTCAACCCCTCCACACCCAGCCAAAGGAGGTATAACCGGGCCCACATACGCACCAGGAATGTTGTTGAACGGACCTTTGGCATCTGGAAAAGTAGATTCAGATGCCTGCACAAGAGTGGAGGTGCAAGGCAGTATACCCCTATCACCTGCTGCAAGATCATAGCTGTATGTGCAATGTTACACAACCTTGCGGTCAAGAAGGGCACTGAGGTGGAGTTGTCTGACTACGAGGACTATGACGACGACGAAGCTGTGCCACTGACACAGCCAGCTGGGGTGTGTACGCCAAGTGATGGCAGATACAGACGTGAGGAGATCACTGAGAACTATTTCTGACTGAGTACAGATGCAAGGACAGCTAAATGTTGCTTGGAAAAAAAATTTAATAATAGTGATGCACCACAGTTACAGCACTGATGTGCATCAAAAAATGGAGAATGTAAACTCAAATAAAGTCCAGGGTTCTGGTTTGCACATCCCCCCTTGCCAGTCTATTTTTTGGCCCGCTTTCCAGACCCACTGGGGTGTCCCTCGGCCCCCTCCGAATGCCCAGCAGCATCAGCGGATCGCCTGGTGCTCCTCCTTGGCTCTGATGCAGCGCTGGCCGGGCTGCTGCGGCTGCTGCTGTCTCCAGCATCACCCAGGTCCAGGGCAGGATTGGAGGCGGCGTTTGATATTAACATGGCCTCCATGGCCGTGGTTATCCTGGCCATCCCCCTGGTGAGCTCAGCCGTATGCTGACTGAGCACTGACTCTTGATTTGAGCTGCGATGGCACAGCTGTGCGGTCGCCGCTGCAAGGCGGGCCATGGCCCGGTTGAGCACCCGGGCATCCCTCCTGCGCGCAACCTCATGCTCCTCCTGCCTGGCAGTTGAGTAGGTGATGGCAGTGGTCAGCCTGCCCAACCCTGCTGCCACCTCCTTGTTGCTGTCCACAACAGCCTGGAAACCCTTCACCAACTCCCCCATCTGCATGTTGTGCTGCAGGAGCTGGCGTTGGCAGGCCATGGTGGATCTGGCCTGTTGGCGCTGGATTTTTACCATCTGGCCCTCCAGGCCCAGGAACACACTGCCCTCCCGTGCTGGTGCAGCAGTGGTGGTGGTGGTGGCACGGCGTCTGGCACTGCTGCCTCCGGCCTGCTGAGTGGGCTGGGGTGCCACTGGTGGTGGTGTGGTGCTGGCCGGTCCCGGAGCCCCTGCTCCCACGACAGGTTGGACGGGTGGCAAGGCCACGGTTGTGGCAGGAGCTGTTGTCGGCGGAATGGTCTGCCTTGTAGGGGAGTTGTCTGGTGAAAATTGCAAGGGGGGTGTGCTGGACAGTACTGGGGAGTGCACTGCCTGGAAATCAATCACCAGGACTCCCTCCATTCCAAGCCCTGGGGTGTCTCCTTCCTCATCCTCATCCTCCTCCTCCTGGCCAGCCGGGCAGGTGCTCGGCCCTGCGACTGCAGTGTTTGATGTTGATGCTCCCTCTGCTGCCACAGTGGTGCCGCCTGATGGTGCCCCTAGGTACAAAGAAGCATTTGTAAACTGAGTGCCGATGTATTACAGTCAGTACAATTATGGCATTCCACATGTCCTTGCATCTCCTTACACCGTGTCACACTGTTTCCTGTCTTGTGATTCTGCACTGACATATTTGGCTAACTTCTGCTGACTACATGTACCATGATGCTTGTCTCTTGTATGTTGGTGACAGTACAGTGCTGGTGTTTGCCTATGCATTGTGTCTCATGGGGAGGTGTCTGGTAGGGTGTGTCATGATGCGCATGCTTCTTACCTGTAGCTGTGGCTCTCGCAGAGCTGTCCAGGGTCCCGATTCCTACAATGCTCTCCCTCTCGATGGTGCTGGAGACAATTTCCTCCAGCTCGGTGAGGGGTGGCGCCGGGTTCTGGCCTCCTCCGGTGTGTCCAGCCTGCCTTTGGATTTCGGCCAGCTTCCTCTTCGTGAGGCTGCGGAGGTCGTAAAACCTTTTCTTAAGTTCCTCAATGGACCTGGGGGTGACACCAGCAGCATTGACCTTCTGGGCGATGTCGGCCCACATTCTCCTCTTGGTGCTGTCTGGCACGTTGAGGGACAGCTTGCCAAACAGCTGGCGGTGCACCCTCACCACCTCCTCAACCAGCACCTGAAGTTCGGTGGTGGTGAACTTGGGCTTCCTCTTTTGGGAGGACTTCTGGCTTCCTGCCTGATCTGCCATTTTCTGCTGTTCAGTCTGCAACCTCCTTCTCCCACTGCTGCTAACTGTGTGTTGGGCTCAGGCAGGCTTTCCAGAAACTTCTAGAAACTTCTTAATTAGCTGCACCTGCCAGGGTTGCCACTCCCTGTTTGGGTGGGGGAGGGGGAGCCACCTCATTGGCTGAATCGCCTATTGCCGAATCGGCTTTTACCGAATCGGTAAAATCCGATTCGGTAAAATCCGAATCGGTATTATCCGATTCGGTAAAAGCCGAATCGGTTCTTTCAATGCATTCCTATGGGCTTTTTCGCCATGGGTCTATGATTGCCGAATCGGATTTTACCGATTCGGCTTTTGCCGAATCGGTATTCGCCGAATCGGGAATATCCGAATCGGTGGTAGCCAAATCGGTGTTTTCCGATTCGTTGTTGGCCGATTCGGTAATTTCCGATTCGGCCCGAGCAGAATCGGAACGTACCGAATCTCATTACCGATGCCGGCCGATTCGGTATTCATTCGGTATCTTTTTCCTACATCTCGTTTTCCGATTTCAGAATACCGATTCGGCCCGCCTCGGTATTTTGAAATCGGAAAATCGCGTTTACCTACATCGGGCCCTATATGTCCAGTTCAGGCATGGTTCACTTCCCCTAAGGGACATAACAGACAAATGGTTAAAACCTGCATCCCCGATGTCTGGCATCTGCCCGGGGTTGTTCGGGAGGTAAGGAGACAGCCCAGCTCGTTTTACTCTTCTGCCCCTCGTACCATCGGCCGAGAGTCAGATGGATAGTACTATTCTGTCGGTCTAGGGGAATCAGGGATTATAGGGAGGCGTTTAGAATCCTTAAGACCGACACTGAATTTCTGACTGTACTGGCTACATCCAAATTTATTTTATCTATGTGGATCATAAGGTGTGCTATTTTAAAACAGACATCCCCACCAACCCTCCCCTAACTGGGCTGGTCGAACGCTAACTCTGCAGACTTGAGATGCTCAGATTTTTCTACCTTCTAATTAAGATTTTAACCTGTATTTATTAAGCTACTATTCCTTCTTATGTGTTTTTAATGTTAATCTGACGATTAACATTTTCTGTTGTATGTATCTCGCCTTTTTATGGTTTTTAACCGAAATAAAAGCTCTTTGACTGACTGACTGACTGACTGAATATCTCTAGATATAGGGCCCGATGTAGGTAGGGCTTTACCGATCGGTATCGGCCGAAAATACCGATTTTTGGCCCTTACCGATCGGTAAACAGCCATCGAGATGTAGGGAACCAAAAACAGAACGAATCGGATAGAAAACCGATTCGGAATGAGTACCGAATGGGAAAGAATCCGATACGTACATACCGAAAATCGGATAAGTAACGAATCGGAAAAACACCGATTCGGTTACAAAGACCGAATCGGTCCATGTACTGATTCGTTAGTGACACCGAATCGGAAAATCACCGATTCGGTCCTACTACCGATTCGTTAGTGACACCGATTCGGAAAATCACCGATTCGGTCCTACTACCGATTCGTTAGTGACACCGAATCGGAAAATCACCGATTCGGTCCTACTACCGATTCGTTAGTGACACCGAATCGGAAAATCAACGAATCGGTCCATGTACCGAATCGGAAAAAATACCGAATCGGACATGAGCCGAATCGGAAATCATGCCGATTCGTATGATTCTCCGATCTGGAAATTCCCCGATTCCGACAGTTGGGGAGATGTAGGGAGGCACAGAAACACCGAAATCGGCTCAAAATCGGTAGAATTCACTCAGTATTTACCATGGATTGCAATCAGGTGGTAACCAACTCCAACCCATATAAACAGTCCCAAAATGCATTGCAACTTGCAGGATGGCAGCTTTCTATGTCATTGCGAGGCGGCTACGGCTACAGCAGGAAGGACAGAGGGAATGGCTAAGAAATGAACAGGTCTACAGACAGAGGATAACCCTGTTCATGCTCACTGAGGCTGAGATCCTACAGAGATACAGGCTGGACTCTGACACCATACTTGAGCTCATCAGGGACCTTAAGCCATACTTGGACCACCACACCCCAAGGGCACACGCCATCCCTGCGCACGTCCAGGTGCTATGCAGCCTACACCTGGTAGCGTCTGGCAGCTATCAAAGTGGAGTAGCAGCAGCAGGAGGGGTGAGCCAGAGCAGCCTGTCAAGGTTCTTCCACATATTCCTTGACGCCATGATAGACAGGATGGACCAATACATCTCATTCCCTGCAACCCACGCAGAACTGCTACAAACCAAAGCTGACTTCTACCAGATGGCGCAATTTCCCCAAATCATCGGTTGCATAGATGGCACGCATATTCCGATTTGCCCACCAGCGGACACCGAATACATATACCGCAATCAGAAATCTACACACACCATCAACGTGCAGGTGATCTGCAATGCCAAGTGCACCATCACAGACCTGGTAGCAAAATTTCCAGGAAGTACCCATGACTCCTATATATTCCAACAGAGCGGCATATATGCACGGCTGATGGCTGGCGAATTCGGAGAAGGATACCTCCTAGGTGAGACACATCATCAGACCCCCATAACACATAGTAGGTAGGTGTAATACATGTATGCATGTGTCTAATGTGACCCCTTTCTCTTCCAGGCGACAGTGCATATGCCCTCCGCTCATTCATACTCACCCCCTACCTCAACCCCTCCACACCCAGCCAAAGGAGGTATAACCGGGCCCACATACGCACCAGGAATGTTGTTGAACGGACCTTTGGCATCTGGAAAAGTAGATTCAGATGCCTGCACAAGAGTGGAGGTGCAAGGCAGTATACCCCTATCACCTGCTGCAAGATCATAGCTGTATGTGCAATGTTACACAACCTTGCGGTCAAGAAGGGCACTGAGGTGGAGTTGTCTGACTACGAGGACTATGACGACGACGAAGCTGTGCCACTGACACAGCCAGCTGGGGTGTGTACGCCAAGTGATGGCAGATACAGACGTGAGGAGATCACTGAGAACTATTTCTGACTGAGTACAGATGCAAGGACAGCTAAATGTTGCTTGGAAAAAAAATTTAATAATAGTGATGCACCACAGTTACAGCACTGATGTGCATCAAAAAATGGAGAATGTAAACTCAAATAAAGTCCAGGGTTCTGGTTTGCACATCCCCCCTTGCCAGTCTATTTTTTGGCCCGCTTTCCAGACCCACTGGGGTGTCCCTCGGCCCCCTCCGAATGCCCAGCAGCATCAGCGGATCGCCTGGTGCTCCTCCTTGGCTCTGATGCAGCGCTGGCCGGGCTGCTGCGGCTGCTGCTGTCTCCAGCATCACCCAGGTCCAGGGCAGGATTGGAGGCGGCGTTTGATATTAACATGGCCTCCATGGCCGTGGTTATCCTGGCCATCCCCCTGGTGAGCTCAGCCGTATGCTGACTGAGCACTGACTCTTGATTTGAGCTGCGATGGCACAGCTGTGCGGTCGCCGCTGCAAGGCGGGCCATGGCCCGGTTGAGCACCCGGGCATCCCTCCTGCGCGCAACCTCATGCTCCTCCTGCCTGGCAGTTGAGTAGGTGATGGCAGTGGTCAGCCTGCCCAACCCTGCTGCCACCTCCTTGTTGCTGTCCACAACAGCCTGGAAACCCTTCACCAACTCCCCCATCTGCATGTTGTGCTGCAGGAGCTGGCGTTGGCAGGCCATGGTGGATCTGGCCTGTTGGCGCTGGATTTTTACCATCTGGCCCTCCAGGCCCAGGAACACACTGCCCTCCCGTGCTGGTGCAGCAGTGGTGGTGGTGGTGGCACGGCGTCTGGCACTGCTGCCTCCGGCCTGCTGAGTGGGCTGGGGTGCCACTGGTGGTGGTGTGGTGCTGGCCGGTCCCGGAGCCCCTGCTCCCACGACAGGTTGGACGGGTGGCAAGGCCACGGTTGTGGCAGGAGCTGTTGTCGGCGGAATGGTCTGCCTTGTAGGGGAGTTGTCTGGTGAAAATTGCAAGGGGGGTGTGCTGGACAGTACTGGGGAGTGCACTGCCTGGAAATCAATCACCAGGACTCCCTCCATTCCAAGCCCTGGGGTGTCTCCTTCCTCATCCTCATCCTCCTCCTCCTGGCCAGCCGGGCAGGTGCTCGGCCCTGCGACTGCAGTGTTTGATGTTGATGCTCCCTCTGCTGCCACAGTGGTGCCGCCTGATGGTGCCCCTAGGTACAAAGAAGCATTTGTAAACTGAGTGCCGATGTATTACAGTCAGTACAATTATGGCATTCCACATGTCCTTGCATCTCCTTACACCGTGTCACACTGTTTCCTGTCTTGTGATTCTGCACTGACATATTTGGCTAACTTCTGCTGACTACATGTACCATGATGCTTGTCTCTTGTATGTTGGTGACAGTACAGTGCTGGTGTTTGCCTATGCATTGTGTCTCATGGGGAGGTGTCTGGTAGGGTGTGTCATGATGCGCATGCTTCTTACCTGTAGCTGTGGCTCTCGCAGAGCTGTCCAGGGTCCCGATTCCTACAATGCTCTCCCTCTCGATGGTGCTGGAGACAATTTCCTCCAGCTCGGTGAGGGGTGGCGCCGGGTTCTGGCCTCCTCCGGTGTGTCCAGCCTGCCTTTGGATTTCGGCCAGCTTCCTCTTCGTGAGGCTGCGGAGGTCGTAAAACCTTTTCTTAAGTTCCTCAATGGACCTGGGGGTGACACCAGCAGCATTGACCTTCTGGGCGATGTCGGCCCACATTCTCCTCTTGGTGCTGTCTGGCACGTTGAGGGACAGCTTGCCAAACAGCTGGCGGTGCACCCTCACCACCTCCTCAACCAGCACCTGAAGTTCGGTGGTGGTGAACTTGGGCTTCCTCTTTTGGGAGGACTTCTGGCTTCCTGCCTGATCTGCCATTTTCTGCTGTTCAGTCTGCAACCTCCTTCTCCCACTGCTGCTAACTGTGTGTTGGGCTCAGGCAGGCTTTCCAGAAACTTCTAGAAACTTCTTAATTAGCTGCACCTGCCAGGGTTGCCACTCCCTGTTTGGGTGGGGGAGGGGGAGCCACCTCATTGGCTGAATCGCCTATTGCCGAATCGGCTTTTACCGAATCGGTAAAATCCGATTCGGTAAAATCCGAATCGGTATTATCCGATTCGGTAAAAGCCGAATCGGTTCTTTCAATGCATTCCTATGGGCTTTTTCGCCATGGGTCTATGATTGCCGAATCGGATTTTACCGATTCGGCTTTTGCCGAATCGGTATTCGCCGAATCGGGAATATCCGAATCGGTGGTAGCCAAATCGGTGTTTTCCGATTCGTTGTTGGCCGATTCGGTAATTTCCGATTCGGCCCGAGCAGAATCGGAACGTACCGAATCTCATTACCGATGCCGGCCGATTCGGTATTCATTCGGTATCTTTTTCCTACATCTCGTTTTCCGATTTCAGAATACCGATTCGGCCCGCCTCGGTATTTTGAAATCGGAAAATCGCGTTTACCTACATCGGGCCCATAATTCCTTAAAATAAGAGGCATGTTTCTCCTTGTGACCAGGTACTGGCAGCATGTTGAAGTGCTGTGTATGCAAAACAAAGTTAAAATACATGATTTAAATGACTCCCATGTGAACTGTTGTTTCATAAAAATTTATATATATCATATCAGAGGCTAGGTGGCAGTTCGCTGGCAAGAATGGACGCTGTTGCCTGGAATGTGCTGCCCCTTGCCTTTCGTAACATGCAACACCTAGCTGCATTCAAGAAGAACTTAAAAACACATATTTTTGCTTAAACAGACTCTTTCACCCTCCATGCAGGCTGCGCGCCGGGACACTCCTGAGTATCTGTGCACGTTACAAATAAAGGTAACATAACAGGTTTCGCTCAGAAGCATTGGGTTGCAATTGTATTGTTCGTATATCTGATCTCTTAAGCTGTCATGTTCAATCAAGCATAGAAGTAGCCCCTGAAAGAGAAGCCAATCAGTCAGTCTGTTACTATGCAAAGGCTGGGCAAAACATAATGCAAAAAATATCCAAATTATTGCCAAGCATGCCATTTATACCCACTATATCAGTGTTGGGCTACATTTATGCAAACTCTTGTTGAGAATGCTCACTATGTTGAAGTTGAGCTAAGAATACCCATTAGGTCAAGGATGGCCTTTCGTCATGCCATGCAGGCCTACATGTTGCAGAGAATGCCGACAAGATGCAGTGAAAGGCGGCCTCTTGAGGTCAGGCATGGAATCAACCATGCTGGTCCTCTAGAGTTCCTCTCCGCCAGTACCCTTTTTAGAACTAAAGGAACTGCCCTGATGAATTTCCTAGGCATCCAGGAACGAAACTTGTTGGCTGATTTTTCAACTATTTTGTAATAATAAAGGAACATGGTGGACTCAATTTTGTCAAATTGAAACTTTTTTCCTGGTGCACCTTCCTTTCGAAGAATTTTATGTTGCAGAGAATGCCCACTATGTCAAGAAAGATGGGGTCATGACTTATGCCAGGGAAAACCAACATGTCGCCCAATCTGGCAACCTTTCGGATGCAGCCATTCAATTTGGTGAAACACAAGCTCAAGCATAGAAGCTACTTCACACTCGCTCACACTCACACAAGCGTACATGCACGCAAACTTTCATTTACACAGCTCCCACCCCCCTCCTAATTTACCCGGCAGAGTGCTTCCTCTGCAGTTACAACCATACTGTAATGACCCTATCAAGCAAGTACAAGTCTTTTACCGATGTACATGAGAACTTTTTGTATAGCGCACACCCTTAACTGACGTATTTCAGGGTGCTCTCATGTGATAATGAAGGAAAAGGAGACTGTGAAAAAAGTTATTGTCTAGGATCATACAATGTGAACAGGCAGAAGCTGGATTGATGCAAGGTTTCTTGGTTTTTATGGTGTGCATTTCAGCCAGTATATGTTTACCTCTTTCATTCTCCTATTTTAGATTAAAGCGTAATGCTTTAGTTTTATTGTTTGAGCTGTTAAATCAGTGCAATTCACATATTTCATGTAGAATCAGGTTGACACAAAAAGCCTTGCTGGAAAAAATACAAAGTTAATGGAAGCCAAGTATGCTATGTCAATGTTATTACTGGCTTCTCCCCAAACTGAAAAAAGAGACCGATTTGAATATAGACTGAATATCCCCAGTGAAGGCAAGTACACCTATTAGCAAAATAAAGCTCCAATGAAAAACATAATTATCAAGTGGCCTTGAAGGAATACCACAAAGAGATCATGGCTACACATCATCATTTTTATTCTGGAAACATTGAGCAACACAGTTCAGCACAGAGTCTGTGCTGTTGTTAACCTCTGAATCCATCAGGCAGATGGTTGACGGGGGTAATACTGCAGCACGGACAATGCTGTTTCTAAGTGCGGCCTTCGATACCGTGTCCCATGGTCTTCTGCTCAAACCACTGTGTTACTACAGGATCGGAGTCAAGGCCCTATGGCGGCTACCTTCCTTCTTACTGAACTGCACTTTCCAGGTGGATCTCAAACCTTTTAATCTGAAGTTCTTCCACCGCAGCAGAGGTTGCCCCAGGGTCCACCATTGAGCCCTACTCTATTCAATCTCCCTAGCTGATATCATTGAGTGTTATGACTACAACATATTATCACTCACTCTGTCTCAGGATGAAGAAAATATGGTGACTCTGTTAAGATCCTGTTTGTCAGAGCTGGCACAGTCGATGGACTACAGCTGTCTTCAACTAAATGGCAGAAAACCACAGGTCCTTATTCTAGGGAAGCAACCATCAATTTGGTCCACTGCCTGGTGGCCAGATTCACTTGGGCCACTATCAGACCCTTAGTCCGTTAGTGGCCCAAGTTAAAGAAACATGGGCCACTAAAGTTAAGAATCTCACCATCTGTTTTGATGTAAATCTCTCATTTGATAGTCAGATCGCCAGCCCAGCTGACAAATGCTTTGGGGTCCTGAAAACCTTTAAAAACATCCTGGGACTTCTTCTGAAAGTCACTAGAAAGTCAGTAGTCCAGGCTCTACTAATGTCCAGACAAGACTATTGCAATGAGTTTTTCCTGGGAGACTCACAATTCAGAGTGCAGAATGTGACAGCTTGGCTGCTGCTTAACCTCCTCGAGGCGATCGCCTATGTGTCCAGCTCTTGCCAAATTGCATTGGATGCCTCTGGGAAAGAGAGTGTCCTTCATAGCTATGTGCTACTGCCATGGAATCCTGAACAGGAAAGGGCCTCACTATATGCACTGTTTTGTCAAACCTTATCTGCCCGGCAGACGTGTCAGATCTGCAGGGGCCTCCTTAGCCTGCATCCCTATGGTGAAAAGAGCAAAATTTAAAATTCTCTGCTTCTGTCACTTAAACAGGAAAGCATTGAACTAGCCTTACCAAAAAAACAAAAAACTTGACTATTCAGACAGACCTAATTGGTTAAATATTGAGCGTGCCTCTTCGGCTCTTCATCGGAGAATAAAACGTTTAGCAGGGAGACACTTGTCAGAAGGCACCAGGTGCTTTATAAATCACTTAATTTTGTTATTCACTTTTTTATTTAAGGACTAGGTGATGCAACAGTGATACATGCATTCACATCAACAAAAGTGTAGTGCAGAGCTCAGCTGCAGACACACTCACAAGAACCTCATATGTGCAGGCTTTTTGTATTTTTTAATCCCCAGAGATCAGGGGTGGCTAGTCCAGGTCAAAATACCCTTTATCGTGCGGTGAAAGTGCTCTTGAGGGGAGCAATCATCCAAATTCACAACAATTGGAAAAATCATTAGCATAATGATCACTTTCACAGCAATTCACTGGTCTTCAGCATATTGCCATCTCTATTTAGATTACAAGGCAGTACTGGGCAGCACTATGGTGCAGGCCAGATGAGAAGGGAAGGGGGTCCTGTGCCAGTGAGGATTCACAAAAACTCAACTCGCTTTTGACCTTGAGCTGTGTTAGAGCTAGACATCTGGAATGCACCAGTCTTGAGTCGTCAGTGGCTCACCCACTACTGCTGGCTGGGCAAGTGGCCGCCTAACTTGGGAGGGTTCAACAAATCACATACACAGTCCATCACCTCTCCAAACCTCTATAGGCCCGTTGGCTGCTGCGAGCAGGGATGGGGCCCTGGTCTTCTCAATTATTGCATGTGCTAAAGCACCCAGCAGGTTGCTGACTGGGGGGATTTCATAACCCTATAAAATGTAATTTCCATTATGCTCCCTCCCTCTAAGCTCTGGAATATTCCTTCAGTAGCCTGTAGTGTTGGACATGTGCAGGAGAGTAGAACATTGCTTAGGAGAAAAGGAACATGTCTGCCAGCAAGTTAAGCAAACAATGCAATGTTATCTAGCAGATATGTCTATAACGTGTTCCACCAATGATGTGGCTTCTTAGCACTTATGGACTGATGGTGTGTACTTGTTTTCGCTTTAAGGCTGTCTGGAGTGGGCAGAGGAAGTAAAAATGCAGCCCAGAGGGTTTTCAGTAAGTAGTACAGGCTATGCATATTTCACAATGTATGGTGTTGGTAGAGTGTGGGAAGGCAGATGTTTTATGCAGAAGCTAAAAGGAAAACCAGAGTACTCATGCTTTGTCAGAGCATAAATACTGTTTTTTTTTAAGTTTCAAAGACCTTTATTGGTGACATGCATTAGTATAAAAACCTAATACTGTGTGAAGGGTCTAAGGGAAGTTTATAGACCAGCCTAGGTTACAATCCCCAATAATACTATTTACTACGAGAAAACCTAGGGGTCTAATCTATGAGGAAAAAGGAGCCTCAGAAACAGAGTAACAATGGCATACTAGTCCATCAATTACTAGGGCAATTTGCTCCTGATATAAGTATATGATAATACACACAGAACCAAACAGTGATTGTGGGTGAAACCAATATACAAGTGTAGGAGTCCCATCAAAGTCTTGTTGTGATCAATACTATCATCTGGTCATCCTTCGGGGATGGTGTGTCTCTAGATCATTGAGACATTTATACCAACCTCCGGTCGGAGTTGGGTTCAGACCCACATTCACTCCTGAACAGTGTAGATAGTACTTTATGATGGGAACTTGTGCAGTGCAAAAACCAAAAAGGGGGTGTATGAAAGTGGTGAATATAAAATAGGATAGAGGACAAAAAGAAGAACTTTATTATAGATGGCCTCTTCCTAATTAAAACCAGGAACAGTGCATGAAAAACAGTTTCAAACAAATAACTGTATTGGGGCCAACATGTTTCAGCCGTTTTGGACAATACCCTCGGCTTTCTTCAGGGCCTCTGTTCTTTAAATTTCTTATGCTACTGCATGTGTTAATTACAAGGAGTGTAAAATAAGATATACAAAAAGGATATATATGACCGGATTATTCTTTTCTCCGTGTCAATCCGAAATGTCTCACACCTAAAAATAACAAAACAACAAAACACCATTTGATACTGTGTGAAAAATTCTAATACTACTCACCAATATTAAGTACAGAATGACTTGTCACTCACCCTGGTAGACCGGAGACCAGACCTCACCTCTCCTGGAGCAGGCTCAGGAATTAGGAGGCCCACTCTAAAAATATGAGGAAGAAGGTGGCTTAACATGACCCCTGGAAATTATCCTAATCCTCCATGTAGTTTCACTGTGTAACCACCTAAAACTTCCCTCACATTCAAGAATCACCAATTTAAATGTAAATGTATTTATATAGCGCAAATCACCGACCCGGTATCTAAGCGCTTGCTTAGGGAACCCGTCCTGGTATTCCCCTGTGAGATAACCCCGGCAGGGTATCCACAAGGTGAAAGCCAGGCATCCCGCCGCGAGGGGCCGTTGTGGAGATTAAGCAAGCTATTGCCCAGAGTCGCAGAGTGTGAACCCATGAGTCGAGTAGGCACCAGAGCGAGAATTGTCAAGTCCGTGGACATTTTCGGACTCAAGACCCCCCCCCCCCCGAGCCGGGAATTGAACCCTGGTCCTGGGCTGACCTCTGCTTCCAGGTCTGCCTCCTCTAACCAGTGAGCCACACTTATCACACCAGTATAAAAGGCTCACCCAATGAGAAGAAGCCAACCTAGTTGCTGAGTTACACCAAGAATTTGGGAACAATACCAAAAACGGATTTTTTTTCAAAAGTATTGATGTAGATAACTACTAATAAAAAACCTAAAATTAGTTCTCTGATTGGAAATTACATCCTAGTGATGGATTTATAGATAGTAGACCATAGAAGAAGAGCAGGTGAACGGCCTTGCTTACCTGTCCGTCGTTGCCTCTGGCTGATCCTGAGTCAGGGGGAGGCAACGGCTGGACAGTTGGCTTTGCTTTAAATACTAAACACTTAAACCTGTGGTCCAATCTCATCGCTTGACTGCAAAGGCCAATGGCCGAAGCCAATGCTTCGGTAGAACCAACCCTGGCTTCCAACAGTGATATTCTAATGAGACTTTCTTGAAAAGAACCAATAGGCTCAATTTGGACTAGTACTCCATTCTCATGGTTGTATGCACATAATCTCGCGATATTTCAAAAGTTGTCACTCATGTGAGAGCTGTAGTCCTATCTTTATGATCATAAGTACCAACCAGGAAGCCATGCCCCCTGTTAGAACCTACCATCCGAAAAACATAGAAAATGTATTTACAATGGCATTAGATCATGACTCATTTATCCTTGCTTAAGGTGTGTATCAATTTCTAAAAGCGAGCGTTGTCTCGCTGTATTTCGAAAGAACTACTAAATGACGTCACCGATCGCCACCTCGTAGTTCCAAGCTGACAAGAACAGAAGAAGCATATACTACAGTAATGAGTATCGCTTTATAAATGCTGGAGATTTCGTAACTGGGTGCTGATGGTTGCTTGACTTATGTGCGTAGTCTCGCGGGATTCGGAGAACTACGATATGACGTCGACACTCGTCATTCAGTAGTTCCGAACTTTAAGGAAAAATAGTGATGAATACGCTGTAGAATTTGAACAGTTAACCAGGAGAGGGATTAACATAGGTACGGGCTACTACAGGCAATGGCCTAAACATATGTATTGTTAGTCAGTCTATACAGCGTTACAAACAAGCGTTCTCTCGCGAGATTCAAAAGAATTACACAGTGACGTCAGTACTCTACAAATTGTAGTTCAAGTCAAAAAGAACAGATGATGGCAAACTCTGTGAAGTGGACTTTATAAACATTAACCCAAGGTTCATTGGGACTCAGGAGAACTATTTAACCATAAAAATAGTCTCAGAATAAAGTGAAGACTACAGAACAGACTCAAATAAGTAGTGCTGAATAGCCCAAAACTTGTCGTGTTTGGTAATGAGAGTATTTCTGCTACCTCACAAAATCAGTACTTGCCCTCATGTATAGATAACCTTACTCTCACTCGTGGTTTTGCTCCATGCAATAGAGCGTTACTTATAACCAATTATGACGCTGAACTTTTACTGTGTGTTTCCCATAGGAAAGATAATGTACATTAGTCAGTCAAGAAAGCAAGAGAAATATACATTGAAAGTGAAAGGCAGGTACGTTCTTCGCCCTTATCAGAAAAGTACTGCCTATTTGTTCAAAAGTGAACAGAGACCACTGTAGATCTATAAGAGGCTAGTCCAGGGTATTTCATCATTCAGACAACGGCTATCACTGGACAACTTGTATATCCATTTCTGCTCGCGGTGTCCCGACGGCTCGTTCCATCCGGTCCTTCTAACTCCACCACATAATTTGAATAACGTGGCCGTCTGATCGTATCTGCTAGCAATTTACCGTGTCTCTCACCCTTCCCATACCTGCGGGCTACCCAGTGTTTGCCTTTAAATGGTGTTTCCCTTCGTGCCATATCCATGTATTCCGTTAGTTTTGCCCTGAATTCGCTCTGCGTAGCCCGACCTGGACGAGCCGCTAGCGATGTTTCTTGTGCCTTAAGTTCCGAGTCCAGTCTACGAAGTGTGTTAGTGATGTCTTTCAACACCCCTGCCCCCTTAGATATGCAAAACCCTCTAAGCCTGACTTTAAATGCTTCCCTGATAGTATTTACAGTGCTTACTGTGACTTTATTATGGTGAAAGAAATCCTGCATCTCCTCACGTAATTCTTCCTGGAAAACTATATCTAAAAGTATGCATGCATTTAGTCTCCACGCATAGCGCGGGGGGTTAAAGTCCGTTGAGGAGAGCGTGAGCTTAACCAGTGCATGGTCTGAGTACGTCCGAGCTAGGTGTTGTACTTTACAAATTGCTGTGCCCAGCCCTCGGGAGACAATCCAATAGTCTAGCCTTGCCCATGACGCGGACTGTGCTGCGTAATGTGTCCCTTCCAGTTTTAAGGGGTTAACGTGTCTCCACGCATCAAGCAGTTGGTGTTCATTAAGTGTACTTTGCAGTATTGTGCTTGCCTTGGTGCGATGGTGGCGGGGCAGGGTGAGACCTATCGAGGCTCGGAGCATAGGTAACATTGAAGTCTCCTCCCCATATGATGTGATTCGAACATATCTTTCTAATCGCCGCCAACAGCTAGATGAAAAAATACGGGGCATCTACATTAGGCCCATAAGAACACGCTACAGTCACTGATTCCGACCCAAGGTGCCCCCATATCAGGCAGTACCTCCCCTGGTCGTCACTGGAGGTTCCAACTAGGTGGAAGGGCACCTTCCGTTTGACCAGCATAGTGGTCCCCCTTGCGTAGTTTGAGTAAGAGGAGAATATTCTATGCGCTGCCCATCTGTTTGCAAACGTGGAGGCCCTCTGGGGTGTGAAGTGAGTCTCCTGTAGCATGGCTATGTGTGTCTGGTGCCTGTCTAGATTAGCCAAGATCTGTCTTTTTTTTCTCGGGTCTCCCAGCCTCCTGATGCTCCACGTAAGAATATTCAGTTTTGTCGTGTCTGTGTCAGTTATACTTCTGTACTTTGGTGATAATTAAGTTGCATCTCTGTACTGGGCTGCACCTGCAACCATGTATGCATCATGCATGATGTCATGCCGCCTGTCGTACCTTCCCCTTGTGGTCTATCTGTTAGCTCCAGTATCGTAGTGACAAAAAACATTTCCCTTTCAACTTAAGCAACCCCCATGAAATTCCCCCTCCCACCCGCTCCCCCCCAATGAAGCATCCCCAACTTGCCAAAATGATATTCCCACCCCACCCTCCCCCATCCCTCCCCCAACAACAACAACATTGTAGTCCCTGCAAGCATTGTGCAGTGGACAAGCCCGGGGTTATTCCATTCGGGGGCTTGCTCCAGGTGGCATCACAACAACCCTCCACCCATAGAGCGTATCGCAGCAAATGCCAGAGTCCCTAATGGGTAGAGGGTGTCCGGCGAGCATGTATGTAGCATATTATGGTTCATCTTCAAGTAAGGCACAAGTCCCCTGGCAGAACCATCCACCATCAAATACCTCACATATCTCAGAGGAAACAGAAAAATCAAACAATTGTGACCACAGCCCTCAAACATTGGCTCACTGCGTATTGTCCTCTGCCTCCACCAACAGGGATCGGCGACCATCCTCTGAACCCCCAGCAGGGCTATTCATCCTTCTGACATGTTTGAGGAAATCTTCCATTTGCTGCGGCTTTGTGAAGAACCTCTGCTTGCCCTGGTGCGTAACCCGCAGGCGTGCTGGGTACAAGAGTGCATAATCCATTTGGGCCTTCCTCAGTTTATTCTTGACTTCCAGGAATTTCCGTCACTCTTTCTGAACTACCTGTGTGAAATCTGGATACACGGAGAAGGAATTTCCATCGTACGATAGAGTCTGCTTACTTCTCCCAGCACGCAAAGCCACATCCCGGTCCCTGTAATTCAATAGTCTCGCTATTTATGGGTGCCTGGCTGGGGTCTAGGACCCAGTGATCTATGGGCTCGCTCCACAATAAATTGGTTAGAAAAGCCTCCCGATCTAATCCCCCTGAATAGCAGTTTCTCCACGTATTCTTCCAGCCGCCCTGTGTGTGTCTCCGGTATACCTAAAATGCGTATATTATTGTGCCTACTGCGTGCTTCCAAGTCCTCACTCTTTGCAGCAATAATCCTCAGTAGATTATCCATATCGGCGAGCTGCGTCGTATGCCTTGAGGTCATGTCTTCCGAGTCAGAGATACGTAATTCTGTTTCTTTGATCCTGTCTTCATGGCCATCTAGTTTGTGTGCATGGCGTCCATTCGCGATGACATCCTGTCAACTTTATCCACTATGGTGGCAAAACCTTGTAGCACCTCACGAAGAAAGTCCTGCACATCAGTTGACTGTCCAGCGGCCGCCTCCTGATTCCCATTGCTCCCAGCTTGATCTGGACCCTCTTGCACTTCTTTATTGCTTTTCTTGGCTGTGTCAAAGTTTAGCTTTGGCTGCCTGGTATCTGGCTTGCCCATACTGCCTCCAAGCGCGTGCTTAATCGCTGCGCACCTTCCCCTCTGTCACTTCTGATGTTCCTCTGTATATGCAGGGTGTCTGCAGCAGCGTTCCAGTGTTCAGGCAGTCAGCAGTGCCCAGCCAGCAAGAGCCCTCTATCCTAAGCAGCAAGGTTGTGGTAATACTGCTAGCACACCAACCACAATCACAGCAGCAAACTCAGTATTCACCAGGTCAGGTCTGCACCTCACTGGTCTCCCAGGCACTCATTTCCCTGTGTGGCAGTTTTAGCGCTGCCTTGTGACTGGAACCATATCTGCTTCAGGTGGGGGGGGGCAACAGTCAGTGTAGCGAGTCTCTCTTGGTGGCGGGGGGCAGTGCAGCAGCCCAATTGTCCGGCCACTGGAGTCCCCTGCTCTGCCCACCGCACAGCAATCAGGCAGCCCGCCCCATAGGAGAGAAGAGGATAAAAAGGGCCGTGCACATCCACAGGCGTCCCTCGCGGCAGCGCTCACATCCGCTCCCAGCAATCCGCCAGTTCACTTCAGCCGCAGCGCTCGATTCTGCCGCCATCACGTCCTTCACAGCTCTTAAATAGGCCGCAGCACCTGCTTTACCGGCCTGAGATGCCCAGCCCCACAACAGTACCGCAACTCAGCACAGCCCTGCAGCCAAGGATTTCGGCATCTGTAGGTCAGTGCAGGCTAGGGGGAGAGGGCGAGGCGCAAATTCCCCACAATGTGCCCCTTGCTGCACGGTGTCCCCAGAGCGTCTCCTTATAGCGCTACTCCCCGCCTTCCAAAACCTTAGATTGGCCACCGCTCTCACAGGCTGTACCTCACCCCTTACACTGCTTCAGCTCCGTCACATCCCAGATGTCTTATGATCGGTGCCTATGTCCGCAGCTCTCTCGACCCCGGTCGCTAAGCAGGGGGGACGGGGGTCCCCACCACTCCTCTGCCCAGACAGCGGCCTAGGCAGCCTCGGGCTCTGGTAGTCTCCGCGGCCAATGCCCGCCCTCTTGCAGCTCCGCTATCGTCCTTGGGGTCCACTTCAGCAACTCTTTGTGGGGGCAAATGAAGGCCAATTCGCGCAATTCTCACCGTGATGCAGCAGAGGATCTAGATCTTGTAGTCGGAGGTGTCTGATGTCACAGATGATACCATTTGCTAGGAGAAATTAAGGATAATAATCGCTAGACGGCAGGAGCCTCATCTACATGCGGCCATCATGCAAGTGTGCCACCTACCGCCCCCCATTAATACTGTTTGTTCCATGAAGTTAAATGTCTTTATTCATTATCATCCATTCTTAAACAAATTCATCCACCCACTACTAATCCATCCAACTATTAATTCATTCAATGAGTAATGCAGCTCAAGCAGCGTAAATTTGGCACCGCCATTTCATGTTTGATTAGGCCACATATATGTTCTCTTATGGCCTCATGTATTTGTGTAACTTAAAATGATTAATGAAGTGAAGTGCATTTGAAGCAATATAGAATGTACATTTACTGTGCAATTTTGGCATTCATATGTGTGTGCATATTAATGCTGTCCTTACAGTAACAAAACATTGCAGCCCTTTTATATACCTGCATGTGTGGTTTGAATAATCATGCTAATCCTTACGTATCCAAGTACTCATTTAAATAACATTTTGTATCTATTATATAATAGGAAATGTGTCTATTAGAATAGCATTCTGCACTTTTAATGCAACTGTCTATGTATCTGTAATCATGCATTTACAATATATATTGAGATGTTTGTTATACTTAAGTTGACCAAAGGCCTTAAGCATTTGGGGCCATATGTATCAAGGCCAATTTGGCGTTTGCGAACCCATTCTCGCAAAATGGTATGTATGTATGTATGTATGTATGTATGTAATGGTATGTATGTATGGTATGTAAATCGTAAACGCCTCTGTTTCCGAGGGGATCCTTCCAGAATGCCTTAAAACAGGTCAAGTAGTACCAATCATCAAAAAACCTACAGCTGACCCAACAGATCCAAACAACTATCGCCCAGTGACCAACATTCCACTTCTGTCCAAAGTAATTGAGAAATGTGTACAGAATCAGCTGAGCGAACATATCGACAATTTCTCGTTATTAGATGACTGCCAATCAGGATTTAGAACAGGTCACAATACAGAAACGGCAATCCTACACATTGTTGATGATGCACTACAAGCACTATATCAAAACCGATCTTGTCTACTCATACTTCTCGACTTATCATCTGCATTTGATACAGTCAACCATGAAAAATTGCTGATTACACTCCAGGACAGGACAGGAATATCTGGTAAAGTACTAAGATGGTTCGAGTCCTTCTTACAAAATAGAAGCCAGAGATTCCTGGTCAACCAATCTTTCTCACCTTCATGTCCAAACACAATTGGAGTACCTCAAGGATCCCCACTATCTCCATCTCTGTTTAATTTGCACATCGAACCCCTCACAGAAATTCTGCGAAATTCCAAAATATCTTACCACATGTACGCGGATGACAAGCAGATCTACATCAAGATCGAGGACATTGAAGACATCATCTTCATGAACGAGGCCCTCAAAATGACACTAACATGGCTAACTACCAATCATCTAAAGCTAAACGCATCTAAAACAGAATTCTTACTTATCTCTCCACAAAAGAACCATTCAGAAATGAAGGAATGGTCGAAAATGATCACAGCGTTAAATTGCACCCCCACGTTAGTTGATTCGGCAAAATCACTTGGAATCACACTGGACGAGAACCTAAACATGAAAGCGAACATCAAAGCAATGGCAAAAAACGCTCGTTTTCATCTGAACTACTTAAGAAAAATGAAATCATTTTTAACGGAGACGGATCTCAAACTAGCTGTACAATCACTGGTAATCTCGAGGATTGAATATATGGGTGTACAACGTTAGCAGGCTTACAAAAATGTCCACAGCACCACTAAAGGCATGCCTCAATACAGCAGCAAGACTGGTCACAGGAACGAGGAAATTTGACCATATATCCTCGCACCTGAAAGCATTAAATTGGCTACCCTATGAAGCTAGAATTCAGCTAAAAATGGCATGTATTACTCACAAAGCGATTCATTACAACACAGCAAGATATCTAGCTCAGAAAATTGAAATATCAGGAAGAAACAGACCAGCCAGGAAGGCCAATGACTGATGCTGAGACCACCCATCTTCAAGAAGACGAAAACCTACGACAGAGCTTTTTCAGGAGCGGCCCCCAGAATTTGGAACTCTATCCCTCCGAGCATTAGAAAAATTCCGAACACCGCAACATTTAAGAGGGAAGCAAAGATCTTTCTCATGAGCAAGTTCCTTCCATAGACAAACAGGTCATCATCTAAGCCTGACATAGAGAGGACTACTCTACAACCATACGGGAAGTAAGTAGGATTTCGCCAACTCTATGTAGACACGAGCGGTCGACACAATTCTAACTCTGGGTCTGAAAAACACATGGGACTATGAAAAAGTCATTAAATCATTCATATACATGTGAATATAATTAATTACCGATCCTCAGATATTTGTACATTAGTTGATGATCTTGTATTGTACATTACCTATTTTACATTTTTGTTATCTTCCTTTCATCTAGCATGGGAGGAAGCGCTCCTATCGAACTTCTCTTCTGTAATTTCATATTTTATTGTGATGTTAAGCACTCTGATACCCAAGGGTCTTGTTCACGCTATAGAAAACTTTAAAATAAATGAAAGAATTTGGGTGCAAAATAAGGAATCGCAAAATTTGCCATTCCTTATTTTGCGATTGCATTGAAGGATTCGCAAATTTTGTGATTCCTTAAATGCAATGTATGAAGACAAAAAAAATCCAAAATGCCCTTAAGGAATCGCAAATTACCACCAACTTGTAGTAGGTAGTAATTTGCAATTTCTTTTACAAATGCACTTTATGCAATTTGTAAAGGTGCCATGTGAGGCTCATACATGCCCTTAGGGCATGTATGTGCGCCATATGCGCACACATGTCATTTCAGGGGTGCAGCAGGGTGTTCTTAAGACACCCCTGCACCCTTGTAATTATTCTCAATTTGCGATTAGCAAATTGCGAATCGCAAATTGAGAATCATTTCACATTCCTTCCTAGGGGCCTCCTGGCCCATAGAAATGAATAGGAAATTATTCCTTAATTGTGATTAGCAATTTGCTAATCGCAATTAAGGAATTTTAAGAAATCCCTAAAAAAAGCAAATTTCTACATACATACCTTTTTGCGATTTCTAAATAGAGATTCCTTAAAAATCGCTATTTAGGAATCTCATAAGGGAATGTTGATACAAATGGCCCTTGGATTCCACAATTTTTTAATCTTCAAGGTGAATGTTTGCTTTGGGTGCAATGTTTTTCTCTCCTACACTTGTGCAGTGGAACAAACTAATGAACAGAGAAAGGCACATTCTGTGAGCGAGATAGTGAAGCTCAAAGGGAGTAATCTTGGCAAGAACGATAAGCCTGATGAGAGAAGAGAGGACTACTGTCTGTGCAGAATGAGGTGACCGGTGGAATCCAAGGTTCTTTCTGAATATGTGAATCAAAGAATGAGACCTGTGATATGGGATTGTAGAGAGGTCTGTCTGTGGGTATACAGTTTGAACGCCCGGACTGCTGTGATTGCCGCCGGAGGACCCGATATGAGAATCACTGACCCGTATCTCGGAGAGCCTAGAGCCTACTAATATCGGAGATCCGTCTTAGCTGGACACTTACCGGTCCTTTGAGCCACGAAAATCTACTTCTGGGAAGAAGCGTTTTAGAACAGAAATATCTCGCCTGAATAGTTACCTGTGGCTCAGTTAAGCTTTGAAAAAATGGGCATTTACAACACTTTGGCGGAGTAAACAAGCAACTGCTACTATTTAAGATCCCTGAAGCCCATTCAGAGTCAGC
The DNA here is from genome assembly GCF_964263255.1 of Lissotriton vulgaris. Lineage (NCBI taxonomy): Eukaryota > Metazoa > Chordata > Amphibia > Caudata > Salamandridae > Lissotriton > Lissotriton vulgaris. Next base: position 667,172,264 of record NC_141689.1, read on the forward strand.
TTTTTCATTCTATCTAACCGGCTTGAACCTCCTGGAGAAACGGGAGTGGCACCGTGTTTGCACGCTGTGGATTTAAGAGTGACCACGGCTGTAAAATTGTATTGTTCCCCTTTTCTGCTCCCCCTCGTATACATGCCCTGATGAAGGTGCAGCCATAGAACTGGCTGGGCACCGAAACGCGCGTCGGCGTGGTGACCATCTTTTCTGCCTACACCACCTGGCATCTCCCCAGCTAGTTGCTGAGACATACCGCAGAATTATCTCAGTGTATTTGTGTGCGATGGGTTTTGAGGTCTTTGAATTATGTCAATTGAATGAATGGATTGAATGTGTTAGTTGATGTGAGTGGAATGAGTCTGTGAATTTGAATGAAAGATGAGAGGGTGCTTAGGGGATATGTATTTATGTATATTGTGATTCCATCATTGTGCTCTGCATTCATTTGAAGGATGATGTTTTTACATGTTTCTGAAATCAAATTTATATTTTTGAAAAATGAAAATAAAACTATATATTTATTCTTAAAGCTGTGTTGAGAATTTGATCGTGGTGACCGTGAACGTCAGTGAGCTCATGGTTGTGTTGTTTGATTATTGTGGGACTCTTCATGAGCCCTTTAACTAAAATATATAGGGCAGACTTTTCTTTCTTGTATTTGGATCTATTTATCCACTGCCAGTCTGGCCTACATCTATCCCAGGGGGCCCCGTCTTATATTTAGTGATTGTCTGTGGGTATAATTAAGCAACACACTTTAGCTTTGTTCAGATTCGTTTGAGACTAGCAGAGGTACAGACCTCTTTGCTCCATATCAGTTATGTGGCTTTATGCTATGCAATATTCTTTCTTTGGAGAACTTTAACAGAAGTTCTGCTATGATGACACCTTTCTACTTTGCTGGGTCTATTCAGGGTTTTCCAATTTAGCATTAATTAATGTAGGTTATGTAAGGAGAATTAGTATTCCCTCATGCATCAAACGCAGAAGGGCTAAAACTTTCAATCTAATCATCAGACTGCATTTCTTTTTGTGGCTATTGAATTCCTCATTTACTTTCTGCTTTTAAGGATAAACTGTGCGCAGATTTAGCTTTCCGTTAGTAATTTTGTATTTTTATACTATGTTTCTGAGACTGATCTATAATACTTTGTAATAAACGCATACTTAATTCCACTTATTGACTCTGAGATTTATAGTGGGAACCATTGGATTACACTGTAATTATAAATTGAAATGAAATTGATTATAACTCCTTTTGTCTCTCAGGCACCCAAGAAAGTTCCATTGCAGGGAGTAGGAAAAGTGGGCCTAAATATTGTACACTGTCAAAGCCAAGTCCCAATTCTCCATCCATTCATTGATTGGACAATTGTAAATGTAAATGTAAATGTGTTTGTATTTATATAGCGCACTTCTACCCTGGGGTCTCGTAGCACGAGACCTCAGCGTAGGACAAGAACCCATAATGAGAAAAGTTTTGTAAAATGTACCATTTTTGCAATTTTTAAAAAAATGTATTGAGAGAAGAACCCCTTTGCAGTAATCAGGCTCGCGCTCTGCGCTCGCTATTCACAACAAGAGCGCTGGCCTGACATAATTTTTTAGGGCTTCTTTTGAGTCTGACACCGCTACTGGCTACAAGATCCTTCACTTACCACCCTCTGCCTTATCATCTTTGAAGCTGGGGCAAGCAGTGGGCCACAGGACTCAGCAGCCGCATCATGGCTCATGAGATAGCAAGCTTAGTTCTCTACTCTAGGAGCCATAAAGGGGTCACGAATGCTACATGGAACAGGTACGGTGGTCAGGAGGGCATGCCGGGGCACCTTGGGAGGGGGAAAATAATAAGGATGAGACAAGGGCTCAGAACAGGAATCCCCTAAAGGGTGAGCCAAGGAGAGGAGGATGCAGCAAGTTGGAGACATTGGCAGCACCTGCCTGATCTCTTATCTGTATCTCAGATCCACACTGGGCATGAAAGACAGGGGGGGGAGGGAGTTACCCTTCTTCATATGCCTACTGCATGTGTTTTTAGATTGGTTTTCTCTCCTTCTGCCAGGTTTCACAATGAGAGAAACAGATGAGCATGTCACCACACTCCTCTTCAGTCCTGAAGGGACACAGCTTCAATTGCCCACATGGGCCAGCTGCTGCTGTGCGAGAACCCCAGATGGGTGCATGGACACTGGCAGAAAAGGACCTCCGTTTTATTAAGGTACAGTATATAATAATAATAAAGGGGTGCAGAAATCGATCATAGATGTTTCTTCCCTGGGAATGGTACAGGAGAAGGGATGGGGGTGTCGGCCAACGTATGTCCTTTGTATAATAGCCTAAAACTGAAGTTAAAATGCATAGTGAGTAAATGAGGAGAAAACAAGATGCTTCTATTTAATAATGTACACTAGTTTACGAGACACTTAACAGGCTTGAGACACGAAAGCAGTGTTTGCATTAAGAAAAACAAGGTCAAACAGTTTGTGAAATTCTAGCTTAGGTAATACTCGTTTCTGAAAGGAATGCTTGAAACCTCTGGTAATTTAGAGTTAGAAATTGGGTCTTTAGTTGTCAGAGGTACGCACCCTGTCCAAGTAGAGACTACAGTCCAAGTCAGGGTAAGTCACAGCATAACCTACATTATCCTGTGCTCACCCGCTGGTAGCTTGGCACACAATAGGAAAGGTTAACTTAGACGGCAATGTGTAAAATATTTGTGCAATAACTCATACGGCAACACAGTGACAACACCACAATAAACTTCACAACAGTTTAGAAAAATAAAGTATGACTTTATTAATAAAACAAGACCAAAATGACAAAAATCCAATTTGCCAAAGTTGAGATAAGAATTTTTAAAGAATAAGAAGAGTTCTTGCGCTTAGAAGCAACTAGCGCTTTAGGGGTTATTTGGAGTTGCACTGGACTTGGGTAAAGTCAAAGGTTTTCGCTGTCCGCGATGGAGTGCAGGCTGGCTACAGAACCCAAACAGGAACACAGTACCAAATACTGGTTGCAACAGAGAGATGAAGGGTGCAGCGGTGTGATTCCTCAATGTCAATCATGGAGTGGTTCGATGCTTTGGCTCCACCGACAAGACGCCGAGCCACGATGCATTGATTCTGAGGTGCGATGTGCCAGGTTTCTCTACGCAGTCAAGAGGATGTGTTTACCTCTCCAAGGTGCGGCTGCGGTGATGCTAGGTTTTGGTATGTTGGGGCTCTCAAGGTGATGTATTGGTTCTGAGAGTGACCTACCAATTCTGCTCCTGCAACTGGGTCGTTGCACTGGTTCTGCTGCACGCAGATAGGGGATGTGTCGATTTCCTTTAGTAATACAAGTATTTCAGTCCACTTCCAGTGAACCTGGCATAGGAGCAGGGGTAGAGACTTTGATATTCCTGAGTAGAAAGCAAATGCAGGGAAGCCAACAATCCCTTGGAGCACAGTTGGATGTAGAAGCAGAGACCAGATCGTCTTCAGCAGAGTCGGAGAGCAGCAGGCAGCAGGAGAGCACAAGTTCTGTGCTACCAGAAGGTGAGCACAAGATAATTTATTTTGTGTTGTGACTTACCCGGATTGCAGGCCTTCCAGGTCAGCAGTCCAGCAAAGAGTTCTTTTAGAAGCACAGCACTACTTCTGACTGAGGTTCAGTTGTAGAAGTGTACAATTTGGTCAGGTCAGAGACCCAGTATTTATAACCAAACGTGCCTTTGAAGTGTGAGGGAGACCTTAAAGAGTATCTTTGAAGTGCACCGGTATCCCTTTTAACCCAGTCCTGTATGCTAGGATATCTGCGGGGGGGGTAATCAATCCTTTGTGTGTTGTCAGACCACTAGATATTAAAGTGTAAGTGTTAGCCCTTTCCTCCCTTCCTGCCCAGGAAGAGCAATCAAATGCAGATGTGTTTGGATGGGTACCTAGGCACACCTAGCCTTCCTGTGTTTGTGGATGTCTGGAAGGACTTCACAAAGTGTAGGTGTGACCCAGTCCAGACTTGTATTGGAGGCAGACTGCTAGGCATAGAGCGCAATAAGAGCAAAGAAATGTCCCCTTCCTAAAAGTGGAATTTCTAAAAACAGTAATGTTAAATCCAACTTTACCAGGAGAGAGGATCTATCATTACAATTTCTGAGATATGAAACATGATGCTACAAAAAACAGTGGTCCCTACTCGTGGACACAATGGTATACTAAGCTAATAATCACACACCTGATAAGTGTTATGTCTTTTGTCCAGCCTGACAAGGAATTTATTTAACAATTTTCCTAATAAAACTGAATGAACACATTAATAACAAGTGGGCACAGCCGTGACCCACAACATTCAGACAAAACATCAAACAGAATGGTAAAAGGAGCAAAGCAAAAATATGTCTGTGTACTTGTAGTCTGTGTTACAGACAGAGATTGTCATAACCACACCATTGCATTTCACAATATTTTAAATGTCATATTGCATAAGGGGGTTTTTTGGTCGACGACGTTTCGATGCCTAAGTTAAGTGAGGGGAATCATCATCAGGACAAAAATATTGTCATTGTTGTCTTTAAATATTACACTGCCTTTTAAAGCAATTCTATACATTTATACATTACATGGGAAAAAGGAGGAGAAAAGGGGAGAAAAGAATTACATGAAATTAGGCATGTTGTATTGGAAATTTGCAACCTCATCTCTTCCATTAAAGCAGAGTATATTCATGTGCTCGTGGTGGAGAAAACGGCGCATTGTGGAACTCAGTGTCCAGGATTGCGAAAGACAACAGGGAAATGACTTCATCCTGTAAGAGGGGTGTATTTGAGTGCCGGTGATGACAAATTAACGGCGCAATGAGGAGCAAAATATCAAGTCCCGTGAGGGCAGACTATTTAGGCGCAGTGATGGAGACAAGTGTTCCAAATTTCGATGTGACACAGTGACCGGAGTGAGATCGATCGGAAATGTTGGCAGTGAAGGTCTTTAAACCATAAACCACAATTATAGACGGAGGCTGAACCGGGTTCCGTGGGGCAGTCATGTAGTGAGGCTTTTGTAGTTCGGACTGGACTGTTCCCATGGGGCACAGGGTCAGAGCTGATTTGCATATCGCCATTGTCTAACCCAGGGTGGTGTGGAGTGCAAAAAAACGATGGATTTGGGCCCAGATCTTTGGAGTGGGGTAAATGTGTGACATTGATCCACATTCGGTCCATCACCTGTTGTGTTTGCATATTCCGCCCTAAGTGCGCTGGGGATGCCCAGACGTGGGTCCCAGGCACTCCACACCACTGGAGTCAAGCTAGCCGGGCTGATGAGAGGTGTTACCTCGAAACCGGTCCGGTCCTCGGATGCTTGATTCTGTTCTGGGAAGGACATGGCTTTTGTAGTTTGGACTGGACTGTTACCATGGGGCACAGGGTCAGAGCTGATTTGCATATCGCCATTGTCTAACCCAGGGTGGTGTGGAGTGCAAAAAAACGATGGATTTGGGCCCAGATCTTTGGACTGGGGTGAATGTGTGACATTTATCCACATTCGGTCCATCACCTGTTGTGTTTGCATATTCCGCCCTAAGTGCGCTGGGGATGCCCAGACGTGGGTCCCAGGCACTCCACACCACTGGAGTCAAGCTAGCCGGGCTGATGAGAGGTGTTACCTAGAAACCGGTCCGGTCCTCGGATGCTTGATTCTGTTCTGGGAAGGACATGGCTCCCTGCTCCCTGCTCCTCTGGTATCGTTAATATACTCGCTGCTTTGCCTGCAATACTGTATTTACAACCTATTACTTGCCTTGTGATTGGATTGCGCCGCATTCATTGAAGCCACAAGCCTGTGCATATTATTTTATTTTATTTAAAGCGCTCTGCCGAGTGAAGCCACAAGCCTGTGCATATTATTTTATTTAAAGCGCTCTGCCGAGTGAAGCCACAAGCCTGTGCATATTATTTAATTTAAAGCTCTCCGCCGAGTGAAGCCACAAGCCTGTGCATATTATTTCATTTAAAGCGCTCTGCCGAGTGAAGCCACAAGCCTGTGCATATTATTTCATTTAAAGCTCTCTGCCGAGTGAAGCCTCAAGCCTGTGCATATCATTTCATTTAAAGCGCTCTGCCGAGTGAAGCCACAAGCCTGTGCATATTATTTCATTTAAAGCGCTCTGCCGAGTGAAGCCACAAGCGTGGGTATATTAACCCATTCATAGCGCTGTGCCGATTTCTGCATTTTCCTTGGCCTAGACGCGCATGCCCAGCTGTTGTGTGCGCCAGCTGCTACTTAACATAGCGCCTGTGTAATCATCACATTGCCGAGTGCTCCTCTTTAATTTTAAAAAAGCATTGGAACCACCATTCACTCGGTGTGCCCCTTCCTGTTGCTAATTGGACCCGGATTCCATTTGGTTTGTTGTTTGTGCCTCAGAGCCCGTCCTCTCCGCCCGATCCCGCCTCCCTGCTGACCCTCCCTCGCCCCTCCCCCACCAACCATTTATGACAGATGCTTTTTCGCGCAGCGTTCACGCGCAGCGGCCTCGCCCCATTCGCGCCGAAGGAGCGCCAAAGGTAAGCCCGTCTACGCCCGTCCGCGCCTGGACCGCGCCCAGTGCCAGACCCCCTGGCCCCCGTCCCACCCTCCTCACCCGAGTAACATACAACGCCCCACCCTCCTAGCCCTTAACCCCGGCCGACTCCCCAACTGCGCCCAAGCCGCCCCTGGACGCACCCATGGACCCTTCGCATGCAACTTCTGCAAGTACGACGTCACCAAGACCAACTCAACATCCACTAACACAAAACAGAGATCTGACACCAACCACCTAAAATGCATCCTGCTCAACACCCGCTCGGTTCACAAACACGCCATCGACCTTTGGAATCTACAAGACACCATGTCCCCGGACGTCGCCTTCCTTACGGAAACATGGATGAACGCCTCCTCAGCCCCCGACATCGCCATTGCCATCCCGGAAGGCTACAAGAGCATCCGAAAAGACCGCACCAAACAAACAGGAGGAGGCATCGCCATCGTCCATAAGAACACCATCCGCGTCTCAACAAGCTCAGAGGACAACCTCTCGTCTGCCGAACACCTCCACTTCCAGATCCACACCGACCCAAAGACCACACTCAGAGGCACCCTCCTCTACAGACCACCAGGACCCCGTGCACAATTCAGTGAAGACATCACTGACTTCATCACCCCACACGCCCTCCCCTCCGAAGACTACATTATTCTGGGAGACCTCAATTTTCACCTGGAAAAGAGCAACGACAGAAACACCACCACTCTTCTGGACAATCTCGCCAACCTCGGACTCAAACAACTTGTCAATACCCCCACTCACTCCGCAGGTCACACACTTGACCCTATCTTCACCTCCAGCAAACATATTTCCTTCAGTCACACCACAGCTCTCCATTGGACGGACCACAGCTGCGTGCACTTTATCTACAAAAAGACGACAATGCACAACCATCCTCAACCTACTCTGCGAAGAAACTGGAACAAAATCACCATCGACCAGATCTCCTCATCGCTTCTTCAAAACCCCCCGGCCCACTCTTCGAACCCCAACCAAGCAGCCACTAATCTCACTCAATGGCTAACCAACAGCGCCGAGAACCTAGCACCTCTTAAAAAACATCATTTCAAACTAGGCAGCAAAAACGCCCCCTGGTTTAACGATGATCTCAAGAAATCCAAGAAACTCTGTCGCTCCCTTGAGAAGGCCTGGAAAAAAGACCCAAGCACCTGCACCAGGGACGCATTCAAAAACGCCACCCGCATACACCACCAACTAATCCGGACTGCAAAGAAAGCCGCATTCAAAGACCGACTAGACAACAACGCCCACAACAGCAAGGAATTATTCAACATCATCAAAGAGTTTACCAACCCCACTGCCAACTCCAACGACATCACGCCCTCCCAAACCCTTTGCGACTCCCTTCCTTCGTTCTTCCACGACTAAATCGCAGACATCCACAACAGCTTCGACAACCAACCCGGAGACCAACTTACCCAACCTACCCCCGAACCCAAACCTCCCTTGAACATCCTTAATAACTGGAACCCAATCTCCACTGAGGACACCATCCGCCTAATGAACTCCATCCATTCAGGATCCCCCACAGACCCATGCCCTCACCACATCTTCAACAAAGCAGACTCCATCATAGCACCACACCTCCGAGACGTCATCAACTGCTCCCTCAACTCCGCCATCTTCCCGGAAAGCTGGAAACACGCCGAACTCAGCTCCCTTCTGAAAAAACCCACAGCTGACCCCACCGAACTCAAAAACTACCGCCCCATCTCGCTCCTACCATTCCCGGCCAAAGTCATTGAGAAAGCTGTCAACAACCAGCTCGCCGCCTTCCTTGAAACGAACAGATCCCTCGACTCTTCACAGTCCGGCTTCCGAGCCAAACACAGCACTGAGACCGCACTCATCGCAGCAACAGACGACATTCGAACTCTACTGGACAATGGAGACACAGTCGCCCTCATCCTCCTCGACCTCTCCAATGCCTTCGACACTGTCTGTCATAGCACCCTGTTACAATGCCTCAGAAACATCGGAATCCAAGGAAAATCACTCGACTGGATCACCTCGTTCCTTACTGGAAGAACTCAGAGAGTCCGCCTCCCACCGTTCAAGTCAGAGGCCACTGAAGTCATTTGCGGCGTGCCACAAGGATCTTCACTCAGCCCCACTCTCTTCAACGTATATATGAGCCCTCTCGCGACCATCGCACGCCAACACAACCTCAACATCATCTCCTACGCCGATGACACTCAACTGATCCTCTCACTCACCAAAGACCCTCTCACCGCCAAAACCAACCTACATGAAGGAATGAAAGAAGTCGCCGAGTGGATGAAGCACAGCCGTCTGAAACTGAATTCAGACAAAACAGAAGTCCTTATCTTAGGTACCTCTCCCTCCGCCTGGGACGACTCCTGGTGGCCAGAGGCCCTAGGAAAAGCACCCATCCCGACGGACCACGCACGGAACCTGGGTGTCATCCTGGACTCCTCACTCTCGATGACCAGACAAGTCAACGCCGTTTCATCATCCTGCTTTAACATTCTCCGCATGCTCAAAAAAACATTTTGCTGGATCCCCACCGAAACTAGAAAAACGGTCACCCATGCTCTGGTTACAAGCCGCCTGGACTATGGAAACACCCTATACGCCGGTACCACCGCCAAACTTCAGAAAAAACTCCAACGCATCCAGAACGCATCAGCCAGACTCATACTAGACATCCCGCGTAAAGACCACATTTCTGGCCACCTGAAAAACCTCCACTGGCTTCCCGTCAATAAGAGGATAACATTCCGCCTCCTAACCCACGCACACAAAGCACTTTACGAACTTGGACCCGAATGCCTCAACACACGACTTTCCTTCTACACCCCCCCCCCCCGCCAGCTACGCTCTTCCAACCTAGCCCTTGCCGCTGTCCCTCGCATCAACAAAACCACCATGGGAGGAAGATCATTCTCCTACCTGGCGGCTAAAACCTGGAACTCACTTCCCATTCACCTTCGCCTCACTCAGAACCACCTAGCATTCAGAAAGCAACTTAAAACCTGGATATTCGACATGTAATGTCCCCTCCCACCCTCAAGCGCCTTGAGACCCTCTGGGTATGTAGTGCGCTATATAAATTATTTGACTTGACTTGACTTGTAGTTCGGACTGGACTGTTCCCATGGGGCACAGGGTCAGAGCTGATTTGCATATCGCCATTGTCTAACCCAGGGTGGTGTGGAGTGCAAAAAAACGATGGATTTGGGCCCAGATCTTTGGACTGGGGTGAATGTGTGACATTGATCCACATTCGGTCCATCACCTGTTGTGTTGTCATGTAGTGAAGGGCACAACCGTTATTAGTGCAGGTGAACATTATTAAACTGCACACACAGGCCCTGCTGTGGCAGTCCTTAGACATGGTTAAGGGCTACTTATGTGGGTGGCTCAATCAGTGCTGCAGGCCCCCTAGTACCATTTATTTTATAGGCCTTGGGCACATGTAGTGCACTTTACTAGGGACTTATAAGTAAATAAGTAAATATAAGTACATTAAAAATGCTAATTTAGTATGAGTCAATGTTACCATGCTCTAGGGAGGGAACACATGCACTTTAACACTGATTAGCAGCGGTAAAGTGCTCAGAGTCCTAAATCAAGCAAAAAACAAGTTTAAAAAAAGAGGAGGAGGCAGGCAGAAAGTTTGCAGTGGCCCTTCAGAGAGGGCCATTTTACAACACTTGGCAATGCAAACAGATGTGCCTTAAGCTTGTACTTGATCATCACTACACATTTTGAGGCTGCACCTGCGAGAGCAGGATGAGAGGGGAAGTTGACAGAGTATGAAGTGTATGTTCCAATGGAGAATGCATAGTGTTCCCACTAAATTCATTATTGAATAAAAGCTCTAAACTGCACATGCTACTACCCTTTATGCTTATATTAAGCAAATTACTAATCAGACCTCTATCCCTGTGTGTTCTGTAGCACACGATTAGTTAGTTGTGCTTGACGCAGACCTTGTCAGTGCTCCTGATTATATTAACAGCAGTGCTCTCCTCAGTGCAGGCGTGAACTCTGACAGTTTTCATCTGCACTGAGGAGATCAGGCTATGTTTAGGAAGTGGAGTTCGCTCTATCACAAGAGATTGTCCCGGGGAACCTTCCATCCTTTTATGGTGTGCCCTCGGGCCAAGCACTGGTGGTCTGCCACCTCATATGTAACAAACAGTCAGTACTACTCCTGACAAATCCTTTGGCCTTGCATCTCCAATACAGTGCTAGTGCAACAGCAAAGAGGTCCATCATTTGCAAAGGGTTAAATCGCTATGCAAATGATGGAACACCAACTAGTGCAACGTGCACCAGTGAGGTCCATATCATGGAAGGGGCTGTATAAGCATTTGTAGTGCCTTATTAATACCATGGCGCCCTCGGGGCACAAAAAGCTGGAGCAAATGCTCACTGCACCCCAGGCCCACAAACTGCAACACGGCTACTGATATTCTAACATGTTTTTCCTCAAACGCCACAAGCGTGTATAAGTCCAAAGTGACTTGGGGCCATATGTACTAAGCATTTTTTACTGTCAGCCATTTTCCGACTACAAAACTGCTTTTACATATGTTCAAGGCACAAATTGGAATTTGGTAACACGTTACTGAATCGCAATTTGAGTTTGTGATTTGATGTTTGAAAGAGGCCGCCATTTTGAGTGGGCCAGGGTGAGCGCTCTAGTCTTTTCTCCTCACGTGACCTTCAAAAGGGGGGCTGGCGCATCTGCGCCTGTCCGCGCTAAGGCAGCGCTCAGCACCAGCCACGCTGCCCTTTATGGCGAGGGTAGGGTGCCCCCCTCAGAGATGGCCTTGCGGCACTATTCCAGAGAAACCTTGCGCAATATAGGGGAACGTTGCGCCGATGGGGGTAATCTTGCCTTTGCTGACTCGGCTCTTCCCTTGAGCGATTTCCTGGGTGGCAGCCTTCTCTCATGTGGACTCCTTAATGTGAGGTCTCTGCCTAAACACTGTGTGGAAATCCAATTGCTATTTGAGTCACATCAGCTTGATGTTCTTTTTATGACTGAAACGTGGACTCGCTCTGACTGCGAGATTGAACCTGGTTGGGCCTGTCCGCCAGACTGTAAAATCTTTTGTCTACCTAGACCTATTGGTAGGGGGGGTGGGTGGTGATTATCTACAGGGCCCCCTGGCTAGTTGGGACCATTGAGATGGACTCAGTTGACGGTGTGGAGCTACTGGGCTTGGCGATAAAGAATGCCTCTAGCCTTATTGCCACTGGGATCATTTGCTATAGACCTCCTGGGGCCTTTACGGCTCTACAACAACCATCCCTGCTAACATCCTTTACGAATATGGCAGCTTCCCACAATAAATTGTTAATCCTAGGGGATTTTAATCTCTGGCCTAACGGCCCCCTAGATGTAGGACTCCGCAATCTTCTCCACATGTGTGAGGACCTGGGCCTTTCTCAGCAGGTGGTGGGTGCTACTCACAAGGAGGGTCACTGCCTTGACCTTGTCTTCTCTGGCCCTCAGTTGTTGCACATGGGGGCCATACTACCGATGATCTGGACCGACCATTTCTTAATTAAATTTTATGTTACTATCAACACTGACAGAACCCGACTGGTGCGCCCTACTACTGAGGTTCTGTGCAGGGACTGGAAGGCCATGGCACGGCTATGAGGGTCAGATTCGGTGTTCAAGGTCGGAGATTGCTTTTTCCTGGATAAACAGGTTGATGAAAACTTTGCCGAGCTGTGCCTTAGGATTACCAACATGTTAGATTCTTATGCCCCTTTAAAAAAGCTTACAAGCAAAAGCAGAGCCTCGGCCCCTTGGTTTAACGATACTTTGAAATCCTCTAAACTAGCTTGTAAACAGGCAGAGAGGAAATGGGGACGGGGATATGACGACTCAGACAGGCTGTTTTCGAAGTCTAAATTGGCTGAGTATAAAACCCTGATCCACAACGTCAAAGCAGAGTATTTCTGCTCTTCAATCTGCAATGCTTCAAACAGCTCTCGGAGCATTTTTAATATTCTCAACAGCCTTACTAGCCCGGACTGCTCCAAGAATGCAACACCCCCCTCGCAGGAACTCTGTGAGAACCTGGCCAAGTTCTTCAGGGAAAAAATGTAGGTTATTATCATGGATCTCAAAACTCCCCGGGGGCTTAGCTGCTCCCAAGTACTGATGGACCGGATCTCCCTCGGCAGGAACATTAGCCCTGGGGAGCAACTATTGGAGTTTCCCCCTTTAGGGGAGGAGGACTTCAGGAGGCTGGCATGGAACATCTCCTCCGGTTCACCTATGGACCCAGTCCCGCATAAGATCTGGAAGGAGTATGAAGTAGAATTATTTCCTTCCCTTCGCCAGATCTGTAACCAGACTTGCCAGTGGCATTGTGCCCGGCCGATGGAAGCAGGCGGTGATATCCCCGCTGTTAAAAAAACCTTTGCTGGATCCAGATTGCTCTAAGAATTACAGACCAATCTCGCTGCTTTCTTTGCCGGCAAAGATTGTTGAACGTAGCGTCAGCTGTTTACTGTCTAAACATTTGGAGCAACACCAGAAGCTGGAGGATTTGCAATTTGGCTTCCGCCCTGCACAAGGGACAGAGACGGCCCTGGTTATGTCTATGGATGAGCTTCTAATGCGTGCAGACAGGGGTCAGACAACCGCTTTGATCTTACTCGACCTGTCTGCCGCATTTGATACGGTAAACCATGAGATCCTCCTGCGTAGATTGCAGGAGGCTGGGGTGAGGGGCTGTGCCCAGTGGTGGTTTCGCTCCTTTCTTGAGGACAGACAGCAGGCTGTGGCCCTCCCCCTTTTCAATCTGCGTTCTCTCCAGTAACACATGAGGTTCCTCAAGGCTCGGCAATCAGCCCTATCTTGTTTAATCTTTATTTAAAACCTCTGGTCTCCCTGATTAATTCATATAAGTTTAATATGATTAATATTGCGGATGACACTCAATTGATCCTCTCCTTTGAGGGGGAGGAGTCAATATCTGTTGGGACCTTCCATGAGTGTTTTCGGGATGTTGCTGGCTGGCTGCAGGTTAATTCCCTGCAATTTAACGCTGGCAAAACTGAACTGCTCCTCTATGCAGGGAGCAAGATTCCACACCCTTTTCCGGTTAATCTCTGGCCCTCTGAAATAGCCACCAAGGTTTCTCCTGTTAAAACAGTGTGTAACCTAGGGGTTATGCTGGACAACAAGCTGACTATAGAGGCCCAGGTTGCAAAAACTGTATCCTCCTGCTTTGCCCTGATTAGGTCTCTTCGTAAGATTATGCCACTTCTCCCTTCCTCTGCTCGGACTCTGGTGGCCAGATGCACTATCCTGAGCAGACTCGATTATTGTAACGCACTTTTGCTCAAGTCTCCCAGTTTTCTGCTTGATAGGCTTCAAAGAGTCCAGTCAGCAGCGGCCAGAATGGCCCTAGGATGGCCTAGAAGAACGTCAGCCTCCGCTGCCTTGGCCGAACTTCACTGGCTTCCCTTCAGGCAGAGAATACGATTTAAGTCACTCTGCCTTGTTTTTAAGGCCCTTCACAGGCTTGGACCCAGATCACTGCAGGCTTAATTTACCTGGTACTTCCCGGCAGGGTGCTGCGCTCTTCTTCAGCCCGTCTAGTAAGAGTCCCTAGTTTAAAAAAGTCAGGGCAGGGGGAAGATCTTTCAGGGTGGCTGCGGCAAAGCTTTGGAACAGCCTACCTTGGGAGATTAGGCAACTAGATGAACTTCTCCCGTTCAGAAAATCTGTGAAGACCTGGCTGTTCCCTAGGGTTTGAGTGTTGTTCTACAGCTGTCCTTTCGGTCAAGTTCATGGAGCTCCAGCGCCAGGATGCCTGCTAGGCGACAGTGCGCTTTACAAGCTTTATAAATAAATAAATAAATAAGGAATGAGATGAATTAATGTTTCGCAACTGAATTCCAGTTGCAAAACTTTAATACTTTACCGACTGTTTGAAGGAGGTGGTAACTAATCCTGAAGTGGGAAGGGGTTCCTTTGGGATCCCTTGCTCTTTGAGAACAGAAAAAAATATGTTTTAAGAGCAGGCAGTGGTCCCACAAAACCATTGCCTACTCTTAAAAAAAACAGAAACATTTTACCTTTTTTTAAGCACATCTTTTATAGAAAACATACTGCATTTAAAAAAAAAAGATTACTTTATTTAAAAGCACAAATGAAACAACCGCAAAGGTGCACCACAAGAAACAAGAAATAAGTGCAAATGATATTAGCACAAGAAAGAATTTTATCAAAAAGATGTTGGTAATCTTCTATACACATATTAAGGTTGCGAGACCAACCCTTTCTAATATTTAGGAATCCTGCAAATCCTTGTCCTCATTTTTCAAAATTTCACAGTAAGTTGATCTACTTTTCTCCGTCATCCTGTCAGTCACAGAATCTGAGCTTGTTTTTCCTTTCCCTTTACTCCTGGAGGTTCAACCCTGACTGTTTCAAACTGGATGGAAATATATATTCCAGCTTGCATATTGGGATACTGAGTCTGGGAAGGCGCTCTCCGGACTCTTTTCTGTACATTCGCTCTAAATGTGACGAAGCACGATTTCAAAAGCCCTGAAGAAGTCCCAGCTTGGGACGAAACGCGTCGGCTGTACGTTGTACTGAAAATTGAAAATAAAGAATACTAGAAGATTACCAACATCTTTTTGATAAAATTCTTTCTTGTGCTAATATCATTTGCACTTATTTCTTGTTTCTTGTGGTGCACCTTTGCGGTTGTTTCATTTGTGCTTGGATTCCCTAGGGAATAGGCACAGTAACGATGGGTGCCAGCCAGTGTGCACACAACTCCCTTTAGTAACTCAAGGGCCACTTAATATTTCGGGGAGAAAGGTAGTCAGGTGCTGACATTAGGAAGGGTCCATCGACTTATCTCTGTTTTTTACTTTATTTAAAAGCATCAAAGACATGGTGGCCTGTGATGCAAGCGAATCGAATTCTAGTAAGTCACAAATTTCGACCTACCTCATTAATATTAATGAAGTAGGCCTATTTGCGACACACTCTGATTCGTTAATTAGGAAATAAAAGGCCAGATATAACTTTAGTACATTAGTAATAGAGATTACCAAATAACGATTCGTAAACAAATGCTTTTTGGTCATAGCTGTTACATGTCTCCTGATAAATTCATGATTGAAATAATAAGAAGATACTTTTGCAACAAAGGCTTCAGAGCAGCTCTGCTCTGCAACACCCAACTAACTATACTATCCGGCACGTTTGCTTACTTCCCGGCTGCTAGTTCACTGCTGACTAAAACAATGTAAGGTATTATGGCTGTGAAAAACACAATACACGTTTAGTATAATAACGGAAGAATCGAACATAATGGAGGGGAATTTAGTTTGAGGTCAGGAAGCACCTACCTGCACGAGAAGAAATGCTTAACAATAATAACAGCCGCGCCCTTGACCTTGAGCATGTTATGCGCGTTACTTGCACTGAGACAGTCTCAAGATAACAAGAGCAATCATAGTCCCAAGCAGGCATGTCACCGGCAGTACTGCTGAATTCCAGAGGTTCCTGCCACTTCAGTTTCAAGATAAACATTATGCGAAGTATTTTGCATCCAAAGAGTTACATTTTAGGTAGAGCGTGTGCCTTCTCAACAAACACCCACGCTGGCAATAGCTGGGGATTTAGTTAGCTTTTCATGGCGAGCTGGAGCAGGGACGTTTTAAGGATGTTGGGGGCCCTGGGCCAAAAAATGTGATTTGGGGCCTCTATTCGGAGCAGGTTGGAATTTATGATCCAGTATGAGCTCTTGCATGCCCTCTTTGGCCAAGTTACTAACAGTGCATGGACACACTCGTCCAAATTCTAAATGTGTTTGAATCTAATATTCAGAGAAAGTGCTGTGTGCTTTTAATATTGTAACACAGTGGCAGCTCACTAATATTACTGCAAATAATATCTGTGACACCTTCATATTTCTCTCATATGTGAGGTCATGTTTTTATGTAAAAGGAACTTTTTTTATGGATGTTGCATGAAACATAAATACAATATTGTTCTGCGAAATGTTCATAACAGACTCTCAGACATCACCCACATTAAAAATAAATAAAATGAAAAACCGTATTTAAAGAAATCTGTATGAGAATTATTCAAGGTCATCATGGCAAACCTCAATGGAAATCAGAGATGGGTCTTTCAGGGGGCCCTGGGCCAGAGCCCACGTTGCCCATGGCTTAAAATGTCTCTGAGCTGGAGATGTCTTACCTTCAAAGTCGGCTCCGTACTCGTACAATCCATCAATAAAGTGCGGCACGGCGAACAGTATCGATCCGAGCCCAATTGTGAAGGCTGAAAAGGCGAGCCACCGGGGCTTGTGGCCCCTCTGTCCGTAGAAAGAGACGAACAGCGACAGGACGCAGAACGCGATGTCGTAACTGGAGGCAATCAGGCCCGTCAGGGAGCTGTTCAGCTGGAAGCGTCTCTCGATGGTAGAAATGCTGACATTTACCAAGCCATTCACGATAGTACCTGGAAAGAAAGAAACACACGAGCCATGAGTCCACTAAGTGGAGGTGCTGCGGCGGTGGATGGGGAACCAAGAATAAATGATTCCTCAACCACAGCAATCATAATAATAGAAAACATAAGACTAAAGTCTGCCATTATATGAGAATTCTTACTGCACATATTGTGCATCGTTTTGCATATTCTGTCACGTCTTTTTTGCCTTTTGCTGAAAACGTTGATAACAAATGAGCCTGCAAGGGGATTTGTTTATTAAAAACTAATCACAGTCCAATCTATTCAAAATTTACAACAACGACTCCTATGTTACAACAAAAAGAGAAGTCGTTGTTATAAATTTTGAATAGATTGGACTTTAATACAGATGGATTAATGGATTGATTTATCTAATTCCTGTTCATTTGTAATTTTTTGCTTGATTAATTTTTAATGCTGAACAGTACCCTATAAGAAAATAACATAAAGAATCAATTTTCTATGGAACACATTTCCCGTGTAGCTCTTTTATGTATCCAGTGTAATTAATTTTCGAGTCTTGAACACTAAGACATTAAGGGGCAGATGTATCAAGATTCCGTTTTGCGAATCCTAAATAGCGTTTTTTTGCGAATCGCTATTTAGAATTCACAAAATGGAATGAATGTACAAAATCGCTATTTTTTAGCGATTCCTTACTATTCTTTATTTGCGAATTCGCATTTTGCGAATTCGCAAATAAAGAATAATTTCCAATGCATTCCTATGTGCCAGTAGGCCCATAGGAATGATAGTGCAATAATTCTCAAATTGCGAATTCGCAATTTGTTAATCGCAATTTACATGTGTGTGCATGTGGCACACATACATGCCCTATGGGCATGTATGTGTGCCACATGCCACCCTCACAAATGCCAAATAGGGCATGTTTACAAGAAATCGCAAATTACCACCAACTACAAGTTGGTGGTAATTTGCGATTTCTTAACACAAAATCGCAATTTCAAAATGTTTCATACATATCATTTAAGGAATCGCACAATTTGCGATTCCTTAAATGCTATGGCAAAATAAGGAATCCCAAATTATTGCCATTCCTTAAATTGCGATTTCTTCATAAATATGAAAAAATGCAAAAAGGCAGTTTGCGAGTCGCAAAGGCCAACATTCTGCGAATCTGGGCCTTTGCAAGTCGCAAAAGCCTTGATACATCTGGCCCTAAGAATTTTAAACAGATGCCAATTAGGTTGGATAGACCAAAATTTACAAGAAGAAACCAGGTCTATATTCTGTGATTAGTTATTAATAAACAAATCCCCTTGCAGGTGCATTTGTTACCAACATATATTAGCCCAATCTCGCAAGGGTTTATTGGGTCACCCACTTCTTTTGGTGAAAACGGCATGTTTCCCATTAACCACCATGGGTGTCCGCAGGAGTTTGCAAGGAGGGGCGATTGCCCCCCCTTGGAGCACCTCTCCTTGCCCCCCCCTGCACATGCGCATGTGCACAAATGCTTCCTGGAGGGAGGTCTGACGCCGGGGCTCTTCCTCAGGCAGGACATCACTGCAAAAGGCCTCAGCTCCCTCTAAGCACAAGAGCAGCCCCACCCCGTCCATTATCATTCTGTGTGGGGCTGATTGCCACATACAGAATGACAATGGGTCAGTCTGTGCTTGCATAGCATGTGGCGGCCTCCTACAGCCTCAGTCCAGGGCAGGGCATTCTGTCTTATGGAAGTGCAAAAACGCCCATGCCGCTGCTAGGTGAGAATCCAGTTAGCCAAAGGAAGGCGGTGAATGAAGTTGAAAGAAAGGGATTATAGTTATAGTATAGCAGCCATGGTTGCTTTTTTTTATTTTATGCAACAAACAACCATTGACAAAGCCAATAGTTCTGGCTTGTTTTAGGTGTAACGCTACTTGTTTTAAGTGTAACGTTATTTGTTGTATTATATATCTGGATGCAATGACAGAAGCAACAAAAATACCAGTATGGGCGGCACATTATATTAAGCACAGATTTTTAGCTTATGTGTTTTAAGCCACACATTTTATTACATCAAACACTCTTTTGGAGAGACCCCCTTAGTTTTTTCATCCCACTTAAAGCTCTGGAAACAACACCATGTCACAGTCGCCCCACGCCAAGGCACTGTGCATCATGCATGACTCACGCCTTCCACTTTTTCAGAATGCCTATGTGCAGGGGCATAGTAAACCCTTCTCCACCCCACCCCTTGCTTTAGGAACTACAGCGAGGGTGGAGTTCTTGATGGGTCTCATAATTATTGTGAAAAGGTGAGTGAGTAAGTAACTGAAGGGTTGGGTGGATGGATAGCTGGCACCATGAGTCAGATGCTGGATGGAAGGACGAGTGAAAGGGTGGATGACGGGCGAGTGAATGGGTGGATGGATGAATAAAATGATGGATGGGTTGATGACTTGATAAGTGAAAGGGTGGATTGGTGATTTGATAAGTGAAAGGGTGAATGGATGGACGGATGAGAGAAAGGGTGGATGTAAGGCTGGATGAGTGAGTGAAAGGGCGGGTAGATGGACAAAAGGGTCGATAGATGAGTGAAGGAGTGAAAGGGTAGATGGATGAGTGAAAGGATGGATGAATGATAGGTTCAATGGATGGATTCATGAGTGGATGAGTAGATGGATGGATGGGTGAATGGAAGGATGGATAGCTAAGTGAAAGGGGAATTGAAAGAGGAAGGGGGATGGGTAAATGGATGACTGATAGGGTGAATGACTGGATGGATGAGTTAATGGATGGATGGGTGGAAGAGTGGATGGATGAGTGTACAGATGTTTAGGGTAAAAGGGTGGATGGATGGATGATGGATGAGTAAAAGGATGGATTGAGGGATGGATGAGTGAAATGATGGATGGAAGGAAACGTGATGGATAGGTTTGTAAATGGATGAATAGGGACATGGATCGGCACACAGATGGAAGGACAGAACGAATGGTGAAAGACTGAATGATGGATGAAAGTATGATTACACATTGTAAGCCCCATTATTTTAAGCAACATTTCCTATACATTGACATTCCCATTTATATGAGTGATTGTCTCTATATAATAAGTGTGTTTTGTAACGCATTCCAAAACTCTGCCCCACATACTTGGGATGAATAGCACTATAGAAGAAATTAAATACACATGAGAGAGGGTCTATGTGAAGATGAGGGGCGCCATTGGAGGGTGGTATCAAGGCCAGACTGGCCGGACTGGGCACCAGGCATTTTCTCTGGGAGCTGGAAAGGTGGGGGCGGTTTTGTTACCACAAAAAAACCTGCACATTTGCTTAAAGATGCGCGTATACTGACAAACCATAAAGTGCACAATTGTCTCAAACTAATATAAACTTATTTTCACTTGTACTTTAGTTGTAGTCTATTTACTTACTTATATACTATTGTGCAACCTTCTCTGATGTGTCTGTAAACCTTACCTTTTGTCCTGAATTTTGACCTCCTATCCTGAATTTCTTTCCCGAATTTGGACCCTTTGTCCTGAATTTTTACACTCATGCTAGCTGGTCACCCAAGGCATCATGGCGACCCCTCCAGGTGCCGGTGGTTTGGGGGGGCCGTGATCCTCAGTGTTCAGATGGAAGCAGGGGGCTACCAATGACAGAGGTGACAAGTTCAGGCACCCTGCAACCCACTCATCACCACCACATGAAGGAAGACAAGAACCCGATCAGCTCGTCGACCCAAGTTCAAGAAAATAACTTTCAGACGCCATGGAAAGGCAGCAGCATTTGCTGTCTGCAAGTCTATCAAAGTAGATTTGTACAATAAACCCATTTGAAAGAGAAACTGCATTAAATGTCTGCCCAATCACAGGCACCACTCAGAGTCTTCAATCCCTCGTTCACCCCTCTTTTAAACCTCACGTCAACTCGTCGCCCTCAAATTTCGGGAGGGGGGGCTAATTCATCCGGCCAAAGCCATGTGCAGACTGGAGATGCAGGGGCTCTAAGTAGGGGTGAAAACACAACAAAGTCTCATTAAATGGTCTTTTAAGACCTTTGTGAAGTACTCAGGTGCGGCTGTGTGTGTGTGGTGTGCCGGGAAGCTGTCTCAGCCAGGCTCACACATTCTTATAACATTCACACCCCTCAGAATGACAAATCACCACTTCTAGCTGCCTTGTCATGGGGTGGGAGTGAGAAAATGTGCACAGCAGGGGGAAAGGGATGGCCAGTGTAGGTGACACTTTTCTTTTGTTTAGGAAATTCTGCTGTCATCATAGCCCAGGATTTGCTGTCTGTGCACTTGTATAGATGTATATTCCATACTAGTGCACAGACAGCACACCCTGGGCTATGACGCCATCAGGAATTACTTTACAAAGGAAAAGTGTCACCTACTCTGCCATCCCTTTCCCCCTGCTGTCTGTGCACTTGTATGGAATACACATTCACAGCGCTGTTCACCAGGTAAATAGTGAACAGGGCCATGGATCTGACTCTTTTTGCATCCAAGGGCACCGACGAAGAAGCAGAGGAGGCTCAGGCTAGGAGAATCCAGGAGACATTTGACCCACACCTATCTAGAAAGTGAGACCTTCGGGAGGGGCTGGACTGGATGCCAGGCCGACAGTGTTGCTGATCAGCCCGACTCCACTGAATAGTATCAGAAGAGTAGGCAGCTGTTTTAAAGTAAGTTCCAGTAACTTTAATGCATTCTACAGCATCACCAGCATAACCTACTGGCTGCATATCTAGGTAACGGTGTTTTAGACTTACATGCATGGAAACGTCAAGGAGGACAGTCCCCTTCGAATATGCAAATATGGTGTAAGCTTGTAGGGGCAGATTTACAAGTGGCTTGGGCCACTTTTGTGTCACGTTTGCCATGTTAAAATTGACGCAAAAGTGGCACAAGGGGCTTGTTAATCTTCCCTGTAGCGTTCAGCTTTTGGGATGCGTGTGGGGTGATTTTAGGGTTCAGGGTGGGTATGGGTTTTGGGGTGACAGGGATAACTTTAGGGTTCAAGGTGGATATGAGTTTTGGGTTGCCATGGGTAATTTTAGGGTTTAGGGCGGGTATATGTTTTGGGGTGCCAGGGGAAATGTTAGGCATCTGGGTGGATATGGGTTTTGGGGTGCCAGGGGTAATGTTAGGATTCAGGGCGGGTATGAGTTTTGGGGGGGCAGAGGTAATTTTAGGGTTCAGGGTGGGTATGGGTTTTGGGATACCAGGGGGGCAATTTTAGGGTTCAGGGTGGGTATGGATTTTGGGTTGCAAGGGGGCGACATTTTAGGGTGGAGGGTGGGTATGGGTTTTGGGGTGCCCAGGGGACAATTTTAGGGGTCAGGGCGGGTATTGGTTATGGGTTTTGGGGTTGCAGGGGGGCTAATTTTAGGGATCAGGGAATGTATGAGTTTTAAGGGGCAAGGGGGGTAATATTAGGGTTCTTATGTGTGCTCTAATTGTTATCCAGTTTCAAATGCAGAATTTACCACTTTTTTTCTCAGCTTGGCCTGAGAATTACCCAATCCTGATTGTCTGCCATTTTAGCTCCGCCCCTATTGATTAACATTAGCCACGCCCTTTGTTTGCCAGATCTGCCCCCCCCCACCCCCCCGGAAAAATGTCTGCGGATGCCCATGTTAACCACCTCAGTGATTCTTTTTTCTCTACCTCGAGTGATGCAGCTCTGCGAGCTTTGTTTACCAGACTGACAGCCTTTCATTCCTCGAGAACGAAAGGTTGTCAGTCTGGGAAACAGGTTACAGAGCTGCATCACCGCCCTGAGCCATCTTAATGGCGGTGCTGAATGAACACTTTACTTCATGTTGGACGTGGAGGACGACCTTCCTGATGTTCTGCAGGGGCGTGACACAGACATCTGCAGTGCATGGGGACCACCAGCTTTTCAGCTCCCCAACCTTCCAGGGGGCCCTAATTCAGCCAAGGCCAATACATATCTGTGAGAGATAGGAGACTCAGGGGCTCTCTGAAAATACGTTTTTTGAGCTCAATTATTCAGAGTTTTACATTCAAAGATGTAGAAATGTAATGCCTCCAGTGCTCGAAAAGTCAGTCGCCTCCCTATGATGTGGCTAAAGGTATGCTTTGATGTTTGTAGGAATTGTTATTTTAAGGCTACGGTAGGACAATTAGCCTAAGGGCTCCTTGGAACATGATGGAGCCCATCCTGGTATTTAGGGACCAGGATGTGACCCAGTGATGAAGCATGACACCCATAGGGGTGTGAGCTTCTACCTAACAACACTGTGGTTATGTCGAAACGACGTGGGTTTAGCTTCACTTCTTTTGCATTGTCCATCCTGCGGTGATTACATGAAGAACAGATAAATGTATAGGATACTTTGTTGTGGAGGCTACCTCAGGCACTGCCTGGTCACTTTGAAAGCCTCTCTGCACTCTGCCACCTTCATATGTAAAAGGATGTTACCCAAATTCTTATTACACTCCACTAGTCCCATGTGCATGCTCTTACATTGATATTTATTGTGTCCCTTTTTGGATGCATGACTTACCTTTTATTTTCCTTGTACTGACCAAAGTCTCGCCAGCCTTCCAGCTGAGGGGTGCCTCGCCCACGTGTACCCTCTGCTTATTTTAGCTACTTTATTTGAATCACTAATTTTGTTTCCTTGTTACGCCTTAGGCTGCATGGCCTCCTTTCTTTTCAGTTTGCTTTCTTGTTTTAGCTTTTTTTCGTTGCCAGTCTATTTTATTTTCCCCTTTTTTCACCAGTTTCTTCCTGTCTGTGGGTAGAGCCTTGCTTATAAGCATACTCTCCCCTCTGCTTTGCTCTTAATGATTGCCCCAGCAAGAGGCCGAGCAGATGTGAGCAGTGGGCTAGCCACTGGCATGCCAGAGGCAAACGCATCTTGGCCTGTCTACGACTACACATGCCTGGCTACCACCAATGCTGCTGGTGGAGCATCCCAAAAATGATCAAGTTGTGCAATCATACCAGACTTTCAGGTAAGTCTTAAGATTCTATTTCTTTTATCCACAACCGATTTCGGGGAAAATTGACTTAGCAGATTTGATAAAGGCTGCATATCAGCTGAAAGTCTTTTAGACCTATCTCTTCCAAGAGGTATTGTCCTCCTTCTATGCAGCACACATGGAAAGAGAAAAAAAAGAGGAGAAATAAAAATACTTCTCCTCAATATGCCTGCTCTGGGAGGGGTATGTTTTATGCTGCCCCAGGTTTACCTGATTAAGTAAATCTGGGACAACATCAAAATCCAGGGGTGCTGCGTGGGAAAACCCACTGCATTGCCCATTGAACGCCTCCTTGACGCAGAGTAAGGCAAATCAGCGACTTGCACTCCTTTGTCTTGCTCTATATCTTGTAAAGCCATGACGAAATAAGAACCACTATGGACAACGATGGACAGGCTGTTCTGATTCTGCTGGACTTGTTGGCGGCTTTTGACACGGTCGATCACTCTACCTTGATCGGCCGTGTCGAGACCATCGGTATCAAACATAAGGCCAAAGACCTTATAGCATCTTTCCTGGCCGACCGTAAACAGGCAGTTAAGCTGGGCTCATTTACTTCCCCGACATTCGCCCTTCCTTGCGGTGTTCCACAGGGCTCCTCGCTGAGTCCGACCCTTTTTAACATTTACGTGTCGGACTTGGCGAGGGTAATAAAAGCGTACAATATTAATTTGACCACTTACGCCGATGATACCCAGCTGGTATTATCTATTCACAAAAATGGACCCACTATAGCGGCTAACTTCAAAGAAGGCATGCGGGCCATCAGCTGCTGGATGGCCTCTAACTGTCTTAAATTGAACTCTTCTAAGACCGAAGTTATGCTGTTTGGTAAGGTTCAGCCGGCCTGGTCTCCCTTATGGTGGCCGGAGGAAATGGGCACCCCACCTGAACCAGGCAGCAAAGTGAGAAACCTAGGTGTTATATTCGATGATAAACTCCATTTCCATCACCATGTGAATTCTGTAGTTTCATCGTCATTCAACATCTTGCGAAAAATTAAGAAGCTTTTGCCATATCTTCCTACCACCGCTGGCAAAACTCTTATTTCAACCCTAGTGTTTTCTCGTACTGATTATTGCAATGCCCTTTTCCTCAACGCTCAGGAAAAAGTAATCTCTAAACTGCAAATGATTTAGAACGCCTCCGCCAGAGTTCTACTTGGTATCCCAAAATTTACCTCTGTCTCAAGACAATTAGCTCAATTGCATTGGCTCCCGGTGAGGAGCCGCATTAAGTTTAAGTCCTTGTGTATTGTTTACAAGGCAATAAACAACATGGGACCCAAATTTCTTAGAAATTCCCTTAAGCCTCTACCAACCCCCAGAACGCTTCGTTCCAACACCGCCCACCTGCTTCAAATCTCTAGAGCAAGGAAAGTCAACTGGGGTGACAGACGTTTTGGCATTGCAGCAGCAAGATTGTGGAACTCTCTTCCTCTTAACATTAAATCTAGCCCCACACTGCTTATTTTTAGAAAGCTACTTAAAACATGGCTGTTTTCTCAATGAACTAACTAGCAACTTCAGATATAGAGCTCTGCATCTGTTCTCTGAAACACTGGTAATAGACCTAGCTCCCAGCGCCGAGACACCCACGGGTAATTGTTGCGCTTTAAAAATCACATAAATAAATAAATAAATACATGTAAAGCCACGCAGAGTGACTTTGCGTTGCCTCACAGAGAGGGTTGCACAGTAGGAGCATAAAAAAAGTGATAGTCCAGCGGCGTAAGCCTCACTTAAATAGGCCGCTCATCACTGTCCTACCCATTACTTGGTCCAATCATTATCTTATCTCCTTTTCCATCAAGAGTACACCCATCCCTTATCTTAGTCATCAGAACTTCTATTCTGAATTGCGACTGGCACAACATCTCTCATGCTGATTTTATACAATACTTCAATGCCTCATTTTATTTTAAGCCTTTCACAGACTTGCCCTATCCAATGACAAACAGATGAAGCCAAATTTCTCAGCAGCCCCTGGCATTCTGATCTGTTCATGTAAGAAAAAAAGGCTATTCGAATACTCAAAAGAGCTTGGAGGAAACTCGATAATCGGGTGCTGACTGCCTTCTGCACTTGAATGCGATAATACAATCACCTGACATGTAAAACTGTAAGATCCTTATGTTCCTAGAAGATCCCCTTTACTGCTAAAATCATCAAGGCCCTTTTCATATGAAAGAATCCCTCTTTAATTCCTTGGCCATTCATGGTGATCTTTTACACTCCCAACAATTGGTCGATAAACCTGGTGCCTTCTTTGAACAGAACATTAAATGTACACGATGAATTCTCCTCTACTAACTCATCCTACCTCTCTGAAATACCCTAAGAAAATCTGATGTTAGCACCAGCTCATCCTTCGCTGACTCTAGTCAATATTCTTTTCCACCATTAAACTAGATAAGTTAAGCAAACATCTCCTCAACAGTAAACACACAGGCTGGTCTGCTCGATATATGTCCTTTATCTTTCCTCCAATCTCAAGAAGGTACTCTTGCTGCTGAACTCACTTATATTTTGAACGCATCACTTAGCAAAGGCATTGTCCCTTCCTCTTTGAAGAAATATTGACAAACCTTTTTCTTTAAATTAAATTTCTTTATTGCATTTGCATTAAGAGCTTCAATATAAAACAACAGCCCCGCACAAAATCCCCCCTCCCTCCCTTCTCACAATACTGACCTCTTCTGCGTGTACGGTTCCGTTGCATCCCTCTAGCAAGTATATACATAGCCATTTAGCCAACAATCCAAAACAGGGCAGGCGGCGCTCAACGATATTTGCAAAGGCTACATCTGTTAAGAGACACAGTGCGCAACAGTAAGACAAAGGCAGCCATCAGAGTCCCAGCCATGTCCCATCCTTCTTTATAGCTCACAATACACCATCACTCTGCTGCCACGTCGGTTCCCTCTCTGTTAGTCAAGTAAGTTTGGTACAGGCCCCAGAAGTTTTTTGGTCTGCTAGTGGGGGGATGTAGCTCACTATAATTTTCAGATTGAGTGCAGCAATAAAGCATGCCGTGCGCCCAGCGCTTAGGAGTGGGCAGTGGACCCCTCATCCTGCAACAAGCCACCACCCGGTTGGCCACAAGCAAGCCCATGTCAACCAGGCGCCTAATCGCCCTCGGCAGCTTCTTGGTGTATCCTAATAGGGCCACCAGGGTGTCAGGCGTGATGACAACCTCCGTCAGCTCACTAATGTCAGTGAAATGTTTTCCCCAAAAGTCCCAGACGCCATGGCTCTGCCAGGCGAGGTGTAGAAAGTCTCATCTGGGGCACTACACCTCTCGCAGCACGCAGAATCCCTCAGGCCATATCTGGAGCTTTTACCCCGTTGGACACTTTCAATCGGTTTTCGCAGCTTTCCGGGCTGGAAGATTGCGATTGAAGTTCAGTGCCCGGGGGGGAGATATGTGAACACCCTGGGGAGGAGGCCCCACGACGACTTTGTGGCAGTATAGACACAGGGGAAGTTAGTCCTTTTCCAGCTCAAATTGTTATTACTAATAACATTACTGAAGCCTCCATGTCAGCCGGGCCTATGGCTAGCATGGTTGGTTGTCTTGCAAACCCTATTCCTTTGACTCAGGATGGGGGGAGCTGCACGACCATGGCGGATAATGAGGGAGTGTTTAAGGGGGGACACACTATAGTGCCCAAAGGAAGGCGGGTAATAAACCTCCTTTCTTGGAACATTGCGAGGTTAAAAAGGAAGTTAGAAATTCCAGAGTGGCACACGTTCATTGAGAGGTTTGATGTTTGCCTGTTTCAGGAAACCTGGAGCCTATTACCCTTACACAAATCGGGGTATACCACCCACTTTTTGCCAGCAGTAAGCAAGGGAAAGGGCAGACCAGCGGGTGGCCTCGTGGTCTGGATTAAAATAGAGCTGGATTG
Source organism: Lissotriton vulgaris (assembly GCF_964263255.1). NCBI lineage: Eukaryota > Metazoa > Chordata > Amphibia > Caudata > Salamandridae > Lissotriton > Lissotriton vulgaris. The sequence continues at coordinate 667,200,222 of NC_141689.1, forward strand.
GGTGGTCACATGCCACAACTTGGAGTGTAATGAAATACTCCATCTCTCCTCTAGAGGAAATGTGGAGGGTAGTAGGCTGGACCTTTTCAATGTTTACGCTAGAGGGGCACCCGGGGACTCAGCCTCTTCAATTTTAACAGCTCTGGACTCCGCCTTAGCTAATTGCCCTTCATCAGCAAAAATCATCGTGGGGGGTGATTTTAACTGCACGTTTGAAGCCCTCCTCGGAGATGACCCCTTGGGTATTGAAGAGGAAGACTCAAAATGGTCCATCCCAACCTTATCCCTGCCCCCCATTAGGAAATGGTCAGCTAGGGCAATTCAAATCAATGCACTGACCAGGGACCATAAGTTAAGAGCCCTCAATGGCAGGACTATATCCGATCAGGCAGGGGCACTGACCTTCAACAGACTTACTGGACCGTCCCGAATTGACTACATCCTAATGGATGTTAGTTTCTGGGCAGACCTTATTGACATGGAGGTCCTCCCAAGTCAGGATAGCGACCACAACCCCCTGTGTTGTAAGTTTAATTGGGGTACCCTTAAAGATAGGAGGGCGAATGTCACCTTAAAAACATCTAAAGAGATTATCCCATATAACAACAATCGCAGACTAAAATGGGATAGGGCTAACCTTAAGGAGGATGACCTAGGGGCCATTAAATCTCTGGTAGAGGGCTTGTCCTCTGATTTGGAAGTCTGGGTCGGTGAAAATCAGTTTAGCGGGTTTCCGCACTTCTCCCTTGACTCAGCTTATAAAACTACAATAGATCATGTTGGTCAATTTTTTACCTCGAAAGGGAAAAGCAATAGGGATACTATTACACCTCCCATTTCTAATAAACCTTGGTATACAGATGAGTGTAAGGGCAAAAGGAAAAACTTGACAAAAGCCCTGCTTTTTGGGGATCCTTTGCTGGTTAGAGCGGCCAGGAAGGACTACCTAAAAGCATTATCACTGGCCAAACGTGAGTGGGAGGAACAGCATTGGCAGGATCTATCCAATGCTGTGAGTAGAAGGAACCCAAACCTTTTTTGGGATCTGATTAATAGAACCAGGCAGAGGAAATCGCAACCATTGGCTGTACACATAACTAGTCAGCAATGGTTTGATCATTTCTCATCCCTATATGGAGGTATTGATGAAACAGCTAGCCCCGTGGCAGATAGTTTGGGTGTAGGGGAGCCCCTAGGGGAGGACGACCTTCCATTCACGACCACAGAAGTAGTGATGGCGATTAGACATCTAACCCCAAAGAAAGCAGCCGGGCAGGATGGGATCCCTGGGGACCTACTGATCGCGGAGCCGCAGGCTTGGGCCAAATTAATTGCCATAATAATGAATTTGATTACCAGGGGTCACCAGGTGCCAGATTCCTGGAAGGGGGCAGAGGTAGTAACTGTGTTCAAGAAGGGGGCAAGAGATGACCCTGCGAACTACAGACCTATCAGTTTGATAGATATAATTCAGAAAGTGGCCGGCAGGGTTATCATTTCAAGAGTACGAGATTGGATGGAGGAGGCCAGTATTCTTTCCCACCTCCAAGCGGGTTTCAGAAGAAAGGTAGGCACGATGGACCAGGTCTTTCGCTTTTTTGTTATCTATTGGAAGGCAGTTACCATCAAGAAAGGCAGTTTATACATGGCCTTCATAGATCTCAAAACGGCTTTCGACCTGGTCCCCCGGGCAAAATTATGGGAGATCCTAGGAGAGATGGGATTTCCCAGTGGTCTCCTGAATCTAATCGTAAAGCTCCACGAGGGGAATTACGCGAGGGTCAGATGGGGATCCCAGGGACAGTTAACAGACAGGGTCCCTGTGAGGAGAGGAGTACGCCAGGGCTGTGTCATGGCTCCGACCCTTTTCTCCCTATTCGTGAATGGAGTGGTGGACCATTTGAAGGGGGAAGAGACGGACGCCCCATCCCTGGCGGGGGAAAAAATCCCCACCTTACTCTTCGCTGACGACACCTTATTAATCTCCAAATCCCCAGTGGGTCTGCAAAAACTCTTGAACCGGTTTAGCTCCTTTTGTACCATCCGAGGCTTAACCATCAATACCTCGAAAACCAAACTGATGGCACTCTCCCCCTCTAAAAGATTTAAAAATAATTTCCTGCTCAATGGTGTTCCTCTGGAGTTGGTCGATTCATTTGACTATCTCGGTGTCCGGATAAATAGTCGAATGACTTGGAAGGACCACTTGGCCAAAATGTTACTCAGCCACCAAAGGGTATCCGGGGTGACTTTGAGGGAGCTCCGTGAGTCAAGTAGCAAACCTGTCTCCCCGGCCATGGCGATCTATGAGGGTCAGATCCTTCCAGCGGCACTATATGGCTCCGAACTCTGGGGGTTCGAAAATGTTTCAGAACTATCGACAGCGGAAAACAATTTTCTAAGGAATGTGGTGGCTCTTCCTGCTTCCACCCCACTGATCCCCCTGAGACTAGATCTGGGCAGAAGAGCACTAAAGGACTTGGTAAGGCTACGCCCGTTGCTCTTCTGGACTCGCTTAAGAAGAACTGAGGAGCTTGTAAAATATGCTGATGGGTTGGACGATCTTCTTCAACTGGACACGGGTAAAAAAATAGGATGGCTGAATAAACTGAGAGACCTGGTTCTTAACTTGGGGCTAAGGGATGCTTGGGAGTCAAAATCGCCGCCACCCAAGGAAGTGATTAAAAAGCTATACTGGGACTGGGTGCAGAGTAATGCACTGAGGGTTACGGATGGGGGCCCACTCACGGACCAATTTTTGTCATTTAAATGTGTGAGAAAATTGGAACCCTTCCTTGACCTGATAACCAAACCTCTTGATCGAGCGCTATATCTAAAACTGCGATATGGGACGCTTCCGGTGCATGACTTCATGGCGAGGTGGTCGAACTCTGGTGCCCCCCTGCGTTCATGCCCTGGCTGTGTAACACCAAAGGAGTCTGTGGCCCATCTATTTTTTGCCTGCCCAGCTTATAAAGGGGCGCGGAAATTTTGGCTGAAACCTGTTTGCAGGGAATTGGGGTTGAGGTGCCATACCCAGGCACTACATCTACTTTCTACAGACTCTTCATCTTCCATCATGATATGCGGGGTGGCAAAATTCCTGGGCAGTGCGCGGATAACGCGCTCCCGTTTACTGAAATTGCATTCGGGGGGACCTACGGTCTGATGCTGTAGCTGCTGATAGCAAATCAGTGACTGAGGTGTACCTCGTTTCTTTTATTCGCATTTTTAATAATTTTAACCGGAGAATTGGAAATGTATATTGTATATGCATTCTTTTATGGTGATCAATTTGCCGAATAAAGATATATTAAAAAATATATATATATCTGGAGAGTCTGGCTGGGGTTTAGTACAACCGAATCAGGAATTTGAAGTGTACCAGCCTATGCCGGCCATTGAGTGATATTTTCTTAGTGTTAGTACAGCAATAGCACCCCGTGTCATCATCCAAAACAGTGTCCAAATCAGTCTGCCATGCCAGTCGCTCCTTATTGTACGTGTGCTGTTTGTGCGCTTGCGTTAGTTTGTATAGATTGGACAGCAGTTTTAGGGGAGAAGCAGTCTTAAGGACATATGTGAGCTCCGGAACTTCAGGGGGTTCAGCCATGTCCCGCCTAGTAGGTCGCTGAGAGCGCGGCGCACCCTGTGGAACTGAAATCGTGTCAGGAGCGGGGGAGCGTCACAGGCTCCCAGGGCCTGCTCCCATGTCTTTGCAACCCCGTCAATGAATAGATCTCCCGCCATTTTTATGCTCCCTTTCTGTAAGGCAATGACTACTCCTTTCTCCTTAAGCGGGGGCAACAATCTGGTCCAATCTACTGGCATCTCTGGTGAATATAGCAGCACGCCATCCTGCATCTTTAAAAGGCTATGCCATGCATGATTTGTTTCTGTAACAGAGTCCAATAGGCCCGTTCTGCGATCCATCGATTGGAAGATCGTATGCAGGAGTGAGATAGGGCTTGCAAAGAGAGTCTCCATGCGGACATGCGGTATGTTTTGGTCCCCATGTAGCCAAGTGTGCAGATGTGTCGCCTGAGCCACACGGTAGTATGCCTCTAGATCCGGGGCACCAAGCCCCCCATAGAATATGGCATAGTGAGTAGCGTCCACCGGACACGCGGTTGCCCACCCGCCCAGGCCAGTTTGTTCATCTGCTTCTGCAGCCGTGCAAAGAATGATTTGGGGAGAATCATTGGGATAGTCATGAACAGAAATAAAAATCTGGGGAGCACAACTATTTTCATTATTGATATGTGTCCCATTAAGGACAAAGGAAGCTTACTCCAGGTAATTACATCATCTTCTAGCTTACTGACGACAGTGCCATAGTTAGCTCTGAAGAAGATTTCCGCCACCGTGCGTAGCTGGATTCCCAGATAACGGACCGCATCAGTGGTCCACTGGAGCGGATACTCCATAGGCGTGGGCTGTGTGATCGTAGTCAATGAAAAAGCTAGCGATTTAGTCCAATTGACCTTCAAGCCAGAGAGTGCACCAAAGCGAACCACCTCCCTGAGCACAGATGATAGGTTATTTTCAGGGTCGCGTACATTCAGCAGGGTGTTGTCTTCATACATGGACACTATGATCTTATAACCCGGGAAACCTATGCCCTCATTTCCGTGGTATTCTCGCAGAGCGCACGCCAGTGGTTCAGCCACCAGAGCATAGAGAAGGGGCGAGAGTAGGCACCCTTGCCTAGTACCTCTACTAATGGGGAAAGAGTCCGTGACCAGGTCGCCCATGCGGAGCCGAGCCCGCGGATGGTGATATAGTACTCCCATCATCTGTAGAAAAGTCTGCCCTAGGGCCATGCGCTGCAGTACCATTCGCATAAAAGGCCACTCCACCGAGTCAACGGCCTTTTCCATATCTAGGAAAACGGCTAGTGCTTTCCTGTCCTGCCTCACATGCTGAATCGTGCCCAGGACTGTACATATGTTGTAAACTAAGTTCCTGCCAGGAATAAATCCAGCTTGCTCCGGGGCTACCAGACGATCAGCGAGGAGCGCCAGACGGGTGGCCAAGACCTTGGCAAACAGTTTAGTATCAACATTCAGCAGCGACAGGGGTCTACATGAGCTGCACTCATCGTGAGGTTTCCCCGGTTTCAGTATAGTGACAAGGAGTGCCTCCCTCATAGAGTGGGGCATGCTGCCCTCCACACATATGTCATCAAAGAGAGTCAACAAGTGCGGGAGTAGTTGTTTCTTAAAAGCTTTGAAGAAGCCCGCCGTAAGTCCATCCGCTCCCAGAGCACTGCCCGACGTCATACTGGCTAGCGCATCAAGGATTTCATCTTTTTCAATAGGAAGCATGAGGAACTCCCTGTCTGTGTTGGTCAATGTGGCCAAGATAGTCGTTAATTTCCTCTTCCAGATCACCGCTCTTGGAGGAGTACAGATCAGAGTAGAATCCTTTGAAGACATCAGCTATATCCCTCTTGTCTGTAAGCGGCTCTCCAGCGGCGAATTTCACCACCGTAATGTGCTGGCGCCGTCTTGCACCCTTCATTAGACTGGCCAGAACTGCACTTGGCCGTTCACCTTCACCGTACACCGTGGCAGTGGCATATTTGCCCATGTGTCTAACCTCCTTATCCGTTTCTTCATGATATTCTAAGAGCAAGGTCTTGATCTCTTCCCCCACTGTTTTGTCTACCAGGTTGCGCTGTCTACGCTCCAGCTTGCCTAGTTGTTTCTCAAGGTCTGCCAGTCTCTGCCGAATGGACTTAAGTATGCCCGAGTGCTTCGACATCGCCACCCCTCGAATATAGACCTTGAAAGCCTCCCAGACCACCTGGAAGCTATCCACCGAGCCAATGTTAGTTTCGAAGAATACATCTCTGGCCTCAGCCAACTCTCCCCCAAACACCGGATCCAAGAGAGAATTAGGCGGAAACCTCCAAGTGAATGGTGGTATGGATTTACCTGGGATGCGTAGTTCCATTAGCACTGGCGAGTGATTGGACAGGGTTCTGGGTAACACTCTGCAGTGTCTAATTCAGTCCACGTGGGAAGAGGGAGCGAACTAATAATCTATCCTGGTATGGACATCGTGATATGCTGAGTAATGCGTGTACCCACCCTGCTGAGGATTGCGGGAACGCCACACGTCCTCCAATCCCAGGCAGATCATTGCACTCTGCAGCTCTAGAGCAGCAGCCAAAGGCCTGCAAGCAGGTTCGGACGGCCTATCGAGAGTCGGCTCATGTTGAGGTTGAAGTCTCCCCCCGACAGCATGCATTTCTGATCATATTGTTTGGCCTTGGCAGCAAGGAACTTGTAGAATTCCGGCGAATCAAAGTTGGGGCCATAGGTGTTGACTATGGTGAATTCTATGGCAGGGCCATGGCATCTAGATATTACGAATCTGCCTCCAGAGTCTGCCACCAGGGTTTGAATCTGCAAATTGGACTTTGGGTTGACCCAGGTCAAAACCCCCCTAGAGTTGGAGGTAAACCCCGCTACAGAGATATTACCCTCAAGCCCCCTGCATCTGAGCATGTGACTGTGTGTAGGGAGATGCCTCTCCTGGAGCAGGGCAATGTCTATGTGTTGTCGCTGTAAATAACTGAGAACTTTCCTGACCTTGCGGTGGTCATTTAGGTCTCGGACATTCCAAGTAAGTGCCTTGAGTCTAGGTGTGTGTGATGTCCCGCTTTCTATGGTGGAATCAGCCATTACACAATACCGTCGGACATAAATGGAGCAAACTTATGTCAGTGTCTGTCGCCTTCACAGAGTATAGAGTCAGATAGATTAGATCCCCAAAAGTAACTAAACAATCCCCTCTCGAACAAGTCCAACCCCCCACCCACAGAGACCAACCCCAATTAGGCCTTGCATGATTAGACCCTCAAGTCCCCCCACCCTACCCCGTTATACAACAAGAGAAAGTGCATACAGCGCAGGAGCCAAGGTCGCCAGGCAATCAGTAACCAAGTGGTTTCCAAACGAGCCTGAGGACCGCCTCGGGCAACCGCCACCATAAGAATCAAGAGAGTTCAAAAGTGTCTTAACAGCACTGAGTAGCCATCCCAGGCTAGAGCACAGGGGGCACAGCCGCCCCCAACTAAGCACCCGCACCTTCCATGGCGGGTACCAAAGTTTAGCCACCAGCCCCCAAGACCTGGCACAGGTGTATACGTGTATCCGAACAGTCTCACCATAAGTCTGTCGTGGAGGCAACACATCTCCAGACCGCTTCAGAGTACTGGTCGCCTGGGCTGGTGCACAGGTTTGTCCAGCCCGATTGCTAGGCTCAAGCTCGAGTCAAAGCACCTTAACTGAATGGGCGGGGCCAAGACGACCTGCTCCATATGTTGGTATCCTGCCTCCCACCTGTTCGTCGAGTTGACTCCCGCCGACCTCTGCTTCCAATCTGTTACCATTGCCTCTTTGATGGTCCTTAGCCCACCCTTTCAGGACCTGCTAAGGTGCTTTTGGGTTCATGAAAAAATGGGAGTGACCCTGCCGGTTTATCCTAAGCTTTGCAAGGTAGAGCATTGCATAATCTAATCCAAGTTCCCGGAGCTGCTTTTATATGGCGCAAAGTGTCTGCGCTCCTCCTGCACCCTAGCAGTGAAGTCCGGATACAGGGAGATGGCGGACCACTCATACTGCAGGCTTTTCTTATCACGGGCAATTCTTAGGGCGGTGTCTCTGTCCCTATAATTCAAGAGCTTGGCTATGATGAGCAGCGGCGGGACCCCTGGACGAGGGCGTGGACCCAGCGAACGGTGGTCTCTCTCTACGATAAACACCAGCGAAAAAACTTTGTCTCCCAGCCGAGTGACCAAGAGTTTCTCCATGAATTTTTCAATGTTCCCTGTGTGCGTCGTTTCCGGCAGGCCCGTGATTCGTACATTGGACCGCCGAGAGCGGGCCTCCAAGTCCTCAGTCTTATCTTGAATGACTTGTAGTAACCAACTTATGGTCTGGCGGTCTTTATCTAGCTCCATTTGGGCCTCTTCCACCTCCGCATGTTTGTCCACGTGCTCCGCCATGCGGTCCATGCGGTATGTGAGGGCGTCTAATTTAGTGCCAATAGATGTTTTACTGTCTTGTATGCCCTTCTCCATAGACCGCAGCATAGTTTTTATATCCGAGTAGTCTGTGCCTTCAGCGCCATTCGTGGGGGAGATCTGGGCTCCCTCCTGCAGGTCGCTCGTCTTGGCACGGCGGTTCTCGAACTGGAGTTTACTTTGGGTCTTGTCTCCTTTCCCCATGGCAGCAATCCTGCTGGAGTGGGAGCGCACCTCAATGCTTCCAGGCCGCGCAGGTTCCAAAATGGCGGGTGATGTACTAGGAGTTCGATATAGGGGGTTGATTGTAACTCACTCTCGGCAGCACTCCGTAGAGAAATCTGTTGGCCTCCAGGTCCGCCCCAGGTGTCGAGGGCCTCGCGTTTGCTTATATCGCCACAGTCCTTCAGTCAGGAGTCGGGCGCCTGAAGTCTGTCGGACCCAGGCAGTTGCTTCAGGCCACACGTCAAAGCACGCCGCACGGCGTCTGATTCACTCGAGTCCGCTGTCTGGGGCCTGGTTCACAGCCCGGGTCCTTTAGGGTGATATTGGCACAGAGCAGCGCCCAGGAGTGCAGCCTAGCCCTCAACGCCTCCCGGGGGCAGTTAGCACCAGCAGTGTCAATAATGCTGCCGAAAACTCGGCGAAAACAGGATAAATTACGGATTTTACTGGCGGCGGCACGGAGCTCGGAGATTACGCGTCCGCCATCGTTGCCGGCAAGCTCCGCCCCCCAACATTGACAAACCTCCTATTACACAGCCTGGTCATGATCCTGGCAATATAGCTCATTTTGGGACCATCTCTTCCCTTTCTTTTTTTTTTGTTAAAATGCAAGAGAAAATTGTTACTCTCAGCTCCAAACCTTTGCAGAGAAACATAATCTTCTATGTGACAACCAGGGTGGCTTCATATCATGCTACTCCATGGAGCTGGTAATTCTCTCTGTAGTGGATGATCTTCAATCTCCAGTCAACAGCAGAGGCTCAGGAGCGTTATTGCTCCTGAACCTCTCCGCAGTCTTTGATACTAAAGACCATGCCATCCTCACGAGGAATTATTCACACTCCCCATTAAGTGGATTGCTTCCTTCCCTGTAGATAAAATCCAACCATTCAACTAGGCACATTCACCTTCCCCTAGGTGAGCCCGGGTGTTACATAAAGCTCCTGTCCAATACTAAACCTGTAAATGGTCCCTCCTGCATAACTTCATATTCACTCCCAAGTAGCGTGTTATATGCTGATGACACATAGCTGATGATTGACCTTCAAGATGATCTACATAACCAGGTCACTGGCGTTCAAGCTGTTATGATCTAGGTTGTTACATAGATAGGGGCGAATCATATTAAAATCAACCCCACAAAATCAGAAATCCTGCCTATCTTTCACAAACCCAATAATTGGGATAATTTGCTATGGCCGTAGAATCTGGGGCATTGTATCCACCCAATCAATAAATTCAGGAATACCTGTATTCTCCTAGATCATAACCTGGGTCTTAAAGTAATGTCAACAAATGTTGCCTCTTCCAAATAAGGCTCCTCAAAAAAATAGCCACATTGCAAAAAATGCAAAACACCCTTAACTGAAGTATCTTCCAACGAAAACAATTCAATTGTATCTCCTCTCATCAGAGGGCCTTGCACTGAGTTCCTGTCAACAAAAAATTGCATCAAGCATAAAATCTAGTCCTGTGCAGCTCCAAAATTCTGACTTGCGAATTCACTAAATATCAGCCCACAAGCCCTCCCATCCAGGATCCAACATCTGTTTGAAGTTCATCACATCAAACACAAAATTGAGGGGGCCACTCGTTTAGTGTGCTTGTGCTAAGCTCTGAAATGCTATTCTGCTTGTGCTATCTCCTCATCTTACACTTCAGACAAGCAAACAAAGCCTGGCTTTTCTCTAAATAAGCCGCCTCTTCTCTGCCCAACATGTGACACAAGCCCCAGGAGACTCCGTTTGGAGTGGCCACACACTCTACAAATCCACTCTAACCATATAATTTAATAAATATCATTTTCATGCATAATTTATTAACAATGGTTACATAAAAAATGTCCCTTGTCTCCACAATGCTCAACATCTCTGCAGAAATTGCAGCAAAAGGAGCAAAGACTTTTCCCGAGTACAAAGTAAAGCCTTCGAGGGAAAATGACTCAGATATAGACCTCACAAGTCCAAACCCAGAGACTGTGGAACCACATCAAACTCTCTGTGCTTCCCTTCCCCGCCTTCAATTTAGGAAGATCTCAAGGCCCATATAATAATAATAATAATAAAATCTTTATTTGGATAAAAGAAAAATATTCTTAAAAGCATTTCACAATAGATCAGCAGGTCGGCACATTGTAATAAGAAATTCCGGAACATATTTTGCAACAGTTGATCAATAAGAATCGTCCGAAGCCTGTTGCTCAGTTTCAATTTTATGATAGCCAACAATAACACTTAGTACTAGGGCAAAGGGATTTAATGTACTGACATTTGGCGGCTTACAGTTCATAAAAATCAAACAAATTCAAGAGAGTGAACTACTTGTGCAAAAACTCAGTCCAAATGGATAGGTCGCTAGTCAGTAACACAGATATGATAAAATGCGACTAGTTGCAAACAATTTTTGTTTTTTTTGTTTTTATAAAACTTGAGGCTAAAATGCAGCTTAAATTAGACAGCTAGACAGGGGAGAGCAGGGATTACTGGTCCTACCGCCTTAACCATAAAGGTGCGGTATGCATGCCGAATGTAGATTGTAAAGGCAATATTTAGAGCTGTATTTTCGGGGCACAAGGAGGTGATGATTGCCTGTCTACAGGTCCGAATGCCCAACCTGTTCCACTCTGCTCTGAGATTGCGTCTACGTTGGGACATGAGGGCGGGACATAAGCAAACCATGTGCTCTAGTGTTTCGGTTGCCTTGCCGCACCCTCTGCATGTTACATCTTCCGTGGTGCGCAGCTGTGTGGCCAGATCTTTTAAGAATCGCCAAACCCCCAATCTAATGGCCAGAAAACTGTGTTTTAGGTGCAGTGAGTAGGTGCAGGAGAGATAGATAGCGGGGGATATGCACCCATAGGAGTTTATGACTGACCATGCGTGACTGTGTTTACAGAGGTGCGCTTTGTCAATAACGAGTGAGCGCATTCTGACACTTTTTTTGATACAGGTTTTGAATGCGGTTGTGCTAGGGTTGAGGGCCCATAGGTCGCCCGCCGACATTTCACGAGTAGAATCTGTGAAAAGGCGGCCGTACGAGCCCCCTGGGTTTTTCTGGCTAATCTCGGACCAAACTAAGGACTCTAAAGTACCTGTCTCTGCTTTTCTGAGTTTGTGACAGAGATTTAGGTATGTGCCAGTATTGGAGGCCTCATAATTTAATAAGCCCAGTTCTAGCCTGATCTGGGCAGCAGAGGCAGATTGGGGCGAATAGAAGACTTTTTTATAGATCTTGGTCACAAGTTGGTTTAAGGTTGTGTTTAGTTTGCCCCTAAATAACTCGATGCCATACGCTAAGGTAGGCCCACTTTTTGCTCTTAGGATTTCCAGTAGGAATGAGAGTGTTAGGGCGGACAGCTCTTTAGCGAGCTTAGATAAAGTAACTTGTAGGGTCCTGGCTTTTACTGCGACCTCGTTGCGCTGTTTGCGAAAGTTACCCTTAGAATCAAAATGAACCCCCAGGTATTTATATGTGCGTCGTGTTGTTAAGCTTTTGTTGTTATATGACCACACACCACCGCCGTTACGTTTTCTCCCGAAGGTCATGACTTGGGTTTTCTTTAAGTTTACCTCGAGTTGGTTCTTAATTGTGTAACTGTATAGCTTGTCCAAGAGCCTTTGGAGCCCAACCCGTGTAAGGCTGAAGAGAACCAGGTTGTCGGCATAGAGCAGATTGCTTATCGCAGAGCCTCCGACCTTAGGGGGGTGACTGTTTAGTTCGTCGAGAGTGACCAACAGATCTGCTATAAACAGATTGAAGAGTAGGGGGGCAGCACGCATCCTGGTTTGACACCTCTGGTTGTCATAATTGTCCGTGAAAGATGCGTGCCAGACCCCAACTTCACCTGGACCCAAGTGTGTGAGTACAGTTGGATTATCGCATCCAGAAGCTTTTCAGGAATCCCCCATTTTTTTAGTTTCTCCCATATCGCTGCCCTGGGACCCGATCAAACGTATCTTTGAAATCAACAAAACAGCAGTACACAGACCTGGATGAAGAAAGCGTTTTGTCAATAATTATAGACAATGTAAATAGATTGGTCATGGTCCCTGAATTGGCAGTAAAGCCTGTTTGGTTCATTGGTATCAGTTCGCGCAGCTCCGCCCATGCCCTCAGCTCCTTCAGTAGAATTCCTGCATAATGCTTGGCCTCGATGTCTAGGAGGGCAATTAATCTATAGTTCCTTTGGGTGGCACGGGAGCCTGATTTATAAATTGGGTGGATTATTGCCCCATGCCAGGAATCCGGAACAGTTGAAGTTCTCAGAGCAAAGTTGAACAAGTTGGTTAGGTGCCCCGACCAAAGAGCTATGTTGGATTTAAACAGACTCTAGGGTAAGCCGTTCCGGCCCGGGGCCCCGTCGGATCTTGCTTTTGACACAGCTTCGGTGACCATTTCTTGAGTGATTTGGAGATCTTCGCTGCGAGAGTCTACACAGTTTGAGTTCTTGCGCATGCAGGTGCTAGGGGGAGCTTCTGCCTATTTGTGGGAGTGGCTTTCTGTTGGCGCTATGCTCTCCGGGGACCTAAAGTGTTCGGTCAGAAAGGCGGCCCAGTCTGATTCCTGTATATTTGCCGACCCGGCATTTGATGGCCCCGAATTAGAGCGCTTGATTAAGGCCCAGAATTTTCTCGTATTGCGTTTTTTACTTTCCCAAAGTAGTTTGGTCCAGAATTGATTTTGATGCAGTCGTTTGTCTTTTTGTGCGGCCATTCTGAATGATTTTTAGGCTGATTTGTAGACGTGCCTGAGATCATTATTTCCTGGATTTTTCAGATACATATGCATTTTCCAAATACATATGCAATTTAACACATTTTTTCTGCCACTATTACATCAAAAAACTAAGGGGCATATTATCAAGGACTGGTGTTAAATCTATCGCAGTTTTATCGGCGATTATGGGCTTGATAATACTCCCTTGTTAATTCCCGTAGAAGCCCATGTTAACATCAGAACATGGGCTTCTATGGAAATTAACAAGAACGTATTATCACGCCCATTACGCCGTTTTATCAGCAGTTTCCTGCCGATAAAATGACGATAATTTTAACACCAGTCCTTGATAATATGCCCCTAACACAATAATTCAAATAAACAAATATCCATCCAAATCAAGAAAATGAATTCAAGAATGGGGATTGCTACTCAATAGCATTTTATTCAAATTTTACAAAGAATTTATTTCAAAATGTAATGGTACAAAAAAAATTTGCCCCGCCCTACCCGGTCTGCATGAGCATCTGGGCATCCAAATAGCTGAACCCGGAGCTCTATTATGTACATTACCTTGCAGTACTAATTTGAAATTAGCCTCAACCAATCTGCTAGAGATATAGGAATGTACTACTAAAAATTGTTTGTTCTATTGTTCTTTGAAACCACTCGCAGACCTTGGTTGTTTTTTGCTTTTTGCTTTTTACCTTTCTCCTTCCCCCCCCCCCCGTTTTGGGTTTTCCTCAATTGTTTCTAAATTGTGCAACATCATTCTCCCCCCCCCCGAGTGTGTGAATGTGATATGGTTGTTTGTGATATGCTTGAAATCTTGAATGAAAGATTGAGTGTATGGTTAATGCCTAAAATGTCCCACGTGTTTGTCATAACAACATTTTTGTACTATGTATTAAATTTTGAAATAAATTCTTTGTAAAATTTGAATAAAATGCTATTGAGTAGCAATCCCCATTCTTGAATTTGTTTTCTTGATTTGGATGGATATTTGTTTATTTGAATTATCTATATCAGTATTGGCATTGTTGTTTTGTTAGATAATTATCCGGCTCAGCCTTACTGGTTAGAGCCAGCCCCCAGTTGTTTCTTGTTGTCCTAACACAATAAAACAACAAAGACGCACTAGAGGCTTGTAAATCGACCCAGACTATATACAGAGGGAGAGAAACAAGAAAGAGGACAGAACTGGGAATATCAAGAAAAAATTAAATATGAACGGAAAGGGAAGAAAATGAGGAGACAGAAAAAATAAGAGAAGAAACAGGAAAATATAAAGACAAACAAGGGCAATATGGCCACAGAGGACAATTTAAGAAAACAACAGTAGTACCGAGAGAGAGAAAGGAGTAAGAGGAGAGAGAGGGAAGCATAAAAAGAAAGGCTAGAAATTATGGAAAAAGGGACAAATATAGGGCCATATTATGAAGAAAGGGCGACACATTATCGCCACTTTTATCGGCAGGAAACTGCCGCTAAAGCAGCAATAATGGGCTTGATAATATGGCCTTGTGAATTCCCGTTGAAGCCCAGGTTAACACCATAACCTGGGCTTCTATGGGAATTCACAAGGGCATATTATCAAACTCATTATCGCCGCTTTAGCAGCAGTTTCCTGCCGATTAAAGCAGCAATAATGTATCGCCCTTTCTTGATAATATTGCGCATAATTCCTTAATGTACACAGACGCACAATCTAAACTACTATTATAAAGAGAGAACTGTGTCCTTTGAGCCAGGCAAACTCAAAAAGTACACCACCAATCGCAACCAATACAGCGTTGGAAAGGGGAGGTCCAGGAGATAGACATAGGCTATATAAAAATTTTAAAAAAAGTAATTAAAAAAATTTACCATAAAAAAGTAGTCCCTTGAAAGTAGTGCCGGCCTCGAGGTGCGTCATGACATCAGGAGCGAGGGGAGGAGCGGCGTACGCTGACGTCCGAGCATTGATTGCAAAGAGCGGAGACTGGAGGGCTGGTGAGACGTGATTGGAGCAACCGAGAGGTGAAGAAAGGGGGACCCGATAAACGAGAGACGTGTGGCCAGTAGCAGAGAGGGTCAGGAAAGGGGTCACTCACTTGTGTGATAGTCACAAGGCAACAGCGCTAGGAAGGGGGCGGAGTGACGTGATGCTGAGGCGGCCAGGGAGCAGGTATTAAGGTACAAAGACCGAGCGCACAGGAAGGGCTGCTGTGACAAGGTGTAGTAGATGCCGGGTGGGAAGGGAACAGGTGACAAGGTGTAGTAGATGCCGCGTGGGAAGGGGTGTTGTGACAAGGTGTAGTAGATGCCGCGTGGGGAGGGAACAGGTATGATGTATACAGCCAGCTGGAGCGCAAGGGATATGGCAGAAGGCTTGAGAGGGCTGGTATGCGTAGAGAGAACCAAATAGCGGCTTTTGCAGTACTATCATCCTTCAGCAAAGTCAGAAAGTCAGTGAGCAAACTAACAAGAGTGGATATGATGCAGATGTGTCTACAGAAGTCGAAAGAATGCTGCCCTAGCATCTAAAAAGGTGACCAGGAGGTGGAAAAGTGGGCTCTTATGCAAACCCAAAACATGGTCTGAAAGAAAAGGTTTAAATACACCCAGAGCTTAACCGATCCCTTTTTCTACGTGCAGGCGGGGGCTCTGAAGCCTAATTGCTCCCGGACAACGTCGGGACGGGCTGCTAGCGTGATATAAAACAAAAAAACATAACAGCATACATTATAGCAAAACACATTTACGACTATGAAATGTTTAACAAGGGACGAATATAGGGGCATATTATCAAGACAGGCAATAAAATTATCGCCGCTTTATCGGCAGAAAACTGCGGATAAAGCGGAGATAATGGCCTTGATAATATGCTCTATGGAATACCAATCGAAGCCCATGTTAGATGTCCTTCACATCTAACATGGGCTTCGATTGGAATTCCATGGAGAATATTATCAAGCCCATTATCGCCGCTTTATCAGCAGTTTTCTGCCGATAAAGTGGCGAAAATGTTATCACCTGTCTTGATATATGCCCCATAATTCCTTAATGTACAAAGATGCACCACATACATTCCCATACAATTTATCAACTCACCTTTCAAATTGATTTCTAGATTAAGAAGAATACCACCCACACAGTAGATATTCTTATACAAAATCTCTCCAGTTCAGTGTTTGCAGCAAAGCCACAAAATGGAACATTTACCCTATCATTTTACACATACATACATATAAAAAAAAAATTAAAATCCTTCACACATTAATTTAAAACAAAACACACATTTCTATTGCTTTAACATTTCAAACCTTCCCAACTGACATAACTTTCCACCCTACACCCAACAGAACATGCAAAAGTCAACTGTCAACTTAGGTGAAAACTTCACTGTATAAAACACAGCTCCTCAACAATTTTAGACTATGCATAAGCACTTACTTATAAGTACCAATAAAGAGAAAAGGTCAACATATAAACACATAAACTTGATAGATATCTGTAAAATATATATTTTTTATTGATTTTTTCTTGCTTATGTGCGCTTATGTGAAACGACTTTCAGAATTCGCACAGTATGCGTACACTAAATATATCGTTAAAAAAAAAAGTTGCATCTATCACACATTTTTTTCAATCCCGGGGACCCCATGCCCCGGTGCTCAAATATAACGTTCAGCACTGTGGGGAGAGCCCCAAAACCCCCACGGTCCCAGCCGGCTTCCTGCGTCCTTCAGGAGCCAGCATTGCTTTTTGTCAGAGAGACTAGCTTACATGCTGCTCTCTCAGACGAAAAGCAATCTGCTTTCCTACTTGAAACAGAACTCTCGCCCAACCATAGCAAACAGCAGTATCTCAGGAATAGGCACCCCATAACACTACAGGAGCCGGACTTGTTAGGTGGTGGTCCCCACGGACATCAAAGGCTCAACAAAGCCCATCCAAGACTTTGACCTTGCGGATCATTGTAAACCCCCCTAAGCAGTTCTAGGGGACAGGAAGTCCTATAGCAAATAGAAAACTTTTCCTGTCAATCTACACACTCAATATACACACATATACAAATAAATAAAAAATCACATTTATTCCCACATTAAATCAAAATGAAACACACTTTTACATTGCTTGAACTTTTGCACCCTTTCCAACTGACAAAACTTTCAACCCTTCCCCCATTCCACAATCTGCCAGTTACCATAGAAACACTTCAGAAAACATCTCTTGGGAGGGGGAGTCCCACGAGCCTGGCCGGAGGTAGCGGTCCAGTGCTCGGGTGGGACAGGAGACATAAGGCAATGTGCTTCCGGGAGCGCAGCGGACGGGCGCAGCGGGCGCGCCGGCGGCGCGCCAAAGGCGCGCCAAAGGAAAGCCCGCCTGTGCCCGTCCGTGACCGCACGGGACCTGGGACCTGTCATCACGCCCGATCCTCCATAGAATACTCACCCAGGTACTTACTATCCCTGCGTAAGACCTACCCCTTAGACCCAACAACCACTTCCCATATTTTGGCCCTAGGTATCGCCTGTTCCCCTTCCTCACCAGAGACAATCAACTTCTTGCCCTCACCCCCCAGCAAGTCCCCACATCCGGGCACCTCTATCACCCTATTAAACACTAGGTCGGCAGTTGCGCACCAGCAGGAGATTTTCAA
The DNA here is from genome assembly GCF_964263255.1 of Lissotriton vulgaris. Classification (NCBI taxonomy): domain Eukaryota; kingdom Metazoa; phylum Chordata; class Amphibia; order Caudata; family Salamandridae; genus Lissotriton; species Lissotriton vulgaris. The sequence goes on from NC_141689.1 coordinate 667,217,843, forward strand.
CCTCCTTGATAGCGACAGCCCCGACATACTGTGTTTAACGGAGACATGGTATCGTCCTGATTCCCAACCTAGTGTCCTGGCGGCTCTTCCGCCCTCTTATTCCATCTTGCGAGCTGATCGACCTGATGGCAAAACTGGTGGCAGGGTTGCCTTAATCTTCCGTGACAACTTCCGGTTCCAAACACTAGCATCCCCCCCTTTACTTGCTGCGGACTGCTTGATCGCACGTTCTACCCTACCCAAATCCCCTGTCACCTGTGTGCTGGTATACCGCCCTCCCCACACTCCTTGCCAGTTTTATTCTGCTTTCCAAGAATTACTGGCCCCTTTAGTGGTCAATAATGCTACAGTACTCGTGCTTGGCGATTTTAATTTCTGGCCCAGTGATCCCTCGGAAGACCCCATATCCAAGGATTTTACTTCTCTGCTATCAAGCCTAAACTTTGTTCAACACGTCCGTACCCCAACACATGTGCGGGGTCATATATTAGACCAAATATGGACCCTTAACTTGCCCACCACTAACCTGTCCATCGCTCCCTGCGTATGGTCCGACCATTATCTTCTGTCTTTTTCCCTGGACCTGCGCGTGCAAACTGCCCCACGAGGCTCTAAAACCCTTTGGGCTAGAAGCTGGAATCGGGTTGATATTCCCGCCTTCTGTGAGTCCTTAACTGCCACTTGCCCTGATCTCACTGACATACCTCCTCAACAGCAACTGGCCACTTTGGACAGTTGGCTAATCCACCTTCGTGATGAAAAGGCCCCTCTGAAGAAGGTTACCATTAATCATCACCACCATGCCAACAAGTGGTTCACTCCTGCCCTGAAAGCACTTAAGCTTAAGGTCCGTCAAGCTGAACGGGCCTGGAGGCTGAAATATTGCTCTGATAGTAAAATTAACTACACCACCCTATTATCAGAGTATAAAAAAGCCATCCAAGCGGCCAAGAAAGATTACTTTTCCCAACGCATTCTGGCAGCAGAATGCCAGCCACGTGAAATTTTTGCCACTGTCCACGAGCTAGCTCTATCAGACAGGCCTTCGCCTACAATCACACCCTCCCAGCTATTGTGCAGCTCACTGAATGAGTTCTTCATTGAGAAAGTTGCACTAATAAAAGCACGTATTCCTCCCCCATCAAACTCTTTTTCAGATTGTCCCCCGCCACAGAATACCCAGTGTCTCACCTACATCCCAGAGCTAACCAATGAGTCTCTGCCCCCGTTTCTTAAGCGTGTAAAATCTGGGGCTCCCTCCGACACGTGTCCAGCCCGTATCCTGGCCCAGGTGTTCTTGGCTTGTCCTGCCCCCGCTCTCACTGTGTTAAACAACACCTTCACTAAAGGCCTAGTCCCCACTGCATTTAAATCGGCCACCATCATCCCCATTTTAAAAAAGCCTGGGGCTGACCCTTCTTCTCTAGCTAACTATCGCCCCATATCCCTGCTTCCCTACTTGGGTAAGGTGGCGGAGGCACATGTGTCTCAAACCCTGAGCACTTTCATTGAGGACAGCAATTATCTGGCCCCATGTCAAGCCGGCTTCCGACCACGACACTCAACAGAGAAGGTGGTGATTTCGGTCATGGACCAACTCAGGGAAGGACTTGACACCAACACCCCCAAGATTCTGGTCCTTCTGGACTTATCCGCCGCCTTTGACACTGTGGACCACGACATTCTGTTATCACGTGTCAGGGCGGCGGGGATAGGGGGGCTAGCATTAGCCTGGGTCGAGTCGTTCCTGAAGGACCGCACTCAGACTGTCCATCTTGGCACCTTCTCAGCCCCTCCACGCAATGTCAACTGTGGTGTGCCCCAGGGGTCTGCTCTCTCCCCTTTACTTTTCAATCTTTATGTTTTTCCACTGGTGTTTGCTTTACAGAATATGGAGGTCACTGTATATAATTATGCAGATGATCTTCAACTCATTTTTGATCTTTCTTCCCCCTCAGGGGTTGCCAGTTTCCAGTCCGTCATGCTATTTATCCGAGACTGGATGAACATCAATCAGTTGAAACTTAATCCGGATAAAACAGAACTGGTAGCAACGGGCGGTGCTGCCAATCCCTGGTCCCCTTCTTTCTGGCCCCCGTCACTTGGACCCCCTCCTCTCCCTTCTCGTTTAGTTAAAACTCTCGGGATTATGCTCAATAACCAATTAACCCTCCATTCACACATTAACTCGGTGGTCTCCTCCTGCTTCTTCACATTACGAGTTATTCGGAAAGTTGCCAGATTCTTTTCCACTTCTGCACTAAAGCTGATCCTTATGGCCATGGTCCTGTCAAAGATTGACTATGGCAATATCATTTACAACGGAGTCCCTGCTTATGCTTTGCAGCGCCTACAGTTAGTACAAAACCAGGCTGCTCGCCTGGTCTTCGGCCTGTCTAGGTCCCACCACTCGACCCCTTTGCTTAGGAGCCTTCATTGGCTCCCCATAAAACAACGAGCTAGGTTCAAGTTAGGGTGCTTGACTTTTCAAGCAAGAGCTGGCACAGCCCCTGCCTTTATCAACTCGGCAATTTCTCCCTATGTTCCTTCAAAGGACCTCCGCTCCTCTAGCCTAGCCCTACTGACTATGCCCAGGTTCAAAAAGAAGCGCGCAGGGGGGCAGAAGTTTGCTGTGCTCGCTCCCACCTTCTGGAATGACCTCCCCCTACCTTTGAGACTCTCTTCCTCCTATATGGAGTTTCGGAGGTCACTAAAAATGCTATTATTCCAGCAGGCCTTTGGTACCTAGCTCCCCCACCATTCTCACTCAGGGACCTCACCAGCGCCATGAAACTGATCCAGTGTACGTGCGCTCTATAAGCATTTTTAAATTCAAATTCAAATTCAAATCTAACTCAGCACACAACTGAAAAGTTCATCATACATTGTTGCAAATTAAAACCTCAAGTGTGCTTGACTTGAGAATATACCAGCATATCTTATGTAACGTTCTTTTCTATCAGTTTTTCTTAACCAATAAAAATCAGGCTTTTAAAAAGCAATAACATGCATCCTAGCTTAGTGTAGAATATTGTCCAACAACCAATCATTTCTTTTCTTTTTTCAAAACTGCATGTTGTCCACCATTTTAGAGAAATCTTACTTTTCAAACTGCCATTTCATTTACAGAGACCTTCAGAGTGCATCCAGATCTCTCTTCAAGATGTTTACAGTGTGGATTGTGGGACACAGCTATATTTTCTGGAGCCAAAGGTACGCACAACAGAAAAGAATTCACAAAGACCTATGTTTACCAAATGTAGACATTAAATGGATTTGACAGAGAGGATTACAGTGACATCAATTGATGCCATTGGTGAAATCCTTTTTACATCTCCAACACCCTGTCCTCATAATTGTGCACTATGGTGGCAATGACCTAGGCGTTTTGACAGGGGTAGGTCTGGAAATGCTTAGGAAGAACACCTTTCAACAATTGATGACACTGTTCCCCAAAAGTGCCTTTGTATATTCTAACTAGCAGCCCGCCCCGGCGTTGCCCGGGGCAGAAGGGGGCTGGGGGCAGCATTTTAAGCCTCTGTGCACTCCCGCCCACCCCGACATTGCCCAGACCGCCTCTTGCCTCCCGCCTCGCACCTCGAGCCTCCCACCCGCCTCCCGCCTCCCGCCTCCTGCCTGCCTTTGCCTTACCTGAGCCGCCCGCTCCGGACTTCACCACCACTCCTCGCCGCTCTTTACCTTACCTGAGCCGCCCGCTCCGGACTTCACCGCCACTCCTCGCCGCTCGTCACCGCTCCTCCCCGCTTGTCGTCATCACATCTAGGTCGTGGCCGGCGCTAGTTTTAGGGGACTACTTTGTTTTGAAATTTAAATTTTTTAATTTACGTTTTATTTTTATTTTATGTCGCCTATGTCCATCTACACACCCTGAGGATTCCAACAATGTATTGGGTGTGTGGATTGGCGCTGTGTTTCCCGTGTTTACCTTGCCAAAAGGTTTCTGTTCTCACTTTATACTAGTAGTATAGATATATACTTTCAGGGAAAGAGCGGAGCCAAGCAGGCCATTTTCCTGGAGAAATTAGGGAAGATTAGTCTAACAGCGTCAAAGTTATTCCAATAGAATGTTATGGATCTCCTATGGAAAGTAGGCCCTAACCATAACTACCTACTGGCGACCAGTAGGTAATATATATTTATATATATATATAAATATAAACCTGAGAGCGAGAGTGATTGCTTTTGGGATTTCACTTTGGATCATCGGCTGCTTCGTCGACTCTTGCTCTTCCTCTCACGGGACTCTGGCTTCCAGCAGGAGCATTTCTTGTGTGGATATATATATATATATATATATATATATATATATATATATATATATATATATATATATATATATATATATATATATATATATATATATATATATATATATATATATATATATATATCAACGCTCTAGTTTCCTGCCGCAGTGCCAGCGCACTCGGTAGCGGGGGCCGGTTACGCGCCGGCGGGGTCGCGTCAACACGAAGGCTCCAGAAAAGAACGCCAGCACTCGGGGGTTAAAATCCTTGTTGGATTTATTTGGCACAAAGTTAATAAGCACAAACGCGTTTCAGCGGTACTCCTTCATCAGTGTAAAACACTGACGAAGGCGTATGGCTGAAACACGTTTGTGCCTATTATCTTTGTGCCAAATAAATTCAACAAGGATTTAACCCACCCGCGAGTGCTGGCTTTCTTTTCTGGAGCTTTCATATATATATATATATATGTGAACAAGGGCTCGTGGAGCCCGAAACGCGCATTGCCCTCCTGTTTTGCCAGCTGACAGTGCAATAAAGGATCTGTGAATTTCAGTGGTCCGTCTCCTACCTTGCTTCGCCGGTCCTGGGTGGACTTGGAAGTGGCGTTTGTTTGGAGTACAAAAGCATATCTATATATATATATATATATATATATATATATATATATATATATAACAGAACAAAACACAAGCAGCCATTACTCACTCAAAATGAAGTTCCTATTGAACTCGGAAACTTTATTGAAACAAGTGACAATAATCGCCAACTGTGGTAATAATACAAACTCACTGGAGAGACTGTATTAAAAAAGACATGTAGAAATGGACATGTCAAGAGAACAATAACCGCAATTATAGGTGCCCCCAAACTGAAGTAATTTTTGTTGTACTTTAAGCTAATTTGGTTAAATGTTTGAGTGAAGCAACTACGTTAACCATAATGCACCATTTACATATTTGTGTTGCACTAAAGATAAAAGAAGGCTGAAAGTAAAGCACAACATCCCGTGAGCAAGCCTCAGGCCGAGGTGAAACGCGTCGGGCTTTTTGGTTGCAATAAAGCCGCTGTAATTTAAAACTATGCTCGAGTGCGTGCGTTCTTACTTTGCTAATGTGAATTAGCCACTGGAAGAGATTTTTCGAATTGACCACATCGAAAGCACGCACCACGCCATACAAAGAGCGTGGCGTCCATGTGGGTCAAACAGGACGGGTACAAGAAAGGACGCTGAGCTGCCATCTGTGCGGAAGCTGAACACCTGCAGCAAAAAGTGAGAGGCCGCATTATCTATGGAGTGAAACGCTATCATAGGAGCAGGAGCCCGGGTTACTGTATTAACATCGAAAAGCAGCGGAGGAGTCACACCGGAGGGTAGAAACCACGCAGCAACTCGAACGCCGGTAAGAGTAAAACCGGCATGCAAGTAACAGCGCCCACACCATAAGCATCTCTTAGGAAATATTAGCTGAGTGCTCAGCAGCGATACAGGCGTTCCAAACACAGCAATGTACTATACAAAATTGTGAAGCTTACAGATACATACCCGTATAATTGAGCTCATTAAATATAAAAACGAACTCATATTAACATCAGAATTTCATAAAGTGCTACCAACATGCTCTTGAAAAACGGGAATAACTCTGAAGCATTGGAACTCGAGCATTATCAAAAACAGCTCACGAATAGTCAAAGTAACACTGACATTTTGCAGCCATGGAGGAAAGGGAGGCAATGAGAATCGCAAAAATTAATAATTTATTTACTGTCACCTCCACAAAACGTCCAGATAGGGGACACACATATACACCAGCTAACACAAACAAAGACAAATTGAGATATTGGGAGAGACTATCTAATAGAGAAATTAACAAATGGTGGGAGGTACTCACCCTACAAAAATATGTGGAGGTTAAACGGATCCCACGAGGACTGCGCCTAACCCTAATGCCCAGTCACCAGGACACAAGTGCAGATCTACTTCAGGAATGGGGGGAGTACCTATTGGAATCTTCAGCCGGACTAATGATCATTCTAATCAAACATATTGATAAAGCCCTGAAAGAAATCAAAAATGAATTAAAAAATGTGGAGGAAGAGATGAACAACTTAACGCTGACCGAGGAACAACAAAAATTCAAAGTAGACATACTAAATAATTTGGAAAAACATGAGTCAAGAGTCAAACAGCGCAAACAATTTAAATTTCAAAGAGAGAAAACGGATTTTGAAGAAGGGAGGATATTTACCTTCGGGAAACAAAATGATAATAGAAAAAATCAAATACCGTTGAGAACAACAGGAGAAGACACCTCGAGTTTCGAATTAATATCCAGTATGGACATAATCGAGAATGAAGATCTCCCCAGACAAGCAACAGAGCAGACAAAAAAAACATTTTTTTTAATGGAAATGCAAAAGGTCCTGGAACAACAAAACAAAGGACACCAACCGAAAAGAGGCAGAGGAAGGAGAAGGGGCAGAGGACAACCAGGAAAACCAGACGAGGCCAGAGAGGCAAGGTCGGACCCAAAGGACGATGTATGGTCGAAATACAGATTAAGACAACCTTGCAAGTAACTTCACAAAATGATGACTCACAAGAATTGAACATTATAAATCTCTCAAATAGGACTCTCACACCAATAGAAGAAGAAACACTCAAAAAAGGTCCTAATTTTTGTCTGACCTCTCACCTGGAGATCGCCGAAACACGTATTGACCTATATAAATATACAAGAAAATTGAAGCTAGCAAAAATCTATGCAGAAAAACCAGAGCTAAGTAAAAGGTCAAATAAAACAACATCCAACACTCTATATGCGGAAGATGTCCCAGGATTAACAGCACTTATGACAATGGGCATGACATCACTAACACAAGAAGAACAAGCTTTAATGGAGATGGAGGAAATACTAGAAATGGGAGGAGAAGGAGAAAGTGGCCTCAAGCCCAAATCTAAGTTCTATCCAAACTTACCATCTGGGAACAAGATAGACACATTTCACGACCTAATAGTGGAAGAAATATACAAAATCACACCAAATAGAGGACACAAAAAATTTAACAAGACAACAAAAGGAAACCTTGGAGACACTAGGCAAAGACACAACAATAGATATTAAGCCGGCAGGCAAAGGTGGAAATATTGATTGAAAGCTTTATTTCGATATAAAAACATATCATAAAAGCTGTACATTACATCAATAATAAAAACGATTTGACAATACACAGTAAAAAAACTATGCAATCAACACTATCATTAAAAGAGAGAAATATTGGCCAAATTGTAAGAGTCGATACAGGCAAAAGGCACATTACTGGATCAATAGTTTCCTTGCAGTTCTTATCCGCCAAGCCCAGCCCAGGAATTTTGCCATACAACAGGCAAAGAAGGGTCAGGCATGCGTAAGGCTTCCAGATGTGATCTAGTGCCCAAGCTCCTACATAAAGGCTTCAACCATCTCGACCTGGGCACCGCATAAGCATAGCACTCAAACAACAGATGAGCAATGGACCCAACCTTTAAGTCACAGAAAGGGCAATATGGTATAGTTTGGAATGGTGGTTTCCAGGTGGAGGTTAACAACCCTAAGGGAAGTACTCCCACCCTAAATCTGAAGTACAATGATCTGTCGCCCGAGTTATGAATTAAGTCCAGATAAGGTTCTCTATAGGGAAGCTCCTTAACTAGCAGAAATTGAGCAACGGATTTACAATGCTTAGGATTGCACAATCTCTCGTTATCCACCCATAACCAATAAACCTTCTTTAGCATTTGTTTAGAAGGTGCTGTTCTGTTGACCCAAGCGTCTCCTAAACCCAACTCATAAAGAAGCCGCTTAACCTCCCTGAGCCAGGTTACCTTATGCCAGCCCGATAGGGATAAGAGTTCACTTAGGGCATCTGCATAGCTACACAGTTCTGGGACGTTCCATATCCTGGCCCATAATAAAAGGGGGCGTAGCCTAGCTTGCTCGCATATTAGGCGTGTGCCTGCATCGAGCAAGAGGGGGATGGTAGGGGTACTGTGGGGTAACTTCATGAGATCTTTATGGAAGTTGTTTTCGAGGTGGGTTAGGGTGTCAACTCTCTGTACTCCCCACAGTTCCGCACCATACAATGCTGCACTCACCACCCTTGCCCTGTAAATGTCTAATAGTGCCCCAATGGGTTTTAAAGATGAGGCATGTTGTTCTTTGAGCAGGGCCCCTGCAACCCTCTTATGGGTCAGAAACACCTTTTGGTGGTGTGCCTTCCAACTCATAGTGTCACAGAGTCGAATGCCCAGGTAGTCAAATTCTTTAACTCTTTCAAGTGGAACAGAGTCTAAAGCAGGAGGGACAACAGATTTCCTGGGGGGGTTAAGGACAAGAAATTTGGTCTTGCTTATATTTATAGACAGGCCCTTGATGTCACAAAAGGCCTTAAAGCTAGAAAGCAACTTTTGGATGCCCGCTGGTGATTTTGAGATTAGAAGGGTGTCGTCCGCAAATAGGAGCGTCGGAACTTTCCTACCAGCCAGGGAAGGTGCATCTGATGGATGTTGCAGAAGATGCTCCACCACTCCGTTAACGTAAAGAGAGAACAGAGTGAGGGCAAGCACACACCCCTGGCGGACGCCCCTATCTACAGGGATACGAGGTGTTTTTTCCCCCTGGACACCCCATCTAATCTGGGCAAAGTTGCCTTCATGGAACTTTATAAGCAATTCCAACAAATAAGGGGGAATACCCAACCCGTCGAGGACATTCCACAATTGGGCTCGTGGGACCAGGTCGAAGGCAGTTCGCAGTTCTATAAAGACTAAGTACAAGCTGCCCCCACCCAGCACAACCACTTTCCAATATATCATTAAGAGACGAAATGTCTGCTCGATGGTGCCTGTCCCTGTTCTAAAACCTGCTTGGAAACCTGACAGAACCTGGTTTTCCTCAATCCACTGCAAAATCCTACCTAATACCACTTTGCCCGCAAGCTTTTGTGTTGAGTCTAACTGACTGATAGGGCGGTAGTTGGCTGGGTCGTCCCGGCAGCCTTTCTTAAAAATAGGGACGACCTCAGCGCCCCTCCATGAGTCAGGGAGAGACCCTCCCAGCAAGGCCTCATTCAAGAGTGAAGCAATCAATCTACTCCACATTGATGGATATTTCTTCAACAGGTCACCCGGAATTCCATCAGGACCAGCAGCCTTATTGGCTACAATACACCTGATTGCCCTTTCAACTTCCTCACTGCTAAAGGGGGAGACATTAGATGTTGTAACAGCTGGGGGACTGGCCAGAAGGCCCTTGCTTGGTTGAGGTGCCCCCGATGGAACAGACTACAGCTTGGAAAAGTGGGCAAACCAGACATCACCAGGGATATTACAAGTAAGCTGAAGATCAAGAGGCTTGTCCCTGGCTCTCAGCAGATCCCAGAACCCCTTGGAATCTTTCCTAGTACTTGCCTCCATTAGCTCCCACCAAAAACTGTATTCATGAGCCTCCTTAGCCTCAACCACAGTTTTTTTGTAAAGTTTCCTCGCAAGTCTGATATTGCCTGGGTCCTTGTTCTTCACTGCGGAGATGAGTTCCCCCTTAGCAACCCGACATTTGGAGGAATACCACTTGTCTCTTGCCTTAGATGCACCTCTCACTGCAACCCTCGCACTGGATTGGTGAATGGTAAACAGTTCACTTAATGCCACAATAGTTTCTGTAAATATCGATAAAACAACTTGGCTAGTGACACTTAAGGCATCGAGACGCGGCCCCACCGCTGACATGATGGTCCCTGCTTGAGCCATCCTTTCTTCTTCCGCTGCTGCTTTAGCCCACCCCTGGCCCCCCTTAGGTAAAGATTGAAGACTTCCAACCTCCTTCCTCCTTGGCAATATATAGTTATCCTCTGAAGGTCAGGAGATTGAGTGGACTTTTGGCTTACACTTAAACCTAGTGCGATACTGACCCATATAAGAAGGCCGCCAGACGGGCGACCTTTGCATCCATGTTGTTAGGAAGCTGGGACGAAGTAGGTTGTGAAGCCTACTCTGTGCCTGGGTTCTAGGCACCAGGTTTCCTGCAAGAGGCAGATGTTATAAGGGTCCAGAACAGCGTTCCATTCAGGGATTTCAAGGTTACGGGCAAGCCCTGCCACATTCCAGCTTAGAATCTTCAACAGAGGATCACCTGGGGTAATCCGCCTTGAAGTATTGTCAGGTATGACCGAGTTAGACACAGGGCCTGCCACCCCTGCGGCCGCTCTATTTAACCTTTGCGGTGGCTCAATTTGCTGATGGTTAAGAGCCATTGCTACACCGGTCAGCTTCCTTTCTACTGGGACATGCTGAATGGGTGACAAGGGAATCCTCTGAGGTGAGTCCAGCAGTTCCACTATGTCTTGAGAATCTAAAGTGCATAAAGTGATCAATCCCCCCTCTATAGGGAGAGCATATAGCATTCCTTCTGGACCTAGTGGGCTAGCAGCAGTAGGTGCAATCAGCACGGGGAAAGATTCTGTAATCCCTAGGGCCTTGGGTGCTGCTTGGGAAGCAAGTTGCCTTGGAAGTCAATCTACCTCCTCAAGACCGCCAAACCTATTCGAGGTTGGGAGGCCATTCCAGTGTAAAGGGAGATCTTGATGGTTATTAGGGTGACTCCTCCATGTGCGGTGGTGTACCAGTGACCAGTCATCTTCCCGGGTATATCTGGGGCGTGGTGGATAAAAGAAGGACAATGGCCTGGGTATGACAAGAGAACCTTCGCCGGTGGGCCAAGAGCAAATGTGGTGTGCTGTGTGTGGGTCCTCAAAGGTCACCACTATACAGTCCCCGGGGCTGGTTTTCCTTGTGGGGCCCACCCAGGGAATTCTACGTACCATCAGAACTCTGCTTCTCCGGCCATTGGGGATTGGTCTATTCACATTAAGCCAATGCATTATCTTGTTCTTCAGAGACCAGTGGTTCTCGTATTGACCAGTTCCAATCTGGGGGACGCCCGTAAACACAACCACATAATCATTGGCCTCTGGAGGAAGATCAATGTAGCTCCCTCTAAAATTATTCTTAACAGGAGGGCCCTGGGATGGTTGGTAAGCCACTTCGCTTGGAGGGGGTCTAAGAGGGACGCCTGCATTAGGATTTACTGATGGTTGAGGAATGGGGCGCTTGGGAGCCTTACGTTTGGGGGCGGTGGTAATCTGATCCACACCCATGGTCCGCGGTTTGGGAACCGGGCGTACAAAAGCTGGTACTGGAGAGGTAGGTTGCGGGGCTTGTGGTATTGGGACTTTTGGTGATGGGTCAGCTACAGGTAGGCCCTGATTTTCTAGACTTCTCAGGCCCAGAGTGGCCAGAGCAATAATGCTCTTTTCCATCTCAAGCAAGTTGTTTTCAATGCGTGAGAGTCTGAGATCAAGGGGGGAAAGAAGTTTCTTAAGAGTTTCCCAAACTAAACCTATGAATTCCCCGTCGTTCCTTTCCAGACCCTCTACATGTAAGCCCTCATCCTCTGCAGTGATAGTGGAGGAAGCAGTGGCTGTCCCCTCTTTGGCACCCTCTCATTGTGGCTGTTCCCTGGGAATACACCCTCCTGTTGCGTTGGATTCCGGAACACTAGTCAATTTCAAATGTTGTGCTACCGCAATTTTTGCCTTCTTACGAGAGTAAGCAGACTGAGAATTGCGTTTTCTTTTAGGTTCTTTGCCATTAATGGTATTACACCTAGGTGAGTTAGAGATTACCGGGGTGGGGGAATTAGAACTAGCAGCCTGCTTGGGCGAAACTGCGGGTAGGTTCGCTTCGCCTATCTGGGCTGGTGGCTCTAAAGCCGGGGAAAAGGGGGGAGGAATCGGAATCTGGTGAACATCAACCTGCGTGACTACACAATGGGGAATGGCTGGACGCTCCGGGGTAACGACAGTGGCTATGTGACCCAGGGAGGATTTTTTAGAGAGTGCAATGACCTGGGACAATCTTCTGGCGGCTACCAGTTCCAGGGAGACACGAGTCTGGAGTTTGGAAATTTCTTGATCTATGGCTAGATTGGTACGGGTAATGAAATCATCCATGGGACCATTAATTGGTGGGCCACCCTTGACGGCCTTACTCCGTGTTAACCTGGTACACATGGCTTAGGAACATCAAGGGCAACCACTTAACCTGGCAGTGGAATTAGGATGATAGTCGGGGAAAGGGCGAAAGAGGGTGGCCCAGTACAGTCCTCTTAGACCTCGAACGACCTCGAACGGCCTCAAACGGCCCGCTCTTTGGCCGGTCTTCGCCCCGGTCGCTCCCGCTCGCTACCGCGCAGCGGTAACTCCTAACTGTGATATAGAGCTGGGGTAGGGCAGGGGGCGTGGCCGGCAGGGAGAGCGGCCACAGGTGTGACACGCAGGGACTCCTGGGCAATGGAGTCCCTGCTAGGCTGCTCGCAGCCCTGCCGGAGTGCAGATGGTCCAGGAAGTTTCCAGCTCCCCACACAAGCCTCTCGGTAGCTGCAGGCGCAGCGGGACCCGCGCAGCGGGTCCTGCAAGGTGTAGAGTTTTCCGCGATGAAATCCAGCGACGAAGTCCAGAAGGGTAGAGCCTCCACACAGTGCTCTGGTCGTCCAAAAGGCAAGGTTTCCCATAGGCAAATGGGTCTTGTGCACTTTTATTCAGCCAGGGGGCGTGGCCGGCAGGGAGAGCGGCCACAGGTGTGACACGCAGGGACTCCTGGGCAATGGAGTCCCTGCTAGGCTGCTCGCAGCCCTGCCGGAGTGCAGATGGTCCAGGAAGTTTCCAGCTCCCCACACAAGCCTCTCGGTAGCTGCAGGCGCAGCGGGACCCGCGCAGCGGATCCTGCAAGGTGTAGAGTTTTCCGCGATGAAATCCAGCGACGAAGTCCAGAAGGGTAGAGCCTCCACGCGGTGCTCTGGTCGTCCAAAAGGCAAGGTTTCCCACAGGCAAATGGGTCTTGTGCACTTTTATTCAGCCAGGGGGCGTGGCCGGCAGGGAGAGCGGCCACAGGTGTGACACGCAGGGACTCCTGGGCAATGGAGTCCCTGCTAGGCTGCTCGCAGCCCTGCCGGAGTGCAGATGGTCCAGGAAGTTTCCAGCTCCCCACACAAGCCTCTTGGTAGCTGCAGGCGCAGCGGGACCCGCGCAGCGGGTCCTGCAAGGTGTGGAGTTTTCCGCGATGAAATCCAGCGACGAAGTCCAGAAGGGTAGAGCCTCCACACGGTGCTCTGGTCGTCCAAAAGGCAAGGCGGAAATATAGTTATTGTAAACAAAATGGACAATGTAATAGAAGCTGAACGCCAATTGAATGACATAGATTGTTATCAACTTCTGCAATCAGATCCTACGAAATGCCTAATGGAATGGCATAAAAAAGGCTTGATAAATGAGGAAGAACTTAAATATCTGGAAAACAAATACCCCACAACGCCTACTTTTTACTGCCTTCCCAAAATACATAAATGCCAAGAAAAACCACCGGGGAGGCCCATCGTGTCCGCTAACAATTCATTGTTAGAACCAATATCCAATTATATCGATCAATTTCTTGCTCCCCTAGTCAAGTACCTCAAATCGTATTTAAAAGATTGCAACGGAACTCCTAAAGAAACTTGAGACAGTTGTTTGGCAATCTAAATATAAACTCATAACCATGGATGTGGTCTCGCTTTACACGAACATCGAACATCACATTGGAATTGAGGCCTGCAAAGAATATTTGGGCAAGAGAAACATCAAATATAGAGAACATAATGAAATGTTAAATGACATGATCTCATGTGCCTGCATAACAATTTCTTTCTTTTTAATAAAAAGATCTATAAACAAATACAGGGCTGCGCAATGGGATTTTCGTTCTCACCAAACTATGCGAACCTCACCATGGGGGGGTTTGAACAGAAGAAAGCATGGACACAAAAAACTATCTTATGGTTAAGATTTATAGACGACCTATTTATCATCTGGAATGGCACAGCAGAAGAATTCGGACAATACTTTGAGAAACTAAACAACAGTGTTGAAAAACGAAAGTTTACCTATGATCTGAGCTCGGGAAGAGTAGTGTTCCTTGACACTGAAATTTACATCGAAGATAATTCCCTTCACACCACACTGCACAGAAAAACAACAGCATCTAATGCGATTTTGCACGGGTCAAGCTTCCATCATGAAAAACTCAAGTGGAGCATCCCATACAGGGAATTCTTATGATTAAAAAGGAACTGCTCCAGTGAGCGGGATTTCAAAAAACATAGCGAAAAAGCAAAAAACACATTAATCAATTGGAAATATCCTCCAAAAGTAGTGGAGACATGTCTCAAAAAAGCAGAAGAAAAAGTTTGCAAAGAAATCTTGCACAGAGAAAGAAAAGACAAAACACAAGACAAGACAATCAGACTCATTACCTCTCACAGTGCTGAAAACAAACAACTTACAAGAACCATTCCCAAATACTGGGGAATCCTGAAATCAGATCAAACACTAACAAAACTAATTGGAGAGTACCCAAACATAACCTATAGAAGAGCTAAGAACATAGGGGACCAGTTAGTCCATAGCCACTTCAGTGAATCACCGAACAGAATCTGGTTTCAACAGGCTGGATTCTGGCCATGCAAACATTGCAAGGTCTGAAGAATTGCCACATGAACGAAACAATTGGAAATAAGCAAAGGAAGAAAATGGACCATACGCTAACACCTGACGTGCAAAAGTACCTTTGTCGTCTATATGGTTGAATGTCTCTGCCATAAGACATATATCGGCAGCACCATATTTGAGGTGAAAAAAAGAATCTTAGAGCACACAGGAGCCACGACCCACAAGGATTGATCAAATGCGATTGCCAAACATATGGAAAAACATCACGATAATAACTGGGAAACTTTGCGATTTTGTGCCATTGACCAAATAGCAGAATCAGAGAGAGGTAGAAATCGAATCAAGTCCCTCCGACAAAGAGAATCAAGACATATCATCAACTTCAGAACACTGGATCCAAGAGAATTAAATCAGAGTGAGGAATTGTATGTTCATCTATGAAACAAAAGTTAATGAGAAAAGATAATATAGACATTTATCGAAAATAAAATTTGTCTCGCCAGAGAGAATAAAAAATTATAAAAATAACAAAAATGATTGATTACGGGCTAGCTTGAAGACTAAACTCACTGGAGAGAACAAAACACAAGCAGCCATTACTCACTCAAAATGAAGTTCCTATTGAACTCGGAAACTTTATTGAAACAAGTGACAATAATCGTCAACTGTGGTAATAATACAAACTCACTGGAGAGACTGTATTAAAAAAGACATGCAGAAATGGATATGTCAAGAGAACAATAACCGCAATTATAGGTTCCCTCGAACTGAAGTAATTTTTGTTGTACTTTAAGTTAATTTGGTTAAATGTTTGAGTGAAGCAACTACATTAACCATAATGCACCATTTACATATTTGTGTTGCACTAAAGATAAAAGAAGGCTGAAAGTAAAGCACAACATCCCGTGAGCAAGCCTCAGGCTGAGGTGAAATGCGTCGGGCTTTTTGGTAGCAATAAAGCCACTGTAATTTAAAACTATGCTCGAGTGAGTGTGTCCTTACTTTGCTAATGTTTATTAGCCACTGGAAGAGATTTTTCGAATTGACCCCATCGAAAGCACGCACCACGCCATACAAAGAGCGCCGGCGTCCATGTGGGTAAAACAGGACGGATATATATATACATATACATATATACATATATACATATATATATATATATATATACATATATATATATATATATATATATATATATATATATATATATATATATATATATCCCAAACAGTTGCCTGACAAAACAAGAGGGGAGCCACGCTTGAAGATCGTTTGTGCCACTTTTATTCAATGTAGGAAGCCTCGTGCACAAACTCCAGCTAGCAACAGGAAATAAAGTCTCGCCTGACGCGTTTCATGCAAAGGCATTTCATCAGAGGCTGTAGACTGTTCTTTAAATCAGCTCGACCATTTCTTGGCACCACAATTTGACTCCCATAGGTCACGCCCACTGGGCGCGGCAACTCCTGTTGCCTGATGGTACTTGTGGTACCCTGTCTTTCGTTGATGTGCTGTCGTGTCTGAAAGAAATATATATTACCCCAGTGGGTGTTGCAGCTTGGTTTGCTAACACGCTGCTTCATTGTCCCTGGAGTTTGTGCACGAGGCTTCCTACATTGAATAAAAGTGGCACAAACGATCTTCAAACGTGGCTCCCCTCTTGTTTTGTCAGGCAACTGTTTGGGATATATATATATATATATATATATATATATATATATATATATATATATATATATATATATATATATATATATATATATGAATGTATTACCTACTGGCGGTCGCCAGTAGGTAGTTATAGTTAGGACCTAATTTCCATAGGAAATCCTCAACAGTCTATTTGGATTAACTTTGGCCCTGGTGGATGAATCTTTGCGAATTTCTCAAAGAAGATGGCTCGGTCCGCTGCGCTCCTTCCCTGAAAGTTTGGGGGGGATTCGTCAAGTGGGGGCGCAGATAAAAGGGGGGTCCCAAAACGTGTTTTCTCTATGTTATTTTCCATAGGACGTTTAGACACGGCTACAGCTCGAACGGCTGAATGGATTTATAAGAAATTTGGCAAAACGAGAGAGTCCGGCTCGCAGATTACGCTTTTTTTGGAATGGTGTAAATCCGTTCAGTAGTTGCTGAGAAAATTAAAGTTAAAGTCAATTATATATCTATACACGCGCACCGGTGCGCGCACTCAAGCGGCTGCGCGTGAGCGGAATTTTTTTTTGCTGCGTAACGCAGCAAAAACGTTTTTTGCTGCGTTAACGTTCGATTCGAAGGAAATCAGGAAGTGTTGACCGCCATTTTTTCACTGCGAGTAAATATATTGTTCATTTCAAAGCGTTGGAACATGGAAAGGGGAGAAGGTAGAGATTGTCTTGCCGCGTAGGTTTTCTCAGGGTGTGCAGTAAGGCCCTTAAACGCGAAAATATATATATATTTTTTTTTAAAGTTGCGGGGTGCGCGCACCCGGTCGCGCACACCTATTTACTAGAGTGTGAAAATGGAGATAAATAAGAAGTTTGAGTGCTTAGATATAAGGTGGCTCTGAAAAGAGCCTTTGTGTTAATTGAGGTTTTTTTGCATTTATAAGTAAGTACCGATGCAGAGCCTGATGTTGCAGAGGAAGATTCTGTTTCCCTCATCCGTGAAATGAACACCATCTCTCCTATAGATGTCTTGCATGTGGTAACGCAAGTTGTTGTGGTAAATAGAACCCATGCTATAATCTCTGAGGAAAGCAGGAACAGATTTATTTACATGTCTCCTTGCTTTCTCAATTTGTGCACAATGTTAATTGGACCAATTCCATTTCTGTCTTTGGCATATATTGGAATATACCAAGGCAGTTCGAGGAAAAAGTGTCATCAATTGTCGAAAGGTGTCTTTTAGAAGCATTTCCAGACCTACCCCAGTCAATGTGCCTAGATCGTTCCCACCACAGTGCACAATTATAAGGTCTGGTTCTGGGAGATGCATAAAAGTTTTCACCAATGGTATCAATTGGTGACATCTCAATCCTCTTTGGCCAATCCACGTTATCTGCACATTTGGTAAATCAAGGTTGGAAATTCGTCTGTTTGCTGCATATGTTCCACTCCAGTGAATATAACTGTGTCCTAAAAGCCAAACCTTAATTTTCAAGGGACATGCACTCGTACTCCGATGGGTTCAGGAAGTGGAATGGTAGTTAGAAGCTGAAAGTCAGGATAAAATGGAATGGTAGTTAGAAGCTGAAAGTCAGGATAAAAAAATGGATGAGGCTTGGTGTGGTTGAAAAAATAAAAATGATTGGTTGATTGTAATACCTCAAGATTGAAGACTACGTTGCATGTTAATGTTTATGTAAAACAGAAAGTACTATTGGGTGTGAAAAAAATGACATGTAACAGAGCTGTGGATAGGCAGGTGTTTCTGGAGGGAAAACAGTCTTCTTAGTTTGCTGTAGAATGTTGAGATATGAACTTTTGACCCTTGCCTTCAGCCAGGTGCAGAATTAGGTGTTACCATGGAAACAGCCAGAGATGGCAGTGGGTGATGGGTGACTTTTATGTGACATTAAAAATATTGTGAGGGACAACCAACTGAAATGTAAATTTGATTTCAAAATTTTGCGGGAAGAAATATGATTGGTTGAAGAGACATATATGAGTCTGTATTGACAGGATATCTGTGCCATTGAATTTTGGTTGCAGTGATAGAAGCATAATTGAGAGTTCCGTCAAACGAATATCTGTTTTGTGACTGTCACTGTTGTACATCGTACAAAGCATTGGTAAAGGTAAGTCTGTAACTGTTTGTTTTGTCATGTACCGTAAAATGTGGTTTAGTCACAAACATTGATTGATTTTCCTCACAGTCTGAAACTAAACTCATTTTTGGCTGTCATAATGTGTTGTATTTCTAAAACTATTTTTCCATTTCGTTTCATCACACTTTATCGACATCACTTGTTTTAAAATTATTAGTTTTACATTTTGGATAATAAATTTCAATAAGGTAAATGGTGTTCAGTCATATTGTTATGTAGTGTTTTACTGTTAGTTTTTTTTAAATCACTGTGAGTCAGACGAAACTGGAACGAAATTTTTTGGAGGGGGGACAAATTAAAAAAAATTTGATAGGCGAACTTGAAGGTTTAATTAGTTGGCAGAGAAAAGGTGCAGGGGCTTTTAGGAGGGGTAAAATAATTGCAAGGCCTACTTAACATTCAAATGGATGTTTATAGAGATGTGAAACGTTGAGGTGCGTCGGTGTGTGTAGCTAGAATATATATGTTATCTTGGGCTGGTACAGCAGACGGGAGGGGAGTGTGGGCCTAAAGTCCTGTGAATTTATTGGGGGTTGCGCGCCTTTTCTTCAAATTTTTTCAAGTGTAAATTATAGTTTTATATATATTTTTGGTGAACAGTGAAATATGGAGTATAAAATATGTTTAATATAGAGAGTAATTATTTGGGTGATTTTGAAGCCTTTATATATAATGAGAGAAGTTGTTTATGAAGTGAAAAAATTGTATTAGAGAGAGAAATAGTAAATTACATGTGGTACCGTCGTTCAAAAATGCTAATGGTTAATAAATTCGTAAACTTTCTGTCAGACGACAAAATTACAGTGCGGTTTCTGGCCTCGGCCTGCATTGGTGGGGGTAGGGTGAGAGGGGCAGGTGGTTGAGTGAAATAAAATGAAAAGTTGGTATATTACATGTGATACCGTCTTGAAAAAGTGGTAATGCTTAATGAATTCCTAAAGTTTCTGTCAGATGACAAAATTACAGTGTGGTTTGTGGCTGTGGTGTACACAGGTGGGGGTGGGGTGAGAGGGGGGGGAGGGGGCCAAAGTGGTAATGATTAAGGTATTCATAAACTTTCTGTCAGACGACAAAATTACAATGCGGTTTCTGTCCGCGGCCTGCATTGGTGGGCGTAGGGTGAGAGGGGCAGGTGGTTGAGTAAAATAAAATGAAAAGTTGGTACATTACATGTGATACCGTCTTGAAAAAGTGGTAATGCTTAATGAATTCTTAAACTTTCTGACAGACGACAAAATTACACTGTGGTTTGTGGCCGCGGCTTGCACTGGTGGGGTGAGAGGGGGAGGTGGTCGAGTAAAATAAAATGAAAAGTTCTGACCATGAGGTTGTACACAGATTTGTGCAGTAAATGTCTTCGTAAATTGAGGTAGCAAACCGAGTATAAAAATATCTCTCTCACTCCTGCTGTTTGACTGCATCTTAATCTCCCTTCTGTTTTCCGTCTCCGTTGCCCTGTGTTATCTTATTGTGTGTGTGTCTGTCTGTGTCTGCCTTCAGTCCGGGCTGAGGAACTTTGCTGTGGAGGCACACGCAGATAGTCCCATCAAAGTAGTTGGAACGTTTTCAAAAAAATATTTATATAATTGAGATGCTTTTTTGAAGCGCTAGTGAATGTCTTCTTTCACAATTACCGCTCGGTTGCTTCCATAGAGCAGAGGGTATGTCGTATTTCACTACTTTGTGCCTCTGCATCTGCAGTCTGTTCTCTGGTGGCTGGCGGAGAAGTGTTTGTTATTGTGGAGATGAAAGGGTGATAAGGAGTGAAATACGACATGGCGTCTGGTCTGTAGATGGTGGGAGCAGTGATTAACTCTGAGTCAAGCGGAACTGCGGCGGTGCTTGGTAACAGTAATAAATTATTTTTTTACAGAGGTACAACTGTCTGCATGGTGCGCAACCTACTAAGAAAGGGTTCACGGGCCGTTATAGGCCTGCGGGTTCTAGTATGAGTAAGTCAGGTCGACAAAAGAAAACATTAAGTTAGTACAGCTGAAGTTACGTGGAACACATGAATACTCTTTCAGTTTACAATCATTTCAGTTGAGATTATGGATTAAAAGAGAGAACGTGTATATTTGAAATGTTTATTCAGAAATGCACTGTTTTCAAAGGCAAGTCCCTTATCTAATACGCGTACAGACATTGCAAGAAACAAAGTAATCGGTATAGTCACTAGTACATAGAATAAAAACGGTATCGTTGATGTAAAATGAATATGGTTTAGCAAAATTAATTGTACACTGTTATGAGGAAGTACATTATATTTTAATAAATGTAAGAAGGTCTCTGGCCTTTCAGTTTAAGAACGATACATGAAAATGCTAGTGGTTAGACATCATCTCATTAACAATCAGCTCTCTGCATGCGAAGCACTATCAAGTTTGTGTTATGCTGTTGTGTAAGGAAAAAAAAAGGCGCCAAAAGCGACAAGTTGGCGAGAGGTGCATGTATGTAATCTGTTGGATCGTTCGCAAATCAGTGTTGAGAAGAACTACTGTATTGAGATATCTTTTGAAGGTTGCAGTATTGCATTTGAAATACAGCACGAAAAACAATGGAAATATTATTGAAAGAACATATTTTTCTGTTATGTATTAAAAAATATTTTAGTTTATGGAAAATTAAAGGAGCAGAGGTGTGTGAGGCGGAAATAAGCAGTTCAAAGGCGAAATGGCGTTTACAGTTATAAAAAACTCATGCTATATTTACACATTAATCAGGGCACATGCAGCATATATTAGCGAGTTTTGCTTCAAGTACATTTGAAATAACATAAGATAAGATATGCAATAGAATTGTTGAGATTAGAGTTTAATAAAAAATAAAGTTCGAAATCGAGTAGCTGAAGAAAAAAAATTTAGTCCACATAAAAAACAAAAATTTAACCAGCAGGAAATCATAATGTCCACTGTTAGTAAAGCCAATAGGTCTGTTCATGTTAAAAAAATATCCAAGAAAACGTGAAAAAGATAGGGAGGCAAAACGAAATGTGGACGTCAATGGCTTGTATAAGAGTCATCCTACAATTGTGTAGGCGAAGTAGGCAGCAACTCCTTCTGAAAGGAAGTCACTGTTATTATCCAAAAACATGTCAGCCATCCAATTGAAAAGAGGAAAGCAGCATTCATGGTCTTCTATTACCGGAGCCTCTATTACCCTCAGAGGACAGCTCGGTGGGTTTTCAATGTAGCTGTCTGTCAGGAAATCTTGCGCCGCTGCGAATATATTCCAATGACCCAGAACTCCTTGTATCGCTGCAAAGGCCATAATCCCTCCGTTGCAACAAAGCTGTTCATGATCCATTAACGGATTCATGAGATGATTGTAATTCACTTCAGGAGGTACCAAGTTGCAGAGACATAAGTCCAGGGCCCACATGAAATCACAGCTCAGGCAATGAAATACAGGCTGCACACAGGTGAAATAGGAATATCGAAATGATAATCAATATGATGCATTCAAAGTCGAGAGTGCTAAGATGCCGTAGTAGCCAAGCATCCTCTAGCGAAATAGTTCTAAGTGTTCCGGCTCGTTTGCGAAGACAGGAGGGACATCCATTTTGAAATAAACAAGATGGGAACACAAACGTCGCAGCACTGGCAGTTCAACAGGAAGTCCGAGAAATAGGTCGCCGACTATGGAGTGAAGAGTAGCAGAATGACTTGATATAATTTCTGGCAGAGTAGTCATTAAACCATTGCTTAGTAGTTATAAAAAAAATAACCTGTCCTGAAGTGGAGGATGCGTTAAAAATTAAGGGAGTCACCTCAGCAAATTGTAAAGGAAGGTCACTATTTTATAACAAATGCTCTTCTCTGTGAATATTAGCTAAGTGAAAAATATGTGTGCGAACAGATGCTACGGTAACTTGTTTTTGTGACAATAAGGCTGTTGTTCATGTCTTGTGATTCAAGGTCGGAATACGCTGCCAGATGGAAACATCAAGGTTCACATGCGGGGGGTAGATAAACTACATTCTTAAAGGGAAGCAAATGCAGAGTGATTTTTACCGCGTAAGCTTTGTCATTTAAAAAGTCATAGTAATTTTCATTATATGTAAAAAAAAATTCACTGATGAAGAATGAAAAAAAATCGTCATAATAGCAGGTACTGGTGTATTTTTGAAAAGATATGCAACATTACAGGGATTCTACTTAAATAAGTCATGTAATTGAAAGTGCCTACATGTGGACGACTAATTACATGTTTGAGTACAGTCATTGTATAAACACTTAGGGGCAGATTAACATGCTCCGTGCGGCAGTTTTGCTTCACTTGTCACATGTTAAAAGTGAGGCTTCGGATTCTAAAAAGGGAAAAGTGTTTAGGCGTTTAATATGCAAAAACATGTGTATGGTTTGAAAATGAAATGTAAAGGTTTAAAGCAGGAGTTTCCAAAGCGGTCCTGGAGGGCCAGATGCATGGCAGATTAAAAAAATGACTACATGTTTTTCAACGGGGTTATCTAAAAAATATGTTTCTTTATCTACTGTGCAGTTTTTCTGCATGTTGCCTATTCTTTGATTTTTACTGTTGCTGTGTCTTATACATTTTCCAGGGGCGGCTCTAGGCCTATGGCGGCCCTGGGCAGGGAGCGTAGGTAGGGGGCCCCGTAAGAGGGGGTCCGGGCGGGGCGGAGCACGGAGCCCAGTGAAGAGGGGGGTCAGGGTGTTTGGAAGTGGAACAGAGACAGAGGACGCCAAATTCCTGGCATGGGCCACCACGCAAATATGTATCCATCCTCAGAGGATTATTATATTAAGGATATATATTGGCATGGTGGCCCCTGGGGTTTGGTGGCCCTGTGCAGGTGTACAGCTTGCATATGCCTAAGGCCGGCCTTGCATGTTCTGTCTATGCACTTGTTCTCCGTCACATGGGCTTTTAGTTATGAAGGCCTTGTGTCGCTGGTGCATCACTTTTAACATGGGAAAAAGTGACGTATCTGTGGCGCAACGCTTTCATAAATGAGACGTTTTGTATCTTATTCTAATGATAGAGAATCTTGGGGGAATTTATCTGTTATGCTTGTTCTTTGCTACAATGGCTCTATGTTGTGTAAGAAATAAGTCTGTAATATGTTAATTACATTTTATTATTCTTTTTTATAGTGTTTGGTGCTGAAAAGCAACAACCTGCCTTTTGAATTACACAATTTGAGGAATTATATTCTTTTTTCAGGTGAGTTGGTATTTTTGCATAGGCAATTTTTTGGGGTGCACATTAAAATAATAAAGAAGATTTTTTTAAATGTTTGTAAAATTTCATTTTGGAACATGATTTTATCTTGAATTTTTCCCATGGGTTGTATCTGCTTATACTAGATATGTATTTTGAGATATTTCTCCACTGACAGTTGAAATTATCTTTTAATGGGCTTGGTGCATGTGTTCTTTTTGATGGAGTTCAGATTTACGGATCATTTGAGTATAATTCTTTCAGGTTTCTATTAATTAATTCTTGTGAAGTGCTCATTATTTTTGAAATCTTGTTGTATTATGTTTGGCAGTCTTTCTCCTTTATTTACAGAGAGGTATTATGATATGGTTCTTGGTGTGATGGGCATCTTTCCTGCATATCTGTGAATATACTATGTATAGGCACTGTTTTACATATATATGCAGAGCTTTATTATGATGTGGTTCTTCATGGTTAGCATGACATTTTGTATATGCTATGACATTTACATGGTGAGTATGCTGTTGAAACATAAAAGCAACTGTCTCTGTGGGAAGTAGTAATCTGTTAAGTGAATGTTATGGTTTGTGTAATGTGAACCTTCTCTTTAGAGTGTATATAGTTTGCATATTACTTTGTACTGGTGAACTCAGAAAATGGGTCTCTAAAAATTAATTCTAAAGTTAATCAATATTTCTGATATCTAGAAAATCTAAAAAGAAATTTTACAGTAAAATGTCTTTTAACAACAGTAATTATTTAATGCAAAAAAAAGGATCAGTGTTAATGTTTAGGGTTATACTGCCAATTTCTTTTCAAAACAAGAGGAACGTGCTATCTTAAAATATATAGAGTTAATACGTTAGAAATTATAAAAATATATGTAGTTTAAAAATTAGTAAAGGTACTTTTAAGTTATATATTTATGAAAAAAGATATAATTTAGTCTCTATATTTTTTTAAAAGGATACAGAAGAATAAACTGAATCTAGTTATGGAGAATTGCTCAGAAGAGAAACAAATTCATTTAGAAATTATTAAAGAAGTGATGGAGGAAATTTTAGAAGCGGTCTTTGAAGAGGAAATAGACAATCAAAATGATGATTTTATGGACATTTCTATAGACTCTGCTTACTTAGAGATGGTAGAAGGGGATGAGGACTTTGGACTTGAAGAAGTCCCTGATGATGTAATGCTGGAAGTTCTACTAAATTATGAACTTTTGAATAAATAAAAATATTTTTGATAGTAAAGCATTCTTGAAGACAGTTTTCTTATCCTATTCGTCGTTGATCTGCTTTATGAGAGTGATAAGACATGTTCTCATGAAGTGTAAAAGAGATTGTAGTAAAAAAGATTAAAACATCTACGATGACCGATAGTTCTTGAAAATAGTGTACTGTTTGTATGCTTTAAAAATTAGAATTAAAAAATACGTCTATAATGTTAAAAAAGCTATGGAGTGTGATAAATTTAGAACCAACATTCACTACAGGATTTCCTACTCTGTTCAGAGACTTTCTGTTATTCTCTTTATTCTACTTAGAAAATGAATCTGTGGTTTTAATTTGTACATTATATGCTAGTAGTCAACTATAATACTTGTTATGTTTGTGTTTTACAGATTGACATTTTCATCAAAATCTTAAATTAAGATGCCGATCAGAAGTGAAAAAAGAAAGCTCTATAAACGGACTTACAATTTGAAGAAGAAAGGAATTCAAGAATTATCAAAAGAACAAAGGACGGATAAAAAGAAGAGTGCTCCTGGTAAGAAAACCAAAACGTTTTTGAAAGCAATATGTGAAAGGAAAAATGTTAGTATTAAAGTCCAAAAGGAAAAGAAATTACCAGTATTGAGAAGGAGACATGGAACCAAAGATAAAAATGTTTCTGGAATCAGCAGAGAGGAAAATCTATACAGTAAAACTCGGACGAATCAATTTACCCAAATCAGGAAGCGTATGTTTTACAACAGATTAGTTTCGAATTTATTAAAAAAGGAGAAAGTTTGTAAAAGAAGATCTGCTTTTTTTAAGAAGAAACAACATATAGAGGGTATTGTTGAGCGTGCGTTTGAGACAAAAAGAAAATTATTTATTTTAGTACTTAATAGAATAAATACACTAAATAAGGCAATACGAGTTTTAAAAGCTAAAAGTAAATGGAAGAGACACATAAATAGGAGTCATTTTTGTAAAGTGTTTTCTGGGAAGTGGATGCATACTTCAACTTCTGAACCATTTTTTAATGAAGAGAGTTACTTTCAAAGTAACGATTTGTTGCATGCAACTCTAGCAATGTATTACT
The DNA here is from genome assembly GCF_964263255.1 of Lissotriton vulgaris. Lineage (NCBI taxonomy): Eukaryota > Metazoa > Chordata > Amphibia > Caudata > Salamandridae > Lissotriton > Lissotriton vulgaris. The sequence goes on from NC_141689.1 coordinate 667,243,988, forward strand.
TTTTCGGCACAGATGTGTTACGCATGTATGCTGTTTTTGTACCATGTTGTGCCACATTATAAATGTGGCACACCATGGGTGACGGAGCAGTAGCATACTGTGGTGGACATTAACTGGTGCATATCTGGGTATGAAGTAGTTAACATAAATCTGCCCCATAGGTTACAAATCTGCGTTTAGTAGAGTGTTCGGCCTTTGTAGTGTTATGTTTTTTCTGTTATTCTATGTAGATATGTAATATTGCAAGTTTTTTGTCACGAAAAAAAAGCCATGAGTATTGTCTTTGTGAATGATTGCAAGATTCTTAAAATTAAAAAGCAACAATCATGGCATTGTTTAATATAGTATTGTAAATACTTATCTTTAAGAATGATGAGAGAGTAAAAAAAGGTTAACCTGATGTTTTAAAGTTATTCACAGGCTTCTTTAGAGGAAGTGTTCTATATGATTGTAGCGTGGGTGTTTCACTTTTTTATACCTAACAGAATGCATTCTGTATGCTGTAGCAGGAGGAGTACTACATACTTGAATATTCTTCAGTGCTTATTTTCGTTTAGTAAGTGGTAATGAGACCGACACAGAACTTCAATGGATGGGAGGGGCTGTTCCTGTGCTCCTGGAGGACTGCGAGGCCACTGCAGCAGTGGGAGTGAGGCCTCTCAGAGGGGAGCAGCGCAGCTCCTTTTGATGCCCACAATTGCAGATAACAGGGTAGAGATGTCTGTGGAATTTATGGATGGTTAGTCACTCTAGAGTGTGCGCGGCGCCCCTGGCACCTCATTACGGCACACAGGGGAGCCGCATTGCACAGTTTGAGAATCAGAGACTTAGGAGATAAACCTTCATAATAGCAAGGCCTCTAAGCGATAAAAATCGCTGGTGCTCAGCGTTCAAAATATCGCCGCTATCGGTGGAATTTTCCACGGTGTTAGTGCTTTAACATCAATGGGAACACATATGTGATAGTAAATCCTGTAACAGCCTCAGTATTTCACATTATCGCGTGAAAACAAAAGTTGTTTTTACACAGTAATGTGTGCCTTGTAATTAGGGGACGGGGTGGATTTAGTTTTATTTACTACACTGTTATGTTAACGATGTCGAATGTTTGATTAGAGGAGGCTTTAACAGTTTTGCGATAAACTTTTTCTCGCAACGCCTCTTTTTGTGATAGGGTGTTTTGCCCTCCAACCACATTTTGAATGTGCTTTGACCTACGCCCACTTGGCATGTTACTTTCTTAGTATACGTAACATATGCAAAGTGGTCTTACGGCAGGCGATGTAATGCCGTTTTCAAGAAGGTGCAGCAGAATATTTTCAGGGATAGGTAAAACATTAACGCCGCTTTTATCGGCAGAAAACTGCAGATATAGTGGCGATAACGGCGTTGATAATATGCTTTATGAATTGCAATCGAATCTAATGTTAGATGTAAAGACAAGTAATGTAGGTTTCGGTTGCAATTCATACATCATATTATGAAGGCTATTATCGTCGTTTTATCCGCAGTGTCCTGTGGATGAAATCGACGATAATGTATTACGACTCCTTCATAATATTCCGAAGTATCGTCGCTTTTTTGCATAATTGTCCTGAAAAAAAGCGTCGATACTTCAGCTTGTGAATAGAGCTCTTTTTGGTACAATGAGTTAGTTCTGAAAAGAACTTTTTTTTTTTTTTTTAAACAAGTGTTATGTTGTTTTTGATTTTTTAAACTTGCACCGACATTTTCAACTGTGACACATGATCAAAATGAAATGAAAAAATTTATCTTTTCTCTGAGCATTTATGACTCTCAATTTTTAGTTTAATAAGATTGAGGCTCTGCTCTCCGTACAGAAGAATTTCTCCACAGTCGTTGCATTTCATGTGCACCTTCGCTAAATATGGTCTCAAGTCCATCTCTGCACTCGATGGAGATACAGGTCGTCGATCAGAAGATGTGCTGGCCACCTCTGATGGTAATAGCGTGGCCAGGGCTCTTGTCAATGCCTTTGCAAAATGCACAGGGTGCACTTGTTTGACATGCTGCACCATGGTATGTATGAAAAAGGAATATTTTTTTGTCGGATTTCCTCTTGAGAGAACCGAGTTACATATCGTGCAGGTTACTTTTGGCGCATTCACTTTCTTTTGATCTTCAGGATAAGTGAAAAATTGCCAGATAAAAGATTCTTTTTTTCTTATTAAAGGTAGTCGATCATTTTCTTCAGATTCGGAAGATGAATGCGGAATGGCAGCTATTTCAGCAAAGTCTTCCGAAAGATGTTGGACGTTGTTCTCTCTTGAGAGTAGAAAAGATAGTGAGGGAAGTGGGTGGAGTGCTCCATGTAAATTCCAGAATAGAAACTACTAAGAACCAATAGGAAGTGTTGTTTTCAAGTCACATGACTTCACATGCGCGTCTCAGGACGTGTACGCGGTGACAGTATCTAGTCACGTACGTTATTTTGAAGTAGCGGTCTAATTCAGCGAAGTTTCAAAACGTAAAAAGGAGTAAATCCAAACACATCCGGATTTTGAATATCTTCTGAGCTCGATTCAAGCATACAATTGTTAAACTATAAAACCTTTTATATTTCTAAAAAAAATACCAAGGTGTGTACATCCGGTCACGCACGAAAGTTTAAAAAGACATTCGGCTCCATTTAATGAAAAGTTTAATAACAATAAAAAAGAAGCCTAGGTTCAGTCTCTTTGACGTACTATAAGTTCTTTGATGGGTCTATGAAGAAATTCAATGAGTTTAAATTGCAAAGTTTTCACGAAATATATAGGCGGGTGCGCGCACTCGGTCGCGCACGAAAGCCTGGAAAGGCAATGTCCATTTTATTGACAACTGGTGCCGAGAGTGCGCGCACCGGGTCGCGCACGAAAGTTTAGAAAAGCTATTTTTATTTACAGATACATTTCAATACGTTCAAAATAAGGCAAGGTACAGACTTTCTAATTCAGTACCGCTTTACAAGGAGTCTCTATGCAACCTGAACAGTCAAGAAAACGGCTTGTTTCCGAAAAAAATATTCCCAGAACTTTATTGACAAAAGTATAGGTTGCATTCACGATATAGTTCTGAATTAGCATTTTAAAAACCCATGAAATTCACTGAAAAAACCATAGGTTTTACGCACGTTATAGTTAGGAAGTAGCATTTAAAAAACCTATGAAATTCACTGAAAAAAACATAGGTTTTACACACGTTATAGTTAGGAAGTAGCATTTACAAAACCTATGAAATTCACTAAAAAACCCATAGGTTTTACACACGTTATAGTTAGGAAGTAGCATTTACAAAACCTATGAAATTCACTGAAAAAACCATAGGTTTGACACATGTTATAGTTAGATGGACATTTCACTCATATAAAACCAATGAAATTCCCCCATTATAGTTACTTCAGCTAACTATAACTCGCGCGCCCGCAATGCACTGCTGATGATGTCACATATTACATCACTCATCACATGGTCAGTGACATCACTCTTGACATCACTGATAACATCTAATATGTCACATATGTTGTCTCCAACATATAGGAATAGTATGTCACTGATTTAGGCATGTATGCAATATGTAAAAACTCTTAATGTACCATATTAACACTTAGACACTAAGACACTCTTGGTAATAATAAAGAAACAATAACCTATATAGATATAATGTTTCAATGATATAGCTACTCATCAACACATTCAGCCACTAAAATAGAAACTGATAGACAGACACAGATATGTATATATTTAAATATTACTCAGTAACTCATGTACTCATTAAGATATATTTAATCAGTCAGTTATAGAATCTGTTTTTCACCCAAAAAACAACCGGTTATACATTTATATACTACATTTTTGTTCAACCAACTTTCAGATCTACATATATAACATATATGTAATTTTTAAAACGAACCCATTTAATAGATGATGTCATGAGTGATGTGATGTGTGACATCATCAGCAGTGCATTGCGGGCGCGCGAGTTATAGTTAGCTGAAGTAACTATAACGGGGGAATTTCATTGGTTTTATATGAGTGAAATGTCCAGCTAACTATAACATGTGTCAAACCTATGTTTTTTTCAGTGAATTTCATAGGTTTTGTAAATGCTACTTCCTAACTATAACATGTGTAAAACCTATGGTTTTTTCAGTGAATATATATATATATAACCTACTGGCGGTCGCCAGTAGGTAGTTATAGGTAGGACCTAGCTACCATAGGGAATCCGCAACATTCTATTGAGAATAACTTTGGCGCCGGTAGAGGAATTTGCGTGTAATTTTCCAAAATTTAGGCCAGCTCCGCTCCGCTTCTTCCCTGGAAGTTTCGGGGGGATTCGTCAAGCGGGGGCCGACAAAAAAGTGGGGTCCCAAAACATGTTTTCCCCATGTTAATTTTTTTAGGACGAATAGACATGGCTACAGCCCGAACCGCTGAACGGAATTACACCAAACTTTGCAAAATATTAGGGACTGGTACGCAGAAGTGCCTTTTCTATATTTGGTGAAAATTGCTCCAGTGGTTTTACGAAAATTAGGTTCAAAAACACATATATATCTATATGCTCGCTTCCAGCGCTTACCGGTACGCAGACACGGAAGTGTGCGAGCGGAAAGCTGATTGGCTCTCGGGTGTCTGTCAACATTCTAAGCAGTCCGGAGAGTCCACCATCTTGTGTCTCGGTAGAATCGAGGTGAAAATAAAATGGGGGACCCTCCCTGACCCCCTAGGTTTTCTGAGGGGGGCCTTGAAGGACCCTGAAGGGCAAAAAATACATTTTATTTATTTTTTTAATTTTCGCGGGGTACGCGCTGGGTGCGTTTCCATGTACACTTCCCGTGATACACAGCCTGAGCGCACCACGGGGAAAAACTGTGTAAAAAATTAGAGTAAAAAAATAATTTAGAGTGCTTATAGGTAGGGTAGCTCTGAAAAGAGCTGTTGTGTTATGTGGGTGTTTTTTGTACCTACAAGTAGGTACCAATGCAGAGTCTCAAATTCAAGAGCAAGACTTTATTCCCCTCATCTGTAAAATGTACACCATCTCTCCTATAGATGCCTTGCATGTTGTAACGCAAGTTGTTGTGGTATATGGAACCCATACCATAGTCTCTGAGGAAAGCAGAAACAGATTTATTCACATGTTTCCTTGCTTTCTCAATCTCTGGACAAAATTGGTTGGACCAGTTCCATTTTTGCCTTTGGCATATATTAGAAAATACCAAGGCAGTTTTTAGAAAAAGTGACATCAATTGCCCAAAGATGTCCTTTAAAAGCATTTCCAGACCTACCCCAGTCAAAGTGCCCAGGTCATTGCCACCACAATGCACAATTATGAGGTCAGGGTGTGGTAGATGCATAAAGAATTTTACCAAATGGTATCAATTGGTGATTTCTCAATCCTCTCTGTCCAATCCACACAATGTCCACATTTGGTAAATCAAGGTTGCAAATACCTCTACTTGCATATTTTTCACTCCAGTGAACAAAGCTATGACCCACAAACCAGACTTTTGGCATCTTGAAGGTAGATGTGCTTGTATTCAGATGAGTTGTGGAAATGAAATGGCAGTTTGAAAGTAGGAGTTATGAAAAAGAAGTGGTTGAGATTCAGTGCACTTGGAAAAACAAGAAATGATTGGTGGTTTCTTAACATTCTCCATTGAAAATTAGGGTGTATGCATCTGCTTTTTGAAAGAAGTAATTCTAATGGTTGAGAAAAGGTCATTGAAAGAAACATTGCACATGATTAGCTACTACATTGAGAGGTCAAACACCCTTGCTGGATTCTTTTGCAGCATAGTATGATGAACTTTTCAACTCTGTGCTGAGTTAGGTGGGAGTTACCATGGTAACAGGGTGAATGAGCACTGGGGGGATGGGTGAATATTATGTGAATTTCAAAGTGTTGAAATGTAGAACCAATTAAAATGCTAGTTTGGTTTTGAAATAGTGTGGGAAGAATTTTAATTGGTTAAGTCCAGGAATATGTCTGAATAACTACAGGGAATCAGGGCCATTTCTGGTTGCAGTGTCTGAGGTGCATTTCAGAGATTCTGCTTAAGAAAATCTTGTGTGTGACTGACACTGTTCTAAATCTTCCAAAGCATTTTTAAAGGTGGGTAATTATTCTTTTAATAAAGATAGACTGCTGTCACCTATGCCTGCTGACAGTTTGCCTCTCTTAGCTTAAAGGGTACTCTGTATTTGTGTCTTACCTTACTCTGTGCCTGTGTGTTATCTCATATATGATTCATTTAATGAAGATAGACTGCTATATGCACTATGGGGAAGATTAAGAAGCATATTGTGCTTCTTTATTCTTGCATTGTGTGTCATGTTTTTTTGTAATGCTGTTAAAAAAATTAATGGTGCATATTTGAAATGTATTTTGGAAATGAGTTAGCTTTCTGACTTGTTTTGTAGTGGTCATTTAAATGGGATGTGGTCTGTGTCAAAAATGATTTACTATGGAAAATGTTTTCTGGTAAAATTTCTGGCTTTTAAATTTTGGTCAATGATTACATTGAGTGTCTGTGTGAAATAAGGAACTATATTTTCACATTTTTCAATAATGTCACCTGTGTCTGCTGACAGTTTGCGTCTCTTAGCTTAAAGGGTACTCTGTGCCCGTGTCTGACCTCACAAGTGTGATCCTTGTCAAAAATGTTAAAGCCAGGCTTTTACCATAAAACATTTCCCAGAATGAGATGAGACAGAGGCAAACAGACAAATGACACACACAAAAAGAGAGAGATGGGGCAGGCACAGAGTGAGATGATACACAGGCACAGAGTTAGGTGAGACACAGGCTCAGAGTAATATGAGACACAGACACAGAGTGAGATGAGGCACAGGCATCGAGTGAGATGAGACACGCAAAGAGAGATATGGCACACACAAAGAGAGAGATGGGGCAGGCACAGACTGAGATGAGACACAGGCACAGACTGAGATGAGACAAGCACAGAGTGAGATGAGACACAAGCACAGAGTGAGATGAGACACAGGCACAGAGTGACATAAGTCACAGGCACAGAGTGAGATGGTGCAGGCAGAGAGTAAGATTAATAATGAAACTGTACTGCACTGTTGCTGTGACACAGTTGTTGTGGTATAAACTAACTTATGTTGTAAACTACTGTTTATATTGTTTACTTATTGTAATTGCTATGTAGTATGTTTGTAGTGGTCTACAATATGTTATTTTTTCTTTACCACAAATTGTAATCATCTATAGAAATATAAAAGAATATGCCGACGAAGGAAAGATGACAAAAAAAATATAAACAAGATTTATGGTCCAAGAAAACACAAATACAAGACTCATCCAAAACACAATCTTCAGTGAAAAAAAATAATGCTCCTGGTAAGCAAACTAAGGACTTTTTAAGGAAGTTAATGAAATGTAAAAAAAAAATAGATGTTCTTTCAAAGAAAAATAACCCATCTGTAAATAGAAAGAAAAAACTGTGCCCCTCAAAAAATGTTAGACCTGTAGAAGGAGATGATATTGTCTATAGCAATAGAAGGAGAAATCAATTTATTGACATTCGTAGACGAATGCTTTATAACAGAATAGTTTCAAATGTATTAAAAATGTAAAGATGTATCAAAAGAAGACTGCTTTTTATAAGGAAAAAAAGCATAGTGAAGATTGTGGATGAAATGAAATGAAATGAAATTAATGAAACTTATATAGCGCACGACTTACCCTGGGGCATCTCCGCGCTTGCTTAGGGAACCCGTCCTGGTATTCCCCTGTGAGATAACCCTGGCAGGGTATCCACAAGGTGAAAGCCAGGCATCCCACCACGAGGGGCCGTTGTGGAGATTAAGCAAGCTATTGCCCAGAGTCGCAGAGTGTGAACCCATGAGTCGAGAAGGCACCGGAGCGAGAATTAACGAGTCCGTGGAATTTTTGAGCCCAAGACCCGCCGAGGCGGGGAATTGAACCCTGGTCACGGGCCGAACTCAAGCTCCAGGTCTGCCGCCTATAACCCCTGAGCCACACTTCTCCACAACACATCAGGCATTTAAAGTAAAAAATAAATTGTATGGTTTAGTAATCAATAGAATTCGTACACTAGATAAGGTAATCAATGTGTTCAAATCAAAATGTAAGTGATGTCGAGAGTTGAGGGGTCATGTCTGTCGGGAGCACCAACAAGCCTTGGCAACTGCAAACACCGTGGATGTTGAAGAAGGTGCAATGTCCGGACCAGCGAAGTCCAGGGAGCTCACCACAAGCAGGGGAATAAGGGCACGCACTGAGCAACCAGGGGAGCCCAAAAGAAACAAAGGTGACCCTCAACAGGACCCACAAGCCGGAGGCACTGGAGTAGCAAGACGACCTCAAGCAGCTCACAAATAGAAGCAGACCATGGTGCAGACAATGCGGTATGGACAAAGATTCTGGTCACTGGAGATGCTTTAGGTTGGGCTACTTGGAGCCCAAAGATATTGGTGGAAGGAAGCCAACAAGATTTTACAAGTCAGCACTGGGTACAGGGGTTCTGTTCCTGCAGCTCCTATGAGGGATGTTGGCCTCAAACTTGGTGAGAGGGCAGGGCAGGCCTTGAGAACTACCAAGAACCACCACCTGTGTTGCTGAGACTTTTGGAGTCCATGGGAGGTCAAGATCAGCGGAACACTCAGCTTAGTTGCGGTGCCTGCAGATACAGCAAAGTGACTCCTTCACACCAAGGGAGATTCCTTCAGGTGTCTTAGATGCACACAACCTTGGAATGTTCCTGTACGGTGCCCAGACAATGCAGCAGACTGGAAGGGAGACAAAGTTGAGTCTAAACAAAGCCCAGCGAAGTCCAGAGTGCCCAGAGGGCAGAGGTTTAAGTGGTGTCTGAATTGAATTGTGTCCTATGACCAATCTAGGTACCTACACCTAGGTAAGCCCTTAAGTACCCTGAGGAAAGGGTTGGGAAAATTCAGGGGGCCCTCCCAGGGTAGGGATTGGACAGAGGGGGATACTCCCATGTCCTTTGTCCAGTTTCATGCCAGAGCTGGAGCCAATGGGTCCCAGAGCTTGTGTGAACTGGACTATGCAAGGGAGCACTAAATGTGACCCTCATGCATACTGAATGGCGCTTTTAACTGCACTCACCCGACCCCAATACACTAAATTCTGTCTGGGAGGTGGTCACACCTCCCAATGACAGGATACCTATTGTTCTGTCTTCCCCTGCTCGAGCTTGGCTCAGCAGCAGGAGGGCAGAATTGTGTCTCTGGTCGGCAGCAGCCATGTTGTGCTGTCCGGGTGTAGAAAAGTGGTACCGGGAGCACTGAGAGCCTAGTGGAGCGCTCTCCCAGGGCTTGAAGCATACCTCCCACATTGTTTACAGTGTGGGAGGTATGATTCCAACATGTTTGATACCAAACATTATAAGATTCGTTGCAGCCAATTTCGAAATGGTCATCGCATAATGATGCGGTGCCCCTCTATATGGTATATAGCTGCTTCATCTACAACCCGGGAGAATAGACTCCCTAGGCTGTAATGTTTGGATGGGCTGTAGGGTTTAGACAGGGGGGAATACTTTCATCTCCTTTGTCCAGTTTCACGCCAGAGCAGGAGCCAATGGCTCCCAGAGCTGGTTTAAACTGGACAATGCAAGGAGGCATCAAATGTGCCCCTCATGCAGACTGAGTGGTGCTGGCAAGCACACTCACCCAGCCCCTATACACTAAATTCTATCTGGGAGTTGGTCACACCTCCCTGTGAAAGGATACCTATTGTTCTGCCTTCTCCTGCTCGAGCTTGGCTCAGCAGCAGGAGGGCAGAATTGTGTCTCTGGTCAGCAGCAGCCGTGTTGTGCTGTCCGGGTGTAGAAAAGTGGTACCGGGAGCACTGAGAACCTAATGGAGGGCTCTCCCAGTGCTTGGAATCATACCTTCCAGGCCATTTATAGTGTGGGAGGTATGATTCCAATATGTTTGATACCAAACACGATAGGATTCCTTGCAACCGATTTCCAGAGGGTCATCGAGTAATGAAGCGTTGCCTCTCTATGTGGTATATGGCGGCTTCACTTACAGCCCGGTAGAATGGACTCCATAGGCTGTAGGGGAGTCCTGCTCGTGCAGGGCCACCCTCACCCATAGAATCAAGCACCCTTTCCTCAGGATTGTAAAGGCATGGCTTATAGGTTTTAAGTGCAGTGACGCTAGATATAGAGAACCTGTATCTTTATAAGTGGTGCTAGCACCAGCTTACACAGGCTGCAATGGCAGGCCTGTAGTTACAGTTTGAATGGTCTCCCATGGGTGGCATAATAAATGCTTCAGCCCATGGGGGACCTCTGGGGTACCAATGCCCTAGATACCGCAGTATCATATACTAGGGACTGATAAGGGTACCTCAGTATCCAATCCGGGATGTACCTAAGTACTGAACATAACAAGTTAGGGGAGTAAGCAGAGAGATCGGGGTCCTGATTAGCATGATCCCAGTCAGACTTGTCAGAAACAGCATTACATCAAGCAAAAAGTGGAGGTAACCATGCAGAAGGATCCTACCTTCATTCAGTACCTTAGCAACGTCAGCAATGAACAATTTTCCCCTTATCCAATCCACTCAATGTGTCAATATCAAGCACCAGTTAATGCAATGAGAACATTACTGTAATTCTCAATTCTCAATTATTTAACCATGAATAAAAAGAAAAGAAAGTGAGCCAACCACTCTTTTCCTTGGTTCTCCAGACCCCATTATGAAGGAAAAATAATCTAATAGTGATGTTAAAAATATGCAGTTATTAGCACTCATGCACCAACCTCAATAACCTTAGAGGAGAGACAAGACTATACAACCATCACTTCTTAATCATAAAGGCCTCTTAAATCATTTATCTAACTTATACTGTGACAACCAACTGAGACACTCTATGAAGATGTAAAATGTCCAATAACTTAAAGATCTAGAGGTCAAATGTAAAGACAGTTATTCAACATCCATGTTACATCTGCTTAACTCTCTTGCCACTATTTCCCACATACTTGAATCTTTAATCGAAACCTCCTGGGGACCTTCCATCACAAACATAACATGTATATTGATATAGCACAGGTTCATCTGTGGCTATCTTGGTGCTAAAAAAAGATGTTATTGTTACCCAACTCAATGGAAATCACTTTAACAGTCTCAGAAGTGTGAAAATAATTGTGAACCCAATGATATGCAAACCTGTAAACTTCAAGTCAAACAGATATCCCTGAAGTTGATTAATCAAACTACTGAGTCACCGAGTTGGCCTTAACATAAATTTCTCTTCACGTGTGGCTCAGGGGTTAGAGGCGGCAGACCTGGAGCTTGAGTTCGGCCCTGGACCAGGGTTCAATTCCCCGCCTCGGCGGGTCTTGGGCTCAATAATTCCACGGACTCGATAATTCTCGCTCCGGTGCCTTCTCGACTCACGGGTTCACACTCTGCGACTCTGAGCAATAGCTTGCTTAATCTCCACACCGGCCCCTCGCGGTGGGATGCCTGGCTTTCACCTTGTGGATACCCTGCCAGGGTTATCTCACAGGGGAATACCAGGACGGGTTCCCTAAGCAAGCGCGGAGATGCCCCAGGGTAAGTCATGCGCTATATAAGCTTCATACATTTACATTTACTTGATGACATCTCACACCTTGCTAATAATCTCTATGCTAACATAAACTGTATCTTAAGTACTTATATTTGAGAACTGAGTCGGTCCTATTTTCTGACTTATGTACTTAAACATAACAGTGCGATTGACTCCAGCAATGTCCCGGAGAGTAGCCCTGTGATTATTGATTGTAAATTGCAGCATATCAACTGTAAGGCTAAGCAAACTCATTCTTCAACTGACAATGTTATGAGATTAATCGGTTCACCCCAGAGCAGGGCCTAAATACCTTGGTACAATTCATTGTTCTTCCAAGACTTGACTATGACAAATCCTTATTAAATGGTCTACCAAAAATGCACCTGGCTCCACAGACGTCAGGTGTGCATGCGGTGTCTGGCTTTGTCTGATTAAGGAAAAACTGTCACCACATCTCCCGTATCTAGCTTACACTCCAACAGCTTCCCATCAAAATTAGATCAATATAGAAAATATCGTTCAATGCTTACAATTTCAAAAGTCTGTAGGAAATGTGTAATCATTCCAACTGGTACTCCTGGAATTAAAACATAACAATGCACTATGGCCCAGTCCTTTTCTGACTGTGCTATATAAATTTGAATTAAAATGTTCCGTGCTCTCTGCATCAATATATCACATGCTGTATTCAAGATGGGCTCTAAACTTCTTTTGAAAGGCCTTACTAAACTTGATCCCACTAACTGACCGTTTGACTATTCCTTTACCTTGATTGTTCATGTTATGCTCTACTCCTTCTAGCTATTCTTTTGCTTTGAGACTGCCTGCCTCGTCCTCCTACTCATTTGTGCAATCCTTTCCCGTCCCCATCCTTCATTCCATCTCAATGCTTAATCCATTCCAGTGGTTGCCAATGGTGGGAACAAGCACTCACTTTTTAAGAGAATAATGGTTTCTTTACTATAAGATTATGTTCCAGAGCAAGACAGATACAAGCAGTGAAAGGAGAAAGGAGTAAAAGACATGTTAGAAATGGTGTTTCTGGTTGGCAAGGGCATGCACCTAAGCCAGGCAGAACCCACCACCATTATAAGGGCAAGCAATCTATACAACAACGATATGCTGTGCTTACCCTCTGGTAGCTTGGCGCAGAGCAGGCTGGCCTAATATCAGAGGCATTGTGTAAAGTGTTTGAGCAACACACTCACACAGACACACAATACACCACAAAAGAGACTCCACACAGGATTATATAAAAATATATACAATATATTATACATGGAAAAAGGCATAAACGACATCTATCAGTAAAACTCTAGGGCATGTAATGCAAATCAGATTGTGAAAATACACATATATTAGAATAAGGCCGCCTGCAAAGGAGCGCAGATGGCTAGTCGGGGTCCACCCACGTAGTACCTTTGCTCCTGGGAAATTGCGGGCACTTCCGATAGAGTCTACCCCGTTCTCCTTCCTGGGGACATGGAGAGCTGCCTCTGGCCTTCACTCGTTACCCATGAGTGTTGCAGCAACCTCCTTCCACTAACGTGGGAGGCGGGTGCTGCAGTCGTTCAGGCCCCTCATTCTGGATGAACACTAGTGTTACTTTAGCAATCAAACGTTGCTGGAAGGGAATGGGGTTGCACTAGTGAGGGACTTCACTCGTGCCGATGGCGGAACAGGCCACAGAGAGCGGGTGCCTCATCACGGCACTCCTGCTTCAAGGGCCACTCTTCCACAATGGGTAGCGGTCGGCACGTGCTACCCTCTGTGCAAGCAGTGCTCAACCTGCACTAATCAAAAATGATTGTCAGTGGCCAGACTCACGAGTCCCGCGATCAATGGTAGGTGGTGGGAGGTAATCCTTGTGACTCCTCAACAACCCCCAAAAGAACAGGGAGTAGGCATGCCACATTCCCTGGATAGCAGTAGCGAGGCACCAGGGCAGAGAACAGTAAGCAGGCCAGCAGATGCAAGCACTTTGTGAAGTGTCAGTCTCTACAGCAGCTTAGCAGGCAGGCCAGCATAACAAAGCATGTAGTCCCAATGGTGATTTCCCCTGGCTGCAAAACAGTTCCCTGGCAATGTGCAGTTTGTAGAGCCAGCAGCTTCTGGTTACAAATCCAAGCTGTGTCTAAATTCGTGGGGCCAGAGCCCTTGTACATATACTCAAAAATATCTTTGTTCAAGGGGGAACTTCAAAGGGAACTTTTAGAAGTGCACAATAATTCCTTTCGAACCAGCACTGGCTCTAGACATCAGTAGGGGGTAAACCAGCTCTCTTTTTGTGAGGGCAGGATAGAACTTATACAACTGTAAAGTGCGAGCACCCTCTCCCAGCCCAGGAAGACAATCAGTATGCAGATGAATACAGATGTAACCCTATCACACCCAACCATTACTCTGTTGTGGCTGCCTGGAAAGTATGCACCAAGTGCAGGCATCACCCAGCTTTAGACATGGATTGGGGTCAGGCTGCAAAGTACAAAGAGTCAAAAGCACAGAGAAATGCCCACTTTCTAAAACTGGCTTTTCTAAAATAGTAATGTAAAATCCAATTGCACCAGTAAGCAGGATGTATCACTATCGTTCTAAACATACCAAACATGGCAATGCTACTCTTTTCAGATCAGGAATTATCACTTTGTATATACAGGAATTCCCAATTATAGCCTATGAGAGGATTTGGCCTCACAACAGTGAGAAACAAAATAGATTGTCACTTCCAGGACGTGACACACAATAAAGGCAAATTTCAAACCTTTTACTCTCACAGCACCCTGCCCATAGGTATACCCCGGGCCTACCTTAGGGGTGATCTCTGGGTTATAAAAGGGGAGGTAAAGGCTTGGCAGGTAGTTTTAAATGCCAAGTCAAAGTGGCAGTAAACTGTGCATGCAGGCACTGCCGTGGCAGGTCTGAGGCATGTTTGAAAGGCTATGTCTATGGGTGGACAAGCAGCACTGCAGGCCCACTAGAAGCATTTAGTTTACTAAGTATATGGTATACCACTTTACAAGGGACTCAAGTATGCCAAACAGGTGTAAATCAATCATATCATGTTTCAGTGGGAGAGCACATGCATGTTAGCACCGATTAGTAGTGGTAAAGTGCCCTGTGCCTTTAAGCCAACAAAAAGGTCAGAAAAATCGGCGCAGGAAGGCAAAAGGTTTGGGGATAACCCTGCTAAAAGGACCAGGCTCAACAACATGTAAGAAAACTATGACAAAGACAAAAGCAGGGATCAAAATGAACCTGCAAGAATGAGGTAAAGAAGCAGAAAGTGAAGGGTGGTAAAAGATAGCAGAATAAGGGCAATAAAGACTAGGCAACTTTGGTAATATGAAATCCCACCAATCAGTATTATGCTCTTTAGAAAGCCCCTGGGCTCCTGCATTTTCTATTTAGAAAATAGCCACCCCGTTTCCTCTAATTTTTCCACAAGTTGACTGTTTAAACCTTTCCCCTCATATATCTTCCCTTTCTCTCAATATCTTATCCTTTCTTCAGCACGATCCCTATTTGGTGTCTTTAACACATTTGTAAGTAATGGTTTTAAAAGGGTTTGCTCATAATCTTCACCTTCCTGTATAATATCTCTAATTACCTTTACACACTGTCCTCTATAGCTATATGAGCCTGTACTCCTTTTTAATGTACATTTTAGTCTGTACCATTTTTCTTGAATTATACCGTAGTTAATATTTTTGTATGTATAATTACCTAGGCAGTTGATAATTCTAGATATGGTAGGATTATACAATTCTAGTAACGATAAGAGTAATACATTTGTGCAATAGAAGCAGAATTTCATTTTACCAGGTTCTTTTTGAAGTCAAGAAAATGATCACTTTGGAGCTCTTTTTCATTTAGCAAGTGCTGTAATTTTAATCCTGTAGGAGTATTTAAACCTTGCATTACCAGTTTATTTGCAACTTTTTGATGCATTGTTTTCTCTGTCGACAGCCTTGAAAAAGCTACTAGGTTGTGAAAAGTGTCGAGTGTTCAAAATCATGATCATAACAAATGAAAGCTATGCACTGAAATATTTACAATGATTCTGGTACTGCCACATCACATAAAGCATATATTGTTAAACTCCAGGTTTATACATTAGATAGCCGAAGGCTTAAATGACCTTTCACCTTCATGTTTCACAATTTCAAGTTGTTCCATTCAAGCTTCCATTGCAATTCGAACTACACAAAATGTTGGTTTATGATTTTTTTCTTTTGAATTAAAGAATTCCCGCACGTTCCAGTATTTATAAGGGTCACATGATGAATAAATAATCTAATTACAACGTAGTGACATCGACACGTGTGTGTACGATTCCTTGCCGGTATTAGTTGGGTGAAACATATGCAGATTATCTGGACTATTATTTTGAGTTCTTCGGGTGATGTTAATCTGACTGCCAAGTAAATAATGAACTGTGTAAATAATTCCAAAAAGGTCTTTATAAACAGTATTGGAGTAGTCTTTGACCACAGCAGCACGCAATATAAAGTCGAAAAAGACAAAAATGGGTCGAAAAGGTTCACATTTTGCCATAATATGTTCAATAGGGTTGTGTGAAATTCCTTGTTTCCTGTCAGCAATAAGTAGATACGAAACCGTGGGCAATTTCACAGTTTCCACATCCGCCTGCCCTAGAATGGAAAAGTGACAAAATGCTAGAGAACTGCCAGCCAAAAAGAGCATTCCTTGTACCGGGCATTGACCAATCACTATAGGAGGAATGTTCGTGCCGCTTGGCACTGTCAGGGCCCGCCAGTGATATTATCTAATGGTAATCACATAAAGTTAATTAGAATATCTTGTCTTTATCTGTATTTCAAGCAAACTTTCCCAGCAGGAGCATTTGAGTGTAGTGCCTGCCTTCGAGGAGCACCCACATAACAGCTGATGGGTATCCCTGTGTTCCTAGGTAGATAATCAGTATAATGGATTATAGCCAAGTCCTACTTCCTTTCAATGGAAATGTATACATTTCCATTGAAAGGAATGTCCATATTTCACCTTTCTTCACTTTTTTTTGCACTGCATGAGCACCTTGTTTATCACCATTACACTTGTACATTCTGTTTTTCTCAAAAAATTCTTTGTGTTTCAAAAAAAGGTGCTACCATTTTAGCTACAAGGATTGGTAAAATTATTTGCGTAACACAAACATGAAAAAATTAGCCTGGTCTTCTATTATTGTATTAAATGCGAGTTAACATGGAGGAAGAAATAGGGCTCTCTCAATGAAATCCTTACATATATTTGAAATAACCCCGACAGAACCACTTGTGATTATACTGCCAGGGGGGCCCTGCAGGCAGGTGTGCACACATGTGCATAAGTTGATTTGAAGTGCACAATCAGGGATATACAGGCAATATATTTACCTTAAAGCGCATAGCATTAAGGTAAATACACCGCCCATCCCTTGGAGGTACTTAGGCAACTGTGTTTCTGTTTTTGTTTCTGCCCACGGAGCAACAGACCTGTTCAAATACCGCAAAATGGGCAGGATATGCGCATACTTCCTGCATTTCGTATGCCACGTGGGACTTCTTTCACCTGTCTAGCATGTACCAGTCTCAGAATGGAAGCAGCAGCACCTGTCTGTACACTTACCTCGACTGACCACAACTTAGAGAATACTTCTGCCCCCCACCACTATATGAACACATGGAGACAAAACTGATTCATCTACGTCCAACAAACCCTTATGAGGACGATTTTCTTTTTGTCTTCCTGCAGCAGCCAGCTGGGCAACATTTCAGATGTGATGTACACAATCTTTGCCTCCACCCCTCCAATGAGGTATGGGAAACCCTGCCTACCGTGGGGCATGGTCCTGTAAATATCTTTAATGGGTAGTTGTTATCACTCAAAAAAGATCCTGACTCAGCCTACTAAATGGATGTCGAAGTATTTTGTTTTGAAGGTTGATCCTACCCCTAAGGATACTCTAAGCTGGCCATTTTACTTTCATGATTCCTGGGTAAGGATGAAGGCTTCTCAAAACTTTTTGGTAGGGAGCAACGTCTGCAGGGTTAGGGACACAGTACCTTGAACCCGCTTCTGAATAATGCATCCTCCTAATAAATGCTTGTCCACATAAGGCACAGAGGCCACAGTCAACAGTGAGCTGTTCTCTAGGCAACCCCACAAGAGGAGTTTTAACCTTGGCCCCATGCCACAAAAAAATATTAATGTCACAACGAGATAATTTTCTGTTCGTTAAAATCGTAAGTCAGATTCAGGAAAATTCACAAGCCCAAAAATAATTATTTGCCATTGTTGTACTTTATGATAGGGCAAGGGCACCTTCGACCAACCCAAGTAATGCAAGGATTGCAAGATCCCATGAGCTTTCTGTAACGGAATTGTGTGTCCCCATTGAGTTGTAAGAGCATTTTATTTACAGTACTAATAAATAACATAAGTTGAATATGATGCGCTATTTAAAATACAAGGTTGTACTAATATCCTTATTACAATTGTTTGTTATTTACATTTTTTTTTTACCACGATTTAAAAGCAAGATCGCCATTATCAATGTTGCTACCATTCATTTTGAGCAGGCTGTGCTTGTCCAATAGCATTTTAGGTAAATAGATCTTTCAGCACCATCACAAGTGACCTATCACTGGATTTTCCAGGATTTCTGTGTTCCATAGAAGAATGATGCTACAAGATCTTGCTTGAGTTCAGGGCTCTCTCGGGATTGAACCCGAGAGCAAGACGGACCTGGACCAATTGAAGCTCAGTTGGTTTGGATGGTATTATTGTAGTTGTATAGTGCATCACGGATGTATGACGTTACAACGCATACTTTTACCACGCATACCATTACAACGCGGTATTTACAACGCATACCGTTACAACGCATAGCGCTTAGAGGTGCTGGATAGTGGTAAGTATAATTTTATATTCCAACTCCAGTCCCCGTGGACACTAGGGAAGGTGTTGGATATAAAATTATACTTATTCCCTATCCTACAGCGCCCCCCAGCGCAATGCGTTGTAATGGTATGCGTGGTAAGGCCTGCGTTGTAGTGGTAGTGCGTGGTAAAAACTTTGTTGTAAACGTTGTATACCGTGCATCACACCCCAGCTAAGGCCACTAGGTACTTCGATTACAATCGGAGTCATAGAGCTCTTTTGGAGTGTGTGGTATAAAGGATGTGGGATATAGTTTGCACTTGATTTGGTAAAGTCTTGGCTTTTACCTATGTTGGCACATAAATGAATTGCACTGCACCATTGTTTTTAACAGGGGATGCCCCGGAGTATAGGACAATAGAGCATTTACCACTGTTTTAATGTGCTTTTATACGAGGAATAAAGGGACATGGTTTGTGCAAGTGGACTTTCCCTAGATTCCACAGAAGGTCTACTTTCTAGAAATAGTTCTCTCAAGATTTCTGCTTTTCAAATTACGCATGGGACATTCATGCATTTCACAAAGCTCTACTAAATTACTTTTGCTTCTTACCTTAGCGGGTGGTACATTTTACAGCCTGGCAAAGTGAAAAGTGAAACAAAATTAAACTCTGCCCCATTTAAGTGCTAATATTAGGCTTTTTGGCCTGTTTAATGGCAAAAAAGTGGCACCCATCGGCAGAAAAGGGTAATGCATTCCTACCCACCTTTCTCAAGTGTGGGGGGCCCATAACCCTACCCTAGGATGGGCGAAGGCCCTAAGCATCCTTTCTGTCCCACTGTTCTCTCCAAGGAAGGCATGACAGTCAGCGCAGCTGCACACGCTGCTTACAAAATTACAGAAAAAACTCCAGCGCATCCAAAACGCGTCAGCTAGACTCATACTAGACATCCCGCGCCAAGATCACATCACCGGACATCTAAAAGACCTCCACTGGCTTCCCGTCAGCAAAAGAATTACATTCCACCTTCTCACCCACGCACACAAGGCCCTCTACAATCTAGGACCCGAATGCCTCAACACTCGACTGTACTTCTACAAACCCACCCGTCAACTAAGATCGTCCAATCAAGCCCTCGCCGCAGTCCCGCGCTTCCAGAAATCCACCATGGGTGGCAGATCCTTCTCCTTCCTGGCCGCCAAGACTTGGAACTCACTCCCCACCCACCTCCGCCTTACTCAGAACCACATCTCCTTCAGAAAAGAGCTCAAAACCTGGCTAATCGACAAATAATGTACCCCTCCCCCTAGCGC
The DNA here is from genome assembly GCF_964263255.1 of Lissotriton vulgaris. Lineage (NCBI taxonomy): Eukaryota > Metazoa > Chordata > Amphibia > Caudata > Salamandridae > Lissotriton > Lissotriton vulgaris. Next base: position 667,263,772 of record NC_141689.1, read on the forward strand.
CTTGAGACCCTCTGGGTGAGTAGTGCGCTATACAAATGCCTGAACTTGAACTTGAACTTGAAGAGGACTTTTCAGAATTAGAACAAATGCATGTTGCACCATTTTCATTGTCTCCATACTAGGGAACCATACAGACTGCCCAGAACTAAAGAAATCCGCGAATTGTTTAATTGAGCAAGCTCATGGAGCAAGGTTCTGGCTGTGTTTAACCAGAAATGAAGCACTTAAACGTTCCAGTCTTCAAATCTGAAAGACAGAACTCAGTTTGAGCAGCGTCATTTTGTTTCATTTATTGAAATTGCCAAAAAATCAGAACCAGGTATCTCTACGAACTTCACAAAAGTAATGCACATGATGTGCATTAATTTCATACTCCGTTTCCTCCGTTTTCATTTTTGGCAAAAACAGGCACCGGGACAAAATAACTTGGGTACATTCACTATTTGCAGAACGTGCGCACAACTGATTTGATTTGTTCTTTGCATACACCTTGGCAAAGGGTGCCTAATGGCACGAGGTATGATTTCACATACTATGTGGCAACAAGTGTAATTCCGTAATACCTGAAACATCACTGGCATATATGAGGAGAACATTGTCATGAACATCATATCGAACTGTTACCTTGCATGATAGCTAGTAAGCTGAAGAACACCAGGTACCCCACGGCGTTGTTGCACGATTGCAAACACCGTGGCGTGAAGCGGCCCCATCCGCAGGGCCCCTCTGTGTACTTGTCGTCCTGCGCCGTGTACTGCCGGTTGGATATTTCCGGTACATGCTCTGGTTCGGGCTCGCGGTATAACCTGAGGCTGGCTACCCTCGTCAGCCCCACCTCGTCGAGCGAGACGAAGACCGGGTTGTCAACGCCGTCCGTCATAGCGCTAGCAGAGTTCACTTCTGAGCGCTAGGCTGTATAACTTCCTCTGTGAGGCCCGCTAAGGCTCCCGGCTCGAGAAGGGGCGTGCAATCACGGGCTCCAGTTCCCTTCCATTGTTCACCTGTCTGACTGGGCGCTTGGGTGTACCTGTGTGTATCGCCTCCTCGTGCCTCAGGTGGCAGCAGGGAGAAGGCTCTGACACTCATTTATAGTCCTTACGCGATCCGCCCTATCAGCCATCCTGGGCGGTAAACAGTTGAACTGGCTTCATTTCCACGACTCTCGTAACAATTACAACTGATCTGGAAAAAAAGATATCTTTCTTGAGTCATCTTTCGTAATCATGCGTGTCAGTGTTGACAAATGTCCCCGACACTCCTCCCACCCCCTGAAGCAATAGGAGGAGGAAGTGGGCAGGTGCACAGGCCCCGCCCTCTGAAAGTATTTTAAAGGTTGTGTGCGTCTGATTGCAGAGCCATCTTCGCATCATCATCTCACAAGGAAGTTACCAATACAACCAATGCTAGTTATTTGGCACTTGGCAGGGGCTCCTAATAATTACTTTACATTGTGCACGTGTTTCTTTTAAGCGAAATGCTTTAGTCACAAAATGTTTCTTGTCATAACTTTTAAGTGCAGTTTTACTTGCTATGTTGTGAGCAGGTACAGCGGTGCTGGAAAAAACATTTTAAATGTTTTTCTAAATGTGGGATAAATACCCTATCTTATGACATTTTCAGGTCTGGTTAACAGAGAGCATTAGGTGTTTTTTCAATCCTCATATATAGAAGGGGTTCCCTTCATCCCTTATTTTGTTCAGCTGTCATCTACATTTTGATACAATCTTACCACAGTCTATATAGCATGGGGCAGTCCAGTGTCTGCTCAAGGATTTTGAGGGCTCCAGGCAAGACATATTTTGGACGCCCCTGTGCAGAATGTCATTACTCATTTCCTGCTAATTCAAGCCCACATCATGCCAAACAATACTAAATTATATGTGCACCGTTAACAGGATCGCATAAAAATAGTCGAAAAATGTCTTGGAAGGACCCTAAAAATCCTTAAACTAGAACAGATGCATCAATACTACAGCTCTGTGATACAGATTGGATGTTTTTATCTCCATGCCCCTGATGTAGTGGAAATCTCATTTCATTTGTAGGGGTGCATCATAATCACGAGTAGAGCTCAGTTGCATATAATTGTGCAAATATATTACTGTGGAGTGTCAGAAGTGTGAAGCGTATTAATATAACTATGTGACATATTTTAAGTCACTTACCAGTATTATGGAGAATTAACATCGGAAACGAATGTAACTAGCAGAAAACATTAACATGAAAAACTTGTTTTGTGAAAGAGACACTACTAATATACTAAATGTGATTAACAATGTTATTTCTATAAATTGGTAAGATGTGTTAGTTGAAACGCTATAGAGATATGCAAATCTGTTAAACTTAAAGTGTGATGTTCTTATGTCCGCTGTACCTCGAACCTGCTGGCCTTTAGAAAAGGTCTGAAAACGTGGCTCTATGGACAGTGACCTGTCTGTTTTTTTCACCTTTTTCTTTCTCCGTCTGTAGCTTTGCTGTGGGTCAGAAAGCGCCGGGACACTCCTTGGAGTAGCCGAGCGCTATATAAGACACCCATAACATTAACATTAACATTAACATTATGTCAGCTAAAGTCGTAGGTCTGAAATCCAAGTCCCTGACAGCTCTCTCTTCAGAATCAATGGTTTGAATTTCATGTGCACTGTGTAATTTGTTCTATCTCACGTTTGCATTGCAGATGTAGAAGCATTCATTAGGGAAAATAAAATGTCTTTGTTTTAGTAGCTACGCAAGGAGAAAATACTCATCCAAAAACCTCTGAAGCTAACAGTTACACTAACTTAACTTCTAGCAACTACACAAACAGCACCTTACCCACTCAACCCTCCTTAATCGTCACTCCCTACAATACCAACATACCCACACCGCCACAACTTTGTACACACCCAAAAACCTTTGTAGTTAACAGTTCCACTTACTTAACTACCTCTCCCTCACCACCTTCATCCACTATCCCCCCTACCCAACTGTCTACCATCCCAATTCTCTTAGGATTAAGCAGACTCCCCCTTCCTCCGACTTCCCCTAGACCTCCCCAACAACTTAGACCTGTCCCCCCTTGTCCCCCCTCCAAATCGCCCGACCCCACTCTCTCTGTTGCATGCTGATTAATTTCAGATCCGCCTCTTGCCACACTATTGAGATTGCTGAAACCATTCTTAGTGAAAATATTGACATTGCATTCCTAATTGAAACCTGGCTCACCTCCCACTCCACTCCCATCCTCGACTTGCTTATACCCCCTGGTTACTCTATCATTAGAAAAGATAGAATCGAACAAACAGGAGGAGGACTTGCCATAATTTTTAAAATTGAACTTAACATCTCGCTCGTTCATCTGCAAGACCCTTCATCCTTCGAATACCTTTGCGCTGATCTCATTATGCCTGACTCCCCACCACCCGGTTGCACACTATCTATCATCCCCCTGGAAATAACATCCCCTTTACGGAAGAGTTGACTGATCTTATTGTACAATCATCGCTCTCACATTCTAAAAATCTCTTCCTCGGTGACTACAACATCCATTGGAACAAAAGTGATAATCCTACTGTCATCCTATTTAATGATACCATGGACATCACCAATATGACCCAACTCTGCCATTCTCCCACCCATAACAAAGGTGCCAACCTCGATGCTATTATGACTAACAACGATCTGGCCTCCCTCTCAAATATACTTCCAGTAGACTGGTCTGACCACTACCTTATCCTCTTCACCACAAATAGATCCATGACTCACCCCCCCCCATCAGCTCGTTACCTAAGAAATCCACACGCAACCTTCACCTTATTCCTCCTGGAGAATTGGAAGCCACAATTAAGGCCCACTTACTTCTCCCCCCTCTCTCTGACAGCACCACCGACCTAACTAACCATTATAACAATTCTATACTTGATGCCCTCGACCAAATTGCTCCAATCAAACTCAAACAACAAAAAAGCAACCCTCCTAAGTCTTGGTTCAATTCTGAACTTAACAACGAAAGACGGACCCTTAGACATTCTGAACGGGTTTGGAGGAATCATCCAACCGTTGACAATATGGCTCTCCTTAGAACTGCTAGAGCCCAATACAAAAACCATATCTTTAATGAGAAAGCCTCCTTTTTACGATCACAAATTGATCAAGCCAGAAACCGCCCTAGAGAACTCTTTAACATTGTTAAAAAAACAAACCTCCACTGGCCCTCCTAAAATATTAGCCTCTATTGACAGATGTGAACAAATTGCTAGTTTCTTTACGAACAAAATCAACAAGATCGAACTATCCTTCTCTTCCCTCCCACTCTCACTACAACCTACCCCCACCCTACACACCCTCCCCAACACTCCTAACTCTCCTCCGTCCACTTTTTCCACACCTCTCGATCCCTCTCATCCGCTCCCTGCTCTCCCCCAACAAGATACCTTTCCGAAAATAAGCCCCCCTGCTAAAAACAATGCCTCATGGAGTGATTTTAGTCCAGTCTCAGAATCTACGCTCACTAATATCATTTCCAAACTAAAACCCTCCTCCCACTCCAAAGATCCTCTTCCCGCCCTTTTGGTTCAAGAACTTAAATATACCATTGCCCCTATATGGACCAAAATCATCAACTCCTCTCTTTCCACTGGCTGTGTCCCCACCTCCCTTCAGCTTGGTCAAATCTCACCCGTTCTCAAAAACACCACTGCTGACCCCAATGACCTTAACAACCTTCGCCCTATCTCTAACCTTCCATTCCTCTCTAAAGCCCTCGAAAAATGTGTCCTATTGCAATTAGAGAAACATATTGCCTCCTTCAACCTCCTTGATGTTTTTCAACCTGGCTTTAGAAAGGGATGCAGTAGAGAAACTGCTATGCTGAATATCACTGACGACATTCATCGCTCCTTAGACAAAGGGGAATCCTCATTACTAATCCTCCTCGACCTCTCAGCTGCATTTGATACCGTCCACCACCCCACCCTTCTCAACATTCTCATAGACCGGTTCGGATTAGATGGCAATGTATTCAAATGGTTCTCCTCATTTCTTCAAAACAGATCATAGCAAATCAAGCTCAGCCACTTTCTCTCTAAACCTCAACCTGTCTCACTCGGCGTCCCTAAAGGATCCATCCTCTCCCCAACCATATTCAGTCTGTTCATGGAACCACTCACCCTCTTCCTCAAACAAGCTAATATCAATTACCACCTCTATGCCAATGACACCCAATTATATTACAAGATCAAATCCCACAAAGACATTCTCCACCTCAATGAGACCTTGACCAGAATTCAAACCTGGTTCCATCGGAACCATCTCAAACTGAACCCAAATTAAACTGAAATCATCCTTTTCTCCCCCAAAAAGAACTCCCTTCCCATTCAACTCTGGATAAAGGACATCAAAGCTCTTAACTGCCCACTCTCCACCTCTAATTCTGTCAAATCCCTAGGCATCAGTATCGACCAGAATCTAAATCTCATCCCCCACATTAAAATTACATCCAAAAGTGCGCTTTTCACCCTTCTCCACCTCAAGAAACTTAAACCATTTATTCCAGCAGACGATTTCAAACTTGTTGTCCAATCGCTTGTCCTTTCAAGGATTGACTATGGCAACGCCACTTTGGCTGGCACCCCTAAAATCCATCTTGCACCGATTAAATCTGTCCTCAATCTAGCTGCGAGACTCATCTCTGATTGTAAAAAATTTGATCACATCTCCCCGGTCCTCAAAAATCTCAATTGGCTCCCAATAGAAGGAAGATCCACCTACAAGATTGCCTGCATCACTCACAAAGCTCTTCACCAAAAGACCCCTTCTTACCTTACAACAAAACTACACAAAGCTGGTTGCGCCAGGTCCCTGAGGAGCACAAACTCCCTTGTCTTGATCCCACCCAGACTCAAATGTCAAAAGGCCCAATCCTGTGCGTTCTCTGGTAACGTTCAAACAATTTGGAACTCTCTCCCTAAAGATCTTCGCTGCAACCCCTCTTACCCTCTCTTCAAAAAGGAACTCAAAGTACTTCTTCTCAACAAATACTGGGGTATCTAATGTTACTGACTCTGACCATCTTCACTCCTTTCTCTTCCCTTGTCCGCTCCTCTTCCCATCCCTCTCCATTCCTTCATTTTCTCACTCCCCCTCTCTTCACCCCCTCTCTCTCCTAACTTTTAATATTCACGTTCCACTTAATTTTATCTCTCTGTTTCTTTGCCCCCTTAGCCCTGTTGAATGCATTATCATACTGTAACTCTTTTTCGCTTAATTGTTAATTTTATCTCATTATGTTCACCATCCTTGTAAAGCGCTCTGATACTCTTGGGTCCAGTAGCGCTATATAAAACCTTTGAAATAAATAAATAAATAAACCAGTGGCGTAACGAAACTTGAGGGGGCCCCCTGCAAACTACATGGAGGGGCCCCCCTCCCATTCTCCGTGCCAGTCTAGATCTCTCAGGCCAGCGACCCACCATACTGCAGGGGATGTGGGGCTATTGTTACACCACTGTCACCAATACAGCTGTTATAAGTAACACTGGATGGTGGAGTTAAAGGTGGGGCTTAGCTGCCCGCAGGCTATCATAGGTGGTGGTCCATTCATTACAGGGCCCCTGCCATCAGTAGACCGGGGTAGTTTGCCCATTTTTAGGTGGGTTTCCTGATGCAGACTCCTGTCGTGATATACAACACCGGGCCCACTCATCATTCAGTTTTGACAAAAGTGCATCCACTGCTCCTTCTCATTTCCGTTTTAAAACATTAGACAATGCGACAAAGCAGTATTTCAAAAGCAGATGTAACTACAAAGAGCACATTTTGATAATACATTTTTATTATTAGACAATAGCAATCTTAAGAGGCATTGCATAGCTTCATACACACTTTGACCCCAATTCCATCACCGTCTCTCTCCCTTTCTCTCTGTCAGTCAGTCTCTCTCTCTCTCTAAGTCACTCTGTCAGTCAGTCAGTCTCTCTCTCTCTGTCAGTCTGTCTATCTCTCTCTTTCTGTCAGTCAGTCAGTCTATCTCTCTCTCTTAGTCAGTCAGTCTCTCTCTCTCTCTCTCTGTCAGTCTCTCTATCTCTCTCTGTCAGTCTGTCAGTCAGTCAGTCTCTCTCTCTTAGTCAGTCAGTCTCTCTCTCTGTCAGTCTATCTCTCTCTGTCATTCAGTCTCTCTCAGTCAGCCAGTCTCTCTCAGTCAGTCAGTCCGTCAGTCAGTCTCTCTCTCTCTGTCAGTCTCTCTCAGTCAGTCCCTCTTTCTGTCAGTCTCTCTCTCTGTCAGTCTCTCTCTGTCAGTCAGTCTCTCTGTCAGTCAGTCTCTCTGTCAGTCAGTCTCTCTCTTTCTGTCAGTCAGTTAGTCTCTCCCTTTCTGTCAGTTAGTCTCTCACAGTCGCTCTCTGTCAGTTTCTCTCAGTAAGCCAGTCTCTCTCTCTCCTAGTCAGCCAGTCTCTCTCTCTCAGTCAGCCAGTCTCGCTCTCTCAGTCAGTCTCTCTCTCTCTCTCTCTCTGTCATTCTGTCAGTCTCTCTCTGTCAGCCAGTCTCTCTCTCTGTCAGTCAGTCTCTCTCTCTCTGTCAGTCAGTCTCTCTCTTTCTGTCAGTCAGTTAGTCTCTCCCTTTCTGTCAGTTAGTCTCTCACAGTCGCTCTCTGTCAGTTTCTCTCAGTAAGCCAGTCTCTCTCTCTCTCAGTCAGCCAGTCTCTCTCTCTCAGTCAGCCAGTCTCGCTCTCTCAGTCAGTCTCTCTCTCTCTCTGTCAATCAGTCAGTCTCTCTCTGTCAGTCAGTCTCTCTCTCTGTCAGTCAGTCTCTCTCTCTGTCAGGTCAGAGTCCCAGTCTCTGTCAGTCTCTCTCTGTCAGTCTCTCTCTCAGTCAGTCTCTATCTCGGTCAGTCTCTCTCTCAATCAGTCTCTCTCTTAGTCAGTCAGTCTCTCTCTGTTAGTCAGTCCCTCTCACTGTGAGTCCCTCTCTCTGTCAGTCCCTCTCTCTGTCAGTCCCTCTCTCTGTCAGTTTCTCTCTCAGTCGCTCTGTCAGTCTCTCTGTCAGTCTCTCTCTCACTCTCTTTCTCTTTGTCAGTCAGTCTTCCAGACAGTCTCTCTCTCCCTCTGTCAGTCTTGCTCAGTTAGTCATTCTCTCTCTCTCGCAGTCAGCCAGTCTCTCTCAGTCAGTCTCTCTCTCTCTTAGTCAGTGACTCTCTCTGTCAGTCTCTCTCTCTGTCAGTCAGTCTCTATCTCTGTCAGTCAGTCTCTCTCTGTGAGTCTCTCTCTCTAAGTCAGTCTCTCTCTGTCAGTCAGTCTCTCTCTTTGTCGGTCAGTTTCTCATTCTCTCTCTCTCTCTGTCAGTCTCTGTCAGTCAATCTCTCTCTCAGTCAGTCTCTCTCTCTGTCAGTCTCTCTCTGTCAGTCTCTCTAGGTCAGTCAGTCTCTCAGTCTCTCTCTCTCTCTCTTAGTCTCTCTCTCTCTCCCAGTCAGTCTCTCTCTCTCCCAGTCAGTCTCTCTCCCAGTCAGTCTCTCTCTCTCTCCCAGTCAGTCAGTCTCTCTCAGTCAGTCATTCTCTCTCTACATCAATCAGTCTCTCTCTCTCTCTGTCAGTCTCTCTCTCTGTCAGTCTCTCTCGCAGTCAATCAGTCTATCTCTCTCAGCCAGTCAGTCTCTACCTCTCTCTCTGTCTCTCTCTCTGTCAGCCAATCTCTCTCTCTGTCAGTTATTATCTCTCTACCTCAGTCAGTCAGTCTCTGTCAGTCAGTTAATCTCTCTCTCTGACAGTCAGTCTCACTCTCAATCAGTCTCCCTCTCTCTGTCAGTCAGTCAGTCAGTCACTTTCTCAGTCAGCCAGTCTCTCTCTCTCTCAGTCAGTTACTCAGCCAGTCAGTCTCTCGGTCAGTCAGTATTCAGTCTCTGAGTCAGCCAGTCAGTCTCTACTCTCTCTCTTTCTCTCTCCATTCTCTCTCTCAACTCTGTCCACTCTATCTCCACTGCCCCCTCCCCACTCTCTCTCCACTGTCTCTCTCATCACTTTCTCTCTCTCTACTCTCTCTCCATTGTCTCCCTTCACTCTCTCCACTCTCTCTCTCCACACTCTCTCCCTTCTCTCTCTCTCTACTCTCTCTCCACTCTCTCTCCACTCTCTCTCCACTGTCTTCCTCCACTCTCTCTCTCTCCACTCTCTCTCTCCACTCTCTCTCTCCACTCGCTGTCTCCACTCTCTCTCTCTCCACTCTCTCTCTCCATTCTCTCTCTCTGTCTCTCGCTCTACTCTCTCTCCACTCTCTCTCCACTGTCTCCCTCCACTCTCTCTCCCTTCTCACTCTCTCTACTCTCTCTCCATTCTCTCTCTCTCTCTCTCCACTCTCACTCCACTGTCTCCCTCCACTCTCTCTCTCTCTCCACTCTCTCTCTCTCCACTCTCTCTCGCTCACTCTCTCCACTGTCTCTCCACGCTCTCTCCACTCTCTCTCTCTCCACTGTCTATCTCCACTCTCTCTCTCTTTACTCTCTCTCCACTGTCTCTCTCTCCACTCTCTCTCTCTCTCTTCTCTCTCTCTCTCTCCACTCTCTCTCGCTCTCCACTCTCTCTCTCCACTCTCTCTTCATCCTCTCTCTCCATCTCTCTCTCCACTGTCTCTCCACTCTCTCTCTCTACTCTCTCCACTGTCTCTCTCTCTCCGTTCTCTCCTCTCTCTCTCTCTCCACTCTCTCCACTGTCTCCCTCCACTGTCTCCCTCCACTCTCTCTACTCTCTCTCCACTGTCTCTCTCTCTCCACTCTGTCTCTACTCTCTCTCTCTCTCTCTCTCCACTCTCTCTCTCCACTCTCTCCACTCTCGCTCCACTGTCTCTCTCCACTCTCTCTCCACTATCTCCTCAGCTGCAACATTTTATTTTATTACATCTAGATTTATTATAAATATCCTAAATGAATTTACATTTATATTTTATATTTCAATATTTTCATTTTTTTTAAATTAAAAATAAGCTTTAATAATTTGCCTATACCTCCTCATAGCGAGATCTCCACTACAGTGGTGGAAATCACTACCTACGAGTGAAAAGTTACTAGTAGTTATTTTAGACTAATAAATTCTTTTGAAAGAAAGTCCACTAGTGGGTGGAAACATGTAAGTTTACACTTAGGTGTAAATCTACAGTAGGAAATGCTGGACGGCAAAAAGGTTTAAATTTGCACCTAGGTGCAGGGGTTTACAGGAGTAAATGCAGGGCTCGACTCGGGGTACCACGAGTGTGGACGCCGTCCCCCCACTTATTTTACCGGGATCTCGATAACTGGAGCAAATGGAGCCACACATTCACTCTTTGGCCTCTCTGGGGCGAGATCGGAGCTCATTCAGAACGCTGCTCATGCGCTGGCTTCTCTGATGCAATCGCATCTAAGTGATGAGCGAGGGGAGGCAATGAGTCTGATGGTGCAAGCCACCTTTCGTGACGTCACTTCCTGTCGTGACGAGAAATTTATGGAATGAAGTAGGCATCTTAAGTTATAGCGCTTTGACTGTACCTTTTCAAATGCATTCTGCGCAGGAGTTAAGGGGATTTCATGTGAAAACGTAGGCTAAAAAAGATAAGCTGCAAGACAGTGAACAAATATTAGTGCTGGCCAAGGAGTCTAAACCTTTCCATCAACTACCTGAGGGGGATTGACGTACACATGAGGGCAGTGCACTGAGCTGGCACTGCTGGGCATTGGTGCACAGTGTGATATAGGTGGCATCACTGTACAGGAACTGGCACTGTGCAGGAGTGTAGAAAACATGGGCATTGTGAGTGGCTGGCACTGGTGGCAGACTGAGTGGAAGGCACTGGTGAATGAATGAAATGAAATGAAAAAGGATTTATAAAGCGCATGGCTGCCCGGGGGCATCCCAGTGCTGGAGTACAGAGGATAGCCGAGGGAAACTGGGGGGGACATAGGATTTTATTATGGATCCTGTGGGAACAGGAGCGTTTTCAGGAGTTTACGAAATTTCAGGTAGCTCGGTTCGGATCGAAGACTAATCGGAAGGTAGTTCCACAGGGTTGCGGCATTGACCGAAAAACGGCACCCTCCAGTTCGGGCCTTCCTAACTCTTTGAACTGTGGCCAAGTTATCATGGGTGGAGCGCAGAGTCCTGGTGGCTTTGTAGGAATAGAGCATGTTTCCAAGGATAGGGGGCCCTTTGCCCTGAAGGGATTTATGGGTGATACACAAGGACTTAAATTTGACCCTTTCCCGGACTGGCAACCAGTGGAGGGCCTTGAGTGCCGGTTTAGCCGATGATCTCCGGGGGGTGCCTATCAGCAGCCTGGCCGCTGAGTTCTGGATGCACTGAAGGATGTTGATAGTTGATTCTGGGGCGGCCAAAAAAAGGGCATTGCTATAATCTAATCTGGATAGGATTAGACCCTGAATAAGCAACTTTCTGGATTGTGCCGGAAGTAGGGCGAGGATCTTACGGGCTGAACGGAGTAAGCCCACACAGGTGCCAGCAATCTTTTTGGCCTGTGTCTTAAGGGAGAGGTCCTGCTCAAGCCACACCCCTAAGCTTTTAAGTTCCTTCTTCGGTGCAGGGAGATCCCCCAGGGACAAGGGCCAGATGGAGGTAGGAAGAGATGTCATTTGCTGGCCCAGAAGCATGAGTTCTGTCTTTGTGCCGTTCAATTTAAGTCGGGAGTCACACATCCATGTGTAAATTTCGGAAAGGCAGTTATGCAGGTTTTCTGAGTTACCCTTCTCCAGGGAAAGCGAGACGACCAATTGGGTGTCGTCTGCATATGTGCCGACTTTAATCCCAAAGGGAGTGACCACATCCTCCAGTGGGGCTATATAAATGTTAAACAAAGTGGGGCTCAGTGATGAGCCCTGAGGCACCCCACACTGGAGGGGAAATGGCTTGGAACGCGCGCTTCCTACCCAGACCTGGAAGGTTCTGTTCTTCAGAAAGGATGTAAGCCACAGCAATGCTGTGTCCCTTACCCCTAGATTGAAGAGGCGCTGGACTAAGATCTTATGGTCCACAGTGTCAAATGCTGCACTTAGATCCAGGAGGATCAGCACGGCCGATCCTCCCGAATCCAAGATGCACCTTGCCTCCTCGACCACTGCTAATAAAGCGGTCTCAGTACCCTGGCCAGGGCAGAAACCAGTTTGAGAAGTGTGAAGCAGCCTATTGGTTTCCAAGAAAGCGGAGAGTTGCTGATTTGCAATTTTCTCTGCGATCTTGCTATGCCCTGGCAACAGAGAAATTGGTCAGAGGTTGGCTAAATCTAGGGGGTCAAGTTCTGTTTTTTTTAGTAGCGCCTTTACTACTGCCTGCTTCCAACCAGGGGGAACCACCCCTTGATCAAACAAGGCGTTAATGAGATCCGTAGCCAAGGGGGAGATGGTAGGTCCCACATGCTGTAGAATATACATGGGTGCCGGATAATTAGGGGATCCACTCTTCATGGCGGACAGAGCAGTTTGGAAGTCTTCTCTGGTTATCTGGGCAAAGGAATCCAGAGAGGGGCCAGAAATTGCAGCAGTGAGATCCGCAGGAACAGAGGTATAGGACTTTTGCGGTAGGTATTGTAAGATGTTTAATATTTTATTCTCAAAGAATGCCGCTAATTGATTACATCTGGTGTCTGATGTATCCTGCACCATCGGGGGGTTACGAATTTTTAGAAGATCTTTTACTATTTTATATGTCTCTCGAGATGAATTAGAGGACGTTCTAATTTTCTCCTCAAAGAAGGAAGCTTGGGCTGTTTTCCGAGCTGATTTATAAATCCTAATGGCTGCTTTATATTTCTCCTTATTAGGGGGGGCCCAATCTTTCCTCCACCTACGTTCCAAGTTTTTACAGATTTTTCTTAGATCACTAAGTTCTTGAGAGTACCATGGTGATTTAAAGGCCCTGCTCTTCTTTTCCATTTGTTTCTTAGGTGCCACAGAGTCAAGGGTGTTAATCAGCCAATTGGTAAAATTAATGTCAGCCTTCACTGGGTCAGGGTCAGAAAGAGGGGCAGTATGCTCTAGTTCAAGGGTCCAGCTTTCAAAGGAGAGTTTGGACCATGCTCTCTTCAGAGTGCGAGGCACCTGTACCTGTGGGCAATCAGTTTTAGTTTGCCATGCGAACAGGACCAAAAAGTGGTCAGACCAAGGTAAGGGGAGAGAGGGAGATACTTCTAGCTGAGTAAGTAAGTAAGTAATACTTTATTGTACAGTTAATAAAAACCATTACAAAAACCATCAGCAGTAAAAAAGGAAAGTATTAAAAATATTTGTAGCAGCGTAGATGATGGAGTTATTCGATTTAAGCTATGTTACAAAGTGAAGTTTAAAAAAAAGTTAAAAAGAACGGAGTGTCCGTCTGCCATTAGGTGCTCGTGTCCTTCTACGGAGAGGGTTTCTTTTGTCAGTCCTGGCCCTCATTCTTATACAAAGTTAGGTATTGCAGCGCCTATTCCTTTTTGGAAGACTGGCTGGCATTTACCCTGAATGTTCGTAACTTTTAGTTATAGTATGCCAGTGTTTTAATTCAGTTTAAGTCTCTGAGCTGTCTTAATGTTTTGGCACTCACAGTATTGAGGGTGTGCTGTCCTTGTCCGTTTGTTCTTTCTTTGTGTTGATTCTGCTTTCTACAGCTCCGAGGTATTTTACCAGTCGGCAAGCCATTTGCACTTTGTCGCCTCTGAAGCAAGCCAGAGTTGCTTGTCTGCACGTCCTGATTCCTTTTTTTATGAATAGTGGTCTCAGTAAGTTCCTGCGATCTTGCTGCAGCTCTTTGCAGATGGTAATGAGATGTACTATGTTTTCCTCATGAGTTCCACACAGGGGCCATGTGGTCAGCTGAGGGTAATACTCCTAATCGTAATTTTAGGAATGTTTCTTTTGTTTTTTTAGTGAAGCTGGTCAGAAGGTATGCCTGTGGTGTGAGTTTATTGTAGGTTTGTACTGTCAGCCAGCCATGTGTTCTCTCCTTTAGTGAGGCTTTGTTTTGTAGGAGGGATTCTTTCCTAACTGTATTGTTTACAGCTTTTTTGAAACCTGCCAGGCTCCCTTGCAGATCCCATAGTTGACTCGCCCCCAGCTGTTTAATTGCATCCTCTAGAAAGAGTCTTGCCGGGCAGTTGTCTTTGCTTTGTAGATATTTCCAGAGGAGTGCGTTGAGGGTGTTTGCTTCCCCTCTGCTAATTTTGTGCAAGGTCTTAAGATATGCTCCCTTGCGAGCAAGCTCTTCCTTAACCTGCCCAAATTCAAGTCGGATCTGCGCTGGAGAAGTGTATCTCGGGAGGCCAAACATCATCCGCATTGCTCTTGTAATTACTCCTTTTAAGGTTCCGGTATCTCTGCCTCTCAATGCTTTGCTACCGTATGTAATGGATGATATCGGTTTGGCTTGTATCAGTTTTAGGAGTGGGGTGAAGCTTGGGCCGATGATTTTATTTTTTAAGTTCCTTAGAGATACAGCTATCATTAAGCCTCTCTTTTTTATCTCCTCACATTGCGGTTTGAAGCTCCCCCTATGATCAATAGTCACTCCCAAGTAACAATATTTATTTGTGACTTCCAATTTATTTTTATCCAGGTTCCAACTGAATGTTGGTTTCTTCTTGCGATAGTTGAGGCGCATGACTTTTGTTTTACAATAATTAATACTGAGTTTATTTGTTTTGGAGTGTTGTGCGGTGATGTCGAGGAGCCGCTGTAGGCCGATCGGAGTCCGGCTGATTAGCACCAAGTCATCAGCATAAAATAAGTTAGACAATTGAGTGCCCCCCAGTTTTGGCGCATGTGAGTTGTTTTCGTTTAGTGTGGTAGATAGGTCGGCCATAAAGAGATTAAATAAAGTTGGCGCTAGCACACATCCTTGCTTTACTCCTGTGTTAGTTGGAATTTTCTTAGTTAAAAAGTCGCCGGTACCTAGTTTAACCTGGACCCATGTGTCGCTGTGCAGGAGGATTAGTTGGTTCAGTAGTGTTGCTGGAATTTTCATTCTCTCCAGTTTTTGCCACAGCAGATTTCTGTTTACGCGGTCAAAGGCGGAGCTGTAGTCAATAAAACACAGGTACAAGGGTTGTTTTCCTTCCGGAGCTGAGTCGATCAGGAGTGACAAGGCAAGGATGTTTGTGGTCGTCCCCATGTTTTTTCTGAAGCCTGTTTGATTAAGTGGGATTGCTGAGGTTTCTTCCGCCCATAATGTCAGTTCCTGAAGTAAGAGGCCAGCGTAGTATTTTGCTTCGTTGTCTAATAAGGCAATTAACCGATAGCTTCTTGGATCTTTCCTGTCGCCTTTTTTATATATTGGTGAGATTATTGCCCCCCTCCATGATCGTGGAATTGTCGCAGTCTGCCATATTTTTTCAAACATTGGTTTTAGAGTAGGTGCCCAGTATTCTGGTGCCTGCTTGAATATTATTGGGGTTACCGTTGGGGCGTGGAGCTCCCTCTGTTCTCCCTTTGGAAATCCTATTAATTATTTGTAGAGTCATGATTGATAGTGCTTCGTTGGTTGTCGAGGATTCTTTAAGTGGAGGCAAGTATTCTTTGCTCCTGATGTTGGTTTTGCCAGTTTCTTTCCATGTTTCGTTGGTGTCGCAGAAGTGTGTGCTGGGTTGTCCAGGTATCTTCCGTCACATGGGATTCCATCGCCTGGCTTTGCTGGTTGATTAGGCCGTCAATCTTTTGCCAGAACTGTGCACTGTTGTTTGTCTTGGCATCGTGTAGGAGTTTTCCCCAGAATGTCTCACCTGCGTCCTTTTTTAGTTGCCATATTAATTTCCTTCTGTCGCCTTTTAACTGTCTTAAAGCCTGGTAGGCGGAGGGATCTATTTTTGCTCTTCGCAGAGTGTGATTAATTTGTGTCGTCAGTCTTTTTAGATTGGTATCATTTCGGAAGTTATAGCGGCTCTTGTGTATCGCATCGCTGGTCTTGCCTACTCGCTTTGTATGCACTTTTCTTTCAGCGATGTCTTTCATTTTTTTTGTGAATACCTCCCGACGTATTATCAGGTTTGATGATTCGAACTGCGCTTCGTGGAGAGCGTGCTTCGCTTGCTCTAAAAGGTTTTGTGGGTCGGTAACTTTACGTTTTACCCGTCTTTCGTCTGTTGTAAAGTCCGTACCCAGGTTGTTGGCGCCTGGCGGGTTTGGTATTGTCGGTGTGATTATCATTGTTTCCTGGGGCAGGTGGTCACTGTAATCCATTGGGCAGATGTGGAAATCTCTTACCCTGTAGTACAGGCTGCGAGAGAGGAAGGTAAAGTCAATTGTAGAGTTTGCCAGTGTACTGTGGAATGTTGCAGACTGCGGTCGATCGCCTGAAAATCTACCATTGAGTGCCCTAAGGCCCAGCTCTTTTAGTTTGGCCAGCAGGCTCCTTGATGTTTTTGTGGTTCTGCCTCCCGAGGTACAGTCTTGATGGTTGTACTTCCAGGCGAACGGGTCCTCGTCGTCTTTGGTTTCAGGATCCAAGGTGCTAAGCATATTTAGATTGAAGTCCCCTGTGATAATTAGGCTATTTGTGTTCTCGGTTTTCACTAGTTTTACGAGTTCTTCCTTCAGTTGTTGTGCTCGCTTCTTTTTCTCTCTGGGGTGCAAGTAGAGGTTTACTAAGATGATGTCCTCGTTTGTGTCTTGCGCGTGGAATGACAGTCGTATCGCTTGCAGTGCATTTGGGGCAGCTATGTTGTAGTCTAGTGGGGCGGCCTTCGTTATCACTGAAAGCGTGCTGTATATGGCGAGACCACTTTTCTTGTGGCCGAACAGTGAGCTCTGAGTGGGTGGTTGAAAGATCAGATTGTATCCTGATAGCACTGGTGGAGACTCAGACCCAGTTTCTTGCAGGGAGATGATAGTAAATTTTGTCAAGTAGGAATTTAAGTCCGAGTCTGAGAGCTTGTCGCTTAGGCCGTTGATATTCCATGAGCATAAGCTAAGTGTATTGGTGGAATTCGTTAATTTTGTATTGTTTTGTCATTGATTTGACTTTTTTGCGTTTATGGTCCTTGCGAGCCAGCTCCAGTTAGATAATGGCTGGCTGTCATTGGCCAGTATTCTGATGTCTGGCGTTTTGCTTCGTGCTCCTCTTAGGACAGTGTTTTTGATAGATAGCACTTTTGTTTTCTTTTGTTGACTGTCATATAATAAGGGGTTTGGATATCTTGTTTGAGAAGAGAGTTCTAATTTTATTCCCCAAGAGTCAAACTTTTCTTTTTCTTTTAGTATTCTCTTGGGGAGTTCTCCTGTACATTATAGTCATTTTGTCTTAGGGTATATCCCTTGATCGCACTTTCCTAGTTGATATTTGTTTAGAGACTCCCTCGTCGAGGCCATGGCTGATTTTGTAGGTTTGGCGTTTGATGATGAAATGCTCAAAACTATCTTGGATGACAACCCTTCTCTTTTAGACTCATTACCTGAGACCTCCAATGTAGTAAAAGATGAGTGGCTCACACTACTCAACTTAAAGAAATCACATACACGCACCTCTATCCATGGAACCATCATGGCACAATACCTTAGAGGGAAATGTGCCCCTACAGGCCTAATTGTCACAAATACACCACGCCTTTTTCTGACCGACAAAGTATTCTTGCGTGACTGGTCCCTTATTGCGTGGCGCTGCACGCGGGATTGGTTAATATTGATCATCAGCACAGCCAAGAAAATAGCAGACGCCATCCTCATAGAAATTCAGGTACTTGAAGGTCAGATAAAAGCTGCATGTAGTACACTATTTAAGAAACGCCTAGACGAAACAAACAAGACAAATAAGGACTATAAGGACAACATCCTGATGAGTAAAATGGACAAATTCAAAAAAGATTTAGATCGATTTTCCATGGAGAGAATTTATCCATATACTAGTGACAACTATGTAGCCCCCAGCTTTAATAGCAGAGGGAGAAATTATGGATCTAATTACTCATCCTCTGGTTCTGACACTAATTCTAGCGACTCAGAGACACCCAACACGTCTAGAGCCCCTCAAAGAGGGGTTGGGTCACAACAACGACCGTTTAAGCGAGGTGGTCGACAGAGAGGTGCCATGTACAATCAACACCCAGGTGATTACCAGCATCCTGGACCCTGGTGGCCACCTGGTCCATGGGGTTTTCAACCACAACTGCCATTCGCACAACAAATGAATCCCTACACTCCTTTTCCCCAGTTTTTCTCTAACCAGCCTTTTTTAGGTCGTGGCCGGGGACAGAACAGGGGAAGAAGAAAAGGACCACAAACTGTCCATTGGGAAGTGGACCAGACTTTCACCAACACCCGGAGCAGGAAAGCAGCTCAAGAGAGCAACAGTACAGAGGCGACAGGAGTCTAATCGTCAATCTTAGCTCCCGCACCCTTACTTCAGTTGAACAGTCAGTCCTGGAGAGAGGTCTGGGCTTTGTGCCAACAAATGAAGGAGATCCGTTCCTTTTGAGAACGGAACTTGAAAAGTTTTTCTGTAAAGTACGTCTTCATTTTTTCTTTAAAGACAGAACTGAAGACTCTCAATTAGGAGATGATATAGGTAACAACACAGGACTACGTCCCCCTTCCACCTTCACTCCTTTGAGTCACCAAGTGCCTTCCCTTGTCACCACCTTCGAACAGGCAGTTAGACATGATATTTCACAGCTGCAATACACTGAACGGAGGACGTTCTGCAATTTTTCCAAACTAGAACAACAGGCGGTCAAAAATCTCTCGCAAGATCCGTCCATCATCATAAAACCTGCGGACAAAGGGGGAGCCACTGTCATTATGGACTTGGAACAGTACCGTCAGGAATGTCTCAGACAGCTGGGTAATGATAAATTTTACCGACGTCTAACTGTAGATCCCACCCAGAGTTTACTTATTGAGATCAAAACCTTGATGGACGAAGGCAACACCGAAGGGTGGATTACACCCTAGGAAGCAAGATTCCTTGTTACAGAGAAACCTATCATTCCAGGCTTTTATTGCCTTCCCAAGATCCACAAAGCCACTAGACCACCACCAGGCCGTCCCATCATTTCAGGGATTGGTTCTCTTTTGGAACCACTTTCCACTTTTGTGGATCATTTTCTCAGACCTTTAGTTAAGAAAATGCCTACGTACCTAGAGGACACAGCTGATGTCCTCAGACTATTACCAACTATACAATACAATGTGGATACTGACCTCATGGTCAGTTTTGATGTGGAATCACTCTACACCTGCATTCCGCAACAGGATACGCTAGATGTAATTAGAGGTCTGTTATCAATGGAAGATCTTGACAGTATAACCCCAGTCAACTTTATTCTATCACTTGCAGAACTGGCAATGAAGAAAAATTACTTTAAATTTGAAGAACAACTATTTCTACAGATCTCCGGGACCTCCATGGGGAGTGTCTTTGCCCCGAGCCTAGCCAACCTTTATGTACACCAACTGGAACAGAATCATGTCCTCAACCATAGCAACCCATTCTTTGACCATCTGGTGCTATGGAAGAGGTATATAGATGATGTTCTGGTAGTGTGGCGAGGCTCTATTCCTGAAGTACAGGCTTTTCACATATGGCTCAATGGATGCAATCCTTACCTCAAATTCACACTTGAGTATAGCCATGTAAAACTTCCCTTCCTAGACTTGTCTATCTTTCCTGAAGATGGGAGTCTTCAGAGTGAGTTGTTCACAAAACCTATGGCGAGAAACTCACTTTTGTCATTCAACAGTCACCACCCACGTTCCCTGAGGGAGAACCTTCCTGTGGGCCAGTTCCTCCGAGTCAAAAGGAATTGTTCATCTAAAGAATTATTCAAAAAACATGCAACTGTACTAGCCACCAACCTAGAGGAACGCCACTACCCTAAGCACCTTGTGAACAAAGCATGGAAGCGTGCCTCGAATAATAACCACGAGGCACTAATTGAGAGACGTCCACCAAAACTACCTACTGAACGTCTGACATTTGTCAGTACATTCAACACAATGTCCAACCCTGTACAAAAACTGGTCCGCAAACACTGGGCGATTTTGAACAGCACTGATGCGAATCTTCCTTTACCATTGTTCGCATTCAAAAGGGCACCTAGCTTGCGTGATACCCTTATCCACACAAGACCTAGGACAACCAAGACTGACAGTTCTACAACTTTATGGAACCTCCCTCCGGTCTCTGGCCATCACCCCTGTGGGTCATGTAGTGTGTGCCCCCAGACTGAGAAAACGACTACAGTCGACATAGGGACAGGCAAGACATGGTTACTCAAGAAACACACAAATTGTAACACTGACAACGTCATTTACATGATAACCTGTCCTTGCTCCTTACGATATGTCGGCTACACCACCCGTAAGATCAAAATAAGAATAGGGGAACATAAAAGCACTATTAGATGTCGTAAACAGGCCACCAAATTAACCAATCATTTTTTAGACCACAGACACACTGCCGATGAGATGAAATGGGTCATACTCGAACAGCCATTTATTCCAGCACATATCAGTGACGTGTCCAAATTTCTGTTCAAGAAGGAACAGAAGTGGGTCTTCCTTCTGAAGAGTCACATTCAAGGCTTAAACGATGATATACCTTGGACATCGCTATAATCTACGAGTCAGGGTATTTTGGTACCATCTCATCACATGAATTCAATTTAATTGGGATCCTGAATTGTATAAATCCCATACTGTATTTTGGTACATCTCTTTGAAACTGTTACACTATTCCGTATTCCAGCCCTTGGTGCTACACTGTACTAGTATAGAATTAATAAATAATATTCATGTACATTGACTGTAATTCTGGTCCATGCATTATAGTACATAAGTGTGCTAGGGTCTGTATTACTGACAGTAACCCGACATCAACATATGCGCTGCTTTTTCAAATAGATCTCATGGCACTTGTAGCATTGGACACATTTCCAATGCTTACATCATGGTTCATCTTTATTTAACCTGACATTGTGTTCCAAATCACAGCCCCTCGGGTGTCGTTACATATAAATATATGCTTTGGTCCTCTTTGTGGCGTCATACAAGTAGATGCTTTGCCTTGTACATTGAGTCTTATTCTTAGATATACAGTATATAGTAGTGTACATTCAATTGCTCGCAAGGACTGCACTACTACTAATGACTGAACATCAGCGCAAGCGCAGTTCAGTGAATCGGTTTACACAGCACATGCGCGTCTCGACAATAAAGATCCTTAAGACGACGCATGCACAACACACTCGAGATACCTAGCGCATGCCCAGATCTGCCGCAGTGCTTTACCCGGGCGGCGATCCACTAAACCGCTCACACAACTGTTACTTATTAGCGCTTCAGCGCAAGCACATTCCTTTTGACTATAACAACGCATGCGCGACTCGAAACCATTGATCTTCGACGCATGCGCAGTCTAACTCAGATAACAACGCATGCGCGACTCGAAACCATTGATCTTCAACGCATGCGCAGTCTAACTCAGATGCATAGCGCACGCGCATATCAACTGTAGTGCCTCATTAGCGCGGCGATTTTACAATCCCCTACACAGCTGGGGCTAATCAGCTTATCAACGCGGATATAAATAGACATGCGCGCCCACGACCTAGCTACCTCCACTCCCTCTCGGACGCTGGTGTAGAGGTACCGACGGAGAGGTAGGGCAATACATCCTGCTGCCCCTCACTTTATTGGGAACCAATTTTTTGCCATCTTAACGCCATTTAAGAGCTCTTTGAGTTGGGATTTTAATCTGAGACTCTTGTTAACTTGTTTCCTGCATAGTATTGGCCATGAGCTGTAAATGAGGTTGAGTCTTTTTTCTTGACAACTAGGTTTTGTTAGGAGATTACTGGGAATGCAAACAAATTTGAGCATAAGTCCCTCTGCTATTTTTCTGAGGTTCTTTTTCACATTTCCATCCTAACTAGAGCGGGGCCTCCTTCTTCCCGAGTGGGTGCCGGGTGAGGTGAGGCGTACTCCCACACAATGCTGGGTAAGTCATTACGCTTTTTACACATAGCCGTGATTGTTTACACGTATTAATATAGACAGGATTAGATTGTCTGTTCTGTTAGCGGTGAGTGACTATCTCACCGCAATGTTTGTGTGCTTAGTTACTTGTTCTAGTTTCCTTAATTCCGTTACACACTATATCTTCTGATGCACGCTTATCCTCCTCTTTTCATAGGAGATACTGAAAGATCTGGATTCCCTCCAGTACACATCTGGGCTCAGAGGAACTGGTAGGATTTATCCAGCGTATATAGCGTGAACAGTCACATAGTTTTGTTGTTTGTAGTTGCAGTCGCAGTTTCCCAATGGTCCTGAAGAAAGCTTAGACCAACAGTCAGTTTAGCTGAAACATGTCGACCTCCACTCACTTTGCCTATGTATAGTTATTATTTCAAACTATTTGGGCATTTTTAATATTGACCCTAGTACCATACTGATTAAACTTAATTTTGGTCCTTTGAGTCAATTTTATTTTCACTTGTTCACTTTAATTTTTTCACTTGCACTGCACCCCATTAGCATCACCAGTGAAGCCCAGTGGCCTGGATTTACATCATGATAATCCATCTCCGCACCATCACTAGGTGCATTGTTTGAGATTTGGATTGGTGACATCTCCCACATGACGACACTCCACCAAATGGGTGGGCTGATGGGATTTTCTTTACCTGCCCAGGGTTATCACTTCTAGTGTTACTAATGGTTTAGGGGTTCTAGTTCAGTTACGGCACACTTACAGTTTTTCTTGACCAGACCACTTCCTTGGTTGTTGACGAGTTCTCCTGTGACCCATACTGTCTTTGTTGATTCTACTCCGGGATGCCTCAAGATTTCCATAAATTCTACTGATTCTAAGTCAGCTGATGATATAGTTTACAGGCTGTCTATGGTTTTCAGCAGCCGTAATATATTTCCCCTATTTAGGATATCCATTGGGCCTCTTGATTGGTACTCAGGGTGGAATATTAGTGTGGTAATACCGTCTTGTCCTCTATCATGTGGCTGGGTATTTTCAGTGGTGTTGATTATGGTTTCGCTTTGGTTGGAAGGTTCCTTGGGTCCTGCTACATTGCGTTGGTCGTTCGATTTGTTTGTTTCCTGCAATTCTTGTTTGGGTGTATTTTCCCTCATTATAGCGGTCTGCTCTGGAGTTGCTTGAGGCTGTTTTTCCTCCCTTTTCTTCGTGGGATTTTTGGTGTGGTTTTGAATGCTCTGTTCAGTTCTTTCTTGATTTTCTCTATCAGGTGAGTTGGTGGCTGTTTGTGAGTTGTGCCTCTTTTCGGTCTTGTCTTTGCCAGTCTTCTTGACTGCTTGTGGCGGGCTCGAAGTGTTTTTCTTGCTTTCGGTCGAGGTGCTGTTGATGGAACTTATCTTCGGTGCCGACTCTATTCCAAGTTTTGTCCCAGGTCCTTTCTTTTCCGTGGTGGTGTGCTCGCGCACTGATACGTCGCCCTTCGCAGTCTGCCTGGCTTGTGGTGAGTTTGCTGCTGGTTGATCGCTGCTCCTGTCCTTGCACCATGCTATAACCCCTGTCAGTTTCCTTTGGTTTCTTCCCTTCCTTTTTTGTTTTCTTCCCACTTTTCCTTTTTGAGGAGGGGTTAATATTCCGTCTTTTTGGTTCTTTTTAACAGGGAGCGCTGTACTCTCTGTGGCGGGAGTTTGAATTTCTTCAAGTTGTTGTTTGTTAATGGCCAGTATATTCTTATTGTTTGGTTGTTCCCTGAGCGGGAATGGGTCTGTGGGTGTCTTTGAGTTCTCCTGCTTCATAGTCTGTATTTCTTCTTGCACGGATGGTGTAGTTTCTTGCCTTCTCTCCGTGTGATTGCTTGGATGGTTGTTTTTGACTGCCGTCCTTATATCATATAGGAGGTTGTCCAATGCTGTTGGAAGCGTTGCCAGTTTGTCCACTATGGTAATACAAGAGCAGTTTGATACTATTAATTGAGACTCAGATTGTGCTCTTTTTATCATGCCATTTAGCTCGGCTAGCTTGCCATCAATGTTAGAAACAAATATTGCCAGGGAGTTGAGGACAGAGAGCTGCAGGTCCATCTTGTCAGATTGGTATTGAATGGCATTTACTGATAGTTGCATTGTCTGCAGGAGGGACGCCCAAATGTCTTTCGGTCTTTCTTTTCCTGGATTATCGCTGATACCCTCTCCTTGCAGTTCTCGTTCTGTTTCTGCTGGGTAGGATGCAACCAGTTCTTCCCACTCTTCCGGAGTAAGGTACGAGGTTTCAAGGTCATTTAGCCTCGGTATTGTAAGTCCTGTGCTTGGTAGTATGTCATAAGCGGCTGGTTGGCTCTGAACGTTTGTACCGGTTAGTAGTGGGGCGAGACTTTGATCTGCTCCGTCCTTTTGTGAATCAGTTTTATCACATTTCTCGTGTGCTTGGTCGTTGGTTTGAGGCGAGCACTGGCCGTGTTCCCTTGTTTCCATTTTTGTTGGGTTAATTGATTGCCCAGCCTCATCAGGATCCGCCCAAGCGGAAGATTCATTCATGTCCCTGGAAGCAAGCGTTGCTTGACTAACCACTGTCGTTTTCCTTGCATGTTTGCAGGGTGTTGTTTCCTTTTGGGTTGTTTGATGTATGTTCGGAGAAAGTTTGCTCGGGTCGACCTGAGGGGGCAGGTCCTGGAGCCCCCATTTTGTTGCCATATCTGGTTCGCAATGACCCTCAGTGGTTCCTGGTGGACCTTGGGTTCTCTTCTGGGGTGTGCGGTGTTCACGGCTGTCCTCTTCTTTGCCATTGTATAGTTTGTTTTGTCTTGTTGGGCTTGTGGAGGTTGTATGATACCTCCCCATAATCGCCTTTGGTACGTGGTTTGCGGTTGTTTTGGCCCTTAGGTCCGCCGTTGTTATTTCATTTAAGTGGTCTTGCGCGATGCCCTTCGCTGTTATTCTTGTATTTGAGTCGTCCCCCTCTTGTCTTTGTCCGTCAACCAGTGCTGATTGCTCCCCCGGTGGTCCTATGCTCGCTTCCTCGCTGATTGCAGGTTGGGCCTTGTGCTCAGAGATGAGGTCCCTCTTTTGGGGATTAGCTTGGTTTCTTTCCTCCATCCCCACTCGTTCTGACTCATGCTTTTCTGAGGTTATTCCGTGTACTTTGGTTGGGTTAAGTGGTGATGGTAGGTCAATTGTGTTGGCATTATTAAGATAGAGGGCTGCATTAGGGTCTTTGATGAATGCGAATTTTGTGTAGATTTTTGGTTGAAAGCAATGTTTGTTGCTGTTGGTACTGCGTGGGTGTTCGTAAGCTTTGGAGCCTCCAGGGTTAGTGAGCAAGGGGAAGACCAAGGGGGATCCTTCCTCTACTTCGTTCTTTCCCCGGTCCCTTCCACTTCCATCGCTTTCATCGCTCACGTCCATTAAGTCCTTCTTGAGCTTCTTCTTTGTTTTCCTTAGCCTTTTCGGGGGGTTTGTGGTGGCCGTGTTGTCCCTTTGCTTCCCAGACCTCATTTGTAGTGTTTCTGGTGTTTCCCTTTATCCCTTATCGGGCCCTTCTGCCCTTTCTATCCTGGGTCTACGTGTGTCTCCTTATGTCTTCTTATGCCTCTTTGCGGGCTGCTGGCTCTTTGCAGCTGCTGCTGCCTCCTCTACAAAGTTCCGGCCAGCTTCCGGCCAGCTTCTGACTCGAGCTCTGAGCCTTTTGCACCTCTGATCCTCGAATCCCTCTAGCTTCTCTGGCTCTATTTTGCTGATGCTAAAGCGTAAGGGTGAGGGTAGGTAGATTGAGGGGCTTGAAATAGGGTGGAAGATCGAGGTTGGAGCTTAAGGTGGGGAGGTTTTTTGGGTTGAGTTTCCTTTGCCCCCCTTGTTACCCTTTGTTACCCTTCCCTTTACCGCCTTTTGTGCACGCAGTCACGCAGCCGGGCCTGACAGCAAGAGGGCTGTGATGTTGGGGTGTGCTGGGGGGGCGCACGCTCACTTCTTGCTGCTAGCTCAGCCTGCACCATCCGAGAGGAGGGAAGAGGAGGAGGAACGTGGAAGCGGTGGGTCCGCTGGGCTGTCCGACTGCTGACTGCAGATCACTGTTAACTGACCCCCAGCACGTCAGGCTCGGGCAGCTCGGACACAGAAACCTCTGCTGCCAGGTACGGCTCAGATGCGCCATCACCTGCTCTTCTGCTCCAAGACTCCCCTGCACCAGGACCACTTTGGCGCCACGCCGCGCCCGGTCCTCTCCTCTCCTCAAAGACCCGGTAGGGGCAGGGTCAGAGGCTGTGGATTGAGAGCCTCGAGATGAATTGCCAAGCACCAAGCACCATGCCTGGGAAAGTAAGGGCAGGAGCCGGGTCCGCGAGCAGCTGTTCTCTCCCGTCTCCCGTCTTTCCCCTGCTGCACACACACCGAAGATCCTCTGCAGAAGGATGCTAAAGGTTGCTGAAGGTTGTTACCGCCAAAGGTCACTACAAGACGGCGGACAGCGGTCAGCCGGCAGTAAACCCAGCAATGCAGACACGGCGTCTCAAGCTCCGGTGCAGTGGTAGCAGGTAGTGTCTGTTCTCAGCGCATGCGCACAGAACTGCAAGAATATAGTATTTTGCTTTTTTGCAAATCGGGCATCTTTTAGTGCGTGATCTTCAGTGTCAATGGCTTGGTTTACAATTAAAAACACACCCAAACAGGCAATTAAAGCTGAGGGATATTGGAGAATATTGGATCGAGAAAGATGTCCCTTCATATGAGTAGCCTCGAAGTTTTTTAAGTGGAGGTCAAACGCATTTAGCTCCGATTTAAGATTGCATGCTATCTTGTCGGAGGAATCATCAAAATGAAGATTCAAGTCCCCTAGTAAAATGAAGTTAGGTGACGCAGCACAGGAGGTAATTGTAGTTTCTAGCAAAGAGCCTACAAATTGCCCTAGGCTACCGGGGGGGCGGTATACAAGAAGACCGGATAGAGATTTATTTGGCGTAATTTGAAGGCTAAAGTTAACACTTTCACAGTAAGAAATTCCTCCCTCATGTATCCTGCAAATGAACTTATCCCTAAGAACTATGGCCAGCCCGCCTCCCTTCCCCTGGGTTCTGTTGTGAAACTGTATCAGGAATCCCTGGGGTAACGCACTGACGATGTCTGCCTCAGAATTAGAGGACAGCCATGTTTCAGTGAGGAATAGTATATCCACATTAGTGTCCTGAATTAGTAGATTGATTTCTATACAGTGTTTAGGTATAGATCTACAATTAAGCAGAGCCAGGCTCACATACCTCGACATCAGGCGATTGTCTTTCGGAAGTGGATCATCCTAGTAGAATGTTAATGATTTTGAAGGGGTTGATCTAATCCTTAGATGAAGAAGTTCATCTCGCAAATACCCAATGTGATGTTCGGATGGAATGGACATAGTGTCTGGCCCTGTGCCCGGCCTGGCCCGGACGGACCCAGATGGGCTTGCCTCTGGCGCGCCCACTGCGCCCGCCCGCTGCGCATACGGGGAGGGGAGTTAATTTTATAGTGTCTGGGCCCAAATCGCCCAGACACTAGAGCGCTGTCCTTGTCCTGTCCCAAGATGGCGCCCGAAGTCTGCGCCTCGAGGGAAATGAGGGCGAAATTCACCAGGAGCCCGAAATCGGCTTCCAAATGTTTCAAGGGGCTCAGGAGGTAAAATGCGGCACAATGCGGCAGTGGGGGGTGATTTTAAAACACAAAAAAATTCGATTTACTAAAGACAAAATCGGCGCAAATTAGCTAACACAGCATGTAACTTTTAAAAATAATGGCCCTATACTCCCGGCTTCCGCCTCAGGAGTCCTTGTACACAGTACTGAGAAGGTTGAGAAATGCTCTTTTATAGTGTCTGGGCCCAAATCGCCCAGACACTAGAGCGCTGTCCTTGTCCTGTCCCAAGATGGCGCCCGAAGTCTGCGCCTCGAGGGAAATGAGGGCGAAATTCACCAGGAGCTCGAAATCGGCTTCCAAATGTTTCAAGGGGCTCAGGAGGTAAAATGCAGCACAATGCGGCAGTGGGGGATGATTTTAAAGCACAAAGCAATTCGATTTACTAAAGACAAAATCGGCGCAAATTAGCTAACACAGCATGTAACTTTTAGAAATAATGGCCTTATACTCCCGGCTTCCGCCTCAGGAGTCCTTGTACACAGTACTGAGAAGGTTGAGAAATGCTATTTTATAGTGTCTGGGCCCAAATCGCCCAGACACTAGAGCGCTGTCCTTGTCCTGTCCCAAGATGACACCCGAAGTCTGCGCCTCGAGGGAAATGAGGGCGAAATTCACCAGGAGCCCGAAATCGGCTTCCAAATGTTTCAAGGGGCTCAGGAGGTAAAATGCGGCACAATGCGGCAGTGGGGGGGTGATTTTAAAACACAAAGCAATTCGATTTACTAAAGACAAAATCGGCGCAAATTAGCTAACACAGCATGTAACTTTTAAAAATAATGGCCCTATACTCCCGGCTTCCGCCTCAGGAGTCCTTGTACACAGTACTGAGAAGGTTAAGAAATGCTCTTTTATAGTGTCTGGGCCCAAATCGCCCAGACACTAGAGCGCTGTCCTTGTCCTGTCCCAAGATGGCGACCGAAGTCTGCGCCTCGAGGGAAATGAGAGCGAAATTCACCAGGAGCCAAAATCGGCTTCCAAATCTTTCAAGGGGCTCAGGAGGTAAAATGCGGCACAATGCGGCAGTGGGGGGTGATTTTAAAACACAAAGCAATTCGATTTACTAAAGACAAAATCTGCGCAAATGAGCTAACACAGCATGTAACTTTTAAAAATAATGGCCCTATACTCCCGGCTTCCGCCTCAGGAGTCCTTGTACACAGTCCCTCACAGCCCCTCACACTTGTACAAGGGGGAGGGGCTGACACTGGTGGCAGTGTGAGAGGCTGGGACTGGTGGCAGAATGAAAGGCTGGTACTGGTGAGCGTGTGAGAGGCTGGCACTGGTGCAGAATGAGCGGCTGGCACTGGTGGGAAGTGAAAGGGGCTGACACTGGTGGCAGTATGAGAGGCTATGATTCAGAAAAGGGGGTGGTGATGAACAGAGAGTCTGAATTGAGCAGACCACTCTTACCCAGTCCAAAGATCAGGGCTTGATCCATCACCGTTATTTATCTCACTGCCCCATCCCAGCTCAGAACCTGGCTATATGCAAATCAGTCTGTCCCTGGCCCAGTGCATCATGGGTACAGGGCAGACTAAACTACCAAGCCAATTCTTCACCAGAAAGGAGACAAGCTACCGGGGACCGGTTTCTGGCATTTCAGCCGTCTTCGGCCCGGCTTGCTTGAATCCTGATGGAGCAGTGAGAAAGGGACTCATGTCTGAGTATACCCTGCCACACCTATGGTGGCCAAAAACGATTCAGAAAAGGGGGTGGTGATGAACAGAGTGTCTGAATTGAGCAGACCACTCTTACCCAGTCCAAAGATCAGGGCTTGATCCATCACCGTTATTTATCTCACTGCCCCATCCCAGCTCAGAACCTGGCTATATGCAAATCAGTCTGTCCCTGGCCCAGTGCATCATGGGTACAGGGCAGACTAAACTACCAAGCCAATTCTTCACCAGAAAGGAGACAAGCTACCGGGGACCGGTTTCTGGCATTTCAGCCGTCTTCGGCCCGGCTTGCTTGAATCCTGATGGAGCAGTGAGAAAGGGACTCATGTCTGAGTATACCCTGCCACACCTATGGTGGCCAAAAACGATTCAGAAAAGGGGGTGGTGATGAACAGAGTGTCTGAATTGAGCAGACCACTCTTACCCAGTCCAAAGATCAGGGCTTGATCCATCACCGTTATTTATCTCACTGCCCCATCCCAGCTCAGAACCTGGCTATATGCAAATCAGTCTGTCCCTGGCCCAGTGCATCATGGGTACAGGGCAGACTAAACTACCAAGCCAATTCTTCACCAGAAAGGAGACAAGCTACCGGGGACCGGTTTCTGGCATTTCAGCCGTCTTCGGCCCGGCTTGCTTGAATCCTGATGGAGCAGTGAGAAAGGGACTCATGTCTGAGTATACCCTGCCACACCTATGGTGGCCAAAAACGATTCAGAAAAGGGGGTGGTGATGAACAGAGTGTCTGAATTGAGCAGACCACTCTTACCCAGTCCAAAGATCAGGGCTTGATCCATCACCGTTATTTATCTCACTGCCCCATCCCAGCTCAGAACCTGGCTATATGCAAATCAGTCTGTCCCTGGCCCAGTGCATCATGGGTACAGGGCAGACTAAACTACCAAGCCAATTCTTCACCAGAAAGGAGACAAGCTACCGGGGACCGGTTTCTGGCATTTAGGCCGTCTTCGGCCCGGCTTGCTTGAATCCTGATGGAGCACCACCCCTTTTTGTAAATATTTTTGTCCACCCTAAGCGTGGAAGGGTATTCTCAGATGTGAGACCCTTGCTCATTGCACCATCAGGATTCAAGCAAACCGGGCCGAAGACGGCTGTAATGCCAGAAACCGGTCCTCGGGAGCTTGTTTCCTTCCCAGTGTAAGAATTGGCTTCTGTAGTTTGGTTTGTCCTGTTCGCATCATGCACTGGGACAGGAACAGACTAATTTGCATACAGCCAGGTTCTGAAACTGCGATGGTGCAGTGAGCTAAAAAACGGTGTTGGATCTAGCCCTGATCTTTTGACTGGGTGAGAGCTTTCTGCTTAATTCAGAGACTCTGTCCCTCACCACCCCTTTTTGTAAATATTTTTGTCCACCCTAAGCGTGGAAGGGTATTCTCAGATGTGAGACCCTTGCTCATTGCACCATCAGGATTCAAGCAAACCGGGCCGAAGACGGCTGTAATGCCAGAAACCGGTCCTCGGGAGCTTGTTTCCTTCCCAGTGTAAGAATTGGCTTCTGTAGTTTGGTTTGTCCTGTTCGCATCATGCACTGGGACAGGAACAGACTAATTTGCATACAGCCAGGTTCTGAAACTGGGATGGTGCAGTGAGCTAAAAAACGGTGTTGGATCTAGCCCTGATCTTTTGACTGGGTGAGAGCTTTCTGCTTAATTCAGAGACTCTGTCCCTCACCACCCCTTTTTGTAAATATTTTTGTCCACCCTAAGCGTGGAAGGGTATTCTCAGATGTGAGACCCTTGCTCATTGCACCATCAGGATTCAAGCAAACCGGGCCGAAGACGGCTGTAATGCCAGAAACCGGTCCTCGGGAGCTTGTTTCCTTCCCAGTGTAAGAATTGGCTTCTGTAGTTTGGTTTGTCCTGTTCGCATCATGCACTGGGACAGGAACAGACTAATTTGCATACAGCCAGGTTCTGAAACTGGGATGGTGCAGTGAGCTAAAAAACGGTGTTGGATCTAGCCCTGATCTTTTGACTGGGTGAGAGCTTTCTGCTTAATTCAGAGACTCTGTCCCTCACCACCCCTTTTTGTAAATAGTATGAGAGGCTGGCACTGGTGGCAGAGTGAGAGGCTGGCACTGGTGGCAGAGTGAGAGGCTGGCACTGGTGGCAGAGTGAGCGGCAGGCACTGGTGGCAGAGTGAGCGGCTGGCACTGGTGGCAGAGTGAGAGGCTGGCACTGGTGGCAGAGTGAGCGGCAGGCACTGGTGGCAGTATGAGAGGCTGGCCCTGGTGGCAGAGTGTGAGGCTGGCCCTGGTGGCAGAGTGAGCGTCAGGCACTGGTGGCAGAGTGAGCAGCTGGAACTGGTGGCAGAGTAAGAGGCTGGCACTGGTGGCAGAGTGAGAGGCTGACACTGGTGGCAGAGTGAGCTGCAGGCACTGGTGGGAGTGTGAGAGGCTGGCACTGGTGCAGAGTGAGCAGCTGGCACTGGTGGCAGTGTGAGAGGCTGGCACTGGTGGCAGAGTGAGAGGCTGGCACCGGTGCAGAGTGAGCAGCTGGCACTGGTGGCAGACTGAGCGGCAGGCACTGGTGGCAGTGTGAGAGGCTGGCACTGGTGACAGACTGAGCAGCAGGCACTGGTGGCAGTGTGAGAGGCTGGCACTTGTGGCAGAGTGAGAGGCTGGTACTGGTTGGAGTGTGAGAGGCTGGCACTGGTGCAGAGTGAGCGGCTGGCACTGGTGGGAAGTGGGAGGGGCTGACACTGGTGGCAGTATGAGAGGCTGGCACTGGTGGCAGAGTGAGAGGCTGGCACTGGTGGCAGAGTGAGCGGCAGGCACTGGTGGCAGAGTGAGCGGCAGGAACTGGTGGTAGTGTGAGAGGCTGGCACTGGTGGCAGAGTGAGAGGCTGGCACTGGTGACAGAGAGAGCGGCAGGCACTGGTGGCAGTGTGAGATGCTGGCAGTGGTGGCAGTGTGAGAGGCATGCACTGGTGCCAGAGTGAGAGGCTGGCACTGGTGACAGAGTGAGCGGCAGGCACTGGTGGCAGAGTGAGTGGCAGGCACTGGTGGCAGAGTGAGAGGCTGGCACTGGTGACAGAGTGAGAGGCTGGCACTGGTGACAGAGTGAGCGGCAGGCATGGTGGCAGAGTGAGCGGCAGGCACTGGTGGCAGAGTGAGAGACTGGCACTGGTGGCAGAGTGAGAGGCTGGCACTGGTGGCAGAGTGAGAGGCTGGCACTGGTGGCAGAGTGAGTGGCTGGCACTTGTGGGAAGTCGGAATAGCTGATACTTCTCAGAGGAGCAGAGCTCTGTGGGGAATGCTCTCTCTGAGGCCCCCACCTTTGTTCCGGGCCTGACTCGGCTCTGACTGAAGAAACAATGTAAGTTGAATCATTGTTTCTCTTCAGTCAGAGGGAGTGGGCGAGGGGCTCAGAGCAGGCTGCAGACAGCCTGCACCTGCTTCAGAGGGAGAGAGGCTTGCTTCAGCGCAAGCCTCTCTCACAGCTTCACCAAAGAGCTGAGAGGGGCCCGGGGCCCCCTTCATTTACTGGAGCCTGAGGGGCCCACTCGCACTGCGGGGCCTGCGGGGCGTTTGTTATGCTCCTGATGGGAACCAAGGACGTATTGTTACAAGGAGTGTACATGGAGAATACTCTGGAAAGTGCTCCCATGACTGTGCCGATTGTGGACTATGCTCATGGTGTGCATTATGGGAAAGCTACCTTTGAGTAACAGTTTGTTGGAATTAGGGATAGTGCCCACTTCTTTCTTGCCTTCGGAGAGCGAGCAACCCAAAATGAGCTTTCTCTTGCGATAGTGGCTTTATTCTACTTGACCCATTGATGGTGGAGAGGCTTATTAGGAAGGCTCCATGTACTGACACCTTTTTTCTAATATATATATTTGAAATGCTCCTGTAGGGATGTCATTTTAGTGATAAAGTAGAGATAGACGTAATGCTCTTCCTTCATCAACCCTTGATGCAGGGACATTTGGACTCATGCTTCCCAATTCTCTGTATTTTACTTCTTGAACTAATAGTTTTGTTCATGCTGCACCATTTAAATTGGATACAAAGATTTGGCTTCATACTTATTCCTTTGTATTTCTATACCCTTGTGTTGAGTCCACTTCTTGGCTTTGTAATGAATTAACTAACCGTATATAGTTGTCCATGGATTATTATGTGCCAAGGAGAATTATTGGTGAATTGACTGTGATTTAACAATTTATCTCCCCTTTACACTTTCATCCTGATAAAAAGAAACATCAGGGTGTGCCTTTAGAAAGGATCTAGAACTAATGGGCCTTGCCCTTTCAGTTGGTAGCAGAGTAGGATTGCACATGAAGTGGTCTAGCATAGGTGGAACTTAGAACCCCAAAGCCCCGGAATACAGCCCAATGATCGAGAACGGAAGGCGACGGAATCTGGCTGAGACCAACGAAGTTTGAAGGTGCAGCGAGCTCAACGGCAGGAGGAGTGAGCATTAACAAGGTGTATGTTGAACATTAGATTGCGACAATGGTTTAATTATGTGATGTTTGAGATTTGAGTTGCAGGTTCCGAAGTGGCCTAGGATCCCAGGATATTAAATGGCGTAGAATACACCGAGATTGTGATTGTCTGACAGAAAAATTCGGAAGTTGTCATGAGATGTCATCTGCAATTCCAGATAAGACAGGGAACTTTGTGTGAATGGGATGCATGGGAAATCGTCTAGTAGACTTGTGTACAGGGGTTGGCTTTACTGATTCGGGTGATTAATGCAGGTTAAGGCTTACAGTGTATGAATTCTCTTTAGTGGTTGAATGCTATTGATCTTTCAGAATGTCAGACAATTACGGATTTAAGTTGATTGAGTGAATGCGTACAGAGAAATTGTGAAGGAGGGTAAGCTGCTAAGAGGACTGGTAGTGATGTTGGGTTGTGCTGCACTGCGATAGGCCAGTTGGTGTAACACCACAATGGGATTGTTTGGTAGTCATCGGGAAGTCCGTCGCCACCAATTGAATAAATATTGCATTTCTGAAATCATACAATGCTTTAGGGTGGTCAAGGATCTCTTCAGGGTTGAAGACTGGGGTGTTACCTGAGGGGGTGAAGAGGCGCCACCCGAGAATACTCCAGCACATTATATGGCAACAAAGGTTGGGCTCCACAACATAATTCAGGTTAGATGTAGTGAATCAACTCAGAGTAACGATGTTTGCAATGCGATCTTTGCCCAGATCCACACAGTTTGAAGTTATAGATGCATGCATACATGCAGGTCATGCTAAGCAAAGAGAGAAATATCAAGATAGGATAAAGAAAACAATAAAGGCATATCAGGATGTACAGTGGGACGGTAGGCTCAAGAGGTGGAGAGCAAATCCAACTGAGCGAGAGAGGTTGTACCCAGTGCTGTTATGAGATGGAGCACCACAGGATTGGAGCAGAAGGGCAAATGGGAATGACAGTTGTGTTAATAAAGACAGCTTGTTGGATGGGTTGTTGGCTGAGCGTCTGCCTACCTATAGTCCACAACTGGGTGAAGGGAAACAAAGCGTGGAAAGTACCAAGAATGTGGGAAGCAAATCAGCCCCAATGGCCCTGATCCAGGAGTCATGGGAATGATATGTTATGTTATGTTAAATTGGTCTTCTATAGCGCACGGCTACTCCGATAGAGTGTCCCGGCGCTTTTATTGGCAACCAGAAATAGACAAACACAACACAGTGAGAATAAAAACAGAGCAGGAAAAATAAAAACAGATCCAGCAGTAGAAAAAGAGCGCACTAACGGGCAAAGAGCCATGTTTTAAGGCCTTTCCTAAAAGTCAGTAAATTAGATGTACTGCGTAGTGCCAAGGGCAGAGAATTGCAAAGCTGCGGATATCGACAGGAATAGGGGGGCACAGAAGTATCTGTCTCAGGAGGCATGGAACAGAATGGTGTTAATGCTGCTTCACGGTTGCCTGAGCCTCTTGCAGTACCAGTTACCATTGGTCCTGTTGTTCCGAATAATGACTCAGGCCTGACAGGAAACCTTAGTCAGAGACAATCCATACATGCCAAAGGGACCGGTTTGAGAAAAAGAGGGAGTGCAAATTGGGGTTCTCATCCTTTAGTGCCTATAGAATCCAGTACCCCTTTAGCGACTACTGCAGTCACTTCCGGAGTAGAATTGGCTCCAGTACCATAAGGATTATACCTATGGTAAGCACCAGTTCAGATCTGCAAATGTGGGAAACTCCTGCGAGAGGACCAAGTGGCATGACTCAAGAAGCAAATACAAGTCAGAGAACCTCAGAGAATCAGCATATCCTTTGTGTTGCGGGCTTAGAATCATGGTTGAGGCACCATAATAATAGTAAGGAGAGCCAGAATAGTAAATCGGGTCAGGGTACCATCAAGGATGCAACGAAGGTGAAGCTAGTGGATGTGGTGAGGTGAAGGGAGAATTAGAGGACATCATCAGTGGGAGTCTACCTTTAGACAGAATAGAGACCTACGAGCCAGATGACTTATTGTTTATGGCTAAGGATGGCACCTAGAGGGCAAGACAGGTTGCATGAGAAGTTGATGGAGTTGGCTAAGAGGTATGGGGTAGATTTGTCCTGAACAAAGGAATTACATGGAAATATCTGGCTTACTTACAGTGACCAAGAGTTGCTGGAAAAGAGAGTGACTGGATTGAGGACACACATTAGAGAGCTGGTAATAGGAATAAGGGCCTAAAGTGTGTTGGATAAGTGTGAGGAGAGGTGGTCAAAGAAGAAGAGCACAAAAATGGTGACAGGAGATATGCCTCCTCCAGGAGGGGGAACGCAGGGAATAGAGGCATATCCATTACATGAAGTGCCTAGTGGAGGGTACATGCATGTTACCTGGAGTCGGAGTGACATTGCTGCGTTCATGAATGATTTCTCCAAGTTAAGAGAGAAGCCTGCCAATAGTGTGAATCGATTTAACCCCTTGAATGATCATGTGCGTCACGGTGGGCGTGTGCTGACGCCGGCCGGCGGCCGTCTAAATCCCGCCCACTATTAAAATAGCCCGCACAGCGCGAAAATTTGCTGCACATGCAAGGGGTTAAAAACCTTATTTGAAATTGCGGCTCCTAATGCTCTATGGTGTGCCTGTAAAAAAGCTGTTGAGTGGTCTAGTGCTGAAATCGAGAGGGACTCAATAACTCATGGTCCTTAGCCAATGGTCATGAAGTATTAAGTATGATCAGGTGATCAGATGGTTGCAGTTCAAAATAGTCCCACAGGACACCGATTGGGTTAAGATAGATCAAACGACTCGGGAACCTAGAGTCAGTGCATGCCTATTACGAAAGGCTGTTACAAGCCTTCAAACAGTACAGTGGGTTAGATATGCTCGACCGCAAAGACATAGGACAATTTGTGTACAAATGTGTGACTGGACTGAGGCTGAAGATCAGCCTCATGATCCAACAGCACATGATCTGTTTGCAAAACAAAAACGTAAACAAAATCTTATGGTATGCCAGGTATTGCAGTGATGAGGTGGACTCGAAACATAGGAGGGCAAAGGAGAAATTGATGTTAGTTCAAGTGCGTAATGCCCAGAAAGGAGAGCAGGTGCAGCCAATGATGGGAGCTGTAATTTGTGGTTAATGGAATGCCCCAGGAGGTGTGCAACTACAACCAGATGCAGTGTTGACGGGCCAAGAAAGAGGGAGAGGAAGATAAGAATAGATGTTGCAACCCTAAAAAGGCCGCTGCCTGTTATTTTACTCATAAGATCGGGCATTAGAAATGCAAGTGCCACCTTAATCCTGCAAACCAAGAGCTGGGTGGAGAACTCATACAGGTGGCAGATGGTGTGAATCAATTACAGTGACAAGACGAAGATGATTTAATGCAGAAGGGAGTCACAACCAATTAGTACAAGTGCCTCAGTCTCCAGGAATTCCACAGGCCGGTCGAACATATCATCAGGTGTCCTTATTGGAGTCTCTGGATAGATTTGATCATGACCTGTCATTAGGACGGTGCCTGAGAGGAGAAGAAGACTGTACTTTTGGCACAGTCTTAGAGGTAGACCAGAGTGGACCATACGTAGGAGCAGATGTGGATGGTCATCCCGTTACATTCTTGATTGATACGGGTGCTACCCATTCTACTGTCAGATCCACAGTAGCCCCAAAACTCGGGAAAATTGATCCAGGTTGTAGGAGTCTCTAATAAAAGAATGATGAACTCCTTGACAGAAGAGTGGCAGGTGACAATCCGAACCTTCCAGAATCACCACCAGTTTGTGGTGTGTGATTCGAGTACAGTCTTTTTAATAGGGCTTGACCTGTTGTGTAAGTTGAATTGTAACATCTACTGCACACCAAAGGAAATAGAATTGCAGGCCAATGATAAGGACATTGCTTTCAAATTGGCATACCAGAACATTTGCACTGTAATGTTGTCTTTACTGACAGTGGAAGACATGTCACTGGATCTCAGAGACACCATCCCTCCAGTGATATGGATTCTCAGTACAATCTGTCCCCAGAAACGGTGGCAGGGATTGCACCTGTAATTTAATCCATGATTGCGTAGGGCATCCTAAAGGAGATCATGGGAAGTACATGCATTTCACCTATTATGGGGTTGCGGAAGCCGAGTGGGAAATATCGCATTGTTCAGGACCTTAGGAAGATCAATTGCATAGTAATTTTATGTTGTCCTGTGGTACTAAATCCATTGGTAATGCTATTTCAGATTCTTTGTGAAGCTGAATGGTTCACAGTGATTGACGTCTGCCAGGCATTTTTCTCCATTCCATTGCACAAGGAAAGCCAATTTTCCATTTGGAGAACTGTGTCTTAATATGGTATCATATCCTTCAAGGGTACACTGAAAACCGATTCATTTTCTACCTAGATTTTGAAAAAGATCCTTCAGAGTCTGATTTTGCCCCAAAATTCAGTGCTGGTCCAAAACATTTATGACCTTTTCATCGCGTCCAAGAAGCGAGATGCTTGCAGGGATGATACCATTGCCTTACTAAACCATCTGTCTGACAATGGGCAGAAAGTGCCTCAAAGTAACATTCAGTACTGTCTGAATTAAGTACCGCACTTGGGCCATCCAATGGGAAATGGGAAAAGGAAGGTGTCACCAGAAAGAGTGGAAGCGATCATGAAAATGAATCCTCCTAGTACCCAGAAGGAGATCAGAATGTTCTTGGGAATGGTTGACTACTGTTGACTGTGGATTCTTAATTTATACCTGATGGTGAAGCCTTTGCAGATGCTGACTCACAAGGATGTGTGTGATCCGGTACCTTGGTATAACGATTGTCTACTTGCCTTCCTGGAGTTGAGAGAGTGCCTGTGTCATGTTCCAGCTTTAGGAATGCCTGATGACAATAACGCATTTTTGCTGTTCTGCCAAGATAGGGAAGTTGTGCTCTAGTTGTACTCACACAGACACATGAAGATGCCCATAGACAAGTGGCCTATTTCTCAGCTACTCTATATCCTGTAGCTTCAGCATTGCCGGATGTCTTAAATCCGTTGCTGCAACAGATGTCCATATTGAACAATGTGAAAGCATTATGATGGGTCATCCTCTTAGCATATATGTACCACACTCAGTTGAGCTTTTGATGACGAGAACCAATCCGCAGCATTTGACAAATGACAGGTAAACAAGGTATGAGCAAGTGCTTCTTGCAGCTGAAAATGTTACTCTGAACCTGTGTTCTGTGCTAAATCCTGCTACCTTGTTACCCATTTCAAGTGCAGATGGGGAAGAATGTGAATATCATGACTGTCTAGATGTCACTGAACTTTGTATGAAACCGAGATCTGACATTGTCGATGAGCCATTGCCTGATCCTGAACAAGTCCTCTTGTTGATGGTTCATGCTTAAGATACAATGAAGGAAATTTGAGAGCAGTGTTTGCTGTGTGTACCATTTCTGGAGTGGTGGTAGCTGCTTGGTTACAGGGAGTACACTCCTCACTAGTGGCTGAAATCATTGCCTTGATTTGTGCATGTTGCATCTCTGAACAAATTCGAATCACAGTCTATATTGACAGCCAGTACAGTTTTAGTGTAGTTCATGATCTAGAACAGATATGGTCACTGAGAGGGGTCCTGAAATCACCTGGCTCACCTATAAGAAACGGAGAGCATGTCGGACAACTGATGGAAGCTTTATAACTGCCAAGAGAAGTTGCTGTTGTTAAGTGCGCAGCCCATAGAAGGGGAAATGATTTTGATACTATTGGAAATAGGTATGCTGACAAAGCTGCACGCTTTTGTGCTTTTCATGCATGTGTTTCAATCGGGAATATATTGTCGAGAGTACAGAGAAGACCGAACTAACTCAGCATGATGCTAGCAGCTGCTGACTGACACATGGGACGAAGTGAGGTGTTTGCATATGGAAGTTATAGAAGAGGAACAAGCGGGTTGGATCAGGGCAGGTTGTGAAAAAGGGAAAGATGACATTTGAATTTCAGCTGATGGTAGGGTAGTGTTACTGGATTGTTTGTTACATCCAATGGTGAGGCACAATTATGGAGCAGCTCACATAGGGTGGGATGCAATAGTGAGATTGTTCAGACAGACTTGCTTCAATACGAGGTTTCAAGTGATTGCGGAAGCTGTGTGTCATCGGTGTGTCACGAGCCAACAAGTGAATGCTGGAAAGAAGACTGTGCCTTGAGCCACATTGGCAGATTAGGGGGTCCCTTTAATCGGATCCAAATGGATTTTGTTGAGATGCTTGGATGTAATGGTTTGAGATACATTCTGGTTGTTGTGTGCATCTTTTCTAGATGGGTCAAAGCCTACCTGTCTAGGAGGTGTGAGAGCCTCACAGCAGCTAAGCTGTTGTTGAAGGAACTCATTCCGAGATTCGGATTTCCAACTACATTGGAGTCGTAGAGATGCACACATTTCCACAATGAGATTATGAAGTTGCTGTGCACCGCTTTGAATGTGGATTAGAGACTACATATTAGTTACAGGCCAGAATCACCGGGAATGGTGGAGCAAATCAATGGTACCGTGAAATCGAAATCGGCTAAAGTGTGACCTCGGACATCTTTGAAGTGGCCTGATGCTTTACCTTTAGTGCTAATGAGTCTGCATAGTGTCCCTGACAGGAGAACTGGGTTGTCAGCCCATGAGATACTTATGGGAAGAGCGATGTGTTTGTCTGCCGTCCCTGCTACCGCGTTAGTGAACATCTCAGATGATTTGGTCCTTGACTTCTATGATGCGTGGACACTATGGAAGGTAGAGATTGCTACATGTGTATGCAAGTACTTGCCTCAGTCAAGGAAGGAGTACAATGCCATCACTTACCCTTGACATATCACATTAGTTGTAGTTTACTCCTTAGTATGTTCTATTTAAAAAGGTCATTATGAGCACTACCATTCAAATTATAATATGGTACTTTCAGAAATACGTTCAGAAATACCTAGATGTAAACATCTAAATAATTATGAAGCCCAAAAGAGAGTAGAATGAATGGAGAATGACTTCTCACCAATAATGACACTAGGCATTGCTTATGCACATAGACATAACATATCATGCATATTAACAGATATAGAAAAGTAATACATAGGCTAGGTAGATAATTAACGTAGAGGATTAGTTAGCAAATTTGAGAACGAGCAATTTTGAGAACAAGGAAAAGGATTCTGATTGGACCAAGGAGGAGTTAGCTCATAAGGCTAAAGGAAGTTCTGGTCCTATAGCTTTGGATTGGCAACAACGAGGCTAGCTTTGCATACATTAAGCTGAGAGTAGTTACAATTTGCTATTTGTGGGACAGAGTGTGTGTGATCAAATCTTGTTGGTCAATGGTCCTTGGAAGGCGTTTGTACAAGAGTCAGTTTGAATGGTAATGGACGCATATTTTGTGTGTGGAAAGAAGGCATGTTCGGTTGCAGAGCAAATGGTATGTTACATGTTATTTGGCGGTTGTGTTTCCGAACATATACCATGTGGATTATTTGGAGAGTTCTGAAGAGAA
This sequence comes from Lissotriton vulgaris, assembly GCF_964263255.1. Classification (NCBI taxonomy): domain Eukaryota; kingdom Metazoa; phylum Chordata; class Amphibia; order Caudata; family Salamandridae; genus Lissotriton; species Lissotriton vulgaris. Next base: position 667,304,967 of record NC_141689.1, read on the forward strand.
ATCAAACAGGAGGGAAAAACGTGGATTGAGTGTAGGAGAGTTTGTGGGAGATATATTCGGAGTGATAATACCTAGTTTGAGAATACTGTTGAATTGCATCAAGATTAAAAGGATGGCTACCATATTCGATAAGTTATCTGTTAACACAGCTCAGTCTTTACTATTCATAGATAGGGAGGTTGTCTCGATAAGGGCAATGGTGATGAAAAATTGGCTCTTGCATTAGATGTGTTACTTGCAAAAGAGAGCAGAGTATGTCGAATGTTGAAGGTCCAACAGTGTTGCACTTGTATCAATGATAGAAATAAAGATCTGAGGGGATATATTAGTAACATCACTGATATACATTATGAAGCACAGAACTTGGCAGCTGAAGGAGTTTGGGATAAGATTGGGAAGGGATTTGGCGCAGTTAGAAAATGGTTTGCAGATTTGGGAAGTAGAATCTATGGATACATCCTGCAGCCAATAATGATCGCTGTAATCTCTATCATCGTGTTAGTAGGGATGATAAGGGGATATAAGTGGTACAAAGCGAGGCAGTTGGAGAACTCCTTTAGAGAAAGAGAAAGAAGGATGGCTGCAAGGCAGTTACTATGGAAATTTGAAGCGAAAGGAGGAGTTCAGGCAGAGAAAATTAGCTACAACATCTGTTTAGATCGGTCTACTCTGCAGGGATGTTTTGAAAGTTTTATGATGACTCAACGTCATCAGAGAGGAGAACTGATGGAGCCGAAATCTCATTTCATTTGTAGGGGTGCATCATAATCAAGAGTAGAGCGCACTCGCATATAATCACACAATTATATTAACGTGAAATGTTAGAATTGTGAAACTTAATAATGTAGCTCGGTGGCATATTTTCGGTTACTGACAAGTAGTATAGAGAATTAACGTAGGAAATTAGGGGAAATAGCAGAAAACAATAACATGACAAACTTGTGCTGTGAAGTTGACACTATTCATATACTAAATGTGATTAACAATGTGATTTCTATAAATTGGTAAGATGTGTAGGAGAGTAGGATCTGCTTCATATAGTTAACCCCACTTTTTGCTGATGTTTCACTGTTTTCGACTTAGTCTGGCTGGGATCCTGCTATCCAGGACCCCAGCCTAGCTGCTTTTTCCCTTAATTGATTGCATGTATTTTAGGTACACTCCAGATTGGATTCTGGGGTACCCTTATAAGCCCCTAGTATATGGTATACTATGTAGCCAGGGCATATGTACAGCAGAGGCCTCCCAGGGGCTGCAGCATGTATTGTGCCACCCCTGAGAGACCACTCAAACTGACACAACAGGTCTGCTACTGCAACCTGTTTAAGGTGGTGCATACATCCCTTACTTAGATATAGGTTCACTAGATATACATTATATCACTGCACATATAAACCTATCAGTCATCCCTATGGCAGGCCTTATCAATCCTGAAGGCAGGGTGCTTGGTTTTGTGTGAGAGGGTGCCCATGCATGAGCAGAGTCCCTCTGCAGCCTTCAGAATCTATTCTTCAGGGTTGTTCTGTGATGCAGCAACCACATACTCTTACGTGCATTGTAACCGCACGGTAAATGCTAAGTTTAAAACAGCTCCATGGAAACCTGTCGTGTTTGGTGTCAAACACTTTGGAATCAAACCTCCATATCAGTAAATGGTGTGAGAGGTATGATTCCACCCTCCTGGAGGGAGAAATATGACTATAACGGTATACCCGGCACTAGCTTTCTTGACCCTGGCTTCACAAGATGGATTCTGCAAGCCACAAATGTACTTCTGCCCTCCTGCTGCTGAGCCAAGCTTGAGCAAGGGAAGGCATGACAATAGGCTTCCTGTCACAGGGAGGCTTAACCACCTCCCAGACAGGCTTTAGTGTATTGGTACTGGGTCGGTGCACTCTGAGAGTGCTTTGATGTCTGCACTGGGGGCACATTAGGTGTCTCTGTGCATAGTCCAGCTCAAACCGGTTGCAGGAGCCATTTGCTCCTGCTCTTGTGTGAAACTGGACAAAGGCCATGGGTGTAGCTACCCCTCTGTCCTGACCCTCCCATAGGTGGGTCCCCAGAGTTTGTCCCACCCCTTCCTTGGATGTAAAGTAGGAACCCTTAACTACAGGACTTTAGATTTACCTGGACAAAACTCTGCTACAGAAACCATGTACTTGAACTATCTACACTACGTTGGATGACTGAAGAATGTCCCTTAGAGTTAAGGAGTTGCTCCCCTACTAAGCAGGCACCGAAGATGTATCTGACCGGTTTGCCTCTCTGAAGCTCCTGAGGACTCTGAAGATTTCTGTAACACAGGAGGTGGGTTTTCAAGTGTCCCAGAGGTTGACTAGTGCTCTCAGCAAACCTGGGACCCGCAGCCCTCGTGAGGATCGTGCAACCCGATCCCCTGGACACCTTGTCTAATTGTAGCAGCATGTGCTTTTCGGCAATCCCTGAGGCTGTGCTTTGGGCTCCTTGTAGTCCTGACCCGAGCAGTTTTTCCACTGAAGATCACTTGCATACACTCCACGAGTGTTCTGTGGGCTGGTATTTTGTGATTCCTCTCGAGGTCCCTTCGCGATCCCTGGTCCGTTGGCCTGTGGGTCCCTGTAAAGGCAACTTTAAGTGTTAGTGGGCTTTCCTGATTGCTCGAGATGTGCCCTAATTCTCCATTGCTTGGAGAGTCCCCAGGACCTTGCTGGTCCTCACCGAAGCTGATTTCCTCTGACCGCATGGGTTGCAGTTGCCAAGGCTTGTTGGTGTTCAGTCCGGACATTGACCCCCCCCAGCACTCGACATCCTTCATGGGACAGCTCACCTCCAGACTTTGGTCATCACTGACATCTAATGGTACCCGTGGCTGCAGAGTCAAGCTTCACCTCTTCTCACCTGAAACACCCAACATCAATGGGCATTCGTCTACCAGGCTTGGATTACACTGGACACTTTTCATCTTCACGGCAGCATCACTTTTTAGCATCATGCCATTGAAAACAACGAATATTCCTGACACCACTTTACACCTATGCACCCAGCTAGCTTGGGTGAGGTAACACGGGTACTCAGGTACTCACAAGAGTGCTGGCCTTAGAACCTTCTAAGTTTGAAAGGGTTTGCTTAAAGTCCTCTCCTAAGTGTCCTTAATCTCTAAAAATCCAACCACGACTTTCCCATAGAGTTGTACAGAGCTCGCGTCTGTGTTCTCATACTGCACCCGTCCTCCGTGGGTCCCCTGTGTCACTGCCTTGGATGGTTCCTTGGGGTCCCAGTGATTTTACATGCTCTAGGCACTGTGTCTAGTCAAGTCGTTGTTGTTATACCACTTTCTTACTATATGGCTTGGTCTCCTCCGAAGCCCACTGTGTATTGTGATATTTACTGTTGTTCTAGTGATTTAATATTGTGTGCTTTGTTCTCTAATCTCATAAAAAGGTTAGTAAAGAGTGTTTAGTAACAAATACATATATTGTATATATTCCTTGTGTGGTTTTCCTTTCATTTGGTCATTCAGGAGGTTATAGACTGGTAAAACAAGCTGCTTTACATTCCTTCGAGACTTCGCCAGAAGGCTTCTCTCCATAGCTACCCCTAGTATAGCTTTCAATAAAGGTTGTCTTTAACCTAATCATCAATAAGGGTTGTTTGGAATGGTACAAGGTGCCCACTATAATTAGTGGTCAGCATATACCAGGCCAACTTCTCACAAAATGTTATAGTCGAAACGCTATACGGTTATGCGAATCTGTAATACCTAAAGTTGAGATGTTCTATGTCAGCTAAAGTCATGGGCCTGAAATGCAAGTCCCTGACAACTCTCTCTTTAGAATCAATGGTTTGAATTCCATGTGCACTGTGTAATTTGTTTTACCTCACATGAGGTGTCTCTATTTACATTTATTCTTGGCTTTGTAATAAATTAACTAACCTTGTGTAGTTGTCCCTTGATCATAATGTGTCAAGAAGAATTATTGGTTAATTGATTGTGTATTAACCATTTTTCTCCCTTTCATGCTGCTAAAAAGAACCATCAGAGTGTGTCTCTAGAAATGGTCTAGAACGAATGGGCCCGACACTTTCACCTCTATCACCCTCTTGTGAGCTTGCTGATTATTGATGTATGAACGTTTTTACCCAGAATGGCGCTCGGATACCCTCAGGTCATGTTTGTGCTGTATAAAACTCTCAATAAATAAATAAATAAATAACACAGGGTGGAAAGACACAGTCAGTGATAGTGGCAGGCAGAGAGGGAAAGTTGTTTCAGTAGAGGAATAGAATAGACAGAGATCAAATTGAGAGAAGGTTCACTTTCCCAGAGGACTCCTTGGAAGGTGGGGGCCCTAAGCAATTGTCCACTTTGCCCATGCCTTAAAACGTCTCCTTCAGTCCCTTTCAGGCATTGGTTTTTGGCCACTGAGTGATGGCATTTATCACCAATTATGTGCACATCCTTCTAAATAGAAGTTCCTTTCAGTGTCAGGAATAGTGAGCAAGCACTTTACATTGTCGTTCTTTTTTCTGTCCATTCTTTATTCTCTTTTAGGCATCCTTGTGTGTTTACATTGAGGCAGTTTACAGTGGTTTCAAGCCTTTTCTGTGTATCGAAAACAATGTTTTCCTGTGATTCACATTTAAACTAGAAAGGGTCCTATAGATATTTTAGTAACAACTTACTGGTAAGAAGCACCAGAGCTATTCTATTAAAATTCGATGTGATATTTAAGTTTAAAAAAATAGGTAATTGTTTATTGTAAGTATGTAGATGTAGCATGGCACATCTTTTGTTTTTCCTTCTTTTTTTGGTGTCATATGCTTGCAATAAAAATTATTTATATAACAATCACAGCACCTTTCTGAGTCCATACCTAACAGCTTTGCCAATGGTTGTTCACTTGAGTCGAATCAAAAACGAATGCTCTAGCAATAGTGTGCACATCTAAATACGAGACCACAGCGAAAAATTATTCCCATCAATGTAAAACGAGGTTCTTTTTTGTATGTACAGCATACATGAGCACAACATCTCAAATGTGCCAATGTAAGGTCGATAAAACAAAGAGCATGTAGATGAACCAGGTCATTATTCAATTGATTTTACTAGACTACACTTCACCAGTCCATATGCACCCTTTCAAGGTACAGGTATCTTACTCGCATCCAATCTCTAGAGGTATACAATTGTCTATTTGTCTCCCGCCCCCTCTCTTTCTTTCCTTCTCTCGAACATCCTATCTTCCGGCATAGTTTTTAAGTTACACAAAGGTGTCCATTGATTCTAAATGGTGAACTGCTATGTAGCAGTACCTATTGGAGGTATCACAGTGATACTGTGCACTATGTAAGTTCAAATTAGCATACTCAACATTGAATGAATGTCTCCAGAATAAAAAAAAATACTACCAATAGGCAGCGTGATTAAGCAATATTATTGAATGAGGATCCCAATCACAATCAACTTCGCTCCCCAGCACAAGTCAAGTTTTCAAACAGGTTTCCCTATTTATGATTGAGAGCAAGCCTGTGGCGTTTGACAACTAAAAGACAAGAGAACACGGAAATAAACGGAAAGGAAAAAAAGAACCGGATGGAATTGTTCATAATTTATTTTGCATGATGATGATATAATGCATTGTTCTCAATCATAAATAGGGAAACCTGTTTGAAAACTTGACGTGTGCTGGGGAGAGAAGTAAATTGTGTATTGAGTTGAGGCTCAAAGTTTGTGGAGTTCTGTGGTTCTCTACACCCTACAGCACCGTTCCATATAAATGTTATAAACCCTTAAATAACCCGTGTCACTCTACCTAGAAGGTGCCGTAATCCTAGTAGTAATACCACATTTCGGGGGATCCCAATCACGCCCATTTGCAGGTGATTAAGTTATAACCGAGAGCCCAACTCCATCCCTCCATTAAGTAATCACCCAAGAGTGCCCTCCTCATTGGATCATACTGCAAGCATAAAAACTTAAACAGGAATTCATATTATATTTTGTAAAGTGTGTTGGTGGAATGCTAACTGTTCTGTGTTAATTTTTATGACTATATACTAGGCCTGGGTAGAATTTCAATTATGACGAGTAGCTTCAGTAATTTCGCCTTAACCCTTGACATGGAATTGCCAATAAATACACAATTAATTTATTCGGGGTGAAAAATCCTACAGCAAAAGCACATTTAGCGGGCGTGAGCAGCTGTTCTCTAATTTTGTTCTACACCATGTAAACATTATTTTTTTTAGCACCAAAAGACATGGAGTAGCTTCTGTAATTTTGCCTTACTCCTTGACGTGGAATTGCCAATAAATACACAAGTACCCCCTGCTTGCTTTATTTGGGGGGGAAAATCTTACAGCAAGAGCACATTTAGCGGGCGTGAGCAGCTGTTCTCTAATTGTGTTCGACACCATGTAAACATATTTCTTTTAGCACCAAAATACCTCCTCGTGTTAATTTAGACACAGGAGAGCATTTTGTGCTAAAGAAATAGTGCTAAATGTCAGAAGAATGTTGAGGGAAAATCTTACTCCAAGAGCACATTTAGCCTTCGCGAGCAGCTAATCATGTTCTGCTGCGTTTAGTGTTATTTCTTAGCACACAAAATGCATCTTCACATCCATTTTGGACACTGGGGGCATTTCTTAGCTAGGAAATAGTGCTAAATGAAGAATTTCCCTGCTCACGTAATTCCACAGAATCTTGTGGAATTCTTAGGTAATTCCACATGATTCTGCTACATGACATTACATGAGTTTACACGACATTACATGATACATGAATCCCCTACCTGACATCACTGCGCTGGAGTGGCAGTAGAGACTCCCAGCAAAGTGGAAGACCTGTGAGCCACAAAAATTCCAGTTTGTCCCACCAGCAACACTGGAGGTTGCCGGGGTCACAGCGGGTGATTGATGGAGGTGGTGGGCACATTCAACACTGTAGTAGGGAGGCTTGCAACCAAGGACATGAAACCTCTTGGATGTGCCCTGAACCGGTGAATGAAGAGTGGAAGCAGCTCATCACGTGAGCCGGGACCGATGGTCACTGGAAGCCTTCACTGTCTTATCACTGGGGGGCTCTCTTTATCTAAAGTTAAACTTTGACATTGCACGCCTGACCTCAGAATGGCGACCCGAGGGAAGCCCTTTTCCCACAAAGGGTTGAATAAGTGATCGGAGGGTCACCTTTACACACGTAAGATACGTGAGGCCTATGTAACCTCAACTGCTCAAAGAGGGGGTACACTTCAATAAGCTCAGAGGGGTAACCCCAAAACTACAATGTGCCTGACCCTAGGATGGCCACCAGAGGCCTAATGCCTGACACCATAACACTGAAATCATTGCAGCTATGAGAGCCACGGGTAGATCCAGATGCCCTCCTGAGACTGAGGTCCGGCCGATTGGAACACCAGGGGCTGTATCTCTTGCCTGACCCCAAGATGGCCACCACAGTAGTCCTTTATAAGCATGGGCGAATTTTGCGAATCTGGCGTTCGCGAATTTGCGTATTTGCGAACTCGCAATCAGCAAAATCCGCGAACTCTCGCAAATTTGCTGATATTTTTTTTTTGTGTCTGCAAGGGTTTCTGCCAGTTCGCGAGGGTTTTGTACCAGTTCGCAATTGCGAACTTACTTGTCGGCTCGCAACGGTCGCGACTATGTTGTTTCTACGTCTGGTTCATCATCACAGGTTCCCAGCACCCTCTGTTTCACCACTGCCACCCTCTGTTTCACCCATGCCACCCTCTGGTGCATCAATGCCACCCTCTGGTTCATCATCACTGTAGATTATGGGGGGGAAAAGCAAGCACACCTGCCCTGCTTCAACTGACATGAATTAATTTGGGGTTGATTTATTAATGTGTCACTGTTTTAAAATTCCAGTCTGGCACCTGCTTCCTTATCTGTAATTTGCTTTCTGTTGCAGTGCAATTTTTTTCCAGGACCTTTGTGGCCTACTTGTAGCTATTCTATGAGCCTGCTGTGAGGGTCAGAGCAGGGTCATAAAATTGTTGCAACTAGCAACTGAACTCTGGAGGGGCCCCAGTCAGGAAGCACTACAGGGAATGGTTGCTATTACTAATGATGAGTTTGAACTTTTGCACCTGCTGAACAGTAACTGTAATGCCCCAAACAAACATAGGCAACTGAACTCTGGAGGGGGGCCTAAGGAAGTACTACAGGGAATGGTTACTAATGATGAGTGAACTTTTTCACCTGCTGAGTGCTTTCTGCAGAACAGCAACTGTAATGCCCCAAACAAACTTACTTATGAAAGTTGATTTCTAATCCAAAAGTGATCTAAAGAGAGTCGAAAGGCCTCAAATCCATAAAAGTGCAGGCAAATGTCAACCTGAGGAGTTATTCTGATAAAAATCATGATTTTCAGAAGATCTATGCTGCTTGCTAGTGGATTTCTTGTGCAGAATTGCAAATTTTGTAATTTCGCGAGTGCGAGATTGTTACTGCCCGCTACACCTACATGTTCGCAATTGCGAACTCTCGCGATGCGTCGCCAAACTCCCGCGGGATCCCGCAGCAAGATCCAAAATGGCGCAGCACTCGCAAAATATCGAGAAAAACAACTCGGCAAACGCTGAATGACGGTAAGTCAACGCCGCACGCTGCAAAATTGTATCACCAAGAAAAAAAAATCCGCTGAGTGCGAATTTGCGGATTTTCTGTGAATTCGCGAGCGTTCGCGAATTGCGAATTTACCGAAAATCCGCAAAATCCGCGAGCGGAACGGATTTTCCGCCCATGCTTAGTCCTTTACCACAATGAGCTACTACTCTTGGACAAAAATTGGATATTGACCAGACCAGGAGCATATCCCCCATCCGGCTCACCCATCAGGACATAGAATCTATGACCTTGCCACCGAACGTTGAGACCTTGCATTTTGACCAATGCAGGTGGAGCTACCTTGATAGCTATAGAGGAGATGGGCCGTGGACTTCACCTACCCAGACAGACTTTGCCCAGATTTTCCTTCGTCTCACTGCTGCATCTCCCTCCTATCCTTTTACCTCACCCCCTTACCCACAACGCTCCATTTATCTCATCCTCTTTGCCTCTTAAATGTTTCTAGCAACAGATGTATCTTGTAACTGATGTAACTATGTATCAATGTGTAACCTCATGTAAAGAGCACTGTTACCTTCGGGTCTAGCCAGCGCTATATAAAACTCAAATGAAAAAATAAATGAGTTATGGCCACCCGTACTAGCCATCACCATTTTTAAGTCAATCTAGAAAAAGCCTTAGTAGCCTTTCAAAATTGTACATGGACAAATACAGAAAGAATAGCAACAGTTCAGACCCAATCTCTTTGTTTGTATAATTGCCAAAATCTATCACCCCACATTTATCTACCATTCTGCTATTTGTTGAACTTAACTGGCAATCATGACATATGAAGACTTTATTCTTTACTATCCTGCAGGATTTGTAGAACTGATTTCTGTGCCCGCCTAGAGTTCATATAGGGAGAAGCAGGCACTGTATCCCTTGGAAAGTCATTGTGGTTTCTGTGTGTGTGCTGGGCATCCATGTGCTTTGGTAAGCAAGTGTGTTGTGTTTTGTGTCACTAAAAGCAGAGAGCTAACGTTAAAATCTCAGGAATCAGGTAATTCATTATCCCTTCCCCAACATAGGGGGTCCTTCTTTGATTTGAATGGGGCTTGCCTCGGCTAAAATTGTAATAATTTCAGTGACAATGGTAGAAATTTGTGGGCATAGATAGCATTATGTTGCTCAATTTAGGCATAATGAGGACTCTGACTTTATAGTGGTCATTCTTGTCATATTGCGACACTTTTACGCCGCCGGTGCGTCACTTTTTGTGACGCACCAGTGGCGTAAAAAATGCGCCTTGTTGCGCCATGTTTACAAAGTGACGCATCTAGGTAAATGCGTCACTTTGTAAACCCCTGCGCCACATTATACCTGCGCCATGTATAATGTATGCAAGGGGGGCGTATTGACGCAAGGAAGGGACGTAGAAGTGACGCAGTGAAATCTATGAGATTTCACTGCGTCACTTTTAGGACGCCGTTGCGTCAAAATCTTGCGCCTGCCTCACAGCAGGCGTAAGACTGACGCAGGCCCTTTGACATGGGGCTTGCCCCATGTGACAGGACGCATTGCTGGAGTTGCGTCACTTTTGTGACACACTCCAGCAATGTGTCACTTTTGCGCTTACAGATACGTCAGAAATACTGACGTATCTGTAACTCCTTGCGACATGATGCGTCATACATTAAATATGACGCATCAGGAATGTCGCAAGGAGTGCGCACTGAAAAGTGACGCATCGCTGCTTTCACGCAGTGATGCGTCATTTCTCATAAATGAGGCCCCTGGTTTGGTTGAGGCATCCATGGCCTGATGGTGCCCAGGTGTAGTTTAATATCGGTTCTCGAATAATGGTTGTAGTTCTTGAAATTATAGCACAAACTTCTTAAATAATACTGACTTTGGAATAATGGTAATACTTTTACTCATATTTTAAGCATCTGAGACTTGACGGTGCTGGTTGTGGCACACTGGTGAGCCTATGTAATAATTATGTTATACTTTTAGCATTTTGTGATGAAGGAAACAGGAGGCTTTTAGTATAATTAATTGGAAAGTTTATTCCAAAGGTAAAAAACTCCACCCGGACACGGAGCGGCCGCTGATCGGACGCTCCGTGTCCGGGTGGAGTTTTTTACCTTTGGAATCACGCGGTGTATGACACATTTGTAGGCTGCATGGCTAATACCTGGCTAATACTGGTCCTGGTATAATGACTGTGAATTATGGGTCATTGAGGTCATTCTTGGCATGATGGCATTGACCCAGGCCCGGACTGGCCGTTGAGACCTTGCATTTTGACCAATGCAGGTGGAGCTACCTTGATAGCTATAGAGGAGATGGGCCGTGGACTTCACCTACCCAGACAGACTTTGCCCAGATTTTCCTTCGTCTCACTGCTGCATCTCCCTCCTATCCTTTTACCTCACCCCCTTACCCACAACGCTCCATTTATCTCATCCTCTTTGCCTCTTAAATGTTTCTAGCAACAGATGTATCTTGTAACTGATGTAACTATGTATCAATGTGTAACCTCATGTAAAGAGCACTGTTACCTTCGGGTCTAGCCAGCGCTATATAAAACTCAAATGAAAAAATAAATGAGTTATGGCCACCCGTACTAGCCATCACCATTTTTAAGTTAATCTAGAAAAAGCCTTAGTAGCCTTTCAAAATTGTACATGGACAAATACAGAAAGAATAGCAACAGTTCAGACCCAATCTCTTTGTTTGTATAATTGCCAAAATCTATCACCCCACATTTATCTACCATTCTGCTATTTGTTGAACTTAACTGGCAATCATGACATATGAAGACTTTATTCTTTACTATCCTGCAGGATTTGTAGAACTGATTTATGTGCCCGCCTAGAGTTCATATAGGGAGAAGCAGGCACTGTATCCCTTGGAAAGTCATTGTGGTTTCTGTGTGTGTGCTGGGCATCCATGTGCTTTGGTAAGCAAGTGTGTTGTGTTTTGTGTCACTAAAAGCAGAGAGCTAACGTTAAAATCTCAGGAATCAGGTAATTCATTATCCCTTCCCCAACATAGGGGGTCCTTCTTTGATTTGAATGGGGCTTGCCTCGGCTAAAATTGTAATAATTTCAGTGACAATGGTAGAAATTTGTGGGCATAGATAGCATTATGTTGCTCAATTTAGGCATAATGAGGACTCTGACTTTATAGTGGTCATTCTTGTCATATTGCGACACTTTTACGCCGCCGGGGCGTCACTTTTTGTGACGCACCAGTGGCGTAAAAAATGCGCCTTGTTGCGCCATGTTTACAAAGTGACGCATCTAGGTAAATGCGTCACTTTGTAAACCCCTGCGCCACATTATACCTGCGCCATGTATAATGTATGCAAGGGGGGCGTATTGACGCAAGGAAGGGACGTAGAAGTGACGCAGTGAAATCTATGAGATTTCACTGCGTCACTTTTAGGACGCCGTTGCGTCAAAATCTTGCGCCTGCCTCACAGCAGGCGTAAGACTGACGCAGGCCCTTTGACATGGGGCTTGCCCCATGTGACAGGACGCATTGCTGGAGTTGCGTCACTTTTGTGACACACTCCAGCAATGTGTCACTTTTGCGCTTACAGATACGTCAGAAATACTGACGTATCTGTAACTCCTTGCGACATGATGCGTCATACATTAAATATGACGCATCAGGAATGTCGCAAGGAGTGCGCACTGAAAAGTGACGCATCGCTGCTTTCACGCAGTGATGCGTCATTTCTCATAAATGAGGCCCCTGGTTTGGTTGAGGCATCCATGGCCTGATGGTGCCCAGGTGTAGTTTAATATCGGTTCTCGAATGATGGTTGTAGTTCTTGAAATTATAGCACAAACTTCTTAAATAATACTGACTTTGGAATAATGGTAATACTTTTACTCATATTTTAAGCATCTGAGACTTGACGGTGCTGGTTGTGGCACACTGGTGAGCCTATGTAATAATTATGTTATACTTTTAGCATTTTGTGATGAAGGAAACAGGAGGCTTTTAGTATAATTAATTGGAAAGTTTATTCCAAAGGTAAAAAACTCCACCCGGACACGGAGCGGCCGCTGATCGGACGCTCCGTGTCCGGGTGGAGTTTTTTACCTTTGGAATCACGCGGTGTATGACACATTTGTAGGCTGCATGGCTAATACCTGGCTAATACTGGTCCTGGTATAATGACTGTGAATTATGGGTCATTGATGTCATTCTTGGCATGATGGCATTGACCCAGGCCCGGACTGGCCGTTGAGGGCACCGGGCAATCCCCCGGTGGGCCGCATGGTTGGGGGCCGGTTTTTGGCCCCTGGGGCCGTTTTTTGTTACAGGGCCGTTATGCTGCAAAAACGGCCCTGTAACAAAAACGGCCGAAAACCGGCCCTGTCACAGTGCGCGGTCGCACCTCTCCCCCCTCCCCTCTCCTCCCGGAGGGGGAGAGGGGGGCCGGCCAAGCACTTTGACAGGGCCGGTTCTGGTTCCCAGTCCGGCCCTGCATTGACCCCTGACATAACACTGGCCCCTGCTTCCATAACGTAATAAGAAATCTACACATTTAGGTGGCACACAATAAGAAATGTCCCCATTTGTATCTGACATCACCATTCCCGCATGTCTGTGTGTCATGATCCCCGCTCTAACCTCATGGTTGCAGTTCTTGTAATATTGTGGCTATCCATTAATATTCAGTACAAGTTACATGCCAGTAATGCTGTGGATGGTAGTTGTAGCAAAGCCTGATACGTTGACTATCAGAAGTGTTTTGAATTGTACTCTCTACACAGCAAGCCACACCCCGGTAATGTAAACATTGGAAACACGTCCCATTCATTAACCTTCAGTGCACTCATTCATTAAAACTTGGACCCATTCATTCATTCATGCACTCATCTATGCATCCATGTCCTCGATCCCTCATCCATCTGTGCACTCACTCATCCATTCAATCATTAACTAATTCCAACATTACCACATGTACCCATCAATTGAAGCACGCAAACAATCTCGCAATCAATAAAGGATCACTTAAACACTCAAAAAGGGTTAATCAATAGGCTGTGGGCATGCCTATTTTTACTGAACATCAACATGAACTTCTAAATGAAATGCATCAGAAAGAATTTCTAGTTTTGAGAAGACCGCCAATAGAAGCAGCATGAAAAAAGAAGGTGTCACCGTAATTTCATAAATTGAGAACTTTAAGACTTTTAAGATACGTTCATCATCTCCAAACTGTTGAATCTATCACAGGAATTCATGCAGTCTTTGAAAGAAAACAGTTTCTCGTATGAGGATGCCACGGAAATTATGACTCATGACCCCAGAACCTTAAATAAAGACACACGTTGTTTACATTCACAAATATGTTGCGCCTCCATTTTAGAAAGTCTGAGGTGCTTGTACCAAGTATACTTGCCATAGCAGCTGTTTCTGAGGTTATTCCACAGTGTTCTGCTATATCTTCACCACAACATTCTAATAGGGAACTGGGATGCTAACATTCTGCATTGTGACAGAATAAAAGCAGGGCATCTCTGGACAACATGTTGCAGGAACAGCCGCTGTGCAATGTTCATCATTTCTATTGAAACTGGCTGCAAGAAAACAAGAAAACGTGGACTATGATTGAGTGACTGTTGTTATAGCATTTTCTTAATCTTTAGTTAAAAACCATCGGTATCCTTTGTTAATAGGCAACAACTCAAGTGGTCCCGTAAACTCAAGTGCACTTTTTGCCAAGCTTCCCCAGGTTGAGGGACCATTTGAATAGGGAACTCATGTGCCTTCCAGTGCTTATCAGCTACCAAGCAGGTTGTGAAATTATCAATAAACTTAGAAACGTGTGCTTTCAATGCAGGCCACCAGTAACATTGTTTAATATGTTTGCATGTGCTACAGACCCCTAAATGGCCCTTGTGTGCCTCCTTATGAATATAATACCTGTTAGTCACAGGAGGCATACACACATCTTTATGTACTACCACCCGTTCAACAACTGATAGGTCCTCTGAAATCTGTACAAAAGGTCTCAACATTTCTTTCCTTGGGCTAAACTTCTTTTATGAATTTGAAAACAGATTGTAACATGGCACCCTGTTAGGAAGCTTCTAGCCACAGTTTATGTGTGATCGCAACTCCATTCCACAGTATATCTCATTATCATTACCTTGAAGTATGTTGGATCCTTCACCTCTAATGTGTAACCTTGAGAGATAGTTGGCTCTTACGTTTTTCCCACCAGGCATGTATTTCACAATAAAAGGAAATTCATGCAGCTTTGATAACAATCTGACCAATCGTGATGATGCTTTCCCCACACGATTGCCACTCAACAGGGGAGGCAATGGGTTGTGGTCTGTAAATAGATCAAAATGGGAACCTCAAATGAAAGTCTTGAGCCTATCCAGACACCAACAGCATGCCAATGCCTCTCGCTCAATGGTTCTGTCATTGGCATCCGCACTACTGAGAGAGAGGGAGGCAACAGCAGTGGTGTTTCTTTGCCCTGACATAACTGTGAAAACACAGCCCTCAATCCAACTTCATTGGCATCAACATATATCTGGGGCTGTAGTAAGGAAATATTTCACTTTCTAAAAAGCTTCTTGCACATCATCAGACCAATTATACTGCACTCCTTCCTTGAGTAAATTCCTCAGGGGCTGCACAATGAAAGTATAACATTGCACAAAACTTGGATAGTACTTGCTTGATCCAAGAAAGTGTATGTTTGTCAGTAGGTGGATTTGCATCTTCAGCGGCTTTACTCAATGTACATTTTTTAGAACAACCATTGGGAATGACAGCGTGTCCTAAGTACTCAATGTTTCTTTTGACAATTTTCATTTATTAGTGCAAAGATTGATATCAAATAGTTTAAATTTGTTTCAAGAGTATGATTATGTTCAGGTAAAGATTTTTTCAAATATCAGCACATCATCTTGAATTGCTTGTACCCCACTCTCACGCTCCAATATGTTATCCATGATGCGCTGAAAAGCACTAACTGATGAAGCCAATCCAAAAGGGAGTCTGCAAAACTTAAATGTCCAAAAGGAGTTACAAAGGTGGTTAATTCTTCGCCCCTTTCCTCTAATGGGATCTGGTGGTAAGCTAATTTGAGATCCAAAAGTGTGAACATTTTAGAGTCTCCAATGTTTACACGTAAGTCTTAAACCTTGGACAGAGGATGGCATTTAACCATAATGTTCCTGTTGAGACTGTGCTGATCAGCACACAATTAAATCTCACTATCCTTTATGAGCACAATTATAATGGGACTTACTGTTGTAAATAATGAAGTCCTTGAGCCAGGTACATTTAATAAGCCGGATTTAATTAAGCTTAGTTCCAGGTTAAGTTCTAAGTATTTAAGTATAAGATAAGAATAACCCCACCAGGAGTGGCCAGGCACCCAAGATTCTATGATGACATTAGGCATTCCAATACCCACACCAGCTGAGCAGCAGGGAAGTCACACAAGCTAAGTATAACATATCCCCCTTCCTTGGGGATACAACATTCAGAAGTGGAAGAAGGAAATGTGAACAACTGTAAAAATATACAATGAAAATATACCAAGAGCGAAGACATCTAATTTCAAAATGTAGGCACGTTTCATGAAGGCGTGCCGGATGGCTCGCTGCGCGCTGCTGCATGCAAGCGTGACTGGGCAGCTAAAAGAGTTGCAGACGTCACAGAAGCTTCCACAAGAGGTCTACAGGGCTGCATCCACAAGTAAGAATGCATGTGTCATACACAACATGTGCCGCATTTCAAACATTTTCAAAGGGAAATAACAACTGTCAAATGTTTTCTGTTTCAGCGGGGAAAAGTATCACACCTGCTACTTGGAATGCCTGATGTCATCATAGAATCTTGGGTGCCTGGCTGGTGTGTGGAGAGGCAGTTGCTGGCAGGCAGGCTGAGTTGCGGGGAGGCCACTCCTGGTGGGGTTATTCTTATCTTATACTCAAATACTTAGAACTTAACCTGGAACTAAGCTTAATTAAATCCGGCTTATTAAATGTACCTGGCTCAACATTATGTTGTGGAGAAGTGTAGCTCACTGGTTAGAGGAGGCATACCCTGAAGCTGAGGTCAGACCCGGGACCAGGGTTCGATACCCGACGCACCTACAACAAAAGAGTTAGTATTATGTTGAACATTCTTAATGATTTTGCCCATAATTTGTACAGTATCAACATGTTCAGAATACCCCACAGCATTAACAATTGGTGAAGATGTCTAAGTGGATTCCTGAGCCATCATGCGGCTGGAGATTATCAAATGTTCAATGTTTTTGGCCATTTCAAAAACCTCTGACAATCTCTGCAACTGAGTAGCCTTTCTTGTATCTTTTTTGAAAAGTAGCTATACACAAACTGATCATGAATGTATATGTCAATTTGCACTCCAAATTGCATGTAGCAGCTAATGCCCTTAATGTTGAATCAGATTCTTCGACAGTTTTGTCAGTTGTTTGTTTCTTCATGAAAAAAAAATCCCTCCTGAGAATTCGACTCTGAGGCTTGATTTAGATCTCATCAGACAGGTTACTCCGTCATCCCCTCCGCCAAAATATAAATCCCATTATATCATATGGCATTTATATTTCGGCGGTGGAATATCGGTCACTGTTGTGATGGAGTAACCAGTCCGGTGAGATCTAAATCAAGTCTTGAAATCATTTCGGAGCACTCATTAGAATCTCCGGATTGTGCAGATGTGGAAGCAACTGTAAAGAAAATTATAAAATACTTGCTGCCCTTCATTTCTCAAATGATTAAACAATATAGCAGCCGCCTCTTTTTTAGGTTCAAAGCCATCTGCTCCAACTGTGATTACATAGTCTCAACAGATCTTAACCAAGCATTCCACTTAATCAAAGACTTGATTAGTACTTGAGGAAATGATGAGATTTGAGCTACATTGTTAGAAGCCATTGAAAACAATTGTATAAGATGCCGCCATCCAATGAAGAGTTGATACTGCTAATGAAACAGTTCTGATAAGTCAATTAGTATTTCCAAGTTCACTTGAGCCAATTCAAACAAAATCTCTGCAGTTTTAAAGAAACCATGAGATAAACTTGAAATATCCAAAGCAATCTACCACTGGCAATGAAATATGAGTGTATAGGCACAACGTTGATAATTAAAGTAGGAACAGACCAGAAATGTAAAGCTAGTGCCAGGAAAACATATGTACATAGGACAGATACGTATTTACATGTAGGGCAGGCATGTAAACTGAAGAAATTATATCAAGCCCATACATATGCATGCAGGCTCTGCGGATCACACATGGTGAAGAAGTAGCGGAGCGCACAGAGACAAAATGGGGGGAAAGGGCAGAGCTGCACTCGAAATAGCCCAAAAGTAGCCTTGGGCTGTGTGAGCTCCAGAAAGTAGATGAGAAGCCCTCATTAGGAAACAACTTTGACGAGTGAAATTAGACCAATGATAGCGTGGGTTATCCAGAGTATGCTGTAGACTCAATATTCTCAAATGTCTCAAATTTCTTGATAAATCGACACCAAATGTTACATAGAGACTTTGGGAGCCAAGCAACGATAAATACACCTTTTGACAAGTAAACTCCCTTTGCAAATCAGGAGCTCGTTTACTCATAACAAGTTCTTAGAACCTGTCATTTTAAAACATCATACTGCGTTAAATGTCAAATAAGAACTCTCCTCATTTTTGTCCAATACCCTGTTTCCATGTTTCCCTAGTCTATTCATTCTGTTTGCTGCTTATATTACCCTGTGGCGGTCACAATTTGACAATCTTCACAAAACTTTCCAAAAAACATGTTCTTCCATATCAGCTCCGAACTGGTAATTTTCAGGATGATCTGTCAAGTAGGGGCGAGAAAAAGAGATGGTCCCAAATACATTTTGCCCATTCATTTTTCCATAGGAAAATTTGACACAGCTACACCCCAAAAGGCAGATGATTTACACAACATTTGGTGGAAAGCTAGATTTTGGTCTAGAAAGTATGGGAAAGCATGCTTTTTGAGATTAGGCGTAAATCAGTTTATTAGTTTTCACGAAATTAGGGCTTATAAAATTTGTATATTTCATTCCACTGAGGATCCACAGAGCTGAAAGAGCTCGAGATGAGATCTGATTGACTGCCACCATATCAATAACAATGTGGCGACAGTCTTCTAAGGCCACGGAACTCAGACCCTTGTCCTGAAACAAAGAAAAAAACATATAAAGGGCAGAGAAGGATACCTTGCCCCCAGGGCTGCTGGAGTGAGGGAGGCGGGGGCGCTCCCATGGGCCAAAACAATAAAAAATAAATAAATTTAGATCCACAAATCTGCAGTAAAATATAAAAAGAAATAAGAAAAGTGTGGGCTTCTGCCCTATATAGACAAACAACCCCCGGTGTGGGCCAAAGCATGGGGGCAGCCATTATTAATAAATAAGGGGAGGGGTGTATGTTGACCTCCTCCCTGAGCTTTCAATAGGCACTTGGTAGCTCATTTCCTGGGGCCATATTGATATTTAAGAAGAGGGGGCATGCAGGCCCCCCCCCCTCCCCAAGCCTCACGCAGGCCCTCGGAACCCCATCTCCAATGGCTGCAATAACTTCTAAGGGAAGAGGGGCATGCAGCCTTCCCTCCCTGAGCATTGAAGAGGTGTCCAGGATCAGTCAGTTACAAAAGGGGAAGGAGCGTGCATGGGCGTACCCTGACCACACTCTCTCAGAAAGAAAACTGAACTGTGATTCTGCCTGGCCACAGGGGCCACGGGGCTCCCCCAACAACCCCCAACTCAAAATATTGCTGTGAGGTACCCCTGGGCACCGAGGCACCCCAGCTGGATAATTACATTTCTTTTTTTTTTTAAACAAGTTGCTAGCTCTTGTGCGGTCCATTGTGGATTCAACCCAGATCTGTGACTGGGGGTGAGTGTTTGAAAAGTTTCAGCACTCTGTCCATCATCTCCTTGTGTTTGTCTTGTGCGTTCCATGGCAGCAGCCCTCCAGCGACAATTAAAAAAAACAGTAAGTCTCCTGGTTCATCAAATCCATGACCCCAGGAGAGTTAGCTATATTTTTTAGGCACTCCTAGCTGGAGCTCTATGGTCTTCAGCTGGAGAGCAGAGCCCTTTGGTGGTTGGTTCTATTGCTGCACTTTGTAGTTTGAAAATTGTTTAAAAAGAAAAGTCTCAAAAACATTTGTACTAATAAATCTTTATAAAAAACTTTAATGACAATCAATTTTATTAAACATTGCACTGTGTAAATTAAAAATACATATATTTGATTATAATTGACCCCTTCATAAAGCCAATAGGCCCACTTTTTACATTTTTGTATTGTGACCCATTGACAAAGTCAGTAGGTGTGCTTTACCTAAAAAAGAACTAGAAATGCACTGTAAACATAAATGTTAAAGTGCTATTAAAGTTAGGTATGGTAATGATATCTTACTTTTCCTTACAAAACTTTAGAAATTCACACAAAATATTAGTTAAAAAGTACTGTTTTAAACAATCAAAACCACTGCAATATACCAGTTATAGTTATACCAAGTAACTATAACTTGTGCCCTAGAGTAACTATAATCCGCACACATGTCATGCATTGCTAGTTACTTCACATATTACATAACTCAGGACTTTTGATTGGCTGAGAAGGCTTTTTTGGGGGCAGCAACATGAGATGAAATGTTGCAGCGGCCATTACAGGACATGGGAACTGAGGGCCCGATGTAGGTGGCCATTTACCGGCCGGTAATGGCTGATTTCAGCCGTTACCGACTGGTAAATGGGTTTTTGGGATGTAGGGGGCAATTTTACCGATTCGGTAAATTTACCGAATCGATAAATTTACCGAATCGATAAAATACCGAATCAGTATTTTTACCGATTCGGTAACTTCTAGATGTAGGTGGGACTCTTCTGAGTCCCAAAGGCCTTTCAGATTAGGTATTTTACCACCCAATCCAATTGGGTGGTAAAATACCGAATCCAGGTGTGCATGCACATGTGTGCATGCACACCTATGCCATGTGACAGACAGACAGGCCCTTAGGGCATGTCTGTGTGCCACATGGCACACATGCCTGTATTTAGGGTGCTAGAGGGTGTCAAAGTGACACCCCCTGCACCCTTGCTGGAATCGGTATTTACCGAATCGGTAAATACCGATTCGGTAATGCCCAGTGATTCCTATGGGCTTCAATGCCCATAGGAATCAATGGGCATTACCGATTCGGTATTTACAGAATCGGTAAATACCGAATCTTAACGATTCGGTATTTACCGATTCTGTAATACCTACATCTCCCCCCTCTATTTTACCACTTCTTAAATACCGAATCGGTAAAATTCGGTATTTAAGAAGTGGTAAAATAAAATTACCTACATCTAGCCCTTGGTCCCTGTGCCTGAAAATATATTTTAAAAAGGGCATAAGGAAGCAGGGTAGGGATACCCTCAACCCCCAGGTCTTGTAGGGGGGAGTCCTAGAGGAACCCTCCACCCCGGGGCCAATTTTTGTTTTTTTAGCATGTTGCATTCCCCCAGTACTCCTGCTGTTTGACTGCACACATTTTTCTAAAAAAGGGGTGGGTCACAACTTTTATTACAATCCATCCAGCAAGTCTGGCAACATGTACTATGAGGCATTTTAGTTTTAAAGACAAACAAGTTGATTGCAAAATTAGTCACTCCAAAACCCTATGTGAGGACTTTGTGGCTTCTTGAGCAAATACAATGCTTGATTCTTAAAAATAAAATGCAAGCAAGTATTATTATTGTGATGTTAACAAGCTCAGGCAAAGGGTGCTTCAAGAACAACAAAGCAATTCCGGAATGGGGGTCATAGGCCACTTAGCCCAATGTTAGCTCGCGATTGGTATAGCAGCATGCAAAAAAACAATGAATCATCAACTGCATGTTTGTTTTGGGTGCTAAATACTAAGGATCGTTCTGATTCGATAAAATTGAACCAATAATAGTCAGCTCTTACAAAGCAGGGGGTTGGGTTGCAAGTCAACCCTCCACTGCATACCCTAGCCATGTACTCTCCAACAACTTATATCATAGTAATTCATATAAAGAGGCACAATTACCTTCACATTGATGCTCGTCTGTCAACCTCCCAGAAGCATCCCAACACTCCATTCAGCTTGATTGCAACAGCATCTACCAGCTTAAAAAAGAGTACCTTCTTTGTCCCGTCAAAACTTTCAAGCAAAGCATCAACCAAGCCTATGAATGATGCCTTACTCATTCTGCTGGCCATTCTGGATAGCTTACAGCTAATTATGCTACCTTCCCACACAAAGGGGAACGCAATAACTTAATCTTCACCATTCCGACAAATTGAACATGCCACTAACTAAACTTGTGCATTGGATGCATTACACCGTGATCATGTTAAACATTCTCCACTATTTACCTAGTCACAGAACTCAACTTAAACCACTGAAACAATGAGAATCTACTTCAAATATATCCCAAATGATGCACTCAGCCCAGTCCAGTGCAAAGCTGTCTCAGGCTGTCATTTACCAGAGGCCCAGTCCGGCAATATACAGTTTAAGGCGTCAATTGATCCTAGGTCCTCAAGGCTAAATTGAAACAGTGTCTCTAGACAGTAGGCAGCCCCCTTCTCTGTCATTCACGGAGCAGCTGTAGATCTTCTCCCTCAGTGAGCCTATATCCAGCTTTTAGGCAGCTGAGCGACAGCAAGCATGGCATAAGTCTTTTGCCTGAGCCTGCCCAAAAAGAATGGTGATTCATGCACTTGTTATCTATCAATTATACTATTATGTGGAAGAGGTGTGGTGTAGCGGCGAGGGTGCTTGGCTCCGGACCACAGGATTCATGGTTCAATCCCCGGCTCTGGCAGCAGGTTAGCTCAGCACCATGTGACTCTGGGCAATAGCTTGCTTATTCTTCCCGACGGCCCCCAGCGCCGGGGCTCCTCTGTCGGAGGTAGCTGTACACTTTACAAGTTCTGCCATTTATATTATAACATCCTTTGACTGGTAGTCTCTCAGTGCCGATTGATGAGACTCTGGTGTGTGCAGAATTCTGTTGCCCGGCTTTTTCTATCTCTCTAAGGAGGCCTCTATGAGTTCAGCTCTGTGCAATTTACACTGGCTCGCCATCAAGAACTGTCCCTCCTTTAAAGCTCTCTGTTACTGTTATAGAGTCTTTAGGAAGACAGGTGGCAGTTATCGCCACCCGCTTATCAGGCCTTACTGTCATGTGAGGTGTCTCAGGTCCTCAGGGATCTTGCTGGTTAGGTTTTGCATTGGGGGCGAGTTAGCACTAGGCTGGATGGGACATCTGCATTGGGAGTAGTGGGAGGAGTAATCCCCTGGCTGAATAGGTCTTTGCCCAGCCTGTACAATGCTGGCTCCGCCCCATGTGGTGTGTCTGATCACCTAACCCCCACCTTCACAAAGGGGAAGAAGAGCCTGTTAAACAGAGTGCTCCAATTTCCCTCTGAACCAGTTGCATCTGGTTCCCCCAAGCCCTGCACTTCAGACAAAAGTGAAAAGGAGTATAAATATAAGGGCTGTGACTCCATGATTGTGTGCTGTTCCTGTGCTACTGGGGCTTGCTGCTGCTGGGGGTTCAGAGGAATTGCCACAAGGGCTGGCATCCCTGCTGTAAGGCCCTCTGTGCTGGCCTCCCTGGGCCCAGCTATTCCCCTTGGTCCTTTGAAGGCATCTTTATTTTCCCTGTGCCCGTGAGCGATATATATTTCCGTTTCCAGGGGGGAACCATGGTGCCTAGCAGCGCTGAGCTGCATCCTCCAGAGAGGGAATCCAGACGTGGGGATTCCCCTGCATTCATGCTTTTTAGTGGGTGCCCACCCCACTTTTTATTTAATTTACTGGCGGGTGCCCATCCGCTTATGTGATTATTCTGTGGCTGAAGAAGGAATCACCGCTGCGGCCTGACCGAAGAGAAAGTGAGCCGCCGGGCCACTGTCAGCGTGACCAGGTAGTCAGGCCGAGCTGCCTGATTATGGGCGGGACCTCGTGCCGTGCAGGAAGCTTGGAGAAGTCTTGCAGGCAGGGCTCCCGCACCACCGGTGTGAGCTCTGCATGTGGTGCCAGTCGAGACAGGGCTTCCGTCAGTATGGGAGAGCCCCGCAGTGTTTCCTGTGGGGGCAAATTATGTTGAGAGTCCCAGAGTGGGGCTTCCCTGAGGCACATTGTTGGTGCCTGGAGCCCTTGGATGCTTCCAAGGGCCCTGAGGTGCCCGTGCCCATTTGGCCACAAATGTTTTATAGAATCCCAGTCAGGCTCTGAGGGCACAGTCAGTGCCAGAGCCTAATTTCCTTCACAGCTGCAAACAATTAGCTGCAGCAGCAACGTTTATGTCAGAGCCTTTTGAGGTGTCCCAGTGGGGACCCAGGAGGCAATTACGCACTTGGATTCTGCTGCAGTGGCAGCACACCTTAACATTTGGTACATAGGGCATTGGAGCCCTCCGAGAAGGCCATTTGGCCAGGGGGATGGTGTTAGGTTGATAGGGCGCCAGGCTCTTATGTGATTTATGTGGTGCGCAGGAAATGTGATTTATGCACCCTGATTTATGCCTCTAATGTGGTTTATGATTATGAGGTTTTGCATAATGTGTTTATGCTGATGAGGTTTGGGCCTGATGTGGTTATGCCTAATGTCAGGCTATGATATTTTAGGAGGGTGTCTAATGCTAATATGATAATGCTTAGGTCATTATGGTACCAGTAGTTACTGGTATATTTACTTACCTGTTCTACTGGTTCTGCCAGTGGCCCGATTGGCCCTGTCCTGTATATTATCCCCTGTGACTATTGCCTAGTGCCAGTTGGTACAGTGTATATTGTGTGATTACTATTCTAATGTCTTTAGGATAATACAAAGGCTATTTTTAGATATAACCTGTTGTTGAGTTCCTTTTGTGGTGTGCCTAGTATGTTGCTGCTGTGTGTGTGTTGTGTAAACGCTTTACACATTGCCTTTGTGATAAGCCTGACTGCTCGTGCCAAGCTACCAAGGGGGTGAGCAGGAGTTATCTTCAGCATGTAACTCCCTTGTCTCGACTAGAGTGGTGTTTTTTGCCTGGCTTAGGCGCAAGCCCTAGCCACCCAAAAATCCAATTTCTAACAATGACTTGTTTTCTTTCCACAAGTCAAAGCAATGTTGTCTTGTTTTAGCACTCTTATAAGCCTTAACATTATCATTGGATTCTTTTTCCCCCAGGTTTGTAGGATGGTAATCTAGTCAATAATTACCTCTTGCTTCAACTATTGCATTATCCTAAACTTGGGAGCTACAAGGCATGTGACAAATAGTCTACAGATTAATCACCAAGCAGCAGCGAGACTACCATTCCAACTGTTAAAATTTCCCTCAGCCTCACAGCTACTTTGCAAGCTACATTGGCTTCCGGTAGAGAAACACGTCCAGTTTAAGGCATTGTGCATGGCTCACTGGATCATGAATAAGCAGGGTGTACCTGTTCTATCATCCTTGCTTCAGCACTACATTCCAGCTGGGGAACTAAGATCTGCTGACCCAATTCTGGCAGAATTACCTCACTTTAATCAGCGCAGGAAAGGAAGAATATAACAAAACATAGATGTGAAAGGCTAAATTGAAACAGGATCTCTAGACACCAGGCAGTTTCTCTCCTCCTTTATTCAAATACCAGCTGGAGGTCCTCGCTCAGTCAGTGCATATCCAGCTTTAAGGCAGCTGACTTGGACCCAATTATCAGACTAAAAGTTAGTCCCAATCTCTTGTGGTGTTGAGACAAAATATCAAGTTTTTTATTTTGTGGGACAATTTTGTGGATTTATATTATTGTGCATCAAGAACACGAAAGGTGATGGGAGGTTCCTTGCAATAAGACTATCCATTGGCAACCCATCATTCTTTTGGTCACCATGTCTCAGCAGATTGGACCCAGCCATATGCAAAATAGTCTTGTTCCTGTTACTCATGAGAACAGTCCAGCCGAAACTGCCAAGCCAGGTCCTCACTAAACTGGAACACAAGCAACCCAGGACCGGTTTCACCCTAGTTATGGGCTCATCAGTCGGGTATAGCTTGGTTCCAGTGATACAGTGAGCATGGGACCCACGTCTGGGCATACCCATACCATGTAGGGTGGTATATGAAACACACAAAAGGTTATGGGAGGCTGCTTGCAATAAGTCCAACCACTGGCAATACCTCAGGTTAGCACTCAAACTCATCGTTCTTTTGCTCTTTTGATATGAAACTTATGTGTAATTGTAAATTGTTTTATTTTGTAAATCTTCTATTCATTTTATAAAAGTTGACAGTATATTTGAATGTTAACATTTTTCATAGTGATGTATATTTTAGTTGTGTGTTTCTGTTTTTTTAGGAGAATAGGATGGGAAGGTATTGAAATTATAGTATTTTTTAAATTAAATGTTAAGTTTGAAATTGTATATACATTATGGGGTCGATGCCGATTCGGGAAAGGAATCCGTATGACGATTCGTATTCGTAGCAGTTTCTGTACGAATCGTACAACTCCGTCCGAATCGCGTAGTGCGATCTGTTGGTAAAAAATACATCTGAATCTTTGCGAACCGTACAAAAATCAACTGAAAATCCATACGATATGGACCCGGAAAGTGAACCGTTCGATTCGTAAACATGCTGTACGACCCGACAAGTAGGATCCGGACCGGGGACCGAGAACGCGATTCGTACAGGAAAACGTCGCGTATGAGCTGCGATTTGTACAGAAAACATTGCGTATGAGCGAGCCGCTAAATCAAATACAAAATGAACCCCCCCCCGAACAAAGCGCACGCGAACACGGTAAAAACGTTGCATATGAGCGAGCCACAAAATCAAATACAACACGAACCCCCTGAACGAAGCGCATGCGAACCCTGTAAAAACGTCGCATATGAGCGAGCCACCAAAGTAAATACAAGACGAACCCCCCCTGAACAAAGTGCGCCCGAACCCCCAAAAACAGCACAAGGACGGTGCAAACGACTCGCACTACACCACAAAACATGTCTCCTGTGTACAAACCATTGGAAATTAATGTCCTGGCCAGATCCAAACAGGCAAACAGAAGGCCTAACTCAGACCTACCCCTTATAATACACCCACCAAAAATTCAAAATAAGCCCCACCCACAAATGGACCAATAAAAAGGGCCCACACACACAAACCATGATCCTTTGCAACATACCCATTTAGATACAGACGCTGACAACACACCAACAACTGCACACATCCACCTCCACACATACCCCAATCACATTCAGACCACACCCCCATTCACATTCAGACCCACATCCATACACACAGTCACCCCCATCACATTCACCCCACACCATGTCCGCACAGAAAAATCCAAAGTTCACAAAGGAGGAGATGGAGATCCTTGTAGATGAAGTCATCAGAGTCGAGCCACAGCTGTTTGGCGCATTGGTCAGACGGACCAGCATAGCTGAGAAAAAACACCTGTGGGAGAGGATAGTCAATAGGGTGAATGCTGTTGCACCCATCAGACGCATCAGGAGGGAGTGCCAGGCCATGTGGTACGATCTGTGAAGGATGATCAAGCAGAGGATGGACGAAGACTACCAACAGAGCCAGCACACTGGAGGTGGTGGTCCCCACAGACCAGTAGAGTACCATCCCTAGGAGGGGAAGGTCATGGCCTTTCTACCACCGGTGGGAGTACATGGCATTGAAGGAGTCATAGAGCCTGGTGAGTACATAAACAACTCATGTAACATGGGGGTAATAGCATCCACACTCCAAGTACAAAAAATGCCCACAACAACCCCCAAGTGCCC
Source organism: Lissotriton vulgaris (assembly GCF_964263255.1). NCBI lineage: Eukaryota > Metazoa > Chordata > Amphibia > Caudata > Salamandridae > Lissotriton > Lissotriton vulgaris. Next base: position 667,332,365 of record NC_141689.1, read on the forward strand.
ACCGCCCACAACTATAGGCGCCCACCACCCCTAACTATTTTCTCTACTGATGAGGGAAGTTATCCCGAAACCCGTGCCATGTCTCGGGCGATATCCAAAAACCCGAGACATGTATCGGGTCTGAAGATCATCAGTTCAACAAGTACCTACTTGCACCGACTGGGATGAACCACTCAAGAACTCCATGTACTAGAGTCCCTAGGGGCGATCCGGAGGAGGGGCTAGCGGTATGCGGTCCATTGCGATTGTGTCTACAAATTGGCTCCCTTGAGCTTTGAGCCGACTGGCTCCTGTACAATGCACCTGCGGGCCGGTTCGGGCATCGATGCCTTTGACGGTTGCTTGGCGGCCTTCTCTTCCACCCCTAACTATGTTCTCTACTGATGAGGGAAGTTATCTCGAAACCCAAGCCATGTCTCGGGCGATATCCAAAAACCCGGGACATGTATCGGGTCCAGGGATCATCAGTTCAAAAAGTACCTACTTGCACCCACTGGGGTGAACCACTCAAGAACTCCATGTACCAGAGTCCCTAGGGGCGATCCGGAGGAGGGTCTAGTGGTGTGCGGTCCATTGCGATTGTGTCTACAAATTGGCTCCCTTGAGCTTTGAGCCGACGGGCTCCTGGACAACGCACCTGCGTGCCGGTTCGGGCATCGAGGCCTTTGATGGTTGCTTGGCGGCCTTCACTTCCACCCCTAACTATTTTCTCTACTGATGAGGGAAGTTATCCCGAAGCCCGAGCCATGTCTCGGGCGATATCCAAAAACCCGGGACATGTATCAGGTCTAGGGATCATCAGTTCAAAAAGTACCTACTTGCACCCACTGGGGTGAACCACTCAAGAACTCCATGTACCAGAGTCCCTAGGGGCGATCCGGAGGAGGGGCTAGCGGTGTGCGGTCCATTGCGATTGTGTCTACAAATTGGCTCCCTTGAGCTTTGAGCCGACGGGCTCCTGGACGACGCACCTGCGTGCCAGTTCGGGCATCAGGGCCTTTGACGGTCCATTGCGATTGTATAGGCAAAAACAACGCTAATGCCACTAACATGTGTATGCCCCATTGACAAACCAAGGCCATGCTATGTCCCATGTTACAGGAAGCACAGACCCAAGAATGGACATCCGGTATGCTGGGTGGGTTGGCGTCACAAAATGCATCATGGGACTCCAAAGAAAACCCAATTTCATGGGTGTTCGCAGGGGGGCAAGGGGAGCTCTTGTCCATCACCACCCCCTTTTGTACCTCTAATTGCATTGTAGCAGCCTGCAGAGCGTTATGCCCTCTTCATATAGCTGCAATACTCAGACATGGCCATATGCAAATCAGTCTGAGCCTGATGGGAACAGTGCAGCCCGAACTGCCAAGCCATGTCTTTCCTGGACCAGAATCAAGCTTCCTAGGACCTATTTCTGGGATTACAGCCGTCTTCAGCCAGGCTTGCTTGAATCCAGTGGCAAAGTGAGCAAGGGACTCACGTCTGAGCATACCCTGCCAACTTATGGTGAACAAAGCGGTACAAAAGGGGATGGTGATAGACGGAGCATCTGAACCAATCGTACACTCACACCCAGTCAACAGATCTGGGTTTAATCCATGACTGTTCTTTAGCCCACTCTGCCACCCCAGTTCAGACATGGCCATATGCAAATCAGTCTGACCCTGTACCTCATGGGAACAGTCCAGCCCGAACTGCCAAGCCATGTCTTTCCTGGACCGGAATCAAGCATCCTAGGACCGGTTTCTGGCTATCAGCCTTCTTCAGCCAGGATAGCTTGACTCCAGTGGTGTGGAGAGCATGGGACTCACGTCTGAGCATACCCATCCCACTCGGGGTGACACATGCAAAAACAATAGTTGATAGACAGAATGCAAAACAATGTCATATATTCACCCCAGTACAGAGATCTGGGCCTAAATCCATAGTTTTTTTGCACTCCACACCACCCCAGTTCAGACATGGCCGTATGCAAATTAGCCTTGACCCTGTGCCTCATGGGAACAGTCCAGCCCAAACTGCCAAGCCATGCCTTCCCTGGACCGGAAACAAGTTTCCTAGGACCAATTTCTGGCATTACAGCCTTCTTCAGCAAGGCTTGCTTGATTCCAGTGGCAAAGTGAGGAAGGGACTCACGTCTGAGCATACCTTGCCAATTTATGGCGAACAAAGCGGTACAAAAGGGGGTGGTGATGGACGGAGCATCTGAACCAATCAAACACTCACACCCAGTCAACAGATCTGGGTTTAATCGATCACCGTTCTTTAGCCCACTCTGCCACCCCTGTTCAGACATGGCCATATGCAAATCAGTCTGACCCTGTGCCTCATGGGAACAGTCTAGCCTGAACTGCCAAGCCATGTCTTTCCTGGACCGGAATCAAGCATCCTAGGACCGGTTTCTGGCTATCAGCCGTCTTCAGCAAGGATAGCTTGACTCCAGTGGTGTGGAGAGCATGGGACTCACGTCTGAGCATACCCATCCCACTCGGGGTGACACATGCAAAAACAACAGTTGATAGACAGAATGCAAAACAATGTCATACATTCACCCCAGTACAGAGATCTGGGCCTAAATCCATCGTTTTCTTGCACTCCACACCACCCTAGTTCAGACATGGCCATATGCAAATCAGCCTTGACCCTGTGCCTCATGGGAACAGTCCAGCCCGAACTGCCAAGCCATGCCTTCCCTGGACCGGAGACAAGCTTCCTAGGACCGGTTTCTGGCATTACAGCAGTCTTCAGCCAGGCTTGCTTGAATCCAGTGGCAAAGTGAGCAAGGAACTCACGTCTGAGCATACCCTGCCAAATTATGGCGAACAAAGCGGCACAAAAGGGGGTGGTGATGGACGGAGCATCTGAACCAATCAACACTCACACCCAGTCAACAGATCTGGGTTTAATCCATCACCGTTCTTTAGCCCACTCTGCCACTCTTGACTGGGTGTGAGTGTTTGATTGGTTCAGATGCTCCGTCCATCACCACCCCCTTTTGTACCGCTTTCTTCACCATAAGTTGGTGTTGGACTTGGCCCATCTGGCAGGTTTACCCCTAAACTTTTTGCTTAAATACATGACTTGGTGCTAGTGATTTTTGGCTTCTACGCACTTTACCACTGTGTCCCAGTGTAAATTGCGTGAGTGTGGTGAGGTTGGCCTGCCCTCCCATAGGAATGCATGGGGAATGTATGTATCCATGGTAGTTCCTGATGTGTGGGGAGTGCAGGGTCAAGTTTGGTATGTGCAAACTCGTGAGAGTGAATGCTGCGCGATGATGTGTGTGGCATTAATGTGTCTAGTATGGGGAAGTGCCACTTCTAGAAGTTGGCATGTCTGTATAATAAAGGAGCCCACCCCATGCTCCGGTACCTGGGGGAAAAGTGAGCCGGTCCCAGGCAGCGCCGCCTTTGGAGAACCCAGGCAGGTGCCTACCCCGCACTGGGCCGGGACAAAGAGGAGCGAGAGAAAGCCCCGAGGAGTGGGAGCTCTCGTGCATGTGGCCAGCCGGCGAGAAGGACTCCAGTAGAGAGGGAGTCCCCCGGCCGCCACCAAAGGAGAGCGCTGTGTCCACCCCGAAGAGCCCGGTAAGGAGAGGGCCTCTGGTGGGTCTTGCATGTTCCTTGAGCGGCACCCACTGGATAGCGGGCCGCTCCCCCAAGGCTCCCCCGGAATTAGGCAGCAGTTTGTTTAAGAGCCTGTGAGGCTCCACCAGCCTGGGGGCATTCAGTTTTGAGCCCACGAGGCTCCTGGGCCCATAGTTGTTTCATAGCCCAAGAGGCTCCTGGGGGCATGGTTGTTTCGAGCCTGAAAGGCACCAACGTGAAAGGGGGCATTTTGTTATTTAGAGCCACAAGGCACCCACGTGTTGGGGCACAGATGGTCCCGAGCCCCCGAGGCTCCAACGTTGTTTTGGACCCCCTTGTCTGTGTGAAAGCCCAGAGAAGATTCCCAGCTGCCCAGCACTTAGTGGGAAGCTGCTACATTTAGCCCCCCCTTGCGCATCTCCTTTGGCTGCCTGCGCAGCCTGCCCTGACATTTTTGGACAAAGGGCGCTTCAGCCCCTGAGAGGCCAAGTTGGCCTGGGGACAGTTTATGTGTTGTGCCCTTGCGTGGGGTACATGTTTTTGCCTCATGTGCTTTTTGGCGCAAATGTGATACTTGCCTAATGTGATTTATGCATAGACTGCAATGCTCATTTCTACTTCTAAATGTGTTTATGCTTAGGAGGTTGTTTTTCCTAAGATAGGTTCTATTAGTGAGTTCAAGTTTCCCTGCGTGATATATCCCTAAGGTTGTTAGGGTTGCGTAGTGTGTACTTACCTTTTACCAGTGATTACTGGTTGTGTGCTACATTTGCTATTGGTGCTACAGTTATTAAATGTGCTATGTGCTAAGCGTTATTCCTACAAAAGTGCAAATTCTACCAAGTGCTAGTTCTAGAAGTGCTTATTCCTGACGGTGGTCCATGTGGCCCTGTCCCATGTATATAATCCCCTGTAAATTCTGCCCGTACCAGTGGCATAGTGTAAATTGTGTGTTTATTATCTAATGTGTTTGGTATAATACAAAGGCTATTTTTATATATAACCTTGTGTGGAGTTTCCTTTGTGGTAGGCCTTGGGTGTTGTTGCTATGTGTGCGCTCAAACGCTTTACACATCGCCTCTGAGATAAGCCTGACTGCTCGTGCCAAGCTACCAAGGGGGTGAGCGGGGATTATCTTTTGGCGGGTGACTTCCTTGCCCTGACGTAGAATGGTGGTTTCTGCCTGGCTGAGGCGCAAGCCTTAGCCAACCAGAAATCCCCATTTCTAACATTGGTGATCAGCGGTGGGAAAAGGACTTGCGTTTGCGCTGTACCACAGCAGCAGCTGGCTGCACCACAAAACTCTGCATTTTAGATAATCATATTTTGGGGATTATTGTTTTTTTTGAAGTTCCATTATTTCTTCTCCTAAGAGTGTCATTTTCAGATTGGGTACTCTTGCTTCAGCTCAGACAGTTAAGTGCCCTGTGTTGCACGTGTCTGTTAGCATCCTGCCAAGATGGAATCTGCTTTTAATTTCTGGGGTCTGTTCATGCATGAGTTGGTAGAGTTTTGTGAAGAGAGAGACATCGCAGTGAATGAGTCAGACACCCAGTCCAAACTTAGGGTTAATGCGTCATTTCTCATAAATGAGGCCCTTTGTATCTAAATCTCACGATTGACCAAGCACACCACCTCAAGGTTTACTTCATCATGAAGATTGGTCAACCATACCTCCTCAATACAAGCCACATCAAACTATGTTTGTTCCACATAGCACTCGGAAATCGTCAAGAGTTTCTCGTGCACCTACTTATTTAAAAGACTTTGTTAAATAGAGATGATATATCCTTTATTATATGTTTTTGTAAGAGGAGAGATGTGTGGCATCTTGATGCCTGTTGCTAGGATCCAGAGAATGCTTTGTACTGTAGCTAAGAATGTTATGTTTAGAGTTAAGTCAGTTGGATATACTGAAGACAGCTCTCCAGTGGATGGGATCCTTATTCCTGAATTAATTCTTCATTCTTACTTCACTTTGCCCTTCTACTTCTTTACACTTTTATACAGCCTTGGTCCCGAAGGATTAAGAGTTTGCAACCAAATGCAAAAACCTGAAAGATCTGGTGATATGGACATTTTTAAAACTGCTATTTTAGATTTAACTGAACATTATTCTCCCACAGTCTGTATTGGAATAACGAGACATGCATTTTTCAAAGGAAAACAGCTTCAACATGAGTCTGTGGAGGAATATGTGTCTCAATTAAAAATGTGGATTGGTGTCAGTACAACGCGAATTATTACAACGCATTCCGTTACAACGGAATTTTTACAACGCAGGATCCATTACATCGGATTCCATTACAACGCATGGCATTACATAGCAGATGCTATTACAACGCATGGCATTACATCGTAAGTATAGGTAAGTATACCTTTTTAAAAAAAATGTTATTAAGTTAATTTAATTTATTTAATTTAATTAATTTAATTAAAATACATTTTAAAATAGCCATTAATTTAATTTAATAAAATAATATCTATTTAAAAATGTAATTTTAATAAAAAAATGAAATAATTTATTTTAATTAAAATAATGAAATTAATTTAATTAACATATTTAAATAATTGAAATTAAATTAAATTAATTGAAATAATTTATTTAATATAATTAATTTAATTAAAAAATGTAATTAATGTAATAAAATTAATTTAATTTATTAAATATATTTTAATTAATTTAAAAATGGTAAATATAATTTAATTATCCCAAAACACAAACCTACCCCTGAACCCTACAATACCCCTGTACCCCAAAACCCAAACCCTGCCCTAAAACCTAAAAACACCCCTGTACCCCAAAACCCAAACCCTGCCCTAAATCCTAAAAACACCCCTGTACCCCAAAACCCAAACCCTACCCTAAAACCTAAAAACACCCCTGTACCCCAAAACCCAAACCCTGCCCTAAAACCTAAAAACACCCCTGTACCCCAAAACCCAAACCCTGCCCTAAAACCTAAAAACACCCCTGTACCCCAAAACCCAAACCCTGCCCTAAAACCTAAAAACACCCCTGTACCCCAAAACCCAAACCCTGCCCTAAAACCTAAAAACACCCCTGTACCCCAAAACCCAAACCCTGCCCTAAAACCTAAAAACACCCCTGTACCCCAAAACCCAAACCCTGTACCCCAAAACCCAAACCCTGCCCTAAAACCTAAAACACCCCTGTACCCCAAAACCCAAACCCTGCCCTAAAACCTAAAAACACCCCTGTACCCCAAAACCCAAACCCTGCCCTAAAACCTAAAAACACCCCTGTACCCCAAAACCCAAACCCTGCCCTAAAACCTAAAAACACCCCTGTACCCCAAAACCCAAACCCTGCCCTAAAACCTAAAAACACCCCTGTACCCCAAAACCCAAACCCTGCCCTAAAACCTAAAAACACCCCTGTACCCCAAAACCCAAACCCTGCCCTAAAACCTAAAAACACCCTTGTACCCCAAAACCCAAACCCAGCCCTAAAACCTAAAAATACCCTAACACCCCAAGACATATACATCAGTACCCCAAAACATATACTCCTATACTCATACTTATTTAAAAAATTACTTAAATTAATATATTTAATTTATAATATTTAAAAACGAAATAAATATTTTTATTTATAATTAATAATAATTAAATCAATTATATAATATTAAATAAATAAAAAATTCTATACTTACCAATACTTACGATGTAGTGGTATGCGTTGTAATAGCATCTGCTATGTAATGCCATGCGTTGTAATGGCATCCGATGTAATGGATCCTGCGTTGTAATAGCTGCGTTGTAACAGCATTACGTTGTAATAGTTGCGTTGTAAGAGTAACACACCAAAAATGTTAGCTGCATCTTACAAATTTGGTGTTTTACATGATGAACTTATTCGGGACCAAGTAGTTATATGTGCAAAAAATAAGGGCATTCAGGATAGACTTTGGATTGAAGGTGAGTCCAGTCTTAAAGATGTCACTGTTTTAGTAAATAAAGCAGAACTTTCGGATAGAAGTTCTAAGGCATTATCCGAACAAGCTGAACCTGCACCTATAGTTAATAACATTTCAGATGCCAAGAAAGGAAAGGAATTTTCAAAAAGAAATAATAAGAATTTCCAAAGTAAAGGTTTTAACTATAAAATCTCTTCAAAACCAAGAATTAATCAAAATGATATTTCTACTTTTGCTTGTTATCGTTGTGGTGACAAAAATCACAATGTTGGTTTTGAGAAATGTCCAGCAAGATCCAAAAAGTGTTCGCAATGTGGAGTTTTAGGACAATTGGCTAAAATATGCAAAATAAATCTAGCCAGAGATCAAAAGTTACATGTGTTACAGAAACGGATTAATCTGATTATGACTCTGATTATTGCAATTCTGTACATAATTTCAAAGAAAACAAACAATGCAATGTTATTTTAAACATCAATGATAATGACAGGAGTAAACCTTTATGTATTGTAAAATTTGGAGATATTCCTTTGCAGGTTGCTGCAGATTCCGGTTCTCCTTTCACTATTATTGCTAAGAGTGTTTGGGACACGGAATTGATTAATGAATAAGGTCCACATCTGGAACCTACTGATGTTCTTCCTGAAAGTTTCACGGGTGATAAAATAGATATGTTAGGTTACGGTTCATTGGTATTTGAGTTCAAAGACAGTACTGCTGTGTGTAAACTTTACATTGCCTCTGATGGCCCTTCAGTTTTGGGTTGAAAGGATCAAAGGGCATTACATATTATACTTGATCTCAACAGCCCAGAACTGGTTCTTGTTGCTTGTGAGGGAGAGAGCACCGAGAATTGGGTTCTCAAAGAGTTTCCCAACGTATTTTCAGGTATAATTGGCAAGTTGAAAGGCTTCTCTCATCGCATCAGAGTAAATAGTAATATGGTTCCAAAAATACATAGAGTGTGTAATGTGCCCATCATTGTTAAAGTTGAAGTAAAAAAAGAATGATTATAATTGCAAGAGAGTGGCATTATTGAACCAGTAGAGGCTTCAGAATGGATTTCTCTGTTAGTTATAGCTAGACGGGCCAACTAAAAAATCTGTTATGTGTTGATCTAAGAAGCCTTAATGATAATATTATTGTCGATCAATATCCTTTACCAAGGATGGATGAAATGTTATCACTAACTCTTGGTGCCAAATATTATTCTACATTAGACATATCTTTGGGGTATCGCCAAGTTTCTTCATCATTCTAGTCATGACTTAACAGTGTTTTGTACTCTTTTTGGGTGTTTTCGTTATCGCCGCATGTCATTTGGGTTGGCTTCTGCAGCTGCAGTCTTTCAGCCTTTAATGTCACAACTATTTGGTAATATGCAGGGGGTTACTTTTTCTCAAGATTATATTCTCATTATGGGAAATAATTCTCACCAACATGATTCCAGGATGAGGAAAGTTTTAAGTGTCCTCTTAACAAAGGTCTTACTGCTGAAATCTCCAAATGCAAATTTTCTGAGAATAGTGTGGTCTATTTAGGGCAGCGATTAGTGAACAGGGTATTAGACCCAAGACAAAGTTGGTAAGAGCCATATTAGATGCTCCTGCACCCAAATCCAAGGATGATTTAAGGTCTTTTTTGGGTTTGGCTGAATTTTATTCTACATGTGTGAGTAATTTGTTTGAGAAGACCCATCCTATGAGAAATGTATTAAAAAACAAAGTCAGTTTTACTTGGTCTGAATAATGTCAACAAGCTCTTCTCATGATAAAAAAGTTATTTGTAATGCACCCAATCTTCAAGGTTTTAATCCTTGTGCTCATACATTTGTCAAGACATTGACATTGCTTTTGCATCTAGATATTTGACTCTAACAGAAGAAAAGTATTCTGTAATAGAAAGAGAAACTTTAGCGGTAGTTTGGAGTTTAAAACATTTTAGAAAATGTTTGAGGGGTAAAAATGTTTGCTAATAAAGCTGTGGTGGAGCAGAGTTTACCATTAAGCTATACAGTCTTTACATCATATCTCCTATGTTAACACCAGCAGTTACATTTCAAGCATTCTGAGCGGTCTCAATATCTCCCCTGCTTTGCTAAACAAAGAAAAAACAGGCCTGAGTGTTATTTGTGGATCCCACAACTTTGGTTTGGTCACACCTTATTATTTATATCCCTTCGTGCCTCTTATTTTAGGGCGGCGAGTCAAAAGTTCAATTATAACTCACTGATCAACTTTATTGTATCGATGGCCTCATTCTTACCCATATCTAAGGAATTGGGTATGTATTTGGTTCATACATACCTCTAATTAAGAAGTTATTTGGTCAGTCGCTTTTTGAAGAAATTGGCGAGTTTTGACCTTGTCGGATATCTCGACTTCTGTGTAGACAGTTGGATTAAAAGGGTCATAAAATCACCTCTGACTGCTTATCATATTATATTCAGATTTATTCTAATCTCAATTTACTATTACCTTGCTTTAGACGGATTTCCTCGTATGAAGCAGGGTTTTCAACCGCCTTCTCAATAAATTTTGTCGGAGGCGTGTCTATCAAGCAAAAACATTTTTTTAGAACTATAGTAGTTTCTTTACTCAATTATTTATGCCTATCCTATGGTTATTCTAAACTTATCAAGTGAAATAGAAATTTCAGTACCTGCAATTTCACAGAGAAGTCTGTGTCCCTGGAGGGTTTCAATTTTCATCACCCGATTTACGGTTTGGGGGTTATATTCTTAAGGAGCTAGGAAACATCAAAAGATAAATAAATTTTACCACGGGGCTGCCTCCATCTTTAAACAGTCTTTCTCTAATTTTTGCTGCCTCCTGTGACTTTTATGCTAAGAGTACCTGAGATGTTTCAAAGAAGGCTCTTATGCAGAGGTCGGTTTCCTTGTCCTCGCCCGGTATTTATAAGGGTGGTAGTTTTAACCCTTTCAGAAACTGCAAAAAATGCATATGGAGGCTTAGTTTAAGGGGGGTTAGGTGATTTTTAATTTCTAGTTTTGGTCTCACACAAAAGACTTAGATACATTACCTTGGGTTTTCTTTTTTAAGAGCTCGTATTTGTTTTAGTAGTGGAGCTCATCACAGAAGCGGGGGTTGATTCTTGCTTTGTCTGAAACATGAGCAGACAGACAAACTATTTTAAATTCTATAGTATTACTACAAAGTTAGTTTAGCCACTGGAACTCCTGGTATGCTCTACTCTAGGATTTGGGCAGGGCTGTACTTACTTGAATTCTTCCTCCTCGCGTTTTCCGGGCGTACACCTCTTCCGACTTGCAGGTAGTGGTTACTGGCTACTGGTTGCTCTCGGGTTTTTATAGGTCTGTTGATTGGTTAATTTCGCTTAACCACTCGCACCTGGGTTTTCATTCAAAAGGTGCTTGGTTCTAAGGTTGAATATAGCGGCCATCTTGGCACTGTTAATCATTCATTGAGCATACCTACAGTGTTATTTCCTCCTTGTTTACTCGAGTGTTTGTGCATTCTTTTCCTTTATATTATATTTATCAAATGTAGTTTCGTGAAACTAGAAGTATTTTGTTTTACCCCGTATTTGTTGAATTTCCCCGGTAAATGTTCGCCTTGGTCCGCGCTTAGTGCGCATGCGTGGCGGACATCTTGAAGTGTGTTGGTACTTCACCTTTATCGTTTACGGGGTTTTATTCTTTGAACTTTCAAATTCTTGTTATGTTCCTTGGAGTGTGTTAATACTTCGCCCTTATTCCTTGCGGGGTTTTAATCTAAAAACTTGCGATTTTCTACGTTTGCCAGGAATCACGCTATGTGCGCATTCGTGGCGGACATCTTGGAGTGTATAAACATTCCGCCGTTATTGCTTATAGGGTTTCGATCTACATACTTTACATTTCCTTCTTCTGACTATTATTTATTTGTATCTATTTGTAAATTGGTGGGCGACTCGGGGATTCCTCTTTAGTGCCTCAGAATGAAAACGAATACTTGGCTTTTAGGTTCGATGTCATGTTCAAACTTTGTTTATTATGGCGGACATCTTGATGTTACCCCGTAGTCATTGGGTACATATTTGTTTTATTATTGTGCCGCGATTCTATTTTAATATCGGTCATTACTGTGGACTTGTTGGATACTGTTCGTTTTTATCTTTTTTAACCCTGGACTTCTTTGTTAATCTCTATTATCTAGAGCCGGCACCTCGGGTATGCTTGTAATAATTCGCATCACGCATTACTTTTGATTTATTAAATACTGTTCTTTTTTGCCCCGGGGATTCTTTGTTAGTCCCTATTAGTTAAAAACGGGCATCTCGGATATACTAGTATCAATGCGCACCCTTCGCGCATGCGCGGTGGCCATCTAGGAACAGGTTACAGTCCATTCTTATATCTACAGGATTGTAATCGTCAGTTATATAGGTATTCATTGTATCTCTTGGTTATAATATATCTGGGTATCTCTGGCCCGCATTTGAGGGTCAAGGATCTTATATACAAATTTTATTGTTAATTGTTTATTAAGACACTATTTGTAGGCTGTATAAGATTTTTTGGCACTAGATTTATTTATTGTGGTGAAACCTCAACATTTCTGACCTATTAATGCTACAAACTCCACTAGTCATGAATAAAGGTTACTGTATTTACTCCGATTACTAGGATCCTATTTAGTATTTTTTAACATCAGTGACTTAGGGTCACTTGTTTCAGGATTGGTGAGTCTATTCATTATTATTAGTCTCATTATCCTATTTTATTTTTTACAGACACTCAATTTAGCTATTTTGGCCCTGTCTTGGGATTTAAAGGATCCTATCCCATTCTTCTCTACTGTTTAATCCGTTCTTAAAAGTGTTGAACTTAGACATGTAATACTGTTCTCTTTTTCTTCTTTTCATGTCTAAGTCACCCCCTCTGTTATTTAGTGTGACTACTTCGAGCACACACCATTTGAGATCTTCGACCTTATGTTTCATGGTTTCCCAATGTTCAGTCAAAGGGGCATTTGCCCGTTTTGATCTGATGGCTGATTTGTGCTCATTTAGCCGGAGTCGTATCTCTCTGGAGGTTTCTCCTACGTATGCTTTCTGGCAGGGACACTGTATCATGTATATTACATTGGATGTCCTACAGTTTACTAATTCAGTTTGTTGATGGCTGACTCCATTGTAGATGACTTTAGGCCCCTTAATGATCAGATCACAATTTTTACAAGAAACGCATGGGAAATTACCCACTGGGGTTTTCCCGTCTATGGTTCTCATTTTATTCCTTCTATGATTGTCAGGATACGTATGCACTAAACAGTTTTTAATTGTTTTATTCCTACGAAAGGCATAGATGAGTTTGGGTAGGGGAGCACTGTTTTGGTTTTGCAATAAGTTCCAATTTCTATTTATCAAGTTCTTGATTTTATTGCTAATATTGGAAAAATTTGTGACACACACTAGCTGTTGCTCTTTTGAGGGCCTTGCTGTTTTTGGTGCAAATATACTTTCTCTATTGAAATATTTCGCTCTTTTGTAAGCTTTCTTAACCATATTTTTGGGATAACCTCTTGACAAAAATTTATTGGTAAGGGTTAGGGCATGTTTCTCGAATTCCTTATTGTCTGTACAATTCCTTTTCACTCTTAAAAACTGACCAAAGGGTAGATTATTTTTTTGGGTGGATGGGTGGTAACTGCCGAAATGTAACATTGTGTTACGGTCAGTAGGTTTACTAAAAAGTTCTACTTTTAGGAGACCTTCTGAGTGTTTAATCCTTAAGTCTAAGAAATTGCAGCTTTGGTTGCTGTAGGCGGAAGTGAATTTTAAATTCTTGTCCCCAAGGTTTATCCATTCGATAAACTCCTTTAGGACCTCCTCACTGCCTGACCATATAAAAAACACGTCGTCAATAAAACAATACCACATTTTAATGTTCTCAAAGAAAGGGGACAATTCGTTAAAAATATGTTTCTCCTCAAAGGTTGAGACATAAAGGCACGCTAGACTTGGTGCGCAGGTTGCGCCCATACTGGTGCCTTTTAACTGTTTAAACAAATCTTCTTTAAATAAAAATATATTGTTTGTTAAAATGATCTCAATACAGTCTGTTATAAATTGCGCATGTTTAGACATATCCTCTTCTCCTTCTTTAAGAATGTTTTCCATCATTATTCTCGTATCTTGCTGTGGGATGTTCGTGTATAGTGACTCTATGTCTAGAGTCACTAACCACTCGTTGTCACTATTGTACGGTTTATTTTCAATTTTAGTGATCATATCTGTCGTGTCTTTGATATAGGCTTTTTGTTGAGTTACTAGAGGTTGGATAAACTTATCAACCTACTGGCTTAAGGGTTCTGTTAAAGAATTCAGACTAGATACTATGGGCCTCATAGGTGGGTCCATGAGGTTTTTGTGCACCTTGGGCAGGCCGTAAATCGCCGGTATCACTGGTTTTTCATTTCTAAGGAAATTGAATTCCTCTTGGTTTATGACACCATCTTCTAGGGCATAGTTCAATCTATTGGTGATTTTTAATTTTAAGTTGGACCATTCTTGTCTGTCAGAGGGTGTATAATGCAAAGGATTTTTTAACATTTCTTGCATTTTGCTCTCGTATTTATGCGTGTCCATGATGACAATACTGCCACCTTTGTCACCTGGCTTTATTGTTATGTCCTTGCATTCTTGGAGGTTACCTAAGGCATTTTTCTCATCTTTGGTGAGGTTGTACTTAACCCAAGATTTTTGTTTCAAGAGATCTTCTAGCCCTTTCTCAATGACTTTTTCGAAGGTATCTATTTCCTTACTGACCATAGGGCCAGTAGGCATCCATTTAGACTTTGGCCTTAGTCCTGACTTCTTATCACTCGGGGGTTTTTCTTTTCCCTCGAAAAATCTATTTAGCCTGATTTTTCGAAAAAAGTTTTTGATATCTTGCTGAAGATTAAATGTATCTACAGGTTCAGCGATTGCATAGCCTAGGCCCTTTTAGAGTAACTGCATTTCTTCTTTTGTTAGGACTCTACTGGAAAGGTTTATGACTGCTATTTTAGGATCTAGTCCCAATTCTTTTGACTGCGTGTCTTCATGTATGGACGTGCTTGGTTCTGGGGATAATAATTCCTCCCTCTCCCCCTTCTTCTTGGGTTCGTATTTTGATTTGTCTTGCGCCTGTCTAAAAAAGGCAAACTCTCTCGATTCGGTTTGTTACTATTACTGTTACCATTACTGTTCTCCCTTGGAACAGAGTTTTCAGAGTTAGTTTCTGTTTCAGAGTCATTGCTCGTATAAGAGCTCTCAGAGAAAGTGACTCTTCTTTTTGAGCCATTCCCTCTATTGGGTTGCCACTTTTGTTTATATTGGGATTCCTCTCTTTGTTTCTCATAGTAGTCTTTCTGGAGATAAGGGTAAGTTAGTTCGGGTCTATATTTTTCAACATCTTTTCTGAATTTATTACTAGCTGTTGCTCTTTTGAGGGCCTTGCTGTTTTTGGTTCAAATATACTTTCTCTATTGAAAAATTTCGCTCTTTTGTAAGCTTTCTTAACCATATTTTTGGGATAACCTCTTGACAAAAATTTATTGGTAAGGGTTAGGGCATGTTTCTCGAATTCTGTATTGTCTGTACAATTCCTTTTCACTCTTAAAAACTGACCAAAGGGTATATTATTTTTTTGGGTGGATGGGTGGTAACTGCCGAAATGTAACATTGTGTTACGGTCAGTAGGTTTACTAAAAAGTTCTACTTTTAGGAGACCTTCTGAGTGTTTAATCCTTAAGTCTAAGAAATTGCAGCTTTGGTTGCTGTAGGCGGAAGTGAATTTTAAATTCTTGTCCCCAAGGTTTATCCATTCGATAAACTCCTTTAGGACCTCCTCACTGCCTGACCATATAAAAAACACGTCGTCAATAAAACGATACCACATTTTAATGTTCTCAAAGAAAGGGGACAATTCGTTAAAAATATGTTTCTCCTCAAAGGTTGAGACATAAAGGCACGCTAGGCTTGGTGCGCAGGTTGCGCCCATACTGGTGCCTTTTATCTGTTTAAACAAATCTTCTTTAAATAAAAATATATTGTTTGTTAAAATGATCTCAATACAGTCTGTTATAAATTGCGCATGTTCAGACATATCCTCTTCTCCATCTTTAAGAATGTTTTCCATCATTATTCTCGTATCTTGCTGTGGGATGTTCGTGTATAGTGACTCTATGTCTAGAGTCACTAACCACTCGTTGTCACTATTGTACGGTTTATTTTCAATTTTAGTGATCATATCTGTCGTGTCTTTGATATAGGCTTTATGTTGAGTTACTAGAGGTTGGATAAACTTATCAACATACTGGCTTAAGGGTTCTGTTAAAGAATTCAGACTAGATACTATGGGCCTCATAGGTGGGTCCATGAGGTTTTTGTGCACCTTGGGCAGGCCGTAAATCGCCGGTATCACTGGTTTTTCATTTCTAAGGAAATTGAATTCCTCTTGGTTTATGACACCATCTTCTAGGGCATAGTTCAATCTATTGGTGGAGAAGAAATTAAGAGAAAACACCTCACTAGAGGATGCAAAAAGTAAGTTAGAGGAAATCCAAGGAGATTTGGATGGGTATAGAGATTATCTAACAAATAAAAAAAGTAATAAATTCAGAAAAGATGTTGAAAAATATAGACCCGAACTAACTTACCCTTATCTCCAGAAAGACTACTATGAGAAACAAAGAGAGGAATCCCAATATAAACAAAAGCGGCAACCCAATAGAGGGAATGGCTCAAAAAGAAGAGTCACTTTCTCTGAGAGCTCTTATACGAGCAATGACTCTGAAACAGAAACTAACTCTGAAAACTCTGTTCCAAGGGAGAACAGTAATGGTAACAGTAATAGTAACAAACCGAATCGAGAGAGTTTGCCTTTTTTAGACAGGCGCAAGACAAATCAAAATACGAACCCAAGAGGAAGGGGGAGAGGGAGGAATTATTAACCCCAGAACCAAGCACGTCCATACATGAAGACACGCAGTCAAAAGAATTGAGACTAGATCCTAAAATAGCAGTCATAAACCTTTCCAGTAGAGTCCTAACAAAAGAAGAAATGCAGTTACTCGAAAAGGGCCTAGGCTATGCAATCGCTGAACCTGTAGATAAATTTAATCTTCAGCGAGATATCAAAAACTTTTTTAGAAAAATCAGGCTAAATAGATTTTTCAAGGGAAAAGAAAAACCCCCGAGTGATAATAAGTCAGGACTAAGGCCAAAGTCTAAATGGATGCCTACTGGCCCTATGGTCAGTAAGGAAATAGATACCTTCGAAAAAGTCATTGAGAAAGGGCTAGAAGATCTCTTGAAACAAAAATCTTGGGTTAAGTACAACCTCACCAAAGATGAGAAAAATGCCTTAGGTAACCTCCAAGAATGCAAGGACATAACAATAAAGCCAGGTGACAAAGGTGGCAGTATTGTCATCATGGACACGCATAAATACGAGAGCAAAATGCAAGAAATGTTAAAAAATCCTTTGCATTATACACCCTCTGACAGACAAGAATGGTCCAACTTAAAATTAAAAATCACCAATAGATTGAACTATGCCCTAGAAGATGGTGTCATAAACCAAGAGGAATTCAATTTCCTTAGAAATGAAAAACCAGTGATACCGGCGATTTACGGCCTGCCCAAGGTGCACAAAAACCTCATGGACCCACCTATGAGGCCCATAGTATCTAGTCTGAATTCTTTAACAGAACCCTTAAGCCAGTATGTTGATAAGTTTATCCAACCTCTAGTAACTCAACAAAAAGCCTATATCAAAGACACGACAGATATGATCACTAAAATTGAAAATAAACCGTACAATAGTGACAACGAGTGGTTAGTGACTCTAGACATAGAGTCACTATACACGAACATCCCACAGCAAGATACGAGAATAATGATGGAAAACATTCTTATAGATGGAGAAGAGGATATGTCTGAACATGCGCAATTTATAACAGACTGTATTGAGATCATTTTAACAAACAATATATTTTTATTTAAAGAAGATTTGTTTAAACAGATAAAAGGCACCAGTATGGGCGCAACCTGCGCACCAAGCCTAGCGTGCCTTTATGTCTCAACCTTTGAGGAGAAACATATTTTTAACGAATTGTCCCCTTTCTTTGAGAACATTAAAATGTGGTATCGTTTTATTGACGACGTGTTTTTTATATGGTCAGGCAGTGAGGAGGTCCTAAAGGAGTTTATCGAATGGATAAACCTTGGGGACAAGAATTTAAAATTCACTTCCGCCTACAGCAACCAAAGCTGCAATTTCTTAGACTTAAGGATTAAACACTCAGAAGGTCTCCTAAAAGTAGAACTTTTTAGTAAACCTACTGACCGTAACACAAAGTTACATTTCGGAAGTTACCACCCATCCACCCAAAAAAATAATATACCCTTTGGTCAGTTTTTAAGAGTGAAAAGGAATTGTACAGACAATAAGGAATTCGAGAAACATGCCCTAACCCTTACCAATAAATTTTTGTCAAGAGGTTATCCCAAAAATATGGTTAAGAAAGCTTACAAAAGTGCGAAATATTTCAATAGAGAAAGTATATTTGAACCAAAAACAGCAAGGCCCTCAAAAGAGCAACAGCTAGTGTGTGTCACAAATTTTTCCAATATTAGCAATAAAATCAAGAACTTGATAAATAGAAATTGGAACTTATTGCAAAACCAAAACAGTGCTCCCCTACCCAAACCCATCTATGCCTTTCGTAGGAATAAAACAATTAAAAACTGTTTAGTGCATACGTATCCTGACAATCATAGAAGGAATAAAATGAGAACCATAGACGGGAAAACCCCAGTGGGTAATTTCCCATGCGGTTCTTGTAAAAATTGTGATCTGATCATTAAGGGGCCTAAAGTCATCTACAATGGAGTCAGCCATCAACAAACTGAATTAGTAAACTGTAGGACATCCAATGTAATATACATGATACAGTGTCCCTGCCAGAAAGCATACGTAGGAGAAACCTCCAGAGAGATACGACTCCGGCTAAATGAGCACAAATCAGCCATCAGATCAAAACGGGCAAATGCCCCTTTGACTGAACATTGGGAAACCATGAAACATAAGGTCGAAGATCTCAAATGGTGTGTGCTCGAAGTAGTCACACTAAATAACAGAGGGGGTGACTTAGACATGAAAAGAAGAAAAAGAGAACAGTATTACATGTCTAAGTTCAACACTTTTAAGAATGGATTAAACAGTAGAGAAGAATGGGATAGGATCCTTTAAATCCCAAGACAGGGCCAAAATAGCTAAATTGAGTGTCTGTAAAAAATAAAATAGGATAATGAGACTAATAATAATGAATAGACTCACCAATCCTGAAACAAGTGACCCTAAGTCACTGATGTTAAAAAATACTAAATAGGATCCTAGTAATCGGAGTAAATACAGTAACCTTTATTCATGACTAGTGGAGTTTGTAGCATTAATAGGTCAGAAATGTTGAGGTTTCACCACAATAAATAAATCTAGTGCCAAAAAATCTTATACAGCCTACAAATAGTGTCTTAATAAACAATTAACAATAAAATTTGTATATAAGATCCTTGACCCTCAAATGCGGGCCAGAGATACCCAGATATATTATAACCAAGAGATACAATTAATACCTATATAACTGACGATTACAATCCTGTAGATATAAGAATGGACTGTAACCTGTTCCTAGATGGCCACCGCGCATGCGCGAAGGGTGCGCATTGATACTAGTATATCCGAGATGCCCGTTTTTAACTAATAGGGACTAACAAAGAATCCCCGGGGCAAAAAAGAACAGTATTTAATAAATCAAAAGTAATGCGTGATGCAAATTAATACAAGCATACCCGAGGTGCCGGCTCTAGATAATAGAGATTAACAAAGAAGTCCAGGGTTAAAAAAGATAAAAACGAACAGTATCCAACAAGTCCACAGTAATGACCGATATTAAAATAGAATCGCGGCACAATAATAAAACAAATATGTACCCAATGACTACGGGGTAACATCAAGATGTCCGCCATAATAAACAAAGTTTGAACATGACATCGAACCTAAAAGCCAAGTATTCGTTTTCATTCTGAGGCACTAAAGAGGAATCCCTGAGTCGCCCACCAATTTACAAATAGATACAAATAAATAATAGTCAGAAGAAGGAAATGTAAAGTATGTAGATCGAAACCCTATAAGCAATAACGGCGGAATGTTTATACACTCCAAGATGTCCGCCACAAATGCGCACATAGCGTGATTCCTGGCAAACGTAGAAAATCGGAAGTTTTTAGATTAAAACCCCGCAAGGAATAAGGGCAAAGTATTAACACACTCCAAGGAACATAACAAGAATTTGAAAGTTCAAAGAATAAAACCCCGTAAACGATAAAGGTGAAGTACCAACACACTTCAAGATGTCCGCCACACATGCGCACTAAGCGCGGACCAAGGCGAACATTTACCGGGGAAATTCAACAAATACGGGGTAAAACAAAATACTTCTAGTTTCACGAAACTACATTTGATAAATATAATATAAAGGAAAAGAATGCACAAACACACGAGTAAACAAGGAGGAAATAACACTGTAGGTATGCTCAATGAATGATTAACAGTGCCAAGATGGCCGCTATATTCAACCTTAGAACCAAGCACCTTTTGAATGAAAACCCAGGTGCGAGTGGTTAAGCGAAATTAACCAATCAACAGACCTATAAAAACCCGAGAGCAACCAGTAGCCAGTAACCACTACCTGCAAGTCGGAAGAGGTGTACGCCCGGAAAACGCGAGGAGGAAGAATTCAAGTAAGTACAGCCCTGCCCAAATCCTAGAGTAGAGCATACCAGGAGTTCCAGTGGCTAAACTAACTTTGTAGTAATACTATAGAATTTAAAATAGTTTGTCTGTCTGCTCATGTTTCAGACAAAGCAAGAATCAACCCCCGCTTCTGTGATGAGCTCCACTACTAAAACAAATACGAGCTCTAAAAAAAGAAAACCCAAGGTAATGTATCTAAGTCTTTTGTGTGAGACCAAAACTAGAAATTAAAAATCACCTAACCCCCTTTAAACTAAGCCTCCATATGCATTTTTTTCAGTTTCTGAAAGGGTTAAAACTACCACCCTTATAAATACCGGGCGAGGACAAGGAAACCGACCTCTGCATAAGAGCCTTCTTTGAAACATGTCAGGTACTCTTAGCATAAAAGTCACAGGAGGCAGCAAAAATTAGAAAAAGACTGTTTAAAGATGGAGGCAGCCCCGTGGTAAAATTTATTTATCTTTTGATGTTTCCTAGCTCCTTAAGAATATAACCCCCAAACCGTAAATCGGGTGATGAAAATTGAAACCCTCCAGGGACAC
Source organism: Lissotriton vulgaris (assembly GCF_964263255.1). Lineage (NCBI taxonomy): Eukaryota > Metazoa > Chordata > Amphibia > Caudata > Salamandridae > Lissotriton > Lissotriton vulgaris. The sequence continues at coordinate 667,353,264 of NC_141689.1, forward strand.
AGACTTCTCTGTGAAATTGCAGGTACTGAAATTTCTATTTCACTTGATAAGTTTAGAATAACCATAGGATAGGCATAAATAATTGAGTAAAGAAACTACTATAGTTCTAAAAAAATGTTTTTGCTTGATAGACACGCCCTCGACAATATTTATTGAGAAGGCGGTTGAAAACCCTGCTTCATACGAGGAAATCCGTCTAAAGCAAGGTAATAGTAAATTGAGATTAGAATAAATCTGAATATAATATGATAAGCAGTCAGAGGTGATTTTATGACCCTTTTAATCCAACTGTCTACACAGAAGTCGAGATATCCGACAAGGTCAAAACTCGCCAATTTCTTCAAAAAGCGACTGACCAAATAACTGCTTAATTAGAGGTATGTATGAACCAAATACATACCCAATTCCTTAGATATGGGTAAGAATGAGGCCATCGATACAATAAAGTTGATCAGTGAGTTATAATTGAACTTTTGACTCGCCGCCCTAAAATAAGAGGCACGAAGGGATATAAATAATAAGGTGTGACCAAACCAAAGTTGTGGGATCCACAAATAACACTCAGGCCTGTTTTTTCTTTGTTTAGCAAAGCAGGGGAGATATTGAGACCGCTCAGAATGCTTGAAATGTAACTGCTGGTGTTAACATAGGAGATATGATGTAAAGACTGTATAGCTTAATGGTAAACTCTGCTCCACCACAGACCAATTACAGTAACTCGTTTTTCTCTGTGTTTTTAACTCTTTTAGAATTTTTAACTAACACACTGTCCTGAAGAAGGTGAAGACATAGAATCACCGAAATGCCGCGTCGACTATTTGTGTTGTGTAATAAAATTGGTAAAGTTTTTGTTTTATTTGACAAATGTGTTTCTTGAAAAGGATCACTATTTTTTAACTGTAAAAATTGTTTTATGTCTGTGGAGTATAATAATGCAACAATAATTGTTGTTCTAAACAACCTTTTAACTTTTGAGTTTTTTTGTGAATTATGTAGTACAAATAGAGAACAATAAAGAATTGTTTTTTTAAGTAACAGTGTTTACATCATTATTAATTGGTTATAACCTAAGAGAGGCAAATTGTTGTGTACTAAATGAAGTTTTAATTGACTGTAAATTTGTTGGTCTCTGAACATCTTTGATACGAGTTTTGGCTCACCATAGAACCCCTTCTAAAATATAATCTTCTGAGACGAACGTCTCTCTCTAGACTACACGAAAAGGGAACCTGTCTTTTTTTGTCTGTTCTAAGAAAACCCCCTCCCTTTTCGATTAAGGGTTTCTCCTTCTAAGATTTGAAACAATAACAGCACAGTTTGTTAACTGAGGAGTGTTCACTTCTACCTCTAAAAAACAAAGAGAGGTGCACGAACAAGTGCATAGGTCCTAAATAACAAATGGACCAATTTAAAGTCTTCAGTTTTTCCGAAGATGAATTCAACAAATTAGTAAACGGTAAAAATAAAACTATTAACACCGTGGTAATAACAGACAGTGAGGAAGAAAAATGGAAAGATCTATGGAACCTAAAAAAGAAGGTAATTAGGACAGAGTTGCATGCGGACTTCCTAGTTGAATATTGCAAAAAGGGAATTATCCCAAAGGGACTACAAGTGAAGAATGAACCCAGTTTATTTACTAAAAATCAAAAATTTATAGAGACCTGGACTTTTATAGCCAACAGATGTAGCCGAGATTGGCTCCTATTAATAATAGAAACCGCAAATGCCACACTAATCATAGAAAAGGAAGAAATAGATGAAATGGAGAAGAAATTAAGAGAAAACACCTCACTAGAGGATGCAAAAAGTAAGTTAGAGGAAATCCAAGGAGATTTGGATGGGTATAGAGATTATCTAACAAATAAAAAAAGTAATAAATTCAGAAAAGATGTTGAAAAATATAGACCCGAACTAACTTACCCTTATCTCCAGAAAGACTACTATGAGAAAGAAAGAGAGGAGTCCCAATATAAACAAAAGTGGCAACCCAATAGAGGGAATGGCTCAAAAAGAAGAGTCACTTTCTCTGAGAGCTCTTATACGAGCAATGACTCTGAAACAGAAACTAACTCTGAAAACTCTGTTCCAAGGGAGAACAGTAATGGTAACAGTAATAGTAACAAACCGAATCGAGAGAGTTTGCCTTTTTAAGACAGGCGCCGGACAAATCAAAATACGAACCCAAGAGGAAGGGGGAGAGGGAGGAATTATTATCCCCAGAACCAAGCACGTCCATGCATGAAGACACGCAGTCAAAAGAATTGGGACTAGATCCTAAAATAGCAGTCATAAACCTTTCCAGTAGAGTCCTAACAAAAGAAGAAATGCAGTTACTCGAAAAGGGCCTAGGCTATGCAATCGCTGAACCTGTAGATAAATTTAAATTTCAGCAAGATATCAAAAACTTTTTTAGAAAAATCAGGCTAAATAGATTTTTCGAGGGAAAAGAAAAACCCCCGAGTGATAATAAGTCAGGACTAAGGCCAAAGTCTAAATGGATGCCTAATGGCCCTATGGTCAGTAAGGAAATAGATACCTTCGAAAAAGTCATTGAGAAAGGGCTAGAAGATCTCTTGAAACAAAAATCTTGGGTTAAGTACAACCTCACCAAAGATGAGAAAAATGCCTTAGGTAACCTCCAAGAATGCAAGGACATAACAATAAAGCCAGGTGACAAAGGTGGCAGTATTGTCATCATGGACACGCATAAATACGAGAGCAAAATGCAAGAAATGTTAAAAAATCCTTTGCATTATACACCCTCTGACAGACAAGAATGGTCCAACTTAAAATTAAAAATCACCAATAGATTGAACTATGCCCTAGAAGATGGTGTCATAAACCAAGAGGAATTCAATTTCCTTAGAAATGAAAAACCAGTGATACCGGCGATTTACGGCCTGCCCAAGGTGCACAAAAACCTCATGGACCCACCTATGAGGCCCATAGTATCTAGTCTGAATTCTTTAACAGAACCCTTAAGCCAGTATGTTGATAAGTTTATCCAACCTCTAGTAACTCAACAAAAAGCCTATATCAAAGACACGACAGATATGATCACTAAAATTGAAAATAAACCGTACAATAGTGACAACGAGTGGTTAGTGACTCTAGACATAGAGTCACTATACACGAACATCCCACAGCAAGATACGAGAATAATGATGGAAAACATTCTTAAAGATGGAGAAGAGGATATGTCTGAACATGCGCAATTTATAACAGACTGTATTGAGATCATTTTAACAAACAATATATTTTTACTTAAAGAAGATTTGTTTAAACAGATAAAAGGCACCAGTATGGGCGCAACCTGCGCACCAAGCCTAGCGTGCCTTTATGTCTCAACCTTTGAGGAGAAACATATTTTTAACGAATTGTCCCCTTTCTTTGAGAACATTAAAATGTGGTATCGTTTTATTGACGACGTGTTTTTTATATGGTCAGGCAGTGAGGAGGTCCTAAAGGAGTTTATCGAATGGATAAACCTTGGGGACAAGAATTTAAAATTCACTTCCGCCTACAGCAACCAAAGCTGCAATTTCTTAGACTTAAGGATTAAACACTCAGAAGGTCTCCTAAAAGTAGAACTTTTTAGTAAACCTACTGACCGTAACACAATGTTACATTTCGGCAGTTACCACCCATCCACCCAAAAAAATAATATACCCTTTGGTCAGTTTTTAAGAGTGAAAAGGAATTGTACAGACAATAAGGAATTCGAGAAACATGCCCTAACCCTTACCAATAAATTTTTGTCAAGAGGTTATCCCAAAAATATGGTTAAGAAAGCTTACAAAAGAGCGAAATATTTCAATAGAGAAAGTATATTTGAACCAAAAACAGCAAGGCCCTCAAAAGAGCAACAGCTAGTGTGTGTCACAAATTTTTCCAATATTAGCAATAAAATCAAGAACTTGATAAATAGAAATTGGAACTTATTGCAAAACCAAAACAGTCCTCCCATACCCAAACCCATCTATGCCTTTCGTAGGAATAAAACAATTAAAAACTGTTTAGTGCATACGTATCCTGACAATCATAGAAGGAATAAAATGAGAACCATAGACGGGAAAACCCCAGTGGGTAATTTCCCATGCGGTTCTTGTAAAAATTGTGATCTGATCATTAAGGGGCCTAAAGTCATCTACAATGGAGTCAGCCATCAACAAACTGAATTAGTAAACTGTAGGACATCCAATGTAATATACATGATACAGTGTCCCTGCCAGAAAGCATACGTAGGAGAAACCTCCAGAGAGATACGACTCCGGCTAAATGAGCACAAATCAGCCATCAGATCAAAACGGGCAAATGCCCCTTTGACTGAACATTGGGAAACCATGAAACATAAGGTCGAAGATCTCAAATGGTTTGTGCTCGAAGTAGTCACACTAAATAACAGAGGGGGTGACTTAGACATGAAAAGAAGAAAAAGAGAACAGTATTACATGTCTAAGTTCAACACTTTTAAGAACGGATTAAACAGTAGAGAAGAATGGGATAGGATCCTTTAAATCCCAAGACAGGGCCAAAATAGCTAAATTGAGTGTCTGTAAAAAATAAAATAGGATAATGAGACTAATAATAATGAATAGACTCACCAATCCTGAAACAAGTGACCCTAAGTCACTGATGTTAAAAAATACTAAATAGGATCCTAGTAATCAGAGTAAATACAGTAACCTTTATTCATGACTAGTGGAGTTTGTAGCATTAATAGGTCAGAAATGTTGAGGTTTCACCACAATAAATAAATCTAGTGCCAAAAAATCCTATACAGCCTACAAATAGTGTCTTAATAAACATTTAACAATAAAATTTGTATATAAGATCCTTGACCCTCAAATGCGGGCCAGAGATACCCAGATATATTATAACCAAGAGATACAATGAATACCTATATAACTGACGATTACAATCCTGTAGATATAAGAATGGACTGTAACCTGTTTCTAGATGGCCACCGCGCATGCGCGAAGGGTGCGCATTGATACTAGTATATCCGAGATGCCCGTTTTTAACTAATAGGGACTAACAAAGAATCCCCGGGGCAAAAAAGAACAGTATTTAATAAATCAAAAGTAATGCGTGATGCGAATTATTACAAGCATACCCGAGGTGCCGGCTCTAGATAATAGAGATTAACAAAGAAGTCCAGGGTTAAAAAAGATAAAAACGAACAGTATCCAACAAGTCCACAGTAATGACCGATATTAAAATAGAATCGCGGCACAATAATAAAACAAATATGTACCCAATGACTACGGGGTAACATCAAGATGTCCGCCATAATAAACAAAGTTTGAACATGACATCGAACCTAAAAGCCAAGTATTCGTTTTCATTCTGAGGCACTAAAGAGGAATCCCAGAGTCGCCCACCAATTTACAAATAGATACAAATAAATAATAGTCAGAAGAAGGAAATGTAAAGTATGTAGATCGAAACCCTATAAGCAATAACGGCGGAATGTTTATACACTCCTAGATGTCCGCCACGAATGCGCACATAGCGTGATTCCTGGCAAACGTAGAAAATCGGAAGTTTTTAGATTAAAACCCCGCAAGGAATAAGGGCGAAGTATTAACACACTCCAAGGAACATAACAAGAATTTGAAAGTTCAAAGAATAAAACCCCGTAAACGATAAAGGTGAAGTACCAACACACTTCAAGATGTCCGCCACGCATGCGCACTAAGCGCGGACCAAGGCGAACATTTACCGGGGAAATTCAACAAATACGGGGTAAAACAAAATACTTCTAGTTTCACGAAACTACATTTGATAAATATAATATAAAGGAAAAGAATGCACAAACACTCGAGTAAACAAGGAGGAAATAACACTGTAGGTATGCTCAATGAATGTTAACAGTGCCAAGATGGCCACTATATTCAACCTTAGAACCAAGCACCTTTTGAATAAAAACCCAGGTGCGAGTGGTTAAGCGAAATTAACCAATCAACAGACCTATAAAAACCCGAGAGCAACCAGTAGCCAGTAACCACTACCTGCAAGTCGGAAGAGGTGTACGCCCGGAAAACGCGAGGAGGAAGAATTCAAGTAAGTACAGCCCTGCCTAAATCCTAGAGTAGAGCATACCAGGAGTTCCAGTGGCTAAACTAACTTTGTATTAATACTATAGAATTTAAAATAGTTTGTCTGTCTGCTCATGTTTCAGACAAAGCAAGAATCAACCCCCGCTTCTGTGATGAGCTCCACTACTAAAACAAATACGAGCTCTTAAAAAAGAAAACCCAAGGTAATGTATCTAAGTCTTTTGTGTGAGACCAAAACTAGAAATTAAAAATCACCTAACCCCCCTTAAACTAAGCCTCCATATGCATTTTTTTCAGTTTCTGAAAGGGTTAAAGCTACCACCCTTATAAATACCGGGCGAGGACAAGGAAACCGACCTCTGCATAAGAGCCTTCTTTGAAACATCTCAGGTACTCTTAGCATAAAAGTCACAGGAGGCAGCAAAAATTAGAGAAAGACTGTTTAAAGATGGAGGCAGCCCCGTGGTAAAATTTATTTATCTTTTGATGTTTCCTAGCTCCTTAAGAATATAACCCCCAAACCGTAAATCGGGTGATGAAAATTGAAACCCTCCAGGGACACAGACTTCTCTGTGAAATTGCAGGTACTGAAATTTCTATTTCACTTGATAAGTTTAGAATAACCATAGGATAGGCATAAATAATTGAGTAAAGAAACTACTATAGTTCTAAAAAAATGTTTTTGCTTGATAGACACGCCCTCGACAAAATTTATTGAGAAGGCGGTTGAAAACCCTGCTTCATACGAGGAAATCCGTCTAAAGCAAGGTAATAGTAAATTGAGATTAGAATAAATCTGAATATAATATGATAAGCAGTCAGAGGTGATTTTATAACCCTTTTAATCCAACTGTCTACACAGAAGTCGAGATATCCGACAAGGTCAAAACTCGCCAATTTCTTCAAAAAGCGACTGACCAAATAACTGCTTAATTAGAGGTATGTATGAACCAAATACATACCCAATTCCTTAGATATGGGTAAGAATGAGGCCATCGATACAATAAAGTTGATCAGTGAGTTATAATTGAACTTTTGACTCGCCGCCCTAAAATAAGAGGCACGAAGGGATATAAATAATAAGGTGTGACCAAACCAAAGTTGTGGGATCCACAAAGAACACTCAGGCCTGTTTTTTCTTTGTTTAGCAAAGCAGGGGAGATATTGAGACCGCTCAGAATGCTTGAAATGTAACTGCTGGTGTTAACATAGGAGATATGATGTAAAGACTGTATAGCTTAATGGTAAACTCTGCTCCACCACAGACCAAGTACAGTAACTCGTTTTTCTCTGTGTTTTTAACTCTTTTAGAATTTTTAACTAACACACTGTCCTGAAGAAGGTGAAGACATAGAATCACCGAAACGCCGCGTCGACTATTTGTGTTGTGTAATAAAATTGTTAAAGTTTTTGTTTTATTTGACAAATGTGTTTCTTGAAAAGGATCACTATTTTTTAACTGTAAAAATTGTTTTATGTCTGTGGAGTATAATAATGCAACAATAATTGTTGTTCTAAACAACCTTTTAACTTTTGAGTTTTTTTGTGAATTATGTAGTACAAATAGAGAACAATAAAGAATAGTTTTTTTAAGTAACAGTGTTTACATCATTATTAATTGGTTATAACCTAAGAGAGGCAAAATGTTGTGTACTAAATGAAGTTTTAATTGACTGTAAATTTGTTGGTCTCTGAACATCTTTGATACGAGTTTTGGCTCACCATAGAACCCCTTCTAAAATATAATCTTCTGAGACGAACGTCTCTCTCTAGACTACACGAAAAGGGAACCTGTCTTTTTTTGTCTGTTCTAAGAAAACCCCCTCCCTTTTCGATTAAGGGTTTCTCCTTCTAAGATTTGAAGTAAAAATGTTTGCGTCAGAAGTGATCATAAACCTCCTACAAAATTACTCACTACAGAAGGTCTTAACAGAGGTGCTGCTAGAATTACAAGACTTTTCATGCGTTTACAAGATTTTTTATTTGAAATTCGTTATGTTCCAGCAGCCAAGAATGTTATTCCAGATTTTCTTAGTAGACTTTCTTTACCTCTTATTGAATCTTATTTTAATGCTTGGAATGATTTTTCTGTTGCTAATGTTCTTTCAAATGATGATTTCATAAATAGCATTTCTCAGGATCAATGGTTAAAAGGTCATTCTGAAGATAGTATCCTAGCTGATGTTAAATCAAAGGCCATAAATGGTTGGGACAAGTTCAGTAAAAAAAATTTGCATGTTGACTCAAGAGGTTTTTGGGAAGTCAGAGATGAACTTTCAATCTCTGATCATTTACTTCTCAGAGGAGACAAAATGATTCCTCCTGTGTCTTTGAGGAAAGAAATTATACATTTGTCTCATGAAGGTCATCCCGGTATTTCTCGCTCTAAATCTAGAATTAGAGACCAATATTGGTGGCCTTGGATTGACAGTAATATTGAGAAAATTGTAAGATCTTGCATAAATTGCGAGATGTCTGATAAATCCAACAAAACTTTTAACCCACAATTAGGTGTAGTGAGTTCTCCAAATCTTTCCTGGGAAGAATTAGCTTTATACATTATGGGCCCCATCAATTGGTTTGATGGTACTTTAAAGTATATCATTGTTCTTGTTGATTTATTTTCTAGATGGTTGGAACTAAAGGTTGTTGACAAGGTGGACACTAAGAATGTAATTGATTTGTTAGACTTTATTTTTTTAAAAGAGGGTTTTCCTGCTTCCATTTTAACCGATATCGGAGTGCAGTTTAAATCTAAAGAAATGTTGAATTTTCTCACATCTAATGGTATTAAACAAAAGTTAACTCCACTTTATCATCCTTCTAGTAATGGCACTGTTGAAAGACAGACTTGACAGAGTTATTAAAAGTACTTTGCAATTGTTTATTAAATCAAAACTTTCTTAGGAAAGTGAAAAAAATGCGGTGGGCTTGTAGAGTAACACCTCATTCTTCTTCGGAAAAAAGTCATTTTTCTCTCTTGAGGTGTAGGATAGCGTTTTACAAGACTAATCCAGGTTGGATGACACACAACAAAATGTCTTTTTGTGATTTAAATGATGTTAGAACTAATTTAGCTTGTTTATAAATCAAGAACAAAATTTATTATGATACGAAACATGGTTCCAAACCTGTAAATTCAAGAGTTGGTCAATGGGTTTGTATTAAAAGTGCAGAGAAAGTACCTAAGGGTCATAGCAAGTTTAGTATACCAAAAAAGATTGCAAAAATGTATCATAATTCTGTGACTTTAGAAAATAGTGAAAAATGGCACATGAGTCGTTTAGCTTTAGCTCATTCCAATAATATGCCTATGTCCACTACTCAGGATGTACATCCAATGTCAAGTCCTCGTAGTTTTTTTTGGTGCTATGAAAATGCAGAAGAAGATGGTTCTAATTCGCCTTGTGATGTTGTTCCTTGTAATGCAAATAGTGCTAATGAAATGTCAAAGACTGCCAGACCTTATTCTTGTGTGAAATCTTCTTTTGGCAGACAGTATAGGGAATTTATCTGTTATTAGTTTTTTTTTTCTTTTCTATTTTTTTTCTTTCCATAAAGGGGAGGATGTGTAGTATATTGCGTAAGTGTATCTCTTTAATTTAGCAAAGTCATTCGAATATGTTTATTGTTCTATGTTCCATATTGTAGTTGTTCAGGAATGTAGCTGGACAGTCTGTTCCACCAGCTGACGTGCTTTTTGCTTCTCCAGGAATAAATCTTATTTTTGAAACATGATGGATTACCTACCTAATGAATACTACAGTAGCATAACAATCTGGTTTCATGTGTTCCTTGAAGCAGCATTGTGTGTCTCATGTTGCCCATGTTTATTCACAGAAAATAAAGCATTAAAAAAACAAATTTATGGTGTTTGAGCTTATCTTCAGGATCAACCCAGCTAATGGAGCTAACAAATTATGATTAGGTTATTAATCTGCTTAAAAGGATCACATCTAATGAAATGTCAGACCCAAACTGCCTCCCTAAAGAAATGTCAGGCCCAAACTGCCTCACTAATGAAATGTCAGGCTCATACTGCCTCACTAATAAAATGTCAGGCCCAAACTGCCTCACTAATGCAATCTTTAAAGCTAACCCAAGACTCTGGTCTGAGAATCTAACTCCCTTATTCAATGAGATATCAATAACGAGGTAAATTCCAGAACCTTTGCAAGGGAGTAAATTACAGCCTATTTACAAGAGAGGACCAATAGACATCAGGTGACTTGGCTGCTTAATGCCTTAACAGATGTTGAAGCAAAGGTATTTGCATCCTGCCTACTCAAAGAGCTTGAAGAGGAAGCAGCATCGCAAAACAGAATCCACATTTAACAAACAGGCTTTAGAAAAGGTCAGTGAACAACCACTAATCTGCTGACTTTCACGTTAATGCCTGAAAAAGCGATATATAAAAAGTGGAATTTATATGCATTTGTTTTGTGGATTTGATGGCCGTCTTTGACTCTGTTCAACGGGAGCGGTTATGAACAAAAGACACTGCTTGGTGTCTACCCTGTACCCTTCTCAACCTAATAATCCTATTATATACCAAGACATGGGTTCAGGTAAAGCTGGTAGATGGCACCAGTCTGACTCGGAAACTTACACCTACTGCAGCTTGAAGCAAGGCTGTGTCCTTGCCCTGTGTTTATTTAAACTTTTTATGGCTGATCTTTATAACATTTTAGAAAATGTGAATGTCCATGCTTCTTCCTTTGCTGGTCATAGCATAAAGTACATACAATATGCTGATGACATCATATTACTTATCAATACACCAATTGGCTGACAGCAGATAATAGGGTCCTTCGATTAATATGTATTGGATAATGGCTGAAGTAAGTAGGGACTCCACAAAATGTAAGGACATTTATTTTTTTTGGTGCATCCACACATCTGGAGAGCGACAGTGCAACTAACATTAGAACATCTCCAAGAACATGGAACCTTAAAAGAACATAAACTCCTGATGACCAATGGGCGAGAAAAAAAAAAGATAGAATAATGCACGTTACTGAAAAGCATGCTTACATAGGAACAATACAGAGCATGCACAAGAACAACAATAATAGTTATTACTACAAAGGCTTGGAGTTGAATATAAAAAAAAACAAAATCCTCACAAAAGGTCATTGGAAGCTGAAATCATGTGTTTGTCTTGTCAGTGGGAAGTCTATAGAGAGGCTCAGGTCCTATAAATATCTTGGCATCATTTTAGATGATAGAGTGTCATCTACAGGTCAGCTCAACCACTTCAGAGCCAAAAGCGCCACTTTTATCTATGCCTTTGAAACCTTGTGAGACAAGCTAATGTGTTGTAGACGACCTAGGCTTCCTAATGCTAATAAGTAGAGGAATCTTGAAAAGATCTTAGAATGTTAGTTTTAACCTCAATGGCCGGATTATATGGACAAATTCAAATGTATTTTAGCACCTGCACAAAATGGTATCCAGGCTGGTATCTGTCTAATGATTATCTAAAATATTAATTATTAGCCTACATTGTCTTCATAAGCATTATTAATCTGTTATAACTTTTGAAATAACAGGTTATACTACGCTATTGAATTAACTCAGCTTCAGGTATGCATTGCTGTTTTCTGATTGTTTAAAATTGTCTAAAGGTAGTATTACTGGTTTTTATGGAACAGCAGCCATATTATATGTGTTAGAAATGGGATTTCTGGTTGGCTAAGTCATGCGCCAACTGCAGACAGAAGCCACCACTCTAGTCAGGGCAAGGGAGTTACAAGCTGAAGATAACCCCTGCTCACCCACTCGGTAGCTTGGTACGAGCAGTCAGGCTTATCCCAGAAGCAATGTGTAAAGTTTTTGCACAACACACACACACGCAGCAGCAACACACTAGGCACACCACAAAAGAAACTCCACACCAGGTTATATAAAGAAATAGCCTTTGTATTATCCAGAACACATTAGAATCATAATCACACATATACACTGTGCCACTGGCACTAGGCAACATTCACAGGGGATTATATGCATGACCGGACCAGCCAGGCCACTGTCAGAACCATCACAAGCACAAGTAGTAGAAATAAAACACAGCCAGTTATTACTGGTACAATAATGACCTCAGCATGATATCTAGCGACATAAACGCATTACCTCTGCATCACAGTAGGCATAAAACACATTAGGCCCCAGCCTCATTAGCACACTCTGTAAGCATCACATTAGCATAAACACATTATGCAAAAATACCATGGGCATAAATCCCATTTGGCAACCATCATATTAGACATAAACACATTATACAGTTTTGTAGAGCCTGGCGCTCTTTCAATATCACCAAACTGACCCCAGGCCAATTAGCCTTCCACTGGGGCTCACATGCCCTTTGTCCAAAATGTCAGGGCTTAATCCTAGAGCCTTCCAAGTGGCCCTCTGGCTGCCACAGCATCAAACTCACTGTGCACAATGCGCTGGGGATGTTGGGTTGCAACTCACCCTTTACTCTTTATCAATAAGAAATTACCCCCATGTTGCAGCTGCCTGTACTCCTGCGGTGCAGCTGGGAAAGATGCACATGTACTGGCACTAACAGTCCCTTTGAGGCCCCACTCCGGGTACTACGGAACAAGAATGCCCCCTCAGGGCAGCTGGGAGGAAATCAGATCAGCCAGCACTGGCATTAACTGTGCCCTGAGAGCCCTGTTCACAGGGCTCCATCTGGTGCACGCACTCTGCACCACTTTGGCTTCTTGCCATCAAGAGGGAGGCGTTAAGAGTAAGGGGTCCCAGTGAACAAGAGCATGTAATTACATAGATTATTAGAATAAAGCTAATCAACAAAGAAACAATACCTCTATAATGTTTTAATCACATTATAGGAAAAGAGTATTATTGTACATTCAAAAAGCATACACAATTGTAGTGGTATAGGTGCCCCTGGGGGTGGAGGGGAAGTGATATAGTGAAGGTAAGGTGGGGGGAAGGATTAGTGACAGTAAAAGCGCGATATTGATCAGGTAGTAGTAATAAGAATTCAAATATTCAGTAGTAGACAAAATAAACGGTTACTCAATGTCACAATTTCAAAAAACACATGCCCCAATGTCCAATTTATGCAAGAATAGTGGGTTGAGTAGGGCTGTTAGAGGGTAGGGATGGATGTCGACGTTTCGACCCTGGGAAAGCAGGATTGATCGGATTCCTTGCACATGGGTCTTCTTCAGGACGGGCGGTAAAGTAGGGGCAGCCAACCTAGTATTAAAAGGATTATTTAATTAATTATATACTGGATAAGTATTCCGTCTGGTCTAGGTGGGTAGGGTAAATAATAGACGTACCTGAGTACATCCGATTGGGGATGGAGTTATTCCAGAGAAAGGTCCATGACATTAGTTCAAAACCTTGAGAGAAATCATAATTGTACTTATTAGAAATATAATTATCTGATTGAATCAACCAACTTAGTAAAGGAAAAATGCCAGAGGACTTACTAACAAGGTAAAGTCCGGATTCCCTGTTAGGTCCTAGTGCTGGACGAAGAACCTCTCGAACAATCTATCCAAAAGGAAAAACACCACTTAGGATTGGACCCTGTATAGCCAAGACTTGATTAAGGATTAAAACCAAGGCGGAGCTTACCGAATGGCTTGAAAGTCCGCTGGTGTATGGTGTAATTGAAGCAGGATTGCTGAATAAATCAAGCGCGGTATCTGAGGGGCAAGGAGAACACAATGAAGCGTCAATGTATTCAGTTAGCGCGGGAGGATAACAAGTGATATCCAAGCACCGGTGGGTTAGTAGGCTTACCGGTCGGCTCAAAGCTCGGCGTCTGACTCAGGTTCCTCGCGGGCGGGGAACTTCCTGATACTCTGGTCGTTATAGTAACCGGTGTCACGTGGAATGAACAGTGAGGAAAGACTACCGGGAGTCGTCCGTTACCATGGTAACGTGATCGAGTAAACTAGCGTAGTTATGAAATATTCTACGTGTTTGGTAATTAGAAGGGTACATAGTAGGAACTAATTGGTGGTTAGACATGTTTAATCAGATGATTTAGACAGTCGTTTGAGAAGGGTAAAGGCAACCACGATGGGGGTTAAAACATGCGATATAGGCGCAGTTGATCCGTTGATATCACCCAGAGGTGAAAATGGTATTGATATTGATGGTTCATACCTGTTTAACAGTCACAAAAGGTAAAGGTAGTTTGTATCAATAGCTGGGGGTCGCGTAACTAATAATTTAGGGGGCAGTGGATCCGTTAATACATCCTGAAGGGGGATGGTATTATTATTAATGGTACATAACTGCGTACCTATCCCATGATGGTAAAGGCAGTATATATCAACAAATGAGTCAATGATAGATAAGTACACATCGCATTTAAATCAACAAAGATAGTATGCCAGTCAGTTTGTTACCCGGCTCTAGATAATACCCCTGAAGAATGTACTGCGTACCTGTCACACGACGGTATAGGCAGTTGCAATTAGCTTGTATATCACAGTAGATGGTTATCTTTAAAGAGTCCATTAACATCATACGGACAATAGTGATACATTTTAAGCTAAGGTGGCAAGCTGTGAAAAAGAACTATCATGTTCGTTGAGACCTGAATTTATAGAGTCAAAATAGAAAATCCATTTTAGTTCCCTTATATTAAGTATGTTGGATATGTTACCACCCCTGGGGCCAAGGTTGATTTTCTCGATCACTACCCATTTGAGACTCTCAGGTGGATGTTGAGCTGATCTGAAGTGGTCGACTAATGGGGCACCGGCCACTTCACATCTAATGCGGCTCATATGTTGCAAGACACGTTGTTTGATTTTTTGTTGGGTTTGCCCAATGTAGATAAGGTTGCAGGGGCACACAATCGCATAGATCACTGTAGGGGTGTTACAGTTGCTTAGAGATTTCAGTTGGATTTTGTTCTGGTTGTGTAAGAATTCTTTAGTTTGTATACAACTGTCACAGGCTTTACATTGGCCGCATTTAAAATGGCCAGTGATAGGCTGGAGATTCCAAAGTGATCTGATGGTGGGGTCTTCCTTGGTTGGAATGAGCGAGCGTACTACATAGTCTTTTACGCTTCTAGATTTTTTGAAGGCATGCAGTGGGGTGCCAGGGTGCTGTATGTCGTCTGCAACCAGTTGCCAGTGGTGATTAACAATCTTCTTAATTAGGTTGCTCTTGGTTGAGAAGGTCGTCACGCATACAATCCTATCCTGCTGAGTGTCGGTTAGATCTTTAGTCTTTAAGAGTTCTTCCCGAGGGTAGAACCAAGCTCGTTTTTTAGCTTTAGTCACCAGTCTTTTTGGGTAGCCGCGGGCTTTTAAACGTTCAGCTAATTCTTCAGACTGTTGAAAGTAATGTTCTTTGGAGGAACAGTTTCTTCGAACACGTAAAAACTGACCAAATGGGAGGTTATCACGGAGGGCCCGAGGGTGGTGACTATTGTATTGAAGTAGGGAGTTCCTCTCCGTTGGTTTTCTGTACAATGTAGTTAGAAGTTGACCCTGATGATGGTAAATGGTGATATCCAGAAAGTCTATACTTTGATTATTAGATTGTATGGTGAATTGTAGGTGAGGTGATTGCTGATTCAGCCAATGATGAAACTCATTAAGGGTGGCAGAATCACCGTTCCAAATTATTAGAATGTCGTCTATGTAACGAACCCAGATGTTAAGGTGGTTGTGAAAAGGATTGTTGGTATTTAGTATGTTGTTGTCCTCAAAGGCTGCCATATATAGAATGGCTACGTCTGGGGCAAAAGGAGCCCCCATCGCCACACCCTGAGTTTGAAGAAAGAAGTCATTTTTAAAGGTAAAAAAGTTCTTTGTCATTGCGACCCGAAGTAGGGATATGATGAATTCAGATGGCACACGCATGGGTGCTGGTCTAGATTCCAGGTATCTCATGATGACTGCTAACGCTTCCTCTTGTGGGATGGATGTATACAGAGATACTACGTCACAGGTAACTAGTAATTGCTGCACAGGGTCAAAGGGTAACGTTTCGACTAGATTTATAGTTTGTGGAGTATCCCTTAGATATGTTTGGGTAGCCTCCGCCAATGGTTTTAAGAAAAAGTCAATATATCTTCCAAGTGGTTCTAATATCGAACCACAACCCGATACAATCGGGCGTCCAGGTGGATTGGACATGTCCTTATGTATCTTAGGGAGAGTATATATCGTGGCTAAACGTGGGTGAGGCTGGTTGAGATAATCAAATTCATGTTTCGATAGAAATCCGAGTTCCAGTCCAAGTTGTGTGATTTCCAGAACTTCACGTGCTATTGCTTGTGAGGGATCCGAGCGTAGTTTCTGATAACTGACACCATCCATCAGTTGTCGTTGAATTTCAGACTCGTACTTCTTAGTATCCTGGATCACAATGGCACCGCCTTTATCCGCAGGTTTAATCACAACCTCAGTGTTGTTAGCCAGTGATTGGAGAGCATCCTTTTCAGTCTTACTAGTATTGTACCTGGTGTAGGTATGGTTCATTAGAGTTGAGTTTACATCCCTCCATACGACTGCCTCATATGCCAGAATTTTATTGGTCATGGTGCAGGACGGTGGAACAAACGTGGAAGAGGTCCTCAAGCCTGTACAAGATGGACCTACCATGAACCCTGTGGTGAATATTTCTGACTACACCCTGAACGAACAAGAAATACGTGCATTAAGCAAAGGACTGTCATACGTCCCAACCAACAAGCCTGACCCATTCACAGTTCGCACCGAACTGTATAAATTTTTCCGGAAAGTTAGACTTAAATACTTCTTTAGAAACGCAGGCCCATACAAGAATCCATCTTGTACAGGCTTGAGGACCTCTTCCACGTTTGTTCCTCCAAAAGAGCATTACTTTCAACAGTCTGAAGAATTAGCTGAACGTTTAAAAGCCCGCGGCTACCCAAAAAGACTGGTGACTAAAGCTAAAAAACGAGCTTGGTTCTACCCTCGGGAAGAACTCTTAAAGACTAAAGATCTAACCGACACTCAGCAGGATAGGATTGTATGCGTGACGACCTTCTCAACCAAGAGCAACCTAATTAAGAAGATTGTTAATCACCACTGGCAACTGGTTGCAGACGACATACAGCACCCTGGCACCCCACTGCATGCCCACTGCATGCCTTCAAAAAATCTAGAAGCGTAAAAGACTATGTAGTACGCTCGCTCCTTCCAACCAAGGAAGACCCCACCATCAGATCACTTTGGAATCTCCAGCCTATCACTGGCCATTTTAAATGCGGCCAATGTAAAGCCTGTCACAGTTGAAACAACCTGCCCTGAACATATTATCATCAATCCCCGGCCCATGGCTGCGAGGACTGTTCAGGATGTTCTCAGAGCAACTGCTCTTAAATCTTATCTGAGCTGAATGAATGAATGAATCCTGTATGAGAATGACTGCTTGTGATATTTGAATGTGTTTTTGTTTGAATGCTGGAAGTCTGATGGGGTGTCTGTCTTTTATCTTGTGATTTTGAATTGTTCTAATAAATGATTATATTCATATGTACTTTAAAAATATGAAGAAAATAATAATAAAAATGATTTATATATTTTTTATATATATGTCTCTGTTTGAATCTAATCTGGCACTGATTCTTTGGTGAGCGCTTAAATGGGTGACTACTGAAAGAAATTGGACTCCATGAGAGCCTATCTTTGATCAGAAAAGGGGCAGATCTATCTCTTTCTCTATTTTTGGCCCCAGGGGTGGTAACATATCCAACATACTTAATATAAGGGAACTAAAATGGATTTTCTATTTTGACTCTATAAATTCAGGTCTCAATGAACATGATAGTTCTTTTTCACAGCTTGCCACCTTAGCTTAAAATGTATCACTATTGTCCGTATGATGTTAATGGACTCTTTAAAGATAACCATCTACTGTGATATACAAGCTAATTGCAACTGCCTATACCGTTGTGTGACAGGTACGCAGTACATTCTTCAGGGGTATTATCTAGAGCCGGGTAACAAACTGACTGGCATACTATCTTTGTTGATTTAAATGCGATGTGTACTTATCTATCATTGACTCATTTGTTGATATATACTGCCTTTACCATCATGGGATAGGTACGCAGTTATGTACCATTAATAATAATACCATCCCCCTTCAGGATGTATTAACGGATCCACTGCCCCCTAAATCATTAGTTACGCGACCCCCAGCTATTGATACAAACTACCTTTACCTTTTGTGACTGTTAAACAGGTATGAACCATCAATATCAATACCATTTTCACCTCTGGGTGATATCAACGGATCAACTGCGCCTATATCGCATGTTTTAACCCCCATCTTGGTTGCCTTTACCCTTCTCAAACGACTGTCTAAATCATCTGATTAAACATGTCTAACCACCAATTAGTTCCTACTATGTACCCTTCTAATTACCAAACACGTAGAATATTTCATAACTACGCTAGTTTACTCGATCACGTTACCATGGTAACGGACGACTCCCGGTAGTCTTTCCTCACTGTTCATTCCACGTGACACCGGTTACTATAACGACCAGAGTATCAGGAAGTTCCCCGCCCGCGAGGAACCTGAGTCAGACGCCGAGCTTTGAGCCGACCGGTAAGCCTACTAACCCACCGGTGCTTGGATATCACTTGTTATCCTCCAGCGCTAACTGAATACATTGACGCTTCATTGTGTTCTCCTTGCCCCTCAGATACCGCGCTTGATTTATTCAGCAATCCTGCTTCAATTACACCATACACCAGCGGACTTTCAAGCCATTCGGTAAGCTCCGCCTTGGTTTTAATCCTTAATCAAGTCTTGGCTATACAGGGTCCAATCCTAAGTGGTGTTTTTCCTTTTGGATAGATTGTTCGAGTGGTTCTTCGTCCAGCACTAGGACCTAACAGGGAATCCGGACTTTACCTTGTTAGTAAGTCCTCTGGCATTTTTCCTTTACTAAGTTGGTTGATTCAATCAGATAATTATATTTCTAATAAGTACAATTATGATTTCTCTCAAGGTTTTGAACTAATGTCATGGACCTTTCTCTGGAATAACTCCATCCCCAATCGGATGTACTCAGGTACGTCTATTATTTACCCTACCCACCTAGACCAGACGGAATACTTATCCAGTATATAATTAATTAAATAATCCTTTTAATACTAGGTTGGCTGCCCCTACTTTACCGCCCGTCCTGAAGAAGACCCATGTGCAAGGAATCCGATCAATCCTGCTTTCCCAGGGTCGAAACGTCGACATCCATCCCTACCCTCTAACAGCCCTACTCAACCCACTATTCTTGCATAAATTGGACATTGGGGCATGTGTTTTTTGAAATTGTGACATTGAGTAACCGTTTATTTTGTCTACTACTGAATATTTGAATTCTTATTACTACTACCTGATCAATATCGCGCTTTTACTGTCACTAATCCTTCCCCCCACCTTACCTTCACTATATCACTTCCCCTCCACCCCCAGGGGCACCTATACCACTACAATTGTGTATGCTTTTTGAATGTACAATAATGCTCTTTTCCTATAATGTGATTAAAACATTATAGAGGTATTGTTTCTTTGTTGATTAGCTTTATTCTAATAATCTATGTAATTACATGCTCTTGTTCACTGGGACCCCTTACTCTTAACGTTAGCTACCCAGGTCCCAGCGACTTTTTGGGTTAACCCTGTTCTTACTTAACGAATCAAGAGGGAGGCAGTCCCTTGTGGCGGTTCCTCCTAGGGCCGAGCAGCAGCAAGCCTCCCCTCCAAGTCACAAGGAACATATTTCATGGGGTCACAGCCCCAGTATATATGCAACATTTCTTCTTTGTTCTGTCCTGGTACTGGGCTTGGGGAAATCGCCTCAACTGGTTTTGGGGGATATTGGAGCACTTTGTTTACAGGGCTCCTCTTCCCCTTTGTCAGGTTGGGCTCTGTCATCAGACACCCCACAGGGGGGCGGAGCCAGCATTCACCTAGGCAGGCACAGACCTATTCAGGGTCAGGGGGCTACTCCTCCCATTACTCCAAATGCAGATCTCCTATTCAGCCCAGCGCTGACTCACCCTGCCCTCCTTTGAGCCACACACACCTCCCCAGCCCCTTTTCACTCCAGAGCCAGACATGTAATATACATCAGGCAGGCAGACACATAGCACACAGAAATGCCAACTTCTAAAAATTGTGTTTCAAAAATAGTGATAATAGATCTGTGCACACAATTGCGTAGCATTTATTATTACTATTCCAAACATACCAAACTTGACCACGCTGCTCCTCTCATTACAGGAATTACCACTGAAACACTTATCAGGGAATCCCCAATGCATTCCTATGAGAGGGCAGGCTCACAGCAGTCAGAAACCAAAATGGCTGTTTGTCACTACCAGGACTTGACTCTTAAGCTACATGTCCTACCTTTTACCTACAATGCACCCTGCCAATAGGACTAGCCAGGGCCTATTTTAGGAGTGACTGACATGCAATAAAAAGGGGGGGTCACAGACGTGGCACAAACTTTAGGTGTCAAGTCACAGCGGCAGTAGCACTGCGCGCAAAGGCCCTGACTTGGCAGAGGCCTGAGATAGGTTTGAAAGGCTACTTTGGTGGGTGGCGCAATCAGCGCTGCAAGCCCACCAGTAGCATTTAATTTACTGGCCCTGGGTATCTGAGATACCACTTTACAAGGGACTGACAGGCAAATTAAACATGCCAAATAGGTGTAGGCCAATCTTACCATGTTTACCACAGAGAGCACACGCACTTTACACTGGACAGCAGTGCTAAAGTGCCCAGAGTCCTAAAACCACCAACACCAGGTCAGAAAAAAGGCTAGGTGGAAGGCAAAAAGTTCAGGGATGAACCTGCAAAAAGGGTCAAGTCTAACAATATGCATCCAATGGTAGGACACATTTTCAATTTAGACCTGCTTATAACCAAAGTCATTTGATGAGTGTGGTAACTGTTTCATCACTATATAATTTAATGATTTTTATAACTGTTTTATTAGAGTATATTGTAATGATTTTTAGTAATCAATCAATACATTTACTTAAACTGATTACCAGTGGCTGAGCTTCGTTGAATCAATCCACCCATCACTCTAAGCTAATTTAAACAGCTCTGTGAAACTTCCAAAATTTGCCTGGGTAATTATGTTTGAGAGACAACCCTGTTTCGAGGAATTGTAGCAGTGCAGACAGACCAAAGCACCGTGGATGGAAATAGGTGGAAAAATCTTTGTGAATACCCACAAACAACCATACAGGGAATCCCTGCCTACAGCGTTTCTCTTATTCAAAATGTACTCACATTAATATTTATGTGTGATACAACGTTTTTATGAGTATAAAAACATGTTTTGATAATGGCAAAAGTGGGGCTTTACACAAGTAAAAAATGCTACTAGTGAGTAAGTTGAACTGAAAGGAGTAAATTGTCTTGCAAAACAGGCCACAAGATGCCGGTAAGATGTGCAAGTCAGAATCAAGTCAAAATCCTTTTGTGTGTCCAGTTTGTATTCCGATTAATAAGAGTCGCTGGTTATATTCGAAGGTTACACCAAAGAAGCAACGTGTAAACAAGGTGGTAATGGTCTACAGGTGCTCTAAAAATATTTTTGCTGGTCCTTTTCTGATTTGAAAAATGTGAAAATTAAAATCGGTTCATCGTTTAAAAAGTGTAAAGACCCTCGCAGAAATTAAGCTATAACGTATGGGTGGAACTAGTCTTATCTCATACATTTTCAGGGAAATTATGGAAAGTGGTAAACGGCTACAATTCGGGCACATTTCCTCTCAATTTAAAAGTACCTCCTAATCCAATTCACAAAGTCTGACATGCTGAGTGAAAAAAATACTTGCCACAACAGCTGTTTCTCAGTTGATCCCCCAGTGTTCTACTCTATGCTAACTGCAGTGTTCTAATAAAGAACTGGAGTGCGTCCTAACATTCTATATTAATGACAAAATAAAAGCAGAGACGAAGTGGAATCTTTTGCACAACCTGTGGCACAGGTGCAAGGTATAAAGTAAACGTGCATTTTGTTTATTAATTCTTTGTCGATATTTCTTTTTAGAAAAAACTACTCTAAACTAAGAGAAGTGTTTATGCGTTAAGTGATTTATATACCCCCACGCCTTTTTACATTTGAAATACGTCCCAATTGAGAAATGTCCCCATTTGTGTTCAGCGCACCCTTTCCACATGTTTCCTTACATTGTGCATTCATTCTGTTGTTTTATTCACCCTATAGTCTAACGTATGGTACTAGGAAGGTCCTTGCAGCCTTCCATTGCTATTGACAGGAGTAGATCATTTGGAAGGTCAGGAAACGTGCACATAACACACACACACCGTAATGATTTGTATTCAAATCACCTATGAAGGTAAGAAACAAACCATCGTGGCATTCACTGGTTATATTCCATGGTATCATAGTGGTTCGAGAGATAAGCAAGGACGTGATAGAGTCCAGTTTGGATGAAATCAGCAACACTTTAAGCAAGATCAATTTCCACACAGTGTCCTCTGAGGGTCCAGTGTATGTTTATTTGGGGTCATTCTCTTCTCTAGGTTCCAAGCTATACCCAGGTCGTTTCTCTCAACTCCTTTCATTCACCCCCCAGATCTAGTACATTTTTTAGAACAGTCTCAGGCCCGATATATTTTTTCCTCTGCTCTCTTGCACTAGTTCATGTTCTAAGCCCATTGATCCACCTGGTGAGTTGCCTTATTGCACCACAATTGGGCAATGTCTCTTTTGGCCAGTACCAGTGCAATATCACAGAACAGTAATAGGTGTTTTTAAAGCGTTTGTTTACTCCATATCCCCCAAATCACCAACTGTGGGTGGGGATAGGTAAAGACACGTCCCAATCTTTCCTGAGATGGACTGTCTTATCTTGAGCCACAACATGTGGGTCTGTGGGCACACTCCCACAGGGTGTTGTCCAGCAAACTTACCAAATGGCAGCCCCGCAGGTACCTGGTCTATAGTCCCAATTCTAACAGTCTCGTTCTAGTGCGGTAAGCAGGTGCTGTATTTTCAGATGTTTCAAGCGAAAACCTGCTCTAATCTCAACCTCTTCGGGATAACTACTGGCAAACCCCTTCTGTTCTCTTGCGTTCCCAACATTGCCTCCCCTTTATGTTTAAGAGCCTGTAAGGGTCACTGGCTATTGTTTTGCAACGTCCTATACATTTGGGATACGGCGTGTATGTGTAGCGGTGCCGCCAGGACCTTGTATTCCACATGGGATTCATTTTTGGTCATAGACAGGTGATGACCATATTTGTTCAATGCTTGTTTGACTTGTAGGTAGCAAAAGTGCTGGGCAGCTGCTAACTCAAAATATTGTTAGAGCTCCTTAAATATCAATAGGACCTCTGAACCACATTTGTCCCCTACCTTAAATAAGACTAAGAAGTCCTACTTTTGAAAGATGTCTAACCTAGTCAGGTCCGAAAGTATAGCCGAGTCCTACAGGGGCAATTCCAGAGTAAGTTTGCTTCCCACTCTAATGCTCAGTTGGCCTTCCTACAAATCTAAAGCACAGTGGCTGTCAGAGTTCTCCAACAGACACGGCCGTGACGGGTGTGCCACCGGGCGTGGTAGGGGCAGGGTCAGGGGTTGTAAAATGCGGGAAACTGACGATTTCAGGTAAGTACTGGGTAAAAAAATTGTTGGGTGCGCTGCATCACATTTGGCGATACAGCGCCTGCAACGAAATTCATTTTTTTTCCCGGTACTTACCTGAAACCGTCCATTTCCCGCATTTTACAGAGATACCACCCTGCCCCTCCCGTGCCCCACGTCACCGCCCTGTGGCACGCCCGTCACGGGCCGTGGCTGTTCTCCAACCCACTGTGCATCCACCATAAGGTTCCCTTTGATTTCCCGCAGATGTCATGGCCCTCCTGACTGTCCGAAGTGAGGGTTCCTGTAGTGTAATGAGAGCCCAGCCATTCACAAGCAGGAGGTGAGATGCCCAGTAGTACAGTTTAGGTCCGGGTAAGGCTATGCATCGTACAAATGGAGACCTCATCAATGTATCTAATGTAGTACTGTGGGGTCCACCATCCCAAAGCAGGGACAACACACAGAAACAATCACTGCTTGTAAAGGTTTGTTGATATTACACTCCGTCAAAATGTGAAATATATCCTGTTCTCTATATTACATACATGCCAACATTTCAGAGGAGCAAAGAGGGAGATAAAAAAAAAAAAAATCGGGAGAATGGGGCTTTGAATCGGGTTACTTGCATCTGTGGGCTTTGGAAGTGTGCGGCTGCAGGATTGGCCATTTGAAACACAAATGCACGGTTTTTTTTACCTTTCAGAAGTATGGAGCGCAATGGCAGGCAGGGAGAGGGTGATGCAAGTGTTTTGCACTGGCCTGGCAGGTTGCTGGCAATGCATGCTCCCCTCTCCCCCTCCCCCCCCCCAACCTGTGTGACAGCCCTGGCTGAAACAGCTTTCTGCGCACACACCCAAACCCCCCCTCCCCCCCTACTTCACAGGTCTTTAAAAGACCATTCCCTTGTTAATGACGCTTTGTTGGTTTTCCACCCGTCTAGATCCCCTGCATGGCCACTCTATTGCTGGAAGAATTGGCACTTTACACAATACCAAGCCCTGTCAGCTGAAACTCCGAGGAATCGGGTTTTTGATTGCAGGAATCGGGAGGCGGGAGACTAGCCTTCAAATCAGTAGTCTCACGCCTGAATCGGGAGGGTTGGCATGTCTGATAATACAAGTGCACACGATATGATGTACTTGGGACATGACAGACAAAATACCTTGCTCACCAAACTCTAAATAATGCCAGAGTACTACGCCAAGCAGTTGTAAAGATGTTTGATAAGGGATTGTGTTGTACTTCACCGTACAGCATCCAGTTCTTGTACAAAAACATACAAAAAACGACAAATTATCAGGCACATACCGTGACGGGCGTGCCACCGTGCAGTGACGTGGGGCGGAGGAGGGGCAGGGTGGTGGGGGTTGTAAGATGCGGGAAACGGACGATTTCAGGTAAGTACTAACAACAACAAAAAATTGTTGCGTGCGCTGCATCACATTTGGCAATGCAGCGCGCGCGACGAAATTCGTTTTTTTTTGGGGGGGGGGTACTTACCTCAAATCGTCCGTTTCCCGCGTTTACAACCCCCCACTCTAGCCCTCCCCCGCCACACTTCACTGCCCGGTGCGCACCCTTAGACCAGCTGGGCTGCTCTCCCTGCTGGCCCCGCCCACCCTCCCTCAGCGTCAAAAAGCGCTTTCACTGGGCCAACAGCGGATTTCCACCACAAACGCTGTGCATCTCGAGGACGCCGCCAACCCCTGCAAGGAAGCCTGCTCCTGCCGCCCCGCCTTGAAGCGGATCTAACCACAGACAAGGGGGCTAACTCTGACTGACCGGCAGGGCTGCGAGCGACTGCGGGGACTACGAGGACCAGGAGTCCCTGCGCGCCCTTAGACCAGCTGGGCTGCTCTCCCTGCCGGCCCCGCCCACCCTCTAGTTAATTGTACATCCACATAAAGGAAGTACCGCTCCCGCTGTGCGGGAGCGCGCGGGAGGGCGCCGGGAGAAGCCCGGGACAAGGGCGGGACCGTCTGTGGCCGTCCGGGGCCGACAGAGGCCGGGCCAGGCCCACTCCCTTTGCCCCTGCGGCCATAAAACTGGACCTCTTGCACGTCTTTGCTTTTCTTTTTGTGGTACGTGTATTTTATTTTAGAATAGTGTTTTGCTATCACAGTGCCCCCTACCTGCCCATATAATCAGTGTTTGCCACTTCCCCCCCCCTGCTTCATTCGCCCACAGCGATGTCTACCTCTGAGGCAACCCAGGTGCTAGCTACGCAAGGGTCTCCTATGTTAGGACCACTGGATACATTTTTTGCTAAAATAAAGAGCGACGTTGACAGGGAGCTCACTCTCGCAGAGAAACGAGCAGGGCGACGTTTCTACATCGAAAAGTTAAAGCTAAGACCTCTTCAGCCCCACGATGCAGCTATAACATCCCTAACATCCCTAATGGATCCAACTACTCCCACAGATCACATTAACACTTCTTCCCTCATAGAAGATATCCCCCTCATTTTTCAGATGAATCGCCCTGACCAGAAGGACATTATTATTATTTCTGACTCCATTCACTCCCAGGTAACTGACACTCAGACCATACACTTAAGCACTCCCCCAGTGGAACCAGCCACTCTTTATGATAAAAACATACCCTCTCCTGTCTTTACCCCAATTGGACCTGACCATTACACCTTGGGCATCCCCGAGGGAAAGCTTCTAACATCACCGCCTAGGGATACTACCAAGCGCCCTAAAGCCCCCTCTGGCTCCCCACCGAGGAAGAGAAGAAAGAAGCTTGTAATTAAAAAGAGAATCGCTCCTCCTAAACACGCGCCACATACTCCGCTCACCATCCCTGATAAGGTAGGGACAGTAGACCCCACGAAAGATATGACCCCCAAATCAATTTCGGTACCTAGCTACGCAGGGCTGCTGAATGATATCGACCGCCTTATAAAGGCTTTGATCCTTCCCCTCACTGAAAGGATCAAAAGATTAGGGGAGAATATCGATAAAATCCTTCAAGATCAAAAGGGCATATCTTGCCCTAAACCAAACGCTTCAAGGGACTCAACACAACCTATCAAAGAACCTAAACAACCCGAATTGGCGATTGGTATCCCTAAGGCAAATCCACCACCTATAGCTGGGCCTCCAAAACCCTTGCAGAATAGTAACCCCAATGCTAAAAACAGTAATAGCAATAAAATTGCCTCACCGAAAAATTCCACGACCTTAGATAAACCTCATTCCAACACAAGGCCCCATAGTACGCATTCTAACAATAATAATAATATAAACCCCTCACCTACCATATCTCATCACCCTAATAGAAGATCAAGGAATACCGTTGATCTACCGCCTGAGTGCATAAACTACGTTATTGTACTCACAGGAGTTCCGCCCCCGCCGGAAGGTAACCCAGAACACCAGGCCAATTTAAAAAATAAGGTTATCTATTGGTTGAGGAAAAACAGACCCCTTCCACCACACCTAAATGGTGCTATCGTCTCGGCCAGGCGATGTCACTGGGTAGGCACTAGACCTAAGGACATCGAAGGTGATGTGATCCTAGTCAACGTTAAAGATCACAGACTGGTCACATACATCAGTGACTGGTATCCCGGGACGGGCGAGGGGGGAATCTCAACCCATAACCTAAGCTACTTCTATCCCGAGGCCATGCTGAGGCAACCACCAGCCCGGTTTAGATCTCACCATCCTGGCAATAAATGGCGCCCAAAGCCCCTCTTGGCCCCACAATACCTTCATTTCCACCTCAAAGATACCACACGGGCCTTAACAATCCTCTCCCCCATCCTATGCACACCCTTGTTCCAATACCGCACAGACCTCATGCCCCCGACAGATTAGATCGCACGCGGATGTCAAAGGGTCAGAATAATTTTGACACCACCAATGATTTCTGTTTTCAGCCCTGCCAGCCACCCTTTCCACCGCAAAATTCTCATAACTCTATTGCGTACTGGGGTGATTCATATTCTTATAACCCCAAGGACTCCTGGAACATACCCCTGTTCAACCTTTACAACCCTCTCTCTGGACTGGATGACAATGAATGACTTCACGAGTCTACTAACACAGAAAAGCTGCCTGTGGGCTACCAGAACCGCCAGTGCGCTTCTGCCCACTACCTGTCATCCAGCCCGTCTAAAAGGCATCAGGGTAAGACGAGGGAGGGGATAGATTCTCCTGGTGATCTCCTGATATCTGGCATTATTTTCCATCAGCCCCAATTATCTCCCCATAATTGCATCATCTCTACCCCTACGACTCCGCCCGCTACCTCAAACACACCAACTCTGCAATCACAAAGACCTCTTAGTTAGTGTAGGCCGCACACACGTGGTCACTAGCAATGTACCCCATTTCAATTCTCTTCTTTCATGGAATGTGGCGGGGCTACCCAGTAAAGTTTCCAACAAAGCCTGGTTAGACGCCAAACACATGCACGACATCTTGTGTTTTCAAGAAACATGGTGTTGTGAAG
This sequence comes from Lissotriton vulgaris, assembly GCF_964263255.1. Lineage (NCBI taxonomy): Eukaryota > Metazoa > Chordata > Amphibia > Caudata > Salamandridae > Lissotriton > Lissotriton vulgaris. Next base: position 667,381,416 of record NC_141689.1, read on the forward strand.
AACTACACCTCCTTGGGTACCAAACCTTTCACTCTTCGGCTACGCCGTCAGCACAGGGCCACAATAAGGGTGGGCTCTGTGTTTATGTTTCAACAACGGCAGAGGTTAAGATTCATAACTTTTTTTCCAATACCCATTTTCAAATTCTATCTTTTAATTGGGGCACGAATGAGAAAATTGTATTGGTGAACTTTTACAATAATATGTCCGATAGTGAAATGGAGCCCACCATGTCCAATATGTTGCGCCAGTTGACGCGCATCGTTGACCACTTTAAGGGTGCAATAATAATGTGGGCAGGGGACTTCAATTGTACGATCTGTTCACATTCTGATTCTCCCCTGTGTGGCCTCGCAGACTTTGGGGCGGACAATCCAACTAATTTTTCTCACACAAAGATGGGGATGTTGTTAAATGGTTTCGTCTTTAATTTTGACTTTTGTTTTGCCAATCAGACCTGTCCCTCACCCGTGCAGTTTGAGCCAACCTTCTTTGGCAGAGGTTGTAACTCAACAATTGATTTTATATTGATAACCACTGTTAATCCTGGGTTTCTGACCTCGTGGACGGTTGGCAAAGACGTATTCAGCGACCATTATCCCCTCTCAATCGGTGTAAACGTAAAGGGGCGTTATGATAACAATGGTATCCATCCCACGTATCCATATAGGATTGAGTTAGCTAAAACTAATGGCTATGTGGTGAAATGGGAGAAGATTGTCCCTAGTGTGTTCCTGAAAAAGCTGCTCTCTGAGTGTGCCATTGAAATTAATGTTTGTTTGGAGGAACACGCGGACCCCTTTACTGTCATGTCAACCTTTGCCAACATTCAACATCGTATCAAAAATATGTTGACCCGTGTAGCGAATAACAATAACACATCTAGTGAAGGGTGGTTCGATGGGAAGTGCACGAAAGCACTAAAAGCCCTAAAAAAAGTGCTGGCCCATAAACCAAGGGACTCCCATACAATCCGCAGCGCCAGGCAATTATATAAACGTGCATTAAAAGAAAGAAGATTGGCTTTAAAAAAGCAAGCCTGGGATACACTAAGAGAAGCATCCACCCAGAAAAACACCACTAAGTTCTGGAGGTTGGTCAAAACTCTATACCAGCCGAATAATAGTGGAAATATAATAGACCTGGCAATAACGGGTGAAAGATGGCTAAACCACTTTAGGCAACTATATAAGCACACAAAGCCAGCTGATGCTATTAAATCCCTAGGGCCGAGCCCCACTGTAGCCCAAACTTCAGAAATCAGTAGGGACACTTATTCCCCAACTTGCCCATTCCCGATTGACTTAACCTTCTCAGTAGGTGAAGTTCAGGATGCAATCAGGGACAGCGCACCAGGTAAAGCTGCGGGGCCCGACTGCCCCCCGGTAGACGTGTATAAAGCCGAACCAGACTTCTGGGCTCCCCTGCTTACAAACGTGCTGAATAAGGGTAATCAAAAGGGGTTTATTGAAACCTGGTCGGATGCAATAGTGGTCCCCATTTTTAAAAAGGGCAGTCGAGACGACCCGACCTGCTACAGGCCAATATCCCTATTGGATGGCCTAATGAAGTTAGCAGGTAGGATTATTTTAAAGAGACTCCAGGAATGGGAGGAAGAGCATAATGTTGTGTCACACCTTCAATATGGGTTCATGAAAGGCATAGGGACAGCCGAGCAGTGTTTAAACTTGGCCCTTTTATTTGCTAAATATACTCAGGCTAGAGGTGGATCACTTTTTATAACTTTCGTTGATTTAAGTTCTGCTTTTGATTGCGTGGACCACATGCTATTATGGTCCACGCTGGGCGAGATGGGCGTTGACGCCCGTATAATCACCTTCATTAGAGAGCTGTACCACAACTGCGGGGCCAGAGTGAGATATGGCAAGCAGGGGGAATGTACCGATAAATTTGCCCTCTCAAGAGGGGTTCGACAAGGATGTATTTTGGCCCCAAGGCTATTCACATATTACATAAATTCAGTGTGACAATACCTTTCCCTCTTCCAAAATGATTATCCTATCGTGAAAGGCTCACCAGTGCCAATCCTCCTGTACGCCGATGATGCGGCCATAATGTCCCAGACTCAAGTGGGACTGCAGAGGGCGGTGACTAAATTTGCAGGTTATATGCAGGATAGAGGACTTAAAGTGAATATTTCAAAAACATATACTATGCCATGCACCAATAAGCGTAAGAGGGCTCCCTGTAACATATCCCTGGACAAACAGAATATAGCCACTGTAGATAAGTTCTGTTACTTGGGCATCCTGTTTGACAGGCGGTGCCGTTGGAAACAGGCGATTGAAGCTAGGAAACTGGCTTTTATTCGTACTATAGGCGCTCTACGCGCTTTTTCTAACAGAGTGGGCGGCAAACCAACTAAAGAGTTGACCCAGATATATCGGGCGAAGTGTGTGTCCACAGCCACCTACGGGGCGGGATTATGGGGCCTCGAGGAGGATCAATCCCTGCAGGGCTGTGAGAATCAATTCATCAGCTATCTTCTGGGCGTACCAAAAACCACATCCTCATTCATGACGCATATAGAGACAGGAGTCAAGCACCTGAGCGACATAATCAAGATGGCCCCTATTCTTTTATGGCATAAGGTATGGACTACAAGTGAAGCCAGTTTCAACAGGGACCATTTAGAAGACTGCCTGGCCCTAGATGGGGTTGCAAATTTCAGATGGCTATCGTACGTAAGAACCTTACTTGCCGAGATAGGTCACCCAGAATATTATGAAAACCCGAGATCTCTGGATGGTGTTTCAAGATCAGTTTTCAAAAAAACACTAACCACCCATCTGGAAACTTTGAGATGGAATTCTGAAAAGCTCAAACAAACCATCTTAAACTTTCAGGAAATCACCCCCAACGAAGGCTTGCAAATGTACCTAAATGTTGATCCTAGTCCGTATCACAGAATGCTTCTGTCCCGTTTACGCCTTGGGACTTTTTATCGCATGGTAACTTTACCTGACATGAACAATTGGTCAACCACTAAGCTGCTCTGCCCATGCGACAATATCGCAGTGCAATCCAATCTGCATATATTGTTCTTTTGCACTTTTTATTCTAACCCCAGAAAACTTTATTTGAAACCTCTATTAAATCGCTGGGGTATAAGAAATTGCAGGCCAGCTTTCTCAAGACTGTTAAGACTTGAAGATGAGCATGTGATCTTTGCGGTATCTTGTTTTTTAAGAACTGTCATAAAACTGCGGAAAACCATGTGGTAAAACATCCCTCCTGTGGGCTCCACCCTGCTCATTGTTACAGACAGCAGATATTGCACTTTAAAATGAATAGCATCTGAAATTCTTTTATCTGCCTGATTATCATACTTGTTGTTTTAATTGTATGTGCATATGTAAGCATTTACTAATTGTGATTATGATTTGATGTATGTGTTGTGCTTTTATGATTTTATATGAAAATCGAATAAAGCTATATTTACTTACTTACTTACTTACTTCCTCCTCGGCTTTGCCATCCATGTCATCATGTGAAGCATCAGCCATGTGCAGCTTCTGGCCACTGGCCAGTGTCCTTTCACTGGCTACTCACTCTGCAGGTACCTTTTTTTATGTACCAATGAACACTCAATACACGTGCATTTGCATGCCATCTCGCTCCTCCCTGTGGTCTTGCAGCCTCTTCCTAGCACAACCCTTGCTGATTCCCCCTTTGCACTCGTTTGTTGTCCCCCTTGTCAGACTTGTAATCCTTAGGGTGGTCTTTCCCCAGACTTTTTGCCTTTTGCCTCCCATTTTTGCTGATTCTTTTTGCTTGACTTAGGACTCTGAGAACTTTACCACTGCTATCCAGTGCTAAAGTGCATGTGCTTCTTCACTAAAACATAATGACATTGGTGTATACTCGATTGGCATATTTGTTGTACTGATAAGTCACTGGTAAAGTGGTATGCCATATACCGAGGGCCTGTATGCTACTAGTAGGCTGCAGCACTGTTGGTGCCACCCACAGAAGTAGCCTTTCAAACCTGTCTCAGGCCTGCCAATGTAGTACCTGTGTGTGCAGCTTACTGCCACTTTGGCTTGGCATTTAAAACTACTTGTCATGCCTTAAACTGTACTTTTATTCCATACAGGGCACCACTAAGGTAGGCCATAAGTAACCCTAAGAGCAGGGTACCATGTAAGTAAAAGGTACGATATGTACTTTTATGTTTTACATATCCTGGTGGTGACAAAAAGCCTGGTTTGATTTTCACTACTGAGGCCTACACCTCTTATAGGCCAGCATTGAGAATTTCATAATACACTTTTAAGCTGTAATACCTGATCAAAAAGTAGTAGCTTTTTCATGTTTCTTATCTTTGGAATGGTAATAATTAATCCTCCTTACTGGTGAAGCTGGATTTAACATTACTGTTTTAGAAATGCCACTTTTAGAAAGTGGACTTTTCTCAGCACGTACTGCTCTTTGGGCCAGATGTACAACCGCTAGAATTAATGACTCGCAATTTGCGCAAAATTACGACTCTCAAATTGTGAGTCGCTAATTCAAATGTATGGTGAAAACTGGGTTCCAAACTGTGAGTCACAAATGACTCGCATCGCAATTAGCGAGGAAGCTAATTGCGAGTCAGAAAGCGGTCTATAAGAGCGACCACGGCAGGAAAATTCGATTGGCAATCGCAAATATCGACCGCAGCAGGAAAAAAACATTTTGTGGTCTCTAACAGTGACTGTGGTTTAAGGAACAGCAGAAACACTTTCTGGACACCAGAAGGACCACAAAACAAGAAATGGTGTCCCTGGAGGATCCTGATCAGCAGTCAGAGCACATGGTAAGGTGCAGTAGCACAAACCTACACTGCAGGGAGGCTCCAAATCTGCAAACAAAATTGTCAGCAAGAATAGTGAGAAGGCAGCAAGGAAGCATCGGCACAAGCTCAAATTTGCAGAGGGAACTGGATATCCTCATTGAAGAATGCTGCAACAACCATGAACAGCTTTTGAGAGGGCATCTCAGACTGTCCCTGAGTCTCAGAAACAAAAAATTTGGACAGAGATCCGACTGTTCATCAATGCACTGGGTGTGGCTAACAGGTCCATTGATGAAATCAAGAAAAGGTGGTTTGACCTGTGCTCCCTGGCCAAGGACAGGGTGTCAAAATGGCTGTGTGACATCCAGGGAACAGGAGGAGGTCCATCCAATGTTACTGAACCTTCAACTGTGGAAGCATTGTTGGGGAGTAGACTGGAGAGAGAGGCAGTGGTTGGCTTTGGGACCTTCAACACATTTCAACCCCCACCACTCCTTGGTAAGTGTAAAATGTGTACCATATCAGCATTTAAGCCAAAAACCCTGTTTTCCACATGCATGCCACACACCCTCAGCCAGATACACCTAGATGCTCCATTTACATGATCACAAAGTCATAGCTGGTGCATTATGGGAAAAGTAGACAGTGAAATAAACAGTGCATTTAAGGTCTGACATAAGCTGAACAGCATAGTACCACCACTGAGATAGGGGCTCACACATTAATTGTATTCATCTCCCTTTTTGCCACATAAATACACCGCTGGGAGGAGGGTATACATCTGATGATGCAGGCAAAGACCAGGAGCAAGGCCAGAATGAGGAAGTGCTGGATGGGGTTACAAGGAGTCAGCTAAGTTGTTTACATGTCCAGGACAGTGCTGCATGCAATTTACCACAGGCTACAGTGATTCATGCCCCAGCATCCCACCAGCCTGTCACCAGGTTCCAGCTGCTGCTTCCAACACAGAAACCAAGCACTCGCTCCCAGGCTGGATCAGGCAATCGGGCTGGTCCTGAACTGGCCATGCTGAAGGTTACGCCTGCAGCAAAAGCAAATAAGCTGAGCCAGGACTTTGATAGCATCACCCAACATCACCCAACAGTTGGGTGATAACCAGACACACCTTGAGGAGAAATGTGATGCCCTTACAGGGGCTATTGGGCACCTGTGGACTGAGCTGCCAGAGGAGAGAGTGCAACAAAGGTGCATGGAGCGAGACTGGGCAAATAGGATGGAGGCAATCAGGAGGCTGGCACAGGAAACCACCCAACACACAAAGCTCACCCTGGTCCTGCAGATTGAGATAGGCCACTACAGTGGTGACATTTCACGAGGGCTGCAAAAAATAACAGCAGCAGTTGAGCGATACAGGCTGCCACGTTTACCATTGGAGGAGCAGGGGACGCAGCAGACAGTGAGGTGTCTAGCTGCAGTAGTGTCTCTGCTGCAGGCAAACAAATGCAGCACAAGAGCAGAAGCTACCAGCCTGTCATACCACCTGCCAGATCCCCCCCCCAGACATAGAGGGAAGAAATAACTTTTGACTAGCAATGTACCATACAGTTGCTCCAATTACTATTTTGTTGGTGGTGGAGTAACCACTCAACGTGTCATTTTGTTCTGTTATGCTGATAAGGATGGACAGTTTGTCCACCAAGGTTTTTGTGTGCCCTGAAAATAAAGGCAAACATTGATAGTAAAATCTACATTTCATATTGTCAGTTGTTAAGTTTGGTGTGTCAATAGATAGATTGTACTTTGCAAAATATTTTCTGGCTATATGGTCCCTGCACCTCCTTCCCTCTGCTGCTGAGCTGCCCTCGATTTGCTGTTGGGCATGTGGGCCAGGGTCATCTTCCTCTGAGACTGATCCAGACACCTCTATCGGTAAACCACTCCTGCAGGTATGGCACAGGTTGCCGCAATTTTTCACACAGTCTCAAGCGCGTACTGCAAGGCTCTGCTACTCTTGTGAAGGCACTGGAATCGTGTTTGAGCAGGTCAAATGTGCGCTCAATCACGGACCTGGTGTGCCATGTGCCATGATGACACCTTTCATGTGGGTTGTTGGGAAACACGTACGGTGTGAGGATCCATGGCTGCAGGGCAAACGCACTGTCACCTGGTGAGACACAAAAGTGTGAGACAACATGTAGAGAGTATTGATTGTGCCAATGCATTTTACCGTGGACATTACATTCCAGTACCTCGTATGTATTAATCTGCAAAATCCCCTCTTTCTAGTCACTGGTATATGCCACGGGGCTTATAGATGTAGGAGTCACGGGTGCTCCCTGGAACTTTGTCCACAATGTCCGTGATGATGTTATATGCATTAAAGACTACTTGAATGTTAAGGGAATGTGTGTTTTTTCTATTCTAGAATACATATTCTAGGTGAAATGGGGGACATCTGGGTACAGATGCATCTGATGACCTGTGGAAATGAATGAATGAATGAATGAATGAATGAATGAATGAATGAATACGCACTTATATATCGCATGGTAATACCTAGTTTAGGCAGCTTTTATTTCAATTTTATAGAGCTTCATAGCTTTTCTAAATTGCTCTTACTTCATTCTGAGAAGTCCTTCCTCCATTTCCTATCAGCTTGCTTACATGACTGTTTTAGCTGTCTCAGAATAAGTGTATACCATGCTTTCTTATTAGAACCTATTCGGTGGCAAACCACTTTTTCGGGAGAACAATGTCCAAAGAGGCCTCCAGCCAGTTGTTAAAATTCTCGTTTGCTACCATATGGTCCGGGTGAGAGGCTGGAGTAGCATTTCTGAGATTGGACGCCTAATTATAAACAGAAAGTTTGGACCATGTACGACCACGATTTTTAGTCTTAACAGAGGGTTGAGTAGGCTCTTGAGGAGTCCAACCCAAAGGTAACAATGAATGGTCGGACCATGGGACCGCCGTGGATTCCACATAGATAATGTCTGAGAGATTAGTGAACAAAGGGTCACGCATATGTCCCAACTTATGAGTGGGACCAGTCACTATTTGCTTGATTTGAAAAGTTTCAAGACAATCTATGAGATCCTGCATTAAAACCGAATCAGGCTCATCGACATGTAAATTCAGGTCACCCAAGATAGAGAACGAGGAACGGCTAGCATCATGAGTGACTACCGCTGGTAGATCTTTACAAAAGTTGCCTAATGATCCAGGGGGGCAGTATATTAGCATACCTGAGAAGGTACAGGTAGGGGAAAAACTTGTATCGAATACTAAATTCTCAAAGTCAGCTACTTGACCAATGGTGGCTCTACATTAAACACACCTTCATAAATAATAGCAATTCCACCGCCCCTCCTGCCAACTCGGTCAGCCTGAATATGGGGTAATTAGATGGAAGGGCCTGAACATTCTCTGGGTCAGAGTCCTTATTAGTCCAGGTTTCTGTGAGAAAGAGCACATCTGGATGCCTTTCCTCAAGAAGTAGGTAAATTTCACTAGAATGTTTTTGAAGGGAGCGACAATTAAGTACCTACAGGGAGATGGGTTATTCTTTACCCCCACCAGAATCCCCAGAGGGGGTGGACTGTAATGAATTCCAGTTAAAAGTACACTGAGGACAGGCAAAATTCTCCTCTTCTACCGGAAAAACATACATGCAGTCCATTCTGCTCTCACCTCTAAGTTTGAGGAGTTGCTCCCTGTTATATACCAGCTTCTCAGAGGGAAAACGGGCAGGGGTCCCAGCCCCTAGCCCCATCCTGGTGCAGACGGGCGCAGACGGGCTGCCCTTTGGTGCGCCTTTGGCAGAATTTATAGCCGAGTCTGCGTGTCAGCGTGCATCAGGCGTGTGAGTGAGGAAGCTGGAACGCTAACTCCACTTCCAAACCACACGGATCTTCCCCAGAGCCCTCAACCAGCCCAAGAGTCCCCGAAGGTGCGAGCAGTTTGCTGAATTCCCAAAGAAATAGATTTATTAAAACCAAGACAATCAACAAGATATTTAAAGTTTAAAACAATTTTAGCTTGTAGTCACCGATCAGGCACAAACAAAAGTGTTACCACGCGGCTGCGTCATCGGCAGAATTTTCCCGAGTCTGCGTGTCAGCGTGCGTCGGGGCGTGTGAGCAAGGAAGCTGGAATGCTAACTCCACTTTCAAACCACACCGATCTTCACGGAGCCCTCAACCAGCCCACGAGTCCCCGAAGGTGCGTGCAGTTTGCTGAATTCGCCGAGAAGTAGATTTATTAAAACCAAGACAATCAATATGATATTTAAAGTTTAAAACAATTTTAGCTTCTAGTCACCGATCAGACACAAACAAAAGTGTGAAATCTTGCTATTTGGTAGAACTGCATGTTTGTATTTTGTTGTTCCACATCATCCCTGGGCAGATAGATGTGTTAGTGTATGTGGTGGAGCATGGCGTCCAAGAAGTTATGAAAGAAATGCAAAAGCGCACCATGAGAAACCCCTCTAGCCACTGCAATGACATCTTGGTTACTATACCACTGGCCTATAGTTGGAGGGAGCGCAACACATAGACAGGGGTGGGGATAGCATTGCAGCGCTGGGTTCTGCTTTCTAGTTGTAGCTACTAGGTGGCTATTAGCTCTAGACTCACATTGCTACTCAGCCTGAACTGCTCATATATCTCTTCCTCTGTTTTCTCAAACAAGGTTAGCCTGATTCTGAAAATCCGCTCCTGTCTCTGCCTCCTCTGCTGAGCAGCCACAATCTGCACCCTCCTCATCAACATGTACAGAGCCACCACTGTTGAAATATTTCAGATGCTTTCTGGGTCTGTTTTTATAGGTTGGGCCCTGTTACACCTGTTTAGGATTCATGGTAAATTGCATGTGCAAACAGGCCATTTTAAGCGTACTCGCAAATTGCGATTCATTTGTACGTGAAAGATAGCGACTTGCGAATTGCAACTTGCTATTTGGGGGACACACACTCTGCACACATATTTTGTGAGTTGGTCATCGGTTACATCGCAAATTAGTTATTTGTGATTGCCTGCCGTATATCTCGTAATGCCCATTCTTCATGCAAAAATCATTTTGGGACCGTTTTGTGAGTTGCGAAATGGTTGTACATCTGGCCCTTAGTGCCTTACTGCCTGTGTCCAATACACGTCTGGGTTGGGTAATAGCTACACTTTGTGTATTCCCTCTAAACAGCCAGAAACACAGGAAGGTGATGCTCATTTGCATTATGATAGAAAATGGCCAGCAAGGGGTTTTGTTTATTCTAAGATTTTTACAGCACCGTTAGGACTTGTTTAGGATTAATCACAGTACCTAAGCCTGAGTTTGATCAGTGGCTGTTCGATTAAATTCAAAAGAAACAAGTTCCTAAAAAAAGGAACACAAGATGTTACAACACTAACATCAAATTAAACACGAATAATCAATAAAACGTGAAACCAGGGTTTTTGTTTTGTCTGAGAGTTATTATTAAACTTCAAGGCAAAATATATACATTTCTGTACAAAAACAATGAACAATCATAAAGAATAGGGTGCATACATAGATATAATAAGGATATTCAAGGCATTGGTTGCTTGTCCTTAGACATATCCAAATTTTAAGTCCAGACTGCTGGGTCACAGTAGTTGATTGATTTTAACTCAAAGTCAGAAGAAAATCAAAAGATGACATGAGACAAACTATGCAGAGTTGGACTGAATAAGTCGACGTTTCGGCCTTATTTCGGTTATTCTTAAGACCATCATCAGGACAACATAATGGTATATACAATTGATGACCCTCTGTAAAGAAAACAACAATTAATTACAATGTGTACAGTTATATTCAAATACCTGGTTTAACTAATTCTTTACATAGAATTATTATAACAATACTAAACATATTTACATTTTTAATGCTTGCATCTAACATTTCATGATTGTTAAAAATAGTCGGTGTGGCGACTAAAGTAATTAAATTAGAAAAAGACAGACAGCTAAGTCTTGGAAGTAAATTCACTAGGTGTTTTAGTAGTGTGAAACTTAATGAGCAGAGTTAGTGAGATTATTGCTTGCTAGACACCGAGTGGTGGCTTGTACTCACTTTTTACATCAAAAGCATGTCAGTTTAAAAATTCTTGACGGCACCGGCACCTTCAATTAATTGCGTTGAGGTCGGGCACAGAAATAAATCAATTGTGCATGAGGTACACTGAAAGGAACGAAGTATAGCTATAATTCCTATTTAGTGTAAAACAAAACTGTTGCCGTATTTTCGGGTTTACTGTGAGTTCAGAAAATTTACCTTGCAACGAATATAGCGAAGCAGTAGAAGGATTCTGGCAGTTAGTCCAGTTTAAATTGATGCTCAATTGTCTCGGAAAGGACTGAACAAAAAAGAGAGAAATGTGCACGTGTTTTAGCGTTGCATGGTTTTAATTGTAGTGCTTTACAACTTGACACATAAAACACACAAACTGTGTTTAAATTTGATCTATTGCAGTTTGTCAAATACTTGATAAAAAGCATGTGCGCTTTTGTACAGTGGAAGGTATGACTGATAGTGTCAAAATGCAGAATTGCATTGTTGTTGAATGTATTGCAGAAATGCTGAAAAAATGGTCGCAATTAGGTAACTCAAGTACACAGCAGGGGTTGCGTTATGGGCAATGAATGAAAGCCCCAAACTTCGAAATAACATCGAAAATGTAGCCGAGTGAAATGCTGACAAGGGGGTTCCTCTTTAAGTAAGTTGCAACCACATGAGCGCAGTGCACTGCTAATGAGGTTTTTTTTTAAAACGGAGGAGTTTGTGCAGTCAGTTACAAACAAGCGGGCGTTATATACCAGCTTTTGCTATTGAAGTTTTAACACGAGAGAGTTTGTGGAATAAGTTAGAAACTCGCGAGCGCAATGAACCAGCATCAATTCTACTTACTTGAAATAATCCGCCACGGAACGTCAATAGAGTATTGACGTTCCGTGGCGGATTATTTCAAGTAAGTAGAATTGATGCTGGTTCATTGCGCCCGCGAGTTTCTAACTTATTCCACAAACTCTCTCGTGTTAAAACTTCAATAGCAAAAGCTGGTATATAACGCCCGCTTGTTTGTAACTGACTGCACAAACTCCTCCGTTTAAAAAAAAAAAAAACCTCATTAGCAGTGCACTGCGCTCGTGTGGTTGCAACTTACTTAAAGAGGAACCCCCTTGTCAGCATTTCACTCGGCTACATTTTCGATGTTATTTCGAAGTTTGGGGCTTTCATTCATTGCCCATAACGCAACCCCTGCTGTGTACTTGAGTTACCTAATTGCGACCATTTTTTCAGCATTTCTGCAATACATTCAACAACAATGCAATTCTGCATTTTGACACTATCAGTCATACCTTCCCCTGTACAAAAGCGCACATGCTTTTTATCAAGTATTTGACAAACTGCAATAGATCTAATTTAAACACAGTTTGTGTGTTTTATGTGTCAAGTTGTAAAGCACTACAATTAAAACCATGCAACTCTAAAACACGTGCACATTTCTCTCTTTTTTGTTCAGTCCTTTCCGAGACAATTGAGCATCAATTTAAACTGGACTAACTGCCAGAATCCTTCTACTGCTTCGCTATATTCGTTGCAAGGTAAATTTTCTGAACTCACAGTAAACCCGAAAATACGGCAACAGTTTTGTTTTACACTAAATAGGAATTATAGCTATACTTCGTTCCTTTCAGTGTACCTCATGCACAATTGATTTATTTCTGTGCCCGACCTCAACGCAATTAATTGAAGGTGCCGGTGCCGTCAAGAATTTTTAAACTGACGTGCTTTTGATGTAAAAAGTGAGTACAAGCCACCACTCGGTGTCTAGCAAGCAATAATCTCACTAACTCTGCTCATTAAGTTTCACACTACTAAAACACCTAGTGAATTTACTTCCAAGACTTAGCTGTCTGTCTTTTTCTAATTTAATTACTTTAGTCGCCACACCGACTATTTTTAACAATCATGAAATGTTAGGTGCAAGCATTAAAAATGTAAATATGTTTAGTATTGTTATAATAATTCTATGTAAAGAATTAGTTAAACCAGGTATTTGAATATAACTGTACACATTGTAATTAATTGTTGTTTTCTTTACAGAGGGTCATCAATTGTATATACCATTATGTTGTCCTGATTATGGTCTTAAGAATAACCGAAATAAGGCCGAAACGTCGACTTATTCAGTCCAACTCTGCATAGTTTGTCTCATGTCATCTTTTGATTTTCTTCTGACTTTGAGTTAAAATCAATCAACTACTATGACCCAGCAGTCTGGACTTAAAATTTGGATATGTCTAAGGACAAGCAACCAATGCCTTGAATATCCTTATTATATCTATGTATGCACCCTATTCTTTATGATTGTTCATTGTTTTTGTACAGAAATTTATATATTTTGCCTTGAAGTTTAATAATAACTCTCAGACAAAACAAAAACCCTGGTTTCACGTTTTATTGATTATTCGTGTTTAATTTGATGTTAGTGTGGTAACATCTTGTGTTCCTTTTTTTAGGAACTTGTTTCTTTTGAATTTAATCGAACAGCCACTGATCAAACTCAGGCTTAGGTACTGTGATTAATCCTAAACAAGTCCTAACGGTGCTGTAAAAATCTTAGAATAAACAAAACCCCTTGCTGGCCATTTTCTAATATAAACTTTGCCCGAGCCCGCAAGGGTATATTGGGTTGCTCACCTTTTCTTATATTGCATTTGCATTATGAGCACTCATCTGTATTCTGATGGGTTTTCCTGAGAAGGAAGGATTGGGAGGGGCTAACACTTACACTTCAATACGTAGTGTCCTATCCACACAGAAAGCACTGATTTATCCCCCGCAGATAGCCTGGCAGACAGGATTGGGTTGAAAGGGATCCTTGCGCACTTCAGAGAGCTGCTTGGATGTCACCCCTACATCAAAGGCACTTTTGGGTATAAGTACTGGGTCTCTGGACCCCTAAAATCAGCCACTACTGGACTTGTAACTGAAACTCTGCCAGAAGAACTGCTGTGCTGCTTAAAGGACTCGACTGAACTGCTGAACTGGAAGGCCTGATTTTCTGTGTGTTGCACTGCTGCCTGCTGCTCTCTGACTCTGCTGAAGGAGAGCTGGACTCTGCCTTCACTCCAAGTGATCTCCAAGTGCCTGTTGGCTTGCCTCCTGATTAAGTGTTAGCGGGAAATCCGTTACGCTCGCGGATTTTGCGGATTTTTGGGAAATCCGCAATCCGCGAATTTTGCGGATTTCCCGCAAAATCCGCAAAAAAAAATCTGCGAACGTAACGGGTTCAAAAGTTGAACCCCCACTCATGCAACTATTTTACAATGGCGCCAGCAAGCTGCCAGCGCCGTTGTAAAATAGTTACAAAGATAGCTTGCACAGGAACCACTAGATAAAACGAAGCAGGTGCTGCTTTATTTTAAGTAAGTGCTTCATGTGCAAGCTAACTTTGTAACTATTTTACAACGGCGCTGGCAGCTTGCTGGCGCTATTGTAAAATAGTTGCAGCTCACAGCTCACTCAAGAGACCCCTGCGCCCTTCGGGACGATTGCATAGTAACACACACATGGACGCTCGAACTAGTTGATGCTCAAATTCAGTGACTCATTCATTAGCCCAAAAACAATCGTGAGCGTCGTCGAGGCTGGACAGGTGTGCCTTCTTCCCAACTCTACTGTGGAAAATCAGCTGTGATGCTGGATAGGCTTTGCATCCTTGACTTTCACGAGCGCAATACCCGTGCTGTTCCTGTGACCAGGAGCTTCTTTCTCTTCATCTGCTGAACTGATCTTTCTCTGACCTTTTATTCACACAAGACGAGGGACATACCCTACTGGGCACATTGTGTTCGCACGGGTTTCTGCAAGTTCGCACGCGTTTTGTACAATTTCGCAATTTGCGAAATTGTACAAAACCCTCGCGAACTTGCAGAAACCTGTGCGAACCTAAAAAAAAAAAAATCCGCAAATTCGCGGGAATTCGCGGATTTTGCGGATTGCGAGTTCGCAAATCCGCAAAATTCGCGAACGCGAGATTCGCAAAATTCGCCCATACCTACTCCTTATGCCTGAGACTCAGGGATATCAAAGTCTCAACCCCTGCTCCTGGCCACAATAAATTGGTATACAATATACTCAGGACTTGTGCCTGGCTAACTGGAAGTGGCCCATATACTTGCAGCACAGATTTTGATGCAACTCTTATCTGCGTGTCGAAGAACCAGTGCATCGACCAAGATGCTGTAAGAAAATTGTTGCATCACCTCGGAACCAGCGATTTGGAACATCTGAAAGTGTATCGCCGCTGCTGCAGCTTGGTGAGATTGACGTATCCCCTCAACTGAGTGACAGAATCCAGCGCATCTCTCGATGCCTGTCGACTCTGGCACTCGCCTTCGGAACTGACACATCACCTTCACTCTGTGAAGAAGATCTGCGTTTCCTGCGCCTGTGGGACTTCACATCAATGCATCTTGCTGTGTGCAACAAGGAAAAGTACTTTACTCGCCGGTACCTAAACGGTTCCTGAAGCCGGCTGGCGCTAAATGGCAGTCAGCCTGAACCTTGACTTTGCTCCGGTCCAGCGCGACCTAAAGTAGGCTTTTTATTGCAACCTGATTCTAAGCTCTTTAATGCATTTGTTCCTCTAGAATTCAATATCTCAACTTCTATACATTGGACTTTGGTTGTTTTGGTCTTGTTTAGAATATAATAATCTATTTTTTTAAACCTGTGTGGAGTCTTTTTGTGGTGTATTCATTGTGTTACTTTGTGTGTTGCACAAATCTTTTACACATAGCCTCCTTACATACGCCTGACTGCTCTGTGCCAAGTTACCAGAGGGTGAGCCCGGATTATCTTTTAGTATGTTTCTAGCTTACCATGATTAAAGCGGTGGTTCCTGTCTGACCTGGGTGCATACCACTGCCAACCAGGAATCCCCTTTCTAACACTCTTCCACTTGTAAAGGTACTTTTATTTTCATTAGCGTTGTATTCTGCATTCAAGTTCGTGGCTTGCCTGTTCCTCCCACCACTACACTCCCGTCGCTGCATGCCCCTTCTTTGCTTCCTCGTCCTTAGTTCTTTTTTCCTTCCACAGACAAAATCGTAACAGTAGTGCACCAGACGGTTTATTAGTGCAAACAACATGTGGTCTGAGGGATCATGGACAGTGCAAAGCTGGGCCACAGATGAGAGCCTCAGGACCGCCACTGCTCTTGACGCAAAGTCTTTCGTCGACGTTGGCCAACTCGCTAGACTGTTCCTCATCACTACGGGGAAGCGGAAAATGACTACTCTAAACAGCAAACTTTGAACGAATTAGTTATGCGAGAATTTCAACTCCTGACATCCCCGATACTCTATATCTCGTGACAGGTGTGAGAAACCTTTTCACATGATCGACACACAGGGGAAAGAAACAGGGAAAGAATAGAATATGCATGCTAGGAAAGGCGCACAGGGCAACCACGCCTTACATAAATTGCTGCCCGTTATCTCGCCCCCAAAATTTCAGTACTTCCTCTATAAAGTCTTGCCACAATGTGACATCAGCCCAAGTCATAGAATCTGCAACATATTTGCTCCTCACTCCTTTAATTTTTGTGCAAAGATTTTTTTGATGACAAGCATAAGTAGTGGTACATATAACTATTAAAATATGGTGTTACAGGGTCACTGGCATGGACTTGCCTGAATGATCAATGTTAAGAACCAGGCCTTGTTTTTACAGTCAGTAATGACAGTTGCTTGTACATTTAACTATGAAGCATGAAGATCTTTCAGACCACAGGCCGCTCCTGCAAAGGCTGCACTGCAGACGTACACTCAAGCCAGCCATGCTCAACCAATGAGTTTCTCCTTGGCCCTATCAGCTGCACAGAACACGCCCTGGCCGGCCTTCTGGTTGTTCCAAGACAGGGAAAGCACAACTTGATGTTGTGCTCTGGTCTACATCTACTTGTGTGGTACTGTGATAAAACTAGTGACTGTGCCTACGAAATGCTCCTCACATCCCCAGATATCGGCAGCTCTGGTATAATGTAGCAGCCCCCACCCCTCACACAAAACGCGATCGTTATTTGGCTTTTTCAATGTGTATTTCGAGATAACGCACAGTACGTCAGCTTTACTTTAGCCGTGTTTGTTTAACTTTCCTGCAGTCACTCTCCTGAACTTTAGATACACTCTAGAAGAGTGCATGTGTCTGCGAGCACACTGCTACCTTTACAGCTATGCCGCTGGATATTTCTGGGAAGCATTGCAGGGACATGAGAAGCACCTTAGTGTGCCTGTAGTGTGCTGTAGTGCAGTGTTGAGCCCACCACCAGGGCTCTTCGCAGCCCATTCATATACATGAAGTCCCTGCATACATAGTGGTACTTCAGGGTAATGTACAGCACGCAATACAAAGTACAGTAGCAGCAGAAGTACTTGATGTCCTGAGTGATAGCTTTGTGTACTGGTCTAATGGAGTGGTGCAGTTCTGCAGTGATGAGCTCTAAGGGAATGAGGTTTTCTGACCCCATGTATGATACTGATTTCCCTAGCCCAACCGGCCTTTTATATACACTCACCTGTCTGGATTCCTTCCCCTCCCCCTTTTTTCCCAACAGCCCAGCAGTCTACGTGTGAAGCGCCTATAATGGCTTACACAGCTCGCGTGTTCAGTAGCTATCTTCCCAATCATAACGTGCTGGGACTTCTGGAGGGAGGTTATGTTATGTTATGTTATATTACATTTATAACGTGCACTGATACTCTGGAGTGTCCTGGCGCGAGGAAGAGCAGGGGAAGAATCTGGAATCAAATTAGCGGATCATGCTGAACAAATGTAGTTTGAGTGATTTTTAAAGAGCTGGAACTCCGAAATTGATTGGAGATCAAAAGGAAGCGCATTCCATGCTTCAGCAGCATTGACAGAGATAGACAGGCCCCCCAGCCGCACTCTGCGGAAGCGAGGGACGACCATCCGGCGGTGCCCCGCTGAGAGCAGAGGGCGATTTGGCATATAAAAAGCAAAACGCGTCCTAAGGTAGGTAGGGCCCAGGCCATGAAGAACCTTATGGGCCAGAGTAATTGCTTTAAATCGCACCCGCAGAGCCACAGGAAGCCAGTGTAATTCCCGTAGAAACTGCTGTGCACTGGACCTCCTAGGGGCATTAAAAAGAAGCCTGCCTGCAGCGTTCTGAATAATTGGGAGCCTGCGCAGCAGATAGCCCAGCAGCCCTAGGAACAGAGCCTTAGCATAATCCAGTCTGGGCAGGATAAGTGCACGGGAGACCCTCTCCTTATCTGCTCTCGGAGAAGAGGAAAAAAAATTCTGAGTGCTTTAAGGGTGCCGAAACAGACCCCCGTTAGTTTTTTTACATGGTCACTGAATCGCAGGTCCTCATTAAACCAGATACCCAGGTTTTTTGCCGGCCCCCCCACGGACTGCGGGCTGGGGTAGTCCGGAGGCCATACGCAGGTTCTGAAATCATCCAGGATCTGGCCATAAAGGAGGACCTCTGATTTATCCTCATTACAATTGAGGGAAGCCAAGGCCAACCATTGAAATACTGAGGCTAGACACGACTGGGCAGCACACGTGTTTAGGTCAGAGCCACCCCAGGTATAGAGTAGCTGCGTGTCATCAGCGTACGCTATCACTTTAGCGCCTGGCTCCTCTGCCAGATAAACAAGGGGGGTAAGGTAGATATTGAAAAGGAGGGGGCTTAGGGTGGAGCCCTGTGGCACCCCGGTAGCCAGGTTCCTGACAGAGGAGGCACAAGGGGCCATGCAGACCTGTTGTGAACGGGAATCCAGAAAGGATTGAATCCATTTCCAGACCAGGCCTGAAATCCCAACTGCAGAAAGCCTATCTAGGAGCCACTGGTGGAGCACCATATCGAAGGCAGCAGAGAGGTTGAGTAAGATCAGGGCTGCCCTGCCGCCCCCTTCTAGACACTCTCTGATAGCCTCCGACATCTCCACTAGTGCAGTCTCTGTGCTGTAAGAGGATCTAAATCCTGACTGAGCTGGGTGGAGTGCTCCTGATGCTTCCACAAACGCCTTAAGCGGGAGGTAGACAGTGAACCTAAAAACAAGTTCCCCTTATATAGTGTGTTATGAGCAGGTGGTAAATTGATGGGTGATGGGTTCTGTGTGTGGACTATAGAGGGGTTAAAAGAATCTGTGTTTATTGCATGTTTAATGGATGGATGTTTAAAGTGCTCCATTCCTTGTCCACACACATCTGAAACCCAGCTGCGGCCCATGCAGGTAAGAGCTGTGGGTTGTGGGGGCTGGGTGGGAAGGATTTCGACAGATGACAAAGAGGGAAAATTAATTATTTATTTCATTTTTCCTTGTCATCGTCAGTCGAAATCCCCCCTCTTACTTGCCCGGGCTTCGGCTGCTGAAACCTCTTGTTCCTAGATGAAGGAAAGTATCTTTTAAGTCAGCCACTAAATCAAAAACATTCAAGTAACTAATTCAGTTAAAAACTCACTGTGAACCATTTAAAAAAAAAACACATTGTCTTGGCGATGCGACAAGTGCAAGCTAAGCGGTTTTATTTTTGCTCTCCACTTTCCCATGGTATGTCAAACTCCACTACCCCCCCACCCGGCCACACCCCCACCCCCACCCGGCCTCACCGCCCACAGTGTTACCTGTGCGAGTTGCCACTGAAACCAGGGAGTGAATTCTGTTGTATTTTGAATCACTAGTGCGTTCACTTAATGGGTTAATCACCATGTTACAGCATGCCAAAACCTCTGAGAACTCAACCAGTGTTTCCTTGTCAGCAACTTTCACAAGTGTGTGAATGTGGAACAGGAATTTCTTGTTTTCAGAACTCTGCTAATCCTAGAAATCCTGGCAGGTGCCTCACAAATGCATACTATTTGTTCCTCAACAAAACATGGAGAGAGAAAAAGACTGGAGTCGCACTGAACAGATGTCCAGCTCTACATTACGTGGACACCAGAGACTGCAATTACAGAGTAATATGAAGCATTACAAGAAAATAGCATTACTAGCATTCCAATGTGTTGTGTGCCCCTGAAAGTTCAATCTTAGGCAGCTGGATAAATAAAATGATCACAGCTGCATGGAGGGTGAGCACTTTTATGGAAGCATAGAACTTCTGCCCACTCAAAACATGTACCCCTGGCTCCCTAGGTGCAGACAGAGCCAAAGTCCCTTTGTAGTAATGCTCACATAATTGTCTGCTGACAGCTGCACTATTAAGCCAGAGCATAAAGAGACAATGGTCTGCTTCAGTTTCACTCACACTCACTAGTTATTTTTACAGACATAAACAAGGTGTAAAGCTACATTACTGCTCAATTCAATAGGATACCCAAACTTTGATATAGTGCCATCACATATAATAGCAATTTGTGTCTACAGTAAATGCACTTGTAAGGTTGCAATGCCCTTGACAACAAGTAGATAATACCATGTACTTTATATATTGAAATAAGACTGTATTTCAACTATTACTAAACAGATGGCACACGTGACAACACCTGCTGCTTCAATGTCTAATGTCTAACTCAGTCATTAATGATATCATTTTTTATTGGGTGACGGTGTATGCAGTGCATTGCCAGGGCTATGTATTGCATAGCTAATCATTACTGGGGAAGATAAGCAGTGCATGGAAGGGCTATGATTGCATAGCTAACCAAAGGTGGGGAATTTCTATCAATTACATGCTAAAGGGTGCTACACCTGCCAGTAAATTTGACTCTTCAGTTCTGATGTCTCCTCAGTCCTGATGATGACCCTATATAAATAATTGCTTTCCTTAGGGGTTGAAACGTCACATTCCCTGCTACTGGGTTTCTCAGCAAATATTTTATTGTCTAGATGTGTTTACAAATTTGAACTTCACTAGCGATTAATTTCCCTGCATTTTTGTAATTTGGATTTTTAGATAACAAATAGTGGCTTTTGCCTTTATCTTTTCTCTTTAATTTAATATTATTTTAATGAGATAGCACCTTTTTTCAGTGTGGGACACCTGAGCACTCAACATCACCTTCTGATATTGTTGCAACCCTTTGCTATTATTGGCAGTAGAATGTCAGTCAATATTCGATTTTGACTCATGGTATTTGTTACATAACTTTTAACTTTCTCACAGTTATTGACAGTGATGTTCTCAAAACTGGCAAATTTTTCACTTGAAGCACTCAAACGGACTCCTCTTTTGTGCTTATGTTGTTTCGATGGTAGCCTTCCAATTACATCTTGAAAGGTCTTTTGCAAATGTATTTTTCCCGTCTCTTAAAGTTCACGCAATATTACAACACAGAATTTTATATTTGCATGACCTTTCAATGACATATCGGTGGGAGGATTAAATGCACTAGTGTTATCTCCTTTCACGGTCCAGCAATCTTCCTCAGGATACTTCTGCATCCAATGCTGGGCCTCTATCAGGAGCTCACATGTGCGATACCACAATGGAGGGATAGGAATTAATGCCTGGCCAGTCTTACTTAAGGATCTTTTGGGTGAACAGTGTAATCCGATTGTGAGTCTACCATAGGATTGGTAAAAATCCTGTGTAGGTTTGACTGTATCTTTGTAAAATTGTTGCCACTTGTATGATAGGCCAGCTGGATATTTTATCAAGGGTGGAAGTTAGAATAAGGTTTATTGGCACAAGGTCATTACACCAGGGTTGGTATTGGTTCCAAGATGGGGATTAACTGTTACAGTCTGAAGATCAGTTCCATAGCTATTTTTTTTTTTTTACTTAAGTGATCTCCGTGCTGCCAAGGACTATTCCTGAGATTGAAAGGAGACAGAAGGAATTAGAAAAGAAAGGCTTTTAGCTGTTTTCTAAATTTTCCATACTTGTCAATTTTACGAAGGGGAACTGGTAGCTGATTCCAGTATCTTGGCACTAGATACGAGAATGCTTTCCCTCCGGAACGACACAGCCTTATACGTGGTACTTGAAGGAGACCCTGCGTCCCAGACCTCAAGTTCCTGTTAGGTACATGTTTGATAAGTTTCTTTTGGAGGTATTTGGGACTCCTTCCATTGAGTACTGTATAAGTGAACCAGCAGATCTTAAAATAAGATCTCTTTTTCACCGCTAGCCAGTGGAGTTCTCGCAAAAGGGGCGCCGAAGCAGAGCCCACTGGGCGATTAAGAACCATCCTAGCTGCAGTGTTCTGAATCACCTGCAGTGTGTTCAGCAGGGTCTCGCCTACCCTGGCCAACAGAGCATTGCCATAATCCAATCGACTAATAACCATAGCCTGGACCAAGGTTTTGCGATGAACGGCTGGCATAAAGGGAACAATTTTATGCAGCAGACGCAAGCTGTAACAGCAGGAGCTGGTCGTGGTAGTAATGTGATCTCTCATTGTTATGGACTGATCTAATTTTATTCCTAAATGTTCTACACAATGAGTAGGCACAGGAGCTGCTCCCAATTGAGTGGGCCACCCGTTGTCAGACCAGCTTGCTGTGGCTTTGCCCATTAACATTAACTCGGTTTTGCCAGGGTTCAGCTGGAGACAGTTCTGCGTCATCCATCTGGAGATCTCGAGAATACCTCTAGGAAGGTTATGGGTGACAGGAGGGCAATGGCAAAAAGAAGATTTGCAGCAGGGTTGCAGAGAACAGTTAGGCCACTCCGTCTAATGGAAGGTCATATTTCTATGTTGGTTATCGATTTGACCATGCACATTACGTGATACATTTGGAGTATTTACTGGGTACAGATAGATATGAGATTTGTCCCGCATTTGTATGAGAAATAAAATTTAGTAGCTATGTATATATTTGTGTATTACATTTCTGTTCATTAAAAAATAACTGTCTGGGTATTGTTATTAAATAAACACAAAAGGCAGTAATCCAGACTGATACCTGAGCTACTTCTGCAGTAGCATGGAAGACTGCACATTGTGTCTCATAGTTCTGCCTAACACGAAGAGCGCACCAGGGGCTATACAGTCGGCTTCCTAGTACACAGGTAGCTGTATAGAGCTTCTTTTGGTGCATCTCCTGATCTTGACCAGCCCAACGAACACAAGGAACCACAGGTGCGCCTTCTGGTGCTTTCAAACAAGATGTACAGTGTTTCTTTGAGCTGCAGGGAGCCCCCGATGCTGGCCTACATAATGAGTCCACACAGAGTTGTACAGTGGGCTTCCTGGCTTCTAGCCTTACCTTTTTTTCTCAGAGGTAAACATTGATCCTTATACTCCTTTCTGTTTTTAACCACAATATCTTGTGTTCTTCTGCTCCTTCTGTTTCTTACTTTTTAGATCTCACCTGAGACAGCACATGTGCTGTCCCCTGTGAGTTCATTGTTCCTAAAAACAAAACAAAACACACTTAAAAGCGCCAAGATTTCATTTGTTAATGGCCATTAGTTGGCTTCAACGTCAAACTCATATCCATGCTTCTCAAAGGTTAGCGCCTCCCAGTTTCACTTTCTCTTCAAGTGCTTGTTTGTTCTGTGGAGCATGGACCAAGTACAGCTTCCTGGGGTCAGCATCCTTCCACTGGCTGCACACTTCTGGTAGTACTTTAAAAAAAATCTTTGTTGTACTCTATAAGAGGGATTGTGCTTGCAGTCCATCACCCCCTCTCTGCTTATTGCCCTGATATTTCTTGCTCCATCCTGCTCTAGATCGTTGCTTTTCCTGTCGCCCTCCCACCCTCATCCCTATTGCTTGGTTCCTCCCCCCTTAGCCAATGCTTTTTTTTTACTTATTGCAGTTTTCCTGGTTGAAATTAGGAGGACAAATAGAATGTTATTTAAACCTCAGGATTGACTAGTCTATGTGTTTATTTCACGCACATTTGTACGCCTTTGTTGGAACTACCCCTCTAAGTAAATAACACAACATAATACTATGGGCCTCATTTACAACAAAATAGCACAGTGAGGCGCTGCAAGCCACTTTGCTGTACCGAACGGCGTCATTTTAAAAGCACAGGGATGTGTCATGTTTACCACAATGTGATGCATCCCATGGTGCAAGGGTGCCCGCGTTGAGGGATGATTGTTTTTCTGTAGGAAGGGACATCTTCCTGCACAAAAACAAAAATTGACTGTGTTTCCCGCTTTCTATGTGTGCTGCAGAATGCAGTACTATGTTATTATGCTAAAGAAGAGTTGTTGCTCTACACGTGTCATTGTACATTGTACTATGTCTCCTGTTATGAACAGATACATTCCTATAAAGAGAAAAAATAAATGTATGTTATACCACAGGAAACATGTGTACATCAGACAAAGTCATAATTTCTGCTTCTGTATACATGTAGGTGAATGTATAGAATAGTTTATGCCTGTTACTAAAACTTTATCAATTGTCATGAAATATTTACATACTTCCCCACAAGATAAATCTGCACATCAGACCAGGTAAATAGTACTGCTTCAATGCACATATGGGTATTTATATAGTAAGGAGTTTTCCAGCTGTTGCAAGGTGGAAGCATTATGTGAAATGCCTGGGAGGCCTTATCATGTAATACTACCACAATACACAGATGTGGACCTCGGATTCACCCTTATCAGCCTTAGCTCGGTCCTGGGGGTGTGTAGCAGAGCAGTCAGGGGTAGTCAGAGGAACATGGTTTAAGCATTTCACACTACCAGCGTTGACAATAAGTAAGTGACATGGCACGAAAGAACCCTTGACATCAATTTACTAAAATAGACTGTACTTTTATTTAAATGTTCACACCAAAATGAATTTTGTATCATACATATCACCGGAGTTGTGGATTTTAAAGCGTTCAAAAAGAGGATAGTATAAGTTATTGAACTGGTCCCATTGAAGTCAACGAGGGAAAATACAGATGACAGTCGGTCACTTACAGGGTGAGTTCAAATGAACTCTCTTGTGGATAAGGTCATATGGGTCACTAGATCGAGTTCCAACAGTCATTACTTCATACCTTTCCCAGGGAGTCCAGGTGCAGAGGTGAGCGGATTGTCCTTGGTACTGAACGGGATCCGTGGGAGCTATCAAACTTTCAGCACCTGACAAAGCCACATTTGGAAATGGAGTTCCACTCAAACCACGGAGTGTAGAGCACTTTGGGGTCCTAGGATCTGGGTTTAATAGCAGGATTTCTTCTACCTTGCTCTATGGCTCTGGATGTAGAGGTAGCTGGCATCTGTCAGTCACCGGGGCAGGACACGCCAAAGATGCTTTACCACACACTCGGTGACATCAACTTCAGGATGCAGGAACACAGCAGCGAGGTCGACGTCGGTCACTTTCGCTGTGAGGTGTCATTCAAGGGGTCAATCACCCGACTGGCGATCACCAACCCTTGGTTACAGCAAAT
Source organism: Lissotriton vulgaris (assembly GCF_964263255.1). NCBI lineage: Eukaryota > Metazoa > Chordata > Amphibia > Caudata > Salamandridae > Lissotriton > Lissotriton vulgaris. Next base: position 667,406,529 of record NC_141689.1, read on the forward strand.
CTGTCCAAGGTTACTTTGGCAGCTGGAGGTCGACAACAGTGAAGTAGCGGCTTGAAACTTGGTGAAAGCTTAGATACTACTTCAGGCTTGCAGGACACTACTTTTCTTTGGGCTCACTCTCGACAAGCCCAGCAGGTCACAATTCTTGTCACTCAGCACGTTGATTTTCTGGCAGCTTGCAGCGGACTCATCCTACCTGTCCAGGGGAGTCTGCTTCGGATTCTGGCATCCAATGGAGTCCCTCTTGCTGGGAGCAGTGAGCTTTTACCATGGACGCACGTTGAACACACTGCTCCAGTATATGGTCTCTTCAGGGCCCTTAAGTCTCTATTGCAGAGTCCAAAGTCCTGTTGTTAGCGACAGTATATTTTTTGTGCCTTTTTTGGGATTCAAAGTCAGAACTGAGGGTCTGGTGTTAGGGAAGCACCCTTAAATGCTAGTTTAGGGGTTTTAAGGGGGTAAGGGACAGCTGCCAATGGACTACTGGTCCCTGTGGCTAACCTGCCCCTTAGGTGACAACATGCTGTGGGTGCACATCACCTTTCTATCCAGAATTTTGCATATCAGGGTCTTCCAACATGGCAGAACCCTTCCTTGGTTGCACAGACCTCCTAGCCCACCCTAAAGGGGTTTGGCTAGCCTTTTGGAGATGTACACCTCCTGAATAATTAATTTTCCCACCTGCTGGGCTGGACAGGGCAGCAAGGGCTTTGTCATCGAATGGAGGATAAGGAAATACACGTCAAGGGTGCTAAAAGCATTTGAGGCTCACCACCTTGATGACTAACCATCCTGGGAGGGAGGAGGTGTGATCTTCTTCCTGCCCAGGCTTTTGTCTCTGTCCTGGAGAAGTGCTAGCACATCCAGCAGGAGGGCTGACTCCTGACTTGGTGGCAAACAGCTCGGGAAATCTCGCCAAGGAACTGGGTCACTGTATCCTGAGGAAGCACTTATGTGCATGCCAGCTCAACCTCGACACAAGAATTGTGTTGGGGTGAAAAAGCACAGTGTGTCACACCAAATATGACACAATTTGCTTGTTCCATAATGGAGCTAGCTATCTCCAGTTTTCTCATTAGCCAGCCCATGTTACTCTATGGACCGCTGGTTACTTACAGTAAAATCTTTCTTTACAGGGTTACTCTAGGGATATATATGTAACAGCAAATATATCCATACCTTTAACATAATGCACTCTACCTCCTGGGATTCGTAGGACAACCTTAAGTGTGACTTACTCATATTAAGTCAATTTTTTCATTTCAAATAACTTTATTTCGATTCCACAGAGAAATCATAAAAGTATAAATCAATATAAAAAACACACGCTGCAATAAAACCACGGTACATATTTACATAATTCTGGTTTTCAAAAACATTCAATATCGGTTTCTAATAACAAGAGCTGATCTAATAAAACTCAGGACAGCATTACAGATGTTTGCAGTTGACAAAGATAATAAATATTTATATCCTTCTTTATAATAACATGATCCAAAGGACAATAGTAATGGTCTAATAAAGGTGTTTCTTGGGACCTTATACAAAGTGCAAAAAAGAATAAGGTGCAGAGTGTTTTGCGAGACCTTATTATTACAGGGGCAACAAGGTAGCTTCTCACACCACCCCCCCTGCTTTGGGAAGGCAAAAAGGAAGTGTAAAGTACTAAGGCGAAACCTTGTTAAATAGAAACGCCATTGCGTATTCATAATATATGATAAATAAAAGGGTCGCACTAGTTTGCCCCGGACACGTAATACGTATTCACTGTTCCTTAGGGAGCCCAATTTAGAACTGTAGGCGTTTTTAATAGTTAACTTAGCATCCTTATTGATCATGCCAGGGTTTTCAATCATGTTGCCTAACCCAATCTTGTAGAGGGTATCTCTGACATATCGAAGCCATGGAATTTCCCTATAGTACTCAAGTTTAAGGCAATCTTGTAAGATATCTTTTGTCAATTTCGATTCCTCGGATTGCCAAACTTTAGACCATAATACCAGTGGTGCTACGTGTATAATGTCACTGGCAAACTCAATACCAACCTCCCCATGGCAAAAAATGTTTGACGTACCCGATGGGACAGATAGGAGACGTTTTATAAATTTATTCTCCATAATCTGCAGCTTTTCACAATTTTGTGACCCCCAGATTCCAGCGCCAAAAGTCATAGCAGAGATACATTTAGCTTTATACAGAGATATTATTTCTGCTATACGTCGTTGTCCTAATTTACTGGCAAAGCGAAAAAGAGCTTCAATTGATTGTGTAACCTTTTGAACCCGAGCTAATATCAAAGGTTCCAAGTTCAGTTTTTTATTAAAAAGGTTGCCCAAGTAATTAAAGTTATCAACTTTCTCTATAATTGAATCCCTCACCATGTACTTGCGAATTTTAACACTTTAGGACAGTGTCATCTGCATATGACAACATTGGAATTCTTTTGCCATTGACCTGAGGAAAATCAGCACCGGTTTCTAACAAAAAACTTTCTAGTTCGTTAGTATAAACCAGAAATAAAAAGGGAGCTAAAATACATCCCTGGCGGACACCTTCAGTAGATGAGATAGGTCTAGTTTTCTCTCCCCCAGGGCCATATCTGATTCTCACCATTGTGGTGGCGTGGAGCCTGCGGAGTAAAGTAACCAAAGGCTCCTCAAACCCCATAGACTCCATCATCCGCCACAACTTGCCCCTACATACCGTGTCAAAAGCACTGGACAAGTCCATGAATGCCATGTGAATAGGACTATTCTTGGCACCCATGTATTTGCCCATAATCAGTGCTAGATTCAAACACTGCTCGGTGGTTCCTTTCCCTCTTCTAAATCCATATTGGGAGTCTACAATGACCCCCGCTGTCTCTGCCCAGGTTTCAAGGCGAGCCAATATCACCCTACCCATTAACTTACATGACGCATCTATTAATGATATTGGCCTATAGCAGCGTGGTTCAGACTTATCACCCTTCTTAAAAATAAGTACCACCACTGCCTCTTTCCAAGAAAGCGGAATGGGCCCCAACGTTACTGCCTTAAAAACATTCAAAAGTAATGGGGACCAGACCTCCAAATTATGTTTAAAAAGATCCAAGGGAACTGCATCAGGACCTGGGGCCTTTAAAGCAGCCCCCTTGGTCAAAGCTAACTTTACCTCTGCAAGCGTTAATGAATCACTAAGTGTTTTTGCTGACACTATATTAAAATCACCAACTCCTGTGGTAGCAGTCAGGAGTACCTCATTTGGATTAAAGATTTTACTATAGTGAGCTACCCAGGAGTCTTTAGATATGTGCACTAGGATGGTGTTCTCTTCCCCTGTTTTTAAGAAAGGCCTGTTTATTATCTCCCAGAAAAGCCTATTATCCCTTAGATCAACCGCTTTTTCCAGGTCTTCCCATGCTTTAGTCCGTAAATCATTTTTCCTTTTACTGACAGCATCACTATATCTTTTCCTAGCTGATCTAACCAAATCTCTATCTCGTGGGACTTGGCGTAACGCTTTTGATAAATGTGTTTGAGCAGAAGAACATTCCGCGTCAAACCATTTAGGCCCCCGGTCTTGTTTCCTCCCCCCTGTCTTTACAAGGTGTGAAGCGACCATCCCCAGTAGCAATTCAAAATTCTTAATTATACGGTCTGGGTCAGATATGGGCGTCAGACAGATTTCTATCTTATCCTTATTTTCCTTAAAGATATCCGCCTCCAGTTGCCTCACATCTACTTTATCCCACCTTAAAATGACACCCTGATTTTGACTTTATACAATAGGTTGTTCCACAAACGGGTTCTTCTCAAGAGCCAGATTAAAGTTCAAAATTAGGGGGTTATGGTCACTGGCTGGGTTCGCCTCAATTTTAAAATCATTCAAAAAATGAGAAAACCCCTTAGATACCATAGCAAAATCAATTATGCTCATTCTACCCCCTGTACCTTGGAAAGTGGGTATATTCGATGCACCAGAAAAACTAAACATATCCAGGATACATAAATCGTTATTCATGACAATACTATTTAGAGCCTCCCCTTGTTTAGAATGAGTAAAATGAGCCATAGGTTGGTCAGTTAAATCCATCAGACCGCACACTCTGGATCCGCTGAATTTACATAGCTCACAATTAAAATCACCTAACCATATAATAAAGAGAGGGAAGACCCTGTTTGTCACCTTAACAATCTCCTCCTGTAAGTTATCAATAACTACGGTTACATGGGGATCAAATATATTATACTACCAATTTATAAGAAGAAGGGTTACTGGAAATAGGTCCTTGATCATAAGTAATTGGTACCAAGGTGATTCCACCACTCGGGTCACATGTTTTAAGTTATGCTTAACAGAGATAGCTGTCATAAGCCCACCCTTAGGTCTCCCTCCTTGCGATGGCATTGCACAGACATTAAACATTTGAAAACCATCCAGGCTCTGATCCATAGTACTCCATGTCTCCTGAAGGCAGGCAATATCAAAAGATTCAATATAGTCTAGCCAAACAGAATCCTCTAGTCTTCGCCCAAGGCCAGCTATATTCCAAGAAATTAAACGAAAACAGCTACCCTCCACCCGATTACCTTCTTTTCCCTGTAATGGATCCTCTCTAGGATAAACTAAGTCAGACCCATCTACTCTTGTCTCTACACCATTTGTTACCACATCAGCATAGTGGGTATTTATATCTCTAAATATACAAGAGTTATCTCCACACCACTGATCTAAGACAGGATTAAGATTTGATGTATACATAAATCCTGTATTCCCATGGATAACATCATCTCCATCACTACCATAAGCTGCAGAATCAGTATGTTGCTCACAAAGGTTTTGGAGTATATTACTAGCCCAAGGATCCTCGACATCATTTTTATTATTATTAGTTATTGTCTTCATATCATCCCATGGGGTAGATTCATGATGGGACACCAGGGCAGGCATAACCTCCTCAACCAAAAAAGAAGAAAGTGTGAACATTTTATCCCGGACTGGTATTTTTTGTAGGGGAGTTAGATTCAGTCAGTCATTTAAATCCATAGGAGTTAAAGGATGGAACATATTCGATAAAGGGATATTCCAAAAATCCTTTGGATTTGTAGGGAGGTAGTTATTTGAGCTAGAGTACATAAAAGGGTGATTTAGCGGAGGGAAAGAATTAACATTTCTGTTAAACTGGGTAGGGATAGACATGTTCGTAAAATGTTTCCGATGATAAGGGAAATCCAAACCATGTCTCATCAGAGGTTTAGTCGAGGGAAACATAATATTTTCCGGGTAAAAGTATGTCAGATTTCGGGCTGACACTCCTCCATTACTTCCACCCGGAAACCAGTCACTAATATAAGTGACCACCCTGTGATCCCGGAAATTAACAATAATCAGATCACCCTCTATGCCTTTAGGGTGTATGCCCACCCAATGACACCTTCTGACTGAGACAATGTCTCCATTCAAGTGTAAAGGTAATGGTCTATTCAAAAGTAACCAGTGGTTGACTTTGTTTTTTAAACTAATATTTGATTCCACATTGCCCTCTGGAACAACAGGGACGCCTGTTAATATAATAACAAAATTAGATGAGTCCGGGGGCAGATGTACTATGTTTTTATAATTAGATTTACCTTTGTTAGAAGAGTCTATTTGGGTGGAGGGTAATCTATTGGTGTGAACGGGCTACGGAACCACTGAACGAATCTTTTCTTTACTTGTGGCTTTCATAGCTGTGGTATCTGATGTGCCTACTGGTTTGTTAGAGTTCTTATTAGCAGGCACGTTATTAGGTTTCACAGTGGGAGTGTGTTGCCTACATTGATTGTTTTCAGATTGTTCAGTTATAGCTTTGTTTTCAATTGGAGTAGCTGGAATAGTTAGGTTTGGATTCTCTGGCGGAGTAAGCTCTGGTAGAAGGCGATCTAATTTTTTATCCAGCCTTTTAAGCCTCTCAACAAGAGGGAGAATAAGAGCCTTTAAAAGACTTTCAACAGCCTCAAGAAGCACTTCACTAAGAGTAGATTTATGGTCCATGGCAGGTTTCCCTGTTATTACTTCTTTCCCCACTACATCTGGTGGTATTTCTTTGGGATCAGCTACATGTGGCGGCTTCCACGGGTTGCCGGACCCACTTTTATTTTTCCCTCCTTTCCTCCTTCTTTTCCTAACTGGAGAGCATAAGGAAGAGAGTTGAGAGTAGGGCTGGACATTCTTAAATAAATAATACAGTAATAATAATGCCTAAATAAAGGATGATAAACAGGAGGTAACCAAGTTACAACAACCGTAAAAACACACTATATCGTGAATTACTATCATAGGTACTCAATAATTAATGGGAGTACAGGCCTGTTAATAATAAAAGACTAAAGGCAGGACTAATCAGAGGGGGGGCCCAGCCTCCTCCGGCCCCTGACGGCCACAGACGGTCCCGCCCTTGTCCTGGGCTTCTCCCGGCGCACTCCCGCGCTCTACCGCGCAGCGGTAATGTGACCTGCTTAAAAAGTTATTAGGACCAATGGATATGGGTATTTCAATCACCCGGTGCACAGGGGGCGGGGCGGGGCTAGCAGGGAGAGCAGGCCAGGTGTACTCAATCGGCCAGCAGGGACTCCTGGAACATCGAGTCCCTGCACTTGCTCGCAGCCCTGCTCGGCCCTTTCTGCACCCTGGTGAGTCCTTGAAGTGTCACTCAGTCCTTGCCACGATGCGGGTCCCGCGAAGCGGGATCCGCGAGTTGTAATCAGGAAATCCGGGGTTTAAAGTCCAGAACACACGGAGCAGCCCAACGGCACAAAACTGCGCAAAGAACAGAGGGTCCCGCCGCTCAGTGAAGGATGCGGGTATTTCAATCACCCTGTGCTCAGGGGGCGGGGCGGGGCTAGCAGGGAGAGCAGGCCAGATGTACTCAATCGGCCAGCAGGGACTCCTGGAGCATCGAGTCCCGGCACTTGCTCGCAGCCCTGCTCGGCCCTTTCTGCACCCTGGTGGGTCCTTGAAGTGTCACTCAGTCCTTGCCACGATGCGGGTCCCGCGAGTTGTAATCAGGAAATCCGGGGTTTAAAGTCCAGAACACACGGAGCAGCCCAACGGCACAAAACTGCGCAAAGAACAGAGGGTCCCATATTAAGTCATTGGTGTGGTTATGCAGCACATGGTGTGTGCAGAATCACTCTCGAGCAGACAGGCTGCTTATGCAGGGCTGCACTGGCAGACCTGCGGACACATTTTTACTTGGTTCACACAGAGTAACACAATACAGTGCTGCAGCCCTGGTGACCCCTTTATCACCATTGCCCTGGGTACCACTGGTACCATATACTAGACACTCAAACGCCGAGGGCTTACCGGCGTCTTCCCACGTTTGCTGCCAAGTCTGTTGTAGCTGCATCTGCCTTCTGCTACAGCTAGCCGCACCCGCTGCGCGGGTGCCGCGTCGCAGTTTTGGTGAGTGAGGCTGTTGGGAGCACGTTTGCTCACAGCCCCAAGGAAGGACTTCAGGGAGCAGGGTCGCGCTCTACACACCAGCGCTGCCGCTGCAGGGACTCAACTAACCAGGAGTCCCTGCGCCCCGGCACACCTGCAGACCTATTGCCCCTCCCACCCCTCGCTCTGAAGGTGAAAAGGAAGCAGATCCCTTCATCCCAGCGGGACACTCAAATGCCGAGGGCTTACCGGCGTCTTCCCACGTTTGCTGCCAAGTCTGTTGTAGCTGCATCTGCCTTCTGCTACAGCTAGCCGCACCCGCTGCGCGGGTGCCGCGTCGCAGTTTTGGTGAGTGAGGCTGTTGGGAGCACGTTTGCTCACAGCCCCAAGGAAGGACTTCAGGGAGCAGGGTCGCGCTCTACACACCAGCGCTGCCGCTGCAGGGACTCAACTAACCAGGAGTCCCTGCGCCCCGGCACACCTGCAGACCTATTGCCCCTCCCACCCCTCGCTCTGAAGGTGAAAAGGAAGCAGATCCCTTCATCCCAGCGGGACACTCAAACGCCGAGGGCTTACCGGCGTCTTCCCACGTTTGCTGCCAAGTCTGTTGTAGCTGCATCTGCCTTCTGCTACAGCTAGTCGCACCCGCTGCGCGGGTGCCGCGTCGCAGTTTTGGTGAGTGAGGCTGTTGGGAGCACGTTTGCTCACAGCCCCAAGGAAGGACTTCAGGGAGCAGGGTCGCGCTCTACACACCAGCGCTGCCGCTGCAGGGACTCAACTAACCAGGAGTCCCTGCGCCCCGGCACACCTGCAGACCTATTGCCCCTCCCACCCCTCGCTCTGAAGGTGAAAAGGAAGCAGATCCCTTCATCCCAGCGGGACACTCAAACGCCGAGGGCTTACCGGCGTCTTCCCACGTTTGCTGCCAAGTCTGTTGTAGCTGCATCTGCCTTCTGCTACAGCTAGCCGCACCCGCTGCGCGGGTTCCGCGTCGCAGTTTTGGTGAGTGAGGCTGTTGGGAGCACGTTTGCTCACAGCCCCAAGGAAGGACTTCAGGGAGCAGGGTCGCGCTCTACACACCAGCGCTGCCGCTGCAGGGACTCAACTAACCAGGAGTCCCTGCGCCCCGGCACACCTGCAGACCTATTGCCCCTCCCACCCCTCGCTCTGAAGGTGAAAAGGAAGCAGATCCCTTCATCCCAGCGGGACACTCAAACGCCGAGGGCTTACCGGCGTCTTCCCACGTTTGCTGCCAAGTCTGTTGTAGCTGCATCTGCCTTCTGCTACAGCTAGCCGCACCCGCTGCGCGGGTGCCGCGTCGCAGTTTTGGTGAGTGACGCTGTTGGGAGCACGTTTGCTCACAGCCCCAAGGAAGGACTTCAGGGAGCAGGGTCGCGCTCTACACACCAGCGCTGCCGCTGCAGGGACTCAACTAACCAGGAGTCCCTGCGCCCCGGCACACCTGCAGACCTATTGCCCCTCCCACCCCTCGCTTCACGCCCCCATAAAGGAGCGCCCCGTCCCCGCTGTGCGGGAGCACGCGGGAGAAGCCCGGGACAAGGGCGGGACCATCTTAGGCCATCAGGGGCCAGAAGAGGCCGGGCTGGGCCACATCTCTTGGCTCCGTAAAGTGGGTACGCAAATAACGGGAGTATGGCTTCAGGCACTAGATCAAGTAAAACAAAGAAAGCTGCGGGAGACGTTGTCATAGGTACAATGGACCAATTTATAACTCGAGCTGTCTCCATAGTGGAAAAGGAGATAATCCTGGCAGAACGAAGATTATCCCGGGATTCCATGGGCATGTCTAACAAGCGCTCATCCTTGGGCGCCCTTGCCCTAGCCCCCAGCCCTGTATATGTTTCCCCAACTCCACGGGTGATAATTGATTCCCCGAACATTGACGAGAGAGTGAGTCGGATTAGGGCAAGTTTAGAAAGGGTAACTACCACCGCACCAAGCATTGTTCTTGACCCAACACACCCTAATCCACTCGTCCAAACTGACCATTCGTCGGGGGAGCAAAATCAGGATCTCGACTCTGAAATCAACAAAGCTCTTAGCCCCCCTGTGTTGTCCAATGAAGCCTCAAATCCTCCACTCACAGTTGCACACACTGAAGTTAGCACCTCCACAGTAGTGGCTCATCAAAGCACCCCCGTAGGGAAACTAGCTTTAGGACTAGTCGCACAAAAGAAGAGAAAGCGTCCTGCTAGCCCCCGCAGGGGGGGGCTCTCAAAAGCCGCATAGTAAAGTAAGTAGGCATATTGTGACCAAAGGGGGTACCAGTACTAACCAAGTCCCACACCCAAAACCCTCTGCGACCCACACCAGAGATATCGCGTCTGAGGGCGTATTAGGTCCGTTGGCTTCTTTAGATACCACCATATTCCCACAAGTTGAGAGCATAATTAAGTCTGTGGTGATGCCTCTCGTAGACAAGATTGACAGTCTCACACGTAAACTAGCTACACTTGAGCAGTCAATGCTGGATAACTTTTACGCTGTGAAATCACTGGTCAAATTTCACGCCAAGGCGCAGGTTGAAGAAAATGGAGGGCTAATGAGTGGTGCTGTCTCCTTAGCTCCCTCTGCCACCTTAGCTCCTCCTGAGTTAATATCTCGCCAAAAGACGCCTGTACCGGGGAAGGCTTCCCAATTACATCAACCCAATAGTGGAACCATACCCGCACCACAAACCCTTACCCTTGAGCCCAGTTTGGGCCGCCCAAGGAATAAATCCAGTACCCAGGCACCTAAGGCCCCCAAGGTTAACTTTGCCCCAAACCCTAAGCCCATAGTGCCTACTTCTAAGGTAGCAGGAAATACAACGACCACAACGAATGGTAACATAACTCCATCCTTTTCCACTCCTGCCAAACAGGCTGCGCCCAAACCCCCAGCGAAAACCGTAGTTAAATCTCCGGCTAAAACACCAAAAGATAGGGTAAGAAGGCACACTCCAAATGCTAGTCTCCCCCCTGGTTGTAAGCCTTATGTGGTAATTCTAACGGGGGTTCCGGAGCTTGAAGAGGGTTCTTGTGAGTTGTACTCTGATCTTAAACACAAGACGCTCTCCTGGCTCAAAGCAAATAGACCCCTCCCAGGGCATATTGATGGCAGAATAGCCTTTGTTCGACGTGTGGGGTGGATTGGAAATAGACGTAAGGATCTAACCGGGGACTGCGTGCTGATCAATTTTAACGATCCTAGAGCAGCAGGTATGATTTGCAGTCAGCAGTCGCAGTATAACTTCTGCGACATTCAAACTAGGGACCTGGGGTACTTCTATCACCCCCCTCCTTTAATGGGGTAAAAGAAATCTTCTCAGGATGGGGGCAGAGGCGCATGGTTCCCGCATTACCCAACCTTGGATGTCAGAGCAAGGGCATGGACACCTACCCAAGCAGCCCCATCCCAGGGCTGGGGTTGGTGACTTGGTGATAAAGCAGTATTAAATGCCCCCTCCCTTAGGGTTATTACACCATGCATAGCTGGGCGGGCACCCCTGTCTAACATTTCTGCGCCCCAATCCACGCTCAACCCAATTACTCCCCCTTTCTCAGGCGATCGGACTGAGACTATTGAGTCGGTGGATGGAGCACAAACTTCCGGTACACAGGGTAGGGAAGCAGGACGCGCTGAGCCTTTGTATCGTCCTACCCTGAAAGCCATTAGTTGGAATGTGGCAGGCTTAAATAACAAGCTGGATGTCCCGGACTGGGTGGCGCTCATTGAACCCCACTCAGTCTGTGCATTCCAAGAAACGTGGTGTGTGGAACCAAGGCACAGAGTGGGTCATGCCACCTTCTTTGTCCCGGCAGGTATCCCAGCATCGGGAAGAGGTCGCCCCTTTGGAGGCCTCTTAGTCTGGGTAGATATTTCTCTAGGTTGGAGAGTACACCATCATCCCCAAAAATCTCCAGACTTGATGCGCCTTACTGTAACTTGCCCAAGGAAAGCTGAAAACCTGGAGATTATTAATATTTACACATGTGGGGCTTCAGGGAGAGCTTTGTCACCAACTCTTTTGGCTTTGGAGGTAGCCTTAGGGGAGTGCCGTGGAGACTCTTTAATTATGGTCATGGGGGACTTTAATTGTACATTCGAGCCCCTGTTGTCCGATGAATCTTTGGACTTGTATGACGAAGATTCAAGGAGAGGTGTCCCGTCACTTGATCTTCCAATTGTAAATAGATGGACCCCCAGAATTATTCAATTAAATTCCCTTACACTTGAGCACGGCTTGAGAGCAGCTAACGGGAGAACACGCTCAGACCTAGCGGGGGCACATACATATAATAGGGTGGGTCACTCATCCAGGATAGATTATATCCTTTTAAACTTTTCCCTGTGGGCCCACATGAAGGATATGATAGTTCTACCTTCCCTGGATAGTGACCACAACGCACTTTCATTATCCTTAACATGCTGGTGGAGGGAGAGTTGCTCATCTTGTGGAGATCATGATATACCTGAGCTAAGGTCATCGGGAGGGGTGGTTCCCTCAAACTGCCTAAGACGCTTAAAATGGGACAAAGTGGTAATCGATGAAGAAAAACTATCATGCATTAGAGCTGTTACCACTGCAGCCCGTGAACTTTTGGAAAATGAGCCTGTCAGCCCAAATCAGATTTCAGCAATGTTTAGCGAGGTCTCGACGTCGATTGGGGACCTATTCAAGGTTAAAATAAAAAAGGGAAACAACAACCTTGACAAGCGACAGGGCAAATTTGGCTGGTACTCGACGGAGTGTCGTGCTGGAAAGAGAGCACTAATATTGGCAGTAAAAAGCGGAGACGCAACATTAATAGCCACTAAACGCAAGAGCTACAAATCCGAGTTAAAGGCAGCAAGGAGAGACTGGGAAGATGCATTTTGGCAGGAACTCCGTGTCGCCAGTGCAGAAAAAAATGCAAAAGGTTTTTGGGACTTATTACGAAAGAAAAACAGACCCCTAGATACTGTCATCACATGCAATATAACTGAGGATCTATGGTATTCACACTTCTCAAAATTGTATACAGCATCTGTAGCAGAAGCGATGGATTTTCCACTACCACAGATCTCTCGAGGTGATGGGAGTTACGAGGAAAGTCTGTTTACCAGGAAAGAAGCGGAAGGTGCTATAAAATCTCTTGTTCCGCGCAAAGCGGCTGGTCCCGATGGCCTTCCTGGCGACCTGCTTCGTGCAGATTTAGGTGATTGGGGTATGCTAATCGCATCAGTATTAAACGCGGCTATGGCGGGTGCTCCCCTGCCCGCCTCATGGATGGCCGCCGAGGTGGTCCCCCTGCACAAGAAAGGCTCAAGAGACGACCCAGCAAATTACAGGCCGATTAGCCTGATAGATTGTTCACAAAAAGTAGTGGGCAAGGTCCTTTTAGCCAGAGTTCAGCAGTGGGCAGACGAAAATAAGATACTCTCGGATTTCCAGGCTGGGTTCCGAGCTGGCACAGGAACAATAGAACAATCGTTAAGGCTGCTCATGATCCACTGGAAGGTCGTTACGATTGGGAAGGGTACTTTATATCTGGCCTTCATCGACCTCCGGACGGCCTTTGATTTGGTTCCCAGAAACAACTTATGGAAGGTTTTGTGTGACCTTGGCATGCCACCCTACTTGCTTCATCTGATCATGAGGTTCCATGAAAAGAACTATGCCCAAATACGCTGGGGGCCGAATGGTCAAAAGACCTCAAGAATAGATGTGAATAGAGGTGTGCGGCAAGGTTGTGTACTTGCCCCAACCCTATTCTCTCTCTATGTAAATGGGGTGGTGGACTACTTGACCAGGATACCAGCAGATGCACCCCGTTTGGCAGGCCGTTTAATTCCCACTCTGCTTTTTGCGGACGATACTTTACTTCTGTCAAAATCCCCAATGGGCCTTCAGCAGCTTCTCTCTGGTTTTGACGATTTTTGCAAGCAGAGAGGACTCTGCATTAATACAGATAAAACAAAGTATCTCATCCTGAACCCCCCGCAAAAACTTGGCCCTCCTCCAACACTGGGGTCCGTTGCACTGGAAAGGACCAAGACGTTCGACTATCTGGGTATCCGGCTGGTGGACTCCATGAAATGGGACTATCACTTGACCAAAATGTTGTTGAGTTTGAAAAGAGTAACTGGGGCCCTGCTGAAAGAAAACCAATTCACCAGCTTCCACAAAACCAATAGCAGCAGTAATGGACATTTACTCGGCCAGAGGAGTAAGTGCCGCTCTTTATGGGGCGGAACTCTGGGGAATGTCAAACATGAAAGAGCTTACTCGAGCTGAGAACATCTTCTTGAGAAGTTTGATGTCCCTCGGTCCATCTGTCCCCATTCTACCATTGCAATTGGACATGGACTGTCGGGCGATTGAAGACCAAGCAAAGTTACGCCCTTTGCTTCTGTGGGCCCGCATCTGGAGAGTGCCTGAGCTCTCAAGTTATGCGGATGGCCTGCGGGAGATAATCAAATCTACAGGTTGGGCAAAAATAAAATGGCTAAGGGACATCAAAGCACTACTTGCCAATCTGGGGCTGGAAGAAGCATGGCATCAACAGACAGCCCCGCCCAAATCAATGCTAAAACAACTTTACTGGACATGGGTGGCAAACAAAAGAAACTCTTCTGCAACGATTTGCAAAACGACTAGAAACTTTGTGGAGTCCAAAGATGTCCCCATTAGAGAATTGTATTTGGATATTATCTCAGCCCCATGGGAAAGATCCCTGTATTTTAAATTTAGAATAGGTCTTCTCCCTGTAATGGAACTCACATGCCACTGGAAAATTCCTTACCAGACTGCTCCATGGTGCCCCTTCTGCCCACAGCGCCGTGAATCTGTCCCTCATTTGTTATTCGAGTGCCCTGCCTATAAGGTTCCACGGATGAAATGGTTAAAACCCATGTGTCTCACCTTGGGCACAACACATTGTAATGTGGCACTAAGGATATTACTTTCAGACACTCGCACATTTTATGCATGCGCCACCTCGAAGTATCTTGGGTGGGCATGGCGGATTCGGTCAAAGAGACTTAGGCAAATTGTTTAATCATGTTTTTTCTTCTGTGGTCTGTTTCTTAAACATACCTCTTTTAGGTAATTTATATAATTCTCCCCCTAAAAATTATAGTAAAAATTGCTGATTTCTATCATGCAAGGGGTTTTTACACTTTTTACTTTCAATGCTCCTAAAAGAATTTTATATGTATGTATGCTTTTTAAGATATTTTTTATGTCGAAATAAAGCTTATTTGACTTGACTTGATATACTAGAGACTTATATGGGGGCAAAGTACCTTTCCAATTGGGTTTACCAATTCACATCACTCTTAGGGGAAAGAGCACAGGCACTGGGGCCTCTTTAGCAGGTCCCAGTGCACAATCAGAGTACAAAATCTGCATCTAGCAGTCTAAAATGGGGCATAAAGTGGGGTGGGGGGCATCTGCAAAGAAGCCCAGTTTTCAACATTATCCAATACAACCATATTAAGTGTCATGTGCATGTGTGCATCTATAAGTTAATTTCATTTTTTTATATTAAAGAAAATCCTTCTTTCAATCTTTGCCGCATCCCTCTTCTCTCTGAGTCATCCAAAACCCTTCTTACTACTATGAACCCCTAAGCATCCTTCTCAAAATGTCCCCTCTTTTTTTTAACCATGTCACCCAACTAACAGGAACCCACAACCACTATTTATAAAAACAACTTACTACTTCCTCTTTCAAATCCATTCCCATTACTCTATTCCTACTGTAAACTACTAAACACACAAGAACTCAAGAGTGCAGACCTAACACAACCAATGCATAAAGAAGAAAAAAAAAACACCTTGTCTGGGGTAGTAACCACTATATAAATACAACATACAAGTACAATTCTGTATGTATACAAGTATTAGCCATCTAGACAGCAAAATCATATGAAAGGAATGATTTTAGATCTTTCAGAATGTCAGTAGAGTATTTTGTCTTTAAGGTATTCGGTCAGAGAGTTACAGATAGGCAGACAAATAAAAGTAAATCTCCTGTCTCACTACCATGGGAGCTGTTTCTGGGAACATGTAGTGGCCTATATAGCTTCACTAAATAGTTTAGATGGGCAAATATTCCACAATTTTCTGACACGTTCCTTTGATACACTTGAAATTATGCATACAAGATGATACACTTTTTCACTAGTAACCAGTGTAATGATCTGGGGGCATATTATCAAGAAACGGAGTTCAGATTATCGCCGCTTTAGCGGCAGGAAACTGCCACTAAAGCGGCAATAAGGGGATTGATAACATGCCCTTGTGAATTCCCATAGAAGCCCATGTTCTGGTGTGAACATGGGCTTCTATTGGAATTCTCTACGGCATATTATCAAGCCCATCTTAACTCCGTTCTTGATAATATGCCTATTAGTCCTTCTAAAATAAGATCATATTTCCTTAAATTATAAAGCCATCATATTTTGAAAATATTGCAAATTGGCTCCTTTGTATCCCACTCAAGCCACCATTATCACAATCTGGTTTAAAATTCATGAATGCACAGCATTATATTGTGATATTTGCTTTCAGTGTGTAGCAGTACTAATTGTATCTATCGACGGAAATACCACTTGGAGTACTGAATCAATGTGGGCCTCAACTTTGAATTTGGCATCGCATACAACTCTCAAATTCGTAACTTTTTAAGGAAAGGATGTTGGGATGCCAAATAGCTCAGTAGGCTGAGGAAGAATTCCGCTATTCAGCACCTTTTGGCTTGAGACTGTAACTATAAACTGGTGTTTGCAAAACTGAACTTGCAACCACCGCTATTCACCCACAGTACCACTTCTTTGGAACCTTGTTTTAAGCTCGGCAGGTCACATTTCGGTCTTTTTAATGCACAAATAGACTTTCTTATGAATAATATTCTAGGTCTCTGGTGCCAATGATGGGGAACAGTAGTTTGATGTACACATTAAATAGTAGTAGTAACAGAAGTGATCCTCCTTGTTTTCATCCTGTAAAGGGAGGCTCGCCATCCTAAGCCAGTCAAGTAGTAACTCATAGCCCAGCTTCTCAAACATGTCTGATTGGTTCAGATGTATCACAGTGAAAGGTCTCCATTGCTAATATTGAACTATCACAGTGAAAGGTCTCCATTGCTAATATTGAACTATCACAGCGAAAGGTCTCCATTGCTAATATAGCAAGAACATCTTCTCTAAATGCGACTAGAACTGGTTCTGTAACATGCTGAGGTTTGAATTCTGATTGATAGCAGTTTTCTCTTTAGGCGATGCCATGGTTAAACACTACTTCAGTGCATGCGCATATGTTAATCATACTACGCCTAGCAAAGATCGCCCGGCGGAAGTAGTGAAACAGTGGCACAAACATTCTGTTCAGGATGAATAGTACAGGAATAGAGTATTTCCCCATCAACTTTCTCTGCTCAAAGATGGAAATACAGAGCTGCTGCTGTTACTGAGACTCGAAAATAGAGCAGTGGATTAAATGTGTTTGTGGTGGACAAGGGGAAAACCTTTAGTTGTTAAAATCTAGTTTGCAACATCAACATTATCGGCGCCATCTTGTCCCATTTTAGGCTCATCCATGCGCGTAAGTGGCAGCCATTTTGAATGCCATGGCCTCTCTGCCCACTGCCGATAGCCAGCGCGTCTCTCTCTCTCTCTCCTAACCTCGCAAACATCCCCCGCACGCTGACAGCCCCCGCTCTCACATGCTCGGACCAAAAAACCCCTCTTCAGCGCAACCCTGCCTCGGAACCCCATCCTGTTCCCAGCTCAACACCTCCCTCCATTCCTTTCATGATCCTGTATCCTTTGATAAAAAACCCTTTTCCTCTGCGCCCGATTGTCCTGCTCGTTCCCAGGCCGCCACCTGGCCCTGCGGATGCTGTTTATTGCCCCCATACTGTAGGAAGCTTCCCCCATCAAAGGATCCACAACTGATCAAAGCCCCCACCCCATGAGATCCGATCAACCACATGCATTCCTGGAATCGGCGGAATGCCCAGCTGTGTGACAATCATCACCTGTTGTGACCGGGGTGGGGACCTCTACTGTAAATGTGTGTGGGAACGGGCTTGAAGCGGGGATTCCGAGGATGTCTTTCCGTACTTCAGAGTATTTGCAGGAATGTGCCACATGTAATAAACTATAATAAAGACCATAAACCTGTGTATAAGAGGCCTGGCCTCAGAGATGCTGTTAGAGCACCTCGAGAAGATACCCTGTTGTCTGAGTTGACGTGTTCTGCTCCGTCGGAATAAAACTTCTGTTTCCTGCCTTCCAGTCTCCAGCGCCTGCCTCTTTGTTTGAAAGATTCGAGTGGTATGAGAGGCGGTTAGCGCCAGGCAATACTTAAAAAGGTTTTCGATCAGCATCGGCCCTACCTTTTTCTACAATTGGCGTCCCAAAACGTGGGGCCCATCAGTGACACGTGGATCCAGTGGGAGAGGTCCTGACGACAGAGTGAACAACTGCAACGATCGGGAGAGCTCCTGTCCGATAGACCCTCGTCTGACAGCCGATCATCCGAACTTCACTGGTTCCGAACAGACCTCTCTCGAGTTATCTACGGTCCTGACTGGGAACCATCAGGAGTGCCGCGACAGTCACGGAGAATAGAGGACGATCGGGCGCTGGATTCGGAAGACAAGAAACTGTCCATGCGGTCCGGGTAAGGTCGTGTAACACGACAAAAATGCGAAATGATTGTTTGATTGTTTGGAAAATACTAGTATTACTCTTCGAATTGTTGGTTCTTTTTGGAGATTCTCTGTCTGCAAACGGAGAAGAATAGAAAGATTCTCTCTTCCTTTGCAGGTAGTGAAGGGTAGGTAACGCAGACTTTTGTCCCCCGTTGTAACCCGTCGTGCCTATTTTTCTCCCCCACTAATTGATTGTTTGCCCGAACATTGTTTGTTCGAGGATTGTTCTCTTGAGATTCTCTCTGTCTACAAACGAGGAAGAATAGAAAGATTCTCTTCCTTTGCAGATAGTGAGGGGTAGGTAACGCAGACTTTTGTCCCCCGTTGTAACCCGTCGTGCCTATTCTTTCTCCCCACTGATTGTTTGATTGTCCGAACATTGACTGTTCGATATTGGTTCTTTGAGATATTCTCTGTTTGCTAATAACGTAGAATAGAAATATTCTGTCTAGTCTTTGCAAGTAGTGAAAGGATAGGTAGTGCGGACCTTTGTCCCCCGTTGTAATCTGTCATGCCTATCTTCTCCCCACTGATTGGTAGTTGGTTCAGCCCGGACCGCTTATTAGAGATGAACCATCCAGCTCCACTGGAAGGCACCCCCTAATAAGGACATGTTCATGAAGCATGGATTAATCGCCATAGCATATAGCAAACTATGGCATAAATATACGAAAAAGGATCAGAAAAGTCAGTGGCCACTGATAGGATCCTTCAATGAAGATAAGATAAGCGCGCTAGAAACAGCCCTTTGTAACAATAAGACAACGCCCACTATGCTTGATAGTCTCGGCACGTGGCGCAAAGAAACAGAACAACGTAAAAAGAGAAACGAAATTAGATTAGAGAAAGAGCTACGAAAGGCAGCCCACCTAGCTGCTAGAAAATTAGAAGAAGAGATAAAGGAGAGAGAGGAAGCCAAACGGAAACGGGAATCCGAAACATCGAGTCAGTGTCCTGTTAGAACACCCTCTACGCTCTACCCTGAATTACCCTCGAAACAGCGAGCCAACGATGATCTCTTATTAGGTCCTCCGATCATCTACATGTCCCCTCCATATGCCCCTTCCCAACCTTTAGCGCAGCACCCGCTGCCCCCAAGCACAGGTGAGAGTAGTACCAGGGCCTCGGTCCCCATGGCCTCTGCGCCGGCCGAACCCCTTGTACTAGATACAGCACAAGCAGCGATGTTAGATGACCCTGAGGCCCGAAAGACAGATTCCACAAGAACGAACAGGTTAAGCAAAGACGAGCGAGCAGGAATTGACAAGGTAGTAAGGACACTAGTAGAACGGAAGGAGAGTGAGGAACACATCATGGATATGTTCAACTCATATGCTGGGAGCCACAGACGGCACTTTGTTGTACGATTATGTTACCATGCCCTAAATGCCTATGAGGATCGATACCGAGACAAAGGTCCCGAGAGCCTAACGACCCTATACAGAAAGGTTGATATCGGGGATGAGGGCGAGTGTGACGTGACGGACCTCCTCACGCATACGCTTGAGGTTTTCCGCCACCTCACTGAACAAGGTTTGGAAGCTAAACCCACGACTCCTGTAGCCACGAATAGAACAAGCTGGCGCCATGATGCCTATAAGGGAGACTGCCCCCTACTGGGTTCCCCCACGAGGTCAGGGAACACACGATGATGTTAACCATCAAGATGCAAGAGGGAGGGTAGTGTATAACTGGGTCTACCAACCATGGGATCGGCAATATATTCTGACATTCCGGAAATCTCTGCCCGATTTACGTAAAAATCCTACTGCCTTCTATACTGAACTAGGTACAGCCCTAGGTTCAACGATTATGACCCCTGCTGACATCGATTTGTTTTTCGGGTTATGTCTGCCAGCTGATGTGTGGAAGCAAATCCAGAAAGTCAACCACCTTGAGCTGTTCGGACATACCTGGTCACAACTCAATGGCATAGATAGACAACGAGAGCCTGGACAGAAACCTCTGAAATCCATTTCAGAACTCCCAGACAAAATTGTGCAGAAACTAAAAACCCTGATCCCAGAAAAGAAAGTGGACTGGTCGATAGTAACGGCCTGTCGTTAGAAACCCCAGGAAGACGTATCAGAATACTTCTCCCGGTTTGAAACGGTGTTCTCCGATTATAGCGGCCAGGACATGACCACTGCAACCGGACATCATCTGTTTGTCCAGAACTATGTCAAAGGTCTGTCGCAGGAGGTCTCTCAGAAACTGCAGGCCAGCGAGAGTAGTTGGGCAGCCTCCAAACCCGCGGCTATCTTCCAGATGGCCCAGTATTATGAGCATCAGAAAAATGAAAATGATAGAGCGACCGAGAAAAAGAAAAAGGACTTGAAGGAGAGGGTGATGATTGCACAGTTGCAAGGGGTGACTATAGGACGAGAGCAGTTCAAGTGAAATTACCAGACAAATGCCCCTAGGAATCCACCCCCTAAAGACCATACTCTTGCACCCTATGTTGGACGTAAAGATATTAGCGAAGACCAGTGTGCATTCTGCAAGGGATTCGGCCATTGGAAATCCCAGTGTCCGGTTCTGTTGGAGATGAATAAGAATAGGGACCCCAAAGACGTAGCGGGTGGACCGAGAAATAGAGGACAGGGACGAGGGTCCACGAATGATACGAATAACGACAGATCAGGCAGACCGAATACATTTGACCATCGCCGACAGAACCAGTACCAACAGTCTGACTGTGACGACACCCACGACTTCGCATAGGACTGCCTAGGGCAAGGGAGGGATCCAGTCGAGCTCTATGTTGACCCGCAAGGTCCTTATGTCACCGCTAAGGTCCTGGGTACGAAGTATCCATTTCTGGTAGACACTGGCGCGACACATAGTGCGTTATCTAAAGACTGATTCGAAGGGCACCATTGTCTGGCTCACTTGTAACATTCATAGGTTTCGATGGAACGCCCTCCACTAACCCCTTGTCCACACCGATCTCCTTTGATTTAGAAAATAACATCACTGACACGACGTTTTTGCTTTCTTCCAATACCCCTGACGCCATTATGGGACTCGACTTGCTGAAGCATTTCCGAGCCACTATTAGGTGTTCGCAAGACGGAGTTCGGGTCTTTCTGTACGACAACCCAGCTCTGCTCAGACTTTGTCCTTCCCGACGCATGTTTTCCATTACTGACGCTGACTCGTCCCTACTTGACACTCTGCCTCCGTATCTGTGGGCAAAAACTGACTTGGACGTAGGACGCATGATGATCGACCCAGTGCACATAACTGTTCGACAAGACCCAATACTCCCAAAACTTCCACAATATCGGATATCGCCCGAGGGCGAGCAGGCATTAGTAAAGATTATTCAGTCCCTGATAGACGCAGGAGTGGTAGAGGAAGTAGTTAGCAATGTTTGCAACAGCCCTATCCTACCCATCATAAAGATGCAAGGAGAGGGAGATGAGAAAGCGTACCGCTTCATCATCGACCTACGAGAGATCAACAAAGTAGTTGTACCTCAGTACCCCGTGGTCTCAGACATCACCACTATTCTGACCCTGATTCCTTCCACTGCCACCACCTTCACTGTCATTGATCTAAAGAACGCTTTCTTCTCTATCCCCATCCACCCAGACAGCCGATACCTCTTCGGCTTCACCCTAAAAGCCTGCTCGTATAGATTCTGTCGAGCACCCCAAGGCTACACTGAAAGCCCCAGCATCTACAGTCAGGCCCTCAAAAGACAACTGGACGCAGTCCAGTTACCAGATGGAGTGGTATTGATACAATACGTCGATGACATCCTTTTGGCGACCGACACCACTCCACTTGCAGTCACAGCCACCATCCAACTCCTGCGCTTCCTTGTGGAAAATGGCCACAAGGTCTCCAAAAAGAAGCTGCAATTCTGCCAACCCCAAGTCACTTACCTAGGCCAACTTTTGTCCAAAGACGGAAGGAAACTTACTCCCGACCGAATCCAGACCATTCTAGAGACCCCTGTCCCTAAGACCCAGAAACAAGTCCGCTCCCTACTAGGCCTCACTTCCTTCTGCCGACAGTGGTTGCCAAATTTCAGCCTCATTGTGAAACCACTGCTTTCTCTGCTGGCTAAAGATGTCCCCTTCCCACTCCCTTGGACCCCTGAGTGCCAATCCTCCTTCATAGAACTAAGAGATGCCCTCTGCTCGGCCCCTGTCCTTGGAACCCCCGATTACACGAAGCCCTACTCCCTCTACACTCACGAAAGGGAGGGAAGTGCTTTGTCTGTCTTGACCCAGTCCATCGGCCCAAAGCAACGACCATGCGCTTACTTCTCTGCCACTCTTGACCCCGTAGCCAGAGCCTTTCCTGCCTGCCTTCGAGCTGTAGCTGCTGCTGCCATCTCTATCCGACAAAGTGAGGGGATCGTGCTCTCGAACTCCCTCACGGTGTTAGTACCCCATGCGGTTGACACCCTCCTGAACCAGACCAAGACGCAACACCTGACGAGTGCACGACTGACTGGATACAAATTGACTCTGCTTGCACCCCACATCACCCTGAAAAGATGCACCACACTGAACCCAGCGACTTTGTTACCCCTACCACAGAACGATCCCAATGTGTCCACTGTACATGACTGCGTGACCCTCACGGACGAACAGACTAGGAGTAGGGTCGACCTCAGAGACACAGCTTTCCCTGACCCTGACGGAGAGCTATGGGTGGACGGTTCTTGCATCAAACTCCCCGATGGCACCACCTCAGCTGCTTATGCAGTTACCACAGCCCGAACTGTAGTAGAGACAGCCCGCATCACACAACGATCTGCACAGGCAGCAGAACTGATTGCCCTCACACGAGCATGTATCCTGGCAGCAGGAACCACAGCAAACATTTCCACCGACAGCCAGTACACCTTCGGGGTGGTTCACCATTTTGGGCTCCTTTGGAAGGAGAGGGGATTTCTGACCTCACACGGCACCCCCATCTTACATGGAGATCTAGTCTCCGCCTTAACTGAAGCAGTCCTTCTTCCCAAACGACTTGCAGCAATAAAATGCCAAGTACACAAAAAGGTGACAGACATCATTGGACAGGGGAATGCACTGGCCGACATAACGGCCCGAGCCACAGCTGAGAATAGGACGACGACACGCATGTACGTGACCAGGTCACAAGCAGAGAAATGGACAGACGCTAGGGAAACTATTAGGGACATCCAAATGGCCAGCTCACAACACGAATTGACTGAATGGGCACATAGTCTACACCTGGCCCGCTCTCCCTGCAAGCCCCGCCCCCCAGTGAACGGACCTTCAAATCCCTACCTGTTTCCTGCACCGGTGGGACGCTTTCCGGATCTGCACTGCCCTTCATTCTGTGTGGTCTGCGGATTCCTGTGCTGAGAGCCTGATGCTGTGCCTGACTCAAACGCCATTCCTCGCCGGACCCGCTACGCGGGTCCCGCTTCGCAGCGAGGAGCGCTGGGCTGAACTGGTGTCTGCTTTGGGCGCTGGTGAGGAGCAAAGGGGAAGAGCTGCAGGGCTGCGAGCATCAGCAGGGACTCCAACTACCAGGAGTCCCTGCACGGCCAATAGTCTACACCTGGCCCGCTCTCCCTGCAAGCCCCGCCCCCCAGCGCGTCACTTCCCTTATAACTCCAACACCATCTACCGCTGCGCGGGAGCGCGCGGGAGCGTCCCGGGAGAAGCCCGGGACAAGGGCGGGACCGTCTGTGGCCGTCCGGGGTCGGACGCGGTTGGGTTGGGCCTAGAGTCCTGGTTCATTTCACATCTTGTTATCTTGTTATACTTTATACCACACTTAGTAACATCTTGAGGCTCTAACACCAGCTCCCAAACATGGCCCTAAGATCTGGTAAACAGCGTTTAGTGCATATCCAAACTTCAAAGGGTGTTGTCTCAGGCCCTCTTGATGCCTTTATCACCAGAGCCACAGGAATATTAGAAAAAGAAATTGAACTGGTTGAGCACAGATTGTCCCTGGATTTAGTCACTGGGAAACGCTCCTCAATAGGTGCCCTGGCCCGTGTTAAAAGCCCTTTAACCAATGCAGCATTTAACTGTATTTCTACCTCAGAGACTGAAGTGATAGTCCATGTAGATGGGGACGGAGCCACAACACCCACGACCAACGAAAATATGGAACTGAAATCCGATAATAACCTGACCAGCTTAGAAGCTGATAGCCAAAATATTGAGGACGACGAGAGTAGCTCGTCTGGGACCCCACAATCAAATGTTCCTACCTTACCCAGTACGCCCGTTTTGCTACCAGTAATAACTAACCATGTTTCACGGAAAAGAAAATATGTTTCAAGCCCACAGGGAGAAAAGGTACAAAAACAACCGAAAACTGATCATGTCAATAGTTCCTCCCACTCCCAGACCATCCAAGAACCCCCAATAGTGTACTGTCCATCATTGGCCCACTCTGGGTCTTCTAACCCTTGCCCAACATGTTTCAGCAGCGACGATGTCTTGCTGGCAAAGATGGAAGCAATGTTTAAAACCCTATTGCTTCCGGTCTTAGAAAGTACCAGGATAATGTCCGCTAAAATAGATGTCCTGGAAGCAGCGGTCAATATCAATATGGACCTCTTGCAAAATTTAACAACTACTAGTATTAAGACAAGGGGCCCTAATTCAACAGGGGGTGCTAACCAAAAAGGGGGGACAACCACAACTATCCCCGCAGGGACATCAACTACCAATATTAATAAGAAACCACTAACAGGGGCAAAAACAACAGCTGCCACATCGACTACTGTCAGCAGAGCACCTATTAAAGAAACACCAAAGGCTAAACGCCCATTGGCAGCCAACAACGCACAGGGGAAAAAACATCCAGCGAATGGTGCATCAAATCAACTAAATAATACCCCAGCACAGACATCTATAATGGGTAGGGAGAGGAAAACCCCTCATCCAGACAGGAACCAGAGGACAGATAATAGAAATACTCGACACCCTCCCAGAGTTAACCTACCTCCTGAAGCATCACAATACACCATCGTCTTAACTGGAGTGGCCCCCCTAAAAGAGGGTATTAAAGAATCACAAGGGGATCTGTGGAACAAGGTCATATTTTGGCTAAACAAACATCGCCCACTCCCCCCGTCATCCCCCACCGAAATCCTCTATGTAAGGAGAGTGGAATGGGTAGGTAAGGGCGAAAAAGATCTGGAAGGGGACTGTATTTTAATTTCATTCAGAGACCCCTGGGTGGTGGATAGAATCCAAAGGAAAGCTAGATTTGCTCGTCTGGGTGACGTCCAGACCTTACACCTTGGTTACTTCTACCCCCACACGTACCCGAATAATCTAATGGGCCCCAATCATTGGAAATCTAAAGGGGGGAGGCCCCGAGAGCCCATAACCCACTACCCCCCATACTACCCTCCTCCCTTTAACCATTTCGAGGCACTGTCAGACCTAGAATGGGTTGACTGACTATGTGCACCGACCCAGTCACCAAATCCAGCTATAGCGAAGGGGGAAGGAGTGCACATCCCATTCACCCCTACCTCGGAATCAGTAAAGGAGCAACAGTCCTTGTTCCATAACAAAATTAGAACGCAGGGGGGGCTTGTTGGGGAAGACGCCGTCATTTCTAATATAGAAGAAATCAGATTAACAAATGCCTGCTTACCGAGTCCCCATTCCCCCCCCACTGTCAGCAACAACCATGCAGAAATAAATTCACTAATTTCACATATGGTGTCTTGGAACGTTGCCGGAGCCAAGACCCGCTTGGTTTCTGAGGACTGGTTGGAGTTCATAGGCAAACATGAGGTTGTGCTTCTGCAAGAAACATGGGCTACAGCTCCGTTTTACATGGTTGGATTTACAAACTTCTTCAAACCAGCAATAAAAGGTGCAAAAGGGCGGGCGTCAGGGGGACTGACCATATGGGTAAAACAGGCCTGCTGTTTTTCAGTTTCCGAATTGTATGTGGATAACCCCGATATATTGGCTATAAGGTTGAGCAAAGCAGGAGGGCAGGATATGCTTATTATCAACATATACTCTAGAGGCCTCCCTGGCGGACGATGCCCCAAGCTGATAGGCGCCCTAGACACACTATTAACGGGCTGGAATAAAGGCACATTCATTATGATAGCAGGTGACATTAATTGTACAATTGAGCCACTGTACCTGCCGGAGGATAATTGGGGGTTTGAAGAAGATGCGACATGGAAAATCCCCGAACTTTCCAACAAAATACCAGTTAAAGCAACGGAGGCTGCTCTGAACTGGACCGCTTTCTGCCTCACTTGGGGATTAAGGGCCGTGAACGGTCGCACCAAATCAGACATTGGAGCCAACCCCACTTTTGACAATGGTGTGAGGAAGAGTCGTATTGACTATATCTTCATAAAAATGGAATATTGGAGCCTAATTGTTGATATGGAAATTGTAATGCGTCCGGAAAGTGACCACAACCCACTGTCCCTGAAATTTAAAATGTATGACTTGGCAAGATTAGCGGAACCAGATCCAAGGGGGCAAGGGGTTGTAACCATATCAAATGACCGGAGGAGACTGAAATGGTCAATCATATCAAATGATGTAACGATACAGGCCAACATTGAAAACGTGGTGATGAATGCTTTAAATAACATGAGGACTGTTGTTGTTGAGAGGGGCCGGGGCGAATTAGATAAGATTATGGGCATACATGACAAATGTTTCTCTGAGCTTAAAATTATTCTCTCAAAACCATGTAAGTCTAACACCGGGCACTCGAATGCCCCAAGAGCAAAATGGTACAATAGAGAGTGTAGAGAGGCCCATAGTTATCTAATAGAGAAAGTTAAATCCAGAGACCTGAGTGCAGTAAAAGTGGCCAGGCAAAGGTATAAAAGAGTTCAATCGGAGGCAAAGAGGGAATGGGAAGATGATTTTTGGGCAGACCTTCTGGACGCCAGTAAATCTAATAACCAGACTAAATTCTGGGATATTGTTAAATGTGGAAAGGATGGTGAGTTCCGTACTCCGTCTAACCACGTATCCCCGGAAGCCTGGATAAATCATTACTCCTCACAATTTTGCTCAGTAGTTGTTGACCCTATGTCCACATCGAACCTGCTACCTGCAATACCCCCTGGCAATGTGACTATGTCTTTTACAGAAGCGGAAACGGAGCTCGCACTAGGCTTAACAAAGAGGGGGAAAGCTCCTGGGTTGGATCAAATCCCAGCAGACCTATTTAAAGCAAACATAGGCCTTTGGGTACATTATTTAACAAGCATAGCTAACACCATAGCGAGAGGTGCCCGTATCCCCAAGACATGGAAGGGGGCGGAGATCCTCCCTATACATAAAAAGGGAGATAGATCAAACCCAGGGAACTATCGCCCGATCAGCCTAATTGACTGCTTTCAGAAAGTTTTTGCTCGTATGATCCTGGCGAGGGTTCATGGGTGGATGGAACTCGAAGGTATACTGTCCCCATTACAGGCGGGCTTTAGATCTGGTACAAGTACCATTGACCAGGTCCTGAGGTTCTGCATGATCTTTTGGAAGGTCGTCATACTTGGCGGTGGCACCATCTTTGCTGCTTTCATAGATTTGAAATCAGCCTTTGATTTGGTGCCGAGGGGAAAATTATGGCAGGTACTAAGGGACTTAGGAATGCCGGGGGAATTGGTTGAGATGATCATTAGATTACATGAAGACAACTTTGCTAGGGTAAGATGGGGGGCACAAGGGCAATTTACGGACTCATTTCCGGTTTCACGAGGAGTCCGCCAGGGGTGCGTTCTCGCCCCCACCCTCTTCTTACTCTTTATAGATCAGGTAGTGAAATTCTTCGGGTCTACCAACACTGATGCACCGTCCCTGGCGGGGACTAAATTCCCAATGTTGATCTTTGCTGACGACACCCTCCTCCTATCAAAGACCAGGGGAGGTTTACAGTTGGCTTTAAATCACTTTGAGGAATATTGCAATCAAAATGACCTTCAGATAAATGTGGGGAAAACTAAGTTTATGGCTTTCTCCAGGAAAAAACCAATACGTAGTAGTGTACAACTAAACAGGGTTAACCTGGAACAAGTTGACACGATGACGTACCTGGGGGTCACTCTGGATTGCCGTCTGTCCTGGAAACCACAAATAGAGACCCAACAGTTAAAACTTGCCCAACTGATTGGCTGTCTCTTGCGTGAGCAAAAGAAATCCATCACCAAAAGGGTTGTCCCCGCCCTACAAATTTATGATGTTAAAATTAATGCTGCGACACTCTATGGGGCAGAGTTATGGGGTTTCATGGACCTCTCGAGTTTGTATAGAATCCAGTGTAGGTTTCTTCGTAACCTGGTGGGGCTGCCCCAATCAACCCCACAGATCCCACTTTGCCACGACATGGGTTGCCTTCCAATAACGGACATGGCAAGATACAGAGTAGTGTCCACTTGGAGGCGCTTATGGACTTCGGAGGATTTGGCACTTTTTGCAAAGGAGCTAACCGAGGTGAAGGCTATGGGGGGTTCGGAGCGAATCCCATGGCTTCGCTCGGTGAAAAAGAGCCTGTGTGATATGGGCTTGAGTCATCTGTGGGTCTCGCCAGGCACTAACAACTTCCCCTCGAAAAAGGAATTTAAGGGTTTATTTTGGGCCTCAACTCGCCTTTCTTTGGCACACGCCTCTAGTTCTGAAGACCTGACGGGGCGCTTTTTAAGCTTTAAACTGGATCCAGCCCGTGAGACATACTGGGACCTTATTTCCAGGCCAATGGACAAAAAACTGTACCATCAATTTCGGGTGGGCTCACTACCCCTTAATTCCTTTACCTCATCTTGGGGCAATAACTCCACTAATCTTTGCAGTCGTTGCCCCGGATGTAAGGAAACTGAGGGCCACTTTCTGTTCGCCTGTCCTCAATACAGAGAACCCCGTTCAAAATGGTTAAAACCCATCTTCAAACGCTTGATATGTAAAAAATCCTCGGACGCAATATGGGCTTTAAAAACAAATACCTCTGATTTTACCGTGATATGTTTGGCCAAGTATTTAGGTTGGGCATGGGCAATCAGAGCTAGAAGGAATTTAACTGCCTCATGATCACAAAGTGCAATGTGCATAGTGTTTTCTTGCATATGTCAAACCCACTTTTATGATTAGTTATATTTAATGTCTTGTTTCTTTTCAAAAAAGGTTTAATAACTTTTTAACTGTGGATTTTAGGCTTACTGTATATTTGATAATACACTGACACCATTCTTTTAATAAGATTTAGTATAATGTGGAGATTTTGAAACTGTTTTTTGAATGTTTTGTCAAAATTGTCTTTTATGATTTTATCATCGAAATAAAGACATTAAAACCTGAAAACCTGAATGGGCACAGGTGGGACTGAAAGACGATGAAGGCTGCTGGCGGACAAAAGACACGAACAAATGGTTGCTACCTGATTCATACCTGATCCCCATACTGACCATGGCACACTCCCCTGCACACATAGGATCAGCCCCTATGACTGAGCTTGTCTCCAAGGTTTGGCACAATGACAAAATCTCAGACTCCGCCAGACGTCTGGTCCAACAATGTCTGATATGCCTGCAACACAACCCTGGGAAAGGAACTGTAGTACCCCAGGGAGGGTTTGGGGTCCCCATTCATCCGTTTGAAGTCCTGCAGATGGACTACATCCAGCTAGAAAGATGCCAAGGTCTAAAGTATGTACTTGTTGTAGTGTGTGCTTTTAGCAAGTGGGTGGAAGCCTATCCAACCTGTGACAACACTGCAATGGCCACTGCAAAGATACTACTAAAGGAATTCTTCCCTCGTTACGGCCTTTGTCGAATTTTGTGGAGCGACAATGGCCCCCACTTCATAGCCGAAGTTATCCAACTCATCTTGGAGATGTTGGGTGTAAAACAAAAGTTCCACGCAGTCTTCCACCCCCAATCTGCTGGACTAGTTGAACGACATAACGCCACGTTGAAACTCAAGCTAGCTAAGATAGTGGCTACCACAGGACTGAAATGGCCAGACGCTCTCCCACTGGCATTGCTATCAATGCGTTCTACCCCCTCCAAACACCACTTGACACCTTACGAGGTCGTTTTCGGCCGACCCATGAACATCTGGTCTGCACCAAAACTGACTTCCCTTCATGACGTCCCAGACGTCCTAATGTCTGATTACCTGTACCAATTGACTAAGACACTGTCTGTTATCCACCAACAGGTGCTGCATGCCATTCCTGATGCTTCCAGGGGTCCCGGACACGCCATCCAACCCGGGGACTTCATATTGATTCGAAACTTCCAGCGTGCGAAGAGTCTGGAACCCCAGTGGACAGGCCCCTGGCAAGTCTTGATCACCACCTGAACAGCTCTTCGAGTGGAGGGGAAGCGCAATTGGGTGCATGCACACCACTGCAAGAAAATCACCTCGACTCTGACGACGACCGAAGACGTGGCTACCCAGGAAGAGCTCCTGCACAAAGACCGACCATCTCTGAACTGCTATCCTGATACAGAGACACTTGAATTAGCAACATTTCCCGATCCCACTGTGCCATCCAGAGAAGGGTATAACCTGCGACGAAAGGAGGGAGCTTCGGCTAAGCAGACCACTGACTGAGTCATAATTCTCAGAGCGGTAGCCTAACACTACTAAAGCTGCCAGGAGATAAGCCAGACAAAGTTTGTGGTTCTGCCCGCTACCGAGCCCCCTTGAAGGTGATGGAAGCGCCCGACAAGATGATGATGGAAGCCCCCGACACGAAGATGATGGAAGCAACCGGACAACCGAAGATTTGCTACAGAAACCCAAAGACTGACAAAATCCACAGTTCAAAGACTATTGCACTTTTCATCGCCCTTCTCTTTTGCCTCCTCCTCATGACCACCCTCTGGATTGTGGAAGAGAACGCACCAGCTCATGAGACATTTCTGACCACTGCACAGCCTACCACAATGAAAGAACACTATCTGATCTCTCTTTCACCACAACTCCGAGAAAGGCGTAAGGAGTTTTGGAACAACTCCTTCGTGCAACTGCTGCACCAACACAATCTTGCTACCAATGTAATGAACTGCTGGATCTGTGGGTTGCTACCCAATGCCACTGGACATTCTATACCCTTCATCCCTTCATCCTTCTCAGTTCACGGCTCCTGCCTTGCTTGGCTGATCCTCTTGCAAGAAAGCTACAGGGATAATACCACTTCCAGCAGAACTATGACGCATTTCTTTCATGGGGTCTGGCAGAACAAAACAAAGAAAACTGTTGCACACTTTTGCCCCCAGACCTCCAACGACTCTATTCACATGGACATACCTGTCAAAGAACGGATTGAAATGCAGGTATTTAACAATCCGACCAGGCCCAACTTCTCCTACCTCCGGAAACGAACAGCTGCCTCCCTGACTGTGGCCCTATCCGTCATCAACGTCACAGGCCTTATGTGTATCGAAGGTCTTGGGACACAACTGGTGGGCCACAGCGCTTGCCTCATCACCAGAACTTTGGACTCCACTGATCCACCCTCTTTTGTCACTTCTCCGAATATGTACTTTGTTTGTAGTACAAAGGCTTACACCTGGCTCCCCAAAGGCTGGGGGGGCACCTGTTACATTGCCTTCATCCTTCCTCCGACCTATGTAGCTCCGGCAAATCACCACAGACAAAAACGAGCGAAAGACATTGAACAAGCCGACTCCACCGGAGCACAGTTCCTCGACGCAATGAAGGGACTTGTTCCACTCTGGTGTCCGATGGCGAACAGCCGACAATGAACATCAGCGCTGGCATCCTTCCGAACAATACAGCCGAGCTTCAAGCGGTCCGCCTGGTGGCTCTCCAGAACCGCCTTGTTCTACATGTGGTTCTAGCGGATCGTGGAGGAGCATGCTGTATCATTGGGTCCAGCTGCTGCACCTATATACCGGACAATTCACCCTCAGTGTACAAAGCCATTAAACATCTCCACAGACTTTCCTCAGAAGTTCAACAGGAACAAGAAGAATGGCCGCTTGGTGGTTGGTTCTGGAATACTGTAAAAAGCTGGGGGTGGAGGTTATTTACGATTATACTGGTACCTGTCGTTGTGATATGCGGGTTCTGCCTAGGGATCCAATGCCTGCCGCCTCTGTGTTCACTATGTTCGAATTGTATCTGCCCTAAGACTCTGGACTTCGAAAAAGAACGCATGAGAGCACTGTACGATGTCGAGGTTAGGAACTTGATGAAGATAGATATCGATTAGACAAGCTGGCTAGATATGTTGGAAAGGGAGGACTGTTAAAATCTAGTCTGCGACATCAACATTATCGGCGCCATCTTGCCCCATTTTAGGCTCATCCATGCGCGTAAGTGGCAGCCATTTTGAATGCCATGGCCTCTCTGCCCACTGCCGATAGCCAGCGCGTCTCTCTCTGTCTCCTAACCTCGCAAACATCCCCCGCACGCTGACAGCCCCCGCTCTCACATGCTCGGACCATAAACCCCTCTTCAGCGCAACCCTGCCTCGGAACCCCATCCTGTTCCCAGCTCAACACCTCCCTCCATTCCTTTCATGATCCTGTATCCTTTGATAAAACCCCCTTTTCCTCTGCGCCCGATTGTCCTGCTCGTTCCCAGGCCGCCACCTGGCCCTGCGGATGCTGTTTATTGCCCCCATACTGTAGGAAGCTTCCCCCATCAAAGGATCCACAACTGATCAAAGCCCCCACCCCATGAGATCCGATCAACCACATGCATTCCTGGAATCGACGGAATGCCCAGCTGCGTGACAATCATCACCTGTTGTACTACCTACTGTAAATGTGTGTGGGAACGGGCTTGAAGCGGGGGTTCCGAGGATGTCTTTCCGTACTTCAGAGTATTTGCAGGAATGTGCCACATGTAATAAACTGTAATAAAGACCATAAACCTGTGTATAAGAGGCCAGGCCTCAGAGATGCTGTTAGAGCACCTCGAGAAGATACCCTGTTGTCTGAGTTGACGTGTTCTGCTCCGTCGGAATAAAACTTCTGTTTCCTGCCTTCCAGTCTCCAGCGCCTGCCTCTTTGTTTGAAAGATTTGAGTGGTATGAGAGGCGGTTAGCGCCGGGCAATACTTAAAAAGGTTTTCGATCAGCATCGGCCCTACCTTTTTCTACATAGTCGTGAAATGGAACGAATTGCAAATCTTTGTTGTAGTGAATAGGGGCTTTGCTAAGCTTCAGCAGAGTGATATTTTAGCACATGTAGCACATGTAACCTGCACAAATAAAGCCTTGAAGTAACCTGCTGCCTAAGGGTGCGACTAGAAAACTGGGGGTGACGCATAGGTAGGGCCAATGGAATTACGTGATTTCCGGCCGCAGTGAAGTTCGCATTACTATAGAGTTGCTGCATTTCCCACATAATCCATCTTCTGCTGCATAATCTGCAGAGTTTAACAAAAAACAGTTTTGTTCCTAGCTCAAACGGTTTAAAAGTTACTAAAAAGGCAGCAACATGCGGTGTAAGACCCTTTACAAAGGTTGGTTGGTCACCTTTCTGCTGCTTTTTGGTATACCTGTGTTTTTTACTGGTACTAATGAGGTGCAACCAATGCCCACACAGATTCAACAAGTTTAAAAATGACAAAATAATGAAGTAATATTATCACAAAATATGCCGCATTAAGCCGCATAATTAGCCTTTTTGCCACATAATTTGCTCTACCCTGCCGTATAATTTGGCCCTCCCCTGCTGCATAATTCCAGTAGCCTGGACTATTTATATGTAAGGCAAATAAGTGGGGAATGGGACTAAGGATGGGGTGAAGGCTGGGAATTTTTTGTGCAGGGATGTTGGATTCGTATGGGTGTGATAGTGTAGGAGGCTGGCTAAGAAGTACTTTACCGTGAAGGTATGGGAGATTACTGTTGCAGGCCTTCATTGAAGGGTTGAGGGTGCGGAATAGGATATTGTCTTTGATGTGTTCTCTTCCTTTTTTGCTTCAGGTGACCTGGTAGTTGTCAAGTGCTACTAGGCTATTTTGCTTAAATTGTAAGTCCTCACTCTGGCTCTTTTTCATTTTAATTTTGCAAAGTAAACATCTGTGCACAGACAACTGGAGATCACAAGAAATCTCTGTTCTGGCTCTGCTTTGATCAATGCTCCCACGTGTTGGTGTAGGGAACCCCAAATATTTTACACCACAAAACGTACTTACCCTAACAGAACGCCCATGGGTTGATGAGTCACAGACAGTGTTAAGCCTCACAATCATGAGTCCTCCGAACACATCAAAATTGAAGTAATTTACTAAAGGGACCACTAGATAAAGAGACTGGGACCAGACATCAATAGCACACTAGACACGATAATGAAAAAACTGGTGGAGGTCCATGACCTGGCCAAGTCAACAAAACAAACTACGGACGCAATTCAACTGGAACTGGCCGCCGTCAGAGCAGACATACATGCAGCTAAGAAACAGGCTGTCAGAGGTTGAGCAGAGGGTTCGTGACATAGAAGATGGAGACAAACAGACAAATAAAGCAATCATAGCACTAACTAAGACAACAGCACCACTCCTAAGGTAGACGACCGAACTAGGTGATAGCAATAGGAAGGGGAACATAGGGATTCTAGGTGTCCCGGAAGGTGAGGAGGACAAAACAGGCTCCTGCATGGCCCTATTACAAGACCTAATCCCCAAAATCACGAACATCAAATTTGACATCCCCTTTGAGCTGGATAAGGCGTACAGAGTGCCGGCCTTCAAATCCACAAACAGAGCAGGACCAAGGCAGATAATATGTAAACCGCTTGGGTCACATCAAACAGAAGCCATCTTTGGAGTAGCAAGTAAAAGCCAAAACATGCAGTGGAACGGCCATAAGGTAATCCTCACACAGGTCTATTCAAATGCCTACTGTTGCCCAGAGAGAAAACTAAGGAAGGACAACATCATGTTCTCATTTGTAGGTCCCACAAAATTTAGAATCAACGATAAAGGGAAACCCCACTTCTTTGAGGACCCGGCGGAGCTGTCAGGGCCCGCCACAACAGGAAATGGAAACTTCGCAAGCTGGCTCGAGCAAGAGAAGAGCGTCACCGGAACTAAGGGTGGACTAAACAGGAGAAGCCAAGACCAAGGAAGCACTTCGCACAAGCAGACACCAAAACCAGACCCACCTCAAAGAACAAGTAACTAACTCAGGGACAATGAACACCATCTACCTCAGAGACAATGTACAGCATCTACCTCAACGAACAACACCTACCACAAGGCACTTGAGACCACCTCAGGAACAAACAAAAGCCCAAGTGTACCTATCTAATCTGACCCACTACTGCGCAATGCTTCTTGTGTACGAAGAGCAACAGAAGACTCTAACCACAAGAGACTGTAAAAACGAAAATAAGAGGAACGGGGCAACAAATAAAGCGGAAGGAGACTAGACCGACAGTATATCCTTTTTTACTTTGGTTTGCTTAAAAAGAGGGGTAGGGGAGCAGTAGAGATAACATCGGATCACAGGACTTAGAGACTCCCAGGGTGGCGGACAGAGGACCTTGCCATCGCACGCCCGGAACAAGATGTTTGAGATCAGGGAGGTTGGTGAGCGAGGGGGGGAGGGGGAGGGGTCATCTGTTTTGACGGTTTTGTTTGTTTTGTTTGTTTTGTTGGTGCGGTTAGTCTTTTTTTTACACCTTAATTTTTTCAACTGTCCACCTTTTCTTAATCTTTGGAGCTACATTTCAGCATACACGGAAAGGCAAGTATCAGGGAGTTGCGGGAGAAGAGAGAGGGCCCTACAGAGGAGGGTATAGTGACTACCCACCAGCTAGCCGTGCTATACAAAAAGAAAATGGGGATGAGAGCGCAAAAAAGGGTGTTCAGTGAACAGCCACTGTAGCATATTCCCCATAACAACACGTCCTCCTTGGCATCTAACCAAAAGATAGTCTCCCGAAACATCAAAGGCTTGAACCACTTGGTCAAGAGGAAAACGATTC
Source organism: Lissotriton vulgaris (assembly GCF_964263255.1). NCBI lineage: Eukaryota > Metazoa > Chordata > Amphibia > Caudata > Salamandridae > Lissotriton > Lissotriton vulgaris. The sequence goes on from NC_141689.1 coordinate 667,442,561, forward strand.
TAGATTACCTAGCAAAAACCAAAGGAGACATCTTCCTGCTGCAGGAAACCAAGCTAGCCTTCGAAGATACCGAACGACTCAAAGCAAGGTGGATTGGCCAGGTGGCCTGTTCACCCGCAGTGGGAAAAAAGCAGGGCATAATCACTCTGCAAAACAAGAACTGCAAACTAACGCTAGAGAGCCAACAGTCCGACAACACAGGGAGGATTCTAATAACTAAACAGAAAAAAGGTGAGGAATCAATACATGTACTGAACATTCATGGCCCGAATGTAGAGGACACAGAATTCTGAGAAGGGGTTACGAGAAGGCTAGACCTAACAGTCATGGCAGGTGACTTCAATCTAGTGCTAGACCACACACTCGACAGACAATAACAGTGCCACACACTCCCTCCCAATGCTTACAACACACTAAAGAACTTATGCGCCAGTTTCAACCTAAAGAACCCTTGGAGACTACAACACCCAACCACAAGGGACTATACCGTCTACTCCAACCCACACAACTCATACAGTAGGATTGATTACATAGTAATTACGGGCTCACACACACACTTAATAGAGCACAGAGAAATTGCGACCAGAAGTATCTCAGACTATTCATGTATCAGCCTGCAGCTGAATGGCCGTCACAACGAGGATCTCCCACGCAGATGGAGACTCAACAGTGACGTCTTGTCAGACAAGGCTAATACAAACAAAATAGCGGAAACCATAAAAGACTACATCAGCCACAGCGATACACCAGACACGGACCCCATGATCATGTGGGATGCTCTCAAACAAATGTCAGGGGGAAATTAATAGGAATGAAGGCCAAAATGAACAGAGATAACAACCTCCATCTGACCCAACTAGAAGAAGACATATACAACCTTGAGAGGTCCCATATATCCGAAACAGGGAATAGCAGCGCACCGTCAAAGCTCACAAGGAAAAAATAAGAGTACAACAAAATCCGGAGTGTGAGCGCCGGTCTTTGGGTGAACAAGCATAAGGCAATTAACCTATGTGAGGCTAACAAAGCAGGAAATATCCTAGCCTCTTATCTTAAACACAAGCAAAGACAGCACACCATCTCCTCACTGTCCGACTCACACAACATCGCACACACAAGTCACAAAGAGATACTAAGAATATTTAGAGAGTTTTACGTAGACCTATACAAAAATGACCAAACACTAGACAGAAGGGCTGCACAGCCTACCAGGACAGACTAGACCTACCAAAAATAACAAACGAACAAGCTCAGTCACTCAGCACACAAGTTAGCCCAACAGAAATTGAGAGGGCGGTGAAGTCCCTAAAAGATAAGAAGGCGCCGGGACCAGATGGGTACATGGCCTCTTTCTACAAGACGTTCTTCACAGATCTGCTTCCTACCTTTAAAAAAGTGTTCAACCACTGCGAAAGTGCAGGGGCAGTCTCACATTCCATGGCAGAAGCAAATATAATTGTAATACCTGAAGGAAGGCAAAGACACACAGTGGCCTCAAAATTACAGGCCCATATCATTTTTTTTTTTAAATTTGTTTTTTATTGTTGCATCATAGTATATGGGTACAGTGTAAATCATCTGCTGACGTGGCGTAAACATTCAGCCACGATCAGCCAGGCGCGCAACGTTTTCTTGTTTTATATAACTGGTACAATTAGGTATTTCCTCCATTAAATAGCACAGATCAAGCAAATATGTCAGCAGGCTGGGGTACAGTAAACGTATTCCGCCAAGGGGACGGAGAAAAACAGTGGGCATATGCGCTCCTGCCTCGAGGGCGTAGGATCGGGGTCTGTACAGTTCGCATAGTGGTGCTACCAGAGAACGGGGGGGACAAAACTGTGGGAGGGAAGCATGTGGGCGCTAGCAGGGTCCAGGTAGGGGGATACTGGTGACGGGCGTCGGGGAGGGCACAGGGCTTTCCAGTTTGCACTCTCAGGGGGAGAGGGACGGACAGGGGGTGGATACATCCCGTGCATGTGAGTGATGGGATGGGTGATATGATAGATGGGAATTGACCAGGATGCGTGGGGCACCGGGATTCGGCCCTGGGATGGTTGACACCAGGCAGAGACTACTGGCCCTCTCGGGCGGGGGGGGAGGAGTAGGTGAGTCCCTTGCATGCAAGTACTGCCGGAAGCTATGAAGGAGCATGGCCCATTCCATGGAAATGGGAATTTTACGCGCGCCCCTGGCTTTCTCTTCCCTAAGAACATCCTCTTCCGCCGCCGCCCACTTACAGACCGCCCCTGTCCATGCTGCTATAGGGGGGCCCTCCGGGGAGCGCCAGTGCATGGCTATGCATCTGTTCGCCAACAGGAGCGCTAAGGACACGAAGCGCCTATGCACCGGTTCTTGCTTAGGGACATGAAAAATGCCTAGTGCGCTGGACTCCCAGGTGGCTAGTGTGGTAAGACCTGTGAGTTTCGACAGTGTACCGTGCACCGCCCGCCATAAGGGGTGAAGGTTGGGACAACTCCAAAACATGTGACGAAAATCTGCATCAGGGGAGCAACATCTGGGGCATAGGAATGGTGTGGAGGGATAGAACTTCTGTAAGCGCGCTGGGGCGAGGTATGGCCTGTGTAAAATATAGTATTGGATGTTTTTGAAGCGGGCATTCCTAGAGACGCGTTTTGGGGCCTCAAGTGCTTTAGTCCATTCCGAGTCGTGTAGTGTGCGACCTATGTCCTCCTCCCACGTAGCACGGAAGGTCGTTAGGGGAGCGTGCAAGAGTTCCCGGATAGATTTATATAGCCAGGTGACCAAGTGGCGTCCCACTCCCATATGTAGGATAGTATGTATTACTTGATGCGTGTCTGGCTCGCCGGTTCGGAGATTATAATGGGGCCGGTACCCATCGAGCAACTGTCTGTATCTGAGGAATTGACCTGGGGGGATCCCGTATTCAGCGACCAGTCGGTCGAGTGATTTCAGCTGGCCTTCTTCAAAGAGCGACTCCATATCTGTGATGCCACAGTGCGACCATTCGGTTAACAGTGGAGCCGCGAAGTAGGAGTCCTGCCTGGGGCTGCCTATCAACGGTAGTAGCGGGGAGTATGGAGGTCTACTGGGGGGCATCCGGTGGATCCGCATCATGCACCGGTGCGCTATCGCTACCTGGAGGGGGTATGTTCGCCTTGGGAGGAGCAGACGGGTGAGTTCCGGGGTTGTGACTCTGCCGGCCGGGGTAAAAGTCTCCTGGGGTAACGGTCCGCCGTCCAGTATGACAGCCATTGGAGCTGCGCCGCAAGGAAATAAGACTCGAAGGACGGAGCTCCAAGCCCACCTTGCATTGTGGGAAGTTGGAGGGTTTTCAGGGCAACCCTGTGTCGGCCCGCGCCCCAGATAAGGGTACCTAGGATGGAGTCGACGTCTCGGAAGAAGGACCTGGGTGGCACTACCGGTAGATTTGTGAAGTGGTAGAGGAGTCGGGGAAGCATCACCATTTTAGCCAGGGCTATCCGTCCTATTGGGGCTAGCGGGAGATTATTCCAGAAGGCAACAGTCGGGCACAGGCCAGCGAGTGCTTTACGGTGGTTACCCTCAAAGATGTCTGCTGGAGAGTGGTACAGGCGGACACCGAGGTATCGGGGAGCTTCTGCGGACCAGGAGAGTTTATGCGGTCCGAGCTCGACTTCCCGGGGGGGTAGACTCGAGTGAAGGGGGTAGACTGTGGACTTGTCCCAGTTCACCTGGAGTCCCGAGGCGTCTGCAAATTCCGCCAGCGTTACCCCTATGGGGGCCAGGTCAGTCTCGATGTCTCGGACGTATATGAGGAGGTCGTTCGCGTACATGGAGACGCAATGTGTGCCGTCCGCGAGCGGAATTCCCCAGTTCACACCCTCCAGGCGCAGGCGAACCGCCAGAGGCTCGACTGCTAGCGCAAATAAGAGAGGCGACAGGGGTCACCCTTGTCTCGTGCCTCGCCGAACTCCAAACGCCGGCGATATGCGTTTCCCAATACGAACACGCGTGGTCAGATCGGTGTACAGAAGGCGTGTGTATGCCGTGAGCGTCGGGCCGATGTTGAGGCGCCGCAGGACTGAGAATAGATAGGGCCAGGTGAGGGTGTTGAACGCCTTCTCCAGGTCCATAATGAGGCAGGCGGCATGGGGGAATCTGTCACGTACCGGATCCTGGACATGGAAGACTCGGCGGAGGTTCTGGGAGGTGTTCCTCCCCGGAACAAAGCCGCATTGGTCGGGGTGGATTAGTGGGCGTATGACCTGTGCATACCGGTCAGCTAGGATTTTCCCGAGGATCTTACAGTCAGCCGACAGGAGCATGATGGGACGATACGACCCCATGTGGAGTGGGTCCCTGTGGGGTTTGGGAAAGGTGACAATCACGGATTCCCGCAGTGACTGGGGTAGCTTTCCTAGATGAAGGGATGCCCCGAACATCTGAGATAGTCGGGGGACCACTAGGGGAGAGAATTTCGAGTAGTATTCTAGTAGGAAGCCATCCAGTCCCGGCGCTTTATTCCGAGACATGCAATGTATCGCTTGGGTGATGTCTGAGGGTGCTATCTTGGCGTCGAGTGTGCGTTTGTCATCATCTGATATCGCGGGTAACGTCAGCGGGTCTAAAAAACAATCCACAGAAGACGGGGAACATTGGGCCGGGGTCCCGTACACTTGTGCATAGTGGCGCTGGAACGCCAGAAGGATCTCGGCCTGTGAACGCACCAGCACGCCCTCCGGGTTGATAATATCTGTGATCGGCTTGATTTTGGTGTCCTGCCTCGCCATCCAGGCCAGTAGTGCCCCCGTTTTGTCTCTGTCTTTATGCACCCTAGAGGCGTAGGCCCTAAAATTGTATTTTCAAAACATTCCAAACTGTCTTTCTTGCAAAACAGGGAACCTACTGGTCATACCTACCCAGGAGTATACACCAGTCTGGCTCAGCATATAGAGAGCCATACTAGACAACCTAGAGCCGATAGCGCTCCTTGCAGCCAAGAAACACTCACAAGAGGCAAACCCAATACTCAGAAACACCAGGAATGCCCTGCTTAAAGTAGACCAAAAAATGGAACACAGCGTGAGAAACTCAATGTGGGAGTCACTCTGGGCAAACACAAAGATAAAATACAGGGGAAAACCTCTCTCCATAGATACATGGAAAATACTAGGCATCTCATACCCGGCACAGCTGGAGGAAGGCAGTTGCCCTTCCTCCTTCAGTAGTCTTAAATCAAAACATAATCTTCTAGAAACAGAACTGTACAACTTTCTTAAAATCAAAACAGCCCTGACCGAAGCAAAACTTACAAAGCACAAACCATCAATCATACTGTACTTGACAAATGTAAATAGAATAGGCCACCAGTTATCACACTTGTCTAGACTACTACGCCCCAGAGCCTCCAAACTCAACGACAAAGTGATCTGAGAAGAGAAGCTCGGCACTTCTCTCAGCGAGAATGAACGCCACCACCTCTAGGCCGCCCCCACACAAAACGTAATCTCGCTGACCTTAGCGCAGACAAAATTCTGTCTCCTACACAAAACATACTGGACCCCGGCCCGTCTGGCATCCTTCGGGCTGAGGGAGAATGACCTCTGCTGGAATTGCAACAAGGCTAAGGGAGGCCTGGCACACCTCATCTACCACTGCGCCAAAGTAAAAAAATTCTGGGAAAAAAAATTACCTTCATTAACAAAACCCTGGGATGCACACTAAAAGCTGACTTTGCCACCATTGCCACTGTTTTCATGACAACAGACCTACACTCACAGCAAGACAGAGACCTGCTGGATCTCCTACTAACAACGGCAGTCAAAATTATACTCACGAAATGGAAGGGCATATCTAAGGCAACTTTCAAGGGGTGGCTCAACTGGGTGACTTTCCTCCGGGGTGCAGACAACATCGCCTTGCGAAACTCACCATGGAGACAACCCAACAGGTAGATGTGGCAGTCACTAGACAAACTGCTCACAAAGTACGAGCCGCCATGAATAAGGACTAGCATCCTAACAGAGGGCTCTGGTCCTCACGCATACAGGGATTAGAACCCTGGCACTTAGAACGCATACCCTTGCTTGCCTCTGCTCTATTTCACCACACTATCCCCTATCTTTTCCCCGTCTTCCCTTCTCACAGCACTCTCTTCTCACAAGGACAGTGGAATGGGGGGCAGTCAAGTAGAAATACTGTATAAATGTACCACCTGCATTACAGCCACGATGCACTGCAAACCCCTGTAACAATATGGCAAGATGTTTATATGTTATTTTTTTATGCTTATGGAAATAGTGGAAAGGGGGGCAGCCAAGTATAAATAATGTACAAATGAACCACCTGCCACGATGCACTGCAATCCCCTGTACCGAAATGGCGCGATGACTATATGTTTTATATGTTATGTTTTTATGTTGTAAAAAAAAAAACAATAAAAACTCATTGAACTTAAAAAAAAGAATGAGAAATTTCCTAGTTACCACAAAGGAAAGTTTCAATTCTATTAAGGAGGCGGAGGCGAGGATTTTGCTAGTCCTTTCTCCATTTTATTGGACAGCAAGTTAGAAGTAAAGAAAAAAACATTACATCCAGGGCTACCCAAACCAACATGGCAGCGGTAGCCCTGGTAACCCAACATCCAATCAGAGTCCACTAGTTCGTATATATGGAATCCCATCCGTTAGTCCTTCCTCTTTCGTGGAAGCTGCCGCAGGGAAGAAGTCATCCAACCACTAGTCCGTCTTTTGATCGGAGCCTAGGGAAGAGAACAATATAATAATATCTTGTCCAGTACAATGTTGAAGAATTCAAGAACATTGACATGGAGTACTCAAACTAAATGCAGATAATACTTAATTAACATTGCACAGCTTATCAATGAAAACATTTAAACTCAGAAAAAGGTATACTCCCTTAGACGAAGTTACAAATCATAGTCCAGTTACGGGAGGGCAGGCTCGATAAGCCTGGGTGGGAAAATCCTCGCCTCCGCCTCCTTAATAGAATTGAAACTTTCCTTTGTGGTAACTAGGAAATTTCTCATTCTATGTCAGGGAGCGGAGGCGAGGATTTTGCTTGTTCAAAGCCTACTCACCACCAACGAAGCAGCCTCATGGATTGGCTTAAAGTAGAACTTTTTGAAGGTCGAATCTGATGACCAATCCGCTGCATTCATGATATCCTCCAGGCGTCCACCCACCTGAATAGCCTTGGAAGCCATTGCACCTCTAGTGGAATGAGCCCCAAAGTCAGTGACGCTAATTCCAGCTTCAGACATTATCCACCTGACCCATCTGGCAATGGTGGGAGATGAAACTGCCTTGAATGGTTTCTTAACCGCTATAAGTAATTGTCTTTCGCCCGGAGGGCGGAGCTCAAGAGTAACATCCTCATAAGTCTTAAGGCAACGAACCACACAGAGCTTTGGCGAATCTGGGAAAGCCGGGTAGGATACTGACCTGGTATTACATTTAGTTCTCCTTGAAACAGTAAATGTAACCCCTTCTGGGGTAAAAACCCTGGCCGACACGTCCAGTGCCCGAACATCTGAAGCACGCTTACATGATATCAAGCAGAGGAGAATCGCTAATTTGGCCGAAAGCTCTTTGCGGGAAAGGTATTGATTATCCTGCCAGGATTTGAGAAAATTCAAAACGACATTAACATCCCACAAACCTGAATAACGAGGTTCTGGGGGGCGCGAAAGTCGAATGCCTTTAAGGAGTTTGCAAACCCAAGGGTGTTCACCAACTGGCGAGCCATCAACCAGGGCATGCCCAGCCGAAATTGCCGACCTGAAAGAATTAATGGTGCTATACGCCAATTTCTTTTTGAAAAGATCAGCGAGGAAGTTAATCACGTCGGTGACAGAGGAGCCCACGGGATCCAGGTGTTTTCCCACACACCAACGAACCCATCTGTTCCATGCTGATCTATACCGCTTAGTGGTGTTAGGAGCCCAGGCTCCTCGAATGAGGAGCTCAGCGTCTCTCGAAAGCGAGTCGCAAGACCAACGACCCCTGAAATCCTCCATGCCATGAGACGTAGATGGCCCTGGAGAACCAGCGGATGTGGGTGACCCAATGGATCCGTCAGAATGTGGTCGAACGACGGAAGCCGAAGAGGCTTGTCCCAAGAAAGTTCCAAAAGAGAAGGGAACCAGCATTGAGCTCTCCAGATTGGCGTGATCAGAATCAGAGAAGCTTTCTGCCTGCGGACCTGAGCCGCCACCCTTTGAATGAAAAGGAAGGGGGGAAACGCATAAGCTGGAAACAGGGACCAGTCCTGTAGGAAGGCATCCACTGCTTCCGCCCCCGGATCCGGTTTCCAGCTGTAGAAGCGGGGAAGCTGGGCGTTCCATCTGGACGCAAATAAATCCATTATTGGAAGACCCCAAAGGTCCGAAATTCTCTGAAATACTGGAGGATCCAGTCTCCAGTCGCTGGCATCCCGGAAATTCCTGGATTGCCAATCCGCCACAGTGTTCAGATCGCCTGGGAGATACTCCGCTGTGACAGAGATCTGGCGAAGAAGGCAATAGTTCCAAAAATCTTTCGCAAGGTCCGCTAGAACCTTGGAGTGCGTGCCTCCCAACCGATTGATGTATCTGACCGCCGTTGTGTTGTCCATCCGAAGAAGTACACAACACGAAACTTTGGTCGAGGTGAAGGAGCGGATCGCGAACGAGCCCGCAAGGAGCTCCAGACAGTTGATATGGAGATGAAGTTCCTCCTCCGTCCATCTGCCGCCCACTGAGAGGGGACCGCAACGGGCACCCCAGCCCTGGCGACTGGCGTCTGACTCGATCACTAGATCCGGACGGGAGCCGAAAATCGCCTTCCCGTTCCAGGCATCCATGTGATCTAACCACCATAGAAGTTCCGAACGGGCTTCCAGATTCAAGGAGATCAGTTCCGAATAAGTAAGACCCTTGCGGAGGTGAAAAGCCTTCAGTCTCTGAAGAGCCCTGTAATGAAGAGGGCCTGGAAAAATGGCCTGGATCGATGAGGAGAGTAAGCCCACAATCCTGGCTAGTTGGCGGAGGGATACCCGATCCCGCCGGAGAACCTTGCGAATCTCCTTCTTGATCTTGGAGATCTTTTCGGAAGGAAGGTGAAGAGTCGCATCCGTAGTTATGATCAGAAAGCCAAGGAAAGTCATTTCCTGTCGGGGAAAGAGATCCGACTTCTGGGCATTGATGATGAAACCCAGAGATTGAAGGAGAGTTATAGTGACCTGAAGCTGATGAAGAAGGAGATCTCTGGACTGACACATTAAAAGAATGTCGTCCAGGTAAACAATCAGACGAATCCCTAAGGTCCGGAGATGTTCCACCACCGGGCGTAGAAGTTTGGTAAAGCACCAAGGTGCTGAGGAAAGACCAAAGGGAAGCGTAAGAAATTCGTAAACCTGATTCCTCCACAGAAACTGAAGGAATCGACGATGGGGAGGGAAGATTGGAACCGAAAGATAAGCATCTTTCAGGTCCAAGCGAACCAGCCAATCGTTCTGCAACAAAAGGTCCCTCAGAAGATGGATGCCCTCCATCTTGAAGTGTCTGTAAACCAACCACTCGTTGAAAGAGCGGAGGTTGATTACTGGTCTGAACCCTTTGCCTTTCTTTTCCACCAGGAAGATGTTGCTGAGGAAACCGTTTGGGTGAAGCGCCGCGGGGATAATGGCGCCTTTTTGCAACATCGCCCGCACCTCTAAATCCACAAGTTCTTGGTCTGAGACAGAAAATACCAGAGGACGAGGACGAGAAAGCTGAACAGGGGAACCGTAGAATTCGATGTGAAACCCCTGAACCGTCTCCAGTACCCAAGGATCTGAGGTTAATGACGCCCAGGCCTGGGGGAACAACGCTAACCTTCCCCCCATTTGAACCAGAGAGATGAGTCGAAATCTTACCATTAAATCCTCTGGAGTTGGACTGGAATCCACCACGTCCTTTGCCTTGGCCTCTGCCTCCTCTGGAGGGGTAAAAGGTACCCTGTCGACCATCATTCCAGCCGTTATTTCGCTTGTATTGGCCTCTATTGGGGCCTTGTTGGACCTGACGGCCGGAAGAGCGACCCCTGCCTCTGCCGGCCCCGCCAAAAACCTTTCTGGGGAAGAATTTTTTCATCGAAGCCTGAGCCTTGTCCAGGGCTGAAAAGGTTGCCACAAACTTCCCCAACTCCTTAACAAAGGGATCACCAAACAAAGCACCCTGTGCAACAGGACCTGCCTCCGAAGAAGACAACTCCCCTAACTTCGGGTCAATTTTAAGCAGTAAGGAACGCCGCCGTTCTGCAGAAAGTGCGCAATTAGCATTGCCTAGAAGGCACATAGCCCGTTGCGACCAACCAGCAACGTCATCAACAGACATCGGTAAGCCCGACTCCTTAGAACGTTGGGCCGCCTCAATAATTTTTGTGAGGGGACCCACAATATCTAGTAGTTTATCCTGACAGGCTTTCCAAGACCTATCAATACCCTTTTTGGGATCCTTTACATATTTTGCAAAGAAGGTACACAACTTGGGGTCAATCTCAGGGGTGCATGCCACTCGAAAGGGAAGGGAAGGGCGGGGACACTCCGAGCGCAGACGGAGTCGGACATCCTGAGGCAAAGGCTGTCGGAGCTTAGCTGCGACATAATCAGCAGTAGACTGCTCAGGATACCACTCCGACGACCTAGGTCTTACAATTGTTGATGGGTCAAACATATTAGGAGGGGCAAGATCACCCTCCGTAAGACTAGGAGCACTGGGCTTAGGGCGCCAGTACCTGCTTACATCGGAAAAATCCTCTGAGGAAGCATCCTCATCCTCATCAACGTATTCGTCCTCCTCATCATCACCCTCAATGGGGAACCCTTCCTCCGGGTCAAGGTCCTGGGTGGCAAAACCACCAGTCTCTCCGGGTGAGTCTTCCCCCCGGTAGGGTGCGCTTCTAAGCGTGCGCGCACTCTTACGGAACACTTCAGATAATTTACTGAAGCCCTCCAGGTGCCCCGCGTCACGCTTTCTGGCCGTACGTGGTAGAACACCTGGAACACCACTGGGCCCTGCCCCACTGTCCCCAAAAACACCAGCATCATTCTTAAACACATGGGCTGACAGTCTGTTTACACTGTCCTGCAGAGGTGCCAGCGCTTGGGCTATCGCCGAAGAGAGAAGCCTGTCAACCTCTGCAGGAGGGTGTAAAGGGGTCAGTTGTGGCTGAACATTAGGAGCCACCACCTCGACAGTTGAAGGACCGGACTGCATATCAGCAGAAAAACTGGTACCCATACACCAAACACCCCAACTAAATACAAGGGGAAATCCCTTCACACAGGTACCAGGCAGGTAACACAATAGAAAACCTGAAATCAACAATTTCTGACAGGAAATATAATAATTTTTAAAAAATTCCAGTCAGAAAAGTACTTCCTGCCGTCTAAAACGGCGTCCGTGTGAGGGAAGAGGCTGAAAAAACACAGAAGCGCAATGCCTCAGCGCGTTTCTCCTCAAGCGCGAAGAGCGCTGAGGAGAACAGCTGACCGGCGTCAAAAGCCGACACCAAGATCGCGCACGCGCGAAGAAATGAACGCTCGGGCTGAAAGCCTACCGCGTTAGAAACACAGCCTACAATGAGGCAGAATCAAATTCAAACAGTCGCTAGTAAATAAAGCTGTCAACAAATACACAGAAACTGCCACGACAAAGATAATAAGAGCGTGACTTATCTTGCCGAGGCAGCAATGGAGAAAGAGGAAGGACTAACGGATGGGATTCCATATATACGAACTAGTGGACTCTGATTGGATGTTGGGTTACCAGGGCTACCGCTGCCATGTTGGTTTGGGTAGCCCTGGATGTAATGTTTTTTTCTTTACTTCTAACTTGCTGTCCAATAAAATGGAGAAAGGACTAGCAAAATCCTCGCCTCCGCTCCCTGACATAGAATCAGAAAGTCTTCTGGCTCACCCCTAAAATCAAGGGTTGATATAGGAAATATTTTTGTGGAACAGAATAGAAAGTGCAGATTCATCATTGTGTGAGCAAAAGTATCAATACTTCAGCAAATCAGAGCACAGTTTTATAAAGTCATACTGCCTTAGCAACAAAGCACTATCCCATTAGATGAATATTGATTCTGCCCACTTTGTGCTAATGCAATCCGGAGGTGGTAGAACAAACTATTACACAAGAACAACAGCAAATTATTATGAAACAGTGCACAATGGGCTAGTGTAAGAACCTTGACATAAGATACAGTTTGTGACCAAGCTAGAAAGATTGATACAACAACAACAACAACAAGAGCAACAGCAATGGAAATAAAGAAACATGACACGGCTTGACTGTGTGCTGCACTAATAATGAACAGTGAAATATGCAGGCGAGAGACAGGAACACATCTATTTTAAATAAGATTGCTCCTGGGCTAAATTGAGGCCTACTTAAGAAAAGTCGGGGAAATACATTTCTGTATGTCATGTTTCAAAAGCAAATGCACAATGTCACAGTATTCGTGTGCAATAGAGAACGAAACAAAACACGTTGTAAAATGTGAACAAAAATGTCAAAGCACAACAATCGTTAACCTGTAGCCAGCGCTCCGTGGCACCCTGTGTTTTGTGTCCTAGTTTGGACTTTGATTCAGTTCTAAAGTGTTTCTGCTCTATGCTGACCTCCACGAATGAAGGAAATGGTTAAGCAGTGATTCAAGCGTTGTCATCTCAGGCACTCATGGTATACAGCCAGTGCTTTAAGTTAGCCGTGCCCGCCCCTGTTTCAGACCAGGTAGTAATTAAAACCGCACATTGAAAGGGGGCCCCACATTCACGTTTTTAGCTCTACTAGCAAAACCGGGCCGATTTCTGAACAATTAATTTTAAGATCTTAATGGTAATCTATGTCAGCAATGTAGTTCTATTCATATCTGACATACTTTTCTTCCATTCCCATGGATTGTCATGTTGTCTTTTTTGATTTTTTTTCCTAAAGGCTATTAACCTTGTATGGTGCATACTTTGAACTGACCCTTAAGGGGTTTATAACAGTCCACAGTTGGGAGCTCTGGAGTTCAGGGTGATGGCAGTGAGAGTTTCTCACAGTACCTGTCAGTGGGTCCAAAAATGTGGTCAGAATACCTTATACTTGACTGAGAAAACATCTGATTTTATCAGCTTCAGCAAATGACCCTAAGAAAACAGGCAAGGGAGAGCGAAAGGAAAAGAAAGCATCAACCTATACATTTGCACACTCATCACCTGCGTGCCCTGACAGACATGAAGGACCGGTGAACACTGAGGGCCCGATTCACAAAGGTAAAGTTAGATCAAAAGTCTAACTTTAGGCTTGATGTCTAAGTTTAGACTTAAAGTCTAACTTTACACCTGAAATCTAACTTTACACCTGATATCAACTTTACACCTGAAGTCAACTTTACACCTGAAATCTAAGTTTAAACTGAAGTCTAAGTTAAGACCAAAAGTCTAACTTAGGCCGAAAGTCTAAATTTACTACTTTTCAATATTCACAAACATAAGTTACTACTAGTAACTCTACTGATAGCAATTTTACTAGTAGTAACTTTACTACTAGAAGCAACTTTACTACTAGTAGCTTCACTAGTAGTAACTTTAGTACCAGTAACTTTAAGTTTACTCATAGTAAAGTTACTAGCAGTAACGGGGCCTTGTGAATACCAAATAGTAGTAAAGTTAGGTCTAAGTTAGACTTTTGGTCTAAACAGGGGGCTGATTCACAAAGGTAAACTTACACTTTTGTGTATGCTTTTAATTGTATGCTATTCACAAAGGGATTTACTAGTAGTATATTTATGAATGCAGAATTGCTGCACTTAAAAAGACCTATATTTTTTATGTGCAGAGACTCTGCACTCATGAAAATACTATTTGTAAATCCCTTTGTGAATAGCATACGATAGTAAACTAACATAAAAGTGTACGCTGACTTTTGTGACTCAAGCCCTTAGACTTCAGGTCTAAACTTAGACTTCAGGTGTAAAGGTAGACTTTTGGTCTAACTACCTTTGTGAATTGGGCCCTTAGAAAGTCATCACCTGTTTCCGAATAACATAACGCTAGACATGACTAACAAATCTACTGAGGATAATTACAGAGAATAAACGCACAAAGACAATATGCTAGTCACCAGAAGACCACTCACAAGAATGGTGTCATCTGAGAATAAACGATGATTACTGATAACAACTTATGCTGTATTTTTATTTATTTAATGCATTTGTATAAAGCGCAGACTTTACCCGAAGGTGTCAGAGCATATAAAGTGATTCATACTGCACTTTAACATTTCTAAGCTTTATCAATAGCAAGTTATCCATTACCAGTTATGGTGCTACCCACATTCAGAAAGGTGAAAGGGCTGCGCCTGCCTTGCTATGATTGAAGCTTATATCCTCTAGCACACTGCTTGCTTTTAGGAGCAAGAATTTACATCTCTGAGACATGCTGCCGGCTTCATTCTGCTGCCTGGTTCCTACACTGTTTCATACTGTCAAACGTCCCCATATGAATTGCACCAAATTAGTGAGGGAAAGGCTCCCTGGGCATTTACAAAAAAGTATAGTTTGTAAAATATACTACCTAGGTTTCCCAATTATTCCCAATATGCAAAATGTACTTGGCAGGCGCTCATAATTGCCTAACCTGTCCCCCTGCCCAGTGATTCGGACACATGAATGGCAAAACAATCGAAAGGGCTATTAGCTTGCTGTTGACAAACACGCTGCCACACTGGCATCGTAATCCTGGGGAGGAAAAAGTACACATGCCAATTACAACTGAGGGAAAAGTCCCCCACCTTTCAGATGGAAAAAAAGAGTTATCGTCATATGTGCATTTTTGCAGGGACATTGCTACTGCTCTCGCCAACTGCTTCAAAAACAGTACAAGTTTTCCAAATACCCAAAAAAAACTGCATAGAAACTGTCTCTACAAGGCCACTCACCACATTCTATGACCTTTTTATAGTTACATATGATCATATTGAAATCATGTAGCATGCTTTACTTTGCATACTTGCAAAAAGATAGTTTAAATAATGTGTCGTTCATTCTATATTAACATCACAGCAGTAGAATCTCAGACCTGAGTGGTGAAACTAGACCAGAGAATTCCATATCACTCCAATGTAAACAGTAGCTACAGAGCCTCTGAGAGAGCGCTGTTGGCTCAAGAACAACACCAATATTTGAAGGAGTAAAGGGCACTTGTGGCTTGTCCTGTGGCAATTTAAAACTGTTGCTTATATCTCCCCTGACATTTTAATCCTAAAGAAAACAAAAGGAGGCAGTACAGGAAAAATGAAAACGTGAAAGCAATCTTTCCAAGAATGCTTATGGAATTAATTCAATAAAAAATAAAAAACACATTGCAACTGTTTTGAATCTCTCAGATCCTAAAGCTCCACAGCTGACCACTTCCCAGCAATTCCGGAATTCAGGATTGGGGAGGAGCGCTTTCATGAAGCTGAACACGTTGTGTAGCTAATATGTACAAAACTAAGATGTGGAATTTTAGTTTACGAGCTGAACATCATCTGCGCCAGCTTGTCACCCATGTACAACGTGCACGACAACCATTTTAGGTATCATGGTCTCCCTGTCCACGATAGATTGCCAGCGCGCCCCTCTGACCCAGCAGACATCCTCCGCGCACCCTGGCTCCCCCTCCCTCCCTCTCATGAGCATAACCCTTCTGCATGACCCTGTCCTTGGGAGTCACGCCTGCGCCTGACCAGCATCTCCTCTCCTCCCATGAATGCCCCTCTGTTGATAAACCTTCCCTCTGCGCTCGATTGTCCACGCGGCATACCACTCCTTTGATGACCCCTTCCCCCGTGTCCAGCTGTCCACACAGGTCCGAGGCCATCGCCTAAGCCGGGAGATATCTTTTACTGCCCCTTATTGTATGAAGTCACTCTTCTTCAAAGGACCCTCTATTGATCAAGACCTCCCCACAACCCGGGATATGATCAGGCGCACACATCCTAAGAATCGGCAGAACACTCAGCTGCGCGATGACCCCCTCCTCTTATCAGCAGGTTGAGGATCTCTATTGTAGAGGCATGTGGGGTGGGATTGACACGAGGATTACGGGGATGTCTTTTTCCTTACTTCACAATGTTCTGATTGTAATAAAGAAAGGTCACATGCCATAAACCAGTGTATAAGAGGCCAGGCCTCCGAGAGGCTGTTAGAGCACCTCGAGACGATACCTTGTTGTCTGATCTGATGTGTTCTGCTCCGTCGGAATAAAAACTTCTGTTTCCTGCCTTCTGGTCTCCGGCGCCTGCCTCATTGCTTGGTAATTTGAATGGTACAGAGGCGGTTAGCGCCGGGCAAATCCTGAAAAAGGTCATAGCCCTACCCTTTTTCCACAATTGGCGTCCCAAAGCGTGGGGCCCATCAGCGACACGTGGATCCAGTGGGAGAGGTCTCGACGACAGAGTGAACGACTGCAACGATCGGGAGAGCTCGTGTCCGATAGACCCTCGTCTGACAGCCGATCATCCGACCTTCACTAGTTCCGAACAGACCTCTCTCGAGTGATCTACGGTCCTGACTGGGAACCATCAGGAGTGCCACGAACATCACGAAGAAGAGAGGACGATCGGGCGCTGGATTCAGAAGACAGGAAACCGTCCATGCGGTCCGGGTAAGGTCGTGTAGACACGACAAACTGAGAAATGATTGTTTGGTTTGGATAATACTAGTATTACGCTTTGTTGAACCCTCTGGAGATTCACCGTCTGCAAACGGAGAAAACAACAGGCTCTCTCTTTGCAAGCAGTGAAGGATAGGTAACGCAGACTTTTGTCCCCATTGTAATCCGTCGTGCCTATCTTCCTCCCCCACTGTTTTCCCGAACTGTCGTTCGTGGATTATTGTCTTGAGATTCTTTGTCTGCAAACAGGGAAGAACAAGGTCTCTCTTTGCAGGTAGAGAAAGAGTGGGTAACGCAAACTTTTCGTACCCACTTATTCTCCCCACTGATTGTTTGATTGACCGAACACTGATTGTTCGGTATTGGTTCTTTTTGAGGTATTCACCGCCGGCAAACAACGGAGAATAGAAATATTCTGTCTAGTCTTTGCCCGCCGTGATAAGATAGGTAGTGCAGACCTTTGTCCCCGTTGTAACCCGTCATGCCTATCTTCTCCCCACTGATTGGTAGCCTGTACAGCCCGGACCGCTTATTAGAGATGAACCATCCGGCTCCACTGGAGGGCACCCCTAATAAGGGCATGTTCACTAAGCATGGACTAGTCGCTATAGCTTATACTAAGCTATGGCATAAATATACAAAGAAGAACCCTGAAAGTCAGTGGCCACTGATAGGTTCCTTCGATGAAAACAAAATAAAAACATTGGAAATAGCGCTCCAGAAAAATAAGACCACGGCCACTATGCTCGATAGTATAGGCATGTGGCGCAAAGAAACGGAACAACGAAAGAAAAGAGAAGAAGCAAAAATAGGGAAAGAATTACGAAAGGCAGCCCACCTAGCCGCTAAGCAACTAGAAGAAGAAATAAAAGAAAGAAAGGAAGCTACACAAAACCAAGAATCAGGGTCGACAGGTCAATGTCCTGTTAGGACCCCCTCTGCGCTCTACCCTGAATTGCCCTCCAAACAACGGGCGAACGATGAGTTACTGCTAGGTCCCCCAATCATCTACATGCCCCCTCCATATGCCCCCTGCCAACAAAGCTTGCAAGCCCCGAGTGCGAGCGAAAGTGACCTTAATGCTAGTGCGCCAGCCCTCACGGCCTCCGCACCAGCCACATTAACAACATCGTCAGATGACCCCGAGGCTAGCAAACAACCACCAGCCAGACCAAATAGGTTGAGCAAAGATGAGCGGGATGGGATCGACAAAATAGCAAAGACATTAGTAGAACGAAGGGAGAGCGAAGAATACACAATGAGCATATATAATTCACATGCCGACAGCCACAGACGGCATTTCGTTTTGCGACTCAGCTACCACATCCTGAACGCATATGAAGATAGGTATCAAAGTAAGGGCCCCGCTAAACTAACAACGCTGTATAGGAAGATTGATGTTGGAGATGGGACTGAATGTGAGGCGACGGAGCTCTTCATGCAGATGCTTGAGGTCCTCCGCCACCTCACGGAACAAAAACCAGAAGCCAAGGTTACAGTCCCTGAAACGACCTCAGTAGAAGTAGCCAATACTATGATGCCCATCAGAGAGGCGGCCCCTTATTGGATCCCGCCACGTGGCCTGGGAACAAGCGACGATATTAATCACGCAGATGCAAAAGGGAGAGTTGTGTATAATTGGGTTTACCAACCATGGGACCGACAAGATATCCTAACCTTTAAACAAACTCTGCCCGATTTGAGAATGAACCCGACAGCATTCTATACCGAATTAGGCACAGCCTTGGGCTCGACGATAATGACTGTAGCGGACATTGACTTGTTCTTCGGGTTATGCCTGCCAGCTGACGTGTGGAAGCAAATCCGGAAGGCTGACCACACGGATCTGTTTGGACATACCTGGGACCAACTCGGTAAACTAGATAGACAGCGAGAGCCAGGAAGGAAACCAGTAAAGGACATACTGGAACTCCCAGACAAACTAGTTCAGAAGTTAAAGACACTGATCCCAGAAAGAAAGGTAGACTGGTCGATAGTCACGGCCTGTCGACAGAAACCCCAGGAAGACGTGTCAGAATACTTCTCCCGATTCGAGACAGTGTTCTCCGACTACAGTGGCCAAGACATGACCACTGCAACCGGACAGCACCTATTTGTACAAAATTATGTAAAGGGCCTAACACAAGAGGTCTCCCAAAAGCTGCAGACGAGTGAGAGTAGTTGGGGGGCCTCCAAACCCGCAGCTATCCTCCAGATGGCTCAGTATTACGAGCACCAAAAGAATGAGAATGATAGGGCGTCCGAGAAAAAGAAGAAAGATTTAAAAGAAAGGGTAATGATAGCCCAGATACAAGGTATAGCAATAGGACGGGAACACCAAAGGGGGAACTACCAATCGACCACCCCCAGAAATCTACCTCCTAAAGATCACTCCCCAACACCACACACTGGACGTAGAGACATTAGCAATGACCAATGCGCCTTCTGCAAAGGATTCGGCCACTGGAAATCCGAGTGTCCGGTTCTGCTAGAGATGAATAGAAATAGGGACCCCAGGGATGTGGCAGGTGGACAAAGAAACAGAGGACAAGGACGAGGGCACACAAACGACACCAACAATGACAGATCAGGGAGATTGAACACATTTGACCGCCCCCGACAGAACCAATATCAACTGTCCGATGGTGAGAATGCCCCTGATTTTGCATAGGACTGCCAGGGGCAAGGGAGGGATCCAGTCGAGCTCTGTGTTGACCAGCAAGGTCCTTATGTCACCGCTAAGGTCCTGGGTACAGAGTCTCCATTTTTGGTAGACACTGGGGCGGCACGTAGTGTGTTATCGAAACGACTGATTCCAAGGGCACCCTTGTCTGGCTCACACATTACATCGATAGGTTTCGATGGGACGCCCTCCACTAACCCCCTGTCCGTACCTATCACCTTTGACCTAGAAAGCAACACCACTGACACGACATTTCTGCTCTCCTCCAACTCCCCTGACGCCATTATGGGCATTGACTTACTGAAACATTTTCGAGCTACCATTAGGTGTTCCCCAGGTGGAATCCGAGTCATCCTGTACGACAACCCAGGTATGCCCAGATCCTGCCCCTCACGACACATGTGCTCCATAACTGACGCTGACCTGCCCTTGCTTGACACCCTGCCTCCGTACCTGTGGGCCAAAAATGACTCTGATGTGGGACGAATGATGATTGACCCTATTCATATACCTGTAAGACAGGACGCTATGCTCCCGAAACTCCCACAATATCGGATATCCCCAGAGGGCGAGAAGGCACTGGTAGCGATCATTCAGTCTCTGGTAGATGCAGGAGTGGTTGAAGAGGTGGTCAGCAACGTCTGCAACAGCCCAATCCTACCTATTGTTAAGAAGCAAGGCGAAGGAGATGAGAAAGCATACCGCTTCATCATCGACTTGCGAGAAATTAACAAAGTGGTTGTACCCCAATACCCTGTAGTCTCCGATATCACCACCATTCTGACCCTCATCCCGTCCACTGCCACCACCTTCACTGTTATCGACCTTAAGAATGCGTTTTTCTCTATCCCCATCCATCCAGACAGCCATTATCTCTTCAGCTTCACTTTAAAATCCCGCTCGTACCGATTTTGTAGAGCTCCCCAGGGGTACACTGAAAGCCCCAGCATTTACAGCCAGGCCCTCAAAAGACAGCTGGATGCCTTCCAGCTACCAGATGGAGTGGTGTTGATCCAATATGTCGATGATATCCTTTTGGCGGCCGACACCACCCCACTTGCAATCACAGCCACTATCCAACTCCTACACTTTCTTGCAGAGAATGGCCATAAAGTTTCCAAAAAGAAATTACAGTTCTGCCAGCCACAAGTGACATACCTAGGCCATCTCCTGTCCAAAGAAGGGAGGAAACTCACGCCCGACCGAATCCAAACGATCCTAGACACCCCCGTCCCAAAAACACAAAAGCAAGTCCGCTCTTTGGTTGGCCTAACCTCTTTTTGCAGACAGTGGTTACCTAATTTCAGCCTCATTGTAAAGCCCCTACTTGCCCTGTTGGCCAAAGATATCCCCTCCCCGCTCCCTTGGACCCCTGAGTGTCAAACATCCTTTTGTGAATTACGAAATGCACTCTGTTCAGCACCCGTCCTAGGAACCCCGGATTACTCCAAACCCTTCTCCCTCTTCACCCACGAAAGGGAGGGGTGTGCATTGTCTGTCCTGACTCAATCAATTGGTCCTAAGCAGCGCCCTTGTGCCTACTTCTCCGCCACTCTTGATCCTGTAGCAAGAGCTTTGCCTGCCTGCCTTCGAGCGGTAGCTGCCGCTGCCGTCTCTATCCGTCAGAGCGAAGGAATCGTACTTTCAAACTCCCTCACCGTGTTAGTACCTCATGCTGTCGACACCCTTCTGAACCGAACCAAGACTCAACACTTGACTAGCGCACGACTGACAGGATACGAACTGACGCTACTTGCACCCCACATCACACTAAAGAGATGCACGACTTTGAATCCTGCCACATTGTTGCCCCTGCCTGAAAATGACCCCGACGTTCCTCCCATACACGACTGTGTGACCCTCACGGACGAACAAACTAGGAGTAGAGTTGACCTCCGAGATACTGCTTTCACTGACCCCGATGGAGAGCTATGGGTAGACGGCTCATGCATCAAACTCCCAGATGGCACCACTTCAGCTGCCTATGCAGTTACGACAGCCCGAACAGTAGTTGAGACAGCCTGCATCACACAACGATCTGCCCAGGCAGCAGAACTGATAGCCCTCACACGAGCATGCATCATAGCCACGGGGACCACTGCGAACGTATATACAGACAGCCAGTATGCCTTCGGGGTGGTTCACCATTTTGGACTCCTGTGGAGGGAGAGGGGATTCCTAACGTCCCACGGCACCCCTATCCTCCACAGGAGATCTAGTCTCTGCCCTGATTGATGCAGTTCTCCTCCCCAAACGATTAGCGGTGATCAAATGTCAGGCACACAAAAGGGTGACAGACTTAGTCGGACAAGGGAATGCACTGGCCGACATCACTGCACGAACCACAGCTGAGAGTAGGACGGTGACACGCATGTATGTGACCAGGTCACAAGCAGAGAAATGGACTGACACAAGGGAAATGATCAGAGACATCCAGTCGGCCAGCACCCCTCACGAACTGATTAAATGGGCAGGGGTGGGTTTGAAGGATGATGAGGGCTGCTGGCGAACAAAGGATGCCAACAGATGGTTGCTACCTGACTCATATCTGATCCAAATACTGACGATGGCTCATTCCCCTGCACACATAGGATCCGCACCCATGATCGAACTCATTTCCAAAGTCTGGCACAACGACAAAATCCCCGACTCAGCCAGACGCCTAGTCCAACAGTGCCTTATCTGTCTGCAACACAACCCCGGGAAAGGATCTGTGGTACCCCGGGGAGGGTTTGGGACCCCCAATCACCCCTTTGAGGTCCTACAGATGGACTACTTCCAACTAGAGAGATGCCAAAGCTTGAAGTATGTACTAGTCATCGTATGTGCCTTCAGCAAATGGGTAGAGGCCTATCCAACCCGTGACAACACTGCCATGACTACTGCCAAAGTACTACTGAAAGAATTCTTCCCTCGCTATGGCCTTTGTCGAATTTTATGGAGCGACAATGGCCCCCACTTCATAGCTGAGGTTATCCAATTAATCTTAAAGGGGTTGGGGGTGAAGCAAAGGTTTCATGCGGTCTTCCACCCCCAATCCGCCGGCCTGGTGGAACGCCATAATGCCACACTGAAGCTGAAATTGTCAAAAATAGTGGCCACCACTGGACTTAAATGGCCGGATGCCCTCCCACTGGCATTGTTATCGATGCGCTCCACTCCCACCAAACATCATTTGACCCCCTACGAGGTTGTATTCGGGCGACCGATGAACCTCTGGACTGCTCCTAAACCAACCTCCATTCATGACGTCCCGGACGTCCTACTGTCTGATTATTTGTGCAAATTAACTAAAACGTTGTCTGTCATTCATCAACAGGTGCAGCAGGCCATCCCCGATGCTTCCAGGGGCCCCGGCCACGACATCCAGCCGGGAGATTTCGTGCTAATACGAAATTTCCAACGGACCAAGAGTCTGGAACCCCGGTGGACGGGCCCCTGGCAAGTGCTGATTACCACACGGACGGCGCTTCGAGTGGAGGGGAAGAGGCACTGGCTGCACGCGCATCACTGCCGGAAGGTCTCTGCAAACCTGGTCACGACAAAAAACGTCAACACCCAAGAAGAGCTCCTGAACAAAGACCGACCGACATTGAACTGTTATCCCGATACTGAGGCACTCGAACTTGCAAAATTCTCTGATCCCACTGTGCCATCCAGAGAAGGGTATTTCCTGCGTCGAAAGGAGGGAGCTTCGGCTAAGTAGGCCTCGGACTAAGTTGAATCTCAGAACGGTGACCTAAGCACAACCAAGGGTTGCCGGGAGAGAAGCTAAACGAAGTCTGTGGTTCTGCCCGCTACCGAGCCCCTTGAAGGTGATGGAAGCGCCAGATAAGAAGATGATGGAAGCGCCAGATAAGAAGATGATGGAAGCAACAGGAAATACCCACTATAGAAACCCAAAGACTGACAATTTGCACAAATCAAAGACAATCGCCCTCTTTATTGTCTTCCTCTTCTGCCTCCTCCTCATGACCTCCTTCTGGATTCTGGAGGAAAGCACACCGGCTCATGAAGCATTGCTACCTACTGCACAACAAACACCCCTGAAAGAGCATCACCTAATCTCTCTGTCGCCTCAGCTCCGAGAAAGGCGCAGGGAATTCTGGAACAATTCCTTCGTGCAACTGTTGCACCAACACAACCTTGCTGCAAATGCTACGAACTGCTGGATCTGCGGGTTGCTCCCGCATGCCACTGGACACTCCATCCCCTTCATCCCTTCTCCTTTCTCAGTTCACGGCTCTTGCCTCGCCTGGTTGATCCTCATGCAAGAGAGCCACAAGGACAACGCCACCTCCAGCCAGACAGTGTCGCACTTCTACTCTGGTTTCTGGCTGAACAAAACCGGAAAGACCTCTGCTGCCCTGTGTCCTGCGCTCACGGGCGCCACCTTCCTTAAAGACATTCCAGCCAAAGAACGTGTCGAAGTACAGGTGCTCCACAATCCAGCTAGATCCACCTTCTCTCATCTGCAAAAACAAACTACTGCCACTCTGACGGTGGCTCTGTCTGTTATCAATGTCACAGGTCTTGTGTGTCTCGAAGGCCAGGGAACACAGCCGGTGGGTCGCAGTTCCTGCCGAATCATCAGAACATTGGACTCAGCCGATCCCCCTTCCTTTGTTGCTTCTCCAAACATGTACTTTGTGTGTGGCACCAAAGCTTACACCTGGCTCCCGAAAGGTTGGAAGGGTATCTGTTACATTGCCTTCGTTCTCCCCCCCACGTATGTAGCCCCTGCCAACCATCACCGGCAGAGGCGTGCAGATGACATTGGACAAGCCGACTCCACTGGAGCACAGTTCCTAGATGCAGCAAAGGGACTTGTTCCTCTGTGGGGCCCAATGGCAAATAGCCGCGCTATCCGACACCTGACCCAGGCAGTAGAAACAACGATCAACATCACGGCTGGCATCCTCGCTAACAACACGGCTGAGCTTCAGGCGGTCCGCCTTGTGACCCTAGAAAACCGCCTTGTCCTAGACGTGGTCCTAGCCGACCGAGGAGGAGCATGCCACATCATCGGATCCAGCTGCTGCACCTACGTGCCAGACAACTCGCCCTCAGTCTACAAGGCAATCGAGCACCTCCACAGACTTTCCTCGGAGGTTCACCAAGAGCAAGAAGGATGGTCGCTTGGGAGCTGGTTTTGGGACACTTTGAAGGACTGGGGTTGGAAGTTATTTTCTTTCGTACTGATACCTGTTGTAATATTATGTGGGTGTTGTTTAGGTATTCAATGTCTACTCTCCTTGTGCAGCCTTGTTTCTAACTGTATGTGCCCAAAGACTTTGGACTTCCGAACTGAGCACATGAGTCCCCTCTATGAAGTAGAAATACGTGGCCTTATGGGGATAAATCCGAACTGACAAGTTGGCGAGACATGTTAAAAGAGAGGACTGTGGAATTTTAGTTTACGAGCTGAACATCATCTGCGCCAGCTTGTCACCCATGTACAACGTGCACGACAACCATTTTAGGTATCATGGTCTCCCTGTCCACGATAGATTGCCAGCGCGCCCCTCTGACCCAGCAGACATCCTCCGCGCACCCTGGCTCCCCCTCCCTCCCTCTCATGAGCATAACCCTTCTGCATGACCCTGTCCTTGGGAGTCACGCCTGCGCCTGACCAGCATCTCCTCTCCTCCCATGAATGCCCCTCTGTTGATAAACCTTCCCTCCGCGCTCGATTGTCCACGCGGCATACCACTCCTTTGATGACCCCTTCCCCCGTGTCCAGCTGTCCACACAGGTCCGAGGCCATCGCCTAAGCCGGGAGATATCTTTTACTGCCCCTTATTGTATGAAGTCACTCTTCTTCAAAGGACCCTCTATTGATCAAGACCTCCCCACCCCCCGGGATATGATCAGGCGCACACATCCTAAGAATCGGCAGAACACTCAGCTGCGCGATGACCCCCTCCTCTTATCAGCAGGTTGAGGATCTCTATTGTAGAGGCATGTGGGGTGGGATTGACACGAGGATTACGGGGATGTCTTTTTCCTTACTTCACAATGTTCTGATTGTAATAAAGAAAGGTCACATGCCATAAACCAGTGTATAAGAGGCCAGGCCTCCGAGAGGCTGTTAGAGCACCTCGAGACGATACCTTGTTGTCTGATCTGATGTGTTCTGCTCCGTCGGAATAAAAACTTCTGTTTCCTGCCTTCTGGTCTCCGGGGCCTGCCTCATTGCTTGGTAATTTGAATGGTACAGAGGCGGTTAGCGCCGGGCAAATCCTGAAAAAGGTCATAGCCCTACCCTTTTTCCACAAAGACAATACTGATTAAAATACAAAGAAAACATCATACATTATCTAGTTGTCTATGACACTTGAGTAGCATTAGAATGACATGTTGGTGCCCCTGAAAGTTCAACTTTAAGCAGCTAGATAAATAAACAAAATGACCACAGCTGTGTGGCAGGCAAGCCCTTTTTTGTGAAAGCTCTCAACGTTTTCCCAAACAAAACATTTACACCTGCCTACCAACATGTGGGCAGAGCCAAGTCTCTTCTCCTGGCGATTCTCATATAATTGGCCACAGCTGCACTGTCAAGAATACATTTTTAGGTGGAGCCTGAACAGTGCTTGCACTGTTAGGATGATCTGTTGTATGTACTTTGTGGGCTTTGACTCCTCCCATCAGTTTTGATTTGTCTAATCATTTGTCTTGAAAAATATTTTGCTTTTCAGTGGGTAATTTGGCTACCTGGTCCCTCCTTTTTGCAAGTTGTTCACTCCCCTAGAGTTTCGCCCCAGCACTTGTGGGCTTCCACTTTTTCTATGTTACTTTCTGTTCAGGAACTTCTTTTCAAACTTTGAACAACATTTCCCTGGCTCAGCGTTTTTTCTGTTTGACCCTTAGCACTGTAGCTGCCACCTCCTCACATGTTGCTTCATGCCCTCCCCATCCTGCCCCTGTGTCCCTGTTTGTTTCACTGAGGCTCGGCTCCTTTCAATCTCCGTTGCTTGACAGCTGTGAAGCGGGTGTGTGTTGATAAAAGAAAGGGGCTTAGCCGCCACGCTTCTTCTTTCAGCATGGTGGCCGCACGCTTTTCTTTTATGAGCATGGTGCCCTTCTGCTGCCTCTCTTACCAAGATTGCAAGCAATTTACTTCCCATCATTGAATTCAAAGTCACCCTTGCAGTGTTTTCGTGCATGCAGTCTCTCCTACAGCATGTGCACTGTCTGCAGCACACTCAATCCAGCCGCCACCTATGATGTGAGCCAGCACTCCCAAGGAGCCCACAGTGAATCCGGATAGAGGGTGAGATCGACCGTATTCAGTGTAATATTCACTGCTGTCTGTCCACCTTCACAAGTGACACTGGGACAGCAGAAAGACACCAAAAATGAGCACACACTGCTGCCAGTGCCGCCTGCCCAGCCCAAACCCTGTGGTAAGGCACTGTGTGTCCTCAGTTCACTCATCGGTATTTACAGTAACTTTATTAGCTGCCCAAAGCATATGCTTGCCAAAAGTATTGGAATGTTAATAAGAGTACACAGAGGTTAAGGCAGCAGTGTTGTATGTCCTGTCATTGCTGGCAGTAAAAGACCCATAATTGTCCTTCCCCATCTCTCTGTATGTCTGCGAATCCATATTTTTAAAAACGTTTAATGAAGAATTATATAGCGCTTTACACAAGCAGCAGATAACGTTTCACATTTTAAAGGCAGAGAAATATTGAGGGCCATATGTATCATGCAAATTCGGAATCGCAAAGGCCGAAATTCGCAGAATTTCGGCCTTTGCGAATGCGAATTTGCTAAATGGAATGTATGAAGCAAAACTGGTGCAAAATAAGGAATTGCTAAATTTGCTATTCCTTATTTTGCAATTGCTTTTAAGGAATCGCAAATTTTGCGATTCCTTAAATGCAATGTATGTAGCAAAAAAAATTAGCAAAATGCCCTTAAGGAATCGCACATTACCACCAACTTCTAGTTGGTGGTAAGTTGCGAATTCCTTGAAAAATGCAAATTTGTGCATTTTTCAAAGTGCCTTGTGATGTACATACGTGCCCTTAGGGCATGTATGTGCGCCACATGTGCACCCATGCATATTTCAGGGGTGCAACAGGGTGTCCTTTGGACACGGAACACACAAGAAAAATTAGGTAGGGTCAGAGGCCAGAGTTTAAAGACCAACTCTATGGTAACTTTCGGATTCTTAGATCGTAGGCCCATTATCAGTGCGATCACATTATATCCTTTTTTAGTATTGTTATTAGCAGTAGCTTTTTCTTCTAAAGGTCCTGACGAAAGCACATGGCTTTATCTTTGGCCTGCAAAGTGCTGAAACATGTTGACCACTCCTGCTAATGTGATCACATTATATCCTTTTTCAGTATTGTTATTAGCAGTAGCTTTTTCTTTAAAGGTCCTGACGAAAGCACATGGCTTTATCTTTGGCCTGCAAAGTGCTGAAACATGTTGACCACTCCTGCTAAGTGCAGCTATTTCAACAAAATTCGAGGGTCCCCCTACTGGGAGGGGAACAATCCAGTGCACAACTAGAGGACCGTGGTCTTATTCCATAATCAAATTAAGTCGCAAGTTTGTTTGTATGATTTCAAAGGTTTAATCTTCACGTTGTGAATATTATCAAATCATTATATCCGAAACAGAATCCAAAAACGTGTCACTGCACATAATTTCAATAAACCATTGTAATCCTCAAAAAGATCCCGATGCATTTCGGGCAAAGCCCTTTCTCAAGGGATTACTCTACGGAGAAAAATAAACATAACCAGAATCAATCAGCTGTCAAAAACCAAAGGGTTAAATTCGAACGCAGTCAAACACTTGCCGGCAATTAAGTGTCTAAAGGGTAGTGACGGATGCTAAACTGATGTGAATAGACTGTGAGAAAATCAGCCAGGTGAAATACCAAGTCCCATGGTGAGCACTATGAGAAAGCGTGAAGTAGAACAAAAGATGCAGAAAAACGGCGAAAACGCACCGCTTGTCAAGAGGTGCCAGACCAAGAATGCGTGTTAGCGTGGAAGCGTGCGCTTTAAGGTGCGCAAAAGAGATCGCTCTAATGTACTTACTAGAGAAGGTTTACGAGGTGCCTCGCGGCGTGCCAACGGGACAGTGATACGGGTGATGTGAATTCTAGTGGTAGTTAAGCCGAAAACAGTAAACACAAACGAAGGGTGAAAAAACCAAGAATAAGTGAACATTGAAGAAGGACCATGCGGTGGTGTCTGAGTAAAGAAAAACGATCGCCATTTTAACAGAGTCAAAGTTTCATGAAGAAGGTTGAAAAATGGTACAAATAAAACTGTGTATATGTACATGATGACAGTCATGTGAAACATTTATAGATAACAAAGGAATTCGATGCGGTCATTCAACCCATTTGGCGCCATCGTGGAAAGAAAGCGGATCCAGAAATTTTCACGCTTGAGCAAAGTGTTCTTGTTGTTGTAGGTAGCTTGAACTTGTTCCAAAACCTGGAATTTGAGTTGGGCCACTGTGTGTCTGAATTCAGCGAAGTGGGCAGCTACGGTGGATTTGGGATTGTTAGTACGAATGTTGCTTTTGTGTTCTAAAATCCTGGTGCGGATTTTTCTTTCGGTGTGTCCTACATAACATTTGCCGCACGGACACTTCAAGAGGTAGATAACATTGTTAGAGTTGCATGTAGCATTCACCTTTAGTTTGATAGAATGCCCTTTCATAGGGTGACAGATGACATTGCCAGTGATGCAGTTGTTACAATTGGAACAGTGTAGCAAGGCTTCAGTCCTTTATATACCCTCAGGGTGTCTTCCTGGCTAGAAGACACCGAAAGGCAGACGTTGAAGGCTGAAGACAACCTGGTTATCAATATTTCTTCAACTACCTTAACTTGTGATGAAATTAATACCCTACAAAAGGGCCAGTCTTTTGTTCCAACCACTGTCACTAACTCCTTAGAGCTTGAAGTTAGCGCATTTAAACTAATTCGCAACATCCGTTTAAGACACTACTTCTTGAATATCAATCCTAATCCCACCCAAGAGGAAGACATGCTCAGAGGATTAAGACCGCACAGTACGTTTTTGGCACCCCAAAGCCACAAAATTATTGACGCCTATGAAAACCTGATCAAGCAAGAGATCTTGAATCTGCCTTTCCAACCAAGTATCAAAAGAGGTAATCTCACCCGGAAGGAGAGAAACATCCTTCAAAAACTGGCTGATAACCCGACCATCACTTGTCAAAAAGCTGACAAAGGTGGTGCCCTGGTCATCATGGACACCACTTTTTACGAACAACAAATAGAGATACACATCAATGATAGAGACACTTATGATCTTTTATCTGGTGACCCCACCAAGGAGTACTCACAAGATCTGATGCTCATCATCCAGACAGCATTTGATCAAGGCACCATCAACGATAAGACCCGCAGATTTCTGACACCTAACAACCCTAGACCTCCTGTATTATACATGCTTCCTAAGATGCATAAGCATCCAACTCACCCCCCTTTTCGACCCATTGTGTTGACCAGAGGCAGCCTACATGAGAATGTGGGCAAATTTTTGGACAGATATCTCCAACCTTTCGTTCTAGCAACTAAATCACACGTCAAAGATACAACTGACTTTTTGTTAAAAATCGAACCCATCATGAATGAACTGAAACACAACCAACTCATCATGTGCACGGTGGACGTGTGTTCTTTATATACCTCCATCCCCCATGAGGGTGGTATCGAGTCTATTGAAAATGTTCTCTCTTTATCTGATCTAGACGCAGATTTGAAAGTATTCCTTATGCAATTGACTATATTCACGTTGTACCACAGCTACTTCACAGTCAAGGATAAATGGATACTACAACTTAATGGCACCGCCATGGGAAATTCGGCAGCTCCTTGCTATGCGAACATCCATATGAAGCAATTTGAGGAGTCTTACATTTTGAATCAAAACAGTTGGCAGGAACATGGCAGATTGTATCTACGCTTCATTGATGACATTTTCCTCCTATGGGAGGGCACAACAGAGACTTTGAATTCCTTTTTAGACACATGGAATCAGTTCAACCCGAGAATCCAGTTCACATGGGAACACAGTGAAAGGCAAGTACACTATCTAGATGTGGAAGTCCACAGGAGTCCAGGAGATTGGTGTACCACGGTATACCGTAAACCCACGGATAGAAACTCTACCCTTCACTACAGAAGTTTTCACCGTCCTGGCCTTAAGAACAATTTACCTTATGCTCAACTTCTTCGGATCAAACGTATTGTGTCAAAAGAAGATGAATGCAAAATGCAAATGAAACATACCCTTGAACGGCTGAAAGCCAGAGGATACCCCACACCTATACTGGATTTAGCAATGGCAAGAAGTGAGAAAAAATGCAGGCCTGCCTTGTTGCAACCCAAAATCAAAGAACAATCTGAACGCATGGTCATAGTATCAAAATATTCCAAGACGTCTAATCACTTTCAAGCCATCATCCGTAAACACTGGTCTATCCTGACACTTGAACCTGACTTCAAGGGTTTATTTAATCAACCACCCATTTTTGCATTCACACGAGGAAGAAACCTAAAAGAAATCTTATGCAAACCTAGCCAGGAAGACACCCTGAGGGTATATAAAGGACTGAAGCCTTGCTACAACTGTTCCAATTGTAACAACTGCATCACTGACAATGTCATCTGTCACCCTATGAAAGGGCATTCTATCAAACTAAAGGTGAATGCTACATGCAACTCTAACAATGTTATCTACCTCTTGAAGTGTCCGTGCGGCAAATGCTATGTAGGACACACCGAAAGAAAAATCCGCACCAGGATTTTAGAACACAAAAGTAACATTCGTACTAACAATCCCAAATCCACCGTAGCTGCCCACTTCGCTGAATTCAGACACACAGTGGCCCAACTCAAATTCCAGGTTTTGGAACAAGTTCAAGCTACCTACAACAACAAGAACACTTTGCTCAAGCGTGAAAATTTCTGGATCCGCTTTCTTTCCACGATGGCGCCAAATGGGTTGAATGACCGCATCGAATTCCTTTGTTATCTATAAATGTTTCACATGACTGTCATCATGTACATATACACAGTTTTCTTTGTACCATTTTTCAACCTTCTTCATGAAACTTTGACTCTGTTAAAATGGCGATCGTTTTTCTTTACTCAGACACCACCGCATGGTCCTTCTTCAATGTTCACTTATTCTTGGTTTTTTCACCCTTCGTTTGTGTTTACTGTTTTCGGCTTAACTACCACTAGAATTCACATCACCCGTATCACTGTCCCGTTGGCACGCCGCGAGGCACCTCGTAAACCTTCTCTAGTAAGTACATTAGAGCGATCTCTTTTGCGCACCTTGAAGCGCACGCTTCCACGCTAACACGCATTCTTGGTCTGGCACCTCTTGACAAGCGGTGCGTTTTCGCCGTTTTTCTGCATCTTTTGTTCTACTTCACGCTTTCTCATAGTGCTCACCATGGGACTTGGTATTTCACCTGGCTGATTTTCTCACAGTCTATTCACATCAGTTTAGCATCCGTCACTACCCTTTAGACACTTAATTGCCGGCAAGTGTTTGACTGCGTTCGAATTTAACCCTTTGGTTTTTGACAGCTGATTGATTCTGGTTATGTTTATTTTTCTCCGTAGAGTAATCCCTTGAGAAAGGGCTTTGCCCGAAATGCATCGGGATCTTTTTGAGGTTTACAATGGTTTATTGAAATTGTGTGCAGTGACACGTTTTTGGATTCTGTTTCGGATATAATGATTTGATAATATTCACAACGTGAAGATTAAACCTTTGAAATCATACAAACAAACTTGCGACTTAATTTGATTATGGAATAAGACCACGGTCCTCTAGTTGTGCACTGGATTGTTCCCCTCCCAGTAGGGGGACCCTCGAATTTTGTTGCTTATGCTCACACTGCCTGGCCAGACGGTGTCTTAATCCGGTAGCACACCACAATTCATTACCACATTCAATTTCTGATAAACAAACGCTGTGCGAGCTCCCACTCTCTTTGAAGTGCAGCTATTTGTCAAAACTGGTCCTAGAGTTCTGTTTT
This sequence comes from Lissotriton vulgaris, assembly GCF_964263255.1. Lineage (NCBI taxonomy): Eukaryota > Metazoa > Chordata > Amphibia > Caudata > Salamandridae > Lissotriton > Lissotriton vulgaris. The sequence goes on from NC_141689.1 coordinate 667,474,959, forward strand.
TAAATTTTGATCGTGACTAACAACAATAAATCTCATAGTTTACTCACGAATCAATTTTATATTCTTTTGCACTTTATGTTCTTTTTCACTTTACTATTTGCACTGCACCATAATACTTGTTCCCACATACGAAATATTGCTCATCTAGGCTAAATATATCCTTTGACACTCGAGAGCTCTGATACATATAGAGCTTGATTGTCATACCATCCATAAAGGATACCCAAATGATGAAGCTTATCACCAGGCTTGGTGATTGATGGGACTCCATACATATAAATTTATATGTCACTTTACCATAACACATTTTGAATCTTGTTAAGGAGTTTCTCTTTTAGTTCGTCTTCTTTTTCTATAGACGCTGGTATATATTTTGTATTTACATGTCCTTTGGACACCCCTGCACCCTTGAAATTATTCTCAATTTGCGATTAGCAAATTGCGAATCGCATATTGAGAATAACTTCCCATTCATTCCTATGGGCCTCCTGGCCCATAGAACAGAATGGGAAATTATTCCTTAATTGCGATTCGCAATTTGCTGAACGCAATTGAGGAATTCTAAGGAATCGCAAAAAAAATGCGATTTTGTACATACATACCCATTTGCGATTCTCAAATAGCGATTTCTTAAAAATCGCTATTTGAGAATCGCAAATGGGTATCTTGATACATATGGCCCTAAGTGATTTCCCTAGAATCACAGGATGTTGAACTGAGGCCGGGGCTCGAGGCTGGTTCCCCAGTTCCAAAGTCAGCAGCTTTGTTCATTATGCCTCATCTCTCATACCCATGAATTCCAACGCTCTGTTCCTCCAATGCAGCTGGACTTCAAACTCAGAACAGATATTTACCTGTCGGAGACACATGATAGCACCAACATGGACTGCCCGCATAAGCATTCTGCTAGCACCACATGCACTCTCGACACTTCTTCCTGGCCTGATGCAAGATACATCTTGGCTGCCAAGTGCTATCTTTCTTTCTCATTTTCATTTGCCGTGTAGTCTACCTACAAATTCAGAATAGGGGAGCGCTAGGATAAAGTTAACTCTATGGTAACTTTCTGATTCTTAGATCGTAGGCCGATTATCAGTGCCGTCACATAAGCCCTTGAGTCAGTGGTCAGAATATGCATCATTTGGCTCAGTTTCAGATAGGGAAGTGGCAGGAGTGTGTATATGTGCGGGGATGGGGCATTTGACATGCATGATGCATGTTATACCGAAGTGCAGAGCTCAGTTTTAACAGCTGGAGAAGCAATTTGAGGTCATGTTTCTAGTTGGCAGGATATGCGCCATTTTTCATTTTTTGCTTATCCTGTTTAGTGGGTGCTATGTTTACACTCAGGAGCATAAAGAGTAAAGCAGATATTATGTAAGCATTGCAAAAGAAAGTACAGTGTTAAAAGTGTGACTATGAGGCAAAGAAATTGACTATTGTGAAGTTAGCCTCAACTAAAATGTTTTCTTATTTAGGCACTTTATTTAATCAGCAGGACTCATGGGCTCAAACTATTTTTGCAAAGAAATTAGCCTTGACTAGGTCAACCACAGCTCTTGCGACTTTCACAAAAAATCTAGGTAGGAAACCACCCATGGATCTCCTACAAATATATAAGGCCAAGTGTATGACCATGGCGATATATGCGGCAGGGGTGTGGAGCTTCATAAATACCCTTCCACTAAAAATGGCAGAAAATTCGTTTTTGAGGTATATTTTATCGGTACCACCCAGCACCCCCACTTAGGTATGCCATAAGAAGCTGGGCCTCCCTTATATTGCTGACCTTATCAAATTAGAGCCAATACTACTGTGGCACAGGATCTGGTGTAAAGACTAAACTAAGCAAAACAGAGAGATCTTGCAAGACAGTTTAAGGCTGAAAGAGGCTTTAAAGATTCCCTGGATTAAATTTGTACATGACTTTATGAATGATCTGGGTCACCCGGAATATTTTCTAGACCTAAGCTCTATGCTGATGATTCCTAGAAAGATCTTAAAGAAAGAAGGCCTCCAACTAATGAATACTAAAGAATGGCAGGGAAAATTTCAAAAATAAGCGTGAGACAACATCAGCTACTACGTACTACTTCAGGGATGGAGCCTTATATATCCTTTGTTCCTGTTTTTTTTTATCGATTGCTCCTAACTAGATTTAGACTGTGCAATGTCCACAGACTAGTGTCACTATCAAAACTGAATAATTGGTCCCTTCCGTTATCACCTTGCACGTATGACAAAAGTTCTGAACAAACTACTATTCATCTGGTCCTGTTCTGTAAATGTTATCATGAGCTAAGGAAAGTGTGGTCGATTCCAATTTTAAAATGCCTAGGGCTAAGGCAATGTTGTCCAGCCTTCATTTCACTTCAGCTATTGGAAAATGAGCACATAGGGTGGAGATTAACAACATAGGAAACGCATTGTAACTGATGAGCTATAATTACTAGGCATCTACCTATGATGGGTTTGTTGGTATTTCCTTTATTTTGTAAAACCTAGATGTGTACATCGTTTTTAATATTGTGTAAATTTAATATGACATTTTACAGCTTTTTATGTGCTTTTATGTGTGTTCAAAAAGCAGCGGAGTAAAGCTTTTATGGCTTTTTCTTGGGACTATTGTGCGGAATCCTCTGGCAAAGAGTGCAACTAATCGTAGCATTTTTAGTATTTGTTCACGTTTGAGACTGATAGAAGGCCATTAGTATTACAGCTCGTTTCCGGAGTTGCCCACTTCATCCCAGGTTTGCTGCACAAGGTTGCAGGCATTCAGATATGACCTCAATGGGCCCCAAATGTCCTTTGCCCTGGCTGATTGTGGAAGATAAGCAGCATAATTGTCAGTCATGGCATTGCAGAATGTAAGACCTTTGAATCACCCTTGGATCTACTCCAGCTCATGGCATTGTGTAATCGTGCACCAAGGAGCACGTGCTGTTTGTGTATTGCCAGTGGTATGCCCCGCACACAGGCTAGTGGTGCCAACTATGGGAGTGTAATAAACTCGGTATAAAAGGCATAACATTTAGGATGGTGCCTGTTATTGAAGGAGAGCCCCTCGGTATGAGAGCAACAGTACGTTCATTGCTGCCCTGTGACTGGTGTGCCAATAGCAATTTCCCATATATCCTTGCGTTAACTGTGTGGCCTGATTGATTTTGCTTTGCCTGTACTGGAGGTGTGGATGCCTATGCTTCAAGCACTGTACGTCGTCTGTAACTTTAAAGCTGCCCGCCTGTTATACTGCAGTGGGTCAGTTTCCAATCTAAAGTGTAAGGAAGGTGAAACAATACCTTATCTTTTCCATTTAGCAAACATCTGTGTTTTTTTTGTATGTTCTCAATCTGAGGAGGTCTGTGGCAGGAGGGCTTCCACTCTGAGATCTTATGGCTCTGAGAAAGGTAACAGCTGTAGAGAACGAGTTCAACGAATTGTAAACCCATCCAGTGTCACTTAAAACTGTACTATTCACGCTATAGTATTCGGGAAATAGTGGGCCCTGGTGTCACTGCACCTGCTGCACCAACAGAAACTATGCATAAGACTCAGAGACAGACTGACTTGATGGTGAGCTAAGTGCCACCTCAAAGACACTCAGCATTTAATCGCCATGGCAGCCCTCACGTTATAAGTAGACAAAGGCGGATGTGCCCAACAAGCTGGGCCCAGCTGTACAACCGACGTCGCAGCACTCCCAGATCAGTGTGTTGCCCCCATTCAGCAAGCTCATAGACCCGGTCACATTATCTCCCAGATGGACACTCTGGATCAGCAGGTTGGACAACTATTATACAGCGACGCGAGAGAAAGATGGCGCAGCGAAGAGGTCCCTACTATTACATTTCGCAGGCGATGACATCTACAAGTTGTTTGTGCACTTACCTAACATTAGGGCGCCCAACGACTGCAACACAGGTCAGGACCCTGAACACGCACTTGGATCCTCAACTGAACCCGAATTAGGAACGGTTCAAATTGCTCCAAGCGCGCCAGAGGGAAGGGGAGTCTATGGATGGGCTCCACGTTCAGCTGCGACAGCTGCCGAGCACATGTACAGACGATGACCAGAACAAAGACGTGAGGGCCCAAGTTATTCAAGGCTGCCGGAACAAGAACCTCCAGACACTCATCCTGCGCCAACCAGGCATTACTCTGAAAGACAGCCTCACATTGGCCAGTTCACATGACCTGTCTGATGCCAGGGCGACAGCAATGGACATCACCATAACTCAATAGGCGGAGAAACCGGTCGCAATCCAAACTGAAAGGGCGGATGCAGTTCGCACCCAGAATAGAGGCGCCCGTGGACTGTGGCCAGGAAGAAGCACAAGGATCACGCTGTGGGTACTGCAGAAAAGAAGAATACCCGCAGGAAGTATGCTCAGTGCAAGGGCAGACATGTTGAAAGTGTGACACCCCCAACTACTTCGCCGTGGCGCGCAGAGGAGGTCCGCGGAATCGAGAAGCCAGAGGACAACAGCCACCATCAAAAGCGATGAAAGACCTGTCGCTTGAAGAATCCGAAAAACCAAAGTCAGCCCGGACACCAACACCACAGGCACTACGTGGAGAATTTATCAACAGACGAAGAAGGTGTGTGCTACCTCCTCTTGTTCACGAGTGACCTCAGACAGAAGAGGGAAGGGGAGTCTATGGATGGGTTCCACGCGTGGCTGCAAGAGCTGGCGTGCACATGTACAGAGGATGACCAGAACAAATACGTGAGGGCCCAAGTGATTCAAGGCTGCCGGAACAAGAACCTCTGGCCACTCATCCTGCGCCAACCAGGCATTACTCTGGAAGACAGCCTCATCATGGCCAGTTCACATGACCTGTCTGATGCCAGGGTGACCGCAATGGACATCACCATAACTCAGTAGGCGGAGAAACCTGTCGCAAACAAAACGGAAAGGGCGGATGCAGTTCGCACCCAGAATAGAGGCGCCTGTGGAATGTGGCCAGGAAGAAGCACAATGATCACACTGTGGGGACTGCAGAAAAGAAGAATACCCGCAGGAAGTATGCTCAGTGCAAGGGCAGACATGTTGAAAGTGTGACACCCCCAACTACTTTGCCGTGGCGCGCAGAGGAGGTCCGCGGAATCGAGAAGCCAGAGGACAACGGCCACCATCAAAAGCGATGAAAGACCTGTCGCTTGAAGAATCCGAAAAACCAAAGTCAGCCCGGACACCAACACGACAGGCACTACCTGGAGAATTCATCAACAGACGAAAAAGGTCAGTGCTACCTCCTCTTGTTCGCGAGTGACCTCAAATGGAGGAGGCGTCCACAGCCCACGTGCGCCTTACAAATTGCCAGATCGCAGGTCACTGCGCTGATCGACACAGGAGAGTCTGTTAATGTGATGGGGTGTCAACAATACAAGCGATTTAACCCAAAATCTGTATTATCCCTGTCGCACATTAGGATCCTCATGTATGGCAATGAAATACCACTACCACTTAAGGGGAAAATGACTGTCCAAGTGAAGGCGGAAGGGCAGCTGATCACCACCACCTTCCATGTAGTTGACAGGGAAGCCGACATCCTGTAGGGGAGCCACACAGCTGAGGACCTTGGCCTAGTTACGTTTGCCAATGCGGTCAAGACCGTACAGACCGATGATGTTCTGGAGTTGTTCCCACAACTTTTCGAAGGACTTGGATGCATAAAGAAAGCCCCAATCAAATTACATATAGACAAAGCAGTGAAGCCAGTTGCCTTAAGACACAAGTGAATTGAAAAAGAACTCATAAAACTGGAACAACAAGGAGTCATTGAGCAGGTCACCGGACCGACACCCTGGGTCTTGACCATGGTGATCGCGGAGAAGCCAAAGGAGCCCGGCAAGATCCGGCTATGCATCGATATGCGACTACCCAATCAGATGATCAAGCGCGAAAGGCACTTGGCACCCACCCTAGATGACACTCTGGCTGATCTGAATGGGTCCCGCTGGTTCTTCTAGCTTGACCTCAATGCAGGGTACTATTAGCTGAGGCTAGCCGAGGAGAGCCTGTAATCACGACCTTCACGACCCATCTAGCCATACGCCGCTACAAAAGACTACATTTCGCCATTCCGTCAGCAGCAGAAATCTTTCAGAACCCCATCCACGAGGTGTTATCAGGGCTCCAGGGTGTACTAAATGTCAGCGAAAACATCCTGATAAACTCAGCAACCATAGAGGAGCTTCATCACCATCTCCAGGCCACGCTCCAACTTCTTGCTGACCACGGAGTCACCCTTCAACGGGACAAGTGTTCGTTCTTCCAGAAGTTCATTAATTTCTTCAGCTGCGTGTTCAGCCAGGATGGAGTCAGAGTAGAACCGAGAAAGTCGCAGGCAATACAACAAGCTCCTGCCCCGACCAATGCATCAGAGGTCCGAAGCTTCCGTGGGATGGCCACCTGCTGCGGCGGTTCATACCGAACCTAGCCATACTAGCAGAACTACTACGCGCCCTGACAAAAAAAGATGTGGCCCTTGCCTTGGGACCAGGAAGAAGACGCCTTCCAGAAAATTAAGGCAGCGCTGTTGGTAAAAACCACCATGGCATACTTTGATACCACACGAATGACGGAACTCCTAGTGGATGCCAGCCCTGTCGGGCTAGGAGCTCTCATGACTCAGGAGACGGAACCAGGGAAATGGACTTCGCTCGTATTCACAATCAAGGCCCTCACGCCAACAGAAGCCTGGTATTCTCAGATCAAGAGAGAGACATTAGCCAACAAGTGGGCCTGCAACCACTTCCACTTGAACGTTAGTGGGCATCCGTTCCACCAACCACTAGTCTCACTATTCAGAGGCACGGCCCACATCCTCCATCAAGGACCGAACGCTGGGTGATACAACTGCAGCATTATCAAATGGAGCTGGTATACCGACCCAGGGTGAAGAATCCTGCAGATATCTTGTCATGACACTCTCAAGAAGCGGCTGGAGATGGAGGTGATCAAGAGCTCTAGACAGAGGAGTACGTAGACATGGTGTCTAAATGGGCCTGTCCGCGAGCCCTCACCCTGGATGAGATCAAATCTGAAACCGGCACAGACGCCGTACTCGTGAAGGTGCTGAAATCACTCCGAAGAGGATCCTGGGAAGATTTTCTGCATTGGCGAATGGATGGAATGAAGCAGATAAAGACCGTCTAGGAAAGCTCTGGAAGTTGCGATGTGAGCTAAGCTCCGCAGCAGATGGAGTGATACTAAGAGGCTCTCAAATAATCATCCCCACAAGTCTGCAAGAACGAGCCACATACCTAGCCCACGAAGTGCATCAAGGGACAGTGCAGAAGAAGCCTTGCATGAGGTTAAAAGTGTGGTTTCCTGGGCTCGAAGCTGCAGTGGACACCCTAGTAAGAAATTGAAGACTGTGCCAGCTCACAAGCAGCCAATAACACCCAGCTCCAGTCATAATGGAAGACCCCGCAACAGCCCCGTGGGCGAGGATAAGTTTGGACTTCGGGAGTTTTCCAGACAGCAGGGTAACTGCTGTACTCATCGACAGCTACCCAAAATACCCCACAGTCAAGGTTATTGCGTCCACATCCTTTGCCCTCATGCAACCAGTCTTGGGCATCCACATCCTTTGTCCTCCTGCAACCAGTCTTGGAGAAGACGTTCTCACTATTCGGAATACCTCATGAAGTCAAGACCAACAATGAGCCCCCTTTTCAGGGAGCAGAATTAAAAAGCATGTTGGCCAATTACTCCACGGTGGCCACAAGCCAACAGAGAGAAGAATGCCTCATGCGGACCTTCAACAAAATCCTGCGGATTGCTGTCTTCTAGCAGACCGACCCTGAGGTAGCGCTGCACAGGTCCCTACGGGAATAACGCAGTACTGCACACTGCACGCCAGAGAGGACACCCTGGTGCCTGATGCCAGCCGGGCCCCGGCGGGACATTATCCCCACAGCCGACAGCTGGGCCGCAGAACCGTAAGACAATCTCCAGAAGCGGCTGTAGATGGAGGCCATCAAGAGCTCAAGACAAAGGAGTACGTAGACATTGTGTCTCAATGGGACTGTCCTCAAGCCCTCACCCTGGACGAGATCAAAGCTAAAACTGGCACAGGTGAAGGACAGCAACAGCAACCAATCAGCCAGCAAGAAGAGAAGAGCAAAGACCAGGACCATCGGGCCAGGATGCACAGTCCTAGTAAGGAACCGCCGCAGCGGAGGGAAGTTCCGCACGGCATATGAGCCCGGGGTGTGGACCATGCTGAAGACCAATGGGACTGCCCTCATGGCTCAAAGAGGTGATGAGATTATCACCAAAAACATCTCCTGGTTCAAGCGAGTACAAGAAACTAGCACTGAGCAGACACCTCCTGGCCATGCAGACGGTGAAGAAGCTGCAGCAGTGGGCCTGTTGCCAGGTCTGGGTGAAGATCAAACCGTGATGAGCCCACCTCCATCCATAGCCGCAGAAGCTGGAACTACCAAAACCACCAATGCCTCCTCACCAGACAGCCCTCAGGCGAGTCGAGGAGGCCGCCACCCGAGGTACAAACTAAGACCTAATCTGAGACCAAGTCTAAGGCTCACAGACTTTATGTGTTGACTCTTTCATGTATTTTGAACACTGACTTGGGATGGGATGTAGCGGTCTAGATGCCGCCCGTGCATCCACCAGATACCCTTCGTCCGGAACGGCCTGCACACATTGTATCACTCTCTGGCCAGGTGTGCCCAGAGAGTATAAATAAATGGGCGGAGGTCGCTCGAGGCTTCCGGCCCAGATGAATATACTGTGTCTGAGTGTATTAATTGTCTCTCTAGCGCTAGCCCCATTTGCTCCTGTCGAGCCACTCTACAAGGAACAATCAAAGCTGCCTGCCATCCTCCTGGTGGGAGATTGCAGTAGTCCCCCTCTCTGTGTGTAGTGCCAAACACACAAACAAGTTTTGTCACGTCAAATCGCACACTCACACTGATATTGTTGTGCAAGGGGAGAGGATGTGGTCTCATCGCTAGACTGCTGACCTTCGATCTGGAAAACCAAGGTTTGAGCCTCCGGTCGACTCCACATCTTGTGATTCTGGGCAAGTCGTTTATTCTCACCCTGACTACCAAAAAAAATGAATTTGTTCTTGGTGCTCATGTAAAGCTCTCCAATACCTTCGGGTCGAGTTTGCACTATATAAGACTGCAAAACAAAAAGTTGTGTGAATGGCGCGAAACAGCCTGAAGTGAACCAGTACGTATGGCCCTTTTCTACTCTCTCCCGTTCACGCAACTTTGATTCCTGCGCTGTGTGCAAAATTCGAACATTTGGCCCTTCATGACAAATTAAGTTGTAAGAGACAAACAGAATTCAAGCAATTATGATCAGAATATCAGTTGGGCTCTGGGTGTGTAAACCTCTTTCAGAATTAAATCCATTCAATGCTGTTTTTGTAGATGATTCCTGAAAATCAGGCTCCTCCTAATTTGGATGCACTAAGAGAGTTACCAATCAACAATGTCTGTATAGACGCCACTGAACTGCAGTGACAGCATTTCCACAATGACATGTAGGTCAGTAACTAATGATACAGCACCTACTTATTACAAGTGATGTGCTGCACCGAGGCGTGTCCTTGCCGTTCTATTTATGGCCTATACTAGTTTTGTATGTATCAAGGACAATGACTTAATATTTTGAGCCATGCTCTACTGTTAATATGTGAAGAACAGCCACCTCGCTACCCACTCTGCACCCTGAGGACTGACAGTCCTGTTATGAGGGCAAAGAATTTCCAAGAAATCAGAAAGGTGGTTTTGCACCAAATCTAAACATGCAAATAACTTGGCCAATTGGATCCTAAAAATCCAATCCGAATGCCCATTGTTCCTATGCTGTGGCCATGCTGTCATTACTCGCCTCCACCTCCCATGCTGTCAATAACAACAAGAACATTTTTAGAAAGATAGAAACATTTGTTGGTTTTGTTTACCACCAGTCCACATCATTTCACACATAGTTCTATGCATTTAACATCCTTTAAACGTGGTAATGTTTCGATACATTGCTTCGCTCAATTGAATCTCTCCTAAATGTTGTGCCGATCTATAACATAAGTATACAAGCATTGAAAATGCAATAGGTCTCGCATTAGAAAAGGTGTAGTTATTGGTCTTGTAAATCTAATAATTTTTTAAGTTATGTTTATGTTTTTATAATAGCAAATGTATTATTTTTGTTATTGTAAATGCCAATATTTATAGAATTTGCAAATGTGACACCTATAGCATTATTTAACATTTTTTTGTCATTTGTAATAAAGCTTGAAACATTGAGAGAACATATTTGAACAAGTGATGCTGTGGTGGTGCTGAGTGATGCTGTGGTTGCGCTGAGTGATGCTGTGGTTGCGCTGAGTGATGCTGTGGTTGCGCTGAGTGATGCTGTGGTTGCGCTGAGTGATCCTGTGGTTGCGCTGAGTGATGCTGTTGTTGTGCTAAGTGATGCTGTGGTTGTGCTGAGTGATGATGTGGTTGTGCTGAGTGATGCTGTGATTGAGCTGAGTGATGCTGTGGTTGCGCTGAGTAATGCTGTGGTGGTGCTGAGTGGTACTGTGGTGGCGCTGAGTGGTGCTGAGTGGTGCTGTGGTGGAGCTGAGTGATGCTGAGGTGGTGCTGACTGATGCTGTGGTGGTGCTGTGTGGTGCTGAGTAGTGCTGTGCGGGAGGGTAATTATCAGATGAAAAAAATACAGCATGAGGTCTGCAGAGGCCTGTGGAGGAAAAAGATGCTGGTATCGACAAGTTTTAGGTATGAGGTACGGCGAGTTGACGACCAGGACTGGAGATAGGGCATTTAAAAAGAAGAGAAAAGCCGCGAGCTACTAGCCGGAGAGGGGTCTCTGATAAGCAATGCATACCAAGGGAAAAAACAATAAAAACCATATAAGGCGGCGGGTGTGAAAACCACCAGTGCACCAAGTTCTCACGTAGGTATGAATTTGGTGTCTCCATAGGCAGGTGTCCGGACCCGTACATGCAGTAAAGCATTCTGCAGTCTGTGTTAAATTGTTGCTGACCGGAAGGACACCAAGAGTGCTGGGAAATAAGGTCTAATCCCAAAGCGTGCTGGGAAAGGTAGTTCTGACACCCGGTGTGGTCAGAAACAGGTTACGGGGCGCTGAGGGAATGGAAGAAATACTGACCCTGTGAGCCCTGGAGACAAGAGTTTAGCTGCTGCCCGCAAACGGTGACCCATCAAATGGTGGGAAGAGAATAGTGAAAAAATGCGAGACACGGCCTAGCGGCCGTGAAAGAAGGGCCGTGCCTGCCGGAGGCCAACTAATCCCGAGACCATGGTGCTGCCTTGGAGGGTAATTATCAGATGAAACAAGCAACACCATTTTCTGGTGGTCTATATAAGGTCATGCAAAAAAAGGGGCAGTTTGAATTTTATCGTAAGTTGTACAATATGCTAATAAGTGGAGGCCTGCTGGCTATATAAAACACTGGCATTGCTTTTCGTGTATGGGACTGCTAATGCATACAATAAAAAGTAAAAAAACGCATACTGTTTCAAATCTGCAAACACGTTTATTTCACATGCACCCCAAAAAACGTGAAAAGCAGCACTGTGAAAGCGGCTGAAAGTAAGCAACCAAAACCAAGGAAGTGTAACTGTCTAGGTACACTTGCATGTTGATGGAAATTGCTTGCGGGAGGGTAATTAAAAAAAAAGTAAACAAGTTTAAAAAAAATAAAAGTACACTGGGAGGGGGGAGGAGAAACGCGAGAGACGGCCATGCGGCACTGGGAATTAAAACAGAAAGGGAGAGAGTAGTACCGCGAGGGGAAACAAGGGAAACGGGGGTGAGAGAAGGGTAGGGAGAGATGGAGATAGGCAGTGAGATCGAAAATAGGAGAAGGATAGAATGGAAATCTCACCGGCTCCTCGGTTACTGCTAAATCCAGCATAAAAACAAAGAAAGGACACGGGAGGTAAGCAAGCAACCCCTGGAGCATGGAAACAAAAGACAGACACACGTGGCGGTCCTACTACTAAAACAAAAACAAAAGTCTTGAATTAGTGTGGCGGCGCACAGAAAAGAAGAAAGACACACTTTGTAAACAACCAGAGGAGAGTGAAAACAAAAAAAAGTGTAAAACAAGTGTAACACCAGTCGAGACTTTCAGAAGGGAAACTTGCAAACGTGTATTTAAAGTAAACGCGAGACACAGCCTGTCGGCCGTGAAAGTGAAAGTACGGCCGGCCGGCCGTGAATAATTAGGGGAAGAGAAATGCCTGAGGCAGAGCGCACTTTGGGGGATGCCTGTGGGAGGGAGGCTGGTGGCTTTGATACATGCACACCCTTTTCACAGGCACTGCATGAAATCACCTGTTTGGTTAAGCTCTGGTTAAGCCCCTATATCTCTCGCCAGCAATGCGCAAGCGCTTTAGCAGGCAAGACCTAATAAGTTTTAAGAAAATTAATGAGGGTGTTACCTGTGATGTAGTGGCATTTATCCAAACTCAAATGATTGCACAATACCTGCCATTAAAAGGAAAGGTTATTGTAGGTAAGATAATTATTCTGTTTTCCAGGGCAAGAGAAGCAATAGCAGCCTGCTAATAGTTTTGCTTGTCTTTCCTCCCAAAAACCTAAAATCCTGCAAAGGTAGCACTGATGCAAGACCGGCCATTCTTGGCATGGTATTCCCCTGAACCTTTCACCTTCACCCCTCCTGTTTGCTGAATTTTGTTTTGTTGGCTTTAGGACTCTGTGTATTTATCTTGCCTTCTGTACGCAGACGATCTTGTGATCCTGGATCAGACAGAGTTGAGTCTGCAAAGGAAGTTGAATGCGTTCAGTATTTACTGCGCATCCAAACGTCTCATAGTGAACATGGACAAAACAAAAATCCTGTGTTTTGGGAAGAGGAACCAAAAGTTCAATTGGTTTCTGGGACAAATGAAATTAGAGATAGTTAACGAGTATAAGTATCTCAGAATATGGTTTAACAAATCTCTAAAATGGGGCATGTGCCTGGAAGCCCAGAAAGTAAAAGCCTTAGCCTCAATTTGTGGGTTGAAAAAGTTTATTCGCAGCTATGGCTCTATGTCCCACAGACCATTGCTGAAGGCCTACAATGCAATGAGACCCCCAAAACTGCAGGCAGTATGGAGCGGAAAATCATATGCTTAGGGGGGAAAGGTACCTGGGACAGTAAGGAAGGGCAATGTTTAAAGGCATTGAAGTCATTGCCTAGCTCATCAATCATACAGGCAATTAGACAGGAGCTAGACATGACCTCATGGAATGCCCAGGTGCAAGTGAGCTTACTTAGATTCTGGAAAAGGCTGGGGACAGGTGAAGAAACAAAAGTATCACAATGGTGTATGAAGGAGATCCAGATGAGTGAATTAAAGTGGGTGAAAGAAACAAGAAAGAAACTATATACCACTTGTAATAAATTAAAGGCAACTATTGATCCACAGTCCCTGCATATTGATGAATCGAAAAGTGAATTTAAAGCCTTAGGGAAGGAATTATCTAGATGGAATGACATGGAGCATCTGATAAATAAAGAGTCTGTGTGATTTATGATAAATAGCTGGAGAAGAGAGAAGTGGTACCCCTACTTAGACATTTTACCAAACCCATGGCTCAGAATGGAATTATTAAGGGTGAGAATTGGCATCAATCCTGCTTGGTCAAATGACGAATTGAAATGGAACGAATGTATCCAGATGGTAGATGCACATGCAGGATTGGTACGAAATGCAATTGTGTACATATTTTAATGGACTGTCAAAAATTGATAGCCCAGCGAAAATGGTTTTTACGACCGATTTTCTTAAAATATGGGATTAGGTATCGTGTGCAAGCAATTGAGCTCCTTATGGACATGAATTACATTGATATTACAATAGCTATGGCAAAGTTTGTTCAGGCAGTCAAAAGTTGTTTTTGGAAGAGGAAACGGAGGGATAGACTTAGTAAAAAAGATTTGAGATTTGAAGTTTTATTCTCTTTTAATGTTTTAAAAATAGGTTCTTAGTATATTCGGATCAAATATCTGATACCGATTGAGTTTACTATTCTCGGTTGGACGCGTTTTTAACAAATTATGATGGATGCTATGAAAATTGTAATTTATAATGGAATGAGATGATTTTTAAGAATTTGTACTATTAAAAAAATTATGTTTTATGTGGTTTATAGATCTACGGTCTAAATAAACTTTACTTTTGAATTGAAATTGAAATACCATTGCTTCCTAGTGCTAAAGTGCTTGTACTCTTCAAATGTTATAAAATTGGGCTCCACCCAATTGGCATGTTTAATTTACTTGGAAGTCCCTAGTAGATGGTACTGTCACTATCCAGGGCCTGTAAATTAAATGCTACAAGAGAGCCTGCAGCACCCCTTGTGCCACCCACTAGAGTAGTGCTTTAAAAATATGTCTCAGGTCTGCCACTGCAGCTTGTAGCGCAGTTTTGAACTGCGATTCTGACCTTTGGAAAACTAACCTTTTTGCCAGGTCTAAGCTTTTTCTTTTTAAGACGTCACCCCTAAGTTCGGCCTAAAGGCTCATAGGCCCGGATGCATTGTATTTAAAAAGTAGAACATGTGTACTTACGTTTTACATGTCCTGGCAATAAAAATCTCCTAAAGACATTTTTGGCTTTTTAAGGTCTACCTGTCCCATTGACTAACACTGTGTTACAATTTTATATTTAATAAGTGCTAACTTTAGGTTGGGAGCAGAGAGAGCGATCTGATGTTTACACTCCTTTAAATTGCAATTGAAATTCTCTTTGATGGTAAAGTTGGATTTTGGGTCACCCTTGTGAAAATGACAACTTTAGAAAGTAGCCATTTTGCTTGTCCCAGCCATCTTTGACTTCTGCCAGTATCCTGGGTGACAGGGCTGTGAATGGCTCTCCTGTGGGGGCTTCTGTATTGCTTCCAGACAGTAACACAAAGGGGGCTCAGATGTGGACAGAATGAGCCATCCTGGCATGCTGACTGGTTAGGGCCTATAGCTAGCCTCAATTATACTTCAAAGTCCTTCACCTCCTGCCCACACAATGGATCCTGAAACCAGGCCTGTCCTGCCTTTTATCACTCTCAGTTTGGAGCTGTGACAAGGGAAGGGGAACAACTTTCTTGAACCGGATGTGGGTTAGGACAGGGAGTCTGCCTCACACAAAGGCTGGCAACAGGTATAAATATTAAACCCTCAAAGCTCCCCATCAGAACACATCTGGACCTATGGACATTACAGAAGAAGGTTTGGACTGTTGCCAGAGGACTGCCTTGCTGTTTGAAGGACTGTCTTGCTAGCTGAGAAGGAAGATTGGACCTGCCTCCCTTCATCCCTAGCTACAAACAGTGACTCCAAGATTCAGTTAGTTGACCTCCTGTGTGAGCAAAAGGGGCACAAAATATTTAAGAGTCCTCCTTGCAACAGCCCAGCTGACCTGCTACAACTAGACCTGACTGGCCCTGCAACTGGGTCTGTCTGTGCCCTTCTGATGGCCACTGCTGGAGGGATTCCAGATCCCCAAATGGTAAGCGTCAGGTGCTGGACACTTGGCTGACATCAGTGAGAACTCCTCCACAGATGAAAATTTGAAAATCCTGATGTTTGAACTCCTTGTGATCACAAATGGACCTCTTCATGCTGCCCATGACGACCACCAAAGCGAGGCTCTAGTGTGACCTGGTTTTCAGGTTGACAGTGACCACCAGTGACGACTAGCAACGTGAGACCTGCACTTCACTCTAAAGCAACGAAAGGCAAGCTGCATCCGTCAATGCTAAGCTGCAGCGTTGGAAATGGCCCTTTTGCAGGGTTATCCCCAAACCTTTTGCTTTTTCCTCCCTTATTTTTCCTGTCCTGTGGTTGTTGGAAATAGAACTCTGGGCACTTTACCACTGCTGTTCAGTGCTAAAGTGCATATGCTCTCTCTATAAATTGTTACTATGATTGGATATACATAATTGGCATATTTGTATCACCAAGAAGTCCCTAGTAAAGTGCACTGGATGTGCCAAGGCTGGTGATGACAAATGCTACTAGTGGGCCTGCAGCATTGATTGTGCCACCCACATGAGTAGCCCCAAAATGGTGTCTCAGGCCAGCCACCGCAGTGCCTGTGTGCAGTCTGTGAACTGCTATGTCCTCCTGGGCAGTGTCCCTCCTGACCAGGCCTAACCCTCCCCTTTCTGTGCACATTGGTCACCCATATGGAAGGCCCAAGGTACCCCCTTGTGCAGGTAACATGCTCTGGTAGTGAATTACAGCAATTTTCATTTTTCACTGCTGCAAGGCTATCTTGCTCCATAGGATATCATGGGGGATGCTGGCTACAGTGGCTACCAGCATATCTTCCCATAGGAACAAGATAGGACATAAAAGTCTAGTATCCCTGAACTCAGAATTTAATAACACATCTTTTAGGAAAGGTTGTTTTAAATCCTGTGTTTGAGAACAGCACTTTTAGAAAGGTGCTGTTCTCTTGTCTGACCTTTCTGTGTGCCTTAGCCTGTTTGTGAATTGACTTTCTGGTTTGAGAGTGACAGGGGCTGGGGGTTCCCCAGTAGGCTGGCTGAGTCAGCCCTAGCCTGAATGACTGCATTTGCAACTTGAGTGGTGGGAGGGATAGCACCTGGGACCTGAATAGGACTGTGCCTGCCCCCCACAGTGCTGGCTCCACCCCCTGTGGTGCATCTGATGTCTCTGCCCTGCACTGTGAAAGGAGAGAAGGAATCATGTCAACAAAGTGCTCCAGGGCTGTACTTTCCCTCCACAATGCTGGCTCCACCTCCTGCTGGGCGGCTGACGATCCTACACCTCTCTCTGAAAGGAAGGGAGAGGCCAGGAAAACAAAGTGCTTAAGGAACACCCAGAACTGGTTCAAACCAGGCTCAGAGCCCTCCTGCACAAAGGGAACAAACACTTTTAGGGGTATAAGTACAGGACCCCAGACTACAGAAAATTAGACCATCCTGGAATCAAGAAGGAACCTCTGCCAAGGAGAAAGCTGAAACTGAAGAAGGAAGACTGTCCTGCTGAATTGACCTGCTGTTGCTTTGCTGCCAAGCCAAGGAGAGGGGAAGGACTTTGCTTTGTGCTCTGCCCCCTTGCTTGAAGGAATCTCCAAGGGCCTGAGAGAGAGCTGGCTCCCTGTTATGAAGTCCCAGGAACAAGAGGACTTTCCCCCCCCCCCAGCTTCCCTGAACTCTATTGAGAGAGGTCTGTCCTTCCTGGAGTGTGTGGCCCAGTTGTGCTGCCTCTGGAAGTTGTACCTGTGTTGGGAAGCTGGAAACCAAGCTTTTAAAGACTTTCTGCAAGTTTTGTCGCATCGCTCGCTTGCGGAGCACATCCCAGACAGTGCGAGGAAATTCTTGCCGCTACAAAGGTCGAGATCATCGCAGCGCCTGTTGCCGCTGCCAGAGCCATTGCATCCTTTGTTTGCGGGACGCACCAGACCGGTGCGGGAAGATTACCATTGCTGCAAGTGTCGTCGCAGAGCCTGTCGTCACTGGGTGAGATCGCCGCACCGCTTGCTTGCGGACCGCATCACGTCGTTGCGAGTGTCGTCACAGAAGGCATTGTATCGAGGAGCTGCGAGAGAGATCACCGCTGGTCCACGCATCATCACCCCGGAGATCGTCGCAACTTCAAAGATCATCGCATCGTGCCTTTGCAAGAGAGAACTTCCTACGGAACCTACGCACCGGAATCCATACAAGTCCGCCTTCCTCCCCATACAGACCGGATTCGTCGCAACACACCCGCTGCTGCAGCGGGGTTGTCGCATTGCCTCCCCAGGGTCTCATGAGCAACGCATCGCTTGTTTTCCACCGCACCAGCTTCTGCATCCATCAATGCGAAGCTACAGCAATGACCTTCCACAATGCTTGACCAGCTCTTCGCACAACAGCAACAACCATCCATGATGCCCAATCTGCTCTTCACACTACACCGATGACAGTCCACTATGCTCCACCTCCTCCTCATGGCTTTTTCCACCATGAAGAGAACTCTTCACACCAGATTTTGCAGGTAACTTCTCAGCAGGACTAACTTGGTTCCTGTATCCAAACCCTGCTCCACCACAGTCGGCCTGAACTTGTGAATTTCCCCCGGTCTAGCACGACCAGATGACCATGAGAAGTGCTTTGCGCTTTTAGGCGCCATATTTATTTAAAACTTTACAACTGCATTTCATCGGGTCTACTGATTGGATGTTTGTCATTCTGGAGTAATTTTAATTCATTAAATTGTACTCTGTTGTTCTAAATCGCCTTAGGATTTTTTTTGTCCTGTGATTTCACTTAATAACTGTTTGTGTGCTACATAGATACTTTACACATTACCTCTAAGTTAAATTCGACTGATTTGTGCCAAACTACCAGAAGATTAAACACAGGTTAATTCAGTGACTTTTTGTCGTTCACCCTAACAAGGATTGGGGTTGTTGCTTGAGTGGAGCCTAAATTCCCTCAACCAATAACTCAATTTCTTAAAATTGACAAATTTAGTAACTGTCTGTCTTCCTCCTTTACAATAAACTCTTGATGAAAGGATGGTCATTTCTCCCACCAACATAAAAACCTGATTTATAAAACACAGATAGTTCCATCACATTTTAGACAATACCTTTTTCCTTTTTTGAGACATGCTGTTCCTCATCTATGCCATTTCCTCCTCATCTTGTTGAATTGACTCCCACGCTGGGGCTATTTATAATCGATGCTGCCACTTTTTCCAGTCGCCACTGCACATTTCTTCCATTGAAGGCTCTCCTCTGAGCATTTCATCAGGAATGCGAGAAGGTTCTTGCTTTGTCCATGAAGTTGGGCAATGTTGGCAAAATTTGCCTTTGCCGAAGTTAGATGACATTTCTTGGTTTCGCACATCAATTTCTGTGCCCAGAAGATCCTGCAGGAGGGAATTGTGCCTGACAGCTGACAACTGTCCTATTACTCACCATGTAAAAGACACTGGGGACGGTGGAACGGAAATGAGTTAAAAGCTTCACATTTGGGAACCCTACTAAAGTTTTTTTTTTAAAACATGCAAAGTTGTCAGACGACTTGCATACCATGGAACTGCATTCTCCTGAGCTATGCCGATTATTCATTATTTTTAGAAAATGACACATAGGATAAAACAAGATAAATGGTAGTGGTAACGATAACTACTGCATTTAGAAAATGTAATTCAGCCAAGCAGCATCATGCATGGCCAGTCAGCATTTGACACTAATGATTTTTCCTTCCTCCTTTATAAATCTTGTGTGAACTAGAATTACTAATACCTTCATTTCATGTTCACTAGCTAGAGCCATCACATGCACGCCTAACCATGATCTAATACAGGGAAGAGGTCATAGCCAAGGCATTGTTTCCCTTGTCAGAGGCACTAATCATTCCCGGTGAATAGTTAAATTGTAATTTTTTATCAAACACTTCAAAAAGTATTTCTATCCTATTTACTGAAATCATATATCCAAATTTGTTACACACAATTTTAAAATAGTCAAACCGGCCAATCTATCTGAAAAAATTTAAACCATACAATTATAACAAAAAGCAAGTAGGAATAGCAATTTGAGATATTTCTTGTAAGCACCGCTTTCTGATGGGTAATGGCCCGATCGGCATGGCAAACTTCATAGTGGACCCCTCTGTCAAACAAGGTCGCAGACTTACACAGAGCCCACGAGCGACAACTCGATTGGTATGGCACACTTCACGGCGGCCCCCTCTAGCATACAGCCACAGACTTGAACCTGGCATGGGCAATCGGAGTAGCAGTCATCTTCTCACACCCTGCTACAGCGACCCCCTCGCCAGGATCCCCTAACTGGACCTCACTCCCAGCAGTTCTCGCCTCTTCCTTACAGGGCTCCCTGGTCTTGGCAAGCAAGTAGGCACTGGTATTCCAGGCTCCAAGGGCAGGTGGTCTTCAGTGTGCCTAGGTGATTTCCTCTCACCCATCTGGTAGAGTGGCAGGCCTTAGACTCCAGCCCTGGTCGCAGGCAGAAGTCTTGCAGAGCTTCACCTCCTAGCACAGCCCATCTGGCTGACTGACAGTTAATGCATTTGGAGACTTCGAGCTCCCCTTCTTTCTGTTCATTTCCAGACACGTAATGTGATTTAGGGTCCGAATCTTTGAATTTAGTGTTGGTGGTTTTCTTTTGAAGTATCCTCTCCTCTGACCCACCCTTCCTCCAGAAATTAATCTGCAACAGCAAGAGCAACTCCAAATCTCATAGTGCCTCAATACAGGCCATGGGAGTGACTAGAGGTTTCACACCTCAATGTCAGACACAGTTTTATGTCTATCAAATGGTTACCCCAGTGACCCAGACCTACACTCTATGATTCTCTTATCAGCCACATCCCCATACTGATATGGGCCCAGGCCCCTTTCCAGTGACCTCTCTCTGAATCAAAGAGCATCCTTTGAAGTAAGCTTGAGTAGCCAGGTTCTCCCCACTGTGTGTACCACCTAGCTCACAGGAATGTACCAATTTGCAAATCTGTCTGAGGGGATTCATCTAACTCCAATCAGCCCTGGGTCTCCAAAAATGGTATTGCTCAGCGCTACAAACTTAATTTGATATAGGCCTGGCATGTAGTTCCTATAATAGTTATACAGGATCTACGCATTTGGACAGCATACACTGTAGGATTGGTGACAGACTGACTCTGAACAACCTCACCGGGTATGATGGACTTTTGTACCAACTAGCTCACAGTGCCACTAGAATCCCCTCTTACCAAGGAGAGAAAAGTTCTTGGCAACCATCGAACATGACAAACCTGATCCCTCAGGACCGTGGAAACAATATACTACTTTTCCATCAGTCACTCGTGCTTACTTAGTTTCTTTCAGAGAGATACACAGAATAAACACGGCTGGGCATTTTCTGGTGAAGAATAGATGAGCTGCAACAACTGTGCGACAGTATAAGATGTAAAATATTATCAGTACTATAAAGGCAAATGGATGGTATAGCTCCACCATCATAAAATAATCATGAATACATACGAGTATATAAAACACATGATAAATGATGCCTCCCTAACTAGATGTACCTACATGTACCTAGCATGTGAATAGGTGTTAAGCCAAGAATCCCTCCCGGTCCTTTTTTATGGTTTTTCCTGTTCTAAGGATTTTCCTCTGAGAATAGGATCACAGTTATTTAGGTCTATATTTGCTTAAGGGTCTGTTTAGACTTATTAGACCCATGGATATTTTGGTAGTTTTGTGAGTTATTATTGGGAATATATCCAAGCTTGGTCTCTAAATGTTCCCTTAGACCCCTGCTCTTTGTCAGTAGTTTTAGTAGCCTTTCGCCACCATGAAGGTAGCACTTTGGGTGACTCCCTCTTGCCCCAGTCCAATAAGACTGCAATCTGTGAGACAGGACTGTGTCATGGCCCACACAAATGTTCTGTTTTAGTCCATGACAACAAAAATCAGCACCAGGAACCCAGAAACACAATTGCCTCTGGGACACTCAGGGTATTTGTGAGTTACCATATGATTAACCTTTCTGTCCCAGAAATCCTGTCCAAGATTAAACCATATTTGCCATTTGATGAGATTCCAAAAGACAGCACTTGGGTAAACTCTAAAGACTTGCCCATAAATTACTGCTTTCTAGATAATTCGATGAGAGCAAAGCTTCCTTGAGGAAAACTCCCTAAGGTGGGTACTCAGGAGTGAAGTCAGATTTTTATTTCACTGTAGGATGCAATGTAAAAATAAAATAATCGCATCCAGCGATCTCTGCTGCTGACCTCATTCACCAACCACTAACATGAGACAAGCTTTAGAGCAAAAGGTCTGTTTGGTTTATTACAACTATAAATCTATTGCAAAAGATTTGTAGGCATGCAAAATGCCTAGGTGCTGAACCCCAAAGCTATTTTTCAGGCACAGTTTCAACATACTACTGTACAAATTACAATGTACTAATGCATTCATTACATTTGATTACAAGCAGAAGACAATATTGCAGGCATAAGTGGTCTAGTAAATGTGGGATACCACCACCATATTTGGAGCAACAATGTGCAACATGCAAAGAAACACAAAACTCTTCATTTGTAAAAAGCCATGCCTGAACAAATCCCCCTTTCTGGCAGACATATATAGTACTATCCATGCCCTCATACTCTCCAGATGGATAACTGCCCTGGGTACAACTAAGAGGGCATTCCTGACCTCTCTCACTGCTGTGACCAAGCTATCTGGAAGAATATCTTGTTTACAACCCAAACCAGATAAAACAGGCAATCCCATCATCCCATTCTGCAGTGGGCACCATGGCACTCTGTCATAACAGGAGTGGTAATACGGGCCACTGATAAGGCACCACCTTCAAAGTTAACATTGATGTTTAATGTCTTCAAAACATTAGGATGCCTCACCCAAAGTACTCTCCACAGAATGATCTGTTAACCAGGCAATTAACTCTTTCCTTTGCAAGGTATAGATCTGGCAAAAATGTCCATTATGTGAAACTTTCTCCATTCCATACCAAGAACCTGCTGTAACTGGGAGTTTTTGCTAGACAAAAACCTAAACATGCAAGATCAGATCAGATCAGCGACCAAAGGAGCGAACTTCCAATTTTGCATCCTAAGAAAACTCAAACCTTACCTTCCCCAAGATGACTTTAAATCAGTGGTGCAAGCACTTGTCATCTCTAGACAAGAATACAGCAGTGCTACTTTATGCGAACTGCCAAAACTCAGTTTAGCCCCCATTGGAGCATCTCTAAATGCTGCTACTAGACTCATCACGGGTTCTAAGAAGACTAACCACATTTTGCGGACCTGAAATCGGTCAATTGGCTTTCTTTTGGGGCAAGGCTCCAACTAAAGATCGCTTGGATGACCCATAGAACACTACACTTCAACACCCCATTCTACCTAACAAACAAGCTGGAACTATCTGGTGGCACCAGGTCCACAAGGAGCTCCGGCACTCTGCTGCTCAAGCCAAAGAAATGTAATAAGCTTAAAACCTACAAGCGTACATTCTCTGGCATCGCCCCGAGAATCTTGAACTCCCTGCCAGTGGAAACAAGACTGATTCCCTCTACACTGGCCTTCAAAAGGGAAGTCAAAGCTCTACTAATGAACAATGCGTTAAGCTGGCTGCTTTTCTCCTCTTGCCTCTAGCCTACTGAATACATATCATGTGTTGTGATCCATTGTCGCCTGACATATTGTCTTGTTTGCTCTTGATGTATATTGCCCCACTCTTCGTTCTCACCCAGCCTGCTTCCTATGTCCACCTTAATGTCATCCTGCTCCTGTTGTATATTGTCCCACTGTTACATTGATTTTTCCCCCCTAGCTGTTTTCCTATGTCTTTCTCAACCGTATGTAAAGCGCTCTGATACCCACTTGGGTCATGCTTGCGCTATACAAAACTTCAACAAAATAAATAAACATGGACAGTTACTGGACATCTGCCAAACAAGAGCAAAGCTCCCCTCAGCCCTCCTCTTTATCCCATGCCTTCTTTAGAGGGAGAGAGATGGCGAAGTGCCTTCCAAGAACACACAGGAACCCGCATCGACAGGTCACTGTATAATGTTCAGACGCTTTTGTGGGGCACAGGTAATAACCTACTTCCGTCCTGGAATTTTGGGCAACTGAGTTAGTGCCAATAATGGCAACTCACCCCAAGATGGAAACGTAGCATGCACAGCAATACTTAACCACATGAAACTTGTTTGTGGGAAAACATTTTGCTGCAGGTTTATTCATGCAAGAACTATGCCAACGTGGTGGGTTAACTTACGGGTGATCCCAGGGTAGGCAGTGGTGACTTACCTCAGCTGCCCTTCCCGCCTGATAAGCCAACTGCACCGTGGCCAACCCAATCGATGTTACCAGTTTGTTGGGGTTATCCCCCATAATTACAGTGGACTACCAGTCCATCTCTTTACTCATGCCTTTTTAGGGGTGGAGAGCGTCCAGGCAAGCCCCTGGTTGCTCAGGCTTACAACCGCCTGAAGAACTAGTGGGGCACTGTTGCTTTCCTCCAGAGTCCTGCCATAAAGACCCCTGGGGTTGTTTGGCTTCTGCACCCCTGTTGTGCTCCTGAAGAGGGTAACCCTATGTTCCATTCATCCTCTGGATCACCCTGCCAAGCCCTAGATGTGGCCACCTTCATATCCGGGGACCCTCCACCATGGCAGGCTCTATAAACTCCTGCAACCTGCAGATACCAGTCCATCCAACTTGACCAATTCCCTACCAACCTCGGGCAGGCGTGCCCCATCTCTATGGGGGTCCTGTTATGTTTGCGCTAATGAGGCCATGCACTAATTTATCAAGCCCTTCTTATTTTATATGATGGGAATGTGCCTGGCTTAATTTACCTTTGTGTTGGAAAATTCGACGCCTCCCCTGAAGTTGGGAACTACTGTTCTCTTCTTTAACCACAGTTCCAAGATGTGTTCCTCTAGTACCCTCTGTGCTAATGGCCCTTCTAATTAGGAGGTTGGCTGGGCCCTGTATTTACCACTCACTGCCCAGGCCACGGCTCAGTATACGCTGGTAAGCGTAAAGGTGTCTTTACTTTGGAACTATAGCATACTTATAGGATCACAAGCTTACGCAACCGACCTAGCTGCAAAGACAGTAAGGCGGGCAATGTGTCAATCTAGTCTCAGTGAATGTTCGTCCTTTGTGCATCACCTGTAAGTACCTTGATTTGTTTGAATTGTTGCTAGTGATTGGATGGCCTTGAGCCCTTTTATAGACTTCCTGCAGGCCTGCTTGTTCAATGAGGTACATTTTGTGCAATGTGAAACCATCGTTAGTTAGTCATGGCTTCCCTGCTTAACCAAATTGTGTGATCCTAGGCAATTGTCTGACCTTTACTTGTACCTTTATTTGACATAAGGGCACTTAGGCATGCCTGTGGTCAGATATCGCTGTATAAAACTCTCTTGTATTAGGATTGTTAAACTATAATGTTGTCAATCCATCATAACAGCCAGCAACCCAGAGGGTTCCTTGTGTTAACTGACTCTCCAGGGAGGAACGCTTGTTATGAAGTATACTTTTTACTTAAGCAGAGACTGTCTATTCAGACGTTTGCTGAGGGATTATTAAGGATGCCAGTAATGCCCTTTCCAGGAGTACTTCTATATGTGTGGCAGGGCAAGGGAGTGTTTACCGCTGATTCTGTTTAAACTCTAGTTTTGGAATTACAACAAAACGTGTTTTACTTAGAGCCTTAGACCCTGCTCAGTCATCTCAGCGCTGTGATTGGCAGATGCAACTCTCTGTATGCGTTGCTGTCCTTAAACGTAGTGATGAAAGGTGGCCAATCAGGGGAGCAAGTGACAAGCCTACAAGTATTGCAGATGTCTGTGCTAATCAAAACATGTGTTTGAGCGCACGGTCACCTGAAGGGTATCTTGTATTTGTATTAATAAACTGTAATGTTGTTCATCCATTATAACAACCCAGAGAATTCCTGCATGATGCCCTCTGAGGAAAGCCAGTAATCCCCTCAGCAGTAATAACTTCATATGTGTGGTGGGGAAGGGGTGAACGCGCAGCTGATGCTGTTAAAACGCCAGTTTTCAATTGCAATAAACGTGTTTTACCTAGTGCTTCGAACCGTGCTTAGTTATCACAGTGCTGAAATTGGCAGGTGCAACTCAATGTATGCGTTGCTGTCATTAACTTTAACAAGGAAACCAGTCAAAGGAGCTAAAGTCAACCCTACAAGTATTGCGGGTAGCTGTGCTATTGACCAAAATTCCCCTTTCCACCCTGACTGCTGTGCATTGCTTTCTGAACGTAACCTTAGAGATGTCCCTAAATGAATGCATTCAGCTGCAAACCCACCGTAATAAGATTGGAGCTGTTAGGAACTGGCACTGATCAACCTTAGCGACCCTAAACCAGAGTGCTAATTTACCATGCAATAGGTCCCTGGGGCAGCTTTCCTGACAGGGCGCCTAGGCCCTGCTGGTAAATGCCTGGGTTTGATTGCCAACCCTTTGTCCAAACTGCACCTGGGCACCAAACACGCAAGACACATAATGCTGGCTGCCCCAACCTCGAACCAGGCCCGGCTCCAGGATTTTTTAGTTCGGTGGGCCAAGGGTGCTTTCGGGGACCTTTATCTTCTTCTTAGCCTTAAAAGCCCAGAAAAATGCACTCTTTTCCAAAACTCTTTTTAAATGTTATCACTCTCAAAAAGTGTTTTTTTCCACGTAATGTCCCTTTGATGGGAAGAGGAGGTTTCTGAGGTGGGAGTATCAGGCAAGTGACACTACTCGGGCTCCCTCTGTGCAACACTGCAAGCCTTCAGGGAGAATCCCTCTTTGTTACTACCTACACCTGACCCCTGATTCTGCAGCGCACTCCCTTCCAGGAATGATTATCCTCTTTTCTACCACCCTTTTCCAGTGCATCTTATCTCACAGCTGACCTTGGTCCACTGCCCCATACCAGCCACCATCCGGTTCTACTTTCATAATTCCTGGTAAAAAACATTAGTAAAATCACCTCAAAACTTGAAACATTCAATATAGCAGTAATTATAATTAGCATACACTTTAAAATATGTAACACAGTTGCCCTAATGACGCGACTGCTAATTAAATAAGCATGCATTTGCAATGCAATAGGTCTACAATTGCAAGAGTTTAAGCTATTACCATTGTAAATGACACTGCCTTTTATTTATGTTTTAAAAACCAACACATAAATAAAAGGCATTGTGTTTTTACAATGCCAATAGCTCAAACTCTAGCAAATGCAAAACCTATTGCATTGTAAAGGCTTGTTTTAAATCTCAAGCCTCTTCTGGCCATGACGCGCCCTCGTCCTGCAGGGCTTCAAATTCTTCACTCACATCCTTCGTTCATCGAGAGAGCACTTCCGTAATGAGGGCACGTGTGAATGGCAATTTAATTATATAGTACTTACTACTTCTGATGAGGCACCAGGATTTAGTTGTTTCGGCTCGGAAAGTACAGTGTCTACTGTGCCTTTTATTAAAGGGCTCCGACGTCAACTCGGACTACATACGCACCATATAAAAGAAAATAAGCATTTCTGCAGTGTGACCCCTCTGGCTGTCCTTCAGACAGACCCTGGACGCCACCCATTCACAGCCAGCACTTAAAAAGACACACCCGCTGTGCAGGCTTCCAGCACATAACCCATGCAATGAATGAACATGACTGCCTCTAACGTATGTCTTCCCCGCATGTCCACATCAGTGTTCCGACTTGCCATTGGTTGTGAAGGGCTTTGGTTTAAAGTGATAGATGCAGCATGCCAATGAAAAGCACCGAATAGATAGACTTCTGGACTGAAGGTACCTGCGTAAAAAACACAACAATGTTTTGAATATGTGTTATCAATTGCACGACTTTGTAAAATGTCAAAAGTTATTGGTTTTTATTTATATTTGTATATGTTTGTTTAAACCTGTAGGGTACAGTGGTGCAGTAAATCTTGTGTTTATTTTAAATTAAAATGCCCCTTTTGAAGGATGTTGGTTTGAATGGGGAGTGCTGTCTAGAAGGATTTAGGCCAGCATCACGGTATTGGTCCACATTGTAACTCATTCTCAGGGAATGACCATACAGGACTAAGTCATCTGTGGGTACATATCACCCCGAATTCACTGTGCCCATTTCAAACTCAGAGGGATGAAAGGCAAAGCTGGTCCAGTAAGAATGACAGTCAAAGCTGAATGTTTCATACCGCAGTAGCAGGCGCACTGACACGATGGGCTATACTGCCTCGCTTTGTATCCTAATAAGTCTACTGCTTTGTATGGTTTCACAAAAGCCTCAACTTTCTTTTGATATGCAAATCCTCCCACTTTGAACCCCATTTACGACGTAAACAGGCCTCTTCATGTTGATTGTTCAGGAGGTATTGTATTGTATTGTAATTGCATTTATATAGCGCTTACTACCCCTGACCAGGTGTTGAAGCACTTTTTCGGCAAGTAGCACGCTCCTCCGGAACCCATGAAGGATTAGTGTTGAATTAGTATAGTGAAATATGAAAGTGATTTAAGTGGTGGACAGGTTAGTCAATTATTTGGATTCAGAAGGATAGCGGAAGGATAGAAGAGGGAAAAGAGGTTTGTATTTATATAGCGCTTGTTATCCCTGATGGGGTGTTGAAGCGCTTTTTTTTGTTTTTTAGGTAGTAGGACAATACTCTGGAAACCCATAAAGGATTAGTGGTGAATTAGTATAGTAAAATATGAAAGAATTTTGAGTGGTGGATATTAGTCAGTTTTTTGGAGTGAGAAGGATAGTGGAGGGATAAAAGAGAGAAAAAATGTTTGCATTTATATAGCGCTCGATACCCCTGAAGGGGTGTTGAAGTGCTTTTTTGGCGAGTAGCACGCTACTCCTAAACCCATAAAGGATTAGTGTTGAAAATTAGTATAGTGAAATATGAAAGTAATTTGAGTGGTGGATATGTTATTCAGTTATTTGGATAGAGATGGGTAGCGGTGGGATAGAAGAGGCAAAAGAGTTTTGCATGTATATAGCGCTTGGTACCCCTGATGGGGTTTTGAAGCGCTCTTTTGGCAAGTAGCATGCAACTCTGGAACCCATAAGGATTAGTGCTGAATTTGTATAATGAAATATGAAAGTTATTTGACTGGTTGATATGTTAGTCAGTTATTTAACCCCGCTTGGGTAATCCTCAACAAGTGTTAAAACCACGGAACAAACAAGCAAAGAACATTAGATGACCATCAATAATGTACACAATAAAGAGAGGTTCCTTATTCCTAGGACAGAACACTATGCACCCAAGAGACAAAAATACATATTTTGAGGGCCAGAGTATTTTTAGGTCGAAGACGTTTCGATCCATTATCACCATCAGGACTACAGAAATATATACCTGATTACATAATATGCAAAAATTATAAATAGATTAACACCTGCAGAGGAAAAGCAGGGAGAATAAAAGGGGAAAGTTAAAGTATAAATCAGGTCTCAGAAACACATTTATCAAGAGCATGTAGAAATAGTCACGCGTGAATTACGCGTTCATGCTGATTGTGTAAGTGTGAGTGAGCCACAATCAATTACATTGCCCATAGCTATTGTGGGAAAACATGCAGATGCACTACCATAAGTAATCGCATTTCGGTGGGTGGGGGCTTTTTCAAAAAGGCCCTGGGATTAGAGCATGTGTCGGAAGTGAAATCAACCACTCATCATGCACAAAGTAAAGCAGCCATCTAGGTGTGAAGAGAAGGCAGTTCGTTAGACCAAAAAACGTGTCTGTCCAACTTCAAAGATTTCAAAAACCAATCAGTCAACCTGACGGAAAAACTAAAAAATAGAGGCTACCCTACTTCTACCCTTAATAAAGGATTCAAAAGAGCTAAAAATCAGCCAAGGGAGGCACTCCTTGAAGAAAAGACTAACAATCCAGAACAGATTCCACTCACCTGTGTTACCACATACAGCAGTCTCTCAAACATCATGAAAAAGAGCATAAACAAACATTGGAATATTGTGAAAACCTTTAAAAAGGACTGGGAAAAACCCCTTTTTTCTTTCAAAAAGGGACGGAGTTTAAGAGATGCCCTGGTCCACACACGCCCCAAAGAGAAACCACAAAACGCGACACCGTCAGTGACAACATCATGGGGTCTCCCCAAAATTACCGGGCACTACCCCTGCTCCGACTGCAGTGTTTGTCACTTAACGCAAGCTACCAAAACACTGGTACTGGAAGAAGGGAAAGTGTGGACCCAGCGTGAACATACCAATTGCAACTCGATCAATGTGATCTACTTGATCACTTGCCCTTGCCAGCTCCGGTATGTAGGTATGACCACGAGAAAAGTGAAACAACGGATCTGCGAGCACCGGAGCAATATAAGGTGCAAAAAAGTAACAACTAAACTGAGTCGCCACTTCCTAGACAAAAATCACACCACCAATGATATGAGGTGGACTGTTATTGAAACTGTCTAGGGTACAAGGAATGTACAAAATAGACTGTTCGAAAAAGAACAGCGCTGGGTATACCGTCTGGGAACCAATACCAATGGCCTTAACAACGATATCCCCTGGAACACAGTCCTATCGTGAACCCCCTTGCTCCCAGCTTCATATGTCTGAAACTGTATCTGATAACAAGACCTAAAGGTGACCTGAATATACATACCATGGAATACTGATCAACTGGTGTGTTCCCACAACCTGTGCTTTTTTATCATTAATGCCTCAAGATCGAACTATGTTTGTCAACAAAACACAAATACTTGTAATTTCTCCAACAGTATGTGCATTTCTTCTCTAATACCATTCCTTTTTCTCCTTAATTATAGCAGTGTTAAATATTTCCAAAGATATAGAATTCAGCCATCTCAATACCTGAATTCGTAAACTGTTAGTGAAAAGAAACGAGCACCTTCGGTTGCCGCAGCAACCGTTAGCGTGCCTAAATTCCCTTTCCTGGTAAAGCTCAGTGATAGGCCAACCACTCCAAGCCTCACTTTAATCCGAGGCGCGCTCCGCCCGGGTGGGCGTGTGCGCTCCAAGCCTCGCTTTGAGCGAGACACGCCCAACCCGGAATCGAGCGCGCAAACGAAAACAAAGCGCTCTTAAACCCATTTACCGGCCCCGCTCTCCATCGTCGGGGTCCGGTTCTGAGGAATCTTGCAGGTTTAGAAGCGGGTTGCGAGCGCTGTGGGCGTGAGTCTGCATCCCCAGCGGAACAACTTTTACGATCACCAAAAGCTAAGTACCTGTATGCCTGGGTTGCTCTGACATTTAACTCTTCCTTCTCCTAGGATGTGCCAGGCGCGCTCCAATCCTCCTCCCGAGACCCATGGTGCCAATAGCGCCCTGTTTTAAAGTGAGATACTCTCCATACTTACCATTCTAGGGGGGTCACCGACCATTTGGTCATATTGATCCCTCCTTATGGAGAATTCACATTGTGTTTTTACTTTCCCCAATACAATAGTAGTGTTTAAACCACCTTTAGCACCCCACCTCCTAGTGTGTACTACAACATCCCAAAGGGCTACTTGGATGGTGCATAAGATATCATTTATTGTGTGCACACAAAAGTTTGCCACCATCTTAGGAGCACTATGATAAGTCTACTCTGGCATATACTAATTGTATGTTTGTCTATATCTGTTTGTCTATATATTTTCTCTTACAGGTGCTGATACACCCCTGAACTTGGGGCTTTTTTGGAATGAGCATTTGCTCTTCTAATTTTTAAGCACTTTTTCACTTTTTCTTTTTTCACTTTCACGTCCCCAGGTCAGGGTGGACTATTAGAGTGTCCATACCGCCAGGGTATAGTCCTGAAGAATGCCTTGGTGAATACATACCACAAGTACGGCAGAAACATGTTGACTGATTATTTTAAAACTCGTGGTATTTAGCTGAATTTAACCAAATCCTCACAACCTTGGCACTTAAATTCAGACACATATACCACCTACACGTGTCTTAGGGATCACTCATTAAAAGTTTTTTTGATACCCTGTTAGGCACTTTTAATTTTCTATCTTTCACAACACGTCCTCCCCACACGACCAGCTCCGCAGTCTTTCTGGCGTCGCAGCACACGGAAGAGACACTCGGTCTCTTCGGTGGGGCCCGATGATGAAGCATGACACTGACCAGGTCGGTGTGTGAGGGCTTTCCTACTCAATCAGAGTGACTGTGTACAAAAAAACCCTCTTATCTCTTTGCTCCATATTCCTGGCAGCCTTGTGACTGACCAGACCTCTCTTCTTTTGTTGTTTGATACTTAACCGGGGATTAAGAGAGTGTCCTTGATTCTCCCTACCTCTCTCTTTGTTGATATATATTATAGCAGCGCACAGCTGTGAGAGCCATTTTTACTTCGAGCAAGACAATAACAACCCCTTATTATTGCTTGTTCTTTTAAACACTAATATCTCGCTATGGCAAACCTGGGTCTGACATACTCTGAGGCGGAAATCGAGGAGTTGATGTCAGATGCTGCAATCTTTGCAGATCCACATATATCACAAGCGATAGCCAACACTGCTGAATGGGAAAACTTGTCCGAGAAAAAGAAAGAGCACATACGTACTGTCCTTCATGGCACAATCCATAAGGGCTATCTAACAACCAACACAGCCCCGAAAGGCCTTTTGGTGGCAAATGCCCCACGCATCTTTCTGAATGATGCAGCCTTTCGGAAGGACTGGGCCTCAATCGCATGGCACTGCACACGCGATGGATGGTCTTAATAATAAAGACAGCATTGAGACTGTCGGAATCCCTGATGGTAGAAATCAGAGAAACAGAGTCTCACTTCAAAGCCACTATCACAGGCTACAAGAAACGACTAGATGAACTTAACAAGGAGATGAACGAATATAAAGACAACCTGATGCAATCGAAGGCGACCAAATTTCAGAAAGACCAAAAGAAGTTCGAGTTCGAAAAAGTATACCCCTACTCTGCAGCTTCGTTCACTCCACCAGCACGCAATGCCAACAATTCAGATTACTCAGATGATGACTCATCTAACAGCAGTGGTTCTAGCAACAACTCTTTCAAACAAACGAAAAGAAGAGGGAACCGTGGCAATAGAACCAACAGAAGCGGACATGGAAATCAGGGCAACCAACAACAGTGGTATCCCCCACAAATGGGGATGGGACCGCACCCTTATGCGTTTCAACAGCCACCCTATCCATTCATGGGCTGGAACCCGGGTTTTATGCCCCCGGCCAATTTCCAACAGCAGTATAGACAGCCTTTTTTAGAGAGCGGCCGGAGAGGCCGGGGAAAAAGGAGAGGGAACACCAGAGTAACTTGGCAAGAAGACGACTCAGTAGCGAACCACACCCGGAGCAATCAGCAGCCGGGCCCGAGCGGAGTTTGAGTCTAGTGACAAATCTATCTACCAAAATACTAACTCCGGTAGAGATCCAGGTATTGGAAAAAGGGTTGGGATTTGTCCCCACATCCAAACCTGACAAGTTTAAATTGCACTGCGAACTTGCAGGTTTTTTCCGGAAACTGAAATTAAAAGCGTTTTTCGATGGAAAAACAGACCCAATGGAATCAGTCAGGAAAGGTGACACAGGTTTAAGACCTAGTTCTACCTTCATCCCCCCTCCACATACAATACCAGCGGCCATAACTGCTTTTGAGCAAGCTGTCTTTAAAGACGTAGAACTTTGCCAAAACCCGAGAACATTCGGGAATTTCAATACTGCTGAATTCGAAGCATTGCAAAAATTACAAAACGACACCTCCATAACCATAAAGCCTGCTGACAAGGGCGGAGCAATTGTTATCCAGAATACAACTGACTATGAGATCACCTGTAAAAACCTACTCGGTGATGTCAGAAAATACACCCCACTGACATCGGATCCAACTCCTGACCTTACAAAAAGGATCAGCTCCCTGGTTAAACAAGCAGAGGATCAAGACCATATATCCAAGAATGAAGCGGCATTTCTGAACAACAAAAGTAGTGTTATACCCTACTTCTATACATTGCCGAAAATGCATAAGAACAAACTACCTCCCCCATCCGCCCAATCGTCTCAGGGATTGGTTCGCTTCTAGAGCCGTTATCACAATTCTGTGATCACTTTCTAAAACCATTAGTACAGTCTACACCAACCTACCTGAAGGACACAAAAAGTCTGTTGCGTCTGCTAGCAGAGATCATATTCCCTGAAAACTCGATCACCCTTGTCACATTAGATGTGGAAAGCCTCTACACAAGCATTCCACAGGACGACACAATCGAGGTCCTCACCAAGGCACTTGACTCAATCAACTGGGAATTCCAGACACCGAAAAAGTTCATTATCGAGTGTGCCACTATAGCACTGAAAGAGAATTTTTTCTCATTCAAAGACCAACTGTACCTACAATGCTCTGGGACATCCATGGGCAGTACTTTCGCGCCGAGCGTGGCGGGGTTGTATGTGGCAGACTTTGAAGCCAAACATATCCTACCACCCAATGCAAACCATTTTTCGTCAATGCTTCTGTGGAAACGTTACATTGACGACATTCTGCTCATTTGGAAAGGTAGTGATAATGACCTGGAAAATTTCCTCAAATGGATCAACACCCTAGACGGCAACTTAAGATTTACCAACACCACAAGCAGAAGAGAAATTGTATTCTTAGATGTGGTTATCTCAATTAGTGGAACAACACTCGCCACAAAAACCCACAACAAACCGACTGCAAAGAATAATCTCTTGGAATTTAATAGCTTCCATCCACGTCCGCTGAAGGAAAACCTCCCCTACGGACAATACCTCAGGCTACGAAGGAACTGCAGTACGACCACAGATTTCAAAAACCAATCAGTCAACCTGACGGAAAAACTAAAAAATAGAGGCTACCCTACTTCTACCCTTAATAAAGGATTCAAAAGAGCTAAAAATCAGCCAAGGGAGGCACTCCTTGAAGAAAAGACTAACAATCCAGAACAGATTCCACTCACCTGTGTTACCACATACAGCAGTCTCTCAAACATCATGAAAAAGAGCATAAACAAACATTGGAATATTGTGAAAACCTTTAAAAAGGACTGGGAAAAACCCCTTTTTTCTTTCAAAAAGGGACGGAGTTTAAGAGATGCCCTGGTCCACACACGCCCCAAAGAGAAACCACAAAACGCGACACCGTCAGTGACAACATCATGGGGTCTCCCCAAAATTACCGGGCACTACCCCTGCTCGGACTGCAGTGTTTGTCACTTAACGCAAGCTACCAAAACAATGGCACTGGAAGAAGGGAAAGTGTGGACCCAGCGTGAACATACCAATTGCAACTCGATCAATGTGATCTACTTGATCACTTGCCCTTGCCAGCTCCGGTATGTAGGTATGACCACGAGAAAAGTGAAACAACGGATCTGCAAGCACCGGAGCAATATAAGGTGCAAAAAAGTAACAACTAAACTGAGTCGCCACTTCCTAGACAAAAATCACACCACCAATGATATGAGGTGGACTGTTATTGAAACTGTCGAGGGTACAAGGAATGTACAAAATAGACTGTTCGAAAAAAGAACAGCGCTGGGTATACCGTCTGGGAACCAATACCAATGGCCTTAACGACGATATCCCCTGGAACACAGTCCTATCGTGAACCCCCTTGCTCCCAGCTTCATATGTCTGAAACTGTATCTGATAACACGACCTAAAGGTGACCTGAATATACATACCATGGAATACTGATCAACTGGTGTATTCCCACAACCTGTGCTTTTTTATCATTAATGCCTCAAGATCGAACTATGTTTGTCAACAAAACACAAATACTTGTAATTTCTCCAACAGTATGTGCATTTCTTCTCTAATACCATTCCTTTTTCTCCTTAATTATAGCAGTGTTAAATATTTCCAAAGATATAGAATTCAGCCATCTCAATACCTGAATTCGTAAACTGTTAGTGAAAAGAAACGAGCACCTTCGGTTGCCGCAGCAACCGTTAGCGTGCCTAAATTCCCTTTCCTGGTAAAGCTCAGTGATAGGCCAACCACTCCAAGCCTCACTTTAATCCGAGGCGCGCTCCGCCCGGGTGGGCGTGTGCGCTCCAAGCCTCGCTTTGAGCGAGACACGCCCAACCCGGAATCGAGCGCGCAAACGAAAACAAAGCGCTCTTAAACCCATTTACCGGCCCCGCTCTCCATCGTCGAGGTCCGGTTCTGAGGAATCTTGCAGGTTTAGAAGCGGGTTGCGAGCGCTGTGGGCGTGAGTCTGCATCCCCAGCGGAACAACTTTTACGATCACCAAAAGCTAAGTACCTGTATGCCTGGGTTGCTCTGACATTTAACTCTTCCT
The DNA here is from genome assembly GCF_964263255.1 of Lissotriton vulgaris. Lineage (NCBI taxonomy): Eukaryota > Metazoa > Chordata > Amphibia > Caudata > Salamandridae > Lissotriton > Lissotriton vulgaris. The sequence continues at coordinate 667,510,813 of NC_141689.1, forward strand.
TCTCCTAGGATGTGCCAGGCGCGCTCCAATCCTCCTCCCGAGACCCATGGTGCCAATAGCGCCCTGTTTTAAAGTGAGATACTCTCCATACTTACCATTCTAGGGGGGTCACCGACCATTTGGTCATATTGATCCCTCCTTATGGAGAATTCACATCGTGTTTTTACTTTCCCCACTACAATAGTAGTGTTTAAACCACCTTTAGCACCCCACCTCCTAGTGTGTACTACAACATCCCAAAGGGCTACTTGGATGGTGCATAAGATATCATTTATTGTGTGCACACAAAAGTTTGCCACCATCTTAGGAGCACTATGATAAGTCTACTCTGGCATATACTAATTGTATGTTTGTCTATATCTGTTTGTCTATATATTTTCTCTTACAGGTGCTGATACACCCCTGAACTTGGGGCTTTTTTGGAATGAGCATTTGCTCTTCTAATTTTTAAGCACTTTTTCACTTTTTCTTTTTTCACTTTCACGTCCCCAGGTCAGGGTGGACTATTAGAGTGTCCATACCGCCGGGGTATAGTCCTGAAGAATGCCTTGGTGAATACATACCACAAGTACGGCAGAAACATGTTGACTGATTATTTTAAAACTCGTGGTATTTAGCTGAATTTAACCAAAATCCTCACAACCTTGGCACTTAAATTCAGACACATATACCACCTACACGTGTCTTAGGGATCACTCATTAAAAGTTTTTTTGATACCCTGTTAGGCACTTTTAATTTTCTATCTTTCACAACACGTCCTCCCCACACGACCAGCTCCGCAGTCTTTCTGGCGTCGCAGCACACCGAAGAGACACTCGGTCTCTTCGGTGGGGCCCGATGATGAAGCATGACACTGACCAGGTCGGTGTGTGAGGGCTTTCCTACTCAATCAGAGTGACTGTGTACAAAAAAACCCTCTTATCTCTTTGCTCCATACTCCTGGCAGCCTTGTGACTGACCAGACCTCTCTTCTTTTGTTGTTTGATACTTAACCGGGGATTAAGAGAGTGTCCTTGATTCTCCCTACCTCTCTCTTTGTTGATATATATGGTTGATATGTTAGTCAGTTATTTAACCCCGCTTGGGTAATCCTCAACAAGTGTTAAAACCACGGAACAAACAAGCAAAGAACATTAGATGACCATCAATAATGTACACAATAAAGAGAGGTTCCTTATTCCTAGGACAGAACACTATGCACCCAAGAGACAAAAATACATATTTTGAGGGTCAGAGTATTTTTAGGTCGAAGACGTTTCGATCCATTATCACCATCAGGACTACAGAAATATATACCTGATTACATAATATGCAAAAATTATAAATAGATTAACACCTGCAGAGGAAAAGCAGGGAGAATAAAAGGGGAAAGTTAAAGTATAAATCAGGTCTCAGAAACACATTTATCAAGAGCATGTAGAAATAGTCACGCGTGAATTACGCGTTCATGCTGATTGTGTAAGTGTGAGTGAGCCACAATCAATTACATTGCCCATAGCTATTGTGGGAAAACATGCAGATGCACTACCATAAGTAATCGCATTTCGGTGGGTGGGGGCTTTTTCAAAAAAGCCCTGGGATTAGAGCATGTGCCGGAAGTGAAATCAACCACTCATCATGCACAAAGTAAAGCAGCCATCTAGGTGTGAAGAGAAGGCGGTTCGTTAGACCAAAAAACGTGTCTGTCCAACTAAGGGGCATATTACCAAGGGCCCTTATCTCCGCTTCAGCGGGACTTTTTCCTGCTAAAGCGGCGATAATTTGATCTCCCTATTACCAAGCTGTCGCTAACACCAGTTAGCGACAGCTAATAGGCGATAGCGAGCATCTTGGGGCCCGCTTTGCATGTCAGCGATATTTATCGCTAATGACATTCAAAGTGGGCGTGCCAAGATGTTAGCGACTGAAAACAGTCGCTAACATAGCTATCTCCTATTACCTACAAAGGCGTAGTTTCGGAAATATTCGCGCTAAGCGCGAATATCTCCAAACGCTAACACCTGCCCAGAGCAGTTCTTAGCTATGTTATCCAATGGGAGGTGGATAACATGGCTAAGAGCATTGTCAAGATAATGTGTGAATATCGCTGTATTTCCAGCGATATTCACGCATTTCGAATGATTTTTATTGTTTCTGAGATAAACCTTGATGATAGCAAGGTATCTCAGCGATAAAAATCGTCGTAGCGCGGCGATAAAATTATTCCCGCTAACCGTGCTTAGCGATAAATATCGCTATTTCTAGGTAATATGCCCCTAAATTCCTCGGGAATCCTCGTAAAAACAGTAATATCCTCTATTGCCAACACTACTAAGGTAAAACATGTTGCATGCTGACAGTGGATCGGGACGAGACCCCATAATGTTAGGAGACGAAAGAAAATGCAAAATAAGAGGGAGGCGTTCATACTTATCACAGCGTAACCTGCTCAGTATACGCAGAGTTCAAAAGTCGGCTGGTTAATACAAGAAAATTATCAAATGCACCAATCCAATGTAATTCCGGTAGAAAGAAGGGGAAACGTGCAGAATCTCTGTGACAAAGGCAGTAACCCACTGAGCTATCCACATAAAATTGAGTATATCTGCGTTTGAAATCTACCAACAGACAACATGATTGCTCTCCTGCAGGACCATAAAACACCAGAGTTATCGGTACATTTTTTATTCTCGTTGTGCATCGTTGGCAGATTCACTGTGAGGGCCAAGGCCCATGGTTGGGCGGGCCAGACTCATGTTTGGGCGGGCCTGGCCCACCTGGCCCACCCGCTAGACCCGGGCCTGCCACGAATGTGAGAGCTCAGCACCAACCACACCCCCTCGATTCGCCATCCAGGCCAACACAGACAACTGCTGCACATCACTACCTAACCGTAGCCTCCCCAAAGAGACGCCCCACAAACAAACGCCCTTGGCTGCCTCCTGCGGCCCAATGTGGGAACCAGCACTAAACCAACCGCCATCCTGCCTAGCAAACCATGGCTGGGAGGTAGGTTCATGAGTCAACATGACCCCCAGCTCTCATCCTTCGAGGCACTTAACCATGGGGCCCAAGGTCAGGCGCACCTAAAGGAAAAGTGCCCTGGGAAGCAGGGAAACTTCAAACGTCCACGTTTCGCCAGGCCCCTGAGTGCAGCGAGTGGGGGAGCTAATGGGAATAAAACGGTTGTGACACTAAGGCACTGACAATGCCCAAACCTTGAGCCCACATGGAGCATGTGGCGCCTGATCAACCATCATCCTGCAACTGAAGGACGGCTCCCTCCCCTGGCCAGCCCCTGGAACAAGCACCGGACGTCTTCACACTTCACACGCAGGACCCACTGTGGCTGCTCTGGCATCTTAGCAGGGCTCCTTTGGACTACCAGTTGGAAGCAAGCTTCCATACGCTGACCCCCAACCAGGCATCCGCAAAGCTGCTAAAGCTACTTTGTACCCCTGACAAGTTGCAGCGACGTGGCACACGCTGTGCTCCGGTTCACAATGCCTGGCAAATGTAGCCATATAATCTCCACTAAAGCAATTTTGCCCTTTACCTCAGAACTGCTGGCAGAATTCATCTTATGAGCAAAGAGAAAAACATTCAACTTCAAGCCAACAGGAAAACTTTCCACTTCTTAGTGTGAAGCTTTTCTGCTAGACTATACCCTTTTGAAAAATATCATCCCTTTCAAACCTTCCCCGTAAACTTCTGTGCCTGGAGAAACCGCAGCCGAATAGACCGCTAAAATAAGTAGTAGCGCGTTCAACATATAGGAAACATTACTTTTTCAACACGGCTCCAACATTGAATGGACAATCAGCACGCAAACGTTCTCTTCGTTGTACTCTCTCGCCCGCCAACATAATTACAAAACTTGTGTGCTCGCTCCTCTTTGGGCCTAGCACATTTTTAGAGAAAGTGAGGGATGAAGTGATAGCTAAAGTTCATAATGGCGGTAAAGAAGCAACACTTTTTTATTGGAGTACCAGCCAATAAGATAATTGGTATTTCCCTAAGAGCCCGGCATCTCTCTAAAAGGACCCGATGGCAGGAAGGAACCAGTACCATGCTGCTCCCCGAGGAGGCACTGGACCCACTGATAGACGGGACGGAAGCTGCTGTGATCTGTTTTCTCTGCACCTCCTACCCCCATATATCCCTGCTAGCTGAGCCAAATCGTTAATGGTGAGTAGTTTACGCTGGATTACCCTTAGCAAAAAGACAGGCTTCGGCCCTACCCCCACCCTACATAGCACATCATAACCTTACAAATAATCAAAACGTAACTTCCCAGCAATACCACCTTTCATTGCTTTTGATGTAACTTCCAAGAGACTCGTTACCTATGTTTCTTTTCCAGTTTCTTCATTCAAGAACTTCTTTAGAGTTATACACATATTTGGATCACAGATGTTGAATCGAACCAATGCTTGTACCTGCTTTCTGAGATCCAAGGTCGGCAGCTCTAGTGTTACGCCACAATCTCCCTCCCTAACATCTCTGTAATCACATCTAAAATGCATTAACACTGTTAAGACATATTTGTGCCCTTGTTTGTTGACACGACATTCTTGGCTATATTGGTATTTCCTTATTTTACAGAAATACGCCTGATCCACACGCACTGTTGTGGTTACTCCTGATTGCTTATCCACCACACGGATTGCCTTGGTTTCATGAACACGGATGCTGGTCATTGTACATAGCACATACCTAGACTGTTTTTCCACTCACTGGGGTAAGTCTCCCTTTACCATCGTTTTTACCATCTTTTGCCACTCTCACGCAGTAGTGTAATATGAGGTCTCATTGCCACCTCTTTCTTTCATTATGTTAGTTCCCGGCTAGGTCCCACGTGATCACCCTTCCCATACTTTCACTTCCTTAGGGTGCACTACAGTCACTTGGACAGCATATCATATTCCATTTTCAGGTGCTTGCTTTATCGCTCATTTGCATATACTTACAGCCCTTTGGCTGTGTTTGGCCCCACCCTTATTTATTCCATTCTACAGATGTCCCTACATTGCTAGGTCCTTAAGAGACCCCCTACTGTGAACGGGGTTGAAACACCATCGACAATAGGCAAACCATTCAGCAGTCTCTATTACCAGATTAGAAGGCTGCGTTCATTATGTACTAATTTGAAGGTTGACTTTGTCATTATGGAAACCATTTCTCTATGTCACAAAACGTCCTGCACTGTTTTATAGGTTCCATGTTCACTTGGGGACACCATGCTCTTATGTTGAACATAGCTGTGATGATTTATGTAGATAAAGGTTTTGAACTTACAAGTAGCACGTTGTACATGGTCTTACTGCTTGTTTGGACATCCCCTTTTACCCTGTTTATTGCCATTGTGCTTAGCAATATTGTGTACTGCTTACATTTTTCCACAAGAACGATTGTTTCTGGTTATAGGTCATGTACCCTGGTTCCATATGAGTAGGGTGTCCCTTGTTTCCTTTACACATCACACACCCTGATGACGAGGGGCACCGGTGAACCCGGATCTACCTCAAAACTCTTGCAACAACCAAGAGCACAAACAATCCAAAGGACCCAGACTCACTGCCTGAATTTATCGACTCTCATGGGCCAAACCGCCGACCACAGCGTGCCTTGACACCAATGGGAGCCCTTGCACCAGACGGGGCCATGACACTCCTCGCACCGCCAGACCAGAGGCCAAGCAACCTGACACAAAATTAACTCAGCAATGAAGGCCGCAAGGCCCTCCCTGCCACAAAACTCACCGCAACACGACAACACCACTTGAACCCGAGCTTGCGATGCGACAGCCAGACAGAGAAAAGGCGTGACTAGGGGGAACCAATAGGACAGCCAGATGGGCGGTAGCAGGTATCAGTTCCTTGCCACTGCCTGCAAACGCACCGGAAATGACGCATGAATCCGCGCCGGACTTAATCAAAAACAATTCCCTTTGTATATGTTCGAACAAACCGATAACAAGTCATACACTATTCATCCAAGCATATCAATATCACCAGAAAGTACTGACCGTTTACAAAAAGCCAATATATGAATGTTTATTCTGTAAAAAGTAATATAAAGAGTACATATATTAAAAACATGGATTACTTCAAGGTAGAAAAACTCTCTGAATAGAGAGCCACATCAAGATTTCCCAAAAATCATACACATTATTACAAAAGTCACAGTAAATAAACATGGGAGAGTGTCATAGTCATTGTTTTTTTGTCATTGTTACACACTAATCAAACAAAAATTCATTAGTCAAACTGCTGTTTTGTACTGTCTCTTGTTTGGCCAAGATAGGGTTGATATAGTACTTTTCTTGAACTAGTGTAACGTGTTTCTTTGGGTTCAAATGATCCGACCACCTTCTTCAGGAAAAAGACTTGGTGTCTCCCACAACTTCAGATCCATCATAAAAACATTACATAAAACCAGATTTAAAAAAATCATGAATGCTCAACATATCTTATTCAAATTACATTATATACATTCATAATCAGTTCGAACAAATTGCCTAAGCACTAAATCAACCCTATCTTGGCCAAATAAGAGACTATACAAAATAGTGGTTTGACCAATTAATTTTTGTTTGATTAGTTTGAAAAAAGAAAAAAAATAATGTCTATGATACTCTCCCATGTTTATTTACTGTGACTTTTGTAATAATGTGTGTGATTTTTGTGAAATCTTGATGTGGCTCTCTATCCAGAGAGTTATTCTGCCTTGAAGTAATCCATGTTTTTATTATATGTACTTTTTATATGACTTTTTAACTGATTTTACAGAACATTCATATATTGGCTTTTTGTAAACGGTCAGTAATCTCTGATGATATTGGTATGCTTGGATAAATGGTGTATGACTTGTTATCGGTTTGTCCAAACATATACAAAGGGAATTGTTGTTTTTGATTATTTCTCAATTTGGCGTCCTGTCCCTTGGGTTAAGGAGGACCCCTCTCTACTTGTTTGAGGGTCTGTGACACTAGACAGGGTTGTGCCTAATGTGCACTGAGGTGGACGCCCTCGTAGGTGGCACACTGCGTGTTACGCGAGCAGCCTCAGTCAAATGGTGTATTTGGAAGCACAATGGTCAAAACCTGAAACATTCGAGTCACATTTGCTGGTGTATTTAGGATCTTCCCTACGGGATTTTTGGGAATAATCTGTAATATAAAGAGTTACTTTCTGCAAGTTTGCAGTAAGGTGCAAGAAGCTCATGCCTTTCCAGTTTTTACTTTGCATTATGAGGTTTGCAGTCCTGCCCTGGTCATGGAGAAACAAACAAGCCCCTGAATGAAAAGCTCGACTGAATGATCTATGCACCTGTCATGGGCCCAACATAAGAGTCTGTCAGCTGACTCATTGTAGAGCAGAACGATGAAAACCCAAGATACTTAGGGCGTGGCCTTTTTCCTGCCTTCACATGGGCACTTTTCCCTTTCGTAAATCATTTTTTCTAAGCGCTCTTTTTCTCCTGGAATGTTAACCACACACCTGAAAAAAAGAGACTGCAGGGAAGAAATCTCTGAAAAGCCATATTTGTTTGAAGTGTTGGCCACTCTCCGTCGTTTTGGTGGATATCTGCCCATAGTAGCATTGGCAAACCAGTGGGTCACCAGCCAAGGACTAAGTCAACCAGAAAGACTGGAATGCAACTCCCTTCAATAACGAAAACACTCAAAATTCGATGTTTTTTTCTCGTCTTGATTAGCTGTCATATTACTCCTCCATGACTTACACGTGACCCCTTTTTACTTGGCTTCGATATCTGCTTGTCTGACTATCTACGCTGCCTCTCTGATCTTCCAGTACTTCTTAAACCGATGCCTGCCCTGCAGCACAGCTGTCTGGTTGCGATAGACTTATTGGGGATATGTCGATAGCTGACTTGGAAACGAGATCCAGCATTTGCTTTCCATTGCGTGTTTGTTTTCTTACTCATACTTTCTTGCTTTTTGTTCAATGGCTTTATTTGTTTTAGCCAACCTATGCCCCTCCTGTTTACCATCATTCTGATTGGCTCATTTTATCCTTCCACACTTGTTAGCTTTTTATGGACTTTTTTCTTTTTCTACAAGCACTCCACGTGCCAGTTCTCCTAGCACATTATTTTCATTACTTTCTAAAAATTACATTTTCCACAACTTTGTCCCTTGAGCCGCTCTTACGTACTCCCACCAGTGACCTCTGTGTTTATGCCAATAAAGATTGGTAAAAGTTAAGAAAAAGAAAACACTCATGTCATTTTCCTCGAGCACACTTGCCTGGTGCATGGTTGGGCCCACATAATGCCTCAGCAGGCTATGTAGGCTTTTTTCTCCTGTTTAATAGCCATGCTGCACATCATTGGGAAGACTGTGAAGCTTGGCTAAAACTATTGTCAAAGCCTATTGGTCCCAAAGGCAGGACTCATTGACTTTTCTAGTACTTGTTTTCTAGCGGTTATTCCTTCTCTGCCTTGTTCCTTGAACAGAAAACGTTTCCTTCAGTATGTTCGTTACACGTGTTCAACAAATAAATAAGAAACATCTATTGCACCTGCACAAACATTATCTCACAACATAAGAAACACTGGTATAAGCTTCTCAGGTGGCCATTAATCGTGAATTTGTACAGTGAACCCAAGCCTGCTCTTCACTCACACCTTGTGATAGCTTTAGACTGCCTACTCAATGAGTGTTAAAGACAATTTACGGGGCCAATTGTTCGTTTCAGTGATGCGAATGCCAGGGTGGGATGATGTAAATGCAAGAAATACTCACCTGCCAATTAGAAAAGTAAAAATACAGCACCGTCCATAACAAGCGGGTCATAGTAAGGAAGTGAGAGAGGTCTGCGTGAGGACAATCATTCATGCTTTGCATTCTCTAGTCTATTGTTGAAGAGGGGTGGATAAATGCAGTGCCTTCTTAGAACTACTTACCTCACATACTTACATCGTCTCGTCACAAAGTGCCTGAGGTCCTGGAATGTTTCTTCCTTCTTATAGCAGGCATACGCCTCTTTCATCAAATGCACATACGTTCCATACGTTCCTTACACATTTCACTACACTTATCCAGGTTCTCTTCGACGACTATGCAGCACCCAAACGGGTCAATATAATGCAAGCACACACCTGTGACTCGTTTCTCCGGGGCATGTAGATCCCGCAGTGCCCGGATCTCTATGACAAAGGCCTCAGTACCAAATTCTTGGCTTCAACATACATGGTAATGAATCCTTTTGGGAAAAGGTTGGATTTTCTTAGCGGTCTTCTGCCTTTTTTGTACCTGTGCTTGCAGCAGAAGCTGTAGTGATCCCTTTGGGCGGCCCAACCTCTCATTACCTTATCACTATCGATCTAAAACCCCGGTCTGGTCGACTGAACCTTTATTGCCTGTCTTTGAGGAAAGAAAGTGCATCTCTTACCAAGTTAGTTCTCCCAATAAAGGACTCTGCTCAAAGGATCACAAACAACTTCTAGCTTTCAAAGGTTTATTATAAAGTCAAGATAAGTTGCAGATACAAGCATCTCAAAATGAGATTAACCAGATACACAGGCCCAACTACGTACATGTGTTCTCTGAAAGCCCTCAGACGAACAACGGAAATTACCAACACCAATTCTAAAAACAATAGTGCTATTAGCATAGACACATATTGAAATCTGTCGGTCATTACAGGCGGAGGGAAAATACAGGTTAGGCTGTCCCTACCCTGCTCTAGATGGTATCCCTACTTAACCAGGTCCCAACCTATCAAAAGGTGTCAGCAGTGAATGACCCCCAAAGGAAGTCACCCACTCTCCGTCTCTTGGTGAAAACCTAAAGTCCTCCAATCATGGCCCCTCTCTGCCTACCCATCCGCTCTCTAAAGGGTCCTCAGGCTTCTGCTCTAACTCCACCCAGGGGTGCTGTCCCTAATACAAAAACACAACAACATTTAGGACGCCCCTCGCGAGACGCCCCTCACGTGGTGTAGCTTCTGGCTTTTTCCATGATGAGGCCTTGTGGTTAGAGTCGACCTTGTTTCTCAGACGCTTCTCCGGCCCGCTGATACCCCTTAAACATTCCGGAACCCTCCTCCATGTCTGGTCCATTTCAAGAACAGGCTTCTATTCATTATTAATAATTGAATACCCCCTTTTCTCTTCCAGACAGACATTTGGAGCCAAATCCCAATTCTCATGGTTTTCCAACCTCGTTGCAACATTCCCCGGCCCAGACTAATATGTGTAAATCAACGTTTAAGGCTTTCCAGCTCTACAACAGTTTTATACTATTCAACTTCTTCTTTAATTGTTAGCATGTTAATACTCTTATTCTACTGATTAAGTAAACACATCTATAAATCAAACCTACTCATTATTACTAAACATTAGTGCAATCCACATTGCGCAATTTACTCTCCTTTCCCCTCCCTCTTAGCTCTGGCCCTGAGGCCTACCACGTTCAACGTTTCCGTATGCCATTTTATATTTTAGCAGCTACACAACATGGATTCAGAAATAATCACGTTTAATAAACCTTATTACTACACACATTTCTGTATTAGTTCCACTTCTATTTAAACTTCTATATTAACTACACATCAGAATATAACTGTGGCTACTATCAGCACTCATGGCATTTCTCTTCATGATTTGTGCTTACTACGTGTAAGTGTGATGCATTTCTACATTTTGGTCAGTTTGCGCTCTCTCAGTTCCCCCCTTTGATGACCTCTCGGGGTCATCACTAAATATTTAAACTGCGGTGATTGCTAGCATAACTCGCTTCTGAGTTTCCAGAGCCCTCAGACTCCGGTACTGACTATCTTGTATGGCAGCCAATCTCTGCAGCTGTTTTCTCTGAGCCCTCGCTGACCTTCTGGCTTTGTTCCATTTAAATACCCTCACCAAACCCCATAACACGATTCCACAGATCAATATTATGATGATAGGTTTTAGTATTTTCCACACAAAGCTTTTGCCTAAGGCGGTGAGCCAGCTTCCAGCTTCACTCATTCCTTGGCCCACCTTTTCCCAGACATTTTCTCTGCTCAGGTCTTCAATCTCCTTGTGAATATCAGTTATATTTCTAATAACTTTCTCAAGGGGCTTTGAATTGTCCGGAATGTAAGTACAACATTCTTGGACCTTCAAAGCCTTACAGACTCCGCCCTCTTTTGCTAATAGGACATCTAACGCAAGGCGGTTTTGAAGAACCATAGCCCTTATCGATTGCATCTCTCCTTCTACTAGCATTAAGGACTGAGCAGTGCTGGCAGACAACCTGTCTACGACTGTTGCTAGCCGTCTAATTTTAACATCATTAAGAGCTAATCCCAGAAGTGGGAACACAGCTCCAAAGACATCTCCAACCATTTCTGCACTCACATCTCTCCTTCCTCTCGATGATGTCTTGCCCTCAATGATCTCTAAGTCTTGGGCATGATATATTTTAGGGAAGATAATTGCCAAGTAACATGAGCCATACCAATTATCGGGTAGCCTCACGTAGGCATTTCTCCCACATACAAAATATACGTTAGGAATCACTTGCATTCCCTTCAGGAAGTCTTTGGTGTAGTACTCCAAATTGAAAGCATGTTCACAGCTAACCTCTCCCACGTATACATTTTCATAATACGTTTTGGCTCTATGAAGACATAACTTTCCTCTCTGCGTTCTATCTAAAGCTATTGGACCACTACTACCCTTTCTCTTGTGTGCCTTTTCTTCTTCGGTCCAATCTGTTTTCCATTGTCCTGATTTTTTCAAAATCTTTTGTCTCCTATTCCGATCATCCACCTGCCCTATGAACTTTTTCTCGACTTCTGACACCTTACATGTCAGGTTATTTCTGCGGGCATGTGAAGTATCTAAAGTAATCCAAGGAATGAAAAACTTTGCCAACCTTTCTTCACTCTTCCAGTAGTCCCACTTATTCATTTGTTTATAATTTGGGACTTCTGGTAACACTGCATCATAATTGGAGAAATAATAGTCAAAACTATCTCTCCCATAAAATATACTAAGCAACAAGCTACATGTAATGCCATATGTCAGCGGGAGGTGATGATATCGAATGCCTTCATCTACAGAAGCCGGCAACTGCATGCAGACGTAACAGTCCTTAACCTCCATGGCATCCACGTATTCATACAATAATTTAGCATAAGCATTTGACCTAAAGTCACCTTGGGACTCATCCACGTGTAACCTGCGGGCTTCTGCAGCCAATAACGCTTTCTCGTGTGTGTTTTCCCCTTTCTCACCAGCAATGGTAGGTGTAAGCGCTTCTGCAGATGCCACATCAGTTACCTTTGCCTCTTCCTCACGTCCCTTTACATAAGAGACTGTTACCACTAAAGCTATTATTATTATCACTCCTACTATTAGTGTACCTATTATACATTTCGCTCTGCGGTTCTGGGTACCGGCCTCCATTTCGTCAGATAGTGTGGTTCTCTCTCAACTCAGCACAAAGTTCCTTTCTTTTTCGCTCCTTTACTGTCTCCTTTTTTTCTCCTTTTGTCCTGAGAACCACGCAACTGGAAGCTGACAACCCTTTCCGCCAAAGTTCTTTTTGGTTCAAATACAGACAACCCTAGCCCTTCTCCATCATCTCAGGGAGTGTCCCTAAGAATCTCTGCTTCCTAGGCGCTAGGTAATCTTCTTTTCTTCACGCTTATTTACAAAGTCCTTTAAGCATCCACTATCAGGCGCTCGCCTGCAGCTTCAACAGCAAAATTCAATATTTCCAGACGAAGATTGTGCTCTTCTGCGGCGGATATCTTTGTACCAAAATCGGGGAATTGCAATTCTGTGAGAAACATGTCCTTTATCTTGCTGAGGCGGGGAGGTCGGGGAAGCATAAATGTCAGTGACCCTTCTTGTTCAACTCCGGGTACTAACAGTCGTATCTCCACGGTTACGATGGGCTCAGAACTGGACACCACCACCGCTCGGATCCTCCCTGTCACTGGCTTCGAAGCCATCTGTCGCCAGGTATGTCCACTCAGGGGTGGAGTATCTTCTGTTAGGCACACGCACTCTTCTTGACCTCCTCAACTCCGGTGCTTCAGCGCCCTGAGCACCTTCTTCGGGGTCTGAGTCTTCTGATATCGGAGGAAGGGTTCTCTCCGGAGTTGACCTTAGGCTAGAGCTCCCTCTTTGCGGCCAATCAGCTTCTCCACGTACCCTTCTACTCCGTTTTCTTCTTGTTCTTTCACGCTCTCTGTCAGACCTGTCAGCGTCTGACTCGTACTCCCAGCTACTTTCACCTTCCGTAGCGTCGTCTGTCTCGCTGTTGTACTGACCGTCCTCAGCTTGGTCAGATTCGTTCCCTGCTTCCGCTGGCACCTCTACAGCTTGGCTAGCCCCCTCTGTGGCTTCTCGGTCCTCAGCTGGACGTCTATCCGAGAGAGGAGCTGTTTCTTCCAGAGGTGCTGGAACTCTCCGCGTGTGCGACGCGTGGATCCAGTTGGGCAGGCTTCCCACCTTCACTGCCGTATTTGTGGTCAGGATGATCTGGAAAGGCCCACGCCAACGAACATCCAGGCAGCTGTTTCTCACGTGCTTTTTCACCAGGACCCAATCCCCAGGAAGCAAGTCGTGACAAGGGTCCTGGCACGATGGTACCTCGGCAGCCTGCACCTGAAGGGACACAGAATGAATGGCGTCAGACAGCCCCTTACAATAGTCCAGGATCATATCATCTGTGATGCTAATCAGTGCAGCAGTTGGAACAGATGGTAACCTCATTGCTCTTCCCATTAACACCTCATGTGGTGACAGCCCCGTTCTTCTGTCTGGGGTACTGCGGAGGCTCATAAGAACCAATGGCAACGCATCAGGCCAACTCAAGGATGTTGATGAACACACCTTTGCAATTCTGGCCTTGATGGTGCCATTTATTTGCTCCACAATTCCTGAAGCTTCTGGTCGATAACTGCAATGTAGTTTTTGGTCTATATTTAAAGCGGCACAAATCATTTTCACAAGCGAGCTGTTGAAATGCGTTCCCCTATCTGATTCCAAAGAGGCCGGCACCCCGAAGCGCGGTATAAGCTCCCTAAGCAGTAACTTAGCCACTGTGAGGGTGTCGCACCTGCGTGTAGGATATGCCTCAACCCATCGGGAGAAAACGCAGACAACCACCAGGATATAACGGAGGCGGCTGCACCTTGGCATTTCGATAAAATCTATCTGCATTCTATTGAATGGACCTCCTGACCTCCCTATGTGGCTCAGTGCAACTGGTGTCTTTTTCCCTACATTCAACTGCTGGCACGTCACACAACGCTGGCACACTGCTTCGGCTGCTACTCTGAACTTGGGGTTGTACCAGGTCTGTCTAAACACTCTCAGCATAGCATCTCTTCCTAAGTGGACAGGACCATGTATGTGTCGGGCCATTGGGCTCACCATCTCATTGGGCAACACTGCTCTGCCATCTGCTGAGACCCAGAAATGGGCCTCACCCACCACACATCCTGCCTTTTGCCATGTTTCTTTTTCACAGTCAGGAGCATTCTCTTGCATCTCCTTCAGTTCGTCCCAAGTATCAACAGTTTCCAATATCATAGCTAATTCAGTCCTTACATTTATTCCACCCACTTCCACCTCTGTGAAAGAGTATCCTGTCTCCGCGCAATACCGTGCGACTTCGTCGGCATATCTATTGCCTTGTGACACGAAGTCCATATTTCTGGTATGCGCGGTACACTTCACAACTGCAATACCTGCTGGACATTGCAATGCCTCCAACAGCAGGCGCACAAACTCTCCATTGCGAATGGGAGAGCCTGAAGAGGTCATGAACCCTCTTTGAGACCATAACTGCCCGTAATCATGAACTACCCCGTAACCATATTGACTATCAGTGTATATGGTGACTCGAATTTGATTGCTTGCCAGGCAGGCACGTGTCAGGGCAATAATCTCGGCTACCTGAGCGGAGTGTACTCCTTCCAGGCATCCAGCTTCCACTACTCCAGTAATTGTGCAAACAGCGTAAGCTGCTCTCAACTGCCCAACTTCGTCTCTTACACATGAGCCATCGACAAAGAAAATTTCATCTGGGTCGGTCAGTGGCTCATCTACGATGTCGGGTCTTGGTTTGGTGCATAGTTCAGTCACATCGAGGCAGTCATGGTCTGTACATTCATCATCATCTTCAATATCGTTTGGAAGTGGCATCAAGGTAGCAGGATTTAAAACAGAGCATCTCCTGAGGGTCACGTTCTCTGCAGCAAGAATGACTTGCTCATAGCGCGTGAGCCTGCTGTTTGTCAGATGCTGTGTTTTGGTCCTGGTCATCAACAGTTCAACAGAGTGGGGCACATGCACCTCTAACGGGTGCCCCATTACAATATTTTCACATCTCTCAATGCTGACACCTGTTGCGGCAACGGATTTGAGACATCCGGGCAACGCTGCGGCTACTGGGTCTAAAGTAGCCGAGAAATAAGCGACTGGTCTACGGGCATTCCCATGGATTTGGACTAACACAGACAGCGCGCATCCCTCTCTCTCACAGCAGTAGAGCAAGAATGGTTTATCGTAATCCGGCATTCCCAGAGCTGGAGCACGACACAAGTCCTCTCTCAGCTGCAGAAACGCCATCAAACAGTCCTTGTCCCATGGTACCGGATCACTCACTTCCTTGTGCGTCAGTTTTTGCAAGGGCTTTGCTTTCAGTGAAAAGTTTGCAATCCACTGTCGGCAATATCCCACCATCCCTAGGAACATTCTGACTTCTCTCTGAGTTTTAGGCGCATTCATTTTCATGATGGCCTCTATCCTGTCTGGTGACACCTTTCTCTTACCTTTCTCAATTCTGTGTCCCAAGTACTGTACCTCTGTCAGGCAGTACTGCAATTTCCCCGGGGACACCTTATGCCCATTTTCAGCTAGGTGATTTAACAAAGCAATAGAGTCCTGTCTGCAAGCTTCTTCTGTTTCTGACGCCACAAGGAGGTCGTCTATGTACTGGACCAGAACTGACCTCTGGGGCAGCACTAGACTTTCAAGATTTTTCTTTAAGAGCTGGTTGAAGATCGATGGGCTTTCTGTATACCCCTGAGGAATACGACACCATGTTAGGACGCGACCTTCCAGCTTAAATGCGAAAAGAAAATGGCTTTCTTCGTCCAAAGGGATCGAAAAGAAAGCCTGGCAAAGATCAATCACAGTGAACCATTCTGCTTGGAACGGTATCTGAAACAATATCACTGATGGATTCGGTACCACTGGACAACACGAAACGACTATGTTATTAATCTTTCTGAGGTCCTGCACTATCCGGAATTTCCCATTTGGTTTCTGCAAACCCATAATCGGGGAGTTGCATGGACTACCCACGATTTCCTTCAGTATTCCCTGCTTAATCATGGACTCAATCACGGGTTTTATGCCTGCAATCGTTTCTGGAGTCAATTTATACTGAGGGGTTCTTGGGAACTCAGCATGTGGTTTCACTACAATTTTCACTGGGTCCACTCCTTTCACCAACCCAATCTCTTCCCCAGTGAAATCCCACACTTCTGGAGCAACTGTCTCTCTCAAGTCCCAGGGGAGCTCGTCTACTGTCAGAGTGGGATACAACTCCACACATATTCTGGAATTGGCGACTTTAAAGTCTGCATCATCATCATTTGTCAGTACCTCCACTCCTTGCGGGGTACAGTATATAGTGCAGTTCAATTTGCACAAAAGGTCTCTTCCTAGCAGACATACAGGACTAGAATCGCAAACCACAAACTGGTGCTCCTCACTGTACCTCCCAATTTTCACCTGCACGGGCTCAGTCAAAGGACTGATCATTCTCTTATTAGCGACCCCCACCACTTGTATGGTCTCCCCAGACATGGGCAGGCCTGGAACTGCGGCTGATCTGATCGTGGATCGAGTGGCTCCGGTGTCCACTAGAAATGTCGTGGGGAACCCTGCCACTTCGGCCTCAACATAGGGTCCCCTCTGATCTACCTCCAGAGCTGCCCCGAGGATGCAGTCATCTCTTTCCACTTTCTGTCCAGTTAGTGGGTCCACATAATAGCATTCCTCTCCTCCTACAAACAGGGGCATCTGTCTATATGTCTTACCCATAGTCCCTACTCTGGGTGCTTGCGGGAACTGGGCTCGGGGAGGAGGCCCCCCTCTGAGCACCTTTCCCTGGTATTGCGTTATCCCTCTTGTAGGCGCGCTCTGGGTCTCTTCCTCTTCTACCTCTTGGTCTCCGATCTCAACATTATAGGGACACTCGCGTTTCCAATGCCCCACCTCGTTACATTGGTGGCACCTAGTCGTTTTCTTTAAGGCAGCTATATCTATCCTGGGTCTAAAGGTGGAGTTCTCCTCATTGGCCTTGTTCTGGCTGTACTGTTTCTTTCCTCCAGTACCTGTTCCTTGTTGTTGTTGCTGTTGTCCCCCCTTCCCTGCTGCCTGCATTTGTACCACCATCAGTTTCTCCTTTAGTTTCTTAGCCTTGGAGTCTATCTCATCACAGCAGTACCTGGCATACCTCAGTATTTCGTCTAGGGGTTTATTTTGCCAACAAATCAGGTGTTGCTGGATCATTAAACTGATATCTGGTCTCAGGCCTAGGACAAATTTGGACACAAACTGCCCTATGTCCCTCGGATCCATTACATCCAGACCGCTATACTGTTTAAACGCCTTCAGCAATCTCTCATAGTATTCGTGTACTGTCTCTTTGGGTTCCTGTCTTGTTCGGTCAATTTTTACCCAATCTATGTCTTGCATTGGCACTTTCTCTTTCAGCCACGTCATTACTCTTTCGAATTTTGCCATCACACTTTCGGACGGCCCATTAGTCCTAGCATCTCTGTCTGGCTCTATGATGGGCCACTCAGCGCTAACCTTGCATGCGGTCCACAAATCTCCTGGCACTACTATGTCAAACAGCGTGTTCAAATCTATCCATAGGACCTTTGAGATTTTTACGAATCTCTCAACTTGCTTATACCACTCCACAGGGTTTTCCCGCAGTTTGGGGAATGAGGTGGTAAAAGCAGCTAAATCCCCCCTACTCCAAGGGACGTGGACATAGGTCCCATTGGCGACTTCCCTCAAAGGGTACGTTTCTACTCCCTGCTGTCCTCCTGGTGTCATCCCAAGTGTACTTCTCCTAACGGTCCCCCTCTTGGACCACCTCTCTTCCCACTTATCTAGGGCCCTCCATGTCCTTATTCCAGTGATCAGTTCCCTTATGTGTGTTTTCAATCCGATGGTCCTCCTCTCATCTAGATCTCGGTCTGTGTAATGTAGCCTGTGGTTGCCCTGTAACGCTTTGGTTCTTGACAAGTCTACCATATATTTGCCTGCTAGTTCGACTAATTTCTCATGGGTTGCCCTCGCCTTTCGGGTTACGTCCTTTGCCATGAACAGAATTTCATCCTGCTCATACATGTCCATTCTTTCTAAGGGCAGGGTACCGTCTACCATGTCATCCAGATCTGACTTTAAGCTGGAGACATCGAGTCTTTTGGCTTTTATTTCTGCTCGCAATAATTCCTTCGAGGGAGGTTGACAGGTATCTCTCCCATCCCAACTCCGGGCCCTACGTTTGGGTTCTGGAGAGTTGGGGAGTGCTCTCTCTTGTTCCCATCTCTCCAGATCCCATGCTCGGCCATCCGATCTTGGAAGGTGATGGAACACGGGCCTGTTACCCCCCTTCTCACCTTGCCCATTCTCTCCTCTCTTCTCACAGTAAGTCTCTCTGCTACTCTCCCTTCGGTCCCCATTCTCCCTCGGCCTCGTATCACTCAGTATCTGATACGATCCTTCCTGGTTTCCCGTATTCCCTGGGCTGCGCTCATGTCCGTCTTCACAAGGACTATGGTGTGGTCCCACGCAACCCCCGCTCTGTTCTCTCCTGCCGGGCACGCAGTGGATACACTTAAAGCTGTCCCTGTACTCCCGAGCCCTCCTGTCTTCTTCATTATGTATCGGGCGAGACACCCCCCGTTCTCTGGGCCCCCATTTTCCAGGTCGGATCTATCTTCACTCCGGGCCCAATGGGTGAATCTCCTACTGTCCTTCTCCCTCCCGTCCCACTCCGGACTGCTCTCTTCAGCCCCGCAGTGAGTCCGGGCCCTGCTGTCCTGACTTTCCCTTTCAGCTTCTGCCGCTATGATGTTCTTTTGAGCCTCGACTGCCTCATCCCATTTCTTCATGTACTCGTTGAACTCTTGAAAAGATTTCCGTCCTGGTCCCCTCATATCCTCTGGCCATCTAATATCCCCCAGCTCTCCTGTTGTATGTACTGGGGTGCTCCAATCTCTTGGCATCGGCAACTGACTTGGGGAGTTGATCGTATCTTTCCTTCTTACCATCTCTGCTCTTTCTCTGTCCCTTCTTGCCCGTTCTTCCCCTCTAGCCCTGTCTGGGTCATATACCGACACTATAGGACCTATGGTAACAGGTACCTGTAGTGCATCAGGTAATGCGTAGGATGTGGCACACGCCGTTTCTGGCGCTCTTTGCACCACAAACCTCCCGACCACCTGTTGCACTTGGCTAGGCTGGGACAGTTCTTTCTTTGCAGCGGGACTCCAATCGGAACTGGGAAGCGGCCCATGCTCTCCTGCATTGCCCCCCCCTTTCTCGCCGTTCTCGGCATCTCCCCCTGCTCTGTTATACGGAGGTGGCCTGTCTGTCAATAATCTGTTTATCAGGCTGTCCTCTGTCTCGCTCTCGTCATCCTCTTCTAGGGGGCTTTTGTTCCCGGGCATCTCTAACACTGGATGTAATTTATTAACTTCCATGTTATGCACCCTCCATCTTTTAGCATCCTCATCCCACTTGGCATCCTGTAGTGCCCTTACCGAACGTTTCACTCTTTCTTGCCGTCTGTTCATGTTCTTTTCATGCGCTGCCCTAATCCATGCATTAAGGGCTTCAAACTGAGTCGGTCTAGGCAAGGGTCTAGTTGCGGTCATAATTGCTTTTAATCTGTGCAACACCTCTAATCTGAACGTCCCGTACTTCGGGAACGTAAGTTCCTCATTTCCATCTGTCATCCTGCTCCACTCTGAGATCCACAGAATCGTGTGCAGCCCAACATTTGTCCCCATGAAACGCGCTGGCGTACCCTCCGGCGGGGCTTCTTCCCCTTCATACGAACCCCTGCGCTCTCTTTTAAACAGCGCTCTTAACCACTTAAAACACTTCATAATTACGCGCAAAATTTCCAGCTTGAATACTTTGTTTACTTCCTGATGACAATCCACCAATCCTAGCGCGGCTTTGCTAGCTGGCCTATCGCAGTGCGGTCTTTCACCGGCCGGCCAATCCCAGCGCGGCGCTTCCTGACGTCACTAGTCTCCGCTTCGCAGCAGCACCCCTCCTTTCTCAGCTCTCCTCGCGGTCATGCATGCGTCCCATTCATACTCCAAAAAATGACTACTTCCGACCAAGCGGTCACTTCCCTCGACTGTACGTCCACAGTCTATCTGTAATTGTCAACTCAACTGACGAGATGTCTATCGTCTCTCTGATAGGTTCTTTTCACACTCAGTAACTTCCGACCAGCGTCCGTTACTCACGCACTCACTCTTACGTTCCCCCTATCTGGTCCTTCGGGTGATCATTGGTACCTCATGACCCCCTTCACACTAGTTAACAATTACTCTGAGTGTCCGATACACCCGAACCACTTGAGCTCTCCTTGAGCTTAAGATTTCCACCGGTTGCACGCGCTCACAACCTGTTCCACAGTCTCTCTACAGTCATTCAACTCCGCCAGACATTACAACATAGATACAATACAAAACACCGCAATCTTAACACGCATGACCTTGTATACACACTCTCGACCGATACTGCTGCTTTTCTGTCTCACGTCATCCGGTCCTTCTTCCGCGGGCGGTTCTTCCGATCATCGATCTCTAGGGGCCTGGGGGTAATCTAACCTGGCCTAGATCACCTTCCTCAAGAAGGCAACCATCCTCTATAGCTACCAACTGGAAGGGGCGAGATTTTGATCAATACCTTATCACTATCGATCTAAAACCCCGGTCTGGTCGACTGAACCTTTATTGCCTGTCTTTGAGGAAAGAAAGTGCATCTCTTACCAAGTTAGTTCTCCCAATAAAGGACTCTGCTCAAAGGATCACAAACAACTTCTAGCTTTCAAAGGTTTATTATAAAGTCAAGATAAGTTGCAGATACAAGCATCTCAAAATGAGATTAACCAGATACACAGGCCCAACTACGTACATGTGTTCTCTGAAAGCCCTCAGACGAACAACGGAAATTACCAACACCAATTCTAAAAACAATAGTGCTATTAGCATAGACACATATTGAAATCTGTCGGTCATTACAGGCGGAGGGAAAATACAGGTTAGGCTGTCCCTACCCTGCTCTAGATGGTATCCCTACTTAACCAGGTCCCAACCTATCAAAAGGTGTCAGCAGTGAATGACCCCCAAAGGAAGTCACCCACTCTCCGTCTCTTGGTGAAAACCTAAAGTCCTCCAATCATGGCCCCTCTCTGCCTACCCATCCGCTCTCTAAAGGGTCCTCAGGCTTCTGCTCTAACTCCACCCAGGGGTGCTGTCCCTAATACAAAAACACAACAACATTTAGGACGCCCCTCGCGAGACGCCCCTCACGTGGTGTAGCTTCTGGCTTTTTCCATGATGAGGCCTTGTGGTTAGAGTCGACCTTGTTTCTCAGACGCTTCTCCGGCCCGCTGATACCCCTTAAACATTCCGGAACCCTCCTCCATGTCTGGTCCATTTCAAGAACAGGCTTCTATTCATTATTAATAATTGAATACCCCCTTTTCTCTTCCAGACAGACATTTGGAGCCAAATCCCAATTCTCATGGTTTTCCAACCTCGTTGCAACATTCCCCGGCCCAGACTAATATGTGTAAATCAACGTTTAAGGCTTTCCAGCTCTACAACAGTTTTATACTATTCAACTTCTTCTTTAATTGTTAGCATGTTAATACTCTTATTCTACTGATTAAGTAAACACATCTATAAATCAAACCTACTCATTATTACTAAACATTAGTGCAATCCACATTGCGCAATTTACTCTCCTTTCCCCTCCCTCTTAGCTCTGGCCCTGAGGCCTACCACGTTCAACGTTTCCGTATGCCATTTTATATTTTAGCAGCTACACAACATGGATTCAGAAATAATCACGTTTAATAAACCTTATTACTACACACATTTCTGTATTAGTTCCACTTCTATTTAAACTTCTATATTAACTACACATCAGAATATAACTGTGGCTACTATCAGCACTCATGGCATTTCTCTTCATGATTTGTGCTTACTACGTGTAAGTGTGATGCATTTCTACATTTTGGTCAGTTTGCGCTCTCTCAAAAGCAACAAGAAAACACACCTCCCACAGCTGTATTCCAACTATAGACTCACTGGAGCGCTTTGGTTTCTGACCCATTCCCCGGCTTCAGACCTACACAGGGAACGATAAATTGCCCGCAACTAAGGGACTGAGGGGGTTAAGGGAGCTGCGGTAACTGACAGGTGACCAGGCTCCAAACTCCAGGACTCCAAAAACTTCAAAAGCTCCTGAAAGCACCCTAGGATCCCTCCTTAAAGTGATGCTGTTTATGATGCAAGCAGACCACACCTCTTCAGATCCTGCACCTACTTTCAGCTCTCCACAAAACAACAAATGCTGATGTATGGCTCGTGTATAGTTGGTGTACTACCAGAGATGCTTGTAAAAATCTAAAAGATTTAATCAAGCCAATCCGACAGCCCCTACCCCCTCAGGTTGGCTGGAACATCACTCAGCAGTAAGGCAGTGAGGCAATAAGCGAGCAGACCTGGTTAACCTGGCTGCAATCTTCCAGTGGGGCGGCCTTGTTTGTATGCTGCATCAGGTTTTCAAATGATCTGGCACTGATATAATACTGAAAACGAGTGGGGCCTTCCAGGCAAGCCTGCAAGTCGCACCCAGAACTAACTGGGCCGCCTCCGCAGGCTGCCTGTGGCACGCCCTCTGCAGCCGCTGACTGTCGGCGGCCACACTCGCTTAGGTTGCCAACTAAAACTGTTGACTTGTTGCACCCTCACAGAGGAACCAAATGCAGAGGAACCAGCCTCAGGCCGTCCTGGGCTCAAGGAGTCCAGGACTCTGTAGTGGAATGCTGAGCTGCCTTGGTCGGCATCGGGAGGGCTGGCTCCACCTCCCATGCCACACTGCATGGTGGGGGACCAAGTCCCAACCGAGCCAGCTGCCTGGAGAAAGTTACAGTGTTGAGGTGCCTCAGACAGCTCAGAGTCACGAAATACCACCCAGCTCCACACCACAGCCAACCACCGGTCACTAGCCACCTACCTCTCAGGTGGTTCGGGTCGGCACTGGTCTGGTCCAAAGACGACAGGACAGGACACGGCGAGACACAGAGGTGGCAGCATGAATGATTCTCCGGCTCGCGCTCTGCCCTCACCGTAACGTAGCGTCCTCAGGAATAGTATGTGTCAGTGAATGTCTCAGTCAAGAGCTGACCTGAGCGATAATACGAGGATTAGTGGTGAATTACTATAGGGATATAATAAATTAATTTCAGCATGTGAGTTTGTCATTTGGATTGGAAAAGGGCAGTGGAAGGGTAGAAGAGAGAATGGTTTGTAATTATATAGCGGTGTCAAAGTGCTTTTTGGCGGGTAGCACGCTACTCCGGAATAAAAAACAGGATTAATGGGGAATTAGTATAGGAAAATATGAAATTAAATTGTGCAGTGGATATGTTAGTATCAAGAATGATTTTCATATTGCTGGGTCTGGACTGGGTTGGCGAAGTGAGCTAAAGAATGATGATGGATTCAACCCAGATCTGTGAGTGGAGATTAGCGTTTGAAAAGTTTCACTGCTCCATCCATCATGTCCTTGTGTTTGCTGTGTTTGGCCTAAGCTGGCAGGGTATGCCCAGACGTGGGTCCCTTGCTCACTTTGCCACTGGATTCAAGCTAGCCTGGCTTATAAGGGAAATGACCCCGAAACCGGTCCCAGGATGCTTGCATCTGGTCCTGGGAAGACCTGGCCTGACAGTTCGGGCTGGACTGTTCCCATGAGGCATAGGTTCAAGATTGATTTGCATATGGCTAGGGCTGAACTAGGGTGGCAAAGTAAGCTAAAGAACAATGATGGATTCAACCCTGATCTGTGAGTGGGGATGAATGTTTGAAAGGTTTCAGCGCTCCGTCCATCGTCTCCTTGTGTTTTCTTTTTTTGCCCTAAGTTGGCAGGGTATGCCCAGACGTGAGTTCCTTGCTCACTTAGCCACTGGATTCAAGCTAGCCTGGCTGATGAGGGGTGTTTACCCAAAACCGGTCCCAGAATGCTTGTTTCTGGTCCTTGGAAGACCTGGCTTTTTGGGCTTTTTGGGCTTTTTGGGCTGGAATTTTCCCCTGACGCACATATTCATGGCTGATTTGCAAATATCTGGATCTGAACTGGAGTGGCAAAGTGAGCTAAAGAAGGACGATGGATTCAACCCAGATCTGTGACTGGGGGTGAGTGTATGAAAATTTTCTGCACTCCGTCCATCATCTCCTTGTGTTTGCTTTGCTTGCCCTAAGTTGGCAGGGTATGCCCAGACGTGGGTCCCTTGCTCACTTTGCCACTATATTCAAGTTAGCTGGGGTAATGAGGGGTGTTACCCTGAAACCAGTCCCAGGATGCTTCTTTCCAGTGTAGGGAAGACCTGACAATTCGGGCTAGACTGTTCCCCTGAGGCACTGGTTAAAGTCTGATTCGCATATGGCTGGTTCTGAACTGGGGTGGCAAATTGATCTAAAGGACGATGATATGTTCAACCCAGATCTGTGAGTGGGGGTGAGTGTTTGAAAAGTTACAGTGCTGCATCCATCATCTCCTTGTGTTTGCTTTGTTAGCCCTAAGTTGGCAGGGTATGCCCAGACGTGTGTCCCTTGCTCACTTTGCCACTGGATTCAAGCTAGCTTGTCTGAGGAGGGGTGTTATCCCGAAACCAGTCCCAGAATGATTTTTTCTGGTCCAGGGAAGACCTGGCTTGACAGTTTGGGCTGGGCTGTTCCCATGAGGCAAAGGTTCAAGGCGATTTGAATATGGCTGGGTCTGAACTGTGGTGGCAAAGTGAGCTAAAGAACAATAATGGATTCAAACCAGATCTGTGAGTGGGAGTGAGTGTTTGAAAAGTTTCAGTGCTCCGTAAATCATCCCTTTGTGTTTGCTAAGTGTGTTGCAAAGTCATCAGCCCTCAAGTATATGTCATCCACATAGGACAATGCTTTGTCATCAAAGTCTTGTAACAGTTCTGTTACACGGGCTGAGAATAACTCGGGCTATTATCGTACCCTTGTGAAAATCAACAGAATTACTCTTTAGAGCCTATAGCACTAAATGCGGACCAATACCTACTCTCAGGTGATATGTTTCGGCAGAAAACCCCATTTCAGATGTCTAATGTTGTTTTATATTTTTTTTGCGCAGTATGGGCTAGATATAGGTAAATAGGTTTTACTGATTCTAAAATACAGAATTTTACTGATTCAGTATTTTAGAATCGGTAAATCCTATGTAGGTAATTAATCGGTAAAAAATACCGAATCATTAAGATTCGGTATTTACTGAATCGGTAATTACCTATTCAGTATTTGCAATTCATTCCTATGGGCCTGGAGGCCCATAGGAATGAATGTCAATTACAGAATCGGTAATTACCGATTCGGTAAAATTGGGAAAAAGTCAAGGGTGGCAGGGTGTCACTTTGACACCCTGATGCACCCCTGATTAGTGCTGGTGTGCACATGTGGCATACATACATGCCCTAAGGGCATGTATGTCTGTCACATGGCACAGGTGTAAATGCACATTTATGCATTTACATAGGAATTCCTTATTTACCACCAACTAATAGTTGGTGGTAAATAACTAATTCTTAAAGCCCAGAAACACTGTTTACAGTGCTTCCTACATCTCATTTACCAATTCGGTAAATACCGAATCGGTAAATGATGATTCGGTAAATACCGAATCGGTAAATACCGATTCGTTATTTACCGAATCGGTAAAATAGCCTCCTACATAGGAAAAGGCTTTTAACGGTCGGTAACGGCCGATTTTGGCTGTTACCGACCGGTAAAAGCCTACCTACATCTGGCCCTATATTGGTAATTAGCACCACACCAAGAGCATTTCTTTTTTTTTTTTGTCCTCATTAGCCATAAAGTCGATCCAACTATGCTCCTATCCTCTCAGACATGAGGACCGACCCCCCCATAGCACCTAGGAGCCCAATGCTGAGCTCCAGGTGCCCAGAGAGCCAGCCCCTATGCTTCCAGCAGAGCTTGAATAGACATACTCCCTTCAGACCAGTTCGGCCAGTTGTCCAGTTGCTGTACGATACTACCCTTTTGGACAAAGAGGTTTTAGGCTTAATCATCGGACCCGGGGAAAATAAATAAATAAATAAATAAATAAATAAAACCCCGGGTTGGCTAACTATCCCTCCTCCAATCGATCAAAAGGTGCCAAAATTTAAGAGATCGAGGGCTGCATGTTCTCGATAAGTCCAGCTTTGAAGTTGCATATAATGAAGACAGCCACTCTGCATGTGTTGGGGGATTTATGTTAATCCAATTTTTACAGATTTCTCTTCTAGCCAGTAAGATGGCATAAAACAAAAAATCTCTCTCTGATCCCTTGATGTTGTAATTTAATCCGAAAATGACCAAAGACCATGACCACGGGATAGTGACACTAAGAATAGATTTGAGTGTTGTTCTAACTTCATGCCAAAAGGTGGCAATTCTCGGACACTCACAAAACATATGCAGGTCTGACGCTGCTGGTAAAGAGCATTTACTACAGCACTTCCCTGTTTGGAATTTCGACAGCCTTTTAGGAGAGTAATACGCTCTATGAAGTGTGAAGAAATGATTGCGCCTCAGCCATGCTGGCTTGATGATTTTATAGAGGAGGGTAAAAGATTCCTCCCAAATATCTCCCCTATCTGGTTCTCCCTCCGCACCCCAAAGTTTTTCCGGGAGGTTAAAGTCTCGCTCTCCATCCTCTATAATATGCCAATAGAAGAGTACAACTTCCTTTTTTCCCGCCGGTCTTTCAACTAGGATATTTTCTAAAGGACTCTCCTGTCCCATCACTTCCTTTCTTCTTGATTTGAGTCTGAATCCAACTTCCTATTTGTAGATATACTATCCAGGAGAGTGGTGATGTTACTTTAAGCTTGAAGATATCCCAGTCCAAGATTGAACCTTCCGTCAGCAGATCCCCCCACTTTGTGATCCCGTCGTCCAGCAGGACTCTTTTGGCTGTGTTGGCTTCTTGTGGTGCTAGTCCAGGTAGGTCCCAAATTGGGGCATGTTCGGATAAGTGTCCTATCCCGGTCTTAGATTTTATTTGAGACCATTCTTTTGAGCTACTCTAATTTAATCTAATTTTTTTGAAAAACTTCTGGTGGCCGAACTTGAAGAGAAAACCATTCACTGGAAGGTCCGAACCCAGTAGCATTGCCTTGTACATAAGCCCATTTGCATTTTCCCAGGGGAGCTTAAGTAACATCCTAGAGTGGGTCAGATGAAATGCCCAGGCATAATATTCCAGGTCTGGCAAAGCAAGCCCCCCTTTTTCTCTTCTCCTTCTCAGTTTTTTCCAAGCTAATCTGCTGGATTTATATCCCCAAATGAATGAATTAATATTTTGCTGCCATTTTGCAAGCTGCTTGGTATCAAAGATTAGCGGAATGGAATTAAAGATAAAAGTGAATTTCGGGAGAATACTCATTTTTATCAAGCTAGTTCTCCCATAGATGTTAAGCTGTAGAAAAGACCAGGCTTTCATCAGAATTTGGGATTCTCTGGAAATACGGGCTAAGTTGTTTTGAGCCAAGTGATCTAGATCTTTAGTTATTGTGATTCCGAGGTACCTCATTGAGGATTTTGTCGGGAGTTGAAGATTGTGAATATTCCAAACCATAATTTCGGTTTTTCCTGCGTTAATTTCGTATCTCGAGAATTTCCAGAAGTTTTCCGCTTTCTTTATAATGATGGGGAATGCCAATGTAGGATCAGTTGTATATATGAGTATATCATTGGCATAGAGGCCAATCTTCTTTTCCCAGCCCGAAAAAGTTAAATGTGGAATGTTGGTATCCTCCCTGATGGATTGTGCAAACGGTTCTACATATAAATTAAAGAGAAGGGGGGATAGGGGGCAGCCCTGCCTTGTTCCTCGGCTGATTTTAAAAGGAGTTGTTCGTGTACCGTTTATTAGTAGAGATGCTCTAGGGTTGTTATATAGTAAGCCTATGGTCTTACAAAATTTGGGTCCCAGGTGGAATTTAATCATTATTGAATTTAAGTATGCCTAATTTACCCTATCGAACGCTTTGGTGGCGTCGAGGGTCATGATGGCCAGGGGTAGGCCGAAAGTTGAGGCGATGTCCGTGGCTCCCACCAAATCATAGGTTAGATCAGCCAGTTGCCGACCTCTAATAAACCCCTTTTGATCAGAGTGAATGATCGATCCAATCTCGCTTCCCAATCTCGCAGCCAAAATTGAAGTAAAAATCTTGTAGTCATTATTGAGAAGCGAGATTGGGCGATATGATCCACATTCGGCTGGGTCCTTGCCGGTTTTTAATATTAAAGCTATATTGGCTTCCCCCCAGGAGCTTGGTGGTGCCTGCCCTCTAATCATTATGTCGTTAAAAAGGTTCGTAAGGACAGGGGTAAGCGTGGAATTAAGTACCCTATATAATTCCCCAGGTAGACCATCTGGTCCCGCGGCTTTGCCCTGTGATAATTGCTCGATGGTGTTAGAGACTTCTAATTCAGTGATATCTTTGTCTATATTTTCAGTTTGGGAACTTTCCAGTTCCAGGAGAATTATATTATTCAGCCATTCGTTCCTTTCATCTACATTAACATTCAATTCCTCTGTGTATATGTTCTGGAAGAACTCACTGAAAGCTTCTCCTATGGCCATGGTTGTTGACCTACTATTAGCTTCTCCGGCGACCCTCACTTCTTTGATGAAATTTCTTGATTGGTCCGCTTTAATTCTCCAGGCCAACAGTTTTCCTGCAGATTCGCCATATTCAAAGTGGGCAAGTTTACTTGCCTGCCATCTTTTATTAATTCTCTCCTGCAGTAGTGTGTCTAACTTGGCTTTTAATTCTGTTTTCTCCTCTTGATTATCTGAGGGGAGCTGATCTAGTGATTCTAAAAGAATTAATTCTTGCTCAATATGTCTGATTCCCTCTTCATATTTCTTTCTCCTGTATGAGGCCCTTCCTGTAATGCAGCCCCTGATGAAGGCCTTCCAAGCCTCCCATACTATGACAAAAGAGGTAGAGCCTAAATTTTGCTCTAAGAAGGAGACTGTTTCCTGCGTCAGATAATCTTTCTCCTCCTCCTCCAGTAGAATTGTACGGTCGAAAGACCAAGAAGGGTGGGTAGATTTCTGATCTAATTTTACAGAGAAAAAGATAGCAGAGTGATCTGACAAGTGTAGAGGGAGGTATGTTATACTTTTGACCAGATCTTTAATGGATCGACTAAATAGAGCATAATCAATTCGTGATTTATGTCTGTATTTGTAGTTGTGGTAGGAGACTCCCAAAACATTGCCAGACCTTTGTCTCCATAGATCTATTAGGCCAAGGTTCGACATACATCTGAGCAATGTATCCCTCATATTACTATGAACGATCGCTCTAGAAGTGGGAGATTTATCGAGCTTTGGATCTAGGACAAGATTGAAATCTCCCACCCATATTATGACCAAGAGCATTTCGTACAGCAAATTTGCATGCAGCACTATTCAACTGTCTATAGTCTAAGACTAGCCGATATGAATGATCATGTTTCATCACTGGAAACAAAGGGTTATTCAATGATGAGGTGGTACTTTCTATCAAACCCTGATATTCAAGTTGTGTGAGTATCGTTCTAAATTGTTTTTTGGACTCATGTTTAATAGGGTATTGTGGTTGTGGTCTGGACCTCATTGGTATAATGTGGCAAGGGGATCTCTAATCTCAACCCATGTGGTTGCAGTAGAACTCCTTGGCTTGAGCCAGGGATTACTCCTTCACATATGTTTGTTTTACTGATTCTGAAAGGAGGTCGGAAAAAGCTGGTAATAAAACTGTTTCTCCTGGTGGGTAATCTCTAACAAACTCATGTGGCTAATCTTTTTCCGCCAATAGAATGTCAAAGCCAAATGACAAGTTTTCCTAAAAGGAATCACTGTTAGTATGTGGTACATACCCATCTGGAGTTTCATTTCATGTAAGTGACTTGTGACACTCAGGGGTATATTTACAAGCCCCTATCTCCCAGAAACCTCACTTTTAACGATGTTCCTGTGGCGATAGGGGCTTTGCCTTATTTACAAGGCAGCGTTAAGCCATGTTACTTGGCTTAACGCCACCTTGTAAATAAGGCATCCTTTCACGCTATACTTAACAAGAAAGGAGTGCACAATGGGTGTTGCAGTGGGCGTTCCACTGCAACACCCATTGAGTTTGGTAAAACTAGGAGAAATGCTTTATTTCTCCTCTTTTTTTGCAATTTCTATGTCTTCTGCATTGTGCAGATTTTGAGAAAGTGTTGATTGCCACTCGTTGTTTCTTTTAAATATTATGTGATTATATTTTTTATAAAAATTGTATAAATCATGTTTTTTGACCCTTGCTATTTCTTGTGTAACATTAATGTATGTAATGTATGTGGTTTTTTTATATGAATACTTATTAAATGGAATAGAATTTTTATATCTGACTAAATTTGTTAGTAATTCTTTGTTGCCAATAACCTTCCCTTTTGCTTGTTAGAATTGTACTATGATTTACACACATTATTCTGCATTATGCAGCACACATAGAAACAGCAAATTGTCATGAATGATAGTTTAAGTGCAGGAAGGGAATGACGATTTGCAACCTCTATGTGAGCTGCACAATTCAGCACTCATAGAAGTTTCAAATCGCCATTCTGGATTTATGTGCAGGAAGGGACACATTCCTCCTGATAAGCAATCATTCCCTCAATGCAGGCACCCATGCACCATTGTTGTATTGGCTCTAGGCAGCTGAATGTAGTGCTAGCGCAGGGAGAACTCAGGGGTGCACCATATTCTGGTAAATGCGACGCATCAGTGCATTTCTTAATTGACCGAACTTGGTGTTAGCTATTTTGGAGGTAATCCACTCGCCGCCACTTTATTGTGATTATGCCCTTCAGTCTCTGGTCCAGTATTTCCACCTGGACATAGTCACTTGTTGCTACTTCTGCCAGCCACTCCATAAGATTCTGGGAAGCTATTATGACTTCTGATGCCCTGTCCAGTATGGCCAGAGCCCTCTCCACAGTCAGCAGAGGATATTTCAAAATTCATGGCATGTTTTACTTTAATTCCAACCAGCTTCTTCTTTTTAAATAGAGGCTTTGACTGCAGAAGTCTTTCTTCCTTTTTTGTTTTAGAGTCAGAAGAGCTTTCGTCAGTTTCACGCACTCCTCTGATCTGTGTTCTGATCGTCCTCCACTTTCCAAGTGTTTTTTGGATGATTCCTGAAAGGAACGAGAATCACATGTATCATTATACTGATATCTATTAGGCTGTTTAATTGTATCACTTTTGCACAAGTTATGCCGCTTATCAGAGGACTCCTGTTGAGAAGATCCACCTTGTGTTTTAGACTTTTGTCTGTTTTTCTTAGTATCCAACTATTTTTTTAGACACTCTGGCACCTGCTTCAAGTTATCCTTTTCAGAATTACCCTTAAGTTGTGATTTATTAAGTCTGTTTCCCAAATTATCTATTTCCATGGATGTAAAGGTTTCTGCAATAATTTTTGGTAGTTTGCGCTCCTGGTTTGCCGACACTGCTGCATCCCCTTTTATGTTAGTTAGTATATGATTGAGGATACTGTAGCAACATTGCCCATTACTTCTATTCCCAAATTCAGAGCAGGGGCCGCCTTGTACTCACTTTGAATCTGTTTAAGCACTTCTGGCAAAACAGGAAATGGTGGTGTATAGTGCGTAATGGTACAGACTGCAGCAAAGACTGTTACCCAAGTGGCACAGTCCTCCACCAGGGGAACCATCCGGTATGCAACGTTTACAACGCTCGCGTTACCACAATGTACCATTACCACGCGGTTGTAACAACGAAAGTTGTTACAACGAATTGCGCTGGGGGGCGCTCGAGGATAGTAAATCATTTAATTTACTATCCCAACACCTTCCCTACTATCCACGGGGACTGGTGTTGGAATAGTAAATTAAATGTTTTAAATTTGCGCCCCGCCAACGCAAGTCGTTGTAACGACTTGCGTTGTTACAACCTCGTTGTAATGGTACGTCGTTGTAACGCGCGCGTGGTAACGTCATATATCCGAACCATCCCTATTGGTAGGCATATTGTGAGAAATATATGTTTTTCTTGTGGTCCTCTATAGGAAACTTCTTCAAGCTAGTTTATTGTGAAATTCAGAATAGAATCTCATCCTGCCTGAAGGAAACTTTACTCATTATTGCATTTATTGTCACTGGACTAATTATAGGCATTGCCAATTGTGGTTGCACAGCTTGAACAGCCCTATTTGGGATCATCGTTATGGTACGCATACATAATTGTACTAGAGGTCTACAGAGTGTAACTAAATCTGTGTATAGTATGCCAAGCTCTACATCTGTCCATGTTGCTCCCTCATCACTGATGGGACCCAGTCTGAGATATTCTACTGTATGTGGGCGGGCACCTACGAACCAATTCATGTGTTTATGATATGTCAATGGGATCTCTAAATCCACATGTGCTCTTTATTATTTTGGCACTGCTACCTCAGTGTATGTATAAAATGTCCCCTACATAACATTGGCTG
This sequence comes from Lissotriton vulgaris, assembly GCF_964263255.1. Lineage (NCBI taxonomy): Eukaryota > Metazoa > Chordata > Amphibia > Caudata > Salamandridae > Lissotriton > Lissotriton vulgaris. The sequence goes on from NC_141689.1 coordinate 667,543,680, forward strand.
CCAGGAATGTGGCACATTAATAAAAGACATTTTCTTCGTGGGCTTCTACCACGAACATAACATCCCCACCCATCTGAGTGAGCTCATGTTGTAGCAACATTTGTATTAGTGCATGTCTGCAATTTATTGGCAGTGCCGCTTCTCCTGAATTAGACACTGGAATTCAGAGAGGGTACCTCTGTCGGGTGATCCTTTTAAAGATTCTAGCTTGAACAACCTACAGCCAAAAATAGGGGTTCCCTACTTAGCTGCGAAGGATTCTTTCCTAGCCCCACAAACATCCCTGGTTAATTGGTGAGTATGGCCTTTGGGCACACAAAAGAAAACTACTCAGAAGACCCATTAAAAAAGTATCCAAGCTAGAACGTTGGTGGTGCCATGTTATACGGTTCATTCTGTGTCAGTAAAACTGTGAGTTTGGACAACATAAACGTCAAACCGGTGCAGGATTGACTCCACGCACAGCATCAGGATTTGTTGGCCTTAGTCCTGGGCAGCTCACAGTGCACCCTCTGGACCTCTAAATCTACAAGGTACTGGAGGGCATGTGCAACCTCAGAAAATGACAACTCTGACTCCCCCAAAGGAAATTGTGAAAAGTCCTTTCAATATTAACTCATGCATGCCCAATGAAAGACAAAAGAAATACTCAAATTGGCATTTCAATCATTTATTGAGGCATTATGATTATTTTTTTAATCCGTGCTCTGCAATGATTATTAGAAGGAAACAGAGCTGAGTAATCAGCATCACTAGAATCATAAAAAAGATGAATAATTAAACCATTGTGCTGTTACCCTGATTATAAGCATGCATGTATACCCATATAATAGTGAGTCGCTAATCCTATTTCGCGAGTCTTAAATTGATTTGCAACTTGCAAAATAGGATCAGTACATGGGACACTCGATTTTTGCTGTCGCAAACGAGTCTAAAACCTATTTCCGCCCGCAAAAAACGTTAGTACATCTGGTCCCGAATGTGCCTAGGGTGGGTGAATCTGCTAGAATCCATTAGGATGATCTAACTCCCATGTTACCTGTGGGTATGCTTCATTTGGGCCCCCTCTTTGTTTAGAGCTGGGCACCATCTTTCTCAGGAGGTAAACAAGATTCAGCTGAGCTGAAATTCCACCATTAGGCGACCACAAGAGTGTCAGCAAAATGCTCCACTGTCTAAACAAAGGAGTGCTGTTGTTTATATGAGAAGCTTCACCCATGTTAATATGCCAAAAGCCCCAGTCAGCCCACCATTATTGATTCTATCTCTACAGGGCTTTCATCGAGCAGACGATAACAAAAATCACCATTTTGTGCAGTGAACTTAGCCCTCATGCAGAATGATCAAGAATCTGATAATATGCTGATGAAAAAATGTAAATGTAAGCAAAGCCATTTCAGAGAATATTATTCCATACAGGCGCGCAAGCAAATGTGTGTCGTGTCAACATTCAAGAAAGATGTCAACTATAAAAGCGCAAACAAAACAGGTGATGGACTGAATGTGGATCAATGTCACACATTCAACCCAGTCCAAAGATCTGGGCCCAAATCCATCGATTTTTCGCACTCCACACCACCCTGGGTTAGACAATGGCGATATGCAAATCAGCTCTGACCCTGTGCCCCATGGGAACAGTCCAGTTCGAACTACAAAAGCCATGTCCTTCCCAGAACGGAATCAAGCATCCGAGGACCGGACCGGTTTCGAGGTAACACCTCTCATCAGCCCGGCTAGCTTGACTCCAGTGGTGTGGAGTGCCTGGGACCCACGTCTGAACATCCCCAGCGCATTTATGGCGGCAATTGCAAACAAAACAGGTGATGGACCGAATGTGGATCAATGTCACACATTCAACCCAGTCTAAAGATCTGGGCCCAAATCCATTGTTTTTTTGCACTCCACACCACCCTGGGTTAGACAATGGCGATATGCAAATCAGCTCTGACCCTGTGCCCCATGGGAACAGTCCAGTCCGAACTACAAAAGCCATGTCCTTACCAGAACGGAATCAAGCATCCGAGGACAGGACCGGTTTCGAGGTAACACCTCTCATCAGCCCGGCTAGCTTGACTCCAGTGGTGTGGAGTGCCTGGGACCCACGTCTGAGCATCCCCAGCGCACTTATGGCGGCAATTGCAAACAAAACAGGTGATGGACCGAATGTGGATCAATGTCACACATTCAACCCAGTCCAAAGATCTGGGCCCAAATCCATCGTTTTTTTGCACTCCACACCACCCTGGGTTAGACAATGGCGATATGCAAATCAGCTCTGACCCTGTGCCCCATGGGAACAGTCCAGTCCGAACTACAAAAGCCATGTCCTTCCCAGAACGGAATCAAGCATCCGAGGACCGGACCGGTTTCGAGGTAACACCCCTCATCAGCCCGGCTAGCTTGACTCCAGTGGTGTGGAGTGCCTGGGACCCACGTCTGAGCATCCCCAGCGCACTTATGGCGGCAATTGCAAACAAAACAGGTGATGGACCGAATGTGGATCAATGTCACACATTCAACCCAGTCCAAAGATCTGGGCCCAAATCCATCGTTTTTTTGCACTCCACACCACCCTGGGTTAGACAATGGCGATATGCAAATCAGCTCTGACCCTGTGCCCCATGGGAACAGTCCAGTCCGAACTACAAAAGCCATGTCCTTCCCAGAACGGAATCAAGCATCCGAGGACCGGACCGGTTTCGAGGTAACACCTCTCATCAGCCCGGCTAGCTTGACTCCAGTGGTGTGGAGTGCCTGGGACCCACGTCTGAGCATCCCCAGCGCACTTATGGCGGCAATTGCAAACAAAACAGGTGATGGACCGAATGTGGATCAATGTCACACATTCAACCCAGTCAAAAGATCTGGGCCCAAATCCATCGTTTTTTTGCACTCCACACCACCGTGGGTTAGACAATGGCGATATGCAAATCAGCTCTGACCCTGTGCCCCATGGGAACAGTCCAGTCCGAACTACAAAAGCCATGTCCTTCCCAGAACGGAATCAAGCATCCGAGGACCGGACCGGTTTCGAGGTAACACCTCTCATCAGCCCGGCTAGCTTGACTCCAGTGGTGTGGAGTGCCTGGGACCCACGTCTGAGCATCCCCAGCGCACTTATGGCGGCAATTGCAAACAAAACAGGTGATGGACCGAATGTGGATCAATGTCACACATTCAACCCAGTCCAAAGATCTGGGCCCAAATCCATCGTTTTTTTGCACTCCACACCACCCTGGGTTAGACAATGGCGATATGCAAATCAGCTCTGACCCTGTGCCCCATGGGAACAGTCCAGTCCGAACTACAAAAGCCATGTCCTTCCCAGAACGGAATCATGCATCCGAGGACCGGACCGGTTTCGAGGTAACACCTCTCATCAGCCCGGCTAGCTTGACTCCAGTGGTGTGGAGTGCCTGGGACCCACGTCTGAGCATCCCCAGCGCACTTATGGCGGCAATTGCAAACAAAACAGGTGATGGACCGAATGTGGATCAATGTCACACATTCAACCCAGTCCAAAGATCTGGGCCCAAATCCATCGTTTTTTTGCACTCCACACCACCCTGGGTTAGACAATGGCGATATGCAAATCAGCTCTGACCCTGTGCCCCATGGGAACAGTCCAGTCCGAACTGCAAAAGCCATGTCCTTCCCAGAACGGAATCAAGCATCCGAGGACCGGACCGGTTTCGAGGTAACACCTCTCATCAGCCCGGCTACCTTGACTCCAGTGGTGTGGAGTGCCTGGGACCCACGTCTGAGCATCCCCAGCGCAATTATGGCGGCAATTGCAAACAAAACAGGTGATGGACCGAATGTGGATCAATGTCACACATTCAACCCAGTCCAAAGATCTGGGCCCAAATCCATCGTTTTTTTGCACTCCACACCACCCTGGGTTAGACAATGGCGATATGCAAATCAGCTCTGACCCTGTGCCCCATGGGAACAGTCCAGTCCGAACTACAAAAGCCATGTCCTTCCCAGAACGGAATCAAGCATCCGAGGACCGGACCGGTTTCGAGGTAATACCTCTCATCAGCCCGGCTAGCTTGACTCCAGTGGTGTGGAGTGCCTGGGACCCACGTCTGAGCATCCCCAGCGCACTTATGGCGGCAATTGCAAACAAAACAGGTGATGGACCGAATGTGGATCAATGTCACACATTCAACCCAGTCCAAAGAGCTGGGCACAAATCCATCGTTTTTTTGCACTCCACACCACCCTGGGTTAGACAATGGCGATATGCAAATCAGCTCTGACCCTGTGCCCCATGGGAACAGTCCAGTCCGAACTACAAAAGCCATGTCCTTCCCAGAACGGAATCAAGCATCCGAGGACCGGACCTTTTTCGAGGTAACACCTCTCATCAGCCCGGCTAGCTTGACTCCAGTGGTGTGGAGTGCCTGGGACCCACGTCTGAGCATCCCCAGCGCACTTATGGCGGCAATTGCAAACAAAACAGGTGATGGACCGAATGTGGATCAATGTCACATATTCAACCCAGTCCAAAGATCTGGGCCCAAATCCATCCTTTTTTTGCACTCCACACCACCCTGGGTTAGACAATGGCGATATGCAAATCAGCTCTGACCCTGTGCCCCATGGGAACAGTCCAGTCCGAACTACAAAAGCCATGTCCTTCCCAGAACGGAATCAAGCATCCGAGGACCGGACCGGTTTCGAGGTAACACCTCTCATCAGCCCGGCTAGCTTGACTCCAGTGGTGTGGAGTGCCTGGGACCCACGTCTGAGCATCCCCAGCGCACTTATGGCGGCAATTGCAAACAAAACAGGTGATGGACCGAATGTGGATCAATGTCACACATTCAACCCAGTCCAAAGATCTGGGCCCAAATCCATCGTTTTTTTGCACTCCACACCACCCTGGGTTAGACAATGGCGATATGCAAATCAGCTCTGACCCTGTGCCCCATGGGAACAGTCCAGTTCGAACTACAAAAGCCATGTCCTTCCCAGAACGGAATCAAGCATCCGAGGACCGGACCGGTTTCGAGGTAACACCTCTCATCAGCCCGGCTAGCTTGACTCCAGTGGTGTGGAGTGCCTGGGACCCACGTCTGAACATCCCCAGCGCACTTATGGCGGCAATTGCAAACAAAACAGGTGATGGACCGAATGTGGATCAATGTCACACATTCAACCCAGTCTAAAGATCTGGGCCCAAATCCATCGTTTTTTTGCACTCCACACCACCCTGGGTTAGACAATGGCGATATGCAAATCAGCTCTGACCCTGTGCCCCATGGGAACAGTCCAGTCCGAACTACAAAAGCCATGTCCTTCCCAGAACGGAATCAAGCATCCGAGGACCGGACCGGTTTCGAGGTAACACCTCTCATCAGCCCGGCTAGCTTGACTCCAGTGGTGTGGAGTGCCTGGGACCCACGTCTGAGCATCCCCAGCGCACTTATGGCGGCAATTGCAAACAAAACAGGTGATGGACCGAATGTGGATCAATGTCACACATTCAACCCAGTCCAAAGATCTGGGCCCAAATCCATCGTTTTTTTGCACTCCACACCACCCTGGGTTAGACAATGGCGATATGCAAATCAGCTCTGACCCTGTGCCCCATGGGAACAGTCCAGTCCGAACTACAAAAGCCATGTCCTTCCCAGAACGGAATCAAGCATCCGAGGACCGGACCGGTTTCGAGGTAACACCTCTCATCAGCCCGGCTAGCTTGACTCCAGTGGTGTGGAGTGCCTGGGACCCACGTCTGAGCATCCCCAGCGCACTTATGGCGGCAATTGCAAACAAAACAGGTGATGGACCGAATGTGGATCAATGTCACACATTCAACCCAGTCAAAAGATCTGGGCCCAAATCCATCGTTTTTTTGCACTCCACACCACCCTGGGTTAGACAATGGCGATATGCAAATCAGCTCTGACCCTGTGCCCCATGGGAACAGTCCAGTCCGAACTACAAAAGCCATGTCCTTCCCAGAACGGAATCAAGCATCCGAGGACCGGACCGGTTTCGAGGTAACACCTCTCATCAGCCCGGCTAGCTTGACTCCAGTGGTGTGGAGTGCCTGGGACCCACGTCTGAGCATCCCCAGCGCACTTATGGCGGCAATTGCAAACAAAACAGGTGATGGACCGAATGTGGATCAATGTCACACATTCAACCCAGTCCAAAGATCTGGGCCCAAATCCATCGTTTTTTTGCACTCCACAACACCCTGGGTTAGACAATGGCGATATGCAAATCAGCTCTGACCCTGTGCCCCATGGGAACAGTCCAGTCCGAACTACAAAAGCCATGTCCTTCCCAGAACGGAATCAAGCATCCGAGGACCGGACCGGTTTCGAGGTAACACCTCTCATCAGCCCGGCTAGCTTGACTCCAGTGGTGTGGAGTGCCTGGGACCCACGTCTGAGCATCCCCAGCGCAATTATGGCGGCAATTGCAAACAAAACAGGTGATGGACCGAATGTGGATCAATGTCACACATTCAACCCAGTCCAAAGATCTGGGCCCAAATCCATCGTTTTTTTGCACTCCACACCACCCTGGGTTAGACAATGGCGATATGCAAATCAGCTCTGACCCTGTGCCCCATGGGAACAGTCCAGTCCGAACTACAAAAGCCATGTCCTTCCCAGAACGGAATCAAGCATCCGAGGACCGGACCGGTTTCGAGGTAACACCTCTCATCAGCCCGGCTAGCTTGACTCCAGTGGTGTGGAGTGCCTGGGACCCACGTCTGAGCATCCCCAGCGCACTTATGGCGGCAATTGCAAACAAAACAGGTGATGGACCGAATGTGGATCAATGTCACACATTCAACCCAGTCAAAAGATCTGGGCCCAAATCCATCGTTTTTTTGCACTCCACACCACCCTGGGTTAGACAATGGCGATATGCAAATCAGCTCTGACCCTGTGCCCCATGGGAACAGTCCAGTCCGAACTACAAAAGCCATGTCCTTCCCAGAACGGAATCAAGCATCCGAGGACCGGACCGGTTTCGAGGTAACACCTCTCATCAGCCCGGCTAGCTTGACTCCAGTGGTGTGGAGTGCCTGGGACCCACGTCTGAGCATCCCCAGCGCACTTATGGCGGCAATTGCAAACAAAACAGGTGATGGACCGAATGTGGATCAATGTCACACATTCAACCCAGTCCAAAGATCTGGGCCCAAATCCATCGTTTTTTTGCACTCCACACCACCCTGGGTTAGACAATGGCGATATGCAAATCAGCTCTGACCCTGTGCCCCATGGGAACAGTCCAGTCCGAACTACAAAAGCCATGTCCTTCCCAGAACGGAATCATGCATCCGAGGACCGGACCGGTTTCGAGGTAACACCTCTCATCAGCCCGGCTAGCTTGACTCCAGTGGTGTGGAGTGCCTGGGACCCACGTCTGAGCATCCCCAGCGCACTTATGGCGGCAATTGCAAACAAAACAGGTGATGGACCGAATGTGGATCAATGTCACACATTCAACCCAGTCCAAAGATCTGGGCCCAAATCCATCGTTTTTTTGCACTCCACACCACCCTGGGTTAGACAATGGCGATATGCAAATCAGCTCTGACCCTGTGCCCCATGGGAACAGTCCAGTCCGAACTGCAAAAGCCATGTCCTTCCCAGAACGGAATCAAGCATCCGAGGACCGGACCGGTTTCGAGGTAACACCTCTCATCAGCCCGGCTACCTTGACTCCAGTGGTGTGGAGTGCCTGGGACCCACGTCTGAGCATCCCCAGCGCAATTATGGCGGCAATTGCAAACAAAACAGGTGATGGACCGAATGTGGATCAATGTCACACATTCAACCCAGTCCAAAGATCTGGGCCCAAATCCATCGTTTTTTTGCACTCCACACCACCCTGGGTTAGACAATGGCGATATGCAAATCAGCTCTGACCCTGTGCCCCATGGGAACAGTCCAGTCCGAACTACAAAAGCCATGTCCTTCCCAGAACGGAATCAAGCATCCGAGGACCGGACCGGTTTCGAGGTAATACCTCTCATCAGCCCGGCTAGCTTGACTCCAGTGGTGTGGAGTGCCTGGGGCCCACGTCTGAGCATCCCCAGCGCACTTATGGCGGCAATTGCAAACAAAACAGGTGATGGACCGAATGTGGATCAATGTCACACATTCAACCCAGTCCAAAGAGCTGGGCCCAAATCCATCGTTTTTTTGCACTCCACACCACCCTGGGTTAGACAATGGCGATATGCAAATCAGCTCTGACCCTGTGCCCCATGGGAACAGTCCAGTCCGAACTACAAAAGCCATGTCCTTCCCAGAACGGAATCAAGCATCCGAGGACCGGACCTTTTTCGAGGTAACACCTCTCATCAGCCCGGCTAGCTTGACTCCAGTGGTGTGGAGTGCCTGGGACCCACGTCTGAGCATCCCCAGCGCACTTATGGCGGCAATTGCAAACAAAACAGGTGATGGACCGAATGTGGATCAATGTCACACATTCAACCCAGTCCAAAGATCTGGGCCCAAATCCATCCTTTTTTTGTACTCCACACCACCCTGGGTTAGACAATGGCGATATGCAAATCAGCTCTGACCCTGTGCCCCATGGGAACAGTCCAGTCTGAACTACAAAAGCCATGTCCTTCCCAGAACGGAATCAAGCATCCGAGGACCGGACCGGTTTTGAGGTAACACCTCTCATCAGCCCGGCTAGCTTGACTCCAGTGGTGTGGAGTTCCTGGGACCCACGTCTGAGCATCCCCAGCGCACTTATGGCGGCAATTGCAAACAAAACAGGTGATGGACCGAATGTGGATCAATGTCACACATTCAACCCAGTCCAAAGATCTGGGCCCAAATCCATCGTTTTTTTGCACTCCACACCACCCTGGGTTAGACAATGGCGATATGCAAATCAGCTCTGACCCTGTGTCCCATGGGAACAGTCCAGTCCAAACTACAAAAGCCATGTCCTTCCCAGAACGGAATCAAGCATGCGAGGACCGGACCGGTTTCGAGGTAACACCTCTCATCAGCCCGGCTAGCTTGACTCCAGTGGTGTGGAGTGCCTGGGACCCACGTCTGAGCATCCCCAGCGCACTTATGGCGGCAATTGCAAACAAAACAGGTGATGGACCGAATGTGGATCAATGTCACACATTCAACCCAGTCCAAAGATCTGGGCCCAAATCCATCGTTTTTTTGCACTCCAGACGTGGGTCCCAGGCACTCCACACCACTGGAGTCAAGCTAGCCGGGCTGATGAGAGGTGTTACCTCGAAACCGGTCCGGTCCTCGGATGCTTGATTCCGTTCTGGGAAGGACATGGCTTTTGTAGTTCGGACTGGACTGTTCCCATGGGGCACAGGGTCAGAGCTGATTTGCATATCGCCATTGTCTAACCCAGGGTGTTGTGGAGTGCAAAAAAACGATGGATTTGGGCCCAGATCTTTTGACTGGGGTGAATGTGTGACATTGATCCACATTCGGTCCATCACCTGTTTTGTTTGCAATACCGCCATAAGTGCGCTGGGGATGCTCAGACGTGGGTCCAAGGCACTCCACACCACTGGAGTCAAGCTAGCCGGGCTGATGAGAGGTGTTACCTCGAAACCGGTCCGGTCCTCGGATGCTTGATTCCGTTCTGGGAAGGACATGGCTTTTGTAGTTCGGACTGGACTGTTCCCATGGGGCACAGGGTCAGAGCTGATTTGCATGTCGCCATTGTCTAACCCAGGGTGGTGTGGAGTGCAAAAAACGATGGATTTGGGCCCAGATCTTTTGACTGGGGTGAATGTGTGACATTGATCCACATTCGGTCCATCACCTGTTTTGTTTGCAATACCGCCATAAGTGCGCTGGGGATGCTCAGACGTGGGTCCCAGACACTCCACACCACTGGAGTCAAGCTAGCCGGGCTGATGAGAGGTGTTACCTCGAAACCGGTCCGGTCCTCGGATGCTTGATTCCGTTCTGGGAAGGACATGGCTTTTGTAGTTCGGACTGGACTGTTCCCATGGGGCACAGGGTCAGAGCTGATTTGCATATTGCCATTGTCTAACCCAGAGTGGTGTGGAGTGCAAAAAAACGATGGATTTGGGCCCAGATCTTTTGACTGGGGTGAATGTGTGACATTGATCCACATTCGGTCCATCACCTGTTTTGTTTGCAATACCGCCATAAGTGCGCTGGGGATGCTCAGACGTGGGTCCCAGGCACTCCACACCACTGGAGTCAAGCTAGCCGGGCTGATGAGAGGTGTTACCTCGAAACCGGTCCGGTCCTCGGATGCTTGATTCCGTTCTGGGAAGGACATGGCTTTTGTAGTTCGGACTGGACTGTTCCCATGGGGCACAGGGTCAGAGCTGATTTGCATATCGCCATTGTCTAACCCAGGGTGGTGTGGAGTGCAAAAAAACGATGGATTTGGGCCCAGATCTTTTGACTGGGGTGAATGTGTGACATTGATCCACATTCGGTCCATCACCTGTTTTGTTTGCAATACCGCCATAAGTGCGCTGGGGATGCTCAGACGTGGGTCCCAGGCACTCCACACCACTGGAGTCAAGCTAGCCGGGCGGATGAGAGGTGTTACCTCGAAACCGGTCCGGTCCTCGGATGCTTGATTCCGTTCTGGGAAGGACATGGCTTTTGTAGTTCGGACTGGACTGTTCCCATGGGGCACAGGGTCAGAGCTGATTTGCATATCGCCATTGTCTAACCCAGGGTGGTGTGGAGTGCAAAAAAACGATGGATTTGGGCCCAGATCTTTTGACTGGGGTGAATGTGTGACATTGATCCACATTCGGTCCATCACCTGTTTTGTTTGCAATACCGCCATAAGTGCGCTGGGGATGCTCAGATGTGGGTCCCAGGCACTCCACACCACTGGAGTCAAGCTAGCCGGACTGATGAGAGGTGTTACCTCGAAACCGGTCTGGTCCTCGGATGCTTGATTCCGTTCTGGGAAGGACATGGCTTTTGTAGTTCGGACTGGACTGTTCCCATGGGGCACAGGGTCAGAGCTGATTTGCATATTGCCATTGTCTAACCCAGGGTGGTGTGGAGTGCAAAAAAACGATGGATTTGGGCCCAGATCTTTTGACTGGGGTGAATGTGTGACATTGATCCACATTCGGTCCATCACCTGTTTTGTTTGCAATACCGCCATAAGTGCGCTGGGGATGCTCAGACGTGGGTCCCAGGCACTCCACACCACTGGAGTCAAGCTAGCCGGGCTGATGAGAGGTGTTACCTCGAAACCGGTCCGGTCCTCGGATGCTTGATTCCGTTCTGGGAAGGACATGGCTTTTGTAGTTCGGACTGGACTGTGCCCATGGGGCACAGGGTCAGAGCTGATTTGCATATCGCCATTGTCTAACCCAGGGTGGTGTGGAGTTCAAAAAAACGATGGATTTGGGCCCAGATCTTTTGACTGGGGTGAATGTGTGACATTGATCCACATTCGGTCCATCACCTGTTTTGTTTGCAATACCGCCATAAGTGCACTGGGGATGCTCAGACGTGGTTCCCAGGCACTCCACACCACTGGAGTCAAGCTAGCCGGGCTGATGAGAGGTGTTACCTCGAAACCGGTCCGGTCCTCGGATGCTTGATTCCGTTCTGGGAAGGACATGGCTTTTGTAGTTCGGACTGGACTGTTCCCATGGGGCACAGGGTCAGAGCTGATTTGCATATCGCCATTGTCTAACCCAAGGTGGTGTGGAGTGCAAAAAAACGAAGGATTTGGGCCCAGATCTTTTGACTGGGGTGAATGTGTGACATTGATCCACATTCGGTCCATCACCTGTTTTGTTTGCAATACCGCCATAAGTGCGCTGGGGATGCTCAGACGTGAGTCCCAGGCACTCCACACCACTGGAGTCAAGCTAGCCGGGCTGATGAGAGGTGTTACCTCGAAACCGGTCCGGTCCTCGGATGCTTGATTCCGTTCTGGGAAGGACATGGCTTTTGTAGTTCGGACTGGACTGTTCCCATGGGGCACAGGGTCAGAGCTGATTTGCATATCGCCATTGTCTAACCCAGGGTGGTGTGGAGTGCAAAAAAACGATGGATTTGGGCCCATATCTTTTGACTGGGGTGAATGTGTGACATTGATCCACATTCGGTCCATCACCTGTTTTGTTTGCAAAACCGCCATAAGTGCGCTGGGGATGCTCAGACGTGGGTCCCAGGCACTCCACACCACTGGAGTCAAGCTAGCCGGGCTGATGAGAGGTGTTACCTCGAAACCGGTCCGGTCCTCGGATGCTTGATTCCGTACTGGGAAGGACATGGCTTTTGTAGTTCGGACTGGACTGTTCCCATGGGGCACAGGGTCCGAGCTGATTTGCATATCGCCATTGTCTAACCCAGGGTGGTGTGGAGTGCAAAAAAACAATGGATTTGGGCCCAGATCTTTTGACTGGGGTGAATGTGTGACATTGATCCACATTCGGTCCATCACCTGTTTTGTTTGCAATACCGCCATATGTGCGCTGGGGATGCTCAGACGTGGGTCCCAGGCACTCCACACCACTGGAGTCAATCTAGCCGGGCTGATGAGAGGTGTTACCTCGAAACCGGTCCGGTCCTCGGATGCTTGATTCCGTTCTGGGAAGGACATGGCTTTTGTAGTTTGGACTGGACTGTTCCCATGGGGCACAGGGTCAGAGCTGATTTGCATATCGCCATTGTCTAACCCAGGGTGGTGTGGAGTGCAAAAAAACGATGGATTTGGGCCCAGATCTTTTGACTGGGGTGAATGTGTGACATTGATCCACATTCGGTCCATCACCTGTTTTGTTTGCAATACCGCCATAAGTGCGCTGGGGATGCTCAGACGTGGGTCCCAGGCACTCCACACCACTGGAGTCAAGCTAGCCGGGCTGATGAGAGGTGTTACCTCGAAACCGGTCCGGTCCTCGGATGCTTGATTCCGTTCTGGGAAGGACATGGCTTTTGTAGTTCGGACTGGACTGTTCCCATGGGGCACAGGGTCAGAGCTGATTTGCATATCGCCATTGTCTAACCCAGGGTGGTGTGGATGTCAAAAAAACGATGGATTTGGGCCCAGATCTTTTGACTGGGGTGAATGTGTGACATTGATCCACATTCGGTCCATCACCTGTTTTCTTTGCAATACCGCCATAAGTGCGCTGGGGATGCTCAGACGTGGGTCCCAGGCACTCCACACCACTGGAGTCAAGCTAGCCGGGCTGATGAGAGGTGTTACCTCGAAACCGGTCCGGTCCTCGGATGCTTGATTCCGTTCTGGGAAGGACATGGCTTTTGTAGTTCGGACTGGACTGTTCCCATGGGGCACAGGGTCAGAGCTGATTTTCATATCGCCATTGTCTAACCCAGGGTGGTGTGGAGTGCAAACAAACGATGGATTTGGGCCCAGATCTTTTGACTGGGGTGAATGTGTGACATTGATCCACATTCGGTCCATCACCTGTTTTGTTTGCAATACCGCCATAAGTGCGCTGGGGATGCTCAGACGTGGGTCCCAGGCACTCCACACCACTGGAGTCAAGCTAGCCGGGCTGATGAGAGGTGTTACCTCGAAACCGGTCCGGTCCTCGGATGCTTGATTCCGTTCTGGGAAGGACATGGCTTTTGTAGTTCGGACTGGACTGTTCCCATGGGGCACAGGGTCAGAGCTGATTTGCATATCGCCATTGTCTAACCCAGGGTGGTGTGGAGTGCAAAAAAAAGATGGATTTGGGCCCAGATCTTTTGACTGGGGTGAATGTGTGACATTGATCCACATTCGGTCCATCACCTGTTTTGTTTGCAATACTGCCATAAGTGCGCTGGGGATGCTCAGACGTGGGTCCCAGGCACTCCACACCACTGGAGTCAAGCTAGCCGGGCTGATGAGAGGTGTTACCTCGAAACCGGTCCGGTCCTCGGATGCTTGATTCCGTTCTGGGAAGGACATGGCTTTTGTAGTTCGAACTGGACTGTTCCCATGGGGCACAGGGTCAGAGCTGATTTGCATATCGCCATTGTCTAACCCAGGGTGGTGTGGAGTGCAAAAAAACGATGGATTTGGGCCCAGATCTTTTGACTGGGGTGAATGTGTGACATTGATCCACATTCGGTCCATCACCTGTTTTGTTTGCAATACCGCCATAAGTGCGCTGGGGATGCTCAGACGTGGGTCCCAGGCACTCCACACCACTGGAGTCAAGCTAGCCGGGCTGATGAGAGGTGTTACCTCAAAACCGGTCCGGTCCTCGGATGCTTGATTCCGTTCTGGGAAGGACATGGCTTTTGTAGTTTGGACTGGACTGTTCCCATGGGGCACAGGGTCAGAGCTGATTTGCATATCGCCATTGTCTAACTCAGGGTGGTGTGGAGTGCAAAAAAAGATGGATTTGGGCCCAGATCTTTTGACTGGGGTGAATGTGTGACATTGATCCACATTCGGTCCATCACCTGTTTTGTTTGCAATACCGCCATAAGTGCACTGGGGATGCTCAGACGTGGGTCCCAGGCACTCCACACCACTGGAGTCAAGCTAGCCGGGCTGATGAGAGGTGTTACCTCGAAACCGGTCCGGTCCTCGGATGCTTGATTCCGTTCTGGGAAGGACATGGCTTTTGTAGTTCGGACTGGACTGTTCCCATGGGGCACAGGGTCAGAGCTGATTTGCATATCGCCATTGTCTAACCCAGGGTGGTGTGGAGTGCAAAAAAACGATGGATTTGGGCCCAGATCTTTTGACTGGGGTGAATGTGTGACATTGATCCACATTCGGTCCATCACCTGTTTTGTTTGCAACTATAAAAGGGAACATGTAAAATGTCAGTGTTCTTTCCCGGGCTAAAGTGACCACATAACACCTTCTAACTTCCAATTACCATCTGCTTCTAGGAAAAAGATTGAAAGATCAGCGTCAAGACAAAAAACTACATTCATCTAAGAAAGTAACATTCTCTTAGATCACCGAAACAGATTCTGGTATGGCTGTGCCAAGAAAGTAGCACTGACTTCCACCAGGGGGGGCTACTCCACTAGGGCTGAGGAACATCGCCCTACTGCTTTCTCGCAGTGTGAGAAAGCCAACACATAAAAAGGTAACACTAAAAGTTATTACCATTTTATGTTTCCTTGGTGCGATGCGAGCGGGCGGTTGGGCAGGACTGCTCTACTCTTTCAGCAGCGCAGGAGAACAGTGGTTTGTCCACTCATGAGTGTGCCAAGACTGTTGGGTCGGCCCTATAAGGCCACCCAAACCCGCCATGCACACTCTGCCCTTCTCCATGCAGAGGACAGAAGACGCGGTACCTGGCGGAAAGGAAGGTAAGTTTGATAAAATTGTACATTTTTAAAATTTCCCTGCAACACCCATGCAAATCACCCTCTCCCCGCACCCGCAACACCTCATGCCCGCTCCCCCACCCGCGAGCAACACCAGCCGCTACTGACTTCCACATGGGATGATTTAAACACTGCAATTGATTCAAATAGAGTACCTGCACGCCTACTACTTGACCTCTACCTTGTCTTCGATTCAGTACATCTCTACAGGGACTTGGAATTGGACACATTTTCTTTAACCTTCTCAAACCAAAAAACAAATTTCTATTTTGTGCTCACGTTATACTTCCACTAAACGTTTCGGTTTTTAGTCAATCTCAGTGCACTGAACAAAACCCTTGACAGTAATTATGAACTATATCAACAATGAACTTTGACATAATGTGTATAATGAAAGTATTTTGATACGCTGTAACTGTTTTTATTTGTGTACGCTCATAATTGATGGTTATATAAGGTGTATACAAATAACAGGATTTGTTGTAAGAGTATTTAAATTGAATGCTGTGATTGTTGCACAGATGACTTTTGACATTGATTAAGAGACTCGATGATTTTAGATGTTTTTGTTTTGTTTTTTATTGTACTGTGCATTGTGGATATAATGACATGGCTATGAATCATTTGAACAAATACATATATGATTCTTATTAAATAACAATAACCAATGTTTTTTTTTTTTTACTGTAGCACTTGTGTGTGGCAGTGCATTTACATGCAGTGATATAACGAGCTCATTGGCACACAATTAACTCAGGAAGAAGGAATGGTATTTTGGGGAATTAAACCTGTGGCTTACCAGTTACCTACCCCAACTTAACATGTGATAACCCACAAAGCAGTCCTTAATTCATAAAATAATAAATGCCGGGGCCCAAAGTTTTGCTCATGAACTTGTTCCCGGCAATTTCAAATGTCGGGCGAGCCGAATATCATGACTGCCTAGACGTAGTTCTACTGGGTGCCACTTTCATCCATCACCAGGCACTCCCTGCCCCTTTGTCTCACTCAGACAGGCTCTTTTTCCTTTTTCCTTTGTCCTTTTGTCATAATTTTTCCATCTTTCTCTTTCTTCTTTCCCCCTTAGTACATTGTTGGACTCGGCCCCCATCCACTTTCCATCAATGGCTCATGTGAATTTTATTTATTATTAATCTTGAATAGGAGATTTATGAAAGGAAGGGATAGAGGACAAAATAAAGTAGGAAAATGCATCTGGGCCCCGATTTACAATTGGAAAAATAACTGAGTTTGGCTGAGAATAGTTTGAATAGTCGGATGTGGGAAGGTATTAATTTCTGTTATTTTATTGTGAGATATGAAAGATGACATTTTAACTCTCTCTGTGTAGTTTATTTATTCTTGGCTGTATCTCCTCATGTAGACGTCTATTTATTCATCTGTATGTATTTAGTTGATGGTGTTGCAAGTAAAAAAAGAAATGCACAGTTTATCACTTGTTCTTCTCATATAGCTCCGACCCCACTTCTGGAAATGCTTATCCTTCCCCATTACTGAAAGCATCCCCCCCCCCCCTCACACTCCACCCCGTCACCACCCCACAACCCACGGTTTGGCTCTATTGGCATCCTTACGATATACCAAGTTCTGTCCTGTTCCCTTTTCAATTATAAGATAAGTTAACATGGGTGTATACATACACTTGCATCTTGTTTACTTGCTGCCACACATGTTTTCAGAAGCCTTCTGATCAGCAAAGAAGCAGGTATGGGACTTGCCACAAACACTTCAGAGGGCCTTCCAGGTGTTTTAAGGCCAGTTCTCGACCATTTATATTTGATTTTATTATGACAATATTACAGTGAGTTTGTTATGACCATGGGTAATAATTTGTATAACTGGATAATTTGTGTAACTGGTCGAATTAAAACGATTACTTTGTTATACTCGCGAAAGATGTTCACACCTAAGGTAGTAAAGTGCCACAGGTAATCATACTGAAAATATGTAAATGAGCACCACACGTGAATTTACAATCTGAAAACTAGGCCTTTATGACTGATAATGGTGGGTGTTGGCGTTGACTGACAACACCTTCTTTTGAACGGGGCGGACTGGAATAGCCGCACCTACTGTAGGAGAACCAGTGCAGAGAGGTATCTGGGGCATGCTGGGGCACAGTAATTAGGCAGGTGCTACGCAGACATGCCCGGAGCAGACGGCACGAGAGCGTTGAGAAATGCTGGAGAAACTGACGCTCCCGTCTCGCTCCACTTTCTCCAAGGATGGACCCCGGTCGGAGCCTGACTGCTCCTTGTCTGTATATGCCTGCAAAAACAACCTGGCAGCAGTATGCTCACTACTACTGCGCAGGAGGCACGGTTCGGTGCGCTAGTGAAACACGTGATTGCGCCACATCATCATCACCTGTCACCTGCGCACCTCTCAAAATTACTACGCCTGGCCAGGCCATCATGGGGTTGAGAACAGTAGAAGGCAGACCACCCTGTGCCAGATCAAGCCATGTTTTAATGGGCTTAAAAGTGCGGCGGGTCTGCCACAAATAGGAGGCGCAGGAAAAGTGAGTCCCAGTCCTCAAACATGCTTTGGCAAAGACAATCTGTCTCTGGCTGACAAACGTTTGTCTTTGCCAATCCCTGTGTGTTTGGAATGGTTTTATTGGAGCACCATCCTATGTCTTTATTATTTTTCAGCCACTGCACACCAAAGGGTATAAAGCATTAGGTCCAAATAAGACAGCTGGTGGGGGAGGTGCGGGGCGGGTCTGTTCTACTTCTGGTGACAGATTGTTATATAAGAAGAACGCGTCTAACTCGACTTGATAAACAAAAATAACCTGCCAGTGACAGGATACGCCTTAAAAGAATAATTCACTGACTAAAATATACTCTCAACCAGTGCAGAATGTATGATTTATTCATAAAGTGAAACCCGTTTACAGTGACTGTAAAAATCCCTCTTAAGAAATGCCGACATTTCTACTGTGCTCGGTTATAGGATGAGTGCCCTTTCAGCCTCGTTTCTTTGATGGTACAGCACACTGCAACGTGTTCACAGCAATTTCTCAATCAGCATGTTGGCAAACGCGAGCTCGGTTAAGGGGAGGATGTCATGCGGCTTTAGCAATGATACGGTTTGAAACTGGGCATTGCATCATTCAGCCGAATGTAATGCCCCGTACATGAAACACCCCTTGCAGGGCTCAAGTGATGAAAAGCATAAAAAAAACATAGGTCCATATGCATGAACACATTTTCCCATAGACACAGAATGGGCAAAACCCGTTGATGCATATGGCCCATAATGTCGTTTCAGAATAAAACAGCATATAACATTTATAAGCACAACCCAGGATAGCAGCTTTAATGTATTAAAGATTAAAATGCTACTACACAGCTTCAAGTGGTTGTTCTGTTTCAGGACAACAATGCTCAAACTCCATGAAAAGAAGATACTCAGTGCTACCTCCGTACACTCAATATAAAGACTCTCTTATACACATTGTGATTTCTCCTCATGCTCAAGACGCATCAGGAATGTCTGAGTGGCCCACTCTGCACACCGGAATGCTCGCGAAGGCGATGGGTGACTGGAGTTATTGCCCGAAAAAGGAGTTTTGTCCGAGGTGGGCTGTGGACAATGATCTGGATGCTTGACGCCAAGATCCAATCCTGTCTGAGAAATACTCTAGACCATGGGCAAACTTTTTACCCCATGCCAAAAAGTTTGGTTTGTATGTGACAGAGGGCTGCACTAATAAAAGCAGTGGCGGTCCTGGGGGGTGATTTAGAGGTAAGGTGGGTGTAGGGGAGGTGAAGCATGTACATCTAGTGGCTGAATCGCACAATGAGAAACCAAGCATCCTGGGATTAATCTTGGTGTTAGACCTGGCATATCGTGGCATGATTACCCCAGACTTTTTGCCTCTACCACCTTTGCTTTTAGATGCTTTGGGTACGTTTCCACTGCTGATCAGTGTCAAAGTACAGGAGTTCCTTATGTTAAATGTAATGATGATTGGTTGGCCATGATTGGTATGTTGCCTTACTAGTAAAGTCCCTAGTAATGTGCACTGTGTGTTCCAGGGCTTGTAATGTAAGGGCGCGCAGGGAAGGGAACTCAAGCCTTCAGTGTAGGGCCTGCGCGCAGAATGCTAAGTTAGCATGTAGTCCTGACAAGTGCAACCACTTGTCAGGCCTGACTTTCCCTTTTACATACACATGGGGCACCCCTGTGGTAGGTACCAGGTAACCCCTGAGCAGGGTTCAGTGTAGGTACAAGGCAGAACCTAAACTAGGACAGAATGGGGGAGGCTGGGTGTTGTGTTTGTTAGCCTAGTTTCCTGCCAGTTTATAATGTAGAGGTAAAGTTTGGTATGTGTGGACTCACAGTGTCATAATGCATCTTTCTGTGGAAGTGGTTTTGTCACTGTGTGTTTAAAAACCATTCTTTTAGAAAGTGGCAGAGTTTTGTGCCCTGAGCATATCTGTGTGTCTCTGAAATGTGGATTGATTGTCTGGAACTGAATGGTGAGAAGAGTGGGGAGAGGTCTTGACCCAGGGAGGGGTTGAGATGGCCCAGGCTGCCCTGCATCTGGAGAGTAGGGGAAAAGAAGCCCGGAAGGTGAAAAGGCCTGGGCTGGTGCCATAAACCAATTGACTCATCTCCTGCTGAGTGATTAAGGATCCAGACCCCCAGTATCGAAGGGAGAGAGGTGACACTGGATGGGAGACACCCAGAACGGATATAGGGAGGGATCAGGGACCCCTGAGCACATGCAAACTTCAAATACATTAAAGGGTATAACTATGAGAGCTGAAGCACCTGAACGTTGGAAAGAAACAGATATGGATTGAGAATGAAAAGGCTTGGGCCCATTCTGTGGTCAAGTGGAGCCTGTGCTAAAGAAGGAGCAACTGAAGAGACTGCTGTGGATAGACCAATCCTTGCTTTGTGATCTGGGGCTGGTCTGCAGTTTGCTGTTCTAACTAAGGAAGAGGGTGTTGGGACGGTGCTAGGAGGTGCTGGGTCCCCCTGCTTGAAGAAGATTGTGCTTTGTGCTGTGTCTTGAAACCCCAATGGCCTGAGGTAAGCTGGTTCCATGTTTTCGAAACACAGGAATATTAAAGTTTCCAGAGAAGACTCTCAGATACGCAGTGGGTGCGTGTGCTCTGTCTAGTCTGAGACCTTCGCAAGTTGTGCCCTGTGATCTTGAGCACCTGGAGTTTCAAGGGAAACTCGAACGCGCTGGGAATGTGCTGTGGTGCAGCCCGGGTGTTGGTGAGGAGCACCTGGGCCTCATGTGCATCAAAGGAAAAAGCGAGACTCGGACGCGCAGTGTGCGTGTCGTGGTACAGCCAGGGCTTTGGTGTGGAGCGCCTGGACATCGTGTGCACCAACGGAGGAAGTGAGTCTCGGACGCGCTGGGTGCATGTCGTGGTGCAGCCCAGGTATTAGTGAAGAGCGCCGGGGCCTCGTGGGCACCAAAAGAAGAAGCGAGTCTCCGACTTGCAAGAGTGCGTGTCGTGGTGCAGCCAGGGCATTAGGGAAGAGTGCCTGGACATCGTGTGCACCGGGAGAAGAGGTGAATCTCATACTCGCAAGGTGCGTGTTGAGGTGCAAGCAGAGCGTTGGTGAAGAGCACTGGATCGTCTTGAGCACCAAAGAAGAGGCTAGTCTCAGACGCGTGGTATGTGTGTCAAAGTGCAACCTGAAGGTGCTGGTGAGGAGTGCTGGGTTCGTGTGTGCGCCAAATTGAAGTAAAGTCTCCACAGTGCCGAGGGTGGGTCTTGGTGTGGACTGAGACCGCCTGAGTGAGGGCAAGGTCATTGGAGTCAATCAGCAGCGGCCCTGACCGGCAGCCACAGAAGAACTGAGCCGCTGGCCCAAGTCTGCCGCAACCCATGACGGAGTTCTGGATGAAGGCCCTAGTTGATGTCATCAGGGAGGACAGTGGGATCCCGCCCCCAGGTAACGTAGATCAACATCTGGGGTGGGGTACGGGCCCAGAGGGACACTCTGTCGGCCTCTCGCTTCAGCCAGCTGCGCAAGCCGTTGCTTCGACTTGAATCCCGGCTCCTGCTGACCCAAGGCAGGGCAGTACTTGGGCCGGAGTGGGAAGCAGTACTTTTTGGGTCATCATTTGATCCATAACAGGGGCATTGTTAACAGAGCACGTAAAACTGTCGTATTACACTTTGCATTATTGCTGCTAATGAACTATCGAACTGTCATATGACGCCTGACATTATTTATGCCTGACGAACTGTATGCGGGGTGCCCTACACACTATGTTATTTCTCCCTTGCATATTACCTGATTGTAACGTGGCACATTGCATTATTTCTTCAGTGCACAGTATATTAGTAGAACGTGGCACATTTTATTATTTCTTTATTGCACTGTACAGGACTGTAGTGTGACGCGTTGCTTTGTTTCTTCCTGGTACAGGGCATGCTGGTGGTGATACGCATTGCATTATTCCTTCAATTGCAAGTACATGACTGTGGTGCTATGTATGGCATTGTTTCTCTGTAGCACAGTGTCAGAGAATATTGTTACGTATTGCATTATTCTTTCCTTTTGCAATGTGTTTGATTCTAGCAATATGTCTTGCATAACCTTCTGGGAAACGGTTGGAAGTGAGCTTAACTGTTGGTTAAGAAGCGGTGGTTTGGATTACAACCTACCAGCCCACCGGAAAGTATACTACCCATTCATATACATTGATTTTGTAACGTGTGGTCGTATCGTATAATTGCTTATATAAAGATTATACTAATTTTATCAATACTCGTGTGGAGTCTATTTGTGATGAAATCATGGGGTTACTGTGAGCATGGTTGCACATACTGAACACTTGTACCTTGGAGATAAGCCTGGCTGCTCGTGCCAAGCTACTAAGAGCGTGAGACTGACAACCAAAGTAAAAGCGTTCTTACTGAAATCAGATCCTGCAAATACAATGAGCCAACCTTACAGTGTACAATCAAAGTTGAGGCCGAGGCTGGTAAACAGAGTAAGCATTTCAGGAAAATATTTTACACTACTTGCAATGGCTTGCAAGGGGCGTGGCCCCATAGGCCGGCTCCGTAGGTAGCAGTGGCCACCCCCTTTCCCATATATCGCCACCATTTCCATTAATGAGGTGCCAACCGAGTTTGGACCAGAGTAAAAAAATCCCATGAGAATTTCTTCTCATCTTTTCCTTGCCATTTAAAATCTGTTGAAAGCCGGTACCAGTGTTCATAGATAAAACTCCCAGATAACAAAACAAATTAACTTGAATTGTTGATCATCATTTTGTAGAGGTCAGAAAATCCTCGAAAGCATTCATCAAGTGCTGCTCTAGATATAAAGGCAGTGTCATCAGCATCTAATAATAAAGGTATGGGACACCCGGTAGCATATGGGTCATCAGCTTGTATAGACTTCAAGGCGTTATCCACTCCATTATCAACGAGGTAAAACAACAGAGGGGCCAATACGTAACCCTGGCTGATTCCTTGTCCTACTTTAAAAGAAAGAGAATATTCTCCCTGTGGCCCATAACGAACTTTGCTTGATAGATGTTCATACATGTGTGCCCGAAAATTGATAATCTCCATAAGGGCACCCAGGGTGAGAAATGTTGGCCACAAAAGAGCTTGGTCAAAAAGATTAAAAGCACTACTTAAATCAGCAAAACAAAGAAATAAAGAACGTGGGTTGGCCCTAGTGCACTGCCCAATCAGGAGGTCTAGATTAACACACTCCTCAATAGTACCAATACCCTTTCTCAAACCAAACTGGGCTGAAGACAAAATGGGGGATTCCCGAACCTACTCCTCAATTCACTTAAGCAAGATCCTGCTCATCGCTTTAGCTGAAGAATCTAAAAGAGATATTGGGCGATAATTTGTAGGATTTGAGTGATCGCCCTTCTTGCAAATAGGAATAACTATTGCAGTAGTCCATGAAGTAAGAATCATACTGACAACTGCTGCATTGAACACCCTCACCAGAATGGGACCCCATAGTTTTATTGCTGCTTTAAAGGCATCAACAGGCACCCCATCAGGCCCCTGGGCTCTACCACTGGCGCTATCATGCAGAGCTCGACTGACGTCATCCAGGGTACTGTCTAGTGGAAGTTTTCCTACAAGACCACTAATCCTGCTGCTCTGTGCAAAACTTGCAGAAAAATGTGCTGTATGTGGTGTTGGGCCTCAGGCCTGAATTATATTAATAATAAACACAGACACCAGGCAAAGTAGTGTAATAACTGGCCTCGAGCATGTGCACTCTGGCCCCTTTTATTAACAGGGTCACCTGACTGGTGACGCCTGTGGTGGGTGTAAAGTGTGGGTTACAACTTGTGAAAGACTAGAACGTGTCCAACAGGACCCTACATTCCTCCCAAACTTTAATAAAAATTAAATGAACAAAGTCCGAGCCTGCGGGAGGAACTAAACACACAACATACTGTTGTGACAATTTTACAAAAGTCTCTTCAGCTGCTTGATGGATGACGACTGTGGAAACTTGCAGCTGGGACTACTAGTTAACATGGGCACAACGTCGTGGTGCTCCGTGGGTGTGCCCTTCTGGACTTTCAGCCTCGCTCTTGTGGTGACGACAGACAGATACCAAGATGGTAGATCTGACGGATGTTGTTCTCTACCAGTCCGTCTGGTTTCTTTACTGGCGGCAGCGTGGCTTCACTTGGCAAAGGAGGGAGTGGTTGAAAGACATCCTTCTCACTAGGACGCCCCTCTTGCGGGTGTTCGCCTTCCACGAGATATCCTGGAGGCCCTCTTCATCAGGTTTCCACTGTGCCGGGTGTTCTCCCAATCGTTGCTCCAACTCCACAGTCTGCGTGTGAATGGAGGAGACGATGAGGGTACTACCTCGAAGTCCGTAGCTCCACCTGGAGGGTGGTTATTGACTTCTGCCTTTGTGCACAAGTTCCTCTTCTTCCTGGGACGTGCAGGATAGACGGCATTGGATCCATCTTTTGTGTCGGGACCCTCTGCCACCGGTGTCCCTGAGGCCTTTGCCCCTTGGATATCCAGGTTGTCAGAGGACTTGTAAGTAGATGCCTGTTCTTTTCCTGGTGCTACCGATGCTCCTCTGGACATGTAAGTTCTTGCACTTCATCTTGCGGCGCGTGTCACCTTCTCTTCTGGTGCGTGTTGGCTTGCCACACCTCTTCACATCTTCCTGGACGTTGTTGTTTCTGGTGGCTCCATGCCCTTCGATTCCTTTCTTCCTTTCTTCTTTGCGACGCGGTCCGGTCATCTTGCTTCTCTTGTTCTCCTGACCAGGCTTCTCCAAGCGGCGTGCACTCCGCTCGTTTCCTTCTGGTCTTGTCCTGACTCTAGGACACTGTCTTCTTTCCACTCTGTGACTGGACCGATCGCCACAACTTTCTTCCTTTGATAGTTTTGCTTCTGGTTCTTGATGATGTCAAAGTTTGTTGGTTCGTGGTTTCGGACCAAGTTTTATTTGAACTTCTTGGACCTCTTGCCAGTCCACTCTGCCGATCTCTGGCAGTGGTGTTGTTTGGCGCAGGTGGCTGGGGTGATGGTGGTTGCCAGCCATGTAGTGACTTGGGATGACAGGTGTTGGTGACTTGCTGGGAATGTTGGATGTCCGGAGAGACTTGGCAGCCATGTGCCTCCGCCTTGCTGAGGTGGAGTGTCTGTGGTGGCTTGACTCAGACTGCCGGCGCTCAGGGACGGACGGTCGCCTGGGGAAGCGTTAGGATGAGACGCGGTTGGCGCTTGCTGCGGCTTACGTTTGGTTAATCCATGAGGCTGTACCCAGGGATGTCGGTCCGCCTCGGTAGCCGTCTGGTGTGTCAGGGTGTGCCTCTTGGCTGGCTGTGAGTCCTCGGTCTTCTCCCTTTGTTGGCTTGTTCAGCCTACCTGTGCTCATCCGGTCTTCGGGTGACAGGGTTGTCCTTCTTCTTCTTTTCTTCGAGGGCTTTGCGCTTGGACCTTGAGGCGGTGGTGTCATGGCGCCGACGTCTGCCTTTGCTCTGGCATGCTTGTCCGGACTAATCACTTGGTGAGGTGCTCCTTGTGAGCTGGGCGACGTGATGTCTGTTCTTTTGTTGCTGTTCGTTGGAGCGCATGGTGCTGTGACGGCCTGCCACGTGGGGTGTGCGACTCCTCTCTAGCCGATCTGGGCCGCGGCTGACTCCAACTTGAGGCAGTGTGAAGGAGGACACCGTAGGTGGTCTTCGGCCGACTGCAGGGCTTTGCTGTGGCGATGGAGATGTGCGTGCTCTCCAACCTGCGTTCATTAGTGCTACTTTGCGGAGATGTCTCTATCTATCGGGCATCTGCCCGTGCTGCCAGGTTCACTGGCGCAGCCTTCTGCGTGCTTCGGACTTTGCGTGCTGTTTCTTCTTCCTGGATGCTCTCTTTTGGCACTTGGGGTGCCTGTGGTGCGGCTGGCAGTTGTGCCTGTTCACCAGTCGGAGCGGATGATGCAACCTTTACAATGGCGGTGGCGTTGGGCAGCCACATGTGGCACGTGCTCCACACCAGTCTTTCTTGTGCTTGTAGTGGTTACCTTGAGACGTTGCTGTTCTTCCACTCTTGCTAGTGGGGATTGTCTTTGGCGTTGTTGCTTGAGCTTGGACAGCCCTAGCCTGGGCTGGAGAGGCATTTCTGGTGGCCCTTGGTGATGTGCCATAGTATTTTCCCCTTTGAAAACCTAGGTGTGGGTTTCTCGTGTGGGCATTCATTTGGCACATTGGGCTTGCTGCATAGGGACAGAGACACTGTAGACTTCTCATGTGCCCTTCTCTTGCAGGGCAGCTGGGTGCAGTCAGTTCTGGTACTGGCTGTGCTTTGCAGTCTCAGTTTCCATTGAGCGAGGGTGGTGCAGAGCCGTAGATGTCCTTGTTTTCGCTTGTTAGTTGAGGTGGGGTTGGATGCTCTCTTCTGTTGGCACGCTTCCTTTCTTCATCCTGGGCGTTGTGTGCTTAGGCTCTGCTGTTGTGGGCCTTTGGGCTACTTGTTGTGGCTGGACTTCTCCTCTTGCTAGCAGGGGCTTGTGTGGCAGTGGCCCTGTTTGAGGTGGAGTCAGGCATCCCCTGGTAGCGTGCGCTTGGTGCTAGTTTTCCTTGTGACCTATTTGTCCCTATGTGCTACTTCATGCACTCCCTTGCTGCTCCGGCACTTGGCAGCATTTATGTGCTTTGCTGTGGGTCTGCTTAGACACGCTTGTGGCTGCAGACAGGTTGCTGGAGTCATCCAGACATACCGTTGCAATCTGGCTGCCTCTTTCCTGGGGTGTCAACTGGCACAGGCTCTCATGGACTTACTTGTTGGGGTGGAGTACCACTAGTGGCCACTGGGTGGCAGTGCAGCTTTCGTGTTCATGGTAGGCTCCGACAGTCTCTTCTGAAACTGCATGCTGTGCGGCTTCTCATGCAGAGAAGAGGTCACCTCCCTTCTGTGGGATTCCAAAAGGTATGTTGGGGCACTGCAGGCTATGTCGGGATTGGTGCTGGGCGGCTGGGGAAATTCTCTTTGCCCCCTTTTAGTTCCTTTTGTCTTTTGTTTTCAGCACGACAGGGCTATGTGCGGTGCAGGCACTTTCCTTGGAGTAGCGGCATTTGATCCACGCTCCTCTTCCATCCTGGGGGCATAGCGCTGCAGCGATGGCATGAGTGTTGCTTTCCTGGCCCTGCCCTCTACTCTCTCGCGTCGCAGCAGCTTTGGGCTGGGCGCATTACTTCTCAGGGCAATATTTCTATGTCTCGGTGCTGTGCAGCGATCTTGCAGCTGGGTGGCGCTGCAATGACTTTCCATGAGTTATGGCAGCTTTACAGTTGCTGTGGGGCAGTCCTCTGAGCAAGCTGATAACTCCCTACATGTGGAGAGAGTCTGTGCTGAGGACCTGCAGTTAGTGACTCTTAGGCTTCTGTTCTAAGCAGGGGCCGTGTCTCGCAGCTCTCTCGCTGGGTAGAGAAGCCCGTCCGGTGCAGGCCCAGCTGGTGGCGCCAAGTATGCTCCTTGATCGGCCGCCGCAATCGCCTCTCCGATGGTGGCCGTGCTATGCGGGTCTCTTTATTGATTGGCCGCCTCTGTGCAGGAGGTAGAAGCCCTCCTTCCCTGCAGGCAGTTGCTGCATGTGTCCAGAGTCTGGGAGACAGCGCTTCGACTTACGGGGCAGCCGGTGTCGGGCGAGATGGCTTTCAGAAGCCTGAACAGGTAAGGGGTGCATTGCCTCTTTTCCTCACTGCTCCCCTCGCTTAGCTGTCCCCAAGTCGCTCGTGTGGTAGTACTGTGTGGCGGCGTACCCTTCGTTTGCGGGGCAATTCCACAGGGTCTTGTGGATACAGGGTGGGCTTCGCCACAGACCTCACATGTGGAAGATTAGGGGCACGTGTATGTGTCACTTATGGTGCACTTAGGACGTTCAGAGCTTGTATGCGTTCTGTCACGGCACTGACCATTAGGCTTGCAGGCAATGTGGGTCGGCGGCACTAAGATGCCTCGGCATGGTGCTGGCTGTCACGCTTGTTTTAGTTAGGATGAGTTTTAAAATGGTAGTTGGACATCCAGTTTTGACTTTTGAGCATTTAAGAGTGTATTAGAAAGCATGGCAGCGTCTTCCGGGATTGAGATTTTCAGGTATATTTGGGTGTCATATAACCAGTTCTAGCTGTTTCTCACACTGCCTGCACAAAGACTTCAAAGACTTTTCTCTATATAAGACGGGGCTGTGTCCCCTTCCAATTTGTTCTTGTTTTTGGACTTGAATCTGCCAGGGGCGTGCTGCTGCTTGGGCCCAGGGGAATCCCTGGGCCCTGCCCAGCCCCTGGGTGCCTGGAGGACTTCTTGGGGACCCCTCTGCCTGTCCTGGAAGGATGGGGGACTTTGCTTTGCCCTGTATCCCTGCTGTTGCTGGACTTGTGGACCCTTACTTGTTCCTAGCGCTGGGAGTGCTTTGCTCTCACCCCTAGCGCCTGGTGGCGCTCTATTTCTGCCTTTAGCGCTAGGAGCGCTTTATTCTGCTGTGGTAGCACTTGGAAGCGCTTTATTTTCCATTTATTTACTCAATTTACGGGTGTCACCACGTTTTTATTTAATTATTTGAGGCCGGTGCCCACCCGGCATTGCCCCGTGTTTGATTCTCTGCCGCCGGCCCGGAGATCGTGTGAGGAGGTGCTGAGCCCGCCTCCCTGCCCAGGGCCGCGCTGCCATTGGCGGCCCTGCAAGACAGGAAGCCAGGCAGATCCTTTGGTGACGTGGGCGGGCCTCGGGCGGTCACTTCCGCTTCCCCCCCCTGGCGGGGGGAAGCCTGCTTGTTTCGTTGCCGGTCTCCCGTGTGGAGAGGGAGACCGGAAAGGCTGGCCGCGAGGAGAGAGAAGAGGAAGCGTGACCTGATGCAGGGCTCCCGTGTGCTGAGCGAGCCCCGGGAAGAAAAGTAGCATGGCGGCCGGTGAACAGGGCTCCCATGTGCCAAAGGAGCCCTGCAGCGAGAGGCGAGCCGCCCCATGAGCCGCCGCTGCACAGGGAAGCTGGTGAGTGCGGGCGTCTTGGCTCAGGGGCATTGCTGGTGATCGAGTCCCCCATGAGGGACTCCAATGGTGGCCACATTATTGCTGAGAGCCCCGAGAGGCTCGAAGAGCACCTTTGTCTTTAGGGAGTCCCCAGGAGGGGGACTCCAGCTTACGGTGCTGCATCTGTTTCCGAGCCCCAGAAGGCTCAAGGCGCCCTTTGTGTTGAGAGGCTCCCTGCTCATATTATGGCTTCACGAGCCCAGTGAGGCTCAGGGTGCCATTGTTTTTAAAGCCCTGAGAGGCTCCCTGCCCCATGATGTTTAGAGCCCAGTGAGGCTTGGGGGACACCGGTGTTTTTAGAGCCTGTGTGGCTCCAATGGTTATGTTAGGTCAGAGCCTGTGTAGGCTCCAACGGGGGCACGAGTGCTTCAGAGCCTATGTGGCTCCAACAGTTGGCGCAGTTTGCGCCTAAGGGTCGGTGAGGACCCTGTCGCAGTTTGGATTCACAGCTGCCCAGCAATTAGTGGGCAGCTGCACCGTTTAGGTCTGGTGTGGTCCTCAGCTGCCCAGCAAGTAGTGGGCACCTGCAACGTTTAGGTTTTGCGCCAGTGGCGCACCCGTGACTGGCGCTGCATGGCAGCGCGCCCTGACATTCTGGACACAGGGCTCTTTTAGTCCCTTTATTAGATGGGGGCTGGTAGGTGATTTCTGCGCAATATGATTTCTATGTTTTTAATAGTAATTGCTAAGGTGTTTTTGCGCTATTGAGTTATGTTCTGGCACCTCTGAATGTTTTTATGCACCATGTGTCTTCCTTGATTTTACACCTCTGAATGTGTTGGTTTATGCATCATGTGTTTTTCCTTCCTTACACCTCTGAATGTTTTAGGCATCATGTGTTTTCTCCTGTACCTCTGAATGTGTTGTGATGCATCATGTGCCATGTTATTACACCGCTGAATGTATGTTTTATGCATCATGTGTTTTTCCTTCCATACACCTCTGAATGTTGGTTTTGCATAATGTGTAATGTGTTCTTACCTATACCCCTAAATGTATTTTATTCTTGGGTGGTTTTCTTTCTAGTACAGGTGGTCCTAGTGAGGTCCTGGTTCCCTGCGTGACATTCTCCTAAGGTGTTTAGGGTTGCGTAGGTGGTACTTACCTGTTCCCAGTAGTTACTGGATGTGATTTATAACTGTTCTCTTGTGCCATACTTATTCTATTTCCAAAAGTGTTGATTCTGACAGTGGCCCATGTGGCCCTGTCCTGTACATAATCCCTTGTGAATATTGCCCGTGCCAGTTGGCACAATGCACATGTGTGACTTCTATCTGATGTGTTTTTACAATACCAAAATTATTTTATAATAACCTTGTGTGGAGTTCCTTTTGTGGTGTGCCTAGGATGTTGTTGCTGTTGTGTGCTGGCGCAAATGCTTTACACATTGCCTCCAAGTTTAGCCTTACTGCTCGTGCCAAGCTACCAGGGGGTGAGCAGGGGTTATCTTGGCATGTGACTTCCTTGTCCTGACTAGAATGGTGGTTTCTGCCTAGCTTTGGCATCAGCCTTAGCCAACCAGAAATAGCCAGTTCTAACAGGTGTCATCTGCGTAGAGGTGGAAGAGAATCCCAGAGTTTCTGAGAATCACACATCGTGGTTGTAGGTAGTGGTTGAATAGGGTTGGAGAGAAGAGTGAATCTTGAGCAACACCTTTGTGAATGCTAACTGGTCTTGGGAATGAGTTGCCCATTTTCACAATTTAGGAATGGTCAGATAGGTAAGAAGAGAACCAGTTGAGGACAGTGCTTCCATATCCCATGCGTATTTCAAGAATACGAAGGTTGAGGTTGTTGAATGTGTCGAATGAGGCAGGAATTGCCGGAGTGGAGGAATCTAAGAGAGTCATCGACTATTTGGAGGATCACAGTTTCTGTACTGTCACCCCCTTGGAGTCCTGATTGAAGAGTGCCTAGGAGGTTGTTTGTTCGAATATGTGAGGCTAGTCCAGATGCAACTTTCGATGTCTTTGCCTTGATTGTTGAGACTGGGTGGTAACTGTTCAGGTTCTCTGGATCGAGAGGTTGCTTTATCTTAAGCAGAGCGGTTTGACTCATTTTTGTTGATCTGGGAAGAGGCCTTGTTTGAGAGAGGAATTGACCATGGCAGTGTATATGAGGAGTAGGTGTGGGGCAAGATATTTGCTGAAAACTTCTCATCCCGGGACTCGCATAAACTTCAACCAGATCTCCTCTCTGATGTTTCGTTCAACTCAATCCCTGAATTCTCAGCAATTGTTGTCATTGCTGTCTCCCAACTTACTAAATGACTGGACACCACTGCCAACTCGTTGGCACCACCAAATCTGATTAAATATAAATGGTCCAAACATTCAGGCCCATGGTTCACTGCTGAGCTCAGGGCCCTAAAACAATGTTGCAGTGAACAGGAGAAGAAATGGAGAGCTGCCCATAATGATGCAGAAAAGTTCAATACATACGCAGCTTAGGAGAATACAAACTCTATTGTCAAGGAAAAGGCATCCTATTATACTAGAAAAATAGATGAAGCCCAAAATTCAACCAAAGAATTGTTCAAGATGGTTGTCAATTTGACAACAGATACCAAAACACATATTGATACCAGCCAATCATTCTGCAACACATTGGCAAACTTTTTTCTACATAAAGTAGAATCAGTACATAATAGGTTCTCTACTTCAGCTTTTCCCACTCTTGCAGACTTATCTGCCCTACCACTGCCTTCAGAGCTGGTCTTTCAGCAAATTCGCCAGCACTTTTTAAAGGTTGTTACCAAAATTCTTAGGTCCACCACCTCGGGGTCCCATTAAGATCTGAGTTAGCCAAGAGTGGCTAAGCTGTGTGCAGAGATCATTGCCTTAATACTCACAGTCATTCTTCATCTTTTGTTCAGCTCTGGCATATTTCCAACTCTATGGAAGAAGGGCAGGTGTGACCTTGGGTTTCCCTGAGCTACAAACTAACGAGTGGAACAGACAGCTAGGTCTCCCATCGTGGTTTCGTGCAGAAAGCCTAATCACGTGATTTCAGGGAAACAGTACTTGAAACAGAGAAACAAAACAAGATGGCTCCGGTCATACCAATGGGTTTAAACAGAATTACAGTGAATCGTTCCTAACTATAATAAGACAATGTGAATAAGGCTATGCTAACGTGCGGTTATAGGGTTATATTGTATATATTAAGCCAATAACATATATTCTTCGTATTTATATCCCCTCAGACGGCCCTTTTGACCTACTATAGCCAATATAGCTAGTTCTATTCTACAAACACACCCTCCTCGATCTGCATAAGGTCTGAGACCTCCTTTTGAATCATCTGCTTGTTGACTTTGGCCTGTCGGGAGACGATCAAGGCAGACGTTATCTTGGCCGCACAAAAGGAACAACATGCCAGGGCACAATGGAGACACAGGCAGCAAGTAAATATGACTCCAGAGGCTCCAGCAAGAATCATGAATATCTTCTAACCCCAGGTAGATAAAAGACCCCAGAACCATCCACTAAGGGACCAAGTACCATTGTCGACATGTGCTTCACTAGCTAACCGGTGTAGTTTCTGAATGGCAAGGTGTATGGTAGGGGCTGAATCTGGAATGAAAACACAACAAGAGCTGCCGATCACGCGACAGGCTCCACCCCTATCAGCTAGGATGAACCACATTTTCCACTATTCTTAACAGGCATCTTATACTACGGCTATTGAAAATCGGTCCCCAAAAGGAGGTGTCAGTCTGATCAGTACTATCAGTATCAAAGCTCCTAATGCTTCTATTAGATTCTATCTCTCGTCCAACTAGTTGATGTGTCTTATGATAATCACATGGGGCAATATAAACTGGGGGGTAAAGGAATGAGAGGTAACACCGCCCTGCCCATCCCCGGGGAAGCCAAGTATATGCGTTTTCACCGAACACAAAATATACATTAGGGGGAGTAATCACAGGAGGAGTACTGAATGTATGCAAGGTGTAAGTGTAATTACATGTACTGCGTCCTACCTTAATACAACCTCGTCCCTGTATGCAAAAGGGGGAAGTGCTATTTATAATTGGAATTGGCAAAGCTTTGCCATTAGTGACATTTCGTTCTTTAAAATGCTGAAAATACATGGTGGAGTTGAAAAGTTCGAAATCCTGCATTTCCTTTTGTAGCCAGGTAGCATTCTCATTTTCAGTATATACACTCATACAAGCATTTGGGTCCAAGGATCCCTCTCCTCCATTCCCTTCAGCGTCAAATCCTTGGTGCCGCTTTATATATTTCAGGATGGCCTCATATTCTTTTTCAGTATATGTCTTAGGTTCAGCTACATAGTGAGAATACATTAATGACAATATTTGGTACCAGGCTTCACAGCTAGCTAAGTGTGATAAGGGCAAGGAGATGAACAGTTCATGTTGATTCATTACTAATGGAAGTAACCCACAGACCCAACAATTCGTCTTGTTGGTCGTGCTATGGGTCTGATGTAACATTTCAATAAAGACATTTTTTGCATAAGTTTCTCGGTGTCTAGCATTATGTGGGGGTAAAGAATAAAAGAGATGTTCTTCTGGGGCAGGGGTAGTCCCTAGCAGTTTATGTACAGAGTGCTGAAATTCTAGATACACAAATACACACATTAAAATCACCGTAATTACAACAATAAAAGCCACGAATGCCACCTTCACTCTGGTGGTCCATCCGGAAAACGATTGTGTATTATCAATATACCGCCGAGGGGCAATTGGTTGTTCATCCTCCATGACAAATCGGGCAAAAGGAAACATGCTCTCTATAAGTCCAATTTCTAACTCGGATCCTCTATAAAAGTCCAAAAACTAATCTTTGTATCCACAAAGCACGCACACTACCAGAGGGTTCTTCTTTCCACTGAGGGATCTTCTCCCTGTTTCCGCTAGAGCCTCACAGGCAGACTCCTATCGTTCATCAAAAAGAACAAGCTTTATATTCCAGTAGTACGACCCCAGCCCTTAACTCAGTGTTTCTTTCTGAACAAAGCTATTTAGCACAATGTTCCAAGCTCTCAACGGGTTCAGTCCAGTGTCTCGCTCAGTACCCCAGTAATTCTATCCGATGTTCCTCAACTCAAGTCTCTGTCTTGCTCCTACCATTGGAAGCTGGGGTACCGCGCTGTTTTCGGGGCCGCAGGTCGTATTTACAATGGCCAGGTTGCTCCTGGTCAGAAAACAATTCAGCTGCAAGGGCATCTGATGCGTTCAAAACTTGTGGTGCCACGGAAATGGCAGCCTCCGCTGGTTGAGCTGTCTCACTTTCACCTGTGGGCAACACCTCACTCGGTTGCCCTACTTCTTGGGCGTCTGAAAAAGGCACAAAGCTTTGAATCAGCTCTCCTTCCTGGCTCGGAATTCCTTCTCGATTTGTAGATCAAACGGCAAAGGCAGTGGCAGGCGTTTTAGATGACTGACGTGGATCCAGTGCTTTCTTCCATGCACTTTCACCGCCGTTCTCGTGGCCAGGAGGATCTGATAGGGCTCCGACCACCTGGGCTCCAAACTCGATTTCCGTTGGTAGTTCTTCACCAGTACCCACTGGCCAGGTTCCAATCGATGCCTAGGACCCTCCGGTAGTGGCTGCAATGTGTCCGAGACCTGTTGATGAATAGAACGCAAATCTTTAATCAAGGCGTACAGGTAGTCTGTCATCAAAGGGTAATCAATATCCCTAAAGGATCAGGGTCTGGGGACTCCCCACACATTGGCGGGTCTGCCAAAGATCACCTCGTGAGGAGACAATCCAGTTCTAGTGTGAGGGGTGGTTCTTAGAGACAATAGTGCCAATGGGAGTGCATCAGGCCAATTTAATCCAGTACTCTCACAGATTTTAGCCAATTTTAAATTCAGTGTACCATTATATTTTTCAACTAATCCAGCCGACTGGGGATGTCTGGCGGCATAGAACTTCTGTTTTATCTGCAATCCTTTACAAACACTCTGTACTAGCTGAGCATTAAAATGAGGCCCGTTGTCGGACCAGATGACACGGGGCAAGCAATATCGGGGCAGATATTCTTTAACCAGGGCTTTGGCAGTTGCAACTGTGAAAAATATACAAAATAAGAGGAAACCATCTGCTCCCTGGTTTAATGAGGAGCTGAAATCCCTACGCAATGCACGCCGACAGGCAGAAAAGAAATGGCGTAGATGCTATTCGGAACCGGATAAAAAACTGCTGAAAATGGAACAGGCAAAATATAAAGGAGCTATTGCCAAAGCTAAGGCACTCTTCTATGCCACCACTATTCTCCAGTCCCCTAACAGTACTAAAACCCTTTTGAACATCATAAGGGATCTCTCACACCCCACTTGTTCAAGCAACAAGGTGGTTGCTACCCAAGAACTATGTGATAAGATTGCATTCCACTTTGAGGAAAAGATTGCTAAAATTGTAGGGGGACTGAAGGAGGAAACGACTAACTGCAAAGAGGTGCAGATAGAAGAAGAGGAACCTAAACCAATTTCGTCATCATTGGAAAATTTCATCCCTCTTACAGAGGAGCTCTTTTTTACCCTGGCCCATAATGTGTCATCAGGATCGCCTTTAGACCCCCTTCTGCATAGGATCTGGAAGGAATATGGGCCACAGCTGTTCCCTTGGATGCATCAGATTTGTCGCCAATCCCTTGAGGAAGGCACAGTGCCGGAAGCATGGAAACAGGCAGTGGTTACTCCACTGTTAAAAAAGCCTTCGCTGGACCCTACTATTCCGGCACACTTCAGGCCCATATCCCTCCTGCCCTACCCGATAAAAATCGTGGAAAGGCTGGTCAGCAGATCCCTGTCAGGATATTTGGAAGACAATTGTCTACTGGACAAGGACCAATTTGGTTTCCGCCCAGGCCACGGAACAGAAACTGCATTGGCAACCATGTTGGACAACCTTCGAATGCAAGCCGACATTGGCAATTCCTCAGTCTTGGTGCTGTTGGACATGTCGGCCGCATTCGATACGGTTAGCCATGCAGTTCTGCTAAGTAGGCTGGAAAAACTGGGCGTGAAGGGCAAGGCCCTGAGGTGGATTCAATCCTACCTGACAGGCAGACAACAGATGGTGACTCTAGCACTCTTTTCATCTTCCAAGTCCCCAGTCAGTTATGGAGTACCTCAGGGCTCCTCGATCAGCCCTATTCTTTTTAATATCTATTTGCAGCCTTTGATCCCTATTATCAAATCTTATGGAATAGATTTGATAAATTACGCTGACGACACCCAACTGGTGTTCTCCTTAGAAGGACGGTGACAATGGAGACCTTTCAGAAATGCATGAGCAGGGTCTCCAGGTGGCTGAAAGTAAACTCCCTCCAATTTAACGAGAGTAAGACAGAGGTAGTCTATTGCTCGTCAACCAAACTGAGTCAGCAACCTTCCTACGAGATCAGGCTTGCGCCGGGAGCTGAGCTTTGCATCCCAGTCAAGACCGTGCATAATTTAGGGGTAATGTTTGATGCGGATCTCCAAATGACCTCTCAGACCAATAAAACCATCAGTGTCTGCTTTGGATTGCTCAAAGCGCTCAGACAGATTTTGCCCCTTCTGCCTTCTGCCTGATGAGTCTAGACCGCTAGTGGTTAGGAGTGTGATCCTGGCCAGACTGGACTACTGTAACTCCCTATATCTAGGGGCCCCCTTATACATCTTACAGGGGCTCCAGAGAGTCCAGTCCATAGCGGCAAGCTGGCACTTAAAACTCCTCCACTACGCTGGCGCTCAGAGATCTACACTGGCTGCCAATCGGGAGTAGAGTCGTTTTTAAGTCCCTATGTATTGTGTATAGAGCCCTGCACAACACGGGACCTATTCCTTTACAGGAAAGGCTCAACTGGTATGAGCCTACCAGGTCCCTGCGTTCCTCTAGCCTGGGTTTGGCAGCAACCACCAGGATCAGGAGATCGAGGATGGGAGGCAGACCCTTCTGCACCTCCGCATCTAGGATGTGGAACGAGCTTCCCCAGAACATCAGGCAAATTGACACCCTGCTTGGATTTAGAAAGAGTCTGAAAACATGGCTGTTTGCCAAAGTTTAATTCCCCTTAACTCAATTTAATGGAACTGGCGGCTGTTTTACATGTCATGACAGCCAGTGTATTGTTGTTCCATCTGACTACTTCCTGTTTGGGCGCCAGGATACCCGTAGGGTGACAGTTGCGCGATACAAATACAAATACAATACAATACAATACAACTGCAGTGGCTTCTTTAGTGGGGTAGGCTTCAACCCATTTTCTAAAAGCACATACCACCACTAATACATATTTTAAATTATTTACCCTTTCCATCTGAATGCCCTCAAAGGGCAAGGACGGTGGGGCAAAATTTCCACTCAAAACAGATTCTCTACCTCCAGGATCGTGGCGTAAACACACCGGGCAATATTTCACCATATGTGCTGCAGTTTTGGAAATGTTTGGGTTGTTCCATACTGGATCTAATACGGCACAAATACCTTTCGCGCCTATGTGGGCTGGACCATGGGCCATTGTAACTACAGCATATACTAATGCATTGGGCAGTAGCCATCGCTGCTTTTCAGATAGATCTATCCAACAATCATTCTTATCTAGTTTTCCTACTTCCTGTTCCCATCTCTGTAATTCATCTATTGTTGCTTCCTTCTGCAGTTCTCTTACACTTTCAATAGTATTGTCAAACAGAGATGTTTCCGCTACCCACCGGGCCGATGTGCTAGGGAACATGGGGTTCATTTTAGTCTGGGCTGTTTCTTTTGCTACTGAATCAGCAAAGGCGTTTCCCTTTCCAGTGGAATCAACAACTTTTTTATGGGCACTGCACTTAATGATGGCCACCTTCTCTGGTAATGTCAAGGCAAATAACAAGCGGTCAATTAAGGGGCCATGTTGAATTTTCTGGCATGTGTGGTAAAGAAACCCCTCTCCCTCCACAGCCTCCCAAAACTATGGGCAACGCCAAAGGCATACTGGCTGTCCGTAAAAATTTTCACCCTCAGCCCTTCACTCAATTCACATGCTCTTAACAAGCCTATTAGTTCAGCTGCCTGGGCTGAGTGATGGGAAATCCTTGCGGTCTCCACCACCGTCTTTAATGTCGTGACAGCATAAGCAGCTGTCGCAGTGCCATCTGGTAACTTAAAATAAGAGCCATCCACATACAACTCCCCTTGAGGTTCAGATAAAGGGATGTCAGTAAGATCTACGCGTCCATTCATTTCTTCTTCTGTTCTAAATATACAATCATGGATGTTGTCCTTTTCATCGTTTGAAGGGAGGGGTAGTAATGTGACTGGGTTCAGAATGGCACATCTTTTGATCATAATATGGGGTGCAAACAAGGTTAGCTCGTACCCTGTCAGTCTAGCACTTGTAAGGTGCTGGGTCTTAGTTCTGTTCAAAAGGATATCCACAGCATGCGGTACCATGACTGTGAGGTCTGTATTCAAAACTATTCCCTCTGATTGCCGGGAGGCCACCGCTACTGCGGCCGTGGCCCTCAGGCATCTTGGGAGGGCTCATGCAACATTACCCAAGACTGATGAAAAGAATGTATAGGGTCTTTGCTTCCCACCAAAACCCTGTGTTAACACTGAAAGTGAACAACCATCCACCTCGTGCACATAAAGTGAAAAAGGCTTTCGGTAATCCGGAGTACCCAAGACAGGTGCAGAACAAAGAGCAGACTTTAAAGAATCAAAGGCTTCTTGACATTCATCCGTCCAGAGTAAGGGTTCATGCACATCTTTGGTTGTCAAATGCAACAAGGGTTTAGAGAGAAGGGAATAGTTAGGAATCCACTGGCGACAGTAAGAGGTTATGCCAAGAAAAGCATGAACATCACGTTGAGCACGAGGGACAGACATGTTAGTTATTACAGATATTCGCTCTGGAGTCAATCGTCTCCCCGCTTTCGACAGTAAGTGGCCGAGGTAGGTCACTTCCTGTCAACAATACTGAAATTTAGAAAGGGACACTTTATTACCCTTTTCAGCCAAATGGTTTAACAATTTAACCGTGGCCTCTTTACAGCCCTCCTTTGTATCGGAGGCCACCAGAATATCATCGACATACTGGATGATCGTGTTCCCAGTTGGCAAAATTAATTCATCGAGGACTGCTTTCAAGGCTTGACTGTAAATGCTAAGACTCTCTGTATAGCCTTGAGGGGCGTGAGTAAATCTTAAGCTTCGGCCAGCCAATGAGAATCCGAAGATATGTCTGCTATCAGGGTGAATTGGAATGCTAACAAAGGCATTCTTTAAATCAATTACTGAAAAATACTGAGCTGTAGGGGGAATCATTGTCAGAATAGCAGTTATATCAGGTACTACCACAATTTTGTTGACCTCTCTAAGGTCAATTACAAAACAATATGTATTTTTGTAATCCGGGGCACCGTCAATTGGTGTCTTCTTCAAAATCGGTAAAATCGGGCTGTTACAAACATTAGCAGCTGTCTCCTTCACTACCCCCTTCTGGATGAGGTCACGAATAATGTGCAACAAGGCCTGTTCACCTTCTGGTGAAATTTTATTCTGCGGAATGCGGGGCAGCTGGACATTAGGTTTCAGGGTTATTGACACAGGGGCTATTCTTAACAGGCCAACATAGGTATCTCCTGTAGCCCACAGTGTCTGAGGAATCATAGAGAATTCAGGGGGGAGGTTTTCATTTTTGGCAAAATATTGCGCTGCATTCGGGGGTGGTTTCTGCATCGTCAAATAGACACCATCGGGGGAACAATAGATTTGTGCATGTAATTTTTTTAGAATGTCCAGACCCAAAAGGTTTTCTCCACAATTTGAAGTTAAAAGAAAAGGTGAATGTATAGAAATGGGACCTATAGTGAAGGGCAGAGGTTTAGAAACGGGGCTTACCACAGGGATTCCATAGAATCCTACTGATACGTTATTTTGGCCAGACAGAGCAGCCCCTGGGACCAGTGTATGGGCAACTGAGCTATGCATTGCCCCTGTATCCACTAGAAATTTTCCCGATGTTCCCAACAGTTCCCCTTGTACATACGGTCCCTCCTGGTCAACTGGTACTGTAAAGTGGCCCCCGCTCTATCCTTGGCTGTCTCATGCATAATCCTGTCCGTCGTACCCATCACCCCTGTAATTTTCGTTGTAGTACTGTCTGGCTTGGGGGTTGTCAAAGTAATTTTTCCGAGAATCCTCATGGTGCATCTCTTCTCGTCTCATACTATTTCAGTCTATATTCCCTCATCCCCTTCCTCGTCCTCTGTTACCCCCATACTTTGCCAGCTACAGAGGGCAATCTGCCTTCCAGTGCCCTTCCTGTTTGCTATAGGAACATTGATTTATATCAATGTTCGGGGGACCTCCTCCACCTCTTCCTGCCATTGCACCCCTCTGGAATGAGCCACGCCCTCCCCGTCCTGCACTCTGTCCTCTGCTAACCTGCTGCAACAGAACCCTAGTCTTCAAGTCTTTAGTCTTCTTTTCTGACTTTTCTTTGCTTTCATTCTCTCGATGTTCATAATATAGGGCCATACTGAGAATTACTGACGGAGCAGCTGTAGTCCACGTGCTCTCGGCTGCTTGGAGATGGGACATACCTTCGGGGAGCAAATTTGTAACAAACCTATTAACAAACAACTGTATCCCACCTTCCGTGGATAGGTCTTGCTCACTAAAGTCTATAAAGACTTTCTCAAACCTGGTAAAGAAATCTGACACACTTTCATCCTTCTTCTGTCTACAGGCTGTCAGTTTGTCCCAATCAACTTTTCTAGGAGGGAGGAGAGTTTGCATATATGTAATAATCTTAGCCGGTACTGCTAGTACCTCGTCTCTAGGTTTCTCTCCAGGCTTTCGTTCCTTGTCCCACGTTTTTAATTGGTCCCATGTCCCTCCCAACTCGGGGGCATGATCCGTGTCATGTATTTGTCTCCAAATGTCTACAGGGATCAAAAGGCCAAAGAACAGCTCGATATTGGGTATTGTCATGATAGCGGAATTGGCGGCCTCAGTCAATTCCTTATACTAAGCAGTGGGATTTTTACGGGGGTCGGGGAGCTGAGCTTTTAGTGTAAGGACCTCGCTTCGTTTCCAAGGGGTATAAACCCATTGTTCCTGAAGCCTAGCGTCCACGCGAGCCCTAGTTACTTGGCCAGCGCAATCCCTTAATTCAGGTAGGTCAGGATAGAAGAGGGGATGCACCTCTCTCATGGGGTGCTGCGCTCCCCAATCGGCGCACTTTCGGTGCATTCGTTCACGATAATGCACCAGAGTTGCTACGTTATGATATACTTCATCAGCCTTTAATTGGAATTTAAAAGCTCGATCTCTTATTTCACGCAGTATTTGAGGAGGTATTCCTTCCTCAAAACACTGCTCCCATAGTGAAATTAATCGGATTGCCATTTTCTCTAAAGCTAGTTGCTGTGCAACTGGTTCAAAATCTTTCATGGTGCTCCAAATGTCCTCCAAGGTGTAAATGGCGTTCCGCATCCACTGGGATGCCTGAATCACTATGGCCTTCCTTTCTTCCGTACCCAATGAGGACCTAGTATAGACTCGCTGATCACTCAAGTCCGGTCTAAGGCGTTTGGGTGT
Source organism: Lissotriton vulgaris (assembly GCF_964263255.1). Classification (NCBI taxonomy): domain Eukaryota; kingdom Metazoa; phylum Chordata; class Amphibia; order Caudata; family Salamandridae; genus Lissotriton; species Lissotriton vulgaris. The sequence continues at coordinate 667,585,087 of NC_141689.1, forward strand.
GGTATCTAGACAAGCCGTGTATCGGGGATCTATAGCGGCTTGAGTTGGAGGGGAGAGAAATACAGGGTGCGAAGGGGAGGGGACAGCCGCCTCCGGCTGTAGGGATTTTAAAGGTGAGGTAGTTGGTCGGAGAGTGGGAGGGTAACGTAACACACTTCATACTAATCCGTCAGCAGGGGCCGTGGTAGCCGTTACCAGTGCTCCCGCGGCCGATGCTGCTCCAATTTGGCCCGCCCGTAACAAAGGCACGGCTGGGTACAATCCCTGTGGGGAATAAGGAGGGGGTGGTTGGGCTTCTAATAAATCCTCTATTTCATCTCCTGTCTCTGTTTGAGACATATAACTTTTGTCCGTCTCTAAACGGAACTGCCTATCCATTTGTGCGATATTTTCTTCCACCTTCCCTTTATCATAAGCTATAGCTTTCTGGGTGACTGTCTGTCCTGATGTAAGCTTTCCCAATTTCTCTTCTCTTATCCGTCGTCGTTTTGCCTCCTTCAACCATAGGTTCAAGGAGTCAAACATCGACTGGCGGCTTATCTTCATAAACAGTTTGTTTTGGATGTAATTAATCTTTTTCTCGTCAAACGACCCTGTTTGAGGCCATTGCAAATCGGAATTATCTTTGGTATACTTATTCCAAATTGTATTAAACAAAATCGGTGTAAGACCGTGTTTCACATACATATCAAAACTGGGGCTGCCCTCGGGAGGGGCAGGCAGTCTTTCTTCCAGCCGTTTATTTTGCCGACAGCAGTACCCGAAACATATTTTACTAAAACAAGACATTATTGTAATGTTCACGCAATTCTACTCATATACTCCAAAAACCATTCACATTCAGACGCGTCCTCTTCACCACTCACACTCTCATATTCTTCTATTTTCTCACAATAAAGTGCTGTAAGGCGTCGCAAGGAAATAACTTTTTCCAGTACTGGTTACTTGTTTTATGCAAATGACATGTCTTGAGAACGAACAGAGCCCGTCGACTCCTGTTCGGGGACCTGATTCAACAGAATTCCAGACCAACAAAATTAAACAACAAAAGGAACAGTCGCTAGACTGTTCTGAGATCACCTGGTAGGCGAACCACCAACCCTCTTACAGGCCATCCCATGGTCCTGTTCTGGTTGGGCCGGGCGTCTGGGTGCGGAGCTCCAGAACCCTAGCTAACCCAGTTGCTCCCAGGGCTTTCCCGAAGAGGATTCGGCCGAGCGAGTAACTCAGTACACCGCTAAGGCATCAGGTGTTGTCTCAAGTTTTCACCAAACAAGTCCGTGAGGCATCTACCCGTGCAGCCACTTCACCGCAACGTCAGACCCTCAGATTCCCTTGTGGTCCAGCTTCCCCGGCCACCTTCAGAATGCAGTTAACCGCTACCGAGGAGACACTTCTTCCAAGTGTTTCTCATCCAATACAATCAGAGATTCACTCACCTGGTGCACTCAGGTCGATTGCGAATTCTCCACTGCCGACTCCTAGAAAGACCGGCACAGTCTGTTCTTCTCTCGGGTTAAGCCCGTAGGACACCGGCGTAGGGTCTTCAGCAGCTGGGAGGGATACTGGGCTCGAGAGTGGAATTTCTTGTTTTCATACCACAAACAGGTGTTTCAAATCAGGATCCTCTTTCCGTCCACCCACTCGGCCAGAACTCCTCCCTGTCCCTTCTACTCCTGTTTACAGGAGGGGACGACCCTATCGCGGAGTCCCGGCGGAGTCGCCAACTGAAGGAACCAAAATAATATACTAATGGACTATACTCACCAATAGCCCATATACCTTGTTCATAAATAATAAGTCATTCGGCAATGGAGAAGGTTCAATCGTTTATTCTGCAGATACAGGCCCTAACAGGGGAGCCTCAGTCTACACATCCCTCGGAGGTGCGCAGAGGAGACTGACTACATACAAACAGGGCAAAGCATATATACGTTTCACACATAGCACTATGTCACCTTACTAGGAAAGATACAACTTGTCAGTGAGCCAGCAGGAAGACCCATATAAGGCACAATTGATTGCTAGTAGCAGGGCATAAGCTATTCCGGGGGCAGGTCAGTAAGGTGCCTCCCTTTCTATCTGTAGCTCGGGGAGTTCGGGAACGGGCTCTGCTAGAATGTACGCATCCCACAAGAAGGGCAGGTGTGACATTGTGTTTCCCTGAGCTACAAACTAACGAGTGGAACAGACAGCTAGGTCTGCCATCGTGGTTTCGTGCAGAAAGCCTAATCACGTGATTTCAGGGAAACAGTACTTGAAACAGAGAAACGAAACAAGATGGCTCCGGTCATACCAATAGGTTTAAACAGCACTACAGTGAATCGTTCCTAACTACAATAAGACAATGTGAAAAAGGCTATGCTAACGTGGGGTTATAGGGTTATATTGTATATATTAGGCCAATAACATGTATTCTTCATATTTATATCCCATCACTGACGTCTTGCTGTTAGGAGCTCAAACCTCATTCTGGACCCCTTCCTGCTGGCCACAGGATTTGGGCTCCCTACCGTCTCCCACGGGAAAGACCAGCATTCTTGGGGGACTGATGGATGATAATATGACGTACTAAGACCATGTCAATACAGTGGCCTTGCCTGCCTTCTGTACCCGAGGACTATAGAAACGATTTTACCTTTCATTCCAGTGCATCTCCAAAAAATACTTGTTACATCTCTGGTTATTGCAAAGCTGGGCTATTGGAATGGCTTACTTTTTAGGGCGCACCAATACATACTAAACAAATCGCATACCTTTCAAAATGCAGCTGCCAGACTTCTTTTTAAAATCCCCAAATACCAATTGGCTTCTAATGCTATAAAAAATTGCATTGGCTTCCAATAAGCCATCACTTTCAAAGTACTCTGCATCGTCTGCAGAGCTCTGCATGGCCTCCGCCCACACTTTCTATAACACAGCTTTAGATGGTGGCACCCCTGGCAGGACCCTATGCTCAGCCACAGCCAACTTTGCAGTGCATCCCAGGTTTAAGAGTGCAACCTGAGTTGCAAGAGCATTGTACTGGGGGCCACTAAAGCTTGGAACTCACTCCCGTGAGGATGTTCCAAACCTATTAGTTTTCAGGAAGTCTGAAAACCTGGCTATTTAACATACGGTAATCTTGGGTCCACTCTTTTCACTGTTTGTCATTTAAGCCAGCGGGTAGTCGAGCACTTTAGAAAACTATTTAACATGGCATAATAGATCCAGAATGGCGCTTTTTGTGGTGTGTTGTTGGTTTATTTGCAGTGTTGGAGATCATTAGCAATGAGAAAGGAGGTATAAGTGTCCACATAACTGTTGATCACGTCTCCCCATTGGATGTTGAAGTCTCCAAGGAAAATATTTATGTCAGACTCGATAAGTTGAGAGGTGAAGAAATACTTGCAATCCTCGATCAAGTTTTTGTTTTGACCTGGTGGGTGGTAAATCACATTCAGTCTAAGGTTGGAGGTAGTAGATGTGAACAGTTCCACCGGCACGCATTTGACATGCAGCACAGATGGCGGTGGTAACTGTAGTCCCATATTCATCTAATGATGCACGTGCTTCTAAAGATTTGGTGAAAATGTGCTAATCATTTAATAAACATGCGATGAATGACAGTGAAAAATCGTAATACAAAAATTAAAATAGTCAGCTACAACTGTAAATTCTACAGTTAAATAGTTAAAAGTGGATTCTAGCAAAACAATATATCTATGCTTGCAGTGCCCTCTTGTGGACATTCTTCTCCAGAGCCTTGTGAAACAGCTCATAATTTGTATTGCTGTGTTTTACTGTATCAAATGTTAATATATTTTATATGTTGGGAGAGTGATACAACAACATGAAGTAGGATTATTTGAATATATTCAAAGAATTGTGTCCTAATCATCAATTCCTATGCATTATTATGGCTGCCATGGGCAGTACACGATTTTGAGCTGAACACAGTGTTATGGGAGAAAGGGTAATGACGTACGCATAGCTGCGAGTGCTTGGGGGCCTTATTTATGAGAGGCTTGCGCCGCCAGAGTGACTCAATTTGAAAAAGGCTACATGCCTAAAAGAAAGGAAAATTATAGCATTTCTATTTGAAGGAAGGCAAGTGGAGGTAAAGCCTGATATAAAAATCAATAAATTATACAGGATATACACCGCTTTAGTAACACCGTTGTGCAACGCATAGTAGGTTCAAATAATTGCAATAAAAATCCTTAATATGCAATATCTTTGATGCCTCGTCAGGGGTAGTGAAGTGCTATATAAATGCGAATATAATACAATTTAATAATGATTAGAAAGGGGACAGAGTCTGGGCAATTCAGAGGAGGAAACTAAATACACTTCTTGATCCTGGTGCAGCTTCAATAAACCGAAGGTTTGTCAATTAAGTGAGATCGAGTTTGCTTAGAGAGTGAATCTTAAGATGTCTTTTTAAAATGTTGAGTGAAACCTCTGCGCGGCAGACTCCGTACCCCGATCAGACAAACATATCTAGCAGATGCCCCACTCCCGTCCACTGCAACAAACCAGACCCAAGTCTTGGAGGCGGACATCACAGTAGCGGAACTCGTCTCGGGGATAGGGTGACCAACTGGCATAGGTGCAAATTCAGGACGGTGAGTGTAAAAATTGAGGAGAAAGGGACTAAATTCAGGACAAAAATTCAGGACAAAAGGTTAAAATTCAGAACACAACTTCGGGACAAAAGGTACGTTTTACAGACACGTCAGAGGTGGTCGCGCAATAGTGTACAAGTAAATAATCAATCACCTAAGTAAAAGTCTAAATACGTTTATATTAGGTTGAGACAATCGTACACTTCACGGTTTTTCAGTATGGCCGCAGCTTGCTACCTTAGACGATTCAAAATTTGCATCTCGCTCCAGCAGGTACATTAGTCACCAGACAATGGTGTACCACACCTGAATATGTGAGGCCGCTTTTATTGTTGATTGAAAACTACTGGATATACAAGGAACTTTGCAATGCCAGCCCCCAGTAACAAAACCGCCCCCCCCTCCTTTCCAGCCTCCCAGGGAAACACCTGATGCCCGGTCAGGCCAGTCCGGTCTTGCTACCACCCTCCAATGTTGACCCTCATCTTCACTTAGACGGTCTCTCATGTGTATTTAATTTCTTTCGTAGTGTTACTCATCCCAAGTCTGTAGGGCAGGGTGTCGGAGTGCGTTAAATCGAACACACACTTTATATAGAGACAATGACTCATATTAACATGAAAGTCAATGTATAGGAAATGCTACTTAAGACAATGGGTGCTACAAGGTGTAATCATTCTTTCATCCATCATTCAGTCTTTCACCATTCATTGTGTCCTTCCATCTGTGTGTCCATCTATATCCAAACATATGCAACCATTTGCAAACCTATCTACAATATATTCTTCCATCCATCATTTCATTCACCCACCCCTCCATCCACCCTTTCACTCATCCATCCATTATTCATCTACCCACCCTTTCACCCCATCTATCCATACATTCATCCATCCACTCTTCCACTCATCCATCTATTTACTCACCCATCCAGCCATTTACCCTTTTACCCAGCCATCCATTCACTTACTCATCCATCCACCCAGTCACCTATCCTTCCACCCATTCACCCTTTCAGTCAGTCATTCTCCCTTTCTCTCTCCATCCCCCTTTCACTTATCCATCCATCCACCTACTTATCCATTCATGAATCAATCCATTGATCCTATTACTCATCCATCCTTTCACTCATCCATCCATACGTTCTCTCATCCATCCACCCTTTCACTTCACTCATCTATCCATCCTTTTGTCCATCTACCCCTTTTCACTCACTCATCAATCCTTACATCCACCCTTTCACTCATCCATCCATTCACCCTTTCACTTATCAATTCATCCATCTACCCATTCATTCGGCCATCATCTACCCTTCTACTCATCCATCCATCCATACTTTCACACACCCATCCACCCTTTTACCCATCCATCTACCCTTCCGCCCATACATCCATCTATTTACCATTTCTTTCATCCATACTTCCACTCATTCACTCATCCATCCATCATTTGTTTCATTATCTATCCATTCCCCCTTGCATTCATCCATTCATCCTTTCAGTAATCCATCCATTCACACATTTCTTCACTTATTTACTCGCTCACCTTTTCACATTATGAGCTGAGCCTTTGTCTGCACAGTTGCAGACAGAAGAGGCCCATCAAGAACTTCACCTTGCTGTAGTTCTTAAAGCAAGAAGTGGGGTGCGGTGGGGGAGAGTTCACTATGCCCCTGCACATAGGCAGTCTGAAAATGTAGAAGTCATGGGTCATGCATGATGCACAGTGCCAGGATGTGCGGTGACTGTGACATGGTGTTGTTTACAAGGCTTTAAGTGGTATAAAAAAACTGGGGGTCTCGTCAAAGGGGGTGTTTGATGTAATTAAGAGCGTGGTTTAAAACACCTAGGCTAAAAATCTGCGCTTAGCATAGTGTTCCGCCCAAATGGTATTATATTATTTCTTTCATTGCATCCAGATATATAATACAGCAAGTATTATTACACCAACAACAAGCCATGCCTATTGGCTTTGTCAATGGTTGCTAGTTCCTTAAAATAAAAAAGCAGCAACCAGGGATTTGTTGAATGTAATATTGAAAATACTACAGTTCTAAAATGATGAGACAGTGAAATAACGATAACCTGTCCTTTTTAACTTGTTTTGTAGGCTTCTTTAAAAAAACTGTTCTCTAACGTTGCAGCATCGGCATTTTACCTTTTATGTAACAGAATGCCCTGCTGTAAACTGAGTGGGAATTGGATCGCACAACCTTAGTTTAACGTGGTATTCCTCCAAATTTAACATTAGAATAGATGAATGGGGCATTTTAAAGATGGCGGCCGTGATCTCGGCCGAGTGAGGAGGCGTTCTGCTCTCCTGGACCATAGTGGACCCCTGAAGGATTGCTTTGCCCGGTTTCGCAAAACTGCCTTGGAAAACTCCTACCGGCATCCAGCATGGAAGGCGCTCGACTGTTTTCTGACATTTACCTTCTGCTTGCCTCCATTACACTTGGCAGTGTCTCGAGGGCTTGGCGAGCTCTGTGTTGTCCCGGCTGCTTGCTTGGATCTGGAGCGGCGTTTGCAGTCGTGTTGCCGTCTCTGGTGCTTGACAGCTGGCCCTCTGGTTGTTGCCTCACGCCGCCGGATTACGAAAGACAGAATGCCGCCCAAAGCACTTACTAAAGCAGCGGCCGCCGCTCTCAAAACGCGCGGCTCGACCCGCGGTCAGCAGGAGCCGGACTCCAAGGGCGTTGCACCCGGCGCTCAGAAACCCCGTCCTGTAGGCTCAGACAAGTCCTCCCTCGCGATATCAGTGGCGGCTGCTCTCGCTCCTCTCATCATCCCCGCTAAGGAACAAACGGTGCCTGCAATGTTTGACAGGTTAGGAGCCAAGGGGAAGGAGTTGAAGGCAACTGACGATACGGCTGGGAAGGGGGTGGCGATTCTTACTGCAACTGTACCTGTAGCAGTACCTAATATCATATTGTCCAATGTTGGAGGCTCCCCACCCCATATCGACCCTCTTGAGTCTCATGATACAACTCTTAATAACAGCTTGCTAAAAGAGGTAGTCGTGACTCCAGGCTCAGCTCTAGACATTTCTCTTGCTAAATCTCCTCCCTTCCAGTGCATGCTGGGTAATGAAGTCCAATCTTCTAATAGCCTCGCAACTGCTTCTTTGGAGTTGCCAATGGAAAAATGTCATGATACTAGGGGGTCTGTGCATAGTGAATCCACTGAGAACTTTTATTCTGTTTCTGAGCCTTCTTTATCTGAGGAGGATGGTGCTGATCACCCAGAGCTCCAATGGTCAGACTACGACAGCGACTCTGCTGACTGGCGTGAGGCCTCAAGTGACTTCAATATTGCTACAGTACGTAAAGCTCCAGGCGCTAAGGCTCTGTCTCTATCCACTCAGCAAATTTTGCAGAAGGACTATGGGCAACACTCTCAATTAAAAACACAGGATCAAGATCTGGGTGGAGACACAAGTGAGGTCGTCTCAGCTATCCCCGAAGAGATTTCATTGGTTACAATTTACCAAACCATAATGATGCATAGAGAAGCAACCAAGCAAGAAAACATGCGCACGCAGGGGGCATGCCGCAAAATGCAAAATTCTCTTCGCCGTGTCATTAAAACCTGTACTGAGACCACCACCAGGATCACCGAAGCTGAAGAACGAATTTCAGTCCTCGAAGATGCCGTAGCCACTCAGAAAGATCTTGTTATAGAGGTTAAAGAACAACGTAAGGATATTTTATGGAAGCTTTCTGATCTTGAAAATCGGGCGAGAAGGAATAACCTCCGGGTCTTGGGTATAGAGGAAAATAAGGAAGGTGATGATGTTCGCCAGTTTATAGTGGAGCTTTTTTCCGAAGCATTTCCAGAGGTCGTCGAGTGGAATTGGAACCTCGAAATACAGAGGGTGCATCGTTTTCCATTTAATAAAAAAAAACCTTCTGCCTCTGCTACTGTCAATAATCCCTATCCCCGTGCTATCCTGGTATGCTTCAACAATGTCCTTGCCCGTGAACGTATCTTTGATCTTGCTAGACCCAACAAGAAGAGATCTGCTAAGGGCTCTCAGTTCTTTGTTCATCCAGACTTTTGCTCAGAGACGGTTACTCGCCGCTGGCATCTTCGACAACAGATTTCTCTATTTCAGGCTAAGGGAGCCCAGGCATTCCTGCTTTTTCCGGCAAAATTAAAGGTTATTTTCAAGGGACAGACAAAAGTTCTTTTTCTCTGAGATACCTGCTAGGGAATTTTTGGATTCAATATAGTTATATCTAGGCATTGCATTATACTGTCTGTTTGATAAATGCAGGGCAGTAATCATCTAAATCTCATATCTTCTTTTGTTTCTTTTTCTGATGACCAGAGAGGTATATATAAAATGCTGATCCCTTTTTTTTTTCTTTTCTCACCAATGTCTTTAGGTTATCTGTTATTGTTCTAGAAAGGGGGGAAGCTGTTGGTTCAGTGGAGCGGAGTGATACGCTTGCTCAACCATCGTAAGGACTACAGTCCTGATGCCCGCTATGGGGGGTGAGGGGTATGGGGGGTCTTTGGGTGGGTGGGTGGGCTTTGCTGGGGTGGTTGGGTTGTTTGGGGTGGGTTGCGGGGTGGTGTGGTGGTGGTGGTGGTGGTGGCGGACGGAGCTGAACAGACTTGAGGCATGGGACAGATGTCTCTGTTTTTCAAATGTATTCAACGTATTTAATGTGATGCCAACCTTTTCATTTCTCGTTAAAAATCAGCTGGATTGCAAATATCTGTTTTATAAAATGTTTAATAGTTTCTCCGAGCTATTTTTGTTTTTTGTCCTTAATCCAATCTTATGGCTGCTCCTAGATTGACAGGTGCAACTTGGAATATTTGTGGATTAAACAATCCTAAAAAACGTAGGATTTTTCATAAGATGTTGCAGGTGATGTCGGTGGATTTAATTTGCTTGCAGGAAACCCATATCCCTTGGGGCAATCGGGCTTATCTCAAATTTCTGGGTTATGATCTTGTGGCTTATTCCGGACAAACCTCTACAATTAGGGGTGTTGCTATTATCTTAAAAACCGGAGTTGGGCATGTTAAAAGGGTAAAGCAAGATAATTTTGGTAGATGGGTAATAGCGGAACTCCTGGTTAGGGGCCGGCTGTTTTCTGTTTGTTCGGTATATGCCTCCAATCTTGACGACGCGCAGGTTTTTAGGAATTTAAATATAGAGTTAGCTACCTGGCCCCATCCAATGTTTTTCTGTGGTGACTTTAATATTAATATCCCCAGTCACTTAGATATAACAAAACATAATGTTTACGGTGGACGAAAACCCCAAGTTTACAAGGCGCTTCGGATTCTTTTAATTGAACACGGTCTGACTGATCTCTGGCATTATCATCATCCAAATCAAGAGGGCTATACTTTTTATTCAATACCTCATAAAAAATTGGTTCGCATTGATTTTGTCTTTATATCCCTTCAAACTGCATGGTCTGTCAAGATTGAAATTAGCCCAAGGACTATATCCGACCATAATCCTATTATTTTCAGTATACTGCCTCAGTTGGTACTGTCTGGGATACATTTAAAGCCGCATTGCGTGGTGAAACAAAGAGATTTGCCGCATACCGTTGGAAAACAGAGCAACAAGCAGTTAAAACTAGACTGGCAGCTCTTCATCAAGCTGAACTGGATCTAAGTCTTAAAATCCGTATGGGGGAAGATCTAGCAGCTAGCTTGAAATCAGTTGCTGTAGCAAAATCAAACTTACTGGAGCCTTTCTATAAAGATATAGCAACTAAATACTTTCAATTTCGATCCTCAATGTATGAGCTTGGTGAAAATTCTGGCAAGGTGGTAGCAAAACGCCTACAACAAAGGGCTGTAGCTAGCCAGATTATTAAGGTCAAAGATCAGTTTGGAATAGTACAAGACACAACTAATGGTGTGATGAATGCCTTTGTGGATTTTTACTCAACCCTATACACAGAGGATATGAACATAATTTCCCAACAACAAACCAGTCTCTTTCAATTTTTTCAATCTATTGACACCCAGAAGGTCACAGATGATCAGAATCGAACTCTGGCTGAGCCTATCAGCTGGGAGGAAGTGGTAAACGCTATGAAATCCCTTTCTAATGGTAAAGCTGCTGGGCCCGATCTTATTCATTTAGAATTCTATAAAACTTTCTCACATACATTCAAGCAACAATTGCTAGAAGTTTTTCGCCTTGCTCAGACTGGGTCGGTTCCTGACTCCTGGCGTCGATCGACTATTGTTCTTTTAAAAAAAAAAGGAAAGGACGAATTAAATCCTGCATCATATCGCCCGATTGCGCTAATCAATACTGACAGCAAAATCTATTCAAGGATACTTGCTTTCCGTTTAAACCAAATAATTCTCCCTCTGGTTTCTATTCGCCAGCACAGGTTTATTCCCGGTAGGGACACGACTGACCATATCAGGCGTGTTGTAGCTCTTCTAGATTGGGCAAAGGTTACAAACTCTCCCCTTGGTGTGATCCTGTTGGACGCCGAAAAGGCGTTCGACAGGGTCTCCTGCGGGTATCTATGGGGTGTCTTACACTGGAAGGGCTTCACACCAGTGTTTATCCAGGCTCTGCAAGCTATGTATATATCCCCAACTGCTAAAATTCGTATTTCAGGCACTGAATCACATTATTTTCCTATTAGCAGGGGCACCAGGCAAGGTTGCCCCTGTTCTCCTCTTCTTTTTGCCTTATTTATTGACCCTTTTTTATGTATGATAGAAAATTCACAGGCTATCACTCCTATCACTGTTCATGGAATTGAATATAAGGCACTGGCATACGCCGATGATATTGTAATATTAACTGACAATGTCGCCCGATCATTTCCAGCATTGGAGTCTCTAGCAGCCCAATTTGGCTTAATTTCGGGCTATAAGTTAAATATTGAAAAAACCCAAATCTTACAATCTACCGCTATGCCAAATTCTCATCTTTCTACAATTACAGAGGCAACATATCTCGGTATTCAAATCTCTTCTGATGTGGAACAGATTCCAGATCTGAATTATTCTCCCATTATTGATTCTCTTCATAATAAACTAGAACGGCTGGATCATCTACATCTTTCGTTGTTTGGCCGATGCAATATCCTTAAAATGATTGTTCTCCCTAAATTTTTATATCTTTTTAGATCCCTTCCATTGTTAATCCCTAGTCTAATTTTGATAAAGCAGAAAGAATATGTCAACGATTTCTATGGTCATATCGCAAACCAAGGAGGGCGGCCAAGTGGACATGTCTCCCGCAGGATCGTGGGGGCTGGACCGTTCCGAATTTATTATATTATTATTGGGCAGCTATGATCCAACATTTTGCTTTTCCTCTATTAGGGCATATTCCTGAGCTTCCGGTACATATATCTCCATCAATATATTCAATATCATTGGGAGATACTACAAAAGGCGTATTAACTCGTATTCTTGAACCGAGCTATTTTAAAAAAAACAAATTTAAAGTACTGTGGGCTTTATTTTGGGTATGGCAAAAAGTCCGTCGTCATTTTCATATTCCCAAGATTAATTATTATACCCCATTAAATGCTTGTGGATTACTGCCAGTGATATTTCAAGAGGGGGTGGCAACTACCTGGATTTCTCTTGGTGTGAAGGAGATAGGCGATTTAGCTGATCATGGGCAATTGGCTTCTTTTGCTTTTTTGAAAGAGAAATTTCATATGCAGTCCAATCATTTTTTCAAATATCTGCAACTGAGAAGTTTTCTTGATAAAATATTTCCTCAAAACTTAACAATGTTTGAAAAAGTTACAATTGTTGAATCTATAAGAAAGAAAGAAAAAATTGGTAGTCTATATCAGACTCTCCTATCACAACTTCCTGATGATTTAGATGACCAAAATAACAAGTGGGCGGTTAAATTTGGAGTACCTTCTATTGATCTAAAATTCCCATTGGTTTTAGCTAGGTCTGTTTTGGTTTCAGGTACTCTGCGCACGCAAAGCTATATGGCTATGTATAATCTTTATTATACGCCTGCAAAGCTTGTTAGATGGGGGGTTGTTAGTGGGGGTAAAGGGGCGTTTTGCGCAAGATGTAAATTTCATTCTGCAGATTCTGTTCATATGTTTTATAAATGTCCGGAGCTATCTTTGTTCATCAATCAAATTGAAACTTTTCTTACTCAGATAACTCAAACTTCTGTTAAAATATCAGCAGAAATGGTAATTACTGGTTATGAATATTCTACAGCTCTTGAAAAAACGAGACATCTTCAAGCATTTTTGTTTATCGCTATGGCTATGATCAGACTCTGTGTTACATCACTTTGGATAAATCCTGAACCCCCTACTTTTTGTCATTGGAAGACCAGGATGCTGGCATGGTTTAAACTAGAGACTTCTGTACAGGCTTTTAGAGGAAAGAAAAGACGTTTAACTGCTTCCAAGAATTGGGCACCTTTTGAAAAATGGTTGGCGACGTAAATAATAATGTTCTTTAATAATTATTGTATAATTTCTTCTTATGTACAATTATGTATGATTTATCTTTGTTTGCTTTAATCTGTCTCCCACCACCATGGGTGCAAATGGGGAAAAAAAATTAATAAATAAAATAAAAAATAAAAAAAAAGAATAGATGAATGCGTGCTTATAGGTGACGTGCTTAGCCCACTGACGAAGGGCCATATTTGGCTCGAAATGCATTGGGATACATTAAACTGCTTTTGAAGAATACAGCACTTGTACGTGTTCTGAATTTGAGGTTCGGATGACCCGTTTTGAACATGAGAAGCCCATGAAAATTGCTTTTGCTTGCATGAAAGTTTGGAAAGTGGCGAAGAGTGATAAAAACGCACTGAGTAAAAAAGAAAAAAGGAGCAAAATTGGAAGAAAAAATTATGCAAATTGCAACTGTGGCTGTGTCAGCGGTTTGGAGTGTACAGGCGCTCCTCTTGATTCTGCTGTAAACTGAGGCAGAAGGAGGCCACCACATGCTTTAACACCCCAGACTGCTCCATTGTCATTCTGTATATGGCAATTACGCGGCATATCGAATGACAATGGGCGGGTGGGGCTGCTCTTGTGCTCCAGGAGGAGTGCGAGGTGGCCCCATCGGGGGTGGGTGGGTGAGGCCGCTCACAGGGGAGCAGTTCTGCTCCCGGTGATGGCCAAAATTATGGGCAAAAGGCGTCCATAAAAGGAATCCTCACGGACAATGGACGTGCGGTCCCAATTACGGACGGTCCGTAACATTTACGGACCGTTGGTCACCCTACTCGGGGATTGGTAAGCTTTGCCTGAGGAAAGAAGTGGGTGCATATAGATTCACAATTACCTGTTACAAAATGCTTTGCCTACTTCCGGCTCGATATTGATGCATCTTTACAATGACTTCCCAGAGACAAGCATGCTCGCTTGCTCCCTCCATGTGTGAAGCAGTGGTAACTGTCATACCTAAATCTGGGAAAGAAGATTTATGGGTATCCTATTTCGACATCTCGGTCCGTATATGTAGAGGCTGAAGTATCCAATTAAAATGAGTTTGATCCCTGAAAGGAGATGTATCGAAAATGCTGAACTCATAGTACATATACTAGACAAAGCGAATTGCTTATTGAACATTTGATAATAAGCTTAAGTTTCTTATCAAACAGCAGCGGTCGGTGGTGGGAGTAGCTGTCTGGCGGTGATGTGGGGAGAGGGAGGGTGGGGGGTAGTAATCTATGGATTACAGAGGATTACAGGTAAGTAAACATATAAATAAATAAAACAAATTTTGTTGCATGCACTGCATTACATTTGGGGTTGCAGTGCGCGCAACGAAATTTGTTTTATAAATGTATATGTTTACTTACCTGTAATCCTCCATAATCCATAGATTACTACCCCCCACCCTGCCCCTCCCCCTGTCACGCCCGGCTGCTACTCCCACCACCGACTGCTACTCTTATCAAATGACCCTGAGAAGGCATTTGACAGGGTCCACTGAACATTCCTGGTGGGGGTCTTGGCGATGGTAGCACTGGGACCTAGATTCAGAGCATGGCTACTGAGTGGCCACAGTGCTCCTACTGCTGGGTGAGGGTGAAAGGTCACCTTTCAAACCCACTTGTGGTGAATAGAGGAACGAGGCAGAGGTGTCCTCTGTCCCCCCTCCTGTTTGCACTTTATAAGGAACTACTTACTGAGATAATACGACTTAACCAGACAATTACAGGCAGGGCAGTTTGGAGGTCATATACATAAACTGGCCCTAAATGTGTTTGACGTGATGGTGAAATTGAAAGACCTCTGTCCTTAATCCTCTACTGGTGGTGATGGGCCAGAAAGTGTCTCGCTTTAAAATAAATGCCTTTAAATCACAAATCATGAGCATCAATTCCCTTCCAGCAACTCAGGGAAACACTTCACTGGGTCATGCAACCTATGATAAAAAAAAGCTGCTAGTGGACACCTAAACTCATTTGAAAAGGGGCTCTTCACAAAACATGACAAAAAACATATCCAATATCTATGAGCTACTTAAAAATCAGATGATCGCGGGCAATTCACCCACTCAGAAGATGTGGGAATCTATACTGGGACATTCCATGTCCAACAGGAGGGGGAAGACACCTATGCTAGGATTCAAATCTCAGCAACTTGTAGCACGGGTAAAGATGCCCTCATAAACATGGCACACTACTGGTATTTCACACCAGAACTTGTCTACAAATGGTGCCCACATATACCTATGTAAGTGTTGGTGCACCTTGTGTGGGATTGCCCCACACTAATTTGCTGGTGGAAAGTAGTCCTCAATAACACTGACTTACAGAGGTTTCCAGCATACACCATACTGGTAATTCCCAGGTAAGTGACATACCCACTGCGATCAAACAGGGGCAAAGCTATGACTATGGCGCTGTGTGCTGCCAGACAGACAATAATGGTGCACTGGTGTAGTGAGTAGCCACAAAAATAAGGATACTGGCTCCTGTGATTCTGGATTTTACTAGACATGGAAAAACTCATAGCCTCCCTAGAAGACCAAGGAATGCTCTTCCAGAAGACATGCGATGGGAACCGTGCATTGACTTCCTGCCCAAGGAATATAGAGAACTTACCTGCCCCAGATATCTGAGAATACTACACTTGATGGAAACACACACATCCTGTTTGGCACACACTCATGACTTACCATGTAGGAATTGAGGCGACAAGACACAGCTACATGTTAAAATACTTTTTGAGTGAATGGGGAGGCTCAGAACCTTGAGAAGGCTACGGCAGCGGGAATTTGAGTAATAGTTGGTGTTCTAATGCACTACATACTTTTCACCTGCCAAGACGATGTCAGTCAATGCACAATGTGACAAAAACCCAGATGTACCACATTAATGATGTAGGTAGCTGGCTCTGTATATCAAAGTAACGTAGAGCCCAGGGGATCGCCAGAGGCTTACAGAGGTTTAAGTATATAAAATTAAAAGTTCTATTTATGAATGTGTGGTCAAGCAGTTAGTCTTCTTCGGGATCTGGAAGTCGCTGACCATTGGAGAAGCATCATATTCATTGCTGGGTCTTTGAGCAGATGACAGGCTGGTAGAACTTGGGGGGGGGTGACTACACCCTTTGTGTGTCCCAAACCTTTGAGGAGGGTGCATCCCATTACCTGATTGGCTAAAATCCTTCCATTCAAGATGGAGGAGTTCCTAAAGAGGGGGGGGCACTTCAGCTCTGGACACCTTAGGGGTGGTCCTGGTTGAGAGGGGACACACCTCTTCTGACTTCTAATTTTCCCATGAAGAGCACAGGGTCTCTCCTCTCAGGGGGTCAGAAAATTGTCTGGTCATGCCAGGCTGGTGCAGACCAGCCAGCTGTACACTAGTGCATTGTACACTAGTGCATTGGTCATTTTTCAGGGGGCATCTCTTAGATGCCCCCTGAGTGTATTTTACAATCAATCCAACACTGGCATCAGTGTGGGTTTATTGTGCTGAGAAGTTTGGTACCAAACTACTTAGCTTTCAGTAAATCCATCATGGAGCTGTAGAGTTCGAACAGACAAATTACCAGCCAATGAACACAACATGGCTTCACTGCACGCACAATGTCTAAGAATGGACTTAGACACTGCAGGGGCCTATTGCTCATGCCGCTATGCCCTCACCTGTGGTATAGTGCACTCTGAGTACTGTGAGGCCTGCTAGAGGGGTGATTTTTGTATGCCTCAGGCAGTGTTTGGAGGCATGGCACACAGGGATGTGTGCTATGTCGACTCTTCCGTTTTGTCCGCACCAAAACACAGTCTGCAACAGCAGTGTGTATGTCTTAGGAGAGGGGTCTCTGAGGGTAGCCCAATACATGCTGCAGCCCTTAGAGACCCTCTCTGGTCACAAGTCCTTGGGTATCAGTGGTACCTTTTACAAGGGACTTACATGTAGGCTAATGGTGTGCCAATTGTGATAAAAAAGGTACAGTTTTGGGAAAGAACGCGTGCCCTGGGAACCTGATTGGCAGGGACACAGGGCACATTCAGTCAAATTGCATCAGAAATCTGGCAAAAAGTGAGAGGGTTACTGCAACAGATACCCACTTTCTAACAAATTAAAATGTGCCAATGTTTTCACTCTACAAGAAAACCTGATAAAATAAGAATAGAACCTAAAATGTTGAGTGATGGGGGATATCTTAATGAGTGTCAGGAAAGCATTCCATATAGTCGAGAAAAATATGCTCCGCCCCTCTTTTACTTGCCAATGCTCATCACATCTACCAAAGCAGAAGTGGAAGACTTTCCTCCTCCCACATCGCAGCAAACAGCTGGAACAGCCTACCCACCCACCTCCGCACTATCACCTCACTTCTAGAATTCTGAATGGCCTTCAAGACCTGGCTGGTCGAATAAGCCTCCGGGACCTGCAAGCACCTGGATACACTATCGGGTGATTAGCTGTGCTTTATAAATCCTGATTGATTGATTGATTTATTGCCGGTGCATCAACCTAGAAAAGATGCTTAAGGGTTTTCCTTTTTGTTAACTTTAGAGGTCCAGCTAATAAAGCAGATTTCCTCCACAGTTTCCTAATATCAGCGGAAGTTTGTAGTTTCTATGTCAAGTGCTCAGAGTTTTTCATATGGAAATCTTTGTGCGTGATGAACACTGCTGTAGATCATGAAGGTGCTGTAAGTAACTGCCTCTCTGCGCAGTGTACTAAAATGAAGCGCGCTACCACGGTCCCTTGGAAGGTCAGAGGTGATCTTAATAAGAAGGTTCATGGTTTTTGGGGCCCAGGACTTGGGTACCACAGGCAGGGAGAAGTAGGGATATGTGGACATATTTCTTGGCATTGGAGGCAATAGATCCAGCTAAGTAAGGAACACCTGTGCTGGGGAGGTGTCATCCTTTAAGGAGTCCAGTGGATTAGAGCACTATCCTGAATATCAAAACTGAATTTAAAACATTTTTAACTCATGCTCTCATTGGCATCGAATGTCTCATAAATTGCTTTAACATATGCATCGAGGTGAAAGGTGGATCAAGAGTAAAGACTTAATGGTCATAAATTGCCTTTGAATCAGCCCCAGAGGATTTAGGGCTAGATGTAGGTCGGCCGGTAACGGCCGAAAATCGGTATTTTCGGCATTTACCGACCGGTATACATGATTTGAAATGTAGGGGCACAATTTTACAGAATCGGTAACTTTACCAATTCGGTAAAGTTACCGATTCTGTAAAATACCGAATCGGTATTTTTACCGATTCGGTAAATCTCAGATGTAGGTGGGACTCTTCTGAGTCCCAAAGGCCCTACAAAATCGGTATTTTACCACACAATCCTATTGTGTGGTAAAATACCGATTTTAGGTGTGCATGCACATGTGTGCATGCACACCTAGCCATGTGACAGACAGACATGCCCTTAGGGCATGTCTGTGTGCCACATGGCGCACATGCCTATTTGTGGGGTGCCAGAGGGTGTCAAAGTGACACCCCCTGCACCCTTGCAAAATTCGGTATTTACCGATTCTGTAAATACAGAATCAGTATTTCCAATTGATTCCTATGGGCTTTGAAGCCCATAGGAATCAATGGGAAATACCGATTCTGTATTTACAGAATCGGTAAATACCGAATGTTACAGAATCGGCATTTCCACATCTGGAAATACCTACATGTCAACCACATTGATTTACCGATTTTCAGTTACCGAATCGGTAAAATTCGGTAATTAAAAATCAGTAAATCAATATTACCTACATCGGGCCCTTAATGTTTCCCCTCTCAGAGGAACGCTTCTGTGAAATATTGAGAATTATCTCATGATAGGATTTAACTTCTGTTTGATCTAACCTATTCATGCACACATTTATGTCATATAAGGGGACAGAACCATAACATATTCAGTACAGTTGATTCTCAGACACAGCAGAATATATGAGTATATTGATGGAAGAGACCCCAAGGTCAGTCAAGATGTTACCAAGAGGTTTAAGGTAGAGGCTTAAAAATAAGGGAGCAAATCTAGCGGAACACCAGAACAAAGGAGAGTACATAACTGGAGTTTAACATAATAACTGGGTGTGTTTGGTTTATTGTGTAGCATTTGCACCAATAAAGATGTTTTTGTTTTTCAGTATTTTGCCATGGCCAACTGTATTGAAAAATGTTGTGTGCAGCTTAGTCAGCCTTCTGTCCTGTAACTGTGTTGGGCAATGCAGCTCAGCTGTGAGCCATACAGGCTAGGACCAACACAACACACCCACAACCACATTAACGGCTGGAGGTTGGAGTAACTCAGAGGCAGCTGCTGCAGCCTGACACATCCATCTCCAAATTGTAGCAGAAGTTGTACACAAGACTATGTTCCATCAACACTGTGTGGGCACAAATTACTGGTGCTCCAGCCTTTTGCTCAGGGCCTCATGGGCTAAGCCTATTAGGAGGCAATTGCAAATAAATATTCACTGTGCCATAAAAGCGTACACCAGCTACTCATTAGTGTTATAATCTCACCAAGGGAACTTGTCCTGCTCAGTTTTATTTGCTCGGACCCACAGAAACACTAACCTAAAAGGATGTGATATTATAGATGGACAGTAGTGGAAAACATAATTATAATAAAATACAGTGATGGAGCAAGGTTTCACATATACCAAAACTTGCTTGGACTTAGCCCTCTCGACAAAACATATAATAAGTTAAGCAACATGTTTTGTTTACTAATATTTGCATTTCACAACATTTTTAGTATCTAGGGGAAGCTTACCTATGTGCCTTTACTAACATTAACTCGAATGTCCTAAAATGGCCGCCAAAAACATGGGAACTGTACTACGCATGCGTTTGCCACAACCACGTGGTGTGACGTACTTCTTCTTTTGGTGGGAACCTTTGCTACTGCGCACTGGTGCCAGAAATGGCCGCCTTAAATCTCACATGCTAACGCTATGCTGCAGCTTGTTAAAGCTTGTTTGTTCTGCTTAACTATCAATGCATAAGTTAAAATAAAGTACTGGGGTTAGAATAGAGATAAGTGGTATACAGTGCATTAATTTATTTTTGTATTCTAATATGTTTCTCTTTGACTTTGCTATTAGCTCGTACTTGAGCCTGAATGTCAACACATTCTCCATTTTAAGCAAAACTGCGCTTCGCACTCAATCTCTGAAATTGCTGAAGCATTGGCATTGAATGGCTGCCAACACCCTTCTTACCCACGATGTTTCTGGGAACCTGCACTACTGACCCCTGAAGAGGAAACAAGAAAACTCAAATAAATACAAGATATATCATTTGTATGCCAATATTGTTGGGCGGAATAAAGTCATGGGAAAATAAATTATGGGTGGGGACTTGATCAATTCAAGTCAATTAAGATGATCTCATCTTACTATGATGTGATGACCTCTCCTCATCTTTTTGACCAATCACTGAAGGGGAACACATAGATTTGCAACATTTATGGGTGGTACATTGCCCTCGAAATGGAATAACTAACGTAGGTTTAGATAGAGAAATTGTCTGACATTTCCGAATAGCTGACTTGTCACTGACCCATCGTACTCAATAGGCGATCAAGAGCAGAGGTGCTGGTAGAGCACTCTGTCAGAAGAATTGATGACCCAATCGGGGTATTAATTGACAATCCTAGAGAGAGGGGTGTGACAATGGCGTTGCACTTAGAGGAGGTCAGGTGTCCTGATCTGCACCTGTCTTGTCCCATAGGCACCTAATTAATCAGGAGCCTGGCCCTGGTCTTTAGTGCCCCAGCCCGCGACCAGAATTGGTCATTGCACCATTCTAGGTAAATATAATCTATGTGGTATGTCCTTGTGCTATTTCCCTTTCTCACCCTTCCCAGGTACCAATGTCTAAAGGTCTTACTGTGATTTCTTACAACTTTATGTCCTACTGGTCATATTCTTGCTTGTAAAATTCATGGTCACGAGACTGTAGCCTTTTCATTTTTGACTCAGAAAATCTTTCATAGATAAAACATTTAAAACTCCTACCGAGTCTATGGTTATTACAGGAAAGGTAAATGTGTTTTAATACTGCCTATTTAAACTAACTACCTCTTCGATCCTTAGGACTTATAGACAAGGTGACAATGATTTGTAAGTCATGGTTTACAGGTATAAGTCCTAAAAGGACTCAAAGTACTGAGAGGGTGATTAATTAGAAATTAGTTAGGCAGGACTGCTGGTTAAAAGTGTGAATATTATATAGGCCCAGGTGAGTATGGTAAAATTGAGCTAGTAGGTCCCTGCGCGCACTATCAGTATACTTTTCCGGTAGCAGTGCTATTGTTAGGGATTAGTTAAAATTAGGTAGTTAGTTACATATTGATCATTGATTATTGATTATTGTTTTTTATGTACGAACCAATATTCGCGTGTATTGTTAAATGTTGTCTGGAATATCCTGGGATTGTGAAAGCAGTTGGTAAATAGAAGCCGTGCTACTGTGAGGTTACTTGCCTTGAGGAATAGGTGCGTACATGTTAGGTAAAACTTGAAGCACTAGTTAGGGTTTATTTTTCTAGTATAAAAGTGAGAGTGATTGGGAGCAAAGGAGTTCGCTGGTGAAACTGTGATCTTATATCACCTAGAAAGGGTAATTCTGAAGGAGTAGCAGGTTCTGTTTTGCTTAAGTGAAGAGTAAACATAAGGTTGTTTTACTCGCAGTGCATGAAGAGTTGGCGGATTTAGGTTTACTCATTGTGAAAGAAATTGTCTTTTTCTTTCAATTTAGTCAATCAGGCACAGTAGCGTATGCTTTCATGTTGTCAATTAATGAAATATGTAATTGAATTTTGAAAGAAATTGATTTTATTGTATTACCTTGCAAAGGAGGGAGTCAGTCGCAGGTGCTGCACTGACGTCATAGAGAGCCGCGCTGGGATTGGTAGAAACAGCGGGTGTGTAGCCGTGAGAAAATTGTAAAGGAGGGGTGAGTGCAGAGAGTGAGATTCACGTCACAGAAAAGTCGTGCAATCATTGGTTAACGCTGCTTGTAAGTTTAAACCTCATTGGTCATTAAAAATAAGAGACGCGCTGGTATTGGAGAAATATTTCTGCAAAGTAAACAAACCAAATCAATTGAATGTATTCATATTTCATACAAAATTAAATAGCGGTATATCTGGCATTTAGATCCAGCAATGATAGGAAACCGCCCTGATAGAAAATATCTAGGACCAAGATTAACGCAATTTGAAGGTCTAGAAGAGTGGGAGAAGAGGCGTTTGAACAAGACAGGTCCAGAAGTGACAGAAATTGGAGTACGTTTTATACCAGATTTCCGAAGGAGACCAGAGATTAGCAAATGAAAAAGTGGAGACAGTCCATGCTAGTGGAAGGATTATATCCTGTTTTTACCACAGAAGAACCATCAGGAAGTAAAAGTACAGGGAAAACGAGAAATGTAATGACTAGTGGTGATTCGGATGATGATTATTTAGATGAAACATTAATTAAAAATCCACCGCCTTACCAAGAAGAAACACAGAGAGTTACTCCTAGCGCTCCATTTTTGCAACCACCTTTAGTTCTGCAGGTTATACATGAAACCTCATTAGAAAAGGTACTTCAAGAAAGAGAAAAGGAAGCTTTAAATAAACAGCCTAGTGAATTACTTCAGAATATCTCTCAGTTAAATACAAGTCCTGAAGCCCTGACAATACCCGTAACAATAGGTCCCGTAGTTCATTTATATGGAGATAAGCAAGTTCATCCTAAAGCTACTTTTCTGACTACACCCATAGTACAGCCTAGAAAAGAAACTCTAATAGTTGATGATCAAGCAAGTGAATGTGAATCGGTAGTTTCCGTAATGGATTTACCTATACGAGAACCAGTAAGTGACTCAACCAGGAAAATTATTCGCCCATGTTCAAAAGAGGTACAAATTGAAACATCCTCAGGAACGAGACATGCAACTGTAGTAAGCCCAGAAGAATTAGATGCACTCGAAACATAGAGAAGCCTAAATCACAGTCAAAGGTGTTGGACATATTGAAATTGAGGGTGGAATTAGAAGAAATGCTAGCAGGAAACTTAGGGTTGGACAGGCTAAACTCATTTGATGACAATGAATTGCTGTTTATATGCAGAAGTATTACACGAAATACTAAAATATATAATGAAAAGTTACTGAATTTGGCTTTGAAAATGGTAATTGACATTGGTAAATCAAAGGTATTACAGAAACCATATAGAGCTGAATTTTCTGACAAAGATTTGGAAAACATGAATGTGTCAGGTCGTAAATTGCAGATAAAGGAATTGTTGTTGTTACAAAAATGGGGAGATTTAGACAAATTCAAAGTTAGATGGACAAAGAAGAAGAAAAAAGGCACAGGCAAAAAAAAACACTTCTAAGTATTTACTGAAAGAAACTGAAAAGATTGAAAGGTTGTATCCAATGAGAGAAGTACCTGAGGAGGTTATGTACATGCTCCTTGGTCCCAATAGGATATTTGATCATTTACTAATGATTTTCCAAAGCTCAGAGAAAAACCTGTAGAATGGTATCAACAAGTTGAAAGGTTTGTGAAAGTGTTGAAAGTGCTGTTAGTATATTTAGATGGTTTATTTGATGTTGTTCCAGCTGATTTGTGGACTGAGTGTAAAATTACAGTAGATTGGCCAAATGATGAGTACTCTAGAGACCCTAAAAAAGGAGCACCATCAGACAATGTCTTAAAGGTGATAACTTACTTAAAGGGAAAGATTCCTCCTAAAGAAACTGATTGGACTAAAATAGATAGAACCACTCAAAATAAAGATGAATCTGTGCATGCATATTATGAACGCCTCTTGCAGATTTTTAAACAGTTCAGTGGTTTAGAAAATATTGATAATAAGGACATGCCACATTTTATTTATCGTTTTGTGTCTGGACTAAATCCCGAAATTTCCCAAACGTTTAAAGAGCATGAACTATTGGGCCAATTAGGATGGCGGACGGATTGCCTCCGCCAGGCTGGCGGTAGCCACCACTGGCCCGGCGAGGGCAATCCATCCGCCATCCTCACAGAAATGACCCTCTTCCACATTAGGATGGCTGGGGGGTCAGCGGCGGACGACAAGACCGTCCGCCGCTTTTACGCCGGTCGCATTCGCGACCGGCGGAAAAAGTGCGTACATATGGTGGCGGTGTCTGCAAGACACCGCCAACCATATTACGATGCCTGCGGTCCTATGTCTTTCCACGGCGGCATTGCCGCCGTGGAAAGGCATACAGTCTTTGCTTTGGGGGCCCGTTGCGGGCCCCCAGGGTGAAGGGGGATTGGGGGTGCACATGGGGGGTACCTATGGTAACCCCCTGCGTTTCAAAGTACAGAATGGCAGGCACTGCGCGGTGCCTGTCATGTTGTGCTTTGAAACGCACCACATGTATTTTTAGCATTGCGGCAGGCGGTGCTTTCAGCACCGCCCGCCGCCATGTTAAAAATGCGGGATGCACCCGCCACTGTGGCGGGTGCATCCTAATTCGACGCACGGGACCTCCGCCCTTATGGCAGATGGTCCCTTCCCACGACAAGTTGGCGGACGGCTAATGACCCCCTTAGTTGGCAAGCAAAGCCTGTCGATGAAATTCTCATGTATGCAAAATACTGTGGGGACGAAATTGATAATAAACTAAAGAAATCAGAAGAAAAGGAAATGTGGGCTCAAATTCAAATGACAGAACAACAAGAGCTACAATTAAACCAGCAGGCAAATAATCAGAAAAGAGGGGAAGGCCAAATTGAAGGAAGTGCGGGCAAACCAAGAGGGAAAATGAGTAAAGAAGAGGTGAAGAAAAAGTTTCCTTGTCATGGGGGAGGAAAATTGGGGCATTGGAGAAATTAATACAGAATAATGATGTCCAAAATCAAAATTTAAAACCACAGACGCAGAATGAGGTGTCAATAAAACAGCCACAACAGGTAATACAGAATCAGTTACCTCAAGCCCCTATGCCAGATTTTGTGAGTCAACCCAAATACAGTGTGTACACCGGATTTCGGGAGGAAAGTGGTAAGAAAAATACTGTAACACCTCAGTTTCTTTTCCAGGACACATTTTTTGAGACAGATGAATATTTACGGTGCCTGAGAGGGTGGGAAGAGGATTGCGTACTTGGCGCATCCTTACCAGTAGATCAGTCAGGTCCTTACATTGATGGGAAAGGGGAGGGAACTGATGTTACCTTTTTGTTTGACACTGGTGCTACTCGTTCTACTGTGAGAACAGCAGACATCCCAAACCTACCCCTCACGGGAGAAGCGATCAAAGTAGTGGGTGTTTCTAATAAACAAATTAGGACCACTGTCACAGAACCTATGGAAGTTTGTATTGGTAACTTCTGAGAAATCGCAAATTTGTAGTGTGCGCTTCTCGCCCTGTAAACTTGTTAGGAAGGGATCTACTGTGCCAAAATGAACTGCACAATCTCTTGTACACCAAATGGTGTTGAAAGTCAGACTTCAGATGAAGGAGTATACAAAATTATGCTAGCCAGACAAGAAACAGAAGTTAAAAAGATGTGCCTAGAAGATTTACCAGGAGAACTAAAAACCTTTGTTAATCCTGATGTATGGGATTTTTCAGGAAAAGAAGTAGGCCTAATGGCAGATATCGATCCTATAAAAGTGACTGTGAAGGAAGGTGCAGTTTACCCAAATATTCGACAGTACAAAATGAGTCCCAAAATAAAGACAGGAGTTGCACAAGAATAGGTCGTTTGGTTGAACAAGGCATTCTGGGAGAAATAATGAGCAGTCCTTATAATTCGCCTATATTTGGCAAAGAGAAACCTAATGAAAGTACAGGGTGGTCCAAGACCTCCGTAAAATTAATAAAATTGTTGTCCCATGTTGCCCAATAGTACCAAATCCAGCAGTGATTCTATATAAAAATACCATGGGGAGCAGGATGGTTCACTGTAATTGATTTATGCCATGCCTTCTTTTCCATCCCGCTGCATCCAAATAGCACATTTTTATTTTCGTTCAAATTTGACAAGCATGCTCACGTTTTGAATCGTGTTCCTCAGGGGTACACGGAAAGTCCATCCATTTTTGATCAGATTCTGAAAAAGTGCCTTGAATCCCTGGTGCTTCCCGGAAAATCTGTCCTGGAGCAGTATATCAATGACATATTGTTGGCATCGAGAACAAGAAATGACTGTGTGGTCAACTCCATTGCATTGCTGAACCATTTAACAAAAGGTGGACATAAAGTGTCCCCAGAAAGATTGCAATACTGCACAAACTCAGTCTAGTATCTGGGACACCAGATAGAAAGAGGGGTCAGATGAGTGACATCCGAAAGATCAAAATAATTCAAAACAGGAAATTATCCCAAACGCAGAAAAAAATCAGAATGTTTCTCGGAGTTGTAGGTTACTGCAGGCAGCAGATTGAGGGATTTGCAGTGTTTGCAAAACAATTGATTCAAATGACCAAGAAACAAGCAAAAGACGCAGTTGAATGGGACGATGAAAGCATGACTGCCTTTTTAAAATTGCGTATAAGTCTGTGTGAAGCTCCAGCATTAGGGATGCCTGATTATTCAAAAGAGTTTGCACTATTTTGTGGCACGAGAGACAATTGTGCTCTTTCAGTCCTAACCCATACCCATGGGTTAATGCGACGACCTGTGGCATATTTTTCTGCAACATTGGACCCAGTGGCATCTGCACTGCCAGGATGTCAAAAAGCAGTAGCTGAAACCTGCATGAGTCTTGAGCAAAGTGAATCCATTGTCATGGGACATCCTGTAACAGTGTATGTTCCACATTCAGTTGTGATTCTGTTAACCAGAACCCTTACTCAGCACCTAACACCTAGTCGGATGACTAAATATTTAAGAACTATCCTTGGTTCAGAAAATGTGACAATAGTAAGATGCACTATTTTAAATCCAGCAAAATGTTTGCCCGACTCCCACTTTGAGGAAGAGAGAGAGGAAGTTGAACATGACTGTATCGACTTAACTGAATTCAGTACTAAACCTCGCACAGACATACAGGAAGAACATTTATAAAGACCCAGAGCATGAGTTATTTATAGATGGTTCATGTATGCGCCATGAGGAAGGAGGACTAAGCGCTGCTTTTGCTGTATGCGCACTATCAAATATAGTCGAAGCATCCTATTTACCAGGAGTCAAGTCTGCACAAGTAGCCGAATTTATTTCTTTAATAAAAGCTAGCAAAATTGGGAAAAATTGGAGAGTAACCATTTATACTGATAGCCAGTATGGTTATGGGGTTGTGCATGATTTTGGCCAGTTATGGATGCAAAGGGAGTTCATGGCTTCTTCAGGAACCCCTAATAAAAATGGACAATTGGTAAAAGAATTACTTGAAGCAATTCAAATGCCTAAAGAATTGACCGTGGTCAAGTGTGCTGCTCACCAATCTAGACATGACAGAGTGACAGCCGGTAATCAATATGCTGACCAAGTGGCCCAACAATGTGCCAAATATAAAACGGCAATAAACAAGAAAATCGAAGCATGTGGAAACACCTGCCAACTTATGCTATTGAGAGGTGTGAATACATGGGAAGAAGTGAGAGACTTGCAAGGTGAAGCAGAGCCCAAAGAAAAGGAAGACTTGCAGAAAATAGGGTGTCAGGCAAAACCTGAAGATGGCATAATAGTCTATCTAGATGGGAGACCAGTGTTACCTGACTGTATGCTTGCACCAATGGCTAGAATGTACCATGGGGACACACACATAGGGAGAGATGCAATGGTGAGGTTATTCAGACGGGACTGGTTCAATGCGAAGTTCAGGAGCATAGCAGAGAGTTTTTGCCAGAGATGCCTAACATGTCAGCTATTAAACCCTGGTTAGAAAACTGCAGTGTGCCTTGGGAAAATTGGGAAAGCAGAAGGCCCATTTATTAGACTTCAAATTGATTTCATTCAGTTACCTGCTTGTCGAGGATTAAAGTATGTCTTGGTCATTGTCTGCCTATTTTCAAAATGGGTGGAAGCATACCCTACCCGCAGGAATAACAGCTTAACTGTAGCCAAACTCTTTTTAAGAGAACTCATTACTTGGTTCGGTTTTCCAGTAATGATTGAATCAGACAGAGGAAGACATTTTAATAATGAAATAATTAGTCTAATCTGTGAAGCATTCAAAATTTAGCAAAAGCTGCACTGTGCATACCGCCCCGAGGCTTCTGGAGTGGTAGAACAATTGAATGGCACGATTAAAGCAATATTGGGAAAGATGTGTGAATCTACCCAATTAGAATGGCCCAATGTTTTACCTCTTTCCTGATGGGACTCAGAAGCATTCCAGACAAGACAACAGGCTTGAGTCCCCATGAGATACTCATGCAAGGGCAATGAGGCAAGCATGTGTGCCTAGCCATCAGCTGTTATCTATATCTGATGATTTAGTTTTGGAGTACTGCAAAGAATTGGTTGACCAAGTCCGTTCTATCTCTCACCAGGTTGGGGAAGACGCTGAAGCCATACATTCAACTCCAGCAAATGATTTGAACCCAGGAGATTGGGTAGTGATAAAAAATCACACCCGGGAATCTTGCCTAGCACCAAGGTGGGTAAAGCCAGAGCAAGTTATACTGGTTACCACCACTGCTGTAAAGTGCAAGGGAATCCCCAACTGGATTCACGCAAGTCATACTAAACGGATACCAGAACCTGACGAAGTTGAGGCTGAAGGTTGTGCAGCTGAAGGGTCTCAAGAAGTTGATCCTGAAGTAGTTGACGAAGAGCAACTGAGCACCAGTCAGGATGAATGGATCCCAGTGGTTGACATACCTGAAATCAGAGTGAGAACAAGAAGCCAAAAATATTTAGATAGTCAGACTGATAGTGAGGACGGGATAGGTATAGAAGAACGTACTCAGATTACAGAAATACAAGCTAATGGTAATCGTGATGAGGACCAGATAAGGAAAGAGCAATATACTCAGACGAACAAAACCCCTTCCAGAACTCCAATGTCTGAGAGGGGACAGATAGGTACTAGTCAAAACGAACAGGCGGAAGACAATCAAGAATCTGCAAGACCTGTGCAGGACCAGGCAGGATTAGCAAAACGGGTTCAGGACGAAGAAAAAAACAAAGTCATATCCTGAATCAGGTCAGACTAGACTTGAAGAATCCATCCAGGCGGAACAGTCAACAGTAATAAGCCCTGGACAAGGTCAGTTAGAGAGGAAACCTGAAGTTGACGAAAATAAAGTTGCGCCAAAACTTAAAGAAAACAAACGAACATTTGAAGAATTAGAAAGCACAGTGCCAGCTGAAAGACTCAGAAAAGGTGATAAATGGCCTGGTGTTGATAAAAGACTAAAATATTGCCTAGTCACAATAGATGAAGAGCCAAAAGAAGTAGATGAAGTCAAACTGAACAGTCTACAATCAAAGAAGGAGAAGTCCACTCCTGAAAAAGCTGAACAATAAATTCAAAGGCCCTGAATGGACATACATCATCCTTGAAGGTTTTGAAAATCTGGAAATCTGTGATGACAGTGATGAAGAATTGATTGCTGATCAAGATATTGAAGAAGTGAGGCCAACTTCAGATAAACTACAGGTGTATTCTGTGTAAAATTCTCAAAGAGGGGTTAAGCCTCCTTAGTCAAAATGGCTGATAAAAGAGTTACTGGGAACTCGAAAATAAATTGTATAAAAACATGCTGTAGGATATGTATATCTAGTGTGTTTATAGTACTTGTAGTATGGCGAAGACTGACAATAGCAACACCGTACTTGATGGCTGCTGAGCAAAGTGACACTAGTATACACGGAAAGATAGCGCACCACAAACAAGATAGAGTAGATTTAGAAGCACCAGATTAGATAGAATTACATCACGTTAGAAACAGAAATGTAACTGAGATGACTGTATCTGCTAGTCTATTAGTACATTATGTAGAGACTATGCAAATTAGTGATTGTTATGTCTGTATGAAACTACCCACTTCTGTAGCTGAAGGTGTTACCTGCCATCATTTACCCCTAACATATGGCATTTCCTGTAGCATGTTAACTAACCTATTCTATAAAACTGGAAAGTTACAGTATTATTACCCTAACATAGATGTCATTTTCTCTGAAATTCCTTTCCATAGAATGATTAATCCTGTCCTTAGTAGTAAATACTCACAATTCCTAGGTAAATATTTTCTAAAAATGGAAAGTATAGATATAGCTGATGCACACAAAGACAATTTAACATGTAAACTATACGAAGAAGAGAAGATATTTTTAAATTTGGTAGATAAAAGGAGACAGGATTTCCATAAGAAAGCCACTGAACTGAAACCCCAGATACCCAATTGGGCAGAAAGGGAGGAATTTACGGCAACTGGCAAACCTCATGCTGCTATGTCTTAAGACTTTGAAAAGAAAGGGAAAATCTGTCTCCATAGAAAGAAAACTGAGTATAACAATGCATTCATCGGTTCCAGTGAATGTGAACACAATTTCCTCATAATTGGGAGTTGGGGACTAAAAGGGGACACTGATCCAGTATTTCCTGGAGTCTATTATATCGACTGACACTGCTGGAGGATTCTTATTGATCAATACCGAATTGGTTTCAATCAGATCAATGGTTTTACAAAATCGACTTGCTCTTGACATATTATTGGCAAAAGAGGGCGGAGTCTGTAGAATGTTGATCGTGCAACATTGTTGCACTTACATACCTGATAAAAGCGTTGAAATCGGAAGGTATGTAAGGAACT
Source organism: Lissotriton vulgaris (assembly GCF_964263255.1). NCBI lineage: Eukaryota > Metazoa > Chordata > Amphibia > Caudata > Salamandridae > Lissotriton > Lissotriton vulgaris. Next base: position 667,615,863 of record NC_141689.1, read on the forward strand.
CAAACCACTGGAGGTTGATAGTGTGTGGAAGAGACTAACTGATGGTCTCTCCTCTATTGGTAATTGGATTTCTAATGTAGGTAGAAGTATTGTAGGTAAAGTACTGATGCCAATAATGGGAATATCACTAATAATATTGGTGATAATGATTTGGTGCAAATGCTGAAGAAATAGAAAAAAATATACAGTAAATGAGAAAAAGAAGAAAAGAAAATTAGATGAAATTCAAATGGAAGAACTAAAAGGGGACATATGTAAGAGAATGAGAGTATACCAGAGTAAATATGAGAAGAAAACTCCCAATGTAAATGAAGAAACTGAACTGGGAGAATGTTGAAGTTATGATCAATCAACAGGCACTAGTTCTGTTTAATGTTTGCTGTGTGTCAGGAGCCCACCAATAAAGTAACCTTTGGGACCCCAAGGACAGTATTTTAAAACCTCACGCAACGGACACGCACAGCACACTCACAAGCACAATAAAACCTGCTCCGCAGTAATCTGGCATCGAAGCACACCTGAGGCACACTCGGTGCCTTGGGTGGGGCCCGATGATGATGCATGCCACTAACCAGGTTGGTAGGTGAGGGCCTTCATAAAAAAACAAATGGTTTTCACACAGACACACAGCAAACAATAAACAGAACTAGTTCCTGAGAAACCTACACTGGCTCCCCGTCGACATTAGGATCACCTTCAAACTCCTCACTCACGCACACAAAGCACTCCACAACGCCAGACCAGCCTACCGGAACAGCAGACTCAGCTTCCACACCCCTCGCCGCCAGCTCCGCTCCGCCAGCCTCGCTCTCGCTGCAGTCCCCCGCATCCAACGAACAACCTCAGGTGGCAGATCCTGCTCCTACCTCGCCGCCAAGGCCTGGAATACCCTTCCTACCCACCTACGGCAGACCGAAGACCTACTCACCTTCAGAAGACTCCTCAAGACCTGGCTCTTTGAACAGTAGCGAAGCTTCCAGCCCCCCGCACTCCCTCAGCATCTTGAGACCCTCACGGGTAAATAGCGCGCTCTACAAATAGATTGATTGATTGACTGATTGATCATAATACCACACGGGAAACAAACTAGTCCCTCTGGTTCCTCTCTCTCTCCTTTGATTCTAAAAAGAATGTTGAAGTTGGCATCTGGTTCCTTAATTTGGGATGATATAAAATATCATCAAAGAGGGGATTGATGGAGCAAGGTTTCAAATATACCGAAACTTGATTGGACTCAGCCCTCTCGACATACCATATAATAAATTAAGCAAAATGTTTTTTTACTAATATTTGCATTTCACAACATTTTTAGTATCTAAGGGAACCTTACCTATGTGCTTTTACTAACATTAACCGAATGTCCTAAAATGGCTGCTGAAAACGCAGGAACTGTTCTATGCATGAGTCCGCCACATCTAAGTGGTGTGACGTACTTCTGCTTTTGGTGGGAACTTCTTGCTTCGGCACACTAGTGGCAGAAATGGCCGCTTTAAATCTCACATACTAATGCTATGCTGCAGCTTGTACTAAGCTTGTTCGCTCTGCTTAACTATTAATGCAAAAGTTAAAATAAAGTAATGGGGTTTGAATAGAGATAAGTGGTATACAGTCCATTCATATCTTTTTGCATTCTAATATGTTTCTCTTTGACATTAGCTCGTACTTGGGCCTGAATAGCGACACATTCTCCATTTTGAACAAAGCTGCGCTTGCGCACTCAAACTCCGAAATTGCTGAAGCATTGGCATTGAATGGCTGCAAACACCCTTCTTACCCACGATGTTCCTGGGAACCTGCTCTACTGACCTCTGAAGAGGAAGCAAGACGACTCAAATAAACACAATGTATATAATTTGTATGGCAATATTTTTGGGTGGAATAAAGTCACTGGAAAATAAATTATGGGTGGGGACTTGAATAATTCAAGTCAATTGACATGATCTCATCTTAGTATGGTGTGATGACCTCTCCTTGTCTTTTTGACCAATCACTGAAGTGGAACACATAGATTTGCAACATTTAGGGGTGGTACATTGCCCTTGAAATGGTATAACTAAGGTAGGTGTAGATAGCAAAATTGTCCGACTTGTACGAATAGCTGACTTGTCACTGACCCATCGTACTCAATAGGCAACCGAGAGCAGAGGTGCTGGGGGAGCACTCTGTCAGAAGAATCGATGACACAATCAGGGTATTAATTGGCTTTCCTAGAGAGAGGGGTGTGACGCTGGCGTTGCACTTAGAGGAGGTCACGTGTCCTGATCTGCACTTGTCTTGTCCCATGGGCACCTGATTAGTCAGGATCCTGGCCCTGGTCTTTTTTGCCCAGCCCACAACCAGAATCGGTCATTGCACCATTCTAGGTAAATATGATCTATGTGGTATGTCCTTGTGCTATTTCCCTTTCTCACCCTTCCCAGGTACCAATGTCTAAAGGTGTTACTGTGATTTCTTACAACTGTCTGTCCTACTGGTCATATTCTTGCTTGTAAAAATCATGGTCACGAGAATGTGGCCTTTTCAGTTTTGACTCAGAAGTCTTTCATAGATAAAACTTTTAAAACTCTTCCTGAGTCTGTGGTTATTACAGGAAAGGTAAATGTGTTTTAATACTGCCTATTTAAACTAACTCCCTCTTCGATCCTTAGGACTTATAGACAAGGTGACAAGGATTGGTAAGTCAAGATTCAAGATTCAAAAGTACTTTATTCGGTTAAAAACAAAGAAGAACCATAAAAGTAGCATGAAAAGGTACAATTTACATGGGTCAGATGATCATTTAAAAGAAAAAATAATAGAAACACATAAAAAGACACCCAGAAGAAATGCATATATACAGCATGAAAAGAATTAGTTGATTTGGATTGATTTACGACACTTAAAAACTGATTTAAAAAATTCAGCAAGGGATGCTACCATAAAAACAGTTTCCATTTTCTGACACTCTAAAAATGCTAAGCGGCATCTATATACATTTAACTCTTTGAGTATGGGAATGATAAGTTTTCTTCGATAAAGTAGATAAAATTTACAAAAGAATAAAATATGCATATCAGATTGTGGGGAAACATCATCACATGGGCAAGGACATAATTCTTTCGTCCAACAATTCATCACAGGAAAAGATAATAGCCTAAATAGAATGTTAAGTCTGAACCGGGTTAAAAGGAAGCGTTCATGATTGGACATATATAATGACAAGTATGGCTGTAATTTCTCTCCATTTATAATCACTTGGTGAGCAGAAACCGTCTTTTTTTTTACTTCCTCCGTTTGTCTTTTGACCCTGAGGTGAGCAATGCACAGATTTTTCAAACCTCTTCTTGATATATGTGCCATTGATAACGGGTCTTCAAAGTATTGAGCACAACTTAATTCTTTAAGAAAGTTTCTGACATAACATATCCATTTGAAGTTGTTAATATTGTCCAGTACAAGAATGTCCTTTAAAATAGCCCGGTTAACCACGCATTCTTCATTTGTCCAAACCCTGTGCCAGAGTAGAATTGGCTGAATCATAATTATATCAGTCACATACACCACGCCCAGCTCAGCATGACATATATGGGTCGCAGTGCTCTCAGGTACGGACAAAATATGGCGTAGAAACTTATTTTCCATGATTTGAATGGAACTAACATTCGAGTAGCCCCACAATCCTGAGCCATAAGTAGCTACAGATATACAAGTAGCATTATAGATAGTTAAAATTTCCTTTATGGGTTTCTTTCATAGCTTTTTCATGAAACATTGTAAGGCCATGATAGTTTTAAAGAATAGCAGGGTTCTAGCATTAATTGCAGACGTCCATAAACCACTTTCGTGAAACAAAATGCCCAGGTATGGGAAAGTAGCGGTCTTCTCTAAAGGATTGGAATTTATAAAAATTGGCTTCAAATGCCTGGTTGTTCTTGTCCCACAATACATAGACAGTGTTTTGGAGCAATTAATTTTCAAGTCCAAGCTAAGCATGAAGCTATTAAAAGATGTAACCAAAGTTTGAAGTGCCATTGGGGTGCGTGCCATCAGGACTGCATCGTCAGCGTACAGCAGGGCAGGGACGGGCCTTCCCCCCACCATAGGCATGTCCCTGCCCTCCTGCACGAGGCGAAGCTCCAAACCATTTGTATATAGCAAGAATAGAAAAGGTGCTAAGACGCACCCTTGGCGTACACTACGACCAATCCCAAAGTGTCTGCTACATTCTCCCTCTTTCCCATACCGGACAGTTGCAGTAGCCCCGGAGTATAAGTCTCTCAAGAAGCATATAATAGCATTGTCTACCCCCAATTCAGCCATAATTGCCCACAGTTTATTGTGTGACACATAGTCAAAGGCTGACGATAAGTCAACAAAAGTGAGGTATAGGCGTTGTTTTTTTACCCTTATATACTTCTGTTGCAGGATAAACAAATTTAAACCTTGCTCTATGGTCCCTAAACCCCTTTGGAACCCATATTGAATATCACTTAGCACCCCATTTTCTTCTGCCCAGCTTTGCAACTTTAGTAAAACCACTCTCCCAAGAATTTTTACGGAGGAGTCCAATAAAGAAATTGGCCTGTAACATGTGCAGTTCAGCCTATCGCCTTTCTTGAATATCGGGACTATAATTGATGTAAACCAGGTAGGGATTAAACCTTTTGCCAAGGCAACGTTAAAAAGCTGGACTAGCAATGGCCCCCATAGATCAGTATTGGCCTTATAAAGGTCGGCTGGTATGCCATCCGGTCCAGCCTCCTTGCCCCCCTTAGTCGCCTTCAGGCTCGCAAGAACTTCAGGTAAAGTTACAACCAGTGCTTTAGATGGATCTAGCATAGGGTCATGACCTGTATCGTGCACTGATTCAACGGCCCTATAGAGGGAGGAAAAATGAGTCACCCACTCATCTTCTGTGACGGCGATCTCCATACGTGCTTTTTTCTCGTACAGGAGAGGAGTGTTTATGACCCTCCAAAAGGCGGCCGAATCTTTTGATTGTGACGCTAAGCATAATTCGTCCCAAGCGTCCTTTTTAATCAGGTCCTTCCTCTCCTTCAGTACTGTGTTATAATCCCTCCTCAATTCTCTAATTAAAATTACATCCCGTGGTCTTTTGTGGATAGCGTGTCTAAGCTTTGTTAAGGCTTTAGTGCATGTTTTGTCAAACCATTTCCTATTTGACTTTAGGGAATTTTTTCTCGTAACCCACAAAACCTCCCTAACTGTAGTAGCAATTATATTAAAATGAAGTAAAATTTCATTACTCTCCGCATGTTCATTCAGACAGATCGAAAAGCTATCCAGACACTTACTCAGTCAGTCAGTCAGTCAAATAGCTTTATTCGGTTAATTAAAACCATAAAAGCAATACATAGATCATAAGACAATAAAATACAATTAAACAAATTTAGACATGATTGCAAATCCTAAGTAAATCGATTAAAAGATATATAAAAGGGAAAGAAAATTAAAGGTAAAAACAGATTAAAAGAAGGTAGATATAGGGAATACACTTTCCAGTAGTTTTGGGCGTTCCCCCCGAACATGTTTTTACAGAAAGTGTCAGGTTTGGTGATGGTTTATAGCAGGAGGTTTTGTTTTGTTTTGTCTGACGGCTGCAACCAAAAAACAAGCTACGCCATATGTAACCTGCACCGAGTTCAACATCTGTAGGTATAGGAGGGCCGGCCGTACCTGGGCAAATTTTAAGTCTTTCAAAATTGGGAAGAGGAATTTTTTGCGGGCCGCCAGGTAATGTTCACAAAGCATGACTAAATGGAGAGTATCCTGTGTGGAAAAGCAGTCACAGGTGCAGGGTGGGGTGTTTTCTGGAGTACCCCACTTTGTATATGAGCCAAGCACAAGATGTATCTGGTTGAACCTGAACCTTATTAATAGAAAACGATGGTATGGTTTAGTTACATATTTGAGATAAGGTTCCATAGCCATGGACGACGAAAGTTGGTATAATGACCTTACCATTGGCTTGCAGAGCTCAACCGCTTCCCTCTCTGTCTCCAGCAGATTTCGAAAATGTTGCTTGACCCACTTTACATCCTCTTTCTTGAGGCTCTGCGGTAAAGAGTACATGTCCGGACGCCCTAGCCTGGCACATGCCGCTCTAACATATGCCAGCCAGGGTATGCTATTTGCTTTATCCAGAGCCAAACAGTCTTTGAGAATGCAGTGATTCAATGTGATCTCCTCATTTGTCCAAGTTTTAATCCAACATAACAGTGGGGACATTTTTAGGAGATCAGAAACATATCCCAAACCTAATTCATTATGGGTGGAATATATAGGAGATGATTTCGGAAGTGACAACAAGGCTCTAATAAAGTTATTTTCTACAATTTGAATTCCTGGGGCTGAAACATAACCCCAGATGTCTGCCCCGTAAGAAGCAATTGCCACACATTTGGATCTATAGATGCGGGTCAGGCCTCCATGGGTCTCGAGCCAAGTCTTTTAGAGAAATGCATGAGGGCTGCGGTGGATCTACTGACTCCATTCTCCTTTAGTTTCAGTTGAGCACCCCAAGTACCTTTTTCGTCAAAGGTGACGCCTAAATAACAAAAGAAAGGTACCCTCGAGATTGGAGAGTTATTACAACTGAAAGACCTGAGCTTCATGTTTTTCTTCCGTGAACCTGTAACCATGACGTGGGATTTAGCTGTGTTAATTTTTAGGTCCAGGGCTTCCATGAAACCACCAAAGTGATCCAAAAGTCTTTGCAGGCCCGTACCTGTACGAGCTATAAGGACAGCATCGTCCGCGTATAGAAGGACCGGAATGGGTGACCCCCCCATACGCGGCGTGTCCAAAGTAGCTGAGTTCAGGGATTTCCCCAGGGAGTTAATGTACAATGTAAAAAGGAGAGGGGCCAGAATGCAGCCTTGTCTGACCCCTCTCCCTGACCTAAACTTCGTCGTACATCTTCCTTCCCTTGTTACTCTGACAGAGGCGAACAAATTTAGATGGAGATCGTGCAAAAAGTTAACCAAGGTAGTATCCAGACCCAAGTCTCGTAAAATAATCCACAGTTTTGAACGATTAACCAAGTCGAAAGCAGAAGATAAATCCATAAAACCCAAATAAAGTAGTCCCCCCTTCACCACAGTGTATTTGCTGATAATAAGGTGGAGGTTTAAGCATTGATCCATGGTCCCCCTATGTGCTCTAAAACCATACTGCAAATCAGATAGGATCTCGCTCTCCTCAAGCCAATCCCCAAGTCTCTGCAAGATGACTCTGCCCAAGATTTTAACAGCAGAGTCCAGCAAGGAGATTGGCCTATAGCAGGCGGGGTCCCCCCTGTTACCCTTCTTAAAAATGGGAACAATAATGGAGGTGGACCAGGAAGAAGGGAAACTAGCTGTAGATATCGCGTTAAAGACATTAGTTAATATAGTAGACCAAAATTGCGGATACTGGATGTCGAGATCAGCAGGGACCCCGTCAGGTCCAGGGGCTTTGTGTTTACTTGTGTTTTTGATCGCCCTTTCTACCTCAATGATGTTAAATTCCATAGCCAGGTTGGACAGACCGTGAGCACTGACTAGCGATGTTGGTGCCGTGGATTCATAAATCTGTTTGAAGTGGGAAAGCCATTTATCATCTTCAATCACACAGTCCGTGTCATTTTTCCCATCCTCAGAGAAAAAAGGCTGATTCACGATGGCCCAAAACTTTTTGCTGTCTCTCAATACGTCAATGGCTAGTAAGCTGTCCCAAGCTTCCTCCTTAAGTTGGGTCTTGCGTTTGATAACCGCAGTTTTATATTCTTTTCTTAGGTTAGCCATTAATGCCCTGTCTTTGGGTTAATGTTTTAGTGCTTTCAGCAGGGCACTGTGTTTTGACGAGCATTCCTTGTTGAACCATTTGTGGGTTTTCTTACAGTCTTGGGCGCCAGTCCTTGCCTCCAGGTTCTTAGAGATCCTTGCGCATATATCCACATAGGCGGCCACTACGTCTGGTCCCGAGGCGGTTGGATCTAAGCAAACTGCCATGTTAGCCTCCGTCTCTAGTGCTAATGTTTGGAAGAACAGATCAGGGATAATCCTCTCCCATTTTAAACGCCTTCCCTGGTCCTTAGACGTCAGATCTCTTGGGGCTGCCACACCTGGCATTCTGCCATTCCAGGAGCAATCTAAGTCCAGCATTAGGAGGACAGGGTGATGGTCACTATGACTAGCAGTTACCACCCTATACTCATAAGCCTTCTCCAAGACCCCGGTTGATACAAAAATGTAGTCTATGACGGTGTTGGCGTCTCTCCCGATGAAAGTAGGCGCTCTAGGCTCGTGTTTGCCCTGGTCTGGTTCAAATAGATTTAAATTCGCAAGGAGAGTCTCCAGGCCCTCGCCCTCCTTCGTGTGTTCAAAGTGGGGAATGCCCTCTGTCGGTAATCCCCCATATCTATCGTTGTAGCAGTCCCCCTCACAGGGGTGAATATTAAAATCACCCAGGATTACCATCTCTGGGACGGAAATGCAGTCTTGTCTATAAACTGACAGAAAATCTGACAGAGAGGTCAGATGCTCATTCACGCAGGAACCCTCTTTGGAGTTGTAAAAATTAATAAGCAGAAAAATATGTGAATCCAGTAAGGTCCACTCCACAACTAACATGTTCGTTGGTGCTGAATCTAGTCTTTTGAAAACCCCCACCAAATTCAGAGAGCACAATGTAAGTAGGCCACCCTTGGCTCTTCCTCTTACTCCCGAAATAGCTGGGGTAGAAAAACTACAGAAGCCATCCAAGGAAAAGCTCTTAGTAGTATCCCATGTTTCTTGGAGTGCCAGGATATCGTGTTGTTTTACGAACCCTTGCCATATGGGGTCGGAGGCCTTTGCAGATAGACCGCCACGTTCCAGGTGATAATTTTACAATATTGTAGATCATGGTTAAGCGGGGTATGCGTTCTCCGAATCTCGCCAACAGCAAGGCTTTTGTCGTGCGTTGGAGGTGAATTTAATTTTTCCAGAGCCATCATAGTGGAATCCCTTCTTGGATGTATAGGAGTAATCTGGTGGCTCTGTCCGGTTGGGGGTCCTGTGTTTGTCAGTCAACCCAGTCTGTGGTTGATAGACATTCGAAGCGATTGGCCATAGGAAATGGAAAGGATTGTCTAACCCATTTACAAACTGATGGTAATATTGAGGTTGGATATGATGTGGCCCAATGAAGGGACCTCCTTGACGCGGTCTACCTCTTCTTCTCCTTACCAGGTTCCATCCCGCATCCCCCCCTCCTCCCAACCATGGGGTTGTCTTTCCCATGGGGGGTTAAATCTCTGTCTAGGTTTGGAATCATGTGGTCCCTTAAGCCAACTCCAACGATTATCCACTTGATTTTCTGGTAGATAGAAGTAGGAAAGAGGTCTAGCAGTCACAGTGCTTTCCTGATATCTAGGGGGTCCACTGTTACATATGAAGTCTACAGCCTCCGTATTTATTTATTTATTTATTTTTGATATTTGTAAAGCGCAAACAAAGGCCCATGGGCGTCTCGGCGCTAAGTATCTGAATATTTACCCTGAGGAAACTGTAGATGATCTATTGATTAAAAAGCCAAGTCTTGAGTTGTTTACGAAAAGACCATAAAGACGGACTGGCTTTAATCGTTGGTGGCAAGGTGTTCCACAACTTGGGGGCTGATACCAGGAATCTTCTATCGCCCCATAAGACTGTTTTTGTTCGGGGTATAACAAGATCTCCTGAACAGGATGAACGTAATGTTCTGAGCGGACGATAAGGAGTCAAATTGCGGATGAGGTGTGCTGGTCCTTGGTTGTGCAACGCTTTATATACAATGCACAGGGTCTTGAACTTTATCCTGTTTTTGATGGATAACCAATGCAGCTCTTTGATGGTTTTGGAGGCAGAGTGGTGTTTAGGGATATTTCCCAAAAGCCTCGCAGCAGAGTTTTGTATTGTTTGTAGTTTATTCAAGACTCCTTCCTGTGCGTTGAGGAACAGGGCATTGCAGTAGTCCAAGGTGGACAGCACAAGAGAGGTTACAAGGGTTTTACCAGCTTTGTCAGGTAGAAAAGGGAGAATTCTTTTGATAACTTTCAGTTTATAAAAAGCTGAAGAGGTAATCTGGTTGGCGTGTGGATGGAACGTGAGGCGGTCATCAAAGATGATTCCCAGATTCCTCACTTTGCTAACAGGCTCGGGGGGGGAGCCCAAGGAAGAGGGCCACCGATTGGATGACCACTCAGGTGTTAGTTGTCCAAAGATAACTACCTCAGTTTTATCTGAGTTTAACTTTAAGCAATTGGAGGCCATCCAACTCCCTATTGCCATCATACCAGCCCTGAGGTCATCCGCCACTTTATAGCCATTGTTCTTGATGGCTAGAACCAGCTGGGTGTCATCTGCGTAGGATGTAAGGCTCATCCCATAGGCCCGAATGACATTGGCTAAGCCCGACACATAGATGTTAAAAAGTGTCGGGCTTAGGGATGAGCCCTGGGGTACACCACATGGCAGTGACATAGTAGACGACTGAAATGGTCCTGTTGTAACTACCTGAGTTCTATCCGCCAAAAAGGAGGCCAAGAGTTTGCTGGCAGTCCCTTGTACCCCCAGGCCCTCGACACGGTCAATCAGGGTGGTAGGATCGACCGTGTCGAAGGCTGCAGATAGATCTAGTAGTATCAAAATTGCTGTACCCCCAGTGTCGCGGATGAGTCTGATGTCGTCAGCTGCTTTAATCAGAGCTGTCTCCGTCCCATGACACTGGCGGAACCCAAACTGAGTTTCGTCAAGTAGCTGGTGTTGTTCCAAGAAAGCGGAAAGTTGTTTATTCATAGCCTTTTCGGCTATCTTGGCTAGGGCCGGTAAGTTGGCTATTGGTCGATAGCTTTTGGGTTCGTCCTTGTCCAAATGTGATTTTTTTAACAGAGGTTTTATGATGGTTTTTTTTAAACTTTCAGGGTAGATGCCTGTTTTAAACATGGCGTTACATATGGAGGATATGGCCGGGGTAATCTCTTCTAAGACTGGCTGTAAAACATTGAAAGGGCAAGGATCAAGTGCTGAACCTGATCTAATGGTAGCGGTTATGTCCATAACCTGAGCTTCTGTAATTTCAGCAAATTGAGTAAGTGTGGGACCATTATGTGTGCTAGGTGTGCTTTCGGAGGAATTTTTGATGTTGGTGGCAAATGCAGAATATATATTCTCGAAGGTGACCACTACACAGTCCCCTGGTAGGTTTTTTCTATTACATCCTACCCACGGAGTTCTTTCTACCATTAGGATGTTACTCGGTATGTTTGGCGGGAGGGGATAGTTTTTGGATAGCCAGTGGCATACTTTGTTTTTTAGAGCCTGATACGATTCTACTTCTGATGGAGATGTTTCATTAACACCGGTAAGAATGACCACATAGGGACAGGCATCAGGAGGAAGATGGATGTTTCTGCGAGTCGTGCCCTTGGCTCTGACGGGTGCATCAAGATTTAAGGATTGTGATATGCCATCGCTCGATGCGGCCTGTAGAGTTGGGTTAGTTTTTGTTGATTTCGGAATTTGGTCAGTTTTCTGAGTTTGGTCTGTTACAGAGGTCTTAGTTTTAGAGCCGTCCTGTATTGGAGTGTTACTTGATTTCTTAGAGGCAGCACTTTTAATCTCCAGAGCTCTGTTAGCAACCACAGAAGGCTTGTTGGCCATTTTAGGTGGGTTGGTGACCTGGCCTGTCTTGGTATTCAAAGTGAAACTAGGAGCACTTATTTCCTTATGTATGTTCTTTAGAATAGTTTCCAGGCAGCGTAACCTACCCTCTATAGGTTCAAGCAGTGCTTTTAGCATATTAAGAATAATAGTATTGTCTGTGCTTAAACCAATTCCTTCCTGTGATGATATTGCTGGGTTGCCAGCTTCCACACTCAACTCCAGAATTTCCTCCAGACTTTGATCGATAATGGTATCGTCTGGTAGGCTCAAGGGTAGGCCATTCTTGGTGGATTGCAAACCCCCTGTGGGAATGGATAAGACTACTGGAGGGTTATCCCTAATGGCGGGATCGGAAGTAACCTTTTGGTCATTAGGGACAGTTTGCGCCTTCCTCCCATTAGGAATGGATGATTTGTTAACCTTTCGTTTTTGTTTAGGGATTGCCCCTTCTGTCCGGCCCCTTTCATTTATAGCAGTTGACGTGTTAGGGGAGTTTGACTCACTTTGTTGCGCTCCACTCTCTGTTATGAGGTTAAGGTTAGGAGAGGCCTCCAGGTCCTGTTGGGTGTTTAAAAGATCCGGGTCTCCAGTCGCCCCGGTGCTATGTACCAAGGCCTGGATGTTCGACCGTGAATCGGTGATAGGCGTCTGTGCCTGGGCGATGAGGCCCAGAGAGGAACGCTTGCCCATGGCCAGGTCTTGGGAGACTCTCCTGTCCATGAGTATTATTCCCTCATCAATTAAAGCATGGGTGCGGGTGATAAAGTCATCTAGAGTTCCAGTAAGTTTTTTAGCTCCTGCGGCAGCCATACTTCTGGTTTCCCTACAGTTCATAACCAGTGTTTCCTAACAGTGGTAGATAAGGAGAGCTAAGGGAATCCAACCAGGGTTTGGGCCCAGGCCAGGCTCCTCAGGCCTCTGAGGGCCACAGAGGGCCCGCCCTTTGCCCGGGCTTCGCTCGGCGTCCCGCTCGCGTCCCGCTCGCGTCCCGCTGAGCGCCTGCCCGTTGTTTTTATACCGAGCGTTGCGGCCGGGGGGCGTGTCTTGCTGGGGGCGCGGCTGTGCACACCTGTGCAGCGCAGGGACTCCTGGTCTTGAGAGTCCCTGCAGCTCGCGCCCTCAGTTAGCTCAGATGTTACCTCCTCCTTCCTCCTTCCGCAGCTGTTCACAGTCCGCCGGCCTCAACCCCACGCCTCACGCTGCGCAGCGGCACCCGCGAAGCGGGTGCTGCAAGCTGTTACCGTGCGGCGGGGCAGTCAATCCCTCCTGGGATACGGGGAGGCCAGCTGGCTAGCAGGAGCAGAATGGCGATTTGGCGTTCTATGAAGCAACAGCACCCGGTAAGTTCCTTCGTGCAAGGGTTCCCGCTTACTATTGCGAGGCTTCCTTCTTTTGTCTGCTGGTCGGCTGGGGGGCGTGTCTTGCTGGGGGCGCGGCCGTGCACACCTGTGCAGCGCAGGGACTCCTGGTCTTGAGAGTCCCTGCAGCTCGCGCCCTCAGTTAGCTCAGATGTTACCTCCTCCTTCCTCCTTCTGCAGCTGTTCACAGTCCGCCGGCCTCAACCCCACGCCTCACACCGCGCAGCGGCACCCGCGAAGCGGGTGCTGCAAGCTGTTACCGTGCGGCGGGGCGGTCAATCCCTCCTGGGATACGGGGAGGCCAGCTGGCTAGCAGGAGCAGAATGGCGATTTGGCGTTCTATGAAGCAACAGCACCCGGTAAGTTCCTTCGTGCAAGGGTTCCCGCTTACTATTGCGAGGCTTCCTTCTTTTGTCTGCTGGTCGGCCGGGGGGCGTGTCTTGCTGGGGGCGCGGCCGTGCACACCTGTGCAGCGCAGGGACTCCTGGTCTTGAGAGTCCCTGCAGCTCGCGCCCTCAGTTAGCTCAGATGTTACCTCCTCCTTCCTCCTTCCGCAGCTGTTCACAGTCCGCCGGCCTCAACCCCACGCCTCACGCCGCGCAGCGGCACCCGCGAAGCGGGTGCTGCAAGCTCTTACCGTGCGGCGGGGCGGTCAATCCCTCCTGGGATACGGGGAGGCCAGCTGGCTAGCAGGAGCAGAATGGCGATTTGGCGTTCTATGAAGCAACAGCACCCGGTAAGTTCCTTCGTGCAAGGGTTCCCGCTTACTATTGCGAGGCTTCCTTCTTTTGTCTGCTGGTCGGCTGTGGGGCGTGTCTTGCTGGGGGCGCGGCCGTGCACACCTGTGCAGCGCAGGGACTCCTGGTCTTGAGAGTCCCTGCAGCTCGCGCCCTCAGTTAGCTCAGATGTTACCCCCTCCTTCCTCCTTCCTCAGCTGTTCACAGTTCGCCGGCCTCAACCCCACGCCTCACGCCGCGCAGCGGCACCCGTGAAGCGGGTGCTGCAAGCTGTTACCGTGCGGCGGGCGGTCAATCCCTCCTGGGATACGGGGAGGCCAGCTGGCTGGCAGGAGCAGAATGGCGATTTGGCGTTCTATGAAGCAACAGCACCCGGTAAGTTCCTTCGTGCAAGGGTTCCCGCTTACTATTGCGAGGCTTCCTTCTTTTGTCTGCTGGTCGGCCGGGGGGCGTGTCTTGCTGGGGGCGCGGCCGTGCACACCTGTGCAGCGCAGGGACTCCTGCTCTTGAGAGTCCCTGCAGCTCGCGCCCTCAGTTAGCTCAGATGTTACCTCTTCCTTCCTCATTCCGCAGCTGTTCACAGTCCGCCGGCCTCAACCCCACGCCTCACGCCGCGCAGCGGCACCCGCGAAGCGGGTGCTGCAAGCTGATACCGTGCGGCGGGGCGGTCAATCCCTCCTGGGATACGGGGAGGCCAGCTGGCTAGCAGGAGCAGAATGGCGATTTGGCGTTCTATGAAGCAACAGCACCCGGTAAGTTCCTTCGTGCAAGGGTTCCCGCTTACTATTGCGAGGCTTCCTTCTTTTTTCTGCTGGTCGGCCGGGGGGCGTGTCTTGCTGGGGGCGCGGCCGTGCACACCTGTGCAGCGCAGGGACTCCTGGTCTTGAGAGTCCCTGCAGCTCGCGCCCTCAGTTAGCTCAGGTGTTACCTCCTCCTTCCTCCTTCCGCAGCTGTTCACAGTCCGCCGGCCTCAACCCCACGCCTCATGCCGCGCAGCGGCACCCGCAAAGCGGGTGCTGCAAGCTTTTACTGTGCGGCGGGGCGGTCAATCCCTCCTGGGATACGGGGAGGCCAGCTGGCTAGCAGGAGCAGAATGGCGATTTGGCGTTCTATGAAGCAACAGCACCCGGTAAGTTCCTTCGTGCAAGGGTTCCCGCTTACTATTGCGAGGCTTCCTTCTTTTGTCTGCTGGTCGGCCGGGGGGCGTGTCTTGCTGGGGGCGCGGCCGTGCACACCTGTGCAGCACAGGGACTCCTGGTCTTGAGAGTCCCTGCAGCTCGCGCCCTCAGTTAGCTCAGATGTTACCTCCTCCTTCCTCCTTCCGCAGCTGTTCACAGTCCGCCGGCCTCAATCCCACGCCTCACGCCGCGCAGCGGCACCCGCGAAGCGGGTGCTGCAAGCTGTTACCGTGCGGCGGGCGGTCAATCCCTCCTGGGATACGGGGAGGCCAGCTGGCTAGCAGGAGCAGAATGGCGATTTGGCATTCTATGAAGCAACAGCACCCGGTAAGTTCCTTCGTGCAAGGGTTCCCGCTTACTATTGCGAGGCTTCCTTCTTTTGTCTGCTGGTCGGCTGGGGGGCTTGTCTTGCTGGGGGCGCGGCCGTGCACACCTGTGCAGCGCAGGGACTCCTGGTCTTGAGAGTCCCTGCAGCTCGCGCCCTCAGTTAGCTCAGATGTTACCTCCTCCTTCCTCCTTCCGCAGCTGTTCACAGTCCGCCGGCCTCAACCCCACGCCTCACGCCGCGCAGCGGCACCCGCGAAGCGGGTGCTGCATGCTGTTACCGTGCGGCGGGGCGGTCAATCCCTCCTGGGATACGGGGAGGCCAGCTGGCTAGCAGGAGCAGAATGGCGATTTGGCATTCTATGAAGCAACAGCACCCGGTAAGTTCCTTCGTGCAAGGGTTCCCGCTTACTATTGCGAGGCTTCCTTCTTTTTTCTGCTGGTCGGCCGGGGGGCGTGTCTTGCTGGGGGCGCGGCCGTGCACACCTGTGCAGCGCAGGGACTCCTGGTCTTGAGAGTCCCTGCAGCTCGCGCCCTCAGTTAGCTCAGGTGTTACCTCCTCCTTCCTCCTTCCGCAGCTGTTCACAGTCCGCCGGCCTCAACCCCACGCCTCATGCCGCGCAGCGGCACCCGCAAAGCGGGTGCTGCAAGCTTTTACTGTGCGGCGGGGCGGTCAATCCCTCCTGGGATACGGGGAGGCCAGCTGGCTAGCAGGAGCAGAATGGCGATTTGGCGTTCTATGAAGCAACAGCACCCGGTAAGTTCCTTCGTGCAAGGGTTCCCGCTTACTATTGCGAGGCTTCCTTCTTTTGTCTGCTGGTCGGCCGGGGGGCGTGTCTTGCTGGGGGCGCGGCCGTGCACACCTGTGCAGCACAGGGACTCCTGGTCTTGAGAGTCCCTGCAGCTCGCGCCCTCAGTTAGCTCAGATGTTACCTCCTCCTTCCTCCTTCCGCAGCTGTTCACAGTCCGCCGGCCTCAATCCCACGCCTCACGCCGCGCAGCGGCACCCGCGAAGCGGGTGCTGCAAGCTGTTACCGTGCGGCGGGCGGTCAATCCCTCCTGGGATACGGGGAGGCCAGCTGGCTAGCAGGAGCAGAATGGCGATTTGGCATTCTATGAAGCAACAGCACCCGGTAAGTTCCTTCGTGCAAGGGTTCCCGCTTACTATTGCGAGGCTTCCTTCTTTTGTCTGCTGGTCGGCCGGGGGGCTTGTCTTGCTGGGGGCGCGGCCGTGCACACCTGTGCAGCGCAGGGACTCCTGGTCTTGAGAGTCCCTGCAGCTCGCGCCCTCAGTTAGCTCAGATGTTACCTCCTCCTTCCTCCTTCCGCAGCTGTTCACAGTCCGCCGGCCTCAACCCCACGCCTCACGCCGCGCAGCGGCACCCGCGAAGCGGGTGCTGCATGCTGTTACCGTGCGGCGGGGCGGTCAATCCCTCCTGGGATACGGGGAGGCCAGCTGGCTAGCAGGAGCAGAATGGCGATTTGGCATTCTATGAAGCAACAGCACCCGGTAAGTTCCTTCGTGCAAGGGTTCCCGCTTACTATTGCGAGGCTTCCTTCTTTTTTCTGCTGGTCGGCCGGGGGGCGTGTCTTGCTGGGGGCGCGGCCGTGCACACCTGTGCAGCGCAGGGACTCCTGGTCTTGAGAGTCCCTGCAGCTCGCGCCCTCAGTTAGCTCAGGTGTTACCTCCTCCTTCCTCCTTCCGCAGCTGTTCACAGTCCGCCGGCCTCAACCCCACGCCTCATGCCGCGCAGCGGCACCCGCAAAGCGGGTGCTGCAAGCTTTTACTGTGCGGCGGGGCGGTCAATCCCTCCTGGGATACGGGGAGGCCAGCTGGCTAGCAGGAGCAGAATGGCGATTTGGCGTTCTATGAAGCAACAGCACCCGGTAAGTTCCTTCGTGCAAGGGTTCCCGCTTACTATTGCGAGGCTTCCTTCTTTTGTCTGCTGGTCGGCCGGGGGGCGTGTCTTGCTGGGGGCGCGGCCGTGCACACCTGTGCAGCACAGGGACTCCTGGTCTTGAGAGTCCCTGCAGCTCGCGCCCTCAGTTAGCTCAGATGTTACCTCCTCCTTCCTCCTTCCGCAGCTGTTCACAGTCCGCCGGCCTCAATCCCACGCCTCACGCCGCGCAGCGGCACCCGCGAAGCGGGTGCTGCAAGCTGTTACCGTGCGGCGGGCGGTCAATCCCTCCTGGGATACGGGGAGGCCAGCTGGCTAGCAGGAGCAGAATGGCGATTTGGCATTCTATGAAGCAACAGCACCCGGTAAGTTCCTTCGTGCAAGGGTTCCCGCTTACTATTGCGAGGCTTCCTTCTTTTGTCTGCTGGTCGGCCGGGGGGCTTGTCTTGCTGGGGGCGCGGCCGTGCACACCTGTGCAGCGCAGGGACTCCTGGTCTTGAGAGTCCCTGCAGCTCGCGCCCTCAGTTAGCTCAGATGTTACCTCCTCCTTCCTCCTTCCGCAGCTGTTCACAGTCCGCCGGCCTCAACCCCACGCCTCACGCCGCGCAGCGGCACCCGCGAAGCGGGTGCTGCATGCTGTTACCGTGCGGCGGGGCGGTCAATCCCTCCTGGGATACGGGGAGGCCAGCTGGCTAGCAGGAGCAGAATGGCGATTTGGCATTCTATGAAGCAACAGCACCCGGTAAGTTCCTTCGTGCAAGGGTTCCCGCTTACTATTGCGAGGCTTCCTTCTTTTGTCTGCTGGTCGGCCGGGGGGCGTGTCTTGCTGGGGGCACGGCCGTGCACTCCTGTGCAGCGCAGGGACTCCTGGTCTTGAGAGTCCCTGCAGCTCGCGCCCTCAGTTAGCTCAGATGTTACCTCCTCCTTCCTCCTTCCTCCTTCCGCAGCTGTTCACAGTCCGCCGGCCTCAACCCCACGCCTCAGGCCGCGCAGCGGCACCCGCGAAGCGGGTGCTGCAAGCTGTTACCGTGCGGCGGGGCAGTCAATCCCTCCTGGGATACGGGGAGGCCAGCTGGCTAGCAGGAGCAGAATGGCGATTTGGCGTTCTATGAAGCAACAGCACCCGGTAAGTTCCTTCGTGCAAGGGTTCCCGCTTACTATTGCGAGGCTTCCTTCTTTTGTCTGCTGGTCGGCCGGGGGGCATGTCTTGCTGGGGGCACGGCCGTGCACACCTGTGCAGCGCAGGGACTCCTGGTCTTGAGAGTCCCTGCAGCTCGCGCCCTCAGTTAGCTCAGATGTTACCTCCTCCTTCCTCCTTCCGCAGCTGTTCACAGTCCGCCGGCCTCAACCCCACGCCTCACGCCGCGCAGCGGCACCCGCGAAGCGGGTGCTGCATGCTGTTACCGTGCGGCGGGGCGGTCAATCCCTCCTGGGATACGGGGAGGCCAGCTGGCTAGCAGGAGCAGAATGGCGATTTGGCATTCTATGAAGCAACAGCACCCGGTAAGTTCCTTCGTGCAAGGGTTCCCGCTTACTATTGCGAGGCTTCCTTCTTTTTTCTGCTGGTCGGCCGGGGGGCGTGTCTTGCTGGGGGCGCGGCCGTGCACACCTGTGCAGCGCAGGGACTCCTGGTCTTGAGAGTCCCTGCAGCTCGCGCCCTCAGTTAGCTCAGGTGTTACCTCCTCCTTCCTCCTTCCGCAGCTGTTCACAGTCCGCCGGCCTCAACCCCACGCCTCATGCCGCGCAGCGGCACCCGCAAAGCGGGTGCTGCAAGCTTTTACTGTGCGGCGGGGCGGTCAATCCCTCCTGGGATACGGGGAGGCCAGCTGGCTAGCAGGAGCAGAATGGCGATTTGGCGTTCTATGAAGCAACAGCACCCGGTAAGTTCCTTCGTGCAAGGGTTCCCGCTTACTATTGCGAGGCTTCCTTCTTTTGTCTGCTGGTCGGCCGGGGGGCGTGTCTTGCTGGGGGCGCGGCCGTGCACACCTGTGCAGCACAGGGACTCCTGGTCTTGAGAGTCCCTGCAGCTCGCGCCCTCAGTTAGCTCAGATGTTACCTCCTCCTTCCTCCTTCCGCAGCTGTTCACAGTCCGCCGGCCTCAATCCCACGCCTCACGCCGCGCAGCGGCACCCGCGAAGCGGGTGCTGCAAGCTGTTACCGTGCGGCGGGCGGTCAATCCCTCCTGGGATACGGGGAGGCCAGCTGGCTAGCAGGAGCAGAATGGCGATTTGGCATTCTATGAAGCAACAGCACCCGGTAAGTTCCTTCGTGCAAGGGTTCCCGCTTACTATTGCGAGGCTTCCTTCTTTTGTCTGCTGGTCGGCCGGGGGGCTTGTCTTGCTGGGGGCGCGGCCGTGCACACCTGTGCAGCGCAGGGACTCCTGGTCTTGAGAGTCCCTGCAGCTCGCGCCCTCAGTTAGCTCAGATGTTACCTCCTCCTTCCTCCTTCCGCAGCTGTTCACAGTCCGCCGGCCTCAACCCCACGCCTCACGCCGCGCAGCGGCACCCGCGAAGCGGGTGCTGCATGCTGTTACCGTGCGGCGGGGCGGTCAATCCCTCCTGGGATACGGGGAGGCCAGCTGGCTAGCAGGAGCAGAATGGCGATTTGGCATTCTATGAAGCAACAGCACCCGGTAAGTTCCTTCGTGCAAGGGTTCCCGCTTACTATTGCGAGGCTTCCTTCTTTTGTCTGCTGGTCGGCCGGGGGGCGTGTCTTGCTGGGGGCACGGCCGTGCACTCCTGTGCAGCGCAGGGACTCCTGGTCTTGAGAGTCCCTGCAGCTCGCGCCCTCAGTTAGCTCAGATGTTACCTCCTCCTTCCTCCTTCCTCCTTCCGCAGCTGTTCACAGTCCGCCGGCCTCAACCCCACGCCTCAGGCCGCGCAGCGGCACCCGCGAAGCGGGTGCTGCAAGCTGTTACCGTGCGGCGGGGCAGTCAATCCCTCCTGGGATACGGGGAGGCCAGCTGGCTAGCAGGAGCAGAATGGCGATTTGGCGTTCTATGAAGCAACAGCACCCGGTAAGTTCCTTCGTGCAAGGGTTCCCGCTTACTATTGCGAGGCTTCCTTCTTTTGTCTGCTGGTCGGCCGGGGGGCATGTCTTGCTGGGGGCACGGCCGTGCACACCTGTGCAGCGCAGGGACTCCTGGTCTTGAGAGTCCCTGCAGCTCGCGCCCTCAGTTAGCTCAGATGTTACCTCCTCCTTCCTCCTTCCGCAGCTGTTCACAGTCCGCCGGCCTCAACCCCACGCCTCATGCCGCGCAGCGGCACCCGCAAAGCGGGTGCTGCAAGCTTTTACTGTGCGGCGGGGCGGTCAATCCCTCCTGGGATACGGGGAGGCCAGCTGGCTAGCAGGAGCAGAATGGCGATTTGGCGTTCTATGAAGCAACAGCACCCGGTAAGTTCCTTCGTGCAAGGGTTCCCGCTTACTATTGCGAGGCTTCCTTCTTTTGTCTGCTGGTCGGCCGGGGGGCGTGTCTTGCTGGGGGCGCGGCCGTGCACACCTGTGCAGCACAGGGACTCCTGGTCTTGAGAGTCCCTGCAGCTCGCGCCCTCAGTTAGCTCAGATGTTACCTCCTCCTTCCTCCTTCCGCAGCTGTTCACAGTCCGCCGGCCTCAATCCCACGCCTCACGCCGCGCAGCGGCACCCGCGAAGCGGGTGCTGCAAGCTGTTACCGTGCGGCGGGCGGTCAATCCCTCCTGGGATACGGGGAGGCCAGCTGGCTAGCAGGAGCAGAATGGCGATTTGGCATTCTATGAAGCAACAGCACCCGGTAAGTTCCTTCGTGCAAGGGTTCCCGCTTACTATTGCGAGGCTTCCTTCTTTTGTCTGCTGGTCGGCTGGGGGGCTTGTCTTGCTGGGGGCGCGGCCGTGCACACCTGTGCAGCGCAGGGACTCCTGGTCTTGAGAGTCCCTGCAGCTCGCGCCCTCAGTTAGCTCAGATGTTACCTCCTCCTTCCTCCTTCCGCAGCTGTTCACAGTCCGCCGGCCTCAACCCCACGCCTCACGCCGCGCAGCGGCACCCGCGAAGCGGGTGCTGCATGCTGTTACCGTGCGGCGGGGCGGTCAATCCCTCCTGGGATACGGGGAGGCCAGCTGGCTAGCAGGAGCAGAATGGCGATTTGGCATTCTATGAAGCAACAGCACCCGGTAAGTTCCTTCGTGCAAGGGTTCCCGCTTACTATTGCGAGGCTTCCTTCTTTTTTCTGCTGGTCGGCCGGGGGGCGTGTCTTGCTGGGGGCGCGGCCGTGCACACCTGTGCAGCGCAGGGACTCCTGGTCTTGAGAGTCCCTGCAGCTCGCGCCCTCAGTTAGCTCAGGTGTTACCTCCTCCTTCCTCCTTCCGCAGCTGTTCACAGTCCGCCGGCCTCAACCCCACGCCTCATGCCGCGCAGCGGCACCCGCAAAGCGGGTGCTGCAAGCTTTTACTGTGCGGCGGGGCGGTCAATCCCTCCTGGGATACGGGGAGGCCAGCTGGCTAGCAGGAGCAGAATGGCGATTTGGCGTTCTATGAAGCAACAGCACCCGGTAAGTTCCTTCGTGCAAGGGTTCCCGCTTACTATTGCGAGGCTTCCTTCTTTTGTCTGCTGGTCGGCCGGGGGGCGTGTCTTGCTGGGGGCGCGGCCGTGCACACCTGTGCAGCACAGGGACTCCTGGTCTTGAGAGTCCCTGCAGCTCGCGCCCTCAGTTAGCTCAGATGTTACCTCCTCCTTCCTCCTTCCTCCTTCCGCAGCTGTTCACAGTCCGCCGGCCTCAATCCCACGCCTCACGCCGCGCAGCGGCACCCGCGAAGCGGGTGCTGCAAGCTGTTACCGTGCGGCGGGCGGTCAATCCCTCCTGGGATACGGGGAGGCCAGCTGGCTAGCAGGAGCAGAATGGCGATTTGGCATTCTATGAAGCAACAGCACCCGGTAAAATCCTTCGTGCAAGGGTTCCCGCTTACTATTGCGAGGCTTCCTTCTTTTGTCTGCTGGTCGGCCGGGGGGCTTGTCTTGCTGGGGGCGCGGCCGTGCACACCTGTGCAGCGCAGGGACTCCTGGTCTTGAGAGTCCCTGCAGCTCGCGCCCTCAGTTAGCTCAGATGTTACCTCCTCCTTCCTCCTTCCGCAGCTGTTCACAGTCCGCCGGCCTCAACCCCACGCCTCACGCCGCGCAGCGGCACCCGCGAAGCGGGTGCTGCATGCTGTTACCGTGCGGCGGGGCGGTCAATCCCTCCTGGGATACGGGGAGGCCAGCTGGCTAGCAGGAGCAGAATGGCGATTTGGCATTCTATGAAGCAACAGCACCCGGTAAGTTCCTTCGTGCAAGGGTTCCCGCTTACTATTGCGAGGCTTCCTTCTTTTTTCTGCTGGTCGGCCGGGGGGCGTGTCTTGCTGGGGGCGCGGCCGTGCACACCTGTGCAGCGCAGGGACTCCTGGTCTTGAGAGTCCCTGCAGCTCGCGCCCTCAGTTAGCTCAGGTGTTACCTCCTCCTTCCTCCTTCCGCAGCTGTTCACAGTCCGCCGGCCTCAACCCCACGCCTCATGCCGCGCAGCGGCACCCGCAAAGCGGGTGCTGCAAGCTTTTACTGTGCGGCGGGGCGGTCAATCCCTCCTGGGATACGGGGAGGCCAGCTGGCTAGCAGGAGCAGAATGGCGATTTGGCGTTCTATGAAGCAACAGCACCCGGTAAGTTCCTTCGTGCAAGGGTTCCCGCTTACTATTGCGAGGCTTCCTTCTTTTGTCTGCTGGTCGGCCGGGGGGCGTGTCTTGCTGGGGGCGCGGCCGTGCACACCTGTGCAGCACAGGGACTCCTGGTCTTGAGAGTCCCTGCAGCTCGCGCCCTCAGTTAGCTCAGATGTTACCTCCTCCTTCCTCCTTCCGCAGCTGTTCACAGTCCGCCGGCCTCAATCCCACGCCTCACGCCGCGCAGCGGCACCCGCGAAGCGGGTGCTGCAAGCTGTTACCGTGCGGCGGGCGGTCAATCCCTCCTGGGATACGGGGAGGCCAGCTGGCTAGCAGGAGCAGAATGGCGATTTGGCATTCTATGAAGCAACAGCACCCGGTAAGTTCCTTCGTGCAAGGGTTCCCGCTTACTATTGCGAGGCTTCCTTCTTTTGTCTGCTGGTCGGCCGGGGGGCTTGTCTTGCTGGGGGCGCGGCCGTGCACACCTGTGCAGCGCAGGGACTCCTGGTCTTGAGAGTCCCTGCAGCTCGCGCCCTCAGTTAGCTCAGATGTTACCTCCTCCTTCCTCCTTCCGCAGCTGTTCACAGTCCGCCGGCCTCAACCCCACGCCTCACGCCGCGCAGCGGCACCCGCGAAGCGGGTGCTGCATGCTGTTACCGTGCGGCGGGGCGGTCAATCCCTCCTGGGATACGGGGAGGCCAGCTGGCTAGCAGGAGCAGAATGGCGATTTGGCATTCTATGAAGCAACAGCACCCGGTAAGTTCCTTCGTGCAAGGGTTCCCGCTTACTATTGCGAGGCTTCCTTCTTTTGTCTGCTGGTCGGCCGGGGGGCGTGTCTTGCTGGGGGCACGGCCGTGCACTCCTGTGCAGCGCAGGGACTCCTGGTCTTGAGAGTCCCTGCAGCTCGCGCCCTCAGTTAGCTCAGATGTTACCTCCTCCTTCCTCCTTCCTCCTTCCGCAGCTGTTCACAGTCCGCCGGCCTCAACCCCACGCCTCAGGCCGCGCAGCGGCACCCGCGAAGCGGGTGCTGCAAGCTGTTACCGTGCGGCGGGGCAGTCAATCCCTCCTGGGATACGGGGAGGCCAGCTGGCTAGCAGGAGCAGAATGGCGATTTGGCGTTCTATGAAGCAACAGCACCCGGTAAGTTCCTTCGTGCAAGGGTTCCCGCTTACTATTGCGAGGCTTCCTTCTTTTGTCTGCTGGTCGGCCGGGGGGCATGTCTTGCTGGGGGCACGGCCGTGCACACCTGTGCAGCGCAGGGACTCCTGGTCTTGAGAGTCCCTGCAGCTCGCGCCCTCAGTTAGCTCAGATGTTACCTCCTCCTTCCTCCTTCCGCAGCTGTTCACAGTCCGCCGGCCTCAACCCCACGCCTCACGCCGCGCAGCGGCACCCGCGAAGCGGGTGCTGCAAGCTGTTACCGTGCGGCGGGGCGGTCAATCCCTCCTGGGATACGAGGAGGCCAGCTGGCTAGCAGAATGGCGATTTGGCGTTCTATGAAGCAACAGCACCCGGTAAGTTCCTTCGTGCAAGGGTTCCCGCTTACTATTGCGAGGCTTCCTTCTTTTGTCTGCTGGTCGGCCGGGGGGCGTGTCTTGCTGGGGGCGCAGCCGTGCACACCTGTGCAGCGCAGGGACTCCTGGTCTTGAGAGTCCCTGCAGCTCGCGCCCTCAGTTAGCTCAGATGTTACCTCCTCCTTCCTCCTTCCGCAGCTGTTCACAGTCCGCCGGCCTCAACCCCACGCCTCACGCCGCGCAGCGGCACCCGCGAAGCGGGTGCTGCAAGCTGTTACCGTGCGGCGGGCAGTCAATCCCTCCTGGGATACGAGGAGGCCAGCTGGCTAGCAGGAGCAGAATGGCGATTTGGCGTTCTATGAAGCAACAGCACCCGGTAAGTTCCTTCGTGCAAGGGTTCCCCACCTTCGTGCAAGACACTTACTCATTAATTTGGACAAAAAATCATACGGGACCACTTTACTCCATTTAAGAGTATAACCATTTTGGGAACCTAACTTCACATCCTGTGCCATATGCTTAGAAATTACTACGTTATTGGATGGAACGAATAGGTTCTCCATTGTTAATACCTGTGGGAGGTGGTCACTCAGAGGTAAATCCATTATGCTAGAGCTTATCAATCTTCCAGCAGAGCTATTTGTACACAAACTAAAATCAATAATACATAAAGCTACCCGTCCCACAAAAGTTGGTACAAATGGCGTTGTATGGTTGGCTAACTCATTTATAAATCCAAAGTCAAAATTAAAAAGCATCTCATTTAGTGAATCACCAAGTAGGGTATGTTCAAAGTGCGTAAAATTAATGTCCTGTTGTAACATCAGGCTACACATACCCTTATGGCCCTTTTTACACAATGTGCAATTAAAATCATCCCCCACATTATCATTACTTCGCCCCTTTTTTTATCAATTTCAGACTGTATGTCCACAGTTATTGTGGCGAGTACGTCCTTAATCATGCTACTTATAAAATTATTATAAAAATTTAAGAAGACGATCCTTGGACCCTGTCTTACATCTATCACTATTTTCTGATAGTAACTAGATCCTGGAGAGAAGAAAATCTTGTAATAAACTAGCAGGTTTGATATATACGTAATCAATCCACCCTTGGGTCTACCATGGGAACCCCCCACCGCAGGAGTAAAGTAGGTTTTATAACCATTTAAATGGATCGGTGCGGTGGCCCATGTTTCTTGTAAGGCTAGTATGCCTACACCAGAAATTACGTCATCCCAAGATGGATTAGGAATTTTTTGTTTTAAACCGGCCACATTCCAAAAATCCACCTTACAAAATTTTTCTGTAGGTACCACTTCTGCAATGTCCCCAGCTTGACCGCCCTGATCCCCTTGTGTTGTCTCGGCCACCGCTTGGATTTCGTGTGTCACCTCATGCCGTGGTAGATTAATCAAGCCCAGGTTTACAAGCATAGGGGCCTTAAGAACCTCTTTTGAATCAGGGAGTCAATCCACCATTTCCAGGCAGTCAAACCGGTTATAACACGGAGTGATCGGAGGAAATTGCTGGTTACCATACCAACCCGGGTCATACCTGTGCGTGGGAAAGTGAGGGGTCCTCCCCCTATATTTCACTACATTCCACCCGTCTTCAATTCCTCCTCCCCATTGTGTATTATATTGATTCCTGTCAAAGTCCACACCATTTCTGTCTCTTTGATGTCTGTTGTCCCTGGTCCAGCTCCATCGATTATCCGGATGTTCCTCATCAGGGTAAAAATAAGATAATGCCCTGGCCACTATCGAGAGACCATTGTTTCTTGGGGCCCTCATTGTGATATATTCGGCGGTGTGTGGGTTCTCAAAAGTTATTACCACACAGTCGCCCTAAACCCTTTTTTTATTATACCCAATCCATGGTACCCTTTCAACCATTAGAATGTTACTTCTGATGGCTGGTGGGAGAGGGTAATTATTATTCAGCCAGTGGATGATCTTATTTACAAGTGCCCCGTTGTTTTCAGTTGATTGTGGATCCAGTTCAGGCACTCCAGTAAGAATCACAACATACGGTGAGGCTTTTGGGGGTAAATTTATACTTCTACGCACCTCCCTTTTAGGTAGTTGGTCTTTGTCCTGTAATAAATTAGGAGTTTGTAGAAATGGTGCCTCATTATCAGTTGGAGCCGGAGTTTTAGGTTTTGAAGCACTTTTTGAGGGTTGGTTATTAGGGAGTTTTCCTTTTTCAGGGTTGGTTGTACTTAAAGAAGCATTATTTGGGAGAATCTTTGTCAGTGTTGGTGCGGGTTTAGTAACTTTGGGCTTGGGCACACTAGGAGTAAGTACTTGTTTAGCCAAATTCTCAAGCTGGGTTTTTGTGTCTTTTTTCAAGTCCTGTATTTGTTTCTCCAGCTCCTTCAAAAGTTCTATCACTGGGGTTAATAGAGTTTTTATTGAAGTTTCCAGTAGATATAGCATAGTACTCTCTCTAGCCCTGCTAGCATTAAGGCTGTCCTCACCTGCACCATTCCCAGAGGTGTTAGAAATTAAATCGGCCATCGAGTCATCCAGGATGGTGTCATCCGGGATGGGTAGACTCACAATGTTAGGGGGTAGAGGATCATCTCCTTGTGTATCGTTAACATTAACAGGAAGTACATTACTTGTATCTGATAATAGGTCTTTTCCAGCTGCATTAGTGTGCATATTTTGAACAGGCCTCTTTTTGGGTATAGCCCCTTCCTTTAACCCCTGTGTCACCACATATTTGTCTTTAGGGGTCACTGCTGTGTGTATCAATACACTAGTGGATGCCTCGGCCGGTGGTAGAATTGAGGGAATGGGGATAGAAGTAGGTGTTACAAGGGGAGGTTGCAAAACCTCTATACTTGTCCCCTCTAAATGCAGATTATCATTCTCTCCTCTATTTGGGCTCCGTACATTTGCAAAATGGCCCATCGAAGACCTCTTAGCATACTCCAAGTCCTGCGAAACCCTTCTTTCCATCAGTGAAATCCCTTCATCAATCAATATATGGGTTCTGACAATGAAATCATCCAGGGTGCCTGTTAATTTCTTCCCCCCTGCTGCTGCCCTGCTTCTAGTTTCACACATCTCCATGATGTAGTTAAGAACAGTTAATTATATGACCGTGGAATATGAAACCCCAGTCAATAGAAGCAGTAACCATACAATAAGGGGATGTAAAAAGCGTCTTACCACGAAACATCCAAGTCCGAAGTCACGTAGAAATCCCAGAATTTGGAGAGCAAAGCCCAACAGGTTAAATTGGGCAGAGTAACTGGCCCTGCCCGGCCTTCTCTGGCCGATGAGGTCCGTAGAGGGCCCGCCCTTTGCCCGGGCTTAGCTCCGGGCGTCCCGCTCGCGTCCCGCGTAGCTGGCCCATGTGCTGTTGATAAGCGCCTCCTGGCGCTACGTCACAGTTGCGCGCCGCCGCGGTGCCTGCCGGGCACTGTGGCGGCGCGATTCAGGCTGCAAGTGACTCTTGGCCCCGGTGGCGGCGTCCTCCCAGCAAGGGAGCTATGCGTCGAGTGACTCTTGGCTCCGGTGGCGGCGTCCTCCCAGCAAGGGAGCTGTGCGTCAAGTGACTCTTGGCTCCGGTGGCGGCGTCGAAAGAGGTAGGTAATGTGTAGCCTCCTATACTCCTGTGCTGGTAAGTCATAGTTTACAGGTAAAAGTCCTAAAAGGACTCAAAGTACTTATAGGGTGAATAATTAGTAATTAGTTAGGCGGGACTGCTGGTTCAAAGTGTAAATGTTATATGGGCCCAGGTGAGTATGGTAAAATTGAGCTAGTAGGTCCCTGCACGCTCTATCAACAGTACAGGGTGGCCCTCTCTCACCCTCAGAATGTCATTACGTAATGTATGTCAGCTCAACTGTGACCTGCATTGTATAATGTTGTCTTATGGACTTGCAGCTTCCCAGTTGCAGGACAGTGTGACAAACCAGAAAGTTCGTCAAACAGCTAGCCAGGCTGGACCCGAGCCGTTTCCACGACCTCCTAATGGTGGAGGTGTTGTGGAGGGTCTTCTCACAGGAGTTAGCTGCAGCTGGCTAGGATGGCTAGAGCAAGGCACAAGATGACATATATTCCTACCTGCTCCAACCCAAGCTGTACAGCCTATATGCTCAAAACACAATGATTCTTGGTGGCAGAGTACCTAGACAGCCACACCACTACCTATGTTAAATTCAGTATGCTGGTAACCACAATTTGTTTCCTATTTGATCTCATAGAAAGTGCCCACCTCTGAGAATCAGCCAACGTTAGTGGTCCTTAATCTAACATTTAAACACAAAATAAGAGAGGCACATAAATAGAGACGTTTAAACAGAGTCTGTTAAATAATCCACAGGCCAGCGAAATCACGATGACAGAGGCATTTCGTTCTAAATATGTTCTTTGTTCCTTTTTATTCATTGCTTGGCACTATACATGCGAATTGTGCAAAACAGGCAACATGTTTCGCCCATGATTCGGGCTTCTTCTGGGCTGGAAACATAACAATTGACAGAATACATTTATAAACGGACAAACAGGTCCACATGCACAGCAAATAAATAAATACAGAACATATATAAAACATTAAAACAATCTTGCATTTGTAGCCTGGTCTCAAATCTTAAGACGCTAATCATTTGGGACAAATATATTCCCTTCACCAATTTGTTGCACAGAATCAATACGTCTCTACAGGTTGTTAACATGACAAGCAATATCGTGCCTCCCATGTACAGAGGAGGAAAAACAATTCAAATACATACTAGATATATGTAAACGACATTATGGAACTAGATGGTGTGAATAATAATAGCTGGCTAAAATATGTTGAATCTAAACTCCAGGCAGCTGGCTTTAACCACCTTAATTAAGACCAAAAGATGTGTCGGTCTATCTCTAAAAAAGAGTTGAAAACTCATCTACTGACACATTTACAAGTGAGGAGGAAGGAAATCATTTTAAACTTTCGATAGTCCGATTATATCACGCTGTCCTGAGCCTAAATTGACCAATGTGAATTCGACCTCCTTATCATTTGTTACAAATTCTCAACACATATATA
The DNA here is from genome assembly GCF_964263255.1 of Lissotriton vulgaris. Taxonomy (NCBI): domain Eukaryota; kingdom Metazoa; phylum Chordata; class Amphibia; order Caudata; family Salamandridae; genus Lissotriton; species Lissotriton vulgaris. The sequence continues at coordinate 667,645,244 of NC_141689.1, forward strand.
TTTTAATGGGATTTTGGTCCCTTGATGTTAGGTATCCCATCTAAAACCTATGCGATCTCCGAACCTTCACCTTGTCCTTGTGACAAGCGATCTATTCAGAATTATCTCCATTTTTAGTTTTTGCAAATTCTATGGTGACGAAAGAAAAAGATTCATTATTCCCCTTATTCGCAAAATGAGTTTCAAGCAATGCCATGTGGCCCTATACTATCTCCAGTTACTGTCTGATACCTTTACATGCTTTTCTCTGCCCTCATTCTTTTGATCTGTCTTGAGAAAAAGGAGATTACATTGACTTTCTGATTCTTAAAGTGTTAATCAATCCGTTGGATTGTGCAATAACTTTGTGTACATCTATGAATTAGTGTGTCTCCTTTTAACCTATCAACAACTTTTTAAACTATATATCTTTTTTACTTCTTTTACCAAATTTTGTTTTAATATATGTGTTAGACCTGGCACCTTGGCGTGGGTCTACCTTCCATTATTTTACTGTTGCCTCATTTGGTTTTGCTGGTGTTAGATGCTTTGGGCACTGTGCCACTGATGTCCAGTGCCACAGTGAATTACAGCCATTTTCGTTTTTCACTATTGCAAGGCTACCTGTTCTCCTTAGCCAGAATGGGCAGTTAGATTATTACATCTTATAATCCTAATTGACTCAGGGAACATGGTAGAAATTCGAGTTTAGTATGCCTGAACTCAGAATGATAAAATGTATCAATTAGTGAAGTTGGTTTTAACATTCTGTGTTTGAAAATACCACCTTTAGAAAGTAGGTATTTTCTTGTCTAACTATCCAAGCCTGCCTCTGGTTGGTTGTGTATTCCTTATCTGGAGCTTGAGTGACAGGGCTGGGGGATTCCAGGAGACAGGGTGAGTCAGCCCAGTGGTGAATTGAGAGATCTGCATGTAGATGGGAGGGAGGATTTGCACCTGAGACCTGAATAGGGCAGTGCCTTCCCTCCACAATGCTGGCTCCACCTCCTGTGGTGCGTCTGATGTCTCTGCCCTGCACTGTGAAAGAAAAGAAGGAGTCATGTAAACAGAGTTATATAGGACTGACCAGAACTGCTTTGGACTAGGCAAAGGCCCCTCTGCCTCAGAGGACAAAGGATTTTGGGGTATAAGTATTGGGACCTGATCCCAAAAATTTAGATCACTTTTGGACAACAAGAAAAAAACATTGCTGAGGAGAGGAACCTGAAGAAACTGAGGAGAGACTATCCCTAAGCTGAAGTGCGGCTTGGGGGATTGGCCTGCAGTGGTTGCCTGACTGCCAAAGAAAGAAGAAAGGACTTAGTGTGCTTTATTCAACTTGTAAGGAGCTCCAAGAGCTTTAGAAAAGAGCTTGCCTCCTGCTGAAGTCTCAGGGACAACAGACTTCAATCACCAGCACCCCCAAGAATTCTTTGTAAGTGTCTGTTGCTGTTTTGGGCCTTATGGGGGACTGTGTGTCGCAAAGAGCTGGAAACGCGACTCAAGAAGGGAGAAGCGTGTTGTCGCCGCCGCATCCGCTGCTGTTCCATCACAGAGATGACGCTGGTGTAGCTGTTGCATTGCACCCCATCTCACAAAGCATCCTGCAACACTGAAGAAGCGTGTAGCCATCGCAGCCGCTGCGGTCGCATCACGAAGATGATGCCGCTGTAGCTGTCGCATTGTACAGCATCACAAGAAACATCTCACAACCTCGAAGAATCGCGTCGCATCACAGAGATGATGCCGCTGTAGCTGTCGCATTGCACCGCATCACAAGAAGCGCCTCACATCCACGGAGAAACGTGCCGCCGTTGGAGCCGCTGTTGTCGCATCATGAAACAAGGGCGTCGCTGCTGCAGTTGTCGGATCTAGCAGAAGTGTCTTGCATCATAGGAGAAGAGTGTCGCCGACAAAGCCGCTGTAGTCGCATCGCAGAACAAGGGTGTCGCCGCTGCAGCTGGCGCATCAAGTTGAGACTTCTCGCATTATCGGAGAAGTGTGCCGCATCAAGAAGAAAAAGACGTCCTTATTTCTTTGCTCCAAAATGTTATCGCATTGCGGCATTGCTCGCCACATTGCCCCGGACACGCACTAAGGAATCAATGCATCACCATCTTTGCAACACTTTTGTAGCCCTACGTGTCGCATCTTAAGGTACATTGACTCAAAGTGTTGCATTTTAAGATCTAAAGAGAACTAAGCTAAACCTACCATTTTAAGTACAGTATTGTGGATTTTTGTCGTTTGTGGTCTTGTTTTAAATCTATATAAATAATACTTATTTTTAATATACAACTTATGTGGTGTCCGTTTGTAGTGTTGTCACTTGATTACTGTATGTGAGCTTTACACACTGACTCTGACATAAGCATGTCTGCTCGTGTCAAGCTATCAAGGGGGTGAACAGGGGTTATTTCAGGAGTGTACCCCCTTATGCTGACTAGAGGCAAGGGTCCCTATTTGTCACAGGTACCTACCTGTGCCAACTAGAGACCCCCAAATCTAACATTGGTGGTCAGCGGTGGGGATTATGGACTGACATTTGTGACTCATGTACAGTGATTGGTGAACACTACTAGTAACTGCAGACCAAAACGCAACCACATACTTTGGTAGATTTCTTTTGGGGATTTTCTATTTTTGAGAACTGCCAAGTTTAACCATCATGTATAGAGCAGAATCCATAGCCTCTGTTGATTTTGATTGGGAAGAGGAGAAACTAGAAAGCTACAAAGTGAAAAAGCTGAAGCACTTCTGCAAGAAATTCAATGTTCCATTATTGGGCTTTCCAAGAAGGGAGAGTTCTATAAGGCACTCAGGGCCTGGGTAGAAGCAAGGAATACCCCTGAGAATGAAGATAGGGGTGAAAATGCAGATACGCAGCTGGAAGGGCCATTGGGTCCAGGAGGTAGGAGAGCACCTTCCCCACAGGTAGCAGTGTTTCTGCCAAGAGTTTGTCTCCAGAGGAGCTGGAGGACAGAGAAAGATGTAGGAGGCATGAGATGGAGCTGACAAAACTCAAGTTAAATGGGCAGTTGGAATTGAAAATGCAAACTAGCAAGTTAGCCTTGGAAGAAAAGAAATTGCTGTTTGAACCAGAAAAGGTTTGGAATTGAAGGCCAAGAGCTTAGAGATGACTCCCTCTGGTGGCAGCACACCGTCAGTACCTGTGGAAGCTAGAGTGTATGATGTGGTGAAGGAATTGTATCAGAATGATGATATTGGGTGGCGGTTCAGAGCCTATGAGGTCGCCATGTCTTCCCACCGGGTCCCTGAGAGAGATTGGGGAGCGGGGTTGTGGGGGCGGTTCCTTAGTGAGAGGCGGGACACACTGTTACACTTGCCTTCTGAAGTCCATAATTCTTATAGCCACATGAAGGATGCCTTAATGTCCAGGTATTATCGGTCAACAAAGGTCCTTGACAAGAAACAGAATGCACAGACTTAAAATAATTATAGGCCACAATCTGCACTATAATAACTAAGGTGTCCAGCCGGACCCTGAATTTAATCAATGGCAAGAATAGAAAACATTTAAAAACGACATATATGCAGTGGGACACAATCCTGTATCCACAACAAATAACAAGGCTAGACAAACAATATACAAGGGTAAGAGGTTTAACAGGCAATTTTAAATTTTGTGAGAAGCTAGTGCAAGAATAGAAAGAATCAATCTAGCTTCACTCTTGTAGTGAAAACGCAAATATGTCACACAATGGGGAACTAGTGTTTAAACTACAACAACTGTCGACTGCGTTTTGATCCTGTAAAAATGAAGGATCATCATCAGGACAACCAATGCATTGCCTACTATACATGCCTATTATAAAGGAAGAATTCCATGGAAACCCGGGATGGCTGAAGCAAGAGGATGTCTTTGTTTCGGTTCTTTTCGATACCGATGACTTGGCGCGGCCCAGCTGGGAGGGCAGGACAAGACCTCTGGTACCTGAGTGGTAGGGAAGGTAGAGTCAACCTTCCGATTGCGGCGCTGTGGTAATACAGCAGGATGGACCGGGGATGGTGGATCCACATGCAAATTACGATTCCAAAGGGGTTGCAATTGGAAACATGAGATGGTGGACGCCCGAATTGGGACGAGCCTAGATATAGGAACATGCACTGCGTCCGTCTAGTGGCGCCATTAGGGTCAAGGGAAGAAGATTGGAATCCCGGCGTATATAATTGATTGAACCCAGATACGTGGTTGATGGGCGCAAAAAGCAGTGACCGCCCGAAATCAAGGCGGGACCTCCGTGTTCGCAATGGAACAGTATTACACGTCTTGCGGGCAGGATTGCACCGGTCAAGCCTATGGTTTAACCCCTGAACTGTATAGTCAGAGGTTCAGGAATTGCAAGAATAAAGAGAGCAGTACCTGGGTGGAATATGCCACTTTCTTTTGCAGAGCATTGGAGGGTTGGGTGAAGGGCAGCAAAGTTAATGATTTTCAAGGTCTCTTTGATTTAATTGCATGGGAGCACTTGTCCAGTAATTGTTTTCCAGAGCTGCGCCAGCACCTGATTGATAGCAAGCTGACTAACCCTAGGAAGCTTGCTGAGGAGGCGGACCACTGGGTGAGCACCCGGGTACACAAGGGTCACATGGGAGACTCAGCCAAAGGTGGGCAGGGTCCCCAGCAGAAGAGTGGGGGGACAAGGGTAAGCAGAACGAGTTCCATAAAGGGCCCCAAAGTAATTCCCAAGGGAACCTAGGGAAAGGTTCCCAGCATCCCCCTGAGAGAAAACAAGGGGCCCGACAGGTAATCCTGTTCAAGGAGGACCCCTGAAATTTTACAAATGTAGAGACCTGGGTCATAAGGTAAATGACCCCAGGTGCTGCCTATTTAGAAAAGCAGCACCCCCTGATTCTCCACCCCGGCAGATGGAGAGTGTAGCCTTGGGGAAGGAGATTGGTGTCCAAGGTTGGTAGGATCCCGTAGAGAAGTCCCTTGTCTCTTTAGGAGACTGTAAGGTGGCCCCTGGAACCCAGCTGCCCAACAACACTATGAAATATGGGCAGTGGGTGACCATCAATGGCCATAAGGTGGAGGCTATTAGAGACACGGGACCAGTGTGACAGCTGTCAAGTGTCACCTGGTGTCTCAAGAGCAGATTGTCCCTGATGCATTTTGCTGAGTTGTTGTCGCCGACAACACAGAGGCATTGCCCAATGGCTCAGGTTCCCTTTCAGTAGGGGGGTCTTTGGTACTCTTCAGGTAGCTGTGAGGCCCGCCATGCCTGTTGACTGTTTGTTGGGGAACGATTTGGAGAGCTCACTTTGGGGAAAGGTGGAGCAGAGTACTCACTTGAAGATGGTGGATCTGCCTGACTGGGCGTGTGTGACCACCTGGTCAATGGTAGCCTGTAGGGGTGCTCAAGAGGACCTGGAGCCGGAGAGGGAGGCCCAGTAACATGCCTTGGAGAGAAGAGGCAGGGGGAGCGGGAAACTGGGCCCGAAATTCCCACGGTCCAGGAGGAGGTAGACCCTGAGAGGGATGCCCTGGAGCCTACAGGGGAACAGGTAGCTGAACTGGGGGACCTGCCTGAGCTGACCCATTGCCAGCAGGAAGGAGGCCTCTCCATGGAAGAATTCTGCAACAAGCAGAGAGAATGCCCATCTCTCGTAGGTTTGCGGCAACAGGCTGCAAGCCAGGCAGCAGGTGATCAGTCTGGATCACATTGGATCTACTGGGAGAACGGTCTCCTGTATATTGAGCCTAAGGTTGCTGAGCCTGGGTCAGCACATGTGCTGGTGGTACCCCAGTGCTTAAGATCCTTCCTACTGGGGCTGGCTCATGATGTATCATTGGCAGGACATTTAGGGCAGGACAAGACCTTTGAGAGGCCTGTCACCCACTTTCATTGGCCCCAAATGTGCAAGAGTTCAGGCACTCACTCCAAGTGGAAAGAGTGGGAGGAAGCAGAAGGTTCCTCTCCAGCCATTCCCTGTGGTCAGCACCCCTTTTGTGTAACGACCACTGGAACTCTTGGGAATTCGGGCGATGCTCAAACGAGTCCACCTCTCGACATCCCCAACTCAAACATAAAGGTTCCTGAGTATTGAGGCGATCAAGTGAGGAAAAGGGAATTAGGGTAGGAACAGCAGGGAAAAAGATACCTGAAACCAGAAAACAGATAGGTTAATACATGGCTAGTATCCTTTTCTACTCTCATAAATTCTCACTATGGGACTATTACCTATGACACAGGCTCCACCAGCTGTGATGTTCCTTCTTCACCTCACTATACAGTAATGATACTTGTCACCACTGAATGATGAATACCTCCAAAACAAAGTACATCATTTAACACCCAATCATTTCATCATCGCTTCTACTAGCCGCCTCCCGTATGCATACATTCCCTAGATGTTGCTTTTTCATACAGAAGATAAAACAGAAGCAGGATAGAGAGCCCAAGGAATGTCACCACTCTATTATACAGTCATAGGTAGAAATCCAACTTCTTGCTCCTATGAGTCCACAAATGGGTTAATACAGCCGCAAAAATCCATAATAAGGAAAAAACAAAGTAACAAAAAAGAACAAGGCAGCGTCTTGATCACCTTTCTCCCAGTAATCCAAATGAAAGAATACTGTTAAATCCAATAGCAATAGGCACAGTACCTTAAGGGGCTCCTTCTCACCGGAAGGTATGGATCTTCCCCGCGCTAATGATCAGAGGAGCAGCTGCTCGATCCTGAATAGCCAAAGAACTTCAGCAGCAGCAGACCCCGGATTCACACTGAAATAGAGGCATCTCCAATCACTGCTGTAGCAATACAACAGGAGACTTCTCTCCCAGCGGCACTCAAAAGTAGACCAGCCAGCTCTGGTCGGTAGTCCCCAAATGAACCAAGAAACGAACAGCTCTTCCAGCGAGCCCTCAGGAGATCAAGGGGAACGTAACACTGCTCCTTTCTTCTCCGGATGAGAAGAATCCAACGCCAGGAGCCGCAAGGATCGCCGTCCTCATAAAACATCATTATTCACTTATGCGGAAGGGGACTTAAGCCTCATATACTGCATTGCCCTCCCAGTCAGGTTTTCTGGGACATGTAGTTTCCGGTAGTTGCTCTTGTTGTAGAATGTACGGCAGGCACACACAAAGGATACCTGACACTTTGAGCGGGTGGGTATTGACATTGTGGGGCCACTGGACCCCAAGACAGCCATGGGAAACAGGTTCATCCTGGTCTTGATGGACCATGCCAGCCGGTACCCTGAAGACATACCTCTGAGTACAGTGATGGCCCCCATGGTGGAACGAGCACTGATGGGAATTTTTTTCCCGAGTAGGATTCCCTAGAGAGGTAGTGTCTGACTGGGGAACCAACTTCATTTCCAAGTATATGAAGTCCCAGTGGCAGGAGTGTGGGGTAACTTACAAGTTCACCACTCCTTACCACCCTCAAGGAAATGGGTTGGTTGAGAGATTCGACTGAACCCTGAAAGGCATGATTATGGGTCTTGAGGAACCTATGAGGAGTAAGTAGGATGTCCTCTTACCATGCCTGTTGTTTGAATACCGTGAGATGCCACAGAAATCTTCCTCCTTCACTGTGCCACTGAGCCGGAAGGACTGCAGGATGTCCCATCCAGGACATTAAGGTCGCCAGGCCAACCGCCGGATTATCGAAATATTCTACCATAGGAAATCCGGCATCTCTCCTATTATGAGCGATCGTTTAAGCAACTTTTCACCGACCTTAAAGTACTCGGTTGCCGCTAATGCACTGCATCCTCCCCCAGAACAACTGATGTCTCGCACTCCTGTGCGGTTCCAAATCTCCACCAGGTTACCAGACCACATTCCTCGTGGTTGCCACATTATTTATCGTCTAACCCCTGATGGTTCACAATTAAGTGCACCGGCTACCCTTCTCAGGCTTTGCAAGTTCAGGCAATTTAATTGAGTCCTGATGATGATCCTTCATTGCACATAGGATCGAAACGCCATCGACTGATTGTGACACCTAAATTGACATTTAAATGTGTAAAACGACATGAGGCTAGCTAGTTGAATTTTTTTGAATTGTTTACTAACGCCTCCTTCTTGAAATTGCCTGCAAACCCCCTTTTTCCCTTGTGTTGTCATTTATGTTTTATATACTGGATACAGGACTGTATCCCACTTTGTAACTGTTCGCTTTATATTCCTTTTAATCCTTAACATTGATTAAATTAGTGTCCGGCTGGATACTTGCTTACTTATAGTACAGATTTTTGTCTATAATTGTACATTTTACCTTAACGGTCTATATTAAGGACCACTGTTGTTTCTATACAGAAATCTCTAGGGTTTAGTCCCTTCAAGCTTCTCTAAGGACACCCAGTGAGAGGACCTCTGAGTCTTGTCAAGGAAGGCTGGGAGCAATCTCCCAGGATACCTCCCCAGGATGTATATAGCTACATGCTGGCCTTCAGGAACCAGACTAGGCATTTCAGGCAACCCTCTGAGGCGAATCTGGAAGCCAGCCAGGAGGAGATGAAGCATGGTATGACCAGAATGCCACTCTGGTAGAGCTTCAACCTGGTCAGAAAGTGTGGGTCATGGCCCCAGTGGAGCCCTGAGCGCTCCAGGATAAGTGGACCGAACCATTTGAGGTTGTGGAGCGCAAAGGTCCTGCTCCCTACTTGGTGGACTTTCAGTCTCCCAGGAACCTCTTGCGGGTACTGCATGTCAACCGCCTGAAGCCCCACTTGGAGAGGTCCAAAGTGGGCATACGCTTAGCAATGGATACTGGAATGGAGGAGGAGACTGAGCTTCTTCCTGACCTCCTGTCTGCAGCAGAGCGAGACGGGTCAGTGGATGGTGTAAACCTCTCTACCACCTTGACTCTTGAGCAACAGAATGACTGCCGCCAATTGCTGGGACAGTTTTCTGATCTGTTTACGTGGTTCCCAGTGTTACTGATTGGTGTGTCCATGATGTAGACACTGGGGGTAATCTTCCTGTGAAGTGCAAATCTTACAGGGTGACTGACAGGGTGGGAGCTTGCATCAAAGAGAAGGTCTCAAAGATGCTTACGTTAGGGGTGATTGAGTCCTCTAACAGCCCTTGGGCTAGGCCAGTGGTCTTGGTCCCAAAAGCTGCCGCACCGGGTACCACACCAGAACTACGATTCTGTGTGGATTACCGAGGGCTCAATTCAGTAACAAGGACTGACGCGCACCCTATCCCCAGAGCTGATGAGCTCATTAATCGGCTAGGGGCTGCACGTTACCTCAGCATGTTTGACCTATCGTCTGGATACTGGCAGATCGCCTTGACCGATGGGGCAAAGGAGAGGTCAGCATTCTGCACACCAGATGGGCACTTCCAGTTCCGGGTTATGCCCTTTGGGATGAAGAATGCCCCCGCCACCTTTCAGAGGTTGGTCAACTAGATGTTGGTTGGACTGGGTGACTTGAGTGCCACCTACCTGGATGACATCGCAGTGTTCAGCACCAGTTGGAAAGAACATCTGCGCCACCTCTGGGAAGTGTTGATGGCACTGCGCAAGGCAGGCCTCACGATCAAGGCGAGTAAGTGCCAGATCGAGCAGTGTTCTGTAGTATACATGGGACACCAGGTTGGGAGTGGCTAGGTGGCGCCCCTACAGCCCAAGATTGAAACCATCCTGGCTTGGGAGCCCCCCAAAACCCAGACAGAGGTGAGAGCCTTTTTAGGACTCACTGGGTATTACAGGAGGTTTGTCAAGGGGTGTGGCAACATTGTTGCACCCTTGACAGATCTGACTTTCAGGAAGCAGCCCAAAAAAGTGATTTGGACTGACACCTGTCAGAAAGCTTTTGAGGCCCTGGAAGCTGACATGTGACCATGCTCCTGAAACCCAACTTTTCCAGAGAGTTTATCGTTCAGACAGACTCTTCAGAGCATGGTGTGGGGGCTGTTTTGTCACAGATGAATGAGGAGGGCCTAGATCAACCTGTAGCCTTCATCAGTAGGAGGTTACTTCCACAGGAACAGAGGTGGAGTGCCATTCGAACGTGAGGCATTTGCTGTGGTCTGGGCACTAAAGAAGCTGAGACCATAACTGTTTGGGACTCACTTCCGGGTTCAGACAGACCACAGGCCCCTCAGATGGTTAATGCAGATGAGAGGTGAGAATCCAAAACTGTTGAGGTGGACCATTTCCCTACAGGGGATGGATTTCACAGTGGAACACTGCCCTGGTGCAGAACATGCCAACGCTGATGGTCTGTCCAGATTTTTCCGCCTTAGTGATGAGAACTCCCAGGAGGTAGGGTAGTCCTCCCGACATTTCAGCTGGATGGGACACGTGTTAGACCTGGTACCTTGACATGGGTCTCCCTTTCATTTTTTTACTTTTGCGTTTTGTGTTTTTGCTGGTGTTAGATGCTTTGGGCACTGTGCCACTGATATCCAGTGCCACAGTGCAAGTGCTCCCTATTGTAAATTGATGTATGTATTAGTGATTCCATGATTGGCTGGTTTGGTTTACCTGTCAGACCCTAGTACCCTGCACCAGGAGTGCCGAGGGCTGGTAATACAAATACTGCTAGTGGGCTTGAGCTCTGGTTGTGCCACCAACAGAAGCAGCCTGAAAAAGTGTGTCTAAGGCTGCCGTTGCAGAGCATGTGTGCAGTCTGGTACAGCTATGCTGACTGAGCAAGAGCACCCATGTGCCAGTCCCTAAACCTTCCCTTTCCTTCATATCAGACACCCCTATGGTAGACCCAAGGGCAGGGTGAATTGTACGTATAAGGTAGGACGTGCCCTCCTGTGTGTGGCATGTCCTAATCGTGAATTACAGCCATTTTCGTTTTTTACTATTGCAAGGCTAGCTGTTCTCCATAGGCCAGAATGGGCAGTAAGATTATTACATCTTATAACCTAACTGACTCAGGGAACTTGGTAGAAATTCGAGTTTAGTATGCCTGAACTCAGAATGATAAAATACATCTTTTAGTGAAGTTGATTTTAACATTCTATGTTTGAAAATACCACTTTTAGAAAGTAGGTATTTTTTTGTCTAACTATCCAAGCCTGCCTCTGCTAGGTTGTGTATTCCTTGTCTGGAGTTTGAGTGACAGGGCTAGGAGATTCCATGAGACAGGGTGGGTCAGTGGTAAATAGAGAGATCTGCATCTAGATGGGAGGTAGGAGCTGGAGCTGGGACCTGAATAGGGCAGTGCCTTCCCTCCACAATGCTGGCTCCGCCTCCTGTGGTGCGTCTGATGTCTCTGCCCTGCACTGTGAAAGGAAAGAAGGAGTCTTGAAAACAGAGTGGTCCAGGACTGACCAGAACTGGTTTGGACTAGGCTAAGGCCCCTCTGCATCAGAGGTTAAAGGATTTTGGGGTATAAGTATTGAGACTGTGATCCCAAGAATTTAGATCACTTTTGGAATCAAGAAGAAACCTTTGCTGAGGAGAGGAACCTGAAGAAACTGAGGAGAGACTATCCCTAAGCTGAATGCTGCTTGGGGGATTGGCCTGCAGTGGTTGCCTGACTGCCAAAGAAAGGAGAAAGGACTTTGTGTGCTTTGTTCAATTGTAAGGATCTCCAAGGGCTTGAGAACAGAGCTTGCCTCCTGCTGAAGTCCCAGGGACAACAGACTTCAACCACCAGCTCCCTAAGAGTTCTTTGGAAGTGCCTGCTGCTTCTTTTGGGCCTTCTGAGGGACTGCGTGTCACAAGGAGCTAGAAGCGTGACTCAAGAGGGAGAAGTGTGTCGCCGGCGCATCCGCTGCCGTCGCATCATGGAGATGACACCGCTGTAGCTGTCGCATTGCACTGCATCTCACAAAGCGTCCCGCAACCCCGAACAAGCATGTCGCCATCGCAGCCGCTGCCGTCGCATCACGAAGATGCCGCCGCTGTAGCTTTTGCATTGCACCGCATCACAAGAAATGTCTCGCATTCTCGAACAAGCGTGTCACCTTCGCAGCCGCTGCCGTTGCATCACAGAGATGACGCCGCTGTAGATGTCTCATTGCACCACATCACAAGAAGCACCTTGCATCCACATTTTAAGTACAGTATTGTGGATTTTTGTCGTTTGTGGTCTTGTGTTAAATCTATATAAAGAATACTTATTTTTAATATATAACTTGGGTGGTGTCCATCTGTAGTGTTGTCACTTGATTACTGTATGTGTTCACACATGCTTTACACACTGCCTCTGAAATAGGCCTGTCTGCTCGTGCCAAGCTACCAAGGGTGTGAGGTGTTATTTTAATAGTGTACCCCTTTACACTGACTAGAGGCAACGGCCCCTATTTGTCACAAGTACCTACCTGTGCCAACTAGAGACCCCCAAATCTAACAAAATGTCATTATATATTTTGATAACAGTGGAAATTTATGTACATGTGTTTATAGAATACTTTTTATGCCATTGTTGTGTTTTGGTTAAATAACGTTATTTCTGACTGAAATGCATACATCAAGTTCCATTCATGACAGGTAGTGGAAAACATTGCATACTCTCAAACATGTGCCAATTATGGTGGAAAGGACCAGAAAGTGAGAAAATCCTAACTTTCAGAAGAAATCAGTGATAGAGACATTGCCCTGCAAAGTTGGAAGCAAACTTTTATGTTTTACCAAAATGAAACTGTCATACTACTTCTCACAGTACAGGAACAGGACCCCCTATGTGATAACATAATTGCAACAAAATTCACTTAGATCAGTACTAAGCATAGTACCCATCGTAATCAATCGTAATCAAATCCAATGATTCCCCGCTGGGGGTAACCTGGTGTTGGGATGAAGCTCTATTTCAAGGTATTATCCAAATCTGAGGGTTAAAAGCCTCGATTACAAAGCGCAATATTATGAAACATGATAATCCAGAATGGACTTGATGGTGTAAAGTGCACAAACTCAAGTTACGTGGCATGCCGTTTACACGCAAAAAGCATGTTGAGTATCGCACCAGTGAATAGCCCCACTCAAACAGAAAGTCTTATCAAGAAACCGAATGTGCCAAAAAGAGTGCGCAAACAGATCTCTACAGATCGCAACCAGTAAGAGTGAACAAAATCCCTTATACCCGTGAACAGTATACATCATCATCCAAAGAAGTACAATCCAATTGGAGGCGGATTCATCGTACCTCAAAACATAATTTTTTAAAGCTTAGTCGTATAATTCAAAGTTCATGAGACCGTAACTATAGTGCATGAGTGTTGCGCTGAAAGAAAAGGGCTGGGAATGCAAACACATATATATTTATTGTGTTAGAGGTCCTCTTATCACCCAAACACAAAGCACAGAAACTCCACAAGAATATTTATAGCAAACTCGGTATATAGCCTCTGTGTTGCTTATTTTCGGAGAAACGAGCGGCTACCAGGACTCACCCATGTGCGGCAGCGGAACGTGACTATTGCGTCCCTGTTGAATCAAACCGCCATACTAAATGAGGAGGTCTTAAATACTTCATTTCAGTCGATGCAAATCCAGGGCGTCTAGAATGTGTCCCTGAAGCACCGTGGCGTACGTCCATTCCCCCAACACTTCTACAAGGTCCATCCACTTCAGGATATCGTAATGCCACGGATTGTGTATCCCAAATGGAAAGTAAAACAACCTTAATCTATAGCACAATGTAGGGAAATAAAGCCATAGTTTGGTCTGCATATGTTCTTACTAAGAGTTGGTATGCTTGTGTTGGCCAAAACTAGTTTTTTTGGTAAAAAGTGATTAATTTTAACCTATTACCGAATCGCAAAATGGGTTTGCGATTTGGTATTAAAAAGGGGCGTGTTTAAAGTGTCCCTTCTTAATAGCAACTCGCAGTGATGTGTGTGAATGTTTTGTGACCAAAAAGTGGTTGCAAAACAGTTGCAATTTACCACCTACTTCAAGTATTTGGCAACCCATTCGCAAACAGGAAAGGGTCCTGAAGGGACGCCTTTACCTTTGTAAATTATTGTAAAAAAACATTTTTTTAAGAGCAGGCAGTGGTCCCAGGGACCATGCCTACTCTTACAAAATAAAAAGCAAACATTTTATTTCTATTTTTGGAATGCATCCCGTTTTCCTTTACGGAAAATGGACTACATCTAAAAAAAAACATTGCTTTATTTAATTGCGATTGAAGACATGCTGGTCTGCTGGCCCAGCAGTCCACCATCCCTGTGATTTTAGAAATTCCCAATGGGTCACAAATTGCAACTTGCTTCATTAATATTATTATGGTAGGCCTATTTGCGACCCACAGGGAATCACAAACAGTGTAAAACACACTGTAGTACTTCGCTGTTTGCAATAACCTAATAGTGAATCGCAAGAAATTCTCAATTAGGTAATCGCAAACACTAACCTATTCACAGCTGGCCCTAGATTTCTTCTGGTAGAGGAAAGGGGCATGGGTGAAATCTCCATAAGATGATTTACAACCGCTCCCTGTCAAGTAGATCCAGGATATTTCCATAAGGGACAAAGCAAGTGCCTAGCATGAGATAGCAGCAATGAGAATGGATGTTGGACAGATGTAAATTTCAATTGTAAACAGTTTTGTCTGAGAAAAGTCTTCTTAGTTTTTCATGCCTCTGGAGCCAAGATGCATTAGAGGTTTCATGTCAGATGGCATACAGACATTTGGCTTTATTCATTACAAAGGGGGTTGTCTGACACTTGGAGGGATGAAGCTAGACCTTAATGGGCAGAGCTTGACTCACAGGAAAGATGCTCTGTACTTTTTGAGGTGGATACCGCCTTGATTTATTCCTAGAATGCTGTGAAAGGTATGGGAAATTGGTGGATTGATACCTGGACGTGTCAATTAGGTGTGGAATAGTGATATTACATCACTGGATTAAGCATGCGAGTCCTACTGTCTCAAACTCTTCACCATTTTTAAATCACTGTCCAGAGAGGAGATAAGAGAGGAAAATGGGCAAGCAAGGTATATGAACACATGTCTGGAAGGTGGGGTCATGCTAGCTCCATGACACTCTCTTAGTGCCAGTAGTGTGGACTTGAAAGGGACCTGGAATAAAGGGTGTTCCCTTGGAATTCAGTGGACTGGACCTGTTTGAGCATGCCTCAAGTGGCCTTCTCTAAGTGCTGGGTTCAGGAGTGGACCATGGACTATACAGTCTTGGAGCTGGTGTATGGTTTAGGAAGGAAAGTGTTGGATGGCACAGGAATGGGCATGGGTACGAGCAGTCCTGTTCTCAACCATCAGGTTCATCAAACGTTTTTAGAAACAACATGAAAAACACACCAAAAGACAGCTCTTGAGGTGAATAAGCACCTCATAAGCCTCTGGGTTTATGAGAAATGTGCATATTGGTGATAGGAGTGGATAACTAAGGCAAGGTTCTAATCCATGGTAGTCTCTCTGGTTAGAAGGGAAACACAATAATCACAAAATGCAGAGACTTCTCTCTATCACTGCCAGTTCATGTATCATTGAACCAATGAAAATAATCTGCACATATCTTCAAGCCAAGAAACACAGAACACAATAGCTGAGACAAATTCACATTGAAGGGTGATTGTCGCATCAAGAGCCCAGACTACTCTCATGCTCAGCCCAATCAGAGGAAAATAGGCAGCAATATCACCAAACTGACTGCTGTGGCAATGACAGATGTGAGCTCTTGCATCAATACGTAATGGAGTATTACAAAACATACACACCTGAGAAGGTACTCGCGCTTTGCATCGCGCTATGCGCCTAAATACCGCACTATCATTTTTAAAGCTACCCTTATAACTATTTGTGTTCTTCTTAGTTGTATCTTGCCCTGATTTTAATAGGACTTATTGTAACTTATTGTAACCCCCTCACCTGCACTCTAATCGGCTCCTTCACCGCTGTTTTGGCGGGTCCGGTTTTCTGGGGTGGGAATTGGCTTTTGGCGCCATCTTGGAGTGGTGTTCACTTTGGGCGCCATTTTGGAGTGGTGTTCACTTTTGGCCGCCATCTTGGAGTGGTGTTCACTCTGGGTGGGTGTTGCTGACGAGCGGTCTAGCGCTCCTGCTGAGTGGAGGGACTCCTATTTAAAGCTCCCTCCAATGCGCAGCAGTTACACGCAGTGGGCGTGCCTTCGTCGTGCCAGAGTCCTGCCCGTCTGCGCCCGTCCACGCTAAGGAGGCGCGGCCCGCGGCAGAACTCTGGACCTGGCCATCATGACTTTTCCTTTGAGAACTTATAGTAGAGCCGATCTACTGGCCCTTCGGGACCGATGTACACATTGCGCGTTTTCACCTGTAGTCCCGCTTTGTGGCCCATATCATTGTAGGTGTGGTGCTTGGTCATTGGAACCCCCCTCTCTTATACGCTCCTTGGGGCCTGTTATAAAGAGGGTAGGGCAACGTGACCTGAGTATCTGGAGCTTAAACGTCAGATCAGTGGTAAAGCACCATTGGGAGGTTTACGACCTTCTCATTGATGGTTCGCCGGATGTGCTTTTTCTGACGGCAACGTGGCTCCAGGACTCTGACTCCTCGATAATTAACCTAGCCTTTCCCCCAGAGTATGCTATTTTTACTTTAAATCGGACGACTAGAGGTGGAGGCATTGCGATGGCCACCAAACGGTGTTATCCCTGCGAGTGGAAAGCCGCTGAACTTTTGGGGTGTGAGGGTGCCCTATTTAAAATAGCGTTTAGTCACCAGTTTACCTTCTCTGGTTTATTAATTTACCGGCCTCCGGGCTGTGACTCTGTTTGTAGGGCTGCTCTTCCTGAGTACATTAGTACAGAGGCACGAGGATGCGCAAATTTTAATGTTGTGGGAGATCTTAATCTCCATTTGGACTGCCCTTCTTTACCCTCTATTAGGAGCTTTCTGGCGGATCTTGAGGCTCTACAGCTCTCGCAGATGATTACTTTCCCCACACATAGAGGTGGTCATACTCTTGACCTGTTCTTCACAAATCTAGAAGGACCCAGAGTTCTTGGTTCCTCCCAGTTGGTCTGGACAGACCACATGCTGGTGAAAACGGCATGCTCTTTGTCTGACTCGCCTTTTCTATCTCAGGACAGACTTGTTCTTAAACAACACTGGAACAAATTAAGACTGGAGGATTTTTACCATCTCCTCGAGGAGGTTCCTTTAGGTCCATTCACCGAGGTGGATACGACTCCTTCTGTGAGTGGATATCTGGTGCTCTCGATTCTCTGATTCCTATGTGTTGGTCCAAGTGTCATCGGAAGGAGCCGAGTCCTTGGTATGACACTTCCTTGGCATCTCTTAAGAGGGCCTGTAGACAGGCCGAAAGATTATGGAGGAAGTCGTACGACCCAGATCTGAAGATATGTTATCTGGCCAAGGTCAAGATCTACCACAGGGCCTAAAAAGAAGATGGTAAATAAAAACGCTGCTTAAATGTGCTTAAAGCTAGATAACATAAACTAATGGGTTAACTTTAGTAAAGGGGGTGGGTAACAGAATAGTTTTCATTACTCAAATTAATTAATGTATTGTGTTTCTTTGAATACTAGCCTTCAAGAAAAAGGCCTGAGGCCTAGCTTTTAAATGGGTGTTTGGAATCCTGTCGTGATGAGCCGAGCACAGCTATGAAAGTGGAAAGTTTTGCCACAATGATGTTCATCAGAAAAATAAATGAATGGAACTGTGCAAGATGTGCTCTGGGTTGAATAACTTCAAGGACAGGAAGCGGTAGATCAGCCAAGCTGAGGAAGCAGCAAACTGTTATTTAATAAGATGTTGCAAAATCCTCGGAAGCTAATGTCGCCTGTGTATAAAGGACAAAGACGTTTTAGAAAGGCACAACTTTGGATTGAAAAAATTATGATTTCATATGGACTGACGGCTGTCAGCCAATAGAAATGCTGAATGACAGAGAAAAAGTATTCTTTTAGTGTGAATTAGTAAGTTTTAGATAGAGAAAAGGTATAAAACCTGACCCCTTGGGAGGAGGGCTGGCTGGCTCGTTCCTAATTCCTGAAGGGCGTGAAGTGCTGACGGACTTTTGGCGCACGTAAGGATAGCTGAACGAATGACTTTTCGTTTAGGGTTTAAAGAGTTTAGTCAGGGAAATAGAATTTAGGGAATGAGTCCTTAACTGCTTTAATTCTTTGCAAGCTGATCTGTTTTGAAATGTCTGTCCAATATGCCTTTATCTTAAATAAATGATGCTTTCAATTTGCAAATAGAAAGATTTCAAATTCTAAAATGTTTTTTGCTTGATAATAAAATTAATAAATTAGATTTTGAAATGACAAGCTGGTCCTGTTTATTCTTAGTCTAGTTACCATCAGTTGATCCATTTACCTAAGTGACTTAATTAAATGTTTCCTTTATTTTCTATAGATGTAATGATGATAAACTGTAGTTGTATATAATGTGTAAATAGTTTGTGAATAGTTCTGATTAATTAGGTCACATGATTCAGTTGCCCAATATTTATCTCGGTTACTTATGGCCAAGTTTGAGCATGCCATGTGGTCAGCAGATGGTCATTTGGGACCCAATGCAGGGGGCACCCATAGCAAGAGAACTAATGGGGGCTGCTAAGCAGTAGGGTGGCACAGTGGACAGTGGGTAGGGCAAGGCGCAGATGACCATAATAGGCAAGAAGGAAATGCTGTGAGGATCATGTAGGACCATGAGGCTGATATACTTCAGGAAGGAATACAATAAGGGGTGCAGGCAGAGGGCTGGACACGAATAAGTGTGAGGCCCGACCCTTGTCACAGGGGCAGGTGACAGCCATAGTCAAGGCTATGCTCAACTGTAGCGATGAGGTGGGGGGGTTCGAAGGGGAGGATAGTGACCTCTTAGACCCCATTATGTTCAGAGAGAGAGAGAAGTGTATGAGGGGAATCAGGTGGGCAGGGGGGTCCATAATGCCAGAGAAGGGGCACTGAGCAGGGGGAGAGTATACACACTGGGGGAACACTTTGAAGTTTAATGGAACCTACAGTGGAACAGAAAGAAACAGACCTGGATGAGGAGAGGTGCAAAGGCGGGCATTGGGTATGGGTTGCTGGGAGTTTGAGGAGTGGGGCTCGGCTACTACTAGAACACTGAACCTCATCATTGGCAATTTGGTTGCAGGAGAGTGTGGTGCAGCAGACCCAGGGGAGTCTAGTGTGACTCACATACCACAGGGTGAAGAGGCGGTGGGGTCCGGGGAGTCCAACCAGAGGACATCGGTAGGCTGGGAGCAGAGGAGAGAAGAAGGTTTGGTGGGGCCTCTTCTGCATCATCGGGTAGGTCTTGCGGTGCCTCCTCATCAGCAGCTTAGGGATAGCCTGGTGTTACCTCTTGAAGGAGCACGGATCTGCAGTTATCACAGGATTGGTGGGACACCTGTGTGGAGAATGAGGTGATTCTGGGTACTAGTGGTGGCCAGTGGGGCACAAAAGATGTGGGAGGAGGCCTGAAACTTGACTACCAGGAGGAGGAAGAACAGGAGATTCTCGACACTTGGGGTGAGGCAGGGAGAATGTGGAAAGGAGTATATGGGGGAAAGGAAAGGAAATTAATCCTCTGTTAATGTGCTGCCGGAGGCAGCTCAGGACACACCGACAGAGCAACCTTGAGGGAAGGCTACCGAGATGAGATGGTTGACAAGAAAGCAAGCTTTGCTTGGGGCACTGACGCTGAAACTGGTTAAACAGACATGGGGAAAAGGGCACCCAGTTCTGGTGTCAACAGGAGTGGGAGGGGAGGTGAAGGATGGACTGTAAGGGGCAGAGGTATGGCTAAGGAAAGGAATGTAAGCTATGGATAAAGGTAATGTTATGTTATGTTATGTTATGTTATGTTATGTTATGTTATGTTATGTTATGTTATGTTATGTTATGTTAAGAGTGGTCTTATAAAGCGCTCAGCTACTCGGGCAGAGTGTCCCGGTGCTATAAGGACCTGCTGGGGCTGAGCAGAAGAAAGCACGGAAACTACTGTCCAAACAACCAGGTCTTGAGCTCCTTCCTAAAGGAGAACAGGTTATCTAGCTTCCTGAGGGATAGTGGCAGTTTGTTTTTCTATTGAGGCACCAAGAGTCTATATGAACGTCCCCAAATGCGGGCTCGTTTAGTTACAGGGACAATGGCCAATGCTTGTGAAGCAGAGCGCAAGGATCGAGCAGGAAAATAGAAACGCACCCTTCTCCTTAGATAAAAGGCCATGATGCCATGAAGAGATTTAAACACTGTGATAAGTGTCTTAAAATAAATGCGTTTGCGCACCGGGAGCCAATGGAGCAAGTTTAAAAGAGCAGAGGTGTTGGACCTTCGGCTAAGGCCAAAAATGGCCCCTGCTGGCGAATTTTGGATGGATTCCAGGTGGGTGAGTAAATATTCCGGGAGGCCTAGATAGAATATGTTGGCATAATCCAGCTGGGAGCCAATCAAAGCCTGAACAATAATCCTCCTATGGGCATGTGAAAGAAGGGGAAGACATTTCCTAAGAGTTTTCAGAAGGTCATAGCATTGGCCTATTACACTAAGAATATGGGGTTTGAAGGTGAGACCGTTGTCGATTTTGACACCAAGATTTTTCGCCACAGAAGTAGCCGACGATAAAGGATACATATCAGAAGGCCACCAGGATTTCCTGTTGGCGTCAGGGGGGCAGCCGAAAAAGAGGACCTCTGATTTATCAGAGTTACATCTAAGCTGATTCTATTAGAACCAAGAAAAAACAGCTGCGTGGCAGCTCATGATGTTGACGCCGGAAAAGTCTATGTTCTTAACACAAGTAAACAAAAGCTGCATATCATCGGGATAAGATATAATCTGGGCTCCATAGGGCTCGACCAAAGCAGGCAAGGGGGACATATATATATTAAAAAGAGTTGGACTTAAGATCGAGCGCCGAGGGACCCCAACCTCCAGCGGTAGAATGGAAGCTGTGAACGGGGGAGCACAGATTGATTGTTGGCGGCCAGATAAAAAGAACTCGAACCAGCTGAATACCGACCCTCTCATACCGATCTCCTGGAGTCTTAAAAGAAGATGGTTGTGGGGGACGGTATCAAATGCCGCAGAAAGGTCGAGTAAAACCAGCACCGCCTTCCCTCCGTTGTCCAGAACCTCCTTAATGGACCAGTGACTTCAAGCAGAGCCCTCTCGGTGCTCAGATTAGAGCGGAACCCAGATTGAGTGTTATGAAGGATATAATGGGTTTCAAGAAAATTCGAGAGGGGTGTATGGACATGTTTTTCCACAATCATGGCAAAAGCAGGGAGCAGCGAGGAATCTCTGACAGAATATCGAGAGACAGGATATCGACAGACAAAATATCGACGCTGGAATATCGAAGGTAAGTATATCGACACCCTATCTACAACATGGTAAGTACAAAAATATCGAAAATAAAATATCGATGTTAAAAATATCGTAGTTAAAAATATTGGTTTTTTTGTTATAAAAAAAATATATAAAGTAAAAAATACTTGTATATAATTTAGTTATTTTAAAATATTTTAGAATGTTTAAAATGAATAAATAATACATATTTAATGTTAAACATTTCATTATAATTAAACATACAATATGTAATATATATAAAACTAATTATAATATTTATTATTTTTGTATTTATTTTAAATGTATTAACAAATACTATAAATTACAAATACATCAACACTCATAAAATAATAACATAAATAATAATAAATATATATAATTAATACATAAAAACAATGATATATATATATTTTCAATATTTGAAACATTAATTTAACACAACATTATGTAACATACTAAAAACATTATAAAATACATAAATAAATATAAATTATATTGGATAGCGTAAGACTAAAAATTACTATTCAAACTCCATAGGGTGCAACAGTAGGGAAAGTGTTGGATAGCGGATAGGTAAAAATTACTATTCCCACTCCAATGAGTGCAACATTAGGGAAAGCGTTGGATAGCGTAAGGGTAAAAATTACTATTTCAACTCCAAAGGGTGCAACAGTAGGGAAAGCGTTGGATAGTGTAGGGGGTAAAATTACTATTCCCACTCCAGAGAGTGCAACAGTAGGGAAAGCGTTGGATAGCGGGTGGGTAAACATTACTATTCCAACTCCAAAGGGTGCAACAGTTGAGAAAGCGTTGGATAGTGTAGGGGGTAAAATTACTATTCCCACTTCAGAGAGTGCAACAGTAGGGAAAGCGTTGGATAGCGGGTGGGTAAAAATTACTTTTCCCACTCCAATGAGTGCAAAGGTAGGGAAAGCGTTGGATAGCGTACGGGTAAAAATTACTATTCCCACTCCAGTGGTTGCAACAGTAGGGAAAGTGTTGGATAGCGGGTGGGTAAAAATTACTATTCCAACTCCAAAGGGTGAAACAGTAGGGAAAGCGATAGATAGTGTAGGGAGTAAAATTACTATTCCCACTCCAGAGAGTACAACAGTATGGAAAACGTTGGATAGCGGATGGGTAAAAATGACTATTCCCACTCCAGTGAGTGCAACAGTAGGGAAAGCGTTGGATAGCGTACAGGTAAAAATTACTATTCCCACTCCAGTGGGTGCAACAGTAGGAAAAGTGTTGGATAGTGTAGGGGGTAAAATTACTATTCCCACTCCAGTGGGTGCAACAGTAGAGAAAGCGTTGGATAGCGGGGAGGTAAAAATTACTACTCCCACTCCAATGAGTGCAACAGTAAGAAATACATTGGATAGTGTAGGGGATAAACTTACTATTCCCACTCCAGAGAGTGCAACAGTAGAGAAAGCTTTGGATAGCGGGTGGTTAAAAATTACTATTCCCACTCCAGTGAGTGCAATAGTAGAGAAAGCGTTGGATAGCGTACGGATAAAAATTACTATTCCCACTCCAGTGGGTGCAACAGTAGGAAAAGTGTTGGATAGTGTAGGTGGTAAAATTACTATTCCCACTCAAGTGGGTGCAACAGTAGGGAAAGCGTTGGATAGCGGGTAAGTAAAAATGACTACTCCCACTCCAATGAGTGCAACTGTAGGGAATGCGTTGGATAGTGTAGGGGTAAAATTACTATTTCCACTCCAAAGAGTGCAACAGTAGGGAAAGCGTTGGATAGCGGGTGGGTAAAATTTACTATTCCCACTCCAGTGGGTGCAAGAGTAGGGAAAGCGTTGGATAGTGTAGGGGGTAAAAATCCTATTCCCACTCCAGAGAGTGCAACAGTAGGGAAAGCTTTGGATAGCGTAGGGGGAAAAATTACTATTCCAACTCCAAAGGGTGCAACAGTAGGGAAAGCTTTGGATAGCGTAGGGGGAAAAATTACTAGTCCAACTCCAAAGGGTACAACAGTAGGGAAAGCGTGTAATAACATAGATTGTTATTTTAACATGCTTCTAAATAATGTTTATATTTGAAATAATGTATAATAAATTTTTCAAATACATCAACATCAATAAAAAACAATTAATAATAAACAAAACGATTTAAATTTGAATAATTAATTGACAATAAATTAACAACAAAACCCAATAATTAATATTTATTAAATATTACTCACCAAATAATACATATTACAAAATAAATGATTTATCATACCAATAAAATATTATTTTAATTTAAATCAATTTTAAAAATTTAACTACATTATACAAATTAACATTTAAAAAAATATGTTGAACAAATAATTAATTAATTTTTCTAAGTATTAAAAAAGATTTACAAATTACAAATATTAATTAACAATTTGAAAAATAATTATCTATTAAAATAATTAATTACCAATGAATAATTATGTAATACATTACTTATCCATTACTAAAAATGTATAAATAAATAAATATTTACTATAAAATTACTTTCCACCCAATACCCCTAAAAACACACAACAAACTCAGGTACTAAAACATATCATTGAATTAAAATTAACATTAATTACCAATTAATTAATTAATTTATCAATTAAAATAATTATTTGCCAATTAATAATTAATTACAACATAAAATATACATACAAAAATATTTTATTAATTACAATTAAATGACTTCCCACCCTATTCCCCTATAAACCCACAACCCGCTACGGTAATAAAACATAACATTTAAATAAAATTAACATTAATTACCAATTATATAATTAATTAATCAATTAAATTAATTATTTGCCTATTATTATAAAATATTTAATTGCCAATTAATAATGAATTACAAATTAAATTATACTCAAATAAATATTTTATTATTTACAATTAATTTACTTCCCACCCTATTCCCCTATAAACCCACAACCCGCTCCGGTACTAAAAAATAACATTTAATTTAAATGAACATTAATTACCAATTATATAATTAATTAATCAATTAAATTAATTATTTGCCTATTATTAATTAATTACTAAATAAATTATACATAAATAAATATGTTATTAATTGCAATTAAATTACTTCCCACCCTATTCCCCTATAAACCCACAACCCGCTCCAGTACTAAAACATATAATTTACTTATAAATACATTTATTAATATATACAATTAATACACATATAATATAAATTATTTTAAATACTTAAATAAAACATATATCACATACATAATAAAATACAAAAGAATAATACAAATATCGATATTAGTGTCATCGAAATTAGTTACATCGATATATATGCTATCGATATTACTAACTTCGATAATACTTACATCGATATTATCAATTTCGATATTACTTACCTTAGGGTCGATATTCTGTCCAACGATGTTATATTATGTTATGTTATTTATTTATTTATATAGCGCTCGGCTACTCAAAAAGAGTGTCCCGGCGCTTTACTGGAGAAAGGAAAACTGCGACATAATAACATAACACCAGATAAAAGCCACGATATTCTTGACATCGATATTCTACACCTTCGAAATTTAAAACACGATATTTTTGAAGTTCGAAATTTAGAACTCGATATTTTGACTGTGTACCAGCAGCGAGATGGTCCAAGTTAGGTTTTTTAGTAAGGGAAGAATATGAGCCTTTTTCCATGCACTAGGAACAATACCAGTTTTGGGAGAGGAGTTGGGTACAGGATTAATAATGGGATTGATGATAAGTGCCATCTTGGCAAGAACCTTCGCAGAGCAAGGATCCGACGGGGAGCCGGGCTTAAACTTTAATAATAATTCCAATGATACTTGTAGGGAAAGTGGAGGAAAAATCGAGAGCGTATAGCTCTCAGGAAGGGAAGGAAATGCAGGGAAGTTAAGGTCAGAATCACTTATTGAACAAATTGGCGTGAATGAGGCCTGAATGCTTTTAATTTTGTTAGCAAAAAAACTGGCCAATTGTTCAATCCAGAGTTTCGAAGGAGAAAATTTAGATATTTGAGTCGTGGGGGAGGAGAATTCCTTAACTATTGTAAAAATTTCCTTACTGATATTAGCAGCCGATTCAATTCTTTTCTTTTGGCGAAATAGGATTTTTTCTCGACGGTAATGTCTTTATGGTAGGTTTTTATGAGTTCCCTATATATAGCTTTCGACGAAGCATCATAACTTTTACGCCAGGGTCTCTCGGCTTTCTTAAAGAGCCTTCTGTTATCATGCAAAGCAGGAGTAAACCATGGCGCAAAGGCACGACAATTTCTTTTAGAGTGGGTAGAGAGAGGTGCTAGCTCCTCCAAACGTTGCGTGAGCCAGGACTGGAAGAGAGCTAAGTCGTCTGCCAAATCACCTGTTAGCTGACAAGGGTGCATGGCAAGCGAATGGGCTAGCATGTCGGAAGAGACAAGATGGTACGAGCGAATGGCAGTTGACTGCGGGCCAGAGCTAGTAGTGGTCACTTTGGTCACACACAGGATGTCAAAATTCAATAAATAGTGATCCGACCACACCAAAGGAAGAGGGGGAGAGGTGATGATGGGATTCGTCGAAAAGATTTGATCCAAGGTGTGGCCTTTATTGTGTGTAGCAGTCGAGGTAAAAGAAGTAAGACCAAATGGACTTGTAACGTCCAGGAGTTTTATGGTATCTGCTGCATCTGCCACATCCATATGGATATTGAAGTCACCCAGAAGCAGACAGTGCTTATATTTCATAATAAAAGGGGAAATGGCATTATGAAGTTCGTCATGAAAAGAACCAGCCTGACCAGGCGGTCTAGGCGGGTGGAGAAGAGTGGCTCAATGGTTAGAGTGGCAGACCCTAATGCAGAGGTCTAGCCTGGGACCAGGGTTCAATTCCCCGCCTCGGCGGGTCTTGGGTTCAAAAATTCCACAGACCTGATAATTCTCGCCTCGGTGCCTATTCCAATCATGGAGTCCCACTCTGCAACTCTGGGCAATAGCTTGCTTAATCTCCACAACGGCCCCCACAACGCTAAGGATGCCTGGCCTCCACCTTGGGGGTGCCAAGGAGTGGGCGCCTCACAGGGAAAGCCAGGATGGGTTCCACAGTGGTATTCGTACAAGCGCCTTGAGACCCTTGCTGGTGAGTAGTGCGCTATACAAGTATCAATTTACATATTTACATATATATCAGAAGTCCGCCGCACGAGTGATGAGGTGAGAACGACAGACAGAAGCCAAGAGACTAAGCCCCGTGTATATCTTCCGTAAGGACAACTGAGCAAGACTAGCGGTCATCTACCACAATTGCAACTCCTCCTCCCTTGCCCACAACCCGGTCTTTCCTTAATATATAATCATTTTGAGGGATAGCGATGGATATGTCGGGGCTCGGGGAATCTCCAAGCCAGGTCTCTGTCAGAAATAGGCATGCAGGTTTAGATCGAAAAGATCTAGGGCATGTTTACCCAAAGACCGCGTATTGAGTAACATGCAGGAGTAGTTGTTGTGATGTCTCCCACTGACAGTCTCAGGGTCGGGGGGATCTGAAGGAAAAAGGATCTCCTCGCAAGACGGCAAATTGCGAGGTGTCCAACCACAGCTAGTGCAATGAGTATCGGCATAAAGGTTGTTTGGAAACACAGGACAGCAGCAGCTAATATTTTCCCCCAGAGTTTTCAAATAACTTGAGTCATACCTATGCACATCACAAGGAGTAGTGACAGAAGGTCCATCAGTGAGTCCAGCGCCTGGCGCCTCCGGGACACTGATGGTCACAGACGGGCTTACTTTGGCGCACCTTCGGCGCGCATTTGGCGCAACCGCTGCACTCTCTGCTGCACGTCCTCGGAGGCATTTGGCTAAAATAAGGGCGAGGAAGTGGGTCAGAGGGCGCTAAAGACTAGCGTGCTGACCCCAGTTACACCCAAGATGGCAGCCGCGCTGCAAGCAGCGCCCCCAACAGAGTGCACAAATCAGGTAGGGCTAAATATTAAAAACAGTAGCTTCAGTGTCACAGCAGTAAAAATTATAAGCACAGATCGCCTATCAAATCACAGAGCGTTTCTGGCTAAATTAACGCGCGCGTTCCCGGCTGAGCCTCAGGAACAAGTCGGTTTGGAGTAAGGCAAGGTGGAAGGGAAGAAAGTAGGTGTAGATGAGAAGGAGACATCAGAGGAAGTTAAGGCATTTAAGGGAAAAGGAGTGAAAGGTACGGGTGATAACTAGGAAAGGAGTCAAGGCAAGGTAAAGACGAACAACAGCAAGAGGAGAAGAAAGAAAGTTTGGAGCTAAGGTTTAAAGGATTAATGTATATGGGAATAACAAACTCCCTCATAGGATCTACCAAGGAGAGGATATGGAAAGGCAAGTACACAGAGGTATTTAAGCCTCTCTGCTGGGAAGTGAGGGCAAAGGAAGGTTCTAAAGAGGAGGAGTAGTAATTGGCAAAGAGGTCCAGGGTACCAGTCATAATAGAAAACTGGACAGCAGCATTCTTAATTTACACCAGTGACTAGTGTAAGATGTTCCAGAGTAATGTGTGGCCCTGTTTAAATACATGGATGTCAATCAGAAGGCACACATTACATTCCGGGGTATGCTTGGGTGAGGTACGATGAAGAGTTTCAAGCTTGCCTTTTGCAGGACTCGGAAGGTATGTGGGTTGAATAGGACAATGATTTTTAACTATGCACAATGGGCTCGGAGAGGTGTATTGGCCCTTTCACCAGCATCCCACCAAGGGAGGGGTAGGCATTGAAGGTAGGGGTTAAATGGGACTGGGGAGGTGCTGGGATTTTAACAAGGATTTCTGCAATAGAGAATACTGAAGTTCTGTCATGAAGGCTTAAAATGGACATGATGACACTCACTGCTACAATGCAGTAGGTGCAGGGGAGGGCCACAAGGTAACTCAATAGGTGGCAACAGCAGCCTCAGCGAGGCAGGCACAGAGGGATGCAGAGACCTCTGGGAAAAGGCTCATACTCCAATTAAAGTGCATAGATTGGTGCATTGGGTGCAACGGTTAGTGAAGATGGCTGATGCAGAGCTACTTTTGAGGAGGTTTCAGGAAGGGTTTCTTTTGGGGCATATGTGGCCTCATGTCAGACGTTGGGCTGAAAACTTGAATTCAGGTTGTTCGACAATTGTCCTGGCCAGAAGGGCAGTCAGTGCATCTCAGAAGACCTATGTATGGCATCTTAGTCCAAAGACGATGTGGCAATTGAATTTGGTGAATAAAGTATGAGTGGAAGCACTTATGGTGAAAATGAAATCAAATCAGCTTTTGTCATCCTACTTGTCCACCTTGAAGATTTAGTATTATTTAGCATTCAGTTTGAGGGCAAAACGTATGTGGATAAGGCGCTGCCACAGGACTGCTTGAATTCATGTGCATTGTTTGAAACCCTGAGTTAGTTTCTGCAATGATTATTCACACAGGCGATGGGCTATACTAATGTGACACATTATCTGGATGATTTCTTCTTTGTTGGACAAGCTGGCCCTATGGACTGCTAGTGAATGCTGGGTGGTATTAAGAAGCTCATGGAGGAAGCTCTAGTTCCATTGGTGGGTGAGTGAACCGTGAGGTCACACTGTCACATTGCACTATCCTTTTTAGGGAGAGAGAGTGATACATTGTGTATGGAGGGGAGGTTGCTAGACAAGAACAAGGAGGGGATGATATTGTTAATTTAAGTACTGCTGCAGAAGGATAAAGTATGAGTGAGAGTGGTACAAGTGCTCTTGTATCATTGGAACTTTGGCTGTAGAGTGGTGTGGGCAGAGAGGGTCAATTGTAGGAGGCTGGGATTGGTGTTGTCAGGTTGTCTTTATCATACAACAGGGTAAGATTGAAAGCCGGGTGAAGGAGGACTTGAACATATGGTGTCTTTTTCTTGGAGAGTTTCAATGAAATACTGCTGGCAGGTTTGGGAGACAAAACTGAGTGGACAATAGAAAGACCGTTTTCAGATACATCAGGGGGATGGGCTTTGGAAATCTACTGGTAGTCGCATGTATATGTGGAACAGTGGCCAGAAGGATAGAGAAATGGAGGGCACAGCATTGCCTTTTTGGAATTATTTTCCCTTGGTGGGGGTGTTGGAAGTGTGGGTAAATAACTTCACAAACAAGAAAGTACTGTTTATTGTGGATAATATAGCAGTAGTACACATAATCAATAGGCAATAAGCAGGGGCAGGAATGTATTGAAATTGTTGAGAATCTGTGTTGGGCTGTCTGAAGAAGAACATATGATTCAAGGCTCAGCACGTGCCCGGTACTGCTAATAGCATTGCGGATGCCTTGTCTTGTTTTCAGTGGTGGAGGTTGTGCAGTCTTGCTTCAGGATGCCGACAGAACTTTGGAGAATCGGAGACAAAGGATACTCCAACTTGTAGCGGGTTTTCTGGCAGAATCAACAAGCAGAGCATACAGTCATGCATGGAGGCAGTTCATTTGCTCCAAGGCAAAAACGAGACATGCTGTGGATGGGGTCTGGAGATAGCAGGTGGATATTGTGAATTTAAAGATGGATATGGTGGAAAAAGGTTGGTTGAAAGTGACGATTGCAGGGAAATCAGCTGTAGTTGCATTTGTTGGCAAGCTGCTGTGGGGATACTCAGTGTTAGTGGGAGCGCTGTGGCAAAGGATATTGGAAGGTTGGGCAAGGGAAAGAGGAAACAGGGGGTGCATATGAAGACAGTTGATATGGTCTGAGTTTTGCCAGGTGGTGGGGAATCTGCAGACAGTCTGTTGCAGTCAGCTGGAAACTGAATTATTTTCAACAATCATGTCAGGGATTTGATTGGGGGCCCTTAGAGTATCGGCATCCCCGGAGGGGGAAATGGGGAAAGGGTTGGAATTTGAGGATATGGAGATGCACAAGGATTAAGTAGTGCTTAGGCTTAAGAAGTCAAAAACGGATCACAGAGAGAAGGGTGCAATTAAATTAGGGGCTTTCCCAGTGCAGCATTGTCACCCTGAATAATGGCGGAATAGGCTGAATGGGTAAGGACGAGTTTCCTGGCATGAAAGTGGAGGGGTGGTTGCAGCCTATCAGTTGTTGGACCTGGCCCTTTTTTCAGGGTTATCCCCAAACTTATTGCCTTCTTCCCCCTATTTTGTCTGCCCTATTTTTGTTGACTTTAGGACTATGGGCACTTTACAGCTGCTTAATAATGCTAAAGTGCATATGCTCCCTGTGTAAATTGTGATTATGATTGGTTATCCATGATTGGCATATCTGATTTGCTGGTAAGTCCCTAGTTAAGTGCAACGTGTGTGCTCAGGGCCTGTAAATCAAATGCTACTAGCAGGCCTGTCTCAGTTATAGTGCCACCCACATGATTAGCCCTGTAAACATGTCTCAGGACTGCCACGGCATTGTCTGCAAGTGCAATTTTAAACAGCCATGTCCATGGGCGTCCGCAGGGGAGGGCAAGGGGGTGCGCTTGCCCCCCCCTGGATCGCCGGTCCCATTCCTTTTGGTCCCTAATGTTCAAGATTACAGCAGGCTGTTCCCCTGCGAGAAGCCCCAGGAGTTTAAATGATCTCTCACTTGGGGCCTCTCGCAGTTCTCTTCGAACTCTAGAGGCTGCAGCAGCAACCGGCCTCGAGCAGACTGTGGACAGGCCCATTGTCATTCTGTCTGCTGCTGATCATCACATAAAGAATGACAATGGGCCGTCTGCCTTTAACTTACCTTGAAGGCGAGTGATGAAGTTAAAATGTTGCCCCCCCCCTGGAAGGCGAGTGATGATTTTGCTCCCCCTGGAAACATTTCTGCGGACGCCCATGGCCATGTCGACCTGGCAAGTGCACTCACTTGTCAGACTCAAATCATCCCTTTTCTTACATGTAAGTCACCCTTAAGGTAGGCCAAGGTAGTCCTATGGACAGGGTGCAGTGAATGTGAAAGGTAGGACCTGTACTGGGGTGTTTTACATGTCCCCATAGTGAAATACAGCCAATTTAGTTTTTCACCATTCCATGGACAAGCTCTCCCATAGGTTTTCATTGGAACTGCCTCATAATATTTTGCAAGTGTAACTTTCAATTGGGAAGAGCTTGGGATTTGGAGTTTGGGTTCTCGGAGCTCAGGATTT
This sequence comes from Lissotriton vulgaris, assembly GCF_964263255.1. Taxonomy (NCBI): domain Eukaryota; kingdom Metazoa; phylum Chordata; class Amphibia; order Caudata; family Salamandridae; genus Lissotriton; species Lissotriton vulgaris. The sequence goes on from NC_141689.1 coordinate 667,676,523, forward strand.
AAAAGCACATATTTTAGGAAAGGTGGCTTTTAAATTGTGTGTTTGAAAATGCCACTTTAATACCATCGGTGCGGTGCAGATTTCCGCGGTGCGCTGACCGCAAACGGAAACCTATGCGTTCATGACGAGCTCAGCTCGTCATGAGTGTACGAGAGGTGTACCTCATGATGAGCTGAGCTCATCATGAGCGTCGAAGGGGTTAAGAAAGTGGGCATTTTCTTGCTTAACCATCCTGTGCCTCTGCCTGTCTGGTTTAGACTGACAGCTGGGTTGTTTGTGTATTTACTCTAGACACTAGACAATCACTCAGAGGGAGCTGAGGTGTGTCCTGCATATCCTGATGGCCCATCACCAGGCTGAGGGGCCTTCCTGAGCTAGAGTGGTAGGATGAGTTGTTACTGACACCTGAATAGGGCTCTGATTGCCATCTCACAATACTGTCTCCACCCCACTGGAGTGTCTCTGGGGCCAAGGCAGGACAAGGCAGGAACTTGTGAACTACAAATACTTTTCTTCAAGTATGCCTACTTCAAAGATCAAGAGGGGTATAAGTATTAGACCTAAAACCCCAGACTATTAGAACACTTCTGGACTGAGGACTCTGCCAAGAAAAGATGAACAACAGTCAGTAGAAGTACTGCCCTTGCTGTGTGTTGCTTTACTGGGTTGGCCTGCTGCCTGCTGCTTCAGTCTGTGGGCGTGAAAGGACTTGACTGCCTTTCTATTCTGCTTGTCAAAGGTTCTCCAAGGGCTTGCGTGCTTGCCTCTGGTTTTCATAGAGATCACCGGAACATCAAGGACCGCTTACTACCAACTGACTTGGGGGATCTAAGTGACAGGAGGGTGCCAATCGTGACCGAGGGCTGAGTGCAGTCTTTTCCTAGAGCCTGCGTGCACTTGCTGCACAGAGCTGCTTCAGTGCCTTGTGGTTTTCCCCAGCCCTATCGCTCTGCAACTCGAACTCCCATTTCTACAACCAGCGCTACTGTTTCTACCACCAACAAGGACGAGCGCTGGGGTTTGTTCTTGCCGGATGCAGACGTCGTGGGAGGTCACGCCAGTACTGCTGAGTGTAAGCCAGCACCTGCTGATGAAGAGGATCTCTGTGCCCTAGTACACAACAGAGGCCCTTGCGTACGGCCACCCGTACTGCCCTCTACAGCTACTAGGTACTGTGACACACAGACCCCCCTGTACCAGACACTCAATTGAACCCTGCTTGCAGCCCCATAACCTCCAAGACGGATTGGTGATGCCCTGGCAGAGCCATTCCAAATCTCCCCGGCTTCTGAAGCGAGACAGCTGCAAGGTAGGCAGTAGGAAGTCTGGAGCAGTATAGTAAACTCCTGTAAAGGGAGTACCGCGCACTTTGTGTTCCAATCTATGAATCCCTGTTGGCACATCGCCTGCTGTTTAAATGTGCAAGTGGAGCTTACTCCAATATTTTGCGACAAGCCGCTTTTCCTTTACTGTGAACCCGAGTGGGTCTGACATGTTTCTTTTGCGCTCCTTGCACCGACTCCCTAGATACCATTATTGTTTTATTAGAAGTGCACTAACTTCAAGAGTCATCGTTATTCATGCAATGAGGAGTATTTTTATGTAACCCGAAGTACAACAAAAGTATTGATGGAGCGAGGAAGTGACAAAATGTTTTGTGTACCCCTCGTGAAGTCAGGTTTCTCATAACTATAACATGTATTAATCAAGTGGAGTGCAGTACTAACCAACGAAAAGAAAAACACACACAGAAAAGTACACGTGGGATACTAATTTGCTTGTGTTGCAAATCGTGATACATTAATTATGTGAATTCGTCATACTAATATAGTGCAATAATGCTTTTCGAGTAAACAAAGCTATGCATGTGTGCTTATTATAAGTATTCACTGTGGCAAAACAAAGGAGATTGGTAAGAAAACAATGCATTTCATTGCTTAATGCTAGGTAACTACTAACAGGGTAAACTTAGAATGGTGGGCGGTAAACAGAAAGGCTTTACTTCGAAACCTAACATTTAATTGTGTTTGTTTCTATAATAGTTCCCATTATGGCCCATGCGGCCTAGTCAAAAAATGGAGGTTTTGTGAGACTCCGAGAGAGTGTAACTCTACGCATGCGCGACTGTGCTCGAGAGATGTACGAGCAGCCTGTGCCTGGGCTACTGATGTCAAGGTCAGCATGGCCCGGAAAAGCTGAATGCTGCCAAATGAGATGCTTGGGTTGCGAGCCTGACAAAATTTAGCGAAGTATCGACATTAAGGACAGGATGAATGTGTTACAAACATGAACAATTAATCCCACCACATGAGAATTATGGAAGTGACTTTCCAAAATTTGGACAATGACCACTTTGAATGGACCAATGAGAAATGAGTGTGGACCCTAAAGTTTCAAATTTTAGTTAGATAGTTAGTGAAAACGGGTATAAAAAAGGCTGTTTGGATGAGAAAAAAAAACTTCTTGCTTTGAATTATTTTTCGCACCACGACATGCTGTCGGACTGATCAATTTTTGGATGCAAATACTTTGACATTTTCTTGACTTTAACTTTTTATGAGATCGGAGTCCTGATGGGAGGTAGACATCGAGGAAGATAGAGAGGCTGGTTTTGGGAACTTGTAGTTTAATCCTGTTTTTTCATTCTCGATAAGAAGACGGGTAATATGTCTTTGAATTATCTGATTTCTGAACTATTTTGCTAATAAATGTAAACTAATCAAATTTATTTTTTCCCTTTATTTGAGTGATTAGAGAAATGTTATAACCGAGTTCCTTAATAAAAAGTGAATTTTAATCATAAGGTTATGACAGAATAATCAAAGAAAAATAAAGTTAAATAAAATGGTGAATTATGCTGGTCTTGATTTCCATCAACTAACTTTTACTAGCTGGTCCATCGACTAGTGAGGTGCCTTAAATGCTGTTTTATGACATTTAAATACCATGGTGATATTTGTCAAATGTATATGTATATAATGTATAGAATTTAACATTTAGATTAATTAGGGTACTCCTTGTCCAGCAGCTCATCCTCTAGCCTTCACTGATCTTGGGAGCAGTGTGATTTGTGTTAATGAGTGACTCGCGGTGCTATGGGCCCCACCGACGAGTGAATTGTGATAGCTCCTGAGTATTCTGTGATGGTTTTGGGGGATTGTTTGAGAGCAGCGCTGGATCAGAATGCTTTTTGAAACAAGTGACATCTATACTTATGTATGTTGGTTTTTTTTTCGTTTTGGTCTTGTCTTGTTCAGAAAAAGAATGACTATTTTTCTAAATTGGTGTGGTGTCCATTTATTCTATTTTCACTGTGTTACTGTATGTATTATGTGCAAATACTTTACACATTGCCTTTGAGATAAGCCTGACTGCTTGTGCAAAGCTACCAAGAGGGTAAGCAGGGGTTATCTGGGTGTGTAACTCCCTTATCCTGACTAGGACTGGATGCATATCACTGCCAACTATAGTCCACATTTCAAACAGCCGTATTGTGCAAGCCTTTAGAATGAGAAGGGTTTTCTGCAGCAGAATATGGGACACATTCCTGTAGAACTTGTAGTGCGAGAGAGGCAAGGAGGCGGAGTTCATCTCCAGGCAGGATTATGAAGTTGAGGAGATATTCGTTGGAGTCTTATAGAAGATACATGTGCTGAATGGTAAATGATAGGGGTCAGCTTCTTGGGACGGGAGAAGAAAGGAGGGTTCTATCTGTTTGCTTTTTCCATTGTAAGTTCTGTTCCTGGCCTGACGAGTCCAGGCAAGAACATTTTATAGTTGGCCACTCATTTATAAAATGAGCACAGAGACAAGCAGCAGAGAGATGCTACAGGGACCAATTGGCTTTAGGGGAACATGGGGTGCAGGATTATTGGCAAGGAAAAGGGGGTATGTTGTGGAAGGAGCTGTTACCGGGGTTAAACCGGCACTTGGGGGTAGGGAATTCCAGGACATTCTAACGATACATGTAGGGAAAAACGACTTGGTGAGGACGATTAAAATGGATGTGAAGGTAATTAAGCAGTTATGGACTGGTACTTTTGTATTGTTGACAGAGCTAATTCATTGGAGAGTTTGGTGAGGGACAGATCGCCCAGCGGTTATCGGCATAGCGAGACAGAAGTTCAAAAGGAAGTGAGGAAATAGTCTACGGAAGAAGGGATAGGACTTATTATACATACAGAGTTGAATTTTGAGGCTGAGCAAATGTTCTGCAATGATGGGGTAAACTTGTCGAAGATGAGCATGGATTTGCATCTATTGTAATTGCATGTGGCATTGCCTGAAGCCTTAAACATTGAGTTGTAGAGGAAACAGTAAGAAACAGAGAGGGGGGGGGGTAGGGTCCTATGGTTTGTTGGGCAGAAAATTCTCCGGAAAAGAAGCGTTTTCTGGGTGGCGGTCTGCCAACAGGTTTTCAGGGTTAGTTAGGTTTTATCGTGTTGGGGTGGGTGAAGCTTGAAAGAGAGGGATGGAGGGGCTACATTTATAATTGCAGGGGGCAGGAAGCTAAAAGTTACAGTTTGAGGAGTGAATGGTCGTTCAAAGTAATCTGTGATATAATTTTATGTATTACAGTTGGGGGAAAGGTCAGGGGGACATTTAGGGGTGGGGATACGTGAATTGTAGGATGTTTGTTATATAGGAAGGTAAATAGTTTTGTAGGGCGGTTCGCCTAGGAATGTTTATGTCTTCTTATGTGCACCTGCTTCATTGAAGCTCTCTTTTCAATCTCTACAAGTTGCCATTGGTCCGTGCTGTGCCCTCTCGCCTAATGAGCTGATGTGGGCTCAGAGATGGGGCAGCTGGAAGATATTATGAGTTGAGTCTAACCAGAATATGGAACAGTGCAGTCAAGGGAACATCAATGACTGATGAACACACCCTGTGCACCAATACCGCTGTGTGTGCACTATCTGCCAGGCAACTCTGGCCCAATGTGAGCACCTGTACCACCCAGTATCCTCATCAAGGAGGGATTGCCAGCAGTGTCAACCATGAAGATTTGAAGATTTAGTGCCCAAACCTAACCTCCACTGAAAGTCATCACAGCTCTTTTAAGAAAATTGTGGACCAAACTACTTATTGTTTTACAAATTAAGCCCTAAGGAATGCCCTAGCTTGAGGGATTCTTACTGTAAATGTGTAAAATAAGTATGAAAGATGTGCGATCTTCATAATAGACTTTTGTTTCTTCCTGTGATATGACGTTTGTTGCATTTGCAATAAGAAGACAACAACAAGCATTTGCATGCAATAGGTGTCGCATTTATGCAAGACCTATTGCATTGCAAACGGTAGTCATCACGGACAACAGGAGGGAGAGCTGAGGGGGTGGGGGTGAAGAGAAGGCAGGGACCATGGGAGGGTGGGTGCGAGAAGGAACGGACAACGAGAGTGCGAGCAGGGCGAGAGGGCAAGGGCAACGGGAGGGAGGTGGGGAGTAAAGAAGGCAGTAGGAGAACCTCATTAAAGAAAATAGTGCTCAGAGTCTGAATAACATGTACCGTGTAACACTCGAAATAAAGGGGTCAATCGCCATGGGAGGTGACAAATGAAGAGGAGGCGGTACTAAGGAGGGACTAACAAGCCTATTGATGAATCAGAAGCCAGCATTTAGGACAATGACACAAGCCAATGGCAAACATGGGCGGAGAGTGGGCAGGGCTTTGAATCGTTCTTCTTCTACAATAAAGTCTAGCAGAGCAGCGCATGTGAGCTGGCTCATACTGGGCCTAAAAATGGGCCAGGAACCCTTACAGCGCAGTCCTTAAGGCAGATCACATAGGGGTTCCAACAAAACAGGCAGCTTTAGAGCCCCCGCCTCCCGAATCACTCTCAGAGGTTGAGTGCTCTGTGTGGGAAATGCTGAAAGAGGTTTTCACGAAGAGGTGAAGCTCAGCCGTTGCTCAGCCTCCCATTTGGCAAAGGGGATTTCTTCTGAGTCTGCGTCCGCCCACTGCTTTCCCTGAACGGGCTTCAATGAATTTGTGTTATGCAGCAACGGTTGCAAAAGTGGCCCTCGCCTTGGGTGCATCCTCACTGTAGTGAAGATGGGGAGGAGATGAAGATGAGGAAGCAATGGCTTTTTTACTTGCCAGCCATCTCATAACACCCTTTCCTGTCTGTGTCCCAGTACTTACTACCTGGCACCAGGCCCAGCCCTAGGAATTTTTATTTGGGTGGGCCAAGGGTCCTTTCAGGTGGGCCACTGCAGCAGTCACGGCAGGTGTGACTGGGGGGGAGGGGAGCTGGAGGGGGTGTTGCGCTGGGATTTAATTTAAGAATAATAATTTTAATTAATCAGCATGGAGAAGGACAGAGTGTGCATGACTGGTTTGGGCGACCCAAGAGGGCCGACCAAACAGCCTTTACATATTCAGGAGTGGGCACACCACTCCCCCCCTGCTCACAGAGCAGCCCCGCCCACCCGCAACCAAACATAAAATGGTAATAACTGAAAGTTATCACCATTTTTTGTTTCTGCTTCTCGCACTGCGAGAAGCAGTGGGGCGACGCTCCTCCGTCACAGTGTAGGAGCCGCCCCTGCACTGCGGGCCCAATTTGTTGCTTCTGGAGGTAGCCTTCAAGCCCTATATTACATCATACCAATTTGCAAACAGTCACCATGATACAACGGATTGCTTCTGAGTGCATAAAGAGCATGTGGAGAGTTATTTGAAAGTAAGAGCAATGTTTAGACCTAACTGCAAACCATCGAATTCCAGCAGGCCAGGCTTCAATACAGGTGGTGGTGGGGGCTTTGCTGATTAAAATGTATATCTGCCCCAACAAATTCTTTATAGCAGTATTAGAATAATGAAAGACTGGGGAACTATTAACTACACAAAAAAAGATGTTCTAATTATTCCTTTCAGGTTTGTATGCGGCTCTTTGATGTCAGTTCATATGTCACTGTTGTGTTAGGATTGTAACTTCTGAACTGCAAGTAACAAAAGGATCTCTGTAATCAAGGCAGTAACCCACTGAGCTGTCCACATAAACTACAGTATATCTGCATTTGAAAACTACCAACAGACAAAGGATTGCTCTCCAGCAGGATAATTAATCACCAGAGTTATCTGGACATTTTTACTGTTGTCTTGCATTTGTCTCAAAAAAAGGATGTGTCCCCTTCGCCATGCCCTTATTCTACCTGCATGAGTGGGCGGGGGCAGAGCCCACCTTTCTAAAACGAGATGCATGATTGGGGGGGGGGGCTGTGAGAAAGAGCCTAGGCTCAATCACTCAACTCCTAGAATAAGAAAAATAACTTTCAGAGGAACATTTTAAATTTCAGTGGCCAGTTTCTGTTGGCCTTCTTTATGTCGCTGCCAGTGGCGGCTAGTGACATTTGAAAGTGGTAAGGAGTAAAATTAGGGATGACTTAAGTAGCAAGCGAGCACTGCATTTTCTTTTACTCTCCTTTAGCCTTATTATTTTGAAGACTATGTAGCCCCATCAAATGGGTCCCATCACACCCATTTCAACAGAATCACAATTACAACAGGAGTATGTGACCACTTTGTGCTCTCTGCCGAGAGGCCATGGATGGATGGCCATGTATTCTGAACACGTTTTTGACTGACTGCAGGCACTATGAGAAATGTGCATTGCCCTCAGTCTCCGCTCCAGAGCTCTAATTGTGGCATAAAGACATAGTGCTGCTGGTGCGACTCAATCAAAAGGACAGGTGCCTGTAATCTTGAGTGATCTGATTTATAAGCCACTGTCTGCCACATTTCATGCTTTACTCCTTCGATGCTTATGACAAGCTGAGCTCGTCATGAGGCACAGTGGAGCTGTGCTCATGACGAGCTGAGCTCGTCATAACTGCCGCGGAACGCCCACGCGGGGCTAATTCCCCACCTGTGCAGGCATTCCACCGGAGTGGGTGGAGTCAGGAGGAGGTGGGCTTGTCATGAGTACCGTGGCGCCACGTGCGCCCGTTCCCCTGCGCCGTAGGGGTATTAGCCCCGCGGCGAAGGGATTTATGTTGCCATATTATTGGAGTGCTTTGCCTGAGCACCAGATACATTACACAAGGAGAACACATTCAGTTTTGGTTTCCACATGCACATCACAGACTATTCCACTTTCCACTGAGTCTTTGGATGTAATTAAATAAAGCAAGTCTGTTCAGACGTTTTTAAGAGCTGAGCATTTGCTACAGCAGAGTGGGCACAAACCGCAGCTCTTAATTTAAAGAAAATTCTTGTGAAGATCTTAAGCATCTTCTGAAAATACGCCACCTACCAACCTGAGGAAAATGTCCTCACCGAATGTGGGTAAATAACTGCCTCCCACATTTTAAACAGCAGAGGGAACTCTGCTGCATCCAGTTTGCCTGTATGAGCGCTGAATGTGCCCGATAACATCAATATGGCATTAGATCTAAAATGGTAGAATGCCTCACTTCAGCAAAGCCTGACATAAATCGTTAGGAGACCAGGCATTGCACATGCACGACTTCCTGTCACTGGAGAGTTTCGGAGTGCGGAGTTTTAGGTGGAAGATAGGATGGATCCTGGCTGACGAATGGCAAAACACGGCAAATAATCCCCTCCCCCTCCCCACTAGGGGCCTTATTTATGAAGGCCTTGCGTCAGTTTTGCGCCGCCGGTGCGTCACTTTTTGTGACGCACCAGCGGTGTAAGAAATGCGCCTCGTTGCGCCATATTTAAATAGTGACGCATCTAGGTAGATGCGTCACTTTTTAAACCCCTGCGCCACATTATACCTGCGTCAGGTATAATGTATGCAGAGGGGGCGTTCCCCCGCAAAAAGCCTCATAATAGTGACGCAGTGAAATCTATGAGATTTCACTGCGTCACTTTTAGGACGCTGTTGCGTCAAAATCTTGCGCCTGCCTCACAGCAGGCGTAAGACTGACGTAAGCCCTTTCACATGGGGCATTCCCCATGTGAAAGGACGCATTGCTGGAGTTGCGTCACTTTTGTGACACACTCCAGCAATGCGTCACTTTTGCGCTTACAGATACGTCTGAAATATTGGCGTATCTGTAACTCCTTGCGACATGATGCGTCATACATTAAATATGACGTATCAGGAATGTCGTAAGGAGTGCGCAGTGAAAAGTGACGCATCGCTGTTTTCACGCAGCGATGCGTCACTTTTCATAAATGAGGCCCCAGGGGCGCGACAAGAGACAAACTTCGGGGGGAGGAGGGCTACCAACAATTTCGGAGTGGAGCTGATTCTTCCAGCAATATGCAGGGGCTGTAAGAAGGGGTGAAAAAACACAACAAAGCCTCATTAGGACGTAAATGGTCTTTTAAAGACCTGTGAAGTACTCGGTGCGGCTGTGTGTGTGTGCCTGGGATGCTGTCTCACCTACGCTGACACACACGAGGCGGAGGGGGTAAGATCGAGGGCCAAGGTTCATGTTTGGGTGGGCCAGGCCCACCTGGCCCAGTGCCCACCTGCTAGAACCCTGCCTGCCTGGAACGCCCATCGGTACTGGTCCATCTTGATTCAGGGCTTGGATACTAGTTCAACAGCGGGTGTCGTTGTTTAGGAAGGGTGGAGGGTGCACAATGGCAAGTTGCAAGGTGTAAATACCTAATGGACATATATGACTGGAGTAATGAGATTGCCAGTAAGGGCCAGATGTATCAAACAGTTCTACCCATTCTGTGTCTATGGGGAAATGTGTTCATACATCTGGCCCTAAGTCATCATGCACTTGCACGTGCAAAACCCCACCATTCCTTATTACTTTAATGCAGAAGAGTTGCATTTGGTCAGATAATTGTTTCTATTTCACCCCCTAAATCCTTGTATGTTGAGAATTAGATTTGTGAAAGACCCTCCAGGAATCTCGGAAGAAATAATATCAGATTTTAAGTTTGTGGGTGGGTTCTTAAAGATCAATTGGCGCTCTGATTCAGTCTCAGTCCCTGTTTTAAACCTGCAAAAAATCAATGAACTAATGCAATTGATTTGTGCTTGCGAAGTTAAGCAAATAATTTCCTATTTGATTCCACAGACTCACTCCTGTCACACATAAATTTGCTTTATTCTGCAAACTCTCTTAGGCCTTGTAGTACTAATCCTCCTGTGATATTTCGCCCACAATTATTCACAAAAATGTACTAGTCACAGTGTAGTATTCAGATTTACGCTATGAAGTTGTTAATCCTCATTAATGCTAATAAAATAGTTCAACATTCTCACTGTCATGTGTGCCCAATAAAGGGAAAGGCACACAATAATTGCCAATATTGAAGAAGCAGCAACAGTCTCCTGAGAAATTTAAATATTGAAATTCTGAACGATGCGGAGCAACACTCTACCTCTAATGAAATTAAATTCGACTGAATGCTTTTCTAAGCTGATTTTTGCCCACAAGAGGGCAGTATTTGTTGACAATATTTTCGAGCAGCATTTATTTGTGCTATTTTGTACCGACCAGACCGCGCTGAATAAGTGAAGGAATATTACGTCCTCATCTCAAGTAATAGATGAATAGCATTTCTAAGCAGAATTATTTCAGTAGGTCCCTAACGGGCAATTTAATTAATCACACTCCTTACTTTTCTTGAGCGCATTGGACCTCATTTATCAATGTCAAGACATAAACTTGAGACCTTTCCTATTATTGCTATAATTACTGTAGCAGTCCTGTAATTCTTTAAACATTATGGCTCCTGAAAAAAGAGCCAAGGGAAGGTCAGAAAAGCACACGTAATTTCCTACACCACTTCTTGCAGTAAAATATTCTCGCTGTGGTCTGGTCACACTATCACATCCCTATATTTACATGTTTTCTACATTCATCCTAATAGAAATTGGCGGTGTCTGTAATCTGCAATGATCCAGTGTGTGATAGTCACTAATAGGGATATTTTACTCTTGTTCGATGTCGTTAGTGTTCTTTGAAGTCCACTGTTGTTTCATATGCCTTTTCCACTGCAATGCCTTTCCCACTGTTTTTCATAACTTTTAAAGACAGGGGTGATGGATAAAGGTGTAGCTCTGCCTGAATTAGAGCTCCCACCAATATCAGGCAGCAAGCATTGACTAGCACAGAGCACTTTATTCAGATCCATATCGGTGTAAACACCGGTGGTTTCTACTCCTTGTGACTTACACTTCCCAGCTCCTCAACACAACTTCTCCATGCTTAGTCCTCCTTGACGACCCTTTCACAACCACTTAGGCAGGCCCTCCCCCCAACTACAAAAAGAACAACTGATTTACAGAATGCTGCACAATGTCAAACATTCACCCCAGTACAGAGATCTGGGCCTACATCCATTGTTTTTTACTCCCCATGCCATTACAGTTCAGACCCAAGCATAAACACATCAGTCTTGACCCTGTTTCTCATGAGAACAGTCGAGCCTGAACTTCCAAGCTAGGTCCTCCCTGGTCTGGAATAAAGTATCATGGGACCGATTTCAGGGAATCACCCCTCATCAGCCAGGCTAGCTTGACTCTGGTGGTGTAGCCAGCACGGGACCGATGTCTGGACATACCTGTCCCATCCCATGTCCCACTCGGGGTGACAAATGCAAAAAGAACAATTGATGGACAGAATGTTGCACAATGTGAAACATTAACACCAGTACAGAGATCTGGGCCTAAATGCATCGTTTTTTTGTTCCCGTGCCATTCCAGTTCAGACACAGCTAAATGCACATCAGTCTTTACCCTGTTCACCATGGGAACAGTCCACCCTGAACTGCCAGGCCAGGTCCCAGGATCCTTGTTTCTGGTCCAGGGAGGACCTGGCTTGGCAGTTCGGGCTGGACTGTTTCCATTGGGTCCAGGGTCAAGACTGATTTGCATATGGCTGGGTCTAAACTGGGGTGGCATGGTGAGCAAAAGAACAATGGATGTAACCTAGCTCTATTGACCGGGGGAGAATGTTTGATCAGCTCTGCATTCCGACCATCATCTGTCTGTTTTTTGTTCTCCCCCAACTTGTCTGCCTACTCCGGCTGGAACCTTCCATTTTTTGCCCGATGTCTGTTTACCAGCTTCCTCGAAATCTGACTTTAGTCATTTGGCATGAAATCTGTAAGGCAGGTGGGTGAGTGTCTTTGGCCTTTCAAACCGTTTGATGGCAACTTCATTTCGAATAAGCAAGCCCATAGCCCAGCTTCAAAGCAGTGCCTCTACAGCTACTGATGTCACAAAACCATTATCGCGAGGCTCGCGTCCCAAATATCTAGGCTTTGCCCAGACTAACTTGATGAAAAATCTCTCAGCTGTCACTACTTGTCTTCCCCGAACACTAGTTTCACAAAAGGAAATCAGAATTGGTAATGATCCCTTTCCAGTATTTCTAATGTCACTAATTAGGGAATCTCCTTGCTCCCTGGTCAACCAACTGGACACGTAAAATGGAGATAGGTTTTCTATGTGGTACACATTTGATTTCTCTTGTATAAACCAACAGCTTTGCCCTGAAGCATACAGAATTGCAGGGGCTAACTACTGCAACAAGGATCTACTGAAATTTAAATGCCTTAAAAATTACTAGCTGAGGCCTAACTCACCTTGACCACAAGGAAGAGGGATGAAGGCTTATCTGGTAGCACGACACATATCCTTTCAAACACACAGGCATGCACACACAGCAAAGCATACTTATTGTGAGCACAGGGCCATTCAAGAATGCTAAATATAACAAGTGTGGGGCTTATTCACAAACTGCATTTTGTAGCATATTTCGTAGTACTACAATAGTACTACAAACACTACAAAATGCTATTCACAAACTTGTGTGTGAAAGTTCCCGACTGTCGCTACTATTTTTTTCTGTGCAGAGAACTCTACCACAAATACAGAGTTTTGGCACAGGTAAGTATACATTTAAAAGTTGTATACATTAAAGTGTATTGGTAAGAGAAAAGAGGAACGTTTATAGGACCCCTACACCATGAGAGGGTTTATCCCATGGCGTGGGAGTCATTTGTTTTGGTAAAACTAAACACTTTCAGACTTTGTTTCTGAAGAAACAAAAACTTATCAAATTTGACATCTGCCCATCAAAATTTTTAACTTATTGACAGGAACCATCGTGACAGATGTTCCTGTCTATGCCTAGAATTTTTTGCTGGTCTTGCAGACAACTCTAAATTTAGAAGACAGGTACTCTTTCAGGGAGACAGTATTTACCGCATCTCCTTGATGGAGTAGATATAAGACACACAACAGCCATTAGACTGAAATGGCTTCAGCCCCACTTCATGTTCTGTAGCCTGGCTGAAACTGTGTGGGTGTCTGTCTCAGGGAAAGCCAGGACGAAGTATGGGTCGAGAAAGGTGTATCGGTAGAAACATTTTCTTTTCTCTGACAGGCAGCTTATCTTGCTGCTTACAGTGTGCTCAAAAGTGGCAATGAGGGTCACAGGTGATTCCCAACATCCAGGACAAAAGCCCACGCTGCTGGTTCTACTTCTGAAAGGCAGCGTGCTTAACTGATCACCTTTTGTTTTAAATAGAAAGAATGCGTACCCATTAACGATGGTATGTGAGCTTGCATCTGCACTTTAAAGGCAATCTCTGCCATCTTCCTGTGCTTCCAAGCAAAGAAGGCAGTAATCTCAATTTTTTTATTTGTAATTGCATTTATATAGTGCTTACTACTACTGTGAGGGATAACAAGCGCTAAATGAATGCTAAAAAGGTAAGAAAGGTTTTTTTTTAAATGCAGTTACCATGCAGCAGTCCAGGCTTTTCTTTCAATAGCGAGGAGGAATGGGGGGAATTTGTGGTTTTGGGTCTAAAAGTGGCATTTACTGACAAAAACATAAGCACATGACAAACTATGATGGCGAAATAGGGGTGGGGTGAATGAATAGCAAAGAGTGTAGTTTTTTATTTATGCAGTTAAACATGCAGCAAACCCTGACAAAAGGCATCAGGACGCTTTACATGAGCACCAGATTACATTACACAGAATCAGGAGCCCTATTATGTAAAGTACGCGCTTTCCATGTTTGCACCATGGCGCTCCTTAAAACAGGTGCGACGGACGCAAACAGGGAAAGTGCGGCCAATTACATGGAATGCGCTGCCCCCAAGGCAGCTGTGAACTTGTGCACCCGCCTGCACTTTCAAAGGTGATTCAAGATTCCTTGCACGTGGGTGCAGTCAGCGACTGCATCCACCTGCAAGGGGATGTCTGGGGGATCCATGGGACCACTTTTCACCCTCCAGAGGGCTATCATTAGGGGGTGCTCATAGCTCCTTTGCCTCTGTGTCCACCCCTGTAATATGGCACAGGTGCAGAGCCAAAGGGGCTCCTCATTTGCATGGGGAACGCCCCAATGCAAATGAGGAAATGCCCTCTGAAGGTAGCAATGGTGCTCTATGTGCGCTGCACTATCGGTATTACAGAGGGGGCCGCACAAGCGTCTGTGACCACTTCTGTAATACCAAAGTGCCCCGGGGTGTGCAAAGCAGGCGCAAATGCCCATTGCGCCCCAGGGCACCTTCTGTAATACAGCCCCCTGTGGCCCTATTATGTATAGGGCTCACTTTTCCTGTTTACACCCTAGCGCACCTTAAAACAGGTGTGCTAGTTCCACACAGAGAAAGTGCACCCTATTACATAGAATGCGCTGTCCCCAAGGCAGCCGCAAACCTGTGCTGCCCTGGGGGCAGCTCATTTAAGTTAAATACTGAGCGGCTTTGAAGCAGCCCCCCTGTGTTTCACTGTGCAGGCGGCAATCTCCTTGCACTTTTGAAGGGCATTAGAGATCGCCTTGCAGGCGGCTGCAGTGATTGCCTGCACCCACATGCAACGGGATGTCTGGGGGTCCATAGGACCCCTTTTCCCCCCTCCAGATGGCTTCTATCAAGGGGTGCACTGACAGTGCACCACCTTTTAGGTGGCACACTGTCAGTGCACCTCCTAAGAGCTTCTTTGCCTCTCCACTCGGGTCTATAATAGGGTGCAGGCGCAGAGGCAAAGGGACTCCCTCATTTATATGGGGCATGCCCCTTTGGAAATGAGGGAAAGCCCTTTTGAGAAAGTGTAGGTGCTGTATGTGTAATCGCATTATCGGTATTACAGAAGGGGCTGCACAAGTGTCTGTGGCCCCTTCTGCAATAACAAAATGCTCAAGCGGGGGCGCAAAGTGGGCACAAATGCCCACTGATCGCCTGGGCACTTAGTGTAATACGCCCTAGATCATGGGTACTCACAAACTTTCTCTCGAGGGCCAGATTTACAGTGTGGTATGTGTCTGAGGGCCACACCGGTGGGGGAGGGGGGGGTGTCAGTGTGGGAGGGGGCGGGGCTAGAGCAACAACAAAAAACTGTGACCATGAGGTTGAACACAGGTCCCTGCAGCGGATGCCTTCATCCACTGAGCCACCAGACCCGGCATACACACATCTCTCTTTCTCTCTCTCTCTCTCTCTCTCTCTCTCCCTCTCTCTCAACCTCTCTCTCCCTCCCTCTCTCCCTTCATCTCTCCCAATTTCTCCCTCTGTCTCACTCAGACTGTCTCACTCCCTCTCACTCCCTCTCTCTCTCCCTGACTCCCTCTCTCTCACTCTTTCTCTGTCTCCCTCTCTCTCTCCATCTCCATCTCTCTCGCTGTCTCCCTCTCTCTCTCCGTCTCTCTCCCTCTCCGTCTCTCTCCTTCTCCGTCTCTCTCCCTCTCTGTCTCTCTCTCCCTCTCCCTCTCCCTCCCTCTCCATCCCTCTCCCTCTCTTTCCCTCTCCCTCTCATCCCCTCTCCCTCTCCCTCTTCTTCCCTCACCCTCTCCTTCCCTCACCCTCACCCTCTCCTTCCCTCACCCTCACCCTCTCCTTCACCCTCTCCTTCCCTCACCCTCACCCTCACCCTCTCCTTCCCTCACCCTCACCCTCTCCTTCCCTCACCCTCACCCTCACCCTCTCCTTCCCTCACCCTCTCCTTCTCTCACCCTCTCCTTCCCTCACCCTCTCCTTCCCTCACACTCTCCTTCCCTCACCCCTCTGTCTCCCTCACTCTGTCTCCCTCACTCTGTCTCCCTCACTCTGTCTTCCTTACTCTGTTACCATCCATCCTTCTCCCTCCCTCCCTCCTTCGCTCTCCCTCAGTCTGTGTCTGCCTTCCTTTCCCTCCCTCCCTCGCTCTCCCTCTGTCTGCCTCCCTTTCCCTCGCTCCCTCGCTCTACCTCCCTTCCCCTCCCTCCCTCACTCTCCCTCTGTCTGCCTCATTTTCCCTCCCTCCCTCCTTTCCTTCCTTCCCTTCCTCTGTCTGCCTCCCTTTCCCTCCCTCCTTTCCCTCCCTCCCTTGCTCTCACTCTGTCTGCCTCCCTTTCCCTCCCTCCCTCGCTCTCCCTCTCCCTCCATTTCCCTCGCTCTTCTTCCCCCTCCCATTCCCCCCCTCCCTGTCTCCCTGCCTCCACCTCCCTCGCTCTCCGTCTGTCTGCCTTCCTTTCCCTCCATCCTATCCCTCCCTCCCTCGCTCTCCCTCTGCCTGCCTCCCTTTCCCTCCCTCTCTCGCTCTCCATCTCTCTCCCTCCCTTTCCCTCCCTCCCTCGCTCTCCCCTTTGTCTGCCTCCCTTGCTCTCCGTCCCTTTCCCTCCCTCCCTCGCTCTCCCTCTGTCTCCCTCCCTTTCCCTCCCTCCCTTTCACTCCCTCCCTCTACCTCCCTCTGTCACTCTCTTCATCTCAGCCTGCCTGTGTGTGCCCGGGCTGAGACAGCTTCAGGGCGCACACACACACAGCCGCACCCGAGCGCTTCACAGGTCTTTAAAAGACCATTTGTATGTTAATGAGGCTTTTGTATTTCACCTCTTAGCATCCCTGCAGCTGCACTCTGACTATCACTGGAATGCCCGGGCCCCCACAGAGCAGCAGATTCTAGGGGCACAGTGTTTGCAGACTCTCTTTAATTTTATTTTTTTTTAAACACGGGTAAATTGTCTGCAAGGTCAGCGGGCTGCCTAGGAAGGCATGCCAGGCCACTGGACGCCCGCGGACCGTACTATGAGTACCCGTGCCCTAGATGGATTTTATTAGGCATGTGGAGATTATGTGATTTGCCCAGGATGTTGAGCTGATGCTGAGATTCAAACCTCGTTCCCCAGTTCCAAAGTTGGCAGCTTAGGCCTTTAGGCCACATCTCCTTTTTCAAAATTTGTCTCACTCATACTCATTCCCGCTCACATTTAGACCCAGATTAAAAACCTTTGATGCGAACCACACCGCTAAAGATAACATGTGGGAAGCTCTCGACGCATATCTAGAACAGTGACCAACATCTCCCCCTGTACTCTCAATAAAGAATATTTTGAAATTAAAAAAAAAAAAAAAAAAAAAAAAAAAACCTTTGATGATGTGCTGCATTTTTTAAAATCTTTGATAAACTGGACCTTAGTCTCTTTTCCCTCACTCACTCCTCTAACTCACATTCTTTTCCTTGCTCATTATCACTCATATTCACTCACTCCCACTCACTGTTACTCACACAAAAACTTACTCATGCTCGGTGACACTCATTCCCACTTACTAAAGCACTTACACACATACTGACTAACTCTAGGCCCTGGTGCAACTGCACCTGTTGCACCATTGATAGCTACACCCATGATTCACTTCCTTTGCCTCTCACAACCTCCATTCAATAACACATTGTAAGACATTCATTCTCCTTCACTCACTCCCTTGTACTTACTTTCACTTATTCATGCACACTCACAAACTCTGATTCTCACTTTCACTCTCATTGACACTCTCAAATGCACACACTTTTACTCAATCCCATTCACTCTCAATCACTCACAAACACATACAAAAACGCATAGAGAAATAACTTTTTTGCTTTACTTACTTGGCTTACTTAGCTGGCAGCTTGAAGGCTCCATGGCAGCAGCAAAGCAGAAATCTGATTCTGGGAGTAAGAACCAGCAAGCCATGATTCCCAACAAGGAGCCACATGGAGCAGCAAGGGCATGGCTGAAAAGGGGAAGATCCACCTTAATTCCCCTCTCAGCTTCTTAATAGACAATGCCACTGAAATTATGCATCAGGGGAGGGCCAAAGTATGCGGCAGCGCTGCCGAAATTATGAGTCAAGAAAAGCCAAATTATGAGGTGTAATGCAGCACATTTTATGATAGTATCATTTAATATATTTTGTCAGTTTTACACTTGTTAACACTTTTTGGGCATAGGTTGCACCTCTTTGGTTAGCATCTAAATATAGCAATAAGTAGCAGAAAGGTGACCAGCCAACCTTTGCAGAGGGACTTCTGTTTGACAGCAATACATGTCACTGGGCTTTTTAGTAACTTTTGAACCGTTTGAGCTAAAAACAAAAATCTTTTTTTGTTAAAATCTGGAGATTATGCAGCAGAAGATGGATTATGTGGCAAATACAGAAAAACTATAAATTTGTGAAAAATGATGCAGCCGCAAAATCACATATTTCCAGTGGCCCTGTTGATATGACTGGATGCACATGCCTATAAGAAGCTGGGATAGAACTGGAGATCCATCCCCTGCTACACTTTGTGGCTTTTCATTGACTTCATGGATGCACTGATGTGCACCCTGACAGTCCTATTTTAGCAGATATCCTGTGCTGCCTGGGGGATGTGAAGTATGTCTGCTAAATAAAATGGATTGGGCCTCTATTAGAGGATCATAGTTGAACTACGCCCCTCAGACATCTCACGATCCACCTACCAGAAGGTTCTTTTGTGCAGCTTGCTCCTTTTTGGTTTGGTGGACAGACATATAATAATAGACTGAAGAGGTGGAACAGAATGATACTGTGGATAGATGTGGTACAAAACGGGGTGGTGATGGACGGAGCATCTGAATCAATCAAACACTCACACCCAGTCAAAAGATCTGGGTTTAATCCATCACCGTTCTTTAGCCCACTCTGCCACACCAGTTCAGACATGGCTATATGCAAATCCGTCTGACCCTGTGCCTCAAGGGAACAGTCCAGCCCGAACTGCCAAGCCATGTCTTCCCTGGACCGGAAACAAGCTTCCGAGTACCGGTTTCTGGCATTGCAGCCGTCTTCAGCCCGGCTTGCTTGAATCCAGTGGCAAAGTGAGCAAGGGACTCACGTCTGAGCCTACCCTGCCACACTTATGGCGGCCAAAAGCGGTACAAAAGGGGGTGGTGATGGAAGGAGCATCTGAATCAATCAAACACTCACACCCAGTCAAAAGATCTGGGTTTAATTCATCACCGTTCTTTAGCCCACTCTGCCACCCCAGTTCAGACATGGCTATATGCAAATCAGTCTGACCATGTGCCTCATGGGAACAGTACAGCCCGAACTGCCAAGCCATGTCTTCCCTGGACCTGAAACAAGCTTCCGAGGACCGGTTTCTGGCATTCCAGCCATCTTCAGCCCGGCTTGCTTGAATCCAGTGGCAAAGTGAGCAAGGGACTCATGTCTGAGCATACCCTGCCACACTTATGGCGGCCAAAAGCGGTACAAAAGGGGGTGGTGATGGACGGAGCATCTGAATCAATCAAACACTCACACCCAGTCAAAAGATCTGGGTTTAATCCATCACCGTTCTTTAGCCCACTCTGCCACCCCAGTTCAGACATGGCTATATGCAAATCCGTCTGACCCTGTGCCTCAAGGGAACAGTCCAGCCCGAACTGCCAAGCCATGTCTTCCCTGGACCGGAAACAAGCTTCCGAGGACTGGTTTCTGGCATTCCAGCCGTCTTCAGCCCGGCTTGCTTGAATCCAGTGGCAAAGTGAGCAAGGGACTCACGTCTGAGCATACCCTTCCACACTTATGGCGGCCAAAAGCGGTACAAAAGGGGGTGGTGATGGACGGAGCATCTGAATCAATCAAACACTCACACCCAGTCAAAAGATCTGGGTTTAATCCATCACCGTTCTTTAGCCCACTCTGCCACCCCAGTTCAGACATGGCTATATGCAAATCAGTCTGACCCTGTGCCTCATGGGAACAGTCTAGCCCGAACTGCCAAGCCATGTCATTGTTCTACATTTTGTCCATCAACTGTGTTTTTTGCAATTTTCACTGTGGATAGACAGCACCTGCCACTGCTAACATAAATGCTTTCTGTCACAGCAGCATGGTTTCCCCCTGATTGCTCTGCCCTTGTGTGTTTTACCTCTTGATCATCCTTACTAGCACTGCAAGTGGCAGTTCAAGGTTGGAAAATCTTACACTGAGGTTCTGTAAAATCTGCCTTGTCCCGTTATGTTATGGTTCCGTCACGATTTTGGTGATGTTGTACCGTATTTAGCAAGTACGACCAATATGGAGTGAATTTGTCATGTTAACTAGCGAGTTTGTTACGTATTAAGAGACTTTGTCTCAAATATGGGTTCCATTTTGTTTGTGCATCCATTTTGGTGTTGCCATCACGTAGGCCCATGGAGGTAACTAGACGAACGAAGTTGCATGGGCTTCTTTGTTCATGCACTTATTAACTAAGCCTTTTCTTGACTCTAAGGTGCATTGTAAGGAACTGACCTCATTATCTGAAACTGACCCTTTGCGAGGCCGATTTCCTTGGTTGGTTGCTATCTGAGATTGCAAGTCAAAGTTCAGGACATCGTTAGTTTTTAGCTTTTCTACACATGCCTTATCTTGCTCGTTATCTATCATTGTTTCCTTTTTATGGTCCTTCGTTACATGCATTGTGCTTTCAATTATGGGTTTGTCCGGCTTGTGGAGATTGATTTTGGGACATCCTAATAATTAACTTGTGGGGTTGGTACAATGTAAAGTGAGCCTTTTTGGAATGTGATAATGTTTAGAAATGTGTTTTCTGCGTCAGGAATGGGAAGATAATGAGTTGGGTCCGATTCCGCATGATGTGCTCGATGTTCAGTCAGAGTTTGCTAAAGGGATGGTAGTGGAATCTGATGTTACAGATGCCGTAGAGACGATACTTGCTTTCAGATCTAGGCTTTCGCCTCAGACATTGTATGAACCCTATTCCTCTGTTAGGAGGAAAGTGAAACAGTACCCTATGAGAGAAGTTCCTCCTGTATGGAAAGAAGCAGTTCAGGCTAATGTAAATCAGGGTATTGATGCCGCTCCGGCTCATTTTCAGCGAGTATTGGTACATGTCCCTTGGAAGAGAGCAGAGGTCTTGGCTCTTAAGCAGACCTTAACTGACCCTCGTAAGAATCCTGCTGGTTATTACAAGGAGTTGTCCCAGACAGTTAAAGCGTGTATTATGAATTTAGCTGACATCGATATGTTGATGGGTAATGTAGTCCCTCAACCTTTGTGAGCGAAGATTCGTCATGAGAATCATGCTGCTGAATTAGGTAATACCTGGGCGAATATTGTTGCTGCAGATGGTAGACAGGAGGGAGGTGCTAAACCTGAACCTTTAGTTTCAGAATTATCAGGTAGAATTATTAATTTGATAAAAACGATGATGCGCGCTTTACGAGTGAATTGGGATAAGTTAGCAGCATGTAAGCAGAAGAAAGACGAGATTGTATCTGATTTCTTCACTAGGTTTGAAGAGACGTTTATTGATCATAGTGTTCGGGATATGAGTACGGAAGGTGGCCAAAGGTTGTTTGTGGATAAATTTGTCTTTAATTTGCTTCCCGAACTTTCTAATAAGTTAAAGGACTCTGAGAGTTCATGGGATGTTTCTTCGTCGGCCCAGATATTGGCTACTGCACAATATTATGAGAATAGGGATAAAGATGAGAAGGATAAAGTAGAGAAGAAAACGAAATAGTTAAAGACGAAAGTTATTTTGCAGCAAGCTTATCCGCCTCATCAGAATCAGCCTCAGTTTCAGCAACCTCCACAATTTCAGAGATTGTTACAGAAGCCTGAGCCCTCTGCTCCGCGATTCTTTCCTGGCCTTAATCAGTGTGCTTATTGCAGAGAGGAAGGTCATTATAAGAATAGTTGCCCGGCTTTGTTACAGCGTGCAAATGGTCTATCTGGTCAGAGAGGTCGTGGTAGTTTTCAGCAGACACCTAGGGGTAGGGGACGTGGTGTGATCCCTCAAAATGAGCGTTCCTCTTCCCTACAGAATTCTGCAAATTATTTTGACAGACAGAATGTTCCGAGCAGTCAGTCTGCCCAGTATTATGTTGTGGATTACTATGTCGAATGTGAGAGTTCTGGTTATAATGATAACTAGGACAGCCAAGGACAAAGTGAGGGAGTAGTGTCAGTTCCAGTAGATCAGAGTGGACCTTATGTTGAAGTGATTACATCAGGTGTGGTAGAACCTTTTCTTTTGGATACTGGTGCGACGAAGAGTTCTATTATGCACTCTAAACTTCCTGGCACACCTTTGTCTGGCTTGACCAATGTTTCAGTAGGATTTTCAGGCGCCCCAGTTCGTAATCCGGTTTCTAGTCCTTTGTCCCTTTCCATTGGCCCTTGTAAATTGGAAGCTCCGCTTATTATAACGACTGGTTGTGGTGAGAATCTGTTGGGTTTGGACTTGCTGAAAATATTGTATGCAGCCTTGCACTGTTCTCCTTCAGGAGTACAACTTACCCTCGGTAAGAAAGTGATTTCTCCAATGTATTTGTCTAAGGATTGTCTGCCACTGGAATTGCGTTCACTTCCTGATACACTTTGGGCCACAGGTCCAAATGATGTTGGTCTTTTGCAGATTCCTCCGTATGTTGTTACCCTTAAGTCAAATGCTAGGCTGCCTCGTATTCCACAATACAGGATTTCGAGCGATGGTGAGAGAGCTCTTTTAGCGATTGTCTATGATCTGGTTGAGAAGGGTGTAGTTGAGGAAACGAGAGGTAATGTGTGTAACAGTCCTGTTTTGCCTGTCCTTAAACGTACTGATGCTTCTCAGCCACCTGTGTACCGGTTTGTGATTGACCTTCGAGAGGTCAACAAGATTGTACTGCCACAGTTTCCTGTGGTACCTGATATCACTGCTTTGTTGACTCTGATTCCTGCTTCGGCAGCTTGGTTTTCTGTTATCGATTTGAAGAATGCTTTCTTCAGTATTCCTATTGCTGAGGAGAGCAGGGATATTTTTGGCTTCTCATTAGGAGGCCGAAGCTTCCGGTTTAAAAGAGCTCCCCAAGGTTATTGTGAAAGTCCCTCCATCTATAGTCAAGCATTGAAAACTCAGCTTGACAGTTTTGTGTTACCTGTAGGTGCTACTCTTATTCAGTACATTGATTATTTGTTGATTACTGCTGATAATGAAAAGATTTGTAAAGAGGCTACTCTGTCTTTGTTGCGGTATTTGTCTGACCTTCATCATAAAGTGTCACCTTCAAAGTTGCAATATTGTCGCCAAGAAGTGACCTACTTAGGTCATCTCTTGTCGAAGGAGGGAAGGAGATTGACCCCAGAACGAATGCAAGCAATTGCGCAAATGAGTGTGCCATCCACACAGAGAGAAGTGCGTGCCTTTTTAGGTATTACATCGTATTGTAGACAGTGGATTCCCAATTTTTCACTGTTGGCGAAACCTTTGTTAGCATTGACTCTGAAAGATACTCCGCATCCTCTTCCTTGGTCTGACGAATGTCAGAAAAGTTTTTCTGAACTACGCGATGCATTGTGTTCGGCTCCTGTGTTGGGTACTCCAGACTATAGTAAGCCTTTCACGTTGTATGTGCACGAGAGAGAAGGTTGTGCGTTGTCAGTGTTGACACAACCATTTGGTGATAAGCAGCGTCCATGTGCATATTTTTCATCGCCGTTAGATCCGGTAGATAGAGCGTTGACAAGTTGTCTGAGAGCTACAGCGGCCGCGGCTGTTTCTATCCGACAGTCTGCCGGTTTGGTATTGGATAATACATTGATTGTGATGGTCCTACATGCAGTGGATACCTTATTGAATAGAACCAAGACACAGCACCTTACTAGTGCTCGTTGTCAGGTTACGAGTTGACGCTTTTGGCTAGCAATGTTCACATTAAAAGATGTAATGTGCTGAATCCAGCTACATTGTTACCGATCTCTACAGAGACGGATCTGCAGGAACAGCATGATTGTTTTCTTCGTACAGAGGAAGAAACGAAAGCTAGAGTTGACCTAAGGGATACTCCCCTTACGGATGTTGATGGTACGTTGTGGGTAGATGGTTCGTGTTTTAAGCTTCCGAATGGTGAGACGACTGCAGGGTATGCTATCACAACCTTACATACAGTTGTTGCGACAGCACGCATACCACAGAATTCTGCACAAGCAGCAGAGTTGATTGCACTGACTATAGCGTGGGTGTTGTCAGAAGGAAAGCGAGTGAATGTTTATACCGATAGCCAGTATGCGTTTGGTGTTGCTCATAGTTTTGGGCGTTTGTGGAGAGAGCGTGGGTTCCTTACTTCCCATGGAACGAAAATTCAGCATGGACAGTTGGTGAATGAACTTTTGGAATCTCTCACTCTCCCAAAGCAGATTGCAATAATGAAGTGTAGTGCGCATAAGAAAGTTGTGGACGATGTTGGTCGAGGGAATGCGTTTGCGGATGAAGTTGCGAAGGAAACGGCGAAAGACATGATGAGCCGTATGTATGTTGCAGGCCCAGCTAATTGGGCTATGGCTAGTGGAATGTGTGAAGACACAATAGAAAGTGTGAAAATGATTCACGCTGAAGCAACTGAGAAGGAAGTTAGTACATGGAGAGAGACGATGGGTATGTTGGATCCTACAGGTTGTTGGGTTGAGTTGTCAGAACACCAGCGATGGTTGTTGCCAGACGCGTATGTGCTCCCAGTGGTTACAATGGCCCATGGAATGGCTCACATAAGTTTGAAGGGAATATGCAAATTGTTGGCTCCAGTTTGGCAGAATGCTGGAATTCTGAAATTTGCAGAGAACGTGGTGAAGCATTGTATGATTTGTTTGAAGTATAATCCGGTAAGGGAACTCCAACTCCAGCTGGTCATTTTGCTCCTCCAACGTATCTGTTTGAAGTGATACAGCTAGATTATATTCATATGGAGAGATGCAATAACTTGAAGTATGTCCTTGTGGTTGTTTGCGCCTTTTCCAGGTGGATAGAGGCTTACCCCCTAAAGGATAATACTGCCTTGTCTACAGCCAAGGTTTTGCTGAGAGAATACTTCCCTAGGTATGGTTTGCCGAGAATTGTATGGTCAGGCAATGGGAGTGAATTTGTGGGTCAAATCATGAAGAAAGTGTGTTCTGGTTTGGGAATAAGGCTGAAATTCCATGCAGCGAATCACCCCCAGTCTGCTGGACTTGTTGAATGCTACAATGGTACCTTGAAGCTGAAAATAGCTAAGGTACAAGCGAGCACTGGTCTTACATGGCCAGATGCCTTGCCGTTGGCTCTTTTGTCAACAAGGACGACAGTGCATTCTCGTGTGGGACTTAGCCCATACAAAATAGTTTTTGGTCGTCCAGCGAATGTTTGGGGTGTGCCTCGTCCTAAAGAATACAGCAGTATTGAATACCCTATGTTGGTGGATTACTTACATGACTTGACTGCCAAATTACGTGTTCTCCACCAACAGGTCTATGACAGCTTGCAGACAGCTACTACAGATCCAGGACATTCAATCCTGCCTGGTCACTACGTCCTGGTCAAGAACTTCCAGCGTACCATGCATTTGGAACTCAGATGGACTGGTCCTTACTTAGTCCTTTTGGTTACTAGAACCGCTGTTAGAGTAGTCGGCAAAAAGAACTGGGTGCATGCCACCCACTGTAAAAAAGTTCCTTTCCCTTTACCGTATGATCAGTGGGTGAGGGATGGTATAGCTGATACAGATTGCGAGAGAGTTCCCACATTCGTGCCTTTCAGTGATGCTCATTTGACATGGACACGGTCAGAACGCGAGGATGATGATGTTCTGCAAGCTGCTGTGCCTCCTCATCTAAAGATTGACACCACCAATCCGGAACTTTTATTTAAGGATCCAACTGTACCTGATAAAGAACGTTACGATTTGAGGCCAAGAAAGCCTGTTGCTATGGACAAATAAAACCGAATTTTTTCATATAGTGAATTACACCTTGTCAGATCAAGGGACTTTTTTCCTTTTTCCTTTTTCGAGTCACCATCCGGACTCAGATGCAAGGTCGCGGTACAGCCTTAAGGGGTGAGCCACGTATTGACACAAGGTCTGTGGTTCAGGGTCATTAGTGCGATCTTGGCACACACTTAAGTGAAGAAGGTAATAGCCGTGAGCAGCACGTTAGAGGATGGAGTTTTTTGAGTCTGATAAGTATGTTAGGAAAGTGGATTCTAAAGTCCGAATATGTATATTGATTCGTAGCAAATGTTTTTTATTAATGTGTTATGCTTGTGAATATTACGTTAGCTTGTGTGGGTTGGATTTTCTATATCACACAATTGCCGCTTACATCTACATCCCAACCTACTCTTTCTTTTTCGACTGTTTCTCCACATGAGTTTCATAAGTTACCTGAACATGAGCAGACACGAGGATCAGAATTTGTGAACAATTCGTTTATACAGATGTTGCATCAGCATCAGCTAGTCATAAATACCACAAATTGTTGGGTGTGTGGTCTTATGCCACATACTACAGATAAGAGAATGCCATATTTGGTTTTGCCTTTTTCGCCTAATGGGTCAGTTTGGGCACTCCAATCAATGTTTATCTATGCGAATGGAGCCTCTTCTGTACGTTCTGTGAAAGACAATGCGAGTAATAATGCCTTGATACGGGGAATAGTTGATATGATTAGAGATATTGATGCGTATAACGCTATCCCTAAAGATGAGGTACGAGCATAGGTCGGTTGGAATAAGACGACATATAGTGTTAGCTTGACGAAGAAAGAAAGACAGCGAAGGTCTCCTCCTATTTGGATTGTACCCCAACGAGGTCATCTTTGTTTGCAAGGTAATGGTCAGAATCCGAGAGCTCAGCTTGGTAAGAGTGTGTGTGTTCACGCATAAGTTTATACATCCCAGAAATCTCCTCCATTCGTGCCAGCTAAAGGCACATATTTTGTTTGTCTCGACAGAGCCTACACATGGTTGCCATCTGATTTTTCTGGCACATGTTATGTGGCATTTCTGCTTCCCCCTACATACACTGCTGTTGTTGATTACCATAAGACAAGATATGGTAGAGGTGTTATTGATGCAAAATATACTGTCGCACAAGAAGCTGGAGACTTCTTTAAGGGTTTCCTGCCCTTTTGGGATCCTATGGCTAATAGTAGGAATATTCGTCAGCTTACGAGAGTGGTTGAGAACACTATAAATGAGACTGCAGGTGCCCTTAGCAATAATACAGCTGAGCTTCAAGCGGATCGCCTTATGACATTACAGAATCGCTTTGTTTTAGATATTATACTTGCAGACAGTAGCGGTCGGCAGTAGGTGTTTCTATAGGGCGGTGACGTGGGCAGGAGGAGGGGCAGGGTGGGGGGAAATAATGTATGGATTACGGAGTTTTACAGGTAAGTAAACATTTAAATACATAAAACGAATTTCGTTGCGCGCACTGCATCACATTTGGTGATGCAGTGTGCGCAACGAAATTCGTTTTATGTATTTAAATGTTTACTTACCTGTAAAACTCCGTAATCCATACATTATTTCCCCCCACCCTGCCCCTCCTCCTGCCCACGTCACCGCCCTATAGAAACACCTACTGCCGACCGCTACTGCTTGCAGATAGAGGTGGGGTATGCAAATTGATTAGATCTAGTTGCTGCGTTTTCATACCAGATAATGCCCCGACAGTGTTCCAAGCCATCTTTAGGTTACGTAAGTCTGCTGAATCTATACATGTAGACAAAGGTAATTGGTTGTTGATGGGATGGTTATAGGAATTGCTGTCCAAATGGGGATGGAAGATTCTGATGTTCCTTGGTATGACGTTAGCTATCCTTTTCTCGTGTTGCCTATGCATCCAGTGTGGTCCCGCCATTTGTAGTCTTTGTGCTACAATCTGTGTGAGAAGACCCATCCCAAGAGAAGTGAAGGCTAATAAGATGATGTTACAGCAACACCTTGATGACCTGATGAGAATAGATATAGACCTGGATTCATTCATTCAAATTCTTTATTTTGGCTTAAACGCCATAAAAGAACAATGCATACTTTACATTACATTTCATTGAAATAAAACATATCACTACATAAAAAAAATTAGTTAAAAAAGTACAATTCAAGTTGGAAGAGAATTGGAGCGGAAACAATTCATTCATAAATCATAGATGGACCATCTTGTCAATTCCAAGCAAGTCAGTTTAGTTACAATTGATGCCCCATTTTTTTCCTTTGATAAAAAATAGAAAGTAAAAATCTACTAACACTAAATGTTATCTGTTGAGATGTGTTTGTTGTTAGGATTCTCAGAACCTGTGAACATGACCTCAAGCCTAAAGGTAGGCATATTGGTTTAATCCATCTCTTTCTTGCCTGAGCATAAAGAGGGCAGAAAAGGAGGATGTGTTGCTCGTTTTCAATCTGGTTGTGATCACACATAGAGCAAATTTCGTCCATTACTGGGGACGATAAATCACGGTTCCTTGCCCAACGAGCCAAAGTAGTTTTAATTAATAAATTTCCATATCTAAATTTTAAGAATAAAGTTTTGGCAAGTGGGGGCTCTATTTCATCCATAAAAATCTCATAAAGGGGTTCGTCCTTAAAATTTAGGAACTTTGAAACTAAGGTCCCACTAGTTGTTTTACTTACAGTCCTGTTTGATATGAAACTCCAAAACGCCCTTTTTAGAATTAGTTTGGGATTGACGGGTAATTGCTCGGGGTTCTCCCAAAAATGTTTCAATCCTATATTACTCAACCAAGTCTTAATGTGCCTTAGCCATGGGGTGGCAGTCTGACTGTCAAGTATCATAATTTCTTTTAGCCCGTCTCTATAATCTTGGAGTTCAGGGGCATGCCATAATCTAACCCACAGCATTAGAGGTCGAATCAGGACTTGGTGGTCAGTTCTTTTAAAGTTTAGGTCCAGTTCCAAGGGTACTAGTGGGGTACCTCTCGGGACCCTTACCAAACTTCGCATAAAGTTGTTGTCTAGGACACTAAAAGTCTCCCTGGACCCGGGACCCCATATTTCTGCACCATAGAGGACTGATGATTGGACCTTGAATTTAAATAATTCCATCACTGGGGACACCGCTTTGCTGGTGCTCAAGCTTTGCTCCCTAAGAATTGGTTTAGCATTCTGAGCAAAGATTAATTTACTTTCATCCATTTGGGCTTTCCAAGTAAAGTTTGAATCCAAGGTCACCCCTAAATATGAAAAATGAGGCACTGATTCCAACTTTACTCCTTTTAATGTTAGACAGCCCTTGTCCGGTTTAATCGGATTTAGGGCCATACATTTGGTCTTCTTCCCATTGATCTCCAAGCCCTTTTGGCTACAATATTCACTGAAGGTGTCTAATAATGTCTGTAAGCCATTTTTCGTTTGGGAAATCAAAATGGTATCATCAGCAAATAGTAAGGATGTCACCTTTTCGCCGTTCAGTTTAGGAGAGTCGTTTTTACATCTCTCTAAAAAAGAGGGAATATCATTTACAAAGAGGGAGAAGAGCGTAGGAGCCAGGACGCAGCCCTGACGGACTCCACGTTCGATGGGTATTTTTTGAGTTAATTCACCATTAGGGCCCCATCTGATTCTCGCAAAATTCCCTTCATGTAACTCTTTGATCTGAGCGACAAGATTATTAGGCATGCCTGCTGCACTCAAGGTTTTCCATAAGAGATTGCGAGGCACCAGATCAAATGCTGCCCTTAAATCAACAAAGGCAACATATAAGTGGCACCTTTTAATCACTACGTACTTCCAATAGAGGCAGCAGAATCTAAAGATCTGATCTATTGTGCTGACTTTTGATCTGAATCCGGCTTGGAATTTAGTTAGAATTGTGTTTTCATCTAGCCAATTACTCACGCGTAATAAAATGTGTCGTGAGTAGATTTTCTGTAGAATGTCAATTAGACTTATTGGCCGATAATTACATGGGTCCATCCTATCTCCTTTTTTAAAAATTAAAACAATTTCCGCTCCCTTCCAACTTTCAGGGAATTCTAAAGTGCAAGAAAATGTATTGCACAAATAATTAATATAGGGTGCCCATACTCCTAGGTCATGCTTGTATAGGGCCCCCGGGATCTTGTCCAAACCTGGGGCTTTCCCAGATTTAATTTGGGTTATTGCCAGCTCTGTTTCCCCTAAAGTAAAAACCAGGTGGTCTGCTGGGGGTTCATGGTTTGCCACACTCGTGTCCATATGTGGGTCATCATATTTTTTGTATAATTTCGTAAAATGAGTGACCCAAGTTTGCTCATCTAAGAAAACATCTTTGACCACCCTACATACATGGTTCCCATTTGCGACCAGCCTCCAGAAAGCCACATTATCACGCGATCTGGCGGCTAGCAACAAATCGGCCCATTTGTCTTCCTCCCATGCTATCTTTGAGGCCCTTTGAACAGATTTATAATTATTCCTTGCTCTTTTTACATCTATTGGAGATTTGGCCTTGATTGCAATTAATAGTTCCCTCTTTGACTCTCTACAGGATCTGTCATACCATGGCTTACTATGGGACATGTTCTGGGTCTTCTGCTGGTTTTTTTTGGGCATTTTGGTGACTAGTAATCTTAAGTCAGCAAAGAATTTCTGGTGTATTGGCAAGAATGACGTTTTAGTTTCATCCTCAACCATTGTGGCTAAATAAGGTCCAAAAGTCCCAGCAAGAAGTGAGTATATTTCACTAAGGATGTCACTGTGGTCCAGTATAAATGGCCATTTCAGAGATCTTCTGTTGTTACTAATATGGATCTCAGAATTATCAACACCACTTTCCTCAGATGTAAGTTGGTGAACCATATCGTTGAACAGTGAGACATCTAACGTCAAGTTTAGGGGGAAATGATCGCTTTCAAACCGTTCCATTACTTCAAGGTCCAAGAGATGTGGCCAGAGGGGAATAGAAGCAATCACAAAATCTAGGTTATTTTTATAATTGTTCCTGGTAAATGTTGGTTTCTTAGAGCTATCGGATGGTAATCGTCCGTTGCAAGCCCTAAGAGAGTGTTCCGTACATAAATTAATCAGTTGAAGACCCAGTGTTGAGCATTTAACCGATTTAACATTCTCCAGAATAGGGATTTTGTTTGCCTGATCTTCCTCATCAAAGATTTCGCTGATACCCAATACTGGCTCGAAATTACAATTTAAATCGCCAGCCAGGAAAACGAAATCCTCCCTGGGGTCTAGTCTACTCAAGAAGCAGTCTAATTTTGCAATAGTTGGTGATTCTCCTGAAGAGGGTAGGGGCCTATTATAGACATTTACAAGAAATAAGTTCTTCCCGTTACATACTGTGGCTTTTAAAGCTAATATATCTACAGAATTTGTGGGTATCTCCTCAATTTTTACCCTTAAGTTTATTTTCACCCACATCAAAAGACCCCCTGACAGCCTTCCACTTCTAGAGGGTGTCGCACCAATTCCGTAGGTCTTGTAGCCCACCCTATGGGGCGTCTCCACTGCCCAGGTTTCCTGAAAGAAACAGAGGTCAAAGGACTCTATATAGTTTGCCCACTCCGGGTCCCTCAAGTTTTTTACGACTCCAGCTATATTCCAACAGACCATTTTGATCGGCATCTCAAGAGCAATTGACCTCTCAGAAAAAGCCCTAGGCATCTCTTCATAGTTAATGGGAAGCACAGGTTGTATTACCAAGGGCGTTACCTCTAGGGATGAGTTGTTACTCAAAATAATTGTGGGTAATACCTGCTCTTCTGGAATATTTACATCATGGGATACATTTACATCATGAGGTACAGTTTTACCCAAACAAGAAGACACATTATTAACCAGTACGTCAGGCTTATTGACAATGCCCACATCACCAGGATTCGTTGTATCTGGCCCCTCACCCCCCGGATCAAATAACATCAGTCGCAATCATCTAGGCTGCTAAAGATGTCAAACCTATTAAAGGTTTCTAGAGGTGTGAAGGGTTTTAGGTGATCCATCCTTCCTTTCTGGGAATTGTATGTTTTAGCCGATACGTAATTCCATCCCATAGAGTCTGGAGCTACCACAGGGTAGGGAGCATAATGCATATTGTTAGCATTCTGTAGTAAAGGGGGATACAGAGCATATTGATTGCTCCCAGCATTCTGTGCACTAAGATGGTTATTTGGCTGGTTTTTGAGTGTATGCTGTAACGGTTGGTACTGGGGCGGATGGTGCTGGGATGGAAACACCACTGACCTTGGATAAAAATATGTTAGTGGTTTAGGGATTATTATATTATTAGAGCTACCTGTCTGCCAGTTCAGTATGAATTGAACAGCATTAGGGTCTCTAAAATTCACCACCACCACGTCACCATCAATGTCTTTGGGTCTACCCCCCAACCATTGAAGACGACGAACATGGGCAATTTCACCATTAATATGATTTGCAATTGGCCTATATATGCTCAGCCAATGCATAATCTTATTTTTTAATTGGGCGAAACCCTCCCTCTTATTGTGTCCAAGCACTGGCACCCCTGTTAGGACTACCACATAGGGTACTGCCTCTGGTGGGAGTTCGGGCAGAGGAGTCCTTCTAGGTTTCCCCCAGGT
Source organism: Lissotriton vulgaris (assembly GCF_964263255.1). Taxonomy (NCBI): domain Eukaryota; kingdom Metazoa; phylum Chordata; class Amphibia; order Caudata; family Salamandridae; genus Lissotriton; species Lissotriton vulgaris. The sequence goes on from NC_141689.1 coordinate 667,709,045, forward strand.
ATGTCTGTTTTCCCCCACCTCCCTTATTGGTTTCCCCAAAAGTGAATTGGATATGTTACCAATGGTTTTGTTTGTAACATTTGACGATGATTGGTCAGAAGTTTTTTGTTGGGGGGGTTTAGGGGGTGGGTGGTGTTGGACAGTCGCTGTCACCGTATTCCATGCAATTGAGGGAGGGATAGAGATGGGATTAGGAATTGGTTTGGGTGCTTGAGCTAAAGTTGGTGTATTTTTTGATGCATTGTTTGGAATCGTATTAGTTACAATGTTTGGATCGGAGTTAATTACAACATCCTTGCTTCCCAATGCATGCTCAATTTTACTCAACCTACATTCCACTTCCATCAACCTCTCCAAAATACTTGCAGAGTAAGATTTAATCAAACTCTATATATCAAGTAATGACACAGGACCCTTGTTCTCAATTGGTACATTAACAACCGCGCTAGTGTCCATACTGTCCTCCTTGTCTGTCGGCAGATTTGACAAGGCTGAAGATAAAGATGATGTAAGGATCCCCTCGGTATCTATTTGTGGAGTACAGGGTTCCTTGACAACATTGATCGCCTTTTTGCCAAAATCACAACAGCTCAACTTGGGTTGTAAAGGGTCCCCCCTTTTCCGCTGTTTTTTATTCGGTAGTGGTCCATAGATTTTTTGGAAGGGTGTCTGTTTTTTGGCCCTATTACGGGGTATTTTCACTGAAGGCAGAACATCTCCCTTCAATGTTGTTGGGCTATTTACGTGTGAAGTTGAGGCCAACCCATTCGCATCTGTCTTGGGTAAGGTATTTGGTGTGAACACAACCACATTCGCTTCCAAGGGCTGGCTATCCGATAGGTTATTCAACTCATTAACTATTAATTCAGTGTCAGTGTCGGTCAAACCAGTGACGGGAAGTGATGGCAATAAAACTGACCCATTTTTTATGCTTTCCACGGAACGGCGTCGATCCGCCCGCCGCTCCGCCAAGACGATCTCCCTTGCAATATCAGGGGATGATTTGGAAACATAATTGTCCAAGGTTCCATTTAACAGCACTCCCTGTTTGTCATGCGTGGGCTGGTCTATATTTAAGGAAGACATTTATAAGACTGGATTGAAGAAGCTAAATAAGTCAGAGCAGTAATGGGCAATGACAGAAGCAATCAGTACCTGTAGGACAAAGAGATGTGCCCAGTCCGGTCTCCTCGGTTCTCGGAGGGTCTCAGAGGGTCCGCCCTTAGTCCGGGCTTTGTCCCGGGATGAGTCCCGCACACGCGTCCCGCTCACGCGCTACGTCGCCAGATCTTATACCGGAAGATGGTAAAGGGGAGGAGTTCCCGGGAAGAGGCGGCAGGTGTGCCAGGTGTTCCACGCACAGCCTGGTGGGCCTCGCAGTCCCGTCCTCCTTAACTGCTGCGCTTTCTCCCAACGCAGCTCGCCTCACCAGCAGCACTTTCCCAGGGTAACGTGCAAGGATTAAAACAGTCTGCAGCAACAAGCACTCCTCTGCGAGCGGCTCCCGCGAAGCGGGGGCCACAAGGAGTTATGAAGGCGGTGATAGAGGGGAGGAGTTCCCGGGAAGAGGCGGCAGGTGTGCCAGGTGTTCCACGCACAGCCTGGTGGGCCTCGCAGTCCCGTCCTCCTTAACTGCCGCGCTTTCTCCCAACGCAGCTCGCCTCACCAGCAGCACTTTCCCAGGGTAACGTGCAAGGATAAAAACAGTCTGCAGCAACAAGCACTCCTCTGCGAGCGGCACCCCTGGACCTGGATTCAGATTGACTTGAGTTTAGGTTCTTGCCTACGTAATGGCAAAAGGAGGGGCTGAGGTTCTGTAAAATCTGCCTTGTCCTGTTATGGTATGGTTCCGTCACGATTTTGGTGATGTTGTACCATATTTAGCAAGTACAACCAATATGGAGTGAATTCGCCATGTTAACTAGCGAGTTCATTACGCATTACGTATTCAGAGACTTTGTCTCGAATATGGGTCCCATTTTGTTTGTGCCTTCATTTTGGTGTTGCCATCACGTAGGCCCATGGCGGTAACTAGACGAACGAAGTTGCATGGGCTTTGTTGTTCATGCACTTATTAACTAAGCCTTTTCTTGACTCTAAGGTGCACTGCAAGGAGCTGTAAGGAGCTGACCTCTTTATCTGAAACTGACCCTTTGCGAGGCCAATTTCCTTGGTTGATTGCTTTCTGAGATTGCAAGTCAAAGTTCAGGACATCGTTAGTTTTTAGCTTTTCTACACATGCCTTATCTTGCTCGTTATCTATCATTGTTTCCTTTTTATGTTCCTTCTTTACATGCATTGTGCTTTCAATTATGGGTTTGTCCGGCTTGTGGAGATTGAATTTGGGACATCCTAATAATTAACTTGTGGGGTTGGTACAATGTAAAGTGAGCCTTTTTGGAATGTGATAATGTATAGAAATGTGTTTCTATTGGTCAGAATTTGCTGCAGTGGGTGTCCATTTGTAATGTGAATATTGTGTATAAATACCGAAGTCTTGCTCTACAAAATTGAGCAGTTTCTTGAGTTGTACACCGTGTTGTGTTGCTGGGATTACTGCTACTAGCTGCATCTAATAAACTTGATCTCTGACGCCACCTAGAAGTATTCCGTGTCTCTGTTTGCCAAGACAGGAGAACCCAAAGACTTTGGGCATGTCTCTGGTGCCGCTGGGTTCTAAAAACCTGGTTCTTCAACACCAGAGGGGGAATAGTGCCTGCTCCAAATCCATGACACTTGCACATCTCAAAGGATCCAAACTTGTAAGTGTAGTCCTGTGAGTTATCACACCTACTCCAGAAACATGGTCACCCTGAGTCCCCTCTTATCAGAGTATACCAGTTTTAAAGCTCAAACGTGGTGCTCAGAGACAAGAGTTCAAAATGGTATGTTTTATTTTAAACTTTGCTTTGCTGTTCAGGCCCACTCTTTCCTGTCCATGTGCTACAGTGCAGTTTAACTTCTATTCCATTGCCCACAGGTAGCCACCTGGTCCTTATCACTGTTAATCCTGCCCTATATGCCTATTTACCCTCTCTCCACATGTGGCAGCCCTTTCTCCCATTCCCTGTCATACTCCCTTTTCATTTTTCTCAACCGGCCCATTTCCACCACATACATTTCACCTTTGTCTTTTTCCATAATGAACATTGTCTCCTTGTCGCGGACTGATCATCCTGGCTCTTTCAAAATTTTCTCAGTACAAATGTAGATCAAAAGACCATACCAAAATAACATAAAAGCAATGAACATCAAGAAGATGTTCACAACAAATCACACTCTGAGAATGAAGTGTTTGGACATTGAGAGGAGGTAAGAAGACAGGGTAAAAAGAGATTAGCACCATATGTCCAAACTCTTGCAGCTCAAAGTCAATTAAAAAATCACCATTATAAAGGGTGAAGTCTACTCAGTATCAAGAAGCTCATTTCGGTGCCTATTTCATTAAGGAGATAAAGTTAGTTGTTCTTCCTGAGGTAAGTTGAACACTTAGGGCAATATTATGAGTCTGGCGGTCCCAGGACGGCCAGACTTGTGGTGGCACGGTGGTGGGGGATCCAGCCGCACCAGAGGTCTGACGGCCTGATTACCACTTAAGCAGCCGAACTGCCCTAGGACCGCCGGCTCCGCCAGGGAAAAAACACTTTTTGGCGTACCAGTGGCGGTCAGAGGCCGCAATATGCTTGGTGGGACAGCCATGATCCCACCAAACCTATTACAAGTTTCCTCTTTGACAAGCTTTTCCTGGCGGAGAGAAAACAAAGTGGGCCCTATAGGGCCCCCTGTGCCTCAAACATATGTGGATATGTGGATGCATAACATGTGCCCCGTGTGTATGCATGCACATAGGTTCCTGCACGGCATGGACTTTAAAGTCCATGCCTTGCAGAAATCTTGTGAGGCATTCTTATTGCTCCCCCCACCTTTGAAAGGGCACCACAGGAGAAACCGCCATGCCACCCATCTGCCGGACCACTGTAAAGTAGTAATATGGCATTCGGGCGGCGGTGACCTTCGGCGGAGCTGAGCTCCAGCAGAGATGCAGCCAAGTCCCTGCATAGATAGTGCTGAACCCATGCATAGATAGAGCAGAGACCATATACCCATAGGTAATTTCTTTTACTGAGCTGAAGCTGACTTCCTGCATACATAGACTTGCGAACCTGGGCAGACAGAGCTGAGCTCTTCCAAGTATGCAGCTTAGCTCCATTGCAGACTGTGGTGAGCCCTTCTGCAGACATAGATCATGATGAGTCTTCACAGCCAGAGCTGAGCTCTTTCGGGATTAATTTCTATAATGTAAAATATTAGGGGGCATATTACCAAGCAATAGCGATAATTATCGCTATTGCTTGGTTAGAGACAAAAATTTACCGCTGACCTGCGGCGATTTTTACCGCAAATAAACCTTGGTATTACCAAGGTTTATCGAAAATGCGATAAATATCGCCGCAATCCATAAATAACGCTGAAAAGTCAGCGATATTCATGCATTACCGAGCTAATGCTCTTAGCCATGTTATCTACCTCCCATTGGATAACATGGCTAAGAACTGCTCAGGGCAGGTGTTAGCTTTTGGAGATATTCGCGCTTAGCGCGAATATCTCCAAAAGTTGGTAATAGGAGATAGTGATGTTAGCGACTGTTTTCAGTCGCTAACATCTTGGCACGCCCACTTTGCATATCATTAGTGATTAATATCACTGACATGCAAAGTGGGGCCTAGGATGGTCGCTATCTCCTACTAGCTGTCGCTAACTGGTGTTAGCGACAGCTAGGTAATAGGGAGATAATTTTATCTCTGCTTTCTTGGCTTTTAAAACCAAAAAACCGGAGATAAACCCCCTTGGTAATATGCCCCTAGGTTCTGTGGGAACTGTGAACCAGGACTGGCTAATATTCTGTAGGAGTATCACACTTCTCTAACCCAGGTAATTCTTCCTCATAGGGAGTGAGGAGGGGAAGGTGGGAGGGAGGATGACAGTGAGAGCGAAGGGAGTGAGTGAAGTGATTGAAGAGAGAGAAAGAAAAAATAGATAATAGCAAAAGAGAATTACGCATGTGTGTGAATATGGACAGAAAGGTGAGAAAGAAATGAGGAGAGCATGACTGAGATGGAGTGTGAAACAGGAGAACCCAGAATGAGAGATGTATGAACAACACCACAATAATAATGCTAGGGCAAGCTTTGTTATGTTAAGGGTATTTTGAAATGCACAGCTCACCCTGGAAAGTACCCTGGTGATGAAAGCAGGGGTTATGAGTAAGTAGCGACCCCGGATTCAGCTTTGGCCCCCTGGGCACAGCAAGTGAATACACAATGTAGTGTACTGTCCGTTTATTCTAACGTGAATCAAAACTTCTCAAAGCAATGGTAGAAACAAATTAAAGGCATTTATTCATGGTTTTCAATCTTGATGATCAAAATTATAATCCTTAAATGCAAGTGATCAAGGCATCGTCATCACAGCATCTTCACAGTTAAATCCACTCCCTATGTATTTCGGGCTGAAGGCCCTTCATCAGGGGAATAATCTGCAAACAATAAACAGCATATTATGCCAAAAAGTATACACACCAATAGAAAAGCTATAATAGTGTTTGCTTATAGCCAGGAAAACTGTGCTAACTAAAAAATCTCAATGCAAAAAGCATAGGTGTGCCTGGAAGGAATTGTCGCAATTACTCTAAGACGTGCGAAAAGCTGTCTATAACATATCAGAATGTATCGTATAAATATCCTGAAAAAACAGTTGACTAGACGTGAACGTTAGAAGTGGCTGGAAACAAAAATAAAAATGCTGGCAGTGTTAATAATGGTGTCGGCATGCCTGACAATTGCTAATAAAACATGGTGGCAGCGTGCGTAAATCATAACAGAAAGAACAAGAAAAAGGTGCTCAAACGCAGACACCGATACGGTGTTCGGTAAAGAATTGTGAAGCATGTGGTAAAACAGACCATGTGGGCGGCGTGCACCAAGTTGTAAACTTACTCTGTGCCGCGGTGAAAAACGCTCCTCTGTGATCTCAAAGTGAAAGGTTGTTAGTGGGCAGTTAACGGCGTATAGTGGTTCATGTCCGTCCAGTTATGAAAACTGATAACGGACTATGGAGCACAAGCCTGAATCGTTGTGAGTGTGGTCGCCATTTTGTAACTGTGAAAAATAACCGGAACATATGGAAAAGACTAAAGGTGAAAGAATATAACAGCAGAACAAACCCAAATAGAAAGAAAGTAAACAGTAAAAAGTTAATAGCGTGAGAAATCGAGATTAACAAAGACAAGTGATAAATCAATGGGAGAAATGGAAACAAATAAAAACAGAGTGAAAATGAATGTCAGCTACAAGAAAGATGAGAAGCTAGAGATAACAGGAAAACTCCATCCGTTCATTGAGACCGTGGGGTTTCATTGAGTTTAAATGTTTAATCCATAAGTTCTCTCGTTGTAAGAGAAAATTATTGTTGTTGCGGCCTTCTTGTTTCTCCACTGTGAGAAGTTGGCCTGGTATATAATGCTCACTAATTCTAGTGATCACTTTGTACCATGCCAAGCAACCCTTATGATGATTGGTTGTAATTCAACCTTGTAGACCAGTTATCCTAGTGGTAACGTGGACAAAGCAGTCTTAGGCTAAGCTCTGAAAGGCATGTGAAGCCAGCTGTATTACCATCCACAACCCCCTTGAATACCAAATGAAAGGACACCACACAGATTTATTGAAAATATATATTGATTTATTAACTATAAAATCCCCTGGACTCTTTATGAGCACAGAAGCACAAGAGTTAAATCACAAGACAGTTTAAAATACACAAAAGTTGCACAATTTGGATGAGCCCTAGGGGCCACCTAAACCATATACTAAGAAAGTGGTATAAGAGATACCAATCAGAACGGGAACAGGCCTAGGGCCTTGGGAATCGCTTGAGCTATTCGAGACTAGCAGTGATTAAGTCGGGAAAGGCCCGAGGGACTCGGGTGCAGTGTCTAAAGTGCACGCACTTTCCAATGTAAAGTCTATGGTGCGTAAAAAGTACAAAGTTAGTTAGTTTGGAACCTTCCGAGTGACCTAGAACGCTGAAACTTAAGACACAGGCCCTTGAGATGTGTACCAGTGTAGGAACACCAGCGGAGCTGAGTTACCTACCCACAGGAAGCGGGTGCACAGGGTCGAAGTAGTGTCGGGTTTCGTCACGCTGGTCGATGGTGCTTGGAGCTGAAGATGCTGCAGGCGGCTCGATGTGAAGAGTTCCGGTGGATCCAAGAGTGGATCTGAAGATGTGAAGACCTGAAAGCAGAGGGGACAATGTTCAAAGTCACTAGCCAGTGACTACCGTTGAACCAGATTGGAACCAGGCGATGTCGGGGGCAAACAGGCGTTGAGGTGTAGCTTCTCTCTGCAGCCACGTGGACACCGGGGGTCGAGGACAACCAGGAGTCGGTCACGAGCTGTCCCACGCAGGCTTCTCGCTGTTGGCGGTGTCGGCAACTTGATTGGAGCAAACAGGCCTTGGCTAATGCAAGCCACGCAGGAATCAAAAAATGCTTAACACTCGGACCCGCAAGGTCAGAGCGGGTGCTCCTTTACACAGGAGCTTGGGAAAGTCTGGAGCAACCATACCCGCAGTGTAGTTTTTCGGTTTCGTCGCCAAGATGGCCGCTGACCACGTGGCTAGTGGCCGGGATGGCGCGTCGAGTGGCACAATGCAAAAGGGCCCCACGCAGATCGGGGAGATGCTGGAGGGCTCTTCTTCAGTGCAAGAGCTGCTCGGTGGTGGGGGTTCACAGTCCCCAAAGCACAACATCGAGGATGCCTCGGTTGCTGCGCAGTCAGCTTTTCAAGTGTCTTCCAAGAGGTCCGGTCCCACGTCACTCAGTGCCTCCACGGGTCCCTTCTTTGCAGGGACTGTGAATCGGGCTGTGAGAGGTCTGGAAGTCTGGGTCTTGTCAGGCTCTGGGCTCGGGCTCCGGCGGAAGGCGGCGGCAAAGCAGACGTCGAGTTGCTGGTTAGTGCCTGTGTTCACAGGTTGGCCACTCCTAGGCCACAAGGGAGATTCTCTTCAGTCTTCTGTGCAGCAGAATGTCGAAGTCCAGTCTTCTTCTTGTTTAAAGTTGATTTCAGGATGATCTGCTGTGCAATGGCACTGCTCCCACTCTTATTCCCAATCTGAGGGGTGGATCACCTACTAGGTCCCTCCTCTGGGTGGAACCAGGAAGGGGGGCGGTTACACCCCCTTTCCTTTGTCCAGCTCCTCGCCAGGCCTGGGTCTGGAAAGTCCCAGGACCGGTTTGGACTGGCTTATGCACGGGGACACCTTGTGTGCCCCGGGCATGTCTGATTCTATTCAGCCCTGTCCTACCCAATACACAAAACCCTGTCTGGGGTGGTGCCTGCACCTCCCAAGGCAGGAAACCCTTTGTCCAAGCCTCCCTCGCTGGAAGGACTCCCAGCAGCAGGAGGTCAGACTCGTGTCTGTGGTGGCAGCATCCATTTTGTGATGCTGAGGCTCTGGTTAACTTTAACCGGGGTTAAGGCTACACACATGTCGTGTCCCTCTAGAAGGGTGGAATGCTATCCCCGTCGACAGAACTGTCGAGGGGATAGTATTCCAATTCGTATGACACCTTACTCGACATGTTTTGATAAAGCCAAACCAAAGATAGCAAATAACCGCGAGGATTATAATGCACTTAAGAGTATATGGTATGGCAATATCCCGGAACAGCTTAGGGAGTGGTTCCCGACAGCTGCAGACAGGCTCAGCTCATGCTAGAGCACCATCTCACATATTTCCAAGCACTCTGCCTCCAGGATTGAAGAGGCCTTCCATAGGAGTGGCTGATAGGAACATATGTGTCCAGTTTAAGGTTAGATATAGGGATACTATATCTAAGTAAGAGGTGATTACACCAACTTACCCCAGCTGAGTGATCAGCCAGTTGTGTCAAATATGGAGGCCAGGCCAGGGGTGGCACAATACATGCTGCAGCCCCTGGTAGGCCTTGGAAACACCTATGCCCTGGGTACCTAGGGTACACTGTTACAGGGGCCAATAAGGTGAACCAGTTCCAATTCCTAATGCACCTAAAGTGCATTGGCAGTAATTTAGAGAGAGAACAGCAGGCTTTGGGTCTGATTAGCAGGCCCACAGCCACAGTAAGTCATAAACCAGTGAAGCAAAAAGCAAAAATTTGGGGTGACCATAAGATAGCAGACCCTACTCTCCTACACAACCCCCCCCCAAACGCAGGGACATTAGACTAACCTTGACCAGTTGTGTCTTCATGTTCTAAGTGGAAGTACCTGGAGAGACCATCTGCGTTGCCATGGTCAGTCCCTGGGCGGTGCTCCACTGTAAAGTCCATCCGCTGTAAGGAAATGGACCACCTGAGTAGTTTGGAGTTTTCACCCATCATCTGATTAAGCCATAAGAGGGGCTTATGGTCGGTCTGAATCTTGAAGTGAGTGCCAAATAAGTATGGTCTCAACTTCTTCAGGGCCCACACCACAGCAAAGGCCTCCCTCTCAATAGCTGACCAACGTTCCTCTATGGGGGTCAGCCTTCTGCTAATAAAAGCAATGGGCTGGTCCTGGCCATCTACATTAAGCTGTGAAAGCACTGCTCCCACTCCCAACTCAGAAGCATCTGTTTGGACAATGAACTCTCTTGAGTAGTCAGGACTCTTCAGGATAGGTGCAGAGCACATGGCCTTCTTCAGGTCTTCAAATGCCTTTTGACAGATTTCTGTCCACTGAACCTTTTTGGGCATCTTCTTAGATGTCAGATCATTAAGAGGAGTCACAATGGACCCATAGTTCTTAACAAACTTCCTGTAGTACCCAGTCAGGCCCAAGAAAGCTCTGACCTGAGTCTGGGTAGTTGGAGGGGACCAGTCCATTATGGTCTGGATCTTACTCTCCAGTGGTTGAACTTGGCCTCCACCTACAAGGTGGCCCAGGTATACAACCTTGCTCTGCCCTATCTGGCACTTTGTTGCCTTGATAGTGAGGCCTGCCTTCTGCAGAGCCTCAAGCACTTCCTTCAGGTGGACCAGGTGATCCTCCCAGGTGGAGCTAAAGACAGCAATATCATCCAGATAAGCTGCACAAAAGTCATCCAACCCAGTGAGGACTTGATTCACCAACCTTTGGAAGGTGGCAGGTGCATTTTTCAAACCAAAGGGCATTACCACAAATTGATAATGCCCACTAGGGGTAGAAAATGCTGTCTTGGCTTTAGACTCCTCAGCTAACCTGATTTGCCAGTAGCCAGCTGTCAAGTCAAATGTGCTCAATTATTTGGCAGACGCCAACTTGTCAATGAGCTCATCTGCCCTTGGAATAGGGTGTGCATCTGTCCTGGTGACAGCATTGAGTCCTCTGTAATCCACACAGAACCTCATCTCTCTCTTGCCATCTTTGGTGTGAGGTTTGGGGACCAGAACCACTGGGCTAGCCCAGGGGCTCTCTGAATGCTCAATGACACCTAATTCTAGCATCTTTTGCACCTCAGTCTTTATACAGTCCCTGACGTGGTCAGGTTGCCTGTAAATCTTGCTCTTTACAGGAAGACTGTCACCAGTGTCCACCACATGGGTACACCAGTTAGTCTGACTGGGTGTCAATGAGAACATATGCCTGTATTCCTGTAGAACTTGTCTACAGTCATTTTGCTGATGTTCAGTGAGGCTGCCATCTAAGGCCACACCATCAACTGTGCCATCCTCAGGATTCTGAGTGAGCAGGTCTGGGAGAGGGTCACTCTCTTCCTCCTGTCCCTCATCTGTAGCCATGAGCAAGCCCATGTCTGTCCTGCTGACATATGCCTTCAATCTGTTGACATGGAGCACCCTGTGGGGGCTCCTGGGAGTTCCTAGGTCCACCAAGTAGGTAACCTCTCCCTTCTTTTCCAGAATTTTATGGGGTCCAGACCATTTGTCTTGGAGTGCTGCTGGGGCCACTGGCTCCAACACCCATACCTTCTGTCCAGGCTGAAACTCAACCAGGACAGCCTTTTGGTCATGCCAAGCTTTCTGTAATTCTTGGCTAGCCTCAAGGTTTTTGGATGCCTTTTCCATGTACTCTGCCATCCTGGAGCGGAGACCAAGTACATAGTCCACTATGTCTTCCTTAGGCTTTTTGAGAGGTAACTCCCATCCTTCCTTCACCAGACACAGGGGTCCTCTTACAGGGTGCCCAAACAACAATTCAAAGGGGCTGAAGCCAACCCCCTTTTGAGGGACCTCTCTGTAAGCAAACAAAAGGCAGGGCAGTAGGATGTCCCATCTTCGCCTGAGCTTTTCAGGTAATCCTTTAATCATGCCCTTTAGGGTCTTGTTAAATCTTTCAACAAGCCCATTACATTGTGGATGATAAGGAGTGGTGAACTTGTAGTTGACACCACATTCCTTCCACATAGCTGTCAAATATCCTGACATGAAGTTGGCACCTCTGTCAGATATTACCTCCTTAGGAAACCCCACTCTGGAGAAAACTCCAAGTAAGGCCCTGGCCACAACAGGAGCTGTTGTGGTCCTAAGTGGAATTGCCTCTGGGTACCTGGTGGCATTGTCCACCACCACCAGTATGAATCTGTGCCCAGATGCTGTAGGGGGGTCCATTGGACCTGCAATATCAATCCCCACTCTTTCAAAGGGAACCCCCACCACAGGTAGTGGTATTAGGGGGGCCTTTGTAGTTCCACCTGCTTTACCACTGGCTTGGCAGGTTTCACAGGAGCGACAAAACTCCTTGGTGTCTTCAGACATGTGAGGCCAGTGAAAGTGAGGGACAAGCCTGTCCCAGGTTTTATTCTGGTCTAAGTGTCCTGCTAAAGAAATATCATGGGCCAAGGTGAGAAGGAAACCCCTAAATTGCAGAGGTATAACCAACCTCCTGGTTGCACCAGGCTTGGGGTCTCTACCCTCTGTGTAAAGGAGTCCTTCATCCCAAAAAACTTTATGGGCACCTTGAGCATTCCCAGCAGCCTGCTGTCTGAGGGGTTCAAGAGAGGGACAGGTTAACTGAGCCTGCCCCAAGTCTGCCCTAGAAGGTCCCCCTGTCCCCAGACACTCAACCTGATCAGGTTCAAGTTCTTCAGAGACAGTTCCTTCAGGGGTCTCAAGACCAGCTTCCTGTGAAGCTTGATCCTCACTTGTAGGCAGTTGGGAAGGCACAGCCTTAACCCTCCTGTTCTTCTTCTTGGAAGGTGCTTGGTCCATTGTTCCAGGATCCAAGACCTGAGGTTCAGAGAGGCACTTTTTGGCCTGTGACCTGGTCACAGCAAGGACATGTGATGATATCCCTAACATCTCTGCATGTGTCCTGTACTCAACTTCTGACCATAGAAAGTTCTCCAGGTCATTGCCCAACAAACATTCAACTGGGAGATCAGCACTAACCACAACTCTTTTTAGGCCAGTTACCCCTCCCCAGGAAAAGTTAACGAGTGCCACACTATGTGTAGTAGTGACATTGCTGGCATTGGTCACCAGGTAATTATCACCTGGCATGTATTGTCCAGGGTCCACAAAGTTAGGTGTCACCATTGTGACACTGGCACATGTCTCCCTGTAAGCTTGAGCCACTTTGTTATTAATCAAAGGCGTCTGTCTGTATTTGCCCAGGTTACTGGGACTGATGTCAGGGGTCAAATCTATGTCCCCTTCACAAATCAGAACAGCCTGTGTAAGGGTTCTGACTAGGTCAGAATCTCCTTCAGTTCCCAAAGTGATACCCACTACCCCCTTGGCTTGTGGACCAGCACTGCTAGCTGTACTAGTGGGTGCAGGTGCCTTAGGGGCTGCAGTGCTGGGGGCTCCACCCTTTTTACACTCACTTGTCCAGTTAGAGGTGTTTTTACAAGTTTTACACCAGGGTTTCTTCTGACCTTCTTTCTTCTTTTTCTTGGAAGTTTGGGACCCACCCTCTGTTTCAGTTTGGGGCCCTGTTGAAGACTTCTGGTCTTTAGATTTCTGCTCCCCACCCTTCTGGTCTGTTTTCTTCTGGTCACCACCCTGGTTCGTTCTGGTTCTGGTTCTTTTGCTCAACTCTGGTTCTTACCCATTTATCTGCCCTCTTTCCCAATTCTTGGGGAGAGGTCAAATCTGAGTCAACCAAATGTTGATGCAACTGTTGGTTCTGACAATAATTTAAAATGTGTTCTCTCATCAGCAAATTATACAATCCTTCATAGTCTGTAACCTTGCTTCCCAGCTACCATCCCTCCAGAGCCTTAGTGGCACACTCAACAAATTCAGACCAGTCCTGAGTCTGTGTCTTCTGGGTATCTCTGAACATTAACCTGTACTGTTCAGTGGTTAAGCCTAACCCATACATCAGAGCACTCTTCAGGACCAGGTAGTTTCTAGAATCCCCATCGCTAACTGTGAGGAGTCTGTCTCGACCTCTACCTTCAAAGGAGAGCCGCAAGATTGCTGCCCACTGCTCCTGAGGGATCTGCTGTACTCTGCAGGCTCTCTCCATTGCAGTTATCCATTTGTGGATATCATCCCCAGCTTTGTAGGGGGGCACAATCTTACTCAGGTTTCTGTCATCAATAGACCTGTCTTTATCCTTGTGGATATTGCTGCTGCCAGTGAGTTCTATTACCCCACTCTCTCTAGGCTGTCTTGCTCTAGCAAGTTTCTCTTGGGCCAGGGCAACCTCTAACTCTTGTCTCTGGATCCTCAATTCAGCCTCTCTCATTTTGGTCTCATGTTCCCTTCTCTGAGGGCTAGTCATCTCCCTTCTGGAGTGACCATGAGAACCTCTAGAAGCATGGGAGTTGTTAGAGTCACCTGAGTGAGTCCTTCTCCTCCTAGGCTTTTGGTTAAGTCCACCTGGGGGTCTGAATGGGTTGTTACCTGATTCAGTCCCAAATAGGCTTAAGTTAGCCTGGTTCAGTCTACTGACCAGCACCTGACTATTTCTGTCATCATCTGACTCACTGCTTCCCTCTTCTGTCTCTTCTTCCTCTTCCTCCTCTGGGTCTACCTGAGGAGCTCCAGTGATGGGGGCTTCCTCATCTACCAGGATGATAGGGACAGGGGTGTCTACAGTGTCATCCTCAGAAGGATGGCCTCCTTCAGCATCCCCTGTGGGGTGTGCCTTAGAGGTCTTTAGAGTCTCAGACTGATCCAAGATCTCTCTAAGGTGGTCTTTGGTAGGGGAAGGCCCTGTCCTCAGACCCCTTAAGACACAAAGCTGTCTTAATTCCTTAAAGGAAAAAATAGCAAATTTGGATGGTGCCCTTGGAGGTCACTCTCAACAGGGATGTTCCCAGTGGAACCCTCTGCTCCAGACATTGCTCTAGTGTGGGTGGATGTGTTGCAATCTACCTACACTGGTATTTACCTACTAAACCTATCTAGTAGTTGTAGTCAGGGTGTGCTACTCCCTTTGCTTTACAACAACTAAGTTCAGTAGAACTTAAGTATACTAGTCTTGTTTTATATGTACCTAGCAGGTACCTGTATGATGTTTCAAATGATAATCTCAAAGATTGTAATGGTAAAACAACAGCAAGCTCAGATCCCAATCTGCTGCTCACCAATGTGAGAAGTTGGCCTGGTATATAATGCTCACTAATTCTAGTGATCACTTTGTACCATGCCAAGCAACCCTTATGATGATTGGTTGTAATTCAACCTTGTAGACCAGTTATCCTAGTGGTAACGTGGACAAAGCAGTCTTAGGCTAAGCTCTGAAAGGCATGTGAAGCCAGCTGTATTACCATCCACAACCCCCTTGAATACCAAATGAAAGGACACCACACAGATTTATTGAAAATATATATTGATTTATTAACTATAAAATCCCCTGGACTCTTTATGAGCACAGAAGCACAAGAGTTAAATCACAAGACAGTTTAAAATACACAAAAGTTGCACAATTTGGATGAGCCCTAGGGGCCACCTAAACCATATACTAAGAAAGTGGTATAAGAGGTACCAATCAGAACGGGAACAGGCCTAGGGCCTTGGGAATCGCTTGAGCTATTCGAGACTAGCAGTGATTAAGTCGGGAAAGGCCCGAGGGACTCGGGTGCAGTGTCTAAAGTGCACGCACTTTCCAATGTAAAGTCTATGGTGCGTAAAAAGTACAAAGTTAGTTAGTCTGGAACCTTCCGAGTGACCTAGAACGCTGAAACTTAAGACACAGGCCCTTGAGATGTGTACCAGTGTAGTAACACCGGCGGAGCTGAGTTACCTACCCACAGGAAGCGGGTGCACAGGGTCGAAGTAGTGTCGGGTTTCGTCACGCTGGTCGATGGTGCTTGGAGCTGAAGATGCTGCAGGCGGCTCGATGTGAAGAGTTCCGGTGGATCCAAGAGTGGATCTGAAGATGTGAAGACCTGAAAGCAGAGGGGACAATGTTCAAAGTCACTAGCCAGTGACTACCGTGGAACCAGATTGGAACCAGGCGATGTTGGGGGCAAACAGGCGTTGAGGTGTAGCTTCTCTCTGCAGCCACGTGGACACCGGGGGTCGAGGACAACCAGGAGTCGGTCACGAGCTGTCCCACGCAGGCTTCTCGCTGTTGGCGGTGTCGGCAACTTGATTGGAGCAAACAGGCCTTGGCTAATGCAAGCCACGCAGGAATCAAAAAATGCTTAACACTCGGACCCGCAAGGTCAGAGCGGGTGCTCCTTTACACAGGAGCTTGGGCAAGTCTGGAGCAACCATACCCGCAGTGTAGTTTTTCGGTTTCGTCGCCAAGATGGCCGCTGACCACGTGGCTAGTGGCCGGGATGGCGCGTCGAGTGGCACAATGCAAAAGGGCCCCACGCAGATCGGGGAGATGCTGGAGAGCTCTTCTTCAGTGCAAGAGCTGCTCGGTGGTGGGGGTTCTCAGTCCCCAAAGCACAACATCGAGGATGCCTCGGTTGCTGCGCAGTCAGCTTTTCAAGTGTCTTCCAAGAGGTCCGGTCCCACGTCACTCAGTGCCTCCACGGGTCCCTTCTTTGCAGGGACTGTGAATCGGGCTGTGAGAGGTCTGGACGTCTGGGTCTTGTCAGGCTCTGGGCTCGGGCTCCGGCGGAAGGCGGCGGCAAAGCAGACGTCGAGTTGCTGGTTAGTGCCTGTGTTCACAGGTTGGCCACTCCTAGGCCACAAGGGAGATTCTCTTCAGTCTTCTGTGCAGCAGAATGTCGAAGTCCAGTCTTCTTCTTGTTTAAAGTTGATTTCAGGATGATCTGCTGTGCAATGGCACTGCTCCCACTCTTATTCCCAATCTGAGGGGTGGATCACCTACTAGGTCCCTCCTCTGGGTGGAACCAGGAAGGGGGGCGGTTACACCCCCTTTCCTTTGTCCAGCTCCTCGCCAGGCCTGGGTCTGGAAAGTCCCAGGACCGGTTTGGGCTGGCTTATGCACGGGGACACCTTGTGTGCCCCGGGCATGTCTGATTCTATTCAGCCCTGTCCTACCCAATACACAAAACCCTGTCTGGGGTGGTGCTCGCACCTCCCAAGGCAGGAAACCCTTTGTCCAAGCCTCCCTCGCTGGAAGGACTCCCAGCAGCAGGAGGTCAGACTCGTGTCTGTGGTGGCAGCATCCATTTAGTGATGCTGAGGCTCTGGTTAACTTTAACCGGGGTTAAGGCTACACACATGTCGTGTCCCTCTAGAAGGGTGGAATGCTATCCCCGTCGACAGAACTGTCGAGGGGATAGTATTCCAATTCGTATGACACCTTACTCGACATGTTTTGATAAAGCCAAACCAAAGATAGCAAATAACCGCGAGGATTATAATGCACTTAAGAGTATATGGTATGGCAATATCCCGGAACAGCTTAGGGAGTGGTTCCCGACAGCTGCAGACAGGCTCAGCTCATGCTAGAGCACCATCTCACATATTTCCAAGCACTCTGCCTCCAGGATTGAAGAGGCCTTCCATAGGAGTGGCTGATAGGAACATATGTGTCCAGTTTAAGGTTAGATATAGGGATACTATATCTAAGTAAGAGGTGATTACACCAACTTACCCCAGCTGAGTGATCAGCCAGTTGTGTCAAATATGGAGGCCAGGCCAGGGGTGGCACAATACATGCTGCAGCCCCTGGTAGGCCTTGGAAACACCTATGCCCTGGGTACCTAGGGTACACTGTTACAGGGGCCAATAAGGTGAACCAGTTCCAATTCCTAATGCACCTAAAGTGCATTGGCAGTAATTTAGAGAGAGAACAGCAGGCTTTGGGTCTGATTAGCAGGCCCACAGCCTCAGTAAGTCATAAACCAGTGAAGCAAAAAGCAAAAATTTGGGGTGACCATAAGATAGCAGACCCTACTCTCCTACACAACCCCCCCCCCCCAAACGCAGGGACATTAGACTAACCTTGACCAGTTGTGTCTTCATGTTCTAAGTGGAAGTACCTGGAGAGACCATCTGCGTTGCCAGGGTCAGTCCCTGGGCGGTGCTCCACTGTAAAGTCCATCCGCTGTAAGGAAATGGACCACCTGAGTAGTTTGGAGTTTTCACCCATCATCTGATTAAGCCATAAGAGGGGCTTATGGTCGGTCTGAATCTTGAAGTGAGTGCCAAATAAGTATGGTCTCAACTTCTTCAGGGCCCACACCACAGCAAAGGCCTCCCTCTCAATAGCTGACCAACGTTCCTCTATGGGGGTCAGCCTTCTGCTAATAAAAGCAATGGGCTG
This sequence comes from Lissotriton vulgaris, assembly GCF_964263255.1. Taxonomy (NCBI): domain Eukaryota; kingdom Metazoa; phylum Chordata; class Amphibia; order Caudata; family Salamandridae; genus Lissotriton; species Lissotriton vulgaris. The sequence goes on from NC_141689.1 coordinate 667,726,711, forward strand.
GTCCTGGCCATCTACATTAAGCTGTGAAAGCACTGCTCCCACTCCCAACTCAGAAGCATCTGTTTGGACAATGAACTCTCTTGAGTAGTCAGGACTCTTCAGGATAGGTGCAGAGCACATGGCCTTCTTCAGGTCATCAAATGCCTTTTGTCAGATTTCTGTCCACTGAACCTTTTTGGGCATCTTCTTAGATGTCAGATCATTAAGAGGAGTCACAATGGACCCATAGTTCTTAACAAACTTCCTGTAGTACCCAGTCAGGCCCAAGAAAGCTCTGACCTGAGTCTGGGTAGTTGGAGGGGACCAGTCCATTATGGTCTGGATCTTACTCTCCAGTGGTTGAACTTGGCCTCCACCTACAAGGTGGCCCAGGTATACAACCTTGCTCTGCCCTATCTGGCACTTTGTTGCCTTGATAGTGAGGCCTGCCTTCCGCAGAGCCTCAAGCACTTCCTTCAGGTGGACCAGGTGATCCTCCCAGGTGGAGCTAAAGACAGCAATATCATCCAGATAAGCTGCACAAAAGTCATCCAACCCAGTGAGGACTTGATTCACCAACCTTTGGAAGGTGGCAGGTGCATTTTTCAAACCAAAGGGCATTACCACAAATTGATAATGCCCACTAGGGGTAGAAAATGCTGTCTTGGCTTTAGACTCCTCAGCTAACCTGATTTGCCAGTAGCCAGCTGTCAAGTCAAATGTGCTCAATTATTTGGCAGACGCCAACTTGTCAATGAGCTCATCTGCCCTTGGAATAGGGTGTGCATCTGTCCTGGTGACAGCATTGAGTCCTCTGTAATCCACACAGAACCTCATCTCTCTCTTGCCATCTTTGGTGTGAGGTTTGGGGACCAGAACCACTGGGCTAGCCCAGGGGCTCTCTGAATGCTCAATGACACCTAATTCTAGCATCTTTTGCACCTCAGTCTTTATACAGTCCCTGACGTGGTCAGGTTGCCTGTAAATCTTGCTCTTTACAGGAAGACTGTCACCAGTGTCCACCACATGGGTACACCAGTTAGTCTGACTGGGTGTCAATGAGAACATATGCCTGTATGCCTGAGTGAGCAGGTCTGGGAGAGGGTCACTCTCTTCCTCCTGTCCCTCATCTGTAGCCATGAGCAAGCCCATGTCTGTCCTGCTGACATATGCCTTCAATCTGTTGACATGGAGCACCCTGTGGGGGCTCCTGGGAGTTCCTAGGTCCACCAAGTAGGTAACCTCTCCCTTCTTTTCCAGAATTTTATGGGGTCCAGACCATTTGTCTTGGAGTGCTGCTGGGGCCACTGGCTCCAACACCCATACCTTCTGTCCAGGCTGAAACTCAACCAGGACAGCCTTTTGGTCATGCCAAGCTTTCTGTAATTCTTGGCTAGCCTCAAGGTTTTTGGATGCCTTTTCCATGTACTCTGCCATCCTGGAGCGGAGACCAAGTACATAGTCCACTATGTCTTCCTTAGGCTTTTTGAGAGGTAACTCCCATCCTTCCTTCACCAGACACAGGGGTCCTCTTACAGGGTGCCCAAACAACAATTCAAAGGGGCTGAAGCCAACCCCCTTTTGAGGGACCTCTCTGTAAGCAAACAAAAGGCAGGGCAGTAGGATGTCCCATCTTCGCCTGAGCTTTTCAGGTAATCCTTTAATCATGCCCTTTAGGGTCTTGTTAAATCTTTCAACAAGCCCATTACATTGTGGATGATAAGGAGTGGTGAACTTGTAGTTGACACCACATTCCTTCCACATAGCTGTCAAATATCCTGACATGAAGTTGGCACCTCTGTCAGATATTACCTCCTTAGGAAACCCCACTCTGGAGAAAACTCCAAGTAAGGCCCTGGCCACAACAGGAGCTGTTGTGGTCCTAAGTGGAATTGCCTCTGGGTACCTGGTGGCATTGTCCACCACCACCAGTATGAATCTGTGCCCAGATGCTGTAGGGGGGTCCATTGGACCTGCAATATCAATCCCCACTCTTTCAAAGGGAACCCCCACCACAGGTAGTGGTATTAGGGGGGCCTTTGTTGTTCCACCTGCTTTACCACTGGCTTGGCAGGTTTCACAGGAGCGACAAAACTCCTTGGTGTCTTCAGACATGTGAGGCCAGTGAAAGTGAGGGACAAGCCTGTCCCAGGTTTTATTCTGGTCTAAGTGTCCTGCTAAAGAAATATCATGGGCCAAGGTGAGAAGGAAACCCCTAAATTGCAGAGGTATAACCAACCTCCTGGTTGCACCAGGCTTGGGGTCTCTACCCTCTGTGTAAAGGAGTCCTTCATCCCAAAAAACTTTATGGGCACCTTGAGCATTCCCAGCAGCCTGCTGTCTGAGGGGTTCAAGAGAGGGACAGGTTAACTGAGCCTGCCCCAAGTCTGCCCTAGAAGGTCCCCCTGTCCCCAGACACTCAACCTGATCAGGTTCAAGTTCTTCAGAGACAGTTCCTTCAGGGGTCTCAAGACCAGCTTCCTGTGAAGCTTGATCCTCACTTGTAGGCAGTTGGGAAGGAACAGCCTTAACCCTCCTGTTCTTCTTCTTGGAAGGTGCTTGGTCCATTGTTCCAGGATCCAAGACCTGAGGTTCAGAGAGGCACTTTTTGGCCTGTGACCTGGTCACAGCAAGGACATGTGATGATATCCCTAACATCTCTGCATGTGTCCTGTACTCAACTTCTGACCATAGAAAGTTCTCCAGGTCATTGCCCAACAAACATTCAACTGGGAGATCAGCACTAACCACAACTCTTTTTAGGCCAGTTACCCCTCCCCAGGAAAAGTTAACGAGTGCCACACTATGTGTAGTAGTGACATTGCTGGCATTGGTCACCAGGTAATTATCACCTGGCATGTATTGTCCAGGGTCCACAAAGTTAGGTGTCACCATTGTGACACTGGCACATGTCTCCCTGTAAGCTTGAGCCACTTTGTTATTAATCAAAGGCGTCTGTCTGTATTTGCCCAGGTTACTGGGACTGATGTCAGGGGTCAAATCTATGTCCCCTTCACAAATCAGAACAGCCTGTGTAAGGGTTCTGACTAGGTCAGAATCTCCTTCAGTTCCCAAAGGGATACCCACTACCCCCTTGGCTTGTGGACCAGCACTGCTAGCTGTACTAGTGGGTGCAGGTGCCTTAGGGGCTGCAGTGCTGGGGGCTCCACCCTTTTTACACTCACTTGTCCAGTTAGAGGTGTTTTTACAAGTTTTACACCAAGGTTTCTTCTGACCTTCTTTCTTCTTTTTCTTGGAAGTTTGGGACCCACCCTCTGTTTCAGTTTGGGGCCCTGTTGAAGACTTCTGGTCTTTAGATTTCTGCTCCCCACCCTTCTGGTCTGTTTTCTTCTGGTCACCACCCTGGTTCGTTCTGGTTCTGGTTCTTTTGCTCAACTCTGGTTCTTACCCATTTATCTGCCCTCTTTCCCAATTCTTGGGGAGAGGTCAAATCTGAGTCAACCAAATGTTGATGCAACTGTTGGTTCTGACAATAATTTAAAATGTGTTCTCTCATCAGCAAATTATACAATCCTTCATAGTCTGTAACCTTGCTTCCCAGCTACCATCCCTCCAGAGCCTTAGTGGCACACTCAACAAATTCAGACCAGTCCTGAGTCTGTGTCTTCTGGGTATCTCTGAACATTAACCTGTACTGTTCAGTGGTTAAGCCTAACCCATACATCAGAGCACTCTTCAGGACCAGGTAGTTTCTAGAATCCCCATCGCTAACTGTGAGGAGTCTGTCTCGACCTCTACCTTCAAAGGAGAGCCGCAAGATTGCTGCCCACTGCTCCTGAGGGATCTGCTGTACTCTGCAGGCTCTCTCCATTGCAGTTATCCATTTGTGGATATCATCCCCAGCTTTGTAGGGGGGCACAATCTTACTCAGGTTTCTGTCATCAATAGACCTGTCTTTATCCTTGTGGATATTGCTGCTGCCAGTGAGTTCTATTACCCCACTCTCTCTAGGCTGTCTTGCTCTAGCAAGTTTCTCTTGGGCCAGGGCAACCTCTAACTCTTGTCTCTGGATCCTCAATTCAGCCTCTCTCATTTTGGTCTGTTGTTCCCTTCTCTGAGGGCTAGTCATCTCCCTTCTGGAGTGACCATGAGAACCTCTAGAAGCATGGGAGTTGTTAGAGTCACCTGAGTGAGTCCTTCTCCTCCTAGGCTTTTGGTTAAGTCCACCTGGGGGTCTGAATGGGTTGTTACCTGATTCAGTCCCAAATAGGCTTAAGTTAGCCTGGTTCAGTCTACTGACCAGCACCTGACTATTTCTGTCATCATCTGACTCACTGCTTCCCTCTTCTGTCTCTTCTTCCTCTTCCTCCTCTGGGTCTACCTGAGGAGCTCCAGTGATGGGGGCTTCCTCATCTACCAGGATGATAGGGACAGGGGTGTCTACAGTGTCATCCTCAGAAGGATGGCCTCCTTCAGCATCCCCTGTGGGGTGTGCCTTAGAGGTCTTTAGAGTCTCAGACTGATCCAAGATCTCTCTAAGGTGGTCTTTGGTAGGGGAAGGCCTTGTCCTCAGACCCCTTAAGACACAAAGCTGTCTTAATTCCTTAAAGGAAAAAATAGCAAATTTGGATGGTGCCCTTGGAGGTCACTCTCAACAGGGATGTTCCCAGTGGAACCCTCTGCTCCAGACATTGCTCTAGTGTGGGTGGATGTGTTGCAATCTACCTACACTGGTATTTACCTACTAAACCTATCTAGTAGTTGTAGTCAGGGTGTGCTACTCCCTTTGCTTTACAACAACTAAGTTCAGTAGAACTTAAGTATACTAGTCTTGTTTTATATGTACCTAGCAGGTACCTGTATGATGTTTCAAATGATAATCTCAAAGATTGTAATGGTAAAACAACAGCAAGCTCAGATCCCAATCTGCTGCTCACCAATGTGAGAAGTTGGCCTGGTATATAATGCTCACTAATTCTAGTGATCACTTTGTACCATGCCAAGCAACCCTTATGATGATTGGTTGTAATTCAACCTTGTAGACCAGTTATCCTAGTGGTAACGTGGACAAAGCAGTCTTAGGCTAAACTCTGAAAGGCATGTGAAGCCAGCTGTATTATCATCCACAACCCCCTTGAATACCAAATGAAAGGACACCACACAGATATATTGAAAATATATATTGATTTATTAACTATAAAATCCCCTGGACTCTTTATGAGCACAGAAGCACAAGCGTTAAATCACACGACAGTTTAAAATACACAAAAGTTGCACAATTTGGATGAGCCCTAGGGGCCACCTAATCCCTATACCAAGAAAGTGGTATAAGAGATACCAATCAGAACTGGAACAGGCCTAGGGCCTTGGGAATCGCTGGAGCTATTCGAGACTAGCAGTGATTAAGTAGGGAAAGGCCCGCGGGACTCGGGTGCAGTGTCTAAAGTGCACGCACTTTCCAATGTAAAGTCTATGGTGCGTAAAAAGTACAAAGTTAGTTAGTTTGGAACCTTCCGAGTGACCTAGAACGCTGAAACTTAAGACACAGGCCCTTGAGATGTGTACCAGTGTAGGAACACCGGCGGAGCTGAGTTACCTCACCCACAGGAAGCGGGTGCACAGGGTCGAAGTAGTGTCGGGTTTCGTCACGCTGGTCGATGGTGCTTGGAGCTGAAGATGCTGCAGGCGGCTCGATGTGAAGAGTTCCGGTGGATCCAAGGGTGGATCTGAAGATGTGAAGACCTGAAAGCAGAGGGGACAATGTTCAAAGTCACTAGCCAGTGACTACCGTGGAACCAGATTGGAACCAGGCGATGTCGGGTGCAAACAGGAGTTGAGGTGTAAATTCTCTCTGCAGCCACGTGGACACCGGGGGTCGAGGACGTCCAGGAGTCGGTCACAAGCTGTCCCACGTAGGCTTCTCGCTGTTGGCGGTGTTGGCAACTTGATCAGAGCAAACAGGCCTTGGCTAATGCAAGCCACGCAGGAATCGAAAAATGCTTAACACTCGGACCCGCAAGGTCAGAGCGGGTGCTCCTTTTCACAGGAGCTTGGGCAAGTCTGTAGCAACCAGACCCGCAGTGTAGTTTGTCGGTTTTATCGCCAAGATGGCCGCTGACCACGTGGCTAGTGGCCGGGATGGCGCGTCGAGTGGCACAATGCAAAAGGCCCCACGCAGATCCGGGAGATGCTGGAGGGCTCTTCCTCGGTGCAAGGGCTGCTTGGTGGTGGGGGTTCTCAGTCCCCAAAGCACAACGTCGAGGATGCCTTGGTTGCTGCGCAGTCAGCTTTTCGAGTGTCTTCCAAGAGGTCCGGTCCCACGTCACTCGGTGCCTCCACGGGTCCCTTCTTTGCAGGGACTGTGGATCGGGCTGTGAGAGGTCTGGGAGTCTGGGTCTTGTCAGGCTCTGGGCTCGGGCTCTGGCGGGAGGCGGCGGCAAAGCAGATGTCGAGTTGCTGGTTGGTGCCTGTGTTCACAGGGGGCCACTCCTAGGCCACAAGGGAGATTCTCTTCAGTCTTCTGTGCAGCAGAATGTCGAAGTCCAGTCTTCTTCTTGTTTAAAGTTGATTTCAGGATGATCTGCTGTGCAATGGCACTACTCCCACTCTTTTTCCCAATCTGAGGAGTGGATCACCTACTAGGTCCCTCCTGTGGGTGGAACCAGGAAGGGGGGCGGTTACACCCCCTTTCCTTTGTCCAGCTCCTCGCCAGGCCTGGGTCTGGAAAGTCCCAGGACCGGTTTGGACTGGCTTATGCACGGGGACACCTTGTGTGCCCCGGGCATGTCTGATTCTATTCAGCCCTGTCCTACCCAATACACAAAACCCTGTCTGGGGTGGTGCTCGCACCTCCCAAGGCAGGAAACCCTTTGTCCAAGCCTCCCTCGCTGGAAGGACTCTCAGCAGCAGGAGGTCAGACTCGTGTCTGTGGTGGCAGCATCCATTTTGTGATGCTGAGGCTCTGGTTAACTTTAACCGGGGTTAAGGCTACACACATGTCGTGTTCCTCTAGAAGGGTGGAATGCTATCCCCGTCGACAGAACTGTCGAGGGGATAGTATTCCAATTCGTATGACACCTTACTCAACATGTTTTGATAAAGCCAAACCAAAGATAGCAAATAACCGCGAGGATTATAATGCACTTAAGAGTATATGGTATGGCAATATCCCGGAACAGCTTAGGGAGTGGTTTCCGACAGCTGCAGACAGGCTCAGCTCATGCTAGAGCACCATCTCACATATTTCCAAGCACTCTGCCTCCAGGATTGAAGAGGCCTTCCATAGGAGCGGCTGATAGGAACATATGTGTGCAGTTTAAGGTTAGATATAGGGATACTATATCTAAGTAAGAGGTGATTACACCAACTTACCCCAGCTGAGTGATCAGCCAGTTGTGTCAAATATGGAGGCCAGGCCATGGGTGGCACAATACATGCTGCAGCCCCTGGTAGGCCTTGGAAACACCTATGCCCTGGGTACCTAGGGTACACTGTTACAGGGGCCAATAAGGTGAACCAGTTCCAATTCGTAATGCACCTAAAGTGCATTGGCAGTAATTTAGAGAGAGAACAGCAGGCTGTGGGTCTGATTAGCAAGCCCACAGCCACAGTAAGTCATAAACCAGTGAAGCAAAAAGCAAAAATTTGGGGTGACCATAGGATAGCAGACCCTACTCTCCTACATCCACCACTTCAATAACTGTAAACTGCAGTTGTCTGATATTGTGTCGTTGTGCCATATAAAGCAATGCAATGACAGATTTAATATTGACAGTTCGAATGTTGCTTTTATGTTCGCTGATCCACGTTTTGATTTTTCTCTTTGTTTACCCAGCATAAATTAGCGCACACGGGCATTTAAAAATGTAGATGACATTTTTTGCATCACATGTAGCGTTCAATTTGAGTTGCATCTTGGTACCTTTCATGGGATGATTAATGGTGGGACCTTTATGATGTTTTACAATTGTTACAGTTGTAACACAGGGTGTTTCCTTTGTTATTCAGTGGCGTGATGTTAATGGGAATGTTGGTGATGTTATCTTTAATATTCTTTCCATGATTGAATGCAAAAGCTGGTGGACCTTCGAAGATATTTTTGAAATCTGGTTCGGATGCAATGATGGGTCAATGTTTTCTGATTGACTTCTTGTATGCGTAACTGACGGTGGAAAATGTGGACACAACTACTGGTTGTTTGGATTGAGGTTGATGTTTGACAATATAAAGATCAGATTTGTTGATCTTGTCACATCTCTCCATGGCTGATTTTAGGATGCCAGATTGATATCCTCTTTGTTCAAACCTGTTCAACATTGTTGCGGCTTGTTGCTCATATTTGAATGGATCAGATACAGTTATTTTCACCTGTTCGGTTTTGTATGGTCTTAAGTCTTCTAGCAGTTAGACAAAGTGCGTTGCAATAGTCCACCTTGCTGGTGATGAGGGCCCAGATGACCCTCATGCATGTGCTGACTGGGAGCCATTTGAAGATAATATTGAGCATTTTGAGGGTGTGGAAGCCGGAGGCGGTGACTTCCCGGACTAAAGAAAACTTTACAACATTTTTCCCCCATTCCTTTTGCTCCCTTCATAAGAAGTCTGGCTTTCAATGTGTCACTGGTCAGTGGTGTTTGTGGATGGTGTGGAAGCAAATCTCCAAAGAAAAATGTTGGTCACCAGCACATATTTTATTTTTAGCCAATTAAGTACTGGGTTGGAGTGAAATTATTAACACCTAAGTGCTGTCTAAAATTGGTTATTGTAAATGTCTGTGGTAGAGTCTGCAAGAACAATACTTCAATAAATTACAGACTTTGCAAAATGCGGCTGCCAGTCTTCTCCTAGGCATTCCCAAGTTTCAATCTGTTTCTCAGGCCATTAAACATCTACACTAGTTAGCGGTTAGGAAATCACATAAAATTTAAGGCACACTATTTGGTCTACAAAGCTCTCCATGAAACAGGCCCACTTTTACTGAGAAAATCCTTCAAGTTGTACCCGCTGTTAGAAGGTACCTTAGACCAAATAGGGACCCCTGCTTCTAGTCAGGGTAAGGGGAATACAAGCTTGTCGATAACCCCTGCCTACCCCCTCGGTAGCTTGAATTGACAGGCTTATCTTCAAAGGCAATGATAAAGTACTTGTACCAACACTCACAGTAATACAGTGATAACACTACAAACGGGCTCCACACTGGTTTAGGAAAATAAATTATCTTTACTAAAGGGAAACAAGACCAAAACGACAAAAAGTCCCACATATAAGATTACTTGATGAAATGTCTTTAGATAAATCATTGCAAAGATGAAAAATAAGTTGTAGAAATCAGATAGCACCCACAGGACTTTCTCGGATTAGAACAAAGCAAAGTCCAAAGTATTACACTGCTTGCGAGGATCGCAGCAGCAGGTGCAGAGTCACCCAGACTCCCGAACAACAGTGCCTTGGACAAGGATGTCGATGACGGTGCAGGCATCAGCGAAGAACGATGTAGTCTCCAGCGAAGTTGCGACGTCGGTGGTTCTGGTGGATCAGAAACAGATTCTTCTCCTTGCGCTTGCACAGCTCCCAATATTAGAAGGGCCTCATACTCAGTTTCAGGCCCTCCTAGTGAATGGAACTTCCAACAAGGAAGTTCAGGGAGGCTTGCAGTGAAATACTTTTGTGTCTGGGACTTCGGAAACAGGAGTCCAGCTCTACTCAGGCCCTTGGAGACTTTCTCCTTCAGAGGGACACAGGACTCAGCAAAGTCCATCTTCAAGTTGGGGGACACTGCACACAGCAAAGTCCCTTCATCCTCTCCTCAGTGGAAACAGCAAACTGCAGGCCAACCCCAGACACACAGCAAGGGCAGTCTTCTCCTGAGTCTATTCAGCTGATCTTCTTGGGCAGAGATTCCTTTCGAAAATAAAGGTGTCTATTCAGACGAGTCTAAAATTCAGGAGTTTCGGTTGTAATATTTATACCCCAAAATTGTTTGTTCTCAAGGTGTGAGGGGTCCTGGACCCAGTTCGAACCAGTTCGGGGTGCCTTCTGCCAGGGCACATCTTTTTCTTTTGTGACTGTGGGGCATGGTCTCCAGACGCACCGCTGGAGGTGGAGCCAGCTCTGTGGATGTCAGGCACAGCCCTATTCAGGCCCAGGTGCTACTCCCCCCACCAAGTGTTGATCTGCCTATTCAGCCTAGCGCTGACTCATCCTGCTCTCCCAGGGATCACGCACACCTCATCAGAGCATCTCACTTACAACCCAGATGGCCAATTCACAAACAGGCAGAGCCACACAGAAAGGTTGAACACAAGAATAGCCACTTTCTAAAAGTGCCATTCTTAAACGCAGAATCTAAAAACCATCTGTCCTAAAAGATGCCTTATCAATTTCTGAGTTCTGGGATACCAAACTCCAATTCTGTATCTCGCTCCTATGGGAAGATAGGCAGGTAACCATTAAACACAGCCTTCCCCATTCTGTCCTAATGGGCAAGATAGCGCCTCAATAGTGAAAGACAAATTTTGGCAGCATTTCACTACCAGGACATAGCACTCACACTAGTACATGTCATGCTTTTTACATACCCTGCACCCTGCCCAGGGGAGTACCTCGGGCCTACTACAGGGATGGCTAAGGTGTACAAGAAGCGAAGGGTAAGGCCTGGCAGGTGGGGACACCAGCCAGGTCAACGGTGTAGTTAATGAATTGCGCGCAGGCATGCCAATGGCCGGCCTGAGTTGTCGTTTCCATGCTACTAGTGTGGGTGGCACAATCAGTGCTGCGGGCCCCCTACTAGCATTTGAGTTACCAGCCCTGGCACACGTAGTGCACTTTACTAGGGACCTACAGGTAACACAAATATACCAATCATGGATAACCAATTACAACATGATTTCTCCAGGGAGCACTCGCACTTTAGCACTGATCAGCAGTGGCAAAGTGCCCGAAGCGTCTAAACCAGCAAAACGTATTCCAGCACAGTTTCAAAAAATACAGGAGGAAGAGGCAAAAAGTTTTGGGTAACCACGCCAAGGATGTCAAGACTAACACCAGCCCAGTAGAATTCTGCGATCTCAGGGAGAAAAAAATGGGGTAGTTTCTAAATTCAAGAAGTCTAAGTGGGGTGAAAGCAGCTCCGTCCTTCGAGCAACAAAAGACTGGAACTTGCTTCCACTCCATATTAAGGCCACTCCTACACTGCTTGCTTTTAGAAAGGGACTAAGGACCTGGATTTAATTTAGGGTTCATTCAGTTGTTTTCATATCTTTGCTAGCACTAAGAGAACCCTGGATATTCGAGCGCTTGAAAAAATGCCTACATTAATAAGATATTGCACATGTGACAGATTCACTTGGCAGCTATACTTGAGAATTTCAAAAAGTGGTGTATTCAATTTTTAATTAGTGTTTCACATGGAGCATCAAATGTAAAATCTTCAAATATTGAAGGAGTTTGGCATTTTATATATTTACTTCCCTCGGGTGGTTAAAGCAGGCAAACCCCAAAGTGAGTGGATGGAGGAGTAAAGCATAAAGCTTGTTAGGGCAGGTCAGCCTCAAAGGTGCAATAAGGGATTTCTTGCAGGAGCATCTGTAAGTGCATGTGTGCTAATCGGTAATGTATGGCGTGGTGGCACTGCAAAAAAAGGAAGAGTCTTATCGTGGTGCCCTCAAATCATGGTCTCCTCAGTGGACGAATGCTCTGCATTCTTTCCTACACAGCTAGCTGTACCTTCTGTTTTCCTTTGAGCGAGAGCCCAAGATATCTGTTTGGTTGAAGGAACATGAGCTCCGCATGACTGAGGGGGCAGGCGTGGTGCACTGACTGGAGCTACTGGAGCCCTTTGAGAGTGGTCTAGCAGGGTTATGGACATGAACACACTTTCCACACGCATGGGTCTACTCCCAAGTCTCATTTTGGCTATCTCAATCTAATCCGGCAGAGATGTTGATCCTCACCATAATAAAAATAAATGCAAATTTTACATGGATTCAGTTCCTTGACTAATATGGCTGCCAGCACTCCTTCCAATGATGACTTTTCTTGCAGAATGCACCCATTTAAATATGTGCATCTTTGTCTAACCTTCTTTCATTTGGAGAGAAAGAAACAGTGATTGAGTGCAAGTTTGGTTTATGCGAAAGTGTGTATTTTATTTAATTAATTTAGAGCTAACAAATTGAGAACTGGCTGTATAGTTGTAACTTACAATATAGTCTCATTGCTCTCGCAGCAGTATTTACCCATTTTAAAGAAGTATTGCCGGGCCAAAAACCGAAAAAAGATTCATCAACCGTTTGAACACTACCTTAGATGTGAGATCACCATTACTTATTGTTTTATCAAAAATGTATTAGTCAATCTAATAGTAATTTATACATGATTTATGGGTGTCTAATCCTTGAAGTTAATTTACAATGAATATTCTTGAATTGAACCAGAGTAACTTGGGAAAAAGGAGCAAACTTCATTAATTCGTAATATATGTAATTTACTATCTTTGTTTTGTCCAGTTCGAGACATAAAATAACTTATCACCACAAATGTAGGGGAAACAAACACGCTAAATGAACAAGGGAAACAACACTCACAAGTCAGGGTCGGTATAACGTGGCAACTCACCCGTGAGGTTCTCAAGGCACTGGGTGAGGGGGCTGCTGGTTGGACTGGTTGAAGGATCGTTCGAAGAGCCAGGTCTTGAGGCCCTTCCTGAACTGGGGTCAGCAACACGGATTGTCTGAGGTGGAGGGGCAGTGTATTACAGGTCTTGGTGCCGAGGTAGGAGAATGACCTCCCTCCGGTTCTGGTCTTGTGGATCCTCGGGAGGGAGGCAAGGGCGAGTTGGAAGGATCAGAGTTGTCTGGCAGGTACATGGAATGTGAGGTACTGGTTCAGGTATGTTGGTCCTCCGTTGTGTAGAGCTTTATAGGCATGAGTGAGGAGCTTGAAAGTGATTCTCTTGTTGACTGGGAGCCAGTGGAGCTGTGGGAGGCGTTGCCTGATGTGACTGCGGCGGGGGATGTTGAGGGCCAGTCTGGCTGCTGCATTTTGGATGTGCTGTAGTTTCTCGAGCAGTTTCTGTTTGATCCCGCCATAGAGTGCGTTCTTTGCAGGTGATAAGTGGGTTGGTGACTGTCTTTCTGAATTCTGTGGGGATCCATCTGAATGTCTTTTGAAACATGCAGAGCTTGTGGAAGCAGGTTGAGGAAACTGCGTTGTTTTGGCAGTTTATACTGAGCGATGAGTTTGGTCTGATGCTGAAGTTGCATGCATTGTCCGACTGGGTAGGGCGAGATCCCAGAGCAGCTGGCCACAAGGAGGCGTCCAAAGCTGAAGAGGTGGGACCCAGGATGAGAACTTTGATCTTGTCCAAGTTGAGCTTGAGGCAACAAAATTAGCTTGAGACTAACAAAATCTGTGACAAGTAAACAAAGCCTAAACACTGTAATACCAGCCAATGCCCATTGTTAGCAGCACTTTGAATTAAACAGCTTGTAATAAAAACAATCACATAACGAGTACCTTGTCATTGCCATCTTAGACTTCTGGATGACATTTACACACTGCAAGGCCAAAGATATCACCAGAATCCCTCAATGGTAATATTTGACCAGATTACACAGTAACCCATTAGGCATACTTGGTATATAATTAACCTTTAATCATTCTGTATATGCAAATAGATAAACTTTAACCTTGAAGTAAAGAAATGTATTTAAATGCTACCCATGTATAAAACATAAATACCAATATTATTTGCATTCGGTCCATTCACTAGACAGCATGAGGAATGCAGCCTAATGGCTTTGTCAAAACATCAACAGAACATAAGTGTTTAGAAGGAGTTGTGAAATTCAAGGTTTAAAGCTTTTTTGAAAGTTCTAGTCATCAACCAAGAAAGGAAATGTGGTCTAGTGGCTAAGCTCTCTTTCAAAGGACCTTGATTTGAATCCGTTTGGCACTGGCTGAAAATTGTGCGGTTCTGGGAAATCACTTAATTAAAATGTGCTTAAAATTTAAATGTGTAAGATACTAGTGTGAATGATTGTGTAAGCCACCACTTGATGAATACAAGCCTGTATCATTTTACCACACCTCCCACAATAGGCAACAACTGTTGCTGTGGGGTTAGGTCCATGCTATAGAAATACCAACACATGCATGCTTTTACATTGAGAACAGGTGCCCAGCTAATTATTCTCTGTGGATACCCCTTCCTTGTAAACTGTTAGTAAGCCCACCATATTTTAGGATAGCTAAAATGAAGCTCCGATGGTTTTCTTTATCCTGGTTTATTCTTCACACCTCAAGTTTACTTCTCAATGTCTGTGGGAGCAATTTATTGGGCACATTGGGAAATTCCCCTGCATACATTTTCTTGTTGCCTTGAAACATGTTATCATCATGCAGTTCAGGCTACTTTTAATCAGAAAATACACTTTTCCAGCAAGCCTTAGTGCTTTAATTTCTGACATGCACAGGAGTCGCTTGGTACCAGCCATCTTACAGACGTCTGGCTCGTAGGTCTTGTGGACACTCTCTGAGCTCCAGCATTGCTCAGTGTCTCAGGAGAATGCACTGGCGAAGACAAAAGATCTGGCTTTTGATGTACTACTGCAGGAAAGAAGAGTCATGGACATGTCTTTTCCCTGCGTTAGCGCATTAAACCAGAACATATTGGTCTTCTATACTTGTATTCTAATGCCGTCTCAGCTCCCAGTGTGCAAAATGGTAACCTCTCCAACACTGCTTAGATCTAGCCCCACTGAAGGTTCAGATCTAAGTGCGCCCCTGGTAAATACCATCCTCTAAATAAGGACCTTCCTTCAAAAAGTATTAGTACTGTAGCATTTGTTTTCTTTAGTGCTAGATTTAAAATAAATATTTAAAAATAATTTACATTAATATTTTTCATGAAAATATTTTATTTTATTTTGAGTTAAATATTTCTTTTTTGACTTTGCCCTCTACTCTAGGGAGGGTCTGCAGTCAGGGTGAAGATTTCCATATGTTAAAGTATAGAGAAGCATTAGTGAACACATATATAGTGCACAACAGAAACGTTGCACAGTGTGGCTGAACAGAGGGGCAAAAACTGACCTAGGTTATGAAAGGTGAGCGTTCACAGCATGATTGAACATTTGAACAGAATGGTGGGGAATGTGGAGAGCACAGCTGAAGTCTTTCAGAATTGGACTGTGACAGGCTGGGCTGAGCCTCTCGGGGGCAGTGGAGAGATGGGCTGAGGTATGCAGAGAATGGCAGTGTGGTCGAAACTCTTCAAAGTGTATGGTAGGAACATCACAGGGCTTAAATGTAACTGTTTAGAACTGGGGGGTGCTTGGGGCGTGCAGAACATGCCAAGTCATGGATGAGAGGGCTGAGTGTGGTTGATGCCAATGCTCAGGCTGGAATACAACACTGACTAATGCATGGTGGTCATCTGAACAGAGCCCATTTCTTTAGTGTTACCCTTCAAACGTATCTTTGGTGCCCTCAAAATCGAAAATGTCTCACATTTTCACATTCTTGGCAGACCGTTGCCTAAATGTTTATAGCATGACTATAGATATGTAGATCTAGGGATACGTAGCATGCATAAACCTATGCACAGTGTGGCTGAGTGTTCGGGGCATAAGTGAGGAGTGCTGAGTGTAGCTGATGGAGTGCAGGGAATGACTTGGGGTTCATAGAGTGCTGTTTGATCATGAGTGCATTTTTACAGAGATAGGTCAAATGTGTTAGTCAACAGTATTGGCAAGATGAGTATTTATCTTTCAGTGCCTCAGTATTGCAGGTATCATAGCATTATAGGTTCCTGATTCACGCTCCTGAAGAGGAAAGTGTTGGTGGTCAAACAGCAACATAATCTTGCTTCTTTAACACTTCCTGGAACTGTCAAGCCCTTAAAATGGTTATTTGTCTAGCTTTTGATTGTAAATAATCACAAGATATCGCATGCATTAAATTTACATGCACCCAGTTTTGCTAATTTATACATGATTTATGGGTGTCTAATCCTTGAAGTTCATTTACAATGAATATTCTTGAATTGAACCAGAGTAACTTGGGAAAAAGGAGCAAACTTCATTAATTCGTAATATATGTAATTTACTATCTTTGTTTTGTCCAGTTCGAGACATAAAATAACTTATCACCACAAATGTAGGTGAAACAAACACGCTAAATGAACAAGGGAAACAACACTTACAACGCAACTTTTACAACGCACTACCTTTACAACAAAACTTTTACAACGCAACATCCATTACAACCCATACCATTACAACACAACCATTACAACGCATGTCACTACAACGCATACCACTACAATGCATGTCATTACAATGCAGTAATTACAACGCATACCATTACAACGCATACCTACACTATCCAACACTTACCCTACTGTTGCACCCCCTGGAGTTAGAATAGTAAGTTTTACCCCTACACTATCCAATACTTACCCTACTGTTGCACCCCCTAAAGTTAGAATAGTAATTTTTACCCCTACACTATCCAACACTTACCCTACTGTTGCACCCCCTGGAGTTAGAATAGTAAGTTTTACCCCTACACTATCCAATACTTACCCTACTGTTGCACCCCCTAAAGTTAGAATAGTAATTTTTACCCCTACGCTATCCATCACTTACCCTACTGCTGCACCCCCTGGAGTTAGAATAGTAATTTTTACCCCTACACTATCCAATACTTACCATACATGCAATGCAATGGTATGCGTTGTAATGGTATGTGTTGTAAATGTAGTATGCGTTGTAGTGGAATGCGTTGTAAAGGTAGTTTCAAAGAATTCGTTGTAATGGCATGCATTGTAATGGAATGCATTGTAATGGATGTTGCGGTGTAAAAAATGTGTTGTAAAGGTATGCGTTGTAAAAGTATGCATTGTAACGACATACATCCAATGAACAATAATACAAAAGCGAATGCGTTTTCTCTACACAACAGTTCTGTGCTATGTCCTGGATAAGACGTACAAAAAAAGTTTTCTAAGTACTCTCTAATGATGCCGTCCTTTCTATAATCTTCTACTACCATCCATGACTCTGGTATAATCTGATTCTACATTCCAGTTGAGCCGTAGGATATTATTACTTCACAGAACCCATTTTTAACATCTCATGAAGATAGTTTTAGCGGTTTTATCCACTATAGATTGAGTAGTCTTTGTCTGTCCCTTGCTCATACTTTGATGTCTATCTCAGTTCCCTGTTTCTGATTCAATGGTTTTCTCCATGGTCTTGTTGTGTCTTGCTTTTCTACCTTACTATGGTTTGATTGTATGAATTGACTCTTTTCACTGCTGATGTCAGAACATTGATTTGCAGTGCTTGTGTCTACTTTCCCTCTCTCTATATCGCTCAGTGTTCACTTCCTCTCTTTATAACTCAGAAGCCTTCCCCAGTGCCTGCTTGCCACCCTTGCCCTCTAAGACTCTCACCTCCACCTATGGCTATATCTGACATGCTGACAACTTTCAATAGTTTTAAAACCATGACCACCGGTGTGTGTGCATGAGCGATGGCTATCTATAAATGTTTTTTTTTAAATGGTTCTTATGCATGTACGTGCACGTACAGTAGCCATCTTGGACGGGTTTTTCCTTTGAATTAATAAAAATGTTTCACAGATGGACATTACAGATGAAAAGACTGCACTAACTCCCAGCTCCTAGTAAAAGAATTGCATTCAAAGAATTATGTAAAATATTCAAATGATTTGGAAAAGATAACCATATCTATCTCAATAAATTGGCCCCCACAGAGCACACCAGGACACATTCACATTTCTCAATTAACCATTTATGCCATAAATGTATTGCGCATTGTGCATCCATTAATCGTAAGAACAGTACATAGAAGTAACTCCTACTAACCAGGGGCGGCTCCTCTGATAAGGCAGAGGAGAGGTGCCCCACTGCTCTCAGAACAGTGGAAAAAGGAAAAATGAAATGATAATATCATTGTCATAATAATTTTATTTTTTGTAGCTAAGGGCCAGGGTTAGGGCGGGCAGGGCTGGTGTCACAGCCTGGGAGGAGGAATGGTTTGTGCACAATAAGTGCACATGACGGTTTGACCAGCCGTCTTGCGCCGACCAGATAGTCATGCACACTCTGCATGTTCTCCACTGGGCTGTAATACACAGCCTGGTTGGAGAACATGCAAATGCTCCCAGTTCCCGACTGAACGCCTAACCACAGTGCTCAGACCAATCACAAAGCAGTTTGCAGCAGTGTTGTGTTTGGCTTTGGGGAGCCTGTGTGCTCCCCCATATTCGCCAGGAAAACAAGCAAAGATGTAGAAAGAGAACAGTTGTGAAGAGGAAAGTGTTTTTAAAAAAAGTTTTAATTTTTTTCACCCCCAGCCCGCCGCCCCCGTCCCTGCCAACCGCCACAGCTACTAACCTGGTATTACTCTGATTTCTGCCTCAGATGTAGTATTGAGACTTCCACCTTTTCTGTACTAAATGATGTGTATCACATACTGGATGAAGGGAAATTATATTTTTTCATATTTATCGACTTCTTGATGGCCAATATATGCTTGATCATAAAGCCTAGTTATTACACAAAGTGTAAGAACTACAGCAAAATCTGGAGCTAGGGAAAGGGAAGTGTAAAATTTTACATCAAAAGGAACTTTTCTCTATTCTTTCTGAGCCTGATTCTCCCTCAGCTTGAAGCAATGCCACTGTAACCCCTCTGCAACTGTGTAATAGTCTAGGTTTTTAATACAACACAAAAATGAACTCATGGCCTCATTAACCCCTCCTGTGCTCATGACGAGGTCAGCTCGTCATGAGACACGGCGCTCCGGTGCTCTCGACGAGCTGAGCTCGTCATGACCGCGCCCGTTAAATGGAACACTCGCATGCTGGGCTGATTCCCCTGCTGTGCTGAGCGTTCCATTGGAACGGGCGTGGTTATGAAGAGCTCAGCTGGTCATGAGCACCGGAGCGCCGTGGCTCATGACGAGCTGACCTCGTCATGAGCACCGGGGCGCTGTGCGCTCCCGCCCCCCAGCACAGCTGGGGGAAACAGCCCCGCAGTAAAGGGGTTAATGTTTTTTTTTGCTTTTAGGCAGTGCCGCAGGCCTTGCTGCTGCGCTGCCCTGTGGCAAAAGAAAAGAGCAGGGATGCACTGTATCTATTAGATACAGTGCATTCCTGTCCTTTTCCCCTGCGCCAGAGCACAATGGGCTGCCTGCGCCAATGCAGCCTCCTATGCACCATGGTGCAGAGGGGCCTGCGTTGCGGGATGATTATTTTTGTGCAGAAAGGGAAACCTTTCTGCACTAAAACAATCACAAGAGGCTTTTTCCTCTATCTATGTGAGCTACAGAATGCAGCACACATAGAAAGAGAAAAAATGAGGAAAAATAAAGATATTTCTCCTCACGCCTGCCCTGACGAGGCATATGTATTTGGTGCTGCCTCAGACTTACGATTTCTCGTAAATCTCAGGCAGTGTCAAAAAGCCACACATGTTGCTGGGAACGCCTCTTTCACGCAGATTTCTGTGTGAAAGGGAAGCATATTTATGATGCCATGAAAAGGCACGTAAAGTGGCTTTATGTACCGTGGCTTTACGAGGCCTTATAAATATGCCAGCGGCACATTGCATTACTGGAACATCATAAAAGTGATGTTCTGGTGGTGCAATAGTGCCGGTAGGGCCTCATTACTTCTGTATTTCGTGGCCCAGATTATTGTTCTTCCTTGCGGCAATTTGCTGTATCGATTGTCTTGAATTTTTGACCTGGAACTAGTTTTAGTTTATTTTCCTCCAATCAAGCTCTTTAGACCTAATCGAAAATGAAGCATAATAAATCAAGTTCCCACATTCCGATTCTGTAATTTTGTAATTCGGAATGTCTCACTTACACACCCCTGTTGTAGAACCCCTCTTTGAACACTTTTGATACTTTGAATTATTGCCCTATCACAAATATAGTTTACCAGTCAGGTTGCTGTAAATGTCTGCAGAGAAGGAATTTCATTTATATATAATCATGTGCTTGCCCCATTAAAGGGCGTGAGAGGGTTAGACCAAGATTTTGGTCTGTGTCCTTTAACATTTGCATAGCCAATGGCCTACACATACTGGGGGACAGAGTCTTTGGTCCTTTTTAGTAAATCAATGAGTTGCAACATCTTCAATTGCAGTAATAGTAATGTTCATATTTAATGAAGAAGTCTGGGAGGGGCATGCTTCGAAGTGAACCTTTTCATTCTCACAGAGCTGCATAAAATGTATCTCACACACTTTTTCTCATATCATCGTGCAGCCGCTCATGCTGTATTCTTCGGGAACCCTGATATGTATTAGGCGTTTCTTTTTTCAGATTTGCAACTATTACCGAATTACCCATAAATCCATTCACTCTGCTTGGCCCACATTTAGGAATATGATGTATGGTCTACGCCGACCTTGATTGGCTGTAAGACCCAGAATGCCACGATTAAAGTCCATCTGGGATTGGCATTGTTGCCATGAGCTAAACTGTCCAGCTCTATGGGGGCCTATATTTCTTTCAACATTGAATATATCCCAATAATTAATAAAAAAGAAGATGCCAAAGAGAGATCCTTGAAGTATTATTCAAACATGAAAAATATTTTATTTGACTATTTTGTCATTTTTTTTATAAAAAGGGGTTTTAGAGACTCACATATATAAATACATTTCATTATCACTATACAAATCAACATTTATACGTGCATTTGGTGATAATCCTATCATTCAGAAATGCCCTCTAGTAGCAGTTGATCCTATTGATCACAAACACAACATCACACATATACAGTGTCAATAAAGAATAAAAGACAAACCTAACAACATGAGCAACTAAGCAAAATTATACAAAACATTGAGTGACACAAGTGATAGCTCTAAGGTGTACTTTAGAGGGTACGTATAGGAACCTAGATGGAGTGGTTCTGTTGGTTATGATGTAGTTGACCAAATCGTATCCAGGACAAAAAGATGTTGGGCCGACGTACGTTTCGGTGAAAGTCACCTTCCTCAGGGCCAAAGACAAAAAACTTACAGACAAGTGATACAGATTCTTAAAAATATGAGGGCAACATACAGAAAATTCTGAAAGACAGAGAATAAGAAAAAAAAATATTTTGAATGTCAATCTCTTTTGCTTTTTACATTTTTATAGCTTAGATTTAGTCTATGGCATCATATATACATGCATATCCACTTTACAAATTTCAAGAGTTTAATAATAGCTCATAGCTAATAGGACATCTAGCTGAGTATAGATCAGGTAGACTAGGAACATTGAGAGTCCACAAAGTGGGGAGATAGAAAGAAGCCCTGAGGAAGGTGACTTTCACCGAAACGTACGTCGGCCCAACATCTTTTTGTCCTGGATACGATTTGGTCAACTACATCATAACCAACAGAACCACTCCATCTAGGTTCCTATACGTACCCTCTAAAGTACACCTTAGAGCTATCACTTGTGTCACTCAATGTTTTGTATAATTTTGCTTAGTTGCTCATGTTGTTAGGTTTGTCTTTTATTCTTTATTGACACTGTATATGTGTGATGTTGTGTTTGTGATCAATAGGATCAACTGCTACTAGAGGGCATTTCTGAATGATAGGATTATCACCAAATGCACGTATAAATGTTGATTTGTATAGTGATAATGAAATGTATTTATATATGTGAGTCTCTAATACCCCTTTTTATAAAAAAAATGACAAAATAGTCAAATAAAATATTTTTCATGTTTGAATAATACTTCAAGGATCTCTCTTTGGCATCTTCTTTTTTTATTAATTATTGTGATATATTCAATGTTGAAAGAAATATAGGCCCCCATAGAGGTTTTGTCTTCTTCTTGCTTGGTTTGTCTCCCCCCTCTGGGCCTTAAAATATTTGGGAGAACTCTCACTTCTTATACTAAACTGTCCAGCTGACATTGGCTCCACAAGTTACATAACTGTTAAACATTAAATATTTTAATTTGAGGTTTCTGATACCTAGACTTTACCTTGGCTACATCTCACCCATTAGATGACATTAGCCTCCCATCTGACCATCAACACAAGTTTCGGCTACTTTACCGGCAACCATCAGTGTTTAGAAGAGATCTTCTTGCAAAGTCCAATTCTCACCAGTGGTCATACCTCTGCACTAGCTAGTTGTTAGTAATCATGATGTGTTAAAAGTGCTTGGTGTTAACCAAACACTTAATGAGGCTGACCCTGCTTTTTGATGAGATTGGTTTATGTTCTATAAACCCACCCTCTTCTTCCACTCTGCACCCTGAAGACAATTTTCATTTCCATTGATTTACCATAACCATATGGGCAGCTGTTCAGGGAAGGTAGGATTGATCCCAGTATTTTCCAGCCTCACACTGTGCACTAGATGGGTGTCTCTTTTTGACATCACCTTGTTATGCTTTGTCCTTAAATCTCAGAGGATGAAATAGAGCTGTTGGTGATGAGCACAATCCACATTTTAAATTTGGAAGATTCACATTGTGCAAATCTTTCCTGAGGACATAAGGGTGCCTAACAACACTCGCAGACTAAATTTCATCTTTTTTCGCACAGGGATATCCACTATTCACATGATGCTGAACCAAGGCCAGGATTCGAATCTAGCTTCCCATAATACATGGTCAGCAGTTTAGCCACTAGGTCACAACACCTCCATGAAAGCTCGGCTCATTTTGAACTTGAGGTTTCCAGATGACCTCCAGCTGAACCACAGCCAGGCATCGGGCTCGAGGTTGGCTCAAGCTTTAAATTTCTCCCCCACCGCTATATCTCACCCATCATTTCAAAGCAAATTAACAATAAAATGAATTAAATACTTCCTTATGATTCAGTAGCAAATGCCCTTGACCAAAACTCCATTACCCACAACCGAAACCATTACTCCACACCAATAAATGTGTTGAAGATCACTGTCAGGAGGTGAAAATACTAAAGATAAGGCTTTGGTTATTATCCACCTAGAGATACCACGCTGAAAGAAGTGATGATGTGTCAATTCAGTTGGTGTAGAGTGAGGAGAAAACCCAGTCATAACAGAACCTTGTGAACATCTTGTGGACACAAATTCCCATAAGTGTCGGGTGGGGTGAGTAAGCCCCACTATCAGAGAGAGAAGATGAAACTAATATAGAGTTGAACCAGTCATTCATAAATTGATTAGGGTGGCTAGTACAGTGGGGCAATCAACACAATCAAATGGTGAAGAGAGGTCGAGTATGAGGAAAATCAAATGGAGGTGATTGTGCAGTTTAAGAAGTTTCGATACATGAGTGAAGGTAGTTTTTGTGGAATGCAACACCCTGATTCCAGACTAAAAGATGCGAGAAAGCTGTGCACAGCGAGGAAAGAGATAAGAAAACAAAAACTAACTATTTATGATTTGTTACAAAGAATGGAAGTTAATGAACAGGACGATAGCTGAGGATGAAGGGTCAGACGTAGGTTGTTTAATAGAGGAAGGCCAACTGCTTATGATGCTTCTTACATGACTATTAGGTTGAGGTTTCCATTTGAAAATTCTGCTTTGCTATATTTGAATTATGTGCTATAAAGTCCAGAAACTTGAAGTGCTGCACTAACAATTGAAACACCAATCGGTCTGTATCATGTAGGCAGGATTTAGGCGCTTCCAAGGCAGTTGAGAATCATAAAAGAAGAAAGTATAAAAGTAGAATTCTTTCCTTCAGCTGATCTCCTAGCAATCAGAGGCGACTGAGGAAGAGAGGCTACTTGAATAGGTGGGCGCTTCAGGGGACCTATTTTAGAAGTGGCAGTGCGTTACCTGCAATCAAATCTAGCCACATCAAACCTGTATGACAACCACAGCACAGTCAAGTGGATTATCCCCTAACAGCTCACTATTGCCTTAGGTCCCACTGCCTGCAGCCCCCCTTGCTTCTTGTCCTTCCATATCTTTAGCTCGCCCCTTCCGTGCTTGACACCATCTTCTGGCCCAGACCGTGCTCATCCCTTGACTTCAGCATCATGGACTCGTCCCAGTGTGATGCCCCCTCACTGTCCTATCCCCGCTAACAGATCACCCTTTGTTCACATCAGCTCCTCTTAAAGACACTCAAAAAAAAGAGTTATCGTATCTGGCTAACAAAGTTGTGATATGGCATACTTCTAATAATATATTGGACATTTACCAACGATATTTAATTGCCAACACCTTTGGTAAATGCCAAGATCCTGGGGTGAAACCCCATAAAAGGACTGAAGTGAAGGAAGTGACTGCAGGTGATTGCAGATGATTTTCCTTTTACTCCACATGTGACTTGTAAATTAATCAAGCACCTCTGGAAATGCAGGAACATTGAAATAACACAGGTTGTTTTGGAGAACTGAAGACAATCGACAAAGTAAAAGTGACATGAGAGAGGCCCTGGTTTTGAGTGGGCCATAAAGGTCTGCTATTTCCAGCCACTGGAGAATCCGTTACTGACCAGAGTGGTATCTCTGGGGAGTCAGAAAACACTGGCCCATTACACTGTGGTCCTTCAGGGCATACTTGGAATGGGGAATAATCGAAGGAGTTTGATATACCGCCTCCAATTGCCCTCCTGCTTCCTCATGTCAGCCGGATGTTTACCCAGTGGCACTGCGCAAGGCAGCTCTGCCTATCATTGCTTTGTAAATGTGATGGACCCACTCTCCACCGCAGCTGGGCCCATCGAAGAGTATGAGGCGTCCGTAATGAGGGTGTAAGTGAGGTATGATTCTGAGCACGACTTGAGACACAATCCAGGGGCCTCATTTATGAAGGCCTTGCGCCACTGGTACGTCACTTTTTCCCATTTTAAAAGTGACGCACCGGCGACGCAAGACCTTCATAAATAAGGCCCCAGGTGTTCAAGTGAAACACTCCTACATGTACATGATAAAGGACACGCAGTACGACTACCTTATTCTCAACCTTATTAGTACTGTTTATGATAGGTCTCTTTTAAGTTGAATTTTTCTCAGAATATGAGAGCAATGATATTTGCATGATCCTGAATTGCGCCAATATTTCACTCTTCAGTACTGACGGTGCTGCAGATGATAGTCTGAAGCTGTGTTGGCGTGTGTGACCGCCAGCGTGTTACTCCAACAGTCTGCAAATTATATTTGTGAAGTAGTTCCGCATAAAAAAAAATGGATTTCAGGGAATATCTCTAAAATGTTTGCCTTGGCTGCGCTCACTGCTAGGAGCAAACCTATTTCCACATGAAAAAGATAATTGTACTTACTTTTCTGAGGCTAGTGAAGGTAACATTATAGGTGATGTCTCCAATGCGCCGCTAAATAAAACAATGTCGTTTGCAATTTAGCCGGATATTTGCTTTCCCGTTGTATCTCCTTCCAGATTTGAAAACGCGTTACCATGTACTGATTTCCACTTAGATAGTCAATTTAAAAATAAACTCTGATCAATTCCAGAGACAAAGAAGAACAGTAATTGAATGGATGGCCTTGAGAGCGCTGTCTAAAAATTCAGCAGAAAGAGACAAGGACAAAGCCAACATTGAGTCACCAGACAATGCACGCGGGACCGGAGCGGCGCTCGAGCCAAGGATCACTGTACACAGTCGTCCTGCAGATTACTCCCGAAGCTGACAGCAGCTCCCAGTCCTATTGATTGCACCGGCACGTGCAGGACTGTGTGCAGCTCCTGTTTCATGGTTTTCCTTTTGGATTGGGGGTGGTTGAAAGTCACTGGTCTCGGGTCTTATTTCATTGCACCTGTCAGCGCGCGGGAGCCACGGTGTAATTTGCTACTGCCCGAAGGAAACGCACTGTACATCGGATAATACCCTTCAAAGAAGCAGTGCCTCTTTGATGCTGAGATACCCCAAGGGACCTGACAGCAACGTTTGTGCCATTTTCTTCGTTCTTATGTTTTATTTTTTTTTATTTTTTAAATAGAAGGTAATATTTACGGTTACCGCGTCCTTAGTCTTCACATTTTATTAAATCTGCATGCAATCTTTATATGTTTGCACTGCACGTCATGGAAAACACACTGCACGGAGCAGCTGCACTCTTTTGCATCACTGACTACTCGTTTTAGTGTAATCTGTATCTGAGACACAACAATGCATTTTATTTTTGGTACAAGGCAATCACACACCCATGTAACAATAGCCACAATATAGTCCACTTAGGTGTGTGTGTCGCGACGTCTTCCCGCCGTCATGCCGGTAGTATATCAGGACGTTTCTGTGATCAGAGCCCAACAAATAAATTGCAGCAATGCTCAATTCCATGAGGGCAACTTGCTAAGTAGAATCCAGGCAGCACAGAGTTTACCTCCTCAAATTTAGTTTAAATGCGAGGAAGGTGGGAGCACATCCCTCACATCCCAGCACTCAATTTGCTCCAATGCATCATGGTAAATGCAGTGCATGATAACACTTACTTCAGTTTTACTCTTTAATTTTCACACTCGTTGGTGCAGCATTTGCTGTTTAACTCTAAACACATGTTTCTGGATTCCTTCCTTCATCAGTTCAGAGCAACAAGTTATTTTGGCGGTGCAGGAAATACTGCCCAAAGTCTTCTCAGGTCTCTGTGCAACTCACTGGGTGCAGGTGCATCAACACAAGCTCAACAGCTCAGTAATTCAAAGAAGCCTTTTCAAACAGAAGCAGGTTGGGAGCACACTGCCTTACATTCCAGCACCAAATTTGTCCTAATGCATCATGGTAAATTCAGTGCTTGTTAACACTTACTTCAGTAGTAGAAACGTTGTTAGACCTGGCATCTTAGGCCCTGTTTTCCCTGTCTTTTTGCTTTCTGTCCTCTCGGTTTTAACTCTGTTTTTACTGTTTTAGTGTCTCTAGGCACTTTCTCACTGCTGATCAGTGTTAAAGTGCAAGTGCTCCTGCTGTAAATTGTTTTTATGGATTGATGTTACCATAGTTGGCTTATTTGATTTACCTTTAAGTCCCTAGTACAGTGCAATGTGAGTGCCCAGGGCCTGTAAACCAAATGCTGCTAGTGGGCCTGCAGCACTGGCTGTGCCACTCACGCAAGCAGCCCCTCAAAGGGTTCTCAGACCTGCCACTGCAGTGTCTGTGCTCAGTTGTGACTGCCATGTTGACATGGCAAGTTCACCCACTTCACTGTAAGGGGGGACCGGTTGCACACCTCTTATTCTTAGTTTCTCGAACTTTGTCTCCATTGTCTCTAAATGGTGCGTGCTGATTGGATCAAGTGCCATGCCCTGTCGGCACTTCAATTGTATACATCACTGTAGTGGGGCTTCATGTCGCCCCAGTCAATCGCACTGCTAAATGTGCCAATTGCGCGATTGTAAGTTAATTATATTCAACGTTCATCCATGTATTCCATAGTCTTATAAGTTTATCATAGTTTTCCACCAACTTTAATATGAGTCCGCACACTAAGTGTATATGCTGTTTCCGATTTTTTACTGCTCCAACCATGTCTATCCAGACCTTCAGTATGAACAGGACTGACGCATAAATTCATTTCAAAACAATCCTTCCTTCCTCCGTACTGACTCCCATGATGGGAGTCAGTACGGAGGAAGGAAGGATTGTTTTTATTAACACACGGCAGTGACCCCCGAAGAAGGGCGTTGAGCCCGAAATGCATTGGGTACTTTTTTAAATAAACGCTGCCTGAAATGAATTTATGCGTCAGTCCTGTTCATACTGAAGGTCTGGATAGACATGGTTGGAGCAGTAAAAAATCGGAAACAGCATATACACTTAGTGTGCGGACTCATATTAAAGTTGGTGGAAAACTATGATAAACTTATAAGACTATGGAATACATGGATGAACGTTGAATATAATTAACTTACAATCGCGCAATTGGCACATTTAGCAGTGCGATTGACTGGGGCGACATGAAGCCCCACTACAGTGATGTATACAATTGAAGTGCCGACAGGGCATGGCACTTGATCCAATCAGCACGTACCATTTAGAGACAATGGAGACAAAGTTCGAGAAACTAAGAATAAGAGGTGTGCAACCGGTCCCCCCTTACAGTGAAGTGGGTAAACTTGCCATGTCAACATGGCAGTCACAACTGAGCACAGACACTGCAGTGGCAGGTCTGAGAACCCTTTGAGGGGCTGCTTGCGTGAGTGGCACAGCCAGTGCTGCAGGCCCACTAGCAGCATTTGGTTTACAGGCCCTGGGCACTCACATTGCACTGTACTAGGGACTTAAAGGTAAATCAAATAAGCCAACTATGGTAACATCAATCCATAAAAACAATTTACAGCAGGAGCACTTGCACTTTAACACTGATCAGCAGTGAGAAAGTGCCTAGAGACACTAAAACAGTAAAAACAGAGTTAAAACCGAGAGGACAGAAAGCAAAAAGACAGGGAAAACAGGGCCTAAGATGCCAGGTCTAACAACGTTTCTACTACTGAAGTAAGTGTTAACAAGCACTGAATTTACCATGATGCATTAGGACAAATTTGGTGCTGGAATGTAAGGCAGTGTGCTCCCAACCTGCTTCTGTTTGAAAAGGCTTCTTTGAATTACTGAGCTGTTGAGCTTGTGTTGATGCACCTGCACCCAGTGAGTTTATGCGTCAGTCCTGTTCATACTGAAGGTCTGGATAGACATGGTTGGAGCAGTAAAAAATCGGAAATAGCATATACACTTAGTGTTTTTACTGTTTTAGTGTCTCTAGGCACTTTCTCACTGCTGATCAGTGTTAAAGTGCAAGTGCTCCTGCTGTAAATTGTTTTTATGGATTGATGTTACCATAGTTGGCTTATTTGATTTACCTTTAAGTCCCTAGTACAGTGGCATATTTAGCAGTTCGATTGACTGGGGCGACATGAAGCCCCACTACAGTGAAGTTCACCCACTTGCCAGGCCCCAATCCGTCCCTTATCTTAAATTTTAGGCACACCTCAGGTAGGCCCAAGATACCCCCATGGACATGGTGCACTGTATGTGAAAGGTAGTACATGTACTGGTGTGTGTGACATGTCCTGATGGTGAAATACAGCGTAATTGGTTTTTCACTATTTTATATGGGAGATACTTTGTAACATCTTACAAGTACAACTTCCCATTGGGACAAGATAGAGACATGGAGTATAGGTTCTCTGAAATTTAGTAACACATATTTTAGTAAAGATGTTTTTTAAATAATGTGTTTGAAAATGCCACTTTTAGAAAGTACACTTGAAAAAGTAATGGGGCGACCCGGTGTCCCTCAGAACCTGGGTATACGTATTAAATAAAACAATTGTTTCTGTCGGAGTATTTTACAATTGCTTAGAATACGATAGTAGCAACAGCTTACTTATAACACATACCAATGATTTGAGAAAAAAGAAAAAATCGCATAACACACACCAAAATTAGTATTCAATAATATATTCAGAAAAAGGTATAAAATATTCATAGCTGTCACAATTTACAAATTCAATTGAAATAGGACAGAAGTGACTGTGGTGAAAAGGTGGCATGTGGTGATTGGTGACGTTGACAGTGCACTTTATACAAGACAAATAAACGTGCAAAGCACCTGCCACACGGACACGCCTTCTCCAGATCACAATGCTATCTCCACCTTCTGCCAGGAAGCTGAGTCAGAGAGGACAGAATTGGTTTGGACTAAGCACAGAAACTCTCTTCCACAAGAGAAAAAAGGAAAATGAGGTATACATATTGGGGCCAAGATCCCAGAACTTTAGAAGTCTGTTGCACTCAAAAACCTGTCAAGAAGAAGAGCTCGAGAAGGTGCGAGGAGGAACTACCACTTAGATGTGTGCTTTGCTTTGTTACCCTGCAGTGGCTGCTTCTATCTTGGACAGAGAAAGGACTGGACTGAACTTTCTGCAACTTCTTTGTTTGAGTTTCTCCAAGGGCTTGCGATAGAGCTTGCCCACTGTTAGAGAAGTCTAAGAAACAGCAAAGACTTCAAGTTCATCTGCAATCAGCACTGGGAACTGTGTGTTTTGTGCTGCAACAGAAGAAAAAGCAACCCAATGCAGTCATCAACGCCACTGCCGGCTCCGTGGTCTGAAGGCACTGCAGAGGGCACCACAGCACTTCGCACTGCAACCATGGTCTCACTGGCGAAGACGCCCGACGCAGCCACCAAGCTACTGCTTGTACAGTAACCTGTGGGCACCGCACTTCACACTGGCTTGCTTCAAGCCGCTGCCCTGGTATCCCTAACAAAGCCTCTCCACTCTGACATTGATGCTGCTGCTTGCACCGTGGTTTGAGGGCACTGCTTGCAAGTTACACGACGCACCACCCTGCAGCCTTGGCCTACCTACACTGGCATTATGAACTCCAGTTTGGCAGCCAATGACAGCGCTTCAGCAATGACAATGATGCTGCTTCCACCATGACATGCCAGCACCTCAACAAGCACAGTATCACTTTGCACCGCAGCCCTGGTCTAACTGATGCCACTGGACAACCGTTACCGACCCAGTGCCTGCACCGCGACCTGATGGCACTGCATGCCACTCCGCTTGCCAACGCCGGCGCTCCCGACTTCAACCGTGAGGAATTTGATCTGCAACTAGTGTGCCTTCGAGGGCCCAACGACTCCTGCACAGACCTCTGGATCCGGCGTCTGCTGACACCGGCTCGAAGGAGCTCAATGAGTGGTCGCAGATGTCCTGCATTTCTAAACTTACTGTTTTGCAGGTCTTCCTGACACAGTAGCTGGCCCACGATGCCGCAGTCAGCCAGAACTGTTTGGATTTGTTGTACCGAATGTTGTGATAGCCCCAGACGGAGCTATCGACTTCAAGGCTCTGCTATTTTTGCTTATTGATATTTCTAATAAAAGTATGGTGGATTTCCATCATTTTTGGTCTTGTTTTGCACAGATGAAATAGTGGATATTTTTCTAAAACTGGTGTGGCGTCCTTTTGTGGTGTTTTCAATGTATTACTATTGGTTATGTGCAAATGCTTTACACACTGCCTCTGAGATAAGCCCGACTGCTCGTACCAAGCTACCAAGGGGTGGGCAGGGGTTATTTTAGAAGTGTATCCCTCTTATCCTGAGTAGGAAGAAGAGTCCCTACTTGGACAGGGTAATAACCTGCCAATTATAGACCCCCATTTCTAACACACGTGTTTCTGGATTCATTCCTTCATCAGTAGATAGCAACAAGTTGTTTTTATGCTCAAGCTTGAATCTCCCATCAGGACCCTTCATGGGTATCTGAACTGACACCTTTATCCCTATTTGCATGTAAACTTTATTTATAGAAAATAGGGAAGTTTCTTAATGGAACACAATTGTTCCATCTTTTCTGTATCAATGTCTTATTGATTTGCTAAATTGATTTACTTCATGAACAATTATTAATTGATCAATTATATTAACTTTAAATCATGTGAGTTGGAAAATAGTATCTTAAAGAATGAATTACTAAAAGATTTGGAAATAAAACCCTTTAACTTACACTAACACTCTTTATTGACTGTACTAAAAGTAATGATAATTGATAGTGCTTTATATTGACTTCAGCTACTTGCATCACTGTTGACATCAAAGATCCATCGACCTGTATGTGGGGTTCTTGATTGATGAATAAGTAATAGTAAATCATGTGCTCCAGCAAATGTAGCAGAGGATGGTTTATGCCACGAGAGAGGAGCAGAAATAGTTATCCCTAGTTTAGAAAGGCCCATGTCCTTAAGCCCATAGCCCAAACTTGAAGATTGACAGAGTTGCGGTTTCTAAGGCGGTTGCAGTGGTAGAGATGTGAGTATAAATATGGTCATGCGTCGCTATTATCTTTGATTGAGATTTGGTCATATTGATTGTGCTTGAGAATAATGGTATTTTGCAAGCTGAAGGTTGAAGGGGGAATCAGACTAAATGGGATAAACTGTTGAAATTGTGTTGTTATTTGTCTGCTAAGATTTTTGTGTGGATTCATGAGGTACCATCACAATGCACAATCGAGACAGGGACTATATCAATGTTGTGATTGTACTAATATTGAATGGTGTTAAGGGAGCCTATTGTGAAAAGGGAAGATACATCAGTTAGAGTGATTTCTCCCTGGTCGGGATCTCATTTGCGTGTGTGTAAGCGTAGGAAAGATGAAGGGTGTTAAAACCTAATTTCCAATTGTTTCTTTTATATGTGAACTAATTTGAATACTTTAGTGGAGCAGACAAAAGTTATTTGTTTAATATGCCTGCTTAAAGTTGTAGAATTTGTGTACAGGAAAAATTGTAAAGGAGTTTAAACCACTGCGAGGACCAAGAAGTACATTGCAGTGCTGAGATTGGTCATAGGCATTAGTGCTGTGCTGTTATTTGTTGATGACGACACAGAGTGCTGCACTGGGATAGGTCAGTTGTTGTGACGATTCACACTGAGATTGGTTGATGAGTCATCAAGTATTAGGCTGTGACAGGATTGTAGAAAGAGATTGATGCATACAGAAATAAAAACAAAAACAAAACAGTGAAAGTTGAATTTGATCACTGTACATTTTTTTAAAATTATTTCTAAAATGAAATGTTTTAAAACTTTTAGAGATTTGATGAGGGGTGATATAGGAGTCCCAGTGTGGGAAGGGGAAGAGGCACAACCGGAAGGTGTGCCAGCTCATTGCATGATGACAAATGTAGGGCTCCATACATGTTTGTGGCTTCATCAATGGTACAAGATTACTGAAAGTGAAGGAAGGTCTATTTAAATTTCCACAATATGGTACATTTGACTTAAAGGTTATCAAATATTTAAGAAAGAAATTATGTAAGATGAAACCACCTCCTCGACACAAACAATATGAAGCAATAAATGCCTGGGAGAGGGTGGCACATGCTAAAGAGAAAGAGAAATACCAGTACAGGGAAAAGAGAGCTGAGCAGAATTATGCAGATGCTCAATGGAACAAAGGACAACAAAGGTGGAGAAAAGGTATAATCAAGGGCGATAGAATATTCCCAGTGATAACCACAGAAAAGACTAAAAAGAATTGGAAACAGGGAAATGATGATGAAGAAATTGCAATATTCTGGATGCTTTATTGACCTTAATGCCACCACCATATGTGGCCCCCACGGCAAATATTGATAGTGATACAACATCTAGTGCGACAGTGGCTACAGCCCCTCAGATGGAGAGGGACTTTTTCCAGCACTTCAAATTGCGCCTGAACCTGTTGAAGCGGCTCCTACAGTAATAACTTCAGGTGTTACTGCTTCAATTGTGACTGTTCTTGCCCCAGTGTCACAAGTTGCATCACCATGGACATTAGCTAATGATTTCACCTGATGACATGCACTCACTGTTTACTGTACTGTTTCTTTTTTCTCTGAAACTAAAAAAATATAAGTTTACAAAAAAAACAGTGTTAGTTGCGGCTACACCAATACATTCTGTCCTAAATGCTGTAGTTCAAGGTGCTGTAGAAAGAATAGCTGCAACAGAGCTCATTGCGATGTCACAGAATTCAGATTGTTGCTTGGAACCCACCACAAAATGTTCAATGATTGAGAGAAGGGAGAAGGATTGCCTTTACGACACCAGTTGCACAAAGTTAGACAGGACCATTTGAGGATGGAATTTTTTCTCTGTGGTTTGAAGAAGCACAGACAATAAAAAGACAGGAGGAGCAGATAGATCCTTTTATAGCTAAAAAGAGAAAGACCATTAGATGTCTCAAATGTGAAAGTATAATTAGAAGAAATTATTTGGGAATGTCCAGAGATTTCACATTGGAATCATTAGCAGAAAAATGAACTGATATATTTGAGTAAAGAAATCATGAGGCGTGTAGCTGCTACACATGACTAATTAACTGGGTTAGCAGGCCATTATGAAGTGGATCTTTCAAAGAGTATTCCATTGCAAAGAAGCTTCAGGGCACAATTAGATGATAAAGCTATTGTGACAATGTGATCTTCAGGGATGAGGTTGCATGTTGTGAAACTGGTTAAATGCATCTCCTAATGGAGTGATTTTGGCAGATTAGAGGACAGAAGGGCAAAGAAACAGGAAAAGAAAAAGAAGCCATCAGATGCAGCAGAAAAAAATAGGAAACCACTACCATTCTCCCAGATGAAGATGAAGCATTTATTTTTCCTTTAAGGGAGATTCACTGTACATGCTCATTGACTGTGGAGTAGAGGTGATCTTGCAATATTTACAAACAATTTTACTAAATTGAGAGCGAATCCTGCACAATGGTATACACAGATTTCATAGGTTTTGTGGACAGATTTGAATTCTTTGGCATTGTAGTAGAGTGATTTGTGGGCTGAGTGTAAAATAGCTGCACAGTGACCTTGTTCTGAACTTCCGAGAGATGCCCAAACTCGTGCACCCTCACCTGTGGTCATGACTAAATATGTTGAGTTGTTTACCTTTTTGAAAGGAAACGTTCTAGCCAGGGACATTAATTGGCTGTAAATCAATAGAAGAACTCAAGCGGCAAGCCCATCAGGGCATACTTACTATGAATGATTGTTACAGGTGTTTTAACTGCACAGTAGACAAGAAAACCCTGAGAAAAGTGATATGAGGAGTTTTGTGTCACAGTTTGTCCTTGATTTGTGACCAGAGATCAGTGTGCACATACAGCAAAATGTGATTTGCTGACAGCCAAAACCTTTAGACAAGCCTGAGGTATGCAAAATACTGTAGTTGATGAGCAGGAAATGAAAGAGAAAAGGCTTAAAGAGAATTTTGCGCTCGCACAGACAAAGCTAGCTCAGAAACAATTCCAGAATACGTCATTTGGAGCAAACATGAGTGAAATGCGGGGAGTTGGTTAGTGTCTCACAGGATAGAGGTGTTCCGATTTACCCGAACTCTGGGATAGATATTACAACATTGAAGAAGTCAACTTCTTGTCATTTTTGCAACAATAGCAAGCATTGGTAGACGGGGTGTAGACAGAATCCAAATAGAGTGGTGATGAACAAATGTAGGGAGCAAACCAAACGCAGATACAGACTATTCCAGTTCAGGTGCCTGCACAATGATTGCAAATGACAGTACAATCGCAAGTTCCTATGATGCAGATTCTACAAGTACCAATGGCTCCACAGAATATGGGAATCCCAGGTTTAATATGAATCAAGTACCAAGAGCAAATACAAACCCATTTCAAAAGAAGAACCCATTCCACCAGTTCCTCTTGTAGGAAAGCTAACATTTTCACTCTGACAAGTCCCATTTAAGGTGCCTGAGACGGGAGGAATATTGCGTACTTGGCTCCGTCTCAAAGGTAAACCAAAGTGGACCATTTGTAGAAGGAAGAGTTAATGACCACCAAGTGTCTTTTCTTAATGACACCGGAGCTCCCCGATCCACTGTTAAAACAACGAATGTCCCAGACCTACCACTCTCAGGAAAAAAGATCCAATTTGTAGGTGTTATGAATAAACAAATATATAATCCTGTTTCAGAGCAAGTGCTTGTAAAAATAGGTTCATTTGAGGAGAATAATCAATTTGTAGTATATGATTCAAGTCCTGTAAATCTATAAGAAAGGGATAATTTGTAGAAGTTATATTGCACTATTTACTGCACATAGGATGGTGTTGAAATCCAAACACATGATGAAGCTGTTGATGGCCCAGAAAGGAACATCTGTAAGATTATATCCACTGAGGAGAGTAGAAGATTTACCTCCTGATTTGAAAGATACATTGAACCTAGATGTATGGGACTTTTCAGGAAAAGATGCCAGACTAATCAGAGGGATAGAACTGGTCTGAATTAGAGCAGAACCAAACACAATTTTCCCTAGAATGCCACCTTATACCTGAGACAGTAGCAGGAATGACACCAGTGATCGAGAACATGCTAAAACAGAGAATTTCAAATGATATTGTTGGAAGCCCTTGTATTTATCCTATTATGGGTTACAGAAACCCAACTAGAAATACTGAATTCTACAGGATCTTCGAAAGATTAACAACATAATTGTTCATCTTATCCCATGGTACCAAATCCAGCAACAAGATTTCATGAACTGCAGATGAATTTACCATTTTGGGTCTCCGTCAGGCATTCTGTTCTATTCAGTTGCAAGAGGACAATCAATACTTGCTCTCATTTGTGTTTAGAGATAGAGTTTGGCATAGTTCCAAGCTCCATAGGTTTATACAGAAAGCCCATCAATCTTTATTCAGATTTTTTAAAAGAATCTTAAGACTCTGCAGATGCCTTGCAATTAATTTCTCATGCAATACCTTGATGACCTACTTGTGGCATCAAATACACGAAAAGCTTCCAAAAAAGATACAATTGCTCCACTGGATCATTTAGCTTTGAATGTACATAAGGTGTCTTGAGCAAGCTGCAACATTGTCAAAACGAAGTCCAGTATTTGGGGCTCATAATTGAGAAGGGAATGGGAAAGATGTCACAGGAAAGAGTTAAAACTATCTTAACAATGAATTCTTCATGAACTCAGAGAAGTCAGGATGTTTCTGGGAATGGTTGGTTCTGTAGACAGTGGATACCAAGCTTTTATCTAGTGCCTAGCCTTTACAGAGGCTGGCGTTCAAAGATGTGCATGATCCACTGCCATGGGACAAAGTTTGTTTGAAAGCTTTCCTAGAACTGAGAGAAAGTCTCTGTTGTGCACCAACACTAGAAATGTCATATTACAGTACAATGTTCACATTGTTTTGCAATGAGGGGGAGGGCTGTGCTCTCTTAGAGCTTTTTCAGATGCCTAGAGATTCACCGAGCCCTCCGGTATTTTTTTTGATTACTCCTGATACAGTTGCTACAAGATTGCCCAGATGCCTTAAAACAGTTGTGGTTGTTGATATCAGTATTGAGATATGTGAGAACTTAGTGATAGGGCATCCTCTTAAACTGATGGTTACTCATTCTGTAGAAATGTTGCTCACTTGAACAAAAACAGAAAATTTGATGAACATCATATTTACAAAGTTTGAACGACAGATACTTGCAGCTGGAAAAGTGGTGTTGATGAAGATGAGGTTGTACATGATTGTCTAGATGTTATGGACTTATGCACCAAGCCGAGAGCAGACATAATTGATGTTAGAACAAAGGACTCCTGAGGCGGAAGCCGGGAGTTTAGGGCTCCTATATTTTAAAATTGATATTGACTATCTAGCTCGCACTAGCATACTTTTTAAACACGCGTTTGCATTTATGTTTTTTTAATTAGTTTCCCCCCTCACCGCACCTCCCTACCTTGTGGCTTTCCCTCCTGGGATTATTGTGGCATTAGGGAGCCGATTTGGGGCTCCTGCTAACCACCGGCATGGATTCCTCTCGGCGCACACTTCGGGCGCCATCTTCGGGGAGGACGAGGACAGCGCTCTAGTGTTCGGCCGATTTGGGGCTTCCACACTATAAAATGAATACCACCTCCCGTCCGCGCAGCGGGAGGGCGGGCGCAGAGGGCATGCCTCCGGCGCGCCAGAGGCAAGCCCGTCTGTGCCCGTCCATGCCAGACCGGGCCATGGACCAGAAACGCTGGTCGTTTCCCCGGGACACCGCATTTTCTACACTCTGGAAAATCTTCTGCAGTTAAAACTAATGCTTAACCCCATGGAACATTTGAAATTCAGCCTGGATGATCCTTGGCCGAGAGGCCGTGATTGGGTGGGGTCCATGCAGGAGAAGAACAACCTCGGAAAAACCACAGCTCCCCTTAACATGACACTTTTAAACTGTAGGTCCCTTTCAAAACATGCCGTCGAAATCAATCTACTGATTCAATATTTGAAACTAGATCTATTGTTTTTAACGGAGACATGGCTGTCACCAAATTCAGGAGCTGATATTGTTATGGCACTTCCAGGCGGCTTCAATATGCAATGTCAACATAGACCTCACGGGAAAGGGGGTGGGCTAGCGATAATTCATAGAGACAGATATGCCTGCAGAGTATCAGAGGGTGGTGTTAATGACTGCAAAAGCACTCATTTTAATTTACAAATCACGCCAAATAAATCTCTATCAGGCCTATTAATATATCGCCCTATGGGCAGTCCAGGTCAATTTATAGGATCACTCTTAGAGAATACCATTGCCTTAGCCTCGGCTGCACCTAATTTCATCCTATTAGGGGATTTAAAGTTTCATTTTGATGACCCTTCTGATAAGGGGGCTATGGATCTTAAGCTCGAGCTAAAATCTATGGGGCTGGAGCAAAAAAATGAAGATGCCACACATATTAAAGGGCATTTTTTCGATCCCATATTTACGAATGCTTCATATTTGGTATCAAGGCCCCAGCCTTCCTCTACCTTGGTCTGACCATTTGTTGGTCCCATTTGAGTGGAAAATTAATATTGACCTCCCACAGATACAGGCGCCACGCACTTTAGAGAGAGTGTGGTCCAAACTCCCTTTGGAAAGCTGGATTCACAGACTGGAGCAGACAATTCCCCTTTCAGATCCTGATCCCGTAGAGGCGGATATAAACCTCTTAAACTGGCTCAATAGCTCTCTCGACTCAGTTTTTCCTAAAACAATATTGGAAAAGAAGAGCAGGGTTTTTAAAACTCCTTGGTACACCCCTGAACTCCGAGAATTAAGGAAAATTTGCAAGAAAGCCGAACGTACTTGGAGAAAAGATTGGGCTTCCCACAATAAATTAGAGTATAGAGCAGCCATGAGGACCTACAAATCATCCCGGAAATTGGCCCAAGCCACTTATTATGAGGAGAAAATCAGAACCTCCTTTAATTCATCTAGAGAGACATTTAAGATTGTTAAAGATCTCCTTAAAGCACCAACCCCTCCGACGGTGCAAGTGGCATCGGAAGCTAGGTGCAATCAATTGGCCGTTTTTTTGGAAAGCGAAATTCAAAATACACTCAAAACTCTGCTGCAGAGCGACCAAGCCTCTGACTGAGCTCATTCTTTGGCCCCTCCTTCCGGCCCTCGCTTTGACTGGTTTACTCCGATTTCAATGGACGACCTCCTAAAAATTCTGCACACCGTAAAGAGTGGTTCTCCCAATGACCCTGCCCCTATGCACATTATGAATCAGGTGGCTTCCACCACTGCCCCAATAATCACTGACCTTCTCAATGCCTCCTTGACACAGGGAATTGTCACGTCCAGCTGGAAGTGTGCCATGGTTAAAGCGCTCCTTAAAAAACCAGAGCTCGATCCCGCAGAGTTAGCTAACTTCGGACCAATCTCGCTGCTGCCGGGCATCAGTAAGATGGCGGAAAAAATAGCCAATCAGTAGCTTTCATCTTTCTTAGAAAGTAATAAGCTGCTACGTAACTCCCAGACTGGGTTTTTCCCAGGGCGGGGAATTTGCCCAAAAATGTGCCAATTCGCAAGCTGGTGTTTTTTTTGCTTGGTCGCTCTTGAAAAATACAATCTCGCGCGTGCGGCGTTGACTTACCGTGATTCTGCGTTCGAAGAGTTGTTTCCTCCCTGTTTGCGTGTGCTGAACCATTTTGGATCTTGCTGCTGTGATTGCGCAAGAGTTTTTCGACCGCCAGTATGTCATCGCGGCCCGCCACCTTGCATAGCGAGAGTTTGACAATGCGAGAACGTCATAAGGGCCCGCGATCACGCATCGCGGGAGTAAACAATTGCGAACACGTAGCTGTGGCGCATAGTTGACTTGAGATTTGAACAGCTCGCTTTCCCGAACTTGCAAAAATTGCAATTCTGCACAAGAAATACGCCGCAGGCAGCATAAACCTTCTGAAAATGATGATTTTGATCAGAATAACTCCTCAGATTGACATTTGGCTGCAATTTTGTGCAAGGAGTCAATTTTTGGGTGGGTGGGAGGAAGGAAGTGCCCCAGAGTCTCCAACTTCCTGTTCCTGTCCAGCAGGCTCCTCCCAGTGCTTTGTCCATGTCCTGGTCACTTTTCATTTGGATCTGGAGCTGGAAGGGTTACTTTTTGTGGCTGCTGCTGCATATTTGTATTTTAGGACTTTTTAGACTTTGGAGTTTGGATCACTTTAGGATTTGAGATTTTACAAGTCAGTTGGTGTTTGTTTGGGGCATTGCAGTTGCTGCAACTACAATTTTAAAACTTTTTCCCAACTTTAAAAAAAAAAAAAATTGTTGGGTAGCCACAGTATCCAGTAGGCCCAGGGTTAGTCATGGGTGCACGATACAACTGTTTCTGTGAGTTTTGTTGAACTTAAATCTCATTTATGTCATGGAATTGTAGCTCACTGTATGTGTTTTTTTATTTTTTATTTTGGGGTTGCCTGTAAAGCCTCACTAGCCAGTAGGCCCAGAGGTAGTGAGTGGTGCATGGACCAAGTCTTTCTGTGGGGTGTCTTGAATTTAAACATCATTGAGGGCATGGATGGCATTGGATTGTGGTGATTTTTGTGTGTTTTTTTACTTTTTGGGGTGGTGTTGGGGCCTGGCCATGTGGGTGGGGGCCATTTTGAGGCCAGGTCCAGGCAGGGCCTGGCCATACTGCTGGGGGTCAAGGGTCCATTTTGAAGCCAGGCAGTGTGCTCAGGCCTGCACCCAGTTTGCCTTGCTTTCACCCATTATGCCCAGGGGTATGGAGTGGTGCATGGACCAAGTCTTTCTGTGGGGTGTCTTGAATTTAAACATCATTGAGGGCATGGATGGCATTGAATTGTGGTGATTTCTGTGTGTTTTTCGACTTTTTGGGGTGGTGTTCGGGCCTGGCCATGTGGATGGGGGCCAGTTTGAGGCCTGGTCCAGACAGGGTCTGGCCATGCTGCTGGGGGTCAAGGGTCCATTTTGAAGCCAGGCAGTGTGCTCGGGCCTGCACCCAGTTTGCCTTGCTTTCTCCCATTATGCCCAGGGGTAGTCAGTGGTGCATGGACCAAGTCTTTCCGTAGGGTGTCTTGAATTTAAACATCATTGAGGGCATGGATGGCATTGGATTGTGGTGATTTCTGTGTGTTTTTCGAATTTTTGGGGGTGTTGTTGTGGCCTGACCATGTGGTTGGGGGCCATTTTGAGGCCAGGTCCAGGCAGGGCCTGGCCATGTTGCTGGGGGTCAAAGGTCCATTTTGAAGCCAGGCAGTATGCTTTGTGCCATAGGCCTGCACCCAGAATGCCTTGCTTTTATCCATTATGCCCAGGGGTACTCAGTGGTGCATGAAACAACCCTCTCTGTGTAGTCTCTCTTCCATTAATGTAAACATCCATTTTTTATTAGAAATAAATTTGCAATTTTTATTTTTGGTCTTTCCCTTTTGGGGTGTGTTGTAATAATAAATGCCTAGTTGCAAACTATTAATTGGAGCACGGCATATGCAACATTTATTTCACTGATGTTCCTCTGGCTTCGTTTGCTTTTAGGTGCACAAAGACGAATCAGCCTCATCGTTCATCATCAGTGCCAGGAAGAAGTCCTGCTGCGGTGTGTGTAGCACAACTTCACGTGTGGCCACAGACAACTCTGCAACTTGTGCAACTGTGGCCTGCTGTTCTGACATCTGAAGAAGATGGCCCCAAAAAAAGGTGCCCGTAGCTCCTCTAGCAAGAAAGTTGCCAGTACGGTGGAGAAGAAGAAGCAAGTGGCGCCACTTACCAAGGAGACAGGTGTGCCGACCGGCCCATTTTTTGGGGAAAAAAAAACTGCGCCTGCAGCAGCGTGGTCTGCCGGGGACCAAGCTGGGAGCAGCACCTCCGCTTCATTGGGCTCAGTGCCACCACCACGCCAAGTTAGGTCCAAGTTCATGAGTGCTGCAGAGGCAGCCACTTTACTTGTTCAATCACCATCGACCAGTGATGTTGGCTCATCGCAAGAAAGTAGCATCCAATCAACACAGGTTGTAACTCATCTGATGAGTGTTCAACAACCACAGCCGCAACAACAACCACAGGTGCAGCAAGTAGAAGCCCAAGTACATGCGCAAGGAGAGGCGCAAGGAGAGGCGCAAGGAGAGGTGCATGGAGAGGTGCAACTAGAGGCGCACGGAGCGGCACAAGTTCCCACAATGCTTGCTCATCCAGAAGTAGGGGCACATCAGGAAATCGACATTCAAGCCAAGGTATCATCTGAGGAAGACACTCCTCCTGATGATTCATTGTCTTTCAGATCCCCAGCAAGAAAAAGATCAAGGAGAGATGCTACAAGTTCTTCTTCAAGCCCCCTTCTTTCTGATGACCTTGATGTCGACTGGAACACACCACCAAATACAACAATGCATTCTGAGTCTGAGAGTGAGGCACACCATGAGTCTACAAAGGTAGCTAAGTCTAAAAGCGAAGCTTTTAATTATGGTTGAGGACGACGAACAAGAAGTGGTGTATTATGCTGAACAATCTGACGACGACCCAGTCATCACAGATGTGACTCCAGCCCCAGCGGGCATGCAGCAAACAGGCATTTTTATCCTATCCCGAAATACTGCTGAACGGGATGTGGGTGGTGTGGAACTGGTACCACCACCAACGCAGTTAACTAGTACACCAACACCACCTACAGCTTCCATATTTTCTCGTCAGAAGGTCCGGCAGGGACCTCCATCCAGCACAACCTCCATTACCTCAAGTAGTGGTGCTGTAATAAGTGCACAACACAGTAAATTTCATCAACACCCATCCTCCACTTCATCTGGCATTGAAAGTAAAAGTAGCACCTCCACCACCAGCAGACATTTCCAGTCCCCAGTTTCGGACTTCGTTAGTATTAGCAAAAATCAGGAAAACATGGTCGTTTGTTCCATTTGTAAT
Organism: Lissotriton vulgaris; assembly: GCF_964263255.1. NCBI lineage: Eukaryota > Metazoa > Chordata > Amphibia > Caudata > Salamandridae > Lissotriton > Lissotriton vulgaris. The sequence goes on from NC_141689.1 coordinate 667,769,323, forward strand.
ACGTATGTTAGTCGTGGTAAGCTTGGTACCAACTATGGCACCGGAGGCCAGAGAGGTCATCTCAAAAAACACCACCCTATCATTTGGGATGCGCACCTAATGAAGATCTAGGGAGCCAAAAGTACAACAAATCCAAATGTATCTGTTGATAGTTGATATTGCATCTGATGATGATGCCGAGGGGCCTATCGTGCAGGGGGGGGAGGACTGAAGGAGCGACAGACATTTTTTCAGGTATACCCAGTACCCCTGGCAGCAGCACACCCTCTACCCCTGCAACATTTGTGAGGCAGACTAAGAGTATGGGAGAGACACCAATGCGAAAAAGTAAACCAATGAGCCTAACTGGGTTGAAGTCATCATCATCATCATCCCGTAAAATGCACCAGCCCACCATTAGAAGCATGCTTCGGTCGGATGCACCATTTGAACGCAACCACCCAATGGCGCGTCTGTATAACGCAAAGCTGGCTAAAATGCTAGTACTGGACCTTCTCCCCTTTTCTTTTGTGGAAGGGGTGGGTTTTCTAGAATGTGTGGCAACAGTCTGCCCTAAATGGAAGGTTCCTAGCCGGTCCTATTTTGCCAGAGTTCCGGTTCCAGCAATACATGAAGATGAGCTGGAGGTGATTGGGGCAGCTTTGCAAAAGAGTGCTGTTCACACTATACACCTGACAACAGGCATGTGGACCAGTTGCCAAGCCCTTGATTACATGTGCATCACTGCACACTGGGTCTCTTTTTGAGGGGTTAGAGCAAAGATAAAACCAGGACACAATTGTTTAAACTACTTGGAAACATGAAACAGTAGCCATGTTTGCCATGGAGAAATCTCATTCTGCATTAAACATTTTGAATGAGTTTAACACAAAGGTCTTTCAATGGCTGTCTCCAAGAAAGCGCATGATTGGTTATGTTTCCACTGATAATGGCAATAATGTAGTTAAGGCCTTGCATGAGGGTGGCTATTTCAGAGTGCCGTGTTTGGGGAACTGTATAAACCTAGTTGTGCAAGATTTCTTGAAAAAAGAAAATACAGTCAGCAAGTTACTGACCACCTGCCGAAGAATCTGCACACATTTCAGCCATTCTTTTAAGGCCCGGAAGGAGCTGAGGCGCATGCAACATGAACGTAGACTGCCAGTCAAAGGACTCATCCAGGAGGTGGTAACACATTGGAACTCAACCTTCTACATGCTTGAGCGTCTGTCTGAGCAGTGGGTGGTAATCAATCAGTATGTCTTTGGACTGGGTTCTACTATGAAAGACATGTGGCTAGAGTTGGAGGAATGGAAGCTAGTTAAAAGCCTGACAGACATGCTTCGTCCTTTTGAGGTCTTCACTCGTGAAGTCAGCAGGGAGGACTGTACTTTGGGCAAAGCTATCCCATTGTTTCGCATGCTAGAGCACCAACTGAAGGCGGTGTCTTCAACGTTCAAAGATGATACTGACAAGCAAGACGCATATCAGTTGGCGGAGATCTTATTAAGCCGCCTAGTTGGCAATCAAAGGCTTAAAAACATACATACAGAACAACATTACATTTGTGCCACTATTCTGTATCCACGGTACAAAAAGGCAGTGGCCAGAAAAGCATTCAATCCTTTTGATGAAGCAGATGTTACAAAGTACAAACATTGGCTAGCTGTGTCAGCCACTCGGTTTGAAAAAGAGCGGCAGAAAATTGAAGGAGGTGGCACTAGTAGTACTGAATCAGCAGGCCATCCGGCGTCAAGGTCCACTTCTGAAACTATGGCCGAAGTGAGTCACTTTTCCTCTCAGCCGTTAATGACACCAGCAACCGTATCATCATCCTCACCTGCACCAGGCCCAGCCATAATATTGTAGGAAGCGGATTGGCTAACTCAGCAAGGGTTTGCTCATTCCAGAGATGCAAAGGCCACAGAACAAAGTACGCAAAGTGGAGGAACCCTGGAGAACCTTGAGTCGATGGCGCAGGCCTATCTGGATGACCCAACAGAGGTCTTTGTTAATAAGAACCCATTGGTGTATTGGTATGGGAAAAGGCATCTATGGCGATAGATCACCAACCTGGCTATAAATTACTTGTCTTGCCCACTCGCAATTGTGTCTTCTGAACGTGTTTTCAGTGCTGCTGGTGGCATTGTAAAGTCAAAAAGGAGCCGCCTCTTGGCCAAAAATGTGGAGAGGTTAACAATGATCAAGATGAATCAGCACTTCTTTCCACCAGATTACAAAATACGTGAATGCACGGCGGAAGAAGAGGACACCATCTTAGAACACGGAAGTTCTTCTCTGTTACCTGACCTACTTCCGTCTCAATTCGCAGAGTTTGAGGACAAGCTCTACTTCCCTGACAACGAGCCCTGTTTTATTCCAGTGTGTCTTTCTTTGTTTTGCAACTTTTACCACGGCAAAACTTTAATCACCTAATCACAACAACAAGCCCATCAGCAGAACTGTCTTCACTTATTTCTTTATTGATTTGAAGGTGCCGCAGTCTGCATTCCTCAGGTTCACAAGTTCATAAGAACTCAGTCATGCTCCTCTATCCTCCTCCTCCAGACTTCCCCTATCCATTTCCCTCAAAGCACATGGCTGGATTCCGCACAATGAATAAAGAACTTTGTCTTCGTAGACGAGTCTCCGACTGGAATTACTGAGTCCACATTAATGATGGCTGACACAGTTACTTCTAAAATTGACAGGAGAGGCTGCCCTGTGGGACATCACTTACAGAAGAAGATGCGGACAAAAAGGGGAACAGGTAATGAATGAATAATAAGAAGATGGCATGCAGTATACAGCAATGGCTGTCTGGCTCTGATGGAAGTAATTGCTGTTTGTTTGTTGTGCATGAAATTAATCTCTTCTGTTATTATTTAATCTTTTACACACTTAAAGAAACTAAAGTCTACTAAGTTTTTCTTTACCTTGTTTAATTCAAATTGTACTTCAACTGCAGGGCCCACTACGTTGCATTTTCCAATATGTTAAATGTCCTTGGACTCACTGTTTGCCAATATACCATGATGATTGATGATGAGTGTTGATGATCAAAGTTAACTAATATATTTTTTTACTTTACAGTCACTCGCTGGGATCGATGGTTCATCATCGTCGGTTTACAGAAGAAGTATGTCCAATTCGTGAGTTGCAAACAGGTAAACCAGTCAACAACAACTACTACAGCAGAACTACATGTTTGTCTAGTCGTGGTGGAGTGGTCGAGCCAGTGTAGTGTTGTTATGCCAGGCAGAGTCCAGACAGCAGTTCATGTAAAATTGGGGCTATGTTCCAGCTGCTGCACACAATTAGATATGCTGCAAGGGTGAAAAAAACAGAAAACAATCACAGCCTCCTAGAGGTGGAAGGGCAGGCCTCTGCGAGGTAGCAGTATAGCATGTTTTTGGGGGTCTTCTAGATTTTTGTGACTGGGTTGAGGGGTCTGGGAGCACCCGTGGGAAGGTCTAATTTTGATTGCAAGTGGTTTGAAGAAAATCCATGGTGGAAAAGGGGAGTTAGGGCCTAGCTGCAGAGCGTGCTTGGATTGATGTGGAAGTAGGCCTCAAATTTCCTAAGTGTCACATTTTCCATTTTTGCATTTTGCCTGTTTGGGGGTGTTCTACTTTTTTGCGTGTGGGTTCAGGGGTCTGGGGGCAATGCTGGGAAGGTCTAATATCGGAATCAAGTGGTTTGGACAAAATCCATGGTGACATTTTTTTTCAATTTTCGCTCACTTCAGTGTTTTCGGGGGGCTGTTTGGGGGGGTTCCTGGTGTTTGGAGGGGGTGTTGGGGGGGTCTTGGAGCACTGCTGGGCATGCCTAATTTTGGTTGCAAGTGGTTTGAAGAAAATCCATGGTGGGAAAGGGGAGTTAGGGCCTAGCTGCAGAGCGCGCTTGGATAGATTTTGGAAGTAGACCTGAAATGTTCTAAGTGTCACATTTTCCATTTTTGATTTTTGCCTGTTTGGAAGTGTTCTACTTTTTTGCGGGTGGGTTCAGGGGTCTGGGACAATGCTGGGAAGGTCTAATATCGGAATCAAGTGGTTTGGAAAAAATCCATGGTGACATTTATTTTCAATTTTTGCTCACTTTGGTGTTTTCGGGGGCTGTTTGGGGGGGTTTGTGGTGTTTGGGGGGCTTGGGGGGTCTTGGAGCACTGCTGGGCATGCCTAATTCTGGTTGCAAGTGGTTTGAAGAAAATCCATGGTGGGAAAGGGGAGTTAGGGCCTACTTGCAGAGCGCGCTTGGATTGATTTTGGAAGTAGGTTTGAAATGTTCTAAGTGTCACATTTTCCATTTTTGCTTTTGTCCTGTTTGGGGGTGTTCTAATTTTTTGCGGGTGGGTTCAGGGGTCTGGGGGATATGCTGGGAAGGTCTAATATCGGAATCAAGTGGTTTGGACAAAATCCATATTGATTTTTTTTTCCAATTTTTGCTCACTTTGGTGTTTTCGGGGACTGTTTGAGGGGGTTCCTGGTGTTTGGGGGGGGGTGGGTGGGGGGTCTTGGAGCACTGCTGGGCATGCCTAATTTTGGTTGCAAGTGGTTTGAAGAAAATCCATGGTGGGAAAGGGGAGATTTGGCCTAGTTGCAGAAAGCGTTTGGCACTATTTTATCTTAGGACTCGTTATGGTCAGCAGTATTGAATGTGTTTGGGGGTGTTCTAGATTTTTGCGACTGGGTTCTGGGGTTTTGGAGCACTGGTGGGAATGTCTAATTTTGGTTGCAAGTGCTTTGAAGAAAATCCATGGTGGAAAAGGGGGGTTTTGGGCATACTTTCTGAGTGTGTTTTGGCAAGATTTGAAATTAGGCCTCTGCGAGATAGCAGTATTGCACGTTTTTGGGAGAGTAATGTGGGGTGTTCTAGATTTTTGGGAGTGATACTGTCACCTCTGAAACTGAAAGTGTTATTTTTGCACTACACAGCGTACCTTATATATTTTTTTCTCCGTGGTGTTTTTATCACTTCTTGTTTTTCCATCAACAATTACAGGCAGGCTTTTACCCTGTGCCATCGAACAAACGATGTACTCAGGCTTACCATTAGCAATCCGCAATTCCGCATCAGGCAGACAGTGGACAGTGTGTCTGGTCACCAAGATTGATCGACGGAGCATCCGATGGAATGGAGGAGTACCGCGAATAAGAGGAATGGCTGGATGCATCAACTTCACAAGTTCAACAGGACAACTACAACATACAGTTAAAGTATCCTCTTAAATTCTCCTTATCGTTTAAATGATATTGTTGTGAACTTGAACTTACTTCTACGAGTGTGACTCTGTGCGTTTGTTTGATCTCTGCTTCAAATTCATCCCTCCAGCTATTTGATACATCTTTGCTATCTTTAAAACTAATTTAATGTTCCAATAATAATAAGTGTTTATTCTCTCTGAGGGCAGAGAGGCAAGTGAAATTTCATAATTACTGCAGCCCTGTACTGTCAACTTGTTTCTTCGTAGTTACTAGTAAGTTGCAGTAAGTAGTAGTACTACTTTTCAGTAACCTAACCATCCATTTAGCAAACAACTTCATGCATGCAGTAGTGCACTTCCTTTATGTCCCTTAAAAGATTTATCAATATCTTCCAATCCAAAGATTTGTTTCTCTTCATTTGTTGTTGGTCCATGCTGTGTTTTTTTTCCTCGCTACCAAACTTTCCCAAAAACCCCCATTCCCATCCAATTTGCAAACCCTAACCCTCTTCCCCCGGGCTGTGTGGTTTTTCATTGAGGTGTGACTGACAACAACAATAAACTCCAAACACTTGCTGGGGAGGATAAGGTCAAAGCAACCAAAATCATTCCAATCAAAAGTTCATGTGCGCCATCGTGGATTGATCATCAACAACATCCTCCTCCTACACGACGTGAAGAATCAAATGCTTAATGCTTACGTTATGTTGATGTCTCCTTTGCCTTAATAGTACTATTTCTTATAGTAGTCAAACTCCACGCAACTACTACTTATATTTACATTCATTTAGCACTGCTTAGGCTACAATTTATGGCACTGTTCTCTACCGTACTATCTATTGTACTGTATCTAATGCTTCGCTCAGGCCACTCAATGTTTCATTTCCTTTTTTTTCATGTGCTGCTACTGCCAGTGTGTCCACTACTGCTACCAGCACAACAATGATATTGAACCCGTCGAGTATTCAAGTCAATAACCAACGTTAATCACCATTTGCCATGAAGGCAACCCTGTGGCTAACCCCATTCTCAAACACGAATCACAGGTAAGATAAGCATTTTGGGGAGGTAGAATAATGGGCTAGGACTGGTGGGAGAGCAGAGACTGCCAGTACTACTAGTAAAGTACTACTAGGGCTACTGAATGCACTAAGTCGGTTACTTGCATTTTGGTACATTTCAGGACTAAATGTTTCATTCATGCTGGTAAGTTGGAAAAAACCAAACGTCCAGTAACCACCGCCAACCTCCACACAAAATAATAAGAACGCGTATTCTGTGTTTTGGTATGAAAAGTAATCATTAAGAAATATATAATATTGATGTTGTTGTCAAAAAATAAAATAAATTAACACAACGCACCCCCCTCCCTAACCAAACCAATGTCCAAAAGTCCAAAAGTCCCCTTTCCCAAAAACCCAATTCCCACGCCCCAACAGTCTTTAAAAAAGGGGCAAGGGACAGTCACTTCCTCCGGTGGTGTAGTGTGGACAGCTGGTGCTGCACGTCCTGCAGCTTTTTGCGGAGGTCCCGGAGCTGGCGCTGATGTTTTTTGACCAACCGCTCCAGGTAGTCCACTCTTTTACGTAGCCGGCACTGACGTACCATCCAGGCTGTGGGGGGGGGGGGGCAGCTGATTGTGTTGCTGCTGTGCGGCGGCGGCGGGAAGCTGTCGGGCCACGGCTCCGTTTGGCTGGAGGCTTCTGGCTGGTGGACCCGGGGGCACTGGAGGAGGATGCAGTGGCTGCTGTCTCTTCCTACGCCCGAACCCACAGCCGCCGATACTCGGCACAAATAGCCTCCAGCTTACGGGCCCTGGCCCAGACAGCCATCTCCTTGAACTTTTTCGGAGTAGCATCTGTATGAAGAAGGAAAGAAAAATACTGTAGCCAATAGTCTTTAACATAAAGTCAAAATAATTCAACTGAAAGTTGACTCTCAGTAACACCAGCAAGTAGCAAACACAGTATAACATTTTGGCATGTATCTTTCCGCCGTCTTTGTAAGCCTGTGACATTACTGGGAGTTTCAGGAATTCCACTAGCAGCACTATGGGTGGACTCACTACTACATACATAGTCAGAGAGTACTAAAAAAAGTCCTTTGTTTTTTCTCTTGTTTTGCAAAAGAAATTACTGGTACGTGAACTTGTGGTAGCCGGCATAATGGCAGCTCACTCAGCTTGTACCCTAGAAAAACAAACACAAGCCATGATGACGCAGACTCGCAGTACTTTAAGCAGTATATGCAGGTGGGAATATGAAGGTCTTACTTTTCTATAGGGGTGGAACTGCCACTGGCCATACTTCATTCACTCAGCGTCTGCTCTACTACATCATACACCTCTGCTATCGATGAGGAAAAAGAAGATAACATCCAGGCTTCCAAAGTACGTCTATCATTCTTCTTAATGTCTCAAATGTACCAACATTTCTTTTTGTCAACAACCAACTAACACCCTTTTCATTATATTTTGGAAACCACCGTCTTCTTCTCTTGACTTGCATTCAAAAACACCATTCTTTACAGTCATAAATATTAAGACTCGCTCATCCATCGTTTCACTCTTCTTTCACTTTGTGTTCTTCACATCCCTAAACTACATCTGATATGACTTGGCTTCACAAAAAAATTTTTCCAGCTGAGTTGAAGTGAAATAGAGGGGCCCATTGCTTACCCAAGAAGTACCGCCGCTAATGCTATTACAAGTCAAGGTTGACTGTCTTCTCTGTGATAGCCCAAAAAGTAATTTTAAATTAGTAACTGTTCTTAACAGTACAGTGTACTTGTACTAGTGTACTGTGTACTACTGTACAGTACATCATACACTCCTTTGCAAGCCTACTCAAAAAAATTTCAATAAGTAAGGATTATAATAATAATACCACTATCCGCCGCCGCTGAGCCTCCCTCCCAGCTCCTCCTGTTGGCGCCACCGCATCCAGCCCTAGAGTGGACCCCTCCGCACTGCTGGCCCCGGCACTGGTGGTCATCTGTGCCGCATCAGATGTTGTGACGTCTCGGAAAAACATGTCATATTTTCAGATGCCATACACAACCCCCTATTTCGTCTCGTAATGGAAGAAAATGTTAATAACAATTTTTTTAGTACTGGGATGGTAAAAAAGTTACGTTTTTGGGGAGGGTGTTAACCTTTTATATGCTTATTCCATTAAATGCTACACTTCTTAGGACAAATGATGAATGCTTGCTTAACGTGCACCATTTTTCAAATTACAGAAAGATCTTAAAAACTCATGTTTGTTACACTTGAGAGACCTTAGATTGGCCAAAGAAGTTGAAAAAAAATCTGCAGTACACTTACTGTCTATCCAAACCACTTTTTGCCTAGAGCCTTATTTAAAATCAGACCTCAGTCATTTTGAGAAATTTCTATTGACTAGATTTAGATTGGGTAGTTTTTTCAGGCTTATTTCATTTTCCACTCAAAATGATTGGTCGACAAGCCTTCTATCTTGCCCCTGTGATTGTGTTTCCAACCAAAGTAACATCCACACAGTATTGTTTTGTAAACTTTTTGTTGCACCCCGTAGTCGTTGGATAATTCCATATTAAAGATCATGGGAATCCGAAAATGTCGCCCAGCACTACTGGCATTGCAATTGTTGGAAAATTAATTATACGCAAAATCGATTGTCTATTTTTTAAAATGTTGTATTAATCATCGCTCTAATATTAATAGTGTGTAATTATTGTACCCTGAGGAATAAAAATATTTGTATCGTATTTTAACTGATAATGTCTTTTAAAATGTTCTTTTATGGCTTTCTTCGAAAACCGAATAAAGATAATTTTGAATTGAATTTGAACTGTGCCGCATCAGATGTTGTGACGTCTCGGAAAAACATGTAATATTTTCAGATGCCATACACAACCCCCTATTTCATCTCGTAAGGGAAGAAAATGTTAATAACACATTTTTTAGTACTGGGATGGTAAAAAAGTTACGGTTTTGGGGAGGGTGTTAACCTTTTATATGCTTATTCCATTAAATGCTACACTTCTTAGGACAACTGATGAATGCTTGCTTAACGTGCACCATTTTTCTAATTACAGAAAGAAGATTCAATTGCCCTTCTGCCAACAGGACGATTCACCAACTACTAGTAAGTCATCACCAGCAGTACTTTAAGTACTTTAAAGAAGGTGGGGGCTCCCACACAGTTATTCTAATAATTTCATGTGTCTGTTAACTATTATTAAGTTTAAGTAATACTAATTTCATTCATGGGAATGTTGTTAAAACTTTAACGTCATCTTCATCCATCACCAGTGCTCGCTCCGAATACTACGCTATAAAAAATAAAGAAATAATGTTTTCATTTCTTAATTGAAAATAAAATGTTAAAACTAACAAACACTGTGTGGTTTTTTTTCATGAGTGAGTGAGCAGAAGGGATTTGAACTACTGCACTTGGCAGTCATTTTTCAGTGACTCAGATAGGCCGGGACTCGGCGGTAGTCTTCTTCTGTTCTTCTGGGTCGCAAAATCATTGGTCAGACACATTAGATAGTCGGTCAGGGGATTGGGGGTTCAACTTCTCTTCGGACTTAGGTATGTCGAAAGTCGAACTGCACCTATCATCAACAATGTCCTATTTCTCTTGTCCATACTTCTTTATGTGTAGAATAGTCCCTGAAACACTAGCGGTTTGTTTTGTGCTCCTCTCAAATCAAAAAGGCAACTACTACCTTTTACTTGGTGTAAGCAATGATATTTTGTTGTTGGAAATTGTCAAAGCACTTACATTAAGAAGACTGGAATAGACAGCAAGGGCAACCCAGAGGACTGCACTCAGTGCCTAGAGCTATTGCTGGATCAGAGTTTTGTTTAACACCATTTGCCGACTGAGCAAGCTTAGCTACCTACACAGACCGACTCATAATCGTAAATAGTAGTAGCACAGAGAGTGATGGTAGAGGTAGGATAAGAATGTAGAATGTAGTCTAGATTAGAAGAAGATCAAAGACTATTTTGTAAAACATAGAATTAGGAAACAGTTTGTAATGAATAGGAGCTGTAAAAGTTAGGGAAGTATAAGTATTAATATAACAATAGAACAACTTACTGGGGCCAGCAGAAGAGCCTGCAAGGGACCGATCCTGTGACTGTCCACCTTCTTCTAGCGGAGTCTCAATGGTGCTAGTCACCTTGCCCCTTGGAGGTGCTGATGATCATGAAATAAAGAAACACAACATGGATGATTTTATTTTTAAATATTTGATTTCTTTGAACACAATCTAAAATGATCTCGGGGAAACAAATTAACAACAATTGCACTACATGTATTGACCTATCTTATCTGGTCAACTAGGAGGATAGTAGTACAGTATTGCAGGATTCACAGACCGTCTAATAAGAAAGTTATGTAATTCACTAACTACACCAACAACAAAAAGGTTCACCTATGACTGCCATCACTCAGCAGCACGAGACGTCACATGACAGACACAGTCCATCATCATGATTGCAGTCCACTAACAAATGTCCTATAACAAGTAATAAATAATATACTCAACGTATCAATCCACCATTATCTCTTCAAAGTGGCAGCAGCAGGAGTACAAAGAAGGACTAGACTTGAGTCTACTGTCTCTAGCATTACGCAGTTATGCTCTCAAATGAGCAAAAAGTTGCAAACAAGTAAGCATAGTAGCAACGCCAATAACCAGGCGAGCACCTGCAATGACAGAAGCTATTTAAACATTAATTTACCTGCAATGTAATCGAATCAGCAGCATTCGTACTCTTCAGGAAAAAAATAGATTAGCAATATAACACAGAGCAGAAGAAAACAAAGTAGTTATTAAATAGCTACTCACCAAGGCCAGGGATCTCCAATCCTAGCAGGTGGAGCATGTCCTGCTCCCGGTCGAGGATGTCCGACCACCGGTGCGTCGCTTGCTGGTAGGTGCGCCGGACCCCAGACTCCCTATGCATGGCCCGGCATACCTTCTCCCACAGCTGGCGACGCTCCCAGAGGCCATAACCGGAAGCAATCCTCCCCCCTGCTGCCACTGTGTTAGGGAGGTGTCGCTGAACATAAAACATCAAGACGGACACCTCCACCGCAGAGAAGATCTCCCTGGCCTAGACTTCCTCCCCCCTCAAAAGCACACAAGGGAACCCGATATAGGGTGCTGGGCCCTTCCCCTTGCCCTTGTCGGCTTCCTTTGCCATGGTCCTGGGCACAAGAAGTAAAGAATAGATGTGAAAATGAAATAAAATAAGAGAGAGAGCTAGGTAATAAAGTAACAAAAAGTTTTGTCTTGTGGCGTGCATCACTCTCAGACTGAGCTGGTTGCTGCCAAGTGGCATCACCGTCATCAGAAGCGGGGCTTGAAGAAGAAGATGATGGACTAAGCCTCCTTTTCCTTGCTGGTGGTCTGGAAGACAATAGATCTTCCGAAACAGTGGTTTGCTCCACTTTGTCTGCAGGAAGCTCAATTTCCTGAAATGCCCCTACTTCAGGAGCAACAACTACTATTGTGGACTGTTCTTGGGCTGCTGCTGTTCTTGCGGCTGCTGCTGTTCTTGCGGCTGCTGCTGTTGTTGTTGCGGCTGCTGGTGTTGTTGTTGCGGCTGCTGCTGCACACTTATCTGCTCAGTTTCCGGCTGCGTTGATTGTGCACTACTTTGCGATAATGACATTTCAACATCGCTACTCGTTAGTTGACTGGGTACCTCTGCAACACTCAAGGGCTTGGGCCTAGGTTGGTGGGGTTAGACTGCTGGTGCGGAGGTGCTGCTCCCAGCTTTGTTCCCTGGACAACGCTGCTGCAGGCGTAATTTTTTTGGGTCACCAAAAAAACATTGGCCGGCACACCAATCATGGATAGTGGCACTTCCATTTTCTGTTCCTTCTTCTCACCGGCAACCTTTTTGGTACTGGACCTGGTACTTTTCTTTGGGGCCATCTTCAGATGTCAGGCGGACGCAGGTGCACAATTTGTGGTCACACGTGGACGTGATGCGCAGCAGGACTTCTGTCTGGCTGGCAGTACAATGGGTGATGATGATGACACCTCCTCCTCTGGCTTTTTGTGCACCTACAAGCAATTAAGCCAGGAGAAGAACATCAGTGAAATGTTGCATTTGTTGTTGTGACTCAGTTACTACTGTACTAGTACAAACAAACAAACAAAAGAAGATATAGTCTAGCCATTTCTGAGACTTTGTCAACAAGGGCTATGTTATACTACTGTGTACCCACTACACTCTCAGGAAGGATAGGAAAGTGAATAAGAACCACCAAAATACAAATGTAATGGAAGTGGGGTGGACCCTATTTGGCTTTAAACTATTTGAGCATCACATCCGTCATGGAGCTGCTGCTGGCAAAGGGGATGGATGGATGGAAGCAGTAAGCCAATATGAAAACCATGCAGGCCTATATGGCAAAAGCAGGACACTAATACCTCCCACCACAAAATAAGGCCACCAGCCATATGGACACTCACAAATCACAGGCAACAAGCAGGGAGCCCTGGAAATACCATGAACTGACAAAAGGCCTTTTAAAAGCCAGGCAAAAGATGTATGCTAAATCACACTGTTCTGCCTTTTTAATGCAATAAAATACAAAAACGAAAATACACAGGCCCAAAAAAGGTCTGCAGGGTGCATGCATTGCACACCAACACACACCAGACACACACAACAAAGGCATGACTTTAAGATGTGTTGTAATCAAAAAGAGAGAGAGGGGAACTAGAGAGGCTAGCCCGTTTCCCCAGCTTATATGTTAGCAATCAATGAGAACTAGCTCTGGTTTAAATTGTATGTATGTCTGCGGGTGGAGGAAACCCATTAGGTTTTATGAAGGCCCTCATCCACCAGCCACATGGCCAGGCCCAAGAATAGAAAGCCCACCCCAAAAAAACACATTTCCCAACTCCATCCAATGCCATCCATGCCCTAAATGATGTCTACATTCAACAGACCACACAGAAACACTTGTTTAATGAAGCTGTGGCTACCTGCTCTGAGCTTACCGGATGAAAGCAGGCCTGTTGGCAGACAAGGCCAGACAAGCTTGTAGGCCTAGGATTCAAAATGGCCACCAGCCACATGGCCAGGATCAACAACAGAAAGCCCACCCCAAAAAAACACATTTCCCAACTCCATCCAATGCCATCCAGGCCCTAAATGATGTCTGAATTCAAAAGACCACACAGAAACACTTCTTCTCTGAGCCTACCGGATGAAAGAAGGCCTGTTGGCAGGCAAGGCCAGACAAGCGTGCAGGCCAAGGCTTCAAAATGGCCACCAGCTACATGGTCAGGCCCAACAACAGAAAGCCCACCCCAAAATAAACACATTTCCCAACTCAATCCAATGCCATCCATGCCCTAAACGATGTATAAATTCAACAGACCACACAGAAACACTTGTCTAATGCAGCTGCGGCTACCTGCTCTGAGCCTACCGGATGAAAGCAGGCCTGTTGGCAGACAAGGCCAGACAAGCTTGCAGGCCTAGGCTTCAAATTGGCCACCAGCCACATGGCCAGGCCCAACAACAGAAAGCCCATCCCAAAAAACACATTTCCCAACTCAATCTAATGCCATCCATGCCCTAAATGATGCTTGAAAATTAAATACATTCAAAAACACCAAAGGAACAGTTGCTTCATCATGCACCCACCCATGACTAGCTCTGGGCCTACTGACTACTACTACCCACAACATTTTTTAAAAAAAAGGAATGATAGTTACCAAAATGAAATTGTAGTTGCAACAACTGCAATGCCCCCAATCAAACAGACACGACAACTACTTACTTGTAAAATATCCAATTCAAAAATCCTCAAATCCAATGGCAATGATGCAGAGGACAAAAAGAGTGATCTTTCGAGCTCAAAATCCAAAGGCAGAATGAGCAGGAGATGGACAAAGCACTGGGAGGAGCCTTCTGGAAAGGAATAGGAAGTTGGAGATCCTGTGGCACTTCCTCCCTCTCCCCCATTTTAAAAAAGGACTCCTTGCACAAAAAAGGACAGCCAAATGTCAATCTGAGGAGTTTTTTTCCTCCAAATCATCATTTGCAGTAGGTGTTATGCTGCTAGAGCTGATATTCTTCTCCACATTGAAAATTTTACATGTTCGAGTTCTCAAGCTTCACCTTACTTCCACCGGATGTCGATGGCGAGTCCAAAATGACGTGTTTGCGTTCTGTCACTCCCTGTCGCATTGGATATGACGTGTTCAAGTCCTCAGGCTCTCGCTCACGGTGGTGGATGATGTGTTCAGGTTCTCTTGCTCCTTGTCGCGTTCGATATGACGTGTTTGCATCCTCGCGCTCTCGCTCGCGGTGAAGAATGACGTGTTCGAGATCTCATACTCCCGCGGTGCATGATTGTGAGACGAATGACGTGATCGCGGGCGCTAACTGGCACGAGGTAGCGCAAACGGCTTCCAACATCTCGCGGAGCACGCAACCAGATCGGGAAAACTTGTCGGCGAACGCGGGGATCCAGGTAAGGAGATCACGCGCACGAGGACGTATTTTTAAAGCGCTAGCATGAAAAAAATTCCAGTACGCTGAGGATTGCGGAAATTTTGGCATTTTCGTGCTCTCCGTGGAACTCGAAAATGTCAAATTACCGCAATTTCCGCGAGCGGAACAGAATTTGACGCCCACCCCTAGTTTTTGGCCTTTGCCTGTCGCAGGTCCTTGACACACCCATGTGAGTGAGGTAACATTTTTATCGAGAGACCTGGGGGAATGCTGGGTGGGAGGACATTTGTGGATCCACACGGATTCCAGAACTTTCCCACACAAAAATTTGAGAAAAAGGTGATTTTTTCAGTGAAATGTGAGGTTTGCAGGGGATTCTGGGTAGGAGGATGTTGGGGGACCCATGCTAGCTATACATCGCTGGACTCTCCCAGGTACCTAGTGTCCAGAAATGTGTGGGTTTAGTAGGTTTCCCTAGAGGGTTGCTGAGCCCCGGGCAAAAACCTCATGGGACCCCCTTGCAAAACTAGGTTGGTTTGTGATAGGTAATTTGGTGTCGCCACAATAGGTTTTGGGCCCTTGCCTGTCACGGGTCCTTGACCCACCCACACAAGTGAGGTACCATTTCTATTGGGATACTTGGAGAAATGCTGGGGGGTTGGAAATTTGTTGTTACTTTCTGCAGCGTGAAAATTTGGGCACAGTAATGCAAGAAAAATGTGACAGTCACATTTTGAGGTTTGCAGGACATTGTGGGTAAGATAACTTGTTGGGATCCACAAGAAAGACATCACCATGTACTCCCATGGGTGTTTAGTTTACGACAATATCTTCAGTTGGTAGGTTTTTCTTAGATGAAGTGTACACCTTGGCAGAGAGACAAAATAGACAAAGATTACTGCACAGCTATCTATTCCTCAAGCACACACACATACTGGTTGGATTTGGCACGCGGGCGAGTGATGGTTCAGTATATAAATTTTTCTTAACAAGTGATTTCACAAAAATGAAATGCACTGTCAATAATTGAAAGGACAAAAAACTGAACCAGTGACTCACAGCTCATGAGCTGTAAAGCCACGTCAAGGCCCCAACAGCTTTACAGGCCATTCACACATCTTTCATACGTGATACACACAAGACCATTCACATCACCAGGCACGAAACCAATACATTACAACATTCACAAAAAGGGACAAGGTACACCCTGCTTGAGAAAGACAGAAAAGACAAATATTTCTACACAACCACCTATACCTCAAGTACACATACATACTGGTTGAATTTGGCACGAGGGTGAGTGATCGTTCAGTATATACAGTTGTATTAACCAGAGATTTCACAAAAATGAAATGCACTGTTAATACTTGAAAGAACGAGAAACTAGACCATTGATCAGGAAAGAGGCGATCTTTCAATCTAGCCACATCCTCAACCACTCAACCACTAGGAACACTTGCCTGTTCCGCTACAATAAGGCTGCCTATTACAGACTCCTGAAACTTAGCAAAAGTCATCATCAGTAGCATGCCCTGCATCGCAAAATGCGATGCAGGACCTGCTATGAAATTCGTTTTATTAATTAAATTGTTTACTTACCTTCAATTATCCATACTCCAGTTTTTAGCACCCCCCGCCCCGCCTCTCCACCCCACCGAAACTCCCTCCATGGGCCGTGGCTGCAGGACAGTAACCCAGCTATTGGGATATTCTAGAATTAAAAGGCACAGCAAAAAAGAAGAAATCAGTGATCAGAATCTGTGCCAGGAGAGTAGCAGAGGACATTGCCACCAGAACTTAGCCATGGTGTAGACTTGACTATGGCAGTACTCCCCCCTCCCAAGCGTACTCTAGGGGCAGGTTTATGAGGGTAGGAACCATGGACTTGTTGCACCAATTGAGGTGCATGGACGCTTTATGCAGGTTCCCAGGAATTGTTTTCTGGTCCATCACCTTTTCAGGAGACTAGGTACCATAAGTTGGCACCTCGTCATCGGGAGTCCAAACTATGTTGTGCTTCATATTTCTCCTGTCCTTGCACTAAGAGCAGACCTGTTTGGTATGAACAGTGTTGTTCAGCTGGTTTTAATAATGAGGCATGGAAGACTGGATGGATTTTAAGTTGTGAGGGTAGATGCAACTTGTAGCCCATTGGATTAATTTGTCAAATTATAGTATAAGGACTTGAAAATTTAAGGTGAAAATCCTTTTTTTCAATAGAATGTGATGTTGTTAGTGGAGAGCCAGCCTCTGTCACCTACAGCATATGTGGATCTGGACCTATGTTATTTGTCTGCTGCCTTTTTGTATTTTTTTTGTCTTGTCCAATGATGAATTATTTGTGAGTGGGTTTTCAGAATGTGATTAATTCCTGATGTCACTGTTGGCACTGTGGCTTGCTCTGTGGGGATGTGGGCTGGTAGGTAATTTGGATGGAATCCATATGTACAACAAAACGGTGAGGTTGGATAGAGGAATGATGAGCGGAATTATAAGCAAATTCTGCCAACCAAAGTAGATTTACCTAGGTGTCTTTTGCAGTGGTGGGATAACAGCAGAGATATTGCTTCAAAGTTTGAATTAGTCTCTCAATTTGATCATCTGATTGTGGGTGGTGACTGTTGGATAATGCTGGTGCAATCTGCAAATCTTTACACCAGTCTAAAACGTGTTCGTTAATTGTGCATCACGATCTGAGATGATCGTTTTGGGTATCTATTGTAAGCGAACAATGCTGACTGATAATAATTAAGCCAATTCCCTAGTTGTTGGGAATTTTTTACAGGCTATGAAAAGCCCTAATTTGGAGAAACTGTACACAGCTAAAAGGATACAGGTGTACCGGTGATCATGTTGTAAGTCTGTGATGAAGTATGTGGAGCAATGTTATTGTGGTCTTTATGGTGTTGGTAATGGGAGCAAAAGTCCTTTGAGTCCTCCATGCAAGCTTTTGTTCCTTGCTCAGATAACACATTCCTTGACCCATTTGTGTATGTAGCATCTCATAGTGTGCCACCAGACGTTTTGTTGTATAGCTAGTGATGTTCTCTGTCCATATGGATGCCCGGCACATGGATGGTCATGATGCCAATCGAAAACCATCTTTTGTAAGTGTTCTGTAGGATGAAACAATGTAGGCTTGTCTGTTAAGGGCTTGGCTAAGCCACATTTTCCAGTTTTGTATTGGGAAATAATTCCGCACTGCATCCAGGACATTCTCTGTAGATATCACGTTTAAGACCGTGATCAGATCTATGATGGCTTGTAAAATCTGGTCTTGTCAGAGCATCAGCCTCTTTATTGTCGGAACTCGGACAATAAAATTGTTTTAAAAAAAGATCAATATCCACCGTAATTGACGTGGCATTAGCACTCTTGCAGTTTTCATGAATTGAAACTTGTGGTGGTCAGTAAACACAGTTAGGGTTGCTGGCTCCTAGTAAATAGTGCCTCCATTCTTTGAATGCTCACCAGGAGTTCTTTTTCGGCAATAGTGTAATTCCCTTCTGCCGGGGAGAGTCATTTTGAACATAAAAGCTATTGAATGCATTTGACCTGCAGTAGGGTTCCTTTGTGACATTTTAGATCCCACAGTGATTTCCGAAGCACCCGCTTCTACAATGTATGGCTGTTCTGGATTTAGGTGAACAAGGATTGGTGCTGACGTGAAAGCTGTTTTCAGATTTTCAAAGGCCTTTTGGGGCTCACAACCCCATTCAAAAGGTACATAGAATTGGTGAACCCAAGAAACATTGTACATCCATCACTGTTTAGGGGTATGCCATATGAGAACTGGTTATATTCTGCTTTCAGCCATTTACATGCCTCCTGGAGAAAAGATGACTCAGAGGAATCCCACTTCCATTAAGTGGAAATCACATTTACTCAGCTTGCAGTAGAGCCTATGTTTTTGCAAGGCATTCAGGATCATGGTCACATGTTGGACATGGATTGTCTGGGATTCTGATCAAATGTTTTTTATATAGGCGTTGAATTTGTCCAACAATTCCTTCAGAATGTCATTCAGAAAGAATTGAAAATCCACGGGGATGTAACATAGACCAAAAGGCATCAAAGTATAATCAAAGAGACAGTACCAAGTTTTAAAGGGAGTCTTCCACTCATCGCCTTCCTGCAATCTTACCAAATGGTAGGTTCCTTTAAGGTCTATCTTTTTTTATATGACAGCTGATTTAACTTGGTCTAGTAGTACCAGGATGAGTGGAAGTAGGGACTTGTTCTTTACAGTGATCTTATTTAAAGACTCTCAAGTCTATGCACGTGCAAAGCTCTCCATTCACTTTTGAATCAAAGAATAAAGGGGAGACTGCCAGAGACTTAGATGGCCTGATAAAGCCACTGGTAAGATATTGGTTCAAATAGTCTCTAAGATGAGCATTTTCTTTTTCTGACAGTGCATAGATATGACAGTTATGGACAACAGCACCGGGCACCAAATCGATCTGACAATCTTAGAGGCAGTTTGGTGGTAATTACTCGGCCTGCCGGTCATTAAACAGTTCCTGGAATTGTTTCTATAGTGTGGGTAAGAGGACTTCTTTTTTCTCTGGTGGTTGAGGCTACAGAATGCATATATATGCTTCTCAGAAGTAGTCACACCGTGCTTTTTATAAAACGGGGCAATTCGGTAATCTCTTTTTCGACCCAGCATATCCTTGGGTTATCGAGCCGCAACCAAGGCATGCCTCGGATAAACCCATATTGTGGGGCAATGGGGATATTGAAAGATATAGATTCGGTATGTTTAATTTCTGTCACAGTGAAATCCAACAACATCGCCACTGTTTGCTTCGTAATAGGCCCAGAGGTTAAAACCCGTCCATTAACTGTTTGTACAATTTCTGTTCTTTTTTTCTGTACACAAGGCAGACCTGATGTTTGTGCCACCGTGGAGTCTACAAAATTGCCAGTGTCTCCTGAGTCTATAAGCACATTGATGGACAGTATCATATTTGGTAATATGACTAATTCCATATGAAGTAAAATGTGCAACATGATCACACACCGCAGTATGTAAAGAGGGGATTTGCCATGCACTCAAAAGATCCCCCTCCTTATTTTTTGAGTGTTTTCCAACAAGGTTTCAGCACTGTTTGCAGCTTTCACGGATGAGAGTGAGCTCTTTCCTTTTCCTTTTGGCTTTGCTGGACAATCTTTAATGAAATTACCTTTCTTGCCACAATATAGGCATAGCCCAATTTTGAGCCGGAGGTCTTTTTCCTCCTTAGTAAGAGATGAACAAACTGACCCTATCTCCATAGGTTTGCTGGGAATTTTGTGAGAGAGGGGAGTTGGTAATGATCTAGGTCTCTCAAATTTAAATCCATTCCAATCACTATGATGGCGTTCTACTTTTCTTTCTGCCAAACGATGATTTCATCTCAAAGTTAGGTTAATAAGTTGTGTACAGTCTTGTTGTTGAGGATCTATTTGTGCAATGATATCTTTCATGTCTTCTGTGAGACCCTGATAATAAAATGCTGATTGATTTTCCTCTGGCAAAGCTATTTTGGCCACCAGGAGGTTAAAGTGGGTCAGGTATGTAATTAAGTCTTGATTATCTTGTTTCAATTTGAGCAATTCTCTGTCTTTAGATAGAGTAGCTGTCCTTCTATCAAAGACCTTCTCAAATTCTTTGACGAAGGCCTTCCAATGATACAGAATGTGGCTATCACCATGAACTGAGGGGACTGTCCATGAAGCTGCATCTCCTGCTAAGCATGAAATCAGAAACGCCACTCGTGATTGAGCATCATGGAATGAGGCAGATGTACATTTAAAATGGAGATCAATCTGTGTGAGAAATATCTGTCCTTTATTTTGATCTCCTGAAAATCGTTCCGGGGCTTTGAGTGATATTTTTTGGCCAGATAGTGATATGGTGGTGGGTGTTGATCCTCCTCCGGTTGCTCCACTCCTGATTCGTCATATGCACTATACTAGGGTATTTTCCTAACACAATATCAAAGGGATTTCTATCAGACGTTCCTTAGCATCCATCTTCTGTTGGAGTTGGGACATCTTCTCAGTTAAGGCCGTCGTACAGGCTTTGGAGTCTCCTAGCTCTTGTTGTACTTGATCCAAATCCTTTAAGATGTTGCCTAATATGGCCATTCTAGTATCAAGCAAGCCAGGAGGAAAGGAACTTGTGGGCTCGCTATTCTGTCAGGTTCTGCGATCCTTCAGAGCATTCTCGATGCCAGAAAGTCCACCTTCAGGCACCACTAAGTCTGAATGCCATTTTGGCACAGACTGTTGCAATGGCCAGGTTAAAGAAAGGGTGTTGGGAAGGGAACAATGGGTAAGGAGACCTGTTAGAAAAGACCAGAGTCATGACTAATTCTTCCCAAGCCCCCCACTGAACCACCCTCCCCTAACCTTACGAGAATTTGTATGTACCTGGATATTAAGTTGCAGTCTTACTGAGGAGTGATGGGTAGATACATATTCATAAGACATGGAGAAGTGACATTGAGAAACAATAAAGCAACTATCATGCATACAGTACTTTATTATGATAAGCAGGGTTTATGCTATGATGACATGACCAGACTCCACCCTCTCAGAGTCCTGGATTGTGCCTCCTTGAGGCAGGCTGTAAAACGGTGCAGCGACTGGGTATTATGCAGTCTCCGTCAGTCGCAGAATGATTCCCAATTTTACTTATTCTAATGCGGGTCCTGCCACGCAACTTTGTACAAGAATTTAAGTTCCAAAAACGTATGCCCTCTGAGCTTCCTGAGCTTTTGATGCAGTCTACTGTGCACTGTCCGTCAGGTACCCAGAGAGCTCCGGAGGCCGCGCCCGGCTTAGATAGGAAGTCAGAGTCCTGAGCACATCTGCTCCTCAAGCAGGCCGACAAATAGTGAGTGGCTGATTAGAGGAGGCTAGTTTTATACCTGAGCCCCTCCCAATATGTCCGTTACGCTTGGTCAGCTGGGAGAGGTAACATCGGTGCCCTAGGCTGCAGTAGGAGCACCAGGACCATAACCCAGACATTGGAATATTCCAGAATTAAAAGGCAAAGCAAAAGCAAATAGTGCCAACAAAAAGGTATATACAAGTACACTTGTGTGGAAATAGTCAATACACTGCAATGGCAATGGCACTAGCCAATACAAAGAGAGCATCAGTGGGTAAAAGCAGTGCCAGGGACATCAGAGATCAAAATCAATGCCTGGAGAGTACTAGAGGACACTGCCACCAGAACGTAGCCATGGTGTAGCGTGCATGTATTTCACCACATACTTTTCTGGGACACCGCTGAAGAACACTGCAGAATACGGTAGAGTAGTGGAGCCCCTAGAGCCGCAGCCCATGACCATGACTCACCAGGACCCATCATGGGTATCGGAACTCATATCTTTATTCCTTCTCGCATTTAATTTAGATTTTTTCAGAATAAGGACGTTTCTTTGTGGGACAGGATTGTTGCATTTTAATGTATCTATGCCTTACTGGTTTGCTATACTGATTTACATTATTACTAAATGTCGATGGATTGACTATATTAATTTTTAATTATGACATATGTACTATAATAACAATATAGAATGAATAACGAAAAGATTTGAAAATAAAACCTTTTATCGCACACTCTGTTTATTAACTGAACTAAAAGATAATTGATAATGCTTTATATTGGCTTCCGCTCCGTGCATCTCTGTCAAAGATCCATCCATCGACCTGTACACGGGATTCATGATTGATGAATAAGTAATAGTAAAACCCTGTGTTCCAACACGTGCTTCACATGACAAGTCCACAATGAGCAAGGAAGCTGTCTGGGTATCAATGGCAGGTGCATGCTGTGTGAGGCCTGTTGCAGAACTGCTTCGTGCATTCTGAAGCCTGGTTATTAGGAACATATTACGGTTTTCAAAGGGCTGGTACTCTGACTCCTGTGCGAAACTGGCATTTTCTATTATGTGAATACAAATTAAAGGTAAATACACTCTACAGGGCCTGCAATCCTAGGACCACTTCAGGTATTACATATGAAAAATGGACGCATTTCTTGGTAATGTGCACAACAAGCAGTAGAGTGAGCAACTGGACTTTAGTGTGACTTTAGTGTGATAACCTAATGTATTCTGGGTGGCAGATGTCTTGTTTCACTTCCATTGAACTCATTAGACTAACCCTCTTGAAATCCATGGGCCTCATTTATGAAAAGTGACGCATCGCTGCATGAAAACAGCGATGCGTCACTTTTCACTGCGCATTCCTTACGACATTCCTGATGCGTCATATTTAATGTATGACGCATCATGTCGCAAGGAGTTACAGATACGTCAGTATTTCTGACGTATCTGTAAACGCAAAAGTGACGCATTGCTGGAGTGTGTCACAAAAGTGACGCAACTCCAGCAATGCGTCCTTTCACATGGGGAAAGCCCCATGTGAAAGGGCTTGCGTCAGTCTTACGCCTGCTGTGAGGCAGGCGCAAGATTTTGACGCAACAGCGTCCTAAAAGTGACGCAGTGAAATCTCATAGATTTCACTGCATCACTATTACGAGGCTTTTTGCGGGGGAACGCCCCCTCTGCATACATTATACCTGACGCAGGTATAATGTGGCACAGGGGTTTAAAAAGTGACGCATCTATCCAGATGCGTCACTTTTTAAATATGGTGCAACGAGGCGCATTTTTTACACCGCTGGTGTGTCACAAAAAGTCACGCACCGGCTGCGCAAAATTGACGCAAGGCCTCATTAATAAGGCCCCATGGTTGTAGGACTGCACTCAGTATCTAAGCACTCCTGTGTTGGTGTATTCAGCTGCAAAATGAAGACAAATGGTTATGGTATAAAACTTAAAATAGTATCAGTGTACATATGTCTTTATGAGCCAAAAACATGACCTTAACAGAAAACAAGGTGAAAGTCATGTCTCTAATGAAAATAAAGCAACTTGAAGCCAGGGAGTTACAAATTGCTGCACCTTGAATTGATAATAGGTTGAATGTGGTTCTGAAGCAATATTTGCCAGCCTATTAATGTAAACATTTGATTTGCTAAGTAAGTTAATGTTGTGCATTCTCTCATCTGGGAGCCAAGATTTGGAATAACCTTCCTTTCACACTTGGCAACGAAAGTAGGGGTATATTATCATGGACCAGTGTTAAAATTATCGCCGTTTTATCGGCAGGAAACTGCCGATAAAATGGCGATAATGGGCTTGATAATACGCCCTTGTTAATTCCCATAAAGCCCATGTTAACATCAGAACATTGGCTTCTATGGGAATTAACAAGGGCGTATTATCAAGTCCATTATGGCCGTTTTATTGGCAATTTCCTGGCGATAATTTTAACACCGATCCTTGATAATATGCCCCGAAGTTCTCTAAAATTGTGTGCTAAATCTTAGCAATAGGGATATAGGCAACTCTTGCACTGAAGAAGACTGTGTGATTCTTGTGGTTCGTGGCAAGACCAAATACACACTGGAAACTCTATAAGTGTAATATTCTGGCTGGTAATTTGCTGTTTGTTTTTACTTGATGTTTTACGTACTTATCTAAAACAACTGTCTTATCCTTCTCTCGCTCCCCCGGAAAATCATCTGGGGTTAGTTGAAGCAGACTTTCAATTTCCTTTGCAACCTCTGTATTAGAGTATTAGTGCGGTAGGTATGAGTATGATCACTGATCTCATCATTTCTAATATTCCCATAGCTGAACCTCTTTGAGCACACACCTGAGGTAAGCAATCAGTGTTGGCTTTGTTTGCCATGACTGTACTTCAATAGTAGCAACAGTGAGGAATTGCACTGTGGGGGTTGTATTGTTTGATGAACGAATGAGGGCGAGGTCCACTAAGGCAGTGGTCCTCAAACTGTTTGATGCCGCACCATCCCCAATGAAAAAATCAAATTCATCGGGTCCCTCCTCAGAATTTTGCACAATTATTCTATTATATTGGCAATGTTTAAATACATCTCAACTAATTTAAACACAAAACATATTTAAACATTGCGATTAAATTCTGATATCATTTAAAAAATGGAACCAAATACTTGATTGCCAAACATTCTGGTCCGGCAAGCCTTACTAGCATGTACAAGTATCCATATTAGGACTATTTGAAATGGGGATGGGGGTTTTGAAGAGTAATTGGGGTCCCTTCTCTTTTGACACATACTCCTAGCAAAGATATAAATGACAAAATATGTTAGTGATGGCCCATTACAGACTGGCTTACTGCCTCTCATTTTTATCCTGTTAAAAACAAAGCACTGCTATCTGCATAATGCTTCTTTTGTCCAAAGCCTGGCACCCCCCTTGGATCACTTAAGGCCCCCTTAGGGGGGCCCGCCCCACAGTTTGAAGACGCCTGCACTAAGGTGTTTTGCAGTTGCAAGGATTCTGATTCACAAAATTGGACCATTTGCGACTGAAAAATGACCTTTTGGTATGAATGAAAAACAAATTGCGATCCTGTGACATGTTACTGAACAGCAATTTGAGTTGTGACTACATACCAAATTGGTATTTGAAAGGGGTATGTTTAGGGCGCCCCTTCCTAATAGGTGTTCAAAATGATCTGTATTGGGGGGAGGAGCTTCGCGGGCAACCAAGATGGCCGCGTAAGCTCGGAGCTCCGCGGACCCTCCGATCCTCCTCATATATCCTGTCTGAAATCCTGATCCACGCGGGTGGATTCCTAATGCTGGTGGTCTGCTGAGGCGGGATCTGCCTTCCGCCTTCGAATCGGTGGTTCCTACGCTGAGCTACGTCGAGTTGAACTCCGTGCCAGGGCTGTGCCATTGTCTCTCCGGTCTCCCTCACTTCGCACGACTGGAATGCGTAGTGACTGCCTGCTGTCCCTACTGGCGGAGTGCTGGTGCCTACAGTGCGTTATTCATCAGCCTGGTCTGACTGTCTAGCTCGGATTCTCTTCTTGGGTCGCTGGGCTTGGACCTGGTTGGTGTAGCCCTTTGTCCTCATCGGAACCAACATGGCGGGCAGAGGGGACCCAGACAAGACGTCGAACAAAGGCGTCCGCGGAAAATCGCAATCGCAACAAAGTAAAATTGAGCGATATGTCCAGCCGAAGTCGCCGCCTACCACGGGATCTTCTGCCAAGAGCCATCCATCTATGGGCTCACCTGACGGTTCTGAGCCTACCCTGAGTGACATCATGGGAGCCATTACCAGTTTTCGGGCTGACATGCAGCAGCAACATGTGGTCTTGACCCACAAGGTGGACACTATGGCTGTGGACCTGACTCTCATTAGAGCCGACCTGGGCAAGACTAATGATCGAGTGAAGACACTGGACATTAAGACCTCCAGCCTAACGGCCGACGTCTCGGACCTGCAAACCGAGGTCCGGAACCTGCGGATGTCTGTGGACCAATTCTCGAGGAGACTGGAGGACTTTGAGGGACGTGCCAGGCGGCAGAACGTCCGCATTGTCGGTGTGCCGGAGGGATCGGAGGAAGCGGCGACGGACCTCTTTGTGGAGGACCTGATAAAGACCCATTTGTCACCGTCTGGTCTTAGTAACTTTTTTTCTGTGGAGCGTGCCCACCGGGTGCCGGGCGGCCAGCCAAAGTCGGGCGTGGCGCCTAGACCCATCGTAGCACGGCTTCTTAACTTTCGGGACCGAGATGCGGTCCTGCAGGCTTCCAGACGGCATGGTCCGCTTCAGTACCAGAACGCTGAAATACACTTCTACCCAGACTTTACCAGGACTGTTCAGCGACAACGCCAGAGCTATGCGGGCGTAAAACGGCGATTGCGAGATATGGGATATAAGTATTCCATGATGTTCCCTGCCAAACTTCGGATTGAACATGAGGGCCGTGCCCTGTTTTTTGACTTCGCCGAAAATGTTAGTGAATGGTTGGACACTTTGTCGCCGCGTCGGGACGCTCGTGGTGAACAAGATGGAGGTGCAGCTGGTGGCTCAGATCTATGAGACTTGGCTCTACTGTGTAACGTTGGCGTATGGTGCCCCGCTTCATGGGACTATCGGTATTGTTTCTAAGTGACCCTGTTGACTTTCCTGATGTTACATGGAGGGTGGCGGGAGATGTTCGCGGAGATTCCTTACTCCTCTGGGACTTTTTGTAGAGTAGTATATGGGGCGACAGGCACACTGTTGGTTGGGGGGGCTTCTTAGTCTGATGCAGGGGTGCAGGGGTGCAGGGTGGAGGGTGAAGTTATATCAGTTTATTTGTTTGTTCATTCTCTCTTCTTCTTTCCTCTAGGCAATGGAACGTATGTACTGCTGTTTTTCACTTGATGGCTGGGTTGGCTGGGGTTGGGTGGGACGGGCTGCGGGACGATGGGGGGTAGGAAATTAAAAGTGATCAGTTGGAATGTTAATGGGTTGGGTGACCGTGTCAAGAGAGGGGTGGTGATCCAACTGTTTAAGAGACATATGCCCGATGTTGTGCTTCTACAGGAGACGTATTTGATTGGAAATTCTTGCAAAGCTCTTAACCGTAAAGGCTACAAGATGGTGGCCCATTCTGGTTTCTCCTCGGGCTCCCGGGGGGCGGGGATCCTGGTGTGTGCGTCCCTTCCCCTTGAGATAGACGTCACTGTGATTGATGAGAGGGGGCGCTACGCTGCAGTGGCAGGAAGATGGGAAGGGCGTTCCCTTATGCTGCTTTCGGTTTATGTTCCCCCAGGCCTACAATTGTACTTTCCATGACCTTGGTGGCGCCATTTTGTCCTTGCCCAATGGTCTATTGATAGTAGGGGGTGACTTCAATTCAGTCTGCTCTGGTTCCCTAGACCGCCAACCGCCGAGAGACCTCCGCAGTTCCCAACTGTGGCTGCCCTCCTTTCTTGCCTCCTTGGGGTTGGTGGACAGTTGGCGATTACTACATCCCGCGCTCCGCCACTTCTCCTTCCTTTCGAGTGCCCATGGTAGTCTTTCCCGCATAGACTACGTCCTTACCTTAGCTGCGCATGTGTCTGCCGTGTCTGAGGCCCGTTTTTTGGCATTCCCCGTTGTGGGTCTCGTTTGATTTTAACATCGTCCTGTCTGACCGGCCGGTGGCGGTTAACCCTTGGTATTTCCGTAACTTTAAGTCTCGTGCACTCCTTGCTAAGGCCATTGACCTCTACTTCTCGGAGAATGTGGGCTCGGTTGGCTCGGCTATTACCTTGTGGGAGGCATTCAAGACTGTGCTGAGGGGTGAGGCTCTCGCTATCATTGCGGAGGCCAGGCGAGTCCGAGATGCCGACCTTACATGTATTGGAGACGAGGTTTTGCGCCTCGAGTCCCGACTGGGGCCCGAGCCCGACCCCTCCCTTTTACATGACCTTTCCCTCAAACAGATGGAATACCATGATCTCGCCACGAATGCTGCTCTTACCCTGGCCAAGGAACAGCAAGGTCGTATCTACGACGTTGGGGATAAAGCTGGGAAATTGCTGGCCTGGCTAGACAGGCGCGAGATGGCCAGTCGCGTGGTGCCTGAAATATTGGGAGACGACGGAGTAGCCGTCACGGACCCAAGTGCTATTGCCGAGTCCTTTGCTGATTATTTCCGGGGTATCTACACTTCCAGCTCAGACCGCTCCGAGGCTGACTCGGCTGCGTTCCTCTCGACGATTGACCTTCCCTGTCTTTCTGAAGAGGACCGTGCTGACTTAGATCGAGACATATCCGCGGACGAGATCGCCTTGGCGATCCGTGCACTACGATCGGGTAAAGCGACTGGCCCCAATGGTATTCCGGTCGAGTTATACAAAATTCGACCGGATTTGGTATCCACGCACCTGCGGACTATGTTTCTGAAGGCACTGGGCGAGGGCCTCCTCCCCTTGGATCAGAGACTGGCCACCATTGTGGTTATCCACAAAGAGGGTAAACCGAGAGACGTGTGCCGATCCTATCGCCCTATCTCTCTCCTCAATGTGGAGCCCAAAATCCTAGCCAAACTGCTTGCTACCCGATTGGTAGGAGTCATCGGTGATTTGGTGCACCCGGACCAGTCGGGGTTCATTCCCCGCCGTAACACTGCCCTTAACCTGCGTCGGCTCCATGGTGTAATGGCCAGAGCTCATACCCTCGAGGAACCGGCGGTGCTTGCCTCTCTTGACGCCACGATGGCTTTCGACTCTCTTGAGTGGAGTTATCTTTGGGCGGTGCTGGCGAAGCTGGGTTTTGGACCGATCTTTGTGAGTTGGGTGCAACTCCTTTACGCTTGCCCGCTGGCTAATGTCGCGGTTAACGGCCGCGTGTCGGCGTCCTTTGCCCTTCACCGTGGTACTAGGCAGGGTTGCCCCCTGTCACCTCTCCTGTTTGCCCTGGCTCTGGAGCCGCTTGCGGCCATGCTACGCACACACCCGGATCTACATGGCATAACCTGGGCTCCGGGCTTTGAAGATAGAGTTTCTCTGTACGCAGATGATATTCTCCTCTACCTTACTTCCCCCTGCAAGTCGCTCATTGTGGCATGCGATGTGCTTAGGCTTTTTGGACGCTACTCTGGCCTGGTCATCAACTGGGCCAAGTCGTCTCTTTACATCCTAAAGGGAGACACACCGCGCCTCCCAAGAGGCTGCAATATCCAGCTGGCCGCACAGGGCTTTAAGTACCTGGGAATATACATTTCCGGTAGTCCCAAGGCGCGATATGACCACAATCTGCTCCCCCCTCTCCAGCGGCTGCGGAGAGACGTGGATAGCTGGCGCAAGCTCCCGCTCTCTCTCCTGGGCCGGGCTGCACTGTTCAAAATGATGTCCTTGCCCAGGTTCCTGTATGCCTTACAGAACACTCAGGACCCGGTTCCGGCCCGCTATTTTCGGGAGATTGAGAGTTTGCAACGAGCCTTGATATGGGATGGTCGACCTCGCGTCGCTATCCAGAAGCTCACGTTACCATGGTACGACGGAGGCATAGCCCTACCGGATGTACGTCGGTACTATTGGTCCTCTCAGCTCACTGCTATCAACCATGGCTTCTATGGCACTATTGACAGCCCAGGCTACGCAATGGACAGGTGGCTCTTACGCGGTGGGAATTACTATCGTGCCCTGTATTCTAGATCCTTTGATCGGCGCCTGTCAGGCCCGACCAAGGCAGCGGTTCACGTTTGGCAGACGATCACTAAAGCGCAGGGTTGGCAGGGCAGACTGACTAGGTTTACCCCACTATATGACTCTGATATCTTGGGCAGACTGTGGCACACCAAGGGTTTCGACAAATGGGATCTCATAGGCATCTCCAGGGTAGACGATATGGTTACCAAGGGCGAAGTCAAGTCCTTTCCTCAACTGCAGGCCGAATTCCGTTTGGGCGATTCGGAGTTTTTCCGCTACGCTCAACTGAGACACGCGTTGCTCTCTGCCAAGCCGACGGAGGGAGAGATTCCCGAAAGCTCCCCCTTAGAAGACAGGATACTGGATGGCCATGTGCCTGATAGTGCTATTTCCCTGTCCTATAAGAAATTGATTAATGTTCGAACTGATCTCCTCCTGTGCTTGCGAGACCAATGGACGGCGGACGGCCTGGAACTTGACGATGAGGACTGGCAAAGTGCGGTGTCCTCCCCTAAGGAGGTCGCTATCTCCTCACGCCTCCGACTGGTGCAATTCAAAATCCTTCACCGGGTGTATGTCACTGGCCATCGGCTCTTGCATATGGGGTTCTCGCCTGATGGCCTTTGTCGTCGAGGTTGTGGTGCTCTTGCCACCTTTCTACATATTCTGTGGTAATGCCCCGTCATTGCCCCATACTGGGCGAGAGTGCACCGGATTATGGGAGAGGTGACTGGTGTGGTGTTGGCTGCGGAGGCGAGGAGGTGTCTCCTTAATGTTTGGGAACCGTCTGATCACAACACTGCTCAGACCCGTTGGGTGACATTGGGCAATATGATTGCTAAGCGTGATATTGCTCAGAAGTGGGGTGCTGCTACAGCCCCACTAGTAGTACAATGGAAAGCCAACATGGATTGGTGTATGTTCCGAGAAAAGACGGTCTACGTTGCCAGGGGGAGTCCTCAGACATGGAATAAAGTGTGGGGGGCATGGAATGCGTACAGGGGCGATGTGTGCCTGCCACCGGAACCTGTCCATCTGGATGAACACTTATCACCGTAACCTGTGACACCAACTGTTCTATGCTGTTTGTACTTCTCCTGCTTTTCCCTCCCCCCCCTTCCCCATCCTACTATTCATTCTGCTTTTCGATACTCTACCTGTCCTCCTCTGCCTTTTGCCGACTCCTTAACGTCTCTGCTGCTCCGTTGCCACTCTTATGAGCCTTTTGGCTTTCTTTCTTGGTTAGTTCTCTTTCTTTAAAAAAAAACAAAAACAACCTGCAAAGTTCTGATGTGAATCATCTTGCACTTTTCTCCTCCTGATTCTATGCTGCCTTGCCTCCGGGATGTTAGGCTGAATAGCTGTGTGCTCTTTTATAAATAAAGGTTTTAAAAATTTAAACAAAAAAAAAAAATATCTGTATTAATGTTGTATGATCGAAATACAGTCACAAAACATTCATATTTTACTGACTACACAAAAGTAGTGGTAACCCAGTTGGAAATGGGAAGGGTCCGCTTTGTGAATATTGACAACCATTTTTAAGAGTAGTCAATAGTCCCCGGGACCACTGGCTGCTCTCAAAAATGTTTGTGATCCAGTGCTCCTACTAAAATTCTGCATAAATGATGTCACTATCTACCACCAAACTTACCAATCAATACCAGGCCCATAAAATAACAGAGCAGCTGAATCATGAGGCGAATGGATCTGATATGTTGTTTAAACTATCTACAATAAACAAGACCAGCTTGTCATTTTAAAAGTTTATTCAAACATATTCAGGAAAACTTAGGTTTTGGAACTTTATTAAGCAAGCATTTTAAAAAGTCATAAGAAAGTTTTATTCAGCATTTATAAGGAGAGCTTAATTCAAGAAAATATTATTCATTAGCAGAAATAAGTGAAAAAGAGCATTTCCAAACCCTAACTAATTCTCTGTCTCTACCCTCATTGCCTGAAAACAAAGGGCTAGATGTAGGTAGAATAGATTTACCAATTTTTAATTACCGAATTTTACCGATTCGGTAATTAAAAATCGGTAAATCTAAGGGGTGGGTATGTAGCTATTCCAGATGTGCTGGAATACCGAATCGGAAGAATTCGGTATTTACCGATTCGGTAAATACCGAATCGGTAATGCCCATTCATCCCTATGGGCTTTGAAGCCCATAGGAATGAATGGGCATTACCGATTCGGTATTTACCGAATCGGTAAATACCGAATTTCACAAGGGTGCAGGGGGTGTCACTTTGACACCCTCTGGCACCCCAAAAATAGGCATGTGCGCCATGTGGCACACAGACATGCCCTAAGGTCATGTCTGTCTGTCACATGGCTAGGTGTGCATGCACACATGTACATGCACACCTGAATTCGGTATTTTAACACCCAATTGGATTGGGTGTTAAAATACCGAATTTGTAGGGCCTTTGGGACTCAGAAGAGTCCCACCTACATCTGGGATTAACCGAATCGGTAAAAATACCGAATCGGTATTTTACAGAATCGGTAAATTTACCAAATCGGTAAATTTACCGATTCTGTAAAATAATGCCCCTACATACCATTTCTGAAATACCGGTCGGTAACGGCCGAAAATACCGATTTTCGGCCGTTACCGACCGACCTACATCGTGTATTCATCGAACAGCAGAACACGTCCCTCTGGAATCAAGAAGCGTAAGCCAAAAATCTGCTCCTAGAGCCTATTCTTATACCCTAAAACTATGGCTAAACTAACTAATTTCTCATACCATCAGCTGAATTCTGGCTCCCCATTGGCTGAACCACCTCACGCCACAGTAAACTGTGACATCTTCCACCTCAAGTCCAGGCTTTTACACAAAGCCATTGTTCATGCACAGAGTCCTGGCAGCACTTCCTTAGGCTGCTACATTTTGTAGCAAAGATTGGTCATGTAGTGCACAAAAATGCCGCGACTCACATTCCTGGCCTTGAGCCTGTCCGTTCTGAGCTTCTCGTGGCACATTAGCAAACCTCTCCACAGAGTGCCTTTAGCAGTTCTTTTCAAAAACTTTTCACAATAAAAGTTCATAGGCTTCTCATCCTTTTCAAAATAAGTTTTTTCTCATGTGGCTTTTCATCAGCAGGCCTCTTTTCAGAAAGCATCAATTTTCTGCGCCACTTTTGCTTGTGCCACTGCACCACTTTTAGCTCGCGTCACTTTTTCAGAAAACTATTATTTAAACAAACACAAAACAATAATTAATTCAGGAAATGAAAGTCATTCTGTTTCCAAACTACATAGCTAATGTTAACCCATTAGTATAAGTCACCTAGCAGAAGCAAACAAATAAAGCAGCACATTTAATATCTACCATTCTTCTTAAAATCCAGCTGGATTCTTTATATATCTGAAAGAGTAAAAAGATAGACGAACAAAACATGGATAAACAGACACAACATAGACAAACACATAAGCACACATAATAAAAGCACATGCCATTAATTAATCAGCCGCATTAATATTGACAAAGACAATAGGACAGACAAAACAACATTAGTTATGAATTATTAAACAAACTTGCAAATGCAACATAAAGCATATTAGTCCCATGTAATGATGAGGAATTTTACTCTAAATTGATTTAATACAACAAACCATGCAATAACTCATTAATATGTTAATTCAAGTTATGAGAGTTTTATATCACGAGCCAAAATAAAATCATTTCTGAAGCTCGCTCCATCAACTCCCTCATCTGGGGATTTCAAAATCACCAAACAAAATCCAAACATTTTACTTAAAATTTTTATCTATTGAACATGTTTCAGGCTTACCCAGGATTAGTATTTAAACTCTAATTTCATCTATATTTCTGCAACTCTCATAATGAGTATTGAGTCTTACATCCTGCTAATTCTATATCCTTTACCCTTTCTTTATTCAGCTAAGTTGGATCCTTTCCACCTTTGAATCCCCATCCCCCAATGAATTCATAGGTAACTAAGTTTTAAATTGCATAACTACTTTTTGAAGTGCACCAACAAAACAAATATCAATCTGAGTAGTATAAAACAAAACAAAAAAAAAACTGTTTGAAAAATTAGTATGAAAAATATGAAAAATTAGTATATAGTATATACCCCCTCTTTTTTTTTTTTCAAATTCTAAAACATGTTTTCTTCGACCTTGCGTCTTACATAAAAGTGTTTCCAGCTAACACAATTTCTTCAGCCTTATGCCAAAATTGACCTCAACTTAAAGAAAACTAAACCTAGTCATTGTCACCATTTCCTTCCAAGTCCGCCTGACTGCTACTGCGCTCCTCAACTACTGGAGCAATATTTATGTAGGCCCATTCTGGAGACTTGTATTTTTCATTTGCTCTCAATGGTCTTTTGCTTTTCTTGGTAATCATTTCAATTTTTTCTTCAGCTTGCTCTTTTTTGTCTGAATCACTCTTCTGACTAGATATCTCATTTATCCGCTCCTTTGATCTTTTCACCGACTTGAACTTCAAGTCTTCTTTTAGCCAGACATCACCTTTTCTCAGGAGCTTCTTCTTAGGCTTCATTTCAATATATTCAGCTTTCCAAGCCCTACCTCTGAATTTTCTTATTTCAGACTCTTCATCACTCCCGTCTGTATCACTTTCTGAGACTTCAAATCTGTACCTAGGAACTTCTTTACTCGGCAGCTTCACTCCGTTAAGAACATCATCCTTATAGCTGGTACTTGGTAATTCTTCTTCAAGGATCACCTTCAGCTTCCCAGTTTCAGGATTCTTGTTCCCGCATTCAGAGCTACTCTTCTGCTTTTCAATACTCTCCTGGACTTGATTATCTTCTTGCTCAGAATTTTCTGCTTCTGAATCTTTTCCTGCTTCAGAATCTTCTTTCTCTGCTTGAGATTCTTTTTCTGGCAGATTTGTGAATATTGACAACCATTTTTAAGAGTAGTCAATAGTCCCCGGGACCACTGGCTACTCTCAAAAATGTTTGTAAAACATTTCTGCCTGTATTTAAAATATATATATATTTCTTTGTTTAAAATCAGTCAAAGACATGGTGATCTTCAGCCACCATCCTTGTGATTGGAGTGAATCAAAGTGGTCACAATTTGTGGCATACCTCATTAATATTCATGAGGTTGGTTGAATTGTGACCCACTACTGTTCAGTATTTTGAAAACCAAGCTATTTGTACAAAGGTCGGTTGGCAAAATATGGCACTGTTCACAAAAATACTGTCCAAATTTAGATCAGTATTTTGCAATGAGTGTTAAGTACAACTGGCCCTTAGATTTCTAAATATTTTGCAGATATTTATTCTACTTTTGAGTTTTAGCATGGATGTTTGTACCTTGAGGTGTTGAAGGGGTACATGGTAAAAGTAGTGTGGGGGAAATATTGTTATTTGAGGCTTCCTCTTGTTTCTTAACACTCCTTCCCTCGCCATAAGCTTTGCGTTTTTTCTGCTTTTCAGGCCCTCATAGAGCTAATTCATTCATGTATTCTTTATAACTGCATTATTTCATTTGTTCTATTCATTGTATTACGTAATGGATGTATGTATGTTGCTAGTGAATCCATAGCTTATATTCAAAAGAGTGACGTATAAAGCACGGTACATTTAGATAAATTAATTTACAGGAGATAGCCACACGTCATTTTCTCACCTTTGATTACAGACTACAAGGCGTGTTTTTTCATAATAATGTTGAAAGATTATATCTAAGTTGCTTTCACAGGCGTTTTAGCAAAGAAAATATCTTGAGACTTCAAAGTGAACATAGATGCTGCAAGCAGTCTGCTTAAAGGTCACCCACTGGCACGAGCTGGTGCTTCCTTTTGCTTTCTCAGCCAAAGAACATCAAAACAAAGATCAAAACTATCTTCACTTCTGCAATCAAAGAAGCAAACTGAAAACAAATCATTTAAGTGCTGAGTCATAGCTATGTGAGAGGCCACTGTTAATATGTTTCTGGCGCCTTGGGTGCTAATATAGACTGTAGCTAAGGGCTAGATGGGAGAGACGCTGATAAAGACTGATTCCATCAATGATGTGATTTAATGATCTCCATCTCATATGTTGCCAGTTTTCTTTGTATTTACATCAATTGCACTTTTGCGATTGTTTTTATTTCTGCAATAACCCATATTCTATAATCTGCTTTGGTACCGGGTTTTAATATTTAATAACGTATTTTTAAAAACGTAGTATGGATTTCTTGTGTGTGCTCATTTTTGGGATAACCTATGAATAAATAAATATATCCCTGGCAATCTCAATCTCTTGCATGACAGATAATTGCCCAGTATGCATTGTCTCCAGGAATGTATGTGGGCTACAGCTTGTCTTTATTTCCAGCTCGTGCTGACAATATGGTTCTGCCCTGTGCTTGCCAGGGAAATCTGAAAGTCTATCTGAGCCGTATTTATTAGAGGAATCGTACAAATGTGCGTCCCTTCTGCCCATACAATCCAATTTTGTGAATTTCCTCCTCTTTTGTCATAGTGTTAAAAATACTCAGGGGCGTAGGAGACAATAAAATTCTGGGGGGACAGGGACAACCTTGTGGACTTTCCAGTGACCCTATAAAAATCACCGCCCATTAAACAAATACAATTGCATACTTTTGAAGTGAAATATTGAGAAAAACAGGGATGTAGTCACAGCTTACATGTATGCTTTATTTTTATTTACATTCACATAGTAATCAGACCAAATGTTAAAAAAACATGCATATGAATCTTGCATCTTCGTGACCAAGCAAACAAAGGTTTTCTGACTTAGGGTGGGGGCGTTGTGTTTGCAAGTGTATTATGGTTTGAAAAGTACCTGCTGCTGCATTCCTGGTCCTGATAATTTTTAGGCAACAATAAAATTGTGAAGAAAACTTCGGTGATTAATGTTCTTTATTGAGAGAGATCAGAGGTTTGTCTGGTGGAAGTGTTGACTCATGGTAAGGTAGCCACAGTGGGGTAATATGCCTGCTGTAAAGAACGAGTACCACGCAGATCACAAAATGAATATCATGTAAATAGGTCAGTGAGTTACTGCTTTTGTCTGAGAGATTCTTTTGGTATTTGCAGTTTATAAGTTAAAATCCTAACATTGAACAGTAAGCTATTAACCGTTATCAAAGAGCTGCATGAAAACTTCAAGGTAAAGATTAGAAAGTTATCTTTTTTCCCCAATCTTTCCTTATCCTCATGTTGGAAAATGGGTTCATTAGGATAGAAATCAATTCTGATTATTAAAGAGCACCCTCATCATGGGTGTTATGTTTTAAATTCTGAGTTTGTTCTTCTCTAGTGTTGCAAAGCCATCCTGTGCCCTTGGCACTCCCCGACTTTGAGCTGACTGGTACTAATGCTACCTGACTGACTGGCCTTGGCCTCTGCCTAACGAGGCCCAGTGCTATGCTGAAGGAGACACTTAAAAATACAGTGAAATCACCTACATACACTATGGTGCACTATGGGTTAGGGTACCCCTATGATTGGCATGACCTCTCCTATAAGACCCTAGCACATACTAGGGCAGGGGGACTCAAACTATCTTTAAGTCCCTAGAATATAATAGGGCATTGCAGTTTAGAGGTCAGCAGTTCTTCCTGCTCTTGCATGTGTGCACTTTGAAGCCTGCGGTCAGTTTAAAAGTAGCCCTGTATTGTAGAACTGATTTTAAAAAGCAAATTGTGCTCAAACTCGACTTTTGGGTTTGGGGAACTTACAAATCGATCAACTACAATGTTGGTGCAAAATTAAGTTAAGTGGAAACATGTTTTCCACTTAAGTATGGCTGTATCATATTTGCCACATAATACGTTATCTGCTGCATAATCTAAAGATTTCACCCAAAACAATTTTGTAGCTCAAATGGATCAAAAATTACTAAAGAAATGTGACTTATGTTGCTGTGAAGTATACGGCCCTTTCCAAAGATTGACTGCCACCTTTCCTCTTGCTGCATTTGTTTGTTACACAGGTACTAATGAGGCAAAAGCTTTGCAGACGTTGTTAGTATGTATAAATATGTCAAAATAAGTCAAAATAATAAAGTATCATAAAATGTACCGCATTACGCTGCAGCCGTTTTATTGTTGCATAATTTAGTCAACACTGCAACATAATTTTGGCCTCCATTGCTTTATTACTTCAGTGGCCCAAAAGCAGGCTGCACATGTAAAAAGTGTTTGTGCATGAAGCAGAGACCATGAAGTATGCAAACTTAGAGGCTGATTGCGCACTTCAGCCCGTCTGCCATCGAATCTGGAATGGGACCCCGGCATTCAAGGTGGCGGCCCCACTATAGGCATTACAATGCAGCCGCCACTCCGGCGTTCACAGTGCCTATCTTTTACATTGCAGCAGGTGCTGCTGGCTGCATCATCCGCCGCATTGTAAAAAGGGACATGTTAATATATCACTGCACTACGTGGCAGGCATAATGCAGTGCCTGCCACATGGTGCAGTGATATGTAGGGGGGCATCATAGGTGCCCCCAGGTCCCATGTCTGGGGGCTGGGGGGAAAGGGGCCTGATACAGCCCCCAAATGTCCCTTTCTGCAAGCTTTTCCATGGCGGGTAAGGGACATCGTAATTCCTACAGCCGTGCCTGGTAGGCACCACCAGCATTGATGGAACCACGAGCCCCTCCGCCGCACTGGCGGGCTCAAAGAGCCCGTCGGGTGCGTGGTGGTTCATCTTTCCAACCGCCAGGGAACCGCCCGCCATTGTAATATGCCACTGACGGGTTGACGTGGCAGTCCCACCACCATTATAATCACCCCCTAAGTTTGGTGTGCATGCAAATCCTGCATTGCCAACACCTAGTAAGTTGCACTACTACTGCTGAAAAAGGTCAATGGGGGTACCAATGGGTGAGGTGGACTGGTCTCAAGGGTGATGTGACCTCAGTGACAGAGTCACTGTCCATCTAGGGTGTGCTTCTTCGTATGCCTGCCCGCAATACCAGTGCTTAATTTGAGCCGGTGCTTTCCGGCGCTCGGCACCTGCAATTAATTGCCAGCACCGACACTTGGAAAAGCTGCTCATTTAAAGATGAGCAGGAAAACTGTTATTTATTAATTCAATACATGTTAAAAACAAGGGTAGAGGGCTTCGAAAGTACTCAACGATCCTCCCTGGACTGATTTGGAGCTTGTTGGACCCTGCTTATTCCCCGAGCATGCTGGGAAGGACCCTCTTAGTGAGGGTGCTGTATCAAAAAGAAAGAGACCTAGACAGTCAAAAGGTGGGAAGAGAGCCAAATTGGACCATACCGCTCAATTCAATGCTAACATCACTGATGTCACGGACACTCCCTCCGCGGTGATTGTCAATGAAATGGCAAGTCCAATACACCCTGCCCACACTCTGACGCCACCTCAGCCTGGCCCATTCATTTTCGGAGAGGGATCTCGTAGCAGTATGGGCCATCCCATCCACCTCTTTACTAACATCCTAAAGAATTGCTTGACCCCTTGTTGGCTAGGCTGAATTGTATTGATGCTAGACTCCTAGCAATAGAAAAAGCAACTGGGGGTATAGATGCTCAGCAGGGATTGCGGACGAGCTCCCATGGAGCAACTGCGTTAAACACCGGGATTTCCCCTCCCAGCAGTGTTCCTAGATCTGTGATTCCAAACCAGCCCACTACCACTGCTAATGGGAATGCTCCTATAGCTACCGTATCTCAACCCAATCCATCACCCCCTACAAGGCAATTTCCCCCATGCCTCTAGCTCGGAAGTCAAAGTTGCCCAATCCAATAATTGCAACGAGGCAGGAAAAGACGCCCACTAGAATGCCTGACCGTCCTTGGCCAATTGTAATCAATCTGCCACCAGAGGCGGCGACCCACACTGTCATACTAACTGGGGTACCAGAGCTTTCCAACTCTGTGGTGGAATCTCTTGAATCCTTACGCAATAAAGTTATTAGTTGGTTAAACATTCACAGGCCACTACCACCAAATTTGAGAGGGGAAGTATTGATGGTCAGGAGGGTTCCGTGGGTTGGTCACACGGTAAAGAAAATAGGGGGCGATTGTATCCTTGTAAGTTTTAGGAATTCCCAGATTGTGTCCCACATTTTCAACTGGCTGGGGCAAACAAAGAATACATCCATTGAATTGGTCCCCCTGTCGTTTTTCTATCCAGGAAGCAATGATTCGCACCCTAGGGTAAATGACGGTTGGACCAGGGTGGGATTTGCCATTGATGGTTCAAGGTATAGACCCCCACTACAAGACACAATTGCATATAGTAATTATGTACATGCTAACAGATATAGCTGTCTTGACCAGGTCGACTGACTTTCGAGGGCTGTATGCACTAGGAGTACTGAAGGGGTGGCCCTCCGTTCTGTTCAGCTTAGGAAAGGGATAGATGCCACTGGAAATTGTACCCCTGACCCTCTACTATCAGAACGGCCAACTATTATTACTACGCAGGGCTCCCATACTGATCTACCACCTAGAATCTCATACCAGAATATACCATCCCAAGAAGCAATTGATCCGGGGGTCCAAGGGGGCCAGGTAACATTGGACGGGTTTCCAGACCTACCTATAGATATAGATGGTGAGAGAATGAGGGGAAAAGTACCCAAGCAAGGTCCAAAGCGGATGAAGGTCCTTTCATGGAACGTTGCAGGCATCACCAATAAACTAGACTCCAACGACTGGGGGTCCCTAGTAGATAGCAATGACATATGTCTCTTTCAGGAGACTTGGGCTAGGGAAGTTTACCCCAGGGTGGGTTATGCGACTTTCTATGTCCATGCTAGGTGGGGCGGAAAAGGGAGGCCCTCTGGTGGTCTCGCTATCTGGGTGGCTTGCCACATAGGTTGTACAGCAGAGATAATACCTACCCATTCGGAGGACATACAATGTGTTCTCCTTAAATGGCCAGACGCCTACTACCTGGCGATTGTGAATGTGTATTCACGTCCAGTAAGTGTGTCCATGGAATCACCCACCCTAGACGGTCTATCTTCATTTTTGGGACAATTACCCCCGATTGTAAGATATTGGTAGGTGGGGATTTCAATTGGCACTTTGAATCATTAAATGGTTTAAAGGAGGGTGCCTTAACAGCTGAGGATGATTACTGGGGGATTCCCCCCTGTCAATCTCCAAATCCGAAATCTTGGTCCCCCTTAGCGTTGCAGATCACGTCCCTTACCTTGAACTATGCTCTGAAGGCTTGCAACGGGCGCACACCATCTGATGTCCCTTCAGTGTGCACCTTTAATAGGAAGGACCAGGAATCGCGTTTGGACTACATTTTTGTAGAAACAAGCGTGTGGCTCACGGTGCTCGACTTCAGGGTGATTGAAAGAGCAGACAGCTATCACAATGCTCTCTGCTTGGATATGATACATCCAGGGCCCAAAGACGGTACGCTACCCAATGACCCGAAGCAAGACACAGGGACCCTAGTTCTGTCTAATAATAGACGTAGGGTAAGGTGGGGGAAATTAGTTAATTCAGCAGAGTGCATCACGAAAATCTATGATTTGGTGCTCCCTAAGCTAGTCGAAATGGAAGAACTGATTAATAAACCCAAAGCCCCTGATTTTAATGAGAAACTAGGTCAAATTCATGCTGACCTAGTGGGAAGTTTAGGAGAGGTTTTTTACCCCGAGATAGTGAGAAGGAAGAAGAGGACACCAACCTCAGCCTGGTACAATTCCACGTGCATAAAGATATAATCAGAGCTGATCTATACGGTCAAGTCTGGCGCCGATAAACATAAAATATCTGAGATGAAACGGAAATACAGGGAAGCCATTGCCCATGCAAAGTCCGAGTGGGGTTGGGACAGGTGGCACGACCTATCAATGGCACTTGAAACCAAGGACTCAAGAACATTTTGGTCACTAGTCCACACAGGTGCAGGGGAACCGAAATCAGCTGTGGAGCCAAACATCGCTGCCCCAATATGGGAATCCCACTTCGGCAAACTATCAAGACACCCCTGCAATTCCCGCAGAGCCAGATCCTGACAGCCCCTCTGAGTCTAATGAAAAACTAGAGCTGACACTGGGTGAGGTATTAAATGCTATAGGGAGGTTAGCGGTGGACAATGCTCCGGGTCTCGACAGACTCCCAGGAGATTTGTTTAGACACCAACCAGAGATCTGGGGTCCCTATTTGCTCATTATTTTCAATTCTATCCTAAGAGGGATGGAGATCCCTTGTACTTGGCTGGGGGCAGAGATAGTACTGATTTTTAAGAAGGGCTCTCCTCTGCTCCCAGCCAACTACAGGCCGATCAGCCTTATAGATGTACCTCATAAACTCTTTGCCCGTCTCTTGCTGGATCACCTCCTGGACTGGATGGAGGACAATGCGATTCTTAGTCCGCTCCAGGCGGGCTCCAGGAAGAACACGTCCACCATGGATCAGATTTTTCGCCTCGTTCCTCTCTACTGGAAAACGGTGGGGATCGAGGGGGGGGGGGGTCTGTACATGGTGTTCGTGGACCTGAGGTCCGCATTTGACTTGGTACCACGCAGGAAATTATGGGCGGTTCTCAGGGAGCTTGGTGTTCCTCCACAGCTACTGCAGGCAATAATTAGGCTCCATGATGGAAATTTTGCCCAGGTCAGGTGCGGGAGGGAGGGGGCGCTATCATCCAGATTTCCAGTCCTTAGGGTGGTAAGACAGGGCTATGTCCTCGCACCGACCCTGTTTTGCCTCTTTGTTAATGGTGTAATATCCCACCTTGACAATGTCAGGAACAATGATGCCCCCAGTTTGGCAGGCAGGAGGGTACCGGCAATTATGTTTGCAGACGATACCCTCATGCTCTTCAAATCCCCGATGGGGATCCAACGTATACTAGATGGGTTTGGGGATTTCTGCAGGGCCCACGGCCTTGAGATCAACGCAGAAAAAAAGAAATTCATGGTATTTAATCCCTCGACAACCACTAGGCCTAATCCAACCTTGGGACCTGATAGGCTGGAAAGGGTTATAACGTTTCAGTACTTGGGGGTAACTCTACACGAAAATCTATCTTGGCGTCCACAGATAGCAAGATCCAGTCTAAAGTTATCCCAAATGGTGGGGGCAATTTTGAAGGTTTGGAATTCATCATCCTTCAAACCAGTTAGTCCAGCCTTGGAGATGTACAAAACCCAAGCTAGAGCAGCCTCATCTTA
The DNA here is from genome assembly GCF_964263255.1 of Lissotriton vulgaris. Taxonomy (NCBI): domain Eukaryota; kingdom Metazoa; phylum Chordata; class Amphibia; order Caudata; family Salamandridae; genus Lissotriton; species Lissotriton vulgaris. Next base: position 667,812,164 of record NC_141689.1, read on the forward strand.
TGGTGGTGAGCTGTGGGGCCACAATGCTGGGGCAGAACTTGTCAAGGTGGAAAACAACTTCCTTAGACGCTTGTTGGCTCTGCCACAAGGTACACCTTTGTTACCACTAAGACTAGATTTGGGGATCCCTTCTATAGGGGATGAACTGTCTCTAAAGCCATTGAGGTTCTGGCACATGCTTTGGTCCACTAGTGAACTCTCCCACTATAGACAAGACCTGAAGCATGTCCTGAGCCTTAACTCCGGCGACAGAATTCCATGGGTGGCATATGTAAAACGAGAACTCTATTGACTGGGTGTGGCTGATCTGTGGGACGACCCTAAAAGAGGCTGCTTAGGGCTGTCCCGCAAAACGCTCACCAAGACTTTTAAGGACAAGAGCCTAACTTCACTCGTCTGTGCCCTGAAATCTGGCTCCCGCACTGAACAATTCTTGGCCACCAAAAGTTCTTTTTGCTTTGAAGGATATATGGATATTATATTCCCTATTACTGCAAGGAAACTTTTTATCCAGTGGAGGTTTGGCACACTGCCCCTTAAAGCCTTTACAAGGAAATGGACAACGGTGGACGATAAAATCTGTCCTGGGTGCAGCACGAAAGTGGAGGATGAACTACACGTGCTGTTTTTTTGCCCTGCATACATTAGACTGAGAAAGTACTGGTTAATGCCACTATGTAGGAATTTGGGCTTCAGAAACTATCTACAATCATACAGAATTCTGAAGACAAGCACACTGCACTTTATTGTTTTTGCTGTAGCCAAGTATTTAATGGCCATGTGGCAGACAAGGGGAAAAATACTGAAAGGGTAATTCCTAACCTCAAAATGTGAAATGAACTGCAATGAATTGTAGATAATAGGGTTTTTAATTTCACAGACTCCTGTAGGCATTGAATTAATTAGTTGGCTGCTTCCTTCCACTCTTTTTATATTGTATGCTTGTATGTGTTTCATATGTTTTTATTGCATCTTTTATGGTCTTAAATGGCCGAAATAAAGAACTTTTGGATTGATTGGACTAATACCAGCCACCCAAACCATTTTTAAAGCTTGGGAGTCTGAATTCTCACACTTGTAGCAGTGTGATGGTTAGTAGTGTTGTAAGTTCTGTTATTGGCAGCGCTGGCAGGGGAAATGGGTGGTACAAACTGCGGTGGCCCCATCACGAAGGCCCTAGCACTTATTTGTTTACATATTAAGCACTGCACAAGACTAGAGGTGAGCTGCAGTATAGATTGTGGTGGACAGGCCTTCAAGGTTAACTCACACTTGCCACTGTTAGGGTCCACTTGCGGGTGCTAGGACACCAGGGCTTCTAAGGTCTATTGGGCCTTCTAAGGTGTAGCATAGGAATGAGCTCTTTCAGGAGTGTAGTCTGGTGGATTGGTCATGAAGGTTGAACATGGTTCTCCAGTTCCAAATTCAGCAGCTCTGGCCAGAGTGCCACATCCTCTCCCACACTGAACATCATACTGCCCCACGGAGAGAAACTGGCACTGCCTTCAGCTACAACTCAATTGTGCTGCAACTAAATTCAAATTCTTCCCTAGACAGCAGTAAAATGCTGCTTGAAAAATATTAATTATTATAGAAAAACAATGTCCCAATGGGTATCAATGACAGAGACAATTTAAACTATAGCATACAGTACGTATTGCAGACAAGGAACACCAAGGAGTCTCAGTACATTGTGTAAGAAGGTTGTTAATCACCAATTACATTAAACATGGGAAGCACAGTTAAAAAGCAGCACTGTACATGAAAAGCAATCATGAAGCAACCCAAATAACACTTGGTGACAATGTGATGACGCAGTGATAGTGACGACACAAGTGAAGGTGAAAGACAGCGTGGTCGGCGCAAAGTGATGGAAACAATCAGTTAAAGGCTTTCACATTGAATATATACAAATAAACAAGTTCAATTTGGCATGGTGATAAGCCTATTGGTAGTGCGCCGTGAAATCGCGCTGTTGTTTTCGACGGCATTTCGATCCTCTATGATTCGGGATCCTCTTCAGGACAGGGTTGGCGTTGAATTGGGGTGCTGGAGTATTGGAGCGCTGACAGAATGCAGGGGTCAGTCGTCCGCAAGGTAGTTGGTCCGGCTACTCGTGGGCAATTAAGGAGTACTGATTCAGGTATCCACTCGTGGCGTTGGTAGGGCGCCTGTATCGTTAGACACTGAAGGTTGACTCAACCCGCTACTCTGCGCGGGACGTTACCGCTGAGGATTCAATCGGCCCCCACGCGCCAGACTAATCCAGGCGCCCATCCGGCACGAACAAAGGAGAATAAACCCCCCCCACTGCGATCTGTTGATGCGCCGCCGGTGACCTTCTGTGTCTAACGATACAGGCGCCCTACCAACGCCACGAGTGGATACCTGAATCAGTACTCCTTAATTGCCCACGAGTACCCGGACCAACTACCTTGCGGACGACTGACCCCTGCATTCTGTCAGCGCTCCAATACTCCAGCACCCCAATTCAACGCCAACCCTGTCCTGAAGAGGATCCCGAATCATAGAGGATCGAAACGCCGTCGACAACAACAGCGCGATTTCACGGCGCACTACCAATAGGCTTATCACCATGCCAAATTGAACTTGTTTATTTGTATATATTCAATGTGAAAGCCTTTAACTGATTGTTTCCATCACTTTGCGCCGACCACGCTGTCTTTCACCTTCACTTGCGTCCTCACTATCACTGCGTCATCACATTGTCACCAAGTGTTATTTGGGTTGCTTCATGATTGCTTTTCATGTACAGTGCTGCTTTTTAACTGTGCTTCCCATGTTTAATGTAATTGATGATTAACAACCTTCTTACACAATGTACTGAGACTCCTTGGTGTTCCTTGTCTGCAATACGTACTGTATGCTATAGTTTAAATTGTCTCTGTCATTGATACCCAGTGGGACATTGTTTTTCTATAATTCCACGTACCCAGTCCCATTTAGGTCTATGGGTTATACTCCTGTTTTCTTCACTCATTGAAAAATATTAATAACACCCTGGAAAAAGCAAACACTCATAGGGAATGCAGGAATAAGCAACGCATGTGAAATGTAATCAGGATCAGCATGGTTACCTTAACGGTTTTAAACTCATTATTCATAAAACAGTAGATGATTTTGCCTGAAAAGTTCAGGACATGGCTACAGGACCAGGAAGGGACCAGTTTTAATTTCCATTGCTTATATCCTTCCAAAGTGTAAGCAGTTTGGTTTAAAAAAAGACCACATTCCTAAATACAGAGCTGTGGTACATATTTTAGAAGCTAAAATAATTAAAACAGTTGAAAACGATTATATTCAATGTTTCTTCCCCACCCATTAACCATGTATTGCAATCCCTCTAGGAATGGTGCACTTCCCTACCCTGGGAAAACAATGATGTTCAAAGAAAGAAGATAACAAGAAAGTAGGGCTTTCACTGGTAAACTATTCAAAGTGGCGCTAATGTGGGTGGAAGTAAAACACAATCTGGCCTGTCTGCTGACTACTCTGTATTGCTTTATTTAGGTATTTAATGTTTTCCTTTCTGTCCCGAGGTTGTTGTTTGGAATAGAAAAATCAGCACGTAAGGAAGAGTGAGACAGAGACAGAAAGAGATGGAGGAATAAAGAGAGAGAGGGGGGAGGAGGGCAGCGGCCAGAGACAAATCCGGGGAAGTGGATACTGTCCTTGCCTTCTCTGGTCATGAAGGAAAAGAGAGAGACTTTTTTTTCCTTCTTTGCCCTTCCCAGAACGCTGAGCCTTCCTGCAGCATAACAAAGGGCATAGGGCCGGTGGCCTCTTTGACTAGAGGCAGGTCAAGTGCAGGGCCATTAGCTAGCGCTTTCGCGCGCTAATGGCCCTGTGAATAACAGATGGGAGAGGGGAAATTCTTTTGTCCCCTCGCCCCCCCACCCCTGTCCCCCGTGTCCCCCCACACTAAAATCTGGGGGGGATATGTCCCCCGCGTCCCCCACACTTCCTACGCCCATGAAAATACTATACTCTGATTCCATGAGCAAACGCTTTGTGGCACTAAGTTCATGCTCAGTCTCCTCTGTGGAAGGAAGTAAGTGTTGCGATGGGATTCTCTGCCAATTTCGTCCCGCAAATGTCAAATAAACTGTTTGGTTCCATGGTAATATAGTAGTTTTTGTCAAACAGTGTAAAACGAGCAAGAGCAGTGTTTGTGGGTGCTCCTTTGGATTTGTGGTAGCTGGGGGAGGGGATTGATGTCGGTGTGAGGGTGACTGCAGAAGCAGTTGTTGCTTTGGTGTATCAAAGGAGTGAAGTAACCCACATTCTCCTCCTTCCACCATGAGAGAAAGCTGACATGTAGAATGTAAAAAATGTCCTTAGGAGTGCTCTCTATTCTTTATTTTTTGTTCAAATAAGCTTCTTTGAAATGTAGAGTTCAATGGTAATTCTGTGTTTACACTTCCTGTCACGACACCCACAGATCAATGGTTGCACTATCTCAAAGTAATGTTTAAGACATGATATCGCCTTTTGTAATTCCAATTTTTACTTCCAATAAAATGTGCTGAATCAAAGCATTAGATTGTAACAAGAAGCTGCAAGAAATTGTGTTAATGGTTTGAGGAGGGTGCAACCCTTCCCAAGCAGCAACCACAATTCTCCTCAGGGTGAAGTTACAAGCAAACCCTAAATTAATCTGTGCTCAACCTTCAGATAACTTGGCACAGAGCAGTCAGGCTTAACTCGGAGGCAATGTGTAAAGTATTTTCCACAGTAACAGAGTGAAAGTGCACCAGAAAAGAGGCCCACAACAGAATAAGAAATATAGAGGGATTTTTAATAAATAAAACAAGATCAGAATGACAAAAATCCAAGTAGTAGAACTGGAGATATTGAGTTTCAAAGTTTTTATTGGAAAATGCACCCAAAGGCGTGAGGCACCAACTGATGCTATCTGGATGTGCCAGACCGGGACAAAGGCACAAGTTCAGGCCCATTGCAATGACATGCGGGCCGTCTACAGGGACCCAGTTAAGCCCACTGAACAAAGTACCTTCAAACCTGGTTTGGGGAGTGTTGCATGGATCCATGTTGAAAATTCGGCATGCAGTCAGAGCGATGCAGCGGCCCCAAAATCCAGTGATGTTGCGATGAGTGGGCCTGTTGTGTTGGTGCCAAAGGTCCCATACACGGGGCTTATGATGCAGAGCCTGGAGTCGGGTAACCATTATCATGTTGAGGTGGGGCTTTGGTTTTGAGGAACTGCAGAGCTGTGATACAGAGATGTGGGGGCCAGCACTGAGGTTGCGCCACCCAGCAGCAGTTCCATAGGCAAAGTGAGCTGAAGCAGTAATTCTGTTCTTTGCGATGGATCCAATCCATGCAGCACTTGGCTGGTTCTGCTTGGGGACTCACCCCACAGCAGAGGAGATCTGTCAGTTCTGCTGGATTTACAGAGGCCAGCAAAGAACCTTAAGCCGACTTCTTCGGGTCCAGGACTAGAGTGGCATCATTTGGCAGGGCAAACTCATAGATGTCAGAGTCCAGGTGCAAGGTTGGTGGAAGCCTGTTATGTTCCTGAGGTTCAGATGAGGAGGCCAGCCAACTAGACCTTGGAGTCCTTCTGGGTTCAAGAAATGCCGGTCCAGTCGTTCTCACTCAGGCAAGAGAGCAACAGGTCAGCAGAGCATAGAAGGAGTCCAGTGGAGTAAAGTGCAGCTGAGTGGCAGTCCTTGTTGAATCTCAGCAGTCCTTCTTTCTGGTAGAGTATTCACAGGTCCAGAAGCATACTGAAGAGGTAATTTCCAGTGTCCAGTGTTTATAGCCAGTTGTGCCTTTAAAGTGGGGGAGACGATTCTAGAGGTTTACCTTTGAACTCCCCATGCATCCTACCTTCCCTGCCATGGCTCCAGATTAACTACAGTGGGTATGCAGACTCTTTGTGTGGAGGCAGAACACAGCCTACTCAGCTGTAAATGGGCCTGCTAGTGATGGCCCATCCAGGCACATCTAAGCTCCCTATTGTGTGTGTCTGTCGAGGAGGAATGCACAAGGCTCAACTGTCATCTACACCCAGTAATATGACCAGAGGCAGGCTACATGCTCTAAATGGCTATGGCAAGAAAATGCTAACATTATAAAAGTAACATACATAAATATTCCCAGAGGAATTATTCATACATTAGTCAGCAATCAGTTATTGACAAAACATTATCCTATCATATACCATAAATCAATCATTCAAGTATATAGACACAGGGGCAATTTTGTTAGGAAAAAAATATTTTGTATCTTCTTATACAGTCTCAGGAATTGTAATACAAAAACATTGGTGCCATCTCATAATCCCTCATAGCTATCAGAATACATTAATGATGGGGATATTTGAGAAGTACAAGATTCTTTAACAATGTTGGTTTATAAATCCATAGTCCCCGTAATTATAATTCCCTATCTTTCAACTGGTTTTTGAAGGGACTAAAGCACCACAAGACGTGGAGTTGGTGTTAAGGGGAATAGACTATCGACGTTTACATCTCAGGTGGCACAAAGGGTCTGCAAGGCCATCATTAGGACTCATTGTTGAAATTGAGCCAATCTTGAAGAGCAAATAAGAACAATGCACCAAGCAACTTTGTGCATCACTTGCCCACAATCTCAACACCACTACGTCCTCTACCAGTAAACACACAAGACAAAAGCCAAGTGCACACGCTGTAACCAATACAATATGAAGAACCCGGGCAATATTCCATAGATGCAAAGTGATGTGGGGTGCTAAATATGTTCCTTGTCATAAATTGACAAAAATAACACAATTGAATTACTTTGCTTTCAAAATAAATCCTGCACTCATAAAGGCTCAGCTGATGCCCTTATGCACAGAGCGTATCAGCTCAAAAGACAATTAAAGCACACATAATATTTAGAATGCTGTAGTTGCATAACATCCGCAAACAAAACCGGTCCGAAGCAAATGCTGCGCTGCTTACCCGCAAAGCAACTTCAAAATGGGTCATTCAATCTACAGGAAAAACAAAAGGTATTAAGGAATCGAAAAGAGAGATTGGACACTGTTGCTTTTAAGGCCTGCTCAGATACACAAAATACTTACTTGAACTCAGATGTGGGCCGTGTCGCCAAATACTTCAGTGAAGTGACTGTGAAACGTCCCTACAAAATCACGTGTTCTGTAGAAAACTATGGCGCCCATCTTAGAATGGGTAATTCAAACTATTTAGGTACAAAAGAACGCGAGTAAGAGAATCTGGACACCTAAACAATCAGGGAGTGATATATCATGTCCTCATATAATCCACAACAGACTGCCCTAAAAGACTTATGATACCTTAAGTCACAGACCATCTATTTAAAAGACAAAACCATCTAAAGTAATAATGACACCAAAAAGTTTATCAACTAAAGGGAGCATTGTCCACCAAGATTATTTTACAATAGCAGAGAAAGCGAAACCCTTTTTTGGGCCACTTACTCCCAGCATCAAAGGGCAAAGGAAATTATAATCTGCATCTAAGGAATAAAATCATACGATCTTATCAGTGTCATAAAGTAAACCCACACTGGTGTTCTCATGAGGGAAGTCAACCAAATCTCTATCTATACATGATGATCTAAACTGATGTAATTAAAGTACTGAAACTTACATTTTAAAATCAAAATGATTGCTTCATAGTGTGGCCTATGTATGCCACTCAACATGTTGGTTCAATCCATTGCCTATTGTATTGGCCGTCCAGACCTATCTTTTTTGCTTCATTGTGAGCAAGCAATCCACATCACATCGTGTGTGCACCTTGAGCACTTAACCACTTTCAAGAGTAACCATTTTGTTGCATTTGATGCATGTGGCATGCTTACATAATGGTTAACTAGTGGGAAATTCGCCACTGTACAACGTATCCATGATTGATGTTGGATAATTCGTTTTTTGACATCCTGAGTGGTTTTGCCAATGTCAAACATAGTACATGGACAGTCAATGCAGTATACGACATTTTTTGTACAACAATTATAGTAGTGTTTCAGATTCCAGTATTTCTTATTCAATTCACATGTTTTACCTACACTTGTTGAAGCCCAGGCCAAATAATTCCCACATGGGTAATGTCAAACTATTGGTTTTAAACCCCAGAGATTAGTCAATGTCATAGATTCAGGATTATTGTAGGCGCTCACCAATGGATCTCTCAAGTTTCCACCTCTCTTAAAGACAAACATAGGTCTCTACCAAAGTGTAAGGACCATAGCCAATAAGTGCCAACTCTTAAGTATGCTCTTTTATATCCTGTTGGATTCAGTACCAAATGTGATTACGCAGGTTAATATTGTTTGATCTTGTCCTTCTATGACCTGTAACAGTGTATCAAGATTGTAATACCAGGCAGTGAGCGCTTCACTAAGCTGTATGAGTAGCCTCTGATCACCAGTTTTGTCAGTAAGATGTTGGCTTCAGTAAAATAATCTCTCCTTTGAGAACAGTGATGTTTAATTATTAAAAACTGTCCAAATGGGAGCTTATTTTTTAAATTTATCGGGTGGGGGCTGGTATATTTCAAACGTATATTCCTAGCCGTAGACTTGGAGTATAGGCCTATAAAAATGAATTGAGAAGTTATTATTTTCCATAGTGTACTGCAAATTTCTGTCCTGGATGTTAATCTACTTGTGGAACTCAATCAATTGGGCTGTAGAACCATGCCAAATCAACGGAACGTCATCAATATAGCTAAGCTATTTCTTCACATTGTTCTCAAAGGGATTGGTGTTATTTTAGATCACTTGTTCCTCAAAAGCGGCCACATAGAGATTAGCTACGTCAGGGGCAAAAATTGCCCCCATGATCTATCGGATTAGTTTCATTACTACACTGAGTCCTGAGGATTGTCTCGCTGACCCTTTGTGCCACCTGAGACCGAAACTTTGACTGTATATTCTCCTTAACACCATTGTCCACATCTTGTGGTGCTTCAGTTTCTTCAAAAAAGGTTGAAAGGTAAGGACTGAAAATTACAGGGACTATGGATTTATGAACCAACACTGTCAAGAGAATGTGTATGAAGATAAATAATATATATTTTCTCTAACACAAATATAACTGTGTTAATATACTTGAGTGATTGATTTATGGCATATAAGAGGATCATTTTTTGTAACCAATTGATTGCTGACTAATGTAGGAATAATTCCTCTGGGAATCTTTTTTCATACTGATTACAGTACCCAGTTCATTGGGGAAGACTGGGTTGCCACGTTTTTTATAGAACTTTCTAAAAGTAGCATTTTCGGAATTGCACTTTATAGCCCGCCTTCACCATAATTAACGAATTTAAATTGTGATTTCAGAGACACCAATCATGAACTGATATCTCTACTCATTTGGAAATTACATTTATACAATTCAATATGACAACTCCAACATTATCCCATGGGAGAGAAAGTCCCTAAAGTAGTAAAAAATGAATTTCACTACCAGGAAATGTAAACCTTACAAGTACATTTCCTATGTTTTAATTATGTTCCACCATGCCTATGGACTGTTCAGGGACTATACTAGGGGTGACTTATAAGTATTCAGACAAAGGTTTGGACTTGACAAAAGGTTTATTTTGCCAGTTTGAAATGGCAAAACTTTGCAGACAGGCTCTGCTATGGCAGGCCCGGTTAGCAGCGGTGAAGTGTCAAGAGTCCTAGGGTCAGCAAACACAAGGCCAGAAAAGATAGAGGAGGCAGGCAAAAAGTTTGGGGGAAACCCACCCTAAGACTGACATGTCTATCAGAAGACCATTATGTACATTCAAATATATAATTTAATTTGCAAAATTGAACCCAAAAGAAACATCAAGCTTTGTCAACCTTGAGTATCATGTTGTCCTTTGAGTAATCAGTCCTTGGCAGAAGTGCAGAGTAGAGAGATGCTGCTAGAGGAACTGGATGGTTGGGGAGTTGGCAGGTACCAATGGATGGCTTTGCTGATGCTGAGATAATTAAAAAGATTTTGATATTGAACTTCTGTTTAAGTTTATCCATGTACACAGTGGCTGTCTGCAGTGAGTTGCAGGCTTCTCTTAAGAGAAGGTGGTGCAAAGATTACCATATTTTCGCAAGAAGGTCCTCTCTTTTTGCAGTGCTAATGCAGCTCAAAAATTCTACATTGATGCCTGCCATAAAGTCACTCATTTAGCACTACTTTTTTAAAATGTAATTTCACTTGAAGTTCTGATACAATGCATACTAGAGACAACTTTGTCCAACCAAGATTTTGTGCAGTGACTGATAGGATCGGGCAAATCATATGAACAGATGCAAACTTGTTTATAGACCCACACAATCGGACCATAATGGTTGTTAATGAAACAAATAGCTATTCTTTTTAATATTTTTCAATCATAGCTTAATAATGATACCGCAAGGTAAATACATTAGTAAATTTGGCCTTTTTCATTACAAATCCATTTTAAAGAACATACAAAGACACATGCCGGTAGTTGTTCTGAAGGGACCAGGGTAAACATAGTGAACACATCTGTGTTCGTTTCTAGGGTAGACTTACATTCTGAGAAAGTTGAACTATATAATACCTTGACTTACAATAAGATATTTATGAGTCTAATGTTTCTCAAACAAAACATACAAAATACACAAATGCCTAGCTACATACATACATGGTATGCAACGTTTAGAACGCGCGCGTTACCACGACCTACCATTACCACGCGGTTGTAACAACGAAAGTTGTTACAACGAATTGCGCTGGGGGGCGCTCGAGGATAGTAAATCATTTAATTTACTATCCCAACACCTTCCCTACTATCCACGGGGACTGGTGTTGGAATAGTAAATTAAATGTTTTAAATTTGCGCCCCCCCCAACGCAAGTCGTTGTAACGACTTGCGTTGTTACAACCGCGATGTAATGGTAGGTCGTTGTAACGCGCGTGTGGTAACGACATATATCCACATACATACATAAGACATTCATTCACTTTTCATCCATTGTTCTGTTGCAGTGTCACTGCTACCTGTCTCTCGCTGCTGTTTGCAGTGTAAAGTACCCTGAGCAAGCACTGATAGTGGTTGCCAGCTTGGAAATAGCCATTAGAATCTGAACAATTCCCCTGACCCATATGCATGTGTACACATAAATGATGATGCAAAAAACACCATCTTTAAATACATTTTGTAAAACCTTGTTACAAAAAACATTCAAAGATGGTCCCCTGTGTGTGTGTATGGATACTCATGCATGTACAAATGATTGGATGGGAGTTCAGATGTTATAAAATAGCTTTGAAACATTTACAAACTTATGCATCGAAGGCCCATTTGAGAGTCTGATTTACAATAAAATGTATATGTTTTCATTGATGGTAAAAGTGCACCAGTATGTACAGTTTTCCCATAAGGTGTTTTGAAAGCGATGACATATATAGTAAATATACATGATGAAAAAGACAACAGTAGAGTAAGAAGTAGAGTAAGAAGTAGAAACTGAACCACGCCGCTTATCTGCCATTTTCTATATGAAAATTAATACATGCATTGCCTCCAAAACGTACACTTTGAGGGGCCGATTCACAGAACTAATCTGAGACAAAATCCTAAACTTACTACTTTGGTATTCACAGAAGGCACTTACGACTACTAAATTTAAGTCTGCAATCTGGCTGGAATTTCCACACTCGGGCCGGAATTTCCACACCCGGAGAGGAAATCCCACATTTGTGCCAAGATTTCCGCTCCCGGGCCGGAATTTCTGCTCCTGATCTGGAATTTCTGTATCCGGGTCGGAATTTTCGATTCGGGGCTGGAATACCCCCATTTGGGCCTGATGATGATTTCAAGTGCCTACCACCCCCCACCATGCTCCAGCCAAAGTCAATTAACACTAACTGCAAGACCAGCACCACAAACAATGTAAAAGCAGCACACATTCAAGGAACAGGTTTGGCCACAGAGAGTTCCTGTTTTCATTAGCTGTTGATTGCTAGAGGAAAATGTACCAAATGAGGAGGAAGAAGAACTTCACTGCTTAGGAGACCACCATGATTGTGGAGTTCATTGTGAGGCACCACAAACGCCCATATGGTCTCCCACCTTCCTGCACCAGTGGCAAACAGAAGGCACCTCTATGGCAGCAATTAGCCACTGCTTTCACAGCATTGGGGGAGGAGAGTCACACAGTCCAGGACATCAAGAAGAAGTGGCAGGATGAAAAGAAGAGGGCGAAGGAGAAGTACTCCAGGATCGAGTTGAACAGAATTCTCCCTGCCCCACACTCTGGACCCCACCTCCATCTCACCCCACTAGAGGAGGATATCCTCACTACAATCCACCCCCACATGCTCCATGGGCTGCCTGTGCATGATGTCCGCAACGTGGTACCAGGTAAATCGGATGACAAGAATAAATATATTAAAAGATTGTCCGTGTTGCACTGCCATTGTGAGTAAGGAAGTTGTCCAAAGTTGATATAAAAATGTAGTCAGTCAGAGGCTCATGTGTTTCCCTCTGTGTATTGCATCACAAGTCCCAGAATCCTGTGTATTAGAACTGGCAAATCCCTCTCCCACTATGGGCCCAGTACTGCTGTTGTATATACTTAACACTGTTAAGTAGCAATTGACAAAGTGCCCCTTCCACTTTCCAGACGCAGCTGGGTCAGTCAAGAATGTAATGGGATGGGGGTTGATGTGCAAAGGAAAATCAACTGACAATGGAATAGGGAAAATAAATACAAATTATCCAAAAAGTAACTCACCTTGTGCCAGTCAAAATCACAAAGCAGAAGGTGAGAGAATCCTTATCGCAAAACATTTCATTCACATATTCCGTTATCTATTTCTTACCCTGCTACACCATTACATGTGTGTGTCTTGTAAATGTGTGTGTCTTGTAAAGCGCACTGCTACCCGGAGGCGTCCTGGCGCTATAGACCACTGGGGAACCCGTCCTGGCTTTCCCTTTGAGATGTTCCCTCCTGGGTATCTCCAAGGTGAAACCAGGCATCCCCGGCGTTTGTGGGGGGCCATTGTGGAGATGAGGCAAGCTAATGCCCAGAGTTGCCGAGTGTGATCCCTGGTTAGAGTAGGCACCGAGGTGAGAATTATCGAGTCCGCTGACCCTAGTTCACGACCCTGGCGCGTCAGGAATTGAACCCTGGTCCCGGGCCGTCCTCTGCTTCCGGGTCTGACTCCTCTAACCAGTGAGCCACACCACTCCACTCCATCCCCAACGCCCCACTGCTCCTACCTGCACCTGCCATGGCAGTACTTCACAATACTGTTAGCATGCAGAAAATATGAGGAACTGCTTGACAACTTCCACATGTACATTTTCCATTTGGTGACTTTTCCCTTTTCTCACCTATTGACACATTCAGCCAGAGCACAGACAACTACAGTAGCAGAGGTTTGTTCTGACCGGGTTTTTGTTCTATTTTTGTGTGATGGTGACTTTAGCCTACTATCATTCTAATAGAGTGAATAGAGCCTTAGATTTGGCCTTTTTATAAGATGAATCCATTGATCTTGACATAATTCCCTATTCTTTTCTCTATTTTAGGGCCTATAAGTTTATGTTAGGGATAGATTCCTTAGTATTGGTATTATATCGTCCTTTTGTAAGGTTATTAGTATATTCTGATAGAGTTTTTCATCTTTCTGCTTACTTCGGGCCTTGTAGGCCCCGAACGGGAGAGACTCCATCTTTCTTTCTGCCTCGGCTGCTTGAGACGCTTGTAGGTCAAATGTGATGTTTTAGTTATAAGGTGTTATTCGCTTGGAGAGAACCGGCTCGAGCTGGCCCTTATCGAAAGACTGTATTTTTCTCTGTGTCGAAGACGCAACATCAGGCCGGCCGGATGAGAGCGTGTCCTTGGCACGGGGTGGTACAAGAATTTGGTGGGCGGCAGGTTACTGGCTGGAAATTTCCATGCATGAAGAGGGTTCTATATTACAGAGAGGAGGAGCGGTCATTCAGTCAGTTAGTAGACAGCATCTGGTCGTTAGCATTTTGCAGTTAATCAACTTGGAGCAGACAGTCGCCATTTTGAAGTCTGAAAAGACCGAAGGCTGATGATCTCTCAGAAAGAATGAAGTTACTTTAATTGGAACAGTTGGTGAGCTTTGATACTGAGATCAGAGCATGCAGAGTGAAGAAGTTAGTGGAGCGGACGAATACTAGAGCCGCAGAAACTGAATTATAAGATCGAAGTTGAAAGGTGTAGATAGTCCGTGACAGAGAGGAGAGAGGAGTAGTTCAGAACGATGAGAGTGAAACAGACGAAACGGAGAACAAGAGAGAAGTTCCAGTGACTTGGAGGGGAGCAGAGGAGACAGAGCATAGCGGTGCAGACGTTTTCCGTGATTGCAGGGGTGATCCTAAGATGAGCCAAGGCACAGACGAGACGGGAACCCAGATGACAACTAAGTCCAGACTTCGTACTCATAAGGTGACGTTGACCCTTTCTTATTAGCACGCACATACATATCTTAATTCTTTCCTTTGCTTTTCAGGCTATATGTTATATTGCAGTGTTATATCGTTATTATAATTTGCTATTGTGTAATAAAGGGACCCCAGTTCTTAGTGAACCACTGTGCAGGTGTTGTTTTTCATGATAAGACTAACCTTTCTTCTAGCCAGATGCTGCTATATGGACGGATGCGTTTCCCATCCGGGTAAGTGGTAACCAAATAAAGGGAAGAAGGAGCGCCTAAATCAGAGAATAACCTTTGCATGTTGTAATTTGGCCATCTTGTGTGAGAGGATTGGACTGCCTATCTGCCATATAAGGGATAATATTGTGTATGAGACATCCCCAGTAGATATTAGATATATAGAGAAACTTCCCAACAGAGAGAGAGAAAGTTGAAGGTATCAATAGGACAGTGATCGCCGTTGTGTAGCGGCGTTAGTGAGAGCACCAGAGGGATACCGTGTTTATCGTCACACGATTGTGGCAGCAGCGCGGGCACCGGGAGGATACGGTGTTTAACGCCACCTGATTGTGGCAGTAGTGAGAGCATCGGGAGGAAACGATGTGTATACCCGCAGGATTTCGGCTTGCGTGAGCACTGATTGAGGTCGGTGTGTAATGGTAAGTGATCAGAACTACCCCCTTCACTATGAGGAGGAAGGTAGCATAGTCTGGGCCTGAGTTGCCGCGAGACTATAAGGTATGAGTGTGATGTATAATTTGGAATTCCGTAGCCATTAGTGATTGTCTCTAGTAATCCCGATGGATTCAGGGGTGTTGTTAATAGTATATGCTTGTATATTGCTAATTCCCCATCCCCAGGGAAGGTATCTAGGTACCGAGATAAGTAGGTCCTGAGGAGGGAGGTATTTACGTTTCGGCCGGGTTGGTGGTGTCTTGGTGAGCTGATCCTATCTGGTCCGAAAATCCGGTCATTACATCTGGCGTCACAAACCGCTTATGTAAGCCTGGTAGCACGGTTTTGTTTTTATCTTGTTGGTTTGCGCTCGGCGCGTGCGGAGAACATTTTGTATATTATTTGTTTATAGTTGTATATATCTTTTAGTTGTTGGCACGATGTTTTTGAGAAGGTCAAAATCTACTTTTAAATTGCCAGTTGAAATTCCCGGATGGGAATCAACGCCGTACGAGGCATTGGCTCGTGAGTGGGCTGATTGTACTGGTTTGAGTGAGAATTGGAGTTCTTGTTTGGAAGCGGCGGATCCGGCTCATGTTATTGCTTGCTTGCAGAAGGCGCCGATTGTGAAGGGCGAGGAGCTTCCTATATTAGGACGCAGAGGTTGGATTGTGTTGTATGCGTACAGGATTGTACATGAGAAATATGTGCAAATGCAACGTCAATGTACTGATCTTGAAGAAAAGTTTGTTGAAGTGCAAAATGCTCACACTCTTTTGAGATGTCAAAACAAATTGCTTGCTGACAAACTTGAAACTTATCAAACTATTGCTGAAAGAGCTGCTGTTCGTATTGCTAAATACAAATATAAGAATCGTCGTGATCGAGTTAGCAAACGAAAAGTGCGTCTGGTCGTGGCGAAAGCCGGACTGTACTGGAACCCTGATGAGTGGGACGGTAGTATCTGGGACTCGAATGATTCTGGTTCCTCGGCTGAGGAGTCTGACAGACGCGAGTGTTCTCGCAATGGACGTGACTGTAAAATTAATACTTCTGACAAACGTGACGATTCTGGCAAACTTGGTCGGTATTATAAATCTGACGAACTTTATCGATCTGACTGTCTCTCTAAATCTGTTAATCAAGTTCCTTGTGATCCTCGTACTGAGGTTTCTGCGCATCCGGTTTTTCAACGAAAGTTACAGCAGGCTCCTGGTAATCCTAATGGTATTCCATTGGATAGCTTAGAAGACTTTACGCAACAAGAAGTTAGTGATATTTTGGAACGATTTCGACAACAGCCCGGTGAGGCTTTGCTTATGTGGATGGTGCGTCTCTTTGAATTGGGTGCTGCTGGCATCATGTTGGATATGGGAGATGCTTTGAAGTTTTGTTCTTTGAGTTCTGATTCTACTGTACAGGATCATTTCCGAAACTATAATATCAATGGTCAAATTAGTTTGCTTCAATTAGCGACTGATGGCTGTAATCACAAGTACCCTACAGAATCTGACTGGCCTCTGAATGACAAGCCATGGTATACTTTGAGAGATGCGGCACAAAGACTGAAAGAGGAGGTGATGAAGACTGCGATTTTTCTGAGTACATCTGACAGATTATTGGATGGTTTGTTGACGTCCTCTGTGCGGAACCGTATTATCCGTTCTTCCCCTGTTGCATATAAGCAAGTTATGATGACATTGTTGATCAATCAAACTGGTAACCCTTTGTCCTTAGTGCTTGAAGCTGTACGGCAGCTGTTTTGGTTGTACCACTCTTAGAATACATAATTGGAATTGATATTTTAAAAGGTATGACATTATACTTAGATGATGGATGTTATCAATTTGGAAATAGATGTTATATATCATCAAGACCTGTACGAGTTGGCCGTTTGAGAATGCCTCCTATAAAAATTCCCCAGGCTACAAAAGTTATTTCCCAAAAACAGTATTGTATTCCAGGTGGGCATGAAGAAATTAGTGCTACTATTCTCAACTGGAATAGTAGGCAGTAATGTAGCTGGGTTGAGGATATTGCATCTTTTGATGATGATGTGGGGTTGGAACAGAGTGACTTCGTAACCTGTGAGGCGGGCTATGGTCAAGTGTTTGTGTTCTATTCAAGAGTAGTTTTACTGCATGTGGAACTTGTACTTCAAGAGAGTGTCCTAGTACTATGGAATCACTTTGTCGTATTGCTAGAGCTGTGGCTGCGACAGATTTCAAACAGGCAGGCAAACCTTGTGCAACAGGGTCAAGAGTGCTAGAAAAATAAGGCACAGGGATGATGTTCGTTGGCTTGTGTTTGCGTGAGTACTGACCAGGCTGTACCTTCCCGTTCTGTGACAAAGAGGACAAAAGGTTTGGCATAATCGGGTGTAGCTAGGACTGGTGCAGAGCATAATGCTTGTTTAAGGGTGTCAAAAGCAAAAGTATGATCAGGTGTCCATGGCAATGGGGAAGAGGTCGTGGTCGTTAGCTGTATCAAGGGTTTGGCCAAGTATGCAAATTGGGGAATCCACTGTCTACAGTAGAACGTGAGGCCGATGAAGGCACGGACTTCTTTCTGTGTCTTAGGGACAGGAATGTTAAAAATGAGTTGAATTCTTACAGGTGTGAGTGCCCTACCCTCCTTTGACAGCAGGTGTCCTAGGTAGGCCACCTGCTGTAAACACAATTGTAATTTCGAGGGTGGCACCTTGTGGGCATGTTGTGCAAGGAACATTAGGACAATTCGTGATGCTTGTTCACATTCTGGTTCAGAGCCGGCAGTGATCAGTAGGTCATCGACATATTGTAACAATGTTGTATTTGAGGGCATAACAATGTCCTCTAACTGTCTTTTAAGTGCCTGACTATAGATCCTGGGACTTTTTGTGTAGCCTTGAGGAGCTCTTGTGAAACAGAAACTATGACCTTGTAGTGAAAATCCAAATAGGTACTGACTGTCTTGGTGAATGGGTACACTAAAGAAAGCGTTTTTCAGGTCGATTACAGTAAAATGTGTGGCTTCAGGCCCCAGGCTCGCCCAGTTTCGTTTTCCCCTACTTGCAGCCATTTTGTTGTTTGTTGCGCTTCCCAGGCCGTAGCTCCACCCCGCGCCCGCCTCCCAGCTGATCCTGCCTCCCCCCCCCAACACCTACATATGACAGATGCCTCCGCGCGCAGCGTTCACGCGCAGCGGTCGCGCCCCATGCGCGCCGAAGGTGCGCCAAAGGTAAGCCTGTCTACGCCTGGACCATGCCCAGCGCCAGACCCCCTGGCCCCCACAAACCACACTCCTCCCGCATAACGTATGACGCCGCCACCCTCCTAGCCCTTAACCCCGGACGCACACCTCAATGTTACGAAGCTGCCCCGGGACGTACCCACGATCCCTTCGCCTGCCACTCCTGCAAATTTACCAGCATCAAGACCCATACCACATCCACTAACCCCAAACACAGCTCCGACTCTAATCACCTGAAGTGCATCCTACTGAACACCCGCTCGGTCCACAGACACGCCACCGAACTCTGGGATTTACTCGACACTACATCACCGGACGTCGCCTTCCTTACTGAAACATGGATGAACGCATCATCAACACCCGACATCGCCATAGCCATCCCGGACAATTACAAGATCATCCGAAAAGACCGCACCGTCCAAACAGGAGGAGGCATCGCCATCGTCCATAAGAACACCATCAAAATCATGACCAGCTCCGACGATAAGCTTACAACCGCCGAACACCTCCACTTCCAGATCCACACCGACCCTAGGACCAAACTCAGAGGCACCCTCCTCTACAGGCCTCCAGGAACCCGTAAACAATTCAGCGAAGACATCACTGACTTCATCAGTCCACATGCCCTCGCCTCCGAGAACTACATTCTATTAGGAGACCTCAACTTCCACCTGGAAAAGAAAAACGACAGCAACACCACCACCCTTCTTGACAACCTGGCCAATCTCGGCCTCAAACAACTTGTTGACACCCCCACCCATGTAGCTGGACATTACGCTCGACCCAATCTTCACCTCCAGCAAACACATCTCCTTCGATCGCACCACAGCTCTCCACTGGACGGACTACAGTTGTGTTTACTTGAGCTACAAAACCACCTCGACCCACAACCCCCCACAACCTGATGGGGAACAAAATCACCACCGACCAACTCCTCACATCGCTCAACCAAAACCCACCCGCTCTCTCATCGGACCCAAACCAAGCTGCTATCAAATTCAAACAATGGATCACTCACAGCGCTGACGAATTAGCACCCTTGAAAAATCATCACACCAAACAAGACAACAAAAAGGCCCCCTGGTTCAACGATGACCTTAAGAAATCCAAAAAGCTATGCCGTACTCTCGAGAAAACATGGAGAAAAAACCCAACCACGACAACATGTCCACCTTCAAGGCAGCCACCCGCAAACACCACCAGCTGTTTCGATCCACCAAGAAATTAGCATTCAAGAATCGACTCGATAACAATGCCCATAACAACAAGGAACTATTCAACATCATCAAAGAATTCACCAACCCCACCACAGCCTCAAACGACATCACTCCCTCCCAATACCTCTGCGATTCATTATCCTCCTTCTTCTACAACAAAATTGCCGACATACACAATAGCTTCAAAAACAGTTCCAACGAACAATCCTCTCCACCCCCCTCAGAACCTAAACCGCCCTCTAACAACCTCAGCGCCTGGAACCCAATCACCACTGAAGACACCATCTGCCTAATGAATTCCATCCACTCTGGCTCGCCAACCGACCCGTGTCCCCACCACATCTTCAACAAAGCAGACTCCATCATCGCACCCCATCTTCGTGATGTCATCAACTGCTCCTTCATCTCTGCTTCCTTCCCAGAAAGCTGGAAACATGCCGAAGTCAGCGCCCTCCTGAAGAAACCCACAGCAGACCCCTCTGAACTTAAAAACTACCGCCCCATATCCCTCCTCCCATTCCCGGCCAAAGTCATTGAGAAAGCCATCAATAGCCAACTCGCCGCCTTCCTCAAATCCAACAACTCCCTCGATCCCTCACAGTCCGGCTTTCGAGCCAAACACAGCACTGAAACTGCCCTCATCGCAGCAACAGACGACATCCGAACACTACCGGACAATGGAGAAACAGTGGCCCTCATTCTACTCGACCTCTCCGCCGCCTTCGATACTGTCTGTCACAGCACACTCATACAACGCCTCAGCAACATCGGCATAAAAGGAAAAGCCTTGGACTGGATCATCTCGTTCCTTGCTGGGAGAACTCAGAGAGTCCAACTTCCCCTATTCAAATCAGAGGCCTCCAAAGTCATTTGCGGTGTACCACAAGGATCATCACTCAGTCCCACTCTCTTCAACGTTTACATGAGTCCACTCGCTTCCATCGTGCGTCAACACAACCTCAACATCATCTCCTACGCTGACGACACCCAGCTGATCCTCTCCCTCACCAAAGACCCTATCACAGCCAAAACCAATCTTCACGAAGGCATGAAAGAAGTAGCCGTATGGATGAAAAACAGCCGCCTTAAACTTAACTCAGACAAAACGGAAGTGCTCATCCTAATTTCATCCCCCTCTGCCTGGGACGACTCATGGTGGCCTTCGGATCTGGGCTCAGCACCCATACCCACAGACCATGCACTAAGCATGAGCGGATTTTGCGGATTGGCAATCCGCGAATTTTGCGGATTTGCGGATTCGCAATCCGCAAAATCCGCGAATTCCCGCGAATTTGCGGATTTTTTTTTTTTTTGTGTTCGCCCGTGTTTCTGCCAGTTCGCGAGGGTTTTTACAATTTCGCAATTTGCGAACTTACCTGTCGGGTCGCAAGTTTTGCGAACTTGTTGTTTCTACGTGTCCAGCCTGTTTGGGACACTCTTCTTCATCACTGCCACTCTCTGTCACCACTGCCACTCTCTGACTACTCATGCCACCCTCTGGCCCACCCATGCCACCCTCTGTTTCATCACTACACCCTCTGGTTGTCCAGTGTACATTATTTTCGGCAAAGCAAAGCACACCTTCCCTGCCTCAAGTGACCTGAATTAATTTGGGGCTGATTAATGTGTCACAGAATATTTTTTTAGCTGGCACCTGCTTCCTTAGTGCGCCCTGATTAGTGATCTTTTGCACTTGCTAAGTGCTTTCATTGTTGCAAAATTAGTTACAACACCTGCCCTGCCCCAACTGACAATAATGAATTAGGGGCTGATTAATGGATTTTAACTTCCAGCCTGGCTCCTGCTTGTCTCCCTTAGCTGTAATTCAGGACCTTTGTGGCATATGTGTAACTATTCTGAGGTTCAGAGCAGGGTCACATAATAGTTTCAACTGGCAACTGAACTCTGGAGGGGCCCCTCAGGAAGCCCTACAGGAAATGGCTACTAATGATGTGCCTGAACTTTTGAACCTGGTAAGTAGTTACTTTCAGTTTTGCCAAGATCGTATTTCTGCAATTTCGCACTTATTCGCGGGGCGCGAACTCACGCTAACAGTGCGAGCAGTGCGAGCAAAATCCGCTGCTCGCGGATTTGCGGATTTTGCGGGAAATTCGCAAATCTCGCGGATTGCGGATTTCCCGAAAATCCGCAAAATCCGCGAGCGGAACGGATTTTCCGCCCACGCCTACCATGCACATAACCTTGGCTTCATCCTAGACTCCTCACTCTCGATGACCAAACAAGTCAACGCCGTCTCATCCTCCTGCTTCAACGTACTTTGCATGCTCAAAAAAATCTTCCATTGGATCCCCGCCGAGACAAGAAAGACTGTCACCCACGCACTGGTTACGAGTCGACTAGACTACGGAAACACTCTCTACGCTGGAATTACAGCCAAATTACAGAAAAAACTCCCATTCATCCAAAACGCATCAGCGAGACTCATTTTGGACATCCCTCGCCAAGATCACATTACCGGCCACCTGAAAGACCTCCATTGGCTTCTCGTCAACAAGAGAATAACATTCCGTCTCCTCACCCACGCACACAAGGCCCTCTACAAACTAGGGCCCGAATGCCTCAACACTCGACTATCCTTCTACACACCCACCAGCCAACTAAGATCCTCCAATCAAGGCCTCGCCGCAGTTCCGCGTATCCAAAGATCCACCATGGGAGGTAGATCCTTCTCCTACTTGGCGGCCAAGACCTGGAACTCACTCCCCACTCACCTCCGCCTTACACAGAACCACATCTCCTTCAGAAAAGAACTTAAAACCTGGCTATTCGATAAATAATGAACCGCTTCCCCAAACGCCTTGAGACCCTCTGGGTGAGTAGTGCGCTATATAAATTCTTGAACTTGAACTTGAACAATAGCTGTTAGCAGAGTACTGATGCCAGGGACCACAGGGTATTGTGGTACCACACACTTGTTTAGTTCCCGCAGGTCGACCACTAGTCTATAAGCTGGTGGTGCACCGTCATCTGTTTTCTTTCTTACTGATAAGACTGGTGAATTACATATGTTGGAAGGTACTTCTCTGACTACTCCTTTCTGTATTAAGTCATCAATAATATGATGAGGGCTTGTTCTGCATCTGGAGGTAGCTTGTATTGTCTGACACAAGGTAGGACAACACCTTCTTTTAATGTGACCATGTGTGGTGTAATGTCCATGAACCCTACGTCAGTCGGATCTGTAGCCCATAATGTAGCAGGAATGTCTCTTAGTCTGATGTCTAATTCTCGTGTGGTGAAGTGACCTTTGAAATCTCGGAGGAATAGTTGTATTCTTTGCGGGGAACCGCATATCACAGAACCCAGTTCCTTTAACGTCTGGATGCCAAGTAAGTTTTCGGGACATGACTTAGTAAGTACCAAATCAGTGGATGTTGTGAGAGGACCAACTTGAAGTGATACTGGTTCAGAAACCTTGTTGATGACTGGTGTACCTGAAAAACCCAAGGAAATACTATTCGAGCCAGAGAGGAGTACCTTGGGAACTTCGTTGTGTTGTACTGTCGTCCTACTGACCCCAGTGTCTATTAGAAATTTTGTTTCCTTACCTAAAAGCTTAGCATTTACATAGGGACCCTTATGGTCGACCGGGACCGGAATCAGTGGATGACTGTCGTGTTCCTCCCAGCTGTCTCATGAAATTGAGGGGAATTCAAGATAGGATGACACTGGGTACTGATAGAGTTGGGCGGTAGGTTTAGTATCAGTCGGAGGAGCTGATGTGGGAACAGAGGGTCGTGGTGGATAGTTATGGGGTTGGGTCTTCCCAGTGGCAATATTATGTTGTAATACTGGACAGTCACGCACAAAGTGACCTAGCCTTTTGCAATAATTGCAAGTAACTTTTTCTTGTGACACTTGAGCTTGTTTTGGGGTCTGGGTGATTGTATTAGTCTGTGCTACCAATACCTTCATTTTAGTATCCTTTGTTCTTTTCTTTTCTTGTTCCTGTTCATCTCTAATCCTATTTTGGTGATATTGGAGCATCTGAAGTGCTTGTGAAGGGGAACTTGCTTGCCAAGTACTCTCTACCTTCAGTACTCTATTTCTGATCGTAGGCAAGGCATTTTCTACGAATTTGGAGACAAATAATCGACTATAGGCGTCTCCACCTGAGGAGAGGCCGCTGTTGATGAGGAAACATTTCTCTAACCTGGTATAGTAGTCCCCTATATCCTCATCTGGTTTCTGTTTGTATGCAGAGATAGCATCCCAATCTTCTTTCTTAGTGGTCAGCAACTGGGAGAGTATTTTCGGGAGAAGGCGAGGGAGTTCTAGGACTAGAGGTCCCAAGCCTTGTCCAGCAGCACGAGTACTTTCTTCTGTCTCTAAAGCTATCCATGCTATCTTTTTCCCTTCTACCTCCCAATCTTTTCCTTTTAGTTTGTCATATGTCCCTTGAGGCAGTAGGACCTTGAGGAGAATATTGAGATCCTTATAGGTAAAAGAACCCATTTGAAGAATATCCTTCAGTTCCCTATGAAAACCCGAAGGATCTTTTTCGTGAGAAGGGACCATTTTCTTCATTTCTAGTATTTCTATTTTTGTCAGGGGTGTGTAGACAAATGTTTGTTGTAGCTTTCCTCCAGAATCTACAACGGGATGTACTTCTCGGAGGGGGAACTGTCCTTGGTCATAGTGATGGGGATTTGTGTCATAACTGTCTGAGAAGTATTGGACATATCGCTGTTGTAGGTCAAGGAAGATATTAAGGAATTCTTGTCCCTTGGCCACCCACCTCCCTTCTAAGCAGTCTCGTAAGAGAGATTGTAACTTTTTGGGCGGGCAACCAGTATCTTCGTACATCGTAATGAGGTGTTGAACCATATAGATGCTTGCTAGCCTTTAAGATGTTAGAGGGATCGATAAGAACATTTGAGCGACTATATCAGGGTCATATATAGAGTATTGAGATACCCAAATTTTCTTGGGTAGTGAGTGGAGGTTCGTCGTCCATCCAATCATCTAGAGCTTCTTGTGTTCGTTGGAACAATCTATCTGTAGGAGCTGACAATTTCTTAGTTTTAATCTTGATTTGTCCACCATCCTGGGAACGAGGGATACGGGAGCGTACTGCTCCTTGAAAAAGAGTTTCTTCTTCCCTATCTGTACTCTCATTCTCTAATTCCTGAGTAGGGGTATCTTTTCGATGGAAGTTAGAAACCTTGCTTGTAAAGAGTGGAATAAAAAGATCTATTTCTTTTATCTTATGATAACTACCTGTAACCACTGCTTGATCTAGTTGTAATAAATCATCAGGAACTCTTTTTCCTGCACTAGCTATCATTCTGATAAAACAGGTGATCATAAATCGTGAGAGGCATTTTCTATGTGCTACGGGTCTATTCTTTTTTATTTTTTAATTTTTTTATTGGAAATCCTCAAATATACCATTACAGGAGATTGCAGGCACAGACCAATAATCATCGACAACAGCATAAAAGGATATAAAGCCTCGCGCAGCGAGGGAAAACATTACTGCAGTGGTCAGCGTAGACCTATAGTAAGGATCAATAAATGGATATGTCCACAATGTTCCAGGAGTTATGAGGATTTCCTTTTATAATAGGAATCGAGGATATTATAGCGTGTAATTTTACGAAAACAAAAGAAGAAAATTGGAGCAAATCCCAGAGCAGGAGAGTAGTCATCATTAAAAGAGCACATAGTGGGAAGCATGATAAAAAGGAAGCATCCGCCGAAACGCAGTGTCCCACCAGCAAGAAACTAAGATCAACAGCTAAATCACATGAAGACACTACGGGTCTATTCTTAATAGTTTCCTGTAGGGTTTCTAAATTTTCTCCTGTTCGGTGAGTCTCGTAAATCTTGTTCAGGCAGTTTGCGACATTCGGTACCTCTCGTATACCTTCTAGGGCTTCTCGTAGACGAAGGGAGATATCTACTTGTGAACCTTCCCCTGGGGTCGGGTCGTAATCACATTCTAACATGGGTGGATCCCTGCTTGAGGTGTCGGAGATGGTTTCGGTCTGGGTGACTATTCGTCTAGCCGTTATTTGATTGGTATAAGCAGGAGGAGGTTCCATTAAGTAAGTGGTAATGAAGTCTTTGGGAGCAGAATGAGTTTTAGGACATGGAGGTGCTGTGGGAATACTAGGGTTATCATTGAACTCTGTCTTTTGTGAAAGGATGGGATACATTCCTGTCAAGGAGGCCGAGGCCTCCCTCTTTATTTGTTCAAAATTAATATCCGCATCCTGATCTCGTAACTTTCTCATTTTAATTTCTTCTGACATTCTATTTGATTTCTCTACTTTCCTTTGCTCTTTCTGTTCCCTTTGATGTACTTCCTTTCGCCATAATTCGATACTTTCTAACATTGAGGGTCTTGCTTTCTTTTCCCAACATTTCTTTTCAACTGCCATGACACAATTCAAATCCCATGTGCCACTCTTTCGCCATCTAATCGCAATTTCTAAATCTTGAGTGTACTCTTTCCACAAATCCAAATACAAAACGGCACCTATGCCATACTTTGTATACATAAGAAAACCAGGAGTATCCTTTGGGGGGACTGGTACATCTTGTTCCAGTAACCCCCTCCGGGTACCCAGTTTACACAACTTTGAAAACAAAGGCATTGTGACAACAAAGAACAAACAACAAAAACTTACACTTGATAACTTGATATATTCTGAGTATCAGAATACAAACATACCGTTTTCTAGAAACCTAGAACCCGTCTTGACCGTGCTCTGAAAAATCGGGACCCGTCTTGACCGTGCTCTGAAGAAATCAGAACCCGTCTTGATACACCCCCAGCAGTACTCACCGAGGTACAGAGAACTTGAAGATCTTGAAGATCTGGACACTGGACTAGTTGCGCTGCACTCTTGATCGGGGGACTTGGCGGGATTCTGAAGACCTCGGACTCGGCAATCTTCACAGGTTTTGGGTTCTAGGTCGAGACTTCTGCTGTCATCCTCACCGCCTCCTATGGATGCTCTGACCTCGGTACAGCCTCTCTCAGACATGAAGGAGTTCATGCAGGAACACCCTGCAGAGTGCACTCTTTTGAAGTCCGTCGATGTCTTGAAGAGACCGGTTTTGGTCCGCATCACCGGCGTGTGGGGAGAAAGGGAAGTTCCTGTTCGGGCGCCAATTTGCTGTGGTAAATATTTTAGTAATTTACCTTGATCGGAATTTCTATAATATCAATAAGTTCAAGTATGAAGAGCAGAGTCCGTGGTGGTTTGAATTCAGGGTCTTTATTCAGTAACTCGAGTTAACGGAGAGCTCCGTCACCTGAGGAGGATCGGAAGAATCTCTAACTTTATTCTCAGAACACAGTATATTTATACATAGAAATGAGGAAGGAGCTTCCCTTTAATGCAGGCACGTGTCATATGTTGCAATAAAACAGGAGTCATGACTAAAGAAAAGAGGCTGCATCATAAAAAGAGGAAACATGGCTGTTCAGATGAGGCTCGTCATGATTAAATGAGGAAGCACGAGAGAAGCAGAAATGTGGAGAAATAACCCCAGGCTGGTTCCTTAGATAAGAGAGAGATGGTCGTGACAGGATGTCTGTTTGTCGTGTTTCAGCATTCGGGGGCTCTTCTTCTCGGAATCGGCTTAACCATAGGAATGTACAGTTTGAGTGCGGAAGCTGTTTCTCGGAATCGCCCTAACCATAAGAATGTACCTTTGAATTTTAGAGGAAGGAGAGTGCGTGTGCAACTTTTGTGTGCGCGTGATCGGGTTTGCTTGTGTTCTTGTTTGCTTGTTTTCCGACATGATGGGCTCGGGGATGTGACTGAGAGGGTGTATGATGGGACATAAACTACGAAAAATAATCTTTTTCCACAACAAGTCAAGATTCTGTTGCATATCATGTCCTGGTAAGCAAATGTATGCCAATTTTGGTGGCCTAGAGATGTGAGAATGTATGTGTGTGTGTGACACATATACAAGCATAACCCCATCATTGCAACAAGCCATAATGTGCAGAGCAGATGACTCGCAAAATACATGCCCATATTTTGTACAAGAAATCACAATGAAGTTAAACAAGTTAAAGAAAGTAGGATTCAAAAATATATTTTATGTAAATAAAGGTGTGTGATTTGAAAAACAGCAACAGTCTGTTTGGAAGGGAGAAAGGAAAACACATGATGATCTTAATACAGAAGGAGAAGGGAACTTGGATTGGGGTGGGGCAACAAAAATATAATACGTCAGGGAGCGTCAGGGTAACCAGTCTATTTACAAGGGGAAAAGTAAAAAATTGTCCTCAAAGAAAATTCTGTCCTTCTAGTCATCCTTTAATACCACAATGTCCAGATCTTCCGAGTGCAATGCGAGCACATGGTTGACCGGTACAGAAACAGGCACCACATGGGGTCAGGACACACGAGGAACACTGGGTAAACCGTGTGGGGCAACGGACAGGGGAGACATTGACGGTAGTGTGGGAAAGAGGTTGGGAAACAAAAGAAGACATGGCTGCAGCCAGGGAATTGACCCTGGCACTGAGGGTGGCCAGAGCTCCGGCAATTTCCTCTTGCATCATGCGTATCTCTAGACACATATGCAGCATGATGCAAGAGGATATGTTTGGATGACCCTCACATACCCACATCAAGTCCTCTGGGTCAGCCACAGAAGGAACAACACAGGGAGGGGTTTGGGTGGAAGATTGGAACATGAGGAGTGCGGTGCCTCAGGTTCAGAGCCAATGTTAGGGTCGACCTGGCAGCTATGATGAGGGGGACAGGTTGCACGGGATGCAGCTGGAGGCCCCGATAGATTGGAGGGCCTCTAGAGGTAGGGAGGGGCTGATGGCAGGCCCTGGTTGGGTAGTTGCCTGCCCCAGAGACACATCGTTAGAACTTACTGGTGAATGGTCCAAGGGAGAGTAATTCCCCCCACTTCAATGTCCACAGCCTCACCCCGGTCCAGAGCACCAGATTTGTCTTCCTGGTCAGTCCGGGTGGGTGCAATCCCCCTGCCTCCTGATGTTGAGTGTCCCGCCTCATCCTGTTCTTCCTCACTTGTTGAAAGAGGTTGTAGCAGCCGGCGCACCAAAGATCTCCTGCTCTGAACGTGGTTGTGCTGTTGTTCCATTTGGCCAGCTGTGCCCACTGAAATGTAAAAAAAATTATGATGTGGTGGTTATACACGTCAGGACAAGACACATACCTAGATGAGCCAAGGTCATACTTTGTTTTCCTCTGATCACACCTTACAGTGTTTATGAGCTTACATTATGTGTATGTTCACTGTAATTTCCTGATTTGAGTCTGGCATGGACATCTCACGAGATTATTTGTGGCTTACATAACTGTATTGGCCAGCCCTCAACTTTGGCATTCTTGTGATCTGTGTGTTCTGCTACATGGGCAGTTCCAAACCCAGTCTACAAAAGGAGATCAGAGAGACTCCAGATGACATTGAAAAGGGCCTGTGATATGGAGTCTCTGCACTTATACATCTGGACAAATGTTATCTGCTGTGTAGCATTGTATGGGACAAGATAAATGCTGATAGTGGGTCACACATCTACATAGGGTCCGGGATATTTAGTTTGCTACATTGTGAGCCTAGCCTTTCCATATTCCCTCACAAAAGCTAACAATCCAGTGCCACATATTGGCTTCAGTGACTGAAAAGGTAATGCTGTGTACCAGCGAACAGTAGTGGGTCGTTGTTACAGCTACCTGTACATGAAAATGGCATACAAGCCACTGACGGTAAGACGTGTGCCAGTGGGCACACTTGGCAAAATTGGGAACACTTAAGATTGAGGCAAGGATCACAAAGTCTGATTTGACTCCATGGTACATGATGATCTGTCTCAATCAGAACCTAAACTCTTCAAATGCAATGCAAGGCACAGCATCCAATACCGATTGGCCTCTCATACACACACTGGACATGGCACGGACCATTCCTCGTCCAATGCGCACATCAGTTATAATTCCCTTGGTTCACTGTTAGTGGTGCTGGCAGTGCACATTTCAGTACAAATGAACGTCTGTGGCTCAATTCCCCAGTTGTCCTGAAGAAACTACAATTCCCAGAATGCACTCTGCCCCGTTTAGTCCATATGCCACAGTGAGCCTTTTGCTTCATGATGACTGCTGCATAGACACAGAATAGATGAATGGAAGCATGGGACGCACAATGGTACAGCTCTGTCTTCACTCACATCATACTTCCAGACGCATTTTGCATATAATGCACTTACCATGTCTCTGCTGCTCATGCTTCTCCAGCTGAGAATGGAGGGTTGGCCAAGCTGTACGCAGGACCCTCCTGTACAGTGGGGAGAGGCAAGGATGATGCACATGGTGTTGGGAAGACTGGTATTCATTCTGATCTATCCACAATCACAAATCAAATCCACTGCCAACCTGCTGTTCTGTATTGGAAAACCCTGAAATGACAGTGCAAGAGAGAATCATAGACA
Organism: Lissotriton vulgaris; assembly: GCF_964263255.1. Classification (NCBI taxonomy): domain Eukaryota; kingdom Metazoa; phylum Chordata; class Amphibia; order Caudata; family Salamandridae; genus Lissotriton; species Lissotriton vulgaris. The sequence goes on from NC_141689.1 coordinate 667,842,180, forward strand.
TGTAACAAAAGGGGGAACAGACCATTTAATGACAGTTTGGCTCGGACAAGTGGGGGGCTAACACAACATCAAACCCCAGTTTAGTTTTCTCCTACTTTGCATTATGGTACATGTAGTCCATATTTAGTGCTCAACACAAGAGTTGTGTGTTGTGTTACGGAAAAGTGTGGGGAGGCAGTGCTGTGTATAACAGACACATAGTGCCAGAATCACCCGTAACATCATCACTCACGTTGTGGGCCCATCATTTGTGGAAGAGTCAAATCTGTTGAGGGCAAAGGCTCTGAGAATGCAATATTTATGCCCTTTTCTGATTAAGAAACAAATCCTCATAAGGTCCAGGAAGGTTTCTCAGAACATGTACAGTTTTTCCTCTGCATCAATAGATTCCTTAGGGACATCCACTACACTGATTGCTGACATGGGGACATTACCTGAAGCAGTGTCAATCTTTTGACCACTGTAAACAGCTGTGGTTTACATGCAGTTAGTGCGGCTTGCAAAATAGCCTCAGGATGGAATTTTTGGACAGAGTTGTAATTATCCAACTTTCATCATTGACAACAGACTGCAAACCACATTTTGTCAATGACACAACAGGTTGCTCATGTGAAAAACGTGGCAACCAGCTGATCACAGACTTTCATACCCTGACCTCAGTTATGTGCAATGGTCCGGTTTCCCAGATTCAGAGCTAGCCAAGGTACAATAGGTATGTGTAAGCCATGCGTTATAGCTATGTTGTGCAAAACACAACAGGCTAATATGATCTTGCACACAACTTCAGGGGAGTACATCAGCACACCTCCTGTATGGTAAAGACATCTGAATTGCGACTTCAACACACCAAAAGTACGCTCTATGGTGGTTCGGGTCCATATGTGTACCCTATTGTACCTACGCTGAGGTACAGTGTTTGCATGTCTGTAAGGGGTGAGAAGTTGTGGGGAGAGTGTATACCCAGTGTTGCCTGAGGAGGGAAGAAAGGGCAATTGGTTACATTTTCCTCTTTGATTTACACAGGAGACGATCTATACTTTGGTACATGCAATGTCTGTTGAAATCGTGTATGTTGCTTTATGATTCTTATTGTACAATAGTTGTTAATCTAAGATGGCATTCAGACATTTCAATTACACATATCCCTCATTTTTAGTGTTTGGTACTTACCCAGTAGCCACATGTTGGCAAATTTATAGATACTGCCTGGGAACACTGCATGCACATCAATAAATCTCCCACTGGCATCACAGACAGCTTGCACATTGATGGAATGTCATCGGTGTCTATTGCAGAAGATGTGTGCAATGCGGGGTGGCTAAAGGGCCACATGGGTACAATCTATTGCACCCAAAAAACATGGGAAGCGAGCAATGAGATAGAAATCTCTAGCTGCCCTTTGTCTCATGGCAGTGTATGGGGCATTTGTATGTGGTGGTGGGATCTTGCAGTGATACATCTCAGTACCTGATTCAAGCACCGTGACTGGCTTACCTGGGAAATGCCTATATGGTCACTAGAGACCCTTTGGAATGACCCTGTGGCAAAGAAATGAAGAGCAGAAAGGATCTTGAGATAGGCGGGAATGGCATGGGAGCTGTAGGTCACAGAGTCAAGTTCCTGCTCCCACTCACATACCATCTCCAAGATGACTTCTGGAGGGAAATGGTATCTGGCCCTGACATCTTGGCTGGACATCCCAAATAGGTTGATCCTTTGTCTAAAGATCCCCTCTACTCCCCTCCTCCTCCTCCTCAAGTCCTCTTGCCACATGGCAAGGGGCAGAGCAAAAAACACATTCAGTGACATGTTGAAAGGGTTTGTGTGTGTCTGCTCTGTATTAATACATTCTGCAGGGCTGGGATTGGCTGCAGTGTATCAGCTGATGCATGGTGGTGAATGGTAGGCACCTGGACAGGTGTTTTCCCTCCAGGAAAATGATCAACGGCCAGAGTGCGGGTATTCTGGCCCGAAATCGGAAATTCCAGCCCGGAATCAGAAATTCAGGCCCAGGAGGGGGCATCTCGGCACAAATGCGGTATTCCCGCTACGGGCAGGGAAATTCCGGCCCAATTGCGGATGTAAAGTTAGTAGTTGTAAGTGCATTCTGTGAATACCAAAAATTCTAAGTGCCTTCTTTGAATAACAAAAGTAGTAAGTTTAGGATTTTGTCTCAGATTAGTTCTGTGAATCGGCCCATGAGTTAGGAAATTAAGTTTAAAACACCAGTTAAGGGGGAGCATTGCTAAGATCGTCAGGATGGCGGTCGCATTTTAGGAGTGCTTCGGACCACTCTGACATCCGCTCCTCCTCCATCACCATCTCCTCTCACCTGTAACGGACTTTGCTGCTGCTTTGTTCTGGAGTCTGATCCAGTGCCTGGCTGTGTAGGGAGTGCGGTATTACAGTCACCCGCAGCCTGAGAAGGGATCCCGCCCTGCGGCCTGCTAAAAATGGCGGCGGCCTCGGACCGGGGCTCTGGTCTCCTCCAGGGAACTGGGGACCTGGAGCTGGTGCGGGACTGACCTGGCGCTGCCTTCTGGTCCCTTCCACTGCGATCTGGAGGAGGCTTATGAGCTCATTCTGCGGCATTTTGTGGCATACTCTTGAGCAGCACCCGCCCTGCACTCTTAGGGGCGGCAACACCACTGTGATCCGGCAGCCTGTATCCAGGAATCTGAGGGCACAAACTGCACCAGTAACGCGACATGCGACATCGGATCAAGCATGTGGCGCTAGGATGCCCCAGTGTGAATCGGCTGTTGATCGGACGGTGGGGGCAACGTGCAGACACGGCGGAGATCTGCCTGAGTGCCCTGTGTGACTGGAGGAGGATTGCGGGGCATCATGTGACCGTGGTTGCCTCTTCACCCTGAGCTGCAGTGGCACTTGGCCGTCAATCGGACGGCGTGGGCAGAGGACATCCTGCTGGGTGCACCGCCCATACCTGGTACTTCCTGAAGCTCCCTTGGGCTGCGTGCTGGGTCCGCACCACCCGGCTCAACAGCGTCTACAGTAAAGATGTTCCCAGGTGAGCGGCCCACCTGATCTGGGTGCCTAGGACGAAGTGGGAGGATTGGCCGTCTGTCGGTGGCTGGGGGTGACGCAGGGTGCACAGGGTGCACGCGGTCTCCACCTCCTCTTAGGATTGTGGCAGTCCCCCTGCCTGTATCTGGACAGCGGCGGTGGTGCTTGGGGTCCTGCCTCCTTGGTGAGGCCGGACCCCTTGGTGGGGCCTTGTAGAGGGCCTTTGAATTCCTAGCTGGGCTCTGTTTGCGGCGGTCTGCCAGATCTGACGGAGTTGCGGGCCTGCACCTGGTGTAGACTTTCCCCTCTCTGGCTTGGACCCGAGGCGGCGGCGTAGTTGCGGATGGAACATCGGCGACCGTGGGTGATGCCGTTCTTCCCCGTGGGTGTGTGGTGCGCTCCCAGGGGGAGCTCTAAGTGCTCTCGGCTGGCTCCAATGGAGGAGTGCCGGGGCGTCCCAGCTATCGAGTCGGATAGCGGTGAGGGGCCCGTGGGCCCTCTTCCTCCCTTCTTGCCTCCCCTCTGCTGTGCACCCTGATTGATCTGCGATGGATCACGACATCGATGGTGGAAATACTGCTACTAAGAGGGAGTTTGGCTGGTGGAGCACCAGGTGGGTAGTGCCCTTCCTCCCTCCATCCTTCTCTTCTTCCCCTCCTGCCATGACCTACGCCTGGCCCTTTTCTACTCCTACCTGCGCACAGGGGGCAGTTGCAGACCCCTGACCTAGTGGAGTGGGGGACCAAGATTGACCGATTTACAGTTGCGAACAATGTAGCGGCAGGGGGGTCGGTGGGGGCAATGCTCCCTCCCAGACGGACTTATCAACTATCCTTCAGGCCATCAGTGTTTTCCAAACCTCGGTGAGGGGTAAGATTGAGGAAGTCCACATAGACATGAACCTCATCCACCAAGATCTCCGCAATGCCGTGGACCGGATCAAAGTGACAGAGTCCCGAGTGTCCACAGTGGAGGATGACGTCCATCAGCTCAAAGAGCAAGTTTCACATCACCAGGCTCATACCTGGGAGCTCCATAGGCGAGCCGAAGATGCTGAAAATAGGTTCCGGCGTAACAACCTCTGCTTGGTAGGATTCCCAGAGGGGGCGGAGCAGGGCCGACCATCTGACTTCATCTAGCGCTGGCTGCGATGGATGCCCAAGGGCTCCCTCTCCCCGTGGTTTTCTATCGAGAGGGCTCACCGCTTGCTTGCTCCCAGACCGCCACCAGGCGGGCCTCATAGGCCATTCATTATGCAGGTCCTTAATTACCAAGACCGGGACTCTATCTTGGGCAGAAGCGCGGAAACAACAACGTCTCACGCACCAGGGTCAATGAATATGGTCTTTCCAGATTACACCTTCGAGGTGTAGAGCCAGCGGCGCTCATTCAGTGAAGTGAAGCAGAAGCTAAGAGCCCTACACTTCCCATACCGACAACTCTTCCCGGCTCGCCTGCGAGTGGTCTTCCATGACAAATCCCTTTTCTTTGACACCCCTAGGCAATGGAGGAGCGGTCCCTCTGGCCTCCGGCCTGTAACAATTTTCAGCGAAGCAGCGGCGATGGCCCCCACTCTAATTGCCGTGGCCCGCAACCACGGAGTACCAACCCACGCAAGAGACGAGGTTCACAACGGGCCTGATCAGCTTTGTCAACAAGTCCCGCCCAACAGGTGTCTGCTGGAGATCTCCTGGATGACCTCCCACTGCTGCAGCGATCCTTCTCTTCACCCCGTTTGGATCCCGGAAATGCTTTTCCTCGACCATCCCTGTTAGTGCATGCAGACACCAACCTTTCACGAAGCCCGGTCCTCCCTGTGGGGACGCCCTGACTCTGTTGCACTCCCCAGCACTGGCAGGTTCTGCTACGTTTTGCGTTCCAATTGACTGACTGTTCTCTTGTTTTCAATGGTGACTTTTACAGAACATCCTGTTAAGAGGAGGGGTCTTCCATGTCTTCAAGTTCCAAGCGTTCTAGGTTGGTTTTTCCTTCAGGTTTCTCAGTTCGGGTAGACAGATTCTTCTGTTGCTGAAGTATAGGGAGAGGGGAGGGGGTTGGCTGGGTCCCAGTTTTTACTTGTTCCTGTTCATCTGTACACACAGTCTAACTCAATCAGACTTCTGCTGCGCACCCCGTAGAGCCCACAGTCTTCACTGCGTCCACATTTCTGACCACCACCATGCAACCACCCGCGCCACCAGCTTCCTGGCGATTGTCTGTCCACCATCACACCAGTGCCTGCTTCCCAACCGGGACGTCTCCCTCTGCACTCATACCCCCCATGACTGCCACACGCAACTAAATACAGTTGCTCCATGTGATGTCCTGGAATGTCAATGAGCTCCTGGACAGGGTTAAGTGCACTGCCGTTCAGCTGTATGCTCAGCGCCACGCACTAGACATACTGCTCCTTCAAAAAACTCATCTCGTAGGCAATAAGGGGAAGATGTATAAAAAGATTTTTTTGTCGCAAAAGCTGCGATTTGCTAAAAAGTAGCGGTTGCGACAAAAAAATAGGAAAATGCTATGTATCATTTAAAACGCATCGCAATATTAAGGAATCACAAATTTTGTGATTCCTTAATATTGCGTAAGCATTTAAGGAATCGCAAATTGCGATTCCTTAAATGCTATGTAAAAAACAATCAAGTTTCGCGAATTCACACTAAGAAATCGCAAATTGGCAGTCTGCAGTACCCCTCCGGCGGCAGTCCTTTAAGTATCTCGGGATCTGGGTAACCCTCCTCCCTGACCTAACCTGGGACTGAATGTTACCCCAGTGGTGAAGAAGGTCCTGGCCGATCTCACCCGGTGGCAATCGTTGCCCCTGAACCCTATGGGTAAAATAGCTTTATTCAAGATGATGATATTACCCAGGTTCCTCTACATGCTCCATAATACGCCTTTTCCTGTGCATGGTTCAGAGAAATGGATAGCCTAGCTGTCAAATTTCTCTGGGGGGTCAACGACCCAGTCTGCCTCTCACATAGTGCCGGATCCCACTTTATGATGGCGGCCTGGGGATGACAAACCTATATCTTAATTATCCGGCGACCCGTCTTCTTGTAGTACATGACTGTTTCAACGGGGAATGGTTAGATCCGGCCTATAGGCTGGAACTTCATATTCTGGGCCTACCCGATATTCAGGGGATGCTATATGGTAACACCATCCCCAGAGTGCTGCCAGAGATCACGCGTGGGTCCTCCTGGCATGGTGGGCCTCCCTATGCCACACTCATTGTTCCGTGAAACTGACCCCTCCGGCAGGGTGCCCAGCTCTAAGGAGTGGTACAAACAAAGTGGTCCCAGAACAAAGTGTGTGGCAGGATTATTAGGCTTCAGGGCATGGCACTTAATTGGGATCTCACAGTTGGGGATGTGTGGAAAGGGGGAAACATTCACACCCTTCAGGATCTACAGACTACTTTCTCCTTGCATCCTGCGCAGTTCTATCGCTATCTACAGCTGCGACACGCCATCCACTCACACTTCCCTGAGGGCACGGCTTTGCCTGACTACAGCCCGCCGGAGGCCCAGGTTTTGACTGGCCACCTGGGGAAAGGGGGTATCTCCCGTATCTACCGCTCTCTCACCAACCATACCCCCAACACACTCTCACAGCACAGAGTCCGGTGGGAGGGCTGGGTTGACTTCTTGGACGACTCCTACTAGCGCGATGCCCTAATGGGCCCTAAATGAATCACCGTCTCAGCATGCCTCCGCTTGGTGCAGCTCTACTATTTACACGCTGCCTATCTCGCGCCGCTCCACCTCCACTGAGCAGGTCTCCGTCCAGAGGCATCATGGTGTTCACAACCTCAAGCGGACTTCTTCCACATGGTATGGTTATGCTAACCCATCACACATTTTTGGGAATCAGTGTTAGAGGAACTCAATGAGGCCCTGGGATGGGAAGTGCCCTGTAACCCCACCAACATACTCCTAGGCATTACAGAGGGACTGGACGGCTCTCGCGCAGATAAGCTCTTCCTACACACGACTCTAGTGGTGGCAAAGAGAGACATTGCACGCTGCTGGCTGGATTTGGCAGCCCCTGCCCTGTCACGGTGGTGCAGAGGAGTGGACTGGTGCACCGAGCAGGAGCAATCTGTATATGAGGCCCGGGGTTGTCTTACGAAATATCGCAAGGTGTGGGGTAAATGGGTGGGGGCGATAGATGGCTAACACTCTGCTCTGGCCATTGTGGATTTCCGTGGATGCCTGACTCATCCCATTCCCTCAATTTATATTGATGCGCAGTGTTATGGAGCATGTTTTCAGGTGCTCCGCTTATTGAACTGACTGTGTCAACTTGTTTTCGTTGTATGCTACCTTTGGAAAATCAATAAAATTGGTTATAAAAAAAAACACCAGTTAAAATTTGCAGCCAGTACATACACCAACATACTATACTCTAAGGCATAAGTACTTTACCAAACAATGGCAAGAGAATGGCAAAGGCTGCCCACATGGTGTAGTTTGCACTCCTACTGCACTCTGTGAATCCGTCTTAAGTGTAGTGCTTTCATTCTGAGTAAGGTTTAAATTTCACATTTTGTCTGGAATTCATTTGATTCATACATTCTTAAGAATATTGATTTCTATTCTTTTTCAAACACAAAAAAGAAAAGGCGGACTTTATATTTATTTCTTGTTCAATCAATAATAACATTTCTCTGTTAAATGTAGGATGTACGTTGTTGGAAATGTGTCCAACCTGGGCCCTTTGACCTCAATTAATGTCTGCTGTGCTGTTGTCAAGGGAGTCAGTCATACCACGTTGCCGATTGCTTCGACTCCTTATGTATGCGTGAGTTTCTTCCAAAAAGGCAGCGCGGAAAGACCCGAATAAGTAATTTGCCATTCGAAGCAGGTGTGGGAAAGCGCTGTACCAATTTCTTTTAAGTCGTGATTAATGGGATGATAGGAATTGATATTCACCGTACACGTGACTGGAGCAGTAAACGCTTGTACCATTGACAAATCCCCACAGAGCATTGATTTAAAAAGCAAAGACGCCATTTCAGTAGAAAACAGACTGTTGTACATGTGGTCTGAGAGTTGCAAAGCGAAACTACTGAGTTTGCTTTTCTTTATAGAAACGGTTGAAAGAAAAGCCGAAGTAATTTGCATTGTTCAGAGTTTACCCTTGTTTTGTTTTCTGTTGTCATTTGGGGAAGCAGCATTTTTTTAATAGATGTTTGAATAACATCCTCTATGTAATTGTTTTACTTAGGGATTTTGTACATTGCACCCTACAAATCACATCGTCTCTCAGAGACTGCAGCATAGGATATGATATGAGTGACAGAGGGAGTGAGTGATATCAAGAGTAATTGAGTGAGTGTGCCATGGCCACGTCCAGACCCGTATTTGCCCGTCCTCACCAAGAAGCTGGGTTGACCCACCCGACCCCTGTGGGTTTTTTATTGGCCTTTTGTGGAAACTACAGGGAAAAGGAAAACCATGATTATTTAATCGGAAAGTAACGATCGAACTTCTACTCAATTTTCAGCTTCTGAACTAATGCTGTGGGAGCCATAAATTATGAATATCTACAGCTGAACAGGAACTAGTTCCTTCTGATCCTGTTGCCCATCTTATGGTGTCTAACCTGTTGGTGGTGGGAGGGCAAGAGAGATAGTAACTCAATTATTGCTTTAATAATTGAAGTTGATCCCCCATTTAATGAATCTAGGTCGAATGCACCCTGAGCAAAAAAACTGAAGATTAAGCAAGTGGATCAGTCCTTGTCAGAAGTTCTACCCCCTATAGGGCAAATGGCGGGCCTAAAATCCATTTCGAATCCCTACCTTCCTAAACCCTTTCTAATACCTCTTAGGATTCCTTTGTGTCCCTAATAAAGAGTTTATTTGAAAACTTGTGCCTTAGGTTAACTGTCATAGAACAATCGACTAGTAATCTTGTCACACAGATTAAAGAACTTGCTCAGAATTTGGCTGGCAATTGTTTGTTCCTAGCCACCATGGTACCACACAGGGTGCTGGCATTGTGAGCATGAATTTACCTTAACCTTCCATTTATATCCCTTCTTGTGTTTATTTTATTACTAATCCTCTTCTATTACAAACTAGCTCCTCCTTATTTGATTCTATTTTTAAGAATCCGTCGCAATCCACTACTCTGGGCTCAGCTTTTGAGGATTTTTCGATCAAGGCAAAGGAGGGTCCTTCATTCTCTTCTACTTCCGCATTTTTCCTTTTTTTACTCTCTCTGTACATTTCTTGCTCCCCACCCCCAAGCAACTGCTATTGTCTTGATACTAGCAGATGTCCCTCCTTAGTGGTGTAAATCCAAAAGTCCTATCCAACTTAAAAATAAGGTCGTTCACTGGTTTCATTCCCGATTGGGTAGTTTTGGAATATATTTGAAAGTGTAATTGTGGTAAAATTAATCCCATGTATACTCGTCGGCAGTGGGACTGTATTGTTGTTAACTTTCATTAGCTCTATTGGAGGGGGGGGATTCCACACCCCACTGAACTGTCAATATTTACATCAAACTGAAATATGATTTCTTGTAACATTGCTGGCATATCATCCACGCAGAACATTTCAGATTGTACTTTTATTTTTCAGTTTTTAAAGTGTCCTTACAAGAAACGAGGCACAGTTCTAACTTGTTTATGGATGATTATTCTTCCTTTGTGGTCCAGCTATCCCCTTTAGTTCAGGAAGACTGAAGAATGGTTTATTAACCTTGATATCTGTATCATTAACTTGTACAATTCCCACATTGCATGTGAAACCCTCTAATTTTGAAAAAAATTGACTCCAAGTCAGAAATAAACAACATCTGTTAGTAGTGAACCTTTACAATGAGAACCATAGCAAAAACAGTACTTGACATGTCAAATCTTTATCGACTTTTCTGAAAGACTTTGAATGCAAATTTAATTTTACCCTGGATTTAATGATTATGGGTGATGGTAACAGACTTTTGTGTCAAAACATTTCCCTTGTCAGGTGTAATTCTGTGTGGTGTGCGTCTGGTAATTCATTTCACTTTTGTCATGACTAACCTGTTGAAGCATTAAACACATGAATTAAAGTTAGTTTACTGAATTCCCATGAGTTTATTAGGACAGATAAGGCCTCAGACACCATTTGTTTTAGAAGGGGTTGGTCCTGTGCTTTTGAATATTTTTTTTATTACTGAACAGCTTCACCATTACTTTGTAAAATTTAGAATTATTGTTATTACCCTGAGTAATCATAATCCCTTTTAATTGCCCTTGATTGGTTTCATTTTAAAGCTAAAGGTCCTTCCGACTAGCCAAGTGTTGGCACTGGTTACAGAAACCCATGGCCTCTGGTAAATTCAACCTCCTTATTACCTAACCTGATACCAAATTGCTACATGGAATTAACTTTGTTGTCTAGCTATGGAAGCTGATCACCTATCCATTTTTATTCCTTTCACAGTTTCCGATACTATGACATTTTTAATGCCCTCAACAATTAAAAGTAGTAGTACGTCTACAAACAAATTGTTTGACACCACTTGCTCTCTTGCACACAAGAATCCTGATTTCGAACTTCAGCCAATGCCCATAGACAAACTTAAAATCTCCAGATGTAGATTTGATTATAAAATAGTAATTAAATCCAAGAAAACAGAGCCTAGAAAGGAGGCCTGGGATAAATTATAGTCTGTATATACTATAAACAACTATGTTCTTTTTGGTGAACCATTCATTCCCACTTTTTAAGAGATAATCATTCACTTTCCCTTGCTTGTTTGATCAAAGCAGCTGATTTGGTAGTACATGAAAGAAAGAAGAAGGCAGTCTGTGCTGTTTCATCGGTATACTCTCTTTACATTTACATTTCTTTAAATTACAGCACCTACTTACAGCTGTGACTTGAGAATTATTAGTGATGATGCTTGTGACTCCAAGGGACACAACCCCGCCTGTTCCTTCAAGGGCAAAGCCCAAAAAGTTACAGTGAACAATATGGAATCAGCACCCATCTAAGAAATATTAATTAGCAGTCTCTGTTCTTCTTAATAAAAGTTCAAAATCTTGTAATAAATAAGTCCAGACCGTTGTTAAGTTTTCTGATTCAAATTCTTTATTGTGATAATCCAAAACAGGCAAAAATCCAAGAACATCTGTGGATTTCCCTTCTTAGCCAACGCGTTTCGTCTCAAACACTGAGACTTCTTCAGGGCTCAAACATCAGTTTTCGTTCAAAAGTTTATACAGCACACTGAGATTCCTTGGAAATAGCAGGTTAGTGATTCCTCTAGTTCATGAAGAAATGTGATAGAATGGCTTTTGCAAAGAACAACTGTGTATATTGTAATTATTCAGGTTGTGCTGTATATATCGTACTTAGTCTTGTTAGGCAGAGATAGGCATGGTAGCCAACAGGAGAATCACGTGTCATACGTAAACCATCAGGTCTACGTATGACATTATATGCAGTGGTAAGGTATTACCACTGCATATAATAAATCAGGAGTCCTTCTGTAATTTTTAAAAATGGAGTGACATAAGTTTGGTGTTTACATCCATAACCCCCACAGCGTTATTCCGAATTGAGCAATGCTGGGCCCACCGGCTTACCTCTGACACCAATGGACTCAATGAGGAGATCCTTTGGACCCAACTGGGGTCTTGATTATATCTACATCTTCTCATCCCTTTAGAATCCAGGGGTCACCACCTCTGGTACTTGCTGCACGCTCCACACTGTACTCCCATGACTGAGGGACACGGCTTCACAAGAGTTGCGCTAACCACACTGGATTTTTGGGATATCAGCCTGGCCTTGATAACTTAACTATGGGCACCCCAATTGCCCTGACCCATGACCTGTTCCCAAAACCAATTGCACCTGTTTGGACGTTAGTGCACCCCTGGGTGCTGTGTGTAGTCCTGAATGCACCATCCACGAACGGGGGGTCAACCACGCCCCAGGCCACATACCATGGACATTTGTTTTTAACTCTTGTTAAACCTTTTCCAGGATTTGTCATTGGACTAACGTGTCCACTTGATGCCGCATTGGTGAAGGGGCAAATCCAACTCTTCCTTTAGGTGAGTGGCCACACTGGTTACTACTCCGCTGATTGCTGTCACCCATGGCTTTGTTTTTATTCTTATTTCACACAGTAAGCTATATATCTTCACTCCACTTGTCTGAGGTATTCATCCACATGTAACTAGTACCGCATTGTTCTACTACAATTGATTTCAATGAAGACAAGTGACACTGCGACAACACCCATAATCAGACCACTAGTGATTATTGTTTGTATATACTTGTGCTTCTTCCCCAGATTGTCTACGATACTCACAGAAACTGGATACCACGAGTGTCATAAAGGCTGGTAACATTTAGGTTATTACACTGCATCACCAGCAGAATAAGTGTAGGACATTACATACTACTAGTTTAAGGTCCTGAAGAATTGTCGCTTGATCCCGTACGGGACATACAAGGCAAGAAACATTTTGACCACCTGAGTTTTTGAGCAACTGACTATAACATCACTATAGATAGTTGCCAATTATTCCCCCTTTTTAACCAAGGCAGGAGACATGATTATTAAAGTAGTTGCCCTGATCCTCCCTTTCCTTGTTTTAATTTTAACTTTTTACTTCAGCACATTGCACGACACTCCTACACTATAGGGCCCCTTACATGCACCCACCCTTACAGCAAGGATTAAAAGATCTCCCCCAAAGAGCACCCACTGAGGGTGCCCATCGGGTATTGCAGCGCCGACCCGACGAGGAGCATGCCCAATGAGGAAGCATGATACCCAGCTGGCTGGGTGTGTGAGGGCCCTAAATCCGAAAGGAGGAATTCCTCATCCTCCATCCTGGTAGACAGTCACTTACACACTTTCTCTTAGTCACTCCTGGTCTCTTGAGGAACTGCATACTCTGTTATTTGATACAATTAAGCCAAATACACATGTGTGAATAGGTGAGGATCAATATCCCATCGGTCTATATATAAAAAAAAGAGTATCTTTGATGGGTAAGTTAGAGGGAAATGTAAAATATGTTCAATACAAGCACATACATAATTTAGCATGTTTTCCAATAGCTTAGGAATGAAGGGCAATGTGTGCATCCTTTGTTGGGAGTATGAGAGTGATAGAAAACTGAACTCTGTATGTATGATGGTGTTATGTATATATAAGAAAAGCAATTACATTTTATGTATTTTTTATGGATGATTGTTGTCATATATTAGAGTCCTGAAGAAGGTGGTTATATCAAATTTAATTCACTGAAATGCTGCATTGACAACTATATGTTATTCAGCATTATTTTTTAATCTTTGTGATATTTGTACTTTTGTGTATGCGTTTTTCAAAGAGTTTATAAAGGTTATTAACCTATGACACTTGTTGCATGAAATATATTGACACAGAAAGGTAAAGGTGGTTTGAAAAGAAAAGACAAACACCCATGTTGATTTAAAACACAGTGTTTTTACTCGTTTTGAAGTGGTTTTTATGTATACTGGTATAATATAATAAATACCAACCATTACCAAATACATTTGGGTTCAGTACTATGAGTTTATAGAATGATTGAGGTATGATGAGTGAGAGGAGTGAGCACTTTATTCTAGTTTTAGATATTGGCCCTCGGGGGTAATGTTTGTAATTATACTATAGTGAACACTTTCCCCTACTGTTGTAAGGGTACCTCTCGAATTTTGTGACTACTAATATATTAACCTCAATTTGTGATACGCAAAAGTTTTCCTAAATTTCAAAACGGCATTACCAACCCATCCTGAGTCACAAATTGGTAGGGGCGTGTAAGAATTGAGAATGTAAGGTCTGTATCAATGGTTTTCTGCCATAAATCTAGTCACAAATCATTCATCAGTTACAGACTCCCGAGAATTGGCGTGGCAGCTTCGGGTGAGTAGGCTGCAATCCAGGGGACCACTGCCTGTTCTCACTGACGTTTTACAAAATGGCAAAGTTTTTTTTTAATAGAGCCCGGATCCTCTAAGGAACTCAGGCTGCTTTAAATAAAAATATTTCAAATCAAATCAAAATATTTTTATTAGATTCAAAGAATCATCAAAACATTTCATAAAATCTTTTAAAAATACATACTTTAGAAACTATCCTCGCCAGGAAGTAAAATACAATGTAATTCTGCAACTTGAAATTTCCAATTTATAAGGATACTCGTAATTATCAGTCAGTTTAAGATGTTATTGAAGGGTACATATAAGTGCATGGGCATATTCAAATGACCCGTCCCGAGCATACAATGTTGTTACAATTATGCTAAAACCAATCTTTGGATATCATAAAAATACATTCTTACTGAAATGACTCTACTTGAACTGCATTTGGCCAAACAATTCATAAAGTATATTAAAATACAAAAATCAAGCCTAAGTCTAAAATCTACATTTAGAATTTTAACCCTCTCTTTTTTCTTATATAGCTGGAAGCCATAAAAATCTGCTGACGTAAAATACAATGAGTTGTGAGCTATCTGAATTTAATATTCTCAACATCTCATTGTGTTTCCTAATATTCAAGCTTCTGCCAAGCAGCTCTATCCATTTCCTTCTGGCCATTACATATGCTGGGTAAAAAAATAGGACAATAGCAATGTCTTCCTTTGCGCCCAATTGGCATAGATTGATCTTACAGTGCCCATCCTTATCTTGGGACATAGCCCATTTGGCTGTGAAGGAATTTATCTGAAGTATTTCATATCACTTTTCAGATATAATGTCTTTGCTAGTTGAGGTTCAATTTCATCCAGAAATGGCCCAAAGCCTGGGGTCGTTTTGAACGGAAAAAAATTGCATAGTAAGTCTCCCTGATGTACTACTTAAAGTGACTTTGTGCCAAATAAATTTCCAATAGATGTGTTTGATCTCGCACTTCGATTCAGGCATCAGCAGGGTAGGGTTTGTCCAGAATCTACTCAGACCTAAAGCAAAAAGTCATTTTCAGATGTGGGTCAACAAGGGGAAAGTGACATGGACATCCAATTCCAATAACTTGCTCAGGGTCTGCCTATAGGTTTCTAACTCCACATTTGTCCAAATTCTGACCCAATAGGACAAAGTTTTCCAAACCGCTAGATGTTCCAGTCTTTTTATGCCGATGTCATATGTTAGTGGGATCACTGGGTATGTTGGGTGAGAGACATAAACATTCTCAGGATTTTATTTTCCCCAACATTTAATGGATGGAGGGTTTCGCCACCCCATAACACTGAGGCATAGAGGGCAGCAGTTTGAGCTTTTAAGTTTATATACTTCCAGGGCAGGGGAAACAGCCTTTGACATGAGTTTTGCATTAGAATAACCTTAGATTTGTTTATTTGTGGCTTCCATTAAAGGTTTGAATCAAGGGTGACCTGCAAGTATACAAAGTTGGAAATACGCTTCAAAGTTATTTTGTATATAAAACTTTTATGTGGTCTCATGGTCATGTATTTGGTCTTAGTGGCGTTTATCGCTAGGCCTTTAAGTTTGCAGTATTTATTAAGGCTATTGAGTAAATTTTGTAAACTCCTTGGTGTTTGGGACAGCAGTATTGTATCATCCGCAAATGTTAATGCGCAGATATGGGTCCCTCCAAGCTTAGGTGTGTCATGATAGGATTTTTGAAAATACTGAACCAAATCATTCACATATAACAAGAACAAAGTTGGCTCCAGGACGAAGCCTTGGTGCACACCCCTCCTGACTGGAATCTTATGTGTAAGCTCCCCTCTTATGCCCCAGATTGCCTTGATGAAATTGCCCTCGTGTAACCTTATAATTTGATTTAGGATCTCCTTTGGCACTCCCTGTTCATATAAGGATTTCCAAAGACGATCTCTTGGAATTGAATCAAAAGCTGCTTTCAAATCAATAAAAGCAATATATAAATGGCTGACTTTTAACTTTGTGTACTTCAGGCTAGAGTGACAAGTCTAAAAACGTGGTCAATTGTACTTATTTTCCATTTAAATCCAGCCTGGCAAGGTGAAAGTATATCATTCTCCCTTATCCAGTCGTTTAGCTTAGCCAAAATTTACTTAGCATAACCTTTTTGCAAAATGTCTATCAAGCTTATGGGCCTGTAGTTTGTAGGGTCATCCATGCTGCCCTTTTTGTGAATGGGGACTATCTCTGCGCATTTCCAGGATTCTGGAATTGGCTGACCCCTTGCTACTGCATTACATACAATTAATTTACATATTGCACCCACACTTCTGGGTCGTGTTTTAGTAGGTCCCCTGGTATTTTATCCAGTCCCGGCGCCTTCGAGGACTTATTAGTGGCTATAGCTAGTGTGGTGTTTTCAAAACTGAAGAGGTGCCGTTTTTGCTTAAAGTAAGGGCACCTCAATTGCATTAGAAAGGTCTGGAGCTAGCTCATTGGGGGTGGCATACAAATTGGAAAAGTGTCTTTGCCATGTACATGGGTCTAAAAAGTGGATTAAAGAGCTGTTCTCAAGAGTTTTTTGTTAAAAAAGCGTATCATTTCTTTTTTTTTCGTACAATTTGGTATCTCAATGCATTAAAAAATATAGATGAATACATATCTCCATACTTTTGACAATCAATACAAAGTTTATAAAATATAAAACATAATACAAAAATCAAAGAAATGTCAACACAGCGTTTCAGCTTTTTTCATATACAAACACCTTCTTCAGGACAGATTCTCGAAGTTAAAATACTTTTTCTTGGACTCAGTAGTATACTGGAGTTTGTGCTGCCTCAGGATCCCTTTATAGATATATGGGTCTGTGGGCAATCAGTGCTTGTTGTAAGTGCTTGTTGTAAGTATACTAGCAACTGACTTGAACAAGAATAAATGCAGCGTCTTTTCCATATTTCCAAGACGAAACAGGCGACGCTGTCCATGAGAGGAGCAGGGAGTCCACTTTTCGCTTTCAAGAGTGAGTCTGAAGTTTCATAAAGACGGGAGGTCAACCCCCGAGTCCTTATGTAAACGCAGCAGAAGAATGCCGCGGACCCACATGGGCCTTTAGGCAGAAACATGTTGACCTCACTCAGAGCGGTGTGAGGGCACTGATATCCCTATGACACCGATCACCTTATTTTAACTACCATTTGGATGCCGGCACCATTAAAATTTAAGCCGACACCCTTAATGGCCATTTAAATCACTTTATATATTATTTGGGCCCCCACTTAGTTTAGAAGTGCATCCCTGTCGTCAGGTGTATGCCCACCCTCTATCAAACTGAGTTTTTAGAGGGTGAGGACTGGTCAATGATGATGCATGACACCCGGTGGTGTGTGCGACCAGTCTTTTACTTTTTGTGAGATGCCTGCACTCACATTATAACACTGTAACCTACACTAGTAACACTAAGACTGGGAGCGGCTCATTGTGGTATACAGTATATGTTGGAGGCTGCCGCCTACCGGTACCCCGTGCCTCTAGTTCCCTCAGTCCAGATCCATCTGGCATTCGTGGTTATATAAATACCTATTTTGAGGCAACTTTTTAATGCAGTTTTCTGCCTTATTTTGAGGTACCGGAGTCTTGGAAAGAGGCAAATATAACGCAATATTAAAACCTGGTAAATCACCAAAAGATGCAGGATCGTTTCACCCGATTTCCCTTTTAAATACTGATTATAAGCTTTTTGCTAAAGTGATGGTGGATAGGTTAAATGTACTAATGCCTAAATTGATGCATGAAGACCAGAAAGGTTTTATCAAAGGGTAGAACTTTGAAGGAGTTGACATTCTCTCTGATAGGTTCTATAGATATGGCCACGGCATGCGATCTTCCTCTGGCAATAATAGCTTTAGATGCAGCTAAAGCTTTCGATCGTGTAAATTGCCTTTGTTTGCAGACATTAGAGAAACATCTAAATTTAGGTGCAAATTTTTGTAAAACATTGAAAGCTATTTATAAGAACCCGAATGCTAGGGTGCTCGTCAATGGGATGTTGACACAACCAGTGCAGATTTAAAGAGGAACTAGGCAGGGGTGTCCTCTGTCACCTCTCCTGTTTGATCTCAACATTGAACCCTCAGCTAGAAAAATAAGGAGTTTTCAAGGTATATTGCCCTTTAAATTTCATGGCTGGGAAAAAAAGTGGGGCTTTATGCCAATGATATTTTAATTTTTACAACAAATTTACAACAATCATTGGAGTATTTGCTGGAAATAACAAATGACTTTGGAAAAATCTCGGGATATGGCATTAATCAGCGGAAAACAGAAACTATGACTTGGAATATGGAGATCGCGGGGATGGAATATAAAAAAGAAATAAGATATCTGGGGGTTAGGGTCACTCAAAATCTTGTAGATCTCCCAAAGCCTAATTTCGATAAAGTTAAGAAAGAGATTATGGCGAATCTAAAAGGGTGGATGCATCACCCTCTCTCACTATATGGCCGAGTGAATTTATTTAAAATGATCGTCCTGCCAGAAATAACCTTTTTGTTTGATACGATTCCCCTTACTTTTCAGAAAGAATGGTTTATAAAACCGCAAGGTGAGATTAGCTCTTTTATTTGGGCGCCTAAAGGCCCAAGACTGTCATGGAAAAAACTGAGACAGAGATTGAATAAGGGAGGTCTAGTGTTTCCTGATTTATTATTTTATTCTTGGGCTTTCCTTTTGAAAAATGGAAGTATGTTATTTAATTCCCCAACAAATACGGAGATAGGGAGGATGTTCAAGGAGATGTTGAGAGAAGAAGAGGGAGGAGAACTGGGGTTTATGTTTAAATTTGCTGATCCAAGATATTTTAAGAAAGTTAGAGTGAAGGTGCTAACGTCCATGGCTGAAACCTGGTATAGAATTAGGAGAGTTTTAAAAATCTCTTATTTTACTGGGTCAGCCCAGATCTGGGATGCGCCACGCTCTCCAGCATCGACTAAGGCTCTTTTAGCTCGACCACTTAAAGAGGCAGGCATTCTGAGGTGGAAGCAGTTGTTTACAGATGGACACTTAGTTCCGTGGAGCAGGTGGAAGCAGGAGCTAGGTTGTAGATGTTCAAGGTTTATGTTTCTTCAGATCCAAAGCTGGCATACGGCAGTGGGTGGAGACACAGGTGTTTCAAACGAATTGGAGGATAAGCTTGTGTCTAGGACTATTTTCAAAAAAGAAATCGCACTTTGATACTGGTAACTGTTGGAGATGGACGATGATGTATTCACGCCACCTGGAGATCTGTGGGGAAGATGCTTACCCGAGTCTGCGCTGGAAAATCAATGGCAAGTATCTATGTCTATGCCTTATAAAATAGTGAAACCAGCATACCTCAGGAGGAACCACTTTTTTACCCTACATAGAGCTTACTGGACTCCACGAAGGCTGTCGAAATTTGGGTCAAGAGGAGTGGTAGCGTGTCCAAAGTGTGGCACTTTAAATGAAGATGACATCCATATGTTCGTACATTGCCCGAAGATTCAACCCTTTTGAGAGGCTGTGAGTAGCTGTTTACATAACATCTTAAAAGTGCAGATCAAGGTAAGCATGGAGCTGATAATGTTTGGAATATCAGAACTGCTTGAAGGTATTACCAAGGATGGGGTAAAGTTGACATTCTATGCTATACTCCTGGCACATAGGGAGATATGTAAACGTTGGGTTTTCCCTGCTCCCCCAATGGAACGCGGCTGGATTCAATCAATGAAGCATATTGCTAAGTTGGATATTTCGGAGCAGATGAGAAAGAGAATGAGATATGAGTTTTGGACCACTTTTTGACGTGGTGTGGTTGATGTGTGGGGATTTTTCTTTCTTTTTTTTGGTTGGTCCAATAATTAAGCCTTCCATTCGCCTCGGCTAGCTTGCGGTTTTTTTTGTGCTCAAGTAGAGGGACTGAGGCATTGACTGGCGATGGACCGGAGGATGAGGCCTTCTCGAAGGATTACAAGGGTGTTGTGGTGGGGGGCCTCACCTACGTGCTAATTCAGCTTTCCCTGTCTAGTATATATGAGGTTTTGAATCCCAGGGGCGGATACGTTAGAAGAGAAGTGGAAAGAGGGCAAATGAGGACAAAAAAAAGAGATGCCTCAAAAATGAATTTTTTCCGCTGTTGCAGCTCAACCTGTTTGACATATCTCCAAATTTTGCTTCCACAGACAACTTTGGAAATACACTTAGAGCTATGAATATGCAGTAGAGCCCCAATCGGTCTGCTATCCAACCTCGAGGAAAAGTTAAAGTTAAAGATGCCAACTCAATGCAGAATCGAACAACAAGCCCAAATATGAAAACACACTAGTCTTTGGAAGGGCACAGGACCCAAGGTTAAACGTTGCCAATTTTGTAGAGAGAGGACCGACAAACATCACAAATTGATTTTTTCTCATTAACTGGTAGGTCCAGCTCCTCCATAAAGTTAGCAAATTAGTTCAACAGAGACTGCTGGCCCCTAGTGCTTGTAACCATGAGAATTCCCTCACCCACATTTAATTACACCATCTGAGGCTGCAACCAAGAAGTTTAAAGGTTATGTATTGGTTCAGACTAGTGCTATCCATGTCTTTCTCAGGGAAAGCACAACTAAAGAAAGCCAGAGACTTTCGTGGTTCACTGCAGGCTGACAAACACCAAATAACTACGAGTGAATAATATGTGTGTAAACCCTATCTAGGAGACACTTATAGGATATTTTGGTACTAATATGGACATTAGCTAAAGGCTAGGGAGCATATTTATGAGCCCCTTGTGTTGCCGGAACTCACTTTTTCTGATGCTCTAGCAGCGCAAACTTCAAAATCATACCTATGAGGTCACGCTAAGCCACTTTACCTGGCTTTGAATGGCCTCATAGATATGGATTAAGGCAAGGCAGCACAAATCGCTCTGTTGCCTTATTCTGCACTCGGTAGGCATTCCATGGGCATTGCGGTGGGTGTTTCCATGTGCCACCCATGGATTTTGACACTTCCCCCACATTCATATGACCATGTAAACCTGGGGAAGCCCCAAAACCTTATGCGTCCTAAGGTGAGGAGTAACAAGGAGAAATACATTTTCTCCTTGTTTATTGTTACTCTTACTATTACTCTTTCTATGTGTGCTGCTTAACCAAACAAGAGTCATGAGGTATGGCTACTTTATGATTCCAGTATTGACTATTTAAACAGCATAATCTTCTGTATCACTGACAGTTATCTATTCCATGAAAGGACAGAAACTGTATCATACAATATAAGGGTGACCCTGCACATCACTATAGATAAGGAAAACCTGGCATTCTGGATTATATTTGACCTCTTGGATTCCTATAATACCATTGATAAGGATATTCCAATAAAACAATAAAGGAGTGATTGGAAATCATGATGCCTTCTGTAAGAAATTCATAGAAATCTGCAATCTTACCCTTTTTGCTCAAAACATTAATGTGCCCATTAGCACACTAAACAACCTTTAACTCCAAATGTATGCTGATGATAATCAGGTCTACAGATGTCTACTTTAGAAAGAGATGTTTTTTGATTGGCAGTCAAGAATGGGGCCTACCACAATCAAAAGCAAAAAGTTAAAACCTAGGGGATTAAACTTAAAATAATTCCTGCTCCCCCCTTTTCGTAGCTTGGCACAAGCAGTCAGGCTTATCTCAGTAGCAATATGTAAAGCATTTGCACACGCCATACAGTAATGCAGTGAAAACACTAGAAAAAAACACCACAATGGTTTTAGAAAAATAGCCAATATGTATCTGTATAAAATAAGACCAAACAATAAAAATTCAAAATACAGTAATCAAAATACAGATTTTGCAAGATTAATCTTAAAATACAGCTCCTTGAAGCTATTAGCTCAGCATCGTAAACAAACAAATCCAACATTTAAGGCCAACCGCGATGTCATGGGCCAGTTACAGTGTCGGAAAGACCCACAAACAGTACCTTGGAAATGCAGGGTGTTGTGGACCTTGCAATGGGATCTGAAGATGCAATGTCAGTAGCCATCAGCTTAGGAGGTCGTGCAAGACCCGTCAAGCTCATGTGTTGCAGATCAAAGTCCTTGAGGTTGAAGTCAGGAGCACCGCCAGGTGCTGGGGCTGTGGTGTGAAGTGGAGGGGTGTGGCAAGCGGTGCACCCAGAGGTTCGGTGAAAGCGTCCATTGATGTTGGTGAGACCAGAGCTACGATGTGAAGTGGGACGGTGCTCGTTGCAGTGCTTGTAGGTCATGGTTCAACCAGCTTCATCATCGCTGCTGAAGTGTTGTCAGCAGACGGTCTGGATTTGACGGCACCGGCATCGGTGGCCCAGGTCTGTGGGGTGGGGCTGTGTGTTGAGTAACTTACAAGTGGGGTTCCCTGGCCATTGTGCAGGCAGTGGCATTGGTGTCGTTGTGGTGCGTCATCGTCAGGGACATCCGGGCAGCAAGGGCAGCGAGGCAGTGCAAAGTGCAGTGCCCTCAGGTCACAGTGCAAGCAGCAGCTCTGTGGGGCGGTGGTCAGCATCGTTGGTGAGACCAGGATTGCTTAGTCCAAACAAGTGCTAAAGTTCTGGGGTCAGGGCCCCAACATTTATACTATTCTTTTCCTTTAAAGTTCAGTAGAAGCCAGTTCTGTACTCCCTGGTTCAGCTGCACTACAAGAGGTGGAGACAGCATTGTGAAGAGCAGACACATAATATTCAGTTGCTAGTGAAAATTCATCCAACCACTCTAAATGGAGAAAGGTCTATTCAGTCTGGCTGTGAGTCACCCAGGAAAGGCAGGACACACCTTAACCCCCTTTGTGACTGTCTACAATGAATGCACATCCCAGCTCTTGTCACTTCAAAACCAGACAGTGAATACATAAACAGGCAGAGGCACGCAGGATGGTTAAGCAAGAAAATGCACACTTTATAAAAGTGGCATTTTCTAACACACAATTTAAAAAACACCTTTACTAAAGGATTTTATTAAATTCAGAGTTCAGGGAGCCTAAACTCCATTCATCCAGCTTGACCCAATGGAAAGTTACACCTGTAAGATATTACAAGCCAGCGTCCATGTTAATCTATGTGAAAAACTAAATGCACATATTTCACTATCAGGACATGCACAACACACTACCACATGTCCTACCTTTCGCCTACACTGCACTCTGCCCATGGGGCTAACTTTGTTCCTACCTTAGGGGTGACTAATATGTAATGAAAAGGGAAGGTTAGAACCTGGCAAATAGGTGCACATGCCAGGTCGACTTGGCAGTAAAAACTGCTCACAGACCCAGCAGTGGCAGGTCTGAGACACCTTTAAAAAGCCACCTAGTAGCATTTGATTTAGAGGCCCTGAGCATACACAGTGCACTATGCTTGGGAATTACTTGTGAATTAAATATATCAAAGATTGAAAACTAATCATAGCACAATTTACAGTAGAAGCACTGGCACCGTAGCACTGAATAGCAGTAAAAATCTGCACGGAGACACTAAACCAGAAAATAAAAAGTCCAGCATGCCATCAAATACAGGAGTTCAGAAAGCAAAAAGACGGAAAACACAACATAAGATGCCCATCTAACAACTACTTCGAGTTATTGCCAGTGGTTATTCATATTGCAAACAACATCTCATCACCTTTTGTGTGTTTCTTTTAAAGAGTCTGCTTGTAGTTCCAGTGCACAATCCATTCATATTAAAGAGAGCAGCAAAAAAGCAACATCCTTGTCTCACACTTTTTTTTCTAAGTGAAGGTGTTTATTTCTTTTGTTTGCTGTTTGTGAGCTTCAATGATTGCAGATGTCCGCAATCATCTGCTAAAATCCCTCAAAAACATCACCAAAGCCAGAGACAGGCTGCAGAAAGAGTGACTGCTACATGTGTAAGTGAGGCTTAGAGGAGACCCTGGACTGGTCTTGCTACGTGTAGTCTTAAGGGTGTAGGTCACTTGGCCTGCAGTTTACAAGCCCTGGATGGTGGTAGGTTTTTCTAGTATATGAGAAGTCATAAGGCACTCGCATGTGCTCTATTCAGACCTAGACCTCCGTGTGACAATTACGTCCAGAGACTTGTGTAGAAGGAGCCCTAGAGTGTTTTTTTATTCCAAATATAATGGTGTGGATATTACTTGCAGCAGTGCTTTCATAAACCTTTCTGTTTGTATGCATCTGTGTATGTATGTGTGTAAGTATATATGTATCAGCGGTGGTTTCTTCCTGGGGGCGCAAGGGGACTGCCTTCCTACTGCTGCAAGTCATTTTGTCCTAGCCTATATTTTGACAAATGAAATTATCCTGGTATGGCCGTACCTCCAATCATTGTATTTTATTATGGGTGGGGCTATGGAGCTCATAGTGGGTGGGACGAGCAGCTGAGGCTGAACTGAGATGCCGATGTCAAATTGGCAGGTATTTTTGCTGTGGCCAATCTGACATGTGCAGTTCAGGCTTCCACGCTGAAGGCTACCATGGAGCTGCGTCAGCAAAGCCACATCCCCATCTGTCTTCAATGGAGCGTTGTGCCTGCATGAGCCAGTCAATCCTAGCAATGCCTTTATGCTGATTATTATTATATGCAGCATAGGAGCAGTGCTTGGATTGGCTGGGAAACTCAGGCTTATTTTTCCTGGCTAGGTTACATCTTTACAAGAAGGCAGCATGAGGCGGCAGGACTTGGAGTGCCTGCATCATCAAGGTGAATCTCTTCATAATATTCACATTTATGCCCCATCACTTTAAAAATCAGCAGCTGCCACTGGAATGTATATTGTATTTCTATGGTGTAAATGTAGCTCAAAGGTAGCAGAGTACTGTACACGCTCAAAGGCAAACATAAAATCAATGAGTAATAGGAGAGGAAGATTGGTTGTGGATGGTTAATGGATTGCGATGTAGTATTCTTTAAAAAGGTGACATTTTAACTAATTGCTAAAATGAAGCCGATTTGGGGAGGTCCTGATAGATAGGGGGTGTTGTTTGAGACCCTGGATGCATGGATGGAAATAAGCTGCCATCTTGTTTTTTATTTTTTGCACTTTTTAATTTGCAGTCTAATGATGTCTTGGCTGTAGGTGCCCCGAGAATCAACAGAGAAGGTACGCAAGATAAGGAGGGTGCTGGTTGTGATGAATTTGTAAAAAAGCTGATTTTAAAGATGGTTGAGGTCAGCAAGGAGAGCAAATGAAGTTCTACCAGGATGGGGGTGATGTGATTGTGTTCCTTCAAGTGTTAATGAGGCATGCTGAGGCATGCAGGATGCCCAGAAGATGTGCCAGTGTGTCGTTTGTTGCACCCTGGAGTAGGATATAACCACCATCTGAATGCAAGAGCATGAGGGTTTGAACAACAGTTCTGAAGTTTCTTTGTGAAAGAAATGGTTTAACTATCTGTAGAAGAGAGAACTAGTGCAGGCCACCATTTTTTTTTTATTTCTTTTTTGCTGTTTGGTCCTTGAGGGTGAGTTTGGTGTTCAGGGTGAATTCAAGTGACTTGGCATTCTGTGAAAGTTAGGGTTCAAAGCTATCAAGGTTCATTTTATTGAGCCAGGTCTGTACTTTGTCTTGTTTGTTGTTGTTGGCAAATAGCAGGATTTCTGTCTTGGATATGTTGATCCCCAGGTAGGCCCTGGATATCCAGGTCTGAATGATGTACCAGCAGTGTTTGAGGCGTTAGATGTTTGATGCAGAGGAGACTTTCAAGTAGAGCTATGTAACATCAGCATATTGGTGAACATTGATGCTGGTATCTGTGAGTAGAGGTCCAAATGGCTCTATGTAAAGGATGAAGATCACTTTTTTTGACGCAACAGCGGTGCTGCATCTGCTCCATATTTACATGGATGAAGATGCATCACGTTTTTACAGGCTGCGTCGATTTTCACCTGCTTGAAATTCGCATGCATCGCCTGTGATTTTAATTTATGGAAGGTAGGCATTACCGCCAGATACACCTACCTTGAAACTGACAAAGTGGTATTTACCACTTTTTTTCACACAGTCTGCCACTGTGCTGCCAATGCGTCTCAATCCCAATGCCTGCCATCCCCAGGTGTAGGAATTACACATTGACTTTTGCAGTGGAAGTTGACCAGCTGAAGGGAGTTCCTACATTGGAAATGATATCCCCCACCAGGTAAGTACAAACGTAAGGTAGGTAAGACAGTAAATGTTACATTTTGGACATTACTGCCTTATGTCAAGCATACACGTGGGCATAGAGGTACATAAAAGTACACTCTGCCCACTTGTATGCGTGGCATACAGAACAAATGGATTGGAGCGCAAAATGAGTTTTCCAACTTTTCACGCTCTATTATATTGGTCCACATACAGTAGACGATATGTCACTGCAAACTGATGCATCGTCTCTGTATTTTGACTAGAGTTGCGCCGGTTTTCACGTCCAAACCAGCACTGCGCCAAAAATCCGTGCACCATGGTGCGTCGTATTGTAAATACAGTGCATCCATGGTGGTACAAGAGTTTCTCCCGCAGGCACAAGAAAACTGACACATCTCTGCTTTAATGCACCAATGCGTCACTTTCTTGTAAATGAGGCTCTTTGTTTGCCCCGATCCCACAACACGAGGTGCAGGCACCTCACTGGTCCAGTGAATACATATTTGAACTCTCAGACACTGTCTGCACCCTATCTTCGCAGGTACCTTGCATAATATTTTCCAACCTCTAGTATTGCTAACCTAAGAAGTTACTAACTTAATACCCATTTTTGTGAGACGATTGTGTTTGCTCCTCTTTGTTGTATCAGCCATTAACCGCATCGCTGCTGCGGTGATTTTTGCGCTGTGCGGCTGTTTTCCCTTTTCCGCGTTACATGACGAGCTCAGCTCGTCATCAGCACACGCCACCCGTGGCTGATGACGAGCTGAGCTCGTCATCAGCATCGAAGGGGTTAAGGCTGTTATTTCCTCACTATATTGCACTGGCTCATATGTGCTTTGAGCTTCATAAGCACTCAATGGTCTTGAACACTAGAACATTCTGAGTGTTCACATACTATTAAATATATGAATTAGCACACATTTGTATTGCAGCTGTGATCATTGTGTTGTACAGTAACTAGATGTATTCTCCATCGTCCCCGATAAGCAAGGGCTTGATTGCGTGTCCACTTCTACTCAGGAAATGAAGGAGCTGATTTTCTGATGCAATTTTGGTCCTGTGTAAAGTGCCCCAGCATTCACACTTTTAGAGTGCTGGATGGCCACTGCAACTTCGGGTCTCTAAGACCCATCCTGACATTCCCTTTGATTCTGTTTCATATTCCAACAAGCACAGTCGTTGGTTCACTCTGCTTTTCTCACTTTCACTCCTTCGCTTTACCTCTTTTCTTTCTGTCTTGTTTCTTACTCTTTCTCGGTAGCTCTTTCATTCTTCCCCACGTTTCGTTGTATCTTCGTTTATTTTTCCTTTCTTCTTATCTCTATCTCTCCTTCAACTTGTCTTCTCACACCCCGCTCAGTTCTATCTTTCTCTCATCGAATTTCTCACTAAAAGGATCATATTTGAAATGCGCTTCCTGAATGACTAATACTTTGAAATTGCTATATAGTAAAGATGAATAATGAATATGAAATGTTTGTGATCGGAAATAGCTGTTTTCTGGCCCTTTTCCTCACACACGATTCCCTACTGCCCCACAAGCTTGCAGAAAATGACAATTTTAGAGCATGTTTTATTTATCTGCATTTTCACAGGCACATTAAGCAATGCGACCTTCATGAGCCAAGCAAGCTTTTACAAAACCAATAAAAGTATGGAAATTACTTTAAAATGATAATTCAGGCACAACTCTGAGAAATCTATTGAACATTTTCCCCTGATAATTCATCACTTTCTGTTATTTGCTATAGGGATGCAGGCTTTAATAGACAGCAAAGTACATCCTTGATAACCTGGTTCAGTATGTTATAGCCTCAAAATAATTTATGCCAACACAGTTGGGCACAATACGCGAGTCTGGATGCCATGGCAACAGGCACTGAAAAATTCAGCATCCACATCTAGGCAACGGGATTCCTTTCAAGCAGAGCTAACGCTTTTAGCATAACAGTACATCCAGATGAGCTTGATTGTCTTGTCTTTATTCTGTAAGACAGAGACACTTCGTTTATGAATTTAAATGAGTAGTTATAGGCAGGTTTGGCCTTTCACATCTAATACTAATTCACGTTTTAGCAAGGAGCCCGCTGTCAGAGTCTAAATAGCTAATAACAGTATTTGTGTTGTGTGTATGATATCTGTCATCTGCAATGCTTGTTTGACTGTAATACCTACGTACACTAAGTAAATGGAGACTTTTAGGAAGTCTTTAAATATTATACGAACACTTTTATTTTTGTAGTATTTATGCTGCTGAAATTCCAATGTGTGTGTGTGGGGGGGGGGGGGGTATCCTGGTGTGGTGTAAGATGGCCCTAGGGAAAACACGATTTTTTCTTTCCCTCTTTAAGTAGAAAGGTGCAACCATTTTCTTGGCAAGCCAACCTCATCCCAGGTGTCTGAGGTGATGAACTGGCCGTGCCCAGCCTATATGCCAATTCGCCTGATGTCCTTGTAGGGAGCAAAGTGTCAATGTCTAGTGCTGTTTACTGAATAGAGCGTCTGCCAAACATGATGACTGTACCTCTAGTTCCAATAATCCAAGAAGTACACCCATAGGCTAGAATGAACAGAGTAATAGGGGTTACCAGGTTACCTTTCCATTCTCTGTTGTACATTAAGGAACTCTGTGCTTGCAGGGCCAGCTCCTCCGCAATGACGAGGGGGGTGGGGGGGGGGGGGGGGGGTTTGGGCGTTGCTCCACTTCCTGGCTCAGAGCCAGCAAATGAAAAATAAACGATGTCCTAGCATCGGTTTCTTTTTCATTTGCCGGCTCTGAGCCCGCTTGTGCAGGGAGGGGCGGGGCATGGGAGGAGGAGTGCTTTGTGCACTCCCTAAGTGCACATATGTGTTTGACAGGCCGTCTCAGGCTGACCAAAACACACATGCGCACTTAGGTTTCTCCCGCCCAGCTGCATTGAACATCCTGGCTAGAGAAATCCCCACAGACTCCCTGTCCAGAGCAGAGCAACTTTCTAGCCCGCTCAGGCCAAACCCCATGCTTCTCTGCAGTACATGGATTGGATGGGAGTCTGTCCCAGGGGCTACTGGAACCAGGAAGAGGGGAGGAGGAGCGACACAGGAGGCAGCCGGTGGCTTCAGGTAAGTCCTGTTTATTTTTAATGTATTATTCCTGACAACCCCCCTCCCGTATTTCCACCCCCTCGCGCTACCTCCACCCACCCCACCACCCTTTTTTTCTGGCGGCCATCACTGTTTGCTTGACTATCAAAAGTGCCTCACAATTAATACGCTGCTTCTTCAATTCCCATTAGCAGCTAAGCCCAGCTGTGATGTGCCATTGCCCACAGGGAAGAGCAAACATACTTGTATTGTATTTTATCACACTTCACAGTCTTGATGACGCACCAAGGTACTTTGGAAGAGAGGCAGTATGCTACTCCATGGGGGCGTGCTAGATAAAAAATGTGTTTCATTGCAGTGTTGGCCTTGTGTTGGTGTGGTACACGAGCAGCCAGAGTGGTACTCTTCTCCTGTCTTAGATTGCTGCTCCAAGGGGTGTCTGGAGGATAAGGAGTAAAAGAACAAATGCATTTTCAAATTAATTGAATGTAATGCCTGGTTGAGGAGGTCGCTAAAGTAATCACCCAGAAGAGACAGTGAGGTAGTCCATGGCATTAACTGAATACAGCCCGCATGATACAGGCAGCCATAGAAAAGGATCTCAAAAGTCCATCAAGGAGCCACAGGGCAGCACCTACTGGCATACACAGGAGTAATGCAGCCATAGTAAATACTCTTTCTGGACTATCTAATAGTCCGTAAGAGTCTTCTATTTACAAAATGCATAGCAAAAGCTCAATGGGGTCCAACAGTGAAGCGGGGGGATCAACACATGGGAATGCACTGAATGCAGACAGTCAAGAATTGTGCCCAATAAGGTCCACAAAGAAGCAACATTGGAGCACCCCTAGCCGTATACACTAGTTACAAGACACTCAAATAATGACTCTCTAGAGTCAACAGAGGGCAGGGAGGAAGCCCACATTCTTATGGTGGTTCTTAGCAGACAGTAGTTAGTGTTCAATGTAGTCCATCTGCGAGTGACAGACTAGCAGCCCATCCACATGCATTGGTTACAGGAAGCCATTATGAATCCCTTATAGGGTCCACCCAAGGGCGATAGACGAGCAGATCTTGTGGTGCATTGAATACAAGTCACCCACATAAATACTATATAGTTTCCACAGAGGATCAACAGAGAGCAACCCATGTTCATGCACTTGTTAAAGGCAACCGGGGGAACTGCTCTGTGGAGTCCATCAGTGAGTGACATGGCGGCAACTACACTGTAGGCCATGTGCACTGGAAAGAGAGAGGAACAGTGATAGATGGATGAGAAGAGCAGGAGAAAGGCTCAAGGAAGAGATTGACCAGGATAACTGAAAACTTCTGAAGGAAACACTGAATCATGGGAAGAAACAACATCAAATACGCATTACACGTGAAAGTAGTCTATACCATTGGATCATCATTTCTGCCTCCTAAAATGAAATATTCATCCATGGTGATGTTGGACAGAGAGTGTCTGGATCAAAGTAAGTGTAGGGGCAAGGCGCAAGTGATTCAGTAGCAGAGGTAGTCGGCCAGATCAGGAAGGGAGCAAACAACCTCCTACACGGTGTATATATAAAGATAGCTACTCTTGAATAGTGAATATTTCTGCCCCAAAGGTTAAAAAAAACTGTGCACAGTGCCGTGGGTTGGACTAGGTGCATAAACGACTAATGGTGACATGCAGACACACAGTGTATTTGGCCCTGTTCTGTCTCAGAAATGCATAGGGGCAAGGTGTGTGTCCTCTTTTACCTTTTTGTTATTTACAGGTAAGAAGGGGCAGCTACACTGAAATGGTTTAACACAAACTTTATGTGAATCCCAGAGGGCTATGCTATGCCGTGAACAGATGGATAAGGTAGCTACGATATGTAGGAAATCCCAGAAGAAGAAACAGTGTTTTACAGAAATACACAACCGCTTTGAAGACATAACAACTAACGCTTACTTAGCCCCACTGAGGCCATTACACCTCAACCAAAAGATCATCACTCATCTGGTAGTGATTTAGTGAACTGAACATTGTCAATATTGTTAATACATATGCATGACAATATGAAGTAGTACAATTCTGTAGTAAAATTCTTATAAAATGAAATTTTTAGGTTCGAAGATTGTGATGATGTTGCAGCAGAACATTTATAGAGGACACTAAGCAAACTATGGACCTGATGTACAATAACACTGGTCACAAAAAAACGAGACCAGTGGAGAATTTTACAAACTGGTATAGTTATTAATAGTAGCAGTGCAGAATAATTAGCAAAATCAATAATGGACGGAGTCTTAAATGAGCCGCAAAATCATCAAGAAATCAGCCAGCATCCCTAATAGAGACCCAAAAAGATGTGGCTCACCCCCAAATTCAAGTGTTTATGTAGCTACTTTTTGCGTAGATGAACATTAGAACTGCAAAGTCAGTGGAGTGTGAGCAAAGGAATACATTTTGAATACATCAGAATACAGTTTACCAATGTCACATAACCCTGCCACCTTAGCTCTAAACCACTGCGTAAATAATATAAATATTCATTCAGGCCTCTCTGACCAAATGTCATCCGGAGGTGTCAGAACAAACTGGTCACATAAACAACAGTGAACCATTTTGAATGAATAGAATACTGCATGCATGCGAATGGTCCCTTGAAAAATGTAACACAAGTAGAGATCCTTCTGGGATAACAGTGTCATTCAGAAATAAATCCACATCTTGCTTGACTATATGCAACAGATATATAAACACAGTATGAAAATGATGTAGCATCCATTTTGGACAAGAAGGCATCGAGGCCTAACTGAGGTCTCGTTAACATAAGCCAGGAGAAAATTCACATGAACTGCATTAGTTTCATGTCAGTATAAACATGTGAATTTTAGTGTAGATGTATTGCTCTACACATGATTGATAGAGCGCATTCTAAACAAAAAGCATTTGAACATTGTCAGTATCAACTGATATCCTACCACATGAACAAGGATGAGGGCGTATTTTGAACCTGTAAGGCGTGTTGATTTAAATATTTCTGTTATCAATTAGGTATGTATTTTATATGTGACTGTCAGGAGACATCCAACATTATTACTTAAAAAATACAAATATAAAATGTGGACTGGATTAACCATGCAGATATCAGTATAGAGCTTGATACAACAACAGTTACGGTTCCACATATAGATACCTTTTTTAAGCATCTCAAGATATTGATAGTTAAGGAAAGCTAAAAGAACTCTGATAACTCAAAGCAAAGTACTGACAACACAATTTCTATTAAGTTACATTTTATTTCATCAAATGTCACCTGTACTAATCTAAAAAAATATTTAACGGTAAAGTGAATTGCATTTGATGTTTTCAGCTATGCAACATTTTCCAATCTTTGTGGAATAATATGCAAAACAATTTACAAGCAATGAGTCAGGCTAGGCAAGATGTACTGCAGTACTTGGAAACTTCTAAAATAGTGGTATGCTGTGTTATCAAGCATAGTCTAGCAACCAGAAAGGCTCTTCTGGTTGACCCAATGGATGATAATATTGATGATGAAGATATACCACCCGCCTTGTTAACTAAACCAAGATCAAAATGCAAACAGAGAAATTGAAGGAAGAATACTCTATACATTTGAGGGTAAAGATTTTTAATGTTCAGTATGTTCAATGCAATTTTTTTACTTCATCAAAGCACATTTAATACATGGCACATCAAACAATTTTTCTGTCATACAAGAAATTGGAAAGAAATGTATCATACAAAATATGAGTAGATAAAATAAAAAAATTCAAAGTTGACGCAAAACATTTTGTTTTAATTTGGTTTTCACAATGAACACACATACAGCAATAAACAAATATTTCCTATATGTCTTAGTTTTGTATGCCTTTCATTACCATCACTCTTTCACTAGATTTCTCTAGATATAGGAGCAGAAGTGCCCAGTACCTCTGGTATTCGCCTGGAACTGCGCCTTAATCTATCTTACTCTTGCATGACAAAGTGCCATTGCTTGATGCCTCTTCATTCTCTTCAACAACCACTCCCTCAGCACCTCATAAATGTGTAGTTTCTATCATTCCCAAAACATTTGCAATGTAAACAAGCCCTTTTGCAACATCTTTGCTACAATGTGCAAGCTTAATTTGTAAATTAACTTACCTACAAGATCGAAGACTCTGAGCAGTTGCAAGGTGATCTACACATCTCCCAGACCCGTCAATCTACTGGTTAAATGTCTCTGATGATGTTGTCCACATTCATCAACACACATTGTGTAGTTACTGTCTCTCTCAAGGCACAGAATTCCGTACACATTGCCTCATGTGAATCGGAAAGGTGATGAAATCCTGATGGCATGGCTTCCTCTTGCCCACTCATTCTTTGACCCAAAGAATGTATTTCTCCTAGCTGTTTTTTCTGTACATGCAACGTAGACTTTTCATTACTTTGAAATAGTTGAGCAGATTGTATTCCCCCTCTAAATTATGTGAGATATTTGGCATAATGTGTCTGCTTGAAGGAGAAGTAGTTATAGCAGTATGCGAAGGGGGAACACTTCTAAAAGTAATTGTAGTTCGACGCATTTCAGCTCTTGAGTCTGAAGGTTGTCCTGTATCTACACTTGATGTTAAAGGTAAATCACCACTATTTTTTCCATTTCTTCCTTTGTTTGCTCCTGGTTGGACCTTTTTAAATATATAAGCTCCACTGAGAAGTGTGCAGTCCAAAGAAAACACAAGCATTGGGGTCCAAGAAACTCCCTTCCTGGTTATGAGGTTATCAAATGCTGTCTATGCACAATTCACTATTTGCAATTCTCTATTTGTGACTTCTAGCAATTTGTTATCATAGAATCTTTATGTACAATTTCCAATTTTAAGAAATTCAAATAGAGAAAACACACTAACAGTATTTCTCTTAAACACCGAAACATTAAATTATATGTTAGTACATAAAGCCATTGCGCCATATTTTCTTAAGAGTCTGGTCCAAGAGAGGAGGAAGAGGCAACATTATGATGGGGACATTTCGGGGAGTTATATTGCCGGGGTGGTAATTGACCTTTCCTAAAATATGCAATTTTTAATGCAAATAGAGCTTGCCTCATTAGATAGCTTGGTGGTCAACAGCTAGATGCTGTCTAGAAGTTACTGGGCACTGGCAAAAATGTCATTACACTTGTGAAATTTGCAAAATTGAGTAATTAATGTTACAAAATCGTCAGAGAGATGCTGTATACACTATTGTGGGGGAAGCTCCGCCCACTTACCGCCCATCTTTTTGATTGGCTTTATTCATAAATTCTGTTTTCTGATTGGTGTTTGGGTTGTTAGTCCCGCTCCTGACGCCTATGTCGGCATTTTGCTCCTTCCGAGGCTATCAGCCCCTTTACTCAAACAGTATTTGCTTCCCTGTGTGTCCCCTCCCGCCCCCTCCCGCAGTTCGCAGTTTTTTTGCCCCCCCTCACCCTCCCCTACTCCTGTTCGGGCTTTCTTAAACATCTTTGCCGCCATTTGTAATGCAATATATCTTGCGTAAATGCGAGTCATATTGCATTGCAAAAAGCTTGTTTAAAAATTGTCACTAGCACGCCCACCTCCTGAAACGTAGTCGCAAAGACCGGAAGTCAGGCGTCTTGCTTCTCAGTGTGGGCGGGGTCCCATGCACCGAGGAGAGTCCCGCTCACCGGCAAGAGGAAGAATAAGCTTCCCCAATTGCACAAAAGCCACAGAGGGGGATCGGAGCCTCGCAGGCTTATAGAAACAAGCATTGGCCATGCCAATTGGACTAAGCATATTAATGAGCTTAGTGGTGTATTTGCTATTATAAATATATTAATATACTGTGTTTAGTAACAGATGAATACGTTAGCAGGTTAGCAATGACTTCAGAAGTCGCAGAATAGTAATGCAGCAGTTTTACTAGTGAAGCAGTACGCATGTGCAATAGAGTAGTGATAGCAGTTAAGTTACCAGGAGAGCAGTGATAAAAGTTAGCAAGAGAGCATTAATAGTAGTTTTAGTAAAACAGCAGTGATAGTAGTGTGAGGAGTACAACAGTAACAGAAGTGTGAGTAGGACAGCAGTAACAGAAGTGCAGGAATAGCAAACAAGGCAGTAGGCACTCACAGCAGTATTAGCAGTAAACAGGATAGCAGTAACAGTAATAAAGGAGAAGAACAGAATAGCAGAATTAGTACATTAGCAGTAACAGTTTAATTTGTAAAAAAAAGTAGTAAGAGCAGTAACATAACATTAGTTTTAGTAGTATGAGAAGCAACAGAGTAATCACAGCAGTGATTGCAGAGCTTGGAGGATAGCAGGGATAAACTCCAAACCAAGCAGCAGGCACAAGATCAGCAGCGGTTCAACTCGATCAATAATGCACTTCCAACGCTGCTCAAAAGTAGTTTTTGACGTATTTTACACTTTACCAAACACAGAACATGAGGAGAGGGTGTATGATATAAAGATATCATTGGAAAGTAGAAGGCAGACGTTGTTGTGCAATTATCAAGTATCTAAGGCCACCGATTTGCTCTCCCAAAATAACAAAAATAGCGACTTCCAATATTTGGCTGTACTTTTTTGAAGAAAAGGCTTACATTTGGGTGCAAGTATGTGTGAGTGTGTGTGTGTGTGTGTGTGTGCAGGGTGTGTTTGTCTGTGGTGGGTGTGTGAATGTGTGTGTGTGTGTGTGGGTAAGGCATGTGTGTGTGTGTGGGTAGGGTGTGTTTGTGTGTGTGTGTGTGTGGAGGAGTGAGGTGTGTGTAGGTGAATGTATGTGTGTGTGTGTGTGTATTTATGTGTGTGTGGGGGGTAGGGGTTGTGTATGCGTATGTGGGTAGGGTGTGTGATTATGTGTGTGTGTATTTTTTCAAAGTCTAACTCCATTACCTACATCTCACATGCAAAAAAAATAGGAG
Organism: Lissotriton vulgaris; assembly: GCF_964263255.1. NCBI lineage: Eukaryota > Metazoa > Chordata > Amphibia > Caudata > Salamandridae > Lissotriton > Lissotriton vulgaris. Next base: position 667,878,237 of record NC_141689.1, read on the forward strand.
AGATGCACACTTCTGTGCCACACCCCATCAACTCCTGAAAATCTTTGCGCTGCCAGCTGACCACAGTTACTACCCTACACTTCTTACTTCTATCACATCAAATTTGTGTGTTATTTTCTATTAGGCCCAAAGAACCTCATGTGCCCTTTAAGTGCCTCAAACAGTGCGCTACCTCACACAGAACAGAAGTGCTGGGACTGCAGCGAGCAGAGTCCATGTGCCTGGCCCCGTATACTCATACGGAGTGGAAAAAGCGAGGAATAACTCACGGTTTAATTCCATAACACGGTCACACGACACAAGCCCTCTCATGTTGTCATCGCACCCCTGCTGGTGCCGCCAGTCTTGCATTGATGCTGCGGGTCTTGGGACATCCACGAGAGGCGGGAGTGGTCCTGCCGGCCTGCTACGGAGGCACAGACGATGGAGTATTCGTCATTCAGTCCTTCTTTTTGAATTGTCAATAATAACACTCAGGAACTATGTGGCAACTGCCCGAGTTTATCACTTAGTATCTATTTGAAAGCCAGTAGCCCAGGTGCCTAGGTTGTTGTCACACTCCTCATTTTGCCTTTCCTCTGATCCATGTTTAAAATATTGCCATTAATCACAGGTTCCTGGATGGTGCAAATGTCGAGAAGCATTGATTCCTGATGAAGAGACCAGATCCGAATATTTTTAAAATATAAATTGTCCTAAACATCAACAAAATATGATAGGACATTGTAATAGACTAAAAATAACTGGCAGCACTGGGACTAGAACCCTTGCCTCCGGAGAGACAGGAGCCTTATTTCTGCAGCTTAGACTGCTGGGCCACTCTCCTTTCCATCGGACCAATCTTTAATTCTAAAATACAGACTGCAAAAGGGAGCCACATTGGATAACGTTAAAATAAGGTGTGCAAATATGCATTTTGCTGACGTCTGCCTCTTTCCTTCTGCAGGAGTACTTCTAAAAGGATCCTATTTCCAACTGCCTTTGACATTGAATGTGTCCCTTTTGGGCCCTGTATTCATATTCTTAACTCCCCATGCAAAAACTGTGATCGATTTCTGATCAGACAGCAACCAAACGTTTATGTTATCTATGTTGTTCCAGCTTATTTTTCACATGCTTTACTTAATATTGCATCACTCAAGTGTTTGCTTTTTCTAGGAGGCTATGTTACTTTTTTCAGGTTGTGTTACTTTTTTAGGCGGCATATAACTGTTGCCTAGTGCATAATTTGATCTGAGTTTCATAGAGGTGTTTCTATGGGACCACAATTAATTTGCGGCTGAAGGCTGTGCAAGTTTCTCTCAGTGCCAATGTCAGCGGGCCCGATAAATCTCGCCTCGGTGTCACTCTAACCATGGGGTCCCACGCTGCAACTCGGGGCAGTAGCTTGCTTAATCTCCACTCTGGCCCCATCACCACCGGGGATGCCTGGCTGCACCTTGCGGATGCCCAGTAAAGGGACCATCTCACAGGGAAAGCCAGGACGGGTTCCCCAGTGGAACAGCGCTGGGACACTCCAGGGTAACCACGCGCTCTATAAATCCAACATTCATTACTTACCACCCTTAACCAGTGGCGTAACGGACACCCCTGAAGTGCCCGCAGTGTGGGGGCCCCCCACTCTTCTATATATGAAGGGGGGCCCCTCAGCTTGTTTGTCCAGGGTGTGTGTCTCCTGTACAGCAGATGCAGTTTGCAGCCTGCTTTGAGCTGCTCTGCGCTGACACAGAGGTGAAGAGAAACAAAATAACAACTTTTGTTTCTCTTTCACTTCGAGCATGCTAGGCCCCTTACAAGAGCTGAGACCCTCCTCCCCCCTCCCACTCCTCCTCACAGAAAGCGTCTTCCTTAGAACACTGCTTGTCTGAGAGGGGAAAAGGCTGCACAGAACTTATTGGGGCAGAAGTAATGTTGCTACCTTTAATTGCAACAGAAAAATATAGCCATCTGTTCACAATTTAACATTCTGCAAAAAGGGCCCAATATAGTTCTGAAATAGAACTTTATAGGAAATCATTGTTATTCATTTGAATATGGCTTTTCTGTCTTTGTCAGACAGGGGTCACCAGGGCAGCTGTAGAGCACACTTAAAGTGTTTTCTTCTTACATTGCCTGTTTAAACTATGAACTAAAAAGGGGAAAAAATACCAATCTGATATTTCTAATTGTTGTGCCAGCCGGCTGATCATTAAAATACAGCTCATGCCCATTTAAAACCAGTTAGGTGGCAAGCTTAGGAAGAGGATGTGTACAACTGTAGAAACAAAACCAGGGGCCTCATTTATGAGGCTGTGCGTCAATTTTGCGCTGCGGATGCGTCACTTTTTGTGACGCATCTGCGGCGTAAAACATGCGCCTTGTTGCGCCATATTTAAAAAGTGACGCATCTAGGTAGATGCGTCACTTTTTAAACCCCTGCGCCACATTATACCTGCGTCAGGTATAATGTATGCAGAGGGGGCGTTCCCCCGCAAAAAGCCTCGTAATAGTGACGCAGTGAAATCTATGAGATTTCACTGCGTCACTTTTAGGACGCTGTTGCGTCAAAATCTTGCGCCTGCCTCACAGCAGGCGTAAGACTGACGCAAGCCCTTTCACATGGGGCATTCCCCATGTGAAAGGACGCATTGCTGGAGATGCGTCACTTTTGTGACACACTCCAGCAATGCGTCACTTTTGCGCTTACAGATGCGTCAGAAATACTGACGTATCTGTAAGTCCTTGCGACATGATGCGTCATACATTAAATATGACGCATCATTGGTGTCGCAAGGAGTGCGCAGTGAAAAGTGACGCATCGCTGTTTTCACGCAGTGATGCGTCACTTTTCATAAATGAGGCCCCTAGACTCTACTTAGGAGCAATGGAGGGACAAAATATAGCTGGAATGTTGAATGAGTGGTGAAGGATGTGGAGGGGTGATTGCATATGAGTGATTGTGGTAGGTGAGCGCTAAGGAAGTGGACCTTCTCCCCCAAAAGGCTCCCCCTACAATACCAGCCTTTGTTTCTCAATGACAAGCGCAGTTGTGACTTGCTAATGGTCTGCTGTAAGGGGACAGGGATAACATTGTTAAATGCAGGCATTGTGTCCTCTGCACCCAAGGGGAGTTGTTGTGTGCAGTGCTTAATTTGTAAAATATTAAGTGCCAGGGCCCTGACCAGGAGGCCACTGCAACTTGCACCAACCATCGCTCTTGTCATCACTGCCAAAACAACTAATACCCATCTCTTTTACCAGCAAGTGATACAGTTCAGATTATTTGAGGTCCTCAAAGCTAAAGGAATGACTATGGGGGCAGATTTTAATAATTTTTAATGTATATTGTATTTATAAACAACTGTTGTTCTGCTCATCTCTAAATTAGATGAGCAGCGCCACCATGTGGCAGACTGTCCTCAGTGTGGTGTTAACAATTAAGGGCCAGATGTAGGTAATTCTATTTTGCCGATTCATAAATATCGAATTTTACTGATTCTGTATTTATGAATCGGTAAAATAGAAGGAGGGAAATGTAGGTAAAATCGGTAATTGAATTACCGATTCTGTAAAAATAGGTATTTACCGAATCGGTAAATACTGATTCGGTAATGCCCATTGATTCTATGGGCATTGAAGCCCATAGGAATCAATGGGCATTACCGAATCACCGATTCCAGCAAGGGTGCAGGGGGTGTCACTTTGACACCCTCTAGCACCCCAAATACTGGCATGTGTGCCATGTGGCAAACATACATGCCCTAAGGGCATGTCTGTCTGTCACATGGCATAGGTGTGCATGCACACATGTGCATGCACACCTGGATTCGGTATTTTACCACCCAATTGGATTGGGTGGTAAAATACCGAATCTGTAAGGCCTTTGGGACTGAGAAGAGTCCCACCTACATCAGGAAGTTACCGAATCGGTAAAAATACCGATTCGGTATTTTACCGATTCAGTAAATTTACCGATTCTGTAAATTTACCGAATCGGTAAAATAGGGCCTATACATGCCAATTACTGAATACCGGTCGGTAACGGCCGAAATCGGCCGTTACCGACCGGTATTTCGGCTCCTACATCTGGCCCTAAGTGCTGGTGCCGAGCACGGGAAACAAATTAAGATCCAGTGTTGAGCACTGGAAACCACCAGCTCAAATCAAGCACTGGTTGTGTGGGGACGTAATATACTTCAATCCAAGCAGGTAAATTGAAAGGCTATTTCAATTACAAGTATTTTAAACGTATTACCCAAATCAGCAATTACCCATTCCTGCGCGGACTATCACAGACATCTGCACTATTTTCTCAATGCGTTTTTTATTGTATGCATTGTCTAGAGTATCACTAGTGGAACTATTTGTAGTGTCCTTAGAAGCAAATTGTAGGGGGGCATACATTAGGCAATAGTTAAACTGGTGGCTTACTATAAGGATGTTGCAAGTCACTGAGGAGTTCCATGACCATACAGCAGAACAAGGCCAAAGGGGGGGCCTTAGGTTTCGTTATGCCACTACCCTGAACCCCTATAAACCCCACAACCAAAATACAATTGAACTAGTAAATCACATTTAAGAACAAGTAAAAATTTCCAAAACTATATTAAAAACATTAGCAATAAGTATGCAAAACTTTTTAAGATATACAAATAAAATATGTACTAAAATACATAAAAATAATTAAAAACCTATAATATTAACATTAATATTAATGTAAATGATATTAACAATACAGATATTTATAGTATCGATATTTACAACACATACATGTTTAAAACTGATATTACTTACCTTTAAATCAATATTCTTGGCCATGACATTTTTACACATTATATTTGTGCCTCATGATATTTAAAACTTGATATTTAAAGTATCTTGTGGTTATCTATTTGTGTGAGACCAAATAAAAGTCACAAGTTCAGGCCGACCCTGGTCAAGCATGAGCCGGATACAGGGATAAGGTGAGACCTGCTGAAAAGTTACCCTCTAAAGTCCAGTGTGAATAGTTCCATTCGTGGTCTAGGAGGCCGTGAGGACCAGGGCGAGCGTCACAGATGGTCATCGCTGTAGCAAAAAAAGCAGACCCTGCATCGCCAGGCATCACTGGCAGTCGCTGTGGCATGAAGGGTTGGGTTCACCATAGCGTTGCGTTGGGGGTCAGCGGTGGGGCCAAGAAACTGGCCCATTCAGTGACACGAAAACCTCAGGATCTCTTTTCTTCTTCAGGGAGGAGCTAAACTGATGCCACAGCAAGGGTCCAGGGCCTGAGAGGCACCATTTGGGGATCAGGAGCTCACCCCAGCAGAAGCCAGCAAGGTTCAGGTAGGCCCAGGCAGGTCTAGTGCAGGGGTCAGCTGGGCAATTTCAGAAAGTCCTCTGGAGCCTGTTGTTCCCCTGTAGCTCTGAATAGGAGGCCAGGTAGCCCTTGGAGTCACCCAGGTAGCCTGGAATGAAGGGAGCAGTTCCAGTCTTCCTTCTCAGACAGCAGGGCAGGCTTCAGTGATAATAAAAATGTGTATCAGTATTACTAAAGTATTTACACATGGTACAAAAGACACGTGTCTAATCTCAAATAATTAATATTTTTCCTTTAAATATCTTCCTAGGAGTGTCCATTTTAGTCCGTTTGTATCATCAGAGTGAATTAAAAAATAAAATTTATAATAATAATTAAAAAAGACCTAGCAATCTATCTTTGTTAGTAAAAAGATTTACTTCGTCTAAGTTGTACAATTTCATAATGAGTAATAAGAAAAACAGTTAGGGGCCGTTGTTGTTCCTTATGGTTTAACATCTGCTAAGGTCACAGAACAAAACCATAGTCATTGAGAATAAATGGTTGATACTACTGGGGGCGCAGATCCGTTAATATGGTGAAGGCCCTACATCTGATGGTTTAATGGACCTGGGACACACAAGAGGCCAAGAGGTAGTCTGTGTAAGTAAAGAGGCCATGGTTAACTGCTATTTGATGGAACAGAGGGGTTGGTCCTCCCTTTTATTGTTGACCATTGTTTACTTGCTGGCTCTCTCTGGTTATAAATCATCTTGCTGCTCTTGTCATGAACTTAGTGAACGGGATATTGAGCATTGAGTTGTCCGGATTCATTGATGCAAGGATGGCTTGTCTGCACCTGTGAATGCCGAGTTTATTCCATTCGCTCTTTAACATGATCTTTCAGTCGTCGAGTAGTGCAGGACAAAGACACGCCACATGCTCAATTGATTCCTTGCTACTCCCACACCCCCTGCACATTAGGTTGGTATTTACGCGTTGCCAGCTCGGCAGGTGGTACAGGAATGTCCATTCGCCCATTCTGAGGGCCATGAATCTTTTTTTCCACAGCACGGAGTAAGTACATGACAGGTATGGGGCCATAATCCCTGGCTTGAACCATGATACAATTGTCCAAGCATGCTTACGTTGGGCCAGTTGGGCTCTGTCCGAATGAAAGGACCAGAGGCGGACATTATTTTTGATGTGAATATTGAATGCCTGCTACAATGGGTTCAAGTTCCAGATTTCTTCTGAATCCAGGAGTTTTAGGGAGTCTTGTGGGTAGGGCCCATATGATCTACCAAGTTGACCGACTAAGATTTCCACAGAGGGCCTCCAGGCTTCCTTTTCTGAAGCTACGCAACTTATCACACAGCCTAATGAATGCTCCGGCCCCTACTGCTTGATGATCTTGAAGGCCAAACTCAAGACGTATTTGAGCAGGGAATGAAGATTTCGGAAGGCTCAACACTTGTTTGAATATTCTTGTCGTTATTTTATTCACAAGACTGTTGTCATTCCCTTGCATGATCTCCTGGCTATAGGTGAGAAAGTTGGTAATTTTTGCCTTCATGACAGTTATGAGCGGGGTCAGGCATTGCCCGGAAAGTTGTCTGGCTAGGGTCTTAAAAGCCACCTGGATTGTCAGAGCTTTAGCTGCTACCTCATCTCTATGTTTAAAAAAAGAGCCCCTTCTGTCCATGTGGACCCCTAGGTACTTATAAGAGATGGCTTTATCCACACTTTTACCGTTGAATAACCAACCGCAGCCTCTGTATTTCCTTGACCCAAAGGTGATTGCCCTTGTCTAGTATAAAGGGACAATTGATCGAAGAGTCTCTGCAAGCCAACCCTGGTATGGCTTAGCAATACTAGATCGTCTGCGTACAATAGGTTACTAACTCTTACCCCGGCGAGTTTTGGTGGATGAGAGTTAACTTTGTCGAGTGACTGTGACAGATCGGAAATGAAAAGGTTGAAAAGAAGGGGCGCTAAAACACAGCCTTGTTTCACTCCGTGTGATGTTTGTATTTTCCTTTAGGCATGTGATCCGTCCCCAAGTTTTATGCAGATCCAAGTGTTGGTGTGTAGCACAATTAGAGTTCGTAGAAGCATTGGTGGAATCCACCATTTCCACAATTTGAGCCATAATGGGCTTCGAGGCACTCGGTCAAAGGCGGCCTTAAAGTTCACAAAGCAGCCATGCATAAACAATCCTGAGGAAGCAGCTTTGTCCAACAGGACAGATATTGCGATCAAGTTTGTATGGTGCCGGATCTTTGCACTAATCCTGTCTTGTTAAAAGGTATTAGATGATTTCTGTTGCCCAGGACACCAGATCATGAAGGAGCAATTTGGCGTAATATTTTGATTCTACATCCAATAGAGTAATCATCCTATAATTTTTCGGGTCTGATCTCTTGTCTCCTTTATTTATTTATTTATTTATTTATTTTTGTTTTTTATAGAGCGCGACACTCATCCCAAGGGATATCACGGCGCTTATACCAAGTGAACACAACTGAAAAAAAGACAAAGGAACCTAAGTAAGCACCACTGAGAGCTGAGGCAATAGGACCTAGCGATGAATAGGAAAGAGGTGGGTCTTCAGCTTTTTCCGAAACAAAAGATAGTTTGTGGTGTATCTGAGGTCATCCGGAAGCTCATTTCACCTCCTGGCTGCCAGACAAGAGAAGCAGCGGCCACCTGTTCTAACTTTATGAATGCGTTTCATCCTGGCTAATGCTGATTGGGCTGATCGTAGGTTTCTGGTGGGGACGTAGAATTCAATCTTCCCTGGGAGAATGGTGGGCCCGTCTTATGCAGGACCCTGTGGGCATGACAGAGTAGTTTAAAGGCAGCCCTCTGGCGCATTGGAAGCCAGTGGAGTGTATTCAGACATTCCGATGCTGAGTCTAGCCTGCCCTTGTCACAGATCAGTCTTGCCGCCGAGTTCTGCAATACCTGTAGTCGGGAGAATAGATGTTCGTTCATCCCTACAAATAGCGCATTGCCGTAGTCCAGGCGGCTAACCAGTAGGGCCTGTGTTACTGAACGCCTACAGTCCAGAGGTATCCAGGGGAAGAGCCTAGCTAACAGTTTCAGAATGGAAAAGCCCTTACCACAAAGGGATCGCACATGATCTTTCATGGATAGATCATCGTCCATAATAAACCCCAAGTTTCCAGCCTGTTGTTTAGGGATAGGGGCTAAGCCCAATGAGTGCGGGCACCATGAGATGTCCCACACTCGCTTGGCACCATCGAATAGAAGGATCTCGGACTTCCCCGCATTTAGTTTTAAACAGTGGGCATGCATCCATTGTGCCATTTCTGAGAGACAGCCATGAAGTTTGGTTTTAATAATATCCGGCTTCTCATTCAGGGCCACCGTCAACTGCGTATCGTCCGCATATGAGCAAATGCCGATGCCCCACTTCCTTCCAATGTCAGCTAAAGATGACATGTAAACATTGAAAAGAGTGGGGCTCAGCGAGGCGCCCTGGGGCACTCCACAGTCGATGGGGGTAGGCCTGGATCGAAACTGACCCATATGGACTGCCTGGGTACGATCACTCAAGAAAGAGTGGAGCCATTTAAAGGCGTTGGAATAGACTCCTTTCTGCCGGAGTATTTTTAACAGACAGTGGTGGGACACCGTGTCAAACGCCTCTGACAGGTCAAGCAGTATCAGTGCCACCACTCCACCTTGGTCAGTGGAGGATCTGATACTGTCCGACACTGCCAGCAACGTTGCCTCGGTGCTATTATTGGCTCGAAAGCCCATCTGGGAGGGATCCAGGAGAAGATTGTCTTCCAGGTATTTTGTCAGCTGGGCATTGACCAATTTCTCCAGAACCTTAGAGAGATAAGAGAGCTGAGAAATAGGTCTGTAATTCTCTGGGTTGAGAATATCAGATCCCGCTTTCTTCAGGAGAGGAATCACAGCAGCGTGCTTCCAGACGTCGGGGAAGGTAGCAGTACTGAACGACTTGTTAAAAAGTTGTGTGACTAAAGGACAGATTATAGATGCAATCTTGGAAAACACAAAATGAGGGCAGGGGTCCAAGGGGGAACCAGATTTGACTGAAAGCATGGCTGTTCGAACATCTTCAGCTGAGAATGGTTCAAAGTCAGCCAGACAGGGAACAGTACCCTCGGTAGACATAACTGCTGAGGTATCCGTGTCCAGCAAGCTGTCAAAACGTTTGTCAGTGTAGCTATTAGCAGGCTGAGGAGAGAAAGTTGACTAGATTTTCTTGATTTTCTCCGAAAAGAAGGTACTGATGGGATTGCAGGCCTCGGTCTTAGGGATAAGTGTTTGTGAAATACTAGTGGGTTTACTCAGTTCCTTCACTATCTTGAACAATTCTTTCGCAGAGTTACTATTCTCATGGATGCGTTGGGTAAAATGATCTTTCTTGGCATGTTTGATGGCCAAAATGTATTGCTTCCGGTTCTGGACATAGTTTAATTTAGCCGCATGATCCTTAGACTGTCTCCAAATGTGTTCAAGCCTTTGGCATTCTCGTTTAAGATTTTTTAGGTGGGGAGTATACCATTTCTCAGTTGGAGCCTTTTTTCTGGATACCCGCATAGGGGCTAGCTTATCTAAAGTTTGCAGAATACCTGCATCTAAGGATGCGACATCTGCACAGGCAGAGGAGTCCTGGAAGTGTTTAGCAAAGTTAGATTCCTCCACTAGTCTCCAGGCTTGTTTCGAAATTCTAGGAGTAGTACTTGGTTTCTTAATTTTATGAGGGAGGTTAAATGAAAAAGAAATGAGAAAATGATCCGACCAGGACAGGGGCTGGACCTCAGATATATGAGTTGACTCTATGTTGGTGAAAAGTACGTCTAATGTGTGGCCTGCTATATGAGTAGGGCCTACTACCCATTGTCTGAGATTTAATATCTCCATGTCGTCCTTTAATTGGGAGGTAGCCAGATTGTTTGTTTTCTCAAAATGGATATTAAAATCACCAACGATGAGGTAGTTTCTAAATTTTAGACAGAGAGGTAGCAGCTGATTTAGTAGTTTAGCGCCAAAGTTGGTTTGTAGTCCAGGGGGGTTGTACACCACGGCTCCTGCTAGTAAAATAGAGCCCTCCTGGCATACTCTGAAGGCTAGGGTCTGATGTTCACTGTAAGTGACTGTTGGTTCCAACTGACATGTCAAGTGATCCCTGAATATCACAGCTACAGCCCCTCCTTTTTTAACAGATCTATCTTGAGTAATGATCATAGTTACATGGGAGGGCGTTAGCAAGGTCGGGGGTGTTAATATCGGACAGCCAGGTTTCGGTAATAAAAACCAAGTCTGGAGACTTAGAGGAAAGTAAATCCCAAACATCCAGAGCATGTCTGGGTAGGGATCTAGCATTCAAATATAGGCAGCTGAGATTCGTATTATTAAGGATATAGGTTGAGTGAAGGCACGATGGAAAAGAGCCCATACTACACCAATGACACGTGCGGCAGGAAAAAGGGCCATAGGATAGCCCAGGTTCTGTAATAACGCAAGCCCTGCCACTATTATCTACACTACTTGCATAGGCCAGTAACTCGCCTCGGGTATAGACAATAGGGGGGAAACACACTTGCTGAGACCGGCAGGGGGTGTGGGCCCGGGTCCCGGCCGGTCGCGGACGGGCGCAGACGGGCTTGCCTTTGGCGCGCCTTCGCCGCGCCCGCTGCGCGTTCGGGATGGGTTGCACATTTATGCTAATGGGTCCGGCGTGGTGAGAGCTGCAGCGCCAACCCTGGGCTACCCCCAAGATGGCGGATCCCCTGCCAAACCCGGTGTTAGCGTTCAATCGGCTGCACGGGGAGAGCAGGTCGAGATAAGGAACAGGGAGGGTAAGTGCCCAAAGTACAGGTGCTAGAGTCACCTTAGAAATATACAATTTAAAATTAACAAACAGTTTTTAAGAATTGGCCAGACACACACAATGCTCCCGGCTTCCGCCTCAGGAGTTTTCCAGCAGTATAGATTGGATGTACGATGGCGCCACACCATGATTCTGGTAATTCCGAGTTAGTCCAGCAATAGGAAAAGAGGGGTGCCAATTGATGAGCCCAGAAGTCTGTCTCTTGTTTAAACAATGCCTGTGGTAGGCCATTCGGCCCTGGGGCTCCATCTGAGCGACCCTCAGTTATGGCTCGAACTGTTTTATCTGTAGTAATTCCCAAGTTTGTAAATGCATCTTGGGGTGGTTCTGAGGGCTGGAGCGAGGATTTTTTATTGGTTGCCAGTGGCGTCCTTGCGTTCAATTCAACTTTTTTCTTTGATGAGCCTACATCCATTGTGCCCAACATTTGGCAGCAATTGTGTTGTTGGGCCATTGCCGGAGGATTGACAGGTGAACCGGCTTCTTTTTCTTGTTCCTCATAATGAGTAGTTAGATAAAATACCCATTCGGCTTCAGAGATATTAGCGCTACTTTGTCCTCCTTGCTTGTGTATGTTGGAGTTGACGAGTGACCAGAAAGCTTTTGGGTTGTGACTTCTATTTTCATGTATCAGTTTTAACCAACACTGTTCGGAGCGTTTTTTTTTTCATGAAATATTGCTTGTCGAAGTGCTTTCTGAGCAACCTTGTATTTATTGAATTTATAATCTTCCCCTGGCAGGCTTCAAGTAGCAGGACAGTTCCTCTGCCAGCAGGGCAGTCCTTCTTCTTTAGTGTCCAAACATCCAGGAATGTACTGAAGAGGTAGTCTTATAATCCCATTTTATACCTGATGCCAGCTTTGAAGTGGGGGAAGTATCTGGAGTTTCCTTGTACAGCGATGTCTGGAATTTCTTTCCTCATTTCCCTACTCCCAGGCTGTCTATAGTCACAAAACGCTAGTGTGAAATTCTTTGTTTATTAGCTGAGGCAATGTCTTTAAAGTAAAAATGTGACAAGGGACAGGTCTGCCCCTCTCATCAAGTCAGGATGGTCCATCATGTCAACACCCAGGCACTCTATAGTGATAGTGTCTGGGAGAAATACACAAAGACCAACCGCCAACTACATCTATGTAATCCATAAACCAGGCTTCAAGCACCAAATGGTTAGGGCAAGAAAATGAAAACTTTCTAAAAGTGGCATTTTTAGAATTGTTACTTAAAATCTGACTTTCCTATTAAAGGTGGTTTTGTATTGCAACTCACCAGACACCAAACATGACACTTCCACCTGCTCCCAAACAAAAGTTTTCACTTATTAAACATACTTAGGTAGCCAAATGTTATCCCATTGGGAGAGTTGGCCATACAACAGTGAAAAATGAATTTGGAAGTTTTACACTACCTGGGGCCATATTACACAAGTCCCCGCAAGGAGCAATGGGCATTTGCACCCACATTTTGCGCCCTGTGGCACTTTGGTATTGCAGCAGGGCACCAAATGCTTGTTCGACCCCTTCTGTAATACACTGGCCCTTCTGTAATACAGATAGCGATAGTGCTCACATAGCGCCTGAGCTATCATCATAAGGCGTTGCCTCATTTTCATAGGGGTGTGGCCCCATGCAAATGAAGGTTTCCCTTTGCCTTTGCAGCCGCGCCATATTAACGACGTGGGTGCAGAGGCAAACATGCCGCAAAAAGTTGGCACACTAAATGCAGCCCTCTAAAGGAATGAAAGGGGTTCCCATGGACCCCCCAGGCATCCCCTTGCAGGCGGGTGCAGTCACTCAATTTTAAAAGTGCCAAGAGAAACACTGAGCAGTTTTAAAACAGCTGTTCTTTATTTTTCTGGAATGCACTGCCCTGGGGGCAGCGTGAGTTTGTGGCTGCCCCGAGGTCAACGCATTCTTCCTGAGATGGTGCATTTTCCGTGTTTGCATCTGGCACACCTGCTTTAAGGTGTGCTGTGTTGCAAACATGGAAAGTGCTTCCTATCTGTAATACGGGCCCAGGACATCTAAAATCTAAAAAGTACATATCCAATTTTTTAAATACAATGCAACCTGCCCTATGGGCTATTTAAGGTCTACCCTAGGGGTGGTTTATATGTATTAAAAAGGGAGTTTTAGACTTGGCAAAAGGATTATTTCCCAAGTCGTATTGGCAGTTTAAAACTGCATCCAGGCTGAAATGGCAGTCCCAAGACATGTTTAAAAAGGCTACTTAAGTGGATGGCACAAAAAGTGCTGCAGGGCCAATGGTATCATTTTATTTACAGGCCCTAAGTAAATGCAGTACCACTTTACTAGGGACTTACAAGTAAATTAAATGTGGCAATTGGGTTCAGGCCAATTTGACCATGTTTCAAGGAAAGAGCACAAGCACATTATCACTTGATATCAGTGGTAAAGTGCTCAGAGTCCCAAAACCAACAAAACTGGTTCATAGAATAGGAGGGGTGAAGTCAAAATGTTTAGGGGTGACCCTGCAGAGAGGGCCAGGTCCAACAGGTGTCTTTCTCAAAACTTTCTTTGTCCTAGGTACATTTCCATCTAAGATGAAAGCCTCCTACATTATCTCACTCCTCAACGAAAAAAACCTTAACCCATTCGACCCAACACATTAAAAACCTATATCAATGGAACCTCCTTAGGAAAATATTTAAAAGAGCAGTATTTGCCCAACTCTGTCAGGCAACAATTCTTCATACCAGACCATGCAGAGGCACAGAGTCACCCATAATATCAGAACGGAGTGGTCAGCTATTGTTTCTGGATTGATCCATAGTATTTGACAATGTCGACCAAAAAATGCAAACAAAAAGACTTCATCATCTTGAAAAACATGAAAATGCTCTAAAATTGATTGCTTCATATGAAAGACAAAGTGCAGCTTACCTACCACCTTTACATCAGTTCCTCACACAGCACTGCGGGGACCCTCAGGGGTTCATCATATAACTTCTATTATTCAACATCTTCCGAACACCCTTAATAGACCGGAACTAATAATTCAGCCTCACATGTTACAGCTATACAGATGACATGCAAATGATTCTTAAAATGTTTGGCCTCTACAATTCAAAACTTGATGACTGACTTTGCCCCATTAACACATGGATGATGAGTAGCCACCTAAAGCTGAAGCTAAAGCTGAACACAACTAAGACAGACATCATGGCCGGAGGACAGTTGCAAAAATACCAACCTACTGCCATTTAGCTCAAGGAACTTGTGACCCCTTCAAAAACATCAGCTATGCTCACTCTCCTAGGGCCAGATGTACAACCCTAAATTGCATGCGCAAATGGGTAAGTGACCCGTTTGCGCATGCAAAAAGAAATAGGGCCATGTACAATTCCTATTTAGGGATTTGCAATTTATTTGCAACTCGCTAAATAGGAATTGTGACTCGCTATTAGGAAGGGGCATTTCAAGGGCGTCCCTTCCTAATAGCGACTCTCTAACTATATGTGAATGTTTTGTGACCGCAATTGCGGTAGCAAAACACTCACAATTTACCGTCTTCTACCAGAGGGTGGTAATACATTCGCGAATGTGAAGTGGCCCCTAGGGACCCCTTCCCCTTTGCAAATGTAGGGGAAAATGTTTTGGGGGCAGGTACCACTACCTGCCCTTAAAACATGAAACAAAAAAGTTTCATTTTCTTTTTTTAAATGCATCCCGATTTCCTTTAAGGAAAACAGACAGTATTCAAAAAAACTGTTTTATTTAAAAGCAGTCCCAGACATTGAGATCTGCTGAGCCCAGAAGGCCACCATCCCTGGGAGGGCCAGCCATTCCCAATGGTGTCGCAAATTGTGAGTGCCTCATTAATATTCATGAGGCATGCAATTTGTGACCCCATTTGGAATCTCAAACAGTGTCTCAGACACTGTTGTATATGGCATTTTGCAACTCGCAAATTGCGGCTCGCAATCAAGCACAATTTGTGAGTCACAAATTTTCATGGTCGTACATCTGCCCCTAATCTTCAGGCTGGGCTTTGCCAACTCTATATAGCTCAGTGTACCCAAATTACTCATATGCAAAATACAACTAGTTCAAATTGTTGTAGCAAGAACCCTTCTACGCCTTCACCTGAGTGAGCACAGGACTCCAGTCCTGCAATCATTTCACTGGCAATGTTTAAGGCACTCTACCTTGTCCACATAGCTTCACAAGGAAAGGGACCATTACATCTGCAAGTTAAATTAAAGCAATGCAAACAAAACAGGACGCTGCTCTCCAGGCTTAAACAATAAATCATCATAACAACTTACAGTAAGAAATCCCTAGGAGGTATAGCTTTTTCAGTACAAGTCACAGAGCTCTGGAACTCAGCTTAAAACCATCCAAGATAGATAGCATCCAGCAACATATACACTTCAGAAGACAGTAGCTGCATCATTCCACAACCCTGGAATTGAACCCAGAAAGGATATCACACCTTCATGTTCAGTCTGTAGTGTACAAACCACAGATGTGGAACAACCAACCAGTTTCTATATCCAGGTGAGCTAAGAAGGGCTGGCCTACGGTTAGCCTGGGTATTATAGAGTAATGTCAATTCATATATAACCCTATTGGCCCACACCAATACTAATATAGTAATGCTCAGCAACCAACTATAGCTAAAACATCTTACAATTGCATAAACATATACACTTTTGGCCTGATTACGAGTTTGGTGGTGAAAAGTACATGCCTTTTAGGAACTGGGGCGCCTTCACACAGAAGGGTACATGTTGTGCCCTCTCCTTGTACCCCATAGTGCAGAGGCACAAGGGGGCGCTGTAGGGCCCCTTTTGTTTTCTCTCTGCAAGGGTCTTCATGGAGGAGGAACAGCCATGAAAACCCTGGTGAAGAGGAAACTCTTAATATGCTTGGCGGGACCGTGGTGGTCCCGCCAACGGTGCACAGACAAAATATCGACTCCAAAATATCGACTGGACATAATATCGACTTTTAAATATAGACTGGACAAAATATCGACTGGACAGAATATCGACTACAAAAATATCGTTTTTAAGGTAAGTGAAGTAATATCGACTGTATAAAATATAGATAGCAAAAATATCGATTTTTTAATAATATATAATATTTTATAGTGTATTTTTATGTAATAATATGTGTGAAAAGTTTGTATTAATGTTATAAAATATTTTATTAAATGCTTTTTGTTTTTATAATAATTGCGTAATGTAATTCTGTAGCGGGTTGTGGGTTTATAGGGGAATAGGGTGGGAAGTAATTTAATAATAATTAATTAATTAATATATGTTTGTAAATATTTTTAATTAATAATTAATTGATAATTAATTCATATTAATTAGTTAATTAATTAATATAATTTTGTATATATTTTTTATTACTAATTAATTGGTAATTAATTAATTTTAATTAGTTAATTACCTTAATTAGAGTAAATTTTTAATATATATAATTTTGTGTTATTGTTAAGTAATTAATTGGGAAAAATAATATTAATTATTAAATTAATTATAGCTAATGTGCTAATATATTTACTTTATTGTTATTGTTAATTAATAATTAATTGGTAATTAAATAATATTGATTAATTTTGGGTAAAGGAGTATTTTTAGGGTTCTGGGTCAGTTTTCTGTTTTTGGGTAAAGGGGCATTTTTAGGGTTTTGGGTCAGTTTTCAGTTTTAGGGTAAAGGGGTATTTTTAGGGTTCAGGGTCAGTTTTGGGTTTTAGGGTAAAGGGGTATTTTTAGGGTTCAGGGTCAGTTTTCAGTTTTTGGGTAAAGGGGTATTTTTAGGGTTCAGGGTCAGTTTTTAGTTTTTGGGTAAAGGGGCATTTTTAGGGTTTTGGGTCAGTTTTCAGTTTTAGGGTAAAGGGGTATTTTTAGGGTTCAGGGTCAGTTTTCAGTTTTTGGGTAAGGGGCATTTTTAGGGTTTTGGGTCCGTTTTCAGTTTTAGGGTAAAGGGTTATTTTTAGGGTTCAGGGTCAGTTTTGGGTTTTTGGGTAAAGGGGTATTTTTAGGGTTCAGGGTCAGTTTTCAGTTTTTGGGTAAAGGGGTATTTTTAGGGTTCAGGGTCAGTTTTCAGTTTTTAAATGACATTTTAACAAGTCGATAATGTGACCGTCGATACTCTTTGGAGTGGGAATAGTATTTTTTACACTTCTGGTATTGTACGGTAATATAATAGTATCTTATTTAATTATAGTATGTTACTATATATATATATGTTTTAACAAATATGATTGTAAAAAATTATTTTTATTAATTTCATTTATTATTTAATTATTATAAGTTAATGTAAGTATTTTTAAGTATATTTTACTAATTAAATTTTAATATTAATTTAATTAAACACTGTTTTTAATAAAGTCGATATTTTTTATAACTATATTATTGTAAACGATATTTTGTACTCGATATTTTTGTACTTACCTGTTTGTAGATACAAACTCGATATTTTGACTGTCGATATTTTGTCCACGATATTTGTGCAAGTCGATATTTTGTCCCTCGATATTATTTCAGTGATCCCCCGCCAACCACATTGATGCCTCCTTAACGCTGCAATACCACCAGGGCACAGCAGTCCCCTGGCAGCTGCAGTGGGGCAATGTTGGTCCGATCGCCCTAATCGTAATAGGATGGTCGGGAGACCACCGTAGCCGTGCCCCCACGAGTATGGCAGTCCATGGACCGCCAGACTCGTAATTGAACCATATGGGGCTTATCCATCAACCAGAACTGATGATGATGATGGCAATTTATAGCGAACACAGCTACACCATGGAGTGTCCCAGTGTGAAAAGCATAGGTTGGAAGGTGAATGACAAATGTTAGTCCTTCACAAAAAGCCAAGTTTATGGTTTTGCTTGAACATTGCAACATCAATCACTGTGCGCATCTCAAGAGGTAGCTGATTCCATCCAATTGATTCCAGATAAGTGAAAGACCTTCCCCCTGCTCTTGTGTACTAAATTCTGGGGATCTCTGCCGAAAGTTTGTTCACAGATCTCAGCTTTCTGGGAGGATTATAACATCCAAATCTGGCTCTGTACAAGCCAATAAACCAAGCACACCAACTAAACAGGCAGGGAATAACTGAATATATCTGTCACATTCTGCTGGCCAACCGGAGGACTCTAATCTTGGTTACGAGTGCAGGTTTTCAACTAGCTACATACTTTGACCAACTCTACATCTCACAAAAACATTCAGACTTGGGATTATAGCAACAACACCCATCCTAGCAGACCTCCTCATCATTTCTCTCTTCAACTGTCAGGACCAACAACTTTGAACAAAATATTAGGTTGGACAACACAATGCAGTAACCAGCTAAGTAG
The DNA here is from genome assembly GCF_964263255.1 of Lissotriton vulgaris. NCBI lineage: Eukaryota > Metazoa > Chordata > Amphibia > Caudata > Salamandridae > Lissotriton > Lissotriton vulgaris. The sequence continues at coordinate 667,896,723 of NC_141689.1, forward strand.
ACAATGATCATAGGAAATACTATAAAGGGACCAACCTTCTAACAACCATAAACATTGACCTTCTCTCTCTCACACACACACTTCTTCATCCACCGCACAGCTAAGCACTGTGGCCCATAACACAATAACCACACCTTAGTGTTGATCATGCACGTCATGCAAACGTAGGATCAAAAAACAAAGACTACAACCTTCCAACCACACACCACTACACAGTGTAGCTTGCTTCCTATGTAATCTTTAGGAAGGTGAGTAACCCAATATACCCTTGCGGGCTCGGGCAGAGTTTAGTAAAATATGAATTGGCCAGCAAGGGATTTCATTCATATGAGTTTTCAGCACTAGTTTAGGACTTGTTGAAAAGCAAACAAAGTACCTGCAATTGAGTTCAATCAGCGGCTGTTCGAAAACATTTAAAAGTTTCTAACAATGAGAAAACACAGGATGTTACCACACTAACATCATAACTAGAGTTAATGAATAATAAAACATGAAACCAGGATAGTTTTTTGTCTGAGGAGTTATTATTTTTGAATTCAAGACAAAGAATAGTTCTGTACACAAAATCAACAGTAACATAAATCAGGGTACATACAAAGATATATAATGGATATTTAGGGTATTGGTTACTTTTCCTATAGTATATCCAAGAAAAACTGTCCAGACTGCTAAAAAGGTAACAACTTGATTTCTACTATCAATCAGGAGAAAATCAATAGTCGGTGTAAATCATACAGTGCAGAATTGGACTAAGTAGGTCGACGTTTCGGTCTTATCTTGATCATTTACAAGACCATCATCAGGACGGAATATTGATATATACAAGGTTGACCCTTTTTTTTGTTCCAAATCACGACACTTATAGGCTTAAGTGACGGCCTCAGCTAATTTCTTTAAAAAGCAGGCAATGTGCAGACTCAGTTTTGAGTATCACGCACTTGTGTATACAGCAGTGTTGCGAAAGACCGATTCTGGTGGTTTGTTCAAATCGCGGTAATTGCCAAGTGTTCACAGTTATTTGTCACGATCGCGGGACGTCAGTAACGATCAGTTGAACAAACCACCAGAATATTCCGTCCCGATGATGGTCTTGTAAATGATCAAGATAAGACCGAAACGTCGACCTACTTAGTCCAATTAGGCCCCCCTCGCTACCTTGTCCAATTTTGTTGTGCCCTGCCGTCCGGCGGGGGATGGGCTGCGAGTGCCGTCTCTGTTTGCTACTCCCCCCCATTCAGTAGGCCAAGTTACCCGTGAGGCATCCAGAGTGGGTGGTCCTACCTACCTGTCCTTAGGGGAACTCACCCAGCCGTGCGGCATCTGAAGGTGAGTGGACCTACTCCTTTTCGAGGCGAAAGACCCGCCACTCCTCGCTTAAGGTCCTCCTCCCTCGTCTGGTCGATGGCTTCCATGGCACTGCCGTTCAGGCTGTAGGTGCCGGACAAGCGTGTGCTCTTCTGAAGGCCAGGACATGTCCAGCCGTAGAAATTCCGGATTCCGGCATCCGACTCAGAGTCCCTCCGGGAGCACCGGGCTACCTGGACGTTTTCTTCCTTGCTGCAGCATTGACAGAGCCTCGACTCCCGTATTCCGGATCGACAAGACAAGATTGGACTCTGCCGTTGTTGCTGCTTCCCCGCTCCCTGAAGTTAGGAGCTTCCTGGGGAAGCAGTGGTTATGTGTCCCTCAACTCGCCTTTACCCCCAGGGAGGCCGTCTTTCCCTTGGGGGGTTTGAATCCCCGCCCTGTCCCCTCATTGGCCGGGGTAATCGTCGCTGTTCTGGCCGCCGCTGTGGGGGGAAGGGAGGGGGGCTTCTTTTGGCCTCTTTGTCCTCTTCGCGCCAAAATGCCACCCCACCAGTATGCCCGGGGGGGAGGGGGCACGGCGCTGGTTATGGCGCCGGCTCTCGAGCCCCCTTCGAGAGCAGCCTCTGCGATAAATACTGCAGTACCATACAATACAATCATGTTTCTGAAAAACATTCCATATGGGATAGATACTGTGCAAAAAACGATTTTTACCAATTTCTATGTGTAATTGAGCAATCCAGCTCAGGAACAGCACCTGTATTCTCACTGATTATTAACATTCGACAAAAACTGAAAAAATAAGTATTTTTTTTTTTAAAGCTTGTGCAATACTTTTAAGACAATCCTCTTTAATGACTTGAACATGTCACTCAGTATTGCCAAATATATTCACAATGATTAAGAGAAGAACAAAAATTCAGCTGTGTGGAATGTTACACCTCACCTGCAATAAAATGCCTGCTGTCGCTGCAGCAGATTAATGTTGAAATTATTATTTGCGTGAGAAAAGCTTTAGTGAGTACAAAACTGAGAAAACATCCATGTGGCGAATCTCCAAACTAAATACATTTCCGTGTGTCCTTTTTTCCTCTTAATCTAATTTCTTTGTTCCAGAATGACATTTCGAGCAGATCATAGAAACAGATTGCCGCCTGTGTGCTAGCTCACCGATCACGGGTGCACTGCCATCCACATCAGTTGTTTTCCATCGACGTACTGTTATGTCTCTGTAATAAGACATTTAAAAGGAAACTCATGCAGAGGTATTTTGAAATGGAATTCATTCCGAAGGGGTGATGTGGATGTGCACTGAAATTGTCTGACTCCAGAGTGTGGGCTCTGAGACAGGAAGGCAGACGTCTCTTTTGAAAGCAATAACATTAAATGGTGAAGGCAAGTTCTGGGCTGCTGAAATGTCACTGTGTAGCAGAATTTGAACAACAAAGGGTTACATTTGTGCTATCCACAAAAGTATTTTAAAGTAGGGCCTGCAATCTGTTCCAAACACAATATAAAGGAGATCCCGTCCTTTTGATGTATGAAACAATAACTCCTGCGCACCTGTTTTTGCTTGGAAGAGGGTTTGGCTGCACCCCAGAGCAAATATAGCTGCAGAAGAGCGTAGCGTAATGTGCAGGCGCTCGTTCACCTGAGCACAGGTTGTGGCTCTGGTGCCTAGAGGCTTCTTGTTCGGATCTTTGGAGATCGATTTATCAAAATTTCACTCAACGCAACAAAGACAACTTGAAAGTGAAAGGGAGAAGGCAGGAATGTGCCATATTTGCCAAGGTATTGGGCATTCCTGCCCTTTCACTCTCCAGGTGTGCAATCTGCTGCCTAGCGCCAACACAGGCACCTTTGAACCCTGATGCCTGTGTTGCAGGCAGGACTGTTTTATGCAGGAAGGAGCACCCTCCACACAAAAACAATCCTCTGAGGCTTTTCCCTCTTTCTAAGTAAAATGTAAATGTGTGTGTACTTGTAAAGCGCACTGTGACTCCATTGGAGTGTCCTGGCGCTGAAGACCGCTTGAGAACCCGTCCTGGTTTTCCCTGAGAGATGGTCCCTTTCTGGGTATCTCCAAGGTGAAACCAGGCATCCCTGGCGTCTGTGGGGGGCTGCTGTAGAAATGAGGCAAGCTTAATGCCCAGAGTTGCCGAGTGTGATCCCTCGTTAAAGTAGGCACCAAGGCGAGAATTATCGAGTCAGTTTACCTTGGTCCACGACCCTGCCGCGTCAGGAATTGAACCCTGATCCCGGGCCGTTCTCTGTTTACAGGTCTGCCGCCTCTAACCAGTGAGCCACACCACTTCACTAAGTGTCCTAGAGAAAGAGGCAACCACGAGGAGAGATAAGGATATTTCTCATTGCATAGCATTATGACACATTCCCAGGTTTACCAGTCCTGGTAAACCTCCAAAATCCATAGGTGGATGCATGTGAACAGCCACGCTCCACCAATAATATACATTCCAGGGGCAGAGTAATGCAAGGCAGCGACTTGCGCTGATTGGGTTATTCCATATTTAGCAAGCAATGCAGTGCCACACAATGTGGCCTTGCGTTACTTGATAAATCTGACTTTAGTATTATGTTTGCCTTGCGACACCAGGCCTTATGAAAGGGCAACGCAATGCTATGACAAATCTGGTACCTGCTGTTTTACACATATCACTGATGCAACATAACGGCTGGAATTCAGACTGATTATGAAGCTGAGTATAAAACAAAATGGTTGTTTGCCCTACTCTAGATATCATTTAGTTACGCTGTTTAGATATCCACGTAACTACCATGAATTGAAAGCACGTGTTAGTGCACCCTATGAGCAGCTACATTCCACTACATGATAACAACATCTATAACATAGAAACATTTCCCACATATGCTCAAAGCAAAGACAACACACTTCAAACTACACAGCCCTTATGGTGCAGCACATAGGTGTAGTAAGTGCTATGCAAATACTACAATACAATACATTAGCATTATTGCAGATTTACCTTTAAATGGTAAATAACGTGCAACGTATTCAAACTAGGGTGTGGTTTTATTCACAGATCCTTTACATTCTGTTCATTGCACTGATGGGCTATCTTATTCTTTTTTTCTAGATACACACATTGATCACATTTTATCACTTTTGTGTATCACTCATAAGAGAGGCCAAGCATGTTTTGCACTAGCACCCACAAAATCACAGATTTTATGGAAGCTTTTATAATTGATTCTATGAGCAAAATGAAGCCATTTGCTTACAGTCATTGCTTAATTTGATATTAGGGACCATTGTCCATTTTGTTATTGCTATGCCTCAGGTCCCTGGTGATTATCGAGTTTCCCGTGTTCTGTTCATACTAACTGTGCCAAGGCCTGCACACTATGAATAGCAAAATAAATAAAAAAGCAATTAAAAAATACATAAATAAGTAAAGTAGATGGGAAAGTACCAATATCTAGGCTGTTTCCAACCAAGGGCTTGAGGTGACATCAAAATGTCTGTGTCAGAAATTCATTAGATTGTACACTTGGGGCATATGTATCAAACCCTTTTCCCGTTCGCAAACGGCCTGATTCTCAGATTCTGAGATTCTGCCCGTTTGCATTAAGGAAAAGGCCTTTTGGGATGTATCATCCCAAAAGGGCATTGCAAAATTAGAGAATCGCAAAATTGCGATTCTCTATTTTGTGATTTCATTTGAGGAATCGCAAATTGTGATTCCCTAAATGCAATGTATGAAGCACAGAAAAAGTGTGATTTGGCCTTAAGAAATCGCAAATTACCAACTTCAAATTGATGGTAATTTGCAATTTCTTTGAAAAAATGCCATGTCGCGTGTGCGCCACATGTGTACACATACATATTTCTGGGGAGCAACAGGGTGTCCTTTTGGCACCCTGGCACCCTTGAAATTGCATTCTCAATTTGCGATTCTCAAATTGCGAATCGCAAATTGAGAATGTCTTCTCATTCATTCCTATGGGCCTCCTAGCCCATAGGAATGAATGGGAAGGTATTCCTTAATTGCAATTCGCAATTTGCCCATCGCAATTAAGGAATGTCAAGGAATCGCTAAATATTTGCGAATTTTTTATTACATCCCGTTTTGCGATTCTCAAATAGCGATTCTCTAAAAATCGGTATTTGAGAATATTAATAATGGAATTCCTCATTACCTCACTTGCACCAATTTTTAATATTTGTTATATAATTTGTTGTTCATGCAATGTACTTTTATTATGTTTAAATATCTTGTATGTAAAACCTTTTATTCATATGTATATGATAATTATTAAAACGTTAAGAATTTTCTAAAAACAGATACTACTTTGCTGTTCCATGTCATTTTCAGTTGTCTGGGTCTCATCACACTGTATATCTAGGTTGCTCGCCTGGGTGTGTTATATTCATTAGTCTATTTACCCTGACCCAGGAGCTTGATCCAATTTTTAGGGGGTCCTTGTTACTTATAATCAATAATGGAATTTGATACATATGCCCCCTTATCACCACTAACAGAAAGCTGAAAAGAGCGAAATACCTTCTTGTAAAGCAATATTTCAGGAAAAGATTTAGTTTTGGCAGCAAACTCCTGCTTCAAGTTATTCTGAAAAGAGTTCAAGGAAATCCCCACGTGAAATCCAAGATGGCTGCACTCTGAAGAAGCTAACTCTGGGGCGGTCTAGTTGTTGGCACAGAAACAAGAGTTGGCAGGTGCACGCTCAAAGCACCGCACACTTCAACTGAAGACCTCGAAGCAACAGCAGGGTTTCTCCTTTGTGCATGAGGAGAATTCCAGTTAGTACATTTTAGAGGATTCTTCCCGCAAATGTGCAATGGAGTTTGAACCTCTGAGCTGGGATCATCTATGTTTTTGGTTGTGAATAGTGTCCCACAATTTCATTTCAGTCAGTCAAGTTGACCTCCCAGGTGGTGAGTAGTGTTTCAGTGGCTCTCAGAGTAATTTGAACTGTAAATGTTTTTGAACATTGCAAAATAATTGAGTAGTGTCTTAATGAAAAAACTGTGGAACTCAGAATATTTCAGGAAAGTCAAGTAGTGTCTCAGTCCCTCGCTCTGAGAATAGAACTGTGAAACCTACAACATTTCAAAGGGAAAAAACTAATTAATAAGTGACTCTTCAAATTGAGAACTGGACTGGTGGATAATTATCTGAGAAGGAACCATAGAGACAAAGTGAATTCAACTTCTATATATATATGTATATTTAGCAACATTTGTTAAGATTATGTAGAAGTTTTCCTCATATTAAACTCCTCTTCTTTCTGGAATAGACTACGTAAATAATTCAAATTCAATCTCAGAGAGAAGCTATTCCTCAAAAGTATTCAGGTAAATATTTTAAGAGAATGTAAAAAATCATGAAAGATTAGTGAAAAGAAAGTAAATAGTGAAAATGTAGTGAGTCCCTATTAACTGTTACTAAAGGTTTTCTAGGCAGCACTCAAACCAGAACACTAGCAGAAGTGCAAAACTAAGAAGCAGACGCAGCCTGATTGAGGAGTCTCTCTCTTTTCTCCCATTCCCCTTTACCCCTCGCGACTGCCAGGGACGGATTCCAATTTCAGTCCTGAGTATTGGCGGAGAGGACTGAGGACTTCTCTTCTTCTCCCGAGGAAAGTTTTACCAGGTATTCGGACAGCCTATTATTGCTAGGAATCAGAGAGAACAAAACTGTTCTGCATAGCGAATTATGAGCACTACAAGTTAAGTTATTTCTATTGAATAGCTGTGCCAGGGAGGGGAGTCACAGGAGAGGCACACACAAAATATAATTTCTTGTTAGGGGAGAGGATGTGGTATAGCAGCCAGAGCTGACAACTTTAGAACTGGGAAACCAGGCTCCAATACTGACTTAATACCATAAATTGAAGTCCTTATCTGGCAGGCAGTCACACCACAGGTTTTGCGGTCCTACAGCAGACAGCACATTACAACATTTGCTGTAGGACCGCTAAACATGTAAGCGGCCTAAAAGACTCTTTTTAGAGCCAACTGTTTTCCCAAACACTGGATCCATTGTGGATCCTCAATCAAATAAGGGGTCTGCCAGCTATATTGCATGCGGATCTGTGAATTCATTCCCAACTAAAAGCACATATTCAATATAAAACAACAACATATTTATTACAGATATATCCTATTACAATTTATATAACTGTATCTTTGCCTTTGTGTGGGTGTGTGAGTAGCTGCTTAAGTAACTGTGTGGGTGTGAGAAGGGCTATATGGGTGTATATTTGGGTGTGTTAGGGGCTGCGTGGGTATATACCTTGGTGTGGGAGTGACTCTGTGGGGGCGTAAGTAGCTGTCTAGTTCCTATATGGGTGTGTGAGTGGTTCTTTGGATCTGTGAGTGGGTGTGAAAGTGGTTGTATGGGTATGTGAGTAGGTGTGTCAGTAGTTGTGTGAGTGTATAAGTGGTTTTGTGGGTCTATGAGTTGGCGTATGGCTGTAAGGGTCTGTAAGTGGGAGTGTCATTAGCTGTTTGAGTGTGTACATTGGTGTATGAGTGACTGAATGGGAGTACGACTGCCTCTGTGGTTCTGTGAGTGGATACAAGAGTTGTTCTCTGAGTCTATAAGTGGGTGTGTGAGTGGCTGCATGAGTGTGTAAATGGGTGTGTGAGTTGTTTCTGGGTTTATGACTCGGTGTGAGAGTGGTTGTATGGATGTCTGTGTGGGTGTTTGAATGATGTTCTGGGTCTCTGAGTGGGTGTCTAAGTGGCTGGATGGATGTGTTAGTGGTTGTGTGGGTGTGTAAGTGGGTGTGTGGTGAATGCCTGTGTGGGTCTGTGAGTGGATGTGTGGGTAGTTCTCTAAGTAGATATAGCAGTGACTGTATGGGTGTGTGAGAGTGTGTGTGAGGGACTGTATGGATGTGTGACTGGGTATGTGAGTATCTGTATGGGTATGTGAGAGGGTGTGTGAGTGGTTTTCTCAGTCTCTGGGTGGTGTGTGAGTGGCCATATGGTGTGTAAGTCTCAGTGATTTTGCTGTATGGGTGTTAGAGTGGGTGTGTAAGTGGTTGTGTGGGTCTGTGAGTGGATGTAAAAGTGACTGTATTGATATGTGTCTGGCTGTGTGAGTGATTATGTTAGTGTGTGTGCATGTCTGTGAGTGGGTGGGTTTCTCTGGTGCTCCGAATGTATGTATCAGTGACTGTATGGGTATGTGAGAGGGAGTGTGGTGACTGAATGGGTATGTGAGTGTTTATATGGGTGTGTGAGTGGGTTTGTTAGTGGTTGTGTGGGTATGTGGGAGATTATGTGAGCGGGTCCGTGAGTGGGTGCATGTGTTTTTAAGTGTTGTATGGATCTGCAGATTTTCTGCGGATTCACACAGGGTGCCATGCTGAACACCACAGAGAATACGCAGATCCTCATGCACACAAAATAACTTTTCTAACAATTTCTTTACCATGAGGGGTCACTCACAGGCCCATCCATCAGTCCCAATGGAGTAAGGATACCCCTATACTGATTCCTTAAATCCTATTGCTGCTTTATTCCCACCCCTGCGACTGTCATGATTCACAAAATGGTGGCTGCATCTTTTCTCTCAGGTTGCGGTCAGCCAATCACAGCATTGTTGGTGTGTAGACATGCGACTCTAGATATTTATAAATCTTTTTTCTTTAATAACTGAAAAAATATTGAACAGATTTACAATAAATTACAAAAAGCACTCTTTCTGGACCAAGAATTAGCTTTCTTCCATATGTTGTATTATTCCGTTCAGCGGTTAGAGCTGTAGTTATGTTAAGAATCCCAATGGAAAATTGAATGGGGAAAAAGCATTTTGGGTCAGAGAGAATGCTAGAAAGAGTGACATTGACAGAGATCTATGTTTCCCTAATGTATACATTACTTGGGTTGGCTAGAGAGGGTTAGAGTGCCATCAATGGCTGCCTTTGGTTAAAAGTATTATGGATTGCCTACATCAAGACCTCATGAATGTACACTGTGGTGGCATTGCCCTAGGCACAATTACTGGGTTAGGACTTGAAATCCTAATGAAGGATACCTTTCTTAACCTTGTTCCGTGCTCGTGTCGGAGCACTACCTCACTGGTGCTGCGCTCGACCAACGGCCGACGCAGCGCCGCCCACTCCGCCGCAAAACCCGCAAACGGGTTAATTTATCATCTCTTTCCCACATACTGGCCTGGTATTCTCCAACATGTGCTAACGACAGAAGTGGCAATGGTCAACTCAATTTTGTCCTCAGATCAGATTGAGAAATCCAAACAGCATGTCAATAAAGCTGTTTTTGCATTTCTCTGAGACCACAACGTGGGCTCTATATACCATAACAACTTAGGCTTTGATATGTTCAGAATACATCAAAAAGATGGAGTTAATTTCACAGGCAACATGGTGTACCGAAACAACTTAAAGAACTGCATCCAGTTCTATGTCTAGTTATCATCTACATACCATAAACAGAAAGGCTCTTTTCAGAGTCAACCCATTTCCCAAACACTAGTTATTTTTGTTTTTAAATCCTTTTTTCTAATCTCTCACTCAGATCCATGTATAAGCTCTGGTTCCTCAGCCAAATAAAAGGGCTTCTGCCTTTGTTGCAGGTGGATCCACGATGGATCCACAGATCCATTCCCAACCAAAAGCACACATTCAATACAAAAACACATTTAATTCAAACATATTCTATTACAAGTTATATAATTGTATCACTACCTGTGTGTGGTTGTGTGAATAGCTGCAGAAGTAACTGTGTGGGTGTATGAGTGGTTGAATGAACCGTAATGTTTCACCAGTTTTAGTGAAGAAACTATTATGTTCTCGCCATGCACAGTGTTGTCATCAATTATGTAATTTCAGATGTCATAAGTGATGTTTTCAAAGATGTCATAGGACATTTCATAAGTGATGCAATATGTAAGGTCATAAACAGTGCATGTCAAAGGGGTGAGTCATAGTTTCTTCAGTCAATTAAAATTGGTGTTTGAACTGACATTTACATCTAACTGTAACGTCACTTTAACCTTTGGATTTCTCAGTGAATTGTTAACGATTTTTTAATGATAGATAGCATATTATTTCCATATCTAACTATAACATCACTTTAATCATTGTTTTTTCAGTGAATTTCTAGGTTTTTATTTTAATGTAGAATAATATTTAATTGCTATACCTTACTATATGGGCCCGGTACTGTGCATGGTCTTCGGTTGTGTGTGGCATGGGGTTTGCTGCAGTGTCTCGCTAGGCCTACCCCTGCAGTCAGGTCCTGAACCCAACCTCTACAACAGCCAGCTTTCTGCTATACACAGTATGGGATTGGCCACAGGGCCTGTCTTGGAGTCAGGCTATGTGTCCAATCTCCTGTGGGTGGCCATCTCCTTGCCGGGCACAGCCTTACACCGTGCACAGCTTGTGGTTGGAAGTAGGGACTGACCTGTGTCCAGGCCCTGCACGTAACCACGCACAGGCTGCAATGGCAGCACCCCAAAGCCTGGTCCTTCTCTTTTGACATGCCATGGTACTGCAGTACTACTGCAAAACTACATGGTTGCCCATGCTAAGTCCCTATGTAGTACTGCGGTACCACAAAAAAATATTTCTACTTCATTGACCACAAGAGGTGTCCTTCTCGTCTCACCCCCACGAAGGCCAGGGTATCATTTTTATTGGTTTTGCATGAGAAGTGGATCGTGTCATGAAATGGTGGCCAGAACTTCCTCTTCAAGTTGTGGCCAGCCAATCAGATTGCGTGTTTTGAGTTTAAGTGCACAGTACTGGGTTACTTCACGGTAGTGCAGCCATAGTACTACATTGATATATATATACAACCAGTCCCCCGCCGTGGAACACGGAAGAGCACTTTCAGCGGCCGACACGGGAACACAGAAGGAACGCCTTGCAGGAGTCGGAGGACCCCGCGGGAAGACCTGGTGCCCCTTCGGTAAGCTGCTGTTGCTCGAATTTGTGATTTAAAGTCTGCCTGGTGAGAGGCTTCAGTGCCGTTAAGTCTATGAGATAAAAGCAGCAGGATTGCAGTTTTTCATCTCAAGTGCGCATTCAAATCTTTAATCAGTATGTCAATGTCTGCGGAAATGCTACGGAAAAGAGAAACGGTTGCTGTTGCTCTCTTTGAAGATATGCCTGAAACCAATGTCATTAATCAAGTCACCAGCACTGCTACTAAAGCTGCAATTGATTTTAAAAACTACGAAGAAGAAATTAGAAAAACTCTTGCGTGTCGAGTTAACTAAGTGGTGGGACAAAACGCTCATTAGAGAAATATAAAGAAGTAGGAAGAGTTCCAAGGGTTTTGAGGGTTCTTATAGCACCATCGTTCCAGAACCCCAACCCCTTAAAAGAGTGGGCATCGAATAATCTTGAGTCGTCCATGAACATGCTATGCATATTAATTAAATATGCTGAGATCGACCGCATAGCCATTTTAAAAGAAATTGAGGATCTCAATATAGAACTAGAATCACATGAAAATAAAGAATGCATTGCCAAGTATAGAGGAGAAATGGAAACACGCCTTTTAAAACATGAGGAAACAAAATAAAACCAGAAAACAATACAAATTTGCACGTGATAAACGTGATTACGAAACTGGTAGAGTTTTCACGTTTGCCCGTAAGTTTGACAAGGCTAAAAGACAAGCTCAAGCTCAAGCACCACTATCTAACAGCACTGCAGGTACTGAACGCCGTATTTCTAATGCAGGACTATCCGAAACTGAAGTAAGTTCTGCAGCTCAGATGATGGAGAATCGAATAGAGCCAACCAATCTGTAGTACCCACGCAATTCTCACCATCAGAGGAGTTGGGTTTTTTAGTGGAGGACAGGCGGGCAACCTTGCGCCCTTGGACACAACAGCAGCAAGTGAAAAGCGCACCAAGAAAGATAGGAGTGCAAAAGAGCGGAGAAAAAGTAGAAACTGCAAAATTCACAAAACGTGGCAGGGGGAAAAGGTGGTAATGGAGCAAAACAGCAAACCTTTTAATAATGAGCTTGACAACACGGTAGTGAACCTCTCGGATGAAGTCTTAACTAAAGCGGAATTGCAATTACTTGCACTGGGTTTATCTTTCTGCCCGAAAAACTCATTTGATTATGTCCAAACCAGAATCGATGTGTTCAAATTCATCAGAAAACTAAAATTGAAAAAACACTTTAAATTATCCAAAGCTCAAGAAGTTTCTGATTTAACCAGTACTACTTCACGACCATCCAGTAATTTCACAGTAACCAACACTGAGTTCCTTAAAACAGTATTTCTATTGGCAAGTGATGATGAGACAAGAGTGAATTCAACTCAAGAGGAACTTGCAATCATGGGAATAAGGAGCAATATGCCATGTCGTAGTAAATTCAAGCCACCGTCCACATTTATGCCATTGATGGCTCGAGATGCCATAGATACTTTTAATGATGTCATAACAGAAGACCTTAAAGCATTACAGTACATATCTAACAGGAAGAAAACAGGCATAAACACATGGATAAACAGTACTTCAATCTTATGAAGAAATTAAGATCCAACTCAAACTTCATAATCAATAAAGCTGGCAAAGGAGGTAACATTGTTATATGGCCACGTTTGTTGCACATGGAGGAAGCAGCAAGACACCTCAATGATATTTCCTGTTATCGAAAAGTAACTATGAATGATATGAAAATCTTGAAGGACACGGTCACGAAAGAACTGAATCAAAGGAAAAGAGAAGGATTGCTAAGTAAAGAGGAACATGGTTTTCTTACAAACGATTTTCCAATTATACCCACGTTGTACTTTATACCTAAAATCCATAAACAAACTTCCCCAGTTCCAGGTCGACCTATTATCTCGGCTCAGAAAAGCCTCATGGAACCCATATCTAAATATGTGGACTATTTTTTGCATGATATAGCGGAAATGTAGCCTACGTTTATCAAAGACACAGGTCACTTTTTGTCTAAATTTAACAATGTAAAGTGGGAAAACTACTATGTTTTGATTGCCATGGACATCTGCGCCCTATATACCAGTATCAACCATAAAGATGGTATGGCGGTAATTAAATATTTTCTGGATCAACGCAATATCGAATATCGCCAACATGATGTAATGCTGTTGAGAATGATACAACTTTGTTTAGAACATAATTATTTTCTATTTGAAAAATCTATGTATCAACAGTTGAGGGGAGTGGCTATGGGGGCGTGCTTCTCTCCATCCTATGCATGTTTACATGTAGGGTGGTGGGAGGAGCACGTCCTCATGGGCACCCTCAAGGATATGTATGAATCCAACATTGTAAAAATTTGGCGTTTTATAGATGATATTTGTATGATCTGGAAAGGCACTATAGAGTCAGCTGAGGAATTTGTTAAAATCATTAATGTCAATGAACTCAATCTACAGTTTACTGCTGATATCAGTAAGAGTAGAATCTAATTTTTGGATGTAGAGATTTATATTGAGAGTCAAAAAATTGGGACCAAATTGCATCATAAATCCACGGCCGGCAATTCTATACTGAACGCCGCCAGCGCACATCCTGGGCTCTTGATTAAAAGTATTCCCTATGGGGAGTTCTTAAGAATGCGCAGGATATGTAGTTCACCTATTGATTTAGAAATCTGTCAAACAGAAGCGTTTGAGAGGTTTCTGTCAAGGGGCTATAGTAAATTAACCCTTATTGCAGCTAAAGATAAAGCCAACTGCCAATCTAGAGATGAATTTCTTAATAATGTGAATTCCAGCAGTTTAAAAAGAGGCAAAAATGTTGGAGGTGACCCTCTAGCCCTGGAACCTACTAGACTTATAACAACTTATAATACAGAAGAGAGAAAGGTGAGGGCTATATTTAAAAAGCATTGGCCCATCCTAAAGACAGATATCACTTTATCAGTAACGCTCCCTGCACAACCATGTATTATGTTCAGACGGGGACCCTCTATGAGAGATGCATTAGTTAAATCTAGCTCAGAAGTAGCAATTAAAAAGAACTGGTTATCTAACAGAACGGGATTTTATAAGTGCATCTCATGCAGAACTTGTAGGTTCGGTATCAACACAACCGAATATCAATCTATTGTTCAGTCAATTCCCACTAAAATTCAGGCCTTATACACATGTCGCACAGACTATGTTGTATATATTTTAGAATGTACCTGCAAACTCAAATATGTGGGAAGTACAAAGTTACAAGCTTATGTTCGCATTTTGCAGCACTTGAGAGCTATAGTAAATTCTGACGACAATTACCCAGTTGCTCGACATTTTAGGCTCGTCCATGCTAAAAACTTGAATGATCTAAGCTACTTTGTTATAGATTCTGTACCTAAAAACATCAGGGGAGGTAACAGAGAGAAACAGCTCAGACATCTGGAGTCTACATATATCCTAATGTTAAATACTAGAATCCCCAATGGATTTAATATGGGGAAGGATCTAAGGAATTTTCTGTAATATTAACTTTTGAATTTTTTGCATTTTTAGTCTCGTTACTGCCACTGCTGCTAACCTCTTGTTGTCTCATTTTTATCCTAGTAACCATACTGTAGATATTATCATGATTTGATTTATTTCTAATGAATGATATATTGTAAGGAAACTTTTCCACTTTTTGCACAGGCACTTTATGACTTTCACTTCTTCATGAATTCATGCTCCATGCGACTGCGATCTCTCTTACTCTTAATTTTAACTTTTAATGTTTTATCCTGGAATCTATTTTTGATATGAAATTTAATATCATGTTTTTTCTAGATATATTGCACTATTTTGCACATTGGTAATTTATTTTTTTGCACTAGCACTTTATTTAAGGAGTTGATTGTATTTACAAATGACACAACAACAGAAACTATCAATAAGGATCCTACAATTACTCAAGGGTTTCATTTGGCCACTTGGCCTTCATTTGTACTAAGGACTAATATAATACTGATTGACTCTCATTTTTTATAGGGTTTTATTAATATTTATTCCTTGTATTCCATTATTTTTATCGTAAAATATAGTATCTGGTTTTAAAACATATTTATGTTTTTTTGCTAGTGTTTACGATTTACCTTGCATTTTGTATATCTGGATCCAGGATACTGATGTAATCACTGATAGTCTTTTTTCTGTGTCTACATGCCAAGCAATCTAGCCTGACCAGGAAGTGTTTCTATTTAAGTTGAGCACCATGTCCGGGGTGTCATGTGATCAAGGCTGCTGCCCTGCAGCCGAAACGCGTCATGCCGGCTAAACTGAAATAAAAGATTATGCACTGAATTATTCTTTGGTTGGAGCACTTTGTATGGAGGTCTGTACCTGAGTTCTGGGAGAAGGATCTCCTAAGTTTCAGGATTCTGCTTGATATATATATATATATATGATGTGATCAAGGTCACCTTGTAGTGACCGAAACGCGTCATGCTGGCGATTGCGTGTGAATAAACCACCTTTGAATTCACTTTTTTGCGCTGTGGAGTGGTCTGTACCTGTGGGTTCCGTTGGTGCGGATTGGATTTCTGTCCATTTTCTGAAGTAGCGGAGCAGGACTGTCAACCGTGTATATATATATATATATATATATATATATATATATATCCTTTACACCCCGCTTTCACTCCAATTCTCCACACGGACAAATGAGCGTGGACTCGATATTATTCAGTGCATACTTTATTTAGCCAGCACCGCCATAACGCGTTTTGGGAGATCCCTCCCTTGATCACATGACAGCTCAAAGGCTTTACCCTTCGTCTATTAAAGTGTAAGTGCAGTGCAGCCATATCATAAACAAGGTGGAAATGCTATGCTTAAGCACAACTTCTTGTTCAATAATACATTGATTACTGTATATATATTGTTTTATCATAATGTCAATTATATAACCAGAATTATCAACATTCCTAGACATAAATTTCCCAAATATTTCTGTTTATGAAATTCATAAAAAGAACAGAATACATGCATAAATGCTTGTTGTGCCTCTGTATTCCACCATGAAACAACAGTGAAACTTATTCAAGTGCCTAATAAATATATATATAGTCACTGAAAAAACCATGGGCCTTATTTATGAGGCCTTGAGTCAGTTTTGCACTTCCGATGCGTCACTTTTTGTGACACATCGGTGGCGTAAAACATCCCTCCTGTTGCACAATATTTACAAAGCAGATGCGTCACTTTGTAAAGCCCTGTGCTACATTATACCTGCGTCAGGTATAATGTATGCAGGGGGGGGGCGTTTCCCCGCAAAAAGCCTCGTAGAAGTGACGCTGTGAAATCTATGAGTTTCACTGCGTCACTTCTAGGACGCCGTTGCGTCAAAATCTTGCGCCTGCCTCACAGCAGGCGTAAGACTGACGCAGGCCCTCTCACATGGGGCTTGCCCCATGTGAAAGGACAAATCGCTAGAATTGCGTCACTTTTGTGACACACTCCAGCAATGCATCACTTTTGCGCTTACAGATACGTCAGAAATACTGATGAATCTGTAACTCCTTGAGACATGATGCATCATACATTAAATATGACGCATCAGGTATTTTGCAAGGAGTACGCACTGAGAAGTGACGCATAGTTGTTTCACGCAGCAGTGTGTCATTTCTCAAAAATGAGGCCCCATAGGTTTTAGAGACGTTTTAGTTAGTTGGACATTTGACTTATAAAACCAGAGAACCAGCCATATGCAAATCAGTTGTGACCCTGTGCCTCATGGGAACAGTCAAAACCGAACTGCTGAGCGAAAAAACTACGGATTTAGGCTCAGATCTCTGTACTGGGGTGAATGTATGACATTGTTCTGCATTCTGTCCGTCAATTGTTCTTTTTGCGATTGTCACCCCGAGTGGGACTTGTATGCCCAGACGTGGGTCCCCTTGCTCTCCACGCCACTGGAGTCTAGCTATTCTGGCTGATGAGGGCTGGAAGCCCAAAACCAGTCCTAGGATGCTTGTTTCCAGTCCAGGGAGGACCTGGCCTGGACTGTTTTTATTGGGTGCAGGGTCAAGACTGATTTGCATATGGCAAAAAACGTTCACATTGACCGCAGCTATGGCAGAGTCAGGTGATAAAATCAATGCAGTTTTGTTGTAACAATGCCTATAGAGGAAATGAAAAAGTGGACGGAAAAAGAGGGAACAATTATCTGTCAGCGGTGCCAAAGCATGTACAATTAAACAGGTAAACAGATATAAACATAGTAAACTTCAATGCAAAAGGAAGGGTGGATTTCGTATATGGAGTGGAATATGAAATAGGAATTGGAGTTCAACAACATTCAATCCTTGGTGTGATGCAAAGGATTGAGGTCTTACATTTCTTAACCCTCCATGGGATCTGAAGTATGTATGACTATCGTTTCATCAACTTGTTGTGTTGTTTACTTTTTCCATTGTCTTTTTGGAGACACCCAGATGAATGTTCAGTTTTGGGTGGCTCGCAAAATACCACACTGATCACAACAAAGCAGGTAGCAAATTGTAACCAGTATTTTGCAACCAGTGTTTAGTGCATCTGGCGCTTACTTCTTTCCTCTATAAGGACTTCATGTGCAAATGGTTTTTCACAAACCCTATGATTCGGCAAATAAGAGAATTTGGAAATACTTAAGCCCTTTTTAAAATGTACTAAGCCCATTTCCATTTCGGAAAAGGTTTTTCAATTTGGTAAATGGGTTTAAAAAAAGTAAGGAATCAGTATTTTGAAGTGGTGTATTAAGAGCGTCCCTTTCGAAGTATCAATTCCTTATGGTATGTATTAATGCTTTGAGACCCAAGTCCGGTTGCTAAACATTAATATTGTATCAACACCTCAAAGGAGGTGGGAACACATTTGCAACCAGAACGGCGTTCCCAAGAGACCCATTCATCTTTGCGAATGTTGGAAAAGACGATTTGGGAGTGGGCAGTGGTCCACTGGATCATGTTTACTCCTAATTAAGGTTTGTGAAACTTTTCATTTTTTTAAACCCTTTGCTTTTTACTTTATGAAAAAAAGATTGCCTTATTTAAAAGAAATCACAGTCATGGTGATCTGCTGACCCCAGAAGGCCACCATCCCTGTGATGCGAGAGAATTCCAGGGAGTCGCAATTTACAACCTACATCATTAATATTAATGAGGTTTGTCGAATTGTGAGTCCTTACGATTCGCTAGTTTGAGAACTGATCTAATAGTATACAGGTCTGTTTGCATAATGCCAATACATTTGGTAAACGTCAGTGCATAAATTTCAACCACTTCTTCCGAATGTATTGTACGTAAATCTAGCCCTAGATATATTAGAACAAACATGGCCTACAAAGTGGTTGTTCAACATACTGAGCTATTCTACAGCCTGCATACAACCCATAGTCCAGTTCTCTCTGTTGTGTGAAGACAGGTCGTGTGCTGATGTAAATACTTTTCTGCGGTCAAGCAGTCTCACTGGCGGCTTCCAGGAGCCCAACATGGCCCATATTGAAGCAAGACTCAAACTTATTTTACTATTCATGTTATATTGTTTGCAAATCCATTTGAATTTTTTCTCAGTTGGCAAGGATCCCAAAATCTCATCCCGCACAATTAATCAATATTTTCATTCGAAGTCAGAGTCACACTAAAAACATTTTGTAAAACACCTTTTCTATCAAGGTTTCAGAAGGATCAGTAAGCATTCAGGTTCATTAAGATAACAGTGACAAACAACTGGACACTGGAGGGCGGATCTTTGAACCGGTGAAAAACCCACGCATGTGGATTACCATATGCTTTACTGATTCATTTCGTGTGTATAGTCAAATAACATTAGGGACCAAATGGTACTGCGTCAAAAGAAAGTCTCTTGCTTTGTGTTGTTCTTCGATGATAATGATTTTATGGAATGCTTTCTGCACAGCAAACAACCATTAATACATCCAGTAGGCTAGTTTTATAATATATGAAAGTGTGTATTGTCGAGTTTGCATATGTGGTTTTGTGGATGAGTGAGTGGGTAAATCCGAGAATGATAATGGCTGGTGGTATGCATGGACAAATGAACGGAATGGCAAGCGAGTGGATGAATGAGTGACTGAGTTCATGGATGGATAAATGGGTGAGTAGGTGCACAAGTATGGTAGTGCTCGCATGGACAAATGGGTAGCGAGTTAGAGGGACAGCAAGCTAAAAAATATTTAACAATTTCTAGTGCAGTAGCACTAGTGTCAGGTCAGGACTTTAGGATTAATAAATGAGTTCATGTGGCTGGTTTGCTTCTTTCCCAGACCTGACAAATCAGTGTATTCTGAAAGTTGCTCCAGTTGAATTGAAATAACATAACTGAGGATAGTGATCCAACAGATGTGCAGGATTGGAATGAATGACTCATGCGATAACTACCAGAGGCCCTCATTTGCTAAGCTATGAGGCAGCTGTACCTACATTGGATTTGCTTAAAGTGGGTGCAATTCGAACACCACATTTTAGCAACTCTAATGATTTTAGCAACCTGGCATATGTACTAATATGTCCGTATGCAAAATACTGGATCGTAAATGTTCGCAATTTGCACCTACCTAATGAATATTATTCAGGGAGGTCGCAAATTCCGATCCACTACGATTCGGCGCCATCACTGTGAGGGTGGCCAGCTAGAGTCAGAAGACCACCATGCCAGTAATTGTTTTTAAATAATGCAATCATTTTTTTTTTTATGCAGCTTGGTTTTTCCAAGGAAAACGGAATGTGAAAAAAAAGAATCATACCTTTTGCAGGCTTTTTTTTAAGACTAGGCAGTAGTCCGTGTCTTCACTTAAAACAAGCATTTACAATGCAACGGTCTCGCCTTTGCAAAAGTTAGCGCTTTTGGCATTGTAAATGACAAATGTTTTATTTATGTGTTGGTTTTGGAAACAGATAAATAAATGGCATTGTCATGAGCAGTAGAGAGTGAGTAGTAGAGAGTGAGTAGTAGAGAGTGAGTAGTAGAGAGAGTAGTAGAGAGAGTAGTAGAGAGAGTAGTAGTGAGTAGTAGAGAGAGTAGTAGTGAGTAGTAGAGAGTGAGTAGAGAGTAGTAAGTGAGTAGTAGAGTGTGTAGTAGAGAGTAGTGAGTGTGTAGTAGAGAGTAGTGAGTGTGTAGTAGAGAGTGTGTAGTAGAGAGTGTGTAGTAGAGAGTGTGTAGTAGAGAGTGAGCAGTAGAGACTAGTGAGTGTGTAGTAGAGTGGTGAGTGTGTAGTAGAGTGGTGAGTGTGTAGTAGAGTGGTGAGTGTGTAGTAGAGTGTGTAGTAGAGTGTGTAGGAGAATGTGTAGTAGGGAGTGTAGTAGAGTGTGTAGTAGAGAGTGTGTAGTAGAGAGTAGTGAGTGTGTAGTAGAGAGTGTGTAATACAGAATGTGAAGTAGAGAGATTGAAGTAGAGAGATTGAAGTAGAGAGATTGAAGTAGAGAGATTGAGGTAGAGAGATTGAATTAGAGAGATTGAGGTAGAGAGATTGAAGTAGAGAGTGTGGAGTAGAGAGTGTGGAGTAGAGAGTGGAGAGTCTGTAGTAGAGTGTAGTAGAAAGTAGTGAGTGTGTAGTAGAGTAGTAGAGAATGTGTAGTAGAGTAGTAGAGAGTAGTAGAGGGTGTGTAGTAGAGTGTGTAGTAGAGCGTATGTGTAGCAGAGTGTGTAGTAGAGTGTAGTAGAGTGTGTAGTGTAGAGTGTGTAGTGTAGAGTGTGTAGTGTAGAGTGTGTAGTAGAGAGTGTGTAGTAGAGAGTGTGTAGTAGAGAGTGTGTAATGTAGAGTGTGTAATGTAGAGTGTGTAGTAGAGTGTGTAGTAGAGAGTGTAGTAAGTAGTGACTGTAGTAGATAGTGTGTAGTAGAGAGTGTCTAGTATAGAGTGTGTCGAAGAGAGTAGTGGCTGTAGTAGTGAGTGTGTAGTGAGTGTGTAGTAGAGTGTGTAGTAGAGAGTAGTGACTGTAGTAGAGAGTGTGTAGTAGTGTGTAGTAGAGAGTAGTGACTGTAGTAGAGTGTGTAGTACAGTGTGTAGTAGAGAGTAGTGACTGTAGTAGATAGTGTGTAGTAGAGAGTGTCTAGTATAGAGTGTGTCGAAGAGAGTAGTGGCTGTAGTAGTGAGTGTGTAGTGAGTGTGTAGTAGAGAGTAGTGACTGTAGTAGAGAGTGTGTAGAAGTGTGTAGTAGAGAGTAGTGACTGTAGTAGAGTGTGTAGTACAGTGTGTAGTAGAGAGTAGCGACTGTAGTAGAGAGTGTGTAGTAGAGAGTGTGTAGTAGAGTGTGTAGTAGAGAGTAGAGTGCGTAGCAGAGAGTAGTGACTGTAGTAGAGAGTGTGTAGTAGAGTGTGTAGTAGAGAGTGTGTAGTAGAGTGTAGTAGAGAGTAGAGTGCGTAGCAGAGAGTAGTGACTGTAGTAGAGAGTGTGTAGCAGAATGTGTAGTAGAGAGTAGTGACTGTAGTAGGGAGTGTGTAGTAGAGAGTAGTGACTGTAGTAGAGAGTGTGTAGTAGAGAGTGTGTAGTAGAGAGTGTGCAGTGATTTGAGTTTTACATCAAATTAAAAACGGGAACGGAACAAACTCATCCTATACATTATTGTGGTAGGTGCCCACGCATATAGGGTTAAATGATGCGTTAGATGCCACAGGTCCCACCAACACGCTTCCTTTATGATAGGAGAATGCCCAACATCGCGGAGATTTGCTCTCTGCTCTTCCCGGATATTTGTATTTTCAAATGTATAATGTTATCCTGCTAAACGAAGACGATGCTCAAACTATAAAAGAAGAGGGTTTCACAGATATGTTAGTCCTTCCGGGCAAACGAAATGACCCAAAGAAAGATCAAGTGACAGTTTAGAGCTCCAAGTGAGTCTTAATAAAATCAGTGTCTGGAACGCATAGCATCAAAAAACGAGCGGGGCATCAAACTGCAGTGTCATTCAATCAAAGCTTCAAGGCTTCTGAGCGCTAGCCGAGAATTATTTTTTGTGAAGCACTAATCACTGTGGAAGGTGCCCCTGCTATCCCAGATGTGAGAAGTCAGTCTGACATGAAAATAAGCAGTATTTGGAATGAATGTATTTGGCAGGGGGAAGGTGGGGCGGCGCAAGACCGTACTGACGAGTGAACAGGAGCCATTTTGTACCGAGTGATTCTGCCTGTGTGCATGTAGACAAACCAGGCAGCAGCATGAGCATGTGATTCGGTAAAATAACAAGCATTTACAATGCAATGGTTTTGCCTTTGTTAAAGTTAGAGCTATTGGCATTGCTCTTGACACTCTGAAGCTCCACTCTGCATTCTGAAGCTCCACTCTGCACTCTGAAGCTCCACTCTGAAGCTCCACTCTGAAGCTCCACTCTGAAGCTCCACTCTGCACTCTGAAGCTCCACTCTGAATCTGAACTCTGAAGCTCCACTCTGAATCTGCACTCTGAAGCTCCACTCTGCACTCTGAAGCTCCACTCTGAATCTGAACTCTGAAGCTCCACTCTGAATCTGCACTCTGCACTCTGAATCTGCACTCTGAATCTCCACTCTGCACTCTGAAGCTCCACTCTGCACTCTGAAGCTCCACTCTGCACTCTGAAGCTCCACTCTGAATCTCCACTCTGCACTCTGAAGCTCCACTCTGAATCTCCACTCTGCACTCTGAATCTCCACTCTGCACTCTGAAGCTCCACTCTGCACTCTGAAGCTCCACTCTGCACTCTGAATCTCAACTCTGAAGCTCCACTCTCAACTCTGAATCTCCACTCTGAAGCTCCACTCTCCACTCTGAATCTCCACTCTGAATCTCCACTCTCCACTCTGAAGCTCCACTCTGAAGCTCCACTCCACTCTGAAGCTCCACTCTGAAGCTCCACTCCACTCTGAAGCTCCACTCTGAAGCTCCACTCTGAAGCTCCACTCTGAAGCTCCACTCTGAAGCTCCACCCTGAAGCTCCACTCTGCACTCTGAAGCTCCACTCTGAATCTGCACTCTGAAGCTCCACTCTGAAGCTCCACTCTGAAGCTCCACCCTGAAGCTCCACTCTGCACTCTGAAGCTCCACTCTGAAGCTCCACTCTGAAGCTCCACTCTGAAGCTCCACTCTGAAGCTCCACTCTGAAGCTCCACTCTGCACTCTGAATCTGCACTCTGAATCTCCACTCTGCACTCTGAAGCTCCACTCTGCACTCTGAAGCTCCACTCTGCACTCTGAAGCTCCACTCTGCACTCTGAAGCTCCACTCTGCACTCTGAAGCTCCACTCTGCACTCTGAAGCTCCACTCTGAATCTGCACTCTGAATCTGCACTCTGAATCTGCACTCTGAATCTGCACTCTGAATCTGCACTCTGAAGCTCCACTCTGAAGCTCCACTCTGAAGCTCCACTCTGAAGCTCCACTCTGCACTCTGAAGCTCCACTCTGAAGCTCCACTCTGAAGCTCCACTCTGAAGCTCCACTCTGAAGCTCTACTCTGAAGCTCCACTCTGAAGCTCCACTCTGAAGCTCCACTCTGAAGCTCCACTCTGCACTCTGAAGCTCCACTCTGAAGCTCCGCTCTGAAGCTCCGCTCTGAAGCTCCACTCTGCACTCTGAAGCTCCACTCTGAAGCTCCACTCTGCACTCTGAAGCTCCACTCTGAAGCTCCACTCTGCACTCTGAAGCTCCACTCTGAAGCTCCACTCTGCACTCTGAAGCTCCACTCTGAAGCTCCACTCTGCACTCTGAAGCTCCACTCTGAATCTGCACTCTGAATCTGCACTCTGAAGCTCCACTCTGCACTCTGAAGCTCCACTCTGCACTCTGAAGCTCCACTCTGAAGCTCCACTCTGCACTCTGAAGCTCCACTCTGAAGCTCCACTCTGAAGCTCCACTCTGCACTCTGAAGCTCCACTCTGAAGCTCCACTCTGCACTCTGAAGCTCCACTCTGAAGCTCCACTCTGCACTCTGAAGCTCCTCTCTGAAGCTCCACTCTGAAGCTCCACTCTGAAGCTCCACTCTGAAGCTCCACTCTGAAGCTCCACTCTGAAGCTCCACTCTGAAGCTCCACTCTGAAGCTCCACTCTGAAGCTCCACTCTGAAGCTGCACTCTGAAGCTCCACTCTGAAGCTCCACTCTGCACTCTGAAGCTCCACTCTGAAGCTCCACTCTGAAGCTCTACTCTGCACTCTGAAGCTCCACTCTGAAGCTCCACTCTGAAGCTCCACTCTGAAGCTCCACTCTGCACTCTGAAGCTCCACTCTGAAGCTCCACTCTGAAGCTCCACTCTGAAGCTCCACTCTGAAGCTCCACTCTGAAGCTCCACTCTGCACTCTGAAGCTCCACTCTGAAGCTCCACTCTGAAGCTCCACTCTGAAGCTCCACTCTGAAGCTCCACTCTGAAGCTCTACTCTGAAGCTCCACTCTGAAGCTCCACTCTGAAGCTCCACTCTGAAGCTCCACTCTGAAGCTCCACTCTGCACTCTGAAGCTCCACTCTGAAGCTCCACTCTGAAGCTCCACTCTGAAGCTCCACTCTGAAGCTCCACTCTGAAGCTCCACTCTGAAGCTCTACTCTGAAGCTCTACTCTGCACTCTGAAGCTCCACTCTGAAGCTCTACTCTGCACTCTGAAGCTCCACTCTGAAGCTCCACTCTGAAGCTCCACTCTGAAGCTCCACTCTGAAGCTCCACTCTGAAGCTCCACTCTGAAGCTCCACTCTGCACTCTGAAGCTCCACTCTGAAGCTCCACTCTGAAGCTCCACTCTGAAGCTCCACTCTGAAGCTCCACTCTGCACTCTGAAGCTCCACTCTGAAGCTCCACTCTGAAGCTCCACTCTGAAGCTCCACTCTGCACTCTGAAGCTCCACTCTGAAGCTCCACTCTGAAGCTCCACTCTGCACTCTGAAGCTCCACTCTGAAGCTCCACTCTGAAGCTCCACTCTGAAGCTCCACTCGGAAGCTCCACTCGGAAGCTCCACTCTGAAGCTCCACTCTGAAGCTCCACTCTGCACTCTGAAGCTCCACTCTGAAGCTCCACTCTGAAGCTCCACTCTGAAGCTCCACTCTGAAGCTCCACTCTGAAGCTCCACTCTGCACTCTGAAGCTCCACTCTGAAGCTCCACTCTGAAGCTCCACTCTGAAGCTCTACTCTGCACTCTGAAGCTCCACTCTGAAGCTCCACTCTGAAGCTCCACTCTGCACTCTGAAGCTCCACTCTGAAGCTCCACTCTGAAGCTCCACTCTGAAGCTCCACTCTGAAGCTCCACTCTGAAGCTCCACTCTGCACTCTGAAGCTCCACTCTGAAGCTCCACTCTGAAGCTCCACTCTGAAGCTCCACTCTCCACTCTGAAGCTCCACTCTGAAGCTCCACTCTGAAGCTCCACTCTGCACTCTGAAGCTCCACTCTGAAGCTCCACTCTGAAGCTCCACTCTGAAGCTCCACTCTGAAGCTCCACTCTGAAGCTCTACTCTGAAGCTCTACTCTGCACTCTGAAGCTCCACTCTGAAGCTCCACTCTGAAGCTCCACTCTGCACTCTGAAGCTCCACTCTGAAGCTCCACTCTGAAGCTCCACTCTGAAGCTCCACTCTGAAGCTCCACTCTGCACTCTGAAGCTCCACTCTGAAGCTCTACTCTCCACTCTGAAGCTCCACTCTGAAGCTCTACTCTCCACTCTGAAGCTCCACTCTGAAGCTCCACTCTGAAGCTCCACTCTGAAGCTCCACTCTGAAGCTCCACTCTGCACTCTGAAGCTCCACTCTGAAGCTCCACTCTGCACTCTGAAGCTCCACTCTGAAGCTCCACTCTGAAGCTCCACTCTGAAGCTCCACTCTGAAGCTCCACTCTGAAGCTCCACTCTGCACTCTGAAGCTCCACTCTGAAGCTCCACTCTGAAGCTCCACTCTGCACTCTGAAGCTCCACTCTGAAGCTCCACTCTGAAGCTCCACTCTGAAGCTCCACTCTGAAGCTCCACTCTGAAGCTCCACTCTGAAGATCCACTCTGATGCTCTACTCTGAAGCTCCACTCTGAAGCTCCACTCTGCACTCTGAAGCTCCACTCTGAAGCTCTACTCTCCACTCTGAAGCTCCACTCTGAAGCTCCACTCTGAAGCTCCACTCTGAAGCTCCACTCTGAAGCTCCACTCTGCACTCTGAAGCTCCACTCTGAAGCTCCACTCTGAAGCTCCACTCTGCACTCTGAAGCTCCACTCTGAAGCTCCACTCTGAAGCTCCACTCTGAAGCTCCACTCTGAAGCTCCACTCTGCACTCTGAAGCTCCACTCTGAAGCTCCACTCTGAAGCTCCACTCTCCACTCTGAAGCTCCACTCTGAAGCTCCACTCTGAAGCTCCACTCTGAAGCTCCACTCTGAAGCTCCACTCTGCACTCTGAAGCTCCACTCTGAAGCTCCACTCTGAAGCTCCACTCTGAAGCTCCACTCGGAAGCTCCACTCTGAAGCTCCACTCTGAAGCTCCACTCTGAAGCTCCACTCTGAAGCTCCACTCTGAAGCTCCACTCTGCACTCTGAAGCTCCACTCTGAAGCTCCACTCTGAAGCTCCACTCTGAAGCTCCACTCTGAAGCTCCACTCTGAAGCTCTACTCTGCACTCTGAAGCTCCACTCTGAAGCTCTACTCTCCACTCTGAAGCTCCACTCTGAAGCTCCACTCTGAAGCTCCACTCTGAAGCTCCACTCTGAAGCTCCACTCGGAAGCTCCACTCGGAAGCTCCACTCTGCACTCTGAAGCTCCACTCTGAAGCTCCACTCTGAAGCTCCACTCTGAAGCTCCACTCGGAAGCTCCACTCGGAAGCTCCACTCGGAAGCTCCACTCGGAAGCTCCACTCTGCACTCTGAAGCTCCACTCTGAAGCTCCACTCGGAAGCTCCACTCTGCACTCTGAAGCTCCACTCTGAAGCTCCACTCTGCACTCTGAAGCTCCACTCTGAAGCTCCACTCTGAAGCTCCACTCTGAAGCTCCACTCTGAAGCTCCACTCTGAAGCTCCACTCTGCACTCTGAAGCTCCACTCTGAAGCTCCACTCTGCACTCTGAAGCTCCACCCTGAAGCTCCACTCTGCACTCTGAAGCTCCACTCTGAAGCTCCACTCTGAAGCTCCACTCTGAAGCTCCACTCTGAAGCTCCACTCTGCACTCTGAAGCTCCACTCTGAAGCTCTACTCTGAAGCTCCACTCTGCACTCTGAAGCTCCACTCTGAAGCTCCACTCTGCACTCTGAAGCTCCACTCTGAAGCTCCACTCTGAAGCTGCACTCTGAAGCTCCACTCTGAAGCTCCACTCTGAAGCTCCACTCTGAAGCTCCACTCTGCACTCTGAAGCTCCACTCTGAAGCTCCACTCTGCACTCTGAAGCTCCACTCTGAAGCTCCACTCTGAAGCTCCACTCTGAAGCTCCACTCTGAAGCTCCACTCTGAAGCTCCACTCTGCACTCTGAACGGTCAGACTCCAAAAATCGGCCCTAATCACAATAGTATTATTTCACCTGCGTGAATATAAGTCTTTGAAATTCTGGCCAGTGGTAATACACACAAGTAATATAAAATTGTTGTTCCAAAGAGCATTAAATGGAAATAAAACAAGTACCAGACCCATTGACGCCTGCACCTTAAAAGCGAAACTGACTGAAGCAAGCGCCCGGGCCACGTTGAAAAAAAAAGCCACACACATTAGATGCAGTCAAGGCGCGCTCACGAACTCAGAAGGCACTCCACATGAACAACTACCAGACACATTGACGCCTGCACTTTGAAATGAAACAAAGTGAAACTGACTAAAGGAAGCGCACGGCCCATTAGATGCAGTCAAGGCGCGCTCACGAGGTCAAATCTCCAAAGGAGAAGCTCGTGACAGCCTGACTACAGCAGAAAAAGCTCGTAACAGTCTGATGTCCACAATATTCCCAGAAAAGTGGCAACATAAGTTGTCTCGCATAGACAGCAAAAGCTTCGCTTTTGCTTTCGTCTAGGCGAGACCTAAAAAGGATGTTGTTGTCAACATTCACGAAGGGTAGAGGGGAACCTATCGGACTGTTGACAGTTTTAATGCATTTTAAATAATTGTATATAGGTATGGAGTCTTTAATAGTATGTATATCATTTTTAGAAGTATAGGGTATTTTTTGACTCACTGTAAATAATTGCATATATATATGTGCTGTACATAGGCTGATGTATGTTTTTAATTTCACAGTCCTGATGAAGTTCGCATGGACAAAACGCATTGGCTGCGCTGAAGTGCAATTGTGATAATGAATAAACTTCAATAAAGTGGATTAAAACTGAAAAACTGACATACAAGACTCTTAAGGAATTTGACTGGACAATAACAGCCAACATATGTGGATATACAATTGCATGGAATTTATTGTAATGTTGTGAATTGAACTAAAATTATTATATATTCGGATGCTCCTGTTCACTTATGTTTGTTAACATTTAATTGTTTGGGGACTTCAGGACAGAGAGGTCAAGAAAAGTTGAGCATTGATATAATATACTGCAAGATAATTTAACGCTAGTGCAACACTTTATGGCCCACACTACTATTGCATTATATTTATAGAACTACCACTTTCATCAGACTAACCTTCTGCCCCAATTCTTAAGCTTTATTCCCAGCCAGACTCATCCTCAGCATCCCTCGAAAAGAACACATTACCCAACACCTGCGAGACCTCCACTGGCTTCCCGTCGAGAAGAGAGTATCCTTCAAGACACTCACCCATGCCTACAAATGCCTCCACAAGACCGGACTTCAATACCTCAATGAGAGAATCTCCTTCCACGTACCCAAGAGAAACCTCCAATCCGGCGGCCTTGCCCTTGCCAAGATTCCGCACATTCGCAGAGCCAGAACAAGTGGAAGGGCCTCCTAAATCGCGGCTAATACCTGGAGGAGCTCCGGATCAACATTAGACATGCCCGCTCCCTGCACATATTCAGGAAGACCCTCAAGACCTTGCTCTTCGACTGAGCAGAGCTGCTTACCCCCCTCCAGTGCCTTGAGACCCTCATACGTGAGTAGCACGCTTGACAGTTCCCTGATTGATTGATTGATTGAGCATTAACATTTTCTAAAGTCCAAATCTGATTGATCGAGTATTCAAGAATAATACAACAATGATCAGTGGCCAACAGTTCACAAGCTCTACTTCATTTCAGACATTCTCAAAATAGAAATGCTGAGGATTTGGCATTCACATTATAATTCCATTGAAGCAGATGCCATGCTGTTACACTGCAGGAGCAAATGTACTCTAAATTTTGACATCTGACAAAGTCACTACTCTCATTTATGCTTTTAAATTCGCCTGATTCAGATGGATTAATGATGTTAACGTACAAATTGAGCCCTGTTGGACGAAACGCGTTGGCTACTGTTCCCTGTTGTGGTTTTAAAAGAAAAAAGACAAATACAGATTTACTGAAAGGAAAACCCATTCTTATATCCATGTCTTATGACTCAGTGATAAGGGTTATGAATACTGTTTGACATGGAAAAGTATGCATAAAATATATATGCCTCACTACATGCTACCACTGAAATACTGAATTTGGATACTGAACCACTATCTTGTCACATTATAATTACCATCCTATAAAATATATTCAATGGTACTTATTCATAAAAGCCTGCCTTAGTTTACAAATGCATAACTGGTTCACCTCACATCTTGCCTATGGATCTCGTAGAACATGGTTTCCAAAGAGAGGCTGGAGGTTCTCACACCCACAGTTAGTCAGCATGGCCAATGTCATTGAGCATCAGGGCACAGCAGGCAACCCTTGAATCCAACTGTACACCTTCAAACAACATGATAAACCATGTGTTGATTTCCCACAAACCTTCCTATGTCAAAAAACAAGCATAACCTTTGCCCTGTTGGCCCCAGTTGGATATGGAGTATTATTTGGTCCTCTTCCCTGGCCTCAGAGTAGTCATAAGGGCGGCCGCCTTGGACTGCGGAGAACTATGGTTACACAGACCCATTTGTGACCCCCCCAGGTCCTGATGTGTTGGACCTTGCCCTTTGTGCAGGGTTGTCCCCAAACGTTTTTGCCTTCTTCTGCCTATTTTTCTGATTTTATTTTTGTTGGCTTTAGGACTCTGTGCCCTTTACTACTGCTAATCAGTACTAAAGTGAACTTGCTCTCGCCTTTAAGAATGGTATGATTGGTTTCTCCCTGATTGGCATAGTTTATTTACTAATAAGTCGGTAGGTAAGTGCCCAGTTTGTGCCCAGGGTCTGGAAATCAAATGCTACTAGTAGACATGCAGCACTTATTGTGCCACCCACATGAAGAGTCCTTCAAACATGTCTCAGGGTTGCCACTGCAGAGCCCATGGATGCAGTTTTAAACTCCCATTTTGACCTGCCAAGTTCACCTACTTGCTAGGCCCATCCAATCCCTTTTATTACATGTAAGGCACCCCTAAGTTGGGCCCTAGGTAGCCCCATGGGCAGGGTGCAGCTTATTTAAAAGGTGGGACGTGTGCTCTTAAGCTTTACATGTCCTGGTAATGAACAACTTCTAAAATCGTTTTACACTACAGCAAGGCCTATCTGTCCCCTGGGTTAGCATTCGAGCTGCCTTGTAACACTTTACAAGTGTAACTTTCAATTGGGAGCAAATAGAAAATCAGAGTTTGGTGGCTCTGGACTCACAAGTTAAAACCACATCTTTTAGTGATGTTGGTTTTTAAATTGAAGGTCTGAAAATGCCACTTTTAGAAAGTTGCAATTTTCTTCCTTTAACCATTCTGGGCCTCTGCCTGTCCCTAGAATACAGGTCTGGGTTGGATGACGGCACGGCTTTGCGAATTCACTCTAGACAGTCACACACAAAGAGAGCTGAGGTGTGCCCTGCATATCCTTATGGACCATCACCAGGCTGATGAGCCTTAATGAACTAGATTGGTGGGAGCAGCTGATGCTTGCACCTGAGTAGGGCGTTGCTTGTCCCCACACAAAGAGCAGCATACCCCCCTGTGGTCTGTCTGGAGCCGGGGCAGGAAGGGCATGGTCTTGTGCACTATGAATACCTTTCTTTGAAGTTGCCCTTCTTCAAAGGCTAAAATGAGTATTAGTACTGGACCTCTGTCACCATATACTCAGAACACTTCTGAACTGAGGATATGCTGCCAGGAGGGCGTGCCACTTTCCTGCTTGCTTTGATGTGTTGGCCTGCGGCCTGCTGCTTCTTGCCTGGGAGTGATAGGACTTGACTTTGCTCTCTGCATCCTGCTTTCTAAAGGTTCTCCAAGGTCTTCACTGAGCTTGCCTCCTGTTGCTGAAGTCTCAGGGACATCAAAGACTTCACCTGCATCTTGCAACCAGCACTCTGGCTCCTCTGCTGTGAGTCCTGGCCTGCCAAGAGGTGCCAACACAGTCCTGGGCCTTTGGAGGTAAATTTGGTACTGCAAAACAAGAAAACTGATGCCTCAATGATGTCGGAGCTGGTCCAGTTCTACATTGCTGCTGCCTGCACTGAAGCCGTGGACGCCGTTTGCAGGGCGTGAAACGCCATTACCACTACTTCAACGCAGCCACAACCTTGCTGCAGTGCCTCCAAGGAACCTCTGCACCTTGAGTCTCAACACCGTGCCATCAACATCCGTGGTGCCCCGCTCTGACTGAGACACATTCTCAGCCCTGCGTGACTTCTGATTGACACATGGCCTTGGGCCCAGCAGTTCGACTCCAACAATAAGGAATCAACACTCTTGACAATGATGCCCCATCAACGCCAAGTCACATTCAGGAACTGAGATCTCGCACCCGCAACCAACCCCTCATCTCCTGTAGCGGTACAAGTTTTAGCGACCCTACACAAGGAATCAACAACTCACCTGCAACTGCGATGCCAAACTTCCACTGAGCAAGGCCATGTCCTTGGTTTCCGATGTCATGTCTGTGGTCTGACACTGTGTTTGCGTTTTACAAAGCTACCAAGCAACTGATGTGCACCCAGATAGCTCCAGTTTAAGCAATGGACTTCTAAGCATTGCAATTTTGATTTAATCATTAAAAATTCATATCTTCACTTCTGTCTGTATGGTTTTCTATCATTTTAGTCTTGTTTTACTCAGATCAATATTGTCTATTTTTCTAAACTAGTGTGGAGTACTTTTGTGGTTTTTTCACTGTGTTACTGTGTGGGGGTGTGTGAGTGAGTGTGGATTTGTGTGTGTGTGTGTGTGAATGCACACAAATACTTTACACATTGCCTCTTTAGTTTAGCCTGACTACCCTGTGTCAAACTACCAGAGTCTAAGCACAGGTAAACGTTTAGTGTGTACTACACTTATCCTGACTCGAGTGTGGGTCCCTGCTCGGACAGGGTGCCTACCTCTGCCAACTAGAGACAGCCATTTCTAACATGCTGTGTTAAAGAAAAGTAAACTCCAAATGTGCAGTCTTGGATGTGGACTACATTGAGATAATAAGTGCACACCGTGCCTTTTGACCCCCCCACTGACATGCCCCTGAGATTCCAGAGTGTGAGGTCTAGGGACATTTGTAGTCCCCCTGTGAACTCCCACTCGACCTGTGTCCAAGGATTTGTGGGTGGGGCAAGATCTTTATTTAGGTGGGGACATTTTGGGCCTGAGACACTGTCTCCAAGGACCACAATATCTCGCCAGCCAACTGCAGCCCATCAGAAGCTACCAGGAGGAGGAGGGGCTGGGTATCACAGGTCTGCAAACACACTCCACTGCATTGGCTCCAGAACTGAAGGTCCACTGCACTGCGTCAGGTAAACCTGCTCTTGCTGGACGTGAGCACTGGATTGGGGAGCCACTGATCTCGAACTTGACTAATTCAGAGAACAGTACAACAAGAGATATGCTCACTAACCGTTCACTAACCACACAGGAGCCATTCACTGTGCCTCAGAATGTCACCACCTCGTATGAGCGCCTGTATTGCGTAGAATATTTCCGAACCCATTAGAATTTCCATAGCTGTTGAACTATTGCATGCCACAGGATCTGTTTGTGTATTATTGCTGGGTGGTAAAATAATGAACTTTTTCTTGGAAAAGTAAAACTCCAGGTTGAAAATCAGTTTTTGAGTGCTATTCGGTGACTTTTTAACTTCTCTAACTGTACTCCACCTCCCTGAGTGCTCGCCATGCACCCTGACAGACAAGTGCTAAAGGGATGCATTTGGCTCAGTTATTAGCGACCCAGCACATCAGTGGTATATGGACTCCGCTCCCTCGAATGAGGCCCAGTAGTTCCTGCATGCCCGGGACCATAAGATCAGTTCTCACGATCACTTTTACGCTTATATATTGAGTTATATGCAACTTGGGTGTTAGGTATGACTTCTCACTATTGCTTCGTTGTTTACCTGTCCTGCAGCAAAATCTGAATTACACAAGCAGCAAAATGGCACACATTGATGATCCTGTTGTATTTGATGCATTGCCCGGCTCTGATCGGATGAACTCGTTTCTCCGGACAGAGAAGGGACCTTTGGCCAAATGTATCACTGGCCAGTTGCATGCACAGCCTGTGTTTGCTCAGAAGGTTCAATCTGACCTGTCCGTCTCTTAATGTGTGTTGGTTACATAAACCTGGCACAGCACGAAGAGTCTCTGTGCAAGAGGGTGCAGAAATCCTGCCTCATCAGTATTCATGTTACAGGATGTCTTCTGCAAATCTATGTGAACAGATGCTAATGCAGGCCTGGTGAACTGCAAGAGACGACATACTTTTATCTTTGCATTGACATTCATAGAGAGTGATCATTGCAGCCGCTGTCCTTAAAGAGACAGAGGATGCGCTGCTTAAAGAAACGACATCAGGGGGAGCATTCTGTGGTCCATTATCTGCTCCGCTCGATGCCCAGACTCGTCCTTGGTGCTACGTAGAAGCTGCCAGTCATGGACATCTTTCTTTGTGTGACTGGGGACTGACAAGGATAGTCCGAGGATTTCCAACTACCTGAGTGGACACCCAGCATTGATCCATTTCATGCAAATGAATTACAGTTTGGTTTTGACCCCACAAAGTCTTCAACAGTGCACAGGGCAGGCCTTGCAAAGTTTAAAGCCCCTTACTGTGCAATCAGAGTCTGGCACCTGGGGAGCATGGCCATTCACACATGGCCTAATCTACCTGCTTTGGGGCGACCTGGTGGCCCCGAACACAACAACATGCAGGGGAAGTGGTGGAGGAGGCAATGATCACTGACTGGCGACAATAAGCTGCTTAAAACAGCTGCGGCTGCCTGGTCGGTAGCAGCGCGCTGCTGGAGCGTTCTGGAGTGGCCTACAACTGATCTGATGAGGGAGAGAGAGCAGAACAGCCCCAGCATGACAGAACAGATCACAGACCTACCCAAACCAAACGGCGCTTCACGAGGCACCAGACAGAGATCAGCAGGGGTGGCAGATGGGTGGTGAGAGCTCCTGGAGGTCTGTGGAGTCGTGCACCAGCAGAACAACTATATCCACATAGAAATGAGTCTACAGAAGCAGGCTGCCATATTGGTAGTGGCGGTTCAGCCACTCTTAGTCAGCCTTGCATAAACTTAGTGGGTATATGGCTGAGCTGTGCAAGCCATGAATGTGCCAAAAGTAGACTAAAATTACATTAAAGCAGCACATAACAATTTCTTCTTAATTGGGGTGTGGGAAGGGGGTGGCTATAAGCTAATCCCCTCCCCCCCTACACACGCTAAAAACAAACAAACATGTCATACTGCCACTTCAGGCAGAAGCCTCAAGGGTGTGAGCATCGATTTCCTGTCAATAAAAAGAGCACTACGATTTGAGCTTGGGCTACCATTAGCTTGTGTTTACACTGTCCTCCATCTTGCCTCAATGTCACAATATATCACTTGATGACTGATGTTGATTCTGTTTCTAAATAAAACATACTTACTTTTCACTTGAATAAGCAGAAAATGTTCTCAGAAATAAATGTCCTCGTGGTACTGAATCAAGGACGGTTCTTTCTGTCCCAGGCTATGTTAACAATGTATCAACTTAACTGTACAGCAATGTATCTCAACGATGAGAGAATTTTCAACGTATTCTGTAGTAAAAAAGTATTCTTCTAGATTGTTTTCTATTGGTCCAAACAATGAGAATCATGTATTTGCACCGAATGTATGAACTTCTTTGCCTAAAGCTGTAAATAAGCTTGGGGATTTTGCTAACATTTGAGACCCCCTATTCCCCATTTTAGAAGGCAAATCAATGCCGGATTTAATTCATTTTGTTCAAGCTGAAGGGATGCCGGTATTGCCATGTAACTAGCACCCACCAGCTCTTTCATCTTCTCCTACTTGTGAATGCTTTATGGTGAATTTGTAGCAACTGAACTATCATTTTGCTTGGTGCATTGCTTTCTGCTTTGATTAACAGATGCAGCTGGCTGATTGAATGCCAGGTGTGATACTGAATGTGCTGCTTGTTCTCCTTCCCCGTGGTCCCTGAGTATGAACGGTGAAGTTAGTCTACCGACTTCCTTTTGTGCCACTCAACGTCTACACCTGCTAGGGTCAGCAGCTCACACACCACATCATGGGAAATGCACTGAGAAAAAGTGACTCGATCAGGAGTCACCCAGCCCCACCTAAAATTCCACTGCCTACTAAGCAGCCATGGCCTTAGTGCACAATGGCATGCTTTGACAGCCAAAAGCCTGGACTTACAGTTTCCATCGACTGACAGATATGATATGGCGTCGTTGTCATATTTGTGACAGGAACTGGTTTTTAAAAGGGAATAACATTAGGACAGGGTACTGAAAGCCCTTCTGGGGACAACATTGTGGGATGTGAGTACTCAAATAGGTGTTGGGGGAAATTATTTTTCCTCTGGCAAGTGCACAGTCTTGGGATGAAAGACAGGTTGCTGATCCAGTGCTAAGGAATGTAATAAAAGGGAGAAATATACCAATGGCTACCTCCTCATACCAAGATCTCCAATGCTCAGCCACAGAACTGATGCAGCTAACTACTGCAGGAGAGAATTTGGCACTGTGGCTGGCAAATGAGGAAGTGAACAAACAATAAGGGTAGTGGAATGCACACCTTTCCACAATGTCTAATTTTCAGTTTATCTAAACGTACTCTGGTATGCGTGCAGCTTGGTTGAAGTAAATAATGATTTCTGACAATGAAGAGGAGAATGGGCGGTTTTTAAACGTTCACAGCAGGTATGTATGTATCCACGAGAGTTAACTGGTTAAGTCAATATTGTACAATGAAAAATGTCTGTTCATTTCTGAAGTACGGGGATAGTTAAAGTTTGTGGTGACAAGAAGAAGTGGAACGCGCAGCTTACCCGCTATGACCGATTAACGGTTGTTTGACTAGGATTGCTTTGATTCCTGGTGGTTACCAAATTGCGACCTACCTCATTATTATTCATGAATAACCCTGGGCGTAGTTTGCGAAGTAGTGTACGCGTAGCTACGTGAAGTGCACTTCGCACTACGCGAGCTACGCGAACTGCGTAGTGCACTGTGCAAAATGCTGTTCGCACTGATTGAACAGTGCCGGATGCTTGACTGCACTGTGCAATCAGTGCAAACTGCATCTTGCACAATGCAAGCGGTCGTTTTCTGCCGCTAAAGTAGATTTCTACTCGAGCAGCAGCTTTCTCAATGCAGACTGGTAGTTTTTAATCACGAGCGGTCGCAAGCATACGTGACCACTTGCAATGAGAAACCTGATCTCCCCACGTTGAGAATCTCGCTGGGAGGTTTATTTTCCACGCTCGCAATTGGCAAACTACGCTAGCGTAGCGTAGTGCTTTGCCCAGGGTTATTCATGAAGTAGGATTATCTATTTTAAAATACAATCTTTAGTACATTGGGAATTGCAATTTGGAATTCGCTCTTCCTAATTTTTGTACATATGGCCCTTGGCATGTTATCACTAAGAAACTCCTCTTAGGGGGCAGCATGGATAAATAAAATTGCACAAATAGCACAATCTCACTATCTCTGCTCAGGTTACAGAGCCCTTACTGGTTCAAAGCGCTTTACATTTATATTTGGAAAAGCAAGTATTTTGGACCTTAAAAAACAGTTTTCAGTTTATACACTTAAGCACATTAAAAAACAGGTTTTCATTTTGGAACAGAAAAGCTAATTCTTCTAACAATCTTATCCTTAACATTAAAATAAAAGCACAGTTTTCTGTCCTGAAATATAGGATTTTCGTTCTTAGTAAATATACATATTTTGCTTAAACATCCATTTGTTAATGTTTTCAAGTATTCACATGTACTACTGTGACACATTTGTGGGTAGATTTTTCCGTGCATGCCCATCCTTAACCATCACGTGAAGTAGATGCTTGCAATAGCCCAAGAATTACGACTATTATGTTGGGGCTATCATTATACCATGAAGGAGCATTGTTATGTCATGGATGTCCAAAATAGGCTGTACAATACCGCCAACATGCCTAGGCTGGCATTATTCCAGGAGATGTTATTATCATGCTGTGGATTTCTACCATATGCCAAGCATTATCACAATTATTCCAGGGCCATCATTATGCCAGGCAGTGGTATAGTCATGCCACGACAGCCAGCAATATGCCAAGAATTACTGCCATTATACTAGGGCCAATACTATACGAGGGGTGAGAATCATTATGCCTTGTATGACAAATATATAGCAGATATTGCCATAATTATGTCACAGTATGCATGTTATGAAAGGTAGGGAGTGAGCACCATTATGCCATGGATGCTCACAATACTTCAAGGGTCACCACCAATATGTCCATGCCAGTGGTACTAAGCATGGATTTTAGTGCATTCCCATATTTACTAAAGCTAGTAAACCTGGAAATGCGTCAAAATGCTACGCCTTCCCCAGTGAAGCTTAACGCGGAGAAGTGTCTTTATTTTTCCCTTTTATTTCTGCTTTCCACGTGTGCTGTATTCTGCAGCACACACAGTAAGAAGGAAATCCTTCTAATTATTGTTTTTGAGCAGGAATGTGCCCCTCCTTCACAAAAACAATCCTGCCCGAAGTGCGGACAACCTTGCAGTATTCTTCAAGGATGCCTGTGTTGGTGCTAGGCAGCGTCAGGAATACCAGCCCAATGGCGAGAACAGAATTGTTCTTTATCTTTGTAAATATGGATTGTTTCTGCTCTCTTCCTTTCACGCAACGCAGTGCAGCAACTTTGCTTGCTGTCCTGCATTGCATGAAAGATTAGTTAAAATGCCCCATGTTCTGTCCCACAAATTTTGCCTTAAAGAAAGAGTCTTGAATTTCTATAGTCAAACACATTTCAGGTCCTGACTTCTTGTATCATTGTCCTCAAAGAAACTTGCATTTCTCATTGATTCTTTGAAATCTGGTTACAGTGAGCAAAAAGACCAAAGCCCATGAATCATATTGGCTGTGCCTGGTTTTGAAGGGCCTGCTTTGAGGTACAGCCCGCCTCATACCTCTAGAGGCCATGCTATTATCTGGCTGGGACAATTTATGTATGGGTAGTGTTGACAAGACTCCACAGTGCCCTGCTGTCTAAGTTGCCCGAGAAACAACACTGCAGATGTATGTACCATTTAGAGCGCCTTTTATTTAGCGACGACTTGCTGGCTTGTAACCGTGTAAAATGCTAAAACCAGAATAGAGAGAGTGTATGCAGAGAATGTTACTTGCACCAGACACTGTACGGCCTAGTAATGCGTAATGCACTGACCCACGTCGCTGGCAATACCTGGAGGGCACACTCGCAGTGGTTTATGGCTTGCTGAGGTCATGCCCTAGGCCCCTTTATTCTCTCTTGTCCCTTATGTCACGGCCAAGACCAAAGGGACACAACACGAAGGGTTGATTATGAAAACACCCCTCCTTGGGGTCAACACAATAGGCTCACCCACAAACATAAAACATAACATTTCTCCTTTATCCCAAGTAGACAAAGAGCATAACAAAAACCATCATAACAAATTCCGCATTCACTTAGAGGTAAGATGGTGGATATCATGAGAAAGAGAGAGAGAGGGAGAGAGAGAGAGAGAGAAAATAAAGCAAAGCAAACTAAGGAAAGGAAAGAAAGAAGATTTCTAAAGAAAATACATTGATAGTAATTCAGTGCAAAAGAAAGTCCTTCAAACGAAAATATCTTGCTGGAAGGCACACTCGTAGTGGTTTAATCTCTCTTGTCCCTTACGTCACGGCTGTGACCACAGTGACACAACGCAAAGGATTGATTATGAAACACCCCTCCTTGGCGATAACACATTGGGCTCACCCACCAACATAAAACACAACAGAGGCCTGGAGAATGCGAGATGTCAGAGCCCTTCCAGGTGTACGGACATCACTGCCGATGCAATGCGAGGAGGAATAAGAGACTTCATCTAATACAAAGAAAAGGCTCACTGAGGTGGTTTTGTGGTAAGCAGCCAAATCCTGACTCAATTACAGAAAAACTTCAGTCAAAATTGCTTTGTAATGGAAAATAGATTTTGAGGATCTGAGCTGCAATGCTTTCTCAAAAAGAAATCTGAAAAATATTTTTCTCTCATCTTTCTCTTTTGATTAACTGTTGTCATAAGGGGTGTTTCATTTCTCTAGCTGCGTCTTCGCTTATTTAACTGTGCTTCCTTTCCAGCCAGCATTGCCCGAGCTGGTTGGATCAATTTGTTATTTTTCAGCTAAAACCACTGCGTTTTGCTAACAGAAGTAACAGCCATGTATCTTTAAAATTACTACACTTTGTGTGCCAACCATAAGAATCAATGAATTATCTTACGTTTGAGATGTCTCACCATATGGATCCAATTGTTTCATGGTAGTAACAGTACCACTCCTGTGTGGTGCTCGACTAAGTGTCTGCTTTACTACTTTTAATTAAGTTGGTTAAGTCTGATCATGCAATGTGTCTCACAAGTTGTTTTCCATCATACAACCCTTGTTCACCTGTCAGAGGTTTTGCCTTCATTCTCCCAGTTTTTGTTGAACTCATTTTTGTTGGCCATAGAACCCTGTGCACGTTACCGCTACTAACCAGAGCTAAAATGTTTCTACTCTCTTCATTAAAAATGGTAAAATTGTCCTACATTAGTACATTCAATTTACTGTACCCAAGGTCTGCAAAATTAAATGCTACTAGTGGGCCTGCGGCACTCCTTGTGCCACCCACTTAAGTAACCCTTTAAATATGTCTCAGACAAGCCATTTAAGCCTCTGTGTCCAATTTTAAACTGCCATTTCGACCTGGCAAAATAAACTCATTGCCAAATCTAAACATTCTATTGGGAGCAGGTAAGACTGTTGAGTCTGGTGTAATTTGAAACCCTCTTTAAGGTTAAAGTCGGATTTTAAGTCACAATTCTGTAAAGTGTTAGCAAGTTGCTATTTTCTTGTCCCAACCATTTGGTTCCTGAAAGCTTCAACCTGGATCACATGAGTAGGTGTAGCTGGCAGCTGGTCTTTGTGTATTGCTCCCAGACAGTGAGACAAATGAGGAATAGGAATTGGCAGGATGAGACATCTCTGTCAGGATGAGGGGGAATAGCTGTCACCTACCTCATTTAAGCATCACTAAGTCTCTGCCTCAAAGGCTCTGCATCAGCACACTAACAAAGAGTTTCACAGCAGTATTTTGTGCCGCCAGACATGTAGGAGCCAGGACAAGGAGGCAGAAAATTCCAGACACCTCTGTAGGGGAGGACTCAGGTAGCTTCTCTCACTTTAAAGAAGACACCAGGTATAAAAAGGGACCTTCAGACCCACTCTTCAGTACACCTCTGGACCTGTGGGAGACTCATAAGAAGGACTGCTTTGCAGCAAAAATGACTGCCCTGTTACTCTGCTGCCCTGCTGTCTGAGTTAGAAGGAATGGACCTGCATTGTGAAGCCAGGGCTACCAGAGTGACTCCAAGGCCCTGTTTGTCAGAAAAAGGCTCCAACCATCTTGAACCTTGCTGTGAGCCCTAACTCTCCAAGTGGTGCCCCTCCAGTACTGGACCCTCGAGAGTGTGGCTAAAGTTGCTCTGACAGCCCAGCTATGGTCTCATCAAAACCAATGCAGCGTGATGCAAACCCAATGTAGCTCTTCTCACATCCTCATCGGAACCGACGCATTGTGACACAAGTCCACATTGTAGTCAGCATAGCTCATTGAAATTGTGTGGGGCATCCTTGACACATGCCTTGCAGCCTCTTATCAGAACTATTGCAGCACAATGTAGCCTCAAAACAAGCCCACATTGCAGCCGTCGCAGCACATCGGAACCACTGCGCAACGTAGCTACAACATGGACTCTACATCGCTTCTCAGGACTGTTTGTCTACCAAGGGGATGGGGCTGTTCAATATTGATAACCTGAGCAGGACTGAGCTTTATAGGCTCTGCAATGAGGCAGGGTTGAAAACAGGCACGAGAGCCACAGGTTGGACCTCCAGGTAGCCATGAGGAGATCAAGAGGACAAGAGGACAATCCTAAGGAGAATGGACTGAACTACATGGAGCCTAAACTACAAGAGGAAGATAACTTGCCCACGGAGGATGAGATCCCTGCTGAAGGAATGAGCAGTGTGTCCACCTCCAACATGTCATCTGAAGAGTTGACAGACAGGAGGGCTGAAAGGGAGGCCAGGTTGCAGCTGGCCAATCCTCAAATGGAGGAAAAGCAGGCCCTAAAGAAAAAAAAACTGCCCATGGATGAGAAACTCAACTTAGAGTGACTGAGCCATCAAAGGGGCCTCTGAGAGCTGGATCATAGAGCCAAACAGATTCCAGTAGTAATGGGGGCATAACTGGAGACAAGAGGGTCCACATTGCAAAGGATCTGGTACCTAACATTGTTGTGAGGGGTTGTATGGATAGATTGTTTCCGACCTATGAGATTTCCAAAGAGATGCACAAGGTCCCTGGGGAGAATTGGGTGCCAGTCTCTGGAGGCACATTCCCAATGAAGTGAGGAATGCAGTGAGTGAGGGGAGATACACTTACCTGCCGCCACCGCCGAGAGTCATACCTGGCCACACAAAGCACTCGCCTGAGACGACGCCCAAGCCGCCACCGCCGAGAGTCATCACAGGGCATTGGAAACCGCGCCGCCGCTCCGGGGGGACTTCAACTCCCGGCAGGCCTCGCGGCGGCGCGTGAAAGTGACGCGGGGCGCGCCGGAAGAGCGCAGAGTGCCCCATAAAGGAGGAGGAGACCGGCAGAGCGGGGGGAGATACACTTACCTGCCGCCACCGCCGAGAGTCATACCTGGCCACACAAAGCACTCGCCTGAGACGACGCCCAAGCCGCCACCGCCGAGAGTCATCACAGGGCATTGGAAACCGCGCCGCCGCTCCGGGAGGACTTCAACTCCCGGCAGGCCTCGCGGCGGCGCGTGAAAGTGACGCGGGACGCGCCAGAAGAGCGCAGAGTGCCCCATAAAGGAGGAGGAGACCGGCAGAGCGGGGGGAGATACACTTACCTGCCGCCACCGCCGAGAGTCATACCTGGCCACACAAAGCACTCGCCTGAGACGACGCCCAAGCCGCCACCGCCGAGAGTCATCGTATGGCATTGGAAACCGCGCCGCCGCTCGGGGAGGACTTCAACTCCCGGCAGGCCTCGCGGCGGCGCGTGAAAGTGACGCGGGACGCGCCGGAAGAGCGCAGAGTTCCCCATAAAGGAGGAGGAGACCGGCAGAGCGGGGGGAGATACACTTACCTGCCGCCACCGCCGAGAGTCATACCT
Organism: Lissotriton vulgaris; assembly: GCF_964263255.1. Classification (NCBI taxonomy): domain Eukaryota; kingdom Metazoa; phylum Chordata; class Amphibia; order Caudata; family Salamandridae; genus Lissotriton; species Lissotriton vulgaris. The sequence continues at coordinate 667,939,654 of NC_141689.1, forward strand.
GGCCACACAAAGCACTCGCCTGAGACGACGCCCAAGCCGCCACCGCCGAGAGTCATCACAGGGCATTGGAAACCGCGCCGCCGCTCCGGGAGGACTTCAACTCCCGGCAGGCCTCGCGGCGGCGCGTGAAAGTGACGCGGGACGCGCCGGAAGAGCGCAGAGTGCCCCATAAAGGAGGAGGAGACCGGCAGAGCGGGGGGAGATACACTTACCTGCCGCCACCGCCGAGAGTCATACCTGGCCACACAAAGCACTCGCCTGAGACGACGCCCAAGCCGCCACCGCCGAGAGTCATCACAGGGCATTGGAAACCGCGCCGCCGCTCCGGGAGGACTTCAACTCCCGGCAGGCCTCGCGGCGGCACGTGAAAGTGACGCGGGACGCGCCGGAAGAGCGCAGAGTGCCCCATAAAGGAGGAGGAGACCGGCAGAGCGGGGGGAGATACACTTACCTGCCGCCACCGCCGAGAGTCATACCTGGCCACACAAAGCACTCGCCTGAGACGACGCCCAAGCCGCCACCGCCGAGAGTCATCACAGGGCATTGGAAACCGCGCCGCCGCTCCGGGAGGACTTCAACTCCCGGCAGGCCTCGCGGCGGCGCGTGAAAGTGACGCGGGACGCGCCGGAAGAGCGCAGAGTGCCCCATAAAGGAGGAGGAGACCCGCGTCGCGAGCGGGACGCCCGGGGCGAAGCCCGGGCAAAGGGCAGGCCCTCTACGGCCCTCATCGGCACAAGTCGGCCAGGCTAGGCCACCCTATTAACACTACTTCCTTGTGCACCAGGAAATCATTTGCGTGAGTGACTATAGCAAGCAGTGGTGTTCCAGACGCTGGTTGACCGCCTTTTGAGCCCAGGCCATCCAGACGGGGGTCGGTAAGCAGGCTATATAGCTTCTATCGAATCGCCCAGGAGCCTGGGTTAAGAAGGGGGCCCACGTGGAAACGCCAATCATACTGACGAATTCGGAAAGGAGTCAGCTGGATATCTGCACAAGTTTTGAAGTAAGACTTTTTGTTTTAACCTTGGGAGCGATACTTTGTTAATTATTCGAGCAGTGGGTATAAGACTTTCACACACCTCTGCAAAATTATGCGTAAAAAAAATCTACATACGGCATCCGAAATACCAAAGAACACCATGGAAAACTACCTTGTCCAAGTGGTTAGCAAAATAAACAGCGAACGCAGACAATCGTTAGGTCTGTCCCAATCACCTATTCTTCCTCCCATGAGCCCACCCACCTCCTCGCAAATCAATGAGTCCCTGTTACTAGACTCTAACAACGATTCTCATGCACCAGCTTCCCCAGTAACTGTCAACATTGATGTAAGCACAGTGAATGTGGGGGACATTGAACAACACGCGGTAAATGACTCAGATGCACAGCTTGCCATTGAGGTTGAAGGAAATAATGACAAAGAAGACGTGGAGGATGATCCACCGGCTAAACAGACCTCAAGGGCAGTTAGAGCCAGTCGCAGATTGCAAAGCAAACGTGGGGGGGCACGTTCTGGAAAAAACAAGACCACATCACCACCAAAGGAAAAAAATATCTGCCAGATCAAGGAGGTTAATAATTTGAGGGACATTTTGGACGAGGACTTAATGTCAAAAATAGCGGAGCTGCTAGAAATAAAAATACAGACAATTGTTAAGCCACTTATTAGTAAGATTGACAAACTTTCTGCAGAGATAAAGAAACTTGGAAGCACACAAAATGTCTTAGCAGATGCAATAGGTAACGTCTTAAGTAATGTCAACAAAGGCAGTGATCCCCCAGAGAAAGATATTGAATCCAGGGTAACATCAGATGATACTCCTCCAGGAGTAATTCCTGCAGAACACCCACGAACTTCTGGCCAAAATATTAACAACTTGCCACTAGAAGCCCCAACTGTCCGATTAATTGATTCAACACATGCTACAGTGCCCTCTAGTTTTGAAGAAAACCAAACACAATTTGTAGTTGAAGCAGCACCGTTAGTGCTAGTGTTAGCCAACACACCAACCCTATCACCGGACCAAACTGAGTCAGCCTCATCACTCAAAAGTAAGGCACTATACTGGCTCTCAAATAATATGCGGATAGCACAGGGAGGTGAACAGCGGTTGGCTGATGAAATTAAAACAGCAAGGAGGGTTGGTTGGATAGGAAATAAGCAAAAAAAATGGAAGGGCGACTGTGTGATACTAAACTTTTCGACTGCAGCTGCTCTTCCGGATATTTTGCCAAATATCCTTCCACCACAAAAAAGAAGTAGCTCTATAATCCCTCTCACATTAGAATTTTTCTATACTGATTCACAAAAGGCCAACAATCAAAAACCCCGGAAGCCAGTTTGGTCAACGAGAGACCATGGTTGGGGAGGGGGTCCATCAGCTCCTGACATGAATTACGCTCCCCAAAATAGGGTAGGTCCATGGCTACCAAATCACCACAATATTTTTCAAAACACTACCCCAGGGCAAAATTGGAATCAAATGGGCAGACGAGGGCCTGGTATAATAACCAACAATTGTGGGCCCACAGGAAATGTTAAATATAATGGAGGATGGCCAGGCATGCAGCAGAATGTATTGTATCCTAATACCCCAGCACCCATAGGTAATGCTGACTTTAATGGAGGATGGTTGGGCTCTTATCAGAACCCACCCTTTCCCATTACCCCTGCACCCAGATGGAATGCCCCCACAAATGGTTGGGGCTTTGGGGCCCCATCTTACAACTGGGGAGTTAGCACTTCAAATAGGTTTGAAGCCTTAGCTGATTTAGCTGACTGCGACTGACTTGAGGGAAGGGCCCTGACAACGCCATGTAGTATAAACCACACATACCCTAGGTTGTATCTCGAAGTCGAATCAAAGCAGATTGCACCTACTAAAACCTTGCAACAGTCATTACATCTTGTTGAAACAACAACACAACAATTGCATTCAGAGACATCTAGGGTAACTCCACCTTGTCAGGTAGCAGAAACAGGAGGGGTTCTAGGAAGTATAAAAATCATCTGCTGGAATATAGCAGGTCTGAAAAAAAACCTTTCAGATCCGTCCTGGCACGATTACCTTTCGAGTGGGGATCTAATTATGTTCCAGGAGACATGGGGGCTTGAAAACTACTATAAGGTGGACTGTAGATCTTTCTTTATACCCGCAGTAAATACAAATGGGGGAGACCCTCTGGCGGATTAACAATTTGTGTGAAAATCACAGGAGGCCTATCCTTCAAGCAAATCGATATTAATAATCCCGACATTTTATTGCTCGAGTTAAAAAATACCAAGGGTCGCAGCACTTACGTGATCAATATCTATAATAGACCACATCGATCATGTAAAGAATCAACTGTTGTAACCCAGCTAAGTAACCTTGTGGCGGGATTTGATCAAAATGTACAAATGATTATAGGCGGTGATTTTAATAGAGGTTTTGAACCCATAATAGGTCTAGAAGACATCTATAAGGATGAGGATAGTGCAAACAATATTCCCTTAGTAGATACAAATTACAAAGCACCTTGCTCAGTGAGCGCCTTACAATTACTGAACCTGACATTAGAATCAGGCTTACGTGCATGTAATGGGCGGTTGCCCTCAGACTGTCCCAGTAGACCAACGTTTACTAGAGGGGCACACTCCAGCCACTTAGATTATTTATTAGTCTCCCTGAACCTGTGGCCTATGACCATCGATCTATTAGTGGATGATCGCACGGAAAGCGACCATTATCCTCTGATTTTATCTGTCCAAACCCAGATTTTTAAAACCCTTGACAAAAGTGCTAACAGCACAAGGTCTTTGCCACAAGATCCCCTAGTGGCAAATAACCGCAGATCCCTGAAATGGCCAATAGTATTAGACAACTCTAAAATCATTAGTCAAATCTATAATGTTTTTGTGAGCCATATGTCTTCTCTCTTAGGTAACAGTACGGTCATCCAAAATCTTAGTTTGATAGAATCCCATGAACATTTAATTAACCAACTTGGCGGGATCCTGACCAGGGCAATAAAAAGATCACACAATGCCCAAAAGAGTAAACAAACCGAGATTACCTGGTATAACCAGGACTGCCGGAAAGCCAAGACAGATCTAATTATAGCGGTCAGGGGGGGTTCGATGGATATTGTGAGAACTAAGAGAGCACAGTACAAAAGAATTCTTTCAAAGGCCAAGAAAGAGTGGGACGAAAGGGTTTGGTCCGATTTACTGGATGCATGTAAGTGCAAAGATCAGACCACTTTCTGGAGCCTCATTGCTAGAGGCACCAGGGGGGTGACAGAATGTAAAGACAAATTTTTAGAGGAAAAGACATGGGTCGAGCACTTTACTATGTTATACTCTTGCACAAGTTCAGGTGAGAGTGGAGGTTGGGCTAGTTTGCAGACCCCCTTGGTAGCGTATGATGCACCCCTTGTTTTTTCTCTAACAGAAACTATCTCCGCAATTAAGGCAGTTAAGTCAGGGAAAGCACCAGGCCCTGAAAGAATACCAGGTGATCTTTGGAAACACGAAAATTACATCTGGGCTCCTTATATCAATTTACTATCCAATGAAATTGCTCAAGGAGCTGCTATTCCGGAAACCTGGAGGGGGGCAGAGATTGTGGCTCTGTTCAAGAAGGGTGATAGGTCAAATCCTTCGCATTACCGACCTATCAGCCTTATTGACGTGTTACAAAAAAATTTTGCACGACAGGTTCTTGGTCGGCTCACCTCTTGGATTGAAGAGCACTCTATTTATACAAAATATCAGGCAGGTTTTAGATGTAAGATAAGCACTGTTGACCAGGTTTTTAGATTTTTATGTTTAGTCTGGAAATATACCATTATAAGGAGTTCCCATATATACGTGGCTTTTGTTGATTTGAAGGCAGCTTTTGATATGGTTCCTAGGGCAGCCCTATGGAAGACATTAAACAAAATGGGTGTCCCTGGAAATATCCTTCAAATTTTAACTAGACTCCATGAGAACAATTATGCACGTGTGAGATGGGGACCGAATGGAGAAGTCACTGAGAAAATAAAAATAGCAAAAGGGGTAAGGCAAGGGTGCGTAATGGCACCTACCTTATTTTCTTTATATGTCAATTACATCCCTGATACTCTTTTGGGCTGCGAGCATGACTCTCCCAAATTGAGTGGGCAAGCCGTTCCGGCACTACTATTCGCAGACGACACAATTTTAATTTCTCAGACACCCAGGGGGCTCCAAAACCTTTTAAACACATTCAGTTTGTATTGTCATGACAAGGAATTAGAAATTAACTCCTCAAAAACAAAAGTTATGACAATCAACCCCCATAAAGGCTTTAATAAGGTTTTTAAAATAAACAATGAACCTATTGAAGAAGTCCCTAATTTTAAATACCTGGGCATTATTTTAGACAGTGATGTCACATGGAAAACGCAATTGGAGAATTCAAAACTAAGGCTAACCCAAAATCAGGTACCAATCTTAAAGAAGCACAAGAATAGCCATTACAAAGCGGTCTCACCAGCTATCGAATTATTCAAATATAAAGTGCAATCTTCTTCACTTTATGGGGCGGACCTTTGGGCCTATGCTTTAAAGGATACCTTCCGAGTGAGGGAAAATTCCTTCATCAGGCAACTTCTAGGGATACCCGGGTCAACTCCAATGACACCCGTATTATGGGACCTTAATTTTAGGCGTACTGATGATTATGCTTCTCTTCGCCCGCTACTCTACTGGGTCCGTCTATGGTCCACTGAAGAGCTGGCTGATTATAGAGAAGCATTGCAAAAGATATTGGCAATAAAGAATATCACGCCCTTGCCATGGCTAGAGTACGTCAAAAAATGGTTCGAAAAATTAGGGTTAAGCGACTTTTGGTTTGACCCTGATTCTCTTACAAATAGTTCAAAACACATCTTGAAGCAAAGGTACTGGGACTATATTAGAGACTCAGCGCTTGCAAATCCCAGAACAGGGACTCTAACTTCGAAATTTTTTGAAATTAAAATGAATATGCAACTAGAGCCCCTCATGGACGAAATTCACCCTCCATTGGCTAAAAGCCTATATTTAAAGTTCTGTTATGGCATTTTGCTATTAAAAGATAGAACAACTAGCTGGAACTGTAATAAGGGGCTGACCGGGGTCGCTGGCTCTAACATATGCGAGTTCTGTGAAATGGGAGTGAAAGAAGATGAGTCTCATGTTTTATTCATATGCCCAGCATACCTTAAAGCAAGGAAAAAATGGCTCAAGCCAATTTGTAATAGGTTAGGCCTTAGACAAATTAAGGTTGGACTTAGAATATTCAAAGGAGATACTGCACAACCGATTGTGTTTAGCCTAAGTCGTTTTCTCCTATGTGCTGCCTTGATTAGGAGAAAGAAAAATCAGAAAACTTAAATGTAATGGGCTATTTTACCATGTTATTGACTGTTTGTTAGTTATAGTGCTGCCTGTCTTATTGTTATGGTGTATACCACTTTTTAAACAAAACAGATATTTAATTTATTATTTTACTATTGTGTATATCTATTCAGTGTTCTTTATAGAAAGGGGACCGACCAGGATCTAGTTAATCCCAGTTTAGATGACTTTTGCGTATTTTGCACAAATAAGATGTGATGATATATTTTTACCCACTGCTGCTATTTACTATGTATTATAATGATGTGTTATGATTTTAATGTATTGTATCTTACAAGGTTTTTTAAACCGAATAAAGATTGAAATTGAATTGAATGTTATCGCCAGGGAAAGGGGACAGAATGAAGTATCCCCTCATGAAGGACACTCTCACCAGAAAGTATGGGCTTACCCCTGAGAAGTACAGGTAGAAGTTTAGGGACAGCCAGGAGTTGCCCCAACAAACCTATGGAGGTTGTGTGGACCACTTTTGCAAGGCTAGGATGCTAAGGATGGTTAGAATGGTTAGGTGAAAGAAAGTGATGTTAGTGATTATCAGGGGCTGTACAATCTGATTTCCAAGGAGCACATGTTCAGCCTTAGATTTACAGAGCTGTACCAATACCTAGTTGATAGTAAACTCTCTGACCCCAGAGAGCCTGCTAAGGAGGCAGACCACTGGTTCAGCACCAGGGTCAACAAGAAGGTAACTGAGGGGGGACTTCCAAAAGGATGGTCAGGGTTCCCACCAGAAGTAGGAGGGGGTAAAAATAAAAAGGAGCTCTTACAATTCCCCAAAATAGTCCTCAAAAGAAGGGGTCCCAGTACCTAAACTGCCTGTAAGAAAATGGATGTATTGGCAAGAACACTGGAAAGTATAAGTGCTACCAGTATGAGCACACTAAAGGAGATTCCCAGTCGACCCAAGAGGGCACAACCCCACACTGGTGGGCATTTACATGGGTTGGTCAGAAAAGCGCTTGTGGAAGAGATGGCACCAGTTATTATAGGGGTCAGCTGAGGTAACCTTACTGTTTCTGTGTGAAAAGGAGATGGTGACAAAAGCCCACTTGCCTTCCAATCCTTTAAGGGCAGTGGGTGGAGGCTCTGTGGGACGCAGGAGTCAGCCTGACTATGTTAAGGTGTCATCTGGTTTCCTCAGAGTAGGTGATACCTAGTACATTCCACCAAGTTGTAGTAACAGACAACTGTAAGAGTCACTATTGGTGACTATAGTTTACTTCGAGTGAAGGGGTCTCAAGTTTTCTTAAGGTAGCTGTGACCCCTGCCATACCTGTGCATTGCTGGCTACGAAATGACTTAGATCACACTGCCTAGAAGGAAATGGAGCTTCAAACCTGTAAACATTGGGGTTACCTAAGTGGGTTTGTATGACCACACAGTCCATGACTGTCCAGGAGAGTCAAGGAGGTCTAGAGTCTGGAAGAATGGCCCAGGCAGCTGCCAAGAAAGGGAAGCGCAGGGGAATGGGAAATGATCCCCTGAAACTCCGGTGGTACAAGTGTAGAGGGGCCAGAGGAGTCTACTCTGGAGCCTATCGGGAAGGACATTGCCTCCCTGGGAGACCTACCTGAGCTTGCTTGCTGTACGGCAAGTTGAGGGTGGGCCCTCCTGGGAGGAATTCTGCACAGCGCAGAAGGAGTGCCCCACTTTAGATTGCATGAGGCGGCTGGCCAAAACCCAGGCAGCTGGTGACATCTCTGGAGATCACTTCATTTACTGGGAGATTGACTTCCTTTATAGTGAGCCTAAGGCATGTATACATAGGGCAATACACAAGTTGATGGTCCCTAAGTGTTACAGGGCTTTCCTACTGGGTGTGGCCCATAAGATACCCCTGGCAAGACATATGTTGCCTAACAAAACCTTTGCAGAGCTTGTCTCCCAGTTTTATTGGCCCTGAATGAAGCCATACCCAGATCTATTCTGCAAGGCATGCTCACATGCCAGGCCAGTGAGAAACAGAAAAAAATGTGAAGGCTCTATCTTAATCCTTTACCTTTTGTTAGCAGCCCCTTTGAAATGGGTTGCATCGACATTATTGGGCAAAAGGTTTCTAGTAGTTTTGGTGGACCATGCCGCTTAGTACCCAGAGGCCATACCTCTGAGGACCATGACTGCATACGCAGGGGCTTGTGCCCTGATGGGGATTGTTGGACCTAGCCCTTTCTGCTGGGTCACCCACAAACTTTTTGCCTTCTTCCTTCCCTTTTGGCTTAATTTGTGTTTGTTGGGTTTATGACTCTGGGACGCAATTAATAGACGGAAATTAGTTTTAAAAGCCAAGGCCTGGGACGACCTGGGGATAGCGGCAGACCGAAGGGATAGCAGGCTCTTTTGGCAAGTAATCAACCGACCTTTCTCAAAAAGTGAGACAAAAGGCAATATTTTAGTACACATACCGGGGGATCTATGGGTATCACATTATAGTAATATTTTTAACCCAAAAGAAGCCTCTCTAAATTCTGATGAGGGGGCTGTGGAATGTAATTCGGAAACAGCCAAAACCTTTAGTCTCTCAATTACTCTCTCAAAGATAGAGGCTGCCCTGAGGAAAGGTGCTCCTTTAAAGGCCCCCGGCCCAGATGCCGTACCTCTGGACCTTTTTAAACATAATTTAGAGGTGTGGGCTCCACTTTTACTAAATGTTTTTAGATCAATAGTGGTTGGACATATTCCATCTTCTTGGAAAGATGCGGTAGTTATACCGATTTTTAAAAAGGGCAATAAGGCTGACCCGTGCTGTTATAGGACAATATCACTAATAGATGCGTCCTGCAAATTGATGGGGAGAGCGATATTGGCACGCCTTTAATCATGGGCAGAGTCAGCAGGCATTATAGTGGACTCCCAGTATGGGTTCAGATGAGGTATGGGTACCACTGAGCAGTGCCTGAATTTGGCATTAATTATGGGCAAGTACATGGGGGCCAAGCGCAGTGTTATACACTTGGCCTTCATGGACTTGTCCAGTGCTTTCGATACAGTATGCAGGGGCAAGTTGTGGCAAATGATGGAGACTATGGGATTTGAGGAACCGCTGGTCGTCCTGCTCCGCAGACTCCACGCTGCCACAACAGTAACAATTAGGTTTGGTAGCGATGGTGAAAAGACAAAACCTATCCCATCCACCGAAGGTGTTCGTCAGGGATGTCAAATAGCTTTTGCCATGGGGAGGTGGGTATTGATTTTGTGAGTAATACCATTCATGTGTCCCCTCTGTTATTATGGCCTAAAGTCTGGCGATCTGAAGATCTGAAATTGTCAAAGGAAATTCTACAAGATTGTCTTAAACTTGACCATTCCATGAAGATTCCATGGTTGCTATATGTCAGGGATACATTCTACAAGATTGGGTTGGGCCATTTATACCAAAAGCCGGACATGATTGGCAAACATTTTAAAAGGATTATCAAAAATGCCTATCAATCTAGCCTAGGTATTCTGAGGGACAGTGAGCATGCAGTGTATAAGAGGGGTAAGCTGCAACATCAGTTTTACTTGTCAAGCATTATGCACACCCAATGGCATTTTTATCTGATGAGGTTTCGCCTTGGCACACTACATTTCCTGTTTGCTTTTCCAAAGCAGGGCCGGTGGTGTGAGAGGCTACCCCCTTGTCCCTGCAATGGTAGGGTTTCTCAAAATACCCTGCATCTTATCCTTTTTTGTGCTTTATGTAAGGACCCAAGAAACCAGTTTATTAAACCTGTTTTGTTATCTCTTGGTTCCCGTTTTTATGAAGAAGGTTATGATCACTTATTGTCCCTTTCAACTCCAGTGATATGTAGTGCAGTACTTGGCTTTATTAGAGTGGCCCTTGCGTCAGTGCAAGCTTTTGAGAATGAATTAAGCACCTGAAGGAATGCACACAACCCACTCGCTCTGCTTACAGACAGACTCTCAGAAAGGGTTTCAGTAAAGAAACAAACTGTTTCTTTTGATTATTCTGCCGTGAATTCTGACCAGCACAGAAGTTGACTCCCACCTGAGTGGCCGGCTCCTCCTCCCTCCCATGATGCTGATGGCGGCAGGCGTTCTTGGTGTTCTCTGCTTCTTCGTTAATCCGGCGTTTTTGGAGCTTTGAAATGGCGCTAGTAGTTCATGGCTGAGGAGGTCCGAGACAGTGAAATGCAGTGATAAATCTTTTTCGGAGCTTGAGCCCGTGCCCAGCCTGAGTACTGCGGACCTGTACCATGCCGAAAGACTGTAGCTCCTGCCTCTGCTACTCTGCTACAATGATTCTCAGCAGCGGTGGCGGTGGGTGAGTCTTTTCCAGCTACATAACCAGCGTTTACGGCGGTAGGCTCAGGGTATGGGCAGCGGGAGGTTCAAGAAAGCGACACTCCTGCTATAGGCCCCTGAACCCGCAAACTCTGAATAAACTGTGAAAATACTTTTCAAATTACTGTTCTTTCGTTGTGATATTGTCAGGCACTGTGACCCAGAGGAAGTGCCGGTTCCTGCAAGCTTGAGCAGAGGCATTCTCCCCTCCTTGGGAGCCGGGACTACAATATCCAGCATGCTCTGCTTCTCGCATTGTTCTTAGTGCCAAGAGTGTTAAAGTGTTAAAGGGGCTTGTAATAACTAAGAAGTCCTTTGCGAAAGTTACAGAAAGCGTCAGTATTTTGCAGCAGGATTGAGCTGCACCAGGGGGCTAGGATCACGCAGCACACTACTCACCTGAGCCCTACAGTCTGTGCTGCTCTCCCCCGCCGCCGCTCTGGTCATCGCGGCTGCCGAGCGGGGAGAGCAGGACTCCAACTACCAGCAGTCCTTGCCGGACCACCACCTGATTTTCGCGCCGGGAGGCGCACAAGAGGACGCTGCTCCTTCCGTGTCGCGGGTTCGTGCACGGGAGAAGCCCGGGACAAGGGCGGGGCCATCTGCGGCCATCAGAGGCCATAGGAGGCCAGGACGGGGCCATTCCCCTTGGCTCTGAAGGAGGAGAAGTAGAAATAGTATTAAAGGTACTGCTACCCTTTATCTATCCCCCTCTTACTAATAGGTCCTTCCCTTCCCATTCGCCTTCATAGTGGTACTGTTGAACTGGTTTCATTGGAAGATGGCTGCTGATATGACCTGCAAGGGGGGTACCAGAAATATCTCCGCCCACAGTGACTTGTTCAGAGGAACGATGGACCACTATTTAAAGAGGGTAACGCTCCCCATTGTCAGAGAACTAGAGCGAATAGAGAGATCCCCAGCCCTGGATAGTTCGCCTACTATGTGCTCGCCTTTACAGACTGCTGATGTTGCTCCAGAGATATCTTTATTGGAGGAACTAAACAATATGTGTAAATCCACGTACGCCCCTGTGGAATCAGACAATGTGCAAATTAATTCCCCTATCTGCACCATACCAACTACTAGCCCTCGGCCTTGCAGTCAACCTCAACCAATTTACAGTATACAGGATGCACTCCCTTTAAGACGACCAAAAGAAATCTCGCATCCGGCATTGACCCCTCAGCTCACTATCGCTAAAAGGAAGAGAGATGGGGTCAAACAATTGGGGAGTCAGGCCAAGCATCAGAAACTAAATCCTTATCCCGTACCGCCCAACACTCCCAACATTGTTATATCGAATGCACCTATCCATGCTTCTCTAATGGCTACGATCGAGAACATGATTGAGACCATAATATCCCCGTTGATGGATAAAATGGCTAGTTTAGGGGACAGGCTCACGGGTGTTGAGGAAGCCATTAAGGCCAATTCATTACTTGTAAAAACAATGGCAGTATCCACTCAATCACAGCGCTCAGCCGCCACAGAAATGCCTGAAACCTTCATACAAAGCAAGACCATTCATAACCAACTAGTAACTCCACATGTGAACACTTTTAATCCCCCTGTCACAACTGTACGGAGCTCTCGCCCTAGAGTAGGGCTAAACAAACAATTGACATCAAATAAGGGAACAGTGGTCAATCACAACAATATGTTGCTCAAAACCAATCATCTACATTTGCCTCCAGAGGCCACCCCCATTGTGTGCGTCTTTTCGGGAGTACCTGAACTTATAAGGGGGAAACACGAAAGCCATATGGACTTAAGAAACAAGGTTACGTTTTGGCTAACCAAAAATAGACCTCTACCACCCAACATCGATGGCACCATACTAAGTGTCAGAAGGGTGGGCAAGGACTTGGCGGGCGATCTGGTACTTGTCAAATTCAGGACTAAATACGTTGTTCCTTTTTTCCAATCTTGACAGCCTCAAACAGGAGATGGTCCTATATCTATCAGGAGCATAAGTGACTTCTACCCTAGATCATTATATGTCTAGTTGAAATGTCAAAAACCACAGACAACTACTTGATGGGCAGGAGTGGTCTTGTACCAAGTGGCTGTATTCATCTCCACGTCTGATCAATTTGACTCATTATCTCGCCCTAGAATGTTTAGCCCATTTATTTTATCGATTTGATTTATTTTAATTTTGATGAAATGTACTGGTGTATATTTATGTACTGCTGTTGCTTTTATGATTCTTATATAGAAATCGAATAAAGCTAAGATTGAATTGAGTGGCCCTTGCTATCAGAAACCGTTATTGAAGGGTATTCCCTGTGGTATTATGGATAAAAAAACACTATGTGGGTTTGATAATGAAAATGCATATGCACTTTATGAAATTCTGAAATAGTTAAATTGTTTATCCTTAAAAGTATTCTGAATCTACTATGTTTTATGAATTGTGGAGCCTAAAATGAATTTTATGTCATTACTTTTAAATTGTTGAATAGGATTTAAATGTATGTACACTTTTATGATTCTGAATTATGAATCGAAATAAAGTTATTTTGATGATGATGATGACTCTGGGAGCCTTACCACTTCTAACCAGTGCTAAAATGCATGTGCTCTCTACTTAAAGGATGGTAACATTGGCTCATCCACAATTACCATATTTAATTTACTTACAAGTCCCTTAAAGTGCACTACCTATGCCCAGGGCCTATAAATAAATTATACTAGTGGGCCTGCAGCACTGATTGTGCCCCCTACTTAAGAATTCTTTTAAACACATCTCAGGCCTGCCTTTGTAGAGCCTCAGTGTGCAATTTTAATTTACCTTGTCGATCTGGCAAGTTAACCCTCTTGCCAAGTCTAAACCTTCTTTTTTATTACATATAAGTCACCCCTAAGGTAGGCCCTGGACAGCCCAACAGCAGGGTGCAGTGTATTTAAAAAGTAGGACCTGTACATTTGAGTTTTACATGTCCTAGTAGGGACAAAGCTGTATATTCGTTTTTCAATAATGCATGACACATCTCTCCCATAGGTTAACATTGTGATTACCTTATTACACTTTATAAGTGTAATTCACAATTGGGAAAATATAGACCTTTCAAGTTTTGTGTTTTAGGACTAACAATTTAAAATCACAACTTATGGCAAAGTTGGATTTTAAGTTGCAAGTCTGAAAATGCCACTTTTAGAAAGTTATGAAAAAGCAAGGGAGTTGGGCCCGATGGGACAAGGATCAGGTAGGGCAGTAAATTTGAAGAGAAAAAATAAATGTCTTGAACCTTCAAATTACTTTCAGTGTGTGCTTTTTGGCTGAAATGATAAACAAACTAAATTTTTGTTTGATCAGGTTTTTAATAACCTGTATTATTTTTTGAAAATTAATTTGTTTTCTGAAAATCATAGAAGAAAAGTTGCTTAATGTGATCAGTGTTGGGATAAGTTTGTTTTCGGTTTTTCATTTTGTGTAATGTTGAATGTGTATTGTTTATTACATGAATTAATTTGTTGACTGTTTTTCGAATATTGTATGTAACTTTCTAGGGTATGACAACATGTCTTTCTGTATCAATTTTCAGAAAACAAATGAATTTTTCTAAAAATAATACGGGTTAATAAAAACCTGATCAAACAAAAGTTTAGATTGTTTATCATTTTAGCCAAAAAGCACATGCTGATAGTAATATGAAGGTTCAGGTAATTTCTTTTTTCTCTTCACTTTTAGAAAGTTGGCATTTTCTTACTTTGACCTTTCTGTGCATTCTGTCTGTCTCTGAATACACGTATGGGGTAAGTGACAACTGGGCTTTGTGCATTCCCTTCAGACAGCCACACACAAAAGGAGCTTAGGTGTGACTGATGGGCTATCAACATCCTGATGGGCCATCCCGGGCAGGATGGGAGGGAGGAGCTGACATACCTGAAAGGGATGTGTCCTGTCCCCACACAAAGGAGTGCTTAACCCTCTGTAGTGAGTTTGGAACCAGGGCAGGAAGGGAGGGAAGTTTGTGAACTTCAAAGGCCTCTCTTTGAAGTCTCCCCCATTTCAAAGGCACTACTGGGTATAAGTACCGGACCTTGGACATCACCACCTCAGTATACTTCTGGACCTGAGGACATTTTGCCAGGAAGAAGGACTGCTATGCTGCTGAGGGGACTATCCCTCCTTGTCTTTCCTGCTGCCCTCCTTGCCTGGGAGTAAGAAGGACTGGACATGCAACTCTACATCCTAAGAACCAAAGTGACTCCAAGAGCTTGCTTTCTTGCCTCATGTGTTGACATCTCTGGGACATTAAAGAGTTCCAACAACCCTTCTCCAGCCTCTGGACAATGCCAACTGTGAGCCCTGCACTACCAAGTGGTGACAATCCAGTCTTGGGCTCTTGAAAGTGAGTTTTCTGTCTGTTTCCCTTCTATGCATCACTGTCATTGTACTAGTAGGAATTGACGCATCTCTCCAAGATGCCGATGCATCGCCACAGCCAACAATATCGCATCAATGGATGTGCAGCTCAACAATGACGCACCGCCTTCATTGTAAAAGGTTCGCTAAAGACGCATCCCCTACTTTGCAGCTCAGAACCAATGCATTGTCTACATTCGAAGGGATCAACGCTGAAGCATGGCCTCCTCTGTCCCCGCATCAGGTCTTCGGTGTTGACAGGTATCCATCCAAGATACTTTTCAGTGGAACAAGGTTGGTCCTTGTATCCCAACCCATGCTCCATCACAGTTGGCCAAACCTTTTGCATTTGACCCGCAACCAGATAGCCCATTTGTTTCTAAGCACTACAAAACCGTTTATTTTCTAAAAATTAATATCTTGAACTTTACTCTTTGGATTTGTGTTGCATTGGTCTTGTTTTGCTCATTAAATTAAGCTCTTTTTTCTACATTGAATTTTTTATGGGTGGTGTTTTCACAGTTTTACTCTTTTTCGTGTTGCACAAATACTTGCCTCTTAAGTTAAGCCTAATTGCTCTGTCCCAAGCGACCAGAGGGTGAGCACAGGTTAATTTAGGGTTTGTGTCTGACCCACCCTGACTAGGATTGTGGTTCCCTACTTTGACAAGGTGCATTCCTCTGCCAACTAGAGACCTAATTTCTAGCAAGGATTTTCTCCTGAGTGGGTTTCCCCAAGAACGTGGTGTCTGACAGGGTCAGCCTAAAGTCTATGTGAGTCAAGTAAGCTTTATTCGGCTTTTGAATTTAAAACCATAAAAGCAACAGAAAAAAGATACAAACATACAAAGAAATAGTCCAGCAAATCAAAACATAGTTAAAAGAAAAACAGACTG
The DNA here is from genome assembly GCF_964263255.1 of Lissotriton vulgaris. Classification (NCBI taxonomy): domain Eukaryota; kingdom Metazoa; phylum Chordata; class Amphibia; order Caudata; family Salamandridae; genus Lissotriton; species Lissotriton vulgaris. The sequence continues at coordinate 667,955,614 of NC_141689.1, forward strand.
TTTAGGACAAGCTAGAACAGTTTGACGAATCAACTATTCGAGATCATAATCCAAAATACACAGAATCCTCCTTTATCATCAGGTATGATAGTAATTTGGTACACCGGGGCCAGGATAAAAGTCATGCAGATCCCAGATACGGATGGAGCCATCTCCAACTTTGTGTTGGGTAGAACGTAAAAAGGGGGCAATGTTTCTGTCTTTGAACTTAATTAAAATCAGATCTCCTGGGACATTTTTGGGCAGAGAACCAAGCCACCCCACCCTCCTGACGCTCAATATCCCGCCGTCTAAAACAGATGGTAAATGTCTATGGTTTTTAAGCCAGAAAATGGCTTTATTCATTAGGTCCTGCTGTAGTTCACGTTTACCCGGGGTAAGTTCAGGGACCCCAGAAAGCACGGTAACGTATGGCGCGGCTTCCGGGGGTAGGTCCATTTGATGCCTTCTTTTCGGAAGTCTGTGAGGGGTATGTTTTAGATTAAAAGGAGCGTTGCGACCACTTAGAGTGGGTGGTATAGGAGGGGGGTCACAAGTGGGAAGTATACTGGAAGCATTGTTCATAGGCCTTTCATGGATGTTGGTAAGGGTAGAGCATGTGGATATCATGGTGTTGGCATTTGGTGGGAGGGACCTTTTTACAGTGTTTTCGATCCTGGTCAGCCTCTCCCCCAGATCATTAATTTTTGCGGCCAGTGGTGAAAGAGCACTGTTTAACATTCGTTCAATTTGGGCCAGCAGAGTCAAGTGAAGGGGGGATACGGGGTCATTTGATCGGGTCTCCGCTTTATCCAAAGTTAGTGAAACAGGGTTTGGGGCGGATAAATGGGGGCTGCAGAAAGTTGGTTCGGGGGATGCGGGGGGTGTGAAATTTGCTTGTTCTATCTCTCTGACCACTATAGGGGGAGTTAATAAATCCTGGGCATAGTTTGTACCGCACATGGCATTCAATTCTTCCCAGATTGACATCGTGGTTAGAAGACAGGATACCGAGGGCAACAATGTACAGATCAAAACGATAGAGGGAGAAAGGTTAGCATCTGACTGTACCTCCTCCTGTAGTAGAACCAAGTGTAGTGGCCCGTCCCGTCCTCCTCTGGCCTCTGAGGGCCACAGAGGGCCCCCCCCTTTGCCCGGGCTTCGCCCCGGGCTATGTCCCGCACGCGTCCCGCGTCGCGTGAGTAAGTTCTAAATGTATTCGCTTAAAGGTAGGGGGGCGGGAACGCCGAGGGAAGAGGCAGCAGCTGGAAAACACAGAGCCTGCTGGACCTCGCAGTCCCTCGGCGTGTGGAGCTGTGCGTGTCCTTTAACCCCTGGTCAGTTGGCAAAGTTCAGAAAGCGCCTCCAAAGCGCTGGAATCCCACGTCGTTCTCCCCTCTGCTTGCACGCCGCGAAAGGTATTAGAGTTCGCCAGGTGGGGGGGCGGGAACGCCGAGGGAAGAGGCAGCAGCTGGAAAACACAGAGCCTGCTGGACCTCGCAGTCCCTCAGCGTGTGGAGCTGTGCGTGTCCTTTAACCCCTGGTCAGTTGGCAAAGTTCAGAAAGCGCCTCCAAAGCGCTGGAATCCCACATCGTTCTCCCCTCTGCTTGCACACCGTGAGTGAGTCTATGTGGAAAGAGTGTGAGGTAACCTACAGGTTCTCCACATCCTACCATCCCCAAACCAATGGGCTTGTTAAAAGGTTTAGCAATACCCTGAAGGACATGATTATGGGTTTGCCTGAGCACATGAGTTGGAAGTCGTACATCCTCTTACCATCCCCGCAATTTGCCTACAGGGATATGCCACAGAAGGGAGTTGAGTTCAGCCCATTTGAACTCCTCTATGGACACGTTGTTAGGTGACCTCTTAGTCTAGTTAGGGAGGGGTGGAAATATGCTCCCAAGAAGCCCCCTCTAGGATGTGGTTAGTTACATGTTAGTCTTCCACAACTACATTCAAACGTTCTGCAAGAAGACTTCTGAGAACTTAGAAGCCAGCCATGAGGTCATGTGGCCAAAAGGTGCGGGTGATGAAGCCCATATATCCCCGAGCCATCCCATACTGTTGGACAGGGCTTTTGAAGTAAAAGAGAGAAAGGGGGACACCACCTACCTAATGTATCTCAGGACCCCCAGGAACTCCTAAGGGTACGCCAAATCAATAGCCTCAAGCCAGGCTATGAGAGAGGTCTGGAGTCACCATGCTGCTGGTGACGGATAATGGAATGAAAAAGGAGAGTCAACCTCTCCCTGACCTCCAGTCATTCAACAAAAAAGGTGGAAGGTGTCAATCTCCCTCCTGTCCTAACCGCAGAACAGCAGAGAGACTGTCACCATTTGTTGGGACAGATGTTCCTCTCTGTTCTCCCTTAACTCTGGACTTACACACCTATGTATTAATAAAATAGACACTGCTGGCAGTCCACCTGTCAAAAACAAGATCTACAGACTCTCAGACAAGGTAAGGGCCAGCATCGAGGAAGTAGTCTCCACCATGCTGGAGGTGAAAGTAATTGAGCACTCCGGGAGTCCCTGGTCCAGCCCAATGGTGCCGGCTCCCAATGCAGCCAAACAGAGCGCCACGCGAGAACTCTAGTTTTTTGTGGAGTACAGGGGGCTCAACCTGGTTGTGGCAGTTGATTCTCATCCTAACACCCGAGCTGTTGAGCTCATAGAGCAGTTTGGGGCTACCCAGTGAGTCGTTGTAACCTCACTTCCTTCAGGATACTGGTAGATTGCCCTAACTGGGACTGCCAAAGAGAGGTTAACATTCTCTCCCCAGGATGGCCCCTATCTGAAGAATGCCCCTGCCACCTTTCTGTGGTTTGTGAATCAGGTCTTGGCTGTGATGGAGGCTTACAGTGCTGCTTACCTAGATAGCTGTCTTCAAATGCAGGTGGGGGACCACCTGCTTCACCTCCAGGAAGTACTTCAGATTCCTCAACAGGCAGACCTGACTATCAAGGCCAGCAGGTGCTAAATAGGGCAGTGTCTTGTGGTGTACTTGAGACATCTAGTGGGCAAGGACAAGATGCAGCTCCCCCAGGCCAAAATGAAGGTCATCCTGGCCTGGGACCCTTTCAAAACCCAAACTGAAGTAAAGGCCTTCCAGAGCCTCACTGGATATTACAGGAGGTTTAACAAGTAGTGTGGCACCATTGTTGGCCTCTTGGCTGAAATGGATTGGAAAAAGCAATCATGGAAGGTGATCTGGACAGAGGCCGGTCAGAAAGCCTTTTACAGCCTCAAACACGCCATGTGTACCACCCCTGTATTCAAGTCCCCTAATATTTACCAGGAATTAATTGTGCAAACCAATGCCTCAGCGCATGGTGTAGGGGCAGTGTTATCACAGCTGAATAAGAAGGTGCTAGACCGACCTAGAGCCTTAATCAGTTGAAGGTTACTTCTCGGGGAACAGAGGTAGAGTGCCAGTGAGTAGGAGGCTTTGCTGTGGTATGGGAACTGACGAAGCTGAGACCGTACCTGTTTGAGATTACCTTCCATTCAGACAGACCACAGACTCCTCAGATGGCTCATGCAAGTGAGAGCTGAGAATCTGAAACTGTTGAGGTGGTCCATCACCCTACAGGTAATAGACTTTACAAGAGGAACATCGTCCTGGGTCAGACCACTCCAATTCAGATGGGCTGTCTAGGTTCTTCCACATTCCTGATGAGAACTCCCAGAAGGTTGGGTGGTTCGACCCGTGTTAGACCTGTCAGGCTTAGAGTGGTCTTCCCCAAACCTTTTGCATTCATTCTCCAATTATTGATGAACCTGTTTCTGTTGGCCTTAGGACTCTTTCTACTTTACCACGGCTGACCAGTGCTCTCTCCTGAAACCTGGTACAATGGCTTATGGCCCATTGGCACATTTAACTTACTTGTAAGACCCTAGTAAAATGGTACCTCCCATTCACAGGGACAGTAAAATTGAATGCTAATGTTGGGTCTGCTGCCCTCCTTGTGCCATCCACTTAAGTAGCTATTTAAGCATATCTCAGGCCTGCTAATGCAGCATGTGTGTGCAGCTTTTATCTGCAATTTCCACCTGGCAAACAAAACCTGTTTATTCCGGGTCTAAACTTTCCTTTTTAATAAATGTAAGTCACCACTAGGGTAGGCACTACACAGCCCAAAGGGCAGGGTGCAGTGTGTTTAAAAAGGTGTGCATGGGCTTTTAAGTTGTACATGTCTTTGCAGTGAAAAACTCTTAAATTCATTTTTCACTACTGCAAGGCATGCATCTCCCATAGGATAACATTGGGTTACCTTATTTCATTTAATAAGTGATAACTTTCAATTTGATAGAGACAGGAATATTGAGTCTGGTGTCTAAAGAATTGTAATTTGGAACCCCCTTTAATGATAAAGTTGGATCTAGGGCCATATGTATCATCAAACCATTTTGCATTTCCTAAATAGCGAATTTTAAGGAATCGCTATTTAGGAAATGCAAAATGGTATGTATGAACAAAATCGCTTTTTTATAGCGATTCCTTACCATTCCTAATTTGTGATTAGCAAATTGCTAATCACAAATTACCCATTCATTTCTATGGGCCAGGAGGCCCATAGGAATGAAGGGGCAATTTGCAATTAGCAATTTGCTAATCGCAAATTAGGAATTCTTACAAGAGTGCAGGGGTGTCTCAAGAACACCCTGCTGCACCCCTGAAAATAACATTTGGGGGCCTATGGCGCACATACAGGCCCTAAGGGCATGTATGAGCGTCATATGGCACCTTTGGTTTTTTGGAAAAAAGCTTTTTTAAAAGAATTCGCAACTTACCACCAACTACAAGTTGGTGGTAATTTGCGAATCCTTATGGGCATTTTTTGAATATTTTTTCTTTGATACATTGCATTTAAGGAATCGCAAAATGTGCGATTCCTTAAGTGCAATCGCAAAATAAGGAATAGCAAATTTTGCGATTCCTTATTTTGCATCAAACATGTTACATACATACCATTTAGCTAATTAGCATTCGCAAAGGCAGAAATTCGGCCTTTGCGAATGCTAATTAGCTTGATACATATGGCCCTAAGTCACAATTCTGAAAATGCCACCTTTAGAAAGTTGGCATTTTCTTACCCTAACCATTTGGTGCCTGCAGCGTCACATGACTGGGTGTAGTTGGCAATTGGTAATCTGTATTGCTCCCAGACAGTGAGGCAAAGGGGCAATAGGTGTTGGCACAATGGGCCATCTCTGTCAGGAGGAGGGGGGGGGGAACTGTCACCTACCACAATTGCACATCACAAAAGCTCTGCCTCAGCACACTCACAAATGGCTTCACACTAGTATTTTGTGCCCCTAGGAAAGCTGGAGCTAGGACAGCAAGACAGGAAATTCCAGACACCTCTGTAGGGGAAGGGTTCTAGAAGCTCTCCCACAAAGAAGGCACAGGTATAAAAAAGGAACCCTCGGACCCACTCTTCAGTACACCTCTGGACCTGTGGTAAGCTCATAAGAAGGACTGCTGTACTGCTGTGCTGCAAAAAGGACTGCTGTGCTGCCCAGCTACTTTGCTGCCCTGCTGTCTAAGTGAGAAGGACTGGACCTGCATCTTGAACCCATGATCATCAGAGTGATTCCAAGTGCTAGTTGGCAAGCCTACGTATCAGAGCCTTAGGGACACAAAACCATCTTAAACCCTGCACCTGGACTCTGCCTACTGAGAGCCCTAACCCATCAAGTGGTGCTCCTCAAGTCCTGGACTATTGGAAGTGGGGCTAAAAGCGATCTATCAGTCCAGCTGTGGTCGCATCATAACCAACTCGATGTGGGTCAAACCCGATGCAGTTCTTTGCAGAGCCTCATTTAAACCAATGCAGCAGAGCAAGCCCTCACTGCTCATCGGAACCACCCCTGTGCGGCATGTCCTTGGTGCACACCTTGCAGCCTCTCATTGTTGTAAATGAATCTCGGACCCTAGTATAAATTTCCCGATTCATGCCCTTATATAGGTATACTTTATCATTCCCTTATATAGGCATAGAAATCATTACCACATTTGGCCTAAACCATACAGCCCAAATACGGCATGGATACTTCCACTAAGCTCCAAGAATTAACAACGTTTTCTTGGAAAAACCCGCCTTCAGCAGCTCGGGACTTCCCCCTGCTTGAATATTAAGCTCTCCTAGAACTCCCTGTGTTTTCCAAGAAATGAGCCTTTGAGTGACGTTATTAAGTCCAAATATGCGTCAAACTCGGCACCTTCAAAGTATAAATATGCCTTGATTTGCCTAAACAAACACACAGTGGTTTGGAGCAGATCGACTATCTACTTGCCCGACGCCCTGCAGCAGCAAGTGCCGAAGGAAGCCGACCCTCCAGCAGACGCACTGCGAGACTCTGTCATTTCTCCTGCCGAGAAATCCAGCTCCAGTGTTTCCAGGCTACCCTTATGGGTATCTGGGAAATTGAGTCCCGAGAACGAGATACAAGAACTCCTTCATTCTAGAACAAAGGTACGGAGCTGATTAGACCTCTTAGAGAATTATTGGAATCAGATTCCTTCAGAGAACTCCTAGACTTAAACTCCTCCTCTTATACTCCCTCCCTCTTACCAGACTTAGGTTAGGTACACCGGGGTAGGCGTACTCTAGAAGCACCAGTTGAGTATTTCAGTCATCCTTTTATCACTGCATGTATTTTATGTATTTTATACATTTTATGCACTTTATGGCTTAGAAACCATATCATGCTTCTACATTACTACTTTATAATACTGTTCGTATTAAATGCATTGTAGTTCATAGTAAGCTTTACTATTGTCATTTTCAATGCTTGAGAAAGAAGACTTTTCAATAAATACCTTTTTATTGAAAACGCCCGTCTCTCTATTTCTCTTGCACCCCTGGTGAAACTAAGCATTCACGATTGACTGAGTGAAATAGTTATCTATAGTTTCAGCGACTCTAGAGATTTGATTTCTTATTCTTCGGAAATAAAGTTGTCATGTTTTATGCGTTTGTCTGAAACTAATCCCTTCTTGTTTATCGAGAAAGTTTCTAGTGACCTCTGAGCTAGCTGGCACTCACAATTAAGTCTAATATAGCCTGTAGAGACCTAGTAGACCTCAGTCCTACGTCTAAACTACAGGATATATTATTCCAATGCGCAGAACCTATTGGGAATATAGGAACTACACTACATCATCAGAACTGGTGCAGTGCAACACAGTCTCAATCCAAGCCCGCATTGCAGTCCTTGCTGCTCATCGGAAACCGTTGCTACGAGATGCATCTTTGAAACAGACCTCGCATCGCTATTCGGGACCGCAGTTGCGCAGCACAACACTCCGATACTAGGATTTAAGGTCCATTTCTCAGTAGGACTAGTTTCGTCTCTGTATTCAGCCCGCTATCCATTGGTTGGGCCATACTTGTGACTTTGTCCCTGTCCGGCGCTATGACTATAATTGGCACTTTGTGTTTTTAAGCACTATTTGTATCTACATTTTTCAAGTTGTAAATTCTACTAATAGGATGTTTGTCTTTTCGATGTCAAATAATGTATTAAAAAGTACTCTATTTTTCTATATTAGTTTGGCATTTTTCTGGTCTTGTGTGTTCACTTTATTACTGTTTGTGTGTTGCATAAATACTTTACACATTGCCTCTAAGTTGAGCCGGGCTGGTTTTGTGCCAAAATCCAGAGGGTTAAGCACAGGTTAATTTAGTAACTTTAGTGGCTCACCCGCATGGGGATTGTAGCTGTTGTTTGATGGGTGTCACCCCCCCCAAACGAACTACCCAATTTCCCACAACCCTGATCCATATTTCCCTCTTATGAGGTGTAACTGTGTTGTTTAACTCTAGTCTCTTCAATTTGTCTTCACTCACACACACTCACACAATGCTGGCTTGCCTTCTGGAAGAGGTTTGATATTTCTCATTTTAATTTAGTTTTGCAGGTGTATTTTTCAACTTAACAATCACTTGTTTCCTGGAACTGTGGGATCCTTCAACTATCCTTCGAATATTCCCAAAACACTTTTCTGTACCTATGCAGTTTAGGCCAGATTCTCAAAGACTTAAACTGCTGTGAATGCATACTTTTTTTTAGATATTTAGTTACACCTGATTGTGGGAAAGAGTATTATTTGCCCCAGGAGAGTCACTTTAGGGAAAATATTCAAAAATTAAAAGAAAATACATTTTTCAAACTTCATGACATCAATTTCACAAGTAAGATTAGAAAAACAGGTATGAATTAATTTTTCATAGATTCGATACTTGGGTCTTCATTGCAAGTTAAGGGATAGATCCTGCTCAGTATGCAAACAGGTGTCACAGGGATCACAGTTTTGGTTGTGTGATTTTTATCACACCCTCGCAGTTTTTCCCCGATAAATTCCTGGAGGTTAAACCTGCTAAAATGTATAACGAGAAAAGGTCTGTAGTCAGTAAAAAATACAAACCAGCAGAAATTTGGGGTCTGATGTACTTAGAGTCCATTTGCAAACAAAAGGCACACATTGGACACTGACGTTTTTTGCATGGACTCTGATATTGCAAACCAACCTATGTATTTCTAGGTCATTTTGCAAAATCTTCATTCACATGTGGCTACAGATTGACCTGCCTAGTGAATATTAATTAGGCAGGTCGCAAAACCTATTTTATATATCGAAAGAAACCATTTCTGACGTGTAGAATGGCATATGCACATCGTAAATAGCCATTTTGTGGTTAGAAACCGTATAATATCACAACATTACTGCTTGTTTTGCCTCATTTTGAAGAGGAAAATTCGAAATATGCGTAATTTACTAAATGTGGTAAATACCTCTTCCTGGATAATGGTATTTACCACATGTGGTAACCACCCCACCATATTCTGCCCAATTGCAATAAGGTCCTCAAAATCCTAGCAATTGCAAATACACAATCTAACAATGAATTTCCTCCAATATACCTCCCTTTGGTTCAGGAAATTCTGCTGGTGGGTTCCGCTCTGAATGAAGCACTTCTTACACAAATCAGTTGTTTTAGTTACTACTGAACTGTAAATCCGCTGCAGTTTTGAAAACAATCTCCTACTCGGGCTTTCGATCGCGCTGCTCACAGCAACATCATCTTTACTCTGAGAACATCTTATTGCATCAAGCATTCCCATGGGTTTGCTGGGTTTCGTTTCACAGAGGGTTTAGTAAAGTGCGAGCTTTGTCCTGACGTCCAACAAAAATAACCTAGGGAGTCCCACGGGACACTCTTCGTTGTCCAATCTCATCGTCCCGCCAGCCTCAAGCTTGAACAAGGGACGAAGAGTGATTTTCCATCATTAGTCCCGGCTAGAATCTATACTCGGATTTTTTCAATCATCTGATTTTCTGCAGAGAGTTCGATGGAATCTCTCCAGGGAATGTATTTTAAAGTGGTTTCTTGCCATACTGTTTGGCAATTGAATATAAGAAGCTGCTGGGTATGTCTTGGCTTTTGGTCGTCAGGCTAGGAGGCAGGTTTGTACATTAAGGGGCCTATTTCTGAACATGTCATGCAGTGCAGCACAGCAAGTCACCTTCGTGCACTGCACTGCGTGACAGGGATAAGGGCGGGAATTCATCGTATATAAGGCAATGCGGCATATTTCTGCCTTGTCCTCTGTGCTGGCAACCTTCTAGCAGCCTAGTACCAACACAGGCACCCTTGCATAATTATGTGAGGGTGCCTGGGGGGTTGCATGCAGGATTATTTTTGTGCAGGAAGGATCACCTTCCTGTACAAAAACAATCCTGAGAGACCTATTTCTCTTTCTATATGTGCTGTAGGATGCACAGAAAGAGGAAGTAATGAGAAGAAATAAAGATATTTTTCCTCGTTGCGCCTCTCCTGGTAAGGCGCATCTTTTTGGCACATTCCCAGGATTACCAGTTCTGGTAAATCTGGAAATGCATTAAAAAAATGGAAGTTTCATGGGAACACCCACACAGCGCCCATGGAACGCCTTCCATGGAACTGGCAGAGTAAGGCAGCGCAGCGATATGCGTAGTGTTGCCTTACTCCAGGAGTCATTCAGGGCCAAGCACCGTGGCCTTGCCTGGCTCCATATATATTACTTAAGGCTTGCAACGTGCAGATACCGCATTGTGTGGTGCAAAAATGCTGTAAACCATCGCGTAAATAGGCCTCACGGTGTTTTGCATTATGGTATGTGCTCATTTAGTAAACTGACAACATTCAGGTTTACACTAGTGCATCACACACTCTATGGAAGCCCATTGCCTCCACCAACAGCCAGAGATAAACGCTACTGAGCAAAACAAAGATAAAACTGATTTCATCGCGGGCTCGAATATTAGATGCTGTTTTTGAAACTTCATTCCACATCTATTTCCAAACCTCGTATACTTACTGTTGGACTTGGCCTCAAACTTGTTGCTTTTCCCCTAGACCGTTTTCCAGACAGAGAGCTGTGAAGTTAGATGCTGTAGGTACTTGCCACTGCTAATCAGCGTGCAAGTACAGATGTTCCCGGTATAAATTGTAGTGGTGTTTGGTTGTCTCTGATTGGTATGTTTGCCTTACTAGCAAGATTCCTAAGTGATGTGCACTGTGTGAGCTAGATATAGTACAAAAAAAAAAGAGGGAACACAGGGCCTCAGTGTAGGGCCTGCGCACATTGTGCTAAATTAGCATGTTGTCCTGACAAGTGCTACCACTTGCCAGGCCTTACTCTCCCTTTTGCATACACATGGGGCACCCCTGTAGGACGTCCTGGGTAACCCATAGGCAGAGTGCAGTGTAGGTAAAAGGCAGGACCTCTGCCAGTGTAGGTACTAGGCCCTGAAAGTGGAAAGTGCTCCATTTCATTCTCCCTGGTGAAAGGCCATCCTGCCCATAGGACAGAATGGGGGAAGCTGGGTGTAGTATTGTTAGCCTAGTTTCCTAAGAATTGGAAATAGAACAGAAAAGTTTGGTATGTCTGAACTCACGGCGTCACAACGCATCTTTTTGGGTAGATGGTTTTGTCGCTGTGTGTCCAAAAACCGCTGTTTGAGAAAATAGCTGAGTTTGTGCTTTAGACCTTTTTTGCGTGTCTCATCAGAATGTGAATTGCCTGCCTGGATCTGGGAGAGGTGCAGACATGGCCTGTGACGGGCGTGCCACTGGGCGGTGACGTGGGGCAGGGGAGGGGCAGGGTGGGGGGTTGTAAAATGCGGCAAACAGACGATTTCAGGTAAGTACTGAAAAAAGAAATTTAAAAAATGTTGTTGCGTGCGCTGCATCACATTTGGCGATGCAGCACGTGCAACAAAATTCAGGTACTTACCTGAAATCGTCCGTTTTCCGCATTTTAAAATACCCCACCCTGCCCCTTACTCGCCCCACGACACCGCCCGGTGGCACGCCCGGTGCGGGCAGTGCCTGGAGAGGTGAGAAAGACTGAGGGAGGTCGTGCCCCAGGGGAGGAGTGGAGACGGCGCCAGGCTGCCCAGCACCTGGAGCGAGGAGAAGGAGAGGCTTTGCGAGGTGAAGAGGCCCGGTTCAGAGCCATAAACCAATAGAGTCATCTCCCTCTGAGTGATTAAAGATCCAGGCCCCCAGTACCAAAGAGAGGATGGTGACACTGAGTTGGTTATACGCAAGACTGATTTAGGGAGGGGTCGGGGACCACTGAGCACAAGGAAACTTCAAAGACAATGAGGGGTATAACTGAAAGAACAGTAACCCCAAGACTTTGGTTTTTGGTCATGCTGATGATGTCATCGAGAACAGTCTCAGTATTGTTCAGTGAAGTGCTGGGAGCACTTTGAATACGCAGTGGACTGGTTGAACCTCTGGTGGCTTTGACCTGTCCACGATCGGGAAGAAAACCTCTGCCTCAGGAAGAGTTGCTGAATAGGCTGTGGAAGACACTTGACCCTTGCTTCGTGATCTGGGGCTTGTGGGCAGTTTGTAGCTCTTGACCGAGGAAAGAGTGAAGGGGCGCTGCAGTGAGTCGTGCCCCCCTTCTTCCTGAGCAGGACTTTGCTGTGTGCTGTGTCCTGTACCATAACTGCCCGAGGTGAGCTGGCTCCCTGTTCGGAAACACAGGAACATAAAAGTTTGCAGGAAGTTTCAAGTGGTGCAGTGGTGGGACTGTGTTGTGGCAACCTGAGACCTCCTAAGGGGTGCCTAAGGTGATGGTGGGCACCCGGAGCGAATCAAGACTGACGCGCAGGGTGCGTGTCTTGGTGCGGCTGCTGGTGTTGGAGAGTCTGTGGATTACGGGCATCGTGGAAGAGAGCCGAGATTAGGGACGCGCAGGGGGGTGTGTGTCGCAGTGAAGTCCAGGCACTAATGGAGAGTGCCAGGACATTGTGGGCACTAAGGAGGAGTGAGTCTCCGACACGCGGATCAGCGTGTAGTGAGGTGAGACTCAGATGCGCAGTGTGCGTGTCATGGTGCGACCCGGGCGTTGGTGGAGAGCGCTGGAAGACCGCGTGCACCAGGAGACGGAGTGAGCCTCGGACACGCCGGGGTGCGTGTCGAGGGTGCCACTGAAAGTGCTGGTGAGGAGTACCGGGGAGCGGTGAGCACCAGGAAACAAAGAAGTCCTAACCGTTCTGGAGAGGAGGGCCAAGTGATCTGGCCCTTGAAGGCAACGGGAGGTAGCACCAGCGTCATATGGATGGCTTCGTGGAAGGAGTTTGAGCCCGGAATAGCAGCCCTGCAGGAGCTGAACTACCAGCCAGAGCGCACCTTGCCCATGGTGACAATATTCTGGAGTAAGGCCAAGCCGCTGCGGCAGGAAAGAAGAGTGGGGTTGTGCCCCCTAGGTAAAGTGGATCATCGCCTGGAGCGGGGTGCGGGCCTGGATGGACACTCTCTCAGCCTCTCGCTGCTGGTAGCTGTGTGCGCCTGTTGCTCTGGCCCAGATCTCGGTCTGTGGTGGTCCCGGACGGGGCAGTACAGGTGCCAGGGCCCGGAGTGGAACTTGGGTGTCATCGTTGATCCATGTTGGCGGCAATCTGGTCGCACACTTCTTAAAACAGTTGTATAACACTTTGCATATTTGCTGCTAACAAACAACTATTGAACAACGTCTGACACTAGAGGTACTTAACTAACTCAGGGGTTAGTGCACTACGCACTAAGTTATGTTTACCTTTCAGGATACAGGATCATAGCGTAGCACACTGCATTGATTGTTTACTGCCCTGTACTGAATTGCACTGTGACGCATTACCTTATTCCTTCCGTGCACAGGGCATGCTGGTGGTGATATGCATTGCATTGTTTTCCTATCACACTCTACGTAATTGCAGCGAGACGCATTGCTGTATTCCTTCCATGAATAGGGCATGCTGGTAGCGAACTGAGTTGCATTAACTTGTGTTGACTCAGTACATGATCTTGACTCTACACATTGCATTTTTTCACTATGATACTGTATAGGAACCCATCGTTAAGTATTCCTTATATTTTGCAACATGTTTGAATCTAGTGGTACGACGTACCTAACCTGTTGAGAACGGATGAAAGTCAGCGTAACTGTGGGTTAGAAATGGTGTTTGGGGATTGGGACCGCCCAACTCACAGGAAACAATATTACCCAGTGTATATATGTGGGAGTTGTATTGTGTGGTCATTTTGAATATCTTTTTATATAAAGTATACCCGTTTTATACAAACTCGAGTGGAGTCCATTTGTGGTGACATCATTGGGATTGCTGTGGGCGTGGTTGCACATACTGAACACTCGTGGGTTGGAGATAAGCCTGGCTGCTCATGTCAAGCTACTAAGGGGGTGAGCAGGGCTGTCTCGGACGGTGTCCTTTCTTGGCCTAACATGGGAGCGGGGAGGTCGGGACGCGCACTTGACAACAACGGTGCGAGCGGGAATTCTGGCTTCTAACACTTACCCAACTTATATCAAGTGGCCTGTTTTAGAGTTTGTCAGACAGGGCTCTCCATAGCAGATGTCACAGAGGACCCTGCCTAATGAACCCTCAATCCGCCCACCTCATTTAGAGACGGGGGCTCCTTCAATGGAACACTTCCTCCGAAGGTCATATTTAGGGTGGATGGTGTCATGCCTTTTTTCCTTGTCTGTCACCACCAGAAAAAAACCTGCTGGTGAGGGACAGGAAATACATCACTAGTGGATCCTACACCCTGGGAAAAAGCTCATGAGGTGTGTAGGTCATTGGTTTTTTGTTTTTCACAAAACCCTTTTGAAAAGTTTGATTGCCATGATGGCGGTTCCTGTCAATATAGGGAGACACTGTGTGTCTTACTGACATCTCTAACTTTGGTGGGCGGAATGTCTGCCAGGGTGACGGAGTAAATTACTCCATCTCCCTTACACACATTAATCTGTTTGACAAACTCTAAATCAGGACCCTGCGTTGTCCAACACTACCCTACCCAGAGTCACTGTTACATCACCTGGTGCATGCAAGCAGAGTGACAGAGAAGGCACAGACTCACTAGGGCAGATATATAAAGGGTCTGTGCCAGTGCTAAGACAAGCAGAGTCTAGCAAAGCAGCACAAACTCTTTTGAAAATGTGAAAGGCATTGTGCACTGGAAAAGTGCCGCTTTTCAGAGCAAATTGCCCTGTGCCACTGTGCATCAATGGGTCGCTACTTGGGTGGAATTTTGCATTACACACAAGCACCCACCGCTTCTGAAGCAGAACCTAGTCTGATGAGATAGAAAAGACTGGGCATTAAGCCAATAAAATAACACCTCATTGAAGCAGGAGCTAATTTGGAGAAATGTTTTTATTTCCCCAAACATTCCACGCGCTTCAAGATGTGGGCACATCCAATGTGTTGATTGCTTTGTAATTTGTCTAGGCGTAGACTTTGCACTTGAATGGTAGGCTTCTAATCGAAACCTATGCCAGGTGTTACAAACGTCTCTGCACCAGCGGCTGTTCTTGAAGTGACCACAGTTTTTAAGGCAATCCTTTGTGGATTGTTGCTTTGAAAGGCGAGTGGTAGAGACTCAGGAGAGCAGGCAGCACGTTAGGTTTTGTGCACTTGCCAGGCTTTCACCTAATTGTTTCCCTGATGCAGGTAGTCTCGTTGCCTGTGGGTATGTGAATGAATGCACTCTCAGTGAGCAATGCAGTTCTTTGTTGGTAAAGAGGTCTCAGTGTATCTGCATGTACGTTAGGGCACAGGCATGATCAACCCTAATCAGAGCCCATGGCATGGTTTTTGCATCGAGTGATAGGATGCAGAGTGACGCAGACATGCACCTTTGAAGATACTCATCTGTGAGCCCAGCTCTACCTTTCTCAACTTGTCTCACCTTCTCAGGTATCAGCCTGGAAATGCACCATGCCATGTGCTCTCCAGAATCAGGACACTTCAAGGTCTGTATGTGAATGTAGCAGCTACAGAGCCTCCAGGCCGTCCTGCAGACTGTACTGAGGGCAACTGCAGCGTGTTCTGTTTGGGATCAGTGGATCACGTTCATGCGGAAGTGGGGCACTGCCATTGTTCTGGCATCTGATCCATCTGGTTCTCTTATCACTTGTTGCAGCGCTCCTCGGCTTGTGGGAGCCTGCATTAGCTGTGCCCAAGGCGGGAAAAGGTGGATAGCAGCTTGGATCGATTATGCTCTTTTGTGACTGGGAAGGCATTTTTGGTGCATGGATATTTTATTTTTGAGTACTTTCACCCTTGATTTTGTTCATGTATATTGGGACCCTGTCAGTCAACTGATTATTTGTCTATGGCATGCAGCAACGAATGTCTCTTTCACTTCACAGACACTCCTGTGTGTACAGGATTGAGATCAACATGTGCTGTCCATTCCTTTCCTCTCCCTGGTGCCAGTCTATGTGATTCTCAATATTGAGGACTACGATGAGACTCCTCCACCTCCCTGTCTGCTCTGTCTGTGCTAAACAATCAATAAAGTGATGGATCGAATGTGTGATTGAATTACAGCTACTGGTGATCACTCGGGCGGCAATTCGGTCAATTGTTGTTTGCCCACTATGCCACTCCAGCACACCAGTCCTGCGCTGATCAGTCTTGGACCTGGTACAATAGGAACAGTCCAACCCGATATTATAGCTAGGTCCCCTCTAGCCAGGAACACAAGTAGCCCCAGGTCAGTTTTGGTCTAGGTTGACATACCTAGGCCCACCAAGTCCTGTGGCACACCAAGAATGGGATCCATGTCTGTACTGTCACACTTAGGGGCATATGTACAAAGAAGTGGCGGAGAGTGTTGTTAGCCTCCTTGGTTTAACAACACTTCTGAAACACAGGGCTGTACCATATTTACAAGAATATGGGGGCATATTATCAAGGACCTGTGTTAAAATTATCACCGTTTTATCGGCAGGAAACTGCCGATAAAACGGCGATAATGGGCTTGATAATACGCCCTTGTTAATTCCCATAGAAGCCCATGTTCTGATGTTAACATTGGCTTCTATGGGAATTAACAAGGGCGTATTAACAAGCCCATTATCGCCGTTTTATCGGCAGTTTCCTGCCGATAAAACGGTGATAATTTTAACACCAGTCCTTGATAATATGCCCCATGGTGCAGCCCTGAGTTTCCCCATGTGCTGGCACTAAGTTTAGCAACCTAGCGCCAACACAGGCCCCCTTGCTCCATAGTGCAAGGGTGCCTGCATTCAGAGGAAGATTGTTTATGTACAAGAAGACCCCCCTTCCTGCACAGAAACAATCTTTCAATGCTGCTTTCTAACTTCTATGTGTGCTCCTTAATGCAGCACACATAGAAGTGCAAAACAGCTTTTTTTAGAAATGATTGTTCATGCGCAGGAAGAGGGGCCTTCCTGTATATAAACAATCATTGGCCTTTTGTTGTTTTCATGTGTGCTGTACAACACAGCAAAAATGAGGAGAAATGTAACATTTCTCCTTGTTGCGCCAGGGTAAGACCAGGTTTTCCTTGGTCTTAATTCTGGTGGTGCCTCCTATTTAGGCAGCTGCAGAATCAAAGAGTGTTGCGGTGGAACGCCCACCTTAAGACCCATTGCCCTCCTCTTTCACGCTAAGCACAGCGTGAACGGGGGTCTTATTTACAATTCAGCGTTAAGCCTTGTTAAGTGGCCTAACGCTGACTTGTAAATAAGGCGAAGCCCCTATCGCCACAGGAATATCCTAAAAAGTGAGGTTGCCGTGGCAATAGGGGCTTGTATATATATACCCAATAGTGCTTCAAATACAACAAGCCACAAACTGATGGATAGAATGTTTTAACTATTCTCATTAAACGACAACAGATCATGCTGCATTCCAAACTGATTATCAGAAGGTAAGATTACTAAAAACCTTTTGGGAGCTTGACACTTATGAGATTTTATACATTTAGGGAATTATCTCCTTTACAAAGGCATACAGGAATCAAGCAACGAAGGGAGGAGCCTTGAACAAGAAATGCACGGCAATGTGGGTTTAGTTGTCCATCAAAACCCCTTTTAGAGGGCCATGGGGCAAGCAGAAGTTACTGGTTCTAACCATGGGGGTTAAAGGCTTTTACTCACAGGCCCTGTAAACGGCCAAAGTACTACCTCGTCCAGCACTTGACTCTCAATTGTTGAGCATTCAAAGGCTATTCACAGGTATGCAAGTGTGAGGCAACACAGGTTCATAACTCCACATACAAACAGTGGTACCAAGTCAAATCCAAGCTTCTATTAAAAATACAGTATTTAATGTAAAAGCAGAAAGCGAGTATGACACACTAAATTTCAGTGTGTCAGCACTATTCTGGGTGGAATCCCTAAGCCCATTGGTTGTTTCAACAATAAGTGGCTATTCCCTATTCTATACAGGAGGCGATTCGCCGATGCGGCCAACTCCAGTGCCACGTGCTATAGTCTCAGCTAGGCCTTAAGTGTTGATCAGCAGCTCTTGAGCGCTAAGTGCCTGATTCACTGAAGTAAACTTAGATGTTTGGTGTAACCTAAGACCAAACATCTAAGTTTATGACTTTGGGAACTCACAAATGGCATTTACGTGCAGTATCTTTATATCCGCACTCAGGGTAGAGATCCGGCCCAAGTACGGACATGCAGATAGAACTCGTAAATGTCTTTGTGAGTTCCCAAAGCAGTGAACTTAGAAGTTTGATCTAAGTTCAGACCAAACACCTAAGTTTACCTTTGTGAATCGGGCCGAGTGTTTGTAGTGGTCCCAAGTGACCACCGGCCCAAGACAGTCTTACCCAACTCAATGACAGTCGGCAGTCAGCAGTCAGCAGTCAGCAATCGCAGAAGGGCCAGGACACTCCTTTGTGAGTGCCAGCCTCTCACCTCTAAAAGCTTGGATCCTCTTGTGCTCTGTTCCATAATGGGGTGGCCTCCCGATGTCTGTGGATGATTCGCTTCAATGATAGGATTCATTGCCCACTCCAGCTGTACTATGTAAGTGTTTCTCCTGGCTCTGCAGTTGTCCCACTTCTGCTGGCCACACAGGAAATCACAGACTACATCAGACCCTTGGCAACGGCCTCCTTTTCATGGCAACCCCCTCACCTGGTGATACAGGGTGGTTGCAAACTTGTACTTCAGCATGGGCAACATTTCAAACTTTCCAGTGGCCCTCTCCTCTGCAGCACAATGGTCATCAACCTAGTCTCATTTCCTGGTGATAGCCTGAACTTTACAGGGGCCCCACTTCTCTGTTTACGGTGGGTCTCAGACCTTCTCTCGACCATGAACGACAGCCCACAGTAGAAGGCGTCCCATTACTTGGCAGCACAGCAGTCACTTAACTTGTCTCAGTCCAGGGCAATGGCCTGAACTTCACAGTGGCCCCTTCCCCTGCCACATGGGGGTCACCAACCTGTTCTCAGACCCGGACCCAGATTTACAAGGGCTCCTCTCCTCTGCACATGGAGGTCTCCATCTGGATTCCGGACACGGACAACAACCCATACTCTGCTGTGGTTCTGAAAGTATAGGTTATCTCACACTTCGCTCACTGGGATCCAACGTTAGTATCCCTTCTAAGCCTTGCTCCCCCAGGCACCCTCATCCCCGTCACAGGGCTACCCTTGATCTTGGCGGGCAGGAAGACTCCTCATAGGGTCTCTGGTCATGGCAGACAGACAAAGTAGGTGCTCCAGGCTCAGGGCAGGTGGTCTTGACTCCCTTGCTGACTCAACAGGGAGCCTCGTAGACCCTAGTCCCAACTCCTGGTTCCGGCAAAAAATGAGTGATTGAGATGTTCTCTCTCCTGATGAGAATACGGTCAACAAACTGTGTGGCTCATGCTTCCGTATTTATAGTCTAAATCCAGATACATATGTGATTTAGTGTCAGGCCTTTGAAATTTGTGTTGGGGTTGTCCTCTCCTTTAAAGTGCTCTCTCCTCTGTACTGCCCTTTGTCAAAGGGAACGTCTGCCACAGCAGGAGTGTCTCCAGTTCTGAGTGACCAAAAACACAGGCCAAGGGAGTAACTGGGGCTCACACCTGTCTATCAGCTTCCACTGAAATATGCCTGTTGGACTTGGTCCTTTTTGCATGGTCATCCCTGAACTTTTTGCCTTCTTCCTGTATTTTTTCTGACCTGTTGTTGGTGGTTTTATGACTCTGGGCAATTTACCACTGCTGATCCGTGCTAAAGTGCATATGCTCTCTATTGTACATTGTTGTAATGGATTAGTGACTCCATGATTGGTTATTTGTTTCACTTGTCAGACCCTAGTACAGTATACCATGTGTGTCCAGGGCCTGTCAATCAAATGCTGCTGGTGGGCTTGCAGCACTGATTGTGCCACCCACAGAAGCAGCTTGTAAAATGTGGCTCAGGCCCCCCATTGCAGAGCCTGTGTGCAGTCTGGGACAGCCATGTTGACTTGGCAAGTGCACCCACTTGCCAGTCCCTAAACCTTCCTTTCTTTTTCTACATATTAGTCACTCCTAAGGTAGGCCCAAGTGCAGGGTGCATTATACATAAAAGGTACGACATGCCCTGATGTGTGTGGCATGTCCTGATAATGAATTACAGCCAATTTTGTTTTTCACTATTGCAAGGCTACCTGTTCCCATAGGCCAGAATGGGCAGTTTGATTATAACATCTTATAATCCTAACTGACCCAGGGAAAATGGTAGAAAAACTAATTTAGTATGCCTGAACTCAGAATGATAAAATACATCTTTTAGTGAAGTTGCTTTTATCATTCTGTGTTTGAAAATACCACTTTTAGAAAGTAGGTATTTTCTTGCTTTACCATCCAGCCTGCTTCTGCTAGCTTTTGTATTTCATGTCTGGTTTGTGAGTGACAGCGGCTGGGGTGGCTCCAAGAGGCAGGGTGAGTCAGCACTAGGCTGAATAGACCTATCTGCATTGGGAGTGGTGGGAGGAGTAGCACCTGGGCCTGAATAGGGCTGTGCCTGCCTTCCACAATCCTGGCTCCATCCACCTCCTGGGATGCGTCTGATTACCCTGGCCCACACTGACAAAGGAAGAAGTTGTGCACTGGCAGAATGCACCCAGAACAGGTTTGGACTAGGTACAGACACTCTCTGCCTTCAGAGACAACAGATTTGTGTGTGTAAAAAGGGGAACCCAGAACCCAGAACTTTAGATCACTTCTGGGAATCAAGATGACCCTTTGCCAAGGAGAAGAACCAAGGAAGCTGAAGGAGGAGACTGACCTGTAGTGTAGTTCTTATATTCCCAAAAGGCTCCGCGCATTGGAATAATATATCCTATAGATTTGACATAGGACTTATGTCTAATAAGTCTCTATCGAATATATATTAAACTTAAGTGTGAGTGCCAGCTAGATCAGAGGTCACTAGAAACTTTCTCGAATAAACAAGAAGGGATTTGTTTCTGACAACCGCATAAACATGACAACTTTGTTTCCCCAAGATGAAACGTATCTTCAGAGTCGTGGAAACAATAGATAGATATTTTACTCAGTCATTCGTGCATGCTTTGTTTCACCAGAGGTGCAGAGAAATAGAGAGACTGGCGTTTTCAATAAAAGTATTTATTGAACAGTCTTCTTTCTCATGCAGAAGAAATGAACTGCTACAATCGTAATACTGGCTGTAAAGTATAATGTGTACAGCAAGGAGAGTATTATAAAATAATACTGTAAAAGCATGGTATGATTCCTAAGCCATATAATACATACATAAATAAATAAAGACTAAAAGTACTCAACTGGTGCTTCTAAAATACGCCAACCCCGATGTACCTAACCTATGTCTAGTACGAGGGAAGAAGTAAGTGTGGTGTAGCATAAGTTTAGTATTCTTTTTGCCAAGAATCTATCCAAGATTTCTCTTAGGGTCTAATCAGCTCTGTACCTTGGTTTAGAATGAAGGAGGTCTGGTATCTCTCTGTCTCAGGACTCGATTTCCCAACATCCCGCAAGGTGAGCTTGGAAACACGGGAACTGGATTTCTCAGCAAGAGAAAAGACAGCGTCTCTCTCAGTGCGTCTGCTGGAGGGTCGGCTTCCTTCGGCACTTGCTGTAGCGAGATGCGTCGGGCAAGTAGATAGTCGAACTGTTCCAAACCACTGTGTGTTTGCTTGGGCAAGTGTGGGCATATTTATACCTTGAAGATGCCGAGTTTGACGTAAAGGTGGACATAATAACGCCATCAAAGAGTCTCAGTTCTTTGAAAACTCCATGAGTTCTTGGACAAATCAATATTCAAGCAAGGGGAAGTCCCTAACTGCTGAAGCAGAGTTTTCCAAGAAATTGTTGTGGATTTTCGGAACTAGTGGAAGTACCCATGCCGTATTTGGACTGCATGGGTTATGTCTAAATATAGTAATAATTTCTATGCCTATATAAGGATATGGTGATTTATACCTAGATAAGGGCATGATGCGGGAAAATTACACTAGGGTCATAAAATGCTATACAACAGACCCTGTGCTGTGCTTTTGGGGTTGGCTTGCCGTGGTTACTTTGCCAAGGAAAGGAGAAAAGGAACTTTGTGTGTACTTTTGCAATCTTAAAGCTGAATCTCAAAGGGCTTGAATTGAGCTTGCTACCTGCCTGAAGTCTCAGTAATACAAGACTTCACCAACAGCTCCCCTGAATTCTCTTGCTGGGAATCCTGCCTATAGAGAGGTGCCTACTGTTGGCTGCGAATGCTGCGTGTCGCTGGCAGCTTGAAGCGCGACGCAACGAGGAGAAGCGTGTCGCCACCACAGTAGTTGCCATCACATCGCCGAAGCAGCATGTCGCCGCCGCAGTTGTTCGGCGCTGCATCACGATGAAGCGTGTCGAATCCCCGGAGAAGCTTGTTGCCGCCGCAGAGGCCGACGTCGCAGAACCGGAGAAGCGTATTGCAGGGCCTGTCGCAGCTCAGAAGTTACTGAGTTCGCCATACAGCCTTCGAGCGTGCACGCATCGCATCCAACATTGTCGCATCGCATTGAGACACCATTTTGTCACATTTCACGGATCATCACATCGCATTGAGGCGCCATCTTGTCACATCGCACCAAGCCGCATTAATAAATGATGCAGTAACTCCCCACACAGTAAGGAAGTTAGCCTCAACTCCCCTGCGCAGCAGTAAGGAACCGATCATCCACTCCCCTGAGTGTAAGGAAAGGCGCAACAACTTCCCTGTACCACTTTTGGTTTTTTTGCGTGATGCATCTAAGGTACTTTGAGAGTACAGTGTTGCATTTATCATCTACATTGAACTAAGCAATTTTCTACCATTTTAAAGTCTATTTTTGATTACAGTATTGTGGATTTTTGTCGTTTGGTCTTGTATTAAGTCTAGTAAAGATTACTTATTTTTCTAAACTGGTGTGGTGTCCATTTGTAGTGTTTTCACTGTATTACTGTATGTGTTCACAAATGCTTTACACACTGCCTCTGAGATAAGCCTGTCTGCTCGTGCCACACTACCAAGGGGGTGAGCAGGGGTTATTTTAGAAGTGTAGTCCCTTACCCTCACTAAAAGCAAGGGTCCTTATTTGGACAAAGGTACCTACCTCTGCCATCTAGAGACCCCCAGGTCTAACAATGCCCCATGAATGTTCAAATGACTAAGCCTTCCTCTCAAGCAGATCCCCTGGTAGAGAGGAAGGCTTAGTCCTTTGAACATTCATGGGGGCATATTTCAGTGGAAGCTTGCACTATCAGACTCTCTGGTAGTGCAAACCTTTTCCATCTCATCATCTTCCTGACAACAAACTCAGAACCCGCTAACCAGTAACTCTTCTTGGATTCAAAAAGAGCATTGATATGCAACGAGGATGCTCTGCTCCTCTCCCTTCAATGTGTGAGTATCACCCTAACCCTCAGGAATGTCAGCAATACACAGATCGTGTCTGGAGATTGCAGATCTCACATCTCCAGCATCTAAAGGCCCTTTGCTTCCAAATTAAAACTCACAGTCCTCACTGTCATGTTCCATCTACAGGCACACAAGGCAGTCCAGCATTCACAGGCAAGTCTCATAGACTGTCCAACGCCGTGCACAATTCATGCAAGCCAAAGGTGAGTTAAGTACACAGCCACGGAAATTTACACATGTGGGCCAGTCGGCCTCACTCCTATGACATAGGTACAAGGCCTGTTCACATTGCTAATTCTACTGTAAAACGGCTGGCTTCCACCACCATGCTTGAGTCACTTGGCTCTATGTGAGGGCTGTAGCCCTCTAAATTCACAAGGGTAGCGCTTGGTGCGTCCCTCCTAGTCTGAACAGATTGCATTACAGTGACACAGGTTTACGTCATGATGCACACATATGATCCGTGCTTGCCTGTGACCAGCAATCAGTACCAGGGATTCAGATATTGATGAACCTGTGGCATTCAGGACAGCGGTGCATGTCTGTTACCATGCAGAGAACTTTTCCATCCCAACCATGGATAACCTTCGGCATCTGGTCAGTAGGTAAGACAACAACAGGTTAATGGGTTATAAGAAAGAAGACCATGAAAGGTCTTCTGCACAAGGGACAGGATCATGAAATCTACCCTTTGTGTGATCAAGAATCAATTAAGTGTCTGGCTACTTTACTGTGTTTTTAATACTAATGATACTTACTTTCCTGCATTTACAGTATTTGGCTCATACGAAATACTGGCCTGGAGCAGTGTTTTGTAACAATAATACACGCTGTTTCCCTTAGAAAGCACATCACGTTTATTTGTAGGAAATCAAATATTGCATTTGTTAAACATTTTTTAACACCTTCATGCTTACAGAGACTTCTGTTTCTAAACTTCTCTGAGGAACATGCTGAACCCTTGCTTGTATTTCATTTTATTTATTTATGTATTTATTTTGTGGTTTTAATAGCAAGTCATTAGAGCACTTTGCAAGAGTGCAAGAATTGTCCTCTGGACAACAACCATCATAAAAAAAAACGATTACCACAAAGGAAACCAAAGGAACAAAAAGTGTTTTATAAGCACAGACCGTGCAGACCAAGAATTACTTGGCAATGAGTCATAATAAAACAAGCACAAAATAAAATAAAAAGAACAAACAGTTTTACCCATGATAGAATGCTCAAGTCAAGAGGAGTGGAGGTGCGAAGCAACTATTTTCACTTTCACGAACCTGTAGCTCAAAAAAGAGAATTTTGAATTAAACGTTATCAGTTTGTGAGAACAGCTGATGCAAAGGGAATTCCAGAGCCATGATGAACTACCCAAGAATGCCTGGTCCATGTACTGTTATTGCCTGAATGTCAGTGGTTCGAGCAGGGAGAATCAGTGATTCTTGCTCATTGGTGAATACTAGAGATTTTCAGTTTTCAAACCAGGTAGGGTGGTGTAGAAATGGAGGATTCTTTTTGAGTGATGCATGCAGTGTTAAATTGGGGTCGTGCTTCATTGTAGGGCTATTGCACGGAACAAAGAATACTGGAGATATGGTTACATTTCTTTGGCCTATCACAAATGGGCAGCTGTCTGGAACACTGTGAGTAGCAGCTGGCAAGGAGCAGGGGTGACAGGACTGCGGGGTTGAAAAAAATGCACTTACCTTTTAAACGACCGCCGTCTCTCCGTCACGTTGCTGCTCTTCTTGGTGAGATCCAAACCAGGAAGCACCCAGGCTCCCCATAGCCAATCATAACAGTGCAATGCAGCCCTGTGATTGGTCTGTGCGCTGTGGTTTGGCGCTCAGACAGGGACAGGGAGCCTGTGCATGTTCCTCACCAGGCTGTGCATTACAGCCTGGTGGGGAGAATGCAAAGTGCGCATAACTGCTTGGCCAG
Source organism: Lissotriton vulgaris (assembly GCF_964263255.1). Taxonomy (NCBI): domain Eukaryota; kingdom Metazoa; phylum Chordata; class Amphibia; order Caudata; family Salamandridae; genus Lissotriton; species Lissotriton vulgaris. The sequence continues at coordinate 667,980,762 of NC_141689.1, forward strand.
CCAAACAGTCATGCACTCTTGGAGTGTGCATACTACTCCTACCCATGTGACCCCAGCCCTGCCCTACCCTAACCCAGCCCTGTAGCACAGAAAAATAAAATGTAAACAACAAGGTTATAATAAAAAAATAATCTGCTCAGCGAGCAGTGGGGCGGCGCTCCCCCACCTTACCTTTGGACCCGCCCCTGAACACTGCTCTCATGAATGGTATATGCACCTTAGGGACACCAGACACTAGAGTCAAGTGGATTCCCTTAATACAGTCTGCAAAAATCCAATGTCTGGACCACAGATTTCAAATCTTGCTCAAGAATGACGCCCCAGAGGAGTCTTAGTTTGTGGCGTTCACTTTTGACTGGAGAAGAGATTTGTCTCTAAAGGTCTAGATGGTTGTCTAGGTTAAAGCCTAGCAATCTGGCATTCTTCACAAGGGCCAAGTTACAGGGATAGATTACAGCTCAGGGGAGAAAAAGATTGCACCAACTCTGGAGCAAGGATGCTGGAATTTGTGGTTAGATTGGTAAAAAATCGGTTTGCTGGGGGATTCTATTTCAATTGTTGTTAAGATATCCACTATGGCATCCTGTCGAGAGTAACAGGCTAATATCTTTAGGAGATTAAATCGTCAGAGGGCTCTAGTATCATCCACATATTGATGCTAATCACAGAGTGTTATGCGTTGTTTTCCCTCGAAACAGAGCTTCTTATTTTCACCCTTTGCAAATGGGTCATTTGCAAAAATAATCAGATCCACTGGAACTGGTTTCCACAAAAGAGGCTGTACTTCCTCTTCTTAGCTTTTCTCGTGAGGTAATATGTTACTCCATTTTGACTTTCAAAAAACTGCACCCACTTCATCATGATCCTGAACAGAAATGTTAGCTTTTCATTTTACTTATGTGTTGCGTCTCCACGTATATGTTGCGTTTATGTGTAGCATTTTCACCTCCTCTATATACCACTTTGAGTGATAGCTACTCGTTACCCATGTATATTGATCTAATTGGACTTAAATGCCTTCTGCAAGTGTGTTATAGTACACTGCTGAGAACTGCTTCACGGAACCGGTTTATAGCGCCACAGAAAAAGTCAGGCCTAACGCTACCTCTGGCCGCACCCGCTTCGCGGGTGCCGCTGCGACGACTGGAGACCCTGTGCACTGGTTGTGTGTGTGCAGCAAGGCGGGTTGAGCAACGGAGCAGGGACTCAAACTCCCAGGAGTCCCTGCTGGTTTACCATCACCTGCTCCTCCATCGATACCGAGACCCGCCCACCACCGCCAAACAGGTCAAAAGCACGATCACCACCCTGCGGACCTTGGGACACTGCTGAGAACTGCTTCACGGAACCGGTTTATAGCGCCACAGAAAAAGTCCGGCCTAACGCTACCTCTGGCCGCACCCGCTTCGCGGGTGCCGCTGCGACGACTGGAGACCCTGTGCACTGGTTGTGTGTGTGCAGCAAGGCGGGTTGAGCAGCGGAGCAGGGACTCAAACTCCCAGGAGTACCTGCTGGTTTACCATCACCTGCTCCTCCATCGACACCGAGACCCGCCCACCACCGCCTGATCACCTTCAAAACTAACAGAGACCACCGCTGCGCGGGAGCGCCGGGCGAAGCCCGGGCAAAGGGCGGGCCGTCTGTGGCCGTCCGGGGACGGAGAAGGACGGGACGGGACACCCCTCTTACATCTTCACAAATCTCTCAGGCAGTTGGAAAGGTAGGACTCTTCCATCATGACCTCCAATTGTGATAAATCGGTGTCTGCGGGGGGTGGTAGTAAAGGAACACTAGAGGGCTATTTCACGAGGACTTCTACGGAGCTGGACAAGGATATTGAGATGGCTGAGCGCAGGTCTGAGCGACGTCGCTCCATTGAATCAATCAATGTTATAGTACATGGTTCTACTCTCAGTACCTAAGTGCCCCTCTTTTCTTAGGTTTCTTGTTGAAGGTCTGCAAATGATTTAGTTCACAGCCCCCAGAGCAGCTGCACTCGAAATCCATACATTTAACTACAGAGTCCGTGTGGATTTCCCAGCTCCTCAAACAGGTATGAAAAATTATCAACAGCGGCTGCCATTCCCCCACCCTAGAGTTACTCCTCTCAATCTCCTACAACACACTATATATGTGATTCGCATCCTGAGCATATCACTACCACTACAGTACCCCATCTTTTCAAGTAGTGTAAAGGCAGACTTCCCATTCTTACCACATAGTTCCCTAATGCCCTCACGTCTCTTATGTCACTAAGACAGCCATGGACTTTTAACTTATTGAATGTTGGTTTCACTTGCATCAGCATTTGTTGATTATTATCTCTCTGTAAAAAATGGGTGATTGGTTATCGGGGATGAAACCCTACTCAAGCAGCAACCACAATCCTTGTCAGGGTGAAGTCACAAGCAACCCCAAGTTAACCTGTGCTCAACCCTCTTGTAGCTTGCCACAGAGCAGTCAGGCTTCACTTAGAGGCAAGATGTAAAATATTTATGCAGCACTTCAAAATGTAATAATGTGTAAACACAACACAAGAGAAATCCCACTCCAAGGGGTCGATTATGATGGCGGACGGAAGGACGACCGCCGGCCTGGAGTATGCAGAAATTACCTTTTTCAGTCCGCCAGCCGTGGCTAGTCCGTCCGCCATATTAGGATGGGATTCACTGTTAAACTTCCATACGCCACGGAAGAACATGCACCGCCGCGTAAATCCACCCGACCCCGCGGCGGACGTAACCAATCCAGAGACACCGCATTACGGAATGACGTCTCCGACCGTCCTCGATATCACGATGGCGGAAATGACACAGCAAATCGCTGCGGAGAAACCACCAGCCTGAACACGGTGGATTCACCACAGTGGAGAGGCAAAACATTGCAGAGATACCCACCACAGGCAGACCGCCGTCATGGACCCAGCTCTACACGCATTTCCGCTACGCTTCGTGCTCCACCACCAGCAAGTCATGGACCGTCGCCGAAGCAGGTACGCAAACACACCAACCGCTGCCGGAAGGGGAGCACCTGCCGGGGCTGTGACGTAGGAAGGGGGAGGGGCATGTTGGGGGTCAACAATGTATGGTAAATGGATGTATGCATGTAAGTGAACATATAAATAAATCGAACAAATCTGACCCCACCCACCCAGAACACACACGCACGGACAACGCAACGGAGCAGTGCAGAGCAGACGACGGAAACCATGCCCACAATCAACTAGGCAGGCAGGCAGGAATGGCTAGGCCACACAGCTCACAGGCCCACATACACACACCAACACACAAGGCATACCACACATAAGGAGATATGCTGGCCCACCCTCAGCCCAACCCCACACCTACCACAGTAACAGACAGGGGCCCATACAGGACACACCACAAAAAACAACACTGCTGCACACACATAAACAACCAACACACACACGATGAGCCTTGACATGTATGCTGACAAAGTCGACACTGAACAACCTACTGTGTACCCACAAATCATGAGTGCGACATATGCACCAAATGAAACACATCCACATAACCTGCACTGCATGGGAAGCCACTGTTGTCCCAAAATAAGCCTCAGAGTGCCTCCTCCACCCTTACACAGTCCACAGCCACATTGTAATGACTATCCCCCCAGCCAAACGAAAGGAAACAGTACTGGGCAATGGTAATGTGAAAGTGGCAGACACAGAATATACGATAGCATCAATATATCAACAATGCAAGTAGACAACCAGGAATGACACAGAGAAACCACTACAAAGGAATAACTTGTTTTAATGCACATAGTAGAGTTTGAGTCCTAGAGTAGCCAGGAGCATGGCCACTGTGTAGAACAGAACAGGTACATCTGAGGCACCACATGAGACGGACTAAGTGTATCAACAGTCCATGGCACGGAACAGGTACATCTGAGGCAGCACATGAGAGGGGCTAAGTGAATCAACAGTCCATGGCACAGAACAGGTACATCTGAGGCAGCACATGAGAGGGGCTAAGTGCATCAACAGTCCATGGTACAGAACAGGTACATCTGAGGCAGCACATGAGAGGGGCTAAGTGCATCAACAGTCCATGGTACAGAACATGTACATCTGAGGCAGCACCTGAGAGGGGCTAAGTGCATCAACAGTCCATGGCACAGAACAGGTACATCTGAGGCAGCACATGAGAGGGGCAACGAGCATCAACAGTCCATGGCACAGAACAGGTACATCTGAGGCAGCACACGAGAGGGGCTAAGTGCATCAACAGTCCATGGCACAGAACAGGTACATCTGAGGCAGCACATGAGAGGGGCTAAGTGCATCAACAGTCCATGGTACAGAACAGGTACATCTGAGGCAGCACATGAGTAGGGCAATGAGCATCAACAGTCCATGGCACAGAACAGGTACATCTGAGGCAGCACAAGGACGTGTGTCAAGCGCACCATCCCATGGACAATAATAATGCAAGGGTGGTTACAATGGACATTCCTGACATCAATTACAATGACATTTCAGTGATGTGAACTGCACCTCACAGCACAGAATCAGGTGGACTGTGTAAGCTCGTAGCTTCGGACACAGTCGCAGGATCTGATACAGGAATGGGAGATACAGGCCCAGTACTAGTGTCTGACACATGAGCCATAGACCCAGACACACTAGCAGCACCAGATACAGGAGTGTGAGACACAGCCACAGATCGACTGACTGACACATGAGCCATAGACCCAGACACACTGGCAGTACCAGATACAGGAGTGTGAGACACAGCCACAGATCTAGTGACTGACACATGAGCCATAGACCCAGACACACTGGCAGCACCAGATACAGGAGTGTGAGACACCGCCACAGCTGTAGTGACTGACCATGAGCCAAAGACCCAGGCACACTGGCAGCACCAGATACAGGAGTGTGAGACACAGCCACAGATCTAGTGACTGACACATGAGCCATAGAGCCAGACACGCTGGCAGCACAAGATACAGGAGTGTGAGACACAGCCACAGCTGTAGTGACTGACACATGAGCCATAGACCCAGACACACTGGCAGCATCAGATACAGGAGTGTGAGACACAGCCACAGATCGACTGACTGACACATGAGCCATAGACCCAGACACACTGCCAGGACATGTCCCTGTACAGTGACCTACAAATACCATGCCAGCATCTGAGACATGAGAGTGGTGGACACACACAGTGGCAGTACCTGAAACAGGAGAGGGCACAACTGACACAGTCCCACTATCTGACCCATGAGAGTGAACTGCAACTGACCCACTAGGACCACTGAAATGATGAGCCACAGGGCTGTATGGTCCAGGAGGCAGGGTGGCTCTGGGAGCTGGTGACAGCTGTACTGGAGCGACATAGGGGTGGTCAGGTGTCACCGGTGTGTGTTCCCATTTCTTTTGGATATGTAAGGGCACCCTGGACATCACTGGACTGGTAAGTGGTGCGGGCTCATCTGAAACATCACCCATCAAAGGTGGATCATGTGCTGGTGGGGGTCTGCTCTCTGGGAACGTACTGGACCCTGCTTGACGTTTGCTGTGGCCCTGCCTTCTGCCCTCTGCATCATGTGTAATGGGGAATGCAACAACAGTGTACTCCTTCCTCTGCTTCACCGTGGTGTGGATGGGAGTAGAAGTATGAGGGGACTCCACCGCTGACACATGTGGTTTACGTTCCTTCAGCAACACCAGCTTCAGGGGACGCAGGGGTGATGTATGCCTGTCCTTGGTGTATGTTGTGTCCATGGGAGAACCCTTGGCCCTGGGAGGTGCCTGCACCCTGGAAGGTGCCTTGGCCGTGGGCGACGCCTTGGCCTTAGGAGTTGTCCTGTCTTTGGAATGTGCCTTATCCGTGGGCGGTGCTCTGTCCCTGGGAGTTGGCTTGTCCTTTGTAGTGTCCCTTTCCTTGGGAGTGTCCCTGTTCTTGAGAGTTGCCCTGTCTTTGGGAGTGTCCCTGTCCTTGGTAGTGTCCCTGTCCTTGGTAGTGTCCCTGTCCTTGGGAGTGTCCCTGTCTTTGGGAAGTGCCCTGTCCTTGGTAGTGTCCCTGTCCTTGGTAGTGTCCCTGTCCTTGGGAGATGCCCTGTCCTTGGGAGTGTCCCTGTCCTTGGGAGTGTCCCTATCCTTGGGAGGTGCCCTGTCCTTGGAAGTGTCCCTGTCCTTGGGAGTGTCCCTGTCCTTGGGAGGTGCCCTGTCCTTGGGAGGTGCCCTGTCCTTGGGAGTGTCCCTGTCCTTGGGAGGTGCCCTTTCCTTGGGAGGTGCCCTTGCCTTGGGAGTACTTTTTGAGGGGGATGCCTGTGTGCCTCGTGAATCCCTGTCCCCCAACACCCCTTGAGGATTCTGTGTGTCAACTCCAGGGTAACTGGTGTTGTGTTCTGTGAAAGATATCCCTGCCCCAGGGGATGGTGTCTGTGGCCTCCGTGCCCTGCCTTGCTGCCTGTGCCAGCTTCTAGTGCAATAGCCAGAAAATGAGACCTGTCATGAAATGTCACTCTCCCCTGAAACATTAAGTGGTGTGGATGGGGGAACTGAAGTAGAACCTTGTCTATGCAACTGTTGAATGGCTGCAGACACTGTGTTGGATAATCACTGTACATCGCCATGCATCCCCTCCATGAATGCTACCACCTGACTCAACTTCCTATCGTGGCCCAGGAATGCATTAATCATGTTTGTCTGGCTTACACACAGCTGTCGCAGCAGATCAACTGCCTCAGCACTAAGGACAGTTTGTGTCACAGGGGCAGGAGCAGCGGTGCCTGCACCAAAGGCAGACTCCGCATTCCTTTCCGTGGCGGCAATGTCCCCATGGAGAGGCATTTAGGATAGCACATTCTAAAATGGCTGGCAGTGTCTGAAAGACACTAACACAATAAAGAACCCTTTTCCGCCCGGTCGACATGACAGTCTTTTCGTTCGCCGCGGACCCCCCAGCCATTATAATTTGGCGGAGGGTCATTCCTGCACGGATGGCCACTGCCGGCCTGGTGGGGCCGATCCGCCCGCCAACCTAATGGGCCCCTAGGTCTTGCAATACCTGGATCTTCGCGCTAGACCTAACAATGAAAGAAATACAGAAAAAAGTGTAAATTATCTTCACCTCTGTGGTGATACAGGGGTTGAGGCGAAATGCCTAATACCAGCTTTAGTTCATGGCACTTTGCTGGCCTGCCTGGTAGTTCCTGCCCGCAGTTAACCCTCTTCTTCAAGGGCATAGTTGGGCATTAATCTTCCAGTCCTAAATTCAGATATTACTTTCCATGTTCAAGGTTTGGGATCGTCACTTAGATTTTTGTTTTCCTAATAATCTAGGGCAGTGTTTCCCAAACTGTGGTCCGTGGACCCCCAGGGGTCCGTGACACATTCCCAGGGGGTCCGTAGGCAACAGATTTAAAAGCACAGCAACGTTTCTTGTATAATTAGCAGCTTTCCAGCAATAATAAAAGTGTCAAAAGAATGCCAGTGGTTAATGTACCTGCTGGAGAGTGAGGAGAGATTTGTTCAGTGGCAGCTTTGATTAAACTAATGTAACACAGAGGGTTAATGTGACTACTGCAAAGAACGTGTAACAAGCATCTTAGAAAGCAGTATTTTATGTGCCTAGGTTCGTGGTTACTGCTTTTGTCACAGAGATTATTTTGTTACTGTGCACTTCATAAGTGACAATCGTAATTTAGCAGAGGGACCTATAAACTGGCATCAAAGAGCTGCTTGCAAACTGCATGGTACCAGTTAGTAACTTATATTTTGTCCCAGTTATTAACTATCCTGATGCTGCTAAAAAGATATATTTGGGTGGAAATACATTTTTAATGTTAAAGTCTATGCTAGCCACTGTGTTATGTTCTGAATCCTGAGTTTGTGCTTTTCCAGACCAAGCACTCTTTAAACATTTTATATACACAATGATTTACATGTATGATTCAATGTCTCTATATGTGTGTGATGTAAAGTGCTCTGACATCCTACAATGGTATGAGAGATGCTATTAAACAAATGAAATACATGTGACAGAGGGGCTATTACTTCAATATAAAATACTAAGGGCCAGATGTACGATCTGTTTTTATATGCGCGAACGGGTTCGCAAACCCGTTTGCGCATGCAAAAACCTATTGGGCCATGTACATAGCCTATTTCATGAGTTGCAATTTGTTTGCGACTCTCTAAATAGGTTTTTCAACTTGCTATTTGGAAGGGGCATTCCCTTCCAAATAACGAGTCTCAAAACCATGTACAAATGTTTGCGGTCGCAAAAGAGTCACAATTACTACCTACTTCAAGTAGATGGTAATGCATTCGCAAATGGGAAGGGGTCCATGCAAATTTATTTTTTAAGGGCAGGCAGTGGTCCCAGGGACCTCTGCCTGCCCTTAGAAAATGAAAAGAAAACGTTTCATTTTCTTTTTTTTTTTAATGCATGGTAAACAGGCTGCATTTTTTTTTTAAACTGCTTTATTTAAAAGCAGTCCGAGACATGGTGGCATGCAGAGCCCATCGCTTAATATTAATGAACCTCGCAATTTGCGACCCCAATAGAAACCCAAACAGTGTTAAACACACTGTTGTACATTTCATTTAGCAACTAGCAATTTGCCACTTGCAATGTGTCGCCAATTGCGAGGCGCTAAATGAAATGGTCGTACATCTGGCCCCAAAATCCTTAGTATTTTGAGTATTTGTTTTGTGTGCACACATGTGTATTTTTTTCGAATTACTGTTTTAATGTTTGAAAGTTAACTCATACAAATTGCTTGGGGGTCCCAGGCTTCCAGTGGTAACTCAATGGGGGTCCTCAGGAGTCAAAAGTTTGGGAACCACTGATCTAGGGGATTTCATCATTCATTCTGCTGCTAATTTCCCGCACTCATCTGTTCTAAAAAGTCCATTGGTTCCTGCATGATACCAAAAATTCCTAGAATCCACATGGAGTTGTTTTATGTTAGGGTCTATTTCTCATCTGCATAGCAAGGATTGTTCTTTGGGATCCTCAGTTTGAGCACTAGCCAGCAGTACAGAAGGGTTAAAATAGCTTGCAGTCTTGATCGGTTTCTTTGTGATCAGCCTCAAGAAAATGTGGCCTCATCAACTCCTCCTGTCAGCAATTGATCTTTCACCACATCTAGCACCAGACCCCAGGGTCTACCTCAGAGACAACCACGCCATCTTATATAACTCTAAAACTGATTTAAACTATCTTTACATAGCTACAACATTGGATTTCCATCACCCGTCCCTTTACATTGGGTGACACTTTGTTCAACCGTAACTTGCCATGTCATTCAGGCCTCATACGTTTGGCTTATTTATTTATTTATTTAAAAGGTTTTATATAGCACTGGCTGGACCCAAGAGTATAAGAACGCTTTACAGGCATTTAGGTAATACAGGCTTAGCTAAAAAAAAAAAAAAAAATGAAATTACAGTGTGTCTTAAGTACATCAGGGTCAACAGACGATTAGAAGATTAGAGACATAATAGACTTAAATGGAGAGAAATTTGCAAGGAAAGAAAATAATCTAGGTTGAACAGCAGATCATAGTCTGGATATGTGGATTTTGGGTTGTATGCTTGCGAGTATGATCTTTCGGAAGATGACATTTTTCCACGGGCACGACAACTATGATCAGGTGACGAATCGATTGAAACACTCATTACTATTGGACTAAGTAGTGATCACCTTTGCAATCAGCCATTATGTAAAATAATTCTCATTTCCTTAAACACTAGAAGTTCTACGATGGAAGACCATTAGGCTACTTTCCCTCCAGGTAATAAGCCCGATCACATAGCTCTAACCAGGTGCTACTACCACCATGGCACCTGTACAAATGGCTTCACTATGGGTGGGGGTGGACCCTATGGTGCAGCTCCTTTCAGCAGAGCCGTAACTCTGCTTTACACACCCATTAAGAACTGGAGCTCCTACAGTGCATTCAGCAGTTTAGTGTACTAGATTAGTCTTTAACCCCTTCGACGCTGATGACGAGCTCAGCTCGTCATGAAGTACACCTCTCATACGCTCATGACGAGCTGAGCTCGTCATGAACCGCGGGATTTTCGAATCTTCAGCGCACAGCGGGAAAAATGCACCGCACCGATGGTGTTAAGGGTAAGCTTAAACAGGTATTGTAGCTCATCTTCTGTAATGTATAGCATGAAGTCTGTCTCTACACCTTTTTTTTACCAAAGTTTCACTTTGCCAAACACTCTTTCTCTCTTCACTGCCATGAGGTATTATTCTTACTCTGTAATAACTGTTAGTGTCACTGCTTGGCTATTGGAATACTCCACAGAAAATGATGCAGACTGGAAACACCCAGGCAACTACATTAGGTCCCAAGTAGCCACATCCAACCAGAACTCTGCTCCTTTGGCTCCTAGTTGGAGCGTATGTGTTTTCAGATAATTCTACCACCACCAAAACACTTTGTAATCAGAAACTAGCTCAACCTCTACATTCAGCCAAAGTTTAACCCAGCGAGGGCTTTTGCATCATTTCATGCACCTAGTTGCAAAAAGCATTTAATTCAAGCCGTAGTACCAGTCCTAAATTACGGTACCCCATCCCATCTTACACTTTGGAGTTTTTGTAAAGTACTAATCTGTAACATTAAAAATGTCTCCTTGATTGTCCCATCCTGCTTCTCCATCTCCTTTTCTTCTATATCTCTTGCCACCTCCACATCATCCCAGTTGCATTGTGCTCGCTTGCACTCACATCTCATTTAGCACTTAGCAAGTCAGGCAATCGCAACACATGCAATTATCTGCACACTTGAATCGTGAAGGTCACAATATTGTACTGGGAAAAACGCACTTTTCTAACCCACACAGTAGAGATGTGTTGAATCCTACCAGAAAAAGGTGGCGGGGAAGTGGAATAGTTTGGCGAGGGACGTTCTATTGTGCAGCTCAGTAAGAGCTATGCGCGAGTTAGATTGTTTTACCTTTGATAAGGAGACTGAATCCATTAAGTGCTTTGTACTTTTGGGGATGTCTGTTATACCAGTAAATGTAGGGTTTTATTTTGTTTACTATTTTGAGGCCACTGTAAACTTTCGGTTGTGTTGTGGTGACTTGATATTAGCAGTAATTCAATATGTATATTGGTGTATTTGAGAACAAATGTAACTTAACCTTAAAATGTGGTTCAGACTTTGTATTTGAAACATCTACTGGATAAAACTCCAAATGAGACACAATTCTAACTGCAAAGGTGATGCTGCTCGAAGCAAGGAATATTTTATTATACCAGATATATTTGTAACACAATAAATGATAATTACTTAGTGTTTTGGCTTTCAGACTGCAGTGATTTTTTTTAATGGATATTCTTCACACTTAGGGGCCGATTCCGATCTCGGTTGGAAGGGCTCCGAATTGGGTTCGGGATTAGTGGGTCGGATTCAGAGGCTGAATTTCCGCCTGGTTCGTACACGGGTCCGGATGACGAAGTACGATGCGAACAAGCGCGAAATCTTCGGCCAAATCGTTTCCGGGTCCGAACCGCTCCGTACATCTCGACCGTAAGCTAACTGTGGCGTGCAATGGAGGCAAATTCCGACCGAGCCATTACGATGCGCGATTCGGACTGCCGGATCGAGTCGGAGCTTCCGGCTCGCAATAGCTCCCAGAGATGGTCTTTGGGGGTCCGCATTGGCTCGGACACAGGGGGAGACCCATGGGTCTCCCAACATAGGCATGTAAGGAGCGGATGGCACTGATGCGTACACTCTGTAGGGGCGCACTTGTCTGGAATGTATCCATTCAGTCAATGGGAGCCCATGTACGCGTTGTACGACCGGCTCACATTGACTTCAATGGGAGTCCGACCGAAACGAGTTCGACAGCATAAGGCGCATTGTACTCACTCAGTCGGACTCCAGGAGTCCGGATCGGTCAGAAAACACCCCAGATCCGGCTTGGTCGGAGTGATTTCCGACCCAGATCGGTACCGACCCCTTAGGAGTTTCGTATACCAAGACCCCTGTTTGTGTTGGTGATTTTTCAGAGCATGGGTTATCACTGGGTAGCTATTGGGATGAAGGATTGGAATGGATTTTGCCAAAACCTTGTGTATGCTGTGTAGTGGATGGTATCTTTGGTGTGGTCATAGTGGGGGTTTGGGGTCTTACGGCCCTCCATCAAATCTGTGACAATTATTCTTGTTTGTCGTTTATTGGCTCCGGATGAACCTCTTAAAGGTGGCACTGGTAGCGTACTGTCCTGAAATTGTGGCAAGAATTAGGCTATTTCTGTCAAACCACGATAGGCTAACCTCCGAGATAGTCCCATTTCCTGATGTGATCGAGGATTTATCACAGAGCATCAAGTGGTTAGCTTCCATTATTTAAGCATTTATTTGTACTATGGATATGTACCTATATGTGTATTGCTTTGTAGAAACATGTAGAATAATGGTTTAAACAAAAAAAAATAAGTACAACACTTGAAAAGCAGAGTTCATCTAATGCATATTTAATCTACATAAACTTACTTTATGCATCTATATACCTTCCATGTGCTTGGATCTATATATTTATTACTTTTCTCCTAAAAAAGCATATTCAATGCTCTACTCTAGTTCTCACCCTATGCATCTCTCAGTATATCTTCTACCACAACTCTCCAGCTCGTCTCAAACCTCTTTCTGCTACTCTTTCCAATACACTACCCTATTTCTCACCCAATACCTCTATCAATATATCCTCTACATCCACTTTAAGCCTGAACCCATACCACTACTATGATCCCAAAAATAACCCTTACTAGAATGTCCCCTACTCTACCCCTCCTTGCATTATCTGACACCTCTTTTACTATACTGATACCCCCAAAAAAGCCTTTCTAAACTCTTCCTTCTGACTAACCTATCCATTACTCAAATTACTTTCATCTATCACTAGTCGAATTACACACTAATCCTTTATGCGTTCCGGAGTTGCGTGCTACTCGCTGAAAAAGCACTTTGATGCCCTGTCAGAGGTAGTAAGCTCTATATAAAAGCAATTACAATGCAATGTTTTAGTTATAAAACCAGTACTTCAACAGCAACCTCAAACACTGTAGGAAATTGGGATTATTATTTAAGGTGGGTGGCTACCCACCTCGAGGAATAATCAAAACCCATATCCAGGTGAACGCTCAAATTCACTAAATGAACCTGAGATCAATGCCCTTGTAGCTATGGCACACCGCAGACAGGCTTAACTTAAAAGCAATATCTAAAGTATTATGCACTACCAAAACAGTAATAAAGTTGAAATGCAAAGTAATAAAAATTCCCAGCCGAATTAGAAACATTGAATAAACAAAATGACAAAAATCCAATCAAGGTATCAGGAGACATGAACGTTTAAAGTTTTAAGTAGAAATGGTGTCAGGAAGCACAAAGTAAACACATTTGCAAACCAAATTGCCTAGAAGGAACTCATCCTGTTACTCAAGATTTCACAGACAAACTGGCAAATCATTACATGAGCAAAGCAGACACGTTGGACTCGTACTTAAAACAGAAACAAAGCACCAGTACTAACCCTTGTACAAAACAACAATCCAAGAATACTCTAACCAAGCCTCTCCGTTGCTTCCAACACATCCCACACAATGAATTTTTGGACCTGGTCAAAGTAGGCAGGCCTGCCGGCAGCCCTTCTGACCCCTGACCACCATAAACTTTCAAGACAATTCTTTTAACAACCTCTGCTGCCACTCCAGTAAGAATCATCATCAACAATTCCTTCACTTCCGGAATATTTCAGAAGAACTCAAAAAATCACACATACGCCGTTTACTGAAGAAAACAAACTTGGACCCGCTGAACCCTGACAACCACAGATCCATTACAAATGGACCTTTCCTGAGCAAACTGATAGAAAGAGCAGCGTTCGCCCAGATGTCACAATTTATTGAAGAGAATGACATACTTTCAGACTTCCAAACAGGATTCTGTCCGGGAAGAGGCACAGAATCTGCCCTCCTTGCCATCTGGTATGAACTGAAGAATACAGTTGACCGCAGCGGGGTTGCTGCGCTACTCCTCTTGGACCTCTCAGCTGCCTTTGACACGGTTGACCATGACACTCTGAAACAAAGACTCTATGAAGCCAGCATAGAGGGAACTGCTCTAGACTGGATCGCGTCCTACCTTCGAAGCAAAACTAATGTCATCCATACCCCACCTTTCTCGTCCAAATCGTACTCCACAAAAGCAGGGGTCCCTCAAGGTTCTATCATCTCACCCATGCTTTTCAACATCTACATGAAGTCTTTACCAGTACTGATCAATACATTTCACCTCACATGCTATAACTATGCAGATGACACACAAATACTGCTTCAACTGGAATACCCCAAAGACACTGGAAAATCACCAATTTTCAGCTGTCTCAGAGCCGTGGATCAGTGAATGACTTGGAGCCATCTCAAATTGAATGTTTCAAAAATGGAAATACTCACTTGTGGCGATTTGAAACATTACAACCCGGTTGCCGCATGGCCTAATGAACTGGGTTCACTGCCTAAAGAATTGAAGGAAGTCAGAAATATCGGAGTGACCATGGACTCGAAGGTCGATGAATTCCCAGGTGGACAAACTAGCAAGATCAAGCTTTGTCACTATAAAAACGCTGGGACAAATTTTCCCTCATTTGGGATTTCCACACAAGGTCGAAGCTACCATCTACCTTGTTCTGTCCAAACTCGATTACGCCAAGAGCCTCTACCACGGATCACCTTTAACGACTATGAAAAGACTACAACAGATTCAGAACTCGGCTGCCAGACTACTCTTGCATATTAAACCACAAGACCACATCTCCCCTGCCTTGAAAGCCCTGCATTGGTTGCCGGTTTCCAGAAGATCACGTTCAAGCTGCTTTGGATCACCCACAAAGCAATACATGGAATGGGACAGCTCTTCATCAGTAATTAAATCACTAAACACATTCAACAGAGGAACCTCCGCTCTAAAGGAGCATCTCTCCTCAAAATCCCAAGATACAAGAAAAAAACCATGGGTGGCACATCCTTCTTGGTTCAAGCAGCCAAACTATGGAACTCTTTACCATCCAACATAAGATCCACCAACATCCACCTGATCTTCAAGAATTGGCTCTTCCCCACATAAGCACCATACGCAAACAGAAATTTACAGCATATCCCTCTGTATATAAGCATTTGTTTTCACTATAGATATGTACCTATCTTTGTGTTTTGCTTTGTATAAACATATACAATAATTATGTTGTAAAGAGCCAAAAAATATTAAAAATAAATAAAAATCATCTTTGGTCTACATGTGCTTACTTCCATTGTGCATCTATGTACCTTCCATGTACTGATCTATGTGTCTGTTACTTTTCTCCTGAAAATGCATATCCAATGCACTACCCTATTTCTCATCCTGTGCCTCTATCGATATGTTTAATCTACATATACTTACCTCCTTTATGTATCTCTATACTTTCAATGTACTTATGGATCTATATATTTATCGGTACACAAACAAAGATGCGTAGTCCAGGTGTAGTGGAAGATCCCTCTTTATTGACAGGTAGTTAGGTGGCAGGTTACAGGATAGTAAGTTGTAGGGAGAAACCCCACCAGGAGAGAGCTACCAGCTCCTCAGCCTCAGATGACCAACTGACAATCTTTACACAGAGAGGCACACTAACATTCCATGATGTCACAGGACATTCTCATAAAGTGGTAGAGAGGGAAAATACATAGAAGCATTTACCACACATCCTCTTCCGTTAACAAACAACAGCAAGAAAGAAGTTAAGACGGAGCAGAAGGATTCAGAGGAGACTGTAGACACAAAAGCTAATCAAAGGGACATATTGAAAAGCAGGAAACTCAAGCAAGAAAGCAGAAACAAAGGACAATAAAAAGAGGCATGTAGAAAGATAAACATAAGATGCACAGATAAACTAAATGCAAATTATATAACATGCCCATCCACCCTCCTTAATAAAACAAGGTAGCGATCCTGGCAAATCAAGCAGGGTGTAACAACATAATCACAAAATCAGTGCAGATGGAAATAAGCACAAAAAGATGAACATAGCAACCTACAGAAAAAGGAATGCCTTGCAAAAGAGACTAGTGCATGACGTGCACTAACAACCTCCCCATAAAGGGTACACATAGAAAGGCAACCTTAAAACCGTGGAACAAAACAACTCCCCAGGAAAGGGTACACCAGAGGAACATAACACCCCTGGAACAAAATAGACAGTAGCCACGCAAAAGTGGCACAACTACACCAAGAGGTAGCGCTGACAACGCACCCCGACAACCCACATAGAGTGATGCAACTCCTCCCCAAACAAAAGGGTACACCATTAAACAATGTAGGAATTGTTCAAGATAACATCACTAAATGGCGGCGCTGACAACGCACACCACCTTCCCCAGAAAAGGGTACACAAAGAAAACTAATCTTTGAAACCTTGGAGAAAAATAGCTACATGCAGACAACCTCCCAAATAAAACGTAACTTCTCCAAAGAGTAACGACAAGACCCTAAGAAACCACATGTAGGCACTGACTGGCACCACAACCCCACAACCTCCCCTAAGTAAGGGTACACCATAAATACTAACCCTAAGTACATGGATGGGGTAAGATGAGACACAAACACCCTAACTGCACAAGCAGGGTGACACACAGGATACCCACCCTGTGAGACCAAACGTCCCCTAAACACCCTAACTGCACAAGCAGGGTGACACACAGGATACCCACCCTGTGAGACCAAACGTCCCCTATAAATAAATATACCGGGTACACCATAAGGTACAACATCACCCTAGTTACAAGATATGGCATTGACTGGCCGCAGACCCTCCCCTAAATAAGGGTACACTGTAGGGTTAAAACATTGCCTTAGGAAACAAACACAGACACCACTACTGTGCAATGTAAAATAAAAACACACACAAATTTAAGAACAAATTGAACTCCAACACATCAATAAAAATCATGAGCTCCACACTTTCCATAAGAGCAACACGAATTCGCCATATTAAAAAAAAACACACACCACATTCCAGAACAAGACTGTGATAAATAACATGCAGTGAAAAGTTAACTGCTACGCAAATAAATAAATGACATTAGCTCCGGTGAGCGACCTCTCACCCGGGTTCCTGTAGACAGCTCCCTCGGAAAGTAACATGCCTCGAAAATGCAGTGGAGATCAAGTTGCAAAGCTCCTCACGGACGGCACCGAATCTCACTGTGAAGTGTAGGAGTCTCAGTACACAGCTACATGCAGTTGCCACAGAATTTCGCCAGAAAAGTAAGGTGTCATCCAGACAAGGAAAGTCCCTTTCATACTGTTGCTCCGCACTCTCTCCAGTAAATACATCCTGTATTTAACGTGACGCCCAGCCCATGGACGTAGGAAGGAAACGTGACACCAACAAACATGTAGGCCGGGAGACAGCAGCAGATTTGTAGAACATAGTTGCCGTGATTGCCGTGATGAAGGTGAAGGAACAAGTCTGATAATCCGATGTGTTGACAAAGAAATAGCGTGAACCAGAGCCGAGTACGAAATGGCAGCACGCATACCTGACGTTGTGCAGGAAGGCTCGGAGCAGAGGCGTGCGCCAAAACGTCAAACACAGCAAAGGACTCGCAGAGAAGGCAGACGTCACAGAAGGAAAACTGCAGGCATCATGAAACAGGTAAGGTTGCGCGTGTCGAGTGCATGCACGCGATGTGGTGTGATGAGCAATTTGAAAGTCGGATGTCAAACTGCCACGGAGGTAGGACCCTTGTTGAACCACAAAATAGGCAAAATTCAAAAAGACACACAGTGGTTCAAACACAACACTAGTGCGATTTTTACCACACATGCGTGACGGGCTATCACTCGTAGCACACAGACGCTGAGAATCACTTGCGCAAATTAGCTCACCTTCAGAGCGAAATGCAGAAATACGTGGCAAACACAAGGGATGAGGCTTGATAGTGGTGGCTGTTGTGAAAGAAGTACTGCTTGCGCCCAGAGCATCCATGAAGGCAAAGGCAGGAAAGGCTCACCCAAGAAACGTGGGAGAACACACAGCTGTCTAGCCAGTTCCACATCAAATGTAACGAGGGCGAACTGTCAAGGAGCAAAAGCAGCAGGGACACAACAGGTTGATCAGGCCAGCTGGGTCACACTCGCTTTTGAAGCTGGAGGCAGACAATCTCCAGATGACAGTAGAACAGCAGTTAGCTCCTTCACAAAACAGACGCCCAGGGTGGAGGCTGTCCAAGATGAAAAGGACACTGGTGGGGTTAGCTGGGCGTTACCTTTGAATTTAGGTTCAGGTTCCTTCTTTTAAATTGCTTAGTCCTTAAGTAGAGACTTGTTCTTGGTTGACACGTAGATTCATCAGCTTCAAAACGTCGCCAAACTGTGGTACACAAACAAGGATGCGTAGTCCAGGTGTAGTGGAAGATCCCTCTTTATTGACAGGTAGTTAGGTGGCAGGTTACAGGATAGTAAGTTGTAGGGAGAAACCCCACCAGGAGAGAGCTACCAGCTCCTCAGCCTCAGATGACCAACTGACAATCTTTACACAGAGAGGCACACTAACATTCCATGATGTCACAGGACATTCTCATAAAGTGGTAGAGAGGGAAAATACATAGAAGCATTTACCACAACTTTCTTCTAATTTAGCATTTCCAATGCACTACCCTATTTCTCAGCATATACTTCTCTCAATATGTCTTCTAGCCCAACCTTCTGACTCATCTCAAACTTCTTTCTACTACTCTTTCCAATGCACTACCCTATCTCCCATCCTATACATTTATCAATATATCCTCTACATCCACTTTCATTTATTCCCATACCACTACTATGACCCTCAAAATAACCCTTTCTAGACTCTCTCCTACTCTACCCCTCCTTGCATCATCTGACACCTCTTTTACTATACCGATCCCCTAAAACAAACCTTTCTAAACTCTTCCCTGTGACTCCTCCCCTCCAAACCTCATTTTTACTCATCCAAAAACCTCCTCCTACTGCTAAGACCTTAAAAAAAAGAAAAATAAGCGTTCATTCTTTTATCCCTCCACTATCCTTTTCAATAAAAATTAACAAACTAACGTGTTCACTTCACAAATTCCATATTCAACTATGTTAAAGTAGCGTGCTACTCGCCAATAAAGCGTCTCAACACCCCACCAGGGTTACAAGCGCTATATAAAGGCAAACCTTTTCCCTTTTCTCCCCCTCCCCAACCATTCTCAATCCAAATAACTGACTAACATATACACCACTAAAATTACTTTCATGTTTCACCATACTAATTCAACACTAATACAGAGTAGCGTGCTACTTCCACTTCAAAACCCCATTAAGGGGTAGCAAGCACTATATGAATACAAACCTCTTTCCCTCTTCTATCCCGCCACCTACCCATCTGTACCCAAATAACTGAATAGCATATCCACTACTCAAATTACTTCATATTTATTATACTCATTGTCAGCAGTAATCCTTTATGGGTTCTGGAGTGGCATGCTACTTGCCAGAAAAGCGCTTCAACATCCATCAGGGGTAACAAGTGCTATATAAATGCAAACCTTTCTTCCCCTTTTATCCCTCCGCTTTCCTTCTCACTCCAAATAACTGACTAATATCCACCACTGAAATTACTTTCATATTTCACCATATTAATTCACCACTAATCCTTTATGGGCTTCCGGAGCAGCGTGCTTCAACACCCCGTCAGGGGTAACAAGCGCTATATAAGTACAAACCTTTTGTCCTCCTCTATCCTTCTGCTTTCATTCCAAATAACTGACTAACCTATCCACCAATTAAAATGTAACTGCATGTTTTACTATACTAATTCAACACTAATCCTCTATGGATCCCAGAGTAGTGTGCTACTTGCCGAAAAAGCGATTAGACGCCTCGTCAGGGGTAGTAAGCACTATATAAATGCAATTACAATATAATACAATACAAAGAAGACTCATTTCAATACTTGCCTTTGCATTGCTGGTCATGATGGTGCAATAATGCCTATAGGTGTTAGCAGCCTACAAGATCCTATTGACAGGAATTATTCGCCATTTATCACTGCAGTTCTAAGTAGGTGTGACAAGATTTGAGCAATTTGCTTATGCGAAAATTATGTGGAATTTTGGGGAAATTACACAAAATGGAAATCTGTAATTTAGTGCTATATTTTAGCGTGAAATGCATCCTTGCATCAGTTTATGTTACAGAAACACATTTTATGGTAAAAAATACCATAAAAACACAAGTGGTGTGAGCACCAGCTGCTCGAATTTTGGCTATTTGTCTTATCCCTGATCACGTGTAGTAAGGTTTTGCCATGTTCGATGCATAGTATCATGGATTTTGGGTAACAACCGTTACTAGAAATTCCCCAAACTTTGGCGGTGTGGAGCTTGGTCCGCCCACTTCCACACCGCCAAAGCCATGGTCAGGCTGCTCACCAGATTAGTTTCCTCCTGTCTGGCGGGCTTTTTCTTTGACATTCTCATGGGGGTGCCCTGAGAATGGGCACTGCAATGGAAATTACTAACAGTCCCTGCACGATACGTACTGATACGTTTGTGCCATGCAGGAACTGCTGTGCATGTACACTGTCTGCATCCCAGGGCCTCCTTTGTTTGCCTATCCCTGTAAGGCCCCATTTTTTTCCTCGCTGATAGGAAACTTGTAATATGCTTGTCGTGACCATCAAGCATATTACTGCCTCTACACAGCTGCACCACTGCCAGGGAGAGGCACTTTCCTGGTGGCAATGGCGCTCCAACCGCTCTAATTGTAATGGGAAGGTTGGAAGACTGCCACTGCTGCGCCCCGCAATTCTGGCGGGCCATGGACCGCCAGATTCATAATCAATGCCATAGAAAGAGGAAATTGCCTCGTAGGATTACTTTTGTGCAGGAAGGTGCCACTTCCTGCATAAAAAACATTCCTGCCTGCAACAGAGGCACCCTTACAGCATGGTGCAATGGTGCAAGGGTGCATATGTTGGTGCTAAGCAGCTGAAATGGAGCAGCGAAGGCAGAAAGGTCAGGAATGTACCATATTGCTTAAATATGGTACAATTTGCCTTTTCCCTTGCCTTGCTGCGCTGCTATACACCAAAATACCAAATATGAGGCCCCAGGTTATATACGTTATATGATGACACTGATGTAATAAAAAGGCTAATAATAATGTCTAAAAGTAAAGTTATACTGAGTAAGCACTGAAATTAGCTTTTTAAAAAGTTTGATTGAACGGATATCCAAAAACAGTGAGATGTCATATCGCCTTGGACTGAGTTCCAAAGTCAGGAGTAAGCCGGAAAAGATGTGGGGGTGTATTTGCAAGCCCCTTGCTTCCCTTGTGCATCCCTTTTTCCTATATAAAAAATTATGCATCAGTGGTGCAAGAGGCTTGTATATACGCCCCCACCGACTTTAAGGGAGTGTAGTCCCCAAAAATACATACATTGCAGAAAAGAAAATATTTTGGTGTCCATCCGTCGCCAATATGTCACTTTTTTATATGGGATAAAGTGACGCACCACGGAGCAAGACGGTTGTAAATGCGCTTTTTTAATTTTTTTATTTTTTTAGAGGAACAGCATTCTCAGAAAAGCGTGTGTATAAGGAAGCTGAAAGATATAGCTCCAACTGAGATTCAAGGGGGCCTATTTAAAAACCTATTGTGCCACCAGTATGCCACTTTTCCCCATCTTAAAAGTGACGCACTGGCAGAGCAAGGGTCTTTTGAATATCCCCCAAGGTCTCAAAGACAACACAGGGGCTTATTTATAAGCCCCTCGCTCCACCGGTGCCTCACTCTTGATATGGGAAAAAGTGACACAGCAGTAGCACAAGGGGCTTGTAAATAAGCCACAGAGCTCTCTGTTTAAAAACAGTTTAGGGTGTCTAGGAACCTAAAAAATCCTTAATGGCGGAGAAGTGGAGGAAGTACAGACTCCTTAAATAGCCTGTGAAACACCAAATAGCATGTTGTTTGTTCCCTTTTTTTAAAATAACCCCCTCATCTTTTCTATTCTCCCATTATTGTTTCTTCTTTCTTGGCCACTCAGGCATACAAGTTCAGACTATAGCTTTCTTTCTTTTGACTGTTCTTCCACTGTTTTAAATATTTTACTTTACTCCTATTTTACTTTATGTTAAATATTTATTTTATTTTGCTTTACCTTATTTTTTTTCTTTTGACTATTGGTCCATTGTTTTTACCATTCTTCCACGGATTATGTCAAAAGCCTCAGACTCAGAGTTTTATTATCTGTAAAATTCACTGGCAGGGTAAGAACTGTGCATAGAATTATACAGAATTACACAGAAATATTTGAATAAATAATGTATTCTAAAAGATTCCATACTTCTCCAGGAAGTACCACAACTAATTTGCAGGTTAGTCGTCCTATTGAGTGGATAAGTCTTGGTAAGATGATTGCCCATGGTAGATGAGGCAGCCACACAGTAAGACAGGGCCTCATTTATGAAAAGTGACTCATCGCTGTGTGAGAACAGCGATGCATCATTTTTCATTATGCCCTCCTTGCGACATGATGGATGTGTCATATTTTCTATATTTATTTATTTATTTTTATTTTTATTTATAAAAACATTTATAAAGCGTGAACGACGGCCCTTGGGCTTCTCGGCGCTAGAGTTGCTGCATTGTTTTAAGCCTCATAGGGCAGAAGTTCATAGGTTGAAGAGCCAGGTTTTTAGTTGCTTGCGAAACATCCAGAGGGAGGGGCTAATTCTGATCGATTGTGGTAATGTGTTCCACAGTTTAGGTGCGGCTACTATGAATCTTCTGTCCCCCCATGAAACAGATTTGGTTCGGGGTACCACTAAATCATGCTGATAGGATGAGCGTAGCGTTCTTGGAGGACGGTAAGGGATAAGGTTTTGGACAAAGAAAGCGGGTCCAACATTTTTCAGAGCTTTGTAAACCAGGCAAAGGGACTTAAACATAATTCTCTTTCTCACTGGTAGCCAGTGCAGCTGTCTTATGGTAAGTGCGGCCGAATGATGTTTGGGAATGCGCCCTAAGAGCCTGGCGGCAGCATTCTGAATGGCCTGCATTTTCCAAAGCACTCTCTCCTGGGCACCTAGAAACAATGCGTTGCAGTAATCTAGGGTCGACAAGACGAGGGAGCTCACCAGTGTTTTGCCGGCACTTTCAGGCAGGAAAGGCAGGATTTTCTTAATAAGCCGCAGTTTATGGAAGGCTGAGGAAGAGATTTGGTTAGCATGTGGCAGAAAGTTTAGATGGTCGTCGAAAATGACTCCCAGATTCCTCACCTTGTTTGTTGGGTCCGGAGGTTGGCCCATAGATGATGGCCACCAGAGGGGGGACCATTGCGGGGATAGGTTGCCAAAAATTACCACCTCTGACTTATCAGAGTTTAGTTTCAGGCAATTTTGAGCCATCCAACTTCCAATGGCCAGCATGCCTTGGTTGAAGGTGTTAGCTATTTTGGGACCGTCATTCTTGACTGCGAGGACCAATTGAGTGTCATCTGCATAGGACGTAAGGCTCATCCCGTGTGCCCTGATGACTTTGGCAAGGTCCGACACATAAATGTTAAATAGTGTCGGACTTAGGGATGAGCCTTGAGGAACTCCACATGGCAGTGACAGGGGGGAGGATTCAAAAGGTCCGACAGTAACGACCTGGGATCTATTTGCCAGGAAGGAGGCAAGGAGACTCCTAGCCTTGCCTCGGATTCCAATGCTCTCGACACGGTCGACCAAGGTGGTATGGTCGACCGTGTCAAAGGCGGCCGATAGGTCCAGCAAGATGAGAACAGCTGTACCTCCGGCGTCCCGGATAGATCTTATGTCATCCGCCGCTTTGATCAGAGCGGTCTCAGTGCCGTGAAATTGACGGAACCCGAACTGTGATTCGTCCAAGAGTTTATGTTCCTCAATAAAGGACGAAAGTTGGAGGTTCATTATTTTCTCCACTATTTTAGCCATCAATGGGAGACTAGCGATAGGACGGTAATTTTTCAGTTCTTCCTTATCAAGGGTGGGCTTCTTAAGGAGAGGTTTTATTAAGGTCTTTTTCAGTGTCTCTGGGAAGATGCCTGTGCTGAACATAGAGTTGCAGATTTCGGTTATGGCAGGGATGACTGTTTCCATAATTGGTCGTAGCACCTTCAGGTCGGACCATTGCGGGGATAGGTTGCCAAAAATTACCACCTCTGACTTATCAGAGTTTAGTTTCAGGCAATTTTGAGCCATCCAACTTCCAATGGCCAGCATGCCTTGGTTGAAGGTGTTAGCTATTTTGGGACCGTCATTCTTGACTGCGAGGACCAATTGAGTGTCATCTGCATAGGACGTAAGGCTCATCCCGTGTGCCCTGATGACTTTGGCAAGGTCCGACACATAAATGTTAAATAGTGTTGGACTTAGGGATGAGCCTTGAGGAACTCCACATGGCAGTGACAGGGTGGAGGATTCAAAAGGTCCGACAGTAACGACCTGGGATCTATTTGCCAGGAAGGAGGCAAGGAGACTCTTAGCCTTGCCTCGGATTCCAATGCTCTCGACACGGTCGACCAAGGTGGTATGGTCGACCGTGTCAAAGGCGGCCGATAGGTCCAGCAAGATGAGAACAGCTGTACCTCCGGCGTCCCGGATAGATCTTATGTCATCCGCCGCTTTGATCAGAGCGGTCTCATTGCCGTGAAATTGGCGGAACCCGAACTGTGATTCGTCCAAGAGTTTATTTTCCTCAATAAAGGACGAAAGTTGGAGGTTCATTATTTTCTCCACTATTTTAGCCATCAATGGGAGACTAGCGATAGGACGGTAATTTTTCAGTTCTTCCTTATCAAGGGTGGGCTTCTTAAGGAGAGGTTTTATTAAGGTCTTTTTCAGTGTCTCTGGGAAGATGCCTGTGCTGAACATAGAGTTGCAGATTTCGGTTATGGCAGGGATGACTGTTTCCATAATTGGTCGTAGCACCTTCAGGGGACAAGGATCTAGAGCTGATCCAGATTTAATAGATGACACTGTGTTCTGTACCTGTAAACAGGTGACCTCGTTAAACTGGGAGAAAGTGTGACCCTGGTGGTGGGTTGAAGGTACCGGGGGGGTAGAGGAAATATTGGTGAAGACCCTATAAATGTCGTCAACTTTGCTAAAGAAAAAGTTGGACAATGCGTCGCAGAGAGTCTGGGAGGGAGGACGGGTGAGATCGACGGACAGACCAGCTAATTGTTTAGTTGTCTCATAGAGGGTTTTGTTAGAGTTTTTAGCTGTTTCTATCCTGTCACAGTAGTATTTTTTCTTTGCCTCGGAGATCATGGTTTTATATGTGGCGACTGATTCCTTATAGCTAAGTTTGGCTTCATCAATGTAGTTTTTCCGCCATAGTCTCTCTTTATGCCTACATAATTGCTTTTGGGTGCGTAGTGCCTCAGAGTACCATGGGGCCGACGGGGTTTGCCGGTTACGGGAACGTTGTTTAGTTTGAACCAGAGCTGTGGCTGCCGAGCTGACCCATTTGTGGAATTGAAGGGTGGCAGTGTTTGGGTCGGCAGACAGAGTGGGAGAAGTATCGTCCAGCAGGGTTTGTAACCTAGTTGCATCTATATCGTCCCATGCCAGATAGGGTTGAGGAGATATGGTGCTGGTTTTATTGAGCAGTGAGTCCTGTGCTGACAGGGTGGCTAGAATAAGATGGTGATCGGACCAGGTAAGAGGGAGGATTTGGGTGACTTGGAGACCCGGGGCATTAGTGAAGATGCCATCTAGTGTATGACCCCCGTCGTGCGTAGGAGCATGCACCAGGGGGATGAGGCCAAATGTGGACATATCAGCTAGGAGAGTGGCGGAATCAGGGTTGTCTGGGATGTCGAAGTGGAAATTAAAATCACCCAAGATGGTGATGGAGTTGTCAAGGGCGGATGCTTCCAGCGTGGACCTAAGATCCACAATAAATTCGTTCCTGGAGCCAGGAGGTCGGTAGAGAAGAATCCCTTTAAAGGTGTAGGATGGGGATAGTTTAATCGCGAATTCTAGAGCTTCACAAGAAGTTAGAGAGATGATTTTTGTTCTTACCGCAAAGGTGTCGCGGGCAATGATGCCAATACCGCCGCCTTTTTTCTTTAATTGCCTGTCAAGTCTATGTATAGTGAACCCAGTGGGAACGGCGATAGCTAGGTCTGGATCAGATGCCTGATCCAACCATGTTTCGGTCATGAATAGGAGATCTATTTTGTGGTCCTGAATCAACTCGTGAATATCTTTGCATCATGTCGCAAGGAATGACAGTTATGTCAGTTTTATTGGCGTATCTGTCGGCGCAAAAATGACGCATTGCTGGGGCTGTGTCGAAAGCGTGAGACGACTCCGGCCATTAGGCAGGGATAAGGTTTTGACGCGTTTGCGTCCTAGAAGTGGCACAGTGACATCTCAGAGATTTCACTGCGTCACTTCTACTTGCGTGGGAATGCCCCCCTGCATACATTATACCTGACGCAGGTATAATGTATCGCAGGGGTTTACAAAGTGACGCATCAGCTGAGATGCGTCACTTTGTAAATAGGGGGCAACAGGGGCATGTTTTACGCCGCCAATGCATCACAAAAAGTGATGCAACAGCAGCCCAAAACTGTAGCAAGGCCTGATAAATAAGGCCCATTTTGTGATATAGCATTGTATGAAAACTATCAACCACTACCACAGCTACCAACAGTGTATAGAGGCTTCATTTTGTTCTATAAACAATCATTTCTACATGTTATTTTATACTTTAATTGCAGTGGTGGCAAGTGGCATTTGAAAGTGGTGAGGTGTAAAACTAGTTAATGAGCTTTGGTGAGCAAGCATAGCGAGTAAGCTGGGCATTTCCACAGGGTTCCGGGGTTTTTCTCCCGCCCCGGGACAACATTTTTTTAAATTGGTAAAAATGGCGCATCTACACAGTTTCTGTAATAAATGGCGAGGGCACAAAGGGCTGACTTGGTTGCGGCCTGTGAAATTCACTGCTCTCATATTTGCGAATGACTAATAGCCATCATCAGCCAGCAGAACTGAAAGCACCTTGAAATATGTAAGCTCGGGATGTGCACTGTATAAAAACCTCTCTTGTGTTAGATTTAAGAGAACTTAATTTTGCTCCATCTATAATGAAACTCAAGGCCATATATATAGGGTGCAAATGATGACAGACTTGCCTTTTAGCTCACTAATGGTATTGTCGTCAGGTAGAGAGAGAATGTTTTCTAAATTCATGTTTAAAAATTCTCACTTTTAGTAAATACTTCTT
The DNA here is from genome assembly GCF_964263255.1 of Lissotriton vulgaris. NCBI lineage: Eukaryota > Metazoa > Chordata > Amphibia > Caudata > Salamandridae > Lissotriton > Lissotriton vulgaris. Next base: position 668,008,082 of record NC_141689.1, read on the forward strand.
AATGCAGTGATATAATATGATATAATACGGTACAGAAATACACTTTATTTTTATTTTGTAGAGCCTTTACCATAGTTCTTTATGACATTTATTTACGTGGCACACATTTTCAAGGTTCAGCTTGTGCCCAGGTTCTTAGAGCAACAAACCTTTGGGTCGGTTCTCCCTGTTAATTTGTTGGCTCATCTGCCTCTAATTGATTTCTTCTCCATTTACACCCGTTGTAGCGCTTCACTGAGCTGAGGCAACACTGATCCGTTAGCAGATATGATAGTATACATTCTTACCTACTGTACTTCAAAGTTTACTCTTGTCTGCTAACTAAAAGGGTTTTTTTGGGGTTTTTTTTGTACATAATGATCTTATGTATTTCAAGGCACAACATCAGTCATTACCAGATATGAGAGCACCTTGAAATATATGTGCTCAGGATTCCTTTTCATTAATAGATAAAAGAGTAAGTTTTCTGCACAGCACACATCCTGAGCTCATGTATTTCAAGGCCTTCTCATAGCTGCTGACGTAAAGGAATCCTTTGGGGCCCACCAGCAGGGGGGGAGCACTGACCACAGACACAGGAATGGTTTGATAAAGGCCGCTTTATTGGAATCAGGTGCACCCTGCAGATTCCCCTCCATTGCCTGTGCCGAACAAAACAATACCTCACTAAATAAACAAATGCCTGACAGCCCCCACCCCCACCCCTAAAATGGATCCCCAACATTGCAACATCATACAACATCCCATCTGTAACATACCCCCCTACCTACCAACTGTAAATTACCTCGGTGTCCCCCACCACCTACCGAAAACAGCCGAGGCCTCCTGCAAATACCCCCCTTTCTTAGCTAGGAGAAGCGCCACCATGAGCACAGCACACTAGTACCAGTTCCAGCAACACAACAAAACTTCCCCCCTGACCAGCAAGCCACCGGTGCACAATCTCCCAACAAAACCCCTTCAAACCAACCAAAATTCCCAAAAACACTATACAAAAACCCCACTTAAATAGGGAGGGAGGGTGGGAAAAAGCTTGTGCCCCCAACTGCCCTAGCCAGCTGCTGTGTCACTGCACACCAAAATGGTGGGCAGCGACACAAAATGTCCGGTCATATACACCCCCCAGCCCAAACAAAGCCCAAAAACAGCACAACTGACCTCCCCCAGCCCAAAGAGCCCAAAGAACCCTTTCTTGTTTTCTGGCATCCCTCTCCCCCCTACTGCCCCAAAACTACCCGGGGGGGCGGCCTCCGGCTGGTCGCCCCCCACCCCCAAATCCCCATTGGGGCCCACCAGTAGGGGGGGGAGCACTGACCCCAGACACAGGAATGGTGTGATAAAGGCCGCTTTATTGGAATCAGGTGCACCCTGCAGATTTCCTTCCTTGGCCTGTGCCGAACAAAACTATACCTCACTAAATAAACAAATGCCTGACAGCCCCCACCCCCACCCCTAAAATGTATCCCAAACATTGCAACATCATACAACATCCCATCTGTAACATACCCCCCTACCTACCAACTGTAAATGACCTCAGTGTCCCCCACCACTTACCGAAAACAGCCCAGGCCTCCTGCAAATACCCCCTTTCTTAACTAGGAGAAGCCCCACTCGAAAGCCGCTTAGCGACTTTCGACCCCCCCATAGGACTCCAGCCCCCTTGGATACCTGCACACCCCCAAAGCCACATCCAGCGCCTCCTTCAACTGAACGATGTATAACTCCATCCCATACCTAGAGAGGTGAACCCCATCCTCCCTAAAAAAATACACCGCCCCGTACCTAAGCTCAGGATGCTCCATCCTACCTATCCCCTCCCTGGCACAGAAATCCTTCATCTCCCTGTTATTCTTACACCTCGCCCTATCAATAGCCTCTGGGCGCTCAGCTCCGCTCCAAAACCGCCTGGGTATAAACTCAGACCAAATCAGGTGACAACCTGCCCATTGCCTCCTTATCTCTAACAGGTCCCTCTTCATCTGCTTAACCAGCGCTAAGCCCTTACACAGTATCAGGCCATTTTTGCCCAAAAGGATCACCACCACATCCGGGCACACACACCCCCCTGACCACATTATTCAGTAAAGGCATCAACTCATGCCAACGCATGCCCCCTTTTCCCCGCCAATGACATCCAAACAATCTGTCATCCAATTCCAAGTTGAGTTTCGGTGTCTGTCCCACTCAGCACTTTCTGCCCACTTGACAAAGGAGTGTCCCACAATGTAAATATTCAAAACTGCCGCCTCCGGCCCCATCACAGCACCTGCAAAGACACACATGTAAAAGGGTGAACAGCAAAAAACTCACAGCACCCCTTCTAACCCCCGCATCCCTAGGTATGTCCGGTAACAATCCGACTTCCACCTCCCCAACCGTTTGATCTCTTCCTTCCCCCACCCATTCCACGCAACTTCCGTCGCCGACCCGATCCGAAAGGAATGCGTCCCAAAAGCCTTCGGGTCCTCACCCATATACCGCAGGGCGTGCAGCAGAACCCACAAAGCCTAAGCCGCCACCACCCCGCCGCTGCGTTGCCGACCAAAGACCTCCTCATCTAAAGCACACCGACCCGCCGCCAACTGCTGTCCCCACACCACAGGACACACCCCCTCCCGTCCTCCTGGGCCCAGCACCACCCATGTCCCCACTTCCTGTTGATCCGTCTTGGAGCGTCGCAAACGCTCCGCCACCTCCCGGGCCCGTATCTCCTCATCCTCCCAGAGGATCCCCCACCCCCCTTTTGGACCCACCAATTCCAACACCCAAAACGCGCCAAAGAACAGCCAGGACATTAGGGTGGAAAACAAAACCGTCTCACGGCCATCCCTGCACACTATAATAATCCACATTTGTAAAGCGCACAATCACCCGTAAGGGTCTCTAGGCGCTGGGGGCCGTCGGAAAGATTAAGCAAGCTATTACCCAGAGTCACATGGTGCTGGGCTAATCTGCCGCCGGCCCTGGGGATCGAACCATGATCCCCAGATTCCGGAGTCAGTCACCCTGGCCGCGGCGCCCCACCTCTCCCCTGAGGGCAAAGCACCAATCAGCCCCCCAAGTAATGCCACCGTAATCAGCTTACGCTGAAGCACACTCGCACCCCTCTCCCTCACCCACCCCTCCGGCAATCGAGCCCCCAACTCCCCCACCGATGGAGGGTACCCCACCACAGCTTCCCCATGAACGCCACCGCTGACTACTTGCCCGCAATCGTCACCAACAACAAACCTTTCTCCATCAACTTCAACATGAACCGCACCACCTGCTCCTCACGCTGACACCGATCCCCCTGCCTCACCGCACCAGACCGTTGAAACTCCTCCCAGGCCTGCACGTACGCCTTCCAAGTAGACACGGCTACAGACGCCCTTACCAGCTGAACGAACCGGCATCTCCCACCGACCAGAGTTCCATCGGGACCGGCGTCTTGACCTTCTTCTCCTCCGTGGCTAGCCCATGGAACCTCTGCCACTGTGAACGAGACAAAGCATCCGCAATGTCGTTGTCCACCCCCGGGACGTGGCGAGCATTAAACAAAATGTAATTCTCCAGGCAGTGCAGCACAAACACCCTCATCAACTTCAACACCTGCGGATCCCGAGCCGACTGCCTGTTTACCACCTGCACGACGGACATGTTGTCTACCCGGAAAAAGACCCTCTTGTGCGCCAGCTCGGCCGCCCACACCTTGACCACCACCACCAAAAGGAACAATTCCAAGAAAGCAATACTACGCCCCCCCAGCCTGCTAATGCGGCGGCCACTGCTCCACGCACCATCTCCCAGCCCAATACAGACCAAAGCCTCCAACACCCGCTGCATCAGAATACAGCATGAACTCCCACTCCCAGTCTTCTGCCGGTGCCATGGGCACCCCATTGAAGCGTCCCAGGAACGCTCGCCACATGCACAAATCGTCCTTCATCCCTACCAATAGGCGCACATGGTGATGAGGCAGGGTCAACCTGACAATGCCAAACCCAACCTTCGACAAAAAGTCCAGCCCGCCCACACAACGCAACATGCAAAGTTAAGATGCCCAAACAGGACCGGAACTTCCTGTACCATCACCTTCCGTTTTGCCAGCATTACGTCCACCAAGGCCAACATTGCCAACCTCTTGTCCTCCGGCAGGCGTACTTCCATGGCCGCTGAGTCGAGCTCTATACCGAGAAAGGACAACACCGTACTGGGACTGTGCGTCTTCTCTGGCGCCAGGGGAACCCCAAAATCCCCCATCATCTCAGCCAAACTGTCCAGCTGCTTCTGGCAGTCCGTCGCACCGGGCCGCCCCACCAGGAAAAAGTCATCCAGGTAGTGCGTCACTGTCTCAGAGCCTGTGCGCCTGGAAAAAGCCCACTGCAGAAAGGAACTGAACCGCTCAAACAACACACACGAGATAGAGCACCACACAGGCAGCGCCTTGTCCACAAAAATGCTACCATCGAACTGAATCCTCAGCAACTGGTGATCCGCCGGGTTGACTGGGAGTAAACGGAATGCCGATTTGATGTCACACTTCGCCATCAGAGTGCCCTGCCCAACCGCCGTCAGGAGCCTCCGCGCCACATCCACCGACGAGTAGGACACCGACGCCAGGTCTGCCGAGATGTAATCGTTCACTGACTTCCCCTCGGGCCATGACAGGTGCTGGATCAGTTTGAATTGCCCCGGCTCCATTTTGGGCACCACCCCGATCGGGGAGATGATCAAACCTGGCAGCGGTGGCTCCACAAAGGGCCCCACCATCCGGCCCTCCCTGACCTCCTTGAACAGCTTCTCTCGCACAATTCCCTTATGAGCATTCACAGATTGTCCGTCCAGCGTGCAATCCGCAAGCCCTCATAGCCCAGCCAAAATCCCTTCCGAAAACTTCGACGCAACACTGCTGCATCATCTGCCCACGGATATGCCGCCAGCCAAGCCTCCATCCGCTCCAGTCTAACTGGCGTATGAGCCTTTTCCCAAGGCTCCGCCCCCCCGACCTCCCCCCACCCTGTGCCCCTCCGTTCTGCGCTCCTCCCAGCGCGGGCTGCTGCCCTGGCGGGCCCTCAACCCCCCAGCAGCACACCACTGGGTGACACCGCCCGCATTTTGAGCACTCATGCCGGAAATGGCACACTGTCCGACCGCACGCCCCCCTTTTGAAATATCCCAGCAAGCCCCAACCGTGCCCTGGCCGGATGACTCACTCTGCCCCACCCCCCCGCAGGTGGGGCGTGCCGAAAAGGGGGTCGGCACCAGTGGCAAACCGCTGGCCGTATAGACGGTGCGCCCAAAATTGGCCCACCCATCGTCTGCTGGTATAAGTCAGAATCCAGCTCCCCCCATTTCGCGTCCGGGTCTGCTGCCTCGCGCGCCCAGAACTCCTCATCATTGTGGGACCAGGCGTACCCACTGTATGTCACCTGCACCCTCCGCACCACGTCCATGTACTTAAACAGCGCTATGGACGATCCAGGAACTTTTCACAATATACGCTGGCGTATATTAAGAAGGCCGTTGACCAATTGTCAATCGTCAGGGGCACTTTTAGGTGCCTCGCCAACTCCTGTTCCTCCTCCTTAGACCCCTCTTTGGAAGTCAACTCCCTGTGCAACAGCTTCAGGATGTCTATGTACTCCCATTTCCAGATCTTTTCCTTCGTAGCTAGCGACAGGTGCGCCCCCAGCAGCTTCGTCACTCCCATGTACGGGAGCTTGTGCACCACACAACTCTACTTCCCTCCACTTTTGGCTTCCCCCGCCTTCGCGCCACCCACCGACATCTCCCCACAAGCGTCCGACCCGACACCACCCGCCCATGTCACGCCGTCCGTGCCCACACCTGTGTCCTACACGTACCGGCCTTTCACCAGCCGCCCCCCATCGTCACCCTCAGTGCCCGTCCCCACTGACACCTGCGCGCACCGCCGCTTGCCCGCACCACTTGCCTGCACCACTCCCCACTCCGTCTCCGTGGTAATTCTGGCACCTATTACCGGGTGACTTTTTGAAACAAGTGCCATCTCTGGAGAGGAGCGGTTTCTGGAGTCTTTTCACTGAAGTTGTCGTAGAAGGCCTTGATTTTCAGGTGGAAGTAGGAGCCTAGCTTTTTACGTAGGTCCTGGGAGGGAGTGACTTCCGTGGCTCTGGTGGCCACCTCCAAGCCCATATCAGACCATAACCCCCTTGAGATTACATTGGCTTGGGGTTGGGTACCGGCTCCCATCCTTACATGGCGCCTACAGCCTAGTTTTTTAGAAGACACAGTCTTCCGAGATGCCTTGGCGACTGATATTGATACATATTTTGGCTGCAGCGGGTGCTGTAGATGCAGCTTTGGAGCTACATAAAGTTTAGATACCATACACGGTGCTACAGGAATGACTCTGGGTAGTCGACCATCACCAATACATACAGAAAATTCATAGGCAGACCAGTCAGTGTCTTATTGGCACGTATGATATGTCCAGATATCTTCCTTACACCTATACTGGCTGTGAATAGTTTGACTCAGAGAATCGTAAACACACATCGTGAGATCAATGAGATGTTACGGGATTCTTATGTTAAAAACTATATACAAAACATCCAACCCCTGACCCCACAGACCTCAGGGAGTTATTTTGAGGGGGCAACTACCAAAGGTTCAGGAGACCCTTTCTGCGCCTATTTCAACAAATGAAATCAGAGGGCCCTGAAGGAGCTGGTACATAATAAAACTCCAGAATCTGATGGGCTCTTTGCTGCTTACTCTACATAGCTGATCCCACAGCTTGAAAAATTGCATATTGCATCATTAGACACTAATCACCTCCCCCCTACAACTAGAGAAGCACAGGTCACATCACTATTAAAACCCGGGAAGCCCTCTCAAGATTTGACCTCACATCGTTCACTATCAATCCTTAATACTGAATATAAGATACTTGCCAAGATCCTCGCCTGATGATTACTACCATCACTACCACGCTTTATACATTCCAATCAATGTGGAACTGTACCTTTGCCTAAACGCGTGATTAAATATCCGGCACCCGTTCCAAATCATAGATGGTAGTCAGGACCTTTACCTTCATGCTAGTTGTCTTTCGTTGGATATCCACCAGGCGTTTGACTCTCTGGATTGAAATTTCATGTTTGCTACCCTGGCACGATTCAGGTTCCTCCAGACCTACATCAGATGGGTCGAATTGCTCTATTCCGTCCCGACATAACTAGCTCACACATCTCTAACTGTTATTCAGTATCATGAGGCACTAGGCAGGGCTGCTCCCTCTCCCAGCTCCTTTTAATCCTTGCGCTCGACTCCTTAGCACAAAGACTTCACCAAGAAGCCAGACATAAAGGAATTCCTAGAGGTAACGCAATTCAAGTCCTCTCGCTGTATGCCGATGATATGATTCTTAATTTCAAAGATCTCAGGGAAGAGCAACGGGAAACAGCCCAACTTCTAACAACATATGGAACCTTTTCTGACCTTTGCATTAACCCAGACAAATTCAATACTTATTCCTTTGCTGGCACATATACAACATGGATCAGTGAATAAATATCGAGGGACAGAATATCGACTGTCCAGAATATCGATTCAAAAATACTGAGGGACAGAATATAGAATCCCTATCTACAAACAGGTAAGTACTAAAATATCGAGTACAAAATATCGATATTTAAAATACAGTTACCCAAAATATTGAATTTTTTAAATGTATTAAAAATAATATAAAAGTAATTAAATAATAAACACAATTAAATAAAACATAGTTAAAATAATGTAAACAAGCTTAAAATGTAAAAATAATATGTTATGTAAAAAAATACTTTTTAACATATATATGTACTTAATAATTCTATAAAAGAATTATTAATCTTAATTATAAAATATGTAAAACGTCATTAAAAATATATTTCCACATATATTTCTAAATAAACCTATTATATAAATATAAAAATAAACAATATATCATAATTTAAATAATTAAAGTAATACTTTTTATGTTAATTAATAATTTACACTACATTAAATATAACAAAATTAAAAACATTACATAGCTAAGGGAATAAAAGTAGTATTCACACTCCAACATGTGCAAAAGTAGAGAATTTGTTGGATAGGGGGTGGGTACAAATTACTATTGCCACTCCAGTGAGTGGAACAGTAGGGAAAGTGTTGGATAGTGGGAGCGTAAAAATTACTATTCCCACTCCAGTGAGTGCAACAGTAGGGAAAGTGTTGGATTTAGTGGACCCAGTCCTACAATTTATTTAAAAATAGTTTTAAAAAAAAATATTATTTAAATTTAATTTACTTCCCACTATTTTCTACTAGAAACGTCACCTCCAATAATCAAAAATATTAATAAATTAACATAATTAATTAACATGTAATTAATTAGCTAATCAGAATTAACAAAAATATAAAACAATGATATATAAATGGATTGACACGATTAACAGTATAAAATAACTTTGATTAAATATTATATAAATATTAATAAAAATGTACACTAATCACACTCCTCAAAAAAGCAACATAATTAACATATTAAAACATTAACTATTATGAATTAAAATGTAATTTATTACAAATTAACAAAAATGTACACATTTTACATATTTATCAATTAATTAAACAATGGTATTAATACCATTTTAATATTTAATAATACATTAATTAACATATTTAGCTATATTAATTATTAACCATAAGTATATTGATTAATAAAAAAATACATTTTGTTTAAATTACATTACTTCCCACCCTATTCCCCTATATACCCACAACCCGCTACAGAACGAATATACGCAAAAATAATTACCAATATTAATTATTAACCATAAAATTATTAATTCATGAAATTATTTTTTCATTTTAATTAAATTACTTCCCACCCTATTACCCTATAAACTCACAACCCCCTACAGAACTAATATACGCAAAAATGAATAAACAATATTAATTATTAAACAATAGATTATTAATTAATACATTTTTTTTCATTTAAATTAAATTACTTCCCACCCTATTCCCCTATAAACCCACAACCCGCGCGGAACTAATATAGGCAAAAATGTATTAACATAAATTTTATTATGTTATAACACATATACTAACATATTATATAATTTTTTTAATTCGATATAATAACATTCTATATTATGACATTCAGGGACCGATTCCGATTTGGGTCGGAAAGCACTCCGACCTAGCTGGATCTGGGGTGTTTTCCGACCGATCCAGACTCCTGCAGTCTGATCGAGCGAGTACGATGCGGCCCTATGCTGTCTAACTCAGTTCGGTCGGACTCCCATAGAAGTCAATGGGAGCCAGTCGTTCAACGCGTACATGGGCTCGCATTGACTGAATGGGTACATCGCGGACAAGTCCGCACCGTACATGCCTGTGTTGGGGAGACCCGCGGGTCTCCCCCTGTGTCCGAGTCTTAAGGCTGCGGGTGACGAGGGGTCTGACGCGGACCCCCAAAGTCCAACTCTGGTAGCTATTGAAAGCCGGACGCTTCAACTCAATCCTGCTGTCCAAAACGAGCATCGTACTAGCTCGGTTGTGAAATGTCTCCATTGCGTGCCACGGTTTGCTTCTGACCAAGTTGTATGGAGCGGTTCAGACCCGGAAACAGTTCGGACGGAGATTTTGCGCTTGTTCGCATTGTACTTCAAAGTCTGGACCCATGTACGACTCGGACGGAAATTCAGCCTCCAAATCGGATCCTCTAATGACGAACCCGATTCAGTGCCCTTCCAACTGAGATTGGAATCGGCCCCTCTATATTATAACATGGCATTCAATATTACTTACTTATATGTCGATAATATTTCCAACTACATTATGTCCATTCTATTTTCTGTCCTCTCAATATTTTTGATTCAATATTATGTCCTCTCAATGTTTTTTATTCTATATTTTGGGTGTTTACCATACAGCACAGCCCCTCTTGAGTCTAGGATATATGACATCCCGGTAGCCCCTCCCACCTTCTGCTACCTTGGGATACATGTATGTAGAAAGAGCCTAGATTTACTGGAGGATAATCTGTCATGCACAATACCAGAGCTCATACTGCAGGTAGCCTTTTGGACCATGCTGCCCCTGTCTGTTGTTGACAACAAGGGGTGGTGAGGGACAGAGTCTCTGAATTAAGCAGAAAGCTCTCACCCAGTCAAGAGATCAGGGCTAGATCCAACACCGTTTTTTAGCTCACTGCACCATCCCAGTTTCAGAACCTGGCTGTATGCAAATTAGTCTGTTCCTGTCCCAGTGCATGATGGGAACAGGGCAAACCAAACTACAAAAGCCAATTCTTACACTGGGAAGGAAACAAGCTCCCGGGGACCGGTTTCTGGCATTACAGCCGTCTTCGGCCCGGTTTGCTTGAATCCTGATGGTGCAATGAGCAAGGGTCTCACATCTGAGAATACCCTTCCACGCTTAGGGTGGACAAAAATATTTACAACAAGGGGTGGTGAGGGACAGAGTCTCTGAATTAAGCAGAAAGCTCTCACCCAGTCAAGAGATCAGGGCTAGATCCAACACCGTTTTTTAGCTCACTGCACCATCCCAGTTTCAGAACCTGGCTGTATGCAAATTAGTCTGTTCCTGTCCCAGTGCATGATGGGAACAGGGCAAACCAAACTAGTCAAGTCAAGTCAAGTCATAACATTTATATAGCGCACTACATACCCAGAGGGTTTCAAGGCGCTTAGGAAGGGGAGGTGGATTATTTGTCAAATATCCACGTTTTAAGCTGCTTTCTGAACGCTAGGTGATTCTGGGTGAGGCGAAGGTAAGCGGGGAGTGAGTTCCATGTTTTGGCAGCCAGGTATGAGAAGGATCTGCCTCCCATGGTGGTCTTGTTGATGCGAGGTACAGTGGCGAAGGCTTGGCTGGAAGAGCGAAGTTGGCGGGAGGGGGTGTAGAAGGATAGTCGGGAGTTGAGGCAGTCTGGTCCGATGTCGTAGAGTGATTTGTGTGCGTGGGTAAGCAGTCGGAAAGTGATCCTCTTATTGACGGGTAGCCAGTGGAGGTCTCTAAGGTAACCAGAGATGTGTTCGTTGCGTGGGATGTCTAATATGAGCCTGGCTGAGGCGTTTTGGATTCGTTGTAGTTTCTTCTGGAGTTTAGCGGTGGTACCTGCGTAGAGGGTGTTTCCGTAGTCCAGTCGGCTCGTGACTAGAGCGTGGGTGACTGTTTTCCTTGTTTCAGAGGGTATCCAGCGAAATGTTTTTCTGAGCATGCAAAGAATGTTAAAGCAGGAAGAGGATACGGCGCTGACTTGTTTGTTCATTGAGAGTGAAGAATCCAGGATGACGCCAAGGTTCCGTGCGTGGTCTGTCGGGATGGGTGCTTTTCCGAGGGCTTCCGGCCACCAGGAGTCGTCCCATGCAGAGGGGGATTTACCTAAGATGAGGACTTCTGTTTTGTCTGAGTTCAGTTTCAGACGGCTTTGTTTCATCCATTCGGCGACTTCTTTCATTCCTTCGTGTAGGTTAGTTTTAGCTGTGCTGGGGTCCTTGGTGAGAGATAGGATAAGTTGAGTGTCATCCGCGTAAGAGATGATGTTGAGGTTGTGCTGGCGGGCGATGGCCGCGAGGGGGCTCATGTATACGTTGAAGAGGGTGGGACTGAGTGAGGATCCCTGTGGTACGCCGCAGATGATTTCAGAGGCCTCGGATTTGAATGGTGGGAGGCGGACTCTCTGGGTTCTTCCGGTGAGGAACGAGGTGATCCATTCCAGTGCCTTTCCTTGGATTCCGATGTTTCTGAGGCGCTGTAGAAGGGTGCTGTGGCAGACTGTGTCGAATGCTGCAGAGAGGTCGAGGAGGATGAGGGCGACGGTATCTCCATTGTCCAGTAGAGTTCGAATGTCGTCTGTTGCTGCGATGAGGGCGGTCTCAGTGCTGTGTTTGGCTCGGAAACCAGATTGTGAGGGGTCAAGTGATTTGTTGGCTTCGAGGAAGGCGGCGAGCTGGTTGTTGACAGCTTTCTCGATGACTTTGGCCGGGAATGGAAGAAGCGAGATGGGGCGGTAGTTTTTGAGTTCGGTGGGGTCTGCTGTTGGTTTTTTCAGAAGGGCGGTGAGTTCAGCGTGTTTCCAATCTTCTGGAAAGGTAGCGAAGTTGAAGGAGCAGTTGATGACGTCTCGGAGGTGCGGAGCTATGACGGAGTCTGCTTTGTTGAAGATGTGGTGGGGGCATGGGTCTGTGGGGGATCCAGAGTGGATGGAATTCATCAGGCGGATGGTGTCCTCAGTGGAGATTGGGTTCCAGGCGTTAAGGGTGTTAACGGGGGGAAGGTGGTAAGCTGATGGAAGGGTGGGTTGGCTTCCGGGTTGGTTGTCAAAGCTGTTGTGGATGTCAGCAATCTTGTTGTGGAAAAAAGAGGCTAGGGAATCGCAGAGGGTTTGGGAGGGGGTGATGTCGTTGGAGTTGGCCGAGTGGTTGGAAAATTCCTTGACGATGTTGAAGAGTTCCTTGCTGTTGTGGGCGTTGTTGTCAAGTCGATCTTTGAATGCTGTTTTCTTGGCCTTTCGGATCAGTTGGTGGTGAGTACGGATGGCGCTTTTGAAGGCGTCCTTGTTGCTGGTGGATGGGTCTTTTTTCCAGGCCTTTTCAAGGGAGCGGCACAGTTTCTTGGATTTCTTGAGGTCGTCGTTGAACCATGAGGCCTTCTTGATGCCAAGTTTGTGTTGACGTTTTTTCAGTGGTGCTAAGGTGTCAGCGGTGTTGGATAACCAAAGGGTGAGGTTGGAGGCGGCTTCGTTGGCGTTAGAAGAGAGGGCTGGGGAGGTTTGAAGGAGTGATGCGGAGATCTGTTCTGTGGTGATTTTGTTCCAGTTTCTTTGTAGAGTTGGTTGGAGGTGGATGATGGGTTTCGGCTTGTTGTAGGTGAAGTGAACGCAGCTGTGGTCGGTCCAGAGGAGATCTGTAGTGTGGCTGAAGGAGACATGGTTGCTGGAGGTGAAGATGGGGTCGAGAGTGTGACCTGCGATGTGGGTGGGGGAAGTGACCAGTTGTTTGAGTCCGAGGTTGGCGAGGTTGTCTAAGAGGGTGGCGGTGTTGTGGTCGTTGATCTTTTCAAGGTGAAAGTTGAGGTCTCCCAGAAGGATGTAGTCTTTGGAGGGGAGCGCGTGTGGGGTGATGAAGTCCGTGATGTCTTCACTGAATTTTGCGCGTGGTCCTGGTGGTCTGTAGAGGAGGGTGCCTCTGAGTGTGGTCTTGGGGTCGATGTGGATCTGGAAGTGAAGGTGTTCGGAGTTGGCGAGGTTGGCATCAGAGCTGGTTGAGATGCGGATGGATTTCTTATGGACGATAGCGATTCCACCTCCTGTATGGTCGGTGCGGTCCTTGCGTGTGATCTTATAGTCATCAGGGATAGCGATGGCGATGTCGGGGGCGGAGGAAGCGTTCATCCATGTTTCCGTTAGGAAGGCGACGTCAGGAGAGATGGTGTCTAGAAGGTTCCAAAGGTCAATGGCGTGCCTGTGGACCGAACGGGTGTTGAGAAGGATGCATTCTAGGTGGTTGGGGTCGGGAATCTGTGGTGTGGTCGTAGCGGAGATGTTGTCGGTGCAGCTGAATTTGCAGGAGTAGCAGGAGAAAGGTCCATGGGTGCGTCCAGGAGCGGCTTGGGTGCAGGTGGGGGCGCGACTGGGGTTAAGGGCTAGGAGGGTGGCGGCAGCGTAGGTAATGCGAGGGGCAGGGGGTCTGGCGCTGGGCGCGGTCCAGGCGCGGACGGGCGTAGACGGGCTTACCTTTGGCGCACCTTCGGCGTGTCCGTAGCGCGTGGACGCTGCGCGTGGGACCATCTGACATTAATGGACCGAGGAAGGGGAGGGGCGAGGGCGGTTCAGCTGGGAGGCGGGTCGGGCTGAGGAGGTCAACAATAACAAAAACAAAATGGAGGCGGAGGGGTTAGGACGGAGAGAGCGCTTGGGGGGGGAAACACCAATGCAGCGAAATTGACCAGGATTACAAGTAAAGCGGCGATTTCGAGCGCACAAAGCGCAATCAGGGAGTAGACCGGCAGCTGGAGTCACGCTGGCAAAGCAACGACTGTAGCGCACAGCTGATCAGAATTACAAAATTACAAATGGCCAGAATCAATGCACAGAGCGCGCAGCGGCAACTAGAATGCAAAGCAGGAGACAATCAGCAATAATTACTTTAAGTCAAGTAGCACGCCTTCTGCAGCGAGGACGCAGCAGCAGGGGAGCGACCACTCTGCTCGGAAGCGAGGAGTGAGTGAGAACTACAAAAGCCAATTCTTACACTGGGAAGGAAACAAGCTCCCGGGGACCGGTTTCTGGCATTACAGCCGTCTTCGGACCGGTTTGCTTGAATCCTGATGGTGCAATGAGCAAAGGTCTCACATCTGAGAATACCCTTCCACGCTTAGGGTGGACAAAAATATTTACAACAAGGGGTGGTGAGGGACAGAGTCTCTGAATTAAGCAGAAAGCTCTCACCCAGTCAAGAGATCAGGGCTAGATCCAACACCGTTTTTTAGCTCACTGCACCATCCCAGTTTCAGAACCTGGCTGTATGCAAATTAGTCTGTTCCTGTCCCAGTGCATGATGGGAACAGGGCAAACCAAACTACAAAAGCCAATTCTTACACTGGGAAGGAAACAAGCTCCCGGGGACCGGTTTCTGGCATTACAGCCGTCTTCGGCCCGGTTTGCTTGAATCCTGATGGTGCAATGAGCAAGGGTCTCACATCTGAGAATACCCTTCCACGCTTAGGGTGGACAAAAATATTTACAACAAGGGGTGGTGAGGGACAGAGTCTCTGAATTAAGCAGAAAGCTCTCACCCAGTCAAGAGATCAGGGCTAGATCCAACACCGTTTTTTAGCTCACTGCACCATCCCAGTTTCAGAACCTGGCTGTATGCAAATTAGTCTGTTCCTGTCCCAGTGCATGATGGGAACAGGGCAAACCAAACTACAAAAGCCAATTCTTACACTGGGAAGGAAACAAGCTCCCGGGGACCGGTTTCTGGCATTACAGCCGTCTTCGGCCCGGTTTGCTTGAATCCTGATGGTGCAATGAGCAAGGGTCTCACATCTGAGAATACCCTTCCACGCTTAGGGTGGACAAAAATATTTACAACAAGGGGTGGTGAGGGCCAGAGTCTCTGAATTAAGCAGAAAGCTCTCACCCAGTCAAGAGATCAGGGCTAGATCCAACACCGTTTTTTAGCTCACTGCACCATCCCAGTTTCAGAACCTGGCTGTATGCAAATTAGTCTGTTCCTGTCCCAGTGCATGATGGGAACAGGGCAAACCAAACTACAAAAGCCAATTCTTACACTGGGAAGGAAACAAGCTCCCGGGGACCGGTTTCTGGCATTACAGCCGTCTTCGGCCCGGTTTGCTTGAATCCTGATGGTGCAATGAGCAAGGGTCTCACATCTGAGAATACCCTTCCACGCTTAGGGTGGACAAAAATATTTACAACAAGGGGTGGTGAGGGACAGAGTCTCTGAATTAAGCAGAAAGCTCTCACCCAGTCAAGAGATCAGGGCTAGATCCAACACCGTTTTTTAGCTCACTGCACCATCCCAGTTTCAGAACCTGGCTGTATGCAAATTAGTCTGTTCCTGTCCCAGTGCATGATGGGAACAGGGCAAACCAAACTACAAAAGCCAATTCTTACACTGGGAAGGAAACAAGCTCCCGGGGACCGGTTTCTGGCATTACAGCCGTCTTCGGCCCGGTTTGCTTGAATCCTGATGGTGCAATGAGCAAGGGTCTCACATCTGAGAATACCCTTCCACGCTTAGGGTGGACAAAAATATTTACAACAAGGGGTGGTGAGGGACAGAGTCTCTGAATTAAGCAGAAAGCTCTCACCCAGTCAAGAGATCAGGGCTAGATCCAACACCGTTTTTTAGCTCACTGCACCATCCCAGTTTCAGAACCTGGCTGTATGCAAATTAGTCTGTTCCTGTCCCAGTGCATGATGGGAACAGGGCAAACCAAACTACAAAAGCTAATTCTTACACTGGGAAGGAAACAAGCTCCCGGGGACCGGTTTCTGGCATTACAGCCGTCTTCGGCCCGGTTTGCTTGAATCCTGATGGTGCAATGAGCAAGGGTCAAGCAAGCCGGGCCGAAGAAGGCTGAAATGCCAGAAACCGGTCCCCGGTAGCTTGTCTCCTTTCTGGTGAAGAATTGGCTTGGTAGTTTAGTCTGCCCTGTTCCCATGATGCACTGGGCCAGGGACAGACTGATTTGCATATAGCCAGGTTCTGAGCTGGGATGGGGCAGTGAGATAAATAACGGTGATGGATCAAGCCCTGATCTTTGGACTGGGTAAGAGTGGTCTGTTTAACTCAGACACTCTGTTCATCACCACCCCCTTTGCTAAATCCTGTCTGTTGTTGGGCAATTGGCTCTAGCCAAAATGGTAATGTTGCCGCGCCTTCTCTATCACTTTGTGAATTTGCTAGTTGTGATCCCTGTGGGGATTTTCCAGCAATTAAGCACCCTCCTGACGAGCCTAATATGGGGGCAGGGGCAACGTAGAGTAAGCTTAGGGAAAGCATCAACTCCCATCTGATAAGGGTGGTTTGAAGGCACCCGATTTTAAGGCCTACTGTACAGCAGGGCAATTGCAGTGGCTAAACAAACAAAGAGAGGAGTACCATCATTAGAAGGTCAAAGGAGAATCCTAATGAGGTGGTCAATCGGCAAAAGGAGGGAATTTATCCTTTTGTTAAAAACCCCTCACTCACCAACCTAGTGGTGACATGCTTCATCATCGGGGTCCACCCTGGTGGCCTAGCGTCACCAGGGTGTGCTACGACACCTGAATTACAGTGGAGCAGGTTGTGAAATGAAAGTGCAGAAAAAAGTGTTTTTGATATTAATGTAAAAGTATTAACTTATTGTTGCTATTCCCTTCCTCAATATTTTGTTACTCACAATGTTTTCATCTCAATATTAAGGTTAATGAAATTCAAGAGCTTATATTCAGGATCTGCACCAACTCCCATAAAATGCATGGATCCAGTATTATAATGCCTAAAACACTTTCCAGCAACCTCCATTATTTCATTGTTATCTTCCTCAACCTAGTCCTAAACCACATCCTTTCTCTTGCAGGTCACTGCTTTCTCCATTTGTGACGTTTTTGCCGTCTTTCTCTTTCTCCACCTTTCCGATCTGTGGGTTTTCACCTATTTCGCTCTCGATAAATTTGTGGCAAAGGAAACATTAGTGTTGTTTGCCAAACATAAGTGCCATTGGCCCCCATCACAACCACCGGCTCATATTAAGCACTTATGTCGTTCTTGGCTATCTGACGGAGCAAGGAATGATTTGATAAACTTTTTATTATGATGTAGTATGTATGGTGCCTGCCTGGCAAGGCGTGAAACACTGAGAAGTAGAAGACGGAAATTGAATAATCTACTAGTGTGGTATCACAGAATAATTCTAAACAAGATTTCCACTCTCTTGGATTATGTTCATCATTTATTTTTCCATGGTTAATTCATATTTCAAAAATACGAGCTCATTCAAATATGGAATTGATTGCAGCAAACTTTCATCGCTTGTTGGCAGAGTATTATCATTAGGGCTGGGCTCGTTGGCCCGCTGCATATTAAAAATCCAGTCCAATTTTGAGGACAGCAACACAAATGCAAATAATTGCCACTGGCGTTCATTATATGTAAATCATTGCAATACATATTCATTGTGGATATCCTGGAAATGTACTTGATTTCTAACAGTTGTTGGGTCAACAAGGCCAGGCCTGATTAAACTGCAAGTGGAACAGCGGTGCTAAGAATACCAATGACATTTAAAGTACTGTTAGAATGGATGTCAAACAAGCAGCGGATGCTACGAAATCATCAAATGAAAGTAAACTATAGTCAATGAATCAGCGACTACGCCAGTGACTACACTTTCTTAATTGTTTTGAAGAATTTTTAACGTTGTAATCCATATACATGTAAGAAAAGTAAAGAACATGTATGTTTGCCACTTGAGAACCTACTAAGAACAGGAAAAGCAAGTCTGCCAACATTCCACTTTTAGTAGTTTGACACAGACTGGGTAGCCATCCTCGGACGTGCAATGTGCATTAAGTGTATCAATTAATTAAAGTATTAAAGTATTAAAAGTATATTTCACGTCCAATAAAAACTTTTTGATAAAGATAGCATTTCTTCAAGGGGGATGTTCAAGGTTGCAGCAACCCAAGCCCAAGACGAGTTGTTGCTTTAGTAATTAATGAGGTAAAACAATACATGCAAATGCATCTGTTATCCGTTGCTGCAGCCAGAGAAAACTGAATCCCACCCCCTGACCTCTCGATTTATCACCACAAATGACTTACCTGTGTTTCAATGTCTCATGACCTTGCCATGAGTCAAACACAGAAAGGTGGCACGAGGCTTTTTTTTAATGGTGAAAAGATAAGGGACTTGTTCGAAATGATGCAAATAATTGCCTTATGATTTTGGATGTTTTGGTCACAATGCGAGAAAGGAGCAAGTCATTGATAGATAGCAGCCAGGTTGTAGTTTTCAAGATCAGTGCAGGAATTACATCATACATGGGTGTGGTCGCGGAGGTGAAAATAATGAATAGTGGTATTGCTAAGTGCAACTGGCGCTACTGATTCCGTTTCATCATTAAATCAAAAACACAGGAAGGATAAGTGGTAACAATAAAATATGCGTGTATAATGATACCTGCCACAAATTATCACACAAACAGAGGAGTATGTGCTGTGTCAGTATTACGGAAATACGGTCCTATGGACATGGATTTTGTTCCAGACAGAATGTATACCAAATAGTACATCCTCTCAAAGCGGTACTGACCGTGCAAAACACAGGAGTCACACCTTAGGTCGTTTATAGTTCAATCCGATCATATTTGCCATTCAAATATTGCTGCTTACTTGTACTTTTCCTGAGCTTTGCAGCTGGTCTGGATTCTTTGCTGATCCGTCGAAAATGCCTTAATCCTTCATTATGTACTTTACTTACTACTTGAGTTATATTATCTGTTCTTGAAGCTTCTCATCTTTTTAAAATTATATAGACTGTCTCCTCCAAAAGTTCAATCCAAAGTGCAACATATACAATTGAATGAATTTGTTTTTACCGGTTTCCCCGAATGTGCATCCTATTTGCTTCCTTTTAAAGTGTTTTTCGTTCAGTTGATTCAGTTCATCCTTTTCTGTAGAGTGGCCGATTGTGTTCACTCTAGTCAAACGAAGGAACAAATAATTGTATCAGTTACACTGCAATCATAGTGCTTAGAGTCAATGCTCACAACTTTCATAGCCATTCATTTCTTCTACTTCCTAAACACAAGAAGGTCGGGCCAAAAATGAAATGAATGAAATGAAACATGAGGGGATATCAAAAAATAAGGATAGGATGGATTATAAGCATACATTGTTAACAAGTCAAAATTTAAGGAAGTGAAAAGTAAAAGACTGGATAGACTGTGTACCTTTAAGTGACTCATGTGGTTGAGTAAACTAAAATTAATGAGGAGAAGGACGGTGTAATGGGGCGAAGGCTAAAGTCGCAGAAATGTGAAAGCTACTAGTGAAAAAAACATTATTTCAAGAATTGAGTAGCAGAGATCTATACAAAATAGAACCAGGGATTAATTTGAGCTGGTGGTTTCCGGTGCTCAGCACTGACACTTAATCATCAATAACAGCGCATTTCAGGATCACCAGTTAAGGACACATTCATTTAAAGGGAGATTAAACGATCTGCCCAGAATCACAGGATGTTGAGCTGTTGCTGAGACTCGAACCTAGTTTACCAACTAGGAAGTCCGCAGCTTTGGCCATTACGCATCATCCCCTGTCCACTTTCATGATCAGTAGTTGGTGTTTTTTTAGGCGGTGCAAACAGGAGAAATGGCTGGTGCAAGCTGCCTCCCGATGAGAGCTCCAGCACTTTTGTTTTTACAAATTAACCACTGAATAGAATATTGGAATGTTGGTAGCTCAACTGAATACAACGAAGAGGCTTAGAACTAACAATGGCTGGAATAAGCCTTCCCCTTCAATATTCCAATGCTTGTCTTTCTGTTTCTCCCATTTTAGTTTAGAACATTTTACCCTATGTGGGTGGAATATTCTAATAGTCTTAGAGCCCTTCTTTCTCAGGCTATCCCAGTTGTTCAAGGTCCCATCCCTCACCTGCAGCCCAGGTCTATAACTTAGGTTAAGAGACTCTAACAACAACTATAGCCTGAGGCAGCATACTAAAAGGCTATAATGTTTGTTGTATGTAATTTAAAAGCAAGTAATGCAAATCATGAACACTTTCATTTTTTCTGTTATATTGGATGAACTTATTAGTGCGAAATTAATAGAGGATGCAAGCACTTCCATATATGAATGGATGGAATCGTTCAGGTGTGGCCCCTGGAGATGCAAGACATCAACAGAGCCACACCTGAACACTGCAACGGCCAATTGTGCCTCTCCCCACTGGCCCCACAAGTCCTGCATAGGACACCTACCGGCCTGCTCCTGGACCAAGGGGTGAGGCAGTCTGTGCAGTATCTAGCCCCTGTCCCCAGGTATGCCCCACAAGGTAATCTGTGAGGAAGGACAGAACACTAAAAGTAGAAAATGTCCGGTGGAGGGTGGTGGCCACCGGGAATTTCGGGGCATATCATCAAGACAATCATCGCCGCTTTAGCGGCCGTTTCCGGCAGTAAAGCAGCGATAATCCTAACGCGGTATTAACAAGGGCACGCTAACAGGCTTTAGCGTGTGTTACCTTGTGTCATCCTAGCTTTCACTAACGCCTTGCATCTCATCACTAATGAGATGCAAGGTAGCGTTCCTGACAGTCACCACATGGCAAAACATCGATATCGTGGCTTTGCACTATCAACAAAGATGCCCCATTCCAGCGTAGCGACTATGAAGTCGCACAAAGACCCAATTAACGCTGGTTTCTAATGCCAGGTTAATTTATGACTTTCAAATATTGCCCTATTGGGGGTGGATTGTCATGCTAAATCCACCATGGCTTATGATCAAGGAATTCTTTATCACTGCCATGTTATCGCTGGATTATCAGCGATATTGCAGCATTTCGGATCTATCACTGGATATTTTATCGCTTTGGAGATAGCCATTGATGATAAAGCGCTATCTCAGCGATAATATCCAGAGATAGCGGGCGATAACTTCAATCGCACTAAGCGCGCTTAGCGATATTTATCACGTTGCCTTGTAGATATGCCCCCAATAAAGGCCCTGAACAATTATCAAGATGGTTGGCATCTTCCTCCTTAAAATGGAGTTGTGCCGACTGACTAATCAGACTAATTAATCCACTTGGATCAAAACAGCCTTCGGCCAGGCTGTAGCAAACATAAAGGAGCAGGCACCTACCAGTAATCATGCAGAAATGGACCGGCATCAGGACCCAATGTGTTAGCTCTGGTGGATTTTTAGAAAGCCTTTGACAGGCCTTTTCACAGCAAAGTACTGGGAAAAGTGAACCCTGGTTTCCTTTTCGAATTGAACTTTTGAAACAGATGGTCTACATTTAAAAAAAAGATTATAAGCTCCAAGAACAGATAAAATAACTCTAGTAGTAAGATAGTACATAATGAAGGATTAAGGCATTTTCGAGAGATCAGGCAATAATCCAGACAAGCTGTAATGCTTATAAAAAGTACAAGTAATCACCAGTATTTGAATGGGAAGTATAATCAAATTGGACTACAATCGTCATTCAGAAGGTCTAGCAAAGAATGAAAAGATTGAAATGAAACCTGAGGGGATATAAAAAAATAAGGAAAAGAGGAATTATAAGTATCTATTGTTAAAAATTTAAAATGAAGGAAGTGAAATATAAAAGACTGGATAGACTCGGTACCTGTTAGGGACTCATGTGGTTGAGTAAACTGATATTAATCATAAGAAGAAGATGGGCGTTTTAAAGAGGCGAAAGCTAAAGTCACAGAAATATGAAAACCACAGGGGAAAAAACTTTACTTCATGTATTGAATACCTGGGATCTATAAAAAATATAAAGTTGCTTACATTCAGTTCTTGTACAGTCCCTTGGACCCAGTCAGGATCAACAAAGTGATCTCCTCTCCTTTCCCCATAGAATGGGGGAACCTGACATGGGTAACCTCTGCCCCTCTCTTATTTTTATGTGCACTCGTCATTGAGCAAATCGCAGCGTGAATCAAGTGGGATGCACAAATCTGGGGTTTTATGATGACAGATGGGGGGTGGAGGTATTACAACCGATGTCCAGATATGCAGATGACATGTGTCTCTATTTAACCCCTTGCGTGCTCGTGACGGAACCGTTCCGTCACAAGCACAGCCCACCCGAGGCTCGTGACGGAGCGGTTCTGTCACGAGCACGGGATCGCCGTGCGGCCCCTGCTCCCCCTTAGCACTGTGGCGGAATAGCCGCCTCAGCAAAGGGGTTAAGGAAACCTGAGAGTACCGTGCCAAGATTGATGCAAATCCTGCTGCTCTATGGGATGCCTCAGGACTGACTGTAAATTGGGATAAGTCTTCCGCTTTTCAAATTAAAAGTAGCCACCCCAAAAATCCACATACCTTCAGATTATGACAAGTAGAAAACTGCAGCAAATATCAGGTGTATATATTCTAAAAGAAGCACTGAGTCCTCCACTCCAGCTCTTTTATCCTCCTAGTGGTATGTTCCTGATTAAGGGCCATGTAGCAAGGCAGCTTATTCCCTACATTGACCTCGAAAACAACATTTCAGCAGTGACTTTTTGGACACATTTGCATGCACAACAATATTGGATTAGTTTCTCTGAAACTACTTTGTTTTCACATCCAGCTTCGCTCAACCTTATCTTGATGCCTTGAACATTATGTACTAGGCCTCTCTACGCACTAGATACAAAAGTCGTCCTATCTTCATTCAAGAGGCGACAGCGCTATCTATATATCCATAACATCACTAATTTAGCGCACACATCTCAAAGGCTGCTTTTTATTATATATATTAGGCATCCCGATAGATTGGTACAGGAGGCACTTCTGCTGACACCGAAGGTCCCTGCATGCTGAGAAATCAACATGCACCAGGTTGACATTCAGTGAGGGGTGTCCAACTCGAGACCAAGACGGGGTTCTTCACTCTCTCCCATCAGGTAATGGGGTTGAGTTGTTCCCAGGGGGGGATTCTTGGCTCTATACCTACACACACTCTCTAGATACACTTAGAGTAGGGTCTGCAACGTAGGAGTACTTTAGATTACCATTTTGCAAATATGCCTGCATATATTCATTGCTTCTGCACCATGGTGGAAATGTATCTACTATTGACTATTTTGGTGCTTGTAATCTCCTTTATTTGCTTCTGTCTCCTAATCATTGCAGCACATGCATTTTATGCAAGAATAAAGTTGGTTCAATAAATAATATTGCAAATAACACAGTGTGTTCTCTGTATATTTCTCTGAGAACAAGTGAGCAAGAGTGACAGCATAATATTCTGTACGGTTTCCACGATTCCTTAGGGATCAGGGTTGTCATGTTCAATGGTTGCCAGAAATTGTTCGCTTCCTAGTAGGTTAGGGCGTTTACAGTGGCACTGTGAGCTCGCTGGTCCATATGCCAACATAACCTGCAGGGGTGTCCGGAAGCAGTCTAGGCACCAAGCACTTAGTTATGTTGTTCAAACAATTTGCAGATCCTACGGATTAGTAGGAACTACACAGCATGGCGCTGCTAACGTTTGTTAGGCTCTTATTTAATGGACAAATTTGAGTAGTTCAGTGATGCTTTCTTCGAGACCCCTGCTAACATTAAACCGGAGACACCCGTAGTGGGTAATGGAAATCCGCCTCAGCTGAGTAGCTATGTCCTATGTATTTGCTGTAGGTTTTAACCAGCTTGAAGGATTAACAAATATTCCCTTATTGTACAAACAGAATCTCAAAAAATTAATCTTCATAATAAACATTTTTTTACAATGTTCGAACATGGAGATGGCATTGGAGTACAAGAAGATACTCTAAATTTTTCAGAAAATTGCAGACGAGGCAGTTACTATGAAACTAATACAATATGACCTCTTGGCAACGGGTGGACATGTTACCTTTGTGGTTGAGGCACACAAAGCATTCAGGACAGATGTGTTTTATTCTTGTGCTACATTCCCAGCTGCAGATGTATGCACACAACTGTTTCTCACTTAAATTGAAGATGAGACCCCAGATGAATATTTTCCACATGTGGACATAGAAGTCCTGTTAACTTCCAAAGAGCATATAAGTTGGTTTAAAGGTGTCCTCCCCACACCCTAGAAAACGTGAGACTCAGTCTACTCAGTAAAGGAGTAACCTGGCCAGTCGTAGCTTCATATACACCACACATCGACATTCCCAGGTTAGAAGCAACAGAAATACGCACACCATACGAAGATTTAGTGAAAATGTACAGAAATCATACACAATACAAAATGCGAACACTTATAGTTCAACTGCAATTGAATACTACGGGTATCTGCCCTCAAACGTTGAATGTCGTAATGGGAAGTATTTCCACCAGTCGGGAACATGTACCATTCTGAATAGCACAAAAAATAGCACAATTTGAAGCTATTTTTCTTGCCAATGGGGATTATGCCACTTGGGGTACTGTCTTTGCTGCCGTTTACCTCAGAAGTCACGGTACCCCTTCAATATCAGTAATACCAGATATATTGACACAAATACAGATGGGTGTTCGGGGCAGAATCCTGCCCTGGACTTAGGGATGAAACTCATTCTCTGCAAATATGTTAAGCAACATAAAAGTGGAGGCAGCTGTGATGGCTATGCACCAACACCTGAGGGAACTTTCTCCCATACAACAGGAGAGGGAGCTACTTAAGATTATCACAGAAACATATGCTTCCCAGGGAAGAGATAATCTGGGCGCGAGACCTGGGATACCAGGCATTAATGGTACTTCTGAAAGGGACAACTCTAAGCAAGCACCCAATTCTTCTAAAAAGAAATGGGATAATAAACAAAAAAATAATAAACAGCAATCACGGAGTTGGTCTCCTGAACAGGAGCACACTAAAAAGAGATATAATCTCAGAAACCATGATAGTATTAGAACCATGACAGTATTAGAAAACCTGACAGATACAGGATAACAATATATGTTCTTCTTGTTCCTTTTAGGAGCAAACAAAGCCAAAGAGGGAGACGGATCTCACTTCAGACTACATCATCAAACAAGAAGAAAAACAAAAATCTACGAAACCTCAATATAAAAATAAAAAAGCAGCAGGAATTAAGATCAGAAATGCCCAGGCTGCTGAGGACTATGCTTCTGAACAGGGAATGGGCAGTGGCGATGCTGGACAGCGCAGCAGAAGTCACAATAGCTCGCTAGAACAAGATCTATTTTCTGAAAGACGCTGAATGAGTACATCACGGTGGAAACACCTGATACACGAATGAATATCCCACATCGTTTACACAGAATACCGCTTCAGATAGAAGGGGACATACAAAGAGAAGTGAAGGGTGTCTTTCGGGAGGACCTGACACATGGTTACGACATTCTTTTGGCTGAAAATAATTGGCCACCTGAGTTCACAATAGATTGCCCAATGGGGGAAGAAGAAAATGTACCTGCTTTCTCCGACTTTGTAGCAGAATCACTTAAAAATGTATACATGCAGGAGTGGGTGTCAGCTTTAGCGCCTACTCTATACCACAATCATGTTGGGTGGGATGATGAGTCTCCTCATCATGAGATCCAATAGAAAATTATCCCTCAACTGCAAGAGACAGTACCCGATTAAACATGAAGCAAAGAAACAGATCAAAGAGATCTTAGATCAACTTTAGTACCAGGTTGTAATAGAGACATGCACGTCATCTATGAATAATCCTTTGTTTCCCGTAATGAAACCCGACAATTCATAGAGTTTAGTTTTGGATTACAGACATTTGAATGCAACCACACGCACATTTGCAGTACATAATGCACGCAGTGCCGCACTGATGATTAACATTGTGCAGAAAAAATACAAAACTACATTAGACATCCTAAATGTTTTTTTCTGCTAGAATATAGCGC
Source organism: Lissotriton vulgaris (assembly GCF_964263255.1). Taxonomy (NCBI): domain Eukaryota; kingdom Metazoa; phylum Chordata; class Amphibia; order Caudata; family Salamandridae; genus Lissotriton; species Lissotriton vulgaris. Next base: position 668,034,177 of record NC_141689.1, read on the forward strand.
CTGGAAGTAGATATTTGACCGCTTTTTCAGCGCTAGAGTCTCAGTGTCAATTTTGTTGCTTGTTACAAGGGTATAAGAATAGCCCTGGGCTGGTTTCAGCCAGAGTAAGATAGTTAATTCAAAGTATTGATGAGAAGTCAGTGTCCTATGTAGATGATATTTATCTGATGGACGATCAATTATGGAACATTTGGCCACATAATAGTAGGGTTTGCTTAACTGGGCTACAAATTGAATTTCAGAAAATCTAAAATAGCCCACCTCAGTGTCCTGTTTTAGAGATACAAGTTATCAAAGCTTGTGCATTGTGCATTTCTCTAACCTCCAACAACTCTGAAGAGACTACAATCCATTTCGGGATTTTTAAATTTTGGTAGAACTTACATTTCGGATTATGCAGCAAGGGTAAAACCATTCTATGACTTAATTAAACGTGATTTTTTAGAGCAACAATGGACACAGGAAACTGACCAGCTTGCCTCTAAGCAATTACTCACACGTGTGAACACAACTAACCTGGTGATGCGCGTAGTCGCTGGACCTACTAGGTATACTTACATCACTTTCAATGAAGGTGATACAGTACCTATAGCATACAAATCACATCTGTACACAAAAGCTGAAATGTGTTTTACATCCACAGAGAAAATTCTCACAGCTGTACAGACTGCTGTAATTAGAGAGAGTGGGAAAATGCATAATTGTCGTTACCCCAGTACCCACTCTAGAGGCGGTTACTAAAGCAAGCATTCCAGATGCTAATGCTCTGCAACCAAGATGAATTCAATGGGCTAACTCCCTCACTGCAAAAGACGTAGATTACAAATTTGGTGCTATATTTCAAACACAAGCGTTCCTGTAGTACAAACAAAAATATACTCTGTAAATTAAATTATGCCTCTAAATCGATATAAATGTATCATTTATACGGATGGATCTGCTCAGCTTGCCATAGAATTGAAACAGCAATATTCCACAGCATGCACAATAGTAAAAGGGTGCAAGTGAGACGGGAAGTTTGTTCCCAGAATAACACACACAGTTCTTAGTCAACTGCACAGCGCAGTTGGCAGAACTAAAAGCCCTGATATTGGCCCTACAAAATGTGGATTGTGAATGCCCCACACTTATCTTATGTGATTAATTTTACTGTGTCCAGTCTTACAATGAATACCTTCATTACTGGGGCCAAAATGGCTTTCGAGATTCAAAGGGTTATACAATCAAGCACAATATGCTTTGGGAACAAGTGACGTAGCTGAAAAAAGGCCTGCCACGGACTCCTGTTATTCATACATTTAGTCATCAGAGTTTTGGCATTCACGCTGAAGGGAATTCATTGGCAGATGATGCCGCCCAGGCAACAGTGCAAACTGATGCTGTTGCTGCAATCACTCACTCTAGCACTAAAATAGACGGAACAACTATGATGGCTGTCAATGCCACAATGCTCAGCACCGCCAAAAGGCTTTCCACTTAAAGACTCCTACAAGTTAGATGCCCAAAATATTCTGTATGCTAAAATTCCAGGAGCAGGGAATAGAGTAATACTGTATATTGGTATGCCCCCACTTTTTGCTGAACTGCTGATGTGCTTTGACCAAGTGTGCCCTGGGCTCCTGCCAACCAAGTACCCAGGGCCCGTGTTCCTTCCCTAAAGCTGTACTGAAACAAAACCCAATTGGCATCTCTGGCCATCTATCAGCCCCAAGTAAATGGTACCCTAGGTGCCCAGGTCCTGGTGACCAGAGAAGACCCCTAAGGGTTGCAACACTTATTGTGCCACCCTTAGGGGCCCTGTACCCTGACAACCACACACTGCCTCTGCAGGCTGAGTGTCTAAGTACAGAACTAAACAAAGAGTCGACATGGCACACATCCCTGTGTAAACAATATGGGGCGATTTGACACCCCAATCCCAGTTGCACAGACGTAATTGCAAATTAATGCTCCAATGTGAACATTCCTTTAGTTTAAATTTCAACAATCTTAATTCTTTTCTTTTCCATGTTCTCTATTTTTTACACCATATGCAGGTTATCATGCTATTTTAAAAGCTTCTCATGCTCAAGCCGTGCCCATCCGGACCTCATTCAAGAACACGAAGAAAACGCATGAATGATATGAAACAGTTTTCTTTATTTCCACCCAATGCATTTGTGTCACTGTAAGACCTTTGTCAGGGGTAACTACAAATATCAATTGAAAAAACAACTATTACTACATGTATTACAACCATATCGCAAAAACAAACCATGAAATGTTCTCAAAATCATACTTTTTACGTATCATATTATTAGATATATTATAAACATTAAAAATTGCCCTTGTGCTATACTCACAAATGTATAACCTCCCACAATGCCTAAATTAAACTATTTTCACCTTCCATGCCTCCCCCTGCTCTCGTACTCAAAACCACTCACTCACTATCCAACACTCGACCAGCACTCCCCTTACCTCCCAAATACCCAGACTCAAGCTACTAATAACAACTGGCCCACTAAAACCACTCGCAAACTGTTAAACACCTTTCCCGCAACAACTTACATATACCTACATCGCTCCATCCCTTAAACAATTACTGCTTGCATTCACACGTTCCACACCTACTCTGCAACAGAATTACCCGTTTCTCACGCATTTAAACCACATCCCTGTGTGCCATGCCCACAGAACCCACTGCCCTGACATACTTCAGTCACCCCTCGAGCTGGGTGCCCTATGCCAGTGGTGTGGGCACATGTGCATGAGCCCGGTGCCCCTCAAGTACCCAGAGCCATTCTTGGGCATTGTAAGTGCTGTGATGCCATTAAGAGTATATGGTGCTGGGAGGTTGTCATTACGAACTCCACCACACCATAATGGCTACACTGATGACTGACAAGTTTGGTACCAAACCTCTCAGCACATTAAACCTGCACTGATGCCAGTGTGGGATTTAATGTAAAATGCACCAGAGGGCATCTTAGAGATGCTCCCTGAAAACCTAACCTACAATCCACGTCTGGTCTGAGTGGCTGCAGAGGCTGCCACACAGCAGACATGGGTGGAGAGCCCCCCGCTCTCCTGGGCCTGCAACAATGCACATCCTGGGCAAGGTGCTAGGACTCCTCCCACAGGATGGGCAGGGGGAAGCTTCAAAGGCATGCCACCTCTGTGAGCTTCTCCAGACCATTTGCTGTACTCAGCAACTGGCCCCCACCAGTTCTAACCCCCACTCTGGTGGGAAGACTGGCGGGAGACCCTACATCAGGAAGGGGGAGGTGCCAGCCTGTTCCAACCCCACCCCTCAGGTGGGAGAGGCGAGGTGAAGCATGACCCCGGGCTCCGGCTATCTTGTAGATGGGGAGACCTGCCCAATCACAGCTAGACTCCTGCCCCCCTCCCACAGGAGAGGAGTAGGCTTGGGGGTATACCCACCCCAGGACAGGGCCTATTAGTCCCTGCCCTAGCCTTACCTGTAGCGCCCCTAAAATTAGTATTTAGAAGCACCCTGAAACTTCCTTCCTCAGATCACAATAAGATAAGAAGAAAGATCAAGAAGAAGAAGACTCGCCGTGCAGCTGCTAACAACAGGACAACACCCACTGACTTGGCCCCAGCCGTACCGGCCTGTCGATCCTGGAACCTGCTCCTGCTTAATCCTGGTGACTCCTGCAGACAGCAACCTTGGGGCACCTGGAGGACCTGCCTGCCTTGACCCTCTTAAAGACTGGGACTCCCATAAGCAGAGGATCTGCTTCAACAACCAACCCCTGGTGCCAGCCAGGAAGCTCAAGACCTGCCCACTCTGCACCCGCCTAGCCCGGCCCGTGCCCGAGTGATCCAAGACCACGAGGACGTCCCCCCGGTGACTGGGACCCAAAATCCAGTGCCTAAAGACCCTCCTCGATGAACCAGATGACGCCTGCAGCCTCAGCACTAGGGACCCCTCCAACCGCGACTAGCCGAGGGTAAGATTTCCCGACACCCAAAGACACCCCTCTACCCGGTGCCCTGCGACCCCCTCTGCCTCCCTTTGGGGTACCTACCTCTTCTCCAGGATCCCAACTTACCTCTCGAAGTGGTGGTCATACCTGAAGAATCACCGTCCCCGAGTCTGCAGTCTTTGTTCTCTTTTTACCTTTCCCATTGAATAACATTGAGCGCCCGGCGGCTCAAAGGCACCATGCACCCAGCCGCCCGAGTGCCCCTGTGTAGTAATAAACGGCACTACATAAGATGGTTCACAAGATTATTTATTAATAAGACTGAATGGATGTCGTAAGCTGTCCTCTGTGAGTGGCGCTGCTCTGTCAACATTCTAGAGCGAGCGCCAGATGACACCTGGGAGGTACCAAGTGCAGCTGTAAGGGAGGGGGAAAAAGGGCACAGGGGTGAAGGGCCAAACCAAGGGGCAAGTTACAACACATCATCCTCCCTATAGAAACAGGTAACAGAAGATGAGAACATCTGCAGAACAAGAAAGAAATACTGATGGGAGCTATCTCATTAGATACTGTTTTTGCCATTGAGGGGCATGCCTTTGCCTACCACTTTTCCTGTCCAATCTTGTCTCCCCTCTGACGTCTCCACCCTCAAAACTAGTGGTGTGTGACCTGGAAACTTCCCTTCCTGCTATCGCTACCCTGTCCTGGCTCCACATTCTTCCATCTTCCATGACAACGGAATTCTTGTTAAGAGTCTTGATCGTACTGGGGGCATAGAATTTGTCTCCACCTATTCTCAGTCTCTCCGGCTTCTTTACACAAACTCTTTGTCCTTGCTGGAATCCTCTCTCCTTAGCTCCCCACTTCCTGTCATACCACTCTTTGTATTTGCGTTGATTGGCTTCAATTTTCCTTTTGATCACCTGGGGGTTGACTTCCACAATTTGACTCCTTCCCATCCAACTGGGTGTGAGTTTGGTGCCCGCTTTTCTTCCTCTAAGTAGCTCAAAAGGCGTGCATCCTGTGGTAGACTTAGGCGTGGTATGATAGGCCCACAGCATGTCCCTTAATGCTTCCTCGATGTTCCGTCCCGCTTGTTTTGCCAGCTGTATGCACTCTTTCACCATGCGTTTACTCTTTCCACCTTGCCATTAGCTTTGGGGCAGTACAGTGGCGTGCGGACATGTGTAATGGAACAGTCTTTGAGGAATTCCTTCATCTCTTCAGATATAAGCTGTACGCCATTATCCGTCACCAGAGTCTCAGGCACTCCTTCTCTTGTGAACACCTCTCTCATGAACTCGATGATCGTTCGGGTGCTCACGTTGTGGACTACCTTGTAGGTCACCCAACTCGAATAGTAATCCACCATGACTATAAGGTACCAGTCTTGAGGCCCTCTACCATGTATCGGCCCGGTTATGTCCAAGCCAAGCTTGTTCCACGGAGCTTCTGGTACCTCCACTGGTGACAAAGGTGCTCTCCTCACGGTCTTGGACTTGTCGCTCAAGCTGCATGCGTAGCAATCACGCACCTTGTCCTCCATCTCACTGTCCATCATTGGGAACCAGTAGTCCGTACGAAGTCTAGCCTTGCTCAGGCTTCTTCCCAAGTGACCTTCGTGAGCTAGCTCTACTATTTGATTTCTCAAAGCTTCTGGAGGGACCAGTTTCCCCGATTTCAATATTAAATCTCCCTCCACTGATAGATCCTCTCTCACATTCCAAAAAGGTTGGATCTCGGTCTCCATGTCTTTACACTTCTTCGGCCATCCCGTGAGAATGAACCTCCTTACTTTCTTCAGTGTCTCATCCTGACCCATTTGAATCTCCCAGGTATCCTTTTCTATGGCTGCTAGCCGCAGCTCCAGAATAGGGTCACTTCTCATCTTCTCCACCACCTCTTCCTCCGCCGGCGCTCTCGACAGGAAATCAGCTACCCTATTCTGCTGTCCAGGGATGTAAGACACTCTGAAATTGTAGGCTTGTAATCCGACTGCCCACTTGGCTATACGTGGCGTCATGCTCTCCATATCTTTTTTTGTGAACAAAGAGACCAATGGCTTGTGGTCAGTCTGCACTTCGAAAGGAGTTCCCCAGATGAAAAATTTGTAGTGGCAGACTGCCCAGTAGACCGCTAAAGCTTCTTTCTCTATGGTAGAGTAGTTTTTTTCTGATGCCGTGAGAGTCCTGGATGCAAAAGCCACCACATTGACTTTGCTCCCTTCTCTTTGTGCTAGGGTAGCCCCTATTCCCCGGTTGCTGGCATCCGTCGAGATGATGGTCTCTCCATTGGGGTCAAACTTCCCAATGAATGGGGCTTCAATGATGGCCTTCTTGATGTCTTTCATTGCTATCTCTTGTTCCTTGCCCCAATTGAAAACACTGTCTTTTTTAATCAGGTCTCTAAGAGGCTGTGACACCATCGCAAAGTCTTTAATGAACTTGGCCATGTATTCAGCAAGACCCAGAAACGACAGAATGTCCTCTTTAGACTTTGGAGTGGGAGCATCTCTCACCGCCCTGATCAAATCACTCTTCGGCTTGATCCCTTCTTCCGAGAGAGTGTGCCCTAGGTAGTCTACAGCGCACACTCCTAACTTACATTTAGAAGGTTTTGTGGTGAATCCCACATCTCTCAATTTTTTCAATACCTCCTTAGCCCTTTCGTTGTGCTCTGCCTCATTGCCCCCGTAGATTAGTATGTCATCTTGGAAGCAAAGGGTGTTCTTGCAGTCCTTTAAAACGTGTTGCATAACTCTTTGGAAGGCCGCAGCCGCAGACGCCAAACCAAATGGCATGCGCAAGAACTTGAAGTTTCCAAACGGGGTTGTGAAAGCAGTGAGCAGTTGAGAATCCGGATGAAGTCTAATTTGATAATAGGCTGATGATAAGTCCAGCACACTGAAATACTTCGCTCCTTTAATCGTGCTCAACATTTCGCCAATTCTAGGAAGGGGATATCTGTCCACCAGGATGTTGGCGTTGAGGCCTCTCAGGTCCACACAGAGCCTAATGGTATTCCCTCCATCTTTTGCCGTGATCACAATCGGGGCCAACCAAGCTGAGCTTTCTATTTCTTCGATGACACCCTGACTAATCAGTCTCTGAAGTTCCTGCTCAAGAGGCTCTCTCATGCGCAAGGGTATGGATCTAGTCTTATGCACCACCGGTTCTGCCCCCTCCTTGAGAATGATCTTGTGCATATAATTCTTAAACACCCCTAGATTGTCACTGAACACTTCTTTGAACTCTTCTGTAAGGTTCCCCGCTATGCCCAAGGGGTCAATTAACATCACTTGTTCTGTGTTATTAGGGTCTAATGTGATACCTAACTGTTTCTGATGCTTCCAGCCCAGCAGTGTAGAGCCTCTGGAGGATACATACACCTTACCCACCGTGTGTCTGTCCTTAAAGGAAATCCTCATAGTCACCATGCCCTCCAGTGGTATTCTCCCTTCATTGTACCCCTTGGGATTGATGTCAGGTTGCAACAATTTTACAGGGTGATTAGCAAACTTTTCATCAAAAACTTTTTTTTCCACCAGGGTGTAGGGGGAACAGGAATCAGCATACATGCTAAATTTAACTCCATCCAGATGAACATCACATTTAGGATACGAGATCACGTCATCTTCCTCATCCCCACTCACTTGAAAAACATATGATCTTTCACCATCCTCCCCTTGAGTGGTTTCTTCAATGACATTCACATTTTTGACTGGCGTTTTACACACTTTAGAGAAGTGTCCCCACCTGTTGCACTTCTTACATTGTGCTTTCCTAGCAGGACACTTCCAGTTACTTGCAAGATGGTTAGGACTACCACATTTGAAGCACACAATGGGGCCTGACTTACTACGCACCCCCTCTTTGTTTTTGTCCCCCACTTTGCAAACAGTTTCTCCTTCAGTACTAGGCTTATTTTCTGTCCTCTCTTTACTTGCCCCCTCTGGAGATTTCATTTCCCTAATGCATCTCGCGGTATGTTCCAGACCCTTGGCTATGTTAATAGCTTCTTCTAGGTTAGGATTCTTGGTGAGTAACTCCTCCTGAGTCTTAGTATCATTGGTGCACCGCACCAATTGATCTCTGATCAAAGAGTCAGTGAGTTGCCCAAATTCGCATGTGGCAGACAACCCTCTCAGTACCGCTATGTAATTACTCACTTTCTCTTCCCTCTTCTGCACTCTCTTGAAAAACTTGTGCCTTTCCATTACTATATTTATCTTCTCCTTAAAATGAGCTCCCAGTTCCCTGAGTGTGCTTTCATATACATTGACACCTTCCTCCACTTCCTCTTGCTCGTCTTCCACTAACCTCCCTGTTATGTCTTCATAGATCTTTCTCCCATGAGTACCCAAGTTGTGGAGTAGTATGTGTTGCTTGCGTAAATTGGTGTAATTGCTACCGCCTATGGCAATCAGATACGATTTGAAAATGCCTTCCCACCTCCTCCACGGAATGTCAGGTTCTCCTAATTCATTTAAAAAGGGGGGAGGTTGACTCATGCCCGCCCCCGCCATTGCCATGCAGGGTTAAATTACTTGAAGAAGACTTTGCCTGCGAGGCAGACCAAAAACGTGCTAGAGAAACCTTAGCTCTAAATGTGAAGGCACTGTACTTATTCACTGTGTGACCCCAATGAACACCAATAACACACTTGTTTTTAAATCAACACCAGTTTTCAAAAGAGAGCACTGCTAGATGAAAAAAAAGTGTTAGTCCCCTTTCTACTCCGACCAAATGCCACTCCTCAGACCAATGGGGTACTGGCCTCCTCCCACTGGCGGGACCTTCCTGTTGAGGTGATTTCCCCTCAAGCGATCTCACCCAGTCTCGTCAGAAAACACATGGAGTCCCGAGGTAAAAGCAGGTAAGCTTCTCCACAGAATCCGTTCGTTGCTCAGTCATTCACAGGCTCTAGAGCGCGAGTTCAGTCAATAGTGCAGGGCGATGTAAGACAATCCCAATGCAAACACGCAGCCTCAAAACGTAAACCTGACGAAGCGTTTGGCTTTCCCTTTCCGCTTCACGCCGCAGTACTCTGAGCCAGTGAAGCGCGGAACACAGCGCGTCGCTTGGGTAGTCTTATCCTCCTTTCACACGCTGCCAGCAGAAGCTGACTGGATCCTCTAAGGAGGCGCTGATTACTTCGCGCTCAGCCTGCGCGCTAACTGTGTCCAGGGTGACACACAACTGGAATGCGCTAGTGTGAGGAGCCACCCTGAACTGGGTGAGGAGAAATCCCGGTGCCCGGCCCGACACCCGATGAGGGTTCCCCCCACCCTAAACACACAGTGGTCTGATTCAAGGAGGAATAGATGCTGTAGGGTCACGACCTCTTACTTGAAGTACTTTGGAGTCGGCACTTGTCACGTTCGCGCTGCAAAATCTTCTTCACCAACGCTTGACCCCGACTCCGCTTTTCTTTTACTCGCGTCACCTCAGACTCGCCTCCTTTAAACTTCAAATCTTCATTGACAGCAATAACTTCACCAGGGGGCGACATCCGCTGTCCCTGGCACAGCTTTCCTCGTCCTCGTCGCCAAAGAATGTAGTAATAAACGGCACTACATAAGATGGTTCACAAGATTATTTATTAATAAGACTGAATGGATGTCGTAAGCTGTCCTCTGTGAGTGGCGCTGCTCTGTCAACATTCTAGAGCGAGCGCCAGATGACACCTGGGAGGTACCAAGTGCAGCTGTAAGGGAGGGGGAAAAAGGGCACAGGGGTGAAGGGCCAAACCAAGGGGCAAGTTACAACACCCTGGCAGCGCAACCTGTGCCCTATCCAACTTCCCCATTTGCCCTGAGCAAGTGACCAGGAACCAAGCTCACACAGCCCCGTGGCCTGCTAGCCAGCAGCCACCAACCGGAGGCCCCCTGCTCCTCTTTGGATAACATTGGGCCTAACTACCTCTGCACCCGGCCGCCCCTGTGCCGCTGAGGGTAAACCACCTGTATCTACCTGACCCTGGGGGACCCCTGAGTCTATGCCCAGAACACTAACTTCCCCAGCCGAGGACTCACCTGGAAACTGGTAACTCACTTAGCTGCCATTGGATAACATTGACTGGTTTGAATCGAAAAATCTTCTAAGTATAAAGTTTTGAAAACTTAAAATATTCCCATAAAATCAACCGAATTCCGAATTCCTAGGTACTCACCTGTGATCCGGAGAGAAGCCAGAACAGCATCTTGTAGCCCAGTACTGAACCGCAAAAGTAATCCTAGTCGGGTTTACTAGTAACTTGAATTTTCCCCATAGGAATCCATTGTGTGCTTTTCTGTGAAATTTCTTCTGTCTACTTTTGAAAACTTGAAATATTCTTTAAAAATCATACCAAATACTGAAACGTAATTACTTACCTATTTTAAGTTGAGACCCCAGTGCTGGACCTAGGACCCCAGTACTGGATTACAAAAGTAACAAGATCGTGCTTAAACTGCAGCCTGAATTTTCGCCCATTGGATAACATTGCCAGTTTTTCATTGAAAAGTTTCTAAGTGTGAACTTTTAAAATAGCTTTATATTCCTTAAAAATCACTGCAATAACAAAAACGTTTTTACTAGACTGTTTGCAGCTTAGATCCCCGGACTGAATCTAGGGTCCGGTCCTGGAACTAGCAGAGTAAACTACAAAGTAATCGGTTGTATTTATATAGAAAAGCCCATTGAGTTCAATGCTAAATTGTGTTTAGAATTGTGTTGCCTACTGCAACCCCTGTACCTATTGTGTTTACAAAATGTATTGCCTTTCTGCAAAGTACTAATCTGAGACCTCTCATATTGAGAACAGTATATTTTTTTATACCTTTTGGTTCTAAAAATAAAACAACTATATCTTTGGCATGGAGTTCAGTCTTTGAGTGTGTGAAACCTTTTTCTGACTGAGTGTGTACTACAAATGCTTTACACTGTCCTCTGGTACTGCCTTACTGCTCAACCAAACTACCACTTTAGAGAGTAAGGTCACACCTGGATTTAACCTCTGTTATACCTCTGGGGTTTGTGGACTCTATACACCCTGTACCACATCTTGGTCCAGTATATATAGGGCCACTTTCTCACAAATACCAAACACTGATCGCAGATTCGGATTGATACTAGCTTCAGATGAGGATATGTGTTCAGCACATGCAGGAATTACTGCCACAGTGTCGGTACTGAAGTAGCGCTACTGGTGGCCAGGTCTCTCTAAAGAGACAAAAGACTTTGAGGCTGTTTATGATGGTGGACTGATTCAAGTCCATGCGCCATTGTCTCAGGGAGTGGGAATGCCCGCATACAAGGCGGCGGTCCCACAGGAGTTATTAGGATGTGACCGCCACCCTGACGGTCGCACTTGCCATATTTTGCATTGCAGTGGGTGTTGCTGGTTGCAACACCCGACGCCATGTAAAAAAGGAACTGTATACATATCCCTGCACTATTTGGCAGAGAAATATAGCGGGCACCATAGGCGCCCCCATCCCCAAACAAAAGTGCTCTGGGTGAAGGGGGGCCTGCTATGGGCCCCCAATGTCCATCCCCACCAGCCTTTCAATGGTGGGTGAAACGCCATAGAAATGCTGGCGTGGATGCACCATCGTAACTCCAATGGTGGTGCCTGGTAGGCACCATCCCCATTTATGGGATTGGTAGGCCTCTGCAGTTACAGGGGGCTCAAGGAGCCCGTCACATGCATGGCGGTCGGAGTTTCAAACCGCCACGGTACCTCCCGCCATTATAAAATGGCCCCATGAGGGCAGTGAACCTGCCACTGACAGCCTTTGTAATCAGCCCCTTTGTCCTTAACTGCGACATCTGCCAGCAAATGAAAGGCTTCACTGTAGCACGTGCACCACAAACACCTGTATTGATCGCAGACAAACCTCTTGCTTTGTTGCGTGCTTATCTAGGATCCTGATCGATACTGTGACCTTATGCCCCTATTCGGCTATAAATCCATTTATTGCCTATATTGGCATACCCGTTCAAGTGCGATATTCAGAAAGTCATCTCTGGCCTCACACGAATAGAGTCACATTCCAGAATAGTTTTCTCTGCCACTTCCTTTGCAACCAATTAGTGCAATGACAGAGCAGAAGTCACTATCTCAGATTCCTAGATTAACACTCCGAGTTCTTCAACAAGATAAAAACTCAGCAAACCTGGAAATCCCAGCTTGCGGTGTTTTGATTAGTAATGGAACTCTAATGAGCAACTGATAGCGATCACTTCCTAGTGACATCTTTAATTGACGTCTTATGTCCAGCAAACTTACGTCAAACCAGGCACCTGTCAGGTATAAATATTACCAACGTTGCCTTAAGCAATGCCCCTGTTGCTAGCTGTCTGCAGTACGCTGATGCTGCTGTCTCGAAGCTACTGATACCATTATCGCTGCTAAAGCGCGAACGATGGTGTGGTGAAACTAGGAGATGAACAGCCGTCCCTCTGCGAAGAGCCCAGCAGATGCCAGCTGCCCGCGGCCGCTGTCCCCCCTCCTCCTCCTCGACGCGCTGAAGAGAGACGCTGCCTTTCTCCTGCCGAGAAATCCAGCTCCAGCGTTTCTGGTCTACCATTGCGGGTGACTGGGATACCGAGTTTCCCTGAGGGAGATACCAGACCTCCATCATTCTATTCAGAGGTATGGTGTTGACTAAACCCTTAGTGAGAATTCTTGAAGCAAACCTTGGCAAAACCAACTTAACTTAGAGCTACTTACTTACTCCCCTCCCAAGTATTAGGCTTAGGTCAGGTACATTGGGGTAGGCGTAGTTAGAAGCACCAGTTGAGTATTTTAGCCTAATGTATATATGAATTTATATATGTTTTATTACTTTTAAACCATTGTTTGGCTAAGAAACCATATCAATGCTTTTACAGTATAATTTCGCAATACTTATCTTACTGTACGTACTTTTTATCATAACAAGTCTTGCAAGTGTGGCAATACATTTCTCTTGTACGAGAAGAAAAGACTGTTCAATAAATGTTAACCCTTTATTGACAAACGCCCGTCTCTCTGTTCTCTACATATTGTGAAAGTAAACTGCACTAACCTGACTGAGGTAAAAAATACTGTCTATTGTTTCACACGACCCTAGAGATTGACTCTTGATCTGAGGAGCAAAGTTGTCATGTTGCACGGTTGTTGGAAAACTGAATCCCTTCTTGTCTGTGCCAGGTAAGCTGATCACTTCCTATTTCAGTCAAGAAAGTTTCCAGTGACCTCTGAGCTAGTTGGTAACACACCCAATTAAGTTTAGCATAGTCAGTGGAGGCCTGGAAGATCCGCACTTCTACGCCGATACTACTGTTTATGTTATTCCAATGCGCAGGGCCTAGTGGGAAACTAGGAACTACACTACATGGCGCCCAACGTTTGGTAAGGCGATAAACTAACGCAAGACGTTAGAGTAACTCAGTCGTGCATATTTCACACAGACCCCTTTCTCCCGTAAATACTCCAATAGACGTCTGGAGTGGGTGAAAGGTTAAAATCCGCCCGAACTCAGTAGGAAGAGATTCCTATGTAAAGCTCTGGTTTATTCAACGTTGAAGGATACAGTGTTCCAAAATATTGTGCACCTAATCTTTGTCTCCTTGGAGACCTACTCTGCAAAGCCTGCATTTATAAAATGTCAGACAGTGAAGAAGAAAGGGAAGCAGCTAGGCTGGCAGCCCAACTAATAGAGGAAGACTCGAGTCTCCTACAGACAGACCCGGATGCTATCGACATCCCGGTCTACTTAAGAAAATCTATAACGGTAAAACTTATAGAAAACGGACTGACACCACAGGGTGGTACAGTCGTCTTCGTGATAGAGGCACACGAATATCGGCAGACAGAGGTATTCTATTCATGGATAAACTTTCCAGCGGCAAACGCTATAACAAAAGAGTTTCACTATTACAAAATAGAGGAACCTCCGGAAGAGTACGCTCCTTTCGAGGAGACTGAAATCCCACTAAAATTCCAAGAGCACCTGCTCTGGTTTAATGGCGCCCTAAAACATAATGATCATATTACCAGGCTCGGTCCACTAGGTAGATCAGGAGCAACGTGGCCGGTTCTAGCCAGCTACACACCACACCCGGACATTGAAAAAATGTCAAGTGAAGAACTCTTAGTTAACATAAGAGAATTAACAAAAGCATATAGAGAGTTAGTAAAATTATTTATTAAAAATAATTCAAACACTCCTAAAAAGAGCTGGGATGGAAATAAACAATCCACTCCCAAAGAAAAAGTTTTCCAGTCCAGAGGAAGGTCTCCTCGACGGAGGGAAAGAACTCCGACTCGAGAACACCAGTCTCCCCAGAGGGAGCCCTCTGAGAAAAGATATAACCTTAGAAATAGGGATAATCTGAAAAAACCTGATAGATATCAAAGTATTGATACACGTCCCTCTCGATCTTTTCCACAGAATTCGGAAAGAAGAGGACGGTCAGACCCAGGAGAGAACACCAAGTCCAAAGACAAGGAACCTGCTCAGAGTAAAAAATCTCAATTTTCAAAAAAGAAGGTAGCCAGTATTAGAGTAATCAACCATGCCGAGAATACTGAGGACACAGTTGAAAAACGGGGAGTGGGCATTGACAATGTTGGACAGTGCAGCAGAAATCAGTATAGCGCGCAAGATCTTGATGAGTCATCTGGAGACAGTGGACACGAATGAATTCATTCAGGTTGAAACTGCCGACACCAGACTTAGCGAGCACCATAAAATATACAAAATAACATTGCGTATAGAGGGTGATAAGACTAGGAAAATAAGAGGTCTATTTTGGGGTAAGCTCTCAAAAGGCTATGATATTCTGTTAGCTGAAAAAGATTGGCCCCCAGAGTTTGTCAGGGAGTGCCCTCGTGGCGAAGAAGTGATTATGCCTGCCTTCTCGAATCACATTCCGATTCACAAAAAATATACATATGCAAGAAAATGGGCAGTGGCCCAGGCACCGGCATTATATAAAAATCATGTAGGATGGGATGAGTACTCTCCTCCCCACAAAATCCAGTTAAAAAGTGAACCAACTGCCCAACGGCAGTATCCCATTAAGCAAGAAGCTAAAAAACAAGTCAGGGAGATCTTAGATCAACTTGAATACCAGGGGGTGATTGAACCATGCACCTCTCAAATGAACAATCCTTTGTTTCCTGTCTCCAAGCCAGACAATTCATATCGTCTAGTTTTGGACTACAGACATCTTAATACATGTTGCAAAACTTTTGCAGTACAAAACTCGCATAGTGCAGCCCTAATGAATAACATAGTTAGGAAAAAATATAAAACAACATTAGACATATCTAATGGTTTCTTTTGTCAAAACATTGCACCAGAAAGCAGATACTTGACCGCTTTCTCAGCATTTGGGTCGCAGAAAAAAATTCTGTCGACTCCCACAGGGGTTCAAGAACAGCCCAGGGCTATTCTCAGCTAGGGTAACAGAGTACTACAAATATATGATGATGAGGCATTATCTTACGTAGATGATATCTATCTCACAGACGACGACTTGGATACTCACTTGAAAAGAGTGAACACCATTATACTTGGGTTCGCAGCAGAGGGTTACAAATTCAACTTTAAAAAGTCCCGAATTGCCCATCTAGCGGACAACTTTTTAGAGAAGTGCGCTGTACTCCAAGCTCCAAAAATGCTGAAGAATTTACAATCCATACTAGGTTTTCTTAATTTCGGAAGAACTTACATTCTAAATTACGCAGAGAGGGTTAAACCTCTTTACGAACTAATTAAACCTGATTTTAAACAAATCTATTGGACTCAAAAACACACAGAAATTTTGAGATCATTGAAAACAGACATGTTAGCTAAAACAAAATTAGATACACGTGACAACACACGCGATCTTGTAATCCGAGTCATCCCAGGAAGATGCGGATTCACGTACCTAACCTCTAATGAGGGAGAAAAGGTACCAATAGCTTACAAATCACATTTGCACACAAAGGCTGAAATAAAATTCAGTTCAACGGAGAAAATTCTAACTGCGGTTCAGACTGCTGTAGCAAAAGAAAGGCCCCTAGCACAAGGTAAACGCATAGTAATCGTAACACCTATACCGGCTTTAGAAGCGGTAACTAAAGCAAGCATTCCTAATGCTAAAGCTTTGCATCCGAGATGGATTCAGTGGGTTAATTCTCTTGCTGCAACAGACGTAGTTTACGAATTTGATCCAAACTTAAAAACACAGGAATTTTTACAATATGAATATGAATGTCCTCTGCCAATTGAAATCCTGCCTCTCGAAGAATACGGAAGTATTATATATACTGACGGATCAGCACAACCCGCAGTTGGGGGTAAGCAAGCTTACAGTGCTGCGTGCGCGATTGTAAAAGGTCGCTGGCACAAAGGAAAATTTAGACCACTAGTCACTAAAACACAATCTCTAGGAGATTGCTCGGCTCAACGAGCTGAATTAGTAGCATTTAAGATGGCGCTAGAAAATACAGATCGCGAATTCCCCACACTAATAGTGTGCGATTCTTTTTATTGCGTACAATCTTATAATGAATACTTGCAGAATTGGGTGGAAAATGGTTTCAAAGAGGCAAAAGGTGGCACAATAAAGCATAAAATGCTTTGGGAACAGGTAGTTCTTTTACAGAAAGAACTACAAAAGACTCATGTGATACATACACTGAGTCATCAACGTGATGGCGTTCACGTTGCAGGGAATTCATTGGCTGATGAAGCCGCGAAGGCAGCTGTGCAAACGGCTTCCGTAGCTGCGATAACTCGGTCACAAATAAAAATAGACAGCGATATTCTACAAGCTGTCAGTGCGTCAGTAAAAAATGATAAGAAAACACTCCCAAAAGGCTTTCCAGAAAAGTACTTATATTCAACAGATACGAATAATGTTCCTTTTGCTCGAATCCCTGGAGTGGGGGATAGGGTAATTCCAAACAGGGAACACAGGTTAGGACTAATCAAAGCGGCACACAAAGGGCTTGCCTCTGCACACGCTGGCGTTTCAGCAACAATATCACTATTAAAACAGAGGTATTGGTGGCCTCGCTTGAGAATACAAACTAAAATGTATGTATTGGAATGCGATATATGCCAAAGGATAAAAGTATCAACAGTAAAACGACCAGCGCAGACACCCCTTCTCATCTCGGATAAACCATTTGCATGTGTTTACCTGGACCACTGTGGTCCCCTACAAAGGGATGGCAACTATAGATATATCATGGTAGCAGTGGATTCCTGTACGAGGTTCATATGGATGTGGCCCCAGCGCTCGGCTGACGCTAGAACGGTTATAAAAGATTTGCGAGTCTTTATCGGCACATACGCAATTACCACGTTCCATTCTGACCAGGGTCCTGCTTTCAGCTCTCGAGCTTATAGGGAGGCCATGGCCAGCATGGGAATTGGGTTGCGGTATTCTTGTCTGTCGCACCCCGAAGGGAATAGTGTGGTTGAAAGAAAAAACCGAGACATAAAGCGATCTATAACAGCGAAGGTATTAGGTTCAGGCACTGGGTGGGTCAAACATCTAATAAGTGTCCGGCCAGTTTTAATAACTTGCCAAGAAATTCTCTAAAAGGTTTCAGCCCATACGAACTATTGTTCGGAATTAGAATGAACATTCAAGACCTCGATAGTCAGATATCAGTGGTACAAGAAAAAACAACAGACTTTGACATCAAAGATTGTTTGGCTGTTTTACAGGAACTGAATGAAACAAGAAAATCCTTAAGCAACATAAAGTTAAAGCAACAGCCATCTACCACTGACGAGGCACCACAAGCAACAGCCCCAGCAAGGCCTGTCTGAATTCCAAAGATTGGGGATCTAGTCAGAGAAATAATCGCGGTGAAGAAGGAATTTGGGCCTTCTTACAGAAAAGCAGTACCTGTCTTAGCAGTCACCGGAACAAGATCAGTAGTACTACCGCCCCTTGCTGGTAAAAAGGAGAACAGAGTCGTGTCTATCGACCTGGTAAAACCACAAGCATGTGGCCTATAATCAACAGTAGGCCCAGTGGACTCCCAAGAAACAACAGAATACCCAAACTTGCAACAATCCAAGAGGTTCAAACTGAAAGACTAATCACATTCGATCAGCCTGCAGTGCACAGAGAAGGACTATGCAATAATGCCA
The DNA here is from genome assembly GCF_964263255.1 of Lissotriton vulgaris. NCBI lineage: Eukaryota > Metazoa > Chordata > Amphibia > Caudata > Salamandridae > Lissotriton > Lissotriton vulgaris. Next base: position 668,052,240 of record NC_141689.1, read on the forward strand.
TGGAACTCGTGCCTCTTGAGACACAGATTGAAACAGTTCGTCAAGAAACTCCAGTCTACAATAATGTGGCATCAGAAAGTGCTACCGAAAGACAGATTGAAAGAACAATCCCATCAATTGACAGAACTGCCTCTGGTTATTTCATCAACTTCGACAACTTCTCTGAAGATCAAAACGACCCCGAAGTGATGCCAGAAATAAAAAAGTATTCTAAAGAAAATACAACAGGACTCCTTCAACTAATCAAAGAATTATATCTGTATTCACCGTGATTGAGCATTGGATTATTTCAGGGGTATTCATACTCCTACTATGCCTAATTTTAGTTTTAATTTTAGGAAAGTTTATTACAATTGAATGGACACAGCAAGTCAGAACATCAACCTAGTCCTGAAACCACACAGATCATCCCACGTGAAGAAAAGATAACTGTCAACAGTAAATGTCACAGCAATTCCAATACCTGGTGGGGTAGTATGGGAGAAAACAGACTATGAGATCTATGGTCCGGTCGAAATCCTGAAGTATCCTCATCAACTGAAGGTTTCCTTAAGTGACTTTGTAAAACATAGTACATTCTCTCATGATTGGGACTTTAACAGTATCAATGACATGATGTCTTATTTAGTAATGTCAGCTAGATTCACAGAACATGATTATTTACAAGGTTCATCTAGTTATGAGCAATTATTCTGCTACACACATTATGGCGATCATTATTTGCATAAATCTGCACAGCCTAGAAATGTTTTTATGTATAATCAATGGGAACATTGTGCGACACCACCTAAAAGCAGTTCTAAAGCATTTTTTGAGAAATTCAAATACTTCTCAGGGTTTAACACCAGTAATGCAGAAACGTTTTATTACAAACTGTTAGATAAAACAGGAATGAAAACAATGCTGACAAACACTAAATTAATATATTCAGAAGCATTTTATGAAAAAATGATGACATTTGGTTTTGATTTTTGGAAAAATAATATTGAAACGAAAACCATTTGGGGTACAAAAGATTGGCAGGTACAAGGCCTTGAAGCACTATTCAGAACCTGCATGATACCAGAACAAATGATATTTTTAAATGACACAATACACCAAACATCCTGTCTTGGCCTAGCTAAGATCAAAGACCTTAAAACACCGTCTATTCCAAAGCCAATACCTGATAATGCAACTGCAGATATTGAGTTAGACGTATCACAAATTTTACATTTTAACAGAACACATCCTGATTGGAAAAAGTGGTTAATCTGGCCTACTGACACAAACAGCTGTCAAGATAGATTCCTGAATAAAACACAGGGGTTAAAAATGACCAGACAAGACCCTAGATACTCCCAGAGACAACATCCAGGGATAGTAACAACATCAGTGTAGGGAAACTCTGCCTCGAATGGCTAACATCATCCACACTGGCTGAAATTAAGCAACACTTGTCTTTACTAAAAGATGGTGCTGATTTGCGCGATTTCATTCTTGGACCACGCAAACAGCGTCAAAAGCGTTTCATAGCGACCAGTATCTATGCTGCATACAACGAGGCTTGGAAAGTCACACAAATTGAAACAGCTGAAAAAATATGAGAAATTGATCGTATTAATTTGGAAAAATCACTTTCTGTAGTGGACAATGGGTTAATGACTCTGTCCTCCAGAATATATTCGTTGGACAATATTGTATCTTCTGCCTTTGACATCATAGACAGAGACTTGCTAATGTTACAACATGGCCAATCTCAATTACGTTCTATTGTACAATTGGGCTGGACGCTGCAAAATCTTCGTTCAGGCTATGTGCCTTGGCGTTTAATCAACATAACGTCATTATTTTCCATTTTTAACCTTACTGATAAACAAATCAGTTTGGCACAGAAAGGAGCAGACTATACAATCCTGAGCATCGAAAAACTTGAGAGATTACCATTGACAATGTCAGAGAGTCCTGTCATTGAATGGATAATACACGGAATTATCACCATTCCGATAACAACTTTCCGATTTAAAAAGTGCCTTGAATACATACCTACTGGCCAGTATGAACGATTGGGTAAAGGATATGTAAAATCAGAATGGAAATTACCATACACACATTCTTGCTATAGTGACAGCGACAAAAATGTATTTCTTAGTGGTGAAAATTGTAAACATTCACTAAGCGGTATACTTTTGTGCCAGGGTATTAATTTACAGGGAGCTTGTGATGGAAATTCTAACAACCTTTCATGCCTCCAGCTTGTCACACCTGCAACTCAGATAGAGCCCTTCTTTATGCAACTTGCAAACGGGAGTTACATTCTTAGAACGGATCACAGATGTTGTGGCCTTGTTCCAGGGAAAAGTTATCTAGTAAGAGTAACATCCATGGTCAAATGTTGTATGCAGGCATTGTTTCCAAGCGGGCTTGCAGACACAGAGACTCCCATCTGGCCTCGTCTAAATCTCTATTCTATACGAATTGATACTTTAAGCAAAATGAAGTCTGTGCTTTTGCAGACAACAGTGCCCATAACGTCATCTAAAGAGACGTATTATCTTCTAGTTGCAAGACAGCTACGGAAGTTCATGAACTTTTATCAACAAATTGCCCCGTGCATTTCGTAGAAATGCTTAGCCAACTCCTTAACATGTCTAGTGCCACAGGCATCCCAGGCATATTTAAGACGATTTTTACGGGACTGCTAACACCTTTTCAAGCAATTTTGGGAATCGTTCCTAATTTTGTTCACTCTGTTTTTGGCGGCATACCCTTATTTTTGGGACTTGTAGCAGGGATTTTATTTTTGACCGTCCTGCTTCGTTATGGCAAGCCAAAGCTCAGACATAGCTCCTATGGGAATGGAAGAGACAATCCTAGCAATGCGCTACCGGGACAGGATAACTAACGTCCTTGGATTGGCCAGGCTGAGAGATCTAAACATGACCTGGTTCCTTTCATTCAGACCTATATGGCAGAACTGTATCTTACCGGTACTTCGATGTATGCTATGCGGAGATGAGTGCATGTTGGACATCTGTCTTTCACTTCCATCAGCAGTACCAATGGACGTCGATACTTTGCTCAGTCTGATAACAGCTCACGCATTGTGTTGTCCCCAGCGGCTACCAATCCTGATGACGGCATTCGTTGAGACTCCTGTGCTACGACTAGGTGGTAACAGTGGAGCGAGTGACAAAAGCAACATCACCCAGGTACGACCTTCTGTGAGCATTGCTAATCCCGACTATGATGACAGCAATCATTCTCACACCTGCCAAGTTACAGCACTATGGAATTTGGTTGAACTGTCACCTGATTTTGTAGACCAATTCTTTGAGAGCCTGTCTGATATGACCCGAACAGAAACAATAACTTTAGAGAAGCTTTCCGACACACAGCGTTCCCATGAACTCTGAATTCGGCCTTCAGTTTTGAACAACAAAAACTGCTAAAAGCGTTGGAACTCTATTTCCCCGTTCAAGCAATAATTCTTTTGAATTGAACACTTTTTAATATTCACCCTTTTTGGCACGAACAATTCTTTGCTTAAAGTAAAAACTATTCTTAGAGAACAGAAGCTTCAACTTCTATTTCTAAACACATCTAGAGACGTAACAACCTTACACCAGCCTCTAGCACATTTATTGCAATGCATTTATATGTGATGATTTATCTCGCCCTTCTTCTGTTTCAGAGATATTTCATGTGTAATTCTTTTTGCATAATCGTTCATTGATTTCATATGCAATAATTTTTGAATGATTTCTATGCTTCGAAAACGTACAGTACCTATAACTTTCACGTATTACAATATACGCCTATTTCAAATGCATTTATGTATTTTGGGGTGGGCAATGTTACACATGCATCTTATTGCCCTAGTTTTAATAATTTGATGGACATGAACCCGTGGAGTGGATGTTGCGTGCTTATCTAGGATCCTGATCGATACTGTGACCTTATGCCCCTATTCGGCTATAAATCCATTTATTCCCTATATTGGCATAACCATTCAAGTGCGATATTCAGAAAGTCATCTCTGGCCTCACACGAACAGAGCCACATTCCAGAATAGTTTTCTCTGCCACTTCCTTTGCAACCAATTAGTGCAATGACAGAGCAGAAGTCACTATCTGAGATTCCTAGATTAACACTCCGAGTTCTTCAACAAGATAAAAACTCAGCAAACCTGGAAATCCCCGCTTGCTGTGTTTTGATTAGTAATGGAACTCTAATGAGCAACTGATAGCGATCACTTCCTAGTGACATCTTTAATTGACGTCTTATGTCCAGCAAACTTACGTCAAACCAGGCACCTGTCAGATATAAATATTACCAACGTTGCCTTAAGCAATGCCCCTGTTGCTAGCTGTCTGCAGTACGCTGATGCTGCTGTCTCGAAGCTACTGATACCATTATCGCTGCTAAAGCGCGAACAATGGTGTGGTGAAACTAGGATCTGAACAGCCGTCCCTCTGCGAAGAGCCCAGCAGATGCCAGCTGCCCGCGGACGCTGTCCCCCCTCCTCCTCCTCGACGCGCTGAAGAGAGACGCTGCCTTTCTCCTGCCGAGAAATCCAGCTCCAGCGTTTCTGGTCTACCCTTGCGGGTGACTGGGATACCGAGTTTCCCTGAGGGAGATACCAGACCTCCATCATTCTATTCAGAGGTATGGTGTTGACTAAACCCTTAGTGAGAATTCTTGAAGCAAACCTTGGCAAAACCAACTTAACTTAGAGCTACTTACTTACTCCCCTCCCAAGTATTAGGCTTAGGTCAGGTACACTGGGGTAGGCGTAGTTAGAAGCACCAGTTGAGTATTATAGCCTAATGTATATATGAATGTATATATGTTTTATTACTTTTAAACCATTGTATGGCTAAGAAACCATATCAATGCTTTTACAGTATTATTTCGCAATACTTATCTTACTGTACGTACTTTTTATCATAACAAGTCTTGCAAGTGTGGCAATACATTTCTCTTGTACGAGAAGAAAAGACTGTTCAATAAATGTTAACCCTTTATTGACAAACACCCGTCTCTCTGTTCTCAACATATTGTGAAAGTAAACTGCACTAACCTGACTGAGTAAAATAACTGTCTATTGTTTCACACGACCCTAGAGATTGACTCTTGATCTGAGGAGCAAAGTTGTCATGTTGCACGGTTGTTGGAAAACTGAATCCCTTCTTGTCTGTGCCAGGGAAGCTGATCACTTCCTATTTCAGTCAAGAAAGTTTCCAGTGACCTCTGAGCTAGTTGGTAACACACCCAAATAAGTTTAGCATAGTCAGTGGAGGCCTGGAAGATCCGCACTTCTACGTCGATACTACTGTTTATGTTATTCCAATGCGCAGGGCCTAGTGGGAAACTAGGAACTACACTACAGCTTGTGTCTATTTGGATCACTGTGGCCCCTTACACTCATACGGGGCTTACAAGTACATCTTTGTGGCAGTAGATTCATGCTCTAGATTCCGGTGGGTTCGGCCCCTGTGCTCGGCTGATTTGCGAGTCTTTATCGGGACATACGCAATTGGCACATTACATTCCGACCAGGGCCCAGCGTTTAGCTCTCGGGCTTACAAAGAAGCCATGGGAAGTTTGGGTGTGGCCTTGCGGTACTCTTTTCCCTACCATCCAGAGGAAAATTTGGTCATTGAGAAGAAGAACTAGGACTTAAAGAAATCCTTAACGGCTAGGGTATTAGGCTTGTGTGGCTGTTGTGTCAATCACCTAAACGGGGTCCAGAGGGCATTTAACAACATGCCCCAAGAGAATACCTGTGGGGTCGTATACCTTATGAGATCCTGTTTGGGGTAAGAATGTGGGTAGCAGACCTCAATAGTGTCTGCACAGTGGTGGCTGAAACTCCATTTGACATCAATGGTCGTTTAGATGTTAAACAGGACTTAAAAGAATACAGAGCTTTACAATGCAACGTCCAAGTGAAACAGACCACCACTGGAGAAGTGAAAGCAGTATCAGCAAGACCTGCCTGGGTTCTGAATATTGGTGACCTGATCAGGGGAAAAATAATGGACACGAAAGAATTTGGGGATGTGCCTGCCCTGGCTGTTGAAGGTACCAGAACTGTACTTTTTTCCACCTATTGCCGGTTGCCGAGACAAAAGATTTGTCTCCATTATTTAGAGCATGCCTCATACCACATCAAATGAATTTCCTGAATGAAACAGTGATGCAGCCTACGTGCCTTGGTTTAGCTAAGGCAAAAGAATTGAACATATTGCACATTTCCACATTTGCACGGTTTGAAGATTGGCAACAAAACACAAAGTACAGTGAGGATAGATTATATGTGATGCTCCGTAATGGATCATACAATACATCAGACCCCGATCACCAGGGTTGGTTAGTTTGGCCATATGACACAGGCAGATGTTAGTCTAGATTCTTGGTTAACATGGAAGGGTTTAAGATCAACAGGCCTGACCTATACTATGTGAAAAAGAACATGCTGGGGTGGGGACAACATATAATGTTGGGAAGTTATGTCTAGATTGGCTAAAGACCTTTATCCTTTCTCAGGTGAAACAACACTTGTCCCTTCTTTCTGATGACCTGGATCTCAGGGATGTTTTACTAGGTCCCAGAAACCTACATCAAAAGTGCTTCTTGTATGGAATATACAATGAGCTATGGAAGATTTCTCAGCAGGAAGCTGCAGAGAGACTGAGCGAGATCGACGGGGTAAATATGGAAAAGGCTGTGGCTGTGGTTGACAACAGTATGACCACTTTATCGTCCAGAATGTATTCACTGGGCAACATTGTGTCTTCTGCAATTGACATATTACAGCAGGTCATGTCTGTTTTACAACATGGACAGTCACAGTTACGTTCCATTGTAATACTGAGCTGGGCGTTGCAAACTCTATGTTCTGGCCACATGCCGAGACTTTACATCAAAACTACCAGTCTGTTTTCTGAATACGACCCAACGGAAAGACAGATAACTATGGCACACAGAGATGTGAAATACACCATGTTGCACATTAAAAAATGTGAGCAATTACCTTTTACCATAGCAGAGACATCATTCACAGACTGGATTATTCATAGTTATACCGGTCACGACTTTCCAATTTCAATATTGTCTCCAATACCAACAGGTAGGAAGTACGAAGTGCTCGGGAAGGTTATGTGCATGAGTATTGGGAGTTACTGTTCAGGTTTAAGTGCAGGAAAGGAGACCCAGAAGTTTTTCTTAGTATTTCCGACTGTGAGGATGTCCTAAGCGGAACCTCAGTTTGCAAGGACATTTCTCGTTCACGGGGCATGTAATACTTATGCTGCAAACTTGTCATGTTATCTGAATGGTTCCCCAGCTGCTGTGATATGTCTGGTTATAAAATTGCTCTTGAATGGGAGCTACTTGATGCTAAATGATCAAGGTTGCTCTGGAATGGAACCAGGCTTTGCTTATCTTGTGATGGTGAATTCCTTAGTCACGTGTTGTGCACAAGTACTTTTTCCACCTGCCTGCAAAATTAGGGCCTGAAAGCCATGTTTTTTCAACAAAATGTAGCCTTAACTTCGGCCAGAGAGACGTTTCATCTCCAAGTGGCGAGGCCCTCATCTGAGACACAGACACTACTCCACACTAACTTCCAGCTGCCTTTTGGGGAGATAGTCCATCGTATCTTTAACATTTCCTATACTAAAGGAGCAGTACACTTTTTTAAATGTATCGGCTCTGGACTGGTTAGCACCTTTCAGACAATCTTCAGAGTTATTCGATCATTCATATACTCCATGCTGGGAAGCGTTTTTGTAGGGCTCTCGCTAGTCCTGCTACTTTTGGCGGGAATAGTGATTTAAATTTTTCACGTCCCAGTTCGATTAGGAATAGAGATGGTACTGCTGGTGCTATGATGCCATGAGCACATGGTTCCCACGTTTGGCACACTTCGACTCTGAGAACTGGATGAGCACTGGTTCTTGTCCTTTAGGCCTATTTGGCTTAACTGCCTGCTTTGTGGACACAAATGCATATTAGATATATGCCTAGGATCACAACTGGTGGCGCCATTGGATATTTATGAACTATCGGGCCAATTAACAGCCCATGGGTATTGTTGTCCCCAGCGTCTTCTGCTGCTGATGAATGCATTTCTTGAGCCACCCTGGGGTGCTTCTGCTCCTAGTGACCTGGACAATGACTCTACAACAGGATGCAGTCTCTCCATTCAGTGGCTGCTGTGGGAATTGGATGAAATTACCTGTACTCCATAAGTCTACTGCATGGGGCGCCACTGGGATTGTTGTCTGCAGTTATAGACAACAACAATGTTGTGCCTGCCACTCGGAACATATGAAACATTGGCAGTTTTCCGTGTGGGAACAACTTGGCTTGTTTTATAAATGAAATTTGTCCAGAAAAATGCTGTTTTCTTTTTCTAGTCACCATGGCTTTCGGAGTGCTTAGGATTTTAAACAGTATAATGACTTTAAGACTTTTATGAATATTTTAAAGGGAAGCTTGCTTTTAGACAATGTTGAGAGAAGTCTTTATCTCTTTATTCCACTTTTATTATGGTAAGCTGATATACTGGCAATTTGATAGTTTTTATATATCGATCCTTAGGATGAGGAATGGGTGTTCTGCTCCCGAGTTAGGCCCATGTAGGAAGGTAGCTTATTCCCTACATTGTCCTACAAAACAACATTTCAGCAGTGACCCCTTTCAGATATTTGCATGCACGACAATGTTGGCTTTGTTTCTCTGAAAATACTTTGTTTTCACATACAGCTTTGTGCAACATTATAATGATACCTTGAACACTATGTACTAGGCCTCTCAAAGCATTAGGTACAAAAGTCATCCTATCTTCATCCACAAGGTGACAGCGCTATCCACATATCCATAACATCCCTAACTAGCATGCACATAGCGAAGGCTGCTTTTTATTATAACTAAAAGGCATCCCGTTAGATTGGTAGAGGAGGCACTTCTGCTGACACAGAAGGTCCCTGCATGCTGAGAAATTACCACGCATCGGTCTGACGTTCCTTGAGAGAGTGGTCAAATCGCAACCAAGATGGGGTCCTTCACTCTCTTCCATCAAGTCATGGGGTTGGATCGTTCATAGGGGGGATTCTTGTCTCTACACCTACACACACTCTAGGTACACTTAGGGTAGGGTTCACATCGTAGGAGTACACTACCTTTTTGCATAAATGCCTACATATATTCATTGACTCAGGACCTTGGTAGAAACGTATCTACTGCTTACTCTTTTGGTGCTTGTAATCACCTTTATTTGCTTCTGTCTCAGATTCATTGCCGCACATGTATTATATGCAAGAATAATGTTGATTCAATAAATATTATTGAAAACTTTCCACTATGTATTTTCTGTATATTTCTCTGAGAACAAGTGAGCACGAGTGACTGAGCAAAAGATTATGGACTGTTTCCAGTATTCCTGAGAGATCAGGGTTGTAATGTTCAGTGGTTGCCAGAAACTGTTTGCTCCCTGGTAGGTTAAGAGGGATTACGGTGGTACTGTGAGCTAGCTGGTCTATAGGCCAACATATTTTGCAGGGGTGTCCAGAATCAGTCTAGGCCCCCATCCCTTACTTTATGTTGCCCAAACAATGCGCAGATCATATGGTTTAGTAGGAACTATATGACACTAGGAGACCTCAATTTCCATCTTAAAGACCACAACAATCCCAACTTGGCTACCCTTCTTGACAACCTCAGAAACCTTGGACTCATCCAATGTGTCATGGAGCCCATCCACATCACTGGATACATCCTAGACCCCGTCTTCTCTTTCTTCAACAACATCACTATCAATGCACCAAGACCCAACATCTGGACAGTACATGTCATAGTTAGTTTAATAATCAACATCCAACAACCCAGAAAACCCCCTACAGTGCCTCAGCATGCCAACACTGGAACAACCTAACAGGCTAATTGAAAGACCACAATAACAAATCGGAACCCCCAGGCCTCTGGTGGAGCATGGGACCTTAATAAATATAGGTTTACAATTCAGAATTTATTTCTCAGCATACCTAAATACAAAGTCCCTGGTCTTACTGGGCCCTTGGTCTCCAGACCTTGGATGTGGGTATAGAATTCATCTGAAGCTGCAAATCCAAATGCAATTTACTCATCACAGTTAAATATCAATTATTGGAAGTCGTTGATGGGAGTTTTATGTGAGTTTAAAGGGTTTTATTCAAATGTTTTAGTAAGACTTTATTTACCATTAATTAATGCTTCTCAAATACAAATACAGAACATAAAGCATTAAGCCCTTTCCATATTAAATAAATACCTATTCTAAAATTTAAGATGAGAAAAGTATCGCAAACCCATAAAGAGTTTGAAAACGAGAGGTTAAAGCACGGAGCTATAAGCAATTCAAATAGCACCTCTTATAAAGAGAAGTTAAGGAAATTTAGTGGAGTCTCAGAAATATAGCATAGATTCTGCTCAGAGCAAAGAGCTTCAGAGATTATGGGTCTTCAAAGGAAAAGAAGCTCAAAGCACAAAGAGTGTGAGTGGTGGGTGATTGTCTCTAGCCTTGTAACACGCAGTAATATAACATTTTGATATCTACAACAAAAAAAAGTTGCAGCAGTCCATCCTCTCCACCAACCGGGGCACAATGTCTTCATGGAAACAGAAAACTTCCACTGTCTACGCTGCCTTGAAACAAAGACTGACAGATATTAAGGGGCTCATTACGTTGTTGGACGGAATGCCTACGCCCGACACCGTCTCGAATTTGGGACCTACTGACTTAAAGTGGGCGGTACCGACCACCAGATTACGATGCGACCAAACACTGTTCAGTCGGATTCCCATTGTTTCCTATGGGAATTTGTGTTACGCCTGAGAACCGGCCGTAACACAGTCTCCTATGGGGAAACGGAGTGGGTGTGTAAAACCCTGCACAGTGTTGCAGGCACCCCATGGTGCCTGTCACACAGTGCAGGGTTTTTCAGGGGGTACCTAGCCCTTGGACACAAACAGTAGGCTGCGGGGGCAAGGCGGCCCGGCACAGAGCCTCCAAAGTCACGTTCCTACAGCCTTTCTGTGTCAGACAGGCCAACGCGGAAAGGATGTTGGAAACTGACATCATAATCACGAAGGCGGAAACACCGTCTATAGGGAGTTGCAGTGTAGTTCCGACCGACAAAATACTCGGCAAGTCAGTCAGAAATGAGGCAGAATACCCGTCCGATGTACGCTCTGAGCGCGAAGATCGTAATCGGGCGGTCGGACTGTAAACCGACGAGTCGGTCGGACGGGCTCTGACGTGGTCGGGGAGATTCAAACTGTTGGGCAGAGGCTTTCCGCCCGACATCGTAATGAGCCCATTAGTGTTTTATGTAGCATTATTGACAACATTGTACCAGTCGTGGTTGGGTTCCCACTGGTTCTTCATGTGCAAAGCAAAACAGTTCACGGTTAGGTCTGTCATTCCACAAATGAAATCATCTCTTTCTTACATATTCTGGCTTACACATCATATTCCTAAAGAAACATGTAAGTCAAATGTTACTTCATTATTTAATACTCTATTGTATTCTATGAAAAATATGTCTATGGGAAGGTCGAAAAAATATTTTCCTATTAGATCATATTGGGTCAGTATATTTTATCATTGAGCTCTTCACGTGTTCACATTACTAAGAATGTTAACCTACGGTCAGTAAGAATAAAAAAAAAGAAAACTGCGTTGATAAGCATTTCTTACTTAACATTGGCAGATATGGAAGCCTAGTCCTTCCATTTGCCTTTTAAAAATGTGAGTTCTTTTTTTAGGCCTACATGTTATTTCTACATGTTAATTGCATTAATGTGTGTGTATAATAATGCTCTATCTCCTCCTAGCACAAGTCATTGGGAACCTCAAAAAGTGGATCACCAACTGCGCCAACAGTCTGACCATCATGAAATGAAGCACCACAGCAAAAACTAGAACTGAAGGCAGCTGGTACACAGAAGCCATCAGAATGAATGGTATTTTACAATCTATTTACCTTTGGATGTATGCATGTGTAGTTTTTCAAGTGTTGTGACTTTAACGCTGTGCTAGTTACTCAAGTAAAGATCCAGAACTTTACTTGTACAAGTCGTTGCTGTCTAGTTATCACAGTAAGCAGGATATTATACACTGCAGGGGCATTGTCCTAAATTCTCTGTGTCTTTCGGATGCTCATGCTCAGTAGACAACAGGCTGCTGGAAAAAGGAGTAGCAAGGACTTTGGCTCCAATGTTCCTGTGGCTACAGATAAGGTCCTGGAACTGCAGCAGCTATGGTTGGTAACACCCCGTTGCATGAACAAGCCCCACAACTCCAAGATGTTGTAGAATATCTCAGCATTTCAAATGTGGAACATCGACTGATGGAATATTTTGCTCGCAATGTATATGATGATTTTATAACGCACAGTAAAATATCCAAATACAATTTAGCATTATAGCAATTGTGCAACACATGCACTCGCAGCATTTGATGTGCAATCTGAGCAGTGTGTGTCAATATGTGCAAACTGATGGGAGAAGTTGGTCACACTCTTGTATGTGGACAGGGTGGTTTTCACTAACTCTACCATACAGTGGAGGAAGAGAATGTTACTAGCCATTCCACATGTATAACGCCCACTGCAGGTGCAATTGGACAGATAGTAGATATTTGATATTTATTAATTTATAAAGCGCCTGAATCACACCAGAGTGGTATTTCCGCGCTGTGGAGGAGCTGTAGTAGGCCCGGAGAAAAGGCAAGATTAGAACAGTACAGTTTTGAGGAGCTTTCTGAACAGAAGGTGATCAGGGCATTGCCAAAGATGGATGGGAAGTTGATTGCAATAGAAAGAAACTAGGTAAAAGAAAGCGTTCCCACCCAAGCGCAATTGTTTGATGCGCGGTACAAGAAGTAGAGATTTGGCTCCTGCGTGTAGGGACCTCGGTGGCAGGTATTGATTGAATTTTCCTGCAATATAGGTTGGACCTTTGCCGTTCAAGGTTTTGTGCACTATACGGCATATCTTACATTTGATCCGTTTGCGTACTGGGAGCCAATGAAGTAGTTGTAAGAGAGGTAGTTCCCAGGGGAGCATTCAAAACAAGGCGGGCCGCAGTGTTTTGGACTACTTGTAATCTGCTCAGGGAGGACTCATTTGCTGAGATCAGAAGGGCATTCCAGTAGTCCAGGCAGCTTAGCACTAGTGCCTGAATGAGTGTTTTTGCGTGGTCAAAGGGAGGAAGGGGAGTACTCTCTGTAAAAGGCTGCCGACAGATCAAGCAGTACAAGTAGTGCCGCTTGTCCGTTGTCCAGGGACTGCCTGATGTTGTCGGTAACAGCAATCAAAATAGACCATGTGGGAGAGTCTTCTTCTATGCCAAGTGACAGGTGTGCAGATGGCTTTACTGTCACTGTATCTTTGGTCTGCAACATTTGCCATGCAATGCTCTGCTTCAGTGATAAAGATGAGTGGGACAACATCATCGTTAAACCAACCTCTCTGTGCTCTTCGCTGTACACCTTCTAATTGATTCCTGTGCATCCCAAGATTCTTCAGTACCACCAGTTTTTTTGTGTATAAATGTTTATACTATGATTTGTGTTTGATAAAAAGTTTACGCACTTTGTTTTATTTTAGTGTTTACGAAATCTAAAAATGGTGAAAAGTGATGTCGTGCAAAGTGAAAATCCCTATGTCCGAGTATGTGTGAGAGCATGTACTATAAAGGTAAGTCAAAACTTTAGACTATTCCTACACCTACTTTGAGCCAAGCCAGTGTGTAGTGACTTCTTCTTCATTACAATCTCTCCTGCGTTGCTTAGTATAATGTTACCAAGTTGTGATGTAATGGAATGCTGCCTCAGCTTGAGTTTCAGTTGAGACTTGGGGCTGAGCTGAGATGATCCTGCTCCTGGTGGGGTTTTTATCTTCTTCTTATTATCCTAATTACTAGTCCATTAAATATCCATGAATGTACCTTGTACCTTCATACTTCAAATAAAATACATCTACAAGCAACTACTTGGACTTTGATTATCCTTCATTCACTACACAGTCACACTTGAATGTTCCATTCAATATTCACATTCATCTAAAGATCACACATTTCCTTTATGGTCTGCAGTAATGCACAATTTCAAACTTGTGCACATATGCAGGCTCATTTTTACAAACTTGTTGAAAAATAAACTTACGCTGACATGCATATTATAGGTTCACAATTTGCCTAACATCCCCAAAATGCCTGAACAGATTTTTCCATACAAGAAAAAAGCACATTTGGTAACAATGTTTAGGCCTGGAAAAAATATTCCTATAGGAAAAATCGTTTCACTTGAGGCCAGATGTGCGACCTGTTTTTGCATGCGGGTTGCAAAAACGTATTGGGCCATGTACATAGCCTATTTAGCAAGTCACAATATTTTTGCAACTTGCTAAATAGGTTTTGCGACTCGCTATTTATAAGGGGCGTTCCCATCCAAATAACGAGTCTCAAAACAATGTTCTAATGTGTTGCGACCGCAATTGTGATCTCAGAACACTCGCTCTTACCACCTACTTCAAGTAGGTGGTAATGCATTTGCAAATGAGAAGAGGTCCCTAAGAAACCTCTTCCCCTTTGCTAACGCATGCAAAATAATTTTTTAAGGGCAGGCAGTGGTCCCAGGGACCACTGCCTGCCTTTAACAAATTAAACAATAAGGTGTCTTTTTTTTAATGCATCCCGTTTTCCTTTAAGGAAAATGGGCTGCATTTTAAAAGAAAAAAACTGCTTTATTAAAAAGCAGTCTAACACATGGTGGTCTGCTGAGCCCAGCCGGCCACCATCCCTGGGATGGCTGGCATTCCCAATGGGCTTGCAAATTACGAGAGGCTCATTAATATTAATGAGCCTCGCAATTTGCGACCCCATTGGGAATCGCAAAACAGTGTAAACACACTGTTGTACATTTCATTTAGCACCTCACAATTTGTGACTTGCAATGTGTCGCAAATTGCGAGGTGCTAAACGAAAGGGTCGTACATCTGGCTCTTGGTCTTTAGCCTCATATTTTGCTAAGTCACAAGAATCTTTTGTGGGCAATTTAAGATCGTATTTAAGATCATTTATCGTTATTTATCCTCTGTTTATGCCATTTTACTGAAAATAAACATGGCCCAATAAATCATGATCTATGGAACAGGTATACTTATAGGAAAATAGGTACCGATGTTGCGGGAGGGGCATCATCACCCATTCAGGGCTTACACCTTTTATGGGCTATGTCTCCTCCCCGCATTCAACAATATGGATTTTAAAAGTGCATTACAGTTTGAGACTCTACATATATGCTATATTTGAAACCACCAATACATTAAAAAAATCATACTTTATTTTATCATTTTCCACTAGATTTTTTAAATTAAAACAGGGTAACAGTTTTTCTCCTTTATTTCCTACCTATTTATCACAGAATGTATAGAAAAAGTCTACAAGCATGATCAAGTCTAGTAGGAAGGTGTGCAGTGGCGGTTCCTCTATTAGGGCGTCGGGGCTCCGCCCCCGTTACATTGCTGGATGTGCTCAGCTTAAAGTAATTTATAAAAAATACTCATTTACGAGCTGCCAAAATGCCATTAATATTACTCTGTCAGTAGATCATAAACATGGGACTGCCGGGCACTCACCGATATCGCCGCTGTTAATTGACATCACGTGACTCACTGACTAGTCTCACTCTCCCCCCTGCACTGTTGTTTGCTCAAGCCTAGCCTACGTGTTTGCCGGCTGAGAACCTCACAGCCCTGAGGGCTGTGATGTCATCAGCTCGGCAAAGACTTAGCTGCAGGGAGCAATCTCCACCCCCTGATGGCCTGGAGGTTAAGTTAGCCCCGGGCGTTTTAAAAACAAGCCCGGGATCGCTAACCCTCCACATCAATCAGCGAGAGTGGCGCTTGTCACCACACCCTTTCCCACCTCGTTACAGGGCGTGGGTGGGACCCCTCCCTGTGACGAGTTGGGAAAGGGTGTGGCCAGTGGGATTCAGGAATCGAGTCTGCGCAGAAGACGTCCCGCGCATGAGTGAGTCTGCACTCTGAAGTGACTGTTGCAGTCAGAATGCATTTTGCACTGCGTCATATTTCTAAATCATCAGTACTGCAGACAGTGCCAGCACAGATTACTGCACAGTGCAATCGTTTCTTGCTTGCCACTTACTTTTGTTGCTGCCAGAGTACGAGGCCGCCGGACTGCCTGCTGACGTCTGAACCAACTCTGGTCAGTTCACAAGCCCAGGCGGGCATTTTTAACTTTCAGTTTAGGCCCGTTCAGTGTCCTGTCATCACATGGGGGAGCGTGGCCTACTTCGAAGTTCACTCGGTTGGGGGTCCGCTGCAGACACAGTTTTACAGGGTGGGCCAGTCGGCCCATAACTGGGACTGCAGTGTCACTGATTTAACTGCTTTACTGGAAACCTTGGTGTAATGTAAGAGCAGAAGCATACTGAGCTAATAATCTGTAAGGCTGTGTCTGCTACTGTTTTTAAGCACTCTGTTGGCTGACATGCTCGTTCGAGAAGGCAAGGGGTGAGTGTTCTCGAGGGTGGGTAGGCACCTCTGGGGAGTGGGGACAGAGATGTATGTGCCGTTATCACACCGTGAGGGCTCTCGGCGCTATTGTGGTGATCATGCTGATATTGTTCATGTCCAGTGATGGCCAGCAGCAGCCGTGAGCTGTACCTCAATGGTGTAGGTGCTTGCCTGTTTAACTGGTGTGTGGCGTTTCATATCACGCCTGTTGGAAATTGGCTGAGTGACACCTTTCTTCGTAATATTGTGTTGGGTGTTTGTGAGTTAATTGGGGCCTGGTGCAATGAATGATCTCATGCCTCTCTGACCGGGGTGAGTCTGTTTGGTAAGCGCCTGTTGCTTTCTGATGCTTCAGACTAGGGTCGAGATAAAAAAAAAGGTTTACTTTGGAGTGATTTTAAGCGCCTGGAAATCCTGCCCTCTTGAGTGCGGTTGCATGTATGCCATGGCATTCATACAGTACCTTTTCACACCCCGCATATGTAGGTGATAAAGAAAGTTTTGTAAATTGTAGATGCAGTCTTGTTCCTCATTCCCAGTCTCTGCAATCGCTATCAATGGATTTTTTTCAAGTAAATGAGGGTTTTTCAGCTGCATAATGTGTTTTTGCAAAACTAACTCATTACAAATGTTATTCAAAATAAACGTAGCTGACTGTTCCAAGGGTTGTGCAGTGTGACGATGGCGTTCCATCACAGAGCTTGATGCAAAGCCAAATCCTTTGTGTATTTATTGTGCAGCCAAGCGGTTTATTTTTACGTAATATTCAGGTTAAAACAATCATCACAATGCAGCCGAGAGCTAAAGCTGCTCTCACTCTTTTGCACTGCAGTGTATGTGACGCTGGCGTCGTGGTTTGCTATTTTACAAAAGAAAAATACAAACATCTTTCCTTAAAAACATCCGTTCAAAGGACAGAATTTCGTCAGCTTAATGTCTCTTGTAATGGAGTATTAATTATAGATAATCACTTGAAAGAATAAGGAAAGGATTCACACAAACTAAGTACTGGGCTGGGGCAGAGAGGAAAGTGGAACAGGAGAAGTGGAGTATTATTTTTATAGTTTAAAGGTCCTCTGACTCCAGAGGAGCTCTGGTCTCACCCCTGTGTGATGTCTTTATTTATGGCCTGACAAATGGCTTACATCACATGCCAATGGCTTGAATTTTACTGCTTACGTTTGGAAGTAATAAACACACGAGTTTGCTGAAAGCAGCCTGGTTCTAAACGCAAGCAATACAATTCATGCCATTGATTTATCAGGACAGCTGTATCCATTCTTAACATGCAATCATTTGAATACGAACCTAGTCCACCTTGGACTCACTTGTCTCGATGGCTGCATTTTGCAAATGTTCAGTGAGTTTGTCAGGATCCAAACTCTGTCCTCAAGAGCAATTTCTGCTCTTCTCATATTTTCCCGGCTCTGTGTCATGAAAACAAAATATAAACTTTCTAACCCCAAAAAAGGCTGACTGCGTTTTGTGATCGGGCCCCTTGTTATTTTCCCAGACTTTTAATATTAACTAAATACTACCTGCTCTTACAATATCTGACGAGTTTATGGACCAGTCTGCCTGGCCCAGAATAATAGCAGTTCTTAATTACTCCCTTAAACCTAATTAGAGTCCAGATAGGCAGGAAATCACCCCAGTCCACCTTTCCGGTTCCGAGGTATGTAACAGGTAGGGCATGTTCTGGTGACTGAAACATTCGTTTGTGGCCTTCCAAATTTTCTGAAGAAAAATAAGCATATTTATAAATTGTGCTCAAAGAAGGTGACAAGACGAGCAACAGGGTTCTGGAACAAGTTCAGAGGGCTTCAATGACCTGGTTCCCTACTAAGCAGGCACAGGATGGAAGAAAGAACGTTTTGAGATCAGTGGGCAGTGGTATTTGGTTTTATACTGGTAGCAGGGAGTGAGACCTTCATCTCACAATCACTCTGTTGGGGTCATCCTTTGAACACTGTTGGGGGTATTTTCTTGTGCCCCTTTTTGTGGCACTACTCTGCCACTTCAGGAGACTGACACAGGCCACTCACCGCCTGTAGCTCTGCTCAGCTATCAGAAAGCTAGCTTTTAATGTTCATTCCTTAGTGTCTCACTGTGTCCAGTCCAACAAATTACAATAGCTTTTAATTCTTCAGTTTATTTAATTTCTAAAGATATATCAATAAATAAAGAAATCTGTGAGGTAATCAGCATTGTTAACTCGAAGTCTGTTATGAAGTTCTTTGGTTATACTGGATAAGCAGCCACCTACGTTATCATATGAAATCTCTTTATTGATGTCATAGCTATACTTTCACAATTACTTTATGAACTTTCTTGCTTTCTCAAATTTTCTTGAAAATGTACCATTTGCCCTCTCTTTTTTCAAAATTTTCGCAGGGGAACCCCCAAACCTCCCTTATCCCAGTTAGACGCGCTCGCCACGCTTGCTCGCCACAGTACACTCATCCCGCAACATTTACGCCCTGCCACTTTCAAATGTCACCAGCCGCCACTGAAGGTGTGGTATTGAATCCTGATGCCATAGCAGCACTGCAATATGATTCTATCTTGATTTCGATTTTAAACTTGTGATAATGTACAGTTGTGATGCCAAGTCTGTGCTGCTTTTATTGTTTATGAACTCTTCGGAATACTGTTCCCTTAAATGTCATTTCTTTAGTTACAGTCCATTAATACATGCTGATGATGATGCTTTCTATGACATGACTCTCAAGGCCCTTCAAGACCAGCAGAAATAATTACATAGCTTTACAAGAAGAAACCATTATATTGTAGGTATCATTGAAACAAAAGCTATGAAAACGAAAGAATGACAGCTGTCAAAAAGGTGTAGCTTGTGGTATAATGGAACTATACTTTACATTTTTATGCTGTTTAAATATCTGGGCAATTGGCTAAATGAGACAGTCTGTTGGGTCTAATGTTTGATTTCTGACCGAAGGTTTATCAACTATGAAGGTGTTAAATGGCCTTGATTATTCTAATGGTGGCTACCCAAAGGCTCCTATTTTAAGGGCTTACATTGGAAAGGAAGTCACTCTGATCACTCTTGGGGCAGAAATTTAGGGAGAGAATCCAAATCAGATTATTGATGGGTCTAAACAGAAAACGTTGTGGGATGTTCTTTCATTACCCAGACCCCAAATGACGGCAAATAACAGAAAACATGATTTGCTCTCCCTATCCTTTTATGCAACAGAAAGCTTTCTACTACATGTATGGTCAATCTAAGCACTGGTACTCATAGTATGGCCCGTGGGCTGCCAGCAGCTTGACACGCCTTCACTGGCGGCCCGCGAACCATGCCTTGCAGTTTCCATGGCCGGCAGTAAACACAGAAGATCACCGCAGGAGAATACGTAGTGAATACATATTGAATAGGTATTCGCTACGTATGCTCCTGCGGCCATCTTCTGTGTTTACAGCCAGCCTCTGTGATGGCAGCACACCTTCAGAAAGCTTCCCAAAAGGCCCTTTAAAAGTCAGCTGTAAGCGCTTTCCCAGCTGACTTAAGGCCTATGGGAAGCTTCCTATTTGGACAGATACAGATAGAGACACAGAGACTGATAGAGGCAGAGAGACAGATAGAGGCAGAGAGACAGATAGAGACACAGAGACAGGGACAGACCGAGATAGAGACAGGGACAGAAATAGATAGAGACAGGGATAGCTAGAGATAGGAGCAGGGACAGCTAGAGACAGAGTCAGATAGAGACGGATAGAGAAAGAAACAGGCAGAGATAGAGACATGGACAGACACAGATAGAGACAGGGACAGACAGAGACAGGGACATACAGAGACAGGGACAGCTAGAGTCAGAGCCAGATAGAGACAGAGACAGGCAGAGATACATAGAGGCAGAGACAGAGACAGATAGAGACAGAGATAGAGACAGGCAGGAATGGATAGAGACAGGGAGAAACAGATAGAGACAGGGAGAGGCAGGGAGAGACACATAAAGGCAGAGACAGATAGAGACAGGCAGAGACAGGTAGAGGCAGGGACAGACAGAGACAGATAGAGGCAGGAACAGACAGAGGTAGATAGAGGCAGAAACAGATAAAGGCAGAGATAGATAGAGGCAGAGGCAGGTAGAGGCAGAGACATGTAGATATCGATAGAGGCAGAGACAGACAGAGACAGAGATAGAGACAGAGACAGATAGACAGGGACATGCAGAGACCGGTACAGAGAGATAGATAGGGGCAGAGACGGATAGAGGCAGAGACAGAAGCAGATAGAGGCAGAGACAGACTGAGACAGACAGAGACAGGGTCAGGGACAGAGACAGACAGAGACAGGGACAAAGACAGGGACAGAGACAGAGGGAGACGGAGAGGGAGATGGAGACGCAGATGGAGAGACAGACGCAGATGGAGAGACAGACGCAGACAGGGAGATAGACGGAGAGACAGACAGAGATGGAGATGGAGAGAGAGGGAGACGGAGAGAGGGAGACAGAGAGAGGGAGATGGAGAGAGGGAGACGGAGAGAGGGAAACAGAGGGGGAGGGAGGGAGACAGACAGAGGGAGGAAGACAGAGGGAGGAGGAAGATAGAGGGAGAAGGAAGATAGAGAGAGTAGGAACACTCTCTCTATCTTCACAGGAGGTAGACAGAGAGAAGAGGGAGCCAGAAGGAGATAGAGGGAGGGAAGAAGAGTGAGGGAGACAGAGGGAGGGAGCGAGATGCAGGGAGACAGAGGGAAACGGACGCAGGGAGACAGAGGGAGACAGACGCAGGGAGACAGAGGGAATCAGGCGCAGTGAGACAGAGGGAGACAGACGCAGGGAGACAGAGGGAGATGGGCACAGGGAGACAGAGGGAGGAGGAAGACAGACAGAGAGAGACAGACAGAGGGAGGGGGAGGGAGACAGACAGAGTGGGACAGACAGAGGGAGAGAGAGGGAGGGTGGGAGACAGGGAGGGAGACAGGGGGAGGGAGGCAGAGGGAGGGAGACAGAGGGAGGGAGACAGAGGGAGGGAGACAAAGGGTGAAAGAGGGAGGGAGACAGAGACGGAGGGAGACAGAGAGAGAGAGAGGTAGGGAGACAGAGAGAGACCGAGGGGGGAGACAGAGAGGGAGGGAGACAGAGAGAGAGGGAGACAGAGAGGGAGGTACAGAGGGAGGGAGACAGAGGAAGGGAGAGGGAGAGAACAAGGGATAGAGAGAGATGTGTGTATGCCGGATCTGGTGGCTCAGTGGGCGAATACATCTACTGCAGGGACCTCATAGTCCCAGTTTTCTTTTGCTCTAGCCTTGCCCCCTCCCCCACTGACCCCTCCCCCACTGATGCTGCCCTCGGCCACAAACCACACTATAAATTTGGCCCGAGAGAAAGTTAGTGAGTACCCATGATCTAATGGGAGGAAAAGAGTTACCCTTATAGGTAGATCAGATTTGGAAGAGTATGTGTATATGGATAAGTGTAAATTATGTATAACGAGGGAACATCTGCTCTCA